>NW_027362764.1:586159168-596159168 GCF_046119375.1 Phyllobates terribilis
CACAGCCACATCACACACACACTACTGATGTCACACACACACACACACACACTGACACACACACACACTATGCACAACACCCCCTCCCTCCTCCCTCCCCACTGCCTGCTGTTAAAGACATAACAACTGCTAGAGATGGACTCTTCTTCCCTCAGTCTCTGCCCTCACTGTAGAAGCAGAGCTCAGCGATCTGGTAGCAGAAAGGTCCCTCTTCTGGCTGAAGGATGTAGAGATCCACAGCTCTGACTTCTCTGCCTTCTCTCTTATTGTCTAATCCCCCCAGTACATTATCTTGTACAGTGTTTGATGTCGCTAATAAATGAAGGAAAGAAAGCAAAATATTATTACGTTGTGCTGTATTGTTTTCACTTTCTTATCATGTTAAATAATGAGAAGAATAGACGTCCCCTCCAGACATTGCAATGTTCTTAGTAACAGTGTTTTAATCCTTTTGTATACAGAGCTTTGTAGTTTTGGGGACATTTTCTTTTTCTAAATTTGATATTTTGTTGCAGGTATGAGACTTTATTTCTAACATCATTTCAGCAACTGTGTATGTATTTAAAGGGATTACACACACATACACACATCAGGGTTGCCAACTTGACTTTTTATTTTTTCTGGACAGCTTGTCAAAAAATCACAGACAAGTTTTACTACACATTGGAAAACCATAATCATTATTATTATCAGTGATACATATCCACAGCCTATAATTTTGATATGAAAACATCAGCCTCATTCACTGTAAAATGACGATAATTTCAGTCAAAATGATCTGTATAAGTTTCTTCAGCTTCAAAAAAAATCATGTACGCCTTACATTTTTTTTACGGACAGGGCAAAAAAGTGCCTTATAATTAATGACAGTCCCGGAATTTCTGGATGGTTGGCAACTCAGACACACACCACACATATACATACACACACACACACACACCACACATACAAGCACACACACCACATAAACACTCGCACATAACCATACACACCCATGCACATACACACCACACACACACACATACACCACATAAACACACATAACCATACACACTCATGCACATACACACCACACATACACCACATAAACACACATAGCCATACACACCCATGCATATACACACACATACACACACCACATAAACACACATAACCATACACACTCATGCACATACACAACACATACACACACCACATAAACACTCACACATAACCATGCACACAACACACTCAGTGACTAATTGATTTTAATACTATGAAATAGTTATTCACAAAAGAAAGACAAAAACATTTTTAAAACACGATGACGTCTATGTTACAAAATAACAAACTTTTTAAAATGCTTATTGTTAAAATTTTACATCAGTCTTAGCTCTGTCATTTTGCCATGATAACAGTTATGACAGTGGTTTCATGATACTACAGTGGTCACATGTTTCAGACTGCGCTAACATGCCATCCTTAGTGATGTGATGTTCCACCGCAGTCATTGATGGTCACAGGACATCACTTTGGACATAGTGCCTCAATCACGTAATCTTTCTATCACAAAATCAAAGTGGTTTGGTTACAACAGGACTGTGCAGGTGACCAGAGTACATGGGAAGTGTAACTGTCTTTGTTAATTTCGGGCAACACATGTAACAATTACAGCCTTAAAGGGAACCTGTCAGCTGATACATGCTGCCCAAATTGTGGGCAGCATGTATCAGGCACTGGCTGTAGAATCCCAGCCATGTATGTTTGTCTCTGAATCACAACAGCATTTGAGAGAAAAACACACTTTTAATAGCTGCCGGGGATCAAGCCGCTCTGTGCACTAGTCATAAAAGTGGACCCTCGGCACCTTCTTCCCGCCCGCTGACAGGGACCGGAGGAAAACAAAGCGCGCTCCATGGGAGCGGCGCTTTGCGCATGCGCGGGAGGGGAGGCAGCGCATGGCACTTCACAGGGCCTGTCACAGGGACCTGTGACGTGCAGGGGAGGGGGAAATATGGTAATTTAGCACAGAGGCAGCGATTTAGGGGACTAGTAAGCAGATAGGAGGGGTTTGCTTGGTGTCCGCCGGACGCCAAGCCTTTGGAAAACAGACTTTATAAAACCAGATTTCTCTGCAATCAGACCTCTGCTATGGGCCATACAGATAAGTATAGATTTACTTTTCTATCACCTGTATGCCCATAGAGGTCTGATATTGTCCAGGGGGAGACAGATTCCCTTTAACAGAATACTGAGGCCATAGATTCCAAAGGGGCAGTGGTATCAACATCATTACTGTTGGATACTGAGGACTTATTAGGACTGGTTATGTAATTTGCTGTGAGCCAAAAGGAAATTGTCCAGGCTGTGCGTGACCTTTCATCCTGTATGGGTACTCTGTTTCAAACACCTGGCATTTCTCCACTTTCTCAACATCTGTTACAACCCCCCTCTCATCCGAGATATCCTTCTTGGTGATCATCTCCACATTTACATCTCATTTTAATGGTGATCCAAAAGCCTGCCGGGATTTTGTTACCTAATGTACTATACATTTTGAAGTCTATCACCAACAATTTTTCTGTGATTTGTCTGAAGTGGTCTATATTTTTCCTTTGCTTTCTGAAGAAACCTTGATGACATGGACTGCACCTTTATGGGAACAAGATGATTCCATTAGGCAATCTATTCCATCTTTCTTTTTTGTCTTCTGTAGAGTTTTTCATGATCCAGGTCAAGTAAATTCAGGCTCTGATTCCATACTTCTGTTTAGATAAATGACTACTTTTGTGGGATGTTATGCTTCTCAGATCCAAATGATGCCATCAGAATTTGCCTAAAATAAGTAAGCTCTTCTAGCAATCTGCTATGTCAATCTGTACATCTGGATAAAGCAAGAACTTGCTAGTTGTTACGCACACGCCCGGACTGACTGGCGTGAGCATGGTTAGTGATCCCACTGGACCATGAACCGAGGAGTGCCTGGAGGGGCGTGACTAAGGCTATGTGCCCACGATGCAGAAATGAAGCAGAAAATTTCTGCAGCATTCTGCATCTCCCTGGCAGAAAAAACGCATGCAGATTATGCATGCGTTTTTCCTGCCAAATACATGCAGATTTGAAGCTTATTCACATGCGTTTCTGCATGCGGATTGACAAGCACTTTCCAAGCGATTTTAGCATCACTTGGAAAGTGCTTGACAACTAGGTCACACTATATAAATCCATGCAAACAGCATGGATTTATATAGTGTGACTGTAAGAATGTTTAAAATTAAAAAAATAAACCTATACTTACCTTCCGATGGCCCGGCGTGTGTAGCTGCACTAGTTCCTGGCTGCCAGCTGATCGCGGGACACTGCACTGAAGGGCCTGCAGTCACATGACTATGACGTCACCGCAGGTCCTTCAGTCCTGCCCGCAAGAATAGGGAAGGAGACCGGGGGCCGTCGGAAGGTGAATATTATCTTTATTTTTTATTTTATTCTTTTTTTTACAGTTTCTATGGTACCCAGGTCTGGATGAGAGTCTCCTCTCCTCCAGACTTGGGTACCATCCGCACATTGAAACGCATATGATCCGTGAGTACAAATGTGCTGACACGGATTATATGCGTCTCAATGCAAGTCAATGGCGGCGATTACGCCGCGCTTCCGCAAAATTAATGGACATGCTGTGGATTTTTGAGCGCAGCATAAACGCTGCAGAAAAATCCACAGCATGGGCATTGACAGTGCGGCTTGTCTTTGGGGACCATGAGGGGGGGCGGATTACCATGCGTTTTTGAAGCGTTTATGCTGTGGAAATTCCGCAGCATAAACGTTTGATAAACGCATCGTGGGCACTCAGCCTAAGTATCAACTCGGTCCGACCAAGGTCGCACGTCGGCTCAGTCGACTCCGTGAACCAGGGAGGAACCGAGTGAGGGACCAGGTGCTACTCCAGGTCAGACCCCTGTCACAGCTGTTGACCCACACCGGGGAATGCAGGAACAGGCAGGCACAGCTGGTATGCAGACGGGTGGGTACTGGCAGGCATGGCTGGTATGCAGACAGGCGGGTGCTGGCAGGCACGGCTGGTATGCAGACTGGAAGATACTGGCAGGTAGGAATGCAGGCTGGATAGGGACCAGTACAGACTGGGATACAGGAACAGAGCCGCGGGTGCGGTGGACTAGCAGAGCAGAACCGCAAGCTCAGAGGACAAGCGGAGCAGAGCAGAGTGAAACCGCAGGTGCGGTGGACAAGCAGAACATAGTGAAACCGCAGGTGCGGGGACAAGCAGAGCAGAGCGAAACCGCAGGTACGGTGGACAAGCAGAGCAAAGTGAAACCGCAGGTGCGATGGACAAGCAGAGCGAAACCGCAGGTGCGGTGGACAAGCAAAGCAGAGCGAAACCGCAGATGCGGTGGACAAGCAGAGCAGAGCAAAACCGCAGGTGCGGTGAACAAGCAGAGCAGTGCGGAACTGCAGGTGCGGTGAACAAGCAGAGCGAAACCGCAAATGCGGTGGACGAGCAGAGCGAAACCGCAGATACGTTGGACAAGCAGAGCAAATCCGCAGGTGCGGTGGACAAGCAGAGCAGAGCGAAACCGCAGATGTGGTGGACAACAGGAGCAGAGCGAAACCGCAGATGCAGTGGACAAGCAGAGCAGAGTGAAACCGCAGGTGCGGTGGACAAGTAGAGCAGAACAGAGCAGAAGGTGCAGGCAGACAGGACAGGGCTCTGTTCCCCTGGAACAGACTGGAAAATACAGGAAGATAGTTAGAACACAGGAGGTAGATACAGAGGCAGGGAAACGGGACAAGCAGAACCAGATACACACAAGGTACTTACAATGAAGTAGCGAGTGGATACAAAACTCACAAACAAAAGTACAGAGACAACGAGTTGGAGTTAGGTGCAGGTTCAGACACTGCAGCAAAAGGGCAGGTATGGACATAGAGACAAACAGGTAACGGGCTAGGACACAGTTCAGACAGGAACTGAACCCGGAAAAAGATACAGGAACGAGCCTGGGAACTCAGACCGCAGGGTGGCGGAAACAGACTAGAAGTCACAGATACAGATAACGGGCCTCGGTATACAGCCCCCAGGGTGGCGGAACAGACTAAAAGTCACAGATACAGATAACGGGCCTGGGTATACAGCCCCCAGGGTGGCGGAACAGACAAGATACAGGACAGGACCTGGCAACTCAGTTGCACAGAACACACTGAAAGAAAGTGTTGCTCAGGCACCTCCTACTGGGTGGAGGGGGTTTAAGTATCCAGTGACTCACAGCAATAGGCTGGGGACGCATTAGGAGTGCGCACACAGTAAATATAAGAATCAGGCAGTAACCGCGCTGCCGCCCTAAACAATCAAACAACAGAGATGCACACAGCAGGTACTGGAGCAAAGTGTGCAGCCTAGACTGATAGGTAAGATGGCGGTCTTGCATGGTGGGAGGTGGTAAGCCATGCTAGCACGCCGCCAGGGATGTTACACTAGTAGAGACTTGCTGTGCTCTTGATGATCTATTTTCTTTTGCAACCCAAGTGGACTTATGTTTTAAAGAGAAGTTCAGATAGAAAGCTTAAAATTCTCAAGTTCCAAATATTAGAGTTTCTTCAATATCTCCTCCCAGAGAGGGCACATGCAAATTGACCAGAAAAAGTTATTATTGGCTGTAAGATCCTGTCTCCTTACAAAAGGACTTTGTTTTGTGGTGAAAAAGATCATTCCCAAATGGACTGTTTGAAACTGAAGACCAAACATGGAAGCTCTGGAACCTTGGGAAAGAGGGGAGAGCAACTTTGTATTAACATCAACTTCCATTAGCGATAAGCCCTTGGTGCCTATGTCAGTTTTCTTCAGTTCCTCTCAGTTCATGGGACGAGTTATTATTGATTCAGAAGCTGCAGATAATTCTATTGATTTTTCATTAGTCAGAATGCAGGAAATTCTTTTAATTTCTCTTCGGACACCTCTGAAAGTTATCTTTGCAAATGTTTCTGCAATTTCTAATGGCTGTATGCAGATTCTGACCATGAAGGTGACACTTCAAGTTGAAGACTTACATTTTGAGGACATTTCTTTTGTAGTTTTGACACTTACTGATGCACTAGTTCTCTTTGTGCCTACATCTGTTTATTGACTGGTCATCCGATCACCTCTTGGGGATACTCTTATTTTCAAAATTGCATTAAAGCTCTACCTAAGCTACCTTCTCTGAAGCTTTACTCTGCCTTGATTTCCTCCAAGCTGCCAATGTCAATTAATTATCAGGACTGTGCTTATGTCCTTTCCAAACAGAAGGCCTAAACACTACTTCTTAGTTGGCCCTTTTATTGTGTTACTCCCGTTCTTCCAGGATCTAATCCACCTAGAGGAAGAGTATATCTCTTCCAGTGTCTGACTTCCACCTATATTAATGAGAATTTGAAGAGGAAATTCATCCAAAATTTTACTTCACCAGGCAGAGCAAGCTTTTTTTTGTATGAAAGGAAGACAGACACCTTAAATCATGCATAGGCTATCAGGGCTTGATTAAAATCATCATCTTAAAGGGTTATTATCATCTTCACAGATGGATTTTGTCGATACTGCTTATTAAAATTGAGTCAGTCTAAAAAGCAACAAGCTGTAAACAAAAATGTTAATATCGAACAGCTGAAAATATTAAAAAGCAGTAATATACAAAATTGCTTGTATTTACAAAACCACTTTACAAAAATACCCATTCATGAAGATGGGAAATAACCCTTTTAAATACCACTTTCCAGTGCCCCTCATTTCTAAACTCTTTGATCGGATTAAGGGAGCCTGTATCTTCTGTAAATTAAATCTGTAAATCGACCATTATTTCCTGTAGCAGTATGTCTTAGTCTATCTAGAATACATCCTAATCTTCTCCAAGAACCTGGATTCTGCAACAAAATCTTCTTTACGCCAAACTAGAAAAATGTTTCTTTGTGCGTCATGAACTGTCATTTCTTGAACACATCTCTTCTGAAGAGAAAGAATCATAGAAAAGAAACAATCCCTAAACCATTAAGACTAAAAATGTTCAAATAGGATGACCGCTCCAATGCAAAAATTTAATGTACCTAATGATTACCATATCACATAACAGTTACCACAATGTTTAGAAAGTGTGCAATGGGGGAAAAGCTAACAAAATAACAAAAAAGTCAGTACTTACTGAGATCTGTGATGATCTCAAGGTCATGCATTATTCGGTGACCAGTGATGAAACTAAATTCCAATTCAAATATAACCCATAAGGGGTTCCAAAAAATGAGTATGGTAGTGATAGTCTTATCATATTACACCATAAAAATCCCTAATAACCGTAATGTTCATATAAATTTTCGAGAACAATATTCCCAGTGGGATAAAAAATATTAGAGTGCAAAAAAAATTGGTAGCTTAAAAATATAAAAAACTATGAAAAGAAATAGGTAATCATATTCATGAGCTCAATTATGATCAGTCAAATGTCAAAACATTCAAGGAATACTGGTTCAGTTGCCAGCCACAAACGGTACATAAATATATAGGTAACTAGTGCACACCCACCCAAGATACTATTGGATATTCAAAGGAGGTGAGTATGGTTATAGGTGGGCTATAGACCTAACTTATGGGTTAGTTCCAATACATGGAACCAAATCAAAGACAAACTGTGGTGCTATAGTGGATGTTTCAAGACACAAATCCAGTCCATTAATCAAGTGTACTCAAAGTATTGTTTCCGGTATCAATCCTTTGGCGCCCACACAAATTAGTACACCAGTGTAAACCTGCCCTGCGCATATAATCCAACCAGACCAGTCATACTGTCATGTCCATTGAGTCAATCCGTCACACCCTCTTTAGAGATGAGCGAACCCGAACTGTAAAGTACATTTTAGTGTTTGGAGTTCGGGGACAACTGTATTGGAGAGCGAGAGGCCCCTAGCCCTTGCTATGACCATTTTAAAGCACAGTTCGGGTCCCCATTGACTTCTATGGGGTTTGCGTTCAAATTCGGGTAGAATTCTGGTACCCGAACTTTGGACAAAAGTTCAGTTGAACCCAACGAACATCCACAGACCCGCTCATCCCTAATCCTATCTCATATCTTGTAATGCACCTCGGTCTATCAATTTTGTAACGAGTAGCATAGTCTACTGCCATTAATATGTGTTGATGGCCACGAGCTGACTTTGCAATGGGCCCTCCCAGATCCATAGCAATCCGTTCAAAAGGTACCTCTATCATAGACTGAGAAACCAATGGACTATGGAAACTTGCGGTGGATGTGGTCAACTGACACTCTGGACAAGTCTCACAAAACCTCTGAACCGCGGCATAAATCCCGGGCCAAAAAAATAGTTGAATATGCTTTTGCATCTTTTTAACCCCTAAGTGACCATCCAGAAAGTGTTTGTGGACCATAGTGAGCATTGCCCGGCGGTACAATTGGGGTGCTGCCAGCTGTTCCTGTTACTTCGTCCTGGATTTTGTCAACCTGATATAGCAACTCCTGGTTGACCGCCATACGTGGAAAAATTGCTTCTGCTCCTGGTTGCTGAGCCACCCCATTTCCTGTGCTCAGGTCAGAGTGAGATCCTGGAGCTGAGCTGTCCCAAAAGTTCCCCGGGATACTTCCAGCTCCAGGGTCGACGTGGTCTCCTCAAACTTTCTTGCCAACACCTCTAGGGGAAACCTGTCAGGTTTACACTCTTTCTCTATGAGGGTGACCCCTTCGGCAGGTATCCCTGACTCTGGATCTTTGGATTCAGCACCTGGACAGACCTATATCCTTGGAGGGTTAATTTTACTCTCCTATAAGGATCAGAACAGGGGAAAGTCTCTTCCCAAAAAAGTCTGGTAAGGAAGGGTTTTTACTTCTCCCACCACATGTTAAACCTCCCCACATGGAGTGGAAAAGGTGACCTGCGCCGTTGGATACTCGCAGAGTTCGACGTGTTTACAGATGACCCCAACTTTTCCCCCAGTGGGCTCTAACCCGGAGATCAATGACCCATGGACAAGTGTTACTAGGCTTCCTGAGTCCAAGAGAGCATCTGCTCGGTGTCCATTGATGCGCACCTGGCACAAATGAGGTTCACTCGTTTGGCCGACGGAGTCCGCGGTGCAGACGGCCTGGGCATACATTGATACCTGGCAAGTAAATCCGCAGTCCATGGGTTCAGCAGTCAAGGGGCAGTTTGCAGCCACATGTCCTGGTCCTTGGCACTACCAGCACCTGATAGCGGCAGCACTGCTAGTCCATGAGACAGGTTTAAGGGAAGCGAGTCTCCTGCCACCCTCACTCCGGAGTACCCCCTTAGTATGGTGCTCGGTTGTAACTGACCCCAGAAGAGGGTCATGTCCCTTTTCCAAGCTCCCCCTTGCAGGGGCCACCGTGGTACCCGCGGTGGGGTAGAGTCCCTTACAAAGTCCTAGATGGCCATATAACTCTTGATCAGGCTAACTACCTGACCTAGGTTGCCCAGGACCCCTTGCCCCGTCCAGCACTGTATGGCTACTTACAGAGTTCACACCAACCGGTCAACTACTACCCTCTCTACCATTTGGCCTGGGCTCAAGGTCTCAGGCTGAGCCATTTTTTTACTATTTGTAACAAGTCATACCCCTGAGATCTAGCAGGTCAGGTCTCCACAAGATAACACTGGTGCACTCATTGTGGCCGTACATAAGTATTAACCCCCAGTTGGGCAAGGATCTCGCCTTTCAGCTTCCCATAGTTCTGGGCATCATCCCAGCTGAGGTCAAAGTACGCCTTCTGGGCATCTCCCGTGAGGAACCAATTCAACACACTGAGAAATTGGTTACCTCTCATGCTCCGCTGTGCATTCAAACATGGTGAGGAAAGCTTCTATGTCGTCCTCTGGATGCATCTTCCTCAGTGCTGACCTGTCTTTGTCCTGGGCCTCTGGACGAACTGAGGTCGATGGTGGTGATGTCTCTTGCAGGGCCGCAATCTGTTGCAGTAGCAGATTGTTAGGCTGCTGCTGGTACAGCTGCTGTTGCTGCTGCTCCTGCTTTTGCTATTGCAGCTGCTGGTGCTGCTCTTGCTGTTGCCATTGCAGCTGCTGCTCCTGCTGTTGCTGCTAAAACTGCAGCTGCTGCTGTTGGGTAAGGGCCAACTGCTTTAGTATTTCCTCCATCTTGTCGGCAGGCCTGAGCTGTAGTATTGCAGGCTTGACCACCGACATGCAGTTTTCTTTGGGGGTATGCCTTAGTTCACACTGCCTGCATTCTCCACCATATGTAATGCAGTGGTTTTCACAACAGTGTGATAAAGACGCAATGACCAAGATTAGTCCACCTTAAATGTATTTATTTATAACTCACAAACAAAATCCATAACTTTATCCTCCGGATCATCCAGAACAGTCTGTTGGCGTGGGTGACTGCACCACTGTATCACTTGTGGGTGTTTCAGTAGCTTTGCCTTTTATAGGCTGAGTCCAGACTCACACAGACCTGTACTACACAGAGCCTTCTGCTCTGCTGCTTGCAAGCAAAACACTGACACACCCAAACCTCAACTGAAAGAGTTTAAGTGGATTTCGTGACCATTTGCTACTCACAAGACTCGGAGTGGAGGGAGAGATCCGCCCCACTACCATCCTGCAGATCTCTCCAAAAATAAAAGCCTATTTCAGGTTTTCCTAAATCTGACTTGGTTAAAAAGCATGACCAAGTCCACACTTACTTTTATTTTGCATTGCAACCACCGCTGTGGCTGTAATTACAATGCTCTTCAGCTGCTTTTGTAGTCTTCTATGCACATCCTAGGGGACAAATAACGACCCTTTTATATGATTCCCCTTACTGCCTCACAGTGTGTAATAGACCTGACACAGCCATTACACAGTACAAAGCAGGAGCACATTCATAAGATTATGTCAGCAAAGGATCGGGTTATAGTTTTGAATGACACCATTTATTTTACCAGATAATGTCCTGTAAAATGGGAAAAAAATCCAAGTGTGGTGAAATTGTTAAAAAAAATACTGTTCCGACATTTCTTTAAAATTTTTTGTTTTTTTATGTTGTACATTCTGTGGTAAAAATGACTCTTAATAATTATTCTACAGATCAGTACAATGCCACATTTGTATATTTTTTGTTATCCATTTAAATGTTTGTGTTAACCATTTTCCAAGACCCATAACATTTTAAATTTTCCAACGATTGAGCTGTGTGAGAGATTCTCTTTTTGACAAGCTGACAGTTTTATTGCTACCATTTTGGTGTAGATACAATGTCTTGGTCACTTTTCATTCTGGAGTTTTAACTTTTTTTCTCTTTACGGCGTTTACCTATCGGGTTAAGTAATTTTATATTTTGATAAATCAGACTTTTATGAACTAAATCAAAAAATAGTTTTATCATAAACATGCCAAAAAGTTCTTCTAGATTGTATGTCAGCTAAATTGACGTAAGTTACAAAGTTATATGGTTCTTAATGTTTGTATTGTTTTGTATTACCAGTCAATCCTATGAACAATGTCATTATATACCTTGTCTGCGTATGGGTGTCTGATTATCACTTTAATCTGAATTATGTTTTATGAAAATACTAATACAAATTATATATTTAAAAAAATGCCAAAAAGTGGGCATTTTGGAGCATTTCTATGGCATGACTTATTTATAATAGATAAAAAGCATCAAAAGCAGATTTAAGGAAAAATCTGTCACCAGGTTTTGCCACTTAATCTGACAGCAGCATAATGTAGAAACAGAGACCCTAATTCTAGCAAAGTGTCAGTTTCTCGACTCCTTTGTGTATTTTTTTCATAAAATCTGTGTTTTTATTAGTAGGAGATTATCACTAGAGGACTAGTAAACCTGCTGCCATATAGTCCACCATATTCTTGAACTTTGTATAATGCAGCTTTCTGCCTATGCACAGTGTACACAGAAAGTTGCCAACATTGGTGTGTGTGGGGCTATACAGGTCAGCATTCAGAGAACTGGTAGATCTGCAGCAGATAAAACAGAGATTTGTATCAAAATGACAGCAGACAGCTCAGTAATTTATACTTAGCTGAAATCAGAGTTTCTGTCGCTCCATTATTCTGCATTCAGATAGGGTAGCAAAAACCTGGGGATAGATTCCCTTTACTTTGAGGACTAGTATACTTTATGATAGTTTGGTGCCTTAACAAAGCCCAATTTTTTAAATCTGATGTGTAATTTTATGTGGTAATATACAATTTTTTTTAATGTTTTAAGTGATTCTGGAATTGTTTCATGACATATTGTACCTTAAATGTGAAAAATAGTGAAAATGTGTAAAAAAAAAATTAGCAATTTTCAAACTTTTTCTTTTTTCATCCTTAAAGCAGAGAGACATATGACACAAAATAGTAAATAATTGTCATCTACTATATGCTGGAATACAATTTTAAACATTTTTTTATGATGTTGGAAAACTTATAAACTCACCTATAAATTTTCCATAAAAAAATCCAAAACCTGTTTATTTACTGGCCAAATCCATTTGGAAGTCGCTTTATCGGGTCTTTATTTTTGAAACCCAACATCCATTTTAAAAGCTGCACCCCTGAAAATATAAAAAAACAACATTTAGGGAACCTGCTAAACCTTTTGGTGTTTCACAGAACAGAATCATTTTTTTTCTATAACACAACATGATTAGAGAAACAAAACTCAATATTTTTTATCCTGATGCTGCAGTTTTTGTAAATATCCAATATGTGGCCTTAGCAATTAGACTCAAACTCAGGCCTCAGAAATCAGGTTCTTGTGTTAAATATGTTTTAAAAAAAATTTGCACTCATCCATATTTCAGGCAAATTTCCCACTATTTATTACGGTGGTTGAGACACTGTTAACGAAATGGAAGCCCCTATATACAGTACAGACCAAAAGTTTGGACACACCTTCTCATTTAAAGATTTTTCTGTATTTTCATGACTATGAAAATTGTACATTCATACTGAAGGCATCAAAACTATGAGTTAACACATGTGGAATTATATACTTAACAAAAAAGTGCGAAATAACTGAAAATATGTCTTATATTCTAGGTTCTTCAAAGTAGCCACCTTTTGCTTTGATGACTGCTTTGCACACTCTTGGCATTCTCTTGATGAGCTTCAAGAGGTAGTCACCGGAAATGGTCTTCCAACAATCTTGAAGGAGTTCCCAGAGATGCTTAGCACTTGTTGGCCCTTTTGCCTTCACTCTGCGGTCCAGCTCACCCCAAACCATCTTGATTGGGTTCAGGTCTGGTGACGGTGGAGGCCAGGTCATCTGGCGTAGCACCCCATCACTCTCCTTCTTGGTCAAATAGCCCTTACACAGCTTGGAGGTGTGTTTGGGGTCATTGTCCTGTTGAAAAATAAATGATGGTCTAACTAAACGCAAACTGGATGGAATAGCATGCTGCTGCAAGATGCTGTGGTAGCCATGCTGGTTCAGTATGCCTTCAATTTTGAATAAATCCCCAACAGTGTCACCAGCAAAGCACCCCCACACCATCACACCTCCTCCTCCATGCTTCATGGTGGGAACCAGGCATGTAGAATCCATCCGTTCACCTTTTCTGCGTCGCACAAAGACACGGTGGTTGGAACCAAAGATCTCAAATTTGGACTCATCAGACCAAAGCACAGATTTCCACTGGTCTAATGTCTATTCCTTGTGTTCTTTAGCCCAAACAAGTCTCTTATGTTTGTTGCCTGTCCTTAGCAGTGGTTTCCTAGCAGCTATTTTACCATGAAGGCCTGCTACACAAAGTCTCCTTTTAACAGTTGTTGAAGAGATGTGTCTGCTGCTAGAACTCTTTGTAAGACAAAAAGGGGTGGGGTAGAAAAGCGCAGTGCTTGTGTGAACCTGTATGGAAGTGAAATATGTGTGCAGATACAGTGGTCTGCTCACCTGGGTGGGTTGTGCAGACCGCACAACCCAGGTTAAACAGCTGCTGGTGCTGATAGCGCTGCCACAATGCCTTCATCGTCTCCTCTGGGTTAGCAGACGGAGCTTCCAATCACGTGGTTCCGGTTGGGATCACGTGGGTGATGACATCATCGCAGGTCCTACAGGTCCTGCAGATGAAAATGTATCCAGATCTCCGCAGCCCCGAGCCACAACTCCCAAGGGAAAAGTGAACAGTGTGCAAATTGAAGTGGTCAGTGGGGCGCTAGAAACTGGATAAGGCGCTGGAAAAGGATAAAACAAACCTCTTTATTGAAGTTCTAATCCCACAACGCGTTTCTGCAGTGATCTGCTGCCTTCATCAGCGCCTTATCCAGTTTCTAGCGCCCCACTGACCACTTCAATTTGCACACTGCTAGAACTCTATGTGGCATTGACGTGGTCTCTAATCTGAGCTGCTGTTAACCTGCGATATCTGAGGCTGGTGACTCGGATACACTTATCCTCAGAAGCAGAGGTGACTCTTGGTCTTCATTTCTTGGGGCAATCCTCATGTGAGCCAGTTTCTTTGTAGGGCTTGATGGTTTTTGCAACTGCACATGGGGACACTTTCAAAGTTTTCCCAATTTTTCGGACTAACTGACCTTCATTTCTTAAAGTAATGATGGCCACTCGTTTTTCTTTACTTAGCTGCTTTTTTCTTGCCATAATACAAATTCTAACCGTCTGTTCAGTAGGACTATCAGCTGTGTATCCACCTGACTTCTGCACAACACAACTCATGGTCCCAACCCCATTTATAAGGAAAGAAATCCCACTTATTAAACCTGACAGGGCACACCTGTGAAGTGAAAACCATTTCCGGTGACTACCTCTTGAAGCTCATCAAGAGAATGCCAAGAGTGTGCAAAGCAGTCATCAAAGCAAAAGGTGGCTACTTTGAAGAACCTAGAATATAAGACATATTTTCAGTTGTTTCACACTTTTTTGTTAAGTATGTAATTCCACATGTGTTGATTCATAGTTTTGATGCCTTCAGTGTGAATGTACAATTTTCATAGTCATGAAAATACAGAAAAATCTTTAAATGAGAATGTGTGTCCAAACTTTTGGTCTGTACTGTATGTCTCTGCTGGGTCGAATATCCACATTAAAAATGTCTATACTATCTAAATACCTATATTTAGTCGAGGTGCTGTTGGTCAAAGTACCTGTCAAGGTCTTAAATGACACTCAAGTGTCCTTGAGCAAATCCATTTGGAGCTATAACCATCACTAAATTCCAAACTCGGTTCAACTGCTGGGGTCTCACAGGGAGCACTGGCTCTCCCCAATATCACCTTACTATGCAGCAGAATTGCGAAATATAGCTTCCGGGTTCACTATTCATGCATGTAATTGATGGACCAAAATTGAAAACCTCTGGTTAACTGCAATGTACCCAAGCACACTTAATTGAGGGCACATTCGTGACATCCCTCACAGTTCTTTACTGGGTCTGATGACATTCACTAGAGGAATTTGGCTTAAATGTAGAGTTCAGTTCTAGCTAGTTACAGTAACTTCCTCACTCACTCCTTTCTTTTTAACTCTTCTCCCAGATAGTCAGACATCTAGAATGTCTAAACTTTGTTTTGATGCAGGATTTTTTTCATATTGGAGACCGTGTAAAACCACATTTGAGGAGGTTGAGATCTTTTACATAACTTCAAAATAGCTACAATATCCCAGACACAGCTGCTTACTCATACCGACAGATAGTACGCTTTTTTTGTAGCTAGTATTGGTACTTACTCTTTATCTGTATATGACTGACACCCTACAGTATTGGCCCCGGCTGCTTTTATTGCCAATCGGGGCCGATTAACCCTTAAATACCGCTGTCAATCGTGGCTGTCACTGGAACTATAGGGGGGTCCCACATTACTGGTAGAACTCTGGAAAAGTGACCTGGCTCTTGCCCCCTCAAATAAAATCCAGTGAATACTGCGCTCCCAAATCCAAATGCTCCCCTCCTTCTGAGCCCTACTGCGCCTAAACCGCAGTAAGCGGCACTTGTTTAGCATTATTGTAGTGGGGAGTACACACTTAACAATTTACGGGGTGCGTATCGCCAGAAGCACAAGCTGGGTACAATTTATGGGGGCACTACACTGTATAGGAGCTCAATGTATGGGCACTAAACTGGCATATTTGCAGTTCTCCATAGAAAAATTCCTGGCGTGGATGTTACAAAATAGTCACTGCGTCATAGAAGAATTAATTTTCAGGTGCAATTTCTATAATGCGGTCACTTTTTTTTTTTTTTCTGCTGTTCTGGCACCTTTGGGGCTCCGCAAATGTTGGCCGCAAACTATTCTACCAAAATCTGTGCTCCAAAAGCCAAATAGCGCTCCTTCCTTCTCAGCCCTGACGTGTGGCCTAACAGTAATTTCTGATTACATATGGGGCATCACCGCATTCGGGAGAGATTGCACAATAAATTATGGGGTCTAATTTCACCTATTAACCCTTGTGTACCTGACAAATTTGCAGCAAATGCAAAAATTGCATATTTACCACAAAAATGTCATATTTGTACGTCCCAATGTTATAAAATACTGTGAGGCACCTATTGGTTCAAAAGACTCACTACACCCTTAGATGAATTCCTTAGGCAGTAAAGTTTCCAATATGGGGGGGTATCTGTTGTTCTGGCATTTCAGGGGCTCAGCTAAAAATCTATTAAAATAAAATCTGCATTCTAAAAGCCAAATAGCGCTCCTTCCTGCTGTGTCCCCAAACAGTAGGGTTCAACCACATATGGGGTATCACTGTGTTCTGTAAAAATTGGATAACAAATTATTGGCTCCATTTTCTCCTATTACCCCTCATGTAAATTATAAATTTGGTGCTAAAACAGTATTTTAGTGGAAAAAAATTATTTTTTTGTTCACACATCTGGAAGTTATAAAGTTTTGTGAATCACCTGTAGGTTTAAAATGCTCAGTACACCCCAACATGAATTCCTTGAATGAACTAGTTTCCAAAATTGGGTCACTTATAGGGGGTTTCTGCTGTTTTCACATGTCAGGGGCTTTCCAAATACGACATGACATTCACAATCTATTCTGGACAAAGCGCTCTTTCCTTTCCTAGCCCTGCCATGTGCCCAAACAGAAGTTTTTGACCACATATGGAATATAATTGCGTTTTTGAGAGAAATTGCATAACAAATTTTGGGGTCTGTTTTCTCCTATTATCTATTGTGAAAATTACAAATTTGAGGCTAAAACTAAATTTTCATGAAAAAATGAAAATTTTCAATATAATGACATAATGTTATCAAATTCTGTGTAGTACCTATGTGTTCAAACTGCTCACTATACCCCTGGATAAAATCCTTGAGGGTGTAGTTTCCAAAATGGGGTAACTTGTGGGGGTTTTCCGCTGTTTAGGCACATCAGTGGCTCTCTGTTAAATATTAATTATGGATATTCATTTTATTCTTAATTCTGAGTTCTGTACCATACATTACATAAGATTGCATCAGCCATCGTTTCTAGATGACATGCGCTATTTGTGTGTGTATTTTTAGTTCACTACCATATGGGGAATAACAGGTGCAATAAAAGCCCATGTTAGAGACAGGGGGAGCTTGCCATTCCACAGGACACAGGACGAGGGGCTGTGTGTAAACCAGCTGCTGATGTAGGCCCAAGGAAGCACGTTCTTTACCCGGACACATGGTGTCATCCGGACACACGTGCTGGACACAGACAGATGCAATCTACCATCCAGGATCAGGAAAAGATGGGTGATTCTCAACTATTAAGCTAATTATGGACAAATGGACAATTACTCTAATTATTTAACTATTGTATGTACCTTCTGCAATTGTTCTTTTTAATGGACAATCCAAGAATAAATCAATAAATTTTTTATAAGAATATCGTGATATAGAAGTCCTTGATAGAAAATTATACAGAAAGAAGTATTTATTTTACATTGGCGAGCCTTAGCCAGTCCTGATTTTTCGTGTTTTTAAGTGAATTTCCTTCTTGAACAAATAGGGGAGAGAAGAGACGAGACGAGCTGAACAGCTGTTGTTCACGTGTCAGGAAATCCACTAACTTTGTCACAAGAATCAGAAAGAACCTACAGATTGAGAACTGATCTATTCTACAGATGGACTGACAGGCACCAGAGGTACTACAAGGATCAGATCAGTACGTGCTGATCATCAGAAGCTAAGAAATCTGAAGGTAAGCAAAATATGGATATAATTTCTTTTGCTAAACAAAGTAAGATTAACTTCAGAGTTAATGAAGGAAATGACTTAGATGTTTTGTGGCTTAGTTTATATAGAGAATGTGAATTGCAGAATTTACAGTTAACTTCTAAATTGGTAAATAGAGACAAACACAAATTGAGGAATGTTCTACATTTGATAGATGTATTTCATCGTCTGGTGCTTGAGAGGTCTAAGCAGGACAATAGTGTAGAAATAGTGTTAAATGGTGATACTGATTCTGACTGTAATATGGAAATTTAGCAAGAAGTAAGACACGTGTCTGTAACTGAAGGTGACCTTGGGTCTGACGAAGAGACAGATATACAAAAAGCTGACATGGGAGGAGACATGATTGACATATGAGAAATTGACATATTAGGTGATGTGGGCGGAGACATGAGTGATGTAGTAGGAGCTGACGTACAAGGGCCACTAAAATAGCAGAAAACTTAGGAGCTACCGAGGCCCAACTTCAAATTAAAATGAGGAAAAATTTGCTAAAATTATACAAAATCATGCCAAAATATGATGTCAAAATCCTGTCTGTAGAAATTCAGAGATATTTGAGAGCTTTTCTGATAAGTTTGATTTATCCAATGAGGAGAGGAATCAATTATTTAAAATGTGGATTCCTGTGACATTTTCCGGACGTTAAAATTTAATGCCCTGTGAAAATGACTCTCCTAATGAATGGGAAAATGATTCAGACAGATTAAAATATTTGATTTATTGTGCCACAAAGGTTTTCCCCAACATAGATGATCTACAAAAATTAAGGATTGGTGGGAAAGAATGTACATATACATTCATGTCCATATTTGAACGGTTGTACAAAGCTCTCATCAAAAATTGAAAATTGCAACAAATGATAACCACTTTTGTACAAAAATTCAAATTCTTAAATCCAGTATCTCGAGTTATTGCATCACATAAAGGTCTTTATTTGAATGTGTTCAGTTGCTTGATTTTGTTAGCAAACATGAAAATCGTGAAAGGAAAATAAATCAAGCTAAATTTGTAAAAACAGAAAAGAAATCTTACCAAAAGCCAATGAGTCGTCCTCGAAATGAAATCTATGAAATACACAGAAGATTTCATATGTTATAAGCCATATCAGATGATTCAAAAGTCAATTTATTCACAGAAAGAGTTAACACTCAGTCAGAACTGTGACTCTCTGAAAAGGAAAATGGCCGAAATTGACGGACAGAGACAGGTGAGATGACCAGCTGAGAGTGACATCATGGAATGTAGACTAAAGAACAGGCAATTATCTGAGCTTTTGAAGGATAGAAAGATGTCTTTCCTAAACAGAGCTTTTCTGGAGATTTTTGACAGAGACAGAAGATTTGGTTTAGGGAGTGGCTAAGAAAAAATTGTAATTATATGTTGTGTCAAAGTGTTATACAATGTATCATTAGTTATTTATTCTCTTATACAGTAAAATTGTAGTTACATAGTTTCTAATAGTTCATATATATATAATCTGTTAGTTCATATATACATATATATCTCTACAATATATATATACACTTGTCTAAGAAGAGATTGTGTATAATTGTATTTATATATATTTATAGTAATATAATAAACAAAATTAATTAATTAATAAATTAGAACCTCATATATAAATTAAAGTAGCAATATTTTGAATTTCATTAGAACCAATATATGTATAAGATATTTAAATAATTCTGTTTCTGTATGAATTTGATATTTAATTTTATTTTTATGTTTCCTTAGAGTTTTCATTCCAAAGCAGGATTTGATCAAACAACTCTAAAATGGATTTATTTATTTATTCACACAGGATGTTGGAAAAAAATTGCATGATTTTATGTGTATAACATTTTAAAATAATAACAATATAACTAGTTGAACTATATTATGTGTAACACTTATTAATTATTTCTTTTGTGCTTTATAACTAAAGTAACTTTATTGCATGACGTGTGACAGCTGCAGCCTTTGAACTTTGAGCAAATAGTATAGAATCCCATTCATTCTATTTTCAGCTGACGTAACTTAAAACCTGGTAGCCAGTAAAAAAAGAATCTAAGACATTTCTATTTTTGCAAGTCAAGAGTATTTTTTTTCAAGCGTCTTAAATTTCAGTGAATTACTCTCATATTATATTATATGTACTCGGGGAATATTCAAAGAAATATTAAGACATTATATTTAATAGTTTACTATGCGCATTGATAATTTATACAAAAATTTTGGGTTAAATATATATATATATCTATAACTTCATATGTGGAATGTTTGAGTTGAACGAATCTGTGACAGTCAGAGTGAAATGTGATGAATTTATCAGCAGCTGCTAAGTGTGATTTGTGTGACAGAGGCCTCATGTATGCTAGGAAAAGAAATGTTTCTTTATGTGAAGGTACACAAATATATTTAATTCTGAGAAAATTATGATACATAATTAATTATTATCTACATTATATACTGTATATAAATTGTTATTTATCGCTATTTGACTGCCCTCATTTTGTGACTCTGCGCGTTGCATTCTGACACCTGCATTACATTATTATAATGAATAGAGGATGGGGGGTGGGAGAAAGGACATGACAATGAATTGGTGCAAGGAGGGCATGTAATTTTAATGAATTGGGGGAGCAAGAGGTGCATAGTGGTGGGGTGTTGAGGATACAGGGCAGTGACTGGTAAAATAGTACAGTGGCTAATTAATTTATTGGGTTTGGGAAAAGTGGCTAATTATAGTTAACGGAGGCACAGTGGTGAATTATCAATTTATATTTGTAATGGTGGGTTGCATAATAACTAATTATATATTAATGATGTGTGCATGTCTGTATTCAGGAGCACAGTGTGGAAGATTTCTTATTCGAGAAACAAATGTGTACATATATGTGACCTTTTTCTTTTCAGGGGCGCGGTGATCAGTGTAGCAAACTCTTCAGTGACCAATTCCCAAAGTTAAAACATCGACATGAAGGTTTGACAAGATGAAGAAGATGAGATGTCAACAGTAAGCTACTGAATGTACAATTAGGTCCAGAAATATTTTGACAGTGACCAAATGTTGGTGATTTGGACTCTGCATGCCACGATTTTTGATTTAAAATGAAACAACTGAGATGCAATTGAAGTGTAAACTTTCAGGTTTAATTAAAGGGGTTGAACAAAAATATCCTGTGAAATGTTTAGAAACTACAACCATTTTTCTTAAAAGCCTCCTCATTTCGGGGGCTCAAAAGTAATTGGACAAATTAACGTTGCCGTAAACAAAATCTTAAATTTTAATACTTTGTAGAGAATAGAGATGAGCGGTGTTCGACTAGAACTGTTCGCCAATCTCAAATTCGAGCTGTTTTGGTCGGTGTTTGAGTCGTTCGACGAACCCGAACGATTTGCAAAAAATTCGGCTGTTCGAGGTTTTGTTCGATAACTGTTCGTGCACCAAAAGCGTGTCCTGCATGTCTGGCGCTATTTAGAGCACCAATCATGCAGGGATTGTCTGCCACTCACTGTAATGCCACAGCCATGGTGCTTGTGGCATTACTGTGGTTGCCCAAATCGATGGGAACAGTGCTCACAGTGAAACATGAAAAGCCGGCAATTCAGCAGCGGCATACCCCGGTACCCGACAATATAGAACAGAAAGAATAGAGTATCACACATAGATTAGATAGACAGAAACATGTCAGTCACATATATAAGAAGTACAGTGACAGTGTTGGTTACTGTACTTGTCATTTAGTGTTAAAGGATTAATTTAAAAAAATAATAGTGTTTTCATGCACCGTCTCTTTAAAAAAGCCGGCCGGCAATTCAGCAGCGGTACCCGACAATTTATAACAGAAAGAATAGAGCATCACACATAGATTAGATAGATAGAAACATGTCAGTCACATATATAAGAAGTACAGTGATAGTGTTGATTACTGTACTTGTCATTTAGTGTTAAAGTAAAGGATTTATTAAAAAAAAATTGGCGTGGGGTTCCCCGTAATTTTAGTCTCTAGCGGAGGTTAAGCAGACGGCTGGGGCAGATGTTTGAAGCCAGGGAAGGGGGTAATACCCACGGAGCTTCCCAGGCTACTAATATCAGCCCCCAGCTGAATACCTAGCCTTTACTAGCTATTAACCGGTTCCCGACCGCCCACTGTACATAAACGTCGGCGCTTGCTGGGCTCTGTGCAGCGCCGACGTTTAAAAATGGTGGGTGGTCCCGCAGCGCTCAGGACCCCCAGGGTCCTGCTAGCGCTGCGGTACCGGTTCAGAGCCATAGCTCTGACATGTGGCATCATGGGGACCTGATTGGATCAGGTCCCCATGATGTTAACCTGTTCCTATCTTCTAGATGCCGCGATCCATAGCGATCGTGGCATTTAAAAGATAGTGACAGCCGGTGGTCGGCGATCGGGACCCCCCACATACCTTACCAGCGGCGGGGATCCCGGTGCTGTGACCTCTGACATCATCGAGACCTGATTGGCTCAGGTCTCGATGATGTCAGCGTCACACCAGCCAATCAGAGAGATCACCAGGGAAGTTTGTTTTAGCAACAAACTTTCCCGGGCGATCTGCCTGATAAATACATTGTTTCTCCTCCGATCTCAGTGAGAGAGCAGAGGAGAAACACTGTGACAAGAGCTGTCAGCCTTGCCACTGTGAAAGTGAAAAATCAAAATCAAAAAAGAAAGTAAGGTTAGGGTTAGTCAGTCTGTCCGATCAGTCAGTCCTGTCAGTCAGTCCTGTCAGTCAGTCAGTCCTGTCAGATCAGTCAGTCCTGTCAGTCAGTCAGTCCTGTCAGATCAGTCAGTCCTGTCAGTCAGTCCTGTCAGATCAGTCAGTCCTGTCAGATCAGTCCGTCCTGTCAGTCAGTCAGTCCTGTCAGATCAGTCAGTCCTGTCAGTCAGTCAGTCCTGTCAGATCAGTCAGTCCTGTCAGTCAGTCAGTCCTGTCAGATCAGTCAGTCCTGTCAGTCAGTCAGTCCTGTCGGATCAGTCAGTCCTGTCAGTCCTGTCAGATCAGTCAGTCAGTCCTGTCAGATCAGTCAGTCCGGTCAGTCCAGTCCGGTCAGTCCAGTCTGGTTCAGTCCGGTCCGTTCAGTCCAGTCAAAAAATATAAAAATAAAATGGCCCGTCAGACTTTTACCGCAGAGGAGGTGTATGCCCTGCTATGTTCTGACACTGATGACAGTGCAATCTCAGATGGAGATATGGATTTTGAGGGCTTTAGTAGCGGCGACACTGAGAGCTCAGAAATGAGCAGTGATTCTGTTCCATCCTCAAGCCCAATAGGGGCAAATAGCGCTACTGGAGAAACGTCTCCAAATCAGGGAACACTGCCCAGTACAAGCGCTGTCCCTGCTACTAGTGAATTGGCGCACGCCAGTGTACAAGGGGCTTTGCCACATGATCTAGCATTTTCCAGATGGGAGGCTTCGGATTCGGCTGCTCCATTCAGCCCTGATTTCAATGCCATTCCTGGTATAAATGTGGAGGTGGAAGATTTTGGACCAATTCATTTTTTTAATTTGTTTTTTACAGACGGCTTGCTAGAGCATATTGTCGTGCAAACAAATTTATATGCATCCCAATTCATAAGCCAGAATCCCCGATGTTACTATGCTAGGGCAAATTTATGGACACCAACTAATGTCCCGTAAATAAAAATTTTTTTAGGACTTACATTTGCCATGGGGCTTGTTAAAAAACCGAGCATTCGATCCTACTGGTCCAACCACCCTGTTCAAGCCACCCCTATGTTTTCAGTCGTTCTGCCTAGGACCCGTTATGAAATGCTCATGCGGTTTTGGCATTTTAACGACAATAGTCAATGCCTGCCCAGATATGCCCCAGAACATGACAGGTTATATAAAATTAGACCCATCATTGAAAATTTGTCAGAAAAATTCTTAAGCATCTACACCCCAACACAAAATATTTCTATAGATGAGTCCCTTGTAAAATTCAAAGGAAGACTGCACCTCAAGCAATTTATCCCATCTAAAAGGGCAAGGTTTGGAATAAAGATCTATAAAATGTGCGAAAGTTCAACCGGATACACATCCGCTTTTCGCATATATGAGGGGAAAGATAGCAAACTAAACCCACCAGGATGCCCTACTTATCTGGGGACATCTGGAAAAATTGTTTGGGAGCTGATAAGTCCATTTTTTCAAAAAGGCTACAATCTATATGTGGACAATTATAAGACCAGCATACCCCTATTTAAAAGTCTGGTTGAACACAACATCGGGGCTTGTGGGACCATCTGTAAAAACCGTCAGGGGTTTCCACAACCATTGGTCAACCAAAAGTTTCAAAAGGGGCAGTCAGGGGCTGTACGCAACGGAGAGCTGCTTGCCCTGAAATATAGGGATAAGAGGGATATTTTTGTCCTCAGCTCGATCCACACAGATGCCACAAGGGCCACTGTAGAACTAGGATCCACCACTCCGAAGCAAAAACCTGTGTCAGTCATTGACTACAACAAACACATGGGTGGTGTGGACCTTGCAGACCAGGTTCTACAGCCATACCAGATATCAAGAAAGTCCTATACCTGGTATAAAAAGTTGGTTATTTATTTGTTTCAGGTGGCCACATACAATTCTTTTGTGTTGTACAAAAAAGCAGGACATTCAGATCCTTTTCTTGATTATCAAGAAAAGGTAATTGAAAATCTTGTCTTTCAAAGTGTTAGCCCCGCTCATCCATTAGAATATGAGGATGTGAAAAGACTCACTGAGCGACATTTTATTGCACTTATTCCAGCAATGGAAACAAGAAGGAACCCCCAGAAAAGATGTCGTGTATGTACTAAGAGAGGAATGAGGCGTGATACCCACTACTATTGCCCACAATGCCCATCATTGCCAGACTTATGCGTCACTGACTGCTTTAAAATCTTCCACACAGAACCACGTTTTTAAACTGTAAAAATGTATCCCAATTTGTCATTCAAACATTTGGTTCATTTAGTGAATGACACATTCGAGTAGAGCTCACTTAATTTCCAGGGGGGGTTCTCCAGAATCTAAACCTTCCATTGCTTGCTTGTTTCTGGAAATCATCTATTGAGTTAAAATGGTCACTAAACCCATAGTTGAATTCCCATAGGGGTGTCATTTCCAAAATGGGGTCACTTCAGGGGGGATTCTTTAGTTCTGGTACTTAGCGCCTCTGAAAAGTGCCAGAACAGCAGAATCCCCCCTGAAGTGACCCCATTTTGGAAATGACACCTCTCTGGGAATTCATCTATGGGTTTAGTGACCATTTACCTATCTACTTATTTTCCCACCACTAGATTAATTTATACAGAGGAGTAGATTGTAAAATTCGGTCACTTGTTGGGGGTTTCCTCTGTTTAGGCACCTCAGGGGCTCTCCAAATGCAACATGGCGTCCGCTATCCATTCCAGTCAAATTTCCATTCCAAAAGTCAAATGGCGCTCCTTACCTTCCGAGCCATGCCGTGCGCCCAAACAGTGGTTTTGCACCACATATGGGGTATCAGCGTGCTCAGGAGAAATTGCTCAACACATTTTGGGGTCCATTTTTTCTGGCTGCCCTTGTGAAAATTAAAAATTTGAGGCTAAAGTAGCAGTTTTGTGTTAAAAGTGTGTTTTTTTATTTTCACACTTCAACATTATAAAATTCTGTGAAGCCCCTGGGGGTTCAACGTGCTCACCACACATCTAGATAAGTTCCTTGAGGGGTCTAGTTTCCAAAATGGGGTCACTTGTTGGTGGTTTCCTCTGTTTAGGCACCTCAGGGGCTCTCCAAATGCAACATGGCGTCCACTATCGATTCCAGCCAAATTTCCATTCCAAAAGTCAAATGGCGCTCCTTACCTTCCGAGCCATGCCGTGCGCCCAAACAGTGGTTTTGCACCACATATGGGGTATCAGCGTGCTCAGGAGAAATTGCTCAACACATTTTGGGGTCCATTTTTTCTGGCTGCCCTTGTGAAAATTAAAAATTTGAGGCTAAAGTAGCAGTTTTGTGTTAAAAATGTGTTTTTTTATTTTCACACTTCAACATTATAAAATTCTGTGAAGCCCCTGAGGGTTCAACGTGCTCACCACACATCTAAATAAGTTCCTTGAGGGGTCTAGTTTCCAAAATAGGGTCACTTGTTGGGGGTTTCCTCTGTTTAGGCACCTCAGGGGCTCTCCAAATGCAACATGGCATCCGCTATCGATTCCAGTCAAATTTCCATTCCAAAAGTCAAATGGCGCTCCTTACCTTCCAAGCCATGCTGTGCGCTCAAACAGTGGCTTTGCACCACATATGGGGTATCAGCGTGCTCAGGAGAAATTGCACAACACATTTTGGGGTCCATTTTTTCTGGCTGCCCTTGAGAAAATTAAAAATTTGAGGTTAAAGTAGCAGTTTTGTGAAAAAAAGTTAAATGTTCATTGTTTTCTTCCACATTCCAAAAATTCCTGTGAAGCACCTGAAGGGTTAATAAACTTCTTGAATGTGGTTTTGAGCACCTTGAGGGGTGCAGTTTTAAGAATGGTATCACTTTTGGGTATTTTCTGTCATAAAGCCCCTCAAAGTCACTTCAAATAAGATGTGGTCCCTAAAAAAATGTTTTTGTAAATTTTGTTGTAAAAATTAGAAATCGCTGGTCAACTTTTAACCCTTATAGCTTCCTAACAAAAAAAAATTTGGGTTCCAAAATTGTGCTGATGTGAAGTAGACGTGTGGGAAATGTTATTTATTAACTATTTTGTGTGACATATCTCTCTGATTTAAGGGCATGAAAATTCAAAGTTTGAAAATTGCAAAATTTTCAAAATTTTCGCCAAATTTCCAATTTTTTCACAAATAAACGCAAGTGATATCGAAGAAATTTTACCACTATCATGAATTACAATATGTCTCGAAAGAACAATCTCAGAATCAGGGGAATCCGTTGAAGCGTTCCAGAGTAATTACCTCATAAAGTGACAGTGGTCAGAATTGAAAAAATTGACCCGGTCACGAAGGCAAAAACAGGCTCTCGTGTGAAGTGGTTAAAATGGGGAACCTCCAAAAAAATGACGTGGGGTCCCCCCTATTTAATAGCTAGCAAAGGCTAGGCAGACAGCTGGGGGCTGATATTAATAGCCCAGGAAGGGTGCCATGAATATTGGCCCCCTCCCAGGCTAGAAACACCAGCCGTCAGCCGCCCCAGAAATGGCGCATCCATAGGATGAGCCGAGGTCATGTCCAGTGACACTCATGTCCAATGACACTGCAGAGCGCAGGCAATTCTCCCACGCTGTCAGTGACGTGCATGAGGTGAGCTGAGTTCATTGGACATGACCTCGGCTCATCTTTATGCCGTCACAGCGAGACATTGAGGAGCACAAGCATGCCTGCGCTTCTCTGTGTCTGCGGCATGGCAAGCTGGATGGCAGCTTTTGGCTGCGATCCAGCCTGTCATGTGAATGTAGCAGAGCTGAAGCTGTCGTGGGAACCATGGAAAGGTAAGGATGATGTTGCTTTATTATTTTACTTTTATTGCAGAAGACATTGGCTTCAGCTGGAATGGGCGTGATGGTAAGTATGGTTTAATTTAGAACAATATAGAATTGTGTGTTTATTTCAATTAAAGGACTTTATTCTGGGTGTTTGTGTTTTTTTTTAACTTTGACTATGGGGTTAGTAATGGGGGTGTCTTATAGACGCCTCTCCATTACTAACCTGGGCTTAATGTCAGCTGGCATTATAAGCTGACATCAACCCCAGCCCTATTACCCCACTGCCACCGCTACAGGGCAGTGGGAAGAGCGAGGCTAAGTGCCAGAATTGGCGCATCCTATGGATGCGCCATTTCTGGGGCGGCTGACGGTTGGTGTTTCTAGCCAGGGAGGGGGCCAATATTCATGGCACCCTTCCTGGGCTATTAATATCAGCCCCCAGCTGTCTGCCTAGCCTTTGCTAGCTATTAAAATAGGGGGGACCCCACGTCATTTTTTTGGGGGTCCCCCATTTTAATAGCTAGTAAAGACTAGGTATTCAGCTGGGGGCTGATATTAGTAGCCAGGGAAGCCCCGTGGGTATTACCCCCTTCCCAGGCTTCAAACATCTGCACCAGCCGTCTGCTTAACCTCCGCTAGAGACTAAAATTACGGGGAACCCCACGCCAATTTTTTTTTTTAATAAATCCTTTATTTTAACATTAAATGACAAGTACAGTAATCAACACTATCACTGTACTTCTTATATATGTGACTGACATGTTTCTATCTGTCTAATCTATGTGTGATGCTCTATTCTTTCTGTTATAAATTGTCGGGTACCGCTGCTGAATTGCCAGCCGGCTTTTTTAAAGAGACGGTGCATGAAAACACTATTATTTTTTTTTAATAAATCCTTTAACACTAAATGACAAGTACAGTAAGCAACACTGTCACTGTACTTCTTATATATGTGACTGACATGTTTCTATCTATCTAATCTATGTGTGATGCTTTATTCTTTCTGTTCTAAATTGTCAGGTACCGGTGAATGTCGCTGCTGAATTGCCGGCCGGCTTTTTTAAAGAGAGTGTCTTCTGAGCAGTTTGTCAGCTTTTGGACACCTTTGAAGGTGTTTTCTATGTGTTTCTATGTGTTTTTGTTTGCCTGCCATTGGTTTTAACGGTGTTCGACTGTGTTTGACGGTGTTCTAAGGTTTACAACGAACAGTTCCACAAGCATCCCAGTGTTCGACGAACCGACCCCGAACACTACGGGGGTGGCTCAACACTAGTAGAGAATCATTTGTAGGCAATGACTGCCTGAAGTCTGGAAGCCATGTCAGGAAGCCATGGACGTCAACAAACGCCAGGTTTCCTCCTTTGTGATGCTTGTTTACTGCAGCTGACTTCAGTTGTTGCTTGTTTGTGGGTCTTTGTGCCTTAAGTTTTATATAAGCATGTGAAATGAATGCTCGATGGGGTTGAGATTTGGTAATTGACTCAGCCGTTGCAGAATATTCCACTTCTTTGCATTATGTTTTGTGTCATTATCCATCTGTATTGTGAAGCACCATCCAATACACCATGCTGAATTTGGTTGAATCTGAGCAGAAAGTATAGCTATGTACACTTAAGAATTCATCCGTCTGCTTCTGTCTTCAGTCACATCATAAGTAAACAATCATGCCATTGAAAGCCATGCATACCTGTAGGTGATTGGCCCTTACCGGACATTGAATACACTGTGACTTTAAGGCATCATGCTCCCCTCTGAATCTTGCTGTTGGACTAGTCGCCTCCCCCTGCTGTTGTTGGTATGTGCTGAGAGAGAAAGAAGAACCAGGAAATAGAGACCTCGTGTGGATGTGTGCTTGTCTGAGGTAACAGGGAGACGCCTGCAGTTTCCCTGGTCAGCAGAGACTATAAAGAAGACACTGTTAATCTATGGAAAGAGACTATAGCAACAGACTATAGCAAGATTTGTTGTTTGGGACGGAGTAGAGAAATTCATCCTTTTCTTGAAGAACGTTTTCCCTGGAGACTGAGGACCTAACATATCACACAACACAGCATGTCAGCCATTTTTGTGACAGGGAAGCAAGGTTTGCCTGCCGGCTGGAAGAGAGGGATCCTGTGTACAAGGAAAAGACTCAAGTGAATTCATCCGGCTCTTTCACACCAGGAACAAGCGGCGTCCGCCATTTGCGCCTGATTTGCGCAATTGTGGGTGACCCATCGATGTGAACTGTGTTAGGGTTTAGTGTAGTTTTCTGTAGCTAGGACGCTATAGCAGCGTGGCCCGACTAGCGGAAAGCCAGAGAATTAGAGTAGTTTGTGAAACTTGTTGTGCACTGTTTGGTCTGAGCTTTCATTGCCATAACTGGAGCATAGTTTGTGACTCTTTCCAGCTATATCTTCCTATGTTCATGTTGGTAATATTATTATTGTAAATATTGTTATTCTCATCTCCCGGCATATAATTCCTTTGTATATAATAAAGCCGGAGTTTTGTTTCAATCTTCTTGTCTGCTGTGCCATACTTGAATCCTGCCTTGCGGTGTTCTTTGGACACCGCTACATGCACATACCATCACACTGACTCCACTATGTCTTAAATGTGGTGTGCTTTGGATCATGAGCAATTCCAAGCCTTCTCCATACTTTCTTCTTCACATCATTCTGGTACAGGTTGATCTTAGTTTCATCTATCCAAAGAATGCATTTCCAGAATTAAGCTGACTTCTTTAGATGCTTTTTGGCAAAGTTTAATCTGGTATTTATATTTTTAAAACTGATTCATGGTTTGCACCCTGTAGTGAACCCTCTGAATCGGCTCTCATGAAGTTTTCTCTTTATGGTAGACTGAGATACTCAAACACCTACTTTCTGGAGAGTATTCTTCACTCAGTTGGATGTTGTAAAGGTTTTTTTTCTTCACCATGGAAAGGATTCTGCGATTATTCTATATTGTTGTCTCCGAAGTGCGCTCTTTTTTTTGCAGAATGTACCAAACGGATGATCTGAACACTCCTGAAATTTCAGCTATCTGTCTGATGGATTTCTTCTTTTTTTAAGGCTACTCATGGTCTGTTTAACTTCCATTGAGAGCTCCTTTTAACCGCATGTTATGGGTTCACAGCAAAACTTTCCAAATGCAAATGCCACACCTGGAATCAGCTCCAGATCTTTTACCTGCTTAATTGATGATGGATTAATGAGGGAATAGCCCATGCAGCCCATTACAGAGCTTTTGAGATACCAGATTTTTCGGACTCCAAGACACACTTATTCCCTCCAAATTTGGTAGGAAAATGGGGGTGTGACTTGTAGTCCAAATGTAGCTTAGCAGGGGAACAGTGGAGGTGGAGTGGGATCACAGGAGGCAGGGTCGTCTCTGCAGGAAGCCAGCAGGGGCATGAGTGGGTCAGTGCTGTGGGCCCTGGGCTGGGAGGAGGGGAGTGTCCCAGCGGTGGACTTCAAGAAAATGTTAGCGATGCAAGGCAGAAGTGGAGTCCCTGCTCTGCACATTGATCTCCCGGCATTGGGCTTCCAGAAAATGACTGCCAGAGGCAGTGCATGCGCAGATTTAGATCTCTGCTCAATGACGAGCTGAGATCTCAGTCTGCGCAGGCGCTGCCTCCGGCGGCCATTTCCCTAAAGCTCATCGTTGGGAGATCAATGTGCAGAGTGGGGATTCCACTCCTGCCTGCACAGCCGACATTTTCTTGAAGCCCACCACCGGGAGATCAATGGCTCTGCCTCACACCACCGGGATACTCCCTCCTCTCTGCCCAGGGCCCGCTGCATTGCCTCACTTTTGCCAATGCCGGCTTCCTACAGTGGCGACTCTGCCTCCTGTAACCCTGCTCCACCTCCGCTACCCCCCCAGTAAACTAAATTCGGACTATAAGATGTGTGTTTATATAACTCTTTACTTTACTTTACTTTAATTAGGTTTGGTGATGAAAGGGTCTGATTGACACCTTGTCATCACCAAACAAAAGAGCTAAGTGTCAGCTAATTCAATTCACCGAATCATTAGCATTCCCATTCATGTAATTTCTGGGGCAGCTGTGAGCTGCTATTTTTAGCCCACGAAGGTGCCATTAGGCAAACATAGTCCCTGGCTATTAACAGCTCTCAGCTGTTTCATTAGCTATGTCCCTCCGATCAGCACTCAGCACCGCTTTGAACGCAGCGTATTTTTGCTGCATCCAAAACGCGGTGTTCTAATGTCGAACTTTTGTTGTCGGTACATGCGAATCCACCGCATATAGTGACACTTCAATCGGTCAAAATCTGCAGCGAAGACTAGCGTATCCACTACAGAAATTTACATGCTGCGTGTGAGTTTGGGTACATGGCCATGATCAGGAGCTGCTGCAGGTTTGATGCTGCATGTTTATACAGCATCAAATCCGCAGCGTCCAGATGTAACAGATTAGTGGATGGGATCTCTAGAAATTCCAGCAGTGTACCGCCGGCCTCCGGGAGGATGACATCGCCGGACAGGTGAGAATAGTGTTTTTTATTTTATTTTTTAATTTTCTTTGTTTTACACTGTGTGGTACCCGGCAGGGAACCATGATGAGGGCAGTGTTCAGTACCCAGTGCTTGGGAACAGCACTACCTGTAGCACTGATTCCCAGACGCCGGCCCATGTCACACTGATGACTCACGGATGTCATCCGTGTGTGTTCAGCGTGAGGCACTTTTGCGGACCGTGTATCTGAAAAAAAATGGACTTGTCTCCGTGTGGAGCACATGGGCACACGGTCCGTGAAAACACACTGAGATGTGCACAGACCCATTCATTGGAATGGGTCTGTGTGTGTCAGTGTCTCCAGTACATGTGGAAACTGTCACCACTCGTATAGTAGAAACTGACGTGTGAAAGAACCCTAACCTGAAGGAGCTGGAGCAGTTTTGACTTGAGGAATGGGCAAAAATCCTAATGGCGAAATGTGGAAAGCTCATAGAGACATTTCCAAAGCGACTTGCAGCTGTAATTGCTGCAAAAGGAGGCTCTACAAAGTACTGACTTTAGAGGGGGGAATAGCTATGCACACTGAACAGTTATTTTGTCCTATTTATTGTTTGCTTCACAATAAAAATAAAACCTGTTCACAGCTGTAGGCACGTTCTTTACATGAACTGATGCAAACCCTCAAAACAGTGGAATTCCAGGTTGTGAGGTAGCAAAACATAGAAAATGCTAAGGGGGTGAATACTTTTGCAAGCAACAGTAAGGGTACTAAAATTGCATGTCGCCGTCTCTGTCATTTTACAGATTTGCACCAGAACACCTGTGTGTCAATCACATGAATTATCACATGAACTCTCAAGGGAATCATGTGACATGTCACATGATACATCTGTAGCTGGGGGGGGGCTCACACCCTCTAAACTGCGCAGCGCCCTGGCTACTCTTAAGCCGCCCCTGACCAGTATGTTGGAAAGAGGTTAAGCAAGAGAAGTAAATTGAAAGTATCCTCTTCTTTTGTGTCTGTAGCACCAATGCGGACCTTTGTGGATCTGTTGTTTCATACTACAAACCCTCTGTAATCAGATTCTTCTGCATATCCGGAACCTGCTTCTTGCTAACCTGCATTAATGTTAACAAGAAATAAGGGACACATGGAAGGGAGTATCATTGCAAGAGGAGAAAATTTTAGATTAATTCAAGAAAAAAAAATGAAATGAATATGCTGGTGGATATATTCAGTGCTCAGTTCTTATTTTTCATAGTTATCATTTTATTTTGCAGACCATGAATCCATTTCAGTAAAATGCTCTGTATGAGCAAACAAGATAACATAGCAGTGTAATTGCCTCGGCAAAGTAATTAACATCAACATCTTTTAGTGCCCTCTTCTTTGAAAAAGGGATTTTATGTTTTTAAGCATGTAAAATGAAGAAATGTGTATGCGGAGAAATTGATTCTCCATGTCAAGTAGTGATAACCTTGGAAATACTTTCACAGACTTTTTTTTTTTGTGTTTAATACAAATGTTCGCTGTCTTCCATTGCAGTGTGAAATGTGCACATTTCTTAATAGAGCAACAATTAGTAATAATCGAAGTTCCCATGCTGGCCTGTTTGCCAAGAGAGCGAGACACTGCAGCTGTTTCGGGCTCAAGTATACTTCTTCATTTGGATCTGCATCTCCAAGGTAACAACATGAAACAAATCAATAATAGTGAATGTTAGCTTCTAATTAGGCTGCTCCTAGGTTATTAGTAGGGTAAAAACATGGTCAGGCTAGCAATGCTTTCCTCCTAGCTAATAAGGTAAAACAGCTAAATATTATAATAGTGAGATGTTAATAATATAATCCGCTATATAAAATACATTATTATATCTTCACATGGTATTTTGAAACATTTCTCGCTCTAGAAATATATTTATTTTTACTCCTAGACTCTGTTCATATCTGCATTGTGGTTTCACAGCAGTATTTTCCACATCAAACATGATGGAATCTGCGAGCGAGACTCTGCACGAAGCCCCTGACCCACATGTGAACACAGCCTTAGCTTTACAACAAATGTATTATAAAATCTAGTGGTGATTATAAAGAACAAAAATGTGGTATACTTAAAAATGTTGACCTATATTTACTTAATAGCATCCTGTTAAATATATTGCCCAAGTAATAAGTCGCACATATCACGTTCAGATATACTACGTTAGTTTCAGTTAGATTGCAAGCTTTTATGCATGTGTCGCACAGTTTGTCCGTCTCTAATGTTTTCACTCTCATGACAGCTCTTCTTATCTCTGTTTTTCCTTCTTTATTTGCCTGAGGCCATGTAACATATGGGGATAGATGGCTGCCCCCCCAGGCCCTAACAGTTTCTGTCGACGCGATGCCTTGGCTAAATCAGTGGAACAATCATTTATTTCATGTGCCAGAATTCAAACAGCAAACAAGATGTTCCTCTATCCTCAGGAAAACACACAGCAGAATGAGCCGTGAAGTCAGCACTGAATGGGCAAGGCTGGTATATTCAGTATGAAACGTGTATTGAATTAAAGAGGGAAGATGACCAACAATTACTGTATATACACCACAGACAGGTAAACTAACCATTTGTACAACTGATGATTGCATATTTAATATTTGGTGGAATGCTCATTTAGTTTTCTGTGTTAATTGTTCTTTAAAACAGTAGTATGCCTGTGAGATGCACTATTTATTTGGGCAACATTTATTAAAGCCTTTTGTACAATTAAAATGTTCAATGGCAACTAACTAAAGCTGGAAAATATAGACTAATCGTGGAAAGTCGTAAATGTATATGGTATCTGTGCTGGTCCTGGTTTGATTGAAGTACTGACAAAAAGTATTTAAGGAGAGGTAAAGTTTAAAATAAGATATTTTATTGGTTTAATAAATATTTTAAAAGGAGAGTATAAAACCAAGGTTATAGGACAGGGTCCTGAATAAAGTGGAAGTGGAAAAATCGGATGGATGTAGAGGTCAATGTTGAGTGGAGATCGCCTAAAAGGAAAGAGGAGCGGTATTTAGAGAGTGACCTGTTTGACTCTACTCATTATTGACGTATTGGTATAAACTATTACCTGTTTGGTCTAGTATGGCTAACCGTATAGTAGCTCAAAACTTTATGATAGTACGATAATTTAGATCACTCTGGAAAAAAAGAGGGTGAAGGTCAATAAAGAACACAATGGGAGGTTGGAGGGACTAAGTTGACAATCGGTGGTTTACCTGAGTTAGAGAGAAGTAGCTTTAGTTCAAGTTCTGTACCTATGAGGTAGTACTGGTTATACACTCCAACCCAGGGTGAAAGGTCTATGAATTAAGAGGATTAGATATTCCTTTGCAATTGGTTTGGACAGCTAAGTTATTTGTTGGGGTAAATTACCTGAAGTTGGAAGGTTGAATATCTGCGGGATACCCAGCTGTGCAGTGGGTGTTGATTTATCCCTACAATGTGGTGAGGATCGGTAGGAACCTTTTAATTTCCTTCCTGTCCCTGGGGTATGACCCTTTGGATGATGGTAGGAGAGAGTGTTCATTCCTGAGGGATGTTAGTCCTATAGTTGCATCCACTTGTGTGTAACTTAGTCTGAGTATACTGTCTGCTATGCACAGATAGGTTCAAATGGTGGTTCTAGTATGTTTTGATCTATTAAGTCTGTTGAAAAAAAGTTGACAGAGGATGGACAGCCAGCAAAAAGTCCGCACTGTGCTGGTGTCGTTTCTAGATTAACAATGTTGCCCAGCGATGATAGCGGTGCTTAGAGAGCATGTAGACTGGCTGATGCTGGTGTAATGTTCGGTTGAGCAGCAGTCTGGGTGGTACGTATTACGTACCTGCGGATGCGGTGGGTGCCGGTGGTGGTCCGGAGTCATTGGGGAGCTCGTGGGCTCACTGATCTTTTCAAATAGAGGGCTGCTCGATGAATTCTTGCAGCGTTGGTGTCTCGCAGCACATGGAGTCCCGGCCGGAGGCTCCAGTGGTAGCGGGCACAGGATAGTCGGCGGTAGCGCTCGTAGCAGGAGAGGACCGCGTCACGTGGTTTCCCGGGATGAGATAGGGCGGATAGCACTGAGAGCCTTTCGTGGAAAGTCATTTTAAGGGTTCCCTCACACTAGTGTATAAATTGGTCGAGTGGAATCCGATAAAAAATCTGATTGCACTTGGACAAATGTTGTTCAATGAGGCAGTGCAGATCTCCCTTTTTTTTTCTCAGATGTATTCAGCATGAGAAGAAAATCGCAGCATGCTGCAATTTCACTCCGTAATCGGACAGTGCGAGGAAAGAATCACATGCCATTCAGACCATCAGTATGGCATGTGATTTCTATGTATACATTACAATTCTGTAGCATACGAAACTGTAATGGTCTTGTAAAAGATTAATAGCTGCTGAGTGAAAAAAAAAATTACACACAGATGACAAGTGAGAAAAAAATCATTCTACTCTCCTGGATGAGAACGGGACCGATATATATATATACACAGTACAGACCAAAATGTTTGGACACACCTTCTCATTTAAAGATTTTTCTGTATTTTCATGACTATGAAAATTGTACATTCACACTGAAGGCATCAAAACTATGTACATGTGGAATTATATACTTAACAAAAAAGTGTGAAACAACTGAAAATATGTCTTATATTCTAGGTTCTTCAAAGTAGCCACCTTTTGCTTTGATGACTGCTTTGCACACTCTTGGCATTCTCTTGATGAGCTTCAAGAGGTAGTCACCGGAAATGGTTTTCACTTCACAGATGTGCCCTGTCAGGTTTAATAAGTGGGATTTCTTGCCTTATAAATGGGTTTGGGACCATCAGTTGTGTTGTGCAGAAGTCAGGTGGATACACAGCTGATAGTCCTACTGAATAGACTGTTAGAATTTGTATTATGGCAAGAAAAAAGCAGCTAAGTAAAGAAAAACGAGTGGCCATCATTACTTTAAGAAATGAAGGTCAGTCAGTCCGAAAAATTGGGCAAATTTTGAAAGTGTCCCCATGTGCAGTTGCAAAAACCATCAAGCGCTACAAAGAAACTGGCTCACATGAGGACCGCCCCAGGAAAGGAAGACCAAGAGTCACCTCTGCTTCTGAGGATAAGTTTATCCGAGTCACCAGCCTCAAAAATCGCAGGTTAACAGCAGCTCAGATTAGAGACCAGGTCAATGCCACACAGAGTTCTAGCAGCAGACAAATCTCTACAACAACTGTTAAGAGGAGACTTTGTGCAGCAGGCCTTCATGGTAAAATAGCTGCTAGGAAACCACTGCTAAGGACAGGCAACAAGCAGAAGAGACTTGTTTGGGCTAAAGAACACAAGGAATGGACATTAGACCAGTGGAAATCTGTGCTTTGGTCTGATGAGTCCAAATTTGAGATCTTTGGTTCCAACCACCGTGTCTTTGTGCGACGCAGAAAAGGTGAACGGATGGACTCTACATGCCTGGTTCCCACCGTGAAGCATGGAGGAGGAGGTGTGATGGTGTGGGGGTGCTTTGCTAGTGACACTGTTGGGGATTTATTCAAAATTGAAGGCATACTGAACCAGCATGGCTACCACAGCATCTTGCAGTAGCATGCTATTCCATCCGGTTCGCGTTTAGTTGGACCATCATTTATTTTTCAACAGGACAATGACCCCAAACACACCTCCAAGCTGTGTAAGGGCTATTTGACCAAGAAGGAGAGTGATGGGGTGCTACGCCAGATGACCTGGCCTCCACAGTCACCAGACCTGAACTCAATCGAGATGGTTTGTGGTGAGCTGGACCGCAGAGTGAAGACAAAAGAGCCAACAAGTGCTAAGCATCTCTGGGAGCTTCTTCAAGATTGTTGGAAGACCATTTCTGTCTTATACGTATATATTTTTTTTATATATGCTAGTGTGAGCGTACTCTAAAAGAAAAAAAGAACAATACGCAAAAGGATTAGGTTATGTTCACACATATACAGCGTTATTTCTTTTCAACGAAAACCTTCATGTTTAATAAAGTTAGTTTTTTTCACCAAAAGCACAGCAAAAAATGCAGCAAAACCTGATTGCTGTGTTTTTGCAGTGTCTCATTGCTTTCTATGGGTGAAAATACTATGCAAAAACGCTGAAAGAATTGACATGTGGCATATTTTTTATTAAAATGCTGCAGTTCTCAAATTCAGTCAGTTAAAAACAACAACAAACAAGTGTGTACATGAGATGTCTGAAACCTCATAGCTTTTGCCGGTACTGTAATATGCAGCTTCTTATCTGCATGAAGAAACGCTTAAACATTTTATACTGTTTATACGCTTAGCACTCATGCTGTAACGTTATGCACATATACAATTCTTTCCATAAAAGACCAAACTAGTGTCCATTGTATGTGTGCATGACGCTATACAGCATGAGTTCTAAGCACTGATGCCTTTCATGTGGATTTTATGCCTTTTCACAGGTTGGCATTTCCTGTAAATGTTTTATACTGTTGGTATGAACATTTGATAAGACTTGGTGGTCCAATAGATACTTCCACCAATTACTGTGTACATGGATATGCATAGAATTTATTCATGTTGCTGTGACCTACTAGGTCAGGATGCTATCAGTGCATGCAATCCATTATTAAAAAGTTAGTTTTCCAACAGATTTTTCAGCAGCAAAACCCAGAGGGATGGCAGTAAAATTGTGTGTTTTTGTGTATTCTTTTGTTTTTTTCCCATTTATTTGAATAGTCAAAAAAACACTGCAAAGTACTGAAAGAATTGAAATGCTGCAGATTTAAAAAAAATGCTTTGGTTCAAATCTATTTGTAAAAAATAAGCAGTACATCCATGAGATTCCAGAAATCTCATTCACTTTCTTGGGACTATTAAATGTTGTGTTTTTTTTCTGCAGCAAAAATGCAGCGTGTGAACAAGCCCTTTACCATTTCTAAGATCATTTACCTTACAGCATTTAAGTACTAAAGTTGGATATTAATATTAGGTCCTCATATACAGGATTCATCAGTCCTTCAGATTTTGGCGGATGTGCTTTATGGTATACAGTATGATGTCAAGAAATACAGTCACAACGCAAATACGGTAATCATATTGTTTCGATTTGAGACTCCTAATACAAGTTATTTTTTCCCTGTGCAATTGATTCAATTTATTGATAATATAATGCAGCATAGCACAGACTATAGCAACAATTTTAGCAGGCAATGGGTTAAGCCTAGAAGAATAAATGGATCACAGTTTATTTTGACCTCTGGTGTAATATGCCAGATATAAAACCTTTGAGAACAAAGGTAGAGAGGCAACAAATCAATTAGATCATTAAATGATGCAGAACAAGGCCAGAAATTCAGCTGGTATCACACAGTGCACGAGACATATTGAGATGTATATACACAATGTTCGGTGAAAAAGAGAAATACAGATGCAAAAATATACTGTTACTTTTCATTTTTATGCCTTTAAATAACAGGAAAATCACAGAACTGATAACACCAATTTACTATAATACAATATTTATAATATATGTCAAACTACCGTATATTCCGGCGTATAAGACGACCTGGTGTATAAGACGACCCCCCTACTTTCCTGTTAAAATATCGAGTTTAGGATATATTCACCGTATAAGACTACCCCTTTTCCAACGCATACCAAACACCGGTAAAAATTTTAAAAAAAACAGATTTGAATTTAACATTGTCCTTTTTTTAATTTAAATTCTTATGACATGCAGGTATATAGCAGGAAAACTGTCACTCATAAACATATTAAAATAGGGGGGACCCCACGTCATTTTTTGGGGGGGTCCCCCATTCTAATAGCTAGTAAAGGCTAGGTATTCAGCTGGGGGCTGATATTAGTAGCCTGGGAAGCTCCGTGGGTATTACCCTCTTCCCAGACTTCAAACATCTGCCCCAGCCGTCTGCTTAACCTCCGCTAGAGACTATAATGATGGTGGATCCCACGCCAATTTTCTTTTTAAAAAATCCTTTATTTTAACACTAAATGACAATTGAGGGGTTAATAAAGATGCAGTCCCTAAATTATTAATTTTGTAATTAATTTTTCCCAAAAATGTTGACGTGGGGCTTCGCCATATTTTTGTGTCCAGCCAGGTACAGCAGGCAGGAACGGGCTGCCCCCAAGCACCAGCTGCCTATTTGTACCTGGCCGGACACAACAATATAGGGAAGCCCTTTTTTTTTTAATTATTTCATGAAATAATTTAAAAAAAAAATACGTGGGGCTTCGCCCTATTTTTGTGTCCAGCCAGGTACAACTAGGCAGCTGGGGGCTGGAATCCGCAGCGCAGGGAGGCCCAAGCTTTCTGGGCCCCCCCCGCTGCAAATTGCAGTCCGCAGCCACCCCGGAAAATGGCGCGTTCATAGAAGCGCCATCTTCTGGCGCTGTACCCAACTCATCCAGGGCCCTGGTGCGGTGGCTCACTTGGTAATAAAGGGGTTAGGGCCAGCTTGGCATTATCAGCTGGCCCTAAGCCCGAAATTCATGGGGTCACGCCAATATTAGACATGACCACCATGAATTTCTAGTAAAGTAATTAAAAAAAACACAAACACCCAGAAAAAAGTCCTTTAATTGAAATAAAGACACAATTTTTTAATGTTCTAAATTAAACCATACTTACCATCACGCCCATTCCAGCTGAAGCCAACGATCTCCTGCAATAAAAGTAAAATAATAAAGCAACCTCATCCTTACCTCTCCATGGTTCCCAGGACCGGTCCAGCTCTGCTACATTCACATGACAGGCTGCACCGCAGCAGAACGCTGCCGTTCAGCTTGCCATGCGGCAGACACTGAGAAGCGCAGGCATACTTGTGCTCCTCAGTGTCTGACTGTGACGGCATCCAGATGAGCCGAGATCATGTCCAATGAACTCGGCTCACCTCATGCACGTCACTGACAGCGTGGGAAAATTCTCCTGCTCCCCGCATGCGCAGTAGAAGTTTCCCACGCTGTCAGTGACGGACGTCCAGGAGGTGAGCTGAGTTCATTGTCGGCTCATCTGGATGCCGTCACAGCCAGACACTGCAGAGCGGAAGCATGCCTGCGCTTCTCAGTGTCTGCGGGATGACAGGCTGGATGGCAGCGTTCTGCTGCGGTCCAGCCTGTCATCTCGATGTAGCAGAGCTGGACCCGTCCTGGGAACCATGGAAAGGTAAGGATGAGGTTGCTTTATTATTTTATTTTTATTACAGGAGATCGTTGGCTTCAGCTGGAATGGGCGTGATGGTAAGTATGGTTTAATTTAGAACAATAAAGATTTGTGTCTTTATTTCAATTAAAGGACTTTATTCTGGGTGTTTGTGTTTTTTTTAACTTTGACTATGGGGTTAGTAATGGGGGTGTCTTATAGACGCCTCTCCATTACTAACCTGGGCTTGATGTCAGCTGGCATTATAAGCTGACATCAACCCCAGCCCTATTACCCCACTGCCACCGCTACAGGGCAGTGGGAAGAGCGAGGCTAAGTGCCAGAATTGGCGCATCCTATGAATGCGCCATTTCTGGGGCGGCTGACGGCTGGTGTTTCTAGCCTGGGAGGGGGCCAATATTCATGGCTCCCTTCCTGGGCTATTAATATCAGCCCCCAGCTGTCTGCCTAGCCTTTGCTAGCTATTAAATTAGGGGGGACCCCACGTCATTTTTTTTGGGGGGTCCCCCATTTTAATAGCTAGTAAAGGCTATGTATTCAGCTGGGGGCTGATATTAGTAGCCTGGGAAGCTCCGTGGGTATTACCCCCTTCCCAAGCTTCAAACATCTGCCCCAGCCGTCTGCTTAACCTCCGCTAGAGACTAAAATTAAGGGGAACCCCACGCCAATTTTTTTTTTAATAAATCCGTTATTTTAACACTAGATGACAAGTACAGTAACCAGCACTGTCACTGTACTTCATATATATGTGACTGACATGTTTCTATCTATCTAATCTATGTGTGAAGCTCTATTCTGTCTGTTATAAATTGTCGGGTACCGCTGCTGAATTGCCGGCCGGCTTTTTTAAAGAGACGGTGCATGAAAACACTATTATTTGTTTTAATAAATCCTTTACACTAAATGACAAGTACAGTAAGCAACACTATCACTGTACTTCATATATATGTGACTGACATGTTTCTATCTATCTAATCTATGTGTGAAGCTCTATTCTTTCTATTCTAAATTGTCGGGTGCCGGCTTACGCCGCTGCTGAATTGCCGGCTTTTTATATATTGTCACAGAAGCAATGCGAACTTCCCTGCTCCGGACACAGCGCAGCGCTTCTGTGACAAGTGAAAGCTGTCGGCACAGAAGCCCTGCGCTGTGTCCGGAGCTGGGAATACGCAGCGATGTGTCAGTTTCAGCAAAGAAGCGCTGACTGTCTGGACCTACCGCCGCCGTATTTTAACTCCCTCCACCTTATATTAACTCCGACATGGCAGGGATACGGCCACGGCAGCTTATTAACACCCCCAGAGTATCCCCGCATGTCAATTTCTGAAAGTTCAAAAGCATTACCGGCGTATAAGACGACCCCAGACTAGACAGAAGATTTTTCAGTCTTCAAAAGTCGTCTTATACGCCGGAATATACGGTAACTTTAAATAAATTGTATTATTAGATATCATACAATTTTGTTGAAAATGTAACTTTTTTTAGGTTACTCACACATACAATTATATATGTGTTTATGTGTAGAAAATTTGCTCAAATTATATAATGTAGTAGAAAAAAAACAAATGTGAGATTTACCAAAATGCTAAGATAACAATCTAGCTAATATACTACAGGTATTAGACAATGTAGCAAGAATAAAAGATTGTGTGAATAGTTTGGCAAGACTCAATCACAGCATTGCTTCTGTCTGTATGGGATCCGTTCTGTTCTGTTTGATGTATCCATTATACTTTAATATTAGCCATTTTTTTCTACATTGACTTGTATTCAGCCTGTCAGACTTTAATTTTTGTACTCGGACACAAAATCACAAGTAACTAAAGTGTGAAGAGAATTTTGAAAAATGCAATCTGGGAAAACATTGTAATGTAATCACTTTTATTGTAAAGGAAAAGGTAAGTGAGTCATAAATAATGCTCAACTTTTTACTTGAAGACAAGGACAATGAATATTGAGAATTTTGGGAATATACACTACCGTTCAGAAGTTTGAGGTCACCCAGACAATTTTGTGTTTTCCATGAAAACTCATACTTTTATTTATCAAATGAGTTGCAAAATGAATAGAAAATATAGTCCAGGCATTGACAAGGTTAGAAATAATGATTTTTATTAGAAATAATAATTTTCTCCTTCAAACTTTGCTTTTGTCAAAGAATGCTCCCTTTGCAGCAATTCCTGCATTGCAGACCTTTGGCATTCTAGCTGTTAATTTGCTGAGGTAATCTTGAGAAATTTCCCCCCATGCTTCCTGAAGCCCCTCCCACAAGTTAGATTGGCTTGATGGGCACTTTTTGCGTACCATACGGTCAAGCTGCTCCCACAACAACTCAATGGGGTTGAGATCTGGTGACTGCGCTGGCCACTCCATTACAGATAGAATACCAGCTGCCTGCTTCTTCCCTAAATAGTTCATGCATAATTTGGAGGTGTGCTTTGGGTCATTGTCCTGTTGTAGGATGAAATTGGCACCAATCAAGCGCTGTCCACAGTGTATGGCATGGCATTGTAAAATGGAGTGATAGCCTTCCTTATTCAAAATCCCATTTACCTTGTACAAATCTCCCACTTTACCAGCACCAAAGCAATCCCAGACCATCACATTACTTCCACCATGCTTGACAGATGGCGTCAGGCACTCTTCCAGCATCTTTTCAGTTGTTCTGCGTCTCACAATGTTCTTCTGTGTGATCCAAACACCTCAAACTTTGATTCGTCTGTTCATAAAACTTTTTTCCAATCTTCCTCTGTCCAATGTCTGTGTTCTTTTGCCCATATTAATCTTTTCCTTTTATTAGCCAGTCTCAGATATGGCTTTTTCTTTGCCACTTTGCCCTGAAGGCCAGCATCCTGGAGTCGCCTCTTCACTGTAGGCGTTGTCACTTGTGTTTTGTGTGTACTATTTAATGAAGCTGCCAGTTGAGGAGCTGTGAGGCGTCGATTTCTCAAACTAGAGACTCCAATGTACTTCTCTTGTTGCTCAGTTGTGCAGCAGGGCCTCCTACTTCTCTTTCTACTCTGGTTAGAGCCTGTTTGTGCTCTCCTCTGAAGGGAGTAGTACACACCGTTGTAGGAAATCTTCAGTTTCTTGGCAATTTCTCACATGGAATAGCCTTCATTTCTAAGAAGAAGAATAGACTGTCAAGTTTCACATGAAAGTTCTCTTTTTTTGAGAGTTTCATAGAACAAACAAATGTAATGCTGCAGATTCTCAACTATCTCAAAGGAAGGTCAATTTTATAGCTTCTCAAATCAGCCAAACCATTTTCAGCTGGGCTAACATACTTGTGCAAGGGTTTTCTAGGGTTTTCTAAACATCCATTAGCCTTCTTACACAGTGAGCAAACACAATGTACCATTAAAACACTGGAGTGGTGGTTGTTGGAAATGGACCTCTATACACCTATGTAGATATTGCAATAAAAACAATACGTTTGCAGCTAGAATAGTCATTTACCACATTAACAATGTATAGAATGTATTCCTGATTCATTTAATGTTAGCTTCATTGAAAAAAAAAAGTGCTTTTCTTTCAAAAATAATGAAATTTCTAAATGACCCCAAACTTTTGAACGATAGTTTATTAGAGTCCCCCAATAAGGCGACGGCCCCACTATCAGTATTCGGTCAGTATTCTGTCAGTAATTTTTCTCAGGAGTGGGAGCCTAAACCAGGTGAGGAACAATCAGAGAAAAGGTATAATAGAAACAAGTCACTAATTCTGCATTTATCACCCACTCCTGGTTTTGGCTTCCACTCCTGAGAAAAATTGCTGACCAAATACTGATAGTGGGGCCGTGGCCTTAGAAAGTAAAACAGAAAGAAAAGAAATTTAATAAAGTGTCAGATTTTGTATAAATTGTGTGAAATACAACCCCTGGCAAAAACGATGGAATCACCGGGCTCTGAGGATGTTCATTCAGTTGTTTAATGTTGTTGAAAAAAAGCAGATTACAGACATGGCACAAAATTAAAGTAATTTCAAATGACAACTTTAGGGCTTTAAGAAACACTAAAAGAAATCAAGATTAAAAATGTGGTACTCAGTAAGGGTAATTTTTTTCAGACCAAGCACAGGGAAAAAATTATGGAATCACCCTGTAAATTTTCATTTCCAAAACTAACACCTGCATCAAATTAGATCTGCTCGTTAGTCTGCATCTAAAAAGGAGTGATCACACCTTGGAGAGCTGTTGCACCAAGTGGACTGACATGAATCATGGCTCCAACACGAGAGAGGTCAATTGAAACAAAGGAGAGGATTATCAAACTCTTAAAAGAAGGTAAATCATCAGGCAATGTTGCAAAAGATGTTGGTTGTTCACAGTCAGCTGTGTCTAAAATCTGGACCAAATACAAACAACATGGGAAGGTTGTTAAAGGCAAACATACTGGTAGACCAAGGAAGACATGAACGCGTCAAGACTGGAAACTTAAAGCAATATGTCTCCAAAACAGGAAATGCACATCAAAACAATTGAGGAACGAATGGGAGGAAACTGGAGTCAATGTCTATGACCAAACTGTAGGAAACCGCCTAATGGAAATGGGATTTACATACAGAAAAGCTAAACATAAGCCATCATTAACACCTAAACAGAAAAAAACAAGGTTACAATGGGCTAAGGAAAAGCAATCGTGGACTGTGGATGACTAGATTAAAGTCATATTCAGTGATGAATCGCGAATCTACATGACTGCATGACGAGAAAATGCAAATTTCCACAGTCATTGATGATATGGGGCTGCATGTCAGGTAAAGGTACTGGGGAGATGGCTGTCATTACATCTTCAATAAATGCCCAAGTTTACATTGATATTTTGGACAGTTTTCTTATCCCATCAATTGAAAGGATGTTTGGGGATGATGACATCATTTTTCAAGATGATAATGCATCCTGACATAGTGCAAAAACTGTAAATACGTTCCTTGAAAGAAGACACATAAGGTCAATGCCATGGCCTGCAAATAGTCTGGATCTCAATCCAATTGAAAATGTTTGGTGGAAGTTGAAGAAAATGGTCCATGACAAGGCTACAACCTGCAAAGCTGATCTGGCAACAGCAATCAGAGAAAGTTGGAGCCAGATTGATGAAGAGTACTGTTTGTCACTCATTAAGTCCATGCCTCAGAGACTGCAAGCTGTTATTAAAGCCAGAGGTGGTGCAACAAAATACTAGTGATGTATTGGAGTGTTCTTTTGTATTAGTTTTTCATGATTCCATAGTTTTTTCCTCAGAATTGAGTGATTCCATAATTTTTTCCCTCTGCTTGGTCTGAAAAAATTACCCATACTGAGTACCGCATTTTTAATCTTGATTTCTTTTAGTGTTTCTTAAAGCCCTAAAGTTGCCATTTTAAATGACTTTAGTTTTGTGCCATGTCTGTGATCTGCTTTTTTTCAACAACATTAAACAACTGAATGAACATCCTCCGAGCCCGGTGATTCCATAATTTTTGCCAGGGGTTGCAGTCTGATGCAAGGCCTTCATGGTAGTAGCTAGAATTTTTTTTTCAAATCAACGGGCGTAGTGTCCTGTGTAGGGATGACCGGATCAGGCAAAATACAAATTTGTCTATTTGCACTGATTTTCCAAGGAAATTTTATTTGCAGAGAAGTTATTCTCCGCAAATTGAATGTCCGTTATTATGTTCTGTGGTCTCTTCAGACCCCAGAGCATAATAAACGTCTCTGATGAGGCCCGGGATGGTTCTGTTAGAACCCTCCTGTTAGTTTTTGCTATCTTGTGTTTTGCTGTCACGTGACCAGCTGTTATGATAGGCTACAAGCACTAAGGAAAGGCAGGAGATCTGTCCCTACAATAGAACTAAGCTAGATCCCTACGATGTAACGGGGAACCTGATCCTGCGATCAGACCCGCTAAAGTCCTCAGCTAGTCTGAACGAAGACCTATAGATGTGAGGGAGGGATCCCTACAAGAACTAGGGACTGGGAGAAAGATGGACACCTCCTAGCAGAAGTTGTAGCAGTAAAAAGACAAACACACAACATAGAACATAAAGGTCAAAAGACCTAACTAAACTGACTGAGAAAGGTTACAAAGCACCTGGCTAGCTTAAGAGTAGAAATTACAATGAAGTCCAGCATGGCCAGAAGGGCGGAGCAGGATTAAATAGGCAAACAGGTCATGTGACCAGCAAAATAGAAAAAACCTAACAGGAGAGTTCTAACAGTACCCCCTCTTCTAAGAGGATCCTCCGGATCCCCTAGGCCCATGCTTATCCGGAAACCTCTTGTGAAATGCTCTGACAAGTCTGGAAGCAGAAACATCATCCGCCCTCACCCATGAGTTATCCTCGGGACCGAAACCCTTCCAAGCGACGAGATACTGCAAACTCCCCCTATACCGTCTAGAATTAAGGATGCGGGAAATTTCATATTCCCCGTCCTCCACCACCGGAGGAACAGTGGCAGTGGAGTCTCTATCTGATACATCAGCTTTTTTCAATAGAGAAACATGAAATACCGGATTAATCTTCCAGGAGGTAGGAACCTCCAACCTAACAGCAGATTGGTTAACTACCTGAAGCACCTTAAAGGGCCCTACAAACTTGGGACCCAATTTTTTAGAAGGAATCCTCAACCGCAGATTCTTAGAAGACAACCAAACCATGTCACCAACCGTAAACAAAACCTCTTGATGTTTCCTGTCAAAGTACCTCTTAGATTTTTTGTTAGCCTCCTGAAGATTACCACGCACATCCGTCCAAACTCTCTCCAAATCACCGGAAAAACTCTCCTCCTCAGGCACAGCCGATACCAATTTGGAGAATGACCCAAAAGACGGATGTCTCCCAGAACAACAAAAAAAAGGCGAACACCCAGCAGAAGAGGATGTATGGTTGTTAAGAGCAAATTCAGCAAGCGGCAGAAACTCAGACCACCCCTCTTGATTGTCTGCCACAAAACAACGCAAGAACTGCTCAACATCCTGATTCTTCCTTTCTGTCTGGCCATTAGACTCAGGATGATATCCAGATGAAAACGACAAATGAACTCCCAACCTGTCACAAAAGGCACGCCAAAAACGAGCCACGAACTGAGGTCCCCTATCAGAAACAATGTCAGTAGGAACACCATGGAGTCTGACAATTTCCTTGACAAAGGCCTTAGCGAATGTCTTAGCGCAGGGCAGTTTGATGAAGGGAACCAAGTGACACATCTTGCTAAAACGGTCCACGACCACCCAGATGACCGTGAAACCCTCAGAGGAGGGAAGGTCAGTAATAAAGTCCATAGCCAGATGTGTCCAAGGTGCACTAGGAACCTCCAGAGGGCAAAGCAACCCCGCAGCAGGAGTATGAGAAGACTTAGATCTAGCACACACAGTACATTGACGCACCCACTTAATGACTTCCTTCTGCCATCCAGGCCACCAAAAACTGCAACCCACAAGTCTCTTGGTCTCAGAAAATCCTGGATGACCTGCCAACCGAGACTCATGACACTCAACAAACAAATCTCTCCTAAAGGTCCTAGGCACAAACAACCTCCCATGGGGAGTGTTAGATGGGGCATTCTCCTGTGCTTTAAGAATCTCATCTTCCAAAACGGAGTCCAATGCAGCAATCACAACACCTTCTTGTAAAATGCTCTCCTCCTCCTCAGCACCGACCATGGGAGAAAAGCTGCGAGACAACGCATCAGCTTTAATATTCTTGGTACCCGGGATGTAAGTAACGGAAAAATTAAACCGCGAAAAAAAAAGTGCCCACCTAGCTTGACGGGCATTCAAGCGCTTGGCAGCATCAAGATAGATCAGATTTTTATGATCAGTGAAAACCTGAATGGGAAATTCAGCACCTTCCAAGAGATGACGCCAGTATTCAAATGCGAGTTTAATAGCCAGCAATTCCCGATTACCAATATCGTAATTAAGTTCAGTCTCAGAAAAAATTTTTGAAAAAAAGGCACAGGGATGTACTCCATCCTTGTTTTCCTGAGACAACACCGCACCGACCCCCACAGAAGAAGCATCAACCTCAACCAAAAACGGCTTAGTCACATCAGGCTGCATAAGGATGGGGGCAGAGCTGAACCTCTCCTTTAGAAACACAAACGCTTCAATTGCCTCAGTAGTCCACTGAACCATATTAGCACCTTTCCTGGTGAGATCGGTCAGTGGTTTAACAATAATAGAAAAATTTTTAATGAATTTTCTGTAATAATTGGCGAAACCCAAAAACCTCTGTATCGATTTCAAACCAATAGGCCTAGGCCATTCCTGCACAGCTTGAACTTTCACCGGGTCCATCTCAAAGCCCTCGCTGGAGATAATGTAGCCCAAAAAACTAATTCTCTGTACAGCGAACTCACATTTCTATAGCTTAGCAAAAAGCGAATTGTCAATTAATAGCTGTAATACCTCACATACGCTCCGCCAATGAGACTCCAGATCAGGCGAATAAATCAAAATGTCATCCAAATACACAACCACATTTTTGCCGATCAAAGGTCTGAGGATGTCATTAATAAGATTCTGAAAAAATGCTGGTGCATTGGTGAGACCAAAAGGCATAACCAGATTCTCAAAATGACCCACAGGAGTGTTAAAAGCAGTCTTCCATTCATCACTCTCCTTAATGCGCAACAAATTGTATGCCCCCCGGAGATCAATTTTAGAGAACCACTTGGCCCCCACTAACTGGTTAAACAAATCAGGAATCAATGGCAGTGGGTAGGGATTACGTACAGTAATTTTATTAATCTCGCGAAAGTCCAGACAAGGACGTAAACCGCTGTCCTTTTTTTTTACAATAAAAATCCAACAGCCACAGGTGACTTAGAGGGTCTGATATGACCGGCGGCCAAGCTCGTCTGTATGTATTCCTCCAAAGCCTTTCTCTCAGGAATAGTAAGATTAAATAAACGACTTTTAGGAAGAATCGCTCCAGGGACAAATTCAATGGTACAATCATAGTCCCTATGGGGAGGCAAAATTTGCGACTCCTCCTCGGAAAAACTTTCCAAAAATCCTGAATAGGTACAGGTAATTCCCCTTTATCCACAGCAGCACTTCGGGCTCCAGGACTTAATTTCATTAGTAGACCAATCTAGTACAGGATTGTGCAATTTTAACCAGGGTAACCCCAAAATTACTGGAGAAGGCAAATTATTTAATACTACCAAATCCAAATTTTCTTGGTGAATACCATTAATAGTGAGGGGAAATTCATAAACCTTGTGAGTAACACATTTCAAGGGAGAGCCATCGACAGAAACCACGGCAATAGGGGATGACAAAGGTTTGGGTTTTAATTTAAGTTTTTCCAAGAATCCCCCATCAATCACATTCAGAGTAGAACCACAATCCACAAATACCCGAAATTCAATTAATTCTTCCTGAGCTGTAGTAGTAGCAGAAAGAAATACCCCCTTAGTGTTTAAACAGGCTATACGGGCGTAACTGACCTTTTTTTTTTCTTTGTTCATACGAAGCACACAGTTCTTAATGAAATGGTCAGATTTTCCGCAATAAAAGCACAAACCTTCAGAAAACCTGCGGTCTTTTTCCTGAGAGCGGGGTGACATCGCCCCAATCTCCATCGGCTCTCCAATGTCAGTACAGACTCTCTCAAGACTAGGAGCTGACATGGCAAAGGATTTACTCTCATTAACCCTTGCACGCAGTCTCCTGTCCACCCATATAGCTAATTGCATTGCCTCCTGCAAGTTTCCAGGTGTAGGGTAAGCAATAAGCAGATCCTTAACCCTTTCACCTAGCCCAGCAAGAAACAAACTTTTCAGAGCTGAATCGTTCCACCCCACCTGAGCAGACCACCGACGGAAGTGAGTACAATAATTTTCCATATTACTTGATCCCTGTCTCAAAAGTCTCAATTCCGTCTCAGCTGATGAGACACGATCAGGATCATCATACAACAACCCCAAAGCAGAAAAAAAACTATCCACTGATCTAAAGCATGGATCACTAGGTTGGAGAGAAAAGGCCCATCCCTGTGGTTCTTTGCGCAAAAGTGACATTATGAACCCTATGCGCTGTGATTCATCACCAGAGGATCTGGGTCTCAAACGAAAATACAATAAACAAGCATTTTTAAAGGAAAAAAAATCTTGTTGTTCACCAAAAAATAAATCATGCAATCGTACCTTTGGCTCCACAAAATGCGCTCCAGAACAGCTACTCACGTGTTGTTGGAGCTCGGCCACCTCCAGAGAGAGTCCCTGCAGGCGTTGAGCCAAATCCTGAACCGACACCATGATGGAAACTGGAGGTCTTTCCTTAGAGATATTTTTGGGCTGGACTTACTGTTATGATAGGCTACAAGCACTAAGGAAAGACAGGAGATCTGTCCCTACAATAGAACTAAGCTAGATCCCTACGATGTAACGGGGAACCTGATCCTGTGATCAGACCCGCTAAAGTCCTCAGCTAGTCTGAACGAAGACCTATAGATGTGAGGGAGGGATCCCTACAAGAACTAGGGACTGGGAGAAAGATGGACACCTCCTAGCAGAAATTGTAGCAGTAAAAAGACAAACACACAACATAGAACATAAAGGTCAAAAGACCTAGCTAAACTGACTGAGAAAGGTTACAAAGCACCTGGCTAGCTTAAGAGTAGAAATTACAATGAAGTCCAGCATGGCCAGAAGGGCGGAGCAGGATTAAATAGGCAAAAAGGTCATGTGACCAGCAAAATAGAAAAAACCTAAGAGGAGAGTTCTAACACCAGCAGCCTATATATTCCATCTCCGCCCTTCTGGCTTTGCTGGACTTCAGTGTTTTTTGCCTGTCTCTCTAGCCAGGTGCTTTGGTGCATATCTCTGTCTAGTTTGCTTGGTCCTCTGGGACCTCTAGTACTTTTTGTCAGTTTGTCTTTTTGCTCTGCGACAACTTCTGTTAGGAGGTGTCCCATTTTTGTCCCAGTCCTTAGTTCTTTTAGGGACCCCTCCCTTTATTCTATAGGTCTCCGTTCAGACTAGCCGAGGACGATGGCGGGTCTGTTCACAAGGAACAGGCTGCCCGCTACATCGTAGGGATTCAGCTTAGTCTTACTGTAGGGACAGCTTTTTCCATTCTTTCCTTAGTTTATGTTGCAGATCATAACAGTAAGTCCAGCCCAAAAATAAAAAAAACTAAAAGGAAAGAAATTCGGGGATCAGTATGGTTTCCGTTCTGGAGTTGGCTCAACGCCTGCAGGGATTGTCTCTGGAGGTAGCCAAGCTTCAGCAACACGTGAGTAGCTGTCCTGGAGCGCATTTTGTCGAACCCAAGGTAGGACTGCCTGATATTTTTTATGGTAAACAGCGAGATTTTTTTTTCTTTTAAAAATGCTTGTTTGTTATATTTTCATTTGAGACCGAGGTCCTCTGGGAATGAATCACAGCGCATTGGTTTTATTATGTCACTTTTGCGCAAAGAACCACAGGGGTGGGCCTTTTCTATCCAACCTAATGATCCGTGTTTAAGTTCTGTTGAGGAATTTTTTTCTGCTATGGGGCTATTATTAGTGTTGAGCCACCCCCATAGTGTTTGAGTTCGGTTCGTCGAACACCCGTATGTTCGATGAACTGTTCGTCGAACTGTTCGACGAACACCTTCGAACACCGTTAAAACCAATGGCAGGCAAACAAAAACACATAGCAACACATAGAAAACACATAGAAAACACTTCAAAGGTGTCCAAAAGCTGACAAACTGCTCAGAAGACACAACTAACACATAGAAAAGTGACAAATACATATAGTCATGCGAAAAGAAAAGAGGTGGAGGAGTAAAAGGAGGGGGAGACACAGATATAGGCATGTCATACCCTTCTAAAACCAAAAAAGTGCGAAGCCGACACGGCCAGTCTGTTCCTGCCCATGCGACCTCCGTGTCGCCGTGTTTGTGCCAGAGCTGCGGTGAACCCTGACGGCCAGCCCCCTTCTCCCAATACTGGTGCGTGTCCGCTGGTGGGTCGAGCGAGCCCCCCTGAGGTGGAGGCAGGTCTAAGCTTTTTCATTTAAATTGTCTCTCTAATTTGAATGAGTACACTTTAATTCCTTTTACAGGGATCTATTGGAGGGCAAGTCTCATGCCAGCAGCCACGGTAGCAGGAAGTGGAGGAGGTGTGGCCTGTGTTCCTAGCTGAGTGAGAGCTGTGTGGAGGAGCTCCTGGGAAGCTCCAACTAGGACTTTTTTCTAAGCCCGACCCTTGCCTCTTCGTTTTCCCAGGACCGAGGCAGGGGTGTCGGGGGCATCCCCGGGCTCCGGCCCTCCCAGTCTGGGCCGGGTGGGGTCGGAGGACTGAATATGGATCCATCGGAGGACTCTGTGAGGAGGTCTGGGAGGCTGTCCCAGCTTGAAGCGGCTATGGTGAGCATGCCAGCATCGGCTAACAAGGTGACTGGCAAGCCCAAGGGAAGCAAGGGGAGTGCCCCATGGGCCGAGAGGGGCCCGGACGAGTCGGCGGAGGCTTTCTCCCAGCGGGTGGTGGAGATGTTGCGGTGCCACGAAAAGGGGAAGGTGGCACTGGCGAAACTCCTGCTGGAGTTGCGGCAGGCCAAGGCGCTATATAATGCAGCAGCCCAGAGGAAGCGCCCGGTGATCGCCACGCAAATACAGAGGGTCAAGGATAGGATTGCTGAGGTGGAGCAGAGGCAGGCGGAAATAGAGAGGGCTGCGGGTCCCTTTCTGGAGAAATTCTCTAATGATCGGCGGTTCTCGGGCCAGGAGGGGTTAACCACGCAGCAAGGAAGGGGGGCGTATGAAGGGGGCCTGCCGGCCAGTGAAGGCACTTCCAGGACTATGCATGGCAGCCAGGAGCCTGGAAAGGAACGTTTGTCTGGAGCCCCGCCCCCTGTCCCACCCACCACAGCGCTGGGTGCTGCCCCAGGGGTTACCCCAGCCATGGAGGAGGAGAAGGTGGGGGGTGGAGGAAGAGGCACGCTGTTAGTGAGAGCAGAGGATAGTGTGGGTGCGGGCACAAAGGCTGGGGGATTGCGGTCCGGCGCTCCGCCCCTTGCCCCGCCCACCTCGGCGCTCGGCGTGGCCACCATGAGAGACACACGTGGAACTGCAGAATCCAGCGGCACCTGGTCTTCTGGCCTGCCCCTAGCCCCGCCCACCTCAGTGCTCGGCGTGGCCACTATGAGAGACACATGTGGAACTGCAGAGCCCAGCAGCACCCGGTCTGCCGGCCTGCCCCTAGCCCCGCCCACCTCGGCGCTCGGCACGGCCACCATGAGAGGCACACGTGGAACTACCGAGCCCAGCGGCCCCCAGTCTGTCAACACGCCCCAAGCCCAGCCCACCTCGGCGCTCGGCGCGGCCACCATGAGAGCCGCGAGTGGAACTACAGAGCCCAGCAGTTCCCGGTTTGCTGGTCCGCATCTAGTCCCGCCCACCGCAGCTCTCGGCACTGCCTCTGTACAGTCTGTGGGCGGAGGGAAGGAGGGAGGCAGGAGGGACATGAAAGAAAAAGCAGCTAGCAATGCTTATAGTACCACAAGGCTCAGCAAGCCTTGCGCTGGTGCCCCGCCCCTCGTCCTTCCCACCGCAGCTCCTGGAGTTGCCCAGAAGAAACCTGCAGCTGGGAGGGAGGCAGCAGGAAAAACAGCAGGGAAGACAGAGGCGGATCCAGGATCAGTATCCCAGGAGGTGGCAGTAACCCCGGTCGAGCAGCCTGCCAGCGTTACTGGGGAGCCCTCCTAAATCTTCTGGTCTGCGTCCTGAGCAGGTGGCGCTGCCTGCCTCCAGCACATCAGAGGAGGAGGACATGGAGGCGTCTTCGGGCTCTGGGGGGCTCATGGCGGCCTTCCGGTTGCTGAGGTCCCCGGTGAACCTCCAGCATTTTTGTTTCGGGGACTAAGATCCGGGACCCGGAAAGGAGAAGAAGGGGCGCAAGAAGAAGGCACAGGAGACGGTGAGTATGCGTTACGTGTTTAATGATGATACTGATGCTGCTGCTGTCTCCTGTGTAACCCCCGCCAGTCAAGGGCGCCCGGATCATGAAGGTGGTCCTCGGCGCAGGTCCGGTGGGGAGAGTAAAGGCAAATGTAAGGCGAGTGGTGATGGTGTGGCGATCCCTATGGAGGACAGTAGGGATGACAAAGGGTCATCGCTGGCGGTGGCGCCAGACATATTCAGTGTGGTGGAGTTCCCGTCTCTGTCTCCCATGGCCTCTGGGTCTCGGACAGAGGGAGGTGGGGGTTGTGGCGGTGGAGCCGGAGCAGCTTTTTCAGAGATCTTGGCTGAGGTCCGGAGGATGGTGGGGGAGGAGAGAGCCACTGCTTCCATATCTGGCCAGAGCGTTGAGGGGCCGCATGCTGGGGACAAGGCTGCCGGGGTTAAACCGGCCGGGGTGTCTGCACCTGTGAGGTTGGTAAAACCCGGCGCCCAAAATCCCGGCCCCTGTGATACCCAGCGCATGAATATTGGAGGGTCCAAGGTGGCAGAGGGGGAGAAGGGGAGTAAGGACAATGCTGCGGATGTGGTGAGTGTCCTGAAACCCCCCCCCCAGTGATGCCGGGACCTTGGGTAAAGCGGTTAGTACCCCACCTGTTCTGGCTGGCATGGATGGGGTGCATGAGGTGGGGATGAATGGGGTACATGAAGGAGGTGAGGATGTAGGTGAGGATGCAGGTATGGAAGTGGTGAGTGGTACGGCTGGTGGTGATGGTAGTGGTGCAGGGGTGGTAGGTGAGGCTGTGAGGCAGAGTGTGAGTGTGAATGAGGGGCCAAGTGTGAGGCCAAGGAATCCCGGTTCGTTGGCGGCCTTGTTAGAGGGTGGTTCACATGTCCGCACCTTTGCGGCGGCCACTGTCGCGGGTAGTGGAGGGTCCTTGTCAGGGGACGCTGGGCAGGGTTACTTGCAATGGCGTCTCCTGGACGCCCTGAAGAGGGGAGAGCAGTTCATTACAGTGGAGGGTAGGGAGGTAGATTTATCGTTCTGGATAGACCGACATGGTCTGTCCGCCTTCCGAGAGTTAGGGGCAGAGAACGTTACATGGTCTCTGCCGACAGCAGGGCAGGGTGGCGTCCGTAGGAATGTGGTCCGTCTCCGGTGGGAAGGCAATGAAACGTGCCCCTCTAGGGACAATGTGGTGGAGCTTTTCCTGGGGATGGGCTTCAGGGCTGATGACATCTATGTTAGAACTCTCCTGTTAGGTTTTTTCTATTTGGCTGGTCACATGACCTTTTTGCCTATTTAATCCTGCTCCGCCCTTCTGGCCATGCTGGACTTCATTGTAATTTCTACTCTTAAGCTAGCCAGGTGCTTTGTAACCTTTCTCAGTCAGTTTAGCTAGGTCTTTTGACCTTTATGTTCTATGTTGTGTGTTTGTCTTTTTACTGCTACAATTTCTGCTAGGAGGTGTCCATCTTTCTCCCAGCCCCTAGTTCTTGAAGGGATCCCTCCCTCACATCTATAGGTCTTCGTTCAGACTAGCTGAGGACTTTAGCGGGTCTGATCGTAGGGATCTAGCTTAGTTCTATTGTAGGGACAGATCTCCTGTCTGTCCTTAGTGCTTGTAGCCTATCATAACAGTAAGTCCAGCCAAAAAAATATCGCTAAGGAAAGACCTCCAGTTTCCATCATGGTGTCGGTTCAGGATTTGGCTCAACGCCTGCAGGGACTCTCTCTGGAGGTGGCCGAGCTCCAACAACACGTGAGTAGCTATTCTGGAGCGCATTTTGTGGAGCCAAAGGTACGATTGCCTGATTTATTTTTTGGTGAACAACAAGATTTTTTTTCCTTTAAAAATGCTTGTTTATTGTATTTTTGTTTGAGACCCAGATCCTCTGGTGATGAATCACAGCGCATAGGGTTCATAATGTCACTTTTGCGCAAAGAACCTCAGGGATGGGCCTTTTCTCTCCAACCTAGTGATCCGTGCTTTAGATCAGTGGATAGTTTTTTTTCTGCTTTGGGGTTGTTGTATGATGATCCTGATCGTGTCTCATCAGCTGAGACGGAATTGAGACTTTTGAGACAGGGATCAGGTAATGTGGAAAATTATTGTACTCACTTCCGTCGGTGGTCTGCTCAGGTGGGGTGGAACGATTCAGCTCTGAAAAGTTTGTTTCTTGCTGGGCTAGGTGAAAGGGTTAAGGATCTGCTTATTGCTTATCCTACACCTGGAAACTTGCAGGAGGCAATGCAATTAGCTATAGGGGTGGACAGGAGACTGCGTGCAAGGGTTAATGAGAGTAAATCCTTTGCCATGTCAGCTCCTAGTCTTGAGAGGGTCTGTACTGACAATGGAGAGCCGATGGAGGTTGGGGCGATGTCACCCCGCTCTCAGGAAAAAGACCGCAGGTTTTCTGAAGGTTTGTGCTTTTATTGCGGAAAATCTGACCATTTCATTAAGAACTGTGTGCTTCGTATGAACAAAGAAAAAAAAAAAAAGGTCAGTTACGCCCGTATAGCCTGTTTAAACACTAAGGGGGTATTTCTTTCTGCTACTACTGCAGCTCAGGAAGAATTAATTGAATTTCGGGTATTTGTGGATTGTGGTTCTACTCTGAATGTGATTGATGGGGGATTCTTGGAAAAACTTAAATTAAAACCCAAACCTTTGTAATCCCCTATTGCCGTGGTTTCTGTCGATGGCTCTCCCTTGAAATATGGTACTCACAAGGTTTATGAATTTCCCCTCACTATTAATGGTATTCACCAAGAAAATTTTGATTTGGTAGTATTAAATAATTTGCCTTCTCCAGTAATTTTGGGGTTACCCTGTTTAAAATTGCACAATCTTGTACTGGATTGGTCTACTAATGAAATTAAGTCCTGGAGCCCGAAGTGTTATGACAAGTGTTGTAACGGGCGCATTGCTGCTGTGGATAAAGGGGAATTACCTGTACCTATTCAGGATTTTTGGAAAGTTTTTTCTGAGGAGGAGTCGCAAATTTTGCCTCCCCATAGAGACTATGATTGTACCATTGAATGTGTCCCTGGAGCGACTCTTCCTAAAAGTCGTTTATTTAATCTTACTATTCCTGAGAGAAAGGCTTTGGAGGAATACATACAGACGAGCTTGGCCGCCGGTCATATCAGACCCTCTAAGTCACCTGTGGCTGTTGGATTTTTTTTTGTAAAAAAAAAGGACGGCGGTTTACGTCCTTGTCTGGACTGTCGCGAGATTAATAAAATTACTGTACGTAATCCCTACCCACTGCCATTGATTCCTGATTTGTTTAACCAGTTAGTGGGGGCCAAGTGGTTCTCTAAAATTGATCTCCGGGGGGCATACAATTTGTTGCGCATGAAGGAGGGTGATGAATGGAAGACTGCTTTTAACACTCCTGTGGGTCATTTTGAGAATTTGGTTATGCCTTTTGGTCTTACCAATGCACCAGCATTTTTTCAGAATCTTATTAATGACATCCTTAGACCTTTGATCGGCAAAAATGTGGTTGTGTATTTGGATGACATTTTGATTTATTCGCCTGATCTGGAGTCTCATTGGCGGAGCGTACGTGAGGTATTACAGTAATTAATTAACAATTCGCTTTTTGCTAAGCTAGAGAAATGTGAGTTCGCTGTACAGAGAATTAGTATTTTGGGCTACATTATCTCCAGCGAGGGCTTTGAGATGGACCCGGTGAAAGTTCAAGCTGTGCAGGAATGGCCTAGGCCTATTGGTTTGAAATCGATACAGAGGTTTTTGGGTTTCGCCAATTATTACAGAAAATTCATTAAAAATTTTTCTATTATTGTTAAACCACTGACCGATCTCACCTACTACTGAGACCATTGAAGCGTTTGTGTTTCTAAAGGAGAGGTTCAGCTCTGCCCCCATCCTTATGCAGCCTGATGTGACTAAGCTGTTTTTGGTTGAGGTTGATGCTTCTTCTGTGGGGGTCGGTGCGGTGTTGTCTCAGGAAAACAAGGATGGAGTACATCCCTGTGCCTTTTTTTCAAAATTTTTTTCTGAGACTGAACTTAATTACGATATTGGTAATCGGGAATTGCTGGCTATTAAACTCGCATTTAAACACTGGCGTCATCTCTTGGAAGGTGCTGAATTTCCCATTCAGGTTTTCACTGATCATAAAAATCTGATCTATCTTGATGCTGCCAAGCGCTTGAATGCCCGTCAGGCTAGGTGGGCACTTTTTTTTTCGCGGTTTAATTTTTCCGTTACTTACATCCCGGGTACCAAGAATGTTAAAGCTGATGCGTTGTCTCGAGGCTTTTCTCCCATGGTTGGTGCTGAGGAGGAGGAGAGCATTTTACAAGAAGGTGTTGTGATTGCTGCATTGGACTCCGTTTGCCTCATCTAACACTCCCCATGGGAGGTTGTTTGTGCCTAGGACCTTTAGGAGAGATTTGTTTGTTGAGTGTCATGAGTCTCGGTAGGCAGGTCATCCAGGAATTTCTGAGACCAAGAGACTTGTGGGTCGCAGTTTTTGGTGGCCTGGATGGCAGAAGGAAGTCATTAAGTGGGTGCGTCAATGTACTGTGTGTGCTAGATCTAAGTCTTCTCATACTCCTGCTGTGGGGTTGCTTTGCCCTCTGGAGGTTCCTAGTGCACCTTGGACACATCTGGCTATGGACTTTATTACTGACCTTCCCTCCTCTGAGGGTTTCACGGTCATCTGGGTGGTCGTGGACCGTTTTAGCAAGATGTGTCACTTGGTTCCCTTCATCAAACTGCCCTGCGCTAAGACGCTCGCTAAGGCCTTTGTCAAGGAAATTGTCAGACTCCATGGTGTTCCTACTGACATTGTTTCTGATAGGGGACCTCAGTTCGTGGCTCGTTTTTGGCGTGCCTTTTGTGACAGGTTGGGAGTTCATTTGTCGTTTTCATCTGGATATCATCCTGAGTCTAATGGCCAGACAGAAAGGAAGAATCAGGATGTTGAGCAGTTCTTGCGTTGTTTTGTGGCAGACAATCAAGAGGGGTGGTCTGAGTTTCTGCCGCTTGCTGAATTTGCTCTTAACAACCATACATCCTCTTCTGCTGGGTGTTCGCCTTTTTTTTGTTGTTCTGGGAGACATCCATCTTTTGGGTCATTCTCCAAATTGGTATCGGCTGTGCCTGAGGAGGAGAGTTTTTCCGGTGATTTGGAGAGAGTTTGGACGGATGTGCGTGGTAATCTTCAGGAGGCTAACAAAAAATCTAAGAGGTACTTTGACAGGAAACGTCAAGAGGTTTTGTTTACGGTTGGTGACATGGTTTGGTTGTCCTCTAAGAATCTGCGGTTGAGGATTCCTTCTAAAAAATTGGGTCCCAAGTTTGTAGGGCCCTTTAAGGTGCTTCAGGTAGTTAACCAATCTGCTGTTAGGTTGGAGGTTCCTACCTCCTGGAAGATTAATCCGGTGTTTCATGTTTCTCTATTGAAAAAAGCTGATGTATCAGATAGAGACTCCACTGCCACTGTTCCTCCGGTGGTGGAGGACGGGGAATATGAAATTTCCCGCATCCTTAATTCTAGACGTTATAGGGGGAGTTTGCAGTATCTCATCGCTTGGAAGGGTTTTGGTCCGAGGATAACTCATGGGTGAGGGCGGATGATGTTTCTGCTTCCTGACTTGTCAGAGCGTTTCACAAGAGGTTTCCGGATAAGCCTGGGCCTAGGGGATCCGGAGGATCCTCTTAGAAGAGGGGGTACTGTTAGAACTCTCCTGTTACTTTTTTTCTATTTTGCTGGTCACATGACCTTTTTGCCTATTTAATCCTGCTCCGCCCTTCTGGCCATGCTGGACTTCATTGTAATTTCTACTCTTAAGCTAGCCAGGTGCTTTGTAACCTTTCTCAGTCAGTTTAGCTAGGTCTTTTGACCTTTATGTTCTATGTTGTGTGTTTGTCTTTTTACTGCTACAATTTCTGCTAGGAGGTGTCCATCTTTCTCCCAGTCCCTAGTTCTTGTAGGGATCCCTCCCTCACATCTATAGGTCTTCGTTCAGACTAGCTGAGGACTTTAGCGGGTCTGATCGCAGGATCAGGTTCCCCGTTACATCGTAGGGATCTAGCTTAGTTCTATTGTAGGGACAGATCTCCTGTCTTTCCTTAGTGCTTGTAGCCTATCATAGCAATCTATGCCTTGATTCATCCCTATGGTGACACCTTTTTCGACGTCAGCTTTGTGAGATCGGGGGGCCTAGAGCTCTTCTGGTCTCAGTATGAGCTGGCTCGGATTTGCCCTGAATGGCGAGGATTTATAGTCCAGGCTATCTCTCGCCAAAACTCAGTGCAGAAAGTGACCGTGCTCACCAGTAACGAGTCACTTTCTGAGATGGACATCATGACCTGGCTGAGCAGGTATGGGGAGGTGGTCCAGATTCCCAAAAAGAATCTGGACAAGCATGGCATCTGGTCAGGGGCCTGGACCTTTATGGTAAAACTGAAGGTCTCGGGTTACTCGGTTACCCACATTCCCACTTCAACATTCTTGGGAAGGGATCGAATCCTGATCTTTTACCAGGGGCAGCCGAAGTTGTGCCACAGGTGCGGCAGCCCCTCTCACGTCAGCGCGGGGTGCAAGGTGGAGAAGTGCGCGATGTGTGGAGGGGTGAGTCATCTGGCCGCAACCTGTAGGGACATTCGGTGTAACCTGTGTGGTTTCTTGGGTCACCCGTTTAGTTGCTGTCCGCACTCCTATGCCAATGTTGGCCTGAATCCGGGAGGTGCTGGTAGGGAGGAGGCGAGCACCAGACCAGCCGGTGAAGGGACTAGCGGCGCGTAGGAAGTAAGGGACCGGTGAGGAGCAGAACTCCCCCTGAGGAGGGAGGGAAAGAACAGCGTCCGAGGAGAGTGGTGGAGAGGGACCAGGGGATTATGTCCCTGCCTCTGGTCCCTAGTTCGGGGGAGCTTGCAGCTGAGGTACCGGACAGTGAGATAGACGAAGAGGTCAGGAGGATGGTCAGGGAGGATGGGGCCACCTCTCCCTTATCCTCATCCAGCGAAGGTGTGGATGAGGCGGGGAATGAAGAGTGGCAACAGCAAAAGAAGAGGGAGAAGAAAAGGGTGAGGAAGAAGGGTAACTCGAAGGAGAAGGCCACCCGGGGCCAGGTGCCAAAGGAAGGCTCTTCCTCCCTTCTTCCGGTGGAGCTCTCCAACCAGTACCAGGCCCTAAGCGAGTCTGCCTTGTCTTCAGATGAAGGGGAGGAGGGGGGTCTGGTGCTGGGGGTTGCGGACAAGGATGTAGGGGCTAAAGGGGGCACCAGGCCCTCACCATCGGAGGTCGGGGAAACCGGGCCTCTGGTGGGGGGGGGTCGACCCAGGGCCTCCTGACAAGGGCAAGGGTGCGCCTGAAACAGATGTGCCCGTTAAAGTTTGTCTGGAACAGCAGGTATGGATGTGTCGGTGTGCCTGAAACGTGCTATATCGTCCTCTGAGGAGGAAAATGGAGCACATGTAAAGGGTAAGGGGGGTGGGAAGAAGGTCGCTGTCCAACCTGATCACTCATGATGGCGGCACTCACCCCGTTGACGCTGGCGACCATTAATGTTGCCAGCATAAAGTCTGATGCGGCTAGGTTCACGGCCTTTCATTTTCTCGGCCAGCTTGATGCCGACATTTTGTTTTTGCAGGAGACCAGGTTGGCCGATCTCACGTCCCTTAAAAAAAGCTAAGAGGGAGTGGGTACACGGGCCTTCCTATTGGTCTCTTGCGGCTGAGCCGTATAGCGGGGTGGCGGTCCTTTTCAAGACCGCAGATGTAGTATGCCGATGGGTTATTAAGTTGGAAATGGGGAGAGGCTTGATCTTGGATGTGTTCATAAGGGGACAAAAGCTTCGGCTCATAAACATCTATGGTCCCCAGACTAAGTGGGACCGCAAGTGTCTCTTTATGAGTATTAAACCCTTTTTGTTTTGTAGCCGACAGGTGGTCTTTGGAGGGGACTTCAACAATGTCTCGAGGCCCCAAGACAGAGGAGGTTCCAGAGACCGGTTGGCCTACGACAGCGTCGCCTTGAATAGCATAGTTAGTGAGGCACGCCTAGTGGATGTCCACATCCGGAACACCACGGGCCACGCGGGTTACACTTATTTCAGAGGTAGTCAGACTAGGTCTAGAATAGACAGGTTTTATTTGAAGGAGGAGGCAGTCTCTTCACCTTTATCGGTGGTAGAGGTTGAATTCTCCGACCACTGCCTGATTATGTTTTCTCTGAATGTTACAGAGACTCCTCGGATGGGAAGAGGTTTTTAGAAGCTGAATTCGTCACTCCTGAAGGAAGCAGCTGTAAGACTTCCTTTGAGGATTTCTTTCAAAGTCAGGTACCGCTACTGGGCATTGGTAACACTAAGTCAGAGTGGTGGAAGATCTTCAAACATCGGGTGGCGAGATTCTTCAGCCAGCTTTTTAACCTCAGAAGCCTGAACAGGGATCTCCTGTATCGGGGCCTGAGGAGGAAACTCGAGGAACTTGTCTCGAATGGGGGTTGCCGTGAGGACATCACCAGGGTGAAAGCCTTACTCAAGAGATGTCAGTATGATAGGCACACATCTTTGGTTTTTGAGAGGGACTTCAGGAAGTATCGCTCACCCGACCCTTACAGAAACTGCAAGATGTCAGTGAGTTAGTGGCGGGTCTGAGGGACAGTACAGGATCCCTGACCAGGTCCAGGTCAGGGATCTTGAAGGTCGTCAGATCCATTTACTCACATCTCTTGGGGAGGAAGGAGCTGGATCGAGATGAGACGTCGGCTTTCCTGGCTGAGGCCATTCCTGAATCAGGGGTAGACCCCTCGCTCGATGTCTTCGTGGATGAGATCAAAGAAGAGGAAGTTAGAGTGGCGATTGAGGGGCTCCAGCTCAAAAAATCACCAGGTCCGGACGGCTTAACGTCGGAGTTCTACAAGACCTTTAAGGACCTTTTGGTCCCCTTATTGACTCAGGTTTTTAATGAGTGTCTCTCCTCGGGCACTCTTCCAAGATCAATGAGGAGGTCAGCTTTGATCCTTCTTTCTAAGGGAAAGGATCCGTCGCACATTGAGAACTGGAGGCCCATAGCGCTTCTAAATGTGGACAGGAAGGTTTTGGCTAAAGTACTCTTTAACAGGTTGGTGAAGTTTGCGCCACGGCTCCTTTCGGAGTCCCAGCACTGCTGTGTTCCTGGCCGTAGCACTTTTAGTGCTGTTCTCGGTGTCCGGGAGGCTGTGGAGCAGGGTAGGGCTGGCCTTTGGAAGGGGTATCTGCTGTCCTTGGATCAGGCCAAAGCCTTTGACTGGGTTGATCACGAGTACCTGTGGTCGGCTCTTCTGAGGTATGGTCTGCCAGGGAGGTTTGTGCACTGGCTGAAGACATTGTACCGAGGGGCGGAGAGTTTCCCACTTGTGAATGGTTGGAATGGACAGGCCTTTGTGGTGGGCTCCGGCGTTCGTCAGGGATGTCATCTCAGTCCCCTGCTGTTTGTGTTCGCGATTGATCCCTTCATAAGGAGGGTGGATCGTGGACCAATAGCGGGGGTGAGGATGGACCAGGCGGGCGAACGGGAGGCCGCCCTGAAGGTAGTGGCCTATGCTGATGATGTCTCTGTTTTTGTCTCCTCGGAAGAGGAGGTGCGGGCTGTGATGTCTGAGGTGGAGGGCTACTCCAGGGCCTCTGGTTCCATTGTCAATCGGAGCAAGTGTGGGAGTCTTTGGCTGGGGGGAGGAGATCCCAGGTTTGGTCTCCCGGACACCCTCCCAGAGCCCCAAGAGTATGCCAAGATCCTAGGCGTTGAATTTGGCCAGGGTGATTACCCAACCAAAAACTGGAAAGGTAGACTTAAAACTGCCGCCCAGAGAGTGGACCAGTGGAAGGGTTGGTCTTTGACCCTGAGGGAAAGGGTGAGCTTGTGCAAAGGTTTCCTGCTCCCATTGTTAATGTATCTAGGCAGCGTTTGTATTTTGCCAGAGCCTCTCTGGACGCTGATCTATAGCCTGTTTTTCCAACTGTTATGGGGAAACAGGCTGAACCTAGTCAAGCAGGAGGCTACTTACCGTACGAGGAGACTAGGGGGGGTTGAATATGGTCAACCCCGTGGTGTTCTAGGTTTGCACCTTTCTTAAGCTAAATATATCAAACCTCTGGAAAGAGAGGGCTCCTCTGTGGGTATTCTGCTGTAGGGGATGGTTGCAGTCCTTCTTCCAGGATTGGGAGACAGGAGGGCTTGTGAAGGATCTTCGCACACCGCACGGGCATCTCCCGGCTTATGTTACCCCGGTTTTGAAAGAAATACGCCGGTGGGGTTTGGGAGTGTGGGAGGTGAGGACTCTCATGAGGAAACTTCTCGAGGAGAGGATCTTATCGATCCATTTTCAAAAGCCACTGGCCCTCAGGGACTGCCCAAGTCGGGATCTGGAGGTGGAGTTGCGTCTTTTAAATTCAAAACGGATCCCCGCGAAGTATTGGGACTTGACTTGGCGCTGCTTTCAGGGTAAGCTGTATGTGAGGGACAACTTGAAGAACAGGAACTCCGAGGATAGGAATTGTCCTCGTGAGAGTTGTGCTGACACGCTTGAGAGCATGGAGCACTTCCTGCTTCAGTGTCCCTTTAATGCAGAGGTGTGCAACAGGGTGGGCGCTTCCATTGACTGGCCTAGGCTGGCGGGCCTCTCCTACGCTGAGTGGGCCTATGGAGCGTTCAGAGACCTTGGTGGACGGGACCAGTGCACTCTTTTTCTAGTTAGTCTAGTGGTTAGGTTTTTCGCATGGAATGCACGGTGTTTAGTGTCGGCGGGCAGTAAAATCCTCCCAGTGGGTGAGGTATGTAGCAGCATCCTTGGCGAACTGGTGAAGGTGCGCTCCTTGGAGTATGAAAGGCTGGGTGCATCTTGGGCCTCCCGTCTCTGGAGGGGTTTCTCCTTCCAGGTGCCTTAGTTCTGGATTGCTCCAAGCCTCCTGGTGGTGGGCTAAGTTGTCACCCTAGCTTTTTGTTTTGAGAATGGTATCATGAAAAGGGTTTACAAGCACCGAACCAGTGCGGATGGTAATTTTGTTATTGTTCTTGTTGTTGTCATTATTATTGTTGTCTTATAGTTCTTTTACTTTGGGGGTTAGTTAGGTGGGGTGGGGGTTTTGAGGGGGGTTAAGCATGAACTTTGACTGGCCCGGGCCCAAAACTGTCGGGGTTCGCCCTAAGTCCGGAAGGACCTTTTCGGAACTTAGAGGCCGGTTCAGGTTGGGGGTATAGTGAGAGTTGGGGTAGTGTATGTGTTACTCATGATTTAAGTGTTGTGTGTTATTTCATATGGTTTATGTGGTTTATATTTTGTTATATGTATTTTGCTTCTGCATCTCTGGTTTTTGTTACAGCAGAATCAGTTGTAAGTCTGGAGGAAGTTTGAGGTATGTTGGGATAGGCTGTGGTTGTATGGTGGTTGTCAGGCAGTTGGGGTATATACATTGTTTATGTATCGGTTATATTGCTGGAAATTGTTTTCGTTACTTGTACTAGTTTGTGTTTTTACATTTATAATAAAATAGAGTTCCAGCTCCAGTAGCGTCCACTAAAGCTGCTGCAGTTAAAAAGCTTTTATAAGGATCGAGCTTGGCGGTCCACCGCAAGGTGTCCTACCGCCAATCCCAGCCCCTGTGCCTTGGGGTGCCTCCCGATGCTCTTCACTGAGTATCCCGGGGGCCCGAACCATTTCCTTTGAAAAAATTAAGTGTCGAAACTACAGGTGGTGTAGCTTGCTTAACAGCTGGGATAATCCGCTGACTAGCAGACACTGCTACTAGGCACAAAGTATTTCCTGGGCCAGATGCAGTTAAAAATTTGTAATTAGATACTCTCGATGGATGCTGAGAAAGGATTCCATAGAGTCGTCTGGCACGCCATATATTATTCTCTTAAAAAGCTTGGGGTAGGGGTCTAGGGGACCCTTTTATAGCCAAAATCACGGCCCTGTATCGCAATACGTCACCTAGGCTGAAGATAAATGGAACTGTAGCACCCCGAGGGCTCGGTTGCTACAGAGGTATTGCACCTCACCAGAGGTGTGATATCTCACTCTCAGGTAAGGATGGAGTGTGGATCAGGACCCCGACACCTGCATGCATTACACCACATTGCCGTGGGGCAGGGCGACCAATATGCCCCTGAGATGGGCACGACAGTCCCTGTCCCTGGCTGGAGTGGGGGGAGCGAACACCGAGGAAGGGGAACCCTGTAGTGCAGGAGTAGGGTGGAAGCAGTTCCTGGGTGCATTGAGAAGGGAGTATAAAAGGTGGGAACCATCTTAGTTCAGTGCAGAGAAGTCTGAGCAGAAGTGACAGGGAGCAGGGGCACTGCATGAGCTCTGCTCCGGAGGCGGGCCTAGTAACAGAGGCCCAGGCCTGGAAGAGGGAGAAGGAAGGAAGAGAAGTGGAGAAGGCTCCAGGAACGAGGAACGAAAGGATCCCAGGGGTGCGGATGGGCGAGTCGCCACCGCACGCCCGAATCCACCTGCGTGGAGGGGTCAGGCCAAAGGGGGAGACCGGTCCCCGAAACTAGTGGAGGCGGGAAATGACCCTCAGCTAGAAACTGGAGGCTGTGACATTTTATGTGGCGCAGCCCCTCGCTACACCGGCTAGGAAGGCACCACATAGGGTCAGGAAAACTGGCGCCAAGTTTACCAAGAGGAGGCCCGAGGCAGCCGGACAGAAGCATGGTCATTGGTGGGGTAAGAAAGGCCAGAGAAAGGACACACAAAGGGGGTCCTGTGAAGCGCTCCAAAGTTATCTGGGAGTTGGCCGAGCCCCTCACCTGGTGAGCACAGTACGACGTGAGCAGCCGTTACCTGCCGAAGTGGTCTGGATAATAAGAACTGTGAGTAAAGGCCCTGGACTGCATCACTGACTCCGTGTCGTTACTGCTGCTGCCCTGCACCATCACCCCCATCCTCCACATACACTGCCCTGAGGCTATACTCCTCCTGTGGGGAGTTATACTACGCTCTGCTGCACCCACAACACCAGCCTCAGCGGTCTGCCCTGCAGCGGCGGTTCACTCTGACCGCAATCCATGGGTGGCGTAGTCGGACATTTAAACATCAAAACCACATAAATAGTTCCGCCTCTGGTTTGACTGCCCTGAGCCACGGAAGCGGGTCGCCGCCACGGAGACTACAACCCCCAGCATCCACCAAAAAGGGTCTGGCTCCGGGTGTCCCAAGGCCCAGGGGGCGCGTCAGAACATTTTCATCACCTTTCATAATCACCAATGGGACAAGGCAGGGATGTCCTCTGTCCCCTCTCTTATACATCCTAGTGACGGAGCACCTGCTCTCATCAATTCGCCATAAGAAGCAGCAAATTGTGGAGTGTTTAGGTCAAGGCATGACTACAATCAACATTGTCAAGACACTTCATCCTGATCATCGCACAATCAAGAAGTATGTAGCTGATTCACAGTACACACGTGTGCGTGCTGATAAGGGAAAATTGAGGACTCTTTCCTACAGGCAATTACGTCAGGTTAAAAGAGCAGTGGAAAAAAAGCCTTGTCATAGCAGCAGACAAGTTTTTGAAGCTGCTGGTGCCTCCAACGTCCCCCGAACAACAAGATGCAGGGTCCTTCAGAGGTTTGCAGCTGTGCGTAAGCCATCCTGTTGACCTCCTCTATCCACTGTACACAAGCAGAAACGACTCCAGTGGGCCAAACAATACATGAAGACTGACTTCAAAACTGTTTTGTTCACCAATGAGTGCTGTGCAACGCTCGATGGTCCAGATGGATGGAGTGGAGGATGGCTGGTTGATGGACACCTCATGCAAACACGGTTTCGGTGCCAACAAGGAGAAGGTGGAGTAATGTTTTGGGCTGGAATCATGGGGAGAGAGATTGTCGGCCACTTTAGGATCCCTGAAGGGGTAAAGATGAACTCCATAATGTATCTGAAGTTTCTCAAGCAGCACTTCCTGCCATGGTTCAAGAAGAAGAACCGTGTGTTCCGCAGCAAGATCATTTTAATGCATGATAATGCCCCGTCTCATGCTGCACATAACACATCTGCATCTCTGGTTGATATGGGCATTAAAGGGGTCAAACTTATAGTGTGACCCCAATGCTCCCCTGACCTCAACCCCATTGAGAACCTCTGGAGCATCATCAAAAGGAGTGTCTATGATGGCAGGAGGCAGTTCACATCTAAGCAACAGCTCTGGGAGGGTATTCTGTCCTCATGCAAAACAATTGAAGCAGAAACCATCCAAAACCTGACAAATTCAATGGACGAGAGAGTTCAGAAGCTCCTTTCGAACAAGGGGTCCTATGTGCAAATGTAACATCACCTAGAATAAAGTTTTGAGTTGAAAACTGTTTGATTTCAGTTTCTAATAACCTGCTAATGCTTATAATTTAAAAAATGACCATTTTTTTGTTCTTTATTAAAATGAAAAGGTTGATCGAAGAGTGTGGGGGATCTAAGAGTGTATAACCCTGTAGTCAGGATTACTTCGAATTCTGACAATCTGAGGGTCATGTTGCAGGTAGTGCAGCAAGAAGGCACTCATGTGTCTTGCGCATCTAGGAGCCCCAAAATTATTTTCCGGGCTAGATGCAGCTAAAATTATTATTAATTTGAAAGCTGGTGGAGCTTAGTATAGATGACCTAATAGAATCAGTACTGCAAACTGCTACAAGGCCCAAATTATTTTCCAGCCAAGATACAGATAAACATGATTAGTAATTTTATATCTGGTGGAGTTTAGTATAGATGGCCTAATAGAATCAGTACTAATGTTGAGCATTCCGATACTGAAATATCGGGTATCGGCCGATATTCACGGTATCGGAATTCCGATACTTAATTCCGATACTTTTACTATATCGAATACCGGAATCGGAAGTCCCCATAATGCCTGCGCTCTGCAGTGTCTCTGAAGGATGACAAGCTGGATGGCAGCGCTCAGCTGCGATCCAGCCTGTCATCAGAACGCCATCACAGCGTGAGAGAATTCTCCTGATTGTTTAAAAGCCGGCAGGCGGTAAAAAGCCGGCGGCTTTTAAACAATCACACAGCCCCATACTGCTTCCCCGCAGCCTCCCACCCCGATCCTCCGCTCCCCTCGCCACCTCCCATCCCGATCGTAAGTTAGGACCGGGCGGGGAGCACAGCACCAAGGAGCGGGGAGCGAAGGACCCGGGCGGGGAAGCCGGCAGTGAAAAGACTTCACCGCCCGCTTTCCCGTTCTGTGCTGCGCTTTCCCGCCGGTTATTTCAAATGAACAGCTGAGGTATCAGGTGATGCTGATCAGCTGTTCATTTGAAGTCGCCGCGGTGCCCTCAGAGGGTTCATGTGAGTTCATGCTTGACTGCATTGCATGAACTCACATGAACGTTCCCACGGCCGCACAGGTCAGCCTCACCTCCTAGACCATCAGCCCGTCATGATTGGTGTGTGTAGGTGTCTGCGCGGGTGTGCGCGGTGTGTGTGCGGTGTCTGTGCGATGTCTGCGGGTGTGTGTGGTGTCTGTGCGATGTCTGCAGGTGTCCGCGGGTGTGCGCGGTGTCTGTGCGATGTCTGCGGGTGTGTGCGTGCACGCAAACATAGGCCGATGTGACACTACTACTCCCATCGGCCTATGTCTGTCCCCCGTCCACTCGTGCCAGCAGGATCAGCTTGATGGGAGCAGTAGTTCTCATCAGCCTGATCCTGCTATTTAAACTGCCCCATATGTTATTTTTGCCCCCATAGGTTTATATTTTTGCCCCTATACATGTTCTTTTTAGGCCCCCATTTTTTTTTTTGTTTTTGGTCCCCAATAAATTTTAAATACATGTCATTGGTGGCCAATGGTTACCTAAAATAAATTAGTTTATACATTACCTGTCCCCGCCGATCGCCACCTAAAATAAAGTAAAAAATAAAAAACTACACCTATACTCACCTAGACACCTAATTCCCCGAAGCCATCGATCTCCTGTAATAAAATGTAAAATAATAAACCACAAACTTATCCTTACCCCTCCGTAGTAGTCCACGAGTGTCCCACGAAGATCTCCAGTTAGAGCAGCCACATAGAATGTGACCGCTCTGAACCACTGCCACCGCTAGAATGACGGGGCCGTAAAGCAGCCCCGTCATTGCATAAGCGGGTTCGCAGGCAGCGCTGCTCTGGTTAGCTGCTTTACGGTCCCGCTGTACCGTGAGAAATTCCCACGGTACAGCAGTGCCGTAAAGGAGGTCTCCGGAGCTGCGCTGCCTTAATGCACTCCAGTGACCTCAGTCAGTGGCTCCCGCTGCCGGAAGCGGACGTGTTCCCGGCAGCGTGAGCTTACAGCAGCCATGCACAGCTGTCACCATCTCCAGATGTGACAGCTGTGCATGGGAGATCAGCTCAGGAACGTGGACAGGTAACTATTTTTTTTTTAGTAAACTAAGAATTAAATAAAATGGTGTGTTTTATTTCAAATAAATTAATTTTTTCTGGGTGTAGCGTGTGTTTTTTCTTTTTATCACTTTGTAGGTTAGTAATGGGGGTGTCTTATAGACGCCCATCATTACTAACCTGGGCTTCATGGCAGCTGGCGCTGACATGAACCCCACCACTATTACCCCCTGCCACCGCACCAGGGCAGCGTGGAAGAGCGAGGCTAAGTGCCTGAATTGGCGCATCCTATGGATGCGCCATTTCTGGGGTGGCTGACGGCTGGTGTTTCTAGCCTGGGAGGGGGCCAATATTCATGGTACCCTTCCTGGGCTATTAATATCAGCCCCCAGCTGTCTGCCTAGCCTTTGCTAGCTATTAAAATAGGGGGGACCCCACGTCATTTTTTTTGGGGGTTCTCCCATTTTAATAGCTAGTAAAGGCTAGGTATTCAGCTGGGGGCTGATATTAGTAGCCTGGGAAGCTCCGTGGGTATTACCCCCTTCCAAGGCTTCAAACATCTGCCCCAGCCGTCTGCTTATTTTTAATAAATCCTTTATTTGAACACTAAATGACACTTGAGGGGTTAATAAAGATGCAGTCCCTAAATTATTATTTATTTTTAATTAATTTTTCCCAAAAATGTTGATGTGGGCTTTGCCATAGTTTTGTATGCCAGCCAGGTACAGCATCCAGGAACGGGCTGCCCCCAACTCCCAGCTGCCTAATTGTACCTGGCCGGACACAACAATATAGGGAAGCCCTTTTTTTTTAAATTATTTCATGAAATAATTAAAAAAAAATTGACGTGGGGCTTCGCAGTATATTTGTGTCCAGCCAGGTACAGCAGGCAGGAACGGGCTGCCCCCAACCACCAGCTGCCTATTTGTACCTGGCCGGACACAACAATATAGGGAAGCCCTTTTTTTTTAAATTATTTCATGAAATAATTAAAAAAAAATTGACGTGGGGCTTCGCCCTGTTTTTGTGTCCAGCCAGGTACAACTAGGCAGCTGGGGGCTGGAATCCGCAGCGCAGGGAGGCCCAAGCTTTCTGGGCCACCCCCGCTGCAAATTGCAGTCCGCAGCCACCCCGGAAAATGCCGCGTTCATAGAAGCGCCATCTTCTGGCGCTGTACCCAACTCATCCAGGGCCCTGGTGCGGTGGCTCACTGGGTAATAAAGGGGTTAGGGCCAGCTTGGCATTATCAGCTGGCCCTAAGCCCGAAATTCATGGGGTCACGCCAATATTAGACATGACCACCATGAATTTCTAGTAACGTATTTAAAAAAACACAACACCCAGAAAAAAGTCCTTTAATTGAAATAAACACACAATTCTTTATTGTTCTAAATTAAACCATACTTACCATCACGCCCATTCCAGCTGAAGCCACCGATCTCCTGCAATAAAAGAAAAATAATAAAGCAACCTCATCCTTACCTTTCCATGGTTCCCACGATAGCTTCAGCTCTGCTACATCGAGATGACAGGCTGGACCGCAGCAGAACGCTGCCATCCAGCCTGTCATCCGGCAGACACTGAGAAGCGCAGGCATGCTTGTGCTCCTCAGTGTCTCGCTGTGACGGCTTAAAGATGAGCCGAGGTCATGTCCAATGAACTCGGCTCACCTGACAGCGTGGGAAAATTCTCCTGCACTCAGCGCTTCAGCGTGAGAATTCTCCCACGCTGTCAGTGACGTGCATGAGGTGAGGTCATGTCCAATGAACTCAGCTCACCTCATGCACGTCACTGACAGCGTGGGAAAATTCTCCTGCACTCAGCGCTTCAGTGTGAGAATTTTCCCACGCTGTCAGTGACGTGCATGAGGTGAGCTCATGTCCAATGAACTCAGCTGACCTCATGCACGTCACTGACAGCGTGGGAAAATTCTCCTGCACTCAGCGCTTCAGCGTGAGAATTCTCCCACGCTGTCAGTGACGTGCATGAGGTGAGCCGAGTTCATTAGACATGAACTCGGCTCATCTGGATGCCGTCACAGAGAGACACTGAGGAGCGAGCGCAAGCAAGCCTGCGCTTCTCACTGTGTGCGGCATGGCAAGCTGGATGGCAGCTTTCTGCAGCGGTCCAGCCTGTCATCTCGATGTAGCAGAGCTGAAGCTGTTGTAGGAACCATGGAAAGGTAAGGATGATGTTGCTTTATTATTTTTCTTTTATTGCAGGAGATCGTTGGCTTCAGCTGGAATGGGCGTGATGGTAAGTATGGTTTAATTTAGAACAATAAAGAATTGTGTCTTTATTTCAATTAAAGGACTTTATTCTGGGTGTTTGTGTTTTTTTTTTAACTTTGACTATGGGGTTAGTAATGGGGGTGTCCGCTAAAAGAAGTAGACATCTTAGTTTGGCTGGAAGATGGTCTTTCTTCTGCAGATGTTACTGTTGCTTTAACACCTACCCCATGGACACAACCTTTTTTTCCCTTCCCAACACGCCTATTCCCCTTTCCACCTTCAGCAGGCCTTTTTCCACTCATTTTGGTCGTTAACTAATTCACAATCTGGAGTTGTTTGCACTAAAAACAATGGATGGGAACCGAGCAGAGCTGAGTGGCCAAACTGTGGTATTAGCCCAAAAGTATTGGCTGGGTTAGATGCAGATAAAAATTATTTTGAATTTGCAACCTGGTGGAGGTTAGTATAGATGGACTAATAGAACAAGTCCCACACACTGCTACAAGCCGAAATATTTTTTCAGAGCTAGATGCAGAAAAAAATTATATTGAATTTGCAACCTGGTGGAGGTTAGTATAGATGGACTAATAGAAGTAGTCCCACACACTGCTACAAGCCGAAATATTTTTTCAGAGCTAGATGCAGAAAAAAATTATATTGAATTTGCAACCTGGTGGAGGTTAGTATAGATGGACTAATAGAGCAAGTCCCACACACTGCTACAAGCCGAAATATTTTTTCAGAGCTAGATGCAGAAAAAAATGATATTGAATTTGCAACCTGGTGGAGGTTAGTATAGATGGACTAATGGAACAAGTCCCACACACTGCTACAAGGAAAAATATTTTTTCAGAGCTAGATGCAGATAAAAATAGGTTAGTATAGATGGACTAATAGAATGATGCTATGCCCAAAAGGTTTTACTACACTAGGTGCAGTAAAAAACTTGGTATTCTATACACAGGTGGTGTAGCTTGCAACACAGATAGGCTACTCAACTGACTAACACACACTGCAAGAGGCCAAAAAGGATTTGCTTTGCTAGATTTAGCCAAATGCTGTGAAAAAAACTTGCACTGCACTGGCACAGACCTGCCTGATAAAAGTGATAGGAACTGATGTAACCTAGTCCTGAAAAGGACTGCAATTACAATTAGTCTTTACTCCCAACCTATCTATTTAAGAGCACAGACCTGCCTGATAAAAGTCGTAGGAAACGATGTAACCTAGTCCTTAAAAGGACTACAATCACAATTATTCCCTACTCCCAAGCTATCTGTAGATTTGTGCGAAAATTGGCTTGAAATTAACAAGGTATAGCGCACACAGCAACAGCGGTGCCGTCTAACATGCAGCTGCAGCAGTGAGAAAATGGTGGCGACGGGGAAAATGGCTGGGTCTTATAGGGCAAGGACATGTGACATACACTGCCAATGACACATGCCCTTGCTTGTGTGAAAAAAAGCAGTTTGCTCCGTGTGTGCGCTACTGATAGGCTGACAGATTGCACCTCCCCACTGTAAATGTGGGAAAGAGAAAAAAAAATGGAGATCTTAATTATTTCTGCAGAGATCCATCCCCTGCCCCCCCCCCCCGCCCCGCTGTACACCCAAACTGCGTATTAACATTAATTTTCAGCATTACTGAGAAAAAATACAGTTATGATTTTGGTGCACGAACAGTTATCGAACATAGCCTAGAACAGCCAAATTTTTTTCAAATCGTTCGTGTTCGCCGAACAGCTCGAACACCGCCCAAAGCAGCTCGAATTTGAGATTGGCGAACAGTTTGATTCAAACACCGCTCATCTCTAGCTATTATATGACGATCCTGATCGAATCTCATCTGCTGAATCACAACTTAGACCTTTGAATCAGGGGTCAGATGATGTTGAAATTTATTGCACACACTTCAGGAGATGGGTTTCAGAAGTTAAATGGAATGATTCGGCGCTGAAAAGTTTATTTCTTGCTGGTCTGAGTGACAGGGTTAAGGATTTGCTAATTGCATTCCCTGCACCTGAGACTCTGCAGGAAGCTATGCAGTTAGCTGTTCGTGTGGACAGGAGAATAAGGTCCAGGGTCAATGATGTAAAAACTCCTGTAACTTCAGGTCCTAGTTTCCAGAAAATCTGCTCTGACAGTGGAGAACCAATGGAGGTTGGGACGATGTCACACCGCTCTCAAGAAAGAGATCGGAGATTCGCCGAAGGTTTGTGTCTTTATTGTTGTAAAGCTGATCATTTGATTAAGTATTGTGAGCGCCGTTTAAGTAAAGAAAAAAAAAAAGGTCAGTTACGCCCGTATAGCTTGTTTACGCTCTGCAGGAGTGTTCCTTTCTGGGTGTACTACTCTGCAGGGAGATTTGATTGAATTTCAGGTATTTGTTGATTGTGGTTCAACATAAAGGGTTTTTGGAAAAACTTAAATTGAAATCCAAACCTTTGTCATCTCCTATTTCTGTGGTTGCAATTGATAACACTCCTTTGAAATGTATTACTCACAAGACGGCTGCATTTCCTCTCACTATCAATGATGTTCACCAAGAAATTTTGGACTTGGCTGTTTTGGATAATTTTTCCTCTCCAGTTGTTCTAGGATTGCCTTGGTTAAAACTGCACAATCCTTTGTTGGACTGGTCTACTAATTTGATTAAGTCTTGGAGTCCGAAGTGCTATGATAAATGTTGTAATGGTCGCATTACCAAAAAAAGGGGAATTACCAGTACCTATTCAAGATTTTTGGAGGGTTTTTTCGGAGGAGGAGTCGCATGTTTTACCTCCTCATACGGATTATGATAGCGCCATTGAGTTTGTTCCGGGAGCTACTCTTCCCAAAAGTCGCTTGTTTAATCTGACTATCCCTGAAAGAAAGGCCTTGGAGGAGTACATAGAGACTAGCCTGGCTGCTGGTCACATTAGACCTTCTAAGTCGCCTGTGGCAGTCGGATTCTTCTTTGTTAAAAAAAAGGACGGCTGTTTACGTTCATGTCTGGATTTTCGTGAAATTAATAAGATTACCGTACGCAACTCCTACCCATTGCCGTTAATTCCTGACTTGTTTAACCAGTTAGTGGGAGCCAAGTGGTTCTCAAAAATTGATCTCCGAGGGGGCATACAATTTGTTACGTGTGAAGGAGGGTGATGAATGGAAAACTGCTTTTAACACTCCGGTAGGTCACTTTGAGAATCTGGTGATGCCCTTCGGTCTTACCAATGCACCTGCATTTTTTCAGAACCTTATTAATGACATCCTGAGACCTTTGATTGGTAAGAATGTGGTTGTGTATTTGGATGACATTTTGATTTATTCACCAGATTTAGAGTCCCATTGGCAGAGTGTACGTGAAGTTTTGCTGTTATTGAGTGATAATTCACTCTTTACTAAGCTGGAGAAATGTGAGTTCGCTGTGCAGAAAATTAGTTTTTTGGGCTACATTGTCTCCAGCGAGGGCTTTGAGATTGGACCCTGTGAAGGTTCAGGCTGTGCAGGAATGGCCTAGGCCTATTGGTTTGAAATCTATACAGAGGTTTTTGGGTTTTGCCAATTATTGCAGGAAATTCATTAAGAATTTTTCTGTAATTGTTAAACCTCTAACCGATCTCACCAGGAAAGGTGCGAATACGACCCAGTGGACTACTGAAGCAATTGAAGCGTTTGAGTATCTCAAAGAGAGGTTCAGTTCTGCCCCTATCCTTATACAGCCTGATGAGACCTTTTTTGGTCGAGGTCGATGCTTCATCGGTGGGGGTCAGAGCAGTTTTGTCTCAGGAGAACAAGGGTGGAGTACAACCTTGTGCCTTCTTTTCCAAAAAATTTTCGGAAACCGAACTGAATTATGATGTTGGAAATCGGGAGTTGCTGGCTATTAAACTTGCGTTTGAACACTGGCGTCATTTTTTGGAAGGCGCTAGATTTCCTATTCAGGTTTTCACAGATCATAAGAATTTGATCTATCTGGATGCTGCCAAGCGCTTGAATGCCCGTCAAGCTAGATGGGCACTTTTTTTTTCTCGGTTTCATTTTTCTGTTACCTATATCCCTGGTACTAAGAATGTTAAGGCCGATGCTTTATCTCGCAGCTTCTCTCCTACGGTCGGTGCCGAGGAGGAGGAGAGCATTTTGCAGAAAGGAGTTGTGGTGGTGGCATTGGACTCCGATTTGGAGAATGGGATTCTGAATGCTCAAGATGATGCTCCATCTAACACTCCCCATGGGAGATTGTTCGTGCCTAGAGCCTTTAGGAGAGATTTGTTTGTGGAGCGTCATGAGTCTCGGTTGGCAGGTCATCCAGGAGTTTCGGAGACTAAGAGACTTATCAGTCGCAGTTTTTGGTGGCCTGGATGGCAGAAGGAAGTCATCAAGTGGGTGCATCAGTGTACTGTGTGTGCTAGGTCAAAGGCTTCACATACTCCTGCTGTGGGGTTGCTTTGTCCTCTGGAGGTTCCTAGTGGGCCTTGGACGCACCTCACTATGGATTTTATTACTGATCTTCCTGTGTCTGAGGGTTTTACTGTCATCTGGGTGGTCGTAGACCGTTTTAGTAAGATGTGTCATTTGGTTCCATTCATTAAGTTGCCCAGCGCCAAGACACTCGCTAAGACGTTTGTTAAGGAGATTGTCAAGCTCCATGGCGTTCCCACGGATATTGTTTCTGACAGAGGACCTCAGTTTGTGGCTCGCTTTTGGCGTGCTTTTTGTGACAGGTTGGGAGTTCATTTGTCATTTTCGTCTGGTTATCATCCTGAGTCTAATGGACAGACTGAAAGAAAGAACCAACAGTTTTTGCGTTGTTTTGTGGCAGACAATCAAGAGGTGTGGTCTGATTTTCTGCCTCTCGCAGAATTTACTCTTAACAATCATACATCCTCCTCTGCTGGGTGTTCTCTTTTTTTTTGTTGCACTGGGAGACACCCGTCTTTTGGTTCGTTCTCCAAATTGGGGTCGGCGGTGCCAGAGGAGGAGAATTTTTCTGGTGATTTGGAGAGAGTTTGGACTAATGTACGTTGTAACCTGCAAGAGGCTAGCAAGAAGTCCAAGAAGTATTTTGACAGAAAACTTAAAGAGGTTTTGTTTATTGGGGGTGACATGGTTTGGTTGTCCTCGAAGAACTTGCGGTTAAGGATTCTCTCTAAAAAACTGGGTCCTAAGTTTGTGGGTCCATTTAAAGTGCTTCAGGTTGTTAGCCCATCTGCTGTCAGGCTGGATGTCCCTACTTCCTGGAAGATTAATCCTGTGTTTCATGTTTCCTTGTTGAAAAAGGCTGATGTTTCGAATAGGGACGCCACTGTCACAGTTCCTCCTGTGGTGGAAGGGTTTCGGTCCTGAAGACAACTCCTGGGTAAGGACGGATGATGTCTCTGCTCCTAGGCTTGTTTAAGCTTTCCACAGGAGGTTTCCGGATAGGCCTGGGCCTGGAGGATCCAGAGGATCCTCATAGAAGAGGGGGTACTGTTAGAACCCTCCTGTTAGTTTTTACTATCTTGTGTTTTGCGGTCACATGACCAACTGCCTATATATTCCATCTACGCCCTTCTGGCTTTGCTGGACTTCAGTGTTTTCTTGCCTGTGTCTCTAGTCAGGTGCTTCGGTGCCTATCTCTGTCTAGTTTGCTTGGTCCTCTGGGACCTCTAGTACTTTTTGTCAGTTTGTCTTTTTGCTCTGCAACAACTTCTGTTAGGAGGTGTGCCATTTTTGTCCCAGTCCTTAGTTCTTTTAGGGATCCCTCCCTTTATTTTATAGGTCTCCGTTCCGACTAGCCGAGGACGAAGGCGGGTCTGTTCACAAGGAACAGGCTGCCCGCTACATCGTAGGGATTCAGCTTAGTCTTACTGTAGGGACAGCTTTTCCCATTGTTTCCTTAGTTTATGTTGCAGATCATAACAGGTTCTATGCAAAAGTGCATAAGGTCACAACGCCATGACGTGCTCTTCATCAGGAGTCAGGAGGCTTAGTATGAAGAAACCCAGGGATTTCAATGTGAGCAGTGGTGATGAGAAGAAGTGACAAGGACTGGACGGGTGATATTGTGGAGCGGAGGTACTGGAGAGGTGAGTGGTAAGGTGTGTATTAGTATTTTTTTATTTTTAAACCTTTACGGTTCATCAAAATGGAGGCCAGCGGTAGCCACTTTTCTTGATCTGCGTGAAAGCGAATTACAAAAAGATCTGCATTTTGGCAGATACAAATTTCTGTAATATTTGTTGAATTCAATTCCACATTAATATATTCACTCATCTCTAGTAGTGTTGAGCCACCCCCGTAGTGTTCGGGTTCGGTTCGTCGAACACCGGTATGTTCGCCGAACTGTTCGTCGAAATGTTCGTCAAACACCGTCGAACACCGTTAAAACCAATGGCAGGCAAACAAAAACACACAGAAACACATAGAAAACACCTTCAAAGGTGTCCAAAAGCTGACAAACTGCTCAGAAGACACAACTAACACATGGAAAAGTGACAAGTACATATAGTCATGTGAAAAGAAATGAGGTGGAGGAGTAAAATGAGAGGGAGACACAGATATAGGCATGTCATGCCCTTCTAAAATCAAGAAAGGCTGGAGTAAAAATCTAAAATCAGCCTACCAACACCCAGACGTCGTGACAAGAAAATTAAAAAAAGAAATATCTTTAGGTAGAATGGCGGTTCCATTCAGAACACTTTCCTTACAAGATGTAGTGGTATCCCCGTTGTGAGTTGTGCCAAAAACGGAACCCAATACATTCGGACTAATCCACCATTTGTCATATCCAAGGGGCAGGTCAGTAAACGACAACATCGACGCGGAACCAAGTACAGTAGTATATACTATACATCCTTGGACAAGGCAATCAGGCGGATCAAGAAGTTGGGAAGGGTCACTCTAATGGCCAAAACAGACATTGATGCGGCGTTCCGGTTACTTACTACCTGTGCCTCCGAATAGTGTCCACCTATTGGGCTGCTTCTGGGAAGGAGCATACTATATAGATCGCTGTTTGCCCATGGGGTGGTCCAGATCCTTCTCACTATTTGAGGCGTTTAGTTGCTTCCTCGAATGGGTTGTAATGGACGTTTCTAAGGGGGCACATATTATCCATTAACTCAATAACTTCTTATGCCTGGGCCCAAAATATTCGCCACAGTGTGAATACACGCGGTAGTCCACCTGTGAGAAGGAGAGAGCTGGAGGGAGAGCGGACACCACAGAGTCGAGGGGTTAGATGGAGAACGGAAGAAGGAAAGAGGGCGAGGGAGATAAGGGAGTACAGTGGAAGGCCGACCTGAGCTCCCCCACGTTCCTGCTGGGTGGGAAACAGCCCTGGGAAGAAAAGCCGCTTACGCATACCTTTGAGGTTACGGGCGCGAGCGGGCAGAGGGACTAGACTGGAGTGCGAAGCCGACACGGCCAGTCCGTTCCTGCCCGTGCGACCTCCGTGTCGCCGGGTTTGTGCCAGAGCCGCGGTGGACCCTGACAGCCAGCCCCCCTATCCCAATACTGGTGCCTGTCCGCTGGTGGGTCGAGCCCCCCCGCGGTGGGGGGGAGTAACATCTGCAGAAGAAAAACCATCTTCCAGCCAAACTAAGATGTCTACTTCTTTTCGTGGACAATGTGATACGATCCCTTTCTTACGGACATGCCCATCGCTACAAATTCCAGATGAGGCACAAAAACTGCAGGTGCTTCAATGGATATCAAGTGCTCCTTCAAGTGGGCTCTCCTCCACCTCAACTTTAACATCACAAATACTCCAGTCCTCAGAGGTGTCACCCCAATCGCACTTGCTTCCTCACAGCTCCCAAGTCTCCAGCTTCCCTTTCTGAGTATAGGGTAACACAGATGGTTGAGTCTGCACAGCTGTTTACTCATACTATAGCCTGGGAAACGGAGGTCTGCTCCAGAGGTTCTGTTAATCCTGACGAGGAAATGATCTGCACTGATGCCCAGAATCTTTATGAGTTGGATCCAGGACCAGATGAAGAAGGTTCTGAGCATAATGTAGACCCTCGTTCCCAAACTGTAACTCCTGTTGGTGGAGACAATGATGAAGACGATGATGAGACTCAAATAAATGATTGGAGCGACAACTTGACTTTTCGGTCAGGGCAGGAAGAGGTTGGCTCTGAGGACGACGGGTGTGAGAACACGCAAGGTGATGATGACGAGGTTGGAGATCCCACTTACTGTCAACCCACAGTCAGTCAGTCGATGAGGTCAGCAGTGGAGGTGAAGGAGGATGCTATTGACGATGAGGTTAGGTTGCGCCTTCCTGGACAGAGACGGAGTACTGGAAGCACGTCAACAACTGCATCCTCAACCACAACTCTGCCTCTGACCACAAGTCGTGGTGGCTCTTCAGGTCGCATGGGCTCTAAGCCTTGCATAGCCTGGGCATTTTTTCAGATCGATAAGGATGACCCAACTCGCGTTAGCTGTAATATTTGTCACCAAAAGCTAAGTAGAGGCCAAAAAATCCATAATTTGAGTACTTCATGCATGAACCGTCACATGGATATGAAGCATAAGTTGCAGGGGGAAGCTCACTGTGCTACAATGCAGCCTAGCGGGCCGGGCCAACCACCGTCTGCCCCATCTTGTGCATCCGCAGCCTATTCATCCTCTGTGACTAGGTGGACAGCAGTCACACATGTTTTTGGACGCAGACCTGCCACCTCTTTACCCTCAACAGCCAGTGTGATTGGCAGGTCATCATTTCATTTGGAAGTGGAAACACCAGCTGGTGTTGAGCGCTCTCCGACATCGAGAGCACCACCTATTCAAGGCAACCTAACTTTTCCGCCTGCATCTTCCTCACAGACCATCAGTTTGCCGGGGACACCCTTCTCAACCCCGTCTAAGCACAACAGCCAGCCCTCGGTCCCTCAGATGTGGACAAGTAAAAGACCATTTCCTCCTAGCCATGACAAAGCTAAGAGGTTGAATTTCACCATCTGCAAGCTGTTGGCTACAGAAATGCTGCCTTTCCGCCTGGTGGACACAGAGGATTTTCGAGACCTTATGTCCGTCGCAGTGCCCCAGTACCAGATGCCCAGTCGACACTACTTCTCAAAGAAAGGTGTGCCTGTGCTACACCAGCATGTCGCACACAACATCACCGCTTCTTTGAGAAACTCTGTGTGTGACAGGGTGCATTTCACCACAGACACTTGGACGAGTAGGCATGGACAGGGGCGTTACATGTCGCTGACTGGGCACTGGGTAACTATGGTGACAGCAGGACAAGGGGCTGCTGTCCAAGTGTTGCCGTCCCCACGAGTTGTGCGTCAATCCTCTTTATCTAGAAGTTCCTCCACTGCTTCTGCCTCCTCAACCTCCTCTCGGTCCTCCACCTGCACCCAAAGCCAGTCTGGTAATGCCACCCGCTTTCTAACTGCGCAGAAGGAATCCTGCACACATTCCTTAGTATGCTGGCAGCAGGGCTCAACGGCATCAGGCGGTGTTTACTTTGAAATGTCTGGGAAATGTGAGTCACACAGCTGAGGAGTTGTGGTCAGCTCTGGAGACCCAGTTTCATGAATGGTTGTCTCCACTGGACCTGCAATCAGGGAAGGCCGTGTGCGACAATGCTGCAATCCTGGGTGCGGCCCTTCGCTGGGGCAATGTCACACACGTGCCTTGTATGGCTCACGTGTTGAACCTGGTTGTCCAGCAATTTTTAGCCCACTATCCTGGACTAGATGGATTTCTGCAGAGGGCACGGTCGCTGTGTGCTCACTTCCGCCATTCGCATCCCGCAGCTCAACGACTTACATCTCTACAGAAGTCGTTGGGCCTGCCAGTTCACCGGCTGAAATGTGATTTGCCGACACGGTGGAATTCAACTCTGCACATGTTGCAGCGACTGTGGCAGCACCGACAAGCCCTGGTGCAATACGTTCTGACGTATAGCCTGGGCCAACGAGATCCAGAGGTGGGGCAAATCACGCTGCAGGAGTGGTCTCAGATCAGGGACCTATGCACCCTTCTGCACAGTTTTGAAATGGCAACGAAGATATTTAGTGCTGACGATGCCATTATCAGCATGACTATTCCGGTGATTTACATGCTGGAGCACACGTTAAACAGTATTCGGAGTCAGGTGGTGGGACAAGAGGAGGTGGAGGAAGTAGAGGAGGAGTCGTATGCGGAAGGGATAACATCTCCAAGTTCCAGACGGTCGGCAGCACCAAGCCGGAAGGCATGGGAGGGTGGGGGAGAGGGATTAACCAGGGCACATGGTAGCAGCCAAACTGTTGAGGAAGGTGCAGGAGCTGAGGAAGAAGTGGGTGACGAACTGGAGATGGGCATGGAAGACTCATCAGATGAGGGAGACCTTGATCACATTTCTGTTGTGCGAGGTTGGGGGGAGAGGGCAGAGGAAGGAAGCATGATTCTTACCTCGCTACCAACACAAAAAAGGACTTGGTCCTCCTGAATGCGCAAGACACATGAGTGCCTTCTTGCTGCACTACCTGCAACATGACCCTCGGATTGTCAGAATTCGAAGTAATCCCGACTACTGGGTTGCCACACTCTTAGATCCCCGGTACAAAAGTAAATTTGCCAAAAATTATTCCTGTCATAGAAAGGGATTCACGCATGCAGGAGTATCAGCAGAGGCTGTTGCATGTGCTTTTCCACAAAACACCAGTGGTGCACGTAGTGAATCTCACAGTTCTAACTTGCCAACCGTGGGACTGTCGAGTCTTCATCACTCAAACCGTAACAGTAACACAGTATCTGCTGCTAAGAGCAATTTTGTGGAATCGTTTCACCACTTTTTTAGACCATCCTTTGCAAGGCCACGGGAGACAAGAAGTCTGACACATAGTCAACGCCTAGAGAGGATGGTACAGGAGTATCTCCAAGTGAACATTGAAGCCATGACTGTGTCACTGGACCCTTGCTCATTTTGGGCTTCTAATCTGGAAAAATGTCCGAAGCTCGCCACTCACGCCTTGGAGATCTTGTCATGCCCTGCAGCCAGCGTTCTCTCTGAACGTGTGTTCAGCGCTGCTGGTGGTGTGCTGACAGATAAGCACACGCGGCTGTCCACTGAGAATGTAGACAGACTCACGTTCATGAAGATGAACAAATCATGGATCCGCAAGGACTTTTCTACTCCTGTGTCATCCTGGGGAGACTAAAAGCTTGAGGATTTGGTAAAATCACCTCACCAACCGTTTTAAACAACTCTGGGGCAATTCATGCCACTTAAGTGTTGTCTGTGCCACAATTTTGGGAAAAAATGGAAACTCTTTTTGGAGTCCCCTTGCTGTGGTTTACGTGACGTTGGCATCGTCAATTCCAGGTGGGTTGGGTCGCTCCCCCCCCCTTTTAACCGTAAGAAACTACATACACTATGGCTTGGGGTAACACAGATGGTTGAGTCTGAAGAGCTGTTTACTCAGAGGTCTGCTCCAAAGCTTCAGGGTCCGCTAGTCAGCGTAGTAGCCCAGCTCTGAAGCAATCTGCACCGCCTGTGTATCTAATAAGAATTTTTAACTGCATCTAGCCTAGGCAGACTGTGGGGACCCCCAACCAAACCCAGACGCTCAGCCCCCCTACCGCCCCCCTTTCCTTGACAATACAATAATGTAACTCTTACAACTGGATGGGTGAGGATCGGTCACAGCTTTATTTACTCTTTATACTCATTCCATTAGAAAGGCATTTTATTTCTAAAATAATTCAGGTTGTTGCAGCATGCCCTGTGTCTCCACACCGGCAAGTTGGCCAACAAGTGTAACTCTCCAACATGTCCTTTCTATTTCCAGGCCACGGAGGATCCTGCGTACTCGTATGCAGGACTCTGACCCCCATTCATCACTCTTAACGCTTGTTCCACTCCGTCCTGGAGTCGTGACAGGAATATGTCCAGTCCAATATCCATTAAGTGAACACCGTCGGGCCGTATGAGGCCTGCTTTATCTCCTTCCAGTTGTCGGTGTCCTATCACTACACCGCCTCTGTCTCTTCTAAATTTTCCCATCCGAATGTTTATTACCCGCCTTGTTCGATGGCCGTGATGTCTCACGCACCTTGCCATACCGCTATCAGCACAATCTCTGACCATACTATAGTTAGTTTTGTGAAAAATTCTCTGAAGTGCTCAGTGTCTAGTTTCATTATTGCCATTAGTTATGCGCTCTTGTGATGACCTATGTCGTTTCCCCCGGCCTGTATAACTAAGATGACCGGACCTCTTGCCTCTCTCCCTACGTTGACTACCTCTATTAGTACCTGTGGCCATTGCAGGCCTCTAATACCTCTCCAGTTGAAATATGTGTTATGAAACTCTAATTTCCTCCCACCTGGGCGGACTTTCGCCCTTTTTTCTGCCCAATATATATACGAGTGGCCTATCACCCACACTGTTGGCTTAGCGTCACCTGTAAAAGAAACAAACCACGTTAGGATAACAAGTCCGGTCTTATGTATCTCGCCAAACACGTGGATCGCCATCTCTCTATCCTCTGAACTTCCGTTTCTGACAGTCCTGCTCTTGCTGCTTCCGTGGCCGTGCCTATGTGGAATGAGTGTGTCCCGTAATCTTTGGGGTGGTTCCCTGCCGATGTTAGGCATTTATTAAATATAGCTTGGAACTGGTATCTTGATAATGGCGTTCCATCAATGTGTGATAGGAAGAAATTACTTTGTGATCTGATGGTTATATATGTTTTTACTATTGTTACCCGACTCATTGTACCGTTTGTGGGTTGTAGAAGTACCCAAGTGCCCCTGCCCACTGGAACCTTTTTCGATGTGTAGACATGTTGCATTATTGGCTTTGACTGCATCCTGGTGTAATAAGCCTCCAGTAGTGGTAATTTTGGATTGAGGGACTAATTCGCTTATGCATAGCGCCCCGAAGAAGGCGATCGCAAATGCAGTAGACAGTAGTGTTGCTTCAAATTGTGAGTGTCATGTTAATGGTGTTAGGGATATGATGTGAGAAATCGGTTTTAGTGACAAGGGACGGGACGTCTACACTCCTGACTTGGCTGACCCCTTTTCCACCCTTTTATGGATTGTCTGATGATGAATCTCTTTGTCAAATCTCCCCAATTCAGTAGTTGGAAGTGAAATGCTACTCCGGTCAGACACCGCTGCGCTGACGCCCCTGATATGCCCCTCATCATTAGCTGGTGGAGAAATTCTATGGTGACTTGTAATCTGCCTTGTTCACATTGGTCAACCCGTCTGCCTGCTACTAGTCGTGTCCACTCTTCCCATGCCTTACCGTATGCTTGCCACGTCAACGGGGCAACTGACGCTCTGATTAATGGCATCAACTATTCGCCACTAGATCCCATAGGGAGGGTGGGCAACTGTTGCCCGATAGATGGGCGTTTGGGAGGAGCTATGTGAAAATCTGCCAATTGAATTGTGATAAAGCGTTAACAGCAGCGTTAGACCCCTCAGCATCGTGGCTAGCGCGGACCCATACATTGTGTTTTAGACACAGAAATGCTAGCCGGCGTAGTAGGCCTAGCACTGGGAGAGACGATGATGCCATCTTATTAATGCAGTGCGCTAGGCTGGTGTTTTTTGTTATGAAGCGTATATTTTTGTTAGCCAGGCGCGCGCCCCATATTTCTATTGCTACCACTATTGGAAAGAAAAATTATTTTCCGGGCTAGATGCAGCTAAAAATTATTATTAATTTCAAAGCTGGTGGAGCTTGGTATAGATGGCCTAATACAATGAGTACCACACACTGCTACTATGCCCAAAATCATTTTCCGGGCTAGATGCAGCTAAAAATTATTATTAATTTCAAAGCTGGTGGAGCTTGGTATAGATGGCCTAATACAATGAGTACCACACACTGCTACTATGCCCAAAATTATTTTCCGGGCTAGATGCAGCTAAAAATTATTATTAATTTCTAAGCTGGTAGAGCTTGGTATTGATGGCCTAATACAATGAGTACCACACACTGCTACTATGCCCAAAATTATTTTCCAGGCTAGATGCAGCTAAAAATTATTATTAATTTCAAAGCTGGTGGAGCTTAGTATAGATGGCCTAATAGATTGAGTACCACACACTGCTACTATGCCCAAAAGGTTTTACTTGGCTAGGTGCAGTAAAAAATTCGTATTACATACACAGGTGGTGTAGCTTGCAACACAGATAGGCTACTCCACTGACTAACACACACTGCAAGAGGCCCAAAAGGATTTGCTAAGCTAGATTTTGCCAAATGCTGTGAAAAACACTTGCACAGCTCTAAAACAGACCTGCCTGGCAAAAAGTCATAGGAAATGCTGTAACCTAGCCCTCAAAAGGGCTGCAATTACAACTAGTCCCTACTCCCAACCTATCTGTCTATTTAAGAGCAAATTCGCTTGCAATTCACACAGTTAGAAAGTATAGCGCCCACAGCAGCAGCGGTGCCGTCTAACACTCAGCTGCAGCAGTGAGAAAATTGTGGCGACGTGGAAAATGGCTGGGTCTTATAGGGCAAGGACATGTGACATACACAGCCAATGACACATGCCCTTGCTTGTGTGAAATAAAGCACTTTGGTGCGTGTGTGCGCTGCTGATAGGCTGACAGACTGCACCTCCCCACTGTAAATGCGGGAAAGAAAAAAAAAAATGGAGATCTTCAATATTTCTGCAGAGATCCATCCCCTGCCCTTCCCCCCCACTGTACACTCAAACTGTGTATTAACATTGATTAACAGCATTACTGTGAAAAAATCCAGTTACGATTTTGGTGCACGAACAGTTATCGAACATAACCTCGAACAGCCGGATTTTTTTCAAATCGTTCTTGTTCGTCGAACGGCTCGAACACCGCCCAAAACAGATTGAATTTGAGATTGGCGAACAGTTTGAGTCGAACACTGCTCATCTCTAATCTCTAGTCCTATGGCATCAAAGCGAATCTGTCACCCCCTGGGACACTTATAAGCTATTACTATGTGCATGCAGGTGATAGAATTGTTAAAATAGTCCTACCCTTATGCCTCATAGCTGCTGTCTCGTTTCTGAGAAATAGACTTTTAATCCTGTATGTTAATTAGTAGTGATGACCGAGTATGTTTTGTTAACCCTTTCGCCGAGTATGCTTGGGCGAGCTCCGAGTAGTTACAGCTGCTCGGTGATTTGTTTGAATCACTCCCGTGTGCATGATTTGCGACTGTTTGACAGCTTTAATACATGTGAGGAATGTGTAAGAAATAGACATTTCTCACATGTAATAAAGCTATCAAACAGTCGCAAATCATGCACACGGGAGTGATTCTAAGATATCACCGAGCAGCTGTAACTAGTCGGTGCTCGCCCGAGCAGAGTCGGCGAAAGGGTTAACAAAACATACTCGCTCATCACTATTAATTAGTTCTTCCAGGTTCTGGGGCATGCAGTGCCTGGACGAAAACTCTGTTATTTTGCGTACTACCGCCCACCCATGCACGTCAGTGTCATGTGATGTGCAGTTGTGGCGCTGGAAGCCCGTGCCTGCACTCGCGCAATTATGCGTACCTTTTCCACCCTTCTATGGGCAGTGTATTCACTGTTCTTCTGTGCAGGTGTCGTACTTGAGCAGCAGTGATGCGCCAGCCCCTGCGCAGAAGAACAATGAAGCCAATGCCCATAGCAGGGCAGAAAATGGTATGCATAATTGCACAATTCCAGTTCGCAAGCGCAGAATTCTGGAGCCACAACTGCACGTCACATGACACTGTGACGTGCATGGGAGGGGGGTGGTATGCAAAATAATACAGGATTCAGAGTTTTCTTCCAGGCATCGCATGCCCCGGAGCCTGGAAGAGCTAATAAACATACAGGGTTAAAGGGAATGTGTCACCCCCTGGGCGATATCAGACCTCTACTATGGGCATACAGGTGATAGAAAAGTAAATCTATAGTTACCTGTATGGCCCATAGCAGAGGTCTGATTGCAGAGAAATCTGGTTTTATAAAGTCTGTTTTCCAGAGGCTTGGCGTCCGGGGCACACCAAGAAAACCCCTCCTATCTGCTTACTATTCCCCTAAATCGCCACCTCTGTGCTAAATTACCATATTCCCCACCTCCCCTGCACGTCACAGGGCCCTGTGACAGGCTCTGTGACGTGCCCTGCTCTGCCTCCCCTCCCGCAAAGTGTTGATCCATGGAGCCTCTGGAAAACAGACTTTATAAAACCAGATTTCTCTGCAATCAGACTTCAGCTATGGGCCGCACAAATATGTATAGATTTACTTTTCTATCACCTGTATGCCCATAGTAGAGGCCTGATATCGCCCAGGGGGTGACAGATTCTCTTTAAAAGTCTATTTCTCAGCAACAAGACAGCAGATATAAGGCATAAAGGTAGGACTATTTTAACAATTCTATCGCCTGAATGCACATAGAAATAGCTTATAAGGTTTCCTGGGGGTGACAGATTCCCTTTAAAGGGATGGTCATTCATCTATGTTGTACCTGGACTTAGTACTTAGTGCTAAGTGTTAGAGCCCCAGATAAATGTGATCTAAAATATTATGTAAAATGTTCCCAATAAAAGCTTCAACTCAATCCATAAAAAAACAAAACAATCAGGTCCGTCATCTGTTATCGGAAATATAGGGGACTTTCCCGTTACTGCTAGCACAAAGGCTCTGGAAAAAGCGCTATGGCTCCTCATCCCCCAAAAGAAATTCTGCAAATTCTACGCTCCTAAATCCAAATGCCCCTCTCCCTTCTGAGCCTCAGTGTGTCTAAACCACATTAGTGTCCACATGTTTGGTATTTCTGTAGCGATGAGAGCCCACCTAATTTGTGGGTGCATGTCTCCAGAAGCACGAGCTGGGCACAGCATACTGGTTACTACAACAGCAGTTTGCAATTTTTACTCAGTAGCATCCACTGCTGCTTACTTCTGGAAAACGCCCATGGAGTCAAAATCGCCATTACATCTGTAGATAGGTTCCCAAAGGAATATCATTTTCAAAATGGGGTCATTTGAGGGGGATCCTGCTCTTCTAACACTTAGGGGCTCTATATATGGAGCCCAGAAACTATTCTATGAAAATCTGTGCTCCAGCAGGCAAATAGCGCTCATTCCCTCCTGAGTTTTGCCGTGTGGCTAAGCAGTACTGTACAGCCACATATGGGGTATTTCTACATTCAGCAGAAATTGGGGTACAAATTTTGATGGCATTTTTACCCATTTCCCAGTGGGAAAATGTAAAATCTGGGGCTAAAACAAAATTTTGTTGGTAATTTTTTTTTTACTCTTTCTTCACTGCCCAATGGTATAAAATGCTGTGACATACATGTGGTGTCAATATGATCACTGTATCCCTAGATTAATTCATTGAGAGGTGTAGTTTGTAAAGTAGGGTCACTTATGGGGGGTTCGGCTGTTCTGACACCTCAGGGGCTCTACCAATGTGACATGGCACCCTCAAACCAGTACAGCAAAATATGAACTCCAATTTGGTGCTTCTTCCCGTCTGAGCTTTGCACTGTGCCTCAAAAGTAGTTTTCAACCACACATGGGGTATCGGCGTACTCAGGAGAAATTGCACAACAAATTTTGGGGTCCATTTTCTCCTGCTATCCTTGTGAAAATGAAAAGATTTGGTGCTAAAACAAAATTTTTTGTAGAAAAATCTATATATTTTCATTTTCACAGATCAACGTTATAAAATTCTGTGAAGCACCTGTGGGTTCAAGGTGCTCCCCACATCTAGATAAATTCCATGAGTAGTCTAATTTCCAAAATGGGGTCAATTGTGGGGGTTTCCACTGCTTAGGCACATCAGGAACTCTCCAAGCGCGACATGACACCCACAAACCATTCCATCAAAATCTGCATTCCAAAATGTCACTTCTTCCTTTCTGAGCCCTGCACCAAAACAGTAGTTTTCACCCAGATATGTGGTATCTGCGTACTCAGGAGAAATTGCACAACAAATCATATGGTGCAATTTCTCCTCTTACCCTTATGAAAATGCAAAATTTGGGGCTAAATAAAAACATTTTTGTGGGAAAAATGTGTTTTGTTTTTTCTTTCACAGCTCAACGTTATAAATTTCTGTGAAGCACCTGGGGGTTCAAGGTCTTCACCACACATCTATACAAGCTCCCTGAGGGTTCTAGTTTCCAGAATGGTGTTACTTGTGGGGGTTTTCCACTGTTTAGGCACATCAAGGGCTCTCCAAAGCAACATGGCATCCTCTAATTATGTCAGCAAATTTTACATTCAAAAAGTCAAATGGCGCTCCTCCTCCCTGCCGTGCGCTCAAACAGTGGTTTTCCCCCACATATGGGGTATCTGTGTGATGAGAAATTGCACAATAAATTTTGGGGTCCTTTTTCTCCTGTTAGGCTATGTGCGCACATTAAGGATTTGATTGCAGAAATTTCTGTCGCGTTTCTGCATTTCTTTGCAGGAAAAACGCGTGTTTTGACGCATTTTTTTATGCATTTTTTTTAATGCGTTTTTGATGCGTTTTTGTACATCAATGAATGCTTTTTGGAGCTAAATAAAGATATTTGAAAAAAGTAATGTGTGACATTGCTTTAACCCTTGGATTACCATCAGACCTGGGGTGAGTATATTGGTTAATTTAAATGATTAAAGAATGTGTCTGTTGTATTTCAAATAAAGTGTTTACTCTGGTTGTGTTTATTTAACTCTTTAATTAGGTTTAGCAATAAAAGCGTCTGATTGACACCTTGCCATCACTAAACAAAAGGGCAAGGTGTCAACTAAACCCAATCTCATTAACATTCACATTCATGTAATTTCTAGGGCAGCTGCTATTTTTAGCCTAGGAAGGTGCCATTAGGCAAACATGTTCCCTGGCTATTAATAACAGCTCTTAGCTGTTTGTTTAGCCGCTATGTCCCCACAATCACCAACCAGCAGTGCTTTGGATTCAGAGTATTTTCGCTGCATCCAAAACGCTGTGTTCTAATACCGCACTTTTGTTGTCAATACATGTGGATCCACCGCATGTAATGACACTTCAATCGGTCAAAATCTGCAGCGGAGACTGGCTTCTCCACTACAGAAATTGACATGCTGCGGGTGAGTTTGGGTACGTGGCCACGATAAGGAGCCGCTGCAGGTTTGAAGCTGTGTGTTTATGCAGCATCAAACCCACAGGGTCCAGATGTTACAGCATAGTGGATGGTATTTCAAGAAATACCATGTCCACTATGCGTGCATCTGAGGCTGCGGATCACCCGCGGATACTGACATGCGGTGCGTCTTTCAGGACCGCAGCATGTCAATTTCTCTTGCGGAGTCGCTAGTCTCCTCTACAGATATTTGACCACTAGAATGTATTGAATGCGGTAAATCTGCATGGTCCAGTGAACACATGTGGATTTACCTGCGTTCAATAGAATGGAGCGTTTTGGACGTATCAAAAATATGCTGCGTCCAAAGCGCTGTTACGTCTGGATTGTGGGCACATAGCCTAAAATTAATAAAAATGGCGTGGGCTCCCACGTCATTTTTATAACCAGCCCAGGGAAAGTCGACTTCTGGGAGCTTATATTAGTAGCCAGGGAAGGGGCCATGAGCCAAAAATGTTTCCTGGCTATTAATAACAGCCCACAGCTGTTTGCTTACCCTTTACTGGGGTACCCCAGAAAAGGGTAAGCAATTACAGGGGTACCCCAGAAAAAATTGATGTAGGTTCCCCCTATAAAATCTAATCAGCAAAGGCTAAACAGACAGCTGCAGGCCCCGTCCGTGGCTAATAATATCAACTCTCAGCAATCCCAGAAATGGCGCATCCATAAGATGCATCAAATCTGAGCTTAGCCTCTCTCTTCCCACTGCTGTGTGGCGGTTCCATGTGGGGTAATAAGGTTGGGGTTCATGTCAGCCTTGTATTGGCGGCTGACATGAAGCCCAGGTTAATAATGGAGGGCGTCTATAAGACGCCCCCATTACTAACCCTGTAGTAAAGTTTTTCCCGAATCCCTCGTCTCCTGTATAAACACAAAAATAAAAACAACCATATCCCTCACCTGTCTGCTGTCATGACGTAATCCGAGTGTTCCACGGTGATCCGGGTCACTTCTACAGCAGCCACATCAATCACTGATGTGACTCCTGTAGAAGACAGGACAATACACTGACAGGAGTGTAATCACTCCTGTCAGTGTACATCGCTGTGCTGCAGGTGTTATGATCTGCAATAAAAACTAAGGAAAGAAGGGGAAAGCTTTCCCTACAATAAGACTAAGCTGAATCCCTACGATGTAGCAGGCTGTCTGTTCCTAGCGAACAGACCCGCCTTAGTCATAGGCTAGTCTGAACGAAGACCTATAGAATAAAAGGAAGGGGTCCCTAAAAGAACTAAGGACTGGAATAAAAAGGGACAACTCCTGAACAGAGAAGTTGTTGCAGAAAACAAAATAAAAACTGACAAAAAGGTCAAACAACACTGAAGTCCAGCAAAGCCAAAAAGGCAGAGCTGGAATATACAAGCTGTTGGTCACGTGACCGCAAAACACAAGATGGGAAAAAACAAACAGGAGGATTCTAACAGCAGGCTGAGTTCACCTGAGTTCATCAGCTGAAGATCAGATCATCAGCCACGGTGACCTAATTTACTGCATCAGTGCTGCGTGGGAACATTCCCACACAGCACCGGTGCCGTAAAGTGAGCTCCCATAGCTTGTCAACTGATCTTCAGCTGATGAATTTGGGTGAACTCAGTCGCCGCAGCAGAGATGTACACTGCCTGGAGCGAGCACACTCCAGTCAGTGTACTGCTGGCCGCCGGGTGATCGGGTCACCGGGGAACATCGGGAGGATGGCGGGCAGGTGAGAATAAGGTGTTTTTATTTTATGATTGATTTTTACTTTTTTTTTTTACAAACCATGCACAGACGCCGGCTGAGGAGACTACTTCTCCCCTCAGCCGCGCCGCTCTCTCTGTTATCTGCAGGAATGGTGATTGGATGATGGGAGAATTAGTCTTCTTCCCTGGCCCGGGTTCCATTCTTTGTGCGTTTTTGTGCTGCAGAAACGCTACAAAGAATGGACATGCTGCATCATGTGCACAGCACATCAGAATTGTCATTGCATTAGTTGGCAGACGGATTACCCAGCATTTTTGGTGCATTTCCACGTGGAAAAAAGCAGTGAAAACGCATCAAAAAACGCACAGTGTGCACATAGCCTTACCCTTGTGAAAGTAAAAAAAATTGGGTCTAAAGGAAAGCTTTCGTGAAAAAAAGTTAAATGTTCATCTTTTCGTTCCACATTCCATTAATTCATGTGAAGCACCTGAAGGGTTAATAAACTTCTTGAATGTGGTTTTGAGCACCTTGAGGGGTGCAGATTTTAGAACAGAGTCGCTTTTGGGTATTTCTGTCATATAGACCCCAAAAGGCACTTCAAATGTGATGTGGTCCCTAAAAAATAAAAATAAATGGTTTTGTAAATTTTGTTGTAAAAATGAGAAATTGCTGGTCAACTTTTAACCCTTCTAACTTCTTAACAAAAAAAAATATGTTTCAAATATTGCGCTGATGTAAAGTAGACATGTGGTAAATGTTATTAACTATTTTGTGACGTAACTCTATTACTTAAGGGCATAAAAATTAAAAGTTTGAAAATTGCTAAATTTTAAACATTTTCCCCAAATTTTTTTTCACAAATAAATGTAAGTCATAAAATTTACCACTATCATGAAGTACAATATGTCATAAAAAACAATCTCAGAATCACTGGGATTCCTTGAAGCGTTCCAGAGTTATTACTTCTTAAATTGACACTTGTAAGAAAGGGTTAATGTATCATTGCAAGCACAATGTATTAGCTTGTAGTTTAAGCTGTATTATTCATAGAGGATTGACTAGATTGCACACATTTGTAGCAAGTGAACAGCCATAGTACTAAAAGCAAAAAGTCAAAGCAGCACCAATCCCTACAGTTTAGGGTGCAAGGCCTCTAAGGTATATAGTCCACCCCCTTCACAGCTATAATATTTGGTATTTATGGCTTTTCAGCCACAAAATGTGCTTTTTCTAAGACAGCAAACAGATCTTGATGACAATGTGAAGTATATATACTCAAAAAATATTAAGGTCTGTTCACATATTGTCTTTACTTCCCGCCTTTACCATCACAAGTAAATGTACCTTAACACTTTGATTCATTTTCTGCTTTTCATGAGTAAGATGGGTAAGATGTCCATTCTTTTGTGAACACCAGTAGCGTATGCAACAAGTACAGCTTAACATATAGTGCTGTGAAAGTATTTGCCCTCTTCCAATTTCTTCCATATTTTATTAAATAGAAGCTGTTGGGCAATGTGATGCTGCTAGAGGGTCTCAGGAGCAGCACATGATGCCACGTTCTAAAGAGATTTAAGTAGAGATGCAAAACAAAGTAATTGAAATCCATTAGTCTGAAAAGGGGTTACAGAGCAATTGCTAAGTCTGTTGGAGGCCAGAGAATCATAGTGAGAGCCATTATTGACAAAGGAAAAAACTTGGAACAGTGGTGAACATTAATACAAATGGCTAGCCTACTAAAATTCCACCAAGAGCTCATCAATAACTCATCCAAGAGGTCACAGAAGAACCCAGAAGAACTGAAGGCTTCACTTGCCCTGCTTGTTGATGTCAATGCATCTTATTCCAGCATAAGAAACACACTGGTCAAAAATGACATGCATCGAAGACTTGCAAGGCACAAATTACTGCTAACTAAAAAGAACAAAAAGGCTTGTCATTTGGAATTACATTTCAAACAGTTGAATATTTAGGCCACAGCCCCACTATCAGTATTTGGTCAGTATTCGGTCAGTATTTCTTAGGAGTGGGAGCCAAAACCAAGAGTGGGTAATAAATGCAAAATTGGTGCACTTGTTTCTGTTATACCTTTTCTCTGGTTGTTCCTCACCTGGTTTTGTCTCCCACTCTTAAGAAAAAATACTTACCAAATACTGATAGTGGGGCCGTGGCCGTAGAGTACTTCTCCAGTGCTCGCACATTGTAGCTAACTTCTTGAAAGAAATGGTTTTGAGTGCAACCCATTTCTGTGCTAGGATTTGGCTGCCTGAGTAACATTTCATTTAACTAGACCTACTGGTCTTCAGTAGTGATGAGCGAGCACTAAAATGCTTGGGTACTCGTTGCTCGGGTCGAGCAAATTGGACCCCTGCCAGCATTTCTGACTCCCAGGTCACTGCTGTCAACAATGTTGTCAGAGTATTACGCCACTTTTGCGGACTCACAATAAAATATACAAAAACAAAACCAAAATGGATTTTCCTGGGAAATATGTTAAGGAACACCCTTTCCAGGGTAATGACTTGTATATAAGGCAAAATAAATAAACAAAAGCAAAAATACTCCTCCACACCTTGGGCTATGTTCACACGTAACGTTTTTGATGCGTTTTTGCACTTTTGCATTGCTTTCAACCAAAATAAATGCATTCACTGGGAAATGTCATTTTAACATTTTAAACCTTATCTGGCCATGTGGTGTGTGACACATCATCAGACACATGCATACAGTGCTGAAAAGACATGGGAACAGCACGTGGAAGACCTCTGGAAGCATCTCTGACTCCCAGGTCACTGCCTAAAAGTGTGCCTATCATAAGTGATCCTTGGCACATGCGAAGATGCCTCCCGCCATGCACCTGTCATTCTAGACTTGCAACAATCAGCGTCCACGTCCTTGTCCCAGTGCAGCGTTCAGTTGTCCCTACCCCATTCCTTGGAATGCAAGCACAAGTATGCAGCCAGCCACCCACCCACCCACAGGCTGCAATACTATACTGCCAAATTTTTGACACCTGCTTGCACTTGAAATGTGGCCTTTTAGGCTCATGGAGGCAGAAGCTGTCCACAATCTTATGGCGGCGGCGACCGGGTATCAATACTCGGTCCCCAGCCGGCACTATTTGTCCCGGTGTCGTCTCCGCCTTCCACAAGCACGGGTCCCACAACATTACCCGTGCCCTCCCCAGTGCACTTACTGGGAAGGACCGCCTAACCACAAACACGTGGACAGGTGAATGTGACCAGGGACGGTACGGAGCCAGTCCACAGCTTTTTTTGCTGAGTTGTATTTCACCACAGCCATATTCTTTAGCTTGGTGAAAGGACTTGGGAAACCATATCTACCCAGCTGTAATTTCTCCCAGGAAGTCCTCTAAAGCTGCTTTCACTTGAAATGTGGCCTTTTAGGCTCGTGGAGGCGGAAGCTTTTCATAACTCAGTCCCGAGCTGCCACTATTTCTCCCGGTATCATCTCCGCCTTCCACAAGCACGGGTCCCACAACATTACCCGTGCCCTCTCCAGTGCACTTACTGGGAAGGACCGCCTAACCACAAACACGTGGACAAGCACTTGTCCACGTGTCCGTGGTTAGGTGGACTGCATTGTTGAGGGCACGGCTAATGTTTTGGTACACTTGCTTGTGTAATGCGGGGACGGCACACCAGGAGATATAGTTGTGGCTGGGGACCGAGTACCGAGGGACGGCCGCCGCCATCAGGTTGCGGAATGCTTCAATCTCCACGAGCCTAAAAGGCAACATTTCGAGCGCAAGCAGTCGTGAAATGTGGGAATTAAGTACTGTGACCTGTGGGGCATTGGCTGCTTATTTGCGCTTGTGTTCCAAGGACTGGGATATGTACAACCGAACGCTGCGCTGAGACAAGGATGTGGACGTGCTTCCTGATGCTGCTACTTGAGAGTGTGCAATGACAGATGCAGGGCAGGAAGCATCTTCACATGCACCATGGACAGGGGATTGGCTTGCATGCACAACAGCGGAAAAAGCAATGGTGCCACCCACAGACACTGTTCCTGGACCCTTGGGTTCGGCCCACAACGTCGGGTGCTTTGCTGCCATGTGCCTGATTATGCTGGTGGTGGTCAGGCTGGTCGTTTTGCCACCCCTGCTAATGCTGTCCTGGCAGGTGGTGCAAATGGCCTTTTTGGGGTTATCGGCAGAGTCTTTAAAAAACAACCAGACTCGGGAAGACCTAACAGTTGTACTGGCAACTTCCTTCATGTTGGTGTTACGGGGAACGGTTGCCTGCCTTCTTTCTGGGGCCACCACACTGCTTCTTCCTGCCTGTTGGGGCGCTCTGCCTCCCTCCCCCTGTGTGCTGCTGTCTTCGCTCTGCATGTCCTCCTGCCAGTTACTATACCATCCACCACCTCGTCTTCCACTTCCGCACTCTGGTCCTCCTCCTGACTTTCTGGCAATTGTGTCTCATCACCGTGCACCTCTTGTGACACTTTCCCACCGTCGCCTTCATGTGACTGTGGCTGCTCAAATATTTGGGCATTGCTACATGCGATCTCCTCTTTCCCCGCTTCAAGTGGACCGGGCGAGAGGCCCGAATCTATAAATGTAAAAGTGAACAGCTCTTCGGAGTGTCCAAGTGTGGGATCAGTTGTCTCTGGGCACTCGGCATGGTGGGAGGAATGAGGTTCAGGGTGAAGAATATGCAGTCCAGACTCACAGCTACTGAGACTAGACTGTGTGGAAGACAAGGTGGTGGTGGTGGTGGCTAAGTGACTGGAAGCATTATCTTCTATCCAACCAATAACCTTTTCACACTTCTCTGTGTTCAATAGTGGTGTTCTGCGGTCCCCTATTAATTGGGACAGGAAGGTCGTGCGAGAAGATGTGGGTGTTTGTTGTTTCACAATTTCAGCTTGCCCACAGCCTCGGCATCTGCATGCACCATCATCACCATCACGTCCAGTTCCCCGTCCCTTGCCACGTGCCTTGCCCATTTTAAATGGAGGACAATATCTTCCACGGTCACAACAAATGACTGAATATGGAGCGAACTTATATGTGATCCGTGTGACAGACAAACCACAGTTTTAAATACTTGGCCTATAGGTAACTATTTTGAACAGCAAACTGGTGTCAATTGCTTCACTGACACACTGAAACAAATTTTTAATGGAGGTCAGAAATGGCAGTATTTTCTGAAAACGTATATGTGATCTGTGTGACGGAGAAAACACAGTTTTAAATACCTGGCCTGTAGGTAACTATTTTGAACAGCATTCTGGTGTCAATTGCTTCACTGACACACTAAAACAAATTTTTAACGGAGGCCAGAAATGGCAGTATTTTCTGAAAACGTATATGTGATCCGTGTGACGGAGAAAACACAGTTTTAAATACCTGGCCTGAAGGTAACTATTTTGAACAGCAATCTGGTGTCAAATGCTTCACTGACACACTGAAACAAATTTTTAATGGAGGCCAGAAATGGCAGTATTTTCTGAAAACGTATATGTGATCTATATGACGGAGAAAACACAGTTTTTAATACCTGGCCTGAAGGTAACTATTTTGAACAGCAATCTGGTGTCAATTGCTTCACTGACACACTGAAACAAATTTTTAACGGAGGCCAGAAAATGGCAGTATTTTCTGAAAACGTATATGTGATCCGTGTGACGGAGAAAACACAGTTTTAAATACCTGGCCTGAAGGTAACTATTTTGAACAGCAATCTGGTGTCAATTGCTTCATTGACACACTGAAGCAAATTTTTAATGGAGGTCAGAAATGGCAGTATTTTCAGCGCAATTATACAGTATGTGATCCGTGTGACAGACAAGCCACAGTTTTAAATAGCTGGATTTTTAGCGCTGTAATATGGAAAGGACTTGGCTGAATTCTGCAGTGCCAACCAGCAAATGTTCTCTGGATTGCTTTTTAAGCAAATAATGAGGATTAAGATCCCAAAAAAATTATTTCTGTCCCCTGTGACCTGGACCTATTTCTAGAAATATCTAACAGCAGCAGCAGACAGAACTGGAATGGAGCCTCTTGTCCTATGTGCACTGCAGTCTGCTATATACCCTGCCTGCCTATATACACTACCTGCCTGATATCTCTGCAGATGGCTTAGTCCTCAGAAGGACTGTTTTTTGAGATGGATATGTGTCTCTAATATAGTTTGGTACACCTACACTAACTAGAAACAAGCAAATCTCTCCCTAGCTCAGCAGCAGCTCTCCGTACACTGTCTGATTCCAGAGTGACTGTGACGAGCATGGCGGCGCCAGGTCTGATATAGACCTGATGACGCTGTGCGGCCAGCCAATCACTGTAATGCCACAACCAACATGGCTACGGCATTACAGTGAGTGGAAGGCAATCCCTGCATGTTCATTGGCGCTCTAAAGAGCACCAAACATGCAAGGAGGAGACCTGATCTCCCGCCGAGCAACCCCGGAAATACTCGGCCTAGCTTCTCGAGCAGTGAGATGCTCAGGCGAGCACCGAGCAGTAGCGAACATGCTCGCTCATCACTAGTCTCCAGTACTAAATCTGGTCCGTTTCCTTCCTGGCCTTCTTGTATTGACAAAGTAACTTACATACCTATTTTAATTTTTTAATGACGAGCATTATCAACACTGTGTTTGAAACTTTTTGAGGAAAATCATTTTTTGACCTTTAAAACCGTAGCACTCGGGTGCATTGATACTAAACTACACATAGTATAATCAGAACAGAGAAATTGTTACTTTTTTTTTTAGGTATAAAATTATCTATAAGTAGAGATAAAACTTTCTTCATATTATAAGGTGGCTAATGGTCGCGTAGTCGATGGGAGGTATGGAGGTATGTATCACAGAGATGGCTGGTCTCTGTGATGTAACCCCGAGTATTTCTCTAGAGCACGCATGCACTAAGAGGTCTAATTGGTGCACCTGGGATACGGGTTACGGGGTGCTAGGAGAGAATGGACAGGTCCAGCAACCCACATACCACACCTATGGGTGTGGTTACCAACCTATATAATGGAGGCTGTTGTTTGGCATATGGTCTGTGTGTCTGGAGGGAGAAGGCCCCCTGTGTATGGTTGTCTCCAGACTAGGCCGTGTACTGGATGCTACACAGTCTGTGTGACCACAGTGCTGGCTAACCAGAGACTTTTGCTAAAAGGACTGTTTACTTTGCTTTTTGCTTGCACTAAAGACTGTTTGTTTGCATCTTACTTTCTGGCCTGTTTATGAAGCCAATAAACCGTACTGGACATTTAAAGGAAAGTGCCTCCTGTTTGCCTCACATCGCACTTGAGCGAGTACAATCCCAACAATATGTAACGGAATATGTATATTCATTGTGGATTGTGCACTGATAATCAACAGCAAATATGAAATATACATCTAACCACTTGGCCACTGTCCACAAAGCTTTTTTCTTATTGTCAGTAAATATTAAAGTGGCACAGTCACAAACTCTTACCTGTATCTCTCATCAAACTTTGCAAGTGATGATGAGAGGAAGCAGCCTCAAAGAGCACACCATCCATTTGTTTCCAAATTGTAACATTTTCTATGTTTATTTCACCTTAATATAAAGGACAGAATATATTTGCACTCACTAAAAGTTATTATTATAAAAATGAAGCAATTAAATATTTTTCAGGATGCTCTGAGATGTTATTCCCATAATTAATCAATTATTACCACTACTTAAAGGGATTGATTCACTAGAAAAAGTATCTATTTTTAAATCAGGTTTTTGTATTACATTTATTTTTTACCTTATTTGATTTTTTTTCCTTATTTTTCATATCACAATTATAATTTTCCTACTGACCACATGGGTAATTTTAGATGACTTCTTCCCGTCTTTTCATGAAGAATTTTCAGCAGCCTCATTATCAGTACAAGCAGAATTTCAATGACAGGTAACGCCTTTATACACCGTGGATAACACTGGCTCCACCAATCACAGTAGGTGATGTCACAGCTTTCCCACTTTACAGTGACTTTTGCACATGTTCATTAGATACTCGTATGCAAAGACAGGGTCTAAGCCAGTATCTTGATGCTAATGTACATGAGAATTTTCTGAAAGAACAGTAAGTATAAGTGTTACATTTTTTATCTTAATTTTTAATACAGATTATGAAGTGGGATGAAAAAACATTACCAAAAATTGTAAAAAATATTTTCAACACAAAATCCTAATTTAAACAGGTAATTTTCTAATGACACATTCCTTTTAAATTGCCATGCAGTTATGTATTAAAGAAATGGTAGTGACTTAGTACTATTAGAAATCACGTATGAAAAAGCATTTTTTTTTTTATAACACTCAAGAGCTTTTACAAACTAATAGGTCACATGCAAATAAATGCATTAATACATTTTTGGCAACATCAAAATCGATTTATTCCAATATACATTAAGCAGGAAAAATACATTGAGATGTGCATCCTCCTCTTCAAATATGTCCTGGGATTGTAGAGACTGTGAATACCGTGGAGCTGAGATGTACTTGTGTCTTTAAGAGCTTGCTAATTATCATAAACTTAATTTTGTCTCTTCATTTCTAGAGCCTTTCCGTGTTGAAATATGTTTGCATCTTGCCAAAATGAATTTTTAACCATTGCTATGTTAACTTGTGTTTTATTTACTTGATTTCAATTAAACTTAAAATTAGTATCATTATCCTATAAAATCCTGGAAATCACGTATTCATTGATAAACTCACAGATAAATCTATCTGGCATGTTCTCCGCCTTATCTGCCTTTTTGAGTTTTCATACTGAGGCGTGAGAGCTGTGAAGCATGAAATATATATACTTTGTATCCTCAATCACCAAAGAACAATAAATAAAGGAGAAAAGGAAAAAAGGAGGGGTGCAGCTGGAGTTTCTCACTCAGTGTTGAAACTAAATAAGTGAAGCAGATCACAAGAGGGGAGAGATTCGATTAACATAATGGAATACTGTCCATTCAGCAAGGTTATATAAAGAAAATAGACATTTACAGTAATGATGCAGAAGGAAGCAAAACAACCCAAAAAATAGGTACTATACTGTACTAGACCTATTATACTTCTATGGCTGCTAAAGTAGTGATTGTTTTCTTATTGTGTTTACTTGTTTTAATTAACGGTAACCTGTCAAGTAAAAAAAAAAACACTCTTAAGCTGCAGATATGGGGTAAATCTATATGTTAATAGCATTCTGAACCTTCACTTAGACCCCCGTTGCGGGAGGAAATTAACTTTATTCCTCCCGGTAGCGTTCCAGTTTCAGTCACAGGGGTGGCACCAGCGCAGTTTTAATCACTGCTCTGTGTATAGTGAGTGGCGGATGTGACCGTACCCCCAGCACTGACTGACAGCAGCTTAGCATTAGGACCAGCTGTCTGTCAGTGCTGGGGGCACGGTTACAGCCACCATTCTCTATACACACAGCGAAGGTCCTGATGAAGGGGAAACCTGAAATCGGTAGATTTGGCTCTGATTTTTTATTTGTTATTGAGTTGTAAAATATTTTTTTTATCTATTAAATTATTTCTGCGAGTCTCTGGTTGGATTGGCAATCACTCCAGTATATGGTTTAACTTCCACTGCATTGCTCAGTATGTAAGGAGAAGAGGGGATAGGAATCTCCCCCCCCCTCTGAAAGCTTGCATATATATTTTTTCTGGTTAGCCAATAAAGGTATCACTCCTAGAATACTTTTGTCATTTTTCGACATAACAGTATTTACATCTATTTAGTGTAAGTGTTTTGTTGGTTTTTCTTCCCCTCATCCCTCCTCAGAAGCGCTCCTTTTCAGCCTTTTATCTTACTTTTTTCTTGTATACACAGAGCGGTGACTGAAACTGCGTCGGCGCTGCCCCTGTGGCTAAAACCCAAACACTACCAGGAGGAATAAAGTTAATTTCCTACTGCAGCAAAGGTCTAAGTGCTGACAACGTTTAGGTTCAGAACACTATAAACATGTACCGTAGATTAACCCCATATCTGCAGGTTGACCACCTGCTTGCTTTCTGGTTTTGTCCTTGACTTTACCTTATGGTATTGACCCCGTGTGAGGGCCATGCTAGCTGCCAGATTTCTCCACCGGTCAGCAGCTGACTACGTGGCCCCAGCACAGGAGTCTTTAAGTACAGATCCCTGTACAGTGGTTAAAGGGTGAAAGTTATGGCAACCCCTAGTGTCTGGTAAATAGGGGGGCTAGCACTAATCCTGCCTGTAGAAGTCCTATTTGCAGCTGCCAGGTTGCAACAAACAGTGCAAAGAAGAAGTGTTAGCAACAAATCAGGATAATTGCATAGATTAGAAATGAAGAGTTAAGTGAATAGCATAGATAATCTCATGAAAGACAAATCTCATCAAACCAAAATGCTGAGTTTTCTTTGAGGAGTTGAAGTTGAAGTCTGTACATTGGTCATATGGCTGATGTGATATCATATATCTTGAATTTGCATGGGAATTTGAAACTTGTTAAAACTGGTTTAAGGGACAGGAAACAAATCGCATATTTATCAAGCTAAGTGCACCAGAATTTTTGTGTACTTTGCATCAAAAAAACTTGCTTTCATAACTATTACCATTAAGATGTGTTTTAGACACTTTTTATGACTTGAGGGAGGTGTAGTCTAATGTGCAATACTGTGCACCAAAAATATGAATGAGAATTGTGGTACACGATTCTGGCACAAATTAAGCCTACTACTAAGTAGTCTAAACTTAAATTAAACAGTCGTAAAACTAGACAGATTCATCAAACAGCATAAACCATATTAATAAATCTGCTGCATTTGAAGGCTCAATAGTCTAAGTTTTCACTGTCTAACAATTAGATAGTTGATACATCTGCCTCAGAGTTGTAAATGGTACATTACCTAATGATCTAAAGTCAGCAACGTGGTACCACAGATATCCGTGCTAGGTCAAGTTGTTTTTTATGAATTTATGGATGGGATTGAGCGTAATAAATGGCATTGAGCATTAATAAATTTTAAAGAAATGTACTTAAGTCACCTTAATCGTATTACTTAGTATATTTCCAATGAATGGAAATATACTAAGGACTACAAAGTAGAAGAAAGACTTGGGTATTCTGTCTACAAATAAGCTAAGTATGAGTACTCAATGTCAAGCAGCAGCTGCAAAAAGCAAATAAGATATTTGAGTATATAAAAGAGAGATAAAAACCTGTGATCCCAATGTAATGTTGTCTCTTTATAAAACCCCTGCAAAGCCACATATTGAATATCAGATCCAGTTTTGAGGTCCACATTCTAAAAAGTAAATTGGGAATCTGGAGAGCCAGGCAGCTAGCTTATTAAAGGGGATGGAAGGTCTAATGAGAAGTTAGAAAAAAATTGGCATGTTCCTTAAAAAAAAGATCTCACATACATGTATTAATACATGTGTAAGCAATGCAAAGAACAGGCACATGATGTATTCCTTCCAAAGACCTTACAAAGGCATTTATTACATTTGGAGGACACACTAGTTAGAGTAGTAAAACTTTGGAATGCCCTAGTGCAATAGTTAGTAATCATATCAAACAGTAGTTTGGGTTATGAATCTGGCTAATTATTTCAAAGAAAAAATTGACCATATCAGACAGGAAATTTTCTCCCAATCGCCTAATACCATGCACGGTCCTCCCTCTCCCAATGCATCTAGCTCACTCTCTGTCTTTGAACCAGTCATGGAAGAAGAAGTAATCAGGCTCCTTGAATATTCTCGCCATAATACCTGCACCAGTGACCCTATTCCCTCACATCTCCTTCAGTCCTTTTCCTTGGCTGTCACCACTCATCTAACTAAAATATTTCATTTCTCTCTCATTCGGTATCTTTCCCTCCTCATTTAAACTCTCCAGCATACATCCATTACTTAAAAAACCTTCCCTCGACCAAAACTGTGCTGCTAACTACAGACCTGTGTCTAATCTTCCCTTCATCTCTAAACTCCTGGAAAGCCTGGTCTACTCCTGTCTAATCCGCTCTCTCTCAGATAACTCTCTTCTTGACCCTCTACAATCCGGTTTCCGCTCTTTACACTCAACCGAAACTGCCCTCACTAAAGTCTCTAATGATCTACTAACAGCTAAATCTAATGGTCACTACTCCTTGCTGACTCTCCTGGATCTCTCTGCAGCATTTGACACTGTGGATCACCAGCTCCTCCTCACGATGCTCCACTCTATAGGGAAGGTTCTATCCTGGTTCTCCTCCTACCTATCTGATCACTCCTTCACTGTATCTTTTGCTGGCTCCTCTTCCTCCCCTTTTCCCCTTACTGTCGGGGTTCCTCAAGGATCGGTCCTAGGCCCCCTACTCTTCTCCTTATACACCACCCCTATTGGACAAACAATCAGTAGATTTGGTTTTCAGTACCATCTCTATGCTGATGACACCCAATTATACACATCGTCTCCTGACCTCACCCTTGATTATTACAAGACACCAGTGATTGTCTTTCCGCCGTCTCTAACATTATGTCCTCCCTCTATCTGAAACTGAACCCGTCAAAAACGGAACTTCTTGTGTTTCCTCCCTCAACTAACCTACCTATGCCCAATATTGCCATCTCCGTTTGTGGCTCCACCATTACTCCCCAGCAACAAGCCCACTATCTCCGGGTCATACATTATTCAGATCTTTCATTCTCTCCCCAGATCCAATCACTTGCCCGCTCATGTCATCTCCACCTCAAAAACATTTATAGGATTCGACCTTTCTTACCTTTGACTATGCATAAACTCTTGCTGTCTTTCTGATTCATTCTCGTCTGGACTACTGCAACTCTCTACTAATCAAGTCTCCCTCTTACTAAACTCCCCCATCTCCAATCTGTCCTGAATGCGGCAGCCAGGATCATATTCCTCGCCCACCGCTACACTGATGCCTCCACCCTGTGCCAGTCATTGCACTGGTTACCCATCCGCTATAGAGTTCAATATAAACTCATCACCCTTACCCACAAAGCACTCCATGCTTCAGCACCGCCCCATATCTCATCCCTCGTCTCAATCTACCATCCTTGTGATGGTTAATGTGATCTAATCATCACATTTTTTTAGACTGGCCTATCGCCTCACCTCACTTATCTAACTATCCCTTTTTTTTCCATACAACACTTCCTTCCAAATCAGGACCCTTTTTATCATCTGTTCACACACTCCCATGTACTTAATAGACTTCTGTGTCTGTACTTGTTCACATACTGGTTGGTGACTGGTTGATTTAGCATTATGTAATTACCCTATTTATTACATTGATGGTTGACTGTACAATACAAGCAATTGTTACCATCCACCCTTTGTGTCTCCCCTATTTCCTCATAGATTGTAAGCTTGCGAGCAGAGCCCTCTCTTCTCCTGGTATCTGTTGATTTATGTGATTATTGTTATTCAGTAATGTCTTTTATTGTCTGTAAGTCCCCTCTAAAATGTAAAGTGCTGCGGAATATGTTGGCGCTATAGAAATAAAAATTATTATTATTATGAATAATCTCTTGGTATGTAATGTATAATTGAAAAAGGTTGAATTTGATGAACCTGTGTTTTTTTTCAACCTACTGTATGTAACTATGTAACTGGCATTACAGTAAACAGAAGATACAGGCAAAGGTGTAACGATCGCGGTCACAGTCATCGCTGCTGTGACCGGGCCTGGCAGGTCAGGGGCCCGCCTATGCCAGCAGAAACTTCAAGTGGATATGCGTCGTCGGAAGCACATCCAGTTAAAGTGTATTGCGGCGCACAGACCCACCTTGCACGTGCGCGACAATATACCTTGCCAGCCAATCAGAGGCCAGCAGCTGACGTCGGCGAAGTTAACTGCCAGCTTCACAAGAGGACATGCGCAGTGGTGGGGGGACAAAGGTGAGGTGAGTATTTATTTTCTTAAATCAATGGCCATACTAGTACAGGGATGACTATAGGTTGCATTATACTTTATGGATGAATATAGGGTGCATTATACTTTATGGATGACTATGGGGGTGCATTATACTTTATGGATGACTATGGGCTATGTATTATACTTTATGGTGGACTATGAGCTGTGCATTATACTATATGAAGGATATGGGCTGTGTGTTATACTAATATGGATGACTATGGGCTGTGCATTATACTGCATGGATGACTATGGCTGTGCAGTATAGTATATGGAGGATAATGAGATGCATTATACCATATGGAGGGCTATGGGGGGTGTATTATACTTCTTATATGGAGCCCTATGACTTCTATGTATGCCCCTGGTGAGTATAATGGTTTATTTTCTTCTATACATTAAAGAACCGTGGCAAAATGAAGGACATATACCAAGATGGGGAATACATATATACAATTATGGGGCCCAGGATAAGGGACATATACCAGAATGAGCGATATATATACTAGGATGGGGCCCAGGATAAGGGACACATACCAGAATGGGTGATATATATACCAGGATGGTCCCAGGATGAGGGACATATATACCAGGATGGAGGGCACATATATATATTATATAAATAAATATATAAAATTCAGGATGGGGGCGGCCCCGGTCCATCAGACTCTAGTTACGCCACTGATTACAGGGATAGTCACTCACTTACTACCCCAGTATGTTCTATCAGTGTTAGAGAGCTGAGCTTTTCTTTGCATATTAAGACATTATTGGACATGCAACAGACACAGTAGAAGTTCAGTCTGATGAAAGCACTGGAAGTGACAGGATGGCAAGTTCAGTACAGTGCTGCTCTCCAAAGAAAGTGAGGGATTTGGAGTTTCATTCAGTGATTAACTTCCTTACAAAGAAAAGAAGCCTAAAGAAATCTATGAAAGGATGATTGCTGTATAGTGTTGAGCCACCCCCGTAGTGTTTGGGTTCGGTTCGGTTCATCGAACACCGGCATGTTTGCCAAATGGTTCGTCGAACGGTTCATCGAACACCGTCGAACACCGTTAAAACCAATGGCAGGCAAACAAAAACACATAGAAAACACATAGAAAACAACTTCAAAGGTGTCCAAAAGCTGACAAACTGCTCTGAAGACACAACTAACACATGGAAAAGTGACAAGTACATATAGTCATGCGAAAAGAAAAGAGGTGGAGGAGTAAAAGGAGGAGGAGACACAGTTATAGGCATGTCATGCCCTTCTAAAATCAAGAAAGGCTGGAGTAAAAATCTAAAATCAGCCTACCAACACCCAGACGTCGTGACAAGAAAATTAAAAAAAGAAATATCTTTAGGTAGAATGGCGGTTCCATTCAGAACACTTTCTTTACAAGACATAGTGGTATCCCCGTTGGGAGTCGTGCCAAAAACGGAACCCAATACATTCAGACTAATCCACCATTTGTCATAACCAAGGGGCAGGTCAGTAAACGACAACATTGATGCGGAACCAAGTACAGTAGTATATACTGTACCTCCTTTGACAAGTCAATCAGGCGGGTCAAGAAGTTGGGAAGGGGCACCCTAATGGCCAAAACAGACATTGAGGGGGTGCTCTGGTTACTTACTACCTGTGCCTCCAAATAGTGTCCACCTATTGGGCTGCTTCTGGGAAGGAGCATACTATATAGATCGCTGTTTGCCCATGGGGTGCTCCATATCCTGCTTACTATTTGAGGCGTTTAGTTGCTTCCTTGAATGGGTCGTCATGGATGTTTCTAAGGCGGCACATATTATCCATTACCTCGACGACTTCTTATGCCAGGGCCCAAAAGATTCGCCACAGTGTGAATACACGTGGTAGTTCATCTGTGAGAAGGAGAGAGCTGGAGGGAGAGCGGACACCATAGAGCTGAGGGGTTAGATGGAGAACGGAAGAAGGATAGAGGGCGAGGGAGGTAAGGGAGTACGGTGGAAGGCCGACCTGAACTCCCCCACGTTCCTGCTGGGCAGGAAACAGCCCTGGGAAGAAAAGCCGCTTGCGCATTCCTTTGAGGTTACGGGCAGGAGCGGGCAGAGGGACTACGCTGGAGTCGGAAGCCGACATGGCCAGGCCATTCCTGCCCGTGCGACCTCCGTGTCGCTGGGTTTGTGCCAGAGCCGCGGTGGACCCTGAGGGCCAGCCCCCCTCTCCCAATACTGGTGCCTGTCCGCTGGTGGGTCGAGATCCCCCGCGGTGGAGGCAGGTCTAAGCTCTGTAATTTAAATTGGCTCTGAAATTTGAATGAGTACACTTTAAATCCTTTTACAAGGATCTATTGGAGGGCACGTCTGGTGCCAGCAGCCGTGGTAATTCCAGCTCCAGTAGCGTCCACTAAAGCTGCTGCAGTTAAAAAGTTTTTATAAGGATCGAGCTTGGCGGTCCGCCGCAAGGCGTACTACCGCCAGTCCCAGCCCCTTTGCCTTGGGGCACCTCCCCGATGCTCTTGACTGAGTGTCCCGGGGGCTCAAAGCATTTCCTTTGAAAAAATTAAGTGTCCAAAGCACAGGTGATGTAGCTTGCTTAACAGCTGGGCTACTCCGCTGACTAGCAGACACTGCTACTAGGCCCAAAGTATTGCCTGGGCTAGATGCAGTTAAAAATTTGTAATTAGATCTACTGGCGGTGTAGCTTGCTTAACAGCTGGGCTACTCCGCTGACTAGCGACACTGCTACTAGGCCCAAAGTATTGCCTGGGCTAGATGCAGTTAAAAATTTGTAATTAGATCTACAGGCGGAGTAGTTTGCTTAACAGCTGGGCTACTCCGCTGACTAGCAGACACTGCTACTAGGCCCAAAGAATTGCCTTGGCTAGATGCAGTTAAAAATTTGTAATTAGATCTACAGGCGGTGTAGCTTGCTTAACAGTTGGTCTACTCCGCTGACTAGCAGACACTGCTACTAGGCCCAAAGTATTGCCAGGGCTAGATGCAGTTAAAAATTGTTATTAGATGCAAAGGCGGTGTAGCTTGCTTCAGATGGGCTACTCCGCTGACTACGAGACACTGCTACTAGCCCAAAAGGATTTCCTAGGTTAGATGCAGTAAAAAATTGTTATTAGATACACAGGTGGTGTAGCTTGCTTCAAATGGGCTACTCCGCTGACTATGAGACACTGCTACTAGCCCAAAATGATTGGCTGGGTTAGATGCAGTAAAAAATTGTTATTAGATACACAGGCGGTGTAGCTTGCTTCACAGGTGGGCTACTACGCTGATTAGCAGACACTGAAGCTTTGGAGCAGACCTCTGATTCCCAGGCTATAGTATGAGTATACAGCTCTGCAGACTCAACCATCTGTGTTACCCCAAGCCATAGTGTATGTAGTTTCTTACACTTAAAAGGGGGGGGGGGCGATCCGACCCACCTGGAATTGATGATGCCAACGTCATGTAGAACACAGCAAGGGGACTCCAAAAAGAGTCTCAATTTTTTCCAAAAATTGGAGCACAGACACCACTTAAGTGGCATCAATTGCCCCAGAGTTGCTTAAAATGGTTGGTGAGGTGATTTTCCAAAATCCTCAAACTTTTAGTCTCCCCAGGATGACACAGGGGTAGAAAAGTCCTTGCAGATCCATGATTTGTTCATCTTTATGAACGTGAGTCTGTCTACATTCTCAGTGGACAGCCGCGTGCGCTTATCTGTCAGCACACCACCAGCAGCGCTGAACACACGTTCAGAGAGAACGCTGACTGCGGGGCATGACAAGATCTCCAAGGTGTGAGTGGCGAGCTCAGGCCATTTTTCCAGATTGGAAGCCCAAAATGAGCAAGGGTCCAGTGACACAGTCATGGCTTCGATGTTCACTTGGAGATACTCCTGTACAATCGTCTCTAGGCGTTGACTGTGTCAGACTTCTTGTCTCCTGTGGCCTTGCAAAAGATGGTCTAAAAAATTGGTGAAACGATTCCACAAAATTGCTGTTACCAGCAGATACGGTGTTACTGTTATGGTTTGAGTGATGAAGACTCAACAGTCCCAAAGTTGGCAAGTTAGAACTGTGAGATTCACTATGTGCACCACTGGTGGTTTGTGGAAAAGCAGATATAAGATTCTGTAACAGCCTCTGCTGACACTCCTGCATGCGTGAATCCTTTTCTATGGCAGGAATTATTTCGGCAAATTTACTTTTGTACCGGGGATCTAAGAGTGTGGCAACCCAGTAGTCGGGATTACTTCGAATTCTGACAATCTGAACGTCATGTTGCAGGTAGTGCAGCAAGAAGGCACTCATGTGTCTTGCGCATCCAGGAGGACCAAGTCCTTGTTGTGTTGGTGGCGAGGTAAGAATCATGCTTCCTTCCTCTGCCCTCTCCCCCCAACCTCGCACAACAGAAATGTGATCAAGGTCTCCCTCATCTGATGAGTCTTCCATGCCCATCGCCAGTTCGTCTTCCACTTCTTCCTCTGCTCCTGCACCTTCCTCAACAGTTTGGCTGCTACCATGTGCCCTCGTTAATCCCTCTCCCCCACCCTCCCATGCCTGCCGCCTTGGTGCTGCCGACCGTCTGGACCTTGGAGATGTTATCCCTCCCGCATACTACTCCTCCTGTACTTCCTCCCCCTCCTCTTGTCCCACTACCTGACTCCGAATACTGTTTAAAGTGTGTTCCAGCATGAAAATGACCGAAATAGTCATGCTGATAATGGCATTGTCAGCACTAAACATCTTCGTCGCCATTTCAAAACTGTGCAGAAGGGTGCATAGGTCCCTGATCTGAGACCACTCCTGCAGCGTGATTTGCCCCACCTCTGGATCTCGTTGGCCCAGGCTATACGTCAGAACGTATTTCACCAGGGCTCGTTGGTGCTTCCACAGTCGCTGCAACATGTGCAGAGTTGAATTCCATCGTGTCGGCACATCACATTTCAGCCGGTGAACTGGCAGGCCCAACGACTTCTGTAGAGATGTAAGTCGTTGAGCTGCGGGATGCAAGCGACGGAAGTGAGCACACAGCGACTGTGCCCTCTGCATAAGGCCATCTAGTCCGGGATAGTGGGCTAAAAATTGCTGGACAACCAGGTTCAACACGTGAGCCATACAAGGCACGTGTGTGACATTGCCCCGGCGAAGGGCTGCACCCAGGTTTGCAGTATTGTCGCACATGGCCTTCCCTGGCTGCAGGTTCAATGGAGACAACCATTCATGAAACTCGGTCTCCAGAGCTGACCACAACTCCTCAGCTTTGTGACTCACATTTCCCAGACATTTCAAAGTAAACCCCGCCTGATGCCGTTAAGCCCTGCTGCCAGCATAGTAAGGAGGTGTGCAGGATTCCTTCGCGCAGTTAGAAAGCGGGTGGCATTACCAGACAGGCTTTGGGTGCAGGTGGAGGACTGAGTGGAGGTTGAGGAGGCAGAAGCAGTGGAGGAACTTCTAGATAAAGAGGATTGACGCGCAACTCGTGGGGACAGCAAGACTTGGAAAGCAGTCCTGCTGTCACCATAGTTACCCAGTGCCCAGTCAGAGACATGTAACCGCCCCTGTCCATGCCTACTCGTCCAAGTGTCTGTGGTGAAATGCACCCTGTCACACACAGAGTTTCTCAAGGAAGCGGTTATGTTGTGTGCGACATGCTGGTGTAGCGCAGGCACAGCTTTCTTGGAGAAGTAGTGGTGACTGGGCATCTGGTACTGGGGCACTGCGACGGACATAAGGTCTCGAAAATCCTCTGTGTCCACCAGGCTGAAAGGCAGCATTTCTGTAGCCACCAGCTTGCAGATGGTGAAATTCAACCTCTTAGCTTTGTCATGGCTAGGAGGAAATGGTCTTTTACTTGTCCACATCTGAGGGACTGAGGGCTGGCTGTTGTGCTTAGACGGGGTTGAGTAGGGTGTCCCCGGCAAACTGCCGGTCTGTGAGGAAGATGCAGGTGGACATGTTAGGTTGCCTTGATCCAAAGGTGGTGCTCTCGATGTCGGAGAGCACTCACCACGAGCAGGTGTTTCCACTTCCAAATGAACTGACGACCTGCCAATCACAATGGCTGTTGCGGGTAAAGAGGTGGCAGGTCTGCGTCCAAAAACATGTGTGACTACTGTCCCCCCAGTCACAGAGGATGAAGAGGCCACGGATGCACAAGATGGGGCTGACGGTGGTTGGCCCGGCCCGCTAGGCCGCATTGTAGCACAGTGAGCTTCCCACTGCAACTTATGCTTCATATCCATGTGACGGTTCATTCATGCAGTACTCAAACTATGGATTTTTTTGGCCTCTACTTAGCTTTTGGTGACAAATGTTACAGATAACATGAGTTGGGTCATCCTTTGCGATCTCAAAAAATGCCCAGGCTATGCAAGGCTTAGAGCCCATGCGACCTGAAGAGCCACCACGACTTGTGGTCAGAGGCAGAGTTGTGGTTGAGGATGCAGTTGTTGACGTGCTTCCAGTACTCCATCTCTGTCCAGGAAGGCGCAACCTAACCTCGTTGTCACTAGCATCCTCCTTCACCTCCTCTGCTGACCTCATCAACTGACTGTGGTTTGACAGTAAGTGGGATCTCCAACCTCATCATCATCACCCTGTGTGTTCTCACACCCGTCGTCCTCAGAGACAACCTCTTCCTGCCCTGATCGAAAAGCCAATCAGGTATCTGAGTCTCATCATCGTCTTCCTCATTGTCTGCACCAACAGGAGTTACAGATTGGGAACAAGGGTCTACATTATGCTCAGAACCTTCTTCATCTGGGCTTGGATCCGACTCATAAACATTCTGGGCATCAGTGCAGATCATTTCCTCGTCAGGATACACAGAAGCTCTGGAGCAGACCTCTGATTCCCAGGCTATAGTATGAGTAAACAGCTCTGCAGACTCAACCATCTGTGTTACCCCATACTCAGACGGGCAGCTGGAGACTTGGGAGCTGTGAGGAAGCAAGTGCAATTGGGGTGACACCTCTGAGGACTGGAGCATTTGTGATTTTGAAGTTGAGGTGGAGGAGAGCCCACTTGAAGGAGCACTTGATATCCGTTGAAGCATTTGCAGTTTTTGTGCCTCATCTGGAATTTGTAGCGATGGGTGTGTGTAATGCACACGCCCGGACCGACTGGCGTGTGCGTGTTTAGTGGTTCCACTGTGCCATGAACCGGAGAGTGCATGGAGGGGTGTAACTAAGTATCTGCTCGACCCGACCAAGGTCGCACGACGGCATACGACGCCAGTGCACCAGGGAGGAACCGAGCAGAGGGACCAGGGACTACTCCAGGTCAGACTCCGGACACGGCTGTTGACCCACACCGGGGAATACAGGAACAGGCAGGCTAGAGCGCAGGCTGGGTAGGGTCCAGTACAGACTGGGGGACGAGTTCAGAGCCGCAGATGCAGTAATCAAACAGAGTAAAGCAAAACCGCAGGTGCGGTAGACAAGGCTGAGCAGAGCGAAACCGCAGATGCGGTAGACAAGGCTGAGCAGAGCGAAACCGCAGACGCGGTAGTCAAGGCTGAGCAGAGCGAAACCGCAGACGCGGTAGACAAGGCTGAGCAGAGCGAAACCGCAGACGCGGTAGACAAGGCTGAGCAGAGAAAAACTGCAGACGCGGTAGACAAAGCTGAGCAGAGCGAAACCGCAGACACGGTAGACAAAGCTGAGCAGAGCGAAACCGCAGACGCGGTAGACAAAGCTGAGCAGAGCGAAACCGCAGACGCGGTAGACAAGGCTGAGCAGAGCGAAACCGCAGACGCGGTAGACAAGGCTGAGCAGAGCGAAACCGCAGACGCGGTAGACAAGGCTGAGCAGAGCGAAACCGCAGACGTGGTAGACAAGGCTGAGCAGAGCGAAACCGCAGACGCGGTAGACAAGGCTGAGCAGAGCGAAATCGCAGATGCGGTAGACAAGGCTGAGCAGAGCGAAACCGCAGACGCGGTAGACAAGGCTGAGCAGAGCGAAACCGCAGATGCGGTAGACAAGGCTGAGCAGAGCGAAACCGCAGATGCGGTAGACAAGGCTGAGCAGAGCGAAACCGCAGACGCGGTGGACAAGGCTGAGCAAAGCGAAACCGCAGACGCAGTGGACAAGGCTAAGCAGAGTGAAACCGCAGACGCGGTGGACAGGGCTGAGCAGAGCGAAACCGCAGACTCGGTGGACAGGGCTGAGCAGAGCGAAACCGCAGACGCGGCGGACAGGGCTGAGCAGAGCGAAACCGCAGATGCGGTGGACAGGGCTGAGCAGAGCGAAACCGCAGACGCGGTGGACAAGGCTGAGCAGAGCGAAACCGCAGACGCGGTGGACAAGGCTGAGCAGAGCGAAACCACAGACGCCGTGGACAGGGCTGAGATAAATCGCCGAAGAGGTAAACAAACACAAAGCAAAGGGGACAGAGCTCTGTTCACACGGAACAGACTGGAAAAGAAAGGCAGAACCAGATACACACAAGGTACTTGCAAAGAAGTAACGAAAGGACTCCAACTCACAAACGGAAGTACAATGACAACGAGTAGAAGTTAGGTGCAGGTTCAGACTCTACAGAAAAAGGGAGCAAACGGACATAAAGACAAAACAGGTAAGAAGCTAGGAGACAGTTCAGACAAGAACAGTTACTGCAACAAAATGCAGGAACGAGCCAAGGTAAAGCCAAGTGCTGGTTCAGACACTGCAGAAAAAGGGAACAAACGGACATAAAGACAAAACAGGTAGGAAGCTAGGAGACAGTTCAGACAGGAACTGTACTGCAACAAATACAGGAGCGAGTCTGGGTATGCGGCCCCCAGAGGGCGAGACGAACAGGCTAGGAGCGTGTTCAGACAGGCCTGGAAATACAGCCTCAGGAAGGCAGACAACCAGCTGGCTAGAGTACACAGACAGGACACAGTTCAGACACGGGAACTGATACCGCAAGGCAGGAAACATAGACAGGACCTGGCACATCAGTGACAAGAAGCCAACTGACAGAACAAGATGCTCAGGCATGGATTCCAGGGAGGAGGTGGGTTAAATACCAGGTGACAGACAGCAATAAGCTGAGGACGCATTAGGGGTGTGTCTGCAGCAGCTACAAGAATCAGGAAGTTCGGCGGGCGTCGCCCTAAACAGCAAGAGCAAAGCAAAGCAGACAACATGGAAAGAAGCCAAAGTGGCAGTCTGGACTGGAGATCAAGTGCGCGCTCTTGCACAGTGGGAGATGGACCACTATGCAAGGACGCCGCCAGGTATGTTACAGCGTGTCTGTAAGAAAGGGATCATATCACATTGTCCATGAAAAGAAGTAGACATCTTAGTTTGGCTGGAAGATGGTCTTTCTTCTGCAGATGTTACTGTTGCTTTACCACCTACCCCACGGACACAACCTTTTTTTCCCTTTCCAACACGCCTATTCCCCTTTCCACCAGCAGCAGGCCTTTTGCCACTCATTTTAGTGGTTAACTAATTGGTAACTCTGTAGTTGTTTGCACAAAAAACGATGGATGAAAACCGAGCAGAGCTGAGTGGCCAAACTGTGGTACTAGCCCAAAAGTATTGGCTGGGTTAGATGCAGTAAAACAATTTTATTAGATACACAGGCGGTGTAGCTTGCTTCACAACTGGGCAATTCCAATGACTATGAGACACTGCTGCTAGGCGCAAAAGGATTTCCTGGGTTAGATGCAGTAAAAAATTAGAATTAGATACACAGGCGGTGTAGCTTCCTTCACAGGTGGGCTACTCCGCTGACTACGAGACACTGCTACTAGGCCCAAAAAGATTTCCTGGGTTAGATGCAGTAAAAAATTAGAATTAGATACACAGGCGGTGTAGCTTCCTTCACAGGTGGGCTACTCCGCTGACTACGAGACATTGCTACTAGGCCCAAAAAGATTTCCTGGGTTAGATGCAGTAAAAATAAGAATTAGATACACAGGCGGTGTAGCTTCCTTCACAGGTGGGCTACTCCGCTGACTACGAGACACTGCTACGATGCCCAAAAGGATTTACTGGGTTAGATGCAGTAAAAAATTGTTATTAGATACACAGGTGGTGTATCTTGCTTCAGATGGGCTACTCCACTGACTACCAGACACTGCTACTAGGCCCAAAAGGATTTCCTGGGTTAGATGCAGTAAAGAAATAGAATTAGATACACAGGCGGTGTAGCTTCCTTCACAGGTGGGTTACTCCGCTGACTACCAGACTCTGCTACTAGGCCCAAAAAGATTTCCTGGGTTAGATGCAGTAAAAAATTAGAATTAGATACACTGGCGGTGTAGCTTCCTTCACAGGTGGGCTACTCCGCTGACTACGAGACACTGCTACTATGCCCAAAAGGATTTACTGTGTTAGATGCAGTAAAAAATTGTTATTAGATACACAGGTGATGTAGCTTGCTTCAGATGGGCTACTCCACTGACTACCAGACACTGCTACTAGGCCCAAAAGGATTTCCTGGGTTAGATGCAGTAAAAAATTAGAATTAGATGCACAGGCGGTGTAGCTTCCTTCACAGGTGGGTTACTCCGCTGACTACCAGACACTGCTACTAGGCCCAAAATGATTTCCTGGGTTAGATGCACTAAAAAATTAGAATTAGATACACAGGCGGTGTAGCTTCCTTTACAGGTGGGCTACTCCGCTGACTATCAGACACTGCTACTAGGCCCAAAAAGATTTCCTGGGTTAAATGCAGTAGAAAATTAGAATTAGATACACAGGCAGTGTAGCTTCCTTTACAGATGGGCTACTCCGCTGACTACCAGACACTGCTACTAGGCCCAAAAAGATTTCCTGGGTTAGATGCAGTAAAAAATTAGAATTAGATACACAGGCGGTGTAGCTTGCTTCAGATAGGCTACTCCACTGACTTCCAGACACTGCTACTAGGCCCAAAAGGATTTCCTGGGTTAGATGCAGTAAAAAATTAGAATTAAATACACAGGCGGTGTAGCTTCCTTCACAGGTGGCTACTCCGCTGACTACGAGACACTGCTACTAGGCCCAAAAAGATTTCCTGGGTTAGATGCAGTAAAAAATTAGAATTAGATACACAGGCGGTGTAGCTTCCTTCACAGGTGGGCTACTCCGCTGACTACGAGACACTGCTACTATGCCCAAAAGGATTTACTGTGTTATATGCAGTAAAAAATTGTTATTAGATACAAAGGTGGTATAGCTTGCTTCAGATGGGCTACTCCACTGACTACCAGACACTGCTCCAGGCCCAAAAGGATTGGCTGGCTTAGATGCAGTAAAAAATTGGTATTAGATACACAGGTGGTGCAGCTTGCAACACAGATAGGCTACTCCAATGACTTACAGACACTGCTACAGGCCCAAAAGGATTGACTGAGCTACATTTCGCCAAATGCTGTGAAAAACACTTGCACAGCACTGGCACAGACCTGCCTGGCAAAAAGTGCTATGAACTGCTGTAACCTAGCCCTCAAAAGGGCTGCAATTAGGTTTAGGGAGTAGGGACTAGTTCTATCTCTCTATGTAACTGAAAATTTGCTCGCAATTCACACAGTTATACTGTATAGCGCCCACAGCAACAGCGGTGCCGTCTAACACGCAGCTGCAGCAGTGAGAAAATGGTGGCGACGGGGAAAATGTCTGGGTCTTATAGGGCAAGGACATGTGACATACACTGCCAATGACACATGCCCTTGCTTGTGTGAAACAAAGCACTTCCCTCCGTGTGTGCGCTGCTGATAGGCTGACAGATTGCACCTCCCCACTGTAAATGCGGGAAAGAGAAAAAAAAATGTAGTTCTTCATTATTCCTGCAGAGATCCATCCCCTGCCCCTCCCCCCGCACCGCTGTACACTCAAACTGCGTATTAACATTAATTTTCAGCATTACTGAGAAAAAATCCAGTTATGATTTTAGTGTACAAACAGTTATCGAACATAACCTCGAACAGCCGAATTTTTTACAAATCGTTCGTGTTCGCTGAACGGCTCGAACACCGCCCAAAACAGCTTGAATTTGAGATTGGCGAACAGTTCGAGTCGAACAACGCTTATCTCTACACATGAGTGCCTTCTTGCTGCACTACCTGCAACATGACCCTCAGATTGTCAGAATTCGAAGTAATCCTGACTACTGGGTTGCCACACTCTTAGATCCCCCACACTCTTCGATCAACCTTTTCATTTTAATAAAGAACAAAAAAATGGTCATTTTTGAAATTATAAGCATTAACAGGTTATTAGAAACTGAAATCAAACAGTTTTCAACTCAAAACTTTATTCTAGGTGATGTTACATTTGCACATAGGACCCCTTGTTCGAAAGGAGCTTCTGAACTGTCTTGTCCATTGAATTTGTCAGGTTTTGGATGGTTTCTGCTTCAATTGTTTTGCATGAGGACAGAATACCCTCCCAGATCTGTTGCTTAGATGTGAACTGCCTCCCGCCATCATAGACACTCCTTTTGATGATGCTCCAGAGGTTCTCAATAGGGTTGAGGTCAGGGGAGCATGATGGTCACACCATAAGTTTGTCCCCTTTTATGCCCATATCAGCCAGAGATGCAGATGTGTTATGTGCAGCATGAGACGGTGCATTATCATGCATGAAAATGATCTTGCTGTGGAATACACGGTTCTTCTTCTTGAACCATGGCAGGAAGTGCTGTTTGAGAAACTCCACAAACATTATGGAGTTCATCTTTACCCCTTCAGGGATCTTAAAGGGGCCGACAATCTCTCTCCCCATGATTCCAGCCCAAAACATTACTCCACCTCCTCCTTGTTGGCGCTGTAGCCGTGTTTGCGTGGGGTGTCCATCAACCAGCCATCCTCCACTCCATCCATCTGGACCATTGAGCGTTGCACGGCACTCATCGGTGAACAAAACAGTTTTGAAGTCAGTCTTCATGTATTGTTTGGCCCACTGGAGCCGTTTCTGCTTGTGTGCAGTGGATAGAGGAGGTCGACAGGATGGCTTACGCACAGCTGCAAACCTCTGAAGGACTCTGCGTCTTGTTGTTCAGGAGATGTTGGAGGCACCAGCAGCTTCAAAAACTTGTCTGCTGCTATGACAAGGCTTTTTTGCCGCTGCTCTTTTAACCTGACGTAATTGCCTGTAGGAAAGAGTCCTCAATTTTACCTTATCAGCACGCACACGTGTGTACTGTGAATCAGATACATACTTCTTGATTGTGCGATGATCAGGATGAAGTGTCTTGGCAATGTTGATTGTAGTCATGCCTTGACCTAAACACTCCACAATTTGTTGCTTCTCAGCAGCCGACACATCCTTTTTCTTTCCCATTTTGGCAGAAAATGTAGGCTGCTTAATAATGTGGGACAGCCTTCTTAAGTAGTCTTGCCTTTCATTGGACACACCTGCCAAACTAATTAGCACAGGTGTCTGCAATTGCTTACAGTGATATAAAGAGCCCTGACACACATCACCATCAATGAGTTTAACTGACAAACAAACAAATTCTTCCCTTATCACTCCTAAACACTTTTTGCATAATAATTTGGAACACAGTGTACATGTGCTTTTCCACAAAACACCAGTGGTTCACGTAGTGAAACTTACAGTTCTAACTTGCCAACCGTGGTCTGTATGGAGTTGTTCAATAAAGGGCCCAAAATTAAGATAACATAGACGGGAGAGGTCTCTATGAATAGGAATTCCTAAGTATTTGATACCCTTTGAGAGGCAGGCAAAGGGAAAGTTGGACTGGTTGGAATCCTGTATGGATTTGGGGAGGGAGACATCGAGGGCCTCAGACTTCGCTGCATTGATTTTAAAATTTGACCATGTAACAAAGTGATCTATTTCAGCCATAACAGCAGGGATGGATATATGTGATTGAGTGATATATACTAGGACATCATCAGCAAATGCAGAGCACTTGTACTCGGTGCCTCCCACCTCAATCCACCTAATATTGGGGTTATGGCGAATTGATGAGAGCAAGTGCTCCGTCACTAGGATGTATAAGAGAGGGGACAGAGGACATCCCTGCCTTGTCCCATTGGTGATTATGAAAGGTGATGAAAATGTTCTGACGCGCCCCCTGGGCCTTGGGACACCCGGAGCCGGACCCTTTTTGGTGGATGCTGGTGGTTGTAGTCTCCGTGGCGGCGACCCGGTTCCGTGGCTCAGGGCGGTCAAACCAGTGGCGGAACTATTTATGTGGTTTTGATTTTTAAATGTCCGACTACGCCACCCGTGGATTGCGGTCAGAGTGAACCGCCGCTGCAGGGCAGACCACTGAGGCTGGTGTTGTGGGTGCAGCAGAGCATAGTATAACTCCCCATGGGAGGAGTATAGCCTCAGGGCAGTGTATGCGGAGGATGGGGGTGATGGTGCAGGGCAGCAGCAGTAATGACACGGAGTCAGTGATGCAGTCCAAGGCCTTTACTCACAGTTCTTATTATCCAGACCACTTCTGCAGGTAACGGCTGCCCACGTCGTACTGTGCTCACCAGGTGAGGGGCTCAGACAACTCCCAGATAACTTTGAAGCGCTTCACAGAACCCCCTTTGTGTGTCCTTTGTCTGGCCTTTCTTACCAACGCTTCTGTCCGGCTGCCTCGGGCCTCCTCTTGGTAAACTTGGCGCCAGTTTCCCTGACCCTATGTGGTGCCTTCCTAGCGGGTGTAGCAAGGGGCTGCGCCACATAAAATGTCACATCCTCCGGTTTCTAGCTGAGGGTCGTTTCCCGCCTCCACTAGTTTCGGGGACTAGTTTGGCCTGACCCCTCCACGCAGGTGGATTCGGGCGTGCGGTGGTGACTCGCCCGTCCGCACCCCTGGGATCCCTTCGTTCCTCGTTCCTGGAGCCTTCTCCGCTCCTCTTCCTTCCTTCTCCCTCTTCCAGGCCTGGGCCTCTGTTACTAGGCCCGCCTCCGGAGCAGAGCTCATGCAGAGCCCCTGCTCCCTGTCACTTCTGCTCAGACTTCTCTGCACTGAACTAAGATGGTGCCCACCTTTTATACTCCCTTCTCAATGCACCCAGGAACTGCTTCCTCCCTGCTCCTGCACTACAGGGTTCCCCTTCCTCGATGTTCCCTCCCCCCACTCCAGCCAGGGACAGGGACTGTCGTGCCCATCTCAGGGGCATATTGGTCGCCCTGCCCCACGGCAATGTGGTGTAATGCATGCAGCTGTCGGGGTCCTGATCCACACTCCATCCTTACCTGAGGTTGAGATATCACACCTCTGGGTGAGGTGCAATACCTCTGTAGCAACCGAGCCCTCGGGGTGCTACAGTTCCATTTATCTTCAGCCTAGGTGACGTATTGCGATACAGGGCCGTGATTTTGGCTATAAAAGGGTCCCCTAGACCCCTACCCCAAGCTTTTTAAGAGAATAATATTTGGCGTGCCAGGAGACTCTATGGAGTGCTTTCTCAGCATCCAACGAGAGTATCTAATTACAAATTTTTAACTGCATCTAGCCCAGGAAATACTTTGTGCCTAGTAGCAGTGTCTGCTAGTCAGAGTATTATCCCAGCTGTTAAGGAAGCTACACCACCTGTAGTTTGGACACTTAATTTTTTCAAAGGAAATGCTTCGGGACCCTGGGATACTCAGTGAAGAGCATCAGGAGGCACCCCAAGGCATAGGGCTGGGACTGGCGGTAGGACGCCTTGCGGTGGACCGCCGAGCTCGATCCTTATAAAATCTTTTTAACTGCAGCAGCTTTAGTGGACGCTACTGGAACTGGAATTACGCGGGTGCTGGCATGAGACTTGCCCTCCAATAGATCCTTGTAAAAGGATTTAAAGTGTATTCATTCAAATTAGAGAGAAAATTTAAATTAAAAAGCTTAGACCTGCCTCCACCACAGGGGGGCTCGCTCGACCCACCAGCGGACAGGCACCCGTATTGGGAGAGGGGGCTGGCCATCAGGGTCCACCGCAGCTCTGGCACAAAGCCGGCGACATGGAGGTCGCACGGGCAGGAACGGACTGGCCGTGTCGGCTTCGCACTTTTTTGGTTTTAGAAGGGCATGACATGCATATATCTGTGTCTCCCCCTCCTTTTACTCCTCCACCTCTTTTCTTTTCGCATGACTATATGTACTTGTCACTTTTTCATGTGTTAGTTGTGTCTTCTGAGCAGTTTGTCAGCTTTTGGACACCTTTGAAGGTGTTTTCTATGTGTTTCTATGTGTTTTTGTTTGCCTGCCATTGCTTTTAACGGTGTTCGAAGGTGTTCGACGAACAGTTCGACGAACAGTTCGGCGAACATGCGGGTGTTCGACGAACCGAACCGAACTCGAACACTACGGGGGTGGCTCAACACTATTTGTAATAACCTGCTAATGCTTATAATTTCAAAAATGACCATTTTTTTGTTCTTTATTAAAGTGAAAAGGTTGAAAACTCTGCTGTGCATAATAATTTGGAACATGCATTTTGAGTGCAGTTTGAGTTTTTTATTTTTTTTTAAATATACTGTTATCATAGGCAGTTTGTACAAAAACCTCTCAATTGTACTCTAATAGTTATTTGACTGGAAAATTACAAAGACTGCAATTCATATAGGTAATTTGGGAAAATCTGAGAAAATATTATTTGCATAATAATTTGGAACACAGTGTAGTGTGACCAAGTTGTCAAGCACTTTTCCAAGTGATGCTAAAATCGCTTGGAAAAGCGCTTGGATAAGCCGCATGCAGAAATGCATGCAAAAACGCTTGACAAACGCTTCTACCTGGCGGGAAAAACGCATGTAAAAACCACATGTGTTTTTCCTGCCAGGGAGAAGCGGAAAAAATATGCAGCATTTCTGCATCGTGGGCACATAGCCTAAAAAACTGCTATCGGGGAATGCGGCCTCATGGAGCTTAACCATCCACCCTACAGTCCAGACCTGGCTCCCAGTGATTACTATTCTATTTTGAAACCTGAAGAAATTTTTGATTTGGCCACGATTTCCTGATGATGATGCAGTCAGAGGCATTAACAAACTTCTTGCAGCAGCAAAAAGTCTCCTATTCTGAGGGCATCCAATCACTGGAGACGAAGAGGAATAAGTGTGTTGAAGTCAAGGGGGATTACACTGAAAAGTAATAAGTTACATTTTCTCAGAAAATGTTGTTTTCATATTCTGGTAGATAAATTATTGAACACCCCTCGTACTTTCAATACAAAGATAATTCTTCCATTGAATAACTCAAGCTAGTAAAGATTGAAAAAATTAAAATGCTTAACAATAATAAATAGTAATTGTGTTTAGCGCACTTCAAGGATTATTGCATTTACCCCCCTTCATCACGAGGCTTTAATCACTTAATACGCTATGTATACATTAGCTCATGCAAGCCTGCAAGTGACATCATTTGATCCATGACACATTTCAAATGAAAGAAAATCTGTACTTTGCATTCCAAATGGAACGAAGATGTACTGCAAAAGAACAAAATCAACATTCAGATAGCACCCAATATTTACCAAAACCGTTGGGTATTAATATTTTAAAGGGTTTTCCTAATATGGACATTTATCACACAAAGTATCTATATACTATGATATGCAGATAACTACGAGGAGAGTAACTGAGTATACGTGACCAGCAGCGCTCAGCTCATGTGGTGGATGTGCATAATGATATACAGTGTTGATACCTAGTGTAAGCATGTAAATAAATGACACAAAAAAGAGAAATAGTGGCATTCACCGGTCCTGTAAAAATCCGGAGTCTTTATTGAATGGTACATTAAAATTGGCTGCAGGGAGGGAAGGAGCGCGGTTAGAGGATGACGGCCGTTTCGCGGTGACCTGTGCTTCAACGGGTCCTGGTAGAAGGGGGTAGGGAGAAACAACCTCCTGATATACACAGCTACCTCCCACACACACCTTTACATTTCACAGACCAAATACAAAGACACACCACAAAAAATGAAAAAAACTAATATTTTTTAATAAAAATACCGACATATCAAACTTGTTGAATCCTATGGGACTTTGTGCATGAGTGCACATAATCCATTTTGATTCTTGTCTAAGAAGTATTTTATGGCGATTTCCATCTTATGGGGGAAAATGCACTTTCTCGATCCCTGCAAAACGCAGAACATTTGGGTCTGGATTGTGCCCATCACAAATATGGTGGATTAATCTACTTGATCCCCTTACCCGATGCAATCGAATTGCAATGTTCTCTGAAACGTATGTGGAGGGGTCTTATGGTTTTACCAATGTTAAAAAAGCCGCAAGGACAAAAAAAACGAGTCTTACATGATATAAAACTACAAACTTGATGCGTAATATGACCTATTTTAACTTACAAAATTACAGTGATTTTATCAAAACTACAGCAATCAGCCCAGTAAAGTGACACTTCGCTGGAATCAGGGTCTCTGCCCTTAAATCATGATGCTCTCTGATGGGGTAGCAAAAATCTTGTGACATTGCAGTTTTGGTATTCAAGAAATACACCCTTTTGGGGTTAAAAGCCATGCTGAAGAGCACTATATGTATAATTTTAATATGTATCAAAAACTTCCGAATTCAGCAGCTATTAGAAGACAAGATAAGATGTTCAGTTGTTGTAATATACGAGAGACCATTTCAGACCATATAAAGGGTTTTCTGTATTTGATAAAAAATGAATGCTAAGGGAAAAAATTAGCCACTTTTAAATTAGGTGAATAAGTGCTCAGGATAATGTAAAACTTTAAGTGACTACTCTCATGGCTTTTATGAAAGTTGATTTAAAATGGAAAAGTGAGGATTACGTACATTAAGACATTATGGAGCAACCACCAAACCCCAGAGAATCAAGTCATACCAAAATAGCATGAAATAAAATGTTGCACAGAGCATAATGAGCCAGCTGTAAGTCCATGAACAGATGCCAGTCCTTAGAACTTTGTGAGCTGCTTCTAGTCTATTAAGCCAATGGCACATATAAATCACCCATGAAATTCCAGTTTCTAAATTTTTATTCTGTAGACCAATATCACACTAATCCTCCTGAAAACAGTACAACGTACACACCAATATTATTACACGTCATCATCTTTTTGCCAAAATGCATGTCAGTGACAGAAGTGATGGTTGCTTTGGGTTCAGATCATAATGTCTCTAACAGGTTGGTTTTCATATGGACTTTTTAGTCCATTTATTTTTTTCCTGAAATATACAGATGCATCTCACTAAATTAGAATATCATCAAAAAGTTAATTTTTGATGATATTCTTGTGGAGTGTGTCAATGACTGCCTTCTGGACATCTGTCAAGTCAGCAGTCTTCCCATGATTGTGGAGCCTACTGAAACAGACTAATGGATCTTTCTAAATGCTTAGGAAGCCTTTGCAGATGTTTTTTTGTTAATTATTCTAATTTACTGAGATAATGACTTTTGTGTTTTCATTGGCTGTAAGCCATAATCATCAACATTACCAGAAATAAACACTTGAAATAGATCGCTCTGTTTGTAATGACTCTATATAATATATGAGTTTCACTTTTTGTATTGAAGAATTGAACAAAATTAACTTTTTGATGATATTCTAATTTAGTGAGATTCACCTGTATTTATTTCAATTTTTTGTGCTTTCCCACTTTGGATATTATAATTCATACCCTAAGGCCCTGATTTGCGTTTTTTTTAGTCACTTTCCTTTTTTGTCTTGTATTATTTACCGTTTTTGGTGTCAAATTAATCATAATGGGGAACATGATTCAAGAATTTGGCATAAAGTCAAAAGTGGGCTTTCTTCCTGTATTAAACAGTTTTTATGCCAAAAATTGCACCAACATTTTGGCATACTCAAAAATACACTAGAATGGACTGGAGTGGAGTTGCACCAAATTTTGCAACTTTTTAAAATGTCGCAATTAATGAATCTGGTGAGAACACCTCAGTAATGTCAAAATCAGTCTTCACTGAATACAGATTTTATCCGGGAACTGAGAATATTGGAAACAAATGATCAGTCCAAGAGGAGAAAAAAAGTGAATTTCTCTGATAAGAGATATTAAAAAGTTTCTTATTTTCATGTGTACTATTGATTTATAAATCAAATAGTAAAACTGGAGAGACAAAAGGCACAAAATAGGGTCTTATCTGATAACCAAGTGGTGTAAAATATTATAGATACACTAATCTGATGGGGCTGTGACAGTCACAACTCCTATAGAAGCATGCAAAGACTGCAGCAGGACCACCAAGGAGATACATTGCAATACATAAGGAATATGGTGGTTCAGAGTCTGCGCTTCCCAAGGTTCAAAGGTACGATCACACATGAAGGTGAAGCCTGAATATGGTTTATCGTGTCAACACGTTTCAAGGTTTTCAAACCTTTTGATATGGTTTGGTCCTGATGAAGAGGTTTGAAAACCTTGAAACACGTTGACACAATAAACTGCATTCATGCTTCACCTTCATGTATGATCGTACCTTTGAACCTTGGGCAGCATGGACTCTGAACCACTGTATTCTTCATTTATTACTATTAATTTATTAAATAAATATTAAAATTATGGCTTCTCTTTAGCAACTTGTCTACAAGTTGTATACTGTGTCCTTCAAATGCAAAATGCACATTTTTTCCAATTCTTGCAAAAATCAACCTATTCTGCAATTTCTAACTTCTTGTAAATTTCATACAACTTTGTGAGGATCAGTTTATGCCCAATATTGTCATAACTGATGAATGGACTATTTTGGCCTAAAAAAGGAATACCAGGTGCATGTATGGGATGAAAAAATGGCTCTTGTCATCCATCAGGATCCAGTACAGGTCACTCCAGGTTTTTTATTTAAGTCTTTTTAAGTAGAAAAGAGGCTACGTGGCACTCTCTTAAAGGGTGCACAAATAGGATACCACTCCTGAAGTAAGAAAAATAGATTTGGCACTCCAAGATTTCATGCAGAAAAAATGAGTTTATTGTGCAAAACAATCCAGTTTGTTGCCAATATATGTTTCGGCCTATTTATTGGCCTTCTTCAGAGCAGAATGTTGTAGCTGAGTAAGTATGGCTGGAGAAAGAGCCAGGGATTGTTAACAAAATACATACATCAGGAAGTCCTGTATGCGTTGTGAGGAAAAGCACCAAAGCGCTTTTCTCCCAGCACTTTGGTGCTTTTCCTCACAACGCCATACAGATTCCTCATCTGTGTTCAAGCCCAAAACTTTTTCTAACTTTTATCTGAAATTTTATCTACCTGAATTCTATCTGAAACTTTTGTGTAATAAAAATCGAAAAATAACCCTCCATGTGGGGTATTATCAATCTTAGGAGAAATTGCTTAGCAAAAATGAGGTGCTTTTTATTCTTTTTGTAAGCTTAACCTTAAAAATATGGGAAGAATTAAAAATTTTCATTTTTACATCCGAATGTTAAAAAATTCTACAAAACACTTGTGGGTGGAAGGAAAGGGGGTTTCAAAACACAGTACATTACTATGAGAACTGTAATGAAGGATATAGTTTCCAAAATTGGGGATATTTAACCCTTTCGCGCCAGAGCCTGTTTTTGCCTTTGTGACCAGGCCAATTTTTTCAATTTTGACCACTGTCACTTTATGAGGTAATAGCTCTGAAACGCTTCAATGGATCCCTCTGATCCTGAGATTTGTTTTTTCGTGACACCTTGTACTTCATGATTGTGGTAAAATTTCTTCGATATGACTTGCGTTTATTTGGAAAAAAATCGGAAATTTGGCAAAAATTTTGAAAATTTTGCAATTTTCAAACTTTGAATTTTCATGCCCTTAAATTAGAGAGATGTGTCACACAAAATTGTTAATAAATAACATTTCCCACATGTCTACTTTACATCAGCACAATTTTGGAACCAAATTTTTTTTTTTGTTAGGAAGTTCTAAGGGTTAAAAGTTGACCAGTGATTTCTCATTTTTCCAACAAAACACCCCCACAAGTGACACCATTTTGGAAATTAGACCCCTTAGGGAACTTATCAAGATGTGTGGTGAGCAACTTGCACCCCCAGCTGCTTCACAGAAGTTTATAATATTGAGCCGTAAAAATAAAATTTTCACATTTTTCCCACAAAAATGTTTTTCATCCCCTAATTTTGCATTATCATAAGGGTAACAGGAGAAATTGCACCATGAAATTAGTTGTGCAATTTCTTCTGAGTAAGCCGATACCCCATATGTGGGGGAAAACCACTGTTTGGGCGCACTGCAGGGTTCAGAAGGGAAGGAGCGCGATTTGACTTTTTGAATATAAAATTTGTTTGAATAATTAGCGGACGCCATGTCGCATTTGGGGAGCCCCTGATGTGCTTAACCAGTGGAAAGCCCCCAAAAGTGACACCATTTTGGAAACTAGACCCCTAGAGCCGTGAAAATAAAAAAAATCTAACTTTTTCCATAAAAATGATCTTTTAGCCCCAAATTTTTTATTTTCGCAAGAGTAAGATGAGAAAATGGACCCCAAAAAGTGCTGTACAATTTCTCCTGATTACGCTGATACCCCATATGTGGTGGAAAACTACTGCTTTGGCGCACGGCAGCAGGGCTTGGAAGAGAAAGGAGTGCTATGTTGGCTGGGATAGGTTGCAGACACCATGTCACATATGAAGAGTTGCTGACATGCCGAAACAGCAGAAACCCCCACAAGTGATCCCATTTTGTAAACTAGACCTCTCAAGGAATTCATATAGGGAAGTAATAAGTATTTTTTAATTTTTACATTTATATCATTGGGCAGTGAAGAAAAAAATATATTTTTACCACAAAAAAATTTTTTAGCCTCAGATTTTACATTTTCACGCAGGGCAGTGGGTAAAAATGGTGCTGAAATGTGTCTCACAATTTCTTCTAAACGTGGCAATACCCCATATGTGGGTATACAGTACCGCTTAGCCATACGGCGAGACCCGGAAGGGACGGAGCGCTATTTGACTCTTGGAGAACAAATTATTGTAGAATAGTTTGCGGACTCCATATACACAGCCCCTAAGTGCTAGAAGAGAAGAATCCCCCCCTCAAGTGACCCCATTTTGGAAATTATACTCCATTGGGAATTTACCTACAGGTGTAGTGATGATTTTGACTCCATGGGTCTTTTCCAGAAACAAGTAGCAGTGAATATTGCTGAGGGAAAATTTCAAACTGCTGTTGAAGTGACCAGTACTCTGTAGTGACCAGTACGCTGTAGTGACCAGTACATTGTGCCCAGCTCAAGCTTCTGGAGACATGCAGGAATGCCAAACATGTGGACGCTAAATGTAGTTTAGGCACATTGTGGGGCTCAGAAGGGAGGGAAGCATTTGGATTTGGGAGCACAAAATTTTCTGAATTTCTTTTGTGGGGCAAGGGCCATTTCGCTTTTCCATAACCTTTGTGCTATCAGTAACTTGGAAGTCCCTTATATTTTCAACAGATGACGGACCTGAGTGGGGACTTGCTTTTTTTGAAGACTGAGTTGAAGCTTTTATTGGGAACATTTTACATAACGTTTATCCGGCGCTCTAAGCTCAGCACTTACAACGGGGTTTCCATCTAAATCTCCGCTCCCAAAAATTGGGGATATTTAACCCTTTCGCGCCAGAGCCTGGTTTTGCCTTTGTGACCAGGCCAATTTTTTCAATTTTGACCACTGTCACTTTATGAGGTAATAGCTCTGAAACGCTTCAATGGATCCCTCTGATCCTGAGATTTGTTTTTTCGTGACACCTTGTACTTCATGATTGTGGTAAAATTTCTTCGATATGACTTGCGTTTATTTGGAAAAAAATCGGAGATTTGGCAAAAATTTTGAAAATTTTGCAATTTTCAAACTTTGAATTTTCATGCCCTTAAATTAGAGAGATGTGTCACACAAAATTGTTAATAAATAACATTTCCCACATGTCTACTTTACATCAGCACAATTTTGGAACCAAATTTTTTTTTTGTTAGGAAGTTCTAAGGGTTAAAAGTTGACCAGTGATTTCTCATTTTTCCAACAAAACACCCCCACAAGTGACACCATTTTGGAAATTAGACCCCTTAGGGAACTTATCAAGATGTGTGGTGAGCACCTTGCACCCCCAGCTGCTTCACAGAAGTTTATAATATTGAGCCGTAAAAATAAAATGTTCACATTTTTCCCACAAAAATGTTTTTCATCCCCTAATTTTGCATTATCATAAGGGTAACAGGAGAAATTGCACCATGAAATTAGTTGTGCAATTTCTTCTGAGTAAGCCGATACCCCATATGTGGGGGAAAACCACTGTTTGGGCGCACTGCAGGGTTCAGAAGGGAAGGAGCGCGATTTGACTTTTTGAATATAAAATTTGTTTGAATAATTAGCGGACGCCATGTCGCATTTGGGGAGCCCCTGATGTGCTTAACCAGTGGAAAGCCCCCAAAAGTGACACCATTTTGGAAACTAGACCCCTAGAGCCGTGAAAATAAAAAAAATCTAACTTTTTCCATAAAAATGATCTTTTAGCCCCAAATTTTTTATTTTCGCAAGAGTAAGATGAGAAAATGGACCCCAAAAAGTGCTGTACAATTTCTCCTGATTACGCTGATACCCCATATGTGGTGGAAAACTACTGCTTTGGCGCACGGCAGCAGGGATTGGAAGAGAAAGGAGTGCTATGTTGGCTGGGATAGGTTGCAGACACCATGTCACATATGAAGAGTTGCTGACATGCCGAAACAGCAGAAACCCCCACAAGTGATCCCATTTTGTAAACTAGACCTCTCAAGGAATTCATATAGGGAAGTAATAAGTATTTTTTAATTTTTACATTTATATCATTGGGCAGTGAAGAAAAAAATAATTATATTTTTACCACAAAAAAATTTTTTAGCCTCAGATTTTACATTTTCACGCAGGGCAGTGGGTTAAAATGGTGCTGAAATGTGTCTCACAATTTCTTCTAAACGTGGCAATACCCCATATGTGGCTATACAGTACCGCTTAGCCATACGGCGAGACCCGGAAGGGACGGAGCGCTATTTGACTCTTGGAGAACAAATTATTGTAGAATAGTTTGCGGACTCCATATACACAGCCCCTAAGTGCTAGAAGAGAAGAATCCCCCCCTCAAGTGACCCCATTTTGGAAATTATTCTCCATTGGGAATTTACCTACAGGTGTAGTGATGATTTTGACTCCATGGGTCTTTTCCAGAAACAAGTAGCAGTGAATATTGCTGAGTGAAAATTTCAAACTGCTGTTGAAGTGACCAGTACTCTGTAGTGACCAGTACGCTGTAGTGACCAGTACATTGTGCCCAGCTCAAGCTTCTGGAGACATGCAGGAATGCCAAACATGTGGACGCTAAATGTAGTTTAGGCACATTGTGGGGCTCAGAAGGGAGGGAAGCATTTGGATTTGGGAGCACAAAATTTTCTGAATTTCTTTTGTGGGGCAAGGGCCATTTCGCTTTTCCATAAACTTTGTGCTATCAGTAACTTGGAAGTCCCTTATATTTTCAACAGATGACGGACCTGAGTGGGAACTTGCTTTTTTTGAAGACTGAATTGAAGCTTTTATTGGGAACATTTTACATAACGTTTATCCGGCGCTCTAAGCTCAGCACTTACAACGGGATTTCCATCTAAATCTCCAAGTGATGTAATTCAGATGAAACCCTGCTGGATCCATTCACTATAATAAGGCAGCAGAGTTACTCTGGACTCCGTCTGGCCTCTGTTTAGTGGTGTCCTTTTTTTCAGAAGTGCACAAAACTTTGGCCACCCGCACTTTTATGCACGCCTAAAAAAACTGACACCGTGGGATCATAGGCCATACGGCATCCACAGTGCCTCCATCTGCCTCTGTACAGGGAACCTTCCGCTGGGGTTCCTTCTGAATCACGTATTTCAGAGATTTACACGGAAACCCAGGTGTAAGAGCTCAGCGTAGTGCGCAGGATACATGTGATCCACGGCTTACTGCAATCTTTGGGAGACATAATAAACAAATCAGCAGCAGGGGAAGAATTGATTTTATTTATTTTTTACGCTGTTCCTCGTGCAGTATAAGTGAATAGTTGACTTTATTCTTCGGGTCGGTGCGATTACAGCAATGCCAGATTGATATCGGGTTTTTATGATTGACAGCAGTCACGCACTAAAATAAGTTTTTTTTTGCAAAATCTAGTTTTTGCGTCGCCATATTTTGAGGGCTATAATTTTTCCATATTTCGGCGGACAGAGTCATGTAAGGACTTGTTTTTTGCGGGACAAGTTGACGTTTTTATTGGTACCATTTTTGGGTACGTGACATTTTTTGATCGCTTCTATTCTGTTTTTTGGGAGGTAAAATGAACAAAAACCAGCAATTCAGGATTTGTTTTTTGAGGTATTTTTTATTCCGTTCCACGTGTGGTAAAAGTGATAAGGCAGCGTTATTTTTCGGGTCAGTATGTTTACAGCGATACCACACTTATATAGTTTTTTTATGTTTTGGCTAGTGATGGGAGAGCACTAAAATGCTCGGGTGCTCGATGCTCGGGTTGAGCAAATTGGAATACTCAGGTGCTCGACCCGAGCAACGAGCCCAATGTAAGTCTATGGGAAACTCAAGCATTTTTCTGGCGGCTCCCCCCGGCGGTCTGCAGAGGACCTGAAAATTGCCCAAATCGATGGGACAGTGCTCAAATGACATGGGAACAGCATGGGGAAGACCCCTGGAAGCATTTATGACTCCCAGGTCACTGCTGTCAACAACGTTGTCAGAGGCATTACGCCACTTTTATGGACTCACAATAAAACATACAAAAACAAAACCAAAATGGATTTTCCTGGGAAATATGTTAAGGAACATCCTTTCCAGGGTAATGACTTATATATAAGGCAAAATAAATAACCAAAACTAAAAATACTCCTCCACACCTTGGGCTATGTTAACACGTAGTGTTTTTGATGCGTTTTTGCACTTTTGCATTGCTTTCAACCAAGACAAATGCATTCACTGGGAAATGTCATTTTAACATTTTACAACCTTATCTGGCCATGTGGTGTGTGACACATCATCAGACACATGCATACAGTGCTGAAAAGACATGGGAACAGCATGGGGAAGACCTCTGGAAGCATCTCTGACTCCCAGGTCACTGCCTAAAAGTGTGCCCATCATAAGTGATCCTTGGGCTAGTGCAGCGTTCAGTTGTCTCTACCCCATTCCTTGGAATGCAAGCGCAAGTATGCAGCCAGCCAGCCACCCACCCACAGGCTGCAATACTATACTGCCAAATTTTTGACAGCTGCTTGCACTTGAATTGTGGCCTTTTAGGCTCTTGGAGGCGGAAGCTGTCCACAATCTTATGGCAGCGGCAACCGGGTATCCATACTCGGTCCCCAGCCGGCACTATTTGTCCCGGTGTCGTCTCCACCTTCCACAAGCATGGGTCCCACAACATTACCCGTGCCCTTCCCAGTGCACTTACTGGGAAGGTCCGCCTAACCACAAACACGTGGACAGGTGAATGTGGCCAGGGACAGTACGGAGCCAGTCCACAGATTTTTTGCTGAGTTGTATTTCACCACAGCCATATTGTTCAGCTTGGTGAAAGACCTTGGGAAACCATATCTACTCCAGCTGTCATTTCTCCCAGGTAGTCCTCTAAAGCTGCTTTCACTTGAAATGTGGCTTTTTTGGCTCGTGGAGACGGAAGTTTTCATAACCTCATGCCGGCAGTGGCCGGGTGTCCATACTCGGTCCCCAGCCGCCACTATTTCTCCTGGTATCATCTCCGCCTTCCACAAGCACTTGTCTCACAACATTACCCATGCCCTCCCCAGTGCACTTACTGGGAAGGACCGCCTACCCACAAACATGTGGTCAAGTGAATGTGGCCAGGGACAGTACAGAGCCAGTCCACAGCTTTTTTTGCTTAGTTGTATTTCACCACAGCCATATTGTTTAGCTTGGTGAAACAACTTGGGAAACCATATCGACTCCAGCTGTCATTTCTCCCAGGAAGTCCTCTAAAGCTGCTTTCACTTGAAATGTGGCCTTTAGGGCTCGTGGAGGCAGAAGCTTTTCACAACCTCATGCCGGTGGCGGCCAGGTGTCCATACTCGGTCCCCAGCCACCATGGTTTCTCCCGGTATTGTCTCCACCTTCCACAAGCACGGGTCCCACAACATTACCCGTGCCTTCCCCAGTGCACTTACTGGGAAGGACCGCCTAACCACAAACACGTGGACAGATGAATGTGGCCAGGGACAGTATGGAGCCAGTCTACAGCTTTTTTTGCTGAGACTTGTATTTCACCACAGCCATATTCTATAGCTTGGTGAAAAGACTGGCATAGAGGGAAACTGTATCTACTCTGGGTGTCATTTCTCCCAGGAAGTCCTCTAATGCAGCTTGTTGCAGAAGCAATGGCAGCCCATCCAACATCAACTCGCACTTGACACACAAACATCTTTCTTTGTTGCATTTAATTTCATGACTACAGAGTTGGGCAATGGCCTGATCTGCAATGCGGTTTGAGAAAAAACATGCATAAGCACGTCCGATCCACATTAAAAAAGCAGCCATAGAGTGTCCGGGAAACTTCTCCCACACTTTTCTTAGCCAGGGCTGCTTCTCGGCAGGGTTGGACAGGGCCCACCAGAAAACAGGAGACTCCACTGGTGGGCCCTGGCTTCTCTTTTAGGAGAGTTCATAGTGCTGAGGTGAGGCCATGATGATGATAGAGGCCACCATCTGCTTAGTTTTCTGTTACTTGGAATGCAAGCACAAGTATGCAGCCAGCCACCCACCCACCCACTTACCCACAGGCCGCAATACTACACTGCCAGATTTCTGGGCAGCTACTTGCACTTGAAATGTGGCCTTTTAGGCTCATGGAGGCGGAAGCTTTTCACAACCTCATGCCTCATGCCTCGTGTCCATACTCGTTCCCCAGTCGCCACTATTTCTCCCGGTGTTGTCTCCGCCTTCTACAAGCGCGGGTCCCTGAACATTACTGCTGGTACTTGTCTGTGGGAATCTGTTTGCCTCCTACCAGCCTGAAATATTTCCAGTAAACTATGGTACGACGCCATGGTATTAGCACTGCCCCCTGTACCAGTAGCGAAGCCATCCCCAATTTCCTCCTCAGGAATTTTATTTGATAGACTGAGTGGCTGCCCAAATACATTCGTTTCTCACAAAGGAGATGAAGATAGAGTGGCAGTAGGTGCAAGTTTCTCCAGCCTGTTAGATATCAGAGGGTGAACGGCAGCACATTGGATCAGTGTTTAGCACTGAAGCCTTGCAGTGCTGGGATCCTGGGTTCAAATCACAGCAAGGACAACATCTGCAAGAGTTCATGATATTGTTAACTTTGCAGCTGCTATGGGGCTCTTGAGCGAGGGAGAAAGGTGAGCCCTCAGAATCAAATCCTCTGGTGGGCCCAATGTTTTTCAATCTGAAACAGCTTCTCAGTGGGAGTAGTATTTCACCACAGCCATTTTCTTTAGCTCGGTGAAAGGACTGGCATAGAGGGAAACCATATCTACTCCGGCTGTCAGTTCTCCGTCACCAGGTTTTGCCCATTGTCACACACGACCATGCCTGACTGTATGTTCAGCGGTGAGAGCCACAGGTCAGGCTGCTGTGTTACAGCTTTCAACAACTCTGCTTGTCACCTAAGCATTAAGCATTTTATCTTCAGCACAGCCTGTTGCCGCTTGGCCAAGTCAGTGCTGCAGTGCTTTCAGCTTGTGACTGATGTGGTCATTTCGAAGATGGAGGAGGCTGGGCTGTGTGTAATCACCCTGTATGGTTCCTTGCTCCATCTCATCATGCTCCGCCTGCAATGCATCCTCTTTGATTGTGAGCAGAGAGCGTTTCAGAAGACAGAGAAGCGGGATGGTGACTCTAATTATGGCGTCATCGCCGCTCACCATCTTGGTGGAGTCCTCAAAGTTTTGGAGGATGGTACATATGTCTGACATCCATGTCCACTCCTGAGGTCTTATGTGTGGAGTCTGAACTGAATACCGACGGCCTTGTTGATGCTGGTACTCAACAACTGCCCTCTTCTGCTCACAAATCCTTCCCAACATCTGCAGTGTAGAGTTCCAACATGTGGGGACTGTTGCACAGCTTCTGGATACCCACATTTGTGATAGAAACTTCACAGAGCAGATTACATGGGATAACAAGCTTTTACTTCTCAGAACATGAGGTAAAGGAAAAAACGCATAGTCACACAATACTGCACCAGGAAGTAAGAACAAAACAGAAAGTACAAGAGAGACCTTTTTTCTTTTTACAATACAGTAAACAAGGAAACTTTACACAACATCGCCATCTACTGTCAGATCAGCATAAAGTCCTCCTTCACACAAACAAAGAAGTCCACAACTTTTGCATATACCAACACCCTTTCTCAACAGAAAGGACTTATTCAGTCAAACTTTATTTCTTCATTAGTCTCTGATGTTTTTCAGCGTTCAATGCCTTTGTGAAAATGTCTGCTGTCATATCTTAAGTTGGACAATATTCTAATTTCAGGATTCCTTGTTCCTGATGGTCCCTTAAGAAATGATACTTCACATCAATGTGCTTGGTTCTTGGGTTAACTGTTTCCATTGGAGCAAGAACAAGACATCCCTGTTTGTCCTCATTTATTTTTGTTGGTTGCAACTGTGCTTGTCCTAGGTCTGTTAGCAATTGTCTTAACCATAGAACTTCTTGACTCGCATGTGCTGCTGCAACATATTCTACTTCTGTTGACAACAGCGTTACTATTGATTGTTTTTTACTAGTCCAACTAATTGGTCCACCTGAGAGAAAGAAAAGATAGCCACTGGTAGATTTTCTGTCAGTTGGATCTCCAGCCCAATCTGCATCAACGTATCCAGTTAAAATGCATTTTGTAGGCAGTTTCAGTTTAACATTGCTGGTTGCTTTCAAATAACGTATTACTCTCTTCACAGCATTCCAATCCACTTTATTTGGCTTGAACATTTTTCTACTCAGTATTCCTACTGCTGCTGCAATGTTTGGCCTTGTAAGAGTTGCTAGATACAGTAATTTTCCTATCGCCATTCTGTACTCTTCATTATTTGGTAACACATTTTTCTCACTACTCATCTCTTTAAGATAATTCGTTTCCATTGGAGACTTTGCTGGTTTTGCATCCTTCAATCCAAATGTTTCGGTTATGTCTTGAATCATGTGATTTTGATTAACTAGGAAACTTCTATCTTCTTCTCTTTCTATCTGTATTCCTAAGTACTGTTTCACATTTCCCAAGTATTTGATCTCAAAATGTTGATTAAGGATTTTTAGTATGTCCTCTTTATCCCTTTCTTTTTCAAAACAAACTAAAATGTCATCAACATATATGAGTATATAGATCCATCTGTCCATTAGTCTTTTTGTGTGCAGGCAAGGATCAGCTTTGCGTCTTTTAAATTTTTCATTTGTGAGCACCTCCATGATTTTATCATTCCACGCTTTAGCAGATTGTTTTAACCCGTATATACTTTTCTGTAATTTTGTAATTTGCAAACCATGTTTGGGTTACTTTCATCTTTGAATCCTGGAGGTTGTTCCATGTAAATGTCTTTTGTTAAACTTCCATTCAAAAATGCTGTCTTTACATCCAGATGTTTCAGTTCCATTTGTTTCATTGCTGCAACTGCAAACAAAGTTCTTATTGTAGTATGTTTGACAACTGGAGCAAATGTTTCATCATAGTCTTCTCCATATTTTTGAGAATAACCTTTATCTACGAGTCTTGCTCGGTATCGTTCAGCTGTGCCATCTGTTCGGTACTTTACTTTAAAAACCCATTTACATCCTATAGCTTTTCTTCCTTCTGGTAATTCTGTTAGTGTCCATGTTTTTGAGTCATGCATGGATTTTATTTCTATTTCTGTTACCTCTATCCATTTATTGGCTTCTTCTTCAGGAAGTCGAGATATGTCTTCCCAAAAGGTAGGCTCCTAAATTTTACTTGTACTTGCCTTGTATGAAAGGCGTATTGGTGGTTTTCCTTTGTTTTCTCTTATTGAACGTCTTGGTTCTGTGTCTGTTTGTAGTTATATCTCTTCACTTTCAGTATTCTGTTTTTTATTAATTTCAACTTCTTTTTCAGAAGATACTCCTTCATCTATATCATTGCAGTTTTTCTCATTTTTTGTTTCCAGTGAAATCATAGTGTATTCATTTAGATCCTCAATGAATGTTACACTGTTACTCACCATAACTCTGTCTGTTTTGGGATCTAGGATTCTATATCCTTTGCAATTTTCACTATATCCAACAAATATTCCTTCCATGGACCTATTTTGAAGTTTGGAACGTTTTTCTGTTGAAATGAATACAAAAACTTTGCAACCAAAAACTCTTAAATGATTTCACTTGGTTTCATAACTTGCCACAGCTCATATGGGTTTTTTTCAGTTTTCTAGAAGAAAGTCGGTTTTGTAGATATGTAGCTGTCATTGCTGCTTCACCCCAATATTTCTCTGATAGTTTGGAATCTGTCAGCATACACCTTATCATTTCAGTCAGAGTTCTGTTTTTCCTTTCGGCTACTCCATTTTGTTCAGGTGTGTATGGAACAGTATTTTGATGCTCTATATCATTTTTTCTTAAGTAGTTTTCTATTTGGTGTCCTGTGAATTCACCTCCATTATCACTTCTAATGACAATTGGCTTCCTCTGAAACTTGTTATTCGACTTTGTCACGTAGTCTACTAGTTTATTGAAAACTTTGCTTTTTGTTCTTGATCAAGTATGTGACTGTGTATCTTGAGTAGTCATCTATAAAAGTCACCATATATCTATTGCCTCCTGATGTAGTCACTTTCATGGGTCCACAAAGTATGCACCAAATGAAGTGGTCTTGTGCTTTTTGTTTCACTTTCTTTAGGAATAGATATCATTGTGGCTTTTGATTTTATACAACATTCACATCTTACGGTAATTGAGCAATCAGATATCAATAGATCTTTTGTCAATTCTTTCCTTTGTAGCTCCATTATACTATCAGGATGTCTGTGTCCTAGACGTCTATGCCACATGTGAATACAATTCTTGTGATCATGTGTATGTAGCACCCTGAGGATTCGGCTGCTACAGGGGTATTGCACCTCAAGCCAGAGGTGTGATATTCCACTCCCGGGTAAGGATGGAGTGTGGAACTGAGCTCAGTAGGCTGCATACACTACACACATCCCATTTCCGGGGGACAGATCGACGGTACTCCCACCAGTTTATGTGCAGGTACGATAGTGTCTGTCCCTGGCTGGAGTGGGAGGGGGGTGGAACATCCCAGTAGTGTAGGGGCAGATAGGGGGAGCAGTCTGGGTAAAGCTAGGAGCTCATTGGGTGCTGGTCACCTGAGCTCACACATAGAGGGAGTATATAAGGTGGGAACCATCTTAGATCAGGGTCAGACAGGCAGACAGCTACTAGTCAGTCTGTTGTAGAGGGTCAAGCAGTCCTGAAAGAAGAGAGAGAGGAGTCAGAAGGACCCAGAGGGGAAGAAGAGGGAACCCCAAGAGCCCAAATACAAGCAACAGGGTGAAGGGTTGGCACAAGGGTACCGGATCCCAAGCTGGTGGAGGGCACTAATCCTCAGCCAGAGACCGGAGGTTGTGGGCAGGATCTGCCACGACCCCCCACTAAATCCACCAGGAAGGCAGACCAAGTATAGGGTCAGGGAACCCAGAGGAGGTGTACCCACCAAGAGACCCGAGGGAGCCGGACATAGGTGGATCCCTGGTGGGGAAGGCCAGAGAAAAGGAACGTCAGAAAGGGAGCTCAGGATCACGCTCCAGAATTACCTGGGGGTTGGCCGAGTCCAGGACCTGGTGGACGCAGCACGGCTCGGGCGGTCACTCAAGGCCGGAGTGACCAGAACAACAGCAGTAAGTAAACACCCTGAACTGCACAGCCCGACTCTGAGTCTTAATACCATCCTCACTGCACCACCACAACCACCACCCTCTACAACTGACCCCCTGAGGCTATACCCCTCCCGTTGGGGGTTATACCACCAGAAGCTGCACACACACCACCAGCCTCAGCGGACCCTGCTGCAGCAGCGGCCGTATTGACCGCAAATCAACGGGTGGCGTAGTCGACACGAAAGAACATCCAGCAACATCTGTAGGACTGCCACACACTGAGCTTGACACCCTGGGCACGGACCGGGTCACCGCCACTCGGAGACTACAACCCCCATCTGATCCGGCTCCGGGTATCCCCCAAACAACACTGGCCCAGGGGGCGCGTCATGTACACAACTTCATCTGTTCCTTTAATGTGTCTAGATGATATAATTGTTCATCTGCCTTGACATTGGTTATTACCTTTTTTCCTGCTAGGATTGTACACTCATCATCTTTGAATTTTACAGTAAGTCCTTTAGCTGTTAGACGTTTTACAGATGACAATCCTCCTTTTAATCCTGGAACATATGACATCCTGTACAAGTATTTTTGACTCATGCCCAAACTTGTTAGAACAGTTTAGCATTCCTTGTCCAACACCTTCTGAAGTTATTTTGCTTCCATCTGCAAGATAAATGGCTTCCTTCTTATTTAAATTAAGTTCAATAGAGAAATTTTTATTACTTGTCATGTGACTTGTCACTCCTGAGTCAATAAACCAACCCAACGATTATTTCTTATCAGTCACTTTAAATGTGCCATTCAAATTATTTTCACATGAATCAGAAATTGTGTTTTTCACCTTCTGTGTATTCTCTTTATGATGTAATTTCTGTTTTTCTGCTTTCCATATAGTACAGTCTCTTTAAATGTCCTTTTTTCTTACATCTGAAACATTCTCTTGTCTCTTTATTATAGGGTCTTTTTGAATTTGTAGCTTTAAGAGCATTTCCATTATCTTTTTCATTAGAAGAATCATTTGTTTGTTCTTTCCTCCATTGATATTCACCTATGAGTCTGGTCATCCCAAACTCCAATGTAATGTCTGTTTCAGGGCTTGTCTCTAGTGCATTTATCAAAGCAGAATGTGAATCCGGTAAACTGCACAATAATATTGCTGATACATGGCTTTCCTTAATATCTTCACCAATTGATCTCAGCTGTGATATCACTTCCATAATAGAGAATATATGCTTCTGCATGTCATTGTCTGCACTTAGTCTCATACTGTAAAGCTTTCTTAGCAGAAATAACTTGTGATTTAAGCTGAGTCTTTCATGTAGCTTTCTTAGTGCTTCCCACATTCCCTTTGCTGTATCCTCATTCCTTATGTGGATTAATTGAGCATCGTCCACTAATAGGCTGATGGTAGCTCTTGCTTGTCTATTTTTCTTATCCCATGTCTGATTATCCTCATCAGGTCTATCTGTAGTGATTACTTTCCATAAATCATCTTTAGACAATAACATTTCTACTTTGAACTTCCATAACTGATAATTCTCATTATTCAGCTTAGCTACTGTGAGTTTCAGCTCTGTTCTACTTGTCATCTTTAACTTGTCTTACTTGTTTGGAGAGAATTGTACTGAAGAATTCTTCTGCATTCACCAGGGTCTTGTTGAGAGTTCCGGTGTCCTGGGTGTCTGGGGTCCTCGGTGTCTGAGGTCCTCGGTGCCTGGGCCTATAACCTGTTGCACAGCTTCTGGATACCCACAGTTGCGGTAGAAACTTTACAGAGCAGATTACATGGGAATACAAGCTTTTACTTCTCAGAACATGAGGTAAAGGAAAAAACGCATAGTCACACAGTACTGCACCAGAAAGTAAGAACAAAACAGAAAGTACAAGAGAGACCTTTTTTCTTTTTACACTACAGTAAATAAGGAAACTTTACACAACATCGCTATCTACTGTCAGATCAGCATAAAGTCCTCCTTCACACTAACAAAGAAGTCCACAACTGTTGCATATACCAACAGGGACAGCACATACCAGTCTGTGAGTCGGAACCTGCAAACGCTGCTGAAATACGGTAAGGGCGGCGGTAATGGGCACACAGGCGGCGTACTTTAACAAGCAGATCCGGAAGATCCGGGTAGGATTTGAGAAACCGCTGAACCATGAAGTTAAGCACATGGGTCAGGCATGGTACGTGTGTGATCTCGCCTCGCCTCAGAGCCACCACCAGGTTCCGGCCATTGTCACACATGACCATGCCTGGATGTAGGTTCAGCGGTGGGAGTCACAGATCTGCCTGCTCTTTCAGAGCTGTCCACAACTCTTCAGCATTGTGTCGTTTGTCACCTAAGCATATTAGCTTCAGCACAACCTGTTGCCGCTTGGCCGAGGCAATGCTTCCAGCTTGTGACTGATGTGGTCATTTCGGAGATGGAGGCTGAAGAGGAGGAGGAGGCTGAGGAGGATGAGGTGCAGGAGCTGTAGATCGTGGGGGCCACCCTGATTGACCTAGGGCCCGCAATCCTTGGCGTCGGGAGGACGTGTTCCATCCCAAGGTCTGACTGGGTCCCGGCTTCCACTATGTTAACCCAGTGTGCCGTCAGCGAGATGTACCCTCCCTCCCCACAAGCACTTGTCCACGTGTCCTTGGTTAGGTGGACTTTCCCGGTAACTGCGTTGTTGAGGGCACGGCTAATGTTTTGGGACACGTGCTTGTGTAATGCGGGGACGGCACACAGGGAGAAATAGTGGTGGCTGGGGACCGAGTACCAAGGAACGGCCGCCGCCATCAGGTTGCGGAATGCTTCCGTCTCCATGAGCCTAAAAGGCAACATTTCGAGCGCAAGCAGTCGCGAAATGTGAGAATTTAGTAGTGTGGCCTGTGGGGCGTTGGCTGCGTATGTGCGCTTGTGTTCCAAGGACTGGAGTATGGACAACTGAACGCTGCGCTGGGACAAGGACGTGGACGTGCTTCCTGATGCTGCTACTTGAGAGTGTGCAATGACAGGTGCAAGGCAGGAGGCATCTTCGCATGCACCATGGACAGGGGATTGGCTTGCATGCACAACAGTGGAAGAAGCAGTGGTGCCACCTGCAGACACTGTTCCTGGACCCTGGGGTTCGGCCCACAAAGTCGGGTGCTTTGCTGCTATGTGCCTGATCATGCTGGTGGTGATCAGGCTGGTCGTTTTGCCACCCCTGCTGATGCTGGCCTGGCAGGTGGTGCAAATGGCCTTTTTGGGGTTATCGGCAGAGTCTTTAAAAAACAACCAGACTCGAGAAGACCTAACAGTTGTACTGTCAACTTCCTTCCTGTTGGTGTTACGGGGAACAGTTGCCTGCCTTCTTTCTGCGGCCACTACACTGCTTCTTCCTGCCTGTTGGGGTGCTCTGCCTCCCTCCCCCTCTGGTCCTCCTCCTGACTTTCTGGCATTTGTGTCTCATCATCGTCCACCTCTTGTGACACTTTCCCACCGTCGCCTTCGTGTGACCGTGGCTGCTCAAATATTTGGGCATTGCTACATGCAATCTCCTCTTGCCTTGCTTCAAGTGGACCGGGCGAGAAGCCCGAATCTATAAATGTAAAAGTAAACAGCTCTTCGGAGTGTCCATGTTTGGGATCACTTGTCTTTGGGCACTCGGCATGGTGGGAGGAAGGAGGATCAGGGTGAGGAATATGCGGTCCAGACTCACAGATACTGAGACTTGACCGTATGGAAGACAAGGTGGTGGTGGTGGTAGCTAAGTGACTGGAAGCATTATTTGCTATCCAACCAATAACCTTTCCACACTGCTCTGTGTTCAATAGTGGTGTTCTGTGATCCCCTATTAATTGGGACAGGAAGGTCGAGCGAGAAGATGTGGGTGTTTGTTGTGGCACAATTTCAGCTTGCCCACGGCCTCGGCCTCTGCATGCACCATCATCACCATCACGTCCAGTTCCCCGTCCCTTGCCACGTGCCTTGACAATTTTAAATGAAGGACAATATCTTCCACGTTCACTATAAATGGCTGAATTTGGAGCGAACTTATATATGATCCATGTGACGGAGAAACCACAGTTTTAAATACCTGGCCTGTTGGTAACTATTTTGAACAGCAAACTGGTGTCAATTGCTTCACTGACACACTGAAATTTTTTTTAATGGAGGTCAGAAATGACAGTATTTTCTGAAAACGTATATGTGATCCATGTGACGGAGAAACCATAGTATTAAATACCTGGCCTGTAGGTAACTATTTTGAACAGCAAACTGGTGTCAATTGCTTCACTGACACAATGAAACAAATTTTTAATGGAGGTCAGAAATGGCAGTATTTTCTGAAAACGTATATGTGATCCGTGTGACAGAGAAAACACAGTTTTAAATAGCTGAATTTTTGGCGCTGTAATATGGAAAGGACCTTGCTGTATTCTGCAGTGACAACAAGCAAATGGCACAGAAAAACTGTTCTCTGGATTGCTTTTTAAGCAAATAAGGAGGATTAAGATCCAAAAAAAAATATTCCTGGCCCCTGAGACCTGGGCCTATTTCTAGAAATATCAAACAGCATCAGAGAGAACTGGAATGGAGCCTCTTGTGCTATGTGCACTGCAGTCTGCTATATACACTGCCTGCCTGCCTATATACACTGCCTATTATCTCTGCAGATGGATTAGTCCTCAGAAGGACTGTGTGTTGAGATGGATATGTGTCTTTAATATAGTTTGGTACACCTACACTAACTAGAAACAAGCAAATCTCTCCCTAGCCCAGTAGCAGCTCTCCCTACACTGTCTGATTCCAGAGTGACTGTGACGAGCATGGCAGCGCCAGGTCTGATATAGACCTGATGATGCTGTGCGGCCAGCCAATCACTGTAATGCCACAACCAATATGGCTATGGCATTACAGTGAGTGGCAGTCAATCCCTCCATGTTCATTGGCGCTCTAAAGAGCATGAAACATGCAGGGAGTAGACCCGAGTTCCCGCCAAGCAACCTCGGAAATACTCGGCGAGCGCCGAGCATCTCGAGCAGTGAGATGCTCGGGCGAGCACCGAGCAGTAGCGAGCATGCTCGCTCATCACTAGTTTTGGGCTTTTGCACAATAAAACTATATTTATAGAAAAAATAATTTTTTTTGCATCGCTTTATTCTGAGAGCTATAACTTTTTTATTTTTCGGCTGATGAAGCTGTATGGCGACTGTTTTTTTGCTGGACAAAATGACGTTTTCAGCGGTACCATTTTTATTTCCATTTGGCTTTTTGATCACATTTTATTCCTCTTTTTGTTTGGCGATATGATGAAAAAGCATAGTTTTTTGCTCCGTTTTTTAGAAATTTTTTTACGGTGAGCTCAGAAGGGGTTAATTAGTTTTCCAATTTTATAGATTGGGTTGTTCTGGAAGCGGCAATACCAAATATGTGTACTTTTTTGTTTTTGCATAAATATACGGATTTATTGGTTTAATATATATATTTTTTATTTTGTGATTTTTTTTAACAGTTTGAAAATATTTTCAGACTTTTTTTTACATTTTTACTTAGTCCCTGTATGGGACTTCAATTTTTATTTTTCTAATCACTGTTCTCATGCAATGCAATAGACATGTATTGCATTGCATGAGAGCTCAGATGACAGGTTTACACTGTCATTATCTCCTGCTAGACTCAGCTGCTGGCTGAGCCTAGCTGGACACCTTGCATGGCAGACCCGGAGGTGGTCATGTGACCTCCGGCTGTCATGACAACTCCAAGTCCTATCAGGTATCATGGGACCGTTGGAAAGTTGAGTGGCGACCCCCTCTCCTCTCACTATCTCCTAAATTCCGCGATCGCTATGGATCGCGGCATCTAGAAGATAGCAAAGGATTAACATCATTGCGACCTGATCCAATCAGGTCCCAATGGTGTACACTGTCATAGCTGTCGCTCTGCAACGCACCCGCAGCGCTTGCAGGACCCTGGGGGTCCTGAGAGCCGCGGGACCGCCAAACATTTATAAACATCTGCGCTGCACAGAACCCAGCCAGCTTTTATATACAGTGGGTGGTCGGGAAGCAGTTAAGCATATCTAAAATATTGGGGATATTTATAGTGTTTAGTTGTACTAAGGTTTCTGCTAATTTATATTGGTGCTTGGAAAACAGCCTAATATAAATAGAATCCCAAAAGCCACATATGGGATATTTTTAAAAACTGTGGAATCATGGTAATAAATGTTGAGTTTTGTTTCTCCATTGTTATCTGTTGTGCTACAGAAAAACAAGAATTAATACTTCATTCAGATGTCCATAATTTCTTTACATGTTCCATCCGTGTTTTTCATGGATATAACAGGCCCCCATTAAAGTCTATGGTGCTATTCACATGTTCATGTTTTTGTGAACATTGTGTCTGCAAACAAAAGATAGAGACATGTCCATTTTTTTATTGGAGACACGGATCAAAATTGCTCATGCAAGTCTATGGCTTCCATGTGTTCTCCATGATTAACAATGAAATGGATACAAGAAACTTATGGTATATACTCGAGTATAAGCCAACCCGAATATAAGCCGAGTCACCTAATTTTACCACAAAAAACTGTGAAAACTTATTGACTCGAGTATAAGCCTAGGATGGGAAATGCAGCAGGTACTGGTAAATTTCCCCACCCTGGTAAGCATTGCCCACTCATTCCCAATCATGGTATCCGTGGCCTCCTCATCCCCAATCCTAGTTTGCATGGCCTCCTCATGCCAAATCCTGGTATGCATGGCCTCCTCATCCCCAATCCTGGTATGCATGGCCCCCCTATCCTGGTATGCATGGACCCCCCATCACTGCACACATGAAAAAATAAACACTTCTACTCACCTTCCTTCCCTCTGCTCCAGCACTGTGTCCTGTCTGCCAGCAGCTGATCTCAGCATCTGAGCAGCACATGATGTCACTGCCATTTGCCCTCAGACGCTGAGGTGAGCTTCCGGGATATTCACTCCTCTCCCGGGACTATGGAGAGAAGTTTATGGAGAGGAGTGAATATTCATTTTCTTTAATAGCGCACACTGTCAGTCACAGCTGCCAGCTTCCTGCAGCTGCTCGGTGATCATGTGTGCACACTACTAAAGAGAATGAATACTAACTCTTCTCCACACCCATGGGAATGGGGAGGAGTGAATATTCATACTCTCTAATAGCGGGCACACAGGATCACCGAGCAGCTGCAGGTAGTCGGTGGCTGCGACTGACAGTGTGCTTACAGTGCACACTATACCAGAAAAACTTCACCAGGAGCAACATACATCATCTGTCCGGTAAACATCAGCTGCGAGAAACAAAACAGCGAAGACAGAGAAAAGTCTTGGGATGAATCCACACTGCGACGTCAGGGCATCCCCTTTTAGTCCACAGGTCAACAGGCTTCTGTCCTAGCTGAAAACTTCACTAGCTTATATCTTATTTGAAAACAAATGCTTATGTAACCAAATGTTACACAAATTCTGACAGGTTCTATTTGTTCGATATAGTATGTTTCTTCTGAGTGGCCAGCTCTTCAGATGTCAATTAATACCAAACAAATATATCAAATATATCACCGGAGATGAAACATGTCAAAGGCTCCTGGTACCAGATGTTTTACCATTCTATAAACACAGCATATTCTCACCAAATATTGCTAACGAATATAAACATGCATCGTTCTCACTAAACATTTATAAAAGAGCCATGTGGTACTGGGTGATACTATAAACTAAACATTGATAATAGAGCTATGCGGTCCAGGTGTTGGGAAAATTACAGAAGGAAAAAGGCTAGCATAAGCTGAACTGTTACTGTGAAATATCTTAAAGGGTTCTTTAAAGACAGGCTACTAATATGGATTCCTGATGGCCATTAACATCTTAGCACTATAGGGCCCCCCCTATTTTTTATATAACAAGCCAAGGTAAAGCAGACAGCTGCGGGCTTATATTTTCAGGCTGGGAAGGTCCCTGGTTAATGTGCACATCCCAGCCTAAAAATACTAGCCCACAGCTGCTCTGGAATTGGCGCATCACATGGGATGCAACAATTCTGGCGCAGTATTGTTTCTGCTATTTACAATCGCCAGCACCGGATTCAAGGAACCCAGGGCTACGTTGGATCTACGTGGCAACGTTTTTGTGGACTACAGAGACTCCAGTTCAAAACCCTAACCATGACATACAAAGCCATTCACAACCTGTCTCCTCCATATATCTCCGACCTAGTCTCCCGTTACATACCTGCACGCAACCTCCGATCCTCACAAGATCTCCTGCTCTACTCCCCTCTTATCTCCTCCTCCCACAACCGTATACAAGATTTCTCCTGTGCTTCCGCCCTACTCTGGAACTCTCTACCCCAACGTATCAGACTCTCGCCTACCGTGGAAACCTTCAAAAGGAACCTGAAGACCCACCTCTTCCGACAAGCCTACAACCTGCAGTAACCACCGCTCCACCATACCGCTGCACGACCAGCTCTACCCTCACCTACTGTATCCTCACCCATCCCTCGTAGATTGTGAGCCCTCGCGGGCAGGGTCCTCGCTCCGCCTGTACCAGTCGCTGTCACATTGTGTTCAAGATTATTGAAATTGTTCTTGTATTATACCCCCTTTTTCACATGTAAAGCGCCATGGAATAAATGGCGCTATATTAATAAATAATAATAATAATAATAATAATTCCCTGGACTACGGCGGACCTGAGTAGTTTTTTTTTTAAAATAAATTGGTGAACCAGGAAATTTGTGGGGGAGCCTTTATTCAAATGAAAAAACATTTCTGTGTGTGTCTTTATTTTTAAATACTTGGTTAGTAATGGGGGTGTCTGATAGACACCTCTCCATTACTAACCTCAGGGGTTGATGGCAGCTGTGATTTTTGACAAATCACAGCTGTCATCAACCCCAAATACCATTACTCCGATTGCCACCGCACCAGGGCAATCGGGAAGAGCTGGGCAAAGCACCAGAATCTCATGTGATGCGCCAATTCTAGAGTGGCTGCGGGCTTGTATTTTTAGGCTGGTAAGAGCCCAAAAACCATGGACCTTCTCAGCCTGATAATATAAGCCCACAATTGTCTGCATTACCTTTGCTGGTTACCAAAAATAGGGGGATCCCACGTCAATTTTTTAAAAATTATTTATTCACTTAATAGGTTAAATAAGGCTAAACACTCTTTAGTGCCACATAAACGGCACTAAAGGGTGCTAGTTTATTTTATGCAGGGGGCGTATGACATTAAATATCTACAGACATCTATTCTATCTATTCTATTCTGACGGTTCGGGCTGTTAATTTACTGTACTTCCCTGGTGAAATGTCGGGTTTCCTTTGAGATATGTGCATAAAAATTGGGTGGCACACGCATGGTCTGTATGCTGTCTGATTTTTTTTCTCGCTCCCATTGACTTGCATTGGCGAGTGGGATCCGATTTTTGCATCCAATCGCAGCATGCTGCAATTTTTTTCCTCAGTCTGATTAGAGCTGAGGAAAAACTTGCAGATGAGCACTGCCTCATTGAATAACATTTTATTTATACAATTTATACGCTAATGTGAGTGAACCCTCATATATACGCTCCTCTCAAAGCCACTTTGAAACTGCATTGGTCTCTAAAAAAATAAGTTTGGAAATTTTCTTGGAAATGTGATTACTTTTTTTTTTCACTAATTTTAAAGGCTTCCTAAATACCTAAAAAAGTTAAAATATGTTTAAAAAACATACCAAATTAATAATAATACAGTAATTAAATGTATGGGAAATGTTCATTTTTAACATTTTTTTATATGACTCTGTCTTAAAGAAGTTGTCTACTACTTGGACAACTCCTTCTCATACCCCACGCTTGGACATGATAAAATAAAAAAGCTTATACTCACCTCCCGTGCCGGCGCCGTTCCTGAGGTATCGGCCCTTTCTCTTCTCGGGGCTCCCATGCTGTTGTTGTGACATGTGACACCGGCGCCCAATCAGCACTGGCATCACTGTCACCGCCTACTATCGAATTGAACATGAAGAAGAAGTCAAGAGAGCAGCCGAAGCCCGGACTTCCTCTTCACAGTCGATTTGTCCAAAGGTGGGGACAGTGACGAAAGTGCTGAGTGGGTTCCGGGGTCACATGTCACAATCGCGGGTGACCGCGAGAGCTGACACCACTGGAACAGTGCCAGCATAGGAGGTGAGTATAGGCTTTTTTATTTTATTGGGGTCAGACATTTAGTTCAAGAAGGGGTTGTCAAGAAGGACAACCCCTTTAAGGTTAGAAAGATTTAAATTTATCAAAACGCTAATTTTTACAAATATTTTGTACATTTTTGATTTTTTTCAGAAATAAATTCAAAGCATGTACTATTATTATTATGAACAATGTCAGAATGACTTGGATACTTGACAGAAAAATGTTGGCACACCCTTAGACCCTTCTCATACATGTGCCCCCATTTTGTCTTGCAAACCTCATGATAAGATTTCTATATATTTCAAACCTAAGACACAATATGAGACACCATTACCTGGATTCCTGCCATGCAGAAGATAGACGCGGGAAGTAAACGACCATACTCAGGAGCAGACTATGTGGAGTGGGGGTGCCACTGTGCATAATTTATGCTGCCTAGGTAGGGATCACTGGGGAATAAAGTTGCAATAGGACCAGGACACATTTTTTCTGTTAGCAATTGGGTCATTTTTTTTTTTTATCTCTGGCAATACCCTATCCCCTTTCACATCTCTGACAGCACCCTATCCCATTCCACTTTTCTCACATTTACTGAGATTTGTATTGATGACATATCTCCATTCTGATATAAAAAAAATAACTGAGGAGGTCACAGTCTCTTCTTTTTGATATATATAGTATTCAGTATCTGGCAATTAATGGACACTGGTACTCATATTGGTTTTTAGTGTATACTTAGTAAAAGTTAGCTTTTAATTAGTTTTCAAGTTGAGATTTTGGGGACTTTTTTGAACTATTGCCATTTTTGCTACTGTGTTGTCATTATATGAGCGTTCCAACGTGATACAAAGGATGCATAAACATTTTTAAGCAGATTTTATACACTTTGGGAATGCTATAGTAAGGCTGTTGTGGTGACAACAAATAGGAGCAGCACTTTGGCACACAGAGACCTTTATTACACAGATAAACATCGCAAAGCTATTTGATTTTATGTTGGAATGCCCTAGCAATTGTATAGTAATTGACAGCAGAAGAGATAAGCGGATCTGAAAAAAATTCAAATTCGCCAAATTGCACACAGTATAGTTATTCCCCACTAATTGAATGTTCCTTATTATGCTCTGGGGTCTTTTCAGACCCCAAAGTATAATACTGCCCACTGTACGGTCCACAGGACCTCTTCTTTCCATCATCACTAAATGCATCTCCGGTGTCTTCATGCTAGGTCAGGACTTCCAGCTGCATCCTGGCATTGGACATCACTGAATGCTGTGTTGCGTGGTAAAGTCGCGACATACATTGTCAGGAGATGACAATGTATGTCGCAACTTTACAGCATGCAGTGGCCTCCAATGTGGTCACAGCTGGATGTCCTGGCCCAGAGTGGAGACACTATAGATGCTGGCCATTTTATTGACTTTGCGTGTAGTGAATTATAAAAATTTGTCTACTGGAGAATGCAGATTTTTTGTAACATGTGAGTACAATTCGATTCTAGTAGAATAAGTTTGCCCGCCTCTATACAAAAGTATATATACGGAAGAGTTTATATAAGCTTCATTACCTATGGAGTTGTAAGTTTGGTTTAATAGAACAGTGGAGATCGGAGTTAGTTTTTTGGGGGGTCATCTGACCAGATAATATGTTGGTGTGTTAGGGTGTTCAGACTCTGCTCATGGTAGATGTCAGAGTAAAGAAGGATCCTGCATGATTTTAAAATTCCCAATTCTTTGTTCTTGTAGGTGATAATCTGATGCTAAAAGTGTCTGATAGAAGCCTTTTCCCCTCTCACCATGAAAAACACATGAAGGCTTGGTTGAGTATGCAATATATATGGGGGTCAGGAGGAATAACTGTTTACCACTGTTTTTACATATTAGTTTAAGCTATGAGTAGTAATGTGAAAATAAAAAAAATGTTCAAAAGATCTGAATAAATGAATAAAACTACTACTAATATTTAATTGGCTATTTATTGCCAAGTCAACTAATTACATGTTTGAAATGTAAGTATAAGGCTACGTGTACAGGTTGAGTATTTGGTGAGTTTTTTACCTTAGTATTTGTGAGCCAAAACCATCAGAGAGTAAAAAATGCAGTAGTGCACATGTTGTACTTTTCCCCTGACTGTTCCTCTCCTGGTTTTGGCCTACAAATACTGAGGTAAAAAAACTCACCAAATACTCAACGTGTGAACGTGGCTTAAAGAAATGTAGAACCTGTTCAAACCATATTTTTTAATCCTTGTTCCTTTTCTCTTTATCAGTGATGCACAACATTTTTGGTCCAATGGGCCACATTGTCATACTGAACCAATTCCAAAAAAATGTAAAGGGGTACTTAGATGAATCATTCACCAAGACCATCTTCAGTACATTAATACATCAAGAGAACCAAGTTTTGAGTATTTGAGAAGGATTTAGAGAGTTTGTGTTCAGCTTCTTCTACAAAAAAAAATCAGTGTGAACTAACACTGATTTTTTTTAGCAGAAACTGAGTAGAAAAATGCCAAATCCTCCTCATAATCTCAAACCCAAAATTTTGAAGAATTTTCAGTTTTAACATAGCCATGAAGTACGTTATGAATTCCTACACGTGTACAAGATCAGAACCACCATCAGTATGTGAATGCAGCGCAAGAACCACAAGTCAGTACATGAATGTAACGCCAGAACCACGATCAGTACAGGAATACATCACCTCGCTTAATACAGTGATAAATTGCAGTGTCAAGTCAGCCCCTTATGCAATTGTATCACATGTACCTGCAACTCCGAGTATGTTCTTAACAATGGTAAGGAGATTGTGGCAGTTGTTGTTACCAGCCATCATCAGACTGCGGACCATACAGAAACCACAGTACTGATGAGACATAGCCATATTACAAATAAACATTTACATCCAGGTGCCTTATAGCTGACATCTTCTCTGAAGTCGTTCCCATCCCTTTAGTCTCTACGTAGTCTAGATGCCATGATTAGATTTCATTCCCAGAGCTCATCTCTTCAGACTTTTCCTTCTCCGATCTTTTGCACCACATCCCGACATGGTGCCCATAAAAATGAAACTATCATTATATTGATCCTGAATAAAAATATCTATTGAGCTGTGCCCATAAATAAGTAATTGCCCCTCACTGTGCTTCCTGCACAAAATATCCTTCCCCCAACATTGCCTATCTACATAATGTCCCCCACACACTGTCCTTCTCCATAACGTCTCCCACGCATAATAACCCCCTCTCAATAATATCCCCCACACTACCTCTCTCCATAATTTCCTACCCCACATTACTACTACCCAAAATATCTCCCCCCCACACACACTGCCCCTGTCCATACCCCCTCATACACACTTTACCTCTCTGTAATATCCCCCAACACACTCACTGACCCTTTTCATAATATCCCTATCCCACACACACTGTTTCTCACTATACTGTGCCTTTCGCTCAAATGCCCTCATAGTAGCACCCTAGTTTCTACCTCTCCCATCTACAGTTGTGTTTAGGACTTTTAATTCTCTGCTCTTCCATGGAGTGCATTCCGTTCACCACCACATCCTTGCCACATCTGCGCAGCACTGTGCTGACACCAGCAGTGTGATGAGGTCAGCAGCATGTTGACCTCATCACACTACTGTATGTCAGACGGGGGGCTGATGAGCGCTACTTTGCACCTGTTCTGGCGCTCAAGTGTTCAAATATATTCGAGTCTCAAAGATGCAAATGCATTTGAATATAGGAAGATGAGAACCGTTGTCTTTCGGTTTTCTCCGGGACGCAAAAAAGGCCTGCTCTATATAATATAAATAATTGCTAATAAGCACATTTGTTTCCACTTCTTTCAAAATGCACAATTTCATCAATAACTTGCTCAGACTAAAAAGACATGTTCCTAGCATGAACCTGTATAGGGGAATTTAGCATAAATTAATACTAACAACATTCTTTCTTTAACCCCTTCACCCGAAGCCTGTTTTCACGTTCATGACCAGGCCAAATTTTACAATTCTGATCAGTGTCACTTTATGTGCTAATAGCTATGGAACGCCTCAACGAATCCCGGTGATTCTGAGATTGTTTTTTTGTGACACATTGTACTTTATGTTAGAGGTAAATTTAGGTCGAATTTGTTTTGCAATTACTTGTGAAAATATCGGAATTTTGTCAAAAACTTTCAAACGTTCAATTTTTATATCCTTAAACCACTTAGTCATGCTGTAAAAAATAATTCATAAATAACATTTCCCATATGTCTACTTTACATCAACATCATTTTTGAAACATAACTTTTTTGTTAGAAGGGTTAAAAGTTTATTAGCAATTTCTAATTTTTCCAACAAAACCGTTTTTTTTAGAGACCACATCGCGCTTGAAGTAACTTTGAGGGCCACTGTGCGACAGAAAATACCCAAAACTGATGCCATTTTAAAAACTGCACTGCTCAAAATCACATTCAAGAAGTTTATTAACCCTTTAGGTGCTTCACAGGAGTTACAGTGGATGGAAAAAATGTTCATTTAGCCCCAAATTTTGCATTCTTACAAGGGTAACAAGCGGCATACACCGGTACCCGACAATTTAGAACAGAAAGAATAGAGCATCACACATAGATTAGATAGATAGAAACATGCCAGTCACATATATAAGAAGTACAGTGACAGTGTTGGTTACTGTACTTGTCATTTAGTGCTAAAGGATTTATTAAAAAAAAATAATAGTGTTTTCATGCACCGTCTCTTTAAAAAAGCCGGCCGGCAATTCAGCATCGGTACCCGACAATTTAGAATAGAAAGAATAGAGCATTACACATAGATTAGATAGATAGAAACATGTCAGTCACATATATAAGAAGTACAGTGACACTGTTGATTACTGTACTTGTCATTTAGTGTTAAAATAAAGGATTTATTAAAAAAAAATTGGCATGGGGTTCCCCGTAATTTTAGTCTCTAGCGGAGGTTAAGCAGATGGCTGGGGCAGATGTTTGAAGCCTGGGAAGGGGGTAATACCCACGGAGCTTCCCAGGCTACTAATATCAGCCCCCAGCTGAATACCTAGCCTTTACTAGCTATTAAAATGGGGGACCCCCAAAAAAATGAAGTGGGGTCCTCCCTATTTTAATAGCTAGCAAAGGCTAGGCAGACAACTGGGGGCTGATATTAATAGCCCAGGAAGGGTGCCATGAATATTGGCCCCCTCCCAGGCTAGAAACACCAGCCGTCAGCCGCCCCAGAAATGGCGCATCCATACGATGCGCCAATTCTGGCACTTAGCCTCGCTCTTCCCACTGCCCTGTAGCGGTGGCAGTGGGGTAATAGGGCTGGGGTTGATGTCAGCTTATAATGCTAGCTGACATCAAGCCTAGGTTAGTAATGGAGAGACATCTATAAGACACCCCCATTACTAACCCCATAGTCAAAGTTAAAAACCCCCCACAAACACCCAGAATAAAGTCCTTTAATTGAAATAAACACACAATTCTTTATTGTTCTAAATTAAACCATATTTACCATCACGACCATTCCAGCTGAAGCCAATGTCTTCTGCAATAAAAGTAAAATAATAAACCAACATCATCCTTACCTTTCCCACGACGGCTCCAGCTCTGCTACATTCACACGACAGGCTGGATCGCAGCCGAAAGCTGCCATCCAGCTTGCCATGCCGCAGACACTGAGAAGCGCAGGCATGCTTGCGCTCCTCAGTGTCTGGCTGTGACGGCATAAAGATGAGCCGAGGTCATGTCCAATGAACTCAGCTCACCTCATGCACGTCACTGACAGCGTGGGAGAATTCTCCTGCGCTCAGCGCTTCAGCAGGAGAATTCTCCCACGCTGGGATGGCATTGAGATGACAGGCTGGATTGCAGCTGAACGCTGCCATCCAGCTTTTCATCCTTCAGAGACACTGAGGAGCGCAAGCATGCCTGCGCTTCTCAGTGTCTGCGGCATGGCAAGCTGGATGGCAGCTTTCGGCTGCGATCCAGCCTGTCATGTGAATGTAGCAGAGCTGGAGCCGTCGTGGGAAAGGTAAGGATGAGGTTGCTTTATTATTTTACTTTTATTGCAGAAGACATTGGCTTCAGCTGGAATGGGTGTGATGGTAAGTATGGTTTAATTTAGAACATTAAAAAATTGTGTGTTTATTTCAATTAAAGGACTTTATTCTGGGTGTTGTGTTTTTTTAAATACTTTGCTAGAAATTCATGGTGGTGATGTCTAATATTGGCGTGATCCCATGAATTTCGGGCTTAGGGCCAGCTAATAATGCCAAGCTGACGGCTGGGGCGGCTGACGGCTGGTGTTTCTAGCCTGGGAGGGGGCCAATATTCATTGGACCCTTCCTGGGCTATTAACATCAGCCCCCAGCTGTCTGCCTAGCCTTTGCTAGCTATTAAAATAGGGGGAACCCCACGTCATTTATTTTGGGGTCCCCCATTTTAACAGCTAGTAAAGGCTAGGTATTCAGCTGGGGGCTGATATTAGTAGCCTGGGAAGCTCCGTGGGTATTACCCCCTTCCCAGGCTTCAAACATCTGCCCCAGCCGTCTGCTTAACCTCCGCTAGAGACTAAAATTACGGGGAACCCCATGCCAATTTTTTTTTTAATAAATCCTTTATTTTAACACTAAATGACAAGTACAGTAACCAACACTGTCACTGTACTTCTTATATATGTGACTGACATGTTTCTATCTATCTAATCTATGTGTGATGCTCTATTCTTTCTGTTCTAAATTGTCGGGTACCGGTGTATGCCGCTGATGAATTGCCAGCCGGCTTTTTTAAAGAGAGTGTCTTCTGAGCAGTTTGTAAGCTTTTGGACACCTTTGAAGGTGTTTTCTATGTGTTTTCTATGTGTTTCTATGTGTTTTTGTTTGCCTGCCATTGGTTTTAACGGTGTTCAACGGTGTTCGACGGTGTTCTAAGGTGTTCGACGAACAGTTCCACGAACATCCCGGTGAACCAAACCGAGCCCGAACACTACGAGGGTGGCTCAACACTACTCCTGAGTATGCCGATACACCATGTATGGATAAAAGCTACTGTTTAGGCACACAGCATGGCTTGGAAGGGAAGAAGAGCCATTTGACTTTTGAAGTGCAAAATTGGTTGGAATATATAGCTGACGTCATGTTGCATTTAAAGAACCCCTGATGTACCTTAACAGTGGAACTCACCCACAAATGATCCCATATTGGAAACGAAACCCCTCAAGTAACTAATATAGAGGCGAAATGAGCACCTTAAACCCTCAGGTGCTTCAAAGAATTTTATAACGTTGAGCCATGAAAATGAAAAAATACATTTATCCCATAAAAATGTTTCTTTAGCCCCGAATATTTCATTTACACAAGGGTAACAGGAGAAAATGGACCATGCAATTTCTTCTGTGTACGCCAATACCCCATACGTGATGGAAAACGACTGATTCGGCGCACTGCAGGGCTCGGAAGGGTAGGAGCGCTATTTGACTTTTGGAGTGCAAAATTGTCTGGATTAGATATCGGATGCCATGTTTGCAGAGCCCCTTATGTGCCTAAACAGTGGAAACCACTCACAAATGACCCCATTTTGGAAACTTCACCCCTCAAGGAATTTATCTAGAGGTGTAGTGAGCATCTTGAACCCACAGGCGCTTCACAGAATTTTATAACAGTGAGCCGTAAAAATGAAAAAATAATTTTTTTCCAGCAAAAATGTTGCTTCAGCCCCAATTTTTTTATTTTCACAAGGGTAACAGGAGAAAATAGACATTGCAATTTGTTGTGCAACTTTTTTCAGAGTATACCGATACTCCATATGTGGTGGAAAACTACTGTTTGGGCAAACGGAGTGCTCGGAAAGGAAGGAGCGCGACTTGAATTCTGGAGCTCTTTTTTGGCTTGAACAGATTAGCAGAAACCCAACAAGTGATCCCATTTTGGAAACTACACCTCTTGAGGAATTTATCTAGGGGTGTAGTGAGCATTTTTAACCCTCAAGTGATTCTCAGAATTGTATAACATTGGGCTGAGACAATGGAAAATTACCATTTTTTCCACTAAAATGTTACTTTGGCCTGAAATTTTCACTTTTAAAAAGGGATAATTGGAGAAAATGGACAACAGTACACCAATAATTCATCAAAAACTACTTTTGAGGCACAGTGCAAATCTCAGAAGGAAAAGAGCGCCATATTGTAGTGCATATTTTGCTGGAATGGTTTGCGGATGCTATGTCACATTGGCAGAGCCCCTGAGGTGCCAAAACAGCAGAACCCCTAAAAAATGACCCCATTTTACAAACTACACCTCTCAATCAATTCATCTTGGGGTGCAGTGATCATATAGACACCACAAGTGTGTTACAGAATTTTATACCATTAGGCGGTGAAGAACAAATAATTACATTTTTACCACAAAAAAATTGTTTTAGCCCCAGATTTTACATTGCCACATGGGGAAATGGGTAAAAATGGTACCAAAATTTGTCACACAATTTCTACTAAACATGGTAGTATCTCATACAGTATGTGGCTGTACAGTACTACTCAGCCACACTGTGAGACTCAAACGGGAAGGAGCGCTATTTGACTCTTGGACAACAAATTATCGTAGAATAGTTTGCAGACTGCATATACAGAGCCTTCAAGTGCCAAAGGGCAGAATCCCCCCTGAAGTGACCCCATTTTTGAGATTTCACCCCTCTGGAAATTTATCTGCAAGCATAGTGACGATTTTGACTCCATGGGTGTTTTCCAGAAACAAGCAGCGGTGGATGTTTTTGAGTGAAAATTGCAGATCTGCCATTGTAATGCCCATATTTTGTAGTGCCCGTACATTGCAGTGCTCAGTACATTGTAGTGCCCATACATTGTAGTGCCCTTATGTTGTAGTGCCTGTAGTGCCTTCAAGATTGTTGGAAGACCATTTCCGGTGACTACCTCTTGAAGCTCATCAAGAGAATGCCAAGAGTGTGCAAAGCAGTCATCAAAGCAAAAGGTGGCTACTTTGAAGAACCTAGAATATAAGACATATTTTCAGTTCTTTCACACTTTTTTTGTTAAGTATATAATTCCACATGTGTTAATTCATAGTTTTGATGCCTTCAGTGTGAATGTGCAATTTTCATAGTCATGAAAATACAGAAAAATCTTTAAATGAGAAGGTGTGTCCAAACTTTTGGTCTGTACTGTAGCTTTTTTTTATTTTTGTGTTGATGGAGCTGTATGGTGGCTTGTTTTTGCAGAACAAAATGACATTGTTTACAATACCATTTTTATTTACATTCAACTTTTGGATTTAGTTTTATTACACTTTTTATTAAGTGGTATGATAAAAAAGCATAGTTTTTTGCTACAATTTTTATAATGTTCACTGAAGGGGTTAATTAGTGGGACAATTTTATAGGTCAGGTCGTACCAAATATGTGTACTTTATTTGTTTATTTTTGTTTTGTACATACATTTATGTATTTATTTGGATTACTATATATACACTGCTCAAAAAAAATAAAGGGAACACTCAAATAACACATCCTAGATCTGAATGAATGAAATATTCTCATTGAATACTTTGTTCTGTACAAAGTTGAATGTGCTGACAACAAAATCACACAAAAATCTTCTTGCCTTATTAGCAAACAGAAAACTTACAAAGCGTATAAGGCCATCTCCAAAGACCTTGGTATCCCAGTTTCAACAGTGCACAATGTTATTAAGAAATTTGCCAAGCATGGAACCCGTCAAGCACTTCCCTGGATATGGGGGAAAGAGGAAAATTGAGAAGAAATGTCTTCGAAGGTTGATGAAAATAGTGGAAAACAGAATATATAAAATCTAAAGGCCTGAAAGCCAACCTGGAACAGTCTGGGGTCATGGTTTCAACAAGTACCATACTCCGCACACTAAACCAAGCAGAGCTTTATGGGTGAAGGCCAAGGAAGAAACCATTGCCGAAGAAAAGACATAAAAAGGAACAACTGATCTTTGCCAAAGAGTACCTGTCATGCCAGGTGTGAGTGCAACATCGAGAGTCACACCAGGTGTGAGTGCAGTACAGAGGGGAAAGGGAAAGGGAGCCCAGATACTAGGGAAAGGGGGAAGAGGTGACCTCCTAATCTGAACTAGCATCACCCTGTCTCCCCCTAACGTCCCTATACAGCCTCCGCAGCTGTCACCGATCATGTGCCTCGCTCTACTATCCCTGACGTAAGGCTATAACTGGGGGTGGAAGGAGATGAGCACTAGTCAACCTCCGCTAGCACTGTAAAGACAAAAGGGGAAGACAACACAGGGGAACAACAACTCAGCTTTAGAAGAACTACAACAGGGCACACGGCCTCAAGACTCCAGAGAGGATGTGATGCTGCTTCAGCCAAGTTCCAAGTAGAAATGAGTATAACCGGCGACGCCCACCTAGACACACCAGGTATATATACACCCAGACTAAAGGGAGGTAGTCGCTGGGTCCTAAACACAGCCTCCTATCTAGGCAGCTGTCTTCTTTGCCAAACTTGGAGATATCCTACAAACCACTGCAGGGCGACTGTCTGTCACCTCTGACACACCCGTGACAGTACCCCGCCTCTACGAGTGGCCTCCGGACACTCAGGACAGGGTTTCTCAGGAAAAGAGGTGTGAAAAGAGCGGACCAATCTGGGAGCGTTCACCTCTGACGCTGAAACCCACGTCCTCTCCTCCGGACCATGGCCTTTCCAGTGCACCAAGTATTGCAAAGAATGACGTTTGAGACGAGAATCTACTATCCTCGAAATCTCGAACTCCAAATTACCATCAATCATTACTGGGGGCGGTGGTAGAGGTGAGGGCTCAAGAGGTTCTACGTATCTCTATTTTGGCCCATTTTGCCTGAGGAGAACAAGCTGCCTATTAATTCTGCATCCCTTGATAAAGGGTGTTGATATCCTTAGGCTGCACCCTGCTTCATTACACAATTACACATCACTTGATCTGCTTCATCCAATTAGCAGTTAAGTTTATACAGCTTGGGGTTGAAAAATCTGCATAAAAATTACAATATGGTCAAAATACTCACTTACCTAATAATTTTGCACACGGTGAGAGAACAGCTAATATCCCAGGGTTCCCCTCTCAGCATTTCTGGCACAACTAATTTTGCAGGAGGAAGTCACTGCCAGTCAGGCATTATTTCTGCAACAGTTTTGCAATTGTTTGTAACTTAAAAAAAAATTTAACTAGCTTGTGCCAAATATTTCCCATTGTGAGAATCCCCAAAAATCTTACCATACTTATATTATATATGTTTGATTGAATTTTAGTTATATTTGAGTCTTTATTTTATATGTTTACTAATCTAGATTTAGTGGTCCTTTAGTGCGGTGTCTTGTCTGAGCCGCACTGAGTATGAACAAATTCATTCTTTTTCTTTTTATTTATTTTTTCATATATGCCATGGATTTAAGGATTCCTCAAATTATGCTAATTCAGTATATATTCTTATCACTATAATTGAAGGAACTCATAAAATATTTAAAACTTTAAAGAAGAGTGCCCATTTTCCCCACACAGAATAATAAAGCAAAATTGACAGCCTGTTCAAAGTCTAAATAAAGAATTCCTGCAGCACTCAGACGCCGCATGGAACAATCTATTTAAATTACTAGGAGAAGCTGAGAGTGTCTGTCCTGTATCTGTTATTCTTAGATTAGTTCATAGTAATTGCCTATGGGGTCTCACTAAATCATGCTTGCACAAAGCAAATTCAGTCCTACACTTCTCTCCATGCTGTGAATGTACAGTCCTTCTGCATCTATATCTCATGTATATGACACCAGCGCAACCCGAATGAAGATATGTCACTGGCTTCTAATGAGCAATCACTATTTACTTCTATTGCTTCTGTGTCAAAATGTGGATGTACAGTGGAAAACAGTATTCAGGAATACTGCCTTAAAGAGACATGAAACAATGTGTTTTTGGGTAAATTAATGAAAGATACAGATGCACACACACACACACATTTTAAGATCCTTGTTTGGCAAAATTATGTTACGTCAGGTACTGAACCCAATATTGCAGCATGTATTTTAAAGACTATAGACACCTTTGGGAACAATCAGAATAGGACTGGACCACAGAAGAACAGGAGAATCCTCCGGTGGGCCCCCACCCTCATATATGAGCAGTACCTGGCACAATATACTTGAATCACTATGTTCAGATGTTCAGACAAAGGCAACATCTTATTTATTCAACAATCAACCCACTTTATTGCTATATAAATTTGTGAATGAGGATAAAATATGTTTGCATGTAGCTGAAAAGTGGGGCCCTGGAGTTGATGTTACTGATGGGCCCTTGGCACCCAGTCCAACGCTGGGAACAATTGTTGTTTAATCAAAAATATTGCACCATTTGACTTTTATAATTTCTTTTGTGTATCTGCACATTGCTGATTGTAGATGAGTTAACTGAAAATCTGTAAGGCTATGTGCCCACGATGCAGAAATGCTCCGGATTTTTTCCTGAGCGTTTCTGCATCTCCCTGGCAGAAAAAACACATGCGGATTGTACATGCGTTTTTCCTGCCAGGGACATGCGGATGTGAAGCGTTCTTCACATGCATTTCCGCATGCTGGTTGACAAGCGCTTTCCAAGCGATTTTAGCATCACTTGGAAAGTGCTTGTCAACTTGGTCACACAAACTGCATGGATTTATATAGTGTGACCTTAAAGAATGGTAAAAAATAAAAAAATAAATATATACTTACTTTCTGCTGGCCCCTGGAGTCTTTATTCGATCCGTCCTGGCTTGCCAGCAACTCGCGGTACAATACACTGAAGGACCTGCCGTCACATGACTAAATGACGTCAGCGCAGGTCCTTCAGTTCACCGCGATCTGCCGGCAAGCGAAGACAAGGAGACTGGGGGCCATCAGAAGGTAAGTATAATATATATTTTTTATTTTATTCTTTTTTTTACAGGTTCTATGGTACCCGGGTCCGGAGGAGAGTCTCCTGTCCTCCAGACCCGGGTACCATCCGCACATTGAAACGTTTGGATTCCGCATGTACAGATCCAGTGATGCAGATTCCAAGCGTTTCAATGAAAGTCAATGGCGACAAAAATGCAGCGCTTCCGCAAAATAATTGGTAGTGCTGCGTTTTTTTCCGCAATGATAATCCGCAGCGGAAATTTTCGCAGCATATGCACTGCACATGCGGATTATCATTGGGGAACATGGCAGACCTTCTACCATGCGTTTTTTAAGCGTTTCTGCAGCGTTTTTGCCGCTGCGGAAACGCTTAAAAAACGCATCGTGGGCACACAGCCTTAGTGAGGTAGTTCTGACAGAGTTTGCAACTCTTTTACCTGTCTTTTTTTGAGCTTCTATATGGCTGATTTATCAGCACAAATTTTAACTCAACTTTCATGTGGTCATAAAACCGCTGATAATTCTAAGATAACTACCGTAATTCAGCAGTCAGCAATACAGTGCAACACCGAGAATAAAGGGTAAATGGTGTAGCATTTTTTTTAATGAAACCCTATAGCAAAAATGATTTGTAATCTAAAATATACACACATAGACAAAATTGTTCTCATAAAGTAAAAAAATCCACAATGATCACTGAAATACCTTGAAACTGACAAATGTAAGTTTCAATTAAAATTTTCTGAACTTCAACTAATGAAAATCAGACATTGCTTTTGAATTGGGGTTCAACAGAAAAATAACAAATGCAAATAGCAAATACAAATAATAAAAAATAACAAATACAAATAGCAAATTAATGTAAATGGCTTGGACAAAAATGATGGTACCTGGCAAAAAAAATTAAAAATAATTTGATCATAGGGGCATGTTAAACTAAAGTGTCTCCTGTTATTAGCATCACAGGTTTCTACAAACTTGTATAAAGTCTGTCTGCCTATTTAAAGGGTGCAAAGTAGTCTCCGTGGTGTTTGGTATCATGGTGTGTACCAAACTGAACATGGACCAAAGAAAGCTAAGGAGTGAGTTGTTTCAGGAGATTAAAAACAAAATTATGGACAAACATATTAAATGTAAAGGCTTTAAGACCATTTCCAAAGAGTTTGATGTTACTGTCACTATGGAGGACTATGGGGGATGCACAGTGGTGGCCAAAAGTATTGGCACCCCTGCAATTCTGTCAGATAATACTCAGTTTCTTCCTGAAAATGATTGCAATCACAAATTCTTTGGTCTTATTATCTTCATTTAATTTGCTTGCAAGGAAAAAACACAAAAGAGAATGAAGCAAAAATCAAATCATTGATCATTTCATACAAAACTCCAAAAATGGGCCAGACAAAAGTATTGGCACCCTCAGCCTAATACTTGGTTGCACAACCTTTAGCCAAAATAACTGCGAACAACCGCTTCCGGTAACCATCAATGAGTTTCTTACAATGCTCTGCTGGAATTGTAGACCATTCTTCTTTGGCAAACTGCTCCAGGTCCCTGATATTTGAAGGGTGCCTTCTCCAAACTGCCATTTTGAAATCTCTCCACGGGTGTTCTATGGGATTCAGGTCTGGACTCATTGCTGGCCACCTTAGAAGTCTCCAGTGCTTTCTCTCAAACCATTTTATAGTGCTTTTGGAAGTGTGTTTTGGGTCATTGTCCTGCTGGAAGACCCATGACCTCTGAGGGAGACCCAGCTTTCTCACACTGGGCCCTACATTATGCTGCAAAATTTGTTGGTAATCTTCAGACTTCATAATGCTATGCACACGGTCAAGCAGTCCAGTGCCAGAGGCATCAAAGCAACCCCAAAACATCAGGGAACCTCCGCTATGTTTGACTGTAGAGACCGTGTTCTTTTCTTTGAATGCCTCTTTTTTTTCCTGTACATTCTATGTTGATGCTTTTTCCCATAAAGCTCTACTTTTGTCTCATCTGACCAGAGAACATTCTTCCAAAACGTTTTAGGCTTTCTCAGGTAAGTTTTGGCAAACTCCAGCCTGGCTTTTTTATGTCTCGGGGTAAGAAGTGGGGTCTTCCTGGGTATCCTACCATACAGTCCCTTTTCATTCAGACGCCGACGGATAGTACGGGTTGACACTGTTGTATCCTCAGACTGCATGGCAGCTTGAACTTGTTTGGATGTTAGTCGAGGTTCTTTATCTACCATCCGCACAATCTTGCGCTGAAATCTCTCAATTTTTATTTTCCGTCCACATCTAGGGAGGTTAGCCACAGTGCCATGGGCTTTAAACTTCTTGATGACACTGTGCACGGAAGACACAGGAACATTTGTAGCGCCCCGAGGACTTGGTCGCTACAGAGGTATTGCACCTCATCCAGAGGTGTGATATCCCACTCCCGGGTAAGGATGGACTATGGATCAAGGCTCAGTAGGCTGCATACAGCACACACACCCCATTTCCGAGGGACAGCTCAATGGTGCTCCCACTAGACAGAAGTGCAGGCACGACAGCATCTGTCCCTGGCTGGAGTGGGGAGGGGGGTGAAATACCCAGTGCTGTAGGGGCAGGTAGGGGTTGGTTCCTGAGCATAGGTAGGAGCCCATTGGTTGCTAGTCACCTGGGCTCATGGTCAGAGGGAGGTATAAAAGGTGGGCACCATCTTAGAACAGTGTTCAGTCTGAGAGAGGAAGTGACAGAGCAGGGCCTCTGTGGAGCTCTGCTCCGGAGGCGGGCCGAGCCTGTGAGGCCCAGCCAGCACAGAGAAAGAAGAAGAAGTTCAGTCTGTGAGGAGAAGTGGAGAAGGCAGGGAGCAGGGCTGCTGCATGGGCTCTGCTCCCTGGGCAGGCCTAGCACAGAGGCCGGGGCCAGATAGAGAGAGAGGAGAAGGAACAGTGGAAAGGAAAAGGGAACAAGACCAGAACAGAAGTAACAAGTGAAACAGAAAGGCTCAGGAATGAGAAGGAAGAGAGAACCCTAAGGACCCAGGAGATTGCGGGTGACGGGTTGGCAGAACAGGGTACTGGATCCCAAATTGGTGGAAGCGAATCATCTTCAGCCAAGAACCGGAGGTCGTGACCAGCCCTTGGTGCGACCCCTCGCTACACCTTGCTAGGAAGGCATACCATATAGGGTCAGGGATGTGGGCACGTAGCCCTCCCAAGAGAAGGCCCACGGGAGCTGGACATAAGCTTGGTCACTGGTGGGGCAGGAGCCAGAGAAAGGACGGAAGGGAGCTTTGAGACATACTCCAGAAAGACCTGGGAGTTGACCGAGTCCCTTGCCTGGTGGAGGCAGCACCGCTTGGGTGGTCACTGCTTCGCGAGAGTGACCTGGAGAATACAAACTGTGAGTAAAGGACATTGGATTGCAACACGCTGTCTGTGACTTCTTGCTCCTCCGGCACTATTGGTATTGGGACTATCTCCACCATCACTCCCATCATCCAAGCTAACTGCCCTGAGGCTGTACTCTTCCCGTGGGGAGTCATCCCATTCTTAGCTGCACACATAACACCGGCCTCAGCGGTCAGCCTTGCAGCGGCGATCCCCAATTAGTCGGACAATTATCATACCAATAACCCTGCCTCTGATTTGACCACCCTGGGCACGGACCGGGTCAGCGCCACGGAGACTACAACCCCCAGCGATCCGGCTCCGGGTATCTCCCTCACAACACAGGCCCAGGGGGCGCGTCACATTGAGGTCTTTGGAGATGGACTTGTAGCCTTGAGATTGCTCATGCTTCCTCACAATTTGGTTTCTCAAGTCCTCAGACAGTTCTTTGGTCTTCTTTCTTTTCTCCATGCTCAATGTGGTACATACAAGGACACACAACTGAGGTTGAGTCAATTTTAATCCATGTTAACTGGCTGCAAGTGTGATTTAGTTATTGCCAACACCTATTAGGTGCCCCAGGTAAGTTACAGGTGCTGTTAATTACACGAATTAGAGAAGCATCACATGATTTTTCAAACAGTGCCAATACTTTTGTCCACCCCCTTTTTTAGGTTTGGTGTGGAATTATATCCAATTTGGCTTTAGGGCAATTCTTTTTGTGTTTTTTCATTGAAGACAAATTAAATGAAGATAATAATACCAAAGAATTTGTGATTGCAATCTTTTTCAGGAAGAAACTGAGTATTATCTGACAGAATTGCAGGGGTGCCAATACTTTTGGCCACCACTGTATTATGCTATATGGAGGATAAGTGGGGGTGCATTATTCTATATTGAGGACTATGAGGGGAGCATTATACTATATGGAGGACTATGAGAGGTGCATTATACTATATGGAAAGCAATGTGGGGCCCACTATATTATATGCAGGGCACATTATACTTTATGGAAGGCTATGTGGGGGTTGTTATATTTGGAGGGCTATGTGGGGACCATTTTAATATTTGGAGAGCTATGTGGGGGCCATTATAATATTTGGAGGGTTATGTGAGAGCATTTATACTTTATGTAGGGTTATATGGGGGTCATTATACTGTATGCAAGCAATTATGCAGAGTGTAGCTTGTGTGGGGTCCATAATACTGTGTGCAGGGCTGTGTGGGGGCCATTACACTGATTGGAGGGCAAGTGGGGGCCATTATACAGTGTGCAGAGGTGTGAGGACCCCTTTTACTGTATGTAGGCCCATGATACTGCATGGAGGGCTATGTTGGGGTCACCATACTTTGCCAAAGAAGTTGAGGTTAGTACAGTAGGGTCATCATACTGTGCATGTGGAGGGTGTTGTGGAGGAATTCACCGTAGGGAAAACACACTGTGTTTGGGGGGCACTGAATGTTATGGATGCACTGAAGGTGGGATCTAGGTCTTCAGTAGTAGGAAAATTACTTTGTAATTGTTGCAAAGCTGTGAGATATGCTCTTATGTGATCCCGCCAAATATTATTATTTTTTTTATGGGGGGAGGGAAGAAATTAGAACTTCTACTATGGTGCCCCATGATTTATATGTTTGCTCCTGGCCGGAAGATAAAAATTCATAATAAATTGTAGAGATTGATAATATGATTTGCAACTAAAGACACCAAAATTACTTTCAAAGAGATCAGAGGTGAACTCCAAGGTCAAGGTACATCAGTGTCAGATTGCACTATTGCTGTCTTGGTCAAAGTGGACTTCATGGAAGATGACCAGGGAGGAAACTGTTGAAAACAAACCTTAAAAAACAAGACTGGAATTTGCCAAAATGGATATTGACAAGCCACAAGCTTCATGGAGAATGTCCTTTGGACAGATGATATATGAAAACTTGGACCTCGAATTGTGATCAATAAAGATGAAATTTTATTTGTAGTATTTTCCAGACAATAAAGAGACGTTTCGGTCTACAACTCAACCGTTATCAGTCGGCTGGAAAAAGGGAAAACTGCTTGAGCAGCGCAAGGCACAACTATGTGGTGTCCACTGCTATGCAGTAAAATACTACAACTAAAATTTCATCTTTATTGATCACAATTCGAGTGCCTAGTGTTCATATATCTGTATATGGGATTGGATCCTACTTATGCACCACCCACCAGAACTGCCGTATTTACTTTTAATCTTTGGACAAATGAGACAAAATTGGAGCTTTTTGGCAAATCACATCAGCTCTATGTCCACAGACTGAAAAATAAAGCCTACAAAGATAAAAAACATTGTACCTAATATAAAACATGGAGGAGGCTTGGTTATGTTTTGGGGCGGATTTGCTGCATGTGGCAGGGGGTGTCTTGAATCTGTGCAGGGTACAATTTAATCTCGGGACTATCAAGGCATTCTGGAGTGAAATTTGCTGCCCATTGAAAGAAAGTTTGGTCTCAGTCACAGGTCATTGGTCCCCCAACAAAATTAATGACCTAAAATACACAGTTAAAACATCCAAGAATGGCTAAGAGCAAAGCATTGAACTCTTCAAAAGTGGTACTCAATGAGCCCTGATCTAAATCATATCGTACATTTGTGGAACCAGCTGAAATATGCAGTCTGGGGAAGACACCTTTATTCCCCAGACAGCTGTAGAAGTTTGCTCAGGAAGAATGGGCCAAAATACCTTTGGACAGGTGCAAAAGTCTCATTGAGAGTTACAAAAATTGTTTGCAGTGATTGCCTAAAATGGTTGAGCAACAAAATGCTGAGTTAAGGGTACCATCAATTTGTCAAGGCTATTTTCATTAGTTTGTTTTTAAAATGTATCTGTTGAATCACAATTTAAAAGCAATGTCTGATTTTATTAGTTGATTATCAGTAAATTTAAATTGAAAAATTAGTTTTCTCAGTTTCAAGCTATTTTAGCGACCATTGTGGGTTTTTCTTTGTTTAACAGAAGGGTGCCAACAACTTTGTGCATGAACAAACAACATTTTAATCAACAGATCTTGGAATAAAATTAAGTTCCACCAATGGATGTATTAAAAAATGTTTCTTTGCTGAGATAATCTTATACAGTCTTGTGAAAAAAGTGTTTGCCCCCTTTCTGATTTCCTATTCTTTTGCATGTTTGTCACACTTAATTGTTTCAGATCACAAAACAAATTTAAATATTAGACCTTAAATTAAGGTTTTTATTTTAAAAGAAAAAGAAATCCAAACCTACAGGGCCCTGTGTAAAAAAGTGATTGTCCCCTAAACCTAATAACTGGTTGGGCCACCCTTAGCAGCAACAACTGCAATCCAGCATTTGTGATGACTTGCAATGAGTCTTTTACAATGCTCTGGAGGAATTGTGGCCCACTCATCTTTGCAAAATTGCTGTAATTCAGCCACATTGAAGGACTTCTGAGCATGAACCGCCTTTTTAAGGTCATGCCACAGCATCTCAATCGGATTAAGGTCAGGACTTTGACTAGGCCACTCCAAAGTCTTAGTTTTGTTTTCTTAAGCCACTCAGAGGTGGACTTGATGGTGTGTTTTGGATCATTGTCCTGCTGCATAACGCAAGTGCGCTTCAGCTTGAGGTCACGAACAGATATCCGGACATTCTCATTCATGATTTTTTTGGTAGACAGCAGAATTCATTGTTCCATTTACCACAGCAAGCCCTCCAGGTCCTGAAGCAGCAAAACAGCCCCAGACCATCTCACTACCACCACAATATTTCACTGTTGGTATGATGTTCCTTTCCTGAAATGCTGTGTTACTTCAACGCCAGATGTAATGGGACATACACCTTCCAAAAAGTTAAACTTTTGTCTCGTCAGTCCACAGAGTAATCTCCCAAAAGTCTTGGCGATCTTCAAGATGTTTTCTGGAAAAACTGAGATAAGCCTTTATGTTATTTTTGCTCAGCAGTAGTTTTCATCTTGGAACTCTTCCATGCATGCTATTTTTGCCCAGTTTCTTTCTTATGGTGGAGTCATGAACACTGACCTTAACTGAAGCAAGTGAGGCCTGCAGTTATTTTGATGTTGTTGTGGGGTGTTTTGTGACCTCTTGGATAAGTCGTTGCTGCTCTCTTTGGGACATTGTGGTTGGCCGGCCACTCCTGGGAAGTTCGCCACTGTTCCATGTTTTCGCCATTTGTGCATAATGGCTCTCACTGTGGTTCACTGGAGTGCCAGAGCTTTAGAAATGGCTTTATAACCTTTTCCAGACTGATAGATCTCAATTACTTTGTTTCTCATTTGTTCCTGAATTTCTTTGGATCACAGCATGATGTCTAGTTTTTAAGGATCTTTTGTTCTACTTCACTTTGTCAGGCCAGTCCTATTAAAGTGATTTTTTGATTGAGAACAGGTGTGGCAGTAATCAAGCCTGTGTGTGGCTAGGGAAATTCAACTCCGCTTCCCAAAGATGTGATAAACCACAGTTAATTTATGCTGGGGGGGGGGAATCACTTTTTCACAATTGCATTTTGTGTTTACTTGTGTTATCTTTGTCTAATATTTAAATTTCTTTTGTGATCTGAAACACTGAAAAATTTAGGTGTGACAAACATGCAAAATAATAAGAAATCAGGAAGGGGGCAAACACTTTTTCACACCACTGTAAATGTGCCCCTGCTGTGTACTGTGTAATTGCTGTTTCTTACCATGCAGGAACATGGTCTGATCATACTACAGCTCCTGGGCAGAGGAAGAAGCAAGATAGTGTACAGACATTACAGCACGGGATTGCAGATATTTTACCATGCAGAAAGAATCAGCTGGGATCCCACCCTGTCTTATCTGCATAGTCTTTTCCTTCCGCACCTGGCCTGGAGCTGTGGCATGTTCAGACCATGAACTGGAACAGTCTGCACAGTCAGACACAGCCATTACACAGTACACAGCAGGGCACGTTTACAAGATTATCTCCGCATGGAAACATTATTTTAACACATCCAATAGTGGAACTTATTGTTACTCCAACATTTATTATGGCAATTAAAATGCACTTTGTTCATGAGAAAATCCCCTTAAGATAAAAAAGGCCCTTAAAGATGTCAATATCCTTTAACTGCTTCCAGGGCCCCCAAAGACTTTAAATGCCCACGTAGTCTGCAAATAACTCTGCAATGGTGTTTTAGAATGAGATTGTGCAGCTAATTGAGCAGAAAGCCAGCTGTCAGTCACAGCCAGACTCCCTATAGATGCTTTATTACCGCCTTCCTAATTGCTATTTGCACACTGCTGAACAAATGCTGTGTATATACATATAGGAAGTGTTAACAGCTCTTCCTCCTCTGGACCCAGCAATTATGTAATTGCTGGGTGATTGTAGGCTGCATGAGCTGCTGGGTCTTAGCAGACCCGGATCAGCTCTGTAGTTCAGACAGGAGACTGAATTTGCCCTGTAACTTTGGCTAAAATGCTAGCCCCAGTGACAGGTGGAATCATCAACTTAAAAAGGTATTTCAATGTTGAAATACCACAAAATTTATTTTATGAAATTATCTTGGACACAATGGGTGAAATAAATGAAAAAATAAATTATTAAAAAGCAAGAAAAATAAATAAAATTAAATAATAAAAAAATAAAGCCATTGTCAGTCCGAATGGCTGTTTCTAGTCACGCCCTTGTTGAAAAAAACCTTATGTCTGATATATAAACATTATTAATACAGAAAGTGATACACAGTTTAAAATGTATTTTATTACAAGGCATGGTGGCTCATTGAGCAGGACGCAACTGCAACGAGCCTTATCAGTGCTGGTATTTGGCTCTAAAGCATATAAATTTGCACATTTAAAGTGTGACTTGTCAAAGACCAATAAGACATCTGCAATTGCAAGCTTTAGCCCAGACTATAATCAAAATCTTTCACGACTCACAGCTATTTAGTTTGGCACCATATTAATCTCTGCCCCATGACCAAGGAACACAGGATCCTGATAACATGGAAATCACTACTCCTGTGGCAGACCATGAGGAGACTACACACCTTAAAAGATATCTAGAAATATAAAATTAATCTTTAAAGAAGAGGTTTGTAAGGCGGTATTAGAGGTATCTTGCCAAGTCCAGGAGTTGAGGCAGTGGGTAATGAACATTCAGACTAAGGCAGATGAGGTTGTTCACATTGGAACTCAACCATCATGACATTGATGATCACACAACTGGGGGCTATGGAACTTAATTTAGAAGATCTTAAAAACTGTTCTAGAAGGGTAAGGAAACATTTTCAAAAGACGCCTACCAGAGAATGGATCTATACTGCTTTAATGCACCTGGCAACAAGCCTCTTCAGCATGCTACTCCCCCAGATTGGCCTGGAATTATTACAGTTTGATTATATTTACCTTACCCTGTTGAAACAAAAAAGAAATGAAGAGCTCTGTGATATTATACTTTGTCTACATTATCCAGAAGTATGTGACCAACCTCTAGCAACCACACAGAATCTTGCTATTTATTACTGTAAAATCCATGGCTGAAGCTCTGGAACTTCTCCAGAAATAAGTCACTACTTGCTACTTATCCACTCTTCTGCATCTTCAGTCCCCAAGACCTACTATAATGAGGCTTAGAGCTTGATTGACACCTGCCAGAAGGCATGACGCAGACATTAAATGAGTCTGTCTGACGAGTGCAATCTTCATGTATAAGTGACTGCTCTTCTTTCGTCCTTTATATTGTGTTGTTCTGCAGATCATCAATGCAGACATTGTGTTTAGAATATTTTTTTTCTCTTTGTTAAGATTTGCTACCTTGAGATGTTCTTGTTTGACCTTCTCAGTTTGGTTGCATGCTATTACTATCTTACTTATTGAACATTTATGCTCAAGATTCTGTAACAGGTTGGAATCTCATGCTACCCCATCATTTAATTAGACACAACCAAAGGAATTACAGCATGTATTTTATGAGGTCTTGTCTCTCTGGTGCTTTACTTTTTCTCTTTAGTACATACTGCTTCATTGTTATTGACAAAGAGTGAGTTCACATGTAGAAAATACTTTTATCCACAGATTGACAATACATTTTGTGATTTCAATAGCTTCTTTGACTACTCCAGTAGAATGCCTTAGCTATACATGTTTCATATTTTATATGTAGCATTCTATCACATAATGTGTGGGGCTTTAATGTCCAGAATAAAAGAAGAAAAGCTTTCATTGATTACAACAAACACCATCCAGATATAATCAGCCTTCATGAATCCAATTTCACACCTAGGTCCATCCCAAAATATATGTATCATAGATACAACAGAATTTACTAATCCTCATATTGTCCTAAAATTAGAGGAGTAGTGATACTACATAACAATTGCCCATTTGAAGTGGAAAGATACTGAAGACAGATTTATATTTTAGAAGGTTCTTTATAGGATAAGAAAGTGTGCCTACTTATTACCTACATCGCATACACCCAAACTGAGAATCCTATTTCCCTTTTTCTTAAAATGTGTTACATATCAGAACCAGTTTGATGCTTTGATCTGGTGTGATAACTTTAATTTTGTTCTTAATGCTAAATTTGACAGTTATTATATTAATCCTAAATACTCATCAAGAGCGTAGTAGAGTAAAATCTCTGCTTCCAACAACTACAGTATCCTTGGCTGACACCCGGAGGGAAAATAATGGCACAAATAGAGGAAATTAAAACTATTCTCCTCCCAAGAACAATGCTCTAGGATTGATTGAATCTTAACAAACACACTGACCCTACCTCAGGTATTGCACTCTAGATATATCCATTGTGTGTGGTCAGACCTAGTTCTGGCTGATTTTGACTACTTAGAGAAGCCACTTTTCCCTTTAAAATAACGTCTCAACAAATTCCTGTCTACAATTCCAGCAAAGAAAGAAAAAATTACTAAACATTTAACCCATTACTTTAGCAAAAATTCCCTCATGAATTGTGATCGAAGCTCCGTCTGGATAACGTATAAAGCATCAGTATGTGGTATCTTAATATCTATTGCTTCAAGAACTAAAATATAAAGAAACAGAGGTCAAATTACTCTAGAACATAAATTTGCCAGATTATAAGGAATCTGTCAGCAGGTTTTTGCTTTGTAATCTAACAACAGCAGGAGGTAGGGTCTGAGACACAGTTTTCAGGAATGTACCACTTATTAGTCTGTGTGCTGTTTCAATACAATTAATGTTTTATCACCAGGAGATTATCCCTGCATGGACTACAGCTAGCCCTGGTCCGACTCCGCCCCCTCCTCTAATAAGAAGCTTATGGTCACTAGACAATGTACACAGAGAGCTGTGGTGTGAGAGAGGTTAGCTTTCTGAGCTATGCTCCATGTTTCATCTAATAACTCTGATTCTGTCACAACTGCTGCAACCAGAAAACTAAGTGATACATCATTGAAATCAGGTTCTCTCTTCCTACATTATGCTGCTTTCAGAGGAGGTATCAAAAACCTGGTGACAGATTCCCTGTAACTATGACCCATCAACCTTCCCAAAAATTAATATCTCAACAAATCAATCAGAAACACTAGGACACAGCTAGATGTAGTCTTAGTCCATTGGACAGAGATAGCAATCTGCTAGATTCAAAGCATATATTACAAATAATCCACATAGATAAAGTAATAGATCAAGCATTAATCAGGTACTTAATATCCAAACGAATCCCAAATATATTATGGAAAATCTGACACTCATCTATGAAGCATTTCATGATTTTCCTCCAAATTATATATAACATTTTCCCACCTATAAAGCAAGATATTGTCACATTTCTTAATACTGTGGCCCCGATTAATCAAAGCAAATTCGCCAGAATTCTGGGGTAAGTTGCTTTGAAAAGTAGCAAATTTTTTGCGCAATGCGGAGTTGGACAAACTTTTTGTTAGTTTTGACCCTTTCACATCAGTTTCTCTTAAAATAGGTGTAGCTGGAGCAGGAAGGCAGTGTGGTGGTGGTGGTGTGGTGCCACAGCTTGTCTAATTAAAGGGAATCTGTCAGCAGGTTTTTGCTACCTCATCTGAGAGCAACATGATGTAGACAAAGAGAAGCTGAATCCAACCATGTATCACTTAGATTACTGGGTGCAGCCGTTTTCACACAGAGCTTTTAGATTTAGCAGTGCAGCAGAGCTGAAAAAATTAACCCTGCCCACACCCGGCTCTCTGTGTACAAAGTCCATAGATAGTGAGCTGCCTGTCACAGGACGGGGCGTGTGGGACCAGGGCTTGACCAATTAGTCACAGCAATGATAAGTTATTGGTGCTTTAACAATCATTGTAAGCAAACAAAAGCACGGAGCTTGATAAGATAGGCATTGCTAAAATCTGTGTTTTAACCCCTACCTCTTCCTGTCTTCAAATTACATAGCAAATACCTGCTGACAGATTCCATTTAATGATAAACTAAGGCATTTCCTACATCAGAAATCTTACTCCAGTTAAGGAGTGGAGTAAGATTCCTGATGTTGCGCATGGATTTCTGTCATGGTGCCTCTTAATGTATTAGGAGCGTCTGACTCCAACATGCCTCCTCATCACGACCGGTGAGAAAATCTCAGGTATGAATGAATCGTGGCCTGTTTCTCTACCAAGACTACAATCTTCAGTTCGGGAATCATTGCATATGGAAGTACAAGAAGAGAGTCCTTAAAAACTTAAAACTAGGGAAAGTGGCGGGTTCTGGTGGCTTCTCAGTTGTTTACTATAAAAATATGTGGAATATATGTTTATGCACATGTTTTTATGCACATTTTTATGTATTCATTGGATACAATTGTTCATTAGTATTACTGGATTTATCATGTGTCGAACTTGTGAACTTTGACACAGCACATACTGTCATGTATTGGTGCCTTTTTTTAAAAATCAATCCTTTAAAAACTGTCCTGTATGTCAGATGCTTGTATGTAGTCATTTCCTGAAGAAGAAGTACTTGACACTTTGAAACGCGTTGAATAAGAACCGCATGTTTGAATAAAACCCCGAAAATTTATGTCTTCCATACACAGCAGCAACACAAATTATTTCTATCTTCAAAGTACGATCATAGAGAGAGATAAGGTACGGATGCGGTTTATTTCGTCAAATCGTTTCAAGGTTTTCAAACCTCTTCATCAGGACAAAACCACAGTAATATCATCAACCAAGTACAGTGAATTTACATTCTGAACTGTCAGAATAGATTAGAGAGAATAAATATATAGAACAGATACATACAGTCATAGTGAAAGTGTTGGCACCCTCAAAATTATTCCAGAAAATGAAGTATTTCTTTGAAAATTATTGCAATTACGCATGTTTTGTTAAATACATGTTTATTTCCTTTGTGTGTATTGGAAGAACACAAAACCAGGGAAAAAAAGGCAAATTGGACATAATTTCACACAAAACCCTAAAAATGGGCTGGACAAAATTGTTGGCACCCTCAACTTAATATTTGGCTGCATAAATAACTGCGGGGATTTTTTTAAATAGTAAATTGGTGAATGAGGGAGTGTTTCTTGTTTTTATTTCTTTACCTCTCTTTTTATGTCTTTTTGGACTATTTCGGATTCGGGAGACTCCGTCAGATCGTCATGTTTTTTTTTTTTATTGAATTGGTGAACGAGGTGTGAGGGAGTGTTTTATTAAAAGAAACTATTTTTTCTGTGTGTTTTTATTTTTGATTACTGGGTTAGTAATTGGGGTGCCTGATGGATGCCTCTCCATTACTAACCCCTGGGCTTGATGATGTCAGCTGAAATTCCATCAACCTCATAAACCATTACCCAGATTGCTACCGCACCAGGGCAATCAGGAAGAGCTGAGTCAAAGCAACATAATTGGCGCATCTATTGAATGCACCAATTCTGTGCAGGGATTGCAGGGATTTTTAGGCAGGGAAGGGCCATATAACTTCCCAGTCTATTATCGGCTCACAGCTGTCTGCTTTACCTTTGCATTTTTTTTAGCAAAAATGGGGTGGACCCTATGTCATTTTTTAGAGTCCCCACCATTTTTTATTACCAGCAAAGGCAAAAAAGACAGCTATGAGCTGATATTAAAAGGCTGGGAAGGTCCATGGTTATCTGGCCCTTCAAGCCTGATTAAATAAGCCCACAGCTGTCTGCTTTCCCTTAGGTGGTTAGTAAAAATAGGGGGGACCCCACATCAATGTTTTAAAAATATTTATGTATTTATAGGTTAAATAAGGCTAAGTACATTTTAGTGGCACATGAAAGGCACTAAAGGGTGCTACTTTATTAAATGTAGGGGGCTTGTGACATTAAATTTATACATGACGTTTATCTAATCTATAAATATAGCTATTCTATCCATTGTATTCTGACAGTTCAGGCTGTGAATTTACTGTACTTGGCTGTTGAAATGTCAGGTTTCCTTTGAGATGTGTGGATAAAAATCGGACGGCACACTCATGGTTACCTGTTACCTGTTACCCTTGTAAAAATGCAAAATTTGGGGATAAATGAACATTTTTGTGGGAAAAATTAAAATGTTAATTTTTTTCTTCCACATTGTTTTATTTCCTGTGAAGCACCTAAAGGGTTAATAAACTTCTTGGATGTGGCTTTGAGCAGTTTGAGGGGAGCAGTTTTTAGAATAGTGTCACTTTTGAGTATTTTCTGTCATATAGGCCCCTCAATGTCAATTCAAACATGATGCGATCCCTAAAAAAATGGTTTTGTAAATTTTGTTGTAAAAATGAGAAATTGCTGATAAACTTTTAACTCTTCTGTGAAGACCCGGGGTTTTGGTAGGCATAATACCACTCTGACAACACAGGGTGAGGGTAAAAGTGTGGCAATGCTTTATTGAACCACCAAAAGAACAATAAACACATAGAACAGTCCCAGCACATACCCAAGATGGTACAACATTACACAGTCTCACCTTTCTACTGGCCCACCGGGGATAGAACTGCTGTGACTTTGGGACTTCCAGGGCCAACTACCTCAACCAGTGGCCCTCCTCTTTTGGTGGGCCCCCACAAAGAGGAGATAGCGGCAAGCTTAGAACGTTGACAGTCCATCGAGGTACAAGGCCAGGAGATGTGAGGTTCCCACCTTGGCCTCTCTGAGAGTTTCCATGGGGCCAGATGACCGGCTGATCCCAATCTGACTTCTCCAAATGTCTCCATGGGTTCCAAGTGACTGGAGGGTCCTACCTCCCAACCCCAAACAACATATCCATGGGGCCAGGTGACCTCATCGTCCCAACCTGGTCTCCCCAAATATATCCATGGGCTCTCTGATGGTCAATGGAGCAGATCTGTATCCTTCCAGTCAGGGCAGTATACCATTAGGCCGGAATCATGTAGAATCCAAATTTGTGTCTCTCTGGATCGAGCCATGCTACTAAGCTGATGTCCTGAAGAGTCTGACTGATCTTTGATTCTCTTTGTAAAGTCTCCTTGCAGCAGGATAGAAAACCTTTTTTATATTTACATATGTGGCTAAGGTCATCAGTCACAGGTCGGGGGGAAGCAGGTGCAGCACTCAGGTCTCATTGTTTGAGCTAATCTCCCTGCTCTTGTAAATAAACTAGCTAGCTTAGTACAATATGAAATTAGCATAGTAACAAACAAAATTGTTCCAAACACTAAGTCACTGTCCTTCTTGACCAACCAAAGAAACACATACATTCAAAAGTCAATAAGGATAATAGTATATTTCTCTTGGCTTAACAAATCTAGATGTCTGGCTGATTAAGATTTGAAGCTGCTTCGTCACACCTTCTAACTTCCTAAGAAAAAAAATATGTTTCAAATATTGTTCTTATGTAAATTAAACAAGGTAAATGTTATGTATTAACTATTTTGTGTAACATAGCTTTCTGGTTTAAGGTCATAAAAATTAAAATGTTTAAAATTGCGAAAATTTCAAAGTTTTGGTTAAATTTCCAATATTTTCACAGATATCAAACAAATTTTACCACTATTGTGAATTATAATATGTCACGAAAAAACTGTCTCACAATCACTGGAAAACGTTGAATCGTTCCAGAATTATTACTTCATAAAGTGACACTGGTCAGAATGAAGAAATTGGCCTGGGCAGGAAGGTGAAAACAGGCTGGGGGTAGTGAAGGAGTTAAATATTTTTGCAATCCGATTTGTGAGGCATCAGCACTAGTGTTGAGCGAGCACTAAAATGCTCGGGTGCTCGAAGCTCGGGCCGAGCTCACCGTGATACTCGGGTGCTCGACCCGAGCAACGAGTCCAATGTTAGTCTATGGGAGACCCGAGCATTTTTGCGGCGGCACCCCCGGCAGTCTGTAGAAAGCCTAAAAAGTGGCCAAAACGATAGTGACAGTGCTCAAAAGACAGAGGAACAGCATGGGCATCGCCCCAGGAAGCATTTCTGACCCCCAGGTCACTGCTGTCAACAACGTGGTCAGAGGTATTAAGCCACTTTTAAGGGCTCACAATAAAACGTTTAAAAATCGAAACTGAAACGGTTTTCCTGTGAAATATGTTAAGGAACTTCCTTTCCAGGGTAAAGACTTGTGTATAAGGTAAAATAAATAACCAAAAACAAAAATACTCCTCCACACCTTGGGCTATGTTCACAAGTAGCATTTTTTATGCGTTTTTGCACTTTTGTATTGCTTTCAACCATGACAAATGCATTCACCGGGAAATGTCATTTTAACATTTTACAATCTTATCTGGCCATGTGCTGTGTGACACATGCATAAAGTGCTAAAAAGACATGGGAACAGCATGGGGAAGACCCCTGGAAGCATCTCTGACACCCAGGTAACTGCCTAAAAGTGTGCCCATCAGAAGTGATCCTTTCCGCATCAGAAGATGCAGACTTGCAGCTATCCCCGTGCAAGTCCTTGCCCCAGGGCAGTGTTCAATTGTACCTCCCCCATTCCTTGCAATGCAAGAGCAAGTTTGCAGCCTGCCACCCACCCACCCCCAGGCTGCAATACCATACTGCTAGCTTGCTTGCACTTGAAATGGGGCCTTTTAGTTTGGAGGAGGCCGAAGCTGGCCACTACCTCATGGCTGCTTCGGCAGCGAGGAATCCATACTCAGTCCCCAACCGCCCGGCAGCCGGGTGTCCACGCTCTGTCCCCAGCCGCCAGGGGGCGGCCGGATGTCCATACTTGGTCCCCAGCCGCCCCGCAGCCGGGTGTCCACACGATCCCCAGCCGCCTGGGGGCGGTCGGGTTTCCATAAACGGTCCCCAGCCGCCCCTATTTCTCCTTGAAACTTCCCCCACACTTTTCTTAGCCTGGCCTGCTTTAGGGCAGAATTGGACGAGCCCACCAGAGAACCAGACTCCTCCGGTGGGCCCTGGCTTCTCCATCAGGGGAGTTGAGAGTGCCTAAGTGAGGAGCATGATGATGATGATAGAAGTTAGCATCTGCTTTGTTTTCTTGGAATGCAAGCGTAAGTGTGCAACCAAACACCCACCCCCAGGCTGCAATACCATACTGCTAGCTTGCATTTGAAATGGGGCCTTTTAGTTTGGAGGTGGCCAAAGCTGGCCACTACCTCATGGCTGTTTCAGCAGTGAGATATCCATACCCAGTCCCCAGCCGCCTGGCGGCCGGGTGTCCACGCTCAGTCCCCAGCCGCCCGGCGGCCGGGTGTCCACACACGGTCCCCAGCCACCTGGGGGCGGCCGGGTGTCCATAAACGATCCCCAGCCGCCCCTATTTCTCCTTGAAACTTCCCCCACACTTTTCTTAGCCTGGCCTGCTTTAGGGCAGCATTGGACGAGCCCACCAGAGAACCAGACTCCTCCAGTGGGCCCTGACTTCTCGATCAGGGGAGTTGAGAGTGCCAAAGTAAGGAGCATGATGATGATGATAGAAGTTAGCATCTGCTTTGTTTTCTTGGCATGCAAGCTTAAGTGTGCAACCAAACACCCACCCACCCCCAGGCTGCAATACCATACTGCTAGCTTGCACTTGAAATGGGGCCATTTAGTTTGGAGGAGGCCGAAGCTGGCCACTACCTCATGGCTGCTTCGGCAGCGAGGTAATACTCAGTCCCCAGCCGCTCAGCAGCCGGGTGTCTACGCTCAGTCCCCAGCCGCCAGGGGGCGGCCAGGTGTCCATACTCGGTCCCCAGCCGCCCCGCGGCCGGATGTCCACACACGGTCCCCAGCCACCTGGGGGCGGCCGGGTGTCCATAAACGGTCCCCAGCCGCCCCTATTTCTCATTGAAACTTCCCCCACACTTTTCTTAGCTTGGCCTGCTTTAGGGCAGCATTGAACGAGCCCACCAGAGAACCAGACTCCTCCGGTGGGCCCGGGCTTCTCCATCAGGGGAGTTGAGAGTGCCAAGGTGAGGAGCATGATGATGATGATAGAAGTTAGCATCTGCTTTGTTTTCTTGGAATGCAAGCGTAAGTGTGCAACCAAACACCCACTCACTCCCAGGCTGCAATACCATACTGCTAGCTTGCACTTGAAATGGGGGCTTTTAGTTTGGAGAAGGCCGAAGCTGGCCACTACCTCATGGCTGCTTCAGCAGCAAGGTATCCATACTCAGTCCCCTGCCGCTCGGCAGCCGGGTGTCCACGCTCGGTCCCCAGCCGCCAGGGGGTGGCCGGGTGTCCATACTCGGTCCCCAGCCGTCCCGCGGCCGGGTGTACACACATGGTCCCCAGCTGCCTGGGGGCGGCCGGGTGTCCATAAATGGTCCCCAGCCACCCCTATTTCTCCTTGAAACTTCCCCCACACTTTTCATAGCCTGGCCTGCTTTAGGGCAGCATTGAACGAGCCCACCAGAGAACCAGACTCCTCCGGTGGGCCCTGGCTTCTTCATCAGGGAAGTTGAGAGTGCCAAGGTGAGGAGCATGATGATGATGATAGAAGTTAGCATTTACTTTGTTTTCTTGGAATGCAAGCGCATGTATGTAGTAGCGGCTAGGCCTGAGGTGGTAAGCGTTTTGGCGCATATCCTACCTCCTCCGAGGATTGCTGGATGTTTTCCTGCTACTATCCCAGTTCTATGACTCCCGGTAAAACAAAGCTTCAGGTGATGAATGATGGATGAGGTGGTGGCAAAGGAGAAAGAGCAGGAGGAACAGGGACCATTCACATCAATATCAGGCCAGTCAACTACACATGTCTTGTAGGATATGTCTCTGTACCAAAAGGAGCGGTTCGGCTACACAGTTATAGGACATGCAGTGAGTGCAATGCCTAACAAAAATTTCGAGGCACTCCAATGCCCCTTGGAAGTGACATGGAGGTCAGAGGGCCTTAACTAAACCGTTTTTTCCATTTATAGCAACTGGGTCTCCTGTGCACTGTTGGCATAAGCAGTGAACGGAAGCCTTTCCAAAAATTATGAGGAACTGCAATGCTCCTTGAAACAGACTTGGATTACAGCATACTAAAAACCTTCTACCCATTATTGGGGAGTGGGTCTCCCTTAGTGTTCGCCTATGCATTGAAAAGCAAAAGCTGACTAAAATTAGGAGGAAATGCAATGCCCGTTGGAAGAATGGTGGAGGTCGCAGTGGAATAAAAAGACAATATCAATGCCCCTTGGAAAAGTGGTGGAGGTCGCAGTAGCTTAATAAGATGGTTTTAATGCCCTTTGGAAGAATGGTGGAGGTCACAGTAGCTTAACAAGACGATTTTAATGCCCCTTGGAAGAGACGTGGAGGTTGCAGTAGCTTAACAAGACGCTTTTAATGCCCCTTGGAAGAGACGTGGAGGTCGCAGTGGAATAAAAAGACAATATCAATGCCCCCGGGAAAAGTGGTGGAGGTCGCAGTAGCTTAACAAGACGGTTTTAATGCCCCTTGGAAGAATGGTGGAGGTCGCAGTGGAATAAAAAGACAATATCAATGCCCCTGGGAAAAGTGGTGGAGGTCGCAGTAGCTTAACAAGACGGTTTATATGCCCCTTGGAAGAGACGTGGAGGTCACAGTGGAATAAAAAGACAATATCAATGCCCCTTGGAAGAAAGGTGGAGGTCGCAGTAGCTTAACAAGAAGGTTTTAATGGCCCTTGGAGAAGTATTGGAGGTCGCAGTAGATAAACAAGATGGTTTTAATGGCCCTTGGAGAAGTGTTGGAGGTCGCAGTAGCTTAACAAGATGGTTTTAATGCCCCTTGGAAGAGACGTGGAGGTTGCAGTAGCTTAACAAAACGGCTTTAATGCCCATTGGAAAAATGGTGGAGGTCGCAGTGGAATAAAAAGACAATATCAATGCCCCTTGGAAGAGTGGTGGAGGTCACAGTAGCTTAACAAGACGGTTTTAATGCCCCTTGGAAGAGACGTGGAGGTTTCAGTAGCTTAACAAGACGCTTTAAATGCCCCTTGGAAGAGATATGGAGGTTGCAGTAGCTTAATAAGACTGTTTTAATGCCCCTTGGAAAAGACGAGTAGGTTGCAGTAGCTTAACAAGACGGTTTTAATGCCCCTTGGAAGAATGGTGGAGGTCGCAGTAGCTTAACAAGACGGTTTTAATGCCACTGGGGAAAGTGTTGGAGGTCGTAGTAGCTTAACAAGACGGTTTTAATGCCCCTTGGAAGAGACGTGGATTTTTCAGTAGCTTAACAAGACGGTTTTAATGCCCCTTGGAAGAGACGTGGAGGTCGCAGTAGCTTAACAAGATGGTTTTAATGCCCCTTGGAAGAGACGTGGAGGTCACAGTAGCTTAACAAGATGATTTAAATGCCCCTTGGAAGAGACGTGGAGGTTGCAGTAGCTTAACAAGATGGTTTTAATGCCCCTTGGAAGAGACGTGGAGGTCGCAGTGAAATAAAAAGACAATATCAATGCCCCTGGGAAAAGAAGTGGAGGTCGCAGTAGCTTAACAATACGGTTTTAATGCCCCTTGGAAGAGCGGTGGAGGTCGCAGTAGCTTAACTAGATGATTTTAATGCCCCTTGGAAGAGTGGTAGAGGTCACAGTAGCTTAAAAAGACGGTTTAAATGCCCCTTGGAAGAGACATGGAGGTCACAGTGGAATAAAAACAAATATCAATGCCCCTTGGAAGAGTGGTGGAGGTCGCAGTGGAATAAAAAGACAATATCAATGGCCCTTCGAAGAGTGGTGGAGGTCGCAGTAGCTTAACAAGATGGTTTTAATGCCCCTTGGAGAAGTAGTGGAGGTCGCAGTAGCTTAACAAGATGGTTTTAATGCCCCTTGGAAGAATGGTGGAGGTCACAGAGGAATAAAAAGACAATATCAATGCCCCTGGGAAAAGTGGTGGAGATCGCAGTAGCTTAACAAGACGGTTTTAATGCCCCTGGCAAAAGTGGTGGAGTTTGCAGTAACTTAACAAGATGGTTTTAATGCCCTTTACAAGAGGCATGCAGTACAGTATATTAAAAACATTATTCCCATTATTGGGGAGTGGGTCTCCCATAGTATTTGCCTATGCCTTCCAAGCAAAAGCTGCCAAAAATTAGGACGGAAGAACTTGCAATGCTGGCAACATGGACCACGGTCACCCTGGTGGTATAGTGGTGGTGGAGGCTGAGGATAAAGAGAAGAGCAAAATACAGCCGAAATGAGGAAGCGTATACCCATGTGTGGGTGTGAAGCGGTGCATGGGAATACACCTCCCGAAATAACACAGTGGATTTGACTTTATGTTACTCTGCTGTCATTTGGTGGTGATGAGAAGTCTGGCCCAATCCAGCCCTTGTTCATTTTGATAAGGGTCAGCTTGTCAGCATTGTCAGTTGACAGGCGAGTGCGCTTATCAGTTATAATTCCCCCAGTGGCACTAAAAACACGCTCCGATAACACGCTAGCGGCAGGGCAGGCCAGGACCTCCAAGTCGTACAGAGCGAGTTCATTCCAAATGTCCAGCTTGGATACCCAATAATTAAAAGGCACAGAGGAATCATGGAGGACGCTGGTACGGTCGGCAAGGTACTCCCTCACCATCTTTTGAAACTTTCCACTCCTTGTGAGAGTACCCCGCGCCTCAGGGCCTGTAAACTGGGCGGGTCTCAGAAAAGTGTCCCAGAATGTTGACAGTGTTCCCCTGCCTCTGCTGGATTGGAGTTGCGTCTCTCTCGCCTGTACGCCTTGGTTGGTCAACGAACTGTGACCTCTGCCGCTAGCGTGTTCAGATGGGAATTTTTTTTAACAGTTCTGCAGCAAGGGCCTTCTGGTACTGCCCCATTTTTGTAGACCTCTCCACCTCAGGAATAAGAGAGTGAAAGTTGTCCTTGTAGCGGGGGTCTAAAAGTGTCACCAACCAGTTATTACTGTCACCCAACATTTTGACAACGCGAGGGTCACGGTAAAGGCAGCGTAACATAAAGTCAGCCATGCGTGCCAGACTGGTAACGGGCAAGACTTCTGTGTCCTCACCAAGATGACGACTGACCATGCTCTCCTCCTCCTCCTCCTCCCCTCTGTCCTGAGGCCACTCACGCTGAACCGAATGTTTGACAGTTGTACAGGTGCTACCATCTACAGCGCATGATACCAGCTCCTGTTCTTCCTCCTCCTCCTCCTCCTCTCCCTCATGGTCCCCCAATGCACATTGGGATGAGATGAGGCTGGGCTGTGTGTAATCGCCCATTACGGGTTCTTGATCCATCTCATCATACTCTGGCTGGAATGCCTCCTCTTTAATTCTCTGCAGAGAGCGTTGCAAAAGACAGACAAGTGGGATTCTGACGCTAATGATGGCGTTATCGCCACTCACCATCTTGGTGGACTCCTCAAAGTTTGTCAGGATGGTACATATGGTCAGACATCCAGGTCCACTCTTGAGGTCTTATGTGTGGAGTCTGACCTGAATATCGATGGCCTTGTTGCAGCTGGTACTCCACAACTGCTCTCTTCTGCTCACAAATCCTTTGCAACATGTGGAGGGTAGAGTTACAACGTGTGGGGACATCACACACAAGTCGGTGTGCCGGAATCTGCAAATGCTGCTGCAACACAGCAAGGGCGGCGGAAGCTGTAGCCGACTTGCGAAAATGAGCTGACAGGCGGCGTACTTTGACGAGCAGATCTAGTAACTCGGGGTACGATTTAAGAAACTGCTGAACGACGAGGTTAAGCACATGAGCCAGGCATGGTTACGTGTGTGATATCGCCTCGCCTCAGAGCCGCCACCAGGTTACGGCCATTGTCAGACACGACCATGCCTGGATTTAGGTTCAGCGGTCTCAGCCACAGATCTGCCTGCTCTTTCACAGCTGTCCTCAACTCACAAGCAGTGTGAGGTTTATCACCTAAGCTTATGAGTTTCAGCACAGCCTGTTGCCGCTTGGCTGAGGCAGTACTGCAGTGCTTCCAGCTTGCAACTGATGTGGTGATATCTGAGATGGAGGCTGAACATGAGGAGGAGGAGGAGGATGATGCACAGGAGCTGTACACTGTGGGGGCAACTCTGACAGACATAGGGCCCTCAATCCTCGGTGTGGGGAGGATGTGTTCCATCCCAAGGTCCGACTGGGTCCCGGCTTCCACTATGTTTACCCAGTGTGCCGTCAGGGAGATGTACCATCCCTGGCCACAAGCACTTGTCCACGTGTCCATTGTCAGGTGGACTCTCCCAGTAACTGCGTTGTTGAGGGCACGGCAGATGTTTTGGGACACGTGCTTGTGTAGTGCGGGGATGGCACACCGGGCAAAATAGTGTCGGCTGGGGACCGAGTACCGAGGGACAGCAACCGCCATAAGGTTGCGGAAGGATTCCGTCTCCACCAGCCTAAAAGGCAGCATTTCCAACGCAAGCAGTCATGAAATGTGCGAATTTAGGACTGTGGCCTGTTGGGCATTGGCTGCGAATTTGCGCTTTCGTTCAAAGCTCTGGGATATGGACTATTGAGTGCTGCGGTGGGACGTGGATGTGGACGTTGATGCTGTTTCTTGAGAAACTGCCATAACAAGTGAAGACTGAGAGGAGGGGGCATCTTTGCATGCAGTATGGACAGGGGATTGCCTTGCACGCACAACAGGGGGTTCTATTACACGCACAACAGCAGAAGAAGCAGTGGTGACACCCGCTGACACGCGTCGTGGACCCTGGGGTTCGCCCCACAAAGTCAGGTGCTTTGCTGCCATGTGCCTGATCATGCTGGTGGTGGTCAGGCTGGTAGTTTTGTCACCCCTGCGGATGCTGGCATGGCAGGTGGTACAAATGGCCTTTTTGGGGTTATCAGCAGAGTCTTTAAAAAAATTCCAGACTCTGGAATACCTACGAGTTGTACTGGCAACATCCCTCGTGTTTGTGTTACTGGGAACTCTTGCCCGCCTTCTGTGTGCGGCCACCACACTGCTTCTTCCTGCCTTTTGGGGTACTCTGCCTCCCTCCCCCTGTGTGCTGCTGGCCTCGCTCTGCGTGTCCTCCTGCCACGTTGGGTTAGTTACTAGGTCATCCACCATCTCCTCCTCTTCCACTTGCGCACCACGATCCTCCTCCTCACTTCGTGGCAATTGTGTCTCATTATCGTCCACCTCTTGTGACAAATTGCCAGCGTCGACTTCCTCTGGCCGTGGCTGTTCAAAAACAGGATAATACAGAGATTTGACCCGTGGAACTGCAAAACCACAGTTCTATTTTTCTGGCCTACACCAGACTCTTTTAAACAGATATATTGGTGTCTGACCAGTCAGGGAGACACTATTACAGTTTTTTTACACAGCAAAAAATGCCAAAAACAGGATAATTCAGAGATTTGACCCGTGGAACTGCAAAACCACAGTTCTATTTTTCTGGCCTACACCAGACTCTTTTAAACAGATATATTGGTGTCTGAACATTCAGGGAGACACTATTACTGTTTTTTTTTACGGCAAAAAATGCCAAAAACAGGATAAAACAGAGATTTGACCCGTGGAACTGCAAAACCACAGTTATAGTTATGTGGCGTACACCAGACTCTTTTAAACAGATATATTGGTGTCTGGACAGTCAGGGAGACACTATTACTGTTTTTTTTACGGCAAAAAATGCCAAAAACAGGATAATACAGAGATTTGACCCGTGGAACTGCAAAACCACAGTTCTATTTTTCTGGCCTACACCAGACTCTTTTAAACAGATATATTTGTGTCTGACCAGTCAGGGAGACACTATTACAGTTTTTTTTACGGCAAAAAATGCCAAAAACAGGATAATACAGAGATTTGACCCATGGAACTGCAAAACCAGTTATAGTTATGTGGTGTACACCAGACTCTTCTAAACAGATATATTGGTGTCTGACCAGTCAAGGAGACACTATTACAGTTTTTTTTCACAGCAAAAAATGCCAAAAACAGGATAATTCAGAGATTTGACCCGTGGAACTGCAAAACCACAGTTCTATTTTTCTATCCTACACCAGACTCTTTTAAACAGATATATTGGTGTCTGACCAGTCAGGGAGACACTATTACTGTTTTTTTTTACGGCAAAAAATGCCAAAAACAGGATAATACAGAGATTTGACCCATGGAACTGCAAAACCACAGTTATAGTTATGTGGCATACACCAGACTCTTTTAAACAGATATATTGGTGTCTGACTAGTCAGGGAGACAGTATTAGACTATGTGCCCACAATGCAGAAATGCTCAGGATTATTTCCTGAGCGTTTCTGCATCTCCCTGGCAGAAAAAAACGTGTGCGGATTGTACATGCGTTTTCCTGCCAGGGACATGCGGAAATGAAGCATTCTTCACTTGCATTTCCGCATGCGGGTTGTCAAGCGCTTTCCAAGCTATTTTAGCATCACTTGGAAAGTGCTTGACAACTTGGTCACACTATATAAATCCATGCAAAAGGCATGGATTTATATAGTGTGACCGAGAGAATGTCAAAAAATAAAAAAATAAATATATACTTACCCTCCGATGGCCCGTGCTGTCTTGCTTCACTCGGTCCCGGCTGCCGGCAGCGGTAGAGTGAAGGACCTGCCGACGTCAGCGTCGCGTGACTCGTCACATGACTCTGACGTCAGCACAGGTCCTTCATTCCATTGCGAAGTGCCGTGAAGCAAGGAGGAGCGCAGCGCGGGCCGCCAGAAGGTAAGTATATATTTATTTTTTATTTTATTCTTTTTTTACAGCTTTTTTAATGGTACCTGGGTGTGGATGAGACTCTCCTCTCCTCTACATCCGGGTACCATCCGCACATTAGAACGCGCCAATTACGCAAGTACAGATGCAGTCTTGCGGAATTGGCGCATTCTAATGCAAGTCAATGCTGGCGAAAACGCAGCACTTCCGAAAAATAATTGGTAGTGCTGCGTTTTTTTCCGCAATGATAATCCGCAGCGGAAATTTCTGCAGCATGTGTACAGCACTTGCGGATTATCATTGGAAGACATGGCAGGCCTTCTACCATGCGTTTTTTAAGCGTTTCTGCAGCGTTTTTGCCGCTGCGGAAACGCTTAAAAAAGGCATCCTGGGCACACAGCCTTACAGTTTTTTTTACTGCAAAAAATGCCAAAAACAGGATAATACAGAGATTTGACCCGTGGAACTGCAAAACCACAGTTCTATTTTTCTGGCCTACACCAGACTCTTTTAAAACAGATATATTGGTGTCTGAACAGTCACAGACACTCTCAATTTTTTTTTTTGAGGGGGGGAAATACCAAAAGGTTAATAAGACGCGTATTTGTACAGTCTGACTGAGGAAAAAAAATAAATACAGGATTTAGATGAAAAAACTAATAATTTTTCCTTGCCCCTGAGACCGGGGTGATAGGTCTAGCAATTTGACAAACAGGAGCACACAGGACTGTAATGCAGCGTTTGCTGGTATAACCACTGCGTCTCCTATACAGCCTGCCTGCCTGCTTGATATCTGGGATGGATATTAGTCCTGAGAAGGACTGTTTGTTTGATTTGGCAGGCTTTAGAGACCCTACACTACCTATTTCGCACTATATATCTCTCCCTAACTCAGCAGCACTGACCCTACACTGGCTAATCCGGAGCGACTGTGTCCAAGATGGCGGCACCCGGTTTTAAATACTCGAGGTGACGCTGTGCGTCCAGCCAATCACTATTATGCCCACAAACAACATGGCTGTGGCATTACAGTGACTGGCTGGCAATCCCTGCATGTTCATTGGCTCTGTAAAGAGCGCCAAACGTGCAGGGCGGAGACCCGAGCTCCCCCTCGAATAACCCGGAAATGCTCGGTGCTCGCCGAACATCCCGAGTAGCGTGATGCTCGGGCGAGTAACAAGCAGTGTCGAGCATGCTCGGTCAACACTAATCAGCACTAAATATTCTAAGTTGGTGAAGTGAAGTGAGAAAAATCTGGACATAAATTAAATTTATGGGATCAAATAACTAAAAATTGGCATATGCATATGTATTCATACCTTCTGCTATGAAGCCCCGAAAAATTTCTGGTGCAAGCAATTACCTCCATAAGTCAAATGCTCAGCGAAAGGAAGTCCACCTGTATGCAATCTAAGTGTCACATGGTCTGTCAGTATATAGACACCTTTTCTGAAAGGCCACAGAGGCTGCAACGCCATTAAAGAAGTTGTTCAATACTTTTTTCAATAGCCCCAATGTATTTAGCATGTGCCCATAAGTGTTTCTGTAATTACCTTTAGTTGTCTTTATTGCCTTTGAGCGGCGCTATAGCTGGCCGCTCACAGGCATCACATGACCCCCGGTGGCAGCCAGCTTTTTCTTCAGGTGATGTCACGTCAAGTGAGGTGTGACATCAGTGACGCGGCCCCCGCGGTGGATACTGGGTTGTGGGCAGGGTTACCCCACGCGCCACACTCAGCATCCACGGCGCACTTTTCCAATGAATGAGAAGAGGGAAAGCGCGCGGTGGATGCTGGGTGTGACGTGCAGGGTAACTCCGCACACAGCCCATCACTCACCGTGGAACGCAGCACTGAGTCACGCCCGAATGCAGCCGGAACTTGACGTGACATCAGCGGGTTGTCAGAGCCGGCTGCAGCTGGGGGTCACATGATGCCTGTGAGCGGCCAGCTATAGTGCCGCTCACAGGCAATACATACAACTAAGGGTAATTACAAAAACACTTATGGGCACATGCTAAATACATTGGGGCAATTGAAAAAAGTACCGGACAACTCCTTTAAGCAAGAGGCACCACTAACCAAACAACACCATGAAGACCAAGGAGATATCACCAAACAAGTCAGGAACAAAGTTGTTGAGAAGTACAAGTCAGAGTTGAATTATAAAAAAAATCCTAATCTCTGATGATTCCCCAGAGCACCATCAAATCCATTATCATCAAATGGAAAGAAGATAGTACCACAACAAATCTGCCAAGAGAAGACCACCCACCAAAACTCTCAGCCTGGGCAAGGAGGACATTAATCAGAGAGGCAGCACAGAGACCAAAGGTAACCCTGAAGGAGCTGCAGAGTTCCCAAGCAGAAGCTATCTATCCATGCAACCACAATAAGTCGTACACTACATAGAGGTGGCTTTTATGGAAGAGTGGGCAGAAAAAAGCCTTTACTTGCACAAAATTGTATGGCTCATTTAGAGTTTGCCAATGTGGGAGACTCCCAAAAAGTATGGAGAAAGGTGCTGTGGTCAAGTGAGACCAAAATTTAACTTTTTGGCCATCCACGTAAACACTATGTCTGGCACCAAACCAACACAACTCATCACCCCAAAAACACCATCCCCACAGTGAAACATGGGGGTAGCGGCATCATGCTTTAGGAAAGTTTTTTGGCAGCAGGAACAGGGAAATGGTCAGAGTTAAAGGAAAGATTGATGGTGCGAAATACAGTGATATTCTTGAGCAAAACCTGTTTCAGTCTGTCATTGATTTCAGACTGGGACAGAGGTTTATCTTCCAACAAGACAGTGACCCAGAGCATACTACTAAAGCAACACTCTAGTGGTTTAAGGTAAAACATGTTAATGTTCTGGAGGGGCCTAATCAAAGCCCAGACTTTAATCCAATTGAGAATCTGTGGTCAGACTTGAAGATTGCTGTTCACCAGAGGAAACCATTTAAATTTAAGGAGCTGGAGCAGTTTTGCTTTGAGGAATTGGCAAGATGTGGAAAGCTGATAGAGACTTATCCAAAGTGATTTGCAGCTGTAATTGCCAAAAAAAGAGGCTCTATAAAGTACTGACTTTAGGGGGGTGAATAGTTATGCACATTGAAGTTTTCAGTTATTTTGTCCTATTTGTTGTTTGCTTCACAATAAAAATAAAACCAGATTTTCAAAGTTGCAGTCATGTTCTTTCCATGAACTTATGCAAACCCTTAAAAAAACAGTGAAATCCCAGGTTGTGAGGTAGGAAAGCACAAAAAAATGCCAAGGGTTTGAATACTTTCACAAGTCACTGTATATATCAATCTACTTAGCTCCTTCTGCTCTATAAGATGATGCCTGCAGAACAGATTGCATTTTCACGGTGACAGGTTCCCTTTAAACACTATACTAGAGTGAAAAATTGTCTCTTGACTCTCCACTTCAGAATCCAATTTTCCAATGTGATAAAAGAAAAGAGGATGCTCCAGTCAGTAGTATTATCCTAATTATGCAGTTCTTGAGGAACCCAAATGATGTCAACATGGGAGTATTATTCTGACCCATCTAAATGTCCAAATACACATTAGATTATAGTCAGCTGAACCCACTGATTTCAGCAAGAATCGCCAACCAACTAATGTGTGTTCTATGACCTAAAGACCTTTCATAGTCCAAAATGCATCAGATCTGTCACTTTTTTCATATTGAATGTTTTAGTGGATGTATTATAAATGTAAAATTTTAGTCTATTTGGAATTGCCAAAATATTTAACTTCAACATCGTTGTAATATCTGTGGGCCAGCTGAAAGCACCTGATCTACTATGCTCCTCTATGATGAAAGAAAGAATTATGGTGAGCTAACAAGTTTTCTTTATCTCTTTTCTTTTGATTTCATGAATGAGCATTCCTTGAGAAACCAAAGTAATGTTGATGTGGGAGTACTTTTATTAGCTGCCTGAATGCCCACATTCTAAAGTTGGTTGAAGTCAGTACTGCCAATTTTGGCAGAAATGACTGACCAGCTAATGTATTCTGGGGCCTCCTGACTCTCCCGTGGCAGACAATTGTAGAGAAGGTGTGACATGCAGAAGTAGGGCTGTTGCTTCAAAAGCATCCAGCAACTGTAAGAATTAACACAGTCACAAGAGACAGGAAGTGTTGTCCTTCAGAAGCATCCAGCTACTGGAGGGGTTAACACAGTCACAGGAGACAGGAGTGTTTTAGCAGAGCCCCAGGGGGATTGTGGGGAACTTGTTATTGTAGTCTGGCTGAAGCCGAAGAGAAAGGTGGTGTGTTATCTGGATCTGACAGAAGGCAACTGAACAGGATTCAGATCAGGAGAGAAACTAAACACAGGTCAGATAAACTCACATCGCAGAGTATTATTGGGCAGGAAGATAAGGACTGGAAGGAATTGTGTCACAGGGATCATCTCCCTCATCAAACCCTCCCCCCTCCATCTCCAAGCAGGATAAAGAATACTGTGTACTACTGAGTCCTTGTGAAGGGAAAGCATAGCATGTGTATGCATAGAAGTGTGCTGCAAAGAGATCTAATCTGTGCTGAATTATGCTACTGAAGAGACTAACATTACTGTGCCTGCTTTATGAGATTGTACTGTAATGAAGATTGTTGCTGTAATATCCCTGAATTGCACTGGCCGTGCTTCAGATTTAATTCCACTGTTAAACTGTTGAAAAAGACTCTTGTCAGATGTGTCTGGTCAGCAACTGAATCTATCGTGTGCCTGAGAGAAGCTGCAGTCTATGATCGCCCTGAGTAATGGTTCCTCTAGGATTCCAACGAATTTATGAAACCCGTCTCACCCTATCTGAACCTAGCTGCGTGCGTGTAACAAAGGGGTGAATTAGGCAGTTCAAATTCAAATGCCTAATCCTTATGTTTGACAAGTCAATTATTAATGTGTATGGGGGAGTTAGAGGAGATAGCTATCGATGTTTGACCAACAGTTATCTAAGGTGTGTCCTCACCTTAAAAGGTGCCTATCATGTCAAAAATGCTATTAACCTGCAGATATATGGTTAACCTGCAGGTTAATAGCACTATGAAGCCGCCTGGCTGCCACACTGAAAGCCTGGCTGCCGGAAGGAAATTAACTTTATACCTCACGGCAGCCTCGGCTGTCATTAATAGAGGCACGGCCTGCAGTGCTTCCGTCACTGCTCAGTACATAGTGAGTGGTGGCTGTAACAACGGCACTGACTGACAGCCGGCTCATCACTGATGGTACTGATTAAATTGAGCCTGTCATGTAAAAATACGCTATAAACCTAGAGCCGGCTGTCAGTCAGTGCTGGGACATGGTTACAAATGCCACTCACTATGTACTTAGTGGTGAATGAAGCTGAGCTGGCCAAGTCTCTATAACTGAAAGCCAGAGACTGCCGAGAGGAATAAAGTTAATTTCCTCCCGGTAACAAGATTTTCATTGCGGCCACCAACAGCTTAAGAATAGAGATGAGCGTTGTTCTACTTGAACTGTTCGCCAATCTCAAATTCGAGCTGTTTTGGGCGGTGTTCGAGCCGTTCGGCGAACACGAACAATTTGAGAAAAATTCGGCTGTTCGAGGTTATGTTCGATAACTGTTCGTGCACCAAAATCATAACTGGATTTTTTCTCAGTAATGATGAAAATTAATGTTAATACGCAGTTTGAGTGTACAGCGGGGTGGGGGGAGGGGCAGGGGATGGATCTCTGCAGGAACAATGAAGATCTCCATTTTTTTTTTCTCTTTCCCGCATTTACAGTGGGGAGGTGCAATCTGTCAGCCTATCAGCAGCGCACACACGGAGCGAAGTGCTTTTTTTCACACAAGCAAGGGCATGTGTCATTGGCAGTGTATGTCACATGTCCTTGCCCTATAAGACCAAGCCATTTTCCCCGTCGCCACCATTTTCTCACTGCTGCAGCTGCGTGTTAGACGGCACCGCTGTTGCTGTGTGCGCTATACCTTGTTAATTTCAAGCCAATTTTCGCACAAATCTACAGATAGCTTGGGAGTAGGGAATAGTTGTGATTGCAGTCCTTTTAAGGACTAGGTTACAGCATTTCCTACGACTTTTATCAGGCAGGTCTGTGCTCTTAAATAGATAGATTGTGGGAGTAAAGACTAATTGTAATTGGAGTCCTTTTCAGGACTAGGTTACATCAGTTCCTATCAGTTTTTGCCAGGCAGGTCTGTGCCAGTGCTGTGCAAGTTTTATTCACAGCATTTGGCTGAATCTAGCAAAGCTAATCCTTTTTGGCCTATTGCAGAGTGTGTTAGTCAGTGGAGTAGCCTATCTGTGTTGCAAGATATACCACCTGTGTATAGAATACCAATTTTTTTACTGCACCTAGTGAAGTAAAATCTTTTGGGCATAGCATCATTCTATTAGTCCATCTATACTGACCTCCATCAGGTTGCAAATTGAATATAATTTTTTTCTGCATCTAGCTCTGAAAAAATATTGGGCTTCTAGCTGTGTGTGGGACTTGTTGTAATAGTCCATCTATACTGACCTCCATCAGGTTGCAAACTGAATATATTTTTTTCTGCATCTACCTCTGAAAAAATATTGGGCTTCTAGCTGTGTGTGGGACTTGTTCTATTAATCCATCTATACAGACCTCCATCAGGTTGCAAACTGAATATATTTTTTTCTGCATCTACCTCTGAAAAAATATTGGGCTTCTAGCTGTGTGTGTGACTTGTATTAGTCCATCTATACTGACCTCCATCAGGTTGCAAACTGAATATATTTTTTTGTGCATCTACCTCTGAAAAAATATTGGGCTTCTAGCTGTGTGTGGGACTTGTTCTATTAATCCATCTATACAGACCTCCATCAGGTTGCAAACTGAATATATTTTTTTCTGCATCTACCTCTGAAAAAATATTGGGCTTCTAGCTGTGTGTGGGACTTGTTGTATTAGTCCATCTATACTGACCTCCATCAGGTTGCAAACTGAATATATTTTTTTCTGCATCTACCTCTGAAAAAATATTGGGCTTCTAGCTGTGTGTGGGACTTGTTCTATTAATCCATCTATACAGACCTCCATCAGGTTGCAAACTGAATATATTTTTTTCTGCATCTACCTCTGAAAAAATATGTGGCCTTCTAGCAGTGTGTGGGACTTTCTCTATTAGTCCATCTATACTGACCTCCATCAGGTTGCAAACTGAATATATTTTTTTTCTGCATCTAGCTCTGAAAAAATATTTGGCCTTCTAGCAGTGTGTGGGACTTTCTCTATTAGTCCATCTATACTGACCTCCATCAGGTTGCAAATTAAAAATAATTTTTATCTGCATCTACAGTACCTCTGAAAAAATATTTGGGCTTCTAGCTGTGTGTGGGACTTGTTCTATTAGTCCATCTATACTGACCTCCATCAGGTTGCAAATTGAATATAATTTTTATCTGCATCTAGCTCTGAAAAAATATTTGGCCTTCTAGCAGTGTGTGGGACTTTCTCTATTAGTCAATCTATACTGACCTCCATCAGGTTGCAAATTGAATATAATTTTTATCTGCATCTAGCTCAGAAAAAATATTTGGCCTTCTAGCAGTGTGTGGGACTTTCTCTATTAGTCCATCTATACTGACCTCCATCAGGTTGCAAATTAAAAATAATTTTTATCTGCATCTGCCTCTGAAAAAATATTTGGGCTTCTAGCTGTGTGTGGGACTTGTTCTATTACTCCATCTATACTGACCTCCATCAGGTTGCAAACTGAATATATTTTTTTCTGCATCTACCTCTGAAAAAATATTGGGCTTCTAGCTGTGTGTGGGACTTGTTGTATTAGTCCATCTATACTGACCTCCATCAGGTTGCAAATTAAAAATAATTTTTATCTGCATCTACAGTACCTCTGAAAAAATATTTGGGCTTCTAGCTGTGTGTGGGACTTGTTCTATTAGTCCATCTATACTGACCTCCATCAGGTTGCAAATTGAATACAATTTTTATCTGCATCTAGCTCTGAAAAAATATTTGGCCTTCTAGCAGTGTGTGGGACTTTCTCTATTAGTCCATCTATACTGACCTCCATCAGGTTGCAAATTAAAAATAATTTTTATCTGCATCTAGCTCTGAAAAAATATTTGGCCTTCTAGCACTGTGTGGGACTTTCTCTATTAGTCCATCTATACTGACCTCCATCAGGTTGCAAATTAAAAATAATTTTTATCTGCATCTACCTCTGAAAAAATATTTGGGCTTCTAGCTGTGTGTGCGACTTGTTCTATTAATCCATCTATACAGACCTCCATCAGGTTGCAAACTGAATATAATTTTTTTCTGCATCTAGCTCTGAAAAAATATTTGGCCTTCTAGCAGTGTGTGGGACTTGTTCTATTAGTCCACCTATACTGACCTCCATCAGGTTGCAAATTCAAAATAATTTTTTGTCTGCATCTAGCTCTGAAAAAATATTTGGCCTTCTAGCAGTGTGTGGGACTTTCTCTATTAGTCCATCTATACTGACCTCCATCAGGTTGCAAACTGAATATATTTTTTTCTGCATCTACCTCTGAAAAAATATTGGGCTTGTAGCTGTGTGTGGGACTTGTTCTATTAATCCATCTATACAGACCTCCATCAGGTTGCAAACTGAATAAAAAATTTTTCTGCATCTACCTCTGAAAAAATATTTGGGCTTCTAGCTGTGTGTGGGACTTGTTCTATTAGTCCATCTATACTGACCTCCATCAGGTTGCAAATTGAATATAATTTTTTTCTGCATCTAACCCAGCCAATAGTTTTGGCCTAATACCACAGTTTGGCCACTCAGCTCTGCTCGGTTCCCATCCATTGTTTTTTTGTGCAAACAACTCCAGAGTTGTGAATTAGTTAACCACCAAAATGAGTGGAAAAGGGCCTGCTGCTGGTGGAAAGGGGAATAGGCGTGTTGGGAATGGGAAAAAAGGTTGTGTCCGTGGGGTAGGTGTTAAAGCAACAGTAACATCTGCAGAAGAAAGACCATCTTCCAGCCAAACTAAAATGTCTACTTCTTTTAGCGGACAATGTGATAAGATCCCTTTCTTACGGCCACGCCAATCGCTACAAATTCCAGATGAGGCACAAAAACAGCAGGTGCTTCAACGGATATCAAGTGCTCCTTTAAGTGGGCTCTCCTCCACATCAACTTCAACATCACAAATACTCCAGTCCTCAAAGGTGTCACCCCAATCGCACTTGCTTCCTCACAGCTCCCAAATCTCCAGCTGCCCGTCTGAGTATGAGGTAGAACAGATGGTTGAGTCTGCAGAGCTGTTTACTCATACTATAGCCTGGGAATCAGAGGTCGACTCCAGCGCTTCTGTGAATCCAGACGAGGAAATGATCTGCACTGATGCCCAGAATCTTTATGAGTCGGATCCAGGACCAGACTCAGAAGGTTCTGACCATAATGTAGACCCTCATTCCCAAACTGTAACTCCTGTTGGTGGAGACAATGAGGAAGACGATGATAAGACTCAAATACCTGATTGGAGCGACAACTTTAGTTTTTTGTCAGGGCAGGAACAGGTTGGCTCTGAGGACGACGGGTGTGATAACGCACAGGGTGATGATGATGAGGTTGGAGATCCCACTTACTGTCAACCCACAGTCAGCCATGAGATGAGGTCAGCAGAGGAGGTGGAGGAAGATGCTAGTGACGACGAGGTCAGGTTGCGCCTTCCTGGACAGAGACGTAGTACTGGAAGCACGTCAACAACTGCATCCTCAAACACAACTCTGCCTCTCACCACAAGTCGTGGTGGCTCTTCAGGTCGCATGGGTGCTAAGCTTTGCATAGCCTGGGCATTTTTTCAGATCGATAAAGATGACCCAACTCGTGTTATCTGTAACATTTGTCAGCAAAAGCTAAGTAGAGGCCAAAAAATACATAGTTTGAGTACTGCATGCATGAACCGGCACATGGACATGAAGCATAAGTTGCAGTGGGAAGCTCAGTGTGCTACAATGCGGCCTAGCCGGCCGGGCCAACCGCCGTCTGCCATATCTTGTGCATCCGCGGCCTCTTCATCCTCTGTGACTGGGGGGACAGCAGTCACACCTGTTTTGGGGCGCAGACCTGCCACCTCTTTACCCGCAACAGCCAGCGTGATTGGCAGGTCATCATTTTCTTTGGAGGTGGTAACACCAGCTGGTGTTGAGCGCTGTCCGACATTGATAGCACCACCTTTGGATCAAGGCAACCTAACATGTCCGCCTGCATCTTCCTCACAGACCGGCAGTTTGCCGGGGACACCCTTATCAACCCCGTCTAAGCACAATAGCCAGCCCTCGGTCCCTCAGATGTGGACAAGTAAAAGACCATTTCCTCCTAGCCATGAGAAAGCTAAGAGGTTGAATTTCACCATCTGCAAGCTCTTGGCTACAGAAATGCTGCCTTTCCGCCTGGTGGACACAGAGGATTTTCGAGACCTTATGTCCGTCGCAGTGCCCCAGTACCAGATGCCCAGTCGGCACTACTTCTCAAAGAAAGGTGTGCCTGCGCTCCACCAGCATGTCGCACACAACATCACCGCTTCTTTGAGAAACTCTGTGTGTGACAGGGTGCATTTCACCACAGACACTTGGACGAGTAGGCATGGACAGGGGCGTTACATGTCGCTGACTGGGCACTGGGTAACTATGGTGACAGCAGGACAAGGGGCTGCTGTCCAAGTCTTGCCGTCCCCACGAGTTGTGCGTCAATCCTCTTTATGTCAAAGTTCCTCCACTGTTTCTGCCTCCTCAACCTCCTCTCGGTCTTCCACCTGCACCCAAAGCCTGTCTGGTCATGCCACAAGCTTTCTAACTGCGCAGAAGGGATCCCGCACACCTCCTTACTATGCTGGCAGTAGGGCTCAACGTCATCAGGCGGTTTTTACATTGAAATGTCTGGGAAATGTGAGTCACACAGCTGAGGAGTTGTGGTCAGCTCTGGAGAACCAATTTCATGAATGGCTGTCTCCACTGGACCTGAAACCAGGGAAGGCCGTGTGCGACAATGCTGCAAACCTGGGTGCGGCCCTTCGCCGGGGCAATGTCACACACGTGCCTTGTATGGCTCACGTGTTGAACCTGGTTGTCCAGCAATTTTTAGCCCACTATCCCAGACTAGATGGCCTTCTGCAGAGGGCACGGTCGCTGTGTGCTCACTTTCGCCGTTCGCATCCCGCAGCTCAGCGACTTACATCTCTACAGAAGTCGTTGGGCCTGCCACTTCACCGGCTAAAATGCGATGTGCCTACCCGGTGGAATTCAACTCTGCACATGTTGCAGCGACTGTGGCAGCACCGACAAGCCCTGGTGCAATACGTTCTGACGTATAGCCTGGGCCAACGAGATCCAGAGGTGGGGCAAATCACGCTGGAGGAGTGGTCTCAGATCAGGGACCTATGCACCCTTCTGCACAGTTTTGAAATGGCGACGAAGATGTTTAGTGCTGACGATGCCATTATCAGCATGACTATTCCGGTGATTTACATGCTGGAGTAAATGTTAAACAGAATTTGGAGTCAGGTGGTGGCACAAGAGGAGGTGGAGGAAGTAGAGGAGGAGGAGTTGTATGCGGAAGGGCTAACATCTGCAAGGTCCAGACGGTCGGCAGCACCAAGGCGGCAGGCATGTGAGGGTGGGGGAGATGGTTTTACCAGGGCGCATGGTAGCAACCAAACTAGTGAGGAAGGTGCAGGAGCCCAGGAAGAAGTGGAGGACGAACTGATGGAAGACTCATCAGATGAGGGAGACCTTGATCACATTTCTGTTGTGCGAGGTTGGGGGGAGAGGACAGAGGAAGGAGGCATGATTGTTACCTCGCCACCAACACAACAGGGACTTGGTGCTCCTGGATGCGCAACACACATGAGTGCCTTCTTGCTGCACTACCTGCAACATGACCCTCGAATTGTGAGAATTAGAAATAATCCTGACTACTGGGTTGCCACACTGTTAGATCCCCGGTACAAAAGTAAATTTGCAGAAATTATTCCTGCCATAGAAAGGGATGCACGCATGCAGGAGTATCAGCAGAGACTGTTGCAGAATCTTACATGTGCTTTTCCACAAAATACCAGTGGTGCACGTAGTGAATCTCACAGTTTCAACTTGCCAACCGTGGGACCGTCAAGTGTTCAGCACTCAAACCGTAACAGAACCACAGTATCTGCAGGTAACATCAATTTTGCGGAATCATTTCACCACTTTTTTAGCCCATCCTTTGCAAGGCCACAGGAGACAAGAAGTCTGACACATAGTCAACGCCTAGAGACGATGGTACAGGAGTATCTCCAAGTAAACATTGAAGCCATGACTGTGTCACTGAACCCTTGCTCTTTTTGGGCTTCCAATCTGGATAAATGGCCGGAGCTAGCCACTTACGCCTTGGAGATCTTGTCATGCCCCGCAGCCAGCGTTCTGTCTGAACGTGTGTTCAGCGCTGCTGGTGGTGTGCTGACAGATAAGCGCACGCGGCTCTCCACTGATAATGTAGACAGACTCACGTTCATAAAGATGAACAAATCATGGATCCGAAACGACTTTTCTACCCCTGTGTCATCCTGGGGAGAGTAAAAGCTTGATGATTGGTTAAAATCACCCTACCAACCGTTTTAAGCTTTCAAATTACTAATCATGTTTATCTGTATCTTGGCTGGAAAATAATTTGGGCTTTGTAGCAGTGTGCAGCACTGATTCTATTAGGCCATCTATAATAAGCTCCACCAGATTTAAAATTACTAATCATGTTGATCTGTATCTTGACTGGAAAATAATTTGGGCTTTGTAGCAGTGTGCAGCACTGATCCTATTAGGCCATCTATACTAAAGCTTCACCAGATTTAAAATTAATAATAATTTTTAGCTGCATCTAGCCCGGAAAATAATTTTGGGGCTCCGAGATGCGCAAGACACATAAGTGCCTTCTTGCTGCACTACCTGCAGCATGACCCTCATATTGTCAGAATTCGAAGTAATCATGACTACTGGGTTGCCACACTCTTAGATCCCCCACACTTTTCGATCAACCTTTTCATTTTAATAAAGACCAAAAAAATGGTCATTTTTGAAATTATAAGCATTAGCAGGTTGTTAGAAACTGAAATCAAACAGTTTTCAACTCAAGACTTTATTCTAGGTGATGTTACATTTTCACATAGGACCCCTTGTTCGAAAGGAGCTTCTGAACTCTCTCGTCCATTGAATTTGTCAGGTTTTGGATGGTTTCTGCTTCAATTGTTTTGCATGAGGACAGAATACCCTCCCAGAGCTGTTGCTTACATGTGAACTGCCTCCCGCCATCATAGACACTCCTTTTAATGATGCTCCAAAGGTTCTGAATGGGGTAGAGGTCAGGGGAGCATGGGGGTCACACCATAAGTTTGTCCCCTTTTATGCCCATATCAGCCAGAGATGCAGATGTTTTATGTGCAGCATGAGATGGTGCATTATCATGCAAAAAAATGATCTTGCTGTGAAATACACGGTTCTTCTTCTTGAACCATGGCAGGAAGTGCTGTTTGAGAAAATCCACATACATTATGGAGTTCATCTTTAGCGCCTTCAGGGATCCTAAAGGGGCCGACAATCTCTCTGCCCATGATTCCAGCCCAAAACATTACTCCACCTCCTCCTTGTTGGCGCTGTAGCCGTGTTTGCGTGGGGTGTCCATCAACCAGCCATCCTCCACTCCATCCATCTGGACCATCGAGCGCTGCACGGCACTCATCCGTGAACAAAACAGTTTTGAAATCAGTCTTCATGTAATGTTTGGCCCACTGGAGCCGTTTCTGCTTGTGTGAAGTGGATAGAGGAGGTCGACAGGATGGCGTATGCACAGCTGCAAACCTCTGAAGGACCCTGCATCTTGTTGTTCGGGGGACGTTGGAGGCACCAGCAGCTTCAAAAACTTGTCTGCTGCTATGACGAGGCTTTTTTGCCGCTGCTCTTTCAACCTGACCTAATTGCCTGTAGGAAAGAGTCCTCAATTTGCCCTTATCAGCACGCACACGTGTGTACTGTGAATCAGCTACATACTTCTTGATTGCCAAGACACTTCATCCTGATCATCGCACAATGTTGATTGTAGTCATGCCTTGACCTAAACACTCCACAATTTGTTGCTTCTCAGCAGCCGACACATCCTTTTTCTTTCCCATTTTGGCAGAAAATGTAGGCTGCTTAATAATGTGAGACAGCCTTCTTAAGTAGTCTTGCCTTTCATTGGACACACCTGCCAAACTAATTAGCACAGGTGTCTGCAATTGCTTACAGTGATATAAAGAGCCCTGACACACATCACCATCAATGAGTTTAACTGACAAACAAACAAATTCTTCCCTTATCACTCCTAAACACTTTTTGCATAATAATTTGGAACACAGTGTACATGTGCTTTTCCACAAAACACCAGTGGTTCACGTAGTGAATCTTACAGTTCTAACTTGCCAACCGTGGTCTGTATGGAGTTGTTCAATAAAGGGCCCAAAATTAAGATAACATAGATGGGAGAGGTCTCTATGAATAGGAATTCCTAAGTATTTGATACCCTGTGAGGGCCAGGCAAAGGGAAAGTTGGACTGGATGGAATCCTATATGGATTTGGGGAGGGAGACATCGAGGGCCTCAGACTTCGCTGCATTGATTTTAAAATTTGACCATGTAACAAAGTGATCTATTTCAGCCATAACAGCATGGATGGATATATGTGATTGAGTGATATATACTAGGACATCATCAGCAAATAGAGAGCACTTGTACTCGGTGCCTCCCACCTCAATCCACCTAATATTGGGGTTATGGCGAATTGATGAGAGCAGGTGCTCCGTCACTAGGATGTATAAGAGAGGGGACAGAGAACATCCCTGCCTTGTCCCATTGGTGATTGTGAAAGGTGATGAAAATGTTCTGACGCGCCCCCTGGGCCTTGGGACACCCGGAGCCGGACCCTTTTTGGTGGATGCTGGTGGTTGTAGTCTCCGTGGCGGCGACCCGGTTCTGTGGCTCAGGGCGGTCAAACCAGTGGCAGAACTATTTATGTGGTTTTGATGTTTAAATGTCCGACTACGCCACCCGTGGATTGCGGTCAGAGTGAACCGCCGCTCCAGGGCAGACCGCTGAGGCTGGTGTTGTGGGTGCAGCAGAGCGTAGCATAACTCCCCACGGGAGGAGTATAGCCTCAGGGCAGTGTATGCGGAGGATGGGGGTGATGGTGCAGGGCAGCAGCAGTAACGACACGGAGTCAGTGATGCAGTCCAGGGCCTTTACTCACAGTTCTTATTATCCAGACCACGTCTGCAGGTAACGGCTGCCCACGTCGTACTGTGCTCACCAGGTGAGGGGCTCAGACAACTCCCAGATAACTTTGGAGCGCTTCACAGGACCCCCTTTGTGTGTCCTTTGTCTGGCCTTTCTTACCAACCCTTCTGTCCGGCTGCCTTGGGCCTCCTCTTGGTAAACTTGGCGCCAGTTTCCCTGACCCTATGTGGTGCCTTCCTAGTGGGTGTAGCGAGGGGCTGCGCCACATAAAATGTCACAGCCTCCTGTTTCTAGCTGAGGGTCGTTTCCTGCCTCCACTAGTTTCGGGGACCGGTCTCCCCCTTTGGCCTGACCCCTCCACGCAGGTGGATTCGGGCGTGCGGTGGCGACTCGCCCGTCTGCACCCCTGGGATCCCTTTGTTCCTCGTTCCTGGAGCCTTCTCCGCTCCTCTTCCTTCCTTCTCCCTCTTCCAGGCCTGGGCCTCTGTTACTAGGCCCGCCTCCGGAGCAGAGCTCATGCAGAGCCCCTGCTCCCTGCCACTTCTGCTCAGACTTCTCTGCACTGAACTAAGATGGTGCCCACCTTTTATACTCCCTTCTCAATGCACCCAGGAACTGCTTCCTCCCTGCTCCTGCACTACAGGGTTCCCCTTCCTCAGTGTTCCCTCCCCCCACTCCAGCCAGGAACAGGGACTGTCGTGCCCATCTCAGGGGCATATTGGTCGCCCTGCCCCACGGCAATGTGGTGTAATGCATGCAGGTGTCGGGTCCTGATCCACACTACATCCTTACCTGAGAGTGAGATATCACACCTCTGGGTGAGGTGCAATACCTCTGTAGCAACCGAGCCCTCAGGGTGCTACAGTTCCATTTATCTTCAGCCTAGGTGACGTATTGCGATACAGGGCCGTGATTTTGGCTATAAAAGGGTCCCCTAGACCCCTACCCCAAGCTTTTTAAGAGAATCATATATGGCGTGCCAGGAGACTCTATGGAATGCTTTCTCAGCATCCAACGAGAGTATCTAATTACAAATTTTTAACTGCATCTAGCCCAGGAAATACTTTGTGCCTAGTAGCAGTGTCTGCTAGTCAGCGGATTATCCCGGCTGTTAAGCAAGCTACACCACCTGTAGTTTGGACACTTAATTTTTTCAAAGGAAATGCTTCGGGACCACGGGATACTCAGTGAAGAGCATCAGGAGGCACCCCAAGGCATAGGGGCTGGGACTGGCAGTAGGATGCCTTGCGGTGGACAGCCGAGCTCGATCCTTATAAAAGCTTTTTAACTGCAGCAGCTTTAGTGGACGCTACTGGAGCTGGAATTACGCGGCTGCTGGCATGAGACTTGCCCTCCAATAGATCCTTGTAAATGGATTTAAAGTGTATTCATTCAAAGTAGAGAGACAATTTAAATTAAAAAGCTTAGAGCTGCCTCCACCACAGGGGGGCTCGCTCGACCCACCAGCGGACAGGCACCAGTATTGGGAGAGGGGGGCTGGCCGTCAGGGTTCACCGCGGCTCTGGCACAAACCCGGCGACGCGGAGGTGGCACGGGCAGGAGCGGACTGAACGTGTCGGCTTCTCACTTTTTGGATTTTAGAAGGGCATGACATGCCTATATCTGTGTCTCCCCCTCCTTTTACTCCTCCACCTCTTTTCTTTTCGCATGACTATATGTACTTGTCACTTTTCCATGTGTTAGTTGTGTCTTCTGAGCAGTTTGTCAGCTTTTGGACACCTTTGAAGGTGTTTTCTATGTGTTTCTATGTGTTTTTGTTTGCCTGCCATTGGTTTTAACGGTGTTCGAAGGTGTTCGACGAACAGTTCGACGAACAGTTCGGCGAACACACGGGTGTTCGACGAACCGAACCGAACTCGAACACTACGGGGGTGGCGCAACACTACTTAAGAACACTATTAACCAGCAAATTATCCCCATACCTGCAGGTTAATACTGTTTTTTGACACAACAGGTTCCCTTTCAGTCTAAAAATGTCAATTCAACCCTACATATTTCAGAGGTAAGGATTTCCCTTTCACAGATTCCTAATTATGGAGATTGTTATATCTAAAAGAACAAACGGTAAGCTAGCTCTTCCTGTCAGTGACTGCAGACAGTGACAATGCAGTGGGGGGTTTTCAGTACAAAAGATTGGTTAATAAATCTTAATATTTCTGAACTGGGTATCTTTTCAACATTCATATACCAGTATTTTTTATTGGGGTCAAGTTACCTTCCTGTGCAAATTTTCATGTATTTCTTTTAATATTCATAGTTTAATCCATGATGCAAGTACCGTTCATGGATAAGATTAACTTTAATGTGAATATTTTGCATTTTAATATTTATTTGTCATGTTTATGCGGCATCCTTTATGAAATGAAACAAACAGTTGGTATCCTGATAGAAGCAAAATTTACACATTGAGAACATAAGACCAACAAAATACTGAGCATATATTTAACACTGAGAGACGCAACCAACATAGATAATTTCACTGAAAAAACTCAATGGTGCATAAATGCCTCAAAACAATTTCTTTAATATAGTAAATCCAAATATGTACACAGAATAGTTTAAAAAAATCAAAGTAACGCCATGGGGGACCATACATGTATGAGGTAGTACAATAGAGTATTCAATGTATTTTACAAAGACTATTAAGTGCCAAGTGCATTTATACATTCTATTAGGCATGCTTTCTTATGCCTATGTGTATGTCATAGTGAAAATTCTGGGCTATACTTATGAGAATAAAAGTACTTACATCCTATAGTAGTAGAAATGTCTGATGGGGGGGCTCCGGGACCATATTGCCATCAGACATTCCTACTACTATAGGATGTAAGTACTTTTATTCTCATAACTATAGTACCACCTCATGCATGTATGGTCCTCCAGTACGTTACTCTGCTTTTTTAGACAATTTTGTGAACATATTTGGATTTACTGTAAAAATAAATTGTTTTATTTGAGACATTTATGTACCATTGAGTTTTTTCGGTGGTATTACATTGAGAACATATTTGACTTTAAACATAATAACCCCTTCACGACTGATGGCCTGTGAACGGCGTTCATAGGAGATCGGGATTTTTGCTATACATATTTTTTCCTCTGAAACGCAATTGAATTTCAGTGTCAAACATACCTGACTGATATCATACAGCCAGTGGCTGATACATGTTGACCGTGGATCGGGCAGATTGTATCAGCTGTCAGGTTCACTTTAAGGAGAAATTTTACCACTGTCAAAGGCTTCTCACTTAATCAATCAGTTTCCTGCTTAGCACTCTCCTACCCCACTATGTGGCACTCTATTCCAGTCATCTGGGCAGTACTGAGCAATTCTGGCTATACTCAGCATCTGTCCTATAATCAAGCCCACTTTTACTTGATTGGCATCACATCCTGCACACTCACAGGCTGCATTTTTGGCACAAATATATGCCTGATAATAGCCGCAGCTATAGATTATATTTGGTGACTTTCGCGTAGTCCAAAATAATTTAATCCCTCATAAAAAAAATGGCATATTTGACTAAGTAATATTTCAATTTAAAACTGGTTTTAATAAGTGTATCCCATTATGATTGCATAGCACACAAAAAAACAAGAAAAATAGAACTTACATGTTTTTTTAAAAAAAAAAAAAAATTGTAATTGTTATTATCAAGATGCAGAGTCCTCTAGTGGCCCTGGATTGTACTTACTGCAAGTCTAAAGATAATTGCCAACTTCAGAGTGCTGTTTGTATGTAGTCTAACCAAGATATTTTTTATATACTGTATGCATTATCCGATCAATTCATGTAAAAAAATAAAATAAAATGTATACAGATATAGAAAATGATAAAAGCTGTTTTCTAAATAGTTTGTATAATTCTTCATTAATTGATAACCTCTGCTTGGTGTTAGTTAAAATCTCCGGCTCATGCAGGCTTCTTTTTTTATGGTCTCAGCACTATACAATTGGATGTAGCACTCTTGAAATTGCAAAGATAAGGGTTGTGATCACAGAACTATCAAAAGTTTTGTGGCAAATAGCCAACAAGATTGCAATAAAAGTGTGGAGAAAAGACTCACATGAACTGCAAAAGATTTGAGACTTATCAAACATTTAGTGACCAGGAACCAATTATCCTCCAGTGCTGTTATATTCCAGAACTGCAACCTCCCTGGAAGGCCCAGAAGGGCCTGGAAGCACAAGGTGTTCAGTGCTCAGAGACATGGCCAAGGTAAGGAGGGCTGAAACCTGACCACCACTGAACAAGACACAGAAGAGAAATTTCAAGACTGGGCCAAGATATAGCTGAAGAAAAATTTTTCAAAGGTTTTATGGACTGATGAGATGATTGTGACACTTGACGGACCAGATGAATGGGCCTATGGCTGGATCTGTAACCAGCACAGACCTCCACTTTGACTCAAATGCCAGCAAGCTGGAGGTGGGGTATTGCTATAGATGGGTTAATTGACCTTTTTGGGTTGAACATGAACTCAAAATCAACCCCCAAACCTACTACCAGTTTTTAGAAGACTCTTTCTTCAAGCTGTGGTACTGGAAAAAGTCTGCATCATTCAAGAAAACTATGATTTTCATGCAGAACAATGCTCTATCACATCAAAGTACTCCACTGGTTGATTAGCCAGTAAAGGCCTTGAAAGATTAAAGAACTATTCCCATCTCCAAGATCCTATGCCAGTATATAGTAGGTGTAATAATTATAATAATAATAATAATAATAATAATAATAATAGCAAATACCTCCAATTAGAAATGTAGTCAAGTTCTTCTAATTCGCTATGTCACTTACCCCATGTGCAGGCATTGCTGTAGCTTAGGTATCTTGGAGGTGGGAATACCCCTTTAATGATATGGCCCCCGTCCTTACCTGACGAAAACCTTAAGAGCTTGTGGCCCTTCTTAAAAGGGAGATTTATAGTGATGGAAAACAATACACTTAGTGACTAGTGTTTGAAAGGCTGTGATTGATGCTACCTAAAAAGTTTATCATCAACAGATTGACTGACTCCATAGATGGAAGGCTTATGACTGTTATTAAAAAAAGGGGGGCTATATTGGTGAGAAATGTGTTTTTGCACATTTTGAGTTGTTTGGTTATTATTCTCACTTTAACAGATAAAAATACAATTGAGATGGGAAAATGTATGATTTTCATTTAGTTGCATAATATTACTGCACACATAAATTTTCCTAAGAAAGACAAAACCTCACTTTTACTTTCTTAAGGCTGCGTACCCACGATGCATTTTTTAAGCATTTCTGCAGCGGCAATTCTGCCACAGAAACGCTTAAAGAACGCTTGGTAGAAAGCCTGCCATGTTCCCCAATGATAATCCGCATGTGCTGTGCTCATGCTGTGGAAATTTCCGCTGCGGATTATCATTGCAGAAAAATCTGCAGCACTACCATTAATTTTGCGGAATTGCGGCGTTTTAGCCGTTATTGACTTGCATTGGACCGCATACCATCCGCATGACTACACGTGCACATGCGGATATTATGCGGTTCAATGCGCGGATGGTACCCGGGTCTGGAGAAGAGGAGATTCTCCTTCAGACCCGGGTACCATAGTACCTGTAGTTAAAGAATAATTAAAAGAAAAAATAAACATATACTCACCTTCTGATGGCCCCCTATCTGCTCCCAGCAGTGTCGCTGGCTCTTCGGCTGCTCGCGGTGGTAAAAGGACCTGCCATGACGTCATTTAGTCATGTGACAGGTCACGCGACCGCTGACGTCAGCTGTTGCGTGACCTGTCACATGACTAAATGACGCCATGGATGGTCCTTTTACACCACTGCGAGCCGCCGAAGACACTGGAGAAGGAGACCGGGGGCCATCGGAAGGTAAGTATAATGTTTTTTTTTGCTTTTTCACCATTTTTATTCTTTTTTTTTTACTATTGATGCTGCATTTGCAGCATCATAACTTGGTTACCCCATATAAATCCATGCCAGTTGCAAGGATTTATATAGTGTGACCAAGTTGTCAAACACTTTTCCAAATGATGCTAAAATCTCTTGGAAAAGCGCTTGACAACCCACATGCAAAATTGCATGTTCAAAACGCTTTACTTATGCTTCTACCAGGCAGAAAAAAAGCATGTAAATTCTGCATACATTTTTTCTGCCAGGGAGATGCAGAAACGCTACGCAGCATTTCTGCAACGTGGGCACTTAGCCTATATATAGATTTCAGGTTTATTAAACTTTTGGATTGACTGACAGCATTCTAGTTGTTCAATAATAAAATTATCAAAACACAAATTGTCTAATAATTGTGCACAGAGTGTACAGCAGAGTTGAGTTATGTAACAGAGTGTCAGTGTGTCTAAGATGGAGTGTACTCTCTAACACATAATATGTGTGTATTAGTGATGAGCGAGCACTAAAATGCTCGGGTACTCATTGCTCGGGTCGAGCAAATTGGAATACTCGGGTGCTCGACCCGAGCAACGAGTCCAATGTAAGTCTATGGAAAACTCGAGCATTTTTCTAGCGGTTCCCCCCGGCGGTCTGGAGAAGGTCAAAAACTGCCCAAATCGATGGGAACAGTGCTCAATGAAACATGTCAGGCAGGCAGGCAGAATATATACACAGACAGGCAGGCAGGTATATAGGAGGGTGCATGAAAAACATAGCAGGGCACTCGGAACACAGTAGTGCCCTCCGATTTTCACGCACCCGTCTCTTTAAAAAATACGGCAATTCAGCAGCCGCACACAGTTATAACATCGGTACCTGACAATTTAGAACAGAAAGAATAGAGCATCACACATAGATTATATAGATATAAACATGTCAGTCACATATATAATAAGTACTGTGACAGTGTTGGTTACTGTACTTGTCATTTAGTGTTAAAATAAAGGATTTCTAAAAAAAAAAAATTGGCATGGGGTTCCCCGTAATTTTAGTCTCTAGCAGACAGCTGGGGCAGATGTTTGAAGCCTGGGAAGGGGGTAATACCCACGGAGCTTCCCAGGCTACTAATATCAGCCCCCAGCTGAATACCTTGCCTTTACTGGCTATTAAAATGGGGGACCCCCCCAAAAAATGACGTGGGATCCCCCTATTTTAATAGCTAGCAAAGGCTAGGCAGACTGCTGGGGGCTGATATTATTAGCCCAGGAAGGGTGCCATGAATATTGGCCCCCTCCCAGGCTAGAAACACCAGCCCTCAGCCGCCCCAGAAATGGCGCATCCATATGATGTGCCAATTCTGGCACTTAGCCTCGCTCTTCCCACTGCCCTGTAGCGGTGGCAGTGGGGTAATAGGGCTGGAGTTGATGTCAGCGTATAATGCTAGCTGACATCAAGCCCCGGTTAGTAAAGGGGAGGCGTCTATAAGACACCCCCATTACTAACCTCATAGTGAAAGTGAAAAAAAACCACCAACACCCAGAATAAAATCTTTTAATTGAAATAAACACACAATACTTTAATATTCTAAATTAAACTCTACTTACCATTACGCCCATTCCAGCTGAATCCCATGTCTCCTGCAAAAAAATAAAATTAACAAACCTCATCGTTACTTTTCCATGGTTCCCACGACGGCTCCAGCTCTGCTACATTGAGATGGCAGGCTGGATCGTAACAGAATGCTGCTATCCAGCTTGTCATCCTTCAGAGACACTGCAGAGTACAGGCATGCTTGCGCTCCACAATGTCTTGCTGCGACGGCATCCAGATGAGCCGAGTTCATGTCCAACCTGGGCTTGATGTCAGATAGCTCTAAATAGCGCCAAACATGCAAGACGGGGACCCGAGCTCCCACCTGAGCATCGCGCAAGTACTCGACGTACTGAGATGCTCGGGCGAGTACCGAGCAGTGGCGAGCATGTGTGGCGCCCTGCTGCGCTTGGTGCCACAGAAACCAGAAGGGTGCACGGATGGAATTCTCCACAAGAGGCCCTCACTACATGCAAACACCTCCACCTTCCACCTCATACCAGCAGAGGGAGCCCTGTTAGGGATATATAAAGGGAAGGTGGAGCCAGGCAGCTGAGTTTTTAGTTGGTTTTGAGATAAGTTTCTAGTCAGTGCTCAGACAGCAAACAGCACACAGGCTGCTGTTAGAGGCAACCTAGGCCTCCAGCAGCTCTGAAGCCAGACAGAGAGCATGCCGACGCTCATAGAGCGGTGAAGACGCAGCATGCCAGCTGCCTTGTAGTGAAGGCCCCGAGCGTGGCCGACGGCGAGGAGAGAAGGAGTGATAAAAGGGGGCAGAGGAGCATACCAGGCTCACCCCAATATATTTACCGGACACCGAGTCCGAGCCTACAGGGACCCTTCACACCCAGTAGGGTTAACCGGAATCCCAGGAGGACTACAAGTCCCTGGCAGACCTGAAGCTAGACTCACAGGACCAGGTACCACGAAGGCCCCGACGTCCAGGGACAGTGGTTACCAACCGGAGGTCCTACTTCAGAGCAACAGGTGGAGTAACACACAAGACACATAAGCTAGGCACAGTTGCAGGCTAGCCAGGAGCTTACACAGAGACAGACACGGAACAGGAGGCCTTATACCCGCTCACTGGGGAGAAGTCCGAAAGTGCGCCCTTCACCTAGAGTACCCTGGACCATATCTACCAGCTGTACCAGTAAAGGTAACGAAGCAAAACCCCCTGTCTCTGTCCGTTACTCCGGCTGCACCATCGTTCCCTACCTGCACCACAATGCCCAGCGCACCCACCTCCTTTCAATCTACACTGCCCTGAGACCTGCTCCTCCTGTGGGGAGCCGTCCCGTCAAAGCTGCCCCTAACATCAGCCTCAGTGGACTGTCGCAGCGCTGGTAACCTCTTACCAGAATCCACAGGTGGCGTCACAAACTTTTATTTTCATTTTACTAAACCCCTTTTTGGCGCACTGTCCGCCCTGGGCCAGCCACCGTGATATACATATTTACTGCCCCAGACAGTAAGGCCCTACCGGGGGCGCGACACATGCTCGCTCATCACTAGTGTGTATGTGTGTGACTGTAGGCAGCATACAGTGTCTGTGTGTCTAGCATAGAGTGTGTTTGCTAACATACAATGTACGTGTATGTGTAGCATATAGTGTCTGTTCACCTGGTGATTGTACATTGCCTTGAAAACAATTATTCATACCCCGTGAACCTTTTCACATTTTTTCACATTTTTTCACATTACACCGACAAACTTGAATGTATTTTATTGGGATGTTATAAGATATACCAACCCAATGTAACAAGTATTTGTGAAGTGTAAAGGAAATAATAATAAATAATAAATAAAATAATAAATCTGGAAATGATGACATGTATTTGTATTCAGTCCCCTGTAGTCTGAAACCGTTAAATCAGGGATTTAAAACTCAAATACACAGAGGGCCAAAATTAAAAACTTGGACGAAGAAGCGGGCCAACCTTGATATTTATTTTAAAAAAATGTCTACAATTGAGGATGTTTTTCTTTATCATCAAATATAACAATGGGGCATACTGAAATAATATAATATATTATGTAAGAGCAGTAAAATTTATATGGCCCAATGGCCTAATTTGATGACCCATGACCCACCATAGTCCTCCATAAAGTATAATGGGCCCCACATAGTGCTCCATACAATATATTGGACCTACATAGTTCTCCATACAGTATAATGGACCTACATAGTCTTCTATACAGTATAATGGGCTCTACATAGTCCTCCATATAGTATAATGGCCCTAAATAGTGCTACATACAGTATAATGGCCACACATAGTCCTCCATGCAGTAATAATAATAATTTTTATTTTTATAGCGCCAACATATTCTGCAGCACTTTACAATTTTTTTTTGGGGTGAGGGCCCTGCTAACAAGGTTACAGTCTAGGAGGGGGGGACACAAAAGGTAAAATGTACAAATATTGTATAATACAGCCATAATATGCTAAATAGGGTAAGTACATAGCACTACATGAACTGGTTGTAAGCCAGTATGTGTACAGTACAAACAGAGGCTAATCAGTGCATGGATGGTACGAACATGCTTTTGAAGAAAATTTTGATATGGGCCAAACTGGGACAGTTAGACGAGTGTGTTAAGGCGATAGGCCAGTCTAAAGAAATTAGTTTTTAGGGCATGCTTAAAGCTGTGGTTATTGGGAATTAATCTAATTGTCCTGGGTAGTGCATTCCAAAGAATTGGCGCAGCACGTGAGAAATCTTGGAGACGGGAGTGGGAGGCTCGGATTAAGGAGGATTTTAGTTTTAAGTCATTAGCATTATGGAGGTCACGGGAAGGGAGGTAGACTGAGATGAGGGAGGAGATGTAGAGTGGTGCTGAATTGTGGAGAGCTTTGTGGGTAAGCGTGATAAGTTTACATTGAACTCTGTATTGGATGGGCAATCAGTGCAATGACTGGCACAGGGAAGAGGCATCGGTGTATCGGTATGGGAGGAATATGATTCTGACTGCTGCATTCAGGATGGATTGGAGTGGGGAAAATTTAGAAAGAGGGAGCCCTATTAGTAAAGAGTTGCAATAGTTCAGACGAGAATGAATAAGAGCTACAGTAAGAGTTTTTGCCGAGTCAAAGGTAAGAAAAGTTCTGATTCTAGAGATGTTTTTGAGGTGTAGATGACACGAGTGAGTGGGTGATTTGATGTGAGGAGTGAAGGAAAGATCTGAATCAAGTATGACCCAAGACAGCGGGCTTGTTGCTGGGGAGTAATGGTGGAGTCACAAACGGGAATGGCAATATCAGACACAGGTAGGTTAGTGAAGGGAGGAAATATGAGTAGTTCAGTTTTTGACAGATTCAATTTTAGATAAAGGGAGGATAATGGGACCCTGCATTGTCCTCCATACAGTATAATGGGCCCCACATTAAAAATAAATAAATACTCACCTCTTCTCATTCCCCTCTTCTCTGGGCTCGACAGTGAGCACTCGGCAGCTCTTACCTACTCTGCACTGTAGGGGCGAAATAGTGACATCATCCTGCTCGCTGTGCTGAGACATCAGACGCAGAGGGATAATGATGGGGAAGGGAATGGACGGCTTCCCTCTTCCATCACTGCTTTCAACTGTATCGGCTTCCAGAGTGCCGATGCAGTAGAAAATGCAATGTAGCGTGAGGGAGGGGGGAGGGAGGGGAATTGGTCACAAATATAATCATAGCCAAATACAATAGTCTAACCTTGGCCCGCGGGCAAAATATAATGACACTGCAGGACAGATTTGGCCCGCAGGCCAGAGTTTGGCATGTGTGAGCTAAATAAAATCCTGAGTGACCAATTGTCTCCAGAAGTCACATAATTAGTAAATTGAGTCTACCTATGTGTAATTTATTCTCAGTATAACTACAGCTGTTCTGTGAAGGCCTCAGAGGTTTGTTTGAGAACATTAGGGATCAAACTGCATCATGAAAACCAAGGAACACACCAGACAGGTTAGGGATGAACTTGTGGAGAAAAGTAAAGCAATGTTAGCTTATTAAAAATTTGACAAAGTTCTGAACAGCCCACAGAGCACTGTTCAATCTATCATCCAAAAATGGAAGGAATATGACACAACTGCAAACCTACCAAGACATGGCCGTCCACCTAAACTGACATTCCAACCAAGGAAAGCACTAATTAGAGAAGCAGTCAAGAGGCCCATAGTCACTCTGGAGGTGCTGCAAAGATCCACAGCTCAGGTGTGTGAATCTGTTCACATGACAACTATTAGTTTTATACTCCACAAATCTGGCCTTTATGGAAGAGTGGAAAAGAGAAAAACATTTTTGAAAGCAAGCCATAAGAAGTCCCATTTGCAGTTTTCAAAATGCCATGTAGGGAACACTGCTAACATGTGGAAGAAGGTGCACTGATCAGATGAGACCAAAGTAGAACTTTTTGGGCTAAATGCAAAATGCTATGTGCGGCGGAAAACTAACACTGCAGAGCATCCTGAAAACACCATCCTCACTGTCAAACATGTTGGTGGCAGCATCATGCTGCAGGGATATTTTTCTTCAGCGGAGACAGGGAAGCGGGTCAGAGTTGTTGGGAATATGGATGGAGCTAAATATTGGGCAATCCTGAAGGAAAACCTGTTAGAGACTGCAAAAGGCTTGAGACTGGGATGTAGGTTCACCTTCCAGCAGGACACTGACCCTAAACATACTGCCAGAGCTGCATTTGAATGGTTTAGATCAAAACATATTCATATGTTTGAATTGCCCAGTGTGTGTTTGTGTGTCTAACTATAACCAGCCATAACTTTTTATTTTTCTGATTTCCTGTCAATATAGCCGCATGTTGGCTTGCTTTTGCTGTATGAGTTTTACTTTTGAATCACACCATTCATTTTACCACGCAATGCACTACAAAACAGGAAAAAAATACATTTGTGGCCAAATAAAAATTCACAATTCCACAATTGATTTTTGTGTTTTTCATTTATGTGTTCATTTTGTGGTAAAAATGACCTGGCAATATGATTCTCCAGGTCAGTATGATTATGGAAATATCAAATATGCATAGGTATTTTATTTTATTTAAGTGGTGAAAAAATTTGGAAATTTGTAATAAAATTATAAAAAAATGTTTTTGCTTGTGTTGTCATTTTCCAAGACCTGTGACGTTTTCATTTTTTGGTTGTGGTAGGGCTTGACTTTTTATGAACTGACATTTTATTCATACCATTTTGGGGTAGATATGACATTTTGATAGCTTCATATTGCATTTTTTTGCTGTGCTGCGGAGGCCGAGAAAGCGGAATTCTGGCATTTTGATTTCATTTTTCAATTTACATTGTTTATCAATCACATTATATTTTGATAGATCAGATTTTTACGGATGCAGTGGTTCCACATATGTGTATTTTTTTTATTGTCGGGTGATTTGAACTTGTATATATACACCGCGTGCAGAATTATTAGGCAAATGCGTATTTTGATCACTTCGATACTTTTTATACATGTTGTCCTACTCCAAGCTGCATAGGCTTGAGAGCCAACTACCAATTAAGTAAATCTGGTGATGTGCATCTCTGTAATGAGGATGGGTGTTGTCTAATGACATCAACACCCTATATAAGGTGTGCTTAATTATTAGGCAACTTCCTTTCCTTTGGTAAAATGGGTCAGAAGAGAGATTTGACGGGCTCTGAAAAGTCCAAAATTGTGAGATGTCTTGCAGAGGGATGCAGCAGTCTTGAAATTTCCAAACTTTTGAAGCGTGATCACCGAACAATCAAGCTTTTCATGGCAAATAGCCAACAGGGTCGCAAGAAGCGTGTTGGCCAAAAAATGCGCAAAATAACTGCCCATGAATTGAGGAAAATCAAGCATGAAGCTGCCAAGATATCATTCGCCACCAGTTTTGCTATATATCAGAGCTGCAACGTTACTGGAGTATCAAAAAGCACAAGGTGTGCGATACTCAGGGACATGGCCAAGCTAAGGAAGGCTGAAAAACGACCACCTTTGAACAAGAAGCATAAGATAAAACGTCAAGAATGGGCCAAGAAATATCTTAAGAATGATTTTTCAAAGGTTTTATGGACTGATGAAATGAGGGTGACTCTTGATGGGCCAGATGGATGGGCCAGAGACTGGACCAATAAAGGGCAGAGAGCTCCACTCCGACTCAGACGCCAGCAAGGTGGAGGTGGGGTACTGGTATGGGCTGGTATCATCAAAGATGAACTTGTGGGACCTTTTCGGGTTGAGGATGGAGTGAAGCTCAACTCCCAGACCTACTGCCAGTTTCTGGAAGACAACTTCTTCAAGCAGTGGTACAGGAAGAAGTCGGTATCGTTCAAGAAAAACATGATTTTCATGCAGGACAATGCTCCATCACATGCATCCAACTACTCCACAGCGTGGCTGGCCAGTAAAGTTCTAAAAGAAGAAAAAATAATGACATGGCCCCCTTGTTCACCTGATCTGAACCCCATAGAGAACCTGTGGTCCATCATAAAATGTGAGATCTACAGGGAGGGAAAACAGTACACCTCTCGGAACAGTGTCTGGGAGGCTGTGGTGGCTGCAGCACGCAATGTTGGTCGAAAACAGATCAAGCAACTGACAGAATCTATGGATGGAAGGCTGCTGAGTGTCATCATAAAGAAAGGTGGCTATACTGATCACTAATTTTTTTGTTTTTTGTTTTTGCATGTCAGAAATGTTTATTTCTAAATTTTGTGAAAATAAACAAGTGAGATGGGATTATATTTGGTTTTTATTAAGTTGCCTAATAATTCTGCACAGTAATAGTTACCTGCACAAACAGATATCCTCCTAAGATAGTCAAATCTAAAAAAAAAACACTCCAACTTCTAAAAATATTAAGCTTGGATATTTATGAGTCTTTAGGGTTGATTGAGAACATAGTTGTTGATCAATAATAAAAATAATCCTCTAAAATACAACTTGCCTAATAATTCTGCACACAGTGTATATTTTTTGTCATATTTTTTAATCTTTTTTATTTTTACTGTATTTTTTAGCTCCTTTAGGGGACTTGAACCTGCAATCATCTGATCGCTTATACTATATTCTACAATACCAAATTATTGTAGTAATTAGCAAAAATCATGTGTCCTCTGACGCCCAGGAACAGGCGTAGTGGTGCTCAGTGTACCCTTAGAATGACACAATCCCACTGTAAATTCCCTTATTAGAGATTGACAGTGGCATTTAACAGGTCAACAGCAGTTGCAGACCTTGGCTCCACTTGTCACTGTTAGAGACAGATGATGGCTGAATAACATAGCCATTATCTGCTGGGAAAATGCAGGCTCAGGTCCTACATCAAACACATGGCCCTAACATTGGACCTATAAGTACAGGTAAGAGTAGGAGGTTAAGGAAGACATCAAAGATAGAAAATTCGAGACGCTATACCTTTGAAAATGGAAAATGCACAACAAAAAATATAGGCAGAAACAGGTGTAGACATTTGTGACCGAACTGATTAGCATCAGCTGAATCGGATTTTCTCGCACAGTAGTCAGACAAAAACCAACCATAAGGTCTCATTCAGATGTTCATTTTTTCACGTGTGGGGAAAAAAAATAAAAAAGATTCATTTTCATCAGTGTTTTTGATCAGATTTTAATCAGTGGTTGGTCAGTTTATCAGTTTTTACCACCAGCACTTCTTCAGTGACTTTCTGGTATGGGAAAAAAAAGATTTCAAAACTTTTCCCACCCATTGCAATGTTAAAAATGGACAGCAAGCGGATTACAGACAGATGTCATCTGTGTGCTCTCTGTGATTTTCATGGACCCATAGAACAGTATGGGTGATTTTGGTCCATGACTTAGATCTTTAACAATCGTGAATCAGATAAATATAGCACATTGCTCCACCCAGTGTGTGAAATTAAGGATCTCACAGTTCCTCTTGGACATCATATAGCAAAACACAGTTTGACACATAAAAAGCAGTTAGAAATCCTACTTCCTATTAAATTATCACTATAATACCTTCTCCTATTTTTACTACACTATAAGACTTAAAACAACGTCAAGCTCTTTCTTGCATCAATCATGAATTTTCAAAATGATGCAGCCACAACCTCTGAATGCAGAATGACACCTATACAGAAGAAACAAAGTTGCAGAGGACTAAGAAGAAGGAATTATGGAGTTTGGATCTTAACGCTTTTATTCATTTGAAGGACATGTCCAGAAACAGTCCTCATCACAATCACATCTAAAGTTTATGGTAGAATTTAAAAATAAAAATCGATCCATGTCAAAGCTATTTTTTGTTAGACTCATTCATTTTGGACATAATCCTTAAAGCTGGAATGTTTTCTTTTAAACAAACATTGATTTGTGCCATATTTGTGTAATTGCTTCATGTAAAAAAAAAAGAACGGAACACATAACTGCAAATTTTTTTTATATGGGCTGTGACACCAGGTAAATGCTGAGCAATGCTATTAAAAGTACAGAGCTGTACTTAATAGACTATAAAGGGGATATGGAGCTGCAATTAAACCCAAGGGTATAGTCACAATTATGCTTATTTTGAAGAGAATGGTCTACATGCTGTAAGAGAGTTAACATTTTTATATGTGAACTTGAGCAATAGAATCAGGAGTAAAACTAAATGTTCCCAGACTAATATCCTGAAATATGTCGGCAATTATAAATTATCAATTATATTTGCAGTAAGTTTTGCTTTGTAACATTTTTTCATAAAGTCAGAAACTTCACAACGTCCTAAATATATCGGGAGTGGACCACATGGAATGTACATCAGTGATAGAATTTTGTGACTCACTCAGTTTATAAGCCAAGGAGAATACTTTTGTATTTTCATGTCAGCTCACTGTATCAAGGAGACAACAACTGCCAAACCACATAATACTAAATGCTCATTTTACAGCACCTGCATAACTACTCTAAATTAGCAGTATAACTCATCATTAACATGTATCAGTTCTCAAAGTTCACTGTGCGTTTCTTTGCGAATATGAAAATCACAAAAGATGTATATGCTACTATTATTTGCCCTTAAAAGATGACAGCGTGTGTGCCAGCTGCTGTGACCGCAGTAAAAAAGTTACCACCGGTTACAGGCATCAGCTGATCAGAGTACTACTCTCATCATCGTACAAATGGTCTTGCTGATAGCAGCAAGAGCAGGTGTACGTTGATGAGAGTATTCACCAGCCGGCGCCTGTGCAATAAATAAATAAAAGAAAAAAAATGCTGTCAGCTTTATCTTGGCTGGTTATGAAAAATAGAGGGGTCCCCACACCATTTTTTTTAAAATTATTTAAATAAATAATGTAAAAAAACAGCGTGGGATCCCCTCCATTTTTGACAACCAACCAAGCTAAAGTAGACAGCTGGGGGTTGATATTCTCAGACTGGAAAGGGGCCATGGATATTGGCCCTCCCCAGTCTAAAATTAGCAGCCCGTAGCCACCCCAGAAAAGGCGCATCTATTACATGCGTCAATTCTGGCGCTTTGCCCATATCTTCCCACTTGCCCTGGTGGGTGGCAAGTGGGGTAATAGTATTGAGGTTGATGTCAGCTTTGTAATGTCAGTTGACATCAAGCCCAGGGGTTAGTAATGTCTGCTTTAGCTTGACTGGTTATCAATTATGGGGGGGGACCCCAATCAGTTTTTTTAAATTATTTATTTAAATAATTTTTTAAAAAAAGGCCTGAGACCCCTCTATTTTTAATAACCAGCCAAGATAAAGCTGACAGCTGCAGCTGTCAGCTTTACTTGTGCTGGTTACCAAGAATAGAGGGGAACCGCCCATCTTTTTTTATTTATTTATTTTCATCAAGCATTGTTCGGGCTGCTGAACCCGAACAGTAACACGGACTTCCTAGAGAAGTTTGTGTTTGGGGTCCGTGCACGAACACTAGGTCTTCTGCACGGCCCCCGAACTTTACCGTTCGGGCCTTCAGGTCTTTGGATGTTTGACGTGGTGTGTTTTCCACCATTCGCACCAACCTGCAAAGACATTTCTTGTCAATTTTCCTCTTTCCCCCACATCCAAGGAGGTTCCTGACAGTTCCATGCTTGGCAAACTTCTTAATAACTTTGCGCACTGTTGAGACTGGGATATCAAGGTCTTTGGAGATGGCCTTATACCCTTTGGAAGTCTTGTGTTTGCTAATAATAGCAGTTCTGATGTCCTCCGACAGCTCCTTTGTCTTCACCATTGTGACAAAGGAACAGGACCTACCATGTGGCTTTTTAAAACAGTGAAGTCATCATTCATTGGATAATTCATGTCACATGGGCACCGACAATTAATCACAGAAGAATCTCTTTTGTGATTTACCACAGGCAAGTCCTAATGTGTTTCCATACTAAATTAATATAAAGGGTGTCAATACCAGTGTCACAGCAAGCTTTAGGTTTTTCTATTTTTCCCTCCCAATGTTTTTGGTTTTAAATTATTATTTATCATTTGCTCTTTTGTATTTAAAGAAGTTGTCCACTACTTTTACATTGATGCCCCATCCATAGGATCGGGCATCAATGTCTGATCGGCAGTGGCTACCGGCCGGAAGTGCTTACTTTTAGAGCTTGGCCGTATAGCTGTAGTGGCCGCTTCGGGGTAGTGCACATCCGCCTCCCACTGAATTGAATAGGACGCAGATGTGGGGGTGGCCACTACAGCTAGAAGGCCAAGCTACGCAAGCAAGCACTTCTGGCCGGTGGCCACTGCCGCCAGCACTAATAGCAGCTGATCGGCGGGGGTGCTGGGTGCAGGACCCTGGTCGATCAGACATTGATGCCATCCATACGATGGGGCATCAATGTAAAAGTGTTAGAACTCGCCTGTTAGGTTTTTCTATTATGCTGGTCACATGACCGTTTTTGCCTATTTAATCCTGCTCCGCCCTTCTGGCCTTGCTGGACTTCATTGTAATTTCTACTCTTAAGCTAGCCAGGTGCTTTGTTACCTTTCTCAGTCAGTTTAGCTAGGTCTTTTGACCTCTATGTTCTATGTTGTTTGTTTGTCTTTTTACTGCTACAATTTCTGCTAGGAGGTGTCCATCTTTCTACCAGTCCCTAGTTCTTGTAGGGATCCCTCCCTCACATCTATAGGTCTTCGTTCAGACTAGCTGAGGACTTTAGCGGGTCTGATCGCAGGATCAGGTTCCCCGTTACATCGTAGGGATCTAGCTTAGTTCTATTGTAGGGACAGATCTCCTGTCTTTCCTTAGTGCTGACCCTCTAAGTCACCTGTGGCTGTTGGATTTTTTTTTGTTAAAAAAAAGGACGGCGGTTTACGTCCTTGTTTGGACTTTCGCGAGCTTAATAAAATTACTGTAAGCAATTCCTACCCATTGCCATTGATTCCTGATTTGTTTAGCCAGTTAGTGGGGGCCAAGTGGTTCTCTAAAATTGATCTCCGGGGAGCATACAATTTGTTGCGCATGAAGGAGGGTGATGAATGGAAAACTGCTTTTAACACTCCTGTGGGTCATTTTGAGAATTTGGTTATGCCTTTTGGTCTTACCAATGCACCAGCATTTTTTCAGAATCTTATTAATGACATCCTTAGACCTTTGATCGGCAAAAATGTGGTTGTGTATTTGGGTGACATTTTGATTTATTCGCCTGACCTGGAGTCTCATTGGCGGAGCGTACGTGAGGTATTGCAGTTATTGATTGACAATTCGCTTTTTGCTAAGCTGGAGAAATGTGAGTTCGCTGTACAGAGAATTAGTTTTTTGGGCTACATTATCTCCAGCGAGGGCTTTGAGATGGACCCTGTGAAAGTTCAAGTTGTGCAGGAATGGCCTAGGCCTATTGGTTTGAAATCGATACAGAGGTTTTTGGGTTTCGCCAATTATTACAGAAAATTCATTAAAAAATTTTCTATTATTGTTAAACCACTGACCGATCTCACCAGGAAAGGTTCTAATATGGTTCAGTGGACTTCTGAGGCCATTGAAGCGTTTGTGTTTCTAAAGGAGAGGTTCAGCTCTGCCCCCATCCTTATGCAGCCTGATGTGACTAAGCCGTTTTTGGTTGAGGTTGATGCTTCTTCTGTGGGGGTCGGTGCGGTGTTGTCTCAGGAAAACAAGGATGGAGTACATCCCTGTGCTTTTTTTTCAAAAAATTTTTCTGAGACTGAACTTAATTACGATATTGGTAATCGGGAATTGCTGGCTATTAAACTCGCATTTGAACACTGGCGTCATCTCTTGGAAGGTGCTGATTTTCCCATTCAGGTTTTCACTGATCATAAAAATCTGATCTATCTTGATGCTGCCAAGCACTTGAATGCCCGTCAGGCTAGGTGAGCACTTTTTTTTTCGCGCTTTAATTTTTCCGTTACTTACATCCCGGGTACCAAGAATGTTAAAGCTGATGCTTTGTCTCGCAGCTTTTCTCCCATTGTCGGTGCTGAGGAGGAGGAGAGCATTTTACAAGAAGGTGTTGTGATTGCTGCATTGGACTCCGTTTTGGAAGATGAGATTCTTAAAGCACAGGAGAATGCCCCATCTAACACTCCCCATGGGAGGTTGTTTGTGCCTAGGACCTTTAGGAGAGATTTGTTTGTTGAGTGTCATGAGTCTCGGTTGGCAGGTCATCCTGGAATTTCTGAGACCAAGAGACTTGTGGGTCGCAGTTTTTGGTGGCCTGGATGGCAGAAGGAGGTCATTAAGTGGGTGCGTCAATGTACTGTGTGTGCTAGATCTAAGTCTTCACATACTCCTGCTGCGATGTTGCTTTGCCCTCTGGAGGTTCCTAGTGCACCTTGGACACATCTGGCTATGGACTTTATTACTGACCTTCCCCCCTCTGAGGGTTTCACGGTCATCTGGGTGGTCGTGGACCGTTTTAGCAAGATGTGTCACTTGGTTGCCTTCATCAAACTGCCCTGCGCTAAGACACTCGCTAAGGCCTTTGTCAAGGAGATTGTCTGACTCCATGGTGTTCCTACTGACATTGTTTCTGATAGGGGACCTCAGTTCGTGGCTCGTTTTTGGCGTGCCTTTTGTGACAGGTTGGGAGTTCATTTGTCATTTTCATCTGGATATCATCCTGAGTCTAATGGCCAGACAGAAAGGAAGAACCAGGATGTTGAGCCGTTCTTGCGTTGTTTTGTGGCAGACAATCAAGAGGGGTGGTCTGAGTTTCTTCCGCTAGCTGAATTTGCTCTTAACAACCATGCATCCTCTTCTGCTGCGTGTTCGCCTTTTTTTTGTTGTTCTGGGAGACATCCGTCTTTTGGGTCATTCTCCAAATTGGTATCGGCTGTGCCTGAGGAGGAGAGTTTTTTCGGTGATTTGGAAAGAGTTTGGACGGATGTGCGTGGTAATCTTCAGGAGGCTAACAAAAAATCTAAGAGGTACTTTGACAGGAAATGTCAAGAGGTTTTGTTTACGGTTGGTGACATGGTTTGCTTGTCCTCTAAGAATCTGCGGTTGAGGATTCCTTCTAAAAAATTGGGTCCCAAGATTGTAGGGCCCTTTAAGGTGCTTCAGGTAGTTAACCAATCTGCTGTTAGGTTGGAGGTTCCTACCTCCTGGAAGATTAATCCGGTGTTTCATGTTTCTCTATTGAAAAAAGCTTATGTATCAGATAGAGATGCCACTGCCACTGTTCCTCCAGTGGTGGAGGACGGGGAATATGAAATTTACCGCATCCTTAATTCTAGACGGTATAGAGGGAGTTTGCAGTATCTCGTCGCTTGGAAGGGTTTCGGTCCCGAGGATAACTCATGGGTGAGGGCAGATGATGTTTCTGCTTCCAGACTTGTCAGATCGTTTCACAAGAGATTTCCTGATAAGCCTGGGACTATGGGATCCGGAGGATCCTCATAGAGGATGGGGTACTGTTAGAACTCTCCTGTTAGTTTTTTTCTATTATACTGGTCACATGACCGTTTTTGCCTATTTAATCCTGCTCTGCCCTTCTGGCCTTGCTGGACTACATTGTAATTTCTACTCTTAAGCTAGCCAGGTGCTTTGTTACCTTTCTCAGTCAGTTCAGCTAGGTCTTTTGACCTCTATGTTCTATGTTGTTTGTTTGTCTTTTTACTGCTGCAATTTCTGCTAGGAGGTGTCCATCTTTCTCCCAGTCACTAGTTCTTGTAGGGATCCCTCCCTCACATCTATAGGTCTTCGTTCAGACTAGCTGAGGACTTTAGCGGGTCTGATCGCAGGATCAGGTTCCCCGTTACATCGTAGGGATCTAGCTTAGTTCTATTGTAGGGACAGATCTCCTGTCTTTCCTTAGTGCTTGTAGCAGATCATAACAAAAAGTAGTGGACAACTTCTTTAACATGAGTGCTCTATACAAAATTTTTTTCACTTAATTCATTTTTTTAAGGAGATATTCCACATTATGTACTTAAACTTGATGGGTGCCTATAACGATGAGCAGGACTGTATATATTTTTTATTCTTATGGGTCTCGCTTGGGCTGTGAGGGCATCATAATGTATATAGGGTAGCCGTGGGGCCATTAAACTGTGTATAGAGAGCTGTGGTGGGCCTCACACTTTATATAGGAAACTATGGTGGCCTCATATAGGGAGATATGAGGGACATCATAATATATAAAGGGAGCTGTGAGGCCATTGTACTGTATATAGAGAGTTTTATAGAGATTATAGAGTTATATATAGAGTTTTGGGGGCCATTATCAGGTATATGAGGAATTGTGAGGGCCATCACGCTGTGTATGGGAAGCTATGGTGGGTCTCATACTGTAAATAGAGAGCTGTGGGGGGCCTCAGCCATATACAGGGAGCTTAGGAAGACTGTATATAACAAGCTTTGCTGGGCCTTATACTGTATATAAGGAGCTGTGGGGGCCTCATACTGTATATAGGGAGCTGTGGAACATTTATACTGCATATAGGTAGCTGTATGAGCCTCATACTGTATATAGGGATCTGTGGGGGCAATCATACTGTATATATGGAGCTATGAAGACCATCATACTGTGAATAGAGAGTTGTGAGTACCATTATACTGTATATATGGGGCTGTTGGAACATCATACTGTCTATAGAGAGCTGTGGGTACATCATATTGTATATAGGGAGCTATGGGGCTATCATACTTTTTATTGGGAGCTCTTGGGACAGACATTCTGTATATATGGGGCTGTTGAAACATCATATTGTATATAGGGAGCTGTGGGGACATCATATTGTATATTGGGAGCTGTGGGGGACATTATATTGTATATAGGGAATTGTGGGGCCATCATACTGTATATAGTGTGCTGTGGGAACCATCATACTGTAAATAGAGGGCTGTTGGAATATCACATTGTGTATGGGGAGCTGTGTGGATGTCATATTGTATAAAGAAGCTGAGTGGCCATCATACTGTATATAGGAGCTGTGGGGCCATTACACTGTATATAGGGAGCTGTGGGGCTCATCATACTGGGTATACGGAGCTTCGGGGCCATTATACTGTATATACAGATCTGTGGTGAGAGCATACTGTATATAGGAAGATATGAGGACCATCATATTGTATACAGGGGGCTGAGAGGGCCGTCATACTATATATAGGGAGCTGTGGAGACCATCATACTGTATAAAGAGGAGCTTTGTGGGACATCATACTGTATATAGTGGGCTGTGGGGCCATCATATTGTATGTAGGGAGCTGTGGGGGCCTCATACTATATACAAGGAGATGTGGGACCATTATACTGTATATAGCCAAACTATGATGTTCATCTTACTGTATATAGATAACTGTGGGGCCATCATACTGTGTATAGAAAGCTCATTATACTGTGTATAGGGAGGTGTGGGGGCATCAGATTGTATTTAGGGAGCTGTGGGGCCATCATAATGTATATATTGAACTGTGGGGCCATATATAGGGAGCTGTGAGAATATCATACGGGGCAGCCTTCATACTGTGAATATGAGACAATACGGCGTAATACTGTGTATAGGGGCTATGGGCCATCATAATGTGTATAGGAGCTATGGTCTATAATACTGGGTATAGGGGGCTTGGGCCATCATGATGTGTATAGGGGGACTGTGGGGGCCTTCAAACTGCATATGGGGGCTGTGGGGTATCATTATAAGGTGGCACAATGGGGGATAATAATCATTATAGGGAAGCACATGGGTATTGTTATAAACAAGCAAAGGGGGCATTTTTATTATTATAATGAGGTAAGGGATCATTATTACAAAGGGTCATGGGGGAATTCATATTAGAGGAGGCATAGGAGAATGACTATTATAAGGCAGCAAAAGGGGGCATTATTTATATTGGTGTTGTATATCTGTAAGGACACAGGAGGATTATTATTATAAGGAGACAGGTGGGGTGACTATTATAAGGCAGCACAGGGGAACATTGTTACTATATGGTGCTGTATAACTTTAAGGAAGCAAAGGGGAGCATTATTACTATGCAGAAGTAGAGTGGAATCATTATTACTGTGCAGGGGCACTGTGTCATGTGTCTGTGCCTGTGCTTTGTGGTCAGATTCTCTGTTCGCTGAGCCACAGCAGATACAGCTTTTCTGCTGGTGTTTAGTTTCTGTTGTCCTTGCTTCAGTCTTTTTAGGGTAACAGGACAGACAAATGAGTAAATGAAAACACCTATCACCTTTCGGGTGCAGCTTTATATACTTTCCCCCTGCTTGTATTTCCTGCTGGTGATAGTCTTATTTGGATGTCCAGCTATACGGCTGTAGTTTAAGCCAGTCAGTGAAAGACCAGCTAGGGTTTTTCTCTCTGCTGTTTTTGTTCTTTACCCTGCACTTCTCTTCTGTTTATTTTCAGGAAGTAAGCGGTATCTACAATATAACCGGGGATGCGTGTTGCTGTCTGAAGCCTTTATAGACTGCGCAAGTGCGACACGCCTGCGCAGTCTGGCTCCAGACAGAAGCACGCATGGAGCCGTTACAGGTAAGAGGGGTGTGTATGGTGCCGGAGATCACGGTATGCGTAGACACTGAACGCATGGCGCCATACTTACATACTTACCTGACCGGCGCCTCTCTTCTCGCTGGAGACCGGGGATGGAGTGAAGGCGTCGGAATCGGTGCATGCGCATAGCGCTATCCGGCGCCATTTTACTGAAGACACATTTCCAGGATTGGGGGATGAGGGGACCATGCATACCAGGATTGGGGGTGAGGGGACCATGAATACCAGGATTGAGGGATGAGGGGTACTATGTATACCAGGATAGGGATCTGGGGGGGGCATGCATACCAGGATTTGGATGAGGGGCCATGCATACCAGGATAGGGATGAGGGTTACCATGTATACCAGGATAGGGATGAGGGGTACCATGCATAACAGGATGAGGGATGGGGTGCCATGCATACCAGGATAGGGATGAGGGGTACCATGCATACCAGGATGAGGGGTACCATACATACCAGGATAGGGATGAGGGATGGGGTACCATGCATACCAGGATTGGGTATGAGGGAGCCATGCATACCAGGAAGAGGGGCGCCATGCATGCCAGGATTGGGATGAGGGGTGCCATGCATACCAGGATTGGGGATGAGGGTTTATAATTTAGGGTTTATAATGTAGAGCCGTGAAAATAAAAAGTAATAATTTTTTCCACAAAAATTTTCTTTTAGCCCCAAATTTTTGATTTTCACAAGGGTAACAGGAGAAAATTGACATCTCATTTTATTGTTCAATTTCTTCAGAGTACGCCAATACCCTACATGTATTTGGGAACTACTTTTGAGGCATAGTGCTAAGGTCAGAAGGGAAGGAGCACTATATTATATTGCAGATTTTACTGTTATGGTTTGAAGGTGCCATGACCCCCTGAGGTACCATAACAGCAGAATTCCCCATAAGTGACCCCATTTAACAAACTACACCTCTCAATGAACTTATCTAGGGGTACAGTGATCATATTGACAGCACAGGTGTGTCACAGAATTTTATACCATTGGGCAGTGAAGAAAAAATAATCAAATTTTTACCACACACATTTTGTTTTCGCCCAAGATTTTACATTTTCAAATGGGGATAATGGATAAAACTAGCACCAAAATTTGTCCCACAATTTCTGCTGAATGTGGCAATACCTCATATGTGGCTGTGCAGTACTGCTTAGCCACACGACGACACTCGGGAGGGATGGAGCGCTATTTGCCTGCTGGAGCGCAGATTTTCCTAGAATAGTTTGCGGACTCCATATACAGAGACCATAAATGCTAGAAGAGCAGCATACCCACCTCAAGTGACCCCATTTTGGAAATTATACTCCTGCCAAACACGTGGATTCTAAATGTGGTTTAGACACACACTGGAGCTCAGAAGGGTGGGGGGGGGGGCATTAGAATTTCGGAGCCCAGAATTTGCTGAATTTCTTTCGGGGGCGAGGGGCCATTTCACTTTTCCAGAGCCTTTGTGCTACCAGTAACATGGAAGCCCCCTATATTTCCATTGACAGATGATGGACCTGAGTGTTTTTTTTTTGTGGATTGAGTTGAAGCTTTTATTGGGAACATTTTACATAACATTTGGGATCACATTTATCTGGCGCTTTACGCTGAGAAATTGCTATGGGGTTTCCATCTGAATCTCTAAGTGACATGACACCCCCCAGGGGATCCATTCACTATAATGAGGCAGCAGAGTTACTCTGGGCTCTGTCTAGCCTCTGTTCAGAATTGTCCTTCTTTTCAGAGGTGCACAAAACTGTGGCTGACCGCGCTTTTATGCACGCCTAATAAAAAGACAGACACCACCGGATCACAGGTCAGACAGCATCCACAGTGAACCTGTCTGACCTGAAGGGGTTAACTAGTGTGACACTTTTATAGGTCGGGAACTGGCAATACCAAATATGTATACTTATTTATTTATTTTTTTTACATAAAAATGTGTATTTATTAGTGTCATATTTTTTTTATTATTATTATTTTGTAATTTTTTTACATACTTTTACAAATTTTTTTTAGCATTTTTTTTAACTTTTTTACTTAGTCCCATTGTGAGACTTTCACTTTTTTCCCTTTGATCACAGGTATAATGTATTGCAATGCACTAGATTGCAGTGCATTATACCTATAGTGAAAGCTCCTGAGACCATGCTGTGTGCACAGTTTTATTGCATTATGCTTGTTTTATCTGGAATATGCCTTTAAGTGGGCCTTAGCTAACGTTTAAGATACTTCTCCGGGATGTAGTTTGGTGAAGAGGATTATTTCTCATTGTAGTACTTCCTTTGTAGTAAAAAAAAAATCCTATTTAGAAAAAGTTCAAATAATTTATGTGAGCAAAACAATTATTAAGGAGTTCTAGAATAAATATTAAAACAATTATTAAGTAGTTCTAGAACTTTATTGTTCTTTACATTATACAGTATGGTATTTAGCCATATACAGAATTTATAGATGTCATTTTAATTTTATTCTACATTATCACAACAGTCAAATATGGCTATAATAATCTCCATAGTTGGCAACTCTTTTCTCTAACATTGTAATTTCGATTTGACCCCTAGAGTATCCTTAATGCTTTTAAACTTAAAGCATTTTTACCAGTTTTATGTTTTTTCCCTTCTTATAGCTGCAGGCAGTGAAATTTGAACATGTGTGGAATTTTGTATTTTACACTCCTGTGGGAGCATCAGAGACACTGCTGTCAGGGACCATGAATCATGTTAATACATAGCAACCTCTACAGCTGTTTAAATGTCTACCATAATATGATGATTTTAAACTTAAATTAGAGTGTGTTACATATACTTTACATCAGAAATTCTGTACAAAATCGAGGAGCGAGAAAATTTGACAGCTATTTGTAGTGCACCTTTTTAGTCTTTGTATGAAAACAAGCTGCTTCTTTATATGCGCCATTTCATTGTCAGCTCCACTTACTATATATATTGTGAGGTACCTGAGATATCCTTGCTTTATTACTCTATTACTATTCTTTGCTTAGTACTTTGCTGCACAAATATAAGTCATTCATTTAAATCAACAGTATTATAACATTGGTGTTCTTTTCTTTGATTTTTTTTTACCTAGGTCATCCATGTACAATACATTATGAAATATTGCAGTTTCCACTTTGGTGGCTATTAGAGATGAGAAAATATATAAAAGCAGAATTAAATTCTACTTGTATTATACAAAAATCTGTATTCGCCAAAATTCGCATTTTGTGCAATTCATTTCTGTGCGGATTCGGCAATATGGGGACCGCTGGCCAAGTATAGTCATCAAAAGATAAAAAAATAAAATCCTTATACCCACTGCTCACCTTTTCTGCCCCTCTGCTCCTCACTATCACCCGTTGGGTCCTCACCACATCTACTGATCACCTTTACTCTCGCTGAAGTACCCGGCTCTGCTGAAGCCTGGGAGGGTTCTACATATGCGCGCGTAATGTGACAGCTCATGTCATGATGTCATGATGTTGTAACCTTATTGTGCGCTTTTACAGAACCCTCCTGGGGGTAAATAGAATTATAAGCCACAGAGATGTCAGCACGAGCGGTGGTGATCAGAAGATTCGACGAGGACTAGACAAATGACGGGGACAAACGAAGGGTCCAAAGAGGTGAGTGGTAACATGAGTATAAGGTTTTTTTTACATCTTACTTTTATTATGCTCTGAGGTCTATAGAGACCCCAGAGCATAATATGGCACATTAAATTTGCGGAGAACAGCTTCTCTGGAAACCAAATTTCCGAAATTCGCACGAATAGTCGAATTCTAATTTTGCCTGATCCACTCATCTCTATTTGTTATATGTCAGTTATACTTCAGACCATTCCAGAGGTGTATCTAGGTTTTCTAGCACCCAGGGCAAGAATTCAGTTTGGTGTCCCCCACCCCACCCCTAGTACATATGCGATCTGCACATTTAATTACGTGCCGACAAGCTGCTCTCTCTAATTCTCTCTGAGAGAAGCAGAAAGGGAAGCTCGTTGTCACAAGACCATCAGTATGAAAATCGCATGAGTGAAGTGGCCATGTGATGACTGATGGAATCTGCAAGCACAGCTAAATCCTGATAGTGAATATATTACACACTGTTAGGATTGACATGCTGCAGTACTTCATTTTCTAATTAAAGTGCTCGTCCAGGTTTGAGATGAAAGTCTGCAGTCACTCTAGATGACTGCAGGCTTCTGAATTCTCACAGCGCATGCACTATACACTTTTAGGATTCTCTCTTGCTGGTGGTAAGAGTGGACGGTCATGTCAGCACAAGTATGTGATTTGTATTCTTCTGGCCACATTCCAATTAGACGTGTCCGACCTCACTCAATTAATTTTCATTGAGTGAGGCCACACATGTCTAGTCGTCACGTGACCGCATGTATGTAAATCGCCAGCACGAGAAAATCCTGACAGCGTGTAGTGCGCACTGAGAGAATTCAGAAGTCTGCAGTCACATAGAATGACTGCAGACTTATCACAAACTTGGACAACCCCTTTAATACTCCTAAAATAAAAAAACATGAGAATTAGTCAGTATCACAAAAAACATTTACATCCAGGTACCTTATAGATGACGTTGTCTCTGATTGAAGTTGTTCTCTTTCTTTTCTCATCTTGTCCAGACCGCATGATGAGTTTTCTCATCCACAGCTTGTCTCTGCAGACTTCCATCTTCTCCGATCTTCTGCAGCATATCCCCAGATGATGCCATTAACCCCTTAAGCCCCGAGGGTGGTTTGCACGTTAATGACCAGGCCAATTTTTACAATTCTGACCACTGTCACTTTATGAGGTAATTACTCTGGAACGCTTCAACGGATCCCCCTGATTCTGAGATTGTTTTTTCGTGACATATTGTACTTCATGATTGCAGAAAAATTTCTTCGATATCACTTGCGTTTATTTGTGAAAAAAACGGAAATTTGGCGAAAATTTTGAAAATTTTGCAATTTTCAAAATTTGAATTTTTAAGCCCTGAAATCAGAGAGATATGTCACACAAAAGAGTTAATAAATAACATTTCCCACATGTCTACTTTACATCAGCACAATTTTGGAACCAAAATTTTTTTTTGTTAGGGAGCTATAAGGGTTAAAAGTTGACCAGCGATTTCTCATTTTTCCAACAAAATTTACAAAACCATTTTTTTAGGGACCACATCACATTTTAAGTCACTTTGAGAGGTCTTTATGACAGAAAATACCCAAAAGTGACACCATTCTAAAAACTTCACTCCTCAAGGTGCTCAAAACCACATTCAAGAACTTTATTAACCCTTCAGGTGCTTCACAGGAATTTTTTGAATGTGGAAGAAAAAAATGAACATTTAACTTTTTTCACAAAAATGTTACTTTAGACCCAATTTTTTTTATTTTCACAGGGGTAACAAGAAAAAATGGACCAGAAAATTTGTTGTGCAATTTCCCCTGGGCACGCAGATACCCAATATTTGGGGAAAAAACACTGTTTGGGCGCACGGCAGGGCTCGGAAGGGAAGGAGCGCCATTTGACTTTTTGATTGTAAAATTTGCTTGAATAATTAGCGGACGCCATGTTGTGTTTGGAGAGCCCCTGTGTGCCCAAACTTTGGAGCTCCCCCACAAGTGACCCCATTTTGGAAACTAGACCCCCCAAGGCACCTTTCTAGATGCATAGTGAGCACTTGGAACCCCCAGGTGCTTCACAAATTGATTCGTAAAAATGAAAAAGTGAAAAAAAAAACACTTTTTCATTTTTACGAATCAATTTGTGAAGTACCTGGGGGTTCCAAGTGCTCACTATGCATCTAGATAGGTGCCTTGGGGGGTCTAGTTTCCAAAATGGGGTCACTTGTGGGGGAGCTCCAATGTTTGGGCACACAGGGACTCTCCAAATGCAACATGGTATCCGCTAACAAATTGAATGGAAAATCGGCTCAAATTGTTAGCGGACACCACGTTGCGTTTGGAGAGCCCCTCTGTGCCCAAACTTTGGAGCTCCCCCACAAGTGACCCCATTTTGGAAACTAGACCCCCCAAGGCACCTTTCTAGATGCATAGTGAGCACTTGGAACCCCCAGGTGCTTCACAAATTGATTCGTAAAAATGAAAAAGTGTTTTTTTTTTCACTTTTTCATTTTTATGAATCAATTTGTGAAGCACCTGGGGTTCCAATGCCGCGATCGACCGCTCCCTGCACATAGTACCGGGTGTCAGCTGTGACAATGAGCTGACACCCGGCGGCGATCGCGCCCGCACAGCCTGTGTGCGCGCGCGATGACGTACTAATATGGGTCTGGCTCTTAAGACCCAGGGCACAGACGCCTATTAGTACATCAGATGTTGTTAAGGGGTTAAAGATAGCAGTGTCATTATAATGCTACTGAATAAAAATATCTGCCCTACGCTGAGCCCCTGAATAAATAATTTCCCCTCACTATATTCTCTGCACAAAATATGACCCACACACTGTCCCTCTTATGGTACATGCCCTCCACGCTGCTCTCTCCTTTCCATACTGGGCCCCCTCTTCACACTGTCCTCTCACACTGTGTCCCCCTATAGGGCCCAATCTCTGTATTATGCCCCTCATCACACTCCCCCTCCTTAGAATACTGTCCCCTCCTGGCTGTGACCTTACACTGTCCCCCCATGCTACTCCTCCACACTACTCAGTCTCTATTATGTGCCCACTCGCACTTTTCTCCCCCATTCTGACTCCTCACACTATTCCCCCTCCCTCCTCAAGCTGTCTCATCTCACTCCCCCCCTGCTAACCATACTGTTTCCTCATATATTTACTCCTCACTTTCCATACTTCCTCCTCACACTTCCCTCCAACTCCCCATACTGTGTCCACACACATCCCATCTACCTCGCTCCCCATACTGCGTCCGCACACATCGCATCACCCTCGCTCCCCATACTGTCTCCGCATACATTTTTCCCCTCCCTCTCCATACTGTGTCTACACCCACCTCCCAATTGCTCCCCACAGAATAAATCTCCACCCTCCAAACAGAATAAATCTCCCCAAACTGCACACTGAATAAATCCCCCCACTACACACTGAATAAATCCCCCATTCCACACTGAAAAAAACAACCAATCACATACTGAATAAATATCCCCCCCCCGCACACTGAATAAATATCCCCCCTGCACTCGGTATATACAGTATATCCTCCCGCACACTGAATAAATATCCCCCCCTGCACAATGACTAAATATCCCACTGCACACTGAATAATATCCCCCCTGTACACTGAATAAATATCCCCCCTGTACACTGAATAAATATTTGCCCTGTACACTGAATAAATATCCCCCATGTTCACTGAATAAATATCCCCCCTTTACACTGAATGAATATTCCCCCTGCACACTGAATAAATATCCCCCCTGTACACTGAATAAATATCCCCCCTGTACACTGAATAAATATCCCCCTGCACACTGAATAAATATCCCCACTGCACACTGAATAAATATTCCTCCTGCACACTGAATAAATATTCCCCCTGCACACTGAATAAATATCCCCCTGCACACTGAATAAATATCCCCCTGCACACTGAATAAATGTCCCCCCTGCACAATGAATAAATATCGCCCCTGTATACTGAATAAATATCCCCCCCTGCACACTGAATAAATATCCCCCATGCACATTGAATAAATATCCCCCCTGCACAGTGAATAATATCCCCCCCACACACTGAATAAATATCCCCCCTGTACACTGAATAAATATCCCCCCCTGCACAATGAATAAATATCCCCCCCACACTGAATAATATCCCCCTGCACACTGAATAATATCCCCCCTGTACACTGAATAAATATTCCCCTTGTACACTGAATAAATATCTCCCCTGCACACTGAATAAATATCCCCCCTGCACACTGAATAAATATCCCCCCTGCACACTGAATAATGTCCCCCCTGCACACTGAATAAATATCCCCCCTGCACACTGAATAATGTCCCCCCTGCACACTGAATAAATACCCCCCCTGTACACTGAATAAATGTCCACCCCTGCACAGTGCACACTGAATAAATGCCCCCCCTGCACACTGAATAAATATCCCCCCTGCACACTGAATAACTATCCCTCCTGCACACTGAATAAATATCCCCCCTGCACAGTGCACACTGAATAAATGGCCCCCCTGCACACTGAATAAATATCCCCCCTGCACACTGAATAAATATCCCTCCTGCACACTGAATAAATATCCACCCATGCACACTGAATAAATATCCAACCCTGCACACTGAATAAATATCCCCCCTGCCCAGTGCACACTGAATTAATGGCCCCCCTGCACACTGAATAAATATCCCCCCTGCACACTGAATAAATATCCCCCCCTGCACAGTGCACACTGAATAAATATCCCCCCCGCACACTGAATAAATGGCCCCCCTGCACACTGGATAAATATTCCCCCTGCACACTGAATAAATATCTCCCCTGCACACTGAATAAATATCCCCCTGCACACTGAATAAATATCCCGCCTGCACAGTGAATAATATCCCCCCCACACACTGAATAAATATCCCCCCTGTACACTGAATAAATATCCCCCCCTGCACACTGAATAAATATCCCCCATGCACATTGAATAAATATCCCCCCTGCACAGTGAATAATATCCCCCCCACACACTGAATAAATATCCCCCCTGTACACTGAATAAATATCCCCCCCTGCACAATGAATAAATATCCCCCCCCACACTGAATAATATCCCCCTGCACACTGAATAATATCCCCCCTGTACACTGAATAAATATTCCCCTTGTACACTGAATAAATATCTCCCCTGCACACTGAATAAATATCCCCCCTGCACACTGAATAAATATCCCCCCTGCACACTGAATAAATATCCCCCTGCACACTGAATAATGTCCCCCCTGCACACTGAATAAATATCCCCCCTGCACACTGAATAATGTCCCCCCTGCACACTGAATAAATACCCCCCCTGTACACTGAATAAATGTCCACCCCTGCACAGTGCACACTGAATAAATGCCCCCCCTGCACACTGAATAAATATCCCCCCTGCACACTGAATAACTATCCCTCCTGCACACTGAATAAATATCCCCCCTGCACAGTGCACACTGAATAAATATCCCCCCTGCACACTGAATAAATATCCCTCCTGCACACTGAATAAATATCCACCCATGCACACTGAATAAATATCCCCCCTGCCCAGTGCACACTGAATTAATGGCCCCCCTGCACACTGAATAAATATCCCCCCTGCACACTGAATAAATATCCCCCCTGCACACTGAATAAATATCCCCCCCTGCACAGTGCACACTGAATAAATATCCCCCCCGCACACTGAATAAATGGCCCCCCTGCACACTGGATAAATATCCCCCTGCACACTGAATAAATATCCCCCTTGCAGACTGAATAAATATCCCCCCCTGTACACTGAATAAATATCCCCCCCTGCACACTAAATAAATATCCCCCCTGCACACTGAATAAATATCCCCCCCCTGTGCACTGAATAAATATCCCTCCTGCACACTGAATAAATATCCCCCCTGCACACTGAATAAATATCCACCCCTGCACACTGAATAAATATCCCCCCTGCACACTGAATAAATATCGCTGAATCTTTGGTGTCTTCAGTTTCACAGCCACAGGAGCACTTACCCCCAATGCTCATCTCTCTGATAGGCACCGGCGAGTGACACCAGCAGCGTGATCACATGACCTGATCACGCTGCTGACGTCCCTCTGAGCCGACGGTCAGAGCTTCAATTGTGCTCCCGTCTGAAAGACAGTAGTACAATTGAACACTGAGAGCCGGTGTGCTACAGCTTCTCTGAGCTGGTTCAGAGAACTGTTGAATCCCAGTCCAGGGGGCGGCAAAATGCAGTTGCCGGGGGAGACATTTTGAACTGACGCATTAAGCGGCCCGACGGTGCCCCCTCTGACGGCTGTGCCCCGCCTGCCCCCCTTAGATATGCCTCTGGACCATCCATTCTCCAAGCATGTTGTTTTACAATGTCTAATAAAAATAATGTTACTACTTCATTATTATAGGCAGAGGGATAGTTGTGGTATCCCGGTACCCGTTCTACTGCTCCTGAGTGAAATGGCTGTCGTATGGCAGTAGGTCTGTTCCAGTGTGCCAGATTACTTTGGTCATTTTGAGTTCAGAAATGTATAATGCATTAAGTGTTGTATGTGCATACACTGAGGACTGATAAATGTGCATTGTGCTTTGAACTTTGCTGGCATCTTCTGGTCGATGTATGTGTATGAATGTTAAATATTCAATCTTCTCACCTTCAACTACCATTGAAATGGCCCGGTTGAGCATCCCTGCTCAGTGCTGACACACTTCCTATAAGCTGGCACAAACCACTTCTGTCCAGTCTAGTCCAGGGAGAGGATGGATGTACTACTACTCCCAGAATCCTTATCCAGCCCATGCTGATGGACCTCTTTCTTCTTATAGTTACCTCCACAAAGGAGTGAAGCTTTCCATAGTCAGGAGAGATAGGGCTCAACAAGGGCTCTCCTGTACACTGGTCTCTTTATTTTCGCCTCCAGTGTGAGCCAGTACTACATGACTTCCATGCCACAATCTGTGTCTGCCCTACCCCCTGCAATAGGGAATTGTAGCACTGAAAACAGTGAGTAACTCCATACTTCCAGTGTGTCTCCACGGGGAGCCCACCTGTGAAGCTTTATCAGTGAAGCATTACCTAGACTGTGCTTTCCTGTAACATTTCCTCCAAGAGCAAGTGAAGTGAAGTGTATTCCAGCCGCCCCGACAGGACCTAAACCTCCTTCACAAGGAGACGAAACCTCCTCTCATGTGCTTAATACTGAGTGTATCCTATGCTGAGAAATACATTCACTGTGACTTTAAGAGAGACTATACCCTGTTATTTCCTTCAGTAAAGACGTGTTTGCAAGTTGACATGTGTGTCTGGTTGCTTCCTACCGCTCTAACACCACGGATGATCCAACACTGGCACCCAGACTCTATAGGAGTGCCTATAAGTGCAACCACTCGACAATTGTTGAGGAGAAGAGGGAAGTGTTTAGGGGTCCACCAACCCCCTTCAACTACCGTGACATTACCATCTGCCGCCAATGGAACTATATACCCCAGCTGGCCCCTCTGCAACATCTGGTGCCTCCCCCATAGCTCACCATATAGTCACAACTTACAAATCTATTCTTCTCCCTAAACCAAAATAAGCACTGAAAGCAACAAAAAGAATAATATCCCCCCTGCACACTGAATAAATATCCCCCCTGCACACTGAATAAATATCCCCCCTGCACACTGAATAAATATCCCCCCTGCACACTGAATAAATACCCCCCTGCACACTGAATAAATATCCCCCTTGCACACTGAATAAATATCCCCCTTGCACACTGAATAAATATCCCCCTGCACACTGAATAAATACCCCCCCGCCCGCACACTGAATAAATATCCCCCTGTACACTGAATCAATATCCCGCCTGTGACTCGCCCCCTGGGCCGTGGGGCACTCAGAGCCAGGCAATAGGGAGACGATGGGGGTAGTAGTGGCAACCCGGTCCGTGGCTCGGGGTGGTCAGACCAGTGGCAATCCTTTATAAGTTTTTAATTAATGTCCGACTACGCCACCCGTGGATTGCGGTCAGTGCTAACCGCCGCTGCAGTGCAGACCTCTGGGGCAGATGTAAATGTGCAGCTCCGAATAGTACAACTCCCCACGGGAAGAGTAGGGCCCCAGGGCAGTGTATGATGGATGATGGAGGGGATGATTCCAACCACGTTAGTCAGGAAACGGAGGCCTCTTAAACAGTTCAGGGTCTTTATTAGAACAGGTAAAACGACCCAGAAACAGGCCCGGCTAGGAGGGGGCCTGGATGTCTGAGAGCAAGTGGGAAGCTGGCCCTGGTCAAGGTGAGGGTGTCGGCCTACCGTGCTCTCTGTGCTCCTTCTGGCTATTTCCCTTCTGGTAATGTAACAGCCCACGTTCCTGAGCTCACCGTGTCCTCTCACCCGTATGGCTTGCAACTTGGGTCCCTTGCTACTCCCGGTCTGGTACGGCTTTGCTGGTCCCTTCTGCTGTGGCGGAGCCTCCGGGCTTCTTAGGCCAAGGAATATACAGTCCCCTGTGGACTGGTTATCTGCTGTAGGACGTGGAATCCTCACAGCCTCAGACACCAAAGTCTGGTAGATTAGTCTCTTTATCTGCCAGGACAGACTCACTTCGCCTTTTGTCCTTGGTTCATGGCTCTCCTACTGCCACACGTCCTCTTAGGCTGCAACACAACTGTCTGTCCCTGCTCTGGGACACCTCTCAATCCAGAGACAGGTTGTCCAGTTCTCCCTAACCCTGCCCCCAGCTCCAGCTTTTATAGGGGCAGCCTGCTCCCCCTACTGGTCTGGGACAGGAGGTGCTGCATGCTAATGGTCCTTGACTAGAGGACCTCCCCCTTGCTCTCAGACACAGCTTTATTATATTTGTGGCATCCAGGCCAGGGTGACACATTCCACCCTAGTAAAATTTAGTACTCCGGGACTAAACAATAAACAAAGATAATATGCATGACCATAAAACATCAGTAGACAAATGACGCACAGGTTGAGTTCTTAAGGTCACAGTGTGGTCTGTGACTGGGTGTCCATATCACCAACACTACGGGGAGCCTTAACCAGGTGGGGGTCTGTCCTAGCCCCAAGTCCTTTACAGTCTTAGTTCATTCCTTGGTCAGGCTCCGAACGCAGTCCATACAAAGTCCCAGTTATTACAAGTCCATAACCTTTGAGTCCGTACGGTAACTGTAAGAAACTGAAATACACAATTACTAATCATGCATGTAACTTTGCAAACATTTCAACACTTGGCAACAGGGTTATTTACAGTTTTAGTGCACCCTATATTCTCCAGCGAGCGGGTATCAGCCCCTTTGTGCTCCTGGTTGACCTGCGTAACCCACTGTCTGGTGGTGGACTGACCTGGTTTTCTTCACTATGGGTAGAGCTACCAGCTTGGTGTACAGGTAGGGCAGGCAGCTGTCTGTGGGTCCTTTGGCTTACCGCAGGCATGGCAGGCTCACTGTCATCAAAGGGTTGACTCTCCTGGGCTGCTAGTACAGGCTCTTCTGCCTCTGGAACCGCTTGCTCTTCTTCACCTTCCGGCTCTGGTGCAGGTTGTTGCTCAGTCGGTTGCAGGAAATGCAGGGCGGGTACCACTATGGCATCGTTTATTCGAGTCCAGGACTGAGGGAACTCTCCGAGAACGGTGCTGATTATTTCTTCCTTGTCCTCTGCGGGTTCAAGGTCACTTTGATCCTCTTCTGCACTGCGGAGTTGCTCGGGGCACCTTTTTACGTGGTCTCTGGAGACGGTACTAGTGGTTTCTCCTCCATCCTTGGTGATCACGCACACCTTCGAGTTGTCGTGATCAGACTGCAGTACGGTGTAGGGTTCCCTTTCCCACTGGTCGTCCAACTTATGTAGCCTTCTCTTTCGCTTCAGGACCTGCTCACCAGGTTCTAGGGGACCAGCAGGAGCGTGTTGGTTGAAGAGTCTTTCTTGCCTTTCTCTCACCTGGGCTAGGCTCTTCTCCACACTCTACTTTACCTTCTTGTACTGCAGTCGCCTCTCCATATCCCAGTCCGCATCCGGGGAGGTGTCCTCAGGTGTTAGGACTCCCATCTCCAGATCTAGGGGCAGCTTACCTGGTCTGGCTCGCATCAGGTAAGCCGGGGTGCAGTTTGTAGCGTTCACCGGGATATGGTTGTATAAGTCTATCAGGTCCGGCAGTTTTTCAGGCCACAGGCTGCGTTCCTCCAGGGGCAACGTCTTCAGGAGATCAATGACTATATTGTTCATTTTCTCACACATCCATTTGGTTTGTGGGTGGTAAGGCGTTGTCCGAATCTTCTTACAGCTATAGAGGTTGCAGAACTCTTGGAAGATTTCGGCCTCGAACGCTGGACCCTGGTCTGTCAGGACTTGTTCCGGATACCCGTGTTGACGGCAGAAGTATTGCTGGAAGGTTCTGGCCGCCGTTTGGGCAGTCAAGTCTTTTACCGGGACCACCACTAGAAAACGGGAATAGTGATCCACGATTGTCAGGGCGTAGATGTATCCTGACCGGCTTGGAGCCAATTTGACGTGGTCAAGAGCTACAAGCTCAAGAGGCTGCTGGGTGACGATGGGCTTCAAGGGTGTCTTCTGGCTGGTGCGGTCTTTTCTCCTTAAGTTACAAGGGCCACAGTTCCTGCACCACTTCTCTACAGCCCCTCTCATGCCGACCCAAAAGAACCATCCTCTTAGCAGGAACTCCAGTTTCTTCCAACCGAAGTGCCCCGCTCTGTCATGGTAAGCCCCCAGGACCATAGCTGCATCCCGCCTTGGGACCACGACTTGCCAGGTCAGCTCGTGTGTCCGGTGATTGACAAGTCTTCTGCACAGCTTGCCTTCATAGAGGAACAGCTTGCTCTTCTCTTTCCATAGCTGCTTGGCTTCCTCTGGAGCATCCGGATTTAAGCGGGCATCTTCCTGGGTCAGCAGATCTTTCACCAGGCTTATTGCAGGGTCACTATCTTGGGTCTCGGCCCAGCTGTGGTGAGGTAGGGGATTGATCATAACGGTTGTTAAATCTTCCTCCTTCACGCGGTGGGAGTATTGAGCGGCCCCATACCGGTGAAACGCGGGGAGTTCTACCTCCTCCAGCTCTTCTGGGTCTTCGTCACCTTCAGGTAAGTGAGGCATTCTTGATAGGGCGTCAGCGTTGGCATTGGTTTTGCCTGCCCGGTACTTGATCACGAAGTCATAATTGGAGAGACGGGCCATCCACCGCTGTTCCAGGGCACCAAGTCTTGCACTGTCTAGGTGTGTTAACGGGTTATGGCCGTGTACACAGTGAACTTTGCAGAGGCCAGGTAATGCTTGAAGCGTTCCGTTACGGCCCACACCACCACCAAGAATTCTAGTTTGAAGGAGCTGTAATTCTCTGGGTTCCTCTCGGTGGGCCTCAGCTTCCGGCTGGCGTACGCGATCACTCTTTCTCTGCCCTGGTTTTGTGACAGTATGGCTCCCAGTCCCACATTACTGGCGTCTGTGTGGAGAATATAAAAGGCTGGCCATAATCAGGGTAGGCCAGGATCTCATCCCCTGTGAGGGCCATCTTCAACTGGCGGAAGGACTCCTCTTCCAGTTTATCCCACTTGAAGGGTGGCTTTTGGCTTCTGGACTTAGACTGTCCTATCAGGAGGTCCTGCATAGGAGCTGCCATCTTAGTGAACCCGGGGATGAACATTCGGTAGTAGCCTACCAACCCGAGGAATTACCTCACTTCCTTGATGTTCGAAGGGCTTGGCTAGCTCTTGATTGCCGTGACCTTGTCAGGGGCCTACTCCTTCCGCACTTACCATGTGCCCTAGGTACTGGACCTTCGGTTTCAACAGGTGACACTTTGATGGTTTCCCCTTCAGGCCATAGCCTGCCAGGGCTTCGAACACCTCGGCCAGGGGCTTTAGATGGTCCTCGTAAGTCTTCGAATAGACGATCACGTCGTCCAGGTAAAGGAGGACCGTCTCGAAGTTTCGGTGCCCTAGACAGCATTCCATCAGCCTCTGGAAGGTCCCTGGTGTGTTGCAGAGCCTGAAGGGCATACAGTTGAACTCGCTCAGTCCCATCGGGGTGGTGAAGGCGGTCTTCTCCTTGTCAGCCTCTGCCACAGGAACCTGCCTGTACCCGCTAGTAAGGTCCAAAGTAGAAAAGAAGTTAGCTGATTTTAGTGCGGCTAAAGACTCCTCTATTCTAGGCAGCTGGTGGGATGGCTTGTATACTTTTTTTGATCAAAAATAGTTCACTAAGTACCCTATATTTAATATGCAACTTTGCTTTACATTTATATATAATGATGGTAGGGTATGAGATATATTTTTTGTCTTTTGTAGGTTTTGCTTCTTTTTGCTAGTGTGAACATGCTCCTATTTTTTGCATGTGTACCATCTTAGACCTCAGTTCACATTGCTTGGTTTTTTGTCTTGTTTGCATTCTGTGCAAATTAAGGGTGTGGCATCCCCTTTGTTGAGCTGATTAGTATATATGTAGCTTACCACGGGCCTAGGTGGTCTGAAGTTGGGACCCGGTCCTATTTGTCTACCCTTTTATATGCATTACTTCAACTTTGATATACAGTAAGGTTTTTAATATAGACAGTGTAGGACCGTCCCAATTTAGGGTCACCTTGTCGCTGGTGGGACGGCTTGTATACTTTTTTTGATCAAAAATAGTTCACTAAGTACCCTATATTTAATATGCAACTTTGCTTTACATTTATATATAATGATGGTAGGGTATGAGATATATTTTTTGTCTTTTGTAGGTTTTGCTTCTTTTTGCTAGTGTGAACATGCTCCTATTTCTTGCATGTGTACCATCTTAGACCTCAGTTCACATTGCTTGGTTTTTTGTCTTGTTTGCATTCTGTGCAAATTAAGGGTGTGGCATCCCCTTTGTTGAGCTGATTAGTATATATGTAGCTTACCACGGGCCTAGGTGGTCTGAAGTTGGGACCCGGTCCTATTTGTCTACCCTTTTATATGCATTACTTCAACTTTGATATACAGTAAGGTTTTTAATATAGACAGTGTAGGTACCGCCCCAATTTAGGGTCACCTTGTCGCTGGTGGGACGGCTTGTATACTTTTTTTGATCAAAAATAGTTCACTAAGTACCCTATATTTAATATGCAACTTTGCTTTACATTTATATATAATGATGGTAGGGTATGAGATATATTTTTTGTCTTTTGTAGGTTTTGCTTCTTTTTGCTAGTGTGAACATGCTCCTATTTCTTGCATGTGTACCATCTTAGACCTCAGTTCACATTGCTTGGTTTTTAGGCAGCGGATATGCGTCTTTGTGGGTGATACGGTTGATTTGTCTATAGTCCACGCACATTCTCATGGTGCCGTCTTTCTTTTTTACCAGAACCAAGGGGGCTGCCCAGGGGCTACAGCTATCTCTAATGACCCCAGCTTCTTTCATTTCCCTCAGCATATCCTTGGCATTCTGATAATGTGCAGAGGGTACAGGCCTGTGTCTCTCTTTTATTGGTGGGTGGCTCCCCGTGGGGATATGGTGTTCTATCTCTTTTACTCTGCCGAAGTCCAGCGGGTGCTTACTAAACACTCTCTCGTACTCCTGTACCACCCGGTAGACTCCTTGTTTTTGGTGCAGGGGAGTGGAGTCAGCACCCACATGGAGTTTCTGGCACCAGTCCTCCTTTTGTTACTGGGAGCCATTACCCTCCGCCTGTGGAGATGGAGGCAAAAGCCCTGATAGCTTTGTGTTCGACAACAAACAGTTTGGCAAGTGTAGCGTACCTGGGTAAGTGTACCTCTCTCTCCCCAATGTTGAGAATGCGAACGGGCACCCTCCCATGACGGACATCAACCACCCCCCGGGCTGTCAAAATGGTGGGCCTGCTGTCTGAGTACAGGGGTTCTACCATGGCTTGGTAGTCTCTACCTCTCAACCCGATTGCAGTCCGACACCAGATCATCATTTCACTTTTGGGGGGCATGGAAATGGGGAATGGGTCACTCAGTCTTATGCTACCGATCTCACCACCAGACAGTTCTACCTGCTGCCGTCTCATCAGGGCTTTTATCTCCTTGTTGAGGACTCTCTGTTGGCTGGAACTAGCATTCACCACCACCTGTTGTAGAATTACAATTACCTCTGAAAGACAATTTTCAATCACGTTAGTACCCACAGTTATTTTAGGGTGACTTTCACGTCGGTCAATGTCCACAATAATCACTCCCTGTGCCGGTAGTTCAACTTTACCAATTTTAATGGTCATCTCTTTGAACCCCATCTGCGGCACGGGCAAGCCATTACTGGCGATGATGCTCAAGTCACTGTCTGGATACCGTGTTATATCAGCATCAGTCCAATACTGCTTAAAAAGTACATAAGGGATAGTGGTTACTTGCGACCCAGTATCCAGCAAGGCGCTCATGGGGATACCGTCCAGCACCATGGGTAAAACGGGGCGCCCCCCAACGTACTTATCACACCAATTATAAGGGCCTGGTGATCTTATGCCTGGGGGTTGGCCCTCTGCCCCAGGTTGGACCCGTTTAAATTACAGTACCTGGAAATGTGTCCGGGCTGGTTGCATCGACGGCAAATGGGCTGTCCATCCTCTGCGTAGCGGTCTGTGGGCCTCCATCGGAATGACGGGGTCCTCCTCTGTCGACGCCACGGGACATCCTCCGGACTTGAAGCCAACTCGATGGGTCTTGACGGGTCCACTTGTAACGCCTGGACGGTCCTGGTCAACGCCGCGACGCTCCTGGTCAGCTCCTGGACTTGGTGGTGCAGATCTTTCGACGGGGCCTGGTTCAGGACCTGTGCATCGGCCCCCACAGAGTCCATAGAGGAGGGCGCCGCCTCCTGGTGGTAGGTGAGAGCAGGGCGCCGGGGGTTTATAGCGCCACTTGTTGCGGGTTCACGGAGCACCCTTATGGTCCTGTCCTTGAATTGGGCAAAGGTCAGGTCAGGGTTCTGAAAGAACATGAGGCGCAGCTGGGTCCTGTGGGCGCTAGACAGCAGACCTTCTATGAACTGTTCTGTTAGTAGCTTATCCCTATCCTGCACGCTTGTTTGATGGCTCTCAAGGCTTCCTGCAAATTTAGGGCATAGTCTCTGATGCTGTCCTGTGCCTGCTGCTTACATCCATAGAACCGCATTTTAATTTCAGCGGAGGTACGGGTATCAAAGGTACCCCGCAGCCGGGCTAGAATGTCCTTTACGGTCCTTTTCTCCTCAGTGAGCCATGACTTTACCTCCCGCTGGGCTGCGCCAGTTAACTGCCCTGTCAGTATGCTAATCCTCTGTTCCTCTGTCAGGGGGTAAGCTTGGAACAAACTGTACAGCCTTTCCTTAAAGTCAGTTAGGGCATGGGGCTCCCCTGAATACTTAGGCAGCCAGGCCGCTACAGGGATGTAGGGCAGGGAAAATGGCATCACCGCTGCTGCAGCTGTGCTGGTGGTAGTGGGCGCCTCCGTGTCCGACATCTTCCTCCCCCCTAGTTAAGCGTGACCTACCTTCCGACGATCCACTTCTGTAGGCCGCGGCTCCGCTGGTGCTGCTCCAGATGAGGACCTTGCGTCGCGTCCTGGTGACGTCAGCGTTGCTCTCCCTCCCTTCCAGGACCTTGCGCAGCGTCGGTACGTGGGGCGGAGCTTTGGGTCTCGCGCGGTGTGGGCGGCCACGCCCCTCTTCTTCCTGCGCGGCGTCCTGAAGATGGCGTCTGATAGCGGGAAAACGGCTGAAGATGGCGGGAACCGACGGAAGATGGCGGGAGACGGCTGAAAATGGCGGGAAACGGCTCCGGATGGCGGGAAAAGCTCTTCCTCAGGTACGTGTACAGTCTTTTTCAGGCACGCAATACCTGTTTGTGGCGGGTTGGTTACAATCCTGCCGACTACGCCAAAGCTGACTCGCCCCCTGGGCCGTGGGGCACTCAGAGCCGGGCAATAGGGAGACGATGGGGGTAGTAGTGGCAACCCGGTCCGTGGCTCGGGGTGGTCAGACCAGTGGCAGTCTTTTATAAGTTTTTAAGTAATGTCCGACTACGCCACCCGTGGATTGCGGTCAGTGCTAACCGCCGCTGCAGTGCAGACCTCTGGGGCAGATGTAAATGTGCAGCTCCGAATAGTACAACTCCCCACGGGAAGAGAAGGGCCCCAGGGCAGTGTATGATGGATGATGGAGGGGATGATTCCAACCGCGTTAGCCAGGAAACGGAGGCCTCTTAAACAGTTCAGGGTCTTTATTAGAACAGGTAAAACGACCCAGAAACAGGCCCGGCTAGGAGGGGGCCTGGATGTCTGAGAGCAAGTGGGAAGCTGGCCTTGGTCAAGGTGAGGGTGTCGGCCTACCGTGCTCTCTGTGCTCCTTCTGGCTATTTCCCTTCTGGTAATGTAACAGCCCACGTTCCTGAGCTCACCGTGTCCTCTCGCCCGTATGGCTTGCAACTTGGGTCCCTTGCTACTCCCGGCCTGGTACGGCTTTGCTGGTCCCTTCTGCTGTGGCGGAGCCTCCGGGCTTTTTAGGCCAAGGAACATACAGTCCCCTGCGGACTGGTTATCTGCTGTAGGACATGGAATCCTCACAGCCTCAGACACCAAAGTCTGGCAGATTAGTCTCTTTATCTGCCAGGACAGACTCACTTCGCCTATTGTCCCTGGCTCGTGGCTCTCCTACTGCCACACGTCCTCTTAGGCTGCAACACAACTGTCTGTCCCTGCTCTGGGACACCTCTCAATCCAGAGACAGGTTGTCCAGTTCTCCCTAACCCTGCCCCCAGCTCCAGCTTTTATAGGGGCAGCCTGCTCCCCCTACTGGTCTGGGACAGGAGGTGCTGCATGCTAATGGTCCTTGACTAGAAGACCTCCCCCTTGCTCTCAGACACAGCTTTATTATATTTGTGGCATCCAGGCCAGGGTGACACACCTGCACACTGAATAAATATCCCCCCTGCACACTGAATAAATAGCCCCCCTGCACACTGAATAATATCTCCCCCACACATTGAATAATATCCCCCCTGTACACTGAATAAATATCCCCCCTGTACACTGAATAAATATCCCCCTGTACACTGAATAAATAACCCCCTGTACATTGAATAAATATCCCCCCTGTGCACACTGAATAATATCCCCCCCTGCATACTGAATAATATCCCCCCTGTACACTGAATAAATATCCCCCTGTACACTGAATAAATACCCCCCTGCACACTGAATAAATATCCCCCCTGCACACTGAATAAATATCCCCCCTGCACACTAAATAAATATCCCCCCTGTGCACACTGAATAATATCCCTCCTGCACACTGAATAATATCCCCCCTGTACACTGAATAAATATCCCCCCCCTGTACACTGAATAAATATCCCCCCTGTACACTGAATAAATATCCCCCCTGCACACTGAATACATATCCCCCCTGCACACTGAATAAATATCCCCCCTGTACACTGCATAAATATTTCCCATGTACACTGAATAAATACCCCCCCTGCACACTGAATAAATACCCCCCTGCACACTGAATAAATATCCCCCCTGTACACTGAATAAATATCCCCCCCGCACACTGAATAAATATTCCCCCTGCACACTGAATAAATATCCCCCTTGCACACTGAATAAATATCCCAAATATCCCCCTGTACACTGAATAAATACCCCCCCTGCACACTGAATAAATACCCCCCCTGCACACTGAATATATACCCCCCCGTACACTGAATAAATATTCCCCCTGTACACTGAATAAATATCCCCCCTGCACACTGAATAAATACCCCCCCTGCACACTGAATAAATACCCCCCCTGCACACTGAATAAATACCCCCCCTGCACACTGAATAAATACCCCCCTGCACACTGAATAAATATCCCCCCTGTACACTGAATAAATATCCCCCCTGCACACTGAATAAATATCCCCCCTGCACACTGAAAAAATATCCTCCCTGCACACTGAATAAATATCCCCCCTGCACACTGAATAAATATCCCCCCTGTACACTGAATAAATATCCCCCCTGCAAACTGAATAAATACCCCCCCTCCTCACTGAATAAATATCCCCCCTGTACACTGAATAAATATCCCCCTGTACACTGAATAAATATCGCTGAATCTTCGGTGTCTTCAGTTTCACAGCCACAGAAGCACTTACCACCAATGCTCATCTCTCTGATAGGCACCGGCGAGTGACATCAGCAGCATGATCACATGACCTGATCACGCTGCTGACGTCCCTCTGAGCCGACGGTCAGAGCTTCAATTGTGCTCGTGTGGCACCCCCGAGGGTTCAGTCGCCACAGAGGTACTGCATATCACCCAGAGGTGTGGTATCCCACTCTCAGGTAAGAATGGAGTGCTGCATGGGACCCTAACACCTGCATCCAACACACCACTCCAGGCCAGCAGGGGGGGGCAAGATGCCTCTGGTCCTGCTGAGCCCCTTCTCCAGCTGGAGTGGAGGGGAACCAAGTGAAGGGGAACCATGTAGTGGGTGTGGGTGGAGGACATAGATCAGGGGAGCACTTCAGTAGCTGTATAAAGAGGGGAGCCATCTTAGAAAGACAGATCAGTCAGAGGAGGAGAAGTGAAAGGAGCAGAGGCTCTGCAGGAGCTCTGCTCCGGAGGCGGGCTTAGTGAGAGGCCCAGGACTGAGAGAGGAGAGGGAGCAGGAGAAAGGCTCCAGGAACAGAAGGGATCCCAGGGGTACGGGAAGTGCTGGAGGCCACCCGTACGCCCGAATCTGCCAGGCGGTGGAGGGATCGAGCCGCAGAGGGGACCGGCCCCTTAACTAGTGGAGAACTACAAGGCTCAGCTAGGAACCGGAGGCTGCTGTACTTGCAAGGTGCAGTGGCCACATCCGCAATTATATCGCCGAGAAGGTGGCCACATAGGGTCCAGGGGACTGCAGGTCGCCCGACAAGACCCGAGGTTACCGGATTGGGACACTGGTTGCGAGGCACAGGGCAGGAGGGTGAGAGCCAGCGCAGGAAGACGACTGAGAAAGGCACACAGAAAAGGGTCCCGTTAAGTGCTCCTGAATTATCTGGGGGATTGCTGAGCCCCTGCTTGGTGAACGCAGCGCGACGTGGGAGGCTGTAAGCTGGACAGTGCAATCTGAGGAAATTAACAACTGTGAGTAAACTCGGAAGACTGCACCCCACTGTCTCTGTTATTATTGTCTGCGCCATCACCCCCTGCACTACAATGCCCAGCAAAACCCATAACTTCTACACTGCCCTGGAGCTAAGCTCTACCTGTGGAGAGCCACACCATCCCTGCTGCAGTAACATCAGCTCCAGAGGACTGCTCCGCAGCGGCGGCTCCCTTAGCCGCATACCACAGGTGGCGTCACAAACATTTGTACATAATTCCCCTGTAAATAAACCCATTTTTATTGACCGCCCTGGGTCACAGACCGGGTCACCGCCACTGTGACATCCCCCAGCATCTACCGGCCCGGCACCGAGTACCCCACGGCCCAGGGGGCGCGTCACTCGCGTCTGAAAGACAGTAGTACAATTGAACACTGAGAGCCGGTGCGCTACAGCTTCTCTGAGCTGGTTCAGAGAACTGTTGAATCCCAGTCCAGGGGACGGCAAAATGCAGCCGCTGGGGGAGACATTTTGAACTGCCGCATTAAGCGGCCCGACGGCGCCCCCTCTGACGGCTGTGCCCCGCCTGCCCCCCTTAGATATGCCTCTGGACCATCCATTCTCCAAGCATGTTGTTTTACAATGTATAATAAAGATAATGTTACTACTTCATTATTATAGGCAGAGGGATAGTTGTGGTATCCCGGTACCCGTTCTACTGCTCCTGAGTGAAATGGCTGTCGTATGGCAGTAGGTCTGTTCCAGTGTGCCAGATTACTTTGGTCACTTTGAGTTCAGAAATGTATAATGCATTAAGTGTTGTATGTGCATACACTGAGGACTGATAAATGTGCATTGTGCTTTGAACTTTGCTGGCATCTTCTGGTCGATGTATGTGTATGAATGTTAAATATTCAATCTTCTCACCTTCAACTACCATTGAAATGGCCCGGTTGAGCATCCCTGCTCAGTGCTGACACACTTCCTATAAGCTGGCACAAACCGCTTCTGTCCAGTCTAGTCCAGGGAGAAGATGGATGTACTACTACTCTCAGAATCCTTATCCAGCCCATGCTGATGGACCTCTTTCTTCTTATAGTTACCTCCACAAAGGAGTGAAGCTTTCCATAGTCAGGAGAGATAGGGCTCAACAAGGGCTCTCCTGTACACTGGTCTCTTTATTTTCGCCTCCAGTGTGAGCCAGTACTACATGACTTCCATGCCACAATCTGTGTCTGCCCTACCCCCTGCAATAGGGAATTGTAGCACTGAAAACAGTGAGTAACTCCATACTTCCAGTGTGTCTCCACGGGGAGCCCACCTGTGAAGCTTTATCAGTGAAGCATTACCTGGACTGTGCTTTCCTGTAACATTTCCTCCAAGAGCAAGTGAAGTGAAGTGTATTCCAGCCGCCCCGACAGGACCTAAACCTCCTTCACAAGGAGACGAAACCTCCTCTCATGCGCTTAATACTGAGTGTATCCTATGCTGAGAAATACATTCACTGTGCCTTTAAGAGAGATTATACCTTGTTATTTCCTTCAGTAAAGACGTGTTTGCAAGTTGACATGTGTGCCTAGTTGCTTCCAACTGCTCTAACACCACAGATGATTGAACACTGGCACCCAGACTCTATAGGAGTGCCTATAAGTGCAACCACTCGACAATTGTTGAGGAGAAGAGGGAAGTGTTTAGGGGTCCACCAACCCCCTTCAACTACCGTGACATTACCATCTGCCGCCAATGGAACTATATACCCCAGCTGGCCCCTCTGCAACATCTGGTGCCTCCCCCATAGCTCACCATATAGTCACAACTTACAAATCTATTCTTCTCCCTAAACCAAAATAAGCACTGAAAGCAACAAAAAGAATAATGCAGGAATAAAGAGAACTGGTTTACTATGAAGGGCTGGCAATATTATGTCCCATCTGCAGTTACAGGATGCATTTTACCTGCAAAGTACAACTGAGCAAATTATCCATAGAGGGTGAGTAGATTTTTTTTTTACTAATGACAACGTCTAGGAAGTTAAAGAAGTTGTCCCATCATATATAAAGTTTTCTGAAAATAGTTTGAAATGTTTCAAAATTAAAAAAACATCGTACGCACCTCACCAAGCCAGTTCTTTTACCTTAGTCAGTCTTTGGCCATGTGCAGTCTAGTCTAGTGACCACCGCAGCCAATCACTGGTAGGCTACAGCAGTCACTTGGCTAGAGAGCACATGATACCTTTGTAATTCCCTGCAGTTGTCATGTGGCTAGATGGCACATGATCTGTTGCTGGAAAATAAAGAGATGGCATAGGGCTGGGAAGAAGCAGAACCAGGAAGGTTTGGGATCAGTGAGTTCAGTATCTGGTGCAAAATAGATTACTGTAAAATTATTGCATTATAGAAAATTAAATAAAAAATCATAAATTATTTATACTATTAAATGATCTATAGATGTTAGGTACCACTAAATATCCATTTGGAACACATAGAGATATCATGTGCCAGGTCACAAGCTTAGATCATATTTACTGGCAAATGCAACCTTGATTTATCTGTAATGCAGAAAAATAGTTCATATATTATTATTATTTATTTTTAGAGCACTGTTGATTCCATGGTGCTGTACATGACAAGTTGTTACATACTGTACAAAATACAGATATAGATTACAGAAAGCAAACTAACAATGACAGACTGGTACAGTGCTTGTTTAACACTTTCATAGAGCATGCTCGGGTGCTTCCCGAGTATCTTCGGTGTGCTTGTATATTATCTTTGAGTCCCTCCTTCTGCATGATTTATGGCTATGACACAGACTAAACACATGTGAGGGTTCCCTAACAAACAGGCAATCTCAGAATGTGTTTAGGCTGATCAATAGCCATAAATCATGCAGACGGAGGGACTCAAGCATAATATACGAGCACGCCGAAGATACTCAGGAAGCACCCAAGCATGCTCGGTGAACGGGTTAAACGAGCACGCTTGCTCATCACTAATCTTCACATATATATTTACAAATATGGGAAGAAGCAGGCAGAGAGGTTAGTCAGCACGTGACCGCAAGTATGCATATTTGTGATCACGTGATGACTGCCTGAATCCTCAAGCAGAGCTTGATGCTAACAGTGTATATATTACACATTGTTAAGATTCTGCATACTATAGCATTTGTCATGCTGTGGAAAACCCTTTTAAGGACTTAGCACTAATTATGGTGCCAAGAGCAATGCATGCTGGGTTATGCATTTTAAGTAGAAAATACATGCCTGTGTTCTTGTATTTTTATAACAAAAATTGGATACAAATTAATCCTGACACATCTGTAGTCATTGTAAATCGGATTTCATTACTGTGTTTGGTGATACTCTGTTGGAAAGTGAGATGATGGAGTAATACATCTGTCAGATTTATGCATGTGGGTTTTAGATAAATTGAATTACCATGCTGCAGAATATATTTTTAAGTGAAAGCTGCAAGAAAATTTAATTGAGGTGTTATGAAATCAGCAGAATGTACAGTCTTCACATCCCAGATTGACCATGATGCAAATACATTTTGAAACCAAATTCAAATATAGATATTGAAAATCTTCATTCAGATGGGTATAAATTATCTACCATGTCACTCTGAAGCAATCTATATCATCATTTGAACTGTAGTAATACATGTGTTATACACTTTATTGGCATATCAAATATTAAAGTAAAGACCCCCTAATTGTCAGAAGAACTGTTTCAGGTTTTATAAAAATGTTGTGTTAGGAAATAGAGAATACAAATATCTCATTGTTTGCAGATCATTTTTAAATTTATGACAAATAAACCTATCTTCTCTTTTTAGCCAATATACTCAGTTAAATGGCCCAAACATAGACTCAGTTGTCTGCTACTGTACTTGCCTCGAGCACATAAAATAACTACTCATTGTAGTAGTTTAAATTGATATGTGGAATTCACAATAACACCAACCACTGTGACAAATATAAGAATATAGAATTATCACCATATGCCTCCCAGGTTACACAGGAACTAAATATCTTTGCTGCTTATGTTCGAAAAATCATATGAAAAAGGACCTAGTATGTCTTAGTACATGCACTATGTGGTATGAGGAGTAAATTATTTTATATTCAGGGAGAGAGTGGATCAAAAATTTAGGAGTGTTGAACAGATTTATGTTCATCTTTTTGTTCTTGATGATTCTAAGTCGTGATATAAAAAAATGGGACAAGTGTGCATTTACTGCAACTTCTGAACCAAGCTTAAAGGGAACCTGTCATGTCTCCCATGTCCTCCAACCCACCAGCATTTCTATATTTATTTCTAAATTCCCTGCCTAACCAGCCCTTTATACTGTTAGTCACCTAAACCCATATTTAAAAAAGGCTTTATAAACTCAGTTTTTCTTATGCTAATTAGGCTTTTTCACTAGTTGATGGGATGTTAGCTTCGCCAGACTAGTTGTCCCTCTCTGCATGTTATCACGCATGTTATCACGTCATTGCCAGCTCTTTGCAGATCTCGCACATGCTTACAGATAGCTATTCCTCTTCTTCCTCTCCTTCCTGCTGATCTTTGGCTAGTCATTGTATGTGAGCCATCTTCTGAAGTTCCAGACGGCTTCAGAGGCGCAATGTCATGGCTGAAGAAAGCCGCGCACATGCGCGAGGTGTGCCAGAGAGCTGGAGATTATGCCTTGTCTTGCAAAACATGCTGAGTGTTAGAATCTATGTTGTTTCACTTTTCGGCCAACTTTTTGTGGTTTGCTGTCTTCTAGTCTTTCCCTCTAGTGCTGGGTGTCTTGGTCACGTAATCTCCTCACTCTTTATTACTCAGCACCTGTCTCCCATTCCTTACTGGACATCAGTGTTGTTATGTAGCACCCAGAGGGCTCGGCTGCTGCAGGGGTATTGCACCTCAAACCAGAGGTGTGATATTCCACTCCCGGGTAAGGATGGAGTGTGGACCAGGACTCAGTAAGCTGCATGCACCACACACACCCCATTTCCGAGGGACAGCTCAACGGTGCTCCCACTAGACAGAAGTGCAGGCATGACAGCATCTGTCCCTGGCTGGAGTGGGGAGGGGAAGGAAAACCCAGTGGTGTAGGAGCAGATCGGGGTGGGTCTCTGGGCATAGGTAGGAGCCCATTGGTTGCTAGTCACCTGGGCTCACACAGAGAGGGAGGTATATAAGGTGGGCACCATCTTAGTTCTGAGAGTAGAAGAAGACAGGACAGTCAGAGGAGAGGAGTGAGAGAAGGAGTTCAGCCAGAGAGGGCTGACAGGGAGCTGTGGCTCAGTCTGGGCCCAGCTCCACAAGACAGGCCTGGAGTGGAGGCCAGAAACAGCAGAGATAACAGGAACAGAAGAGAAAGGAAACAAGGAACAGAACATTAAGAGAGGCCCAGAGACACGAGAGAAGAAGGAACCCCATAGGCCCAAGAGATTGCGTGTGACGGGTTGGCAGAACCGGGTACCGGATCCCAAATTGGTGGAGGCGACTAATCCTCAGCCAAAGACCGGCGGTCGTGACTATATCTCGGTGCGACCCCTCACTACACCTACCAGGAAGGCACACCACATAGGGTCAGGGACACAGAAATCAGCATACCAAGAGAAGGCCAGAGGCAGCCGGACAAACGTAGAGTCACTGGTGGGGCACGGCCAGAGAAGGGAAGAGAAGGGAGCCCTGTGCCACGCTCTGGAATTGCCTGGGAGTTGGTCGAGCCCCTTGCCTGGTGGACGCAGCACGGCTTGGGCAGTCGCCGCCGGTGCCGAGGTGACTAGGACCAGTAAAGAACTGTGAGTAAAGCATTGGAAACTGCAACCACACGTCTCTGTGCTTCTTCGCCGCACCAGCACCACCAGTGCTGGGACGCTCGTGCACCATCACCCCCATCATCCGCACTAACTGCCCTGAGGCTATACTTCTCCCGTGGGGAGTCATCCCATACTTGGTTGCGCATACAACATCAGCCTCAGTGGGCTGCATCACAGCGGCGGTCCCCACTGACCGCAATCCACGGGTGGCGTAGTCGAACAATTATAATACTACTAAGTCTGCCACTGGTTTGACCACCCTGGGCATGGACCGGGTCATCGCCACGGAGACTACAACCCCCAGCGATCCGGCTCCGGGTATTCCCCGCATACACGTGCACACACAACACAGGCCCAGGGGGTGAGTCAGTTACGCTTGTGCTCTGGCTAAGTTGCCTTGGCAGTTCTTTGTGCTTAGGACAATTGGTATCCTGGGACTTCTTGCTCCATCAGTTTTGTTTCCTTTAATCTTCGTTTCTGCAACTAACTTTTCTTTAGGAGGTCACCTGTTTTTGCTCCCAGTCCTTAGATCTTTTAGGGACACCCTTTCCCCTTCCTTCAGGTCTTCGTTTGAGTTCAGTGCAGGATCATTGATGGGGCTATTCACAAGGAATAGGGCACCCACCCCAGCGTAGGGTTTTAGCGGAGTCTCAGTGCAGGGACAGCATTTCCCTCTTATTCCTTAGTTCTTAGTTGCAGAGCATAGCACTGAGAGGGACGACTAGTTTGGGGAATCTAACATCCCATCTACTAGTCAAAAGTGTGAGCGAAATACACTCTCTTCTATGCCTTTCGAACTCCAAATTAATAAGATTTGTTTTACAAGCGCTTGGGAAATCAATACAGCACAGTTTTGTATGGTTTACCCAAGATTTATTAGCACATGTAGGCACTTTAAATAGTGTCACAGAAAAAGGAAAATACTATGAGTCAATAGAAGCTTTAGGGGCATGAATAGAAATGTGAAACTTTCCTGCCCATCAGTGTTACTTGATCACCATTACACCGAAGTTACAAAACAAAATGGATACCACATACTCAAAATGGATTCTGTTCTCTCAAAAAAGGGTAATTAGCATAAGAAGTACGGAGTTTATGAAGATTTTTTTTAAACGGGTTTAGGTGACTAACTGTACAAAGGGAATTTATCAATAAATAGTCTAATGCTGGAGGGTTGGAGGGCATGGAGACATGACAGGCTCCCTTTAAAGTTGATGTTGATGCTTAGCTGCTCATAAGTACAAAGCTTCTATGCTTGGCCCACACTGCGCCTAATAAAATGCGATTTCACCATCATCAAATCTTACTCATCGGCCGTTGACTTACCGTATTGTTTGGACTATAAGACCCAAAGTTTAGAGGAGGAAAATTGGAAAAAAAATAATTTTTAACCTGTTATCAGGATCAGGCATGTCAGGGGTCAGAGGTGCATATTACAGTCCAAATGTAGCTTACCAGGGAGGGGTTGCGGTGGTTGTGGAGCGGGGTCACAGGAGGCAGGAGTAGGGTCACATTAATGTCATTTGACAGCATGAGTGGGACGATGCTGTGGGCCCTGGGCTAGGAGGAGGAAGTGTCCAACGGGACGAGGCAAGAGCGGAGTTCCCACTGTGCACATTAATCTCCCGGTGGTCTTCAGTAAAATGGTGTGAGAGGCAGTGCATGCACAGATTGAGATCTCGGCTCGTCATTGAGCCGAAATGTAAATCTGTGCATGCGCAGACACTGGTGCCATTTTCCTGAAGTCCACCTCAAAGTCAATGTGTGCATTCGGTCCTCCACTCCTGCCTCGCACTGCCAGGACACCCCCTCCTCTTAGACCTCTAAGTAACTCACTCCTTAATTTAAAGGAGTGAGTTCCTTAGATTATATTCACACTGTAATATGGAAATAAAAGAGCAACATCATTGTGCTTTACATTCTATTATGTTGCATCTGAAATAAAAATACACTCTGTTTCCTTCATGTAATGCACTTGTTAAAGCAGAATCATTTCTATACTCGGAATTTAGCTGAACCATGAATTATCCGTGTGTCTGGGTCTTTCTGCCCACCTTTGCATTATTTTATTCATTTATTTAATTATATAAGGGTAACATTTAATTGCTAGATTTTTAAAAGTATCTAATTAATTATAAATATGTGTAAAATAGTGAAATATACATGTTATTCATATGAATTAGTTAGCAATAGTGCCCCTATCTCCTAACATTAGCGCCAGCCTTGACTGCTCTACTTCTGGTTTTAGTTCCACACCAGACAACATTGTCAGTAAATGACTAGTGTTGTATGTGAAGGCGACTGACTGATCAGCTCATTTCAAAAGATAAGTCTACCCTCTTCACTGTCATGCAGGGGCATACATAGAAATTACGAGGCCCCATAGCAGAAGTTCTAATTAGGCCTCCCTCCCAAAAAAATAAAATATAATATAATGCTCTCCCCATGGTTCTCCATATAATATAATGCTCTCCCCATGGTTCTCCATATAATATAATGCTCTCCCCATGGTCCTTCATAAAATATAATGCACTCCCCATGGTCCTCCATAGAATATAATGCGTTCCCCATGGTCCTCCCTATAATATAATGCTCTCCCCATGGTCCTCCATATAATTTAATGCTCTCCCCATGGTCCTCCAAAGAATATAATACTCTCCCCATGGTCCTCCATAGAATATCATGCACTCCCCATGGTCCTTTATAGAATATAATGCTCTCTCCATAGTCAGCCATAGAATTTCATGGACTCTCTATGGTCCGCCATAGAATATCATGCACTCCCCATGGTCCTCCATAGAATATAATGCACTCCCCATGGTCCTCCATAGAATATAATGCACTCCCCATGGTCCTCCATAGAATATCATGCACTCCCCATGGTCCGCCATAGAATATCATGCACTCCCCATGGTCCTCCATAGAATATAATGCGCTCCCCATGGTCTTCCATAGAATGTAATGCACTCCCCATGGTCCGCCTTAGAATATCATGCACTCCCCATGGTCCTCTATAGAATATAATGCACTCCCCATGGTTTTCCATAGATTATCATGCACTCCTCATGGTCCTCCATAGTGCACTCCCCATGGTCCTCCATAGAATATCATGCACGTCCCATGGTCCTCCATAGAATATAATGAACTCCCCATGGTCCTCCATAGAATATAATGCACTCCCCATGGTCCTCCATAAAATATAATGCACTCCCCATGGTCCTTCATAGAATATAATGCACTCCCCATGGTCATTCATAGAATATAATGCACTCTCCATGGTTCTATAATATAATGCTCTACCCATGATCCCCTATACTCTATTATGGCCACCAGTCACTGATTTAAAAAAAATTATATGCAATACTCACCCCTAGTGTGAAGTGCTGCACATCTCAGTACAATGGGTGTGCTATAATGACATTATCGCATCCACTGCACTGAGACATCAGACGCCGAGGAAGAATGATGGGGGAGGGAGCATCAGCTGAATCTCCCTCCTCCATTATCATTGCTCGTGATGATGGACGGCTGAGGGGCCTGGTGCGGGTGCTGGCACCGGGCCTCCCCTGGCTCATGGGCCCCATAGCAGTCGCGTGGCCTTCCACCATTGGTGGTATACTACTACTGTCACGTTAAATGCAAAGACAGATAAAGGGCCTGACTTGTCTATTGAAATGAACAATTCAACCAGACACTTTTGCAAACTACAGTGGTCATGTACTGACATAGAAAAAATTCTCCTGTGTTGAATTCAAGCCAAAGGTATAGCTGCTGGAACCTGGGACCGATGCTAAAATCTAGCGGATAATGCACATATACGAATTAAAAAAAATACAGATGGAATAAAAATCAATCAACCCACATTGCAGATTAGGGTTATTAATAAAATTTACAAACTTTCTTTTGTTTGCAAAAATAAATTTCAAACAAGAACAATTTAAATACCACAATATAAAAAAAACACATTTAGGGGCTCATTCATTAAGGTGTTTATGCCAAAATTCTGGCATAAAGCACCTTAAATAATAAAAAAAAAATTGTGTAACATGCAAGTTGCTCAAAATTTTACGACTTTTGGTAGTTTCATGCCAGTCCCAGCCTCTTTGAAATGGGTGGAGCATGGGTGGAATGAGGAGAACAAATCCCCCCCATCTAATGCATGAAAAGTGCAGACCACTACATAATGCCCTGCAGATATGACATTTTACGGGTTAGTTCCTGGGCCTTCTGAGATCACCAGTTCCATCTCCAGAGTCTCTCTCCTGTAGAGTGTAAGCTCTTATAGTTAATGAGTCCTCTATTTCTTTCCCCTATAGAGTATGAGCTCTTATGGTCAACAGGGCCCTCTCTCTCCTGTAGAGTATAAGCTCTTGTAGTTAAAGGGGTCCTCTCTCTCTCCTGTAGAGTGTAAGCTCTTATAGTTAACGGGCTTCTCTCTCTCCTGTAGAGTATAAGCTCTTATAGTTAACAGAGTCCTCTATTTCTTTCTCCTGTAGAGAGTAAGTTCTTATGGTCAGCGGGGTCCTCTCTCTTGTACTGTGTATGCTCTTAAGGTCAGGGAGGTACTCTTTCTCTCTTGTGCACCTGTAAAGTGTAAGCTCTAATCGTCCTCTCTCCCATGTGTATTTCAGAGTAATTTCAATTACAAGCTTTCCACTTTTGAGCTTTACGCAAATTTTATAATTGGGGAAAATTCGACAAAGTCAGGGAATTCGAATTTCAAAAGATGTGTGAACTCATCTTTACTGATATCTCTATTGATGGCGTGGGCTCAACTCATCCTTTCCAGAAAGATTGTAGTAATATAAACCTTTGAATCAGGATAAGAGCTGTATATACAAAATGTTTTAACAATTGACAGTTTACATTATGTTCACAGTTATGTACACTAATAATTTTTCATTACCAACATTCTTAATTAAAAGAAATAAAAAACTTTTATGGATGGTTTTACATCAAATGTTTGACGGAAAACTGATGATTTTTTTGCAACTTTTGTTCTCGCTGTTTGTTGTCAGGAGAACCTCTGTGGACAAATGTTGGTTAGCTGTAATTCAATAGGAAATTATTTAGTGCACATGTTTTTATTACTCACTATAGTTAACTTCTAGGTTTTTTGGAAGACTTACATGATATTGAGCCCATAAACTCTCAATTTTTCTGTTTCCAAACTAGAACAATTATTTTTTCTTTGTTAAATAAAGCTTGATGATTTTCTTAATTGTATTATTTCATATTTTTGTATTTACTTAAAAAGCTAAATATACTTTAAATACTGTCACAATAGAGTATGATGAACATTAACATACTGCAACTGTATATGCATTAATATTTAGCTCACCTAATACATGCATTAATCATGACTCTTCCCATCTGACTCCAGTCCTATGATAAAAGTAAAACTAAAAACAAAGTGAATGTCTTTTGTGAGCTATTAAAAATTGATGTATTGAACAGGCAGTGACAATCTTTTTCAGAGAAACATCTCATGGTAGGTGAAATCATGAGGATATATCATTAACTTGACCACAGTAATATAAAATAAGAAAAAAGTACAAATTATGTGGCCCAGTAATAAAAATTGTAATGGGGCTACACTTATGCCATCTGACAGTAGCCAGCGATGTCAGAAGCTAGGCTGTAATTCTTATGGAAAAAAATTAACCCAAAAAGTGGAAAATAGTTCATCGTCTTTTTAACTCAGTTGAAGATTCCTGAGATCTCAAGCATGCCTGCCAAGTCTGCTAAGTCAGCCATCAGGTAAATATCCAGAAACAAATATAGAGAGATTCTGCAGGACAATAAACTATGAAAATGAAATCATTATTAGTTCATTCTTTTAAAACAATTCTACTAAAAAAAACTGCTGCCTTTTAAACCTCATATTAGGTTCTTAATTATAGAAACTATAAGGCTAAGGCAGGGGTTAGAAACCTTTGTTGCTACCAAGGGTCATTTGGATATGTATACCATCATTCACGGGCTGTCCAAAATTATCAACTTAAAAATGATTCTGTTATACTTGGTCAAACATTTAAATAACTCATCTCTAATGTGATGGCTGGATCTGATTCTCTTTAGCGAGGTGTATGATGTTAGATGGTATTGATGATATCGCTGCTGTTGAGACTGCTGCATAAACATCACATAAGAGACACTGAGACTGCTGTATATGGATCACATAGGAGACACTGAGGCTGATGTATATACCTCAGCTAGGAGTCACTGAGGCTGCTATATACAGTATAATCACTGAGGCTGCTGTATATACATCACATCGGGGAAATAAAGCTCTTGTATATCCTGTAGATCACATAGGAGACACTGAGGATTCTGAAATTACATCACATCGGATGCACTGAGACTTCTGTTTACATCACATATAAGATGCTGAGACTGCAGTATATATAACAGGAGACACTTAAATTGCTTTATATACATAATATAGGAGACATTGAGGCTGCTATATATACATCACGTAGGAGACACTGAGACTGTTGTATGCATCACTAATTAAATACTGAGACTGAGATTTATATAAATCACCTATGATATGCTGAGACTGATGTATACATCACATACGAGAGACCTGGGCTGCTATAAATATATCACATAGGAGACACTGAGGCAACTGTGTATACACCACATAGGAGACACTGAGGCTGGTATACATATATGTAACATAAGATAGGCTGAGTCTGCTGCATACATTTCACAGGAGACTATGGCACAAAGTGAAACAAGGAGTGGTACAAGAGCTCAGGGCGCGCTAACTCCCCCCCGCAAGGAACATCGTGACGTTGGCTCCAGCTAGCGTCAGGTCATAATCCACTGTTACACCACCTGCATGACCAAAAATCAACTATTATTAGCTCCAGTAGTGGCAAAATATAAACATTGAAAAGAACAAAAGAGCACGTTCAGTGTGTAGCAGTAGCTGCTCGCTCTGCAGATCAGCTGCTATTTACCACCCTTCCTTTTCAAACCCCTCATCCCACTTCTGCTTCTTTCCCCACCTCCTCCCTCCCCCTCTTTCCCCTCTTTTTCTTTTCTCCCACTTTCCTTTTCTTACCCCTCTTTTTCTTTCCTAGTTCTTTCCCCCTTTCTCCTCATTGATTAATTTCACCTCTTTGCACTTATCTGTGACACCATGCATCTTTAACCACATCGATTAGGTCGTTTCCACAACTTGACCTGTGAGGGCTTCCTCCGCAATCATAGCAACCAGTACGTGCTCATCCACACACCCCCTAGCCACTGCCCATGTTCAGGCTTCACTGGGGCCATAGCAACCCATACGCGCACCTTACCAAGCACCACGTCACCACCCACATGACGTGTCTTCCTTTATTTTCTTATGAAAATGATTCCTCTCAGAATATGTATGTACCATCCATGGGAACGTCAAGATTGTATATTTTGAATATACTTCAATGGTGTATTTTGTATATAGCTGCAGCTTTGCTGCTCATGCTATGCTTTCTCCTTTTCTTCCAGCGACTATTTTGACTAAGACTCAGGAAGAGTCAAAATGTCTAAAGTCTTTGTCGCTCACCTCCCAGCACCATTGACAGTTTTTTGCATGTTTGCTTTGCACTAAATAAAATATCTTACTATCCTCACAACCAAGAGTGTGCGGTGAAATACTCAGCTCATTGTGTATCTCGGGGCTCCTCCAGAACTGAAAAGAACTGATCGATGGAGGTATCAGGTGTCGGACTTCACTTTTCTGATATTAATGACCTCTCCTTAGCATAGGTATTCAATATGTTAAGCCTTCAAAAGCACTTTAAGGACTACAAAGTTTCAATAAAGACTAGCCACTAGTAAGGGTGCAACAGCAAACGTATATATCCACATCAGTCACTATTAGATACATTTAGGTAATATACATTTCTCAACAATGAAATTGCAACACCAAGAAAGAAATATCGTGAAGTTATGGAAATCACAGGATCAATAGACATGTTAATGATATGACATGTGCAAAATACTGGAGAACACCCACTCACACAGCTATCATCCATGAGGCGAGATTAACTTAGTTTAGTGCACCATCTTACAGTCTATTAATGACGCCCATAATAGATCAGATAGGCTTTCTATGTAAGTGCACAATTATATTGGTATAATGACCAGATATTAGTATAATTATAGCATTTTTTCAGTGATTTTTTTACGGGATATCACATGGCATGACATCACGGGTTAAAATATATATTTTTTTACATCAGCCGAAGTCTTTAATAAAATGACAGCTTGCAGGACACCTCCCTCACAACCCAAGCATATGACAAGAAATAATTGGCACATCTCTGTTTTTTCCAGGCAACAAAAAGATTCAGCAAACTTTCCGGCAGTTAGTTTGAGTTGAAGTCACGTAAATCAAATTGGATTCCAGCAGTGCTAAAACAAAACTCACATGATGCCCTTGCAGACAGAATTGGAGTTTGACTTTATAGAAATTATTTTACAGTTCAGATCTGTCACTTCCAAAGAGGTGTTTATTATGCTAGTTACAACTGTCAGTGGAAAGAACTAAATCTAATTTACTTTAATATAGTGACCTATAAGATTTCTTGTGTTATGTCATAATGTTCTGTTGAAGTGGCATTCATTGTGTGTAGTAGATGGTAATGAATTGATTTTTGAAGAGTCACTTGCTGGGGAGAATGCAGTATATTTATATGACACAGTTGGGGACCTTTTTCCTTTACATTTGACAGAATAACTATGCACTTGTAGACTTGAACATCATTAACACTAGTTTTTTTTTCAGCAAAACATTAAAATGAACTGTTGTCATCATTAGCACAGAACTGAAAAAAAACACAACTCCAGACCACTCATGTTATATATTAGAAGATGTCCTTGATCGCAGAAAAATAGAATAAAGTTCATGCTATATTCTTAAGCCTAAATCATGAAACTTAGAGCTTTAGACAGCTGTTAATTGCCATGCTGTAATACAATAACACACCTGAAAAAAAAAGGGTGAAGGATAAAAATAGTGTAACGGTGGGTTGACTTCTTAGCACTTGAGTTTGATGAAACTTTGCAGATCGGATTGACATATTACCAATGACAAGGTTAAAGGTAGTTATTAAATAAGTCCTTAAAAATTATTTTAGAGGTTTAGGCCACTAGTTTAACCCCTTCCCAACCTTGGACGTGCTCAGAGCATCCTATTTGGGAAGTGCTTCCTGACCTTGGAAGTACTGAGTACGTCAAGGCAATTTTGTGCACACAGAGGCTGATTCTTACAGCTGACACCCGGCACCCAGTGCCAGGAGTGGTGCCCGCACTGCTACCAGCACTTTAACCCCATAAATATTGCAATTGCTAGCGATCACAGCATTTAGAAGGCAGGCAGAGAGAGGGAGCCCCCTCTGGTTTCTGATCGGCGCCCCCGCGATGTTATTGCGGGGACCCAATCATTGCCATGGTGACCTGATGCCGTCATGATGACATTCGGGTCACCAGGCTCTAGCAAACTTGTTAGTTCATGCTCAGTGCATGATCTAGCAAGTTTGTGTGAGAGCAGACTGACAGTTCTAATGCATTGCAATGCTGTTGTATTGCAATGCATTAGAACTGTGATCAGACTGCAGAAAGTGAATTGATTTTTGAAGAGTCACTTGCTGGGGAGAATGCAGTATATTTATATGACACAGTAGGGGACCTTTTTCCTTTACATTTGACAGAACAACTATGCACTTGTGGACTTGAACATCATTAACACTAGTTTTTTTTTGCAGCAAAACATTAAAATAAACTGTTGTCATCATTAGCACAGAACTGAAAAAAAACACAACTCCAGACCACTCATGTTATATATTAGAAGATGTCCTTGATCGCTGAAAAATAGAATAAAGTTCATGCTATATTCTTAAGCCTAAATCATGAAACTTAGAGCTTTAGACAGCTGTTAATTGCCATGCTGTAATACAATAACACACCTGAAAAAAAAGGGTGAAGGATAAAAATAGTGTAATGGTGGGTTGACTTCTTAGCACTTGAGTTTGATGAAACTCAAGTGCTAAAAAAATAAAATAAAATATAAAAAAAAAAAAATCACAAAATAATAATAATATAAAATATACAGTACAGACCAAAAGTTTGGACACACCTTCTCATTTAAAGATTTTTCTGTATTTTCATGACTATGAAAATTGTACATTCACACTGAAGGCATCAAAACTATGAATTAACACATGTGGAATTATACACTTAACAAAAAAGTGTGAAACAACTGAAAATATGTCTTATATTCTAGGTTCTTCAAAGTATCCACCTTTTGCTTTGATGACTGCTTTGCACACTCTTGGCATTCTCTTGATGAGCTTCAATAGGTAGTCACCGGAAATGGTCTTCCAACAATCTTGAAGGAGTTCCCAGAGATGCTTAGCACTTCTTGGCTCTTTTGCCTTCACTCTGCGGTCCAGCTCACCCCAAACCATCTCGATTGGGTTCAGGTCTGGTGACTGTGGAGGCCAGGTCATCTGGCGTAGCACCCCATCACTCTCCTCCTTGGTCAAATAGCCCTTACACAGCCTGGAGCTGTGTTTGGGGTCATTGTCCTGTTGAAAAATAAATGATGGTCCAACTAAACGCAAACCGGATGGAATAGCATGCCGCTGCAAGATGCTGTGGTAGCCATGCTGGTTCAGTATGCCTTCAATTTTGAATAAATCCCCAACAGTGTGACCAGCAAAGCACCCCCACACCATCACACCTCCTCCTCCATGCTTCATGGTGGGAACCAGGCATATAGAGTCCATCCGTTCACCTTTTCTGCGTCGCACAAAGACACGGTGGCTGGAACCAAAGATCTCAAATTTGGACTCATCAGACCAAAGCACAGATTTCCACTGGTCTAATGTCCATTCCTTGTGTTCTTTAGCCCAAACAAGTCTCTTATGCTTGTTGCCTGTCCTTAGCAGTGGTTTCCAAGCAGCTATTTTACCATGAAGGCCTGCTGCACAAAGTCTTCTCTTAACAGTTGTTGTAGAGATGTGTCAGCTGCTAGAACTCTGTGTGGCATTGACCTGGTCTCTAATCTGAGCTGCTGTTAACCTGCGATTTCTGAGGCTGGTGACTCGGATAAACTTATCCTCAGAAGCAGAGGTGACTCATGGTCTTCCTTTCCTGGGGCAGTCCTTATGTGAGCCAGTTTCTTTGTAGCGCTTGATGGTTTTTGCAACTGCATTTGGGACACTTTCAAAGTTTACCAAATTTTTGGACTGACTGACCTTCATTTCTTAAAGTAATGATGGCCACTCGTTTTTCTTTATTTAGCTGCTTTTTTCTTGCCATAATAAAAATTCTAACAGTCTATTCAGTAGGACTATCAGCTGTGTATCCACCTGACTTCTGCACAACACAACTGATGGTCCCAACCTCATTTATAAGGCAAGAAATCCCACTTATTAAACCTGAAAGGGCACACCTGTGAAGTGAAAACCATTTCCGGTCACTTGAGGGGGGGATTCTGCTCTTCTAGCACTTAGGGGCTCTGTATATGGAGTCCGTAAACTATTCTAGGAAAATCTGTGCTCCAGGAGGCAAATAGCTCTCCGTCCCTCCCGATGGCTAAGCAAATGTCACGCCAGGTGTGAGTGCAACACAGAGAGTCACGCCAGGTTTGAGTGCAACACAGAGGGCAAAGGGAGCCCAGACACTAGGGAAAGGGGGAAGAGGTGACCTCCTAATCTGGACTAGCATTACCCTGTCTCCACCTAACGTCCCTATACAGCCTCTGCAGCTGTCGCCGATCACATGCCACGCCCTACTATCCCTGGCGTAAGGCTATAGCTGGGGTGGAAGGAGATGAGCACTAGTCAACCTCCGCTAGCACAGGGGAAGAAAACACAGGGGAATAACAGAGAGGACGTGACGCTGCTTCAGCCAAGTTCCAAGTAGAAATGAGTATAACCGGCGACACCCACCTAGACACACCAGGTATATATACACCCAGACAAAAGGGAGGTAGTCACTGGGTCCTAAACACAACCTCCTATCTAGGCTGCTGTCTGCATTGCCAAATGTGGAGATCTCCTGCAAACCACTGCAGGGCGACTGTCACCTCTGACACACCCGTAACAGTACCCCCCCCTCTGCGAGTGGCCTCCAGACACTCAGGACCGGGTTTCTCAGGATAAGAGGTGTGAAAAGAGCGAACCAATCTGGGAGCGTTCACCTCTGACACTGAAACCGACGTCCTCTCCTCTGGACCATAGCCTTTCCAGCGCACCAAGTATTGTAGAGAACAACGTTGGAGACGAGAATCTACAATCCTCGAAATCTCGAAGTCCAGGTTACCATCAACCATTACTGGGGGCGGTGGTAGGGGTGGGGGCTCAAGAGGTTCTACGTACGTTTTGAGTAAGGACCTGTGAAACACATTATGGACCTTAAGGGCCCGAGGAAGTTCAAGATGAAACGCTGCTGGGTTAATGACGGCGGTTATTTTGTAGGGACCAATAAACCTAGGTCCCAGCTTTCAATCTTATATTCTTGGTAGACAAACACACAAAGTCATTCACATTCAGGTCCAGACCTGGCAAGCGTTTTCTGTCAGCCATACATTTATACCTGTCACCCATGGTCTTTAAATTACACTGAACACCCTGCCATACCGAGGAGAGCGAAGAAGCAAACTGTTCCTCCTCAGGAACTCCTGAAGCTGCACCCCCACTGAAGGTACCAAACTGTGGATGATAACCATATGCACTGAAGAATGGTGACCTGCCAGTGGATTCTTGATGATGGTTATTGATGGCAAATTCTGCCAGCGGTAATTAGAATGCCCAATCCTCCTGATTTTTGGAGACGAAACACCTAAGGTATGTCTCCAAGTTCTGATTGACTCGCTCGGTCTGACCATTCGACTGAGGGTGGAAGGCAGAGGAAAAGGACAGCTGCACCCCCAGTCGAGAACAGAATGCCTTCCTGAACTTGGAAACAAACTGGGTCCCCCGATCAGACACCACATCGGAGGGAACCCCATGAATCTTCACAATCTCATTTATGAACACCTGGGCAAGTGTCTTATCATTGGGAAGTGCAGGTAAAGTAACAAAGTGAACCATTTTACTGAACCTATCTACTACTACCAAAACCACCATTTTGCCTGCAGAAACCGGTAGGTCAGTAATAAAACCCATGGACAAGTGTGTCCATGGCCTGCTAGGGATAGGTAGCAGAAGAAGAGTACCAGACGGACGGGTGTGCGAAACCTTAGAACGTGCGCAAATACTACAAGCAGCTACGTGTTAAATTACATCCCGATGCAACCCCGGCCACCAAAAATGACGAGAAAGGAGGTCCGCGGTTGCCTTACTGCCTGGATGCCCAGCAAGCACAGAGTTATGATGTTCATTGATTACTTTACGGCGCAGATCAGGTGGTACAAATAACTTTCCTGTAGGGCAGGAGGCAGGGGTGTCCCCCTGAGCCTCCAGCACCTCCCCCTCCAGTTCAGGAAAAAGAGTGGCGAAATAACTACCCCTTTCTATTTCGGGGCAGGGTTCTCATGGTCACCACCACCAGGGAAGCTCCAGGACAAAGCATCAGCCTTGACGTTTTTGACCCCTGGACGAAAAGTGACAACAAAATTGAACCTAGTGAAAAACAGGGATTGCCTAGCGTTGAGATGTTTAACTGACTGGAGATATGACAGGTTCTTATGGTCAGTAATAACAGCAATAGTATGGACAGCCCCCTCCAACCAGTGTCGCCATTCCTCGAACTCCAATTTGATCGCCAAAAGTTCCCTATTACCCACGTCATATTTTCTCTCAGCCGAAGACAATTTTTTAGAAAAGAAGGCGCATGGATGCCATTTACCAGTGGATGAATCCAGAGACCACACATCCCCAACCCCGACATCCGAAGCATCGACCTCCACAATAAAGGGTTGAGAAACATTGGTTTGACTGAGTATAGGTGCAGTGATAAAGTGATTCTTTACGGAAGAAAAAGCCTGGAAGGAAGCCTCCGACCATTTGGAAAAATCAGACCCCTCTTTAGTCATGTCAGTAAGCGGTTTCACTACAACAGAGTAATTTTGGATGAATTTCCTGTAAAAATTAGTAAACCCCAGAAAATGTTGTAGAGCATTCAGGTTCTCGGGACGTTCCCAGTCAAGGACTGCACGGATCTTCTCCGGATCCATCCGAAAACCTGAAGATGACAACAAGTACCCCAAAAACTGCACCTCCTGAACAGCGAAAACACATTTCTCTAGTTTGGCATAGAGTTTGTTATCTCTTAATATCTGGAGCACCTGCTTAACATGCCCCCGATGGGTCTCAAAATCAGATGAATAAACCAAAATATCGTCCAGATAGACCACCACAAACCTCCCCACCAAATGATGAAAAATATAATTTATGAAATGCTGGAATACCGCAGGTGCATTAGTCAAACCAAAAGGCATAACCAGACTCTCGAAATGACCTTCCGGGGTATGGAACGCTGTCTTCCATTCGTCCCCTTCTCTGATTCTAACCAGATTGTAGGATCCCCTTAAATCCAACTTGGAGAATACCTTAGCTCCCACAACCTGGCTGAACAAGGAATTAGGAGGGTATGGATCACGGATAGTAATTTGATTTAATTCCCGGAAATCTAAACAGGGACGTAGACCGCCATCTTTTTTCTTCACAAAGAAGAACCCTGCCCCCACGGGCGTAGATGAGGGTCTGATATGTCCCTTCTCCAGACTTTCCACAATGAAATCCTTTATGGCTTGTCTCTCAGGGCCAGAAAGATTATACAGTCTGGACTTGGGTAGTTTAGCTCCGGGTGTCAGGTTAATAGGACAGTCATAAGCATGATGAGGAGGCAAATCCTGACACCCCTTCTCAGAAAAAACGTGGTCAAAACCAGACAGAAAAGCAGGCAATATCTCCGCAGAGACAACAGTAATGGAAACATTCAGACAGTTCTCATGGCAGTAATCTCCCCATTCAATAATCTCCCCAGTTTGCCATTCCACCAATGGATTATGTTTAACAAGACAGGGAATACCTAAAACAATCGGAGTAGGGAGATTCTCCAAAACATAGCAAGGAATAATTTCACAATGAACTGACCCCACCCTCAGTTTCACATTATGTACAATCTGAGTAAATGCTTTCTGTGCAAGTGGCGCCGAGTCAATGGCAAAGATGGAAATAGGTTCAGCTAAAGCACAGCAAGCGAGACCATGAGATTTCACAAACTCAGCATCAACCATGCTGACCCCGGCTCCACTGTCAACAAATACAGAATTTTTTTCGATTTTGCTCTCTAGCACCACCTCTGCAGTCAGGACAAAGCAGGAACTGCAGTTTGGCCACAAATGCACCCCTTGTTTATCCAACTCCAGACTAGCGAGAGTTAATTGAATCTCTTTTTGTTTAGGAATTGAAGGAAAGGTCCCAACAAAGTGTCCCTTTTTCCCACAAAAAAAACATACGCCTTTTTTCTTGCGAATCTCCGGGGAGATGTATGATGCAGAGACACCCACTAACTGCATAGATTCCTCCACCTCCCCCAATACTGGTTCACCCCCAGACCGCTCCCTTGGCAAAGGTACACAACCCCGACAAGAACGCCCCGGAGAAGGAGGTTGCGCCCTTCTATCCCGAAGGCGCCTATCCAGACGTATGGCCAAAGACATGACAGCCTTCAAGGACTGAGGGGTATCATATACAGCCAAGGCATCTTTCAACCTTTCCGTTAGCCCCTCACAAAATTGACTTTTAAGGGCTGAGTCATTCCATTTGGAATCCGCTGCCCATCTACGGAATTCCGAACCGTATGTTTCCACTGACCGATTCCCCTGCTGAAGAAGACATAGCTTAGACTCAGCCAAGGCAACTTGGTCAGGGTCATCATAGATGAGGGCAAGAGCTAAAAAAAAATCCTCCACAGATTGGAGACAAACCGAATCCTGCGGTAACGAAAACGTCCACGACTGAGGATCGCCCTGCAGTAGAGATCATAATGCCAACCCGTTGCTCCTCATTACAGGAGGAGTAGGGACGAAGCTTGAAATACAATTTGCATGCCTCCTTAAAAACAAAAAAACCTGTCCCTACCTCCTAAAAACCTGTCCGGGAGGGCAACCTTGGGTTCGGGCTGGACAGGCCTACCTGCAGAGACCCCCAATTGGCGGCCTATAACCGCTGATAATGATGCTGAACCTCACAGCGGAGGACATTCACCTCCAGAGACAGACAGCGGAACTGCTCTGCGAGCTCTGCAACTGATCCCATACTAAAGGGAATAAGGAAAAAAAAGGTGCACGCCCAAAAACACAAAAAAACAAAATGTCAATCTCTTGTCGTTTTTTTTTTCTTTGTTTTTCCAAAACATGCTCGGTCAGTTATAATGTCTCGCAAGGTATGAGTGCAACACAGAGAGTCATACCACGTATGAGTGCAACACAGAGGGGAAAGGGAGCCCAGACACTAGGGAAAAGGGGAAGAGGTGACCTCCTAATCTGGACTAGCGTCACCCTGTCTCCCCCTAACGTCCCTATACAGCCTCCACAGCTGTCGCCGATCACGTGCCTCGCCCTACTATCCCTGGCGTAAGGCTATAGCTGGGGGTGGAAGGAGATGAGCACTAGTCAACCTCCGCTAGCACTCTAAAGACAAAAGGGGAAGACAACACAGGGGAATAACAACTTAGCTTAAGAAGAAACTCCAACAGTGCACACGACCTCATGACTCCAGAGAGGACGTGATGCTGCTTCAGCCAAGTTCCAAGTAGAAATGAGTATATAAGTAGAAATGAGTATAACCGGCGACGCCCACCAAGACACACCAGGTATATATACACCAAGACAAAAGGGAGGTAGTCGCTGGGTCCTAAACACAGCCTTCTTTCTAGGCAGCTGATCATTGCCAAATGTGGAGATCTCCTGCAAACCACTGCAGGGCGACTGTCTGTCACCTCTGACACACCCGCGACAGCAATACTGTACAGCCACATATGGGGTATTTCTACATTCAGCAGAAATTGTGGGACACATTTTGGTGCCAGTTTTACCAATTTCCCAGTGTAAAAATGTAAAATCTGGGGCTAAAACAAAATTTTGGTGGTAAAAATCAAATTATTTTTTCCTTCGCTGCAAAATAGTTTAAAATTCTGTGACCCACCTGTGTTGTCAATATGATCACTGCACCCTTAAATAAATTCATTGAGAGGTGTAGTTTGTAAAATGTGGTCTCTTATGGGTGGTTCTGCTGTTCTGGCACCTCAGGGGCTCTGCCAATGCGACTTGGCACCCTCAAACCAGTCCTGAACTCCAATATGGTGCTTCTTCCCTTCTGAGCTTACTGTGCCTCAAAGTAGTTTTTGACCACATATGGGGTATAAGCATACTTAGGAGAAATTGCACAACAAATTTTGGGCTCCATTTTATCCCTCTATCCTTGTGAAAATGAAAAACATTGGGGCTGAAATAGCATTTTTGTGTGTAAAAATATATTTTTTTCATTTTCCCAGATTAACGTTGTAAAATTCTGTGAAGCACCTGTGGGCTCTAGGTGCTCACCACACATTTAGATAATTTATTTGAGGGGTCTAGTTTCCAAATGGGGTCACTTGTGGGGGTTTTCAACTGTTTAGGCACATCAGGGGCTCTCTAAACGAGACATGACACCTGCAGACCATTCCATCAAAGTCTGCATTCCAAAACGTCACTTCTTTTCTGAGCCTTGCCGTGTGCCCAAACAGTACCCTTTTGAAAATAGTAAATTTGGGCTAAAATAAAATTTTTATGGGAACATTTTAATTTTTTTATTTTCACGGTTCTACGCTATAAACTTTTGTGTTGCACATGGGGGTTTAAGGTGCACACCACACATCTAGATACATTTCGTGAGATGTCTAGTTTCCAAAATGGGTTCAATTGTGGGGGGTTTCTACTGTTTAGGCACATCAGGCTCTCCAATCGTGGCATAACACCCATGGACCATTCCATCAAAGCCTGCATTCCAAAACATTACTCCTTCCTTTCTGAGCCCTGCCATGCTCCCAAACAGTAGTTTTCCCCCACATATGGGGTTTCTGCATACTCAGGAGAAATTGCAAAACACATGGTGCAATTTCTATTATTCTTGTGAAAATAAAAAATTTGGGCTAAAATAACATTTTTGTGTGAAAAATGTAATTTTTTAATTTTCACAGCTCCACGTTATAAATAGAGATGAGCGGTGTTCGAATCGAACTGTTCGCCAATCTCAAATTCGAGCTGTTTTGTACGGTGTTCGAGACGTTCAGCAAACACGAACGATTTGAAAAAAATTCAGCTGTTCGAGGCTATGTTCGATAACTGTTCATGCACCAAAATCATAACTGGATTTTTTCTCAGTATTGCTGAAAATTAATGTTAATACGCAGTTTGAGTGTACAGCGGGGCAGGGCGGGGGGGCAGGGGATGGATCTATGCAGAAATAATGAAGATCTCCATTTTTTTTTCTCTTTCCCGCATTTACAGTGGGGAGGTGCAATCTGTCAGCCTATCAGCAGCGCACACACGGAGCGAACTGCTTTTTTTCACACAAGCAAGGGCATGTGTCATTGGCAGTGTATGTCACATGTCCTTGCCCTATAAGACCCAGCCATTTTCCCCGTCGCCACCATTTTCTCACTGCTGCAGCTGCGTGTTAGACGGCACCGCTGTTGCTGTGTGAGCTATACTTTGTTAATTTCAAGCCAATTTTCGCACAAATCTACAGATAGCTTGGGAGTAGGGAATAGTTGTGATTGCAGTCCTTTTAAGGACTAGGTTACATCATTTCCTACGACTTTTATCAGGCAGGTCTGTGCTCTTAAATAGATAGGTTGGGAGTAAAGACTAATTGTAATTGCAGTCCTTTTCAGGGCTAGGTTACATCAGTTCCTATCACTTTTATCAGGCAGGTCTGTGCTCTTAAATAGATAGGTTGGGAGTAAAGACTAATTGTAAATGCAGTCCTTTGAGGGCTAGGTTACATCAGTTCCTATCACTTTTTGCCATCCAGGTCTGTGCCAGTGCTGTGAAAGTTTTTTTCACAGCATTTGGCTAAATCTAGCAAAGCAAATCCTTTTTGGCCTCTTGCAGTGTGTGTAGCCTATCAGTGTTGCAAGCTACACCACCTGTGTATAGAATACCAATTTGTTTTACTGCACCTAGTGAAGTAAAACCTTTGGGGCATTGCATCATTCTATTAGTCCATCTATACTAACCTCCACCAAGTTGCAAATTCAATATAATTTTTATCTGCATCTAGCTCTGAAAAAATATTTCGGCTTGTAGCAGTGTGTGGGACTTGTTCTATTAGTCCATCTATACTAACCTCCACCAGGTTGCAAATTCAATATAATTTTTTTCTGCATCTAGCTCTGAAAAAATATTTCGGCTTGTAGCAGTGTGTGGGACTTGTTCTATTAGTCCATCTATACTAACCTCCACCAGATTGCAAATTCAATATAATTTTTATCTGCATCCAGCTCTGAAAAAATATTTCGGCTAGTAGCAGTGTGTGGGACTTGTTCTATTAGTCCATCTATACTAACTTCCACCAGGTTGCAAATTCAATATAATTTTTTTCTGCATCTAGCTCTGAAAAAATATTTCAGCTTGTAGCAGTGTGTAAGACTTGTTCTATTAGTCCATCTATACTAACCTCCACCAGGTTGCAAATTCAATATAATTTTTATCTGCATCTAGCTCTGAAAAAATATTTCGGCTTGTAGCAGTGTGTGGGAATTGTTCTATTAGTCCATCTATACTAACCTCCACCAGGTTGCAAATTCAATATAATTTTTATCTGCATCTAGCTCTGAAAAAATATTTCGGCTTGTAGCAGTGTGTGGGACTTGTTCTATTAGTCCATCTATACTAACCTCCACCAGGTTGCAAATTCAATATAATTTTTTTATGAATCTAGCTCTGAAAAAATATTTCGGCTTGTAGCAGTGTGTGGGACTTGTTCTATTAGTCCATCTATACTAACCTCCACCAGGTTGCAAATTCAATATAATTTTTTTCTGCATCTAACTCTGAAAAAATATTTCGGCCTGTAGCAGTGTGTGGGACTTGTTCTATTAGTCCATCTATACTAACCTCCACCAGGTTGCAAATTCAATATAATTTTTTTCTGCATCTAGCGCTGAAAAAATATTTCGGCTTGTAGCAGTGTGTGGGACTTGTTCTATGAGTCCATCTATACTAACCTCCACCAGGTTGCAAATTCAATATAATTTTTATCTGCATCTAGCTCTGAAAAAACTTTTTCGGCTTGTAGCAGTGTGTGTGACTTGTTCTATTAGTCCATCTATACTAACCTCCACCAGGTTGCAAATTAAATACAATTTTTTTCTGAATCTAGCTCTGAAAAAATATTTCGGCTTGTAGCAGTGTGTGCGACTTGTTCTTTTAGTCCATCTATACTAACCTCCACCAAGTTGCAAATTCAATATAATTTTTTTCTGCATCTAGCTCTGAAAAAATATTTCGGCTTGTAGCAGTGTGTGGGACTTGTTCTATTAGTCCATCTATACTAACCTCCACCAGGTTGCAAATTCAATATAATTTTTTTCTGCATCTAGCTCTGAAAAAATATTTCGGCCTGTAGCAGTGTGTGGGACTTGTTCTATTAGTCCATCTATACTAACCTCCACCAGGTTGCAAATTCAATATAATTTTTTTCTGCATCTAGCGCTGACAAAATATTTTGGCTAGTAGCAGTGTGTGAGACTTGTTCTATTAGTCCATCTATACTAACCTCCACCAGGTTGCAAATTCAATATAATTTTTATCTGCATCTAGCTCTGAAAAAATATTTCGGCTTGTAGCAGTGTGTGGGACTTGTTCTATTAGTCCATCTATACTAACCTCCACCAGGTTGCAAATTCAATATAATTTTTTTCTGCATCTAGCTCTGAAAAAATATTTTGGCTTGTAGCAGTGTGTGGGACTTGTTCTATTAGTCCATCTATACTAACCTCCACCAGGTTGCAAATTCAATATAATTTTTATATTCATCTAGCTCTGAAAAAATATTTCGGCTTGTAGTAGTGTGTGGGACTTGTTCTATTAGTCCATCTATACTAACCTCCACCAGGTTGCAAATTCAATATAATTTTTTCTGCATCTAGCTCTGAAAAAATATTTCGGCTTGTAGCAGTTTGTGGGACTTGTTCTATGAGTCCATCTATACTAACCTCCACTAGGTTGCAAATCCAATATAATTTTTATCTGCTTCTAGCTCTGAAAAAATATTTCGGCTTGTAGCAGTTTGTGGGACTTGTTCTATTACTCCATCTATACTAACCTCCACCAGGTTGCAAATTCAATATAATTTTTATCTGCATCTAGCTCTGAAAAAATATTTTGGCTTGTAGCAGTGTGTGGGACTTATTCTATTAGTCCATCTATACTAACCTCCACCAGGTTGTAAATTCAATATAATTTTTATCTGCATCTAGCTCTGAAAAAATATTTTGGCTTGTAGCAGTATGTGGGACTTGTTCTATTAGTCCATCTATACTAACCTCCACCAGGTTGCAAATTCAAAATAATTTTTATCTGCATCTAACCCAGCCAATACTTTTGGGCTAATAGCACAGTTTGGCCACTCAGCTCTGCTCGGTTCCTATCCATTGTTTTTTGTGCAAACAACTCCAGAGTTGTGAATTAGTTAACCACCAAAATAAGTGGAAAAAGGCCTGCTGCTGGTGGAAAGGGGAATAGGCGTGTTGGGAAGGGAAAAAAAGGTTGTGTCCGTGGGGTAGGTGTTAAAGCAACAGTAGCATCTGCAGAAGAAAGACCATCTTCCAGCCAAACTAAGATGTCTACTTCTTTTAGCGGACAATGTGATAAGATCCCTTTCTTACGGCCACGCCAATCGCTAAAAATTCCAGATCAGGCACAAAAACAGCAGGTGCTTCAATGGATATCATGTGCTCCTTTAAGTGGGCTGTCGTCTAACTAAAATTCAACATCAAAAATAGTCAAGTCCTCAGAGGTGTCACCCCAATCGCACTTGCTTCCTCACAGCTCCCAAGTCTCCAGCTGCCCGTCTGAGTATGGGGTAGAACAGATGGTTGAGTCTGCAGAGCTGTTTACTCATACTATAGCCCGGGAATCAGAGGTCGGCTCCAGAGCTTCTGTGAATCCAGACGAGGAAATGATCTGCAGTGATGCCGAGAATCTTTATGAGTCGGATCCAGGACCAGACGCAGAAGGTTCTGACCATAATGTCGACCCAAGTTCCCAAACTGTAACTCCTATTGGTGGAGACAATGAGGAAGACGATGATGAGACTCAAATAGCTGATTGGAGCGACAACTTTATTTTTTTGTCAGGGCAGGAAGAGGTTGGCTCTGAGGACAACGGGTGTGATAACACACAGGGTGATGATGACGAGGTTGGAGATCCCACTCACTGTCAACCCACAGTCAGCCAGTCGATGAGGTCAGCAGAGGAGGTGGAGGAGGATGCTAGTGACGACGAGGTCAGGTTGCGAATTCCTGGACAGAGACGTAGTACTGGAAGCACGTCAACAACTGCATCCTCAAACAAATGTCTGCCTCTGACCACAAGTCGTGGTGGCTCTTCAGGTCGCATGGGTGCTAAGCCTTGCATAGCCTGGGCATTTTTTCAGATCGATAAAGATGACCCAACTCGTGTTATCTGTAACATTTGTCAGCAAAAGCTAAGTAGAGGCCAAAAAATCCATAGTTTGAGTACTTCATGCATGAACCAGCACATGGATATGAAGCATAAGTTGCAGTGGGAAGCTCTGTGTGCTACAATGCGGCCTAGCCGGCCGGGCCAACCACCGTCTGCCACATCTTGTGCATCCGCGGCCTCTTCATCCTCTGTGACTCGGGGGACAACCACAAAACAGTCCAAAAACAGTCACACCTGTTTTGGGACGCAGACCTGCCACCTCTTTACCCGCAACAGCCAACGTGATTGGCAGGTCATCATTTTCTTTGGAGGTGGAAACACCAGCTGGTGTTCAGCACTGTCCGACATCGATAGCACCACCTTTGGATCAAGGCAACCTAACATGTCCGCCTGCATCTTTCTCACAGACCGGCAGTTTGCTGGGACACCCTTCTCAACCCTGTCTAAGCACAACAGCCAGCCCTCGGTCCCTCAGATGTGGAAAAGTAAAAGACCATTTCCTCCTAGCCATGAGAAAGCTAAGAGGTTGAATTTCACCATCTGCAAGCTCTTGGCTACAGAAATCCTGCCTTTCTGCCTGGTGGATACAGAGGATTTTCGAGACCTTATGTCCGTTGCAGTGCCCTAGTACCAGATGCCCAGTCGGCACTACTTCTCAAAGAATGGTGTGCCTGCGCTCCACCAACATGTCGCACACAACATCACCGCTTCTTTGAAAAACTCTGTGTGTGACAGGGTGCATTTCACCACAGACACTTGGACGAGTAGGCATGGACAGGGGCGTTACATGTCGCTGACTGGGCACTGGGTAACTATGGTGACAGCAGGACAAGGGGCTGCTGTCCAAGTCTTGCCGTCCCCACGAGTTGTGCGTCAATCCTCTTTATCTCAAAGTTCCTCCATTGCTTCTGCCTCCTCAACCTCCTCTCGGTCCTCCACCTGCACCCAAAGCCTGTCTGGTCATGCCACAAGCTTTCTATCTGCGCAGAAGGGATCCTGCACACCTCCTTACTATGCTGGCAGCAGGGCTCAACGTCATCAGGCGGTTTTTACTTTGAAATGTCTGGGAAATGTGAGTCACACAGCTGAGGAGTTGTGGTCAACTCTGGAGAACCAGTTTCATGAATGTTTGTCTCCACTGTACCTGAAACCAGGGAAGGCCGTGTGCGACAATGCTGCAAACCTGGGTGCGGCCCTTCGCCGGGGAAATGTCACACACGTGCCTTGTACGGCTCACGTGTTGAACCTGGTTGTCCAGCAATTTTTAGCCCACTATCCCAGACTAGATGGCCTTCTGCAGAGGGCACGGTCGCTGTGTGCTCACTTCCGCCGTACGCATCCCGCAGCTCAGCGACTTACATCTCTACAGAAGTCGTTGGGCCTGCCACTTCACCGGCTAAAACGCGATGTGCCTACCTGGTGGAATTCAACTCTGCACATGTTGCAGCGACTGTGGCAGCACCGACAAGCCCTGGTGCAATACGTTCTGACGTATAGCCTGGGCCAACGAGATCCAGAGGTGGGGCAAATCACGCTGGAGGAGTGGTCTCAGATCAGTGATCTATGCACCCTTCTGCACAGTTTTGAAATGGCGACGAAGATGTTTAGTACTGACGATGCCATTATGAGCATGACTATTCCGGTGCTATACATGCTGGAGCACATGTTAAACAGAATTCGGAGTCAGGTGGTGGCACAAGAGGAGGTGGAGGAAGTAGAGGAGGAGGAGTTGTATGCAGAAGGGCTAACATCTGCAAGGTCCAGACGGTCGGCAGCACCAAGGCGGCAGGCATGTGCGGGTGGGGGAGATGGTTTTACCAGGGCGCATGGTAGCAGCCAAACTAGTGAGGAAGGTGCAGGAGCCCAGGAAGAAGTGGAGGACGAACTGATGGAATACTCATCAGATGAGGGAGACCTTGATCACATTTCTGTTGTGCGAGGTTGGGGGGAGAGGACAGAGGAAGGAAGCATGATTGTTACCTTGCCACCAAGACAACAGGGACTTGGTGCTCCTGGATGCGCAAGACACATGAGTGCCATCTTGCTGCTCTACCTGCAACATGACCCTCGAATTGGGAGAATTAGAAATAATCCTGACTACTGGGTTGCCACACTGTTAGATCCCCGGTACAAAAGTAAATTTGCAGAAATTATTCCTACCATAGAAAGGGATGCACGCATACAGGAGTATCAGCAGAGACTGTTGCAGAATCTTACATGTGTTTTTCCACAAAACACCAGTGGTGCACGTAGTGAATCTCACAGTTCCAACTTGCCATCCTTGGGACCGTCGAGTGTTCAGCACTCAAACCATAACAGAAACACAGTATCTGCTGGTAGCATCAATTTTGCGGAATCATTTCACCACTTTTTTAGCCCATCCTTTGCAAGGCCACAGGAGACAAGAAGTCTGACACATAGTCAACGCCTAGAGACGATGGTACAGGAGTATCTCCAAGTAAACATTGAAGCCATGACTGTGTCACTGGACCCTTGCTCTTTTTGGGCTTACAATCTGGATAAATAGCCGGAGCTCGCCACTTACGCCTTGGAGATCTTGTCCTGCCCCGCAGCCAGCGTTCTGTCTGAACGTGTGTTCAGCGCTGCTGGTGGTGTGCTGACAGATAAGCGCACGTGGCTCTCCACTGATAATATAGACAGACTCACGTTCATAAAGATGAACAAATCATGGATCCGAAACGACTTTTCTACCCCTGTGTCATCCTGGGGAGAGTAAAAGCTTGATGATTTGTTAAAATCACCTCACCAACCGTTTTAAGCTTTCAAGTTACTAATCATGTTTATCTGTATCCTGGCTGGAGAATAATTTGGGCCTTGTAGCAGTTTGCAGTACTGATTCTATTAGGCCATCTATACTAAGCTCCGCCAGCTTTCAAATTAATAATATTTTTTAGCTGTATCTAGCCCGGAAAATAATTTTGGGGCTCCTAGATGGGCAAGACACATTAGTGCCTTCTTGCTGCACTACCTGCAACATGACCCTCAGATTGTCAGAATTCGAAATAATCCTGACTACTGGGTTGCCACACTCTTAGATCCCCCACACTCTTCGATCAACCTTTTCATTTTAATAAAGAACAAAAAAATGGTCATTTTTGAAATTATAAGCATTAGCAGGTTATTAGAAACTGAAATCAAACAGTTTTCAACTCAAAACTTTATTCTAGGTGATGTTATATTTGCACATAGGACCCCTTGTTCGAAAGGAGCTTCTGAACTCTCTCGTCCATTGAATTTGTCAGGTTTTGGATGGTTTCTGCTTCAATTGTTTTGCATGAGGACAGAATACCCTCCCAGAGCTGTTGCTTAGATGTGAATTGCCTCCTGCCATCATAGACACTCCTTTTGATGATGCTCCAGAGGTTCTCAATGGGGTTGAGGTCAGGGGAGCATTGGGGTCACACCATAAGTTTGTCCCCTTTTATGCCCATATGAGCCAGAGATGCAGATGTGTTATGTGCAGCATGAGACGGTGCATTATCATGCATGAAAATGATCTTGCTGCGGAACATACGGTTCTTCTTCTTGAACCATGGCTGGAAGTGCTGTTTAAGAAACTCCACATACATTATGGAGTTCATCTTTACCCCTTTAGGGATCCTAAAGGGGCCGACAATCTCTCTCCCCATGATTCCAGCCCAAAACATTACTCCACCTCCTCCTTTATGGCGCCATAGCCGTGTTTGCATGGGGTGTCCATCAACCAGCCATCCTCCACTCCATCCATCTGGACCATCGAGCGTTGCACGGCACTCATCGGTGAACAAAACAGTTTTGAAGTCAGTCTTCATGTATTGTTTGGCCCACTGGAGCCGTTTCTGCTTGTGTGAAGTGGATAGAGGAGGTCGACAGGATGGCTTACGCACAGCTGCAAACCTCTGAAGGACCCTGCATCTTGTTGTTCGGGGGACGTTGGAGGCACCAGCAGCTTCAAAAACTTGTCTGCTGCTATGACAAGGCTTTTTGGCCACTGCTCTTTTAACCTGACTTAATTGCCTGTAGGAAAGAGTCCTCAATTTTCCCTTATCAGCACGCACACGTGTGTTCTGTGAATCAGCTACATACTTCTTGATTGTGCGATGATCAGGATGAAGTGTCTTGGCAATGTTGATTGTAGTCATGCCTTGACCTAAACACGCCACAATTTGTTGCTTCTCAGCAGCCAACACATCCTTTTTCTTTCCCATTTTGGCAGAAAATGTAGGCTGCTTAATAATGTGGGACAGCCTTCTTAAGTAGTCTTGCCTTTCATTGGACACAGCTGCCAACTAATTAGCACAGGTGTCTGCAATTGCTTACAGTGATATAAAGAGCCCTGACACACATCAGCATCAATGAGTTTAACTGACAAACAAAAAAATTCTTACCTTATCACTCCTAAACACTTTTTGCATAATAATTTGGAACACAGTGTACATGTGCTTTTCCACAAAACACCAGTGGTTCACGTAGTGAATCTTACAGTTCTAACTTGCCAATCGTGGTCTGTATGGAGTTGTTCAATAAAGGGCCCAAAATTAAGATAACATAGACGGGAGAGGTCTCTATGAATACGAATTCCAAAGTATTTGATACCCTGTGAGGGCCAGGCAAAGGGAAAGTTGGACTGGATGGAATTCTGTATGGATTTGGGGAGGGAAACATCGAGGGCCTCAGACTTCGCTGCATTGATTTTAAAATTTGACCATGTAACAAAGTGATCTATTTCAGCCATAACAGCAGGGATGGATATATGTGATTGAGTGATATATACTAGGACATCATCAGCTAATGCAGAGCACTTGTACTCGGTACCTCCCACCTCAATCCACCTAATATTGGGGTTATGGCGAATTGATGAGAGCAGGTGCTCCGTCACTAGGATGCATAAGAGAGGGGACAGAGGACATCCCTGCCTTGTCCCATTGGTGATTATGAAAGGTGATGAAAATGTTCTGACGCGCCCCCTGGGCCTTGGGACACCCGGAGCCGGACCCTTTTTGGTGGATGCTGGGGGTTGTAGTCTCCGTGGCTGCGACCCGGTTCCGTGGCTCAGGGCGGTCAAACCAGTGGCGGAACTATTTATGTGGTTTTGATGTTTAAATATCTGACTACGCCACCCGTGGATTGCGGTCAGAGAGAACCGCCGCTGCAGGGCAGACCGCTGAGGCTGGTGTTGTGGGTGCAGCAGAGCGTAGTATAGCCTCAGGGCAGTGTATTCGGAGGATGGGGGTGATGGTGCAGGGCAGCAGCAGTAACGACACAGAGTCAGTGATGCAGTCCAGGGCCTTTACTCACAGTTCTTATTATCCAGACCACTTCTGCAGGTAACGGCTGCCCACGTCGTACTGTGCTCACCAGGTGAGGGGCTCGGCCAACTCCCAGATAACTTTGGAGTGCTTCACAGGACCCCCTTTGTGTGTCCATTCTCTGGCCTTTCTTACCCCACCAGTGACCACGCTTCTGTCCCGCTGCCTCGGGCCTCCCCTTGGTAAACTTGGCGCCAGTTTCCCTGACCCTTTGTGGTGCCTTCCTAGCGGGTGTAGCGAGGGGCTGCGCCACATAAAATTTCACAGCCTCCAGTTTCTAGCTGAGGGTCGTTTCCTGCCTCCACTAGTTTCGGGGACCGGTCTCCCCCTTTGGCCTGACCCCTCCACGCAGGTGGATTCGGGCGTGCGGTGGCGACTCGCCTCTCCACACCCCTGGGATCCCTTTGTTCCTCGTTCCTGGAGCCTTCTCTGCTCCTCTTCCTTCCTTCTCCCTCTTCCAGGCCTGGGCCTCTGTTACTAGGCCTGCCTCCGGAGCAGAGCTCATGCAGAGCCCCTGCTCCCTGTCACTTCTGCTCAGACTTCTCTGCACTGAACTAAGATGGTGCCCACAGGAACAGACTGGCCGTGTCGGCTTTGCACCTTTTTGATTTTAGAAGGGCATGACATGCCTATATCTGTGTCTCCCCCTCCTTTTACTCCTCCACCTCTTTTCTTTTCGCATGACTATATGTACTTGTCACTTTTCCATGTGTTAGTTGTGTCTTCTGAGCAGTTTGTCAGCTTTTGGACACCTTTGAAGTGTTTTCTATGTGTTGCTATGTGTTTTTGTTTGCCTGCCATTGGTTTTAACAGTGTTCGAAGGTGTTCGTCGAACAGTTCGACGAACAGTTCGTCGAACATACGGGTGTTCGACGAACCGAACCGAACTCAAACACTACGGGGGTGGCTCAACACTAGTTATAAATATCTGTGAAGCACCTGGGTGTTCAAGGTGCTCAACACACATCTAGATAAGTTCTCTGTGGGGTCTAGTTTCCAAATGGTGTCACTTGTGGGAGTTTACACTGTTTAGGCACATCAGGAGCTCTCCAAATGCGACATGGCGTCCACTCTCAATTCCAGCAAATTTTAAATTCAAAAAGTCAAATGGCGCTCCTTCCCTTCCGAGCCCTGCCATAATTTTGGGATCCATTTCATCCTGTTACCTTTGCGAAAATAAAAAAATTTGGGTCTAAACTAAAATTTTTGTGAAAAAAGTTAAATGTTCATTTTTTCCTCTCACATTCGAAAAATTCCTGTGACGCACCTAAAGGGTTAATAAACTTCTTGAATATGGTTTTCAGCACCTTGAGGGGTGCAGTTTTTATAATGACATCACTTTTGGGTATTTTCTGTCATATAGGCTGTGATGAAATGGCAACAGAGAGACCCCGTAGAATTCCACCGCTGCCACCAATGTGAAGAAATGGCAGCAGAGAGACCCCGCAGAATCCCACAGCTGCCTCCACTTGTGATGGATCCACACCCCGCCACCCGCCTGACGTCACTTTTACTTCAAATGGATCACATGATACGGATCTCCCCTTTGCAGCAACGTGACCCGCACCCCCTCGAGTACGCGTAAGGTCGGATTGGTACAGTTCTACACAGACACCCCCTGTCTACATGGGTGCAGGAAGGCACCAGGGAGTGAGAAGAGGTGGCCCACTCAGTCACTGACGTGGCACCACACTTGCTCACACCCCTGACAAGCTGAGAGGCTGCTTCACTAGCTCCAGTGAAGCAGAGCCTGGTCGGCCTGGGAGAGCTGCTACCAGTTTCTATTAGATATAATGGAATTATATTGAGCTAGAAACCAGCCCGGTAACGTGTTTGTTGGACCGAACGATGGACGTGAGAGTTCGTGGATCGAGATAAAAGAGCAGCCCAAGGTTAAATTATATATTTAATCTTCTTAGGGGCACACTAAACAATACACTATATGCATAAGGGTTATAAATACACAATGGTCAGAGTTGAAAACACAATAGTAGGAGTATAAAAGATATAAAGCAGTTATTAAGAGTCAGTTACCAGTCAGATGGATGACCTGGCTTTCAGGTAAGGGCTGCCACATGGGAGGGTTGTGGGGCCCTCTCTCTTTGTTGCAGGACTTCTCCCACATGACGTCACTACCTCCCAAGTAAAAAGACAATGGAGCAAGGGCTGCTGGGGCTCTTAACCTCTCTGGGTCACTCCCCTTACTGTCCCCTGGTTGGACTTAAACCTCCACCCCTGGTCTCTCTCAGCTGCAAACTCTAAAAACTAAAATCAGCTATATGTCCTTACTGGACGGTCCTAGGGAGCCAGTTCTGGTGTCATTGGATCCAGCTGGGCCCCTGCTATGCATGGATACCCAGCACCAGGGCCCTAGTGTATCTCCCATTCCGTACTCGCTAGACTGTGCTGAAAGCCAGGGTGACATTCCCCATTCTCTTGGGTTTCCAAAAATCTACTTGGTGTATCACTGGGATACCCGCCCTAGTTTGAGCAAGCATGTCTGGGAGGGTCTCTGCCTCTCCCTCTTCTGGCAGGTTGAATACGGGGAAGGTGCAGGCCTCCCACTCATGATGGGCCTTCATCATGTATACGTGGAAGGCCTTCCACCTTTCCTGGGCGTGGTTCAGGATGACAGGTACGTTACGGCATTAAGCCACTGGTGCACAAGGTATGGGCCTTCCCAGGCAGCCTGAAGCTTGTCCTGGGGTACAGGGACCAATACCCACACCTTTTGACCCACCTGGTAGGTCCTCTCACAAGCATTATGGTCATACCATCGCTTTTGGTCGGCCTCGGCTCGCGTCAAATTGTCATGCACCAGCTGCGCCAAGGCCTGCATTTTGTCACAGAAGCGCACGACATTCCAGGGGTGGCTAAGTCCCCTTCCCAGACCTCCTTCACAAGAGCCAGTGGGCCCCATGCACGCCGGCTGTAAAGGAGCTCAAAGGGGGAAAATCCCGTTATGGCCTGTGGAACCTCGCAGTAGGCAAATAGCAGGTGTTGGAGGTACCACTCCCAATCGTGCCCGTGGGAGTCGACCAACATCTTAAGCATCTGCTTCAGGGTGCAATTGAACCGTTCGCACAGGCCATTGGTCTATGGGTGGTACGGACTGGTCACCAGATGTTGCACCTGTACTTGCTTACAGAGGGACTCCATCAGCAGTGACATAAACTGGGGCCCACGGTCGGTGAGCATTTCCTGGGGAAAACTCACTCTGGAGAAAATCTCCAGAATGGCGGTGGCCACCTTGTTGGCCGAATGGACGACAAGGCTACCGCTTCCGGGTACCGGGTGGCATAGTCTACTACCGTCAGTATGAAGCGTTTACCAGAGCGGCTGGGAGTGGCCATTGGGCCAACCAAATCCACAGCCACCCTCATGAAAGGCTCTTCTGTGATGCCCAGCTGCGCTTAGTATCACAGATCCTGGAAGAGTGCATTGATGGATTCCTCCACAAGAGGCTCCCATAAACATTCACAGATCTTCACCTCCCACCTCAGACCACCAGAGGGAGCACGTTAGGGATAGATAAATAGGGAAGGTGGAGCCAGGCAGCAGGTAGTCTAGACTGGAGTCGACAGAGAGCCAAGCCTGTTGAGAGAGTTCCTGCAGTAGAGAAGCCTGAGAGAGGTTAGTCTGCAGTGGAGCACAGTCCAGACTCAGTGTAGCTCAGAGTAGTGAGCTTTAGGTGTGCCGGCGCCATAAGATCGGTGAAGCGCGGCAAGCTGCCGTTAGTGTGAGTAGCCTAGTAAGGGCCCGAGTAGGCCGAAGGCGAGTGGAGAGTTAGTACATAGGGGGCAGAGGAGCTTAACTAGCTCACCCCGAAGAATTTACCAGACACCGGGTCCGAAGCTTACAGGGATCTCTATGACCTAGTAAGGTATAACCGGAATCCCTGGAGAACTACAAGTCCCAGGATCGCTAAAGTGCTGATATGTAACAGAGCCGGGAGACACATAGGCCCCGCAAGCTCAGGAGCGTGTATTCCAAGAGAAGGCCCTACCACAAGGTCAGCCAGCGCATGACAGAGTCAAAGTTAGGCCTAGCTCCAGGCAGGTCAGAAACTTACTACGCAGAGGCAAGAAACAGGAGGCCCTACACCCGCTCATTGGGGTGGATCCTGATATGCACCCTTCACCCTACAGTGCTCCGGGACGTGCCTGAATTTCCATCAGTAAAAGGTACTGAAGTGACTATCGTGTCTGTCCCTGTTCTTGCTCTGACCTGGCTGGGTCTCGTCTGTCCTGCATTCCCCTTTTCGTACGCTGCCCTGAGGCCTAGCTCCACCTGTGGGGAGCTATACAATCAAGCTGCCTTATCATCGGCCTCAGTGAACTGCGCAGCGCTGGTGATTCTCACCAGAAGCCACAGGTGGCGTCACAAACTTTAATAAAGCTAACAACTATCAACGCTTTTCAAAGAGAGACCCCAGGGTATGGGCCCAGGAGCCGACCACCGCGACATCCCCAAGGCCAGGCTAAAGGCCCGGGTACCGAGTAATCCCCATCCCCTGGGCTAGTCAGCTCTTCTGGCATCACGAACAGGATTCCGTGCCCGCTGCAACGCCGCAGTGTCATGCCCGTTGCCACCGGATACTGTGCGCCTTTATTCTGAACTGTGTACGTTAAGTTGTGGTGAAGATTGCCGCCATTGTTTGGCGCCAAGCAAGAAGAAGGGCGTAACCGCAGGAAAATTAGGGGCGTACCTGCAAAAGAGCGCGAAGCCCCGGACACGCCCCACGCCTCGACGTTAAACCAGGAAGCGCCAGGTCCTGTAAGGAGCGTCGCTGAACGCCCTGATGTAGGACGCAAGCGACGCAAGGTCCTGAAGACGACCGTCACCTGCGGAGCTGCGGCCTACCGGAAGAAAAACTAGAAGGTAGGCCACGGTTATCTAAGGGGGCGCCAGGATGTCCAACGAACAGCAGAACGCCGACATGCCGGTCAACGTCCCTGAAGTTCAACCCGCGCCCGATGATGAGCAGGCCGAGGCCGCCGCTCCACCAGCAGCGCCTGTAACACCTGTAATTCCTATGACTGTACCGTACATTCCTGGAGCAAAGTGGCTCCCCCAGTACAACGGCAAACCAGATACCCTGTCTGGATTCAAACGGAAGATATGTGGTATCTTGGACATGTACTCCATGACAGGTAAACAAAGAGCCGCTGTAGTATTAGGACAACTGACCGGTGCTGCGGAACGGGAAGTGGAAACATGGTCGGCCGCAGACCATGAGTCAGTGTCCACAATATTCCAAAAACGACAGACTGTCTTTGAGGATCTTACTGAGGCGGACCTCCGGATGAGGTTCTACAGCTGTTCCCAACAGCCGGAGGACAATGTTCGGGACTACGCCTGGCGTCAACAGGGGGCTCTGCGGGCTCTTAAACAGGTCAGTCCAACCAGCATTGAAAATGAGAACAAAATGCTAAAGGACCAGTTTGTCCGGGGACTGAGGTCTCCAGAGGAGAGCAGGACTGTGCGTTGGTGGTCCCTGGATCATCCAGATGCCACCTATGATAATCTTAAGGACATGGCTATAAAAGGACTGCAGCCCCTGGAAACAAATGCCATCCAATGTTACCAGGGTGGGGCTACCCCAGTGCCTGCTACACCAACCTTTTCCCCAGTGGCTGCTGAAGCTAAGGTTCCAGTAACGTCCCCTAGAGAACTGGACAGTCTGCGCTCTGAAGTGCGTCAGTTGAGCAAAACCCTGACCACTGTGCTGAGTGCTCTGCAGCTGCGGACGGAGCCCGAGGAAGGAGGGAAGATCCTGTTAGCCGATAGCCCTGAGGATGTCCCCTGGATGCGAAGGAGGCCAACATCACCCTCTTCGAAGACCAGTGACCAGCGCCGTCCGCCGAAGGACCCCGCCTGCTACCGATACCACAAGACCGGACACACCGCCCAGAATTGTCCTTTAAACGAGAAAACCCTGGGGCCGAGGGCCGACACCCAGGAGTAAACTCACCAGGCCCATCAGACTGGTACAACAGGTTCGTCGGAGGAAGACCTTTCCTGTCCATTGTGTTGGACGGGACCCCGACGCACGCTCTGCTGGGCACAGGATCTCAGGTAACCATCATGCCTGACGTCCTCTACAAGAGGTTCTGGTCCATGGACGACCTACGTCCGCCAGCTCCAAATCTTTCTGTTTATGCCTCAAATGGACTCCCCCTTAACCTACTCGCGGTTAAGAATGTGACTGTAAAGGTGGGGAGAGTGGAGCTGAAGGACCAGGGGCTAATTGTAGTAGAGACTAATCCTGATGACACCAATCCGTATATGGTACTAGGCACTAACATTGTTGGTAACTGTTTGGGAGAAGTTGTGTTCTTGCTCCAACAGATAGCCGACACTGCCAGACCAAGACAGAGGAGGGCACTGCAGAAGGAGATCCGAGTCCTGATGTATCAACAGCAAGTAAGGTTAACAGACGGTGAAATCGGTAACGTGCGGGTGACGGACCCAATATCCATTGTCATCCCCCCGATGAGTGAAATGCTCATCTGGTGTACAGTTGCTATAGGTCTTAGAGGACAGAGCTACCAGGCGATAGTAGAACCCCTTTGCTCCGAGCATAGACCCACGCTCTTAACCTGCCAGGCGAGTGGTAGATGTACGTAATGGGAGGGTGCCCATCCGTCTTTTTAATTGTGGGGAAGACGAAGTCAGATTGCCCCGTTATGCCACTGTTGCCAAATTACATGCTGTAAATAACAATTGCATTCACAAGGCGGAGTCCTTAACCTCACCAGATGAAGTGGAGGATAATAACCCTGCAACCCAGGTGGAGGATTGGTGTCAACAGCTCCATATTGGGACAGACACCACTCCTGCCCCTCAAAAACAGGGTGTACACCGGGTGGTTCAAGAATACTCGCAGGTGTTCAGTAAACATCCACTTGACTGCGGGAGGATTAAGGGGGTTCAACATCATATCCCCACGGGCGACCATCCCCCAATCAAAGAACGTTACAGGCCTATACCACCAGCTCACTACCAGAAGGCAAAGGAAATGTTGCAAGACATGAGGAAGGCGGGGGCAATAAGGGATAGTTGTAGCCCCTGGGCAGCTCCCCTAGTGCTAGTTAGGAAAAAGGACGGGAGCATGAGAATGTGTGTAGATTACCGTCAAGTAAATTGCATTACACATAAAGATGCATACCCTTTACCACGCATAGAGGAGTCCCTAGCTGCCTTAAAGTCTGCAAATTACTTTTCCACCCTTGACCTCACTAGTGGGTACTGGCAAGCAGCTGTGGCTGAGGAGGATCGGGAGAAGACGGCCTTCACCACCCTGATGGGACTCTGTGAGTTCAACAGTATGCCGTTTGGACTCTGCAATGCCCCTGGAACGTTCCAGAGATTGATGGAGTGCTGCCTGGGACACCGCAACTTCAAGACTGTGTTACTTTACCTGGACGATGTATAAGTGTACTCCAGAATGTACGAGGACCACTTGAAACACCTGGCAGAGGTATTTGAGTCACTGTCCCGGTATGGGATGAAGTTGAAGCCTTCAAAGTGCCACCTGCTCAAGAGAAAGGTACAGTACCTGGGGCACATTGTCAGTCCGGAAGGGGTAGCACCAGACCTGGAGAAGGTCACAGCCATCCAGAAGTGGCCAGAGCCAAAGAACCTCAAGGAGGTGCGTCAGTTTTCGGGACTAGTAGGATACTACCGGAGGTTCGTAAAGGACTACACTAAGAAAGCAGCTCCTCTGCAAGACCTCCTGGTAGGGCAGTCCCCCAAAGGCAGAAATCCCCCATTCCACTAGGGTAAGGAGCAAGCCGAGTCATTTCAGGAGATGAAGGAGATCCTGACAGGCGATGAGATCCTAGCCTACCCTGACTACAGCCAACCGTTCCTGCTGTATACAGATGCCAGCAACGAAGGGCTAGGCGCTGTTCTAAGTCAGAAGCAGAATGGCCAAGAGAAAGTGATCGCATACGCATGCAGGAAGCTCCGCCCGACCGAGAGGAACCCAGAGAACTATAGCAGCTTTAAGTTGGAGTTCCTGGCCTTGGTCTGGGCCATTACTGAAAGGTTTAAGCACTACCTGGCCTCCAGCAAGTTCACTGTCTTCACTGATAACAACCCTTTGACCCATCTTGAAACAGCTAAGCTAGGAGCACTGGAATAACGATGGATGGCTCGGCTGTCAAACTACCAATTTACAATTAAATACCGGGCGGGCCGCAAGAACGCCAATGCCGATTCCCTGTCCAGGATGCCTCACCAGTCAGACACAGAAGAAGAAGTGGATGACCTGGAAGAGATAGAGCTACCTGCTTTTCACCGGAATGGGATGATCCACGAGCAACGAGCTTCCAGGAGGCAGCGTGAAAAGACGTTAAACCCCCTGCCTCACCACAGCTGGAAAGAGACCCAGGACAGTGACCCAGTTGTCAGCCGCATCAAGGAGCTGATAACCCAAGAGGGTGCCTCCCTGGAGAAGGAAGCGTCTCTCCAAGCAAAGCAGCTGTGGAACGAGAGAAGCCGGCAGTTTATCTACCGTGAGAAGCTGTGCCGGAGGTACGTCAATCCAAAGACCCATGAGATGGTGTGGCAGATAGTGGTCCTGAAGACAGACATCCAGATGGTATTAGAAGCTTACCACGATCAGGCGGGGAACTTTGGCTGGAAAAAGCTAGAGACCCTGCTGAAGTGTCGATTCTACTGGGTAGGAATGCGCAGCTCCATTGAGATGTGGTGCCGGGACTGTGGACCCTGTGGCCTAAGAAGAAAAGACTACAGCAGCCAGAAGGCACCCCTGCAACCCATCAAGACGACTCGGCCCCTGGAGATCGTGGCCCTGGACCATGTCAAGCTGTCCCCCAGCAGGTCAGGGTACTCCTATGCTTTGATCATGGTGGATCACTACTCACGTTTCCTGGTGGTCGCCCCCGTCAAAGACCTGACGGCAGAGACAGCAGCAAAGACATTCCAAGCGTATTTCTGTAGACCCCATGGTTACCCTGAGCAGGTGCTGACAGACCAAGACCCGGCCTTTGTGGCTGAGTTGTTCAAGGAGTTCTGCCATTTATACGGTTGTAAAAAGATAAGAACTACACCGTACCACCCACAAACCAACGGTCTCTGCGAAAAGATGAACAATATCATCATCGACCTGCTAAAGACCATACCACTTGAGGAGAGAAATCAGTGGCCAGACCTACTACCTGACCTACTGGATGTGTACAATCATATACCAGTAAGTTCCACCAATTGCACTCCGGCATACCTCATGCGGGCAAGGCCAGGAAAGCTGCCCATGGATCTGGAGCTTGGTGTTGTTGAGCCTGAAGCTGATATGACCACTGAGGACTGGGACACGACCAGACAAGAGCAGTACAGAAGAGTACAAGCCTGTGTCGAGGACAGTCTCACTCGGGTGAGAGAAAAGCAGGAGGCGCACTACAACAAAAAAAAAACCTGCAGAACGCTTCACACCAGGTGAAACAGTATTGAAAAGGAAAAGACGCACCCACAAACTTGATGACCAGTGGGAAAAAGACCCCTACACTGTGTTACCGTCAAGGTTTGACAATAAGAAGACATGCTTAATCAGTCGAGATGGAGGAAAAACGTCTAGAACAGTGTCCAGGGACCACCTAAAGTTGTGTCCAGACTTACTGAAACCCCAGGAAGAAGTGCCTCTCACAATCCCAGAAGAACCTGAAGAAGCAGTGATACAAACTGACCTAGGAGATTTCCCGGCAGATTGGCCTCAAATAGGAGGTGCAGTAATCATTCCAATACTATAATTCTACGAACAGCCAGAAAACCCTCCACAGCAAGTTGAACCTGTGAGTGCTGCAGAAGAGCCAGCTCAAGAAGTATCCCCGGATGAAGGATCCCCGGTAGGAGCAGAGCAAGAGGGCACAGCCAATGGTGAACTTGCCAGTTCAAGAGAGAGGTTAAGGCAGTTTTACAACTTGGTCACACGTAGAACTGGTAGGGTAACTGAAAATACAGACTCTGATACCCCACAGACCACCGCACTACGCAGATCCACACGTAGCACAAGAGGTAAACCCCCTGCTAGGTACACTCAGTAAATAGTCAAATTTCTGAAAATGTAGATAGTTACCCCTGGGGTATTAAAATTGTAATGTACTGAATTAATTGTGTATTTGCGTGCAAATGTTTATTAATTTGTGCTTTGCCTATTTACTTTCTTATTTACCTAAGAACTGTGTGGCTGAGGACTGTGTGCAGCCCAAAAACTGCTTTTGTATATAATTGCGCTCCCTGGAGTGCCCTTTAGGTGACCTCAGAAGGAAAACCTGTCGGGAGTGGCTCTAATGGAGGTCCAACTCGGGATCTTCATGCCCTCCAGCCACCCCAGGGCTTACGTTGAGGGTTTGGGACAGGTCCCTCAAACCACCAAGTACTCTACCCTGTGAGATGGACATTCTATCTGGGAACCTCACCATAAGAGACTTGAATTCTGAGGACACTTTGGATGTGGTTATATTATTATGTAACGTTTAAGCTTGGTGCCTCCCATAAAGGGAAGATTGTTCATATTGTTATTATTGTTTTATAAAATGTACTTCAGTCCGGGAGTGCTGAGCTTAACTAGGGGGGGAATGTGATGCCCAGCTGCGCTTGGCATCACAGATCCTGGAAGAGTGCATTGATGGATTCCTTCACAAGAGGCCCCCATAAACATTCACACATCTCCACCTTCCTCCTCAGACCACCAGAGGGAGCCCGTTAGGGATAGATAAATAGGGAAGGTGGAGCCAGGCAGCAGGTAGTCTAGACTGGAGTCGACAGAGAGCCAAGCCTGTTGAGAGAGTTCCTGCAGTAGAGAAGCCTGAGAGAGGTTAGTCTGCAGTGGAGCACAGTCCAGACTCAGGTATCTCAGAGTAGTGAGCTTTAGGTGTGTCGGCGCCATAAGATTGGTGAAGCGCGGCAAGCTGCCGTTAGTGTGAGTAGCCTAGTGAGGGCCCGAGTAGGCCGAAGGCGAGTGGAGAGTTAGTACATAGGGGGCAGAGGAGCTTAACTAGCTCACCCCAAAGAATTTACCGGACACCGGGTCCGAAGCTTACAGGGATCTCTATGACCTAGTAAGGTATAACCGGAATCCCTGGAGAACTACAAGTCCCAGGATCGCTAAAGTGCTGATACGTAACAGAGCCGGGAGACACATAGGCCCCGCAAGCTGAGGAGCGTGTATTCCAAGAGAAGGCCCTACCACAAGGTCAGCCAGCGCAGGACAGAGACAAAGTTAGGTCTAGCTCCAGGCAGGTCAGAAACTTACTATGCAGAGGCAAGAAACAGGAGGCCCTACACCCGCTCATTGGGGATGTCCTGATATGCACCCTTCACCCTACAGTGCTCCGGGACGTGCCTGAATTTCCATCAGTAAGAGGTACTGAAGTGACTATCGTGTCTGTCCCTGTTCTTGCTCTGACCCGGCTGGGTCTCGCCTGTCCTGCATTCCCCTTTTTGTACGCTGCCCTGAGGCCTAGCTCCACCTGTGGGGAGCTATACCATCAAGCTGCCTTATCATCGGCCTCAGTGGACTGCGCAGCGCTGGTGATTCTCACCAGAAGCCATAGGTGGCGTCACGAACTTTAATAAAAGTAACAACTATCAATGCTTTTCAAAGAGAGACCCCAGGGTACGGGCCCAGGAGCCGACCACCGCGACATCCCCTAGGCCAGGCTAAAGGCCCGGGTACCGAGTAATCCCCATCCCCTGGGCTAGTCATCTCTTCTGGCGTCACACTCCCCTCCCTGCACCTCCGTCCAAATACACCTTGGCGACGGGTAGCACCAGCTCAACGCCTCCAATCACAGAGAGATGGCGAGAGTTTTCGCAAGTATCAAATCCTGGGGCAACACCAGTTCAGGCCGCACAAGAGTCATCTCAGCGCTGGTTTCTCGAAGTCTCATGGCCCTGACATGGCCTATGGTGACGGTCTGAAGGTTGTCAAGGGACCTCCCACCACCCCCACACACACACAAAACAGTGGATGGTTTCTGGGACGGGGACGGACCCTCTGGCGCTGGGGACACATGGCTTTGAAGTGGCCCGACTGTCTACAAAGGTGACACAGTTGGGGTTCCCCTACCGGCGTGGAGAGGAAAGCATGGGTAGATGGCCCCTTGGGCCTGGGGGCAGGGACAGCAGGCACCGCGTTCGTCTTACTCCCTCTCCAGCTGGCAAGTTTCTTGGTCTCTGGAGTCCTGTTGTTGGAGTACTCGTCAGCAAGAGGCGCTGTTGCAAAGGCCCCCTTTGGCTTCCGGTCACGGAGGTACTTTTAGAGGTGCTCCGGGCAGTTCCACAGAAACTGCTCAGTCGCGATGAGCTCCTTCAGCTGCTGGACGGTGGTGAGCTCCAGTCCTATGGTCCATTGATCAATGGCTCTCAGTAGGGTCCGCATGTGATCGACCCAGCTGTCTGCAGGACCCCGCTGTATAGTATGGAGCTTCTTCTGGTACGTCTCAGGGGTCAAGTTGTACTGCCGGACCAGAGCCTGCTTGATGTCCTCATAGCTCAGGGTGGTCTCACTGGGCAGGTACCAAAAATCTCCAGGGCCTTACCCCTAAGGCGAGGGGTTAAGAACCGGACCCACTGGTCCTCTGGCAGATGGTACTGACAGCAGTTTTTTTCAAATGCCAGCAAGAAAGTGTCCAAGTCCCTTCCTTTGTCCAGCAGGGGGTAGTTTTCCGCTCATAGCTTCGGGACTCGGATCTCAGGGGACTCGGGACTGGCTGGGACCCGCAGCCCGAGCTGGAGCCGAAGCATATTTTCCTGGTGCTCGCGCTCCGGCTGACGTTCTGCTGCGGCTGTTGCCTTGCGACTTGCTGCTGCCTCGAGACGTGATGTGAGGGTCTCATAGGTGACCTTGTCTCCAGCCTTGTGACTGGCCAGAGCAGTTTGCACAAGGTCATCCAAGCCTGCCTGCCTGGGGGGATGGTCAGGTGGTGAGTGGCCCACTGCGGGACCAACTGCTAGCGACTCTCTCCCTGGGCAGCCGAGGCGGGTCTCCCCTCCCTCTGGAGTGACATCGTCTTCCACCTCGACATCATCTTCCACCTCCACACCACCATCTGGAACATTGGGCATCCTTGCACTCTATGGTCACTGATGCCGAACTGGAACCTGATGCACCCACACACCTTACAGTATTTGCAGTCGGACTGTCTAGTGCTGAGCTGATCTTAAGACCCCAGCAGCAAAAGCTACTACTGGCAGTCGAGTCTGTGAGTATGCGTTCCACACTCACACACACTATTATCTCGATCCCTGGGCTCTTAACTTCTCTGGGTCACTCCTCTTACTGCCCCCTGGCTGGACTTAAATCTCCACCCCAGGTCTCTCTCAGCAACAAACTCTAAAAACTAAAAAGGGCTATATGTCCATACTGGATGGTCCTAGGGAGCCGGTCCTGATGTCATCAGATCCAGCTGGACCCCTGCTACGCATTGATACCAAGCACCGGGGCCCTAGGGGCTCCCAAAAGGCTGTGCCATGTACCTCCCTCTCCCTACATGCTGGATTGTGCTGAAAGCAAGGGTGACATTCCCCATTCTCTTGGGTTTCCAATAATCTACTTGGTGTATAACTGGGATGTATCATATTCCCAGAACTCGGTGTTGAATTATAATATCTGACACAAAGGAAGCCGCATGGCTGGGTCCACAGGGGGTCGTCCGGTGCAGCAAACAGCTGCTGTGAAGTATGTCCCTCCCTGCCTCTTGGCCCCCTCCCTTTCCGGAGTGTCAAATTAAAATGTACATTGAAGTTCTCTATAATCACCGCTAAACAGGGCACAATGCTTGACATGGGATTATCTTGAATATTCTTATATTCTTCACATAGGCCCCTCAAAGTCACTTCAAATATGATGTGGTCCTTAAAAAAATTATTTTGTAAATTTTGTTGGAAAAATGAGAAATTGGAGGTCAACTTTTAACCCTTATAACATCATAACAAAAAAAAATTATGATTCAAAAAATGTTATTTATTTACTACTTTGTGTGAGAAAACTCTCTGATTTATGGGTATAAGAATTAAAATGAAAAAATTGCAAAATTTCCAAAATGTTTGACAAATTTCCATTTTCTTCACATTAAACGCAAGTCATATCAAAGAAATTTTACCACTGTCATGAAGTACAATATGTCACAAAAAACAATCTCAAAATCACTAGGATCCATTGAGGCGTTCCAGAGTTATAACCTCATAAAGTGACACTGGTCAGAATTGTAAAATTTGGCCTAGTCATTAAGGTGAAAACAGGCTTGGGGGGTGATGAGGTTAAAGGGGTGGTTTGAAACCAAAATGTATTTTAATCCTAAATCTCTATCTATTTAATGTCATAATCTAACCTCTTTTCTAATATGCTTTAATTAAAAAGTCCCTATTGTTCCCCCACAACTCTAACAGTTTTTTTTTACTACTGCCTGAGTGATGATGCTGCGTTTAAGAATCCCAGTACATGTTGAGTCATCATCAGGTGGCAGAAGTCAATTACGGGGACGGCGCTGGTCTCTGCTTGGTTGTTCTCTTCTTATAAAGCTCATGGACAGTGCGCTCTGTTGTCAGCTCATCACTTCTGATCAGAGACAGTGAGAGAGCGCATTGTCACTGTGCACTGAGAACAGTGCACTGTGAAAAGATCCTATTGAGCATCCGTCGGAATTGACAACTGACACATGTAGTGACTCGTTTGAGTTAGGATTCTCAAACAAAATGTCATCACATAGAAAGGAGGAAAAAAATTAAAGCAGTTAGTGTAGTGAGGGAACAATAGGGACTTATTAAGTAGAATATGTTAGAAAAAAGATTAGTTTATTGCATTAAATAGTTACAGAATTAGGATTAAAATACATTTTCGTTTTGGATCACTCCTTTACACTGTGTTCCAAATTATTATGCAAATAATATTTTCTCAGATTTTCCCAAATTACCTATATGAATTGCAGTCATTGTAATTTTCCAGTCAAATAACTATTAGAGTGCAATTTAAAGGTTTTTATACAAACTGCCTATGATAACAGTATATTTTTTAAAAAATAAAAAACTCAAACTGCACTCAAAATGCATGTTCCAAATTATTATGCACAGCAGAGTTTTCAACCTTTTCATTTTAATAAAGAACAAAAAAATGGTCATTTTTGAAATTATAATCATTAGCAGGTTATTACAAACTGAAATCAAACAGTTTTCAACTCAAAACTTTATTCTAGATGATGTTACATTTGCACATAGGACCTCTTGTTCGAAAGGAGCTTCTGAACTCTCTCGTCCATTGAATTTGTCAGGTTTTGGATGGTTTCTGCTTTAATTGTTTTGCATGAGGACAGAATACCCTCCCAGAGCTGTTGCTTAGATGTAAACTGCCTCCCGCCATCATAGACACTCCTTTTGATGATGCTCCAGAGATTCTTAATGGGGTTGAGGTCAGGGGAGCATGGGGGCCACACCATAAGTTTGGCCCATAGCAGCCAGAGATGCAGATGTGTTATGTGCAGCATGAGACGGGGCATTATCATGCATGAAATGATCTCGATGGTCCAGATGGATGGAGTGGAGGATGGCTGGTTGATGGACACCCCATGCAAACACGGCTACGGCGCTAACAAGGAGGAGGTGGAGTAATGTTTTGGGCTGGAATCATGGGGAGAGAGATTGTCGGCCCTTTTAGGATCCCTGAAGGGGTAAAGATGAACTCCATAATGTATGTTGAGTTTCTCAAACAGCACTTCCTTCCATAGTTCAAGAAGAAGAACCGTGCATTCCACAGCAAGATCATTTTCATGCATGATAATGCCCCGTCTAATGCTGCACATAACACATCTGAATCTCGGGCTGCTATGGGCATAAAAGGGGACAAACTTATGGTGTGGCCCCCATGCTCCCCTGACCTCAACCCCATTGAGAACCTCTGGAGCATCATCAAAAGGAGTGTCTATGATGGCGGGAGGCAGTTTACATCTAAGCAACAGCTCTGGGAGGGTATTCTGTCCTCATGCAAAACAATTGAAGCAGAAACCATCCAAAACCTGACAAATTCAATGGACGAGAGAGTTCAGAAGCTCCTTTCGAACAAGGGGTCCTATGTGCAAATGTAACATCACCTAGAATAAAGTTTTGAGTTGAAAACTGTTTGATTTCAGTTTGTAATAACCTGCTAATGCTTATAATTTCAAAAATTACCATTTTTTTGTTCTTTATTAAGATGAAAAGGTTGAAAACTCTGCTGTGCATAATAATTTGGAACATGCATTTTGAGTGCAGTTTGAGTTTTTTATTTTTTAAAAAATATACTGTTATCATAGGCAGTTTGTACAAAAACCTTTAAATTGTACTCTAATAGTTATTTGACTGGAAAATTACAATGACTGCAATTCATATAGGTAATTTGGAAAAATCTGAGAAAATATTATTTGCATAATAATTTGGAACACAGTGTAAAGCAAGGACCTCAAAGGTAGTATTTTTTGAAATTCTACTAATACCACGTGTCATGACAAAGAGACAGCAGAAAAGTATGGAGGTAAATAAGGGGCTTCAGGAATTAGTGTAGTAAGGAGGGTTTTTGGTTCCTGGAGACCTGGACTGACTTTTCTGTTTGCCACAGACTCTATGGGGAGGGTGAAGCTGTGCTGGGGGAAAGAATGGTTAAAAGGTTGAAGGAGTGTTTAAACTAGGGACTTTCAAGGGAGGGCAACTACTGTACAGAAATGAAGCTGTAAACAGCTGATTGGTAGAGATGCCAGGCGCCACCCCCCCCCCACCAATCTAATGTTGATGGCTGTTCCCATGAATAGGTCATAAACATCTTATTGTTGGAGCTTCAGTGATTAATTGAGCCTTCAAGTGACATGACAAGAGTGTTGTTACACTAATGCCGGCGCCCCTGCATGATCCCTCTTTACCCTCCATACACAGATGCCAACATACCGCCCCGGCCTCGCAGTGAACTCCCGATCCCTTGCTTCCTGTCATGCTCCTGTGCACGTTGCACAGGCTTCCTGGCGGTGCACTTAGTGCGCGCTCATTACCCTGTTCTTAAAGGGACAACTCGCACACTTTGGAAATGGCCCCAGCCAATTGGTGGAAGGAATCTTTAATAAAAGACACCCTCCCCAGTAAGAAGGTGCCTGAGCATCCCCTTCATGTTCCCTTGATGTCCCCCCCTTCATGTTCCCTTCATGTCATGTGTGTGCAACTTTATGTTGCCAGGTCCCCCATCTTAGTATCCCATATAGTAAGTACCTGAATCCGAACCCTTGGTCTTCATGTAGCCAGGGCCTGAACCTGAACCACTGATCCTTGTATGGCCAAGGCCTGAACCTAAAACTGCACTGGCGGTACCTGAGCCCTGAACCCGCAGCGGCGGTACCTGAGCCCTGAAGCTGCACCGGCGGTACCTGAATCCTGAAGCCCCACCAGTGGTGCCTGAACCGAGAATCTGCACTGGCGGTAATCAAACCTGGAATGATACCGGCGGGACTTGAACTTGCGCCAGTGTCTGTCCTGGTTAGCATTCCAGAAGTCCGTACTGTCAGAGCCTGCTCCAGTATCTGAATCCAGCCCTGTCTGTGACTCCGTGTCAGTATCCACTCTGCCCGGCTATCCAGAACTTGTGTAGTCTGAACAGAGTCCAAATCCTGTCCTGCCACTTACTCCGAGCCTAGTCTGTGACTGGTATGCTGACCCCTGGGGTCAGCAGGTGCAGTACCAGGGACTGCCTAGGAGTGGTACCTCATGGCTACCTGCAGCTCAAGTCTAGCTCCACCATCAGGAACTTTAGCAAAGACAAGGTAGCCACTTAGCCACACCCCTCCTAGGTAAGCCATGCCCCATGGCACAGTACATCCACGATCCATGTGCGCCAAGGATGTGCGTGACAGTTTGTTCAGGCCATGGGCCCCACTGATCCCCTGGCCTCTTTGCGCTCAGAGCTGTATCAACAGTTGCCTCACCAGTGAGAGCAACAGGAAAAAATGTTGTTCTATCTACAGACAGTGGATGCCCAATGTTACGTAGTGCCAAGGGACTGTGGGTGCCTACTTGATCCCTCAAACTAGGGGCTGCATCTTCCCTTCCCAGCTTCCAAGAGAAGACCAGAGAGGTAATGCGTGAGAGAAAACTCACATCTGGCTCCGTCCTTCCAGAGACCACTTGTTCCCCAGCTTTTTGAAACAGATACCTGTACTGAACCCATGCAAGTCGACTGTGTTAGTCTGGCTGAGCAGCAGCAGTAACTCAGTCTTCATAAAGGATTGTGCTATTGCTGCAATTGTGTAGAACATCCCATCTGTCTTTGTCCTGAGAAGTTTGAAAAACTCCAAAGCCTTTGGTCTGTAGGAGAGGCTACCCTTGGCAAGAATATTCCCTCTCCACCTATGACTCTGACTGTGTCCATATCATGTGGAGACTCTGATTTGTTGGGAAATTTATTGCTGCAAATCTAGATGGATCGGTTTCAGATTCCCGTCCAACATCTCCCGAATCTGGTGAGGGTGTTATCTGACAAGCCCTATCTGAAAACAGTCAAGTCATTTCTGAGCAAATAAAGCTCCAGATAGGAGCATTGCATATGGAGAAGATTGCCTTCTATGTGCTGTCTGGTTTATTTTATCCACTTCTGTTAGGTCTTCTGTGTCTGAGAACTCAAGTGCCTGTCCAGTGAAGTGCTTTGGTGGGAACAGTCGTGTCATGAGAGGTGTCTGGTCTCTATATGTTCACTTCGGCCGCCAGTGTCACCATCTTATTCATCAGGTCTGCTAGTCACCAACTCGTTGTGTGCTAGAGCCTTTGAAAGAAGGGAAGCGGAGACGTTATCTCCACACAGTCCTGATGATTATTCCAATGACCTGTTACCAGGAACCTCCCAGCCTCAAGGACGTATCTTCTTGGAAACCAGTTGGAAGATGGACCCAGAGTGGATATCTTCAGTTCACAAGTGGTCTGATGATTAGAATGTCAAGGCCCCTGCATGATCCCTCTTTCCCCTCCATACAGGTACTCTGACATATTCACCATCTTGGCAGCGGGGTGAGCTCCCCGTCTCCTACTTCATGTCATTCTCCTGTGCATATGTTGTACAGACTCCCCAGCAGCCCTCCAACCAATCAGCATTTCTGTATTTATAGCTAAATTCCCTGCCTAATCAGCCCTTTATCCTATTAGTCACCTAAACACATGTTGAAAAGAAATATTTATAAGCTCTGTTTTCTTATGCAAATTAGTCCTTTGACTAGTAGGCCTTCTTTGCATTTTATCACACCCCCGTGGGCATGATAACATGATTTGCAAGAGACGGCATCATGGCCAGCTCTCTGTAAACCTTGCGAATGTGTTCAGCTTTCTTCAGGCATGCCATTGCGTCTCTGAAGCCAGACGTATGCTTCCCTGCTTAAGAGACACTGCACATGACCAGAAGTGCAGAACATGCCTCACGTACATCTTCTGCACTTTCAGTTGTGCGCAGTGCGCCTCTGAAGCCAGGAAGCTTGCACCTGGAGAGGTGCAATGACGTGCCTGAAGAAAGCGCATTTGCAAGGTTTGCAGAGAGCTGGTGATGACACCGACTTTTGCACATCATATTATCAAGCCCACAGGGGCGTGATAACATGTAAAGAGAGACGACTAGTCTTGGGAAGCTAACGCCCCATCGACTAGTCAAAGGACTGCTTTGCATAAGAAAAACTGAGCTTTTAAATACTTTTTTTCAATATGTGTTTAGGCGACTAGCAGGATGAAAAGCTTGTTAGGCAGGGACTTCAGCAATAAATTCACAAATGCTGGTGGGTTGGAGGACATGGGGGACCTGACAGGTTCCCTTTAAGGCGGGTGTGGTGCTCCCCAATTGGCTGGAGCAGGGAGCTGATAACTGAAGCTCGACAGGACACAACCCCATACTGTCAGATTGGATGGCACTGGAGTTCCTAGCCACCCTAATCTTAGTGGCTGGATAGAGCTTATGATGTCCAGAGCTTCTGGTTCCAACATCTTTTTTTATCAGCTGCAGTGCCCACAGTATGAATACAGCAGTGTTTAGCGACAGAAGCAAACATCGCAGGAGCAGTTCCTCGTGGAGAAGTGACACCTACAGTACAGAGCAAAAATTTGGACACACCTTCTCATTTAAAGATTTTTCAGTATTTTCATGACTATGAAAATTGTACATTCACACTGAAGGCATCAAAACTATGAATTAACACATGTGGAATTATATACTTAACAAAAAAGTGTGAAACAACTGAAAATATGTCTAGGTTCTTCAAAGTAGCCACCTTTTGCTTTGATGACTGCTTTGTACACTCTTGGCATTCTCTTGATGAGCTTCAAGAGGTAGTCACCGGAAATGGTCTTCCAACAATCTTGAAAGAGTTACCAAAGATGCTGAGCACTTGTTGGCCCCTTTGCCTTCACTCTGCGGTCCAGCTCACCCCAAACCATCTCGATATGGTTCAGGTCTGGTGACTGTGGAGGCCAGGTCATCTGGCGTAGCACCCCATCACTCTCCTTCTTGGTCAAATAGCCCTTACACAGCCTGGAGGTGTGTTTGAGGTCATTGTCCTGTTGAAAAATAAATGATGGTCCAACTAAACGCAAACCGGATGGAATAGCATACCGCTGCAAGATGCTGTGGTAGCCATGCTGGTTCAGTATGCCTTCAATTTTGAATAAATCCCCAACAGAGTCACCAGCAAAGCACCCCCACACCATAACACCTCCTCCATGCTTCATGGTGGGAACCAGGCATGTAGAGTCCATCCGTTCACCTTTTCTGTGTCTCACAAAGACACGGTGGTTGGAACCAAAGATCTCAAATTTGGACTCTTCAGACCAAAGCACAGATTTCCACTGGTCTAATGTCCATTCCTTGTGTTCTTTAGCCCAAAGAAGTCTCTTCTGCTTGTTGCCTATCCTTAGCAGTGGTTTCCTAGCAGCTATTTTACCATGAAGGCCTGCTGCACAAAGTCTCCTCTTAACAGTTGTTGTAGAGATGTGTCTGCTACTAGAACTCTGTGTGGCATTGACCCGGTCTCTAATCTGAGCTGCTGTTAACCCGTGATTTCTGAGGCTGGTGACTCGGATAAACTTATCCTCAGAAGCAGAGGTGACTCTTGGTCTTCCTTTCCTGGGGCGGTCCTCATGTGAGCCAGTTTCTTTGTAGCACTTGATGGTTTTTGCAACTGCACTTGAAGACACTTTCAAAGTTTTCCCAATTTTTCGGACTGACTGACCTTCATTTCTTAAAGTAATGATGGTCACTCGTTTTTCTTTATTAGCTGCTTTTTACTTGCCATAATACAAATTCTAACAGTCTATTCAGTAGGACTATTAGCTGTGTATCCAGCAGACTTCTGAACAACACAACTCATGGTCCCAACCCCATTTATAAGGCAAGAAATCCCACTTATTAAACCTGACATGGCACACCTGTGAAGTGAAAACCATTTCCGGTGACTACCTCTTGAAGCTCATCAAGAGAATGCCAAGAGTGTGCAAAGCAGTCATCAAAGCAAAAGGTTGCTACTTTGAAGAACCTAGAATATAAGACATATTTTCAGTTGTTTCACACTTTTTTGTTAAGTATATAATTCCACATGTGTTAATTCATAGTTTTGATGCCTTCAGTGTGAATGTACAATTTTCATAGTCACGAAAATACAGAAAAATCTTTAAATGAGAAGGTGTGTCCAAACTTTTGATCTGTACTGTACATCAGACAAGAATGGGATGACATTCTGCTCCCAAAACTCCAGCAATTAATCTCCTCACTTCCCATAAGTTTACAAACTATTTTAAAAAGAAGATGGGGTGCTACACAATGTTAGACATGAACCTGTCCCAACTTTTTGAGCTGTGTTGCTGCTATCAATTTCTAAATTAATTACTTTTTTCAAATGAAATGGAAACTTTGTTCTGACCTGTGTTCTATGTTCTGTTGTGAATAAAATATGGCTAGAAGAGATTTCCAAATCATTTCATTCTTGTTTTCTTTACCTTTTACACAGCGTACCAACTTGGAATTGGGATTCTATATTATAAAAGGGTCAAATCCCTAATAAGTAGCCATAGCCATTTTAATGAAGGCACACAGGGGAAATTTAGGAATATCAAAGTATCAGATATGTGAAGATCAAAAATATATCATATCATTTGGGCTTGATTTGTGTAAAAAAGCATAGAAAACAAAGTTAGTGATACCTTCCTGATTGCTCTGGCTTTGACTTGCCAGGAAACCACCAATACTAAGAATGGAGCTCTGTAGGCCTCCTGAATGGGGCAGAAGTCAAGCATGCTCATCTCAGTTCAACTCATGGGACTATAAAAATAGCTGAGTGCTGTACTTATCTATTATCTTATTCTTATGAGACATGGGACAAACCCTTTAATGGGAACCTGTTAAATGATTCATGCTGCCCAAACTGCTGGCAGCCATGTACTGTATCTTATTCTCTGAAACGCTCCTACATTTCAGAGAAAATATGCTTTGAAATCCAGCCAGCGACAATAGAAAAAGACATTTCAAGTTCCAGCTGGCTCTTCCGAGCACTGCCGCAGGTGTCTCCCTTGGATGTACATGGGGAAAGACTTGTCAATCACCTAGAGAAGAGTTGGGAAGAGCGAGAAGGGGGCGGAGCTGGACTAGCCTGGTCTTCAGCTATGGTCTCCGGCCACATCCTTAAAGCACGTTTTTTCTTGAATGCCAGAGAGTTTCAGAGAATATTATACCTAGTTGCAATCGTGTAGCCAGTTTGCAATTCTTGCTATTCGTGGTTTGGGTTGACCTTGACCACATACCGTGCAGATGTATACTTTTCATTGTACTAAAAAAGATGCAAGACACACTTTTGGCTTAAATCAGGCCAGTTACAGGCTATGGACACAATATGTTTGTAGGTCCAGAGAATGTGACTGCATGTACAGCGAACACAGGCCTTACTATGAATATAGCCTTTCTGACACCAAGGAATTTATTTCTTCAAGACTTTTGAAGCTATTTTAACACTGTGATGAAAAATATTTTCACAAGCTAGCACTAGCACCTTAGGAGAAGTGTTAATTGTGATGTTAAATAAATTATATTTTTGCTGTAAGATGTTGTTTCGTAACAAACTAACTGTAATTTGTAGGACGCCACATTCCTCAATAAGAATTTCTATTTTTTTTGCCGAGTTAAGTAATTATCTTGATTTGAAGTGCTCTTGATAAATGCAAAATAAATAACTGTCAATTTCTTGTTTTAGAAAATACTAATATTCAAGATCTAATCAAAACGGCAAAGCAGAATTATAGTCAGTGCAGACAAGCAAACATTTACCAGTGTTATATCAGTGTATGTCAATGTCTTGTGTTCTGTGCAGTATGAGCTTCTTACAATGGTGAGGGGCTTTTTAGTATTATAAAAATGCATAAAATAAATTACATATTAGAATCAGAACCATCGAATGATACATGATGGTATAAAAAATGTATCACTTGCAACATTTTCTTGAAGTGTTTCTTTTTTTTTGTGTGACTTGAGTATGTACACAGAACGATAAAAACATACCTTTAAAGAATAAAAGCCTGAATCCTCTTGCCCAAATAAGAAAAAAATGCAAATTCCCCTACCATGATAAAAAGGATGTCACTCATTTAAGTTCCCTGACCCTAGTCTTATACTTATCAGCCGCAGTCTTCATCTTTTCCTGGCGCCGCTTCAGTTCCGATCTGCCATCTTGTGACTGCAACTTCTGACTGACTGGAAGTCAGAGGTAACTGCCACCAGCTCTCAATGTAAGTCTAAGAGAGCCTGAACGAGGCTCTCATAGACTTACTTTGAGTTATGACTTCTGGATCTCTCCAGCAAACAATGGGGCGATCCTGCAGGGTGCAAACTGCTGCAGGCAAAGAACAGAAGAGGAAGGCGGCAGGTAAGTATTAAGGCCCCGTCACACTTAGCGATGCTGCAACGATCCCGACAACGATATGACCTGTCAGGGATCGTTGCTGCGTCGCTATGTGGTCGCTGGTGAGCTGTCAAACAGGCAGGCTCACCAACGATCAGGGGAGCAGAGACATCGTGGAAAGAATCTTTCCACGATGTCCTGCTCCTGGTTATGAGCCTGCTGAAGCAGGAGCAGGCTGGTAACTATGGTAAACATCGGGTTACTAGGGGCACACGCGCTCCTAGTAACCCATTGTTTATCATGGTTACCACTCTGCTACAGTGAGCGGGAGGTTACCGCTCACTTTAGCAGGCTCGTAACCATGATAAACAACGGGTTACTAGGTGCACGTGTGCCCCTAGTAACCCGATGTTTACCATAGTTACCAGCCTGATCGCTGCTCCCGCTGGTCACACACAGCGATGTGTGCTGACCAGTGGGAGAGCAACGACCAAAAAATGGTCCAGGACACTTTGCAGCGATCAGCGACCTCACAGCAGTGGCCGGATCACTGCAAAGTGTCACACATAGCGACATCGCTGGTGAGGTCGCTGTTGCGTCACCAAAACCGTGACACAGCAGCGATCTCGCTAGCGATCTCGTTATGTGAGACTGGGGGCAGGGAACTTAGATTAGTGTCACCACTCCAGTGCAACAATAAAAAACCCCGCTGGAGTTGTGCTTTAAATCTGGAGCTAAAGGTTAGATTAGATGTTCTCCTGCTTGTAAGTGAGGCTGTCCGTCACTCTACTGATAAACCTTCATATTTGGTGATGTTGCAATCTTTTGTACATTTTCTCAACCTGATTATCCGTTTTCCCTTCATCTATTCATCCAGTGCCAGGTGTTCACTATACAGTAGGTGCTACCCAAGGGGTTATTAAAGGAATTATTCCGCTCCCATATATTTGTTATATATCTAGAATATGCCTCAAATGGATGAGATTCACCTTTAATTGTTACATTGTAGCAATAATATTACAGTCAACCTGTTTATATTCTTTCATATATTGTATTCTTAATTACTGTATGTTTATTTTATTATTAGGCATAAATAATAAATATATTTTTTGAGTGATATGCAATTTTTTATTGCAATAGCACAGAATAACCTGACAGCTCCCCCAAGCATCCTAAACTGCCGCAATAATTTTATTTAAGCCTATTGCTAAATTACAAGAAACCCATACATGTGCAATGTACGTACGTCTATGTGTGAAAAATGTATTTATAAGCCTTACTTGCACTATGTAAATTAGCCAGGATTAGTCCGGCGTATTGTTGACTTTCCTCAGACTAGTCCAGCCTCGCATCTCTGCGTATGAGGGATTTTAAAAAAGAAAACCAAAATACCCAAAGGAGCATCTATAGTAAAATAGGAGCAAAACTGGCCACTTGGCTTGATGATCGGTCCTCTTTAAAAACCAAACCGTAGTATGGGTCAATTAAAATACCTGACTACAATTGCATACACACAGCTGTACTTGTGGCCATTGTGAAATTCATCTAATATGTGCAAGAAATAAGAAAATATAAGACGGAAATAGGTAAATGTTCTGAAAGGAACAAGGACAACTTTCTTCTTTGTGTTTTATGAGACCCATTCAAGTCTATGGGTGCATAAAAAAATGGATTCCAAACGGATCAACAGAATAGCAACTGATTATAACTGATATATTATTATTTAACATAGGAAAATGTATTTGGTCTTGTAAATTCTCAATGATGCTGATTTATAAAAACAGATGCCACACGGATGACAAAGAAGGAAAAAAATAGTCTGAGTTTCCTGCATGAAACTGTAGTTTATTTTTTTTATGTTCGTATGAATCTAGCCTTTCAGACCATTACTATGTAGATAATTTTATCTTTATCTTAATTTTCTCCAAAACCTACAGTATATAAAGTGAATTCTCATTTTAAAGCACACTATAATTTAATAATCAGCTCAAACGCTTGAGACTATATGATTTATTTGATAATTGACCAAATTTCAGTCACTTATATCAGTCTATATGTACCCTGACCCAAAAAACAAGCTTAAATATTGGGAAGCAAAATTGTTCAGGGAAAGCAGATGAAAAGATATTTGTGGTAATGTGAAAATGGAACCACAAGGCTTCAACCAGATACCTTCACAGAAAAAGAAAAAGTAGCAAAATGCCTTCCCAACCCCTGTAGCCTTCAAAGGCGTCTGCAATGCAGGACATCTGGGTGCCCACAACTGATTTCATCTTTAATGTATTTGCATCTGTGATGTGGGGACTGGGGAGTGAATTAGAATTCATTTTACAAGTAGGAAATTGTAGCTTGCGCAGTTGCATGTCGGCGTTGCAGAGGTCTTGCGTCCAGCTTTGTATTGAGCCACATGGTGTCAAGATGAATCACGGTTTTTTTTTTGTTACTCTTTCAAATGAAAAAAAAAAAATCTCTTGAAAGACCAGAGCTGAATACATCCATTTCTGTTCTATTGTGTTCAATCAGATTATTCCCTGTCTTCTGTGGCATCATTTTGTTTTCCCAGACGATTCCTGTGCAATAGAAATATTAGAGATCACCCGGAAAAACTAATTGAAGTGGTAAAGCTACAATCTGTATTTCTTAAATAGTCAGTGTTCCTGATGTTCATTTTATACTCAGATCAGACACTGCATGTTTCATTGTTAGATGAGTTAGCTTAAAATCCATGAGGGATTTAATGTCTGCCAAAATTACCTTTCATGGAAGAATCAGTTATTATATCCCGTTTTATTTATTCCTTGTTTTTCGCGTCTGCTAATACATTCCCTCTTTTAATGATATTCTATAATACCCTCCTTATATATTTGCAACCACTCTCCTCTTATTCTTCAATCGCCCTTATTAATAATACATTCATTTTATGTCACTTCTGCTCATTATTATATAATCCTTGTAATTCTGCTGAAGCTTTTACTGATGCAAATGATATTCCTTTTAGGGCATAAGTTTGATTTCCTTTATGGTATATTAAAACATACTTAAGACAGGTTTGTGTATCAGCTTCAATAAAGAATACAGAAGGCAGAATATTGTGCTAAGATGTAATAAGGTATGTTTAATAAACTGTCGCTAGTAAAAATGGGAAACTTAATCAACATTTATTTAGTACAATAAATAATACAGCAAATAATAGCAATAATAAAATACCATATACATATATATATATATATATACAGTACAAACCAAAAGTGTGGACACACCTCATTTAAAGATTTTTCTGTTTTTTAATGACTATGAAAATTGTATATTCACACTGAAGGCATCAAAACTATGAATTAACACATGTGGAATTATATACTTAACAAAAAAGTGTGAAACAACTGAAAATATGTCTTATATTCTAGGTTCTTCAAAGTAGCCACCTTTTGCTTTGATGACTGCTTTGCACACTCTTGGTATTCTCTTGATGAGCTTCAAGAGGTGGTCACTGGAAATGGTCTTCCAACAATCTTGAAGGAGTTCCCAGAGATGCTTAGCACTTGTTGGCCCTTTTGTCTTCACTCTGCGGTCCAGCTCACCCCAAACCATCTCGATTGGGTTCAGGTCTGATGATTGTGGAGGCCAGGTCATCTGGCGTAGCACCCCATCACTCTCCTTCTTGGTCAAATAGCCCTTACACAGTCTGGAAGTGTGTTTGGGGTCATTGTCCTGTTGAAAAATAAATGATGGTCCAACTAAACGCAAACCGGATGGAATAGCATGCCGCTGCAAGATGCTGTGGTAGCCATGCTGGTTCAGTATGCCTTCAATTTTGAATAAATCCCCAACAGTGTCACCAGCAAAGCACCCCCACACCATCATACCTCCTCCTCCATGCTTGACGGTTGGAACCAGGCATGTAGAGTCCATCCGTTCACCTTTTCTGAGTCCCACAAAGACCCGGTGGTTGGAGCCAAAGATCTCAAATTTGGACTCATCAGACCAAAGCACAGATTTCTACTGGTCTAATGTCCATTCCTTGTGTTCTTTAGCCCAAACTTGTCTCTTCTACTTGTTGCCTGTCCTTAGCAGTGGTTTCCTAGCAGCTATTTTACCATGAAGGCCTGCTGCACAAACTCTCCTCTTAACAGTAGTTGTAGAGATGTGTCTGCTGCTACAACTCTGTGTGGCATTGACCTGGTCTCTAATCTGAGCTGCTGTTAACCTGTGATTTCTGAGGCTGGTGACTCGGATAAACTTATCCTCAGAAGCAGAGGTGACTCTTGGTCTTCCTTTCCTGGGGCTGTCCTCATGTGAGCCAGTTTCTTTGAAGCGCTTGATGGTTTTTGCAACTGCACTTGGGGACACTTTCAAAGTTTGCCCAATTTTTCAGACTGACTGACCTTCATTTCTTAAAGTAATGATGGCCACTCGTTAATTCTTTACTTAGCTGCTTTTTTCTTGCCCTAATACAAATTCTAACAGTCTATTCAGTAGAACTATCAGCTGTGTATCCACCTGACTTCTGCACAACACAACTGATGGTCTCAACCCCATTTATAAGGCAAGAAATCCCACTTATTAAACCTGACAGGGCACACCTGTGAAGTGAAAACCATTTCCGGTGACTACCTCTTGAAGCTCATCACGAGAATGCCAAGAGTGTGCAAAGCAGTCATCAAAGCAAAAGGTGGATACTTTGAAGAACCTAGAATAAAAGACATATTTTCAGTTGTTTCACACTTTTTTGTTAAGTATATAATTCCACATGTGTTAATTCATAGTTTTGATGCCTTCAGTGTGAATGTACAATTTTCAAAGTCATGAAAATACAGAAAAATCTTTAAATGAGAAGGTGTGTCCAAACTTTTGGTCTGTACTGTATATATACTGTATATATATATATATATATATATATATATATACAGTACAGACCAAAAGTTTGGACACACCTTCTCATTTAAAGATTTTTCTGTATTTTCATGACTATGAAAATTGTACATTTACACTGAAGGCATCAAAACTATGAATTAACACATGTGGAATTATATACTTAACAAAAAAGTGTGAAACAACTGAAAATATGTCTTATATTCTAGGTTCTTCAAAGTAGCCACCTTTTGCTTTGATGACTGCTTTGCACACTCTTGGTATTCTCTTGATGAGCTTCAAGAGGTGGTCACTGGAAATGGTCTTCCAACAATCTTGAAGGAGTTCCCAGAGATGCTTAGCACTTGTTGGCCCTTTTGTCTTCACTCTGCGGTCCAGCTCACCCCAAACCATCTCGATTGGGTTCAGGTCTGATGATTGTGGAGGCCAGGTCATCTGGCGTAGCACCCCATCACTCTCCTTCTTGGTCAAATAGCCCTTACACAGCCTGGAAGTGTGTTTGGGGTCATTGTCCTGTTGAAAAATAAATGATGGTCCAACTAAACGCAAACCGGATGGAATAGCATGCCGCTGCAAGATGCTGTGGTAGCCATGCTGGTTCAGTATGCCTTCAATTTTGAATAAATCCCCAACAGTGTCACCAGCAAAGCACCCCCACACCATCATACCTCCTCCTCCATGCTTCACGGTTGGAACCAGGCATGTAGAGTCCATCCGTTCACCTTTTCTGAGTCCCACAAAGACCCGGTGGTTGGAGCCAAAGATCTCAAATTTGGACTCATCAGACCAAAGCACAGATTTCTACTGGTCTAATGTCCATTCCTTGTGTTCTTTAGCCCAAACTTGTCTCTTCTACTTGTTGCCTGTCCTTAGCAGTGGTTTCCTAGCAGCTATTTTACCATGAAGGCCTGCTGCACAAACTCTCCTCTTAACAGTAGTTGTAGAGATGTGTCTGCTGCTACAACTCTGTGTGGCATTGACCTGGTCTCTAATCTGAGCTGCTGTTAACCTGTGGTTTCTGAGGCTGGTGACTCGGATAAACTTATCCTCAGAAGCAGAGGTGACTCTTGGTCTTCCTTTCCTGGGGCTGTCCTCATGTGAGCCAGTTTCTTTGAAGCGCTTGATGGTTTTTGCAACTGCACTTGGGGACACTTTCAAAGTTTGCCCAATTTTTCAGACTGACTGACCTTCATTTCTTAAAGTAATGATGGCCACTCGTTTTTCTTTACTTAGCTGCTTTTTTCTTGCCCTAATACAAATTCTAACAGTCTATTCAGTAGAACTATCAGCTGTGTATCCACCTGACTTCTGCACAACACAACTGATGGTCTCAACCCCATTTATAAGGCAAGAAATCCCACTTATTAAACCTGACAGGGCACACCTGTGAAGTGAAAACCATTTCCGGTGACTACCTCTTAAAGCTCATCACGAGAATGCCAAGAGTGTGCAAAGCAGTCATCAAAGCAAAAGGTGGATACTTTGAAGAACCTAGAATAAAAGACATATTTTCAGTTGTTTCACACTTTTTTGTTAAGTATATAATTCCACATGTGTTAATTCATAGTTTTGATGCCTTCAGTGTGAATGTACAATTTTCAAAGTCATGAAAATACAGAAAAATCTTTAAATGAGAAGGTGTGTCCAAACTTTTGGTCTGTACTGTATATATACTGTATATATATATATATATATATATATATATATATATATATATACAGTACAGACTAAAAGTTTGGACACACCTTCTCATTTAAAGATTTTTCTGTATTTTCATTACTATGAAAATTGTACATTTACACTGAAGGCATCAAAACTATGAATTAACACATGTGGAATTATATACTTAACAAAAAAGTGTGAAACAACTGAAAATATGTCTTATATTCTAGGTTCTTCAAAGTAGCCACCTTTTGCTTTGATGACTGCTTTGCACACTCTTGGCATTATCTTGATGAGCTTCAAGAGGTAGTCACTGGAAATGGTCTTCCAACAATCTTGAAGGAGTTCCCAGAGATGCTTAGCACTTGTTGGCCCTTTTGCCTTCACTCTGCGGTCCAGCTCACCCCAAACCATCTCGATTGGGTTCAGGTCTGGTGACTGTGGAGGCCAGATCATCTGGCGTAGCACCCCATCACTCTCCTTCTTGGTCAAATAGCCCTTACATAGCCTGGAGGTGTGTTTGGGGTCATTGTCCTGTTGAAAAATAAATGATGGTCCAACTAAACGCAAACCAGATGGAATAGCATGCCGCTGCAAGATGCTGTGGTAGCCATGCTGGTTCAGTATGCCTTCAATTTTGAATAAATCCCCAACAGTATCACCAGCAAAGCACCCCCACACCATCACACCTCCTCCTCCATGCTTCACGGTGGGAACCAGGCATGTAGAGTCCATCCGTTCACCTTTTCTGCGTCGCACAAAGACACGGTGGTTGGAACCAGAGATCTCAAATTTGGACTCATCAGACCAAAGCACAGATTTCCACTGGTCTAATGTCCATTCCTTGTGTTCTTTAGCCCAAACAAGTCTCTTCTGTTTGTTGCCTGTCCTTAGCAGTGGTTTCCTAGCAGCTATTTTACCATGAAGGCCTGCTGCACAAAGTCTCCTCTTAACAGTTGTTGTAGAGATGTGTCTGCTGCTAGAACACTGTGTGGCATTGACCCGGTCTCTAATCTGAGCTGCTGTTAACCTGCGATTTCTGAGGCTGGTGACTCGGATAAACTTATCCTCAGAAGCTGAGGTGACTCTAGGTCTTCCTTTCCTGGGGCGGTCCTCATGTGAGCCAGTTTCTTTGTAGCGCTTGATGGTTTTTGCAACTGCACTTGGGGACACTTTCAAAGTTTTCCCAATCTTTCGGACTGACTGACCTTCATTTCTTAAAGTAATGATGGCCACTCGTTTTTCTTTACTTAGCTGCTTTTTTCTTGCCATAATACAAATTCTAACAGTCTATTCAGTAGGACTATCAGCTGTGTATCCACCAGACTTCTGCACAACACAACTGATGGTCCCAACCCCATTTATAAGGCAAGAAATCCCACTTATTAAACCTGACAGGACACACCTGTGAAGTGAAAACCATTTCCGGTGACTACCTATTGAAGCTCATCAAGAGAATGCCAAGAGTGTGCAAAGCAGTCATCAAAGCAAAAGGTGGCTACTTTGAAGAACCTAGAATATAAGACATTTTTTCAGTTGTTTCACACTTTTTTGTTAAGTATATAATTCCACATGTGTTAATTCATAGTTTTGATGCCTTCAGTGTGAATGTACAATTTTCATAGTCATGAAAATACAGAAAAATCTTTAAATGAGAAGGTGTGTCCAAACTTTTGGTCTGTACTGTATATATGTATATATATACAGTACATACCAAAAGTTTGGACACACCTTCTCATTTAAAGATTTTTCTGTATTTTCATGACTATGAAAATTGTACATTCACACTGAAGGCATCAAAACTATGAATTAACACATATGGAATTATATAGTTAACAAAATAGTGTGAAACAACTGAAAATATGTCTTATATTCTAGGTTCTTCAATGTAGCCACCTTTTGCTTTGATGACTGCTTTGCACACTCTTGACATTCTCTTGATGAGCTTCAAGAGGTAGTCACCGGAAATGGTTTTCACTTCACAGGTGCGCCCTGTCAGGTTTAGTAAGTGGGATTTCTTGACTTATGAATGGGGTTGGGACCATCAGGTGTGTTGTGCAGAAGTCTGGAGGATACAAAGCTGATAGTCCTACTGAATAGACTGTTAGAATTTGTATTATGGCAAGAAAAAAGCAGCTAAGTAAAGAAAAACGAGTGGCCATCATTACTTTAAGAAATGAAGATCAGTCAGTCCGAAAAATTGGGAAAACTTTGAAAGTGTCCCCAAGTACAGTTGCAAAAGCCATTAAGCGCTACAAAGAAACTGGCTCACATGAGGACCGCCCCAGGAAAGGAAGGCCAAGAGTCACCTCTGCTTCTGAGGATAAGTTTATCCGAGTCACCAGCCTCAGAAATCGCAGGTTAACAGCAGCTCAGATTAGAGACCAGGTCAATGCCGCACAGAGTTCTAGCAGCAGAAACATCTCTACAACAACTAAGAGGAGACTTTGTGCAGCAGGCCTTCACGGTAAAATAGCTGCTAGGAAACCACTGCTAAGGACAGGCAACAAGCAGAAGAGGCTTGTTTGGGCTAAAGAACACAAGGAATGGACATTAGACCAATGGAAATCTGTGCTTTGGTCTGATGAGTCCAAATTTGAGATCTTTGGTTCCAACCACCGTGTCTTTGTGCGACGCAGAAAAGGTCAACGGATGGACTCTGCATGCCTGGTTCCCACAGTGAAGCATGGAGGAGGAGGTGTGATGGTGCTTTGCTGGTGATACTGTTGGGGATTTATTCAAAATTGAAGGCATACTGAACCAGCATGGCTACCACAGCATCTTGCAGCGGCATGCTATTCCATCCGGTTTGCGTTTAGTTGGACCATCATTTATTTTTCAACAGGACAATGACCCCAAACACACCTCCAGGCTGTGTAAGGGCTATTTGACCAAGAAGGAGAGTGATGGGGTGCTACGCCAGATGACCTGGCCTCCACAGTCACCATACCTGAACCCAATCGAGATGGTTTGGGGTGAGCTGGACCGCAGAGTGAAGGCAAAAGGGCCAACAAGTGCTTAGCATCTCTGGGAACTCCTTCAAGATTGGTAGAAGACTATTTCCGGTGACTACCTCTTGAAGCTCATCAAGAGAATGCCAAGAGTGTGCAAAGCAGTCATCAAAGCAAAAGGTGGCTACTTTTGAAGAACCTAGAATATAAGGCATATTTTCAGTTGTTTCACACATTTTTTGTTAAGTATATAATTCCACATGTGTTAATTCATAGTTTTGATGCCTTCAGTGTGAATGTTCAATTTTCATAGTCATGAAAATACAGAAAAATCTTTAAAAGAAAAGGTGTGTCCAAACTTTTGGTCTGTACTGTATATATATATATATATATATATATACATTTATATATATTGGTTGTTATGTTAAAGTCAAATACCGTAGATAAGGAAAAATCATACAGAAATGCTTAAGAGGTTTTGGGGAATCAACAGAATTTTGGCTTAAGGCAGGAAATGTGGCATTATAGAAAAATAACAAAATAATCAACACTTGCCTGATGAACTCCCTGTTCCTCCAATGTCATAGTTACCTGATGAATTCCCTGTTTCTCCAATGTCATTGCTTTGGTGCTCCATGCTGATCTAGGTTGACTTCTCTGCAGCTGTCACATAGCGTCTACCAACGTGACTGCTGCAGTCAATCACTGGCCTTAGTCGTTTTTTTTTTTAAATATGTCCTATAGGGGAATTACGCACTGCAGTTCTAATACTAATAATTTATTTCTATGAAACATCTTATATCAGCAGCCGCTGTTTTATATGTAGTACTGGAATGTGGTTTTGCATAGATATAGAACTGCAATGATGTAGCTCTCTGTCATATAAGATAATTGTTTGCATGTTAGATCTGTAAGGTGATATGATTATCTTGCTAATGATTGCTGTAATATGTAGTCCTTAGTTGGCAGATGAAGAAATACTCAAACATAAAATAATCACTATATAGTGAGGATCCTTCTTAAAGTGAACCTGACAGGTCCTTGGAAGTAAAAGTATAGCATGCTAGAGGTGATAATTAGCATCCAGAGCACGTGTTTGCTCCGTTACAGTCATCGTTGAAGAGGAAGCAGGGCGCAAACATGGCTATCTCTAAACATACCCAATGCTAAGTTGATTGAATCCCACGTAACTGCCCAATGACTGGAAAGGAGCAGAATGTGGCACGAAAAAGTCACCTTTGTTCTCCAGTAATGCCTACTGCTCAGTTGATTGAGATCTCGCTCAGTACATTCACAAACTAAGCGAGACAATAATCAACTGAAAAGTGACAGGTCCAGATTCTCCTTAAATATTTAGCATTTTTTTGTTGAATACTATAAGAAAGTATATTGTTTCTTGTGTGGCACACTACACCTCATCTTGCTAAGATCTTGGGGTTAATTAGAAGTTCTGGAGAAAACAGCAAAGGTTTTACATTAGAGATGAGGTAGCTGTGGGAGAGAATCTTTCTTTGTTAGGCATGTCCCATGATATAATGTAGTTGGGAATTACTGCTTGAGAAAAAGAAAGCTGTGCTGTGATTGCTTTTTATGGGCAATAGAATACCTTTTCTTTTACACATTTTTCATAATTCTGCCTCAGTATATACCGTACATAAATAAATGCACCTCTTCCTCTTGTGCATATAGGGTATTACTATTACATCAGCAAACTTGACAACTTTTGGGGCGAGGTCTTCCAAGAGATATTGTTGGATATTTTCCCCATAACCACACCTTGTTTTCAGACCACGCACCTTTTAAAACTAATTCCCCTTTCACTAAAGTCACCTTCTGTGAGCTCTGCTTTCCCTGAGGTTATAGCAGTGCTTGGGAGATTTGCCAACTCCTTGTGATGTTTGCGAGGTCTCCCCTTTTTGCCATGAGCCTACCTGACGTTCTGGACATGTTAGCAAGCATAGAATTGGCTCAGTGATCAATAAAAGGATGCAGATGGGAATAAAAATATCAAGACCTTAACAGGGTCCCAATTTTCCATTTCCTAAGAAACCCCACTCTTTTCTATGTCAGTCAAGAAGCAATGAGTGCTGACCTTTCACTGTGATGACACCGCCCCAATGACTGGAAGCTAGCAGTTCCTGGGAGGATATAACTTAATTTTCTCCCTGTACCCACTCTTCCAATAAGATTGCCGAACATGTTTAAAGTGGTATTTAATCAGATTACCACTATTTTTGCAAGTATATATATATTTTTTTCTGACAGGTTCCCTTTAACTATTTCCTCAAGAAATTTGTGAATAACGTGACAACATGGCATTGCCTTTCCTTTTGTCAAAGGGATGTGCCCGTAGGAAGTCTGATATTCTCAGCATTAACTGAACATTTAGTAGGAACACTGGGTTACACCCATTTCCTAGGTAGAATAACAGAGAAATGACACAACATAAAGCTCTAAAAAAATGTTATGGAATTATTTTTAAATAAAGAATACAATTATTTATTAAACCAGACATGTCAGGTGAGCTAACAGCTCCTCTTTAAAAATAAACAAGTTTTATTTTTTATCAATTTAACAAAAATAGACTTTTAATATGAGACTTTTTTTTACGTATACTGTGTTAAAGAGTTATTCCCATCTTCTTAGAAGGGTAAAAACAAGCTTTGCAATTTACTCTTTATTAAAATTTAGTGCTGCTCTCAAATTATCTATACTTTTTATATACTTGTTTATAGCCTAGGTTACCGGCCACCGCTATAGTCTAGCAACCAAGAAATTTCACTGACACGTCCACTTAAAAGATATACCGTATATACTCGAGTATAAGCCGACCCGAGTATAAGCCGAGGTACCTAATTTTACCACAAAAAACTGGGAAAACTTATTGACTCGAGTATAAGCCTAGGGTGGAAAATGTAGCAGCGGCTCAGCGCTCCTCCGTGCCCATTACTAAAGAGAATGAATATTCATTCTTCTCCATGCCCATCGGAGTGGAGAAGAGGGAATATTCATTCCCCTTTAGCAGCGGGCACACGTCGTAGCTGCAGCAGCGGCTATTGCGTGTGCCTCACTCCTCTGCCTCCGCAACCAATCCCCCACTATCCACCAACGGAATTTCTATATACTCGAGTATATACCTAAGTATAAGCCAAAGGGGGCTTTTTCAGCACAAAAAATGTAATGAAAAACTTGGCTTATACTCGAGTATATATGGTAGGTTCCGATTAATTAATGGGTTATTCCCATCTCCAAGATCCTATCCCAATATGTGGTAGGTGTAATAATAATAATATTAGCAAATACCTCCAATTAGAAATGTAGTATAGTTCTTCTGATTCACTATGTCACTTAACTCATGTGCAGGGCATTGCAGTAGCTTAGGTATCCATGGTTATGACCACTAACAACTAACTAACTGTCCCTATATGAGCAGTTGTAACCATGGACACCTAAGCTACTGCAATGCCCTGCACATGGGTTAAGCGACATGGCTCATCAGAAGAACTATACTTCATTTCTAATTGGAGGTATTTCTACTACAAATTGGGATAGGATCTTGGAGATGAGAATACCCCTTTAAGAATAGCATTTTGTACGCTAGTCTGATGAGAGGCGTGCAGCAATAAGATGCACCTAATTCAATAGGAGGTGCACGCCACTTAATGAATTTGGCTCATCTCATCAGTGATGTGCGCCTCCCTGCTCCTCGCCAAGAATGTTTCTCTAGTCAGGGAATGTGGTAACATTTCGGAAGTAAGAAGCAACAACACTTTTGCTGAATTTGATCTGGTGATCTGAGCATAGCTATGCCCCTTACCACGCTGGCTCCTCCCCAGCTCCACCCATTTTAGCGGAGCTGCTTAAAGCTGGCATGAAAATGGCAAAAGTTTAAAAAAATGTCTGCAAATCCACATAGTACAAAAATGTTGCAACTATTCAAAGTGTTTTATGTCAGTATTCTTTTATGTATTAGCCCCAAATAGTTCCTTTTTTTATTTCCAAATGTACAGTAATATAAAAGTCTATCAGAAATAGTCGAACATGCGCAGTGCTTACAAGCTTGTCTAACAGAGCTTGTAAGCACTGGCTTTAAGCTAGCCTGGAGTGCACTGATAGCTCCCAAACCGGGACTAACTTCAGTCCAACTGTGCTCCTCGTAAGCTACAGAGAAGCTGCCTCATATAGCAACATCTGAGAGTACACAGTTTGAGCAAAAGCGCACCCTCCCCGAGCAAGCATGAAGCTGGGGAGCATTATGCTCCTCAAACTAAATAATGAGAATAACTCTTTAAATGTACATAAATGTAGTTACTCTCCCAGAAACACAAATCTGATGTATGACTATCCATGTGAAGTTTGTGAAAATACACAATAAAATGCTAAGTTGTGATATGCAATGCATTTAGCTATGACTGGCGACCACAGCTACCTAGCAAATTGCATTGTAATTCTTAGAAAATGGTCCTCTAAACCTGTACTAGCTTTTCAACTTCTCTCTATCCTCTAATACAGAACAAAGAAAATGTATTTTTTTTTACTTTGTCTGCAATGGCGGTATTCATCTTAGGAACACTTTTAGTGCTTTAAACACATAAATAAAAAATAAGCTCATGGAAATGGAATGATACTGATAGAATGAGGGCATTTGGAGTGCATAAGTGTATCATTTATAAATGTTGGTATTTCTGTACAAATTAAGTTTTTTTCTGATCTTAAAATGCTTCCCTCTAACATCATTGTCTGAAATATTCTAAATGGAAATCTCAGTTTCCTTTTATTCCTTGTTATTTTAGGATCAATCAATCAACTAAATACGACTCTGTTTCAATGTTTACAAGTAAAGATAAAAGTTTTCATCTTGAAAAGCTTTTAGACTGGCCAGACAATGTACAGGTATTCACGAAATGACTAACCTCTCAAATACAGAGAAAGGAAACAATATTTCATCAATTCCATTTGCTGATGTAGAAATAGCTGAAACTCAAAAAGCGTTACTGCATTTTTTGTAATACCATGCTCCTATATTACATGGTAGCTCATATCATTTTTACTGCCACATCTACTATATAGACACAATAATTGAGAAACCTACACATTACATCTGCAGGAGCTTTTATGTCATCCCTTTCTATATCCATAGGCATTAAAATGGAGTTGGTAACCACTTCATAGCTAGAACAAGCTTGATATTTACGGGAAGGCTTTCTACAAGGTTTTGGAGTGTGCATACTTGACTTTTTCCCATAACTCCAAAAAAGCATTTGTGGGGTCAGAAACTGATGTTGAATGATAGGACCTGGCTTGCAATCTCTGTTCTAGATCAACCCAAAAATGTCTGATAAGGTTGAGGTAGGTTATGGTTTTGTGTTCGACCAGTCAAGTTCTTCCACACCAAATCACCCAACCATGCCTTTATGAATCTTTCTTTGTGCACTGGGCACAATCATGATGGAACAGAAAAGGGCCTTCCCAAAACTGTTCCCATAAAGTTGAAAGCATACAATAGTCCAAAATGTCTTGGTATCCTGGAGCATTAAGATTTCACATTACTGGAACTACGGGCACTAGGTCAACCCTTGAAAAACAACCCTCCTCTATCAAAATTTACAGCTGGCACAATGCAGTCAAGAGACCAATTAAACCAGAAGAACTGCTCTGTGTGCAGAATAATTAGGCAATATTTATTTGTGATGATTAATTTTATTACCAAACAATCACACAGTGCTGTCAGTCAATCCAAAGGTCAATAAACCTGAATATTTAAGAAAGTAAAAGTGAGGTTTTGTTCTTCTTCGGAGAATATCTATATGTGCACAATTATTGGGCAACTATTAGTGTGCAGAATTATTATGCAACTGAATGAAAATGTAAATTTTCCTATCTCAATAGTTTATTTTCATCTGTTAAAGTGAGAATAATAACCAAACAACTCAAAAGCTCGAAAGTACGTTTCTGACATGTAAAAAAAATATCAGTGAACAATATAGCCACCCTTCTTTAAAAAACAGTCATAAGCTGTCCATTCATGAGATGTCTGTCAGTGTTTTAATCTGTTAATAATCAACTTTTTGGCAGCACTAAATATAGCCTCCCAGACACTGTCCAGAGAGGTGGACTATTTTACTTCACCTTAAATATCTCCTATTTAAGAAGGGCCTACATCCTTTAAGAAAACAGCCTCCACCTTGCTGGCATCCGAGTTGAAGTGCAGGTCTGTGCTCGTTACTGATCCAGCCACAGTCCCATCCATCTGGCCTGTTAAGAGTCAATCTCATCTCATCAGTCCATAAAACCTTTGAAAAATCAGATATTTCTTGGCTCAGTCTTGACCTTTCAACTTATATGTCATGTTCAGTGGGCCATGTCTCTGAGCACTAGACACCTTGTACTTCTGGACACTCAGGGAGATTGCAGTTCTGGAATATGACAGCACTGGAGGATAATGGCCTCCAGCTCGATTCACTTTTGATTCTACTTAAATCTTTGACAGTTAATGTGCATCTTTTTTTCTTTACTCATTTTTTTTTGCAACTTTTTTTGTTTTGTTCATTGTTTGAAGCAAAATTTTTCATGGTTATGTGATCATGCTCTAATATTTTAGGAATTTCGGGCATGCTGCATCCCTCTGTAAGACTTTTAACAATTTTTGACTTTTCAGAGTAAGCAAATCTCTTTTTTGGCCCATTTTGCCACCTTGATGAAGAGTGTTGATATCCTTAGTACTCACCCTCATTCATTACAAAAATACACATCACCTGATCAGCTTTATCCAATAAGTATTCAAGTTTATACAGCGTGGAGTTGGAAAATCTGCATAAAAATGATGATATGGTCAAACTACTCACTTGTCTAATTTTTGTGCACAGAATAGAGTACCATTGACGTACTTCATATGCAGCTTAGACTGTATATTTCCTGTAATTTTTTGTAGTCTGTGACTGTTCTGGAAGTACTAAATACATACAACATATTGTCTGTTACTCTTTTAACATGCATGTCACAAATGGAGTATACTTTCTATTGGGAGGATGGTTGTCAATCGCAACTGTGGTACCTGTTACGAATCGTGGTTCTGTGCTCCCACCTATTTAACCCTGCTCCCTGCTCAGTCCTTTGCTGTTTATTGCATTTTGCAGTTCCCTATGTGCTTGGTGGTGAGTAGTGCTAGTATTAGGTTTTGCTATTTTTTCAGTTTTCTCATTTTCTCTTCTGGTTTCACTTCCTGAGGTTCTTGCAGAGATACTCACCTAGTCCTCGACTAGGCACCAGCCACGTCACCAGATGCTAGCTGTCCAGCGACAGCGGGCCTTGGAAAGGCTCTGCCAAAGTCCTGCTTCCATTTACTGGGAGCTGAGTGAAGAGTATTCCCGGCCCTCAAGGGCTTGACTAGCTGGGCAGCTTGTTCCAAGTGCGTCTGTGGCTTCACCTTTGCTGGTTTGGTGCTGGTCTTGCTGAGTCCCTCTGCGAAGCGCATAATAGTACCCTAGTAATCACAATATATATTTACAGGTAAGTACAAAAGTCTAGTAAATAAATGTCCTTCACACTGACTGTAACTTAAAGAGGAATGAACAGTTTTGTAACTTATTTTATTCCAACTGCCCCCCTGAGTATTGTGCTTTTTTTCTTAATCCACCATATGGTTCAAGATATAAGGGCCTTTTTATTTGGTGCTAATGTTTATGGTCTTTACAAGGGGACGAGGCTAAAGGGATACTCTGGGGACGTGTCTTTAGGCTGCTCTGCATTATTACCCCATGAGCCACAACCTCTTCTAAAGATCATAAAAATTACCGCAAAATAAAAAGACCCATATCTCTGGAATAATATGGTGGAATAAAAAAAAACCAAGACTCAGAGGAGAAGTGAGAATTAAATAAAAGCAAAAAAAACCCTAGTTTTCACTCAGTGAGAGGTCCTCTTAAAGGGCTTGTACATGCTGGAATCCCAAACAATCTTTTTTATTGTAATGATATATAGCAGTGTTCCCCAACTCCATTCCTCCAAGCCCACCAACAGGTCATGTTTTCAGTATTTCCTAAGTATTGCCCAGGTGATAATTGTATCACCTGCACAGGCAATAATTCCATCACCTGTACAATACTAAGGAAATCCTGAAAACATGACCTGTTGGTGGGCCCTGAGGACTGGAATTGGGGAACACCGATATATAGTACAGCATTCATAGCACCATATTGGATTAAATGTACCCCAAATACCAAATTAGGAGAAGAGTATGTTTCAGCGTCAGGATAGGGTTAAAACTTGAAAAATTTATTATGAACAAATAGATAAAATGATTGCAATGATTAAAGTCGCAGGTCTGAAACGCATTTGCTAATAACTACATTCTGGCTGGCTATGACCTATGGTGATGTTTTTATCTATTTGTTCATAATACATTTTTCAAATTTTAACCCTATCCTGACGCTGGAACATACACCTTTCCTATATTGGAAGTCTGCTGCACTGCTGGTTCCAAGCACAGATCTGCTACGAGGGTGAGCTGACTGTTTGCTTTTGCTTTTCCCCAGCAGAAAGTGTAAATAAGTACTTACATTGCAGAGCGCTTAGTGTAACCTGTGATCCTGTGTGCCCCAATGCACATTTTGCCTAAGCTTCGTCAAGGGGCTGTTATTTTCTTTTGATGGTATCTTATGTTATAGGTGTGTCTCTATATTTAAATAATTCTTGATATTATTATGCTCTGCAGTTGTTGGTCTAAGGAATTTAACCCTGCAGGGTTTGCCTTCCCCAGCCTATCCCTAGGCAGCTGCAGGTTTATTAGGCAACTCCTCCCACCACTGCTTGCCCGATCGTTGGTTCCCAGTTGCTTGTCTCTGGATCCTGTGGGTTCATGTTAGTTCAGTCTCACCTGCTATTGCCTGGCTCCTTTACTGTTTATCCTTACCTCTCTATTCCTGAGCGCGGCTTCGTATACTGAACCTGTGCTCCCTCCCTCACCCTGGATTGTCTGACCACATGTTCACCTTTGTCCTCCTGTACCTCGGACCCATGTCTCTGACCCTCTGGTCAGTTGCTGCAGACCCACAACTTCTCTGGAGTGGTACCTAGTGTCTACCGGCAGCATAGCCTATCCTCACCATCAGGGGCTCTAGTGAAGACCCGGAAGACACTTAGTCATGCCCCTCCAGGGTAAGCATGGCCCATGGTGCAGTGGGTCCACACCCACCAGCGTTACATTCACCCACCAGCGTTACATCCAGGACTACGTGTTATCTAGAAAAACTCTGCACTCATGGTTCTGCCGTGGGCATGAGTTCAAGGGGCTTGAAATATACTCCCTCATTGATAACCAAATAACAAGTTTCAATACTAGAGATCCTTTCATCTCTAGATAGATGTTAAATAGCTGTAAAAATCAAAAATGATATTCAGACATGCATGAGCCATTTATTATTGAAGTAATGATTTTCACTCAGAGAATGTAAATCACAATTTAAACTGCAGTAAGAGCTGTATTAATTGGATGTGAATGTGAACATGGATTTCAGAATGTTTATAAGACCAATAGGTTTATGGCTGATCAAAGTGTCTAATAATCTTTTACTGACTTTTATGTTCTATTTCAAAGTCAAAGCATTTTGAAAGCTGCTCAGTTGTCTTGTCCTGCTTGTCAGGATGAAGACTTGTAAAGTGAGTAACAGTGTGGATTTGTGTAAAAATAATGAAGTAAAGGTTTATTTTATCGCTTGCCTGTTATTTAGAGTTATAGGTAAGTTTTTCCAGGAAAACAAATTCAACATGGCACCCCCTCATTGTGTAGTCACACACTAAGAAGTATTCTCGTTTCTTCACTACTTTCCAACTTTTGATAAGGGATATCAGAGACATTTCAGCTTAAACCTACTAAATTAGAAACATACATTCTACATATACACTGCTCAAAAAAATAAAGGGAACACTTAAACAACAGAATGTAACTCCAAGTACATCAAACTTCTGTGAAATCAAACTGTCCACTTAGGAAGCAACACTGATTGACAATCAATTTCACATGCTGTTGTACAAATGGAATAGACAATAGATGGAAATTATTGGCAATTATCAAGACACGCTCAATAAAGGAGTGGTTCTGCAGGTGGGTACCACAGACCACATCTCAGTACCAATGCTTTCTGGCTGATGTTTTGGTCACTTTTGAATGTCGCTTTCACACTCGTGGTAGCATGAGACGGACTCTACAACCCACAGAAGTTGCTCAGGTAGTGCAGCTCATCCAGGATGGCACATCAATGTGAACTGTGGCAAGAAGGTTTGCTGTGTCTGTTAGCGTAGTGTCCAGAGGCTGGAGGCGCTACCAGGAGACAGGCCAGTACACCAGGAGATGTGGAGGGGACAGTAGGAGGGTAACAACCCAGCAGCAGGACTGCTACCTCCGCCTTTGTGCAAGGAGGAACAGGAGGAGCCCTGCCAGAGCCCTACAAAATGACCTCCAGCAGGCCACAAATGTGCATGTGTCTGCACAAACGGTTAGAAACCGACTCCATGAGGGTGGTATGAGGGCCCAACGTCCACAGATGGGGGTTGTGCTCACATCCCAACACCGTGCAGGACGCTTGGCATTTGCCACAGAAGACCAGGATTGGCAAAGGCACCACTGGCGCCCTGTGCTCTTCACAGATGAAAGCAGGTTCACACTGAGCACATGTGACAGACGTGACAGAGTCTGGAGACGCCGTGGAGAGCGATCTGCTGCCTGCAACATCCTTCAGCATGACCGGTTTGGCAGTGGGTCAGTAATGGTGTGGGGTGACATTTCTTTGGAGGGCCGCACAGCCCTCCATGTGCTCACCAGAGGTAGCCTGACTGCCATTAGGTACCGAGATGAGATCCTCAGACCCCTTGTGAGACCATATGCTGGTGCGGTTGGCCCTGGGTTCCTCCTAATGCAGGACAATGCCAGACCTCATGTGGCTGAAGCGTGTCAGCCGTTCCTGCATTGAAGCTATGGACTGGCCCGCTCGTTCCCCAGACCGGAATCCGATTGAGCACATCTGGGACATCATGTCTCGCTCAATTCACCAACGTCACATTGCACCACAGACTGTCCAGGAGTTGGCGGATCCTTTAGTCCAGGTCTGGGAGGAGATCCCACAGGAGACCATCCGCAACCTCATCAGGACCATGCCCAGGCGTTGTAGGGAGGTCATACAGGCACGTGGAGGCCACACACAATACTGAGCCTCATTTTGACTTGTTTTAAGGACATTACATCAAAGTTGGATCAGCCTGTAGTGTGTTTTTCCACTTTAATTTTGGGGGTGACTCCAAATCCAGGCCTCCGTTGGTTAATAAATTTGATTTCCATTGATGATTTTTGTGTGATTTTGTTGTCAGCACATTCAAATTTGTACAGAACAAAGTATTCAATGAGAATATTTCATTCATTCAGATCTAGGATGTGTTATTTCAGTGTTCCCTTTATTTTTTTGAGCAGTGTACTTCAAGATGAACATAGAGAATGCACACCAGACCCTTTAGCCCCTTCGGGATCGGACGATTTTTCATACTTGTAGTTTAGTTTTTACCTCTCCTTCTTCCAAGAGCCATCACATTTTTATTTTTTCCTCAATACATCTATATGAGGGCTTGCTTTTTATGGGATGAGTTAAAATTTTGAACATTCATTTTACTAAAAATTCAGAAATTTAGCCCCTTAATTGTTTTTTTGTGTTTTTGTTTGTTGCTCTTTTCTGAGACCAATAGCATTTTTACTTTTCCAGAGATGTTTGAAGACTTAAAGAATGTTTTTGTTTTTTAGTTTATTATTTAGTTTTCCTATGGTAACTAGAACCCGCGATCATTTCATCATTTGATAATTTCAACTGCAGTCTCCTTTGACGTTCAGCTTATGAAGTGTTCTTCTGGAACAGAATAGAGTTCATTCTACTCTAGAAGCACACTTTTAGACCATGTGAAAAAATATTTGGGTTTTAAGCACATTTGATATGTGGTTACATGCATGTGGATCAGGAGTGGGCAATTCATTTTTCCAATGCTTGATTAACTGCTAATGTTACACTAAAGCTTATTGTAATATGAAATCTTACCAGTATCAGTAAACAAAAACTTATCATTTACAAAGTGTTGTAAAGTGATAAAATTAATATTGAGCAGAATTAAGGTCAGCCATTTGGTTCGTCCCTCCACAACTGTCCCAGTTTATCTTGTGGCCCCTTGGGAAAATTAATTGCCCAACTGTGGCCCATGGTCTATGTTACAAAACCTAAAATTGGAAACCCCATTTACATGAAGATTTTGCAAAGTTACAGTACCATAGGGCAACGATGTCCTATGTTAAGAAATCTAAATCTTTGTTGTTTAATCATATTATATTCAGTACACAAGTTACTGAACAATAGGAATATAATTGGACAATACTAACTAAACAAGACAAAAGAAGTGGAAAAGGAAGCTGCCTTTTATGGCCGAGACAGGAATAACCTAGGAGCGCGCCACCAGAGACCAAAGGCAGGGGTTACAAAATCAGCTGTACTACACTGTTTCAGTAACTCACATAATTATGAATGGGAATTATGCAAACAACATAGCACAGGGCAGAGGCAAATGTAGGTTTTACTGCACCTGGGACGAAAATTCAGTTTGGCATCAACTCCTATACAGTGGGGAAAAAAAGTATTTAGTCAGCCACCAATTGCGCAAGTTCTCCCACTTAAAAAGATGAGAGAGGCATGTAATTGACATCATAGGTAGACTTCAACTATGAGAGACAAATTGAGAAAACAAATCCTGAAAATCACATTGTCTGATTTGGAAAGAATTTTTTTCAAATTTTGGTGGAAAATAAGTATTTGGTCAATTACAAGCAAGCAAGATTTCTGGCTCTCACAGACCTGTAACTTCTTCTTTAAGAGGCTCCTCTGTCCTCCACTCATTACCTGTAGTACTGGCACCTGTTTGAACTTGTTATCAGTATAAAAGACACCTGTCCACAACCTCAAACAGTCACAGTCCAAACTCCCCTATGGTGAAGACCAAAGAGCTGTCAAAAAACACCAAAAACAAAATTGTAGCCCTGCACCAGGCTGGGAAGAGTGAATCTGCAATAGGCAAGCAGCTTGGTGTGAAGAAATCAATTGTGGGAGCAATAATTAGAAAATGGAAGACATACAAGACCACTGTTAATCTCCCTCCACACAAGATCTCACCCCATGGGGTCAAAATGATTTTTTAGAACGGTGAGCAAAAATCCCAGAACCACATGGGGGAACCTAGTGAATGACCTGCAGAGAGCTGGGACCAATGTTACACAGGCTACCATCAGTAACACTACGCCGCCAGGGACTCAGATCCTGCAATGCCAGACATGTCCTCTTGCTTAAACCATTACATGTCCGGGCCCATCTGAAGTTTGCTAGAAAGCATTTGGATGATCCAGAAGAGTATTGGGAGAATGTCATATGGTCAGATGACACCAAAGTAGAACTGTTTGGTAGAAACACAACTCGGCTTGGAGGAGAAAGAATGCTGAGTTGCATCCAAAGAACACCATACCTACTGTGAAGCATGGGGATGGCAACATCATGCTTTGGGGCTGTTTCTCTGCGAAGGGACCAGGACAACTGATCTGTGTACATGAAAGAATGAATGGGGCCATGTATCATGAAATTTTGAGTGTAAACCTCCTTCCATCAGCAAGGGCATTGAAGATGAAACGTGGCTGGGTCTTTCAGCATGACAATGATCCCAAGCACACCGCCAGGGCAACAAAGGAGTGGCTTCATAACAAGCATTTCAAGGTCCTGGAGTGGCCTAGCCAGTCTCCAGATCTAAACCCTATAGAAAACCTTTGGAGGGAGTTGAAAGTCCATGTTGCCCAGCCACAGCCCCAAAACATCACTTCTCTAGAGGAGATCTGCATTGAGGAATGGGCCAACATACCAGCAACAGTGTGTGCCAACCTTGTGAAGACTTACAGAAAACGTTTGACATCTGTCATTGCCAACAAAGGATATATAACAAAGTATTGAGATAAACTTTTGTAATTGATCAAATACTTATTTTCCACCAAAATTTGAAAAAAAATTCTTTCCAAATCAGACAATGTGATTTTCAGGAATTGTTTTCTCATTTTGTCTCTCATAGTTGAGGTCTACCTATGATGTCAATTACAGGCCTCTCTCATCTTTTTAAGTGGGAGAACTTGCAAAATTGGTGGCTGACTAAATACTTTTTTCCCCACTGTACACAGCTTGAGGGCTTTGAGTAGTCGTCAGGAGACCACTCATATGCGTTTACTTACAAGCACCTGCTGACGAGCTGTTCTTCCTTATTCTATCAATGTTCAGTGAAAACTTACAGGACCTGCTTCATTGAGAGAAGCAGGAAGAGAAGCTAGTTGTCACGTGCCCGTTGTTATGATAGGCTACAAGCACTAAGGAAAGACAGGAGATCTGTCCCTACAATAGAACTAAGCTAGATCCCTACGATGTAACGGGGAACCTGATCCTGCGATCAGACCCGCTAAAGTCCTCAGCTAGTCTGAACGAAGACCTATAGATGTGAGGGAGGGATCCCTACAAGAACTAGGGACTGGGAGAAAGATGGACACCTCCTAGCAGGAATTGTAGCAGTAAAAAGACAAACACACAACATAGAACATAAAGGTCAAAAGACCTAGCTAAACTGACTGAGAAAGGTTACAAAGCACCTGGCTAGCTTAAGAGTAGACATTACAATGAAGTCCAGCCTGGCCAGAAGGGCGGAGCAGGATTAAATAGGCAAAAAGGTCATGTGACCAGCAAAATAGAAAAACCTAACAGGAGAGTTCTAACACCCGTAAGTATGAAAATCATATACAGTATGAATGGTCATGTGATAACTGGTGGAACTGGCAAGTAGAGCTGAATTCTGATAGTGAATATATTATACCCAGTTAGGATTTGGCATGATAGACTACTTAATTTTATAATTAATGCTCCTAACTTAAATGCAGATGTAGCAATCCTTAACTTGTCAGACTGCACAATGCAATTAACATGTATCAAACTATCTGACAAGTTATGGATTTCTACATGTGCACAGGATCAGAACCAATAATTGTATATGAATACAGGAAGAAAAAATGTATCAACCAGCCCTGCCACTAATTGAGGGTGTACAAAGCTGCATAAACTAACGCACGGTCTGCTTGCGTGCGTAATGTAATGTTGTATCAAAGAAAGAGAAAGGATATGCACTAAATACACATGTTTGTTTTGTGGCAGAGATGTTAATAAAAGTAGGTCTGACAATCAAAAAAGGAGGAAAATATGCACTGATTGTACCTTGTTATTGTGTCCACATAAATAGTAAATAAAAGTATATTTTTTGCCTTAGGAAGAGCCCAAAGACAGTGACATCACATGTGCCCAGTGAGTCAGTTTTTTTTCAAACAGTGTCTCTGCAAGCATGACCAGCCAGAACACTGCTGACACTGTTTCCAGCAAAGATCCAAAGTAAGATTAGTCATCCCATTTACCATCAGCTTACCATATGGACAGCAAGCAAAGGAAACATTGCATGTCATCATCACAGGGGGAAGCCGTCTATGTAGGTATGCATTCACAGCCTGATATTTACTATTTATGTATACACACTAAATAACAAGGTATAATCAGTGCATAATTTCCTCCTTTTTTTGATTGCCAGGCCCACTTTTATTAACATCTCTTTAGCAAAACAAACATGTGTATTTAGAGCATATCCTTTCTCTTTCTTTGATACAGTATATCAATACAGCACCAGAAGTGCTAACAGTACAGAAATGCATCACCAGAACCACCAACAGTACAGAAATACGTACCCAAAACACAAACAGTACAGAAATACAGCATCACAACCATTATCATTACAGGAATACATCGCTAGAAGCACTATCAGTACATGAGTTCAGCACCACAACCCGCATCAGTACAGGAATACATCACCAGAACCACCATCAGCAAATGAATACAGCACCAAGCTTAATACATCAATCAAGTGTAATGTCAGGTAAGCCCCCTATACACTTGTATTGCATGAACTTACAATTCCAAGTATGTCCTTAACAATGGTAAGGAGATAGGAGATACTAGCAGTTGTTATGAGTCATCCTCACATTGCAAACCATACAGGAACCACAGTGCTAATCAGATACAGGCAGTTTCACACATATTGATTTACATCCACATACCTTATAGGTGACATCTTCACTGATTGGAGTCATTATTTTTCTATTCTTCTCCAACTTGTACAGATGCCATGATGACTTTTCACATCCACGCCTAATCTCTACAGACTTCTCTTTTCCTAGGTGTTCTGCAGCACATCCCGACACATAGTCCTTCAAAAAATTGTAGCATCATTATAATGCTCCTGAATAAAAATAACTGCCCTACACTGTGTCCATGAATAATTGCTCCTCACTGTGCTCCCTGCACTTAATATGACTCCCACACAATCCCTCTCATGGCATATGACCTCCACAATGTCCTTTCCTTTCCATATTGGGCCCCCTCCTCATATTATGTGTCTCCTATACTGCTCAGTCTCAATACTGTACCCCCTCCTCTCATTGTCCCTTCATGCTGTCTCCTCTCTATTTTACCTCCCAAACTAACCAGTCTCTACACTGTGCCCTTTCACACATTTCTGCCCTGAAAGTATCATCTTACATTTTGTTACGGGTCTGGGGGGTGGAACCTCTGTGCTACGGTGCAAGGAGGGACCCAGAGGGGCGTAACTAAGTATTGACCCGGACCGACACTGGTCGTACGGCGGCTAACGACTCCGTGACCAGGTAGGGACCGAGTCTAGGGACCAGGTGCTACTCTGGGGACGACCTTGTAAGGGAGCAGGTGACTACCACGGTACAGATGACAGGGACTGACCGGAACAGCAGGTAGGCACAGCAGGCAGGCTGGCGAGCAGAAGCCTCCAGGTAGGCTATCAGGTAGACACGGCAAGTGACGGCAGGAGTCTTTAGGTGGTCACGGCAAGTGACGGCAGGAGTCTCTAGGTGGGCTGGCAGGTGGTCACGGCAAGTGATGGCAGGAGTCTCTAGGTAGTCACGGCAAGTGATGTCAGGAACCTCCAGGTGGTCACGGCAAGTGATGGCAGGAGCCTCCAGGAAGGCACGGCAGGTAACAAGCAGGTAACAGGCAGGTCACAGGCAAGTGCTCCCAGGTGAGCGGACTGGCAGGCACGGCAGGTAACAGGCAGGCAACAGGCAAGTGCTCCCTGGTGAGCGGACTGGCAGGCACGGCAGGTAACAGGCAGGCAACAGGCAAGTGCTCCTAGGTGAGCGGGCTGGCAGGCATGGCAGGTAACAGGCAGGCAACAGGCAAGTGCTCCCAGGTGAGCGGGCTGGCAGGCACGGCAGGTAACAGGCAGGCAACAGGCAAGTGCTCCCAAGTGAGCGGGCTGGCAGGCACGGCAGGAAACAGGCAGGTAACAGGCTGGCGGGCAAGACTGGTAGTCAGGCTAGCAGCGGGACCTGAGGGCTGAAGCAGAGGTCAGAAACACTGTGCAACAACTTTTGCTCGGGCACCTCCATTTTGGAGGAGGTGCCTTATATATGGGAGGACCCTCGGCTATTGGCCAGGGACTCCTTAGGATGGCGCGTGCGGCCCCTTTAAGAGGGAGGGAGCGCGCGCCCTAAGCACAGTGCCCAGGGAGCAGCGTGCACCAGCAGCAGGAAGAGGAGCGCTGGTGAACGCAGAGCGGGGAGCGCGGGGAGCGAGGAGGTGAGTGGGACGGTGTCTCTGCGAGGCAAGGGGCAGAGATGCCGATGCTACACATTTTACACCCTCAATACTGTCCCCTCACACTTTTCACCCCCATACTGTCTCTTCACACATTTCTCCCCTATACGATCCCCTCACACATTTCTATCCCCATACTGTCTCCTTACATCTCCCCTACTGACCCCTCACACATTTATCCCTCCTACTGTCCCCTCACACAATTCTCCCCACACTGTCCCCTCACACTACCCCCATACTGTTTTCTCTCACTCTCCCCCAATAATATACCCTCACAATACCCCCCATACTGTCCCCTCACACTACCTCCCTTACTCTATCGCACACTTTTCTCCCCACCATACTTTCCACTTACAGTTTTCTTTCCTTCATACTGTCCTCACACATGTTTCACACCCATAATGTCCCTCACACATTTCTCCCCCCATACTGTCCCCTCACACATTCTCCCTATACTGTCCAATCACACATTTCTCCTTCTCATATTGTCTCCTCACACATTTCTCCTCTTTCATATTGTCCCTCACATCCCCTCCCCTTATACTGTGCCCCCATTACCCATACTGTCTCCTCACAAGATTCCTCCATGAAAATAAGACTTCTGTTTCTTTGGCTCTATTGGAGCACTTACCTTGCCACCTTCCACCTCCTCTGCAGCGCAGGAATGACGTCCGCAGTGTTATCAGCTGACCTGATCACACTGCTGACTTTACCCTAACCCAGAAGTGCCCACCATCAGAGCTTCAATTATACTCGCAACTGAAAGATGCAAGTACACTCTTACAGGTTCTCTGAGCTGGTTGTCAGTTTGACACCTGCTTGAAGAATGGCCAAGTCCCACTCCAAGGAGCAGCAAAAGGCAGCCACCTGAGAGACAACTTGAACAGCCGCTCCGATACTTGATGACACTCCCCTATTGGCTGTGTCTGGGGCAAATTTCCCCAACAGCCCCTTTCCCCACCAATACGTTGCTGTCACAACTAACTAAGTAATTTCCAATGATTGGGAGATATGTCAACAGCACAGCTATCTGTTTCAGGAATTCCCATTCATTCTTATGGCAGTTAAACAAATAGTGTAGCCCAACAGAGCTCGACTGTTTTTGTACCTCTGTTTCTGACAACTGGGACCCAAGATTATAACTCTCAGACCAAATTATTAGAATGATGCATACTAGCTGTGTTTTTGTTTTTCGTTGTTTGAATAAAGAGCTTATAATAGTAATTAAAAAAAATTGAAAAACAACTACCGGTATTTCAAATTGTAATGCTTCATGTCTAATCATGGCGCTGTTTTCTGCCTAGTTGAAATAGGCATGTTTTACAAAATCAAAGTACCTTCCTGTATACAGTATGTATTCAGTATAATATAGCAGGGACATTTTACTTTGGTTTAAAGTCCTCTTTATTTTGTATGGCTGCTTTCAACAGGGGATTCTGATGAAACTCCCTCCTGTGCCATCTCCTACGTTGCCTTGTATGTAGAATAAAAGCTCCTTCATTTACTAGAGCAGTCTCCAGTAGGTTCTTGCATCATAGATCCACACACCCCATTACTGTATGTCAGTTTGTCCTTAACTTGTTTCTACCTCCTCCACATGAACACTCAACAAATTATACAATGGCACTGGCAGAACAAAAGGCACTTTATTATGTTACACTTTTAAAAACAGATCTGCACACCGCTGTGAACACTGGACAAAATGCTGCTGCTCTTTATTTAAGAGTTGGAAGGAGTACCAAAAAAATTAATGTATGTGATGAAATAGAAGTGAAAAGCAACTATGCCAGATTATCAATCTTCACACTTCATAATAGAAATTGAAAAGATGAAAAGTAGACAAGAAACATTTACAGAAGTGGGAACAGTCCCAGTAAAGGTAAACTATAAGCAATTGAAAAGGCCCAAACATTTTTTAACCAAAAACATGTATTCTACAGTGGGAAAAATAAGTATTTGACACACTGCCGTTATTGCAAGTTTTTCCACCTACAAAGAATGGAGAGGTCTCTAATTTTTATTGAGACAGAATCTTGAAAAAAAATCCAGAAAATCACATTGTATGATGCTTACATAATTAATTTACATTTTATTGCATTAATTAAGTTTTTGATACAATAGAAAACCAGAACTTAATATTTGGTACAGAAAGCTTTGTTTGCAATTACAGAGGTCAGACGTTTCCTGTAGTTCTTGACCAAGTTTGCATACACTGCAGCAAAGATTTTGTCCCATTCCTCCATACCGATCTTCTACAGATCTTTCATGTTTCGGGGCTGTCGTAGGACAACAATGAGTTTCAGCTCTCTCCAAAGATTTTCCATTGGGTTCAGGTCTGGAGACTGGCTAGGCCACCCCAGGACCTTGAAATGCTTCTTACAAAGCCACTCCTTAGTTGCCCTGGCTGTGTGTTTCGGGTCATTGTCATGCTGGAAGACCCAGCTATGACCCTTCTACAATACTCTTAATGAGGGAAGGAGGTTGTTGGCCAAAATCAATAAGTGACCCCATCCATCCTCCCTTCAATATGGTGCAGTCATCCTGTCCCCTTTGCAGAAAAGCACCCACAAAGTGTGATGTTTCCCCCATCATGATTCATGGTTGGGACAGTGTTTTTGGTTTTGTACTCATCCTTCTTCTTCTTCCAAACACAGCGAGTGGCGTTAATACCTAAAAGTTCTATTTTGGTCTCCTCTGACCACATGACCTTCTCCCATGCCTCCTCTGGATCGTCCAGATGATCATTGGTGAACTTCAAACTGGCTTGGACATGTGCTGGCATGAGCAGGGGGACCTTGCGTGACCTGTAGGATTTTAATTCATGACATTGTAGTGTGTTAGTAACGGTAAGCTTTAAGACTGTGGTCAGAGTTCTCTTCAGGTCATTGACCAGGTCCTCCAATGTAGTTCTGGGCTGATTCCTGACCTCTCTCAGAATCATCCTTACCCCACGAGGCAAAATCTTGCATGGAGCCCCAGACCAAGGAAGAGTGACAGTCATCTTGTGTTTCTTCCATTTTCTAATAATTGTGCCAACAATTGTTGCCTTCTCAAGCTGCTTGCCTATTGTCCTGTAGCCCATCCCAGCCTTGTTCCAGTCTACAATTCTGTCCCTGGTGGAGAGATTGGAGTGTGATTGATTGAGTGTGTGGACCGGTGTCTTTTATACAGGTAATGAGTTCAAACAGGTGCAATTAATACAGGTAATGAGTGCCAAGGAGGAGGGCTTCTTAAAGAAAAACTAACAGGTCTGTAAGAGCCAGAATTTTTGCTGATTGGTAGGTGATCAAATACTTATTTCATGCACTAAAATGCAGATTAGTTATTTAAAAATCATACAGCGTGAGTTTCTGTTTTTTTATTTTTAGAATCTGTCTCTCACTGTTGAAGTGTACCTGTGATAAAAATTACAGACCTCTCCATTCTTTCTAGGTGAGAATACTTGCAAGATCGGCAGTGTATCAAATACTTAGTTATTTTCCCCATTGTAGCATGTACATAATAATTGTGCCCCTACTGAAGCCTTTTAGTGTTTTCACCCACTACTCTTTCATGGTCACCATAGAGTATGAATACGATAAACTTCCGCACTCCTGTAGTAGGTTGGTGCACAAGTAGGGTCCAACGCCAGAACAAAAAGATGAAGAACTTGGTACTCAAAATGACTCAATAAATCTTGAAAATTTAATGAAGAGAAGGTAGTACAAAACACAAACGTTTCTGTCAAATGTGACCTTCATCAGTGTACAATGAATTCAGAGGTGGACATATGTTAAGCGTGCAGTGTCCAGCTTCCGTGGTAACCAATATGTGATATCTTATAAACTATGTGGTCTGGCAGTGGGAACATGGCGTCCCAAGATTTATTGAGTCATTTTGAGTGCCAAGTTCTTCATCTTCCCATAGAGTATAAGACCCCACAAAAATGCCTACCCTCCGAATACTGTATTATACACCACAGTTACCCCACAATTTACCCCCAGAGTACGCCCAACAAACACAGTATGATGACCAGAGAATAACATTATCAAATGATGAAGCCCCAAAACAGTATGTTGCTCATACAGTCCCCATGCCCTACAGTATTATGTCCCCACAGTGAGCCACTCCACACTGTATGATCCCTACACAGGCTGCCTTTTCAATATGATGGTTAACGGAGCCCACTCACCATACAGTATTATGCAGGATGATGCTCCCACAGCCCCCATATACAATAATATAGCTATATACACTATGATGCTCCAGAGCTCCCTTATACTCAGTAAAATACCACATTACCCCACTATAAACAATATAATGACCCCATAGCCCCCTAAACACAGCATGATGACCCCATAGCCCCTATATACACAGTATGATGGCCCCCCAGCCCTCTATATACATTATGAGCATTATGAGGCCTCAATAGCCTCCACAAGTACTAACTGATAAAGTAATAAAAGAACAACTCTCTGTGCATCATGTAGACTGAGGCTCGAGGCAGCAGGCGCAATCTAGTGACATCGAGCGAAACCTCAGACACCCTGGCCTAATAGCGAAGGAGGGGCTGTTGGTTCACTCCTCCACTATTTTATTCTATTATGTCCTGATGATGCATATAATATTTAACTCTGCTGTTCTGTTTGGTCAAAAATGATCGAATTTGAAATTTGATATTTTTTAAAATATTCATTATGCGGTTCTGAAACTTGTGGTTAATTGACTTTTCCTCATTTGAGGGGTTCTTACTATGGGTATTTTTTTTGTTTATTTTTTGCTCCACGTTTTTTTTTACACTTGTACTGTTCGGTCAAAAATGACCGATAGCCTTTTATACTAATCTCCACCCATTTTTTGAGTAAAATAAAGGAGTTATAATCTTATTTTGGACTATATATTGCATCTACTACTAATTATCAATTTATCTAGATCCTTTTGGTCCGTGCAGATTTACACATGCATACATTTTCAAATTACGATACAGCAGATGGATTAGCTTCCAGTATTGTTATGTGCAAATTTTTTTCGCTGTATCTTATTTACCCTGCTGTTCGTATAGAAATAGTTCAATTCAGTTGTCAACATTTCACATTGTCAATGAAAAGATTTTCTTATTTTTCCTTGTGTTAGATGGTTCTATTACTGTGTAATGCTGAACTGAAAAGAGCACTAATAAATTCTGCTTGACAAATGTGTTTGTTTTACTGTGGGCCATCTTATGCTAAAGGGTGGTATTTTCTCTGATCTTATCAGTAGAAAATTACCATACTAGTCTATACAGTTATTTCACTTTCAGTACAGCTGGAGAGAACACAGAGAGAGCACATGTATAAATGTCAGAGCTCTGAAAACGCATCTTTACAGGTAAGGAAAAAGAGAAAACAAACCGAACCCACGGTCCCTAGATCAGTAAGGAACAATTGAATAGTGTTTAAAAAATCAAATACTTTTATTAAATATAAAAAACCATGGTACACCATACAGGAGAAGTACATGAGCAGCACATAACATGTATTTACATAGATAAAAGAATGATAATACATACTCATATATTATGATTACACAGGAAAGAAACAGTATAGTGGTCAGTTCAATCCAAAAAGTGCCTGAGAAACTCTCCACTATTCCATAATGCATGAATGATAAAAAAGGTAATATTTACTTAAAATAAATCTAGACTGTATGCCATCAAACACAGAGGGAAGAGGGATCAAGTAAATACAACATGCACTAATAAGGTTATAGTCAAGGTGACTATGTGACATCATGACCCTCCCCTCTTCCGCGTTATTCACCATCTCCTTTTTAAACTTTGCACACTCTATGGACGCTACCCCTTGACGAAGGACGGTGGTCAAAACGTGCGTCGGGGTGTACTTTGCACAGTGCTTCAAAGATACACAGGTATGTCATTATTAGTGTTGAGCCACCCCCGTAGTGTTCGAGTTCGGTTCTGTTCGTCGAACACCCGTGTGTTCGCCGAACTGTTCGTCGAACTGTTCGTCGAACACCTTCGAACACCGTTAAAACCAATGGCAGGCAAACAAAAACACATAGAAACACATAGAAAACACCTTCAAAGGTGTCCAAAAGCTGACAAACTGCTCAGAAGACATAACTAACACATGGAAAAGTGACAAGTACATATAGTCATGCGAAAATAAAAGAGGTGGAGGAGTAAAAGGAGGGGGAGACACAGATATAGGCATGTCATGCCCTTCTAAAATCCAAAAAGTGAGAAGCCGACACGGCCAGTCCGCTCCTGCCCATGCCACCTCCGTGTCGCCGGGTTTGTGCCAGAGCCGCGGTGAACTCTGATGGCCAGCCCCCCTCTCCCAATACTGGTGCCTGTCCGCTGGTGGGTCGAGCGAGCCCCCCTGTGGTGGAGGCAGCTCTAAGCTTTTTAATTTAAATTGTCTCTCTAATTTGAATGAATACACTTTAAATCCATTTACAAGGATCTATTGGAGGGCAAGTCTCATGCCAGCAGCCGCGTAATTCCAGCTCCAGTAGCGTCCACTAAAGCTGCTGCAGTTAAAAAGCTTTTATAAGGATCGAGCTCGGCTGTCCACCGCAAGGCATCCTACTGCCAGTCCCAGCCCCTATGCCTTGGGGTGCCTCCTGATGCTCTTCACTGAGTATCCCATGGTCCCAAAGCATTTCCTTTGAAAAAATTAAGTGTCTAAACTACAGGTGGTGTAGCTTGCTTAACAGCCGGGATAATCCGCTGACTAGCAGACACTGCTACTAGGCACAAAGTATTTCCTGGGCTAGATGCAGTTAAAAATTTGTAATTAGATACTCTCGTTGGATGCTGAGAAAGCATTCCATAGAGTCTCCTGGCACGCCATATATGATTCTCTTAAAAAGCTTGGGGTAGGAGTCTAGGGGACCCTTTTATAGCCAAAATCACGGCCCTGTATCACAATGCGTCACCTAGGCTGAAGATAAATGGAACTGTAGCACCCTGAGGGCTCGGTTGCTACAGAGGTATTGCACCTCACCCAGAGGTGTGATATCTCACTCTCAGGTAAGGATGGAGTGTGGATCAGGACCCGACACCTGCATGCATTACACCACATTGCCGTGGGGCAGGGCGACCAATATGCCTCTGAGATGGGCACGACAGTCCCTGTCCCTGGCTGGAGTGGGGGGAGGGAACACTGAGGAAGGGGAACCCTGTAGTGCAGGAGCAGGGAGGAAGCAGTTCCTGGGTGCATTGAGAAGGGAGTATAAAAGGTGGGCACCATCTTAGTTCAGTGCAGAGAAGTCTGAGCAGAAGTGGCAGGGAGCAGGGGCTCTGCATGAGCTCTGCTCCGGAGGCGGGCCTAGTAACAGAGGCCCAGGCCTGGAAGAGGGAGAAGGAAGGAAGAGGAGCGTAGAAGGCTCCAGGAACGAGGAATGAAGGGATCCCAGGGGTGCGGACGGGCGAGTCGCCACCGCACGCCCGAATCCACCTGCGTGGAGGGGTCAGGCCAAAGGGGGAGACCGGTCCCCGAAACTAGTGGAGGCAGGAAACGACCCTCAGCTAGAAACCGGAGGCTGTGACATTTTATGTGGCGCAGCCCCTCGCTACACCCGCTAGGAAGGCACCACATAGGGTCAGGGAAACTAACACCAAGTTTACCAAGAGGAGGCCCGAGGCAGCCGGACAGAAGGGTTGGTAAGAAAGGCCAGACAAAGGACACACAAAGGGGGTCCTGTGAAGCGCTCCAAAGTTATCTGGGAGTTGTCTGAGCCCCTCACCTGGTGAGCACAGTACGACGTGGGCAGCCGTTACCTGCAGACGTGGTCTGGATAATAAGAACTGTGAGTAAAGGCCCTGGACTGCATCACTGACTCCGTGTCGTTACTGCTGCTGCCCTGCACCATCACCCCCATCCTCCGCATACACTGCCCTGAGGCTATACTCCTCCCGTGGGGAGTTATGCTACGCTCTGCTGCACCCACAACACCAGCCTCAGCGGTCTGCCGTGCAGCGGCGGTTCACTCTGACTGCAATCCACGGGTGGCGTAGTCGGACATTTAAACATCAAAACCACATAAATAGTTCCGCCACTGGTTTGACCACCCTGAGCCACGGAACCGGGTCGCCACCACGAAGACTACAACCACCAGCATCCACCAAAAAGGGTCCGGCTCCGGGTGTCCCAAGGCCCAGGGGGTGCATCAGAACATTTTCATCACCTTTCACAATCACCAATGGGACAAGGCAGGGATGTCCTCTGTCCCCTCTCTTATACATCCTAGTGACGGAGCACCTGCTCTCATCAATTCGCCATAACCCCAATATTAGGTGGATTGAGGTGGGAGGCACCGAGTACAAGTGCTCTCTATTTGCTGATGATGTCCTAGTATATATCACTCAATCACATATATCCATCCATGCTGTTATGGCTGAAATAGATCACTTTGTTACATGGTCAAATTTTAAAATCAATGCAGCGAAGTCTGAGGCCCTCGATTTCTCCCTCCCCAAATCCATATAGGATTCCATCCAGTCCAACTTTCCCTTTGCCTGGCCCTCACAGGGTATCAAATACTTAGGAATTCCTATTCATAGAGACCTCTCCCATCTATGTTATCTTAATTTTGGGCCCTTTATTGAACAACTCCATACAGACCACGGTTGGCAAGTTAGAACTGTAAGATTCACTACGTGAACCACTGGTGTTTTGTGGAAAAGCACATGTACACTGCGTTCCAAATTATTATGCAAAAAGTGTTTAGGAGTGATAAGGGAAGAATTTGTTTGTTTGTCAGTTAAACTCATTGATGGTGATGTGTGTCAGGGCTCTTTATATCACTGTAAGCAATTGCAGACACCTGTGCTAATTAGTTTGGCAGGTGTGTCCAATGAAAGGCAAGACTACTTAAGAAGGCTGTCTCACATTATTAAGCAGCCTACATTTTCTGCCAAAATGGGAAAGAAAAAGGATGTGTCGGCTGCTGAGAAGCAACAAATTGTGGAGTGTTTAGGTCAAGGCATGACTACAATCAACATTGTGCGATGATCAGGATGAAGTGTCTTGGCAATCAAGAAGTATGTAGCTGATTCACAGTACACACGTGTGCGTGCTGATAAGGGCAAATTGAGGACTCTTTCCTACAGGCAATTACATCAGGTTGAAAGAGCAGCGGCAAAAAAGCCTTGTCATAGCAGCAGACAAGTTTTTGAAGCTGCTTGTGCCTCCAACGTCCCCCGAACAACAAGATGCAGGGTCCTTCAGAGGTTTGCAGCTGTGCATACGCCATCCTGTCGACCTCCTCTATCCACTTCACACAAGCAGAAACGGCTCCAGTGGGCCAAACATTACATGAAGACTGATTTCAAAACTGTTTTGTTCACGGATGAGTGCCGTGCAGCGCTCGATGGTCCAGATGGATGGAGTGGAGGATGGCTGGTTGATGGACACCCCACGCAAACACGGCTACAGCGCCAACAAGGAGGAGGTGGAGTAATGTTTTGGGCTGGAATCATGGGGAGAGAGATTGTCGGCCCCTTTAGGATCCCTGAAGGCGCTAAAGATGAACTCCATAATGTATGTGGATTTTCTCAAACAGCACTTCCTGCCATGGTTCAAGAAGAAGAACCGTGTATTTCACAGCAAGATCATTTTTCTGCATGATAATGCACCATCTCATGCTGCACATAAAACATCTGCATCTCTGGCTGATATGGGCATAAAAGGGGACAAACTTATGGTGTGACCCCCATGCTCCCCTGACCTGTACCCCATTCAGAACCTTTGGAGCATCATTAAAAGGAATGTCTATGATGGCGGGAGGCAGTTCACATCTAAGCAACAGCTCTGGGAGGGTATTCTGTCCTCATGCAAAACAATTGAAGCAGAAACCATCCAAAACCTGACAAATTCAATGGACGAGAGAGTTCAGAAGCTCCTTTCGAACAAGGCGTCCTATGTGAAAATGTAACATCACCTAGAATAAAGTTTTGAGTTGAAAACTGTTTGATTTCAGTTTCTAACAACCTGCTAATGCTTATAATTTCAAAAATGACCATTTTTTTGGTCTTTATTAAAATGAAAAGGTTGATCGAAAAGTTTGGGGGATCTAAGAGTGTGGCAACCCAGTAGTCATGATTACTTTGAATTCTGACAATATGAGGGTCATGCTGCAGGTAGTGCAGCAAGAAGGCACTTATGTGTCTTGCGCATCTCGGAGCCCCAAAATTATTTTCCGGGCTAGATGCAGCTAAAAATTATTATTAATTTTAAATCTGGTGAAGCTTTAGTATAGATGGCCTAATAGGATCAGTGCTGCACACTGCTACAAAGCCCAAATTATTTTCCAGTCAAGATACAGATAAACATGATTAGTAATTTTAAATCTGGTGGAGCTTATTATAGATGGCCTAATAGAATCAGTGCTGCACACTGCTACAAAGCCCAAATTATTTTCCAGCCAAGATACAGATAAACATGATTAGTTATTTGAAAGCTTAAAACGGTTGGTAGGGTGATTTTAACCAATCATCAAGCTTTTACTCTCCCCAGGATGACACAGGGGTAGAAAAGTCGTTTCGGATCCATGATTTGTTCATCTTTATGAACGTAAGTCTGTCTACATTATCAGTGGAGAGCCGCGTGCGCTTATCTGTCAGCACACCACCAACAGCGCTGAACACACGTTCAGACAGAACGCTGGCTGCGGGGCATGACAAGATCTCCAAGGCGTAAGTGGCTAGCTCCGGCCATTTATCCAGATTGGAAGCCCAAAAAGAGCAAGGGTCCAGTGACACAGTCGTGGCTTCAATGTTTACTTGGAGATACTCCTGTACCATCGTCTCTAGGCGTTGACTATGTGTCAGACTTCTTGTCTCCTGTGGCCTTGCAAAGGATGGGCTAAAAAAGTGGTGAAATGATTCCGCAAAATTGATGTTACCAGCAGATACTGTGGTTCTGTTACGGTTTGAGTGCTGAACACTTGACGGTCCCACGGTTGGCAAGTTGGAACTGTGAGATTCACTACGTGCACCACTGGTATTTTGTGGAAAACCACATGTAAGATTCTGCAACAGTCTCTGCTGATACTCCTGCATGCGTGCATCCCTTTCTATGGCAGGAATAATTTCTGCAAATTTACTTTTGTACCGGGGATCTAACAGTGTGGCAACCCAGTAGTCAGGATTATTTCTAATTCTCACAATTCGAGGGTCATGTTGCAGGTAGTGCAGAAAGAAGGCACTCATGTGTGTTGCGCATCCAGGAGCACCAAGTCCCTGTTGTGTTGGTGGCGAGGTAACAATCATGCTTCCTTCCTCTGTCCTCTCCCCCCAACCTCGCACAACAGAAATGTGATCAAGGTCTCCCTCATCTGATGAGTCTTCCATCAGTTCGTCCTCCACTTCTTCCTGGGCTCCTGCACCTTCCTCACTAGTTTGGCTGCTACCATGCGCCCTGGTAAAACAATCTCCCCCACCCTCACATGCCTGCCGCCTTGGTGCTGCCGACCGTCTGGACCTTGCAGATGTTAGCCCTTCCGCATACAACTCCTCCTCCTCTACTTCCTCCACCTCCTCTTGTGCCACCACCTGACTCCGAATTCTGTTTAACAAGTGCTCCAGCATGTAAATCACCGGAATAGTCATGCTGATAATGGCATCGTCAGCACTAAACATCTTCGTCGCCATTTCAAAACTGTGCAGAAGGGTGCATAGGTCCCTGATCTGAGACCACTCCTCCAGCGTGATTTGCCCCACCTCTGAATCTCGTTGGCCCAGGCTATACGTCAGAACGTATTGCACCAGGGCTTGTCAGTGCTGCCACAGTCGCTGCAACATGTGCAGAGTTGAATTCCACCGGGTAGGCACATCGCATTTTAGCCGGTGAAGTGGCAGGCCCAACGACTTCTGTAGAGATGTAAGTCGCTGAGCTGCGGGATGCGAACGGCGGAAGTGAGCACACAGCGACCGTGCCCTCTGCAGAAGGCCATCTAGTCTGGGATAGTGGGCTAAAAATTGCTGGACAACCAGGTTCAACACGTGAGCCATACAAGGCACGTGTGTGACATTGCCCCGGCGAAGGGCCGCACCCAGGTTTGCAGCATTGTCGCACACGGCCTTCCCTGGTTTCAGGTCCAGTGGAGACAACCATTCATGAAATTGGTTCTCCAGAGCTGACCACAACTCCTCAGCTGTGTGACTCACATTTCCCAGACATTTCAATGTAAAAACCGCCTGATGACGTTGAGCCCTACTGCCAGCATAGTAAGGAGGTGTGCAGGATCCCTTCTGCGCAGTTAGAAAGCTTGTGGCATGACCAGACAGGCTTTGGGTGCAGGTGGAAGACCGAGAGGAGGTTGAGGAGGCAGAAGCAGTGGAGGAACTTTGAGATAAAGAGGATTGACGCACAACTCGTGGGGACGGCAAGACTTGGACAGCAGCCCCTTGTCCTGCTGTCACCATAGTTACCCAGTGCCCAGTCAGCGACATGTAACGCCCCTGTCCATGCCTACTCGTCCAAGTGTCTGTGGTGAAATGCACCCTGTCACACACAGAGTTTCTCAAAGAAGCGGTGATGTTGTGTGCGACATGCTGGTGGAGCGCAGGCACACCTTTCTTTGAGAAGTAGTGCCGACTGGGCATCTGGTACTGGGGCAATGCGACGGACATAAGGTCTCGAAAATCCTCTGTGTCCACCAGGCGGAAAGGCAGCATTTCTGTAGCCAAGAGCTTGCAGATGGTGAAATTCAACCTCTTAGCTTTCTCATGGCTAGGAGGAAATGGTCTTTTACTTGTCCACATCTGAGGGACCGAGGGCTGGCTATTGTGCTTAGACGGGGTTGATAAGGGTGTCCCCGGCAAACTGCCGGTCTGTGAGGAAGATGCAGGCGGACATGTTAGGTTGCCTTGATCCAAAGGTGGTGCTATCGATGTCGGACAGCGCTCAACACCAGCTGGTGTTACCACCTCCAAAGAAAATGATGACCTGCCAATCACGCTGGCTGTTGCGGGTAAAGAGGTGGCAGGTCTGCGCCCCAAAACAGGTGTGACTGCTGTCCCCCCAGTCACAGAGGATGAAGAGGCCGCGGATGCACAAGATATGGCAGACGGTGGTTGGCCCGGCCGGCTAGGCCGCATTGTAGCACACTGAGCTTCCCACTGCAACTTATGCTTCATGTCCATGTGCCGGTTCATGCATGAAGTACTCAAACTATGTATTTTTTGGCCTCTACTTAGCTTTTGCTGACAAATGTTACAGATAACACGAGTTGGGTCATCTTTATCGATCTGAAAAAATGCCCAGGCTATGCAAGGCTTAGCACCCATGTGACCTGAAGAGCCACCACGACTTGTGGTGAGAGGCAGAGTTGTGTTTGAGGATGCAGTTGTTGACGTGCTTCCAGTACTACGTCTCTGTCCAGGAAGGCGCAACCTGACCTCGTCGTCACTATCATCTTCCTCCACCTCCTCTGCTGACCTCATCTCTTGGCTGACTGTGGGTTGACAGTAAGTGGGATCTCCAACCTCATCATCATCACCCTGTGCGTTATCACACCCGTCGTCCTCAGAGCCAACCTGTTCCTGCCCTGACAAAAAACTAAAGTTGTCGCTCCAATCAGGTATTTGAGTCTTATCATCGTCTTCCTCATTGTCTCCACCAACAGGAGTTACAGTTTGGGAATGAGGGTCTACATTATGGTCAGAACCTTCTGCATCTGGTCCTGGATCCGACTCATAAAGATTCTGGGCATCAGTGCAGATCATTTCCTCGTCTGGATTCACAGAAGCGCTGGAGTCGACCTCTGATTCCCAGGCTATAGTATGAGTAAACAGCTCTGCAGACTCAACCATCTGTTCTACCTCATACTCAGACGGGCAGCTGGAGATTTGGGAGCTGTGAGGAAGCAAGTGCGATTGGGGTGACACCTTTGAGGACTGGAGTATTTGTGATGTTGAAGTTGATGTGGAGGAGAGCCCACTTAAAGGAGCACTTGATATCCGTTGAAGCACCTGCTGTTTTTGTGCCTCATCTGGAATTTGTAGCGATTGGCGTGGCCGTAAGAAAGGGATCTTATCACATTGTCCGCTAAAAGAAGTAGACATTTTAGTTTGGCTGGAAGATGGTCTTTCTTCTGCAGATGTTACTGTTGCTTTAACACCTACCCCACGGACACAACCTTTTTTCCCCTTCCCAACACGCCTATTCCCCTTTCCACCAGCAGCAGGCCTTTTTCCACTCATTTTGGTGGTTAACTAATTCACAACTCTGGAGTTGTTTGCACAAAAAAACAATGGATGGGAACCGAGCAGAGCTGAGTGGCCAAACTGTGGTATTAGGCCAAAACTATTGGCTGGGTTAGATGCAGAAAAAAAATATATTCAATTTGCAACCTGATGGAGGTCTGTATAGATGGATTAATAGAACAAGTCCCACACACAGCTAGAAGCCCAATATTTTTTCAGAGGTAGATGCAGAAAAAAATATATTCAGTTTGCAACCTGATGGAGGTCTGTATAGATGGATTAATAGAACAAGTCCCACACACAGCTAGAAGCCCAATATTTTTTCAGAGGTAGATGCAGAAAAAAATATATTCAGTTTGCAACCTGATGGAGGTCTGTATAGATGGATTAATAGAACAAGTCCCACACACAGCTAGAAGCCCAATATTTTTTCAGAGGTAGATGCAGAAAAAAATATATTCAGTTTGCAACCTGATGGAGGTCTGTATAGATGGACTAATACAACAAGTCCCACACACAGCTAGAAGCCCAATATTTTTTCAGAGGTAGATGCAGAAAAAAATATATTCAGTTTGCAACCTGATGGAGGTCTGTATAGATGGATTAATAGAACAAGTCCCACACACAGCTAGAAGCCCAATATTTTTTCAGAGGTAGATGCAGAAAAAAATATATTCAGTTTGCAACCTGATGGAGGTCTGTATAGATGGATTAATAGAACAAGTCCCACACACAGCTAGAAGCCCAATATTTTTTCAGAGGTACTGTAGATGCAGATAAAAATTATATTCAATTTGCAACCTGATGGAGGTCAGTATAGATGGACTAATAGAATGATGCTATGCCCAAAAGATTTTACTTCACTAGGTGCAGTAAAAAAATTGGTATTCTATACACAGGTGGTATATCTTGCAACACAGATAGGCTACTCCACTGACTAACACACTCTGCAATAGGCCAAAAAGGATTAGCTTTGCTAGATTCAGCCAAATGCTGTGAAAAAAACTTGCACAGCACTGGCACAGACCTGCCTGGCAAAAACTGATAGGAACTGATGTAACCTAGTCCTGAAAAGGACTCCAATTACAATTAGTCTTTACTCCCACAATCTATCTATTTAAGAGCACAGACCTGCCTGATAAAAGTCGCAGGAAATGCTGTAACATAGTCCTTAAAAGGACTGCAATCACAACTATTCCCTACTCCCAAGCTATCTGTAGATTTGTGCGAAAATTGGCTTGAAATTAACAAGGTATAGCGCACACAGCAACAGCGGTGCCGTCTAACACGCAGCTGCAGCAGTGAGAAAATGGTGGCGACGGGGAAAATGGCTGGGTCTTATAGGGCAAGGACATGTGACATACACTGCCAATGACACATGCCCTTGCTTGTGTGAAAAAAAGCACTTCGCTCCGTGTGTGCGCTGCTGATAGGCTGACAGATTGCACCTCCCCACTGCAAATGCGGGAAAGAGAAAAAAAAATGGAGATCTTCATTGTTCCTGCAGAGATCCATCCCCTGCCCCTCCCCCCTCCCCGCTGTACACTCAAACTGTGTATTAACATTAATTTTCATCATTACTGAGAAAAAATCCAGCTATGATTTTGGTGCACGAACAGTTATCGAACATAACCTCGAACAGCCGAATTTTTCTCAAATTGTTCGTGTTCGCCGAACGGCTCGAACACCGCCCAAAACAGCTCGAATTTGAGATTGGCGAACAGTTCGAGTAGAACAACGCTCATCTCTAGTCATTATGCATCCAGAGACATAGTTTGTGAACGCTTCCATTTCCTTGCACTTTCCTGACACTCCACAGACTGTTTCCTCCAGCATGGATGGAAGTGGAGATATAGGCCATGCACACAATTTTGAGATATTTCTTTAAATTATATACACCTTGACTATAACCTTATTAGTGCATGTTGTATTTACTTGATCCCTCTTCCCTCTGTGTTTGATGGCATACAGTCTAGATTTATATTAAGTAAATATTACCTTTTTTATCATTCATGCATTATGGAATAGTGGAGAGTTTCTCAGGCACTTTTTGGATTGAACTGACCACTATACTGTTTCTTTCCTGTGTAATCTATAACATAACCGGGGATGCATCCCTCTGTCTGAAGCCTCGATAGACTGAGCTTGCGCAGTGTAGCGCCATGACGACAATATGTCCAGGACAAGAGAGAGAGGAAGAGAGAGACAAATTCGTGAGTATACTCCTATATTATCAGTACATTATATATACAGCAGTCAGCATAAGTGAGTACACCCCCTGTATTATCAGTACATTATATACACAGCACTCAGCATAAGTGAGTACACCCCCCTGTATTCTCAGTACATTATACATACAGCGCTCAGCGTAAGTGAGTACACCCCCTGTATTGCCAATACGTTATACATACAGCGTTCAGCATAAGTGAGTACACCCCCTGTATTGTCAGTACATTATACATACAGCGCTCAGCATAAGTGAGTACACCCCCCATATTCTCAGTACGTTATACATACAGCGCTCAGTATAAGTGAGTACACCCCCCTGTATTCTCAGTACGTTGTACATACAGTGCTCAGTGTAAGTGAGTACACCCCCCTGTATTCTCAGTACATTATATATACAGTGCTCAGCGTGAGTGAGTACACCCCTCTGTATTCTCAGTACATTATATATACAGTGCTCAGCGTGAGTGAGTACACCCCTCTGTATTCTCAGTACGTTATACATACAGTGCTCAGCGTAAGTGAGTACACCCCCCATATTCTCAGTACGTTATACATACAGCGCTCAGCATAAGTGAGTACACCCCCTGTATTCTCAGTATGTTATACAAACAGCGCACAGTGTAAGTGTGTACACCCCCTGTATTGTCAGTAGATTATACATACAGCGCTCAGCGTAAGTGAGTACACCCCCCGTATTCTCAGTTTATTATATATACAGCGCTCAGCGTAAGTGAGTACACCCTCTGTATTCTCAGTACGTTATACATACAGCGCTCAGCGTAAGTGAGTACACCCCCTGTATTGTCAGGACATTATACATACAGCGCTCAGCGTAAGTGAGTACACCCCCTGTATTGTCAGGACATTATACATACAGCGCTCAGCATAAGTGAGTACACCCCCCATATTCTCAGTACGTTATACATACAGTGCTCAGCATAAGTGAGTACACACCCTGTATTCTCAGTACGTTATACAAACAGCGCACAGCATAAGTGTGTACACCCCGTGTATTGTCAGTACATTATACATACAGCGCTCAGCGTAAGTGAGTACACACCCCGTATTCTCAGTATATTATATATACAGCGCTCAGCGTAAGTGAGTACACCCTCCGTATTCTCAGTACGTTATACATACAGCGCTCAGCGTAAGTGAGTACACCCCCTGTATTGTCAGTAGATTATACATACAGCGCTCAGCGTAAGTGAGTACACCCCCCGCATTCTCAGTACATTATATATACAGCGCTCAGCGTAAGTGAGCACACCCTCTGTATTCTCAGTACGTTATATATACAGCATTCAGCGTAAGTGAGTACACCCCCCTGTATTCTCAGTACGTTATACATACAATGCTCAGTGTAAGTGAGTACACCCTCTGTATTCTCAGTACATTATACATACTACGCTCAGCGTGAGTGAGTACACCCCCCTGTATTCTCAGTACATTATACATACAACGCTCAGCGTAAGTGAGTACACCCCCGGTATTCTCAGTACGTTATACATACAACGCTCAGCGTAAGTGAGTACACCCCCTGTATTCTCAGTACATTATATATACAGCGCTCAGCGTAAGTGAGCACACCCTCTGTATTCTCAGCACGTTATATATACAGCATTCAGCGTAAGTGAGTACACCCCCCTGTATTCTCAGTACGTTATACATACAATGCTCAGTGTAAGTGAGTACACCCTCTGTATTCTCAGTACGTTATACATACAACGCTCAGGGTGAGTGAGTACACCCCCCTGTATTCTCAGTACATTATACATGCAGCGCTCAGCGTAAGTGAGTACACCCCCCTGTATTCTCAGTACATTATACATACAGCGCTCAGCGTAAGTGAGTACACCCCCCGCATTCTCAGTACATTATATATACAGCGCTCAGCGTAAGTGAGCACACCCTCTGTATTCTCAGTACGTTATATATACAGCATTCAGCGTAAGTGAGTACACCCCCCTGTATTCTCAGTACGTTATACATACAATGCTCAGTGTAAGTGAGTACACCCTCTGTATTCTCAGTACATTATACATACTACGCTCAGCGTGAGTGAGTACACCCCCCTGTATTCTCAGTACATTATACATACAACGCTCAGCGTAAGTGAGTACACCCCCGGTATTCTCAGTACGTTATACATACAACGCTCAGCGTAAGTGAGTACACCCCCTGTATTCTCAGTACATTATATATACAGCGCTCAGCGTAAGTGAGCACACCCTCTGTATTCTCAGCACGTTATATATACAGCATTCAGCGTAAGTGAGTACACCCCCCTGTATTCTCAGTACGTTATACATACAATGCTCAGTGTAAGTGAGTACACCCTCTGTATTCTCAGTACGTTATACATACAACGCTCAGGGTGAGTGAGTACACCCCCCTGTATTCTCAGTACATTATACATGCAGCGCTCAGCGTAAGTGAGTACACCCCCCTGTATTCTCAGTACATTATACATACAACGCTCAGCGTAAGTGAGTACACCCCCGGTATTCTCAGTACGTTATACATACAACGCTCAGCGTAAGTGAGTACACCCCCCTGTATTCTCAGTACGTTATACATACAACGCTCAGCGTAAGTGAGTACATCCTCTCTATTCTCAGTACGTTATATATACAGCGTTCAGCGTAAGTGAGTGCACCAACCTGTATTCTCAGTACGTTATACATACAGTGCTCAGCGTGAGTACACCCTCTGTATTCTCAGTGCGTTATAAATACAGTGCTCAGCGTAAGTGAGTACACCCCCCTGTATTCTCAGTACATTATACATACAATGCTCAGTGTAAGTGAGTACACCCTCTGTATTCTCAGTACGTTATACATACAACGCTCAGCGTAGGTGAGTACACCCCTCTGTATTTTCAGTACATTATATATACAGCGCTCAGCGTGAGTACACCCCCCTGTATTCTCAGTACGCTATACATACAGCGCTCAGCGTAAGTGAGTACACCCCCCTGTATTCTCAGTACGTTATACATACAACGCTCAGCGTAAGTGAGTACACCCCCCTGTATTCTCAGTACGTTATACATACAACGCTCAGCGTAAGTGAGTACACCCCCTGTATTCTCAGTACGTTATACATACAACGCTCATTGTTAGTGAGTACATCCTCTGTATTCTCAGTATGTTATATATACAGTGCTCAGCGTGAGTGAGTACACCCCCCTGTATTCTCAGTACATTATATATACAGTGCTCAGCGTGAGTGAGTACACCACTCTGTATTCTCAGTACGTTATATATACAGTGCTCAGCGTGAGTGAGTACACCCCTCTGTATTCTCAGTACATTATATATACAGCGCTCAGCGTGAGTGAGTACACCTTCTTTATTCTCAGTACGTTATACATACAGCGCTCAGCGTAAGTGAGTACACCCCCCTGTATTCTCAGTACGTTATATATACAGTGCTCAGCGTGAGTGAGTACACCCCCCTGTATTCTCAGTACATTATATATACAGTGCTCAGCGTGAGTGAGTACACCCTCTGTATTCTCAGTACGTTATATATACAGTGCTCAGCGTGAGTGAGTACACCCCTCTGTATTCTCAGTACATTATATATACAGTGCTCAGCGTGAGTGAGTACACCACTCTGTATTCTCAGTACATTATATATACAGTGCTCAGCGTGAGTGAGTACACCACTCTGTATTCTCAGTACATTATATATACAGTGCTCAGCGTGAGTGAGTACACCCCTCTGTATTCTCAGTACATTATATATACAGTGCTCAGCGTGAGTGAGTACACCCCCCTGTATTCTCAGTACATTATATATACAGTGCTCAGCGTGAGTGAGTACACCCCCCTGTATTCTCAGTACATTATATATACAGTGCTCAGCGTGAGTGAGTACACCCCTCTGTATTCTCAGTACATTATATATACAGTGCTCAGCGTGAGTGAGTACACCCCCCTGTATTCTCAGTACATTATATATACAGTGCTCAGCGTGAGTGAGTACACCCCCCTGTATTCTCAGTACATTATATATACAGTGCTCAGCGTGAGTGAGTACACCCCCCTGTATTCTCAGTACGTTATATATACAGTGCTCAGCATGAGTGAGTACACCACTCTGTATTTGAAGTACATTATATATACAGCGCTCAGCGTGAGTGAGTACACCCCCCTGTATTCTCAGTACATTATATATACAGCGCTCAGCGTAAGTGAGTACACCCCTCTGTATTCTCAGTACATTATATATACAGCGCTCAGCGTGAGTGAGTACACCCCCCTGTATTCTCAGTACGTTATATATACAGTGCTCAGCGTGAGTGAGTACTCCCCTCTGTATTCTCAGTACATTATATATACAGTGCTCAGCGTGAGTGAGTACACCCCTCTGTATTCTCAGTACATTATATATACAGTGCTCAGCGTGAGTGAGTACACCCCTCTGTATTCTCAGTACATTATATATACAGTGCTCAGCGTGAGTGAGTACACCCCCCTGTATTCTCAGTACGTTATATATACAGTGCTCAGTGTGAGTGAGTACACCCCTCTGTATTCTCAGTACATTATATATACAGTGCTCAGCGTGAGTGAGTACACCCCCCTGTATTCTCAGTACGTTATATATACAGTGCTCAGCGTGAGTGAGTACACCACTCTGTATTCTCAGTACGTTATATATACAGTGCTCAGCGTGAGTGAGTACACCCCTCTGTATTCTCAGTACATTATATATACAGCGCTCAGCGTGAGTGAGTACACCCCCCTGTATTCTCAGTACGTTATACATACAGCGCTCAGCGTAAGTGAGTACACCCCCCTGTATTCTCAGTACATTATATATACAGTGCTCAGCGTAAGTGAGTACATCCTCTGTATTCTCAGTACGTTATATATACAGTGCTCAGCGTGAGTGAGTACACCCCACCTGTATTCTCAGTACGTTATATATACAGTGCTCAGCGTGAGTGAGTACCCCCCCCTGTATTCTCAGCAGGGGCGGACACAGACTGTAGTGGGCCCCTGTGCAAGAAATTTTTGGGGCCCCCCCCTGCCCTTCATAAGGCAACAAAGTTATGTAAACATAACCCCCCCATGTGCATCTCTCATCCCCCCCAAGTGCATCTCTCACCCCCCCATGTGCATCTCTCATCCCCCCCCCATGTGCATCTCTCATCCCCCCGTGCATCTCATCCCCCCCGTGCATCTCTGATTCCCCCCACTCCTAGTTAATTAATTGTATTTAAAAAAAATAAAACTTGTTATACTTACCCCCATGCGATCCCTGCAGAATCCTGGCGCTCGTCCACGTCGCTGCCACCAGGTTCTCCTGACGTTCGGCCATGTGACGCCGCCACATACATAGCCAGCAGCTTTTGTTTTGGCCAAAAGATTTTTAAAGCCGCCACCACAATAAGGTAGACTCTTCTGGCCGGGCCCTACTCTAACCTATTAAAATTTTCTTAAAATATCCAATACTCTTTTTAGATATATTTTTATTTCGTTTTCTTTAAGGGAATGTGTCATATACATTTTTTTTTTAAATGACCAATAATACCACATACAGGGAATACCGCCACACCATGACCAGACCACATATTACCACAACATAGTGACCGAATAATACCACACAGAAGGAAGAAAAACTGCCACACCATGACCAGACCACATATTACCACCACATTACTAATATTACCACCACATTACTAATATTACCATAAGTGTCATTATACACGGGAGCTCTATACATGGTATGTATAATTTAAGTGTCCAGGTAATCTAGTGATCACCAGTGACATTATACACAGGAGCTCTGTATATAGTGTCAGTGTACAGGTAATACAGTGATCACCAGTGACATTATACACAGGAGCTCTGTATATAGTGTCAGTGTACAGGTAATACAGTGATCACCAGTGACATTATACACAGGAGCCCGGTACATAGTATATAGTGTAAGTGTACATGTAATACACTGACTCACTGGTGACGTCTCTAGGTGAAGTCCTTCAGCTACACTTTTCTCCTTCATCCAGCACAGACTGCCATCACGTCTTCCAGCCAGGACTCGTCTCTGCATAAAATAACACAGTTATCTAGAGCACATTCCCCAACTTCTACATTACGCAGCTGAATACAGACGTGCACCCACCATTAATATATAGTTATTATGCAACCCACCATTCCAAATATAAATAGTAATCCACCACGGTGCCCCCATTAACTGTAAATAGGCACTTAATATATAATTTAATTAGAACCTCTACTCTTTCCACCAATTTGTTACCAGTTACACTCCTGCATCCGCAACGCCCCCTACTCTATACTTCCTGCTCCCCGCATTCATTATTTACATGCACCCCCTGCCCCAATTCATTATATCATGTCCGTGCTCTCCCCACCCCATCATCATTTACTCTCCCCCACCCCACATTCATTATGTGCAGCTCATTATCCCCCTACTCCCAATTCCCCCATGTGCAGCTCATTTTCTCCCAATTCCCCCATGTGCAGCTCTCATCCCCCCATGTGCACATCTCTCATCCCCCTCCCCCACATGTGCCCCTCTCTCATCCCACCCCATGTGCATCTCTCATCCCCCCACATGTGCAGCTCTCACCACCCCCCCATGTGCACCTCTCTCATCCCCCCCATGTGCACCTCTCTCATCCCCCTCCCCCACATGTGCACCTCTCTCATCCCCCTCCACCACATGTGCACCTCTCTCATCCCCCTCCCCCATGTGCACCTCTCTCATCCCCCTCCCCCCATGTGCATCTCCCATTCCCCCCCATGTGCACCTCTCTCATCCCCCTACCCCCATGTGCATCTCCCATCCCCCCCATGTGCATCTCCCATTCCCCCCCATGTGCATCTCCCATTCCCCCCCGCATGTGCATCTCCCATTCCACCCCATGTGCATCTCCCAATCCCCCCCCATGTGCATCTCCCATTCCCCCCCATGTGCATCTCCCACCCCCCCGTGTGCATCTCCCATTCCCCCCCATGTGCATCTCCCATCCCCCCCATGTGCATCTCCCATTCCCCCCCCATGTGCATCTCCCATTCCCCCCCATGTGCATCTCCCATTCCCCCCCCATATGTGCATCTCCCATCCCCCCCCATATGTGCATCTCCCATTCCCCTTCCCCCCCATGTGCATCTCCCATTTCCCCCCACTCCTAGTTAATTGTATTTAAAAAAAAAAATAAAACTTGTTATACTTACCCCCATGCGATCCCTGCAGAATCCTGGCGCTCGTCCAAATCGCTGACACCAGGTTCTCCTGACTTCCGGTCATGTGACGGCGCGGTCACATGACCGGAAGTCAGGGGAATCATAAAGGCGCTGCCGCAGCAGAGCAGCGCAGCGCTGAGATGTCCCGGACCCGGCGCTTAGCATGGGGCCGGGGGCCCCATGAGGAGAGAGACGCACAAGAGGGGGGGCTCCGAGGGGGCCCCTACCGGCTGGGCCCCATACTGGAGTCAGGGCAGTCATGCCCTGATGGTGGCCCTGCTGGAGGCTGGAGGGGCCCCCTCTCCCTCGGGGCCCCCGTTCAATGAACCGGCTGCACGGTCGGTAGTTCCACCCCTGATTCTCAGTACATTATATATACAGTGCTCAGCGTGAGTGAGTGCACCACTCTGTATTCTCAGTACATTATATATACAGCGCTCAGCGTGAGTGAGTACACCCCCCTGTATTCTCAGTACGTTATACATACAGCGCTCAGCGTAAGTGAGTACACCCCCCTGTATTCTCAGTACGTTATATATACAGTGCTCAGCGTGAGTGAGTACACCACTCTGTATTCTCAGTACATTATATATACAGTGCTCAGCGTGAGTGAGTACACCCCCCTGTATTCTCAGTACGTTATATATATAGTGCTCAGCGTGAGTGAGTACACCACTCTGTATTCTCAGTACATATATATACAGTGCTCAGCGTGAGTGAGTACACCCCTCTGTATTCTCAGTACATTATATATACAGCGCTCAGCGTGAGTGAGTACACCCCCCCTGTATTCTCAGTACGTTATACATACAGCGCTCAGCGTAAGTGAGTACACCCCCCTGTATTCTCAGTACATTATATATACAGTGCTCAGCGTAAGTGAGTACATCCTCTGTATTCTCAGTACATTATATATACAGTGCTCAGCGTGAGTACATCCTCTGTATTCTCAGTACATTATATATACAGTGCTCAGCGTGAGTGAGTACACCTCTCTGTATTCTCAGTACATTATATATACAGTGCTCAGCGTGAGTGAGTACACCCCCCGTATTCTCAGTACGTTATACATACAGAGCTCAGCGTAAGTGAGTACACCCCCCTGTATTCTCAGCACGTTATACATACAACGCTCAGCGTAAGTGAGTACACCCCCCTGTATTCTCAGTACGTTATACATACAACGCTCAGCGTAAGTGAGTACATCCTCTGTATTCTCAGTACGTTATATATACAGTGCTCAGCGTGAGTGAGTACACCCCCCCCTGTATACTCAGTGCGTTATACATACAGCGCTCAGCGTAAGTGAGTACACCCCTCTGTATTCTCAGTACATTATATATACAGCATTCAGCGTGAGTACACCCCCCTGTATTCTCACTGTTATATATACAGCGTTCAGCGTAAGTGAGTACACCCCCTTTATTATCAGTACATTATATATACAGCGCTCAGCATAAGTGAGTACACCCCCTGAATTCTCAGTACGTTATATACAGTGCTCAGTGTAAGTGAGTACACCCCCTGTATTCTCAGTACATCTTATATATGCTGGACGGGATGGGTGGCGCCTGCACAATAAGGCACCGGAGTCAGCACGTGTGCATACCACACTGCGGCGCCATTTTATTGAAGACACTGTATATGTGAATTTGCAGACGTCTTTAAATAATTAATGAAATTAAAAATGTACCAATAAAAATGTTCGCCACCCGGGCGTAGAAAGGGTTCAATAGCTAGTCATAATATATGACTATGTATTATCATTCTTTTATCTATGTAAATACATGTTATGTGCTGCGCATGTACTTCTCCTGTATGGTGTACCATGGTTTTTTATTTTTATATTTAATAAATGTATTTAATTTTTAAGACACTATTCAATTGTTCCTTACTGATCTAGGGTCCGTGGATTCGGTTTGTTCTCTCTTTTTCCTCATGTAATTTTACCGAATGGTCTGCCATTCTATGGTCCTTGTGCTGACTTCCATAATTTGGATTTCATGCCGGAGACTGGATTCTAACACACATTTGTATTTAGATAGTTTTCCAGTGGCTTCATTTTCTAATCTTTACAGGTAAGTAGCAGATAAACTATTCTTTTATTCTCAAATTGTTAAATTCTTTTGATTAGATAATTATATAAGTGTAAAGCAGCAATTTTTTTTATTTTGCTCAGCCATTGGTTGATTACTGTGTCATAATGTAAGACAATGGTCACTGCCTGCTTGTTGAAATAATGCCCAGCACTTATTTCATCTTGCATGAGACTTGTACTTTTGATGACCCATTCTTTGGTATGCAAGTGGGGGGAGCATTATGGCTATGTAGACTCAATGTCTGCTTATGAGGAGGATATTTCTCACTGCTGTGATAGAATGAGTGCATGCTTATATGGATGGTCTCGTTTGCGACGCTCCAGCATCGCAATCGCAGGGGATGTCTCAATGTGTGACAGATCCCTTATTGTGTGTATTGTTTTGAAACTGGTAATAGTTTCTTCTCTCATTTTATTATTATTGTTTATGTATATATTTGATTTTTTCATTCCACAGTGTTGCCTTTTTGCATGATGAGAAAACGGATATTGACTGCAGCTGAATTGGAGGAGCTTGTAAACGCATCCGATTCAGATGATGATCTCCCGCTTGAAAATGTGTCTGAAGAGGAAGACCACATAAGTGATGGGGAAACCAATGCAGAGAAATCTGATTCTGAAGTGGAATGTGATGAGGAAACCCAGACAACTAGTCGGATGTAAGAAATCCATTCGAAAAACAAAGATGTAGTTTGGCCATTGTCCAAATGATCCAACAGAATGCTAAAGAAAGTGAATCAATGGCTTCCACCGTCACTGCTACGATACCCACGGCCTCCACCAGCAACGCAGCCAGCCTAAAACGGAAACAATGCGCCTTCTGCCCAACATCAAGTAATCCAAAAAAAATGTGATATGTTGCAGTTGTGCAAAGTACTTATGCAAAAGACATGTAAATTATACTTGTGTCGAATGCAAACAGTAAATTTAGCACCGTGAACCTTATTTACCATTTTATATAGAAAAAAATTAACTTTTTTTTTTTTTTAAATATATTTACATACAGTTTGATGTTATTAGTTTATTTTTTTTATGTGCAAATGTGCAATATGCATGAATATTGAAATAAGGCCATGTAACATTTTTGGATACAAAAAAAAAAAAAAATTAAGTTTTTGATTTCATTTTTCATTTGTTTGTAATAGTGGGGAAGGATGTAGCCTTCCTTTGGCACTGAAGTAGTTAAAGAAAGTGTTCCCGTAGTTAAACCTCTCTGGACTGTCGGAAAGCCAAGCTAAGGGGTTAGCTTCAGTGGTCCAGTCAGTAGAGTAGAGGGGGAACTTAGTGCCCTGATCAAGCCTTGAGTGTTTATAGAGCTTGTTCCTGGCATAATGCCTTGTGGGCTGCAGTGCTTGTAATTAGCCACAAGATGCCACTGTTCTGGGTGCAGATGTCAGGTTGAGTCTGCCAGCAGTGTTACAGACAGTGACGGGGTTAATGTTGTGTGATGACAGCCCACAGAGGGTGGGCACATCAGGAAAATCTCTGCTTAGTTTCCAGAAGCAGGAAGTGATGAGTAGTACGAGTTAGGACAGTGAACCGTACGGGCCGCCTGACTATATGGTGGCTGCTAGTGTAGACGGGAGCTCCATACCCTCAGACAGTGGGATCACTAGTGCAAAAGTCTCCCTATGCAAGAGTCCTGTTGGCCGGCCGGAAAAACTCAATGGAGGTATTGAGGACCTGGGGCACTTCTAGTCTGCAGGTAGCAGAGGAAGATAAATAGGCCTCCAGCTAAGACGTGGGGGAGATATCGGATCCAGAACACTGTTGTTATTACAGAAGAGTCTCTTGGGCCAGAGATTAGAGTCACAAAGATGCTTCACTTAACGAGGGACCCAGGGCTGAAGATGTTGCCAGCGCATGTGATGGAGATAATAATTTGTCGGGCCTTATCCATTATATCTGCTTGTAAATATTGTACATATTCCTCTTCCCCAAATAAAGTCCAAGTTCTGGTTAAGAACCTCGTGTCCTCTGAATTTATTGCTGCCCTGGTCCCAGAAGAGAAATGCCTGGAGACAGCTGCGATCGGATGGTCTGAAGTAAGTGGAGAGCACCACATACTCAGCCACACATCAGAGGGAGGACACGTATTGTCTGTAGGGTGCCAGAGCGAGCAGGGGCTGCAGCTCGCCCACGACTACCTCGCTGAGGCACCTTACATGTTTGTGAACAACCATATTCACATACAGTATAATAATGCAACAGGTATTCAAATAAAACACTTAAATTAGCTAAAAATCAAGACTTTAATAGGTCCGGTCAAAAATGACCGGAACATTATAAGTGTATAGTAGACCCAAACAGAACAGCAGGGTTAAATCAGACGCCTGGCAAGGATGGCGGTTGGCTTTATTGGTCAAGCGGTCTGCTGCTATTGATGGCACGCCCCTGCCCTCAGGATATACAGTTATTTTTCACTTTTGGCTTTTGTTGTTTTCTTCTTGTCTTTCAAGATACATAAGGTTTTTATTTTTCTACAAACTATCACTGGTTGCACAATCATATCAATGTAACGCTGAGCTGTTAGTGTACTTGGAATGAAGACTAGCTGTTTTTCAGCAGCTAGAAATGGGGCTTTAGTCAAGGTTGAGGGAATTATGAACAGTTCCAAATATCAGTAAATTTTTCAGCAAAACTTTCAGGCCTCTGTTAAGAAGCTGAAGATAAATAGGAATTTCATCTTTCAGCAAGACAATGACTCTAAGCATACCAAATCAACAAAAGAATGACTTTGCCAGTAGATAAAGGTTTTGGAATGGCCCAGCCAGAGCCCAGACCCAAAAAAATAGTTGAAAATCTATGGGTTGACCTGAATAGAGTTGCACACAGGAGATGCTCTTGAAATCTAACAGATTTGGAGCACTACCTCAAGGAAGCAAGGAAGAGTGGGCAAAGGCTGCTAATTCTAGACGTGCCATGCTGATAGAATCCTAACGATAAGTTTAAAGGGTACTTAAGCTATTAGTTTAAGGGTGAACATATTTTTGCAACCACATTATTTAAGTTCTTTATTTTTATTTTTCCACCCAAGAAAAAGTCAGTTTATCAATTGAATTGTCCAGATTATGGGTGACGTTAACCCATTCCCGACATGGTGATTTTCTGTTTTTGCCCTTTCGTTTTGCCTCCCCTTCTTGAAAGAGCCATAATGTACTGATTTTTTCATTAATATAGCTGTATGAGGGGCTTTCATTTTTTTCTGGATGAGTTGTACTTTTGATTGACACCATTTATTTTATCATCTAATGTACTGGAAAGTGGGAAAAATATACCAATTGCAGCGAAATTGCAAAAAATGCGCAATTCTGCAATACTTTTTTGGGCTTTGTTTTTACAGCGTTCATTATACAATAAAATGACACGACAATAGGAATCTCCAGGCGGCCAATATAATACTAAACATGCATATATTTTTTTATTTAAATAGTGAAAACAATTCGAAAATTCATGAAAAAAAAATCCAGTTGTGTTGCAAATTTTGAGAACCATGACGTTTTCAAATTTTGTATGACGTCTTGTTTATTTGCACCTTGAGGTGACTTTTTTATTGATACCATTTTGGGGTAGATATGATGTTTGATTACCTTGTATTACATTTTTTTCAGGTGTTACATTGGCCGAAAAAGTCGCAATTCTGGTGTTTCGATCCTTTACTTACTACACTGTTTATCGATCAAGTTAATTAATTTTATGTTTTGATAGATCAGACTTTTACGGATATCACATATGTTTATTTCTTTATTTTTTAATGGGATAAAAGGTGGGTGATTGAAAATTTTATATATTTTTTTGCATATTTTTAAAAACATCTTTTATTTTCACTCTTTACTTCATTTTGTAGTCCCGTAGGGGACTTGAACAGGCGATTCTTTGATCGCTTTTATTATACACAACAATGCCATAGCCATGAGCTGGTCATAGGAGTTACCGTCATGATTGACAGGGAGGTCTTCAGAAGATTCTCATCTGTCATGGCAACCCATCAGCGCCCCGCTATGGGGATACTGATGGGCAGTTAGAGATGATGACTGAATAACACAGCCATATTATGCCAGCAAAAATGCAGGTTCAGTTCCTCAGCCCACATAAAAGAATAGGATCCCTCATATGACATGCCAGTACGTCATATTTCAGAAAAGGGTTAGAGGGGAAAAACGTTCTGAAATTATTCTTTTTAGTATGATTTTTTTACATTACAAAAACCGGGCATTTTAACAGAGGTGTGTAGACTTTTTATATTCACTGTATGTTTCTTCTTTAACCCTCTGACGACAGCGGCATTTAACTCATGCTAACCGGAAGCAAGTCAGAAACCCCACCCATAGGAACCGCTGTCACATGATCCCGGGGCACTGTTGGGTTGAGATGACAGCTGGAGGTCTGCAGAAGACCCCCGTGTTTGTCATTGGCCAGGAGATTATCATTTCTGCTACACATAGCAGTGCTGAAGCACTGCTATGTTTAGCACAACTGGATGATTGCAGCTTCAAGAAGTGGACTATTGAAGCAAGTAAAAAGTAAAAAATAAATGTTTAAAAAAATATAAAAAAAATATAAAAGTTCAAATCACTCCCCTTTAGCCCCATTCAAAATAAGACAATAAAAAAATACACATATTTGGTATGACTGCATGCAGGAATGTCCGGTCTATTAAAATATAAAAACAATTAATCCGATCAATAAACGGCATAACAAGAAAAAAAGTCAAAATGCCAGAATAATGTTTTTTTGGTCACCGCAATATTGCAATAAAATGCAATAACAGGCAATCAAAAAATTGTATCTACTCCATAATGGTATCAATAAAAACATCATCTTGGCGCCAAAAATTAAGCCCTTAGCTAGCCCCAAATCCCAAAAAATGGAGACTCTATGGGTCTCGGAAAATGGCGCCATTTTTTTTCTTACAAATTTTGGATTTCTTTTACACCACTTAATTAAAAAACAAAATATACATGTTTGGTATCTGCAAACTCAACATGTCCTGGGAAATCATAATGGCAAGTCAGTTGTAGCATTTCGTGAACATGGTAAACAAAAAGCTCAAAAAACAATTGTGGAATTTCCCTTTTTTTGCAATATTATCGCTCCTGCCATTTTTTCCTGTTTTCCAGTATACTATATGGTAAAATCAATGGTGTTGTTCAAAAGTACAACTTGCCTTGCAAAAAACAAGCCCTCACACGGCTATATTGATGGAAAAATAAAAAAGTTATGGCTCTGGGAAGAAGGGGAGCGAAAAATGAAAATGCAAAAAACGAAAATCACAAGGTCATGAACGGTTTAATTTCTTTTACTTTTTTCAACTGTGAAATTGGGTAACCTTGCCTTTTAACTATTCTGAAATATTTTAAAGATGTTTAAATAAATAGTTATTCTATACGTAGTGGATTGTTATTGCATTTTCCGTATAACAATGGGCTTGTGCCTGTGGGATTAAGTGTTATTAAATCTATAGGGTGCATTGCTATACTTTTTTGATAGGCCGGTATAAGGATTGCTGTTAGTATAGAGGACAATATAATACCTGACAACCAGAATGTTTTTCATGAAAGATATGTCATTGTTGCACCCCAGGAGTCCGGTTGCCACAGTGGCATTGCCTCCCTCACAACGGGTGATGCCATGCCTGGAAGCAAGCAGGGGTCCCCTAGTCAGGTTTTGCTAGCAGGCAACACTTTTCTGGCTCCAGACCAGAAAGGGGAGCTCCTCCCCTTAGCAACTGGAATCTAGAGGCGGCGTTAGTTAGAGTTAGTGAGAGGAGCTGAATACAGGACAGCGACGAGGAAAAACCTGGGGAGTGGAGCTGTACGGCAGTTCACCCCAGAGAGGAGCGTAGAAGAACCGGACACCGGAGGTTGTGGGGCACTGAAGGCCCAGCAGCAGAAACCGGAGGGCAGGAGACTGCAGGTCTCCTGGCCCCATCAGACGCCCGGAGGCTCAGCAGCACATAGGGTCCAGCACCGCCACGTGGGAGCGACACTCCAGGAAGGCCCGAGCTGCCTGCCATACAGGTGAGCACAAAGATGTTTTACTCAGGAACGAGAGCCACAGCACAGCTATAAGTAGCAGGGCCCAAGAGATTAGCGCAAAGGGAAGGTCTCCAACTTCACCTGGCGAGGTGGATTCCCAACTTGCTTCCAGGCCGCTTGGACCTCTATTACCAGCTAGTATCCGTGTCCCAGTCTGCCTAACCACCGCAAGTAAAGATAAGAGGAAACTGCCATTAAGTTGTGGACTGATTATTAACTGCACCATCCCCTGCACTACACTGCACAGCAACATCTATAACATCACCATTTTCTGCCCTGGAGCTAAACTCTGCCTGTGGAGAGCTGAACCAACTCTGCTGCGTCATCATCAGCTCCAGAGGATCTGCACCGCAGCGGCTCCATATAGCCACATACCACAGGTGGCGTCACGAACATTTAAATAAAAACTCTATTCCCTTCTCTTTAAAACCCCTTTTATTGACTGCCTTGGGGCACGGACCGGGTCACCACCACTGTGACATCCCCCAGCATCGACCGGCCCGGCTACCGAGTACCCCACGGCCCAGGGGCCGCGTCAACTTGGCGTCATGAACAGGATTCACGAAGCCCGGTATAACCGGGTCCTTTGTACCATAGACTTTACTGAACTGTGTGATCACGACATTTGCCGTCAGCCGAGGGGAAGCAGGAGGCCCCGATCCGGAACCGCCGGGTAACAGATCCCTCCCGCCTGCAGAGCAGCATACTGGTACGTCAGCAGACACCCAGGACCTGGCTGAGGTTCACTAGGGGGGAGGAAGATGCCCAACCTGGGAGAGGATTCAGCCGCGGGCGTGGCCGCAGCCACTGTTATACCATTATCAATGCCGCATATACCGGGGGTGGCGTGGTTGCCCCAGTACTCAGGGGAGTCGCACACCCTGACCGACTTTGAGGAGAGACTGTGCAGTTTGTTTAAAGTGTACCCCCTGTCTGAGGAACAAAAAGTCAGCATCCTCATAGGCCAGCTAATCGTTGCAGTGCCCAAAGGCACTGTTAAGGAAATACTGGCCCGGTTGAAGGATACCTTTGACACCCGCACTGCAGCAGAAATTAAAATGAAGTTCTACGGGTGCAAACAAAGGGTGCAGGACAGTGTGCGGGACTATGCTCTAAACCTGCAGGAGGCGCTGCGGGCCATTAAACAGGTAGACTCCGACAGTGTGCGAGACTAGGACAGATTGCTGACTTAGCAGTTTATTGAGGGGCTCCTGTCTAACGCTCACCGGACACAGCTGCGCATTATGGCTCTGCAAAACCCTGATTTGGACTTTGCGCAATTTAAAGACCGAGCCATCTGGGTGCTACGAGAACCAACCCCAGGTGGCACTGCATCCCTCTGGCGCCCAGCTATCACATACCACCAGGAGGTGGCGTCCTTTTCCCCAGAACCTGTGGAGGCTGACGCGCAGACCCTAGAAAATTACCCGTCTGCAGACCTACGCCTTCAGGTCCAGGAGCTGACCAAAAGTGTGGCTACACTAACCAAAATCGTGCAGGTCATGCAAGTGTCTCCAAAGGAAAAGATCCAGCTGGCTTCCAGTCCAGATGATGTCCCGTGGTGACGACAGAGAAGAATTCCACCGACCAGAGAGAGGAACAGCGATCGCTACGACCAGGACGGACAACCCATCTGCCGCCGCTGTCAAAAGGCGGGGCACTATGCAAGGTTCTGTAATTTAAACAAGCAACCCCTGGGGCAGAGGGCCAACCCCCAAGAGTAAGACGACCAGGCCCACAAAGCTGGCGAGACAAGTACGTGAGAGGACGACCGGTCCTACCTGTCGTACTTGATGGCATCCCGGTGAACACACTGTTGGACACTGGGTCCCAGGTGACAAGGATGCCATGTATCCCTTATAAACAATACTGGACTGATTCAGACATTACCCGCCGTCCAGATGAACATCTTAGCATCTATGCCAGCAATGGTCAGCCCTTGCCTCAGGTGGGGTATAAAGAGGTGACCATAAAAGTTGGCCGAGTAGAATTGCCATCACAAGGAATGATTATTGTTGATATTGATCGCCGAGAAAGTCATCCTAGGATAACCTTAGGCACCAATGTGATAGAAAATTGTCTTGGAGAAATTATTGTTTTGTTGCAACAGGTCGCAGAGACTGCCAGTTCCAGTCAGCAGCGAGTTCTGCAGAAGGAAATCAGAGCCCTGATGAAAAGGCAACAGGTGTCTGGAGGAGACGTTGGCAGTGTCAGAATGAGTGATCCATTCCCCATTGCAATGCCCCCTAGGAGTGAAATGTTAATATGGTGTCGGGCAACAATTGGTCTTAGGGGTCAAGATTATCAGGCCCTGGTAGAACCCGTGTACTCTGATAGTAGGCCCACCATCTTGACAGCCAGGGGGGTAGTCGATGTCCGCAAGGGGAGAGCACTGATACGCATCCTGAATTGTGGGGAGAAAGAGGTCCATTTACCCCGGTATGCTACCCTTGCTAAGCTATTCACTGTCAGTAACAATGCAATAAAGACAGTGGAACCCTTGCCTCCATCCAAACTGGCAGAGGATAATGGCTCCAAGGGGCAGATGGAGAATTGGTGTCAGAAGCTACAAGTGGGCACTGACTCCACCCCTTTTCACCAAAAGCATGGAGTATACTGGGTGGTCCAAGAATATGAGAGAGTCTTCAGCAAACACCCACTAGACTTTGGGCAGGTAAAAGGGGTCCAACATCATATTCCCACGGGAGATCATCCGCCCATTAAAGAGTGGTACCGGCCTGTAACCCCAGCTCACTATCAATGTGCCAAAGGAATATTACGGGAGATGAAGGAGGCTGGGGTGATCAGAGATAGTTGTAGCCTCTGGGCAGCTCCATTAGTTCTCGTTAGAAAGAAAGATGGTACAATGAGGATGTGTGTTGATTACAGGCAGATTAACCGCATTACACATAAGGACGCCTACCCATTACCCAGAATTGAGGAATCAATAGCAGAAATTTGGATCTCACTAGTGGGTACTGGCAGGTTCCTGTGGCAGAGGCGGACAGAGAAAAGACCGTGTTTACAACACCAATGGGCCTCAGCGAGTTCAACTGCATGCCATTCGGGCTCTGCAACGCCCCAGGAACCTTCCAGTGGTTAATGGAGTGTTGCCTAGGACACAAAAACTTAGAAACCGTCCTGCTGTACCTAGATGACGTAATTGTCTACTCGAAGTCATATGAAGACCACCTGGAGCACCTGGCCTGGCCGAGGTGTTCAAAGCCCTATCTGGTTATGGCCTGAAAGTAAAGCCATTCAAGTGCCACCTGTTGAAGCCCAAGGTGCAGTACCTAGGTCATGTGGTAAGCGCCGAAGGTGTAGCACCAGACCCTGAAAAAGTCACCATGATCAAGGACTGGCCAAGACCCTCCACTATCAAGGAAGTGCTGCAGTTCCTCGGGCTGGTAGACTACTACAGGAGATTCATCAAGGGTTTGACCAAGATAGCGGCACCCATGCAGGACCTCTTAGTGGGCCAGTCCAAGAAGGCCAAGAACCAAAACCTCTGTTCAAATGGGGTAAACCAGAAGACAAATCTTTCACTTGACTGAAAATGGCTCTTACTGGAGATGAAGTCCTGGCCTACCCCGACTATTGCCAACCCTTTATACTCCATACAGATGCCAGCAATGTGGGATTAGGAGCTATGCTGTTCCAGGTACAGCAATGCAGAGAGAGAGTGATTGCCTAAGCCAGCAGGAAGCTCCGGCCCACGGAGAGGAACCCCAGCAACTATAGTTCTTTTAAGTTGGAGTTTTTGGCCATAGTCTGGGCTGTAACAGAGCGCTTCAAACACTACCTCGCCTCCTCCAGATTTACAGTCTTCACAGTAAACAACCCGCTGACGCACCTGGAGACTGTGAAGCTTGGTGCCCTAGAGCAACGATGGATGGCCCGACTGTCTAGCTACGAGTTTACCATCAAGTATCGGGCGGGGCATAAAAACACAAATGCTGATGCGCTGTCCAGGATGCCCAACTTGCCAGATGGTTGAGAAGACCCGGAAGAGCTGGAGGAGATAGAGCTACCCGCTTTCCATCGTCACAGGTTGACCCAGTTCTCCCACTGTGTGATGGACAAGCGCTCTACCAACAGAGAGGCCACGTTCAACCCATTGCCCACCATGGATGGGCAGAGACGCAGGATAGTGACCCGGCTGTCTGCCTGGTAAAGGAATTGCTGACACAAGCTGACTCGCACCCTGATCCAGATGCTCCACAGGAGACCCAACAGTTGTGGAAGGTGAAGGGCAAGCTGTTCATCTATAAGGGAAAGCTGTGTCGAAGAAGCATCAACTCACAGACACACCAACTGGTCTGGCAGGTGGTAGTCCCGAGGCGGGATACGCCAATGGTCTTAGAAGTGTACCACGATGGAGCAGGACACTTCCGGTGGAAGAAGTTGGAAGCCCTGCTACGTGAGCGATTCTACTGGGTTGGCATGAGGAAAGCAATCGAGAGATGGTGTCGAGAATGTGGTCCATGCAACCTGAGACGGAAGGAACGTGACAGCTAGAGGGTTCCCCTGCAGCCTATAATCACCAAACAACCACTTGAACTGGTAGCCTTGGACCACGTGAAACTATCCCCAAGCCAGTCAGGCTATGTCTACTGTCTCACCATAGTAGACCACTACTCTCAATTCCTGGTAGTAGTGCCAGTGAAAGATCAGACGGCTCAGATGGCAGACAAAGCGCTTCAACAACACTGAACGAGTGCTCACCGACCAAGATCCAGCCTTTGAAGCAGAAGTGTTTCAAGAATTCTGTAACTTGTAAGGCTGCAAGAAAATAAGGGCAACGCCGTATCATCCCCAGACCAACGGGTTGTGCGAGAAGATGAATCAGGTGGTGATAGACCTGTTGAAGACGTTGCCCCTTGAAGAACGTAGCCTGTGGCCAGAGAAGTTACCAGATTTGGTGGAGCTATATACTCACATCCCGGTGAACTCCACCAACTGTACACCCGCTTACCTGATGAGAGCAAGACCTGGTAAGCTACTCATTGACTTAGACATGGGAGTCTTAACACCAGGGACGACATCACCAGATGCAGATTAGCATACAGAGCGGCAGCAACAATACCGCAAGGTGCAAGAATGTGTTGAGAGAAGTTTGTCCCAGGCTAGACAGAAGCAGGAGAAAACTTACAATCAGCACGCACCTGCAGTTCCCTTATCACCTGGAGAACAGGTACTCAAGAGGAAGAGACGAGTCCATAAATTAGTTGACCAGTGGGAAGTTGAGCCATACACCGTCCTACCCTCAAATTACGATAACACCAAAGTGTGCCTCATCAGTAAGGATGGAGGGGAAACTTCAGCGGCAGTCTCAAGAGACCACCTGAAGATATGCCCTGAACAGTTGAAACACAAAGAAGAAGACCAAGACAGCCCTCAGCCCACAGAAAAAGTGGAGGAAACAATCCAGACAGTCCTTGGAGCATTTCCCTGGTCTTGGACGCAGTTGAACAGAGCAATTGTGGTACAGGTCCTGACCTTTCTCCAAACAGCCTCACCAGAAGCTGGTGAGGCTCCAGAACATCTGGAAGACCAGTCGGCCCCAGAGACAGATGCTTCATCAGCAGCAGATCAGGAGAATCTACCCTCTGCTAGCAGTGAACCTGTCGTACCCAGGGTGAGTCAAAGAATTCGTAGGAGATTACCCAGCCTACCGGTGTTACCTCAGACTACCTGTAGTGTAGTTCACACTGAACCCACCACACCAGGGGTAGACACTAGGGAAAAGGGTAGGTCAGTGACAACAAATGTACTACATAGATTGACCCGGAGTACTAAAGGTCAGCTCCCTGCCCGCTGGAGGAACTAAAGTGTATGTTATATATAGTTGTAACTGTTAAATAATCTTGGATATATATAGTTGCTAAATGTATGGACAATTGGACCACAGGATTAGGTGTGGTTAGGACAATGTTGAAAATAGTTAACACTCCGTCACATACAATAGGCCTGACAGGCACATCTCTTTTACTTTCATTTCTCCTTCCTCACCAGATTGTGAGGAAATCCCCTCCCTCCAGGTAGTCTCCTGTCTCTAGCAGCTCTGTGAAACCTCATTCCACAGTTGGATTGCAGAGCTTAAGGAGGACAGATATAACTGCGCTAATCTCTCAGGCTCATTGTATGTGAACACGTCACACTCAATAAGGTTGGTATTTTATGTTTTTATTCATCACAATTGTTTATTTAGCTTGTTTTATGAATGTATAGCACAAAGTGTGAGGATATTTCATAGAAATAAGGCAGATTAAAAAAGAAAGTGTGCTGCTCAGGCATATACAGTAGTTCCCTAACACATATTCCTTCTCTTGCTTCAGATTATCTGCTGAAATGGAGAGGAAAATGTACAATTTATCAAAAAACCTTGATGTTGAGGAAGTAACAAACATGCTGTTAGATGATGCAGACCCCACACTGAATGAGGATTTAGGAGAGGAAAGTGAGATTGATTCTCATGATGAGGTGGAAGTATGTGAAGTGGATTCTGAAACAGAGCAAGATGGTGACAGTGATGAGGATGAAGATGTAGAATCTTATTATATGGGAAAAGATAAAAAAAAACCAATGGAACAAGAAGCCACTCCAGAAAAAATGTAGGGAACCTCAAAACATTATTACTCACCTTCCTGCAGTTATAGGAACTGCAAGTAATGCAAAAACTGCAGTTGAATGCTGGAATAGTTTATTCACAGATGACATTCTGGACTCTATTGTCACATATACCAACCAATATATAGACATTATAAAGGACAAGTTCATCTGCAACAGAACCATCAAGGCCACAGATGAAATAGAACTGCGTGCTTTTTTTGGATTATTATACCTTGCAGAAGCTTATAGGGCAAATAGACAAAGTTTGGAGGAACTTTGGCGTAAAGATGGGGATGGAGTTGAAAAATTTGGCCTTGTTATGTCCATAAACAGATTCAAGCTTCTAATTCGTTGCCTTCGGTTTGACGACAGAACTACCCGAACCGAACGTAAAACACATGACCGACTTGCTCCAATTCGTGATATATTCCAAAAATTTGTTGAAAACTGTAAAGAAAGCTATTGCCCTGGGGAGAATCTCACTATTGACGAAATGCTCCCTGGTTTTCGTGGTAGATGTGCCTTTTGTCAATATATTCCATCAAAGCCTAACAAATATGGAATAAAAATGTATGCCCTTGTTGATGCCAGTAAGACCTACACTTACAACCTGGAAGTTTAAGCAGGAAAACAACCAGAAGGTCCTTACTGTGTCGGCAACAAACCCAGTGATGTTGTAAAAAGACTGGCTGAGCCCTTATTTGGATCGGGTCGCAATATAACAGCTGACAATTGGTTTTCAAATTGTGATCTGATTGATTATGTGAAAATGCAGAAGCTTTCATATGTTGGAACTGTAAGAAAAAATAAAAAAGAATTGCCTACACAGTTTGTAAGTGTGAAAGGGAGACAACAGTACAGCAGTATGTTTGCATTCCATAATGGAAAGGTTTTGGTTTCCTATGTACCACAAGCAAAAAAAATTGTACTTCTTCTATCAACACTTCATGATGATGATGCCATCGATCCTGGGACTGAGGCACAAAAAACCCCGGAGATAATTACATTTTATAATGCAACCAAAGGGGGTGTTGATACAGCTGATCAGATGTGCTCAACTTTCAACGTCAGCAGAAACACCAAACGCTGGCCAATGGTCATATTTTTTGCAATGTTGAATTTGGGTGGTATAAATTCACAAGTCATTTACCTTGAAAACAAGCTTGAACCACTCCGTAGACGATTCTATCTGAAAAAATTGGCCCATGAACTAGTGCTTGGAGAGCTACGCAGGAGAAGTATGAAAACAATCGGTATCCCCTCTCACCTTCAAGTTCAGCTCAAAAGATTCCGCCCAGAAGATGATAGTGAAAATTCACCACCTGCACCACCTCCCAAAAGAAGGAGATGCACCACCTGCACCACGGAAAGCGGAATCAGAAGGCTTTCTAATTATGAATGTCACAAATGTCAAATGCAATCTGCCTGACACATGCAAAAATGATGTGTAATTCTTGCTCTTTGCTCTGCAAGTGTAATTTTTCTGGGGAAACTTCAGGATCTAATTCTGATTGAATATGTGTTTAATAGTACTTAAGGTACCTTAAAATTAAGTTTGTTTCCATAAATTTTCTTTGTAGAGTTTTTGGACAGAGTCGAACTGGGGACTATTTGGCGGGAGTTTTGAAATGTTTGTATTTCAGAGTTATTAGTTTTATGTTAAGTAAATGGGTTTTTTTTGCACCTGATTATGTGTAGTCTCTTTTATTACATCCCTATGAAGGTCACTGTTCACTTTTAGAGCACTGAAATTGCAAACATTAGATATTATAGGTATTTTTCTAGCCTGCGCCTGACAGTCACATTGTATGTGAACTCGTTAGAACTGATATTGTATGTGACGGAGGGTTAATAACTGGCCTTGAAAATAAACAGCAGGCATGGCTGAAGACCAGGCCCAACAACAGAGTGCCCTGAAGCCACGCCAGGAGACGATACACAAAGTGGGTTGATGCGGTTCCCACCAGCCAAATTTCAATTATCCAGATTGTGGTGTAAAGACTAAGCGCCGCAGAGACTGCTGTAAATTTTTTTTTTTTTTTTTTAAATTTTTGACTTTGTAAACTATTTGTAATGTGAATTGTTATTGTTAATTGTTAATTCAAAAAGGTATCCTCAGTCCGGGAGTACTGAAGTTAACTAGGGGGGAATGTGTTACCCCAGGAGTCCGGTTGCCACAGTGGCATTGCCTCCCTCACAAGGGGTGATGCCATGCCTGGAAGCAAGCAGGGGTCCCCTAGTCAGGTATACTAGCATGCAACACTTTCCTGGCTTCAGACCAGAAAGGTGAGCTCCTCCCCTTAGCAACTGGAATCTGGAGGCGGGGTTAGTTAGAGTTAGTGAGAGGAGCTGAATACAAGACAGCGACGAGGAAAGACCTGGGGAGTGGAGCTGCATGGCAGTTCACCCCAGAGAGGAGCGTAGAAGAACCGGACACCGGAGTCTGAGGTTGTGGGGCACTGAAGGCCCAGCAGCAGAAACCGGAGGGCAGGAGACTGCAGGTCTCCTGGCCCCATCAGACGCTCGGAGGCTCAGCAGCACATAGGGCCCAGCACCGCCACATGGAAGCGGCACTCCAGGAAGGCCCGAGCAGCCTGCCATACGGGTGAGCACAAAGATGTTTTACTCAGGGATGAGGGCCACAGCACAGCTATAAGCAGCAGGGCCCAAGAGATTAGCGCAAAGGGAAGGTCTCCAACTTCACCTGGCGAGGTGGATTCCCAACTTGCTTCCAGGCCGCCCGGACTTCTACTACCAGCTAGTACCCGTGCCCCGGTCTGCCTAAGCACCGCAAGTAAAGATAAGAGATAAGAGGAAACCGCCATTAAGTTGTGGACTGATTATTAACTGCACCATCCCCTGCACTACACTGCACAGCAGCATCTATAACATCACAATTTCCTGCCCTGGAACTAAGCTCTGCCTGTGGAAAGCTGAACCAACTCTGCTGCGTCATCATCAGCTCCAGAGGAACTGCCCCACATAGCCGCATACCACAGGTGGCATCACAAACATTTATGTAAAAACTCTATTCCCTTTTCTTTAAAACCCCTTTTATTGACCGCCCTGGGTCACGCCACTGTGACATCCCCCAGCATCGACCGGCCCGGCTACCGAGTACCCCAGGGGGCGCGTTATCATCATGACTAACCAACATACTGGGCTTCTATGAAGAGGTAAGTGCAAATCTTGGTGTTGACATTTGATACTGTACTGTATAACAGCCTTTTATTGAAGCTTCAGATGCAGGGACTAGGGGATAAAATAAGCTCAAGGGTATAAACTGATTAAAGGACAGAAAACATAGGGGGCAATTCATAAAAGTGTTTGCCCAGAAAATTGGCATGAAATGCTTTGAAATGTCAGAAAATTTATGCAATACAGAGTTGCATAAAAATGTGGTGACTTTTAGTGTTTACACAAAAGTTTTGAGCAAATCGGTTAAAATGGGCAGAGCTGGTGAGAGTCGGGGTGACCCACCCATTAGATTCATAAATAGTTATTCCAGTCCCTGGCTAAAGTAATTGTAACATACCTGGCGGCGTCCTTGCATAGTGGTCCATCTCCCACTGTGCAAGAGCGCGCACTTGATCTCCAGTCCAGTCTGCTAGCCTGGCTTCCCTCCATGCTGTCTGCTTGCCTCTGTTTCTGCTGCTTAAGGGCGGCGCCCGATCACTTCCTGTTTCTTGTACCTGCTGCAGACACACCCCTGATGCGTCCTCAGCCTATTGCTGTCTGTCACCTGGTATTTAACCCAGCTCCTCCCAAGAAACCCTACCTGAGCATTGTCTTTCATTCAGTTTGCTCTTTCACTCTGAATGTGCCAGGTCCCTTTCTGTGTTTGCTTGCCTGCCTATCCTGGAGGCTGCATTTCCAGGCCAGTGTGAACACGCTCCTAGCCTGTTCTTTCCGCTTTCTAGGGGCCGCATACCTAGACCCATTCCTGTATCTTGCCTGTTCCTGTCTGAACACGCTCCTAGCCTTTTCGTTCCGCCTTCTAGGGGCCGCATACCTAGACTCGCTCCTGTATCTTGCTGCTGTGTCTGTTCTTGTCTGTATACTCTCCTAGCCTATTACCTGTTTTTCTCTTTGTCCATACCTTCCCTTTTCCTGCAGAATCTGATCCCGTACCTATCTCCTACTCGTTGTCTCTGTACTCCCGTTTGTGAGTTTAGAGTCCACTCGCTACTTCATTGCAAGTATCCTGTGTGTACCTGGTTCTGCCTTTCCCTTCCAGTCTGTTCCGTGTGAACAGAGCCCTGTCCCCTCTGCTCTGCCTTGCTTACCGCTCCGGCGGTTCTTGCCCGCTCTGCCCTGTCCACCGCATTTGCGGTTTCGCTTTGTTCAGCCCTGTCTACCGCGTCTGCGGTTTCGCTTTGCTCAGCCCTGTCCACCGCGTCTGCGGTTTCGCTTTGCTCAACCCTGTCTACCGCGTCTGCGGTTTCGCTTGGCTCAACCCTGTCCACCGCGTCTGCGGTTTCGGTTTGCTCAGCCCTGTCCACCGCGTCTGCGGTTTCGCTTTGCTCAGCCCTGTCCACCGCGTCTGTGGTTTCGCTTTGCTCAGCCCTGTCCACCGCGTCTGCGGTTTCACTTTGCTCAGCCCTGTCCACCGTGTCTGCGGTTTCGCTTTGCTCAGCCCTGTCCACCGCATCTGCGGTTTCGCTTTGCTCAGCCCTGTCCACCGCGTCTGTGGTTTCGCTTTGCTCAGCCCTGTCCACCGCGTCTGTGGTTTCGCTTTGCTCAGCCCTGTCCACCGCATCTGCGGTTTCGCTTTGCTCAGCCCTGTCCACCGCGTCTGCGGTTTCGCTTTGCTCAGCCCTGTCCACCGCGTCTGTGGTTTCGCTTTGCTCAGCCCTGTCCACCGCGTCTGCGGTTTCGCTTTGCTTAGCCCTGTCCACTGCGTCTGCGGTTTCGCTTTGCTCAGCCCTGTCCACCGCGTCTGCGGTTTCGCTTTGCTCAGTCCTGTCCACCGCGTCTGCGGTTTCGCTTTGCTCAGCCCTGTCCACCGCATCTGCGGTTTCGCTTTGCTCAGCCCTGTCCACCGCGTCTGTGGTTTCGCTTTGCTCAGCCCTGTCCACCGCGTCTGCGGTTTCGCTTTGTTCAACCCTGTCCACCGCGTCTGCGGTTTCGCTCTGCTCAGCCTTGTCCACCGCATCTGCGGTTCTGCTCTGCTCAGCCTTGTCTACCACGTCTGCGGTTCTGCTCTGCTCAGCCTTGTCTACCGCGTCTGCGGTTCTGCTCTGCTCAGCCTTGTCTACCGCACCTGCGGTTTCACTTTACTCTGTTTGTTTACCGCATCTGTGGCTCTGAACTTGTCTCCCAGTCTGTACTGGACCCTACCCAGCCTGCGCTCTAGTCTGCCTGTTCCTGTATTCCGCGGTGTGGGTCAACAGCCGTGTCCGGAGTCTGACCTGGAGTAGACCCTGGTCCCTCTGCCCGGTTCCTCCCTGCTGCACTGGCGTCGTATGCCATCATGCGACCTTGGTCGGATCGGGCAGATACTTAGTTACGCCCCTCCACGCACTCTCCGGTTCATGGCACAGTGTAATCACTACATATACACGCACACGCCGCTCAGCCCGGGCGTGTGCATTACAGTATGCTCAGGCCATGGTTCCCATTGAGCCCCACGGCCTTCACTCTCTGAGACGTTTTCCAGCAAATACGTGCTTCTAGAAGAAATTTATTTATTTATTTATTTATTTTTTGCTACCAGCTGAGTTTCAGGCGTATTACGCACCTGTCTAGATGGATCTATCAGCACTCGTTCCTGTGGATCCGCCACGGTACTTTGGGGATCCAAAACAAAGTCGTGCATTTGTGGAACAATGCATGCTACACTTCTAGGCCTACCCTCTCTATTTTCCTTCCGATTGGGCTAAAGTGGCCTTTATGATTGACTACCTAGTGGGTGATGCCTTGAAATGGGTCACCCCCCTATGGGAAGCATGGGATCCTGTCGTCCTTGACCTGCAGGCCTTCCTGGTGGCCTTTCGTTTGGTCTTCAAGGACCCTAACCCTGAAGCCCCTGCTGAAGCTTCACTTCCCAATATCCCGGAGCAGCCCCGACGGGTAATGTGTGTGGGTAGCGCACTAGTCCTCCTGCCCGAAGAGACTACTGCCCACCCAGAATCCACACAGGATGACTACGCTCTCCGGAATACTTCTCACGACCTCAAGAGGCAGTCCAGACGTGCTAGGCGTAGAGGCAAGCCGTCTCGCTAGGGTCTGTTCTCCCAAAGACTTCCTGATTCCAACCTTGAGGTACCTGCTGAAGCTTCATTTCCCGGTATCCCGGAGCAGCCCCAATGGGTAATGTGCATGTGTAGCGCACCAGTTCTCCTGCCCGAAGAGACTACTGCCTACCCAGAATCCACACAGGAGGACTTCCTGCACCTGGTATCTGATGCTTCACCCACTTTAACCGGTGAGCCTGTCCAAGGGTACTCTGAAGCAGTGATTACCTCCGAGTCTGTGCATCTCTGCTACCTGGCAGAGGACCCCCTGTTGCCTCCTGAATTCTCCGGGATACCACCTGATGACAAATGGAGAGAGACTTCCCTAAACCCGGTACCCGATACTTCGTCCGCTCCGTCCTGTGAGCCTGACAATGGGTACATCAAAGCGGTAGTTAACCCCGAGTCTCTACACCCCTCCGACCAGGCGGAGGACCTCCAGTTGTCTCCTGAACCCTTCAGGGTGCTACCTGATAGCGAATGGACAGAGACTCTCCTATACTCGGTACCTGATACCTCGGCTGCTTCTTCCAGTGAGTCCGACCTAGTGTACTCTGAAGCAGAGGTTATCCCCGAGTCTCTACACCCCTCTGACCAGCCGGAGGACCTCCAGTTGTCTCCTGAACCCTTCGGGGTGCTACCTGATATCGAATGGACAGGTACTCTCCTATACTCGGTACCAGATACCTCGCCCGCTTCATCCAGCGAGTCCGACCTAGTGTACTCCGAAGCAGAGGTTACCCCCGAGTCTCTGCACTATTCCGACCCGGCGGAGGACCCCCAGTTGTTTCCTGAATCCTCCGGGGTACCACCAGATAACAAAGAAACAGGGACTTTTCTACACCTTGTACCTGATACCTCGCCCATTTCATCCTGTGAGCTTGTCAAGATGTACCCCGAAGCAGAGGTTACCCCCGAGTTTCTGCATCCCTCCAGCCCGGCGGAGGACTTCCAGTTGTCTCCTGAACCCTCTGGGGTGCTACCTGATAATAAGTGGAGAGAGACTTCCTTGTGTGCTGCTCCTAGTACTCCACCCGTTTCGTCTGTTGCTGAGGATGGCTGGATAGGAGGTAGCATGCTAGCTACCCAGATGAGACCAGTTTCTCCTGTGGACAGTGGAAGTGATCTCCTTGAAGTGAAGGATTGGCCCTCGAATTCCCTGCGGAACATTCTGGCAGGCCTGAAGTAGAGGGGGCGTAAGGGGGGGGGGGTACTGTAACATACCTGGCGGCGTCCTTGCATAGTGGTCCATCTCCCACTGTGCAAGAGCGCGCACTTGATCTCCAGTCCAGTCTGCTAGCCTGGCTTCCCTCCATGCTGTCTGCTTGCCTCTGTTTCTGCTGCTTAAGGGCAGCGCCCGATCACTTCCTGTTTCTTGTACCTGCTGCAGACACACCCCTGATGCGTCCTCAGCCTATTGCTGTCTGTCACCTGGTATTTAACCCAGCTCCTCCCAAGAAACCCTGCCTGAGCATTGTCTTTCATTCAGTTTGCTCTTTCACTCTGAATGTGCCAGGTCCCTTTCTGTGTTTGCTTGCCTGCCTATCCTGGAGGCTTTATTTCCAGGCCAGTGTGAACACGCTCCTAGCCTGTTCTTTCCGCCTTCTAGGGGCCGCATACCTAGACCCATTCCTGTATCTTGCCTGTTCCTGTCTGAACACGCTCCTAACCTTTTCGTTCCGCCTTCTAGGAGCCGCATACCTAGACTCACTCCTGTATCTTGCCGCTGTGTCTGTTCTTGTCTGTATACTCTCCTAGCCTATTACCTGTTTTTCTCTTTGTCCGTACCTTCCCTTTTCCTGCAGAATCTGATCCCATACCTATCTCCTACTCGTTGTCTCTGTACTCCCGTTTGTGAGTTTAGAGTCCACTCGCTACTTCATTGCAAGTATCCTGTGTGTACCTGGTTCTGCCTTTCCCTTCCAGTCTGTTCCGTGTGAACAGAGCCCTGTCCCCTCTGCTCTGCCTTGCTTACCGCTCCGGCGGTTCTTGCCCGCTCTGCCCTGTCCACCGCATTTGCGGTTTCGCTTTGCTCAGCCTTGTCTACCACGTCTGCGGATTCGCTTTGCTCAGCCCTGTCCACCGCGTCTGCGGTTTCGCTTTGCTCAACCCTGTCTACCACATCTGCAGTTTTGCTTTGCTCAGCCCTGTCCACCGCGTCTGCGGTTTCGCTTTGCTCAGCCCTGTCCACCGCGTCTGCGGTTTCTGTTTGCTCAGCCCTGTCCACCACGTCTGCGGTTTCGCTTTGCTCAGCCCTGTATACCCCGTCTGCGGTTTCGCTTTGCTCAGCCATGTCCACCGCGTCTGCGGTTTTGCTTTGCTCAGCCCTGTCCACCGCGTCTGCAGTTTCGCTTTACTCAGCCCTGTCCACCGCGTCTGTGTTTTCGCTTTGCTCAGCCCTGTCCACCGCGTCTGCGGTTTCGCTTTGCTCAGCTCTGTCCACCGCGTCTGCGGTTTCGCTTTGCTCAACCCTGTCCACCACGTCTGCGGTTTCGCTTTGCTCAGCCCTGTCCACCGCGTCTGCGGTTTCACTTTGCTTAGCCCTGTCTACCACGTCTGCGGTTTCGCTTTGCTCAGCCCTGTCCACCGCGTCTGCGGTTTCGCTTTGCTCAACCCTGTCTACCGCATCTGCAGTTTTGCTTTGCTCTGCCCTGTCCACCGCGTCTGCGGTTTCGCTTTGCTCAGCCCTGTCCACCGCGTCTGTGGTTTCGCTTTGCTCAGCCCTGTCCACCGCGTCTGCGGTTTCTGTTTGCTCAGCCCTGTCCACCACGTCTGCGGTTTCGCTTTGCTCAGCCCTGTCTACCACGTCTGCGGTTTCGCTTTGCTCAGCCATGTCCACCGTGTCTGCGGTTTTGCTTTGCTCTGCCCTGTCCACCGCGTCTGCAGTTTCGCTTTACTCAGCCCTGTCCACCGCGTCTGCGGTTTTGCTTTGCTCAGCCCTGTCCACCGCGTCTGCAGTTTCGCTTTACTCAGCCCTGTCTACCACGTCTGCGGTTTCGCTTTGCTCAGCCATGTCCACCGTGTCTGCGGTTTTGCTTTGCTCAGCCCTGTCCACCGCGTCTGCAGTTTCGCTTTACTCAGCCCTGTCCACCGCGTCTGCGGTTTCGCTTTGCTCAGCCCTGTCCACCGCGTCTGCGGTTTCGCTTTGCTCAGCCCTGTCCACCGCGTCTGCGGTTTCGCTTTGCTCAGCCCTGTCCACCGCGTCTGCGGTTTCGCTTTGCTCAGCCCTGTCCACCACGTCTGCGGTTTTGCTTTGCTCAGCCCTGTCCACCGCGTCTGCGGTTTCACTTTGCTTAGCCCTGTCCACCGCGTCTGCGGTTTCGCTTTGCTCAGCCCTGTCCACCGCGTCTGCGGTTTCGCTTTGCTCAGCCCTGTCCACCGCGTCTGCGGCTTCGCTTTACTCAGCCCTGTCCACCGCGTCTGCAGTTTCGCTTTGCTCAGCCCTGTCCACCGCGTCTGTGGTTTCGCTTTGCTCAGCCCTGTCCACCGCGTCTGCGGTTTCGCTTTGCTCAGCCCTGTCCAACGCGTCTGCGGTTTCGCTTTGCTCAGCCCTGTCCACCGCGTCTGTGGTTTCGCTTTGCTCAGCCCTGTCCACCGCGTCTGCGGTTTCACTTTGCTTAGCCCTGTCCACCGCGTCTGCGGTTTCACTTTGCTTAGCCCTGTCCACCGCGTCTGCGGTTTCGCTTTGCTCAGCCCTGTCCACCGTGTCTGCTTTTTCGCTTTGCTCAGCCCTGTCCACCGCGTCTGCGGTTTCGCTTTGATCAGCCTTGTCCACCGCGTCTGCGGTTTCGCTCTGCTCAGCCTTGTCCACCGCGTCTGCGGTTCTGCTCTGCTCAGCCTTGTCTACCGCATCTGCGGTTCTGCTCTGCTCAGCCTTGTCTACCGCATCTGCGGTTCTGCTCTGCTCAGCCTTGTCTACCGCGTCTGCGGTTCTGCTCTGCTCAGCCTTGTCTACCGCACCTGCGGTTTCGCTTTACTCTGTTTGTTTACCGCATCTGCGGCTCTGAACTTGTCTCTCAGTCTGTACTGGACCCTACCCAGCCTGCGCTCTAGTCTGTCTGTTCCTGTATTCCCTGGTGTGGGTCAACAGCCGTGTCCGGAGTCTGACCTGGAGTAGACCCTGGTCCCTCTGCCCGGTTCCTCCCTGGTGCACTGGCGTCGTATGCCGTCGTGCGACCTTGGTCGGATCGGGCAGATACTTAGTTACGCCCCTCCAGGCACTCTCCGGTTCATGGCACAGTGGAATCACTACATATACACGCACACGCCACTCAGCCCGGGCGTGTGCATTACAGCAATAGTTCTGGCGATGCATCAATTTTAATAAATCAGAAAAATAGAGTTGTTATAAATGGTAGGTTTTTGAATGTGCTAATGGATAGAGATGAGCGGTGTTCGACTTGAACTGTTCGCCAATCTCAAATTCGAGCTGTTTTGGGCGGTGTTCGAGTTGTTCGACGAACCCGAACGATTTGCAAAAAATTCGGCTGTTCGAGGTTATGTTCGATAACTGTTCGTGCACCAAAAGCGTGTCCTGCATGTCTGGCGCTATTTAGAGCACCAATCATGCAGGGATTGTCTGCCACTCACTGTAATGCCACAGCCATGGTGGTTGTGGCATTACAGTGATTGCCCAAATCGATGGGAACAGTGCCAACAGTGAAACACGAAAAGCCGGCAATTCAGCAGCGGCATACACCTGTACCCGACAATTTAGAACCGAAAGAATAGAGCTTCACACATAGATTAGATAGATATAAACATGTCAGCCACATATATACGAAGTACAGTGAAAGTGCTGCTTACTGTACTTGTCATTTAGCGTAAAGGATTTATCAAAAAAAATAATAGTGTTTTCATGCACCGTCTCTTTAAAAAAGCCGGCCGGCAATTCAGCAGCGGCACCCGACAATTTATAACAGACAGAATAGAGCATCATACATAGATTAGATAGATAGAAACATGTCAGTCACATATATATGAAGTACAGTGACAGTATTGCTTACTGTACTTGTCATTTAGCGTAAAGGATTTATCAAAAAAAATAATAGTGTTTTCATGCACCGTCTCTTTAAAAAAGCCGGCCGGCAATTCAGCAGCGGTACCCGACAATTTATAACAGACAGAATAGAGCTTCACACATAGATTAGATAGATAGAAACATGTCAGTCACATATATATGAAGTACAGTGATAGTGTTGGTTACTGTACTTGTCATTTAGTATTAAAATAAAGGATTTATTATTAAAAAAATTGGCGTGGGGTTCCCCTTAATTTTAGGCTCTAGCGGAGGTTAAGCAGACGGCTGGGGCAGATGTTTGAAGCCTGGGAAGGGGGTAATACCCACGGAGCTTCCCAGGCTACTAATATCAGCCCCCAGCTGAATACATAGCCTTTACTAGCTATTAAAATGGGGGACCCCCCAAAAGAAATGACGTGGGGTCCCCCCTAATTTAATAGCTAGCAAAGGCTAGGCAGACAGCTGGGGGCTGATATTAATAGCCCAGGAACGGAGCCATGAATATTGGCCCCCTCCCAGGCTAGAAACACCAGCTGTCAGCCGCCCCAGAAATGGCGCATTCATAGGATGCGCCAATTCTGGCACTTAGCCTCGCTCTTCCACGCTGCCCTGGTGCGGTGGCAGGGGGTAATAGGGTTGGGGTTGATGTCAGCTTATAATGCCAGCTGACATCAAGCCCAGGTTAGTAATGGAGAGGCGTCTATAAGACACCCCCATTACTAACCCCATAGTCAAAGTTAAAAAAAACACAAACACCCAGAATAAAGTCCTTTAATTGAAATAAAGACACAATCCTTTATTGTTCTAAATTAAACCATACTTACCGTCACGCCCATTCCAGCTGAAGCCAACGATCTCCTGCAATAAAAGAAAAATAATAAAGCAACCTCATCCTTACCTTTCCATGGTTCCCACGACAGCTTCAGCTCTGCTACATCGAGATGACAGGCTGGACCGCAGCAGAACGCTGCCATCCAGCCTCTCATCCCGCAGACACTGAGAAGCGCAGGCTTGCTTGTGCTGCTTAGCGTCTCTCTGTGACGACATCCAGATGAGCCGAGTTCATGTCCAATGAACTCGGCTCACCTCATGCACGTCACTGACAGCGTGGGAAAATTCTCAAGCTGAAGCGGTGAGTGCAGGAGAATTCTCCCACGCTGTCAGTGACGTGCAGGAGGTGAGCTGAGTTCATTGGACATGAGCTCACCTTATGCACGTCACTGACAGCGTGGGAGAATTCTCCTGCACTCAGCGCTTCAGCGTGAGAATTCTCCCGCTGAAGCGCTGAGTGCAGGAGAATTTTCCCACGCTGTCAGTGACGTGCATAAGGTGAGCTCATGTCCAATGAACTCAGCTCACCTCCTGCACGTCACTGACAGCGTGGGAGAATTCTCCTGCACTCAGCGCTTCAGTGTGAGAATTCTCCCACGCTGAAGCGCTGAGTGCAGGAGAATTTTCCCACGCTGTCAGTGACGTGCATGAGGTGAGCCGAGTTAATTGGAAATTAACTCGGCTCATCTGGATGCCCTCACAGAGAGACACTGTGGAGCGCAAGCAAGCCTGCGCTTCTCAGTGTCTGCGGGATGACAGGCTGGATGGCAGCGTTCTGCTGCGGTCCAGCCTGTCATCTCGATGTAGCAGAGCTGAAGCTGTCATGGGAACCATGGAAAGGTAAGGATGATGTTGCTTTATTATTTTTCTTTTATTTCAGGAGATCGTTGGCTTCAGCTGGAATGGGCGTGATGGTAAGTATGGTTTAATTTAGAACAATAAAGAATTGTGTGTTTATTTCAATTAAAGGACTTTTTTCTGGGTGTTGTGTTTTTTTTAAATACTTTACTAGAAATTCATGGTGGTCATGTCTAATATTGGCGTGACCCCATTAATTTCGGGCTTAGGGCCAGCTGATAATGCCAAGCTGGCCCTAACCCCTTTATTACCCAGTGAGCCACCGCATCAGGGCCCTGGATGAGTTGGGTACAGCGCCAGAAGATGGCGCTTCTATGAACGCGCCATTTTCCGGGGTGGCTGCGGACTGCAATTTGCAGTGGGGGTGGCCCAGAAAGCTTGGGCCTCCCTGCGCTGCGGATTCCAGCCCCCAGCTGCCTAGTTGTACCTGGCTGGACACAAAAACAGGGCGAAGCCCCACGTCAATTTTCTTTAAATTATTTCATGAAATAATTAAGAAAAAAGGGCTTCCCTATATTGTTGTGTCCGGCCAGGTACAAATAGGCAGCTGGTGGTTGGGGGCAGCCCGTTCCTGCCTGCTGTACCTGGCTGGACACAAATATAGTGCGAAGCCCCACGTCAATTTTTTTTAAATTATTTCATGAATTTCCTGAAATAATTTAAAAAAATTGAAGTGGGGCTTCGCACTATATTTGTGTCCAGCCAGGTACAGCAGGCAGGAACGGGCTGCCCCCATCCACCAGCTGCCTATTTGTACCTGGCCGGACACAACAATATAGGGAAGCCCTTTTTTTCTTAATTATTTCATGAATTTCATGAAATAATTAAAAAAAATTGAAGTGGGGCTTCGCACTATATTTGTGTCCAGCCAGGTACAGCAGGCAGGAACGGGCTGCCCCCATCCACCAGCTGCCTATTTGTACCTGGCCGGACACAACAATATAGGGAAGCCCTTTTTTTCTTAATTATTTCATGAATTTCATGAAATAATTAAAAAAAATTGAAGTGGGGCTTCGCACTATATTTGTGTCCAGCCAGGTACAGCAGGCAGGAACGGGCTGCCCCCAACCACCAGCTGCCTATTTGTACCTGGCCGGACACAACAATATAGGGAAGGCCTTTTTTTCTTAATTATTTCATGAATTTCATGAAATAATTAAAAAAAAAGTACGTGGGGCTTCGCCCTATTTTTGTGTCCAGCCAGGTACAACTAGGCAGCTGGGGGCTGGAATCTGCAGCGCAGGGAGGCCCAAGCTTTCTGGGCCCCCCCCCGCTACAAATTGCAGTCCGCAGCAACCCCGGAAAATGGCGCGTTCATAGAAGCGCCATCTTCTGGCGCTGTACCCAACTCATCCAGGGCCCTGGTGCGGTGGCTCACTGGGTAATAAAGGGGTTAGGGCCAGCTTGGTATTATCAGCTGACCCCAAGCCCAAAATTCATGGGGTCACGCCAGTATTAGACATGACCGCCATGAATTTCTAGTAAAGTATTTAAAAAAAACACAACACCCAGAATAAAGTCCTTTAATTGAAATAAAGACACAATTCTTTATTGTTCTAAATTAAACCATACTTACCATCACACCCATTCCAGCTGAAGCCAACGATCTCCTGCAATAAAAGAAAAATAATAAACCAACCTCATCCTTACCTTTCCATGGTTCCCACGACAGCTTCAGCTCTGCTACATCGAGATGACTGGCTGGACCGCAGCAGAACGCTGCCATCCAGTCTGTCATCCCGCAGACACTGAGAAGCGCAGGCATGCTTGCGCTCCTCACTGTCTCGCTGTGACGGCATCCAGATGAGCCGAGGTCATGTCCAATGAACTCGGCTCACCTCATGCACGTCACTGACAGCGTGGGAAAATTCTCATGCTGAAGTGCTGAGTGCAGGAGAATTCTCCCACGCTGTCAGTGATGTGCATGAGGTGAGCTCATGTCCAATGAACTCAGCTCACCTCCTGCACGTCACTGACAGCGTGGGAAAATTCTCCTGCAATCAGCGCTTCAGCGTGAGAATTTTCCCACGCTGTCAGTGACGTGCATGAGGTGAGCCGAGTTCATTGGACATGAACTCGGCTCATCTGGATGTCGTCACAGAGAGACGCTGAGCAGCGCAAGCAAGCCTGCACTTCTCAGTGTCTGCGGGATGACAGGCTGGATGGCAGCGTTCTGCTGCGGTCCAGCCTGTCATCTCGATGTAGCAGAGCTGAAGCTGTCGTGGGAACCATGGAAAGGTAAGGATGAGGTTGCTTTATTATTTTTCTTTTATTGCAGGAGATCGTTGGCTTCAGCTGGAATGGGCGTGATGGTAAGTATGGTTTAATTTAGAACAATAAAGGATTGTGTCTTTATTTCAATTAAAGGACTTTATTCTGGGTGTTTGTGTTTTTTTTAACTTTGACTATGGGGTTAGTAATGGGGGTGTCTTATAGACGCCTCTCCATTACTAACCTGGGCTTGATGTCAGCTGGCATTATAAGCTGACATCAACCCCAACCCTATTACCCCCTGCCACCGCACCAGGGCAGCGTGGAAGAGCGAGGCTAAGTGCCAGAATTGGCGCATCCTATGAATGCGCCATTTCTGGGGCGGCTGACGGCTGGTGTTTCTAGCCTGGGAGGGGGACAATATTCATGGCTCCCTTCCTGGGCTATTAATATCAGCCCCCAGCTGTCTGCCTAGCCTTTGCTAGCTATTAAATTATGGGGGACCCCACGTCATTTTTTTTGGGGGGTCCCCCATTTTAATAGCTAGTAAAGGCTATGTATTCAGCTGGGGGCTGATATTAGTAGCCTGGGAAGCTCCGTGGGTATTACCCCCTTCCCAGGCTTCAAACATCTGCCCCAGCCGTCTGCTTAACCTCCGCTAGAGCCTAAAATTAAGGGGAACCCCACGCCAATTTTTTTAATAATAAATCCTTTATTTTAATACTAAATGACAAGTACAGTAACCAACACTATCGCTGTACTTCATATATATGTGACTGACATGTTTCTATCTATCTAATCTATGTGTGATGCTCTATTCTTTCTGTTCTAAATTGTCGGGTACCGCTGCTGAATTGCCGGCCGGCTTTTTTAAAGAGACGGTGCATGAAAACACTAATATTTTTTTTAATAAATCCTTTACACTAAATGACAAGTGCAGTAACCAACACTGTCACTGTGCTTCTTATATGTGTGACTGACATGTTTCTATCTATCTAATCTATGTGTGATGCTCTATTCCTTCTTGTCTAAATTGTCGGGTACCGGTGTATGCCGCTGCTGAATTTGCCGGCCGGCTTTTTTAAAGAGAGTGTCTTCTGAGCAGTTTGTCAGCTTTTGGACACCTTTGCAGGTGTTTTCTATGTGTTTCTATGTGTTTTTGTTTGCCTGCCATTGGTTTTAACGGTGTTCGACGGTGTTCGACGAACAGTTCGACGAACAGTTCCTCGAACATCCCGGTGTTCGACGAACCGAACCGAACCCGAACACTACGGGGGTGGCTCAACACTACTAATGGATATATAGTGTGGATTACAGATCAGGAGAAGGATTTGGATATTCTGGCTAAAAGTAAGCTAAGCAGCAGTACTCGATGTTAAGCATCAGCTACAAAAGAAAAGATATTAGGGTTAGTGTTGCTCGAACGTGCTTGGATAAGGCGTTATCTGAGCACGCTGGAGTCCTAACCGAGTATCTTTGGCGTGCTCACAAAATATGTTTGCGTTGCTGTGGCTGCATGTCTCACAGCTGTTAGACAGCCATAACACATGCAGGGATTGTCGAAGTCCTAACCGAGTAACTTCAGCATGCTCGCAAAATATGTTTGTGTCACTGTGGCTGCATTTCTCGCTGCTGTTAGACAGCCACAACACATGCAGGGATTGCCGAAGATACTTGGTTAGGACTCAAGCGTGCTTGGACAGCGCCTTATCCGAGCATGTTCGCGCAACACTAATTAGGGTAAGAAAAGAGATATAAATACTTGTGACCCAAGTGTAATGTTACTCTTTTTTAAATCCCTTGTAAGGCTATGTGCCCACGATGCAGAAATGCTCCGGATTTTTCCTGAGCGTTTCTGCATCTCCCTGGCAGAAAAAACGCATGCGGATTGTACATGCGTTTTTCCTGCCAGGGACATGCGGATGTGAAGCGTTCTTCACATGCATTTCTGCATGAGGGTTGACAAGCGCTTTCCAAGCGAATTTAGCATCACTTGGAAAGTGCTTGACAACTTGGTCACACTATATAAATCCATGCAAACGGCATGGATTTATATAGTGTGACCGTAAAGAATGTTAAAAAATAAAAAAATAATTCTATACTTACCCTCTGATGTCCCCCGGAGTCTTGATTCGATCCGTCCTGGCTTGCCGGCAGCACGCTGTACACTGAAGGACCTGCCGTCACATGACTAAATGACGTTAGCGCAGGTCCTTCAATCCACCGTGATCTGCCGGCAAGCGAAGACAAGCACACCGGGGGCCATCAGAAGGTAAATATAATATTTATTTTTTATTTTATTCATTTTTTCACAGGTTCTATGGTACCCGGGTCTGAAGGAGAGTCTACTGTCCTCCAGACCCGGGTACCATCCGCACATTGAAACGCTTGGATTCCGCATGTACAGATGCATTGATGCGGATTCCATGCGTTCCAATGCAAGTCAATGGCGGCGAAAACGCAGCGCTTCCACAAAATAATTGGTAGTGCACATGCGGATTATCATTGGGGAACATGGCAGGCCTTCTACCAAGCGTTTTTAAGCATTTCTGCAGCGGAATTGCCGCTGCGGAAACGCTTAAAAAACGCATCGTGGGCACACAGTCTAACACCACATCTTGAATATGAGATTCAGTTTTTTGTTGTGTCTGAGTATTAGGCCAGTACTGTGTTCAGCTTCCATGTGTTTGAGTCTGCCAACATCCAACTTCTTCTGTTGCTATTAACTACTAAACTTTCTGCAATTAGCACCTGTGGCTTCACAAGACCAGCTGGTTAACCTATCATTTGCCATAAGAGTCTCCAATTGATAATTAGAGACTGATCATACTATGCAGCATTCATCTTTGTAAACTTTTTAATTTTTACAAACCCCTAGACCACCTGGTTAACCTATCGTTTGCTGTAAGTCTCATGAACTGCTATCAGAGTCTGTTTTCATTACTTTGATCTGCTGCTGGTTAACCTATAGTTTGCTTAAGCATCATAAACTGTTTTTAGAGTCAGTTACATCTTGTTTGTTTGTTGTCCAGGAAAGCCTGTTGTCCAAGTCCTCGCTGTTTCACATGCCTTCCAGCCTTATGTACCAAACCTGGGTATATGGGTTCACCCTGACCTGAGGCTTTGTGAATCCACCGTACAAGGGAAGTCTAACAGATTTGCTATTGAATATGGAGGATTTTTGTGGACGGTTTTTATATCAATGTGCCAATGGGGGCTTTTGCATGCTGTGCATGATGTCTCAACTCATATGGATGCACTGCCTGAAATCCTAAAGTTTAACCACCAGCTGCTCAACACTTGCCACAGCTTAATTCCTACTTGTCACATTCTGCTAGGGAAGCATCCCCACAATAACCTAATTCTGTCCATTTTGATGGAGATTCTTAGGGCTTTTTGGGTCTTTGCGAACCAATGCACCATACACTTTGAGCTTTGTCGCCAGCAATATTTTCTGACCAGTCAAAAGTGACATACATTTTTTAATTTCTGTCTGGAGATGCTTTGGCGTGGGCTGCATCATTATGGCACAGGGATGATCCTATGATGCATTTTCTACCATTTCTCCTGACTGTCTTGCTTAGAATGTTTGATGAATCAGGTCATGTCCATTTAACCCCTGATTCCATACTGTTGCCCAGACAAGGGACTAACTATGTGGGACATTATGCCATCAAGTTCCGTACCCTGTCTGTTGAGTTGGCCTGGTACAATGAGGCTCACCTGCCTATCTTCTATGACGAACTATGATGACCTTGCTGGTAGCAATTTGCCTCCTTCCCTTGATAATTTGATTTCCCTTCTCCAAGTGGACTTATGTTTTAAAGCACAGTCAATGGATTCCTGTGTTTCACATTCCAAAGCATCTTCAAAATCTCCTTGCACAGTTGCTGTACAGTTGCAAAATTTATTTTGTTTCTTTGCAAATGCCTCTGAAGCAAATCTCTGTGAATAGCTCCATAAATCCTTGTGGTTATATCCAATTCTGGATGGAGAAAGTGAGTCTTCCAATTGGAGAACTACATGTTGAGGAAATTTATTTTTTAATTTTGCTACTTTCTGTAACATAGGTCCTTTTTGGATTTCTGTGGCTACTGCTACATGCCCCGGTAATTGATTGATCATTTAAGGATCATCTTATTTTCTTAGATGCTTCAAAACTCTAACTCAACCACCTTCCCTAAAACTCTATTCTCCACCAATTGCTTCCAATTTATCTGCTCCATACCAAAGTTTGTTTTCCCTAAGCAAAGGCCAGAGACAAGAAGTCCTCATTTGTAATATGACTTCCCATTTTTCCATATACTAAACCACCCAGAGGGAGAGTTTATCTTCTATCTCTCCCAGTGATGGGGGTGATGTCCACCTACATTAAAGAGAATCTGAAAAAGGGGTTCATCCAAAAATCCTAATCTCCAGCTGGTGCAGATAAAAAAAGAAAAATGGGTTATTGAGACAGTGCATAGACTAGCAGAGTCTGAATAAAATGAAGCTGAAAGATCATTATCCACTGCTCCTTAACTCTGAATTATTTGACAGGATTAAGGTGCTACTAGCTTCACAAAATTAAACCTGCATGGAATTTATAACCTAATCCACATAAAAGAGGGCAACAAATGTAAAACAGTGAACTTGATTAATTTGTGAATGAGATCTTTCATGAAGTCTTGTACAAGTACATCCTTGTCTATCTGGATGACATCCCAATCTTCTCTAGGGACGAGAATCTTACTGACTTCAAGTTCGCTCTGTTCTAGAGACTGCGACAAAGCAATCTTTATGCCAAATTGGAGAAAAGTCTCTTTGAGCATCATGAACTTCCATTTCTTGGATACCTCATCTCATCTGGAGGTATGCGTATGGATGCAGAGAATGATTTAGCTATTTTGGATTGGCCACAACCCTTTGATCTAAAAGCCAACCAAAGATTCCACAGCTTTGAAAATTATTACAGCGAGATCATTAAAACCTACTCTCAATTGGTTGCTCCTCTTACAGCTCTAACTTGGAAGGGTGCCAATTAATGGAACTGGTCAGATTCTGCTATCCAAGCCTTTCAAGAACTTAAATCACATTTTTCTAGTGCTCTTGTCTTTTACCATTCTGATGTCATCAGGCCATTCCTCCTTTAAGTACATGCCTCTGCTATTGACATAGGAGCAATTTTCTCACAACATTTCTGAAAATCTAGAAATCATCCTTGTAGATTCTTCTCCACAAATATTTCTCAATCAGAACAGAATTAATAATATTGGTGACCATGAGTTCTTAGCTGTAAATTAGCTGTAAAATTAGCTCTTGGGGAATGTTGATATCTACATGAAGGTGCCAAGTTCCTGGTGATCATCTATACTACTAACCACAAAAAAACGAAATATCTGTACTCTGGCCATAGCCTGAATCATGCCAAGCTTGGTGGTCACTCTTCTTAACACTGTTTGACTTCATCCTCACCTGCCATCCTGATGCCTTTTCCAGGTTCTTTAATCCTTATGATGTCTCTAAAGATTTGCCCTCACATGTAATTGAATCTAAACGTATCATTGCCCCCATTTCTGCTCTTTCTAATTCTCTGCTTGAACGGTGATCTCTTGTCTCAAAAGCACTCCACTGAAACGTGTCATCTTGACCCCATTCTTCTCTACCCTCTAGTTGTCCAGTAATTGTAGGAACTGCTGAATTTAATTCTCATTTTTCTGGTGGCCCAAATGGAAAAAAGGCATCAAAGAATTCGCAGCAGCTCGCCCTTAGTGAGCAGAGTTCAAACCCTTACATAAAAACCCCTCTTGGTCCTTCCCAGCCTCTCCCTATACCTCAAGAACCCTGGACTGAGATTTCCATTTGTTACAGATCTTCCCGAGGTGCAAAGTTTTACTACTATTTGGGTTGTGGTGGACTATTTCTCCAAGATGTCTCATTTTGTTAAAATAGTCCAGTTGGCCGAAGTAGTTTTTAATTACATTTTCTGCTTTCATGGGGTGCAATACAATTTGGCTACAGCTGCAGCTAAAGCAAGCAAAGATACATGAATATATACATGCTGAAACTCGTAAACCCTTCATCCAATTTTAATGTGGATACCCTCAAATGAAAGCTGAAAGTCTGAACTTCAACTGCATCTGAATTATTTTGTTTAAAATTCATTGTGGTAATGTCTTGAACCAAAATTAGAAAAATGTTGTCTCTGTCCAAATATATATGGACCTAACTGTACATGTGTGGTTATTATTGCAAAGAACTAGCTTATGATTTATTCCTTCCAAGGACCTTACAAAGATCCAGAAGACATTCATTATGTGTTAAGAAGAAAGGTGATTCAGCATTGATGTAGGAAAGGGTTCTTTAAAGCTAGAGTAGTCAGACTCTGGAATGGCTCACTGCAAGAGGATATAGTGGCAGACAAAATAACAGCATTTAAAAAAGGCTGAATGCTTTTCTCACAACAAATGGCATAATGGGTAAAAAATAATCTATCGATAGATATGCATATTGATGTATATTTAATCAAGAGAGATTGAAGATGGTGGATATTTGTCTTTTTTTAACCTACTGTATGTACAGTGGGTACGGAAAGTATTCAGACCCCTTTAAATTTTTCACTCTTTGTTTCATTGCAGCCATTTGGTAAATTCTAAAAAGTTCATTTTTTTCTAATTAAAGTACACTCTGCACCCCATCTTGACTGAAAAAAAACTCAAAATGTAGAAATTTTTGCAAATTTATAAAAAAAAAGAAAAACTGAAATATCACATGGTCATAAGTATTCAGACCCTTTGCTCAGACACTCATATTTAAGTCACATGCTGTCCATTCCCTTGTAATCCTCCTTGAGATGGTTCTACTCCTTCATTGGATTCCAGCTGTGTTTAATTAAACTGATAGGACTTGATTTGGAAAGGCACACACCTGTCTATATAAGACCTCACAGCTCACAGTGCATATCAGACCAAATGAGAATCATGAGATCAAAGGAACTGCTCAAGGAGCTCAGAGACAGAATTGTGGCAAGGCACAGATCTGGCCAAGGTTACAAAAGAATTTCTGCATTACTCAAGGTTCCTAAGAGCACAGTGACCGCCATAATCCTTAAATGGAAGAAGTTTGGGACCGCCAGTAGTCTTCCTAGACCTGGCCGTCCAGCCAAACTTACAATCATGGGAGAAGAGCCTTAGTGAGAGAGGTAAAGAAGAAACCCAAGATCACTGTGGCTGAGCTCCAGAGATGCAGTAGGGAGATGGGAGAAAGTTCCACAAAGTCAACTATAACTGCAGCCCTCCACCAGTCAGGCTTTTATGGCAGAGTGGCCTGACGGAATCCTCTCCTCAGTGCAAGACATATGAAAACCTGCATTGAGTTTGTTCAAAAACACATGAAGGACTCCCAGACTATGAGAAATAAGAATTTCTCTAATATGATGAGAAAAAGATAGAACGTTTTGGTGATAATTCTAAGTGGTATGTGTGGAGAAAACCAGGTACTGCTCATCACCTGCCCAATACAATCACAACAGTGAAACATCGTGGTGGCAGCATCATGCTATGGGGGTGTTTTTCAGCTACATGGACAGGATGACTGATTGCAATTGAAGGAAACATGAATGCGGCCAAGTACAGAGATATCCTGGATGAAAACCTCTTCCAGGGTGCTCTGGACCTCAGACTTGGACGAAGGTTTACCTTCCAACAAGACAATGACCCTAAGCACACAGCTAAAATAACAAAGGAGTGGCTTCAGAACAACTCTGTGACCATTCTTGCCTGACTCAGCCAGAGCCCTGACCTAAACCCAATTGAGCATCTCTGGAGAGACCTGAAAATGGCTGTCCACCAACATTCACCATCCAACCTGACGGAACTGGAGAGGATCTGCAAGGAAGAATGGCAGAGGATCCCCAAATCCAGGTGTGAAAAACTTGTTGCATCATTCCCAAGAAGACTCATGGCTGTACTAGCGCAAAAGGGTGCTTCTACTCAATACTGAGCAAAGGGTCTGAATTCTTATGACCATGTGATATTTCAGGTTCTTTTTTTAATACATTTGCAAAAATTTCTACATTTCTGTTTTTTTCAGTCAAGATGGGGTGCAGAGGGTACTTTAATGAGAGAAAAAAATGATCTTTTTAGAATTTACCAAATAGCTGCAATGAAACAAAGAGTGAAAAATTTAAAGGGGTCTGACTACTCTCCGTGTCCACTGTAACTTTGCAAGTTTATTCCATGTTGATGTTTGTATGTTTGTATTGTGGCGCCCAGCTGCGCTTGGTACCACAGATCCTAGAAGGGTGTATTTATGGAATCCTCCACAAGAGGCCTCCATAAACATTCACACATCTCCACCTTCCACCTCAGACCAGCAGAGGGAGCCCGTTAGGGATATAAATAAGGAAGGTGGAGCTAGGCAGTAAGCAGTTCCTCTGGAGAGGTCAGCAAGTACAGACCTGAATACAGAGTCGAGCTCAGTTAGTCTGGAGTCTACAGAGAGGTCAGCCTGCAGTGAAGCCCAGTCTAGACTCAGGAGCTCAAGTAAGTGAGCCCAAGGTGTGCCGACGCCTGTAAGAGCGGTGAAGAGCGGCAAGCTGCCGTTAGTGTGAGTAGCCTAGTGAGGGCCCGAGCGTGGCCGAAGGCGAGTGGAAAGTGAGTAGCAGTGGGGGCAGAGGAGCTTACCCAGCTCACCCCGAAACATGTACCGGACACCGGGTCCGAGCTTACCGGGATCTCTACGACCCAGTAAGGCATAACCGGAATCCCTGGAGAACTACAGGTCCCAGGTTGACCAGAGAGCTGATACGTAACAGAGCCAGGAGACACATAGGCCCCGTAAACTGGGAGCGTGCACTCCAAGAGAAGGCCCTATCACAGCGTCAGCCGGTGCAGGACAGAGATAAAGTTAGGCCTAGCTTCAGGCAGGTCAGAAACTTACTACGCAGAGGCAAGAAACAGGAGGCCCTACACCCGCTCATTGGGGAGGATCCTGATATGCACCCTTCACCCTACAGTGCTCCGGGATGTGCCTGAACTACCACCAGTAAAAGGTACTGAAGTGACTACTGTGTCCGTCCCCATTCTTGCTCTGACCCGGCTGGGTCTCGCCTGTCCTGCATCCCCCTCTCCGTACGCTGCCCTGAGGCCTAGCTCCACCTGTGGGGAGCTATACCATCGAGCTGCCTTTTCACCGGCCTCAGTGGACTGCCGCAGCGCTGGTGGTTCTCACCAGAAACCACAGGTGGCATCACGAACTTCCATAAAATTAACAAACAATCCCCTTTTAAAAGCTGACCCCAGAGTACGGGCCCGGGAGCCGACCACCGCGACATCCTCAAAGCCAGGCAAAGGACCGGGCACTGAGTCATCCCCATCCCCCTGGGCGAGTCAGTATCATCCTCTACCTTTAAACCATAATAAATATTCAAATTTGAAAAAAAAGATCTAATTTTCATGACAAACAATGTACTATTACACTTTTTTGCACAATTCAATTGAATGTTTTAGTCATTGTTATGAAACATTTCATGGACATTTTATTTTAAGTTTGCGAACCTAGCAGCACCAGACCAGTAGATAATAGATAAGCCTTGAAATAAAGACCCCATAATGGTTTGATCTACTGCTAGTAAGAGCTCCAGTGATAAAGATTGCAGAGCCATACTTTCGAGGTTGTGTAGTGCCACTGGAATCCTGCGAGAAAGAGTATTTGATGAGAGATTCTGCAAGCATATTTGTTGAGAACACTCCTGTCCATTATTAATTATAAGTACATGTATAGATTTCTTTCTTTGTATTACATTTCATTATATTATAGTTTTGTTCAGCCCATAGTTTTTACTATATAATTTTCAGTTGTAATTTTACAGATTTAACAGATTGATTTTTAGGTAAATGCAAACAAATATATTATATTAATCATCAATCTTTGGAATCCATACTCACTATTGTTATTAAGACAGGTGGAGTTTGGGGTTAAATAGTTGAAATTAACTGATCCTTCAAGAATAACAACAAAATAGTTGTACATCATTTAAATAAATTGGTTATTTTTTTCTCATTCCTAAAACATAAGTAATTTTTACCTCTTCTCACATGTAAAAATACAAACTTATGGCAAGCCATATTTATTTTGCAGTAAGACATATTTATTATGGAACTTTTCGAAGTGTAAAAATTAGATACCGAGAGCTGTCTTGTATTCATCATAAGGAAAAAGCAAGAAAGACTGCAGAACATCTCAGCCCATCTGTCTTTATGCACAGAATTTCCAGATAGCATATTCATGAAATCCATAAAACTATGGAATGCACTCCCACAGGAACTGGTATTGGCAGACATCATAGAAAAATTTAAAAAGGGTTGGACAATTTCCTACAGCAACAGAATATACAGGGCTTCTGACATTAATAATACAGCATGGAATATGGATGTACAGATCTTTCAGACTGCCAAAATGGGGTTAGCAAGGAATTCATTTTGTGCTCTTTAAAAATACTAGAAATGTTTTATAACAGAGATTTTCCATTTATCTGGATCAACTCTTAGCATGAAAAATTGACTTGATACCTTGTTTTTTTCAAGTCTAACAAAAGTATAATAATTTCCATAAAACAACAACAAAAAGAGTTCAGGTATTAACCCTTTTGCACTCCCTATCATAAATGTATGTCACAGTCAGAGTGCATGTGTGTGGAGTAGGCTCAGGAGCTGTGCCCACTCTATATTCAGATATAGACAGATGCCGCTTGTAATACATAGCCAACAACTGGCCATAACAGCAGCGATGGGCACAAGTCACAATTGCTGCTGTTTAAGTAATTAAATGCGCTGTAAATATTTGCATTTAAATAGTTTGATCACCAGCACCCACCAAGCTATCATGGCAGATATCCTGTTATATTGCAGTATATAGTACTGTATAAGAATCTTATGATTTCAGGTTAAAGTCCCTTAGGGGGTAAAAAATAAAGTAAAAAATAAAAAAATGTTTTAAAAAATATAAGAAAATATAAAGCATTAAATCAACCCCTTTTCACATTTTTAAAATAAATAAATACAAATAACAATAATTGGTATCAATGCATCCATAAAAATCCAATCTATCATAATATAAAATTAAACAAACAAATCAAAAAGAGAGATTTGTAATTTTTTTAGTTACAAAAAAAATACACTAAAAAGTGATCAATATGTCATACGCGCAACAAAGTAGAATTCATGAAAACTTCAGTTCCGCACACAAAAAACAAGCTAGTACAGCTCCATGAATAGAAAAATAAAAAAGTTACAGGTATCTGAAAATGGCAACATAAACAAAAACTTTTTTCAAATTTCTGAATTTTTTTTCACTTCTATAAAAAAACAAAAACCCGAAAAAACAGCGGAATTGCATTTTTTTCACAATCTAACTTCACTTTGAATTTTTCCCCATTTTTCTGTACATGAAAGGGTAAAATGAATGATGCAATTTAAACTACAACTGGTTCCTGAAACAACAAGAATTTGTATAGCTATATCTACAGAAAAATACAAAAGTTATGGCTCTTGGAAGAGGGGAGGAAAAATGAAAACGCAATAAATAAAATTTCGCTGGTACAAAAAGGTTAAAGGGGTTGCGCCAATTTAAAAATATTGCAGCTTTTTGTTTTAAAAAATATTGTTAAACAGTTCTTTCGGTCATGTGGCATTGTAACTTATCCTCATTAAGGCCTCCTTCACACGTCCAGGTGATTCCTGTACAGGAAAAAACAGTACTGGTGAGATCTATGTCTGTATACCATCCATATGTGACATCCGTGTGCTATTTGTATGTCCATGTGTCCATGTCTGTATGCAGCATCCGTGTTTTGTCCAGGAAAAAAATAGATGCACAGGACTTTCAGGAGGGAGAACAGATGATAGATAGATAGATAGATAGATAGATAGATAATAGGTAGATAGATATAAATATGCGAGTGAGATATATAATCAGTGCTTGTGTTTGTAGTTTCCAGTACATGTAATTTATTAATAAATGATTACATTTCAGAAAAAATTGAAAGGGGATCCCCCTACATTTTATTAACCTGCAGAGGGAAAGCGACAGATAGGGCTGATGTTTATAGCCTGGGAGAGGGTAAACCCATGGAGCTTCCCATGCTATTAAAATAAACTCATAGCTGTATACTTAGCCTATACTGGTTATTAAAATGAGGGACCCCAAAAAAAATTTACGTGGGGCCCCCCTATAATTAATAACCAGCAAAGGCTAGGCAGACAGCTGCGAGCTGATATTAATAGCCTAGAAAGAGCCTTGGATATTGACCCCCTCTCAGACTGAAAACATCAGCTCTCAGCTGCCCCAGAAATGGCGCATCCATAAGATGCACCAATTCTGGCGCTTAACCTCGGCTCTTCCCAGTTTCCCAGTTGCCTTGGTGCAGTGGTAAGTGGAGTACTTGGGTTGGGGTTCATGTCAGCTTTGTATTAGCAGCTGACATGAAGCCCAGGGGTTAGTAATGGAGAGGCGTCTATAAGATGCCCCCAATACTAACCCCATAGTCAAAGTTTTGAAAGAAACACAGAGCCTGAATGAAATCCTTTATTGGAAATAAAAGTCCACACTATTTTACACATTTATTTAAAAATGAAAAACACATTTATACTCACCTTACACCTCTGAAGCCATTGTCACCTGTAAAAAAAAACAAAAAAACCCAAACAAAATACTCACCTGTCCGACATACTGTCACACGCTGTAATCCATCTCTGCTATATTTGGCCTGATAAAATGCACAGAATTTGACACAAATGGGTTTGAATGGCTACTGAAGGTAACATTTTCACCAGTGAGCTGTTTGCTTGTAATCAGTGTGTGTGTATAAAAGCAGAGTGAGTTTCTGGGATCCAGACAGACTCTTGCATCCTTCATCCAGCCACTGACGTTTCTGGATTGTGAGTCATGGGGAAAGCAAAAGAATTGTCAACAGATCTAAAAGAAAAGGTAGTTGAACTGTATAACACAGGAAAGGGATCCAAAAAGATCCAAAAGGGATACAAAAAAATATCCAAGGAACTGATAATGCCAGTCAGCAGCGTTCAAACTGTGATTAACAAATGGAAAATCAGGGGCTCTGTAAAAACCAAACCACGGTCAGGTAGACCTACAAAAATTTCGGCCACAACTGCCAGGAAAATTGTTCGGGATGCAAAGAAAAACCCATAAATAACATCAGCTGAAATTCAGGACTCTCTGAAAACTAGCGGTGTGGCTGTTTCAACATGCACAATAAGGAGGCACTTGAAGAAAAATGGGCTGCATGGTCGAGTCACCAGAAGAAAGTCATTACTGCGCAAATGCCACAAAGTATCTTGCCTACAATACGCCAAACAGCACAGAGACAAGCCTGAAAACGTCTGGAACAAGGTAATTTGGAGTGATGAATCCAAAATTGAAATTTTTGGCCACAACCATAAACGTTACATGTGGAGAGAGGTCAACAAGGCCTGTGATGAAAGGAACACCATTTCTACAGCTAAAAAGGCACAGGAAACTTAGTAAAAGTTGAAGGAAAGATGAATGCAGCATGTTATCAGCAAATACTGGAGACAAATTTGCAGTCATCAGCCCGGAAGCTGCGCATGGGACGTACTTGGACGTTCCAACATGACAACGTTCCAAAACACAAGGCCAAGTCGACCTGTCATTGGCTACAGCAGAACAAAGTAAAGGTTCTGGAGTGGCCATCTCAGTCTCCTGACCTCAATATCATTGAGCCACTCTGGGGAGATCTCAAGCGCCCAGTTAATGCTGGACAGCCCAGGAATTTACAGGAACTGGAGGCTTTTTGCCAAGAAGAATAGGCAGCTTTACCATCTGAAAAATAAAGAACCTCATCCACAACTACCACAAAAGACTTCAAGCTGTCATTGATGTTAGAGGGGGCAATACATGGTATTAAGAACTGGGGTATGTGAACTTTTGATCAGGGTCATTTGGATGTTTTTTGGTTGTCATTAAGATTTAAAAAGACAAAACACAGCAGTTTGGCAATAAATGGTTTCACCCAACCAATAACCATGAGTGGAGAAATTATTATTATTTACTAATTATTTTCTGTGATATACAGGTGCTTCTCACAAATTAGAATATCATCCAAAAGTTATTTTTTTCAGTTCTTCAATACAAAAAGTGAAACTCATATTATATAGAGTCATTACAGAGTGATCTATTTCATGTGTTTACTTCTGTTAATGTTGATGATTATGGCTTACAGCCAATGAAAGCACAAAAGTCATTATCTCATTAAATTAGAATAATTAACAAAGAACACCTGCAAAGGCTTCCTAAGTGTTTAAATAGGTCCCTTAGTCTGTTTCAGTAGGATCCACAATCATGGGGAAGACTGCTGACTTGACAGATGTCCAGAAGGCTGTCATTGACACACTCCACAAGGAGGGTTAAGCCACAAAAGGTCATTGCTAAAGAATCTGGCTGTTCACAGAGTGCTGTATCCAAGTATATTAATGGAAAGTTGAGTGGAAGGAAAAAGTGTGGTAGAAAAAGGTGCACAAGCAACCGGGATAACCGCACCCTTGAAAGCATTGTTAAGAAAAGGCCATTCAAAAATTTGGGGGAGATTCACAAGGAGTGGGCTGCTGCTGGAGTCATTGCTTCAAGAGCCACCACACACAGACGTATCCAGGACATGGGCTACAAGTGTCTCATTTCTTGTGTCAAGCCACTCATGACCAATAGATAACGCCAGAAGCGTCTTACCTGGGCCAAGAAGAAAAAGACCTGGATTGATGCTCAGTGGTCTAAGGTGTTGTTTTCAGATGAAAGTAAATTTTGCATTTCTTTTTGAAATCAAGGTCCCAGAGTGACCAGTCTTGAAGAAGAGTGGAGAGGCACACAATCCAAGCTGCTTGAGGTCTAGTGTGAAGTTTCCACAATCAGTGATGGTTTGGAGAGCCATGTCATCTGCTGGTGTAGGTCCACTGTGTTTTATCAAGACCAAAGTCAGCTCAGCAGTCTACCAGGAAATTTTAGAGCACTTCATGCTTCCCTCTGCCGACAAGCTTTTTGGAGATGGAAATTTCATTCTCCAGCAGGACTTGGCACCTGTCCACACTGCCAAAAGTACCAATACATGGTTTAAAAACAACAGTATCACTGTGCTTGATTGGCCCCCAATCTCGCCTGACCTTAACGCCATAGAGAATCTATGGGGTATTGTCAAGAGGAAGATGAGAGAGAGACACTAGACCCTACAATGCAGATGAGCTGAAGGCTGCTATCAAAGCAACCTGGGCTTCCATAACACCTCAGCAGTGCCACAGGCTGATCTCCTCCATGCCACGCCGCATTGATGCAGTAATTGATGCAAATGGAGCCCCGACCAAGTATTGAGTGCATTTACTGAACATACATTTCAGTAGGCCAACATTTCGGATTTTGAAATCATTTTTCAAGCTGGTGTTAGGCTATGTGCCCACGATGCAGAAAATTTCTGCAGCATTTCTGCATCTCCCTGGCAGAAAAAACGCATGCAGATTGTGCAGATTGTGCATGCGTTTTTCCTGCAGAATACATGCGGATTCACATGCGTATCCACATGCGTTAACGCATGTGTTTCCGCATGCGGACTGACAAGCACTTTCCAGGCGATAGCATCACTTGGAAAGTGCTTGACAACTAGGTCACACTGTATAAATCCATGCAAACGGCATGGATTTATACAGTGTGACCGTAAAAATAAAAAAAATAAAGCTATACTCACCCCTGATGCCCCGGCGTGTGCTGCAGTGCTCGTCCTGGCTTCTTCCGGGTTGCCGGCACATCGCGAGGCAGTCTGCGGTCACATGACCGCGACGTCATCTCAGGTCCTGGAAGGAGAAGCGCTGCCGGCATGCAGAGAGAAGCCGCCGGACAGGTGAATATAAACTTTATTTTATTCTTTTTTTACAGGTACAATGGTACCCAGGTCTGGATGAGAGTCTCCTCTCCTCCAGAACTGGGTACCATCCGCACATAAAGATGCATAAAATGCGCTTGTACAAATGTACAGATGCGGATATTATGCGTCTCAATGCAAGTCAATGGCGGCGCTTCCACTGCGCTTCCGCAAAATTAATGAACATGCTGCGGATTTATTTGCGCTGCAGATACGCTGCGGAAAAATCCGCAGCATGTGCATTGACATTGCGGAATGCCATTGGGGACCATGGGGTGCGGATTACCATGCGTTTTTGATGCGTTTCCGCTGCGGAAATTCCGCAGCATAAACGCATGAAAAACGCATCGTGTGCACGCAGCCTTATAAAGTATTCTAATTTTCTGAGATAATGACTTTTGTGTTTTCATTGGCTGTAAGCCATAATCATCAACATTAACAGAAATAAACACTTGAAATAGATCACTTGTAATGACTGTATGATATATGAGTTTCACTTTTTGTATTGAAGAACTGAAATAAATTAACTTTTTGATGATATTCTAATTTTGTGAGAAGAACCTGTATATACTGTATATATATCGCAAACAATTATCCAATTGTAATATAAATAAATAAGAAAAGCAGGCAGCACTCCAATAAATAAATGTGAAAAAGTGGACTTTATTTTAGCCCGTCTGGTGTGGCAATGTTTCGGTTGTGAACAACCTTTTCTCAAGCCATTTTTTCACATTTATTTATTGGAGCGCTGCCTGCTTTTCTTAGATAGATAGATAGATAGATAGATAGATAGATAGATAGATAGATAGATAGATAGATAGATAGATAATTAGAGAATCTATGATTACTGATCGACTAAAGTTATTGATTTTACTAGTATTATCATTTGAATTCTTGTGTGAGTGTTCCTTGTTGATTTCTAATAAAGATACTCTCACAATTAATACTAAGCACAACAGGTATTACAAACAAATCAATTAGATCCCCAAATAACTAACATTTTACATTTGCATTATCTTCTTATAGTAATATTTGAATTCCCTTTATGAACAGTCACAGTATGACGCTTTCCTGTGAACTTGTTACTATATTGTGGAATGAATTACCAGTACACTGACTTGCAAATTACTATGTTTTTCAGGTTTACACACTGAATGCTGTATAGCGTAACAATATGAAAATAATTCAAAATCTTTTCTTTCCACCCAGTTCAATTATTTCCTACTAAATTAATAATACAAAGATATTTCCAAGAACGCGAAGCTCAGCGGGCATGTTCCCAAGAACTGCTTATAAGTACAATGTGGCTATCCTTAAAATCAAGTAAACAACACTATCTGCATTCAGCCAAAATACTGCATAGAATAACGTTTTACGTATAACTGGGTTTGCATTTATATTTTATCGTTCTTGTGTGCCACTGTTATTTCATTTTCATGGTTCCAGATCCCACTGAATCCTGTATAATACTTACTTATTAAAATTTATGAATGTGTTTTTTCACAGGTTGGCTAACCAGAACCAAAAAAAAATCAAGCTTTGCTGGGTTAGGTGTGGCTATTCAGCTTTGTCGGGATTATATTTATGTCACTTTCTGAGAAATATTTAATAAAGGTAAAGTAGTCGCAAATAATGCTAACATACAAGCAGTTTTCTAGCTGTGTCATTTCTGTCATCCCTGCTCAGTTGCTTTCATACATTTACCCCCTTTGTTTTGGATTTTAAGTCTGACCCTCAGCCAGTACAACACTGCTGTATTGAGAGAATACCAACAAAAAAGAAGAATCACTGTGAACAAAAGTGCTGCTAGGACTCCAGGTGAAGCTCAAGGTCTTCAACACCTTTCTACGAATGGACATAACTGTACATCCAGATTGTAGATATTTACCCGCAATTAGGCGCACAGTAACAGACACATGAGATGTGCTATAAAAAATGTAGAAATGAAAATCATAAAATCAGTTTTTTAGTAAAATAAATATGGTTTATCTGTGATAAAAACAACAACCAGAAAAATGTAACATATTTGGCATTGCTGCATTTGTTATGACTTGTACTATAATATTGTATCAATGTTCCTCCCATACGGTGAATGCAGTTAAAAAAATATATGAAAAACTACGTCATATTTGCAATTTTTTTTAATCTTGGTTAAAATAAATAAATAAAAAGTCATAAAAAATTCATTTGTATCTTATATCGCCACATAGGAAAAGCCATGGCGAAATGCGTATTGGGCAGTTTAAGGTAATGTTTACTGTATACCATATACTCACTATGAGTTGATGAGAAACATTCACCTTTACTTGTTGATATTGTATTTTTGGTTTCCTCTGATTTATTGTACAACTACACTAATAAGGATTGTGGCCAATTGTTGTTGGATCTTTCTTGACATACATATACATATATATATATATATATGCACAGTGGTGGCCAAAAGTATTGGCACCCCTGCAATTCTGTCAGATAATACTCAGTTTCTTCCTGAAAATGATTGCAATCGCAAATTCTTTGGTATTATTATCTTCGTTTAATTTGTCTTCAATGAAAAAACACAAAAAGAATTGTCCTAAAGCCAAATTGGATACAATTCCACACCAAACCTAAAAAAGGGGGTGGACAAAAGTATTGGCACCGTTTGAAAAATCATGTGATGCTTCTCTAATTCGTGTAATTGACAGCACCTGTAACTTACCTGTGGCACCTAACAAGTGTTGGCAATAACTAAATCACACTTACAGCCAGTTAACATGGATTAAAGTTGACTTAACCTCTGTCCTGTGTCCTTGTGTGTACCACATTGAGCACGGAGAAAAGAAAGAAGACCAAAGAACTGTCTGAGGACTTGAGAAACCAAATTGTGAGGAAGCATGAGCAATCTCAAGGCTACAAGTCCATCCCCAAAGACCTGAATGTTCCTGTGTCTTCCGTGCGCAGTGTCATCAAGAAATTTAAAGCCCATGGCACTGTGGCTAACCTTCCTAGATGTGGACGGAAAAGAAAAATTGACGAGAGATTTCAACGCAAGATTGTGCGGATGGCGGATAAAGAACCTCGACTAACATCCAAACAAGTTCAAGCTGCCCTGCAGTCCGAGGGTACAACAGTGTCAACCCGTACTATCCGTCGGCGTCTGAATGAAAAGGGACTGTATGGTAGGATACCCAGGAAGACCCCACTTCTTACCCCGAGACATAAAAAAGCCAGGCTGGAGTTTGCCAAAACTTACCTGAGAAAGCCTAAAACGTTTTGGAAGAATGTTCTCTCGTCAGATGAGACAAAAGTAGAGCTTTTTGGGAAAAAGCATCAACATAGAGTGTACAGGAAAAAAAAAGAGGCATTCAAAGAAAAGAACACGGTCCCTACAGTCAAACATGGCAGAGGTTCCCTGATGTTTTGGGGTTGCTTTGCTGCCTCTGGCACTGGACTGCTTGACCGTGTGCATGGCATTATGAAGTCTGAAGACTACCAACAAATTTTGCAGCATAATGTAGGGCCCAGTGTGAGAAAGCTGGGTCTCCCTCAGAGGTCATGGGTCTTCCAGCAGGACAATGACCCAAAACACACTTCCAAAAGCACTATAAAATGGTTTGAGAGAAAGCACTGGAGACTTCTAAGGTGGCCAGCAATGAGTCCATACCTGAATCCCATAGAACACCTGTGGAGAGATCTCAAAATGGCAGTTTGGAGAAGGCACCCTTCAAATATCAGGGACCTGGAGCAGTTTGCCAAAGAAGAATGGTCTACAATTCCAGCAGAGCATTATAAGAAACTCATTAATGGTTACCGGAAGCGGTTGTTCGCAGTTATTTTGTCTAAAGGTTGTGCAACCAAGTATTAGGCTGAGGGTGCCAATACTTTTGTCCGGTCCATTTTTTGAGTTTTGTGTGAAATGATCAATGATTTGATTTTTGCTTCATTCTCTTTTGTGTTTTTTCCCTGCAAGCAAATTAAATGAAGATAATAATACCAAAGAATTTGTGATTGCAATCATTTTCAGGAAGAAACTGAGTATTATCTGAAAGAATTGCAGGGGTGCCAATACTTTTGGCCACCACTGTATATATATATACAGTACAGACCAAAAGTTTGGACACACCTTCTCATTTAAAGATTTTTCTGTATTTTCATGACTATGAAAATTGTACATTCACACGGAAGGCATCAAAACTATGAATTAACACATGTGGAATTATATACTTAACAAAAAAGTGTGAAACAACTGAAAATATGTCTTATATTCTAGGTTCTTCAAAGTAGCCACCTTTTGCTTTGATGACTGCTTTGCACACTGTTGGCATTCTCTTGATGAGCTTCAAGAGGTAGTCACCGGAAATGGTCTTCCAACAATCTTGAAGGAGTTCCCAGAGATGCTTAGCACTTGTTGGCCCTTTTGCCTTCACTCTGCGGTCCAGCTCACCCCAAACCATCTCGATTGGGTTCAGGTCTGGTGACTGTGGAGGCCAGGTCATCTGGCGTAGCACCCCATCACTCTCCTTCTTGATCAAATAGCCCTTACACAGCCTGGAGGTGTGTTTGGGGTCATTGTCCTATTGAAAAATAAATGATGGTCCAACTAAACGCAAACCGGATGGAATAGCATGCCGCTGCAAGATGCTGTGGTAGCCATGCTGGTTCAGTATGCCTTCAATTTTGAATAAATCCCCAACAGTGTCACCAGCAAAGCACCCCCACACCATCACACCTCCTCCTCCATGCTTCACGGTGGGAACCAGGCATGTAGAGTCCATCCGTTCACCTTTTCAGCGTCGCACAAAGACGCGGTGGTTGGAACCAAAGATCTCAAATTTGGACTCATCAGACCAAAGCACAGATTTCCACTGGTCTAATGTCCATTCCTTGTGTTTTAAGCCCAAACAAGTCTCTTCTGCTTGTTGCCTGTCCTTAGCAGTGGTTTCCTAGCAGCTATTTTACCATGAAGGCCTGCTGCACAAAGTCTCCTCTTAACAGATGTTGAAGAGATGTGTCTGCTGCTAGAACTCTGTGTGGCATTGACCTGGTCTCTAATCTGAGCTGCCGTTAACCTATGATTTCTGAGGCTGGTGACTTGGATAAATTTATCCTCAGAAACAGAGGTGACTCTTGGTCTTCCTTTCCTGGGGCGGTCCTCATGTGAGGCAGTTTCTTTGTAGCGCTTGATGGTTTTTGCAACTGCACTTGGGGACACTTTCAAAGTTTTCCCAATTTTTCGCACTGACTGACCTTCATTTCTTAAAGTAATGACGGCCACTCGTTTTTCTTTACTTAGCTGCTTTTTTCTTGCCATAATACAAATTCTAACAGTCTATTCAGTAGGACTATCAGCTGTGTATCCACCAGACTTCTGCACAACACAACTGATTGTCCCAACCCCATTTATAAGGCAAGAAATCCCACTTATTAAACCTGACAGGGCACACCTGTGAAGTGAAAACCATTTCCGGTGACTACGTCTTGAGGCTCATAAAGAGAATGCAAAGCAGTCATCAAAGCAAAAGGTGGCTACTTTGAAGAATCTAGAATATAAGACATATTTTCAGTTGTTTCACACTTTTTTGTTAAGTATTTAATCCCTCATGTTTTAATTCATGGTTTTGGTGTCTTTTTTGTGAATGTACAATTTTCATAGTCATGAAAATACAGAATAATCTTGAAATGAGAAGGTGTGTCCAAACGTTTGGTCTGTACTGTATATATATATACTGTATATATATATATATATATATATATATATATATATATATAAAATGTAATTTCCAAAACAGGTCAGTTTTATGTTACTCGCTAATTCTTCATATTTTTTCTTATTCTCGATGCAATATTATTCAGGGTGTTACTGTAATTGACAGTGAATTGCACTACTTCACCTTCTCTTACATATACCCAGCTAACTACTATAGTGTCATTACAAATTTGGTTCCGGAATGTCTATATGCCACTAGTTACATCCTAATTTTCTTTGGAACATGTTTTCTCCATAATGTTATGAGGACCCATCACCATTTACTGTTCATTTTATTGTCTTTTTATCTTGTTTTTTATCAATAAATATGCTATTTTATATAATTACAGTCATTCTTTGTAGGTTTTGATCTTATATGCTGTTAGGCCAGAGTCACATGAGCGTATAACACGGCCGAGTGTCGATTTTTTTTTTTCGGATAGCACTCTGCCCAATGTTATCCTATTGGGCAGTGCAGATCAGCGATTATTTTCTCATGACGATTTGGCATGAGAGAATGATCGCAGCATGCTGAGTTTGGCAGCGAGACTCGGCTCACTCACAACCATACAAGTATATGAGTGCGTGTTAAACATCGGACTGCACTCTGGTGTCATCACAGCGCAGTCCGATAAACAAGAGAATCGGAGCACAGTACACTGACACTTGGCTCATGCTCGCAGCAGAGCAGGATTTGAGAGTCATTAGCATATCGCATCTGATGCTATCACTACTATGATTCCGAATCGTCATGAGAGAACAACAGCAGGCCTGCACGGCCCCATAGTAAAACACTGGGCCAAGTGCTATCCAATAAATCATCGAATAGCACTCAGCCGTGTTATACGCTAGTCTGACTCCGGCCTCAGTTTGATTGTCTCCCCCTCGTCTCTTTATTATTTTATTAACACTGGTCTTTAGGCTAGCTGCCAAATTTTTGTTGCTTATATGTGTCAGATTATGGTGACAGAAAGTAAAGATTTTTATTATAAAAGTAATTTCTTGTGCAAAAGTAGCTAACATAAAAAACCCATATAAATTTGGTATTGGCATGATCGTGTCGATCGATATGAATAAAGAGGTCAATCATACTGAAAGATGAATGGAATGTAAAAAATGAAACACCAGTTAGAATTGACATTTATTTTTTTCTTTTTGCCTCAAAAAAAGTTAAATGGGTTGTTCGGTCTAAAACTACAAGTCCCCGGTTGCTCTATGTGACTGCGGACTAATGAATCCTCACATCGTACACTGCACGCTGTGAGGTTTCTCCGGTACTGGCGCAGGTGGCTATGTGACTGCTAATATGCCATATGCATACTTCCGGCCACATTCCGACTAGACTATTTCCATCTTCACTAATACACTTGTATTGAGCGATGCCATGCCCATATTGTTGGAATGTGGCCGGGAGTATGCATATCACATACTTGTGGTCACATGACCGCCATTCCCAGCGCCAGTATCGGAAAAACCTCAGAGTACTCAGTGCGCTTGATGTGAGGATTCACAAGTCTACAGTCACATAGAATGTTTGCAGACTTGAACTTTTAGACCAGACAACCCCTTTAACCTCTTCACCCCCAGCCTGTTTTCATCTTCCTGACCAGGCCAAATTTTCCAATTCTGACCAGTGTCATTTTATGAGGTAATAATCCTGGAACACTTTAATGTATCTCACTGATTCTGAGATTGTTTTTTTCATGACACATTGTACTTTATGTTAGTGGTAAATTTAGGTTGTATTTTTTTGCATTTATTTGTGAAAATTTGGTGAAAATTTAAAAAATTTTGCAATTTTCAAATATTGCATTTTTATTCCCTTAAACCAGAAAGGTCTCATGGCGATTTAATTCCCTTAAACCAGGTGCTTCTCACAAAATTAGAATATCATCGAAAAGTTAATTTATTTCAGTTCTTCAATAAAAAAAAGTGAAACTCTTATATTATATAGAGTCATTACAAACAGAGTGATTTATTTCTGTTAATGTTGATGATTATGGCTTGCAGACAACGAAAGCACAAAAGTCAATATCTCAGTAAGTTAGAATAATTAACAAAAAACACCTGCAAAGGCTTCCTACGAGTTTCAAAAGGTCCCTTAGTCTGTTTCAGTAGGCTCCACAATCATGGGGAAGACTGATGACTTGACAGATGTCCAGAAGGCAGTCATTGACACACTCCACAAGGAGGGTAAGCCACAAAAGGTCATTGCTAAAGAATCTGGCTGTTCACAGAGTGCTGTATCCAAGCATATTAATGGAAAGTTGAGTGGAAGGAAAAAGTATTCTAGTTTTGTGAGAAGCACCTGTATATCACAGAAAATAGTTAGTAAATAATATATGCCACATGTCTACTTTACATTACCATAATTTTTTAAACATATTTTTTTGTTAGGAAGTTAGAAGGTTTAAAAGTTTGTCAGCAATTTCTAATTTTTCCAACAAAACGTACAAAACTATTTTTTTAGGTTCCACATCCTGTTTGAAATGGCTTTGAGGGGCCTATGTGACAGAAAATTCCAAAAAGTGACATCATTTTAAAAACTGCACCCCTCAAAGTGCTCAAAACCTCACTCAAGAAGATTATTAACCTTTCAGGTGTTTCACAGGAATTAAAGCAATGTGGAAGGAAAAAATGGAAACATTAAATGTTCCCACAAAAATGTTGCTTTAGCCCCAAATTTTCATTTTCACAAATGTAACAGGTGAAAATGATCACCAAAATTTGTTGTGCAATTTCTCCTGAGTATGCTGATACCCCATATGTGGTGGAAAACTACTGTTAGGGCACAAAGCAGGGCTCAGAAGGGAAGGAGTGCTATTTGACTCTTGAAACGCAAAATCTGCTAGAACAGACCGCTGATGTTGTGTTTGCAAAGCCCCTGATGTGCATAAACAGTGGAAAATCCTCACAAGTGGCCCCATTTTGGAAACCACACCCCTTAAGGAATGTATCTAGAGCTGTTGTGAGCACTTTAAACATACAGGTTATTCATGGAATTTGATAACATTGAGTGGTGAAAATCAAAAAATAAAATTTTCCCACAAAAATGTTGATTTAGGCCCAACATTTTCCTTTTCACAAGGGTAACAGGAGAAATTTGCTGTGCAATTTCTGCTGAGTATGCCAATAGGCCATATTTGGTGGAAAACCACTTTCTATACATGGCAGTGCTCGGAAGAGAAGGAGCTCCATTTGACTTTTGAAGTGCAAAATTGTGTCGCGTTTGTAGAGCCCTTGATGTACCTAAACAGTGAAAACACCCCAAAAGTGACCTCATTTTGGAAACTACATCCCTCAAGGAATTTATCTATAGCTGTTGTGAGCACTTTTAACTCACAGATGTTTCACAGAATTTGATAATGCTGAGTCTTGAAAATAAAAAAATTTAATTTTCTCACAAAAATGTTGCTTTAGCCCCAAATTTTTAATTTTTACAAGAATTACAGGAGAAAAAGGACACCAAAATGTATTGTGCAATTTCTCTTGAGTACGCCGATAACCCATATTTGGTGTGAAATTATTGTTTGGGCACACTGCTGAGCTCCGAAAGGAAGGAGCGAAGTTTTTGAGCACAGACTTTGATGGAATGGTCTATGGGTGCCATATTGTGTTTGGAGAGCCCCTGATGTGCCTAAACAGTGGAAACCCCTGACAAGTGAACCCATTTTGGAAACTACACCCCTCAAGAAATTTGGTGTGGTGTGGTGAGCACCTGCAGTTTTTATAATGCTGAGCTGTGAAAATAAAAAAAATGACATTTTTCCCACAACAATGTTGATTTAGCCCCAAATTTTTCATTTTCACCAGGATAAACAGGCAAAAACAAAATATATAATTTGTTGCACAATTTCTCCTGTGTACACTAATACCCCATATGTGTTCAAAATCTATTTTTTAAGCACAGTATAAAGCTTAGAAGTGAAGCAGATTTTGCTGTTATGGTTTCATAGTAGCAGAGCCCCTGAGATGCCAGAACAGCAGAACCTTCCCAAAAGTGACCCTATTTTGCAAACTACACTCCTCAATGAATTCATCTAATGATACATGTATGGCAGTTTGCGGGAACGTATCTCCTCTAGTGCTATACATGTACAGTGGATGTCATGAAGGGGTTATTAAAAACTGATCAAAAAGTCACTCATACCTTATAATGGCACTAGTAAATACTACATGTTGTCCTGCAAAATACAAGCCATAAAACAGCTTTGCTAATGGTAAATTGTGAATCTTATGGCTTTCAAAATATGGCGATCACAAAACAAATGTTTTTTTTCAAAGAACGTATTAATTGTAGAAAAGTATTAAAATATAAATAAGGCAATATGAATTTGGCATAGCCATATTTATACCGACAGAAAGAATAAAGTTTTCAATTTATTTATGTAGCACAGCGAATAGCATATGATTTAAAATGCAATAGAAAGGGGGTAGAATAGTTGTTTTGCTTATATTCTTTCACAAAAAACAGTTGATAAAAGTCTGATATGAACCCCATAATGAAGCTAATTAGAAATGCAACTTATCTTAAGCAAAAAAAAAAACCTATGCCATCAAAAAAATAAAAAATTGTATTGCTCCTCGAACGCCACAATATAAAAAAAAAGTGAAAAAAAAATGGTCTGACATAAAAACCAAAACTGTCTGTTATGCCGGGGGGTTAATATGTTGAATTATATTGTTATTATTGTGTTGAGAAGAGGTCAGTCTCTGTTTAACTGTGAATGACAAAATCATCACCTATTAAATCCCTCATGGCAGCTCTCATACCCATCCTCACTCCGCTCCATCCATATGTCCTCCATGTCGATGAACAAGTATAACATGATTTCTGTTTTATCTAAGAGAGCAGTGATATAGTCGATACATCTATATAATATTATGTGATTGGCTTCAGGTAGAAAACGCTTCTGATTCATACTACCTGTTTAGATCTATAAGTCCTGTGTGTACATTCACCAGTGTATTTCTGTGAGATGTAGCTTCATACTGCTAGTAGCTGTTAGAGGGAAACTTATCACCAGCAGAAGGCGGAGGAGGCTGAAGCCGAGTCACAAAGAATACACAGGAGAGTGCATTATGATTCAGAGGACAACTGTTCTAGTTCACTGACTACAGGCTGCCATTAAATAGGATCAAGAGCAATGTGATGAGGCTCTGCAGCCTTCTGTAAAGCCACAGGCATCACTGGAAATATAGTCTGCATTAGGGGACAATTATCAGAAAATATAAAGAAAGTGCTGAATTAATGAATATCCACAATGCACATAATCATAGAAGCTCAAACTATGAGTAAAAAAGGTTATTTCTTTTGACTTTTACATCCAATAGGATCCATCAGAACATCATCAAATTCATTTGAAAATCAATCTATTTTAAGAACTGAAGGCAAGGCATTAGCATGAACATGATTGCTTGTGTTTAGGATTGGCTCAAGTGGTTGTACAGGATTTTAAAAATGTGGCTGCTTTCTTTCAGAAATAGAGCCACACTTGTCCATTTATGGTATTGCAGTGTATCATTATTAAAGGGAAAGGTTCTGAGCAATTATGCTATCTGTATGTGACTCTGCTATATAACTCATAGCAGTCAGTATGCCTCATTGATTTCAGAGAGCAGTTGGTGGTTAGGACGTATTTCTTTGAGGCGCTATCACTGTGGGTATTTAGTTCTCTTTCTGGGGCTGATGTCCTTTTTCGAGTGTTGGCTGTATGACACTGATGGCTTCCTTGTTAAATGGAATGGGCTCAGCTCCCAAGCACGCTTCATATATTAAGTGAGCATTTCCCCCATACATACAGTGCCTACAAGTAGTATTCACCCCCCTGCAGATTTAGCTGGTTGACACATGCGGAATTAACTTGGCATTGTGACATTTGTACTGTAGATCAGCCTGGAAGTGGGAAATGCACTGCAGCAATTTTTTTTTTTTTTTTTAAACGTAAAAAGTTAATTCAGAGTGTCATTTATTATTCAACCCCTCAAACCACAAGAATTCTGTTTGGTCCCCCTAAAGTATTAAGAAGTAGTTCAGGCACCAAGAATAATGAGCTTCACATGTGTGGATTAAAGATCTCTTTTGCCAGCCTTTTCTGACTATTTAAGACCCTCCCCAAACTTGTGAACAGCACTCAGACATGGTCAACATCGGAAAGACAAAGGAGCATTCCAAGGCCATCAGAGACAAGATCGTGGAGGGTCACAAGGCTGGCAAGGGGTACAAAACCCTTTCAAAGGAGTTGGGCCTACCTGTCTCCACTGTTGGGAGCATCATCCGTAAGTGGAAGGCTTATGGAACTACTGTTAGCCTTCCACGGCCAGGACAGCCTTTGAAAGTGTCCTCCCGTGCCGAGGCCAGGCTTGTCCGAAGAGTCAAGGCTAACCCAAAGACAACAAGGAAGGAGCTCCGGGAAGATCTCATGGCAGTGGGGACATTGGTTTCAGTCAATACCATAAGTAACGTACTCCACCGCAATGGTCTCCATTCCAGACGAGCCCGTAAGGTACCTTTACTTTCAAAGCGTCATGTCAAGGCTCGTCTACAGTTTGCTCATGATCACTTGGAGGACTCTGAGACAGACTGGTTCAAGGTTCTATGGTCTGATGAGACCAAGATCGAGATCTTTGGTGCCAACCACACACGTGACGTTTGGAGACTGGATGGCACTGCATACGACCCCAAGAATACCATCCCTACAGTCAAGCATGGTGGTGGCAGCATCATGCTGTGGGGCTGTTTCTCTGCCAAGGGGCCTGGCCATCTGGTCCGCATCCATGGGAAGATGGATAGCACGGCCTACCTGGAGATTTTGGCCAAGAACCTCCGCTCCTCCATCAAGGATCTTAAGATGGGTCGTAATTTCATCTTCCAACAAGACAACGACCCAAAGCACACAGCCAAGAAAACCAAGGCCTGGTTCAATAGGGAAAAAGTCAAGGTGTTGGAGTGGCCTAGTCAGTCTCCTGACCTTAACCCAATTGAAAACTTGTGGAAGGAGCTCAAGAATAAAGTCCACATGAGACACCCAAAGAACCTAGATAACTTGGAGAAGATCTGCATGGAGGAGTGGGCCAAGATAACTCCACAGACCTGTGCCGGCCTGATCAGGTCTTATAAAAGACGATTATTAGCTGTAATTGCAAACAAGGGTTATTCCACAAAATATTAAACATAGGGGTTGTATAATAATTGGCCCACACTTTTATGTTTAAAATTTAATAAAATTGAACTGAGCAACATAACTTTTTGGTTTGTAAGATTTATGCTTCTGTTCATAAAACCTACTCTCGTTTGCAGTTTGAAGGCTCTAACTTATTTGCATCTTATCAAACCAGCTAAATCTGCAGGGGGTTGAATACTACTTGTAGGCACTGTATATGGCAGATATCGCCAATGGAAATTTTACCCGGTGGGCCGTCCAGGACCATTGGGCTCAGAAGTTGCCTGGGTTCACTGGGTGCTGACGCAGGCTGTGACTATATGCTAGGTACATTACTATGTCTAATACTTTCCTATGTAGCATTGTGAGGCAGAAGATTATACTATAGTCTTGTTTTTATATTTTCTTTGTTTCAGTTTTTTTGTGTGTTTTCCCTAATTGATCATGGGATGATATCCTCTATGTAACTCTGTTATGAGATTTATACTGATGAATATACCTCCAACGTTTCAACATGTTAGTTTGTCAGAGATGGATGCATTTAGTTCATAATACAAGATTGAGCTACATTATATAAACACATTAAATGAATGTCTATACAAGTTTATTAGCAATAATTAGCATCCTGATTTATTAATATACTATGTATATGCTAACTAGGGACACTTAAACAGTAAAGAAGAGCAAATCGATTTAAAAAAGATGTCCCCAGGTCAGAATTGGCCAGTTTTTGCTTTTATTTTATTCCCACTGCTGAGTAATCTGTTATTTTTTTTAAATCCGCCATATGGTTCCAGAGATATGGACTTTTTATTTAGTGCTTATTTTTATGTTCTTTACCAAGAGGGCGTGGCTAACAGTTTCTCTGGGGGAATATCTTTAGGCTGCTCTGCATAATTACCCTGTGAGTAACGCCCTATTGGTAAAGATCATAACAATAAATAAATAAAAAGCTCATATTTCTGAAACCATATAGCGGATTAAAAAAAAACAAAAACAGAATACTCAGGAGAGCAGTGAGAATAAAACAGAAGCACAAACTGACCACTTTTGACCTGGTGACAAATGCAAATGTTGTGACAGCCCATCTATTAGCAGGACGCTTGGAAGGTGGGAATAAGTATACTTTTATGGAAGGGAAGAATATATCTATATACTTAGAGCTGCCAAAACCATTTAAAACTCCTTTAATGTACATTTAAAGATGTGAAAATAAACTTTCTGTTTGTGAACATATTAATGAGTGAATTCAGTGCCAGAACTATTCAGCACCTCTTCTCAAAACTCCACATCATTTGTGTTCCTACAATTCAGTACTGGCGGAAACAATAATCAAAACCCATCAAAATAGATACGCCAGAATTCTAAAGTAATTTGCTTTGAAAAGTCACAAAAAGTTTGTGACTTTTGTTTTTTTATGCCAGTTTTGCCAAAATGGGTGAAGCTGAGGTGGGGTGGCCTACCTTGCAGCAGAAATATTACTCCTGTCCCTAACTGGAGTAATATTTGTGGCGAGGTGCACGGAGGTGAACGCCACTCATCAGATGCTCCAGATTCATCAAGAGACATGTGCATCTTTATATATCAGGAACATCTGACTCTATCATGCCCCCTATTCAAGACTGGCATCTTTATGATCTGGGACATTGAATAGATCCAAATCACTGTCCAATAGTTCTATGCTAACTATTTGCTAATTACTAAGGATGTGGACATTACTATATGTGTAAATGCATTAAAATATAAATTTGAGATTTGTGCAAAAATCCTACACTAAGTTTGTCATTTAGTTTTTCTCAACTAAAGGTGAGTTGTTTTTGTAAGCTTGTCAAAGACGTGCAGAAAACTGAAGTCATTTTTTCCTGCCTGTTTCCATTTTTGAAGGTCAATTACACAGCATGTATGCACACTAAATACCCTGAGATGTAAATCAGCTTTAAGAGTGGTTGAATAGATCCTTAGGACATTCAGAAACTACAGGAAGGAAATGTGGCTTATGGCAATTATTCCAAGAAAAGGCAAAATTGCAAAGAAGGACAAGTGGCTACAGTCTTTTCATGATGTACATCAAGTCAAAGTAAGAACCTGGCAGTCATAAAATAGATATATACAATATACTGACTTGTACAGTGATTAAGATTAAGACAAAGCAAAAGTACTGTGCGTAATGCCTTCGAGTATACTTAAATGCTAAAGTCCAGATCACAATTTTGTGTAGTAAGCATGAACTTGGGAAAGGAGTACAATAAAAACCTGTAGTGGTTCATGGTAATTATTTCTCATTTAAAAGTTCATTACATTAAACTGAAAAATAAAGTTTTTTATTTTATATACAGAGTGGGTGGCTACCTGCCGCGTTCTGCATTGCCAAATCAATTACAGGTTTTTAAATCAAGATTAATTTTATGTTCTGCAGCCTTTAGGGTCTTAAAGGGGTTGTCTAGCGAAAGCAAGTTATCAACTATCTACAGGATAGGTGATAACTTGTTGATTGGTGGGGTTCCAACTGCAGGGACCCAGACTGATCATGAGAATGGGGATCTTTTATCCCCATTACATTGAAGAGGCAGCACGCATGCTCGACTGCTGTTCCCTTCTTTCCCTATGGGCTGTTGAGCACTGCGCTCGACTTTTTTGGCAGCCCCATATAGAATGAATGGCGTCTGACCTGCCACATAATTTTGTAATGGGTTGTCCATCAGAGAAACTCACTAATTAGTAAGTTATAACTTGTTTTAAAGGAAATTTGTCACCAGGTTTTTGCTACCTAATCTAAGAGCAGCATAATGTAGAGACAGAGAGTCTGATTCCAGTAATATGTCACTTACTGGGCTGCTTGATATATTTTTGATAAAATCACTAGTGCGTATCACTAGAGGACTAGTAAATCTTATGCTAAGTAGTCCAACCACACCCTCACCGCTAATTGGCAGCTTTCTGCCTATGGACAATGTGCACAGAAAGGTGTCAATCAGTGGTGTGGGCGGGTTATACAGAGCTCAGCATTCAGAGAATTGTTAGATCTGAAGCTGATAAACAGAGATTTTATCACAATTGCAGCAACCAGTAAAGTAAATGATGCATCACTAGAATCTGGGAATCTGCCCCCACATCATGCTGCTCTCATATGGAGTAGCAAAAGCCTTGTGACAAATTCCCTTTAACTGGACAGCCCCTTTAACATTTCGATCTGTCTGCCCTAAATACTGAGAATACTTTGTAACATTTTTGTTATATTAGAGATTTGCATTAAATATTAAGCGCACTACATATGAAATGTGCATTTACATGCTCTTATCATAAATGTTACATTGAGAAGTGACATGTTGAAAACATGTAATGACCCTATGCATGGAGAAGGCCAAGGCCAAGATAGAAATGTAACCCTCTCTTCTCTAACTATATTTGGTGATCAGGTGATTGCATTGTATGGTGTCACAGACATGATCCTACTTCATACCATATATCAGTAAAGAAGCGGTCCCAGAGAAACTCTCCAGCTGACAAAAAAAGCACATAGCAGCTATCAGATAGTGACAGCGCAGTTTGCTCCTCCTATGTCGACCTCTGTTAGTACAGCCTCATATGGAAAGATAAAAAGCTACATACAGCAGCTGTCAACAGTAAATGGGTGGCAGTGTTGTGTTCACTAAGGAAGTGGGGAGGTAGGTGGCAGGCACAGGCGCTGTTGCCCTCGACACACAATTCTTTGGGCTGCCAACACAGTTAAATACCGTTGTAGAGAAGGATTTTTTGTGGGTGACACAAGGGTGAGAACTCATGGCGCCCCATTACTTTTTAAAGGTAGAATCAACCCTCCTAAGCCGTCTATATGGATATCTGCGTTTTTCTTGTATGTAAATGTCCTCTTCCAGGCAATGGGGAGGACGCTGCCTGAAAGATAACTCTGCCTCCTGAGCTTATTTTAAATAAAAGGGGGAGTCACCTGTGTGAGACAAGTAACTAACACAGAAAAGGAGAACTGAACTTTGTCTTCTTGTAAACAAATTTTTTGCATCTCTTTGAGCTCTGCTGTATTGCAACAATATTACAACCCTTATATAACATCAAATAATTGGATATCAATATGCAAAAAATTGCACTTCAAACAAATCCATAAACCACATCTACACTAAAATACCAGTGCAGAGAAGCAAAGAGATCCATTAGTATGTAAAAGTCAATTTTATTTCATCAATCAATTAAAAATATAACAAACCTGTTTTCAAAAGAACATATACAGTTAGGTCCATATATATTTGGACAGAGACAACATTTTTCTAATTTTGGTTCAAGACATTACCACAATGAATTTTAAACAAAATAATTCAGATGCAGTTGAAGTTCAGACTTTCAGCTTTCATTTGAGGGTATTCACATTAAAATTGGTTGAAGGGTTTAGGAGTTTCAGCTCCTTAACATGTGCCACCCTGTTTTTAAAGGGACCAAAAGTAATTGGACAGATTAAATAATTGTAAATAAAATGTTCATTTCTAGTACTTGGTTGAAAACCCTTTGTTGGCAATGACTGCCTGAAGTCTTGAACTCATGGACATCACCAGACGCTGTGTTTCCTCCTTTTTGATGCTCTGCCAGGCCTTCACTGTGGTGGTTTTTAGTTGCTGTTTGTTTGTGGGCCTTTCTGTCTGAAGTTTAGTCTTTAACAAGTGAAATGCATGGTCAATTGGGTTGAGATCAGGTGACTGACTTGGCCATTCAAGAATATTCCACTTCTTTGCTTTAATAAACTCCTGGGTTGCTTTGGCTTTATGTTTTGAGTCAGTGTCCATCTGTAGTATGAAATGACGACCAATCATTTTGGCTGCATTTGGCTGGATCTGAGCACACAGTATGGCTCTGAATACATCAGAATTCATTCGGCTGCTTCTGTCCTGTGTCACATCATCAATAAACACTAGTGACCCAGTGCCACTGGCAGCCATGCATGCCCAAGCCACCACACTGCCTCCGCCGTGTTTTACAGATGATGTGGTATTCTTTGGATCGTGAGCTGTACCATGCCTTCGCCATACTTTTCTCTTTCCATCATTCTGGTAGAGGTTGATCTTGGTTTCATCTGTCCAAAGAATGTTCTTCCAGAACTGTGCTGGCTTTTTTAGATGTTTTTTTAGCAAATTCCAGTCTAGCCTTTTTATTCTTGATGCTTATGAGTGGCTTGCACCGTGCAGTGAACCCTCTGTATTTACTTTCATGCAGTCTTCTCTTTATGGTAGATTTGGATATTAATACGCCCACCTCCTGGAGAGTGTTGTTCACTTGGTTGGATGTTGTGAAGGGGTTTCTCTTCACCATGGAGATTATTCTGCGATCATCCACCACTGTTGTCTTCCGTGGGCACCCAGGTCTTTTTGCATTGATGAGTTCACCTGTGCTTTCTTTCTTTCTCAGGATGTACCAAACTGTAGATTTTGCCACTCCTAATATTGTAGCAATTTCTCGGATGGGTTTTTTCTGTTTTTGCAGCTTAAGGATGGCTTGTTTCACCTGCATGGAGAGCTCTTTTGACCGCATGTTTACTTCACAGCAACACCTTCCAAATGCAAGCACCACACCTCAAATCAACTCCAGGCCTTTTATCTGCTTAATTGAGAATGACATTACCAAGGGATTGCCCACACCTGTCCATGAAATAGCCTTGGAGTCAATTGTCCAATTACTTTTGGTCCCTTTAAAAACAGGATGGCACATGTTAAGGAACGGAAACTCCTAAACCCTTCATCCAATTTTAATGTGGATACCCTCAAATGAAAGCTGAAAGTCTGAACTTCAACTGCATCTGAATTTTTTTGTTTAAAATTCATTGTGGTAATGTTTAGAACCAAAATTAGAAAAATGTTGTCTCTGTTCAAATATATATGGACCTAACTGTAGCTAAAAAACAGAGTGCCCAGTATGGGGAACTAGATCCTGCCAAGAAATATGATATAATGTCAATGAAGGCTCATAAGTGACTATTCTAATATAGTATTGCTAAATTCCTAAAGATTTCCTTAAAGTAAACATTTCTGCATGATATCTATAATATACACACACGGTCAAAATTGTTGGTACCCCTCGTTTAATGAAAGAAAAACCCACAATGGTCACAGAAATAACTTGAATCTGACAAAAGTAACAAATTAAAAATCTATGAAAATGAACAAATGAAAGTCTGTCATTGCTTTTCAACCCTGCTTCCCCAGAATTTAAAAAAAAATTAAACTCATGAAATAGGCCAGGACAGAAATGATGGTACTCTTAACTTAATATTTTGTTGAACAACCTTTTGAGGCAATCACTGCAATCAAACGATTCCTGTAACTTTCAATGAGACTTCTGCACCTCTCGACAGGTATTTTGGCCCACTCCACATGAGCAAACTGCTCAAGTTGTCTCGTGTTTGAAGGTTGCCTTTTCCAGACGGCATGTTTCAGCTCTTTCCGAGACCTTTAGGTAAGGGCTCATAGAAAGCTACTTCAGAATAGTCCAATGTTTTCCTCTTAGCCATTCTTGGGTGTTTTTAGCTGTGTGTTTTGGGTCATTATCCTGTTGTAAGACCCATGACCTGCAACTGAGACCAAGCAGTCTGACACTGGACAGCACATTTCTCTCTAGAATCCCTTGATAGTCTTGAGATTTCATTGCACCCTGCACAGATTCTAGACACTCTGTGCCAGATGCAGCAAAGCAGCCTCAGAACATAGCAGAGCCTCCTCCATGTTTCACAGTAGGGACAGTGTTCTTTTCTTGATATGCTTCATTTTTCCATCTGTGAACATAGAGCTGATGTGCCTTGCCAAAAACCTCCACTTTTGTCTCATCTGTCCATAGGACATTCTCCCAGAAGCTTTGTGGCTTGTCAACATGTAGTTTGGCAAATTCCAGTCTGGCTTTTTTATAATTTTTTTCAACAATGGTGTTCTCCTTGGTAGTCTCCCATGAAGTCCACTTTGGATCAAACAACGACGGATAGTGCGATCTGCAACTAATGTTCCTTGAGCTTGAAGTTCGCCTTTAATCTCTTTAGAAGTTATCCTGGGCTCTTTTGTTACCATTCGCATTATCCGTCTCTTTGATTTGTCATCAAATTTCAAAATACAGGCCCATTGACTGATTACAAGATTGTAGACACCTGTGATGCTAATTAGTGGAAACAACTTGATTTAACATGTCCCTTTTTTCAGATTATTTTCAGGCGTACCATCTTTTCTGTCCAGGCCTATTTCAGGAGTTTATTTTTTTTTTAAATTCTGTGGAAGCAGGGTTGAAAAGCAATGTCCTACTTCATTTGTTTATTTTCATAGATTTTTAATTTATTATTACTTTTGTCAGATTCAAGTTATTTCTGTGACCATTGTGGGTTTTTCTTTCATTAAAAGAGGGGTACCATCAATTTTGACCACGTGTGTAATAATTATTTTTGTGGATCCTTTGATCCACATAAATAATGCCCAATAAAAAGAAGCCAAAATGATGGTTCATACAAAAGGAACCATATACCTGATAAATGTTATGCCAAGAGATGAGCCACGATAAGAAGTAGCCAAAATCAGAGCAGGACGCTGTTCCCCTTCACCCCGACGCACGTTTCGCACGCTTGCTTCTTCCAGGGGGCACCACGAGGTTAAGGACATGGGCCAGGCATGGTACGTGTGAGCTCGCCTCGCCTCAGAGCCGCCACCAGGTTCCGGCCATTGTCACACACGACCATGCCTGGCTGTAGGTTTAGCGGTGTCAGCCATAGATCTGCCTGCTCTTTCAGAGCTGTCCACAACTCTTCAGCGTTGTGCGGTTTGTCACCTAAGCATATTAGCTTCAGCACAGCTTGTTGTCGCTTGGCCGAGGCAGTGCTGCAGTGCTTCCAACTTGTGACTGATGTGGTCATTTTGGAGATGGAGGCTGAAGAGGAGGAGGAGGTGCAGGAGCTGTATAATGTGGGGGCAACCCTGATTGACCTAGGGCCCGCAATCCTTGGCGTCGGGAGGACGTGTTCCATCCCAAGGTCTGACTGGGTCCCGGCTTCCACTATATTAACCCAGTGTGCCATCAGCGAGATGTACCGTCCCTGCCCACAAGCACTTGTCCACGTGTCCATGGTTAGGTGGACTTTCCCAGTAACTTTGTTGTTGAGGGCACGTCTAATGTTGTGGGTCACGTGTTTGTGTAATGCGGGGAAGGCACACCGGGAGAAATAGTGGCGGCTAGGCACCGAGTACCGAGAGACGGCTGCCGCCATCATGTTGTGGAAAGCTTCCATCTCCACAAGACTAAAAGGCAACATTTAGAATGAAAGCATTCGCAAAATGTGTGAATTTAGTAGTGTGGCCTGTGGGGCGTTGGCTGCATATTTGTGCATGCGTTCCAAGGACTGGGGTAGGGACAACTGAATGCTGCGCTGGGACAAGGATGTGGACAAGGGGACCCGAGTTCCCACCCGAGCAACCCGGAAATACCCGCCGAGCTCGTCGAGCACAGTGATGCTCGGGCGAGTACCGAGTAGTGGCGAGCACGTTCGCTCATCACTAGCACGATGCCTTTAGTGTGAATGTACAATTTTCATAGTCATGAAAATACATAAAAATCTTTAAATGGGAAGGTGTGTCCAAGCTTTTGGTCTGTACTGTACGTTGTCAGAAAATACTGCCATTTCTGGTCTCCAATAAAAATGTCTTTCAGTGTGTCATTGAAGCAATTCACAGCAGTTTGCTGGTCTGTTAGAACTCTCCTGTTAGGTTTTTTCTAGTTTACTGGTCATATGACCATTTTTGTCTATTTAATCCGGCTCCGCCCTCCTGGCCTTGCTGGACTTCATTGTATTTTCTACTTTTGAGCTAGCTTGGTACTCTGTTATCTTTCTCTGTTAGTTTTGCTAGGTCTTCTGACCACTATGTTCTATGTTGTGTGTTTGTCTTTTACTGCTACAATTTCTGCTAGGAGGTGACCAACTTTATCCCAGTCCCTAGTTCTTGTAGGGATCCCTCCCTTGCATCTATAGGTCTTCGTACAGACTAGCCGAGGACTTTAGCGGGTCTGATCGCAGGATCAGGTTCCCCGTTACATCGTAGGGATCCAGTTTAGTTCTATTGTAGGGACAGATCTCCTGTCTTTCCTTAGTGCTTGTAGCAGATCATAACATGGTCAAACTACTTACCTACAGGCAAGGTATTTAAAACTCGGTTTTCTCCATCACACAGATCACATATAAATTCGCTCCAAACTCAGTCATTTGAAGTGAGCGTGGAAGATGCTGTCCTCCATTTAAAATGGGCAAGGCACATGGCAAGGGACGGGGAACTGGATGTTATGGTAATGGTGCATGCAGTACTGCCTCGGCCAAGCGGCAACAGGCTGTGCTGAAGCTAATATGCTTAGGTGAAAAACCGCGCAATGCTGAAGAGTTGTGGACAGCTCTGAAAGAGCAGGCAGATCTGTGGCTCACACTGCTGAACCTAAAGCCAGGCATGGTCGTGTGTGACAATGGCCAGAAACTGGTGGCGGCTCTGAGGTGAGGCGAGCTCACACACGTACCATGCCTGGCCCATGTGCTTAACCTCGTGGTTCAATGGTTTCTCAAATCCTACCCGGAGCTGCCGGATCTGCTTGTTAAAGTACGCCGCCTGTGTGCCCATTTTAGAAAGTCAGCTACAGCTTCCGCCGCCCTTGCAGTGTTTCAGCAGCGTTTGTAGCTTCCGGCTCACAGACTGGTGTGTGATGTCCCCACGCGTTGGAACTCTACACTGCAGATGTTGGGAAGGATTTGTGAGCAGAAGAGGGCAGTTGTTGAGTAACAGCATCAACAACGCTGTCGGTATTCAGTTCAGACTCCACACATAAGACCTCAGGAGTGGACATGGATGTCAGACATATGTACCATCCTCCAGAACTTTGAGGACTCCACTAAGATGGTGAGCGGCGATGACGCCATAATTAGAGTCACCATCCCGCTTCTCTGTCTTCTGAAATGCTCTCTGCTCACAATCAAAGAGGATGCATTGCAGGCGGAGTACAATGAGATGGAGCAAGGAACCATACAGGGTGATTACACACAGCCAAGCCTCATCTCATCCCAATGTGGATTGGGTGACAATGAAGAAGAGGAGGAGGAGGAAGGAAAGCAGCTAGTTTCATGCACTATAGATGGTACTACCTGCACAGCTGTCATACCATCTGTTCAGCGTGTGTTACGCTTGCGCCCGGACTGACTGGCGTGAGCGTGATTAGTGATCCCACTGTACCATGAACCGAGGAGTGCCTGGAGGGGCGTAACTAAGTATCAACCCGATCCGACCAAGGTCGCACGGCGGCTCAGTCGACTCCGTGAACCAAGGAGGAACCGAGCAGAGGGACCAGGTGCTACTCCAGGTCAGACCCCGGTCACAGCTGTTGACCCACACTGGGGAATGCAGGAACAGGCAGGTTAGACTGGTATACAGGCAGGTGGGTATTGGCAAGCACGGATGGTATGCAGACAGGTGAGTACTGGCAAGCACGGCTGGTATGCAGACAAGCTGGCACTGGCAAACACGGCTGGTATGCAGACAGGTGGGCACTGGCAAGCACGGCTGGTATGCAGACAGGTGGGTACTGGCAAGCACAGCTGGAGTGCAGACAGGGAGATACTGACAAACACGGCTGGATTGCAGACAGGGAGATACTGGCAAGCACGGCTGGAGTGCAGACAGGGAGGTACTAGCAGGTTGGAGCGCAGGCTGGATAGGGTCCAGTACAGACTGGGAGACAGGAACAGAGCCGCAGATGCGGTAGACAAGCAGAGTAAAGTGAAACAGCCGGAGCGGAGGACAAGGCAGAGCAGAGAAAAACCACCGGTGCGATGGGCAAGGCAGAGCAGAGCGGAACCGCCGGAGAGGTGGACAAGGCAGAGCAGAGCAGAACCGCCGGAGCGGTGGTCAAGGCAGAGCAGAGCGGAACCGCCGGAGCGGTGGACAAGGCAGAGCAGAGCGAAACCGCCGGTGCGGTGGACAAGGCAGAGCAGAGCGAAACCGCCGATGCGGTGGACAAGGCAGAGCAGAGCGAAACCGCAGGTGCGGTGGACAGGGAAGAGCAGAGCGAAACCGCAGGTGCGGTGGACAAGGCAGAGCAGAGCGAAACTGCAGGTGCGGTGGACAAGGCAGAGCAGAGCGAAACCGCAGGTGCGGTGGACAAGGCAGAGCAGAGCGAACCGCAGGTGCAGTGGACAAGGCAGAGCAGAGCGAAACCGCAGGTGTGGTGGACAAGGTAGAGAAGAGCAGAACCGCCGGAGCGGTGGGCAAGGCAGAGCAGAGCGAAACCGCTGACTCGGTGAGCAAGCATAGCCGAACAGTGCTGAAGGTGCAGGCAGAGAGGACAGGACTCTGTTCACATGGAACAGACTGGAAAATACAGGAAGATGGCTAGAACACAGGAGGTAGATACGGAGGAAGGGAAAGGGACAAGCAGAACCAGATACACACAAGGTACTTACTATGAAGTAGCGAGTGGACACAAAACTCACAAACAGAAGTACAGAGACAATGAGTTGGAGTTAGGTGCAGGTTCAGACACTGCAAGAAAAGGGAAGGTATGGACATAGAGACAAACAGGTAACAGGCTAGGAGACAGTTCAGACAGGAACTGCTACTGCAACGAGATACAAGAACGAGCCTGGGTATACAGCCCCCAGGGTGACAGAAACAGACTAGAAGTCACAGGTAACAGGCCTGGGTATACAGCCCCCAGAGTGGCGGAAACAGGCTAGAAGTCAGAGATAACAGGCCTGGGTATGCAGCCCACAGGGTGGCAGAGACAGACTAGAAGTCACAGGTAACAGGTCTGGATATGCAGCCCCCAGAGTGGGGGAAACAGACTAGAAATCAGAGATAACAGGTCTGGGTATGCAGCCCCCAGAGTGGCGGAAACAGACAAGATACAGGACAGGACCTGGCAATTCAGTTGCAAAGACAAACTGAGTGAAGGTGTTGCTCAGGCACCTCCTTCTGGGTGGAGGGGGTTTAAATATCCAGTGACTCAGAGCAATAGGCTGGGGACGCATTAGGAGCATGCCCACAGCAGCTATAAGAATCAGGAAGTAAGCGGGCCACCTCCCTAAGCAATCAGACAAGAGACATGCACACAGCATGAACTGGAGCAAGGTTTGTAGGCTGGACTGATGGGTAAGATTGTGGTCTTGCATAGTGGGAGGTGGTGCAGTATGCAAGCAAACCGCCATGTTACAGCGTGGATGGCCAGGGGACAGAGAGAAGGAGGAGGAGGAGAGCACGGTCAATCATCCTCTTGGTGAGAACACAGAAGTCTTGCCTGTTAGCCTGTTAGTAGTCAGGCACGCATGGCCGAATTTATGTTACACTGCGTTTCCCATGACCCTCACGTTCTCAAAATGTTGGGTGACAGTCATTACTGGTTGGTGACACTTCTAGACCCACGCTACAAGGAGAACTTTATATCTCTTATTCCTGAGGCGGACAGGTCTACAAAAATGGGGCTGTACCAGAAGGCCCTTGTTGCGGAAGTATTAAAAAAATTCCCATCTGAAAACGCTGGCGGCAGAGGGCACACTTCGTTGGACAACCAAGGAGTACAGGTGAGAGAGACACAACTTCAATCCAGCAGAGGCAGGGGAACACTGTCAAAGTTCTGGGAGAGTTTTCTCAGACCCTCCCATCGGACAGGCCATGAGGCGTGGGGTAATCTCACAAGGAGTGCAAAGTTTGGGAAGATGCTGAGGGAGTACCTTGCTGACCGTACCAACGTCCTCCGTGATTCCGCTGTGCCATATAATTATTGGGTATCCAAGCTGGATACGTGGAATGAACTGGCTCTCTATGCCTTGGAGGTCCAGGCCAGCCCTGCCGCCAGCGTTTTATCAGAGCGGGTTTTTAGTGCCGCTGGTGGAATTATAACTGAAAAGCGCATCTGCCTGTTAATTGAAAATGCTGACAGGCTGACTCTTATAAAAATGAACAAGGGCTGGATTGGGCCAGACTTCTCATCACCACTGAATGATAGCAGTGTAACATAAACTCCAATCCAGTGTCTTTTCTTGGGAGGTGTATTCCCATGCACTTTTTCACACCCACACATGGGTATACACTTCCTGATTTGGGTTATTTGCTCTTGTCCTCCTCCTTCTCCTCATCCTCCACCACCATATCACCAGGGTGACTGTGGTCCGTGATGCAACACCCACCTAATTTTTTTAAAGGGTGTTTTTGATGCCCGTAAAAATTTTTTTTATACAGTATGTTCATGTATATGTGGCGCCCCCGAGGGTTCGGTTGCCACAGAAGTATTGCATCTCATCCAGAGGTGTGGTACCTCACTCTCAGGTAAGGAAGGAGTATGGCTCAGGACCCTAACACCTGCATTCACTACACCACATTTCCGAGGGCAGGGCGAGATTGCTCCTACGGGAGAGCACAGTCCCTGGTCCCTGGCTGGAGTGGCGAGGAACCACAAGTGAGTGGGAACCATGTAGTAGATGGGGTGGAGGAAGTAGAATAGGGGAGCACTTGCCAGGAGCAGCATAAAAGGGGATGGAACCATCTAGAAGCAGACAGTCAGAGGAGGAGAAGTGACAGAGCAGGGGCTCTGCAGGAGCTCTGCTCCGGAGGCGGGCCTAGCCTGTGAGACCCAGGACTGAAGGAGAGAGGAGAGAGGAGCAAGGAAGGCTCCAGAAGGAGAGAAGGGATCCTAGGGGTACGGGAAGTGCTGAAAGCCACCCGTACGCCTGAATCTGCAGGAACGTGGAAGGATCAAGCCACAGAGGGGACCTGCCCTTTATCTAGTAGAGGAGGAATTCAAGCCTCAGCTAGCAACCGGAGGCGTCTGTACTTTCAGGGTGCAGTTGCCCACTACCACAGTTAACAATCGCCGAAAAGGTGGCCACATAGGGCCCAGGGGACTGCAGGTTGCCCGCCAAGACCCGAGGCCACCGGCTTGGGACACTGACTGTGAGGCGCAGGGCAGGAGGGTGAGAGCCAGCGCAGGAAGACGACTGAGGATGGTACACAGAACGGGGTCCTGGTAAATACTCTGGAAATACCTGAGGGTGGACTGAGCCCCTCACTGAGTAAGTGCAGCACGCCGAGGGAAGTTGCACTGGTACCTGTAACTTGAACTGCAAAAATCGTGAGTAAAGACCATGGGACTGCACTATCTTGTCTCTGTGCTCCTTTCCGCGCCATCACTCACTGCACTACAATGCCCAGCACAACCACCAACATCCACGCAGTGCCCTGAAGCTAACTCTTCCTGTGGGGAGTAATAATACCCATGCTGCAATATCACCAGCTTCAGAGGACTGTTCCGCAGCGGCGGCCCCCTTTAGCCGCATTCCACAGGTAGCGAAGTCGGACTCTTTAATAAAACCTATATATAAAATCCCCTTGGATTGACCGCCCTGGGTCACGGACCGGGTCACCGCCACTGTGACTACAACCCCCAGCATCTACCGGCCCGACACCGGGTACCCCATGGCCCAGGGGGCGCGTCATATGCCCCCCAGGGGTAAATGTTTGTCAGCCCATACACTTAGTGGTTGGGCACTACAAATATAGGAGGCCCGCTCCTTTCTAATGGGAACATTTTTTTATGAGGCCCTCCTCTACGTCTCTTCCAAGGGGCATTGAAGTGCCTCCAAATTTTTGGCAGCCCTTGCATTCACTGCATAGGTCAACACTATGGGAGACTCTCTCCTTTCTATTGGGAATTTGTCGTTACTGCGGCCCTGCTCTGAGTGTCTTTAAATTCTTAGTGGGGTTTTTCCTAAAATTGGTCAGCCGTTGGACTCACTGCATACCCTATAACTGTATGGCAGACTCTCTCCTTTCTAATGGTAACATGTCGTACCTTGTTACTGTGGCCCTGCTCTGTGTGTCTTTAAATTCTTAGTGGGGTTTTTCCTAAAATTGTCAGCCATTGGACTCACTGCATACCCTCTAACTGTATAGCAGACCCTCTCCTTTCTAATGGGAACATGTCGAACCTTGTTACTGTGGCCCTGCTCCGTGTGTCTTTAAATTCTTAGTGGTGTTTTAACTATAATTGGTCAGCTGTTGGACTCACTGGATACTCTATAACTGTATAGCAGACAGTCTCCTTTCTAATGGGAACATGTCATGCCTTGTTACTGTGGCCCTGCTCCGTGTGTCTTTAAATTCTTAGTGGGGTTTTAACTAAAATTGGTCAGCCGTTGGACTCACTGCATACCCTATAACTGTATAGCAGACCCTCTCCTTTCTAATGGGAACATGTTGTACCTTGTTACTGTGGCCCTGCTCCGTGTGTCTTTAAATTCTTAGTGGGGTTTTTCCTAAAATTGTCAGCCGTTGGACTCACTGCATACCCTATAACTGTATAGCAGACTCTCTCCTTTCTAATGGTAACATGTCATACCTTGTTACTGTGGCCCTGCTCCATGTGTCTTTAAATTCTTAGTGGTGGTTTTACTAAAATTGGTCAGCCGTTGGACTCACTGCATACCCTATAACTGTATAGCAGACCCTCTCCTTTCTAATGGGAACATGTCGAACCTTGTTACTGTGGCCCTGCTCCGTGTGTCTTTAAATTCTTAGTGGTGTTTTTACTAAAATTGGTCAGCTGTTGGACTCACTGCATACCCTATAACTGTATAGCAGACTGTCTCCTTTCTAATGGGAACATGTCGTGCCTTGTTACTGTGGGCCTGCTCTGTGTGTCTTTAAATTCTTAGTGGGGTTTTAACTAAAATTGGTCAGCCGTTGGACTCACTGCATACCCTATAACTGTATAGCAGACCCTCTCCTTTCTAATGGGAACATGTTGTACCTTGTTACTGTGGCCCTGCTCCATGTGTCTTTAAATTCTTAGTGGTGTTTTTACTAAAATTGGTCAGCCGTTGGACTCACTGCATACCCTATAACTGTACAGCAGACCCTCTCCTTTCTAATGGGAACATGCCGTACCTTGTTACTGAGGCCCTGCTCTGTGTGTCTTTAAATTCTTAGTGGGGTTTTTCCCAAATTTTGGCAGCCCTTGCAGTCACAGTGTAACGGGTCTGGGAGGCAGAACCTCTGAGCAACTACACAAGGGGGCGATCCTTGTAAGGAAGCGGGTGGTGACCAGGGTAAACGGGCAGGAGGTCACGGCAAGTGACCGGGACAGTCTCTGGGTAAACGGGCAGGAGGTCACAGCAAGTGACCGGGGCAGTCTCTGGGTGAACGGGCAGGAGGTCACAGCAAGTGACCGGGACAGTCTCTGGGTATAGGGTTGGTACGACCTGTGACGGCTGAGCCTCCAGGTAGGCTAGCAGGCGGATGGCAGGTGTGTGCTAGAGATGAGCGTTGTTCTACTCGAACTGTTCGCCAATCTCAAATTCGAGCTGTTTTGGGCGGTGTTCGAGCCGTTCGGCGAACACGAACAATTTGAGAAAAATTGGGCTGTTCGAGGTTATGTTCGATAACTGTTCGTGCACCAAAATCATAACTGGATTTTTTCTCAGTAATGATGAAAATTAATGTTAATACGCAGTTTGAGTGTACAGCGGGGTGGGGGGAGGGGCAGGGGATGGATCTCTGCAGGAACAATGAAGATCTCCATTTTTTTTTCTCTTTCCCGCATTTGCAGTGGGGAGGTGCAATCTGTCAGCCTATCAGCAGCGCACACACGGAGCGAAGTGCTTTTTTTCACACAAGCAAGGGCATGTGTCATTGGCAGTGTATGTCACATGTCCTTGCCCTATAAGACCAAGCCATTTTCCACGTCGCCACCATTTTCTCACTGCTGCAGCTGCGTGTTAGACGGCACCGCTGTTGCTGTGTGCGCTATACCTTGTTAATTTCAAGCCAATTTTCGCACAAATCTACAGATAGCTTGGGAGTAGGGAATAGTTGTGATTGCAGTCCTTTTAAGGACTAGGTTACAGCATTTCCTACGACTTTTATCAGGCAGGTCTGTGCTCTTAAATAGATAGATTGTGGGAGTAAAGACTAATTGTAATTGGAGTTCTTTTCAAGACTAGGTTACATCAGTTCCTATCAGTTTTTGCCAGGCAGGTCTGTGCCAGTGCTGTGCAAGTTTTTTTCACAGCATTTGGCTGAATCTAGCAAAGCTAATCCTTTTTGGCCTATTGCAGAGTGTGTTAGTCAGTGGAGTAGCCTATCTGTGTTGCAAGATATACCACCTGTGTATAGAATACCAATTTTTTTACTGCACCTAATGAAGTAAAATCTTTTGGGCATAGCATCATTCTATTAATCCATCTATACAGACCTCCATCAGGTTGCAAACTGAATATATTTTTTTCTGCATCTACCTCTGAAAAAATATTGGGCTTCTAGCTGTGTGTGGGACTTGTTCTATTAATCCATCTATACAGACCTCCATCAGGTTGCAAACTGAATATATTTTTTTCTGCATCTACCTCTGAAAAAATATTGGGCTTCTAGCTGTGTGTGGGACTTGTTCTATTAATCCATCTATACAGACCTCCATCAGGTTGCAAACTGAATATATTTTTTTCTGCATCTACCTCTGAAAAAATATTGGGCTTCTAGCTGTGTGTGGGACTTGTTCTATTAATCCATCTATACAGACCTCCATCAGGTTGCAAACTGAATATATTTTTTTCTGCATCTACCTCTGAAAAAATATTGGGCTTCTAGCTGTGTGTGGGACTTGTTGTATTAGTCCATCTATACTGACCTCCATCAGGTTGCAAACTGAATATATTTTTTTCTGCATCTACCTCTGAAAAAATATTGGGCTTCTAGCTGTGTGTGGGACTTGTTCTATTAATCCATCTATACAGACCTCCATCAGGTTGCAAACTGAATATATTTTTTTCTGCATCTACCTCTGAAAAAATATTGGGCTTCTAGCTGTGTGTGGGACTTGTTCTATTAATCCATCTATACAGACCTCCATCAGGTTGCAAACTGAATATAATTTTTTTCTGCATCTACCTCTGAAAAAATATTTGGGCTTCTAGCTGTGTGTGGGACTTGTTCTATTAGTCCATCTATACTAACCTCCATAAGGTTGCAAACTGAATATAATTTTTTCTGCATCTACCTCTGAAAAAATATTTGGCCTTCTAGCTGTGTGTGGGACTTGTTCTATTAGTCCATCTATACTGACCTCCATCAGGTTGCAAATTGAATATAATATTTTTCTACATCTAGCTCTGAAAAAATGTTTGGCCTTCTAGCAGTGTGTGGGACTTGTTCTATTAGTCCATCTATACTGACCTCCATCAGGTTGCAAACTGAATATAATTTTTTTCTGCATCTACCTCTGAAAAAATATTTGGGCTTCTAGCTGTGTGTGGGACTTGTTCTATTAGTCCATCTATACTGACCTCCATAAGGTTGCAAACTGAATATAATTTTTTTCTGCATCTACATCTGAAAAAATATTTGGCCTTCTAGCTGTGTGTGGGACTTGTTCTATTAGTCCATCTATACTGACCTCCATCAGGTTGCAAATTGAATATAATATTTTTCTGCATCTAGCTCTGAAAAAATGTTTGGCCTTCTAGCAGTGTGTGGGACTTGTTCTATTAGTCCATCTATACTGACCTCCATCAGGTTGCAAACTGAATATATTTTTTTCTGCATCTACCTCTGAAAAAATATTGGGCTTCTAGCTGTGTGTGGGACTTGTTCTATTAATCCATCTATACAGACCTCCATCAGGTTGCAAACTGAATATATTTTTTTCTGCATCTACCTCTGAAAAAATATTGGGCTTCTAGCTGTGTGTGGGACTTGTTCTATTAATCCATCTATACAGACCTCCATCAGGTTGCAAACTGAATATATTTTTTTCTGCATCTACCTCTGAAAAAATATTGGGCTTCTAGCTGTGTGTGGGACTTGTTCTATTAATCCATCTATACAGACCTCCATCAGGTTGCAAACTGAATATAATTTTTTTCTGCATCTACCTCTGAAAAAATATTTGGGCTTCTAGCTGTGTGTGGGACTTGTTCTATTAGTCCATGTATACTCACCTCCATCAGGTTGCAAACTGAATATAATTATTTTCTGCATCTAGCACTGAAAAAATATTTGGCCTTCTAGCAGTGTGTGGGACTTGTTCTATTAGTCATCTATACTGACCTCCATCAGGTTGCAAATTCAAAATAATTTTTTGTCTGCATCTACCTCTGAAAAAATATTTGGCCTTCTAGCAGTGTGTGGGACTTGTTCTATTAGTCCATCTATACTGACCTCCATCAGGTTGCAAACTGAATATAATTTTTTTCTGCATCTAACTCAAAAAATATTTGGCCTTCTAGCAGTGTGTGGGTCTCATTGTATTAGGCCATCTATACCAAGCTCCACCAGCTTTTCAATTAATAATAATTTTTCGCTGCATCTAGCCCTGAAAATAATTTTTCTTCCCAATAGTGGTAGCAATAGAAATATGGGGCGCGCTCCTGGCTTACAAAAATATACGCTTCATAACAAAAAACACCAGCTTAGCGCACTGCATTAATAAGATGGCATCATCGTCTCTCCCAGTGCTAGGCCTACTACCCAGGCTAGCATTCCTGTGCCTAAAACACAATGTATGGGTCCGCGCTAGCCACTATGCTGAGGGGTCTAAAGCTGCTGCTAACGCTTTATAACAATTCAATTGGCAGATTTTCACAGAGCTCTTCCACAATGCCCACCCATCGGGACAACAGTTGCCCACCTTCCCTATGGGATCTAGTGGCGAATAGTTGATGCCATTAATCAGAGCGTCAGTTGCCCCGTCGACGTGGCAAGCATACGGTAAGGCATGGGAAGAGTGGACACGACTAGTAGCAGGCAGACGGGTTGACCAATGTGAACAAGCCAGATCACAAGTCACCATAGAATTTCTCCACCAGCTAATGATGAGGGGCATATCAGGGGCGTCAGCGCAGCGGTGTCTGACCGGAGTAGCATTTCACTTCCAACTACTGAATTGGGGAGATGTGACAAAGATTCATCATCAGACAATCCATAAAAGGGTGGAAAAGGGGTCAGCCAAGTCAGGAGTGTAGACGTCCCGTCCCGTGTCACTAAAACTGATTTCTCACATCATATCCCTAACACCATTAACATGACACTCACAATTTGAAGCAACACTACTGTCTACTGCATTTGTGATCGCCTTCTTCGGGGCGCTATGCATAAGCGAATTAGTCCCTCAATCCAAAATTAGCACCAGTGGAGGCTTATTACACCAGGACGTAGTCATAGGCAATAATGCAATACGTCTACGCATACACAAATCGAAAATGGTTCCAGCGGGCAGGGGCACTTGGGTACTTCTACAACCCACAAACGGTACACTGAGTCGGGTAACAATAGTAAAACCATATCTAACCATCAGATCACAAAGTAATTTGTTCCTATCACACATTGATGGGACGCCATTATCAAGATACCAGTTCCAAGCTATATTTAATAAATGCATAACATCGGCAGGGAACCACCCCAAAGATTACGGGACACACTCATTCCGCATAGGCGCGGCCACAGAAGCAGCAAGAGCAGGACTGTCAGAAACGGAAGTTCAGAGGATAGAGAGATGGTGATCCACGTGTTTGGCAAGATACATAAGACCGGACTTGTTATCCTAACGTGGTTTGTTTCTTTTACAGGTGACGCTAAGCCAACAGTGTGGGTGATAGGCCACTCGTATATATATTGGGCAGATTAAAGGGCGAAAGTCCGCCCAGGCGGGAGGAAATTAGAGTTTCATAACACATATTTCAACTGGAGAGGTATTAGAGGCTTGCTATGGCCACAGGTACTAATGGAGGTAATCAAGGTAGGGAGAGAGGCAAGATGTCTGGTCATCTTAGTTATACAGGCCGGGGGAAACAACCTAGGTCATCACAAGAGCGCATAACTAATGGCAATAATGAAACTAGACACTGAGCGCTTCAGAGAATTTTTCACAAAACTAGCTATAGTATGGTCAGAGATTGTGCCGATAGCGGTATGGCAAGGTGCGCGAGACATCACGGCCATCGAACGGACAAGGCGGGTAATAAATATTCGGATGGCAAAATTTAGAAGAGACAGAGGCGGTGTAGTGGTACGACACCGACAACTGGAAGGAGATAAAGCAGGCCTCATACGGCCCGACGGTGTTCACTTAATGGATATTGGACTGGACATATTCCTGTCAGGACTCCAGGACGGAGTGGAACAAGCGTTAAGAGTGATGGGTGGGGGTCAGAGTCCTGCATACGAGTACGCAGGATCCTCCGTGGCCTGGAAATAGAAAGGACATGTTGGAGAGTTACACTTGTTGGCCAAGTTGCCGGAGTGGAGACCCAGGGCATGCTGCAACAAGCTGAATTATTTTAGAAATAAAATGTCTTTCTAATGGAATGAGTATAAAGAGTTAATAAAGCTGTGACCGATCCTCACCCATCCAGTTGTAAGAGTTACATTATTGTATTGTCAAGGAAAGGGGGGCGGTAGGGGGGCTGAGCGTCTGGGCTTGGTTGGGGGTCCCCACAGTCTGCCTAGGCTAGATGCATTTAAAAATTCTTATTAGATACACAGGCGGTGCAGCTTGCTTCGCAGCTGGGCTACTACGCCCAAAGTATTGCCTAGGCTAGATGCAGTTAAAAATTCTACGCTGACTAGCAGACACTGAAGATTTGGAGCAGACCTCTGAGTAAACAGCTCTTCAGACTCAATCATCTGTGTTACCCCAAGCCATAGTGTATGTAGTTTCTTACAGTTAAAAGGGGGGGGGGAGCGACCCAACCCACCTGGAATTGACGATGCCAACGTCACGTAAGACACAGCAAGGGGACTCCAAAAAGAGTTTCCATTTTTTCCCAAAATTGTGGCACAGACACCACTTAACCCTAGAACGCATACCTGGGGCCTCGCAGTCCCACCCTGTTAATTGTTTTCTATTTTCTGCAAGATTACTTTAGTTAGAATTTTGAAACTCTAGGTATTCTTCATGTATATAGTTGTTTGTCATTTGAGTTTGAGTTATTCAATGTTATTTGCACACGGGCCTAAAAGGCCCCAGGTATATGAAAGTGTAGATTTTTATGGTCATGCGTTCTAGGGTTAAGTGGCATCAATTGCCCCACAGTTGCTTAAAATGGTTGGTGAGGTGATATTACCAAATCCTCAAGCTTTTAGCCTCCCAAGGATAACACAGGATTAGAAAAGTCCTTGCGAATCCATGATTTGTTCATCTTTATGAACGTGAGTCTGTCTACATTCTCAGTGGACAGCCGCGTGCGCTTATCTGTCAGCACACCATCAGCAGCGCTGAACACACGTTCAGAGAGAACACTGGCTGCAGGGCATGACAAGATCTCCAAGGCGTGAGTGGCGAGCTCCGGCCATTTTTCCAGATTGGAATACCAAAATGAGCAAGGGTCCAGTGACACAGTCATGGCTTCGATGTTCACTTGGAGATACTCCTGCACCATCCTCTCTAGGCATTGCCTATGTGTCAGACTTCTTGTCTCCTGTGGCCTTGCAAAGGATGGTCTAAAAAAGTGGTGAAACGATTTCACAAAATTGCTGTTACCAGCAGATACTGTGTTACTGTTACGGTTTGAGTGATGAAGACTCGACAGTCCCGTGGTTGGCAAGTTAGAACTGTGAGATTCACTTCGTGCACCACTGGTGTTTTGTGGAAAAGCATATGTAAGATTCTGCAACAGCGTCTGCAGATACTCCTGCATGCGTCAATCCCTTTTTATGGCAGGAATTATTTCGGCAAATTTACTTTTGTACCGGGGATCTAAGAGTGTGGCAACCCAGTAGTCGAGATTACTTCGAATTCTGCAATCTGAGGGTCATGTTGCAGGTAGTGCAGCAAGAAGGCACTCATGTGTCTTGCGCATCCAGGAGGACCAAGTCCTTGTTGTGTTGGTAGCGAGGTAAGAATCATGCTTCTTTCCTCTGCCCTCTCCCCCCAACCTCGCACAACAGAAATGTGATCAAGGTCTCCCTCATCTGATGAGTCTTCCATGCCCATCGCCAGTTCATCCTCCACTTCTTCCTCGGCTCCTGCACCTTCCTCAACAGTTTGGCTGCTACCATGCGCCCTGTTTAATCCCTCTCCCCCACCCTCCCATGCCTGCCTCCTTGGTGCTGCCAACCGTCTGGACCTTGGAGATGTTATCCCTTCCGCATACGACTCCTCCTCTACTTCCTCCACCTCCTCTTGTCCGACCACCTGACTCTGAATTCTGTTTAATGTGTGCTCCAGCATGTAAATCACCGGAATAGTTATGCTGATAATGGCATCGTCGTCAGCACTAAACATCTTCGTCGCCATTTCAAAACTGTGCAGAAAGGTGTGTGGCGCCCCTGAGGGTGCAGTCACCACAGAGTTACTGCATCTCACCCAGAGGTGTGGTATCTCACCCTCAGGTAAGGAAGGCGTATGGCTCGGGACCCTAACACCTGCATCCAACACATACCCGCAGTGGGGTTAGGGCGAGATTGCTCCTAAGGGAGAGCACAGTCCCAGGTCCCTAGCTGGTGGGAGGATCCTATGTAGTGGGTGCTTAGGGGAGCAGCTTAGGGGAGCACATGACAGGGAGAGTATAAATAGGAAGCCATCTTAGAAAGAGCAAGCCAGTCAGAGGAGGAAAAGTGACAGGAGCAGAGGCTCGGCATGAGCTCTGCTCCGGAGGCGGGCCTAGCCTGGGAGGCCCAGGACTGAAGGAGAGAAGAGAGGAGTGGGAGCAGGAAGGCTCCAGGAACCGAAGGGACCCTAGGGCTACGGGCCGTGCAGAAGGCCACCTGTACTCCCGCTGCTACCAGGAGGTAGAGGGGTCAGGCCAGATAAGGGGAACCGGTCCCTCAACTAGAGGAGAAACAGCAAGGCTCAACTAGAAACCGGAGGCTGCAGCATTTCATGTACTGCAGGCAAAAGTCCACACCAGTCTCACTAAGAAGGTAGCCACATAGGACCCAGGGGACGGAACACAAGTCGCCCGCCAAGGCCCGAGGATACCGGATAGAAGTGTCACTGGGTGTGAGGTGCAGGGAGAAGGCCAGAGAAAGGACACACAGAAGGGGGTCCTGCTAAGTACTCCGGAGCTATCTGGGAGTGGACTGAGCCCCTCACTGAGTATGCACAGCACGACGGGTGAGATAACTCTGGTACCTGTAATCTGGACTGCAACAACTGTGAGTAAAGATCTTGGGACTGCATCACACGGACTCTGTGTTCATTACTGACTCCCTGCACTACAACCACCATCATCCACCCACACTGCCCTGAAGCTACACTCTTCCTGTGGTGAGTAATAATACCATTGCAGCAAAACCACCAGCTTCAGAGGACTGTTCCGCAGCGGCGGCCCCTTTGGCCGCACTCCACAGGTGGCGTAGTCGGACATTATAAAATCCATATATACAAATTACCGTTGGATTGACCGCCCTGGGTCACGGACCGGGTCACCGCCACAGTGACTACAACGCCCAGCGTCTACCGGCCCGGCTCCGGGTACCCCACGGCCCAGGGGGCGCGTCAACTTCATAGGTCCCTGATCTGAGACCACTCCTGCTGTGTGATTTGCCCCACCTCTGGATCTCGTTGGCCCAGGCTATACGTCAGAAACTATTGCACCAGGGCTTGTCGGTGCTGCCACAGTCGCTGCAACATGTGCAGAGTTGAATTCCACCGTGTCGGCACATCGCATTTCAGCCGGTGAACTGGCAGGCCCAACGACTTCTGTAGAGATGTAAGTCATTGAGCTGCGAGATGCGAACGGCGGAAGTGAGCACACAGCGACCGTGCCCTCTGCAGAAGGCCATCTAGTCCGGGATAGTGGGCTAAAAATTTATGGACAACCAGGTTCAACACGTGAGCCATACAAGGCACGTGTGTAACATTGCCCCGGCGAAGGGCCGCACCCAGGTTTGCAGCATTGTCGCACACGGCCTTCCCTGGTTGCAGGTCCAGTGGAGACAACCATTCATGAAACTGGGTCTCCAGAGCTGACCACAAGTCCTCAGCTGTGTGACTCACATTTCCCAGACATTTCAAAGTAAACACTGATGCCGTTGAGCCCTGCTGCCAGCATAGTAAGGAGGTGCGCAGTTAGAAAGCAGGTGGCATTACCAGACAGGCTTTGGGTGCAGGTGGAGGACCGAGAGGAGGTTGAGGAGGCAGAAGCAGTGGAGGAACTTCTAGATAAAGAGGATTGACGTACAACTCGCGGGGACGGCAAGACTTGGACAGCAGCCCCTTGTCCTGCTGTCACCATAGTTACCCAGTGCCCTGTCAGCGACATGTAACGCCCCTGTCCATGCCTACTCGTCCAAGTGTCTGTGGTGAAATGCACCCTGTCACACACAGAGTTTCTCAAAGAAGCGGTGATGTTGTGTGCGACATGCTGGTGGAGCGCAGGCACACCTTTCTTTGAGAAGTAGTGCCGACTGGGCATCTGGTACTGGGGCACTGCGACGGACATAAGGTCTCAAAAATCCACTGTGTCCTCCAGGCGGAAAGGCAGCATTTCTGTAGCCAACAGCTTGCAGATGGTGAAATTCAACCTCTTAGCTTTCTCATGGCTAGGAGGAAATGGTCTTTTACTTTTCCACATCTGAGGGACCGAGGGCTGGCTGTTGTGCTTAGACGGGGTTGAGTAGGGTGTCCCCGGCAAACTGCCAGTCTGTTAGGAAGATGCAGGTGGACATGTTAGGTTGCCTTGATCCAAAGGTGGTGCTCTCGATGTCAGAGAGCGCTCAACACCAGCAGGTGTTTCCACTTCCCAATGAACTGACGACCTGCCAATCACACTGGCTGTTGCAGGTAAAGAGGTGGCAGGTCTGCATCCAAAAACATGTGTGACTGCTGTCCCCCCAGTCACAGAGGATGAAGAGGCCGCGGATGCTCAAGATGGGGCAGACGGTGGTTGTCCCAGCCTGCTAGGCCGCATTGTAGCACAGTGAGCTTCCCACTGCAACTTATGCTTCATATCCATGTGACGGTACATGCATGAAGTACTCAAACTATGGATTTTTTGGCCTCTACTTTTGGTGACAAATAATACAGATAACACGAGTTGGGTCATCCTTATCGAGCTGAATAAATGCCCAGGCTATGCAAGGCTTAGAGCCCATGCGACCTGAAGAGCCACTACGACTTGTGGTCAGAGGCGGAGTTGTGGTTGAGGATGCAGTTGTTGACGTGCTTCCAGTACTCCGTCTCTGTCCAGGAAGGCGCAACCTAACCTCGTCGTCAATAGCATCTGTGACGCCCCGCTGCGCTTGGTATCACAGATCCTAGAAGAGTGTATTGATGGAATCCTCCACAAGAGGCCCCCATAAACATTCACACATCTCCACCTTCCACCTCAGACCAGCAGAGGGAGCCCATTAGGGATATAAATAGGGAAGGTGGAGCTAGGCAGTTCAGTTCCTCTGAAGAGTTCCTGCAGTAGAGAAGCCTAAGAGAGGTCAGTCTGCAGTGGAGCTCAGTCTAGTCTAGAGAACTCAGTTAATAGTTCAGCAGTGGAGCACGAGGCTCCTGCTAGCTAGATTCAGGGAGCCCAGATAGAGCTTAAGGTGTGCCGGCGTCATAAGATCGGTGAAGCGCGGCAAGCTGCCGTTAGTGTGTATAGCCTATTGAGGGCCCGAGTAGGCCGAAGGCGAGTGGCGAGTTAGTACATAAGGGGCAGAGGAGCTTAACCAGCTCACCCCGAAGCATTTACCGGACACCGGATCCGAGCTTACCGGGATCTCTATGACCCAGTAAGGCATAACCGGAATCCCTGGAGAACTACAAGTCCCAGGATCGCTAAGGTGCTGATACGTAACAGAGCCAGGAGACGCTTAGGCCCCGCATACTGGGAGCGTGAACTTCAAGAGAAGGCCCTACCACAAGGTCAGCCAGCGCAGGACAGAGACAAAGTTAGGCCTAGCTCCAGGCAGGTCAGAAACTTACTGCGCAGAGGCAAGAAACAGGAGGCCCTACACCCGCTTATTGGGGAGGATCCTGATATGCACCCTTCACCCTACAGTGCTCCAGGATGTGCCTGAATTTCCTCCAGTAAAAGGTACTGAAGTGACTACCGTGTCCGTCTCCATTCTTGCTCTGACCCAGCTGGGTCTCGCCTGTCCTGCATTCCCCCTGCATACGCTGCCCTGAGACCTAGCTCCACCTGTGGGGAGCTATACCATCGAGCTGCCTTATCACGGGCCTCAGTGGACTGCTGCAGCGCTGGTGCTTCTCACCAGATACCACAGGTGGTGTCACAAACTCTTATAAAATTAACAATTATCCACCCTTTTAAAGAGTGACCCCAGGGTACGGGCCAGGGAGCCGACCACCGCGACATCCCAAAGGCCAGGCAAAGGCCCGGGTGACCTCATCGACTGGCTGACTGTGGGTTGACAGTAAGTGGGATCTCCAACCTTGTCATCATCACCTTGTGTGTTATCACACCCGTCGTCCTCAAAGCCAACCTCTTCCTGCCCTGACCGAAAAGTCAAGTTGTCGCTCCAATCAGGTATTTGAGTCTCATCATCGTCTTCATCATTGTCTCCACCAACAGGAGTTACAGTTTGGGAACGAGGGTCTACATTATGCTCAGAACCTTCTTCATCTGGTCCTGGATCCGACTTATAAAGATTCTGGGCATCAGTGCAGATCATTTCCTCGTCTGGATTAACAGAAGCTCTGGAGCAGACCTCCGTTTCCCAGGCTATAGTATGAGAAAACAGCTGTGCAGACTCAACCATCTGTGTTACCCCATACTCAGACGGGCAGCTGGAGACTTGGGAGCTGTGAGGAAGCAAGTGCGATTGGGGTGACACCTCTGAGGACTGGAGTATTTGTGATGTTGAAGTTGAGGTGGAGGAGAGCCCACTTGAAGGAGCACTTGATATCCGCTGAAGCACCTGCTGTTTTTGTGCCTCATCTGGAATTTGTAGCGATGGGCGTGTCCGTAACAAAGGGATCGTATCACATTGTCCACGAAAAGAAGTCGACATGTTAGTTTGGCTGGAAGATGGTCTTTCTTCTGCAGATGTTACTCCCCCCCCACCGCGGGGGGCTCGACCCACCAGCGGACAGGCACCAGTATTAGGAGAGGGGGGCTGGCCGTCAGGGTCCACCGCGGCTCTGGCACAAACCCGGCGACACGGAGGTGGCACGGGCAGGAACGGACTGGCCGTGTCGGCTTCTCACTTTTTGGATTTTAGAAGGGCATGACATGCCTATATCTGTGTCTCCCCCTCCTTTTACTCCTCCACCTCTTTTATTTTCGCATGACTATATGTACTTGTCACTTTTCCATGTGTTAGTTATGTCTTCTGAGCAGTTTGTCAGCTTTTGGACACCTTTGAAGGTGTTTTCTATGTGTTTCTATGTGTTTTTGTTTGCCTGCCATTGGTTTAAACGGTGTTCGAAGGTGTTCGACGAACAGTTCGACGAACAGTTCGGCGAACACACAGGTGTTCGACGAACCGAACCGAACTCGAACACTACGGGGGTGGCTCAACACTAGTGTGTGCTCCCAGGTGAGCAGGCGAGAGTCTCTGGATAAGCAGGTGGTCACAGCATGTGACGGCGGAGCCTCCAGGTAGGCTAACAGGCGGATGGCAGGTGTGTGCTCTCAGGTGAGCAGGCGAGAGTCTCTGGATAAGCAGGTGGTCACAGCATGTGACGGCGGAGCCTCCAGGTAGGCTAACAGGCGGATGCAGATGAGTGCTCCCAGGTGAGCAGGCGAGAGTCTCTGGATAAGCAGGTGGTCACAGCACGTGATGGCGGAGCCTCCAGGTAGGCTAACAGACAGGTAGCAGGTGAGTGCTCCCAGGTGAGCGGGAAAGCTGGTCCATAGACAGACTGACAGGTGTCGGAAGGCAGACCGTCGGACCTCAGGCTAGCAAGCAGGAAAGCGGATGACAGGCAGGAATCAGGCAGCAAACTGGCAGGAAACTGGCAGGTAACTGGCAGGTAACTGGCAGGTAACAGGCAACGGGACCTGAGGGCTGAAGCAGAGTAGTGAACAGTGCAACAACATTGCTCGGGCACCTCCATTTTGGAGGAGGTGCCTTATATATGGTGAAGTCCTCCGGCCATTGGCCGGGGACTCCTTAGGATGGCGCGCGCGTCCCCTTTAAGAGGGGGGGGAGCGCGCGCGTGCGCGCCCTAAGCACCGTGGCCGGGAAGGAGCACGCGCTGCCAGCAGAGCGGGAGGAGGACGCTGGGCTCGGAGCGGAGAGGTGAGGGGAACAGCGTCCCTGCCTAGCAGGGGGCAGGGACGCCGACGCTACAGTACCCCCCCCTTTAGGCCCCCCCTTTTTTAGGCCAGACAGAAATTTTGCAAGGATGAGAGGGGCATGGATGTTCTCCCGGGGCTCCCACGTTCTCTCCTCAGGACCAAACCCCTTCCAATCTACTAGAAAAAAGGTCTTTCCTCTTACCCTTTTGGTGGCCAGAATGTTCTCTACCTAAAACTCGTCTTCAGCAGAAACCGGAGCAGGAGGCGTACCTGTAGACTTGGAAAAAGAGTTAAGTACCACGGGTTTGAGGAGAGATACATGGAAGGAGTTAGGGATCCGTAGGTTGGCCGGGAGTTTCAATTTATAGGCCACCGGGTTGATCTGACTGATAACCTCCAGAGGACCGATGAACCGAGGCCCTAACTTATAGGAAGGAATCTTGAGCCGGACATACTTGGACGAGAGCCAGACTTTATCCCCAGGACGGAATTGTGGAGGATCCAGACGTTTTTTGTCAGCGTGTCTTTTCATCTGCTCGGACGACTGAAGGAGTGCGGATCGGGTACTCTCCCAAATGGAGGAAAATTTGTTAACGAGAGATTCCGCAGCCGGATTATCCACCGAGGTGGAGACGGGAAATGGGATCCGAGGATGCTGACCGAAGACTACAAAAAACGGGGATTTGGAGGAAGATTCGCTCTCGTGGTTATTGTACGAGAATTCAGCCCATGGCAGGAGATCCACCCAGTCAGAATGGTGGGCATTAACGAAGTGCCGGAGGTAACTGGTCAGGTTCTGATTGATCCGCTCCACTTGACCATTAGACTGTGGGTGGTAAGTGGAGGAGAAGTCCAGGGTGACGTCTAGCAGTTTACAAGTGGCTCTCCAGAAACGTGAGGTGAACTGTACCCCACGATCCGACACGATGTGGAGGGGCAGGCCATGAAGACGAAAGATGTGGCGGATAAAATCTTTAGCCAGCTCGGGTGCAGACAGGAGGCCTGGCAGGGGAACGAAATGAGCCATCTTGGAAAAGCGGTCAGCGACCACCCAAATGACCATACAACCAGCAGAGACGGGGAGATCAGTTATGAAGTCCATAGCTATATGCTGCCAGGGGGCAGCAGGTACAGGAAGCGGAAGGAGGCGACCGGCTGGCAGATGTCTCGGAACCTTTTTGCGGGCGCAGGACACACAGGCAGAAACAAAGTCAATTACGTCCTTGTGCAGGGTAGGCCACCAGTAGTGCCGGGTAATAAGCTGGAGGGTCTTTTTCTGACCGGCGTGGCCAGCTAGTTTAAACGAGTGACCCCAGTGTAGGATCTTCTCCCGATCAGGTACTGATACGAACGTCTTACCGGGAGGGAGACGATTTAGACTCACGGGAGCCACCTGCATTACTCTGGCGGGATCGATGATGTGTTTAGATTCCTTCTCGAGATCAGACACCAGAAAGGATCGGGACAAGGCGTCCGCCTTGATGTTTTTGTCAGCCGGGCGAAAATGAAGAACAAAATCAAAGCGAGCAAAAAACAAGGACCACCGCGCTTGGCGCGGGTTAAGTCTCTGGGCATGCTGGAGGTAAGCCAAGTTCTTGTGGTCAGTGTAAATTATTACCGGGTGAAGAGCCCCTTCGAGCAGGTAACGCCACTCCTCCAATGCCAGCTTGATGGCCAATAACTCTCGATCTCCTATGGAATAGTTGCGCTCCGAAGGGGAGAAGAGTTTGGAGAAGAAGCCACAAGTTACCATTCTCCCAGAGGACGATTTTTGGGTAAGTACCGCTCCGGCTCCAGAGGAGGAGGCGTCAACTTCCAGGAAGAACTGCTTGTTGCCATCTGGGCGATGCAGCACCGGGGCGGAAGAGAAGGCCTGTTTTAAGGAAAGAAAGGCCTCCTCTGCTTCGGGCGGCCACTCTTTGGGATTAGTGCTCTTACGGGTGAGCGCAGAAATTGGGGCAGTCCGGGAAGAGAAGTGCGGTATGAAGAGGTGGTAGTAGTTGGCGAAGCCCAGGAACCGCTGAATGGCCTTCAACCCCTCCGGTCAAGGCCACTTCTCGATGGCAGACAGTTTCTCAGGATCCATTCGTAGGCCGGCCTGAGAAATTATGTAGCCCAAAAACGGAAGCGAGGTCTGCTCAAAAAGGCACTTCTCATATTTAGCGAAGAGGTGGTTCTGCCTGAGCCTGACCTGACGAACATCCCTCCGGTGAGTCTGGAGATCCGGAGAGAAGACCAAGATGTCGTCCAGGTACACCACCACGCAGGAGTAGAGAAGGTCCCGGAAGATGTCATTGACCAACTCTTGAAAGACAGCGGGAGCGTTACAGAGACCGAAGGGCATTACCAGATATTCATAGTGGCCGTCCCGGGTGTTGAATGCCGTCTTCCATTCATCCCCCTGACGGATACGGACCAGGTTGTACGCCCCACGAAGGTCCAGTTTGGTGAAGATTCTAGCCCCCCTCAGACGATCAAATAATTCCGGAATGAGCGGAAGGGGATACTTATTCTTCACCGTGATCTGGTTTAGGCCTCTATAGTCTATGCAGGGACGGAGAGAGCCGTCCTTCTTTTTAACGAAGAAGAAGCCTGCTCCCGCCGGGGAGGTAGATTTCCGGATAAATCCCCGGGCCAGGTTCTCCTCAATATATTAGGACATAGACCGGGTCTCAGCAGCGGACAATGGGTAAATACGCCCACGGGGAGGAGTAGTACCGGGTAACAGGTCGATAGGGCAGTCGTATGGTCTATGAGGGGGTAGTGTCTCTGCCTCCTTTTTATTAAAGACATGAGCATATGACCAATAAGGAATCGGAAGTCCAGGTAGATTAGCTGGGGTAGGAGAAGGACGGACGGGATGGACGGGAACCAAACAAGTCTTATGGCAGTCCTGTCCCCAGCGAAGGACTTCTCCGGTCTGCCAGTCAAGCACGGGTGCATGTCTCTGGAGCCAAGGTAGGCCTAGCAAGAGGGCATGAGAGAGTCCAGGCAGAACATGAAAGGAGATACTCTCAGAATGCAGCATTCCCACCTGCAGAGTAATGGATTTGGTGATGAGTTGGATGGGACGTGGTAAGAGGCCCCCATCCACGGCAGCGACAGATAAGGGTACAGCCAGAGGTTTGGTGGGGATGCGGTATTTCTCTACCAGGGACTGTGAAATAAAATTCCCGGCTGCTCCAGAGTCAAGTTGGGCTAGTTCGAAATAACGGTTCTCCCCGCAGACGATTGAGACTGACAACAGCAGAGATGGAGAGGATTTATTCTTGTCTAGGACGACCTCTCTGAGCGATCCTAGACACAGGCGTTTCCCGACCTCTCCGGGCAGGTACAGATCCGGTGCTCCTTACTGCCACAGTAGAAGCAGCTCCCCTCAGCACGGCGAAAGTCTTCACGGGTTTTGACCATCTTGGTCTGGTCGACCTGCATAGGCTCAGGAGAGTGTGCCTGGGGAGAAACGGAGGGAATAACGGGTTTCTGGAAGATGGGAGCTAGACGTGGAAACCTTCTCTCACGAGAGACCTCTTTGGCGCGCTCCTGGAACCGTAGGTCAATCCGGGTGGCAAGAGTTATTAAGTCGTCGAGAGTGGTAGGAATGTCCCGACCGGCGAGTTCATCTTTAATACGGCCGGACAGACCCTCCCAGAAGACAGACACCAGAGCGTCGTTATCCCAGGCCAGCTCCGAGGCAAGGGTACGGAACCGTATGGCATATTGGCCCACGGTGAGATCTCCCTGACGGAGGCGTAGCAGAGACGATGCGGATGAGGTCTTCCGTCCGGGTTCATCGAAGACTTTCCGGAAAGCCGTGAGAAAGGCTGACAAGTCGGACACCAGAGGGTCTCCTCTCTCCCATAGAGGATTCAGCCAAGCCAGAGCCTCCCCCGTGAGGTGGGATATGATAAAGGCCACTTTGGACCGGTCGGAGATAAACTGGTGGGACAAGAGTTCGAAGTGCAGGGTGCACTGGTTTATGAAGCCCCGAGCTTGAGCGGGGTCGCCTCCGTAGCGAGGAGGTGCGGAAAGCCGGGGTCCAGGACAGGATACCATGGTATTGGTGGGCAGCGGCGCTGCCGGGTTGCGAGTCATGACACTAGCGGTGGTTGCTGATGGAGCAGTCAGACTGTCCAGGCGAGAGTTGACATTCCGCAGGTGACCCAGGATGGACTCCTGTTGGGACCTCTGACGGGACAGTTCACGACATAGGTCCGAGAGCGAGGGAGCTTGGGTACCACCGGGTTCCATGGCCCGAGCAAACTGTAACGGGTCTGGGAGGCGGAACCTCTGAGCAACTACACAAGGGGGCGATCCAGGGAAGACGGGCAGGTAGTCACAGCAGGTGACCGGGACAGTCTCTGGGTAAACGGGCAGGAGGTCACGGCAAGTGACCGGGACAGTCTCTGGGTAAACGGGCAGGAGGTCACAGCAAGTGACCGGGGCAGTCTCTGGGTGAACGGGCAGGAGGTCACAGCAAGTGACCGGGACAGTCTCTGGGTATAGGGTTGGTACGACCTGTGACGGCTGAGCCTCCAGGTAGGCTAGCAGGCGGATGGCAGGTGTGTGCTACCAGGTGAGCAGGCGAGAGTCTCTGGATAAGCAGGTGGTCACAGCATGTGACGGCGGAGCCTCCAGGTAGGCTAACAGGCGGATGGCAGGTGTGTGCTCCCAGGTGAGCAGGCGAGAGTCTCTGGATAAGCAGGTGGTCACAGCATGTGACGGCGGAGCCTCCAGGTAGGCTAACAGGCGGATGCAGATGAGTGCTCCCAGGTGAGCAGGCGAGAGTCTCTGGATAAGCAGGTGGTCACAGCACGTGACGGCGGAGCCTCCAGGTAGGCTAACAGACAGGTAGCAGGTGAGCGCTCCCAGGTGAGCGGGCAAGCTGGTCCATAGACAGACTGACAGGTGTCGGAAGGCCGACCGTCGGACCTCAGGCTAGCAAGCAGGAAAGCGGATGACAGGCAGGAATCAGGCAGCAAACTGGCAGGAAACTGGCAGGTAACTGGCAGGTAACTGGCAGGTAACAGGCAACGGGACCTGAGGGCTGAAGCAGAGTAGTGAACAGTGCAACAACATTGCTCGGGCACCTCCATTTTGGAGGAGGTGCCTTATATATGATGAAGTCCTCCGGCCATTGGCCGGGGACTCCTTAGGACGGCGCGCGCGGCCCCTTTAAGAGGGGGGGAGCGCGCGCGCGCGCGCCCTAAGCACCGTGGCCAGGAAGGAGCGCGCGCTGCCAGCAGAGCGGGAGGAGGACGCCGGGCTCGGAGCGGAGAGGTGAGGGGAACAGCGTCCCTGCCTAGCAGGGGGCAGGTACGCCGACGCTACACACAGCATGGGCAAAACCACTATAGGAGACCCGCTACTTTCTAATGGGAACATTTTTTTTTACTGAGACCCTCCTCTATGTCTCTTCAAAGGGGTATTGGGTTGCGTCCAAATTTTTGGCAGCCCTTGCAGTCACTGGAAATGCAATAACAGTATAGGAGACCCACTTGTTAAAAATGGGAACAACAAAGCATAGCCGGCTGATGGCTCTCTACCAATAGCTAGGGCCAACTGCTGGCCTTTTAAGAATAGTAAGGGCCATCTTTATGACTTTCAGAGTTCCTCCATCATAAATAAAACAGGATGTGTCTGATGATGTGTCACATACCACATTGCCAGATATTTTGCAAAATGTTAAAATTACATTTCCCGGTGAATGCATTTGTCTTAAAAAAAAAAACGTAAAAAACCAAAACAATAGGATTAGTGTTGAGCGAGCACTAAAATGCTCGGGTGCTCAAAGCTCAGGCCGAGCTCACCGTGATTCTCGGGTGCTCGACCCGAGCAACGAGTCCAATGTTAGTCTATGGGAGACCCGAGCATTTTTGCTGCGGCACCCCAGGCAGTCTGTAGAAAGCTTAAAAAGTGCCCAAAACGATAGTGACAGTGCTCAAAAGACATGGGCGCAGCACGGGGATCGCCCTGGAAGCATTTCTGACCCCCAGGTCACTGCTGTCAACAAGGTGGTCAGAGGTATTAAGCCACTTTTACGGGCTCACAATAAAACGTTCAAAAACGAAAGTGAAACTGTTTTCCTGTGAAATATGTTAAGGAATTTCCTTTCCAGGGTAAAGACTTGTGTATAAGGTAAAATAAATAACCAAAAACAAAAATACTCCTCCACACCTTGGGCTATGTTCACAAGTAGGATTTTTCATGCATTTTTGCACTTTTGTATTGCTTTCAACCGTGACAAATGTATTCACCGGGAAATGTCATTTTAACATTTTCCAACCTTATCTGGCCATGTGCTGTGTGACACATGCATACAGTGCTGAAAAGACAAGGGAACAGCATGGAGAAGACCCCTGGAAGCATCTCTGACTCCCAGGTCACTGCCTAAAAGTGTGCCCATCAGAAGTGATCCTTGCCGCATCAGAAGATGCAGACTTGCAACTATCCCCGTGCAAGTCCTTGTCCCAGGGCAGTGTTCAATTGTACCTCCCCCAATCCTTGCAATGCAAGCGCAAAAATGCAGCCACCCACCCACCCCCAGGCTGCAATACCATACTGCTAGCTTTCACTTGAAATGGGGCCTTTTAGTTTGGAGGAGGCCGACGCTGGCCACTACTTCATGGCTGCTTCGGCAGCGAGGTATCCATACTCAGTCCCCAGTCGCCCGGCGGCCGGGTGTCCACGCTCGGTCCCCAGCCGCCAGGGGGCGGCCGGTGTCCATAGACTGTCCCCAGCTGCCCCTATTTCTCCTGTCACCTTCCCCCACACTTTTCTTAGCCTGGTCTGCTTTAGGGCAGCATTGGATGAGCCCACCAGAGAACCAGACTCCTCCGGTGGGCCCTGGCTTCTCCATCAGGGGAGTTGAGAGCGCCAAGGTGAGGAGCCTGATGATGATGATAGAAGTTAGCATCTGTTTTGTTTTCTTTTAATGCAAGCGTAAGTGTGCAGCCTGCCACCCACCCACCCCCAGGCTGCAATGCCATACTGCTAGCTTGCACTTGAAATGGGGCCTTTTAGTTTGGAGTAGGCCGAAGCTGGCCACTACCTCATGGCTGCTTCGGCGGCCAGGTATCCATACTCAGTCCCCAGCCGCCCGGCGGCCGGGTGTCCACACTCGGTCTCCAGCCGCCAGGGGGCGGACGGGTGTCCTTACTCGGTCCCCAGCCGCCCCGCGACAGGGTGTCCACACACGGTCCCCAGCCACCTGGGGGCGGCCGGGTGTCCATAAACGGTCCCCAGCCGCCCCTATTTCTCCTGTCACCTTCCCCCACACTTTTCTTAGCCTGGCCTGCTTTAGGGCAGCATTGGACGAGCCCACCAGAGAACCAGACTCCTCCGGTGGGCCCTGGCTTCTCCATCAGGGGAGTTGAGAGTGCCAAGGTGAGGAGCATGATGATGATGATAGAAGTTAGCGTCTGCTTTGCTTTCTTGGAATGCAAGCGCATGTATGTAGTAGCGGCTAGGCCTGAGGTGGTCAGCGTTTTGGCGCATATCCTACCTCCTCCCAGGATTGTTGGATGTTTTCCTGCTACTATCCCAACTCTATGACTCCCGTTAAAACAAAGCTTCAGGTGATAAATGATGGATGAGGTGGTGGCAAAGGAGAAAGAACAGGAGGAACAGGGACCATTCACATCAATATCAGGCCAGTCAACCACACATGTTTGTAGGATATGTTTCTGTACCAAAAGGAGCAGTTCAGCTATACAGTTATAGGGCATACAGTGAGTGCAACGGCTACCAAAAATTTAGAGGCACTCCAATGCCCCTTGGAAGTGACATGGAGGTCAGAGGGCCTTAACTAAACCATTTTTTCCATTTATAGCAACTGGGTCTCCTGTACACTGTTGGCCTAAGCAGTGAATGGAAGGCTTTCCAAAAATTAAGAGGAACTGCAATGCCCCTTGAAACAGACATGGATTACAGCGTACTAAAAACCTTCTACCCATTATTGGGGAGTCGGTCTCCCTTAGTGTTCGCCTATGCATTGAAAAGCAAAAGCTGACTAAAATTAGGAGGAAATGCAATGCCCGTTGGAAGAGTCATGGAGGTCGCAGTAGCTTAACAAGACGGTTTGAATGCCCCTTGGAAAAGTGGTGGAGGTCACAGTAGCTTAACAAGACGGTTTGAATGCCCCTTGGAAAAGTGGTGGAGGTCACAGTAGCTTAACAAGATGGTTTTAATGCCCGTTGGAAGAGTCATGGAGGTCGCAGTAGCTTAACAAGACGGTTTTAATGCCCCTTGGAAAAGTGGTGGAGGTCACAGTAGCTTAACAAGACGGTATGAATGCCCCTTGGAAAAGTGGTGGAGGTCACAGTAGCTTAACATAGGAGGTTTTAATGCCCCTCGGAAGAGACGTGGAGGTCGCAGTAGCTTAACAAGATGGTGTTAATGCCCCTTGGAAAAGTTTTGGAGGTCAAAGTAGCTTAACAAGACGGTTTGAATGCCCCTTGGAAAAGTGGTGGAGGTCACAGTAGCTTAACAAGACGGTTTTAATGCCCCTTACAAGAGCCATACAGCACAGCATCTTAAAAACATTATTCCCATTATTGGGGAGTGGGTCTCCCATAGTCTTTGCCTATGACTTCCAAGCAAAAGCTGCCAAAAATTAAGATGGAGGAACTTGCAATGCTGGCAACACGGACCATGGTCACCCTGGTGGTATAGTGGTGGTGGAGGCTGAGGATAAGGAGAAGAGCAAAATACAGCCGAAATGAGGAAGCGTATATCCATGTGTGGGTGTGAAGCGGTGCATGGGAATACACCTCCCGAAATAACACAGTCGATTTGACTTTATATTACTCTGCTGTCATTTGGTGGTGATGAGAAGTCTGGCCCAATCCAGCTCTTGTTCATTTTGATAAGGGTCAGCTTGTCAGCATTGTCCCATAGTCTTTGCTTATGCCTTCCAAGCAAAAGTTGCCAAAAATAAGGACGGAGAAACTTGCAATGCCCCTTACAAGAGCCATGCAGTACAGCATATTACAAACATTATTCCCACTCTTGGGGAGTGGGTCTCCCACAGTCTTTGCTTATGCCTTCCAAGCAAAAGCTGACAAAAATAAGGACGGAGGAGCTTTCAATAATGGCAACACAGACCACGGTCACCCTGGTGGTATAGTGGTGGTGGAGGCTGAGGATAAGGAGAAGAACATAAAACAGGCGAAATGAGGAAGCGTATACCCATGTGTGGGTGTGAAGTGGTGCATGTGAATACACCTCCCGAAATAACACAGTGGATTTGACTTTATGTTACTCTGCTGTCATTTGGGGGTGATGAGAAGTCTGGCCCAATCCAGCCCTTGTTAATTTTGATAAGGGTAAACTTGTCAGCATTGTCAGTTGACAGGCGAGTGCGGTTATCAGTTATAATTCCCCCAGCGGCACTAAAAACACGCTCCGATAACAAGCTAGTGGCAAGGCGTACAGAGCGAGTTCATTCCAAGTGTCCAGCTTGGATACCCAATAATTAAAAGGCACAGAGGAATCACGGAGGACACTGGTACGGTCAGCAAGGTATTCCCTCACCATCTTTTGAAACTTTACACTCCTTGTGAGAGTACCCCGCGCCTCAGGGTCTGTCCAAAGGGAGGGTCTGAGAAAACTGTCTCAGAACGTTGACAGTGTTCCCCTGCCTCTGCTGGATTGGAGTTGCGTCTCTCTCACATGTACACCTTGGTTGGGCAACGAACTGTGACCTCTGCAGCTAGCGTGTTCAGATGAGAATTTTTTTAACAGTTCTGCAGCCAGGGCCTTCTGGTACTGCCCCATTTTGTAGACCTCTCCACCTCAGGAATAAGACAGTGGAAGTTCTCCTTGTAGCGGGTGTCTAAAAGTGTTACCAACCAGTAATGACTGTCAATCAACATTTTGACAATGCGAGGGTCACGGTTAAGGCAGCGTAACATAAAGTCAGCCATGTGTGCCAGACTGGTAACGGGCAAGACTTCCGGGTCCACACCAAGATGACGACTGACCATGCTCTCCTCCTCCTCCTCCTCCCCCCTGTCCTCTGGCCACCCACGCTGAACCGACGGTATGACAGTTGTACAGGTACTACCGTCTACAATGCATGATACAAGCTCCTCTTCTTCCTCCTCCCCCTCTCCCTCATTGTCCCCCAATGCACGTTGGGATGAGATGAGGCTGGGCTGTGTGTAATCGACTGCTACAGCTTCTTGATTCATCTCATCATGCTCTGGCTGCAATGCCTCCTCTTTAATTCTCTGCAGAGAGCATTGCAAAAGACAGACAAGTGGAATGCTGACGCTAATGATGGCGTCATCGCCACTCACCATCTTGGTGGACTTCTCAAAGTTTGTCAAGATGGTACATATGTCAGACATCCAGGTCCACTCCTGAGGTCTTATGTGTGGAGTCTGACCTGAATATCGACGGCATTGTTGCAGCTGGTACTCCACAACTGCTCTCTTCTGCTCACAAATCCTTTGCAACATGTGGAGGGTAGAGTTCCAACATGTGGGGACATCACACACCAGTTGGTGTGACGGAAGCTGCAAACGCTGCTGCAACACAGCAAGGGCGGCAGAAGCTGTAGCCGACTTGTGAAAATGAGCTGACAGACAGCGTACTTTGACGAGCAGATCTGGCAACTCGGGGTACGATTTAAGAAACCTCTGAATCACAAGGTTAAGCACATGAGCCAGGCATGGTACGTGTGTGATCTCGCCTCGCCTCAGAGCCGCCACCAGGTTACGGCCATTGTCACACACGACCATGCCTGGATGTAGGTTCAGCGGTCTCAGCCACAGATCTGCCTGCTCTTTCACAGCTGTCCACAACTCACAAGCAGTGTGAGGTTTATCACCTAAGCTTATGAGTTTCAGCACAGCCTGTTGCCACTTGGCAGAGGCAGTACTGCAGTGCTTCCAGCTTGTAACTGATGTGGTGATATCTGAGATGGAGGCTGAACATGAGAAGGAGGAGAAGGATGATGCGCAGGAGCTGTACACTGTGGGGGCAACTCTGACTGACATAGGGCCCGGAATCCTCGGTGTGGGGAGGATGTGTTCCGTCCCAAGGTCCGACTTGGTCCCGGCTTCCACTATGTTTACCCAGTGTGGCGTCAGGGAGACGTACCGTCCCTGGCCACAAGCACTTGTCCACGTGTCCGTTGTCAGGTGGACTCTCCCAGTAACTGCGTTGTTGAGGGCACGGCAGATGTTTTTGAACACATGCTTGTGTATTGCGGGAATGACACACCGGGCAAAATAGTGTCGGCTGGGGACTGAGTACCGAGGGACGGCCACCGCCACAAGGTGGCGGAAGGATTCCGTCTCCACCAGCCAAAAAGGCAGCATTTCCAACGCAAGCAGTCGTGAAATGTGCGAATTTAGGACTGTGGCCTGTGGGGCGTTGGCTGCGAATTTCCTCTTTTGTTCAAAGGTCTGGGATATGGACAATTGAATGCTGCGGTGGGACGTGGACATGGACGTTGATGCTGTTTCTTGAGAAACTGCCATAACAAGTGAAGGCTGAGAGGAGGGGGCATCTTTGCATGCAGTATGGACAGGAGATTGCCTTGCACAAACAGCAGGGGGTTCTATTGCACGCACAACAGCGAAAGAAGCAGTGTTGACACCCACTGACACTGGTCGTGGACCCTGGGTTCACCACACAAAGTCGGGTGCATTGCTGCCATGTGCCTGATCATGCTGGTGGTGGTCAGGCTGGTAGTTTTGTCACGCTGCTGATGCTGGCATGGCAGGTGGTACAAATGGCCTTTTTGGGGTTATCAGCAGAGTCTTTAAAAAAATTCCAGACTCTGGAAGACCTACAGGTTGTACTGGCAACGTCCCTCGTGTTGGTGTTACGGGGAACTGTTGCCTGCCTTCTGTGTGCGGCCACCACACTGCTTCTTCCTGCCTTTTGTGGTACTCTGCCTCCCTCCCCCTGTGTGCTGCTGGCCTCACTCTGCATGTCCTCCTGCCACGTTGGGTCAGTTGCTAGATCATCCACCACCTCCTCCTCTTCCACTTGCACACCACGATCCTCCTCCTCACTTCTTGACAATTGTGTCTCGTCATTGTCCACCTCTTGTGACAAATTGCCAGCGTCGACTTCCAGTGGCCGTGGCTGTTCAAATATTTGGGCATCGCTACATGGGATCTCCTCTTCCACCACTTCAAGCTGAGCAGGCGAGGGGCCCAAATATGGAAATGGACCAGTGAACAGCTCTTCAGAGTGTCCAAGTGTGGGATCAGTTGCTGTCTGATGACACTTGGCATGGTGGGAGGAAGGAGCATCAGGGTGTGGAGGAGTATGCGGTCGAGACTTATGGCTACTAAGATTTGACCGTGTGGAAGACAGACCGGAGGTGGTGGTGCCCAGGTAACTGGAAGTATTATCTGCTATCCAATTAATAACCTGTTCACACTGATCAGTTCGCAATACTGGTGTTGTTCTGTGCTTCCCTAGTAATTCGGTCAAGAACTGGGAGCGAGAAGATGTGGCTGTTGGTTGTGGCCATTGTAAAGGACGTAAAATAGCTTACACTCACACTATCAATGGAAAAAGGGTAATGAAAAGTAGATTAGAACCGTGGAAGAGGAAAACCACAGTTCTATTTCTCTGGCTTACACCCGACTCTTTTAAACAATCTGAACAATCATGGAGAAACTATTACTCTTTTTCTTTACGGTAAAAATACCAAAAGCTGAATAATAGAGATTTTTTACCGTGGAATGGCAAAACCACAGTTATTGTTTACTGGGGTATACCAGACAATTTTAAATAGATATATTTGCTGCTGAACTGTGAGCGATACACTCAAACTGTTTTTTTAGGTAAAAATGGCCCAAAAGTGGATAATACAGAGGTTTGAACCGTGGAACTGCAAAACCACACTTCTATTTCTCTGGCCTACACCAGACTATTTTCAACAAATATATTTGAGTCTGAGCAATCAGGGAGACACTATGAAATTTTTTTTTTTACGGCAAAAAATATCAAAAGCAGGAAAATAGAGATTTTTTACCATGGAACGGCAAAACCACAGTTATAATTTACTGGTGTATACCAGACTCTTTTAAACAGATAAATTGGTGTCTGAACAATCAGGAGACACTATTACTGTTTTTCTTTACGGCAAAAAATGCCAAAAGCAGGATAATACAGAGATTTGACCCGAGGAACTGCAAAACCACAGTTCTATTTCTCGGGCCTACACCAGACTATTTTCAACAGATATATTTGTGTCTGAACAATCAGGAGACACTATTACTGTTTTTCTTTACGGCAAAAAATGCCAAAAGCAGGATAATAGAGATTTTTTACCGTGGAACGGCAAAACCACAGTTATAATTTACTGGTGTATACCAGACTCTTTTAAACAGATATATTGGTGTCTGAACAATCAGGAGACACTATTACTGTTTTTCTTTATGGAAAAAATACCAAAAGCTGGATAATAGAGATTTTTTACCATGGAACAGCAAAACCACAGTTATAATTTACTGGTGTATACCAGACTTTTTAAAATAGATATATTTGCGGCTGAACAGTGAGCGACACACTCAAACTGTTTTTTTTTAGGTAAAAATGGCACAAAAGTGGATAATACAGAGGTTTGAACCGTGGAACTGCAAAACCACACTTCTATTTCTCTGGCCTAGACCAGACTCTTTTAAAAATATATATTTGTGTCTGAACTGTCACAGACACACTTTTTTTTTTTTTCTTTTTTGGTGGGGGGGGGGGACACCAAAAGGTTAATAAGATGGGTATTTGTACAGTGTGAAGGAGACAAAAAAAAAAGAGGATTTAGATGAAAAAAAAGGATTTTTCTTGGCCCCCGAGCTAAGTCCAGCAATTTCAGCAACAGGAGCACACAGGACTGTAATGAAGAGTTTGCTGGTATAACCACTGCGTCTCCTATACAGCCTGCCTGCCTGATATCTGGGATGGATATTAGTCCTGAGAAGGACTGTTTGTTTGATCTGGCAGCCTTTACAGACTCTACACTAACCATTTTGCAGTATATATCTCTCCCTAAATCAGTAGCGCTGTCCCTCCACTGTCTGATCCCAGCCATCTGTGTCCAAGATGGCGACGCCCGGTTTTAAATACTCGAGGTGATGCTATGCGGCCAGCCAATCAATCTAATGCCCACAACCAACATGGCTGCGGCATTACAGTGACTGGCTGGCAATCCCTGCATGTTCATTGGCTCTGTAAAGGGCGCCAAACAAGCAGGGCGGAGACCCAAGCTCCCGCCCGATTAACCCGGAAATGCTCGGTGCTCGCCGAACATCCCGAGTAGTGTGATGCTCGGGCGAGTACCGAACAGTGTCGAGCATGTTCGCTCAACACTAAATAGGATCTTTCTTTAGTATAAAAAACAGCGTCACCAATTTAACAACAATGTAATCACATTGTTCAGCTCATGCACCTCCTCCTCCATCTCCGAAATGACCACATCAGTCACAAGCTGACAGCACTGCAGCACTGCCTTGGCCAAGCGGCAACAGGCTGTGCTGAAGATAACAAGCTTAATGCTTAGACAAAGCGCCCAGCGCTGCAGAGTTGTTGAAAGCTGTAACACAGCAGCCTGATCTGTGGCTCTCACCGCTGAACATACAGCCAGACATGGTCGTAGAATCATAGAATCATAGAATCATAGAATGGTAGAGTTGGAAGGGACCTCCTGGGTCATCTGGTCCAACCCCCTGCTCAAAGCAGGATTCACTAAATCATCTCAGACAGATGTCTGTCCAGCCTCTGTTTGAAGACGTCCATTGAAGGGGAACTCACCACCTCTCGTGGCAGCCTGTTCCACTCATTAATCACCCTAACTGTCAAAAAGTTTTTTCTAATATCTAATCTGTGTCTCCTCCCATTTAGTTTCATCCCATTGCTTCTAGTCTTTCCTTGTGCAAATGAGAATAAAGATGATCCTTCTACAATGTGACAGCCCTTGACATATTTGTAGACAGCTATTAAGTCTCCTCTCAGTCTTCTTTTTTGCAAGCTAAACATTCCCAAATCCTGCAACCGTTCGTGTGTGACAATGGGTGGAACCTGGTGATGGAGAAATGACAACCGGGGTAGATACGGTTTCCCTCTATGCCAGTCCTTTCACCGAGCTAAAGAATATGGCTGTGGTGAAATACAACTCCCACTGAGAAGCTGTTTCAGATTGAGAAACATTGTGCCCACCAGAGGATTTGATTCTGAGGGCAACCTTTCTCCCCTGCTCAAGAGTAGTGTTGAGCCACCCTCGTAGTGTTCGAGTTCGGTTCGGTTCGTCGAACACCCGTGTGTTCGCCGAGCTGTTCGTCGAACTGTTCGTCAAACACCTTCAAACACCGTTAAAACCAATGGCAGGCAAACAAAAACACATAGAAACACATAGAAAACATCTTCAAAGGTGTCCAAAATCTGACAAACTGCTCAGAAGACATAACTAACACATGGAAAAGTGACAAGTGCATACAGTCATGCGAAAAGAAAAGAGGTGGAGGAGTAAAAGGATGGGGAGACACAGATATAGGCATGTCATGCCCTTCTAAAATCCAAAAAGTGAGAAGCCGACACGGCCAGTTCGTTCCTGCCCGTGCCACCTATGTGTCGCCGGGTTTGTGCCAGAGCCGCGGTGGACCCTGACGGCCAGCCCCCCTCTCCCAATACTGGTGCCTATCCGCTGGTGGGTCGAGCCCCCCCGCGGTGGGGGGGGTAACATCTGCAGAAGAAAGACCATCTTCCAGCCAAACTAAGATGTCGACTTCTTTTCGTGGACAATGTGATACGATCCCTTTCTTACGGACACGCCCATCGCTACAAATTCCAGATGAGGCACAAAAACAGCAGGTGCTTCAGCGGATATCAAGTGCTCCTTCAAGCGGGCTCTCCTCCACCTCAATTTCAACGTCACAAATACTCCAGTCCTCAGAGGTGTCACCCCAATCGCACTTGCTTCCTTACAGCTCCCAAGTCTCCAGCTGCCCGTCTGAGTATGGGGTAACACAGATGGTTGAGTCTGCAGAGCTGTTTACTCATACTATAGCCTGGGAAATGGAGGTCTGCTCCAGAGCTTCTGTTAATCCAGACAAGGAAATGATCTGCACTGATGCCCAGAATCTTTATAAGTCAGATCCAGGACCAGATGAAGAAGGTTCTGACCATAATGTAGACCCTCGTTCCCAAACTGTCACTCCTGTTGGTGGAGACAATGATGAAGACGATGATGAGACTCAAATACCTGATTGGAGCGACAACTTGACTTTTCGGTCAGGGCAGGAAGAGGTTGGCTTTGAGGACGACGGGTGTGATAACACACAGGGTGATGATGACGAGGTTGGAGATCCCACTTACTGTCAACCCACAGTCAGCCAGTCGATGAGGTCAACGGAGGAGGTGGAGTAGGATGTGACTAGCCCAGGGGATGGGGATGACTCGGTACCCGGGCCTTGGGGATGTCGCGGTGGTCTGTTCCCTGGCCCGTACCCTGGGGTCACTCTTTAAAAGAGTGGATAATTGTTAATTTTATAAGAGTTCGTGACGCCACCCGTGGTATCTGGTGAGAAGCACCAGCGCTGCAGCAGTCCACTGAGACCCGTGATAAGGCTGCTCAATGGTATAGCTCCCCACAGGTGGAGCTAGGTCTCAGGGCAGCGTATGCAGGGGGAATGCAGGACAGACGAGACCCAGCTGGGTCAGAGCAAGAACGGGAACGGACACGGTAGTCACTTCAGTACCTTTTACTGGAGGAAATTCAGGCACATCCCGGAGCACTGTAGGGTGAAGGGTGAATATCAGGATCCTCCCCAATGAGCGGGTGTAGGGCCTCCTGTTTCTTGCCTCTGCATAGTAAGTTTCTGACCTGCCTGGAGCTAGGCCTAACTTTGTCTCTGTCCTGCGCTGGCTGACCTTGTGGTAGGGCCTTCTCTTGGAGTTCACGCTCCCACTATGCGGGGCCTAAGCGTCTCCTGGCTCTGTTACGTATCAGGACCTTAGCGATCCTGGGACTTGTAGTTCTCCAGGGATTCCGGTTATGCCTTACTGAATCTAGCTAGCAGGAGCCTCGTGCTCCACTGCTGAACTATTAACTGAGTTCTCTAGACTAGACTGAGCTCCACTGCAGACTGACCACTCTTAGGCTTCTCTACTGCAGGAACTCTTCAGAGGAACTGAACTGCCTAGCTCCACCTTCCCTATTTATATCCCTAACGGGCTCCCTCCGCTGGTCTGAGGTGGAAGGTGGAGATGTGTGAATGTTTATGGGGGCCTCTTGTGGAGGATTCCATCAATACACTCTTCTAGGATCTGTGATACCAAGCACAGCGGTTGGTTAGGTTGCGCCTTCCTGGACAGAGACGGAGTACTGGAAGCACGTCAACAACTGCATCCTCAACCACAACTCTGCCTCTGATCACAAGTCGTAGTGGCTCTTCAGATCGCATGGGCTCTAAGCATTGCATAGCCTGGGCATTTATTCAGAATGATAAGGATGACCCAACTCGTGTTATCTGTAATATTTGTCACCAAAAGTAGAGGCCAAAAAATCCATAGTTTGAGTACTTCATGCATGTACCGTCACATGGATATGAAGCATAAGTTGCAGTGGGAAGCTCACTGTGCTACAATGCGGCCTAGCAGGCTGGGACAACCACCGTCTGCCCCATCTTGTGCATCCGCGGCCTCTTCATCCTCTGTGACTGGGGGGACAGCAGTCACACATGTTTTTGGATGCAGACCTGCCACCTCTTTACCTGCAACAGCCAGTGTGATTGGCAGGTCGTCAGTTCATTGGGAAGTGGAAACACCTGCTGGTGTTGAGCGCTCTCTGACATCGAGAGCACCACCTTTGGATCAAGGCAACCTAACATGTCCGCCTGCATCTTCCTAACAGACTGGCAGTTTGCCGGGGACACCCTACTCAACCCCGTCTAAGCACAACAGCCAGCCCTCGGTCCCTCAGATGTGGAAAAGTAAAAGACCATTTCCTCCTAGCCATGAGAAAGCTAAGAGGTTGAATTTCACCATCTGCAAGCTCTTAGCTACAGAAATGCTGCCTTTCCGCCTGGAGGACACAGTGGATTTTCGAGACCTTATGTCCGTCGCAGTGCCCCAGTACCAGATGCCCAGTCGGCACTACTTCTCAAAGAAAGGTGTGCCTGCGCTCCACCAGCATGTCGCACACAACATCACCTCTTCTTTGAGAAACTCTGTGTGTGACAGGGTGCATTTCACCACAGACACTTGGACGAGTAGGCATGGACAGGGGAGTTACATGTCGCTGACTGGGCACTGGGTAACTATGGTGACAGCAGAACAAGGGGCTGCTGTTCAAGTCTTACCGTCCCCACGAGATGTGCGTCAATCCTCTTTATCTCGAAGTTCCTGACGCTCTGATTAATGGCATCAACTATTCACCACTAGATCCCATAGTGAAGGTGGGCAACTGTTGCCCGATGGGTGGGCGTTGTGGAAGAGCTCTGTGAAAATCTGCCAATTGAATTATTATAAAGCGTTAGCAGCAGCTTTAGACCCCTCAGCATAGTGGTAGCGCGGACCCATACATTGTGTTTTAGGCACAGGAATGCTAGCCTGGGTAGTAGGCCTAGCACTGGGAGAGACGATGATGCCATCTTATTAATGCAGTGCGCTAGGCTGGTGTTTTTTGTTATGAAGCGTATATTTTTGTAAGCCAGGCGCGCGCCCCATATTTCTATTGCTACCACTATTGGGAAGAAAAATTATTTTCAGGGCTAGATGCAGCTAAAAATTATTATTAATTTAAAAGCTGGTGGAGCTTGGTATAGATGGCCTAATACAATGAGTCCCACACACTGCTAGAAGGCCAAATATTTTTTCAGAGCTAGATGCAGATAAAAATTATTTTTCATTTGCAACCTGATGGAGGTCAGTATTCCTGGACTAATAGAGAAAGTCCCACACACTGCTAGAAGGCCAAATATTTTTTCAGAGCTAGATGCAGATAAAAATTATTTTTCATTTGCAACCTGATGGAGGTCAGTATAGATGGACTAATAGAGAAAGTCCCACACACTGCTAGAAGGCCAAATATTTTTTCAGAGCTAGATGCAGACAAAAAATTATTTTGAATTTGCAACCTGATGGAGGTCAGTATAGATGGACTAATATAGAAAGTCCCACACACTGCTAGAAGGCCAAATATTTTTTCAGAGCTAGATGCAGATAAAAATTATTTTTAATTTGCAACCTGATGGAGGTCAGTATAGATGGACTAATAGAGAAAGTCCCACACACTGCTAGAAGGCCAAATATTTTTTCAGAGCTAGATGCAGATAAAAATTATTTTTAATTTGCAACCTAATGGAGGTCAGTATAGATGGACTAATAGAGAAAGTCCCACACACTGCTAGAAGGCCAAATATTTTTTCAGAGCTAGATGCAGATAAAAAATATTTTTAATTTGCAACCTGATGGAGGTCAGTATAGATGGACTAATAGAGAAAGTCCCACACACTGCTAGAAGGCCAAATATTTTTTCAGAGCTAGATGCAGAAAAAAATTATATTCAATTTGCAACCTGATGGAGGTCAGTATAGATGGACTAATAGAACAAGTCCCACACACTGCTAGAAGGCCAAATATTTTTTCAGAGCTAGATGCAGCTAAAAATTATTATTAATTTAAAAGCTGGTGGAGCTTGGTATAGATGGCCTAGTACAATGAGTCCCACACACTGCTAGAAGGCCAAATATTTTTTCAGAGCTAGATGCAGATAAAAATTATTTTTCATTTGCAACCTGATGGAGGTCAGTATAGATGGACTAATAGAGAAAGTCCCACACACTGCTAGAAGGCCAAATATTTTTTCAGAGCTAGATGCAGACAAAAAATTATTTTGAATTTGCAACCTGATGGAGGTCAGTATAGATGGACTAATAGAGAAAGTCCCACACACTGCTAGAAGGCCAAATATTTTTTCAGAGCTAGATGCAGATAAAAATTATTTTGAATTTGCAACCTGATGGAGGTCAGTATAGATGGACTAATAGAGAAAGTCCCACACACTGCTAGAAGGCCAAATATTTTTTCAGAGCTAGATGCAGACAAAAAATTATTTTGAATGTGCAACCTGATGGAGGTCAGTATAGATGGACTAATAGAGAAAGTCCCACACACTGCTAGAAGGCCAAATATTTTTTCAGAGCTAGATGCAGATAAAAATTATTTTTAATTTGCAACCTGATGGAGGTCAGTATAGATGGACTAATAGAGAAAGTCCCACACACTGCTAGAAGGCCAAATATTTTTTCAGAGCTAGATGTAGAAAAAAATTATATTCAATTTGCAACCTGATGGAGGTCAGTATAGATGGACTAATAGAACAAGTCGCACACACTGCTAGAAGGCCAAATATTTTTTCAGAGCTAGATGTGACTCGCCCCCTGGGCCATGGGGCACTCGGATCCGGGCAATAGGGGGACGATGGGAGTAGTAGTGGCAACCCGGTTCCGTGGCTCAGGGTGGTCAGACCAGTGGTAGTCCGTTATGTGCTATTGATAATGTCCGACTACGCCACCCGTGGATTTGCGGTCATTAGGTCCCGCCGCTGCAAGGCAGACCGCTGGGGCTGATGAGGTGTGCAGCTGGGATGGTGTGACTCCCCACGGGAAGAGTGCGGCCCCAGGGCAGTGTAGTGGATGGTGGGAGTGATGGTGGTGAGAGTCCCGGTACCGGTAGTGCTGGAGGCGCGAAGGAGCACACAGACAATAGGTTGCAGTCCAGGGTCTTTACTGAAACAGGTAAACTGACCCATAAACAGTCCCAGCTAGGAGGGGACCTGGATGTCTGAGAGCAATGGGGAAATTGGCCCTGGTCAGGGTGAGGGTGTAGGCCTACCGTGCTTTCTGCGCTCCTTCTGGCTATCTCCTCGTTATAGGGTAACAGCCCACGCTTCCAAGCTTTCCGTGGCTTCTCGCCTGTATGGCCTGCGACGTGGGTTCCTTTCTGCTCCCAGCCTTGTACGGCTTTACTGGTCCCTTCGGTTGTGGCAGGGCCTCCAGGCTTCTTAGGCCAAGGAATATACAGTCCCTTGCGGACTGGTTCTCTGCTGGAGGATGTAGAATCCTCCCAGCCTCAGACACCAAAGTCTGGTAAAGTCAGTCTCTTATCTGCCAAGACAGCCTTGCTTCGCCTCTTGTCTCTGGCTTGTGGCTCTCCTCCTGCCACACTTCCTCTTAGGTGCAGTGCAACTGTCTGTCCCTGCTCCGCTCTGGGACAAGTCTCAGTGCTGAGACAGGCCATCAAGTTCTCTCTAACCCTGCCCGCAGCACCAGCTTTTATAGGGGCAGCCAGCTCTCCCTACTGGCCTGAGACAGGAGGATTGCATGCTAATGTTCCCCTGACTAGAGAACCTCCCCCTTGCTCTCAGACACAGCTTTAATTACACTTGTGGCATCCAGGCGCGCGCTCGGGACTTGGCGGCTGTGATGCGTGCGGCGGGGGGCGCGGCTCTGGGTACACGCGCCGCTCCACACCAATGAACTGCGTCCCTACCCACCATGTGACTAGCGGTGGGCGTATATATTCAGGTCCTGTTAGGTACACTTCACAGCGCCTCTTGAAAAAGAAGAGCGAAACGCGCGTCGGGGCGCGCTTCCACTTGTAAGCACTCCTTGTGATTCCCCTGGCATCCTGCGGGCTTTCTGTCACCCGGTGATTTGTATCGGGGTGAGTGATTTTTTCTACTTCTTGGGTATTCCTTGTGTACTTATGCATTTCACTCTATGGGCATATGGCAGCTAGTATTTTCTATTCTGGCTTTGCATTTCCTCCTCATGTTACCATTTTACATTTTGCGATTTTTGCACATTATGTTGTCCATTTTGTCTATCAAAATGACTTGCGCCCTATAAAGGGTGATTCTTTATAATCATGTACTGCTATAATGTGGGGCTATACATGTATGGAGTGTCCTTTTGCATGTACAGTTGATTATGCCCTTTTCTTTTAGATTGTCCCGCATTTTTGTTGCCATGGGTCACTCTGTTTTCTGGCACTACCTTCCTAGATCCTCTTGCCTTGTCATTATTATTTTTGTATAACCCTCTATCATTATGGTGATGAATTACAAATAAAAATATACTTTTTCTTTTGCTATACTACTCTTGTTTTCTCCTGTTTTTTCATATTGAATGTGAGTAGGCAATTTGAACCTGGTGCCGGACAATATGTCATAGCACCATGTTCCATACCATAGTATTTATTTGGCCAGCCTTGTTCTTATGTATGTCTTTCTGTATTTTTACAGTTCCCATTTGGCCTACAATGGATTTTCGTGCGCGAGATACCACGTGGCTCGCGCAGTTAGATGAGTTATCTGGCAATGGGGGTTTGGTGGTGCCGGATACAGATCGGACGCTGAGGGAGAGCATTGCCAATTTTAAGGCCCTAATTAAACGGAGATGTCGCACCTGGTGGAACCACGCTTTCCTTACCAAATACATTGAGAAATCTCTGATTCCTAGAGGTTTAAGGATACAGATTTTTCCTTCTTTTAAAATAGAAGATGAACACTTTAAAAATAACTGGGAATCCCTGGCAAACGAGTGTTCACTTGGCTTCTTGGGTCTTCTTAGGGAGCAAAGTGACAAACCCCTTAGGGATTTGGAATCAGAGATTGATCTTCTACAGGTACAACTGAAGAAGGACTTACCCAGTGATGATCTTAAGAAACTGCAGGAGGAAATTGACCTTGATTGTCAGAAACTTGTCAAAGAGATTCAAGTTCTGAAAACAAAAAAATTTCAACGTGATACACTGGATAAGTCCAACCATAGAGTGTACCGGTGGAGATCACCGGTTGCTAATGTAAGACCGAGATCTCGTAATAATTCCTTTGCACGATCTAGGTCCACCTCGATTGCCTCGGGAACCTCGAGTGAGGGCCAACTACCTGCTACTAGCGTGGATTCTCAGGGGGGCTCCGCTATTCAATCTACTGTTCAAACGAGACCGAATAATAGGAGGAAACAGACGGTCCCGTTTCAGGTTGGTGATCCCTGTGGGGGGCTCCGTGTCATGAACCTTACCAATCATATCCTGACCGGGACACAGATGGAGGTCCTTGGTATGGGCCTGTCATTTTCTCCTACTAGTTCATTTGACTACTTTACGGCCCTCAAGGACCTCCACCTGTTTGCTCGGAAATTGATTTTAAAAAAACTCCATTTCAGGTCGGATGGTGATCAGGCCCCAGCGGTGACGGAGGAGGAGGCTTTGCAACATCTGGAGGATCTCTTAGCTGAACAAACAACTCCTCCCTCAGGTGGGTTACCACAGGCTAGGCATCCTAAGTCAACGAGGTTCCCTCCCTTGTCTATTTGTCCGGCAGTGGAGATTTTTGTGAAATTAGTGGCGGAGGATTTCAAGAAACTTTCCACACGAAGAAGGTTAGATAATCTAACCTCCGCCCAACGTTTGGCGATTCAACAACTACAAACACTTAAGGATACAGTCATTAAGCCGGCTGACAAGGGAGGAAACATCGTCCTGTGGCCCCACCACAAATATGAGAGGGAGGCCCTGAGACAGTTGAGAGATAAGGACACTTATTCTAAGTTGTCATATAATCCCACTGCCTCCTTCTCTGCCACCCTGCAGGGTATTTTGGCCCGGGCCTGTGAGAGGGGTATCATAGACAAGAAGACTGTGGGGGCTTTGACTGTACGGTCTCCCAAAACAGCTACTTTTTATCTACTCCCCAAAGTACATAAGGATGCCACTAACCCTCCTGGACGTCCGATCGTGTCCGGTTTGGGAGGTCTTTGTGGTCCAATTTCTCAATATGTTGACAGTCATCTTAGACCACTTGTAGGGACTCTCCCCTCTTATGTGCGGGACACGACGGACGTCCTTACTAGGGTTGATGGCATCTCTTTGGAACCAGGCACTATTATGGTCACGGCCTATGTTGAGAGTCTGTACACCTGTATTGATCATAATCTTGGTCTGACCTCCGTCGAGCTCTTTCTTGGGGGTTCTGACCTGGACGGCCCTTCACGGGAATTTATCCTCGAGCTCCTCCGCTTCATCCTCTGCCATAATTATTTTTTTTTTAAAGACACGGTGTACCTGCAGCGTCGTGGCACGGCCATGGGGGCGGCCTGTGCACCATCGTATGCAAACCTCTTCCTTGGTGCCTGGGAGAGGGTAATTTTTGGGGACGATGGTGTCCGGGGCGCCGACCGGGTCGTGGCATGGCTCAGGTACATCGATGATGTCCTATTTTTTTGGCGGGGGTCGGCGGAGGAGCTTGATGACTTCATGAGGCGGCTTAACATCAATGAGTGGGGTATTAAACTAACGTATACCCATAGCCTTACACGCCTGGACTTCCTGGACGTCACTCTGGTGGTGGACTCACACTCCCTCATTCAGACTGACGTCTACAGGAAGCCCACGGCTGTGAACTCTTTGGTGCACGCTGCCTCTGGTCATACTCCTTCTACAATTAGGGCCGTTCCGGTCGGACAATTCCTCAGGATTAAGCGCATCTGCTCGACGGAGGCCAATTTTGAAAAGCAGGCGGCAGTTTTGACTCAACGCTTCAAACAGAGAGGCTATAGTAACCGTTGCATCGGCCGTGGCTATGGTAGGGCCCGTAGCACCCCCCGCAGCAGTCTACTATACCCCCCTCCAGGATCGCCACCGTCTGAGTATCCTGGGAGGACCCGCTTCATTTCCACTTATAATCATGAGTGGGATTCTATGAGGCGGGTCCTCTCACGACATTGGAGTGTTCTTGGGGCGGAGCCATCTCTGAGGGATGTGGTGGGACAATTTCCACTTATGACTGCCAGACGAGCCAGGAATCTGGGTGATCTGGTTACTTCAAGTCATTATGTCCCACCAGCACCTAACCCTTTTGGGTCGCGCGGTCCCAGGGTTGGATCCTATCCATGTGGCCACTGTGTAGCTTGCGCTAACGTGCTTCGTTGTTCTACCTTTATGAACTCAGATGGCTCCCGGACATACCGAATTCTCAGATATATTTCCTGTAGTACAACACACGTGGTTTATTATGCCACGTGTGGGTGTCAAAAGATTTACGTGGGTCTTACTACAAGGGAATTGAGGATTCGGGTGCGGGAGCATGTTCGGGACATTAGCGCGGCTAGATCTGTGTCGGATCCCCGGGTGCTCAGAACTTTACCACGACATTTTAAACAAGTTCATGATTGTGATCCACACAGCTTGATGGTGCGTGGAATAGATGTGGTGCATCTGGGCTCTCGGGGTGGTGACTATAAATTGTGCCTTGCACAAAAAGAGGCCAGATGGATCAGCACCCTGGATACCCTGGTACCGCGCGGCCTTAATGAAAATTTGAATTTTTCCTCATTTTTATGATTGGGTCCTTTTGCTTGGTGATGCTCTCCCTCAGCGCTTACTTCTTCTGATCTTTAGTCCGTGCTTCAGTTTTTAGCCTATTTTTAATTGTGTGTTCTTTACTTTTTCTTTTTCTTACTTTTTTAGATCCGTGGCTATGAACCCCTTACTATTGTGCACCTTATGGACCCTTTTTTATCTACTGTTCAAGATATCCTACAGCCGATAACCCGGATCATTTCCCAAGAGCCTTTAGATGATTATCACCTTTCCTGTTTATGTGGGAAATGGTTCTATGTTGACTTGTATCCATGTATTTATCTTGTGATTTATATCCACTTTGGGAATTTATCTTAATTATTTATGTGACTGTTTTTGGATCCTTGTCGTATTGATGCCCCATTAGGTTATCATATTTATTGTTCTGTGACAGAGAGTATTTGATCTCATTTGATGTTTTTTATTATATGCTCTCTGTCCCTTGTGCATATTTCTATCCATTACCTTTATTCATACATTGGTGGTGCGCGTGTCCTCCGGTCCTGGGCTGGCCCGCGCCCGTGTCCGGCTGCCTCCTGCCCCCGGCGCGCTCCTGGGGGCGTTTCCTAGGCACGCCCCCGGGCGCGCGCTCGGGACTTGGCGGCTGTGATGCGTGCGGCGGGGGGCGCGGCTCTGGGTACACGCGCCGCTCCACACCAATGAACTGCGTCCCTACCCACCATGTGACTAGCGGTGGGCGTATATATTCAGGTCCTGTTAGGTACACTTCACAGCGCCTCTTGAAAAAGAAGAGCGAAACGCGCGTCGGGGCGCGCTTCCACTTGTAAGCACTCCTTGTGATTCCCCTGGCATCCTGCGGGCTTTCTGTCACCCGGTGATTTGTATCGGGGTGAGTGATTTTTTCTACTTCTTGGGTATTCCTTGCGTACTTATGCATTTCACTCTATGGGCATATGGCAGCTAGTATTTTCTATTCTGGCTTTGCATTTCCTCCTCATGTTACCATTTTACATTTTGCGATTTTTGCACATTATGTTGTCCATTTTGTCTATCAAAATGACTTGCGCCCTATAAAGGGTGATTCTTTATAATCATGTACTGCTATAATGTGGGGCTATACATGTATGGAGTGTCCTTTTGCATGTACAGTTGATTATGCCCTTTTCTTTTAGATTGTCCCGCATTTTTGTTGCCATGGGTCACTCTGTTTTCTGGCACTACCTTCCTAGATCCTCTTGCCTTGTCATTATTATTTTTGTATAACCCTCTATCATTATGGTGATGAATTACAAATAAAAATATACTTTTTCTTTTGCTATACTACTCTTGTTTTCTCCTGTTTTTTCATATTGAATGTGAGTAGGCAATTTGAACCTGGTGCCGGACAATATGTCATAGCACCATGTTCCATACCATAGTATTTATTTGGCCAGCCTTGTTCTTATTCAGGGTGACACAGATGCAGATAAAAATTATTTTTAATTTGCAACCTGATGGAGGTCAGTATAAATGGACTAATAGAGAAAGTACCACACACTGCTAGAAGGCCAAATATTTTTTCAGAGCTAGATGCAGATAAAAATTATTTTTCATTTGCAACCTGATGGAGGTCAGTATAGATGGACTAATAGAGAAAGTCCCACACACTGCTTGAAGGCCAAATATTTTTTCAGAGCTAGATGCAGACAAAAAATTATTTTGAATTTGCAACCTGATGGAGGTCAGTATAGATGGACTAATAGAGAAAGTCCCACACACTGCTAGAAGGCCAAATATTTTTTCAGAGCTAGATGTAGAAAAAAATTATATTCAGTTTGCAACCTGATGGAGGTCAGTATAGATGGACTAATAGAACAAGTCCCACACACTGCTAGAAGGCCAAATATTTTTTCAGAGCTAGATGCAGATAAAAAATATTTTGAATTTGCAACCTGATGGAGGTCAGTATAGATGGACTAATAGAGAAAGTCCCACACACTACTAGAAGGCCAAATATTTTTTCAGAGCTAGATGCAGACAAAAAATTATTTTGAATTTGCAACCTGATGGAGGTCAGTATAGATGGACTAATAGAGAAAGTCCTACACACTGCTACAAGGCCAAATATTTTTTCAGAGCTAGATGCAGATAAAAATTATTTTTCATTTGCAACCTGATGGAGGTCAGTATAGATGGACTAATAGAGAAAGTCCCACACACTGCTAGAAGGCCAAATATTTTTTCAGAGCTAGATGCAGACAAAAAATAATTTTTAATTTGCAACCTGATGGAGGTCAGTATAGATGGACTAATAGAGAAAGTCCCACACACTGCTAGAAGGCCAAATATTTTTTCAGAGCTAGATGCAGATAAAAATTATTTTTCATTTGCAACCTGATGGAGGTCAGTATAGATGGACTAATAGAGAAAGTCCCACACACTGCTAGAAGGCCAAATATTTTTTCAGAGCTAGATGCAGACAAAAAATTATTTTGAATTTGCAACCTGATGGAGGTCAGTATAGATGGACTAATAGAGAAAGTCCCACACACTGCTAGAAGGCCAAATATTTTTTCAGAGCTAGATGTAGAAAAAAATTATATTCAGTTTGCAACCTGATGGAGGTCAGTATAGATGGACTAATAGAACAAGTCCCACACACTGCTAGAAGGCCAAATATTTTTTCAGAGCTAGATGCAGATAAAAATTATTTTGAATTTGCAACCTGATGGAGGTCAGTATAGTTGGACTAATAGAGAAAGTCCCACACACTACTAGAAGGCCAAATATTTTTTCAGAGCTAGATGCAGACAAAAAATTATTTTGAATTTGCAACCTGATGGAGGTCAGTATAGATGGACTAATAGAGAAAGTCCTACACACTGCTACAAGGCCAAATATTTTTTCAGAGCTAGATGCAGATAAAAATTATTTTTAATTTGCAACCTGATGGAGGTCAGTATTGATGGACTAATAGAGAAAGTCCCACACACTGCTGGAAGGCCAAATATTTTTTCAGAGGTAGATGCAGAAAAAAATTATATTCAGTTTGCAACCTGATGGAGGTCAGTATAGATAGACTAATAGAACAAGTCCCACACACAGCTAGAAGGCCAAATATTTTTTCAGAGCTAGATGCAGAAAAAAATTATATTCAATTTGCAACCTTATGGAGGTCAATATAGATGGACTAATAGAATGATGCTTTGCCCAAAAGGCTCTACTTCACTAGGTGCAGTAAAAAAATTGGTATTCTATACACAGGTGGTGTATCTTGCAACACAGATAGGCTACTCCACTGACTAACACACTCTGCAATAGGCCAAAAAGGATTAGCTTTGCTAGATTCAGCCAAATGCTGTGAAAAAAACTTGCACAGCACTGGCACAGACCTGCCTGGCAAAAAGTGATAGGAACTGATGTAACCTAGCCCTGAAAAGGACTGCAATTACAATTAGTCTTTACTCCCAACCTATCTATTTAAGAGCACAGACCTGCCTGATAAAAGTCGTAAGAAATGATGTAACGTAGTCCTTAAAAGGACTGCAATCACAACTATTCCCTACTCCCAAGCTATCTGTATATTTGTGCGAAAATTGGCTTGAAATTAACAAGGTATAGCGCACACAGCAACAGCGGTGCTGTCTATCACGCAGCTGCAGCAGTGAGAAAATGGTGGCGACGGGGAAAATGGCTGGGTCTTATAGGGCAAGGACATGTGACATACACTGCCAATGACACATGCCCTTGCTTGTGTGAAAAAAAGCACTTCGCTCCGTGTGTGCGCTGCTGATAGGCTGACAGATTGCACCTCCCCACTGTAAATGCGGGAAAGAGAAAAAAAAATGGACATCTTCATTATTCCTGCAGAGATCCATCCCCTGCCCCTCCCCCCGCCCCGCTGTACACTCAAACTGCGTATTAACATTAATTTTCATCATTACTGAGAAAAAATCCAGTTATGATTTTGGTGCACGAACAGTTATCGAACATAACCTCGAACAGCCGAATTTTTCTCAAATCGTTCGTGTTCGCCGAACGGCTCGAACACCGCCCAAAACAGCTAGAATTTGAGATTGGCAAACAGTTCGAGTCGAACAACGCTCATCTCTACTCAAGAGCCCCATAGCAGCTGCAAAGTTAGCGCTATTATGAACTCTCCTGAGGTATAAGCCAAGGCACACCAGAGGATTCTCTGGTGGGACCGTCCAACCCTGCCAAGAAGCAGTCCTGGCTAAGAAAAGTGTGTGGAAAGGTTGCCGAACACTCTATGGCTGCTTTTTTACTGAGGAGGAAACACACGCAAACACGGGGAGAACATACAAAGTCCTTGCAGATGTTGTCCTTGCTGGGATTTGAACCCAGGATCCCAGCGCTGCAAGGCTTCAGTGCTATCCACTGATCTAACAGGCAGGAGAAACATGCACCTACTGCCACTCTATCTTCATCTCCTTTGTGAGAAAATGTATTTGGGCAGCCACTCAGTCTACCAAATTAAATTCCTGAGAAGGAAATTGGGGATGGCTTCGCTACTGGTACTGGGGGTAGCGCTAATACCATGGCGTCGTACCATAGTTTTCTGGAAATATTCCAGGCTGGTAGGAGGCAAGCAAATTCCCACAGAAAAGTACCAGCAGTAATGCTCAGGGACCCGCACTTGTAGAAGACGGAGACAACACCGGGAGAAATAGTGACGGCTGGGGACCGAGTATGGACACGAGGCATGAGGCATGTGGTTGTGAATAGCTTCCGCCTCCACATGCCTAAAAGGCCACATTTCAAGTGAAAGCAGCTTTACAGGACTTCCTCTGAGAAATGACATGCAGGGTAGATAGGGGTTCCCTCTATGCCAGTCCTTTCACTGAGCTAAATACAACTGTCAGCAAAAAAAGTTGTGGACTGTCTCCGTACTGTCCCTGGCCACATTCACCACGTGTTTGTGGTTAGGCGGTCCTTCCCAGTAAGTGCGCTGGGGAGGACACGGGTAATGTTGTGGGACCTCCGCTTGTGGAAGGCAGAGGCGATACCGGGAAACATAGTGGCGGCTGGGGACCGAGTGTGGACACCCAGCTGCCACCGGCATGAGGTTGTGAAAAGCTTCCGCCTCCACGAGCTTAAAAATCCATATTTCAAGTTCAAAAAGCTGCCCAGAAATCTGGCAGTTTAGTGTTGCGGCCTGTGGGTGGGTGCCTGTCTGCATACTTGCACTTGCATTCCAAGTAACAGAAAACTAAGCAGATTGTGGCCTCTATCATCATCATGGCCTCATCTCGGCACTATGAACTCTCCTGAACGAGAAGCCAGGGCCCGCCGGAGGAGTCTCCGGTTCTGTGGTGGGCTCGTGCAACCCTGCCGAAAAGCAGCCCTGGCTAAGAAAAGTGTGGGGGAAGGTTCCTGGACACTCTATGGCTGCTTTTTTAATGTGGATCGGCCATGCTTATGCATGTTATTTCTCAAACCGCATTACAGATCAGGCCATTGTCTAACTCTGTATTCAAGAAATTAAATGCGCAAAGAAAGATGTGTGTGTGTCAAAGCACCACCGACAAGGGCTAATTGATGGTGGACGGGCTGCCATTGCTTCTGCAACAAGCTCAATTACAGGACTTCCTGTGAGAAATGACATGCAGGGTAGATAGGGTTTCCCTCTATGCCAGTCCTTTCACCGAGCTAAATACAACTGTCAGCAAAAAAATTTGTGGACTGGCTCCGTACCGTCCCTGGCCACATTCACCTGTCCACGTGTTTGTGGTTAGGCGGTCCTTCCCAGTAAGTGCACTGGGGAGGGCACGGGTAATGTTGTGGGACCCGTGCTTGTGGAAGGCGGAGGCGATACCGGGAAATATAGTGGCGGCTGCGGACCGAGTATGGACACCCGGCATGAGGTTATGAAAAGCTTCCGCCTCCACGAGCCTAAAAGGCCACATTTCAAGTGCATTGCATTGCAAGGAATGGGGTAAGGACAACTGAACGCTGCAGTGGGACAAGGACGTGGACGGTGATTGTTGCAAGTCTGCAACGACAGGTTCATGGCGGAGGCATCTTCGCATGCGCCATGGATCACTTATGATGGGCACACTTTTAGGCAGTGACCTGGGAGTGAGAGATGCTTCCAGAGGTCTTCCCCATGCTGTTCCCATGACTTTTCAGCACTGTATGCACGTGTCTGATGATGTGTCCCACACCACATGGCCAGATAAGGTTGTAAAATGTTAAAATGAAATTTCCTGGTGAATGCATTTGTCTTGGTTGAAAGCAATGCAAAAGTGCAAAAACGCCTCAAAAGCGCTACGTGTGAACATAGCCCATGGTGTGGAGGAGTATTTTTGTTTTTGGTTATTTATTTTGCTTTATATACAGTACAGACCAAAAGTTTGGACACACCTTCTCATTTAAAGATTTTTCTGTATTTTTATGACTATGAAAATTGTACGTTCACACTGAAGGCATCAAAACTATGAATTAACATATGTGGAATTATATACTTAACAAAAAAGTGTGAAACAACTGAAAATTTGTCTTATATTCTAGGTTCTTCAAAGTAGCCACCTTTTGCTTTGATGACTGCTTTGCATACTCTTGGAATTCTCTTGATGAGCTTCAAGAAGTAATCACAGGAAATGGTTTTCACTTCACAGGTGTGCCCTGTCAGGTTTAATAAGTGGGATTTCTTGCCTTTTAAATGGGGTTGGGACCATCAGTTGTGTTGTGCAGAAGTCAGGTGGATAACAGCTGATAGTCCTACTGAATAGACTGTTAGAATTTGTATTATGGCAAGAAATAAGCAGCTAAGTAAAGAAAAATGAGTGGCCATCATTACTTTAAGAAATGAAGGTCAGTCAGTCCGAAAAATTGGGCAAACTTTGAATGTGTCCCCAAGTGCAGTTGAAAAAACCATCAAGCGCTACAAAGAAACTGACTCACATGAGGACCGCCCCAGGAAAGGAAGACCAAGAGTCACCTCTGCTTCTGAGGATAAGTTTATCCGAGTCACCAGCCTCAGAAATCGCAGGTTAACAGCAGCTCAGATTAGAGACCAGGTCAATGCCACACAGAGTTCTAGCAGCAGACACACCTCTTCAACAACTGTTAAGAGGAGACTTTGTGCAGCAGGCCTTCATGGTAAAATAGCTGCTAGTAAACCACTGCTAAGGACAGGCAACAAGCAGAAGAGACTTGTTTGGGCTAAAGAACACAAGGAATGGACATTAGACCAGTGGAAATCTGTGCTTTGGTCTGATGAGTCCAAATTTGAGACCTTTGGTTCCAACCACCGTGTCTTTTGCGACGCAGAAAAGGTGAACGGATGGACTTTACATGCATGGTTTGCACCGTGAAGCATGGAGGAAGAGGTGTGATGGTGTGGGGGTGCTTTGCTGGTGACACTGTTGGGGATTTATTCAAAATTGAAGGCATACTGAACCAGCATGGCTACCACAGCATCTTGCAGCGACATGCTATTCCATCCAGTTTGCGTTTAATTGGACCATCATTTATTTTTCAACAGGACAATGACCCCAAACACACCTCCAGGCTGTGTAAGGGCTATTTGACCAAGAAGGAGAGTGATGGGGTCACAGTCACCAGACCTGAACCCAATCGAGATGGTTTGGGGTGAGCTGGACTGTAGATTGAAGGCAAAAGGGCCAACAAGTGCTAAGCATCTCTGGGAACTCCTTCAAGATTGTTGGAAGACCATTTCTGGTGACTACCTCTTGAAGCTCATCAAGAGAATGCCAAGAGTGTGCAAAGCAGTCATCAAAGCAAAATGTGGCTACTTTGAAGAACCAAGAATATAAGACATATTTTCAGTTGCTTCACACTTTTCTGTTAAGTATATAATTCCACATGTGTTAATTCATAGTTTTGATGCCTTCAGTGTGAATGTACAATTTTCAAAGTCATGAAAATACAGAAAAATCTTTAATTGAGAAGGTGTGTCCAAACTTTTGGTCTGTACTGTACATTGTACATGTCATGGAAAGGATGTTCCTTAACATATTTCCCAGGAAAATCCATTTTGGTTTTGTTTTGGTATGTTTTATTGTGAGTCCATAAAAGTGGCGTAATACCGCTGACAACGTTGTTGACAGAAGTGACCTGGGAGTCAGAAATGCTTCCAGGGTCTTCCCCATGCTGTCCCCATGTCATGTCAGCACGGTTTCCATCGATTTGAGCAATTTTTAGGCCCTCTGCACCCCGCCGGGGTGAGCCGCCTGAAAAATGCTCGAGTTTCCCATAGACTTACAATGGGCTCTTTGCTTGGGTCGAGCACCCGAGTATTGCAATTTGCTCGATCCGATCAACGAGTACCCGAGCATTTTAATGCTCGCTCATCACTACTCATCACTAATGTACAGCAGTATGTGAAACAGATTAATTTTTGTGATTTTCCCAAGTTTAAATCATAATGTCTTGGTATGGTCACCTGAGATGGCTGTTAGGATTAGTACAGTTTAATTAAATTAGTGATGTGTGGAAAGTAAACATTGGATGAGCAAGGCGTGAAATTAAACAATGCCTGAGCAACTCAATGGCTAACCAATGTGTGAAAGTGTCCTACAAACTCAATGCTCTGCCAATGTCTTAAGTAAACTATTCCTGACCAATTCACCTTCCCCCGCTGTAACATTTGTAATATTTATTTTTTATGAACATACAGTACAGACCAAAAGTTTGGACACACCTTCTCATTTAAAGATTTTTCTGTATTTTCATGACTATGAAAATTGTACATTCACACTGAAGGCATCAAAACTATGAATTAACATATGTGGAATTATATACTTAACAAAAAAGTGTGAAACAACTGAAAATTTGTCTTATATTCTAGGTTCTTCAAAGTAGCCACCTTTTGCTTTTATGACTGCTTTGCATACTCTTGGAATTCTCTTGATGAGCTTCAAGAAGTAGTCACAGGAAATGGTTTTCACTTCACAGGTGTCCCCTATCAGGTTTAATAAGTGGGATTTCTTGCCTTGTAAATGGTGTTGGGACCATCAGTTGTGTTGTGCAGAAGTCAGGTGGATACACAGCTGATAGTCCTACTGAATAGACTGTTAGAATTTGTTTTATCACAAGAAAAAAGCAGCTAAGTAAAGAAAAACAAGTGGCCATCATTACTTTAAGAAATGAAGGTCAGTCCGATAAAGTGGGCAAACTTTGAAAGTGTCCCCAAGTGCAGTTGCAAAAACCATCAAGCGCTACAAAGAAACTGGCTCACATGAGGACCGCCCTAGGAAAGGAAGACCAAGAGTCACCTCTGCTTCTGAGGATAAGTTTATCCGAGTCACCAGCCTCAGAAATCGCAGGTTAACAGCAGCTCAGATTAGAGACCAGGTCAATGCCACACAGAGTTCTAGCAGCAGACACACCTCTTCAACAACTGTTAAGAGGAGACTTTGTGCAGTAGGCCTTCATGGTAAAATAGCTGCTAGTAAACCACTGCTAAGGACAGGCAACAAGCAGAAGAGACTTGTTTGGGCTAAAGAACACAAGGAATGGACATTAGACGAGTGGAAATCTGTGCTTTGGTCTGATGAGTCCAAATTTGAGACCTTTGGTTCCAACCACCGTGTCTTTTGCGACGCAGAAAAGGTGAACGGATGGACTTTACATGCATGGTTTCCACCGTGAAGCATGGAGGAGGAGGTGTGATGGTGTGGGGGTGCTTTGCTGGTGACACTGTTGGGGATTTATTCAAAATTGAAGGCATACTGAACCAGCATGGCTACCACAGCATCTTGCAGCGACATGCTATTCCATCCAGTTTGCGTTTAATTGGACCATCATTTATTTTTCAACAGGACAATGACCCCAAACACACCTCCAGGCTGTGTAAGGGCTATTTGACCAAGAAGGAGAGTGATGGGGTCACAGTCACCAGACCTGAACCCAATCGAGATGGTTTGGGGTGAGCTGGACTGCAGAGTGAAGGCAAAAGGGCCAACAAGTGCTAAGCATATATGGGAACTCCTTCAAGATTGTTGGAAGACCATTTCTGGTGACTACCTCTTGAAGCTCATCAAGAGAATGCCAAGAGTGTGCAAAGCAGTCATCAAAGCAAAAGGTGGCTACTTTGAAGAACCAAGAATATAAGACATATTTTCAGTTGCTTCACACTTTTTTGTTAAGTATATAATTCCACATGTGTTAATTCATAGTTTTGATGCCTTCAGTGTGAATGTACAATTTTCAAAGTCATGAAAATACAGAAAAATCTTTAATTGAGAAGGTGTGTCCAAACTTTTGGTCTGTACTGTACATTGTACATGTCATGGAAAGGATGTTCCTTAACATATTTCCCAGGAAAATCTATTTTGGTTTTGTTTTGGTATGTTTTATTGTGAGTCCATAAAAGTGGCGTAATACCGCTGACAACGTTGTTGACAGAAGTGACCTGGGTGTCAGAAATGCTTCCAGGGTCTTCCCTATGCTGTCCCCATGTCATTTCAGCACGGTTTCCATCGATTTGAGCAATTTTTAGGCCCTCTGCACCCCGCCGGGGGGAGCCGCCTGAAAAATGCTCGAGTTTCCCATAGACTTACATTGGGCTCTTTGCTTGGGTCGAGCACCCGAGTATTGCAATTTGCTCGATCCGAGCAACGAGTACCCGAGCATTTTAGTGCTCGCTCATCACTACTCATCACTAATGTACAGCAGTATGTGAAACAGATTTATTTTTGTGATTTTCCCAAGTTTAAATCATAATGTCTTGGTATGGTCACCTGAGATGGCAGTTAGGATTAGTACAGTTTAATTAAATTAGTGATGTGTGGAAAGTAAACATTGGATGAGCACGGCGTGAAATTAAACAATGCCTGAGCAACTCAATGGCTAACCAATGTGTGAAAGTGTCCTACAAACTCAATGCTCTGCCAATGTCTTAAGTAAACTATTCCTGACCAATTCACCTTCCCCCGCTGTAACATTTGTAATATTTATTTTTTATGAACATACAGTACAGACCAAAAGTTTGGACGCACCTTCTCGTTTAAAGATTTTTCTGTATTTTCATGACTCTGAAAATTGTACATTCACACTGAAGGCATCAAAACTATGAATTAACATATGTGGAATTATATACTTAACAAAAAAGTGTGAAACAAACTGAAAATTTGTCTTATATTCTAGGTTCTTCAAAGTAGCCACCTTTTGCTTTGATGACTGCTTTGCATACTCTTGGAATTCTCTTGATGAGCTTCAAGAAGTAGTCACAGGAAATGGTTTTCACTTCACAGGTGTCCCCTATCAGGTTTAATAAGTAGGATTTCTTGCCTTCTAAATGGTGTTGGGACCATCAGTTGTGTTGTGCAGAAGTCAGGTGGATACACAGCTGATAGTCCTACTGAATAGACTGTTAGAATTTGTTTTATGGCAAGAAAAAAGCAGCTAAGTAAAGAAAAACAAGTGGCCATCATTACTTTAAGAAATGAAGGTCAGTCCGATAAATTGGGCAAACTTTGAAAGTGTCCCCAAGTGCAGTTGCAAAAACCATCAAGTGCTACAAAGAAACTGGCTCACATGAGGACCGCCCTAGGAAAGGAAGACCAAGAGTCACCTCTGCTTCTGAGGATAAGTTTATCTGAGTCACCAGCCTCAGAAATCGCAGGTTAACAGCAGCTCAGATTAGAGACCAGGTCAATGCCACACAGAGTTCTAGCAGCAGACACACCTCTTCAACAACTGTTAAGAGGAGACTTTGTGCAGCAGGCCTTCATGGTAAAATAGCTGCTAGTAAACCACTGCTAAGGACAGGCAACAAGCAGAAGAGACTTGTTTGGGCTAAAGAACACAAGGAATGGACATTAGATGAGTGGAAATCTGTGCTTTGGTCTGATGAGTCCAAATTTGAGACCTTTGGTTCCAACCACCGTGTCTTTTGCGACGCAGAAAAGGTGAACGGATGGACTTTACATGCATGGTTTCCACCGTGAAGCATGGAGGAGGAGGTGTGATGGTGTGGGGGTGCTTTGCTGGTGACACTGTTGGGGATTTATTCAAAATTGAAGGCATACTGAACCAGCATGGCTACCACAGCATCTTGCAGCGACATGCTATTCCATCCAGTTTGCGTTTAATTGGACCATCATTTATTTTTCAACAGGACAATGACCCCAAACACACCTCCAGGCTGTGTAAGGGCTATTTGACCAAGAAGGAGAGTGATGGGGTCACAGTCACCAGACCTGAACCCAATCGAGATGGTTTGGGGTGAGCTGGACTGTAGATTGAAGGCAAAAGGGCCAACAAGTGCTAAGCATCTCTGGGAACTCCTTCAAGATTGTTGGAAGACCATTTCTGGTGACTACCTCTTGAAGCTCATCAAGAGAATGCCAAGAGTGTGCAAAGCAGTCATCAAAGCAAAATGTGGCTACTTTGAAGAACCAAGAATATAAGACATATTTTCAGTTGCTTCACACTTTTCTGTTAAGTATATAATTCCACATGTGTTAATTCATAGTTTTGATGCCTTCAGTGTGAATGTACAATTTTCAAAGTCATGAAAATACAGAAAAATCTTTAATTGAGAAGGTGTGTCCAAACTTTTGGTCTGTACTGTACATTGTACATGTCATGGAAAGGATGTTCCTTAACATATTTCCCAGGAAAATCCATTTTGGTTTTGTTTTGGTATGTTTTATTGTGAGTCCATAAAAGTGGCGTAATACCGCTGACAACGTTGTTGACAGAAGTGACCTGGGAGTCAGAAATGCTTCCAGGGTCTTCCCCATGCTGTCCCCATGTCATGTCAGCACGGTTTCCATCGATTTGAGCAATTTTTAGGCCCTCTGCACCCCGCTGGGGGGAGCCGCCTGAAAAATGCTCGAGTTTCCCATAGACTTACATTGGGCTCTTTGCTTGGGTCGAGCACCCGAGTATTGCAATTTGCTCGATCCGATCAACGAGTACCCGAGCATTTTAATGCTCGCTCATCACTACTCATCACTAATGTACAGCAGTATGTGAAACAGATTAATTTTTGTGATTTTCCCAAGTTTAAATCATAATGTCTTGGTATGGTCACCTGAGATGGCTGTTAGGATTAGTACAGTTTAATTAAATTAGTGATGTGTGGAAAGTAAACATTGGATGAGCAAGGCGTGAAATTAAACAATGCCTGAGCAACTCAATGGCTAACCAATGTGTGAAAGTGTCCTACAAACTCAATGCTCTGCCAATGTCTTAAGTAAACTATTCCTGACCAATTCACCTTCCCCCGCTGTAACATTTGTAATATTTATTTTTTATGAACATACAGTACAGACCAAAAGTTTGGACACACCTTCTCATTTAAAGATTTTTCTGTATTTTCATGACTATGAAAATTGTACATTCACACTGAAGGCATCAAAACTATGAATTAACATATGTGGAATTATATACTTAACAAAAAAGTGTGAAACAACTGAAAATTTGTCTTATATTCTAGGTTCTTCAAAGTAGCCACCTTTTGCTTTGATGACTGCTTTGCATACTCTTGGAATTCTCTTGATGAGCTTCAAGAAGTAGTCACAGGAAATGGTTTTCACTTCACAGGTGTCCCCTATCAGGTTTAATAAGTGGGATTTCTTGCCTTGTAAATGGTGTTGGGACCATCAGTTGTGTTGTGCAGAAGTCAGGTGGATACACAGCTGATAGTCATACTGAATAGACTGTTAGAATTTGTTTTATCACAATCAAAAAGCAGCTAAGTAAAGAAAAACAAGTGGCCATCATTACTTTAAGAAATGAAGGTCAGTCCGATAAAGTGGGCAAACTTTGAAAGTGTCCCCAAGTGCAGTTGCAAAAACCATCAAGCGCTACAAAGAAACTGGCTCACATGAGGACCGCCCTAGGAAAGGAAGACCAAGAGTCACCTCTGCTTCTGAGGATAAGTTTATCCGAGTCACCAGCCTCAGAAATCGCAGGTTAACAGCAGCTCAGATTAGAGACCAGGTCAATGCCACACAGAGTTCTAGCAGCAGACACACCTCTTCAACAACTGTTAAGAGGAGACTTTGTGCAGTAGGCCTTCATGGTAAAATAGCTGCTAGTAAACCACTGCTAAGGACAGGCAACAAGCAGAAGAGACTTGTTTGGGCTAAAGAACACAAGGAATGGACATTAGACGAGTGGAAATCTGTGCTTTGGTCTGATGAGTCCAAATTTGAGACCTTTGGTTCCAACCACCGTGTCTTTTGCGACTCAGAAAAGGTGAACGGATGGACTTTACATGCATGGTTTCCACCGTGAAGCATGGAGGAGGAGGTGTGATGGTGTGGGGGTGCTTTGCTGGTGACACTGTTGGGGATTTATTCAAAATTGAAGGCATACTGAACCAGCATGGCTACCACAGCATCTTGCAGCGACATGCTATTCCATCCAGTTTGCGTTTAATTGGACCATCATTTATTTTTCAACAGGACAATGACCCCAAACACACCTCCAGGCTGTGTAAGGGCTATTTGACCAAGAAGGAGAGTGATGGGGTCACAGTCACCAGACCTGAACCCAATCGAGATGGTTTGGGGTGAGCTGGACTGCAGAGTGAAGGCAAAAGGGCCAACAAGTGCTAAGCATATATGGGAACTCCTTCAAGATTGTTGGAAGACCATTTCTGGTGACTACCTCTTGAAGCTCATCAAGAGAATGCCAAGAGTGTGCAAAGCAGTCATCAAAGCAAAAGGTGGCTACTTTGAAGAACCAAGAATATAAGACATATTTTCAGTTGCTTCACACTTTTTTGTTAAGTATATAATTCCACATGTGTTAATTCATAGTTTTGATGCCTTCAGTGTGAATGTACAATTTTCAAAGTCATGAAAATACAGAAAAATCTTTAATTGAGAAGGTGTGTCCAAACTTTTGGTCTGTACTGTACATTGTACATGTCATGGAAAGGATGTTCCTTAACATATTTCCCAGGAAAATCTATTTTGGTTTTGTTTTGGTATGTTTTATTGTGAGTCCATAAAAGTGGCGTAATACCGCTGACAACGTTGTTGACAGAAGTGACCTGGGTGTCAGAAATGCTTCCAGGGTCTTCCCTATGCTGTCCCCATGTCATTTCAGCACGGTTTCCATCGATTTGAGCAATTTTTAGGCCCTCTGCACCCCGCCGGGGGGAGCCGCCTGAAAAATGCTCGAGTTTCCCATAGACTTACATTGGGCTCTTTGCTTGGGTCGAGCACCCGAGTATTGCAATTTGCTCGATCCGAGCAACGAGTACCCGAGCATTTTAGTGCTCGCTCATCACTACTCATCACTAATGTACAGCAGTATGTGAAACAGATTTATTTTTGTGATTTTCCCAAGTTTAAATCATAATGTCTTGGTATGGTCACCTGAGATGGCAGTTAGGATTAGTACAGTTTAATTAAATTAGTGATGTGTGGAAAGTAAACATTGGATGAGCACGGCGTGAAATTAAACAATGCCTGAGCAACTCAATGGCTAACCAATGTGTGAAAGTGTCCTACAAACTCAATGCTCTGCCAATGTCTTAAGTAAACTATTCCTGACCAATTCACCTTCCCCCGCTGTAACATTTGTAATATTTATTTTTTATGAACATACAGTACAGACCAAAAGTTTGGACGCACCTTCTCGTTTAAAGATTTTTCTGTATTTTCATGACTCTGAAAATTGTACATTCACACTGAAGGCATCAAAACTATGAATTAACATATGTGGAATTATATACTTAACAAAAAAGTGTGAAACAAACTGAAAATTTGTCTTATATTCTAGGTTCTTCAAAGTAGCCACCTTTTGCTTTGATGACTGCTTTGCATACTCTTGGAATTCTCTTGATGAGCTTCAAGAAGTAGTCACAGGAAATGGTTTTCACTTCACAGGTGTCCCCTATCAGGTTTAATAAGTAGGATTTCTTGCCTTCTAAATGGTGTTGGGACCATCAGTTGTGTTGTGCAGAAGTCAGGTGGATACACAGCTGATAGTCCTACTGAATAGACTGTTAGAATTTGTTTTATGGCAAGAAAAAAGCAGCTAAGTAAAGAAAAACAAGTGGCCATCATTACTTTAAGAAATGAAGGTCAGTCCGATAAATTGGGCAAACTTTGAAAGTGTCCCCAAGTGCAGTTGCAAAAACCATCAAGTGCTACAAAGAAACTGGCTCACATGAGGACCGCCCTAGGAAAGGAAGACCAAGAGTCACCTCTGCTTCTGAGGATAAGTTTATCTGAGTCACCAGCCTCAGAAATCGCAGGTTAACAGCAGCTCAGATTAGAGACCAGGTCAATGCCACACAGAGTTCTAGCAGCAGACACACCTCTTCAACAACTGTTAAGAGGAGACTTTGTGCAGCAGGCCTTCATGGTAAAATAGCTGCTAGTAAACCACTGCTAAGGACAGGCAACAAGCAGAAGAGACTTGTTTGGGCTAAAGAACACAAGGAATGGACATTAGATGAGTGGAAATCTGTGCTTTGGTCTGATGAGTCCAAATTTGAGACCTTTGGTTCCAACCACCGTGTCTTTTGCGACGCAGAAAAGGTGAACGGATGGACTTTACATGCATGGTTTCCACCGTGAAGCATGGAGGAGGAGGTGTGATGGTGTGGGGGTGCTTTGCTGGTGACACTGTTGGGGATTTATTCAAAATTGAAGGCATACTGAACCAGCATGGCTACCACAGCATCTTGCAGCGACATGCTATTCCATCCAGTTTGCGTTTAATTGGACCATCATTTATTTTTCAACAGGACAATGACCCCAAACACACCTCCAGGCTGTGTAAGGGCTATTTGACCAAGAAGGAGAGTGATGGGGTCACAGTCACCAGACCTGAACCCAATCGAGATGGTTTGGGGTGAGCTGGACTGTAGATTGAAGGCAAAAGGGCCAACAAGTGCTAAGCATCTCTGGGAACTCCTTCAAGATTGTTGGAAGACCATTTCTGGTGACTACCTCTTGAAGCTCATCAAGAGAATGCCAAGAGTGTGCAAAGCAGTCATCAAAGCAAAATGTGGCTACTTTGAAGAACCAAGAATATAAGACATATTTTCAGTTGCTTCACACTTTTCTGTTAAGTATATAATTCCACATGTGTTAATTCATAGTTTTGATGCCTTCAGTGTGAATGTACAATTTTCAAAGTCATGAAAATACAGAAAAATCTTTAATTGAGAAGGTGTGTCCAAACTTTTGGTCTGTACTGTACATTGTACATGTCATGGAAAGGATGTTCCTTAACATATTTCCCAGGAAAATCCATTTTGGTTTTGTTTTGGTATGTTTTATTGTGAGTCCATAAAAGTGGCGTAATACCGCTGACAACGTTGTTGACAGAAGTGACCTGGGAGTCAGAAATGCTTCCAGGGTCTTCCCCATGCTGTCCCCATGTCATGTCAGCACGGTTTCCATCGATTTGAGCAATTTTTAGGCCCTCTGCACCCCGCTGGGGGGAGCCGCCTGAAAAATGCTCGAGTTTCCCATAGACTTACATTGGGCTCTTTGCTTGGGTCGAGCACCCGAGTATTGCAATTTGCTCGATCCGATCAACGAGTACCCGAGCATTTTAATGCTCGCTCATCACTACTCATCACTAATGTACAGCAGTATGTGAAACAGATTAATTTTTGTGATTTTCCCAAGTTTAAATCATAATGTCTTGGTATGGTCACCTGAGATGGCTGTTAGGATTAGTACAGTTTAATTAAATTAGTGATGTGTGGAAAGTAAACATTGGATGAGCAAGGCGTGAAATTAAACAATGCCTGAGCAACTCAATGGCTAACCAATGTGTGAAAGTGTCCTACAAACTCAATGCTCTGCCAATGTCTTAAGTAAACTATTCCTGACCAATTCACCTTCCCCCGCTGTAACATTTGTAATATTTATTTTTTATGAACATACAGTACAGACCAAAAGTTTGGACACACCTTCTCATTTAAAGATTTTTCTGTATTTTCATGACTATGAAAATTGTACATTCACACTGAAGGCATCAAAACTATGAATTAACATATGTGGAATTATATACTTAACAAAAAAGTGTGAAACAACTGAAAATTTGTCTTATATTCTAGGTTCTTCAAAGTAGCCACCTTTTGCTTTGATGACTGCTTTGCATACTCTTGGAATTCTCTTGATGAGCTTCAAGAAGTAGTCACAGGAAATGGTTTTCACTTCACAGGTGTCCCCTATCAGGTTTAATAAGTGGGATTTCTTGCCTTGTAAATGGTGTTGGGACCATCAGTTGTGTTGTGCAGAAGTCAGGTGGATACACAGCTGATAGTCATACTGAATAGACTGTTAGAATTTGTTTTATCACAATCAAAAAGCAGCTAAGTAAAGAAAAACAAGTGGCCATCATTACTTTAAGAAATGAAGGTCAGTCCGATAAAGTGGGCAAACTTTGAAAGTGTCCCCAAGTGCAGTTGCAAAAACCATCAAGCGCTACAAAGAAACTGGCTCACATGAGGACCGCCCTAGGAAAGGAAGACCAAGAGTCACCTCTGCTTCTGAGGATAAGTTTATCCGAGTCACCAGCCTCAGAAATCGCAGGTTAACAGCAGCTCAGATTAGAGACCAGGTCAATGCCACACAGAGTTCTAGCAGCAGACACACCTCTTCAACAACTGTTAAGAGGAGACTTTGTGCAGTAGGCCTTCATGGTAAAATAGCTGCTAGTAAACCACTGCTAAGGACAGGCAACAAGCAGAAGAGACTTGTTTGGGCTAAAGAACACAAGGAATGGACATTAGACGAGTGGAAATCTGTGCTTTGGTCTGATGAGTCCAAATTTGAGACCTTTGGTTCCAACCACCGTGTCTTTTGCGACGCAGAAAAGGTGAACGGATGGACTTTACATGCATGGTTTCCACCGTGAAGCATGGAGGAGGAGGTGTGATGGTGTGGGGGTGCTTTGCTGGTGACACTGTTGGGGATTTATTCAAAATTGAAGGCATACTGAACCAGCATGGCTACCACAGCATCTTGCAGCGACATGCTATTCCATCCAGTTTGCGTTTAATTGGACCATCATTTATTTTTCAACAGGACAATGACCCCAAACACACCTCCAGGCTGTGTAAGGGCTATTTGACCAAGAAGGAGAGTGATGGGGTCACAGTCACCAGACCTGAACCCAATCGAGATGGTTTGGGGTGAGCTGGACTGTAGATTGAAGGCAAAAGGGCCAACAAGTGCTAAGCATCTCTGGGAACTCCTTCAAGATTGTTGGAAGACCATTTCTGGTGACTACCTCTTGAAGCTCATCAAGAGAATGCCAAGAGTGTGCAAAGCAGTCATCAAAGCAAAATGTGGCTACTTTGAAGAACCAAGAATATAAGACATATTTTCAGTTGCTTCACACTTTTCTGTTAAGTATATAATTCCACATGTGTTAATTCATAGTTTTGATGCCTTCAGTGTGAATGTACAATTTTCAAAGTCATGAAAATACAGAAAAATCTTTAATTGAGAAGGTGTGTCCAAACTTTTGGTCTGTACTGTACATTGTACATGTCATGGAAAGGATGTTCCTTAACATATTTCCCAGGAAAATCCATTTTGGTTTTGTTTTGGTATGTTTTATTGTGAGTCCATAAAAGTGGCGTAATAACGCTGACAACGTTGTTGACAGAAGTGACCTGGGAGTCAGAAATGCTTCCAGGGTCTTCCCCATGCTGTCCCCATGTCATGTCAGCACGGTTTCCATCGATTTGAGCAATTTTTAGGCCCTCTGCACCCCGCCGGGGGGAGCCGCCTGAAAAATGCTCGAGTTTCCCATAGACTTACAATGGGCTCTTTGCTTGGGTCGAGCACCCGAGTATTGCAATTTGCTCGATCCGATCAACAAGTACCCGAGCATTTTAATGCTCGCTCATCACTACTCATCACTAATGTACAGCAGTATGTGAAACAGATTAATTTTTGTGATTTTCCCAAGTTTAAATCATAATGTCTTGGTATGGTCACCTGAGATGGCTGTTAGGATTAGTACAGTTTAATTAAATTAGTGATGTGTGGAAAGTAAACATTGGATGAGCAAGGCGTGAAATTAAACAATGCCTGAGCAAGTCAATGGCTAACCAATGTGTGAAAGTGTCCTACAAACTCAATGCACTGCCAATGTCTTAAGTAAACTATTCCTGACCAATTCACCTTCCCCCGCTGTAACATTTGTAATATTTATTTTTTATGAACATACAGTACAGACCAAAAGTTTGGACACACCTTCTCATTTAAAGATTTTTCTGTATTTTCATGACTATGAAAATTGTACATTCACACTGAAGGCATCAAAACTATGAATTAACATATGTGGAATTATATACTTAACAAAAAAGTGTGAAACAACTGAAAATTTGTCTTATATTCTAGGTTCTTCAAAGTAACCACCTTTTGCTTTGATGACTGCTTTGCATACTCTTGGAATTCTCTTGATGAGCTTCAAGAAGTAGTCACAGTAAATGGTTTTCACTTCACAGGTGTCCCCTATCAGGTTTAATAAGTGGGATTTCTTGCCTTGTAAATGGTGTTGGGACCATCAGTTGTGTTGTGCAGAAGTCAGGTGGATACACAGCTGATAGTCCTACTGAATAGACTGTTAGAATTTGTTTTATCACAAGAAAAAAGCAGCTAAGTAAAGAAAAACAAGTGGCCATCATTACTTTAAGAAATGAAGGTCAGTCCGATAAAGTGGGCAAACTTTGAAAGTGTCCCCAAGTGCAGTTGCAAAAACCATCAAGCGCTACAAAGAAACTGGCTCACATGAGGACCGCCCTAGGAAAGGAAGACCAAGAGTCACCTCTGCTTCTGAGGATAAGTTTATCAGAGTCACCAGCCTCAGAAATCGCAGGTTAACAGCAGCTCAGATTAGAGACCAGGTCAATGCCACACAGAGTTCTAGCAGCAGACACACCTCTTCAACAACTGTTAAGAGGAGACTTTGTGCAGTAGGCCTTCATGGTAAAATAGCTGCTAGTAAACCACTGCTAAGGACAGGCAACAAGCAGAAGAGACTTGTTTGGGCTAAAGAACACAAGGAATGGACATTAGACGAGTGGAAATCTGTGCTTTGGTCTGATGAGTCCAAATTTGAGACCTTTGGTTCCAACCACCGTGTCTTTTGCGACGCAGAAAAGGTGAACGGATGGACTTTACATGCATGGTTTCCACCGTGAAGCATGGAGGAGGAGGTGTGATGGTGTGGGGGTGCTTTGCTGGTGACACTGTTGGGGATTTATTCAAAATTGAAGGCATACTGAACCAGCATGGCTACCACAGCATCTTGCAGCGACATGCTATTCCATCCAGTTTGCGTTTAATTGGACCATCATTTATTTTTCAACAGGACAATGACCCCAAACACACCTCCAGGCTGTGTAAGGGCTATTTGATCAAGAAGGAGAGTGATGGGGTCACAGTCACCAGACCTGAACCCAATCGAGATGGTTTGGGGTGAGCTGGACTGCAGAGTGAAGGCAAAAGGGCCAACAAGTGCTAAGCATCTCTGGGAACTCCTTCAAGATTGTTGGAAGACCATTTCTGGTGACTACCTCTTGAAGCTCATCAAGAGAATGCCAAGAGTGTGCAAAGCAGTCATCAAAGCAAAAGGTGGCTAATTTGAAGAACGAAGAATATAAGACATACTTTCAGTTGTTTCACACTTTTTTGTTAAGTATATAATTCCACATGTGTTAATTCATAGTTTTGATGCCTTCAGTGTGAATGTACAATTTTCAAAGTCATGAAAATACAGAAAAATCTTTAAATGAGAAGGTGTGTCCAAACTTTTGGTCTGTACTGTACATTGTACATGTCATGGAAAGGATGTTCCTTAAGATATTTCCCAGGAAAATCCATTTTGGTTTTGTTTTGGTATGTTTTATTGTGAGTCCGTAAAAGTGGCGTAATACCGCTGGCAACGTTGTTGACAGAAGTGACCTGGGAGTCAGAAATGCTTCCAGGGTCTTCCCCATGCTGTCCCCATGTCATTTCAGCACTGTTTCCATCGATTTGAGCAAATTTTAGGCCCTCTGCACCCCGCCGGGGGGAGCCGCCTGAAAAATGCTCGAGTTTCCCATAGACTTACATTGGGCTCTTTGCTTGGGTCGAGCTCCCGGATATTCCAATTTGCGCGACCCGAGCAACGAGTACCCGAGCATTTTAGTGCTCGCTCATCACTACTCATCACTAATGTACAGCAGTATGTGAAACAGATTTATTTTTGTGATTTTCCCAAGTTTAAATCATAATGTCTTGGTATGGTCACCTGAGATGGCAGTTAGGATTAGTACAGTTTAATTAAATTAGTGATGTGTGGAAAGTAAACATTGGATGAGCAAGGCGTGAAATTAAACAATGCCTGAGCAACTCAATGGCTAACCAATGTATGAAAGTGTCCTACGAACTCAATGCTCTGCCAGTGTCTTAAGTAAACTATTCTTGACCAATTCACCTTCCCCCGCTGTAACATTTGTAATATTTATTTTTTTTGAACATACAGTACAGACCAAAAGTTTGGACACACCTTCTCATTTAAAGATTTTTCTGTATTTTCATGACTATGAAAATTGTACATTCACACTGAAGGCATCAAAACTATGAATTAACATATGTGGAATTATATACTTAACAAAAAAGTGTGAAACAACTGAAAATTTGTCTTACATTCTAGGTTCTTCAAAGTAGCCACCTTTTGCTTTGATGACTGCTTTGCACACTCTTGGAATTCTCTTGATGAGCTTCAAGAAGTAGTCACAGGAAATGGTTTTCACTTCACAGGTGTCCCCTATCAGGTTTAATAAGTGGGAGTTCTTGCCTTGTAAATGGTGTTGGGACCATCAGTTGTGTTGTGCAGAAGTCAGGTGGATACACAGCTGATAGTACTACTGAATAGACTGTTAGAATTTGTTTTATGGCAAGAAAAAAGCAGCTAAGTAAAGAAAAACAAGTGGCCATCATTACTTTAAGAAATGAAGGTCAGTCCGATAAATTGGGCAAACTTTGAAAGTGTCCCCAAGTGCAGTTGCAAAAACCATCAAGCGCTACAAAGAAACTGGCTCACATGAGGACCGCCCTAGGAAAGGAAGACCAAGAGTCACCTCTGCTTCTGAGGATAAGTTTATCCGAGTCACCAGCCTCAGAAATCGCAGGTTAACAGCAGCTCAGATTAGAGACCAGGTCAATGCCACACAGAGTTCTAGCAGCAGACACATCTCTTCAACAACTGTTAAGAGGAGACTTTGTGCAGCAGGCCTTCATGGTAAAATAGCTGCTAGGAAAACACTGCTAAGGACAGGCAACAAGCATAAGAGACTTGTTTGGGTTAAAGAACACAAGAAATGGACATTAGACCAGTGGAAATCTGTGCTTTGGTCTGATGAGTCCAAATTTGAGACCTTTGGTTGCAATCACTGTGTCTTTGTGCGACGCAGAAAAGGTGAACGGATGGACTCTACATGCCTGGTTCCCACCGGGAAGCATGGAGGAGGAGGTGTGATGGTGTGGGGGTGCTTTGCTGGTGACACTGTTGGGGATTTATTCAAAATTGAAGGCATACTGAACCAGCATGGCTACCACAGCATCTTGCAGCGGCATGCTATTCCATCCGGTTTGCGTTTAGTTGGACCATCATTTTTTTTTCAACAGGACAATGACCCCAAACACACCTCCAGACTGTGTAAGGCCTATTTGACCAAGAAGGAGAGTGGTGGGGTGCTACGCCAGATGACCTGGCCTCCACAGTCACCAGACCTGAACCCAATCGAGATGGTTTGGGGTGAGCTGGACTGCAGAGTGAAGGCAAAAGGGCCAACAAGTGCTAAGCATCTCTGGGAACTCCTTCAAGATTGTTGGAAGACCATTTCCGGTGACTAACTCTTGAAGCTCATCAAGAGAATGCCAAGAGTGTGCAAAGCAGTCAGCAAAGCAAAAGGTGGCTACTTTGAGGAACCTAAAATATAAGACATATTTTCAGTTGTTTCACACTTTTTTGTTAAGTATATAATTCAACATGTGTTAATTCATAGTTTTGATGCCTTTAGTTTGAATGTACAATTTTCATAGTCATGAAAATACAGAAAAATCTTTAAATGAGAAGGTGTGTCCAAACTTTTGGTCTGTACTGTATGTCTTGCATTTGTGACCTGTGTTCATGCTTCTCTGGTAGAAGCAAAGCTGAACTTTGGGATTTTGAAAAACACAGAAAAAACGCATCAAAATCTGTTTTTTTGTAAACAGCTTCTTTACTGCCAAGAGAGCAGGCTTTGCCTGCAGAAAAAAAACGCAGCAAAAGCGCAATGTGTGAACATAGCCTAACACATCACACTGTTAACTCCCTTTTCATGTAAAATAAGCCCTGGAGGCAGATTCCCCTGGAGATCAATGTCCTCCCTATAATCTGGAACAGCCCATTTACATATAAGAAAAACGTGGATTGCTCTGGAATAAGACATAAGATTGCAGATATCAAGGTATCATTTCATTCATCTTCCTATAACGTACATGCCCATATAGACGGATAAAAAGGGTTGATCCTACTAATGGATTCCTTTTAAGGGGGCACTAAGTAGGCATTATTACATGCTAAAAGGGGGGGGCAAAAGGCACATTATTTGTTTTAGGGGATCAATTAGTGGCATTAGTACTGGGTTAGGGGGTGCAATACTTTTGTTGCCTCAAGGGCAGGCAACCCACGTTACTTTACAGTTGAGAATTGGGTGTTGTTCAAACTGTGAATATTGGGAAGTGCTGTGGAGGCTTTAGTGACTGGAGAAATCGGAAGCCTGCTTGACTATTAGAATGACCTGCTGTCACTGTAAAAGACAGACTTGGTTGCCTGGCGGAACTACTGAAAAAAATGTCATTCCTGCTGTGACTACTTGAGAAGTGTAGGGGACTTTTTCCTGTCTGGAACTGCTTATACGACTTTTAGTGCCAAAAGTCCCAAATTGATGCCAAAAGTAGCAAAAAATGCTCTAAATTTGGGCATAGTCAAAAACACACCCTGGGAGGACTGGAATGAAATTGGACCAAATTTTGTGACTTTGAATCTGGAATCACTTAACTTCACCCACAAAGCGGAAAACACAAAAAAACAGTCTGGCACATATAAAATACACTTAAGAAAAGGTGCAAATAGAATAATGACGCACAGGCAATGATGAATCAAGGCCTGAGAATCGAAAAATTTCAATTATTTGTAAGGCCGCAATTATTGGCCTCAATTTGTATCTGGCCCTACATCTTGCCCTTGCTGTTATTTTTTTGTATATTCTTCATTTTTGAATGTTCAATAACATAATAACAATTTGGTTTAATCACATTAATCGTTTCCAACTTTCAATAAAGAAAACTAACTTAGCTATCTCCGAGAACTTTCTAATAGTTGTTTAGCCATGAAGTTGGCAAACTCCTGCCATGCAAAAGGGTACTATAAGATGGCAGAGCCTGAAGAATATTTTATCTGTGAAAATAATGCTAACATGTTGCAGATGGAATATTTTTTATACATATCACATCAACTCTAGAAAACCTTTATTTTATTAACCAGTTTAAATAAGTGATAATATTTAATAACTACTGGTTATACTAGTGGGAACTTTCTGTTTGGTTGCACACAGGTCACTAGTGCTTAACAATTAACTGGTTTAAAATACAACATAAAGCAAAATTAATACGATAAGACATTCATATCCATCACTATACTATGCCCTCTGAAGGAGAATAAACTTCCTTGACCACTTGGTTTAGTTTATCTATATATTACCTATAGCTTAATCTGCTATAATATAACTGTGCCTGCTCTGACAACGATATGTAATATATCACATTTTTAATATATATATAATACATTTGTATGTATATATATATACGATGGGGGAAATAAGTATTTGATCCCTTGCTGTTTTTGTAAGTTTGCCCCGTGACAAAGACATGAACAGTCTATAATTTTAAGGGTAAGTTAATTTTAACATTGAGAGATAGAATATCCCCCCCCCAAAAAAATCAAGAAAATCACATTGTATAAATTAGATAAATTTATTTGCATTTTGCAATGAAAAATACGTTTTTGATCCCCTACAAACCATTATGAGCTCTGGCTCCTACAGACTAGTTAGACGCTCCTAATCAACTCGTTACCTGCATTAAAGACAGCTGTCTTACATAGTCACCTGTATAAAAGACTCCTGTCCACAGACTCAATTAATCAGTCAGACTCTAACCTCTACAACATGGGCAAGACCAAAGACCTCTCTAAGGATGTTAGGGACGAGATCATAGACCTGCACAAAGCGGGAATGGGCTACAAAACCATAAGTAAGATGCTGGCTGAGAAGGAGACAACTATTGGTGCAATAGTAAGAAAATGGAAGAAATACAAAATGACTGTCAATCGACATTGATCTGGAGCACCATGCAAAATCTCACCTCGTGGTGTATCCTTGATCATGAGGAAGGTGAGAGATCAGCCTTAAACTACACGGGGGGATCTTGTTAATGATCTCAAGGCAGCTGGGACCACAGTCACCAAGAAAACCATTGGTAACACATTACGCCTTAAAGGTTTAAAATTCTGCAGTGCCCACAAGGTCCCCCTGGTCAAGAAAGTACATGAGCAGGCCCATCTGAAGTTTGACAATGAACACCTGGATGATTCTGTGAGTTATTGGGAGAAGGTGCTGTGGTCAGATGAGACAAAAATTGATCTATTCGGCATTAACTCAACTCGCCTTGTTTGGAGGAAGAGAAATGCTGCCTATGACCCAAAGAACACCATCCCCACTGTCAAGCATGGAAGTGGAAACATTATGTTTTGGGGTTGTTTCTCTGCTAAGGGCACAGGACTACTTCACTGCATCAATGGGAGAATGGATGGAGCCATGTACCGTAAAATCCTGAGTGACAACCTCCTTCCCTCCGCCAGGACATTAAAAATAGGTCGTGGCTGGGTCTTCCAGCAAGACAATGACCCAAAACATATAGCCAAGGCAACAAAGGAGTGGCTCAAAAAGAAGCACATTAAGGTCATGAAGTGGCTTAGTCTGTCTCCAGACCTTAATCCCATAGAAAACTTATGGAGGGAGTTGAAGCTCCGAGTTGCCAAGTGACAGCCTCAAAATCTTAATGATTTAGAGATGATCTGCAAAGAGGAGTGGACCAAAATTCCTCCTGACATGTGCGCAAACCTCATCATTAACTACAAAAAACGTCTGACTGCTGTGCTTGCCAACAAGGGTTTTGCCACCAAGTATTAAGTGTTGTTTGCCAGAGGGATCAAATACTTATTTCTCACTGCAAAATGAAAACTAATTATCTAATTTATACAATGTGATTTTCTTGATTTTTTTTGGATATTCTATCTCTCAATGTTAAAATTAACCTACCCTTAAAATTATAAACTGTTCATGTCTTTGTCAGTGGGCAAACTTACAAAAACAGCAAGGGATCAAATACTTATTTCCCCCACTGTATATACAGTGCTGGCCAAAAGTATTGGCACCCCTGCAATTCTGTCAGATAATACTCAGTTTCTTCCTGAAAATGATTGCAATCACAAATTCTTTGGTATTATTCTCTTCATTTAATTTGCTTGCAAGGAAAAAACACAAAAGAGAATGAAGCAAAAATCAAATCATTGATCATTTCACACAAAACTCCAAAAAAGGGCCGGACAAAAGTATTGGCACCCTCAGCCTAATACTTGGTTGCACAACCTTTAGCCAAAATAACTGCGAACAACCGCTTCCGGTAACCATCAATAAGTTTCTTACAATGCTGGAATTGTAGACCATTCTTCTTTGGCAAACTGCTCCAGGTCCCTGATATTTGAAGGGTGCCTTCTCCAAACTGCCATTTTGAGATCTCTCCACAGGTGTTCTATGGGATTTAGGTCTGGTCTCATTGCTGGCCACCTTAGAAGTCTCCAGTGCTTTCTCTCAAACCATTTTATAGTGCTTTTCGAAGTGTGTTTTGGGTTATTGTCCTGCTGGAAGACTCATAACCTCTGAGGGAGACCCAGCTTTCTCACACTTGGCCCTACATTATGCTGCAAAATTTGTTGGTAGTCTTCAGACTTCATAATGCCATGCACACGGTCAAGCAGTCCAGTGCCAGAGGCAGCAAAGCAACCCCAAAACATCAGGGAACCTCCGCCATGTTTGACTGTAGGGACCGTGTTCTTTTCTTTGAATGCCTCTTTTTTTTTCCTGTACACTCTATGTTGATGCTTTTTCCCAAAAAGCTCTACTTTTGTCTCATCTGACCAGAGAACATTCTTCCAAAACGTTTTAGGCTTTCTCAGGTAAGTTTTGGCAAACTCCAGCCTGGCTTTTTTATGTCTCGGGGTAAGAAGTGGGGTCTTCCTGGGTATCCTACCATACAGTCCCTTTTCATTCAGACGTCGACAGATAGTACGGGTTGACACTGTTGTACCCTCGGACTGCAGGGCAGCTTGAACTTGTTTGGATGTTAGTCGAGGTTCTTTATCCACCATGCGGACAATCTTGCATTGAAATCTCTCGTCAATTTTTGTTTTCCATCCACATCTAGGGAGGTTAGCCACAGTGCCATGGGCTTTAAACTTCTGGATGACACTGCGCATGGAAGACACAGGAACATTCAGGTCTTTGGAGATGGACTTGTAGCCTTGAGATTGCTCATGCTTCCTCACAATTTGGTTTCTCAAGTCCTCAGGCAGCGCTTTGGTCTTCTTTCTTTTCTCCATGCTCAATGTGGTACACACAAGGACACAGGACAGAGGTTGAGTCAACTTTAATCCATGTTTACTGGCTGCAAGTGTGATTTAGTTATTGCCAACACCTGTTAGGTGCCACAGGTAAGTTACAGGTGCTGTTAATTACATGAATTCGAGAAGCATCACATGATTTTTCAAAGGGTGCCAATACTTTTGTCCACCCCCTTTTTTAGGTTTGGTGTGGAATTATATCCAATTTGGCTTTAGGACAATTCTTTTTGTGTTTTTTTCATTGAAGACAAATTAAATGAAGAGAATAATACCAAAGAATTTGTAATTGCAATCATTTTCAGGAAGAAACTGAGTATTATCTGACAGAATTGCAGGGGTGCCAATACTTTTGGCCAGCACTGTATATACATTGCTTTGAAAAATTCAGGGGACGAAGTGAATAAAAAATTCCTGAGTAACATATGAGTAAAACATCCCTGAAGTAACATAAGACTACATGTCAAAGTTTATTGCAATTTCTAATGGAACATATATGTCAAATCAGACTCTTCCTCAGAAAGCATACCACTCATTCCATCCTATTGTTATATGTTTTTTCGTTCTCCTATATATTTCTGAGTAGAAGATCATTTTATTCTATAATATTCTCACCAATTTATTATTCTTCTGTTACATTCCCAGTGTAATAACTCACTAGCCTGGTGCCTCCACTCATGTTTTCTTAACAGTTCCCTGTCCACTCCGGCTTATAGAGAAGAAATACAGCTCCTACAAATGTACTCCAACATTCTCCTTTTTTAATTAGCTCCCAGGAAAATCTAACCAACAGTGTAATATATATGACAACTATAGCAATTAATTCCTTCACAGCTTCCATTAGTGACCACGCATAGTGGGAGCAGTTATATGCATTTTAATTAATCAAGGAAAGTCTTCCATAGGTTCACACGGGAAAAGATACTATAAATCCAGCTCCGAAGTTTCATTTTTTCGCAAACTTAAAACTGGAAATATTGTTAACGAGTGATGAGGGTTATTGTTCCATTATCAATGAAATTTGAGTCACTTTTAAGTTTATGTGGAATTGTGAATCCCATTGTGAAACCAAAGCATCCCGTATCAAAGGTTTAAAGCTGCAATGAGCGGAGTTGCACACAGCACTGCACAGTCACACATTACACTGAAATACAAGAATCAAAAAAATCTGAATATTTCATTAAAAATGATATTACCACTTCTTTACAAAAATAAAGGGGCTACATTTTACAGTTTCCAGTATTTTTATGCATGCATCTTGAGCCAAATCCTAGAAGAAGATTAATTCTATTAATATATTAATTAATTCTGACTCCAGCCACTACCCATTACTACTGAGATTCCTAGAATCCACCATGAGAATGGATGAAACCTTTTTTTCATGCATGACCCAATTTCCTAAAAATTCTTCCACAACTTTTAAAGGATAGAATGGGTTATACCAGGTCACACCTAATTTTAGTTAATAAAATAGATAGCTAAAGCTTGCCTTATAGTATTTATATCAACCTATTTTATATAATGTATTCAAATCTATACAGTCCTATTGTAGAGGTGGTGTTTGATCACATTTGACATTCAAAACTGATACAGCTTCAGCAGAGGCATAGCTCGGGGTTCAGCTCAGAAGGGGGCGAAATATCTGAGTGGGCCCCTAACCCCTGATTACAACAATGGTGGCTCACTCTAATCGTGGTTATAGGGGAATCTCAGCAGAAGACTGCACTGTTGCTAAAAAAAAATCTCCACAAAGACCAACACTGATATTACCCCTATATAGTGACCATATAGTGGTAGCTATCTGTGCCGCAGAACATACAAAATATTACAGTACAGTTAGATATAGTGACTTACAGGTGATGTTCTTTCTTATAGTCCTTTACTTTTCCATCTGGCCCAGACCTACATGACAACTTCTTCCAGCCAGGACTCTTCTGCAGAGATTACAACAAAGACACATTAGGCTTCTTACGTTTCCAGCACCGTCCCCATCTATCCCCAATTTGCACAAACTCCTCATCCTGCTAATACCCCAATATTGTGCCACTGCTGCTGTACGTGTCCCTATTACTGCACCTGCTGTGTTGTACAAAAGCAAGTATCCTCTTACTGCCTCACATACTAATGCCACCATGGTGCCCCTTACATAGTAAAATGTCTTTTTTGTGCCCTCACAGTAGCTCCCACACCATATATAAGCCCCCACAGTTTATGATAGCCCCCCACAGTAACTCACACACTGTATGATGGCCCCCACAGTATACTCCGAACTGTATAATGGCCCTTGCATTAACTTCAACACTGTATAATGGCCCTCACATTAGCTCCCATGCTGCAGAATGATCCCCACGTTAGCTCCCATGCTGTATAATGACCCCCCGCATTAGCTCCCACACCTTTTATTCTGGTCTCTGTCTGTCCCTTTCTGTGGGCTGCAACTTGCACTGCCCTGATATATATATAACAAAGAGCTAAATAGAAGAAAATAGAAACAGCTAGTAGGTGCGTATAGAGTTAAGCATATGGGCATAGCTCCCTGAATGTATCCAGGTACCCCTAAAAGGAATACTCTTATCTGGGCAAGACCCCAAAGAGGGGAATGGAGTGAAAGAAGGAATCAGAAGAGGGGGAGGTAGAATATTACACATGTAAAGAAGAAAGTGCACCCCTTGGTCTTCTCCTCTTGTTTTCATTCTCTTCCCTTGGGGGTCTTGTTGTCCAGACTGAGTATATGTTCAGGGGCCTGCTGCTATATGTGTTTCTCTATATGCACCTACTGGCTGTTTCTAGTTGGCTCTTTATCATGTAAATTCATCCTCAACTTTGTGGGGATTTTTTCTTTTAATAAAAGGTTTTATAATGAAGTTTTCATGTTTGTCACCCTGGATTTACAATATGAGACGATTCAGACACTGGACTGATAGGACCCTGACCCTGGCTAACAAAGTATTGCTACACTGTGTTACCCTCATCCTGTGTTGTCTGAGTAGTATATGCCCACAGGGAAGGAGAACGGGTGTTCAGTGGGATGAGCCCTGGTCCATGTGGTCTTTCTAAATACAGCCAGGCCAGTGGACGAGAGTACTCAATGACCCTTATATCTCCACAGTAACCATATAAAATGGGTCATGCACACAGTGTAACAATTAACACAATTTATTATGAGAATAAATAATCCTTATACAAATAATCCATGTGGCAAAAATGTATTAAGATCATTGAAAAAGTACATAACAGCACAAAACTAAATACAACACCTAACAAAACACCAAGATAAAGGTTGAGGTCAAAAGTACCATTTGAAAAGGAAAACATGCTCACATAGAAAATACAGCATGTTACATACTGTGTAAAGTGCCAAGTGCAAAGAAAATCTGTGCAATATACAGTATGTAGGTCAAAGATGATGAATAAACCAAAACATGTATACAAATAAACAATATAACAGTAAATGAATAAATATATAAATAAGTATAACTATCACCAAAGAGAATGCTACAAAAAAAAAGGAAAGAAGGGCTGCTAAAGGAAAATAAGGAGTATGTGTTAACCCTAGTGTTGAGCGAGCATGCTCGACACTGCTCGGTACTCGCCCCAGCATCACGCTACTCGGGATGTTCGGCGAGCACCGAGCATTTCCGGGTTACTCGGGCGAGAGCTCGGGTCTCCGCCCTGCATGTTTGGCGCTCTTTACAGAGCCAATGAACATGCAGGGATTGCCAGCCAGTCACTGTAATGCTGCAGCCATGTTGGTTGTGGGCATTACTGTGATTGGCTGGCCGCACAGCGTCACCTCGAGTATTTAAAACCGGGTGCGGCCATCTTGGACACAGTCGCTCCAGATTAGACAGTGTAGGGACAGCGCTGCTGATTTAGGGACAGATATAAACTGCGAAATAGTTAGTGTAGGGTCTGTAAAGGCTGCCAGAACAAACAAACAGTCCTTTTCAGGACTAATATCCATCCCAGATACCAGGCAGGCAGGCTGTATAGGAAACACAGTGGTTATACCAGCAAACGCTGCATTACAGTCCTGTGTGCTCCTGTTGCTGAAATTGCTGGACTTAGCACCAGGTGTCGGGGGCCAGGAAAAATCCTTTTTTTTTTCATCTAAATCCTCCTTTTTTTTTCCTCCTTCACACTGTACAAATACCCGTCTTATTAACCTTTTGGTGTGTCCCCCCCCCCCCAAAAAAAAAGCGTGTCTCTGATTTTTCAGACACAAATATAACTGTTGAAAATAGTCTGGTGTAGGCTAGAGAAACAGAAGTGTCGTTTTGCACTTTCATGGTTCAAACCTCTGTATTATCCATTTTGGGCCATTTGTATCTTAAAAAAAAAAAAAAAAAAATGAGTGTGTCGCTCACTGTTCAGCCGCAAATCTATTTATTTAAAAAAGTCTGGTATACCCCAGTAAACAATAACTGTGGTTTTGCCATCCCACGGTAAAAAATCTCTATTCTTCAGGTTTTGGTATATTTTCCGTAAAGAAAAACAGTAGTGTCTCCTGACTGTTGTGACACAAAAATATATCTGTTGAAAATAGTCTTGTGTAGGCCCGACATCCCAGTGTGGTTTCGCAGTTCCACGGGTCAAATCGCTGTACTATCCAGTTTTGGGCCTTTGGTATCTAAAAAAAAAGCAGTTTGAGTGTGTCGCTCACTGTTCAGCCGCAAATATCTCTATTTAAAAAAGTGTGGTATACCCCAGTAAACAATAACTGTGGTTTTGCCATCCCATGGTAAAAAATCTCTATTATTCAGCTTTTGGTAGTTTTTTCCGTAAAGAAAAACAGTAGTGTCTCCTGACTGTTGTGACACAAAAATATATCTGTTGAAAATAGTCTTGTGTAGGCCCGACATCCCAGTGTGGTTTCACAGTTCCACGGGTCAAATCGCTGTACTATCCAGTTTTGGGCCTTTGGTATCTAAAAAAAAAGCAGTTTGAGTGTGTCGCTCACTGTTCAGCCGCAAATATCTCTATTTAAAAAAGTGTGGTATACCCCAGTAAACAATAACTGTGGTTTTGCCATCCCACGGTAAAAAATCTCTATTATTCAGCTTTTGGTAGTTTTTTCCGTAAAGAAAAACAGTAGTGTCTCCTGACTGTTGTGACACAAAAATATATCTGTTGAAAATAGTCTTAGAATCATAGAATGGTAGAGTTGGAAGGGACCTCCTGGGTCATCTGGTCCAACCCCCTGCTCAAAGCAGGATTCACTAGATCATCTCAGACAGATGTCTGTCCAGCCTCTGTTTGAAGACGTCCATTGAAGGGGAACTCACCACCTCTCGTGGCAGCCTGTTCCACTCATTAATCACCCTAACTGTCAAAAAGTTTTTTCTAATATCTAATCTGTGTCTCCTCCCATTTAGTTTCATCCCATTGCTTCTAGTCTTTCCTTGTGCAAATGAGAATAAAGATGATCCTTCTACAATGGGACAGCCCTTGACATATTTGTAGACAGCTATTAAGTCTCCTCTCAGTATTCTTTTTTGCAAGCTAAACATTCCCAAATCCTGCAACCGTTCCTCATAGGACATGGTTTGCAGACCAGTCACCATTCTGGTCGCTCTTCTCTGAACTTGCTCCAGTTTGTCTATGTCTTTTTTAAAATGTGGTGCCCAAAACTGTACACAGTATTCCAGATGAGGTCTGACCAAAGAGGAGTAAAGACCGATAATGACTTCACGTGATCTAGACTGTATGCTTCTGTTAATACATCCCAGAATTGTATTTGCCTTTTTTGCTGCTGCATCACACTGTTGACTCATGTTCAGTCTATGATCTATTAGTATACCTAAGTCTTTTTCACATGTACTGTTGCCTAGCTCTATTCCTCCCATTTTGTATATGCTTTTTTCATTTTTATTGCCCAGATGTAGTACTTTGCATTTTTCCCTGTTAAAAACCATTCTGTTGGTTGCTGCCCACTGCTCCAGTTTATTTAGGTCTTTTTGAATCCTCTCTCTCTCTTCTCTAGTATTAGCTATCCCTCCTAGCTTTGTGTCATCAGCAAATGTAATCAGTTTACCCTCAATTCCTTCATCTAAATCATTGATAAAGATGTTGAACAATACAGGTCCCAGGACGGAGCCCTGTGGTACCCCACTTGAGACATTCATCCAGCTGGATGTAAAGCCATTTACAACCACCCTTTGAGTCCGATCACTAAGCCAGTTATGAATCCACCTAACAGTTGCCTGGTCCATTGCATACTTGGTCATTTTTTCAATAAGGATGGTGTGAGATACTTTGTCAAATGCTTTGCTGAAGTCAAGATATACTATATCTACAGCATTTCCCTGATCCACCCAGTCAGTGATTCTGTCATAGAAGGAAATTAAGTTAGTCTGACATGACTTGTTAGTTACAAACCCATGCTGACTCTGGTTAATCACTTCATTCTTATCCATGTACTTACATACATGTTGTTTAATAATTTGTTCAAAGATCTTTCCTGGTATAGAAGTCAGACTCACCGGCCTATAGTTCCCTGGGTCCACCTTCTTCCCCTTTTTGAAGATAGGAAAAACATTTGCTCTTCTCCAGTCTTCTGGGACTTCTCCTGTTCTCCAAGAATTTTCAAAAATTATGGAGAGTGGTTCTAAAATTTCTTCTACGATCTCCTTCAGTACTCTGGGGTGTAATTCATCTGGACCTGGAGACTTGAACTCATTTATGTTAGCTAAATATTCCCTCACAATCTTTCTGTTTACAGATAACTTGGATTCCTCTATTCCTTTAAAAGGACAGTGAAGATCAGTTGATGTTACATTTTCTTTCTGAGAGAAAACAGATGCAAAATAGGAATTAAAAAGTTCGGCCTTCTCAACATCCTCTCTTACCATTTCTCCATTTTCATCCTGTAAAAATCCTATAGCATCTTTGACTTTTCTTTTACTTTTGACATACCCCCAAAATCCTTTTTTATTGCTTTTGACATCTCTTGCAAGCCTTAATTCATTGTCAGCTTTAGCTAACCTAATACGTGCCCTGCAGGATCTGCAGACTGCATTATAATCTTCTTTAGATATGCCTCCCTCTTTCCATTTAATAAACATTTCTTTCTTTCTTTTTAGCATGTGTTTAAGTTCTGTGTTCATCCATCCTGGTTTCCTTAAATGCTTCCCATTCTTCCTACTTTTCGGGATTGTTAACAATTGTGCTTTGAGAATCTCATTTTTAAAAATTTCCCATCCTTCCTGGACATTTTTGTCCTTAAGGACATCCAGCCATTGGATCCCTCCTATTCTCTTTCTGAGTCTCTTAAAATCTGCCTTTCTAAAATCTAACCTTGAAGTTTGAGTCTTCACATGTCTTCCTCCTCTAGTTATCCAAAATTCTATCATAGCATGATCGCTGCCTCCTAGGGTCCCAGCCACCTTTACCTCCTCAACCATTTCTTCCCTGTTTATAAGGATTAGATCCAAAGTAGCAGATCCCCTTGTTTTCTCCCCTACCTTTTGGAAGATAAAGTTGTCAGCAAGAGAGGATAAGAATTTGCTTGACCTGTTAGTTTTACTCGAGAGAGATTCCCAACAAATGTCTGGATAGTTGAAATCTCCCATGACCACTACGTCATATTTTTTGGAGAACTTGGTCATTTGATACATAAAGAGTTCATCCATATCTTCAGCTTGCCCAGGTGGCCTGTAGTAAATGCCTATAATGGTGTCCTTTCCGTTGTTCTCTCCTTGTATTCTTACCCAAACAGTTTCCACAGAACTCCCAGTCTCTGAAGCTTCAATCTCTGTGCAGATATACGCTTTTCTAACATATAATGCAACACCTCCTCCTCGTTTATCAAGTCTGTTTCTTGCAAATAAGTTGTATCCTTTTAGCCTTTTATTCCAATCATGTGTATCGTCCCACCAAGTTTCAGTGATTCCAATGACATCATATTCCTTTTCCTGCATTAGTAGTTCCAATTCTCCTTGTTTGTTGCCCATGCTTTGTGCATTTGTATAAAAACATTTTAGTTTGTGATTGGTTTCTCTTCCTCCCATATTTTTATTATTTAAATTGTTTTGTCTTTGTTCTTCTTTTCCGCTTCCAGTAGCAGAGATCTCAATAGTATTTGTCAGCTGTATGGCTTTTTCTGGCCTTTTGCTTCCCTTCCCACATTGTTCTAGTTTAAAGCTCTTCTGATGAGTGTAGCAAGGCGACTTCCAAATACATGTTTTCCAGTCTTCGTAAGGTGCACCCCATCTCTAGCAAGTAGTCCATCGTATAGGTAATTCATTCCGTGATCCAGAAATCCAAATCCTTCTTGACGGCACCATCGACGTAGCCAGTTGTTCACCTGTAGAGGTGAACAACACTGGGATGTGTAGGCCCGACATCCCAGTGTGGTTTCGCAGTTCCACGGGTCAAATAGCTGTACTATCCAGTTTTGGGCCTTTGGTATCTAAAACAAAAACAGGTTGAGTGTGTGGCTCACTGTTCAGCGGCAAATATCTCTATTTAAAAAAGTGTGGTATACCCCAGTAAACAATAACTGTGGTTTTGCCATCCCACGGTAAAAAATCTCTATTATTCAGCTTTTGGTAGTTTTTTCCGTAAAGAAAAACAGTAGTGTCTCCTGACTGTTGTGACACAAAAATATATCTGTTGAAAATAGTCTTGTGTAGGCCCGACATCCCAGTGTGGTTTCACAGTTCCACAGGTCAATTCGCTGTACTATCCAGTTTTGGGCCATTGGTATCTAAAAAAAAAAAGCAGTTTGAGTGTGTCGCTCACTGTTCAGCCGCAAATATCTCTATTTAAAAAAAGTGTGGTACACCCCAGTAAACAATAACTGTGGCTTTGCCATCCCACGGTAAAAAATCTCTATTATTCAGCTTTTGGTAGTTTTTTCCGTAAAGAAAAACAGTAGTGTCTCCTGACTGTTGTGACACAAAAATATATCTGTTGAAAATAGTCTTGTGTAGGCCCGACATCCCAGCGTGGTTTCGCAGTTCCACGGGTCAAATCGCTGTACTATCCAGTTTTGGGCCTTTGGTATCTAAAAAAAAGCAGTTTGAGTGTGTCGCTCACTGTTCAGCCGCAAATATCTATATTTAAAAAAGTGTGGTATACCCCAGTAAACAATAACTGTGGTTTTGTCATCCCACAGTAAAAAATCTCTATTATTCAGCTTTTGGTAGTTTTTTCCGTAAAGAAAAACAGTACTGTCTCCTGACTGTTGTGACACAAAAATATATCTGCTGAAAATAGTCTTGTGTAGGCCCGACATCCCAGTGTGGTTTCGCAGTTCCACAGGTCAAATCTCTGTACTATCCAGTTTTGGGCCTTTGGTATCTAAAAAAAAGCAGTTTGAGTGTGTCGCTCACTGTTCAGCCGCAAATATCTCTATTTAAAAAAGTGTGGTATACCCCAGTAAACAATAATGGTGGTTTTACCATCCCACAGTAAAAAATCTCTATTATTCAGCTTTTGGTAGTTTTTTCCGTAAAGAAAAACAGTAGCGTCTCCTGACTGTTGGGACACAAAAATATATCTGTTGAAAATAGTCTTGTGTAGGCCCGACATCCCAGTGTGGTTTCGCAGTTCCACGGGTCAAATCGCTGTACTATCCAGTTTTGGGCCTTTGGTATCTAAAAAAAAAGCAGTTTGAGTGTGTCGCTCACTGTTCAGCGGCAAATATCTCTATTTAAAAAAGTGTGGTATACCCCAGTAAACAGTAACTGTGGTTTTGCCATCCCACGGTGAAAAATCTCTATTATTCTGCTTTTGGTAGTTTTTTCCGTAAAGAAAAACAGTAGTGTCTCCTGACTGTTGTGACACAAAAATATATCTGTTGAAAATAGTCTTGTGTAGACCCGACATCCCAGTGTGGTTTCGCAGTTCCACGGGTCAAATCGCTGTACTATCCAGTTTTGGGCCTTTGGTATCTAAAAAAAAAAGCGGTTTGAGTGTGTCGCTCACTGTTCAGCCGCAAATATCTCTATTTAAAAAAAGTGTGGTATACCCCAGTAAACAATAACTGTGGCTTTGCCATCCCACGGTAAAAAATCTCTATTATTCAGCTTTTGGTAGTTTTTTCCGTAAAGAAAAACAGTAGTGTCTCCTGACTGTTGTGACACAAAAATATATCTGTTGAAAATAGTCTTGTGTAGGCCCGACATCCCAGCGTGTTTTCGCAGTTCCACGGGTCAAATCGCTGTACTATCCAGTTTTGGGCCTTTGGTATCTAAAAAAAAAAGCAGTTTGAGTGTGTCGCTCACTGTTCAGCCGCAAATATCTCTATTTAAAAAAAGTGTGGTATACCCCAGTAAACAATAACTGTGGCTTTGCCATCCCACGGTAAAAAATCTCTATTATTCAGCTTTTGGTAGTTTTTTCCGTAAAGAAAAACAGTAGTGTCTCCTGACTGTTGTGACACAAAAATATATCTGTTGAAAATAGTCTTGTGTAGGCCCGACATCCCAGCGTGGTTTCGCAGTTCCACGTGTCAAATCGCTGTACTATCCAGTTTTGGGCCTTTGGTATCTAAAAAAAAGCAGTTTGAGTGTGTCGCTCACTGTTCAGCCACAAATATCTCTATTTAAAAAAGTGTGGTATACCCCAGTAAACAATAACTGTGGTTTTGCCATCCCACAGTAAAAAATCTCTATTATTCAGCTTTTGGTAGTTTTTTCCGTAAAGAAAAACAGTACTGTCTCCAGACTGTTGTGGCACAAAAATATATCTGCTGAAAATAGTCTTGTGTAGGCCCGACATCCCAGAGTGGTTTCGCAGTTCCACGGGTCAAATCGCTGTACTATCCAGTTTTGGGACTTTGGTATCTAAAAAAAAGCAGTTTGAGTGTGTCGCTCACTGTTCAGCCGCAAATATCTCTATTTAAAAAAGTGTGGTATACCCCAGTAAACAATAACGGTGGTTTTACCATCCCACGGTAAAAAATCTCTATTATTCAGCTTTTGGTAGTTTTTTCCGTAAAGAAAAACAGTAGCGTCTCCTGACTGTTGGGACCCAAAAATATATCTGTTGAAAATAGTCTTGTGTAGGCCCGACATCCCAGTGTGGTTTCGCAGTTCCACAGGTCAAATCGCTGTACTATCCAGTTTTGGGCCTTTGGTATCTAAAAAAAAAGCAGTTTGAGTGTGTCGCTCACTGTTCAGCCGCAAATATCTCTATTTAAAAAAGTGTGGTATACCCCAGTAAACAGTAACTGTGGTTTTGCCATCCCACGGTGAAAAATCTCTATTATTCTGCTTTTGGTAGTTTTTTCCGTAAAGAAAAACAGTAGTGTCTCCTGACTGTTGTGACACAAAAATATATCTGTTGAAAATAGTCTTGTGTAGGCCCGACATCCCAGTATGGTTTCGCAGTTCCACAGTTCAAATCGCTGTACTATCCAGTTTTGGGCCTTTGGTATCTAAAAAAAAAAGCAGTTTGAGTGTGTCGCTCACTGTTCAGCCGCAAATATCTCTATTTAAAAAAAGTGTGGTATACCCCAGTAAACAATAACTGTGGCTTTGCCATCCCACGGTAAAAAATCTATATTATTCAGCTTTTGGTAGTTTTTTCCGTAAAGATAAACAGTAGTGTCTCCTGACTGTTGTGACACAAAAATATATCTGTTGAAAATAGTCTTGTGTAGGCCCGACATCCCAGCGTGGTTTCGCAGTTCCACGGGTCAAATCGCTGTACTATCCAGTTTTGGGCCTTTGGTATCTAAAAAAAAAGCAGTTTGAGTGTGTCGCTCACTGTTCAGCCGCAAATATCTCTATTTAAAAAAGTGTGGTATACCCCAGTAAACAGTAACTGTGGTTTTGCCATCCCACGGTGAAAAATCTCTATTATTCTGCTTTTGGTAGTTTTTTCCGTAAAGAAAAACAGTAGTGTCTCCTGACTGTTGTGACAAAAATATATCTGTTGAAAATAGTCTTGTGTAGGCCCGACATCCCAGTATGGTTTCGCAGTTCCACAGTTCAAATCGCTGTACTATCCAGTTTTGGGCCTTTGGTATCTAAAAAAAAAAGCAGTTTGAGTGTGTCGCTCACTGTTCAGCCGCAAATATCTCTATTTAAAAAAAGTGTGGTATACCCCAGTAAACAATAACTGTGGCTTTGCCATCCCACGGTAAAAAATCTATATTATTCAGCTTTTGGTAGTTTTTTCCGTAAAGATAAACAGTAGTGTCTCCTGACTGTTGTGACACAAAAATATATCTGTTGAAAATAGTCTTGTGTAGGCCCGACATCCCAGTGTGGTTTCACAGTTCCACAGGTCAATTCGCTGTACTATCCAGTTTTGGGCCATTGGTATCTAAAAAAAAAAAGCAGTTTGAGTGTGTCGCTCACTGTTCAGCCGCAAATATCTCTATTTAAAAAAAGTGTGGTACACCCCAGTAAACAATAACTGTGGCTTTGCCATCCCACGGTAAAAAATCTCTATTATTCAGCTTTTGGTAGTTTTTTCCGTAAAGAAAAACAGTAGTGTCTCCTGACTGTTGTGACACAAAAATATATCTGTTGAAAATAGTCTTGTGTAGGCCCGACATCCCAGCGTGGTTTCGCAGTTCCACGGGTCAAATCGCTGTACTATCCAGTTTTGGGCCTTTGGTATCTAAAAAAAAGCAGTTTGAGTGTGTCGCTCACTGTTCAGCCGCAAATATCTATATTTAAAAAAGTGTGGTATACCCCAGTAAACAATAACTGTGGTTTTGCCATCCCACAGTAAAAAATCTCTATTATTCAGCTTTTGGTAGTTTTTTCCGTAAAGAAAAACAGTACTGTCTCCTGACTGTTGTGACACAAAAATATATCTGCTGAAAATAGTCTTGTGTAGGCCCGACATCCCAGTGTGGTTTCGCAGTTCCACAGGTCAAATCTCTGTACTATCCAGTTTTGGGCCTTTGGTATCTAAAAAAAAGCAGTTTGAGTGTGTCGCTCACTGTTCAGCCGCAAATATCTCTATTTAAAAAAGTGTGGTATACCCCAGTAAACAATAATGGTGGTTTTACCATCCCACAGTAAAAAATCTCTATTATTCAGCTTTTGGTAGTTTTTTCCGTAAAGAAAAACAGTAGCGTCTCCTGACTGTTGGGACACAAAAATATATCTGTTGAAAATAGTCTTGTGTAGGCCCGACATCCCAGTGTGGTTTCGCAGTTCCACGGGTCAAATCGCTGTACTATCCAGTTTTGGGCCTTTGGTATCTAAAAAAAAAGCAGTTTGAGTGTGTCGCTCACTGTTCAGCGGCAAATATCTCTATTTAAAAAAGTGTGGTATACCCCAGTAAACAGTAACTGTGGTTTTGCCATCCCACGGTGAAAAATCTCTATTATTCTGCTTTTGGTAGTTTTTTCCGTAAAGAAAAACAGTAGTGTCTCCTGACTGTTGTGACACAAAAATATATCTGTTGAAAATAGTCTTGTGTAGACCCGACATCCCAGTGTGGTTTCGCAGTTCCACGGGTCAAATCGCTGTACTATCCAGTTTTGGGCCTTTGGTATCTAAAAAAAAAAGCGGTTTGAGTGTGTCGCTCACTGTTCAGCCGCAAATATCTCTATTTAAAAAAAGTGTGGTATACCCCAGTAAACAATAACTGTGGCTTTGCCATCCCACGGTAAAAAATCTCTATTATTCAGCTTTTGGTAGTTTTTTCCGTAAAGAAAAACAGTAGTGTCTCCTGACTGTTGTGACACAAAAATATATCTGTTGAAAATAGTCTTGTGTAGGCCCGACATCCCAGCGTGTTTTCGCAGTTCCACGGGTCAAATCGCTGTACTATCCAGTTTTGGGCCTTTGGTATCTAAAAAAAAAAGCAGTTTGAGTGTGTCGCTCACTGTTCAGCCGCAAATATCTCTATTTAAAAAAAGTGTGGTATACCCCAGTAAACAATAACTGTGGCTTTGCCATCCCACGGTAAAAAATCTCTATTATTCAGCTTTTGGTAGTTTTTTCCGTAAAGAAAAACAGTAGTGTCTCCTGACTGTTGTGACACAAAAATATATCTGTTGAAAATAGTCTTGTGTAGGCCCGACATCCCAGCGTGGTTTCGCAGTTCCACGTGTCAAATCGCTGTACTATCCAGTTTTGGGCCTTTGGTATCTAAAAAAAAGCAGTTTGAGTGTGTCGCTCACTGTTCAGCCACAAATATCTCTATTTAAAAAAGTGTGGTATACCCCAGTAAACAATAACTGTGGTTTTGCCATCCCACAGTAAAAAATCTCTATTATTCAGCTTTTGGTAGTTTTTTCCGTAAAGAAAAACAGTACTGTCTCCAGACTGTTGTGGCACAAAAATATATCTGCTGAAAATAGTCTTGTGTAGGCCCGACATCCCAGAGTGGTTTCGCAGTTCCACGGGTCAAATCGCTGTACTATCCAGTTTTGGGACTTTGGTATCTAAAAAAAAGCAGTTTGAGTGTGTCGCTCACTGTTCAGCCGCAAATATCTCTATTTAAAAAAGTGTGGTATACCCCAGTAAACAATAACGGTGGTTTTACCATCCCACGGTAAAAAATCTCTATTATTCAGCTTTTGGTAGTTTTTTCCGTAAAGAAAAACAGTAGCGTCTCCTGACTGTTGGGACCCAAAAATATATCTGTTGAAAATAGTCTTGTGTAGGCCCGACATCCCAGTGTGGTTTCGCAGTTCCACAGGTCAAATCGCTGTACTATCCAGTTTTGGGCCTTTGGTATCTAAAAAAAAAGCAGTTTGAGTGTGTCGCTCACTGTTCAGCCGCAAATATCTCTATTTAAAAAAGTGTGGTATACCCCAGTAAACAGTAACTGTGGTTTTGCCATCCCACGGTGAAAAATCTCTATTATTCTGCTTTTGGTAGTTTTTTCCGTAAAGAAAAACAGTAGTGTCTCCTGACTGTTGTGACACAAAAATATATCTGTTGAAAATAGTCTTGTGTAGGCCCGACATCCCAGTATGGTTTCGCAGTTCCACAGTTCAAATCGCTGTACTATCCAGTTTTGGGCCTTTGGTATCTAAAAAAAAAAGCAGTTTGAGTGTGTCGCTCACTGTTCAGCCGCAAATATCTCTATTTAAAAAAAGTGTGGTATACCCCAGTAAACAATAACTGTGGCTTTGCCATCCCACGGTAAAAAATCTATATTATTCAGCTTTTGGTAGTTTTTTCCGTAAAGATAAACAGTAGTGTCTCCTGACTGTTGTGACACAAAAATATATCTGTTGAAAATAGTCTTGTGTAGGCCCGACATCCCAGCGTGGTTTCGCAGTTCCACGGGTCAAATCGCTGTACTATCCAGTTTTGGGCCTTTGGTATCTAAAAAAAAAGCAGTTTGAGTGTGTCGCTCACTGTTCAGCCGCAAATATCTCTATTTAAAAAAGTGTGGTATACCCCAGTAAACAGTAACTGTGGTTTTGCCATCCCACGGTGAAAAATCTCTATTATTCTGCTTTTGGTAGTTTTTTCCGTAAAGAAAAACAGTAGTGTCTCCTGACTGTTGTGACAAAAATATATCTGTTGAAAATAGTCTTGTGTAGGCCCGACATCCCAGTATGGTTTCGCAGTTCCACAGTTCAAATTGCTGTACTATCCAGTTTTGGGCCTTTGGTATCTAAAAAAAAAAGCAGTTTGAGTGTGTCGCTCACTGTTCAGCCGCAAATATCTCTATTTAAAAAAAGTGTGGTATACCCCAGTAAACAATAACTGTGGCTTTGCCATCCCACGGTAAAAAATCTATATTATTCAGCTTTTGGTAGTTTTTTCCGTAAAGATAAACAGTAGTGTCTCCTGACTGTTGTGACACAAAAATATATCTGTTGAAAATAGTCTTGTGTAAGCCCGACATCCCAGTATGGTTTCGCAGTTCCACACTTCAAATCGCTGTACTATCCAGTTTTGGGCCTTTGGTATCTAAAAAAAAAAGCAGTTTGAGTGTGTCGCTCACTGTTCAGCCGCAAATATCTCTATTTAAAAAAAGTGTGGTATACCCCAGTAAACAATAACTGTGGTTTTGCCATCCCACGGTAAAAAATCTCTATTATTCAGCTTTTGGTAGTTTTTCCCGTAAAGAAAAACAGTAGTGTCTCCTGACTGTTGTGACACAAAAATATATCTGTTGAAAATAGTCTTGTGTAGGCCCGACATCCCAGTGTGGTGTCGCAGTTCCACGGGTCAAATCGCTGTACTATCCAGTTTTGGGCCTTTGGTATCTAAAAAAAAGCAGTTTGAGTGTGTCGCTCACTGTTCAGCCACAAATATCTCTATTTAAAAAAGTGTGGTATACCCCAGTAAACAATAACTGTGGTTTTGCCATCCCACAGTAAAAAATCTCTATTATTCAGCTTTTGGTAGTTTTTTCCGTAAAGAAAAACAGTACTGTCTCCAGACTGTTGTGACACAAAAATATATCTGCTGAAAATAGTCTTGTGTAGGCCCGACATCCCAGTGTGGTTTCGCAGTTCCACGGGTCAAATCGCTGTACTATCCAGTTTTGTGACTTTGGTATCTAAAAAAAAGCAGTTTGAGTGTGTCGCTCACTGTTCAGCCACAAATATCTCTATTTAAAAAAGTGTGGTATACCCCAGTAAACAATAACGGTGGTTTTACCATCCGACGGTAAAAAATCTCTATTATTCAGCTTTTGGTAGTTTTTTCCGTAAAGAAAAACAGTAGCGTCTCCTGACTGTTGGGACCCAAAAATATATCTGTTGAAAATAGTCTTGTGTAGGCCCGACATCCCAGTGTGGTTTCGCAGTTCCACAGGTCAAATCGCTGTACTATCCAGTTTTGGGCCTTTGGTATCTAAAAAAAAAGCAGTTTGAGTGTGTCGCTCACTGTTCAGCCGCAAATATCTCTATTTAAAAAAGTGTGGTATACCCCAGTAAACAGTAACTGTGGTTTTGCCATCCCACGGTGAAAAATCTCTATTATTCTGCTTTTGGTAGTTTTTTCCGTAAAGAAAAACAGTAGTGTCTCCTGACTGTTGTGACACAAAAATATATCTGTTGAAAATAGTCTTGTGTAGGCCCGACATCCCAGTATGGTTTCGCAGTTCCACAGTTCAAATCGCTGTACTATCCAGTTTTGGGCCTTTGGTATCTAAAAAAAAAAGCAGTTTGAGTGTGTCGCTCACTGTTCAGCCGCAAATATCTCTATTTAAAAAAAGTGTGGTATACCCCAGTAAACAATAACTGTGGCTTTGCCATCCCACGGTAAAAAATCTATATTATTCAGCTTTTGGTAGTTTTTTCCGTAAAGATAAACAGTAGTGTCTCCTGACTGTTGTGACACAAAAATATATCTGTTGAAAATAGTCTTGTGTAGGCCCGACATCCCAGCGTGGTTTCGCAGTTCCACGGGTCAAATCGCTGTACTATCCAGTTTTGGGCCTTTGGTATCTAAAAAAAAAGCAGTTTGAGTGTGTCGCTCACTGTTCAGCCGCAAATATCTCTATTTAAAAAAGTGTGGTATACCCCAGTAAACAGTAACTGTGGTTTTGCCATCCCACGGTGAAAAATCTCTATTATTCTGCTTTTGGTAGTTTTTTCCGTAAAGAAAAACAGTAGTGTCTCCTGACTGTTGTGACACAAAAATATATCTGTTGAAAATAGTCTTGTGTAGGCCCGACATCCCAGTATGGTTTCGCAGTTCCACAGTTCAAATCGCTGTACTATCCAGTTTTGGGCCTTTGGTATCTAAAAAAAAAAGCAGTTTGAGTGTGTCGCTCACTGTTCAGCCGCAAATATCTCTATTTAAAAAAAGTGTGGTATACCCCAGTAAACAATAACTGTGGCTTTGCCATCCCACGGTAAAAAATCTATATTATTCAGCTTTTGGTAGTTTTTTCCGTAAAGATAAACAGTAGTGTCTCCTGACTGTTGTGACACAAAAATATATCTGTTGAAAATAGTCTTGTGTAAGCCCGACATCCCAGTATGGTTTCGCAGTTCCACACTTCAAATCGCTGTACTATCCAGTTTTGGGCCTTTGGTATCTAAAAAAAAAAGCAGTTTGAGTGTGTCGCTCACTGTTCAGCCGCAAATATCTCTATTTAAAAAAAGTGTGGTATACCCCAGTAAACAATAACTGTGGTTTTGCCATCCCACGGTAAAAAATCTCTATTATTCAGCTTTTGGTAGTTTTTCCCGTAAAGAAAAACAGTAGTGTCTCCTGACTGTTGTGACACAAAAATATATCTGTTGAAAATAGTCTTGTGTAGGCCCGACATCCCAGTGTGGTGTCGCAGTTCCACGGGTCAAATCGCTGTACTATCCAGTTTTGGGCCTTTGGTATCTAAAAAAAAGCAGTTTGAGTGTGTCGCTCACTGTTCAGCCACAAATATCTCTATTTAAAAAAGTGTGGTATACCCCAGTAAACAATAACTGTGGTTTTGCCATCCCACAGTAAAAAATCTCTATTATTCAGCTTTTGGTAGTTTTTTCCGTAAAGAAAAACAGTACTGTCTCCAGACTGTTGTGACACAAAAATATATCTGCTGAAAATAGTCTTGTGTAGGCCCGACATCCCAGTGTGGTTTCGCAGTTCCACGGGTCAAATCGCTGTACTATCCAGTTTTGTGACTTTGGTATCTAAAAAAAAGCAGTTTGAGTGTGTCGCTCACTGTTCAGCCACAAATATCTCTATTTAAAAAAGTGTGGTATACCCCAGTAAACAATAACGGTGGTTTTACCATCCCACGGTAAAAAATCTCTATTATTCAGCTTTTGGTAGTTTTTTCCGTAAAGAAAAACAGTAGCGTCTCCTGACTGTTGGGACCCAAAAATATATCTGTTGAAAATAGTCTTGTGTAGGCCCGACATCCCAGTGTGGTTTCGCAGTTCCACAGGTCAAATCGCTGTACTATCCAGTTTTGGGCCTTTGGTATCTAAAAAAAAAGCAGTTTGAGTGTGTCGCTCACTGTTCAGCCGCAAATATCTCTATTTAAAAAAGTGTGGTATACCCCAGTAAACAGTAACTGTGGTTTTGCCATCCCACGGTGAAAAATCTCTATTATTCTGCTTTTGGTAGTTTTTTCCGTAAAGAAAAACAGTAGTGTCTCCTGACTGTTGTGACACAAAAATATATCTGTTGAAAATAGTCTTGTGTAGGCCCGACATCCCAGTATGGTTTCGCAGTTCCACAGTTCAAATCGCTGTACTATCCAGTTTTGGGCCTTTGGTATCTAAAAAAAAAAGCAGTTTGAGTGTGTCGCTCACTGTTCAGCCGCAAATATCTCTATTTAAAAAAAGTGTGGTATACCCCAGTAAACAATAACTGTGGCTTTGCCATCCCACGGTAAAAAATCTATATTATTCAGCTTTTGGTAGTTTTTTCCGTAAAGATAAACAGTAGTGTCTCCTGACTGTTGTGACACAAAAATATATCTGTTGAAAATAGTCTTGTGCAGGCCCGACATCCCAGCGTGGTTTCGCAGTTCCACGGGTCAAATCGCTGTACTATCCACTTTTGGGCCTTTGGTATCTAAAAAAAAAGCAGTTTGAGTGTGTCGCTCACTGTTCAGCCGCAAATATCTCTATTTAAAAAAGTGTGGTATACCCCAGTAAACAGTAACTGTGGTTTTGCCATCCCACGGTGAAAAATCTCTATTATTCTGCTTTTGGTAGTTTTTTCCGTAAAGAAAAACAGTAGTGTCTCCTGACTGTTGTGACACAAAAATATATCTGTTGAAAATAGTCTTGTGTAGGCCCGACATCCCAGTATGGTTTCGCAGTTCCACAGTTCAAATCGCTGTACTATCCAGTTTTGGGCCTTTGGTATCTAAAAAAAAAAGCAGTTTGAGTGTGTCGCTCACTGTTCAGCCGCAAATATCTCTATTTAAAAAAAGTGTGGTATACCCCAGTAAACAATAACTGTGGCTTTGCCATCCCGCGGTAAAAAATCTATATTATTCAGCTTTTGGTAGTTTTTTCCGTAAAGATAAACAGTAGTGTCTCCTGACTGTTGTGACACAAAAATATATCTGTTGAAAATAGTCTTGTGTAGGCCCGACATCCCAGTATGGTTTCGCAGTTCCACACTTCAAATCGCTGTACTATCCAGTTTTGGGCCTTTGGTATCTAAAAAAAAAAGCAGTTTGAGTGTGTCGCTCACTGTTCAGCCGCAAATATCTCTATTTAAAAAAAGTGTGGTATACCCCAGTAAACAATAACTGTGGTTTTGCCATCCCACGGTAAAAAATCTCTATTATTCAGCTTTTGGTAGTTTTTCCCGTAAAGAAAAACAGTAGTGTCTCCTGACTGTTGTGACACAAAAATATATCTGTTGAAAATAGTCTTGTGTAGGCCCGACATCCCAGTGTGGTGTCGCAGTTCCACGGGTCAAATCGCTGTACTATCCAGTTTTGGGCCTTTGGTATCTAAAAAAAAGCAGTTTGAGTGTGTCGCTCACTGTTCAGCCACAAATATCTCTATTTAAAAAAGTGTGGTATACCCCAGTAAACAATAACTGTGGTTTTGCCATCCCACAGTAAAAAATCTCTATTATTCAGCTTTTGGTAGTTTTTTCCGTAAAGAAAAACAGTACTGTCTCCAGACTGTTGTGACACAAAAATATATCTGCTGAAAATAGTCTTGTGTAGGCCCGACATCCCAGTGTGGTTTCGCAGTTCCACGGGTCAAATCGCTGTACTATCCAGTTTTGTGACTTTGGTATCTAAAAAAAAGCAGTTTGAGTGTGTCGCTCACTGTTCAGCCGCAAATATCTCTATTTAAAAAAATGTGGTATACCCCAGTAAACAATAACGGTGGTTTTACCATCCGACGGTAAAAAATCTCTATTATTCAGCTTTTGGTAGTTTTTTCCGTAAAGAAAAACAGTAGCGTCTCCTGACTGTTGGGACCCAAAAATATATCTGTTGAAAATAGTCTTGTGTAGGCCCGACATCCCAGTGTGGTTTCGCAGTTCCACAGGTCAAATCGCTGTACTATCCAGTTTTGGGCCTTTGGTATCTAAAAAAAAAGCAGTTTGAGTGTGTCGCTCACTGTTCAGCCGCAAATATCTCTATTTAAAAAAGTGTGGTATACCCCAGTAAACAGTAACTGTGGTTTTGCCATCCCACGGTGAAAAATCTTTATTATTCTGCTTTTGGTAGTTTTTTCCGTAAAGAAAAACAGTAGTGTCTCCTGACTGTTGTGACACAAAAATATATCTGTTGAAAATAGTCTTGTGTAGGCCCGACATCCCAGTATGGTTTCGCAGTTCCACAGTTCAAATCGCTGTACTATCCAGTTTTGGGCCTTTGGTATCTAAAAAAAAAAGCAGTTTGAGTGTGTCGCTCACTGTTCAGCCGCAAATATCTCTATTTAAAAAAAGTGTGGTATACCCCAGTAAACAATAACTGTGGCTTTGCCATCCCACGGTAAAAAATCTATATTATTCAGCTTTTGGTAGTTTTTTCCGTAAAGATAAACAGTAGTGTCTCCTGACTGTTGTGACACAAAAATATATCTGTTGAAAATAGTCTTGTGTATGCCCGACATCCCAGCGTGGTTTCGCAGTTCCACGGGTCAAATCGCTGTACTATCCAGTTTTGGGCCTTTGGTATCTAAAAAAAAAGCAGTTTGAGTGTGTCGCTCACTGTTCAGCCGCAAATATCTCTATTTAAAAAAGTGTGGTATACCCCAGTAAACAGTAACTGTGGTTTTGCCATCCCACGGTGAAAAATCTCTATTATTCTGCTTTTGGTATTTTTTTCCGTAAGGAAAAACAGTAGTGTCTCCTGATTGTTGTGACACAAAAATATATCTGTTGAAAATAGTCTTGTGTAGGCCCGACATCCCAGTATGGTTTCGCAGTTCCACAGTTCAAATCGCTGTACTATCCAGTTTTGGGCCTTTGGTATGTAAAAAAAAAAGCAGTTTGAGTGTGTCGCTCACTGTTCAGCCGCAAATATCTCTATTTAAAAAAAGTGTGGTATACCCCAGTAAACAATAACTGTGGCTTTGCCATCCCACGGTAAAAAATCTATATTATTCAGCTTTTGGTAGTTTTTTCCGTAAAGATAAACAGTAGTGTCTCCTGACTGTTGTGACACAAAAATATATCTGTTGAAAATAGTCTTGTGTAGGCCCGACATCCCAGTATGGTTTCGCAGTTCCACACTTCAAATCGCTGTACTATCCAGTTTTGGGCCTTTGGTATCTAAAAAAAAAAGCAGTTTGAGTGTGTCGCTCACTGTTCAGCCGCAAATATCTCTATTTAAAAAAAGTGTGGTATACCCCAGTAAACAATAACTGTGGCTTTGCCATCCCACGGTAAAAAATCTATATTATTCAGCTTTTGGTAGTTTTTTCCGTAAAGATAAACAGTAGTGTCTCCTGACTGTTGTGACACAAAAATATATCTGTTGAAAATAGTCTTGTGTAGGCCCGACATCCCAGCGTGGTTTCGCAGTTCCACGGGTCAAATCGCTGTACTATCCAGTTTTGGGCCTTTGGCATCTAAAAAAAATGCAGTTTGAGTGTGTCGCTCACTGTTCAGCCGCAAATATCTCTATTTAAAAACGTGTGGTATACCCCAGTAAACAATAACTGTGGTTTTGCCATCCCACGGTGAAAAATCTCTATTATTCAGCTTTTGGTAGTTTTTTCCGTAAAGAAAAACAGTAGCGTCTCCTGACTGTTGTGACACAAAAATATATCTGCTGAAAATAGTCTTGTGTAGGCCCGACTTCCCAGTGTGGTTTCGCAGTTCCACGGGTCAAATCGCTGTACTATCCAGTTTTGGGCCTTTGGTATCTAAAAAAAAAGCAGTTTGAGTGTGTCGCTCACTGTTCATCCGCAAATATCTCTATTTAAAAAAGTGTGGTATACCCCAGTAAACAATAACTGTGGTTTTCCTCTTCCACGGTTCTAATCTAGTCTTTATTACTCTTTTTCCATTGATAGTGCAAGTGTAAGCTATTTTACTTCATTTACATTGGGCAAGGCGCGTGGCAAGGGACGTGGAAGTGGACGTTCTGGTGATGGTTCGTGCAGAGGACGGGGCCGTGGCCAAGGTGAAAATGTGCCACAACCAACAGCCACATCTTCTTGACCGAATTACTAGGGAAGCACAGATCAACACCAGTATTGAGAACTGATCAGTGTGAACAGGTTATTAATTGGATAGCAGATAATACTTCCAGTTACCTGGGCACCACCACCTCCGGTCTGTCTTCCACGCAGTCAACTCTTAGTAGCCGTGAGTCTCGACCGCATACTCCTCCTCATCCTGATGCTCCTTCCTCCCACCATGCCGAGTGTCGCCAGACAGCAAGTGATCCCACACTTGGACACTCTGAATAGCTGTTCACTGGTCCATTTCCATATTTGGGCCCCTGGCCTGATACGCTTGAAGTGGTGTTAGAGGAGATCCCATGTTGCGATCCCCAAATATTTAAACAGCCACGGCCACAGGAAGTCGACGTTGGCAATCTGTTACAAGAGGTGAACGATGACGAGACACAATTGCCAGGAAGTGAGGAGGAGGATCGTGGTGCGCAAGTGGAAGAGGAGGAGGTGGTGGATGATCTAGTAACTGACCCAACGTGGAAGGAGGACATGCAGAGTGAGGCCAGCAGCACAAAGGGGGAGGGAGGCAGAGTACCCCAACAGGCAGGAGGAAGCAGTGTGGTGGCCGCAGACAGAAGGCAGGCAACCTTTCCCCGTAAAACCAACACGAGGGACGTTGCCAGTACAAGCGGTAGGTCTTCCAGAGTCTGGAATTTTTTTAAAGACTGCTGATAACCCCAAAAAGGCCATATGTTCCACCTGCCATGCCAGCATCAGCAGAGGTGACAAAACTACCAGCCTGACCACCACCAGCATGATCAGGCACATGGCAGCAAAGCACCCGACTTTGTGGGACGAAACCCAGGGTCCACGACCAGTGTCAGCGGGTGTCACCACTGCTTCTTCCACTGTTGTACGTGCAATAGAACCCCCTGTTGTGTGTGCAAGGCAATCCCCTGTCCATACTGCATGTAAAGATACCCCCTCCTCTCAGTCTTCACTTGTTATGGCAGTTTCTCAAGAAACAGCATCAACGTCCACGTCCACGTCCCACCGCAGCGTTCAATTGTCCATATCCCAGACCTTTGAACGAAAGCGGAAATTCGCAGCTAACGCCCCACAGGCCACAGTCCTAAATTCGCACATTTCACGACTGCTTGCATTGGAAATGCTGCCTTTTAGGCTGGTGGAGACAGAATCCTTCCGCAATCTTATGGCGGTGGCCGTCCCTCGGTACTCAGTCCCCAGCCGACACTATTTTGCCCGGTGTGCCATCCCCGCACTACACAAGCACGTGTCCCAAAGCATCTGCCGTGCCCTCAACAACGCAGTTACTAGGAGAGTCCACCTGACAACGGACACGTGGACTAGTGCTTGTGGCCAGGGATGGTACATCTCTCTGACGGCACACTGGGTAAATATAGTGGAAGCCGGGACCCAGTCGGACCTTGGGACGGAACACATCCTCCCCACACCGAGGATTGCGGGCCCTATGTCAGTCAGAGTTGCCCCCACAGTGTACAGCTCCTGCGCATTCTCCTTCTCCTCCTCCTCATGTTCAGCCTCCATCTCAGATATCACCACATCAGTTACAAGCTGGAAGCATTGCAGTACTGCCTCCAACAAGCGGCAACAGGCTGTGCTGAAACTCATAAGCTTAGGTGATAAATCTCACACTGCTTGTGACTTGTGGACAGCTGTGAAAGAGCAGGCAGATCTGTGGCTGAGACCGCTGAACCTACATCCCGGCATGGTCGTGTGTGACAATAGCCGTAACCTGGTGGCGGCTCTGAGGCGAGGTGAGATCACACACGTACCATGCCTGGCTTATGTGCTTAACCTCGTGGTTCAGCGGTTTCTTAAATCGTACCCCGAGTTGCCAGATCTGCTCGTGAAAGTACGCCGCCTGTCAGCTCATTTTCGCACGTCGGCTACAGCTTCCACCACCCTTGCTGTGTTGCAGCAGCGTTTGCAGCTTCTGGCACACCAACTGGTGTGTGATGTCCCCACACATTGGAACTCTACCCTCCACATGTTTCAAAGGATTTGTGAGCAGAAGAGAGCAGTTGTGGAGTACCAGCTGCAACAAGGCCGTCGATATTCAGGTCAGACTCCACACATAAGACCTCAGGAGTGGACCTGGATGTCTGACATATGTACCATCCTGACAAACTTTGTGGAGGCCACCAAGATGGTGAGTGGCGATGACGTCATCATTAGTGTCAGCATCTTACTTGTCTGTCTTTTGCAACGCTCTCTGCAGAGAATTAAAGAGGAGGCATTGCAGCAAGAGTATGATGAGATGGATCAAGAAGCCATAGCGGGCGATTACACACAGCCCAGCCTCATCTCATCCCAACATGCATTGGGGGACAATGAGGGAGAGGAGGAGGAGGAAGAAGAACAGGAGCTGCTATCATGCGTTGTAGATGGTAGTACCTGTACAAGTGTCATATCGTCGGTTCAGCGTGGGTGGCCTGAGGGCAGGGGGGAGGAGGAAGAGGAGGAGGAGGAGGAGAGCATGGTCAGTCGTCATCTTGGTGAGGACACGGAAATCTTGTCCGTTACCAGTCTGGCACGCATGGCTGACTTTATGTTATGCTGCCTTAACCGTGACCCTCACGTTGTCAAAATGTTGGGTGACAGTCATTACTGGTTGGGGACACTTGTAGACCCCCGCTACAAGGAGAACTTTCACTCTCTTATTGCTGAGGTGGAGAGGTCTACAAAAATGGGGCAGTACCAGAAGGCCCTTGCTGCAGAACTCTTAAAAAAATTCCCATCTGAACACGCTAGCGGCAGAGGTCACAGTTCGTTGCCCAAACAAGGCGTACAGGCGAGAGAGATGCAAATCCAATCCAGCAGAGGCAGGGGAACACTGTCAACGTTCTGGGACAGTTTTCTGACACCCGCCCAGCTTACAGGCCCTGAGGCGCGGGGTACTCTTACAAGGAGTGGAAAGTTTCAAAAGATGGTGAGGGAGTACCTTGCCAACCGTACCAGCTTCCTCCGTGATTCCTCTGTGCCTTTTAATTATTGGGTATCCAAGCTGGACACTAGAGATGAGCGTTGTTCTACTCGAACTGTTCGCCAATCTCAAATTCGAGCTGTTTTGGGCGGTGTTCGAGCCGTTCGGCGAACACGAACAATTTGAGAAAAATTCGGCTGTTCGAGGTTATGTTCGATAACTGTTCGTGCACCAAAATCATAACTGGATTTTTTCTCAGTAATGATGAAAATTAATGTTAATACGCAGTTTGAGTGTACAGCGGGGTGGGGGGAGGGGCAGGGGATGGATCTCTGCAGGAACAATGAAGATCTCCATTTTTTTTTCTCTTTCTCGCATTTGCAGTGGGGAGGTGCAATCTGTCAGCCTATCAGCAGCGCACACACGGAGCGAAGTGCTTTTTTTCACACAAGCAAGGGCATGTGTCATTGGCAGTGTATGTCACATGTCCTTGCCCTATAAGACCAAGCCATTTTCCCCGTCGCCACCATTTTCTCACTGCTGCAGCTGCATGTTAGACGGCACCGCTGTTGCTGTGTGCGCTATACCTTGTTAATTTCAAGCCAATTTTCGCACAAATCTACAGATAGCTTGGGAGTAGGGAATAGTTGTGATTGCAGTCCTTTTAAGGACTAGGTTACAGCATTTCCTGCTACTTTTATCAGGCAGGTCTGTGCTCTTAAATAGATAGATTGTGGGAGTAAAGACTAATTGTAATTGGAGTCCTTTTCAGGACTGGGTTACATCAGTTCCTATCAGTTTTTGCCAGGCAGGTCTGTGCCAGTGCTGTGCAATTTTTTTTCACAGCATTTGGCTGAATCTAGCAAAGCTAATCCTTTTTGGCCTATTGCAGAGTGTGTTAGTCAGTGGAGTAGCCTATCTGTGTTGCAAGATATACCACCTGTGTATAGAATACCAATTTTTTTACTGCACCTAGTGAAGTAAAATCTTTTGGGCATAGCATCATTCTATTAGTCCATCTATACTGACCTCCATTAGGTTGCAAATTGAATATAATTTTTTTCTGCATCTAGCTCTGAAAAAATATTGGGCTTCTAGCTGTGTGTGGGACTTGTTCTATTAATCCATCTATACAGACCTCCATCAGGTTGCAAACTGAATATATTTTTTTCTGCATCTACCTCTGAAAAAATATTGGGCTTCTAGCTGTGTGTGGGACTTGTTCTATTAATCCATCTATACAGACCTCCATCAGGTTGCAAACTGAATATATTTTTTTCTGCCTCTACCTCTGAAAAAATATTGGGCTTCTAGCTGTGTGTGGGACTTGTTCTATTAATCCATCTATACAGACCTCCATCAGGTTGCAAACTGAATATATTTTTTTCTGCATCTACCTCTGAAAAAATATTGGGCTTCTAGCTGTGTGTGGGACTTGTTGTATTAGTCCATCTATACTGACCTCCATCAGGTTGCAAACTGAATATATTTTTTTCTGCATCTACCTCTGAAAAAATATTGGGCTTCTAGCTGTGTGTGGGACTTGTTCTATTAATCCATCAATACAGACCTCCATCAGGTTGCAAACTGAATATATTTTTTTCTGCATCTACCTCTGAAAAAATATTGGGCTTCTAGCTGTGTGTGGGACTTGTTCTATTAATCCATCTATACAGACCTCCATCAGGTTGCAAACTGAATATATTTTTTTTTGCATCTACCTCTGAAAAAATATTGGGCTTCTAGCTGTGTGTGGGACTTGTTCTATTAATCCATCTATACAGACCTCCATCAGGTTGCAAACTGAATATAATTTTTTTCTGCATCTACCTCTGAAAAAATATTTGGGCTTCTAGCTGTGTGTGGGACTTGTTCTATTAGTCCATCTATACTGACCTCCATAAGGTTGCAAACTGAATATAATTTTTTTCTGCATCTACCTCTGAAAAAATATTTGGCCTTTTAGCTGTGTGTGGGACTTGTTCTATTAGTCCATCTATACTGACCTCCATCAGGTTGCAAATTGAATATAATATTTTTCTGCATCTAGCTCTGAAAAAATGTTTGGCCTTCTAGCAGTGTGTGGGACTTGTTCTATTAGTCCATCTATACTGACCTCCATCAGGTTGCAAACTGAATATAATTTTTTTCTGCATCTACCTCTGAAAAAATATTTGGGCTTCTAGCTGTGTGTGGGACTTGTTCTATTAGTCCACCTATACTGACCTCCATCAGGTTGCAAATTGAATATAATATTTTTCTGCATCTAGCTCTGAAAAAATGTTTGGCCTCCTAGCAGTGTGTGGGACTTGTTCTATTAGTCTATCTATACTGACCTCCATCAGGTTGCAAACTGAATATATTTTTTTCTGCATCTACCTCTGAAAAAATATTGGGTTTCTAGCTGTGTGTGGGACTTGTTCTATTAATCCATCTATACAGACCTCCATCAGGTTGCAAATTGAATATAATATTTTTCTGCATCTAGCTCTGAAAAAATGTTTTTCCTCCTAGCAGTGTGTGGGACTTGTTCTATTAGTCCATCTATACTGACCTCCATCAGGTTGCAAACTGAATATAATTTTTTTCTGCATCTACCTCTGAAAAAATATTTGGGCTTCTAGCTGTGTGTGGCACTTGTTCTATTAGTCCATCTATACTGACCTCCATAAGGTTGCAAACTGAATATAATTTTTTTCTGCATCTACCTCTGAAAAAATATTTGGCCTTCTAGCTGTGTGTGGGACTTGTTCTATTAGTCCATCTATACTGACCTCCATCAGGTTGCAAATTGAAAATAATATTTTTCTGCATCTAGATCTGAAAAAATGTTTGGCCTTCTAACAGTGTGTGGGACTTGTTCTATTAGTCCATCTATACTGACCTCCATCAGGTTGCAAACTGAATATATTTTTTTCTGCATCTACCTCTGAAAAAATATTGGGCTTCTAGCTGTGTGTGGGACTTGTTCTATTAATCCATCTATACAGACCTCCATCAGGTTGCAAACTGAATATAATTTTTTTCTGCATCTACCTCTGAAAAAATATTTGGGCTTCTAGCTGTGTGTGGGACTTGTTCTATTAGTCCATCTATACTGACCTCCATAAGGTTGCAAACTGAATATAATATTTTTCTGCATCTACCTCTGAAAAAATATTTGGCCTTCTAGCTGTGTGTGGGACTTGTTCTATTAGTCCATCTATACTGACCTCCATCAGGTTGCAAATTGAATATAATATTTTTCTGCATCTAGCTCTGAAAAAATGTTTGGCCTTCTAGCAGTGTGTGGGACTTGTTCTATTAGTCCATCTATACTGACCTCCATCAGGTTGCAAACTGAATATAATTTTTTTCTGCATCTACCTCTGAAAAAATATTTGGGCTTCTAGCTGTGTGTGGGACTTGTTCTATTAGTCCATCTATACTGACCTCCATCAGGTTGCAAATTGAATATAATATTTTTCTGCATCTAGCTCTGAAAAAATGTTTGGCCTTCTAGCAGTGTGTGGGACTTGTTCTATTAGTCCATCTATACTGACCTCCATCAGGTTGCAAACTGAATATATTTTTTTCTGCATCTACCTCTGAAAAAATATTGGGCTTCTAGCTGTGTGTGGGACTTGTTCTATTAATCCATCTATACAGACCTCCATCAGGTTGCAAATTGAATATAATATTTTTCTGCATCTAGCTCTGAAAAAATGTTTGGCCTCCTAGCAGTGTGTGGGACTTGTTCTATTAGTCCATCTATGCTGACCTCCATCAGGTTGCAAACTGAATATAATTTTTTTCTGCATCTACCTCTGAAAAAATATTTGGGCTTCTAGCTGTGTGTGGCACTTGTTCAATTAGTCCATCTATACTGACCTCCATAAGGTTGCAAACTGAATATAATTTTTTTCTGCATCTACCTCTGAAAAAATATTTGGCCTTCTAGCTGTGTGTGGGACTTGTTCTATTAGTCCATCTATACTGACCTCCATCAGGTTGCAAATTGAATATAATATTTTTCTGCATTTAGCTCTGAAAAAATGTTTGGCCTTCTAATAGTGTGTGGGACCTGTTCTATTAGTCCATCTATACTGACCTCCATCAGGTTGCAAACTGAATATATTTTTTTCTGCATCTACCTCTGAAAAAATATTGGGCTTCTAGCTGTGTGTGGGACTTGTTCTATTAATCCATCTTTACAGACCTCCATCAGGTTGCAAACTGAATATATTTTTTTCTGCATCTACCTCTGAAAAAATATTGGGCTTCTAGCTGCGTGTGGGACTTGTTCTATTAATCCATCTATACAGACCTCCATCAGGTTGCAAACTGAATATAATTTTTTTCTGCATTTACCTCTGAAAAAATATTTGGGCTTCTAGCTGTGTGTGGGACTTGTTCTATTAGTCCATCTATACTGACCTCCATAAGGTTGCAAACTGAATATAATTTTTTTCTGCATCTACCTCTGAAAAAATATTTGGCCTTCTAGCTGTGTGTGGGACTTGTTCTATTAGTCCATCTATACTGACCTCCATCAGGTTGCAAATTGAATATAATATTTTTCTGCATCTAGCTCTGAAAAAATGTTTGGCCTTCTAGCAGTGTGTGGGACTTGTTCTATTAGTCCATCTATACTGACCTCCATCAGGTTGCAAACTGAATATATTTTTTTCTGCATCTACCTCTGAAATAATATTGGGCTTCTAGCTGTGTGTGGGACTTGTTCTATTAATCCATCTATACAGACCTCCATCAGGTTGCAAACTGAATATATTTTTTTCTGCATCTACCTCTGAAAAAATATTGGGCTTCTAGCTGTGTGTGGGACTTGTTCTATTAATCCATCTATACAGACCTCCATCAGGTTGCAAACTGAATATAATTTTTTTCTGCATCTACCTCTGAAAAAATATTTGGGCTTCTAGCTGTGTGTGGGAGTTGTTCTATTAGTCCATCTATACTGTCCTCCATAAGGTTGCAAACTGAATATAATTTTTTTCTGCATCTAGCACTGAAAAAATATTTGGCCTTCTAGCAGTGTGTGGGACTTGTTCTATTAGTCATCTATACTGACCTCCATCAGGTTGCAAATTCAAAATAATTTTTTGTCTGCATCTACCTCTGAAAAAATATTTGGCCTTCTAGCAGTGTGTGGGACTTGTTCTATTAGTCCATCTATACTGATCTCCATCAGGTTGCAAACTGAATATAATTTTTTTCTGCATCTAACTCTGAAAAAATATTTGGCCTTCTAGCAGTGTGTGGGTCTCATTGTATTAGGCCATCTATACCAAGCTCCACCAGCTTTTCAATTAATAATAATTTTTCGCTGCATCTAGCCCTGAAAATAATTTTTCTTCCCAATAGTGGTAGCAATAGAAATATGGGGCGCGCTCCTGGCTTACAAAAATATACGCTTCATAACAAAAAACACCAGCTTAGCGCACTGCATTAATAAGATGGCATCATCGTCTCTCCCAGTGCTAGGCCTACTACCCAGGCTAGCATTCCTGTGCCTAAAACACAATGTATGGGTCCGCGCTAGCCACTATGCTGAGGGGTCTAAAGCTGCTGCTAACGCTTTATAACAATTCAATTGGCAGATTTTCACAGAGCTCTTCCACAATGCCCACCCATCGGGACAACAGTTGCCCACCTTCCCTATGGGATCTAGTGGCGAATAGTTGATGCCATTAATCAGAGCGTCAGTTGCCCCGTCGACGTGGCAAGCATACGGTAAGGCATGGGAAGAGTGGACACGACTAGTAGCAGGCAGACGGGTTGACCAATGTGAACAAGCCAGATCACAAGTCACCATAGAATTTCTCCACCAGCTAATGATGAGGGGCATATCAGGGGCGTCAGCGCAGTGGTGTCTGACCGGAGTAGCATTTCACTTCCAACTACTGAATTGGGGAGATGTGACAAAGATTCATCATCAGACAATCCATAAAAGGGTGGAAAAGGGGTCAGCCAAGTCAGGAGTGTAGACGTCCCGTCCCGTGTCACTAAAACTGATTTCTCACATCATATCCCTAACACCATTAACATGACACTCACAATTTGAAGCAACACTACTGTCTACTGCATTTGTGATCGCCTTCTTCGGGGCGCTATGCATAAGCGAATTAGTCCCTCAATCCAAAATTAGCACCAGTGGAGGCTTATTACACCAGGACGTAGTCATAGGCAATAATGCAATACGTCTACGCATACACAAATCGAAAATGGTTCCAGCGGGCAGGGGCACTTGGGTACTTCTACAACCCACAAACGGTACACTGAGTCGGGTAACAATAGTAAAACCATATCTAACCATCAGATCACAAAGAAATTTGTTCCTATCACACATTGATGGGACGCCATTATCAAGATACCAGTTCCAAGCTATATTTAATAAATGCATAACATCGGCAGGGAACCACCCCAAAGATTACGGGACACACTCATTCCGCATAGGCGCGGCCACAGAAGCAGCAAGAGCAGGACTGTCAGAAACGGAAGTTCAGAGGATAGAGAGATGGTGATCCACGTGTTTGGCAAGATACATAAGACCGGACTTGTTATCCTAACGTGGTTTGTTTCTTTTACAGGTGACGCTAAGCCAACAGTATGGGTGATAGGCCACTCGTATATATATTGGGCAGATTAAAGGGCGAAAGTCCGCCCAGGCGGAGGAAATTAGAGTTTCATAACACATATTTCAACTGGAGAGGTATTAGAGGCCTGCTATGGCCACAGGTACTAATGGAGGTAATCAAGGTAGGGAGAGAGGCAAGATGTCTGGTCATCTTAGTTATACAGGCCGGGGGAAACAACCTAGGTCATCACAAGAGCGCATAACTAATGGCAATAATGAAACTAGACACAGAGCGCTTCAGAGAATTTTTCACAAAACTAGCTATAGTATGGTCAGAGATTGTTCCTATAGCGGTATGGCAAGGTGCGCGAGACATCACGGCCATCGAACGAACAAGGCGGGTAATAAATATTCGGATGGCAAAATTTAGAAGAGACAGAGGCGGTGTAGTGGTACGACACCGACAACTGGAAGGAGATAAAGCAGGCCTCATATGGCCCGACGGTGTTCACTTAATGGATATTGGACTGGACATATTCCTGTCAGGACTCCAGGACGGAGTGGAACAAGCGTTAAGAGTGATGGGTGGGGGTCAGAGTCCTGCATACGAGTACGCAGGATCCTCCGTGGCCTGGAAATAGAAAGGACATGTTGGAGAGTTACACTTGTTGGCCAAGTTGCCGGAGTGGAGACCCAGGGCATGCTGCAACAAGCTGAATTATTTTAGAAATAAAATGTCTTTCTAATGGAATGAGTATAAAGAGTTAATAAAGCTGTGACCGATCCTCACCCATCCAGTTGTAAGAGTTACATTATTTTATTGTCAAGGAAAGGGGGGCGGTAGGGGGGCTGAGCGTCTGGGTTTGGTTGGGGGTCCCCACAGTCTGCCTAGGCTAGATGCATTTAAAAATTCTTATTAGATACACAGGCGATGCAGCTTGCTTCGCAGCTGGGCTACTACGCCCAAAGTATTGCCTAGGCTAGATGCAGTTAAAAATTCTACGCTGACTAGCAGACACTGAAGATTTGGAGCAGACCTCTGAGTAAACAGCTCTTCAGACTCAATCATCTGTGTTACCCCAAGCCATAGTGTATGTAGTTTCTTACAGTTAAAAGGGGGGGGGGGAGCGACCCAACCCACCTGGAATTGACGATGCCAACGTCACGTAAGACACAGCAAGGGGACTCCAAAAAGAGTTTCCATTTTTTCCCAAAATTGTGGCACAGACACCACTTAACCCTAGAACGCATACCTGGGGCCTCGCAGTCCCGCCCTGTTAATTGTTTTCTATTTTCTGCAAGATTTCTTTAGTTAGAATTTTGAAACTCTAGGTATTCTTCATGTATATAGTTGTTTGTCATTTGAGTTTGAGTTTTTCAATGTTATTTGCACACGGGCCTAAAAGGCCCCAGGTATATGAAAGTGTAGATTTTTATGGTCATGCGTTCTAGGGTTAAGTGGCATCAATTGCCCCACAGTTGCTTAAAACGGTTGGTGAGGTGATATTACCAAATCCTCAAGCTTTTAGCCTCCCAAGGATAACACAGGATTAGAAAAGTCCTTGCGAATCCATGATTTGTTCATCTTTATGAACGTGAGTCTGTCTACATTCTCAGTGGACAGCCGCGTGCGCTTATCTGTCAGCACACCATCAGCAGCGCTGAACACACGTTCAGAGAGAACACTGGCTGCAGGGCATGACAAGATCTCCAAGGCGTGAGTGGCGAGCTCCGGCCATTTTTCCAGATTGGAATACCAAAATGAGCAAGGGTCCAGTGACACAGTCATGGCTTCGATGTTCACTTGGAGATACTCCTGCACCATCCTCTCTAGGCATTGACTATGTGTCAGACTTCTTGTCTCCTGTGGCCTTGCAAAGGATGGTCTAAAAAACTGGTGAAACGATTTCACAAAATTGCTGTTACCAGCAGATACTGTGTTACTGTTACGGTTTGAGTGATGAAGACTCGACAGTCCCGCGGTTGGCAAGTTAGAACTGTGAGATTCACTTCGTGCACCACTGGTGTTTTGTGGAAAAGCACATGTAAGATTCTGCAACAGCGTCTGCAGATACTCCTGCATGCGTCAATCCCTTTTTATGGCAGGAATTATTTCGGCAAATTTACTTTTGTACCGGGGATCTAAGAGTGTGGCAACCCAGTAGTCGAGATTACTTCGAATTCTGCAATCTGAGGGTCATGTTGCAGGTAGTGCAGCAAGAAGGCACTCATGTGTCTTGCGCATCCAGGAGGACCAAGTCCTTGTTGTGTTGGTAGCGAGGTAAGAATCATGCTTCTTTCCTCTGCCCTCTCCCCCCAACCTCGCACAACAGAAATGTGATCAAGGTCTCCCTCATCTGATGAGTCTTCCATGCCCATCGCCAGTTCATCCTCCACTTCTTCCTCGGCTCCTGCACCTTCCTCAACAGTTTGGCTGCTACCATGCGCCCTGTTTAATCCCTCTCCCCCACCCTCCCATGCCTGCCTCCTTGGTGCTGCCAACCGTCTGGACCTTGGAGATGTTATCCCTTCCGCATACGACTCCTCCTCTACTTCCTCCACCTCCTCTTGTCCGACCACCTGACTCTGAATTCTGTTTAATGTGTGCTCCAGCATGTAAATCACCGGAATAGTTATGCTGATAATGGCATCGTCGTCAGCACTAAACATCTTCGTCGCCATTTCAAAACTGTGCAGAAAGGTGTGTGGCGCCCCTGAGGGTGCAGTCACCACAGAGTTACTGCATCTCACCCAGAGGTGTGGTATCTCGCCCTCAGGTAAGGAAGGCGTATGGCTCGGGACCCTAACACCTGCATCCAACACATACCCGCAGTGGGGTTAGGGCGAGATTGCTCCTAAGGGAGAGCACAGTCCCAGGTCCCTAGCTGGTGGGAGGATCCTATGTAGTGGGTGCTTAGGGGAGCAGCTTAGGGGAGCACATTACAGGGAGAGTATAAATAGGAAGCCATCTTAGAAAGAGCAAGCCAGTCAGAGGAGGAAAAGTGACAGGAGCAGAGGCTCGGCATGAGCTCTGCTCCGGAGGCGGGCCTAGCCTGGGAGGCCCAGGACTGAAGGAGAGAAGAGAGGAGTGGGAGCAGGAAGGCTCCAGGAACCGAAGGGACCCTAGGGCTACGGGCCGTGCAGAAGGCCACCTGTACTCCCGCTGCTACCAGGAGGTAGAGGGGTCAGGCCAGATAAGGGGAACCGGTCCCTCAACTAGAGGAGAAACAGCAAGGCTCAACTAGAAACCGGAGGCTGCAGCATTTCATGTACTGCAGGCAAAAGTCCACACCAGTCTCACTAAGAAGGTAGCCACATAGGACCCAGGGGACGGAACACAAGTCGCCCGCCAAGGCCCGAGGATACCGGATAGAAGTGTCACTGGGTGTGAGGTGCAGGGAGAAGGCCAGAGAAAGGACACACAGAAGGGGGTCCTGCTAAGTACTCCAGAGCTATCTGGGGGTGGACTGAGCCCCTCACTGAGTACGCACAGCACGACGGGTGAGATAGCTCTGGTACCTGTAATCTGGACTGCAACAACTGTGAGTAAAGATCTTGGGACTGCATCACACGGACTCTGTGTTCATTACTGACTCCCTGCACTACAACCACCATCATCCACCCACACTGCCCTGAAGCTACACTCTTCCTGTGGTGAGTAATAATACCATTGCAGCAAAACCACCAGCTTCAGAGGACTGTTCCGCAGCGGCGGCCCCTTTGGCCGCACTCCACAGGTGGCGTAGTCGGACATTATAAAATCCATATATACAAATTACCGTTGGATTGACCGCCCTGGGTCACGGACCGGGTCACCGCCACAGTGACTACAACGCCCAGCGTCTACCGGCCCGGCTCCGGGTACCCCACGGCCCAGGGGGCGCGTCAACTTCATAGGTCCCTGATCTGAGACCACTCCTGCTGTGTGATTTGCCCCACCTCTGGATCTCGTTGGCCCAGGCTATACGTCAGAAACTATTGCACCAGGGCTTGTCGGTGCTGCCACAGTCGCTGCAACATGTGCAGAGTTGAATTCCACCGTGTCGGCACATCGCATTTCAGCCGGTGAACTGGCAGACCCATCGACTTCTGTAGAGATGTAAGTCGTTGAGCTGCGGGATGCGAACGGCGGAAGTGAGCACACAGCGACCGTGCCCTCTGCAGAAGGCCATCTAGTCCGGGATAGTGGGCTAAAAATTTATGGACAACCAGGTTCAACACGTGAGCCATACAAGGCACGTGTGTAACATTGCCCCGGCGAAGGGCCGCACCCAGGTTTGCAGCATTGTTGCACACGGCCTTCCCTGGTTGCAGGTCCAGTGGAGACAACCATTCATGAAACTGGGTCTCCAGAGCTGACCACAAGTCCTCAGCTGTGTGACTCACATTTCCCAGACATTTCAAAGTAAACACTGATGCCGTTGAGCCCTGCTGCCAGCATAGTAAGGAGGTGCGCAGTTAGAAAGCAGGTGGCATTACCAGACAGGCTTTGGGTGCAGGTGGAGGACCGAGAGGAGGTTGAGGAGGCAGAAGCAGTGGAGGAACTTCTAGATAAAGAGGATTGACGTACAACTCGCGGGGACGGCAAGACTTGGACAGCAGCCCCTTGTCCTGCTGTCACCATAGTTACCCAGTGCCCTATCAGCGACATGTAACGCCCCTGTCCATGCCTACTCGTCCAAGTGTCTGTGGTGAAATGCACCCTGTCACACACAGAGTTTCTCAAAGAAGCGGTGATGTTGTGTGCGACATGCTGGTGGAGCGCAGGCACACCTTTCTTTGAGAAGTAGTGCCGACTGGGCATCTGGTACTGGGGCACTGCGACGGACATAAGGTCTCAAAAATCCACTGTGTCCTCCAGGCGGAAAGGCAGCATTTCTGTAGCCAACAGCTTGCAGATGGTGAAATTCAACCTCTTAGCTTTCTCATGGCTAGGAGGAAATGGTCTTTTACTTGTCCACATCTGAGGGACCGAGGGCTGGCTGTTGTGCTTTGACGGGGTTGAGTAGGGATTCCCTGGCAAACTGCCGGTCTGTGAGGAAGATGCAGGCGGACATGTTAGGTTGCCTTGATCCAAAGGTGGTGCTCTCGATGTCAGAGAGCTCTCAACACCAGCAGGTGTTTCCACTTCTCAATGAACTGACGACCTGCCAATCACACTGGCTGTTGCAGGTAAAGAGGTGGCAGGTCTGCGTCCAAAAACATGTGTGACTGCTGTCCCCCCAGTCACAGAGGATGAAGAGGCCGCGGATGCACAAGATGGGGCAGACGGTGGTTGGCCCAGCCTGCTAGGCCGCATTGTAGCACAGTGAGCTTCCCACTGCAACTTATGCTTCATATCCATGTGACGGTACATGCATGAAGTACTCAAACTATGGATTTTTTGGCCTCTACTTAGCTTTTGGTGACAAATATTACAGATAACACGAGTTGGGTCATCCTTATCGATCTGAATAAATGCCCAGGCTATGCAAGGCTTAGAGCCCATGCGACCTGAACAGCCACTACGACTTGTGGTCAGAGGCGGAGTTGTGGTTGAGGATGCAGTTGTTGACGTGCTTCCAGTACTCCGTCTCTGTCCAGGAAGGCGCAACCTAACCTCGTCGTCAATAGCATCTGTGACGCCCCGCTGCGCTTGGTATCACAGATCCTAGAAGAGTGTATTGATGGAATCCTCCACAAGAGGCCCCCATAAACATTCACACATCTCCACCTTCCACCTCAGACCAGCAGAGGGAGCCCGTTAGGGATATAAATAGGGAAGGTGGAGCTAGGCAGTTCAGTTCCTCTGAAGAGTTCCTGCAGTAGAGAAGCCTAAGAGAGGTCAGTCTGCAGTGGAGCTCAGTCTAGTCTAGAGAACTCAGTTAATAGTTCAGCAGTGGAGCACGAGGCTCCTGCTAGCTAGATTCAGGGAGCCCAGATAGAGCTTAAGGTGTGCCGGCGTCATAAGATCGGTGAAGCGCGGCAAGCTGCCGTTAGTGTGTATAGCCTATTGAGGGCCCGAGTAGGCCGAAGGCGAGTGGCGAGTTAGTACATAAGGGGCAGAGGAGCTTAACCAGCTCACCCCGAAGCATTTACCGGACACCGGATCCGAGCTTACCGGGATCTCTATGACCCAGTAAGGCATAACCGGAATCCCTGGAGAACTACAAGTCCCAGGATCGCTAAGGTGCTGATACGTAACAGAGCCAGGAGACGCTTAGGCCCCGCATACTGGGAGCGTGAACTTCAAGAGAAGGCCCTACCACAAGGTCAGCCAGCGCAGGACAGAGACAAAGTTAGGCCTAGCTCCAGGCAGGTCAGAAACTTACTGCGCAGAGGCAAGAAACAGGAGGCCCTACACCCGCTCATTGGGGAGGATCCTGATATGCACCCTTCACCCTACAGTGCTCCAGGATGTGCCTGAATTTCCTCCAGTAAAAGGTACTGAAGTGACTACCGTGTCCGTTTCCGTTCTTGCTCTGACCCAGCTGGGTCTCGCCTGTCCTGCATTCCCCCTGCATACGCTGCCCTGAGACCTAGCTCCACCTGTGGGGAGCTATACCATCGAGCTGCCTTATCACGGGCCTCAGTGGACTGCTGCAGCGCTGGTGCTTCTCACCAGATACCACAGGTGGTGTCACAAACTCTTATAAAATTAACAATTATCCACCCTTTTAAAGAGTGACCCCAGGGTACGGGCCAGGGAGCCGACCACCGCGACATCCCAAAGGCCAGGCAAAGGCCCGGGTGACCTCATCGACTGGCTGACTGTGGGTTGACAGTAAGTGGGATCTCCAACCTTGTCATCATCACCCTGTGTGTTATCACACCCGTCGTCCTCAAAGCCAACCTCTTCCTGCCCTGACCGAAAAGTCAAGTTGTCGCTCCAATCAGGTATTTGAGTCTCATCATCGTCTTCATCATTGTCTCCACCAACAGGAGTTACAGTTTGGGAACGAGGGTCTACATTATGCTCAGAACCTTCTTCATCTGGTCCTGGATCCGACTTATAAAGATTCTGGGCATCAGTGCAGATCATTTCCTCGTCTGGATTAACAGAAGCTCTGGAGCAGACCTCCGTTTCCCAGGCTATAGTATGAGTAAACAGCTGTGCAGACTCAACCATCTGTGTTACCCCATACTCAGACGGACAGCTGGAGACTTGGGAGCTGTGAGGAAGCAAGTGAGATTGGGGTGACACCTCTGAGGACTGGAGTATTTGTGATGTTTAAGTTGAGGTGGAGGAGAGCCCACTTGAAGGAGCACTTGATATCCGCTGAAGCACCTGCTGTTTTTGTGCCTCATCTGGAATTTGTAGCGATGGGCGTGTCCGTAACAAAGGGATCGTATCACATTGTCCACGAAAAGAAGTCGACATGTTAGTTTGGCTGGAAGATGGTCTTTCTTCTGCAGATGTTACTCCCCCCCCACCGCGGGGGGCTCGACCCACCAGCGGACAGGCACCAGTATTAGGAGAGGGGGGCTGGCCGTCAGGGTCCACCGCGGCTCTGGCACAAACCCGGCGACACGGAGGTGGCACGGGCAGGAACGGACTGGCCGTGTCGGCTTCTCACTTTTTGGATTTTAGAAGGGCATGACATGCCTATATCTGTGTCTCCCCCTCCTTTTACTCCTCCACCTCTTTTATTTTCGCATGACTATATTTACTTGTCACTTTTCCATGTGTTAGTTATGTCTTCTGAGCAGTTTGTCAGCTTTTGGACACCTTTGAAGGTGTTTTCTATGTGTTTCTATGTGTTTTTGTTTGCCTGCCATTGGTTTTAACGGTGTTCGAAGCTGTTCGACGAACAGTTCGACGAACAGTTCGGCGAACACACGGGTGTTCGACGAACCGAACCCGAACTCGAACACTACTGGACACTTGGAATGAACTCGCTCTGTACGCCTTGGAGGTCCTGGCCTGCCCTGCCGCTAGCGTGTTATCGGAGCGTGTTTTTAGTGCCGCTGTGGGAATTATAACTGATAAGCGCCTGTCAACTGACAATGCTGACAAGCTGACCCTTATCAAAATGAACAAGGGCTGGATTGGGCCAGACTTCTCATCACCACCAAATGACAGCAGAGTAACATAAAGTCAAATCCACTGTGTTATTTCGGGAGGTGTATTCACATGCACCGCTTCACACCCACACATGGGTATACGCTTCCTCGTCTCGGCTGTTTTATCTTCTTCTCCTTATCCTCAGCCTCTACCACCACTATACCACCAGGGTGCCAGCATTGCAAGTTCCTCCGTCCCTATTTTTGGCAGCTTTTGCTTGCAAGGCATAAGCAAATACTATGGGACACCCACTCCCCAATAATGGGACTTATGTTTGTAACATGCTGTACTGCATGGCTCTTGTAAGGGGCATTGCAAGTTGCTCCGTCCTAATTTTTGGCAGCTTTTGCTTGCAAGGCATAAGCAAATACTATGGGACACCCACTCCCCAATAATGGGACTTATGTTTGTAATATGCTGTACTGCATGGCGCTTGTAAGGGGCATTGCAAGTTGCTCCGTCCTAATTTTTGGCAGCTTTTGCTTGCAAGGCATAAGCAAATACTATGGGAGACCCACTCCCCAATAATGGGACTTATGTTTGTAATATGCTGTACTGCATGGCTCTTGTAAGGGGCATTGCTAGTTGCTCCTTCCTAATTTTTGGCAGCTTTTGCTTGCAAGGCATAAGCAAATACTATGGGACACCCACTCCCCAATAATGGGACTTATGTTTGTAACATGCTGTACTGCATGGCTCTTGTAAGGGGCATTGCAAGTTGCTCCGTCCTAATTTTTGGCAGCTTTTGCTTGCAAGGCATAAGCAAATACTATGGGACACCCACTCCCCAATAATGGGACTTATGTTTGTAATATGCTGTACTGCATGGCTCTTGTAAGGGGCATTGCAAGTTGCTCCGTCCTAATTTTTGGCAGCTTTTGCTTGCAAGGCATAAGCAAATACTATGGGAGACCCACTCCCCAATAATGGGACTTATGTTTGTAATATGCTGTACTGCATGGCTCTTGTAAGGGGCATTGCAAGTTGCTCCTTCCTAATTTTTGGCAGCTTTTGCTTGCAAGGCATAAGCAAATACTATGGGATACCCACTCGCCAATAATGGGACTTATGTTTGTAATATGCTGTACTGCATGGCTCTTGTAAGGGGCATTGCAAGTAGTGTTGAGCCACCCCCATAGTGTTCGAGTTCGGTTCGGTTCGTCGAACACCCGTGTGTTCGCCGAACTGTTCGTCGAACTGTTTGTCGAACACCTTCGAACACCGTTAAAACCAATGGCAGGCAAACAAAAACACATAGAAACACATAGAAAACACCTTCAAAGGTGTCCAAAAGCTGACAAACTGCTCTGAAGACACAACTAACACATGGAAAAGTGACAAGTACATATAATCATGCGAAAAGAAAAGAGGTGGAGGAGTAAAAGGAGGGGGAGACACAGATATAGGCATGTCATGCCCTTCTAAAATCCAAAAAGTGAGAAGCCGACACGCTCAGTCCGCTCCTGCCCGTGCCACCTCCGTGTCGCCGGGTTTGTGCCAGAGCCGCGGTGAACCCTGACGGCCAGCCCCCCTCTCCCAATACTGGTGCCTGTCCGCTGGTGGGTCGAGCGAGCCCCCCTGTGGTGGAGGCAGCTCTAAGCTTTTTAATTTAAATTGTCTCTCTAATTTGAATAAATACACTTTAAATCCATTTACAAGGATCTATTGGAGGGCAAGTCTCATGCCAGCAGCCGCGTAATTCCAGCTCCAGTAGCGTCCACTAAAGCTGCTGCAGTTGAAAAGCTTTTATAAGGATCGAGCTCGGCTGTCCACCGCAAGGCATCCTACTGCCAGTCCGAGCCCCTATGCCTTGGGGTGCCTCCTGATGCTCTTCACTGAGTATCCCGTGGTCCCGAAGCATTTCCTTTGAAAAAATGAAGTGTCCAAACTACAGGTGGTGTAGCTTGCTTAACAGCCGGGTAATCCGCTGACTAGCAGACCCTGCTACTAGGCACAAAGTATTTCCTGGGCTAGATGCAGTTAAAAATTTGTAATTAGATACTCTCGTTGGATGCTGAGAAAGCATTCCATAGAGTCTCCTGGCACGCCATATATGATTCTCTTAAAAAGCTTGGGGTAGGGGTCTAGGGGACCCTTTTATAGCCAAAATCACGGCCCTGTATCGCAATACGTCACCTAGGCTGAAGATAAATGGAACTGTAGCACCCTGAGGGCTCGGTTGCTACAGAGGTATTGCACCTCACCCAGAGGTGTGATATCTCACTCTCAGGTAAGGATGTAGTGTGGATCAGGACCCGACACCTGCATGCATTACACCACATTGCCGTGGGGCAGGGCGACCAATATGCCCCTGAGATGGGCACGACAGTCCCTGTCCCTGGCTGGAGTGGGGGGAGGGAACACTGAGGAAGGGGAACCCTGTAGTGCAGGAGCAGGGAGGAAGCAGTTCCTGGGTGCATTGAGAAGGGAGTATAAAAGGTGGGCACCATCTTAGTTCAGTGCAGAGAAGTCTGAGCAGAAGTGGCAGGGAGCAGGGGCTCTGCATGAGCTCTGCTCCGGAGGCGGGCCTAGTAACAGAGGCCAAGGCCTGGAAGAGGGAGAAGGAAGGAAGAGGAGCGGAGAAGGCTCCAGGAACGAGGAACGAAGGGATCTCAGGGGTGCGGACGGGCGAGTCGCCACCGCACGCCCGAATCCACCTGCGTGGAGGGGTCAGGCCAAAGGGGGAGACCGGTCCCCGAAACTAGTGGAGGCAGGAAACGACCCTCAGCTAGAAACAGGAGGCTGTGACATTTTATGTGGCGCAGTCCCTCGCTACACCCGCTAGGAAGGCACCACATAGGGTCAGGGAAACTGGCGCCAAGTTTACCAAGAGGAGGCCCGAGGCAGCCGGACAGAAGGGTTGGTAAGAAAGGCCAGACAAAGGACACACAAAGGAGGTCCTGTGAAGCACTCCAAAGTTATCTGGGAGTTGTCTGAGCCCCTCACCTGGTGAGCACAGTACGATGTGGGCAGCCGTTACCTGCAGACGTGGTCTGGATAATAAGAACTGTGAGTAAAGGCCCTGGACTGCATCACTGACTCCGTGTCATTACTGCTGCTGCCCTGCACCATCACCCCCATCCTCCGCATACACTGCCCTGAGGCTATACTCCTCCCGTGGGGAGTTATGCTACGCTCTGCTGCACCCACAACACCAGCCTCAGCGGTCTGCCCTGGAGCGGCGGTTCACTCTGACCGCAATCCACGGGTGGCGTAGTCGGACATTTAAACATCAAAACCACATAAATAGTTCCGCCACTGGTTTGACCGCCCTGAGCCACGGAACCGGGTTGCCGCCACGGAGACTACAACCACCAGCATCCACCAAAAAGGGTCCGGCTCCGGGTGTCCCAAGGCCCAGGGGGCGCGTCAGACCATTTTCATCACCTTTCACAATCACCAATGGGACAAGGCAGGGATGTTCTCTGTCCCCTCTCTTATACATCCTAGTGACGGAGCACCTGCTCTCATCAATTCGCCATAACCCCAATATTAGGTGGATTGAGGTGGGAGGCACCGAGTACAAGTGCTCTCTATTTGCTGATGATGTCCTAGTATATATCACTCAATCACATATATCCATCCATGCTGTTATGGCTGAAATAGATCACTTTGTTACATGGTCAAATTTTAAAATCAATGCAGCGAAGTCTGAGGCCCTCGATGTCTCCCTCCCCAAATCCATATAGGATTCCATCCAGTCCAACTTTCCCTTTGCCTGGCCCTCACAGGGTATCAAATACTTAGGAATTCCTATTCATAGAGACCTCTCTCATCTATGTTATCTTAATTTTGGGCCCTTTATTGAACAACTCCATACAGACCACGGTTGGCAAGTTAGAACTGTAAGATTCACTACGTGAACCACTGGTGTTTTGTGGAAAAGCACATGTACACTGTGTTCCAAATTATTATGCAAAAAGTGTTTAGGAGTGATAAGGGAAGAATTTGTTTGTTTGTCAGTTAAACTCATTGATGGTGATGTGTGTCAGGGCTCTTTATATCACTGTAAGCAATTGCAGACACCTGTGCTAATTAGTTTGGCAGGTGTGTCCAATGAAAGGCAAGACTACTTAAGAAGGCTGTCTCACATTATTAAGCAGCATACATTTTCTGCCAAAATGGGAAAGAAAAAGGATGTGTCGGCTGCTGAGAAGCAACAAATTGTGGAGTGTTTAGGTCAAGGCATGACTACAATCAACATTGTGCGATGATCAGGATGAAGTGTCTTGGCAATCAAGAAGTATGTAGCTGATTCACAGTACACACGTGTGCGTGCTGATAAGGGCAAATTGAGGACTCTTTCCTACAGGCAATTACGTCAGGTTGAAAGAGCAGCGGCAAAAAAGCCTTGTCATAGCAGCAGACAAGTTTTTGAAGCTGCTTGTGCCTCCAACGTCCCCCGAACAACAAGATGCAGGGTCCTTCAGAGGTTTGCAGCTGTGCATACGCCATCCTGTCGACCTCCTCTATCCACTTCACACAAGCAGAAACGGCTCCAGTGGGCCAAACATTGCATGAAGACTGATTTCAAAACTGTTTTGTTCACGGATGAGTGCCGTGCAGCGCTCGATGGTCCAGATGGATGGAGTGGAGGATGGCTGGTTGATGGACACCCCACGCAAACACGGCTACAGCGCCAACAAGGAGGAGGTGGAGTAATGTTTTGGGCTGGAATCATGGGGAGAGAGATTGTCGGCCCCTTTAGGATCCCTGAAGGCGCTAAAGATGAACTCCATAATGTATGTGGATTTTCTCAAACAGCACTTCCTGCCATGGTTCAAGAAGAAGAACCGTGTATTTCACAGCAAGATCATTTTTCTGCATGATAATGCACCATCTCATGCTGCACATAAAACATCTGCATCTCTGGCTGATATGGGCATAAAAGGGGACAAACTTATGGTGTGACCCCCATGCTCCCCTGACCTCTACCCCATTCAGAACCTTTGGAGCATCATTAAAAGGAGTGTCTATGATGGCGGGAGGCAGTTCACATCTAAGCAACAGCTCTGGGAGGGTATTCTGTCCTCATGCAAAACAATTGAAGCAGAAACCATCCAAAACCTGACAAATTCAATGGACGAGAGAGTTCAGAAGCTCCTTTCGAACAAGGGGTCCTATGTGAAAATGTAACATCACCTAGAATAAAGTTTTGAGTTGAAAACTGTTTGATTTCAGTTTCTAACAACCTGCTAATGCTTATAATTTCAAAAATGACCATTTTTTTGGTCTTTATTAAAATGAAAAGGTTGATCGAAAAGTTTGGGGGATCTAAGAGTGTGGCAACCCAGTAGTCATGATTACTTCGAATTCTGACAATATGAGGGTCATGCTGCAGGTAGTGCAGCAAGAAGGCACTTATGTGTCTTGCGCATCTCGGAGCCCCAAAATTATTTTCCGGGCTAGATGCAGCTAAAAATTATTATTAATTTTAAATCTGGCGAAGCTTTAGTATAGATGGCCTAATAGGATCAGTGCTGCACACTGCTACAAAGCCCAAATTATTTTCCAGTCAAGATACAGATAAACATGATTAGTAATTTTAAATCTGGTGGAGCTTATTATAGATGGCCTAATAGAATCAGTGCTGCACACTGCTACAAAGCCCAAATTATTTTCCAGCCAAGATACAGATAAACATGATTAGTAATTTGAAAGCTTAAAACGGTTGGTAGGGTGATTTTAACCAATCATCAAGCTTTTACTCTCCCCAGGATGACACAGGGGTAGAAAAGTCGTTTCGGATCCATGATTTGTTCATCTTTATGAACGTGAGTCTGTCTACATTATCAGTGGAGAGCCGCGTGCGCTTATCTGTCAGCACACCACCAGCAGCGCTGAACACACGTTCAGACAGAACGCTGGCTGCGGGGCATGACAAGATCTCCAAGGCGTAAGTGGCTAGCTCCGGCCATTTATCCAGATTGGAAGCCCAAAAAGAGCAAGGGTCCAGTGACACAGTCGTGGCTTCAATGTTTACTTGGAGATACTCCTGTACCATCGTCTCTAGGAGTTGACTATGTGTCAGACTTCTTGTCTCCTGTGGCCTTGCAAAGGATGGGCTAAAAAAGTGGTGAAATGATTCCGCAAAATTGATGTTACCAGCAGATACTGTGGTTCTGTTACGGTTTGAGTGCTGAACACTTGACGGTCCCACGGTTGGCAAGTTGGAACTGTGAGATTCACTACGTGCACCACTGGTATTTTGTGGAAAAGCACATGTAAGATTCTGCAACAGTCTCTGCTGATACTCCTGCATGCGTGCATCCCTTTCTATGGCAGGAATAATTTCTGCAAATTTACTTTTGTACCGGGGATCTAACAGTGTGGCAACCCAGTAGTCAGGATTATTTCTAATTCTCACAATTCGAGGGTCATGTTGCAGGTAGTGCAGCAAGAAGGCACTCATGTGTGTTGCGCATCCAGGAGCACCAAGTCCCTGTTGTGTTGGTGGCGAGGTAACAATCATGCTTCCTTCCTCTGTCCTCTCCCCCCAACCTCGCACAACAGAAATGTGATCAAGGTCTCCCTCATCTGATGAGTCTTCCATCAGTTCGTCCTCCACTTCTTCCTGGGCTCCTGCACCTTCCTCACTAGTTTGGTTGCTACCATGCGCCCTGGTAAAACCATCTCCCCCACCCTCACATGCCTGCCGCCTTGGTGCTGCCGACCGTCTGGACCTTGCAGATGTTAGCCCTTCCGCATACAACTCCTCCTCCTCTACTTCCTCCACCTCCTCTTGTGCCACCACCTGACTCCGAATTCTGTTTAACATGTGCTCCAGCATGTAAATCACCGGAATAGTCATGCTGATAATGGCATCGTCAGCACTAAACATCTTCGTCGCCATTTCAAAACTGTGCAGAAGGGTGCATAGGTCCCTGATCTGAGACCACTCCTCCAGCGTGATTTGCCCCACCTCTGGATCTCGTTGGCCCAGGCTATACGTCAGAACGTATTGCACCAGGGCTTGTCGGTGCTGCCACAGTCGCTGCAACATGTGCAGAGTTGAATTCCACCGGGTAGGCACATCGCATTTTAGCCGGTGAAGTGGCAGGCCCAACGACTTCTGTAGAGATGTAAGTCGCTGAGCTGCGGGATGCGAACGGCGAAAGTGAGCACACAGCGACCGTGCCCTCTGCAGAAGGCCATCTAGTCTGGGATAGTGGGCTAAAAATTGCTGGACAACCAGGTTCAACACGTGAGCCATACAAGGCACGTGTGTGACATTGCCCCGGCGAAGGGCCGCACCCAGGTTTGCAGCATTGTCGCACACGGCCTTCCCTGGTTTCAGGTCCAGTGGAGACAACCATTCATGAAATTGGTTCTCCAGAGCTGACCACAACTCCTCAGCTGTGTGACTCACATTTCCCAGACATTTCAATGTAAAAACCGCCTGATGACGTTGAGCCCTACTGCCAGCATAGTAAGGAGGTGTGCAGGATCCCTTCTGCGCAGTTAGAAAGCTTGTGGCATGACCAGACAGGCTTTGGGTGCAGGTGGAAGACCGAGAGGAGGTTGAGGAGGCAGAAGCAGTGGAGGAACTTTGACATAAAGAGGATTGACGCACAACTCGTGGGGACGGCAAGACTTGGACAGCAGCCCCTTGTCCTGCTGTCACCATAGTTACCCAGTGCCCAGTCAGCGACATGTAACGCCCCTGTCCATGCCTACTCGTCCAAGTGTCTGTGGTGAAATGCACCCTGTCACACACAGAGTTTCTCAAAGAAGCGGTGATGTTGTGTGCGACATGCTGGTGGAGCGCAGGCACACCTTTCTTTGAGAAGTAGTGCCGACTGGGCATCTGGTACTGGGGCACTGCGACGGACATAAGGTCTCGAAAATCCTCTGTGTCCACCAGGCGGAAAGGCAGCATTTCTGTAGCCAAGAACTTGCAGATGGTGAAATTCAACCTCTTAGCTTTCTCATGGCTAGGAGGAAATGGTCTTTTACTTGTCCACATCTGAGGGACCGAGGGCTGGCTATTGTGCTTAGACGGGGTTGATAAGGGTGTCCCCGGCAAACTGCCGGTCTGTGAGGAAGATGCAGGCGGACATGTTAGGTTGCCTTGATCCAAAGGTGGTGCTATCGATGTCGGACAGCGCTCAACACCAGCTGGTGTTACCACCTCCAAAGAAAATGATGACCTGCCAATCACGCTGGCTGTTGCGGGTAAAGAGGTGGCAGGTCTGCGCCCCAAAACAGGTGTGACTGCTGTCCCCCCAGTCACAGAGGATGAAGAGGCCGCGGATGCACAAGATGTGGCAGACGGTGGTTGGCCCGGCCGGCTAGGCCGCATTGTAGCACACTGAGCTTCCCACTGCAACTTATGCTTCATGTCCATGTGCCGGTTCATGCATGAAGTACTCAAACTATGTATTTTTTGGCCTCTACTTAGCTTTTGCTGACAAATGTTACAGATAACACGAGTTGGGTCATCTTTATCGATCTGAAAAAATGCCCAGGCTATGCAAGGCTTAGCACCCATGCGACCTGAAGAGCCACCACGACTTGTGGTGAGAGGCAGAGTTGTGTTTGAGGATGCAGTTGTTGACGTGCTTCCAGTACTACGTCTCTGTCCAGGAAGGCGCAACCTGACCTCGTCGTCACTAGCATCTTCCTCCACCTCCTCTGCTGACCTCATCTCTTGGCTGACTGTGGGTTGACAGTAAGTGGGATCTCCAACCTCATCATCATCACCCTGTGCGTTATCACACCCGTCGTCCTCAGAGCCAACCTGTTCCTGCCCTGACAAAAAACTAAAGTTGTCGCTCCAATCAGGTATTTGAGTCTTATCATCGTCTTCCTCATTGTCTCCACCAACAGGAGTTACAGTTTGGGAATGAGGGTCTACATTATGGTCAGAACCTTCTGCGTCTGGTCCTGGATCCCACTCATAAAGATTCTGGGCATCAGTGCAGATCATTTCCTCGTCTGGATTCACAGAAGCGCTGGAGTCGACCTCTGATTCCCAGGCTATAGTATGAGTAAACAGCTCTGCAGACTCAACCATCTGTTCTACCTCATACTCAGACGGGCAGCTGGAGATTTGGGAGCTGTGAGGAAGCAAGTGCGATTGGGGTGACACCTTTGAGGACTGGAGTATTTGTGATGTTGAAGTTGATGTGGAGGAGAGCCCACTTAAAGGAGCACTTGATATCCGTTGAAGCACCTGCTGTTTTTGTGCCTCATCTGGAATTTGTAGCGATTGGCGTGGCCGTAAGAAAGGGATCTTATCACATTGTCCGCTAAAAGAAGTAGACATTTTAGTTTGGCTGGAAGATGGTCTTTCTTCTTCAGATTTTACTGTTGCTTTAACCCCTCCCCACGGACACAACCTTTTTTCCCCTTCCCAACACGCCTATTCCCCTTTCCACCAGCAGCAGGCCTTTTTCCACTCATTTTGGTGGTTAACTAATTAACAACTCTGGAGTTGTTTGCACAAAAAAACAATGGATGGGAACCGAGCAGAGCTGAGTGGCCAAACTGTGGTATTAGGCCCAAACTATTGGCTGGGTTAGATGCAGAAAAAAATTATATTCAATTTGCAACCTGATGGAGGTCAGTATAGATGGACTAATAGAGAAAGTCCCACACACTGCTAGAAGGCCAAATATTTTTTTCAGAGCTAGATGAAGATAAAAATTATTTTTAATTTGCAACCTGATGGAGGTCAGTATAGATGGACTAATAGAGAGAGTCCCACACACTGCTAGAAGGCCAAATATTTTTTCAGAGGTAGATGCAGAAAAAAATATATTCAGTTTGCAACCTGATGGAGGTCTGTATAGATGGATTAATAGAACAAGTCCCACACACAGCTAGAAGCCCAATATTTTTTCAGAGGTAGATGCAGAAAAAAATATATTCAGTTTGCAACCTGATGGAGGTCAGTATAGATGGACTAATACAACAAGTCCCACACACAGCTAGAAGCCCAATATTTTTTCAGAGGTAGATGCAGAAAAAAATATATTCAGTTTGCAACCTGATGGAGGTCTGTATAGATGGATTAATAGAACAAGTCCCACACACAGCTAGAAGCCCAATATTTTTTCAGAGGTAGATGCAGAAAAAAATATATTCAGTTTGCAACCTGATGGAGTTCAGTATAGATGGACTAATACAACAAGTCCCACACACAGCTAGAAGCCCAATATTTTTTCAGAGGTAGATGCAGAAAAAAATATATTCAGTTTGCAACCTGATGGAGGTCTGTATAGATGGATTAATAGAACAAGTCCCACACACAGCTAGAAGCCCAATATTTTTTCAGAGGTAGATGAAGAAAAAAATATATGCAGTTTGCAACCTGATGGAGGTCAGTATAGATGGACTAGTACAACAAGTCCCACACACAGCTAGAAGCCCAATATTTTTTCAGAGCTAGATGCAGAAAAAAATTATATTCAATTTGCAACCTGATGGAGGTCAGTATAGATGGACTAATAGAATGATGCTATGCCCAAAAGATTTTACTTCACTAGGTGCAATAAAAAAATTGGTATTCTATACACAGGTGGTATATCTTGCAACACAGATAGGCTACTCCACTGACTAACACACTCTGCAATAGGCCAAAAAGGATTAGCTTTGCTAGATTCAGCCAAATGCTGTGAAAAAAACTTGCACAGCACTGGCACAGACCTGCCTGGCAAAAACTGATAGGAACTGATGTAACCTAGTCCTGAAAAGGACTCCAATTACAATTAGTCTTTACTCCCACAATCTATCTATTTAAGAGCACAGACTTGCCTGATAAAAGTCGTAGGAAATGCTGTAACCTAGTCCTTAAAAGGACTGCAATCACAACTATTCCCTACTCCCAAGCTATCTGTAGATTTGTGCGAAAATTGGCTTGAAATTAACAAGGTATAGCGCACACAGCAACAGCGGTGCCGTCTAACACGCAGCTGCAGCAGTGAGAAAATGGTGGCGACGGGGAAAATGGCTTGGTCTTATAGGGCAAGGACATGTGACATACACTGCCAATGACACATGCCCTTGCTTGTGTGAAAAAAAGCACTTCGCTCCGTGTGTGCGCTGCTGATAGGCTGACAGATTGCACCTCCCCACTGTAAATGCGGGAAAGAGAAAAAAAAAATGGAGATCTTCATTGTTCCTGCAGAGATCCATCCCCTGCCCCTCCCCCCACCCCGCTGTACACTCAAACTGCGTATTAACATTAATTTTCATCATTACTGAGAAAAAATCCAGTTATGATTTTGGTGCACGAACAGTTATCGAACATAACCTCGAACAGCCGAATTTTTCTCAAATTGTTCGTGTTCGCTGAACGGCTCGAACACCGCCCAAAACAGCTCGAATTTGACATTGGCGAACAGTTCGAGTAGAACAACGCTCATCTCTAATTGCAAGTTGATCCGTCCTAATTTTTGGCAGCTTTTGCTTGCCAGGCATAAGCAAATACTATGGGACACCCACTCCCCAATAATGGGACTTATGTTTGTAATATGCTGTACTGCATGTGACGAGCGCCCCCGGGGCAGTGTGTACACGTGTGTGGGATATCTGGTGCCGGGTCTCTGGGGTCTGTAGTCTCCGTGGCTGTGACCCGGTCCCGTGGCTCAGGCTGGTCAAACCAGTGGCAGTCTTTCTTAGGTTTTGAGGTTAATTGTCCGACTGCGCCACCCGTGGATTGCGGTCAGAGAGTACCACCGCTGCGAGGCAGACCGCTGAGGCTGGTGTTGTGTGCGCAGCAGAGAATGGGATAACTTCCCACGGGATGAGTATAGCCTCAGGGCAGTGAGTGTGGATGATGGGGGTGATGGTGCACGAGCGTAGCAGGAACGACTCAGAGTATTTGCAGTGCAGTTCAGGGTCTTTACTGATGATTATAAGGTAGACTCTCCCGGGAGTACTGGCTAGCATAAGAGGCCTGGTCAGTCTGTGAGCAAGCAGAAGTTCCAGTGGCCAGGTGGAGTTGTAGGCCTCCCCGTCTGTCTGCACTCTTCCTGGCTACCTTGCTGTAAGCGGGTAGAAGTAGCCCACGTCCCTGAGTGTACCGTGTAGTGCTCACCCGTATGGCTGGTGACTTGGGGCCTTCTGTTAGCCTCCGCTCCACGACGGCGGTGCTGGTCCATTGCTTGTGACCGAGCCTCCGGGCTTCTATGGCCAGAGGACCTGAAATCCCCTGCTGGCTGGTTTCTGCTGCTGGATATATAAGTCCTCACAGCCTCGGACTCCTGTGTCCGGTTCCTATTGTCTTCTGTCAGGGCGAGCTCTGCTCAGCTTCCAGCCCCTGGTCTTTAGCTCCTAGCTCCTACAGAGCACCTTGCTGTTACTTTCCCTTGCTCTCACTCTGACTCTGACTGTTCTCTGTTCTCTGACTCACTCAACCCCGCCCCAGATCCAGTTTATAAGGGCAGAATTCTCCCCTCCCAGGACTGGGGCAGGAGGATGTTGCATGTTTAAGGGATCCTGACCAGGAAACCTCCCACTTGCTCTCTGACGTAATATCTCTATTACTGTAGTGACCAGACCCCTGGGGTGCCACAACTGGCTCTTGTAAGGGGCATTGTAGTTCCTCATAATTTTTGGAAAGCCTTCCATTCACTGCTTAGGCCAACAGTGCACTGGAGACCCAGTTGCTATAAATGGAAAAAAAGGTTTAGTTAACGCCCTCTGACCTCCATGTCATTTCCAAAGGGCATTGGAGTGCCTCGAAATTTTTGGTAGGCATTGCACTCACTGTATGCCCTATAACTGTGTAGCCGAACCACTCCTTTTGTTACAGAAACATATCCTACAAGACATATCTGGTTGACTGGCCTGATATTGATGTGAATGGTCCCTGTTTATCCTGCTCTTTCTCCTTTGCCACCACCTCATCCATCATTTATCACCTGAAGCTTTGTTTTAACGGGAATCATAGAACTTGGATAGTAGCAGGAAAACATCCAGCAATCCTCGGAGGAGGTAGGATATGCGCCAAAACGCTGACCACCTCAGGCCTAGCCGCTACTACATACATGCGCTTGCATTACAACAAAACAAAGCAGATGCTAACTTCTATCATCCTCATCATGCTCCTCACCTTGGCACTCTCAACTCCCCTGATGGAGATGCCAGGGCCCACCGGAGGAGTCTGATAGTCCGGTGGGCTCGGCCAATTCTGCCCTAAAGCAGGCCAGGCTAAGAAAAGTGTGGGAAAGGTTACCGGGACAAATAGGGGTGGCTGGGGACCGAGTATGGACACCCAGCCACCCCCTGGAGGCTGGGGAGCAAGCGGGAACACCCGGCCACCAGGCGGCTGGGGACTGAGTATGGATACCAGACCGCCGACACAGCCATGGCGTGGTGGCCAGATTCCACCTCCACATGCCTAAAAGGCCCAATTTAAAGTGCAAGCAATCAAGCAGTATGGTATTGCAGCCTGGGGGTGAGTGGGTGGCAGGCTGCATACTTGCGCTTGCATTGCAAGGAATGGGAGAGGTACAATTGAACACTGCCCTGGGACAAGGACTTGAATGGGGATAGTTGCAAGTCTGCAACGACAGGTGCAAGGTGGGAGGCATCTTCGCATATACCATGAACAGGGGTTTGGCATGCACACACTACAGCGGAATAGGGTCTCCTTCCCACTGAATGCACTGGGGAGGGCACAGGTATTGTTTTGGTATATGCGCTTAATCTTATGTATAAGGCACACCAGGACAAATAGGGGTGGCTGGAGACTGACTACGGATACCTCGCTGCCGAAGCAGCCATGAGGTAGTGGCCAGCTTCGGCCTCCTCCAGACTAAAAGGCCCTATTTCAAGTGCAAGCTAGCTGTATGGAATTGCAGTCTGGGGGTGGGTGGGTGGCAGGCTGCACACTTACACTTGCATTAAAAGAAAACATAGCAGATGATAACTTCTGTCATCATCATCATGCTCCTCACATTGGCACTCTCAACTCCACCGATGGAGAAGTCAGGGCCCACCGGAGGAGTCTGGTTCTCTGGTGGGCTCGTCCAATGCTGCCTAAAGCAGGCCGGGATAAGAAAAGTGTGTGGGGGGATGTTCCAAGGAGAAATAGGGGCGGCTGGGGACCGCTTATGGACACCCGGCTGCCCCCAGGCGGCTGGGGACCGTGTGCGGACACCCGGCCGCGGGGCGGCTTGGGACCAAGTATGGACACCCGGCCGCCGGGCGGCTGGGGACTGAGTATGGATTCCAGGCCGCTAACACAGCCATGACGTGGTGGCCAGATTCCGCCTCCACATGCCTAAAAGGCCCAATTTCAAGTTCAAGCAAGCAAGCAGTATGATATTGCAGCCTGGGGGTGGGTGGGTGGCAGGCTGCATACTTGCGCTTGTATTGCAAGGAATGGGGGAGGTACAATTGAACACTGCCCTGGGACTAGAACTTGCATGGGGATAGTTGCAAGTCTGCATCTTCTGATGCGGCAAGGATCACTTATGATGGGCACACTTTTAGACAGTGACCTGGGAGTCAGAGATGCTTCCAGGGGTCTTCCCCATGCTGTTCCCATGTCTTTTCAGCACTTTATGCATGTGTCACACAGCACATGGCCAGATAAGGTTGTAAAATGTTAAAATGACATTTCCCCGTGAATGCATTTGTCATAGTTGAAAGCAATACAAAAGTGCAAAAATGCATAAAAAATGCTACTTGTGAACATAGCCGAAGGTGTGGAGGAGTATTTTTGTTTTTGGTCATTTATTTTAACTTATACACAAGTCTTTTCCCTGGAAAGGATGTTCCTTAACATATTTCACAGGAAAAAAGTTTTTTAGTTTTTGAACGTTTTATTGTGAGCCCGTAAAAGTGGCTTAATACCTCTGACCACGTTGCTGACAGCAGTGACCTGGGGGTCAGAAATGCTTCCTGGGGCGATCCCCATGCTGTCCCCATGTCATTTAAGCACTGTCACTATCGTTTTGGGCACTTGTTAGGCTTTTAAAAGACTGCCGGGGGTGCCACCGCAAAAATGCTCGAGTCTCCCATAGACTAACATTGGGCTCATTGCTCGGGTCGAGCACCCGAGTATCACGGCGAGCTCGGCCCGAGCTTCGAGCACCCGAGCATTTTAGTGCTCGCTCAACACTAGTTAACCCCACTCGTATAGTCAGGAATTTGTGGTATCGTCCCAAACAGACAATAAATGTCTTTAAAGCATTTTTTTTACAAATGTATTATTTCTACTGTTTCACCTAATAAACTATATTAATTGTTACTCAGTAATCATGACTCGCTTCATACAATTACTTTTTTTTTTTTTTTGTGTGTTGCTATACTTGCTTTGCTTGCTATGTAGATTCATACGACCAATTTTAAATGAGTACACCCCCTTTAAACAATAAGATTTTAATCAATATCTCACTGAACACGAGAATAATTTCCAAAATTTTGACAAGACTGAGTTTCATGGAACATTTTTATACCCCATAACATGAAAGTGAGGTTAATAATATAATTTTCATTACAAAATCTTCAGTTTAATTTAAATTAGTTGATGCTAAAATTAATACACTTCACATCAAATACTACATCTAGTATTTTGTATGACCTCCATCAGGTCTTCAGCACCAAGTCTTCTAAACATGGAATGAACAAGTTGGCAATATTTTGCAACATCTATCTTTTTCCATTCTTCAAGAACAACCTATTTTACAGCCTGGTTGCTGGATGGAGAGTGATGCTCAACTTGTCTCTTCAGAGACATATATAGTTGGCCACTGAATCACTTTCACCTTGTTCCTCAGAAATGCAACAGATGTGTGTTTTGGATCATTGTCATGTTGGAAAAGTACACAACTACCAAGGACCCAATCGAGATGGTTTGGGGTGAGCTGGACCACAGCGTGAAGGCAAAAGGGCCAACAAGTCCTAAGCATCTCTGGGAACTCCTTCAAGATTGTTGGAAGACCATTTCCAGTGACTACCTCTTGAAGCTCATCAAGAGAATGCCAAGAGTGTGCAAAGCAGTCATCGAAGCAAAAGGTGGCTATTTTGAAGAACCTAGAATTTAAGACATATTTTCAGTTGTTTCACACTTTTTTGTTAAGTATATAATTCCACATGTGTTAATTCATAGTTTTGATGCCTTCAGTGTGACTGTACAATTTTCATAGTCATGAAAATACAGAAAAATCTTTAAATGAGAAGGTGTGTCCAAACTTTTGGTCTGTACTGTACATTTAATAATCTTTATTTTTATATAGCGCTAACATATTCCACAGCGCTTTACATATGTTATTGTCGCTGTCCCCATCAGGGCTCACAATCTAGATTCCCTATCAGTATGTCTCTGGAGTGTGGGAGGAAACTGGAGAATGCAGAGGAAACCCACACAAACACGGGGAGAACATACAAACTCCTTGCAGATGTTGTCCTTGGTGGGATATGAACCCAGGACCCCAGCTCTGCAAGGCTGCAGTGCTAACCACTGCGCCACCGAGACGCCCTATATGCCACTGTACATTTAATTGATAGTATCATTAATTCACATATGTATTGCTCTATACTGTAAGAAAATATGCTACCATCAATTATTTATACTTACCACTTTATATGTATTTTATATATATTTTATATTTATATTAACTAATGAACTATTAATTATTATATTTTTTGTACAATATTCATAATTGTCTGGTTTTTTTTAATAACTGATTCATTGATATGCTCTATGTATGCTCATCAAGCTGTACCTTAATAAATCACTGCTACTCACTATGTTGTTGCTTGACAAAGGCTCAACTGTCAACAAGCCAAAATGTTGCCCTTTTTATAACCTTGTGGAGTATTGCCTATCTATCTATCTATCTATCTATCTATCTATCTATCTATCTATCTATCTATCTATCTATCTATCGTATCTCTAGTTGTCATCTCATTACCACATAATTTCAGTCCCTTCATTGTTAGAGCCCTGCACGAAAAGCATACTATTTTAAGAGATGTACTTGTATATTTCAAATGCACTTCTTTTGATATGCTCTATTAAGTCTTGAACAATACTTTTTGTTGGACTACCTTTTTGTGTTTTACCACACAAATGATTGTTTTGGTTGATAAAGTTAATTACATCAACCAAGTCTAATATCTGGCACCTTTACTCTTGATCTAGAACTTAAAGCAGGGGTGGTGTTAGGACCGTATGCTGTTTCCTAGGGTGCCATAGAGAATGGCAAGAAAAGTGAAGGATGGAGCCAGTAAAGACAATGTAAAGTATATATTAAATTTAATGGATTGGTAGTAAAGTTGGGAGACAAAAGCAATTAAATTAATGGCTGCCCTTCCAACATCTGTCTTAATTAATTTTAGGCACTGAGGGAAGAGTAGATTCTGAAACCCCTGCCTGTGCACCAAGACATCTTGTCTTCATAGAGAACAGATATTGCCAAATTCAAATTACTCTATTCTCCTTCTTTCTTTTTTCAGAGAAAGAGATTGTAGTCAGATTGACTCCAGGATCCCTCCTTTCAATGTGATAATAACAGAGCAGCAGCGCTCTAGGACTGTAGATTGATGACATTGTAAGTTTAGTGCCATCTGCCACCATAGTTTACTGAGGCATCATGGGATATATGGATGCAGAGCTTTGAGGAGAAATTATTTTGGTTTCCAAAATTGCTGATATCTTATTTTATCTGTGATAATGAAGATTTATTGGAATTGTACTTGTATGTTACTAATAATAATAACATATATTTTCAGTTATCTGTAAATGCTCTGCAAGCCATTTTCATAACAACCATTATATACAATTAAGCTGTGTGTATCTAATATCTTCCTTCCATCTAACATACAGTGCTGTGCAAAAGTATTTGCCCCTTACCTGATTTCTTATTCTTTTGCATGTTTGTCACACATAAATGTTTCAGACCACAAAACAAATTTAAATCTTAGACAAAGATAGCACAAGTAAACACAAAATGCAGTTTTTAAATGAAGGTCTTTATTATTAATGGAGAAAGAAATCCAAACCTACAGGGCCCTGTGTGAAAACGTGATGCCCCTCCCCCCTTAAAGCATAAATTAACTGTGGTTTATCACATCTTTGGGAAGCTGAGTTCAATTTCCCTAGTCACACACAGGACTGATTACTGCCACACCTGTTCTCAATCAACAAATCACTTAAATAGGACCTGCCTGACAAAGTGAAGTAGATCAAAAGATCGTCAAAAGCTACACATCATGCTGCGATCCAAAGAAATTCAGAAACAAATGAGAAACAGGGTAATTGAGATATATCAGTCTGGAAATGGTTATAAAGCCATTTCTAAAGTCTCGAGACTCCAGTGAACCACAGTGAGAGCCATTATCCACAAATGGCGAAAACATGGAACAGTGGTGAACCTTGCCAGGAGTGACTGGCTGACCAAAATTACCCCAGCGATGACTCATCCAATAGGTCACAAAAGACCCCACAACAACATCCAAAGAACTGCAGGTCTCATTGCCTCAGTTAATGTCAGTGTTTATGACTCCACCATAAGAAAGAGACTAGGCAAAAATGACATACATGGCAGAGTTCCAAGACGAAAACCACTGCTGAGCAAAAAGAACATAAAGGCTCGTCTCAGTTTTGCCAGAAAACATCTTGATGATCAAGACTTTTGGGAGAATACTCTGTGGAATGACGAGACAAAAGTTTAACTTTTTGGAAGGTGTATGTCCTATTACATCTGGCGTAGAAGTAACAGCAATTCGTAAAAAGGAATATGGGTGGCACGGTGGTGCAGTGGTTAGCACTGCAGCCTTGCAGTGCTGGGGTCCTGGGTTCAAATTCCACCAAGGACAACATCTGCAAGGAGTTTGTATGTTCTCCCTGTGTTTGTGTGGGTTTCCTCTGGGTTTCCTCCCACACTCCAAAGACATACTGATAGGGAATCTAGATTGTTAGCCTCGATGGGGACAGTGACAATAATGTTTGTAAAGCACTGCAAAATATGTTAGCGCTATATAAAAATAAAGATTATTATACCAAAAGTAAAATATGGTAGTGGTAGTATGATTGTCTGGGGCTGTTTTGCTTCTTCAGGACCTGGAAGACTAAAATGGAACCATGAATTCTGCCAGTGTTGAGCGAGCACTAAAATGCTCGGGTGCTCGAAGCTCGGGCCGAGCTCGCCGTGATACTCGGGTGCTCGACCCGAGCAACAAGCCCAATGTTAGTCTATGGGAGACCCGAGCATTTTTGCGGCGGCACCCCCGGCAGTCTGTAGAAAGCCTAAAAAGTGCCCAAAACGATAGTGACAGTGCTCAAAAGACATGGGGACGGCATGGGCATCGCCCCAGGAAACATTTCTGATCCCCAGGTCACTGCTGTCAACAACGTGGTCAGAGGTATTAAGCCACTTTTACGGGCTCACAATAAAACGTTCAAAAACGAAACTGAAACGGTTTTCCTGTGAAATATGTTAAGGAACTTCCTTTCCAGGGTAAAGACTTGTGTATAAGGTAAAATAAATAACCAAATACAAAAATACTCCTCCACACTTTGGACTATGTTCATAAGTAACATTTTTTATGCGTTTTTGCACTTTTGTATTGCTTTCAACAGTGACAAATGCATTCACCGGGAAATGTCATTTTAACATTTTACAATCTTATCTGGCCATGTGCTGTGTCACACAGGCATACAGTGCTGAAAAGACATGGGAACAGCATGGGGAAGACCCCTGGAAGCATCTCTGACATGCAGGTCACTGCCTAAAAGTGTGCCCATCAGAAGTGATCCTTGCCGCATCAGAAGATGCAGACTTGCAACTATCCCAGTGCAAGTCCTTGTCCCAGGGCAGTGTTCAATTGTACCTCCCCCATTCCTTGCAATGCAAGCGCAAGTATGCAGCCTGCCACCCACCCACCCCCATGCTGCAATACCATACTGCTAGCTTGCACTTGAAATGGGGCCTTTTAGTTTGGAGAAGGCCGAAGCTGGCCACTACCTCATGGCTGCTTTGGCAGCGAGGTATCCATACTCAGTCCCCAGCCGCCCGGCGGCCGAGTGTCCATAAACGGTCCCCAGCTACCTGGGGGCGGCCGGGTGTCCATAAATGGTCCCCAGCCACCTCTATTTCTCCTTTGAACTTCCCCCCACACTTTTCTTAGCCCGGCCTGCTTTAGGGCAGCATTGGACGAGCCCATCAGAGAACCAGACTCCTCCGGTGGGCCCTGGCTTCTCCATCAGGGGAGTTGAGAGTGCCAAGGTGAGGAGCATGATGATGATAGAAGTTAGCATCTGCTATGTTTTCTTGGAATGCAAGCGTAAGTGTGCAACCTGCCACCCACCCACCCCCAGGCTGCAATACCATACTGCTAGCTTGCTTGCACTTGAAATTGGGCCTTTTAGGCATGTGGAGGCAGACGCTGGCCACCATGTCATGGCTGCGTTGGCGGCCTGGTATCCATACACAGTCCTCAGCCGCCCCGCGGCCGGATGTCCACACACGGTCTTCAGCCGCCTGGGGGCGGCCGGGTGTCCATAAACGGTCCCCAGCTGCCCCTATTTCTCCTTGGAACTCCCCCCCACACTTTTCTTAGCGTCGTCTGCTTTAGGGAAGCATTGGACGAGCCCACCAGAGAACTAGACTCCTCCGGTGGGCCCTGGCTTCTCCATCAGGGGAGTTGAGAGTGCCAAGGTGAGGAGCATGATGATGATGATAGAAGTTAGCATCTACTTTGCTTTCTTGCAATGCAAGCGCATGTATGTAGTAGTGGCTAGGCCTGAGGTGGTCAGCATTTTGGCGCATATCCTACCTCCTCCGAGGATTGCTGGATGTTTTCTTGCTACTATCCCAGTTCTATGACTCCCGTTAAATCAAAGCTTCAGGTGATGAATGATGGATGAGGTGGTGGCAAAGGAGAAAGAGCAGGAGGAGCAAGAACCATTCACATCAATATCAGGCCAGTCAACCACACATGTCTTATAGGATATGTTTCTGTACCAAAAGGAGCGGTTCGGCTACATAGTTATAGGGCATGCAGTGAGTGCAATGCCTACCAAAAATTTCGAGGCACTCCAATGCCCCTTGGAAGTGACATGGAGGTCAGAGGGCCTTAACTAAACCGTTTTTTCCATTTATAGCAACTGGGTCTCCTGTGCACTGTTGGCCTAAGCAGTGAATGGAAGGCTTTCCAAAAATTATGAGGAACTGCAATGCCCCTTGAAACAGACGTGGATTACAGCATACTTAAAACCTTCTACCCATTATTGGGGAGTGGGTCTCCCTTACTATTCACCTATGCATTGAAAAGGAAAAGCTGACTAAAATTAGGAGGAAATGCAATGCCCGTTGGAAGAATGGTGGAGTTCGCAGTGGAATATAAAGCCAATATCAATGCCCCTTGAAAAAGTGGTTGAGGTCGCAGTAGCTTAACAAGACGGTTTTAATGCAACTTGGAAGAGACATGGAGGTCGCAGTGGAATAAAAAAACAATATCAATGCCCCTGGGAAAAGTGCTGGAGGTCGCAGTGGAATAAAAAGACAATATCAATGCCCCTCGGAAAAGTGGTGGAGGTCGCAGTAGCTTAACAAGACGGTTTTCATGCCCCTTGGAAGAATGGTGGAGTTCGCAGTGGAATAAAAAGACAATATCAATGCCCCTTGAAAAAGTGGTGGAGGTCGCAGTAGCTTAACAAGACGGTTTTAATGCCCTTTGGAAGAGATATGGAGGTCGCAGTGGAATAAAAAGACAATATCAATGCCCTTGGGAAAAGTGGTGGAGGTCGCAGTAGCTTAACAAGACTGTTTTAATGCCCCTGGGAAAAGTGGTGGAGGTCGCAGTAGCTTAACAAGACAGTTTTAATGCCCCTTGGAAGAGACATGGAGGTCGCAGTGGAATAAAAAGACAATATCAGTGCCCCTGGGAAAAGTGGTGGAGGTCGCAGTAGCTTAACAAGATGGTTTTAATGCCCCTGGGAAAAGTGGTGGAAGTCGCAGTAGCTTAACAAGACGGTTTTAATGCCCCTTGGAAGAGACGTGGAGGTCGCAGTGGAATAAAAATACAATATCAATGCCCCTGGGAAAAGTGGTGGAGGTCGCAGTTGCTTAAAAAGACAGTTTTAATGCCCCTGGGAAAAGACATGGAGGTCGCAGTGGAATAAAAAGACAATATCAATGCCCCTGGGAAAAGTGGTGGATGTTGAAGTAGCTTAACAAGATGGTTTTAATGCCCCTTGGAAAAGACGTGGAGATCGCAGTAGTTTAACAAGACGGTTTTAATGCCCCTTGGAAGAATTGTGGAGGTCGCAGTAGCTTAACAAGACGGTTTTAATGCCCCAGGGAAAAGTGGTTGTGGTCGTAGTAGCTTAACAAGACGGATTTAATGCCCCTTGGAAGAGACGTGGAGGTCGCAGTGGAATAAAAAGACAATATCAATGCCCCTGGCAAAATTGGTGGAGGTTGCTGTAGCTTAACAAGACAGTTTTAATGCCCCTTGGAAGAGACATGGAGGTCGCAGTAGCTTAACAAGATGGTTTTAATGCCCCTTGGAAGAGACGTGGAGGTCGCAGTAGCTTAACAAAACGGTTTTAATGCCCCTTGGAAGAATGGTGGAGGTCGCAGTAGCTTAACAAGGCAGTTTTAATGCCCCTGGGAAAAGTGGTGGCGGTCGCAGTGGAATAAAAAGACAATATCAATGCCCCTGGGAAAAGTGGTGGAGGTTGCAGTAGCTTAACAAGATGGTTTTCATGCCCCTTGGAAGAATGTTGGAGTTCGCAGTGGAATAAAAAGACAATATCAATGGCCCTTGAAAAAGTGGTGGAGGTCGCAGTAGCTTAACAAGACGGTTTTAATGCCCCTTGGAAGAGACATGGAGGTCGCAGTGGAATAAAAAGACAATATCAATGCCCCTGGGAAAAGTGCTGGAGGTCGCAGTGGAATAAAAAGACAATATCAATACCCCTCGGAAAAGTGGTGGAGGTCGCAGTAGCTTAACAAGACGGTTTTCATGCCCCTTGGAAGAATGGTGGAGTTTGCAGTGGAATAAAAAGACAATATCAATGCCCCTTGAAAAAGTGGTGGAGGTCGCAGTAGCTTAACAAGACGGTTTTAATGCCCCTTGGAAGAGATGTGGAGGTCGCAGTGGAATAAAAAGACAATATCAATGCCCTTGGGAAAAGTGGTGGAGGTCGCAGTAGCTTAACAAGACTGTTTTAATGCCCCTGGGAAAAGTGGTGGAGGTCGCAGTAGCTTAACAAGACAGTTTTAATGCCCCTTGGAAGAGACATGGAGGTCGCAGTGGAATAAAAAGACAATATCAGTGCCCCTGGGAAAAGTGGTGGAGGTCGCAGTAGCTTAACAAGATGGTTTTAATGCCCCTTGGAAGAGACGTGGAGGTCGCAGTAGTTTAACAAGACGGTTTTAATGCCCCTGGGTAAAGTGGTGGAGGTCGCAGTAGCTTAATAAGACGGTTTTAATGCCCCTTGGAAGAGACGTGGAGGTCGCAGTGGAATAAAAATACAATATCAATGCCCCTGGGAAAAGTGGTGGAGGTCGCAGTTGCTTAAAAAGACGGTTTTAATGCCCCTGGGAAAAGTGGTGGAGGTTTCAGTAGCTTAACAAGACGGTTTTAATGCCCCTTGGAAGAGACATGGAGGTCACAGTGGAATAAAAAGACAATATCAATGCCCCTGGGAAAAGTGGTGGATGTTGAAGTAGCTTAACAAGATGGTTTTAATGCCCCTTGGAAAAGACGTGGAGATCGCAGTAGTTTAACAAGACGGTTTTAATGCCCCTTGGAAGAATTGTGGAGGTCGCAGTAGCTTAACAAGACGGTTTTAATGCCCCAGGGAAAAGTGGTGGAGGTCGCAGTAGCTTAACAAGACGGATTTAATGCCCCTTGGAAGAGACGTGGAGGTCGCAGTGGAATAAAAAGACAATATCAATGCCCCTGGCAAAATTGGTGGAGGTTGCTGTAGCTTAACAAGACAGTTTTAATGCCCCTTGGAAGAGACATGGAGGTCGCAGTAGCTTAACAAGATGGTTTTAATGCCCCTTGGAAGAGACGTGGAGTTCGCAGTAGCTTAACAAAACGGTTTTAATGCCCCTTGGAAGAATGGTGGAGGTCGCAGTAGCTTAACAAGGCAGTTTTAATGCCCCTGGGAAAAGTGGTGGAGGTCGCAGTGGAATAAAAAGACAATATCAATGCCCCTGGGAAAAGTGGTGGAGGTTGCAGTAGCTTAACAAGATGGCTTTCATGCCCCTTGGAAGAATGTTGGAGTTCGCAGTGGAATAAAAAGACAATATCAATGGCCCTTGAAAAAGTGGTGGAGGTCGCAGTAGCTTAACAAGACGGTTTTAATGCCCCTTGGAAGAGACATGGAGGTCGCAATGGAATAAAAAGACAATATCAATGCCCCTGGGAAAAGTGCTGGAGGTCGCAGTGGAATAAAAAGACAATATCAATGCCCCTCGGAAAAGTGGTGGAGGTTGCAGTAGCTTACCAAGACGGTTTTAATGCCCCTTGGAAGAATGGTGGAGTTCGCAGTGGAAGCGTATACCCATGTGTGGGTGTGAAGCGGTGCATGGGAATACACCTTCCGAAATAACACAGTGGATTTGACTTTATATTACTCTGCTGTCATTTGGTGGTGATGAGAAGTCTGGCCCAATCCAGCCCTTGTTCATTTTGATAAGGGTCAGCTTGTCAGCATTGTCAGTTGACAGGCGAGTGCGCTTATCAGTTATAATTCCCTCAGCGGCACTAAAAACACGCTCCGATAACACGCTAGCGGCAGGGCAGGCCAGGACCTCCAAGGTGTACAGATCGAGTTCATTCCAAGTGTCCAGCTTGGATACTTAATAATTAAAAGGCACAGAGGAATCACGGAGGACGCTGGTATGGTCGGCAAGGTACTCCCTTCACCATCTTTTGAAACTTTCCACTCCTTGTGAGATTACCCCACGCCTCAGGGCCTGTAAGCTGGGCGGGTCTCATAAAACTGTCCCAGAATGTTGACAGTGTTCCCCTGCCTCTGCTGGATTGGAGTTGCGTCTCTCTCGCCTGTACGCCTTGGTTGGTCAACGAACTGTGACCTCTGCCGCTAGCGTGTTCAGATGGGAATTTTTTTAACAGATCTACAGCAAGGGCCTTCTGAAACTGCCCCATTTTTGTAGACCTCTCCTCCTCAGGAATAAGAGAGTGAAAGTTCTCCTTGTAGCAAGGGTCTAATAGTGTCACCAACCAGTAATGACTGTCACCCAGCATTTTGACAACGCGAGGGTCACGGTTAAGGCAGCGTAACAAAGTCAGCCATGCGTGCCAGACTGGTAACGGGCAAGACATCTATGTCCTCACCAAGATGACGACTGACCATGCTCTCCTCCTCCTCCCCCTTGTCCTCAGGCCACCCACGCTGAACCGACTGTATGACAGTTGTACAGGTACTACCCTCTACAGCGCATGATACCAGCTCCTGTTCTTCCTCCTCCTCCTCCTCCTCTCCCTCATTGTCCCCCAATGCACGTTTGGATGAGATGAGGCTGAGCTCTGTGTAATCGCCCATTATGGGTTCTTGATCCATCTCATCATACTCTGGCTGCAATGCCTCCTCTTTAATTCTCTGCAAAGAGCATTGCAAAAGACAGACAAGAGGGATGCTGACGCTAATGATGGCGTCATCTCCACTCACCATCTTGGTGGACTCCTCAAAGTTTGCCAGGATGGTACATATGTTAGACATCCAGGTCCACTCCTGAGGTCTTATGTGTGGAGTCTGACCTGAATATCGACGGCCTTGTTGCAGCTGGTACTCCACAACTGCTCTCTTCTGCTCACAAATCCTTTGCAACATGTGGAGGGTAGAGTTCCAATGTGTGGGGACATCACACACCAGTCGGTGTGCCGGAAGCTGAAAGCGCTGCTGCAAGACACCAAGGGCGGCGGAAGCTGTAGCCGACTTGCGAAAATGAGCTGACAGGTGGCGTACTTTGACGAGCAGATCTGGCAACTCGGGGTATGATTTAAGAAACCGCTGAAGCACGAGGTTAAGCACATGAGCCAGGCATGATATGTGTGTGATCTCTAGAGATGAGCGGTGTTCGACTCGAACTGTTCGCCAATCTCAAATTCGAGCTGTTTTGGGCGGTGATCGAGCCGTTCGGCGAACAAGAACGATTTGAAAAAAATTCGGCTGTTCGAGGTTATGTTCGATAACTGCTCGTGCACAAAAATCATAACTGGATTTTTTCTCAGTAATGCTGAAAATTAATGTTAATACGCAGTTTGAGTGTACAGCGGGGCGGGGGGAGGGGCAGGAGATCTCTGCAGGAATAATGAAGATCTCCATTTTTTTTCTCTTTCCCTCATTTACAGTGGGGAGTTGCAGTCTGTCAACTTATCAGCAGCGCACACACGGAGCGAACTGCTTTTTTTCACACAAGCAAGGGCATGTGTCATTGGCAGTGTATGTCACATGTCCTTGCCCTATAATACCCAGCCATTTTCCCCGTCGCCACCATTTTCTCACTGCTGCAGCTGCCTGTTAGACGGCACCGCTGTTGCTGTGTGCGCTATACTTTGTTAATTTCAAGCCAATTTTCGCACAAATCTACAGATAGCTTGGGAGTAGAGAAGCGTTGTGATTGCTGTCCTTTAAAGGACTAGGTTACATCATTTCATACAACTTTTATCAGGCAGGTCTGTGCTCTTAAATAGATAGGTTGGGAGTAAAGACTAATTGTAATTGCAGTCCTTTTCAGGGCTAGGTTACATCAGTTCTTATGACTTTTTGCCAGGCAGGTCTGTGCCAGTGCTGTGCAAGTTTTTTTCACAGCATTTGGCTAAATCTAGCAAAGCAAATCCTTTTTGGCCTATTGCAGAGTGTGTTAGTCAGTGGAGTAGCCTATCTGTGTTGCAAGCTACACCACCTGTGTATAGAATACAAATTTTGTTACTGCACCTAGTGAAGTAAAACCTTTTGGGCGTAGCATCATTCCATTAGTCCATCTATACTGACCTCCATCAGGTTGCAAATTAAAAATAATTTTTATCTGCATTTAGCTCTGAAAAAATATTTAGGCTTCTACCAGTGTGTGGGACTTGTTCTATTAGTCCATCTATACTGACCTCCATCAGGTTGCAAATTCAATATAATTTTTTTCTGCATCTAGCTCTGAAAAAATATTTCAGCTTCTAGCAGTGTGTGGGACTTTTTCTATTAGTCCATCTATACTGGCCTCCATCAGGTTGCAAATTAAAAATATTTTTTATCTGCATCTAGCTCTGAAAAAATATTTTGGCTTCTAGCAGTGTGTGGGACTTGGTCTATTAGTCCATCTATACTGACCTCCATCAGGTTGCAAATTCAATATAATTTTTTTCTGCATCTAGCTCTGAAAAAATATTTAGGCTTCTAGCAGTGTGTGGGACTTGTTCTATTACTCCATCTATACTGACCTCCATCAGGTTGCAAATTCAATCTAATTTTTTTCTGCATCTAGCTCTGAAAAAATATTTAGGCTTCTAGCAGTGTGTGGGACTTGTTCTATTAGTCCATCTATACTGACCTCCATCAGGTTGCAAATTCAATATAATTTTTTTCTGCAATTAGCTCTGAAAAAATATTTCAGCTTCTAGCAGTGTGTGGGACTTGTTCTATTAGTCCATCTATACTGACCTCCATCAGGTTGCAAATTAAAAATAATTTTTATCTGCATCTAGCTCTGAAAAAATATTTAGGCTTCTAGCAGTGTGTGGGACTTGGTCTATTAGTCCATCTATACTGACCTCCATCAGGTTGCAAATTCAATATAATTTTTTTCTGCATCTAGCTCTGAAAAAGTATTTAGGCTTCTAGCAATGTGTGGGACTTGTTCTATTAGTTCATCTATACTGACCTCCATCAGGTTGCAAATTCAATATAATTTTTTTCTGCATCTAGCTGTGAAAAAATATTTCAGCTTCTAGCAGTGTGTGGGACTTGTTCTAGTAGTCCATCTATACTGACCTCCATCAGGTTGCAAATTAAAAATAATTTTTATCTGCATCTAGCTCTGAAACAATATTTAGGCTTCTAGCAGTGTGTGGGACTTGGTCTATTAGTCCATCTATACTGACCTCCATCAGGTTGCAAATTCAATCTAATTTTTTTCTGCATCTAGCTCTGAAAAATATTTAGGCTTCTAGCAGTGTGTGGGACTTGTTCTATTAGTCCATCTATACTGACCTCCAACAGGTTGCAAATTAAAAATAATTTTTATCTGCATCTAGCTCTGAAAAAATATTTAGGCTTCTAGCAGTGTGTGGGACTTGGTCTCTTAGTCCATCTATACTGACCTCCATCAGGTTGCAAATTCAATCTAATTTTTTTCTGCATCTAGCTCTGAAAAAATATTTAGGCTTCTAGCAGTGTGTGGGACTTGTTCTATTAGTCCATCTATACTGACCTCCATCAGATTGCAAATTCAATATAATTTTTTTCTGCATCTAGCTCTGAAAAAATATTTCAGCTTCTAGCAGTGTGTGGGACTTTTTCTATTAGTCCATCTATACTGACCTCCATCAGGTTGCAAATTAAAAATAATTTTTATCTGCATCTAGCTCTGAAAAAATATTTAGGCTTCTACCAGTGTGTGGGACTTGGTCTATTAGTCCATCTATACTGACCTCCATCAGGCTGCAAATTCAATATAATTTTTTTCTGCATCAAGCTCTGAAAAAATATTTAGGCTTCTAGCAGTGTGTGGGACTTGTTCTATTAGTCCATCTATACTGACCTCCATCAGGTTGCAAATTCAATCTAATTTTTTTCTGCATCTAGCTCTGAAAAAATATTTAGGCTTCTAGCAGTGTGTGGGACTTGTTCTATTAGTCCATCTATACTGACCTCCATCAGGTTGCAAATTCAATATAATTTTTTTCTGCATCTAGCTCTGAAAAAATATTTCAGCTTCTAGCAGTGTGTGGGACTTGTTCTATTAGTCCATCTATACTGACCTCCATCAGGTTGCAAATTAAAAATAATTTTTATCTGCATCTAGCTCTGAAAAAATATTTAGGCTTCTAGCAGTGTGTGGGACTTGGTCTATTAGTCCATCTATACTGACCTCCATCAGGTTGCAAATTCAATATAATTTTTTTCTGCATCTAGCTCTGAAAAAGTATTTAGGCTTCTAGCAATGTGTGGGACTTGTTCTATTAGTTCATCTATACTGACCTCCATCAGGTTGCAAATTCAATATAATTTTTTTCTGCATCTAGCTGTGAAAAATATTTAGGCTTCTAGCAGTGTGTGGGACTTGTTCTATTAGTCCATCTATACTGACCTCCAACAGGTTGCAAATTAAAAATAATTTTTATCTGCATCTAGCTCTGAAAAAATATTTAGGCTTCTAGCAGTGTGTGGGACTTGGTCTCTTAGTCCATCTATACTGACCTCCATCAGGTTGCAAATTCAATCTAATTGTTTTCTGCATCTAGCTCTGAAAAAATATTTAGGCTTCTAGCAGTGTGTGGGACTTGTTCTATTAGTCCATCTATACTGACCTCCATCAGATTGCAAATTCAATATAATTTTTTTCTGCATCTAGCTCTGAAAAAATATTTCAGCTCATAGCAGTGTGTGGGACTTTTTCTATTAGTCCATCTATACTGACCTCCATCAGGTTGCAAATTAAAAATAATTTTTATCTGCATCTAGCTCTGAAAAAATATTTAGGCTTCTACCAGTGTGTGGGACTTGATCTATTAGTCCATCTATACCGACCTCCATCAGGCTGCAAATTCAATATAATTTTTTTCTGCATCAAGCTCTGAAAAAATATTTAGGCTTCTAGCAGTGTGTGGGACTTGTTCTATTAGTCCATCTATACTGACCTCCATCAGGTTGCAAATTCAATCTAATTTTTTTCTGCATCTAGCTCTGAAAAAATATTTAGGCTTCTAGCAGTGTGTGGGACTTGTTCTATTAGTCCATCTATACTGACCTCCATCAGGTTGCAAATTCAATATAATTTTTTTCTGCATCTAGCTCTGAAAAAATATTTCAGCTTCTAGCAGTGTGTGGGACTTGTTCTATTAGTCCATCTATACTGACCTCCATCAGGTTGCAAATTAAAAATAATTTTTATCTGCATCTAGCTCTGAAAAAATATTTAGGCTTCTAGCAGTGTGTGGGACTTGGTCTATTAGTCCATCTATACTGACCTCCATCAGGTTGCAAATTCAATATAATTTTTTTCTGCATCTAGCTCTGAAAAAGTATTTAGGCTTCTAGCAATGTGTGGGACTTGTTCTATTAGTTCATCTATACTGACCTCCATCAGGTTGCAAATTCAATATAATTTTTTTCTGCATCTAGCTGTGAAAAAATATTTCAGCTTCTAGCAGTGTGTGGGACTTGTTCTATTAGTCCATCTATACTGACCTCCATCAGGTTGCAAATTAAAAATAATTTTTATCTGCATCTAGCTCTGAAACAATATTTAAGCTTCTAGCAGTGTGTGGGACTTGGTCTATTAGTCCATCTATACTGACCTCCATCAGGTTGCAAATTCAATATAATTTTTTTCTGCATCTAGCTCTGAAAAATATTTAGGCTTCTAGCAGTGTGTGGGACTTGTTCTATTAGTCCATCTATACTGACCTCCAACAGGTTGCAAATTAAAAATAATTTTTATCTGCATCTAGCTCTGAAAAAATATTTAGGCTTCTAGCAGTGTGTGGGACTTGGTCTCTTAGTCCATCTATACTGACCTCCATCAGGTTGCAAATTCAATCTAATTTTTTTCTGCATCTAGCTCTGAAAAAATATTTAGGCTTCTAGCAGTGTGTGGGACTTGTTCTATTAGTCCATCTATACTGACCTCCATCAGATTGCAAATTCAATATAATTTTTTTCTGCATCTAGCTCTGAAAAAATATTTCAGCTTCTAGCAGTGTGTGGGACTTTTTCTATTAGTCCATCTATACTGACCTCCATCAGGTTGCAAATTAAAAATAATTTTTATCTGCATCTAGCTCTGAAAAAATATTTAGGCTTCTACCAGTGTGTGGGACTTGGTCTATTAGTCCATCTATACCGACCTCCATCAGGCTGCAAATTCAATATAATTTTTTTCTGCATCAAGCTCTGAAAAAATATTTAGGCTTCTAGCAGTGTGTGGGACTTGTTCTATTAGTCCATCTATACTGACCTCCATCAGGTTGGAAATTCAATCTAATTTTTTTCTGCATCTAGCTCTGAAAAAATATTTAGGCTTCTAGCAGTGTGTGGGACTTGTTCTATTAGTCCATCTATACTGACCTCCATCAGGTTGCAAATTCAATATAATTTTTTTCTGCATCTAGCTCTGAAAAAATATTTCAGCTTCTAGCAGTGTGTGGGACTTGTTCTATTAGTCCATCTATACTGACCTCCATCAGGTTGCAAATTAAAAATAATTTTTATCTGCATCTAGCTCTGAAAAAATATTTAGGCTTCTAGCAGTGTGTGGGACTTGGTCTATTAGTCCATCTATACTGACCTCCATCAGGTTGCAAATTCAATATAATTTTTTTCTGCATCTAGCTCTGAAAAAGTATTTAGGCTTCTAGCAATGTGTGGGACTTGTTCTATTAGTTCATCTATACTGACCTCCATCAGGTTGCAAATTCAATATAATTTTTTTCTGCATCTAGCTGTGAAAAAATATTTCAGCTTCTAGCAGTGTGTGGGACTTGTTCTATTAGTCCATCTATACTGACCTCCATCAGGTTGCAAATTAAAAATAATTTTTATCTGCATCTAGCTCTGAAACAATATTTAAGCTTCTAGCAGTGTGTGGGACTTGGTCTATTAGTCCATCTATACTGACCTCCATCAGGTTGCAAATTCAATATAATTTTTTTCTGCATCTAGCTCTGAAAAATATTTAGGCTTCTAGCAGTGTGTGGGACTTGTTCTATTAGTCCATCTATACTGACCTCCATCAGGTTGCAAATTAAAAATAATTTTTTTCTGCATCTAGCTCTGAAAAAATATTTAGGCTTCTAGCAGTGTGTGGGACTTGGTCTTTTAGTCCATCTATACTGACCTCCATCAGGTTGCAAATTCAATCTAATTTTTTTCTGCATCTAGCTCTGAAAAAATATTTAGGCTTCTAGCAGTGTGTGGGACTTGTTCTATTAGTCCATCTATACTGACCTCCGTCAGGTTGCAAATTCAATATATTTTTTTTCTGCATCTAGCTCTGAAAAAATATTTCAGCTTCTAGCAGTGTGTGGGACTTTTTCTATTAGTCCATCTATACTGACCTCCATCAGGTTGCAAATTAAAAATAATTTTTATCTGCATCTAGCTCTGAAAAAATATTTAGGCTTCTACCAGTGTGTGGGACTTGGTCTACTAGTCCATCTATACTGACCTCCATCAGGCTGCAAATTCAATATAATTTTTTTCTGCATCAAGCTCTGAAAAAATATTTAGGCTTCTAGCAGTGTGTGGACTTGTTCTATTATTCCATCTATACTGACCTCCATCAGGTTGCAAATTCAATATAATTTTTTTCTGCATCTAGCTCTGAAAAAATATTTCAGCTTCTAGCAGTGTGTGGGACTTGTTCTATTAGTCCATCTATACTGACCTCCATCAGGTTGCAAATTAAAAATAATTTTTATCTGCATCTAGCTCTGAAAAAATATTTAGGCTTCTACCAGTGTGTGTGACTTGTTCTATTAGTCCATCTATACTGACCTCCATCAGGTTGCAAATTCAATATAATTTTTTTCTTCATCTAGCTCTGAAAAAATATTTCAGCTTCTAGCAGTGTGTAGGACTTGTTCTATTAGTCCATCTATACTGACCTCCATCAGGTTGCAAATTAAAAATAATTTTTATCTGCATCTAGCTCTGAAAAAATATTTAGGCTTCTAGCAGTGTGTGGTACTTGGTCTATTAGTCCATCTATACTGACCTCCATCAGGTTGCAAATTCAATATAATTTTTTTCTGCATCTAGTTGTGAAAAAATATTTCAGCTTCTAGCAGTGTGTGGTACTTGGTCTATTAGTCCATCTATACTGACCTCCATCAGGTTGCAAATTCAATCTAATTTTTATCTTCATCTAGCTCTGAAAAAATATTTAGGCTTCTACCAGTGTGTGGGACTTGGTATATTAGTCCATCTATACTGACCTCCATCAGGTTGCAAATTCAATATAATTTTTTTCTTCATCTAGCTCTGAAAAAATATTTCAGCTTCTAGCAGTGTGTAGGACTTGTTCTATTAGTCCATCTATACTGACTTCCCTCAGGTTGCAAATTAAAAATAATTTTTATCTGCATCTATCTCTGAAAAAATATTTAGGCTTCTAGCAGTGTGTGGTACTTGGTCTATTAGTCCATCTATACTGACCTCCATCAGGTTGCAAATTCAATATAATTTTTTTCTGCATCTAGCTGTGAAAAAATATTTCAGCTTCTAGCAGTGTGTGGTACTTGGTCTATTAGTCCATCTATACTGACCTCCATCAGGTTGCAAATTCAATCTAATTTTTATCTGCATCTAGCTCTGAAAAAATATTTAGGCTTCTACCAGTGTGTGGGACTTGGTCTATTAGTCCATCTATACTGACCTCCATCAGGTTGCAAATTTAATATAATTTTTTTCTGCATCTAGTTGTGAAAAAATATTTCAGCTTCTAGCAGTGTGTGGTACTTGGTCTATTAGTCCATCTATACTGACCTCCATCAGGTTGCAAATTCAATCTAATTTTTATCTTCATCTAGCTCTAAAAAATATTTAGGCTTCTACCAGTGTGTGGGACTTGGTCTATTAGTCCATCTATACTGACCTCCATCAGGTTGCAAATTCAATATAATTTTTTTCTTCATCTAGCTCTGAAAAAATATTTCAGCTTCTAGCAGTGTGTAGGACTTTTTCTATTAGTCCATCTATACTGACCTCCCTCAGGTTGCAAATTAAAAATAATTTTTATCTGCATCTAGCTCTGAAAACATATTTAGGCTTCTAGCAGTGTGTGGTACTTGGTCTATTAGTCCATCTATACTGACCTCCATCAGGTTGCAAATTCAATATAATTTTTTTCTGCATCTAGCTGTGAAAAAATATTTCAGCTTCTAGCAGTGTGTGGTACTTGGTCTATTAGTCCATCTATACTGACCTCCATCAGGTTGCAAATTCAATCTAATTTTTATCTGCATCTAGCTCTGAAAAAATATTTAGGCTTCTAGCAGTGTGTGGGACTTGGTCTATTATTCCATCTATACTGACCTCCATCAGGTTGCAAATTCAATATAATTTTTTCTGCATCTAGCTCTGAAAAAATATTTCAGCTTCTAGCAGTGTGTGGGACTTGTTCTATTAGTCCATCTATACTGACCTCCATCAGGTTGCAAATTAAAAATAATTTTTATCTGCATCTAGCTCTGAAAAAATATTTAGGCTTATACCAGTGTGTGGGACTTGTTCTATTAGTCCATCTATACTGACCTCCATCAGGTTGCAAATTCAATATAATTTTTTTCTGCATCTAGCTCTGAAAAAATATTTCAGCTTCTAGCAGTGTGTGGGACTTGGTCTATTAGTCCATCTATACTGACCTCCATCAGGTTGCAAATTCAATATAATATTTTTTTTTCTGCATCTAGCTCTGAAAAAGTATTTAGGCTTCTTGCAATGTGTGGGACTTATTCTATTAGTCCATCTATACTAACCTCCATCAGGTTGCAAATTCAATATAATTTTTTTCTGCATCTAGCCCTGAAAAAATATTTCAGCTTCTAGCAATGTGTGGGACTAGTTCTATTAGTCAATCTATACTGACCTCCATCAGGTTGCAAATTAAAAATATTTTTTATCTGCATCTAGCTCTGAAAAAATATTTAGGCTTCTAGCAGTGTGTGGGACTTGGTATATTAGTCCATCTATACTGACCTCCATCAGGTTGCAAATTCAATATAATTTTTTCTTCATCAAGCTCTGAAAAAATATTTCAGCTTCTAGCAGTGTGTGGGACTTTTTCTATTAGTCCATCTATACTGACCTCCATCAGGTTGCAAATTAAAAATATTTTTTTATCTGTATCTAGCTCTGAAAAAATATTTAGACTTCTAGCAGTGTGTGGGACTTGGTCTATTAGTCCATCTATACTGACCTCCATCAGGTTGCAAATTAAATCTAATTTTTTTCTGCGTCTAGCTCTGAAAAAATATTTCAGCTTCTAGCAGTGTGTGGGACTTGGTCTATTAGTCCATCTATACTGACCTCCATCAGGTTGCAAATTCAATCTAATTTTTTTCTGCATCTAGCTCTGAAAAAATATTTAGGCTTCTAGCAGTGTGTGGGACTTGTTCTATTAGTCCATCTTTACTGACCTCCATCAGGTTGCAAATTCAATATAATTTTTTTCTGCATCTAGCTCTGAAAAAATATTTCAGCTTCTAGCAGTGTGTATGACTTATTCTATTAGTCCATCTATACTGACCTCCATCAGGTTGCAAATAAAAAATTATTTTTATCTGCATCTAGCTCTGAAAAAATATTTAGGCTTCTAGCAGTGTGTGGTACTTGGTCTATTAGTCCATCTATACTGACCTCCATAGGGTTGCAAATTCAATATAATTTTTATCTGCATCTAGCTCTGAAAAAATATTTAGGTTTCTAGCAGTGTGTGGGACTTGTTCTATTAGTCCATCTATACTGACCTCCATCAGGGTGCAAATTCAATTTTTTTTTTTTCTGCATCTAGCTCTGAAAAAATATTTCAGCATCTAGCAGTGTGTCTGACTTTTTCTATTAGTCAATCTATACTGACCTCCATCAGGTTGCAAATTAAAAATAATTTTTCTCTACATCTAGCTCTGAAAAAATATTTAGGCTTCTAGCAGTGTGTGGGACTTGGTCTATTAGTCCATCTATATTGACCTCCATCAGGATGCAAATTCAATCTAATTTTTTTCTGCATCTAGCTCTGATGAAATATTTCAGCTTCTAGCAGTGCGTGGGACTTGGTCTATTAGTCCATCTATACTGACCTCCATCAGGTTGCAAATTCAATCTAATTTTTTTCTGCATCTAGCTCTGAAAAAATATTTAGGCTTCTAGCAGTGTGTGGGACTTGGTCTTTTAGACCATCTATACTGACCTCCATCAGGTTGCAAATTCAATATAATTTTTTTCTGCATCTAGCTCTGAAAAAATATTTCAGCTCCTACCAGTGTGTGAGACTTGTTCTATTAGTCCATCTATACTGACCTCCATCAGGTTGCAAATTCAATGTAATTTTTTTCTGCATCTGGCTCTGAAAAAATAATTCTGCTTCTAGCAGTGTGTGGGACTTGTTCTATTAGTCCATCTATACTGACCTCCATCAGGTTGCAAATTCAATCTAATTTTTTTCTGCATCTAGCTCTGAAAAAATATTTAGGCTTCTAGCAGTGTGTGGGACTTGTTCTATTAGTCCATCTATACTGACCTCCATCAGGTTGCAAATTCAATATAATTTTTTTCTGCATCTAGCTCTGAAAAAATATTTCAGCTTCTAGCAGTGTGTGGGACTTTTTCTATTAGTCCATCTATACTGGCCTCCATCAGGTTGCAAATTAAAAATATTTTTTATCTGTATCTAGCTCTGAAAAAATATTTAGGCTTCTAGCAGTGTGTGGGACTTGGTCTATTAGTCCATCTATACTGACCTCCATCAGGTTGCAAATTAAAAATAATTTTATCTGCATCTACCTCTGAAAAAATATTTAGGCTTCTAGCAGTGTGTGGGACTTGGTCTATTAGTCCATCTATACTGACCTCCATCAGGTTGCAAATTCAATATAATATTTTTTTTTTCTGCATCTAGCTCTGAAAAAGTATTTAGGCTTCTTGCAATGTGTGGGACTTATTCTATTAGTCCATCTATACTGACCTCCATCAGGTTGCAAATTCAATATAATTTTTTTCTGCATCTAGCTCTGAAAAAATATTTCAGCTTCTAGCAATGTGTGGGACTTGTTCTATTAGTCAATCTATACTGACCTCCATCAGGTTGCAAATTAAAAATATTTTTTATCTGCATCTAGCTCTGAAAAAATATTTAGGCTTCTAGCAGTGTGTGGGACTTGGTATATTAGTCCATCTATACTGACCTCCATCAGGTTGCAAATTCAATATAATTTTTTCTGCATCAAGCTCTGAAAAAATATTTCAGCTTCTAGCAGTGTGTGGGACTTTTTCTATTAGTCCATCTATACTGACCTCCATCAGGTTGCAAATTAAAAATATTTTTTTATCTGTATCTAGCTCTGAAAAAATATTTAGACTTCTAGCAGTGTGTGGGACTTGGTCTATTAGTCCATCTATACTGACCTCCATCAGGTTGCAAATTAAATCTAATTTTTTTCTGCGTCTAGCTCTGAAAAAATATTTCAGCTTCTAGCAGTGTGTGGGACTTGGTCTATTAGTCCATCTATACTGACCTCCATCAGGTTGCAAATTCAATCTAATTTTTTTCTGCATCTAGCTCTGAAAAAATATTTAGGCTTCTAGCAGTGTGTGGGACTTGTTCTATTAGTCCATCTATACTGACCTCCATCAGGTTGCAAATTCAATATAATTTTTTTCTGCATCTAGCTCTGAAAAAATATTTCAGCTTCTAGCAGTGTGTATGACTTATTCTATTAGTCCATCTATACTGACCTCCATCAGGTTGCAAATAAAAAAATATTTTTATCTGCATCTAGCTCTGAAAAAATATTTAGGCTTCTAGCAGTGTGTGGGACTTGGTCTATTAGTCCATCTATACTGACCTCCATCAGGTTGCAAATTAAAAATAATTTTATCTGCATCTACCTCTGAAAAAATATTTAGGCTTCTAGCAGTGTGTGGGACTTGGTCTATTAGTCCATCTATACTGACCTCCATCAGGTTGCAAATTCAATATAATATTTTTTTTTTCTGCATCTAGCTCTGAAAAAGTATTTAGGCTTCTTGCAATGTGTGGGACTTATTCTATTAGTCCATCTATACTGACCTCCATCAGGTTGCAAATTCAATATAATTTTTTTCTGCATCTAGCTCTGAAAAAATATTTCAGCTTCTAGCAATGTGTGGGACTTGTTCTATTAGTCAATCTATACTGACCTCCATCAGGTTGCAAATTAAAAATATTTTTTATCTGCATCTAGCTCTGAAAAAATATTTAGGCTTCTAGCAGTGTGTGGGACTTGGTATATTAGTCCATCTATACTGACCTCCATCAGGTTGCAAATTCAATATAATTTTTTCTGCATCAAGCTCTGAAAAAATATTTCAGCTTCTAGCAGTGTGTGGGACTTTTTCTATTAGTCCATCTATACTGACCTCCATCAGGTTGCAAATTAAAAATATTTTTTTATCTGTATCTAGCTCTGAAAAAATATTTAGACTTCTAGCAGTGTGTGGGACTTGGTCTATTAGTCCATCTATACTGACCTCCATCAGGTTGCAAATTAAATCTAATTTTTTTCTGCGTCTAGCTCTGAAAAAATATTTCAGCTTCTAGCAGTGTGTGGGACTTGGTCTATTAGTCCATCTATACTGACCTCCATCAGGTTGCAAATTCAATCTAATTTTTTTCTGCATCTAGCTCTGAAAAAATATTTAGGCTTCTAGCAGTGTGTGGGACTTGTTCTATTAGTCCATCTATACTGACCTCCATCAGGTTGCAAATTCAATATAATTTTTTTCTGCATCTAGCTCTGAAAAAATATTTCAGCTTCTAGCAGTGTGTATGACTTATTCTATTAGTCCATCTATACTGACCTCCATCAGGTTGCAAATAAAAAAATATTTTTATCTGCATCTAGCTCTGAAAAAATATTTAGGCTTCTAGCAGTGTGTGGTACTTGGTCTATTAGTCCATCTATACTGACCTCCATAAGGTTGCAAATTCAATATAATTTTTTTCTGCATCTAGCTCTGAAAAAATATTTAGGTTTCTAGCAGTGTGTGGGACTTGTTCTATTAGTCCATCTATACTGACCTCCATCAGGTTGCAAATTCAATATATTTTTTTTCTGCATCTAGCTCTGAAAAAATATTTCAGCTTCTAGCAGTGTGTCTGACTTTTTCTATTAGTCAATCTATACTGACCTCCATCAGGTTGCAAATTAAAAATAATTTTTCTCTACATCTATCTCTGAAAAAATATTTAGGCTTCTAGCAGTGTGTGGGACTTGGTCTATTAGTCCATCTATACTGACCTCCATCAGGATGCAAATTCAATCTAATTTTTTTCTGCATCTAGCTCTGATAAAATATTTCAGCCTCTAGCAGTGCGTGGGACTTGGTCTATTAGTCCATCTATACTGACCTCCATCAGGTTGCAAATTCAATCTAATTTTTTTCTGCATCTAGCTCTGAAAAAATATTTCAGCTTCTAGCAGTGTGTGGGACTTGTTCTATTAGTCCATCTATACTGACCTCCATCAGGTTGCAAATTAAAAATAATTTTTATCTGCATCTAGCTCTGAAAAAATATTTAGGCTTCTAGCAGTGTGTGGGACTTGGTCTATTAGTCCATCTATACTGACCTCCATCAGGTTGCAAATTCAATATAATTTTTTTCTGCATCTAGCTCTGAAAAAGTATTTAGGCTTCTAGCAGTGTGTGGGACTTGTTCTATTAGTTCATCTATACTGACCTCCATCAGGTTGCAAATTCAATATAATTTTTTTCTGCATCTAGCTGTGAAAAAATATTTCAGCTTCTAGCAGTGTGTGGGACTTGTTCTATTAGTCCATCTATACTGACCTCCATCAGGTTGCAAATTAAAAATAATTTTTATCTGCATCTAGCTCTGAAACAATATTTAGGCTTCTAGCAGTGTGTGGGACTTGGTCTATTAGTCCATCTATACTGACCTCCATCAGGTTGCAATTTCAATCTAATTTTTTTCTGCATCTAGCTCTGAAAAAATATTTCAGCTTCTAGCAGTGTGTGGGACTTGTTCTATTAGTCCATCTATACTGACCTCCATCAGGTTGCAAATTCAATATAATTTTTTTCTGCATCTAGCTCTGAAAAAGTATTTAGGCTTCTAGCAATGTGTGGTACTTGTTCTATTAGTCCATCTATACTGACCTCCAACAGGTTGCAAATTAAAAATAATTTTTATCGACATCTCGCTCTGAAAAAATATTTAGGCTTCTAGCAGTGTGTGGGACTTTGTATATTAGTCCATCTATACTGACATCCATCAGGTTGCAAATTCAATATAATTTTTTCTGCATCTAGCTCTGAAAAAATATTTAGGCTTCTAGCAGTGTGTGGGACTTGTTCTATTAGTCCATCTATACTGACCACCATCAGGTTGCAAATTCAATATAATTTTTTTCTGCATCTAGCTCTGAAAAAATATTTCAGCTTCTAGCAGTGTGTGGGACTTTTTCTATTAGTCCATCTATACTGACCTCCATCAGGTTGCAAATTAAAAATAATTTTTATCTGCATCTAGCTCTGAAAAAATATTTAGGCTTCTACCAGTGTGTGGGACTTGGTCTATTAGTCCATCTATACTGACCTCCATCAGGTTGCAAATTCAATATAATTTTTTTCTGCATCTAGCTCTGAAAAAATATTTAGGCTTCTAGCAGTGTGTGGGACTTGTTCTATTATTCCATCTATACTGACCTCCATCAGGTTGCAAATTCAATATAATTTTTTTCTGCATCTAGCTCTGAAAAATTATTTCAGCTTCTAGCAGTGTGTGGGACTTGTTCTATTAGTCGATCTATACTGACCTCCATCAGGTTGCAAATTAAAAATAATTTTTATCTGCATCTAGCTCTGAAAAAATATTTAGGCTTCTACCAGTGTCTGGGACTTGTTCTATTAGTCCATCTATAGTGACCTCCATCAGGTTGCAAATTCAATATAATTTTTTTCTGCATCTAGCTCTGAAAAAATATTTCAGCTTCTAGCAGTGTGTAGGACTTGTTCTATTAGTCCATCTATACTGACCTCCATCAGGTTGCAAATTAAAAATAATTTTTATCTGCATCTAGCTCTGAAAAAATATTTAGGCTTCTAGCAGTGTGTGGTACTTGGTCTATTAGTCCATCTATACTGACCTCCATCAGGTTGCAAATTCAATCTAATTTTTTTCTGCATCTAGCTCTGAAAAATATTTAGGCTTCTAGCAGTGTGTGGGACTTGTTCTATTAGTCCATCTATACTGACCTCCATCAGGTTGCAAATTCAATATAATTTTTATCTGCATCTAGCTCTGAAAAAATATTTCAGCTTCTAGCAGTGTGTGGGACTTGTTCTATTAGTCCATCTATACTGACCTCCATCAGGTTGCAAATTAAAAATAATTTTTATCTGCATCTACCTCTGAAAAAATATTTAGGCTTCTAGCAGTGTGTGGGACTTGGTCTATTAGTCCATCTATACTGACCTCCATCAGGTTGCAAATTCAATATAATTTTTTTCTGCATCTAGCTCTGAAAAAATATTTCAGCTTCTAGCAGTGTGTGGGACTTTTTCTATTAGTCCATCTATACGGACCTCCATCAGGTTGCAAATTAAAAATAATTTTTATCTGCATCTAGCTCTGAAAAAATATTTAGGCTTCTACCAGTGTGTGGGACTTGGTCTATTAGTCCATCTATACTGACCTCCATCAGGTTGCAAATTCAATCTAATTTTTTTCTGCATCTAGCTCTGAAAAAATATTTAGGCTTCTAGCAGTGTGTGGGACTTGTTCTATTAGTCCATCTATACTGACCTCCATCAGGTTGCAAATTCAATATAATTTTTTTCTGCATCTAGCTCTGAAAAAATATTTCAGCTTCTAGCAGTGTGTGGGACTTGTTCTATTAGTCCATCTATACTGACCTCCATCAGGTTGCAAATTAAAAATAATTTTTATCTGCATCTAGCTCTGAAAAAATATTTAGGCTTCTACCGGTGTGTGGGACTTGGTCTACTAGTCCATCTATACTGACCTCCATCAGGTTGCAAATTCAATATAATTTTTTTCTGCATCTAGCTCTGAAAAAATATTTAGGCTTCTAGCAATGTGTGGGACTTGTTCTATTATTCCATCTATACTGACCTCCATCAGGTTGCAAATTCAATATAATTTTTTTCTGCATCTAGCTCTGAAAAAATATTTCAGCTTCTAGCAGTGTGTGGGACTTGTTCTATTAGTCCATCTATACTGACCTCCATCAGGTTGCAAATTAAAAATAATTTTTATCTGCATCTAGCTCTGAAAAAATATTTAGGCTTCTACCAGTGTGTGGGACTTGTTCTATTAGTCCATCTATACTGACCTCCATCAGGTTGCAAATTCAATATAATTTTTTTCTGCATCTAGCTCTGAAAAAGTATTTAGGCTTCTTGCAATGTGTGTGACTTATTCTATTTGTCCATATATACTGACCTCCATCAGGTTGCAAATTCAATATAATTTTTTTCTGCATCTAGCTCTGAAAAAATATTTCAGCTTCTAGCAGTGTGTGGGACTTGTTCTATTAGTCAATCTATACTGACCTCCATCAGGTTGCAAATTAAAAATAATTTTTATCGGCATCTAGCTCTGAAAAAATATTTAGGCTTCTAGCAGTGTGTGGGACTTGGTATATTAGTCCATCTATACTGACCTCCATCAGGTTGCAAATTCAATATAATTTTTTCTGCATCTAGCTCTGAAAAAATATTTCAGCTTCTAGCAGTGTGTGGGACTTGTTCTATTAGTCCATCTATACTGACCTCCATCAGGTTGCAAATTAAAAATAATTTTTATCTGCATCTAGCTCTGAAAAAATATTTAGGCTTCTACCAGTGTGTGTGACTTGTTCTATTAGTCCATCTATACTGACCTCCATCAGGTTGCAAATTCAATATAATTTTTTTCTTCATCTAGCTCTGAAAAAATATTTCAGCTTCTAGCAGTGTGTAGGACTTGTTCTATTAGTCCATCTATACTGACCTCCATCAGGTTGCAAATTAAAAATAATTTTTATCTGCATCTAGCTCTGAAAAAATATTTAGGCTTCTAGCAGTGTGTGGTACTTGGTCTATTAGTCCATCTATACTGACCTCCATCAGGTTGCAAATTCAATATAATTTTTTTCTGCATCTAGTTGTGAAAAAATATTTCAGCTTCTAGCAGTGTGTGGTACTTGGTCTATTAGTCCATCTATACTGACCTCCATCAGGTTGCAAATTCAATCTAATTTTTATCTTCATCTAGCTCTGAAAAAATGTTTAGGCTTCTACCAGTGTGTGGGACTTGGTCTATTAGTCCATCTATACTGACCTCCATCAGGTTGCAAATTCAATATAATTTTTTTCTTCATCTAGCTCTGAAAAAATATTTCAGCTTCTAGCAGTGTGTAGGACTTGTTCTATTAGTCCATCTATACTGACTTCCCTCAGGTTGCAAATTAAAAATAATTTTTATCTGCATCTAGCTCTGAAAAAATATTTAGGCTTCTAGCAGTGTGTGGTACTTGGTCTATTAGTCCATCTATACTGACCTCCATCAGGTTGCAAATTCAATATAATTTTTTTCTGCATCTAGCTGTGAAAAAATATTTCAGCTTCTAGCAGTGTGTGGTACTTGGTCTATTAGTCCATCTATACTGACCTCCATCAGGTTGCAAATTCAATCTAATTTTTATCTGCATCTAGCTCTGAAAAAATATTTAGGCTTCTACCAGTGTGTGGGACTTGGTCTATTAGTCCATCTATACTGACCTCCATCAGGTTGCAAATTCAATATAATTTTTTTCTGCATCTAGTTGTGAAAAAATATTTCAGCTTCTAGCAGTGTGTGGTACTTGGTCTATTAGTCCATCTATACTGACCTCCATCAGGTTGCAAATTCAATCTAATTTTTATCTTCATCTAGCTCTGAAAAAATATTTAGGCTTCTACCAGTGTGTGGGACTTGGTCTATTAGTCCATCTATACTGACCTCCATCAGGTTGCAAATTCAATATAATTTTTTTCTTCATCTAGCTCTGAAAAAATATTTCAGCTTCTAGCAGTGTGTAGGACTTGTTCTATTAGTCCATCTATACTGACCTCCCTCAGGTTGCAAATTAAAAATAATTTTTATCTGCATCTAGCTCTGAAAAAATATTTAGGCTTCTAGCAGTGTGTGGTACTTGGTCTATTAGTCCATCTATACTGACCTCCATCAGGTTGCAAATTCAATATAATTTTTTTCTGCATCTAGCTGTGAAAAAATATTTCAGCTTCTAGCAGTGTGAGGTACTTGGTCTATTAGTCCATCTATACTGACCTCCATCAGGTTGCAAATTCAATCTAATTTTTATCTGCATCCAGCTCTGAAAAAATATTTAGGCTTCTAGCAGTGTGTGGGACTTGGTCTATTATTCCATCTATACTGACCTCCATCAGGTTGCAAATTCAATATAATTTTTTCTGCATCTAGCTCTGAAAAAAATATTTCAGCTTCTAGCAGTGTGTGGGACTTGTTCTATTAGTCCATCTATACTGACCTCCATCAGGTTGCAAATTAAAAATAATTTTTATCTGCATCTAGCTCTGAAAAAATATTTAGGCTTATACCAGTGTGTGGGACTTGTTCTATTAGTCCATCTATACTGACCTCCATCAGGTTGCAAATTCAATATAATTTTTTTCTGCATCTAGCTCTGAAAAAATATTTCAGCTTCTAGCAGTGTGTGGGACTTGGTCTATTAGTCCATCTATACTGACCTCCATCAGGTTGCAAATTCAATATAATATTTTTTTTTCTGCATCTAGCTCTGAAAAAGTATTTAGGCTTCTTGCAATGTGTGGGACTTATTCTATTAGTCCATCTATACTAACCTCCATCAGGTTGCAAATTCAATATAATTTTTTTCTGCATCTAGCTCTGAAAAAATATTTCAGCTTCTAGCAATGTGTGGGACTAGTTCTATTAGTCAATCTATACTGACCTCCATCAGGTTGCAAATTAAAAATATTTTTTATCTGCATCTAGCTCTGAAAAAATATTTAGGCTTCTAGCAGTGTGTGGGACTTGGTATATTAGTCCATCTATACTGACCTCCATCAGGTTGCAAATTCAATATAATTTTTTCTTCATCAAGCTCTGAAAAAATATTTCAGCTTCTAGCAGTGTGTGGGACTTTTTCTATTAGTCCATCTATACTGACCTCCATCAGGTTGCAAATTAAAAATATTTTTTTATCTGTATCTAGCTCTGAAAAAATATTTAGACTTCTAGCAGTGTGTGGGACTTGGTCTATTAGTCCATCTATACTGACCTCCATCAGGTTGCAAATTAAATCTAATTTTTTTCTGCGTCTAGCTCTGAAAAAATATTTCAGCTTCTAGCAGTGTGTGGGACTTGGTCTATTAGTCCATCTATACTGACCTCCATCAGGTTGCAAATTAAAAATAATTTTTCTCTACATCTAGCTCTGAAAAAATATTTAGGCTTCTAGCAGTGTGTGGGACTTGGTCTATTAGTCCATCTATATTGACCTCCATCAGGATGCAAATTCAATCTAATTTTTTTCTGCATCTAGCTCTGATGAAATATTTCAGCTTCTAGCAGTGCGTGGGACTTGGTCTATTAGTCCATCTATACTGACCTCCATCAGGTTGCAAATTCAATCTAATTTTTTTCTGCATCTAGCTCTGAAAAAATATTTAGGCTTCTAGCAGTGTGTGGGACTTGGTCTTTTAGACCATCTATACTGACCTCCATCAGGTTGCAAATTCAATATAATTTTTTTCTGCATCTAGCTCTGAAAAAATATTTCAGCTCCTACCAGTGTGTGAGACTTGTTCTATTAGTCCATCTATACTGACCTCCATCAGGTTGCAAATTCAATGTAATTTTTTTCTGCATCTGGCTCTGAAAAAATAATTCTGCTTCTAGCAGTGTGTGGGACTTGTTCTATTAGTCCATCTATACTGACCTCCATCAGGTTGCAAATTAAAAATATTTTTTATCTGTATCTAGCTCTGAAAAAATATTTAGGCTTCTAGCAGTGTGTGGGACTTGGTCTATTAGTCCATCTATACTGACCTCCATCAGGTTGCAAATTAAAAATAATTTTATCTGCATCTACCTCTGAAAAAATATTTAGGCTTCTAGCAGTGTGTGGGACTTGGTCTATTAGTCCATCTATACTGACCTCTATCAGGTTGCAAATTCAATATAATATTTTTTTTTTCTGCATCTAGCTCTGAAAAAGTATTTAGGCTTCTTGCAATGTGTGGGACTTATTCTATTAGTCCATCTATACTGACCTCCATCAGGTTGCAAATTCAATATAATTTTTTTCTGCATCTAGCTCTGAAAAAATATTTCAGCTTCTAGCAATGTGTGGGACTTGTTCTATTAGTCAATCTATACTGACCTCCATCAGGTTGCAAATTAAAAATATTTTTTATCTGCATCTAGCTCTGAAAAAATATTTAGGCTTCTAGCAGTGTGTGGGACTTGGTATATTAGTCCATCTATACTGACCTCCATCAGGTTGCAAATTCAATATAATTTTTTCTGCATCAAGCTCTGAAAAAATATTTCAGCTTCTAGCAGTGTGTGGGACTTTTTCTATTAGTCCATCTATACTGACCTCCATCAGGTTGCAAATTAAAAATATTTTTTTATCTGTATCTAGCTCTGAAAAAATATTTAGACTTCTAGCAGTGTGTGGGACTTGGTCTATTAGTCCATCTATACTGACCTCCATCAGGTTGCAAATTAAATCTAATTTTTTTCTGCGTCTAGCTCTGAAAAAATATTTCAGCTTCTAGCAGTGTGTGGGACTTGGTCTATTAGTCCATCTATACTGACCTCCATCAGGTTGCAAATTCAATCTAATTTTTTTCTGCATCTAGCTCTGAAAAAATATTTAGGCTTCTAGCAGTGTGTGGGACTTGTTCTATTAGTCCATCTATACTGACCTCCATCAGGTTGCAAATTCAATATAATTTTTTTCTGCATCTAGCTCTGAAAAAATATTTCAGCTTCTAGCAGTGTGTATGACTTATTCTATTAGTCCATCTATACTGACCTCCATCAGGTTGCAAATAAAAAAATATTTTTATCTGCATCTAGCTCTGAAAAAATATTTAGGCTTCTAGCAGTGTGTGGTACTTGGTCTATTAGTCCATCTATACTGACCTCCATAAGGTTGCAAATTCAATATAATTTTTTTCTGCATCTAGCTCTGAAAAAATATTTAGGTTTCTAGCAGTGTGTGGGACTTGTTCTATTAGTCCATCTATACTGACCTCCATCAGGTTGCAAATTCAATATATTTTTTTTCTGCATCTAGCTCTGAAAAAATATTTCAGCTTCTAGCAGTGTGTCTGACTTTTTCTATTAGTCAATCTATACTGACCTCCATCAGGTTGCAAATTAAAAATAATTTTTCTCTACATATAGCTCTGAAAAAATATTTAGGCTTCTAGCAGTGTGTGGGACTTGGTCTATTAGTCCATCTATACTGACCTCCATCAGGATGCAAATTCAATCTAATTTTTTTCTGCATCTAGCTCTGATAAAATATTTCAGCCTCTAGCAGTGCGTGGGACTTGGTCTATTAGTCCATCTATACTGACCTCCATCAGGTTGCAAATTCAATCTAATTTTTTTCTGCATCTAGCTCTGAAAAAATATTTCAGCTTCTAGCAGTGTGTGGGACTTGTTCTATTAGTCCATCTATACTGACCTCCATCAGGTTGCAAATTAAAAATAATTTTTATCTGCATCTAGCTCTGAAAAAATATTTAGGCTTCTAGCAGTGTGTGGGACTTGGTCTATTAGTCCATCTATACTGACCTCCATCAGGTTGCAAATTCAATATAATTTTTTTCTGCATCTAGCTCTGAAAAAATATTTCAGCTCCTACCAGTGTGTGAGACTTGTTCTATTAGTCCATCTATACTGACCTCCATCAGGTTGCAAATTCAATGTAATTTTTTTCTGCATCTGGCTCTGAAAAAATAATTCTGCTTCTAGCAGTGTGTGGGACTTGTTCTATTAGTCCATCTATACTGACCTCCATCAGGTTGCAAATTCAATCTAATTTTTTTCTGCATCTAGCTCTGAAAAAATATTTAGGCTTCTAGCAGTGTGTGGGACTTGTTCTATTAGTCCATCTATACTGACCTCCATCAGGTTGCAAATTCAATATAATTTTTTTCTGCATCTAGCTCTGAAAAAATATTTCAGCTTCTAGCAGTGTGTGGGACTTTTTCTATTAGTCCATCTATACTGGCCTCCATCAGGTTGCAAATTAAAAATATTTTTTATCTGTATCTAGCTCTGAAAAAATATTTAGGCTTCTAGCAGTGTGTGGGACTTGGTCTATTAGTCCATCTATACTGACCTCCATCAGGTTGCAAATTAAAAATAATTTTATCTGCATCTACCTCTGAAAAAATATTTAGGCTTCTAGCAGTGTGCGGGACTTGGTCTCTTAGTCCATCTATACTGACCTCCATCAGGTTGCAAATTCAATATAATATTTTTTTTTTCTGCATCTAGCTCTGAAAAAGTATTTAGGCTTCTTGCAATGTGTGGGACTTATTCTATTAGTCCATCTATACTGACCTCCATCAGGTTGCAAATTCAATATAATTTTTTTCTGCATCTAGCTCTGAAAAAATATTTCAGCTTCTAGCAGTGTGTGGGACTTGTTCTATTAGTCAATCTATACTGACCTCCATCAGGTTGCAAATTAAAAATATTTTTTATCTGCATCTAGCTCTGAAAAAATATTTAGGCTTCTAGCAGTGTGTGGGACTTGGTATATTAGTCCATCTATACTGACCTCCATCAGGTTGCAAATTCAATATAATTTTTTCTGCATCAAGCTCTGAAAAAATATTTCAGCTTCTAGCAGTGTGTGGGACTTTTTCTATTAGTCCATCTATACTGACCTCCATCAGGTTGCAAATTAAAAATATTTTTTTATCTGTATCTAGCTCTGAAAAAATATTTAGACTTCTAGCAGTGTGTGGGACTTGGTCTATTAGTCCATCTATACTGACCTCCATCAGGTTGCAAATTAAATCTAATTTTTTTCTGCGTCTAGCTCTGAAAAAATATTTCAGCTTCTAGCAGTGTGTGGGACTTGGTCTATTAGTCCATCTATACTGACCTCCATCAGGTTGCAAATTCAATCTAATTTTTTTCTGCATCTAGCTCTGAAAAAATATTTAGGCTTCTAGCAGTGTGTGGGACTTGTTCTATTAGTCCATCTATACTGACCTCCATCAGGTTGCAAATTCAATATAATTTTTTTCTGCATCTAGCTCTGAAAAAATATTTCAGCTTCTAGCAGTGTGTATGACTTATTCTATTAGTCCATCTATACTGACCTCCATCAGGTTGCAAATAAAAAAATATTTTTATCTGCATCTAGCTCTGAAAAAATATTTAGGCTTCTAGCAGTGTGTGGTACTTGGTCTATTAGTCCATCTATACTGACCTCCATAAGGTTGCAAATTCAATATAATTTTTTTCTGCATCTAGCTCTGAAAAAATATTTAGGTTTCTAGCAGTGTGTGGGACTTGTTCTATTAGTCCATCTATACTGACCTCCATCAGGTTGCAAATTCAATATATTTTTTTTCTGCATCTAGCTCTGAAAAAATATTTCAGCTTCTAGCAGTGTGTCTGACTTTTTCTATTAGTCAATCTATACTGACCTCCATCAGGTTGCAAATTAAAAATAATTTTTCTCTACATCTAGCTCTGAAAAAATATTTAGGCTTCTAGCAGTGTGTGGGACTTGGTCTATTAGTCCATCTATACTGACCTCCATCAGGATGCAAATTCAATCTAATTTTTTTCTGCATCTAGCTCTGATAAAATATTTCAGCCTCTAGCAGTGCGTGGGACTTGGTCTATTAGTCCATCTATACTGACCTCCATCAGGTTGCAAATTCAATCTAATTTTTTTCTGCATCTAGCTCTGAAAAAATATTTCAGCTTCTAGCAGTGTGTGGGACTTGTTCTATTAGTCCATCTATACTGACCTCCATCAGGTTGCAAATTAAAAATAATTTTTATCTGCATCTAGCTCTGAAAAAATATTTAGACTTCTAGCAGTGTGTGGGACTTGGTCTATTAGTCCATCTATACTGACCTCCATCAGGTTGCAAATTCAATATAATTTTTTTCTGCATCTAGCTCTGAAAAAGTATTTAGGCTTCTAGCAGTGTGTGGGACTTGTTCTATTAGTTCATCTATACTGACCTCCATCAGGTTGCAAATTCAATATAATTTTTTTCTGCATCTAGCTGTGAAAAAATATTTCAGCTTCTAGCAGTGTGTGGGACTTGTTCTATTAGTCCATCTATACTGACCTCCATCAGGTTGCAAATTAAAAATAATTTTTATCTGCATCTAGCTCTGAAACAATATTTAGGCTTCTAGCAGTGTGTGGGACTTGGTCTATTAGTCCATCTATACTGACCTCCATCAGGTTGCAATTTCAATCTAATTTTTTTCTGCATCTAGCTCTGAAAAAATATTTCAGCTTCTAGCAGTGTGTGGGACTTGTTCTATTAGTCCATCTATACTGACCTCCATCAGGTTGCAAATTCAATATAATTTTTTTCTGCATCTAGCTCTGAAAAAGTATTTAGGCTTCTAGCAATGTGTGGTACTTGTTCTATTAGTCCATCTATACTGACCTCCAACAGGTTGCAAATTAAAAATAATTTTTATCGACATCTCGCTCTGAAAAAATATTTAGGCTTCTAGCAGTGTGTGGGACTTTGTATATTAGTCCATCTATACTGACATCCATCAGGTTGCAAATTCAATATAATTTTTTCTGCATCTAGCTCTGAAAAAATATTTAGGCTTCTAGCAGTGTGTGGGACTTGTTCTATTAGTCCATCTATACTGACCACCATCAGGTTGCAAATTCAATATAATTTTTTTCTGCATCTAGCTCTGAAAAAATATTTCAGCTTCTAGCAGTGTGTGGGACTTTTTCTATTAGTCCATCTATACTGACCTCCATCAGATTGCAAATTAAAAATAATTTTTATCTGCATCTAGCTCTGAAAAAATATTTAGGCTTCTACCAGTGTGTGGGACTTGGTCTATTAGTCCATCTATACTGACCTCCATCAGGTTGCAAATTCAATATAATTTTTTTCTGCATCTAGCTCTGAAAAAATATTTAGGCTTCTAGCAGTGTGTGGGACTTGTTCTATTATTCCATCTATACTGACCTCCATCAGGTTGCAAATTCAATATAATTTTTTTCTGCATCTAGCTCGAAAAAATTATTTCAGCTTCTAGCAGTGTGTGGGACTTGTTCTATTAGTCGATCTATAGTGACCTCCATCAGGTTGCAAATTAAAAATAATTTTTATCTGCATCTAGCTCTGAAAAAATATTTAGGCTTCTACCAGTGTGTGGGACTTGTTCTATTAGTCCATCTATAGTGACCTCCATCAGGTTGCAAATTCAATATAATTTTTTTCTGCATCTAGCTCTGAAAAAATATTTCAGCTTCTAGCAGTGTGTAGGACTTGTTCTATTAGTCCATCTATACTGACCTCCATCAGGTTGCAAATTAAAAATAATTTTTATCTGCATCTAGCTCTGAAAAAATATTTAGGCTTCTAGCAGTGTGTGGTACTTGGTCTATTAGTCCATCTATACTGACCTCCATCAGGTTGCAAATTCAATCTAATTTTTTTCTGCATCTAGCTCTGAAAAATATTTAGGCTTCTAGCAGTGTGTGGGACTTGTTCTATTAGTCCATCTATACTGACCTCCATCAGGTTGCAAATTCAATATAATTTTTATCTGCATCTAGCTCTGAAAAAATATTTCAGCTTCTAGCAGTGTGTGGGACTTGTTCTATTAGTCCATCTATACTGACCTCCATCAGGTTGCAAATTAAAAATAATTTTTATCTGCATCTACCTCTGAAAAAATATTTAGGCTTCTAGCAGTGTGTCTGACTTTTTCTATTAGTCAATCTATACTGACCTCCATCAGGTTGCAAATTAAAAATAATTTTTCTCTACATCTAGCTCTGAAAAAATATTTAGGCTTCTAGCAGTGTGTGGGACTTGGTCTATTAGTCCATCTATACTGACCTCCATCAGGATGCAAATTCAATCTAATTTTTTTCTGCATCTAGCTCTGATAAAATATTTCAGCCTCTAGCAGTGCGTGGGACTTGGTCTATTAGTCCATCTATACTGACCTCCATCAGGTTGCAAATTCAATCTAATTTTTTTCTGCATCTAGCTCTGAAAAAATATTTCAGCTTCTAGCAGTGTGTGGGACTTGTTCTATTAGTCCATCTATACTGACCTCCATCAGGTTGCAAATTAAAAATAATTTTTATCTGCATCTAGCTCTGAAAAAATATTTAGGCTTCTAGCAGTGTGTGGGACTTGGTCTATTAGTCCATCTATACTGACCTCCATCAGGTTGCAAATTCAATATAATTTTTTTCTGCATCTAGCTCTGAAAAAGTATTTAGGCTTCTAGCAGTGTGTGGGACTTGTTCTATTAGTTCATCTATACTGACCTCCATCAGGTTGCAAATTCAATATAATTTTTTTCTGCATCTAGCTGTGAAAAAATATTTCAGCTTCTAGCAGTGTGTGGGACTTGTTCTATTAGTCCATCTATACTGACCTCCATCAGGTTGCAAATTAAAAATAATTTTTATCTGCATCTAGCTCTGAAACAATATTTAGGCTTCTAGCAGTGTGTGGGACTTGGTCTATTAGTCCATCTATACTGACCTCCATCAGGTTGCAATTTCAATCTAATTTTTTTCTGCATCTAGATCTGAAAAAATATTTCAGCTTCTAGCAGTGTGTGGGACTTGTTCTATTAGTCCATCTATACTGACCTCCATCAGGTTGCAAATTCAATATAATTTTTTTCTGCATCTAGCTCTGAAAAAGTATTTAGGCTTCTAGCAATGTGTGGTACTTGTTCTATTAGTCCATCTATACTGACCTCCAACAGGTTGCAAATTAAAAATAATTTTTATCGACATCTCGCTCTGAAAAAATATTTAGGCTTCTAGCAGTGTGTGGGACTTTGTATATTAGTCCATCTATACTGACATCCATCAGGTTGCAAATTCAATATAATTTTTTCTGCATCTAGCTCTGAAAAAATATTTAGGCTTCTAGCAGTGTGTGGGACTTGTTCTATTAGTCCATCTATACTGACCTCCATCAGGTTGCAAATTCAATATATTTTTTTTCTGCATCTAGCTCTGAAAAAATATTTCAGCTTCTAGCAGTGTGTCTGACTTTTTCTATTAGTCAATCTATACTGACCTCCATCAGGTTGCAAATTAAAAATAATTTTTCTCTACATCTAGCTCTGAAAAAATATTTAGGCTTCTAGCAGTGTGTGGGACTTGGTCTATTAGTCCATCTATACTGACCTCCATCAGGATGCAAATTCAATCTAATTTTTTTCTGCATCTAGCTCTGATAAAATATTTCAGCCTCTAGCAGTGCGTGGGACTTGGTCTATTAGTCCATCTATACTGACCTCCATCAGGTTGCAAATTCAATCTAATTTTTTTCTGCATCTAGCTCTGAAAAAATATTTCAGCTTCTAGCAGTGTGTGGGACTTGTTCTATTAGTCCATCTATACTGACCTCCATCAGGTTGCAAATTAAAAATAATTTTTATCTGCATCTAGCTCTGAAAAAATATTTAGGCTTCTAGCAGTGTGTGGGACTTGGTCTATTAGTCCATCTATACTGACCTCCATCAGGTTGCAAATTCAATATAATTTTTTTCTGCATCTAGCTCTGAAAAAATATTTCAGCTCCTACCAGTGTGTGAGACTTGTTCTATTAGTCCATCTATACTGACCTCCATCAGGTTGCAAATTCAATGTAATTTTTTTCTGCATCTGGCTCTGAAAAAATAATTCTGCTTCTAGCAGTGTGTGGGACTTGTTTATTAGTCCATCTATACTGACCTCCATCAGGTTGCAAATTCAATCTAATTTTTTTCTGCATCTAGCTCTGAAAAAATATTTAGGCTTCTAGCAGTGTGTGGGACTTGTTCTATTAGTCCATCTATACTGACCTCCATCAGGTTGCAAATTCAATATAATTTTTTTCTGCATCTAGCTCTGAAAAAATATTTCAGCTTCTAGCAGTGTGTGGGACTTTTTCTATTAGTCCATCTATACTGGCCTCCATCAGGTTGCAAATTAAAAATATTTTTTATCTGTATCTAGCTCTGAAAAAATATTTAGGCTTCTAGCAGTGTGTGGGACTTGGTCTATTAGTCCATCTATACTGACCTCCATCAGGTTGCAAATTAAAAATAATTTTATCTGCATCTACCTCTGAAAAAATATTTAGGCTTCTAGCAGTGTGCGGGACTTGGTCTCTTAGTCCATCTATACTGACCTCCATCAGGTTGCAAATTCAATATAATATTTTTTTTTTCTGCATCTAGCTCTGAAAAAGTATTTAGGCTTCTTGCAATGTGTGGGACTTATTCTATTAGTCCATCTATACTGACCTCCATCAGGTTGCAAATTCAATATAATTTTTTTCTGCATCTAGCTCTGAAAAAATATTTCAGCTTCTAGCAATGTGTGGGACTTGTTCTATTAGTCAATCTATACTGACCTCCATCAGGTTGCAAATTAAAAATATTTTTTATCTGCATCTAGCTCTGAAAAAATATTTAGGCTTCTAGCAGTGTGTGGGACTTGGTATATTAGTCCATCTATACTGACCTCCATCAGGTTGCAAATTCAATATAATTTTTTCTGCATCAAGCTCTGAAAAAATATTTCAGCTTCTAGCAGTGTGTGGGACTTTTTCTATTAGTCCATCTATACTGACCTCCATCAGGTTGCAAATTAAAAATATTTTTTTATCTGTATCTAGCTCTGAAAAAATATTTAGACTTCTAGCAGTGTGTGGGACTTGGTCTATTAGTCCATCTATACTGACCTCCATCAGGTTGCAAATTAAATCTAATTTTTTTCTGCGTCTAGCTCTGAAAAAATATTTCAGCTTCTAGCAGTGTGTGGGACTTGGTCTATTAGTCCATCTATACTGACCTCCATCAGGTTGCAAATTCAATCTAATTTTTTTCTGCATCTAGCTCTGAAAAAATATTTAGGCTTCTAGCAGTGTGTGGGACTTGTTCTATTAGTCCATCTATACTGACCTCCATCAGGTTGCAAATTCAATATAATTTTTTTCTGCATCTAGCTCTGAAAAAATATTTCAGCTTCTAGCAGTGTGTATGACTTATTCTATTAGTCCATCTATACTGACCTCCATCAGGTTGCAAATAAAAAAATATTTTTATCTGCATCTAGCTCTGAAAAAATATTTAGGCTTCTAGCAGTGTGTGGTACTTGGTCTATTAGTCCATCTATACTGACCTCCATAAGGTTGCAAATTCAATATAATTTTTTTCTGCATCTAGCTCTGAAAAAATATTTAGGTTTCTAGCAGTGTGTGGGACTTGTTCTATTAGTCCATCTATACTGACCTCCATCAGGTTGCAAATTCAATATATTTTTTTTCTGCATCTAGCTCTGAAAAAATATTTCAGCTTCTAGCAGTGTGTCTGACTTTTTCTATTAGTCAATCTATACTGACCTCCATCAGGTTGCAAATTAAAAATAATTTTTCTCTACATCTAGCTCTGAAAAAATATTTAGGCTTCTAGCAGTGTGTGGGACTTGGTCTATTAGTCCATCTATACTGACCTCCATCAGGATGCAAATTCAATCTAATTTTTTTCTGCATCTAGCTCTGATAAAATATTTCAGCCTCTAGCAGTGCGTGGGACTTGGTCTATTAGTCCATCTATACTGACCTCCATCAGGTTGCAAATTCAATCTAATTTTTTTCTGCATCTAGCTCTGAAAAAATATTTCAGCTTCTAGCAGTGTGTGGGACTTGTTCTATTAGTCCATCTATACTGACCTCCATCAGGTTGCAAATTAAAAATAATTTTTATCTGCATCTAGCTCTGAAAAAATATTTAGACTTCTAGCAGTGTGTGGGACTTGGTCTATTAGTCCATCTATACTGACCTCCATCAGGTTGCAAATTCAATATAATTTTTTTCTGCATCTAGCTCTGAAAAAGTATTTAGGCTTCTAGCAGTGTGTGGGACTTGTTCTATTAGTTCATCTATACTGACCTCCATCAGGTTGCAAATTCAATATAATTTTTTTCTGCATCTAGCTGTGAAAAAATATTTCAGCTTCTAGCAGTGTGTGGGACTTGTTCTATTAGTCCATCTATACTGACCTCCATCAGGTTGCAAATTAAAAATAATTTTTATCTGCATCTAGCTCTGAAACAATATTTAGGCTTCTAGCAGTGTGTGGGACTTGGTCTATTAGTCCATCTATACTGACCTCCATCAGGTTGCAATTTCAATCTAATTTTTTTCTGCATCTAGCTCTGAAAAAATATTTCAGCTTCTAGCAGTGTGTGGGACTTGTTCTATTAGTCCATCTATACTGACCTCCATCAGGTTGCAAATTCAATATAATTTTTTTCTGCATCTAGCTCTGAAAAAGTATTTAGGCTTCTAGCAATGTGTGGTACTTGTTCTATTAGTCCATCTATACTGACCTCCAACAGGTTGCAAATTAAAAATAATTTTTATCGACATCTCGCTCTGAAAAAATATTTAGGCTTCTAGCAGTGTGTGGGACTTTGTATATTAGTCCATCTATACTGACATCCATCAGGTTGCAAATTCAATATAATTTTTTCTGCATCTAGCTCTGAAAAAATATTTAGGCTTCTAGCAGTGTGTGGGACTTGTTCTATTAGTCCATCTATACTGACCACCATCAGGTTGCAAATTCAATATAATTTTTTTCTGCATCTAGCTCTGAAAAAATATTTCAGCTTCTAGCAGTGTGTGGGACTTTTTCTATTAGTCCATCTATACTGACCTCCATCAGATTGCAAATTAAAAATAATTTTTATCTGCATCTAGCTCTGAAAAAATATTTAGGCTTCTACCAGTGTGTGGGACTTGGTCTATTAGTCCATCTATACTGACCTCCATCAGGTTGCAAATTCAATATAATTTTTTTCTGCATCTAGCTCTGAAAAAATATTTAGGCTTCTAGCAGTGTGTGGGACTTGTTCTATTATTCCATCTATACTGACCTCCATCAGGTTGCAAATTCAATATAATTTTTTTCTGCATCTAGCTCTGAAAAATTATTTCAGCTTCTAGCAGTGTGTGGGACTTGTTCTATTAGTCGATCTATAGTGACCTCCATCAGGTTGCAAATTAAAAATAATTTTTATCTGCATCTAGCTCTGAAAAAATATTTAGGCTTCTACCAGTGTGTGGGACTTGTTCTATTAGTCCATCTATAGTGACCTCCATCAGGTTGCAAATTCAATATAATTTTTTTCTGCATCTAGCTCTGAAAAAATATTTCAGCTTCTAGCAGTGTGTAGGACTTGTTCTATTAGTCCATCTATACTGACCTCCATCAGGTTGCAAATTAAAAATAATTTTTATCTGCATCTAGCTCTGAAAAAATATTTAGGCTTCTAGCAGTGTGTGGTACTTGGTCTATTAGTCCATCTATACTGACCTCCATCAGGTTGCAAATTCAATCTAATTTTTTTCTGCATCTAGCTCTGAAAAATATTTAGGCTTCTAGCAGTGTGTGGGACTTGTTCTATTAGTCCATCTATACTGACCTCCATCAGGTTGCAAATTCAATATAATTTTTATCTGCATCTAGCTCTGAAAAAATATTTCAGCTTCTAGCAGTGTGTGGGACTTGTTCTATTAGTCCATCTATACTGACCTCCATCAGGTTGCAAATTAAAAATAATTTTTATCTGCATCTACCTCTGAAAAAATATTTAGGCTTCTAGCAGTGTGTCTGACTTTTTCTATTAGTCAATCTATACTGACCTCCATCAGGTTGCAAATTAAAAATAATTTTTCTCTACATCTAGCTCTGAAAAAATATTTAGGCTTCTAGCAGTGTGTGGGACTTGGTCTATTAGTCCATCTATACTGACCTCCATCAGGATGCAAATTCAATCTAATTTTTTTCTGCATCTAGCTCTGATAAAATATTTCAGCCTCTAGCAGTGCGTGGGACTTGGTCTATTAGTCCATCTATACTGACCTCCATCAGGTTGCAAATTCAATCTAATTTTTTTCTGCATCTAGCTCTGAAAAAATATTTCAGCTTCTAGCAGTGTGTGGGACTTGTTCTATTAGTCCATCTATACTGACCTCCATCAGGTTGCAAATTAAAAATAATTTTTATCTGCATCTAGCTCTGAAAAAATATTTAGGCTTCTAGCAGTGTGTGGGACTTGGTCTATTAGTCCATCTATACTGACCTCCATCAGGTTGCAAATTCAATATAATTTTTTTCTGCATCTAGCTCTGAAAAAGTATTTAGGCTTCTAGCAGTGTGTGGGACTTGTTCTATTAGTTCATCTATACTGACCTCCATCAGGTTGCAAATTCAATATAATTTTTTTCTGCATCTAGCTGTGAAAAAATATTTCAGCTTCTAGCAGTGTGTGGGACTTGTTCTATTAGTCCATCTATACTGACCTCCATCAGGTTGCAAATTAAAAATAATTTTTATCTGCATCTAGCTCTGAAACAATATTTAGGCTTCTAGCAGTGTGTGGGACTTGGTCTATTAGTCCATCTATACTGACCTCCATCAGGTTGCAATTTCAATCTAATTTTTTTCTGCATCTAGATCTGAAAAAATATTTCAGCTTCTAGCAGTGTGTGGGACTTGTTCTATTAGTCCATCTATACTGACCTCCATCAGGTTGCAAATTCAATATAATTTTTTTCTGCATCTAGCTCTGAAAAAGTATTTAGGCTTCTAGCAATGTGTGGTACTTGTTCTATTAGTCCATCTATACTGACCTCCAACAGGTTGCAAATTAAAAATAATTTTTATCGACATCTCGCTCTGAAAAAATATTTAGGCTTCTAGCAGTGTGTGGGACTTTGTATATTAGTCCATCTATACTGACATCCATCAGGTTGCAAATTCAATATAATTTTTTCTGCATCTAGCTCTGAAAAAATATTTAGGCTTCTAGCAGTGTGTGGGACTTGTTCTATTAGTCCATCTATACTGACCACCATCAGGTTGCAAATTCAATATAATTTTTTTCTGCATCTAGCTCTGAAAAAATATTTCTGCTTCTAGCAGTGTGTGGGACTTTTTCTATTAGTCCATCTATACTGACCTCCATCAGGTTGCAAATTAAAAATAATTTTTATCTGCATCTAGCTCTGAAAAAATATTTAGGCTTCTACCAGTGTGTGGGACTTGGTCTATTAGTCCATCTATACTGACCTCCATCAGGTTGCAAATTCAATATAATTTTTTTCTGCATCTAGCTCTGAAAAAATATTTAGGCTTCTAGCAGTGTGTGGGACTTGTTCTATTATTCCATCTATACTGACCTCCATCAGGTTGCAAATTCAATATAATTTTTTTCTGCATCTAGCTCTGAAAAAATATTTCAGCTTCTAGCAGTGTGTAGGACTTGTTCTATTAGTCCATCTATACTGACCTCCATCAGGTTGCAAATTAAAAATAATTTTTATCTGCATCTAGCTCTGAAAAAATATTTAGGCTTCTAGCAGTGTGTGGTACTTGGTCTATTAGTCCATCTATACTGACCTCCATCAGGTTGCAAATTCAATCTAATTTTTTTCTGCATCTAGCTCTGAAAAATATTTAGGCTTCTAGCAGTGTGTGGGACTTGTTCTATTAGTCCATCTATACTGACCTCCATCAGGTTGCAAATTCAATATAATTTTTATCTGCATCTAGCTCTGAAAAAATATTTCAGCTTCTAGCAGTGTGTGGGACTTGTTCTATTAGTCCATCTATACTGACCTCCATCAGGTTGCAAATTAAAAATAATTTTTATCTGCATCTACCTCTGAAAAAATATTTAGGCTTCTAGCAGTGTGTGGGACTTGGTCTATTAGTCCATCTATACTGACCTCCATCAGGTTGCAAATTCAATATAATTTTTTTCTGCATCTAGCTCTGAAAAAATATTTCAGCTTCTAGCAGTGTGTGGGACTTTTTCTATTAGTCCATCTATACGGACCTCCATCAGGTTGCAAATTAAAAATAATTTTTATCTGCATCTAGCTCTGAAAAAATATTTAGGCTTCTACCAGTGTGTGGGACTTGGTCTATTAGTCCATCTATACTGACCTCCATCAGGTTGCAAATTCAATCTAATTTTTTTCTGCATCTAGCTCTGAAAAAATATTTAGGCTTCTAGCAGTGTGTGGGACTTGTTCTATTAGTCCATCTATACTGACCTCCATCAGGTTGCAAATTCAATATAATTTTTTTCTGCATCTAGCTCTGAAAAAATATTTCAGCTTCTAGCAGTGTGTGGGACTTGTTCTATTAGTCCATCTATACTGACCTCCATCAGGTTGCAAATTAAAAATAATTTTTATCTGCATCTAGCTCTGAAAAAATATTTAGGCTTCTACTGGTGTGTGGGACTTGGTCTACTAGTCCATCTATACTGACCTCCATCAGGTTGCAAATTCAATATAATTTTTTTCTGCATCTAGCTCTGAAAAAATATTTAGGCTTCTAGCAATGTGTGGGACTTGTTCTATTATTCCATCTATACTGACCTCCATCAGGTTGCAAATTCAATATAATTTTTTTCTGCATCTAGCTCTGAAAAAATATTTCAGCTTCTAGCAGTGTGTGGGACTTGTTCTATTAGTCCATCTATACTGACCTCCATCAGGTTGCAAATTAAAAATAATTTTTATCTGCATCTAGCTCTGAAAAAATATTTAGGCTTCTACCAGTGTGTGGGACTTGTTCTATTAGTCCATCTATACTGACCTCCATCAGGTTGCAAATTCAATATAATTTTTTTCTGCATCTAGCTCTGAAAAAGTATTTAGGCTTCTTGCAATGTGTGGGACTTATTCTATTTGTCCATCTATACTGACCTCCATCAGGTTGCAAATTCAATATAATTTTTTTCTGCATCTAGCTCTGAAAAAATATTTCAGCTTCTAGCAGTGTGTGGGACTTGTTCTATTAGTCAATCTATACTGACCTCCATCAGGTTGCAAATTAAAAATAATTTTTATCGGCATCTAGCTCTGAAAAAATATTTAGGCTTCTAGCAGTGTGTGGGACTTGGTATATTAGTCCATCTATACTGACCTCCATCAGGTTGCAAATTCAATATAATTTTTTCTGCATCTAGCTCTGAAAAAATATTTCAGCTTCTAGCAGTGTGTGGGACTTGTTCTATTAGTCCATCTATACTGACCTCCATCAGGTTGCAAATTAAAAATAATTTTTATCTGCATCTAGCTCTGAAAAAATATTTAGGCTTCTACCAGTGTGTGTGACTTGTTCTATTAGTCCATCTATACTGACCTCCATCAGGTTGCAAATTCAATATAATTTTTTTCTTCATCTAGCTCTGAAAAAATATTTCAGCTTCTAGCAGTGTGTAGGACTTGTTCTATTAGTCCATCTATACTGACCTCCATCAGGTTGCAAATTAAAAATAATTTTTATCTGCATCTAGCTCTGAAAAAATATTTAGGCTTCTAGCAGTGTGTGGTACTTGGTCTATTAGTCCATCTATACTGACCTCCATCAGGTTGCAAATTCAATATAATTTTTTTCTGCATCTAGTTGTGAAAAAATATTTCAGCTTCTAGCAGTGTGTGGTACTTGGTCTATTAGTCCATCTATACTGACCTCCATCAGGTTGCAAATTCAATCTAATTTTTATCTTCATCTAGCTCTGAAAAAATATTTAGGCTTCTACCAGTGTGTGGGACTTGGTCTATTAGTCCATCTATACTGACCTCCATCAGGTTGCAAATTCAATATAATTTTTTTCTTCATCTAGCTCTGAAAAAATATTTCAGCTTCTAGCAGTGTGTAGGACTTGTTCTATTAGTCCATCTATACTGACTTCCCTCAGGTTGCAAATTAAAAATAATTTTTATCTGCATCTAGCTCTGAAAAAATATTTAGGCTTCTAGCAGTGTGTGGTACTTGGTCTATTAGTCCATCTATACTGACCTCCATCAGGTTGCAAATTCAATATAATTTTTTTCTGCATCTAGCTGTGAAAAAATATTTCAGCTTCTAGCAGTGTGTGGTACTTGGTCTATTAGTCCATCTATACTGACCTCCATCAGGTTGCAAATTCAATCTAATTTTTATCTGCATCTAGCTCTGAAAAAATATTTAGGCTTCTACCAGTGTGTGGGACTTGGTCTATTAGTCCATCTATACTGACCTCCATCAGGTTGCAAATTCAATATAATTTTTTTCTGCATCTAGTTGTGAAAAAATATTTCAGCTTCTAGCAGTGTGTGGTACTTGGTCTATTAGTCCATCTATACTGACCTCCATCAGGTTGCAAATTCAATCTAATTTTTATCTTCATCTAGCTCTGAAAAAATATTTAGGCTTCTACCAGTGTGTGGGACTTGGTCTATTAGTCCATCTATACTGACCTCCATCATGTTGCAAATTCAATATAATTTTTTTCTTCATCTAGCTCTGAAAAAATATTTCAGCTTCTAGCAGTGTGTAGGACTTGTTCTATTAGTCCATCTATACTGACCTCCCTCAGGTTGCAAATTAAAAATAATTTTTATCTGCATCTAGCTCTGAAAAAATATTTAGGCTTCTAGCAGTGTGTGGTACTTGGTCTATTAGTCCATCTATACTGACCTCCATCAGGTTGCAAATTCAATATAATTTTTTTCTGCATCTAGCTGTGAAAAAATATTTCAGCTTCTAGCAGTGTGTGGTACTTGGTCTATTAGTCCATCTATACTGACCTCCATCAGGTTGCAAATTCAATCTAATTTTTATCTGCATCTAGCTCTGAAAAAATATTTAGGCTTCTAGCAGTGTGTGGGACTTGGTCTATTATTCCATCTATACTGACCTCCATCAGGTTGCAAATTCAATATAATTTTTTCTGCATCTAGCTCTGAAAAAAATATTTCAGCTTCTAGCAGTGTGTGGGACTTGTTCTATTAGTCCATCTATACTGACCTCCATCAGGTTGCAAATTAAAAATAATTTTTATCTGCATCTAGCTCTGAAAAAATATTTAGGCTTATACCAGTGTGTGGGACTTGTTCTATTAGTCCATCTATACTGACCTCCATCAGGTTGCAAATTCAATATAATTTTTTTCTGCATCTAGCTCTGAAAAAATATTTCAGCTTCTAGCAGTGTGTGGGACTTGGTCTATTAGTCCATCTATACTGACCTCCATCAGGTTGCAAATTCAATATAATATTTTTTTTTCTGCATCTAGCTCTGAAAAAGTATTTAGGCTTCTTGCAATGTGTGGGACTTATTCTATTAGTCCATCTATACTAACCTCCATCAGGTTGCAAATTCAATATAATTTTTTTCTGCATCTAGCTCTGAAAAAATATTTCAGCTTCTAGCAATGTGTGCGACTAGTTCTATTAGTCAATCTATACTGACCTCCATCAGGTTGCAAATTAAAAATATTTTTTATCTGCATCTAGCTCTGAAAAAATATTTAGGCTTCTAGCAGTGTGTGGGACTTGGTATATTAGTCCATCTATACTGACCTCCATCAGGTTGCAAATTCAATATAATTTTTTCTTCATCAAGCTCTGAAAAAATATTTCAGCTTCTAGCAGTGTGTGGGACTTTTTCTATTAGTCCATCTATACTGACCTCCATCAGGTTGCAAATTAAAAATATTTTTTTATCTGTATCTAGCTCTGAAAAAATATTTAGACTTCTAGCAGTGTGTGGGACTTGGTCTATTAGTCCATCTATACTGACCTCCATCAGGTTGCAAATTAAATCTAATTTTTTTCTGCGTCTAGCTCTGAAAAAATATTTCAGCTTCTAGCAGTGTGTGGGACTTGGTCTATTAGTCCATCTATACTGACCTCCATCAGGTTGCAAATTCAATCTAATTTTTTTCTGCATCTAGCTCTGAAAAAATATTTAGGCTTCTAGCAGTGTGTGGGACTTGTTCTATTAGTCCATCTTTACTGACCTCCATCAGGTTGCAAATTCAATATAATTTTTTTCTGCATCTAGCTCTGAAAAAATATTTCAGCTTCTAGCAGTGTGTATGACTTATTCTATTAGTCCATCTATACTGACCTCCATCAGGTTGCAAATAAAAAATTATTTTTATCTGCATCTAGCTCTGAAAAAATATTTAGGCTTCTAGCAGTGTGTGGTACTTGGTCTATTAGTCCATCTATACTGACCTCCATAGGGTTGCAAATTCAATATAATTTTTTTCTGCATCTAGCTCTGAAAAAATATTTAGGTTTCTAGCAGTGTGTGGGACTTGTTCTATTAGTCCATCTATACTGACCTCCATCAGGGTGCAAATTCAATTTTTTTTTTTTCTGCATCTAGCTCTGAAAAAATATTTCAGCATCTAGCAGTGTGTCTGACTTTTTCTATTAGTCAATCTATACTGACCTCCATCAGGTTGCAAATTAAAAATAATTTTTCTCTACATCTAGCTCTGAAAAAATATTTAGGCTTCTAGCAGTGTGTGGGACTTGGTCTATTAGTCCATCTATATTGACCTCCATCAGGATGCAAATTCAATCTAATTTTTTTCTGCATCTAGCTCTGATGAAATATTTCAGCTTCTAGCAGTGCGTGGGACTTGGTCTATTAGTCCATCTATACTGACCTCCATCAGGTTGCAAATTCAATCTAATTTTTTTCTGCATCTAGCTCTGAAAAAATATTTAGGCTTCTAGCAGTGTGTGGGACTTGGTCTTTTAGACCATCTATACTGACCTCCATCAGGTTGCAAATTCAATATAATTTTTTTCTGCATCTAGCTCTGAAAAAATATTTCAGCTCCTACCAGTGTGTGAGACTTGTTCTATTAGTCCATCTATACTGACCTCCATCAGGTTGCAAATTCAATGTAATTTTTTTCTGCATCTGGCTCTGAAAAAATAATTCTGCTTCTAGCAGTGTGTGGGACTTGTTCTATTAGTCCATCTATACTGACCTCCATCAGGTTGCAAATTCAATCTAATTTTTTTCTGCATCTAGCTCTGAAAAAATATTTAGGCTTCTAGCAGTGTGTGGGACTTGTTCTATTAGTCCATCTATACTGACCTCCATCAGGTTGCAAATTCAATATAATTTTTTTCTGCATCTAGCTCTGAAAAAATATTTCAGCTTCTAGCAGTGTGTGGGACTTTTTCTATTAGTCCATCTATACTGGCCTCCATCAGGTTGCAAATTAAAAATATTTTTTATCTGTATCTAGCTCTGAAAAAATATTTAGGCTTCTAGCAGTGTGTGGGACTTGGTCTATTAGTCCATCTATACTGACCTCCATCAGGTTGCAAATTAAAAATAATTTTATCTGCATCTACCTCTGAAAAAATATTTAGGCTTCTAGCAGTGTGTGGGACTTGGTCTATTAGTCCATCTATACTGACCTCCATCAGGTTGCAAATTCAATATAATATTTTTTTTTTCTGCATCTAGCTCTGAAAAAGTATTTAGGCTTCTTGCAATGTGTGGGACTTATTCTATTAGTCCATCTATACTGACCTCCATCAGGTTGCAAATTCAATATAATTTTTTTCTGCATCTAGCTCTGAAAAAATATTTCAGCTTCTAGCAATGTGTGGGACTTGTTCTATTAGTCAATCTATACTGACCTCCATCAGGTTGCAAATTAAAAATATTTTTTATCTGCATCTAGCTCTGAAAAAATATTTAGGCTTCTAGCAGTGTGTGGGACTTGGTATATTAGTCCATCTATACTGACCTCCATCAGGTTGCAAATTCAATATAATTTTTTCTGCATCAAGCTCTGAAAAAATATTTCAGCTTCTAGCAGTGTGTGGGACTTTTTCTATTAGTCCATCTATACTGACCTCCATCAGGTTGCAGATTAAAAATATTTTTTTATCTGTATCTAGCTCTGAAAAAATATTTAGACTTCTAGCAGTGTGTGGGACTTGGTCTATTAGTCCAGCTATACTGACCTCCATCAGGTTGCAAATTAAATCTAATTTTTTTCTGCGTCTAGCTCTGAAAAAATATTTCAGCTTCTAGCAGTGTGTGGGACTTGGTCTATTAGTCCATCTATACTGACCTCCATCAGGTTGCAAATTCAATCTAATTTTTTTCTGCATCTAGCTCTGAAAAAATATTTAGGCTTCTAGCAGTGTGTGGGACTTGTTCTATTAGTCCATCTATACTGACCTCCATCAGGTTGCAAATTCAATATAATTTTTTTCTGCATCTAGCTCTGAAAAAATATTTCAGCTTCTAGCAGTGTGTATGACTTATTCTATTAGTCCATCTATACTGACCTCCATCAGGTTGCAAATAAAAAAATATTTTTATCTGCATCTAGCTCTGAAAAAATATTTAGGCTTCTAGCAGTGTGTGGTACTTGGTCTATTAGTCCATCTATACTGACCTCCATAAGGTTGCAAATTCAATATAATTTTTTTCTGCATCTAGCTCTGAAAAAATATTTAGGTTTCTAGCAGTGTGTGGGACTTGTTCTATTAGTCCATCTATACTGACCTCCATCAGGTTGCAAATTCAATATATTTTTTTTCTGCATCTAGCTCTGAAAAAATATTTCAGCTTCTAGCAGTGTGTCTGACTTTTTCTATTAGTCAATCTATACTGACCTCCATCAGGTTGCAAATTAAAAATAATTTTTCTCTACATCTAGCTCTGAAAAAATATTTAGGCTTCTAGCAGTGTGTGGGACTTGGTCTATTAGTCCATCTATACTGACCTCCATCAGGATGCAAATTCAATCTAATTTTTTTCTGCATCTAGCTCTGATAAAATATTTCAGCCTCTAGCAGTGCGTGGGACTTGGTCTATTAGTCCATCTATACTGACCTCCATCAGGTTGCAAATTCAATCTAATTTTTTTCTGCATCTAGCTCTGAAAAAATATTTCAGCTTCTAGCAGTGTGTGGGACTTGTTCTATTAGTCCATCTATACTGACCTCCATCAGGTTGCAAATTAAAAATAATTTTTATCTGCATCTAGCTCTGAAAAAATATTTAGGCTTCTAGCAGTGTGTGGGACTTGGTCTATTAGTCCATCTATACTGACCTCCATCAGGTTGCAAATTCAATATAATTTTTTTCTGCATCTAGCTCTGAAAAAGTATTTAGGCTTCTAGCAGTGTGTGGGACTTGTTCTATTAGTTCATCTATACTGACCTCCATCAGGTTGCAAATTCAATATAATTTTTTTCTGCATCTAGCTGTGAAAAAATATTTCAGCTTCTAGCAGTGTGTGGGACTTGTTCTATTAGTCCATCTATACTGACCTCCATCAGGTTGCAAATTAAAAATAATTTTTATCTGCATCTAGCTCTGAAACAATATTTAGGCTTCTAGCAGTGTGTGGGACTTGGTCTATTAGTCCATCTATACTGACATCCATCAGGTTGCAATTTCAATCTAATTTTTTTCTGCATCTAGCTCTGAAAAAATATTTCAGCTTCTAGCAGTGTGTGGGACTTGTTCTATTAGTCCATCTATACTGACCTCCATCAGGTTGCAAATTCAATATAATTTTTTTCTGCATCTAGCTCTGAAAAAGTATTTAGGCTTCTAGCAATGTGTGGTACTTGTTCTATTAGTCCATCTATACTGACCTCCAACAGGTTGCAAATTAAAAATAATTTTTATCGACATCTAGCTCTGAAAAAATATTTAGGCTTCTAGCAGTGTGTGGGACTTTGTATATTAGTCCATCTATACTGACATCCATCAGGTTGCAAATTCAATATAATTTTTTCTGCATCTAGCTCTGAAAAAATATTTAGGCTTCTAGCAGTGTGTGGGACTTGTTCTATTAGTCCATCTATACTGACCACCATCAGGTTGCAAATTCAATATAATTTTTTTCTGCATCTATCTCTGAAAAAATATTTCAGCTTCTAGCAGTGTGTGGGACTTTTTCTATTAGTCCATCTATACTGACCTCCATCAGGTTGCAAATTAAAAATAATTTTTATCTGCATCTAGCTCTGAAAAAATATTTAGGCTTCTACCAGTGTGTGGGACTTGGTCTATTAGTCCATCTATACTGACCTCCATCAGGTTGCAAATTCAATATAATTTTTTTCTGCATCTAGCTCTGAAAAAATATTTAGGCTTCTAGCAGTGTGTGGGACTTGTTCTATTATTCCATCTATACTGACCTCCATCAGGTTGCAAATTCAATATAATTTTTTTCTGCATCTAGCTCTGAAAAATTATTTCAGCTTCTAGCAGTGTGTGGGACTTGTTCTATTAGTCGATCTATACTGACCTCCATCAGGTTGCAAATTAAAAATAATTTTTATCTGCATCTAGCTCTGAAAAAATATTTAGGCTTCTACCAGTGTGTGGGACTTTTTCTATTAGTCCATCTATAGTGACCTCCATCAGGTTGCAAATTCAATATAATTTTTTTCTGCATCTAGCTCTGAAAAAATATTTCAGCTTCTAGCAGTGTGTAGGACTTGTTCTATTAGTCCATCTATACTGACCTCCATCAGGTTGCAAATTAAAAATAATTTTTATCTGCATCTAGCTCTGAAAAAATATTTAGGCTTCTAGCAGTGTGTGGTACTTGGTCTATTAGTCCATCTATACTGACCTCCATCAGGTTGCAAATTCAATCTAATTTTTTTCTGCATCTAGCTCTGAAAAATATTTAGGCTTCTAGCAGTGTGTGGGACTTGTTCTATTAGTCCATCTATACTGACCTCCATCAGGTTGCAAATTCAATATAATTTTTATCTGCATCTAGCTCTGAAAAAATATTTCAGCTTCTAGCAGTGTGTGGGACTTGTTCTATTAGTCCATCTATACTCACCTCCATCAGGTTGCAAATTAAAAATAATTTTTATCTGCATCTACCTCTGAAAAAATATTTAGGCTTCTAGCAGTGTGTGGGACTTGGTCTATTAGTCCATCTATACTGACCTCCATCAGGTTGCAAATTCAATATAATTTTTTTCTGCATCTAGCTCTGAAAAAATATTTCAGCTTCTAGCAGTGTGTGGGAATATTTCTATTAGTCCATCTATACGGACCTCCATCAGGTTGCAAATTAAAAATAATTTTTATCTGCATCTAGCTCTGAAAAAATATTTAGGCTTCTACCAGTGTGTGGGACTTGGTCTATTAGTCCATCTATACTGACCTCCATCAGGTTGCAAATTCAATCTAATTTTTTTCTGCATCTAGCTCTGAAAAAATATTTAGGCTTCTAGCAGTGTGTGGGACTTGTTATATTAGTCCATCTATACTGACCTCCATCAGGTTGCAAATTCAATATAATTTTGTTTCTGCATCTAGCTCTGAAAAAATATTTCAGCTTCTAGCAGTGTGTGGGACTTGTTCTATTAGTCCATCTATACTGACCTCCATCAGGTTGCAAATTAAAAATAATTTTTATCTGCATCTAGCTCTGAAAAAATATTTAGGCTTCTACCGGTGTGTGGGACTTGGTCTACTAGTCCATCTATACTGACCTCCATCAGGTTGCAAATTCAATATAATTTTTTTCTGCATCTAGCTCTGCAAAAATATTTAGGCTTCTAGCAATGTGTGGGACTTGTTCTATTATTCCATCTATACTGACCTCCATCAGGTTGCAAATTCAATATAATTTTTTTCTGCATCTAGCTCTGAAAAAATATTTCAGCTTCTAGCAGTGTGTGGGACTTGTTCTATTAGTCCATCTATACTGACCTCCATCAGGTTGCAAATTAAAAATAATTTTTATCTGCATCTAGCTCTGAAAAAATATTTAGGCTTCTACCAGTGTGTGGGACTTGTTCTATTAGTCCATCTATACTGACCTCCATCAGGTTGCAAATTCAATATAATTTTTTTCTGCATCTAGCTCTGAAAAAGTATTTAGGCTTCTTGCAATGTGTGGGACTTATTCTATTTGTCCATCTATACTGACCTCCATCAGGTTGCAAATTCAATATAATTTTTTTCTGCATCTAGCTCTGAAAAAATATTTCAGCTTCTAGCAGTGTGTGGGACTTGTTCTATTAGTCAATCTATACTGACCTCCATCAGGTTGCAAATTAAAAATAATTTTTATCGGCATCTAGCTCTGAAAAAATATTTAGGCTTCTAGCAGTGTGTGGGACTTGGTATATTAGTCCATCTATACTGACCTCCATCAGGTTGCAAATTCAATATAATTTTTTCTGCATCAAGCTCTGAAAAAATATTTCAGCTTCTAGCAGTGTGTGGGACTTGTTCTATTAGTCCATCTATACTGACCTCCATCAGGTTGCAAATTAAAAATAATTTTTATCTGCATCAAGCTCTGAAAAAATATTTAGGCTTCTAGCAGTGTGTGGGACTTGGTCTATTAGTCCATCTATACTGACCTCCATCAGGTTGCAAATTCAATATAATTTTTTTCTGCATCTAGCTCTGAAAAAATATTTCAGCTTCTAGCAGTGTGTGGGACTTGTTCTATTAGTCCATCTATACTGACCTCCATCAGGTTGCAAATTAAAAATAATTTTTATCTACATTTAGCTCTGAAAAAATATTTAGGCTTCTAGCAGTGTGTGCGACTTGGTCTATTAGTCCATCTATACTGACCTCCATCAGGATGCAAATTCAATCTAATTTTTTTCTGCATCTAGCTCTGATAAAATATTTCAGCTTCTAGCAGTGCGTGGGACTTGGTCTATTAGTCCATCTATACTGACCTCCATCAGGTTGCAAATTAAAAATAATTTTTCTCTACATCTAGCTCTGAAAAAATATTTAGGCTTCTAGCAGTGTGTGGGACTTGGTCTATTAGTCCATCTATACTGACCTCCATCAGGATGCATATTCAATCAAATTTTTTTCTGCATCTAGCTCTGAAAAAATATTTAGGCTTCAGCAGTGTGTGGGACTTGGTCTTTTAGTCCATCTATACTGACCTCCATTAGGTTGCAAATTCAATATAATTTTTTTCTGCATCTAGCTCTGAAAAAATATTTCAGCTCCTACCAGTGTGTGAGACTTGTTCTATTAGTCCATCTATACTGACCTCCATCAGGTTGCAAATTCAATATAATTTTTTTCTGCATCTGGCTCTGAAAAAATAATTCTGCTTCTAGCAGTGTGTGGGACTTGTTCTATTAGTCCATCTATACTGACCTCCATCAGGTTGCAAATTAAAAATATTTTTTATCTGTATCTAGCTCTGAAAAAATATTTAGGCTTCTAGCAGTGTGTGGGACTTGGTCTATTAGTCCATCTATACTGACCTCCATCAGGTTGCAAATTCAATCTAATTTTTTTCTGCATCTAGCTCTGAAAAAATATTTAGGCTTCTAGCAGTGTGTGGGACTTGTTCTATTAGTCCATCTATACTGACCTCCATCAGGTTGCAAATTCAATATAATTTTTTTCTGCATCTAGCTCTGAAAAAATATTTCAGCTTCTAGCAGTGTGTATGACTTGTTCTCTTAGTCCATCTATACTGACCTCCATCAGGTTGCAAATTAAAAATAATTTTTCTCTGCATCTAGCTCTGAAAAAATATTTAGGCTTCTAGCAGTGTGTGGGACTTGGTCTATTAGTCCATCTATACTGACCTCCATCAGGTTGCAAATTCAATCTAATTTTTTTCTGCATCTAGCTCTGATAAAATATTTTAGCTTCTAGCAGTGCGTGGGACTTGGTCTAATAGTCCATCTATACTGACCTCCATCAGGTTGCAAATTCAATCTAATTTTTTTCTGCATCTAGCTCTGAAAAAATATTTAGGCTTCTAGCAGTGTGTGGGACTTGGTCTATTAGTCCATCTATACTGACCTCCATCAGGTTGCAAATTCAATATAATTTTTTTCTGCATCTAGCTCTGAAAAAATATTTCAGCTCCTACCAGTGTGTGAGACTTGTTCTATTAGTCCATCTATACTGATCTTCATCAGGTTGCAAATTCAATATAATTTTTTTCTGCATCTGGCTCTGAAAAAATAATTCTGCTTCTAGCAGTGTGTGGGACTTGTTCTATTAGTCCATCTATACTGACCTCCATCAGGTTGCAAATTAAAAATAATTTTTATCTGCATCTAGCTCTGAAAAAATATTTAGGCTTCTAGCAGTGTGTGGGACTTGGTCTATTAGTCCATCTATACTGACCTCCATCAGGTTGCAAATTCAATATAATTTTTTTCTGCATCTAGCTCTGAAAAAGTATTTAGGCTTCTAGCAATGTGTGGTACTTGTTCTATTAGTCCATCTATACTGACCTCCAACAGGTTGCAAATTAAAAATAATTTTTATCGACATCTAGCTCTGAAAAAATATTTAGGCTTCTAGCAGTGTGTGGGACTTTGTATATTAGTCCATCTATACTGACATCCATCAGGTTGCAAATTCAATATAATTTTTTCTGCATCTAGCTCTGAAAAAATATTTAGGCTTCTAGCAGTGTGTGGGACTTGTTCTATTAGTCGATCTATACTGACCTCCATCAGGTTGCAAATTAAAAATAATTTTTATCTGCATCTAGCTCTGAAAAAATATTTAGGCTTCTACCAGTGTGTGGGACTTGTTCTATTAGTCCATCTATACTGACCTCCATCAGGTTGCAAATTCAATATAATTTTTTTCTGCATCTAGCTCTGAAAAAATATTTCAGCTTCTAGCAGTGTGTAGGACTTGTTCTATTAGTCCATCTATACTGACCTCCATCAGGTTGCAAATTAAAAATAATTTTTATCTGCATCTAGCTCTGAAAAAATATTTAGGCTTCTAGCAGTGTGTGGTACTTGGTCTATTAGTCCATCTATACTGACCTCCATCAGGTTGCAAATTCAATCTAATTTTTTTCTGCATCTAGCTCTGAAAAAATATTTAGGCTTCTAGCAGTGTGTGGGACTTGTTCTATTAGTCCATCTATACTGACCTCCATCAGGTTGCAAATTCAATATAATTTTTATCTGCATCTAGCTCTGAAAAAATATTTCAGCTTCTAGCAGTGTGTGGGACTTGTTCTATTAGTCCATCTATACTGACCTCCATCAGGTTGCAAATTAAAAATAATTTTTATCTGCATCTACCTCTGAAAAAATATTTAGGCTCCTAGCAGTGTGTGGGACTTGTTCTATTAGTCCATCTATACTGACCTCCATCAGGTTGCAAATTCAATATAATTTTTTTCTGCATCTAGCTCTGAAAAAATATTTCAGCTTCTAGCAGTGTGTGGGACTTGTTCTATTAGTCCATCTATACTGACCTCCATCAGGTTGCAAATTAAAAATAATTTTTCTCTACATTTAGCTCTGAAAAAATATTTAGGCTTCTAGCAGTGTGTGCGACTTGGTCTATTAGTCCATCTATACTGACCTCCATCAGGATGCAAATTCAATCTAATTTTTTTCTGCATCTAGCTCTGATAAAATATTTCAGCTTCTAGCAGTGCGTGGGACTTGGTCTATTAGTCCATCTATACTGACCTCCATCAGGTTGCAAATTAAAAATAATTTTTCTCTACATCTAGCTCTGAAAAAATATTTAGGCTTCTAGCAGTGTGTGGGACTTGGTCTATTAGTCCATCTATACTGACCTCCATCAGGATGCATATTCAATCAAATTTTTTTCTGCATCTAGCTCTGAAAAAATATTTAGGCTTCAGCAGTGTGTGGGACTTGGTCTTTTAGTCCATCTATACTGACCTCCATCAGGTTGCAAATTCAATATAATTTTTTTCTGCATCTAGCTCTGAAAAAATATTTCAGCTCCTTCCAGTGTGTGAGACTTGTTCTATTAGTCCATCTATACTGACCTCCATCAGGTTGCAAATTCAATATAATTTTTTTCTGCATCTGGCTCTGAAAAAATAATTCTGCTTCTAGCAGTGTGTGGGACTTGTTCTATTAGTCCATCTATACTGACCTCCATCAGGTTGCAAATTAAAAATATTTTTTATCTGTATCTAGCTCTGAAAAAATATTTAGGCTTCTAGCAGTGTGTGGGACTTGGTCTATTAGTCCATCTATACTGACCTCCATCAGGTTGCAAATTCAATCTAATTTTTTTCTGCATCTAGCTCTGAAAAAATATTTAGGCTTCTAGCAGTGTGTGGGACTTGTTCTATTAGTCCATCTATACTGACCTCCATCAGGTTGCAAATTCAATATAATTTTTTTCTGCATCTAGCTCTGAAAAAATATTTCAGCTTCTAGCAGTGTGTATGACTTGTTCTCTTAGTCCATCTATACTGACCTCCATCAGGTTGCAAATTAAAAATAATTTTTCTCTGCATCTAGCTCTGAAAAAATATTTAGGCTTCTAGCAGTGTGTGGGACTTGGTCTATTAGTCCATCTATACTGACCTCCATCAGGTTGCAAATTCAATCTAATTTTTTTCTGCATCTAGCTCTGATAAAATATTTTAGCTTCTAGCAGTGCGTGGGACTTGGTCTAATAGTCCATCTATACTGACCTCCATCAGGTTGCAAATTCAATCTAATTTTTTTCTGCATCTAGCTCTGAAAAAATATTTAGGCTTCTAGCAGTGTGTGGGACTTGGTCTATTAGTCCATCTATACTGACCTCCATCAGGTTGCAAATTCAATATAATTTTTTTCTGCATCTAGCTCTGAAAAAATATTTCAGCTCCTACCAGTGTGTGAGACTTATTCTATTAGTCCATCTATACTGACCTTCATCAGGTTGCAAATTCAATATAATTTTTTTCTGCATCTGGCTCTGAAAAAATAATTCTGCTTCTAGCAGTGTGTGGGACTTGTTCTATTAGTCCATCTATACTGACCTCCATCAGGTTGCAAATTAAAAATAATTTTTATCTGCATCTAGCTCTGAAAAAATATTTAGGCTTCTAGCAGTGTGTGGGACTTGGTCTATTAGTCCATCTATACTGACCTCCATCAGGTTGCAAATTCAATATAATTTTTTTCTGCATCTAGCTCTGAAAAAGTATTTAGGCTTCTAGCAATGTGTGGTACTTGTTCTATTAGTCCATCTATACTGACCTCCAACAGGTTGCAAATTAAAAATAATTTTTATCGACATCTAGCTCTGAAAAAATATTTAGGCTTCTAGCAGTGTGTGGGACTTTGTATATTAGTCCATCTATACTGACATCCATCAGGTTGCAAATTCAATATAATTTTTTTCTGCATCTAGCTCTGAAAAAATATTTCAGCTTCTAGCAGTGTGTGGGACTTTTTCTATTAGTCCATCTATACTGACCTCCATCAGGTTGCAAATTAAAAATAATTTTTATCTGCATCTAGCTCTGAAAAAATATTTAGGCTTCTACCAGTGTGTGGGACTTGGTCTATTAGTCCATCTATACTGACCTCCATCAGGTTGCAATTTCAATATAATTTTTTTCTGCATCTAGCTCTGAAAAAATATTTAGGCTTCTAGCAGTGTGTGGGACTTGTTCTATTATTCCATCTATACTGACCTCCATCATGTTGCAAATTCAATATAATTTTTTTCTGCATCTAGCTCTGAAAAAATATTTCAGCTTCTAGCAGTGTGTGGGACTTGTTCTATTATTCGATCTATACTGACCTCCATCAGGTTGCAAATTAAAAATAATTTTTATCTGCATCTAGCTCTGAAAAAATATTTAGGCTTCTACCAGTGTGTGGGACTTGTTCTATTAGTCCATCTATACTGACCTCCATCAGGTTGCAAATTCAATATAATTTTTTTCTGCATCTAGCTCTGAAAAAATATTTCAGCTTCTAGCAGTGTGTAGGACTTGTTCTATTAGTACATCTATACTGACCTCCATCAGGTTGCAAATTAAAAATAATTTTTATCTGCATCTAGCTCTGAAAAAATATTTAGGCTTCTAGCAGTGTGTGGTACTTGGTCTATTAGTCCATCTATACTGACCTCCATCAGGTTGCAAATTCAATCTAATTTTTTTCTGCATCTAGCTCTGAAAAATATTTAGGCTTCTAGCAGTGTGTGGGACTTGTTCTATTAGTCCATCTATACTGACCTCCATCAGGTTGCAAATTCAATATAATTTTTATCTGCATCTAGCTCTGAAAAAATATTTCAGCTTCTAGCAGTGTGTGGGACTTGTTCTATTAGTCCATCTATACTGACCTCCATCAGGTTGCAAATTAAAAATAATTTTTATCTGCATCTACCTCTGAAAAAATATTTAGGCTTCTAGCAGTGTGTGGGACTTGTTCTATTAGTCCATCTATACTGACCTCCATCAGGTTGCAAATTAAAAATAATTTTTATCTGCATCTAGCTCTGAAAAAATATTTAGGCTTCTACCGGTGTGTGGGACTTGGTCTATTAGTCCATCTATACTGACCTCCATCAGGTTGCAAATTCAATATAATTTTTTTCTGCATCTAGCTCTGAAAAAATATTTAGGCTTCTAGCAGTGTGTGGGACTTGTTCTATTATTCCATCTATACTGACCTCCATCAGGTTGCAAATTCAATATAATTTTTTTCTGCATCTGGCTCTGAAAAAATAATTCTGCTTCTAGCAGTGTGTGGGACTTGTTCTATTAGTCCATCTATACTGACCTCCATCAGGTTGCAAATTAAAAATAATTTTTCTCTACATCTAGCTCTGAAAAAATATTTAGGCTTCTAGCAGTGTGTGCGACTTGGTCTATTAGTCCATCTATACTGACCTCCATCAGGATGCAAATTCAATCTAATTTTTTTCTGCATCTAGCTCTGATAAAATATTTCAGCTTCTAGCAGTGCGTGGGACTTGGTCTATTAGTCCATCTATACTGACCTCCATCAGGTTGCAAATTAAAAATAATTTTTCTCTACATCTAGCTCTGAAAAAATATTTAGGCTTCTAGCAGTGTGTGGGACTTGGTCTATTAGTCCATCTATACTGACCTCCATCAGGATGCATATTCATTCAAATTTTTTTCTGCATCTAGCTCTGAAAAAATATTTAGGCTTCTAGCAGTGTGTGGGACTTGGTCTTTTAGTCCATCTATACTGACCTCCATCAGGTTGCAAAGTCAATATAATTTTTTTCTGCATCTGGCTCTGAAAAAATAATTCTGCTTCTAGCAGTGCGTGGGACTTGTTCTATTAGTCCATCTATACTGACCTCCATCAGGTTGCAAATTAAAAATATTTTTATCTGTATCTAGCTCTGAAAAAATATTTAGGCTTCTAGCAGTGTGTGGGACTTGGTCTACTAGTCCATCTATACTGACCTCCATCAGGTTGCAAATTCAATCTAATTTTTTTCTGCATCTAGCTCTGAAAAAATATTTAGGCTTCTAGCAGTGTGTGGGACTTGGTCTATTAGTCCATCTATACTGACCTCCATCAGGTTGCAAATTCAATATAATTTTTTTCTGCATCTAGCTCTGAAAAAATATTTCAGCTTCTAGCAGTGTGTATGACTTGTTCTATTAGTCCATCTATACTGACCTCCATCAGGTTGCAAATTAAAAATAATTTTTCTCTGCATCTAGCTCTGAAAAAATATTTAGGCTTCTAGCAGTGTGTGGGACTTGGTCTATTAGTCCATCTATACTGACCTCCATCAGGTTGCAAATTCAATCTAATTTTTTTCTGCATCTAGCTCTGATAAAATATTTTAGCTTCTAGCAGTGTGTGGGACTTGGTCTAATCGTCCATCTATACTGACCTCCATCAGGTTGCAAATTCAATCTAATTTTTTTCTGCATCTAGCTCTGAAAAAATATTTAGGCTTCTAGCAGTGTGTGGGACTTGGTCTATTAGTCCATCTATACTGACCTCCATCAGGTTGCAAATTCAATATAATTTTTTTCTGCATCTAGCTCTGAAAAAATATTTCAGCTCCTACCAGTGTGTGAGACTTGTTCTATTAGTCCATCTATACTGACCTTCATCAGGTTGCAAATTCAATATAATTTTTTTCTGCATCTGGCTCTGAAAAAATAATTCTGCTTCTAGCAGTGTGTGGGACTTGGTCTATTAGTCCATCTATACTGACCTCCATCAGGTTGCAAATTAAAAATAATTTTTATCTGCATCTAGCTCTGAAAAAATATTTAGGCTTCTAGCAGTGTGTGGGACTTGGTCTATTAGTCCATCTATACTGACCTCCATCAGGTTGCAAATTCAATATAATTTTTTTCTGCATCTAGCTCTGAAAAAGTATTTAGGCTTCTAGCAATGTGTGGTACTTGTTCTATTAGTCCATCTATACTGACCTCCAACAGGTTGCAAATTAAAAATAATTTTTATCGACATCTAGCTCTGAAAAAATATTTAGGCTTCTAGCAGTGTGTGGGACTTTGTATATTAGTCCATCTATACTGACATCCATCAGGTTGCAAATTCAATATAATTTTTTCTGCATCTAGCTCTGAAAAAATATTTAGGCTTCTAGCAGTGTGTGGGACTTGTTCTATTATTCCATCTATACTGACCTCCATCAGGTTGCAAATTCAATATAATTTTTTTCTGCATCTAGCTCTGAAAAAATATTTCAGCTTCTAGCAGTGTGTGGGACTTGTTCTATTAGTCGATCTATACTGACCTCCATCAGGTTGCAAATTAAAAATAATTTTTATCTGCATCTAGCTCTGAAAAAATATTTAGGCTTCTAGCAGTGTGTGGCACTTGGTCTATTAGTCCATCTATACTGACCTCCATCAGGTTGCAAATTCAATCTAATTTTTTTCTGCATCTAGCTCTGAAAAAATATTTAGGCTTCTAGCAGTGTGTGGGACTTGTTCTATTAGTCCATCTATACTGACCTCCATCAGGTTGCAAATTCAATATAATTTTTATCTGCATCTAGCTCTGAAAAAATATTTCAGCTTCTAGCAGTGTGTGGGACTTGTTCTATTAGTCCATCTATACTGACCTCCATCAGGTTGCAAATTAAAAATAATTTTTATCTGCATCTAACTCTGAAAAAATATTTAGGCTTCTAGCAGTGTGTGGGACTTGGTCTATTAGTCCATCTATACTGACCTCCATCAGGTTGCAAATTCAATATAATTTTTTTCTGCATCTAGCTCTGAAAAAATATTTCAGCTTCTAGCAGTGTGTGGGACTTTTTCTATTAGTCCATCTATACGGACCTCCATCAGGTTGCAAATTAAAAATAATTTTTATCTGCATCTAGCTCTGAAAAAATATTTAGGCTTCTAGCAGTGTGTGGGACTTGGTCTATTAGTCCATCTATACTGACCTCCATCAGGTTGCAAATTCAATCTAATTTTTTTCTGCATCTAGCTCTGAAAAAATATTTAGGCTTCTAGCAGTGTGTGGGACTTGTTCTATTAGTCCATCTATACTGACCTCCATCAGGTTGCAAATTCAATATAATTTTTTTCTGCATCTAGCTCTGAAAAAATATTTCAGCTTCTAGCAGTGTGTGGGACTTGTTCTATTAGTCCATCTATACTGACCTCCATCAGGTTGCAAATTAAAAATAATTTTTCTCTGCATCTAGCTCTGAAAAAATATTTAGGCTTCTACCGGTGTGTGGGACTTGGTCTATTAGTCCATCTATACTGACCTCCATCAGGTTGCAAATTCAATATAATTTTTTTCTGCATCTAGCTCTGAAAAAATATTTCAGCTTCTAGCAGTGTGTGGGACTTGTTCTATTAGTCCATCTATACTGACCTCCATCAGGTTGCAAATTAAAAATAATTTTTATCTGCATCTAGCTCTGAAAAAATATTTAGGCTTCTACCAGTGTGTGGGACTTGTTCTATTAGTCCATCTATACTGACCTCCATCAGGTTGCAAATTCAATATAATTTTTTTCTGCATCTAGCTCTGAAAAAATATTTCAGCTTCTAGCAGTGTGTGGGACTTGTTCTATTAGTCCATCTATACTGACCTCCCTCAGGTTGCAAATTAAAAATAATTTTTATCTGCATCTAGCTCTGAAAAAATATTTAGGCTTCTAGCAGTGTGTGGTACTTGGTCTATTAGTCCATCTATACTGACCTCCATCAGGTTGCAAATTCAATCTAATTTTTTTCTGCATCTTGCTCTGAAAAAATATTTAGGCTTCTAGCAGTGTGTGGGACTTGTTCTATTAGTCCATCTATGCTGACCTCCATCAGGTTGCAAATTAAAAATAATTTTCATCTGCATCTACCTCTGAAAAAATATTTAGGCTTCTAGCAGTGTGTGGGACTTGGTCTATTAGTCCATCTATACTGACCTCCATCAGGTTGCAAATTCAATATAAGTTTTTTTTTTTCTGCATCTAGCTCTGAAAAAGTATTTAGGCTTCTTGCAATGTGTGGGACTTATTCTATTTGTCAATCTATACTGACCTCCATCAGGTTGCAAATTCAATATAATTTTTTTCTGCATCTAGCTCTGAAAAAATATTTCAGCTTCTAGCAGTGTGTGGGACTTGTTCTATTAGTCAATCTATACTGACCTCCATCAGGTTGCAAATTAAAAATAATTTTTATCGGCATCTAGCTCTGAAAAAATATTTAGGCTTCTAGCAGTGTGTGGGACTTGGTATATTAGTCCATCTATACTGACCTCCATCAGGTTGCAAATTCAATATAATTTTTTCTGCATCAAGCTCTGAAAAAATATTTCAGCTTCTAGCAGTGTGTGGGACTTGTTCTATTAGTCCATCTATACTGACCTCCATCAGGTTGCAAATTAAAAATAATTTTTATCTGCATCAAGCTCTGAAAAAATATTTAGGCTTCTAGCAGTGTGTGGGACTTGGTCTATTAGTCCATCTATACTGACCTCCATCAGGTTGCAAATTCAATATAATTTTTTTCTGCATCTAGCTCTGAAAAAATATTTCAGCTTCTAGCAGTGTGTGCGACTTGGTCTATTAGTTCATCTATACTGACCTCCATCAGGATGCAAATTCAATCTAATTTTTTTCTGCATCTAGCTCTGATAAAATATTTCAGCTTCTAGCAGTGCGTGGGACTTGGTCTATTAGTCCATTTATACTGACCTCCATCAGGTTGCAAATTAAAAATAATTTTTCTCTACATCTAGCTCTGAAAAAATATTTAGGCTTCTAGCAGTGTGTGGGACTTGGTCTATTAGTCCATCTATACTGACCTCCATCAGGATGCATATTCAATCTAATTTTTTTCTGCATCTAGCTCTGAAAAAATATTTAGGCTTCTAGCAGTGTGTGGGACTTGGTCTTTTAGTCCATCTATACTGACCTCCATCAGGTTGCAATTTCAATATAATTTTTTTCTGCATCTAGCTCTGAAAAAATATTTCAGCTCCTACCAGTGTGTGAGACTTGTTCTATTAGTCCATCTATACTGACCTCCATCAGGTTGCAAATTCAATATAATTTTTTTCTGCATCTGGCTCTGAAAAAATAATTCTGCTTCTAGCAGTGTGTGGGACTTGTTCTATTAGTCCATCTATACTGACCTCCATCAGGTTGCAAATTAAAAATATTTTTTATCTGTATCTAGCTCTGAAAAAATATTTAGGCTTCTAGCAGTGTGTGGGACTTGGTCTATTAGTCCATCTATACTGACCTCCATCAGGTTGCAAATTCAATCTAATTTTTTTCTGCATCTAGCTCTGAAAAAATATTTAGGCTTTTAGCAGTGTGTGGGACTTGTTCTATTAGTCCATCTATACTGACCTCCATCAGGTTGCAAATTCAATATAATTTTTTTCTGCATCTAGCTCTGAAAAAATATTTCAGCTTCTAGCAGTGTGTATGACTTGTTCTATTAGTCCATCTATACTGACCTCCATCAGGTTGCAAATTAAAAATAATTTTTCTCTGCATCTAGCTCTGAAAAAATATTTAGGCTTCTAGCAGTGTGTGGGACTTGGTCTATTAGTCCATCTATACTGACCTCCATCAGGTTGCAAATTCAATATAATTTTTTTCTGCATCTAGCTCTGAAAAAATATTTCAGCTCCTACCAGTGTGTGAGACTTGTTCTATTAGTCCATCTATACTGACCTTCATCAGGTTGCAAATTCAATATAATTTTTTTCTGCATCTGGCTCTGAAAAAATAATTCTGCTTCTAGCAGTGTGTGGGACTTGTTCTATTAGTCCATCTATACTGACCTCCATCAGGTTGCAAATTAAAAATAATTTTATCTGCATCTAGCTCTGAAAAAATATTTAGGCTTCTAGCAGTGTGTGGGACTTGGTCTATTAGTCCATCTATACTGACCTCCATCAGGTTGCAAATTCAATATAATTTTTTTCTGCATCTAGCTCTGAAAAAGTATTTAGGCTTCTAGCACTGTGTGGTACTTGTTCTATTAGTCCATCTATACTGACCTCCAACAGGTTGCAAATTAAAAATAATTTTTATCGACATCTAGCTCTGAAAAAATATTTAGGCTTCTAGCAGTGTGTGGGACTTTGTATATTAGTCCATCTATACTGACATCCATCAGGTTGCAAATTCAATATAATTTTTTCTGCATCTAGCTCTGAAAAAATATTTCAGCTTATAGCAGTGTGTGGGACTTGTTCTATTAGTCCATCTATACTGACCTCCATCAGGTTGCAAATTAAAAATAATTTTTATCTGCATCTAGCTCTGAAAAAATATTTAGGCTTCTAGCAGTGTGTGGGACTTGGTCTATTAGTCCATCTATACTGACCTCCATCAGGTTGCAAATTCAATATAATTTTTTTCTGTGTCTAGCTCTGAAAAAATATTTAGGCTTCTAGCAGTGTGTGGGACTTGGTCTGTTAGTCCATCTATACTAACCTCCACCAGGTTGCAAATTAAAAATAATTTTTACCTGCATCTAGCCCTGAAAATATTTTTTCTTCCCAATAGTGGTAGCAATAGAAATATGGGGCGCGCACCTGGGTAACAAAAATATACTCTTCATAACAAAAAACACCAGCCTAGAGCATTGCATTAATAAGATGGCATCATCGTCTCTCCCAGTGCTAGGCCTTCTACGCCGGCTAGCATTCCTGTATGGGTCCGCGCTAGCCACTATGCTGAGGGGTCTAAAGCTGCTGCTAACGCTTTATAACAATTCAATTGGCAGATTTTCACAGAGCTTTTCCCAACGCCCACCCGTCGGGCAACAGTTGCCCACCCTCCCTATGTGATCTAGTGGCGTATAGTTAATGCCATTAATCAGAGCGTCAGTTGCCCCGTCGACGTGGCAAGCATACAGTAAGGCATGGGAAGACTGGACACGACTAATAGCAGGCAGACGGGTTGACCAATGTGAACAAGCCAGATCACAAGTCACCATAGAATTTCTCCACCAGCTAATAATGAGGGGCATATCAGGCGCGTCAGCGCAGCGGTGTCTGACCGGCATAGCATTTCACATCCAACTACTGAATTGGGGAGATGTGACAAAGATTCATCATCAGACAATCCATAAAAGGGTGGAAAAGGGGTCAGCCAAGTCAGGAGTGTAGACGTCCCGTCCCGTGTCACTAAAACTGATTTCTCACATCATATCCCTAACACCATTAACATGACACTCACAATTTGAAGCAACACTACTGTCTACTGTATTTATGATCGCCTTCTTCGGGGCGCTATGCATAAGCGAATTAGTCCCTCAATCCAAAATTACCACCAGTGGAGGCTTATTACACCAAGACGTAGTCATAGCCAATAATGCAATACGTCTACGCATACGCCAATCGAAAACGGTTCCAGCGGGCAGGGGCACTTGGGTACTTCTACAACCCACAAACGGTACACTGAGTCGGGTAACAATAGTAAAAACATATCTAACCATCAGATCACAAAGTAATTTCTTCCTATCACACATTGATGAAACGCCATTATCAAGATACCAGTTCCAAGCTATATTTAATAAATGCATAACATCGGCAGGGAACCACCCCAAAAGATTACGGGACACACTCATTACGCATAGGCGCGGCCACGGAAGCAGCAAGAGCAGGACTGTCAGAAACGGAAGTTCAAAGTATAGGGAGATGGCGATCCACGTGTTTGGCGAGATACATAAGACCGGACTTGTTATCCTAACGTGGTTTGTTTCTTTTACAGGTGACGCTAAGCCAACAGTGTGGGTGATAGGCCACTCATATATATATTGGGAAGAAAAAAGGGCGAAAGTCCGCCCAGGCGGGAGGAAATTAGAGTTTCATAACACATATTTCAACTGGAGAGGTATTAGAGGCCTGCTATGGCCACAGGTACTAATGGAGGTAATCAAGGTAGGGAGAGAGGCAAGAGGTCTGGTCATCTTAGTTATACAGGACGGGGGAAACAACCTAGGTCATCACAAGAGCGCTTAACTAATGGCAATAATGAAACTAAACACTGAGAGCTTCAGAGAATTTTTCACAAAACTAGCTATAGTATGGTCAGAGATTGTGCCGATAGCGGGTTGGGAAGGTGCGCGAGACATCACAGCCATCGAACGGACAAGGCGGGTAATAAATATTCGGATGGTAAAATTTAGAAGAGACAGAGGCGGTGTAGTGATACGACACCGACAACTGGAAGGAGATAAAGCAGGCCTCATACGGCCCGACGGTGTTCACTTAATGGATATTGGACTGGATATATTCCTGTCAGGACTCCAGGACGGAGTGGAACAAGCGTTAAGAGTGATGGGTGGGAGTCAGAGTCCTGCATACGAGTAAGCAGGATCCTCCGTGGCCTGGAAATAGAAAGGACATGTTGGAGAGTTACACTTGTTGGCCAACTTGCCGGAGTGGAGACCCAGGGCATGCTGCAACAAGCTGAATTATTTTAGAAATAAAATGCCTTTCTAATGGAATGAGTATAAAGAGTTAATAAAGCTGTGACCGATCCTCACCCATCCAGTTGTAATAGTTACATTATTGTATTGTCAAGGAAAGGGGGGCGGTAGGGGGGCTGAGCGTCTGGGTTTGGTTGGGGGTTCCCATACTCTGCCTAGGCTAGATGCATTTAAAAATTCTTATTAGATACACAGGCGGTGCAGCTTGCTTCGCAGCTGGGCTACTATGCCCAAAGTATTGCCTAGGCTAGATGCAGTTAAAAATTCTACGCTGACTAGCAGACCCTGAAGCTTTGGAGCAAACCTCTGAGTAAACAGCTCTTCAGACTCAATGATCTGTGTTACCCCAAGCCATAGTGTATGTAGTTTCTTACAGTTAAAAGGGGGGGGGAGCGACCCAACCCACCTGGAATTGACGATGCCAACGTCACGTAAGACACAGCAAGGGGACTCCAAAAAGAGTCTCCATTTTTTCCCAAAATTGTGGCACAGACACCACTTAACCCTAGAACGCATACCTGGGTCCTCGCAGGCCCGCCCTGTTAATTGTTTTCTATTTTCTGCAAGATTACTTTAGTTAGAATTTTGAAACTCTAGGTATTCTTCATGTATATAGTTGTTTGTCATTTGAGTTTGAGTTATTCCATGTTATTTGCACACAGGCCTAACAGGGTCCCAGGTATGTGAAAGTGTAGATTTTTATGGTCATGCGTTCTAGGGTTAAGTGGCATCAATTGCCCCACAGATGCTTAAAACGGTTGGTGAGGTGATCTTACCAAATCCTCAAGCTTTTAGTCTCCCCAGGATGACACAGGGGTAGAAAAGTCCTTGAGAATCCATGATTTGTTCATCTTTATGAACGTGAGTCTGTCTACATTCTCAGTGGACAGCCGCGTGCGCTTATCTGTCAGCATACCACCAGCAGCGCTGAACACACGTTCAGAGAGAACGCTGGCTGCAGGGCATGACAAGATCTCCAAGGCGTGAGTGGCGAGCTCCGGCCATTTTTCCAGATTGGAATCCCAAAATGAGCAAGGGTCCAGTGACACAGTCATGGCCTCGATGTTCACTTGGAGATACTCTTGTACCATCCTCTCTAGGCGTTGACTATGTGTCAGACTTCTTGTCTCCTGTGGCCTTGCAAAGGATGATCTAAAAAAGTGGTGAAACGATTCCACAAAATTGCTGTTACCAGCAGATACTGTGCTACTGTTACGGTTTGAGTGATGAAGACTCGACAGTCCCACGGTTGGCAAGTTAGAACTGTGAGATTCACTACGTGCACCACTGGTGTTTTGTGGAAAAGCACATGTAAGATTCTGCAACAGCGTCTGCAGAAACTCCTGCATGTGTAAAACCCTTTTTATGGCAGGAATTATTTCGGCAAATTTACTTTTGTACCGGGGATCTAAGAGTGTGGCAACCCAGTAGTCGGGATTACTTCGAATTCTGACAATCCGAGGGTCATTTTGCAGGTAGTGCAGCAAGAAGGCACTCATGTGTCTTGCGCATCCAGGAGGACCAAGTCCTTGTTGTGTTGGTAGCGAGGTAAGAATCATGCTTCCTTCCTCTGCCCTCTCCCCCCAACCTCGCACAACAGAAATGTGATCAAGGTCTCCCTCATCTGATGAGTCTTCCATGCCCATCGCCAGTTCGTCCTCCACTTCTTCCTCGGCTCCTGCACCTTCCTCAACAGTTTGGCTGCTACCATGCGCCCTGGTTAATACCTCTCCCCCACTCTCCCATGCCTGCCGCCTTGGTGCTGCCGATCGTCTGGACCTTGGAGATGTTATCCCTTCCGCATACGACTCCTCCTCTACTTCCTCCACCTCCTCTTGTCCCACCACCTGACTCTGAATTCTGTTTAATGTGTGCTCCAGCATGTAAATCACCGGAATAGTCATGCTGATAATGGCATCGTCGTCAGCACTAAACATCTTCGTCGCCATTTCAAAACTGTGCAGAAGGGTGTGTGGCGCCCCTGAGGGTTCAGTCGCCACAGAGTTACTGCATCTCACCCAGAGGTGTGGTATCTCACCCTCAGGTAAGGAAGGCGTATGGCTCGGGACCCTAACACCTGCATCCAACACATACCCGCAGTGGGGGTAGGATGAGATTGCTCCTAAGGGAGAGCACAGTCCCAGGTCCCTAGCTGGGGGGAGGGTCCTATGTAGTGGGTGCTTAGGGGAGCAGCTTAGGGGAGCACATGACAGGGAGAGTATAAATAGGAAGCCATCTTAGAAAGAGCAAGCCAGTCAGAGGAGGAAAAGTGACAGGAGCAGAGGCTCTGCATGAGCTCTGCTCTGGAGGCGGGCCTAGCTTGGGATGCCCAGGACTGAAGGAGAGAAGAGAGGAGTGGGAGCAGGAAGGCTCCAGGAACCGGAGGGACCCCAGGGCTACGGGCCGTGCAGAAGGCCACCCGTACTCCCGCTGCTACCAGGAGGTAGAGGGGTCAGGCCAGATAAGGGGAACGGGTCCCTCAACTAGCGGAGAAACAGCAAGGCTCAACTAGAAACCGGAGGCTGCAGCATTTCATGTGCTGCAGGCCAAAGTCCACACCAGTCTCACTAAGAAGGTAGCCACATAGGACCCAGGGGACGGAACACACGTCGACCGCCAAGGCCCGAGGATACCGGATAGAAGTGTCACTGGGTGTGAGGTGCAGGGAGAAGGCCAGAGAAAGGACACACAGAAGGGAGTCCTGCTAAGTACTCTGGAGCTATCTGGGGGTGGACAAAGCCCCTCACTGAGTACGCACCAGATTGCTCTGGTACCTGTAATCTGGACTGCAACAACTGTGAGTAAAGATCTTGGGACTGCATCACACGGACTCTGTGTTCATTACTGACTCCCTGCACTACAACCACCATTATCCACCCACACTGTCCTGAAGCTACACTCTTCCTGTGGGGAGTAATAATACCATTGCTGCAAAACCACCAGCTTCAGAGTACTGTTCCGCAGCGGCGGCCCCTTTGGCCGCACTCCACAGGTGGCGTAGTCGGACATTATAAAACCCATATATACAAATTACCCTTGGATTGACTGCCCTGGGTCACGGGCCGGGTCACGGCCACAGTGACTACAACCCCCAGCGTCTACCGGCTCCGGGTACCCCATGGCCCAGGGGGCGCGTCAACTTCATAGTTCCCTGATCTGAGACCACTACTGCAGCGTGATTTGCCCCACCTCTGGATCTCGTTGGCCCAAGCTATAAGTCAGAATGTATTGCACCAGGGCTTGTCGGTGCTGCCACAGTCGCTGCAACATGTGCAGTGTTGAATTCCACCGTGTCGGCACATCGCATTTCAGCCGGTGAACTGGCAGGCCCAACGACTTCTGTAGAGATGTAAGTCGTTGAGCTGCGGCATGCGAACGGCGGAAGTGAGCACACAGCGACCGTGCCATTTTCAGAAGGCCATCTAGTCCGGGATAGTGGGCTAAAAATTGCTGGAACACCAGGTTCAACACGTGAGCCATACAAGGTACGTGTGTGACATTGCCCCAGCGAAGGGCCCCACCCAGGTTTTGCAGCATTGTCGCACACGGCCTTCCCTGGTTGCAGGTCCAGTGGAGACATCCGTTCATGAAACTGGGTCTCCAGAGCTGACCACAACTCCTCAGCTGTGTGACTCACATTTCCCAGACATTTCAAAGTAAACACTGATGCCGTTGAGCCCTGCTGCCAGCATAGTAAGGAGGTGTGCAGGATTCCTTCTGCGCAGTTAGAAAGCAGGTGGCATTACCAGACAGGCTTTGGGTGCAGGTGGAGGACCGAGAGGAGGTTGAGGAGGCAGAAGCAGTGGAGGAACTTCAAGATAAAGAGGATTGACGTACAACTCGTGGGGACGGCAAGACTTGGACAGCAGCCCCTTGTCCTGCTGTCACCATACTTACCCAGTGCCCAGTCAGCGACATGTAACGCCCCTGTCCATGCCTACTCGTCCAAGTGTCTGTGGTGAAATGCACCCTGTCACACACAGAGTTTCTCAAAGAAGCGGTGATGTTGTGTGCGACATGCTGGTGGAGCGCAGGCACACCTTTCTTTGAGAAGTAGTGCCGACTGGGCATCTGGTACTGGGGCACTGCGACAGACATAAGGTCTCGAAAATCCTCTGTGTCCTCCTGGCGGAAAGGCAGCATTTCTGTAGCCAACAGCTTGCAGATGGTGAAATTCAACCTCTTAGCTTTGTCATGGCTAGGAGGAAATGGTCTTTTACTTTTCCACATCTGAGGGACCGAGGGCTGGCTGTTGTGCTTAGACGGGGTTGAGTAGGGTGTCCCCGGCAAACTGCCGGTCTGTGAGGAAGATACAGGCGGACATGTTAGGTTGCCTTGATCCAAAGGTGGTGCTCTCGATGTCGGAGAGCGCTCAACACCAGCAGGTGTTTCCACTTCCCAATGAACTGACGACCTGCCAATGCTAGACCGCATTGTAGCACAGTGAGCTTCCCACTGCAACTTATGCTTCATATCCATGTGATGATACATGCATGAAGTACTCAAACTATGGATTTTTTGGCCTCTACTTAACTTTTGGTGACAAATATTACAGATAACTAGAGATGAGCGTTGTTCTACTCGAACTGTTCGCCAATCTCAAATTCGAGCTGTTTTGGGCGGTGTTCGAGCCGTTCGGCGAACACGAACAATTTGAGAAAAATTCGGCTGTTCGAGGTTATAATCGATAACTGTTCGTGCACCAAAATCATAACTGGATTTTTTCTCAATAATGATGAAAATTAATGTTAATACGCAGTTTGAGTGTACAGCGGGGTGGGGGGAGGGGCAGGGGATGGATCTCTGCAGGAACAATGAAGATCTCCATTTTTTTTTCTCTTTCCCGCATTTACAGTGGGGAGGTGCAATCTGTCAGCCTATCAACAGCGCACACACGGAGCGAAGTGCTTTTTTTCACACAAGCAAGGGCATGTGTCATTGGCAGTGTATGTCACATGTCCTTGCCCTATAAGACCAAGCCATTTTCCCCGTCGCCACCATTTTCTCACTGCTGCAGCTGCGTGTTAGACGGCACCGCTGTTGCTGTGTGCGCTATACCTTGTTAATTTCAAGCCAATTTTCGCACAAATATACAGATAGCTTGGGAGTAGGGAATAGTTGTGATTGCAGTCCTTTTAAGGACTAGGTTACAGCATTTCCGACGACTTTTATCAGGCAGGTCTGTGCTCTTAAATAGATAGGTTGTGGGAGTAAAGACTAATTGTAATTGGAGTCCTTTTCAGGACTAGGTTACATCAGTTCCTATCAGTTTTTGCCAGGCAGGTCTGTGCCAGTGCTGTGCAAGTTTTTTTCACAGCATTTGGCTGAATCTAGCAAAGCTAATCCTTTTTGGCCTATTGCAGAGTGTGTTAGTCAGTGGAGTAGCCTATCTGTGTTGCAAGATATACCACCTGTGTATAGAATACCAATTTTTTTACTGCACCTAGTGAAGTAAAATCTTTTGGGCATAGCATCATTCTATTAGTCCATCTATACTGACCTCCATCAGGTTGCAAACTGAATCTAATTTTTTTCTGCATCTAGCTCTGAAAAAATATTTGGCCTTCTAGCAGTATGTGGGACTTGTTCTATTAGTCGACCTATACTGACCTCCATCAGGTTGCAAACTGAATATATTTTTTGCTGCATCTACCTCTGAAAAAATATTGGGCTTCTAGCTGTGTGTGGGACTTGTTGTATTAGTCCATCTATACTGACCTCCATCAGGTTGCAAACTGAATATATTTTTTTCTGCATCTACCTCTGAAAAAATATTGGGCTTCTAGCTGTGTGTGGGTCTTGTTCTATTAATCCATCTATACAGACCTCCATCAGGTTGCAAACTGAATATAATTTTTTTCTGCATCTAGCTCTGAAAAAATATTTGGCCTTCTAGTAGTGTGTGGGACTTTCTCTGTTAGTCCATCTATACTGACCTCCATCAGGTTGCAAACTGAATATATTTTTTTCTGCATCTACCTCTGAAAAAATATTGGGCTTCTAGCTGTGTGTGGGTCTTGTTCTATTAATCCATCTATACTGACCTCCATCAGGTTGCAAACTGAATATAATTTTTTTCTGCATCTAGCTCTGAAAAAATATTTGGCCTTCTAGTAGTGTGTCGGACTTTCTCTATTAGTCCATCTATACTGACCTCCATCAGGTTGCAAATTAAAAATAATTTTTATCTGCATCTACAGTACCTCTGAAAAAATATTTGGGCTTCTAGCTGTGTGTGGGACTTGTTGTATTAGTCCATCTATACTGACCTCCATCAGGTTGCAAACTGAATATATTTTTTTCTGCATCTACCTCTGAAAAAATATTGGGCTTCTAGCTGTGTGTGGGTCTTGTTCTATTAATCCATCTATACAGACCTCCATCAGGTTGCAAACTGAATATAATTTTTTTCTGCATCTACCTCTGAAAAAATATTGGGCTTCTAGCTGTGTGTGGGACTTGTTGTATTAGTCCATCTATACTGACCTCCATCAGGTTGCAAACTGAATATATTTTTTTCTGCATCTACCTCTGAAAAAATATTGGGCTTCTAGCTGTGTGTGGGACTAGTTCTATTAATCCATCTATACAGACCTCCATCAGGTTGCAAACTGAATATATTTTTTTCTGCATCTACCTCTGAAAAAATATTGGGCTTCTAGCTGTGTGTGGGACTTGTTCTATTAATCCATCTATACAGACCTCCATCAGGTTGCAAACTGAATATATTTTTTCTGCATCTACCTCTGAAAAAATATTGGGCTTCTAGCTGTGTGTGGGACTTGTTGTATTAGTCCATCTATACTGACCTCCATCAGGTTGCAAACTGAATATATTTTTTTCTGCATCTACCTCTGAAAAAATATTGGGCTTCTAGCTGTGTGTGGGACTTGTTGTATTAGTCCATCTATACTGACCTCCATCAGGTTGCAAATTGAATATAATTTTTTTCTGCATCTAACCCAGCCAATAGTTTTGGCCTAATACCACAGTTTGGCCACTCAGCTCTGCTCGGTTACCATCCATTGTTTTTTTGTGCAAACAACTCCAGAGTTGTGAATTAGTTAACCACCAAAATGAGTGGAAAAAGGCCTGCTGCTGGTGGAAAGGGGAATAGGCGTGTTGGGAAGGGGAAAAAAGGTTGTGTCCGTGGGGTAGGTGTTAAAGCAACAGTAACATCTGCAGAAGAAAGACCATCTTCCAGCCAAACTAAAATGTCTACTTCTTTTAGCGGACAATGTGATAAGATCCCTTTCTTACGGCCACGCCAATCGCTACAAATTCCAGATGAGGCACAAAAACAGCAGGTGCTTCAACGGATATCAAGTGCTCCTTTAAGTGGGCTCTCCTCCATATCAACTTCAACATCACAAATACTCCAGTCCTCAAAGGTGTCACCCAAATCGCACTTGCTTCCTCACAGCTCCCAAATCTCCAGCTGCCCGTCTGAGTATGAGGTAGAACAGATGGTTGAGTCTGCAGAGCTGTTTACTCATACTATAGCCTGGGAATCAGAGGTCGACTCCAGCGCTTCTGTGAATCCAGACGAGGAAATGATCTGCACTGATGCCCAGAATCTTTATGAGTCGGATCCAGGACCAGACGCAGAAGGTTCTGACCATAATGTAGACCCTCATTCCCAAACTGTAACTCCTGTTGGTGGAGACAATGAGGAAGACGATGATAAGACTCAAATACCTGATTGGAGCGACAACTTTAGTTTTTTGTCAGGGCAGGAACAGGTTGGCTCTGAGGACGACGGGTGTGATAACACACAGGGTGATGATGATGAGGTTGGAGATCCCACTTACTGTCAACCCACAGTCAGCCAAGAGATGAGGTCAGCAGAGGAGGTGGAGGAAGATGCTAGTGACGACGAGGTCAGGTTGCACCTTCCTGGACAGAGACGTAGTACTGGAAGCACGTCAACAACTGCATCCTCAAACACAACTCTGCCTCTCACCACAAGTCGTGGTGGCTCTTCAGGTCGCATGGGTGCTAAGCCTTGCATAGCCTGGGCATTTTTTCAGATCGATAAAGATGACCCAACTCGTGTTATCTGTAACATTTGTCAGCAAAAGCTAAGTAGAGGCCAAAAAATACATAGTTTGAGTACTTCATGCATGAACCGGCACATGGACATGAAGCATAAGTTGCAGTGGGAAGCTCAGTGTGCTACAATGCGGCCTAGCCGGCCGGGCCAACCACCGTCTGCCATATCTTGTGCATCCGCGGCCTCTTCATCCTCTGTGACTGGGGGGACAGCAGTCACACCTGTTTTGGGGCGCAGACCTGCCACCTCTTTACCCGCAACAGCCAGCGTGATTGGCAGGTCATCATTTTCTTTGGAGGTGGTAACACCTGCTGGTGTTGAGCGCTGTCCGACATCGATAGCACCACCTTTGGATCAAGGCAACCTAACATGTCCGCCTGCATCTTCCTCACAGACCGGCAGCTTGCCGGGGACACCCTTATCAACCCCGTCTAAGCACAATAGCCAGCCCTCGGTCCCTCAGATGTGGACAAGTAAAAGACCATTTCCTCCTAGCCATGAGAAAGCTAAGAGGTTGAATTTCACCATCTGCAAGCTCTTGGCTACAGAAATGCTGCCTTTCCGCCTGGTGGACACAGAGGATTTTCGAGACCTTATGTCCGTCGCAGTGCCCCAGTACCAGATGCCCAGTCGGCACTACTTCTCAAAGAAAGGTGTGCCTGCGCTCCACCAGCATGTCGCACACAACATCACCGCTTCTTTGAGAAACTCTGTGTGTGACAGGGTGCATTTCACCACAGACACTTGGACGAGTAGGCATGGACAGGGGCGTTACATGTCGCTGACTGGGCACTGGGTAACTATGGTGACAGCAGGACAAGGGGCTGCTGTCCAAGTCTTGCCGTCCCCACGAGTTGTGCGTCAATCCTCTTTATGTCAAAGTTCCTCCACTGCTTCTGCCTCCTCAACCTCCTCTCGGTCTTCCACCTGCACCCAAAGCCTGTCTGGTCATGCCACAAGCTTTCTAACTGCGCAGAAGGGATCCTGCACACCTCCTTACTATGCTGGCAGTAGGGCTCAACGTCATCAGGCGGTTTTTACTTTGAAATGTCTGGGAAATGTGAGTCACACAGCTGAGGAGTTGTGGTCAGCTCTGGAGAACCAATTTCATGAATGGCTGTCTCCACTGGACCTGAAACCAGGGAAGGCCGTGTGCGACAATGCTGCAAACCTGGGTGCGGCCCTTCGCCGGGGCAATGTCACACACGTGCCTTGTATGGCTCACGTGTTGAACCTGGTTGTCCAGCAATTTTTAGCCCACTATCCCAGACTAGATGGCCTTCTGCAGAGGGCACGGTCGCTGTGTGCTCACTTCCGCCGTTCGCATGCCGCAGCTCAGCGACTTACATCTCTACAGAAGTCGTTGGGTCTGCCACTTCACCGGCTAAAATGCGATGTGCCTACCCGGTGGCATTCAACTCTGCACATGTTGCAGCGACTGTGGCAGCACCGACAAGCCCTGGTGCAATACGTTCTGACGTATAGCCTGGGCTAACGAGATCCAGAGGTGGGGCAAATCACGCTGGAGGAGTGGTCTCAGATCAGGGACCTATGCACCCTTCTGCACAGTTTTGAAATGGCGACGAAGATGTTTAGTGCTGATGATGACATTATCAGCATGACTATTCCGGTGATTTACATGCTGGAGCACATGTTAAACAGAATTCGGAGTCAGGTGGTGGCACAAGAGGAGGTGGAGGAAGTAGAGGAGGAGGAGTTGTATGCGGAAGGGCTAACATCTGCAAGGTCCAGACGGTCGGCAGCACCAAGGCGGCAGGCATGTGAGGGTGGGGGAGATGGTTTTACCAGGGCACATGGTAGCAGCCAAACTAGTGAGGAAGGTGCAGGAGCCCAGGAAGAAGTGGAGGACGAACTGATGGAAGACTCATCAGATGAGGGAGACCTTGATCACATTTCTGTTGTGCGAGGTTGGGGGGAGAGGACAGAGGAAGGAAGCATGATTGTTACCTCGCCACCAACACAACAGGGACTTGGTGCTCCTGGATGCGCAACACACATGAGTGCCTTCTTGCTGCACTACCTGCAACATGACCCTCGAATTGTGAGAATTAGAAATAATCCTGACTACTGGGTTGCCACACTGTTAGATCCCCGGTACAAAAGTAAATTTGCAGAAATTATTCCTGCCATAGAAAGGGATGCACGCATGCAGGAGTATCAGCAGAGACTGTTGCAGAATCTTACATGTGCTTTTCCACAAAACACCAGTGGTGCACGTAGTGAATCTCACAGTTCCAACTTGCCAACCGTGGGACCGTCAAGTGTTCAGCACTCAAACCGTAACAGAACCACAGTATCTGCTGGTAACATCAATTTTGCGGAATCATTTCACCACTTTTTTAGCCCATCCTTTGCAAGGCCACAGGAGACAAGAAGTCTGACATATAGTCAACGCCTAGAGACGATGGTACAGGAGTATCTCCAAGTAAACATTGAAGCCACGACTGTGTCACTGGACCCTTGCTCTTTTTGGGCTTCCAATCTGGATAAATGTCCGGAGCTAGCCACTTACGCCTTGGAGATCTTGTCATGCCCCGCAGCCAGCGTTCTGTCTGAACGTGTGTTCAGCGCTGCTGGTGGTGTGCTGACAGATAAGCGCACGCGGCTCTCCACTGATAATGTAGACAGACTCACGTTCATAAAGATGAACAAATCATGGATCCGAAACGACTTTTCTACCCCTGTGTCATCCTGGGGAGAGTAAAAGCTTGACGATTGGTTAAAATCACCCTACCAACCGTTTTAAGCTTTCAAATTACTAATCATGTTTATCTGTATCTTGACTGGAAAATAATTTGGGCTTTGTAGCAGTGTGCACCACTGATCCTATTAGGCCATCTATAATAAGCTCCACCAGATTTAAAATTAAAAATAATTTTTAGCTGCATCTAGCCCGGAAAATAATTTTGGGGCTCCGAGATGCGCAAGACACATAAGTGCCTTCTTGCTGCACTACCTGCAGCATGACCCTCATATTGTCATAATTCGAAGTAATCATGACTACTGGGTTGCCACACTCTTAGATCCCCCAAACTTTTCGATCAACCTTTTCATTTTAATAAAGACCAAAAAAATGGTCATTTTTGAAATTATAAGCATTAGCAGGTTGTTAGAAACTGAAATCAAACAGTTTTCAACTCAAAACTTTATTCTAGGTGATGTTACATTTTCACATAGGACCCCTTGTTCGAAAGGAGCTTCTGAACTCTCTCGTCCATTGAATTTGTCAGGTTTTGGATGGTTTCTGCTTCAATTGTTTTGCATGAGGACAGAATACCCTCCCAGAGCTGTTGCTTAGATGTGAACTGCCTCCCGCCATCATAGACACTCCTTTTAATGATGCTCCAAAGGTTCTGAATGGGGTAGAGGTCAGGGGAGCATGGGGGTCACACCATAAGTTTGTCCCCTTTTATGCCCATATCAGCCAGAGATGCAGATGTTTTATGTGCAGCATGAGATGGTGCATTATCATGCAGAAAAATGATCTTGCTGTGAAATACACGGTTCTTCTTCTTGAACCATGGCAGGAAGTGCTGTTTGAGAAAATCCACATACATTATGGAGTTCATCTTTAGCGCCTTCAGGGATCCTAAAGGGGCCGACAATCTCTCTCCCCATGATTCCAGCCCAAAACATTACTCCACCTCCTCCTTGTTGGCGCTGTAGCCGTGTTTGCGTGGGGTGTCCATCAACCAGCCATCCTCCACTCCATCCATCTGGACGATCGAGCGCTGCACGGCACTCATCCGTGAACAAAACAGTTTTGAAATCAGTCTTCATGTAATGTTTGGCCCACTGGAGCCGTTTCTGCTTGTGTGAAGTGGATAGAGGAGGTCGACAGGATGGCGTATGCACAGCTGCAAACCTCTGAAGGACCCTGCATCTTGTTGTTCTGGGGACGTTGGAGGCACAAGCAGCTTCAAAAACTTGTCTGCTGCTATGACAAGGCTTTTTTGCCGCTGCTCTTTCAACCTGACGTAATTGCCTGTAGGAAAGAGTCCTCAATTTGCCCTTATCAGCACGCACACGTGTGTACTGTGAATCAGCTACATACTTCTTGATTGCCAAGACACTTCATCCTGATCATCGCACAATGTTGATTGTAGTCATGCCTTGACCTAAACACTCCACAATTTGTTGCTTCTCAGCAGCCGACACATCCTTTTTCTTTCCCATTTTGGCAGAAAATGTAGGCTGCTTAATAATGTGAGAGAGCCTTCTTAAGTAGTCTTGCCTTTCATTGGACACACCTGCCAAACTAATTAGCACAGGTGTCTGCAATTGCTTACAGTGATATAAAGAGCCCTGACACACATCACCATCAATGAGTTTAACTGACAAACAAACAAATTCTTCCCTTATCACTCCTAAACACTTTTTGCATAATAATTTGAAACGCAGTGTACATGTCCTTTTCCACAAAACACCAGTGGTTCACGTAGTGAATCTTACAGTTCTAACTTGCCAACCGTGGTCTGTATGGAATTGTTCAATAAAGGGCCCAAAATTAAGATAACATAGATGGGAGAGGTCTCTATGAATAGGTATTCCTAAGTATTTGATACCCTGTGAGGGCCAGGCAAAGGGAAAGTTGGACTGGATGGAATCCTATATGGATTTGGGGAGGGAGACATCGAGGGCCTCAGACTTCGCTGCATTGATTTTAAAATTTTACCATGTAACAAAGTGATCTATTTCAGCCATAACAGCAGGGATGGATATATGTGATTGAGTGATATATACTAGGACATCATCAGCAAATAGAGAGCACTTGTACTCGGTGCCTCCCACCTCAATCCACCTAATATTGGGGTTATGGCGAATTGATGAGAGCAGGTGCTCCGTCACTAGGATGTATAAGAGAGGGGACAGAGGACATCCCTGCCTTGTCCCATTGGTGATTGTGAAAGGTGATGAAAATGTTCTGACGCACCCCCTGGGCCTTGGGACACCCGGAGCCGGACCCTTTTTGGTGGATGCTGGTGGTTGTAGTCTTCGTGGTGGCGACCCGGTTCCGTGGCTCAGGGCGGTCAAACCAGTGGCGGAACTATTTATGTGGTTTTGATGTTTAAATGTCCGACTACGCCACCCGTGGATTGCGGTCAGAGTGAACCGCCGCTACAGGGCAGACCGCTGAGGCTGGTGTTGTGGGTGCAGCAGAGCGTAGCATAACTCCCCACGGGAGGAGTATAGCCTCAGGGCAGTGTATGCGGAGGATGGGGGTGATGGTGCAGGGCAGCAGCAGTAACGACACGGAGTCAGTGATGCAGTCCAGGGCCTTTACTCACAGTTCTTATTATCCAGACCACGTCTGCAGGTAACGGCTGCCCACGTCGTACTGTGCTCACCAGGTGAGGGGCTCAGACAACTCCCAGATAACTTTGGAGCACTTCACAGGACCCCCTTTGTGTGTCCTTTGTCTGGCCTTTCTTACCAACACTTCTGTCCGGCTGCCTCGGGCCTCCTCTTGGTAAACTTGGCGCCAGTTTCCCTGACCCTATGTGGTGCCTTCCTAGCGGGTGTAGCGAGGGGCTGCGCCACATAAAATGTCAGAGCCTCCGGTTTCTAGCTGAGGGTCGTTTCCTGCCTCCACTAGTTTCGGGGACCGGTCTCCCCCTTTGGCCTGACCCCTCCACGCAGGTGGATTCGGGCGTGCGGTGGCGACTCGCCCGTCCTCGTTCCTGGAGCCTTCTCCGCTCCTCTTCCTTCCTTCTCCCTCTTCCAGGCCTGGGCCTCTGTTACTAGGCCCGCCTCCGGAGCAGAGCTCATGCAGAGCCCCTGCTCCCTGCCACTTCTGCTCAGACTTCTCTGCACTGAACTAAGATGGTGCCCACCTTTTATACTCCCTTCTCAATGCACCCAGGAACTGCTTCCTCCCTGCTCCTGCACTACAGGGTTCCCCTTCCTCAGTGTTCCCTCCCCCCACTCCAGCCAGGGACAGGGACTGTCGTGCCCATCTCAGGGGTATATTGGTCGCCCTGCCCCACGGCAATGTGGTGTAATGCATGCAGGTGTCGGGTCCTGATCCACACTCCATCCTTACCTGAGAGTGAGATATCACACCTCTGGGTGAGGTGCAATACGTCTGTAGCAACCGAGCCCTCAGGGTGCTACAGTTCCATTTATCTTCAGCCTAGGTGACGTATTGCGATACAGGGCCGTGATTTTGGCTATAAAAGGGTCCCCTAGACCCCTACCCCAAGCTTTTTAAGAGAATCATATATGGCGTGCCAGGAGACTCTATGGAATGCTTTCTCAGCATCCAACGAGAGTATCTAATTACAAATTTTTAACTGCATCTAGCCCAGAAAATACTTTGTGCCTAGTAGCAGTGTCTGCTAGTCAGCGGATTATCCCGGCTGTTAAGCAAGCTACACCACCTGTAGTTTAGACACTTAATTTTTTCAAAGGAAATGCTTCGGGACCATGGGATACTTAGTGAAGAGCATCAGGAGGCACCCCAAGGCATAGGGGCTGGGACTGGCAGTAGGATGCCTTGCGGTGGACAGCCGAGCTCGATCCTTATAAAAGCTTTTAACTGCAGCAGCTTTAGTGGACGCTACTGGAGCTGGAATTACCGCGGCTGCTGGCATGAGACTTGCCCTCCAATAGATCCTTGTAAATGGATTTAAAGTGTATTCATTCAAATTAGAGAGACAATTTAAATTAAAAAGCTTAGAGCTGCCTCCACCACAGGGGGGCTCGCTCGACCCACCAGCGGACAGGCACCAGTATTGGGAGAGGGGGGCTGGCCGTCAGGGTTCACCGCGGCTCTGGCACAAACCCGGCGACACGGAGGTGGCACGGGCAGGAGCGGACTGGCCGTGTCGGCTTCTCACTTTTTGGATTTTAGAAGGGCATGACATGCCTATATCTGTGTCTCCCCCTCCTTTTACTCCTCCACCTCTTTTATTTTCGCATGACTATATGTACTTGTCACTTTTCCATGTGTTAGTTATGTCTTCTGAGCAGTTTGTCAGCTTTTGGACACCTTTGAAGGTGTTTTCTATGTGTTTCTATGTGGTTTTGTTTGCCTGCCATTGGTTTTAACGGTGTTCGAAGGTGTTCGACGAACAGTTCGACGAACAGTTCGGCGAACACACGGGTGTTCGATGAACCGAACCGAACTCGAACACTACGGGGGTGGCTCAACACTACAGATAACACGAGTTGGGTCATCCTTATCGATCTGAAAAAATGCCCAGGCTATGCAAGGCTTAGAGCCCATGCGACTTGAAGAGCCACTACGACTTGTGGTCAGAGGCAGAGTTGTGGTTGAGGATGCAGTTTTTGACGTGCTTCCAGTACTCCGTCTCTGTCCAGGAAGGCGCAACCTAACCTCATCGTCAATAGCATCTGTGACGCCCCGCTGCGCTTGGTAGCACAGATCCTAGAAGAGTGCATTGATGGAATCCTCCACAAGAGGCCCCCATAAACATTCACACATCTCCACCTTCCACCTCAGACCAGCAGAGGGAGCCCGTTAGGGATATAAATAGGGAAGGTGGAGCTAGGCAGTTCAGTTCCTCTGAAGAGTTCCTGCAGTAGAGAAGCCTAAGAGAGTTCAGTCTGCAATGGAGCTCAGTCTAGTCTAGAGAACTCAGTTAATAGTTCAGCAGTGGAGCACGAGGCTCCTGCTTGCTAGATTCAGGGAGCCCAGATAGAGCTTAAGGTGTGCTGGTGCCATAAGATCGGTGAAGCGCGGCAAGCTGCCGTTAGTGTGTATAGCTTAGTGAGGGCCCGAGTAGGCCGAAGGCGAGTGGCGAGTTAGTACCTAAGGGGCAGAGGAGCTTAACCAGCTCACCCCGAAGCATTTACCGGACACCGGATCTGAGCTTACCGGGATCCCTATGACCCAGTAAGGCATAACCAGAATCCCTGGAGAACTACAAGTCCCAGGATCGCTAAGGTGCTGATACGTAACAGAGCCAGGAGACGCTTAGGCCCCGCATACTGGGAGCGTGAACTCCAAGAGAAGGCCCTACCACAAGGTCAGCCAGCGCAGGACAGAGACAAAGTTAGGCCTAGCTCCAGGAAGGTCAGAAACTTACTATGCAGAGGCAAGAAACAGGAGGCCCTACACCCGCTCATTGGGGAGGATCCTGATATGCACCCTTCACCCTACAGTGCTCCGGGATGTGCCTGAATTTCCACCAGTAAAAGATACTGAAGTGACTACCGTGTCTGTTCCCGTTCTTGCTCTGACCTCGCTGGGTCTCGCCTGTCCTGCATTCCCCCTGCATACGCTGCCCTGAGACCTAGCTCCACCTGTGGGGAGCTATACCATCGAGCTGCCTTATCACCGGCCTCAGTGGACTGCTGCAGCGCTGGCGCTTCTCACAAAATACCACAGGTGGCGTCACAAACTCTTATAAAATTAACAATTATCCAACCTTTTAAAGAGTGACCCCAGGGTACGGGCCAGGGAGCCGACCACCGCGACATCCCCAAGGCCAGGCAAACCCCCGGGTACCTAGTCATCCCCATCCCCTGGGCTAGTCACATCCTCCTCCACCTCCTCTGCTGACCTCATCGACTGGCTGACTGTGGGTTGACAGTAAGTGGGATCTCCAACCTCGTCATCATCAACCTGTGTGTTCTCACACCCGTCGTCCTCAGAGCCAACCTCTTCCTGCCCTGACCGAAAAGTCAAGTTGTCGCTTCAATCAGGTATTTGAGTCTCATCATCGTCTTCATCATTGTCTCCACCAACAGGAGTTACAGTTTGGGAACGAGGGTCTACATTATGCTCAGATTCTTCTTCATCTGGTCCTGGATCCGACTTATAAAGATTCTGGGCATCAGTGCAGATCATTTCCTCGTCTGGATTAACAGAAGCTCTGGAGCAGACCTCCGTTTCCCAGGCTATAGTATGAGTAAACAGCTGTGCAGACTCAACCATCTGTGTTACTCTATACTCAGATGGGCAGCTGGAGACTTGGGAGCTGTAAAGAAGCAAGTGCGATTGGGGTGACACCTCTGAGGACTGGAGTATTTGTGATGTTGAAGTTGAGGTGGAGGAGAGCCCACTTGAAGGAGCACTTGATATCCGTTGAAGCACGTGCTGTTTTTGTGCCTCATCTGGAATTTGTAGCGATGGGCATGTCCGTAAGAAAGGGATCGTATCACATTGTCCACGAAAAGAAGTAGACATCTTAGCTTGGCTGGAAGATGGTCTTTCTTCTGCTTGTGTTACTCCCCCCCCACCGCGGGGGGGCTCGACCCACCAGCGGACAGGCACCAGTATTGGGAGAGGGGGGCTGGCCAGCAGGGTCCACCGCGGCTCTGGCACAAACCCAGCGACATGGAGGTCGCACGGGCAGGAACGAACTGGCATGATTATATGTACTTGTCACTTTTCCATGTGTTAGTTGTGTCTTCTGAGCAGTTTGTCAGCTTTTGGACACCTTTTGAAGTGTTTTCTATGTGTTTTCTATGTGTTTCTATGTGTTTTTGTTTGCCTGCCATTGGTTTTAACGGTGTTCGACGAACAGTTCGAAGAACAGTTCGGCAAACACACGGGTGTTCGACGAACCGAACCGAACTCGAACACTACGGGGGTGGCTCAACACTAGTTACGACCATTGTTACACACGACCATGCCTGGATGTAGGTTCAGCGGTCTCAGCCAAAGATCTGCCTACTCTTTCACAGCTGTCCACAACTCACAAGCAGTGTGAGGTTTATCACCTAAGCTTATGAGTTTCAGCACAGCCTGTTGCCGCTTGGCTGAGGCAGTACTGCAGTGCTTCCAGCTTGTAACCGATGTGATGATATCTGAGATGGAGGCTGAACACAAGGAGGAGGATGATGCGCAGGAGCTGTACACTGCGAGGCCAACTCTGACTGACATAGGGCCCACAATCCTCGGTGTGGGGAGGATGTGTTCCGTCCCAAGGTCCGACAGGGTCCCGGCTTCCACTATGTTTACCCAGTGTGCCGTCAGGGAGATGTATCATCCCTGGCCACAAGCACTTGTCCACGTGTCCGTTGTCAGGTGGACTCTCCCAGTAACTGCGTTGTTGAGGGCACGGCAGATGTTTTGGGACTCGTGCTTGTGTAGTGCGGGGATGGCACACCGGGCAAAATAGTGTCGGTTGGGGACCGATTACCGAGGGATGGCCACCGCCATAAGGTTGCGGAAGGATTCCGTCTCCACCAGCCTAAAAGCATTTCCAACGCAAGCAGACGTGAAATGTGCGAATTTAGGACTGTGGCCTGTGGGGCGTTGGCTGCGAATTTGCGCTTTTGTTCAAAGCTCTGGGATATGGACAATTGAACGCTGCGGTGGGACGTGGACGTGGATGTTGATGCTGTTTCTTGAGAAACTTCCATAACAAGTGAAGACTGAGAGAAGGGGGCAATTTTGCATGCAGTATGGACAGAGATTGCCTTGCACGCACAACAGGGGGTTCTATTGCACGCACAACAGCGGAAGAAGCAGTGGTGACACCCGCTGACACTGGTCGTGGACCCTGGGGTTCGCCCCATAAAGTCGGGTGCTTTGCTGCCATGTGCCTGATCATGCTTGTGCTGGTCAGGCTGGTAGTTTTGTCACCCCTGCTGATGCTGGCATGGCAGGTGGTACAAATGGCCTTTTTGGGGTTATCAGCAGAGTCTTTAAAAAAATTCCAGACTCTGGAAGACCTACTGGTTGTACTGGCAACGTCCCTCATGTTGGTGTTACGGGGGACTGTTGCCCACCTTCTGTGTGCGGCCACCACACTGCTTCTTCCTGCCTGTTGGGGTACTCTGCCTCCCTCCCCCTGTGTGCTGCTGGCCTCGCTCTGCGTGTCCTCCTGCCACGTTGGGTCAGTTACTAGATCATCCACCACCTCCTCCTCTTCCACTTGCGCACCACGATCCTCCTCCTCACTTCGTAGGAATTGTGTCTCGTCATGGTCCACCTCTTGTGACAAATTGCCAGCGTCGACTTCCTCTGGTTGTGGCTGTTTAAATATTTGGGCATCGCTACATGGGATCTCCTCTTCCACCACTTCAAGCGGAGCAGGCGAGGGCCCCAAATATGGAAATGGACCAGTGAATAGCTCTTCAGAGTGTCCAAGTGTGGGATCAGTTGCTGTCTGACGACACTCGGCATGGTGGGAGGAAGGAGCATCAGGGTGAGGAGGAGTATGCGGTTGAAACTCACAGCTACTAAAACTTGACCGTGTGGAAGACAGACCAGAGGTGGTGGTGCCCAGGTAACTGGAAGTATTATCTGCTATCCAATTAATAACCTGTTCACACTGATCAGTTCGCAATAGTGGTGTTGAAGTGTGGTACCCTAGTAATTTGATCAAGAAGTGGGAGTGAGAAGATGTGGCTGTTGGTTGTGGCACATTTTCACCTTGGCCACGGCCCCATCCTTTACACGCACCATCATCAGAACGTCCAGTTCCACGTCCCTAGCCACGCGCCTTGCCCACGGTAAATGAAGTAAATGAAGTAATGAAGTAAAATAGCTTACACTGGCACTATCAATGGAAAAAGGGTAATAAAAAGGAGATTACAATTGTGGAAGAGGAAAACCACAGTTCTATTTCTCTGGCCTACACCAGACTCTTTAAAACAGATATATTGGTGTCTGACCAGTCAGGGAGACACTATTACAGTTTTTTTTTACGGCAAAAAAAGACAAAAGCAGGATAAAGCAGAAATTTGACCCGTGGAACTGCAAAACCACAGTTATAGTTATGTGGCGTACACCAGAATCTTTTAAACAGATATATTGGTGTCTGACCAGTCAGGGAGACACTACTATTGTTTTTTTTTTTTACGGCAAAAAATGCCAAAATCAGGATAATACAGAGATTTGACCCGTGGAACTGCAGAACCACAGTTCTATTTCTCTGGCCTACACCAAACTCTTTTAAACAGATATATTGGTGTCTGACTAGTCAGGGAGACACTATTACAGTTTTTTTTAACGTCACAAAATGCCAAAAGCAGGATAATACAAAGATTTGACCCGTGGAACTGCAAAACCACAGTTCTATTTCTCTGGCCTACACCAGACTCTTTTAAACAGATATATTGGTGTCTTACCAGTCAGGGAGACACTATTACAGTTTTTTTTACGGCAAAAAATGCCAAAAGCAGGATAATAGAGAGATTTGACCCGTGGAACTGCAAAACCACAGTTATAGTTATGTGGTGTACACGAGACTCTTTTAAATAGATATATTGGTGTCTGACCATTCAGGGAGACACTATTACAGTTTTTTTATGGCAAAAAATGCCAAAAACAGGATAATACAGAGATTTGACCCGTGGAACTGCAGAACCACAGTTCTATTTCTCTGGCCTACACCAAACTCTTTTAAACAGATATATTGGTGTCTGACAAGTCAGGGAGACACTATTACAGTTTTTTTTTACGGCAAAAAATGCCAAAAGCAGAATAATAGAGAGATTTGACCCGTCAAACTGCAAAACCACAGTTATAGTTATGTGGCGTACACCAGAATCTTTTAATCAGATATATTGGTGTCTGACCAGTCAGGGAGACACTATAACAGTTTTTTTTACGGCAAAAAATGGCAAAAACAGGATAATACAGAGATTTGATCCGTGGAACTGCAAAACCACATTTATAGTTATGTGGCGTGCACCAGAATCTTTTAAACAGACATACTGGTGTCTGACCAGTCAGGGCGACACTATTACAGTTTTTTTTACGGCAAAAAATGCCAAAAGCAGGATAATGCAGAGATTTGACCCGTGGAACTGCAAAACCACAGTTCTATTTGTCTGGCCTACACCAGACTCTTTTAAACAGATATATTGGTGTCTGACCAGTCAGTGAGACACTATTACAGTTTTTTTTTTTACGGCAAAAAATGCCAAAAGCAGGATAATACAGAGATTTGACCTATCGAACTGCAAAACCACACTTATAGTTATGTGGCGTACACCAGAATCTTTTAAACAGATATATTGGTGTCTGACCAGTCAGGGAGACACTAATACAGTTGTTTTTTACGGCAAAAAATGCCAAAAGCAGGATAATACAGGGATTTGACCCATGGAACAGCAAAACCACAGTTTTATTTGCCTGGCCTACACCAGACTCTTTTAAACAGATATATTGGTGTCTGACCAGTCAGGGAGACACTATTACAGTTTTTTTTACGTCAAAAAATGCCAAAAGCAGGATATTACAGATATTTGACCCATGGAACTGCAAAACCACAGTTCTATTTCTCTGGCCTACACCAGACTTTTTTAAACAGATATATTGGTGTCTGACCAGTCAGTGAGACACTATTACAGGTTTTTTTTTACGGCAAAAAATGCCAAAAACGGGATAATACAGAGATTTGACCCGTGGAACTGCAAAACCACAGTTATAGTTATGTGGCGTACACCAGAATCTTTTAAACAGATATATTGGTGTCTGACCAGTCAGGGAGACACTATTACAGTTTTTTTTACTGCAAAAAACGCCAAAAGCAGGAGAATACAGAGATTTGACCCGTGGAACTGCAAAACCACAGTTCTCTTTGTCTGGCCTACACCAGACTCTTTTAAACAGATATATCGGTGTCTGACCAGTCATGGAGACACTATTACAGTTTTTTTATGGAAAAAAATGCCAAAAGCAGGATAATACAGAGATTTGACCCATGGAACAGCGAAACCACAGTTATAGTTATGTGGCGTACACCAGAATCTTTTAAACAGATATATTGGTGTCTGATCAGCCAGGGAGACACTATTACAGTTTTTTTATGGCAAAAAATGACAAAAACAGGATAATACAGAGATTTGACCCGTGGAACTGCAAAACCACAGTTCTATTTCTCTGGCCTACACCAGAGTCTTTTAAACAGATATATTGGTGTCTGACCAGTCAGGGAGACATTATTACAGTTTTTTTTTATGGCAAAAAATGCCAAAAACAGGATAATACAGAGATTTGACCCGTGGAACTGCAAAACCACAATTCTATTTCTCTGGCCTACACCAGTCTCTTTTAAACAGATATATTGGTGTCTGAACAGCCAGGGAGACACTATTACAGTCTTTTTTATGGCAAAAAATGCCAAAACAGGATAATACAGTGATTTGACCCGTGGAACTGCAAAACCTTAGTTCTATTTCTCTGGCCTACACCAGAGTCTTTTAAACAGATATATTGGTGTCTGATCAGTCAGGGAGACACTATTACAGTTTTTTTATGGAAAAAAATGCCAAAAGCAGGATAATACAGAGATTTGACCCGTGGAACTGCAAAACCACACTTATAGTTATCTGACGTACACCAGAATCTTTTAAACAGATATAATGGTGTCTGACCAGCCAGGGAGACACTATTACAGTTTTTGTATGGCAAAAAATGCCAAAAACAGGATAATACAGAGATTTGACCCGTGGAACTGCAAAACCACACTTCTATTTCTCTGGCCTACACCATACTCTATTAAACAGATATATTGGTGTCTGTCCAGTCAGGGAGACACTATTACAGGTTTTTTTTATTGCAAAAAATGCCAAAAACAGGATAATACATAGATTTGACCCGTGGAACTGCAAAACCACAGTTATAGTTATGTGGCGTACACCAGAATCTTTTAAACAGATATATTGGTGTCTGACCAGTCAGGGAGACACTATTACAGTTTTTTTTTAACGGCAAAAAATGCCAAAAGCAGGATAATACAGAGATTTGACCCGTGGAACTGCAAAACCACAGTTCTATTTGTCTGGCCTACACCAGACTCTTTTAAACAGATATATTGGTTTGTGACCAGTCAGGGCGACACTATTACAGTTTTTTTTTACGGCAAAAAATGCCAAAGCAGGATAATGCAGAGATTTGACCCGTGGAACTGCAAAACCACAGTTCTATTTGTCTGGCCTACACCAGACTCTTTTAAACAGATATATTGGTGTCTGACCAGTCACGGAGACACTATTACAGTTTTTTTTTATGGCAAAAAATGCCAAAAACAGGATAATACAGAGATTTGACCCGTCGAACTGCAAAACCACAATTATAGTTATGTGGCGTACACCAGAATCTTTTAAACAGATATATTGTTGTCTGACCAGTCAGGGAGACACTATTACAGTTTTTTTACGGCAAAAAATGCCAAAAGCAGGATAATACAGAGATTTGACCCGTGGAACTGCAAAACCACAGTTATAGTTTTGTGGCGTACACCAGAATCTTTTAAACAGATATATTGGTGTCTGACCAGCCAGGGAGACACTATTACAGTTTTTTTATGGCAAAAAATGACAAAAACAGGATAATACAGAGATTTGACCCGTGGAACTGCAAAACCACAGTTCTATTTCTCTGGCCTACACCAGAGTCTTTTAAACAGATATATTGGTGTCTGACCAGTCAGGGAGACATTATTACAGTTTTTTTTTATGGCAAAAAATGCCAAAAACAGGATAATACAGAGATTTGACCCGTGGAACTGCAAAACCACAATTCTATTTCTCTGGCGTACACCAGTCTCTTTTAAACAGATATATTGGTGTCTGACCAGCCAGGGAGACACTATTACAGTCTTTCTTATGGCAAAAAATGCCAAAACAGGATAATACAGTGATTTGACCCGTGGAACTGCAAAACCACAGTTCTATTTCTCTGGCCTACACCAGAGTCTTTTAAACAGATATATTGGTGTCTGACCAGTCAGGGAGACACTATTACAGTTTTTTTTATGGAAAAAAATGCCAAAAGCAGGATAATACAGAGATTTGACCCGTGGAACTGCAAAACCACACTTATAGTTATCTGGCCTACACCAGAATCTTTTAAACAGATATAATGGTGTCTGACCAGCCAGGGAGACACTATTACAGTTTTTGTATGGCAAAAAATGCCAAAAACAGAATAATACAGAGATTTGACCCGTGGAACTGCAAAACCACAGTTCTATTTCTCTGGCCTACACCATAGTCTTTTAAACAGATATAATGGTGTCTGACCAGTCAGGGAGACAGTATTATAGATTTTTTTTATTGCAAAAAATGCCAAAAACAGGATAATACATAGATTTGACCCGTGGAACTGCAAAACCACAGTTATAGTTATGTGGCGTACACCAGAATCTTTTAAACAGATATATTGGTGTCTGACCAGTCAGGGAGACACTATTACAGTTTTTTTTTAACGGCAAAAAATGCCAAAAGCAGGATAATACAGAGATTTGACCCGTGGAACTGCAAAACCACACTTCTATTTGTCTGGCCTACACCAGACTCTTTTAAACAGATATATTGGTTTGTGACCAGTCAGGGCGACACTATTACAGTTTTTTTTACGGCAAAAAATGCCAAAGCAGGATAATGCAGAGATTTGACCCGTGGAACTGGAAAACCACAGTTCTATTTGTCTGGCCTACACCAGACTCTTTTAAACAGATATATTGGTGTCTGACCAGTCACGGAGACACTATTACAGGTTTTTTTTTATGGCAAAAAATGCCAAAAACAGGATAATACAGAGATTTGACCCGTCGAACTGCAAAACCACAATTATAGTTATGTGGCGTACACCAGAATCTTTTAAACAGATATATTGTTGTCTGACCAGTCAGGGAGACACTATTACAGTTTTTTTACGGCAAAAAATGCCAAAAGCAGGATAATACAGAGATTTGACACGTGGAACTGCAAAACCACAGTTCTAGTTGCCTGACCTACACGAGACTCTTTTAAACAGATGTATTGGTGTCTGACCAGTCAGGGAGACACTATTACAGTTTTTTTTACGTCAGAAAATGCCAAAAGCAGGATAATACAGAGATTTGACCCGTGGAACTGCAAAACCACAGTTCTATTTCTCTGGTCTACACCAGATTTTTATAAACAGATATATTGGTGTCTGACCAGTCAGGGAGATACTATTACAGTTTTTTTATGGAAAAAAATGCCAAAAGCAGGATAAAACAGAGATTTGACCCGTGGAACTGCAAAACCACAGTTATAGTTAAGTGGCGTACACCAGAATCTTTTAAACAGATATATTGGTGTCTGACCAGCCAGGGAGACACTATTACAGTTTTTTTATGGCAAAAAATGACAAAAACAGGATAATACAGAGATTTGACCCATGGAACTGCAAAACCACAGTTCTATTTCTCTGGCCTACGCCAGAGTCTTTTAAACAGATATATTGGTGTCTGACCAGTCAGGGAGACATTATTACAGTTTTTTTTATGGCAAAAAATGCCAAAAACAGGATAATACAGAGATTTGACCCATGGAACTGCAAAACCACAGTTCTATTTCTCTGGCCTACACCAGACTCTTAAACAGATATATTGGTGTCTGACCAGCCAGGGAGACACTATTACAGTTTTTTTTTTATGGCAAAAAATTCCAAAAACAGGATAATACAGAGATTTGACCCGTGGAACTGCAAAACCACAGTTCTATTTCTCTGGCCTACACCAGACTCTTTTAAACAGATATATTGGTGTCTGACCAGTCAGGGAGACACTATTAAATTTTTTTTTCACGGCAAAAAATGCCAAAAGCAGGATAATTCAGAGATTTGACCCGTGGAACTGCAAAACCACAGTTCTATTTGTCTAGCCTACACCAGACTCTTTTAAACAGATATATTGGTGGCTGACCAGTCATGGAGACACTATTACAGTTTTTTTATGACAAAAAATGCCAAAAGCAGGATAATACAGAGATTTGACCCGTGGAACTGCAAAACCACAGTTATAGTTATCTGGCGTACACCAGAATCTTTTAAACCGATATATTGGTGTCTGACCAGCCAGGGAGACACTATTACAGTTTTTTTATGGCAAAAAATGCCAAAAACAGGATAATACAGAGATTTGACCCGTGGAACTGCAAAACCACAGTTGTATTTCTCTGGCCTACACCAGAGTCTTTTAAACAGATATATTGATGTCTGACCAGTCAGGGAGACACTATTACCATTTTTTCTTATGGCAAAAAATGCCAAAAACAGGATAATACAGAGATTTGACCCATGGAACTGCAAAACCACAATTCTATTTCTCTGGCCTACACCAGACTCTTTTAAACAGATATATTGGTGTCTGACCAGTCAGGGAGACACTATTACAGTTTTTTTTATGGCAAAAAATGCCAAAAACAGGATAATACAGAGATTTGACCCGTGGAACTGCAAAACCACAGTTCTATTTCTCTGTCCTACACCAGACTCTATTAAACAAATATATTGGTGTCTGACCAGTCAGGGAGACACTATTACAGTTTTTTTAATGGCAAAAAATGCCAAAAACAGGATAATACATAGATTTGACCCGTGGAACTGCAAAACCACAGTTATAGCTATGTGGCGTACACCAGAATCTTTTAAACAGATATATTGGTGTCTGACCAGTCAGGGAGACACTATTACAGTTTTTTTTACAGCAAAAAATGCCAAAAGCAGGATAATATAGAGATTTGACCCGTGGAACTGCAAAACCACAGTTATAGTTATGTGGCCTACACCAGAGTCTTTTAAACAGATATATTGGTGTCTGACCAGTCAGGGAGACACTATTACAGTTTTTTTTTACGGCAAAAAGTGCCAAAAGCAGGATAATACAGAGATTTGACCCGTGGAACTGCAAAACCACAGTTCTATTTGTCTGGCCTACACCAGCACTCTTTTAAACAGATATATTGGTGTCTGACCAGTCAGGGAGATACTATTACTGTTTTTTTTTTACGGCAAAAAATGCCAAAAACAGGATAATACAGAGATTTGACCCGTGGAACTGTAAAACCACAGTTATAGTTATGTGGCGTACACCAGAATCTTTTAAACAGATATATTGTTGTCTGACCAGTCAGGGAGACACTATTAAATTTTTTTTTTACGGCAAAAAATGCCAAAAGCAGGATAATTCAGAGATTTGACCCGTGGAACTGCAAAACCACAGTTCTATTTGTCTGGCCTACACCAGACTCTTTTAAACAGATATATTGGTTTCTGACCAGTCATGGAGACACTATTACAGTTTTTTTATGGCAAAAAAATGCCAAAACAGGATAATACAGAGATTTGACCCGTGGAACTGCAATACCACAGTTATAGTTATCTGGCGTACACCAGAATCTTTTAAACCGATATATTGGTGTCTGACCAGCCAGGGAGACACTATTACAGTTTTTTTATGGCAAAAAATGCCAAAAACAGGATAATACAGAGATTTGACTCGTGGAACTGCAAAACCACAGTTCTATTTCTCTGGCCTACACCAGACTCTATTAAACAAATATATTGGTGTCTGACCAGTCAGGGAGACACTATTACAGTTTTTTTAATGGCAAAAATGCCAAAAACAGGATAATACAGAGATTTGACCCGTGGAACTGCAAAACCACAGTTCTATTTGTCTGGCCTACACCAGCACTCTTTTAAACAGATATATTGGTGTCTGACCAGTCAGGGAGACACTATTACAGTTTTTTTTTACAGCAAAAAATGCCAAAAGCAGGATAATATAGAGATTTGACCCGTGGAACTGCAAAACCACAGTTATAGTTATGTGGCGTACACCAGAATATTTTAAACAGATATATTGGTGTCTGACCAGCCAGGGAGACACTATTACAGTCTTTTTTATTCCAAAAAATGCCAAAAACAGGATAATAAAGAGATTTGACCCGTGGAACTGCAAAACCACAGTTCTATTTCTCTGGCCTACACCAGAGTCTTTTAAACAGATATATTGGTGTCTGACCAGTCAGGGAGACACTATTACAGTTTTTTTTATGGCAAAAAATGCCAAAAACAGGATAATACAGAGATTTGACCCGTGGAACTGCAAAACCACAGTTCTATTTCTCTGGCCTACACCAGACTCTTTTAAACAGATATATTGGTGTCTGACCAGTCAGGGAGACACTATTACAGTTTTTTTTTTATGGCAAAAAATGCCAAAAACAGGATAATACAGAGATTTGACCCGTGGAACTGGAAAACCACAGTTCTATTTCTCTGGCCTACACCAGACTCTTTTCAACAGACATATTGGTGTCTGAACAGTCACAGACACACTCAAATTTTTTTTGGGGGGGGGGATACCAAAAGGTTAATAAGACACTTATTTGTACAGTCTGACTGAGAAAAAAAAATACAAGATTTAGATGAAAAAAAAAAAAATTTTCCCGGCCCCTGAGACCGGGGTGATAAGTCTAGCAATTTGACCAACAGGAGCACACAGGACTGTAATGCAGCGTTTGCTGGTATAACCACTGCGTCTCCTATACAGCCTGCCTGCCTGATATCTGGGATGGATATTAGTCCTGAGAAGGACTGTTTGTTTGATTTGGCAGGCTTTAGGGACCCTACACTACCTATTTCGCACTATATATCTCTCCCTAACTCAGCAGCACCCTCTCTACACTGTCTGATCTGGAGTGACTGTGTCCAAGATGGCGGCGCCCGGTTTTAAATACTCGAGGTGACGCTGTGCGGCCAGCCAATCACTGTAATGCCCACAAACAACATGGCTACGGCATTGCAGTGACTGGCTGGCAATCCCAGCATGTTCATTGGCTCTGTAAAGAGCGCCAAACGTGCAGGGCGGAGACTCGAGCTCCCGCCCGAGTAACCCGGAAATGCTCGGTGCTCGCCGAACATCCCGAGTAGTGAGATGCTCAGGCGAGTAACGAGCAGTGTCGAGCATGCTCACTCAACACTGTCTACCAAAAAATACTAAAGGAGAATGTCCGGCCATCTGTTCATGACCTCAAGCTGAAGTGCATTTGGGTTATGCAGCAGGACAATGATCCAAAACACACCAGCAAGTCCACCTCTGAATGGCTTAAGAAAAACAAAATTAAGACTTTGGAGTGGCCTAGTCAAAGTCCTGACCTTAATCCAATTAATATTCTGTGGCATGACCTTAAGAAGGCGGTTCATGCTCAAAAACCCTCCAATGTGGCCGAATTACAACAATTTTGCAAAGATGAGTGGGCCAAAATTCCTCCAGAGTGTTGTAAAAGACTCATTGCTAGTTATTGTAAATGCTTGATTGCACTTGATTGCAGTAGTTGCTGCTAAGGGTGGCCCAACCAATTGTTAGGTTTAGGGGGCAATCACTTTTTCACACAGGGCCCTGTAGGTTTGGATTTCTTTTCCCCTTAATAATAAAGACCTTGATTTACAAAACTGCATTTTGTGTTTAATTGTGCTATCTTTGTATAATATTTAAATTTATTTTGTGATCTGAAACATTTAAGTGTGACAAACATGCAAAAGAATGAGAAATCAGGAAGGGGGCGAACACTTTTTCACACCACTGTATGTATGTTTTGTGACAGTTTTGAATAATAAGATCCCTGTGAAGACAAGAATGAGGTTAGAAGTCCAGTTATAAGTGCTATCTTTAAACTTTTTGTAATTTTCACATAATATGTGATAATAATCTAATTTAATATGGGCAGTAAGGACATTGAGGGGATCTTTGTCTATAATCTCCTTGTAGGAAGTAGATGAGAAAAACTCCAGCACCTTCTCCGTATCCATCACAAGAAATGTAAAGTTAAAACGTCCATTTTATTAGTTACACTAAAAAAGTGCCATATGTAAGGCAGACCTTACGCATTTTGAACCAAAGAGGGGTTCTTAATCATAGGTTACATTGCTATGGTTAAAAGACATATCTACTAAAAGAATTAAATGAGTTTATACTAAATTTGATACAATTCTTACTTGAAAATATTTTTTTTTATTTTAATGGAGATTTTTTTCTGCAAATCTGCGGTTGCCCCATGGGTGCGTCTTTTTCCCCATCATTAGCTAATTTATATGTAGCTTGGTGGGAATTATTTCATATTCACACTCTTGACAATCCTTTTTTGCCTTACATCAGGTGGTACGCCAGATATATTGATGATGTCATCATGATCTGGCGTACCCCTGATGATGAGGCACTTTACATGCTATCCACGTTTCTACAGTTTTTAAATGACAATACATTTAATTTACAATTTACCATTAACATCTGTCAAAATGAGACCGCCTTTTTGGATGTATATCTAACTGGAGACAGCAGCAATAACTGCATCCACACATGTCTGTACAGAAAACCAACCAGTGGCAATGCGACGTTGATGGCAAACAGCTGTCATCCAGCACATACTATTAAAAATCTACCACTAGGTGAACACATTAGAGCCAGACGTCTATGCTCTACAGATGAGAGTTATATTCATGAATGTGACATACTGAAGCGCAGGTTTAAACATAGAGGTTATTCAAATGCACATATTTGCAGAGCCCTTAATAAAGCCTTTCACAAAACACAAGCATCTTTACTGGAGAATAACACAGTATGTAAGAGAAATAAACAAGTTACTTTCTCCACAGCTTATAGTACAGACTATCAGGCTATTACAGATTTAATTCGGAAATATGCTTGTATATTACATCAGGACAAAGCACTTCAGAGCATCCTTAAGGAAGGCATTAATTTTGTTGCTAAAAAATCCCCCAATATAGGAAATTTATTATCTCCAAGTTTTTTGTCCACCAAAAGCCCAAGGCCAGACACATGGCTTCATATTAATGGATTCTATAAATGTGGAGACACCACGTGTAATATTTGTAAATTTATGTTTAAGACCCAGACATTTACTGACAGTGCAGGCAAAATATATAATATTAAGCACTTTATTAATTGCTCTAGTACATTGTCATTTATCAAGCACTGTGCACATCTTGCAAAAATTTTTATGTGGGTTGCGCTAGCCGCATGCTCAAAAGACGCATCGCAGAGCATGTTGCTGGAGCGACTCCGAATCCTAATGCAATGAGTCTCTCCATGTCAGGGCTCAGCAAACATTTTGCTGATTTTCACTGTGGTGATCTTTCCACACTTAAGGTTATTGGTATAGATAAGGTGCAAAGACAAATAGTGGAAGAGATAGAGGCAAGCTTCTCCTAGCCAGAGAAGCCTCATGGATTCTTAAACTTAACTCTCGCATTCCCAATGGTCTCAACTTTTGCAATGATCTAATGTACATTTTTTGATACTTTTTTCTAATGGTGTACTTAATTTTCCAGCATACTATGCACATAAGATTAGTTTATGCATATTACTGAGCAATTATCCTCAGGAGGATTTTCATTCACTAATGAACTTCCTGTTCTTTGTTGTCTCCACCCTATTTTCTCTTTTGTTTTCAGTCCATATGTATATATATGTCTTTTAATCATAGCAATGTAACTTATGATTAAGAACCCCTGTTTGGTTCGAAACACGTAAGATCTGCCTTACATATGGCGCTTTTTTAATGGAACTAATAAAATGGACGTTTTAACTTTACATTTCTTGAGATGAATATGGAGAAGGTGCTGGAGTTTATCTCATCTACTTTCTACTGCTTCTCATCCCTGGATTTGCTACCAAGGATTTCCGTGCACCAGTGGACCCTTATGTCATATGCATGGTAGGCTGAAATTTTCCCTTTTTTTCCTTATAATCTCCTTGTGTCCAAAGAAATAATGGATGACCACGAGTGGCGTAACTTGAGTCCGATGGGCCCCAGTGCAAAATTTGGACCTGGGCCCCTCATGTTAGTCAGATGTATGATCCCTTGTGACATTTTAGTTCTTATGAGGACATATGTGCTCGCCCCCTTCCCCCCGTGTAATAATGTCCTCCTTTTTGGCTCCTTCTTGTAATAATCTCCCCCATCTTGACCCCTTCCAGTAATAAAGTCCCCATCCTAGTTCCTTCCCCTTCCTCTGATTAGACGGCAGCGTGTATTATAGTGCAGGGAGTATGCGGGTCTCTGTGCCGCAATACATTTCAGCTGAATATGTACACATCCAGGTGACATTGGCATCACCGGGTCCCCCTCTCACAGGGGTCCAGTTGCAGTCGCACCCTCACAGCACATGGTATCTTAATTGTTGTCACTACTGTTAAGCCTTAAAGGGATTTTCCCATGAACAAAGTGCATTTTAATTAACAGATCTTAACAGTTACACAATTGGATGTGTTAAAAAAAATGCTTCTGTGCTGAGATAGTCTTATAAATGTGCCCCTGCTACGTACTGTATAATGGCTGTCTGATGGTGCAGGAGCATGGTCTGATCATACTACAGCTCCTGGGCAGGGGAGGAAGCAAAATAGTACACAGACAGGACAGCATGGGATTGCAACTGATTCTTTTTGTAAGGCAAAACATTTCACTGCCTGTTTTTAAGCAATGTTTTACCTCAAAGAAAGAATCAGCTGTAATCTCGTGCTGTCCTGTCTGTATTCTCTTTTGCGTCCTCCCCTGCCCAAGAGCTGTGGCATGATCAGACCATGTTCCATGCATGGTCAGACACAGCCATTACAAAGTACACAGCAGGGGAATATTTATATGATTATCTCAGCACAGGAGCATTTTCTTTAACACATCCAATTGTGGAACTTATTATTATTCCAAGATCTAGTGATTAAAATCTTGATTAAAATGAACTTTGTTCATGAGAAAACCCCTTTTAGCTATTGTGACGAAGTCACTGGAAGAGTGTTGGAGGGGAGATATGTTTCACTGAGGCTATTAGCTTCAGTGATGTGAAACTGGAAGTCTTCTTCTGCATAGTATGTACTGAGAGGGTTAATCAGCCATATTTAAATGGGCCAGTTTGAGTGAATGATTATAGAGTGGGTGGGAGGTCATTCATCATATGTGCACCCCAGGGTGTGGTCTGGGGTTTAAATACTTGGCCTGCTGAGGCATTCAGTGTTCAGTAGGTCTAAAGAGAGGAACTCCAGACATGTTTGTGTTGAGCTGACCTGAACCATGTGGAGTTGCTGAACTCTGAGCAGGCGGATCCCTGCTAGCAAAAGGACTGTGCTTTGTGCTACCATTTTGTTTTGCTTTCTTGTTTTTGCCCAGAGCGCTGTGCTTTTATCTATGGACTTAATGTTGGTTTATGCTGCATTTTAATAAACCAACAAGAAATTTCAAGACACAGCGTACCTGTGTCTACCTCCATGTGCAGCTGAGTGAGCGATCCACCACACTTTATATCACATAAGATGGTGTAACTCATTAATATATCACATTATGTTAACTAGAGATGGGAAAAGTAAACTATCTTTCCCCAATTTAATACGATGGAGGCTAAAACGCAGATTTCATATTTAACATATTTTATATTATCTTAAATGGCAGCAAAATGATTCTACAATTGGAGGAAATATTGGGTAAAATTGATCAGGAAACTGGCTTGAACCTGCAGCCTTTTATTTCACTGGCCCTGGAGTAATTCAATTGTTTAGCAGAATCCAGAAGGTCTGCTTCTACAGTCACTAAAACACTTGTGAATCATAACTGCATGAAACCAAAATGAGGCCCCATGTGCATGAGCCAGGCAGCATGTATGGCCATTCATGGAGTCCCACATTGCCATATGGCACCATATTAAATGGGTTTGTCACTTTATCTTTGTTTAAAAAAATATGTTAAGGAAATGATTTAATGGCAGTTACTAATATACGTATTGTAAGTTCTCCTCCTGCACTTGTTATTAAGTCTTCCTCTCTGACTGCACAGCTCGCCTGTTCTAAAAATGGGGGATAATAGAGGAACATGTGATGAGCCCTGTCCATCAGCCTCGTCTTATTGAAAATCATTTTTCTTTTGCACATTGCTTTTCATTTGGAGGAGACTAATGGACAGGTCTAGTCAAATGCTCCTCCACTTGAATAACATTTATTTGGTCATGGAACCAGTGTCCCAGGAGCCATTTTTCATCATGACAATTTCAGGTCGCATGTTGCTCATGGTAATGTGAACAGCCTGCATGGCCTAAACAGGCTTCTATGGCCTGTAATGACATATGGGACATTATTGGTTGGCAATTGCAAAAGGTGCTGCCAGCAGTGAATATTGACAATTTCGTGTCTAAGTGTATTCAGAATGACAGAGATCAACCATTAATAACCTAATTGATAGCAGCCAATGCGTGTAAATGTATGTATTTTTGCAGGTGGCGCTCATACTCAATACTGAATAAATTGAGATGTTTAGAAAATATTGTTTTAATCTTTTCAGTCATCATACATTTCTCCAAAATAACATGTTTTAGTGATGTGCATCTTGTATAATGTGTTATGGTAATGTACAGCATATAAGCCACGTAAAGTGTTAATGTACAATGTGAGTAGTGTATAATGCAAGGTAAGCATATGACTAGATTTAGGATAGCATAAGAATGGTTAATATAGTAAGTGGTTTAGCAACAGTATCGGACATAGGATAAGGACATTAGGTTTAGTCTATAGGATAGGAAATAGTTAATAATAGAACTAGCCCAGTGGGTGGGAACTAGTGTTAATAAAAGGGGAGCATTTCCTGCTAGTGAGTGGTTAGAGAAGTGCAGTGACCAGGTCAAGTTCAGGTGCAGTGGGCTGCTAGGGGCAGCATGGGCCAATTGTTTCAGGCAGTGGAAGGCTACTGTACTGATAACCCTAATGCACATTCCTGGAACCTCTGGAGCCTACGGCTCTGGCCAGGTACAAAGGTACCTGGTCTTTTGATATGTCGAAAGTGGTGGATGTGGAATTAGGTGGGGGCAGCAGGTGGCCGGTCCCGGGTGCACTGCTAAAATGGACAGAAAATCCCTGAGGCTAATGGAGTCAGTGGGCTTAGGGGTAGTCCAGGACGAATGAGTGGCAGTGCTGAAGAGGTACTGTACTAAAGAAGGAAGAAACATGTATTGCTGTTCCCTATCCCTCATGTTACCACCTGATGAACTTGAACTGACCAGTAAATGTTTGCCTGTTGTAAAGAACTTGGTATCCCCTGAATTTTGTGTGACAGCTTCTGAGGACGGAAGCATGGAGGCAGCGAAGGCGTGTGGCCTACACCTGACAGCACACTTTACATTCAGTATGTATGATACATTTAAAAATGTCAGTTTTGGTTTTATTTACATAGGATTCTCTTTCCCGTCCTCCAACATAATAGCATGTTGACCTTTAACACGTTTAATTTCCAATTCTTTTGTTATAAGGAAAAATAAGCCACCATTAGAGGTGAGGCGCTGCACCTTACTTCCCTATCCCGATTGAAAACATATGAAATGAACTGCACATTCATGTGTATGGTCAGTCGAGAGTAGTTGTTGTTTGTTAAAAAGCTATAGCAAATGGAGATGAGCGGATCGATCCGCTAGGGATTGAGTTCAACTCGAATTTCCTGAAATTCATAGTTTTACACAAATTCAACATTTTGAGATTCGATTTGCACTTGCATCATTTCCCACACTGCTGAAGCATCAGGGAGCAGGTTTGAATAATTTTGCATTGCTGCACAGGCTTCCCATAATGCCCTGCAGGCATGATATGTACCAAATTATCATACCTTGTACAGTGGTGGTCAATACCTGGGACATCACAGATCAGAGGTTCCCAGTGGAGCACAGTTTATATGGCAGTCGTTTTCCATCTCCAGAATCACTAGGCAAGTCTTTATCTTCTGTAGAGTGTAAGCTCTTATGGTCAGTGAGGTCCTGTATCTTTCTCTCTTGCCTGTAAAGTGTAATCTCTTATGGTTAATAGGGTTCTCTCTCCTCTTCACCAAGTGCATTTTTTTTGAGCAATTGCAAGCTTTCCGGTATTGAGATTCACACAAATTTATTCTCTGTGAATTAAATTGTTAGACAAAATACAGCAAAGTTGGCAAATTTGAATTTTAAAATATCCTCTCATCTCTAAAGCAATTAGATCCTTTTATTTTGTAATGTGCCCTAAAAGAAAGAAAGTTGGAATCTGATAGATTACTATAAGTAATGCCTCCACTTTTCCCTTTGCAAGTTCTCATGGATTATCAACAAACAAACATCAGGGTTTCTACGGATACATTTTTATATCTTTACTTTATTATTCCCAATTTCAGCGCCTGATATGAGCAGTCAGAAGCAATTTAGTGATTTTTCATTGCAGCCTGTCATTTCTAGCCATGCCCCTGTTTGTTATTGCTGTAGATTACATTTTACAGTAACTTATCTCATTTTATTGCAGGCTAAAACTTGCTTTTTTGCTACCTTTATTCAGAGAAAAATAACACAGCAGGGAGTAGCAACAATTCAGAAATAGAATAAGATAGATTAAAACATTTTACAATTTTGGAGATGATATATTTATTGGTAAATGCATTTTCAGAGAGCAGATGAGATAAAGTGATTTGCATAATTTAGGGATGATTTTCCTATCATGGGTGCCAGCCTAGAGCTAATGTGTACATATAAATGAGGGCATCAATTAGTAACAATTCATGTCTTAAATTAAAACAAACATGTTTTTGCATTTGATTAGCTTTTGTCCTATTTATCTACAGTAGATTTATTAATTGTCATTGAATACGTGGTCCGACAATTTGAACCCCACTAACTTTCGTCTACTCAAATTTAAGTTTTTATTACAAAAAATCTATAAATTAACAAATGAGGGAATTCATCAAGTAATTTTGCCATAAAAAAGTTGATAATTTTTCCCCATATTGGTTTTAAGCAAAAAAAACATTTTTTTTTTAATATTTGAAGACAAACTCAATATAATATGGGTGTGGTTTGCTATGCAAAAAGGTTTATCAGATTTATGACCTGCAAATTTTTAAGAAGTCACAAAAAGTTGCAAACTCACTCAAGTGAGGAACTTAGTGTAAAAAGTGGAAAATCAGTTCAACTTTGATGGTGCTATATCTAAAGATGTGCCAAATTAATCAAACATTATGCACTTTGATTACTTTGGCATACAACAGTATTCAGCCACAGGCCAAACTGACATAAAAAATTGATTCCAAGATGAATTTCTCCCTATGTGTTCAGACTTATATAAATTGTTTTTCTTCATAAGAAGTTAGAAAGTGATATAAAATGAGATTGAAACACACCTACAGACGAAGCTGGGTGAAACATGCGTTGGGGGACCGGGCCATGTGAGTTTGCATTTAACATTTTTCTAATTGATGTATATGCAACCCACTAGGGTTCTTCTATGGCTATATTAATACACTACTTGTATAATACTGAAAAAAGAAAATAGACAGCTCCTCCAAAAATCATACATTGATCTAATGTTCTTAGCTTAACATTCTGATCTGACTGTATGAAGCCCTCTACCTCGTCATATCAGGTAACCTCTCAGTGGGTCCTAACTTTTATTGCCTTTAATTGCCTTAAAGGAGCAGCGTTGTGCGCTAACCTCTGCCGCAGCGATAATGCACCAGCAGAGTGGTTGGCCTGATGCCTCACAGCACTACTTGTATCCTGTTTATAAACCTTGGGTGGTTTGTTGTTAGTCCTCCATTGGGTTATTCTGTCTTTATCTTCATAAAAGTCCTTGTGATATTTTCTATATTTCATAAAGTTTGAAGTGTTTGTGAGTTATTTTGTAGCAGCATCTTTTTCTTTTTTTGGTTTATCTGTACAGTTAAATGTCTCAATTTTCTGTAATAATTTATATGCGAATCTTAGGTTGAAGCACATTTATTCCCTTGGCAAAAAAGGACCACATAAAAACAAATGGAACATCTCCTAAAAAAATATCACAGTAAAGTCTTGTGTTGTACCGTAGCTGAACTGGAATATTAAAAAAGGTATTCAATATTTTTTGTTGAGGGGGGGTAGATATTTTTTGTTTTAAATTCCACCCTTCTTAACAAAAATGGTTTTACCATAAAAAGTAATTCACTACATACTAGTGTTGATCGAGCACTAAAATGCTCGGGTGCTAGAAGCTCGGGCCGAGCTCACCGTGATACTCGGGTGCTCGACCAGAGCAACAAGCCAATGTTGGTCTATGGGAGACCCGAGTATTTTTGCGGCGGCACCCCCGGCAGTCTGTAGAAAGCCTAAAAAGTGCCCAAAACGATAGTGACAGTGTTCAAATGACATAGGGACAGGATGGGGATCGTCCCAGGAAGCATTTCTGACCCCCAGGTCACTGCTGTCAACAACGTGGTCAGAGGTATTAAACCACTTTTATGGGCTCACAATTAGTGTTGAGTAGTGTTGAGCGAGCACTAAAATGCTCGGGTGCTCGAAGCTCGGGCTGAGCTCACCGTGATACTCAGGTGCTCGACCCGAGCAACGAGCCCAATGTTAGTCTATGGGAGACCCGAGCATTTTTGCGGCAGCACCCCCGGCAGTCTGTAGAAAGCCTAAAAAGTGCCCAAAACGATAGTGACAGTGCTCAAAAGACATGGGGACAGCATGGACATCGCCCCAGGAAGCATTTCTGACCCCCAGGTCACTGCTGTCAACAACATGGTCAGAGGTATTAAGCCAATTTTACGGGGTCACAAGAAAACGTTCAAAAACGAAACTGAAAGTGCTTTCCTGTGAAATATGTTAAGGAACTTCCTTTCCAGGGTAAAGACTTGTGTATAAGGTAAAATAAATAACCAAAAACAAAAATACTCCTCCACACCTTGGGCTATGTTCACAAGTAGCATTTTTTCAGCGTTTTTGCACTTTTGTATTGCTTTCAACCATGACAAATGCATTCACCGGGAAATGTCATTTTAACATTTTACAACCTTATCTGGCCATGTGCTGTGTGACACATGCATATAGTGCTGAAAAGATATGGGAACAGCATGGGGAAGATCCCTGGAAGCATCTCTGATACCCAGGTCAATGCCTAAAAGTGTGCCCATCAGACGTGATCCTTGCTGCATCAGAAGATGCAGACTTGCAACTATCCCCGTGCAAGTCCTTGTCCCAGTGCAGTGTTCAATTGTACCTCCCCCATTCCTTGCAATGCAAGCGCAAGTATGCAGCCTGCCACCCACCCACCCCCAGGCTGCAATACCATACTGCTAGCTTGCTTGCACTTGAAAATGGGCCTTTTAGGCATGTGGAGGCAGACGCCGGCCACCATGTCATGGCTGCGTTGGCGGCCTGGTATCCATATTCAGTCCCCAGCCGCCTGGCGGCCGGGTGTCCACGCTCGGTCCCCAGCCGCCAGGGGGCGGCCGAGTGTCCATACTCGGTCCCCAGCCGCCCCTATTTCTCCTTGGAGCATCCCTCCACACACTTTTCTTAGCCCGGCCTGCTTTAGCACAGCATTGGACAAGCCAACCAGAGAACCAGACTCCTCCGGTGGGCCCTGGCTTCTCCATCAGGGGAGTTGAGAGTGCCAAGGTGAGGAGCATGATGATAATGATAGAAGTTAGCATCTGCTTTCTTCTCTTGGAATGCAAGCGTAAGTGTGCAACCTGCCACCCACCCACCCCCAGGCTGCAATACCATACTGCTAGCTTGCTTGCACTTGAAAATGGGCCTTTTAGGCATGTGGAGGCAGACGCCGGCCACCATGTCATGGCTGCGTTGGCGGCCTGGTATCCATATTCAGTCCCCAGCCGCCTGGCGGCCGGGTGTCCACGCTCGGTCCCCAGCCGCCAGGGGGCGGCCGAGTGTCCATACTCGGTCCCCAGCCGCCCCTATTTCTCCTTGGAGCATCCCTCCACACACTTTTCTTAGCCCGGCCTGCTTTAGCGCAGCATTGGACAAGCCAACCAGAGAACCAGACTCCTCCGGTGGGCCCTGGCTTCTCCATCAGGGGAGTTGAGAGTGCCAAGGTGAGGAGCATGATGATGATGATAGAAGTTAGCATCTGCTTTCTTCTCTTGGAATGCAAGCGTAAGTGTGCAACCTGCCACCCACCCACCCCCAGGCTGCAATACCATACTGCTAGCTTACTTGCACTTGAAATGGGGCCTTTTAGTTTGGAGAAGGCCGAAGCTGGCCACTACCTCATGGCTGCTTCGGCAGCGAGGTATCCATACTCAGTCCCCAGCCGCCCGGCGGGCGGGTGTCCACCCTCGGTCCCCAGCCGCTAGGGGGCGGTCGGGTATCCATAAATGGTCCCCAACCACCCATATTTCTCCTTGGAACATCCCCCCACACTTTTCTTAGCCCAGCCTGCTTTAGGGCAGCATTGGACGAGCCCACCAGAGAACCAGACTCCTCCGGTGGGCCCTGGCTTCTCCATCAGGGGAGTTGAAAGTGCCAAGGTGAGGAGCATGATGATGATAGAAGTTAGCATCTGCTTTGTTTTCTTGGAATGCAAGCGCATGTATGTAGTAGCGGCTAGGCCTGAGGTGGTCAGCGTTTTGGTGCATATCCTACCTCCTCCGAGGATTGCTGGATGTTTTCCTACTACTATCCCAGTTCTATGACTCCCGTTAAAACAAAGCTTCAGGTGATGAATGATGGATGAGGTGGTGGCAAAGGAGAAAGAGAAGGAGGAATAGGGACCATTCACATCAATATCAGGCCAGTCAACCACACATGTCTAGTAGGATATGTTTCTGTAAAAAAAGGAGAGGTTCGGCTACACAGTTATAGGGCATGCAGTGAGTGCAATGCCTAACAAAAATTTCGAGACACTCCAATGCCCCTTGGAAGTGACATGAAGGTCAGAGGGCCTTAACTAAACTGTTTTTTCCATTTATAGCAACTGGGTCTCCTGTGCACTGATGGCCTAAGCAGTGAATGGAAGGCTTTCCAAAAATTATGAGGAACTGCAATGCCCCTTGAAACAGACGTGGATTACAGCATACTAAAAACCTTCTACCCATTATTGGGGAGTGGGTCTCCCTTAGTGTTCGACCTATGCATTGAAAAGCAAAAACTGACTAAAATTAGGAGGAAATGCAATGCCCGATGGAAGAATGGTGGAGTTCGCAGTGGAATAAAAAGACAATATCAATGCCCCTTGAAAAAGTGGTGAAGGTCGCAGTAGCTTAACAAGACGGTTTTAATGCCCCTTGGAAGAGTGGTGGAGGTCACAGTAGCTTAGCAAGACAGATTTAAAGCACCTTGGAAGACACTTGGAGGTTGCAGTAGCTTAACAAGACGGTTTAAATGCCCCTGGGAAAAGTGGTGGAGGTCGCATTAGCTTAACAAGACGGTTTTAATGCCCCTTGGAAGAGTCGTGGAGGTTGCAGTAGCTTAACAAGACGGTTTAAATGCCCCTTGGAAGAGACGTGGAGGTCGCAGTAGCTTAACAAGATGGTTTTAATGCCCCTTGGAGAAGTGGTGGAGGTCGCAGTAGCTTAACAAGACAGTTTTAATGCCCCTTGGAAGAGAAGTGGAGGTTGCAGTAGCTTAGCAAGACGGTTTAAATGCCCCTTGGAAAAGTGGTGGAGGTCGCATTAGCTTAACAAGACGGTTTTAATGCCCCTTGGAAGAGACGTGGAGGTTGCAGTAGCTTAACAAGACGGTTTTAATGCCCCTTGGAAAAGTGGTGGAGGTCGCATTAGCTTAACAAGACGGTTTTAATGCCCCTTGGAAGAGTTGTGGAGGTTGCAGTAGCTTAACAAGACGGATTTAATGCCCCTTGGAAAAGTGGTGGAGGTCGCATTAGCTTAACAAGACGGTTTTAATGCCCCTTGGAAGAGACGTGGAGGTTGCAGTAGCTTAACAAGATGGTTTAAATGCCCCTTCGAAGAGTCGTGGAGGTTACAATAGCTTAACAAGACGGTTTTAATACCCCTTGGAGTAGTGTTGGAGGTCGCAGTAGCTTATCAAGACAGTTTTAATGCCCCTTGGAAGAGACGTGGAGATAGCAGTAGCTTAACAAGACGGTGTAAATGCCCCTTGAAAAAGTGGTGGAGGTCCCATTAGCTTAACAAGACGGTTTTAATGCCCCTTGGATAAGATGTGGAGGTTGCAGTAGCTTAACAAGACGGTTTTAATGCCCCTTGGAAGAGACGTGGAGGTGGCAGTAGCTTAACAAGATGGTTTTAATGCCCCTTGGAAGAGATGTGGAGGTTGCAGTAGCTTAAGAAGATGGTTTTAATGCCCCTTGGAAGAGACGTGGAGGTAGCAGTAGCTTAACAAGACGGTTTAAATGCCCCTTGGAAGAGACGTAGAGGTCAGAGTGGTTTAACAAGACGGTTTTAATGCCCCTTACAAGAGCCATGCAGTACAGCATATTAAAAAAATTATTCCCATTATTGGGGAGTGGGTCTCCCATATTTTTTGCCTATGCCTTCCACGCAAAAGCTGCCAAAAATTAGGACGGAGGAACTTGCAATGCTGGCAACATGGACCACGGTCACCCTGGTGGTATAGTGGTGGTGGAGGCTGAGGATAAGGAGAAGAGCAAAAAAAAGCCGAATTGAGGAAGCGTATACCCATGTGTGGGTGTGAAGAGGTGCATGGGAATACACCTCCCGAAATAACACAGTGGATTTGACTTTATGTTACTCTGCTGTCATTTGGTGGTGATGAGAAGTCTGGCCCAATCCAGCCCTTGTTCATTTTGATAAGGGTCAGCTTGTCAGCATTGTCAGTTGACAGGCGAGTGCGCTTATCAGTTATAATTCCCCCAGTGGCACTAAAAACACGCTCCGATAACACGCTAGCGGCAGGGCAGGCCAGGACCTCCAAGGCGTACAGAGCGAGTTCATTCAAAGTGTACAGCTTGGATACCCAATAATTAAAAGGCACAGAGGAATCACGGAGGACGCTGCTACAGTCGGCAAGGTACTCTCTCACCATCTTTTGAAACTTTCCACTCCTTGTGAGAGTACCCGCGCCTCAGGGCCTGTAAGCTGGGCAGGTCTCAGAAAACTGTCCCAGAATGTTAACAGTGTTCCCCTGCCTCTGCTGGATTGGAGTTGCATCTCTCTTGCCTGTACGCCTTGGTTGGTCAACAAACTGTGACCTCTGCTGCTAGCGTGTTCAGATGGGAATTTTTTTAACAGTTCTGCAGCAAGGGCCTTCTGCTACTGCCACATTTTTGTAGACCTCTCCACCTCAGGAATAAGAGAGTGAAAGTTCTCTTTGTAGCGGGGGTCTAACAGTGTCACCAACCAGTAATGACTGTCACCCAACATTTTGACAACGCGAGGGTCACGGTTAAGGCAGCGTAACATAAAGTCAGCCATGCGTGCCAGACTGGTAATGGGCAAGACTTCCGTGTCCTCACCAAGATGACGACAGACCATGCTCTCCTCCTCCTCCTCCTCCCCCCTGTCCTTAGGCCACCCACGCTGAACCGACGGTATGACAGTTGTACAGGTACTACTGTCTACAGCGCATGATACCAGCTCCTGTTCTTCCTCCTCCTCCTCCTCTTCTCCCTCATTGTCCCCCAATGCACATTGGGATGAGAGGAGGCTGGGCTGTGTGTAATCGCCCGTTACGGCTTCTTCATCCATCTCATCATACTCTGGCTGCAATGCCTCCTCTTAAATTTTCTGCAGAGAGCGTTGCAAAAGACAGACAAGTGGGATGCTGACGCTAATGATGGCGTCATCGCCACTCACCATCGCCACTTTGTCAGGATGGTACATATGTCAGACATCCAGGTCCACCCCTGAGGTCTTATGTGTGGAGTCTGACCTGAATATCAATGGCCTTGTTGCAGCTGGTACTCCACAACTGCTCTCTTCTGCTCACAAATCCTTTGCAACATGTGGAGGGTAGAGTTCCAACGTGTGGGGACATCACACACCAGTCGGTGTGACGGAAGCTGCAAACGCTGCTGCAACACAGCAAGGGCGGCGGAAGCTGTAGCCGACTTGCGAAAATGAGCTGACAGGCGGCGTACTTTGACGAGCAGATCTGGCAACTCGGGGTACGATTTAAGAAACCGCTGAACCACGAGGTTAAGCACATGAGCCAGGCATGGTACGTGTGTGATCTTGCCTCGCCTCAGAGCTGCCACCAGGTTACGGCCATTGTCTCACACGACCATGCCTGGATGTAGGTTCAGCGGTCTCAGCCACAGATCTCCCTGCTCTTTCACAGCTGTCCACAACTCGCAAGCAGTGTGAGGTTTATCACCTAGCTTATGAGTTTCCGCACAGCCTGTTGCCGCTTGGCTGAGGCAGTACTGCAGTGCTTCCAGCTTGTAACTGATGTGGTGATATCTGAGATGGAGGCTGAACATGAGGAGGAGGAGGAGGATGATGCACAGGAGCTGTACACTGTGGGGGCAACTCTGACTGACATAGGGCCTGCAATCCTCGGTGTGGGGAGGATGTGTTCCGTCCCAAGGTCCGACTGTGTCCCGGCTTCCACTATGTTTACCCAGTGTGCCGTCAGGGAGATGTACCGTCCCTGGCCACAAGCATTTGTCCACGTGTTTGTTGTCAGGTGGACTCTCCCAGTAACTGCGTTGTTGAGGGCACGGCAGATGTTTTGGGACACGTGCTTGTGTAGTGCGGGGATGGTACACCGGGCAAAATAGTGTCGGCTGGGGACCGAGTACCGAGGGACGGTTGCGGAAGGATTCCGTCTCCACCAGCCTAAAAGGCAGCATTTCCAACGCAAGCAGTCGTGAAATGTGCGAATTTAGGACTCTGGCCTGTGGGGCATTGGCTGTGAATTTGCGCTTTTGTTTAAAGCTCTTGGATATGGACAATTGAACGCTGCGGTGGGACGTAGATGTGGACGTTGATGCTGTTTCTTGAGAAACTGCCATAACAAGTGAAGACTGAGGAGGGGGCATCTTTGCATGCAGTATGGACAGGGGATTGCCTTGCACGCACAACAGGGGGTTCTATTACATGCACAACAGCAGAAGAAGCAGTGGTGACACCCGCTGACACTGGTCATGGACCCTGGGGTTTGCCCAACAAAGTCAGGTGCTTTGCTGCCATGTGCCTGATCATGCTGGTGGTGGTCAGGCTGGTAGTTTTGTCACCCCTGCTGATGCTGGCATGGTAGGTGGTACAAATGGCCTTTTTGCGGTTATCAGCAGAGTCTTTAAAAAAAATTCTAGACTCTGGAAGACCTACGGCTTGTATTGGCAACGTCCCTCGTGTTGGTGTTACGGGGAACTGTTGCCCGCCTTCTGTGTGCGGCCACCACACTGCTTCTTCCTGCCTGTTGGGGTACTCTGCCTCCCTCCCCCTGTGTGCTCCTGGCCTCGCTCTGCGTGTCCTCCTGCCACGTTGAATCAGTTACTAGATCATCCACCACCTCCTCCTCTTCCACTTGCGCCCCACGATCCTTCTCCTCACTTCTTGGCAATTGTGTCTCGTCATCGTCCACCTCTTGTGACAAATTGCCAGCATCGACTTCCTCTGGCTGTGGCTGTTCAAATATTTGGGCATCGCTACATGGGATCTCCTCTTCCACCCCTTCAAGCGGAGCAGGCGAGGGGCCCAAATATGGAAATTGACCAGTGAACAGCTCTTCAGAGTGTCCAAGTGTGGGATCAGTTGCTGTCTGATGACACTCGGCATGGTGGGAGGAAGGAGCATCAGGGTGAGGAGGAGTATGCGGTCGAGATTCACGGCTACTAAAACTTGACCGTGTGGAAGACAGACCGGAGGTGGTGGTGCCCAGGTAACTGGAAGTATTATCTGCTATCCAATTAATAACCTGTTCACACTGATCAGTTCGCAATACTGGTGTTGTAGTGTGCTTCCCTAGTAATTCGGTCAAGAAGTGGGAGCGAGAAGATGTAGCTGTTGGTTGTGGCACATTTTTACCTTGGCCACGGCCCTGTCCTCTACACGCACCATCACCAGAACGTCCAGTTGCACGTTCCTTGCCACGCGCCTTGCCCATTGTAAATGAAGTAAAATAGCTTACACTCGCACTATCAATGGAAAAAGGGTAATAAAAAGGAGATTAGAAACGTGGAAGAGGAAAACCACAGTTCTATTTCTCTGGCCTACACCAGAATATTTTAAACAGATATATTGGTGTCTGACCAGTCAGGGAGACACTATTACTGTTTTTCTTTACGGAAAAAATACCAAAAGCTGGATAATACAGAGATTTGAACCGTGGAACTGCAAAACCACAGTTCTAATTTACTGGCGTATACCAGACTTTTTTAAATAGATATATTTGGGGCTGAAAAGGCAGCGACCACTCAAACTGTTTTTTTTTATGTAAATAAGGCCCAAAAGTGGATAATACAGAGATTTGAACCGTGGAACTGCAAAACCACAGTTCTATTTCTCTGGCCTACACCAGACTCTTTTAAACAGATATATTGGTGTCTGACCAGTCAGGGAGACACTATTACAGTTTTTTTTACGGCAAAAAATACCAAAAGCTGGATAATACAGAGATTTGACCCATGGAACCGCAAAACCACAGTTCTATTTCTCTAGCCTACACCAGACTCTTTTAAACAGATATATTGGTGTCTGACCACTCAGGGAGACACTATTACATTTTTTTTTTACGGCAAAAAATGCCAAAAGCAGGATAATACAAAGATTTGACCCGTGGAGCTGCAAAACCACAGTTCTATTTCTCTGGCCTACACCAGACTCTTTTAAACAGATATATTGGTGTCTGAACAGTCAGGGAGACACTATTACAGTGTTTTTTATGCCAAAAAATGCCAAAAGCAGGATAATACAGAGATTTGACCCATGGAACTGCAAAACCACAGTTGTATTTCTCTGGCCTACACCAGACTCTTTTAAACAGATATATTGGTGTCTGACCAGTCAGGGAGACACTATTACAGTTTTTTTTACGGCAAAAAATGCCAAAAGCAGGATAATACAGAGATTTGACCCGTGGAACTGCAAAACCACAGTTCTATTTCTCTGGCCTACACCAGACTCTTTTAATCAGGTATATTGGTGTCTGACCAGTCAGGGAGACACTATTACAGTTTTTTTTTTACTGCAAAAAATGCCAAAAGCAGGATAATACAGAGATTTGACCCGTGGAACTACAAAACCACAGTTCTATATCTCTGGCCTACACCAGACTCTTTTTAACAGATATATTGGTGTCTGACCAATCAGGGAGACACTATTACAGTTTTTTTTATGGTAAAAAAATGCCAAAAGCAGGATAATACAGAGATTTGACCCGTGGAACTGCAAAACCACAGTTCTATTTCTCTGGACTACACCAGACTCTTTTAAACAGATATATTGGTGTCTGAACAGTCACAGACACACTCAATTTTTTTTTGGGTGGGGGATTGAGAATCGTTAATAAGACGCGTATTTGTACAGTCTGACTGAGGAAAAAAAAATACAGTATTTAGATGAAAAAAAAAAGAATTTTTCCTGGCCCCTGAGACCGGGGGATAAGTCTAGCAATTTGACCAACAGAAGCACACAGGACTGTAATGCAGCGTTTGCTGGTATAACCACTGCGTTTCCCATACAGCCTGCCTGTCTGTCTGATATCTGGGATAGATATTAGTCCTGAGAAGGACTGTTTGTTTGATTTGGCAGGCTTTAGAGACCCTACACTCCCTATTTCGCACTATATATCTCTCCCTAACTCAGCAGCACTCTCCCTACTCTGTCTGATACGGAGCGACTGTGTCCAAGATGGCGGCGCCCGGTTTTAAATACTCGAGGTGACGCTGTGCGGCCAGCCAATCACTGTAATGCCCACAAACAACATGGCTGCGGCATTCCAGTGACTAGCTGGCAATTCCTGCATGTTCATTGGCTCTGTAAAGAGCGCCAAACGTGCAGGGCGGAGACCCAAGCTCCCGTCTGAGTAACCTGGAAATGCTCAATGCTCGCCGAACATACCGAGTAGTGAGATGCTCTGGCGAGTATCGAGCAGTGTCGATCATGCTCACTCAACACTACATGCATAGTAATTTACATCAACAGCCAGTAGTATTGTTGTGGCATATACAATTGTTAAACAGTTTCAATACCTTACTATTTTTCTTATTTGTTTTATATATATTTTTATTTTATTTTAACTATCCCTCCTTGAAAAAAAATGCAATCCTAACTGTTATATTGCAGTGTATCTACACTTAGGTTCACGACAAGAATATACTGCAACAGCATTCAGCATGGTCATAGGATGTATAAATTGGACAATTAAAACAGGTATTTAAAAACGAATCTTTTCTTTAAAAGATATTTATAAAAAATAAAACTTTTTTTGTGAGGTAGAGAGTTGTATTTACATTCCTGGATTATAGAGATTTTCCTTTAGAAAGTAAAAAAAAAATATGGCTTGCCCATCTTACAATGTAGGAAGTGCACTTTCTGTGGCACAGAAACCTTAAATTCAGGATTTTGCTTTGGTAGCAAAATTAGCACTGATGAGGGGTTTAACTGTTGAGGGAGGGCACCAACGTCCCTTCACAGTTGACCAAGTGAGTGTCAAATTATTATCTTGATTGCGCAATCCACAGAAAACCAAACAGAGACAGTGCTCTGTATGGGAGGATTCAGAGAATCTCTAATCTCGTTTATTTCTACTTAGCATTTTATATTGTTTTGAGTATATCAATAGCCAATCACCTACAGACTGTAGCGTCGGCGTCCCTGCCTCCTGCTAGGCAGGGACGACGTTCCCCTCACCTCTCCGCTCCGTGCCCGGCGGCTTCCTCCCGCTCTGCTGGCAGCGCGCGCTGCTTCCCGGCCTCTGCGCTTAGGGTGCGCGCGCTCCCCCTCTCTTAAAGGGGCCGCGCGCGCCATCCTAAGGAGTCCCCGGCCAATGGCCGGAGGACCTCACCATATTTAAGGCACCTCCTCCAAAATGGAGGTGCCCGAGCAATGTTGTTGCAAAGCCTTTCAACTCTGCTTCAGCCCTCAGGTCCCGTTACCAGTTACCTGCCAGTTACCTGCCAGTCACCTGCCAGATTCCTACCTGTCTGCTAGCCTACCTGGAGGCTCCGCCGTCACGTGCTGTGATCACCTGCCTGTCCAGAGACTCTTGCCCGCTCACCTGGGAGTGCTCACCTGCTACCTGCCTGTTAGCCTACCTGGAGGCTCCGCCGTCACGTGCTGTGACCACCTGCCTGTCCAGAGACTCTTGCCCGCTCACCTGGGAGCGCTCACCTGCTACCTGCCTGCTAGCCTACCTGGAGGCTCTGCCGTCACGTGCCGTGACCACCTGCCTGTCCAGAGACTCTTGCCCGCTCACCTGGGAGCGCTCCTCTGCTACCTGCCTGCTAGCCTACCTGGAGCCGTCACTTGCTGTGACCACCTCCCTGTCCAGAGACTCTTGTCCGCTCACTTGGGAGCGTCCACCTGCTACCTGCCTGCTAGCCTACCTGGAGGCTCTGCCGTCACTTGCCGTGACCACCCGCCTGTCAAGAGACTGTCCCCATCACTTGCCGTGACCTCCTGCCCTTCTATCAAGAGACTCTCCCCGTCACTTGCCGTGACCTCCTGCCCTTCTACCCAGAGACTGTCCCCGTCACCTGCCATGTCCTCCTGCCCTTCTACCCAGAGACTGTCCCCGTCACTAGCCGTGACTACCTGCCCGCCTTCCCTGGGAGCCACCCGCTTCCTTACAAGGACTGCCCCCTTGTATAGTTGCTCAGAGATTCCACCTCCCCGACCCGTTACAGTTTGCTCGGGCCATGGAACCCGGTGGCACCCAAACTCCCTCGCTCTCGGACCTATGCCATGAACTGTCCCGTCAGAGGTCCCAACAGGAGTCCATCCTGAGCCACCTGCGGAACGTCAACTCTCGCCTGGACACTCTGACTGCTCCACCGGCAACCACCGCTAGTGTCTTGACTCGCAACCCGGCAGCGCCGCTGCCCACCAATACCATGGCATCCTGCCCCGGTCCCCGGCTTTCTGCACCTCCTCGCTTCGGAGGCGACCCCGCTCAAGCTCGGGGCTTCATAAACCAGTGCACCCTGCACTTTGAACTCTTGGCCCACCAGTTTATTTCCGACCGAGCCAGAGTGACATTCATCATGTCCCATTTCACTGGGGAGGCACTGGCATGGCTTAACCCTCTGTGGGAGAGAGGGTATCCCCTGGTGTCCGACCTGTCGTCTTTCCTCACTGCTTTCCGAAGGGTCTTCGATGAACCGGGACGAAAGACCTCATCTGCCTCCTCTTTGCTACGTCTCCGCCAAGGGAGTCTCACCGTGGGCCAATATGCCATACGATTCCGCACCCTCGCTTCTGAGCTTGCCTGGGATAATGAGGCCCTGGTGTCCGTCTTCTGGGAGGGCCTTTCCGGTCGGATTAAAGATGAGCTCGCCAGTCGGGACATTCCTACCACCCTGGATGACCTGGTGTCTCTGGCTACCCGGATTGACATCCGGTTTCAAGAACGTACCAAAGAGACCACCCGTGAGAGAAGGTTTCCCCGCCTAGCTCCTACTTTCCAGAAACCTGTCTCCTCTTCTGTCACTCCCCGGGCGCACTCACCCGAGTCCATGCAGATCGACCAGACCAAGTTGGTCAAATCTCGCCAAGAGTCACGCCGAGCCGAGGGGAGCTGCTTCTATTGTGGCAGTAAGGAGCATCTGATTCGTTCCTGCCCGGAGAGGCCGGGAAACTCCAGTGTCTAGGACCGCTCGGAGAAGTCGCCCTAGACAAAAATAAGTCCTCTCCAACCCTGACTTGTATCTATCTCCTGGGGAGAGAACCGTCAATTAGGCCCACCTGGACTCTGGATCCGCTGGAAACCTCATCTCTCAGTCCCTGGTTGAGGAATACCGTATTCCCACCAAGTCTCTGGCTGAACCTTTGTCAGTCGCCTCCGTGGATGGAAGACTCCTTCCGGTGACCATCCTGCTCGTCACGGAACCCATAACCCTGCAGGTGGGAATGCTGCACTCTGACGTAATCTCCTTCCATGTGTTATCCGGACTCTCCCACTCCCTATTGCTAGGTTTACCTTGGCTCCAGACACATGAGCCCGTGTTGAACTGGCATTCCGGTGAAGTACTCCGGTGGGGGCCGGCCTGCCATAAGACCTGCCTGGTTCCTGTTCGTCCGGTTCGTCCTCCACCTATCCCAGCTAATTTACCCGGTCTTCCGGCTCCTTACTGGCCCTATGCTGACGTCTTCGGTAAGAAAGAAGCAGAGACATTGCCACCTCATAGGCCATATGATTGCCCGATCGACCTGGTACCCGGCGCCACTCCACCCCGTGGGCGTATTTATCCGTTGTCTGCGTCAGAAACCCGGGCCATGTCTGAGTACATAGAGGAGAATCTGGCCAGGGGATTCATCCGGAAGTCTACTTCCCCGGCTGGAGCCGTATTCTTCTTTGTCAAAAAAAAAGATGGCTCGCTTCGCTCCTGTATTGACTATAGAGGACTCAATCAGATCACGGTTAAAAATAAATACCCCCTTCCGCTCATCTCTGAGTTATTTGATCGCCTTTAAGGCACCAGGATCTTTTCCAAGCTGGATCTACGTGGAGCATATAACCTGGTCCGTATCCGTCAGGGAGACGAGTGGAAAACAGCATTTAATACCCGGGACGGACACTATGAGTACCGTGTGATGCCCTTCGGTCTCTGCAATGCTCCCGCCGTCTTCCACGACATCTTCCGTGACCTTCTTTACTCCTGTGTGGTGGTATACCTGGACGACATCTTGGTCTTCTCTCCGGATCTTCCCACACACTGGAGGGATGTTCGTCAGGTCCTGCTTAGGCTCAGGCAGAACCACCTCTATGCTAAATACGAGAAGTGCCTTTTGAGCAGACCTCTCTTCCTTTTCTGGGCTATGTTATCTCCCAGACAGGCTTGCGAATGGATCATAGAATCATAGAATCATAGAATGGTAGAGTTGGAGGGGACCTCCTGGGTCATCTGGTCCAACCCCCTGCTCAAAGCAGGATTCACTAAATCATCTCAGACAGATGTCTGTCCAGCCTCTGTTTGAAGACGTCCATTGAAGGAGAACTCACCACCTCTCGTGGCAGCCTGTTCCACTCATTAATCACCCTAACTGTCAAAAAGTTTTTTCTAATATCTAATCTGTGTCTCCTCCCATTTAGTTTCATCCCATTGCTTCTAGTCTTTCCTTGTGCAAATGAGAATAAAGATGATCCTTCTACAATGTGACAGCCCTTGACATATTTGTAGACAGCTATTAAGTCTCCTCTCAGTCTTCTTTTTTGCAAGCTAAACATTCCCAAATCCTGCAACCGTTCCTCATAGGACAGGGTTTGCAGACCAGTCACCATTCTGGTCGCTCTTCTCTGAACTTGCTCCAGTTTGTCTATGTCTTTTTTAAAATGTGGTGCCCAAAACTGTACACAGTATTCCAGATGAGGTCTGACCAAAGAGGAGTAAAGACCGATAATGACTTCACGTGATCTAGACTGTATGCTTCTGTTAATACATCCCAGAATTTTATTTGCCTTTTTTGCTGCTGCATCACACTGTTGACTCATGTTCAGTCTATGATCTATTAGTATACCTAAGTCTTTTTCACATGTACTGTTGCTTAGCTCTATTCCTCCCATTCTGTATATGCTTTTTTCATTTTTATTGCCCAGATGTAGTACTTTGCATTTTTCCCTGTTAAAAATCATTCTGTTGGTTGCTGCCCACTGCTCCAGTTTATTTAGGTCTTTTTGAATCCTCTCTCTCTCTTCTCTAGTATTAGCTATCCCTCCTAGCTTTGTGTCATCAGCAAATTTGATCCCGAGAAGCTCTCTGCTGTCCTAAAGTGGCCCCGTCCGGAGGGCTTGAAGGCGATACAGCGATTACTGGGCTTTGCTAATTACTATCGTCTCTTCATTCCTCACTTCTCGTCACGGACTGCGCCCATATCTGCGCTCACCCGTAAGGGAGCAAATCCCAAGGTATGGTCATCCGAAGCTGAGGAGGCCTTCCTTTCCCTGAAACAAGCCTTCTCCTCTGCCCCTGTGCTGCACCGTCCGGACTGCAACAAACAGTTCTACCTGGAGGTTGATGCCTCCTCCTCTGGAGCCGGAGCAGTGCTCACCCAAAAGTCTTCCTCCGGGAAAATGGTAACCTGCGGCTTTTTCTCTAAAATCTTCTCCTTCTCTGAGCGCAATTACTCCATAGGAGACCGAGAACTGCTATCCGTTAAATTGGCGCTGGAGGAGTGGCGTTACCTGCTTGAAGGGGCTCTATACCCGGTGATCATCTACACGGATCACAAGAACCTGGCATATCTCCAAAATGCCCAGAGACTTAATCCATGTCAGGCCCGGTGGTCTTTGTTTTTTGCCCGCTTCGATTTCATCCTTCATTTCCGCCCAGCGGACAAAAATGTCAAAGCTGATGCCTTGTCCCGATCCTTCCTGTCCTCCGACCAAGAGGAGGAGCCTATGCACATTATCGACCCCTCCAAGGTGATGAATGTGGCACCCTTGGATTTGACTCGTCTTCCACCCGGCAAGACGTTCGTGGCACCTCCAGACCGTGAGAGGGTTCTTCGCTGGGGGCATTCTTCTAAACTAGCTGGCCATGCCGGCCAAAAAAAGACCTTCCTAATCATTTCCCGGCATTAATGGTGGCCTGCGTAAGGATGTGGTAGACTTCGTCTCTGCCTGTTCATCTTGTGGCCGCAGCAAGGTTCCCAGACACTTACCAGCTGGTCATCTCCTGCCGCTTCCCATACCTGTTGCCCCGTGGCAACACATCGCTATGGACTTCATTACCGATCTTCCTGTCTCTGCCGGGTATACTGTCATTTGGGTGGTCGCGGACCGCTTTTCTAAAATGGCCCACTTCATTCCCCTGCCTGGTCTTCCGTCTGCACCTGAGCTGGCTAAGGACTTTATCCGCCATATCTTTCATCTCCATGGCCTACCCCTCCACATCGTGTCGGATCGAGGGGTTCAGTTTACCTCACGCTTCTGGAGAGCCACATGTAAACTGCTGGACGTCACCCTGGACTTCTCCTCCGCTTACCACCCTCAGTCCAATGGTCAAGTGGAGCGGATCAATCAGATCCTTACCAGCTATCTCCGGCACTTTGTTAATGCCCACCATTCTGATTGGGTGGACCTCCTTCCTTGGGCCGAGTTCTCTTATAATAACCACGAGAGCGAATCCTCTTCCAAGTCCCCGTTCTTTATTGTCTATGGCCAGCACCCCCGGATTCCGTTTCCCGTCTCCGCCTCTGTGGACAACCCTGCCGCGCAGTCTCTTGTCAGCGAGTTTTCTACCATTTGGGAGAGTACTAGGTCTGCACTTCTTCTGTCCTCCGAGCGGATGAAGCGATATGCTGATAAGAGACGTCTGGATCCGCCTCAATTCCGTCCGGGAGACAAGGTTTGGCTCTCTTCCAAACATATACGGCTCAAGATACCCTCCTACAAGTTAGGTCCTCGCTTCATCGGTCCTTTCGAAATCCTCAGGCAAATTAATCCAGTGGCCTACAAATTAAAACTCCCGGCCACCTTACGGATTCCCAACTCCTTCCACGTATCTCTCCTCAAACTCGTTGTCTTTAACTCTTTTTCCAATAATCCAGGTACTCCTCCTGCTCCGGTTTCCGCTGAAGACGTCTTTGAGGTAGAGAGTATTCTGGCCACTAAGAGGGTAAGAGGAAAGACTTTTTTTTTGGTAGATTGGAAGGGGTTTGGTCCTGAAGAGAGAACATGGGAGCCCCGGGAGAACATCCATGCCCCTCTCATCCTTGCTAAATTTCTCTCTGGCCTAAAAAAGGGGGGGCCTAAAGGGGGGGGTACTGTAGCGTCGGCATCCCTGCCTCCTGCTAGGCAGGGACGCCGTTCCCCTCACCTCTCCGCTCCGTGCCCGGCGGCTTCCTCCCGCTCTGCTGGCAGCGCGCGCTGCTTCCCGGCCTCGGTGCTTAGGGCGCTCACGCGCGCTCCCCCTCTCTTAAAGGGGCCGCGTGCGCCGTCCTAAGGAGTCCCCGGCCAATGGCCGGAGGACCTCACCATATTTAAGGCACCTCCTCCAAAATGGAGGTGCCCGAGCAATGTTGTTGCAAACACTTTCAACTCTGCTTCAGCCCTCAGGTCCCGTTACCAGTTACCTGCCAGTTACCTGCCAGTCACCTGCCAGTCACCTGCCAGATTCCTACCTGTCTGCTAGCCTACCTGGAGGCTCCGCCGTCACGTGCTGTGACCACCTGCCTGTCCAGAGACTCTTGCCCGCTCACCTGGGAGCGCTCACCTGCTACCTGCCTGTTAGCCTACCTGGAGGTTCCGCCGTCACGTGCTGTGACCACCTGCCTGTCCAGACACTCTTGCCCGCTCACCTGGGAGCGCTCCTCTGCTGCCTGCCTGCTAGCCTACCTGGAGCCGTCACTTGCTGTGACCACCGGCCTGTCCAGAGACTTTTGCCCGCTCACCTGGGAGCGTCCACCTGCTACCTGCCTGCTAGCCTACCTGGAGGCTCTGCCGTCACTTGCCGTGACCACCCGCCTGTCAAGAGACTCTCCCCGTCACTTGCCGTGACCTCCTGCCCTTCTACCCAGAGACTGTCCCCGTCACCTGCCGTGTCCTCCTGCCCTTCTACCCAGAGACTGTCCCCGTCACTAGCCGTGATTACCTGCCCACCTTCCCTGGGAGCCACCCGCTTCCTTACAAGGACTGCCCCCTTATATAGTTGCTCAAAGGTTCCACCTCCCCGACCCGTTACACAGACATACTACAGGCTTGAACCAATGTTAGTACAATTATTACGGAAATACACATATGGTCATATTATTGTCAGTTCGGTGCATGGTGGAAATTTACAAGGTTATACACATCCCGGCTCAGACTAGTCAGATAGCGGGAGCAGGGTGTCTCACAGAATGTTCTTGTGAGAAAAGGTTAGTGTGGGAAAGATGCTTGGGAAGCATGAGAAAAGAAGGAAAGAATGCATGTTATGCAAGGAGTATAATAACATGATTTTAAAGCAAGCAGACAAAATGGAGTTGCTATAGCAGCAGTATCAATATGTCCTTTACACTTGGATAGCATGAATATTAATATGTCCTTTACATTCCCCCCTAAAAATTATGTTATTATCAACAATAGAGGTGCTTTCCTAGGATCATGCTTTGAGCCTCAGGGACATTGGTTTTCACTGAATTAGTGCCCTTGTTACCAATTGAGGCTGTCGCGGCATGTCCATCCCCCTTGTTTGTTGACATGATCATAAAGCTCTGATCTTCAGACGTGAGGTTGGTTGGGGCATGCGGGTAAAGGTCATCATTCCCTTGACGTCCAGGTCCTCAATGCTGGTTACATTTGGGAGGTCCGTGTATAGTAGCACTGGATGTTGGTTGACAGCGTCCTCCTTGCTCTCTGATGACTGGCAGGTTTTCCTCATGCAAATTGGGATACAATAAAAGACTAGTTTTAGTAAAACATATATTAACAAGATGCAAGCAGCAATATGCAACACTCCTTGTAATATTCCAGCAATCCATCCACCAATCCCTTTAAACCAATTAGCAGGATTTAAAAAGGAAAACGTATCAGACCACCAGCTGTCTTTGGTCAATTCGCTATGTTTGTTATATTCCTCCCTGAGTTTCCTAATGTCTTCCATTTTAGTCTTTAACCATATGGTAGAGTCGGGGTCAATATAGTGACAACAGGCTGGGCCTATAACCTGACACATTCCTCCTTGAGCTGCTGTTAAATAGTCCAGCACTAAAGTATGTTGATTAGCTACTAAAATAAGTTGATTCTGCACTGCAACAGTAGTATTAATTACTTCCAATACACTACAAATCTGGTCATCTAAGTAGTCAGTGACTTCCACTAATTTGTCCCACATTTGTGTAACCATAGGGTAGAGGAAGACAGCACTGGCCATCCTACTGGGTATACTCATTTGTACTAAATGAGGTGTTCCTGATGGGCGTGGGGTGTTATCCTTAGCACGTTTATAGATGGTATGGAGATGGATGGCTCTCAAATCTACTTTACTTTGGGGAATAAGATAAGTACAAGTCCCCCCTACTCCGACTGGGAGCCATTTGTACAAATTATTCCCACAGACCCAATATGTGGCTGATGGCAGATCCCATAAAGCAGAGTGCTGTAATACTAATTTATGTACCAACTCGATAAAAACGGTGTTATTTGATAACATACACTACAAAGGCATTTGTCCCAGGGGGCTACAATATCCAACATCCGGATTGCCACATGTTGGATCACTAGGCTTATATTCAGAAAATTCATGTTTTACTGCTGTTGGGGTCGTCAGGAGCACTTGGTATGATCCGTCATACAGTGGTTCTAGTCCGTGTTTCCGAACATGCTTCTTCACATACACATAATCTCCAGGTTTGAGGGTATGACAACCTTCTGCATCAGCTGGATCTGGAATAGAAGATGATACTAACGCAGGGGTCTTAGTTAGTGCTTTGGCAAGCTGAATCACATATTGCACAACATGATCTGTTTCTTCTGATAATTGTTGTGGGGTAAATCAAGCTATAGCTGGTTGTGACCCAAATAGTATCTCATAGGGTACAGTTTGTGTTCCCATAGTCTCCTGCATCATTTTGGTTAATTGACATTTCAGTGTGCCATTCAATCTCTCCACCTTGCCACTTGACTGTGGATGGTAAGGAGTATGCAGCGCCACTGTTGATCTGATCATGGTAAGTATTTCTTGATATACACATGAGGAAAAGACTGGTCCTTGATCACTTTTGACAACTTCTGGGACTCCATACCGGCAAACAACTTCAGAGACCAACTTCTTGGCGGTAGTCTCACAGGAGAACCTGCAGTCGTGACAAAGCCTCTCCTTGCCCAGATCTCCCCAAAATCTTGTGCAATCCCGAAGGCGTATCTAGATTCAGTAAATATATTCACACATTTTCCTTCGGCCTGTTGACAAGCAGCAATCAGGGCTTTGAGCTCTGCTTCCTGTGCTGACATACTGGGAGGTAAGGCTGCAGCCTTTACCAATGTATCTTCAGTTGTGACAGCATATCCAGTATGAAATCTGCCAGAGGTGTCAACATATCTGGATCCATCCGTATATATTGTAAGTTCTGGATCATCCAAGGGTACTTCCGCCACTAAAATAAGTGGAGTTGACTTCGCAGTAATTTGTTCCAGACAGTCATGTGGTGGAGCCTCTTTCCCCTCTCCTTCAGGTGCTGGTAGCAGGGTGGCCGGGTTGATGGTGGTGCACCGATGTAATTTCACATTTTCTGGCAAAATCAACGAATACTGCAGCCGCAGGTGTCTCTGTGTGGACAGATGTTTAGGTTGCTGTAAAGCCAAAACAGCCGCAATATCGTATGGAGCATAAATGTGAGTCTCATGTCCAAGGATGATGTTCGCCGTCTTCTCAAGTAACTGCTGTGTGGGGTGAACCGCTCATAGACAGCTGGGGGAGGCCCTGGCTACTGGTTCCAGATGCGCTGAGTAATACCCGACTGGGCGCTGCTTTGTGCAGTGTCTCTGCGTGAGTACTCCGGCTGCATGCCCTCCCGTCTCAGAGACATACAAATGGAAAGGTTGAGCATAGTCTGGGTTTCCAAGGGCAGGGGCTGTTATTATCCTTGACTTTAGTTGCTCAAAAGGCTTGTTGCAGCAGTTCTTGGTGGTCATTGTTGTTTACATCAGCCAGAGTGTCTTCTTTTAATGCATCATATAGGGGCTGCATCAGATGTGAGGCGTCAGGGATCCATTGTCTGCAATATGTACATAGTCTGAGGAACCGTTGCAGCTCTATGGGATCTTTTGGGAATGGTAGCAGGTAGATGGCTGTTTTTCTTTCTTCTGTGAGATGTCTGGCACCCTGAGTAAGGCAGTGGCCTAAGAATACCACTTGACCGAGGCAAAACTGAAGTTTCGAGGCTGAGACTCGACAATTCAGTTTTGCTAGATGCTTGAGGAGGCTAACACTGGCCCTAATGGACATTTGCTCCGTGGGGGCACACAAGAGAAGATCATCCATGTATTGTAATAGTACTACCTCAGAGTTGTCCAGCTGCCACGGCAGCAGACAGCTAGACATGTTCTTTGCAAACTGATTAGGCAAAGATACCGATGGAAATAAATGGCAGGGCTAGGGTTGGGACCGCATGAAGCTGTGATGCGTTTGCTATGGTATTTTGAATTGTTTCTGTAAGCAGGTGTAGTGACCTGGGTACATCCAGAGGATCATATTTTGGTCCCACCGTTTGTATAACATACTGACATGATGATCTTCATCATACACATTCCGGGTGTTGTGTGTATTGCTGCCTGTATTCCGGGTGTGCCAAGATGGCCGCCACCAGAAGGAAACACACTACAGGAAGGGTGCGCCAAGAGGGCCGCAACCAAAGGGACATATGGTCATAGGCCGGAGGTGATGCAATGGGTGTTGCAACATGGCCGCTGCAGGAAGGGTTGGAACTTTGGGCGGACATAGGTATAACAGATGAGGATGGGGCACTAGGAGTGGCTTGGGTAGTAGCAAGGGGTGGGCCTCCTGGATGGGGCAAGTGACATGCAACACAATAATCTGCTGACTGCAATTAGTACAGGTCCATCCCCCCCCCGGTCCGCCATTATCGGGTGGTAGCTGGAGAGCAGTATCTTTGTAATACACATAACATGGCATATTTCCCTTATTGTCTGTATTTTCTTCCTCCATCTTCCCTTCTTTGACAAATTCTCTGCTGTTCTGTATCAAGCCAAGGCTGTTTGCTATTTTAGAAGCTGTAACTGGCCCTTATCTGGTAGCTCGCATATTTTAGTTAACTGTTTAAGTTTCTGCACATACTTTTTCCCTTCTTTCGATAAACTCAGCGCAGCCTTTTTTTCACATGTATGCACTTTCCAACAAGCCATTTATCTATCTCGTACTGTAATCTATCCACCCAGGTACGACCCACACAATGACATTACTCTTTTGGTTTTCTCTACATATTTCCTTCCTTCTATTTCAACATACCCTTCATCACAAATCTCATGTGCAACTTTCCTAAACGTTTCAGCGTCTTCCAACAATCCACAATCAACTAATCTTCCCCTGTTCTGACGGATTCCTTCCTCCCACAATGCAGGCTGAAGCCTGCCCTGCACGGGAAAACGTAACACCTTAAACACTTTTGGTGCATTCTTAAATGACCTTTTCCCTTCTCGTCCGACTATGATATTCATCACATCCTCTCCCTCCTGCAGGGGAGACAATTTCTTTCTGCTCCACGGAAACATTTATTAATCACTACAACTGACAAAAGATACTTAATTTGTGCACAGCATGAGTCCGGCCGGACCTCATCCGCTGTTCCGCTGACTTCACCCCTCCCGTCGGGGGAATCACACGTACGGTCTAGGTGAAAGGAGGAGGGCTCACGTCTGCAGCCCTCCGGACACTCGATATATGTATATCTGTATGCATGTCCTACCCAATCTTCGATCACCTGCCGCGACTAAACCTAACAGTGTTCAGTCTCCTAAGAATCTTTGTCAAAAGTTAAGGAAGATTCACACAATATTCACTTGTCAATCCGAGGTGACACTGTTTTGAAAGTTATCAATATCAGACCCCTAATGGGACTACACCCCTTATAGTCTCACCTTTGACTATATCCAACCAAGACGTCCGGAGATACTTCAAACAACCACGCACCACATGGAAACCACGCCAAACGGTCAGTATCACTAGTAAAGAACTCGCGCACTTACCGTGGCTTTTTGTGGGGGATGATCAGTCCCAATTCCAGTGGTGGAAGTCGAAAGCAAGTCTCTCTTTGTGGACGTCCAGGGGTGGTGGGGCGTCCATGGTTAGGGATCCGAGTCACGGCACCAAGCTGTTGAGGGAAATACACATATGGTCATATTATTGTTAGTTCGGTGCATGGTGGAAATTTACAAGGTTATACACATCCCGGCTCAGACTAGTCAGATAACGGGAGCAGGGTGTCTCACAGAATGTTCTTGTGAGAAAAGGTTAGTGTGGGAAAGATGCTTGGGAAGCATGAGAAAAGAAGGAAAGAATGCATGTTATGCAAGGAGTATAATAACATGATTTTAAAGCAAGCAGACAAAATGGAGTTGCTATAGCATGAGTATCAATATGTCCTTTACACTTGGATAGCATGAATATTAATATGTCCTTTACATAACATTTCCCTCCTTGTTTGCAGTGCATATGAAAATTAAAAAAGGCTATTAAGGTGCTGTTACTGTAGTATATCTTAGATCAATAAATTCACAATCACAGTGAGGAACCATACAGCTACAGCACTTTCCTATATACCACTTTGGATTAGTAAGCTTGCAAGCAGAGACCTCACTCCTAATGTACTGTATTTTTTGGACTAAAAGATGCATCCCAAATTTTGGGGTGGAATATAGAAAAAATATATATTTTTATAAGTTGGGGTCCGCCTTATAGTTTTAATAGGTACAGTATCTTACCTGGGGGTCAGTGGAGCGAGGATCACAGGAGGCAGGGTCCTTCAGGAATCCGGTGCTTCAGCAGCGGGGAGTTGCAGTGGAGCAGGATTTCAGGGCCCTCCGTTCCCTCCCTCAGGAACCTGGCAGCTGCAGCAGAAGAGATGGCTGGGGCCCAATGCCGGGCTGGGGCCTGATGCCAGGCTGGGGGCCTGGGCCTGGCTGGGGGCTGTTTCCTGGCTAGGGGCCGGGGCCTGGCTGAGGCCCGGCGCATGGCTGGGGGCCGTTCCCTGGGCCTGGCTGAGGGCCGGGGCCAGTGTTTGGCAATAGGGGCCTGCCTGAGTGCAGGGACCGGGGCCTGGCTGCGTGCCACTGAGGCCTGCCTAGGGACCGGGACCGGTGGTGGTAGTGGCGGCGGCGGCAACAGCAAAGGAGTGGGAGGTGAGGTGCTACGGGTGACTGGCTGGGGGCCACGGGTGTCTGGCTGGTGGCCATGGGTGTTTGGCTGGGGGCCCTTGGTGTCTAGCTGGAGTTAGACTGGATGCTGGCAGTGTCTGGCTGCGGGCTGGGGCGGTGAGCGAGGTAGGTTTCCAGTGTGGGCAGCCATCTTCCTGAAGATGTGGTCTACAGGAAAATGGCCGCCCAAGCTACAAGTCAGCGCATGCGCCTGCTCGGGCTGCCATTTTCCTGTGGGTCACAGCTTCAGGAAGTGACCGTGCACACTGGAAACCTGCGCCGCTCACCGCCCCGGCCCGCAGCCAGACACTGACCGCATTCAGTCCAACCCACGCTGGCTCCCAGCCAGACACCCGCAGCCTCCAGCCAGACACCCACAGCATCTCACCTCCTCCTCCTTTGCTGCCGCCGCCACCTTAAAGGAGGGAGATCCCGCTCCTCAGTCATGCTTGCGCTCCTCAGTGTCTGGCTGTGACGACATCCAGATGAGCCGAGTTCATGTCCAATGAATTCAGCTCACCTCATGCACATCACTGACAGCGTGGGAAAATTCTCCTGCGCTTGCCGTGAGCGCAGGACAATTCTCTGAGGAGCGCAAGCATGCCAGCCCTTCTCAGTGTCTGCGGCATGGCAAGCTGGATGGCAGCTTTCGGCTGCGATCCAGCCTGTCATCTGAATGTAGCAGAGCTGAAGCTGTCCTGGGAACCATGGAAAGGTAAGGATGAGGTTGCTTTATTATTTTACTTTTATTGCAGGAGATCGTTGGCTTCAGCTGGAATGGGTGTGATGGTAAGTATGGTTTAATTTAGAACATTAAAAAATTGTGTGTTTATTTCAATTAAAGGACTTTATTCTGGGTGTTTGTGTTTTTTTTAACTTTGACTATGGGGTTAGTAATGGGGGTGTCTTATAGATGCCTTTCCATTACTAACCTGGGCTTGATGTCAGCTGGCATTATAAGCTGACATCAACCCCAGCCCTATTACCCCACTGCCACCGCTACAGGGCAGTGGGAAGAGTGAGGCTAAGTGCCATAATTGTCGCATCCTATGGATGCGCCATTTCTGGGGCGGCTGACGGCTGGTGTTTCTAGCCTGGGAGGGGGCCAATATTCATGGCACCCTTTCTGGGCTATTAATATCAGCCCCCAGCTGTCTGCCTACCCTTTGCTAGCTATTTAAAAAGGGGGGACCCTACATCACCTTTTGGGGGGTCCCCCATTTTAATAGCTAGTAAAGGCTAGTTATTCAGCTGGGGGCTGATATTAGTAGCCTGGGAAGCTCCGTGGGTATTACCCCCTTCCCAGGCTTCAAACATCTGCCCCAGCCATCTGCTTAACCTCCGCTAGAGACTAAAATTACAGGGAACCCCATACCAATTTTTTTTTTAATAAATCCTTTATTTTAACACTAAATGACAAGTACAGTAATCAACACTATCACTGTACTTATTATATATGTGACTGACATGTTTCTATCTACCTAATCTATGTGTGATGCTCTATTTTTTCTGTTCTAAATTGTCGGGTACCGATGTCTGCTGCTGATGAATTGACGGCCGGCTTTTTTAAAGAGAAGGGTGCATGAAAACACTATTATTATTTTTTTAATAAATCCTTTATTTTAACACTAAATAACAAGTACAGTAACCAACACTGTCACTGTACTTATTATATATGTGACTGACATGTTTCTATCTATCTAATCTATGTGTGATGCTCTACTTTTTCTGTTCTAAATTGTCGGGTACCGGTGTATGCCGCTGATGAATTGCCGGCCGGCTTTTTTAAAGAGACGGGTGCATGAAAATCGGAGGGCACTAGTGTGTTCCAAGGTACCTGCTATGTTTTTCATGCACCCTCCTATATACCCTGCCTGTCTGCCTATATATTCTGCCTGCCTGACGTTTAATTGAGCACCGTTCCCATCAATTTGGGCAATTTTTGACCTTCTGCACACGGCCGGGGGGGGGACCACCAGAAAAATGCTTGAGTTTCCCATAGACTTACATTGGGCCCGTTGCTCGGGTCGAGCACCCGAGTATTCCAATGTGCTCGACCCGAGTGTATGACGTTGCTGAATTGCCGGCTTTTCATGTTTCACTGTGAGCACTGTTCCCATCGATTTGGGCAACCACTGTAATGCCACAACCACCATGGCTGTGACATTACAGTGAGTGGCAGACAATCCCTGCATGATTGGTGCTCTAAATAGTGCCAAACATGCAGGACAGGGACCCGAGCTCCCGCCCGAGCATCTCGAAAGTACTCGGCGAACTCCGAGCATCTCGAGTACTGAGATGCTCGGGCAAGTACTGAGCAGTGGCGAGCATGCTCGCTCATCACTAGATACAATGTATACTACATTCATCTGCAGGGGGGAATGTGCTATGTATTCTTAATGGGATAGCCCTTTAGAATTCCTAATAGATAAACAGTAACATTGGTAGGAAATGTAATAATATAAATACATTTATTTCCAGATGCAAAGGAGAACAATCTGTAAATATATAATCTTGTTAAGATGGGAGTTATCCTCAATGTAATTTAAACCTATATAAAAAAATTAATTAGTTTATTAAAAAAAAAAACTAAAAAAGAAAGCAAAATATTGTAATTCTACATCACATTACAGATTAATTTAGCTAAGAATGTGAAATAGCAGACAGACTTTTGTCTTTATTTAACATAAAGATACAGAATACCAAACTGGAGGTGCTGTGCACAGAGCAAGTGATTTATATGCCTGAAGGGTAAATTTCATAGCAACTTTATGGGTTTTCCTCTGTTCATGAATTAAACAATTTTGTATCTTGTGGGATGAATAAAGAACATACATATAACCCATTTCCACAGTTTTTTTTTCATACACATGGCTTTATTCCTCAATATATAAACTGACTGCCATCACATTAGAGAGCACTGCAGTCCAGGAACATAAATATATATAGTGTGATTTGCAATGTTGTTATTGTCTGCTGGGGAGTTCAGTATAGAAGTTTTGTCGATACCTTGCTTTTCATGGAATGGTTTCTTGTACTATGTGTAATCCTTGAAATTTCAAGAGTTGTATCAGTGACAAAGATAAAATAATCTAGTAATCCAAAACTAGTCTTTCCATGGAAATAGCATAGCTATGAGCATCCACCCAAAGGCTCCACTGTATAAAAAAATGAATTCATTTTAGCATAAGTGTTTTACAGGACGGTAGTAATGAACGGACACCTCTAATATATGTAATCTATTAGCCATCCATCACTTATAAACTCTCATCTATATAAATTAAAATGTAAATGTTCATTTGTTCAAAATCTTAAATCTCTGAAAGTTATTCACCGATTGCTTTGAAATTTTGACACAACGTTGCATTCGAATACACGCATGTTTTTATATACCTACTATGTTTTTATATACCATCTGTTGGACCTAAAAGCAACAGTGAGAGGGGGGTGTTACGAGCCCAGACAGAGGTTGACTCTCTCCGGCCGCCCGGCATTCTCCCCTTCTTAGTGACATCTTCATAAACCCTTCTCCCTCTCCTTCATTCGCTCCAAACACTGCCTGTGCTCTGCTCCTTTCGTGTCCCCCATGGGGGTTGGGGGAAGGGGAATGACGAGATCGTCTGTTCGAGGCCGAAAGACGCTGCTGCTCATCACCACCACCGCCTTCGGCACCGCTGATGCTGTGGCTTCTTTTTCTCCGGCAGGTGAGTCTTATTTCCGACTACGCAACAACAAGCGGGGGAGGGAGGGAAAGAGAGAGGGAGGCTGCATGGAGAGGCGTCGGCAGCGGCCTCCGCTCTGGGCGCTGAGATGGGCCCGAGCCTCGCAGTGGTGGGCAGATAGCGAGCGAGTGGATATTCCACTGCGCCACCGGTGGGAGCGGCGCTGTGATCTGGCCGGTACAGACCCGGGACATGTCAAGCGGATCACCCCCTCCTCTGCCGCCTGACTTTATCTCTGTGCCCCCTCCTGTCACATTCCCTCTGTACTAGGGAATTGCAGAACTAGCAATCCCTTACATGACCGGCTCCATTGTGACACCTGACAGCAAGTTCCGACCTCTTTAGTAACCTGTGCAGAGTACAGGCCTGCAGGGGTCACAGTGTACAGGCTGCCACCATGCCTGCCTGATGGGCACAACTATCAACAGCGCCAGCATTGCCCCATCTGATATATACTGTATATCTAGACACGGATTGCCTTTCACATGGACAATTATATGTTGGGTGTCGGCTAACCAGACAATCTTTATATCTACACAGACAATGGAACAACAAAAAATATTGTATACCCACAAGCATTGTGAAACTAAATGTTTTAGAAATGTGCACTTTCTCTTTTCTTTCTTTTCAATTTAACCAGACTGAGCCACAGCAACACGTGGCCGGGTACAGCTTGTAGTAAATAAAAGTATAAATTAACAATCAGCACAGATCAAGTTGCATAGAGCAGGTAGTGCAGAACAGCTTCTATCAAATATAATAGTAGCTGTTTTACTGCTGCACTATAAACAGAGCTCCATTCACAGTGTTTGCATCTGCCAGCCTCAGGAGCTAATTACAGCTGATCGGTGGAGGTGTCATATTGATGGCCTACCCTATGAAAAGGTCACAATAAGGAGTGACTGGACAACCCTTTTAATAAATAAATACATTTTCTTACTAAATTGCTCTCAAGGATGCCTCTGATGGATGACATTTAACATAAACATCTGTTACAGGATGGCACAAGATTGTATTAAATGTATAAAATTATAAATTGTATAAGGCAGTGTTGATAAATTTAATGTGTAATTTTGTGTTACATTATAGGAGCAGAAAATGGAGATACAAAAGGCATCCAACAGACCCCATTGCATATAATAAGAGCCCTTGGGCTACCATAATTTTATGTAATATGTGAACGAGGCTTTTAACAGAGCATCTGGTGAAGATGATGTGAATTGAGCTTAAAGAGGTTGTCTCATGAACAAAAGTTCATTTTAATCAATAGATTTTAGAATAATAATAAGTTGCACAATTGGATGTGATTAAATAAAATGTTCCTGTGCTGAGATAATCTTATAAATGTGCCCCTGCTGTGTACTGTGTAATGGCTGTGTCTGACAGTACAGGAACATGGTCTGATCATACCACATTTCCTGGGTAGGGGGGGGGGGGCAAAAAAGTATACTGACATTTCAGCATGGTGTGGCATCCCGGTACCCGTTCTACTGCTGCTAAATGAGACAGTTGTCGTGTGGCAGTAGATTTGTTCCATTGTGGGTACTGAGTTAGGGGATATAATACATTGCATTGTAAATTGTACTTTCCTGCCATCTACTGGCCGATGTGTGTATATGAAAGCTATGTGATTATTCTCCTCAGAACAAGCTGCCATAGAAACGGCTGGGAGGAGCCTCCCAGCTCAGGGCACACACTGACTGAGCACGGGTGCAAACCAGTTGTGGGTGGTTCAAGCTGCCTAAGGAAGATATAGGAGAGACACTATTCCCTCAGAGACGAGTTCTTCAATGCCAGTCCACACTGGGGGGACATTTTTCCTCACATAATCTGCTTCACTAAAAGAGTGAAGCCTCTTCCAGTCAGGAGAGATAATGCTGTACATGGGCTTTCCTGCACGCTGGTTATCCTGATCGCTTCTAGCCAGGACCAGATCCACGTGGCTGCCACACCACTGACTTTGTGTAAACCTACCCCCTGCAAGAGGGAACGGTGGGATAAAAACTGTGAGTACATCCATACTTTAGTGTGTTTCCACAGAGAGCCAATCTGTGAAGGCCCCTCCATCAGTGTAATATTTCTTGGACTGTGCATAGCTTTTCCAGTACTAGCAAGGGAAGAGAACTCTGCTCCAGCCACCCAGAGAGGCCATAACCTTGTTTGTTTCATGAGGAGAGAACCATTACTTTCATATGCACAATATACTGTGAACTTTGCCTGTAAGAGAGACTGTACCCCGATACCTCATTCAGTAAAATTGTTATCTTTACAAGTTCACCTGCATGTCTGTCTGCTTGAGATTGCACCAACATCTCGGGCACTCCAAAACCTGCACCCAGACACCGTCGCTACAGGAGTGCCCCCGGGGGGTCCTATACCATCCACAAGTGCCACTTCCCGCTTTTGAAATTGTTGTGGACACGAGGGAAGCATTGAGGGGTCCAGCGATCCACTCCAGCTACCGTGACATCATTATCTGCTGACAGTGAGACTACATATCCCAGCTTTCCCTTCTGCAACATCTGGCTCCTCCCCAGTGGCCCACCACAATGGGATCACAGGCAATTCTTTTTGTGAGGTAAAACATTTCACTGCCTGTTTTTAAAAAATGTTTTACTTCAAAGAAAGAATCAGCTGTGATCCTGTGCTGTACTATCTGCATACTCTTTTGCTTCCTCACCTGCCCAGGAGATGTGGTAGATCTGAGCATGTTCCTGTACGGTCAGACACGGCCATTACACAGTACACAGCAGGGCACATTTATAAGATTATCTCACCACAGGAACATTTTATTTAAACAAATCCAACTGTGGAATTTATTATTATCCCAAGATCAGTTGATTAAAATTAACTTTTGTTCGTGGGAAAACCCCTTTAACCCCTTAAGCCCCGAGGGTGGTTTGCACGTTAATGACCAGGCCAATTTTTACAATTCTGACCACTGTCACTTTATGAGGTAATTACTCTGGAACGCTTCAACGGATCCCCCTGATTCTGAGATTGTTTTTTCGTGACATATTGTACTTCATGACTGTGGTAAAATTTCCTCGATATCATTTGCGTTTATTTGTGAAAAAAATGGAAATTTGGCAAAAATTTTGAAAATTTTGCAATTTTCAAATTTGAATTTTTATGCCCTTAAATCAGAGAGATATGTCACACAAAATAGTTAATAAATAACATTGCCCACATGTCTACTTTACATCAGCACAATTTTGGAACCAAAATTTTTTTTTGTTAGGGAGCTATAAGGGTTAAAATTTGACCAGCGATTTCTCATTTTTAAAACAAAATTTACAAACCATTTTTTTAGGGACCACATCACATTTGAAGTCACTTTGAGAGGTGTTTATGACAGAAAATACCCAAAAGTGACACCATTCTAAAAACTGCACCCCTCAAGGTGCTCAAAACCACATTCAAGAACTTTATTAACCCTTCAGGTGCTTCACAGGAATTTTTGGAATGTGGAAGAAAAAAATGAACATTTAACTTTTTTCACAAAAATGTTTCTTTAGACCCAATTTTTTTTATTTTCACAGGGGTGACAAGAAAAAATGGACCCCAAAATTTGTTGGGCAATTTCCCCTGGGCACACAAATACCCCATATGTGGGGAAAAAACACTGTTTGGGCGCACGGCAGGGCTCGGAAGGGAAGGAGCGCCGTTTGACTTTTTGATTGTAAAATTTGCTTGAATATTTAGCGGACACCATGTTGAGTTTGGAGAGCCCCTGTGTGCCCAAACATTGGAGCTCCCCCACAAGTGACCCCATTTTGGAAACTAGACCCCCAAAGGCACCTATCTAGATGCATAGTGAGCACTTGGAACCCCCAGGTGCTTCACAAATTGATTCGTAACAATGAAAAAGTGAAAAAAAAAACACTTTTTCATTTTTCTAAATCAATTTGTGAAGCACCTGGGGGTTCCAAGTGCTCACTATGCATCTAGATAGGTGCCTTGGGGGGGTCTAGTTTCCAAAATGGGGTCACTTGTGGGGGAGCTCCAATGTTTGGGCACACAGAGGCTCTCCAAACGCAACATGGTGTCCGCTAACAATTTGAGCCGATTTTCCATTCAATTTGTTAGCGGACACCATGTTGCATTTGGAGAGTCCCTGTGTGCCCAAACATTGGAGCTCCCCCACAAGTGACCCCATTTTGGAAACTAGACCTCCCAAGGCACCTATCTAGATGCATAGTGAGCACTTGGAAGCCCCAGGTGCTTCACAAATTGATTCGTAAAAATGAAAAAGTGAAAAAAAAAACACTTTTTCATTTTTACGATTCAATTTGTGAAGCACCTGGGGGTTCCAAGTGCTCACTATGCATCTAGATAGGTGCCTTGGAGGTCTAGTTTCCAAAATGGGGTCACTTGTGGGGGAGCTCCAATGTTTGGGCACACAGAGGCTCTCCAAACGCAACATGGTGTCCGCTAACAATTTGAGCCGATTTTCCATTCAATTTGTTAGCGGACACCATGTTGCATTTGGAGAGTCCCTGTGTGCCCAAACATTGGAGCTCCCCCACAAGTGACCCCATTTTGGAAACTAGACCTCCCAAGGCACCTATCTAGATGCATAGTGAGCACTTGGAACCCCCAGGTGCTTCACAAATTGATTCGTAAAAATGAAAAAGTGTTTTTTTTTCACTTTTTCATTTTTACGAATCAATTTGTGAAGCACCTGGGGGTTCCAAGTGCTCACTATGCATCTAGATGGGTGCCTTGGGAGGTCTAGTTTCCAAAATGGGGTCACTTGTGGGGGAGCTCCAATGTTTGGGCACACAGAGGCTCTCCAAACGCAACATGGTGTCCGCTAACAATTTGAGCCGATTTTCCATTCAATTTGTTAGCGGACACCATGTTGCATTTGTAGAGTCCCTGTGTGCCCAAACATTGGAGCTCCCCCACAAGTGACTTCCAAAATGGGGTCACTTGTGGGGGAGCTCCAATGTTTGGGCACACAGAGGCTCTCCAAACGCAACATGGTTTCAATTTGTTAGGGGACACCATGTTGCGTATGGAGAGCATCTGTGTGTCTAAACATTGGAGCTCCCCCACAAGTGACCCCATTTTGGAAACTAGACCCCCCCAGTGAACTTATATAGATGTGTGGTGAGCCCATTGAACCCCCAGGTGCTTCACAGAAAATCACAATGTTGACTTGTGAAAATAAAAAAAAAACATTTTTTCCACAAAAATGCAAAAAAAAATATTTTCACAAGGGTACCAGAAGAAATTGCACCCCATAAGTTGTTGGGCAATTTCTCCTGAGTACGCATATACCCCATGTGTTGGAAAAAACTACTGTTTGGGCGCATGTAAGGGCTCGGAAGGGAAGGAGTGACACTTTTGAATGCAGACTTTGATGGAATGGTCTGCGGGCGTCATGTCATGTTCTCAGAGCCCCTGATGTGCCTAAACAGTGAAATGCCTAACAAGTGCCCCCTTTTTGGTAGTTAGTTGATTTTTGAATTTTGTAATGTAGTGTTGTACATCAGTTGTGTAGGACAATCTGACGAACACTACACAACTGACGTATGACAACCTGACGAACACTACGTCAGCTGTGTAGTGTTCGTCAGGTTGTCATGCGTCAGAAATTAATTCAATAGTCCATCGAAGTATGGTACCTTTTGAAGCAGTCTTTCATACACAGGCCAGGTTTGTCAGGGCAGGTGTCACATTGATAAATGGTGTCCTTGCGTATTCCACTTTTATAACACACTCGGCACCTCTTTTGTGACTTTCCTTTTTTTCCGCTGTGAGGGATCTGCCCTGGGAAATGCTGGCCTGGTACAATTCTCGGTCCTTCAATTCCAGAAGTACTGGGTCCCGCTCTGTCACCGCTGCCAAATATCAGGGCCTTGATAACTGTTTCCTGAAACTGAAGATACGACGCAGAAGTCTGGCCTGCACATTGTGACAGAAGGAAAGCATTGTGCATTGCCATCTGTACAATGTGCACGGCCAGCTTCTTGTACCACACTCTGGACTTTCTCAAAGCACTGTATGGCTGGAGGACTTGATCAGAGAGATCAACTCCCCCCATGTACTTGTTGTACCCCACTACACAGTCTGGTTTGACGACCTGTGTAGTGGAACCTCGTACAGTGCTGAGTGTGCTGCCATCACCAAGTATGGTGGTCAAGAAAAGGACATCCCTTTTGTCCTTGTACTTGACCATCAACAGGTGGTCGCTACATTGGGCTCTGCTCTCACCCCTTCTGAGCAGCTGCCCAATTAGCGTCTTTGGGAGGCCTTTCTGAATTCTGCGGACAGTACCGCAGGCTGCGGTACGTCGCGCAGAGAGGGACTGGAAGAGCGGGATACTTGTATAAAAGTTATCCACGTAGAGGTGATAACCTTTATCAAGCAGTGGGTGCACCAAGTCCCACACAATTTTCCCACTCACTCCCAGAACAGGGGGACATTCAGGGGGTTCAATCCGGGAGTCCTTCCCTTCATAAACTCTAAACTTGTGAGTGTAACCTGAGGTACTCTCACAAAGTTTATACAGCTTGATCCCGTACCACGCCCTCTTACTGGGCAGGTACTGCCGGAATCCAAGCCGCCCCTTAAAAGAAATTAAGGACTCATCCACACAGATGTCCCTTTGGGGCACGTACGCTTCACCAAACTTGTTGTTGAAGTGTTCGATGACAGGCCGAACTTTGCAAAGACGATCAAAGTTCGGGTCATCACGTGCAGGACACCTTGCATTATCTTGGTAATGCAAGAACTTGTAGATGGCCTGAAAGCGTGTCCGGGGCATGACCATTCGGAACACTGGAGTGTTATACAAAACGTCAACACTCCAGTATTGCCGAAGCTCGGGCTTCTTCAAGATCCCCATAAGAAGGACCAGGCCCCAAAACTTCATCATTTCTACTGCATCTCCAGGAGACCAGTTAGAAAATGATGAAGAGGGGTTTTGTTCTAAAAATTGATGAGCATACAAATTAGTTTGGCCCACCAGGAGGTTTAGAAAATCCTCAGAGAAAAAGACTTTGAAAAAGTCTATTTCTGTGAGGCCGGTGGTGTCAAACCTGATTCCTGATTCCGCTACGAAATCAGGAATCAGCGGCTCATAATTTTCGGGGGGCGAAGTCCATATAGGCTCAGTAGTGGGGGGCGCTGGAACATCTCTCCTGCGACGACGGCGGGGCAGGCCAGCAGAACCTGAGGAAGAGGAGGAAGAAGAGAAGGAGGAAGACGATGAGGAGTCGGAAAAATAAAGAAATGCGGGATCCTCACCCTCACTGTCAGTGTCGGAGGCAAGAATAGCATATGCCTCCTCCGCTGAATACTGAGTTTGGGATGAGCAGGACATTGTTTGTTATGTATGTGGTGCGTGTGTGTCAATACTTTATTGAGAGTGGGTGTGTGTCAGTACTTTATTTAGAGTGTGTGGAAAAAGGAAATACTGTATGTGGTGCAAACAGCGAGCACGTGTGTGGATTGGTGAACTATGCCACCGATCAATACTCGGCGGCTGCGGGATGTGCGCATAAATGTGTGGGGAGTGGGAAGAGGGGAATTGGGTTGGATGAGGGGAGATCAGAGATTACTTACCAAAGTCCTCTCTGTTCTTCTTTCAGGACCGGGAGCCCGGAGCAGGAGCCCGGCGCTGGTGACCGGGAGCCCGGAGCAGGAGACCGGGAACCCGGAGCAGGAGCCCGGAGCAGGAGACCGGGAGCCCGGAGCAGGAGACCGGGAGCCCGGAGCAGGAGCCCGGAGCAGGAGACCGGGAGCCCGGAGCAGGAGCCCGGAGCAGGAGCCCAGAGCAGGAGACCGGAGCAGGAGACCGGGAGCCCAGAGCAGGAGACCGGGAGCCCGGAGCAGGAGACCGGGAGCCCGGAGCAGGAGACCAGGAGCCCAGCGCTGGTGACCGGGAGCGGAGCTGGAAACTCGGACCAGAGCTGGAGACCGCTGCAGGACGCAGAAAAAAAGGGAAGGGGGGGGGTAAAAAGAGGGGGGAGGGTGGATTGGGGTGGATGAGGGGAGAACAGACTTACCAAAGTCTTCTCTTTGGTAAATCATTGTTGCAATATATATGATTCCTTCTGTATTTAATAACAATAATAATAATAACAGTTATTTCAGAAAAAAATATATTTTTAAGAACGGGCCAGCGACCAAAGCCAGAGACCAGACTAGTGTGGTGCCGCCCGCAGACAGCTTTTCCTTTTGCCTTAAAAATCTCCTAGTTTGGTTTCACAGTATGTTTGGGTCATTGTTCATCTGTACTGTGAAGCGCCATCCAATCAACTTTGCTGCATTTGGTTGAATGTGAGCAGAAAGTATAGCTCTGTACTCGTCAGAATGTATCCTTCTGCTCATGTCTTGAATCACATCATCAATAAACACTAGTGACCCAGTGCCATAGGAAGTCATGCTTGCTCATGCCATCACACTGCCGCCATCATGTTTTACAGAAGATTTTGTGTGCTCTGGATCATGTGCTATTCCAAGCCTTCTCCATACTTTCTTTTTCCCATCATTTTGGTACAGGTTGATCGTAGTTTCATCTAACATATTAACATAGTAACATAGTTTTTAAGGTTGAAGGAAGACTAAGTCCATCTAGTTCAACCCATAGCCTAACATGTTGATCCAGAGGAAGGCAAAAAAAAAACATGTGGCAAACACTAAGCTCCACATTGGGGAAAAAAATTCCTTCCTGACTGTCCAAATAATGCTTTTCCAGAACTGGGCTGGGTTCTTTAGATATTTTTTGGCAAAGTCTAATTTAGCCTTTCTATTTTTAAGGCTGAATAATGGTTCGCACCTTGTGGGGAACCCTCTGAATTTTGCTCTCATGAAGTTTTATCTTTATGGTAGACTTAGATACTGAAACTGGAGAGTGTTCTTCACTTGAGTGGATGTTGTGAAGGGGTTTTTCTTCACCATGGAAAGGATTCTGCGTCATCCATCACTGTTGTCTTCTGTGGACATCCAACCTCTTTGTGTCCCCAACCTCACTAGTGAGCTCTTTATTTTGCAGAATCTACCAAAACTGTTGATTTGGCCACTCCTAACATTTCTGCTACCTCTCTGAAAGATTTCTTTTTTTTTTCAGCCTAATGATGGTTTGTTTCTATTCCGTTGAGAGCTCTTTTGACCCCATGTTATAATAATAATAATAATTTTTATTTTTATAGCGCCAACATATTCCGCAGCACTTTACAAATTTTAGTGGGGACATATACAGACAATACAGAATAAGCATATCTCATATCGAAAGGAGTGAGGGCCCTGCTCGCAAGCTTACAGTCTATGAGGAAATGGGGGAGACACAAAAGGTAAAAAGTACATATATTGCATAATGCTGCCTTGATATACTAAATAGGATAAATAATAATACATGGACTGGTCGCCAGCCAGTATGTGTACAGTCCTGACAGAGGCTATTAAGTGCATGGTTGGTATGAACCTGAAGTTGAAGAAGATTTTAATATGGGGGAAAACTGGGACAGACAGAGTGTGTTTAGGCGATACGCCAGTCTAAAGAAATGTGTTTTTAGGGTTCGCGTGAAACTGTGGGTATTGGGAATTGATCGAACTGTCCTGGGTAGTGCATTCCAAAGAATTGGCGCAGCACGCGAGAAATCTTAGAGACGGGAGTGGGAAGTTCAGATTATGAAGGATTTTACTTTTAAGTCATTTGCAGAACGGAGGGCACGTGTAGGGTGGTAGACTGAGACAAGAGAGGAGATGTAGGGGTACTGAAGCATAGAGCGCTTTGTGGGTAAGCGTGATAAGTTTAAATTGAACTCTATATTGGATGGGCAACCAATGCAATGACTGGCACAGGGAAGAGGCATCGGTGTAGCGGTTGGCGAGGAATATGATCCTGGCTGCTGCGTCAAGGACGGATTGGAGAGGGGAGAGTTTAGTAAGAGGGAGACCGATTAGTAGAGCGTTGCAATAGTCAAGACGAGAATGAATAAGAGCTACAGTAAGAGTTTTTGCCGAGTCAAAGGTGAGAAAAGCCTGATTCTTGAGATGTTTTTGAGGTGTAGATGACATGAACGAGCAAGTGATTTGATGGGAGGAGTAGAGATGAGCGGTCTTCGGCTCTAACTGTTCGCCAATCTCAAAATCGAGCTGTTTTGGGCGGTGTTCGAGCCGTTCGGCGAACACGAACAATTTGAAAAAATTTGGCTGTTCGAGGTTATGTTCGATAACTGTTCGTGTACCAAAATCATAACTGGATTTTTTCTCAGTAATGCTGAAAATTAATGTTAATACGCAGTTTGAGTGTACAGCAGGGCGGGGGGAAGGGCAGGGGATGAATCTCTGCAGAAATAATGAAGATCTCCATTTTTTTTTCTCTTTCCCGCATTTACAGTGGGGAGGTGCAATCTGACAGCCTATCAGCAGCGCACACACGGAGCGAACTGCTTTTTTTCATACAAGCAAGGGCATGTGTCATTGGCAGTGCATGTCACATGTCCTTGCCCTATAAGACCCAGCCATTTTCCCCATCGCCACCATTTTCTCACTGCTGCAGCTGCGTGTTAGATGGCACCGCTGTTGCTGTGTGCGCTATACTTTGTTAATTTCAAGCCAATTTTCGCACAAATCTACAGATAGCTTGAGAGTAGGGAATGCTTGTGATTGCAGTCCTTTGAGGACTAGGTTACATCATTTCCTATGACTTTTATCAGGCAGGTCTGTGCTCTTAAATAGATAGGTTGAGAGTAAAGACTAATTGTAATTGCAGTCCTTTTGAGGGCTAGGTTACATCAGTTCCTATCACTTTTATCAGGCTGATCTGTGCTCTTAAATAGATAGGTTGGGAGTAAAGACTAATTGTAATTGCAGTCCTTTTGAGGGCTAGGTTACATCAGTTCCTATCACTTTTTGCCAGGCAGGTCTGTGCCAGTGTTGTGCAAGTTTTTTTCACGGCATTTGGCTAAATCTAGCAAAGCAAATCCTTTTTGGCCTCTTGCAGTGTGTGTTAGTCAGTGGAGTAGCCTATCTGTGTTGCAAGCTACACCACCTGTGTATAGAATACAAATTTTTTTACTGCACCTAGCATACCTTTTGGGCATAGCATCATTCTATTAGTCCATTTATACTAACCTCCACCAGGTTGCAAATTTAATATCATTTTTTTCTGCATCTAGCTCTGAAAAAATATTTCGGCTTGTAGCAGTGTGTGGGACGTGTTCTATTAGTCCATCTATACTAACCTCCACCAGGTTGCAAATTCAATATAATTTTTTTCTGCATCTAGCTCTGAAAAAAATATTTGGGCTTGTTGCAGTGTGTGGGACTTGTTCTATTAGTCCATCTATACTAACCTCCACCAGGTTGCAAATTCAATATAATTTTTTTCTGCATCTAGCTCTGAAAAAATATTTCGGTTTGTAGCAGTGTGTGGGACTTGTTCTATTAGTCCATCTATACTAACCTCCACCAGGTTGCAAATTCAATATAAATTTTTATCTGCATCTAACCCAGCCAATACTTTTGGGCTAATACCACAGTTTGGCCACTCAGCTCTGCTCGGTTCCCATCCATTGTTTTTTGTGCAAACAACTCCAGAGTTGTCAATTAGTTAACCACTAATATAACTGGAAAAAGGCCTGCTGCTGGTGGAAAGGGGAATAGGCATGTTGGGAAGGGAAAAAAAGGTTGTGTCCGTGGGGTAGGTAACATAGTAACATCTGCAGAAGAAAGACCATCTTCCAGCCAAACTAAGATGTCTACTTCTTTTAGCGGACAATGTGATAAGATCCCTTTCTTACGGCCACGCCAATCGCTACAAATTCCAGATGAGGCACAAAAACAGCAGGTGCTTCAACGGATATCAAGTGCCCCTTTACGTGGGCTCTCCTCCACCTCAACTTCAACATCACAAATACTCCAGTCCTCAGAGGTGTCACCCCAATTGCACTTGCTTCCTCACAGCTCCCAAGTCTCCAGCTGCCCGTCTGAGTATGGGGTACAACAGATGGTTGAGTCTGCAGAGCTGTTTACTCATACTATAGCCTGGGAATCAGAGGTCGGCTCCAGAGCTTCTGTGAATCCAGATGAGGAAATGATCTTCACTGATGCCCAGAATCTTTATGAGTCGGATCCAGGACCAGACGCATAAGTTTCTGACCATAATGTAGACCCTCGTTCCCAAACTGTAACTCCTGTTGGTGGAGACAATGAGGAAAACGATAATGAGACTCAAATACCTGATTGGAGCGACAACTTCAGTTTTTTGGCAGGGCAGGAAGAGGTTGGCTCTGAGGACGATGGGTGTGATAACACACAGGGTGATGATGACGAGGCTGGAGACCCCACTTACTGTCAACCCACAGTCAGCCAGTCGATGAGGTCAGCAGAGGAGGTGGAGGAGGATGCTAGTGACGACGAGGTCAGGTTGCGCCTTCCTGGACAGAGACATAGTACTGGAAGCACGTCAACAACTGCATCCTCAAACACAACTCTGCCTCTCACCACAAGTCGTGGTGGCTCTTCAGGTCGCATGGGTGCTAAGCCTTGCATAGCCTGGGCATTTTTTCAGATCGATAAGGATGACCCAACTCGTGTTATCTGTAACATTTGTCAGCAAAAGCTAAGTAAAATACATAGTTTGAGTACTTCATGCATGAACCGGCACATGGATATGAAGCATAAGTTGCAGTGGGAAGCTCGCTGTGTTACAATGTGGCCTACCCGGTCTGGCCAACCACCGTCTGCCACATCTTGTGCATTCGCGGCCTCTTCATCCTCTGTGACTGGGGGGACAGCAGTCACACCTGTTTTGGGACGCAGACCTGCCACCTCTTTACCCGCAACAGCCAGCGTGATTGGCAGGTCATCATTTTCTTTGGAGGTGGAAACACCAGCTGGTGTTCAGCGCTGTCCGACATCGATAGCACCACCTTTGCATCAAGGCAACCTAACATGTCCGCCTGCATCTTCCTCACAGACCGGCAGTTTGCCGGGGACACCCTTCTCAACCCCATCTAAGCACAACAGCCAGCCCTCGGTCCCTCAGATGTGGACAAGTAAAAGACCATTTCCTCCTAGCCATGAGAAAGCTAAGAGGTTGAATTTCACCATCTGCAAGCTCTTGGCAACAGAAATGCTGCCTTTCCGCCTGGTGGACACAGAGGATTTTCGAGACCTTATGTCCATCGCAGTGCCCCAGTACCAGATGCCCAGTCGGCACTACTTCTCAAAGAAAGGTGTTCCTGCGCTCCACCAGCATGTCGCACGCAACATCACCTCTTCTTTGAGAAACTCTGTGTGTGACAGGGTGCATTTCAACACAGACACTTGGACGAGTAGGCATGGACAGGGGCGTTACATGTCGCTCACTGGGCACTGGGTAACTATGGTGACAGCAGGACAAGGGGCTGCTGTCCAAGTCTTGCCGTCCCCACGAGTTGTGCGTCAATCCTCTTTATCTAGAAGTTCCTCCACTGCTTCTGCCTCCTCAACCTCCTCTCGGTCCTCCACCTGCACCCAAAGCCTGTCTGGTCATGCCACAACCTTTCTAACTGCGCAGAAGGGATCCTGCACACCTCCTTACTATGCTGGCAGCAGGGCTCAACGACATCAGGCGGTTTTTACTTTGAAATTTCTGGGAAATGTGAGTCCCACAGCTGTGTTGTGGTCAGCTCTGGAGATCCAGTTTCATGAATGGTTGTCTCCACTGGACCTGAAACCAGGGAAGGCCGTGTGCGACAATGCTGAAAACCTGGGTGCGGCCCTTCGCCGGGGCAATGTCACACACGTACCTTGTATGGCTCACGTGTTGAACCTGGTTGTCCAGCAATTTTTAGCCCACGATCCCGGACTAGATGGCCTTCTGCAGAGGGCACGGTCGCTGTGTGCTCACTTCCGCCGTTCGCATCCCGCAGCTCAGCGACTTACATCTATACAGAAGTCGTTGGGCCTGCCACTTCACCGGCTAAAATGCGATGTGCCTACCCGGTGGAATTCAACTCTGCACATGTTGCAGAGACTGTGGCAGCACCGACAAGTCCTGGTGCAATACGTTCTGACGTATAGCCTGGGCCAACGAGATCCAGACATGGGGCAAATCACGCTAGAGGAGTGGTCTCAGATCAGGGACCTATGCACCCTTCTGCACAGTTTTGAAATGGCGATGAAGATGTTTAGTGCTGACGATGCCATTATCAGCATGACTATTCCGGTGATTTACATGCTGGAGCACATGTTAAACAGAATTCGGAGTCAGGTGGTGGCACAAGAGGAGGTGGAGGAAGTAGAGGAGGAGGAGTTGTATGCTGAAGGGCTAACATCTGCAAGGTCCAGACGGTCGGCAGCACCAAGGCAGTAGGCATGTGAGGGTGGGGGAGATGGATTTACCAGGGCGCATGGTAGCAGCCAAACTAGTGAGAAAGGTGCAGGAGCCCAGGAAGAAGTGGAGGACGAACTGATGGAAGACTCATCAGATGATCGAGACCTTGATCACATTTCTGTTGTACGAGGTTGGGGGTAGAGGGCAGAGGAAGGAAGCATGATTGTTACTTTGCCACCAACACAACAGGGACTTGGTGCTCCTGGATGCGCAAGACACATGAGTGCCTTCTTGCTGCACTACCTGCAACATGACCCTCGAATTGTGAGAATTAGAAATAATCCTGACTACTGGGTTGCCACACTGTTAGATCCCCGGTACAAAAGTAAATTTGCAGAAATTATTCCTGCCATAGAAAGAGATGCACGCATGCAGGAGTATCAGCAGAGACTGTTGCAGAATCTTACATGTGCTTTTCCCCAAAACACTAGTGGTGCACGTAGTGAATCTCACAGTTTCAACTTGCGAACTGTGGGACCGTCGAGTGTGCAGCACTCAAAACGTAACAGAAACACAGTATCTGCTGGTAACATCAATTTTGCGGAATCATTTCACCACTTTTTTAGCCCATCCTTTGCAAGGCCATAGGAGACAAGAAGTCTGACACATAGTCAACGCCTAGAGACAATGGTACAGGAGTATCTCCAAGTAAACATTGAAGCCATGACTGTGTCACTGGACCCTTGCTCTTTTTGGGCTTCCAATCTGGATAAATGGCCGGAGTTCGCCACTTACGCCTTGGAGATCTTGTCATGCCCTGCAGCCAGCGTTCTGTCTGAACGTGTGTCCAGCACTGCTGGTGGTGTGCTGACAAATAAGCGCACGCGGCTCTCCACTGATAATGTAGACTGACTCACGTTCATAAAGATGAACAAATCATGGATCCGAAATGACTTTTCTACCCCTGTGTCATCCTGGGGAGAGTAAAAGCTTGATGATTTGTTAAAATCACCTCACCAACCGTTTTAAGCTTTCAAATTACTAATCATGTTTATCTGTATCTTGGCTGGAAAATAATTTGGGCCTTGTAGCAGTTTACAGTAGTGATTCTATTAGGCCATCTATACTAAACTCAACCAGATTTAAAATTACTAATCATGTTTATGACGCGCCCCCTGGGCCAGTGTTGTTTGGGGGATACCCGGAGCCGGATCAGATGGGGGTTGTAGTCTCCGAGTGGCTGTGACCCGGTCCGTGCCCAGGGTGTCAAACTCAGTGTGTGGCAGTCCTACAGATGTTATTAGAGTTCTTTGTGTCGACTACGCCACCCGTTGATTTGCGGTCAAAAGGCCGCCGCTGCAGCAGGGTCCGCTGAGGCTGTTGGTATGTGTGCAGCTTTGGTAGTATAACCCCCAACGGGAGGGGTATAGCCTCAGGGGGTCAGATGTAGAGGATGGTGGTTGTGAAGGTGCAGGATGAATCAGCAAGAAGACTCAGAGTCGGGCTGTGCAGTTCAGGGGTTTTTACTTACGGGTGTTCTTTTGGTCACTCTGGCCTGAAGCGACCACCCGAGCCGTGCTGCGTCCACCAGGTCCTGGACTCGGCTAACCCCCAGGCAGTTCTGGAGCGTGGTCCTGAGCTCCTGTCTGACTTTCCCTCTCTTCTGGCCGTTCTCACCAGGGATCCACCTATGTCCGGCTCCCTCGGGTCTCTTGGTGGGTACACCTCCTCTGGGTTCCCTGACCCTATACTTGGTCTGCCTTCCTGGTGGATTTGGTGAGGGTCGTGGCAGATCCTGCCCACGACCTCCGGTCTCTGGCTAAGGTGTGCTTTTCTCTCTGCCAGCTTGGGATCCGGTACCCTGTTGCCAACTCTTCACCCTCTGATCTAATTTTGGGTTCTTGGAGTTCCCTCTTGTTTTCTCTGGGTCCTTCTGACTCCTCTCTCTCTCTTGGCCTTGGAGCTGGGCCCAGCCGGAACCACAACTCCCTGTCAGTCCTTCTGGCTGAGCTTCTCTGCTCTGCTCCTCTGACTAAACTCTGACAGACTGACCCTGTCCTAAGATGGTGCCCACCTTATATACTCCCTCTATGTGTGAGCTCAGGTGACCAGCACCCAATGAGCTCCTAGCATTACCCAGACTGCTCCCCCTATCTGCCCCTACACTACTGGGATGTTCCACCCCCCTCCCACTCCAGCCAGGAACAGACACTGTCGTACCTGCACATTTCTCTAGTGGGAGTACCATTGGTCTGTTCCTCGGAAATGGGATGTGTGTAGTGCATGCAGCTAACTGAGCTCAGTTCCACACTCCATCCTTACCCGGGAGTGGAATACCACACCTCTGGCTTGAGGCGTAATACCCCTGTAGCAGCCGAGTCCTCAGGGTGCTACATTTATCTGTATCTTGGCTGGAAAATAATTTGGGCGTTGTAGCAGTTTGCAGTACTGATTCAATTAGGCCATCTATACTAAACTCCACCAGATTTTAAATTACTAATCATGTTTATCTGTATCTTGGCTAGAAAATAATTTGGGCCTTGTAGCAGTTTGCAATACTGATTCTATTAGGCCATCTATACTATACTCCACCAGATTTCAAATTAATAATCATTTTTAGCTGCATCTAGTCCGGAAAATAATTTTGGGGCTCCTAGATGCGCAAGACACATGAGTGCCTTCTTGCTGCACTACCTGCAACATGACTCTTAGATTGTCAGAATTCGAAATAATCCTGACTACTGGGTTGCCACACTCTTTGATCCCCCACACTCTTCGATCAACCTTTTCATTTTAATAAAGAACAAAAAAATTGTCATTTTTGAAATTATAAGCATTAGCAGGTTATTAGAAACTGAAATCAAACAGTTTTCAACTCAAAACTTTATTCTAGGTGATGTTACATTTGCACATAGGACCCCTTGTTCGAAAGCAGCTTCTGAACTCTCTCGTCCATTGAATTTGTCAGGTTTTGCATGGTTTCTGCTTCAATTGTTTTGCATGAGGACAGAATACCCTCCCAGAGCTGTTGCTTAGATGTGAACTGCCTCCCACCATCATTGACACTCCTTTTGATGATGCTCCAGAGGTTCTCAATGGGGTTGAGGTCATGGGAGCATGGGGGTCACACCATAAGTTTGTCCCCTTTAATGCCCATATCAGCCAGAGATGCAGATGTGTTATGTGCAGCATGAGACGGTGCATTATCATGCATGAAAATGATCTTGCTGCGGAATACATGGTTCTTCTTCTTGAACCATGGCAGGAAGTGCTGTTTGAGAAACTCCACATACATTATGGAGTTCATCTTTACCCCTTCAGGGATCCTAAAGGGGCTGACAATCTCTCTCCCCATGATTCCAGCCCAAAACATTACTCCACCTCCTCCTTGTTGGCGCCGTAGCCGTGTTTGCATGGGGTGTCCATCAACCAGCCATCCTCCACTCCATCCATCTGGACCATCGAGCGTTGCACGGCACTCAATGGTGAACCAAACAGTTTTGAAGTCAGTCTTCATGTATTGTTTGGCCCACTGGAGCTGTTTCTGCTTGTGTACAGTGGATAGAGGAGGTCGACAGGATGGCTTACGCACAGCTGCAAACCTCTGAAGGACCCTGCATCTTGTTGTTCGGGGGACGTTGGAGGCACCAGCAGCTTCAAAAAGGCTTTTTCGCCGCTGCTCTTTTAACCTGACGTAATTGCCTGCAGGAAAGAGTCCTCAATTTTCCCTTATCAGCACGCACACGTGTGTACTGTGAATCAGCTACATACTTCTTGATTGTGCGATGATCAGGATGAAGTGTCTTGGCAATGTTGATTGTAGTCATGCCTTGACCTAAACACTCCACAATTTGTTGCTTCTCAGCAGCCGACACATCCTTTTTCTTTCCCATTTTGGCAGAAAATGTAGGCTGCTTAATAATGTTGGACAGCCTTCTTAAGTAGTCTTGCCTTTCATTGGACACACCTGCCAAAATAATTAGCACAGGTGTCTGCAATTGCTTACAGTGATATAAAGAGCCCTGACACACATCACCGTCAATGAGTTTAACTGACAAACAAAAAAATTCTTACTTTATCACTCCTAAACACTTTTTGCATAATAATTTGGAACACAGTGTACATGTGCTTTTCCACAAAACACCAGTGGTTCACGTAGTGAATCCTACAGTTCTAACTTGCCAACCGTGGTCTGTATGGAGTTGTTCAATAAAGGGCCCAAAATTAAGATAACATAGACGGGAGAGGTCTCTATGAATAGGAATTCCTAAGTATTTGATACCCTGTGAGGGCCAGGCAAAGAGAAAGTTGGACTGGATGGAATCCTGTATGGATTTGGGGAGGGAGACATCGAGGGCCTCAGACTTCGCTGCATTGATTTTAAAAATTGACCATGTAACAAAGTTATCAATTTCAGCCATAACAGCAGGGATGGATATATGTGATTGAGTGATATATACTAGGACATCATCAGCAAATGCAGAGCACTTGTAATCGGTGCCTCCCACCTCAATCCACCTAATATTGGGGTTATGGCGAATTGATGAGAGCAGGTGCTCCATCACTAGGATGTATAAGAGAGGGGACAGAGTACATCCCTGCCTTGTCCCATTGGTGATTATGAAAGGTGATGAAAATGTTCCATTTATCTTCAGCCTAGGTGACGTATTGCGATACAGGGCCGTGATTTTGCCTATAAAAGGGTCCCCTAGACCCCTACCCCAAGCTTTTTAAGAGAATAATATATGGTGTGCCAGGAGACTCTATGGAATGCTTTCTCAGCATCCAACGAGGTTATCTAATTACAAATTTTTAACTGCATCTAGCCCAGGAAATACTTTGTGCCTAGTAGCAGTGTCTGCTAGTCAGCGGATTATCCCAGCTGTTAAGCAAGCTACACCACCTGTAGTTTGGACACTTAATTTGTTCAAAGGAAATGGTTCGGGCCCCCGGGACACTCAGTGAAGAGCATCGGGGAGGCACCCCAAGGCACAGGGGCTGGGACTGGCGGTAGGACGCCTTGCGGTGGACCGCCAAGCTCTATTCTTATAAAAGCTTTTTAACTGTAGCAGCTTTAGTGGACGCTACTGGAGCTGGAATTACGCGGCTGCTGGCATGAGACTTGCCCTCCAATAGATCCTTGTAAAAGGATTTAAAGTGTACTCATTCAAATTAGATAGACAATTTAAATTAAAAAGCTTAGACCTGCCTCCACCGCAGGGGGGCTCGCTCGACCCACCAGCAGACAGGCACCAGTATTGGGAGAGGGGGGATGGCCGTCAGGGTCCACCGCGGCTCTGGCACAAAACGGGCGACGCGGAGGTCGCACGGGCAGGAACGGATTGGCCGTGTCGGCTTCGCACTTTTTTGGTTTTAGAAGGGCATGACATGTCTATATCTGTGTCTCCCCCTCCTTTTACACCTCCACCTCTTTTCTTTTCGCATGACTATATGTACTTGTCACTTTTCCATGTGTTAGTTGTGTCTTCTGAGCAGTTTGTCAGCTTTTGGACACATTTGAAGGTGTTTTTTATGTGTTTCTATGTGTTTTTGTTTGCCTGCCATTGGTTTTAATGGTGTTCGAAGGTGTTCGACGAACAGTTCGGCGAACACACGGGTGTTCGACGAACCGAACCGAACTCGAACACTACGGGGGTGGCTCAACACTAGTGAGGAGTGAAAGAAAGATCTGAATCAAAAAATGACCCCAAGACAGCGGGCTTGTTGCTGGGGATTAATGGTTGAGCCACAAATGGAAATGGCAATATCGGGCACAGGTAGGTTAGTGGAGGGAGGAAAGACGAGTAGTTCAGTTTTTGACAGATTCAGGTTTAGGTAGAGGGAGGACATAATGTTCATGTTGTGTGGTTTACAGAAAAAGCTTCCAAATGCAAATGCCACTCCTGGAATCAGCTCCAGACATTTTACCTGCTTAATTGGTGATGGATTAACGAGGGAATAGCCCATGCAGCCTATTAAAGAGCTTTTGAGATAATTGTCCAATTACTTTTAGTCCCTTTAAAAAGAGATATTTACATATTAAAGAGCTTTAATTCCTAGACCCTTGCTCCAATAAGGATGTGAATGCCCTTAAATTAAAACTGAGTGTCTGCACTTTAAGCCCATATTGATTATATAACTGTAGCTTGAATGTTTTGGTAAACAGCTAAAATGACAAAACTTGTGTCATTTTCAAAATATTTCTGGACCTAACTGTACTTGCACAGTTTGATCAAATTGTGCGAGTCTGTCTACTTATTAAACAGCAACCTCTTTAGATGGGAGGTTGCCTTGTTGCTGGCAGATGGGCTCAAAAAACTTGATCAAAATAATTAAAATGAGGGCTAATAGAATGTAATCACATCAACCTGTATGCCTGTGCATTTATTTCATTTTACCTGGGTATGCATGTTAATGTAGCTTTCTTTTCAAATAACATTTCTACAAATTACAGATGATAATATGGAAAAGAAAAGCTTCCATGGAAGAAGGGAACCTATCAGGTTTTCCAAGGCTTCTAAACTGCACCCATGGCCATGACCTTTTTCGTCCTTTACTTGAGAATTCTCCAGTCACAGATTTGTTCTGTAATGGGCCATTGGGAAAGCCGTGACAGGAGAACAGAAGTGCTGGGAGTAGACATCGGCAATGCGAGGACTGTTAATAGAGGTCAGTGGGTGTGACTGCAGCTATTGAACCTGTACTAGTCTCAGTGACTAAACGCCTCACTGGACTAGTCCGGGTTCATTAGAATACAGCGAACTGATGTATATAACTTGATTTTACTCAATTATACTGTATGCAGTTGTATAAAACGATGAAACATTAGCAGAATATCTGAATAAAAGCCTAAAAAGTCATGCACATAGCTTAAAAGCATCAGGGGACCTGAAAGGTTCTCTTTTATGAATGAGGTCAGAGGATAATAACCAAAAGTTGACATTTTATGCATTCAATTTTAGTGTATGTCAGCATTTTTAAGTACAGTACATGAAAAAAAGCATAGTTACATACAGTATTTGTGACGCGCCCCCTGGGCCGTGTGTGCACGCGTGTGGGTTACCCGTAGCCGGGTCTCTGGGGGTTGTAGACTCCGTGGCGGCGACCCGGTCCCGTGGCTCAGGGTGGTCATACCAGATTGTGTGTGGCAGTCTATTTACAGATTGATGAATGTCCGACTACGCCACCCGTGGATTGCGGTCAGAGGTAACCGCGGCTGCAGGGCAGACCGCTGAGGCTGGTGTTGGGGTGCAGCACAGGATGGGATAACCCCTCTCGGGAAGAGTGTAGCCTCAGGGCAGTGTAATGGGATGCTGGGGGTGATGGTGCAGACGCAGCAGAAATCACACAGAGTCCAATAATGCAGTCCAGGGTCTTTTACTCACAGTTGTTATCCGAGTCACTTCTGTCAGCAATGACTGCCCAAGCCGTGCTGCGTCCACCAGGTGAGGAGCTCGGTCAACCCCCAGGCAATTCAGGAGTATGGCACAGGACCCCCTTCTGTCCTTTCTCTGGCCTCTCGTGCCCCACCAGTGACCACACTTCTGTCCAGCTGCCTCGGGTCTTCTCTTGGTGAAACTTGGCGCCAGTTTCCCTGACCCTATGTGGTGACTTCTTGGTGGGTGTAGCAGGGGGTCGCACCAATAGATGATCACGACCTCTGGTCTTTGGCTGAGGGATAATTTACCTCCACCAACTTGGGAATCCGGTACCCTTGTGCGGCCTGACCCTTCACCCGATATCACGCGGGCTTGCAACGGTTACTGTCCGTTCTGCTCTCTTAGGGTCCCTTCTGCCTTCTTGTTTCTGGAGCCTTTCTACTCCTCTGTCTCTTCTCCTTCCTTCCTTCTCCTTCTTCCCTTCTCCTCTCTGACCCCGGCCTTTCTCTCTAGGCCTGCCACGTGGAGCTGAGCTCAGGCCGAGCCTGTCAGCTCTCTCTCCCTCTTCTTCACTGAACTCTGCTGGACTGAACACTCTCCTAAGATGGCCCCCACCTTTTATCTGCTTCTCTGTGCTGAGCTCAGGTGACCTGCACCCAATGAGCTCCTTCCTATGCTCCAGAAACCGTCCCCTCTGCTCCTACATCACTGGGTTCTCTTCCCCCTCCCCACTCCAGCCAGGGACATGGTCAGTTGTGCCTGCAATAAATGGGAGCACCGTCGAGCTGTCCCCCGGAAATGGGGAGTGTGTAAGTGTATGTATGCAGCTAACTGAGCCCTGGTCCACACTCCATCATTACCTGGGAGTGGAGTATCACACCTCTGGTTGAGGTGCAATACCCCTGTAGCAACCGAACCCTCGGGGCGCTACATTTGCAGATTGAATGATGTCATAGTTTGATGTAGACTACATTGAACAGAACCTATCATCTGTCTGTGGCCGCATCTTGTATTTAACAAAACAATTGACAGCCAGATACTGATGATGTTACTAAAGAATACATAGTAAGTAGCTTAATTGCTGAGAAGTGTCTCTAATCAAAGGCTAAAAGACCCTACTTTCTAGCAAAAGACCCATCTGAACTTCTGGGTTATGTGATCATGATACGCAGAAAAGGATTGCACAATCCTCCATAGCCACCTTCAATGTGAAAGAGCAAGATTTTGCGTGTTATCATGACATCTCGTGTTTTGAACTAAACTAGAGCTGCCGCAACCTGATCGGTAGCCGTGATAATGATATTACCAACCGGTAACTATCCATATCCATAAAGGATATGGCAGCACTGGCTTAGCTCAAAGCAGGTGGTCTTGAAATAACACAGAAAGATCTCATTCTTTCACATTGAGGGGCCCATGGAGGGTTATAGGATCCTGCTCTACATGCCCAAATCCCACAAGACAGAAGTTCAGATTCAACTTTTGTTAGAAAGGTGGTCCATTACCTAGTCATTAAGGACACTTCTCAGCATTTTTTGTTGATCAGTTATATATAGTGTTGAGCGATACCTTCCGATATCAGGAAATATCGTATCGGATTGGATCGGGCCGATACCCAAAAAGTATCGGATATCGCCGATTCCGATACCGGAAACCAATGCAAGTCAATGGGACACAAATATCGGAATGAAAATAAACCCTTTCTTTCCTTGTAGGTTAATTCTACATGAAGTAAAACAACTAAGAATAATGTAGAATGACATGAAAAGCCGGCAATTCATCAGCGGCATTCACCGATACCCGACAATTTACAACAGAAAGAATAGAGCTTCACACATAGATTAGGTAGATAGAACCATGTCAGTCACATATATATGAAGTACAGGGGCAGTGTTGCTTACTGTACTTGTCATTTAGTGTAAAGGATTAATTTAAAAAAATATTAGTGTTTTCGTGCACCGTCTCTTTAAGAAAGCCGGCCGGCAATTCAGCATCTGTACCCGACAATTTAGAATAGAAAGAATAGAGAATCACACATAGATTAGATAGATAGAAACATGTCAGTCACATATATATGAAGTACAGTGACAGTGTTGATTACTGTACTTGTCATTTAGTGTTAAAATAAAGGATTTATTTAAAAAAAAATTGGCGTGGGGTTCCCCTTAATTTTAGGCTCTAGCGGAGGTTAAGCAGACGGTTGGGGCAGATGTTTGAAGCCTGGGAAGGGGGTAATACCCACGGAGCTTCCCAGGCAACTAATATCAGCCCCCAGCTGAATACCTAGCCTTTACTAGCTATTAAAATGGGGGAACCCCCCCAAAAAAATAACGTGGGGTCCCCCCTAATTTAATAGCTAGCAAAGGCTAGGCAGACAGCTGGGGGCTGATTTTAATAGCCCAGGAAGGGTGCCATGAATATTGGCCCCCTCCCAGGCTAGAAACACCAGCCGTCAGCCGCCCCAGAAATGGTGCATCCATAGGATGCGCCAATTCTGGCACTTAGCCTCGCTCTTCCACGCTGCCCTGGTGCGGTGGCAGGGGGTAATAGTGGTGGGGTTCATGTCAGCGCCAGTTGCCATGAAGCCCAGGTTAGTAATGATGGGCGTCTATAAGACACCCCCATTACTAACCTACAAAGTGTTAAAAAGTAAAAAAAACACACTACACCCAGAAAAAAATAATTTATTTGAAATAAAACACACCATTTTATTTAATTCTTAGTTTACTAAAAATAATAGTTACCTGTCCACGTTCCTGCGCTGATCTCCCATGCACAGCTGTCACATCTGGAGATGGTGACAGCTGTGCATGGCTGCTGTAAGCTCACGCTGCCGGGAACACGTCCGCTCCCGGCAGCGTGAGCCCCTGACTGAGGTCACCGGAGTGCATTCAGGCAGCGCAGCTCCGGAGACCTCCTTTACCGCACTGCTGTACCGTGGGAATTTCTCACGATACAGCAGGGCCGTAAAGCAGCTAACCGGAGCAGCGCTGCCTGAACTCCGGTGAACCCTTACGGCCCCGTCATTCTAGCGGCGGCAGCGGTTCAGAGCGGTCACATTCTATGTGGCTGCTCTGAACTGGAGATCTTCGTGGGACACTCGTGGACTACTCCGGAGGGGTAAGGATAAGGTTGTGGTTTATTATTTTATATTTTATTACAGGAGATCGATGGCTTCGGGGAATTAGGTGTCTAGGTGAGTATAGGGGAAGTTTTTTATTTTTTACTTTATTTTAGGTGGCGATCGGCGGGGACAGGTAATGTATGAACTAATTTCTTTTAGGTAACCACTGGCCACCAATGACATGTATCTAACATTTATTGGGGACACAGTAGGGCAATTTAAATAGCAGGATCAGGCTGATGGGAACTACTGCTCCCATCGAGCTGATCCTGCTGGCACGAGTGGACGGGGGACAGACATAGGCCGATGGGAGTAGTAGTGTCACATCGGCCTATGTCTGCCTGCACGCACAGACACCGCGCACACCCGCACAAACATCGCACACACACCCCGCACACACACCCCGCACACACACCCGCACACAAACATCGCACACACACCCCGCACACACACCCCGCACACAAACATCGCACACACACCCCGCACACACACCCGCACACACACCCCGCACAAACATCGCACACACACCCCGCACACACACCCCGCACACACACCCCGCACACAAACATCGCACACAAACATCGCACACACACCCCGCACACACACCTCGCACAGACACCCCGCACAGACACCCCGCACAGACACCCCGCACAGACACCCCGCACACACACCCCGCACACACACTAATCATGACGGGTCAAGGAGGTGAGGCTGACCTGTGCGGCCGTGGGAAAGTTCATGTGAGTTCATACAGTCAAGCATGAACTCACATGAACCCTCTGAGGGCAACGCGGCGACTTCAAATGAACAGCTGATCGGCATCACCTGATACCTCAGCTGTTCATTTGAAATAACCGGCGGGAAAGCGCAGCACAGAACGGGAAAGCCGGCGGTGAAGTCTTTTCACTGCCGGCTTCCCCGCCCGGGTCCTAATTTACGATTGGGATTGGAGGTGGCGAGGGGAGCGGAGGATCGGGGTGGGAGGCTGCGGGGAAGCAGTATGGGGCTGTGTGATTGTTTAAAAGCCAGCGGCTTTTTACCGCCCGCCGGCTTTTAAACAATCAGGAGAATTCTCCCCCGCTGGGATGGCATTCTGATGACAGGCTGGATCGCGCTGCCATCCAGCTTGTCATCCTTCACAGACACTGCAGAGCGCAGGCATTATGGGAACTTCCGATTCCGGTATTCGATATTGTAAAAGTATCGGAATTAAGTATCGGAATTCCGATACCGCGAATATCGGCCGATACCCGATATTACAGTATCGGAATGCTCAACACTAGTTATATATGGTAAAATCATCTAGAACTGTTCTGCACTGTTTTATTACATAAAAAGGGGAAAAAAAGAACCCACAGGAATGTGATAGCAGGGATGTAGCTATAACAGGTTAGGCCTTGGAGGTTATATGGGGCCCAAAAGGTCACTATGGCCATTGAAAAGGCCATTAGTAGTAAAGAATTATAATAATTGGGGCCCTGTTGGAGCTTTCACATTGGGGGCCACGGGCTTCAAGTTACGCCACTGGTTAATAGGTATTATTTAATTCATCCCATCATGTATTCAAGCTAACTGTATATTTCTTAAAATCCACAACCTCCTCTGATGTATCTACACATGATTTTAAAGGGGTTGGTCACCTTATTGTCACTTTACTAAATTTGTTGGAGACTTGATTTTGTGTCACGTATTAATAGATCAGTATTAGGCTGTGTGCCCACTATGCGTTTTTTAAGCGTTTCCGCAGCGGCAATTCCGCCACAGAAATGCTTAAAAAACGCTTGGTAGAAGGTTTTCAATGTACTCCAATGATAATCTGCATGTGCTGTGCACATGCTGTGGAAATTGCCGCCACGGATTACCATAGCGGAAAAATCCGCAGCACTACCATTTATTTTGCGTAATCGTGGCGTTTTCGCCGCCATTGACTTGCATTGAATCATTTAATATCTGCATGACTACATGTGCACATGCGGATATTAAGTGATTCAATGTGCGGATGGTACCCGGGTCTGGAGAAGAGGAGACTCTCCTCCAGACCCGGCTACCATAGTACCTGTAAAAAAAAAGAATTTAAAATAAAAAATATACATTATAGTCACATTCCGATGTTCCCCGGTCTCCATAGTGATGCGTCCTGGCTCTCCGGCAGCTCGCGATGATCTAAAAGGACATGCCATGACGTCATTTAGTCATGTGCCGGGTCGCGCGACCGTGACCTATCACATGACTAAATGACGTCATGGAAGGTCCTTTTACCCAACCGCGAGACACCGGGGAGACCAGACGCATCGGATAAGGAGACCGGGGGCCATCGGAAGGTGAGTATAATTTTTTTTTTAATTTTTACCATTTTTCTCTTTTTTTTAACTAACTTGGTCACACTACATAAAATCCATGCCGGTTGCATGGATTTATATAGTGTGACCAAGTTGTCAAGCACTTTCCAAATAATTCTAAAATCGTTTGGAAAGCGCTTGACAACCCGCATGTGAAATCGCATGTGAAAAACGCTTCACTTACGCTTGTCTCTGGCAGGAAAAACACATGTACAATCCACATGTACAATCCGCATGCTTTTTTTCTGCCAGGGAGATGCAGAAACGCTGAGGAAAAATCCGGAGCATATCTGCATCATGGGCACTTAGCCTTACATGTTCTTTTTTTCCTCTTGCTAGAGCGACCCTGTCAACAGACTGTACAGCTCTCATGTTCTCAAAATGGCTGCTGATGTAGGAGCATGTGACCAGATCAGTCCACTGGTCTTCTCCAATTGATATACTGCTCTCCCATGTCTACTGTTTTCAGTTGGAGGAGGCTGATGGACAGGCCTGGTGACTGCTCCTCCATTAGTAGCCATTTTTGAGTACAGGGAGTTGTGCAGACTATGAAGAAATTCGCACTAACAAGTGCTGGAGGGGAACCTGTAACATTTATTGCTGAAGTGCCATAAAATCACATCCCCAATACATTTGGTAAAATAAAGAAAATGTGTCCAAGCATTCTAAAGTACTGGAGAGGTACGGAAGCCATTTATCTGTCCCGCCATTAAACCTCATGACCCTAAAGTATTGTCATTAGAATAGGTAGTATATGTCTGTCAAATCTAATCTAATGAAGAATAATTGTATGGAGAGTAGTTCTATTATTGGGCCTGATTTTCATGGGGGAAGGCTTGGAGAACATTGAGGGAGGGGAGGGTTATTTATTCTCCGAGTAGAATTTGGAAATTATGTGCAAATAACATATGATAAAAATACAAATGTAAAAAAAAAACTACAAAAAAGAGCATTAATGCCAATTGTCTCACTTTGTGCATTTGAGAGTTAAAATGATGTATACTGTATGCGATTTTGGTGTTAACAATGAATCTTTGCCTTTCCAGTTGTGCGTTTTGTGGTCTGCATTGTCTTTACATTTTATATTGGCATTTAACTCTTCTAGCAGCCTTTTGTCTGTGCAGTGCTTTATTATTATGATGGGAAGGGGTATTATCAGCAGCTTATGGGAGAGGTGACAGCAGCATTGAGTAGCATTAGGTGCCACTGTTCATAGCTATTTACTCCCAGCGTGCAGCGTTGTTGTCATGACAACTCCACAAAACATGCTGTTATCACCTCAGATGCATGGGGAGGGAAGGTAACTGCCTTTTGACTTCAGACATCTGATCATTCCTGAAGCCAAATATCTTTCTCTCAGCCTCCTGCAACAGAACAAGACAAACATGATAACAAATATTATCTGTAACCTGCCCAAACTCAACCCCAGAAAATTACTGTACATCTGAGAAAAGTAGAAAAATGGATTTTCACCTTTGAATATTATTTCCTAATAAAAGTAAATACTATTGTAGTTATCCAAATACAACTCCTGTGTGCGCACAGACATCTGCAGTAAGCCGATATCTTAGTATGTCTGTTTATTTCCTAGCAGAGACTGACAACTATAATGCATCATTGAGCTGCAGATCCGGTAACTGAAGGCTAGACCAGATAATGGCTAACCCTTTTATTAATAATCACAGTTCAGAGAACGCACTGCTCATTAGATCAGTCACATACCCACAGGTTGTATGGAGTCATAATGTGGCATCCATCAGTGGCATGACTTGTGGCCCCTGGGTTCAATGCAAAATCTATAAGGGCCCCTCAACTATCTCAAATCTTTAATAGAACTCATATAAGGCAAAGGAACTGTGTGCTCCTCTTCCTTAGGCTTTGAGGACTGTATGCAACATTTCTACCCCTTTCGGCTACACCTGTGGAACTCATTTATATGTATGTTTCTGATTACAGACACATATACAGTCTTTTTTTCTTAGTATATATATACAGATTTTTCTGTATTTTCATGACTATGAAAATTGTACATTCACACTGAAGGCATCAAAACTATGAATTAACACATGTAGAATTATATACTTAACAAAAAAGTGTGATGCAACTGAAAATATGTCTTATATTCTAGGTTCTTCAAAGTAGCCACCTTTTGCTTTGATGACCGCTATGCACACTCTTGGCATTCTCTTGATGAGCTTCAAGAGGTAGTCACCGGAAATGGTCTTCCAACAATCTTGAAGGAGTTCCCAGAGATGCTTAGCACTTGTTGGCCCTTTTGCCTTCACTCTGCGGTCCAGCTCACCCCAAATCATCTCGATTGGGTTCAGGTCTGGTGACTGTGGAGGCCAGGTCATCTGGCGTAGCACCCCATCACTCTCCTTCTTGGTCAAATAGCCCTTACACAGCCTGGAGGTGTGTTTGGGGTCATTGACCTGTTGAAAAATAAATGATGGTCCAACTAAACGCAAACCGGATGGAATAGCATGCCGCTGCAAGATGCTGTGGTAGCCATGTTGGTTCAGTATGCCTTCAAGTTCGAATAAATCCCCAACAGTGTCACCAGCAAAGCACCCCCACACCATCACAATTCCTCCTCCATGCTTCACGGTGGGAACCAGGCATGTAGGTCCATTTGTTCACCTTTTCTGTGTCACACAAAGACACGGTGGTTGGAACCAAAGAACTCAAATTTGGACTCATCAGACCAAAGCACAGATTTACACTGGTCTAATGTCCATTCCTTGTGTTCTTTAGCCCAAACTTGTCTTTTCTGCTTGTTGCCTGTCCTTAGCAGTGGTTTCCTAGCAGCTATTTTACCATGAAGGCCTGCTGCACAAAGTCTCCTCTTAACAGTTGTTGTAGACATGTGTCTGCTGCTAGAACTCTGTGTGGCATTGACCTGGTCTCTAATCTGAGCTGCTGTTAACCTGCGATTTCTGAGGCTGGTGACTCGGATAAACTTATCCTCAGAAGCAGAGGTGACTCTTGGTCTTCCTTTCCTAGGGCGGTCCTCATGTGAGCCAGTTTCTTTGTAGCGCTTGATGGCTTTTTCAACTGCACTTGGGGACTCTTTCAAAGTTTGCTCAATTTTTTGCACTGACTGACCTTCATTTCTTAAAGTAATGATGGCCACTCATTTTTCTTTACTTAGCTGCTTTTTTCTTGCCCTAATACAAATTCTAACAGTCTATTCAGTAGGACTATCAGCTGTGCATCCACCTTACTTCTGCACAACACAGCTGATGGTCCCAACCCCATTTATAAGGCAAGAAATCCCACTTATTAAACCTGACAGGGCACACCTGTGAAGTGAAAACCATTTCCGGTGACTACCTCTTGAAGCTCATCAAGAGAATGCCAAGAGTGTGCAAAGCAGTCATCAAAGCAAAAGGTGGCTACTTTGAAGAACCTAGAATATAAGACATATTTTCATTTGCATCACACTTTTTTGTTAAGCATTTAATTCCACATGTGTTAATTCATAGTTTTGATGCCTTAAGTGTGAATGTACAATTTTCAAAGTCATGAAAATACAGAAAAATCTTTAAATGAGAAGGTGTGTCCAAACTTTTGGTCTGTACTGTATGTCTATATATATGATATATATATGTACACACATTATATATATATGTACGTATATACAGTATATATTGTAAGGTGGCTGTTGGACAGGTCGTGGACGGGAGGTATGTGTCCCCGAAGTGCCAAGCTTCGGTGATGTAGGACCCGGAGAAGCAGGCTCCAGCACACATAGTGCTGGGAGGAATTTAATGGGCCCTGACTACAGGGCCAGGTTTTACGACAGGCTGAAAAAGCTGGTGGGGAACAGCTGCTCACTTACCTCCAGTCCAGGTCTTGGAAGGCTGATTTAAGACAGCTGCGCCTGTCTCAGTCTGTCTGTGTGTTGGGCAAGGTGAGCAGACCTTGCATGAGCTACTTAGACTCTGCAGGAGGCAGAGAAAAGCGCTTTGTTTAAACGGCTGAGGCCGTGCTGCATGGACTTGTTATTTTGAGCTTTGTTCTGTTATTCCTTTTTGTGCCAGGAAAAGGCTGTTACTTTTGTTTCCTCACTGGTGTATGGACACTAAATAAATCACTAGTTTGTTTGAACCCGCGGACTGCATCACTGTGTGAACCTGTGCCTACATCCAATGTGGCTCAGTGAGTACAAATCCCTACAATATATAAAGATAGATATATTAAAAAATCTCTCTAATATGGACCATCACAGAGCACCACTCAGTGGCACATGGAGTGCTTGAAGGGAATCTGATATGTGAACAAATGCTATTGACCTGCAGATATGCAGTTAATCTACAGGTTAACAACATTCTGATGCCATTCAGCTGCCACACTGCAAGCTCAGCTGCTGGGAGGAAATTAACTTTTTTCTTCTCAGCAGCCTCCATCTTTTAGTCATAGAGGCGCAGCCAGTGAGGATTCTGCATATAGATGTGCACACCTCATATAATATATCTCCCGAGCTGCACCTATTTTTTGGAATGCTCTACCCCTGGAAATTAGGACGAACCACAACTTACAAAGTTTTAGGCGCTCCATAAAAACACACCTGTTTAGGGCGACCTATCACGTTCCCTAAGTGAAGTCCTTTTTATATTTTTATAGCCAATTCATTATTTCTCCAAACATAAGTCTCCACCAAACTCTACCGCATATTAAATTTCCAGAGGAGCATTGCATGGCGAATAAGCCTTCTTACCTTGGCATTCCAGAGTCGGTGTGTCACTCTCCACAAGGAGCAACATTACCCCTTAGACCTCAGTCCAGAGCCTCTTATCTAGCCAATTCAGTTTTCATACTTTGTACTGACGAGGGCCAACAGCCCGAAACACCGTGTCTGCAAATTGAGATTCTGATTTGGCTATTATCCTAAGTCCTATTGCACGACTCGTTAAAGGGTTGATTGTGACTTGTAGGATTGCTGCTTCCAATAGGTGGCGCCATAGAGTTAAAGTCCTCTTTTTCTCTGAAGAGGCAATTTGCATATCAAATGAAATGCAAAATTTACTTTCATCTGAAAACTAAACCTTGGACAACTGAACATCAGTCCAGGTCTTTTTCTCCTTGGCTCAGGTTAGATGCTTCTGGCATTGTCTATTCGTCATGAGTGGCTTGACACAAGGAATGTGATACTTGTAGCCCATCTCCTGGATACGTCTGTGTGTGTTGGCTCTTGAAGCAATGACTCCAGCAGCAGTCCACTGCTTGTGAATCTCCCCCATATTTTCGAATGGCCTTTTCTTAACAATCCTTTCAAGGCTTCAGTTATCCCGGTTGCTTGTGCACCTTTTTCTACCACACTTTTTCCTTCCACTCAACTGTCCACTAATATGACGTGATACATGATACAGAAGGTAATAATACAGAAGGTTATATACTATAATATAGTAGGTGTAACCACAGTATGCACCTACCATCTATCTTTACTCCCACTATTAATTACTAAATAAATTTGAAATCCCACTGATATCAGCAAAAAAAAAGAATCTTAAAATGAAAAAAGTTAAACTCTATGTATGAAGAAAAAAAAGCAAAGTTATTTGAAGATCTGAATGAGAAATATTTTAAAATATGATTTTAATATCAGAACGAGAAAAAATGATAGAACTTTTAAAAGCGCATGAACAAAAATGACCCCAAATGTGCCTAATCAGGAAGTGGGTAACAAGCTTGCTTCAGGTCTTATATGTTTTTTTGCCATTATACAGAGTAATTGTTGGGAAAATATTTTCTCCATGATTTATCATTAATTTATTTTAAAGGAGGATTGCGTCCTCCAACATTGAGGACACATTGGACAATCAATGATTGCTAATTGCTAGTTATTGACCCAAATGTATAATTACTGAAGAAAAACTAATGAGGACTCTCAAAAATAGCCAAAAAGCTCACAGAAAGCCATGTCCATAATGTAGGAGATAAAATGGGCGTTCATATTCTAGCAGAACATGTAGCTCTTTAGAATTGGGAGTAAGACTTTGCTGAATGATAGTTTAGCTTTGCTTTAAAAACTGAATATTGTCTGAAAATGTATTGGTTAAATATTGTGGGATATGACTTAAAAGTACACTTCAGGCAAAATGGATTTACTAATCCTTTCTAATTTTGAATATAAACCTAGTGTTTACAGTCCCAAAATGTAAACATTTGAGCTTATTTTGTCTAAGTTCATACTACCTCTAGTTTGGCTTACCTTTAGTCTAAGTGCCCACGAAGCAGAAATGCTCCGGATTTTTTCTGCATCTCCCTGGCAGGAAAAATGCATGTGGATTTTACGTGTGTTTTTCCTGCAAGGTAGAAGCGTTTGTGAAGCATTTTTGCATGCATTTCCGCATGCGGTTTGTAAAGCACTTTTCCAAGTGATTTTAGCATCACTTGGAAAAATGCTTGACAACTTGGTCACACTATATAAATCCATGCAACCATCATGGATTTATATAGTGTGACCAAGTTACGATGCTGCAAATGCAGCATCAATAGTAAAAGGAAGAATAAAATGGTGAAAAATAAAAAAAAAACATTATGCTCACCTTCAGATGGCCCCTGGTCTCCTTCTCCGGTGTCTTCGATGGGTTGCGGTGGTGTAAAATGACCTTCTATGACGTCATTTAGTCATGTGACAGGTCACGCGACCACCGACGTCAGCAGTCGCGTGACGTGTCATATGACTAAATGACGTCATGGAAGGTCCTTTTACACTACCGCGAACTGCCGAAGACACCAGACGCACCGTACAGGAGCCCGGGGACCATCAAAAGGTGAGTATAATGCTTTTTTTTATTTTAATTCTTTTTTAACTACAAGTACTATGGTACCCGGTTCTGGAGGAGAGTCTCCTCTTCTCCAGACCCGGGTACAATTCGCGCATTGAATCGCTTAATATCCGCATGTGTACATGTACTCATGCGGATATTCTGCGGTTCAATGCAAGTCAATGGCGGCAATTACGCCACGTTTCCGCAAAATTAATGGACGTGCTACGGATTTTTCTGCAATGATAATCCGTAGCGGAAATTTCCGCAGAATGTGCACAGCACATGTGGATTATCATTGGGGACCATTCCAGACCTTCTACCAAGTGTTTTTTAAGCATTTCCGAGGCGGAATTGCCGCTGCAGAAACACTTAAAAAACGCATAGTGGGCACCCAGCCTTAGACCAATTTTTTGCTACTGAAATTTCAACACACATTGCTGCTTCATAAAGCGTGCCAGTCATTAAGATTTTATACTTCAAACTAATGGCATGTATGTAATGGCGCTTTAATGCTGATTAAATCTTTACTTTTCTTGTAGACATTCGTTTAGCTGTTTTAGGAAAATTACAATGACTGCAATTCATATAGGTAATTTGGGAAAATCTGAGAAAATATTATTTGCATAATAATTTGGAACACAGTGCAAAAAGTGCAGGAGGGGAACCTGTAATGCTTATATAATGGTATATAACACTCCAAGCAAAACAGATTTACTAATCCTTTATAATTTTGAATATAAACCTAGTGTTGACAGTCTGAACATGTGCACCTTTAAGCACCTTTGGTCTAACTTTATACCACGTTTAGGTTGGCTTAACTTTAGACCAATTTTTTGTTTCTGAAATTTCAACGCACAATGGTGCTTCTTAAAGAGTGCCTTTCATCAGGATTTTATACCCCAAAACTAATGGCATGTATGTAAAGGCACTTTCATGCTGATTAAACCCTTTCCTTTCTTGTAGAAATCCATATTGCTTTTTAGAGAATTCTATAATTGAAATTGTATGTCAATGAGCTGCAAGTGCAGTGGGCGGGTCCTGCACTTACAGCTCTCTTACTTCCTCTCCCTATTCCCCACTTGCTACCTGCCTTCTGTCTTTGATTGACAGGTCACTCATGTTTCAGTGACCTGTCCTTCAGATACAGGTCACAGGCAGTGGGCATGGGAAAAAGAAGAGAAGCAGAAGTGCCGTAAGTGCAGGGCCCTCCCACTTCACTTGCAGCTCATTAGCATAAAATTACAATTATAAATTTCTCTAAAACAGCAAAATGGATTTCTGGAAGAAAGGTAAGGATTTAGTCAGCATAAAAGTGCCTTTACATATATGCCATTAGTTTTGGGGTATGAAATTCTGATGTCTTACCCCGTCTAAATCTTCTGTGGGAAATAGGCCGAGAATGAGAAAAATATAGCTCTTTCTTGGTGATTTCCCAACATACTGAAATTTTGATGAATTAATTAAATTTAAACAACGCAGTTTATTTCTCTAATTCAGAAGTTTACAGTAATAAATTAGACATATGTACATGTTGTTTAAATAATTATAGCTCATTAGTGGCCATATTACTTATCATTATCACATCTGTACATAGGTACAGATGAAAAGATTTCTATTAAGGAGTTAAAGAGGACCTGTCACCAGGTCAATAGTGGAAAGTGTTTACTTTTATTTTACTCCAGCTGCTCTCATGAGTGTTCCGTTTTTTGCCTTTTTTTAATCTACCATACAGTTTTAGAGATATGGACATTTTTATTTAGCGCAAATTTTTATTGCCTTTACAAATGGACTGTTGCTCATGGGATTCTCTGGGGTGTATCTTTTGGATGCTCTGCATTATTACCATGTAATCAACGCCCTCTTGGCGCTTGGCTTTTACTGGCATAAAGAGTGAATAGAGTGGTGGTGTGTATGCCTGGCCACCACTCCATACAAATAGAACTCTGCAAAGCCCCATTCCCAGGATCAATGGAAATCCTCACAGTTGATCCACCAAGGATCTGCAAATGATCACCTATCATATGGATAGATAACAACTTCTAAAGATAGGATTGACCTTTTAATGAAGTAAAGGATTGAGCTCAGCATATCAAGTGTGGATTAATATGATCTACTCAAAGGATCATATAATATAATCAGTCATCACAGAACAATAATATTTTGTTTGCTATTAAATAAAATACATTTCCTGTAAGACATTGCTTGTAAAAAAATATCAAAGCACATAAGCACTTCAAACACACATATATCCCAAAAATAAAATTATCAGTTTTTCAGTTTTTTTTTTTTTATTATTATAGACTTTACATAAAGAAACACATATGAGTATTATGTTACTGGATGTAGTTATCCATGAAAACTGAAATTAACCCATTTTGGTCTAGCATTTAGAAGCCTTGGGAAGAGAGCAAAATAAAATAAATATACATTTTTTGAGAATTTATCACAGTTTATTTTATGAACGAATAAATCTGTATCACTAAAAATGAGCTTGAAGGTCAAAATATTTAGAAAAGTAAGCATGATTACTATGTATGTTGGGCAACTTCCATTTTCTTCAGTTTTACAGAGTACCAAGATTACAATTTTATGTAATTTTACCTTTTATGGGTAAGATAAACAATTTAATATCAATATACCAGATTAATTTAATATGTAAAAAATCTTAAATAAAGAATATATCCATGTTATGTTATATATTATTTTCTGTATTTTTCTGGGAAAAATCTAATTGTGTAAATTTTCTAGTGACTGATAACATGTTTATGGTAACCTATTTATATTGTGAAATTCCCATGTTTGTTAAATAATTCTTCTTCGTGCTGTTTTCTTCTTAGTTTGATACTAGTAGCTGATATTCCTCCCAGCTTTTTCTTTCTATTTCCCTTTTCCTTTCTTGTCCATATCTAACAAAGAAGTAGTTACATTAACAGGACCCAGTGGGCTTTTTCTCTTCAGGCTCCTGGCAAAGAAATTCGAACAGAGCGCCGATCATTCAACTTTCTTTCCTGTTAGACAATCTATCACAAAGAATGTGTGAGGAGAGTGAGGTTTAGCTGCCCTTCTTGGATTTTTACAGCTTAAAGGAACTTCTATCATCATTTTCCAGGGTGGCATCATTCTTATGAAAGCCACAAAAGAGACTTTTGCTGTAGCACTAAGTCATTCCATCAGGTTACATCATGACACTTTTGTTCGGAAAGTAGATTCTTCTGTCTTCTGAAAAGTGTATGACAATTGTATACTTTTATACAATTTCTGTTACCACTTTTAGATGACCAAACACATTGCTGAAGGTCTGGAAAAATGTCCAAAACTAAAAACAAAATGCAAAATTTTTTAGAGTTATTGGTACATTTTATGAAAAGCTAAAATCTCTATCTGAAAGATGATTATTTTGGGTATTTATGGATGCTCTCCAGCAGGAAACAGTGCCATACTTGTCCAAAATAAATGAGTAAATTAATATGATGCAAATCAAATGAATGTAGAATTTTTGAAAATTTACTGTCCAGGCTAATCGAACAAATTGAGTTTTGTTTCTCTTGAATTGTCCAAAAAAAAGCCCACAAGAAAAGATTGCATAAGTCATAGAAGGTTCACATTAACTCAAGTGCGGCCATTCAAATTTCCCCATAATGCCTTGCAGCAATCACATTACATGACATGGCACACCCAATGAAAAGGATCTATCATATCCTGTATAAAAGACAAGGCAGGGAATGCAGTAGTCATTACAAGGTGATAACGAGAGGACGTCAGAACTCGTAGCTCAGCAATGGAGATAAGGAGAGAAAGCCATAAAACATTGGACAAATGCTACAGTTTGTGTTGTACAAATGCAGTAGTGAAGAAGATGAGTGTGGAAATCTGCAAATAATAAGGTGATTCAATTAATAGGGGGAGAGAAATATAAGAAAGGTGCCAGCAGTAGTACCAGTGTGATTGATCATTCAATGATTAAGTGTAGCTGGCAGATGATCTACTGCATCCTTCTTCATATACAAGAAAGAAGTAAGCCAACTCTTTAAGAAAAAAAGGAACATCAGTGTCTGTCAGAAAAGTGTGTTTGACACAAAGGGCTGCACTTTGACACGTTGACACGGAGGGACGCACGACTCCTGGATACAGTATGGGTGAACAGTAATTTACATTTGGGGACCTGTTAGCACTTTAGAGAGGGATATAGGGACGGATTCTTCTACCTTTGTTACATCCCTTGTCATAATACTGGGACCCAATTTTGCTGCTTTGCACAAGGATCCTTAACTGTACCAGATGCACTTTATTTCCCCTCTGTTGCCTTCGTGTTATTCTTTTCCCCTACCTTGCTTCTCTTCTCAGTCCTTTGTTTATCCCGTTATTGTCTCCAAGATTTGTATAAGCTGTCCACAATGTAACCGATTAATAAACGGAATAGCATTTTGAGCACTAGCATGGACATTCTTGGTGTTCTTATTTGGGCCATTATGTACTCATTATTTTTTGGTTTAAACTTGGATGAGATTGTTGCAAACAAGTTGGAGGGCATGGTTCAAACGTCTAGCTGTTTTGGTGGTGGTGGTGGCACTGGCAGTGGTAGCTGAGGAGGTAGTGGTACTTGGAGTCAGGCAAATCTAGAGGTGGGAAACAGGAGGGCAGGCAAGGACATATCCCACACTGAGTCAACTGTCAACCAAGTTAAGGATGAAAATAATGATGAAAGTGTGATGGGCAGAGCTTGGGAACCAGATCGGGAGGACAAAAAAATTATTTTGTCACAAGAGGAGGGTGGTGGCATGAGAAAATAACTTTGCTGCAAATGTAGGAATTGGAAGAAAAGCATTCAAAAATTTAGGCAAGGCCCCAGACTTTATGAAGAATAGAGTAAAAAAAAATGCTTACCCATACACCATTAAGTATAACAAGATAATGTATAGAGGGATATTATAAGCAAAAATTTGTGTAAATACACCTACATAGGCCACAGGGAAAAAAATATGTCCTACTAGTGTAGGGATTGTTCAGGTGCGGTGTGAGCCAAAATGGAGGCATGTTCCTTTAAATGTCCAGTACAGTTTATTGGCTTCATAAACAGTGTAGGAAAAAAGCAAAGTAAACAGTCCTTTTAGCAAAAGTCTCTGGTTAGCCAGCGCTGTGGTCACACAAATTGGTGTAGTATCCAGTACACGGCCTAGTCTGGAAACAACCACAACAGGAGGCCTTCTCCCTCTAGACCCACAGACCATGTGCCAAACAACAGCCTCCATTATATAGGCTGGCAACCACACCCAGAAGTGAGGTAAGTGGGTTGCTGGACCTGCCCATTCTCTCCTAACAACCCGTAACCCGTCTCCCAGGTGCACCAATTAGACCTCTTAGTGCATGCGTGCATTAGAAAAATACTCCGAGTTACATCACAGAGACCAGCCATCTCTGTGATACATAACTCCCATCGACTACGTGACCATTAGCCACCTTACATACCTCCCCCTCTGCCTAAAGCCGTGGGGCGTGGCACTTTCTACTATCAGACAGGGGATTCTCGATAGGGCATCAGTGTAGCGCCGGCGTCCCTGCCCTCTGCTAGGCAGGGACGCTGTTCCCCTCACCTCTCTGCTCCGTGCCCGGCGTCCTCCTCCCGCTCTGCTGGCAGCGCGCGCTCCTTCCCGGCCACTGTGCTTAGGGCGCGCGCGCGCGCTCTCCCTCCCTCTTAAAGGGGCCGCGCGCGCGGTCCTAAGGAGTCCCCGGCCAATGGCCGGAGGACTTCACCATATATAAGGCACCTCCTCCAAAATGGAGGTGCCCGAGCAACGTTGTTGCACTGTTCACTACTCTGCTTCAGCCCTCAGGTCCCGTTGCCAGTTACCTGCCAGATACCTGCCAGATTACTGTCAGCTTGCTGTCTTATTCCTGCCTGATATTCTGCTACCTGCCTGCTAGCCTGAGGTCCGACGGTCTGCCTTACAACTCCTGTCAGTCTGTCTAAGGACCAGCTTGCTCGCTCACCTGGGAGCGCACATCAGCTACCTGCCTGCTTGCCTGAGGTCCGACGGTCTGCCTTCCAACTCCTGTCAGTCTGTCTATGGACCAGCTTGCCCGCTCACCTGGGAGCGCACATCTGCTACCTGCCTGCTAGCCTACCTGGAGGCTCCGCCGTCACGTGCTGTGACCACCTGCCTGTCCAGTGACTCCTGCCCGCTCACCTGGGAGTGCTCATCTGCTGCCTGTCTCCTAGCCTACCTGGAGGCTCTGCCGTCACGTGCTGTGACCACCCGCCTGTCCAGAGACTTCTGCCCGCTCACCTGGGAGCGCTCATCAGCCGCCTGTCTGTTGGTCTTCCTGGAGGCTCCGCCGTCACATGCCGTGACCACCCGTTTATCCAGAGACTCTCGCCTGCTCACCTGGGAGCTCACGTCTACCATCAGCCGCCACAGGTCGTACCAACCCTTTACCCAGAGACTGCCCCGGTCACTTGCCGTGACCATCTGCCCGTTCATCCAGAGACTGCCCCGGTCACTTGCCGTGACCATCTACCCGTTCATCCAGAGACTGCCCTGGTCACTTGCCGTGACCATCTGCCCGTTCATCCAGAGACTGCCCCGGTCAGTTGCCGTGACCTCCTGCCCGTTCTTCCAGAGACTGTCCCGGTCATCTTCTGTGACTGCCTGCCTGGTCGCCACCCGCTCCCTTACAAGGACCGCCCCCTTGTATAGTAGCTCAGAGGTTCCGCCTCCCAGACCCATTACAATCAGCAATACAACGTAGCCTCCCTGCTCTGTGTTCTACATGGAAGTTATAATCCTGTATGGCTAAAAACTATCGGGTGACCCTAACATTTTTACCCTTTGTTTCCCTCAGCCATCTGAGTGGGGCATGGTCGAATACCAATCTAAACTTACGTATCAGATAGTACCGTAATGTGTCCACCGCCCACTTTATGGCCAAGCACTCCTTCTCTATGACTGCATAATTCCTCTCACATGATGACTGCTTCCTACTCAGGTAGAGAACAGGGTGCTCCTCCTCGTGTATCTCCTGGGAAAGGACTGCTCCCAAACCGACATCTGAGGTGTCCGTTTGCAGTATAAACTCTTTCTTAAAGTCGGGGGTCACAAGGACCGGTTGCTTACACAGCGCCACCTTCATCTCTTGAAAGGCCGACTCCACCTCTGCAGCCCACTTGGCCATAGCCAATTTCGTCCCCTTAAGGAGGTCAGTCAGAGATGTGGCCATCATGGCAAAGTTTGGGATGAACTTCCTGTAGTATCCCACGATCCCCAGGAAGGCTCTAATCTGTTTCTTTGACAGCAGTTTCGGCCAGGTTTGGATTGCCTCCACTTTACTGATTTGGGGTGTTATCTCACCTCTCCCTACTACATAACCCAGGTATTTGGCTTCTTCTTTCCCCATGGCACATTTCTTTAGGTTTATTGAAAACCCCGCCTCCCTTAGAGCATCAAACACCACCTGGAGCCTTTCCAGATGACTCTCCCAGTCTGGGCTGACGATAACAATATCGTCCAGGTATGCTGTGGCGTATTGCTTATGGGGTGCAAGGATTTGATCCATAGCTCTCTGGAAGGTTGCAGGGGCCCCCTGCAGTCCAAGTGGCATCCGGACATATTGGAAGCATCCGTCCGGCGTAGAAAACACAGTCTTCTTCTTGGCTCCCTGTGCCATGGGGATCTGCCAATATCCCTTCGTTAAATCCAAGGTGGTTATTTACCTTGCTAGCCCAAGTCTCTCAATCAGCTCATCGACACACGGCATCGGATGCGTGTCGAATTTACAGACTTCATTCAATTTCCGATAGTCATTGCAGAATCTCCACTCGCCATCGGGATTTGGGACCAGGACAATCAGGCTCGACCAACCGCTCTTGGACTCTTCAATAACACCGAACTTCAGCATACGAGCCACCTCTTTAGAGATCAACTCTCGCTGGGCCTCAGGTATCCGATAGGGCTTCAAGTTCACCCGCACATGTGGCTCTGTTATAACCTCATGTTCTATGACGCTTGTGCAGCCTAGCAATTCTGAGAACAGGTCCCTGTTCTTCTGCAGCAATTCCCGACACTGCTGTTTTTGCTCCTTTATTAGCATCTCCGCTATTGCAACCCCTTCAACCTCGCCTTCTGGTTTAACGAGCAAGCATGGAGCTTCCACCTCAATCTCTGTCTTGCCATGGCTTGATGAGGTTGACGTGATATATCTGGTATGGCTTACGTCGTTCCGGTTGGTGAACCTTATAATTCACTTTTCCAACCTTTTCCACCACCTCATACAGTCCTTGCCACTTGGCCAGGAACTTGCTTTCCACGGTAGGTATCAGAATGAGGACTCTGTCACCAGGATTGAATTGCAGCACCCTGGCCTGCGCCTCTTGTGCATGTAGGAGATCTTTGACAATGGGCATCACCTTCGCAATCCTCTCCTGCATCAGAGCGACATGCTCGATGACTCTTCTGTAGGGCGTGACTTCGGCTTCTCAGATTTCCTTTGCTACATCCAGGAGACCTTTGCGGATGTCGGCCATACAGCAGTTCGAATGGCGAGAACTCCGTAGAGGCCTGTGGAACCTTTCGAATGGAGAACAACAGATACGGGAGGAGAAGTCCCAGTCTATACTGTCTTTTTCTATGGCCTTCCACAGCATACTCTTTAGCATTTTATTAAATCTTTCCACCAGGCCATCTGTCTGAGAATGGTACACTGAAGTCATCAGTTGGGAGATTTGCAAGACCTTGCATAACTCCCTCATCACCTTACTCATAAAAGGTGTTCCCTGGTTGGTCAGAATCTCCCTTGGTAAACCTGTCCGGGAAAAAACGACTACCAATTCGCGGGCTATACTCTTTGCGGAGGAGTTTCTCAGGGGAATTGCTTCTGGATAGCATGTGGCATAGTCCAGGATGACCAAGATATTTTAATGCCCACCAGCAGACTTAACCGGGGGACCAACCAAGTCCATGGCAATTCTCTCGAATGGCACTTCAATAATGGGCAATGGCACGAGGGGACTTCAAAAGTGAGAGGTGGGGGCGGTTAACTGGCACGTAGGGCAGGACCTGCAATACTTTAATATTTCCTGGTGACACCCGGGCCAATTGAACCTCTGAATAATCCGTTCCTGCGTTTTTTCTTCCCCTAGATGTCCCCCCAAGATATGCGAATGGGCCATAACCAACGCCTTCTGTCTATAGGGACCTGGCACTATTAACTGTTCCACCAGCTCTTCCCTCACTTTTATGACCCAGTACAACAATTCCCCACTTATCATAAAATATGGAAATCTGGTGTCAGCCCCGGGCTCCTGTGCCACTCCATTTATGACCGTGACATTATTATAGGCTTCCTTCAAAGTTAGGTCCCTATGTTGGGCAGACCCAAAATTCTCACTGGTCACCCCTAACTCACAAATGTCAGACTCAGGGGACACTACCTCCTCATCCCCCACAAGGACACAAAAGGGAAACCCGTCTGACTCTGGGTGTGTTGATATCTCTTCAGGGTCACCTGGTTTCTTTCCCCCACAGATCCCAGAATAAACAGAAGTCCCGGCCTATAATAATAGAGTGCAACAAGTCTTGAATGATGCCGACCTCGTGGGACTCAGTACCGTGGGCCATTTCAATGTCCACTCTGGCCATGGGGTAGTCCTTAGGATCTCCATGAATGCACCGTATGCCGACTTTTTTCCCCGGGATCAGTTGGAGAGGAAGAGTGGCCTTCACAAGAATCACCAAACTCCCAGTCGAGCAGTCTAGCAGTGCCGTTACCTGCTGCCCGTTCACTTTCACGGGACACGCTTGTGGCCCCTTGCTGGGTGGATAGTTCACACTGCAGGATACGCGTAATATGAACAATGGCGTCCCATGCTGCAGTCCATCTGCTCGGGAGTAAGGGGACAATGATATGACCTGGGCCGTGGCACCTCCAGCAGATCACATCACCCGTAGGGACCTTGGGCACCACCTCCCCCGCCCCTTTGGACCTTAGGTGCTCCACCCCCTTTTGGGCCTCCACCCCCTGTTGGGACCCCCAGTATGGAGTGGGCTGCCTTCCTGCGGAACCCTCTACCTCCTGGTATCTCTTGACCAGTTCATCGGCATTCCGGCGATCACGCTGGGCAACCCAGATCTGCATTGGTCTTGGCAGGGAGTGCACAAACCTGTCCATTACCACTCGATCCACCATCTCCAGACTCCAGACTCCACAACAGAGAGAAGGAGTAGATTTGAGTTGGGTGTTACTTCGGAGGGTGACCCCACCCACAAGTAAAGATGCTGGGTATAAGAGTTCAGTCAAACCTAAGGTCTCATACACACCTGATGAAGGCTCTATGAGCAGAAACGAGCTGTGTGATCCTTTTTAAAGACTCGCTTCTCCCTTCCCTTTTTTGTATGTTCATGTCCCTTTTGTGTATTCACGGTTTTATGATTTTTTAATAAACCTACAAATATTAATCCCTTGTGGAATATCCTCTATATGATTGCACCACATTTGGAAGATTCAACAATTCTTTGGTTACTCTTTCTTCCACGGGAGCGCCTCCAGAATCCATTTGTCTCAGGGCATCACCCTGTGCAACCCAGGTCTACATTGGTCTTGTCAGGGAGTGCACAAACCTGTCCATTACCACTCGTTTCACCATCTGCGCAGGCATAGCAGACTTCGGCTGCAGCCACTTCTGGACCAGGTGCAACAGGTCAAACATTTAGGAGCAAGGGGGTTTATCCGGGTAATACGCTCAGCGGTGGACCTGCTGTGCCCTGACAGTCATCGTCATACCCAAGAAAGCCAGAATCTCAGCTTTTAGCTTGTAATACTCCTTAGCATCCTGCAAAGCTAGATCATAGTACAATTTCTGGGGCTCCTCCATCAAGTATGGCGCCAGCACCTCTGCCCATTGCTCTGGCGGAAGTCTCTCTCTCTCGGTGACCCTTTCAAACACCATCAGAAAGGCCTCTATATCATCCCCCGGGGTCATTTTCTGTAGGGCTCCCCTTACCGCCTTCCGGATGGAAAAATCGCCCACTAACCTTGTCGTCGGAGCGGTTGCCGACCCACGGATCGCCACTGTTAGCAAATCGATCTGCTGCTGTTGTTGTCGGCACTGGTCCTGTTGGGCCTACTGCTGGAACTGGAGCTGCTGCATAAGCAATTTGGTGGTCTCCTGTTGCACCATCTGCTGTTGCGCCATCTGCTGTCAATGCTGTGCTTGCTGCGCCTGCTGCGCCTTCAACAGATGTTTGAGCAGATGTTGCAGATAGTGTAGCAAGAAGGCGCTCATGTGTCGGAGGCTTTCATGAGGTCCAAGTCTATGGTGTGTTGGTAATCAAAAGGAAAACCGCTGCACAACCGGAATGGTGCTCGAGTAGGGTCCAAACCCAAACTTATATAAAACAACCTCGGCACTCAAAAGGAATGTATTTATGATGAATTTTAATGCAGTCCAAAGTAAATGATAACAAACGTTTCAGCCCAAACATCAGGCCTTCATCAGTGTGGTCCGACTGCTAGATGAATCAAGTGTGGAGGGGGAGTCCTGACTTATCCCTGAACCAGCAGAGGATACCGCGTTCCAGCTCCTTGGTACCCTAGGCTTGGCGTCACAGATCAGTGCTGCTCACCATTTGACACATTGCGTCCCTCCTCCCCCTCCATATTTGATTCATCTTGCAGTCGGATCACACTGATGAAGGCCTGATGTTTGGGCCGAAACGTTTGTTATCATTTATTTTGGACTGCATTAAAACTCATCATAAATTCATTCCTTTTGAGTGCTGAGGTTGTTTATATGGTGTGTTGGTGGCGGGGTAACACTCAAGCTTGCTTTCTGCGTCCCCTCCCGCCAACCACGGACAACAGAGAGGGGATTGTTATCCTCTTCATCTCCTGATTGTTCTGTGCCCATCACCACCTCCTCCTTCTCATCCTCCTCTATTTGTTCCTCGGCTCCTGCATCTTCACTAACAGTTTGTCTGGTACCATGAGCTATATTCGATCGCTGTAATCCACCCTCCCATGGCACCCGCCTGTGCGACGACAGTCTGGAACTTAAAGATATTGTTATCCCTTCCGCATCCTCCTCTGCTTCCTCCTCTTCCTCTGGAACCACCACCTCCTCCTGCAGGCTAATCAAAGTGTACTCCAGCACATAGATGCGTGGAATAGTGATGCTGATAACCATCTTAGAAGCCATTTCGAAACTGAGCATAAGGGTGCAGAGGTCCTTCATCTGTGCCCACACCGCAAGCGTGATTTGTAGTGTTGAGCCACCCCCGTAGTGTTCGAGTTCGGTTCGGTTCGTCGAACACCCGTATGTTCGCCGAACTGTTCATCGAACAGTTCGTCGAACACCGTTAAAACCAATGGCAGGCAAACAAAAACATATAGAAACACATAGAAAACACCTTCAAAGGTGTCCAAAAGCTGACAAACTGCTCAGGAGACACAACTAACACATGGAAAAGGGACAAGTACATATAGTCATGCGAAACGAAAAGAGGTGGAGGAGTAAAAGGAGGGGGAGACACAGATATAGGCATGTCATGCCCTTCTAAAACCAAAAAAGTGCGAAGCCGACACGGCCAAACCGTTCCTGCCCGTGCGACCTCCGTGTCGCCGGGTTTGTGCCAGAGCCGCAGTGGACCCTGACGGCCAACCCCCCTCTCCCAATACTGGTGCCTGTCCACTGGTGCGTCGAGCGAGCCACCCTGCGGTGGAGGCAGGTCTAATCTTTTTAATTTAGATTGTCTTTCTAATTTGAATGAGCACACTTTAAATCCTTTTACAAGGATCTGTTGGAGGGCAAGTCTCATGCCAGCAGCCGCGTAATTCCAGCTCCAGTAGCGTCCACTAAAGCTGCTGCAGTTAAAAAGCTTTTCTCAGGATCGAGCTTGGCGGTCCACCGCAAGGCGTCCTACCGCCAGTCCCAGCCCCTGTGCCTTGGGGTGCCTCCCCGATGCTCTTCACTGAGTGTCCCGGGGGCCCAAACTATTTCCTTTGAAAAAATTAAGTGTCCAACCTACAGGTGGTGTAGCTTGCTTAACAGCTGGGATAATCCGCTGACTAGCAGACACTGCTACTAGGCACAAAGTATTTCCTGGGCTAGATGCAGTTAAAAATTTGTAATTAGATACTATCGTTGGATGCTGAGAAAGCATTCCATAGAGTCTCCTGGCACGCCATATATTATTCTCTTAAAAAGCTTGGGGTAGGGCACTAGGGGACCCTTTTATAGGCAAAATCACGGCCCTGTATCGCAATAAGTCACCTAGGCTGAAGATAAATGGAACATTTTCATCACCTTTCATAATCACCAATGGGACAAGGCAGGGATGTCCTCTGTCCCCTCTCTTATACATCCTAGTGACGGAGCACCTGCTCTCATCAATTCGCCATAACCCCAATATTAGGTGGATTGAGGTGGGAGGCACCGAGTACAAGTGCTCTGCATTTGCTGATGATGTCCTAGTATATATCACTCAATCACATATATCCATCCCTGCTGTTATGGCTGAAATAGATCACTTTGTTACATGGTCAAATTTTAAAATCAATGCAGCAAAGTCTGAGGCCCTCGATGTCTCCCTCCCCAAATCCATACAAGATTCCATCCAGTCCAACTTTCCCTTTGCCTGGCCCTCACAGGGTATCAAATACTTAGGAATTCGTATTCATAGAGACCTCTCCCGTCTATGTTATCTTAATTTTGGGCCCTTTATTGAACAACTCCATACAGACCACGGTTGGCAAGTTAGAACTGTAAGATTCACTACGTGAACCACTGGTGTTTTGTGGAAAAGCACATGTACACTGTGTTCCAAATTATTATGCAAAAAGTGTTTAGGAGTGATAAGGTAAGAATTTTTTTGTTTGTCAGTTAAACTCATTTATGGTGATGTGTGTCAGGGCTCTTTATATCACTGTAAGCAATTGCAGACACCTGTGCTAATTAGTTTATCAGGTGTGTCCAATGAAAGGCAAGACTACTTAAGAAAGCTGTCCCACATTATTAAGCAGCCTACATTTTCTGCCAAAATGTGAAAGAAAAAGGATGTGTCGGCTGCTGAGAAGAAACAAATTGTGGAGTGTTTAGGTCAAGGCATGACTACAATCAACATTGCCAAGACACTTAATCTGGATCATCGCACAATCAAGAAGTATGTAGCTGATTCACAGTACACACGTGTGCGTGCTGATAAGGGAAAATTGAGGACTCTTTCCTACAGGCAATTACATCAGGTTAAAAGAGCAGCGGCAAAAAAGCCTTGTCATAGCAGCAGACAAGTTTTTGAAGCTGCTGGTGCCTCCAACGTCCCCCGAACAACAAGATGCAGGGTCCTTCAGAGGTTTGCAGCTGTGCGTAAGCCATCCTGTCGACCTCCTCTATCCACTGTACAGAAGCAGAAACGGCTCCAGTGGGCCAAACAATGCATGAAGACTGACTACAAAACTGTTTTGTTCACCGATGAGTGCCATGCAACGCTCGATGGTACAGATGGATGGAGTGGAGGATGGCTGGTTGATGGACACCCCATGCAAACACGGCTACGGTGCCAACAAGGAGGAGGTGGAGTAATGTTTTGGGCTGTAATCATGGGGAGAGAGATTGTCTGCCCCTTTAGGATCCCTGAAGCGGTAAAGATGAACTCCATAATGTATGTGGAGTTTCTCAAACAGCACTTCCTGCCATGGTTCAAGAAGAAGAACCGTGTATTCCGCAGCAAGATCATTTTCATGCATGATAATGCACCGTCTCATGCTGCACATAAAACATCTGCATCTCTGGCTGATATGGGCATAAAAGGGGACAAACTTATGGTGTGACCCCCATGCTCCCCTGACCTCAACCCCATTGAGAACCTCTGGAGCATCATCAAAAGGAGTGTCTATGATGGCGGGAGGCAGTTCACATCTAAGCAACAGCTCTGGGAGGGTATTCTGTCCTCATGCAAAACAATTGAAGCAGAAACCATCCAAAACCTGACAAATTCAATGGACAAGAGAGTTCAGAAGCTCCTTTCGAACAAGGGGTCCTATGTGCAAATGTAACATCACCTATGTAGCATCGGCGTCTCTGCCCCGTTCTAGGCAGAGATGCCGTCCCTCTCACCTCCCCGCTCCTGGCGCGGCGTCTTCCAGCGCTTCTCTCCCCACTGCTTCCGGCACGCGTTCCTTCCCCGGCAGTGTGCTTAGGGAGCGCGCGCGCGCGCTCCCCCTCTCTTAAAGGGACCGCGCGCGCCGTCCTAAGGAGTCCCCGGCCAATTGCCGGAGGACCTCCCATATAAAAGGCACCTCCTCCAAAATGGAGGTGCCCGAGCAATGTTGTAGCACTGTTCACTACTCTGCTTCAGCCCTCAGGTCCCGTTGCCAGTTACCTGCCAGATATCTGCCAGATTCCTGCCAGTCTGCTGTCTAATTCCTGCCTGATATCCTGCTACCTGCCTGCTAGCCCGAGGTCCGACGGTCTGCCTTCCAACTTCTGTCAGTCTGTCTAAGGACCAGCTTGCCCGCTCACCTGGGAGCGCACATCTTCTACCTGCCTGCTTGCCTGAGGTCCGACAGTCTGCCTTCCAACTCCTGTCAGTCTGTCTAAGGACCAGCTTGCCCGCTCACCTGGGAGCGCTCATCTGCTGCCTGTCTGCTAGCCTACCAGGAGGCTCTGCCGTCACGTGCTGTGACCACCCGCCTGTCCAGAGACTCCTGCCCGCTCACCTGGGAGCGCTCATCTGCTACCTGTCTGTTGGTCTTCCTGGAGGCTCCGCCGTCACATGCTGTGACCACCCGTTTATCCAGAGACTCTCGCCTGCTCACCTGGGAGCTCACGTCTATCATCTGCCGCCACAGGTCGTACCAATCCTTTACCCAGAGACTGCCCCGGTCACTTGCCGTGACCTCCTGCCCGTTCATCCAGAGACTGCCCCGGTCACTTGCCGTGACCTCCTGCCCGTTCATCCAGAGACTGCCCCGGTCACTTGCCGTGACCTCCTGCCCGTTCATCCAGAGACTGCCCCGGTCACTTGCCGTGACCTCCTGTCCGTTCATTCAGAGACTGTCCCAGTCACCTGTTGTGACTGCCTGCCCGTCTACCCTGGTCGCCACCCGCTCCCTTACAAGGACCGCCCCCTTGTATAGTAGCTCAGAGGTTCCGCCTCCCAGACCCGTTACAGTTTGCTCGGGCCATGGAACCCGGTGGCACCCAAGCTCCCTCGCTCTCGGACCTGTGTCATGAACTGTCCCGTCAGAGGTCCCAACAGGAGTCCATCCTGGGTCACCTGCGGAATGTCAATTCTCGCCTGGACACTCTGACTGCTCTGCCTGCAACCACCGCCAGTGCCATGACTCGCAATCCGGCAGCTCCACTGCCCACTAATAACATGGTATCCTACCCCGGACCCCGGCTTTCTGCACCTCCTCGTTTCGGAGGCGACTCCGCCCAGGCTCGGGGCTTCATAAATCAGTGCACCCTGCACTTTGAACTCCTGTCTCACCAGTTTAACTCCGACCGGGCCAAAATTGCCTTCATCATGTCCCATCTCACCGGGGAGGCCCTGGCCTGGCTAAATCCTCTATGGGAGAGAGGAGACCCCCTGGTGTCCGACTTGCCTGCCTTTCTCACGGCTTTCCGGAAAGTCTTCGACGAACCCGGACGGAAGACCTCATCCGCATCATCTCTGCTACGCCTCCGTCAGGGAAGTCTCACCGTGGGCCAATATGCCATACGGTTCCGTACCCTTGCCTCGGAGCTGGCCTGGGATAATGACGCTCTGGTTTCCGTCTTCTGGGAGGGTTTGTCCGGCCGTATTAAAGATGAACTTGCCGGTCGGGACATTCCTACCACTCTCGATGACCTTATAACTCTTGCCACCCGGATTGACCTGCGGTTCCAGGAGCGTGCCAAAGAGGTCACCCGTGAGAGGAGGGTTCCACGTCTAGCTCCTACTTTTCAGAAACCCGTCACTCCCTCCGTCTCTCCTCAGCTACACTCTCCTGAGCCTATGCAGGTCGACCAGACCAAGATGGTCGGTTCTCGCCAAGAATCTCGCCGAGCCGAGGGAAGCTGTTTCTATTGTGGCAGTATGAAGCACTTCATCCGTTCCTGCCCGGAAAAACCAGGAAACGCCAGTGTCTAGGACCACTCGGAGAGGTCGTCCTAGACAAAAGTAAGCCCTCTCCGTCTCTGACCTTACCGGTCTCTATTGCTTGGGGAGAAAACCGTCTCTTTGAACTCGCCCATCTGGATTCTGGAGCTGCTGGAAACCTCATCTCCCAGTCTCTGGTAGAGAGATACCATATTCCCACCAAGTCCTTGGCTGAACCATTGTCAGTCGCCTCCGTGGATGGAAGACTTCTCTCGGAGACCATCCTGCTCGTCACCGAACCCATAACCCTGCAGGTGGGAATGCTGCACTCTGAGGAGATCTCATTCCATGTGCTGTCCGGACTTTCTCACTCCCTGTTGCTAGGTCTACCTTGGCTCCAGACACATGAACCCGTATTGAACTGGCGGTCCGGTGAAGTACTCCGATGGGGTCCTGACTGCCATAGGACCTGCCTGGTCCCGGTCCGTCCACTTCGCCCTCAGCCTACTCCAGCTAACTTACCTGGTCTCCCGGCTCCCTACTGGCCCTATGCGGACGTCTTCGGTAAGAAGGAAGCTGAGACGTTGCCACCCCATAGGCCATACGATTGCCCGATCGACCTGGTACCTGGCACCACTCCTCCCCGTGGGCGTATCTACCCGTTGTCTGCAGCCGAGACCCGAGCCATGTCTGAGTACATTGAAGAGAATCTGGCTAGGGGATTTATCCGAAAATCTACCTCCCCGGCTGGAGCCGGATTCTTCTTTGTCAAAAAGAAAGACGGCTCGCTACGTCCCTGTATTGACTACAGAGGACTCAATCTCATCACGGTAAAAAACAAATATCCCCTGCCACTCATCTCCGAATTGTTTGACCGTCTCTAGGGCGCCAGGATCTTCTCCAAGCTGGATCTACGAGGAGCGTATAATCTGGTCCGTATCCGTCAAGGAGACGAGTGGAAGACGGCATTCAATACCCAGGACGGTCACTACGAGTACCTTGTGATGCCCTTCGGTCTCTGTAATGCTCCCGCGGTCTTTCAGGAACTAGTCAACGACATCTTCCGTGACCTCCTGTACTCCTGCGTAGTGGTATACCTGGACGATATCTTGGTCTTCTCTCCGGATCTCCCCACACACCGGAGGGATGTTCGTCAGGTCCTGCTTAGGCTTCGGCAGAACCACCTTTACGCCAAATACGAGAAGTGCCTCTTCGATCAGACCTCCCTTCCGTTCTTGGGCTATGTCATCTCCCAAACAGGTCTGCAAATGGATCCCGAGAAGCTCTCTTCCATTCTAAAATGGCCTCGTCCTGAAGGGAAGGCGATACAGCGATTCCTGGGCTTCGCTAATTATTATCGTCTTTTTATCCCACACTTCTCGTCTCGGACTGCTCCCATATCTGCACTTACCCGTAAGGGGGCTAACCCCAGGACATGGTCGCCTGAAGCCGAGGAGGCCTTCCTTTCCCTAAAGAAAGCCTTCGCCTCTGCTCCCGTCCTGCACCGTCCGGACTGTAATAAACAATTCTACCTGGAGGTTGATGCCTCCTCCTCCGGTGCCGGAGCGGTGCTCACCCAGAAGTCTTCTACCGGGAGAATGGTAACGTGCGGCTTCTTCTCCAAAATCTTCTCCTCGTCGGAGCGCAACTACTCCATTGGAGACCGGGAATTGCTAGCCATCAAATTGGCACTGGGAGAGTGGCGCTATCTGCTTGAAGGGGCTCTCTACCCGGTAATTATCTACACGGCTCACAAAAACCTGGCATATCTCCAAAATGCCCAGAGACTCAATCCTCGCCAGGCCCGGTGGTCGTTGTTTTTTGCCCGCTTCGACTTCATTCTTCATTTCCGTCTGGCGGACAAGAACGTCAAAGCTGATGCCTTGTCCCGGTCCTTCCTGTCCTCCGATCAAGAGGAGGAACCTACGCACATCATCGACTCCTCCAAGGTGATGAATGTGGCCCCCTTGGATCTGACTCGTCTTCCACCCGGTAAGACGTTCGTAGCTGTGCCAGATCGGGAGAGGGTTCTTCGCTGGGGACATTCTTCTAAACTAGCTGGCCATGCTGGCCAAAAGAAGACCTTCCAACTTATTACCCGGCATTACTGGTGGCCTACCCTGCGTAAGGACGTGGTAGACTTCGTCGCGGCCTGTTCATCCTGTGCCCGTAACAAAGTTCCCTGACATCTACCTGCCGGCCATCTCCTGCCCCTTCCCGTACCTGCTGCTCCTTGGCAACACATCGCTATGGACTTTATCACCGACCTTCCAGTTTCTGCCGGTTGTACTGTCATTTGGGTTGTCGCTGACCGTTTTTCTAAGATGGCCCACTTCATTCCCCTGCCTGGTCTTCCGTCTGCACCCGAGCTGGCTAAAGACTTTATCCGCCACATCTTCCGTCTCCATGGTCTGCCCCTCCACATCGTGTCGGATCGTGGGGTTCAGTTCACCTCTCGCTTCTGGAGAGCCACATGTAAGCTGCTGGACATTACCCTGGATTTCTCCTCCGCTTACCACCCTCAGTCCAATGGTCAAGTGGAGCGGATCAATCAGATCTTGTCCAGCTACCTCCGGCACTTCGTTGATGCTCACCACTCGGACTGGGTGGATCTCTTACCATGGGCCGAGTTCTCTTATAACAACCATGAGAGCGAGTCCTCTTCCAAATCCCCGTTCTTTATAGTCGGTGGCCAACATCCCCGGATTCCACTTCCTGTCTCCGTTTCTGTGGACAACCCTGCTGCGGAGTCTCTTGTCAGCGAATTTTCTACTATTTGGGAGAGCACCAGGTCCGCTCTTCTTCTCTCCTCTGAGCGGATGAAGAGATATGCTGATAAGAGACGTCTGGATCCGCCCCAATTCCGTCCGGGAGACAAGGTTTGGCTCTCATCCAAACATGTGCGGCTCAAAGTACCCTCCTACAAGTTGGGTCCTCGATTCATCGGCCCCTTCGAAGTCCTCAGGCAAACTAACCCTGTGGCCTACAAATTAAAACTCCCGGCCACCCTACGGATCCCCAACTCCTTCCACGTATCTCTCCTCAAACCCGTTGTCTTTAACTTTTTTTCCAAAAATCCAGGTGCCCCTCCTGCTCCGTTTTCCGCTGATGACATCTTTGAGGTAGAGAGTATTCTGGCCTCCAAGAGGGTAAGAGGAAAAACCTTTTTTCTGGTAGATTGGAAGGGGTTTGGTCCTGAGGAGAGAACTTGGGAACCCAGGGAGAACATCAACGCCCCGCTTCTCCTTGAGAAATTTCTTTCTGGCCAAAAAAAGAGGGGGCCTAAACGGGGGGGTACTGTAGCATCGGCGTCTCTGCCCCGTTCTAGGCAGAGACGCCGTCCCTCTCCCTGGCGCGGCGTCTTCCAGCGCTTCTCTCCCCGCTGCTTCCGGCACGCGCTCCTTCCCCGGCAGTGTGCTTAGGGCGCACGCGCGCGCGCTCCCCCTCTCTTAAAGGGACCGCGCGCGCCATCCTAAGGAGTCCCCGGCCAATTGCCGGAGGACCTCCCATATAAAAGGCACCTCCTCCAAAATGGAGGTGCCCGAGCAATGTTGTAGCACTGTTCACTACTCTGCTTCAGCCCTCAGGTCCCGTTGCCAGTTACCTGCCAGATATCTGCCAGATTCCTGCCAGTCTGCTGTCTAATTCCTGCCTGATATCCTGCTACCTGCCTGCTAGCCCGAGGTCCGACGGTCTGCCTTCCAACTTCTGTCAGTCTGTCTAAGGACCAGCTTGCCCGCTCACCTGGGAGCGCACATCTTCTACCTGCCTGCTTGCCTGAGGTCCGACAGTCTGCCTTCCAACTCCTGTCAGTCTGTCTAAGGACCAGCTTGCCCGCTCACCTGGGAGCGCTCATCTGCTGCCTGTCTGCTAGCCTACCAGGAGGCTCTGCCGTCACGTGCTGTGACCACCCGCCTGTCCAGAGACTCCTGCCCGCTCACCTGGGAGCGCTCATCTGCTACCTGTCTGTTGGTCTTCCTGGAGGCTCCGCCGTCACATGCTGTGACCACCCGTTTATCCAGAGACTCTCGCCTGCTCACCTGGGAGCTCACGTCTATCATCTGCCGCCACAGGTCGTACCAATCCTTTACCCAGAGACTGCCCCGGTCACTTGCCGTGACCTCCTGCCCGTTCATCCAGAGACTGCCCCGGTCACTTGCCGTGACCTCCTGCCCGTTCATCCAGAGACTGCCCCGGTCACTTGCCGTGACCTCCTGCCCGTTCATCCAGAGACTGCCCCGGTCACTTGCCGTGACCTCCTGTCCGTTCATTCAGAGACTGTCCCAGTCACCTGTTGTGACTGCCTGCCCGTCTACCCTGGTCGCCACCCGCTCCCTTACAAGGACCGCCCCCTTGTATAGTAGCTCAGAGGTTCCGCCTCCCAGACCCGTTACAGTTTGCTCGGGCCATGGAACCCGGTGGCACCCAAGCTCCCTCGCTCTCGGACCTGTGTCATGAACTGTCCCGTCAGAGGTCCCAACAGGAGTCCATCCTGGGTCACCTGCGGAATGTCAATTCTCGCCTGGACACTCTGACTGCTCTGCCTGCAACCACCGCCAGTGCCATGACTCGCAATCCGGCAGCTCCACTGCCCACTAATAACATGGTATCCTACCCCGGACCCCGGCTTTCTGCACCTCCTCGTTTCGGAGGCGACTCCGCCCAGGCTCGGGGCTTCATAAATCAGTGCACCCTGCACTTTGAACTCCTGTCTCACCAGTTTAACTCCGACCGGGCCAAAATTGCCTTCATCATGTCCCATCTCACCGGGGAGGCCCTGGCCTGGCTAAATCCTCTATGGGAGAGAGGAGACCCCCTGGTGTCCGACTTGCCTGCCTTTCTCACGGCTTTCCGGAAAGTCTTCGACGAACCCGGACGGAAGACCTCATCCGCATCATCTCTGCTACGCCTCCGTCAGGGAAGTCTCACCGTGGGCCAATATGCCATACGGTTCCGTACCCTTGCCTCGGAGCTGGCCTGGGATAATGACGCTCTGGTTTCCGTCTTCTGGGAGGGTTTGTCCGGCCGTATTAAAGATGAACTTGCCGGTCGGGACATTCCTACCACTCTCGATGACCTTATAACTCTTGCCACCCGGATTGACCTGCGGTTCCAGGAGCGTGCCAAAGAGGTCACCCGTGAGAGGAGGGTTCCACGTCTAGCTCCTACTTTTCAGAAACCCGTCACTCCCTCCGTCTCTCCTCAGCTACACTCTCCTGAGCCTATGCAGGTCGACCAGACCAAGATGGTCGGTTCTCGCCAAGAATCTCGCCGAGCCGAGGGAAGCTGTTTCTATTGTGGCAGTATGAAGCACTTCATCCGTTCCTGCCCGGAAAAACCAGGAAACGCCAGTGTCTAGGACCACTCGGAGAGGTCGTCCTAGACAAAAGTAAGCCCTCTCCGTCTCTGACCTTACCGGTCTCTATTGCTTGGGGAGAAAACCGTCTCTTTGAACTCGCCCATCTGGATTCTGGAGCTGCTGGAAACCTCATCTCCCAGTCTCTGGTAGAGAGATACCATATTCCCACCAAGTCCTTGGCTGAACCATTGTCAGTCGCCTCCGTGGATGGAAGACTTCTCTCGGAGACCATCCTGCTCGTCACCGAACCCATAACCCTGCAGGTGGGAATGCTGCACTCTGAGGAGATCTCATTCCATGTGCTGTCCGGACTTTCTCACTCCCTGTTGCTAGGTCTACCTTGGCTCCAGACACATGAACCCGTATTGAACTGGCGGTCCGGTGAAGTACTCCGATGGGGTCCTGACTGCCATAGGACCTGCCTGGTCCCGGTCCGTCCACTTCGCCCTCAGCCTACTCCAGCTAACTTACCTGGTCTCCCGGCTCCCTACTGGCCCTATGCGGACGTCTTCGGTAAGAAGGAAGCTGAGACGTTGCCACCCCATAGGCCATACGATTGCCCGATCGACCTGGTACCTGGCACCACTCCTCCCCGTGGGCGTATCTACCCGTTGTCTGCAGCCGAGACCCGAGCCATGTCTGAGTACATTGAAGAGAATCTGGCTAGGGGATTTATCCGAAAATCTACCTCCCCGGCTGGAGCCGGATTCTTCTTTGTCAAAAAGAAAGACGGCTCGCTACGTCCCTGTATTGACTACAGAGGACTCAATCTCATCACGGTAAAAAACAAATATCCCCTGCCACTCATCTCCGAATTGTTTGACCGTCTCTAGGGCGCCAGGATCTTCTCCAAGCTGGATCTACGAGGAGCGTATAATCTGGTCCGTATCCGTCAAGGAGACGAGTGGAAGACGGCATTCAATACCCAGGACGGTCACTACGAGTACCTTGTGATGCCCTTCGGTCTCTGTAATGCTCCCGCGGTCTTTCAGGAACTAGTCAACGACATCTTCCGTGACCTCCTGTACTCCTGCGTAGTGGTATACCTGGACGATATCTTGGTCTTCTCTCCGGATCTCCCCACACACCGGAGGGATGTTCGTCAGGTCCTGCTTAGGCTTCGGCAGAACCACCTTTACGCCAAATACGAGAAGTGCCTCTTCGATCAGACCTCCCTTCCGTTCTTGGGCTATGTCATCTCCCAAACAGGTCTGCAAATGGATCCCGAGAAGCTCTCTTCCATTCTAAAATGGCCTCGTCCTGAAGGGAAGGCGATACAGCGATTCCTGGGCTTCGCTAATTATTATCGTCTTTTTATCCCACACTTCTCGTCTCGGACTGCTCCCATATCTGCACTTACCCGTAAGGGGGCTAACCCCAGGACATGGTCGCCTGAAGCCGAGGAGGCCTTCCTTTCCCTAAAGAAAGCCTTCGCCTCTGCTCCCGTCCTGCACCGTCCGGACTGTAATAAACAATTCTACCTGGAGGTTGATGCCTCCTCCTCCGGTGCCGGAGCGGTGCTCACCCAGAAGTCTTCTACCGGGAGAATGGTAACGTGCGGCTTCTTCTCCAAAATCTTCTCCTCGTCGGAGCGCAACTACTCCATTGGAGACCGGGAATTGCTAGCCATCAAATTGGCACTGGGAGAGTGGCGCTATCTGCTTGAAGGGGCTCTCTACCCGGTAATTATCTACACGGCTCACAAAAACCTGGCATATCTCCAAAATGCCCAGAGACTCAATCCTCGCCAGGCCCGGTGGTCGTTGTTTTTTGCCCGCTTCGACTTCATTCTTCATTTCCGTCTGGCGGACAAGAACGTCAAAGCTGATGCCTTGTCCCGGTCCTTCCTGTCCTCCGATCAAGAGGAGGAACCTACGCACATCATCGACTCCTCCAAGGTGATGAATGTGGCCCCCTTGGATCTGACTCGTCTTCCACCCGGTAAGACGTTCGTAGCTGTGCCAGATCGGGAGAGGGTTCTTCGCTGGGGACATTCTTCTAAACTAGCTGGCCATGCTGGCCAAAAGAAGACCTTCCAACTTATTACCCGGCATTACTGGTGGCCTACCCTGCGTAAGGACGTGGTAGACTTCGTCGCGGCCTGTTCATCCTGTGCCCGTAACAAAGTTCCCTGACATCTACCTGCCGGCCATCTCCTGCCCCTTCCCGTACCTGCTGCTCCTTGGCAACACATCGCTATGGACTTTATCACCGACCTTCCAGTTTCTGCCGGTTGTACTGTCATTTGGGTTGTCGCTGACCGTTTTTCTAAGATGGCCCACTTCATTCCCCTGCCTGGTCTTCCGTCTGCACCCGAGCTGGCTAAAGACTTTATCCGCCACATCTTCCGTCTCCATGGTCTGCCCCTCCACATCGTGTCGGATCGTGGGGTTCAGTTCACCTCTCGCTTCTGGAGAGCCACATGTAAGCTGCTGGACATTACCCTGGATTTCTCCTCCGCTTACCACCCTCAGTCCAATGGTCAAGTGGAGCGGATCAATCAGATCTTGTCCAGCTACCTCCGGCACTTCGTTGATGCTCACCACTCGGACTGGGTGGATCTCTTACCATGGGCCGAGTTCTCTTATAACAACCATGAGAGCGAGTCCTCTTCCAAATCCCCGTTCTTTATAGTCGGTGGCCAACATCCCCGGATTCCACTTCCTGTCTCCGTTTCTGTGGACAACCCTGCTGCGGAGTCTCTTGTCAGCGAATTTTCTACTATTTGGGAGAGCACCAGGTCCGCTCTTCTTCTCTCCTCTGAGCGGATGAAGAGATATGCTGATAAGAGACGTCTGGATCCGCCCCAATTCCGTCCGGGAGACAAGGTTTGGCTCTCATCCAAACATGTGCGGCTCAAAGTACCCTCCTACAAGTTGGGTCCTCGATTCATCGGCCCCTTCGAAGTCCTCAGGCAAACTAACCCTGTGGCCTACAAATTAAAACTCCCGGCCACCCTACGGATCCCCAACTCCTTCCACGTATCTCTCCTCAAACCCGTTGTCTTTAACTTTTTTTCCAAAAATCCAGGTGCCCCTCCTGCTCCGTTTTCCGCTGATGACATCTTTGAGGTAGAGAGTATTCTGGCCTCCAAGAGGGTAAGAGGAAAAACCTTTTTTCTGGTAGATTGGAAGGGGTTTGGTCCTGAGGAGAGAACTTGGGAACCCAGGGAGAACATCAACGCCCCGCTTCTCCTTGAGAAATTTCTTTCTGGCCAAAAAAAGAGGGGGCCTAAACGGGGGGGTACTGTAGCATCGGCGTCTCTGCCCCGTTCTAGGCAGAGACGCCGTCCCTCTCCCTGGCGCGGCGTCTTCCAGCGCTTCTCTCCCCGCTGCTTCCGGCACGCGCTCCTTCCCCGGCAGTGTGCTTAGGGCGCACGCGCGCGCGCTCCCCCTCTCTTAAAGGGACCGCGCGCGCCATCCTAAGGAGTCCCCGGCCAATTGCCGGAGGACCTCCCATATAAAAGGCACCTCCTCCAAAATGGAGGTGCCCGAGCAATGTTGTAGCACTGTTCACTACTCTGCTTCAGCCCTCAGGTCCCGTTGCCAGTTACCTGCCAGATATCTGCCAGATTCCTGCCAGTCTGCTGTCTAATTCCTGCCTGATATCCTGCTACCTGCCTGCTAGCCTGAGGTCCGACGGTCTGCCTTCCAACTTCTGTCAGTCTGTCTAAGGACCAGCTTGCCCGCTCACCTGGGAGCGCACATCTTCTACCTGCCTGCTTGCCTGAGGTCCGACGGTCTGCCTTCCAACTCCTGTCAGTCTGTCTAAGGACCAGCTTGCCCGCTCACCTGGGAGCGCTCATCTGCTGCCTGTCTGCTAGCCTACCAGGAGGCTCTGCCGTCACGTGCTGTGACCACCCGCCTGTCCAGAGACTCCTGCCCGCTCACCTGGGAGCGCTCATCTGCTACCTGTCTGTTGGTCTTCCTGGAGGCTCCGCCGTCACATGCTGTGACCACCCGTTTATCCAGAGACTCTCGCCTGCTCACCTGGGAGCTCACGTCTATCATCTGCCGCCACAGGTCGTACCAATCCTTTACCCAGAGACTGCCCCGGTCACTTGCCGTGACCTCCTGCCCGTTCATCCAGAGACTGCCCCGGTCACTTGCCGTGACCTCCTGCCCATTCATCCAGAGACTGTCCCGGTCACTTGCCGTGACCTCCTGCCCGTTCATCCAGAGACTGCCCCGGTCACTTGCCGTGACCTCCTGTCCGTTCATTCAGAGACTGTCCCAGTCACCTGCTGTGACTGCCTGCCCGTCTACCCTGGTCGCCACCCGCTCCCTTACAAGGACCGCCCCCTTGTATAGTAGCTCAGAGGTTCCGCCTCCCAGACCCGTTACAACCTAGAATAAAGTTTTGAGTTGAAAACTGTTTGATTTCAGTTTCTAATAACCTGCTAATGCTTATAATTTCAAAAATGACAATTTTTTTGTTCTTTACTAAAATGAAAAGGTTGATCGAAGAGTGTGGGAGATCTAAGAGTGTGGCAACCCACTAATCAGGATTATTTCGAATTCTGACAATCTGAGGGTCTTGTTGCAGGTAGTGCAGCAAGAAGGCAATCATGTGTCTTGCGCATCTAGGAGTCCCAAAATTATTTTCCGGGCTAGATGCAGCTAAAAATTATTATTAATTTGAAAGCTGGTGGAGCTTAGTATAGATGGCCTAATAGAATCAGTACTGCAAACTACTACAAGGCCCAAATTATTTTCCAGCCAAGATACAGATAAACTTGATTAGTAATTTTAAATCTGGTGGAGTTTAGTATAGATGGCCTAATAGAATCAGTACTGCACACTGCTACAAGGCCCAAATTATTTTCCAGCCAAGATACAGATAAACATGATTAGTAATTTTAAATCTGGTGGAGTTTAGTATAGATGGCCTAATAGAATCAGTACTGCAAACTGCTACAAGGCCCAAATTATTTTCCAGCCAAGATACAGATAAACATGATTAGTAATTTTAAATCTGGTGGAGTTTAGTATAGATGGCCTAATAGAATCAGTACTGCACACTGCTACAAGGCCCAAATTATTTTCCAGCCAAGATACAGATAAATATGATTAGTAATTTGAAAGCTTAAAACGGTTTGTGTGGTGATTTTAACAAATCATCAAGCTTTTACTCTCCCCAGGATGACACAGGGGTAGAAAAGTCGTTTCGGATCCATGATTTGTTCATCTTTATGAACGTGAGTCTGTCTACATTATCAGTGGAGAGCCGCGAGCGCTTATCTGTCAGCACACCACCAGCAGTGCTGAACACAGGTTCAGACAGAACGCTGGCTGCGGGGCTTGACAAGATCTCCAAGGCGTAAGTGGCGAGCTCCGGCCATTTATCCAGATTGGAAGCCCAAAAAGAGCAAGGTTCCAGTGACACAGTCATGACTTCAATGTTTACTTGGAGATACTCCTGTACCATTGTCTCTAGGCGTTAACTATGTGTCAGACTTCTTGTCTCCTGTGGCCTTGCAAAGGATGGGCTAAAAAAGTGGTGAAATGATTCCGCAAAATTGATGTTACCAGCAGATACTGTGTTTCTGTTACGTTTTGAGTGCTGAACACTCGACGGTCCCACGGTTGGCAAGTTGGAACTGTGAGATTCACTACGTGCACAACTAGTGTTTTGGGGAAAAGCACATGTAAGATTCTGCAACAGTCTCTGCTGATACTCCTGTATGCATGCATCTCTTTCTATGGCAGGAATAATTTCTGCAAATTATCTTTTGTACCGGGGATCGAACAGTGTGGCAACCCAGTAGTCAGGATTATTTCTAATTCTCACAATTCGAGGGTCATGTTGCAGGTAGTGCAGCAAGAAGGCACTCATATGTCTTGCGCATCCAGGAACACCAAGTCCCTGTTGTGTTGGTGTCGAGGTAACAATCATGCTTCCTTCCTCTGCCCTCTCCCCCCAACCTCGCACAACAGAAATGTGATCAAGGTCTCCCTCAACTGATGAGTCTTCCATCAGTTTGTCCTCCACTTCTTCCTGGGCTCCTGCACCTTCCTCACTAGTTTGGCTGCTACCTTGCACCCTGGTAAATCCATCTCCCCCACCTTCACATGCCTGCCGCCTTGGTGCTGCCGACCGTCTGGACCTTGCAGATGTTAGCCCTTCCGCATACAACTCCTCCTCCTCTACTTCCTCCACCTCCTCTTGTGCCACCACCTGACTCCGAATTCTGTTTAACATGTGCTCCAGCATGTAAATCACCGGAATAGTCATGCTGATAATGGCATCGTCAGCCCTAAACATCTTCGTCGCCATTTCAAAACTGTGCAGAAGGGTGCATAGGTCCCTGATTTGAGACCACTCCTCCAGCGTGATTTGCCCCACCTCTGGATCTCGTTGGCCCAGGCTATACGTCAGAACATATTGCACCAGGGCTTGTCGGTGCTGCCACAGTCGCTGCAACATGTGCAGAGTTGAATTCCACTGGGTAGGCACATCGCATTTTAGCCGGTGAAGTGGCAGGCCCAACGACTTCTGTAGAGATGTAAGTCGCTGAGCTGCGGGATGCGAACGGCGGAAGTGAGCACATAGCGACCATGCCCTCTGCAGAAGGCCATCTAGCCCCGGGATAGTGGGCTAAAAATTGCTGGACAACCAGGTTCAACACGTGAGCCATACAAGGCACGTGTGTGACATTGCCCCGGCAAAGGGCCGCACCCAGGTTTGCAGCATTGTCGCACACGGCCTTCCCTGGTTTCAGGTCCAGTGGAGACAACCATTCATGAAACTGGTTCTCCAGAGCTGACCACAACTCCTCAGCTGTGTGACTCACATTTCCCAGACATTTCAAAGTAAAAACCGCCTGATGACGTTGAGCCCTGCTGCCAGCATAGTAAGGAGGTGTGCAGGATCCCTTCTGTGCAGTTAGAAAGCTTGTGGCATGACCAGACAGGCTTTGGGTGCAGGTGGAGGACCGAGAGGAGGTTGAGGAGGCAGAAGCAGTGGAGGAACTTCGAGATAAAGAGGATTGACGCACAACTCGTGGGGACGGCAAGACTTGGACAGCAGCCCCTTGTCCTGCTGTCACCATAGATATCCAGTGCCCAGTCAGCGACATGTAACGCCCCTGTCCATGCCTACTCGTCCAAGTGTCTGTGGTGAAATGCACGCTGTCACACACAGAGTTTCTCAAAGAAGCGGTGATGTTGTGTGCGACATGCTGGTGGAGCGCAGGCACACCTTTCTTTGAGAAGTAGTGCCGACTGGGCATCTGGTACTGGGGCACTGTGACGGACATAAGGTCTTGAAAATCCTCTGTGTCCACCAGGCGGAAAGGCAGCATTTCTGTAGCCAAGAGCTTGCAGATGGTGAAATTCAACCTCTTAGCTTTCTCATGGCTAAGAGGAAATGGTCTTTTACTTGTCCACATCTGAGGGATCGAGGGCTGGCTGTTGTGCTTAGACGGGGTTGAGAAGGGTTTTCCCGGCAAACTGCCGGTCTGTGAGGAAGATGCAGGCGGACATGTTAGGTTGCCTTGATCCAAAGGTTGTTCTATCGATGTCGGACAGCGCTGAACACCAGCTGGTGTTTCCACCTCCAAAGAAAATGATGACCTGTCAATCACGCCGGCTGTTGCGGGTAAAGAGGTGGCAGTTCTGCGTCCCAAAACAGGTGTGACTGCTGTCCCCCCAGTCACAGAGGACGAAGAGGCCGCGGATGCACAATATGTGGCAGACGGTGGTTGGCTCGGCCGGCTAGGCCGCATTGCAGCACAGTGAGCTTCCCACTGCAACTTATGCTTCATATCCATGTGCCGGTTAATGCATGAAGTACTTAAACTTTGTATTTTTTGGCCTCTACTTAGCTTTTGCTGACAAATGTTACAGATAACACGGGTTGGGTCATCCTTATCAATCTGAAAAAATGCCCAGGCTATGCAAGGCTTAGCACCCATGCGACCTGAAGAGCCACCACGACTTGTGGTCAGAGGCAGAGTTGTGTTTGAGGATGCAGTTGTTGACGTGCTTCCAGTACTACGTCTCTGTCCAGGAAGGCGCAACCTGACCTCGTCGTCACTAGCATCCTCCTCCACCTCCTCAGCTGACCTCATTGACTGGCTGACTGTGGGTTGACAGTAAGTGGGATCTCCAACCTCGTCATCATCACCCTGTGTGTCATCACACCCATCGTCCACAGAGCCAACCTCTTCCTGCCCTGACATAAAACTAAAGTTGTCGCTCCAATCAGGTATTTGAGTCTCATCATCGTCTTTCTCATTGTCTCCACCAACAGGAGTTACAGTTTGGGAACGAGGGTCTACATTATGGTCAGAACCTTCTGCGTCTGGTCCTGGATCTGACTCATAAAGATTCTGGGCATCAGTGCATATCATTTCCTCGTCTGGATTCACAGAAGCTCTGGAGCCGACCTCTGATTCCCAGGCTATAATATGAGTAAACAGCTCTGCAGACTCAACCATCTGTTCTACCCCATACTCAGATGGGCAGCTGGAGACTTGGGAGCTGTGAGGAAGCAAGTGCGATTGGGGTGACACCTCTGAGGACTGGAGTATTTGTGATGTTGAAGTTGAGGTGGAGGAGAACCCACTTAAAGGAGCACTTGATATCCGTTGAAGCACCTGCTGTTTTTGTGCCTCATCTGGAATTTGTAGCGATTGGCGTGGCCGTAAGAAAGGGATCTCATCACATTGTCCGCTAAAAGAAGTAGACATCTTAGTTTGGCTGGAAGATGGTCTTTCTTCTGTAGATGTTACTGTTGCTTTAAACACCTACCCCACGGTCACAACCTTTTTTTCCCTTCCCAACACGCCTATTCCCCTTTCCACCAGCAGCAGGCCTTTTTCCACTCATTTTGGTGGTTAACTAATTCACAACTCTGGAGTTATTTGCACAAAAAACAATGAATGGGAACCGAGAAGAGCTGAGTGGCCAAACTGTGGTATTAGCCCAAAAGTATTGGCTGGGTTAGATGCAGATAAAAATTATATTGAATTTGCAACCTGGTGGAAGTTAGTATAGATGCACTAATAGAACAAGTCCCACACAAAGCTACAAGCCGAAATATTTTTTCAGAGCTAGATGCAGAAAAAAATTATATTGAATTTGCAACCTGGTGGAGGTTAATATAGATGGACTAATAGAACAATTCCCACACACTGCTACAAGCCGAAATATTTTTTCAGTGCTAGATGCAGAAAAAAATTATATTGAATTTGCAACCTGGTGGAGGTTAGTATAGATGGACTAATAGAACAAGTCCCACACACTGCTACAAGCCAAAATATTTCTTCAGAGCTAGATGCAGAAAAAAATTATATTGAATTTGCAACCTGGTGGAGGTTAGTATAGATGGACTAATAGAACAAGTCCCACACACTGCTACAAGCCGAAATATTTTTTCAGAGCTAGATGCAGATAAAAATTATATTGAATTTGCAACCTGGTGGAGGTTAGTATAGATGGACTAATAGAACAAGTCACACACACTGCTACAAGCCCAAATATTTTTTAAGAGCTAGATGCAGAAAAAAATTATATTGAATTTGCAACCTGGTGGAGGATAGTATAGATGGACTAATAGAACAAGTCCCACACACTGCTACAAGCCAAAATATTTTTTCAGAGCTAGATGCAGAAAAAAATTATATTGAATTTGCAACCTGGTGGAGGTTAGTATAGATGGACTAATAGAACAAGTCCCACACACTGCTACAAGCCAAAATATTTTTTCAGAGCTAGATGCAGAAAAAAATTATATTGAATTTGCAACCTGGTGGAGGTTAGCATATATGGACTAATAGAACAAGTCCCACACACTGCTACAAGCCGAAATATTTTTTCAGAGCTAGATGCAGAAAAAAATTATATTGAATTTGCAACCTGGTGGAGGTTAGTATAGATGGACTAATAGAACAAGTCCCACACACTGCTACAAGCCGAAATATTTTTTCAGAGCTAGATGCAGAAAAAAATTATATTGAATTTGCAACCTGGTGGAGGTTAGTATAGATGGACTAATAGAACAAGTCCCACACACTGCTACAAGCCAAAATATTTTTTCAGAGCTAGATGCAGAAAAAAATGATATTTAATTTGCAACCTGGTGGAGGTTAGTATAGATGGACTAATAGAACAAGTCCCACACACTGCTACAAGCCGAAATATTTTTTCAGAGCTAGATGCAGAAAAAAATTATATTGAATTTGCAACCTGGTGGAGGTTAGTATAGATGGACTAATAGAACAAGTCCCACACACTGCTACAAGCCGAAATATTTTTTCAGAGCTAGATGCAGATAAAAATTATATTGAATTTGCAACCTGGTGGAGGTTAGTATGGATGGACTAATAGAATGATGCTATGCCCAAAAGGTTTTACTTCACTAGGTGCAGTAAAAAAATTTGCATTCTATACACAGGTGGTATAGCTTGCAACACAGATAGGCTACTCCACTGACTAACACACACTGCAAGAGGCCAAAAAGGATTTGCTTTGCTAGATTTAGCCAAATGCTGTGAAAAAAACTTGCACAGCAGTGGCACAGACCTGCCTGGCAAAAACTGATAGGAACTGATGTAACCTAGCCCTCAAAAGGACTGCAATTACAATTAGTCTTTACTCCCAAACTATCTATTTAAGAGCACAGACCTGCCTGATAAAAGTCATAGGAAATGATGTAACCTAGTCCTCAAAAGGACTGCAATCACAACTATTCCCTCCTCCCAAGCTAGCTGTAGATTTGTGCGAAAATTGGCTTGAAATTAACAAAGTATAGCGCACACAGCAACAGCGATGCCATCTAACACGCCGCTGCAGCAGTGAGAAAATGGTGGCGACGGGGAAAATGGCTGGGTCTTATAGGGCAAGGACATGTGACATACACTGCCAATGACACATGCCCTTGCTTGTGTGAAAAAAAGCAGTTCACTCCGTGTGTGCGCTGCTGATAGGCTGACAGATTGCACCTCCCCACTGTAAATGCGGGAAAGAGAAAAAAAAATGGAGATCTTCATTATTTCTGCAGAGATCCATCCCCTGCCCCTCCCCCCGCCCTGCTGTACACTCAAACTGCGTATTAACATTAATTTTCAGCATTACTGAGAAAAAAATCCAGTTATGATTTTGGTGCACGAACAGTTATCGAACATAACCTCGAACAGCCGAATTTTTTTCAAATTGTTCGTGTTCGCCGAACGGCTCGAACACCGCCCAAAACAGCTCGAATTTGAGATTGGCGAACAGTTCGAGTCGAACGCCGCTCATCTCTAGTGATTTGCACGACATCCATACTGTGTTGGCCCAGGCTATGCAAAATGACATACTAGGGCTCATCGCTGCTGCCACAGTCACTGCAACATGTGCAGAGTGGAATTTGACCATGTCAGCACTTCACATATCAACCAGTTAACCAGTAGGCTGAAAGACCTCTGTAGTGATGCAAGTCAATGGCCCTTGGGGTGCAAACGGCGGAAGTAAGCACACAGCGACCGTGCTTTCTGCAGCAGCTCATCCAGGCCAGGATTGTGGCAGAGAAATTGATGTACCACAAGTTTAAAGATGCGAACCATGCAAGGCACTTGCATGAGGTTGCCATGGCGTAGCACAGCCATCAGGTTTGCACCGTTATCGCACATGGCCTTCCCTGGCTCCAGGTTCAGTGGAGACAGCCATTGCTCAAACTCGGTTTGGATAGCTGTCCACAACTCTTAAGTGAGGAAGTGTTAGATTCAGAGGTTTGTCACACAAGCCTTCGAGATTCCAAAACTTGTAGAGCAGTCCCTTCCCTGCTTACCCCCACAGCCACCAGAGTCACCCAGTGCCCAGTCAGGTAGATGTAATGCCCCTGGCAGTGCTTGCTCATCCAGGTGTCAGTGGTAAACGATTTTTTCAAGGAAAGAGTGATGTTTAGAGATGAGCGGTGTTCGACTCGAACTGTTCGCCAATCTCAAATTCGAGCTGTTTTGGGCGGTGTTCGAGCCGTTCGGCGAACACGAGTGATTTGAAAAAAATACAGCTGTTCGAGGTTATGTTCGATAACTGTTCGTGCACTAAAATCATAACTGGATTTTTTCTCAGTAATGCTGAAAATTAATGTTAATACGCAGTTTGAGTGTACAGTGGGGCGGGGGAGGGGCAGGGGATGGATCTCTGCAGGAATAATGAAGATCTCCATTTTTTTTCTCGTTCCTGCATTTACAGTGGGGAGGTGCAATCTGTCAGCCTATCAGCAGCGCACACATGGAGCGAACTGCTTTTTTTCACACAAGCAAGGGCATGTGTCATTGGCAGTGTATGTCACATGTCCTTGCCCTATAAGATCCAGCCATTTTCCCCGTCGCCACCATTTTCTCACTGCTGCAGCTGCGTGTTAGACGGCACCGCTCTTGCTGTGTGCGCTATACCTTGCTAATTTCAAGCCAATTTTCACACAAATCTACAGATAGCTTGGGAGTAGGGAAGAGTTGTGATTGCAGTCCTTTTAAGGACTAGGTTACATCATTTCCTACGACTTTTATCAGGCTGGTCTGTGCTCTTAAATAGATAGGTTGGGAGTAAAGACTAATTGTAATTGCAGTCCTTTTCAGGACTAAGTTACATCAGTTCTTATCAGTTTTTGCCAGGCAGGTCTGTGCCAGTGCTGTGCAAGATTTTTTCACAGCATTTGGCTAAATCTAGCAAAGCAAATCCTTTTTGGCCTATTGCAGAGTGTGTTAGTCAGTGGAGTAGCCTATCTGTGTTGCAAGCTACACCACCTGTGTATAGAATACCAATTTTTTTACTGCACCTAGTGAAGTAAAACCTTTTGGGCATAGCATCATTCTATTAGTCCATCTATACTAACCTCCATCAGGTTGCAAATTCAATATAATATTTTTCTGCATCGAGCTCTGAAAAAATATTTTGGCTTGTAGCAGTGTGTGGGACTTGTTCTATTAGTCCATCTATACTGACCTCCATCAGGTTGCAAATTCAATATAATTTTTTTCTGCATCTAGCTCTGAAAAAATATTTCGGCTTCTAGCAGTGTGTGGGACTTGTTCTATTAGTCCATCTATACTGACCTCCATCAGGATGCAAATTCAAAATAATTTTTTTCTACATCTAGCTCTGAAAAAATATTTTGGTTTGTAGCAATGTGTGGGACTTGTTCTATTAGTCCATCTATACTAACCTCCACCAGGTTGCAAATTAAAAATAACTTTTATCTGCATCTATCTCTGAAAAAATATTTGGGCTTCTAGCAGTGTGTGGGACTTGTTCTATTAGTCCATCTATACTAACCTCCATCAGGTTGCAAATTCAATATAATTTTTTTCTGCATCTAGCTCTGAAAAAATATTTCGGCCTCTAGCAGTGTGTGGGACTTGGTCTATTAGTCCATATATGCTAACCTCCACCAGGTTGCAAATTAAAAATAATTTTTATCTGCATCTATCTCAGAAAAAATATTTGGGCTTCTAGCAGTGTGTGGGACTTGGTCTATTAGTCCATCTATACTGACCTCCATCAGGTTGCAAATTCAATATAATTTTTTTTCTGCATCTAGCTCTGTAAAAATATTTGGGCTTCTAGCAGTGTGTGGGAATTGGTCTTTTAGTCTATCTATAGTGACCTCCATCAGGTTGCAAATTCAATATAATTTTTTTCTGCATCTAGCTCTGAAAAAGTATTTCGGCTTCAAGCAGTGTGTGGGACTTGGTCTATTAGTCCATCTATACTGACCTCCATCAGGTTGCAAATTCAATATCATTTTTTTCTGCATCTAGCTCTGAAAAAATATTTCGGCTTCTAGCAGTGTGTGGGACTTGGTCTATTAGTCCATCTATACTAATCTCCACCAGGTTGCAAATTAAAAATAATTTTTATCTGCATCTAGCTCTGAAAAAATATTTGGGCTTCTAGCAGTGTGTGGGACTTGGTCTATTAGTCCATCTATACTGACCTCCATCAGGTTGCAAATTCAATATAATTTTTTTCTGCATCTAGCTCTGAAAAAATATTTCGGCTTCTAGCAGTGTGTGGGACTTGGTCTATTAGTCCATCTATACTAACCTCCACCAGGTTGCAAATTAAAAATATTTTTTATCTGCATCTAGCTCTGAAAAAATATTTGGGCTTCTAGCAGTGTGTGGGACTTGGTCTATTAGTCCATCTATACTGACCTCCATCAGGTTGCAAATTCAATATATTTTTTTTCTGCATCTAGCTCTGAAAAAATATTTGGGCTTCTAGCAGTGTGTGGCACTTGGTCTATTAGTCCATCTATTCTAACCTCCACCAGGTTGCAAATTAAAAATAATTTTTATCTGCATCTAGCTCTGAAAAAATATTTGGGCTTCTAGCAGTGTGTGGGACTTGGTCTATTAGTCCATCTATACTGACCTCCACCAGGTTGCAAATTCAATATAATTTTTTTCTACATCTAGCTCTGAAAAAATATTTGGGCTTCTAGCAGTGTGTGGGACTTGTTCTATTAGTCCATCTATACTAACCTCCACCAGGTTGCAAATTAAAAATAATTTTTATCTGCATCTAGCTCTGAAAAAATATTTGGCCTTCTAACAGTTTGTGGGACTTGGTCTATTAGTCCATCTATATTGACCTCCATCAGGTTGCAAATTCAATATAATTTTTTTCTGCATCTAGCTCTGAAAAAATATTTGGGCTTCTAGCAGTGTGTGGGACTTGTTCTATTAGTCCATCTATACTAACCTCCACCAGGTTGCAAATTAAAAATAATTTTTATCTGCATCTAGCTCTGAAAAAATATTTGGCCTTCTAACAGTTTGTGGGACTTGGTCTATTAGTCCATCTATATTGACCTCCATCAGGTTGCAAATTCAATATAATTTTTTTCTGCATCTAGCTCTGAAAAAATATTTGGGCTTCTAGCAGTGTGTGGGACTTGTTCTATTAGTCCATCTATACTAACCTCCACCAGGTTGCAAATTAAAAATAATTTTTATCTGCATCTAGCTCTGAAAAAATATTTGGAATTCTAACAGTTTGTGTGACTTGGTCTATTAGTCCATCTATATTGACCTCCATCAGGTTGCAAATTCAATATAATTTTTTTCTGCATCTAGCTCTGAAAAAATATTTCGGCTTCTAGCAGTGTGTGGGACTTGTTCTATTAGTCCATCTATACTAACCTCCACCAGGTTGCAAATTCAATATAATTTTTATCTGCATCTAACCCAGCCAATACTTTTGGCCTAATACCACAGTTTGGCCAATCAGCTCTGCTCGGTTCCCATCCATTGTTTTTTTGTGCAAACAACTCCAGAGTTGTGAGCTAGTTAACCACCAAAATGAGTGGAAAAAGGCCTGCTGCTGGTGGAAAGGGGAATAGGCGTGTTGGGAAGGGGAAAAAAGGTTGTGTCCGTGGGGTAGGTGTTAAAGCAACAGTAACATCTGCAGAAGAAAGACCATCTTCCAGCCAAACTAAAATGTCTACTTCTTTTAGCGGACAATGTGATAAGATCTCTTTCTTACGGCCACGCCAATCGCTACAAATTCCAGATGAGGCACAAAAACAGCAGGTGCTTCAACGGATATCAAGTGCTCCTTTAAGTGGGCTCTCCTCTACATCAACTTCAACATCACAAATACTCCAGTCCTCAGAGGTGTCACCCCAATCGCACTTGCTTCCTCACAGCTCCCAAATCTCCAGCTGCCCGTCTGAGTATGAGGTAGAACAGATGATTGAGTCTGCAGAGCTGTTTACTCATACTATAGCCTGGGAATCAGAGGTCGGCTCCAGCGCTTCTGTGAATCCAGACGAGGAAATGATCTGCACTGATGCCCAGAATCTTTATGAGTCGGATCCAGGACCAGACGCAGAAGGTTCTGACCATAATGTAGACCCTCATTCCCAAACTGTAACTCCTGTTGGTGGAGGCAATGAGGAAGACGATGATGATATTCAAATACCTGATTGGAGCGACAACTTTAGTTTTTTGTTAGGGCAGGAACAGGTTGGCTCTGAGGACGACGGGTGTGACAACACACAGGGTGATGAGGATGAGGTTGGAGGTCCCACTTACTATCAACCCACAGTCAGCCAGTCGATGAGGTCAGCAGAGGAGGTGGAGGAGGATGCTAGTGACGACGAGGTCAGGTTGCGCCTTACTGGACAGAGACGTAGTACTGGAGGCACGTCAACAACTGCATCCTCAAACACAACTCTGCCTCTGACCACAAGTCGTGGTGGCTCTTCAGGTCGCATGGGTGCAAAGCCTTGCATAGCCTGGGCATTTTTTCAGATCGATAAAGATGACCCAACTCGTGTTATCTGTAACATTTGTCAGCAAAAGCTAAGTAGAGGCCAAAAAATACATAGTTTGAGTACTTCATGCATGAACCGGCACATGGACATGAAGCATAAGTTGCAGTGGGAAGCTCACTGGGTTACAATGTGGCCTAGCCGGCTGAGCCAACCACCGTCTACAACATCTTGTGCATCCGCGGCCTCTTCGTCCTCTGTGACTGGGGGGACAGCAGTCACACCTGTTTTGGGACGCAGAACTGCCACCTCTTTACCCGCAACAGCCAGCGTGATTGGCAGGTCATCATTTTCTTTGGAGGTGGAAACACCAGCTGGTGTTGAGCACTGTCCGACATCGATAGCACCACCTTTGGATCAAGGCAACCTAACATGTCCGCCTGCATCTTCCTCACAGACCGGCAGTTTGCCGGGGACACCCTTCTCAACTCCATCTAAGCACAACAGCCAGCCCTCAGTCCCTCAGATGTGGACAAGTAAAAGACCATTTCCTCCTAGCCATGAGAAAGCTAAGAGGTTGAATTTCACCATCTGCAAGCTCTTGGCTACAGAAATGATTCCTTTCCACCTGGTGGACACAGAGGATTTTCGAGACTTTATGTCCGTCGCAGTGCCCCAGTACCAGATGCCCAGTCGGCACTACTTCTCAAAGAAAGGTGTGCCTGCGCTCCACCAGCATGTCGCACACAACATCACCGCTTCTTTGAGAAACTCTGTGTGTGACCGCGTGCATTTCACCACAGACACTTGGATGAGTAGGCATGGACAGGGGCGTTACATGTCGCTGACTGGGCACTAGGTAACTATGGTGACAGCAGGACAAGGGGCTGCTGTCCAAGTCTTGCCGTCCCCACGAGTTGTGCGTCAATCCTCTTTATCTCGAAGTTCCTCCACTGCTTCTGCCTCCTCAACCTCCTCTCGGTCCTCCACCTGCACCCAAAGCCTGTCTGGTCGTGCCACAAGCTTTCTAACTGCGCAGAAGGGATCCTGCACACCTCCTTACTATGTTGGCAGCAGGGCTCAACGTCATCAGGCGGTTTTTACTTTGAAATGTCTGGGAAATGTGAGTCACACAGCTGAGGAGTTGTGGTGAGCTCTGGAGAAACAATTTCATGAATGGTTGTCTCCACTGGACCTGAAACCAGGGAAGGCCGTGTGCGACAATGCTGAAAACCTGGGTGCGGCCCTTCGCCGGGGCAATGTCACACACATGCCTTGTATGGCTCACATGTTGAACCTGGTTGTCCAGCAATTTTTAGCCCACTATCCCAGACTAGATTGCCTTCTGCAGAGGGTACGGTCGCTGTGTGCTCACTTCCGCCGTTCGCATCCCGCAGCTCAGCGACTTACATCTCTACAGAAGTCGTTGGGCCTGCCACTTCACCGGCTAAAATGCGATGTGCCTACCCGGTGGAATTCAACTCTGCACATGTTGCAGCGACTGTGGCAGCACCGTCAAGCCCTGGTGCAATACGTTCTGACGTTTAGCCTGGGCCAACGAGATCCAGAGGTGTGGCAAATCACGCTGGAAGAGTGGTCACAGATCAGGGACCTATGCACCCTTCTGCACATTTTTGAAATGGCGACGAAGATGTTTAGTGCTGACGATGCCATTATCAGCATGACTATTCTGGTAATTTACATGCTGGAGCACATGTTAAACAGAATTCGGAGTCAGGTGGTGGCACAAGAGGAGGGGGTAGGGCGAGATTGCTCCTAAGGGAGAGCACAGTCCCAGGTCCCTAGCTGGTGGGAGGGTCCTATGTAGTGGGTGCTTAGGGGAGCAGCTTATGGGAGCACATGACAGGGAGAGTATAAATAGGAAGCCATCTTAGAAAGAGCAAGCCAGTCAGAGGAGGAAAAGTGACAGGAGCAGAGGCTCGGCATGAGCTCTGCTCCGGAGGCGGGCCTAGCCTGGGAGGCGCAGGACTGAACTAGAGAAGAGAGGAGTGGGAGCAGGAAGGCTCCAGGAACCGAAGGGACCCTAGGGCTACGGGCCGTGCAGAAGGCCACCCGTACTCCCGCTGCTACCAGAGGTAGAGGGGTCAGGCCAGATAAGGGGAACCGGTCCCTCAACTAGAGGAGAAACAGCAAGGCTCAACTAGAAACCGGAGGCTGCAGCATTTCATGTACTGCAGGCAAAAGTCCACACCAGTCTCACTAAGAATGTAGCCACATAGGAGCCAGGGAATGGAACACAAGTCACCCGCCAAGGCCCGAGGATACCGGATAGAAGTGTCACTGGGTGTGAGGTGCAGGGAGAAGGCCAGAGAAAGGACACACAGAAGGGGGTCCTGCTAAGTACTCCGGAGCTATCTGGGGGTGGACTGAGCCCCTCACTGAGTACGCACAGCACGATGGGTGAGATTGCTCTGGTACCTGTAATCTGGACTGCAACAACTGTGAGTAAAGATCTTAGGACTGCATCACACGGACTCTGTGTTCATTACTGACTTCCTGCACTACAACCACCATCATCCACCCACACTGCCCTGAAGCTACACTCTTCCGGTGGTGAGTAATAATACCATTGCTGCAAAACCACCAGCTTCAGAGGACTGTTCCGCAGCGGCGGCCCCTTTGGCCGCACTCCACAGGTGGCGTAGTCGGACATTATAAAATCCATATATACAAATTACCGTTGGATTGACCGCCCTGGGTCACGGACCAGGTCACCGCCACAGTGACTAAAACCCCCAGCGTCTACCGGCCCGGCTCAGGGTACCCCACGGCCCAGGGGGCGCGTCAACTTCACAGGTCCCTGATCTGAGACCACTCCTGCAGCGTGATTTGCCCCACCTCTGGATCTCGTTGGCTCAGGCTATACGTCAGAACGTATTGCACCAGGGCTTATCGGTGCTGCCACAGTCGCTGCAACATGTGCAGAGTTGAATTCCACCGGGTAGGCACATCGCATTTCAGCTGGTGAACTGGCAGGCCCAACGACTTCTGTAGAGATGTAAGTCGTTGAGCTGCGTGATGCGAACGGCGGAAGTGAGCACACAGCGACCGCACCCTCTGCAGAAGGCCATCTAGTCCGGGATAGTGGGCTAAAAATTTATGGACAACCAGGTTCAACACGTGAGCCATACAAGGCACGTGTGTGACATTGCCCCGGCGAAGGGCCGCACCCAGGTTTGCTGCATTGTCACACACGGCCTTCCCTGGTTGCAGGTCCAGTGGAGACAACCATTCATGAAACTGGGTCTCCAGAGCTGACCACAAGTCCTCAGCTGTGTGACTCACATTTCCCAGACATTTCAAAGTAAACACTGATGCCGTTGAGCCCTGCTGCCAGCATAGTAAGGAGGTGTGCAGGGTTCCTTCTTCGCAGTTAGAAAGCAGGTGGCATTACCAGACAGGCTTTGGGTGCAGGTGGAGGACCGAGAGGAGGTTGAGGAGGCAGAAGCAGTGGAGGAACTTCGAGATAAAGAGGATTGACGCAAAACTCGTGGGGACGGCAAGACTTAGACAGCAGCCCCTAGTCCTGCTGTCACCATAGTTACCCAGTGCCCAGTCAGCGACATGTAATGCCCCTGTCCATGCCTACTCGTCCAAGTGTCTGTGGTGAAATGCACCCTGTCACACACAGAGTTTCTCAAAGAAGCGGTGATGTTGTGTGCGACATGCTGGTGGAGCGCAGGCACACCATTCTTTGAGAAGTAGTGGTGACTGGGCATCTGGTACTGGGGCACTGTGACGGACATAAGGTCTCGAAAATCCACTGTGTCCTCCAGGCGGAAAGGCAGCATTTCTGTAGCCAACAGCTTGCAGATGGTGAAATTCAACCTCTTAGCTTTCTCATGGCTAGGAGGAAATGGTCTTTTACTTTTCCACATCTGAGGGACCCAGGGCTGGCTGTTGTGCTTTGACGGGGTTGAGTAGGGTGTCCCCGGCAAACTGCCGGTCTGTGAGGAAGATGCAGGTGGACATGTTAGGTTGCCTTGATCCAAAGGTGGTGCTCTCAATGTCAGAGAGCGCTCAACACCAGCAGGTGTTTCCACTTCCCAATGAACTGACGACCTGCCAATCACACTGGCTGTTGCAGGTAAAGAGGTGGCAGGTCTGCGTCCAAAAACATGTGTGACTGCTGTACCCCCCAGTCACAGAGGATGAAGAGGCCGCGGATGCACAAGATGGGGTAGACGGTGGTTGGCCCAGCCTGCTAGGCCGCATTGTAGCACAGTGAGCTTCCCACTGCAACTTATGCTTCATATCCATGTGATGATACATGCATGAAGTACTCAAACTATGGATTTTTTGGCCTCTACTTAGCTTTTGGTGACAAATATTACAGATAACACGAGTTGGGTCATCCTTATCGATCTGAATAAATGCCCAGACTATGCAAGACTTAGAGCCCATGCGACCTGAAGAGCCACTACAACTTGTGGTCAGAGGCAGAGTTGTGGTTGAGGATGCAGTTGTTGACGTGCTTCCAGTACTCCGTCTCTGTCCAGGAAGGCGCAACCTAACCTCATCGTCAATAGCGTCTGTGACGCCCCGCTGCGCTTGGTATCACAGATCCTAGAAGAGTGTATTGATGGAATCCTCCACAAGAAGCCCCCATAAACATTCACACATCTCCACCTTCCACCTCAGATCAGCAGAGGGAGCCCGTTAGGGATATAAATAGGGATGGTGGAGCTAGGCAGTTCAGTTCCTCTGAAGAGTTCCTGCAGTAGAGAAGCCTAAGAGAGGTCAGTCTGCAGTGGAGCTCAGTCTAGTCTAGAGAACTCAGTTAATAGTTCAGCAGTGGAGCACGAGGCTCCTGCTAGCTAAATTCAGGGAGCCCAGATAGAGCTTAAGGTGTGCCGGCGCCATAAGATCGGTGAAGCGCGGCAAGCTGCCGTTAGTGTGTATAGCCTAGTGAGGGCCCGAGTAGGCCGAAGGCGAGTGGCGAGTTAGTACATAAGGGGCAGAGAAGCTTAACCAGCTCACCCCAAAGCATTTACCGGACACCGGATCCGAGCTTACTGGGATCTCTATGACACAGTAAGGCATAACCGGAATCCCTGGAGAACTACAAGTCCCAGGATCGCTAAGGTGCTGATACGTAACAGAGCCAGGAGACGCTTAGGCCCCGCATACTGGGAGCGTGAACTCCAAGAGAAGGCCCTACCACAAGGTCAGCCAGCGCAGGACAGAGACAAAGTTAGGCCTAGCTCCAGGCAGGTCAGAAACTTACTACGCAGAGGCAAGAAACAGGAGGCCCTACACCCGCTCATTGGCAAGGATCCTGATATGCACCCTTCACCCTATAGTGCTCCGGGATGTGCCTGAATTTCCTCCAGTAAAAGGTACGGAAGTGACTACCGTATCCTTTCTCGTTCTTGCTCTGACCCAGCTGGGTCTCGCCTGTCCTGCATTCCCCCTTCATACGCTGCCCTGAGACCTAGCTCCACCTGTGGGGAGCTATACCATCGAGCTGCCTTATCACGGGCCTCAGTGGACTGCTGCAGCGCTGGTGCTTCTCACCAGATACCACAGGTGGAGTCACGAACTCTTATAAAATTAACAATTATCCACCCTTTTAAAGAGTGACCCCAGGGTACGGGCCAGGGAGCCGACCACCGCGACATCCCCAAGGCCAGGCAAAGGCCCGGGTGACCTCATCGACTGGCTGACTGTGGGTTGACAGTAAGTGGGATCTCCAACCTTGTCATCATCACACTGTGTGTTATCGTACCAGTCGTCCTCAAAGCCAACCTCTTCCTGCCCTGACCGAAAAGTCAAGTTGTCGCTCCAATCAGGTATTTGAGTCTCATCATCGTCTTCATCATTGTCTCCACCAACAGGAGTTACAGTTTGGGAACGAGGGTCTACATTATGCTCAGAACCTTCTTCATCTGGTCCTGGATCCGACTTATAAAGATTCTGGGCATCAGTGCAGATCATTAACAGGAGCTCTGCAGCAGACCTCCGTTTCCCAGGCTATAGTATGAGTAAACAGCTCTGCAGACTCAACCATCTGTGTTACCCCATACTCAGACGGGCAGCTGGAGACTTGGGAGCTGTGAGGAAGCAAGTGCGATTGGGGTGACACCTCTGAGGACTGGAGTATTTGTGATATTGAAATTGAGGTGGAGGAGAGCCCACTTGAAGGAGCACTTGATATCCGCTGAAGCACCTGCTGTTTTTGTGCCTCATCTGGAATTTATAGCGATGGGCGTGTCCGTAAGAAAGGGATCGTATCACATTGTCCACGAAAAGAAGTTGACATGTTAGTTTGGCTGGAAGATGGTCTTTCTTCTGCAGATGTTACTCCCCCCCCACCACGGGGGGACTCGACCCACCAGCGGACAGGCACCAGTATTGGGAGAGGGGGGCTGGCCGTCAGGGTCCACCGCGGCTCTGGCACAAACCCGGCGACACGGAGGTGGCACGGGCAGGAACGGACTGGCCGTGTCAGCTTCTCACTTTTTGGATTTTAGAAGGGCATGACATGCCTATATCTGTGTCTCCCCCTCCTTTTACTCCTCCACCTCTTTTCTTTTCGTATGACTATACAGTGCCTACAAGTAGTATTCAACCCCCTGCAGATTTAGCTGGTTTGATAAGATGCAAATAAGTTAGAGCCTTCAAACTGCAAACGAGAGTAGGTTTTATGAACAGAAGCATAAATCTTACAAACCAAAAAGTTATGTTGCTCAGTTGAATTTTATTAAATTTTAAACATAAAAGTGTGGGTCAATTATTATACAACCCCTATGTTTAATATTTTGTGGAATAACCCTTGTTTGCAATTACAGCTAATAATCATCTTTTATAAGACCTAATCAGGCCGGCACAGGTCTGTGGAGTTATCTTGGCCCACTCCTCCATGCAGATCTTCTCCAAGTTATCTAGGTTCTTTGGGTGTCTCATGTGAACTTTATTCTTGAGCTCCTTCCACAAGTTTTCAATTGGGTTAAGGTCAGGAGACTGACTAGGCCACTCCAACACCTTGACTTTTTCCCTCTTGAACCAGGCCTTGGTTTTCTTGGCTGTGTGCTTTGGGTCGTTGTCTTGTTGGAAGATGAAATTACTACCCATCTTAAGATCCTTGATGGAGGAGCGGAGGTTCTTGGCCAAAATCTCCAGGTAGGCCGTGCTATCCATCTTCCCATGGATGCGGACCAGATGGCCAGGCCCCTTGGCTGAGAAACAGCCCCACAGCATGATGCTGCTACCACCATGCTTGACTGTAGGGATGGTATTCTTGGGGTCGTATGCAGTGCCATCCAGTCTCCAAACGTCACGTGTGTGGTTGGCACCAAAGATCTCGATCTTGGTCTCATCAGACCATAGAACCTTGAACCAGTCTGTCTCAGAGTCCTCCAAGTGATCATGAGCAAACTGTAGACAAGCCTTGACATGACGCTTTGAAAGTAAAGGTACCATACAGGCTCGTCTGGAACGGAGACCATTGCGGTGGAGTACGTTACTTATGGTATTGACTGAAACCAATGTCCCCACTGCCATGAGATCTTCCCGGAGCTCCTTCCTTGTTGTCCTTGGGTTAGCCTTGACTCTTCGGACAAGCCTGGCCTCGGCACGGGAGGACACTTTCAAAGGCTGTCCAGGGCGTGGAAGGCTAACAGTAGTTCCATAAGCCTTCCACTTACGGATGATGCTCCCAACAGTGGAGACAGGTAGGCCCAACTCCTTGGAAAGGGTTTTGTACCCCTTGCCAGCCTTGTGACCCTCCACGATCTTGTCTCTGATGGCCTTGGAATGCTCCTTTGTCTTTCCCATGTTGACCATGTCTGAGTGCTGTTCACAAGTTTAGGGAGGGTCTTAAATAGTCAGAAAAGGCTGGCAAGAGAGATCTTTAATCCACACATGTGAAGCTCATTATTCTTGGTGCCTGAACTACTTCTTAATACTTTAGGGGGACCAAACAGAATTCTTGTGGTTTGAGGGGTTGAATAATAAATGACACTCTGAATTAACTTTTAACGTTTTTAAAAAAAAAAAAAAAAAAAAAAAAAAAAAATTTGCTGCAGTGCATTTCCCACTTCCAGGCTGATCTACAGTACAAATGTCACAATGCAAGTTAATTCCGCATGTGTCAACCAGCTAAATCTGCAGGGGGTTGAATACTACTTGTAGGCACTGTATGTACTTGTCACTTTTCCATGTGTTAGTTATGTCTTCTGAGCAGTTTGTCAGCTTTTGGACACCTTTAAAGGTGTTTTCTATGTGTTTCTATGTGTTTTTGTTTGCCTGCCATTGGTTTTAATGGTGTTCGAAGGTGTTCGATGAACAGTTCGACGAACAGTTCGGCGAACACACGGGTGTTCGACGATCCGAACCGAACTCGAACACTACGGGGGTGGCTCAACATTAGTAACCATGCCTGGCTCATGTGCTTAACCTCGTGGTTCAGCGGTTTCTTAAATCGTACCCCGAGTTGCCAGTTTTGCTTGTCAAAGTACGCCGCCTGTCAGCTCATTTTCGGAAGTCAGCTACATCTTCCGCCGCCCTTGCTGTGTTGCAGCAGCGTTTGCAGCTTCCGGCACACCGACTGGTGTATGACGTCCCCACACATTGGAACTCTACCCTCCACATGTTGCAAAGGATTTGTGAGCAAAAGAGAGCAGTTGTGGAGTACCAGCTGCAACAAGGCCGTCGATATTCAGGTCAGACTCCACACATAAGACCTCAGGAGTGGACCTGGATGTCTGACATATGTACCATCCTGACAAACTTTGAGGAGTCCACCAAGATGGTGAGTGGCAATGAAGCCATCATTAGCGTCAGCATCCCACTTGTCTGTCTTTTGCAATGCTCTCTGCAGAGAATTAAAGAGGAGGCATTGCAGCCAGAGTATGATGAGATGGATCAAGAAGCCGTGACGGGCGATTACACACAGCCCAGCCTCATCTCATCCCAATGTGCATTGGGTGACAATGAGGGAGAGGAGGAGGAGGAGGAAGAACAGGAGCTTGTATCATGCGCTGTAGACGGTAGTACCTGTACAACTGTCACACCGTCGGTTCAGCGTGGGTGGCCTGAGGACAGGGGGGAGGAGGGGGAGGAGGAGGAGGAGAGCATGGTCAGTCGTTATCTTGGTGAGGACACGGAAGTCTTGCCCATTACCAGTCTGGCACGCATCCCTGACTTTATGTTACGCTGCCTTAACCGTGACCCTCACGTTGTCAAAATGTTGGGTGACAGTCATAACTGGTTGGTGACACTTTTAGACCCCCGCTACAAGGACAACTTTCACTCTCTTATTCCTGAGGTGGAGAGGTCTACAAAAATGGGGCAGTACCAGAAGGTCCTTGCTGCAGAACTGTTAAAAAAATTCCTATCTGAACACGCTAGCGGCAGAGGTCACAGTTCGTTGCCCAACCAAGGCGTATATGCGAGAGAGAGACGCAACTCCAATCCAGCAGAGGCAGGGGAACACTGTCAACGTTCTGGGACAGTTTTCTCAGACCCTCCCTTCAGACAGACCCTGAGGCGCGGGATACTCTCACAAGTGGAAAGTCTCAAAAGATGGTGAGGGAGTACCTTGCCGATCGTACCAGCGTCCTCCGTGATTCCTCAGTGCTTTTTAATTATTGGGTAACCAAGCTGGACACTTGGAATGAACTTGCTCTGTACACTTTGGAGGTCCAGGCCTGCCCTGCCGCTAGCGTGTTATCGGAGCGTGTTTTTAGTGCCGCTGGGGGAATTATAACTGATAAGCGCACTCGCCTGTCAACTGACAATGCTGACAAGCTGACCCTTATCAAAATGAACAAGGGCTGGATTGGGCCAGACTTCTCATCACCTCCAAATGACAGCAGAGTAACATAAAGTCAAATCCACTGTGTTATTTCGGGAGGTGTATTCCCATGCACCGCTTCACACCCACACATGGGTATGCACTTCCTCATTTTGGCTGTTTTTTGCTCTTCTCCTTATCCTCAGCCTCCACTACCACTATATCACAAGGGTGACCGTGGTCCGTGTTGCCAGCATTGCAAGTTCCTCCGTCCTAATTTTTGGCAGCTTTTGCTTGGAAGGCATAGGCCAAGACTATGGGAGACCCACTCCCCAATAATGGGAATAATGTTTTGAATATGCTGTACTGCATGGCTCTTGTAAGGGGCATTAAAATAGTCTTGTTAAGTTACTGCGACCTCCACCACTCTTTCAAGGGGCATAAAAACCGTCTTGTTAAGCTACTGTGACCTCCACCACTCTTCCAAGGGGCATTAAAACCATCTTGTTAAGCTACTGCGACCTTCACCACTCTTCCAAGGGGCATTGATATTGTCTTTTCATTCCACTGTGACCTCCAAGTCTCTTCCAAGGGGCATTAAAACCATCTTGTTAAGCTACTGTGACCTCTACGTCTCTTCCAAGGGACATTAAAACCGTCTTGTTAAACTACTCTGAACTCAACGTTTCTTCCAAGGGGCATTAAAACCGTATTGTTAAGCTGCTGTGACCTCCACGTCTCTTCCAAGTGGCATTAAAATCGTCTTGTTAAACCACTCTGAACTCCATGTCTCTTCCAAGGGGCTTTAAAACCGTCTTGTTAAACCACTCTGAACTCCACGTCTCTTCCAAGGGGCATTAAAACTGTCTTGTTAAACCACTCTGAACTCCAAGTATTTTCCAAGGGGCATTAAAACTGTCTTGTTAAGCTACTGTGACCTCCACGTCTCTTCCAAGGGGCATTAAAACTGTCTTGTTAAGCTACTGTGACCTCCACCACTCTTCCAAGGGGCATTAAGACCATCTTGTTAAGCCACTCTGACCTCCACGTCTCTTCCAAGGGGAATTAAAACCATCTTGTTAAACCAATCTGACCTCCACGTCTCTTCCAAGGGGCATTAAACCCGTCTTGTTAAGCTACTGTGACCTCCACGTCTCTTCCAAGGGGCATTAAAACCGTCTTGTTAAACCACTCTGAACTCCACAGTTCTTCCAAGGGACATTAAAACCGTCTTGTTAAGCTACTGTGACCTCCACCACTCTTCCAAGGGCATTGATATTGTCTTTTTATTCCACTGCGGCCTCCACCACTCTTCCAAGGGGCATTAAAACCGTCTTGTTAAACCACTCTGAACTCCACAGCTCTTCCAAGGGGCATTAAAACCATCTTGTTAAGCTACTGTGACCTCCACCACTCTTCCAAGGGGCATTAGAAGCGTCTTGTTAAACCACTCTGAACTCCACAGCTCTTCCAAGGGGCATTGAAATGTTGTTTTTAATTAACTCTAACTTCCACAACTCTTCCAACCGGCATTGTATTTCCTCCTAATTTTAGTCAGCTTTTGCTTTTCAATGCATAGACGAACACTAAGGGAGACCCACTCCCCAATAATGGGTCGAAGGTTTTTAGTACGCTGTAATCAACGTCTGTTTCAAGGGGCATTGCAGTTCCTCATAATTTTTGGAAAGCCTTCCATTCACTGCTTAGGCCAACAGTGTACAGGAGACCCAGTTGCTACAAATGGAAAAAACAGTTTAGTTAAGGCCCTCTGACCTCCATGTCACTTCCAAGGGGCATTGGAGTGCCTCGAAATTTTTGTTAGGCATTGCACTCACTGTATGCCCTATAACTGTGTAGCCGAACCGCTCCTTTTGGTATAGAAACATATCCTACAAGACATGTGTGGTTGACTGGCCTGATATTGATGGGAATGGTCCCTGTTCCTCCTGCTCTTTCTCCTTTGCCACCACCTCATCCATCATTCATCACCTGAAGCTTTGTTTTAATGGGAGTCATAGAACTGGGATAGTAGCAGGAAAACATCCAGCAATCCTTGGAGGAGGTAGGATATGCGCCAAAACGCTGACCACCTCAGGCTTAGCCGCTACTACATACATGCGCTTGCATTCCAAGGAACAGAAAGCTAAGGAGATGGATGGCCTCATGATCATGAATAATTTACTCGTTGTGTAGGAGGCCAACCACTGCTGCTGTCTACCTTCTGAACTTTGTGTTGAAGCCTGATTGACCCAGGATCCGCAATCCTCTATGTCTGGAGGACGTGTTGCATCCCAGTGTCCAACTGTGTCCCGGCTTCCACAATATTAACCCAGTGTGACGGCGTCAGTCAGATGGACCATCCCTGGCCACATTCACTTGTCCACGTGTTTGTGGTTAGGCTGTCCTTCAAATAGTGGCAGCTGGGGACCGTTTATGGACACCCGGCTGCCCCCACGCGGCTGGGGACGTGTGTGGGCACCCGGCCACGGGGCGGCTGGGGACTGAGTATGGACACCCGGCCGCCGGGGGGCTGGGGACTGAGTATGGATACCAGGCCGCCGACGCAGCCATGACGTGGTGGCCAGATTCCGCCTCCACATGCCTAAAAGGCCCAATTTCAAGTGCAAGCAAGCAAGCAGTATGGTATTGCAGCCTGGGGGTGGGTGGGTGGCAGGCTGCATACTTGTGCTTGCATTGCAAGGAATGGGGGAGGTACAATTGAACACTGCCCTGGGACAAGGACTTGCACGGGGATAGTTGCAAGTCTGCATCTTCTGATGCGGCAAGGATCACTTCTGATGGGCACACTTTTAGGCAGTGACCTGGGTGTCAGAGATGCTTCCAGGGGTCTTCCCCATGCTGTTCCAATGTCTTTTCAGCACTGTATGCATGTGTCACACAGCACATGGCCAGATAAGGTTGTAAAATGTTAAAATGACATTTCCCGGTGAATGCATTTGTCACGGTTGAAAGCAATACAAAAGTGCAAAAACGCATAAAAAATGCTACTTGTGAACATAGCCCAAGGTGTGGAGGAGTATTTTTGTTTTAGGTTATTTATTTTACCTTATACAGAAGTCTTTACCATGGAAAGGATGTTCCTTAACATATTTCACAGGAAAGCAGTTTCAGTTTAGTTTTTGAACTTTTCATTGTGAGCCCGTAAATGTGGCTTAATACCTCTGACCACGTTGTTGACAGCAGTGACCTGGGGGTCAGAAATGCTTCCTGGGGCGATCCCCATGCTGTCCCCATGTCATTTGAGCACTGTCACTATCGTTTTAGGCACTTTTTAAGCTTTCTACAGACTGCCGGAGGTGCCGCCGCAAAAATGCTCTGGTCTCCCATAGACTAACATTGGGCTCATTGCTCGGGTCGAGCACCCGAGTATCACAGTGAGCTCGGCCCGAGCTTCGAGCACCCGAGCATTTTAGTGCTCGCTCAATACTAATTGAGACCCTTTGCTCATATACTCATATTTAAGTCACATGCTGTCCATTTTCTTGTGATCCTCCTTGAGATGGTTCTACTCCTTCATTGGAGTCCAGCTGTGTTTAATTAAACTGATAGGACTTGATTTGGAAAGGCACACACCTGTCTATATAAGACCTCACAGCTCACAGTGCATGTCAGACCAAATGAGAATCATGAGCTCAAAGGAACTGCGCAAGGAGCTCAGAGACGGAATTGTGGCAAGGCACAGATCTGGCCAAGGTTACAAAAGAATTTATGCATTACTCAATGTTCCCAAGAGCACAGTGGCCTCCATAATCCTTAAATGGAAGAAGTTTGGGACCACCAGAAGTCTTCCTAGACCTGGCCGTCCAGCCAAACTGAGCAATCGTGGGAGAAGAGCCTTGGTGAGAGAGGTAAAGAAGAACCCTAAGATCACTGCTCCAGAGATGCAGTAGGGAGATGGGAGAAAGTTCCACAAAGTCAACTGTCACTGCAGCCCTCCACCAGTCGGGCCTTTATGGCAGAGTGACCCAACGGAAGCCTCTCCTCAGTGCAAGACATATGAAAGCCCACATAGAGTTTGCTCCAAAACACATGAAGGACTCCCAGACTATGAGAAATAAGATTCTCTGGTCTGATGAGACGAAGAAAGAACTTTTTGGTGATAATTCTAAGTGGTATGTGTGGAGAAAACCAGGCACTGCTCATCACCTGCCCAATACAATCCCAACAGTGAAACATGGTGGTGGCAGCATCATGCTATGGGGGTGTTTTTCAGCTGCAGCGACAGGATGACTAATTGAAATTGAAGGAAACATGAATGCGGTCAAGTACAGAGATATCCTAGATGAAAACCTCTTCCAGAGTGCTCTGGACCTCAGACTTGGCCGAAGGTTCACCTTCCAACAAGACAATGACCCTAAGCACACAGCTAAAATAACAAAGGAGTGGCTTCAGAACAACTCTGTGACCATTCTTGACTGGCCCAGCCAGAGCCCTGACCTAAACCCAATTAAGCATCTCTGGAGAGACCTGAAAATGGCTGTCCACCAACGTTCACCATCCAACCTGACAGAACTGGAGAGGATCTGCAAGGAAGAATGGCAGAGGATCCCCAAATTCAGGTGTGAAAAACTTGTTGAATCATTCCCAAGAAGACTCATGGCTGTACTAGCTCAAAAGGGTGCTTCTACTCAATACTGAGCAAAGGGTCTGAATACTTATGACCATGTGATATTTCAGTTTTTCTTTTTTAATAAATTTGCAGAAAATTCTAAATTTCTGTTTTTTTTCAGTCAAGATGGGGTGCAGAGTGTTCTTTAATGAGAAAAAAATGAACTTTAGAATTTACCAAATGGCTGCAATGAAACAAAGAGTGAAAAATTTAAAGGGGTCTGAATACTTTCCGTACCCACTGTATCTATCCATAGTAGTAGGACACAGAACACCAATCCACTTTTTCAATGCATTTCTCCTCAGAGTAGGTGAAGTTCATCAGGAAAAATAAGGATCAACCAGAGCTGAAAAATGAGAGTTCACTCTGCAAAGGCGTTCAGGGTGTGGTGTTAATGTGGAAGCCATCATGCGTTTGCAGTATAAACTGTGGTGAATTGCAGAAGTCTTAAAAAATAAGGATCAACAATGTAAATGTTGTTTGCATAAACTTGCTATATTTCTTAATAAAAGTTTAAAACTTCATGAAATGCTTATAATTGTACTTCAGGAACAGTAAACACATCTGCCTAAAAAAATCTAAAAACACTGAAGCAGCAAACCTTGTGGAAACCAAAATTTGTGTCAGTCTCAAAACTTTTGGCCTCGACTGTAATATGCGTAATTGTTTTCAAAAAGCTTCCACTCTCAGTCACTGCAATTAGTGAATAAAATATATCACTGTAACAACTAACCTTCCATTTTCTTCCATGGCACAACACTCTACAACACTTTATTGCTTATAATAGAAAAAATATTTTTTCTTCCTGTGATATTAAACAGCATATATTTTGATATCCTGTAAAGGAGTTAATTTTATATGCAGTTTTCCAGGAGTCCTGAAGTGATTAAATTATTATTATTATTACTACTACTATCATAATAATCTTCATCATTTTTATCTGTTGTTACTATTATTTTATTTTATACCCCAATAAATTCCAGTGTGTTGCACATGGGAAGAGGGTTTACATAAAGTTTAAGGCAAGTACAATGGTGGTTGAAAGTTTGTGAACCCTTCAGAATGTTTCATACTGTATTTCTGCATGAATTTAAACTAAAATTACTTTGTATTTGCACACAAATCCTAAAATTAGATAAAGAGAACCAAATAAAACAAATGAGTCAAAAATATTAGACTGCTTCATTTTTCAAATGAGATAAATGATACAATATCTCATATTTGTGATATGAAAAGGTATCTGAACCTTATGGGTATGTGCACACGATGCAGAAATGAAGCAGAAAATTTCTGCATCATTTCTGCATCTCCCTGGCAGAAAAAACGCATGCAGATTGTGCATGCGTTTTTCCTGCGGAATACATGCGGATTCACATGCGTTTCCACATGCGTTTCCGCATGTGGATTGACAAGCGCTTTCCAGGCGATTTTAGCATCACTTGGAAAGTGCTTGACAACTAGGTCACACTATATAAATCCATGCAAACAGCATGGATTTATATAGTGTGACCCGAGAGAGTGTATATACTTACCTCCGATGGCCCGCGCTGTCCTGCTCAATCCATTCTCCCTCGCCGGCAACTTTGAATTGAAAGACCTGCCGACGTCAGCGTCACGTGACCCGTCACATGACTCTGACGTCAGCGCAGGTCCTACAACTCACTGCAAGTGCCGGGAACCAAGCAGGAGCGGTGCGCGGGCCGACAGATGGTAAGTATATATATATTTTTTATTTTATTCTTGTTTTACAGCTTTTTAATGGTACCTGTGTGTGGATGAGACTCTCCTCTCCTCCACACCCGGGTACCATCCGCATATTAGAACGCGCCAATAACGCAAGTACAGATGCAGTCTTGCGGAATTGGAGCGTTCTAATGCAAGTCAATGGCGGCGAAAATGCCGCGTTTACGCAAAATTAATTGACATGCTGCGGATTTTTGAGCGCAGCGTTTACGCTGCGGAAAAATCCACATCATGGGCACAGCACATGCAGATTTCAATTGGGGATCATTGCTGCCCTTCTACCATGCGTTTTTAATGCGTTTCCGCGGCATTTACGCAACTGCAAAAACGCCGCGGAAATGCATTAAATACGCATCGTGTGAACTCAGCCTAAGAAGTGGCAAATAATTTGAAAGTGTATAAAGTGTATGAAGTATAAGGGAAGAAGACAATACAGATGTAGCCAAGATTAACTTGACAAATAACTTGTCACAGAAGTTGTCATACTTTTTTAAGCACAAACTGATGGCAGATTAGGTGTCATATAGCACCTTCTTGCCTTTGATATCCCAGTGCTGTGTTATTTGTCAGGGCTCATTCAGAGGTCAGTTTTTCACATACATCACAGTTAGAACTTGTACCTATTAGGGCAGGGTCACAGGACTGTAGATTCTCTCATTCCAGAGAATCCGGTCTATAATGCTAATGACACTGTGATCAAACTCTGATTAGAGTTTGCTCAGAGTGTTAGCATAGTGTGATCCGAATCTCTTGGATGAAGGAACGGTAGCACACTGTGAGGAGCAGATGGAGAACAAAATTTCTCCATCTTCTCCACTGTGAGTCCACGAAAATCAGACCGTACTCATATGTCATCCGAGTTCAGTCCAATGTTTTCCATGCACCCACAGACTAGAATGGGTGAGTGTCATCTGATTTCAAAGTGAAATCACAGCATGTTGCAATTTTTTTACAGACAGATTCTGTCAGTGAAAAAAATCGGTCATCATCACTACCCCATTGAATAACATTGGTCCGAGTGCTATCCGATAAAAAATTGGATAGCACTCGTCCGATTTATATGCTCGTGTGATCTTGGCCTTAGGGTTTACGGGGCTGTTTATATATCTGTGTATATTTGTGGACCCAGTTGTCCACACCAAAATATGGAGACATGTCACAAATTAAACTTGCTAATGCATGTCTATGGATTTGAGGAAAAATTGAAAAGCAATTGGATGCTACCCATGTGCCATCTGAGTGCTGTTTGATTTTTATGTTTGTTTCATATGAAAAACTTGAAAAAAAATTTTGCTGGCAAAAAGAAAAAAAAAAGATTAAACTCTGATGGTAAAACTGACGTATGGACCAACGCTTATAAAAATTTTATCCAAAATACTAAGGAAAATTAGTCATTTTTTTCCATCCGAGAAAAATTATTTACATCTGAAAGAGCCCTTAAAGCGCACCTGTTAGCAGGATTGTGCTCAGTACACTACATACACTGCCAGGTGGGCGACATTATACTTACTATGATACCTTGGTTGATGAAATCCATCCTGTGGTTCTTTTGTAATCTTTATTTTCAGTATGGAGATAATGATATTCTCGTGCTCCTGGGCGGACTGTGGGGGGCGCTCTATCTTGTGCTCTGCTTACGTATTCATCTGTATGTGCTTATGACAGCTCACTAAGCCTTCATTGACCTGCCTCCTATTTTACATAATGCATCTAGTAGTGCCGGGCTAGGTAAAATAGGAGGCAGGCCAGTGAAGGCACAGCTGGAAGCTGCAAACGCTGCTGAAGCACTGCCAGTGTGGCAGAAGCTGTAGCTGACTTTCTAAAATGGGCACACATGAGGCATACTTTCACAAGCAACTCTGGCAGATCTGGGTAGGTTTTGAGAAACCGCTGAACCACTAAGTTGAGCACATTTAGTGCTCGCTCATCACTAATGTGTACCCCTGTATAAAGAACAATATGAGCACCAAAGAATTAAAAGAAATTAAATGTAGCCTGCTTTATATACCACGGTAGTAGGAAAACCAATTTCGACTATATCATGTGTGCCCCTGTGACAACAATATCTGCACCAAAGAATTCATTTCACTAGAGTAGAACTAGTATAATGGGGACTGACAACTTTTCCACTACAGCCAACCCGGCAGATGGAGACCCAACCAGGAGTGTTCACATTTCAAAAAATTAGGGCCTGACACCACCATTTCCGTGGCCAACAGATTGGAGATGGTGGAGTTCAATCTCTTAGCTTTGTCATGTGTAGGAGGAAACAATCTTTTACGTGACCAAAACTAAGGGTCCAAGGGCTGGCTGCATTGCTGAGAGAGGGCAGAGTACGGTGAACCGGACAAACTGCTGGTCCGTGAGTGAGATGCAGGCGGAGATGTTACGATAGATTGATAAAATTGTGGTGTGTTCGTTTTCTGAGATCGGTCAAAAACAGCATGCATGTCCTCTTCCGTTACAGCGGACGTGCTCTCACTAAGCCTGACTGGAGCGGGTAAAGAACCGGAGGTACTGGGGTAAGAGACCTGCGTGACAATACTTGGCACGGTAACAGAGGAGAAGGAGAAATCAGCAGATGCGGTTGATGGGGCAGCTGATGGTTGTTGAGGTCCGCTGATCCGCATTTTATCGCAGTGAGATTGCCAGCATAATGCATGTTGATTGCGTATGTGAAGGTTCATGCATGTAGTAGTCAAATTATTGCACTTCTTCCCTCTACTGAGTTTTTCTTGCAAAGTTTGCAGATAATGTGAGCTGGCTCATCCTTTTCAGTATCAAAAAAGGCCCAGGCTAGGTAACCCTTGCCTCCCCTGCGAGCTGCAGACCCATGACCGCTGCTGGTCACAGCCGCAGTTGTGGCTAAGGATGCAGTGCTCCTCGTGCTTGCATCACTCTGTGTCTGAGCCATAGGGTGAAATGTAACCTCCTCATCTTCCTCCTCCACTTTTTCAGATGAGCTACTCAGCTGCGTGTCTCTGAGTTCACACCAAGTAGCATCTTTAACCTCGTCATCATCCAATGTTTTATCCTATTTCTCACCCTGAGAGTGACCCTTCTCGTCTTGTTGCCCTGACAGTACAGTCCGCATGAGCCTCCATGAGCCTCAGGTATCTGAGTCTCATCAGGATCACCTCCCCCCGGTGGTTAACTTCTGGTGACAAGGGTCAAGGACCTGCTCGAACCCTACTTCAACCTGCCTCGGATCCAACCGAAAAAAAAAATTGTGCTTCAGTGCAGATGCTTTCCTCCTCTTGACTCTGTGAATGTTTGGAGTATACTTCTGATGCCCATGGTATAGAATGTGTGAACAGTTCTGCAGACTCACCCATCTGTGGTTCCCTACAGTCAGTTTGGCAGTTGGACAGTTGTGACGCGTGGGAAAGCAAGGGTAATTGGGGTGCCACCTCTGTGGACTGTACTGTGTGTGATGTTGAGGTGGAGGAAGAAGAGGAGAGGCCACTTGAAGTAGCGCTTGCCATCCACTGGAGCACCTGCTCTTTCTGGCCCTTATCAACAAGGCGTATCGCTGTGTGGCTGCGAAAGAAAGGGAGTTGAGTAGCCTGTCCAGTAACAGAAGTTGTTAGTTGTCTTTGGATAGGACGTGATGGTGTTGGTTCACTAGTGCTTTCAATAACATTACCACCTACCCCATGTATACCTTGAACACAAAGCCTATTCCCCCTTCCACCATGACCTCTCTATTTCCCCCTCATGTTGCTCAGATAGTGTGGTAGGAGCATGATTGTTATGTTCTGCTACCAAAGCTAAGGAAAGAGAGGAGATCTGTCCCTACTATAAGACTCAGCTGAATCCCTACGATGTAACAGGGAACCTGATCCTGCGATCAGACCTGCTAAAGTACTAATCTAGTCTGTACGAAGACCTATAGATGTGGGGAGGGAATCCCTACAAGTACTAAGGACTGGGAGGAATATGGGACACCTCCTAACAGAAATAGTAGCAGACAGACGAACAAACAAAATAGATAGAACATAGAGGTCCGTAGACCAAGCAAACTAACAGAGTTAGATACAGAGCACAGGCTAGCTAGAAAGTAGATATACAATGAAGTCCAGCAAAGCCAGAAGGGCGGAGCAGGATTAAATAGGCCAACAAGGTCATGTGACCAGCAAAGGAAAAAAAACCTAACAGCAAAGTTCTAACAGTACCCCCCCTTCTAAGAGGATCCTCCGGATCCCCTAGGACCAGGCTTATCAGGAAATCTCCTGTGAAACGCTCTGATAAGTCTGGACGCGGAAACATCATCTGACCTCACCCAAGAGTTATCCTCGGGTCCGAAACCTTTCCAGGCCACAAGATACTGCAAACTACCTCTATACCGTCTAGAGTCAAGGATGCGAGAAATTTCATATTCCCCGTCCTCCACCACCGGAGGAACAGAGGCAGAGGCGTCACCATCCGACACAACAGCTTTTTTTAACAGAGAGACATGAAAGACCGGATTAATTCTCCAGGAGGTAGGAACCTCCAACCTAACAGCAGATTGGTTGACAACCTGAAGCACCTTAAAGGGCCCTACAAACTTGGGACCCAATTTCTTAGAAGGAATCCTCAACCGCAGATTCCTAGAGGACAACCAAACCATGTCACCAACAGCGAACAAAACCTCCTGTCGTTTCCTATCAAAGTAGTCTTTAGATTTTCTGTTGGCCTCCTGAAGATTACCACGCACATCCGTCCAAACTCTTTCCAAATCACCGGAAAAATTCTCCTCCTCAGGCACGGCAGATCCCAACTTGGAGAACGACCCAAACGACGGATGTCTCCCAGAACAACAAAAAAAAGGCGAACAACCAGCAGAAGAAGATGTATGATTGTTCAGAGCAAATTCGGCAAGTGGCAGAAACTCAGACCACCCCTCTTGATTGTCTGCCACAAAACAACGCAAGAACTGCTCAACATCCTGGTTTTTCCTTTCTGTCTGGCCATTAGATTCAGGATGATATCCGGACGAAAACGACAAATGAATTCCCAACCTGTCACAAAAGGCACGCCAAAAACGAGCCACGAACTGAGGACCCCTATCAGAAACAATGTCAGTAGGAACGCCATGAAGTCTGACAATTTCCTTGACAAAGGCCTTAGCGAGAGTTTTAGCGCAGGGCAGTTTGACGAAGGGAACCAAGTGACACATCTTGCTAAAACGGTCCACGACCACCCAGATGACAGTAAAACCCTCAGAGGGGGGAAGGTCAGTTATAAAGTCCATAGCCAAATGTGTCCAAGGAGCACTGGGGACCTCCAAAGGACAAAGCAACCCCGCAGCAGGAGTATGTGAGGACTTAGATCTAGCACATATAGTACATTGGCGCACCCACTTAATGACTTCCTTCTGCTATCCAGGCCACCAAAAACTGCGACCCACCAGTCTCTTGGTCTCAGAGATTCCGGGATGACCTGCCAACCGAGATTCGTGACACTCAACAAACAAATCTCTCCTAAAGGTCCCAGGCACAAACAACCTCCCATGAGGAGTGTTAGATGGGGCATTCTCCTGAGCTTTAAGAATCTCATCTTCCAAAACGGAGTCTAAAGCAGCTATCACAACACCTTCTTGTAAAATGTTTTCCTCTTTCTCAGCACCGACTATGGGAGAAAAACTGCGAGACAAGGCATCCGCCTTAACATTCTTAGTACCAGGGATGTAAGTAACGGAGAAATTAAACCGCGAGAAAAACAGTGCCCACCTAGCCTGACGGGCATTCAGGCGCTTGGCAGCATCAAGATATATCAGATTTTTATGATCCGTAAGAACCTGAACGGGAAATTCCGCACCTTCCAAGAAGTGGCGCCAGTGTTCAAATGCGAGTTTAATAGCCAATAATTCCCGATTACCAATATCGTAATTCAGTTCAGTCTCCGAAAATTTTTTTGAAAAAAAAGGCACAGGGATGTAATCCATCCCCGTTATCCTGAGACAATACTGCGCCAACCCCCACAGAGGAAGCATCAACCTCAACCAAAAACGGCCTAGTAACATCAGGCTGCATAAGGATGGGAGCAGAGGTGAACCTCTCCTTGAGATACACAAAAGCTTCAATGGCCTCAGAAGACCACTGAACCGCATCAGCACCTTTCCTGGTGAGATCAGTCAGAGGTTTGACAATACTAGAAAAATTTTTTATGAATTTTCTGTAGTAATTGGCGAAACCCAAAAACCTCTGTATCGATTTCAAACCAATAGGCCTAGGCCATTCCTGCACAGCCTGAACCTTAACCGGATCCATCTCAAAACCTTTGCTGGAGATAATGTAGCCCAAAAAACTAATTCTCTGTACAGCGAACTCACATTTCTCCAGCTTAGCAAAAAGCGAATTGTCCATTAATAACTGTAATACCTCACGCACGCTTCGCCAATGAGACTCCAGATCTGGCGAATAAATCAAAATGTCATCCAAATACACAACCACATTTTTACCGATCAAAAGTCTAAGGATGTCATTAATCAGATTCTGAAAAAATGCAGGAGCATTAGTAAGACCAAAAGGCATAACCAGATTCTCAAAATGACCCACAGGAGTGTTAAAAGCAGTCTTCCATTCATCACCCTCCTTCATGCGCAACAGATTGTATGCCCCCTTAAGGTCAATTTTAGAGAACCACTTGGCCCCCAATAACTGGTTAAACAGATCAGGAATCAATGGCAGTGGGTAAGGATTGCGTACCGTAATTTTGTTAATCTCACGAAAATCCAGACAAGGACGTAAACCGCCGTCCTTTTTTTTTACAAAAAAAAATCCAACCGCCACAGGAGACTTAGAGGGCCTAATGTGACCGGCGGCCAAACTTGTCTGTATGTATTCCTCCAAAGCCTTCCTCTCAGGAATAGTAAGGTTAAATAAACGACTTTTAGGAAGAGTCGCTCCAGGGACAAATTCAATAGAACAATCATAGTCTCTATGGGGAGGCAAAACCTGCGATTCCTTCTCAGAAAAAACTCTCCAAAAATCCTGAATAGGAACAGGCAATTCTCCCCTATCCAAAGCTGCAATACGCCCATTACAACACTTGTCATAACATTTATGGCTCCAGGATTTAATTTCACTGGTAGACCAATCCAGTACAGGATTGTGAAATTTTAACCAGGGCAAACCCAATATTACTGGAGAAGGCAAGTTATTCAACACTACCAAATCCAATTTCTCATGGTGAACACCATTAATAGTGAGAGGAAATTCACTGACCTTGAGAGTAATATTCTTCAAAGGGGAGCCATCCACAGAAACCACAGCAATGGGGGATGATAAAGGTTCAGGTTTTAAATTGAGTTTTTCCACGAATCCCCCATCAATTACATTCAGTGTAGACCCGCAATCAACAAACACCCGAAATTCCATTAATTTTTCCTGAGCAATCGTGGAAGCAGCTAAAAATATACCCTTGGAATTTAAACAGGCAATACGGGCATGACTGACCATTTTTTTTTTCTTTCTTCATCCGAAGCTCACAGCCTTTAATCAAATGACCAGATTTTCCGCAATAGAAGCACAAGCCTTCCGAAAAACGACGGTCTTTTTCTTGAGAGCGAGGTGCCACCGATCCAATCTCCATCGGTTCACCACTGTTAGTACACACATTCTCATAACCAGAAACTGACATAGCAGAGGATTTGCTCTCATTAACCCTAGCACGCAGTCTTCTATCCACCCGTATAGCTAATTGCATAGCCTGTTGCAAATCCTCAGGTGTAGGATAAGCAATTAGCAGGTCTTTAACCCTTTCACTGAGCCCAGCAAGAAATAGACTTTTCAGAGCAGAATCGTTCCACCCTGTTTGAGTGGACCAACGACGAAAATGTGTACAATATTTTTCCACATTACCCGATCCTTGTTTTAGACGTCTCAACTCAGTCTCAGCTGATGCGACACGGTCAGGATCATCATATAATAGTCCCAAAGCAGAAAAAAAACTATCCACTGATCTGAAGCATGAATCACTAGGTTGCAAAGAAAAGGCCCACTCCTGAGGCTCTTTGCGCAAAAGTGACATTATGAACCCTACGCGCTGGGATTCATCCCCAGAGGACTTAGGTCTCAAACGAAAATACAATAAGCAAGCATTTTTAAATGAAAAAAATTCTCGGTGTTCACCAAAAAATAAATCCGGCAAACATACCTTAGGCTCCAAGAAATGTGCTCCAGGACAGTTACTCACGTGCTGACGGAGCTCGGCCACCTCCAGAGAGAGTCCCTGCAGGCGATGAGCCAAATCCTGAACCGACACCATGATGGAACAGAAAAATCTTTCCTTAGAGAATTTGCAGGCTGGACTTACTGTTATGTTCTGCTACCAAAGCTAAGGAAAGAGAGGAGATCTGTCCCTACTATAAGACTCAGCTGAATCCCTACGATGTAACAGGGAACCTGATCCTGCGATCAGACCTGCTAAAGTCCTAATCTAGTCTGTACGAAGACCTATAGATGTGGGGAGGGAATCCCTACAAGTACTAAGGACTGGGAGGAATATGGGACACCTCCTAACAGAAATAGTAGCAGACAGACGAACAAACAAAATAGATAGAACATAGAGGTCCGTAGACCAAGCAAACTAACAGAGTTAGATACAGAGCACAGGCTAGCTAGAAAGTAGATATACAATGAAGTCCAGCAAAGCCAGAAGGGCGGAGCAGGATTAAATAGGCCAACAAGGTCATGTGACCAGCAAAGGAAAAAAAACCTAACAGCAAAGTTCTAACAATGATATTAGCAAAAAAAATTGTTTTTTTAGTCTGCACCAGTTCTGTACACAGCTGAATTTCACACTAAATGACAAGGTGAGATATGGCTTCCTGTATCACGTTAGTAAAAGAAGAAAGTATTTTTTTTGTGTGGATGAGGCCTGTATAACATAGGAGATATGCTCCAAACTATTTCAATCTGAGATGTCCTCTGCTGTATAATGTTAGTAACAGAAGAAAGTATATTTTTTAGTGTGGATGATGCATGTATAACATAGCAGATATGCTCCAAACTATTTCAAACTGAGATGTGCTCCGCTGTGTAATGTTAATAACAGACGAAAGTATATTTTTTGGTGTGGATGACGCATGTATAACATAGCAGATATGCTCCAAGATATTTCAAACTGAGATGTCCCTTGCTCTATCACGTTAGTAATAGTGATGAGAGAATGTGCTCGCCACTGCTCGGTACCCACCCGAGCATCACTGTGCTCGACAAGCTCGGCGCTCGACGAGTATTTCTGGGTTGCTCGGGCGGGAACTCGGGTCCCCTCCCTGCATGTTTGGCTCTCTTTAGAGAGCCAATGAACATGCAGGGATTGCCTGTCATGCACTGTAATGCTGTAGCCATGTTGGTTGTGGGCATTACAGTGATCGGCTGGCCGCACAGCACCATCAGGTCTATATAAGACCTGCCGCTGCTATGCTCGTCACAGTCTACCCTGGAAACAGTTTGAGTAGGGAGAGCTGCTGCTGTGTCAGGGAGAGATTTCCTTGTTTATAGTTAGTATAGGTATTCCACAGCATATCTATACATCCATCTGAATTAACAGTCCTTCTGAGGACTAATCCAGCTGCATATATTCAGTGGTGATAGCAGGAGTTAGGCAGGCAGGCAGGGTATATGGCAGACTGCAGTGCATGATACAGCACAAGAGGGCCCATTGAATGTCCTGTTAGTATAGGCATTCCACTATATATATATATGTATGTATATATATATATATATATATATATATATATATATATATATGCAGTACGGACCAAAAGTTTGGACATACCTTCTCATTTAAAGATTTTTCTGTATTTTCATGACTTTGAAAATTGTACATTCACACTGAAGGCATCAAAACTATCAATTAACACATGTGGAATTATATACTTAACAAAAAAGTGTGAAACAACTGAAAATATGTCTTATATTCTAGGTTCTTCAAAGTAGCCACCTTTTGCTTTGATGACTGCTTTGCACGCTCTTGGCATTCTCTTGATGAGCTTCAAGAGGTAGTCACCGGAAATTGTTTTCATTTCACAGGTGTGCCCTGTCAGGTTTAATAAGTGGGATTTCTTGCCTTATAAATGGGGTTGGGATCATCAGTTGTGTTGTGCAGAAGTCAGGTGGATACACAGCTGATAATCCTACTGACTAGACTGTTAGAATTTGTATTATGGCAAGAAAAAAGCAGCTAAGTAAAGAAAAACGAGTGGCCATCATTACTTTAAGAAATGAAGGTCAGTCAGTCCGAAAAATTGGGCAAACTTTGAAAGTGTCCCCAAGTGCAGTCGCAAAAACCATCAAGCGCTACAAAGAAACTGGCACACATGAGGACCGCCCCAGGAAAGGAAGACCAAGAGTCACCTCTGCTTCTGAAGATAAGTTTATCCGAGTCACCAGCCTCAGAAATCGCAGGTTAACAGCAGCTCAGATTAGAGACCAGGTCAATGCCACACAGAGTTCTAGCAGCAGACACATGTCTACAACAACTGTTAAGAGGAGACTTTGTGCAGTAGGCCTTCCTGGTAAAATAGGTGCTAGGAAACCACTGCTAAGGACAGGCAACAAGCAGAAGAGACAAGTTTGGGCTAAAGAACACAAGGAATGGATATTAGACCAGTGTAAATCTGTGCTTTGGTCTGATGAGTCCAAATTTGAGATCTTTGGTTCCAACCACCGTGTCTTTGTGCGACGCAGAAAAGGTGAACGGATGGACTCTACATGCCTGGTTCCCACCGTGAAGCATGGAGGAGGAGGTGTGATGGTGTGGGGGTGCTTTGCTGGTGACACTGTTGGGGATTTATTCAAAATTGAAGGCATACTGAACCAGCATGGCTACCACAGCATCTTGCAGCGGCATGCTATTCCATCCGGTTTGCGTTTAGTTGGACCATCATTTATTTTTCAACAGGACAATGACCCCAAACACACCTCCAGGCTGTGTAAGGGCTATTTGACCAAGAAGGAGAGTGATGGGGTGCTACGCCAGATGACCTGGCCCCACAGTCACCAGACCTGAACCCAATCGAGATGGTTTGGGGTGAGCTGGACCGCAGAGTGAAGGCAAAAGTGCCAACAAGTGCTAAGCATCTCTGGGAACTCCTTCAAGATTGTTGGAAGACCATTTCCAGTGACTACCTCTTGAAGCTCATCAAGAGAATGCCAAGAGTGTGCAAAGCAGTCATCAAAGCAAAAAGGTGGACACTTTGAAGAACCTAGAATATAAGACATATTTTCAGTTGTTTCACTCTTTTTTGTTAAGTATATAAATCCACACGTGTTAATTCCTAGTTTTGATGCCTTCAGTGTGAATGTACAATTTTCAAAGTCATGAAAATACAGAAAAATCTTTAAGTGAGAAGGTGTGTCCAAACTTTTGGTCTGTACTGTGTATATATTTATATATATATATATATATATATATATAGCCATCTGAGGACTAATCCAGCTGCATATAATCAGTGCTAGGCAGGCAGGCAGTGTATGTGGCAGAATGCAGTTTATGATACTGCACAAGAGAGTCAATTGAATGTCCTGTCTGCTGCTGCTGTAATAATTACAGATACTTCTAGACATAGCCCCAGATATCAGGGGCCAGGGAAATTTTTTTTTATCTTAATCCTGGTTATTTGCTTAAAAAGCAATCCAGAATACACAATTTTTCTGGTCCATTTGCTTGTTCTCACTGCAGAATAAAGTCTTATCTGTTACATATTTCAGAGATAAAAATCCAGAAATTTGAACTGAATGTGGAAAATATTGGCCTCCTTTTCTATTCTATTGCAGTGTGTCGGTGAAGCTATTCACACTAGGTCTCTGTGTGGAATAATATTAGTAATTTACAGGCTAGCTATTTAAAACCGTGGTTCTCTGTCAGACATATCACCTAAAAGACTGTTCCAAAATCATACATTTCTTCCATTTTCATTACGTTGCAGTGTGTCGGTCAAGCTATTCACACTAGGTCTTTGTGTAGAATAATATTAGTAAATTACAGGCCTACTATTTAAAATTATGGTTCTCTGTCAGACGTATCACATATTACTGCATTCCAAAATCAGCCATTTCTCATGAACGTGGAAAATATTGTTCTCCATTTAAAATGGGCAAGGTGTGTGGCAAGGGACGGGGAAGTGGACGTGATGGTGTATGCAGAGGCTGAGGACGTGGCCTTGGGCAAGCTGAAATTGTGCCACAACAAACACCCACATCTTGTCGCTCGACCTTCCTGTTGCAATTACTAGGGGATCAGAGAACACCACTATAGAACACACAGCAGTGTCAAAAGGTTATTGGTTGGATAGCAGATAATGCTTCCAGTCACTTTGCCACCACCACAACCACCACCCTGTTTTCCACATGGTCAAGTCTCAGTAGCCGTGAGTCTAGACCGCATATTCCTCACCCTGATCCTCCTTCCTCCCACCATGCCGAGTGCCTGGAGACAACTGATCCCACACTTGGACAGTCAGAAGACCTGTTCACTTTTCCATTTGTAAATTCGGGCCTCTCGTCTGGCCACCTTCAAGCGAGTGAACAGGAGAGCGTGTGTAGTGATGCCCAAATATTGGAGCAGCCACAGCCACACCAAGGAGACAGTGGGAAAGTGCAATTGCTGTCGCAAGAGGTGGATGATGATGATGAGATACAATTGCCAGAAAGTCAGGAGGAGGACCAGGGTGCGGAAGTGGAAGACAAGGTGGTGGATGATGTAGTAACTGATCCAACCTGGCAGGGGGACATACAGAGCGATGACAGCAGCACACAGGGGGAGGGAGGCATAGCACCACAACAGGCAGGAAGAAACAGTGTGGTGGCCGCAGGCACAAGGCGGCAAAGCGTTCCTCATAACACCAACATGATGGAAGTTGCCAGTTCAACTGTTAGGTCATCCCGAGTCTGGTTATTTTTTAAAGACTCTGCAGATAACTCCAAAAAGGCCATTTTCACCACCTGCCAGGCCAGCATCAGCAGAGGTAGCAAAACTAGCAGTCTGACCACCACCAGCATGATCAGGCACATGGCAGCAAAGCCTCCGACTAAGCGTACCGAACTCCAAGGTCCAGCAGCAGTGTCTGCGGGTGACACCACTGCTTGTTCCGCTGTTGTGCATGCATGCCAATCCCCTGTCCATGGCGCATGCAACAATGCCCCCACCCTGCACCTGTCGTTGCACACTCTCAAGTAGCACCTTCAGCAAGCACGTCCACGTCCTTGTCCCAGCGCAGCGTTTAGCTGTCCCTACCTCTATCCTTAAAACGCAAGCGCAAATATGAAGCCAACGCCCCACAGGCCACACTAATACATTCACACATTTCGCGACTGCTTGAGCTCGAAATGTTGCCTTTTAGGCTCGTGGAGACGGAAGCTTTCCGCAACCTGATGGCAGCAACCATCCCTCGGTACTCGGTCCCCAGCCGCCACTATTTCTCCCGGTGTGCCGTCCCCGCATTAAACGAGCATGTGTCCCACAATATTAGACGTGCCCTCAACAATGCAGTTACTGGGAAAGTCCACCTAATTACGGACACATGGGCAAGTGCTTGTGGGTAGGAATGATACCTCTCGCTGACGGCACACTGGGTTAATATAGTGGAAGCCGGCACCCAGTCGGACCTTGGGATGGAACACATCCTCCCGACACTAAGGATTGCGAGCCCTGGGTCAATCAGGGTTGCCCCCACACTCTACAGCTCCTGCACCTCCTCTTGATCCTCCTCCTCTTCAGCATCCATCTCCGAAATGACCACATCAGTCGCAAGCTGGAAGCACTGCAGCACTGCCTCGGCCAAGCGGCAACAGGCTGTGATGAAGCTAATATGCTTAGGTGACAAACCACACAACGCTGAAGAGTTGTGGACAGCTCTGAAAGAGCAGGCCGATCTGTGGCTGACACTGCTGATCCTACAGCCAGGCATGGTCGTGTGTGACAATGTCCGGAACCTGGTGGTGGCTCTGAGTCTAGGCGAGCTCATACACGTACCATGCCTGGCCCATGTGCTTAACCTCGTGGTTCTCAAAACCTGCCCGGATCTGCTGGATCTACTTGTCAAAGTACGCCGCCTGTGTGCCCATTTCAGAAAGTCAGCTACAGCTTCCGCCGCTCTTGCCGTGCTTCAGCAGCGTTGGCAGCTTCCAGCTCACCGACTGATCTGCGATGTCCCCACACATTGGAACTCTACATTGCAGATTTTTGGAAGGATTTGTGAGCAGAAGAGGGCAGTTGTTGACTACCAGCATCAACAAGTATTCATCTCATACTCCACACATAAAACCTCAGGATTGGACATGGATGTCAGACATCTGTACCATCCTCCAAAGCTTTGAGGACTCCAAGATGGTGAGCGGCGATGATGCCATAATTAGCGTCACCATCCCGCTTCTCTGTCTTCTGAAATGCTCTCTGCTCACAATTAAAGAGGATGCATTGCAGGCAGAGCACAATGAGATGGAGCAAGGAACCAAACGGAGTGATTCCACACTGCCCAGCCTCATCTCATCCCAACGTGGATTGGGTGACAATGAGGAAGAGGAGGAGGAGGAAGAACAGGAGCTAGTTTCCTGCACTATAGAGGGTACTACCTGCACAACTGTCATACCGTTTGTTCAGCGTGGATGGACTGAGGACAGGGAGGAGAAGGAAGAGTAGGAGGTTGAGGAGGAGAGCATGGTCAGTCGTTCTCTTGGTGAGGACACGGAAGTCTTGCCTCTTTGCAGTCTGGCACACATGGCTGAGTTTATGTTACGCTGCCTTTCCCCTGACCCTCGCGTTGTCCAAATTTTGGGTGACAGTCATTATTGGTTGGTGACACTTCTAGACCCACACTGCAAGGATAACTTTCTGTCTCTTATTCCCATGCAGGACAGGCCTAATAAAATGGGGCAGTACCAGAAGGCCCTTGTTGTTATTCGTAAATTATAGGCCTTCTATTTAAAACCGTGGTTCTCTGTCAGACATACCATCTATAAGACTGTTCCAAAATCAGCCATTTCTTCTATTTCCATTCTGTTGCAGTGTGTCGGTTAAGCTATTCACACTAGGTCTCTGTGTAGAATAATATTAGTAAATTACAGGCCTGCTATTTAAAACTGTGGTTTTCTATCAGAAGTATCACATATAACTGCGGTTCAAATCCAGCCATTTGTAGTGAACGTGGAATATATTGTCTCCATTTATAGATTGTAGCAGTGTGTCAGTGTACACCATTTTACAGCTCCATTGGCTTGTTTGCAGAATACAGACAGTTTTTTTTGTTTTATTCATATTACTCTGTTGTGGAAGCAGAGGAACTTTTTTCAATGATCATTGATCAACGCACGTTATCCATATGACTGACGTAATAATACAGAAATTTTGAGGAGCGTGCCAAATATTCCACTCCTTTTAAAGTCAGCCACCTGTGTTTTGTTGAAGCAGTTGACACTTGGTCGCTGACAAATAACATATTATTAGGCGACTGAAACCTTGGCCATCAGACGTTATCCCATATGACTGCCCTAATAATCCAGCAATTATTGAGAGTGTGTCAAATATTACACTCCATTTAAAGTATTGCAGTTGAGGGTTCAAACCTATTCTCAGTTGGCCGCTGACAAATAGCATATCTGTGAACAATGTTGTCAGAGTATTACGCCACTTTTTCGGACTAACAAAAAAAAAATAAAAAACAAGGTAAAATGGAATAAATGTTAAGAAACATTCTTTCCAGGGTAATGACTTGTATATAAGGCCAAAAAAAAAAAAAAGAAAGTTGTGGACCGTGGAAGACATTTATGCGACCAAGATGAACACTCATCTTGTGATGATGCTACCTAGCAGCAGCACCTGTTCCTATTGTAAATGCATCTAACAGCGTTATCGATAGGGAATAGAATAGATTTTAAATTTTTATAGCCTTTACCAGCAGCACGCAGTATAAGGCAATAATACCTGGCTGGATCGGTGTAATATGCTATCCATACTGCAATACCTCACCTTTCAGATAAGACAGTTAATATTCTAGAATATAGAATCTATTTGAATTGTCCTTCCCATTATTAAGGAGTGTGTCTCCTATACTGTTATTGCATATGCAACAATTTCAAGGGCTGCCAAAAATTAGGATGCACTCCAATACACATTTGAAGAGACGTAAAAAAAAAAATAAAATAAATAAAAACACAGTAGGATCTTTCTTTAGTATAAAAACCAGATTCGCCAATGTAACCTCAATATAATCACATTGTTCAGCTCCTGCACCTCCTCCTCCAGTTCTGCTTCCATCTCCGAAATGACCACATCAGTCACAAGCTGAAATCACTGTAGCACTGCCTTGGCCAAGCGGCAACAGGCTGTGCTGAAGATAACATGCTTAATGCTTAGGTGGCAAACTGCCCACCGCTGCAGAGTTGCTGAAAGCTGTAACACAGCAGCCTGATCTGTGGCTCTCACTGCTTAACATACAGCCAGGCATGGTCATGTGTGACAATGGGTGGAACCTGGTGGCGGAGAAATGACAGCCGGAGTAGATACGGTTTCCCTCTATGCCAGTCCTTTTACCGAGCTAAAGAATATAACTCTCACTGAGGAGCAGTGTCAGACTGAAAAACATTGGGCCCACCAGAGGATTTGATTCTGAGGGCCCACCTTTCTCCCCTGCTCTAGAGTCCTATAGCAGCTGCAAAGTTTTCGCTATCATGAACTCTCCTGAAGGAGAAGCCAGGGCCCACCCGAGGATTCATTGGTGGGCCCGTCCAACCCTGCCGAGAAGCAGCCCTGGTTAAGAAAAGTGTTTGGGAATGTTTGAGACACTCTATGGCTATTTTTTTACTATGGACTGGCTCCGTACCGTCCCTGGCCACATTCATCTGTCCACGTGTTTGTGGTTAGGGGGTCCTTCCTAGTAAGTGCACTGGGGAGGGCACAGATAATGTTCTGGGTCACGCGCTTGTGGAAGGCAGAGACGATACCGGGAGAAGTAGTGGCGGCTGGGGACCGAGTATGGACATCCGGCCACCACCGCCATGAGTTTGTGGACAGCTTCTGCCTCCACGAGCCTAAAAGGCCACATTTCAAGTGCAAGCAACTGCCCAGAAATCTGTCCGTTTACTATTGCGGCCTGTGGGTGGGTGGCTGGCTGCATACATGCTCTTGCATTCCAAGGAATGGGGTAGGGACAACTGAATGCTGCGCTGGGACAAGGACGTGGACGATGATTGTTGCAAGTCTGCAACAACAGGTGCATGGCGGGAGGCATCTTGCATGCGCCAACGATCACTTATGATGGGAACACTTTTAGGCAGTGACCTGGGAGTCAGAGATGCTTGCAGGGGTCTGCCCCATGCTGTTCCCATGTCTTTTCAGCACTATATGCATGTGTCTGATGATGTGTCACACACCACATTGCCAGATAAGGTTGTAAAATGTTAAAATTACATTTCCCAGTGAATACATTTGTCTTGGTTGAAAGCAATGCAAAAGTGCAAAAACGCATCAAAACGCTACGTGTGAACAGAGCCCAAGGTGTGGAGGAGCATTTTTGTTTTTGGTTATTTATTTTGCCTTATATACAAGTCATTACCCTGGAAAGGATGTACCTTAACATATTTCCCAGGAAAATCCATTTTGGCTTCGCTTTTGTATGTTTTATTGTGAGTCCCTAAAAGTGGCATAATACCTCTGACAACATTGTGGACAGAAGTGACCTGGGAGTCAGAAATGCTTCCAGGGGTCTTCCCCATACTGTTCCCATGTTATTTGAGCACTGTTCCCATCGATTTGGGCAATATTTAGGCCCTCTGCAGACCGCCATGGGGAGCATCCAGAAAAATGCTAGAGTTTCCCATAGACTTACAGTGGTGGCCAAAAGTATTGGCACCCCTGCAATTCTGTCAGATAATACTCAGTTTCTTCCTGAAATTGATTGCAATCACAAATTCTTTGGTATTATTATCTTCATTTAATTTGCTTACAAGGAAAAAACACAAAAGAGAATGAAGCAAAAATCCAATCATTGATCATTTCACACAAAACTCCAAAAATGGGCCAGACAAAAGTATTGGCACCCTCAGCCTAATACTTGGTTGCACAACCTTTAGCCAAAATAACTACGAACAACCGCTTCCGGTAACCATCAATGAGTTTCTTACAATGTTCTGCTGGAATTGTAGACCATTCTTCTTTGGCAAACTGCTCCAGGTCCCTGATATTTGAAGGGTGCCTTCTCCAAACTGCCATTTTGAGTTCTCTCCACAGGTGTTCTATGGTATTCAGGTATGGACTCATTGCTGGCCACCTTAGAAGTCTCCAGTGCTTTCTCTCAAACCATTTTATAGTGCTTTTGGAAGTGTGTTTTGGGTCATTGTCTTGCTGGAAGACCCATGACCTCTGAGGGAGACCCAGCTTTCTCACACTGGGCCCTATATTATGCTGCAAAATTTGTTGGTAGTCTTCAGACTTCATAATGCCATGCACACGGTCAAGCAGTCCAGTGCCAGAGGCAGAAAAGCAACCCCAAAACATCAGGGAACCTCCACCATGTTTGACTGTAGGGACCGTGTTCTTTTCTTTGAATGCCTCTTTTTTTTTCCTGTACACTCTATGTTGATGCTTTTTCCCAAAAAGCTCTACTTTTGTCTCATCTGACCAGAGAACATTCTTCCAAAATGTTTTAGGCTTTCTCAGGTAAGTTTTGGCAAACTCCAGCCTGGCTTTTTTATGTCTCGGGGTAAGAAGTGGGGTCTTCCTGGGTATCCTACCATACAGTCCCTTTTCATTCAGACGCCGACGGATAGTACGGGTTGACACTGTTGTACCCTCGGATTGCAGGGCAGCTTGAACTTGTTTGGATGTTAGTCGAGGTTCTTTATCCACCATCCGCACAATCTTGCATTGAAATCTCTCGTCAATTTTTCTTTTCAGTCCACATCTAGGGAGGTTAGCCACAGTGCCATGGGCTTTAAACTTCTTGATGACACTGCGCACGGAAGACACAGGAACAGTCAGGTCTTTGGAGATAGACTTGTAGCCTTGAGATTGCTCATGCTTCCTCACAATTTGGTTTCTCAAGTCTTCAGACAGTTCTTTGGTCTTCTTTCTTTTCTCCATGCTCAATGTGGTACACACAAGGACACAGGACAGAGGTTGAGTCAACTTTAATCCATGTTAACTGGCTGCAAGTGTGATTTAGTTATTGCCAACACCTGTTAGGTGCCACAGGTAAGTTACAGGTGCTGTTAATTACACGAATTAGAGAAGCATCACATGATTTTTCAAACAGTGCCAATACTTTTGTCCACCCCCTTTTTTAGGTTTGGTGTGGAATTGTATCCAATTTGGCTTTAGGACAATTCTTTTTGTGTTTTTTCATTGAAGACAAATTAAATGAAGATAATAATACCAAAGAATTTGTGATTGCAATCATTTTCAAGAAGAAGCTGAGTATTAACTGACAGAATTGCAGGGGTGCCAATACTTTTGGCCACCACTGTACATTGGGCTCATTACTCGGACTGAGCACTCGAGCTTTCCAATTTGCTCGACTCGAACAATGAGTACCCGAGCATTTTAGTGCTCACTCATCACTAGTTAGTAACAGAAGAAAGTATTTTTTTTACTGTGAATGACGCCTGTATAACATAGGAAATATGCTACAAATTATTTCAATTTGAAATATCCCCTGCTGTATCACGTTAGTAACAGAAGAAAGTATTTTTTTAGTGTGGATGACGCCTGTATAACATAGCAGATATGCTCCAAACTATTTCAAACTGAGATGTCCCCTGATGTATCACGTTAGTAACAGAAGAAAGTATTTTTTTTAGTGTGGATGACGCCTGTATAACATAGAATATATGCTCCAAGATATTTCAAACTCAGATCTAGCCTGCTGTATCACGTTAGTCACAGAAAAAATAGATTTTTTTACTTTGCATAAGCTATGCATACAGCTGAATTTCACCTCCACAAAAGGACAAGGTGGCTTATAGCAGATTGTATCACGTTTGTCACAGAAAAACATATTTTTTGTACTCTGGCTAGCAGCAGAAAAAATAGATTTGTTTACTCTGAAAACAGCTGAATTTCAACGCCACAAAAGGACTAGGTAGATTATAGCAGAATGTATCACGTTTGTCACAGAAAAAATATTTTTTGTACTCTGGTTAGCAACAGAAAAAATAGATTTTTTTTACTGTACATACAGCTTAATTTCACCCCCCAAAAAATGACAAAGTGGGCTAAAATAGCTTGTGATATCACATTAGCCAATGAAAAAAATAGATTTTTTTCACTCTGCACTCAGAAACTCTGCATACAGCTGAATTTCAACTGCTCAAAATAAAAAGGTGGACTACTAGGGCTTGCTTGCTTTATCACATTAGCAAGTGAAAAAAATTTTTTTTTTAAGGGATACTCATGCATGGAGCACAACAGAAGCAGAGCACAACAGAGTTCTATGACATGGGCCCTGCTGTCTTTGTCTGGACCTCAGTAATAGCACAAGAAAAAAAAAATCTGCTGGAAGATCGATTTCACAGACACACAGGACACTAGTTATCTAAACTATCTGACTTACAAGCAAACGCCTATCTATCTAGCACAAATCTCTCAGTATACAGGAGCAGAGTCCAGTAGCAGTGTCTGTGACCAGTTACATGCATAAAATGGTGCTCACAGAACATGTCTGCTCTTTATATAGAGAAGACATGTGATTTCAGCCGCCAATGGCACAAGCCCTTGTGTCTGGACAGTGTGGATGCTTCCTGCGCTGTGATTAGCTAGCCGCTATTTGCACACATAAAGTTAGAAAAAAAAATTAGAAGCACTGCGCTGCTCTCAGCTTCTGTCTGCTCTCCCCCAGCCCCTCCCCTCATCAAACACGCCCCCCTGCTCATCATACACAAGCAGTATGCTAGGCAAAGTGTTAAAAACATAAAAATAAATAAATTTTCCCGCACTTTTTCTCCGAATATTACCCGTTTTTGCTGATTTTAAGAAAAAATGCATTTCCGATCACGAATCCAAATGTGGCATATTTGTGTCGAATTTAACATTTGAGATCGGATTTCTCATCACTATTTATGTATGTCATCATTAATATTTTGAACTGAACTCTCTAGGCCAGGCCTGCACAACACACGGTCCACGGGCCGAATGCGGCCTGCCAAACCGTTTGCTGTGGTCCACAGAGCTGTCCGAGTGACTGACTAACTTCTTTCCTTCTTCCCATATTCATGTCTTTCAGATGTGAATACATTTGAACATTTGAGCACCCCCGGGACTGGGCCAGAGGAGAACTTGTCAGCCCCACCCCCAACGTGCAGCAGTGTGATAAGTTCAGCCAGCACCGCACAGGCAGCCGAGATGGCGGGAATTAATAAGCACTCCGTGGAGGAACTGAAGATAATATTTTAGATGAGAAGTCCAGAGGAAGGATTGTGTTACTACCAGGGCGCATAATGTGGCAATATAGGATATTATGGGGCAATTTGGGACAGTATGAGACAATTGGTTAGGAATTGTGAAAGGGGGCGTCGTATAACTGGGGCAGGGCAATCGGGTGGGGGAACTTTATGATGAGAGGTAGTGTGGGATAGATATGGAAAGTGTCAGTTTGGGGAGATATTTTGGACAGGGACAGTATGTGGGTGAACATTATGGGGAGGGACTGTGTGGGGGATATTATGGGGTATGGAGAGGGACAATATGGGGGAACATTATGGAGATGGGCAGTGTGGGTGGGAGTACATTATGGAATGGCATGGAGGGGCATTATGTGGAGATATTATGGAGAGGGGCAGTAAAGGGGACATTATGGAGAGGGGCTGTGTGGCGGATATTATGGAGAAGGGCAGAATAAGGGGACATTATAGAGAGGGACTGTGTGGGGGATATTATAGAGATGGGCAGTGTAGGGGATATTAATTGGCGGACAATGTGGGGGCATATTATGGAGAAGGGTAGTGTGGAGGGGGATATTTGTGCAGGAAGCACAGTGTGAGGCAATTATTTATTCAGGGATTTAACATGGGAGATATTTTTATTTATGGGGCAGTATAATTATACTTTTAATTTTAAGGGCTGCTGAAGATGGAAAAGAGGGAAGTCTGGAGAGACAAGCTCTGCGCATGAAATCTCATCATGACATGTGTCACTTTATGTGTTGTTCACTTTTGAATGCTTTACTTTAAGATGATTCTGAGATTGATTTTGTGACACGTTAGACTTTATGTAAATGTAGGTCAATATGTTTTAAGTTTATGAACAAAAAAATCTGAAATTTACAATACATTTTTAAAAATTTGTAATTTTCAAAATTGTAATATTTCTCCTAAAAAACAGGGACCTTTATGTTAGGAGTCTCCACATATAACACAATTTTAAAAAGTAAACTCCTTAAGGTATTCAAAACACCATTTAAAATATTTCTTAACCCTTTATGAGTTTTACAGGAATTAAAGCAATGTAGACAAAAGAATTAAACATTTCATTTGTTTTACTGATATTGAATTTTAAGTTTGAAGTTCATAACAAAGAAACACAACTAAATGTTTATAACCCTGTAGTTTTTGGTAATATCCCATCTGCTTCCCAAGCATGGTACTTGATTAAAAAAACAGGCCTCATAAATGAGAAAGCATAATTTGTATTTAGGGGCTTCCTTTTATTTAGGATTTTTAGGCACTGTTTTAGGTTGCAGAGTTCTTGAAGTGCCAACACACAAGAAAAATATACCCCTCAAATAAATATTATGAAAATATATATATATTTTACATTTTTTTAAAACAGGTAAAAAGTTTGCTCAATTACAGCAATAAGCTATATGTGTTCATACACTACTAAGAGTCTGACAGGACTTGATCTCAATTTTGCTGGGTTTCGGACACTAATTAGAATTTTTAAATCCCTTGTTGTAGTAGTGTAGCACCCTGAGGATTCGGCTGCTACAGGGGTATTGCACCTCAGCCAGAGGTGTGGTATTCCACTCCCGGGTAAGGATGGAGTGTGGGACTGAGCTCAGTAGGCTGCATGCACTACATACATCCCATTTCCGGGGGACAGATCAATGGTACTCCCACTAGAGAAATGTGCAGGTACGACAGTGTCTGTCCCTGGCTGGAGTGGGAGGGGGGTGGAACATCCCAGTAGTGTAGGGGCAGATAGGGGGAGCAGTCTGGGTAATGCTAGGAGCTCATTGGGTGCTGGTCACCTGAGCTCACACATAGAGGGAGTATATAAGGTGGGAACCATCTTAGATCAGGGTCAGTCAGTCTGTCAGAGTGGAGTCAGAGAAGCAGAGCAGCTCAGCCAGCTCCAAGGCCAAGAGAGAGAGAGAGGAGAAAGAAGGACCCAGAGGGGGAGAAGAGGGAACTCCAAGAACCCAAAATTAGACCAGAGGGTGAAGAGTTGGCACAAGGGTACCGGATCCTAAGCTGGTGGAGGGCCCTAATCCTTAGCCAGAGACCGGAGGTCGTGGGCAGGATCTGCCACGACCACCCACTAAATCCACCCGGAAGGCAAACCGTGAATAGGGTCAGGGAACCCAGAGACAAGGGTTTTACCAACAAGAGGCCCGAGGGAGCCGGACTTAGGTGGATCCCTGGTGGGGAAGGCCAGAGAGAAGGACAAGTCAGAAAGGGAGCTCAGGACCACGCTCCAGAATCACCTGGGGGTTGGCCGAATCCAGGACCTGGTGGACGCAGCACGGCTCGGGCGGTCACTCAAGGCCGGAGTGACCAACACAAAAGCAGTAAGTAAAACCCTGAACTGCACAGCCCGACTCGGAGTCTTATTACCACTCTCACTGCACCACCACAACCACCACCCTCTACAACTGACCCCCTGAGGCTATACCCCTCCCGTTGGGGGTTATACTACCAGAAGATGCACACACACCACCAGCCTCAGCGGACCCTGCTGCAGCGGCGGCCGTATTGACCGCAAATCAACGGGTGGCGTAGTCGACATAAAAGAACATTTAGTAACATCTATAAGGACTGCCACACACTGAGCTTGACACCCTGGGCACGGACCGGGTCACCGCCACTCGGAGACTACAACCCCCATCTGATCCGGCTCCGGGTATCCCCCAAACAACACTGGCCCAGGGGACGCGTCATCTTTGGCGTAGTTGGCAGGATCACGTGCCCGCAACAACCGGGTACTGCGTGCCTGAAGAAAAGTTCACCGTTACCTCAAAAAGAAGTCTCCCGCCGGTTCCGGAGGGTCCCCGCCAACGGACCCCATCACAGGTCGATTCCCGCCTGTTGTCCGCCATTTGCAGCTTTTTCCCGCCATCCATGGAGTTTCCCGCCACTGGGAGACGATTCCCGCCATTTCCAAAGATTTCCCGCCTTGGAAGAGCGGACGCCATTATGGGCGTGCCAGAGGGTGGCAAGAGGTCACCTCCCATCGTGGGCCAGGTCGAAGAATGGCGCCAAAAGCGGAAACCGCGCCCACCAACAGAGACTGTGATGCTGGAAGTGTCCATCAGCGTAAGAGAACTGCCCCTGGAACTGACAATCACAAAGTTGCCCCGGGACCACCCTCAATGTGGGCGGAGACAGAACAAGAGAGCAAAGATGGGTGTCGCCTGGAGCAGTCTGGAGAGAGCGCACCCGGAGACAAGAAGTCTGGAGAGGAGTCCAGAGAAAGCCTACCCGGAGATGGAGGGAGAGTCAGGCAGCACCGACCCAGTGGTCAGGAGCCTGCTGCAAGCAACAACCCCACTAGGCCTAGTGGAGGTCCTGGCACAGCTTCCCCGAGACCGGGAGTGTGCACAGACTGCGCTGGAGGGCCTCGCACGGAGGATGGCCCGGGTGCAGCGAGAGACGTTGACGGAGTGGAGCCGTGAGATGGCCCAGCAGACCGGAACCCGTCAGCGGAGCACGCCACCCAAGACGAGGAGACAGACCGCCTCTGAGGATGGTGCAGGAGGAGTGAAGGCCGGAGACGGCGCCGAGAAGGGAGCTGAACGAATGGAGGCAGGTAAAGGGGACGTCTCTACCCCGAGCCGGGAAACCGCGTGCCTGCCCCAGCTCCCCGTCGCAGAGCCCGAAATTCCCCCTGCCGTGCCCGTCGCTGCATCGTCACCGCCGCAGACTAGGCCTCAACCGGAAACCGCGGCCGCGACCCCTGTGACGTCACGCGCTTCGACCCTGAGCGCGGCAAAGCAGGAAATACCATCGGCCTGGTCGCAAGGCCTAGTACACCCGGGCGCCGCCATTCCAACAGCGCCCCCTACCTCCGCGGAGCCACCAGCCTGGTCGCAGGGCCGAGTAACCACGGGCGCCGCCGTTCTTACGGTGCCCTTTTCCTTTAGCGTGCCCCAAGCCTGGTCGCAAGGCCTGGTCAACCCGGGCGCCGCTACCACCACAGCGCCCATAACACCTAAAGTACCGCACCTGGGTGAGGACCTGTTCGCCCAGCATACGTGCCCGGATGGGCAGCCCTTCATATGGCCACCGGAGTTTCACCATCCCCGACTCCGGAAAGAAAGACCCCTAGATGAACCCCTGATTCCGGTTCCGAAGCCCGTCAGGAGGACCCAGCCCCCGCTAGAGGAGGCACAGTTTGAGTGGGACCCCACCGGAGGAGACCTCATGGGGTTCACTCAGGAGACTCGGGCGGCCGCAGCGGAGCGTGCAGAGTGCTGCCGCCAGCAGCTCGAGGTCTTCGAGAAGGAGCGGAGAGAGAGGCGGGTCCGGGAACAGCAAGCACAGATAAGGAGCGCGGAGCAGAAGAGCCGGACCAGGAGGAACCCCCGTGCAGCTCATGGTCCCCGTACCACCGGGACTGTGATTAAATTCAACCTGCAGCATGGGTGGGGCTTCATAAAAGACCACCATACCCCCGGCGACGTCTTTGTCACACGCAGAGACGTAGAAAGCCATCTGCCGGAGGGACACAGAGGTCGTGACCTGTACGTAGGGGACGAGGTCACGTTCACCCGGCACAAGTGTGCCAAAGGACCCTACGCCCTCCATGTGCATCGCCTGACGGAGGAGGAGCTGCGGTGTGAGGAGGAGCAGGAGGACCCGGACGGGTCTAAATCCAAAGAAGGAGCAGGAGGACGCCGTCGTTAAAGTACGGTAAAGAGACTGTAAATAGTTACCCATCGGGGTACAGTGAACTGTTGCTGCTTTAAATAAGTCCCCGTTGGGACAAGAGTGAACTGTTAACCCGTGTGTCCCTATTCCCATTACCTGGCCGAGGACTGAGAGCGGCCATATTCCCCTTGTATATAGTTGCGCTTCCTAAGGCGCCCCCTACCGGTTTTATAGTAAACTGTTGTTTTTCTTAAAGAGACTGTCGCGCTTTTCCCTGTCACAAGTTGCACCGTGGCCGGAGGAGCAAGAGTGTTTACAAGGATGTTATTTATGAAAAGTTTTATATGAAAAGTTTTATTGCTGATAATATATGTGATGTTTTATATGTTTATGTTTATGAAAAAATTGTATGTTTTGGATGTTTTTATCTTTAACAGCCCGAGGACGTGCTGTGATTTACCAGGGGGGAATGTAGCACCCTGAGGATTCGGCTGCTACAGGGGTATTGCACCTCAGCCAGAGGTGTGGTATTCCACTCCCGGGTAAGGATGGAGTGTGGGACTGAGCTCAGTAGGCTGCATGCACTACATACATCCCATTTCCGGGGGACAGATCAATGGTACTCCCACTAGAGAAATGTGCAGGTACGACAGTGTCTGTCCCTGGCTGGAGTGGGAGGGGGGTGGAACATCCCAGTAGTGTAGGGGCAGATAGGGGGAGCAGTCTGGGTAATGCTAGGAGCTCATTGGGTGCTGGTCACCTGAGCTCACACATAGAGGGAGTATATAAGGTGGGAACCATCTTAGATCAGGGTCAGTCAGTCTGTCAGAGTTGAGTCAGAGAAGCAGAGCAGCTCAGCCAGCTCCAAGGCCAAGAGAGAGAGAGAGGAGAAAGAAGGACCCAGAGGGGGAGAAGAGGGAACTCCAAGAACCCAAAATTAGACCAGAGGGTGAAGAGTTGGCACAAGGGTACCGGATCCCAAGCTGGTGGAGGGCCCTAATCCTTAGCCAGAGACCGGAGGTCGTGGGCAGGATCTGCCACGACCACCCACGAAATCCACCCGGAAGGCAAACCGTGAATAGGGTCAGGGAACCCAGAGACAAGGGTTTTACCAACAAGAGGCCCGAGGGAGCCGGACTTAGGTGGATCCCTGGTGGGGAAGGCCAGAGAGAAGGACAAGTCAGAAAGGGAGCTCAGGACCACGCTCCAGAATCACCTGGGGGTTGGCCGAATCCAGGACCTGGTGGACGCAGCACGGCTCGGGCGGTCACTCAAGGCCGGAGTGACCAACACAAAAGCAGTAAGTAAAACCCTGAACTGCACAGCCCGACTCAGAGTCTTATTACCACTCTCACTGCACCACCACAACCACCACCCTCTACAACTGACCCCCTGAGGCTATACCCCTCCCGTTGGGGGTTATACTACCAGAAGCTGCACACACACCACCAGCCTCAGCGGACCCTGCTGCAGCGGCGGCCGTATTGACCGCAAATCAACGGGTGGCGTAGTCGACATAAAAGAACATTTAGTAACATCTATAAGGACTGCCACACACTGAGCTTGACACCCTGGGCACGGACCGGGTCACCGCCACTCGGAGACTACAACCCCCATCTGATCCGGCTCCGGGTATCCCCCAAACAACACTGGCCCAGGGGGCGCGTCAGTAGTATATTGGAAACTACTTTACTATCCTTAAGATATTCTAAGAGTATAATTTTGTTTTGGGTTTTCCTGGTAATCTAAATCTATAATATTATGTCATAAGGAAGCTTTATTATTATTTAACTTATGGTAGTGTCTGTGGCATGGCCATGCGGTAAATCAAAGTGCTTTTCATAATATTTACACTCTAGTATTGCCTCATCCCTGTCTCTTTCAGTTTTCCTATATGCAAGGCCCCAAAACATCTTAATCTCTGGTATACAAAAAGAGGTCTACTTGTAGGAGGCTACCGAATTGATGACATTGTGCTTTCAAGAACAAATTGTTAGGTGTATATGTGGCGCCCCTGAGGGTTCGGTCACCACAGAGGTATTTCATCTCATCCAGGGGTGTGGTATCTCACTCTCAGGTAAGGAAGGAGTATGGCTCAGGACCCTAACACTACATCCACTACAGCACATTTCCGGGGGACAGGGCGAGATTACTCCTACGGGAGAGCACAGTCCCTGATCCCTGGCTGGAGTGGGGGGAACCACTTAGAGAGGGGGAACTAGGTAGTGGATGGGTGGAGGACGTAGATCCTGGGAGCACTGGAGTAGGAGGTATAAAAGTGAGGAACCATTTTGGTTCAGGGAGAAGAGTCAGTCAGAGGAGGAAAGTGTCAGGAGCAGGGGCTCTGTACGAGCTCTGCTCCACAGGCAGGCCTAGTTAGGAGGCCTGAGCCTGAAGGAGAAAGGAGAGGAAAGAGGGAGCAGGAAGGCTCCAGGACGAGGAGTGAAGGAACCCTAGGGGTTCGGGCCGTGCAGCCGCCACCCGTATGCCCACCGCTGCCAGTAGGTAGGGGGGTCAGGCCAAAGAAGGGGAACAGGGTCCCCCAGCCAGCGGAGACTACAGGGCTCAACTGGGAACCGGAGGCTGCAGGACTTCAAGTACAGCAGGCCGTCCACACCAGCCACTAGGAAAGTAGCCACATAGGGTCAGGGGACGGAACACACGTCACCCGCTAAGGCCCGAGGACACTGGACAGAGGTGCCGCTAGGTGTGAGGTACAAGGAGAGAGGCCAGAGAGGACACACAGAAGGGGGTCCTGCTAAATGCTCCAGAGCTACCTGGGAGTCGACTGAGCCTCTTACTCGGTGAACACAGGACGACACGGGAAGTTATGAACCTGCAGTAATAACTTGGAGTGAAAGAACTGTGAGTAAAGGCCCTGAGACTGCATTGCAAAGGCTCCGTGTTATCATTACTGATCCCGGCACTACCACCACCATCATCCACCCACGCTGCCCTGAAGCTACACTCCACCTGTGGGGAGTCACATCACCTAGCTGCACATACCACCAGCTTCAGCGGACTGCCCCGCAGCGGCGGTTACCGATGACCGCAATCCACAGGTGGCGTAGTCGGACATCAATATTTGTGCACATAGACTACTACCCTGGTTTGACCGCCCTTGGTCACGGACCAGGTCACTGCCACGGTGACTACAACCCCCAGCATCTACAAGGCCCGGCTCCGGGTGCCCCCACGGCCTAGGGGGCGCATCATATAAATTAGTCAGGGCAACCATTTTGCATCAATACATTACAAGAGCCACGCTGTTTACATTTTTCCATCAACTTTGTTATATGGGGCTGAAAGGGTATGTCTACTTTCAGAAAAGTGGGCCCAAACTGTAAAATACATAAAATTACAAATTCAGCAGGTACTCACTCTTCCTGGGTCCTGCGCCAGCTTCCTGCCACTGCTCCGACTTTGGTGTTTTGACTATAGTGGTGACATCATGTCACCAGCATGCATCACTGCTCTAGCCAGACTCTTTCCTCAGTAAAAAATAAAACAAAAACAAATATATCTGGTGTCACCGTATCCATAACAGTCAGAACCCATGCAATAAACACCCTAAAGAGAAAAAAAATTTGAACTGCCAGAATTGCTTTTTTTCGGTCACTTGGCTTAATAAATTCCATAAAAAGCAATCAAAACATTTCATGTATTCCAAAATGGTATCTATAGAAACACTGGCATCCTAGACAAAAAAACAAGTCCTCACATGGCTCCATTGCAAGAAAAGTAGAAACTGGCGACAAAAAAAAAAAATATTTTCTTTTACAAAGTTCTAATTTTTTTAAACCACCAATATAATAATAATAATAAAAATAATACAAAAAAACTATATAAATAAGGAATCACCACTTTTGGTATTGTCCTAAAGAATGATATTGCAAGGTAATTTTTACAATACAATGAAAACTATAAAATAAATAACAAAAAAATAGGATTACTTTTTTTTCATTCCACTAGGATTTTTTTTCCCATTTTTCAGAAGTTCATTGTATGGTAAAATGAATGGTGCCATTCATAACTTTATACGTTATATGAAAAAAAAAAGGATAGCTCCTGCAGGACGGGGAAGGAAAGAGTACCACAGTTCAGTTAGTTTTAGCATAGACAGTGATATAAAAAATATATATATACAGTACAGACCAAAAGTTTGGACACACCTTCTTATTTAAACATTTTTCTGTATTTTCAAGACTATGAAAATTGTACATTCACACTGAAGGCATCAAAACTATGAATTAACACATGTGGAATTATATACTTAACAAAAAAGTGTGAAACAACTGAAAATATGTCTTATAGTCTAGGTTCTTCAAAGAAGCCACCTTTTGCTTTGATGACTGCTTTGCACACTCTTGGCATTCTCTTGATGAGCTTCAAGAGGTAGTCACCGGAAATGGTTTTCACTTCACAGGTGTTCCCTGTCAGGTTTAATAAGTGGGATTTCTTGCCTTATAAATGGGGTTGGGACCATCAGTTGTGTTGTTCAGAAGTCAGGTGGATACACAGCTGATAGTCCTACTGAATTGACTGTTAGAATTTGTATTATGGCAAGAAAAAAGCAGCTAAGTAAAGAAAAAAAAACGAGTGGCCATCATTACTTTAAGAAATGAAGGTCAGTCAGTCCGAAAAATTGGGCAAACTTTGAAAGTGTCCCCAAGTGCAGTTGCAAAAACCATCAAGCGCTACAAAGAAACTGGCTCACATGAGGACCGCCCCAGGAAAGGAAGACCAAGAGTGACCTCTGCTTCTGAGGATAAGTTTATCCGAGTCACCAGCCTCAGAAATCGCAGTTTAACAGCAGCTCAGATTAGAGACCAGGTCAATGCCACACAGAGTTCTAGCAGCAGACACATCTCTACAACAACTGTTCAGAGGAGACTTTGTGCAGCAGGCCTTCATGGTAAAATAGCTGCTAGGAAACCACTGCTAAGGACAGGCAACAAGCAGAAGAGACTTGTTTGGTCTAAAGAACACAAGGAATGGACATTAGACCAGTGGAAATCTGTGCTTTGGTCTGATGAGTCCAAATTTGAGATCTTTGGTTCCAGCCACCGTGTCTTTGTGCGACGCAGAAAAGGTGAACAGATGGACTCTACATGCCTGGTTCCCACCGTGAAGCATGGAGGAGGAGGTGTGATGGTGTGGGGGTGCTTTGCTGGTGACACTGTTGGGGATTTATTCAAAATTGAAGGCATACTGAACCAGCATGGCTACCACAGCATCTTGCAGCGGCATGCTATTCCATTCGGTTTGCGTTTAGTTAGACCTTCATTTATTTTTCAACAGGACAATGACCCCAAACACACCTCCAGGCTGTGTAAGGGCTATTTGACCAAGGGGGAGAGTGATGGGGTGCTACGCCAGATGACCTGGCCTCCACAGTCACCAGACCTGAATCCAATCGAGATGGTTTGCGGTGAACTGGACCGCAGAGTGAAGGCAAAAGGGCCAACAAGTGCTAAGCATCTCTGGGAACTCCTTCAAGATTGTTGGAAGACCATTTCCAGTGACTACCTCTTGAAGCTCATCAAGAGAATGCCAAGAGTGTGCAAAGCAGTCATCAAAGCAAAAGGTGGCTACTTTGAAGAACCTAGAATATAAGACATATTTTCAGTTGTTTCACACTTTTTTGTTAAGTATATAATTCCACATGTGTTAATTCATAGTTTTGATGCCTTCAGTGTGAATGTACAATTTTCATAGTCATGAAAATACAGAAAAATATTTAAATGAGAAGGTGTGTCCAAACACACACACACACACACACACACACACATATTTTACTCTTGAATGCTAATTTGTCCCTTGAGCCGAATATAGTGAAGTACTACTGATCATAGTATGGTCTACTACTATAAACAGTTGTGGCTTGGGTCCCCAAACTACAGCAGCAAGAAAATGAAGAATTTTAAAATTAATTCTTTCAAAATATTAATAATCTTAGGCAATTTTATACAAATTTTATCCAGACAAAATCCCTTTTTAATAGTCACCAATTTACACATAGTCACGTTGCAGTAAAAGATCTTATTGAAATGATTATTAAGTAGAATAAATGGAGTCCATTACAAGAATTATAACGGTTGAGAATCTCTTTGCAGTTCTGTTCCAGTAATGAGGTAAGATAAATAGCTCATGCAGGTGAACAAAATATGATTCTCTATAGAACAAAACAGAAAAAATAGCATGGCTAGCCCGGGCAGAAAATGGCACTTATTCATAATACAATCCATTAAATTAGGTCAATGTGCTTTAAAACTGAAGTGTAGCTCAGAATTATTTCTATACCACTGACAATGACATCAGTATAAGGCAGAAAAAGAACTTTATTTGTCTTACTTAAAATGATATATGGAGCACTTGTCTGTTTATTCCACAGCAAACAGCTCTGCAAAAACACCATCAATACCCCAGAGAGCTGCCAGTGATAGCAATAAGTTTCTTAAGTAGATCTCTCAAGTGAGCTAATGCCTACCAGGTATCCATTATTCTAAATTCAAAGAGCTTTCTTTAAATAATGTTACACGAAGTACGGCTCATTCTAACATAAATTGTGTCACAATAATGGCATTTTTGAAATAGGTAAGCATGTATTTCTAATACAAAGGGAAACTTTCTGAAAAGAAAAGCAATGGGTAAATTGGCTACATAATGAAATGGGACCCCAGTTAAGATGAACTTTGATGGATTCAGCAGAGATCAGGTAAATCCCAGTTAACAGTATCCTGGATAATAATGCTAGACTGGAATCAGCATCCCTAAAGTAGCAATTACCTTGTTTTTTTAGATAAATTCAGCTTATGTGGTGTCAACCTATGTATTACTTTGTGATGTCATTTTATCATATAGAGACTTTTTATGTCTTGCAGTCTCTAGCTTTTATAAAGAAAATACACATTCCTCTGTTATCGGTATGAAATAAATAATAGAAGCCATATCAGTGAGTCCTTGGGACACCATATGCCTTAAAGTCACAGAGAAAACATTGATTTATGAATAGATTCCAAAGAGATGGACAAATTCTTATAAGGACAAGAATAACCTTTTCTTTTAAATATTTTCTTTTCAGTTTCAGCATTGTGTTTTTCTTTAGTTTCTGAGTAGTTTACTTTCTTGGTATCCAGTTCCTTCAGGGCATCTGTCAGAAAGAAATACATTTAGATGGAGATTAGTTATGGGCAAGCACTAAAATGCTTGGGTGCTCGTTACTCGAATCTAGCAAATTGTAATACTTGAGTGCTCGTTTCGACTAACGATCATAATGGAAGTCAATGGGAAACTCGAGCATATTTCCGGTAGACCCTACCAGGAGGTCTGGGGAAGGAAACTGAAAATCACTGAAATGGATGGAAGCACCACGGAAATGGAAAGGGAACAGCATGGGGAAGACTCCTGGACGCACCTTTGACTCCCAGGTTGCTGCTGGGAACAATGTTGTCAGAGTATAACGCCACTTTTCCGGACTGACAATAAAACATACAAAGCCGAAGATAAAATGGATTTTACAGGAAAAAATGTTAGGAAACAATCTTTCCTGTGTAATGATTTGAATATAAGGCAAAATAAAACAGAAGAAAAAAAAAGCCATCTCTCACCGTATTTCCCTGTCGTTTTTAGCAATAAATAAATAATTTAAAAAATGGAGTGAGGTCCCCCGTATTTTTAGAACCTTAAGGCTACCATAGTTCAAAGCCACTGGGTCTCGCAGCAGTTGTGAGGCCTGGCAACCTTAAGGGAGACTTTAAGGTTACTGGAGTTCCCACCTGCTGGGAGACCTGGAGGCTGTAAACTCTGGTAACCTTAGTTCACAGCCTCCAAGTGTCCCAGCAGCTGGGAACTCCGGTAACCTTATAGTCTCCCGGATATGTGCACATGTTGCATTTTTACAGCGTTTTTTATTGCGTTTTTTACAGCAATGAATGCTGTTTAAAGCTAGTTGAAAAAGAAGGAAAAAAGGCTTAGTTAAAGAGATAGAGGGATGGGTGGATAGATATATAGATAGATAGATAGATAGATAGATAGATAGCTGGCAGATATCTGGCAGCTTTCTAGGAGTAAATAAACAAAAAAAAATGGCGTGGGGGGCCCCCTATTTTTAATAACCAACTAAGGCAAAGCAGACAGCTGTGGGATGATATTATCAGGCTGGGAAGGGCCATGGTTATTTGCCCCTTCCCAGCCTAAAAATAACAGCCCTCAGCCGCCCCAGAACTGGCACATCACATTAGATGCGCCAATTCTGGCGCTTTGTCTCAGGTCTTCCAAATTGCCCTGGTGCGGTGGCATTCGGGATAATGTCATTAGGGGTTGATGTGAACAGCTGGCACTGACACCAAACTCTCGGGTTAGTAATGGAGAGGTGTCAGTCAGACATCCCCATTACTAATCCTGTAAGTAAAAATCAATAAACACCCACACAGAAAAGTCCTTTATTTTAACAAAAAAAAATACAGACATCCTCCTTCACCAATTCATTTACCCCCAAAAATCCCACGCCGGTCCAACGTAGTCCAATAGTTCTGTCGTAATCCACATCAATGTCCCACAATGAGCCCAGTCCAAAATTCCAGCATATGGACCCCCGTTCTCTTGGCTTCATAGGCTGTCATACCAGCACACACTGCTGGATCTCACAGTGGTCCACGATTTTCCTGCAGTGTCTGTGACCGGCACTGACGTCAGTAAGGGTACCGGCGGTCATAGACGCTGTTTCCTATTCTGTCTCACAGCGTCTGTGACCAGTGGTAACCTTCCTGATGTCATCGCTTGTCACAGCAGCTGGCTCTCGCGCTACCCTCAGAGTGAGAACCATCAGCGGCTACTACAGTATATCAAGCTTTGCTCTGTAAACAAGGCTTCACATGCTGCAGACAGAGCGATGATCATGGTGCAATGGACTACATCAGACCTGCATGGGACCTTTACTTTCTAATAAATGGGTAAATGAGGGGAATTGTCGGGGAGTGTTTTTTAAATAAAGGACTTGTGTGTGTTTTTATTGTTCATTAAATAACCCATCAGCTAGTTAAGCAGATGTAAATACTTAATGAATATTCACTGCTTCCCCCACCCATCTCTCAGGGCCAAGAGACGGGTGGGGGAAGCAGTGAATATTCATTTTATCCTCTGATTTCAGAGGCTAGTGGACCGAGCATCGGTTTCCCGGGTCTTAGATAGACCAGATGACACGATATAGCCATCCAATCACAGTAATGCCAGTAGCCAACATGGCTACTACATTACTGTGTATATCAGGCAATCCCTGCATGTTGATTGGCTGTCTAACAGTCATGAAACATATGAGACAGGGACTCAAGCATTGCGCTCAAGCACCCCCGATACTCGGCTGAGTAACGAGTACCCTAATGCTCGATCGAGTAACAAGCAGTACCGAGCATGCTCGTGTAAGGTGCCCCAGCGAGGTAGTCGTGGGCGAGCTGTAGCCCCCTCTCGCTATGGCACCCTACAGACAATACGTGTCCTCTCTCTGTAGTGTGGCTGTGTATGTAGTGCTCTTCACTTACTTCACGCCATCCGATCGCGGCTGTCTCCAGGCAATTTTCTTCTGGGACCAGGGCAGCAATGATTTCAGAGGACACAAGGTTCTTAACCAGAACTTGGACTTTACTTGGGGAAGAGGAATATTTACAGTATTTACAGTCAGATATAATGGATAAGGCCCGACAGGCAATCATCTCCCTCACAGGCGCCGTTAACTGCTTCAGCCCTGGTTCCCTCTTTAGGCGGAGCATCTCTGTGGCTATAATTCCTGGCCCTAGAGACTCCTCTGTATTAACAGTGAACGGATCCGATATCTCTCCCCCACGTCTTGGCTTGGAGTACTGTTTAGCTTCCTCTGCTGCCTGCAGACCAGAAGTGCCCCGTGTCCTCACTACTAGTGTTGAGCCACCCCCGTAGTGTTCGAGTTCGGTTCGGTTCGTCGAACACCCGTGTGTTCGCCGAACTGTTCGTCGAACTGTTCGTCGAACACCTTCGAACACCGTTAAAACCAATGGCAGGCAAACAAAAACACATAGAAACACATAGAAAACACCTTCAAAGGTGTCCAAAAGCTGACAAACTGCTCAGAAGACACAACTAACACATGGAAAAGTGACAAGTACATATAGTCATGCGAAAAGAAAAGAGGTGGAGGAGTAAAAGGAGGGGGAGACACAGATATAGGCATGTCATGCCCTTCTAAAATCCAAAAAGTGAGAAGCCGAGACGGCCAGTCCGCTCCTGCCCATGCCACCTCCGTGTCGCCGGGTTTGTGCCAGAGCCGCGGTGAACCCTGACGGCCAGCCCCCCTCTCCCAATACTGGTGCCTGTCCGCTGGTGGGTCGAGAGAGCCCCCCTGTGGTGGAGGCAGCTCTAAGCTTTTTAATTTAAATTGTCCCTCTAATTTGAATGAATACACATTAAATCCATTTACAAGGATCTATTGGAGGGCAAGTCTCATGCCAGCAGCCGCGTAATTCCAGCTCCAGTAGCGTCCACTAAAGCTGCTGCAGTTAAAAAGCTTTTATAAGGATCGAGCTCGGCTGTCCACCGCAAGGCATCCTAGTGCCAGTCCCAGCCCCTATGCCTTGGGGTGCCTCCTGATGCTCTTCACTAAGTATCCCGTGGTCCCGAAGCATTTCCTTTGAAAAAATTAAGTGTCCAAACTACAGGTGGTGTAGCTTGCTTAACAGCCGGGATAATCCGCTGACTAGCAGACACTGCTACTAGGCACAAAGTATTTCCTGGGCTAGATGCAGTTAAAAATTTGTAAGTAGATACTCTCGTTGGATGCTGAGAAAGCATTCCATAGAGTCTCCTGGCACGCCATATATGATTCTCTTAAAAAGCTTGGGGTAGGGGTCTAGGGGACCCTTTTATAGCCAAAATCACGGCCCTGTATCACAATACGTCACCTAGGCTGAAGATAAATGGAACTGTAGCACCGAGGGCTCGGTTGCTACAGACGTATTGCACCTCACCCAGAGGTGTGATATCTCACTCTCAGATAAGGATGGAGTGTGGATCAGGACCCGACACCTGCATGCATTACACCACATTGCCGTGGGGCAGGGCGACCAATATGCCCCTGAGATGGGCACGACAGTCCCTGTCCCTGGCTGGAGTGGGGGGAGGGAACACTGAGGAAGGGGAACCGTGCAGTGCAGGAGCAGGGAGGAAGCAGTTCCTGGGTGCATTGAGAAGGGAGTATAAAAGGTGGGCACCATCTTAGTTCAGTGCAGAGAAGTCTGAGCAGAAGTGGCAGGGAGCAGGGGCTCTGCATGAGCTCTGCTCCGGAGGCGGGCCTAGTAACAGAGGCCCAGGCCTGCAAGAGGGAGAAGGAAGGAAGAGGAGCGGAGAAGGCTCCAGGAACGAGGAATGAAGGGATCCCAGGGGTGCGGACGGGCGAGTCGCCACCGCACGCCCGAATCCACCTGCGTGGAGGGGTCAGGCCAAAGGGGGAGACCGGTCCCCGAACTAGTGGAGGCAGGAAACGACCCTCAGCTAGAAACCGGAGGCTCTGACATTTTATGTGGCGCAGCCCCTTGCTCCACCCGCTAGGAAGGCACCACATAGGGTCAGGGAAACTGGCGCCAAGTTTACCAAGAGGAGGCCCGAGGCAGCCGGACAGAAGTGTTGGTAAGAAAGGCCAGACAAAGGACACACAAAGGGGGTCCTGTGAAGCGCTCCAAAGTTATCTGGGAGTTGTCTGAGCCCCTCACCTGGTGAGCACAGTACGACGTGGGCAGCCGTTACCTGCAGACGTGGTCTGGATAATAAGAACTGTGAGTAAAGGCCCTGAACTGCATCACTGACTCCGTGTCGTTACTGCTGCTGCCCTGCACCATCACCCCCATCCTCCGCATACACTGCCCTGAGGCTATACTCCTCCCGTGGGGAGTTATGCTACGCTCTGCTGCACCCACAACACCAGCCTTAGCGGTCTGCCCTGTAGCGGCGGTTCACTCTGACCGCAATCCACGGGTGGCGTAGTCGGACATTTAAACATCAAAACCACATAAATAGTTCCGCCACTGGTTTGACCGCCCTGAGCCACGGAACCGGATCGCCGCCACGAAGACTACAACCACCAGCATCCACCAAAAAGGGTCCGGCTCCGGGTGTCCCAAGGCCCAGGGGGTGCGTCAGAACATTTTCATCACCTTTCACAATCACCAATGGGACAAGGCAGGGATGTCCTCTGTCCCCTCTCTTATACATCCTAGTGACGGAGCACCTGCTCTCATCAATTCGCCATAACCCCAATATTAGGTGGATTGAGGTGGGAGGCACCGAGTACAAGTGCTCTCTATTTGCTGATGATGTCCTAGTATATATCACTCAATCACATATATCCATCCCTGCTGTTATGGCTGAAATAGATTACTTTGTTACATGGTAAAATTTTAAAATCAATGCAGCGAAGTCTGAGGCCCTCGATGTCTCCCTCCCTAAATCCATATAGGATTCCATCCAGTCCAACTTTCCCTTTGCCTGGCCCTCACAGGGTATCAAATACTTAGGAATTCCTATTCATAGAGACCTCTCCCATCTATGTTATCTTAATTTTGGGCCCTTTATTGAACAATTCCATACAGACCACGGTTGGCAAGTTAGAACTGTAAGATTCACTACGTGAACCACTGGTGTTTTGTGGAAAAGCACATGTACACCGCGTTCCAAATTATTATGCAAAAAGTGTTTAGGAGTGATAAGGGAAGAATTTGTTTGTTTGTCAGTTAAACTCATTGATGGTGATGTGTGTCAGGGCTCTTTATATCACTGTAAGCAATTGCAGACACCTGTGCTAATTAGTTTGGCAGGTGTGTCCAATGAAAGGCAAGACTACTTAAGAAGGCTCTCTCACATTATTAAGCAGCCTACATTTTCTGCCAAAATGGGAAAGAAAAAGGATGTGTCGGCTGCTGAGAAGCAACAAATTGTGGAGTGTTTAGGTCAAGGCATGACTACAATCAACATTGTGCGATGATCAGGATGAAGTGTCTTGGCAATCAAGAAGTATGTAGCTGATTCACAGTACACACGTGTGCGTGCTGATAAGGGCAAATTGAGGACTCTTTCCTACAGGCAATTACGTCAGGTTGAAACAGCAGCGGCAAAAAAGCCTTGTCATAGCAGCAGACAAGTTTTTGAAGCTGCTTGTGCCTCCAACGTCCCCCGAACAACAAGATGCAGGGTCCTTCAGAGGTTTGCAGCTGTGCATATGCCATCCTGTCGACCTCCTCTATCCACTTCACACAAGCAGAAACGGCTCCAGTGGGCCAAACATTACATGAAGACTGATTTCAAAACTGTTTTGTTCACGGATGAGTGCCGTGCAGCGCTCGATGGTCCAGATGAATGGAGTGGAGGATGGCTGGTTGATGGACACCCCACGCAAACACGGCTACAGCGCCAACAAGGAGGAGGTGGAGTAATGTTTTGGGCTGGAATCATGGGGAGAGAGATTGTCGGCCCCTTTAGGATCCCTGAAGGCGCTAAAGATGAACTCCATAATGTATGTGGATTTTCTCAAACAGCACTTCCTGCCATGGTTCAAGAAGAAGAACCGTGTATTTCACAGCAAGATCATTTTTCTGCATGATAATGCACCATCTCATGCTGCACATAAAACATCTGCATCTCTGGCTGATATGGGCATAAAAGGGGACAAACTTATGGTGTGACCCCCATGCTCCCCTGACCTCTACCCCATTCAGAACCTTTGGAGCATCATTAAAAGGAGTGTCTATGATGGCGGGAGGCAGTTCACATCTAAGCAACAGCTCTGGGAGGGTATTCTGTCCTCATGCAAAACAATTGAAGCAGAAACCATCCAAAACCTGACAAATTCAATGGACGAGAGAGTTCAGAAGCTCCTTTCGAACAAGGGGTCCTATGTGAAAATGTAACATCACCTAGAATAAAGTTTTGAGTTGAAAACTGTTTGATTTCAGTTTCTAACAACCTGCTAATGCTTATAATTTCAAAAATGACCATTTTTTTGGTCTTTATTAAAATGAAAAGGTTGATCGAAAAGTTTGGGGGATCTAAGAGTGTGGCAACCCAGTAGTCATGATTACTTCGAATTCTGACAATATGAGGGTCATGCTGCAGGTAGTGCAGCAAGAAGGCACATATGTGTCTTGCGCATCTCGGAGCCCCAAAATTATTTTCCGGGCTAGATGCAGCTAAAAATTATTTTTAATTTTAAATCTGGTGAAGCTTATTATAGATGGCCTAATAGGATCAGTGCTGCACACTGCTACAAAGCCCAAATTATTTTCCAGTCAAGATACAGATAAACATGATTAGTAATTTGAAAGCTTAAAACGGTTGGTAGGGTGATTTTAACCAATCATCAAGCTTTTACTCTCCCCAGGATGACACAGGGGTAGAAAAGTCGTTTCGGATCCATGATTTGTTCATCTTTATGAACGTGAGTCTGTCTACATTATCAGTGGAGAGCCGCGTGCGCTTATCTGTCAGCACACCACCAGCAGCGCTGAACACACGTTCAGACAGAACGCTGGCTGCGGGGCATGACAAGATCTCCAAGGCGTAAGTGGCTAGCTCCGGCCATTTATCCAGATTGGAAGCCCAAAAAGAGCAAGGGTCCAGTGACACAGTCGTGGCTTCAATGTTTACTTGGAGATACTCCTGTACCATCGTCTCTAGGCGTTGACTATGTGTCAGACTTCTTGTCTCCTGTGGCCTTGCAAAGGATGGGCTAAAAAAGTGGTGAAATGATTCCGCAAAATTGATGTTACCAGCAGATACTGTGGTTCTGTTACGGTTTGAGTGCTGAACACTTGACGGTCCCACGGTTGGCAAGTTGGAACTGTGAGATTCACTACGTGCACCACTGGTATTTTGTGGAAAAGCACATGTAAGATTCTGCAACAGTCTCTGCTGATACTCCTGCATGCGTGCATCCCTTTCTATGGCAGGAATAATTTCTGCAAATTTACTTTTGTACCGGGGATCTAACAGTGTGGCAACCCAGTAGTCAGGATTATTTCTAATTCTCACAATTCGAGGGTCATGTTGCAGGTAGTGCAGCAAGAAGGCACTCATGTGTGTTGCGCATCCAGGAGCACCAAGTCCCTGTTGTGTTGGTGGCGAGGTAACAATCATGCTTCCTTCCTCTGTCCTCTCCCCCCAACCTCGCACAACAGAAATGTGATCAAGGTCTCCCTCATCTGATGAGTCTTCCATCAGTTCGTCCTCCACTTCTTCCTGGGCTCCTGCACCTTCCTCACTAGTTTGGCTGCTACCATGCGCCCTGGTAAAACCATCTCCCCCACCCTCACATGCCTGCCGCCTTGGTGCTGCCGACCGTCTGGACCTTGCAGATGTTAGCCCTTCCGCATACAACTCCTCCTCCTCTACTTCCTCCACCTCCTCTTGTGCCACCACCTGACTCCGAATTCTGTTTAACATGTGCTCCAGCATGTAAATCACCGGAATAGTCATGCTGATAATGGCATCGTCAGCACTAAACATCTTCGTCGCCATTTCAAAACTGTGCAGAAGGGTGCATAGGTTCGTGATCTGAGACCACTCCTCCAGCGTGATTTGCCCCACCTCTGAATCTCGTTGGCCCAGGCTATACGTCAGAACGTATTGCACCAGGGCTTGTCGGTGCTGCCACAGTCGCTGCAACATGTGCAGAGTTGAATTCCACCGGGTAGGCACATCGCATTTTAGCCGGTGAAGTGGCAGGCCCAACGACTTCTGTAGAGATGTAAGTCGCTGAGCTGCGGGATGCGAACGGCGGAAGTGAGCACACAGCGACCATGCCCTCTGCAGAAGGCCATCTAGTCTGGGATAGTGGGCTAAAAATTGCTGGACAACCAGGTTCAACACGTGAGCCATACAAGGCACGTGTGTGACATTGCCCCGGCGAAGGGCCGCACCCAGGTTTGCAGCATTGTCGCACACGGCCTTCCCTGGTTTCAGGTCCAGTGGAGACAACCATTCATGAAATTGGTTCTCCAGAGCTGACCACAACTCCTCAGCTGTGTGACTCACATTTCCCAGACATTTCAATGTAAAAACCGCCTGATGACGTTGAGCCCTACTGCCAGCATAGTAAGGAGGTGTGCAGGATCCCTTCTGTGCAGTTAGAAAGCTTGTGGCATGACCAGACAGGCTTTGGGTGCAGGTGGAAGACCGAGAGGAGGTTGAGGAGGCAGAAGCAGTGGAGGAACTTTGACATAAAGAGGATTGACGCACAACTCGTGGGGACGGCAAGACTTGGACAGCAGCCCCTTGTCCTGCTGTCACCATAGTTACCCAGTGCCCAGTCAGCGACATGTAACGCCCCTGTCCATGCCTACTCGTCCAAGTGTCTGTGGTGAAATGCACCCTGTCACACACAGAATTTCTCAAAGAAGCGGTGATGTTGTGTGCGACATGCTGGTGGAGCGCAGGCACACCTTTCTTTGAGAAGTAGTGCCGACTGGGCATCTGGTACTGGGGCACTGCGACGGACATAAGGTCTCGAAAATCCTCTGTGTCCACCAGGCGGAAAGGCAGCATTTCTGTAGCCAAGAGCTTGCTGATGGTGAAATTCAACCTCTTAGCTTTCTCATGGCTAGGAGGAAATGGTCTTTTACTTGTCCACATCTGAGGGACCGAGGGCTGGCTATTGTGCTTAGACGGGGTTGATAAGGGTGTCCCCGGCAAACTGCCGGTCTGTGAGGAAGATGCAGGCGGACATGTTAGGTTGCCTTGATCCAAAGGTGGTGCTATCGATGTCGGACAGCGCTCAACACCAGCTGGTGTTACCACCTCCAAAGAAAATGATGACCTGCCAATCACGCTGGCTGTTGCGGGTAAAGAGGTGGCAGGTCTGCGCCCCAAAACAGGTGTGACTGCTGTCCCCCCAGTCACAGAGGATGAAGAGGCCGCGGATGCACAAGATATGGCAGACGGTGATTGGCCCGGCCGGCTAGGCCGCATTGTAGCACACTGAGCTTCCCACTGCAACTTATGCTTCATGTCCATGTGCCGGTTCATGCATGAAGTACTCAAACTATGTATTTTTTGGCCTCTACTTAGCTTTTGCTGACAAATGTTACAGATAACACGAGTTGGGTCATCTTTATCGATCTGAAAAAATGCCCAGGCTATGCAAGGCTTAGCACCCATGCGACCTGAAGAGCCACCACGACTTGTGGTGAGAGGCAGAGTTGTGTTTGAGGATGCAGTTGTTGACGTGCTTCCAGTACTACATCTCTGTCCAGGAAGGCGCAACCTGACCTCGTCGTCACTAGCATCTTCCTCCACCTCCTCTGCTGACCTCATCTCTTGGCTGACTGTGGGTTGACAGTAAGTGGGATCTCCGACCTCATCATCATCACCCTGTGCGTTATCACACCCGTCGTCCTCAGAGCCAACCTGTTCCTGCCCTGACAAAAAACTAAAGTTGTCGCTCCAATCAGGTATTTGAGTCTTATCATCGTCTTCCTCATTGTCTCCACCAACAGGAGTTACAGTTTGGGAATGAGGGTCTACATTATGGTCAGAACCTTCTGCGTCTGGTCCTGGATCCGACTCATAAAGATTCTGGGCATCAGTGCAGATCATTTCCTCGTCTGGATTCACAGAAGCGCTGGAGTCGACCTCTGATTCCCAGGCTATAGTATGAGTAAACAGCTCTGCAGACTCAACCATCTGTTCTACCTCATACTCAGACGGGCAGCTGGAGATTTGGGAGCTGTGAGGAAGCAAGTGCGATTTGGGTGACACCTTTGAGGACTGGAGTATTTGTGATGTTGAAGTTGATGTGGAGGAGAGCCCACTTAAAGGAGCACTTGATATCCGTTGAAGCACCTGCTGTTTTTGTGCCTCATCTGGAATTTGTAGCGATTGGCGTGGCCGTAAGAAAGGGATCTTATCACATTGTCCGCTAAAAGAAGTAGACATTTTAGTTTGGCTGGAAGATGGTCTTTCTTCTGCACCTACCCCACGGACACAACCTTTTTTCCCCTTCCCAACACGCCTATTCCCCTTTCCACCAGCAGCAGGCCTTTTTCCACTCATTTTGGTGGTTAACTAATTCACAACTCTGGAGTTGTTTGCACAAAAAAACAATGGATGGTAACCGAGCAGAGCTGAGTGGCCAAACTGTGGTATTAGGCCAAAACTATTGGCTGGGCTAGATGCAGAAAAAAAATATTTTTAATTTGCAACCTGATGGAGGTCAGTATAGATGGACTAATAGAACAAGTCCCACATGCTGCTAGAAGCCCAAATATTTTTTCAGAGATAAATGAAGAAAAAAAATATTTTTAATTTGCAACCTGATGGAGGTCAGTATAGATGGACTAATAGACCAAGTTCCACACACCGCTAGAAGCCCAAATATTTTTTCAGAGCTAGATGCAGAAAATTTTTTTATTCAATTTGCAACCTGATGGAGGTCAGTATAGATGGACTAATAGACCAAGTCCCACACACTGCTAGAAGCCGAAATATTTTTTCAGAGCTAGATGCAGAATTTTTTTTTATTCAATTTGCAACCTGATGGAGGTCAGTATAGATGGACTAATAGACCAAGTCCCACACACTGCTAGAAGCCCAAATATTTTTTCAGAGCTAGATGCAGAAAAAAATTATTTTTAATTTGCAACCTGATGGAGGTCAGTATAGATGGACTAATAGACCAAGTCCCACACACTGCTAGAAGCCCAAATATTTTTTCAGACCTACATGCAGAAAAAAAATATTTTTAATTTGCAACCTGATGGAGGTCAGTATAGATGGACTAATAGAACAAGTCCCACACGCTGCTAGAAGCCCAAATATTTTTTCAGAGATGAATGAAGAAAAAAATTATTTTTAATTTGCAACCTGATGGAGGTCAGTATAGATGGACTAATAGACCAAGTCCCACACACTGCTAGAAGCCCAAATATTTTTTCAGAGCTAGATGCAGAAAATTTTTTTATTCAATTTGCAACCTGATGGAGGTCAGTATAGATGGACTAATAGACCAAGTCCCACACACTGCTAGAAGCCCAAATATTTTTTCAGAGCTAGATGCAGAAAAAAATTATTTTTAATTTGCAACCTGATGGAGGTCAGTATAGATGGACTAATAGACCAAGTCCCACACACTGCTAGAAGCCCAAATATTTTTTCAGAGCTACATGCAGAAAAAAATTATTTTTAATTTGCAACCTGATGGAGGTCAGTATAGATGGACTAATAGAACAAGTCCCACACGCTGCTAGAAGCCCAAATATTTTTTCAGAGATAAATGAAGAAAAAAATTATTTTTAATTTGCAACCTGATGGAGGTCAGTATAGATGGACTAATAGACCAAGTCCCACACACTGCTAGAAGCCCAAATATTTTTTCAGAGCTAGATGCAGAAAATTTTTTTATTCAATTTGCAACCTGATGGAGGTCAGTATAGATGGACTAATAGACCAAGTCCCACACACTGCTAGAAGCCCAAATATTTTTTCAGAGCTAGATGCAGAAAAAAATTATTTTTAATTTGCAACCTGATGGAGGTCAGTATAGATGGACTAATAGACCAAGTCCCACACACTGCTAGAAGCCCAAATATTTTTTCAGAGCTACATGCAGAAAAAAATTATTTTTAATTTGCAACCTGATGGAGGTCAGTATAGATGGACTAATAGAACAAGTCCCACACGCTGCTAGAAGCCCAAATATTTTTTCAGAGATAAATGAAGAAAAAAATTATTTTTAATTTGCAACCTGATGGAGGTCAGTATAGATGGACTAATAGACCAAGTCCCACACACTGCTAGAAGCCCAAATATTTTTTCAGAGCTAGATGTAGAAAAAAATTATTTTTAATTTGCAACCTGATGGAGGTCAGTATAGATGGACTAATAGACCAAGTCCCACACACTGCTAGAAGCCCAAATATTTTTTCAGAGCTAGATGCAGAAAAAATTATTTTTAATTTGCAACCTGATGGAGGTCAGTATAGATGGACTAATAGAACAAGTCCCACACGCTGCTAGAAGCCCAAATATTTTTTCAGAGATAAATGAAGAAAAAAATTATTTTTAATTTGCAACCTGATGGAGGTCAGTATAGATGGACTAATAGACCAAGTCCCACACACTGCTAGAAGCCCAAATATTTTTTTAGAGCTAGATGCAGAAAAAAATTATTTTTAATTTGCAACCTGATGGAGGTCAGTATAGATGGACTAATAGACCAAGTCCCACACACTGCTAGAAGCCCAAATATTTTTTCAGAGCTAGATGCAGAAAAAAATTATTTTTAATTTGCAACCTGATGGAGGTCAGTATAGATGGACTAATAGAACAAGTCCCACACGCTGCTAGAAGCCCAAATATTTTTTCAGAGATAAATGAAGAAAAAAATTATTTTTAATTTGCAAACTGATGGAGGTCAGTATAGATGGACTAATAGACCAAGTCCCACACACTGCTAGAAGCCCAAATATTTTTTCAGAGCTAGATGCAGAAAAAAATTATTTTTAATTTGCAACCTGATGGAGGTCAGTATAGATGGACTAATAGACCAAGTCCCACACACCGCTAAAAGCCCAAATATTTTTTCAGAGCTAGATGCAGAAAAAAATTATATTCAGTTTGCAACCTGATGGAGGTCAGTATAGATGGACTAATAGAATGATGCTATGCCCAAAAGATTTTACTTCACTAGGTGCAGTAAAAAAATTGGTATTCTATACACAGGTGGTATATTTTGCAACACAGATAGGCTACTCCACTGACTAACACACTCTGCAATAGGCCAAAAAGGATTAGCTTTGCTAGATTCAGCCAAATGCTGTGAAAAAAACTTGCACAGCACTGGCACAGACCTGCCTGGCAAAAACTGATAGGAACTGATGTAACCTAGTCCTGAAAAGGACTCCAATTACAATTAGTCTTTACTCCCACAATCTATCTATTTAAGAGCACAGACCTGCCTGATAAAAGTCGTAGGAAATGCTGTAACCTAGTCCTTAAAAGGACTGCAATCACAACTATTCCCTCCTCCCAAGCTATCTGTATATTTGTGCGAAAATTGGCTTGAAATTAACAAGGTATAGCGCACACAGCAACAGCGGTGCCGTCTAACACGTAGCTGCAGCAGTGAGAAAATGGTGGCGACGGGGAAAATGGCTTGGTCTTATAGGGCAAGGACATGTGACATACACTGCCAATCACACATGCCCTTGCTTGTGTGAAAAAAAGCACTTCGCTCCGTGTGTGCGCTGCTGATAGGCTGACAGATTGCACCTCCCCACTGCAAATGCGGGAAAGAGAAAAAAAAATGGAGATCTTCATTGTTCCTGCAGAGATCCATCCCCTGCCCCTCCCCCCGCCCCGCTGTACACTCAAACTGCGTATTAACATTAATTTTCATCATTACTGAGAAAAAATCCAGTTATGATTTTGGTGCACGAACAGTTATCGAACATAACCTCGAACAGCCGAATTTTTCTCAAATTGTTCGTGTTCGCCGACCGGCTCGAACACCGCCCAAAACAGCTCGAATTTGAGATTGGCGAACAGTTCGAGTAGAACAACGCTCATCTCTACTCACTACGCTTTGGTGAGTTTCTACGGCGAGCGAACAGGACTCGTGCTCTTGCGTGGGGAAAACTGCGCACTGGGATCTCACTGTCTGAGGGTTCGGAGCTCCCGTCTACCCTAGCAGCCACTATAGTAAGGCTGTCTCATCAGGTCGCAATCCCTTCTTGTACTACTCTATCACTTCCTGATTCAGGAAATTAAAACAGAGACTTTCCTAATATGCCCACCCTCAGTGAGCTGTCATCACAGAACCTTAACCCATCACTGTCTATAGCTCGGCTAGCAGACTCATCCTGACATCTGCACCCCGAACAGTGGCATCTTGTGGCTGTTTTCAGGTACTACAGCCCAGAAGGAACTATACCAGGAACAAGCTCTATATCTCTCTAGGCTTGATAAGGGCACTAAGTTCCCCCTCTGCTCTACCAACCGGACCACTAAAGCTAACCCCCTTAGCTTGGCCTACCACAGTTGGGGAGGTCTGTCTTCAGGAACTCTTCCTTTTACTCTCTCAGTCTCAAGGGAAGGCTACGCCATTCCCCACTATTACATTCGCTCATCACTGATAGAGATATTTCTATTAACCACTTAAGGACTGAGCCACTTTGTACGTTAATGACCGAGCCCCATTTTCCAAATCTGACCAGTGTCACTTTATGTGGTAAATGGTAATAACTCTGGAATTCTTCAACATATCCCAGTGATTCTGAGACTGAATTTTCGTGGCATGTTGTATTTCATGTTAGTGGTATATTTTGGTCAATGTGATTTGCATTTATTTATGAAAATATCGAAAAATTTACAATTTCACAATTTTCAAACTTTTAATTTTTATGTCCTTAAATCAGAGTTATACCACACAAAATAGTTAATAAATAACATTTTCCATATGTCTGCTTTACATTAGCATCATTTTTTAAACATCATTTTTTTTGTTAGGAAGTTACATGGATTTAAAGTTTATCAGCAACTTTCTAATTTTTCCAACAAAATTTATAAAATGTAATTATTTTATGGACCACAGCACATTTTAAGATACTTTGAGGGGCTGTATGACAGAAAATAGTAAAAAGTGATACCATTTTAAAAAACTGCACCCCTCAAAGTTCTCAAAACCACATTAAAGAAGTAAATTAACCCTTTAGGTGCATCACAGGAATTAAAACAATGTCGAAGGAAAAAAATGAAAATTTTACTTTTTCTCACAAAAATGTTGCTTTAGCCCCAAATATTTCATTTTCACAAGGGTAACAGGAGAAAGTGGACCATACAATTTGTTGTGCAATTCTGCTGACTCCCCATATGTGGTGGAAAACTACTGTTTACTCTTTATTAAATACAACCATTGTCTAACACACAAATAGAAAACACATATACAGACAGTTAAAAGACGTAGTTACTTACCGGTAATGGGATTTCTCAGAGCCCATGACAGCACCACGGAGAGAGGGGATCCGCCCTTCAAGGACAGGAAACCTACAGATAAAAGGGCGGTACCTCTCTCCCCCATCAATTGTTTACAGAGCATGAGAGGACCACCAGGTTAGTAACACAATATTTTACAATTTAAGAACTTGTCAGAAACACCACGTGGCTACAACAGGTAACTAATAAGTGTGCGCACCCACACGTGAAGGGAGGGAATGTACGGGTGCAGTCCTGGGCTCTGAGAAATCCAGTTACCGGTAAGTAACTACATCTTTCTCCTTCCCCCATGATGGCACCCCGGAGAGAATTACAGAGAAGTGACTCATTAGGGGGGGGACCACAGCTTCCAGAACCCTTCTCCCGAAAGTAAGGTCTGAAGAAGAGGTTAAGTCTAGCCGGTAGTGATTGAAGAAGGTAGAGGGGGAAGACCAGGTTGCCGCTCTACATATCTGCTCTATTGTAGCACCGGCCTTCTCCACCCAGGAGACTGCCACCGCTCTTGTTGAGTTGGCCTTCAGTTTCTCCGGGTCAGCTTACCCACGTGAGGAGTACGATAGTGTGATGGCCTCCCTTATCCATCTGGCCAGCGTGCTCTTAGAAGCTTTCTTCCCCTTATGAGGGCCCTGAAAGCAAACAAAGATAGAACTATCCTCCCTACACTCTTGAGTCGCCTCTAGGTATCGGATTAGGCACCTTCTGATGTCTAGTGTATGTAAGACCCTCTCTTTCGTGTTCCTAGGGTTGGGGCAGAAAGAAGGGAGGGTGATTTTCTGGGACCTGTGAAATCTTGACGCCACTTTTGGCAGATAGGCAGGGTCGGTTTTCAGAGTAACCCTATCCTCCAAGATTTGTGTGAATGGGGGGCCTACTGATAGGGCCTGAATATCACTAACCCTACGTGCGGATGTGAGAGCTACTAAGAGCGCTGTTTTGAGGGACAAAATTTTTAGGGACGCTTCCGACAGAGGTTCAAAAGGGGCCTCCGTTAAAGCTGAAAGGAACAAGTTTAAATTCCAAAGTGTAGTATTTCAGGATGGGATGGGTTGGGATCTAGATGATGCTTTAATGAACCTAGATACCCATCTATCCCTAGCCAGATCAAAATTGTAGAGCGCTCCCAGGGCCGCAACTTGAACTTTTAAAGTACTTGTGGCCAGACCCTGTTACAAACCCCTCTGTAAAAATTCCAGGATAGCTGTCAAGGAAAGGAATTTCTTCCAGGTTTTCCCGTATAGTTTGGTGGTCACTAGACATGAGCGGTGTTTGACTCGAACTGTTCGCCAATCTCAAATTCGAGGTGTTTTGGGCGGTGTTCGAGCCGTTCGGCGAACACCAACGATTTGAAAAAAATTTGGCTGTTCGAGGTTATGTTCGATAACTGTTCGTGCACCAAAATCATAACTGGATTTTTTCTCAGTAATGCTGAAAATGAATGTTAATACGCAGTTTGAGTGTACAGCGGGGCGGGGGGAGGTGCAGGGGATGGATCTCTGCAGAAATAATGAAGATCTCAATTTTTTTTTCTCTTTCCCGCATTCACAGTGGGGAAGTGAAATCTGTCAGCCTATCAGCAGCGCACACACGGAGCGAGCTGCTTTTTTTCACACAAGCAAGGGCATGTGTCATTGGCAGTGTATGTCACATGTCCTTGCCCTATAAGACCCAGCCATTTTCCCCGTCGCCACCATTTTCTCACTGCTGCAGCTGCGTGTTAGACGGCACCGCTGTTGCTGTGTGCGTTATTCTTTGGTAATTTCAAGCCAATTTTTGCACAAATCTACAGATAGCTTGGGAGTAGGGAATAGTTGTGATTGCAGTCCTTTTAAGGACTAGGTTACATCATTTCCTATGACTTTTATCAGGCAGGTCTGTGGTCTTAAATAGATAGGTTGGGAGTAAAGACTAATTGTAATTGCAGTTCTTTTGAGGGCTAGGTTACATCAGTTCCTATCACTTTTATCAGGCAGGTCTGTGCCAGTGCTGTGCAAGTTTTTTTCACAGCATTTGGCTAAATCTAGCTAAGCTAATCCTTTTTGTCCTCTTGCAGTGTGTGTTAGTCAGTGGAGAAGCCTATCTGTGTTGCAAGCTACACCACCTGTGTATAGAATACAATTTTTTTACTGCACCTAGTGAAGTAAAACCTTTTGGGCATAGCATCATTCTATTAGTCCATCTTTACTAACCTCCATCAGGTTGCAAATTCAATATAATTTTTTTCTGCATCTAGCTCTGAAAAATATTTTGGCTTGTAGCAGTGCGTGGGACTTGTTCTATTAGTCCATCTATACTAACCTCCATCAGGTTGTAAATTCAATATAATTTTTTTCTGCATCTAGCCCTGAAAAAATATTTCGGCTTCTAGCAGTGTGTGGGACTTGTTCTATTAGTCCATCTATACTAACCTCCATCAGGTTGCAAATTCAATATAATTTTTTTCTGCATCTAGCTCTGAAAAATTATTTCGGCTTGTAGCAGTGTGTGGGACTTGTTCTATTAGTTCATCTATACTAACCTCCAGCAGGTTGCAAATTCAATATAATTATTTTCTGCATCTAGCTCTGAAAAATTATTTCGGCTTCTAGCAGTGTGTGGGACTAGTTCTATTAGTCCATCTAGACTAACCTCCATCAGGTTGCAAACTCAATATAATTTTTTTCTGCATCTAGCTCTGAAAAACTATTTCGGCTTCTAGCAGTGTGTGGGACTTGTTCTATTAGTCCATCTATACTAACCTCCACCAGGTTGCAAATTCAATCTAATTTTTTTCTGCATCAAGCTCTGAAAAAATATTTCGGCTTCTAGCAGTGTGTGGGACTTGTTCTATTAGTCCATCTATACTAACCTCCATCAGGTTGCAAATTCAATCTAATTTTTTTCTGTATCTAGCTCTGAAACAATATTTTGGCTTGTAGCAGTGTGTGGGACTTGTTCTATTAGTCCATCTATACTAACCTCCAGCAGGTTGCAAATTCAAAATAATTTTTATCTGCATCTAGCTCTGAAAAAATATTTGGGCTTCGGCTTGCAGCAGTGTGTGGGACTTGTTCTATTAGTCCATCTATACTAACCTCCACCAGGTTGCAAATTCAATCTAATCTTTTTCTGCATCTAGCTCTGAAAAAATATTTCGGCTTGTAGCAGTGTGTGGGACTTTTTCTATTAGTCCATCTATACTAACCTCCACCAGGTTGAAAATTCAATCTAATTTTTTTCTGCATCTAGCTCTGAAAAAATATTTCGGCTTGTAGCAGTGTGTGGGACTTGTTCTATTAGTCCATCTATACTAACCTCCACCAGGTTGCAAATTCAATCTAATTTTTTTCTGCATCTAGCTCTGAAAAAATATTTCGGCTTGTAGCTGTGTGTGGGACTTGTTCTATTAGTCCATCTATACTAACCTCCATCAGGTTGCAAATTCAATATAATTTTTTTCTGCATCTAGCTCTGAAAAAGTATTTCGGCTTCTAGCAGTGTGTGGGAGTTGTTCTATTAGTCCATCTAAACTAACCTCCATCAGGTTGCAAATTCAATATAATTTTTTTCTACATCTAGCTCTGAAAAACTATTTCGGCTTCTAGCAGTGTGTGGGACTTGTTCTATTAGTCCATCTATACTAACCTCCATCAGTTTGCAAATTCAATATAATTTTTTTCTGTATCTAGCTCTGAAAAACTATTTCAGCTTCTAGCAGTGTGTGGGACTTGTTCTATTAGTCCATCTATACTAACCTCCATCATGTTGTAAATTCAATATAATTTTTTTCTGCATCTAGCTCTGAAAAACTATTTCGGCTTGTAGCAGTGTGTGGGACTTGTTCTATTAGTCCATCTATACTAACCTCCAGCAGGTTGCAAATTCAATATAATTTTTTTCTGCATCTAGCTCTGAAAAACTATTTCGGCTTCTAGTAGTGTTTGGGACTTGTTCTATTCTATACGGCGCCGGACTACTGGCAGCCCATTGCAGCAGCAGAAGCTTCTACTTTATTTCAGTTACAGTTTTGTTACAGTTATTTTATTTTATTATTTTATTACCTTCTCTGGATTGCAACGTTCCTGTATACTCGTCTATTGGGGATGGAAGATACAACACTTCCCACACTATCAACTGCTGCTGGGCACACAGCACGAGATCTGCACCTGGATCTTCTTCCACCACTTACAAGTCTCCTGCAGGTACAGACACTCTGGGGCACGCAATACGGACCATCTCAGCTAATACTACTGAAGGATGCATGCTGCTACCCACAGCCTGTGACAGGGATACAGCCATATGTGAGCGGTGGAGGTCACTGCATACGATTTGCCATGGAGAGGACTGGTGTGACGGGTGGAAACAATGACGGGATGGTGGACCCTAGGTCTGTTGCTAAACGAGCAGTGTATTCTAGGGATCGTCTTCTGGAACTGCGCAGGATAAAGTCTTCTCCAGCAGTGGCAATACTGAATGTTCCACGGGAAATAAGGAGACCTTTCAGAGGCTGCAGAGCAGGCAAGAAGATCAAGTCCTGGAGGAGAAGGTTTAAACCAGTGGTCCCATCCATTATCATGGGTAACGTACGATCGCTGGGAAATAAGTCGGATGAACTGCTGGCTCTGAGTAAGACCCAGAAGGAGTTTAGGGAATGCAGTCTCATGTGCTTTACAGAAACCTGGCTGCATGAGGAGGTCCCAGATTCATGTGTCTCAGTACCAGGGTTTCAAATGGTTCGGGCTGATAGAGAGAGAGTTAGCTGCGGCAAGAAAAAAGGTGGAGGAGTGATACTCTACATTAACAACAGATGGTGCAATCAGGGGCATGTAACTGTTAAGGAGAAACATTGCTGTCCAAATATTGAACTGTTAGCAGTGGGCCTCAGGCCTTACTATCTGCCTAGAGAATTCACTCTTGTTATTGTAGTTGTGATGTATATACCACCATGTGCGAACCCAGAGGCTGCTGGGGATGTGTTGTCAGGGGTGATGGCCCGGCTTCAGACTAAACACCCAAACTCTCTAACTGTAATTTCTGGGGATTTCAATCGAGTAAAGATCTCATCTGCAATACCAAAGTTCTATCAATATGTCAAATGTCCTACACGGGACAACAACACACTGGATCTCCTCTTTGCTAATGTTAAGAATGCTTATTCATCAGCTGCATTACCCCCCCTGGGGAAATCTGACCATAACCTCATACTATTGTCTCCTGCTTACCAACCAGACATCCGCAAACAACCAGTGACAATTAAAAAGATAAGGAAGTGGTGTCCAGCAGCAGAGGAGGCGTTACAAGACTGCTTTGATTGTACAGACTGGGAGGTGTTGTGTACCATGAAAGAGAATTGTGATGTTAATGAGATTACTGGCAGAGTTACTGATTACATCAACTTCTGTATGGACATTGTAGTACCTGTTCAAGAGATTCGGTGTTATGCAAACAATAAGCCATGGATTACAAAAGAGTTGAAACATTTACTAAACATGAAAAAACTGGCTTTTAAAAGGAAGGACAAGGAGGCATTGAAAATTATACAGCGAGACCTAAAGGGGAAAATTAAGATTGCCCGTGAGGCATTCAGAGTTAAATTAGAAAATCAATTTGCGCAAAAAAGCTCCAGAGAGGTGTGGGCTGGAATGAAGATAGTGACTGGGTTTAAGGCAAGGTCGGAGCAGGGGGGTGGTGGACTTAGAATGGCTAATGAAATGAATGAGTTCTTCAATAGATTCAGCAATAAAGGTGCGGTAGCAGCAGGGAAGGGGGAGGAGGCCGGGGAACAACTAGCTAAATTAACAGGGGGTGAAATAGATCATTTCTCGGTCTCCAAAAATGACGTGAGGGACCAGTTTAGTAAGCTGGCCATTGGCAAAGCAGCAGGGCCTGACGGTCTCAGTCCACGTGTCCTCAGAGTGTGTGCAAATGAGTTGTGTACTGTCTTCCAGCATCTCTTTAACCAGAGCTTACAATCAAAGAGAGTACCAGTGCTATGGAAGACTTCCTGCCTGGTGCCGGTTCCCAAGACTACCTTCCCGGCTTCCCCGGGGGACTATATACCGGTGGCCTTAACATCGCATGCGATGAAGTCCTTGGAGAGAATAGTACTTGCTCACTTGTGTCCGAGGGTGATGGCGCATACTGATGCTCTTCAGTTTGCGTACCGGCAGGGACTGGGGGTGGACGATGCTGTAGCGTCTCTGCTACAAACAGTACATTCCTTTTTGGACAATGATGGAACCACAGTGCGTGCTTTGTTCTTTGATTTCTCTAGTGCGTTCAACACATTACAGCCACTCTTACTGCGTGGAAACTTGATTAAAATGGCGGTGGATGAGGGACTTGTGAATTGGATAATTGACTACCTGTCGGATAGGCCACAGTTTGTTAGGTGGGGGACGGCTACATCAGATAGTGTACTGAGCAGTGTCGGAGCCCCGCAGGGAACAGTGCTGTCGCCATTCCTCTTTACATTGTACACAGCTGACTTTCAGTATAAATCAGACCGTTGTCACCTCCAGAAGTACTCGGATGACTCTGTGATAGTTGGCGGTATTGGGAAGGACCAGGATGAAGAGGAATATAGAAGGGTAGTTGCGGACTTTGTAGTATGGTGCCAGGCTAACCATCTAGAACTAAATGTTAAGAAAACCAGGGAGTTGGTGATGAGCTATGGAAGGTGCAAGAAGGTATGCCTACCTGTTACCATTGACGGTCAGGATGTGGAGATGGTGGACAGTTTCAAATATTTGGGGGTTTACCTGGATAGCAAGCTAGACTGGAAGTGCCACATGGAGAAGGTCTACAAGAAGGGGATGAGTAGATTGTACTTCCTAAGGAAGTTAAGGTCTTTTAATGTGTGTGGCAAAATGCTTGAGGTGTTCTACCAATCCATTGTGGCTAGTGCCACCTTTGCGGCAATAATTTGCTGGGGTAACAGTGTGCGTGTTGCTGACGCCAACAAGCTCAACAAACTTATAAAGAAGGCTAGCGCGACGGTGGGCCTACAGCTTGGGACTTTTGAAGAGGTGGTAGAGGATAGGATTAAGAAGAAGTGCAGAGCTATAATGGGCAACAACACACACCCGCTTTATGAACTGTTTGCGAAACAGAAGAGCACATTCAGCAATCGCCTAATACAACTAAGGTGTAAAAAGGAAAAATACAGGAGATCGTTTGTTCCAACAGCTATGGGGGTGTTTAACAAATGTCTGAAAAGCAATGTCTAAAGCATTCCAAATGTTATGTTATCATATGTGTCATGTTCGAGATCTGTGTTCTGCTGCTGTGATACCGCAATTTCCTCCGGGATAAATAAAGTATATCTTATCTTATCTTATCTTATCTTATCTTATTAGTCCATCTATACTAACCTCCAGCAGGTTGCAAATTCAAAATAATTTTTATCTGCATCTAACCCAGCCAATACTTTTGGGATAATACCACAGTTTGGCCACTCAGCTCTGCTCGGTTCCCATCCACTGTTTTTTGTGCAAACAACTCCAGAGTTGTGAATTAGTTAACCACCAAAATGAGTGGAAAAAGTCCTGCTGCTGGTGGAAAGGGGAATATGCGTGTTGGGAAGGGAAAAAAAGGTTGTGTCCGTGGGGTAGGTGTTAAAGCAACAGTAACATCTGCAGAAGAAAGACCATCCTCCAGCCAAACTAAGATATCTACTTCTTTTAGCGGACAATGTGATAAGATCCCTTTCTTACGGCCATGCCAATCGCTACAAATTCCAGATGAGGCACAAAAACAGCAGGTGCTTCAACGGATATCAAGTACTCCTTTAAGTGGGCTCTCCTCCACCTCAACTTCAACATCACAAATACTCCAGTACTCAGAGGTGTCACCCCAATCGCACTTGCTTCCTCACAGCTCCCATGTCTCCAGCTGCCCGTCTGAGTATGGGGTAGAACAGATGGTTGAGTCTGCAGAGCTGTTTACTCACAACTGTAACCTGGGAATCAGAGGTCGGCTCCAGAGCTTCTGTGAATCCAGATGAGGAAATGATCTGCTCTGATGCCCAGAATCTTTATGAGTCGGATCCAGGACCAGACGCAGAAGGTTCTGACCAAAATGTAGACCCTCGTTCCCAAACTGTAACTCCTGTTGGTGGAGACAATGAGGAAGACGATGATGAGACTCAAATACCTGATTGGAGCGACAACTTTAGTTTTTTGTCAGGGCAGGAAGAGGTTGGCTCTGAGGACGACGGGTGTAAAAACACACAGGGTGATGATGACGAGGTTGGAGATCCCACTTACTGTCAACCCACAGTCAGCCAAGAGATGAGGTCAGCAAAGGAGGTGGAGGTGGATGCTAGTGACGACAAGGTCAGGTTGCGCCTTCCTGGACAGAGACGTAGTACTGGAAGCACGTCAACAACTGCATCCTCAAACACAACTCTGCCTCTGACCACAAGTCGTGGTGGCTCTTCAGGTCGCATGGGTGCTAAGACTTGCATAGTCTGGGCATTTTTTCAGATCGATAAAGATGACCCAACTCGTGTTATCTGTAACATTTGTCAGAAAAAGCTAAGTAGAGGCCAAAAAATACAAAGTTTGAGTACTTCATGCATGAACCGGCACATGGATATGAAGCTTAAGTTGCAGTGGGAAGCTCACTGTGCTACAATGCGGCCTAGCCGGCCGGGCCAACCACCGTCTACCACATCTTGTGCATCCGTGGCCTCTTCATCCTCTGTGACTGGGGGGACAGCAGTCACACCTGTTTTGGGACGCAGACCTGCCACCTCTTTACCCGCAACACCCAGCGTGATTGGCAGGTCATCATTTTCTTAGGAGGTGGAAACACCAGCTGGTGTTCAGCTCTGTCCGACATCGATAGCACCACCTTTGGATCAAGGCAACCTAACATGTCCGCCTGCATCTTCCTCACAGACCGGCAGTTTGCCGGGGACACCCTTCTCAACCCCGTCTAAGCACAACAGCCAGCCCTCGGTCCCTCAGATGTGGACAAGTAAAAGACCATTTCCTCCTAGCCATGAGAAAGCTGAGAGGTTGAATTTCACCATTTGCAAGCTCTTGGCTACAGAAATGCTGCCTTTCCGCCTGATGGACACAGAGGATTTTCGAGACCTTATGTCCGTCGCAGTGCCCCAGTACCAGATGCGCAGTCGGCACTACTTCTCAAAGAAAGGTGTGCCTGCGCTCCACCAGCATGTCGCACACAACATCACCGCTTCTTTGAGAAACTCTGTGTGTAACAGGGTGCATTTCACCACAGACTCTTGGATGAGTAGGCATGGACAGGGGCGTTACATGTCGCTGACTGGGCACTGGGTAACTATGGTGACAGCAGGACAAGGGGCTGCTGTCCAAGTCTTGCCGTCCCAACGAGTTGTGCGTCAATCCTTTTTATCTCAAAGTTCCTCAACTGCTTCTGCCTCCTCAACCTCCTCTCGGTCCTCCACCTGCACCCAAAGCCTGTCTGGTCATACCACAAGCTTTCTAACTGCGCAGAAGGGATCCTGCACACCTCCTTTTTACTTTGAAATGTCTGGGAAATGTGAGTCACACAACTGAGGAGTTGTGGTCAGCTCTGGAGAACCAGTTACATGAATGGTTGTCTCCACTGGACCTGAAACCAGGGAAGGCCATGTGCGACAATGCTGCAAACCTGGGTGCGACCCTTCGCCGGGGCAATGTCACACACGTGCCTTGTATGGCTCACGTGTTGAACCTGGTTGTCCACCAATTTTTAGCCCACTCTCCAGGACTAGATGGCCTTCTGCAGAGGGTACGGTCGCTGTGTGCTCACTTCCGCCGTTCGCATCCCGCAGCTCAGCGACTTACATCTCTACAGTCGTCGTTGGGCCTGCCACTTCACCGGCTAAAATGCGATGTGCCTACCGGGTGGAATTCAACTCTGCACATGTTGCAGTGACTGTGGCAGCACCGACATGCCCTGGTGCAATACGTTCTGACGTTTAGCCTGGGCCAACGAGATCCAGAGGTGGGGCAAATCACGCTGGAGGAGTGGTCTCAGATCAGGGACCTATGCACCCTTCTGCACAGTTTTGAAATGGCGACGAAGATGTTTAGTGCTGACGATGCCATTATCAGCATGACTATTCCGGTGATTTACATGCTGGAGCACATGTTAAACAGAATTCGGAGTCAGGTGGTAGCACAAGAGGAGGTGGAGGAAGTAGAGGAGGAGGAGTTGAATGCGGAAGGGCTAACATCTGCAAGGTTCAGACGGTCGGCAGCACCAAGGCGGCAGGCATGTGAGGGTGGGGGAGATGGTTTTACCAGGGCGCATGGTAGCAGCCAAACTAGTGAGGAAGGTGCAGGAGCCCAGGAAGAAGTGGAGGACGAACTGATGGAAGACTCATCAGATGAGGGAGACCTTGATCACATTTCTGTTGTGCGAGGTTGGGGGGAGAGGGCAGAGGAAGGAAGCATGATTGTTACCTCGCCACCAACACAACAGGGACTTGGTGCTCCTGGATGCGCGAGACACATGAGTGCCTTCTTGCTGCACTACCTGTAACATGACCCTCGAATTGGGAGAATTAGAAATAATCCTGACTACTGGGTTGCCACACTGTTAGATCCCCGGTACAAAAGTAAATTTGCAGAAATTATTCCTGCCATAGAAAGAGATGCACGCATGCAGGAGTATCAGCAGAGACTGTTGCAGAATCTTACATGTGCTTTTCCCCAAAACACTAGTGGTGCACGTAGTGAATCTCACAGTTCCAACTTGCCAACCGTGGGACCGTCGAGTGTTCAGCTCTCAAAACGTAACAGAAACACTGTATCTGCTGGTAACATCAATTTTGCGGAATCATTTCACCACTTTTTTAGCCCATCCTTTGCAAGGCCACAGGAGACAAGAAGTCTGACACATAGTCAACGCCTAGAGACGATGCTACAGGAGTATCTCCAAGGAAACATTGAAGCCATGACTTTGTCACTGGACCCTTGCTCTTTTTGGGCTTCCAATCTGGATAAATGGCCGGAGCTCGCCACTTACGCCTTGGAGATCTTGTCATGCCCCACAGCCAGCGTTCTGTCTGAACGTGTGTTCAGCGCTGCTGGTGGTATGCTGACAGATAAGCGCACGTGGCTCTCCACTGATAATGTAGACAGACTCACGTTCATAAAGATGAACAAATCATGGATCCGAAATGACTTTTCTACCCCTGTGTCATCCTGGGGAGAGTAAAAGCTTGATGATTTGTTAAAATCACCTCACCAACCGTTTTAAGCTTTAAAATTACTAATCATGTTTATCTGTATCTTGGCTGGAAAATAATTTGGGCCTTGTAGCAGTGTGCAGTACTGATTCTATTAGGCCATCTATACTAAGCTCCACCAGATTTTAAATTACTAATCATGTTTATCTGTATCTTGGCTGGAAAATAATTTGGGCCTTGTAGCAGTGTGCAGTACTGATTCTATTAGGCCATCTATACTAAACTCCACCAGATTTAAAATTACTAATCATGTTTATCTGTATCTTGGCTGGAAAATAATTTGGGCTTTGTAGCAGTTTGCAGTACTGATTCTATTAGGCCATCTATACTAAGCTCCTCCAGCTTTCAAATTAATAATAATTTTTAGCTGCATCTAGCCCGGAAAATAATTTTGGGGCTCCTAGATGCGCAAGACACATGAGTGCCTTCTTGCTGCACTACCTGCAACATGACCCTCAGATTGTCAGAATTCGAAGTAATCCTGACTACTGGGTTGCCACACTCTTCGATCAACCTTTTCATTTTAATAATGAACAAAAAAATGGTCATTTTTGAAATTATAAGCATTAGCAGGTTATTAGAAACTGAAATCAAACAGTTTTCAACTCAAAACTTTATTCTAGGTGATGTTACATTTGCACATAGGACCCCTTGTTCGAAAGGAGCTTCTCAACTCTCTCGTCCATTGAATTTGTCAGGTTTTGGATGGTTTCTGCTTCAATTGTTTTGCATGAGGACAGAATACCCTCCCAGAGCTGTTGCTTAGATGTGAACTGCCTCCCGCCATCATAGACACTCCTTTTGATGATGCTCCAGAGGTTCTGAATGGGGTTGAGGTCAGGGGAGCATGGGGGTCACACCATAAGTTTGTCCCCTTTTATGCCCATATCAGCCAGAGATGCAGATGTGTTATGTGCAGCATGAGACGGTGCATTATCATGCATGAAAATGATCTTGCTGCGGAATACACGGTTCTTCTTCTTGAACGATGGCAGGAAGTGCTGTTTGAGAAACCCCATATACATTATGGAGTTCATCTTTACCCCTTCAGGGATCCTAAAGGGGCCGACAATCTCTCTCCCCATGATTCCAGCCCAAAACATTACTCCACCTCCTCCTTGTTGGCGCCGTAGCCGTGTTTGCGTGGGGTGTCCATCAACCAGCCATCCTCCACTCCATCCATCTGGACCATCGAGCGTTGCACGGCACTCATCGGTGAACAAAACAGTTGTGAAGTCAGTCTTCATGCATTGCTCGGCCCACTGGAGCCGTTTCTGCTTGTGTGCAGTGGATAGAGGAGGTCGACAGGATGGCTTACGCACAGCTGCAAACCTCTGAAGGACTCTGCATCTTGTTGTTCGGGGGACTTTGGAGGCACCAGCAGCTTCAAAAACTTGTCTGCTGCTATGACAAGGCTTTTTTGCCGCTGCTCTTTTAACCTGACGTAATTGCCTGTAGGAAAGAGTCCTCAATTTTCCCTTATCAGCACGCGCACGTGTGTACTGTGAATCAGCTACATACTTCTTGATTGTGCGATGATCATAATGAAGTGTCTTGGCAATGTTGATTGTAGTCATGCTTTGACCTAAACACTCCACAATTTGTTGCTTCTCAGCAGCCGACACATCCTTTTTCTTTCCCATTTTGGCAGAAAATGTAGGCTGCTTAATAATGTGGGGCAGCCTTCTTAAGTAGTCTTGCCTTTCATTGGATACACCTGCCAAACTAATTAGCACAGGTGTCTGCAATTGCTTACAGTGATATAAAGAGCCCTGACACACATCACCATCAATGAGTTTAACTGACAAACAAAAAAATTCTTCCCTTATCACTCCTAAACACTTTTTGCATAATAATTTGGAACACAGTGTACATGTGCTTTTCCACAAACCACCAGTGGTTCACGTAGTGAATCCTACAGTTCTAACTTGCCAACCGTGGTCTGTATGGAGTTGTTCAATAAAGGGCCCAAAATTAAGATAACATAGACGGGAGAGGTCTCTATGAATAGGAATTCCTAAGTATTTGATACCCTGTGAGGGCCAGGCAAAGGGAAAGTTGGACTGGATGGAATCCTGTATGGATTTGGGGAGGGAGACATCGAGGGCCTCAGACTTCGCTGCATTGATTTTAAAATTTGACCATGTAACAAAGTGATCTATTTCAGCCATAACAGCAGGGATGGATATATGTGATTGAGTGATATATACTAGGACATCATCAGCAAATGCAGAGCACTTGTACTCGGTGCCTCCCACCTCAATCCACCTAATATTGGGGTTATGGCGAATTGATGAGAGCAGGTGCTCCGTCACTAGGATGTATAAGAGAGGGGACAGAGGACATCTCTGCCTTGTCCCATTGGTGATTATTAGTGTTGAGCGAACATGCTCGACACTGCTCGGTACTCGCCCGAGCATCACGCTACTCGGGATGTTCGGCGAGCACCGAGCATTTCCGGGTTACTCGGGCGGGAGCTCGGGTCTCCGCCCTGCATGTTTGTCGCTCTTTACCGAGCCAATGAACATGCAGGGATTGCCAGCCAGTCACTGTAATGCCGCAGCCATGCCCATGGCTGTTCCACGGTAAAAAATCTCTATTATCCTGCTTTTTGCATTTTTTGCTGTAAAAAAAAAAAAAAATAGTGTCTCCCTGATTTTTCAGACATAAATATATCTGTTGAAAATAGTCTGGTGTAGGCCCGAGAAATACAAGTGTGGTTTTGCAGTTTGAGTGTGTCGCTCACTGTTCAGTAAACAATAACTGTGGTTTTCCTCTTCCACGGTTCTAATCTACTCTTTATTACCCTTTTTCCATTGATAGTGCAAGTGTAAGCTATTTTACTTCATTTACAATGGGCAAGGCACGTGGCAAGGGACGTGGAAGTGGACGTTCTGGTGATGGTTCGTGCAGAGGACGGGGCCGTGGCCAAGGTGAAAATGTGCCACTACCAACAGCCACATCTTCTCGCTCCCACTTCTTGACCGAATTACTAGGGAAGCACAGAACAACACCAGTATTGAGAACTGATCAGTGTGAACAGGTTATTAATTGGATAGCAGACAATACTTCCAGTTACCTGGGCACCACCACCTCCGGTCTGTCTTCCACACGGTCAACTCTTAGTAGCCGTGAGTCTCGACCGCATTCTCCTCCTCACCCTGATGCTCCTTCCTCCCACCATGCTGAGTGTCGTCAGACAGCAAGTGATCCCACACTTGGACACTCTGAAGAGCTGTTCACTGGTCCATTTCCATATTTGGGCCCCTCGCCTGATACGCTTGAAGTGGTGGAAGAGGAGATCCCATGTTGCGATGCCCAAATATTTGAACAGCCACGGCCACAGGAAGTCGACGTTGGCAATCTGTCACAAGAGGTGGACGATGACGAGATACAATTGCCAGGAAGTGAGGAGGAGGATCGTGGTGCGCAAGTGGAAGAGGAGGAGGTGGTGGATGATCTAGTAACTGACCCAACGTGGAAGGAGGACAAGCAGAGTGAGGCCAGCAGCACACAGGGGGAGTGAGGCAGAGTACCCCAACAGGCAGGAAGAAGCAGTGTGGTGGCCGCAGACAGAAGGCAGGCAACCGTTCCCCGTAAAACCAACACGAGGGACGTTGCCAGTACAAGCGGTAGGTCTTCCAGAGTCTGGAATTTTTTTAAAGACTCTGCTGATAACCCCAAAAAGGCCATATGTTCCACCTGCCATGCCAGCATCAGCAGGGGTGACAAAACTACCAGCCTGACCACCACCAGCATGATCAGGCACATGGCAGCAAAGCACCCGACTTTGTGGGGCGAAACCCAGGGTCCACGACCAGTGTCAGCGGGTGTCACCACTGCTTCTTCCACTGTTGTGCGTGCAATAGAACCCCCTGTTGCGTGTGCAAGGCAATCCCCTGTTCATACTGCATGTAAAGATGCCCCCTCCTCTCAGTCTTCACTTTTTATGGCAGTTTCTCAAGAAACAGCATTAACGTCCACGTCCACGTCCCACCGCAGCGTTCAATTGTCCATATCCCAGACCTTTGAACGAAAGCGGAAATTCGCAGCTAACGCCCCACAGGCCACAGTCCTAAATTCGCACAATTCACGACTGCTTGCATTGGAAATGCTGCCTTTTAGGCTGGTGGAGACAGAATCCTTCCGCAATCTTATGGCGGTGGCCGACCCTCGGTACTCGGTCCCCAGCCGACACTATTTTGCCCGGTGTGCCATTCCCGCACTACACAAGCACGTGTCCCAAAGCATCTGCCGTGCCCTCAACAACGCAGTTACTGGGAGAGTCCACCTGACAACGGACACGTGGACAAGTGCTTGTGGCCAGGGACGGTACATCTCTCTGACGGCACAATGGGTAAGCATAGTGGAAGCCGGGACTCAGTCGAACCTTGGGACGGAACACATCCTCCCCACACCGAGGATTGCGGGCCCTATGTCAGTCAGAGTTGCCCCCACAGTGTACAGCTCCTGCGCATCCTCCTCCTCCTCCTCCTCCTCATGTTCAGCCTCCATCTCAGATATCACCACATCAGTTACAAGCTGGAAGCATTGCAGTACTGCCTCCGCCAAGCGGCAACAGGCGGTGCTGAAACTCATAAGCTTAGGTGATAAACCTCACACTGCTTGTGAGTTGTGGACAGCTGTGAAAGAGCAGGCAGATCTGTGGCTGAGACCGCTGAACCTACATCCAGGCATGGTCGTGTGTGACAATGGCCGTAACCTGGTGGCGGCTCTGAGGCGAGGTGAGATCACACACGTACCATGCCTGGCTCATGTGCTTAACCTCGTGGTTCAATGGTTTCTTAAATCGTACTCCGAGTTGCGAGATCTGCTCGTGAAAGTACGCCGCCTGTCAGCTCATTTTCGCAAGTCGGCTACAGCTTCCGCCGCCCTTGCAGCAGCGTTTGCAGCTTCCGGCACACCGACTGGTGTGTGATGTCCCCACACGTTGAAACTCTACCCTCCACATGTTGCAAAGGATTTGTGAGCAGAAGAGAGCAGTTGTAGAGTACCAGCTGCAACAAAGCCGTCGATATTCAGGTCAGACTCCACACATAAGACCTCAGGAGTGGACCTGGATGTCTGACATATGTACCATCCTGACAAACTTTGAGGAGGCCACCAAGATGGTGAGTGGCGATGACGCCATCATTAGTGTCAGCATCCCACTTGTCTGTCTTTTGCAACGCTCTCTGCAGAGAATTAAAGCGGAGGCATTGCAGCCAGAGTATGATGAGATGGATCAAGAAGCCGTAGCGGGCGATTACACACAGCCCAGCCTCATCTCATCCCAACGTGCATTGGGGTACAATGAGGGAGAGGAGGAGGAGGAGGAGGAGGAAGAACAGGAGCTGCTATCATGCACTGTAGACGGTAGTACCTGTACAAGTGTCATACCGTCGGTTCAGCGTGGGTGGCCTGAGGACAGGGGGGAAGAGGAGGAGGAGGAGGAGAGCATGGTCAGTCGTCATCTTGGTGAGGACACGGAAATCTTGCCCGTTACCAGTCTGGCACGCATGGCTGACTTTATGTTACGCTGCCTTAACCGTGACCCATTGTCAAAATGTTGGGTGACAGTCATTACTGGTTGGTAACACTTGTAGACCCCCGCTACAAGGAGAACTTTCACTCTCTTATTCCTGAGGTGGAGAGGTCTACAAAAATGGGGCAATACCAGAAGGCCCTTGCTGCAGAACTCTTAAAAAAATTCCCATCTGAACACGCTAGCGGCAGAGGTCACAGTTCGTTGCCCAACCAAGGCGTACAGGCGAGAGAGATGCAACTCCAATCCAGCAGAGGCAGGGGAACACTGTCAACGTTCTGGGACAGTTTTCTGACACCCACCCAGCTTACAGGCCCTGAGGCGCGGGGTACTCTCACAAGGAGTGGAAAGTTTCAAAAGATGGTGAGGGAGTACCTTGCCGATCGTACCAGCGTCCTCCGTGATTCCTCTGTGCCTTTTAATTATTGGGTATCCAAGCTGGACACTTGGAATGAACTCGCTCTGCACGCCTTGGAGGTCCTGGCCTGCCCTGCCGCTAGCGTGTTATCGGAGCGTGTTTTAAGTGCCGCTGGGGGAATTATAACTGATAAGCGCACTCGCCTGTCAACTGACAATGCTGACAAGCTGACCCTTATCAAAATGAACAAGGGCTGGATTGGGCCAGACTTCTCATCACCACCAAATGACAGCAGAGTAACATAAAGTCAAATCCACTGTGTTATTTCAGGAGGTGTATTCACATGCACCGCTTCACACCCACACATGGGTATACGCTTCCTCGTTTCGGCTGTTTAATCTTCTTCTCCTTATCCTCAGCCTCCACCACCACTATACCACCAGGGTGCCAGCATTGCAAGTTCCTCCGTCCTAATTTTTGGCAGCTTTTGCTGGGAAAGCTGGGAAAGCATAAGCAAATACCATGGGACACCCACTCCCCAATAATGGGACTTATGTTTGTAGTATGCTGTACTGCATGGCTCTTGTAAGGGGCATTGCAAGTTTCTCCGTCCTAATTTTTGGCAGCATTTGCTTTCAAGGCATAAGCAAATACTATGGGACACCCACTCCCCAATAATGGGACTTATGTTTGTAATATGCTGTACTGCATGGCTCTTGTAAGGGGCATTGCAAGTTGCTCCGTCCTAATTTTTGGCAGCCTTTGCTGGGAAAGCATAAGCAAATACCATGGGACACCCACTCCCCAATAATGGGACTTATGTTTGTAATATGCTGTACTGCATGTGACGCGCCCCCTGGGCCGTGTGTACACGAGTGTGGGATACCCGGTGCCGGGTCTCTGGGGTCTGTAGTCTCCGTGGCGGTGACCCGGTCCCGTGGCTCAGGCTGGTCAAACCAGTGGCAGTCTTTCTTAGGTTTTGAGGTTAATTGTCCGACTGCGCCACCCGTGGATTGCGGTCAGGGAGTACCACCGCTGCGAGGCAGACCGCTGAGGCTGGTGTTGTGTGCGCAGCATAGAATGGGATAACTCCCCTCGGGAGGAGTAGAGCCTCAGGGCAGTGAGTGTGGATGATGGGGGTGATGGTGCACGAGCGCAGCAGGAACGACTCAGAGTCTTTGCAGTGCAGTTCAGGGTCTTTACTGATGATTATAAGGTAGACCCTCCCGGCAGTACTGGCTAGCATAAGAGGCCTGGTCAGTCTGTGAGCAAGCAGGAGTTCCCCTGGCCAGGTGGAATTGTAGGCCTCCCCGTCTGTCTGCACTCTTCCTAGCTACCTTGCTGTAAGCGGGTAGAAGTAGCCCACGTCCCTGAGTGTACCGTGTAGTGCTCACCCGTATGGCTGGTGACTTGGGGCCTTCTATTAGCTTCCGCTCCACGACGGCCGTGCTGGTCCCTTGCATGTGACTGAGCCTCCGGGCTTCTATGGCCAGAGGACCTGAAATCCCCTGCCGGCTGGTTTCTGCTGCTGGATATATAAGTCCTCACAGCTTCGGACTCCTGTGTCCGGTTCCTATTGTCTTCTGCCAGGGCGAGCTCTGCTCAGCTTCCAGCCCCTGGTCTTTAGCTCCTAGCTCCTACAGAGCTCCTTGCTGTTACTTTCCCTTGCTCTCACTCTGACTCAGACTGTTCTCTGACTCACTCAACCCCACCCCAGATCCAGTTTATAAGGGCAGAATTCTCCCCTCCCAGGACTGGGGCAGGAGGATGTAGCATGTTTAAGGGATCCTGACCAGGAAACCTCCCACTTGCTCTCCGACGTAATATTTCTATTACTGTGGTGACCAGACCCCTGGGGTGCCACACATGGCTCTTGTAAGGGGCATTGCAGTTCCTCATAATTTTTGGAAAGCCTTCCATTCACTGCTTAGGCCAACAGTGCACGGGAGACCCAGTTGCTATAAATCGAAAAAAAGGTTTAGTTAACGCCCTCTGACCTCCATGTCATTTCCAAGGGGCATTGGAGTGGCTCGAAATTTTTGGTAGGCATTGTACTCACTGTATGCCCTATAACTGTGTAGCCGAACCGCTCCTTTTGTTACAGAAACATAGGCATGGTCCCTGTTCCTCCTGCTCTTTCTCCTTTGCCACCACCTCATCCATCATTCATCACCTGAAGCTTTGTTTTAACGGGAGTCATAGAACTGGGATAGTAGCAGGAAAACATCCAGCAATCCTCGAAGGAGGTAGAATATGCGCCAAAACGCTGACCACCTCAGGCCTAGCTGCTACTACATACATGCGCTTGCATTCCAAGGAACAGAAAGCTAAGGAGGTGGATGGCCTCATGATCATGAATAATTTACTCGTTGTGTAGGAGGCCGACCACTGCTGCTGTCTACCTTCTGAACTTTGTGTTGAAGCCTGATTGACCCAGGACCCGCAATCCTCTATGTCTGGAGGACGTGTTGCATCCATTCCCAGTGTCCAACTGTGTCCCGGCTTCCACAATATTAACCCAGTGTGAAGGCGTCAGTGAGATGGACCATTCCTGGCCACATTCACTTGTCCACGTGTTTGTGGTTAGGCTGTCCTTCCCACTAAATGCACTGGGGAGGGCACAGGTAATGTTTTGGTATGCACGCTTGTGTATAAGGCGCACCGGGACAAATAGGGGCGGCTGGGGACCGTTTATGGACTCCTGGCCACCCCCACGCGGCTGGGGACTGTGTGTGGGCACCCGGCCGCGGGGCGGCTGGGGACTGAGTATGGACACCCGGCCGCCCCCTGGCGGCTGGGGACCAAGCGTGGACACCCGGCTGCCGGGCGGCGGGGGACTGAGTATGAATACCAGGCTACCGACGCAGCCATGACGTGGTGGCCAGATTCCACCTCCACATGCCTAAAAGGCCCAATTTCAAGTGCAAGCAAGCTAGCAGTATGGTATTGCAGCCTGGGGGTGGGTGGGTGGCAGGCTGCATACTTGCGCTTGTATTGCAAGTTATGGGGGAGGTACAATTGAACACTGCCCTGGGACAAGAACTTGCACGGGGATAGTTGCAAGTCTGCATCTTCTGATGCAGCAAGGATCACTTCTGATGGGCACACTTTTAGGCAGTGACCTGGGTGTCAGAGATGCTTCCAGGGGTTTTCCCCATGCTGTTCCCATGTCTTTTTAGCACTGTATGCATGTGCCACACAGCACATGGCCAGATAAGGTTGTAAAATGTTAAAATTACATTTCCCGGTGAATGCATTTGTCACGGTTGAAAGCAATACAAACGTGCAAAAACGCATAAAAAATGCTACTTGTGAACATAGCCCAAGGTGTGGAGGAGTATTTTTGTTTTTGGTTATTTATTTTACCTTATACACAAGTCTTTACCCTGGAAAGGATGTTCCTTAACCCCTTTCCGACCTGGTCAGTAATAGTACGCACCAGGTCGGGAAGGCTGGTTCAGCGGGGTCTCCGGCGGTGAGCCCGCACTGAAGCGAGCACATGTCAGCTGATTATTGGAATCGCAATCCACCCGCGGCTGTTAACATGTTAAATCTCTGACAGTGGCATTTAACTCGTGCTTCCGGGAGTCCTAAGCCCCGCCCATCAGTGACCCCGTCACGTGATCGCGGGTCACCAATGGGTGGGCATGACAACTCAGGGTCTGCAGCAGACGCCTGTGGTTGTCATGTCTCAATTGCTATGAGCGCCACCTAGTGGTCAGCGCTCATAGCAAGTGAGCATTTCTCCTGCATACAAGCGATCTGCTCATCGCTTGTATGCAGTAGAAGCAATCAGACAACTGCTGCTTCTAGTCTCCTCTGGAGACTATAGAAGCATGCAGAAAGTGTAAAAAAAGGTTTTTAAAAAAATAAAAAAAATAAAAAATATATAAAAGTTTAAGTCACCCCCCTTTCGCCCCATTCAAAATAATATATATATATATATATATATATATATATATATATATATAAAAAAAACCACATACACATATTTGGTATCGCCGCGTTCAGAATTGCCCGATCTATCAATATAAATGAAGAATTAATACAATCAGTAAACGGCGTAACGAGAAAAAAATTTTAAACGACAGAATTAAGTTTTTTTGGTCGCTACAACTTTGCAATAAAATGCAATAACGGGCGATCAAAACATCGGATCTACCCCAAAATGGTATCAATAAAAACGTCAGCCTGACACGCAAAAAATAAGCACTCACCTGGCCCCAGATCCCGAAAAATGGAGAAGCTAAGGGTCTCGGAAAATGGCGCCATTTTTTTTGTTTTTTTTAGCAAGCTTTGGATTTTTTTTTCACCACTTAAATAAAAAAGAACCTATACATGTTTGGTGTATATGAACTCGTAACGACCTGGAAAATAATGATGGCAGGTCAGTTTTAGCAATCTGTGAACGTGGTAAAAAAAGGACCCAAAAAAAAACTGGAATTGCATTTTTTTTGCAGTTTCACTGCACTTGGAATTTTTTTACCATTTTCCAGCACACGATATGGTAAAACCAGTGATGGTGTTTAAAAGTACAACTCGTCCTGCAAAAAATAAGCCCTCACATGGCCATATTGAACGAAAATTAAAAAAGTTCTGGCTCTGGGAAGAAGGGGAGCAAAAAAGGAAAACACAAAAACAGAAAGACCCATGGTCGTTAAGGGGTTAACATATTTCACAGGAAAGCACTTTCACTTTCGTTTTTGAACGTTTTATTGTGAGCCTGTAAAAGTGGCTTAATACCTCTGACCACGTTGTTGACAGCAGTGACCTGGGGGTCAGAAATGCTTCCAGGGGCGATCCCCATGCTGTCCCCATGTCATTTGAGCACTGTCACTATCGTTTTGGGCACTTTTTAGGCTTTCTACAGACTGCCGGGGGTGCCGCCGCAAAAATGTTCGGGTCTCCCATAGACTAACATTGGGCTCGTTGCTTGGGTCGAGCACCCGAGTATCACAGTGAGCTCGGCCTGAGCTTCGAGCACCCAAGCATTTTAGTGCTCGCTCAACACTAGTGATTATGAAAGATGATGAAAATGTTCCATTTATCTTCAGCCTAGGTGACGTATTGCGATACAGGGCCGTGATTTTGCCTATAAAAGGGTCCCCTAGACCCCTACCCCAAGCTTTTTAAGGGAATAATATATGGCGTGCCAGGAGACTCTATGGAGTGCTTTCTCAGCATCCAACGAGAGTATCTAATTACAAATTTTTAACTGCATCTAGCCCAGGAAATACTTTGTGCCTAGTAGCAGTGTCTGCTAGTCAGCGGATTATCCCAGCTGTTAAGCAAGCTACACCACTTGTAGTTTGGACACTTAATTTTTTCAAAGGAAATGGTTCGGGCCCCCGGGACACTCAGTGAAGAGCATTGGGGAGGCACCCCAAGGCATAGGGGCTGGGACTGGCGGTAGGATGCCTTGCGGTGGACCGCCGAGCTCGATCCTTATAAAAGCTTTTTAACTGCAGCAGCTTTAGTGGACGCTACTGGAGCTGGAATTACGCGGCTGCTGGCATGAGACTTGCTCTCCAATAGATCCTTGTAAAAGGATTTAAAGTGTATTCATTCAAATTAGAGAGACAATTTAAATTAAAAAGCTTAGACCTGCCTCCACCGCAGGGGGGCTCGCTCGACCCACCAGCGGACAGGCACCAGTATTGGAGAGGGGGGCTGGCCGTCAGGGTCCACCGCAGCTCTGGCACAAACCCGGCGACACGGAGGTCGCACGGGCAGGAACGGACTGGCCGTGTCGGCTTCGCACTTTTTTTGTTTTAGAAGGGCATGACATGCCTATATCTGTGTCTCCCCCTCCTTTTACTGCTCCACCTCTATTCTTTTAGCATGACTATATGTACTTGTCACTTTTCCATGTGTTAGTTGTGTCTTCTGAGCAGTTTGTCAGCTTTTGGACACCTTTGAAGGTGTTTTCTATGTTTTGCTATGTGTTTTTGTTTGCCTGCCATTGGTTTTAACGGTGTTTGACTGTGTTCGACGAACAGTTCGGCGAACAGTTCGGGTAACATATGAGTGTTCGACGAACCGAACTCGAACACTACGGGGGTGGCTCAACACTAGTGATCACAGGTTTCCTACTTTGAAGTAGCGTGGTGATAAGATTTGGGGAGAAACCTTTGTCCTTCAGAAGAGCCCTCTCAGATTCCAGGCTGTCAAGTGTAAGTTTGAAGCCCGAGGATGGAGAACCGGACCCTGAGAAAGAAGGTCCGGAAATTCCGGAAGAACCCATGGGTCGTAGATTGATAACATCCTCAGCCACGAAAACCACGCCCTCTTTGGCCAAAGGGGGGCTATCAAGATTACCCTCGCTTTCTCTTCCCTGATTTTCCTCAGAACAGCTGGAATCAGGGCGGTCAGAGGAAAAGCGTAAACTAGAGGGTGAATGCAAGGGCTGCCAAAAATTTGGAGGCACTCCAATGCACCTTGCAAGAGACGTAGATATGGTGATATGATAGATATGGAGATGGAGATGGAAGATGAGGAGAAGGAGGAGGACAACAGCAAATAGACAAAATCAGGAAGCATATACCCATGTTTTGGTGTGAAGAGATGCATGGGAATAGACCTCCCAAAAAAAAAAAAGACACTGGATTTAAGTTTATGTTATGCTGCTATCATTCGGCGGTGTTGAGAAGTCTGGCCCAATCCAGCCCTTGTTCATTTTGATAAGAGTCAGCCTGTTAGCATTATCAGTTGATGTGGATGCACCTATCAGTTATAATTCCCCCGGCGGTACTAAAAGCTCGCTCTGACAAAACGCTGGCGGCAGGGCTGGCCAGGACCTCCAAGGCGTAGAGCGACAGTTCATGCCACGTGTCCAGCTTGGATACCCAATAATTATAAGGCAGAGAGGAATCATGGAGGATGTTGGTACGGTCGGGAAGGTACTCCTTCAGCATCTTCGTAAAATTATCCCTCCTTGTGAGACCACCCCACGCATCAGGGCTTGTGCGATGGGAGGGTCTGAGAAAACTGTCCCAGAACCTTGTCAGTGTTCAACTTCCTCTACCGGATCGTATTCGTGTCTCTCTCGCTTGTACTCCTTGGTTTTCCAAGGAATTGCGACCACTGCTGCCAGCGTTTTCAGATGGAAATTTTTTTAATAATTCCACAACAAGGGCCTTCTGGTACTGCCCCATTTTAGTATTGTCCACGGTCGCTACAAATGGCTGGATTTGTAACGCAGTTATATGTAATACGCGTTAGAACCCTCCTGTTTGTTTTTCCATCTTGTGTTTTGCGGTCATGGGACCATCTGCCTTTATATTTCAGCTCCGCCCTTCTGGCTGTGCTGAACTTCAGTGTTTGACTGTCTCTCTAGCCATGTGCTTCGGTGCCTTTCCCTGTCAGTTTGCTTGGTCCTTCTGGGACCTCTAGTACCTTTTGTCAGTTTGTCTTTTTGTGTTCTGCAACTACTTCTCTGTTTAGGAGGTGTCTCATTTTTGTCCCAGTGCTTAGTTCTTTTAGGGACCCCTCCCTTAATGCTATAGGTCTTCGGTCAGACTAGCCGAGGACTAAGGCGGGTCTGTTCGTTAGGAACAGGCAGCCCGCTACATCGTAGGGATTCAGCTTAGTCTTACTGTAGGGACAGCTTTCCCCTATCTTTCCTTAGTTCATGTTGCAGATCATAACAGTAACTCCAGCCCAAAAAACTAAAAGGAAAGAAATTCGGGGATCAGTATGGTTTCCGTTCAGGATTTGGCTTAACGCCTGCAGGGATTATCTCTGGAGGTGGCCGAGCTTCAGCAACACGTGAGTAGCTGTTCTGGAGCGCATTTTGTCGAACCCAAGGTAGGACTGCCGGATGTTTTTTATGGTAAACAGGAAGATTTTTTTTCCTTTAAAAATGCTTGTTTGTTATATTTTCGTTTGAGACCAAGGTCCTCTGGGAATGAATCACAGTGAATTGGTTGTATTATGTCACTTTTGTGCAATGAACCACAGGGGTGGGCCTTTTCTCTCCAACCTAATGATCCGTGTTTAAGGTCTGTTGAAGAATTTTTTCCTGCTATGGGGCTATTATATGACGATCCTGATCGAATCTCATCTGCTGAAGCAGAACTCAGGCGTTTGAATCAGGGGTCAGGTGATGTTGAAAATTATTGTACACACTTCAGGAGATGGGCCTCAGAAGTTAAATGGAATGATCCTGCGCTGAAATGTTTATTTCTTGCTGGTCTGAGTGAAAGGGTTAAGGATCTGCTAATTGCATTCCCTGCACCTGAGACTCTGCAGGATGCCATGCAGTTAGCTGTTCGTGTGGACAGGAGGCTGAGGTGCAGGCTGAATGAGGTAAAGACTCCTGTAATGTCAGTTCCTAGTCCCCAGAAAATCTGCTCAGACGGCGGACAACTGATGGAGGTTGGGGCGATGTCAGTCCGCTCTCAGGAAAGAGACCAGAGGTTTGCCGAGGGATTGTGTCTTTATTGTGGTAAAGCTGACCATTTGATTAAGTATTGTGAGCATATTTTAAGTAAAGAAAAAAAAAGGTCAGTTACGCCCGTATAGCTTGTTTACGCTCTGCAGGAGTATTTCTTTCTGGGAGTACTACTTTGCAGGGAGATTTGATTAAATTTCAGGTAGTTGTGGATTGTGGTTCAATACTTAATGTGATTGATAAAGGGTTTTTGGAAAACCTAAAATTGAAATCCAAACCTTTGTCATCACCTATTTCTGTGATTGCAATTGATAACACTCCCTTGAAATGTATTACTCACAAGGTTGCTGCATTTCCCCTCACTATCAATGGAGTTCACCAAGAAAATTTGGTATTGGTTGTTTTAGATAATTTACCCTCTCCGGTTGTTCTAGGATTGCTTTGCTTAAAACTGCACAATCCTTTACTGGACTGGTCTACTAATGTGATTAAGTTTTCGAGTCCGAAGTGCTATGATAAATGTTGTAATGGTCGCATTGCGACCATTACAACAGGGGAATTACAAAAGGGGAATTACCTGTACCTATTCAAGATTTTTGGAGGTTTTTTTCGGAGGAGGAGTCGCAAGTTTTACCTCCTCTTAGGGATTATGATTGCACCATTGAGTTTGTTCCGGGAGCTACTCTTCCCAAGAGTCGCTTGTTTAATCTGACTATCCCTGAAAGAAAGGCCTTGGAGGAGTACATACAGACTAGCCTGGCTGCTGGTCACATTAGACCTTCTAAGTCAAATGTGGCAGTTGGATTTTTCTTTGTTAAAAAAAAGGACGGGGGTTTACATCCATGTCTGGATTTTCGTGAAATTAATAAGATTACCGTACGCAATTCCTAACCATTGCCGTTAATTCCTGACTTGTTTAACTAGTTAGTGGGGGGCCAAGAGGTTCTCTAAAATTGATCTCCAGGGGGCATACAATTTGTTACGAGTGAACGAGGGTGATGAATGGAAAACTGCTTTTAACACTCCGGTAGGTCATTTTGAGATTCTGGTGATGCCTTTTGGTCTTACCAATGCACCTGCATTTTTTCAGAACCTTATTAATGACATCCTGAGACCTTTGATTGGTAAGAATTTGGTTGTGTATTTGGATGACATTTTGATTTACTCACCAGATCTAGAGTCCCATTGGCAGAGTGTACGTGAAGTTTTGCAGTTATTGAGTGATAATTCACTCTTTGCTAAGCTGGAGAAATGTGAGTTCGCTGTGCAGAAAATTAGTTTTGGGCTACTTTGTCTCCAGCGAGGGCTTTTAGATGGACCCTGTGTAGGTTCAGGCTGTGCAGGAATGGCCTAGGCCTATTGGTTTGAAATCTATACAGAGATTTTTGGGTTTTGCCAATTATTACAGGAAATTCATTAAGAATTTTTCTGTAATTGTTAAACCTCTAAACGATCTCACCAGGAAAGGTGCGAATACGGCCCAGTGGACTACTGAGGCCATTGAAGCGTTTGAGTATCTCAAAGACAAGTTCAGTTCTGCCCCTATCCTTATGCAGCCTGATGAGACCAAGTCTATTTTGGTCGAGGTCGATGCTTCATCGGTGGGGGTCGGAGCAGTTTTGCCTCAGGAGAACAAGGGTGGAGTACATCCTTGTGCCTTCTTTTCGAAAAAATTTTCGGAAACCGAACTGAATTATGATGTTTGAAATCGGGAGTTGCTGGCTATTAAACTTGCGTTTGAACATGGACGTCATTTTTTGGAAGGAGCTAGATTTCCTATTCAGGTTTTCACAGATCATAAGAATTTGATCTATCTGGATGCTGCCAAGCGCTTGAATGACCGTCAAGATAGGTGGGCACTTTTTTTTCTCGGTTTAATTTTTCTGTTACCTATATCCCTGGTACTAAGAATGTTAAAGCCGATGCTTTATCTCACAGCTTCTCTCCTACGGTCGGTGCCAAGGAGGAGGAGAGCATTTTACAGAAAGGAGTTGTGGTGGCGGCATTGGGCTCCGTTTTTGAGAATGGATTCCAATGGGATGTTCCATCTAACACTCCCCATGGGAGGTTGTTCGTGCCTAGAGCCTTTAGGAGAGATTTGTTTGTGGAGTGTCATGAGTCTCAGTTGGCAGGTCATCCAGGAATTTCGGAGACTAAGAGACTTATCAGTCGCAGTTTTTGGTGGCCTGGATGGCAGAAGGAAGTCATCAAGTGGATGTGTCAGTGTACTGTGTGTGCTAGGTAAAAGGCTTCGCATACTCCTGCTGCGGGATCGCTTTGCCCTCTGGAGGTTCCTAGTGTGCCTTGGACACATCTCACAATGGATTTTATTACTGATCTTCCTGTGTCCGAGGGTTTTACTGTCATCTGGGTGGTCGTGGACCGTTTTAGTAAGATGAGTCATTTGGTTCCATTCATTAAGTTGCCCTGCGCCAAGACACTCACTAAGGTGTTTGTTATGGAGATTGTCAAGCTCCATGGCGTTCCCACGGATATTGTTTCTGATAGAGGACCTCAGTTTGTGGCTTGCTTTTGGAGTGCTTTTTGTGACAGGTTGGGAGTCCATTTGTCATTTTCGTCTGGTTATCATACTGAGTCTAATGGACAGACTGAAAGAAAGAACCTGGATGTTGAGCAGTTTTTGCGTTGTTTTGTGGCGGACAATCAAGAGGTGTGGTCTGAGTTTCTGCCTCTCACAGAATTTGTTCTTAGCAATCATACATCCTCCTCTGCTGGTTGTTCTAATTTTTTTGTTGTACTGGCGTCTTTTGGTTCATTCTCCAAATTGGGGGTCGGCGGTGCCGGAGAAGGAGAATTTTTCCGGTGATTTGGAGAGAGTTTGGACTAATGTACGTTGCAACCTTCAAGAGGCTAACAAGAAGTCCAAGAAGTATTTTGACAGGAAACGTAAGGAGGTTTTGTTTACTGTGGGTGACATGGTTTGGTTGTCCTCGAAGAACCTGCGGATTCCCTCTAAAAAACTGGGTCCTAAGTTTGTGGGTCCATTTAAAGTGCTTCAGGTTATTAACCCGTCTGCTGTTGGGTTGGATGTCCCTACTTCCTGGAAGACTAATTCTGTGTTTCATGTTTCCTTGTTGAAAATGGCTGATGTACCTGATAGGGACGCCACTTTCACAGTTCCTCCAGTGGTGGAAGATGGCAAATATGAAATTTCTCGTATCTTGAATTCTAGATGGCATAGAGGGAGATTACAGTATCTTGTCTCCTGGAAGGGTTTCGGTCCCAAAGACAACTCCTGGGTAAGGATGGATGAGGTCTCTGCTCCTAGGCTTGTTAAAGCTTTCCACAGGAGGTTTCCGGATAGGCCTGGGCCTGGAGGATCCAGAGGATCCTCATAAAAGAGGGGGTACTGTTAGAATCCTCCTGTTTGTTTTTCCATCTTGTGTTTTGCGGTCACGTGACCATCTGCCTTTATATTCCAGGACTTCAGTGTTTGACTGTCTCTCTAAGCCAGGTGCTTCGGTGCCTTTCTCTGTCAGTTCAATTAGTCCTTCTGGGATCTCTAGTACCTTTTGTCAGTTTGTCTTTTTGTGTTCTGCAACTACTTTTCTGTTTAGGACGTGTCCCATTTTTGTCCCAGTCCTTAGTTCTATTAGGGACCCCTCCCTTAATGCTATAGGTCTTCGTTCAGACTAGCCGAGGACTAAGGCGGGTCTGTTCGCTAGGAACAGGCAGCCCACTACATCATAGGGATTCAGCTTAGTCTTACTGTAGGGACAGGTTTCCCCTATCTTTCCTTAGTTCATGTTGCAGATTATAACAATATGTCTGACGGACGCCCACAGTTTTAAATAGCGGGCTTTTAGCTTCCTCTTATTCACAGTGTCAATGTGTGAATAGCTTCACCAACACACTGCTACAAACTGTAAATGGAAGACAATATTTTCCACGCTCACTACAAATGGCTGGATTTGTACCGCAGTTATATGTGATACGTCTGACGAATGCCCACGGTTTTAAATAGTGGGCTTGTAGTATCCTATTATTCACAGCGACCACGTGTGAATAGCTTCACTGACACACTGCAACAAACTTTAAATGGAAGGCAATATTTTCCACGTTCTCTACAAACTTCTGGATTTTTATTGCTCTAATATGGGATTACGTCTGATGATGGAAAAGAACTGGCTGTATTCTGCAGTGCTAACAAGCAAATGGAACAGTAAAAATACTCTGGATTGCTTTTTAAGCAAATAATCAGGATTAAGATAAAAAAAAATTAGCCCTGGCCCCTGATATCTGGGGCTATGTCTATGGATATCTGAAACAGCAGGAGCAGACAGAATGTGCAATGGACCACCCTTGTGCTGTATACACTGCCACAAACCCTGTCTGCCTGCCTAACTCCTGCTATCAGGATTAATATATGCAGTTGGATTAGTCCTCAGAAGGACTGTTAGTTCAGATGGATATATATATACTCCTGGAGTACCACTACCTATATGTAACTATTACACCGCAAATTCTGTTCCTAACACAGCAGCATTTCTCCCTACTGTGCCTGTTTCCGGGGTAGACTGTGACGAGCATAGGGTCACCAGGTCTTATATAGACCTGATGACGCTATGTGGCCAGCCAATCACTGTAATGCCACAACCAACATGGCTACAGCATTACAATGAGTGGCAGGCAACCCCTGCATGTTCATTGGCTCTCTAAAAAGTGCCAAACATGCAGGGCTGGGACCAGAGCTCCCGCCCGAGCAACCCGGAAATACTCGTTGAGCATGTCGAGCAGGGTGATGCTCTGGCAAATACCGAGTAGTGGCAAGCACGCTCACTCATCACTAGTCATGACCAAGTTGCTGTCCAGTTATGCTCTGGCACTTCAAACACAAACAGTGTCCCTTTCCCAGTGTTCTGTCAGGTGTGGGGTGCATCACATTCACTTGTAGGTCGCAGGCCTCTGCTGCCTCCAGGCTTCTGTCCTCAGGAGCCGCCACACGCAATTCATGGGACACCAAGCTCTTTATAACAAGCAAACGTTTACTGGTCACTTCAAGTTCATCAGGTGGTGACATGTGGGACAGGGCACAGCAATGCACATTTCCTTGCTCTTTAGTACAACTCCTCTTGTAGTCCTGTCACTAGCTCATCCTGGACTACCCCTAAGCTCACTGACTCGGTCAGCCTCAGGGATTTCCTGTCCACCTCAGCAGTGAACACGGGACCGCCCATCACCTTTTGTCAATAAGGGACCCTGTCCATTTTCCACTGTATGCCAGAGGGCATGATGTGTCTGGCAGCTACTATGCCAGACTTTGGGCTCCAGACATGACAGGTGCAACCACCTGAGATCCTATTAATGCCTCCCACTGCCTTTAACAAGCGACACATGCTGTCCCTAGCAACCCACTGCTCCTGATCTAGACCTTCACTATCCATTTCTCTAACTAGTCACTAACCACACACTATCAGGAAGTGTCCCCCTTTTTATCAATATGAATTCTCACCCACTGGGCTAGTTCTATCTTTAACTATTTCCTATCTTACAGACTAAACTCATTGTTCCTATTTTATGTCCTATACTGCTGCTAAACCACTTACTGTATGAACAGTACTTGCTATCCTAAGCTTATCTTGTACTATACCCTATTCACATTATGCATTAACACTTTACATGTCTCATATGCTGTACATTACCATATTACATTATATAAGACGTACATCGCCATGTAAAACTACATGACACTATACACATGGCGTGATTGTTGTCTTCAGGGGCAGGAACAGGGTGAGACAATGCACATCCCTACATTCCTCCTCTCTTTAAACTTGGTTGTCCTCAACCATTCTCCAGGGTATAGAGTGTCCATTGCCTGTAAGCGCACTGGCCCCGGAATAGAACAGCTCAAATTCTTTGGCTGGTAGGCCAACATAACAATTGTCCACCAGTTCTTCGGTGCCTACATTGTCCTTCTTCTGCGCAAAACTTTAAGCGGGTGATCCTCTCGGTGATCCTCTCGGTCAGAACCACAGACCAATGTCCATCCGAGTCCAATTTTTCAGAAAAATAATGTCCCTTATACCCACACAACAACAGTTGCCTGATAGTCCATGGGCACAGTCCATTGAATTGGTGGTTGTTTTAGTCAGGTATTCCACAGCTATATATACATCTAAACTAACAGTCCTTCTGAGGACTAATCCAGCTGCATATATTCCTGGTGATAGTAGGAGTTAGGCAGGCAGGGTTTGGGGACAGTGTATACAGCACAATAGGGTCCATTGCACGTTCTGTCTGCTGCTGTTACAGATATCCATAGCCCTACATATCAGGGCTATTTTTTTTTTGTCTTAATCCTGATTATTTGCTTAAAAAGCAATACAGTACTCCATTTAACTGCACAATTTGCTTGTTAGCGGAATACAGGCAGATTTTTTAAAATTTTATTTGCATTGCTGTATTGAAACAGAAAAACTTTTCCATCATCAGACGTGATCCCATATTACTGCGGTATTAATACAGACATTTTGTGGAGTGGGCCAAATATTACCCTCCATTTAAAGTCAGCCAGCTGTGTTTTCTTGAACCTATTCACACTTGTTCACTGACCAATATTATACTACAAGGCCAGAGGCTAAAACCGTGGTCGTTACAGTTGATCACATATTACTACGGTAATAATACCGACATTTTGTGGAGCGAGCCAAATATTACCCTCAATTTAAAATCAGCCAGCTGTGTTTTGTTGAACCTATTCACACTTGGTCACTGACCAATACCACCTCTATAAGACCACTTCCTAATACCGTGGTCATCACACGTGATCCCATATTACTGCAGTAATAATTGTGACATTTTTTGGAGTGTGCCAAATATTACCCTCAATTTAAAGTCAGCCAGCTGTGTTTTGTTGAACCTATTCACACTTGGTCACTGACCAATACCACCTCTATAAGACCACTTCTCAATACCGTGGTCATCACACGTGATACCATATTACTGCGGTAATAATTGTGAAATTTTTTGAAGCAGGCCATATACTACCCTCCATTTAAAGTCAGCCAGCTGTGTTTTCTTGAACTTATTCACACTTGGTTCCTGACCAATATTATACTACAAGGCCACTGGCTAAAACTGATGTCATCACATGTGATCCCATATTACTGTGGTTATAATACAGACATTTTTTGGAGCGTACCAAATATTACCCTCCATTTAAAGTCAGCCAGCTGTGTTTTGTTGAACCTATTTAAACTTGGTCACTGACCAATACCACATGTATAAAGCCACTTTCTCAAACCGTGGTCATCACACATGATCTCATATTACTGCGGTAATAATTGTGACATTTTTGGTGGAGGTGGTGGACGATGAAATCACTGACCCAGCCTGGCAAGGTGACATGCACAGCGAGGACAGCAGCACACAGGGGGAGGGAGGCATAGCACCACAAAAGGCAGGAATAAGAAGTGGGGTGGCCACAGACACAAGGCGGGCAACTGTTCCCCGGAATACCAACATGAGGGAAGTTGCTAGTCCAACTGGTAGGTCTTCCAGAGTCTGGCTCATTTTTAAAGACTGTCCAGATAACCCCAAAAAGGCCATTTGCACCCTCTGCCAGGCCAGCATCAGCAGGAGCAGCAAAACTATCTGCCTGACCACCAGCAGCAGGCTCAGGCACATGACAGCAAAGCACCCTACTAGGTAGGCCGAACATCATGGTAAAGAAACATTGTCTACGGGTGACACCACTGCCTGTTCCGCTATTGTGCATGCACTCCAATGCCCTGTCCATGGCACAGGCAAAGATGCTTCCCGCCCTGCACCTGTCATTGCACACTTGCAACCATCTCCTTCACTGTCCACGTCCTTGTCACAATGCAGCATTCAGTTGTCCCTACCCCAGTTGTTTGAACGCAAGCGCAAATACGCAGCCAAAAAAATTCCGATCTGAAAACGCTGGCGGCAGAGATCAAAGTTCCTTGCATAACGAAGAAGTACAGGCAAGGGAGATGCAAATACGATGCAGCAGAGGCAGGGGAACACTGTCAAAGGTGTGGGACACTTTTCTCAGACCCTCCCAGCGCCCAGGCCCTGATGCGCTGGATACTCTGACAAGGAAGGAAAAGTTTTGGAAGATGCTGAAGGAGTACCTTGCAGACCGTACCAACATCCTCCGTGATTCCTGTGTGCCTTATAATTAATGGGTATCCAAGCTGGACGTGCCAAGAACTGGCTCTGTACGCCTTGGAGGTCCTGGCCTGCCCTGCCGCTAACATTTTGTCAGAGCTGGTTTTTAGTGCCACCGGGGGCATTATAACTAGAGATGAGCGTTGTTCTACTCGAACTGTTCGCCAATCTCAAATTCGAGCTGTTTTGGGCGGTGTTCGAGCCGGTCGGCGAACACGAACAATTTGAGAAAAATTCGGCTGTTCGAGGTTATGTTCGATAACTGTTCGTGCACCAAAATCATAACTGGATTTTTTCTCAGTAATGATGAAAATTAATGTTAATACGCAGTTTGAGTGTACAGCGGGGCGGGGGGAGGGGCAGGGGATGGATCTCTGCAGGAACAATGAAGATCTCCATTTTTTTTTCTCTTTCCCGCATTTGCAGTGGGGAGGTGCAATCTGTCAGCCTATCAGCAGCGCACACACGGAGCGAAGTGCTTTTTTTCACACAAGCAAGGGCATGTGTGATTGGCAGTGTATGTCACATGTCCTTGCCCTATAAGACCAAGCCATTTTCCCCGTCGCCACCATTTTCTCACTGCTGCAGCTGCGTGTTAGACGGCACCGCTGTTGCTGTGTGCGCTATACCTTGTTAATTTCAAGCCAATTTTCGCACAAATCTACAGATAGCTTGGGAGTAGGGAATAGTTGTGATTGCAGTCCTTTTAAGGACTAGGTTACAGCATTTCCTACGACTTTTATCAGGCAGGTCTGTGCTCTTAAATAGATAGATTGTGGGAGTAAAGACTAATTGTAATTGGAGTCCTTTTCAGGACTAGGTTACATCAGTTCCTATCAGTTTTTGCCAGGCAGGTCTGTGCCAGTGCTGTGCAAGTTTTTTTCACAGCATTTGGCTGAATCTAGCAAAGCTAATCCTTTTTGGCCTATTGCAGAGTGTGTTAGTCAGTGGAGTAGCCTATCTGTGTTGCAAGATATACCACCTGTGTATAGAATACCAATTTTTTTACTGCACCTAGTGAAGTAAAATCTTTTGGGCATAGCATCATTCTATTAGTCCATCTATACTGACCTCCATCAGGTTGCAAACTGAATATAATTTTTTTCTGCATCTAGCTCTGAAAAAATATTTGGGCTTCTAGCGGTGTGTGGTACTTGGTCTATTAGTCCATCTATACTGACCTCCATCAGGTTGCAAATTAAAAATAATTTTTTTCTGCATCTAGCTCTGAAAAAATATTTGGGCTTCTAGCAGTGTGTGGGACTTGGTCTATTAGTCCATCTATACTGACCTCCATCAGGTTGCAAATTAAAAATAATTTTTTTCTTCATTTATCTCTGAAAAAATATTTGGGCTTCTAGCAGCGTGTGGGACTTGTTCTATTAGTCCATCTATACTGACCTCCATCAGGTTGCAAATTAAAAATAATTTTTTTCTGCATCCAGCTCTGAAAAAATATTTGGGCTTCTAGCAGTGTGTGGGACTTGGTCTATTAGTCCATCTATACTGACCTCCATCAGGTTGCAAATTAAAAATAATTTTTTTCTGCATCTAGCTCTGAAAAAATATTTGGGCTTCTAGCAGTGTGTGGGACTTGGTCTATTAGTCCATCTATACTGACCTCCATCAGGTTGCAAATTGAATAAAAAAATTTTCTGCATCTAGCTCTGAAAAAATATTTGGGCTTCTAGCGGTGTGTGGGACTTGGTCTATTAGTCCATCTATACTGACCTCCATCAGGTTGCAAATTAAAAATAATTTTTTTCTGCATCTAGCTCTGAAAAAATATTTGGGCTTCTAGCAGTGTGTGGGACTTGGTCTATTAGTCCATCTATACTGACCTCCATCAGGTTGCAAATTAAAAATAATTTTTTTCTTCATTTAGCTCTGAAAAAATATTTGGGCTTCCAGCAGTGTGTGGGACTTGTTCTATTAGTCCTTCTATACTGACGTCCAGCAGGTTGCAAATTGAATATAATTTTTTTCTGCATCTAGCTCTGAAAAAATATTTGGGCTTCTAGCGGTGTGTGGGACTTGGTCTATTAGTCCATCTATACTGACCTCCATCAGGTTGCAAATTAAAAATAATTTTTTTCTGCATCTAGCTCTGAAAAAATATTTGGGCTTCTAGCAGTGTGTGGGACTTGGTCTATTAGTCCATCTATACTGACCTCCATCAGGTTGCAAATTAAAAATAATTTTTTTCTTCATTTATCTCTGAAAAAATATTTGGGCTTCTAGCAGCGTGTGGGACTTGTTCTATTAGTCCATCTATACTGACCTCCATCAGGTTGCAAATTAAAAATAATTTTTTTCTGCATCTAGCTCTGAAAAAATATTTGGGCTTCTAGCAGTGTGTGGGACTTGGTCTATTAGTCCATCTATACTGACCTCCATCAGGTTGCAAATTAAAAATAATTTTTTTCTGCATCTAGCTCTGAAAAAATATTTGGGTTTCTAGCAGTGTGTGGGACTTGGTCTATTAGTCCATCTATACTGACCTCCATCAGGTTGCAAATTGAATAAAAAAAATTTCTGCATCTAGCTCTGAAAAAATATTTGGGCTTCTAGCGGTGTGTGGGACTTGGTCTATTAGTCCATCTATACTGACCTCCATCAGGTTGCAAATTAAAAATAATTTTTTTCTGCATCTAGCTCTGAAAAAATATTTGGGCTTCTAGCAGTGTGTGGGACTTGGTCTATTAGTCCATCTATACTGACCTCCATCAGGTTGCAAATTAAAAATAATTTTTTTCTTCATTTAGCTCTGAAAAAATATTTGGGCTTCTAGCAGTGTGTGGGACTTGTTCTATTAGTCCTTCTATACTGACGTCCAGCAGGTTGCAAATTGAATATAATTTTTTTCTGCATCTAGCTCTGAAAAAATATTTGGGCTTCTAGCGGTGTGTGGGACTTGGTCTATTAGTCCATCTATACTGACCTCCATCAGGTTGCAAATTAAAAATAATTTTTTTTTGCATCTAGCTCTGAAAAAATATTTGGGCTTCTAGCAGTGTGTGGGACTTGGTCTATTAGTCCATCTATACTGACCTCCATCAGGTTGCAAATTAAAAATAATTTTTTTCTTCATTTAGCTCTGAAAAAATATTTGGGCTTCTAGCAGTGTGTGGGACTTGTTCTATTAGTCCTTCTATACTGACGTCCAGCAGGTTGCAAATTGAATATAATTTTTTTCTGCATCTAGCTCTGAAAAAATATTTGGGCTTTTAGCGGTGTGTGGGACTTGGTCTATTAGTCCATCTATACTGACCTCCATCAGGTTGCAAATTAAAAATAATTTTTTTCTGCATCTAGCTCTGAAAAAATATTTGGGCTTCTAGCAGTGTGTGGGACTTGGTCTATTAGTCCATCTATACTGACCTCCATCAGGTTGCAAATTAAAAATAATTTTTTTCTGCATCTAGCTCTGAAAAAATATTTGGGCTTCTAGCAGTGTGTGGGACTTGGTCTATTAGTCCATCTATACTGACCTCCATCAGGTTGCAAATTAAAAATAATTTTTTTCTGCATCTAGCTCTGAAAAAATATTTGGGTTTCTAGCAGTGTGTGGGACTTGGTCTATTAGTCCATCTATACTGACCTCCATCAGGTTGCAAATTGAATAAAAAAATTTTCTGCATCTAGCTCTGAAAAAATATTTGGGCTTCTAGCGGTGTGTGGGACTTGGTCTATTAGTCCATCTATACTGACCTCCATCAGGTTGCAAATTAAAAATAATTTTTTTCTGCATCTAGCTCCGAAAAAATATTTGGGCTTCTAGCAGTGTGTGGGACTTGGTCTCTTAGTCCATCTATACTGACCTCCATCAGGTTGCAAATTAAAAATAATTTTTTTCTTCATTTAGCTCTGAAAAAATATTTGGGCTTCTAGCAGTGTGTGGGACTTGTTCTATTAGTCCTTCTATACTGACGTCCAGCAGGTTGCAAATTGAATATAATTTTTTTCTGCATCTAGCTCTGAAAAAATATTTGGGCTTCTAGCGGTGTGTGGGACTTGGTCTATTAGTCCATCTATACTGACCTCCATCAGGTTGCAAATTAAAAATAATTTTTTTCTGCATCTAGCTCTGAAAAATTATTTGGGCTCCTAGCATTTTGTGGGACTTGGTCTATTAGTCCATCTATACTGACCTCCATCAGGTTGCAAATTAAAAATAATTTTTTTCTGCATCTAGCTCTGAAAAAATATTTGGGCTTCTAGCAGTGTGTGGGACTTGGTCTATTAGTCCATCTATACTGACCTCCATCAGGTTGCAAATTGAATAAAAAATTTTCTGCATCTGGCTCTGAAAAAATATTTGGACTTCTAGCGGTGTGTGGGACTTGGTCTATTAGTCCATCTATACTGACCTCCATCAGGTTGCAAATTAAAAATAATTTTTTTCTGCATCTAGCTCTGAAAAAATATTTGGGCTTCTAGCAGTGTGTGGGACTTGGTCTATTAGTCCATCTATACTGACCTCCATCAGGTTGCAAATTAAAAATAATTTTTTTCTTCATTTAGCTCTGAAAAAATATTTGGGCTTCTAGCAGTGTGTGGGACTTGTTCTATTAGTCCTTCTATACTGACGTCCAGCAGGTTGCAAATTGAATATAATTTTTTTCTGCATCTAGCTCTGAAAAAATATTTGGGCTTCTAGCGGTTTGTGGGACTTGGTCTATTAGTCCATCTATACTGACCTCCATCAGGTTGCAAATTAAAAATAATTTTTTTCTGCATCTAGCTCTGAAAAAATATTTGGGCTTCTAGCAGTGTGTGGGACTTGGTCTATTAGTCCATCTATACTGACCTCCATCAGGTTGCAAATTAAAAATAATTTTTTTCTGCATCTAGCTCTGAAAAAATATTTGGGCTTCTAGCAGTGTGTGGGACTTGGTCTATTAGTCCATCTATACTGACCTCCATCAGGTTGCAAATTAAAAATATTTTTTTTCTGCATCTAGCTCTGAAAAAATATTTGGGCTTCTAGCAGTGTGTGGGACTTGGTCTATTAGTCCATCTATACTGACCTCCATCAGATTGCAAATTGAATAAAAAAATTTTCTGCATCTAGCTCTGAAAAAATATTTGGGCTTCTAGCGGTGTGTGGGACTTGATTTATTAGTCCATCTATACTGACCTCCATCAGGTTGCAAATTAAAAATAATTTTTTTCTGCATCTAACCCAGCCAATAGTTTTGGCCTAATACCACAGTTTGGCCACTCAGCTCTGCTCGGTTACCATCCATTGTTTTTTTGTGCAAACAACTCCAGAGTTGTGAATTAGTTAACCACCAAAATGAGTGGAAAAAGGCCTGCTGCTGGTGGAAAGGGGAATAGGCGTGTTGGGAAGGGGAAAAAAGGTTGTGTCCGTGGGGTAGGTGCAGAAGAAAGACCATCTTCCAGCCAAACTAAAATGTCTACTTCTTTTAGCGGACAATGTGATAAGATCCCTTTCTTACGGCCACGCCAATCGCTACAAATTCCAGATGAGGCACAAAAACAGCAGGTGCTTCAACGGATATCAAGTGCTCCTTTAAGTGGGCTCTCCTCCACATCAACTTCAACATCACAAATACTCCAGTCCTCAAAGGTGTCACCCAAATCGCACTTGCTTCCTCACAGCTCCCAAATCTCCAGCTGCCCGTCTGAGTATGAGGTAGAACAGATGGTTGAGTCTGCAGAGCTGTTTACTCATACTATAGCCTGGGAATCAGAGGTCGACTCCAGCGCTTCTGTGAATCCAGACGAGGAAATGATCTGCACTGATGCCCAGAATCTTTATGAGTCGGATCCAGGACCAGACGCAGAAGGTTCTGACCATAATGTAGACCCTCATTCCCAAACTGTAACTCCTGTTGGTGGAGACAATGAGGAAGACGATGATAAGACTCAAATACCTGATTGGAGCGACAACTTTAGTTTTTTGTCAGGGCAGGAACAGGTTGGCTCTGAGGACGACGGGTGTGATAACGCACAGGGTGATGATGATGAGGTCGGAGATCCCACTTACTGTCAACCCACAGTCAGCCAAGAGATGAGGTCAGCAGAGGAGGTGGAGGAAGATGCTAGTGACGAAGAGGTCAGGTTGCGCCTTCCTGGACAGAGACGTAGTACTGGAAGCACGTCAACAACTGCATCCTCAAACACAACTCTGCCTCTCACCACAAGTCGTGGTGGCTCTTCAGGTCGCATGGGTGCTAAGCCTTGCATAGCCTGGGCATTTTTTCAGATCGATAAAGATGACCCAACTCGTGTTATCTGTAACATTTGTCAGCAAAAGCTAAGTAGAGGCCAAAAAATACATAGTTTGAGTACTTCATGCATGAACCGGCACATGGACATGAAGCATAAGTTGCAGTGGGAAGCTCAGTGTGCTACAATGCGGTCTAGCCGGCCGGGCCAACCACCGTCTGCCATATCTTGTGCATCCGCGGCCTCTTCATCCTCTGTGACTGGGGGGACAGCAGTCACACCTGTTTTGGGGCGCAGACCTGCCACCTCTTTACCCGCAACAGCCAGCGTGATTGGCAGGTCATCATTTTCTTTAGAGGTGGTAACACCAGCTGGTCTTGAGCGCTGTCCGACATCGATAGCACCACCTTTGGATCAAGGCAACCTAACATGTCCGCCTGCATCTTCCTCACAGACCGGCAGTTTGCCGGGGACACCCTTATCAACCCCGTCTAAGCACAATAGCCAGCCCTCGGTCCCTCAGATGTGGACAAGTAAAAGACCATTTCCTCCTAGCCATGAGAAAGCTAAGAGGTTGAATTTCACCATCTGCAAGCTCTTGGCTACAGAAATGCTGCCTTTCCGCCTGGTGGACACAGAGGATTTTCGAGACCTTATGTCCGTCGCAGTGCCCCAGTACCAGATGCCCAGTCGGCACTACTTCTCAAAGAAAGGTGTGCCTGCGCTCCACCAGCATGTCGCACACAACATCACCGCTTCTTTGAGAAACTCTGTGTGTGACAGGGTGCATTTCAACACAGACACTTGGACGAGTAGGCATGGACAGGGGCGTTACATGTCGCTGACTGGGCACTGGGTAACTATGGTGACAGCAGGACAAGGGGCTGCTGTCCAAGTCTTGCCGTCCCCACGAGTTGTGCGTCAATCCTCTTTATGTCATTTTTCCTCCACTGCTTCTGCCTCCTCAACCTCCTCTCGGTCTTCCACCTGCACCCAAAGCCTGTCTGGTCATGCCACAAGCTTTCTAACTGCACAGAAGGGATCCTGCACACCTCCTTACTATGCTGGCAGTAGGGCTCAACGTCATCAGGCGGTTTTTACATTGAAATGTCTGGGAAATGTGAGTCACACAGCTGAGGAGTTGTGGTCAGCTCTGGAGAACCAATTTCATGAATGGTTGTCTCCACTGGACCTGAAACCAGGGAAGGCCGTGTGCGACAATGCTGCAAACCTGGGTGCGGCCCTTCGCCGGGGCAATGTCACACACGTGCCTTGTATGGCTCACGTGTTGAACCTGGTTGTCCAGCAATTTTTAGCCCACTATCCCAGACTAGATGGCCTTCTGCAGAGGGCACGGTCGCTGTGTGCTCACTTCCGCCGTTCGCATCCCGCAGCTCAGCGACTTACATCTCTACAGAAGTCGTTGGGCCTGCCACTTCACCGGCTAAAATGCGATGTGCCTACCCGGTGGAATTCAACTCTGCACATGTTGCAGCGACTGTGGCAGCACCGACAAGCCCTGGTGCAATACGTTCTGACGTATAGCCTGGGCCAACGAGATTCAGAGGTGGGGCAAATCACGCTGGAGGAGTGGTCTCAGATCAGGGACCTATGCACCCTTCTGCACAGTTTTGAAATGGCGACGAAGATGTTTAGTGCTGATGATGCCATTATCAGCATGACTATTCCGGTGATTTACATGCTGGAGCACATGTTAAACAGAATTCGGAGTCAGGTGGTGGCACAAGAGGAGGTGGAGGAAGTAGAGGAGGAGGAGTTGTATGCGGAAGGGCTAACATCTGCAAGGTCCAGACGGTCGGCAGCACCAAGGCGGCAGGCATGTGAGGGTGGGGGAGATGGTTTAACCAGGGCGCATGGTAGCAGCCAAACTAGTGAGGAAGGTGCAGGAGCCCAGGAAGAAGTGGAGGACGAACTGATGGAAGACTCATCAGATGAGGGAGACCTTGATCACATTTCTGTTGTGCGAGGTTGGGGGGAGAGGACAGAGGAAGGAAGCATGATTGTTACCTCGCCACCAACACAACAGGGACTTGGTGCTCCTGGATGCGCAACACACATGAGTGCCTTCTTGCTGCACTACCTGCAACATGACCCTCGAATTGTGAGAATTAGAAATAATCCTGACTACTGGGTTGCCACACTGTTAGATCCCCGGTACAAAAGTAAATTTGCAGAAATTATTCCTGCCATAGAAAGGGATGCACGCATGCAGGAGTATCAGCAGAGACTGTTGCAGAATCTTACATGTGCTTTTCCACAAAATACCAGTGGTGCACGTAGTGAATCTCACAGTTCCAACTTGCCAACCGTGGGACCGTCAAGTGTTCAGCACTCAAACCATAACAGAACCACAGTATCTGCTGGTAACATCAATTTTGCGGAATCATTTCACCACTTTTTTAGCCCATCCTTTGCAAGGCCACAGGAGACAAGAAGTCTGACACATAGTCAACGCCTAGAGACGATGGTACAGGAGTATCTCCAAGTAAACATTGAAGCCACGACTGTGTCACTGGACCCTTGCTCTTTTTGGGCTTCCAATCTGGATAAATGGCCGGAGCTAGCCACTTACGCCTTGGAGATCTTGTCATGCCCCGCAGCCAGCGTTCTGTCTGAACGTGTGTTCAGCGCTGCTGGTGGTGTGCTGACAGATAAGCGCACGCGGCTCTCCACTGATAATGTAGACAGACTCACGTTCATAAAGATGAACAAATCATGGATCCGAAACGACTTTTCTACCCCTGTGTCATCCTGGGGAGAGTAAAAGCTTGATGATTGGTTAAAATCACCCTACCAACCGTTTTAAGCTTTCAAATTACTAATCATGTTTATCTGTATCTTGACTGGAAAATAATTTGGGCTTTGTAGCAGTGTGCAGCACTGATCCTATTAGGCCATCTATAATAAGCTTCACCAGATTTAAAATTAAAAATAATTTTTAGCTGCATCTAGCCCGGAAAATAATTTTGGGGCTCCGAGATGCGCAAGACACATAAGTGCCTTCTTGCTGCACTACCTGCAGCATGACCCTCATATTGTCAGAATTCGAAGTAATCATGACTACTGGGTTGCCACACTCTTAGATCCCCCAAACTTTTCGATCAACCTTTTCATTTTAATAAAGACCAAAAAAATGGTCATTTTTGAAATTATAAGCATTAGCAGGTTGTTAGAAACTGAAATCAAACAGTTTTCAACTCAAAACTTTATTCTAGGTGATGTTACATTTTCACATAGGACCCCTTGTTCGAAAGGAGCTTCTGAACTCTCTCGTCCATTGAATTTGTCAGGTTTTGGATGGTTTCTGCTTCAATTGTTTTGCATGAGGACAGAATACCCTCCCAGAGCTGTTGCTTAGATGTGAACTGCCTCCCGCCATCATAGACACTCCTTTTAATGATGCTCCAAAGGTTCTGAATGGGGTAGAGGTCAGGGGAGCATGGGGGTCACACCATAAGTTTGTCCCCTTTTATGCCCATATCAGCCAGAGATGCAGATGTTTTATGTGCAGCATGAGATGGTGCATTATCATGCAGAAAAATGATCTTGCTGTGAAATACACGGTTCTTCTTCTTGAACCATGGCAGGAAGTGCTGTTTGAGAAAATCCACATACATTATGGAGTTCATCTTTAGCGCCTTCAGGGATCCTAAAGGGGCCGACAATCTCTCTCCCCATGATTCCAGCCCAAAACATTACTCCACCTCCTCCTTGTTGGCGCTGTAGCCGTGTTTGCGTGGGGTGTCCATCAACCAGCCATCCTCCACTCCATTCATCTGGACCATCGAGCGCTGCAAGGCACTCATCCGTGAACAAAACAGTTTTGAAATCAGTCTTCATGTAATGTTTGGCCCACTGGAGCCGTTTCTGCTTGTGTGAAGTGGATAGAGGAGGTCGACAGGATGGCATATGCACAGCTGCAAACCTCTGAAGGACCCTGCATCTTGTTGTTCGGGGGACGTTGGAGGCACAAGCAGCTTCAAAAACTTATCTGCTGCTATGACAAGGCTTTTTTGCCGCTGCTGTTTCAACCTGACGTAATTGCCTGTAGGAAAGAGTCCTCAATTTGCCCTTATCAGCACGCACACGTGTGTACTGTGAATCAGCTACATACTTCTTGATTGCCAAGACACTTCATCCTGATCATCGCACAATGTTGATTGTAGTCATGCCTTGACCTAAACACTCCACAATTTGTTGCTTCTCAGCAGCCGACACATCCTTTTTCTTTCCCATTTTGGCAGAAAATGTAGGCTGCTTAATAATGTGAGAGAGCCTTCTTAAGTAGTCTTGCCTTTCATTGGACACACCTGCCAAACTAATTAGCACAGGTGTCTGCAATTGCTTACAGTGATATAAAGAGCCCTGACACACATCACCATCAATGAGTTTAACTGACAAACAAACAAATTCTTCCCTTATCACTCCTAAACACTTTTTGCATAATAATTTGGAACGCGGTGTACATGTGCTTTTCCACAAAACACCAGTGGTTCACGTAGTGAATCTTACAGTTCTAACTTGCCAACCGTGGTCTGTATGGAATTGTTCAATAAAGGGCCCAAAATTAAGATAACATAGATGGGAGAGGTCTCTATGAATAGGAATTCCTAAGTATTTGATACCCTGTGAGGGCCAGGCAAAGGGAAAGTTGGACTGGATGGAATCCTATATGGATTTAGGGAGGGAGACATCGAGGGCCTCAGACTTCGCTGCATTGATTTTAAAATTTTACCATGTAACAAAGTGATCTATTTCAGCCATAACAGCAGGGATGGATATATGTGATTGAGTGATATATACTAGGACATCATCAGCAAATAGAGAGCACTTGTACTCGGTGCCTCCCACCTCAATCCACCTAATATTGGGGTTATGGCGAATTGATGAGAGCAGGTGCTCCGTCACTAGGATGTATAAGAGAGGGGACAGAGGACATCCCTGCCTTGTCCCATTGGTGATTGTGAAAGGTGATGAAAATGTTCTGACGCACCCCCTGGGCCTTGGGACACCCGGAGCCGGACCCTTTTTGGTGGATGCTGGTGGTTGTAGTCTTCGTGGCGGCGATCCGGTTCCGTGGCTCAGGGCGGTCAAACCAGTGGCGGAACTATTTATGTGGTTTTGATGTTTAAATGTCCGACTACGCCACCCGTGGATTGCGGTCAGAGTGAACCGCCGCTACAGGGCAGACCGCTAAGGCTGGTGTTGTGGGTGCAGCAGAGCGTAGCATAACTCCCCACGGGAGGAGTATAGCCTCAGGGCAGTGTATGCGGAGGATGGGGGTGATGGTGCAGGGCAGCAGCAGTAACGACACGGAGTCAGTGATGCAGTTCAGGGCCTTTACTCACAGTTCTTATTATCCAGACCACGTCTGCAGGTAACGGCTGCCCACGTCGTACTGTGCTCACCAGGTGAGGGGCTCAGACAACTCCCAGATAACTTTGGAGCGCTTCACAGGACCCCCTTTGTGTGTCCTTTGTCTGGCCTTTCTTACCAACACTTCTGTCCGGCTGCCTCGGGCCTCCTCTTGGTAAACTTGGCGCCAGTTTCCCTGACCCTATGTGGTGCCTTCCTAGCGGGTGGAGCAAGGGGCTGCGCCACATAAAATGTCAGAGCCTCCGGTTTCTAGCTGAGGGTCGTTTCCTGCCTCCACTAGTTCGGGGACCGGTCTCCCCCTTTGGCCTGACCCCTCCACGCAGGTGGATTCGGGCATGCGGTGGCGACTCGCCCGTCCGCACCCCTGGGATCCCTTCATTCCTCGTTCCTGGAGCCTTCTCCGCTCCTCTTCCTTCCTTCTCCCTCTTGCAGGCCTGGGCCTCTGTTACTAGGCCCGCCTCCGGAGCAGAGCTCATGCAGAGCCCCTGCTCCCTGCCACTTCTGCTCAGACTTCTCTGCACTGAACTAAGATGGTGCCCACCTTTTATACTCCCTTCTCAATGCACCCAGGAACTGCTTCCTCCCTGCTCCTGCACTGCAGGGTTCCCCTTCCTCAGTGTTCCCTCCCCCCACTCCAGCCAGGGACAGGGACTGTCGTGCCCATCTCAGGGGCATATTGGTCGCCCTGCCCCACGGCAATGTGGTGTAATGCATGCAGGTGTCGGGTCCTGATCCACACTCCATCCTTATCTGAGAGTGAGATATCACACCTCTGGGTGAGGTGCAATACGTCTGTAGCAACCGAGCCCTCGGTGCTACAGTTCCATTTATCTTCAGCCTAGGTGACGTATTGTGATACAGGGCCGTGATTTTGGCTATAAAAGGGTCCCCTAGACCCCTACCCCAAGCTTTTTAAGAGAATCATATATGGCGTGCCAGGAGACTCTATGGAATGCTTTCTCAGCATCCAACGAGAGTATCTACTTACAAACTTTTAACTGCATCTAGCCCAGGAAATACTTTGTGCCTAGTAGCAGTGTCTGCTAGTCAGCGGATTATCCCGGCTGTTAAGCAAGCTACACCACCTGTAGTTTGGACACTTAATTTTTTCAAAGGAAATGCTTCGGGACCACGGAATACTTAGTGAAGAGCATCAGGAGGCACCCCAAGGCATAGGGGCTGGGACTGGCACTAGGATGCCTTGCGGTGGACAGCCGAGCTCGATCCTTATAAAAGCTTTTTAACTGCAGCAGCTTTAGTGGACGCTACTGGAGCTGGAATTATGCGGCTGCTGGCATGAGACTTGCCCTCCAATAGATCCTTGTAAATGGATTTAAAGTGTATTCATTCAAATTAGAGGGACAATTTAAATTAAAAAGCTTAGAGCTGCCTCCACCACAGGGGGGCTCTCTCGACCCACCAGCGGACAGGCACCAGTATTGGGAGAGGGGGGCTGGCCGTCAGGGTTCACCGCGGCTCTGGCACAAACCCGGCGACACGGAGGTGGCACGGGCAGGAGCGGACTGGCCGTCTCGGCTTCTCACTTTTTGGATTTTAGAAGGGCATGACATGCCTATATCTGTGTCTCCCCCTCCTTTTACTCCTCCACCTCTTTTCTTTTCGCATGACTATATGTACTTGTCACTTTTCCATGTGTTAGTTGTGTCTTCTGAGCAGTTTGTCAGCTTTTGGACACCTTTGAAGGTGTTTTCTATGTGTTTCTATGTGTTTTTGTTTGCCTGCCATTGGTTTTAACGGTGTTCGAAGGTGTTCGACGAACAGTTCGACGAACAGTTCGGCGAACACACGGGTGTTCGACGAACCGAACCGAACTCGAACACTACGGGGGTGGCTCAACACTAATTATAACTGATAAGCGCATCAGCCTGTCAACTGATAATGATGACAGGCTGACTTTTATTAATATGAACAAGGGCTGGATTGGCCCAGACGTCTCAAGACCACCAGATGATAGCAGCGGAACATAAAGTCAAATCCAGTGGCTTTTTTTTGGGGGGGGGGGGGGTCTAGTCCCATGCACCTCTTCACACCCATACATAGGTATACGCTTCCTGATTTTTTTTTTTTCTGTTGTCCTCCTCCTTCTCCTACTCCTCATCTTCCACCACCATATCACCAGGGTGACCATGGAGCAACACCCACATTATATTTTTAAGGGTGTTTATGATGCCTGTAGCAAATTTTTTTAGAGGCTTACCTCTAACATTCTGTATGTTATACAGTATGTTCATGTATACCCCCCAGGAGTAAATGTTTTTCAGCCCATGCACTTAGTGCATGGGAATTACAAGTATAGGAGACCCACTCCTTAACAATGGTAACAATTTTTTAATGAGGACCTCCTCTACGTCTCTTCAAAGGGGTATTGGAGTGTGTCCAATTTTTTGGCAGCCCTTGCAATCACTACATGGGCATTACCACTAAAGGAGACCCACTCCTTTATAATGGGAACATTTTTTTTTACTGAGGCTCTCCTCTACGTCTCTTCAAAGTGTTATTGGGGTGCGTCCAAATTTTTGGCAGCCCTTTCAGTCACTGCTTATGCAATAATAGTATAGGAGACCCTCTCCTTAACAATGGGAACATTTTTTTAAATGAGGCCCTCCTCTAGGTTTGTTCAAAGGGGTATTAGGGTTTTTCAAAATTTTGGGCAGGCCTTGCAGCCATTGCATACACAATAACAGTATACAGACCCACTCCTTTATAATGAGAACATTTTTTACTCAGGCCCTCCTCCATGTGTCTTCAAAGGGATATTATGGTTTTTCCAAAGTTTGGGAGGGCCTTGAAGTCACTGCATATGCAATAACAGTATAGGAGACCCGCTCCTTTATAATTGGAACATTTTTTTAAAATGAGGCCCTCCTCTACGTCTCTTCAAATGAGTATTGGTGTGCGTCCAAATTTTTGGAAGCCCTTGCAGTCACTGAATACGCAATAACAGTATAGGAGACCCACTCCTTTATAATGGGAACAACAAAGCATAGCCAGCTGATGGCCCTCTAACCATAGTGAGGGCCGACCACTGGCCCTTTTACAATATTAAGGGCCGCCTGATGGCCCTATAATAATAGGCTTTGTGACTTTCAGAGTCCCTCCTTTATAAATGAAACAGGATGTGTCTGATCATGTCTCACATATCACATGGGCAGATAAGGTAGTAAAATGTAAAAATGACATTTACCGGTGAATGTATTTTTCACCATTGAAAGCAATGCAAAAGTGCAAAAACGCATCAAAACGCTACATGTGAACATAGGCCAAGGTGTGGAGGAGCATTTTTTGAAGGGGTTACTTATTTTGCCTTAGATGCAAGTCATTACCCTGGAAAGAATGTTTCTTAACATTTTTCCAGCAAAATCCATTTTGGTTTCGTTTTTGTATGTTTTACTGTGAGTCCTTAAAAGTGGCGTAATACCTCTGACAACATTGTTCACAGCAGTGACCTGGGGGTCAGAGATGGTTCCAGGGGTCTTCCCAATGCTGTTCCCATGTCATTTCAGTACTGTATAGAGGTGTCTGATCAGGTCTTCACCAATGAACTGTACACCAGACACAATAAATGATAAGTTATACTATTATGCATCATTGGCTGTGCAGCTATATACTTCCCCCTTTTTATCTTTCTTATCTCTCCACTCCTCTGTTTTTACTTCCTCTTACGGTTTGTAGCTTTTGGCCTGCATACCATGTAATATTAAAGGGGTTATCCAGACCAAAATTATAGGTCTGAAGTCTCTCCGTGTGACTTCAGACTAATGAATCCCCCCAGTGCACGAGTTGTGGGCTACGGGGATTCGCCGGTTTCTGAGCCGGGACTGGTGGGTATGTAAGTGTTAAACATACTCCTGACCAGAGCCCAACTAGTGGGCGCAGCCTCGCTCCATACATTTGTATTGAGCAAGGCCACTCTTCTTCTAGTGATGCAGCCGTCCAGTGGCCGAGCCCACTAGTCGGGCTCTGGCCGGGAGCATGTATAACGCATACATCATCAACGTTCCAGGTTCAGAAACCGGTGAATACCCGCAGCGTACAGTATGTGTGCTGGGGGGATTCATAAGTTTGCAGTCACGCAGAGTGACTGCAGACTTATTATTTTGAACCGGACAACCCCTTTAATATCCGACCAACTCATTATTTTTTGTGTAAATAATAAAAATTCAGAATAAAAGAAAAGCTAAAACCTACAAAAATTAAGCCAGAGCATATGTTGGTATAAGTGCAATTCATAGGTGTGCATTCACACTGGCCATTTAACAAACAGAACCTAAAACAAAAAAATGAGCAAATGCCCTGTAATAAGTAAATAAATATTAATAGTACATGTAAATAACACAGGGTACTTAGTTAACATTGTTTTGATCAAAAAATGTGAAAACCATCCCACCACGACCAGCTGTACCCCAATCGAGACGGTACCTAACTCTTGTAATTCAGCTCACTATGTGTCAGCAGACGCAAAAATAGATAAGGGCAGAGTAGGACCTGGGTCCTGACTGTTCAGACACCTGGCTTTTACTTTTTTTTTTTAATCAAAATAATGTTAACTAAGTACCTTATGTTATTTTCATGTACTATTACTATTTATTTACTACAGGGGTATTTGTTAATTTTATTTTTATCTTAGGTTCTGTTTGTTTAAAAGAAAAGGTAGTTTTAAATGTGAGAGATATATTATAGTCTAGAGTTCCAAATAATGACCACAGTAATCAGCTTAAGTTATAGAAACACAAAACAGCACAATGTTATGAATAATGACATACATTGTGCTCGACTTTCTCTGGCAGTCCCATTCAAGAAAGGGGTTCACAGGATTGCTAAATGTCAATGATTCGACTTTCTGCAATTGCAAGTTAGGATAGGGTATAACATACTGATGGAGACACCCGCTGTGTGACTGCAGACTTATGAATCCCCCCACCCTGTGATCTGGTTTCTGAGGCGGGACCAGAGGGTATGTATGCGTTATACATACTCCTGGCCAAGGCCCCTCTAGTGGGCGCTGCCTCACTGAGGACGAATGGTGAATCACCACAGCGCACACACTTCATAAAGTGACTGCAGACTTATCGATTTGGACCGAACAACCCCTTTAACTAGTATTTAGGCACTATGTCCTCAATTCATTCTACATGCCAGTCTTGATAAAGAGTGCGTTGGGATAAGATTCACAAAATTCATTAAGAGGCAGGCAACTTTTAATGACTTCGTTGCATTTTTCAGCTGCCATGCACCAGTGTAAGAAAGGTATTCCAGTCAGGGACTGGATTAACTTTTCTGTCAATATTTATGACAAAAAGTTGTTATCTATGTAAAAAGAAAAGTTGATGGAGCTGGCTAGAGTTTGTGAAAGCAAGGCAAAAGTCTCAACATTTTGGTGCAACTATAATTTGAGCAAAAAATTGTGACATTTAAAAGTTTTACACCAGAATTCTGGCACAAACTGTTTGATGAATTGGAGCCTAAAGCCATATACGAGTTCTTTTCATGTAGTGCATTTACTGTAGGTAAACTACAACTATTTATATGCACAAGAATCTAGCCAGCATTTGGTGCTACAGATGGCATGTAGGAGGAAGAGGTAGGCTCTATATAACTAAAACTGGAAAAATGATAAAAACAGATGAATTCTATAGGCATTTTGGAAAGTTTCTATAGACCTTTGATTTTCATCCAAAATGAACTAATATAGTTTCTGTGTAAATTGTTATTTTGTTAAGCGGTTCATAAAATGGCAGTAGATAATAACCATCATGACTGGAATTCCCGTTGACTAAAGAATTTTCAACCTTGGTCAAACAAAACAAAAAAATATGTTAACTTTTTTTTACTAAATGTTATCTATGCTGTCACTCTCACTTTTCCATTATTAAAATATGGCAAGTTTTTGCATTTTAGTTGCCATGTTGGTATGTCAAAACCAACATTGCTTACCCACTGCCACGTTAAAGCTGCCTCTACATGGCTCACCACCAGACTTTTCCACAGTTGTTATATTCCTGTCTTCGGCACATGATGCTGCATCCAATCACTGACCTCAGTGCTGGGCTAGATGGCACAAGACCCCCATGGTCAGTGATTAATTCAGTGATCATGGGTTGTAGAAGTCTCGTCACCTCTGAGGCTATGTCAATGCCGAGAGCTAGCAATGGACGGGTAAGTAATGCTTGTTTTGTTATTTTCAAGTAGAACAAGCTTTTAAGGAATTTAATTCTGAAATGGACAAACCCCTTTAATAGAAGTGGTTAGCTTAAATTCCCTATCTGTTAACCCCTTTTATAGAGAGATAAGCATACCAAATGTTCACAAAGACCCACATCAGAGCTTGAGACTCCAAATACAAAATTTTGGCAAGTATTTGTAACTTACATCTTTTTTGTTAGGTGTTATATTACATTGCTGTACTCGACCTTTGTTTAATCTTGTACTCTTTAATAAAGTTTATTCCTATCCAATTATGTTCTATTGATTAGGAAAATCAAAATAATGAAGTGAAGAGAGATTCAATTTGTCATCACTAAAAATTCATACTTGTCCCTCACAAGTGTTGCTCCCAGATACCTTTGATTGTGATATTCAAAACCTGTAAAACAGAATAATACAGGTGTGATGTATGGGTGCTAAATCTTTTTATACTATGTTCACTTTCAACCATTGATTAGTGTTGAGCCACCCCCGTAGTGTTCGAGTTCGGTTCGGTTCGTCGAACACCCGTGTGTTCGCCGAACTGTTCGTCGAACTGTTCGTCGAACACCTTCGAACACCGTTAAAACCAATGGCAGGCAAACAAAAACACATAGAAACACATAGAAAACACCTTCAAAGGTGTCCAAAAGCTGACAAACTGCTCAGAAGACACAACTAACACATGGAAAAGTGACAAGTACATATAGTCATGAGAAAAGAAAAGAGGTGGAGGAGTAAAAGGAGGGGGAGACACAGATATAGGCATGTCATGCCCTTCTAAAATCCAAAAAGTGAGAAGCCGACACGGCCAGTCCGCTCCTGCCCGTGCCACCTCCGTGTCGCCGGGTTTGTGCCAGAGCCGCGGTGAACCCTGATGGCCAGCCCCCCTCTCCCAATACTGGTGCCTGTCCGCTGGTGGGTCGAGCGAGCCCCCCTGTGGTGGAGGCAGCTCTAAGCTTTTTAATTTAAATTGTCTCTCTAATTTGAATGAATACACTTTAAATCCATTTACAAGGATCTATTGGAGGGCAAGTCTCATGCCAGCAGCCGCGTAATTCCAGCTCCAGTAGCGTCCACTAAAGCTGCTGCAGTTAAAAAGCTTTTATAAGGATCGAGCTCGGCTGTCCACCGCAAGGCATCCTACTGCCAGTCCCAGCCCCTATGCCTTGGGGTGCCTCCTGATGCTCTTCACTGAGTATCCCATGGTCCCGAAGCATTTCCTTTGAAAAAATTAAGTGTCTAAACTACAGGTGGTGTAGCTTGCTTAACAGCCGGGATAATCCGCTGACTAGCAGACACTGCTACTAGGCACAAAGTATTTCCTGGGCTAGATGCAGTTAAAAATTTGTAATTAGATACTCTCGTTGGATGCTGAGAAAGCATTCCATAGAGTCTCCTGGCATGCCATATATGATTCTCTTAAAAAGCTTGGGGTAGGGGTCTAGGGGACCCTTTTATAGCCAAAATCACGGCCCTGTATCGCAATACGTCACCTAGGCTGAAGATAAATGGAACTGTAGCACCCTGAGGGCTCGGTTGCTACAGACGTATTGCACCTCACCCAGAGGTGTGATATCTCACTCTCAGGTAAGGATGGAGTGTGGATCAGGACCCGACACCTGCATGCATTACACCACATTGCCGTGGGGCAGGGCGACCAACATGCCCCTGAGATGGGCACGACAGTCCCTGTCCCTGGCTGGAGTGGGGGGAGGGAACACTGAGGAAGGGGAACCCTGTAGTGCAGGAGCAGGGAGGAAGCAGTTCCTGGGTGCATTGAGAAGGGAGTATAAAAGGTGGGCACCATCTTAGTTCAGTGCAGAGAAGTCTGAGCAGAAGTGGCAGGGAGCAGGGGCTCTGCATGAGCTCTGCTCCGGAGGCGGGCCTAGTAACAGAGGCCCAGGCCTGGAAGAGGGAGAAGGAAGGAAGAGGAGCGGAGAAGGCTCCAGGAACGAGGAATGAAGGGATCCCAGGGGTGCGGACGGGCGAGTCGCCACCGCACGCCCGAATCCACCTGCGTGGAGGGGTCAGGCTAAAGGGGGAGACCGGTCCCCGAACTAGTGGAGGCAGGAAACGACCCTCAGCTAGAAACCGGAGGCTCTGACATTTTATGTGGCGCAGCCCCTCGCTACACCCGCTAGGAAGGCACCACATAGGGTCAGGGAAACTGGCGCCAAGTTTACCAAGAGGAGGCCCGAGGCAGCCGGACAGAAGTGTTGGTAAGAAAGGCCAGACAAAGGACACACAAAGGGGGTCCTGTGAAGTGCTCCAAAGTTATCTGGGAGTTGTCTGAGCCCCTCACCTGGTGAGCATAGTACGACGTGGGCAGCCGTTACCTGCAGACGTGGTCTGGATAATAAGAACTGTGAGTAAAGGCCCTGGACTGCATCACTGACTCCGTGTCGTTACTGCTGCTGCCCTGCACCATCACCCCCATCCTCCGCATACACTGCCCTGAGGCTATACTCCTCCCGTGGGGAGTTATGCTACGCTCTGCTGCACCCACAACACCAGCCTCAGCGGTCTGCCCTGTAGCGGCGGTTCACTCTGACCGCAATCCACGGGTGGCGTAGTCGGACATTTAAACATCAAAACCACATAAATAGTTCCGCCACTGGTTTGACCGCCCTGAGCCACGGAACCGGGTCGCCGCCACGAAGACTACAACCACCAGCATCCACCAAAAAGGGTCCGGCTCCGGGTGTCCCAAGGCCCAGGGGGTGCGTCAGAACATTTTCATCACCTTTCACAATCACCAATGGGACAAGGCAGGGATGTCCTCTGTACCCTCTCTTATACATCCTAGTGACGGAGCCCCTGCTCTCATCAATTCGCTATAACCCCAATATTAGGTGGATTGAGGTGGGAGGCACCGAGTACAAGTGCTCTCTATTTGCTGATGATGTCCTAGTATATATCACTCAATCACATATATCCATCCATGCTGTTATGGCTGAAATAGATCACTTTGTTACATGGTAAAATTTTAAAATCAATGCAGCGAAGTCTGAGGCCCTCGATGTCTCCCTCCCCAAATCCATATAGGATTCCATCCAGTCCAACTTTCCCTTTGCCTGGCCCTCACAGGGTATCAAATACTTAGGAATTCCTATTCATAGAGACCTCTCCCATCTATGTTATCTTAATTTTGGGCCCTTTATTGAACAATTCCATACAGACCACGGTTGGCAAGTTAGAACTGTAAGATTCACTACGTGAACCGCTGGTGTTTTGTGGAAAAGCACATGTACACCGCGTTCCAAATTATTATGCAAAAAGTGTTTAGGAGTGATAAGGGAAGAATTTGTTTGTTTGTCAGTTAAACTCATTGATGGTGATGTGTGTCAGGGCTCTTTATATCACTGTAAGCAATTGCAGACACCTGTGCTAATTAGTTTGGCAGGTGTGTCCAATGAAAGGCAAGACTACTTAAGAAGGCTCTCTCACATTATTAAGCAGCCTACATTTTCTGCCAAAATGGGAAAGAAAAAGGATGTGTCGGCTGCTAAGAAGCAACAAATTGTGGAGTGTTTAGGTCAAGGCATGACTACAATCAACATTGTGCGATGATCAGGATGAAGTGTCTTGGCAATCAAGAAGTATGTAGCTGATTCACAGTACACACGTGTGCGTGCTGATAAGGGCAAATTGAGGACTCTTTCCTACAGGCAATTACGTCAGGTTGAAAGAGCAGCGGCAAAAAAGCCTTGTCATAGCAGCAGACAAGTTTTTGAAGCTGCTTGTGCCTCCAACGTCCCCCGAACAACAAGATGCAGGGTCCTTCAGAGGTTTGCAGCTGTGCATACGCCATCCTGTCGACCTCCTCTATCCACTTCACACAAGCAGAAACGGCTCCAGTGGGCCAAACATTACATGAAGACTGATTTCAAAACTGTTTTGTTCACGGATGAGTACCGTGCAGCGCTCGATGGTCCAGATGGATGGAGTGGAGGATGGCTGGTTGATGGACACCCCACGCAAACACGGCTACAGCGCCAACAAGGAGGAGGTGGAGTAATGTTTTGGGCTGGAATCATGGGGAGAGAGATTGTCGGCCCCTTTAGGATCCCTGAAGGCGCTAAAGATGAACTCCATAATGTATGTGGATTTTCTCAAACAGCACTTCCTGCCATGGTTCATGAAGAAGAACCGTGTATTTCACAGCAAGATCATTTTCCTGCATGATAATGCACCATCTCATGCTGCACATAAAACATCTGCATCTCTGGCTGATATGGGCATAAAAGGGGACAAACTTATGGTGTGACCCCCATGCTCCCCTGACCTCTACCCCATTCAGAACCTTTGGAGCATCATTAAAAGGAGTGTCTATGATGGCGGGAGGCAGTTCACATCTAAGCAACAGCTCTGGGAGGGTATTCTGTCCTCATGCAAAACAATTGAAGCAGAAACCATCCAAAACCTGACAAATTCAATGGACGAGAGAGTTCAGAAGCTCCTTTCGAACAAGGGGTCCTATGTGAAAATGTAACATCACCTAGAATAAAGTTTTGAGTTGAAAACTGTTTGATTTCAGTTTCTAACAACCTGCTAATACTTATAATTTCAAAAATGACCATTTTTTTTGGTCTTTATTAAAATGAAAAGGTTGATCGAAAAGTTTGGGGGATCTAAGAGTGTGGCAACCTAGTAGTCATGATTACTTCGAATTCTGACAATATGAGGGTCATGCTGCAGGTAGTGCAGCAAGAAGGCACTTATGTGTCTTGCGCATCTCGGAGCCCCAAAATTATTTTCCGGGCTAGATGCAGCTAAAAATTATTTTTAATTTTAAATCTGGTGGAGCTTATTATAGATGGCCTAATAGGATCAGTGCTGCACACTGCTACAAAGCCCAAATTATTTTCCAGTCAAGATACAGATAAACATGATTAGGAATTTGAAAGCTTAAAACGTTTGGTAGGGTGATTTTAACCAATCATCAAGCTTTTACTCTCCCCAGGATGACACAGGGGTAGAAAAGTCGTTTCGGATCCATGATTTGTTCATCTTTATGAACGTGAGTCTGTCTACATTATCAGTGGAGAGCCGCGTGCGCTTATCTGTCAGCACACCACCAGCAGCGCTGAACACACGTTCAGACAGAACGCTGGCTGCGGGGCATGACAAGATCTCCAAGGCGTAAGTGGCTAGCTCCGGCCATTTATCCAGATTGGAAGCCCAAAAAGAGCAAGGGTCCAGTGACACAGTCGTGGCTTCAATGTTTACTTGGAGATACTCCTGTACCATCGTCTCTAGGCGTTGACTATGTGTCAGACTTCTTGTCTCCTGTGGCCTTGCAAAGGATGGGCTAAAAAAGTGGTGAAATGATTCCGCAAAATTGATGTTACCAGCAGATACTGTGGTTCTGTTACGGTTTGAGTGCTGAACACTTGACGGTCCCACGGTTGGCAAGTTGGAACTGTGAGATTCACTACGTGCACCACTGGTATTTTGTGGAAAAGCACATGCAAGATTCTGCAACAGTCTCTGCTGATACTCCTGCATGCGTGCATCCCTTTCTATGGCAGGAATAATTTCTGCAAATTTACTTTTGTACTGGGGATCTAACAGTGTGGCAACCCAGTAGTCAGGATTATTTCTAATTCTCACAATTCGAGGGTCATGTTGCAGGTAGTGCAGCAAGAAGGCACTCATGTGTGTTGCGCATCCAGGAGCACCAAGTCCCTGTTGTGTTGGTGGCGAGGTAACAATCATGCTTCCTTCCTCTGTCCTCTCCCCCCAACCTCGCACAACAGAAATGTGATCAAGGTCTCCCTCATCTGATGAGTCTTCCATCAGTTCGTCCTCCACTTCTTCCTGGGCTCCTGCACCTTCCTCACTAGTTTGGCTGCTACCATGCGCCCTGGTAAAACCATCTCCCCCACCCTTACATGCCTGTCGCCTTGGTGCTGCCGACCTTCTGGACCTTGCAGATGTTAGCCCTTCCGCATACAACTCCTCCTCCTCTACTTCCTCCACCTCCTCTTGTGCCACCACCTGACTCCGAATTCTGTTTAACATGTGCTCCAGCATGTAAATCACCGGAATAGTCATGCTGATAATGGCATCGTCAGCACTAAACATCTTCGTCGCCATTTCAAAACTGTGCAGAAGGGTGCATAGGTCCCTGATCTGAGACCACTCCTCCAGCGTGATTTGCCCCACCTCTGAATCTCGTTGGCCCAGGCTATACATCAGAACGTATTGCACCAGGGCTTGTCGGTGCTGCCACAGTCGCTGCAACATGTGCAGAGTTGAATTCCACCGGGTAGGCACATCGCATTTTAGCCGGTGAAGTGGCAGGCCCAACGACTTCTGTAGAGATGTAAGTCGCTGAGCTGCGGGATGCGAACGGCGAAAGTGAGCACACAGCGACCGTGCCCTCTGCAGAAGGCCATCTAGTCTGGGATAGTGGGCTAAAAATTGCTGGACAACCAGGTTCAACACGTGAGCCATACAAGGCACGTGTGTGACATTGCCCCGGCGAAGGGCCGCACCCAGGTTTGCAGCATTGTCGCACACGGCCTTCCCTGGTTTCAGGTCCAGTGGAGACAACCATTCATGAAATTGGTTCTCCAGAGCTGACCACAACTCCTCAGCTGTGTGACTCACATTTCCCAGACATTTCAATGTAAAAACCGCCTGATGACGTTGAGCCCTACTGCCAGCATAGTAAGGAGGTGTGCAGGATCCCTTCTGCGCAGTTAGAAAGCTTGTGGCATGACCAGACAGGCTTTGGGTGCAGGTGGAAGACCGAGAGGAGGTTGAGGAGGCAGAAGCAGTGGAGGAACTTTGACATAAAGAGGATTGACGCACAACTCGTGGGGACGGCAAGACTTGGACAGCAGCCCCTTGTCCTGCTGTCAACATAGTTACCCAGTGCCCAGTCAGCGACATGTAACGCCCCTGTCCATGCCTACTCGTCCAAGTGTCTGTGGTGAAATGCACCCTGTCACACACAGAGTTTCTCAAAGAAGCGGTGATGTTGTGTGCGACATGCTGGTGGAGCGCAGGCACACCTTTCTTTGAGAAGTAGTGCCGACTGGGCATCTGGTACTGGGGCACTGCGACGGACATAAGGTCTCGAAAATCCTCTGTGTCCACCAGGCGGAAAGGCAGCATTTCTGTAGCCAAGAGCTTGCAGATGGTGAAATTCAACCTCTTAGCTTTCTCATGGCTAGGAGGAAATGGTCTTTTACTTGTCCACATCTGAGGGACTGAGGGCTGGCTATTGTGCTTAGACGGGGTTGATAAGGGTGTCCCCGGCAAACTGCCGGTCTGTGAGGAAGATGCAGGCGGACATGTTAGGTTGCCTTGATCCAAAGGTGGTGCTATCGATGTCGGACAGCGCTCAACACCAGCTGGTGTTACCACCTCCAAAGAAAATGATGACCTGCCAATCACGCTGGCTGTTGCGGGTAAAGAGGTGGCAGGTCTGCGCCCCAAAACAGGTGTGACTGCTGTCCCCCCAGTCACAGAGGATGAAGAGGCCGCGGATGCACAAGATATGGCAGACGGTGGTTGGCCCGGCCGGCTAGGCCGCATTGTAGCACACTGAGCTTCCCACTGCAACTTATGCTTCATGTCCATGTGCCGGTTCATGCATGAAGTACTCAAACTATGTATTTTTTGGCCTCTACTTAGCTTTTGCTGACAAATGTTACAGATAACACGAGTTGGGTCATCTTTATCGATCTGAAAAAATGCCCAGGCTATGCAAGGCTTAGCACCCATGCGACCTGAAGAGCCACCACGACTTGTGGTGAGAGGCAGAGTTGTGTTTGAGGATGCAGTTGTTGACGTGCTTCCAGTACTACGTCTCTGTCCAGGAAGGTGCAACCTGACCTCGTCGTCACTAGCATCTTCCTCCACCTCCTCTGCTGACCTCATCTCTTGGCTGACTGTGGGATGACAGTAAGTGGGATCTCCGACCTCATCATCATCACCCTGTGCGTTATCACACCCGTCGTCCTCAGAGCCAACCTGTTCCTGCCCTGACAAAAAACTAAAGTTGTCGCTCCAATCAGGTATTTGAGTCTTATCATCGTCTTCCTCATTGTCTCCACCAACAGGAGTTACAGTTTGGGAATGAGGGTCTACATTATGGTCAGAACCTTCTGCGTCTGGTCCTGGATCCGACTCATAAAGATTCTGGGCATCAGTGCAGATCATTTCCTCATCTGGATTCACAGAAGCGCTGGAGTCGACCTCTGATTCCCAGGCTATAGTATGAGTAAACAGCTCTGCAGACTCAACCATCTGTTCTACCTCATACTCAGACGGGCAGCTGGAGATTTGGGAGCTGTGAGGAAGCAAGTGCGATTTGGGTGACACCTTTGAGGACTGGAGTATTTGTGATGTTGAAGTTGATGTGGAGGAGAGCCCACTTAAAGGAGCACTTGATATCTGTTGAAGCACCTGCTGTTTTTGTGCCTCATCTGGAATTTGTAGCGATTGGCGTGGCCGTAAGAAAGGGATCTTATCACATTGTCCGCTAAAAGAAGTAGACATTTTAGTTTGGCTGGAAGATGGTCTTTCTTCTGCAGATATTACTGTTGCTTTAACACCTACCCCACGGACACAACCTTTTTTCCCCTTCCCAACACGCCTATTCCCCTTTCCACCAGCAGCAGGCCTTTTTCCACTCATTTTGGTGGTTAACTAATTCACAACTCTGGAGTTGTTTGCACAAAAAAACAATGGATGGTAACCGAGCAGAGCTGAGTGGCCAAACTGTGGTATTAGGCCAAAACTATTGGCTGGGTTAGATGCAGAAAAAAATTATTTTGAATTTGCAACCTGATGGAGGTCAGTATAGATGGACTAATAGAGAAAGTCCGACACACTACTTGAAGGCCAAATATTTTTTCAGAGGTAGATGCAGAAAAAAATATATTCAGTTTGCAACCTGATGGAGGTCAGTATAGATGGATTAATAGAACAAGACCCACACACAGCTAGAAGCCCAATATTTTTTCAGAAGTAGATGCAGAAAAAAATATATTCAGTTTGCAACCTGATGGAGGTCAGTATAGATGGACTAATAGAACAAGTCCCACACACTGCTAGAAGCCCAAATATTTTTTCAGAGGTACTGTAGATGCAGATAAAAATTAGTTTTAATTTGCAACCTGATGGAGGTCAGTATAGATGGACTAATAGAGAAAGTCCGACACACTACTAGAAGGCCAAATATTTTTTCAGAGGTAGATGCAGAAAAAAATATATTCAGTTTGCAACCTGATGGAGGTCAGTATAGATGGACTAATACAACAACTCCCGCACACAGCTAGAAGCCCAAATATTTTTTCAGAGGTACTGTAGATGCAGATAAAAATTAGTTTTAATTTGCAACCTGATGGAGGTCAGTATAGATGGACTAATAGAGAAAGTCCGACACACTACTAGAAGGCCAAATATTTTTTCAGAGCTAGATGCAGAAAAAAATTATATTCAGTTTGCAACCTGATGGAGGTCAGTATAGATGGATTAATAGAACAAGACCCACACACAGCTAGAAGCCCAATATTTTTTCAGAGGTAGATGCAGAAAAAAATATATTCAGTTTGCAACCTGATGGAGGTCAGTATAGATGGACTAATAGAACAAGTCCCACACACTGCTAGAAGCCCAAATATTTTTTCAGAGGTACTGTAGATGCAGATAAAAATTAGTTTTAATTTGCAACCTGATGGAGGTCAGTATAGATGGACTAATAGAGAAAGTCCGACACACTACTAGAAGGCCAAATATTTTTTCAGAGCTAGATGCAGAAAAAAATATATTCAGTTTGCAACCTGATGGAGGTCAGTATAGATGGATTAATAGAACAAGACCCACACACAGCTAGAAGCCCAATATTTTTTCAGAGGTAGATGCAGAAAAAAATATATTCAGTTTGCAACCTGATGGAGGTCAGTATAGATGGACTAATAGAACAAGTCCCACACACTGCTAGAAGCCCAAATATTTTTTCAGAGGTACTGTAGATGCAGATAAAAATTAGTTTTAATTTGCAACCTGATGGAGGTCAGTATAGATGGACTAATAGAGAAAGTCCGACACACTACTAGAAGGCCAAATATTTTTTCAGAGGTAGATGCAGAAAAAAATATATTCAGTTTGCAACCTGATGGAGGTCAGTATAGATGGACTAATACAACAACTCCCGCACACAGCTAGAAGCCCAAATATTTTTTCAGAGGTACTGTAGATGCAGATAAAAATTAGTTTTAATTTGCAACCTGATGGAGGTCAGTATAGATGGACTAATAGAGAAAGTCCGACACACTACTAGAAGGCCAAATATTTTTTCAGAGCTAGATGCAGAAAAAAATTATATTCAGTTTGCAACCTGATGGAGGTCAGTATAGATGGATTAATAGAACAAGACCCACACACAGCTAGAAGCCCAATATTTTTTCAGAGGTAGATGCAGAAAAAAATATATTCAGTTTGCAACCTGATGGAGGTCAGTATAGATGGACTAATAGAACAAGTCCCACACACTGCTAGAAGCCCAAATATTTTTTCAGAGGTACTGTAGATGCAGATAAAAATTAGTTTTAATTTGCAACCTGATGGAGGTCAGTATAGATGGACTAATAGAGAAAGTCCGACACACTACTAGAAGGCCAAATATTTTTTCAGAGCTAGATGCAGAAAAAAATATATTCAGTTTGCAACCTGATGGAGGTCAGTATAGATGGATTAATAGAACAAGACCCACACACAGCTAGAAGCCCAATATTTTTTCAGAGGTAGATGCAGAAAAAAAATATATTCAGTTTGCAACCTGATGGAGGTCAGTATAGATGGACTAATAGAACAAGTCCCACACACTGCTAGAAGCCCAAATATTTTTTCAGAGGTACTGTAGATGCAGATAAAAATTAGTTTTAATTTGCAACCTGATGGAGGTCAGTATAGATGGACTAATAGAATGATGCTATGCCCAAAAGATTTTACTTCACTAGGTGCAGTAAAAAAATTGGTATTCTATACACAGGTGGTATATCTTGCAACACAGATAGGCTACTCCACTGACTAACACACTCTGCAATAGGCCAAAAAGGATTAGCTTTGCTAGATTCAGCCAAATGCTGTGAAAAAAACTTGCACAGCACTGGCACAGACCTTCCTGGCAAAAACTGATAGGAACTCATGTAACCTAGTCCTGAAAAGGACTGCAATTACAATTAGTCTTTACTCCCACAACCGATCTATTTAAGAGCACAGACCTCCCTGATAAAAGTCGTAGGAAATGCTGTAACCTAGTCCTTAAAAGGACTGCAATCACAACTATTCCCTACTCCCAAGCTATCTGTATATTTGTGCGAAAATTGGCTTGAAATTAACAAGGTATAGCGCACACAGCAACAGCGGTGCCGTCTAACACGCAGCTGCAGCAGTGAGAAAATGGTGGCGACGGGGAAAATGGCTTGGTCTTATAGGGCAAGGACATGTGACATACACTGCCAATGACACATGCCCTTGCTTGTGTGAAAAAAAGCACTTCGCTCCGTGTGTGCGCTGCTGATAGGCTGACAGATTGCACCTCCCCACTGTAAATGCGGGAAAGAGAAAAAAAATGGAGATCTTCATTGTTCCTGCAGAGATCCATCCCCTGCCCCTCCCCCCACCCCGCTGTACACTCAAACTGCGTATTAACATTAATTTTCATCATTACTGAGAAAAAATCCAGTTATGATTTTGGTGCACGAACAGTTATCGAACATAACCTCCAACAGCCGAATTTTTCTCAAATTGTTCGTGTTCGCCGAACGGCTCGAACACCGCCCAAAACAGCTCGAATTTGAGATTGGCGAACAGTTCGAGTAGAACAACGCTCATCTCTACCATTGATACCATTCTTGAACCATTTTACAATGCACTGTGATTAAAGTCTTTATCCAACTGCACTGCTCATCATGGATGCCTTCCACTTATTAAATCTGTAAATCAAATGGAATTACTCAAGTTAATTTCATTAGAAATATCTCTAATAGACATGGAGAAAAGTTGGATAAGGTCGATAATAGTCTTCTAGATTCAAATCAAAAGGACAGGTGAATTTAAAGGGTTAATTAGAGTAATCCATAAGTGGCTCCCAACAGCAGGATTTATTTCTCTTCCTATTGTATTTTATTCTCTAAAGTGTTGTTCTCTTTCTCTTTTTGTTAACCTAACCTCTTATTGTCAAAGGATTCTTATTGAACACCATCCTTTGTGCAATACAAGACAGAGATTACCAAAAGAGCAAGAAAATCCTTTTCAACAACAGTGTAGCAGCAAAGAATAGCTTCATAGAAACCATTTGTTTTGCTGTAAATATATTACATACATAAAAGCAGGAACTATTGATCTTATAGTGGAACATGAAAGTCTAGACAGACACATTTTGAGGCGTATGAATCTTTATAGAGTGCATTGAATACATGAGATGGGGGATAATTTCAAATTCACTGGTGGTCTGACCACAGGGACTCCCACTGATACCGATACCGAGAACCAGGGCTCTGAATAACCCCGTGTGAATGGAGCGGAGGTCGATCATGCGCAATGTCACTCCATTTGTGCTTAATGGAAGTGCTGAAGACCAGCCAAACGAGGTATTATTAAGAAGTAATGCAGTTTCATGGACCACCACTCCTTTGATATGGGATTATTCAGAGCCCTGTTCCTCATGATCAATGAGGGTCCCAGCGGGTGGACCCCCAGCTATCAGGAAGTTATCCCTTATCCTATGGATAGGAGATAATTCAAACTTGGTGCAACGTCTTTAAGTATGAAGTCTAGCAGTTCTTGCTATTTAATCAGAGTTTAGTATTGAGGAACTTGAGTCAGCAGGGGCGTAACTACAATAGGTGCAAGTGGTGCAATCGCACCCGGGCCATGGAGCCTAAGGGGTCCCAAAAGTCTCTTTAGCCTATATGAAAATACCAATACTCTTGCAATAATTGGTGGCCCCATTGGAGATTTTTCATTGGGGTCCATGAGCTTCAAGTTACGCCACTGTGAGTCAGCAAAATATGACTCCATTTAATTATTTCAATGCTGTGTATACAGAGGAACACTTACATATACAGCTCTGGCAAAAATTAAGAGACCACTGCAAAATTTCCATTTTCTCTTTATAGGTATATTTTTGAGTAAAATGTACATTGTTGTTTTATTCTATAACTACTGACAACATGTTTCCGAAATTGAAAGCTAAAAATTTTGTACTTATTTGCAGCAAATGATAAAGCGTCAAAATACTAAAAAAGAAACAGTGCTTTCAGACCTCAAATTGCTCATGTTTTAACTCAGTAACAGTTCAGGAATCAATATTTGGTGGACTAACCATGATTTTTAATCACAGCTGTCATGCGTCTTGGCATGCCTTCCACCAGTCTTTCCAAGCTCTCCAAAAGAAAACTGTTCAGTGGTCTCTTAATTTCTTAATTTGCCAGAGCTGTATATATATATATATATATATATATATATATATATATATATATATAGTACAGACCAAAAGTTTGGACACACCTTCTCATTTAAAGATTTTTCTGTATTTTCCTGACTATGAAAATTGTACATTCACACTGAAGGCATCAAAACTATGAATTAACACATGTGGAATTATATACTTAACAAAAAAGTGTGAAACAACTGAAAATATGTCTTATATTCTAGATTCTTCAAAGTAGCCACCTTTTGCTTTGATGACTGCTTTGCACACTCTTGGCATTCTCTTGATGAGCCTCAAGAGGTAGTCACCGGAAATGGTTTTCACTTCACAGGTGTGCCCTGTCAGGTTTAATAAGTGGGATTTCTTGCCTTATAAATGGGGTTGGGACCATCAGTTGTGTTGTGCAGAAGTCTGGTGGATACACAGCTGATAGTCCTACTGAATAGACTGTTGGAATTTGTATTAGGGCAAGAAAAAAGCAGCTAAGTAAAGAAAAACAAGTGGCCATCTTTACTTTAAGAAATGAAGGTCAGTCAGTCCGAAAAATTGGGAAAACTTTGAAAGTGTCCCCAAGTGCAGTTGCAAAAACCATCAAGTGCTACAAAGAAACTAGCTCACATGAGCACCGCCCCAGGAAAGGAAGACCAAGAGTCACCTCTGCTTCTGAGGATAAGTTTATCCAAGTCACCAGCCTCAGAAATCGCAGGTTAACAGCAGCTCAGATTAGAGACCAGGTCAATGCCACACAGAGTTCTAGCAGCAGACACATCTCTACAACAACTGTTAAGAGGAGACTTTGTGCAGCAGGCCTTCATGGTAAAATAGCTGCTAGGAAACCACTGCTAAGGACAGGCAACAAGCAGAAGAGACTTGTTTGGGCTAAAGAACACAAGGAATGGACATTAGACCAGTGGAAATCTGTGCTTTGGTCTGATGAGTCCAAATTTGAGATCTTTGGTTCCAACCACCGTGTCTTTGTGGGACGAAAAGGTGAACGGATGGACTCTACATGCCTGGTTCCCACCGTGAAGAATGGAGGAGGAGGTGTGATGGTGTGGGGGTGCTTTGCTGGTGACACTGTTGGGGATTTATTCAAAATTGAAGGCATACTGAACCAGCATGGCTACCACAACATCTTGCAGCGGCATGCTATTCCATCCGGTTTGCTTTTAGTTGGACCATCATTTATTTTTCAACAGGACAATGACCCCAAACACACCTCCAGGCTGTGTAAGGGCTATTTGACCAAGAAGGAGAGTGATGGAGGGCTACGCCAGATGAAGTGGCCTCCACAGTCACCAGACCTGAACCCAATCGAGATGGTTTAGGGTGAGCTGGACCGCAGAGTGAAGGCAAAAGGGCCAACAAATGCTAAGCATCTCTGGGAACTCCTTCAAGATTGTTGGAAGACCATTTCCGGTGACTACCTCTTGAAGCTCATCAAGAGAATGCCAAGAGTGTGCAAAGCAGTCATCAAAGCAAAAGGTGGCTACTTTGAAGAACCTAGAATATAAGACATATTTTCAGCTGTTTCACACTTTTTTGTTATGTCTTATATTCTAGGTTCTTCAAAGTAGCCACCTTTTGCTTTGATGACTGCTTTGCACACTCTTGGCATTCTCTCGATGAGCTTCAAGAGGTAGTCACGGGAAATGGTTTTCACTTCACAGGTGTGCCCTGTCAGGTTTAATAAGTGAGATTTCTTGTCTTATAAATGGGGTTGGGACCATCAGTTGTGTTGTGCAGAAGTCAGGTGGATACACAGCTGATAGTCCTACTGAATACACTGTTAGAATTTGTATTATGGCAAGAAAAAAGCAGCTAACTAAAAAAAAAATGAGTGGCCATCATTACTTTAAGAAATGAAGGTCAGTCAGTCCGAAAAATTGGGAAAACTTTGAAAGTGTCCCCAAGTGCAGTTGCAAAAACCATCAAGTGCTACAAAGAAACTGGCTCACATGAGGACCGCCTCAGGAAAGGAAGACCAAGAGTCACCTCTGCTTATGAGGATAAGTTTATCCGAGTCACCAGCCTCAGAAATTGCAGGTTAACAGCAGCTCATATTAGAGACCAGGTCAATGCCACACAGAGTTCTAGCAGCAGACACATCTCTTCAACAACTGTTAAGAGGAGACTTTGTGCAGTAGGCCTTCATGGTAAAATAGCTGCTAGGAAACCACTGCTAAGGACAGGCAACAAGCAGAAGAGACTTGTTTGGGCTAAAGAACACAAAAAATGGACATTAGACCAGTGGAAATCTGTGCTTTGGTCTGATGAGTCCAAATTTGAGATCTTTGGTTCCAACCACCGTGTCTTTGTGTAACGCAGAAAAGGTGAACGGATGGACCCTACATGCCTGGTTCCCACCGTGAAGCATGGAGGAGGAGGTGTTCTGGTGTGGGGGTGCTTTGCTGGTGACACTGTTGGGGATTTATTCAAAATTGAAGGCATACTGAACCAACATGTCTACCACAGCATCTTTTAGCGGCCTGCTATTCCATCCGGTTCGCGTTTAGTTGGACCATCATTTATTTTTTAACGGGACAATGACCCCAAACACACCTCCAGGCTGTGTAAGGGCTATTTGACCAAGAAGGAGAGTGATGGGGTGCTACGCCAGATGACCTGGCCTCCACAGTCACCAGACCTGAACCCAATCGAGATGGTTTGGGGTGAGCTGGACCGCAGAGTGAAGGCAAAAGGGCCAACAAGTGCTAAGCATCTCTGGGAACTCCTTCAAGATTGTTGGCAGACCATTTCCGGTGACTACCTCTTGAAGCTCATCAAGAGAATGCCAAGAGTGTGCAAAGCAGTCATCAAAGCAAAAAGGTGGCTACTTTGAAGAACCTAGAGTATAAGACATATTTTCAGTTCTTTCACACTTTTTTGTTAAGTATATAATTCAACATGTGTTAATTCATAGTTTTGATGCCTTCAGTGTGAATGTACAATTTTCATAGTCATGAAAATACAGAAAAATCTTTAAATGAGAAGATATGTCCAAACTTTTGGTCTGTACTGTATATATATATATATATATATATATATATATATATATATATATATACACACTCTATATATATATATATACACACTGTATATATATATATATATATATATATATATATATATATATATATATATACACACACACACATACACTGGGTGGAATAAGTAATGAACACATCATCAATTTTCTAAGAAATATATTTCTAAAGATGCTATTGACATAAAATTCTCACCAGATGTTGGGAAAACCAGTCCAACCCACACAGGCAAAGGAATCAAACCATAGCTGTTCATAAATTAAGTTATGTGCAATAATGAGAAATGACACACATAAAAGTATTGAACACATGAAGAAAGTGAGGTGCAAAAAGTCATGATATCAGCTGAAATCTATCAGTTAATCCTGCCATTTAGTGAAAAATAATATCAGCTGGTTCAACTAATGGCGTATAAGAAGATGTCTCATTACCAAGGTGCCACACAAAAAACACCTTGGAATCCTGGAGAATACAGGATGCCACGTGCAGAGAGGAAGTAACAAATGCAACAAGTATGCAGGGTCAAAAGGCAGATGCAGACCAGGAGCTGATAGAAGAGCACAGCAAACAAGCAGAACATAGGACTAGGGGTCTTAATACCATGACGCAGGTGTGTATTTTATTGGGCATTAAATAGGCCTAGACTGGTGATGTCATGGAAGCAGGCTGGGCCACTTGTAAAACCTTATGTGGAGCACAGCAAAGGGCAGCGGCCATAGGGGAAGGTGGCAAAGACCAGCCAAGCTGAGGCAGGTGTGTAACACAAAGGACAATACTACACAAATGGTCAGATTTGTTTGTCTGTCTACTTTCTTAGAGGACAAGATTTTTGGGGGAGGACAAGAAATTGTACAGTATGTAACAGTACAAGATACATTTTGTACTTTGCTAAATTATTATGCATGACAAGATTATATAGGATGAGAGGACATCAAAAAAACTCATCATAACAAAAGTAAAATATTAACGAACAGGATTTGTTAAAAACAAATTAGGGTCTCAGCAGTCATGCCAAACTTTATAGTACCTGGAATGCAAACAATGGGGCCAAAGAAGAAAAAGTTGAAAAAAAACATTTTTTTCTGAACTTCATACTCATACTTTGATGACCACTAAAATTGTGAGATTAGGTAAACCACAATTTTGCTTTATGTCAATATCTCTTATTAAGAAGCTCTGGAGAGGGACAAAAGCGCACACAAAATAGGGCAATACCGTCTGGCAAGGGGTAGGTATAATCAATGGTAGCACTCACCTAAAGGTGTTGTGTGCATCAAAAGCCGCTGCTGCTGCCCTGTGGCTGAAGGAAATGGTTCTTCCAGAAGTAATGGCAAAAACTGGAAGCTGGCACGTTTAGGCAGGCTGCGCTGTGGGAATGAAGAGGCTTGGGATTCCAAGACGGCTTTTATTAATACCAACGCGTTTCTGTGCTGGACCGGCGCCTTTCTCAAGGTATAAAAACCAAATGAACAGGACACAACAACTGAAGGCTTTAAGTAGGAGAAAATGGCTCCAAAAAGCATAAGGAACGCCCCTAAAAGGGGAGGGGGAGGAAGCAAGGAGAAAGAAAAAAAAAAAAGGAAAAGGGAAAAAAAAAAAAGGGTGCTGACACAAGGCACAAGGGAGGTAAAGTGGTTAATAAAGCAGAGAAGAAATAAATAAATAAATAAATAGAGAAGGGGTGCAGGTAACAAAGTTAAACCTTGATCGAGCAGATTGATATGTAAAATAAAAAAAAATTTAAAAAAAGGGTGATAAAAAGATATGAATTGTGAGGGAAGATAAACATAAAGAGTAATTAAAAAATACAAGAAAGTGAGACAACCGAGATTAGATCTTGTCTCACAGTGGGATAGATTTAACCAATGTCAGGAGATTTAGATATGTGGCTATATGAGAATCAAGGGTGAAACTGAGAAGAGAAAAGGAAAAGAGAAAAAGCAAAAAAAAACAAACACAACTCGGCTTATGTTCAGAGGAAGTGCTCCAGAGTTTCAGCATGGGGTTATAGTGGAGACTGTGTGGAAAAATAAAGTTAGTGCAAATGTGGTGAAAGTAAATAAAATATAAAAGTACAGGAAGATATACAGTAGAGACCAAAAGTTTGGACACACCTTCTCATTTAAAGATTTTTCTGTATTTTCATGACTTTGAAAATTGTACATTCACACTGAAGGCATCAAAACTATGAATTAACACATGTGGAATTATATACTTAACAAAAAAGTGTGAAACAACTGAAAATATGTCTTATATTCTAGGTTCTTCAAAGTAGCCACCTTTTGCTTTGATGACTGCTTTGCACACTTTTGGCATTCTCTTGAGGAGCTTCAAGAGGAAGTCACCGGAAATGGTTTTCACTTCACAGGTGTGCCCTGTCAGGTTTAATAAGTGGGATTTCTTGCCTTATAAATGGGGTTGGGACCATCAGTTGTGTTGTGCAGAAGTCTGGTGGATACACAGCTGATAGTCCTACTGAATAGACTGCTAGAATTTGTATTATGGCAATAAAAAAGCAGCTAAGAAAAGAAAAACGAGTGGCCATCATTACTTTAAGAAATGAAAGTCAGTCAGTGCGAAAAATTGGGAAAACTTTGAAAGTGTCCCCAAGTGCAGTTGCAAAAACCATCAAGCGCTACAAAGAAACTGGCTCACATGAGGACCGCCCCAGGAAAGGAAGACCAAGAGTCACCTCTGCTTCTGAGGATAAGTTTATCCGAGTCACCAGCCTCAGAAATCGCAGGTTAACAGCAGCTCAGATTAGAGACCAGGTCAAAGCCACACAGAGTTCTAGCAGCAGACACATCTCTACAACAACTGTTAAGAGGAGACTTTGTGCAGCAGGCCTTCATGGTAAAATAGCTGCTAGGAAACCACTCCTAAGGACAGGCAACAAGCAGAAAAGACTTGTTTGGGCTAAAGAACACAAGGAATGGACATTAGACCAGTGGAAATCTGTGATTTGGTCTGATGAGTCCAAATTTGAGATCTTTGGTTCCAACCACCGTGTCTTTATGCGACGCAGAAAAGGTGAACGGATGGACTCTACATGCCTGGTTCCCACCATGAAGCATGGAGGAGGAGGTGTGATGGTGTGGGGGTGCTTTACTGGTGACACTGTTGGGGATTTATTCAAAATTGAAGGCATACTGAACCAGCATGGCTACCACAGCATCTTGCAGCGGCATGCTATTCCATCTGGTTTGCGTTTAGTTGGACCATGATTTATTTTTCAACAGGACAATGACCCCAAACACACCTCCAGGCTGTGTTAGGGCTATTTGACCAAGAAGGAGAGTGATGGGGTGCTACACCAGATGACCTGGCATCCACAGTCACCAGACCTAAACCCAATCGAGATGGTTTGGGGTGAGCTGGACCGCAGAGTGAAGGCAAAGGGGCCAACAAGTGCTAAGCATCTCTGGGAACTCCTTCAAGATTGTGGGAAGACCATTTCCGGTGACTACCTCTTGAAGCTCATCAAGAGAATGCCAAGAGTATGCAAAGCAGTCATCAAAACAAAAGGTGGCTACTTTGAAGAACCTAGAATATAAGACATATTTTCAGTTGTTTCACACTTTTTTGTTAAGTATATAATTCCACATGTGTTAATTCATAGTTTTGATGCCTTCAGTGTGAATGTACAAATTTCAAAGTCATGAAAATACTGAAAAATCTTTAAATGAGGTGTGTCCAAACTTTTGGTCTGTACTGTATATACACTGTGTGCAGAATTATTAGGCAAGTTGTATTTTAGAGGATTATTTTTATTATTGATCAACAACTATGTTCTCAATCAACCCAAAAGACTCATAAATATCCAAGCTTAATATTTTTGGAAGTTGGAGAGGGGTTTTTTTAGATTTGGCTATCTTAGGAGGATATCTGTTTTGCATGTAACTATAAGGCTGCGTGCACACGATGCATTTTTCATGTGTTTATCCTACGGAATTTCCGCAGCGGAAACGCATCAAAAACGCATGGTAATCCGCACCCCATGGTCCCCAATGGCATTCCGCAATGTCAATGCACATGCTGCGGATTTTTCCGCTGCGTTTCTGCAGCGCAAATAAATCCGCAGCATGTTCATTAATTTTGCGGAAGCGCAGCGGAAGCACCGCCATTGACTTGCATTGAGACGCATAATATCCGCGTCTGTACATTTGTACAAGCGGATTTTATGCGTCTCTATGTGCGGATGGTACCCAGTTCTGCAGGAGAGGAGACTCTCATCCAGACCTGGGTACCATTGTACCTGTAAAAAAAGAGTAAAATAAAAAATAAAGTTTATATTCACCTGTCCGACTGCTCTCTCTGCATGCCGGCAGCGCTTCTCCTTCCAGGACCTGAGATGACGTTGCGGTCATGTGACTGCAGGCTGTCTCGCGATGTGCCGGCAACCCGGAAGAAGCCAGGACGAGCGCTGCAGCACAAGCCGAGGCATCGGGGGTGAGTATAGCTTTATTTTTATTATTTTTACGGTCACACTGTATAAATCCATGCTGTTTGCATGGATTTATACAGTGTGACCTAGTTGTCAAGCACTTTCCAAGTGATGCTATCGCCTGGAAAGTGCTTGTCAGTCCGCATGCGGAAACACATGCATTAACGCATGTGGATACGCATGTGAATCCGCATGTATTCTGCAGGAAAAAACGCATGCACAATCTGCATGCGTTTTTTCTGCCAGGGAGATGCAGAAATGCTGCAGAAATTTTCTGCTTCATTTTTGCATCATGTGCACATAGCCTTAGGCTGCGTTCACACATTGCGTATTTTCCTGCTTTTTTTACCTGCGTTTTTTTATGCAGGTAAAAAAAGCACCTCCATTCACGCACTTTTTTAAAAAAGCGCAGCAAAAAACGCAGTGTGAAATGAAGTGTGACATGTGTAATGTATGTGTCTGTGTGTCCTGTGTGTACTGTGCATCTATGTGTCGTGTGTGAGTGACCCCCTAGCAGTGTATGTACAGACAGCTTCTGGCTGCAGTACATACACGGCTTTAAAAGAAAAAAACTATGGATACTCACCTATCCAATGGATGGGAGAGACGTCTGCTTCGGTCCTGCGGCTTCCAGCATCTGCCGTGAAGCGATCAGCTGACTGCCACGTGACCGGTTTGTAAATCAGCTGACCGTAAGCCGGTTACAAGCTGGTTAGCTTACAGCTGATCGCTTCACTGGCAGATCCTGGAAGCGAGGGACCAGAGCGGACGGCTCTCCGATCCATCGGATAGGTGAGTATCCATAGTTTCTCCTGCGCCTCCATAAAAAAGCGCTGGAATTACACAGTGTGTGAACACCGCTGTGTAATTCCATCGCTTATAATGGGCATAATAGGAGAAAGCGCGGGACGCAGCTGCGTAAAGAATTGGCATGTCAATTCTTTACGCAGCTGCGCTTTCGCGCTGCGTAAAATCACACAGTGTCTGAACGGCAAAGTGAATTTCCCATTCACTTTGCTGGCAGACACAAGGCACATTGCGTATTTTGAAAAAGCGCGCGCGAAAATACGCAATGTGTGAACGCAGCCTTACTGTGCAGAATTATTAGGCAACTTAATAAAAAACATCTCACTTGTTTATTTTCACCAGGTAAACCAATATCAGTGCACAAAATTTAGAAATAAACATTTCTGACATGGAAAAACAAAAACAAAAAAAATTAGTGATCAATATAGCCACCTTTCTTTATGATGACACTCAACAGTCTTCCATCCATAGATTCTGTCAGTTGCTTGATTTGTTTTCGATCAACATTGCGTGCAGCAGCCACCACAGCCTCCCAGACACTGTTCTGAGAGGTGTACTGTTTTCCCTCCCTGTAGATCTCACATTTTATGATGGACCACAGGTTCTCTATGGGGTTCAGATCAGGTGAACAAGGGGGCCATGTCATTATTTTTTCTTCTTTTAGACCTTTACTGGCCAGCCACGCTGTGAAGTAGTTGGATGCATGTGATGGAGCATTGTCCTGCATGAAAATCATGTTTTTCTTGAACGATACCGACTTCTTCCTGTACCACTGCTTGACGAAGTTGTCTTCCAGAAACTGGCAGTAGGTCTGGGAGTTGAGCTTCACTCCATCCTCAACCCGAAAAGGTCCCACAAGTTCAATCTTGATGATACCAGCCCATGCCAGTACCCCACCTCCACCTTGCTGGCATCTGAGTCGGAGTGGAGCTCTCTGCCCTTTACTGATCCAGCCTCTGGCCCATCAAGAGTCACTCTCATTTCATCAGTCCATAAAACCTTTGAAAAATCAGTCTTAAGATATTTCTTGGCCCATTCTTGACGTTTTATCTTATGTTTCTTGTTCAAAGGTGGTCGTTTTTCAGCCTTCCTTACCTTGGCCATGTCCCTGAGTATCACACACCTTTTTGATACTCCAGTAACGTTGGAGCTCTGAAATATGGCAAAACTGGTGGCGAATGGCATCTTGGCAGCTTCACGCTTGATTTTCCTCAATTCATGGGCAGTCATTTTGCGCCTTTTTTGGCCAACACGCTTCTTGCGACCCTGTTGGCTATTTGCCATGAAATGCTTGATTGTTCGGTGATCACGCTTCAAAAGTTTGGAAATTTCAAGACTGCTGCATCCCTCTGCAAGACATCTCACAATTTTGGACTTTTCAGAGCCCGTCAAATCTCTCTTCTGACCCATTTTGCCAAAGGAAAGAAAGTTGCCTAATAATTAAGCACACCTTATATAGGGTGTTGATGTCATTAGTCAACACCCCTCCTCATTACAGAGATGCACATCACCAGATTTACTTAATTGGTAGTTGGCTCTCAAGCCTATGCAGCTTGGAGTAGGACAACATCTATAAAAAGTATCATGTGATCAAAATACTCATTTGCTTAATAATTCTACACACAGTGTAGTGAAAATTACGACAAAGCAGCTCAATATCAAAAAATCATACAGAATTAGCATATAAAGTAACAATATAAAATATATAAAAATAGGGCCACTCTAAATTTCTGTGATAAGTTGTGTACCCTCATAAAACCAAAGAGAATCTGCATAAGCATATGCATAAGCATAAATAAAATAAAAACGACAATTAGAGTATACAATATGAAAATAAATTAAAAATATTATGTGTGATATCTCTTATTAATCATACCAATTATATATGACTGTTGGGTCTTTAGTAAATAGGTGCAAAACTTCTAAATACATCAATAATAAATGCTATAAATAATTTAGACTTGTGATTGCTTTTAGTAGATTATCTCATTCAAACATATTTTCTTTATAAGAGAACCTGTTTCGGGTCAAAGCTATTTAGGTTTATTTTGTTAGGATGAAGTACCACTTAGCAAAGGCAATAAGCACTCATTGTGCGGATTTGATATGAAGACACTTTGTCTCATGTGTAAATGTATTTCACAAAAACTCTTACTGTACAATCTGACCTGAAGAAACATTCTAAAGTTCAATTATTTTCTTCATACAGCTTTAAAGTCATGTATGGTAACTCAGGTCCTATGATCTCTAGTGTTCAGAATGTATTACATTAAGCAATTAGCCCCCCACTAACTTTAAGTCAATGGATATAAGCTGTACAAATAATAAGTAACTTCCGCATACACATACACATTATTCTGGAGGTTGACAGATGTCATATTTCATCTACAGAAAAAAAAACCTGATCGTAAGACCTCATTCAAATGTCCGTTTTTCACATACAGTACGTGTGCTATCCGTTTTTTTCACAAACAGCACACAATCGAAAGGTTTTTGCTGACCAAAAAACTACAAAAGAAACTAATGAAGAAAAGCCTATGGGTCAGTGAAAATTACATAAACCATGCGGATGCTATCCATGTGCTATCTGTTTTTAACGCTAGTGGATAGTGGACCTACTGCGCTACAGTTCGGGCTTAACCTGGAGGGGCGTAACTAAACAGCTACCTGGTGTTCACTGTAGCCTCTGATGGTCAGGTCAGGCTTGTGCGGCAGGTAGCTGTCAGGTAGTGTTGAGCCACCCCCGTAGTGTTCGAGTTCGGTTCGGTTCGTCGAACACCCGTGTGTTCGCCGAACTGTTCGTCGAACTGTTCGTCGAACACCTTCGAACACCGTTAAAACCAATGGCAGGCAAACAAAAACACATAGAAACACATAGAAAACACCTTCAAAGGTGTCCAAAAGCTGACAAACTGCTCAGAAGACACAACTAACACATGGAAAAGTGACAAGTACATATAGTCATGAGAAAAGAAAAGAGGTGGAGGAGTAAAAGGAGGGGGAGACACAGATATAGGCATGTCATGCCCTTCTAAAATCCAAAAAGTGAGAAGCCGACACGGCCAGTCCGCTCCTGCCCGTGCCACCTCCGTGTCGCCGGGTTTGTGCCAGAGCCGCGGTGAACCCTGATGGCCAGCCCCCCTCTCCCAATACTGGTGCCTGTCCGCTGGTGGGTCGAGCGAGCCCCCCTGTGGTGGAGGCAGCTCTAAGCTTTTTAATTTAAATTGTCTCTCTAATTTGAATGAATACACTTTAAATCCATTTACAAGGATCTATTGGAGGGCAAGTCTCATGCCAGCAGCCGCGTAATTCCAGCTCCAGTAGCGTCCACTAAAGCTGCTGCAGTTAAAAAGCTTTTATAAGGATCGAGCTCGGCTGTCCACCGCAAGGCATCCTAGTGCCAGTCCCAGCCCCTATGCCTTGGGGTGCCTCCTGATGCTCTTCACTAAGTATCCCGTGGTCCCGAAGCATTTCCTTTGAAAAAATTAAGTGTCCAAACTACAGGTGGTGTAGCTTGCTTAACAGCCGGGATAATCCGCTGACTAGCAGACACTGCTACTAGGCACAAAGTATTTCCTGGGCTAGATGCAGTTAAAAATTTGTAAGTAGATACTCTCGTTGGATGCTGAGAAAGCATTCCATAGAGTCTCCTGGCACGCCATATATGATTCTCTTAAAAAGCTTGGGGTAGGGGTCTAGGGGACCCTTTTATAGCCAAAATCACGGCCCTGTATCACAATACGTCACCTAGGCTGAAGATAAATGGAACTGTAGCACCGAGGGCTCGGTTGCTACAGACGTATTGCACCTCACCCAGAGGTGTGATATCTCACTCTCAGATAAGGATGGAGTGTGGATCAGGACCCGACACCTGCATGCATTACACCACATTGCCGTGGGGCAGGGCGACCAATATGCCCCTGAGATGGGCACGACAGTCCCTGTCCCTGGCTGGAGTGGGGGGAGGGAACACTGAGGAAGGGGAACCCTGCAGTGCAGGAGCAGGGAGGAAGCAGTTCCTGGGTGCATTGAGAAGGGAGTATAAAAGGTGGGCACCATCTTAGTTCAGTGCAGAGAAGTCTGAGCAGAAGTGGCAGGGAGCAGGGGCTCTGCATGAGCTCTGCTCCGGAGGCGGGCCTAGTAACAGAGGCCCAGGCCTGCAAGAGGGAGAAGGAAGGAAGAGGAGCGGAGAAGGCTCCAGGAACGAGGAATGAAGGGATCCCAGGGGTGCGGACGGGCGAGTCGCCACCGCACGCCCGAATCCACCTGCGTGGAGGGGTCAGGCCAAAGGGGGAGACCGGTCCCCGAACTAGTGGAGGCAGGAAACGACCCTCAGCTAGAAACCGGAGGCTCTGACATTTTATGTGGCGCAGCCTCTTGGTCCACCCGCTAGGAAGGCACCACATAGGGTCAGGGAAACTGGTGCCAAGTTTACCAAGAGGAGGCCCGAGGCAGCCGGACAGAAGTGTTGGTAAGAAAGGCCAGACAAAGGACACACAAAGGGGTTCCTGTGAAGCGCTCCAAAGTTATCTGGGAGTTGTCTGAGCCCCTCACCTGGTGAGCACAGTACGACGTGGGCAGCCGTTACCTGCAGACGTGGTCTGGATAATAAGAACTGTGAGTAAAGGCCCTGAACTGCATCACTGACTCCGTGTCGTTACTGCTGCTGCCCTGCACCATCACCCCCATCCTCCGCATACACTGCCCTGAGGCTATACTCCTCCCGTGGGGAGTTATGTTACGCTCTGCTGCACCCACAACACCAGCCTTAGCGGTCTGCCCTGTAGCGGCGGTTCACTCTGACCGCAATCCACGGGTGGCGTAGTCGGACATTTAAACATCAAAACCACATAAATAGTTCCGCCACTGATTTGACCGCCCTGAGCCACGGAACCGGATCGCCGCCACGAAGACTACAACCACCAGCATCCACCAAAAAGGGTCCGGCTCCGGGTGTCCCAAGGCCCAGGGGGTGCGTCAGAACATTTTCATCACCTTTCACAATCACCAATGGGACAAGGCAGGGATGTCCTCTGTCCCCTCTCTTATACATCCTAGTGACGGAGCACCTGCTCTCATCAATTCGCCATAACCCCAATATTAGGTGGATTGAGGTGGGAGGCACCGAGTACAAGTGCTCTCTATTTGCTGATGATGTCCTAGTATATATCACTCAATCACATATATCCATCCCTGCTGTTATGGCTGAAATAGATCACTTTGTTACATGGTAAAATTTTAAAATCAATGCAGCGAAGTCTGAGGACCTCGATGTCTCCCTCCCTAAATCCATATAGGATTCCATCCAGTCCAACTTTCCCTTTGCCTGGCCCTCACAGGGTATCAAATACTTAGGAATTCCTATTCATAGAGACCTCTCCCATCTATGTTATCTTAATTTTGGGCCCTTTATTGAACAATTCCATACAGACCACGGTTGGCAAGTTAGAACTGTAAGATTCACTACGTGAACCACTGGTGTTTTGTGGAAAAGCACATGTACACCGCGTTCCAAATTATTATGCAAAAAGTGTTTAGGAGTGATAAGGGAAGAATTTGTTTGTTTGTCAGTTAAACTCATTGATGGTGATGTGTGTCAGGGCTCTTTATATCACTGTAAGCAATTGCAGACACCTGTGCTAATTAGTTTGGCAGGTGTGTCCAATGAAAGGCAAGACTACTTAAGAAGGCTCTCTCACATTATTAAGCAGCCTACATTTTCTGCCAAAATGGGAAAGAAAAAGGATGTGTCGGCTGCTGAGAAGCAACAAATTGTGGAGTGTTTAGGTCAAGGCATGACTACAATCAACATTGTGCGATGATCAGGATGAAGTGTCTTGGCAATCAAGAAGTATGTAGCTGATTCACAGTACACACGTGTGCGTGCTGATAAGGTCAAATTGAGGACTCTTTCCTACAGGCAATTACGTCAGGTTGAAACAGCAGCGGCAAAAAAGCCTTGTCATAGCAGCAGACAAGTTTTTGAAGCTGCTTGTGCCTCCAACGTCCCCCGAACAACAAGATGCAGGGTCCTTCAGAGGTTTGCAGCTGTGCATATGCCATCCTGTCGACCTCCTCTATCCACTTCACACAAGCAGAAACGGCTCCAGTGGGCCAAACATTACATGAAGACTGATTTCAAAACTGTTTTGTTCACGGATGAGTGCCGTGCAGCGCTCGATGGTCCAGATGAATGGAGTGGAGGATGGCTGGTTGATGGACACCCCACGCAAACACGGCTACAGCGCCAACAAGGAGGAGGTGGAGTAATGTTTTGGGCTGGAATCATGGGGAGAGAGATTGTCGGCCCCTTTAGGATCCCTGAAGGCGCTAAAGATGAACTCCATAATGTATGTGGATTTTCTCAAACAGCACTTCCTGCCATGGTTCAAGAAGAAGAACCGTGTATTTCACAGCAAGATCATTTTTCTGCATGATAATGCACCATCTCATGCTGCACATAAAACATCTGCATCTCTGGCTGATATGGGCATAAAAGGGGACAAACTTATGGTGTGACCCCCATGCTCCCCTGACCTCTACCCCATTCAGAACCTTTGGAGCATCATTAAAAGGAGTGTCTATGATGGCGGGAGGCAGTTCACATCTAAGCAACAGCTCTGGGAGGGTATTCTGTCCTCATGCAAAACAATTGAAGCAGAAACCATCCAAAACCTGACAAATTCAATGGACGAGAGAGTTCAGAAGCTCCTTTCGAACAAGGGGTCCTATGTGAAAATGTAACATCACCTAGAATAAAGTTTTGAGTTGAAAACTGTTTGATTTCAGTTTCTAACAACCTGCTAATGCTTATAATTTCAAAAATGACCATTTTTTTGGTCTTTATTAAAATGAAAAGGTTGATCGAAAAGTTTGGGGGATCTAAGAGTGTGGCAACCCAGTAGTCATGATTACTTCGAATTCTGACAATATGAGGGTCATGCTGCAGGTAGTGCAGCAAAAAGGCACTTATGTGTCTTGCGCATCTCGGAGCCCCAAAATTATTTTCCGGGCTAGATGCAGCTAAAAATTATTTTTAATTTTAAATCTGGTGAAGCTTATTATAGATGGCCTAATAGGATCAGTGCTGCACACTGCTACAAAGCCCAAATTATTTTCCAGTCAAGATACAGATAAACATGATTAGTAATTTGAAAGCTTAAAACGGTTGGTAGGGTGATTTTAACCAATCATCAAGCTTTTACTCTCCCCAGGATGACACAGGGGTAGAAAAGTCGTTTCGGATCCATGATTTGTTCATCTTTATGAACGTGAGTCTGTCTACATTATCAGTGGAGAGCCGCGTGCGCTTATCTGTCAGCACACCACCAGCAGCGCTGAACACACGTTCAGACAGAACGCTGGCTGCGGGGCATGACAAGATCTCCAAGGCGTAAGTGGCTAGCTCCGGCCATTTATCCAGATTGGAAGCCCAAAAAGAGCAAGGGTCCAGTGACACAGTCGTGGCTTCAATGTTTACTTGGAGATACTCCTGTACCATCGTCTCTAGGCGTTGACTATGTGTCAGACTTCTTGTCTCCTGTGGCCTTGCAAAGGATGGGCTAAAAAAGTGGTGAAATGATTCCGCAAAATTAATGTTACCAGCAGATACTGTGGTTCTGTTACGGTTTGAGTGCTGAACACTTGACGGTCCCACGGTTGGCAAGTTGGAACTGTGAGATTCACTACGTGCACCACTGGTATTTTGTGGAAAAGCACATGTAAGATTCTGCAACAGTCTCTGCTGATACTCCTGCATGCGTGCATCCCTTTCTATGGCAGGAATAATTTCTGCAAATTTACTTTTGTACCGGGGATCTAACAGTGTGGCAACCCAGTAGTCAGGATTATTTCTAATTCTCACAATTCGAGGGTCATGTTGCAGGTAGTGCAGCAAGAAGGCACTCATGTGTGTTGCGCATCCAGGAGCACCAAGTCCCTGTTGTGTTGGTGGCGAGGTAACAATCATGCTTCCTTCCTCTGTCCTCTCCCCCCAACCTCGCACAACAGAAATGTGATCAAGGTCTCCCTCATCTGATGAGTCTTCCATCAGTTCGTCCTCCACTTCTTCCTGGGCTCCTGCACCTTCCTCACTAGTTTGGCTGCTACCATGCGCCCTGGTAAAACCATCTCCCCCACCCTCACATGCCTGCCGCCTTGGTGCTGCCGACCGTCTGGACCTTGCAGATGTTAGCCCTTCCGCATACAACTCCTCCTCCTCTACTTCCTCCACCTCCTCTTGTGCCACCACCTGACTCCGAATTCTGTTTAACATGTGCTCCAGCATGTAAATCACCGGAATAGTCATGCTGATAATGGCATCGTCAGCACTAAACATCTTCGTCGCCATTTCAAAACTGTGCAGAAGGGTGCATAGGTTCCTGATCTGAGACCACTCCTCCAGCGTGATTTGCCCCAACTCTGAATCTCGTTGGCCCAGGCTATACGTCAGAACGTATTGCACCAGGGCTTGTCGGTGCTGCCACAGTCGCTGCAACATGTGCAGAGTTGAATTCCACCGGGTAGGCACATCGCATTTTAGCCGGTGAAGTGGCAGGCCCAATGACTTCTGTAGAGATGTAAGTCGCTGAGCTGCGGGATGCGAACGGCGGAAGTGAGCACACAGCGACCATGCCCTCTGCAGAAGGCCATCTAGTCTGGGATAGTGGGCTAAAAATTGCTGGACAACCAGGTTCAACACGTGAGCCATACAAGGCACGTGTGTGACATTGCCCCGGCGAAGGGCCGCACCCAGGTTTGCAGCATTGTCGCACACGGCCTTCCCTGGTTTCAGGTCCAGTGGAGACAACCATTCATGAAATTGGTTCTCCAGAGCTGACCACAACTCCTCAGCTGTGTGACTCACATTTCCCAGACATTTCAATGTAAAAACCGCCTGATGACGTTGAGCCCTACTGCCAGCATAGTAAGGAGGTGTGCAGGATCCCTTCTGTGCAGTTAGAAAGCTTGTGGCATGACCAGACAGGCTTTGGGTGCAGGTGGAAGACCGAGAGGAGGTTGAGGAGGCAGAAGCAGTGGAGGAACTTTGACATAAAGAGGATTGACGCACAACTCGTGGGGACGGCAAGACTTGGACAGCAGCCCCTTGTCCTGCTGTCACCATAGTTACCCAGTGCCCAGTCAGCGACATGTAACGCCCCTGTCCATGCCTACTCGTCCAAGTGTCTGTGGTGAAATGCACCCTGTCACACACAGAGTTTCTCAAAGAAGCGGTGATGTTGTGTGCGACATGGTGGTGGAGCGCAGGCACACCTTTCTTTGAGAAGTAGTGCCGACTGGGCATCTGGTACTGGGGCACTGCGACGGACATAAGGTCTCGAAAATCCTCTGTGTCCACCAGGCGGAAAGGCAGCATTTCTGTAGCCAAGAGCTTGCAGATGGTGAAATTCAACCTCTTAGCTTTCTCATGGCTAGGAGGAAATGGTCTTTTACTTGTCCACATCTGAGGGACCGAGGGCTGGCTATTGTGCTTAGACGGGGTTGATAAGGGTGTCCCCGGCAAACTGCCGGTCTGTGAGGAAGATGCAGGCGGACATGTTAGGTTGCCTTGATCCAAAGGTGGTGCTATCGATGTCGGACAGCGCTCAACACCAGCTGGTGTTACCACCTCCAAAGAAAATGATGACCTGCCAATCACGCTGGCTGTTGCGGGTAAAGAGGTGGCAGGTCTGCGCCCCAAAACAGGTGTGACTGCTGTCCCCCCAGTCACAGAGGATGAAGAGGCCGCGGATGCACAAGATATGGCAGACGGTGATTGGCCCGGCCGGCTAGGCCGCATTGTAGCACACTGAGCTTCCCACTGCAACTTATGCTTCATGTCCATGTGCCGGTTCATGCATGAAGTACTCAAACTATGTATTTTTTGGCCTCTACTTAGCTTTTGCTGACAAATGTTACAGATAACATGAGTTGGGTCATCTTTATCGATCTGAAAAAATGCCCAGGCTATGCAAGGCTTAGCACCCATGCGACCTGAAGAGCCACCACGACTTGTGGTGAGAGGCAGAGTTGTGTTTGAGGATGCAGTTGTTGACGTGCTTCCAGTACTACGTCTCTGTCCAGGAAGGCGCAACCTGACCTCGTCGTCACTAGCATCTTCCTCCACCTCCTCTGCTGACCTCATCTCTTGGCTGACTGTGGGTTGACAGTAAGTGGGATCTCCGACCTCATCATCATCACCCTGTGCGTTATCACACCCGTCGTCCTCAGAGCCAACCTGTTCCTGCCCTGACAAAAAACTAAAGTTGTCGCTCCAATCAGGTATTTGAGTCTTATCATCGTCTTCCTCATTGTCTCCACCAACAGGAGTTACAGTTTGGGAATGAGGGTCTACATTATGGTCAGAACCTTCTGCGTCTGGTCCTGGATCCGACTCATAAAGATTCTGGGCATCAGTGCAGATCATTTCCTCGTCTGGATTCACAGAAGCGCTGGAGTCGACCTCTGATTCCCAGGCTATAGTATGAGTAAACAGCTCTGCAGACTCAACCATCTGTTCTACCTCATACTCAGACGGGCAGCTGGAGATTTGGGAGCTGTGAGGAAGCAAGTGCGATTTGGGTGACACCTTTGAGGACTGGAGTATTTGTGATGTTGAAGTTGATGTGGAGGAGAGCCCACTTAAAGGAGCACTTGATATCCGTTGAAGCACCTGCTGTTTTTGTGCCTCATCTGGAATTTGTAGCGATTGGCGTGGCCGTAAGAAAGGGATCTTATCACATTGTCCGCTAAAAGAAGTAGACATTTTAGTTTGGCTGGAAGATGGTCTTTCTTCTGCACCTACCCCACGGACACAACCTTTTTTCCCCTTCCCAACACGCCTATTCCCCTTTCCACCAGCAGCAGGCCTTTTTCCACTCATTTTGGTGGTTAACTAATTCACAACTCTGGAGTTGTTTGCACAAAAAAACAATGGATGGTAACCGAGCAGAGCTGAGTGGCCAAACTGTGGTATTAGGCCAAAACTATTGGCTGGGCTAGATGCAGAAAAAAATTATTTTTAATTTGCAACCTGATGGAGGTCAGTATAGATGGACTAATAGAACAAGTCCCACATGCTGCTAGAAGCCCAAATATTTTTTCAGAGAAAAATGAAGAAAAAAAATATTTTTAATTTGCAACCTGATGGAGGTCAGTATAGATGGACTAATAGACTAAGTTCCACACACCGCTAGAAGCCCAAATATTTTTTCAGAGCTAGATGCAGAAAATTTTTTTATTCAATTTGCAACCTGATGGAGGTCAGTATAGATGGACTAATAGACCAAGTCCCACACACTGCTAGAAGCCCAAATATTTTTTCAGAGCTAGATGCAGAAAATTTTTTTATTCAATTTGCAACCTGATGGAGGTCAGTATAGATGGACTAATAGACCAAGTCCCACACACTGCTAGAAGCCCAAATATTTTTTCAGAGCTAGATGCAGAAAAAAATTATTTTTAATTTGCAACCTGATGGAGGTCAGTATAGATGGACTAATAGACCAAGTCCCACACACTGCTAGAAGCCAAAATATTTTTTCAGAGCTACATGCAGAAAAAAATTATTTTTAATTTGCAACCTGATGGAGGTCAGTATAGATGGACTAATAGAACAAGTCCCACACGCTGCTAGAAGCCCAAATATTTTTTCAGAGATAAATGAAGAAAAAAATTATTTTTAATTTGCAACCTGATGGAGGTCAGTATAGATGGACTAATAGACCAAGTCCCACACACTGCTAGAAGCCCAAATATTTTTTCAGAGCTAGATGCAGAAAATTTTTTTATTCAATTTGCAACCTGATGGAGGTCAGTATAGATGGACTAATAGACCAAGTCCCACACACTGCTAGAAGCCCAAATAATTTTTCAGAGCTACATGCAGAAAAAAATTATTTTTAATTTGCAACCTGATGGAGGTCAGTATAGATGGACTAATAGAACAAGTCCCACACGCTGCTAGAAGCCCAAATATTTTTTCAGAGATAAATGAAGAAAAAAATTATTTTTAATTTGCAACCTGATGGAGGTCAGTATAGATGGACTAATAGACCAAGTCCCACACACTGCTAGAAGCCCAAATATTTTTTCAGAGCTAGATATAGAAAAAAATTATTTTTAATTTGCAACCTGATGGAGGTCAGTATAGATGGACTAATAGACCAAGTCCCACACACTGCTAGAAGCCCAAATATTTTTTCAGAGCTAGATGCAGAAAAAAATTATTTTTAATTTGCAACCTGATGGAGGTCAGTATAGATGGACTAATAGACCAAGTCCCACACACTGCTAGAAGCCCAAATATTTTTTCAGAGCTAGATGCAGAAAAAAATTATTTTTAATTTGCAACCTGATGGAGGTCAGTATAGATGGACTAATAGAACAAGTCCCACACGCTGCTAGAAGCCCAAATATTTTTTCAGAGATAAATGAAGAAAAAAATTATTTTTAATTTGCAACCTGATGGAGGTCAGTATAGATGGACTAATAGACCAAGTCCCACACACTGCTAGAAGCCCAAATATTTTTTCAGAGCTGGATGCAGAAAAAAATTATTTTTAATTTGCAACCTGATGGAGGTCAGTATAGATGGACTAATAGACCAAGTCCCACACACTGCTAGAAGCCCAAATATTTTTTCAGAGCTAGAGCTAAATGCAGAAAAAAATTATTTTTAATTTGCAACCTGATGGAGGTCAGTATAGATGGACTAATAGACCAAGTCCCACACACCGCTAGAAGCCCAAATATTTTTTCAGAGCTAGATGCAGAAAATTTTTTTATTCAATTTGCAACCTGATGGAGGTCAGTATAGATGGACTAATAGACCAAGTCCCACACACTGCTAGAAGCCCAAATATTTTTTCAGAGCTAGATGCAGAAAAAAATTATTTTTAATTTGCAACCTGATGGAGGTCAGTATAGATGGACTAATAGACCAAGTCCCACACACTGCTAGAAGCCCAAATATTTTTTCAGAGCTAGATGCAGAAAAAAATTATTTTTAATTTGCAACCTGATGGAGGTCAGTATAGATGGACTAATAGACCAAGTCCCACACACCGCTAGAAGCCCAAATATTTTTTCAGAGCTAGATGCAGAAAAAAATTATATTCAATTTGCAACCTGCTGGACGTCAGTATAGAAGGACTAATAGAACAAGTCCCACACACTGCTAGAAGCCCAAATATTTTTTCAGAGCTAAATGAAGAAAAAAATTATTTTTAATTTGCAACCTGATGGAGGTCAGTATAGATGGACTAATAGACCAAGTCCCACACACTGCTAGAAGCCCAAATATTTTTTCAGAGCTAGATGCAGAAAAAAATTATTTTTAATTTGCAACCTGATGGAGGTCAGTATAGATGGACTAATAGACCAAGTCCCACACACCGCTAGAAGCCCAAATATTTTTTCAGAGCTAGATGCAGAAAATTTTTTTATTTAATTTGCAACCTGATGGAGGTCAGTATAGATGGACTAATAGACCCAGTCCCACACACTGCTAGAAGCCCAAATATTTTTTCAGAGCTAGATGCAGAAAAAAATTATTTTTAATTTGCAACCTGATGGAGGTCAGTATAGATGGACTAATAGACCAAGTCCCACACACTGCTAGAAGCCCAAATATTTTTTCAGAGCTAGATGCAGAAAAAAATTATTTTTAATTTGCAACCTGATGGAGGTCAGTATAGATGGACTAATAGAACAAGTCCCACACGCTGCTAGAAGCCCAAATATTTTTTCAGAGATAAATGAAGAAAAAAATTATTTTTAATTTGCAACCTGATGGAGGTCAGTATAGATGGACTAATAGACCAAGTCCCACACACTGCTAGAAGCCCAAATATTTTTTCAGAGCTAGATGCAGAAAAAAAATATTTTTAATTTGCAACCTGATGGAGGTCAGTATAGATGGACTAATAGACCAAGTTCCACACACCGCTAGAAGCCCAAATATTTTTTCAGAGCTAGATGCAGAAAATTTTTTTATTCAATTTGCAACCTGATGGAGGTCAGTATAGATGGACTAATAGACCAAGTCCCACACACTGCTAGAAGCCCAAATATTTTTTCAGAGCTAGATGCAGAAATTTTTTTTATTCAATTTGCAACCTGATGGAGGTCAGTATAGATGGACTAATAGACCAAGTCCCACACACTGCTAGAAGCCCAAATATTTTTTCAGAGCTAGATGCAGAAAAAAATTATTTTTAATTTGCAACCTGATGGAGGTCAGTATAGATGGACTAATAGACCAAGTCCCACACACTGCTAGAAGCCCAAATATTTTTTCAGACCTACATGCAGAAAAAAATTATTTTTAATTTGCAACCTGATGGAGGTCAGTATAGATGGACTAATAGAACAAGTCCCACACGCTGCTAGAAGCCCAAATATTTTTTCAGAGATAAATGAAGAAAAAAATTATTTTTAATTTGCAACCTGATGGAGGTCAGTATAGATGGACTAATAGACCAAGTCCCACACACTGCTAGAAGCCCAAATATTTTTTCAGAGCTAGATGCAGAAAATTTTTTTATTCAATTTGCAACCTGATGGAGGTCAGTATAGATGGACTAATAGACCAAGTCCCACACACTGCTAGAAGCCCAAATATTTTTTCAGAGCTAGATGCAGAAAAAAATTATTTTTAATTTGCAACCTGATGGAGGTCAGTATAGATGGACTAATAGACCAAGTCCCACACACTGCTAGAAGCCCAAATATTTTTTCAGAGCTACATGCAGAAAAAAATTATTTTTAATTTGCAACCTGATGGAGGTCAGTATAGATGGACTAATAGAACAAGTCCCACACGCTGCTAGAAGCCCAAATATTTTTTCAGAGATAAATGAAGAAAAAAATTATTTTTAATTTGCAACCTGATGGAGGTCAGTATAGATGGACTAATAGACCAAGTCCCACACACTGCTAGAAGCCCAAATATTTTTTCAGAGCTAGATGCAGAAAATTTTTTTATTCAATTTGCAACCTGATGGAGGTCAGTATAGATGGACTAATAGACCAAGTCCCACACACTGCTAGAAGCCCAAATAATTTTTCAGAGCTACATGCAGAAAAAAATTATTTTTAATTTGCAACCTGATGGAGGTCAGTATAGATGGACTAATAGAACAAGTCCCACACGCTGCTAGAAGCCCAAATATTTTTTCAGAGATAAATGAAGAAAAAAATTATTTTTAATTTGCAACCTGATGGAGGTCAGTATAGATGGACTAATAGACCAAGTCCCACACACTGCTAGAAGCCCAAATATTTTTTCAGAGCTAGATATAGAAAAAAATTATTTTTAATTTGCAACCTGATGGAGGTCAGTATAGATGGACTAATAGACCAAGTCCCACACACTGCTAGAAGCCCAAATATTTTTTCAGAGCTAGATGCAGAAAAAAATTATTTTTAATTTGCAACCTGATGGAGGTCAGTATAGATGGACTAATAGAACAAGTCCCACACGCTGCTAGAAGCCCAAATATTTTTTCAGAGATAAATGAAGAAAAAAATTATTTTTAATTTGCAACCTGATGGAGGTCAGTATAGATGGACTAATAGACCAAGTCCCACACACTGCTAGAAGCCCAAATATTTTTTTAGAGCTAGATGCAGAAAAAAATTATTTTTAATTTGCAACCTGATGGAGGTCAGTATAGATGGACTAATAGACCAAGTCCCACACACTGCTAGAAGCCCAAATATTTTTTCAGAGCTAGATGCAGAAAAAAATTATTTTTAATTTGCAACCTGATGGAGGTCAGTATAGATGGACTAATAGAACAAGTCCCACACGCTGCTAGAAGCCCAAATATTTTTTCAGAGATAAATGAAGAAAAAAATTATTTTTAATTTGCAACCTGATGGAGGTCAGTATAGATGGACTAATAGACCAAGTCCCACACACTGCTAGAAGCCCAAATATTTTTTCAGAGCTGGATGCAGAAAAAAATTATTTTTAATTTGCAACCTGATGGAGGTCAGTATAGATGGACTAATAGACCAAGTCCCACACACTGCTAGAAGCCCAAATATTTTTTCAGAGCTAGATGCAGAAAAAAATTATTTTTAATTTGCAACCTGATGGAGGTCAGTATAGATGGACTAATAGACCAAGTCCCACACACCGCTAGAAGCCCAAATATTTTTTCAGAGCTAGATGCAGAAAATTTTTTTATTCAATTTGCAACCTGATGGAGGTCAGTATAGATGGACTAATAGACCAAGTCCCACACACTGCTAGAAGCCCAAATATTTTTTCAGAGCTAGATGCAGAAAAAAATTATTTTTAATTTGCAACCTGATGGAGGTCAGTATAGATGGACTAATAGACCAAGTCCCACACACTGCTAGAAGCCCAAATATTTTTTCAGAGCTAGATGCAGAAAAAAATTATTTTTAATTTGCAACCTGATGGAGGTCAGTATAGATGGACTAATAGACCAAGTCCCACACACCGCTAGAAGCCCAAATATTTTTTCAGAGCTAGATGCAGAAAAAAATTATATTCAATTTGCAACCTGCTGGACGTCAGTATAGAAGGACTAATAGAACAAGTCCCACACACTGCTAGAAGCCCAAATATTTTTTCAGAGCTAAATGAAGAAAAAAATTATTTTTAATTTGCAACCTGATGGAGGTCAGTATAGATGGACTAATAGACCAAGTCCCACACACTGCTAGAAGCCCAAATATTTTTTCAGAGCTAGATGCAGAAAAAAATTATTTTTAATTTGCAACCTGATGGAGGTCAGTATAGATGGACTAATAGACCAAGTCCCACACACCGCTAGAAGCCCAAATATTTTTTCAGAGCTAGATGCAGAAAATTTTTTTATTTAATTTGCAACCTGATGGAGGTCAGTATAGATGGACTAATAGACCAAGTCCCACACACTGCTAGAAGCCCAAATATTTTTTCAGAGCTAGATGCAGAAAAAAATTATTTTTAATTTGCAAACTGATGGAGGTCAGTATAGATGGACTAATAGACCAAGTCCCACACACTGCTAGAAGCCCAAATATTTTTTCAGAGCTAGATGCAGAAAAAAATTATTTTTAATTTGCAACCTGATGGAGGTCAGTATAGATGGACTAATAGAACAAGTCCCACACGCTGCTAGAAGCCCAAATATTTTTTCAGAGATAAATGAAGAAAAAAATTATTTTTAATTTGCAACCTGATGGAGGTCAGTATAGATGGACTAATAGACCAAGTCCCACACACTGCTAGAAGCCCAAATATTTTTTCAGAGCTAGATGCAGAAAAAAAATATTTTTAATTTGCAACCTGATGGAGGTCAGTATAGATGGACTAATAGACCAAGTCCCACACACCGCTAGAAGCCCAAATATTTTTTCAGAGCTAGATGCAGAAAAAAATTATATTCAATTTGCAACCTGCTGGAGGTCAGTATAGAAGGACTAATAGAACAAGTCCCACACACTGCTAGAAGCCCAAATATTTTTTCAGAGCTAAATGAAGAAAAAAATTATTTTTAATTTGCAACCTGATGGAGGTCAGTATAGATGGACTAATAGACCAAGTCCCACACACTGCTAGAAGCCCAAATATTTTTTCAGAGCTAGATGCAGAAAAAAATTATATTCAGTTTGCAACCTGATGGAGGTCAGTATAGATGGACTAATAGAATGATGCTATGCCCAAAAGATTTTACTTCACTAGGTGCAGTAAAAAAATTGGTATTCTATACACAGGTGGTATATCTTGCAACACAGATAGGCTACTCCACTGACTAACACACTCTGCAATAGGCCAAAAAGGATTAGCTTTGCTAGATTCAGCCAAATGCTGTGAAAAAAACTTGCACAGACCTGCCTGGCAAAAACTGATAGGAACTGATGTAACCTAGTCCTGAAAAGGACTCCAATTACAATTAGTCTTTACTCCCACAATCTATCTATTTAAGAGCACAGACCTGCCTGATAAAAGTCGTAGAAAATGCTGTAACCTAGTCCTTAAAAGGACTGCAATCACAACTATTCCCTACTCCCAAGCTATCTGTATATTTGTGCGAAAATTGGCTTGAAATTAACAAGGTATAGCGCACACAGCAACAGCGGTGCCGTCTAACACGCAGCTGCAGCAGTGAGAAAATGGTGGCGACGGGGAAAATGGCTTGGTCTTATAGGGCAAGGACATGTGACATACACTGCCAATCACACATGCCCTTGCTTGTGTGAAAAAAAGCACTTCGCTCCGTGTGTGCGCTGCTGATAGGCTGACAGATTGCACCTCCCCACTGCAAATGCGGGAAAGAGAAAAAAAAATGGAGATCTTCATTGTTCCTGCAGAGATCCATCCCCTGCCCCTCCCCCCGCCCCGCTGTACACTCAAACTGCGTATTAACATTAATTTTCATCATTACTGAGAAAAAATCCAGTTATGATTTTGGTGCACGAACAGTTATCGAACATAACCTCGAACAGCCGAATTTTTCTCAAATTGTTCGTGTTCGCCGACCGGCTCGAACACCGCCCAAAACAGCTCGAATTTGAGATTGGCGAACAGTTCGAGTAGAACAACGCTCATCTCTACTGTCAGGTACCACTCCAGGGCAGTGTCCGGCAGTAGAAGCTGACCCCAAGGGTTAGAGACGTTAGTTCGGATTTTTCTAATAAATGTTTTGTACTTTTTATGGATGATCCAGGAAGCTGGATATTTATACCTCTTTCTCTGGAATTCTGTGATGCTGATTCACAACTCACGGACAAGCTGTGAGACAGGGTAGACAGGAGGTCCGAGGTCCGATACCAGGAAGGCTCATAGTAGGGAGGCTGCAAGACAAAAGCATGGTCAAGTTACAGTCCGGGGTCCAAATACCAGGAGGGTATGTCAAGAAAAAGGGATAAGACAAATGGATAGTCAGAGGCCAAGTCCGGGGTCAGGTACCTGAAGTCAGAGAGTGTCAAGAGCAAAAGGGATAACACACACCAATAGTCACAACAAATCCTACATCTGGTAACAAGATCAGGGAATCAGACACAGAGCAAAGCACACACATAACACGGCAAACCTACCACTGTCAATGGTCTGCTCATAGTTAGCCAGCTAAATAGCTAGAAAATAATCAAGAATGGGTAGCACCTGTAGGAACGCCCACAGGCTATGCCAGATTGAGCAGCAGGGCTGTCAATCAAAATGCTGACAGCCCAGCACACCCCAGCATCACTCACAGCATCCCTAGGCCACAGTGAATGATGAAACCATGAAAAAATCATAATTTGAAGCACAATTTATTCCATGTCTCTGTACCATCTAGTGGGTAAGCTGACTTCTCTTCTGCCATTTATTGTACTGATGAAAATGCATCTGAATGAAACATAACCATTTAACAACCCAGGAGTTTTCATTTTTGCGCTTTTGGATTTTCATCCCATTCTTCCAAAATAACTTTTTTATTTTTTTGTCTTAGCTGTTTATAACATGTTTTTTGTGGGAAGATTTATACTTTTGAATGCCACCATTCATTTTACCATATAATATAATGAAGAAAGCATTCCAAGTGCGGTGAAATTACAAAAAAAATGTGTTTTCTTGGGTTTTGTCTTAACTCCATTTATTGTGTAGTAAAAATGACCTGGCAAAAATAATAATAATTTTATTTATATAGCTCTAACATATTCCACAGCACTTTACAATTAAGCGGGAAATATTATTCTTCAGGTTCATATAATTATGGCAAAATCAAACTTGTCCAGTTTTTTGTTATTTAATGATGAGAAAAAAATTCTGAAATTTGTAAATAAAAAAAAAAAATCTGTACCTATTTTCCGAGACCCATAACGTTTTTTTACATTTTTTAGTCCATAGTGCTATATGAGGATTTGTAATTTGTGTCCTGACTTAATATTGTTATTGATACCATTTTGAGTTATATACAGTATGACAATTTGACCGCTATTTATTGTATTTTTTTCAGCTAAGGATGAGCGAATTAATTTTAAACTAACTGAAATCTGCAAGCCACTGTGGACCGGCCTCTTGGACTCATCTTCTGAGTAGCATGGTCCACGGTCCTAAATACATATTTTCTCTGAAACGCCACAGCAGCAATTCAGATTAGAACATATCTGGCTGAAGTGATAGAGCCAGTGTCTTATTCCACCTGCTCATATTCTGGACAGCATGAATTAGTTGTCGGATTCTCTTAAATTAACCTTTTTGGAGGGAATAAGAGAACTATACGCTGCATGGCCCTTTCCACAGTGCTCCAAGCATTCATTTGCATATTAGCATAAAGAATGATTTTTTTTCTCTGGAAATGTATTTTAATGGTACCATTTAATCTATAATCTAATATATTAAATAGTAAAAAAAAAAAAAGGAAAAAAAGAACAAAACATTCTTTGTGGGGTGCAATGGACAAAAACAAAGACTCCGTAATTGGCTTTAAGAGTTCCTTTCATAGCACTCTCTGTGCTGCAAAAAGTTAAATAGCACTAAATCACAGACTGAAGTTACTTTTATTCTATGAGTTATACAATTGTGGCAATACCAAGTTTTAAAATTAAAAAATTGAAAAAATGTTGTTTCTGTTGCCTTTTTCTGAGAACTATTTACAAGCTGTAGTTTTTAAAGGCAAACCTGGGGTATATTCCTTTTTTTTTTGGGTGGGAGACATGGTGACCAAAAACAGCATTTATGGCATTTTTCTTTTCTCTGTGCAGGATTAATAAAGTAATTTTTTAATAGTTCAGACTTTTACAAAAGAGGTAATGCCATAAATGTTTATATTTTTTTCCACACTTTTTTTTATTTAGCAAATGAGAAAATGCGTTGATTTAAAGTTGCATTTTTTAAACTGTACTTAACTGGAGTTTTTACCCTCTCTATGGAACAATTGTATTGTGGTGTATGGTGTTGTCAGTGCTTTTTTTTGCTCAATAGGCAAGAGTACAAACAGTGATAATAGCTTTAACATGGTAACTCATTGGCATCTTACTTTTAAGGGCAGGGAAGAGATAACAAAGGGCTCCCCATCTAACAACTCATGAGTCTGACCATCGCATCGCACGGAGATGAAATGGCACAATCAGTGACTTCTCCATTTGTGGCCATTACTAGCAGTGGTCAGCCATATAACATAGCCAGCACCTGCCATGTATGGAGTAGGCTCAGCTCTTTAGCCCTGCTCTATGGACGAGCTCCAAACATATAATGTATTTGGAAGGGTTTAAAGGGCCTGTGTTCATACCCTGTGTATGGAGCAGGACTGCGCGCGCATGTTTGACTGTTGCTTCATAGTAACTCTGCACAGGTGAGGTGGACAGCAGTCTTTGGATGCCCATTGTAGTGATGTCTGGGGCTTTTACATTTACTTATTAGGAAATACCAAGTTTTCTTAATTAATACCATTAAAATGTGTCTAAAATGGACTCAATATAATGGGCTTTAGTATCCTCATAACCACATTTCCGGTTACACGTCACATTGGGGCACATTTACTAAGAAGCCTCGGGGACTCTGTGTACCACTACTTCATGATCTATTGGATGCTGAATGTGAGATATTCTCTACTTAAAGGTAACTCACTGCACTATGCAAAAGAAGGTACAATCTAAAAGCATTTGACTTTAGCGTCAATCCAGAAAAAATGGGGTGTTTTCATCTTCAGAATAATATTTAGCTATTAATGTTGTTACATGCATGTGGCTATACAGCTGACTGCATTTTAGAGACAGAATTTCACATCAAACTTATTTTCTGATATATGCAAATATTTCCCAACAAGTACAACATATTGCCAGTCTCGGGATCTTTATTGCATAACACTAATCTAATAGAAATATATTTTACTCCACTTGCTTTAATGAATGTGAGAAGTGTCACAGTGAAATTGCACCATTAATTTGATAAATAGGACATGGAGGTATCATTGTTTCCAGTATTGCAGACTAATGAAGCTAAAAACATATATAATAACAAGTGTAAATAATAAATTATTCTTAGGAGTAAAACAATGTAATTAGATTATTCCACTGATTACTTCTCTGTATCAAAGTCACTGCGCTACTCACACTTTTGACTTTCAAACTTGATAAAATGATCTTCATATAAGGAGTTTATTGTCTTACCCGGAATGCTTGACTTTATTGTATTGCTACAGATCAATACTTCTAATAAGTGTCTCTTTGCCGAAATTGCACAGAAAATCTGATTCGCTGTGAATGAATATGCAGCCAATTGAAAGTTCTCCAAAGCCACCAATTGCACTACAAAGACATTTACAACACTATGAGGCCTCCTAGGACTGTAACAAATTTCTTTCTCTCACGTGCATCTCCTGTACATAGGGAGAAACTTATTAATCAACTGCAGTAGCATTGGTAAGAGGCGACCAGGGCAAATCCAGGGCGAATCAAAACGCCGGAACGTTTCAGAAAGTAATATACCTGGCTGTAATTGTATAGCCAGCTGTGATTCATGCTGACCAACTCACTTGGCAAGTTCCCTTTAAAGTTTTTCTTTTTTTTTACCAATATTGGTGGCTTGGTTCTGCATAAATGAGAAAAAAGGAATTTAATAAATTTATGCAACACTGTAACCGTAGATCACTTTCCCTGGCTCACAGACACAATGATTCTCCTATCTTTCTCTCACTATCAATTAAAACTGTGTTATTCTTATTCCTTCACACACTAATCTTATTCACTGCTGTGCTGCCATATACTATTTCTACAGCTTCTTCAGTGTTTTATGGCTTTTTCTCCCTATCTCTATGCCTAAATTGTAAGTTGTGACATCCTTTCACTAACCAGATTCACCACTTAATATCTCCTGCATTACCTACTTCTGCTTTTATACATGGTTTGATAGCCCCTCCTGATTGGCTATGCTATGTCATGTGATGTGATGGCTACAAGATATGGAGGGGAACCCCGCATGGCAGTGGGTAAAGTAACGCAATCCTTATGTCTGATCCAATTTTCTGCAATGTGTAAAATGGGATTTCCATAAAATTTTTATATTGTTCAAATTCACCATCTTTCATGAATTCTTAAAAATTCTACTCAAATTCAATGCAATCAGCATCGATTCTCTCATCTCTAACGAATACCAATTCTATGCAACAAATGTATACACAATAGCAATAACTACTGTATACTGTACATGACAACATGATAATCAATGGGAGACTGGGGATTCACCTTCCATCCTATTAGGAATAGGTAAGCATCCTTTTTTTATGGCATAATGATCTTAGTTGTTAGCGTTGGGTATGCCATATCATTTATGTCCAATATTGAGAAGTGGTTGGCTCCAGAGTCAGTCACACACAACCCTGAGAAAGTGTAAAGAATGAGATGAAACAGCAATAAACTGCACAAGCTATTTTATGAACTGGCGAGTGCAAAATTCCATTTCTAGTTTTGTGAACAGACAGGTTTGGATTCTGCCGCACCCTTTGCTGTATTACACCTCATTACTGTATTAGAACCTGGGCCTATAGCAGGATCCTCTACTAATCTGGTTCTCCACTGAAACTTTGATAATAGAACTATTATCTACACCTCTATAACCATCATGATGTGATTACCATGTTTAAGGTGTCTGAATCAATAAAGATGGACAAAGGTTGTATAATATGAATATTTATTGCATGATTTTTTTTTATAAAAATAATCTTTAGTGGCATTAAGGAGGACCTTTCATCAGTTTGAGTGTGCCCAACTTGCCACGTCATGAAATATTGGCTGCAGAACTGAAAAAAATATTTTTTTTCTTAATAGTTTTTAAAAATTTTCTCCTCTTTGTTGCGGAGATATTAGATTGCAAAGTTTAGGTTATAATTTAAGTCCAATTGGGTGTTACCTGAGATTCTTCTCTGTCTGAAGTACTGAACTTCTTCCCCCATATGACCAATCATAAACAGACAGCACCATGTGGGGGTGTGGGAGAACGACACTCTCCCATAATAGGTTAGAGCAGGTATCTCAGAGTGAGACAGTCTGTAATCACGCACAGCTCTGCAGTAAGACCAGTGAGAAGAGCAAATTGTGGGAAGGAGAGCAGAGATGAATGTAATTACTAACTCTTTTTTAGCTTTCATCTCACAGCAGCCAGTATGGGGGAAGAGGCAGTACAACTAAGCTGACAGCATTATGAAAATAGCTACTAGAAGTTTGAGATGATACAAAGTTCAGCCCTACTGTACTGACCCCCACCCCCCACACCAAACACTGTCAGTTCTGCGGTCTGCCTCCCACTTCCACTCCCCCCATATACACTGTCTGCATGAGATAGAAGATGAAGTGTTACTAATCACATTTAGCTCTGCTGTGCTCCCAGCACATTTTAATCACACACCGTTCTGCAGTGAGATCAGTGAGGAGAGGAAGGCTATCTGTCATTACATGTCTTACACTCAGAAACCTTCCCTAAATTATTGTTGGGCCGAAATAAAAAAGTAAAATAAGATGTTTTAACCAACTCAACCTCCACTATTCCATGATTTGGTCAGTTTAACATGCTCAAACTGGTGAAAGGTCCTTTTTAATTTCCGCATTTAGCTTTTTGGGGTAATAAAACATTGATGCTAGTTATTCACTTGGAGTATAAGAAGTTATGAAAATGTCTACTCTGGTAATGGTAATATTTATGCACTGTATGGTATTATTTTGGCTAGTTGAGTAGCAATATTTGAGCAACGCATAATAGGTAATGTTATGCACACGCCCGGACTGACTGGCGTGTGCGGGTGTTGTGGTTCCACTGGACCATGGACCGGAGAGTGCCTGGAGGGGCGTGACTAAGTATCTGGCCGATCCGACCAAGGTGGCACGACGGCATACGACGCCAGTGCACCAGGGAGAAACCGGGCAGAGGGACCAGGTGCTACTCCAGGTCAAACTCTGGACACGGGGATTGACCCACACTGGGATTACTGGAACAGGCAGGTTAGGCTGGCACAGACTGGTGGATGTAAGCAAACACGGCAGGTATGCAGATGGGTGGATACAGGCGAGTATGCAGGCAGGGAGGTACTGGCCGAAAGGACGGGCTGGAGCACAGAGAGGTTAAGACCCAGTACAGACTGGGTCACAGAACCGCAGATGCGGTAGACAACCACAGCAGAGAGGGAACGCCCGAAGCGGTGGGCAAGAACAGAGCAGGACGGGGCTGCAGGAGCAGCGAGCACAAGCAGGGCAGAACAGGACTGCCGGAGCAGCGGGCAGAAGCAGGGCAGGGCGGAAACCGCAGAAGCAGTAAGCAAGATAAGAGCAGAGCAGAAACCGCAGGAGCGGCAAGCAAGGCAAGAGCAGAGTGAAAACCGCAAGAGCGGCAAGCTAAGCAGGAGCAGAGCGGACACCGCAGAGCGGTAAACAGGGCAGGAGCAGAGCAGAAACCGCAAGAGCGGCAAGCTAAGCAGGAGCAGAGCGGACACCGCAGAGCGGTAAACAAGGCAGGAGCAGAGCAGAAACCGCAAGAGCGGCAAGCTAAGCAGGAGCAGAGCGGACACCGCAGAGCGGTAAACAAGGCAGGAGCAGAGCAGAAACCGCAAGAGCGGCAAGCTAAGCAGGAGCAGAGCGGACACCGCAGAGCGGTAAACAAGGCAGGAGCAGAGCAGAAACCGCAAGAGCGGCAAGCTAAGCAGGAGCAGAGCGGACACCGCAGAGCGGTAAACAAGGCAGGAGCAGAGCAGAAACCGCAAGAGCGGCAAGCTAAGCAGGAGCAGAGCGGACACCGCAGAGCGGTAAACAAGGCAGGAGCAGAGCAGAAACCGCAAGAGCGGCAAGCTAAGCAGGAGCAGAGCGGACACCGCAGAGCGGTAAACAAGGCAGGAGCAGAGCAGAAACCGCAAGAGCGGCAAGCTAAGCAAGAGCAGAGCGGACACCGCAGAGCGGTAAACAAGGCAGGAGCAGAGCAGAAACCGCAAGAGCGGCAAGCTAAGCAGGAGCAGAGCGGACACCGCAGAGCGGTAAACAAGGCAAGGGGATAGGACTCTGTTCACAAAGAACAGACGGAGAAGGAAAGGCAGAACCAGAAGCACGCACAGTACTTACATAGAAGTATCGAGCGTACACTAAATTCACAACAGAGGTACAGAGACGACGAGAAGGAATTTAGGAGCGGGTTCAGACTCTGCAGAAAGACGCAGAAAACAGACATAGAGGGAAAAGGGAGACAAGGTTAAATTAGAAACGAGGCACAGACAACTAGGAACCGAGAAACGGGAACAGAGACAGCAAGGCAGGAACACAAACAGGACTCTGTTCAGATGGGAACAGATACCGCAAGGCAGGAACACAAACAGGACTCTGTTCAGACGGGAACAGATACCGCAAGGCAGGGACACAAACAGGACTCTGTTCAGACGGGAACAGATACCGCAAGGCACAGACAGGCAGATCTAGGAATACGGCCCCTAGAAGGCAAAAGAACAGGCAAGAAGCGTGTTCACAAGAACAGACCACAGTTCAGACACAGAACTGGAAAACAGGCAGGAAAACAGGATAGGACCTGGCATGTCAGAGACAAAAAAGCCAACTGACAAGAAACAATGCTCAGGCGCCATCTTGAGGAAGAAGGTGGTATAAATACCCAAAGATGGACAGCAATAGGCTGAAGGTGCAACAGGGGCGTGTCCGCAGCAGGTACAAGAAACAGGAAGTTCAGCGGGCGTCGCCCTATGCAGCCAAAGTGGAGCAGAGCAGAGCACAAGGAAAGAAGCCAGACCAGGAAGCTGGACGGGAGATGAAGTTTGCGATCTTGCATGATGAGAGATGGAACACCATGCAAGAACGCCGCCAGGTATGCTACAGGTAATAATATCTTGGCTCCATGGTGGTATTATTTAGGAGCTATATAACAGTTATTTTGGCTTTCTCTTGTAGTATTACCAATGTACTGCACTAATATATGGGCTATGTATGCAAAGTAAGCTAGACAATTTCAGTATAAGATGTGTTGTAAGTAGCATCTGTCACCAAAATATTGGTTTTCCATGTGTTTAAAATGATTTTAGAATATCAAAAATATTCTTTTCACTGTGGTTTATTTGGTTAATTTTACCTGCAAAAGGAATTTTTTTTTGTTTTTGTTCCAAATGGCTGCTCATGAAATTGGCAGCTTCCTAGACATCCTAAATGCTGAATAGTGTGAATGTTGATGACCTTCTTCCATCCAAATTGATATATTTTTTGCATGACAGCAACATTTTGTTTGAAAGCAAAACATAATCTTCAGAACTCTTTCCCTGCTGTCGTGGATTCATACTTTTTATCTCTAATTTACAATATCAAATTATTGATTTTACCAGTGTGTATCATGGGCTGTAAGTTTTACAGTTATTTACCAATGTTATCACTTTCCTGCCATTATCAGGCACACCACATCTTTTAGTAGTCAGTTCCTAGCCAATAATACATTTGTGTATTTATATGACTGTGTTATCTCTAGTAATGAAATCTTTTGTCTTATCCATAGGTATAAAACCCATTTATGAACAGTTATTTAGATATTCAAGAATTCTACATAGGTGAACGATCTGTGATTAGAATCAGTAAGCTTGCGACCAGGGCCCACTCTCCTTCTGTAACTGTTAAAATGTGTTACATTGTATTGTTTTTATTGTCTGTACATGTCCCCACTTAATTGTAAAGTGCTGCGGAATATGTTGGCGCTAAAATAATAAAAATTATTATATTATTATAAGTATGTCCAGCCAGGGTCGGACTGGGGTGTCTGGGGCCCACAGGGAGAACTGACTCTAGGGGCCCACCTACAGCCATATGCAAATATCTGTTATCCGCTATCCCTGTTATAGTGGAGCATTGACTGGCGGCTCCTGCACATCTACTGTGCGACACTAACTGGGATGTACAATTACGGTAGTTTGCATTAAAGAGGTTCTTTGGTTAAAACAAGTTGTCACTGATCCATGGGCTCTACAGGATAGGTAATAACTTATTGATCGTTTGGGTCCGAACATTGGAAAACGCACCTATCGGAAGAATGGGGAAGTTTCATCCCTGACAGGACTCTTATCCCTATTTTAAAATGCAGCGACAGGTGGGACGTCTGACCGCAGCTCTATTCATTCTCTTGGGGGGCTTCCAAAAAAGAGCAGCGCTCACAGCCACTGAGGGAATGAATGGATCAGTGGTCGCATCTCACATGCCGCTCCAGTCTAATGGGGAGAAAAGCTCCACATTCTGCCGATTGTGTCCCAGCAGTCAGGCCCCCACCAATCAATATCATCACTGATCCTGTGGAGAGGTGATTACTTGTTTTCACCAGAGAACTCCTGTAAGTGAATCTCTGCTGCTCTAGCCCAAGTATTTAATCTCTAAAGCCACGGCCCCACTATCAGTATTTGGTCAGTATCCGGTCAGTATTTTTTCTCAGGAGTGGGAGCCAAAACCAGGTGAGGAACAATTAGAGAAAAGGTATAATAGAAACAAGTGCACCAATTCTGCATTTATCACCCACTACTTGTTTTGTCAGCGACTCCTGAGAAAAAATACTAACCAAATACTAATGGTGGGGCTGTGGCCTAATGGAAAAAAATCTTTTCCTAGTTAATATCAGCAAGAACAAAATGACCGCCATACACAACACAGTTCACTATATCAACTCCAATAATACCACATACAAAAGGGACAAATATCGCCACACCATGACTAGATCACATATTACCACCACATAGTGACTGAATAATACCACATACAAGGAACAAATATGGCCACACCATGACCAGACCACATATTACCACCCCAAAGTGACCAAATACAACAATACTGATCATGAATACAAACCACAATACTAACAATACTGTTATTACCACCATTATACACAGGAGCTCTGTATATAGTGTCAGTGTACAGGTAACACAGTGATCACCAGTGACATTATACACAGGAGCTCTGTATATAGTGTCTTTGTACAGGTAATACAGTGATCACCAGTGATATTATACACAGGAGCTCTGTATATAGTGTCAGTGTACAGGTAACACAGTGATCACCAGTGACATTATAAACAGCAGCTCTGTATATAGTGTACAGGTAATACAGTGGTCACCAGTGACATTATACACAGAAGCTCTGTATATAGTGTATACGTAATACAGTGATCACCAGTGACATACACAGGAGCTCTGTATATACTATATACACACGTGGTCAGAATTGTTGGTACCCCTCATTTAATGAAAGAAAAATCCACAATGGTCACAGAAATAACTTGAAACTGACAAAAGTAATAATAAATTAAAAATCTATGAGAATGAACAAATGAAAGTCAGACATTGCTTTTCTGCTTTTTAAAAAATTAAACTCATGAAATAGGCCTGGAAAGAAATTATGATACCCCTGAAAATAATGTGACAAAAGGGACATGTTAAATCAAGTTGTGTCCACTAATTAGCATCACAGGTGTCTACAATCTTGTAATCAGAGTGTGGGCCTGTATATAGGGCTACAGATACTCACTGTGCTGTTTGGTGACATGGTGTGTACCACACTTAACATGGACCAGAGGAAGCAAAAGAAAGACTTGTCTCAGGAGATTAGAAAGAAAATGATAGAAAAGCATGTTAAAGGTAAAGGTTATAAGACCATCTCCAAGCAGCTTTATGTTCCTTTGACTACAGTGGCACATATTATTCAGAAATTTAAGATCCATGGGACTGCAGCCAACCTCCCTGGACGTGGCCGCAGGAGGAAAATTGAAGACAAATCAAAGAGACGGATAATATGAATGGTAGCAAAAGAGCCCAGGATAACTTCTAAAGAGATTAAAGGTGAACTTCAAGCTCAAGTAACATCAGTGTCAGATCCTACTATCCATCGCTGTTTGATCCAAAGTGGACTTCATGGGAGACGACCAAGGAGAACACCATTGTTGAAAAAAAAAAATAATAAAAAAGCCAGACTGGAATTTGCCAAACTACATGTTGACAAGCCACAAAGCTTCTGGGAGAATGTACTATGGACAGATGAGACAAAAATGGAAGTTTTTGGCAAGGCACATCAGCTCTATGTTCACAGACGGAAAAATGAAGCATATCAAGAAAAGAACACTGTCCCTACTGTGAAACATGGGGGAGGCTGTTATGCTCTGGGGCTGCTCTGCTGCATCTGGCACAAGGTGTCTTGAATCTGTGCAGGGTACAATGAAATCTCAAGACTATCAAGGGATTCTAGTGCGAAATGTGCTGCCCAGTGTCAGAAAGCTTGGTCTCAGTCGCAGGTCATGGGTCTTGCAACAGGATAATGACCCAAGAATGGCTAAGAGGAAAACATTGGACTATTCTGAAGGGGCCTTCTATGAGCCCTGACCTAAATCCTATTGAGCATCTTTGGAAAAAGCTGAAACATGCCGTCTGGAAAAGGCAACCTTCAAACACGAGACAACTGGAGCAGTTTGCTCATGAGGAGTGGGACAAAATACCTGTCGAGAGGTGCAGAAGTCTCATTGACAGTTACAGGAAACATTTGATTGCAGTGATTGTCTCAAAAGGTTGTTCAACAAAATATTAAGTTAAGAAGGACCATCATTTCTGTCCAGGCCTATTTCATGAGGTTAATTTTTTTTAAATACTGTGGAAGCAGAAAAGCCATGTCTGACTTTCATTTCTTCATTTTCAAAAATTTGTAATTTATCAGATTCAAGTTATTTGTGTGACCATTGTGGGTTTTTCTTTCATTAAACGAGGGGTACCAACAATTTTGACCACGTGTGTAGTGTAAGTGTACATGTAATACACTGACTCACCAGTGACGTCTCTAGGCGAAGTCCTTCATCTTTGCTTTTCTTCTTCATCAGGCACAGACCGCCGTCACTTCTTCCAGCCAGGAATCGTCTCTGCAGAAAATAACACACAGTTATCAATAACTGATCTCTTCTACAGAATATCCCCCCCCCCCGACTTCTACACTATACCAGTTGAAGAAAAAAAGCAACATAGTGCCATCCTGTACAGTAACAGGACTCCTCCTTTGTCCCATCCCATGGAAAACAGTTTCCTAAAAAGTAAATTATATTACAGAAGTAATAATGTAATAATAATAATTGGAATCTAAAGTAATAATGTTCCCCACTGGGCACCATAAACTAATAAAGTATGTTCCTGAATCTGGCCCCCAAACAGTAATTAAGTCCCTTGTCCAGCCAGGCACCCCCATATGTCCCTTCTGGCCCCCATATGTCCAGGGTGACCTCTCCATATATCCATCCTGCCCTTACCCCCTGCATATATCCATCCTGACACCCCCCATATATCCAGCGTGCCCCTCCATATATTTATGTTAGCCCACGTGTATCGAGCCTGCCACCCCCACATATCCATCCTAGCCCCCCATGTGTCCAGCCTGTCCTCCCCCATATATCCATCCTGGCCTCCATGTGTTCAGCCTGCCCCTCCCTATATATCCATCCTGGCTTCCATGTGTTCAGCCAGCAGCCCCCCATAGATCCATCCTGGCCTCCATGTGTCAAGCCTGCCCCCTCCCATATATCCATCCTGGCCTCCATGAGTCCAGCCTGCCCCCCCATATATCCATCCTGGCCTCCATGTGTCCAGCCTGCCCCCTCATATATCTGTCCTGGCCTCCATGTGTCCAGCATGCCCCCCCATATATCCATCCTGACCTCCATGTGTCCAGCCTGCCCCCTCTATATATCCATCCTGGCCTCCAAGTATCCAGCCTGCCCCCCCATATATCCATCCTGGCCTCCATGTATCCAGCCTGCCCCCCCCATATATCCATCCTGGCCTCCATGTGTCCAGCCTGCCCCCCCATATATCCATCCTGTCCTCCATCTGTCCAGCCTGCCCCCATATAACTATCCTGACCTCCATGAGTCCAGCCTGCCCCCCATATATCCATCCTGGCCTCCATGTGTCCAGCATGCCCCCCCATATATCCATCCTGGCCCCCATGTGTCCAGCATGCCCCCCCATATATCCATCCTGACCTCCATGTGTCCAGCCTGCCCCCCATATATCCATCCTGGCCTCCATGTGTCCAGCCTGCCCCCCCATATATCCATCCTGGCCTCCATGTGTCCAGTCTGCCCCCCATATACTCATCCTGCCCACCCCCCTTTGCCTGGGTCCAGCCAGGGTTCCCCCTTGTGTGTCTAGCCAGGGCCCCCCCTTGTGTGTCCAGCCAGGGCCCACCCTTGTGTGTCCAGCCAGGGCTTCCCCTTGTGTGTCCAGCCAGGGCCCCCCTTGTGTGTCCAGCCAAGGCCCCCCCTTGTGTGTCCATCCAGGCCCCCCCTTGTGTGTCCAGCCAGGGTTCCCCCTTGCGTGTCCAGCCAGGGCCCCCCTTGTGTATCCAGCCAGGGCTCCAGCCTCGTGTATCCAGCCAGGGCTCCCCCCTCGTGTGTCCAGCTTGGCCCCCCTCGTGTGTCCAGCTTGGCCCCCCTCGTGTGTCCAGCCAGGGTTCCCCCTCGTGTGTCCATCTGGGCCCCCCTTGTGTGTCCAGCCAGGGTTCCCCCTTGTGTGTCCAGCCAGGGTTCCCCCTAGTGTGTACAGTCAGGGCCCTCCCTTGTGTGTCCAGTCGGCTCCCCCTTGTGTGTCCAGCTGGGCCCCCCCTTGTGTGTCCAGCCAGGGTTCCCCCTTGTGTGTCCAGCCAGGGTTCCACCCTTGTGTGTCCATCCAGGACCCCCCTTTTGTGTCCAGTCAGCTCCCCCCTTTTGTGTCCAGCCAGGCTACCCCCTTGTGTGTCCAGCTGGGCCCCCCTTGTGTGTCCAACCAGGACCCCCCCATTTGTGTCCAGTCGGCTCCCCCCTTGTGTGTACAGGCAGGCTACCCCCTTGTGTGTCTGTCCAGCTGGGCTCCCCCTTGTGTGTCCAGCCAGGGTTCCCCATTGTGTGTACAGGAAGGACCCCCCCATGTGTGTCCAGTCGGCTCCCCCTTGTGTGTCCAGCTGGGCCCCCCTTGTGTGTCCAGCCAGGGTTCCCCCTTGTGTGTCCAGATAGGACCCCCCCTTTTGTGTCCAGTTGGCTCCCAGTTGTGTGTCCAGCCAGGCTACCCTCTTGTGTGTCCAGCTGGGCCCCCCTTGTGTGTCCATCCAGGGTTCCTCCTTGTGTGTCCAGCCAGGGTTCCCCCCCTGTGTGTCCAGCCAGGACCCCCCCTTTTGGGTCCAGTCGGCTAACCCCTTGTGTGTCCAGCCAGGCTACCCCCTTGTGTGTCTGTCCAGCTGGGCCCCCCCTTGTGCGTCCAGCTGGGCTTCCCCTTGTGTGTCCAGCTGGGCCTCCCCTTGTGTGTCCAGCCAGGGGCCCAGACCATTACACAAACACATACCTCTTACCTTCCTGCCCTCCCATGCGGTGTCCTCCTTCTCCTGAGTTGCGCGCCTCCTTCACAGCAGGTGCATGACGATGACATCATACGCCGGCCGGCGAAGGGAGACGCGCAGCTTCAGCTGCTTCACTGGGACGTGCGCAGCGGTGGTTCAGGTAATGAACGCCGCGTTCGTGCGTCCCTGCATACACTGTGCCTGCGCTTTTAAAGGGCCCGTGCCCCTTAAAACCGCAGGATTTTTTTTTGCTCTCTTCTCCCCTTCTCCTCTGCAGCAGGGGGCAGGGCCCACCGGGAAAATTCCCGGTATCCCGCCAGCCCAGTCCGACCCTGTGTCCAGCCAACATTTAGGTTAAGTTCACAAGTAGCGTTTTTGCAGCGTTTTTCCGGCCGCGAAAACGCTTGTTAATTGGTCTCCCATACATAGCAATGCGAGTTCGGATAATTAACGCGCTGAATTCGCATTGCGTTGCAAAACGCAGCATGGCTATTTCTAATTAACCCCACGAAATCGCGACCATTGAGTTACATTGAAACGCAGCAAACCCGCAGGTAAAAGGATTTGCTGCGTTTCAATTTAATTCAATGTCCGCGAATTCGCTGTGTGATCGCGGTGCATGTGGTACCCGGGATGAAGAGGAGACTACAACTACTCTCATCCCAACCGCCGCTCCCGCTGATAACAGTGGGAGCGGCGTGCATGGTAGGAGAAGTAGTCTCCTTTTCATCCCGGCTACCACTCTCGGTGAAAAAAAGAAATAAAAAAGTTAAAAATAAAACTAAACCTGTATACTCATCTGTCCGGCGGCCCCCGGCAGCAATCTTCTCCTCCCTGTGGCCGGCGGTACTTATAGGACCTGTGCTGACATCACAGATCAGCAGATGGTCACGTGATCATCATCTGAGCAGTGACATCAGCGCAGGTCCTGATGGTCACGTGACCGTCAGGACTTGGGCTGCCGTCACAGATCAGCTGATGATCACGTGACCGCTCATCTGATGGTCACGTGACCATTAGCTGATCCTAAGCCCATCAGAATTGATCAGCTGATCTTCAGCTGATCAACCCCAGTGACCTCCCGCAGCATGTATAGTGACGGGATGATTTTACACCTTTGTCAGTATACATTGCTGTATTCTACAGCAGTTTCATCAGTGATGGCTGATGTCACTGCTGTAGAAGTGACACAAATCGTCGTGGGACACACGGTGTTACATGGACTGCGTCGTTGATGGCAGACAGGTGAGGAATATGGATGTTTTGTTTTTTTTACTTTTTTTCAGGAGATCAAGGGCTTCGCGGAGGCGTGTAATAAAAAAAATTGTAGAACCGTGTGTTTTTTATTTCATTAAAATACTTTATTCTGGCCGTGTCTTTTATTGAAAAAGCGGCGACCATTTTACTACGCAGTTAGTAATGGGGGCGTCTTATAGACACCCTCCATTACTAACCTGGGCATCACGTCAGCCACCAATACCAAGCTGACGTGAACCCCAACCCCATTACCCCACTTGCCACCGCTACAGGGCAGTGGGAAGAGCGGAGACTAAGCGCCAGATTTGGCACATATTATGGATGCGCCATTTCTGGGACTGCTGAGGGGTGATATTAACAGCCGCAGAGGGGGCTAGTTTCCATGGCCCCTTCCCTGGCTATTAATATCAGCTCGCAGCTGTCTAGTTTAGCCTTTGTTGGTTAGATTTTATAGGGGGACCCTACGTCAATTTTTTTCTGTGGTTCCCTGTAATCTATCCAGTAAAGTCTAAACAAACAGATGTGGGCTGATATTAGTAGCCAGGGAACATTGTTGCCTAATGGCCCCTTCCCTTGCTGCTAATATCAGCCCACAGCCATCAGCTTTCCCTCTGCTGGTTATAAAAATGACGCGGGAGCCCATGACATTTTTTTATTTTTTTATTTTTCGGCTCTGTGCCCACGATCCAGATGTAGCAGCGCTTTGGACGCATATTTTTTGCTGCATCCAAAACATTGCATTCTATTAAAAGCAGGTAAATCTACATGTGCTCACTGAACCATGCGGATTTATTGCATTCACTACTTTCTAGTGGTCAAATTTCTGTTGCGGAGACTAGCGACTCCGCACGAGAATTTGACATGTTGCGGTCCTGAAAGATGCACCACATCTCATTGTCCATGGGTGATTTGCAGCCTCTGATGCATGCATAGTGGACATGGGATTTCTAGAGATCCCATCCACTATGCTGTAACATCTGGAGGCTACGGGTTTGACACTGTATAAACACGCAGCATCAGACCCGCAGCGGCTCCTGATCGTGGCCACGTACCCAAACTCACCTGCAGCATGTCAATTTCTGCAGTAGACACGCCAGTCTCCGCTGCAGATTTTGACTGACTGAAGTGTCATTATAAGTGGTGGGTTCACATTTACCGACAACAAAAGTGCATCGGGAACACCGAGCTTTGGACGCAGCAAAAATAAGCTGTGTCCAAAGCGCTGCTGAGTGCTGATCGGGGGAATGTAGTGGCTAACGAACCAGCTGAGATATGTTATTAATGGCCATGGACCATGTTTGCCTACTGGCACCTTCTCAGGCTAAAAATAGCAGCTCACAGCTGTTAGAACTCTCCTGTTTGTTTTTTCCATCTTGTGTTTTGCAGTCACATGACCATCTGCCTTTATATTCCAGCTCCACCCTTTTGGCTGTGCTGGACTTCAGTGTTTGACTGTTTCTCTAGCCAGGTGCTTCTGTGCCTTAATATGGTGTTTTTCTCCTTACTAGCATTTCAAGGTGCAGCAAAGGCTAAAGATCCCTTAATGCTTAAAAAATACATAAATAAAAAAATAAAAGGTAAATATAAATTCAATTCAATTGCTTTACCTATTAACATATTTTTACTTTGTTATAAATCTATTGTTATATGATTATATATTCTCTAACAACTTGTGGATGCAGAATATCACTGGGCAGGATATACGGCTCCTTTTTAGGATATTTATAAAATAAAACATAAAACAAAACTTAAACATAGTTTTATCCACATAGATCAAATATTACAAGCTGCTAAATTTCTTAAATGAGGTGGGGAGGATTTTTAGTATGTAGCATACAGCTGGAAAGTTGTAAAAAAAAACAAGCAATACCACCCTGTTCAATTCCCCTAATGGTCCAGTGCTATTGTGGTCCCTTATTTGTGCAGTGATGAACTTCCACACATCCACATGATTGGGGTAGCCATTAGCTGACCTAAGTTATTTCAGATAAAACAATGCCTGGTTACATACATTTCCATATAAATATGCATATGTTTTCATGCAAATTGTCTCTTCACAGAGGAAGAGAACTAGGACTCTAGTGCCACCTATTGGAAGTAGCAATCCTAAAAGTCAATATCGGCCCTCTAACAAGCCTTCTCACATGACTTAGGATAAAAGCCAAAACCTAAATTTGCAGACACTGTTGATGTGGAAACCTGTATGGAAAGTTTTAGGAGAAACACAAAAGGTTTCACATGTTTGCCAGTTTTGATCAAATCAGGGAGTTGATCGACTGGACACAAGGGCACACAAACAGTGTCAGTGTCAGGGCTTGTTGGACTCTCAGCTGCCCAGTCACGAGTCTTTATTACAACTACAGAGATACGAAAAGGGGAATGGCTTAATACATTGCCTAAAGGAGAAACTATGTAAGTTGGGAATAACAAGGTCATAAATTATGGAAACTGTTTAATTTCTTGAGAACTGGTTCTACCCTGCCTTCTGTAACAAAGAAAAGTTAACACAAAGACACCTCTATATCAGATACAACACCCTGTGTTATTGCTTTTATGAATAACACTTATAAAGCCAATTTAATAATATTGAATTATCAAAGACATATGAATTGTCTAAATAATAATCAAAGCAAAATATAAAATATTCACTATAACACTGTGTTTTGGGGTACTGCCCCTCGTCAGTGCAAAGTGTGAGATCTGGTTTGGCTTGGTGACAGGCCTCTGACCGGGATCCAAGGGGTAACATTTCTCCTTGTGGAGAGTGACATCTCAAGCCTGACATGCCAAAGTGAGGAGACTTTTAACACTTGCAATGCTCCTCTGGGAAATATGCAAATTGTCTCTTCAGAGAGGAAGAGGACTAGAACTCTAGTGCCACCCATTGGAAGTAGCAATCTTCAATATCAACCCTTTAACCCCTTTATCCCCGAGGGTGGTTTGCACGTTAATGACCGGGCCAATTTTTACAATTCTGACAACTGTCACTTTATGAGATAATTACTCTGGAATGCTTCAATGGATCCCCCTGATTCTGAGATTGTTTTTCGTGACATATTGTACTTCATGATTGTGGTAAAATTTCTTCGATATCACTTGCGTTTATTTGTGAAAAAAAAACGGAAATTTGGCGAAAAGTTTGAAAATTTTGCAATTTACAAAATTTTAATTTTTAAATCAGAGAGATATGTCATACAAAATAGTTAATAAATAACATTTCCCACATGTCTACTTTACATCAGCACAATTTTGGAACAAAATTTTTTTTATTAGGGAGCTATAAGGGTTAAAATTTGACCAGCGATTTCTCATTTTTCCAACAAAATTTACAAAACCATTTTTTTAGGGACCACATCACATTTGAAGTCACTTTGAGGGGCCTTTATGACAGAAAATACCCAAAAGTGACACCATTCTAAAAACTACATCCCTCAAGGTGCTCAAAACCACATTCAAGAACTTTATTAACCCTTCAGGTGCTTCACAGGAATTTTTGGAATGTGGAAGAAAAAAATTAACATTTAACTTTTTTCACAAAAATGTTACTTTAGACCCAATTTCTTTTTATTTTCGTAAGGGTAACAGGAAAACAGGGACCCCAAAATTTGTTGTTCAATTTCCCCTGAGCACACAGACATCCCATACGTGGGGAAAAAACACTGTTTGGGCGCACATCAGGGCTCGGAAGAGAAGGAGCACCATTTGACTTTTTGATTGTAAAATTTGCTTGAATAATTAGCGGACGTCATGTTGCATTTGGAGTGCCCCTGATGTGCCTAAACAGTGGAAAACCCCCACAAGTGACATCATTTTGGAAACTAGACCCCTCAGGAAACTTATCTAGATGTGTGGTGAGCACCCTGAACCCCCAAGTGCTTTACAGAAGTTTATAACATGGAGCCGTGAAAATAAAAAAATAAAACTTTTTCCACAAAAATTATGTTTTAGCCCCAATTTTTTTATTTTCACAAGGTTAAGAGGAGAAAATGGACCCCAAAAACTGTTGTGCAATTTCTCCTGAGTACGCCAATACTCCATATGTGGGGAATATACAGTGTTTGGCCGTACGGTAGAGTTCAGAAGAAAAGGAGCACTGTGTGACTTTTTGAACGCAAAATTGGTTGGAATTGAGAGCGGACGCCATGTCGCGTTTGGAGAGCCCCTGATGTGCCTAAATAGTGGAAACCCCTCACAAGTGACCCCATTTTGGAAACTACACCCCTAAAGGATTTTATCAAGGGGTACAGTGAACAGTTTGAACCCAGAGGTACGACACAGAATTTGATAACATTGGGTCATCATATTGAATAAGTTGTCATTAGTCTTGAGAGCAAGTGCTCGCTACTTGAGTTTGCATCGGGTATTCGGGTATGCATCATGTATCGCGCGTGCTCGAGTGACATGCTCGAGTCCCCGCTCGCATGTTTCACAGTTATTAGACACCCAAAAGAAACCATGCGGGGATCGCTCGTGCAATGCCCATGAGGTTTTTTTGGCCACGAAGCATATGGGGCGGAGACTCGAGCATGTCACTCGAGCACCCACGATACTCAGTGCATACCCAAGCACCCGATGCAAACTCAAGTAGCGAGCACTTGCGCTCAACACTAGTCGCCATATCGTCATCTTTTTTTTACTTTTGAAAAAAATCCCAACCCTAACCCCAACCCTAACCCCAACCCCAACCCTAACCCCAACCCCAACCCTAACCCTAGCCAACCCTAGCCCAACCCTAACCCTAGCCCAACCCTAACCCTAGCCCAACCCTAACTCTAACCCTAACCCCAACCCTAGCCCAACCCTAACCCCAACCCCAACCCTAACCCTAGTCCAACCGTAACCTTAACCCCAACACTAACCCTAACACAACCCTAACCCTAGAGTTTATTTTTTACGCCGTTCCTCGTGCGGTATAAGTGATTAAATGACTTTATTCTTCGGGTCGGTGCGATTACAGCGATACCAGAATCATATCGGGTTTTTATGATTGACAGCTGTCACACACTAAAAGACGCATTTTTTTGTTAAATCTAGTTTTTGCATTGCCATATTTTGAGAGTTATAATTTTTCCATATTGTGGCCGACAGAGTCATATGTGGCTTGTTTTTTGCGGGATGAGTTGACGTTTTTATTGGTACCATTTTCAGGCACTTGATATTTTTTGATTGCTTTCTATTCCGATTTTTGGGAGGCAGAATAAACAAAAACCAGCAATTCCGGAATTGTTTTTATGTTTTTTTTTTATGCTGTTCCACGTGTGGTAAAATTGATAAGGTAGCTTTATTCTTCGGGTCAGTACATTTACAGCGGTACCATATTTATATGGTTTTTCTATGTTTTGGCACTTTTACACAATAAAAGCTATTTTATAGAAAAAAATATTTTTTGCATCGCTTTATTCTGAGAGCTATAACTTTTTTATTTTTTGGCTGATGAAGGTATATGGTGGCTTGTTTTTTGCGGGACAAGATGACGTTTTCAGTGGTACCATTTTTATTTATATTTGTCTTTTTGATCGCGTTTCATTCCATTTTTTGTTTGGTGGCATGATGATAAAGCATTGTTTTTTGCTTCGTTTTTTATATATATTTTTTACTGTGTTCACTAAAGGGGTTAACTAGTTGAACAGTTTTATAGTTCAGGTCGTTCCGGATGCGGCGATACCAAATATGTGTACTTTTATTTTTTTGTTTGTTTTTTTTCATAATAATATTTATTGATGGTTCCATTATATTTTTATTTTTGGTGGATTATTATTTTTTTTTTATATTTTTACAATTTTTTTTTTTTTAGTTTTTCATTTTTTAACACTTTTTGGACTTTTATTCTGTGTCCCATTATGGGACTTTCACTTTTTTATTCTGATCGCCTGTATAGCATAGGGATTGAGCACCATTCCTGTGCTATACAAGCTGTCAGCGCTGCAGATGCAGAAGATACTTTGGTCATGAACTGCGCATGACCAAAATATCTTCCTGCTATTTGGTGACTCGGTTGTTGTCATGACGACATCGGGTTGTCATGGCAACATCCAGGAAGCGGCGGCAGACAGCGCTGGAGGCCAGGAGAGGAGGTGAGTATTGCGATCACCTCCCCTTGCCCCCGCAATGCTGCGATTGACTTCGATCGCAGAATTGCTGGGGTTAATGTGCCGGGAGCAGTACTGGACCACTCCCTGCACATAGCACCGGGTGTCAGCTGTGACTATCAGCTGACACCCGGCGGCGATCGCCCCGCACCGCTTGTGTGCGGGCGCGATCGCCATATGACCTAATAGTACGTCATTGGTCCAATCGGCCCAGGTCACCATGACATACTATTAGGTCACACATCAGAAAGGGGTTAATGAGCCTTGCCACATGACTTAGTATAGAAGCCCAAACCAAAATCTAAATTAGCAGTCACTGTGTTTCGGGGTACTGCCCCTCGTCAGTGCAAAGTGTGAGATCTGGTTTGAGATTTTGGTTTTGGCTTTATCCTAAGTCATGGAGCAAGGCTCGTTAGAGGGTTTATATTGACTTTTGGGATTGCTACTTCCAATAGGTGGTACTAGAGTTCTAGTCCTCTCCCTCTCTGAAGAGACAATTTGCATAGGTTTTCATAAAATATTGCAATAATCCTCCCGCAAACTGCTAACTTTCCTTCCTACCCCTGGGTCTATATCTAGTAAAGTGCTGCGGAATATGTTGGCGGTATTCAAATGAAATTATTATTATTATTATTATTATTATTATTATCTTGTTTACAATATATAGTGTATTGCTTTTATTAACAAACTCTTAAATATCTATTAAAAAACCAGTACATCTTGTGTTTCTGAGTTAATGAGAACCAATATTATAATTTTTTCTATTCATCTGCTTATTTTTTTGTTTTAAAATTTCACATGGTCATAAATCAACACAGAAGAATTCAGAAGAAAAAAGATAAAGGAGAATGATTACTCAAGACTTGAAGAAAAGCTTGTTGGAGTGAAATGCAGCATGAGTATGGTACATCTTTCTGCTGTGGACCAGAATCAAAAATCTGCTCCAGAAATTACATCTGCTATAATATATGCCACTTTCTTAGGAAAATTAACATTATTTTGTTGGGGCTTGTTTAGCCATTCCCTACAACAACTGCAACAAACAAATAGTTAAGACTGCATTAACCTTCTAACACTGATTAAAATAATGGCTCCCACGTATACCAAAAATGAGAACAACCAACAATCCAATATCAACAGGTAAGTGTCATCCGTCTGGGTTCCAAACCCTCAAACCTGTGCTTTGTGGCCGACTTCTCTGTCCGCCAATCCACATCAGATACACCTTTTCTCTGGGTGTTTAGTTTATGTTATTCTTGCTTCAGTCTTTTTATGGCAGCAAGTGTTTTCATTTACTCATTTGTCTGCCCTATCACCTTTTGGGTGCTGCTTTATATTCTTTCCCCTGCTGATATTTCCTGCTGGTAATAGTCTCTTTTAGATTTCCATCCATACTGCTGTAATTTAAGCCAGTCAGTGAAAGACCAGATAGGGTTTATCTCTCTGCTGTTTATGTTCTGTACCATGCACATATCTTTTGTTTATTTTTAGGAAGTAGGCGGCATATTCTCTAACAGTACGTACTTAATCCTTTATTTTGTATTCCGTAGATTGTTTTACTCACTCTGGGATCTCTTTCTATTTCAGCAGACTTTCCCTTCTGTAGGTAATTTGCACTCTGCTCTGCTCTCCAGTTCTTTAGGAGGAACGTGAAGTGCTCGATGACCTTTCAGGCAGCATAGGTCTGAGTTGCCATTATCTAGTCTGTGGTTAGGGCTATCTCAGCTCACCCAGGAACCTCTAGGGGCTGCGGGGTCAGGATCTCTAGTTTGTACAGGAACACGCAGGGTCAGTTGCAGGTTTTAGTGTGTTACCTATTCTTTCCGAGTGAGTTGCTACACTATCATAACAGTAAAGATGGCAGCACCATTCACAGTATTAACAATTTCCTTTATGTTTACATCAGCAATATGGGGAGACATGATTGTTTCTTTTGTATTGGTGTTGGAAGAATAATGGAAATTTTTTGTATTGTAAATGCTGTCGCCATCCTTACCTGTCGTTTGGATGCCCCATTGCTGGGAACAGCTCACTTTTCTAGAAAGTAGTGGGGCCAGAGGACAAACACAATTTTTTTTACTTTTATATGTCACAAAAGTGGAAAACATGAATTCCCTCTAAAGATTTACAAAGCCTACCATCAGAATGGGCACACTGACAGATTCCCACTTGCCTCACTCTGCAGTCTATGTACAGTGAAAGATAAAGGTTATAGAAGCCGAACTGCTTAACATTTTTAATGAAAGCCAATGACAAAATTTATAATTAGTCAAAAATTTATACATTTAATTACAAAAAAACATACCCGGAAGGTATACTTTGGTGTACGCTACAGTGCCCAAACAAAAAGGTGTACAAATAACACCACTAGTCTCTTTACTCTATACAGTAGCATGTCCTAATATACAATTAGCATATGAAGATGCATTAAGTGTAAGATTGTGGTGCAGGCTTTAGGTGTCCATGTCAACCCCTTGAGCAATGACAGGTTACAGACACCCCTAAAGAGAGCCTTGAAAATAGGAATCTATTTTATAAAGTCATATAAAAGAGAAAATATGTTTTAAATATATAAATGCATTGAAAATAGGCCATACAATCATGTTCTAACTCATCATGGGTTAGTCCTGGCATCACAGGAGATTCTTGGTAACAAGATTTCCATCCGTTAGCAACATGACTGTTACAAAAGGTGGAATATTTTCAGCAGAGTAATTTGGCTTTAGTAAGCAATGTTCTGCCAAAACGTCTCACATTTTGTATGAGAGATATTGCAATTTCTTCCCCAAGAATCTCCTGCGATGTTGAGATTTTCCTTGCATATTGCAGACTTTATAGAATTGACACCCCGATGTTCACAAGCGCAGCTGGAGTGGCCCACAGCGCTGCCTCCCTGTTTCCAACTCTTGGTCTTCCCTAGTTAGACGGCCACATTGAACTGAGATTACATCTATTCTGATTTCAGTCCTTTATTTTTTACCTTCCCTGTGGGTAATTTCATACAACGGTTGCGTTTGAGTAGTTTGATTCACAGCCAAAGTTCTGATGTGAGATCCGATTTTGGTTGCCAGGTAATGCATTAACCCTGACTGAGGGGTAAAACTTAATGACCTTCATTAAACTCTGTAAATGAACCCACCTCCTGCTTCTGCAGGTAGAGCGAAGCATTAAGATGGAATTCTGTGGAAAGTCTCACAGCTTTTCCTTCTCCGTGTCAGAAGGAGGGAGAGCTGAGTGGCAGCTTTTTAAAAAATACTCGGAACACATACAGTATGAGGTATTCTGAGATTTTCTTGTCTAATGGCAGTCTTTTATAGCAATAAATAACAATTTAGTGAATGCCATTAGTTTGGGGGCATTGTATCCCCTCATTACAGTGCATAAACAATTATATTTATGAAGGTAATGTGCTGTGTAGTGCATTATAACGACACTCATTAACATATGTAATCATCGTTTGAACAGGCTTTACTACATTGTAACCTGATAATGGCATGATTACCCACTGTGCTATTAGCTTTTCAGGTCTCAAATAATACAGAGGGGGATTCAGAAACTTTATAAAAAGCATGTATGTTTCTGTAAGCAAGTGAGTCAGCATGGAGCGCTCAATCCTCCTGCAACACTACTTGTCTGAGTTCATTAGTTATTGTGCAGAAAAATCATTTATTTGTCATACTGAAACCAATGGAATCAAATGCCGTCCACCCATAAACAGTTCTCTGGCTAATGCCTAAATCGAGATAATCCTTGTTTGATTTCTATGCAAACGATTTATGACAATTTGTCACATGAACATAATCAAACACAATATGTATAAGTTGCATACATTCAATGTACAGTTTATAAGTGGCACCAATTTTATCTAGTGTGAAGTGCATTAAAAGAATGTCAAGCCGAGAACAATGTATACCAGTCTATTAAATGCAAAGGATATTCATTCAGTGCACAAGAGAAGCATTCTGCCTACTGAGGCATTGAGAAGATAGAAGTAACTTGTATGTGGACTTCCAGTGTAAGTGATGACGTTTCTATCACAGATGTGAATTACGGGGTATATAGCTGCCTGCAAAAACACACATTTGCTTTTTTTCTATAAGAGCACAATAGGAGTGCACTACCGTATCATCGTCTAGGCCAGGTGTGCACATAATTTTTTGGTCCAAGGGCAACATTTTCATACTGAACCAATCCAAAGGGCCAAATGTGTACAGTATTATGCGGTTTTACACATAATGTGAATAGTGATGTGCGTCTTTCATATTGTGTGATGCTAATGTAAAGCGTATAAGTAATGTAAAGTGTTAATGTACAATGTGAGTAGTGAGTGGGGACTAGTGTTAGAAAAAAGTGGACACTTCCTGGTAGTGACTGTTGTGATCTGCAACAAGTACTAAGGAAAGAAAGGGGAAAGCTGTCCCTACAGTAAGACTAAGCTGAATCCCTACGATGTAGCGGGCTGCCTGTTCCTTGCGAACAGACCCGCCTTAGTCCTCGGCTAGTCTGAACAAAGACCTATAGCATAAGGGGAGGGGTCCCTAAAAGAACTAAGAACTGGAACAAAAATGGGACACCTCCTAAACAGAGAAGTTGTTACAGAACACAAAAAGATAAACTGACAAAAAGGTACTAGAGGTCCCAGAAGGACCTAGCAAAGTGACAGAGAAAGGCACAGAAGCACCTGGATAGCAAAACAGTCAAACAATGAAGTCCAGCACAGCCAAAAGAGCGGAGCTGGAATATAAAGGCAGATGGTCACGTGACCGCAAAACACAAGATGGAAAAAACAAACAGGAGGGTTCTAACTAGAGTTGAGCCACCCCCGTAGTGTTCGAGTTCGGTTCGGTTCGTCGAACACCCATATGTTCGCCGAACTGTTCGTCGAACTGTTCGTCGAACACCTTCGAACACCGTTAAAACCAATGGCAGGCAAACAAAAACACATACAAACACATAGAAAACACATAGAAAACACTTCAAAGGTGTCCAAAAGCTGAAAAACTGCTCAGAAGACACAACTTGACAAGTACATATAGTTATGCGAAAAGAAAAGAGGTGGAGGAGTAAAAGGAGGGGGAGACACAGATATAGGCATGTCGTGCCTGTAGCGTCGGCATCCCTGCCTCCTGCTAGGCAGGGACGCTGTTCCGCTCACCTCTCCGCTCCGTGCCCGGCGTCCTCCTCCCGCTCTGCTGGCAGCGGGCGCTGCTTCCCGGCCACTGTGCTTAGGGCGCGCGCGCGCTCCCCCCCTCTTAAAGGGGCCACGCGCGCCGTCCTAAGGAGTCCCCGGGCAATGGCCGGAGGACCTCACCATATATAAGGCACCTCCTCCAAAATGGAGGTGCCCGAGCAATGTTGTTGCAAAGCCTTCACTCTGTTTCAGCCCTCAGGTCCCGTTACCAGTTACCTGCCAGTCACCTGCCAGATTCCTGCTTGTTACCTGCCAGTCACCTGCCAGATTCCTGCTTGATACCTGCCTGATATCCGCTTACCTGCTTGCAAGCCGGCGGTCCGACGGTCTGCCTTCCGACACCTGTCAGTCTGTCTATGGACCAGCATGCCCGCTCACCTGGGAGCGCTCACCTGCTACCTGCCTGCTAGCCTACCTGGAGGCTCTGCCGTCACTTGCCGTGACCACCTGCCTGTCCAGAGACTCTTACCCGCTCACCTGGGAGCGCTCACCTGCTACCTGCCTGCTAGCCTACCTGGAGGCTCTGCCGTCACTTGCCGTGACCACCTGCCTGTCCAGAGACTCTTGCCCGCTCACCTGGGAGCGCTCACCTGCTACCTGCCTGCAAGCCTACCTGGAGGCTCTGCCGTCACTTGCCGTGACCACCTGCCCGTACAGAGACTCTTGCCCGCTCTCCTGGGAGCGCTCACCTGCTACCTGCCTGCTAGCCTACCTGGAGGCTCTGCCGTCACTTGTCGTGACCACCTGCCCGTCCAGAGACTCTTGCTCGCTCACCTGGAAGCGTCCACCTGCTACCTGTCTGCTAGTCTACCCAGAGACTGTCCCTGTCACTTGCCGTGACTACCTGCCATTCTACCCAGAGACTGTCCCTGTCACTTGCCGTGACTACCTGCCCTTCTACCCAGAGACTGTCCCTGTCACTTGCCGTGACTACCTGCCTGTCTTCCCTGGGAGCCACCCGCTTCCTTACAAGGACCGCCCCCTTGTATAGTTGCTCAGAGGTTCCGCCTCCCAGACCCGTTACAGTTTGCTCGGGCCATGGAACCCGGTGGCACCCAAGCTCCCTCGCTCTCGGACCTATGTCATGAACTGTCCCGGCAGAGGTCCCAACAGGAGTCCATCCTGAGTCACCTGCGGAATGTCAACTCTCGCCTGGACACCCTGACTGCTCCACCAGTAACCACCGCTAGTGTCATGACTCGCAACCCGGCAGCGCCGCTGCCCACCAATACCATGGTATCCTGCCCCGGACCCCGGCTTTCTGCACCTCCTCGCTTCGGAGGCGATCCCGCTCAAGCCCGGGGCTTTTTAAACCAGTGCACCCTGCACTTTGAACTCCTGTCCCACTAGTTTATCTCCGACCGGGCCAAAATAGCCTTCATTATGTCCCATCTCACGGGGGAGGCACTGGCTTGGCTAAATCCTCTATGGGAGAGAGGAGACCCCCTATTGTCCGACCTGCCAGCCTTTCTCACGGCTTTCCGGAAAGTCTTCGACGAACCCGGACGGAAGACCTCATCCGCATCATCTCTGCTACGCCTCCATCAAGGAAATCTCACCGTGGGCCAATATGCCATATGGCTCCGTACCCTTGCTTCGGAGCTGGCCTGGGATAACGGCGCCCTGGTGTCTGTCTTTTGGGAGGGTCTGTCCGGCCGTATTAAAGATGAACTCGCCGGTCGGGACATTCCTACTACTCTCGACGACTTAATAACACTTGCCACCCGGATTGACATCCGGTTCCAGGAGCGCGCCAAAGAGGTCACCCGTGAGAGGAGGTTTCCACGTCTAGCCCCTACCTTCCAGAAACCTGTCACTTCTCCCGTTACTACCCAGGCGCACTCACCTGAGCCTATACAGGTCGACCAGAAGAAGATGGTCAAAACCCGTCAAGAGTTACGCCGTGCCGAGGGGAGCTGCTTCTACTGTGGCAGTAAGGACCACCGGATCCGTTCCTGCCCGGAGAGGTCGGGAAACGCCTGTGTCTAGGATCGCTCAGAGAGGTCGTCCTAGACAAGAGTAAACCCTCTCCATCTCTGTTGCTGTCGGTCTCTATCATTTGCGGGGAGAACCGTCATTTTGAACTAGCCCAACTTGACTCTGGAGCTGCCGGAAATCTCATTTCTCAGTCTCTGGTAGAGAAATACCGCATTCCCACCAAACCTCTAGCTGTACCCTTATCTGTTGCTGCCGTGGATGGGGGCCTCTTACCACATCCCATCCAACTCATCACCGAATCCATAACCCTGCAGGTGGGAATGCTGCACTCTGAGAGCATCTTCTTTCATGTTCTGCCTGGACTCTCTCACGCCCTCTTACTAAGCCTACCTTGGCTTCAGAGACATGCACCCGTGCTTGATTGGCAGACCGGAGAAGTCCTTCGCTGGGGACAGGACTGCCATAAGACTTGTTTAGTTCCCGTCCATTCTGTCCATCCTTCTCCTACTCCAGCCAATCTACCTGGTCTTCCGGCTCCTTATTGGTCGCATGCGGACGTCTTTAATAAAAAAGGAGGCAGAGACATTACCCCCTCATAGACCATACGACTGCCCAATCGACCTGATGCCCGGCGCTACTCCTCCCCATGGGCACATTTACCCTTTGTCCGCTGCTGAGACTCGATCCATGTCAGAATATATTGAGGAGAATCTGGCCCGGGGATTCATCCGGAAATCTACTTCCCCGGCGGGAGCAGGCTTCTTCTTCATCAAAAAGAAGGACGGCTCACTCCGTCCCTGTATAGACTATAGAGGCCTTAACCAGATCACGGTGAAGAATAAATACCCCCTTCCGCTCATTCCGGAATTATTTGACCGTCTGAGGGGGGCTAGGATCTTCACCAAGCTGGACCTCCGTGGGGCGTATAACCTGGTCCGTATCCATCAGGGGGATGAATGGAAGATGGCATTCAACACCCGGGACGGCCACTATGAATACCTGGTAATGCCCTTCGGTCTCTGTAACGCTCCCGCCGTCTTTCAAGAGTTGGTCAATGACATCTTCCGGGACCTTCTCTACTCCTGCGTAGTGGTGTACCTGGACGACATCTTGGTCTTCTCTCCGGATCTCCCCACACACCGGAGGGATGTTCGTCAGGTTCTGCTCAGGCTCAGGCAGAACCACCTCTATGCTAAATATGAGAAGTGCCTCTTTGAGCAGACCTCGCTTCCGTTTTTGGGCTACATAATTTCTCAGACCGGCCTACGAATGGATCCTGAGAAACTATCTGCCATCGAGAAGTGGCCTCAACCAGAGGGGTTGAAGGCTATTCAGCGGTTCCTGGGCTTCGCCAACTACTACCGCCTCTTCATACCGCACTTCTCTTCCCGGACTGCCCCAATCTCTGAGCTCACCCGTAAGGGCACTAATCCCAGAGAATGGCCGCCCGAAGCAGAGGAAGCCTTTCTTTCCTTAAAACAGGCTTTCTCTTCCGCCCCGGTGCTGCATCGCCCGGACGGCAACAAGCAATTCTTCCTGGAAGTTGACGCCTCCTCCTCTGGAGCCGGAGCGGTACTTACCCAAAAATCGTCTTCCGGGAGAATGGTAACTTGCAGCTTCTTCTCTAAACTCTTCTCCTCTTCCGAGCGCAACTATTCTATAGGAGACCGAGAGTTATTGGCCATTAAGCTGGCATTGGAGGAGTGGCGTTACCTGCTCGAGGGGGCTCTTCACCCGGTAATAATTTACACGGACCACAAGAACTTGGCTTACCTCCAGAGTGCCCAGAGACTTAACCCGCGCCAAGCCCGGTGGTCATTGTTTTTTGCTCACTTTGATTTTGTTCTTCATTTTCGCCCGGCTGACAAAAACATCAAAGCTGACGCCTTGTCCCGATCCTTCCTGGTGTCTGATCTTGAGGAGGAACCTAAACACATCATCGATCCCGCCAGAGTAATGCAGGTGGCCCCCGTGAGTCTAAATCGTCTCCCTCCCGGTAAGACGTTCGTAACGGTACCTGATCGGGAGAAGATCCTACACTGGGGTCACTCGTCTAAGCTAGCTGGCCATGCCAGTCAGAAAAAGACCCTCCAGCTTATCACCTGGCACTACTGGTGGCCTACCCTGCACAAGGACTTAATAGACTTTGTTTCTGCCTGTGTGTCCTGTGCCCGCAACAAGGTTCCGAGACACCAGCCAGCCGGTCGCCTCCTTCCTCTTCCAATACCTGCTGCCCCCTGGCAGCATATAGCTATGGACTTCATAACAGATCTCCCTGTCTCTGCCGGTTGTACGGTCATTTGGGTGGTCGCTGACCGCTTTTCCAAAATGGCTCATTTCATTCCCCTGCCAGGCGTCCCGTCTGCACCCGAGCTGGCTAAAGACTTTATCCGCCACATCTTCCGTCTCCATGGCCTGCCCCTCCACATCGTGTCGGATCGTGGGGTTCAGTTCACCTCACGCTTCTGGAGAGCCACATGTAAGCTGCTAGACGTCACCCTGGACTTCTCCTCCGCATACCACCCACAGTCCAATGGTCAAGTGGAGCGGATCAATCAGATCCTGACCAGTTACCTCCGGCACTTCGTTAATGCCCACCATTCAGACTGGGTGGATCTCCTGCCATGGGCCGAATTCTCTTACAATAATCACGAGAGCGAATCTTCCTCCAAATCCCCGTTTTTTGTAGTCTTCGGTCAGCATCTTCGGATCCCATTTCCCGTCTCCACCTCGGTGGACAATCCGGCTGCGGAATCTCTTGTTAGCAAATTTTCCTCCATTTGGGAGAGTACCCGATCCGCACTCCTTCAGTCGTCCGAGCGGATGAAAAAACACGCTGACAAAAAACGCCTGGATCCTCCACAATTCCGTCCTGGAGATAGAGTCTGGCTCTCGTCCAAGTATGTCCGGCTCAAGGTTCCTTCCTACAAGTTAGGGCCTCGGTTCATCGGCCCACTGGAGGTTATCAAACAGATCAACCCGGTGGCCTATAAATTGAAACTCCCGGCCAACTTGCGGATCCCTAATTCCTTCCATGTATCTCTCCTCAAACCCGTGGTACTTAACTCTTTTTCCAAGTCTACAGGTACGCCTCCTGCTCCGGTTTCCGCTGAAAACGAGTTTGAGGTAGAGAACATTCTGACCACCAAAAGGGTAACAGGAAAGACCTTTTTTCTAGTGGATTGGAAGGGGTTTGGTCCTGAGGAGGGAACTTGGGAGCCCGGGAGAACATCCATGCCCCTCTCATCCTTGATAAATTTCTGTCTGGCCTAAAAAAGGGGGGCCTAAAGGGGGGGGTACTGTAGCGTCATCGACCCTGCCTCCTGCTAGGCAGGGACGCTGTTCCCCTCACCTCTCCGCTCCGTGCCCGGCGTCCTCCTCCCGCTCTGCTGGCAGCGCGCGCTGCTTCCCGGCCACTGTGCTTAGGGCGCGCGCGCGCGCGCTCCCCCTCTCTTAAAGGGGCCGCGCGCGCCGTCCTAAGGAGTCCCCGGCCAATGGCCGGAGGACCTCACCATATATAAGGCACCTCCTCCAAAATGGAGGTGCCCGAGCAATGTTGTTGCAAAGCCTTCACTCTGCTTCAGCCCTCAGGTCCCGTTACCAGTTACCTGCCAGTCACCTGCCAGATTCCTGCTTGTTACCTGCCAGTCACCTGCCAGATTCCTGCTTGATACCTGCCTGATATCCGCTTACCTGCTTGCAAGCCTGCGGTCCGACGGTCTGCCTTCCGACACCTGTCAGTCTGTCTATGGACCAGCCTGCCCGCTCACCTGGGAGCGCTCACCTGCTACCTGCCTCCTAGCCTACCTGGAGGCTCTGCCGTCACTTGCCGTGACCACCTGCCTGTCCAGAGACTCTTACCCGCTCACCTGGGAGCGCTCACCTGCTACCTGCCTGCTAGCCTACCTGGAGGCTCTGCCGTCACTTGCCGTGACCACCTGCCTGTCCACAGACTCTTGCCCGCTCACCTGGGAGCGCTCACCTGCTACCTGCCTGCTAGCCTACCTGGAGGCTCTGCCGTCACTTGCCGTGACCACCTGCCTGTCCAGAGACTCTTGCCCGCTCACCTGTTTGTGTCCACCTGCTACCTGTCTGCTAGTCTACCCAGAGACTGTCCCTGTCACTTGCCATGACTACCTGCCCTTCTACCCAGAGACTGTCCCTGTCACTTGCCGTGACTACCTGCCCTTCTACCCAGAGACTGTCCCTGTCACTTGCCGTGACTACCTGCCCGTCTTCCCTGGGAGCCACCCGCTTCCTTACAAGGACCGCCCCCTTCTATAGTTGCTCAGAGGTTCCGCCTCCCAGACCCGTTATAATGCCCTTCTAAAATCAAGAAAGGCTGGAGTAAAAATCTAAAATCAGCCTACCAACACCCAGACGTCGTGACAATAAAATTAAAAAAAGAAATATCTTTAGGTAGAATGGCGGTTCCATTCAGAACACTTTCCTTACAAGACGTAGTGGTATCCCCGTTGTGAGTTGTGCCAAAAAAGGAACCCAATACATTCGGACTAATCCACCATTTGTCATATCCAAGGGGCAGGTCAGTAAATGACAACATCGACGTGGAACCAAGTACAGTAGTATATACTGTACATCCTTTGACAAGGCAATCAGGCGGACCAAGAAGTTGGGAAGGGTCACCCTAATGGCCAAAACAGACATTGATGCGACGTTCCGGTTACTTACTACCTGTGCCTCCGAATAGTGTCCACCTATTGGGCTGCTTTTGGGAAGGAGCATATGTAGCACCCTGAGGATTCGGCTGCTACAGGGGTATTGCACCTCAACCCAGAGGTGTGATATTCCACTCCCGGGTAAGGATGGAGCGTGGAACTGAGCTCGGTAGGCTGCATGCACTACATACATCCCATTTCCGAGGAACAGACCAACGGTACTCCCACTTAGAAATGTGCAGGTACGACCGAGTCTGTTCCTGGCTGGAGTGGGAGGGGGGTGGTACATCCCAAGTAGTGTAGGGGCAGATAGGGGGAGCAGCCTGGGTAAAGATAGGAGCTCATTGGGTGCTGGTCACCTGAGCTCACACATAGAGGGTGTATATAAGGTGGGCACCAACTAAGAACAGGGTCAGTCAGTCAGCCACAGTCAGTCAGGCTGTGAGTCTTTGCAGAGAGAAGTCAGAGGAGCAGAGAAGCCCCAGAGAGAGAGAGAGGAGAAAGAAAGAGAGACCCAGAGGGGGAAACAGAAGAAAGGAACTCTGAGAACCCAAAGTCCATCAGCGGGTGAAGAGTTGGCATCAGGGTACCGGAACCCAAGCTGGTGGGGGCAAAAACACTCCCCAGCCAGAGACCGGAGGCCGTGGGCAGCGTCTGCCACGGCCACCCACCACATCCACCACGAAGGCATACCACGTGGAGGGTCAGGGAACCCAAGGCCAAGGGTCTCCCAACAGAAGGCCTGAGGGAGCTGGACCTGGGTGGATCAATAGTGGGGACGGCCAGAGAAAGGACAGAAGGAGAGCTCAGGGTCACGCTCCGGACTCGCTTGGGGGTTGGCTGGATCCAGGACCTGGTGGATGCAGCACGGCTCGGGAGGTCACTCGAAGCTGGAGTGACCGGAACATCAGCAGTGAGTAAACACCCTTAACTGCATAACCCGACTCTGTCTTCATTACCATCTATGCTGCACCACCACAACCCCCATCCTCTGCACCTGACCCCCTGAGGCTATACCCCACCCGTTGGGGGTTATACCATCACAAGCTGCACCTACACCATCAGCCTCAGCGGACCCTGCTGCAGCGGCGGCCATAGTGACCGCAATACAACGGGTGGCGTAGTCGACATTAAGAACTTAATAACATCTGTAGGACTGCCACATACAACTGAGTTTGACACCCTGGGCACGGACCGGGTCACAGCCACTCGGAAGACTACAACTCCCATCTGATCCGGCTCCGGATATTCCCCCTAAAGAATATGGCCCAGGGGGCGCGTCAACTTTGGCGTAGTCGGCAGGATTACGTGCCCGCAACACCCGGGTACTGCGTGCCTGAAGAAAAGTGCAAGTTTACCTCAAAAAGAAGTCTCCTGCCGGTTCCGGAGGGTCCCCGCCATCGGACCCCATCACCAGTCGATTCCCGTCGGTTGTCCGCCATTAACAGCTTTTTCCCGCCATCTGCAGAGTTTCCCGCCACTGGGAAGCGGTTCCCGCCATTTCCAAAGGTTTCCCGCCTTGTCAGAGCGGACGCCATTATGGGCGTGCCAGAGGGTGGCAAGAGGCCACCTCCCATCGTGGGCCAGGACCGAAAATGGCGCCAAAAGTGGAAACCGCCCCCACCAACAGAGACTGTGATGCTAGAGGTGTCTGTCAGCGTGAAAGAACAGCCCCTGGAGCTGACAGTCACCAAGTGGCCCCGGGACCGCCCTCAAAGTGGGAGGAGACGAAAGGAGAGAGAAAAGATGGGTGCCGCCTGGAGCAGTCTAGAGCGAGCGCACCCGGAGGCAAGAAGCCTGGAGAAGAGTATCGGAGGAGCTTACCCGGAGATGGCGAGAAAGCAGAGCAGCACCGGCCCGTTGGCCAGGAGCCTGCTAGAAACCGAGGAGGGAGAGCAGAGCAGCACCGGCCCGCTGGCCAGGAGCCTGCTGGAGACGACTGTAGGAGAGCAGAGCAGCACCGACCCGTTGGTCAGGAGCCTGCTGGAAACAACGACCCCACTAGGCCTAGTGGAGGTCCTAGCACAGCTCCCCCGAGACCGGGAGTGTGCACAGACCGCTCTGGAGGGCCTCGCAAGGAGGATGGCCCGGGTGCAGCGAGAGACGTTGGCGGAGTGGAGCCGTGAGATGGCCCAGCAGACCGAGACCTGTCAGCGGAGCACGCCACCCGAGACGAGGAGACAGACCGCCTCTGAGGATGGCGCGGGAGGACTGAAGGCCGGAGACGGCGCCGAGAAGGGAGCCGAACGAGTGGAGGCAGGTAAAGGGGACGTCTATACCCCAAACCGGGAAACCGCGTACCTGCCCCAGCTCCCCGTCGCAGAGCCCGAAGTCTATCCTGCCGTGCCCGTCGCTGCAACGTCACCGCCGCAGACTAGGCCTCAAACGGGAGCCGCGACCCCTGTGACGTCACACGCCTCGACCCCGAGCGTGACCAAGCAGGAAGTACCACCAGCCTGGTCGCAAGGCCTAGTACCCCCGGGCGCCGCAATACCAACAGCGCCCCCTACCTCCGTGGAGCCCCCGGCCTGGTCGCAGGGCCAAGTAGCCCAGGGCGCCGCCGTCCTTACGGTGCCCTTCACCTTCCAGATACCCCAGGCCTGGCCGCAAGGCCCGGGCAACCCGGGCGCTAACACCACCGCGCCCATAAGACCAAGAGTGCCGCATCTGGGAGAGGACCTGTACGCCCAGCATACGTGCCCGGATGGGCAGCCATTTATATGGCCACCGGAGTTCCACCATCCCCGACTCCGGAGAGAGAGACCCCTGGATGAACCCCTGATCCCGGCTCCAAAGCCCGTAAAGAGGATCTCGCCCCCGCTAGCGGAAGCACAGTTTGAGTGGGACCCCACCGGAGAAGATCTTATGGGATTCACTCAAGAGACTCGGGCAGCTGCAGCGGAGCGTGCTGAGTGCTGCCGCCAACAGCTTGAGGACTTCGAGAGGGAGCGGAGAGAGAGGCGGGTCCGGGAACAGCAAGCTCAGATAAGGAGCGCGGAGCAGAAGAGCCGGGCCAGGAGAGACCCCCGTGCAGCGCATAGTCCCCGCACCACCGGGACTGTGATAAAGTTTAACCTGCAGCATGGGTGGGGCTTCATCCGAGACCACCACACCCTAGGCGACGTCTTCGTAACCAGGAGAGACGTTGAGTCCCACCTACCGGAGGGACACAGAGGTCGTGACCTTTACATCGGGGACGAGGTCACCTTCACCCGGCACAAGTGTGCCAAAGGTCCTTACGCCCTCCATGTGCATCGCCTGATGGAGGAAGAGCTGCGGTGTGAGGAGGAAGAACAAGAGGACCCGGACGGGTCTGAAACTAGAGCCAAAGGTAACCAAAAAGCAAGAGCAGGAGGACGCCGTCGCTAAGGACAGCGAAGCAGAAGCTGTATATAGTTGCCCGTCGGGGCACAGTAAACTGAAACTGAAACTGTTGTTGCTAATATAGTCCCCGTTGGGACCAGCAAGTGTGAACTGTTACCCGTATTTCCCTTAATCCCACTGACCGAGGACTGAGAGCGGTCATTCCTCCCTAATACCTGGCCGAGGACTGAGAGCGGCCATAATCCCTGTATATAGTTGCGCGTCCTAAAGCGCCCCCTACCGGTTTTACAGGAAAACCAGTTTTTCCAGAAAGACTGTCGCACTTTACCCGGTCACACGTTGCACAGTGACCGGAGGAGGAGCCAGAGGCGATGAGAATGTTTTATATGAAAAAGTTCTATTGATATATATATATATATAATGTTTTATATGTTTTAAATGTTTATGCAAAAATTTGTATGTTTTGGTGTTGTTTATGTCTTACAGCCCGAGGACGTGCTGTGATTTACCAGGGGGGAATGTAGCACCCTGAGGATTCGGCTGCTACAGGGGTATTGCACCTCAACCCAGAGGTGTGATATTCCACTCCCGGGTAAGGATGGAGCGTGGAACTGAGCTCGGTAGGCTGCATGCACTACATACATCCCATTTCCGAGGAACAGACCAACGGTACTCCCACTTAGAAATGTGCAGGTACGACCGAGTCTGTTCCTGGCTGGAGTGGGAGGGGGGTGGTACATCCCAAGTAGTGTAGGGGCAGATAGGGGGAGCAGCCTGGGTAAAGATAGGAGCTCATTGGGTGCTGGTCACCTGAGCTCACACATAGAGGGTGTATATAAGGTGGGCACCAACTAAGAACAGGGTCAGTCAGTCAGCCACAGTCAGTCAGGCTGTGAGTCTTTGCAGAGAGAAGTCAGAGGAGCAGAGAAGCCCCAGAGAGAGAGAGAGGAGAAAGAAAGAGAGACCCAGAGGGGGAAACAGAAGAAAGGAACTCTGAGAACCCAAAGTCCATCAGCGGGTGAAGAGTTGGCATCAGGGTACCGGAACCCAAGCTGGTGGGGGCAAAAACACTCCCCAGCCAGAGACCGGAGGCCGTGGGCAGCGTCTGCCACGGCCACCCACCACATCCACCACGAAGGCATACCACGTGGAGGGTCAGGGAACCCAAGGCCAAGGGTCTCCCAACAGAAGGCCCGAGGGAGCTGGACCTGGGTGGATCAATAGTGGGGACGGCCAGAGAAAGGACAGAAGGAGAGCTCAGGGTCACGCTCCGGACTCGCTTGGGGGTTGGCTGGATCCAGGACCTGGTGGATGCAGCACGGCTCGGGAGGTCACTCGAAGCTGGAGTGACCGGAACATCAGCAGTGAGTAAACACCCTTAACTGCATAACCCGACTCTGTCTTCATTACCATCTATGCTGCACCACCACAACCCCCATCCTCTGCACCTGACCCCCTGAGGCTATACCCCACCCGTTGGGGGTTATACCATCACAAGCTGCACCTACACCATCAGCCTCAGCGGACCCTGCTGCAGCGGCGGCCATAGTGACCGCAATACAACGGGTGGCGTAGTCGACATTAAGAACTTAATAACATCTGTAGGACTGCCACATACAACTGAGTTTGACACCCTGGGCACGGACCGGGTCACAGCCACTCGGAAGACTACAACTCCCATCTGATCCGGCTCCGGATATTCCCCCTAAAGAATATGGCCCAGGGGGCGCGTCACATACTATATAGATCGCTGTTTGCCCATGGGGTGCTCCAGATCCTGCTCACTATTTGAGCCGTTTAGTTGCTTCCTCGAATGGGTTGTAATGGACGTTTCTAAGGGGGCACATATTATCCATTACCTCGACAACTTCTTATGCCTGGGCCCAAAAGATTCGCCACAGTGTGAATACACGTGGTAGCCCACCTGTGAGAAGGAGAGAGCTGGAGGGAGAGTGGACACCACAGAGCCGAGGGGTTAGATGGAGAACGGAAGAAGGAAAGAGGGCGAGTGAGGTAAGGGAGTAGAGTGGAAGGCCGACCTGAGCTCCCCCGCGTTCCTGCTGGGCGGGGAACAGCCCTGGGAAGAAAAGCCGCTTGCGCATCCCTTTGAGGTTAAGGGCGCGAGCGGGCAGAGGGACTACGCTGGAGTGCCAAGCCGACACTGCCAGTTCCTTCCTGCCCGTGCGTCCTCCGTGTCGCCGGGTTTGTGCCAGAGCCACGGTGGACCCTGACGGCCAGCCCTCCTCTCACAATACTGGTGCCTGTCTGCTGGTGGGTCGAGCCCCCCCGTGGTGGGGGGGGGGTAACATCTGCAGAAGAAAGACCATCTTCCAGCCAAACTAAGATGTCTACTTCTTTTCGTGGACAATGTGATACGATCCCTTTCTTACGGACACGCCCATCGCTACAAATTCCAGATGAGGCACAAAAACAGCAGGTACTTCAACGGATATCAAATGCTTCTTCAAGTGGGCTCTCCTCCACCTCAACTTCAACATCACAAATACTCCAGTCTTCAGAGGTGTCACCCCAATCGCACATGCTTCCTCACAGCTCCCAAGTCTCCAGCTGCCCGTCTGAGTATGGGGTAACACAGATGGTTGAGTCTGCACAGCTGTTTACTCATACTATAGCCTGTGAAACGGAGGTCTGCTCCAGAGCTTCTGTTAATCCAGACGAGGAAATGATCTGCACTGATGCCCAGAATCTTTATGAGTCGGATCCAGGACCAGATGAAGAAGGTTCTGAGCATAATGTAGATCCTCGTTTCCAAACTGTATCTCCTGTTGATGAAGACGATGATGAGACTCAAATACCTGATTGGAGCGTCAACTTGACTTTTCGGTCAGGGCAGGAAGAGGTTGGCTCTGAGGACGACGGGTGTGAGAACACACAGGGTGATGATGACGAGGTTGGAGATCCCACTTACTGACAACCCACAGTCAGCCAGTTGATGAGGTCAGCAGAGGAGGTGGAGGAGGATGTGACTAGCCCAGGGGATGGGGATGACTCGGTACCTGAGCCTTTGCCTAGCCTTGGGGATGTCGCGGTGGTCGGCTCCCGGGCCCGTACCCTGGGGTCACTCTTTAAAAGGGTGGATAATTGTTAATTTTATAAGAGTTTGTGACGCCACCTGTGGTATCTGGTGAGAAGCACCAGCGCTGCAGCAGTCCACTGAGGCCAGTGATAAGGCAGCTCGATGGTATAGCTCCCCACAGGTGGAGCTAGGCCTCAGGGCAGCGTATGCAGGGGGAATGCAGGACAGGTGAGACCCAGCTGGGTCAGAGCAAGAATGGGAACGGACACGGTAGTCACTTCAGTACCTTTTTCTGGTGGAAATTCAGGCACATCCCGGAGCACTGTAGGGTGAAGGGTGCATATCAGGATCCTCCCCAATGAGTGGGTGTAAGGCCTCCTGTTTCTTGCCTCTGCGCAGTAAGTTTTTGACCTGCCTGGAGCTAGGCCTAACTTTGTCTCTGTCCTGCGCTGGCTGACCTTGTGGTAGGGCCTTGTCTTGGAGTTCACGCTCCCAGTATGCGGGGCCTTAGCGTCTCCTGGCTCTGTTACATATCAGCACCTTAGCGATCCTGTGACTTGTAGTTCTCCAGGGATTCCGGTTATGCCTTACTGGGTCATAGATATCCCGGTAAGCTCGGATCCGGTGTCCGGCAAATGCTTCTGGGTGAGCTGGTTAAGCTCCTCTGCCCCCTATGTACTAACTCTCCACTCGCCTTCGGCCTACTCGGGCCCTCACTAGGCTATACACACTAACGGCAGCTTGCTGCGCTTCACCGATCTTATGGCGCAAGTGTGTCACCCCAGGCTTGGATGCGACAAACTTGTAAGGCTGTGTCTGAGAGCAGGAGGGAGGTTTTCTGGTCATGGACCATTTGCATGCAGCACCTCCTGTCCCAGGCCAGTAGGGGGAGCAGGCTGCCCCTATAAAAACTGGTACTGAGGGCAGGGTTAGAGAGACCAGGACCCACTTCTGAAACATCCATAAGGGTTCCCAGAAGAGAGGGACAGATCAGCCGCAGCTGAGGAGTCCAGGAGGCAAAGGAGGAACAGAAAGCCAGGGACAGAGGCGACAAGAGCCGGTCCTGGCAGAGAGAGACTACACAACCGGACACTGGGGTCCGAGGCTGTCAGGGTTGCAGGTCCTGCAGCAGATAACCAACCCACAAGGGATTTCAGGTCCCTTGGCCTAAGAAGCCTGGAGGCTCCGCCACACAGAGGGACCGGTACAGCACGGAGAAGCTACAGGTACCTAAGGCCCGAGTCGCAAGCCATACAGGCGTAGTACACGGCAAGCTCAGGGACGTGGGCTATCATACCACTAAAGGGGGAGATAGTCAGCAAGGGCAGAGAGAGAACAGTAGGCCTACCCACTCATCCTGGCCAGTGGAGCTCACCCGAATGCCCTCAGACACCCAGGTCCATTCCTACCCTGTACTCCTGGTGGGTCTGTGATAAGTTCTGCAGTAAAAGACCCTGAACTTCATTATTGGACTCTGTGTGATTACTGCGGCGCCTGCACCATCACCTCCAACGTCCTATTACACTGCCATGAGGCTACACTCCTCTCGTGGAGAGTTGCACTATTCCCTGCTGCATCCCCAACACCAGCCTCAGCGGTCTGCCTTGCAGCGGCGGTCCTCCCTGACCGCAATCCACGGGTGGCGTAGTCAGACTGTAACATACCTGGCGGCATCCTTGCATAGTGGTCCATCTCCCACTGTGCAAGAGCGCGCACTTGATCTCCAGTCCTGTCTGCTAGCCTGGCTTCCCTCCATGCTGTCTGCTTGCCTCTGTTTCTGCTGCTTAAGGGCGGTGCCCGATCACTTCCTGCTTCTTGTAGCTGCTGCAGGCACACCCCTTGTGCGTCCTCAGCCTATTGCTGTCTGTCACCTGGTATTTAACCCAGCTCCTCCCTGGAATCCATGCCTGAGCATTGTGTTCTGTCAGTTGGTTTCCGGTCACTGATGTGCCAGGTCCTGTCTATTAGTGTTGATCCACCCCCGTAGTGTTCGAGTTCGGTTCGGTTCGTCGAACACCCGTGTGTTCGCCGAACTGTTCGTCGAACTGTTCGTCGAACACCTTCGAACACCGTTAAAACCAATGGCAGGCAAACAAAAACACATAGAAACACATAGAAAACACCTTCAAAGGTGTCCAAAAGCTGACAAACTGCTCAGAAGACACAACTAACACATGGAAAAGTGACAAGTACATATAGTCATGCGAAAAGAAAAGAGGTGGAGGAGTAAAAGGAGGGGGAGACACAGATATAGGCATGTCATGCCCTTCTAAAATCCAAAAAGTGAGAAGCCGACACGTTCAGTCTGCTCCTGCCCGTGCCACCTCCGCGTCGCCGGGTTTGTGCCAGAGCCGCGGTGAACCCTGACGGCCAGCCCCCCTCTCCCAATACTGGTGCCTGTCCGCTGGTGGGTCGAGCGAGCCCCCCTGTGGTGGAGGCAGCTCTAAGCTTTTTAATTTAAATTGTCTCTCTAATTTGAATGAATACACTTTAAATCCATTTACAAGGATCTATTGGAGGGCAAGTCTCATGCCAGCAGCCGCGTAATTCCAGCTCCAGTAGCGTCCACTAAAGCTTCTGCAGTTGAAAAGCTTTTATAAGGATCGAGCTCGGCTGTCCACCGCAAGGCATCCTACTGCCAGTCCCAGCCCCTATGCCTTGGGGTGTCTCCTGATGCTCTTCACTGAGTATCCCGTGGTCCCGAAGCATTTCCTTTGAAAAAATGAAGTGTCCAAACTACAGGTGGTGTAGCTTGCTTAACAGCCGGGATAATCCGCTGACTAGCAGACACTGCTACTAGGCACAAAGTATTTCCTGGGCTAGATGCAGTTAAAAATTTGTAATTAGATACTCTCGTTGGATGCTGAGAAAGCATTCCATAGAGTCTCCTGGCACGCCATATATGATTCTCTTAAAAAGCTTGGGGTAGGGATCTAGGGAACCCTTTTATAGCCAAAATCACGGCCCTGTATCGCAATACGTCACCTAGGCTGAAGATAAATGGAACTGTAGCACCCTGAGGGCTCGGTTGCTACAGAGGTATTGCACCTCACCCAGAGGTGTGATATCTCACTCTCAGGTAAGGATGTAGTGTGGATCAGGACCCGACACCTGCATGCATTATACCACATTGCCGTGGGGCAGGGCGACCAATATGCCCCTGAGATGGGCACGACAGTCCCTGTCCCTGGCTGGAGTGGGGGGAGGGAACACTAAGGAAGGGGAACCCTGTAGTGCAGGAGCAGGGAGGAAGCAGTTCCTGGGTGCATTGAGAAGGGAGTATAAAAGGTGGGCACCATCTTAGTTCAGTGCAGACAAGTCTGAGCAGAAGTGGCAGGGAGCAAGGGCTCTGCATGAGCTCTGCTCCGGAGGCGGGCCTAGTAACAGAGGCCCAGGCCTGGAAGAGGGAGAAGGAAGGAAGAGGAGCGGAGAAGGCTCCAGGAACGAGGAACGAAGGGATCCCAGGGGTGCGGACGGGCGAGTCGCCACCGCACGCCCGAATCCACCTGCGTGGAGGGGTCAGGCCAAAGGGGGAGACCGGTCCCCGAAACTAGTGGAGGCAGGAAACGACCCTCAGCTAGAAACAGGAGGCTGTGACATTTTATGTGGTGCAGCCCCTCGCTACACCCGCTAGGAAGGCACCACATAGGATCAGGGAAACTGGTGCCAAGTTTACCAAGAGGAGGCCCGAGGCAGCCGGACAGAAGGGTTGGTAAGAAAGGCCAGACAAAGGACACACAAAGGGGGTCCTGTGAAGCGCTCCAAAGTTATCTGGGAGTTGTCTGAGCCCCTCACCTGGTGAGCACAGTACGACGTGGGCAGCCGTTACCTGCAGACGTGGTCTGGATAATAAGAACTGTGAGTAAAGGCCCTGGACTGCATCACTGACTCCGTGTCGTTACTGCTGCTGCCCTGCACCATCACCCCCATCCTCCGCATACACTGCCCTGAGGCTATACTCCTCCCGTGGGGAGTTATGCTACGCTCTGCTGCACCCACAACACCAGCCTCAGCGGTCTGCCCTGGAGCGGCGGTTCACTCTGACCGCAATCCACGGGTGGCGTAGTCGGACATTTAAACATCAAAACCACATAAATAGTTCCGCCACTGGTTTGACCGCCCTGAGCCACGGAACCGGGTCGCTGCCACGGAGACTACAACCACCAGCATCCACCAAAAAGGGTCCGGCTCCGGGTGTCCCAAGGCCCAGGGGGCGCGTCAGAACATTTTCATCACCTTTCACAATCACCAATGGGACAAGGCAGGGATGTTCTCTATCCCCTCTCTTATACATCCTAGTGACGGAGCACCTGCTCTCATCAAATCGCCATAACCCCAATATTAGGTGGATTGAGGTGGGAGGCACCGAGTACAAGTGCTCTCTATTTGCTGATGATGTCCTAGTATATATCACTCAATCACATATATCCATCCATGCTGTTATGGCTGAAATAGATCACTTTGTTACATGGTCAAATTTTAAAATCAATGCAGCGAAGTCTGAGGCCCTCGATGTCTCCCTCCCCAAATCAATATAGGATTCCATCCAGTCCAACTTTCCCTTTGCCTGGCCCTCACAGGGTATCAAATACTTAGGAATTCCTATTCATAGAGACCTCTCCCATCTATGTTATCTTAATTTTGGGCCCTTTATTGAACAACTCCATACAGACCACGGTTGGCAAGTTAGAACTGTAAGATTCACTACGTGAACCACTGGTGTTTTGTGGAAAAGCACATGTGACGCGCCCCTGGGCCTGTGTCGCGTTGCGTTGCGCACGCGGGAGCTTACCCGGAGCCGGATCTCTTGAGGGTTGTAGTCTCGTGGCGGCGACCCGGTCCGTGCCCAGGGAGTCAAACTGAGCGGCGATGTACTAGCAGTAGATGGTTGGTGACTACGCCACCCGTTGAATGCAGCTATGGAGCTGCCGCTGCAGGGCAGACCGCTGAGGCCGGTGGAAGGATGGTGCAGCGTGGATGGTATAACCCCCAACGGGAGGGGTATGGCCTCAGGGCAGCCGACGTGGATGATGGGGGTAGCAGGAACCACTCAGAGACGGTGCGGTGTAGTTCAGGGTCTTTACTGGTGACAAAGATAGACCCTCCCGGAGTACTTGCTAGTGATAGGGGCCTGGTCAGTCCTTGAGCAGATGGGATCTCCCCTGGCCAGGCGGAGTTGTAGGCCTTCCCAACTAACTGTACTCTTCTGGCTACCTTGCTAGAGGCGGGAATAAGTAGCCCACGTCCCTGAGTGTACCGTGTGGTGCTCACCCGTATGGCCGGTGACTCGGGGCCTTCTAATGGTTTCCGCTCCACGATGGCGGTGCTGGTCCCACACGTGTGACCGTGCCTTCGGGCTTCTGGGCCAGAGGACCTGAAATCCTCTGCCGGACGGTTTCTGCTGCTGGGTAGGAGTTAGTCCCCACAGCCTCGGACTCCGGGTCCGGTAAGAAATCTTCTCAGTCAGGGCGAGCTCTGTAGCTGCCAGCCCCTGACTCGTTGTAACACTGCTCCCCACAGAGCTCCTGATGTTTCTTGCTATGCTGCTTCTCTTCTCTACTCTTGTTCTGTCTTCTTTCTCACTAACTCTGCCTCAGCCCCGGGTTTATATAGGGGAAGTCCTTCCCCTCCCAAGACTGGGCAGGAGGTGTGGCATGCACAGGATCCCTGACCAAAGGACCTCCCACCTGCTCTCAGACGTAATATCTCTATCACTGTGGCAACCAGACCCCTGGGGTGTCACATTCCCCCCTAGTGAAATTTAGTACTCCGGGACTAAACATATTTTTTTTTTTTTTAGAAAAACATAACAAGGTATAACAATAACAATACAATAAGAAAAACACATAAGATGGTTACGGCGTGTCCGCAACCGGGTGCAGTTTTGAAAAGCAAGGTGTCCATTTCACCAAAACAGGGAGACGTAACCAGGTAGGGGCCTGTCCTGCCCCGAGTCCTTAACAGTCTTTAGTCCATCCTGGGTTACGCTCCAACTATGTACAAGGATTCCCGGTAAATCCACCAAGGACTCCTAAAAAGAACTAGAAACACAAAATTATACACAAGCAACTATAAACAAGTAAACATTATAAGATAGCTTAAACATTTAGATCCTCCAACGTGCGGGTAGCTGGCCTCTAGTGGCCCTAGTGGACCTACGGAGCTGACTGTCTGGCCCTGAACTACAGGGTGTAGGAGCTGCCAAGGGTAAACTGGGCAGCTGTCCATGGGCCCTCTGGCTCACTAGGGGTATGGCATGCTCACTATAAGCAGAGGGTTGATTTTCCGGGTCTGCTTGTGTAGAGTCTTCTGCCTCCTGGACCGGCTGTTCTTCCAGCTCTACCGGTTGCTCCGTAGGTTCTTGGGATGATGGTTGGAGGAAGGTGAGTACGGGTACCACAACTGCACCATTGACTTGAGTCCAAGACCGAGGGAAGTCCCCGAGCACGGTACTAACCATATCTTCCCTTTCCTCTACGGGTCGATGGTCTTCTTGTTCCTCTTCAGGGTTCCTCAGTTGTTCGGGACACTTCTTCAGGTGGTCCCGGGATACAATGGCTGTGGTTTCCCCTCCGTCTTTACTGATGGTACAGACCTTTGGGTTTTCGTGGCTTGAGGGCAGTACGGTGTACGGGTCCTTCTCCCACTGGTCGTCCAACTTGTGGAGCCGTCTCTTCCTCTTCAAGACCTGCTCTCCGGGTACCAGGGGAACAGCGGGAGCATACTGGTTGTAAGTTTTCTCTTGTCTTTCCCTAGCCTGACAGAGACTTCGCTCCACGCTCTCCTGTACTCTCCGGTACTGCTGCTGCCTCTCTGTGTCCCAGTCTGTTTCTGGTGAAGTGTCCTCGGGTGTCAGGACTCCCATTTCCAGGTCAACAGGTAACTTACCAGGTCTTGCCCTCATTAGGTAAGCCGGGGTACAGTTGGTGGAACCTACCGGGATGTGGTTGTATAGGTCCACCAGATCGGGCAACTTTTCAGGCCACAGACTGCGTTCTTCCAGGGGCAATGTTTTTAGAAGATCCATTACCACCTGGTTCATTTTTTCACAAAGTCCATTAGTCTGCGGATGGTAGGGTGTCGTCCTTATCTTCCGGCAGCCATACAGATTGCAGAATTCCTGGAAGACCTCCGCTTCAAAGGCAGGTCCCTGGTCCGTCAGCACTTGGTCCGGGTACCCGTGTGGACGGCAAAAGTGCTGCTGGAAGGCTCTAGCTGCTGTTTGAGCCGTTAAGTCCTTGACGGGGACGACAACCAGAAACCGGGAGTAATGATCCACGATGGTTAACGCGTAGACGTAGCCACTTCTGCTTGGGGTCAGTTTTACATGATCCAAGGCTACCAGTTACAACGGTTGCCGGGTGACGATGGACTGCAGGGGAGTCTTCTGGCTGGCGCGGTCCTTCCTTCTCAGGTTGCACGGGCCACAGTCTCTGCACCACTTCTCAATGGTTCCCCTCATGCCTACCCAGTGGAATCGCTCGCGCAGCAGGAACTCCAGCTTCTTCCACCCGAAGTGTCCAGCTCCGTCGTGGTATGCCTCCATCACCATGGCTGCGTCTCTTCGTGGCACCACTATATGCCAGAGTAATTCATGCGTCCGGGAGTTAACCATTCTGCGGCACAACTTCCCTTTGTAAAGGAACAGTCGACTCTTCTCTGCCCATAGTTGTTTGGCTTCCTCCGGAGCGTCTGGTTCAAGGCGAGCCTCCGGCCGAGTCAGCATCTCCTTCACCAGTCGGACGGCAGGGTCGCTGTCTTGCGTTTCCGCCCAGTTGTAGTGAGGTAAGGGGTTCAACGTAGCAGCCTGCTTACTCCTTACCCGGTGGGAATACTGGATAGTCCCATGACGGTGGAACGCAGGGAGTTCAATTTCTTCCAGTCCCTCCGGATCTTCTCCTTCGTCCGGCAGGTTGGGCATCCTGGACAGGGCGTCCGCGTTAGTATTGGAGCGCCCTGCCCGGTATTTGATTATGAACTCGTAGTTGGACAGACGGGCCATCCACCTCTGCTCCAGGGCACCGAGTCTTGCCGTGTCCAGGTGTGTCAACGGGTTGTTATCCGTGTACACGGTGAACCGGGAAGAAGCAAGGTAATGCTTAAAGCGCTCAGTGACGGCCCATACCACGGCCAGGAACTCTAGCTTAAATGAGCTATAATTCTCGGGGTTCCTTTCGGTGGGTCGCAGTTTTCGGCTGGCGTAGGCGATTACTCGTTCTTTCCCCTGCTGGATCTGGGACAGTACGGCTCCTAGCCCGATGTTACTGGCGTCGGTGTAGAGGATGAAGGGCTGGCTATAATCCGGGTACGCCAAGATTTCATCCCCCGTGAGGGCCATCTTCAGCTGGCGGAAGGACTCTTCTTCTAGCTCTTCCCATTTGAAGGGTGGCTTCTGGTTCTTGGCCTTCCGGGACTGGCCTATCAGGAGGTCCTGCATAGGCGCTGCCTTTTTGGTGAAACCGGGAATAAACCTTCGGTAGTAGCCTACCAACCCGAGGAACTGCCGCACTTCTTTTACGCTGGAGGGGCTTGGCCATCCCTTAATTGCGGTGATCTTATCGGGGTCGGGAGCCACTCCGTCAGCGCTCACCACGTGTCCCAGGTACTGCACCTTTGGTTTCAGGAGGTGACACTTGGAGGGTTTCACCTTTAGGCCGTAACTCGCCAGAGCTTCGAACACCTCCGCCAGGTGTTTCAGGTGGTCCTCATAAGTTTTGGAGTATACGATGACATCGTCCAGGTACAACAGGACCGTCTCGAAGTTTCTGTGGCCCAGACAGCACTCCATTAATCGTTGGAAGGTTCCTGGGGCGTTGCAGAGTCCGAACGGCATGCAGGTGAACTCACTAAGTCCCATCGGGGTGGTGAATGCGGTCTTCTCCCGGTCCGCCTCTGCTACAGGAACCTGCCAGTACCCGCTAGTGAGATCCAAGGTAGAGAAGAAGTTAGCAGATCTTAAAGCAGCCAATGACTCCTCTATCCTTGGTAAGGGGTACGCATCCTTGTGTGTGATACGGTTGATTTTACGGTAATCTACACACATCCTCATGGTGTTGTCTTTCTTTTTGACTAAAACTAGCGGGGCTGCCCAGGGGCTACAGCTATCCCGGATTACCCCAGCCTCCTTCATGTCTCGAAGCATCCCCTTGGCGTGTTGGTAATGTGCAGGGGGTACGGGTCGATACCTCTCTTTTATGGGAGGATGATCTCCCGTGGGGATGCGGTGTTCTACCCCCTTGACTCGCCCGAAGTCTAACGGGTGTTTACTAAACACTCTCTCATACTCTTGAACCACCCGGTAGACTCCCTGTTTCTGGTGGGAGGGAGTGGAGTCAGTTCCCAAGTGTAGTTGCTGACACCAATCCTCCATTACTTTCTTAGAGCCGTTACCTTCCTCCGGGTGAGATGGAGGCAAGGGTTCCACAGACTGTATAGAGTTTTGGTTGATGGTATATAATTTTGCTAGCGTGGCATACCGGGGCAGGTACACTTCCCTCTCCCCGATATTGATTATGCGAACGGGCACCCTCCCATGGCGTACATTGACCACCCCCCGTGCTGTCAAAATGGTGGGCCTACTGTCTGAGTAAACTGGTTCTACCATTGCCTGGTAATCTCTACCTCTCAGACCAATAGCTGCCCGGCACCAAATCATCATTTCGCTTTTTGGGGGCATGGCAATAGGGAAAGGGTCACACATTCTTACGCTACCAATCTCACCGCCGGAGAGTTCCACCTGTTGCCGTCGCATCAGTGCCCGGATCTCTTTCTGGAGCACTCGCTGCTCGCCGGAGCTGGCGTTCTTGGCAACCTGCTGTAGAAGGAAAATCACCTCTGCAAGACAATTCTCAATTACATTAGTTCCTAGAGTTATTTTTGGGTGGCTCTCATGTTTGTCAATGTCTACAATGATCAGTCCCTGTGCTGCCAGTTCGACTCTACCGATTTTGATGGTCACCTCTTTAAATCCGATCTGTGGCACGGGCTGGCCATTGCTGGCGATGATACTCAAGTCGTCGTCAGGGTAGCGGGTAATATCCGAGTCATTCCAGTACTGCTTAAAGAGCACGTACGGGATAGTGGTGACCTGTGACCCGGTGTCCAGTAGGGCACTCATGGGAATGCCATCCAGTACCACAGGCAAGACTGGACGTCCTCCCACATATCTGTCGCGCCAGTTCGATGGGCCTGGTGATCTTTTTCCTGGGGGTTGGCCCTCTACCCCAGGTTGTGCCCGTTTAAAGAACAGTACCTTTCCATATGTCCGGGTTGATTGCAGCGGCGGCAGATGGGTCGTCCGTCCTCGCTGTATCGGTCACTGGGTCTTCCTCTGGCCGGTGGGGTCCTCCTTGGTCGACGCCACGGGATGTCCTCCGGTCCGGATGCCAGCTGGATCTTCCCTGGGGTGGAAACCTGTAAAGACTGCACAGTTCGGGTTAGCGCAGCAACGCTCTTAGCTAGCTCTTGGACCTGATGGCGTAGGTCCGGAGCCGGGTCATTGTCCAAAGCCTGCGCATCAGCTCCCACAGGCCCTGCCGACAAGGGCGCCGCCTCCTGGTGGTAAGTGATAGCTGGGCGCCTGTGGGTCACAACGCCACCCGGTGCCGGTTCTCGGAGCACCCGGATGGCTCTGTCCTTGAACTGTGCAAAGTCCAGATGGGGATCCTGTAAGGCCATTGCCCGCAACTGGGTTCGGTGGGCATTGCAATATAAACCCTCTATAAATTGTTCAGTCAACAGCCTGTCCTCGTTTCCCACCCCATCAGGGTCGGTCTGCTTTATGGCCCTCAGGGCCTCTTGTAGGTTTAGTGCATAGTCCCTTATACTCTCATGCGCTCGCTGCTTGCACCCGTAGAATCTAAGCTTAATCTCGGCTGAGGTGCGGGTATCAAAGGTGTCCTTCAGCCGGGTTAGTATCCCTGCGACAGTCTTCCTCACAGGTGGCCAGGATTTTACTTCCCTTTTGGCTGCCCCGGTTAGTTGGGCCACCAGGATGCTCACTTTTTGCTCTTCTGTGAGGGGGTACACCTGGAAGAGGCTATCCAGCTTTTCTCTAAAGTCATGCAGGGTATGTGACTCCCCTGAGTACTGGGGTAGCCAAGCTGCTCCCGGAATATAGGGCATGGTGAAGGGCATAACTGCAGCAGCGGTGGCGCTGGCGGGGGTTGAGGCAGTGAAGCTCTCCTCCGTATCCGACATCTTCCTCCCCCCTAGTGGACCGTGGCCTACCTTGCGATGATCCTGTTCCGTAGGCCGCGGCTCCGCAGTGGATCGTCAGGGTTGAGGACCTTCCGTCGCGCTCCGGTGACGTCGGCGTCTGCTGGGCTCCTTCCAGGACCTTACGCAACGTCCGGACGTGAGGCGGGGCTTCAGTTCTCGCGCGCTTTCGGAGTCCACGCCCCTCTTCTTCCCGCGCGGCGTCCTCAAGATGGCGTCCAATGGCGGGAAAACTCCACGGATGGCGGGAAGAAGGTCGAAGATGGCGCCGGATGGCGGGAAAACTTCGCGGATGGCGGGAAGAAGGTAGAAGATGGCGCCGGATGGCGGGAAACCTCCACGGATAGCGGGAATCTTCACCACTGGTAAGTTTGAACAGTCTTTGCTTTTCAGGCACGCAGTACCCGGTGGTTGCGGGCACGAAATCCTGCCGACTACGCCAAAGTTGACGCGCCCCTGGGCCTGTGTCGCGCTGCGTTGCGCACGCGGGAGCTTACCCGGAGCCGGATCTCTTGAGGGTTGTAGTCTCGTGGCGGCGACCCGGTCCGTGCCCAGGGAGTCAAACTGAGCGGCGATGTACTAGCAGTAGATGGTTGGTGACTACGCCACCCGTTGAATGCAGCTATGGAGCTGCCGCTGCAGGGCAGACCGCTGAGGCCGGTGGAAGGATGGTGCAGCGTGGATGGTATAACCCCCAACGGGAGGGGTATGGCCTCAGGGCAGCCGACGTGGATGATGGGGGTAGCAGGAACCACTCAGAGACGGTGCGGTGTAGTTCAGGGTCTTTACTGGTGACAAAGATAGACCCTCCCGGAGTACTTGCTAGTGATAGGGGCCTGGTCAGTCCTTGAGCAGATGGGATCTCCCCTGGCCAGGCGGAGTTGTAGGCCTTCCCAACTAACTGTACTCTTCTGGCTACCTTGCTAGAGGCGGGAATAAGTAGCCCACGTCCCTGAGTGTACCGTGTGGTGCTCACCCGTATGGCCGGTGACTCGGGGCCTTCTAATGGTTTCCGCTCCACGATGGCGGTGCTGGTCCCACACGTGTGACCGTGCCTTCGGGCTTCTGGGCCAGAGGACCTGAAATCCTCTGCCGGACGGTTTCTGCTGCTGGGTAGGAGTTAGTCCCCACAGCCTCGGACTCCGGGTCCGGTAAGAAATCTTCTCAGTCAGGGCGAGCTCTGTAGCTGCCAGCCCCTGACTCGTTGTAACACTGCTCCCCACAGAGCTCCTGATGTTTCTTGCTATGCTGCTTCTCTTCTCTACTCCTGTTCTGTCTTCTTTCTCACTAACTCTGCCTCAGCCCCGGGTTTATATAGGGGAAGTCCTTCCCCTCCCAAGACTGGGCAGGAGGTGTGGCATGCACAGGATCCCTGACCAAAGGACCTCCCACCTGCTCTCAGACGTAATATCTCTATCACTGTGGCAACCAGACCCCTGGGGTGTCACACATGTACACTGTGTTCCAAATTATTATGCAAAAAGTGTTTAGGAGTGATAAGGGAAGAATTTGTTTGTTTGTCAGTTAAACTCATTGATGGTGATGTGTGTCAGGGCTCTTTATATCACTGTAAGCAATTGCAGACACCTGTGCTAATTAGTTTGGCAGGTGTGTCCAATGAAAGGCAAGACAACTTAAGAAGGCTGTCTCACATTATTAAACAGCCTACATTTTCTGCCAAAATGGGAAAGAAAAAGGATGTGTCGGCTGCTGAGAAGCAACAAATTGTGGAGTGTTTAGGTCAAGGCATGACTACAATCAACATTGTGCGATGATCAGGATGAAGTGTCTTGGCAATCAAGAAGTATGTAGCTGATTCACAGTACACACGTGTGCGTGCTGATAAGGGCAAATTGAGGACTCTTTCCTACAGGCAATTACGTCAGGTTGAAAGAGCAGCGGCAAAAAAGCCTTGTCATAGCAGCAGACAAGTTTTTGAAGCTGCTGGTGCCTCCAACGTCCCCCGAACAACAAGATGCAGGGTCCTTCAGAGGTTTGCAGCTGTGCATACACCATCCTGTCGACCTCCTCTATCCACTTCACACAAGCAGAAACGGCTCCAGTGGGCCATACATTACATGAAGACTGATTTCAAAACTGTTTTGTTCACGGATGAGTGCCGTGCAGCGCTCGATGGTCCAGATGGATGGAGTGGAGGATGGCTGGTTGATGGACACCCCACGCAAACACGACTACAGCGCCAACAAGGAGGAGGTGGAGTAATGTTTTGGGCTGGAATCATGGGGAGAGAGATTGTCGGCCCCTTTAGGATCCCTGAAGGCGCTAAAGATGAACTCCATAATGTATGTGGATTTTCTCAAACAGCACTTCCTGCCATGGTTCAAGAAGAAGAACCGTGTATTTCACAGCAAGATCATTTTTTTGCTTGATAATGCACCATCTCATGCTGCACATAAAACATCTGCATCTCTGGCTGATATGGGAATAAAAGGGGACAAACTTATGGTGTGACCCCCATGCTCCCCTGACCTCTACCCCATTCAGAACCATTGGAGCATCATTAAAAGGAGTGTCTATGATGGCGAGAGGCAGTTCACATCTAAGCAACAGCTCTGGGAGGGTATTCTGTCCTCATGCAAAACAATTGAAGCAGAAACCATCCAAAACCTGACAAATTCAATGGACGAGAGAGTTCAGAAGCTCCTTTCGAACAAGGGGTCCTATGTGAAAATGTAACATCACCTAGAATAAAGTTTTGAGTTGAAAACTGTTTGATTTCAGTTTCTAACAACCTGCTAATGCTTATAATTTCAAAAATGGCCATTTTTTTGGTCTTTATTAAAATGAAAAGGTTGATCGAAAAGTTTGGGGGATCTAAGAGTGTGGCAACCCAGTAGTCATGATTACTTCGAATTCTGACAATATGAGGGTCATGCTGCAGGTAGTGCAGCAAGAAGGCACTTATGTGTCTTGCGCATCTCGGAGCCCCAAAATTATTTTCCGGGCTAGATGCAGCTAAAAATTATTATTAATTTTAAATCTGGTGAAGCTTTAGTATAGATGGCCTAATAGGATCAGTGCTGCACACTGCTACAAAGCCCAAATTATTTTCCAGTCAAGATACAGATAAACATGATTAGTAATTTTAAATCTGGTGGAGCTTATTATAGATGGCCTAATGGAATCAGTGCTGCACACTGCTACAAAGCCCAAATTATTTTCCAGCCAAGATACAGATAAACATGATTAGTAATTTGAAAGCTTAAAACGGTTGGTAGGGTGATTTTAACCAATCATCAAGCTTTTACTCTCCCCAGGATGACACAGGGGTAGAAAAGTCGTTTCGGATCCATGATTTGTTCATCTTTATGAACGTGAGTCTGTCTACATTATCAGTGGAGAGCCGCGTGCGCTTATCTGTCAGCACACCACCAGCAGCGCTGAACACACGTTCAGACAGAACGCTGGCTGCGGGGCATGACAAGATCTCCAAGGCGTAAGTGGCTAGCTCCGGCCATTTATCCAGATTGGAAGCCCAAAAAGAGCAAGGGTCCAGTGACACAGTCATGGCTTCAATGTTTACTTGGAGATACTCCTGTACCATCGTCTCTAGGCGTTGACTATGTGTCAGACTTCTTGTCTCCTGTGGCCTTGCAAAGGATGGGCTAAAAAAGTGGTGAAATGATTCCGCAAAATTGATGTTACCAGCAGATACTGTGGTTCTGTTACGGTTTGAGTGCTGAACACTTGACGGTCCCACGGTTGGCAAGTTGGAACTGTGAGATTCACTACGTGCACCACTGGTATTTTGTGGAAAAGCACATGTAAGATTCTGCAACAGTCTCTGCTGATACTCCTGCATGCGTGCATCCCTTTCTATGGCAGGAATAATTTCTGCAAATTTACTTTTGTACCGGGGATCTAACAGTGTGGCAACCCAGTAGTCAGGATTATTTCTAATTCTCACAATTCGAGGGTCATGTTGCAGGTAGTGCAGCAAGAAGGCACTAATGTGTGTTGCGCATCCAGGAGCACCAAGTCCCTGTTGTGTTGGTGGCGAGGTAACTATCATGCTTCCTTCCTCTGTCCTCTCCCCCCAACCTCGCACAACAGAAATGTGATCAAGGTCTCCCTCATCTGATGAGTCTTCCATCAGTTCGTCCTCCACTTCTTCCTGGGCTCCTGCACCTTCCTCACTAGTTTGGCTGCTACCATGCGACCTGGTAAAACCATCTCCCCCACCCTCACATGCCTGCCGCCTTGGTGCTGCCGACCGTCTGGACCTTGCAGATGTTAGCCCTTCCGCATACAACTCCTCCTCCTCTACTTCCTCCACCTCCTCTTGTGCCACCACCTGACTCCGAATTCTGTTTAACATGTGCTCCAGCATGTAAATCACCGGAATAGTCATGCTGATAATGGCATCGTCAGCACTAAACATCTTCGTCGCCATTTCAAAACTGTGCAGAAGGGTGCATAGGTCCCTGATCTGAGACCACTCCTCCAGCGTGATTTGCCCCACCTCTGGATCTCGTTGGCCCAGGCTATACGTCAGAACGTATTGCACCAGGGCTTGTCGGTGCTGCCACAGTCGCTGCAACATGTGCAGAGTTGAATTCCACCGGGTAGGCACATCGCATTTTAGCCGGTGAAGTGGCAGGCCCAACGACTTCTGTAGAGATGTAAGTCGCTGAGCTGCGGGATGCGAACGGCGGAAGTGAGCACACAGCGACCGTGCCCTCTGCAGAAGGCCATCTAGTCTGGGATAGTGGGCTAAAAATTGCTGGACAACCAGGTTCAACACGTGAGCCATACAAGGCACGTGTGTGACATTGCCCCGGCGAAGGGCCGCACCCAGGTTTGCAGCATTGTCGCACACGACCTTCCCTGGTTTCAGGTCCAGTGGAGACAACCATTCATGAAATTGGTTCTCCAGAGCTGACCACAACTCCTCAGCTGTGTGACTCACATTTCCCAGACATTTCAATGTAAAAACCGCCTGATGACGTTGAGCCCTACTGCCAGCATAGTAAGGAGGTGTGCAGGATCCCTTCTGCGCAGTTAGAAATCTTGTGGCATGACCAGGCAGGCTTTGGGTGCAGGTGGAAGACCGAGAGGAGGTTGAGGAGGCAGAAGCAGTGGAGGAATTTTGACATAAAGAGGATTGACGCACAACTCGTGGGGACGGCAAGACTTGGACAGCAGCCCCTTGTCCTGCTGTCACCATAGTTACCCAGTGCCCAGTCAGCGACATGTAACGCCCCTGTCCATGCCTACTCATCCAAGTGTCTGTGGTGAAATGCACCCTGTCACACACAGAGTTTCTCAAAGAAGCGGTGATGTTGTGTGCGACATGCTGGTGGAGCGCAGGCACACCTTTCTTTGAGAAGTAGTGCCGACTGGGCATCTGGTACTGGGGCACTGCGACGGACATAAGGTCTCGAAAATCCTCTGTGTCCACCAGGCGGAAAGGCAGCATTTCTGTAGCCAAGAGCTTGCAGATGGTGAAATTCAACCTCTTAGCTTTCTCATGGCTAGGAGGAAATGGTCTTTTACTTGTCCACATCTGAGGGACCGAGGGCTGACTATTGTGCTTAGACGGGGTTGATAAGGGTGTCCCCGGCAAACTGCCGGTCTGTGAGGAAGATGCAGGCGGACATGTTAGGTTGCCTTGATCCAAAGGTGGTGCTATCGATGTCGGACAGCGCTCAACCCCAGCTGGTGTTACCACCTCCAAAGAAAATGATGACCTACCAATCACGCTGGCTGTTGCGGGTAAAGAGGTGGCAGGTCTGCGCCCCAAAACAGGTGTGACTGCTGTCCCCCCAGTCACAGAGGATGAAGAGGCCGCGGATGCACAAGATATGGCAGACGGTGGTTGGCCCGGCCGGCTAGGCCGCATTGTAGCACACTGAGCTTCCCACTGCAACTTATGCTTCATGTCCATGTGCCGGTTCATGCATGAAGTACTCAAACTATGTATTTTTTGGCCTCTACTTAGCTTTTGCTGACAAATGTTACAGATAACACGAGTTGGGTCATCTTTATCGATCTGAAAAAATGCCCAGGCTATGCAAGGCTTAGCACCCATGCGACCTGAAGAGCCACCACGACTTGTGGTGAGAGGCAGAGTTGTGTTTGAGGATGAAGTTGTTGACGTGCTTCCAGTACTACGTGTCTGTCCAGGAAGGCGCAACCTGACCTCGTCGTCACTAGCATCTTCCTCCACCTCCTCTGCTGACCTCATCTCTTGGCTGACTGTGGGTTGACAGTAAGTGGGATCTCCAACCTCATCATCATCACCCTGTGCGTTATCACACCCGTCGTCCTCAGAGCCAACCTGTTCCTGCCCTGACAAAAAACTAAAGTTGTCGCTCCAATCAGGTATTTGAGTCTTATCATCGTCTTCCTCATTGTCTCCACCAACAGGAGTTACAGTTTGGGAATGAGGGTCTACATTATGGTCAGAACCTTCTGCGTCTGGTCCTGGATCCGACTCATAAAGATTCTGGGCATCAGTGCAGATCATTTCCTCGTCTGGATTCACAGAAGCGCTGGAGTCGACCTCTGATTCCCAGGCTATAGTATGAGTAAACAGCTCTGCAGACTCAACCATCTGTTCTACCTCATACTCAGACGGGCAGCTGGAGATTTGGGAGCTGTGAGGAAGCAAGTGCGATTGGGGTGACACCTTTGAGGACTGGAGTATTTGTGATGTTGAAGTTGATGTGGAGGAGAGCCCACTTAAAGGAGCACTTGATATCCGTTGAAGCACCTGCTGTTTTTGTGCCTCATCTGGAATTTGTAGCGATTGGCGTGGCCGTAAGAAAGGGATCTTATCACATTGTCCGCTAAAAGAAGTAGACATTTTAGTTTGGCTGGAAGATGGTCTTTCTTCTGCAGATGTTACTGTTGCTTTAACACCTACCCCACGGACACAACCTTTTTTCCCCTTCCCAACACGCCTATTCCCCTTTCCACCAGCAGCAGGCCTTTTTCCACTCATTTTGGTGGTTAACTAATTCACAACTCTGGAGTTGTTTGCACAAAAAAACAATGGATGGGAACCGAGCAGAGCTGAGTGGCCAAACTGTGGTATTAGGCCAAAACTATTGGCTGGGTTAGATGCAGAAAAAAATTATATTCAATTTGCAACCTGATGGAGGTCAGTATAGATGGACTAATAGAACAAGTCCCACACACAGCTAGAAGCCCAAATATTTTTTCAGAGGTAGATGCAGAAAAAATTTTTATTCAGTTTGCAACCTGATGGAGGTCTGTATAGATGGATTAATAGAACAAGTCCCACACACAGCTACAAGCCCAATATTTTTTCAGAGGTAGATGCAGAAAAAAAATATATTCAGTTTGCAACCTGATGGAGGTCAGTATAGATGGACTAATAGAGAAAGTCCCACACACTGCTAGAAGGCCAAATATTTTTTCAGAGCTAGATGCAGAAAAAAATTATATTCAGTTTGCAACCTGATGGAGGTCTGTATAGATGGATTAATAGAACAAGTCCCACACACAGCTACAAGCCCAATATTTTTTCAGAGGTAGATGCAGAAAAAAAATATATTCAGTTTGCAACCTGATGGAGGTCAGTATAGATGGACTAATAGAGAAAGTCCCACACACTGCTAGAAGGCCAAATATTTTTTCAGAGATTGATGCAGACAAAAAATTATTTTGAATTTGCAACCTGATGGAGGTCAGTATAGGTGGACTAATAGAACAAGTCCCACACACTGCTAGAAGCCCAAATATTTTTTCAGAGGTACTGTAGATGCAGATAAAAATAATTTTTAATTTGCAACCTGATGGAGGTCAGTATAGATGGACTAATAGAGAAAGTCCCAAACACTGCTAGAAGGCCAAATATTTTTTCAGAGCTAGATGCAGATAAAAATTATTTTTAATTTGCAACCTGATGGAGGTCAGTATAGATGGACTAATAGAGAAAATCCCACACACTGCTAGAAGGCCAAATATTTTTTCAGAGCTAGATGCAGATAAAAATTTTTTTTAATTTGCAACCTGATGGAGGTCAGTATCGATGGACTAATAGAGAAAGTCCCACACACTGCTAGAAGGCCAAATATTTTTTCAGAGCTAGATGCAGATAAAAATTATATTCAATTTGCAACCTGATGGAGGTCAGTATAGATGGACTAATAGAACAAGTCCCACACACAGCTAGAAGCCCAAATATTTTTTCAGAGATACTGTAGATGCAGATAAAAATTATTTTTAATTTGCAACCTGATGGACTAATACAACAAGTCCCACACACAGCTAGAAGCCCAATATTTTTTCAGAGGTAGATGCAGAAAAAAATATATTCAGTTTGCAACCTGATGGAGGTCAGTATAGATGGAGTAATAGAACAAGTCCCACACACAGCTAGAAGCCCAAATATTTTTTCAGAGGTAGATGCAGATAAAAATTATTTTTAATTTGCAACCTGATGGAGGTCAGTATAGATGGACTAATAGAGAAAGTCCCACACACTGCTAGAAGGCCAAATATTTTTTCAGAGCTAGATGCAGATAAAAATTATATTCAATTTGCAACCTGATGGAGGTCTGTATAGATGGACTACTAGAGAAAGTCCCACACACTGCTAGAAGGCCAAATATTTTTTCAGAGCTAGATGCAGATAAAAATTATATTCAATTTGCAACCTGATGGAGGTCAGTATAGATGGACTAATAGAACAAGTCCCACACACAGCTAGAAGCCCAAATATTTTTTCAGAGATACTGTAGATGCAGATAAAAATTATTTTTAATTTGCAACCTGATGGAGGTCAGTATAGATGGACTAATAGAGAAAGTCCCACACACTGCTAGAAGGCCAAATATTTTTTCAGAGCTAGATGCAGAAAAAAATTATATTCAGTTTGCAACCTGATGGAGGTCAGTATAGATGGACTAATAAAAAAAGTCCCACACACTGCTAGAAGGCCACATATTTTTTCAGAGGTAGATGCAGAAAAAAATATATTAAGTTTGCAACCTGATGGAGGTTTGTATAGATGGATTAATAGAACAAGTCCCACACACAGCTAGAAGCCCAATATTTTTTCAGAGGTAGATGCAGAAAAAAATATATTCAGTTTGCAACCTGATGGAGGTCAGTATAGATGGACTAATACAACAAGTCCCACACACAGCTAGAAGCCCAATATTTTTTCAGAGGTAGATGCAGAAAAAAATATATTCAGTTTGCAACCTGATGGAGGTCTGTATAGATGGATTAATAGAACAAGTCCCACACACAGCTAGAAGCCCAATATTTTTTCAGAGTTAGATGCAGAAAAAAATATATTCAGTTTGCAACCTGATGGAGGTCAGTATAGATGGACTAATGTAACATACCTGGCGGCGTCCTTGCATGGTGGTCCATCTCCCACTGTGCAAGAGCGCGCACTTGATCTCCAGTCCAGAATGTCTCTCTGGCTTCCCTCCATGCTGTCTGTTTGTGTCTGCTTCTGCTGCTTAAGGGCGGCGCCCGATCACTTCCTGCTTTTTGTACCTGCTGTGGGTCACACCCCTTGTGCGTCCTCAGCCTATTGCTGTCTGTCACCTGGTATATAGCTCAGCTGCTCCCATCTATCCCTGCCTGAGCATAGTGTTTCTTTCAGTGTGTGCTTTCACTCTGAAGGTGCCAGGTCCCGTTCTTTGTCTCCTGTCTTGCGGTATCAGTTCCCGTGTCTGAACTGAGTCCTGTCTATGTCTCCTGCCTTGCGGTATCAGTTCCCGTGTCTGAACTGTGTCCTGTCTATGTCTCCTGCCTTGCGGTATCAGTTCCCGTGTCTGAGCTGAGTCCTGTCTTTGTCTCCTGCCTTGCGGTATCAGTTCCCGTGTCTGAACTGAGTCCTGTCTGTGTACTCTTGCCTGCTGCCTTTCCTGGAGGCTGTATTTCCAGGCCTGTCTGAACACGCTCCTAGCCTGTTCCTCCCGCCTTCTAGGGGCCGATTACCTAGATCCGTTCCTGTATCTTGTCTGTCCTGTCTGTACACGCTCCTTGCCTGTTCGTCCCGCCTCTCTGGGGGCCGATTACCCAGACCTGCTCCTGTATCTTGTCTGAACACGCTCCTTGCCTGTTCGTCCCGCCTCTCTGGGGGCCGTATTCCCAGACCCGCTCCTGTGTCCCGCTGCAGTGTCGGTCTCGTCCGTACACTCAGTTCCAGTCTGTACTCTCTCCTATCTTTCATCTGTCTTTTCTCTATGTCCGTTCCTTTCCTTTTTCTGCAGAGTCTGAACTCGTACCTAACTCCTGCCTGTTGTCTCTGTACTCCCGTTTGTGAGTTTGTGGTCCACTCGCTACTTCACTGCAAGTACCCTGTGGGTGTCTGGCTCTGCCTTTCCCTTCCTGTCTGTTCCGTGTGAACAGAGCCCTGTTCCCACTACTCAGCCTTGCCTGCTCTGACTCCTTTGCTCACTGCTCCGGCGGTTCTAGCCTGCTCTGACTCCTTTGCTTACCGCTCCGGCGGTTCTAGTCTGCTCTGACTCCTTTGCTTACCGCTCCGGCGGTTCTAGTCTGCTCTGACTCCTTTGCTTACCGCTCCGGCGGTTCTAGTCTGCTCTGACTCCTTTGCTTACCGCTCCGGCGGTTCTAGTCTGCTCTGACTCCTTTGCTTACCGCTCCGGCGGTTCTAGCCTGCTCTGACTACTTTGCTCGCTGCTCCGGCAGCCTTGCTCCACTCTGACCCTTTTGCTCGCTGCTCCGGCAGTCTTGCTCCACTCTTGCTCACCGCTCCAGGCGGCTTCGTCCTGCTTTACTCTTGCTCACTGCTCCGGCAGTCTCGCTCAGCTCTGATCCTTTGTTCACAGCTCCTGGCGGCCTTGTCCTGCTCTACTCTTGCTCACCGCTCCAGGCGGCCTTGTCCTGCCCTGTTCTCGCTCACCTCTCTGGGCGGCCTCACTCTGCTGTGTTTGTCCGCCACATCTGTGGTTCTGTTCCTGAGTCCCAGTGTGTACTGGGTCCTATCCCGCCAGTGTCCCTACCTGCTAGTGTCTCCCTGTCTGCACTCTAGCTGTGCTTGCCTGTACCCCTCTGCCTGTATTGTTCCTGAGTCCCAGTGTGTACTGGGTCCTATCCCGCCTGTGTTCCTACCTGCTAGTGCCTCCCTGTCTGCACTCTAGCTGTGCTTTCCTGTACCCCCCTGCCTGCATACCCGCTTGCCTGCATACCAGTCGTGCCTGCCTATACCCACCAGTCTGTGTGCCAGCCTACCAGTCTGTTCCTGTATTCCCCTGTGTGGGTCAACAGCCGTGTCCGGGGTCTGTCCTGGAGTAGCACCTGGTCCCTCTGCTCAGTTCCTCCTTGGTGCACTGGCGTCGTATGCCGTCGTGCCACCTTGGTCGGATCGGGCAGATACTTAGTTACGCCCCTCCAGGCACTCTCCGGTTCATGGCACAGTGGAATCACTACATAAACACGCACACGCCAGTCAGTCCGGGCGTGTGCATAACAGCATGCTCAGGCCATGGTTCCTGTTGAGCCCCACGGCCTTCGCTCTCTGAGAAGTTTTCCAGCGAATACATGCATTAAAATAAATAAATAATTTTTTTTTTTTTTTCCTTAGCTGAGTTCCAGGCGAATTACGCACCGTCCAGATGGATCTATCAGCTCTCGTTCCTGCGGATCCGCCACGTTACTATGGGGATCCAAGACAGTGTCGTGCATTTGTGGAGCAATGCATGCTACACTTTAAGGCCTACCCTCTCTATTTTCCTTCCGATTGGGCTAAAGTGGCCTTTATGATTGACTACCTAGCGGGTGATGCCTTGAAATGGGTCACCCCCCTATGGGAAGCATGGGATCCTGTCGCCCTTGACCTACAGGCCTTCCTGGTGGCCTTTCGTATGGTCTTCGAGGACCCTAACCCTGAAGCCCCTGCTGAAGCTTCACTTCCCAATATCCCGGAGCAGCCCCGACGGGTAATGTGTGTGGGTAGCGCAATAGTCCTCCAGCCCAACGAGACTACTGCCCACCCAGAATCCTCACAGGGTGACTACGCTTTCCGGAATACTTCTCTCAACCTCAAGAGGCAGTCCAGACGTGCTAGACGTAGAGGCAAGCCGTCACGCCAGGGTCTGTCCTCCCTGAGACCTCCTGACCCCAACCTTGAAGTCCCTACTGAAGCTTCATCTCCCTGTATCCTGGAGAAGCCCCAACGGGTAATGTGCGTGGGTAGTGCACCAGTTCTCCTGCCCGAAGAGACTTCTGCCCATCCAGACTTCACACAGGAGAACTTCCTGCACCCGGCATCAGATGCTTCACCCACTTTTACCGGTGTGCATGTCCAAGGATGCTTCAAAGCTGTGGTTACCTCAGAGTCTGTGCACCTCTGCTACCTGGTGGAGGACCCCCTGTTGCCTCCTGAATCCTCCGGGATACCACTCGATGACAAATGGAGACTTCTCTACACCCGGTACTCAATACTTTGTCCGCTTCGTCCTGTGAGCCTGACAATGGGTACCCCAAAGTGGTAGTTACCCCCGAGTCTCTACACCCCTCCGACCAGGCGGAGGACCTCCAGTTGTCTCCTGAACCCTTTGGGGTGCTACCTGGTAGCGAAAGGACAGAGACTCTCCTATACTCTGTACCTGATACCTCGCTCGCTTCGTCCAGTGAGTCCAACCTAGTGTACTCCGAAGCAGAGGTTACTCCCGAGTCTCTACACCCCTCCGACCAGGCGGAGGACCTCCAGTTGTCTCCAGAACCCTTCTGGGTGCCACCTGGTGGTGAATGGACAGAGACTTTCCTATATCCTGGATCTGATACCTCGCTTGCTTCGTCCAGTGAGTCCGACCTAGTGTACTCTGAAGCAGAGGTTACCCGTGAGTCTCTACACCCCTCTGACAAGGCGGAGGACCGCCAGTTGTCTCCAGAACCCTTCGGGGTGCCACCTGGTGGTGAATGGACAGAGACTTTCCTATACTCGGTACCCGATACCTCGCCTGCTTCGTCCAGTGAGTCCGACCTAGTGTACTCTGAAGCAGATGTTTTCTCTGAGCCTCTGCACTCTTCTGACCCGGCGGGGGACCTCCAGTTGTTTCCTGAATCCTCCAGGGTACCACCAGATAACAAAGAGACAGTGACTTTTCCTCATTATGTACCTGATAACCCGTCTATTTCTTCCTGTGAGCTTGACAAGATGTACCTCGAAGCAGAGATTACCCTCAAGTCTCTGTCCCCCTCCAACCCGGTGAAGGACTTCCAGTTGTCTTCTGTACGCTCTGGGGTGCCACCTGAAAATATGTGGAGAGAGACTTCCTTGTGTGCTGTTCCTGGTACTCCACCCGTTTCGTCTGTTGCTGAGGATGGCTGGATAGGAGGTAGCATCCTAGCTAACCAGATGAGATCAGTTTTTCCTGTGGACAGTGGAAGTGATCTCCTTGAAGTGAACGACTGGTCCTCGAATTCCCTGCGGAAGATTCTGGCAGGCCTGAAGAAGAGGGGGCGTAAGGGGGGGGTACTGTAACATACCTGGCGGCGTCCTTGCATGGTGGTCCATCTCCCACTGTGCAAGAGCGCGCACTTGATCTCCAGTCCAGAATGTCTCTCTGGCTTCCCTCCATGCTGTCTGTTTGTGTCTGCTTCTGCTGCTTAAGGGCGGCGCCCGATCACTTCCTGCTTTTTGTACCTGCTGTGGGTCACACCCCTTGTGTGTCCTCAGCCTATTGCTGTCTGTCACCTGGTATATAGCTCAGCTGCTCCCATCTATCCCTGCCTGAGCATAATGTTTCTTTCAGTGTGTGCTTTCACTCTGAAGGTGCCAGGTCCCGTTCTTTGTCTCCTGTCTTGCGGTATCAGTTCCCGTGTCTGAACTGAGTCCTGTCTATGTCTCCTGCCTTGCGGTATCAGTTCCCGTGTCTGAACTGTGTCCTGTCTATGTCTCCTGCCTTGCGGTATCAGTTCCCGTGTCTGAGCTGAGTCCTGTCTTTGTCTCCTGCCTTGCGGTATCAGTTCCCGTGTCTGAACTGAGTCCTGTCTGTGTACTCTTGCCTGCTGCCTTTCCTGCAGGCTGTATTTCCAGGCCTGTCTGAACACGCTCCTAGCCTGTTCCTCCCGCCTTCTAGGGGCCGATTACCTAGATCCGTTCCTGTATCTTGTCTGTCCTGTCTGTACACGCTCCTTGCCTGTTCGTCCCGCCTCTCTGGGGGCCGATTACCCAGACCTGCTCCTGTATCTTGTCTGAACACGCTCCTTGCCTGTTCATCCCGCCTCTCTGGGGGCCGTATTCCCAGACCCGCTCCTGTGTCCCGCTGCAGTGTCGGTCTCGTCCGTACACTCAGTTCCAGTCTGTACTCTCTCCTATCTTTCATCTGTCTTTTCTCTATGTCCGTTCCTTTCCTTTTTCTGCAGAGTCTGAACTCGTACCTAACTCCTGCCTGTTGTCTCTGTACTCCCGTTTGTGAGTTTGTGGTCCACTCGCTACTTCACTGCAAGTACCCTGTGGGTGTCTGGCTCTGCCTTTCCCTTCCTGTCTGTTCCGTGTGAACAGAGCCCTGTCCCCACTACTCAGCCTTGCCTGCTCTGACTCCTTTGCACACTGCTCTGGCGGTTCTAGCCTGCTCTGACTCCTTTGCTTACCGCTCCGGCGGTTCTAGTCTGCTCTGACTCCTTTGCTTACCGCTCCGGCGGTTCTAGTCTGCTCTGACTCCTTTACTTACCGCTCCGGCGGTTCTAGTCTGCTCTGACTCCTTTGCTTACCGCTCCGGCGGTTCTAGTCTGCTCTGACTCCTTTGCTTACCGCTCCGGCGGTTCTAGCCTGCTCTGACTCCTTTGCTCGCTGCTCCGGCAGCCTTGTTCCACTCTGACCCTTTTGCTCGCTGCTCCGGCAGTCTTGCTCCACTCTTGCTCACCGCTCCAGGCGGCCTCGTCCTGCTTTACTCTTGCTCACTGCTCCGGCAGTCTCGCTCAGCTCTGATCCTTTGTTCACCGCTCCTGGCGGCCTTGTCCTGCTCTACTCTTGCTCACCGCTCCAGGCGGCCTTGTCCTGCCCTGTTCTCGCTCACCTCTCTGGGCGGCCTCACTCTGCTGTGTTTGTCCGCCACATCTGTGGTTCTGTTCCTGAGTCCCAGTGTGTACTGGGTCCTATCCCGCCAGTGTCCCTACCTGCTAGTGTCTCCCTGTCTGCACTCTAGCTGTGCTTGCCTGTACCCCTCTGCCTGTATTGTTCCTGAGTCCCAGTGTGTACTGGGTCCTATCAAGCCTGTGTTCCTACCTGCTAGTGCCTCCCTGTCTGCACTCTAGCTGTGCTTTCCTGTACCCCCCTGCCTGCATACCCGCCTGCCTGCATACCAGTCGTGCCTGTCTATACCCACCAGTCTGTGTGCCAGCCTACCAGTCTGTTCCTGTATTCCCCTGTGTGGGTCAACAGCCGTGTCCGGGGTCTGTCCTGGAGTAGCACCTGGTCCCTCTGCTCGGTTCCTCCTTGGTGCACTGGCGTCGTATGCCGTCGTGCCACCTTGGTCGGATCGGGCAGATACTTAGTTACGCCCCTCCAGGCACTCTCCGGTTCATGGCACAGTGGAATCACTACATAAACACGCACACGCCAGTCAGTCCGGGCGTGTGCATAACAACTAATACAACAAGTCCCACACACAGCTAGAAGCCCAATATTTTTTCAGAGGTAGATGCAGAAAAAAATATATTCAGTTTGCAACCTGATGGAGGTCTGTATAGATGGATTAATAGAACAAGTCCCACACACAGCTAGAAGCCCAATATTTTTTCAGAGGTAGATGCAGAAAAAAATATATTCAGTTTGCAACCTGATGGAGGTCAGTATAGATGGACTAATACAACAAGTCCCACACACAGCTAGAAGCCCAATATTTTTTCAGAGCTAGATGCAGAAAAAAATTATATTCAATTTGCAACCTGATGGAGGTCAGTATAGATGGACTAATAGAATGATGCTATGCCCAAAAGATTTTACTTCACTAGGTGCAGTAAAAAAATTGGTATTCTATACACAGGTGGTATATCTTGCAACACAGATAGGCTACTCCACTGACTAACACACTCTGCAATAGGCCAAAAAGGATTAGCTTTGCTAGATTCAGCCAAATGCTGTGAAAAAAACTTGCACAGCACTGGCACAGACCTGCCTGGCAAAAACTGATAGGAACTGATGTAACCTAGTCCTGAAAAAGACTCCAATTACAATTAGTCTTTACTCCCACAATCTATCTATTTAAGAGCACAGACCTGCCTGATAAAAGTCGTAGGAAATGCTGTAACCTTGTCCTTAAAAGGACTGCAATCACAACTATTCCCTACTCCCAAGCTATCTGTAGATTTGTGCGAAAATTGGCTTGAAATTAACAAGGTATAGCGCACACAGCAACAGCGGTGCCGTCTAACACGCAGCTGCAGCAGTGAGAAAATGGTGGCGACGGGGAAAATGGCTTGGTCTTATAGGGCAAGGATATGTAACATACACTGCCAATGACACATGCCCTTGCTTGTGTGAAAAAAAGCACTTCGCTCCGTGTGTGCGCTGCTGATAGGCTGACAGATTGCACCTCCCCACTGTAAATGCGGGAAAGAGAAAAAAAAAATGGAGATCTTCATTGTTCCTGCAGAGATCCATCCCCTGCCCCTCCCCCCACCCCGCTGTACACTCAAACTGCGTATTAACATTAATTTTCATCATTACTGAGAAAAAATCCAGTTATGATTTTGGTGCACGAACAGTTATCGAACATAACCTCGAACAGCCGAATTTTTCTCAAATTGTTCGTGTTCGCCGAACGGCTCGAATTTGAGATTGGCGAACAGTTCGAGTAGAACAACGCTCATCTCTACTGTCTATGTTTCCTGCTTTGCGGTATCAGTTCCCATGTCTGAACTGTGTCCTGTCTGAACTATCTTCTAGCCTGTTGTCTTCTGCCTATCCTGGAGGCTGTATTTCCAGGCCAGTGTGAACACGCTCTTAGCCTGTTCTTTCCGCCTTCTAGGGGCCGCATACCTAGACCCATTCCTGTATCTTGCCTGTTCCTGTCTGAACACGCTCCTAGCCTTTTCGTTCCGCCTTCTAGGGGCCGCATACCTAGACCCGCTCCTGTATCTTGCGGCTGTGTCTGTTCTTGTCTGTATACTCTCCTAGCCTGTTACCTGTTTTTCACTATGTCCGTACCTTCCCTTTTCCTGCAGAATCTGATCCCGTACCTAACTCCTACTCGTTGTCTCTGTACTCCCCTTTGTGAGTTTAGAGTCCACTCACTACTTCATTGCAAGTATCCTGTGTGTACCTGGTTCTGCTTTTCCCTTCCAGTCTGTTCCATATGAACAGAGCCCTATCCCCTTTGCTCTGCCTTGCTTACCGCTCCGGCGGTTCTTGCCCGCTCTGCCCTGTCCACCGCGTCTGCAGTTTCGCTTTGCTCAGCCCTGTCCACCGCGTCTGCGGTTTCGCTTTGCTCAGCCCTGTCCACCGCGTCTGCGGTTTCGCTTTGCTCAGCACTGTCCACCGCGTCTGCGGTTTCGCTTTGCTCAGCCCTGTCCACCGCGTCTGCGGTTTCGCTTTGCTCAGCCCTGTCCACCGCGTCTGCGGTTTCGCTTTGCTCAGCCCTGTCCACCGCATCTGCGGTTCTGCTCTGCTCAGCCTTGTCTACCGCGTCTGCATTTTCGCTCTGCTCAGCCTTGTCTACCGCGTCTGCGGTTTCGCTTTGCTCTGCCTTGTTTACCGCATCTGCGGTTCTGCTCTGCTCAGCCTTGTCTACCGCACCTGCGGTTTCGCTTTACTCTGTTTGTTTACCGCATCTGCGGCTCTGAATTTGTCTCCCAGTCTGTACTGGACCCTACCCAGCCTGCGCTCTAGTCTGCCTGTTCCTGTATTCCCTGGTGTGGGTCAACAGCCGTGTCCGGAGTCTGACCTGGAGTAGACCCTGGTCCCTCTGCTCGGTTCCTCCCTGGTGCACTGGCGTCGTATGCCGTCGTGCGACCTTGATTGTGACCAACCCGCCACCAACTGGCATTGCGTGCCTGAAAAAGACTGTACACGTACCTTAAAAAGAAGTTTCCTGCCATATGGAGCCGTTTCCCGCCGTTTTCAGCCGTCTCCCACCATCTTCAGCAGTTTCCCGCCATCTTCAGCCGTTTTCCCGCCATCGGACGCCATCTTCAGGATGCCGCGCGGGAAGAAGAGGGGCGTGGACGTCCAAAGCGCGCGAGACTTGAAGCCCCGCCCTACGCACCGACGCTGCGCAAGGTCCTGGAAGGGACAGAGAGCGACGCTGACGTCACCAGGACGCGATGCAAGGTCCTCACACGGAGCAGCACCAGCGGAGCCGCGGCCTACAGAAGAGGATCGTCGGAAGGTAGGCCACGCTTAACTAGGGTGGAGGAAGATGACTGACACGGAGGGGCCCTCTACAACCGGCGGGGCTGCAGCGGCGGTGATGCCGTTCTCTATGCCCTACATCCCTGGAGCAGCCTGGCTACCCCAATACTCAGGGGACCCCCATACCTTAACTGACTTTAGGGAAAGACTGTACAGTTTATTCAAAGTTTATCCCCTGACAGAAGAACAGAAAGTGAGCATTCTGACGGGGCAGCTCACCGGTGCAGCCCAGCAGGAAGTGAAATCATGGTCAGATGAGGAGAAAAGGACAGTAAAGGACATTCTGACCAGGCTGCGGAGTACCTTTGCTACCCGTACCTCAGCAGAAATCAAACTGCTGTTCTATGGCTGTAAGCAGCGGGCCCAGGATAGTATCAGAGACTATGCCTTGAACCTGCAAGAAGCCCTGAGAGCTATCAAACAAGCTGACCCTGGTAGCGTGCAGGACTCTGATAAACTGTTGACTGACCAGTTCATAGAAGGTCCGCTGTCCAGAGCCCACAGAACCCAGCTGCGCCTTATGGCCCTACAGAACCCCGATTTGACTTTTGCGCAGTTCAAGGATCAGGCCATCCGGGTGCTCAGAGAACCCGCAGCAGGTGGCGCTGTAGCTTCCAGGCGCCCTGCCATCACGTACCACGAGGGGGCAGCGCCCTACCCCGCAGACCTTGTGGGGGCTGATGCACAGGCCCTAAATCCATCCCAGCCTGCAGACATGCACCATCAGGTCCAGGAGCTAACAAAGAGTGTGGCTGCATTAACCAGGACCGTACAGTCGTTGCAGGTGGAACCGTCAAGACCAATCGAGCTGGCTTCCAGTCCGGAGGATGTCCCATGGCGTCGACAGAGGAGGATCTCGCCGTTCAAAGGGAGGCCCGCCGACCACTACACTGAGGATGGACAGCCGATTTGCCACCGTTGCAGTCAGCCAGGACACATAGCAAGGTACTGTACTTTAAATGGGTCCGATCTGGGGCAGAGGGCCAACCCCCAGGCATAAGGTCATCAGGCCCGTCTAATTGGCGTGATAAGTACGTAGGGGGACACCCGGTCTTACCCGTAGTGCTGGATGGTATCCCCATGAGTGCACTGCTGGACACCGGGTCTCAAGTGACTACCATCCCCAACGTACTTTTCAAGCGGTACTGGAGTGACGCTGACATAACCCGCTACCCAGGCGATGACTTAAGCATCATTGCCAGCAATTGCCAACCTGTGCCGCAGGTGGGGTTCAGAGAGATGACCATCAAGATTGGTAAGGTGGAACTGCCGGCACAGGGAGTGATCATTGTGGACATTGACCGTCGTGAAAGTCACCCTAAAATAACTGTGGGTACTAATGTAATTGAAAACTGTCTTTCAGAAGTAATTGTGATTTTACAGCAGGTGGCGATGAATGTGAGCTCCAGCCAGCAGAGGGTCCTCCAGAAAGAGATAAGAGCCCTGATGAGACGGCAGCAGTTAGAACTGTCTGGTGGTGAGATCGGTAGCGTAAGAATGAGTGACCCATTCCCCATCTCCATGCTTCCCAAAAGTGAAATGATGATCTGGTGTCGGACTGCAATCGGGTTGAGAGGCAGAGACTACTAAGCCATGGTAGAACCCGTGTACTCAGACAGCAGGCCCACCATTTTGACAGCCCGGGGGGTGGTTGATGTCCGTCATGGGAGGGTGCCCGTTCACATTCTCAACATTGGGGAGAGGGAGGTACACCTACCCAGGTACGCTACACTTGCCAAACTGTTTGCTGTTGAGCACAAAGCTATCAGGGCCGTGGAACCGTTATCTCCACAGGCGGAGGGTAATGGCTCCCAGAAACAAAAGGAGGACTGGTGCCAGAAACTCCGTGTGGGTGCTGACTCCACTCCCCTGCACCAAAAACAAGGAGTCTACCGGGTGGTTCAGGAGTACGAGAGAATTTTTAGTAAGCACCCGCTAGACTTCGGCAGAGTAAAAGGGATAGAACACCATATCCCCACGGGGAGCCACTCACCAATAAAAGAGAGACACAGGCCTGTACCCCCTGCACATTATCAGAACGCCAAAGGTATGCTGAGAGAAATGAAAGAAGTCGGGGTCATTAGAGATAGCTGTAGCCCCTGGGCAGCTCCCTTGGTTTTGGTAAAAAAGAAAGACGGTACCATGAGAATGTGCGTGGACTATAGACAAATCAATCGTATCACCCATAAAGATGCGTACCCGTTACCTAGGATAGAGGAGTCTTTAGCAGCTCTAAAATCAGCTAATTTCTTCTCTACTTTGGACCTTACTAGCGGGTACTGGCAGGTTCCTGTGGCAGAGGCTGACAAGGAGAAGACCGCCTTCACCACCCCGATGGGACTGAGTGAGTTCAACTGTATGCCCTTCGGGCTCTGCAACGCACCAGGGACCTTCCAGAGGCTGATGGAATGCTGTCTAGGGCACCAAAACTTCGAGACGGTCCTCCTTTACCTGGACGACGTGATCGTCTATTCGAAGACTTACGAGGACCATCTAAAGCGCCTGGCCGAGCTGTTCGAAGCCCTGGCAGGCTAGGCCTGAAAGTGAAGCCTTCAAAGTGCAACCTGTTAAAACCGAAGGTCCAATACCTAGGACACGTGGTGAGTGCAGAGGGAGTAGCCCCCGACCCCCACAAAGTTACAGCCATCAAGAGCTGGCCAAGCCCCTCTAACATCAAGGAAGTGAGGCAATTCCTCGGGTTCACTAAGATGGCAGCCCCTATGCAGGACCTCCTGATAGGGCAATCTAAATCCAGAAGTCACAGGCCACCCTTCGAGTGGGACAAGCCGGAAGAGGAGTCCTTCCGCCAGTTGAAGATGGCCCTCACGGGGGATGAGATCCTGGCCTACCCCGATTATGGCCAGCCTTTTATCCTCCACACAGATGCCAGTAATGTGGGGCTGGGAGGCGTACTGTCACAGATCCAACAGGGCAGAGAAAGGGTGATCATGTATGCCAGCCGGAAGCTGAGGCCCACTGAAAGAAACCCGGAGAACTACAGCTCCTTCAAGCTAGAATTCTTGGCAATGGTATGGGCCATCACAGAACGGTTTAAGCATTACCTGGCCTCCGCAAAGTTCACCGTGTACACGGACAACAACCCGTTGACACATCTGGACAATGCAAGACTAGGTGCCCTAGAACAGCGGTGGATGGCCCGGCTATCCAATTATGACTTCACAATCAAATACCGGGCGGGCAGAACCAACACCAATGCAGACGCCCTATCAAGAATGCCCCACCTACCTGAAGGAGAAGAAGACTCGGAAGAGCTGGAGGAAATAGAGCTCCCTGCATTCCACCGGTATGGGGCCACTCAGCATTCTCACCGGGTAAGAGACAAAGACTTAACCACCGTCATGTTCAATCCCTTACCCCACCATGGCTGGGCTGAAACGCAAGATAGCGACCCTGCAATAAGCCTGGTGAAAGAGATGTTAACCCAGGAAGACGCTAGCCCTGGCCCGGATGCTCCAGAGGAAGCCAAGCAGATATGGAAGGAGAAAAGCAGGCTATTCCTCTATGAGGGTAAGCTGTGCAGAAGGCTTGTCAACCACCGGACACATGAGCTGACCTGGCAGATAGTGGTCCCAAGGCGAGATGCAGCAATGGTCCTGGAGGCCTACCTTGACAGAGCGGGACACTTTGGGTGGAAGAAACTGGAGTTCCTACTAAGAGAGCGGTTCTACTGGGTTGGCATGAGAAGGGCCATCGAGAAGTGGAGCAGGGACTGCGGCCCATGTCACCTCAGAAGGAAGGACCGTACCAGCCAGCAGACACCCTTGAGGCCCATCGTCACCAGGCAGCCTCTTGAGCTGGTAGCTCTGGACCATGTGAAATTGGCTCCAAGCCGGTCGGGCTACGTCTATGCCCTGACAATTGTGGACCATTACTCCCGGTTCCTGGTAGTGGTTCCTGTTAAAGACCTGACAGCCCAAACAGAGGCCAGAGCAACACTTCTGCCGTCCACATGGGTGTCCGGAACAGGTCTCGACAGATCATGGTCCAGCGTTTGAGGCTGAAGTATTCCAGGAGTTCTGCAACCTCTACGGCTGTAGGAAGATTCGGACAACGCCCTACCACCCACAAACCAACGGGCTGTGTGAGAAGATGAATAATATCGTCATTGATCTCCTCAAGACGTTACCCCTGGAAGAACGCAGCCTGTGGCCGGAGAAGCTGCCAGACCTGATTGACTTGTACAACCATATCCCGGTGAATGCTACAAATTGCACCCCGGCTTACCTGATGTGAGCAAGACCGGGTAAGTTGCCGATCGACCTGGGGATGGGAGTCCTGACACCTGAGGACACCTCCCCAGACGCAGACTGGGATACGGAACGGCGGCTACAGTACAAGAAGGTACAGGAGAGTGTGGAGAGGAGTCGGGCTCAAGCGAGAGAAAAGCAAGAGAGGCTCTTCAACCAACACGCCCCTGCTGGTCCCCTGGAACCTGGTGAGCAGGTCCAGAAGCGGAAGAGAAGGTTACACAAGCTGGATGACCAGTGGGAGAGAGACCCGTACACAGTACTGCAGTCCGACCACGACAACCCGAAGGTATGTGTGATTACCAAGGAGGGAGGAGAAACCACTAGCACCGTCTCCAGAGACCACCTAAAACGGTGCCCCGAGCAACTACAGAGTCCAAGTGAAGATCAAGATGACCTTGAACCCGCAGAGGACAAGGAAGAGATGATCAGCACAGTTCTCGGAGAGTTCCCCCGGACCTGGACTCAGATAAATGGCGCAATAGTGGTACCCGTCCTACACTTCCTTCAGCCTACCCAGCAGGAGCCTACAGGAGGACAGGAAGAACAAGAAGAGCAAGCGGACCCAGAGGCGGAAGAACCCACGCCAGCAGCCCAGGAGAGTCAACCCTCTGCTGACAGTGAGCCTGCCATGTCTGCGGTAAGCCAAAGGACCCGCAGACAGCTGCCTGCTCTGCCTGTACACCCAGCTAGTAGCCGTGCCCTCAATGATAGTGGGGAAAGCCAGGTTAGTCCACCACCAGACAGTGGGTTAAGGAGGTCAACCAGGAGCACTAGGGGTCAAACACCAGCTCGCTGGAGGATATAGGTACAAGATCTAAATGTACCATGTATATATTTAATATGTTTGTTACCTGTAACTAATAGTGTTTTCTCCAGTTTGTCTAGATATATGGACTGACAGGTTATGAACTTTGGATAACCGGAACTACCTTGTAAATAGTTGCACTTGGTGCCTCTTGCGAAGACGGCCACGGCAGAAAAACCTGTCTGGCGTGGTCCCGAGTGATCCAAAGTAGTTTGCTTCGCCGTGCAGCCACTCCCCGGGCCAACGTTTGGGGTTTGCTTTGGACAGGTCCCCGCACCGGTTGAGACTTCACCTTATTAGGTGAAATGGACACCCGGTCACAGGCCATACTGTGACCTAAAGAACTCAATATCTGGTGTTGTTTGTTGTTTTCTTCTCTGTTATGTTTATGTTATAATTTATACCCTGTATCGTGTTTCTTGTTTAGTCCCGGAGTACTAAGCTTTCCTAGGGGGGAATGTGTCACCCCAGGCCTGGATGCCACAAACTTGTAAGGCTGTGTCTGAGAGCAGGAGGGAGGTTCTCTGGTCATGGACCATTTGCATGCAGCACCTCCTGTCCCAGGCCAGTAGGGGGAGCAGGCTGCCCCTATAAAAACTGGTACTGAGGGCAGGGTTAGAGAGACCAGGACCCACTTCTGAAGCATCCAGAAGGGTTCCCAGAAGAGAGGGACAGGTCAGCCGCAGCTGAGGAGTCCAGGAGGCAAAGGAGGAACAGAAAGCCAGGGACAGAGGCGACGAGAGCCGGTCCTGGCAGAGAGAGACTACACAACCGGACACTGGGGTCCGAGGCTGTCAGGGTTGCAGGTCCTGCAGCAGATAACTAGTGTTGAGCCACCCCCGTAGTGTTCGAGTTCGGTTCGGTTCGTCGAACACCCGTGTGTTCGCCGAACTGTTCGTCGAACTGTTCGTCGAACACCGTTAAAACCAATGGCAGGCAAACAAAAACACATAGAAACACATAGAAAACACCTTCAAAGGTGTCCAAAAGCTGACAAACTGCTCAGAAGACACAACTAACACATGGAAAAGTGACAAGTACATATAGTCATGCGAAAAGAAAAGAGGTGGAGGAGTAAAAGGAGGGGGAGACACAGATATAGGCATGTCATGCCTTTCTAAAATCCAAAAAGTGAGAAGCCGAGACGGCCAGTCCGCTCCTGCCCGTGCCACCTCCGTGTCGCCGGGTTTGTGCCAGAGCCATTGTGAACCCTGACGGCCAGCCCCCCTCTCCCAATACTGGTGCCTGTCCGCTGGTGGGTCGAGAGAGCCCCCCTGTGGTGGAGGCAGCTCTAAGCTTTTTAATTTAAATTGTCCCTCTAATTTGAATGAATACACTTTAAATCCATTTACAAGGATCTATTGGAGGGCAAGTCTCATGCCAGCAGCCGCGTAATTCCAGCTCCAGTAGCGTCCACTAAAGCTGCTGCAGTTAAAAAGCTTTTATAAGGATCGAGCTCGGCTGTCCACCGCAAGGCATCCTAGTGCCAGTCCCAGCCCCTATGCCTTGGGGTGCCTCCTGATGCTCTTCACTAAGTATCCCGTGGTCCCGAAGCATTTCCTTTGAAAAAATTAAGTGTCCAAACTACAGGTGGTGTAGCTTGCTTAACAGCCGGGATAATCCGCTGACTAGCAGACACTGCTACTAGGCACAAAGTATTTCCTGGGCTAGATGCAGTTAAAAATTTGTAAGTAGATACTCTCGTTGGATGCTGAGAAAGCATTCCATAGAGTCTCCTGGCACGCCATATATGATTCTCTTAAAAAGCTTGGGGTAGGGGTCTAGGGGACCCTTTTATAGCCAAAATCACGGCCCTGTATCACAATACGTCACCTAGGCTGAAGATAAATGGAAATGTAGCACCGAGGGCTCGGTTGCTACAGACGTATTGCACCTCACCCAGAGGTGTGATATCTCACTCTCAGATAAGGATGGAGTGTGGATCAGGACCCGACACCTGCATGCATTACACCACATTGCCGTGGGGCAGGGCGACCAATATGCCCCTGAGATGGGCACGACAGTCCCTGTCCCTGGCTGGAGTGGGGGGAGGGAACACTGAGGAAGGGGAACCCTGCAGTGCAGGAGCAGGGAGGAAGCAGTTCCTGGGTGCATTGAGAAGGGAGTATAGTTCAGTGCAGAGAAGTCTGAGCAGAAGTGGCAGGGAGCAGGGGCTCTGCATGAGCTCTGCTCCGGAGGCGGGCCTAGTAACAGAGGCCCAGGCCTGCAAGAGGGAGAAGGAAGGAAGAGGAGCGGAGAAGGCTCCAGGAACGAGGAATGAAGGGATCCCAGGGGTGCGGACGGGCGAGTCGCCACCGCACGCCCGAATCCACCTGCGTGGAGGGGTCAGGCCAAAGGGGGAGACCGGTCCCCGAACTAGTGGAGGCAGGAAACGACCCTCAGCTAGAAACCGGAGGCTCTGACATTTTATGTGGCGCAGCCCCTTGCTCCACCCGCTAGGAAGGCACCACATAGGGTCAGGGAAACTGGCGCCAAGTTTACCAAGAGGAGGCCCGAGGCAGCCGGACAGAAGTGTTGGTAAGAAAGGCCAGACAAAGGACACACAAAGGGGGTCCTGTGAAGCGCTCCAAAGTTATCTGGGAGTTGTCTGAGCCCCTCACCTGGTGAGCACAGTACAACGTGGGCAGCCGTTACCTGCAGACGTGGTCTGGATAATAAGAACTGTGAGTAAAGGCCCTGAACTGCATCACTGACTCCGTGTCGTTACTGCTGCTGCCCTGCACCATCACCCCCATCCTCCGCATACACTGCCCTGAGGCTATACTCCTCCCGTGGGGAGTTATGCTACGCTCTGCTGCACCCACAACACCAGCCTTAGCGGTCTGCCCTGTAGCGGCGGTTCACTCTGACCGCAATCCACGGGTGGCGTAGTCGGACATTTAAACATCAAAACCACATAAATAGTTCCGCCACTGGTTTGACCGCCCTGAGCCACGGAACCGGATCGCCGCCACGAAGACTACAACCACCAGCATCCACCAAAAAGGGTCCGGCTCCGGGTGTCCCAAGGCCCAGGGGGTGCGTCAGAACATTTTCATCACCTTTCACAATCACCAATGGGACAAGGCAGGGATGTCCTCTGTCCCCTCTCTTATACATCCTAGTGACGGAGCACCTGCTCTCATCAATTCGCCATAACCCCAATATTAGGTGGATTGAGGTGGGAGGCACCGAGTACAAGTGCTCTCTATTTGCTGATGATGTCCTAGTATATATCACTCAATCACATATATCCATCCCTGCTGTTATGGCTGAAATAGATCACTTTGTTACATGGTAAAATTTTAAAATCAATGCAGCGAAGTCTGAGGCCCTCGATGTCTCCCTCCCTAAATCCATATAGGATTCCATCCAGTCCAACTTTCCCTTTGCCTGGCCCTCACAGGGTATCAAATACTTAGGAATTCCTATTCATAGAGACCTCTCCCATCTATGTTATCTTAATTTTGGGCCCTTTATTGAACAATTCCATACAGACCACGGTTGGCAAGTTAGAACTGTAAGATTCACTACGTGAACCACTGGTGTTTTGTGGAAAAGCACATGTACACCGCGTTCCAAATTATTATGCAAAAAGTGTTTAGGAGTGATAAGGGAAGAATTTGTTTGTTTGTCAGTTAAACTCATTGATGGTGATGTGTGTCAGGGCTCTTTATATCACTGTAAGCAATTGCAGACACCTGTGCTAATTAGTTTGGCAGGTGTGTCCAATGAAAGGCAAGACTACTTAAGAAGGCTCTCTCACATTATTAAGCAGCCTACATTTTGTGCCAAAATGGGAAAGAAAAAGGATGTGTCGGCTGCTGAGAAGCAACAAATTGTGGAGTGTTTAGGTCAAGGCATGACTACAATCAACATTGTGCGATGATCAGGATGAAGTGTCTTGGCAATCAAGAAGTATGTAGCTGATTCACAGTACACACGTGTGCGTGCTGATAAGGGCAAATTGAGGACTCTTTCCTACAGGCAATTACGTCAGGTTGAAAGAGCAGCGGCAAAAAAGCCTTGTCATAGCAGCAGACAAGTTTTTGAAGCTGCTTGTGCCTCCAACGTCCCCCGAACAACAAGATGCAGGGTCCTTCAGAGGTTTGCAGCTGTGCATACGCCATCCTGTCGACCTCCTCTATCCACTTCACACAAGCAGAAACGGCTCCAGTGGGCCAAACATTACATGAAGACTGATTTCAAAACTGTTTTGTTCACGGATGAGTGCCGTGCAGCGCTCGATGGTCCAGATGAATGGAGTGGAGGATGGCTGGTTGATGGACACCCCACGCAAACACGGCTACAGCGCCAACAAGGAGGAGGTGGAGTAATGTTTTGGGCTGGAATCATGGGGAGAGACATTGTCGGCCCCCTTAGGATCCCTGAAGGCGCTAAAGATGAACTCCATAATGTATGTGGATTTTCTCAAACAGCACTTCCTGCCATGGTTCAAGAAGAAGAACCGTGTATTTCACAGCAAGATCATTTTTCTGCATGATAATGCACCATCTCATGCTGCACATAAAACATCTGCATCTCTGGCTGATATGGGCATAAAAGGGGACAAACTTATGGTGTGACCCCCATGCTCCCCTGACCTCTACCCCATTCAGAACCTTTGGAGCATCATTAAAAGGAGTGTCTATGATGGCGGGAGGCAGTTCACATCTAAGCAACAGCTCTGGGAGGGTATTCTGTCCTCATGCAAAACAATTGAAGCAGAAACCATCCAAAACCTGACAAATTCAATGGACGAGAGAGTTCAGAAGCTCCTTTCGAACAAGGGGTCCTATGTGAAAATGTAACATCACCTAGAATAAAGTTTTGAGTTGAAAACTGTTTGATTTCAGTTTCTAACAACCTGCTAATGCTTATAATTTCAAAAATGACCATTTTTTTGGTCTTTATTAAAATGAAAAGGTTGATCGAAAAGTTTGGGGGATCTAAGAGTGTGGCAACCCAGTAGTCATGATTACTTCGAATTCTGACAATATGAGGTTCATGCTGCAGGTAGTGCAGCAAGAAGGCACTTATGTGTCTTGCGCATCTCGGAGCCCCAAAATTATTTTCCGGGCTAGATGCAGCTAAAAATTATTTTTAATTTTAAATCTGGTGAAGCTTATTATAGATGGCCTAATAGGATCAGTGCTGCACACTGCTACAAAGCCCAAATTATTTTCCAGTCAAGATACAGATAAACATGATTAGTAATTTGAAAGCTTAAAACGGTTGGTAGGGTGATTTTAACCAATCATCAAGCTTTTACTCTCCCCAGGATGACACAGGGGTAGAAAAGTCGTTTCGGATCCATGATTTGTTCATCTTTATGAACGTGAGTCTGTCTACATTATCAGTGGAGAGCCGCGTGCGCTTATCTGTCAGCACACCACCAGCAGCGCTGAACACACGTTCAGACAGAACGCTGGCTGCGGGGCATGACAAGATCTCCAAGGCGTAAGTGGCTAGCTCCGGCCATTTATCCAGATTGGAAGCCCAAAAAGAGCAAGGGTCCAGTGACACAGTCGTGGCTTCAATGTTTACTTGGAGATACTCCTGTACCATCGTCTCTAGGTGTTGACTATGTGTCAGACTTCTTGTCTCCTGTGGCCTTGCAAAGGATGGGCTAAAAAAGTGGTGAAATGATTCCGCAAAATTGATGTTACCAGCAGATACTGTGGTTCTGTTACGGTTTGAGTGCTGAACACTTGACGGTCCCACGGTTGGCAAGTTGGAACTGTGAGATTCACTACGTGCACCACTGGTATTTTGTGGAAAAGCACATGTAAGATTCTGCAACAGTCTCTGCTGATACTCCTGCATGCGTGCATCCCTTTCTATGGCAGGAATAATTTCGGCAAATTTACTTTTGTACCGGGGATCTAACAGTGTGGCAACCCAGTAGTCAGGATTATTTCTAATTCTCACAATTCGAGGGTCATGTTGCAGGTAGTGCAGCAAGAAGGCACTCATGTGTGTTGCGCATCCAGGAGCACCAAGTCCCTGTTGTGTTGGTGGCGAGGTAACAATCATGCTTCCTTCCTCTGTCCTCTCCCCCCAACCTCGCACAACAGAAATGTGATCAAGGTCTCCCTCATCTGATGAGTCTTCCATCAGTTCGTCCTCCACTTCTTCCTGGGCTCCTGCACCTTCCTCACTAGTTTGGCTGCTACCATGCGCCCTGGTAAAATCATCTCCCCCACCCTCACATGCCTGCCGCCCTGGTGCTGCCGACCGTCTGGACCTTGCAGATGTTAGCCCTTCCGCATACAACTCCTCCTCCTCTACTTCCTCCACCTCCTCTTGTGCCACCACCTGACTCCGAATTCTGTTTAACATGTGCTCCAGCATGTAAATCACCGGAATAGTCATGCTGATAATGGCATCGTCAGCACTAAACATCTTCGTCGCCATTTCAAAACTGTGCAGAAGGGTGCATAGGTCCCTGATCTGAGACCACTCCTCCAGCGTGATTTGCCCCACCTCTGAATCTCGTTGGCCCAGGCTATACGTCAGAACGTATTGCACCAGGGCTTGTCGGTGCTGCCACAATCGCTGCAACATGTGCAGAGTTGAATTCCACCTGGTAGGCACATCGCATTTTAGCCGGTGAAGTGGCAGGCCCAACGACTTCTGTAGAGATGTAAGTCGCTGAGCTGCGGGATGCGAACGGCGGAAGTGAGCACACAGCGACCGTGCCCTCTGCAGAAGGCCATCTAGTCTGGGATAGTGGGCTAAAAATTGCTGGACAACCAGGTTCAACACGTGAGCCATACAAGGCACGTGTGTGACATTGCCCCGGCGAAGGGCCGCACCCAGGTTTGCAGCATTGTCGCACACGGCCTTCCCTGGTTTCAGGTCCAGTGGAGACAACCATTCATGAAATTGGTTCTCCAGAGCTGACCACAACTCCTCAGCTGTGTGACTCACATTTCCCAGACATTTCAATGTAAAAACCGCCTGATGACGTTGAGCCCTACTGCCAGCATAGTAAGGAGGTGTGCAGGATCCCTTCTGCGCAGTTAGAAAGCTTGTGGCATGACCAGACAGGCTTTGGGTGCAGGTGGAAGACCGAGAGGAGGTTGAGGAGGCAGAAGCAGTGGAGGAAAAATGACATAAAGAGGATTGACGCAAAACTCGTGGGGACAGCAAGACTTGGACAGCAGCCCCTTGTCCTGCTGTCACCATAGTTACCCAGTGCCCAGTCAGCGACATGTAACGCCCCTGTCCATGCCTACTCGTCCAAGTGTCTGTGGTGAAATGCACCCTGTCACACACAGAGTTTCTCAAAGAAGCGGTGATGTTGTGTGCGACATGCTGGTGGAGCGCAGGCACACCTTTCTTTGAGAAGTAGTGCCGACTGGGCATCTGGTACTGGGGCACTGCGACGGACATAAGGTCTCGAAAATCCTCTGTGTCCACCAGGCGGAAAGGCAGCATTTCTGTAGCCAAGAGCTTGCAGATGGTGAAATTCAACCTCTTAGCTTTCTCATGGCTAGGAGGAAATGGTCTTTTACTTGTCCACATCTGAGGGACCGAGGGCTGGCTATTGTGCTTAGACGGGGTTGATAAGGGTGTCCCCGGCAAACTGCCGGTCTGTGAGGAAGATGCAGGCGGACATGTTAGGTTGCCTTGATCCAAAGGTGGTGCTATCGATGTCGGACAGCGCTCAAGACCAGCTGGTGTTACCACCTCCAAAGAAAATGATGACCTGCCAATCACGCTGGCTGTTGCGGGTAAAGAGGTGGCAGGTCTGCGCCCCAAAACAGGTGTGACTGCTGTCCCCCCAGTCACAGAGGATGAAGAGGCCGCGGATGCACAAGATATGGCAGACGGTGGTTGGCCCGGCCGGCTAGACCGCATTGTAGCACACTGAGCTTCCCACTGCAACTTATGCTTCATGTCCATGTGCCGGTTCATGCATGAAGTACTCAAACTATGTATTTTTTGGCCTCTACTTAGCTTTTGCTGACAAATGTTACAGATAACACGAGTTGGGTCATCTTTATCGATCTGAAAAAATGCCCAGGCTATGCAAGGCTTAGCACCCATGCGACCTGAAGAGCCACCACGACTTGTGGTGAGAGGCAGAGTTGTGTTTGAGGATGCAGTTGTTGACGTGCTTCCAGTACTACGTCTCTGTCCAGGAAGGCGCAACCTGACCTCGTCGTCACTAGCATCTTCCTCCACCTCCTCTGCTGACCTTATCTCTTGGCTGACTGTGGGTTGACAGTAAGTGTGATCTCCGACCTCATCATCACCCTGTGCGTTATCACACCCGTCGTCCTCAGAGCCAACCTGTTCCTGCCCTGACAAAAAACTAAAGTTGTCGCTCCAATCAGGTATTTGAGTCTTATCATCGTCTTCCTCATTGTCTCCACCAACAGGAGTTACAGTTTGGGAATGAGGGTCTACATTATGGTCAGAACCTTCTGCGTCTGGTCCTGGATCTGACTCATAAAGATTCTGGGCATCAGTGCAGATCATTTCCTCGTCTGGATTCACAGAAGCGCTGGAGTCGACCTCTGATTCCCAGGCTATAGTATGAGTAAACAGCTCTGCAGACTCAACCATCTGTTCTACCTCATACTCAGACGGGCAGCTGGAGATTTGGGAGCTGTGAGGAAGCAAGTGCGATTTGGGTGACACCTTTGAGGACTGGAGTATTTGTGATGTTGAAGTTGATGTGGAGGAGAGCCCACTTAAAGTAGCACTTGATATCCGTTGAAGCACCTGCTGTTTTTGTGCCTCATCTGGAATTTGTAGCGATTGGCGTGGCCGTAAGAAAGGGATCTTATCACATTGTCCGCTAAAAGAAGTAGACATTTTAGTTTGGCTGGAAGATGGTCTTTCTTCTGCACCTACCCCACGGACACAACCTTTTTTCCCCTTCCCAACACTCCTATTCCCCTTTCCACCAGCAGCAGGCCTTTTTCCACTCATTTTGGTGGTTAACTAATTCACAACTCTGGAGTTGTTTGCACAAATAAACAATGGATGGTAACCGAGCAGAGCTGAGTGGCCAAACTGTGGTATTAGGCCAAAACTATTGGCTGGGTTAGATGCAGAAAAAAATTATTTTTAATTTGCAACCTGATGGAGGTCAGTATAGATGGACTAATAGACCAAGTCCCACACACTGCTAGAAGCCCAAATATTTTTTCAGAGCTAGATGCAGAAAAAAATTATTTTTAATTTGCAACCTGATGGAGGTCAGTATAGATGGACTAATAGACCAAGTCCCACACACCGCTAGAAGCCCAAATATTTTTTCAGAGCTAGATGCAGAAAAAAATTATATTCAATTTGCAACCTGCTGGAGGTCAGTATAGAAGGACTAATAGAACAAGTCCCACACACTGCTAGAAGCCCAAATATTTTTTCAGAGCTAAATGAAGAAAAAAATTATTTTTAATTTGCAACCTGATGGAGGTCAGTATAGATGGACTAATAGACCAAGTCCCACACACTGCTAGAAGCCCAAATATTTTTTCAGAGCTAGATGCAGAAAAAAATTATATTCAGTTTGCAACCTGATGGAGGTCAGTATAGATGGACTAATAGAATGATGCTATGCCCAAAAGATTTTACTTCACTAGGTGCAGTAAAAAAATTGGTATTCTATACACAGGTGGTATATCTTGCAACACAGATAGGCTACTCCACTGACTAACACACTCTGCAATAGGCCAAAAAGGATTAGCTTTGCTAGATTCAGCCAAATGCTGTGAAAAAAACTTGCACAGCACTGGCACAGACCTGCCTGGCAAAAACTGATAGGAACTGATGTAACCTAGTCCTGAAAAGGACTCCAATTACAATTAGTCTTTACTCCCACAATCTATCTATTTAAGAGCACAGACCTGCCTGATAAAAGTCGTAGGAAATGCTGTAACCTAGTCCTTAAAAGGACTGCAATCACAACTATTCCCTACTCCCAAGCTATCTGTATATTTGTGCGAAAATTGGCTTGAAATTAACAAGGTATAGCGCACACAGCAACAGCGGTGCCGTCTAACACGCAGCTGCAGCAGTGAGAAAATGGTGGCGACGGGGAAAATGGCTTGGTCTTATAGGGCAAGGACATGTGACATACACTGCCAATCACACATGCCCTTGCTTGTGTGAAAAAAAGCACTTCGCTCCGTGTGTGCGCTGCTGATAGGCTGACAGATTGCACCTCCCCACTGCAAATGCGGGAAAGAGAAAAAAAAATGGAGATCTTCATTGTTCCTGCAGAGATCCATCCCCTGCACCTCCCCCCGCCCCGCTGTACACTCAAACTGCGTATTAACATTAATTTTCATCATTACTGAGAAAAAATCCAGTTATGATTTTGGTGCACGAACAGTTATCGAACATAACCTCGAACAGCCGAATTTTTCTCAAATTGTTCGTGTTCGCCGACCGGCTCGAACACCGCCCAAAACAGCTCGAATTTGAGATTGGCAAACAGTTCGAGTAGAACAACGCTCATCTCTTCAGATAACCAACCCACAAGGGATTTCAGGTTCCTTGGCCTAAGAAGCCTGGAGGCTCCGCCACACAGAGGGACCGGTACAGCATGGAGAAGCTACAGGTACCTAAGGCCCGAGTCGCAAGCCATACAGGCGTAGTACACGGCAAGCTCAGGGACGTGGGCTATCATACCACTAAAGGGGGAGATAGTCAGCAAGGGCAGAGAGAGAACGGTAGGCCTACCCACTCACCCTGGCCAGTGGAGCTCACCCGAATGCCCTCAGACACCCAGGTCCATTCCTACCCTGTACTCCTGGTGGGTCTGTGATAAGTTCTGCAGTAAAAGACCCTGGACTGCATTATTGGACTCTGTGTGATTACTGCGGCGCCTGCACCATCACCTCCAACATCCTATTACACTGCCCTGAGGCTACACTCCTCCCGTGGGGAGTTGTACTATTCCCTGCTGCATCCCCAACACCAGCCTCAGTGGTCTGCCTTGCAGCGGCGGTCCTCCCTGACCGCAATCCACGGGTGGCGTAGTCGGACATTACCTAAAACATATAAAAGGCTGCCACTGGTCTGACCACCCTGAGCCATGGGACCGGGTCGCCACTACTACTCCCAGCATTGCCCTGAAGCCCGGTCCCGAGTGCCCCAAGGCCCAGGGGGCAAGTCACCAGCACACCTTAAGCTCTAACTGGGCTCCCTGAATCTAGCTAGCAGGAGCCTCGTGCTCCACTGCTGAACTATTAACTGAGTTCTCTAGACTAGACTGAGCTCCACTGCAGACTGACCAGTCTTAGGCTTCACTACTGCAGGAACTCTTCAGAGGAACTGAACTGCCTAGCTCCACCTTCCCTATTTATATCCCTAACGGGCTCCATCTGCTGGTCTGAGGTGGAAGGTGGAGATGTGTGAATGTTTATGGGGGCCTCTTGTGGAGGATTCCATCAATGCACTCTTCTAGGATCTGTGATACCAAGCGCAGCTGGGCGTCACAGATGCTATTGACGACGAGGTTAGGTTGCGCCTTCCAGGACAGAGACGGAGTACTGGAAGCACGTCAACAACTGCATCCTCAACCACAACTCTGCCTCTGACCACAAGTCGTAGTGGCTCTTCAGGTCGCATGGGCTCTAAGCCTTGCATAGCCTGGGCATTTTTTCAGATCGATAAGGATGACCCAACTCGTGTTATCTGTAATATTTGTCACCAAAAGCTAAGTAGAGGCCAAAAAATCCATAGTTTGAGTACTTCATGCATGAACCGTCACATGGATATGAAGCATAAGTTGCAGTGGGAAGCTCACTGTGCTACAATGCGGCCTAGCGGCCCGGGCCAACCACCGTCTGCCCCATCTTGTGCATCTGCGGCCTCTTCATCCTCTGTGACTGGGAGGACAGCAGTCACACATGTTTTTGGACGCAGACCTGCCACCTCTTTACCCGCAACAGCCAGTGTGATTGGCATGTCATCATTTCATTTGGAAGTGGAAACACCAGCTGGTGTTGAGCACTCTCCGACATCGAGAGCACCACCTTTGGATCAAGGCAACCTAACTTTTCCACCTGTATCTTCCTCACAGACTGGCAGTTTGCCGGGAACACCCTACTCAAACCCGTCTAAGCACAACAGCCAGCCCTCGGTCCCTCAGATGTGGACAAGTAAAAGACCATTTCCTCCTAGCCATGACAAAGCTGAGGTTGAATTTCACCATCTGCAAGCTCTTGGCTACAGAAATGCTGCCTTTCCGCCTGGTGGACACAGAGGATTTTCGAGACCTTATGTCCGTCGCAGTGCCCCAGTACCAGATGCCCAGTCGGCACTACTTCTCAAAGAAAGGTGTGCCTGCGCTCCACCAGCATGTCGCACACAACATCACCGCTTCTTTGAGAAACTCTGTGTGTGACAGGGTGCATTTCACCGCAGACACTTGGACGAGTAGGCATGGACAGGGGAGTTATGTGGCGCCCCGAGGGCTCGGCCGCTACAGGGGTATTGCACCTCTGCCAGAGGTGTGATATTCCACTCCCGGGTAAGGATGGAGTATGGACCAGGGCTCAGTTAGCTGCATGCAGCACACACACCCCATTTCCCAGGGACAGCTCAACGGTGCTCCCACTAGACAGAAGTGCAGGCACGACCGACCATGTCCCTGCTGAAGTGGGGAGGAAGGGGTGGAACACCCAGTGCTGTAGGGGCAGATAGGGGGCGGTTCCTGAGCGTAGGTAGGAGCCCATTGGTTGCTGGTCACCTGGGCTCATGGTCAGAGGGAGGTATAAAAGGTGGGCACCATCTTAGTTCTGGGTTCGTTCAGCCAGAGGAGAAGACAGGGAGTAGAGGCTCTGTAGGAGCTCTACTCCAGGAGGGCCTAGTGAGAGGCCGAGGAGGAGGTGAAGGGGAGCTGAGATTCTGGCTCATCTCAGCTCCAAGAGAACGGAACAAGAAAGGAACAGAAAGGAACAGAGAAAGAGAAGGAGAGACAGAGAAACAGAAGGGCTCAGGAACAAGAAGGTGGAAGGGACCCTAAGAACCCACGAGAATCCAGGGTGCAGGGTCAGGCAGATTAAGGGTACCGGATCCCAAGTTGGTGGAGGAGAAACAACCCTCAGCCAAAGACCGGTCGTCGTGATCATCTATTGGTGCGACACCTCATCAAACCTGCTAGGAAGGCACCATATAGGACAGCGGAGGACGGGGCCCACGTTTAACCGCACAAGTCCGCGGCAACCGGACAAAAGTGGGTCACTGGTGAGGCAGGCCAGAGAAAGGATTAAAGGGGGTCCTGTGCCATGCTCCTGAACTGCCTGGGAGTTGACCGAACCCCTTACCTGGTGGACGCAGCACGGCTCGGGCGGTCACTGCCGACGGAAGTGACCCGGAACAAACGAACTGTGAGTAAAGACCCTAGACTGTAACTTGTTGTCCGTGTGCTCTTTCGCTCCTCCGGCACAACCGGTACTGGGACCTTCACCACCATCACTCCCAACATCCACTACACTGCCCTGGGGCTGCACTCTTCCCGTGGGGAGTCACATCACCTCAGCTGCACCCATCATCAGCCCCAGCGGACTGCCTTGCAGCGGCGGTTCCTAATAACCGCAATCCACGGGTGGCGTAGTCGGACATTATCTCAAGTACGTAGCAGATTACCATTGGCCTGACCACCCTGAGCCGCGGGACCGGGCCGCCACTACTACTCCCAGCGTCTCCCTGTCGCCCGGATCTGCGTGCCCAACGGCCCAGGGGGCGAGTCAGCTTTGGCGTAGTCGGCAGGATCGTGACCAACCCGCCACAAACGGGTATTGCGTGCCTGAAGAAAATTGCACATGTACTTTAAAAAGAAGTTTCCCGCCGTCCGGAGTCGTTTCCCGCCATCCGGAGCCGATTCCCGCCATCAGACGCCATCTTGGACCGTTTCCCGCCGTCTTCATCCGTTTTTCCCGCCCTGGCAGAGCGGACGCCATTATGTGTGCACCAAAAGACAGCAGGAAGCCACCTCCCATCGTGGGCCAGATCCCAGAATGGCGCCAAAGAAGGGGCCCGCCCCCACCAGCCATGAATGCAGCAGTGGAGATATCTATCAACATGGGGGGGCTGCCCCTGAAAGTGATTGTCACCAAGTTGCCCCGGGGCCGCCCCCAAGGGGGGTGGGAAGAGAAGAAAACTGCGGGGCAGGGGGTGGTCTGGATCAGTCCAGACAGACCGCACCCGGGAATGGACGCCCTGAGCAGCACCAGTCTCCTGGCCCGAAGCCTGCTGCAGGCCGAACCGCTCTGCAGCCTAGCAGAAGTCCTGGCGCAGCTCCCCAGAGATCCGGAGCGTGCGCAAGCTGCACTGGAGGACCTGGAGCGGAGGATGGTCCGGGCGCAGCAAGATGCACTCACATAGTGGAGAAAAGAACTGGCCCGGCAGGCCGAGACCCACCAGCGACAGACTTCAGCCGCACCCCGCGGTTTGCCTGCCTCGGAGGACGGCGCAAGAGGAGAGAGGACCGGAGGCGACGCCGCGGAGGGAGCCGCGAGGACTGAGGCAAGTGAATGGGACGTCACCACCCCAAGCCCAGCAACCGCAAGCCTGCCCCAGCCCCCAGTCGCGGCACCCGAAGCCCCACTCACCGCACCTGTTGCCGCGCCGCCACTGCTTCCAGCTAGGCCTCAAGCGGTGAGCGCCGCGGCCACGCCCCGCCCATCGCCACGCCCCTTGACCCCGGGCGCCGTAAAACGAGAAGCGTCATCGGCCTGGTCGCAAGGCCTGGATGACCCGGGCGCCATCGCTGAGCCTGCGCCCCTGTCCCGGACGGGACTACCACCTAGCGCGACCGAGAGACCCCTGGCCTGGTCGCAAGGCCGAGTGCCCCCGGGAGCTGCCCCCAGATCAAGTCCCTCTACCATACCACGACTGGGTGTGGACTTGATTGCCCATCATACCAGTCCGGATGGACTGCCCCTGGAGTGGCCGGCCGAAGTCATCAGCAATCAGCCATGGAAGACCCAGCCCCCGCGCGAGCCTCTGTTACCGGCTCCAGAACCCGTGGAGGTCCCCCTACCCCCACTGGAGGACATCCAATTTGCGTGGGACCCCACCGGCGAGAACTTGATGGGGTTCTCCCAAGAGACTCGGGCAGACGCGGTCCGTCGTCTGGAGGCCTGTCATCAGCAACTGGCGACCTTTGAGCGGGAGCGACGAGAGAGACGCGTCAGGGAGGAACGGCTCCAAGCCCAGAGTGCTGAACAGAAACGTAAGGCCCGCCAAGACCCCAAAGCTGCCCGTGGTCCCCGAATCACTGGGACCATAGTCAAGTTACACATGGAGAACGGCTGGGGCTTCATCAGGGGCCCAGAAACAGCAGGCGACGTCTTTGTGACCCGCAGGGACGTCGAAAGTCATCTACCTGAGGGGCATCGTGGCCGTGACCTGTACCCTGGTGATGTGGTCACCTTCACCCGCCACGTAGGTGCGAAAGGACCATACGCCCTACATGTCCACCGGCTCACTGAGGAGGAGCTACAATACCGCGGCTATGAGGAGAGCCAAGAGGACCCGGACGGGTCTGAGGAGCCATATGAGGAGGAAGAAGGAGCCTATGGAGGACACCGCTACTAGTAAGTAGCAAAGTACCTGTGTACATAGTTACCCGTCAGGACATCCGAATCGTTTTTGGGACTGTTCCCGTCTTGAAAGTGTGGTCCCCACTGGGACAAGTATCAAACTGTTACCTGTGTGCCCCTATCCCCTAAGTAATCTGGCTGAGGACTGAGAGCAGCCGTCCTTCTTCCCCTAACAGGCTGAGGACTGTGAGCAGCCATTCCCCTATCCCACCGGCCGCGGACTGGAAACGGCCAATTCCATGTATATAGTTGCGCTTCCTAAAGCGCCCCCTACTGGTTTTATACAAGAACCGCAACGTCTACCTCAAAGTTAAAATGGACTGTTGCACCTTAAAAAAAAAAAAAAAAAAGGAAGAGCACCTGGTTGCAAGTTGCACCGCAGCCAAGAACCCAAGAATATGCTTTAATTAAAAATGTTTTATATATGAAAAGTTTTTATATGCTGCTAGATATTGATGTGAATGTTTTCTATAGTGTGATATGACAAAAGAGTTCCGGAAGTATTGAAAAAGTTTTCTATAATGCCTAGTGAAAAGAAAAGTGTGTCCCATAAAGGGAGTTGAACCGTAATGTCTGTTTCTAAATGTAAAAAGTTTTTGAAAAAGTTTTGCATGTCCTGTAATCAACTGTTTTTGCTCTTTTCCAGCCCGAGGACGTGCTGTGCTTTACCAGGGGGGAATGTGGCGCCCCGAGGGCTCGGCCGCTACAGGGGTATTGCACCTCTGCCAGAGGTGTGATATTCCACTCCCGGGTAAGGATGGAGTATGGACCAGGGCTCAGTTAGCTGCATGCAGCACACACACCCCATTTCCCAGGGACAGCTCAACGGTGCTCCCACTAGACAGAAGTGCAGGCACGACCAACCATGTCCCTGCTGGAGTGGGGAGGGAGGGGTGGAACACCCAGTGCTGTAGGGGCAGATAGGGGGCGGTTCCTGAGCGTAGGTAGGAGCCCATTGGTTGCTGGTCACCTGGGGTCATGGTCAGAGGGAGGTATAAAAGGTGGGCACCATCTTAGTTCTGGGTTCGTTCAGCCAGAGGAGAAGACAGGGAGTAGAGGCTCTGTAGGAGCTCTACTCCAGGAGGGCCTAGTGAGAGGCCGAGGAGGAGGTGAAGGGGAGCTGAGATTCTGGCTCATCTCAGCTCCAAGAGAACGGAACAAGAAAGGAACAGAAAGGAACAGAGAAAGAGAAGGAGAGACAGAGAAACAGAAGGGCTCAGGAACAAGAAGGTGGAAGGGACCCTAAGAACCCACGAGAATCCAGGGTGCAGGGTCAGGCAGATTAAGGGTACCGGATCCCAAGTTGGTGGAGGAGAAACAACCCTCAGCCAAAGACCGGTCGTCGTGATCATCTATTGGTGCGACACCTCATCAAACCTGCTAGGAAGGCACCATATAGGACAGCGGAGGACGGGGCCCACGTTTAACCGCACAAGTCCGCGGCAGCCAGACAAAAGTGGGTCACTGGTGAGGCAGGCCAGAGAAAGGATTAAAGGGGGTCCTGTGCCATGCTCCTGAACTGCCTGGGAGTTGACCGAACCCCTCACCTGGTGGACGCAGCACGGCTCGGGCGGTCACTGCCGACGGAAGTGACCCGGAACAAACGAACTGTGAGTAAAGACCCTGGACTGTAACTTGTTGTCCGTGTGCTCCTTCGCTCCTCCGGCACAACCGGTACTGGGACCTTCACCACCATCACTCCCAACATCCACTACACTGCCCTGGGGCTGCACTCTTCCCGTGGGGAGTCACATCACCTCAGCTGCACCCATCATCAGCCCCAGCGGACTGCCTTGCAGCGGCGGTTCCTAATAACCGCAATCCACGGGTGGCGTAGTCGGACATTATCTCAAGTACGTAGCAGACTACCATTGGCCTGACCACCCTGAGCCACGGGACCGGGCCGCCACTACTACTCCCAGCGTCTCCCTGTCGCCCGGATCCGCGTGCCCCACGGCCCAGGGGGCGAGTCAGTTACATGTCGCTGACTGGGCACTGGGTAACTATGGTGACAGCAGGACAAGGGGCTGCTGTCCAAGTCTTGCCGTCCCCACGAGTTGTACGTCAATCCTCTTTATCTAGAAGTTCCTCCACTGCTTCTGCCTCCTCAACCTCCTCTCGGTCCTCCACCTGCACCCAAAGCCTGTCTGGTAATGCCACCCGCTTTCTAACTGGGCAGAAGGAATCTTGCACACCTCCTTACTATGCTGGCAGCAGGACTCAATGGCATCAGGCGGTGTTTAATTTGAAATGTCTGGGAAATGTGAGTCACACAGCTGAGGAGTTGTTGTCAGCTCTGGAGACCCAGTTTCATGAATGGTTGTATCCACTGGACCTGCAACCAGGGAAGGCCATGTGCGACAATGCTGCAAACCTGGGTGCGGCCCTTCGCCGGGGCAATGTCACACACGTGCCTTGTATGGCTCACGTGTTGAACCTGGTTGTCCAGCAATTTTTAGCCCACTGTCCCGGACTAGATGGCCTTCTGCAGAGGGCACGGTCGCTGTGTGCTCACTTCTGCCGTTCGCATCCCGCAGCTCAATGACTTACATCTCTACAAAAGTCTTTGGGCCTGCCAGTTCACCAGCTGAAACGCGATGTGCCGACACGGTGGAATTCAACTATGCACATGTTGCAGCGACTGTGGCAGCACCGAAAAGCCCTGGTGCAATACGCTCTGACGTATAGCCTGGGCGAATGAGATCCAGAGGTGGGGCAAATCAAGCTGCAAGAGTGGTCTCAGAACAGGGACCTATGAAGTTGACGCGCCCCCTGGGCCGTGGGGTACCCAGAGCCAGACCGGTAGACGCTGGGGGTTGTAGTCACTGTGGCGGTGACCCTGGGCGGTCAATCCAAGAGTAATTTGTATATATGGGTTTTATAATATCCGACTAAGCCACCTATGGAGTGCGGCCAAAGGGGCCGCCGCTGCGGAACAGTCCTCTGAAGCTGGTGGTTTTGCAGCAATGGTATTATTACTCCCCACAGGAAGAGTCTAGCTTCAGGGCAGTGTGGGTGGATGATGGTGGTTGTAGTGCAGGGAGTCAGTAATGAACACAGAGTCCGTGTGATGCAGTCCCAAGATCTTTACTCACAGTTGTTGCAGTCCAGATTACAGGTACCATAGCAATCTCCCCTGTCGTGCTGTGCCCCCGTGAGGGGCTCAGTCCACCCCCAGATAGCTCCGGAGTACTTAGCAGGACCCCCTTCTGTGTGTCCTTTCTCTGGCCTTCTCCCTGCACTTCGCACCCAGTGACACTTCTATCCGGTATCCTCGGGCCTTGGCGGGCGACGTGTGTTCCGTCCCCTGTGTCCTATGTGGCTACCTTCTTAGTGAGACTGGTGTGGACTTTGGCCTGCTGTACATGAAATGCTGCAGCCTCCGGTTTTTAGTTGAGCCTTGCTGTTTCTCCGCTAGTTGAGGGACCGATTCCCCTTATCTGGCCTGACCCCTCTACCTCCTGGTAGCAGGGGGCGTACGGGTGGCCTTCTGCACGGCCCGTACCCCTAGGGTCACTTCGGTTCCTGGAGCCTTCCTGCTCCCACTCCTCTCTTCTCTCCTTCAGTCCTGGGCCTCCCAGGCTAGGCCCGCCTCCGGAGCAGAGCTCCTGCAGAGCCTCTGCTCCTGTCACTTCTCCTCCTCTGTCTGGCTTGCTCTTTCTAAGATGACTTCCTATTTATACTCTCCCTGTCATGTGCTCCCCTAAGCTGCTTTCTCCACCCACAACCACTACATAGGACCCTCCCGCCAGCTAGGGACCTGGGACTGTGCTCTCCCTTAGGAGCAATCTCGCCCTACCCCCACTGCGGGTATGTGTTGGATGCGGGTGTTAGGGTCCCGAGCCATACTCCTTCCTTACCTGAGGGTGAGATACCACACCTCTGGGTGAGATGCAGTACCTCTGTGGCGACTGAACCCTCAGGGGCGCCACACACCCTTCTACACAGTTTTGAAATGGCTACGAAGATGTTTAGTGCTGACGATGCCATTATCAGCATGACTATTCCGGTGACTTACATGCTGGAGCACACGTTAAACAGAATTCAGAGTCAGGTGGTGGGACAAGAGGAGGTGGAGGAAGTAGAGGAGGAGTCGTATGCGGAAGGGATAACATCTCCAAGGTCCAGACCGTCGGCAGCACCAAGAAGGCAGGCATGGGAGGGTGGGGGAGAGGGATTAACCAGGGCGCATGGTAGCAGCCAAACTGTTGAGGAAGGTGCAGGAGCCGAGGAAGAAGTGGAGGACGAACTGGTGATGGGCATGTAAGACTCATCAGATGAGGGAGACCTTGATCACTTTTCTGTTGTGTGAGGTTGGGGGGAGAGGGCAGAGGAAGGAAGCATGATTCTTACCTCGCTACCAACACAACAAGTACTTGGTCCTCCTGGATGCGCAAGACACATGAGTGTCTTCTTGCTGCACTACCTGCAACATGACCCTTGGATTGTCAGAATTCGAAGTAATCCCGACTACTGGGTTGCCACACTCTTAGATCCCCGGTACAAAAATAAATTTGCCGAAATAATTCCTGCCATAGAAAGGGATTCACGCATGCAGGAGTATCAGCAGAGGCTGTTGCAGAATCTTACATGTGCTTTTCCACAAAACACCAGTGGTGCACGTAGTGAATCTCACAGTTCTAACTTGTAAACCGTGGGACTGTCGAGTCTTCATCACTCAAACCGTAACAGTAACACAGTATCTGCTGGTAACAGCAACTTTGTGGAATCGTTTCACCACTTTTTTAGCCCATCCTTTGCAAGGCCACAGGAGACAAGAAGTCTGACACATAGTCAACGCCTAGAGAGGATGGTACAGGAGTATCTCCAAGTGAACATCGAAGCCATGACTGTGTCACTGGACCTTTGCTTATTTTGGGATTTCAATCTGGAAAAATGTCCGGAGCTCGCCACTCACGCCTTGGAGATCTTGTCATGCCCTGCAGCCAGCGTTCTCTCTGAAAGTGTGTTCAGCGCTGCTGGTGGTGTGCTGACAGATAAGCGCACGCGGCTGTCCACTGAGAATGTAGACAGACTCACGTTCATAAAGATGAACAAATCATGGATCCGCAAGGACTTTTCTACCCCTGTGTCATCCTGGGGAGACTAAAAGCTTGAGGATTTGGTAAAATCACCTCACCAACCGTTTTAAGCAACTCTGGGGCAATTGATGCCACTTAAGTGGTGTCTGTGCCACAATTTTTGGAAAAAATGGAGACTCTTTTTGGAGTCCCCTTGCTGTGTTTTACGTGACGTTGGCATCGTCAATTCCAGGTATGTTGGGTCGCCCCCCCCACTTTTAACTGTAAGAAACTACATACACTACATACACTATGGCTTGGGGTAACACAGATGGTTGAGTCTGAAGAGCTGTTTACTCAAAGGTCTGCTCCAAAGCTTCAGTGTCTGCTAGTCAGCGTAGAATTTTTAACTGCATCTAGCCTAGGCAATACTTTGGGCGTAGTAGCCCAGCTGCGAAGCAAGCTGCACCGCCTGTGTATCTAATAAGATTTTTTAAATGCATCTAGCCTAGGCAGACTGTGGGGACCTCCAATCAAACCCAGACGCTCAGCCCCCCTACCGCCCCCCTTTCCTTGATAATACAATAATGTAACTCTTACAACTGGATGGGTGTGGATCGGTCACAGCTTTATTAACTCTTTATACTCATTCCATTAGAAAGGCATTTTATTTCTAAAATAATTCAGCTTGTTGCAGCATGCCTGGGTCTCCACACCGGCAAGTTGGCCAACAAGTGTAACTCTCCAACATGTCCTTTCTATTTCCAGGCCACGGAGGATCCTGTGTACTCGTATGCAGGACTCTGACCCCCACCCATCACTCTTAATGCTTGTTCCACTCCGTCCTGGAGTCCTGACAGGAATATGTCCAGTCCAATATCTATTAAGTGAACACTGTCGGGCCGTATGAGGCCTGCTTTATCTCCTTCCAGTTGTCGGTGTTGCATCACTACACCGCCTCTGTCTCTTCTAAATTTTGCCATCTGAATATTTATTACCCGCCTTGTCCGTTCGATGGCCGTGATGTCTCGCACACCTTGCCATACCGCTATCGGCACAATCTCTGACCATACTATAGTTAGTTTTGTGAAAAATTCTCTGAAGCGCTCAGTGTCTAGTTTCATTATTGCCATTAGTTATGCGCTCTTGTGATGACCTAGGTCGTTTCCCCCGGCCTGTATAACTAAGATGACCGGACCTCTTGCCTCTCTCTCTACCTTGATTACCTCCATTAGTACCTGTGGCCATAGCAGGCCTCTAATACCTCTCCAGTTTAAATATGTGTTATGAATCTCTAATTTCCTCTTTCACCCTTTTTTCTACCCAATATATATACGAGTGGCCTATCACCCACACTGTTGGCTTAGCGTCACCTGTAAAAGAAACAAACCACGTTAGGATAACAAGTCCGGTCTTATGTATCTTGCCAAACACGTGGATCGCCATCTCCCTATCCTCTGAACTTCCGTTTCTGACAGTCCTGCTCTTGCTGCTTCCGTGGCCGCGCCTATGCGGAATGAGTGTGTCCCGTAATCTTTGGGGTGGTTCCCTGCCGATGTTATGCATTTATTAAATATAGCTTGGAACTGGTATCTTGATAATGGTATTCCATCAATGTGTGATAGGAAGAAATTACTTTGTGATCTGATGGTTATATATGTTTTTACTATTGTGTACCATTTGTGGGTTGTAGAAGTACCCAAGTGCCCCTGCCCGCTGGAACCATTTTCGATTGGCGTATGCGTAGACATATTGCATTATTGGCTATGACTACGTCCTGGTGTAATAAGCCTCCACTGGTGGTAATTTTGGATTGAGGGACTAATTCGCTTATGCATAGTGCCCCGAAGAAGGCGATCGCAAATGCAGTAGACAGTAGTGTTGCTTCAAATTGTGAGTGTTAGGGATATGATGTAAGAAATCAGTTTTAGTGACACTGGACGGGACGTCTACACTCCTGACTTGGCTGACCCCTTTTCCACCCTTTTATGGATTGTTTGATGATGAATCTCTTTGTCACATCTCCCCAATTCAGTAGTTGGAAGTGAAATGCTACTCTGGTCAGACACCGCTGCGCTGACATCCTTGATATGCCCCTCATCATTAGCTGGTGGAGAAATTCTATGGTGACTTGTAATCTGGCTTGTTCCCATTGGTCAACCCGTCTGCCTGCTACTAGTCGTGTCCACTCTTCCCATGCCTTACCGTATGCTTGCCACGTCGACGGGGCAACTGACGCTCTGATTAATGGCATCAACTATTCGCCACTAGATCCCATAGGGAGGGTGGGCAACTGTTGCCCGATGGGTGGGCGTTGGGGAGGAGCTCTGTGAAAATCTGCCAATTGAATTGTGATAAAGCGTTATCAGCAGCTTTAGACTCCTCAGCATCGTGGCTAGCGCAGACCCATAAATTGTGTTTTAGGCACAGGAATGCTAGCCAGCGTAGTAGGCCTAGCACTGGGAGAGACGATGATGCCATCTTATTAATGCAGTGCGCTAGGCTGGTGTTTTTTGTTATGAAGCGTATATTTTTGTTAGCCAGGCGCGCGCCCCATATTTCTATTGCTACCACTATTGGGAAGAAAAATTCTTTTCCGGGCTAGATGCAGCTAAAAATTATTATTAATTTCAAAGCTGGTGGAGCTTGGTATAGATGGCCTAATACAATGAGTACAACACACTGCTACTATGCCCAAAATTATTTTCCAGGCAAGATGCAGCTAAAAATTATTATTAATTTGAAAGCTGGTGGAGCTTAGTATAGATGGCCTAATAGAATGAGTACCACACACTGCTACTATGCCCAAAATTATTTTCCAGGCAAGATGCAGCTAAAAATTATTAGTAATTTGAAAGCTGGTGGATCTTAGTATAGATGGCCTAATAGAATGAGTACCACACACTGCTAATATGCCCAAAATTATTTTACAGGCAAGATGCAGCTAAAAATTATTATTAATTTGAAAGCTGGTGGAGCTTAGTATAGATTGCCTAATAGAATGAGTACCACACACTGCTAATATGCCCAAAATTATTTTACAGGCAAGATGCAGCTAAAAATTATTATTAATTTCAAACCTGGTGGAGCTTGGTATAGATGGCCTAATACAATGAGTACCACACACTGCTACTATGCCTAAAATTATTTTCCAGGCAAGATACAGCTAAAAATTATTAGTAATTTGAAAGCTGGTGGAGCTTAGTATAGATGGCCTAATAGAATGAGTGCAACACACTGATACTATGCCCAAAATTATTTCCCAGGCAAGATGCAGCTAAAAATTATTAGTAATTTGAAAGCTGGTGGAGCTTAGTATAGATGGCCTAACAGAATGAGTACCACACACTGCTAATATGCCCAAAATTATTTTACAGGCAAGATGCAGCTAAAAATTATTATTGATTTCAAAGCTGGTGGAGCTTGGTATAGATGGCCTAATACAATGAGTACCACACACTACTACTATGCCCAAAATTATTTTCCGAGCTAGATGCAGATAAAAATTATTTGTAATTTGCAAGCTGGAGGAGGTTAGTATAGATGGACTAAGAATAAGTCCCACACACTGCTACAAGCCCAAATTTATTTTCCGAGCTAGATGCAGATAAAAATTATTACGAATTTGCAAGCTGGTGGAGCTTAGTATAGATGGCCTAATAGAATGATGCTATGCCCAAAAGGTTTTACTTGGCTAGGTGCAGTAAAAAAAATTGTATTCTATACACAGGTGGTGTAGCTTGCAACACAGATACGCTACTCCACTGACTAACACACACTGCAAGAGGCCAAAAAGGATTTGCTTACCTAGATTTAGCCAAATGCTGTGAAAAACACTTGCACAGCACTGGCACAGACCTGCCTGGCAAAAAGTCCTAGGAAATGCTGCAAAATAGTCCTCAAAAGGACTGCAATCACAACAATTCCCTACTCCCAAGCTATCTGTATATTTCAGAGAAAATTGGCTTGAAATTAACACTGAAAGTATAGCGCACACAGCAACAGCGGTGCCGTCTAACACGCAGCTGCAGCAGTGAGAAAATGGTGGCGACGGGGAAAATGGCTGGGTCTTATAGGGCAAGGACATGTGACATACACAGCCAATGACACATGCCCTTGCTTGTGTGAAAAAGAGCAGTTCGCTCCGTGTGTGCGCTGCTGATAGGCTAACAGATTGCACCTCCCCACTGTAAATGCGGGAAAGAGAAAAAAAAAATGGAGATCTTCATTATTTCTGCAGAGATCCATCCCCTGCCCCTCCCCCCGCCCCGCTGTACACTCAAACTGCGTATTAACATTGATTATCAGCATTACTGTGAAAAAATCCAGTTATTATTTTGGTGCACGAACAGTTATCGAACATAACCTCGAACAGCCGGATTTTTTTCAAATCGTTCGTGTTCGCCGAACGGCTCGAACACCGCTCAAAACAGCTCGAATTTGAGATTGGCGAACAGTTCGAGTCGAACAATGCTCATCTCTAGTTCTAACAGTGACAGAGATAAGGAAGTGCAGTGACAAGGTCAAGTTCAAATGCAGGGGCAGCTAGGTAAAGTACACGACAATCGTTCAAGGCAATAGGAGAATGTACTGATATCCCTTGTGGACATTCCTGCCACGTCCGGAGTCTAGGGCTCGGTCCAGGTACTAAGGAGAGTGCCTGGTCTTCTGACATACAGAGGTCGGTGGACGCAGAAGGGCAGGTGGCTGGTCGCAGATGCACTGCTGAAGTGGACATGAAATTATTGAGGCTGATGGAGTCAGTGGGCTAAAGGATAGTCCAGGACAAATGAGTGGTAGGACTGAAGATGCGTTGTACTAAAGAAGTAAGAAACATGAAGTGCTGTGCCCTATCCCACATGTTACAACTTGATGAACTTGAACTGACTAGTAAACATTTGCTTGTTCCAATGACCTTGGTGTCCCCTTAATTTTGTGCGGCGATTCCTCAGGATGGAGGCCTGGAGACAGTGGAGGCCTATGGTCTACAAGTGAGTGTGATGCACCCCACACCTGACAGCACACTGGGACTGGGACACTGTTTTCCTGTAATGTGCCAAAGAGTAACAGGACAGCAGCCCGGTCATGACTACATCTCTCGGCCACTTTACACATGTTTCTATTATACTTTTTCTGTCACCCATGATGGCACAACGAGAGAGGGGATCTGCCCTTCAAGGACAGGAAACCTTCAAAATAAAAAGGGCGGCGCCTCTTTCCGCCTCAGTGGTTTCCTGTCCTTGATGGGGGACCTTCTTACTCGTCGGTGATGACAAGCATGAAGATTTGGTTTTACCTGGGCTGGGGCCGGTTGGTGGTGGCAGGGCACAGTCTCTGTTGCGGCCAGACCCGTGTGTCCAGGAAGCTCCGCGGAGGGCGCCGACATGTGGTCTCCTCGCATGTGGGCGCGGGTTTGCGGCACCTACACAGCATGGTGGCCGGCAGCCCCAAGTCCCGGATGTGACGTCACGGGGCGCGACCGTAAGTGACAAACCGGAAGTCATGTCCCGATGACGCGCACAGGGACCTCTGACCCCCGGATGTAATTTTCGGGGGAGGTACCGGAAGTTGCGGGAACGCCGGCCGGTGATCTCCCTGGCACAATGGGAGTACTTAAGGGTAGATCACCGGCCAGGCAGGGGCAGTGTGCACCATAATGGCCTCACAGCTGCCCTCCCCACTGCATCAGCAGCAAGAGCTGCAGACCATGCTGCAGCTGCAGGAGCACGAGGATATGGAGCAGCTACAGCAGCCTCGGCACCAGAAGCGCACCCAGGACCAGCGTCCACCGCAGAGCAGGAGCAGTGGGCGTTCTGGAACACGCAGCACCAGGGATTCAAGATCCAGCCGGCATAGCTCAAGCAGGATTGATGATTCCATGGTCTCCCGAGAAGTGTTGGATACCGTCCTTCCTCCCATTCCGGTACCCTGTCTTTATCTACTGGGTGGTGAGTAAGCTACGTGAAAGTCGATGTATTAATGTAGACTTTTTTTGTTTTGTTTTGTCTCTCTCCGTCCCTTTATCTGGTCAGGATATTCCTAAGAAATGCACGGGGAAATCCAAATACAGAGTGTGTGCCCTGTGTGAATGGGGTCTGACTAAAGACTGGCCTAAAAAGTTATGCCAGCCATGCATTGAGGAAACAATTTCGGAGGGAACTCCGGACTTTGCTTCAAATTTAAAAACCCTTATTAGGTCTGAGGTGGAAAGGTCGCTAAGATCATTTTCTCAGGCAAAAGAAGCACCCCAGACCCATAAAGCAAAAACTCCACCCACCCTTTCAGACTCTGAATCTGACAAGGGAATGCTGGATGACTCCACTGACTCTTCCTCTTCGGAAAGCAAGACAGGCACAGGTCATTGTTTTCCCCTAGAGAATGTGGATAGCTTAGTTAAAGCCACCAGGTCCACAATGGGGTTAGTTGACCAGAAGGCAAAAAAATTGATCCAAGATATTATGTTTGGTACCTTGGGTCGGAAGAACATAGAGTTTTTCCGATAAACGATAAGGTGCAGGGACTTATCAAGAAGGAGTGAGATAGGCCAGAGAAAAAGGGTCCCATTCCATCCTCCTTCAAAAGAAAATATCCCTTTGATGAGGAAGATACCGCATCCTGAAATAAAGCCCCGAAGCTGGATGTTGCTGTGTCCAAAGCTTCTAAAAATCTTCTCTCCCTTTTGAGGATACAGGGATGCTGAAGGACCCACTGGACCGGAAGGTAGATACCTTCCTTAAGCATACTTGGGATTCATCAGTGGGGGCATTGAAACCAGCATAGCAGCAACCTGTACTGTAAGATCCCTCATGGTTTGGTTAGACAGGTTAGAAGACCAGGTTCAAAATAACGAGTCACAGGACTCCATTCTGGCCTCTCTTCCAGTATTGAAAGGAGCTGCGGCCTTCTTATCTGACGCCTCTGCGAATTCCACCAGATTAGCGGCAAGATCTGCGGCCCTGTCTAATGTCGGCTGTAGAGCAGTCTGGCTGAAATGTTGCCCAGGGGATATACAGACAAAAGGGAAGCTATGTTCCCTTCCGTGTGAAGGAGATTTTCGTTTCGGTACCTCTCTTGACACAATTCTTGAGAAGGCAGGTCACAACAAAAAAGGATTTCCTAAATCTTCCTTCTCGACTTTTAAACAGTCCTTTCGGAGGAAGAAATTTGCCAGCAGAAGAACATCCACAGAACAACCTAGATGGGAGGATCGTTCCAAGAAAGGGAAAGGGTTTTTATTCAGCGGGCCCTCCCAAGATGGTCGTAAACCCCCAAAATGACTCTTTATCCCAGGTGGGATGGAGGCTCTCTCTCTTCCTTCTAGCCTGGGAAAGGATCTCTTCCAACAGGTGGATCCTCAGATTGATAAAATCAGGATTAAAGCTGGAATTTCTGAGGAACCCACCATAGAGCTTTATCCTGACTGCCTTAAAATCCTTTCTACTGGAACAGCCGGCACTGGAGGAAGAGATTTCAAGTCTCCTTCGAAAGAACGTCTTACGGGAGGTATCACCACAAGAGGAAAAAAGAGGATTCTATTCCCCCTTATTCCTTGTAAAGAAATCAGACAACTCATACAGAGTAATTATCAACTTGAAAGGCCTGAACAAATTCCTGAACATTCCTTCATTCAAGATGGAAACAATAAAATCAACGATAAGCCTTCTATTTCCTGGCTGCTACATGGCAGTCTTGGACCTAAGAGATGCGCATTATCATGTGCCAATCCATCACGACTTTCAGAGATACCTCAGAGTAGCCGTAATGGTACAGGGAGTCATCAGGCACTTTCAGTACCGAGCTCTTCCCTTTGGCCTAGCAGTGGTGCACCGCGTATTAACAAAACTTATAGCGGAGGTTACGGCTCATCTCAGGGAGGAAGACAGATTGATCATCCCGTGCTTGGACGACTTCCTAATAGTGGGGAAAACTAACGATCATTGCCTGGCCCAAGTGGATCAAGTGTGCGCCATCTTAAAAAACTTAGGATGGTATTTAAACCTGGAAAAATCAAAACTGATCCCGCAAACAACTTCGATCTTTTTAGGCTTTGCTCTGGATTCGGTTCAACAGGAATGCCGCCTGCCCGAACAGAAAAAGAAAAAATTTAGTTTCGGCAGCCATAGCACACCCAGTAATGACTCTCAGGGGGGTGATGTCTTTGTTGGGGTCTCTCACCTCCTGCATTCCAGCAGTATGCTGGGCCCAATTTCACTCAAGGGAATTACAATGGGATGTCCTAAAGAACGAAATCATCCTGAGGGGGCATCTGGAGGGCAGATTGACAGTCCCTCACAATGTAATTCAGTCACTGCACTGGTGGTTAAGGGCAAATGCGTTCCGGACAGGCGTCCCCTGGGTTCCCCTTGTTACCAGAGTAATTACTAACAGACACCAGCCCCAGGGGGTGGGGGGCGCACCTAGACAACCACCCTATACAGGGAACTTTGTCAGAGGAGGAGAGTCTGGAGTCTTCCAACATGTGGGAACTACGAGCAGTAGAGAATGCTTCTTCTTCTAATCAGCTTCTTACCCCTTCTACGAGGACATCACGTAAAAATTCTGTCCGACAACCAGGTCACTGTAACATATGTGAACCACCAGGTGGGAACTCGCTCAAAATCTCTAATGCAGGTTGAAGGGAGGATATTTTCTCTAGTGGAAGGGAAAGTTCTCTTTTTAAAGGCCCTTCATATAAGAGGAGAGGACAACATGAAGGCAGACTTTCTAAGTCGCAGGCCACTATTGCAAGGAGAATGGACTCTAAATCATTCAGTTTTCCATCAGCTAGTGGCCATGTGGGGGTCTTCAGAGGTCGACCTCTTTGCGACTCGTCAGAACACCAAATTAAAAAAGTTCTGCTCACTGAATCTCACGGAAAATCCACTAGTAGTAGACGTCTTCCAGTGCAGATGGGATTTTAGTCTGGCCTATGCCTTTCCCCCAGCGTTCCTGATTCCAGCAGTGTTGAGGAAGATCCGGGAGGATCAGACTCGAGTGGTCCTCATAGCCCCCTTGTGGCCCAAGAGACCATGGTTCTTTTGGCTGAGAAGCATGTCAATCATGAACCCCTGGATTCTCCCAGAGATTCCCGACCTTTTTGCTCAAGGTCCTATATTCCATCCTCAGGTGAAAGGATTGCACTTAGTGGCCTGGAACTTGAGAGGTCATTGCTAGAAGGTTGGGGATCCTCATCGAATCTAGTTACTACTCTTCTAGGTAGTAGGAAACCGATCACTACTAAGATTTATAGTAGAATCTGGAAGAAATTCTTGTCATCTGACGAATTCTCCCTGGGGGAGAGGGTTCTCGTAAAGTCCATTTTGGAATTTCTTCAAAAAGGGCTGGAATAAGGCCTAGCGGTCAGCACCCTAAAGGTCCAAATCTCTGCCTTAGGGGCCTTATATAATTATAATCTGGCCGGTAACAAAATGGATTTCCAGGTACGTGAGGGCATGCAGTAGAGCCAAACCAGCCCCTATAATAAGGGTCCCTTCTTGGGATTTAAATTTAGTGCTGAACGCATTAACAAATTCTCCCTTTGAGCCCCTTAGCTCAGGGTCCATAAAGTTACTTACCCTAAAAACAATACTTCTTGTGGCCTTAACATCAGCACGGAGGGTTAGCGAGTTACAGGCTTTGTCTGCCGATCCACCTTTCACCTTAGTTCTAGACAATAGGGTAGTTTTGAGACCAGGCCCTGCTTTCCTACCTAAGATTGTATCCAAGTTTCACATGTCTCAGTAGATAGCCCTACCATCCTTCTGTCCTAAACCAAAAAATAGCAAGGAGGAAAAGTTTCATATCTTGGATGTCAGGAGATGCCTTATACATTATTTAGCATCCACAAGCTCATGGAGGAAGGATAGGGCTCTATTTGTCTCCTCTCGGGTCTCCCGAAAGGGATCGAAGGTCTCAAAAGGCACTCTATCAAGGTGGATCCGAGAAGCCAACACGATGGCCTATACGGGATCAGGCAGAGATCCTCCTAACAATCTGGAGGCCCACTCTACAAGGCTATAACTGCTTCCTGGGCAGAAAGAGCGGAAGTGCCCATTGAGCTAATATGTAAGGTGGCCACATGGTCATCTCCGTCCACTTTCTATAACACTATAGGCTTGACCTTTCTGCCTCCTCTGATCTCACGTTTGGGAAAAGGGTTCTGCAGGCTGTGGTCCCTCCCCTACATACCTAGTTCTCTGTCATTCTCTCGTTGTGCCATCATGGGTGACAGAAAAACACGTATATTTCTTACCGGTAATGTGTTTTTTCGGAACCCATGACGGCACCTTTATATTCCCTCCCTGTCACTATGGTGATCACCTTCCGGTTGGTGGGTGTTATAGTATTCACATGGGTGAAATTTGTATATAGTTAATAAGATTTATGTACTCTAACTGGAGTGTCCTCTCATGCTCTGTAATCCACTGAGGCGGAGAGAGGTGCTGCCCTTTTTATCTTGAAGGTTTACTGTCCTTGAAGGGTGGATCCCCTCTCTCATTGTGCCGTCATGGGTTCCGAAAAAACCGGTAAGTAATATACGTGTTTTCCTCTGATTATTCTACTCCTGGTTTTGGCTTACAAATACTGATGTGAAATACTGACCAAATATTGAACGTGTGAATGAAGCCTTAGAAGGAACTTGTCAATTTTTCCCAAGTGAAGTCAATTGTGTTGACAAGTATGCTTATCACAAATGGACACTGTAATTAACAGTCAAACTATCAAAGCAATACATTTCCATGTACAGACAGACAATGCATATAAAATTACACTCTAACTTTCTGTAAGCTAACCTAAATCAATATCCTTGTGCTGCTGAGTGACAGCTGCTTATCCTTTAAATATACATTACTGTGATGTAACCCTTAGCATGATAATAAACAAGTGCTCTGATTCCAGCTTTACCCATGTAAGTGAGTTTAGCACCTGGAATTTTCAGAAACCACAGAAAATACCATTCCTGAACAGATGGCTAATGAAGAACAAACACATAAAAATCTGGGTACAGGATTAGACTTTACAAGAAGTGCTGTTTAACTGAATGGAGTCACCTGTGAGCAATTTATCGCTTGATTAACATGCCTCGTTTTGTACATGAAAACTAGAATGGCAGCAACTGATGTAAAGTATATCTCTCTGTATCCAAAGGATGCAATATTATGGAGGCATACAGTTGTGCTCAAAAGTTTACATACCCCGGCAGAATTTTTCCTTTCTTCCTTTCTAGGCCTTGTTTCAGAGAATATGAATGATAACAAAAAAACTTTTTCTCCACTCATGGTTATTGGTTGGGTGAAGCCATTTATTGTCAAACTACTGTGTTTTCTCTTTTTAAATCTTAGTGACAACAAGAAACATTCAAATGACACTGATCAAAAGTTCACATACCCCAGTTCTTAATACCGTGTATTGCCCCCTCTAACATCAATGACAGCTTGTAGTCTTTTGTGGTAGCTGTGGATGAGGTTCTTTAATTTCTCAGATGGTAAAGCTGCCCATTCTTCTTGGCAAAAAGCCTCCAGTTCCTGTAAATTCCTGGGCTGTCTAGCATAAACTGCATGCTTGAGATCTCCCTGGAGTGGCTCAATGATATTTAGGTCAGGAGACTGAGATGGCCACTCCAGAACCTTCACTTTGTTCTGCTGTAGCCAATGACAGGTCAACTTGCCTTGTGTTTTGGATCGTTGTCATGTTGGAACGTCCCAAGCACAGCTTCAGGCTGATGAATGCAAATTTGCCTGCAGTATTTGCTGATAATGTGCTGCATTCATCTTTCCTTCAACTTTTACCAAGTTTCCTGTGCCTTTGTAGCTCACACATCCCCAAAACATCAGCAATCCACCTCCATGCTTTACTGTAAGAATGATGTTCCTTTCATCATAGGCCTTGTTGACCTTTCTCCAAATGTAACATTTATGGTTGTGGCCAAAAAGATCAATTTTGGTCTCATCACTCCAAATTACCTTGTTCCAGAAGTTTTGAGGCTTGTCTCTGTGCTGTTTGGCATATTGTAGGCGAGATACTTTGTGACATTTGCATAGTAATGGCTTTCTTCTGGCAACTCGACAATGCAGCCCATTTTTCTTCAAGTGCCTCCTTATTGTGCATCTTGAAACAGCCACACCGCTAGTTTTCAAAGAGTCCTGAATTTCAGCTGATGTTATTTGTGGGTTTTTATTTGCAAACCGGAGCAATTTTCCTGGCAGTTGTGGCCGAAATCTTTGTTGGTCTACCTGACCGTGGTTTGGTTTTTACAGAGCCCCTGATTTTCCATTTGTTAATCACAGTTTGAATGCTGCTGACTGGCAATATCAATTCCTTGGACATTTTTTTGTATCCCTTTCCTGTGTTATATAGTTCAACTACCTTTTCCTTTAGATCCGTTGACAATTCTTTTGCTTTCCCCCTGACTCACAATCCAGAAACATCAGTGACTGGATGAAAGATGTAAGAGTCTGTCTGGATCCCAGAAACTCACTCAGCTTTTATACACACAAACTGATTACAAGCAAAATAGGTCACAGGTGAGGATGTAACCTTTAGTAGCCATACAAACCCATTTGTGTCAAATTCTTTTTATCAGGGTCATTTGGATGTTTTTGGTTGTCATTAAGATTTAAAAAGAGAAAACACAGTAGTTTGGCAATAAATGGCTTCACCCAACCAATAACCATGAGTGGAGAAAAAGTTTTTTTGCCATCATTCATATTCTCTGAAACAAGGCCAAGAGAGGAAAAATTATGCCGGGGTATGTAAACTTTTGAGCACAACTGTAGGTCTAAGATATACTGGGTGTATGTACTTCTACATACATGCATGTCTAATGGTTATAACATTAAAGGGAACATGACAGCTGCTTCATGCTGCCCAAACCACAGACACATGCTCCCCAACCGGCTTTTTCATGTATGTGTTCTCTGAAACACCGCAGCTGAAAACACTCATGTCTGAAATGATGAAGCCAGTGTCTAATTCATGCTGCTTGTGGTTGGGGCAACTTGAATCAGCTGTCAGGTTCCCTTAAATAAAATGATAAATAATTAAACATTTTAAACTTTAGAGCAGAATATATTTGTTTGCTTGTGATAATATCAAGTATTAAACAATATACTCAATGGATAGATTATATACACGGTAATATAACTAATGCATGCGGAGCATGACAAAGGTAAAGAGAGAATTTTTGTGTCATGTGCCACCTCCTCAGAGCCAAAGGTGAAGAAATCAACAACAGCATCCCTGGTAGCAAAAAATATCTTCTTAATTAATACATCAGATGATACAGGTATCCAAGGGGTAACGTTTCTTCTTGTGGAGAGTGACATGCCAATGTGAGGAGACTTTTAAGTCTTGCAATGCTCCTCTGGGAAATTACATTATGCAAATTGCCTCTCCAGAGAGGAAGAGGACTAGAACTCTAGTGCCACCTATTGGAAGTAGAAATCATAAAAGTCAATATAGACCCTTTAACGAGCCTTACCACTAGAGATGAGCGGTGTTCGACTAGAACTGTTCGCCAATCTCAAATTCGAGCTGTTTTGGGCGGTGTTCGAGTTGTTCGACGAACCCGAACGATTTGCAAAAAATTCGGCTGTTCGAGGTTATGTTCGATAACTGTTCGTGCACCAAAAGCGTGTCCTACATGTCTGGCGCTATTTAGAGCACCAATCATGCAGGGATTGTCTGCCACTCACTGTAATGCCACAGCCATGGTGGTTGTGGCATTACAGTGATTGCCCAAATCGATGGGAACAGTGCCAACAGTGAAACATGAAAAGCCGGCAATTCAGCAGCGGCATACACCTGTACCCGACAATTTAGAACCGAAAGAATAGAGCTTCACACATAGATTAGATAGATATAAACATGTCAGCCACATATATACGAAGTACAGTGAAAGTGCTGCTTACTGTACTTGTCATTTAGCGTAAAGGATTTATCAAAAAAATAATTGTGTTTTCATGCACCGTCTCTTTAAAAAAGCCGGCCGGCAATTCAGCAGCGGTACCCGACAATTTATAACAGACAGAATAGAGCTTCACACATAGATTAGATAGATAGAAACATGTCAGTCACATATATATGAAGTACAGTGATAGTGTTGGTTACTGTACTTGTCATTTAGTATTAAAATAAAGGATTTATTATTAAAAAAATTGGCGTGGGGTTCCCCTTAATTTTAGGCTCTAGCGGAGGTTAAGCAGACGGCTGGGGCAGATGTTTGAAGCCTGGGAAGGGGGTAATACCCACGGAGCTTCCCAGGCTACTAATATCAGCCCCCAGCTGAATACATAGCCTTTACTAGCTATTAAAATGGGGGACCCCCCAAAAAAAATGACGTGGGGTCCCCCCTAATTTAATAGCTAGCAAAGGCTAGGCAGACAGCTGGGGGCTGATATTAATAGCCCAGGAAGGGAGCCATGAATATTGGCCCCCTCCCAGGCTAGAAACACCAGCCGTCAGCCGCCCCAGAAATGGCGCATTCATAGGATGCGCCAATTCTGGCACTTAGCCTCGCTCTTCCACGCTGCCCCGGTGCGGTGGCAGGGGGTAATAGGGTTGGGGTTGATGTCAGCTTATAATGCCAGCTGACATCAAGCCCAGGTTAGTAATGGAGAGGCGTCTATAAGACACCCCCATTACTAACCCCATAGTCAAAGTTAAAAAAAACACAAACACCCAGAATAAAGTCCTTTAATTGAAATAAAGACACAATCCTTTATTGTTCTAAATTAAACCATACTTACCGTCACGCCCATTCCAGCTGAAGCCAACGATCTCCTGCAATAAAAGAAAAATAATAAAGCAACCTCATCCTTACATTTCCATGGTTCCCACGACAGCTTCAGCTCTGCTACATCGAGATGACAGGCTGGACCGCAGCAGAACGCTGCCATCCAGCCTCTCATCCCGCAGACACTGAGAAGCGCAGGCTTGCTTGCGCTGCTCAGCGTCTCTCTGTGACGACATCCAGATGAGCCGAGTTCATGTCCAATGAACTCGGCTCACCTCATGCACGTCACTGACAGCGTGGGAAAATTCTCACGCTGAAGCGGTGAGTGCAGGAGAATTCTCCCACGCTGTCAGTGACGTGCATAAGGTGAGCTCATGTCCAATGAACTCAGCTCACCTCCTGCACGTCACTGACAGCGTGGGAGAATTCTCCTGCACTCAGCGCTTCAGCGTGAGAATTCTCCCACGCTGAAGCGCTGAGTGCAGGAGAATTTTCCCACGCTGTCAGTGACGTGCATAAGGTGAGCTCATGTAAAATGAACTCAGCTCACCTACTGCACGTCACTGACAGCGTGGGAGAATTCTCCTGCACTCAGCGCTTCAGTGTGAGAATTCTCCCACGCTGAAGCGCTGAGTGCAGGAGAATTTTCCCACGCTGTCAGTGACGTGCATGAGGTGAGCCGAGTTCATTGGACATTAACTCGGCTCATCTGGATGCCCTCACAGAGAGACACTGTGGAGCGCAAGCAAGCCTGCGCTTCTCAGTGTCTGCGGGATGACAGGCTGGATGGCAGCGTTCTGCTGCGGTCCAGCCTGTCATCTCGATGTAGCAGAGCTGAAGCTGTCATGGGAACCATGGAAAGGTAAGGATGAGGTTGCTTTATTATTTTTCTTTTATTTCAGGAGATCGTTGGCTTCAGCTGGAATGGGCGTGATGGTAAGTATGGTTTAATTTAGAACAATAAAGAATTGTGTGTTTATTTCAATTAAAGGACTTTTTTCTGGGTGTTGTGTTTTTTTTAAATACTTTACTAGAAATTCATGGTGGTCATGTCTAATATTGGCGTGACCCCATGAATTTCGGGCTTAGGGCCAGCTGATAATGCCAAGCTGGCCCTAACCCCTTTATTACCCAGTGAGCCACCGCATCAGGGCCCTGGATGAGTTGGGTACAGCGCCAGAAGATGGCGCTTCTATGAACGCGCCATTTTCCGGGGTGGCTGCGGACTGCAATTTGCAGCGGGGGTGGCCCAGAAAGCTTGGGCCTCCCTGCGCTGCGGATTCCAGCCCCCAGCTGCCTAGTTGTACCTGGCTGGACACAAAAACAGGGCGAAGCCCCACGTCAATTTTCTTTAAATTATTTCATGAAATAATTAAGAAAAAAAGGGCTTCCCTATATTGTTGTGTCCGGCCAGGTACAAATAGGCAGCTGGTGGTTGGGGGCAGCCCGTTCCTGCCTGCTGTACCTGGCTGGACACAAATATAGTGCGAAGCCCCACGTCAATTTTTTTTAAATTATTTCATGAATTTCCTGAAATAATTTAAAAAAATTGAAGTGGGGCTTCGCACTATATTTGTGTCCAGCCAGGTACAGCAGGCAGGAACGGGCTGCCCCCAACCACCAGCTGCCTATTTGTACCTGGCCGGACACAACAATATAGGGAAGCCCTTTTTTTCTTAATTATTTCATGAATTTCATGAAATAATTAAAAAAAATTGAAGTGGGGCTTCGCACTATATTTGTGTCCAGCCAGGTACAGCAGGCAGGAACGGGCTGCCCCCAACCACCAGCTGCCTATTTGTACCTGGCCGGACACAACAATATAGGGAAGGCCTTTTTTTCTTAATTATTTCATGAATTTCATGAAATAATTTAAAAAAAAGTACGTGGGGCTTCGCCCTATTTTTGTGTCCAGCCAGGTACAACTAGGCAGCTGGGGGCTGGAATCTGCAGCGCAGGGAGGCCCAAGCTTTCTGGGCCCCCCCCCGCTACAAATTGCAGTCCGCAGCCACCCCGGAAAATGGCGCGTTCATAGAAGCGCCATCTTCTGGCGCTGTACCCAACTCATCCAGGGCCCTGGTGCGGTGGCTCACTGGGTAATAAAGGGGTTAGGGCCAGCTTGGTATTATCAGCTGGCCCCAAGCCCAAAATTCATGGGGTCACGCCAGTATTAGACATGACCGCCATGAATTTCTAGTAAAGTATTTAAAAAAAACACAACACCCAGAATAAAGTCCTTTAATTGAAATAAAGACACAATTCTTTATTGTTCTAAATTAAACCATACTTACCATCACACCCATTCCAGCTGAAGCCAACGATCTCCTGCAATAAAAGAAAAATAATAAACCAACCTCATCCTTACCTTTCCATGGTTCCCACGACAGCTTCAGCTCTGCTACATCGAGATGACTGGCTGGACCGCAGCAGAACGCTGCCATCCAGTCTGTCATCCCGCAGACACTGAGAAGCGCAGGCATGCTTGCGCTCCTCACTGTCTCGCTGTGACGGCATCCAGATGAGCCGAGGTCATGTCCAATGAACTCGGCTCACCTCATGCACGTCACTGACAGCGTGGGAAAATTCTCACGCTGAAGTGCTGAGTGCAGGAGAATTCTCCCACGCTGTCAGTGATGTGCATGAGGTGAGCTCATGTCCAATGAACTCAGCTCACCTCCTGCACGTCACTGACAGCGTGGGAAAATTCTCCTGCAATCAGCGCTTCAGCGTGAGAATTTTCCCACGCTGTCAGTGACGTGCATGAGGTGAGCTGAGTTCATTGGACATGAACTCGGCTCATCTGGATGTCGTCACAGAGAGACGCTGAGCAGCGCAAGCAAGCCTGCGCTTCTCAGTGTCTGCGGGATGACAGGCTGGATGGCAGCGTTCTGCTGCGGTCCAGCCTGTCATCTCGATGTAGCAGAGCTGAAGCTGTCGTGGGAACCATGGAAAGGTAAGGATGAGGTTGCTTTATTATTTTTCTTTTATTTCAGGAGATCGTTGGCTTCAGCTGGAATGGGCGTGATGGTAAGTATGGTTTAATTTAGAACAATAAAGGATTGTGTCTTTATTTCAATTAAAGGACTTTATTCTGGGTGTTTGTGTTTTTTTTAACTTTGACTATGGGGTTAGTAATGGGGGTGTCTTATAGACGCCTCTCCATTACTAACCTGGGCTTGATGTCAGCTGGCATTATAAGCTGACATCAACCCCAACCCTATTACCCCCTGCCACCGCACCAGGGCAGTGTGGAAGAGCGAGGCTAAGTGCCAGAATTGGCGCATCCTATGAATGCGCCATTTCTGGGGCGGCTGACGGCTGGTGTTTCTAGCCTGGGAGGGGGCCAATATTCATGGCTCCCTTCCTGGGCTATTAATATCAGCCCCCAGCTGTCTGCCTAGCCTTTGCTAGCTATTAAATTAGGGGGGACCCCACGTCATTTTTTTTGGGGGGTCCCCCATTTTAATAGCTAGTAAAGGCTATGTATTCAGCTGGGGGCTGATATTAGTAGCCTGGGAAGCTCCGTGGGTATTACCCCCTTCCCAGGCTTCAAACATCTGCCCCAGCCGTCTGCTTAACCTCCGCTAGAGCCTAAAATTAAGGGGAACCCCACGCCAATTTTTTTAATAATAAATCCTTTATTTTAATACTAAATGACAAGTACAGTAACCAACACTATCACTGTACTTCATATATATGTGACTGACATGTTTCTATCTATCTAATCTATGTGTGAAGCTCTATTCTGTCTGTTATAAATTGTCGGGTACCGCTGCTGAATTGCCGGCCGGCTTTTTTAAAGAGACGGTGCATGAAAACACAATTATTTTTTTGATAAATCCTTTACGCTAAATGACAAGTACAGTAAGCAGCACTTTCACTGTACTTCGTATATATGTGGCTGACATGTTTATATCTATCTAATCTATGTGTGAAGCTCTATTCTTTCTGTTCTAAATTGTCGGGTACCGGTGTATGCCGCTGCTGAATTTGCCGGCCGGCTTTTTTAAAGAGAGTGTCTTCTGAGCAGTTTGTCAGCTTTTGGACACCTTTGCAGGTGTTTTCTATGTGTTTCTATGTGTTTTTGTTTGCCTGCCATTGGTTTTAACGGTGTTCGACGGTGTTCTAAGGTGTTCGAGGAACAGTTCGACGAACAGTTCCTCGAACATCCCGGTGTTCGACGAACCGAACTGAACCCGAACACTACGGGGGTGGCTCAACACTACTTACCACACAATTCTGGTTTGACTTTTATCCTTAGTCAGGTAGCAAGGCTCGTTAAAGGGTAGATATTGACTTTTAGGATTGCTACTTCCAATATGGTGGCACTACAGTTCTAGTCCTCTTCCTCTCTGAAGAGGTAATTTGCATGATGCAGGTAGACAGTAACGTTTCAACCTTACACGATTGATAGGCCTTTATCAAGCCATAGAGTACACATCCACATATTTATATTACCCCTCACCAATTAAGAACGGCCAATTGAAATGGCAGTAACAAAGTAACAGATTTAAAAGATGCAAAATATTCTTATAAAGTCATGAATACATATAACATTTAAATGCACAAGCATATAAACAGGACTACAAAACAATGCAAATTATGGGTAAACAGTAGAGATGAGCGTTGTTCTACTCGAACTGTTCGCCAATCTCAAATTCGAGCTGTTTTCGGCGAACACGAACAATTTGAGAAAAATTCGGCTGTTCGAGGTTATGTTCGATAACTGTTCGTGCACCGAAATCATAACTGTATTTTTTCTCAGTAATGATGAAAATTAAGGTTAATACGCAGTTTGAGTGTACAGCCGGGCGGGGGGGGGGGCAGGGGATGGATCTCTGCAGGAACAATGAAGATCTCCATTTTTTTTTCTCTTTCCCGCATTTACAGTGGGGAGGTGCAATCTGTCAGCCTATCAGCAGCGCACACACGGAGCGAAGTGCTTTTTTTCACACAAGCAAGGGCATGTGTCATTGGCAGTGTATGTCACATGTCCTTGCCCTATAAGACCAAGCCATTTTCCCCGTCGCCACCATTTTCTCACTGCTGCAGCTGCGTGTTAGACGGCACCGCTGTTGCTGTGTGCGCTATACCTTGTTAATTTCAAGCCAATTTTCGCACAAATATACAGATAGCTTGGGAGTAGGGAATAGTTGTGATTGCAGTCCTTTTAAGGACTAGGTTACAGCATTTCCTACGACTTTTATCAGGCAGGTCTGTGCTCTTAAATAGATAGGTTGTGGGAGTAAAGACTAATTGTAATTGGAGTCCTTTTCAGGACTAGGTTACATCAGTTCCTATCAGTTTTTGCCAGGCAGGTCTGTGCCAGTGCTGTGCAAGTTTTTTTCACAGCATTTGGCTGAATCTAGCAAAGCTAATCCTTTTTGGCCTATTGCAGAGTGTGTTAGTCAGTGGAGTAGCCTATCTGTGTTGCAAGATATACCACCTGTGTATAGAATACCAATTTTTTTACTGCACCTAGAGAAGTAAAATCTTTTGGGCATAGCATCATTCTATTAGTCCATCTATACTGACCTCCATCAGGTTGCAAACTGAATCTAATTTTTTTCTGCATCTAGCTCTGAAAAAATATTTGGCCTTCTAGCAGTGTGTGGGACTTGTTCTATTAGTCCACCTATACTGACCTCCATCAGGTTGCAAACTGAATATATTTTTTTCTGCATCTACCTCTGAAAAAATATTGGGCTTCTAGCTGTGTGTGGGACTTGTTGTATTAATCCATCTATACTGACCTCCATCAGGTTGCAAACTGAATATATTTTTTTCTGCATCTACCTCTGAAAAAATATTGGGCTTCTAGCTGTGTGTGGGTCTTGTTCTATTAATCCATCTATACAGACCTCCATCAGGTTGCAAACTGAATATAATTTTTTTCTGCATCTAGCTCTGAAAAAATATTTGGCCTTCTAGTAGTGTGTGGGACTTTCTCTGTTAGTCCATCTATACTGACCTCCATCAGGTTGCAAACTGAATATATTTTTTTCTGCATCTACCTCTGAAAAAATATTGGGCTTCTAGCTGTGTGTGGGTCTTGTTCTATTAATCCATCTATACTGATCTCCATCAGGTTTCAAACTGAATATAATTTTTTTCTGCATCTAGCTCTGAAAAAATATTTGGCCTTCTAGTAGTGTGTCGGACTTTCTCTATTAGTCCATCTATACTGACCTCCATCAGGTTGCAAATTAAAAATAATTTTTATCTGCATCTACAGTACCTCTGAAAAAATATTTGGGCTTCTAGCTGTGTGTGGGACTTGTTGTATTAGTCCATCTATACTGACCTCCATCAGGTTGCAAACTGAATATATTTTTTTCTGCATCTACCTCTGAAAAAATATTGGGCTTCTAGCTGTGTGTGGGACTTGTTGTATTAGTCCATCTATACTGACCTCCATCAGGTTGCAAACTGAATATATTTTTTTCTGCATCTACCTCTGAAAAAATATTGGGCTTCTAGCTGTGTGTGGGTCTTGTTCTATTAATCCATCTATACAGACCTCCATCAGGTTGCAAACTGAATATAATTTTTTTCTGCATCTAGCTCTGAAAAAATATTTGGCCTTCTAGCAGTGTGTGGGACTTGTTCTATTAGTCCACCTATACTGACCTCCATCAGGTTGCAAATTCAAAATAATTTTTTGTATGCATCTAGCTCTGAAAAAATATTTGGCCTTCTAGCAGTGTGTGGGACTTTCTCTGTTAGTCCATCTATACTGACCTCCATCAGGTTGCAAACTGAATCTAATTTTTTTCTGCATCTAGCTCAGAAAAAATATTTGGCCTTCTAGCAGTGTGTCGGACTTTCTCTATTAGTCCATCTATACTGACCTCCATCAGGTTGCAAATTAAAAATAATTTTTATCTGCATCTACAGTACCTCTGAAAAAATATTTGGGCTTCTAGCTGTGTGTGGGACTTGTTGTATTAGTCCATCTATACTGACCTCCATCAGGTTGCAAACTGAATATATTTTTTTCTGCATCTACCTCTGAAAAAATATCGGGCTTCTAGCTGTGTGTGGGTCTTGTTCTATTAATCCATCTATACAGACCTCCATCAGGTTGCAAACTGAATATAATTTTTTTCTGCATCTACCTCTGAAAAAATATTGGGCTTCTAGCTGTGTGTGGGACTTGTTGTATTAGTCCATCTATACTGACCTCCATCAGGTTGCAAACTGAATATATTTTTTTCTGCATCTACCTCTGAAAAAATATTGGGCTTCTAGCTGTGTGTGGGACTTGTTCTATTAATCCATCTATACAGACCTCCATCAGGTTGCAAACTGAATATATTTTTTTCTGCATCTACCTCTGAAAAAATATTGGGCTTCTAGCTGTGTGTGGGACTTGTTGTATTAGTCCATCTATACTGACCTCCATCAGGTTGCAAACTGAATATATTTTTTTCTGCATCTACCTCTGAAAAAATATTGGGCTTCTAGCTGTGTGTGGGACTTGTTGTATTAGTCCATCTATACTGACCTCCATCAGGTTGCAAATTGAATATAATTTTTTTCTGCATCTAACCCAGCCAATAGTTTTGGCCTAATACCACAGTTTGGCCACTCAGCTTTGCTCGGTTACCATCCATTGCTTTTTTGTGCAAACAACTCCAGAGTTGTGAATTAGTTAACCACCAAAATGAGTGGAAAAAGGCCTGCTGCTGGTGGAAAGGGGAATAGGCGTGTTGGGAAGGGGAAAAAAGGTTGTGTCCGTGGGGTAGGTGTTAAAGCAACAGTAACATCTGCAGAAGAAAGACCATCTTCCAGGTAAACTAAAATGTCTACTTCTTTTAGCGGACAATGTGATAAGATCCCTTTCTTACGGCCACACCAATCGCTACAAATTCCAGATGAGGCACAAAAACAGCAGGTGCTTCAACGGATATCAAGTGCTCCTTTAAGTGGGCTCTCCTCCACATCAACTTCAACATCACAAATACTCCAGTCCTCAAAGGTGTCACCCAAATCGCACTTGCTTCCTCACAGCTCCCAAATCTCCAGCTGCCCGTCTGAGTATGAGGTAGAACAGATGGTTGAGTCTGCAGAGCTGTTTACTCATACTATAGCCTGGGAATCAGAGGTCGACTCCAGCGCTTCTGTGAATCCAGACGAGGAAATGATCTGCACTGATGCCCAGAATCTTTATGAGTCGGATCCAGGACCAGACGCAGAAGGTTCTGACCATAATGTAGACCCTCATTCCCAAACTGTAACTCCTGTTGGTGGAGACAATGAGGAATACGATGATAAGACTCAAATACCTGATTGGAGCGACAACTTTAGTTTTTTGTCAGGGCAGGAACAGGTTGGCTCTGAGGACGACGGGTGTGATAACACACAGGGTGATGATGATGAGGTTGGAGATCCCACTTACTGTCAACCCACAGTCAGCCAAGAGATGAGGTCAGCAGAGGAGGTGGAGGAAGATGCTAGTGACGACGAGGTCAGGTTGCGCCTTCCTGGACAGAGACGTAGTACTGGAAGCACGTCAACAACTGCATCCTCAAACACAACTCTGCCTCTCACCACAAGTCGTGGTGGCTCTTCAGGTCGCATGGGTGCTAAGCCTTGCATAGCCTGGGCATTTTTTCAGATCGATAAAGATGACCCAACTCGTGTTATCTGTAACATTTGTCAGCAAAAGCTAAGTAGAGGCCAAAAAATACATAGTTTGAGTACTTCATGCATGAACCGGCACATGGACATGAAGCATGAGTTGCAGTGGGAAGCTAAGTGTGCTACAATGCGGCCTAGCCGGCCGGGCCAACCACCGTCTGCCATATCTTGTGCATCCGCGGCCTCTTCATCCTCTGTGACTGGGGGGACAGCAGTCACACCTGTTTTGGGGCGCAGACCTGCCACCTCTTTACCCGCAACAGCCAGCGTGATTGGCAGGTCATCATTTTCTTTGGAGGTGGTAACACCAGCTGGTGTTGAGCGCTGTCCGACATCGATAGCACCACCTTTGGATCAAGGCAACCTAACATGTCCGCCTGCATCTTCCTCACAGACCGGCAGTTTGCCGGGGACACCCTTATCAACCCCGTCTAAGCACAATAGCCAGCCCTCGGTCCCTCAGATGTGGACAAGTAAAAGACCATTTCCTCCTAGCCATGAGAAAGCTAAGAGGTTGAATTTCACCATCTGCAAGCTCTTGGCTACAGAAATGCTGCCTTTCCGCCTGGTGGACACAGAGGATTTTCGAGACCTTATGTCCGTCGCAGTGCCCCAGTACCAGATGCCCAGTCGGCACTACTTCTCAAAGAAAGGTGTGCCTGCGCTCCACCAGCATGTCGCACACAACATCACCGCTTCTTTGAGAAACTCTGTGTGTGACAGGGTGCATTTCACCACAGACACTTGGACGAGTAGGCATGGACAGGGGCGTTACATGTCGCTGACTGGGCACTGGGTAACTATGGTGACAGCAGGACAAGGGGCTGCTGTCCAAGTCTTGCCGTCCCCACGAGTTGTGCGTCAATCCTCTTTATGTCAAAGTTCCTCCAATGCTTCTGCCTCCTCAACCTCCTCTCGGTCTTCCACCTGCACCCAAAGCCTGTCTGGTCATGCCACAAGCTTTCTAACTGCGCAGAAGGGATCCTGCACACCGCCTTACTATGCTGGCAGTAGGGCTCAACGTCATCAGGCGGTTTTTACTTTGAAATGTCTGGGAAATGTGAGTCACACAGCTGAGGAGTTGTGGTCAGCTCTGGAGAACCAATTTCATGAATGGCTGTCTCCACTGGACCTGAAACCAGGGAAGGCCGTGTGCGACAATGCTGCAAACCTGGTTGCGGCCCTTCGCCGGGGCAATGTCACACACGTGCCTTGTATGGCTCACGTGTTGAACCTGGTTGTCCAGCAATTTTTAGCCCACTATCCCAGACTAGATGGCCTTCTGCAGTGGGCACGGTCGCTGTGTGCTCACTTCCGCCGTTCGCATCCCGCAGCTCAGCGACTTACATCTCTACAGAAGTCGTTGGGCCTGCCACTTCACCGGCTAAAATGCGATGTGCCTACCCGGTGGAATTCAACTCTGCACATGTTGCAGCGACTGTGGCAGCACCGACAAGCCCTGGTGCAATACGTTCTGACGTATAGCCTGGGCCAAAGAGATCCAGAGGTGGGGCAAATCACGCTGGAGGAGTGGTCTCAGATCAGGGACCTATGCACCCTTCTGCACAGTTTTGAAATGGCGACGAAGATGTTTAGTGCTGATGATGCCATTATCAGCATGACTATTCCGGTGATTTACATGCTGGAGCACATGTTAAACAGAATTCGGAGTCAGGTGGTGGCACAAGAGGAGGTGGAGGAAGTAGAGGAGGAGGAGTTGTATGCGGAAGGGCTAACATCTGCAAGATCCAGACGGTCGGCAGCACCAAGGCAGCAGGCATGTGAGGGTGGGGGAGATGGTTTTACCAGGGCGCATGGTAGCAGCCAAACTAGTGAGGAAGGTGCAGGAGCCCAGGAGGAAGTGGAGGACGAAGTGATGGAAGACTCATCAGATGAGGGAGACCTTGATCACATTTCTGTTGTGCGAGGTTGGGGGGAGAGGACAGAGGAAGGAAGCATGATTGTTACCTCGCCACCAACACAACAGGGACTTGGTGCTCCTGGATGCGCAACACACATGAGTGCCTTCTTGCTGCACTACCTGCAACATGACCCTCGAATTGTGAGAATTAGAAATAATCCTGACTACTGGGTTGCCACACTGTTAGATCCCCGGTACAAAAGTAAATTTGCCGAAATTATTCCTGCCATAGAAAGGGATGCACGCATGCAGGAGTATCAGCAGAGACTGTTGCAGAATCTTACATGTGCTTTTCCACAAAACACCAGTGGTGCACGTAGTGAATCTCACAGTTCCAACTTGCCAACCGTGGGACCGTCAAGTGTTCAGCACTCAAACCGTAACAGAACCACAGTATCTGCTGGTAACATCAATTTTGCGGAATCATTTCACCACTTTTTTAGCCCATCCTTTGCAAGGCCACAGGAGACAAGAAGTCTGACACATAGTCAACGCCTAGAGACGATGGTACAGGAGTATCTCCAAGTAAACATTGAAGCCACGACTGTGTCACTGGACCCTTGCTCTTTTTGGGCTTCCAATCTGGATAAATGGCCGGAGCTAGCCACTTACGCCTTGGAGATCTTGTCATGCCCCGCAGCCAGCGTTCTGTCTGAACGTGTGTTCAGCGCTGCTGGTGGTGTGCTGACAGATAAGCGCACGCGGCTCTCCACTGATAATGTAGACAGACTCACGTTCATAAAGATGAACAAATCATGGATCCGAAACGACTTTTCTACCCCTGTGTCATCCTGGGGAGAGTAAAAGCTTGATGATTGGTTAAAATCACCCTACCAACCGTTTTAAGCTTTCAAATTACTAATCATGTTTATCTGTATCTTGACTGGAAAATAATTTGGGCTTTGTAGCAGTGTGCAGCACTGATCCTATTAGGCCATCTATAATAAGCTCCACCAGATTTAAAATTAAAAATAATTTTTAGCTGCATCTAGCCCGGAAAATAATTTTGGGGCTCCGAGATGCGCAAGACACATAAGTGCCTTCTTGCTGCACTACCTGCAGCATGACCCTCATATTGTCAGAATTCGAAGTAATCATGACTACTGGGTTGCCACACTCTTAGATCCCCCAAACTTTTCGATCAACCTTTTCATTTTAATAAAGACCAAAAAAATGGTCATTTTTGAAATTATAAGCATTAGCAGGTTGTTAGAAACTGAAATCAAACAGTTTTCAACTCAAAACTTTATTCTAGGTGATGTTACATTTTCACATAGGACCCCTTGTTCGAAAGGAGCTTCTGAACTCTCTCGTCCATTGAATTTGTCAGGTTTTGGATGGTTTCTGCTTCAATTGTTTTGCATGAGGACAGAATACCCTCCCAGAGCTGTTGCTTAGATGTGAACTGCCTCCCGCCATCATAGACACTCCTTTTAATGATGCTCCAAAGGTTCTGAATGGGGTAGAGGTCAGGGGAGCATGGGGGTCACACCATAAGTTTGTCCCCTTTTATGCCCATATCAGCCAGAGATGCAGATGTTTTATGTGCAGCATGAGATGGTGCATTATCATGCAGAAAAATGATCTTGCTGTGAAATGCACGGTTCTTCTTCTTGAACCATGGCAGGAAGTGCTGTTTGAGAAAATCCACATACATTATGGAGTTCATCTTTAGCGCCTTCAGGGATCCTAAAGGGGCCGACAATCTCTCTCCCCATGATTCCAGCCCAAAACATTACTCCACCTCCTCCTTGTTGGCGCTGTAGCCGTGTTTGCGTGGGGTGTCCATCAACCAGCCATCCTCCACTCCATCCATCTGGACCATCGAGCGCTGCACGGCACTCATCCGTGAACAAAACAGTTTTGAAATCAGTCTTCATGTAATGTTTGGCCCACTGGAGCCGTTTCTGCTTGTGTGAAGTGGATAGAGGAGGTCGACAGGATGGCGTATGCACAGCTGCAAACCTCTGAAGGACCCTGCATCTTGTTGTTCGGGGGACGTTGGAGGCACAAGCAGCTTCAAAAACTTGTCTGCTGCTATGACAAGGCTTTTTTGCCGCTGCTCTTTCAACCTGACGTAATTGCCTGTAGGAAAGAGTCCTCAATTTGCCCTTATCAGTACGCACACGTGTGTACTGTGAATCAGCTACATACTTCTTGATTGCCAAGACAATTCATCCTGATCATCGCACAATGTTGATTGTAGTCATGCCTTGACCTAAACACTCCACAATTTGTTGCTTCTCAGCAGCCGACACATCCTTTTTCTTTCCCATTTTGGCAGAAAATGTAGGCTGCTTAATAATGTGAGAGAGCCTTCTTAAGTAGTCTTGCCTTTCATTGGACACACCTGCCAAACTAATTAGCACAGGTGTCTGCAATTGCTTACAGTGATATAAAGAGCCCTGACACACATCACCATCAATGAGTTTAACTGACAAACAAACAAATTCTTCCCTTATCACTCCTAAACACTTTTTGCATAATAATTTGGAACGCAGTGTACATGTGCTTTTCCACAAAACACCAGTGGTTCACGTAGTGAATCTTACAGTTCTAACTTGCCAACCGTGGTCTGTATGGAATTGTTCAATAAAGGGCCCAAAATTAAGATAACATAGATGGGAGAGGTCTCTATGAATAGGAATTCCTAAGTATTTGATACCCTGTGAGGGCCAGGCAAAGGGAAAGTTGGACTGGATGGAATCCTATATGGATTTGGGGAGGGAGACATCGAGGGCCTCAGACTTCGCTGCATTGATTTTAAAATTTTACCATGTAACAAAGTGATCTATTTCAGCCATAACAGCAGGGATGGATGTATGTGATTGAGTGATATATACTAGGACATCATCAGCAAATAGAGAGCACTTGTACTCGGTGCCTCCCACCTCAATCCACCTAATATTGGGGTTATGGCGAATTGATGAGAGCAGGTGCTCCGTCACTAGGATGTATAAGAGAGGGGACAGAGGACATCCCTGCCTTGTCCCATTGGTGATTGTGAAAGGTGATGAAAATGTTCTGACGCACCCCCTGGGCCTTGGGACACCCGGAGCCGGACCCTTTTTGGTGGATGCTGGTGGTTGTAGTCTTCGTGGCGGCGACCCGGTTCTGTGGCTCAGGGCGGTCAAACCAGTGGCAGAACTATTTATGTGGTTTTGATGTTTAAATGTCCGACTACGCCACCCGTGGATTGCGGTCAGAGTGAACCGCCGCTACAGGGCAGACCGCTGAGGCTGGTGTTGTGGGTGCGGCAGAGCGTAGCATAACTCCCCACGGGAGGAGTATAGCCTCAGGGCAGTGTATGCGGAGGATGGGGGTGATGGTGCAGGGCAGCAGCAGTAACGACACGGAGTCAGTGATGCAGTCCAGGGCCTTTACTCACAGTTCTTATTATCCAGACCACGTCTGCAGGTAACGGCTGCCCACGTCGTACTGTGCTCACCAGGTGAGGGGCTCAGACAACTCCCAGATAACTTTGGAGCACTTCACAGGACCCCCTTTGTGTGTCCTTTGTCTGGCCTTTCTTACCAACACTTCTGTCCGGCTGCCTCGGGCCTCCTCTTGGTAAACTTGGCGCCAGTTTCCCTGACCCTATGTGGTGCCTTCCTAGCGGGTGTAGCGAGGGGCTGCGCCACATAAAATGTCAGAGCCTCCGGTTTCTAGCTGAGGGTCGTTTCCTGCCTCCACTAGTTCGGGGACCGGTCTCCCCCTTTGGCCTGACCCCTCCACGCAGGTGGATTCGGGCGTGCGGTGGCGACTCGCCCGTCCGCACCCCTGGGATCCCTTCATTCCTCGTTCCTGGAGCCTTCTCCGCTCCTCTTCCTTCCTTCTCCCTCTTCCAGGCCTGGGCCTCTGTTACTAGGCCCGCCTCCGGAGCAGAGCTCATGCAGAGCCCCTGCTCCCTGCCACTTCTGCTCAGACTTCTCTTCACTGAACTAAGATGGTGCCCACCTTTTATACTCCCTTCTCAATGCACCCAGGAACTGCTTCCTCCCTGCTCCTGCACTACAGGGTTCCCCTTCCTCAGTGTTCCCTCCCCCCACTCCAGCCAGGGACAGGGACTGTCGTGCCCATCTCAGGGGCATATTGGTCGCCCTGCCCCACGGCAATGTGGTGTAATGCATGCAGGTGTCGGGTCCTGATCCACACTCCATCCTTACCTGAGAGTGAGATATCACACCTCTGGGTGAGGTGCAATACGTCTGTAGCAACCGAGCCCTCAGGGTGCTACAGTTCCATTTATCTTCAGCCTAGGTGACGTATTGCGATACAGGGCCGTGATTTTGGGTATAAAAGGGTCCCCTAGACCCCTACCCCAAGCTTTTTAAGAGAATCATATATGGCGTGCCAGGAGACTCTATGGAATGCTTTCTCAGCATCCAACGAGAGTATCTAATTACAAATTTTTAACTGCATCTAGCCCAGGAAATACTTTGTGCCTAGTAGCAGTGTCTGCTAGTCAGCGGATTATCCCGGCTGTTAAGCAAGCTACACCACCTGTAGTTTAGACACTTAATTTTTTCAAAGGAAATGCTTCGGGACCATGGGATACTTAGTGAAGAGCATCAGGAGGCACCCCAAGGCATAGGGGCTGGGACTGGCAGTAGGATGCCTTGCGGTGGACAGCCGAGCTCGATCCTTATAAAAGCTTTTTAACTGCAGCAGCTTTAGTGGACGCTACTGGAGCTGGAATTACCGCGGCTGCTGGCATGAGACTTGCCCTCCAATAGATCCTTGTAAATGGATTTAAAGTGTATTCATTCAAATTAGAGAGACAATTTAAATTAAAAAGCTTAGAGCTGCCTCCACCACAGGGGGGCTCGCTCGACCCACCAGCGGACAGGCACCAGTATTGGGAGAGGGGGGCTGGCCGTCAGGGTTCACCGCGGCTCTGGCACAAACCCGGCGACACAGAGGTGGCACGGGCAGGAGCGGACTGGCCGTGTCGGCTTCTCACTTTTTGGATTTTTGTGCTCACAGCAGCGGCATATACCGGTACCCGACAATTTAGAATAGAAAGAATAGAGCTTCACACATAGATTAGATAGATAGAAACATGTCAGTCACATATATAAGAAGTACAGTGACAGTGTTGCTTACTGTGCTTGTCATTTAGTGTTAAAGGATTTATTTAAAAAAATAATAGTGTTTTCGTGCACCGTCTCTTTAAAAAAGCCGGCCGGCAATTCAGCATCGGTACCCGACAATTTAGAACAGAAAGATAGAGCATCACACATAGATTAGATAGATAGAAACATGTCAGTCACATATATAATAAGTACAGTGACAGTGTTGGATACTGTACTTGTCTTTTAGTGTTAAATTAAAGGATTTATTAAAAAAAAAATTGGCGTGGGGTTCCCCGTAATTTTAGTCTCTAGCGGAGGTTAAGCAGACGGCTGGGGCAGATGTTTGAAGCCTGGGAAGGTGGTAATACCCACGGAGCTTCCCAGGCTACTAATATCAGCCCCCAGCTGAATACCTAGCCTTTACTAGCTATTAAAATGGGGGACCCCCAAAAAAATGACGTGGGGTCCCCCCTATTTTAATAGCTAGCAAAGGCTAGGCAGACAGCTGGGGGCTGATATTAATAGCCCAGGAAGTGTGCCATGAATATTGGCCCCCTCCCAGGCTAGAAACACCATCCGTCAGCCGCCCCAGAAATGGCGCATCCATAGGATGCGCCAATTCTGGCACTTAGCCTCGCTCTTCCCACTGCCCTGTAGCGGTGGCAGTGGGGTAATAGGGCTGGGGTTGATGTCAGCTTATAATGCCAGCTGACATCAAGCCCAGGTTAGTAATGGAGAGGCATCTATAAGACACCCCCATTACTAACCCCATAGTCAAAGTTAAAAAAAAACACAAACACCCAGAATAAAGTCCTTTAATTGAAATAAACACACAATTCTTTATTGTTCTAAATTAAACCATACTTACCATCACGCCCATTGCAGCTGAAGCCAACGATCTCCTGCAATAAAAGAAAAATAATAAAGCAACATCATCCTTACCTTTCGATGGTTCCCAGGACAGCTTCAGCTCTGCTACATTCACATGACAGGCTGGATCGCAGCAGAAAGCTGCCATCCAGCCTGTCATGCCGCAGGCAGACTCAGAGAAGCGCAGGCATGCTTGCGCTCCTCAGTGTCAGGCTGTGACGGCATCCAGATGAGCCAACAATGAACTCAGCTCACCTCATGCACGTCACAGACAGCGTGGGAGAATCCTCCTGAGCATGCGGTGAGTGTGAGAGACTCGGCTCATCTGGATGCCGTCACAGCCTGACACTGAGGAGCGCAAGCAAGCCTGCGCGTCTCAGTGTCTGCCTGCAGCATGACAGGCTGGACGGCAGCTTTCTGCTGCGATCCAGCCTGTCATCTCGATGTTGGTTTATTATTTTTCATTTATTGCAGGAGATCGTTGGCTTCAGCTGGAATGGGCGTGATGGTAGGTATGGTTTAATTTAGAACAATAAAGAATTGTGTGTTTATTTCAATTAAAGGACTTTATTCTGGGTGTTTGTGTTTTTTTTTTAACTTTGACTATGGGGTTAGTAATGGGGGTGTCTTATACTAACCTGGGCTTGATGTCAGCTGGCATTATAAGCTGACATCAACCCCAGCCCTATTACCCCACTGCCACCACTACAGGGCAGTGGGAAGAGCGAGGCTAAGTGCCAGAATTGGCGCATCCTATGGATGCGCCATTTCTGGGATGGCTGTCGGCTGGTGTTTCTAGCCTGGGAGGGGGCCAATATTCATGGCACCCTTCCTGGGCTATTAATATCAGCCCCCAGCTGTCTGCCTAGCCTTTGCTAGCTATTTAAATAGGGGGGACACCACGTCATTTTTTTGGGGGTCCCCCATTTTAATAGCTAGTAAAGGCTAGGTATTCAGCTGGGGGCTGATAATAGTAGCCTGGGAAGCTCCGTGGGTTTTACCCCCTTCCCAGGCTTCAAACATCTGCCCCAGCCATCTGCTTAACCTCTGCTAGAGACTAAAATTACGGGGAACCCCACGCCAATTTGTTTTTTAATAAATCCTTTATTTTAACACTAAATGACAAGTACAGTAACCAACACTGTCACTGTACTTACTATATATGTGACTGACATGTTTCTATCTATCTAATCTATGTGTGATGCTCTATCTTTCTGTTCTAAATTGTCGGGTACCAATGCTGAATTGCCGGCCGGCTTTTTTAAAGAGAGGGTGCATGAAAACACTATTATTTTTTTAAATAAATCCTTTAACACTAAATGACAAGTACAGTAGCCAACACTGTCACTGTACTTCTTATATATGTGACTGACATGTTTCTATCTATCTAATCTATGTGTGAAGCTCTATTCTTTCTGTTCTAAACTGTCGGGTACCGGTATATGCGGCTGCTGAATTGCCGGCTTTTCATGTTTCACTGTGAGCACTGTTCCCATCGATTTGGGCAACCACCTCCCCCAATACATTCTACATTATTGTTAGTTGCTTTCCTTCATGTAGAATTAACCTACAAGGAAAGAAAGGGTTTATTTTCATTCCGATATTTGTGTCCCATTGACTTGCATTGGTTTCCGGTATCGGAATCGGTGATATCCTATACTTTTTGGGTATCGGCCCGATCCAATCCGATCCGATATTTCCTGATATCGGAAGGTATCGCTCAACACTACTTACAATGCTTTTCTAGTCTATATCTCTATTCTAGATCTATTCTAGATTCTCTCCATGATCTCTGATGTTAATTGTGTAATGCCTACAGTGATTTTATTAATAATAGTACAATTAATTTTCTCTTTAGCGTTTTTGAAGCAGACAAGGTGTGTAATAACATGTCTCTAGATGTTAAATTCAGTGATTCACTCCAAAACTTCTCAGAATATACAACTTGGTGTGTGCATAGTTGAGTATTGAATCTATGAAAAATTATAGTAGATGGTGTTCACTAGTGATGAGCGAGCATGCTCGCTATTGCTCGATGCTCACCCGAGCATCTCACTGCTCGAGATGCTCGGCGCTCGCCGAGTATTTCCGGGTTTCTCGAGCGGGAACTCGGGTCCCCTCCCTGCATGTTTGGCGCTCTTTAGAGAGCCAATGAACATGCAGGGATTACCTGCCATGCACTGTAATGCCATAGCCATGTTGGTTGTGGGCATTACAATGATTGGCTGGCCGCACAGCGTCATCAGGTCTATATCAGACCTGGCGCCGCCATGCTCGTCACAGTCACTCCGGATCAGACAGTGTAGGGAGAGCGCTGCTGCATTAGGGAGAGATTTGATTGTGTATTAGGTAGTGTAGGGCGAAAAACCATACATTACACATATCCATCTTAACAAACAGTCCTTCTGAGGACTAATCCATCTGCAGACATATCAGGCAGGGAGGGTGTATAGGCAGGCGGTGCATATAGCTGTCACGCTGTCTCTGTATACTGGAGGTAGGGGGCCTAAGCTGACCCTAAGCTGGGGCCCTGACTAATCCCTCAACCTGGAGGTACTGTTAAAGGTACAGAGGTCCAGGCCGCCAGCGTAACCCCTACCTCCTGAGGATCCCTGCACCTAAGTAATCTAGTCCTGAGAAGGACCCCGATCACAACAAAAGGGGACAAGTAATAATATGCCCACACACAGTACTTAGACGAACGAGACAGTACAAGGGAAAAACCAAAACCACCTTGCATACAACAACTACACAACTACAACAGAGGGAACACCAAAGGGAAAGGAGATAAATGATAAAGCGAGGAAGGGAAAAGACACTCCAAATACACTTATCTCAGAAACTCCAAACACAACGATCCGCTCTGTAAGTCTGAATGAAATGCTTTCACCGACACTTCCCAAACAGACCAGCAGGCATTTGAAGGAGTCTCACTACAGAAGTATTGATTGCAGCTGGGCGAGGCTGGACCTCGTCTAGCACAGAGAGAGAGAGAGAATTAACTCCCTCACTGCCGAAAAACACAAAGCACCAACAAGTCAGCTGCGAGAAGTCAGGCTGTGTACTCGTGACGATCTTCGTGGCGACACACCCGTGACAATAGCAGACTGCAGTGCATATAGCACAAGAGGCTGCATTCCAATTCTGCCTTCTGCTGCTGTTAGATATTTCTAGACAAAGGCCCAGGTCGCAGGGGACAGGAATACTTTTCTTTGGATCTTAATCCTCATTATTTGCTTAAAAAGCAATCCAGAGAACACCGTTTTTCTGCGCCATTTGCTTGTGTAGGGAGAGGTGCTGCTGCGTCAGGGACAGATTTGCTTGTGTATTAGGTAGTGTAGGGAGAAAAACCGTACATTACACATATCCATCTTAAAAAACAGTCCTTCTGAGGACTAATCCATCTGCAGAGATATCAGGCAGGCAGGGTGTATAGGCAGGCAGTGTATATAGCACACTGCATGCATATAGCACAAGAGGCTCCATTCCAATTGTGCCTTCTGCTGCTGTTAGATATTTCTATACAAAGGCCCAGGTCTCAGAGGCCAGGAATACTTTTCTTTGGATCTTAATCCTCATTATTTGCTTAAAAAGCAATCCAGAGAACACCGTTTTTTCTGCGCCATTTGCTTGTTGGCACTGCAGAATACAGCCAGGTCCTTTCCATATTAGAGCGCTAGAAATCCAGCTATTTAAAACTGTGTTTTCTTCATCAAATGGATCACATATACGTTGTCAGAAAATACTGCCATTTCTGGCCTCCATTAAAAATTTCTTTTAGTGTGTCAGTGAAGCAATTCACCGCAGTTTGCTGTTCAAACTACTTACCTACAGGCCAGGTATTTAAAACTCTGTTTTCTTCATCACACGGATCACATATATGCTGTCAGAAAATACTGCCATTTCTGGCCTCCATTAAAAATTTCTTTTAGTGTGTCAGTGAAGCAATTCACCGCAGTTTGCTGTTAAAACTACTTAATACAGGCCAGATATTTTAAACTCTGTTTTCTCCGTCACACGGATCACATATAAGTTCGCTCCAAACTCAGTCATTTGTAGTGAGCGTGGAAGATGCTGTCCTCCATTTAAAATGGGCAAGGCACGTGGCAAGGGACGGGGAGCTGGACGTGATGGTAATGGTGCATGCAGAGCCCGAGGACAAGGCCGTGAGCAAGCCGATATTGTGCCACAACAAACACCCACATCTTCTCGCCTGACCTTCCTATCCCAATTTCTAGAGGACCGCAGCACACCACTGTTGAACCCAGTGCAGTGTCAAAAGGTTGTTGGTTGGATAGCGGATAATGCTTCCAGTCACTTAGCCACCACCACCACCACCCTGTCTTCCACACGGTCAAGTCTCAGTAGCCGTGAGTCTGGACCGCATATTCCTCACCCTGATCCTCCTTCCTCCCACCATGCCGAATACCCAGAGACAACTGATCCCACACTTGGACACTCAGAAGAGCTGTTTACTTTTCCATTTATAGATTCGGGCCTCTCACCCGGTACACTTGAAGCGGGGCAAGAGGAGATAGCGTGTAGCGATGCCCAAATATTTGAGCAGCCACGGTCACATGAAGGCGACGGTGGGAAAGTGTCAAAAGAGGTGGACGATGATGAGACACAATTGCCAGAAAGTCAGGAGGAGGACCAGGGTGCGGAAGTGGAAGACGAGGTGGTGGATCATATAGTAACTGACCCAACCTGGCAGGAGGACATGCAGAGGGAGGACAGCAGCACACAGGGGGAGGGAGGCAGAGCACCCCAACAGGCAGGAAGAAGCAGTGTGGTGGCCGCAGACAGAAAGCAGGCAATTGTTCCCCATAACACCAACATGAAGGAAGTTGCCAGTACAACTGTTAGGTGTTCCCAAGTCTGGTTGTTTTTTAAAGACTCTGCCGATAACCCCAAAAAGGCCATTTGCACCACCTGCCAGGCCAGCATCAGCAGGGGTGGCAAAACGACCAGCCTGACCACCACCAGCATGATCAGGCACATGGCAGCAAAGCACCCGACTTTGTGGACCGAACCCCAGGGTCCAGGAACAGTGTCTGTGGGTGGCACCATTGCTTCTTCCGCTGTTGTGCATGCAAGCCAATCCCCTGTCCATGGTGCATGCGAACATGCCTCCTGCCCTGCACCTGTTGTTGCACACTCTCAAGTAGCAGCATCAGGAAGCACGTTCATGTCATTGTCCCAGCGCAGCGTTCAGTTGTCCATACCCCAGTCCTTGGAACGCAAGCGCAAATATGCAGCCAACACGCCCCACAGGCCACACTACTAAATTCTCACATTTCACGACTGCTTGCGCTCGAAATGTTACCTTTTAGACACGTGGAGATGGAAGCATTCCGCAACCTGATGGCGGCAGCCGTCCCTCGGTCTACAACTCCTGCACCTCATCCTCCTCAGCCTCCTCCTCCTCTTCAGCCTCCATCTCCAAAATGACCACATCAGTCACAAGCTGGAAGCACTGCAGCACTGCCTTGGCCAAGCGGCAACAGGCTGTGCTGAAGCTAATATGCTTAGGTGAAAAAGCGCACAATGCTGAAGAGTTGTGGACTGCTCTGAAAGAGCAGGCAGATATGTGGCTCACACCGCTGAACCTACAGCCAGGCATGGTCACGTGTGACAATGGCCGGAACCTAGTGGCGATTCTGAGGTGAGGCAAGCTCACACACGTACCATGCCTGGCCCATGTGCTTAACCTTGTGGTTCAGCGGTTTCTCAAATCCTACCCGGAGCTGCCGAATCTGCTTGTTAAAGTACGCCGCCTGTGTGCCCATTTTAGAAAGTCAGATATAGCTTCCGCCGCCCTTGCAGTGTTTCAGCAGCATTTGCAGCTTCTGGCTCACAGACTGGTGTGTGATGTCCCCACGCATTGAAACTCTACACTGCAGATGTTGGGAAGGATTTGTGAGCAGAGGAGGGCAGTTGTTGAGTACCAGCATCAACAAGGCCGTCAGTATTCAGTTCAGACTCCACACATAAGATCTCAGGAGTGGACATGAATGTCAGACATATGTATCATCCTCCAAAACTTTGAGGACTCCACCAAGATGGTGAGCGGCGATGACACCATAACTAGCGTCACCATCCCGCTTCTCTGTCTTCTGACACGCTCTCTGCTCACAATCAAAGAGGATGCATTGCAGACAGAGCACGATGAGATGGAGCAAGGAACCATACAGGGTGATTACACACAGCCAAGCCTCCTCTTATCCCAATGTGGACTGGGTGACAATGAGAAAGAGGAGGAGGAGGAGGAAGGACAGAAGCTAGTTTCATGCACTTTAGAGGGTACTACCTGCACAGCTGTCATACCGTCTGTTCAGCGTGGATGGCCAGAGGACAGAGAGGAGGAGGAGGAGGAGAGCATGTTCAGTCATCCTCTTGGTGAGGACACGGAAGTCTTGCCTGTTAGTAGTCTGGCACGCATGGCTGAGTTTATGTTACGCTGCCTTTCCCATGACCCTCGCGTTCTCAAAATTTTGGGTAACAGTCATTACTGGTTGGTGACACTTCTAGACCCACGCTATAAGGAGAACTTTATATCTCTTATTCCTGAGGCGGAAAGGTCTACAAAAATGGGGCTGTACCAGAAGACCCTTGTTGCGGAACTATTAAAAAAATTCCCATCTGAAAACGCTGGTGGCAGAGGGCACACTTCGTTGGACAACCAAGGAGTACAGGCGAGAGAGACACAACTTCAATCCAGCAGAAGCAGGGGAACACTGTCAAAGTTTTGGGAGAGTTTTCTCAGACCCTCCCATCGCACAGGCCCTGAGGCGCTGGGTACTCTCACAAGGAGTGCAAAGTTTGGGAAGATGCTGAGGGAGTACCTTGCCGACCGTACCAACGTCCTCCGTGATTCCTCTGTGCCTTATAATTATTGGGTTTCCAAGCTGGATATGTGGAATGAACAGGCTCTCTATGCCTTGGAGGTCCTGGCCTGCCCTGCCACCAGCTTTTTATCAGAGCTGGTTTTTAGTGCCGCTGGTGGAATTATAACTAGTGATGAGCGAGAACTAAAATGCTCGGGTACTCTGTGCTTGGGTCGAGCAAATTGGAATACTCGGGTGCTCGACCCGAGCAACGAGCCCAATGTAAGTCTATGGGAAACTCGAGCATTTTTCAGGCGGCTCCCACCGGCGGTCTGTAAAGGGTAGAGATGAGCGTTGTTCGACTCGAACTGTTTGCCAATCTCAAATTCGAGCTATTTTGGGCGGTGTTCGAGCCGCTCGGCGAACACGAACGATTTGAAAAAAATTCGGCTGTTCAAGGTTATGTTCGATAATTGTTCGTGCACCAAAATCATAACTGGATTTTTTCTCAGTAATGCTGAAAATTAATGTTAATACGCAGTTTGAGTGTTCAGCGGGGCGGGGGGAGGGGCAGGGGATGGATCTCTGCAGGAATAATGAAGATCTCCATTTTTTTTTCTCTTTCCCGCATTTACAGTGGGGAGGTGCAATCTGTCAGCCTATCAGCAGAGCACACACAGAGCGAACTGCTTTTTTTCACACAAGCAAGGGCATGTGTCATTGGCAGTGTATGTCACATGTCCTTGCCTATAAGACCCAGCCATTTTCCCCGTCGCCACCATTTTCTCACTGCTGCAGCAGCGTGTTAGATGGCACCGCTGTTGCTGTGTGCGCTATACCTTGTTAATTTAAAGCCAATTTTCGCACAAATCTACAGATAGCTTGGGAGTAGGGAATAGTTGTGATTGCAGTCCTTTTAAGGACTAGGTTACAGCATTTCCTACGACTTTTATCAGGCAGGTCTGTGCTCTTAAATAGATAGGTTGGTAGTAAAGACTAATTGTAATTGCAGTCCTTTTCAGGACTAAGTTACATCAGTTCCTATCAGTTTTTGCCAGGCAGGTCTGTGCCAGTGCTGTGCAAGTTTTTTTCACAGCATTTGGCTAAATCTAGCAAAGCTAATCCTTTTTGGCCTATTGCAGAGTGTGTTAGTCAGTGGAGTAGCCTATCTGTGTTGCAAGCTACACCACCTGTGTATAGAATACCAATTTTTTTACTGCACCTAGTGAAGTAAAACCTTTTGGGCATAGCATCATTCTATTAGTCCATCTATACTGACCTCCATAAGGTTGCAAATTGAATATAATTGTTTTCTGCATCTAGCTCTGAAAAAATATTTGGGCTTCTAGCAGTGTGTGGGACTTGGTCTATTAGTCCATCTATACTGACCTCCATCAGGTAGCAAATTAAAAATTATTTTTATCTCCATCTAGCTCTGAAAAAATATTTGGGCTTCTAGCAGTGTGTGGGACTTGTTCTATTAGTCCATCTATACGGACCTCCATCAGGTTGCAAATTGAATATCATTTTTTTCTGCATCTAGCTCTGAAAAAATATTTGGGCTTCTAGCAGTGTGTGGGACTTGGTCTATTAGTCCATCTATACTGACCTCCATCAGGTTGCAAATTAAAAATAATTTGTATCTGCATCTAGCTCTGAAAAAATATTTGGGCTTCTAGCAGTGTGTTGGACTTGTTCTATTAGTCCATCTATACTGACCTCCATCAGGTTGCAAATTGAATATAATTTTTTTCTGCATCTAGCTCTGAAAAAATATTTGGGCTTCTAGCAGTGTGTGGGACTTGGTCTATTAGTCCATCTATACTGACCTCCATCAGGTTGCAAATTAAAAATAATTTTTATCTGGATCTAGCTCTGAAAAAATATTTGGGCTTCTAGCAGTGTGTGGGACTTGTACTATTAGCCCATCTATACTGACCTCCATCAGGTTGCAAATTGAAAATAATTTTTTTCTGCATCTAGCTCTGAAAAAATATTTGGGCTTCTAGCAGTGTGTGAGACTTGGTCTATTAGTCCATCTATACTGACCTCCATCAGGTTGCAAATTGAATATAATTTTTTTCTGCATCTAGCACTGAAAAAATATTTGGGCTTCTAGCAGTGTGTGGGACTTGTTCTATTAGTCCATCTATACTGACCTCCATCAGGTTGCAAATTAAAAATAATTTTTATCTGCATCTAGCCCTGAAAAAATATTTGGCCTTCTAGCAGTGTGTGGGACTTGGTCTATTAGTCCATCTATACTGACCTCCATAAGGTTGCAAATTGAATATCATTTTTTTCTGCATCTAGCTCTGAAAAAATATTTGGGCTTCTAGCAGTGTGTGGGACTTGGTCTATTAGTCCATCTATACTGACCTCCATCAGGTTGCAAATTAAAAATAATTTTTATCTGCATCTAGCTCTGAAAAAATATTTGGGCTTCTAGCAGTGTGTTGGACTTGTTCTATTAGTCCATCTACACTGACCTCCATCAGGTTGCAAATTGAATATAATTTTTATCTGGATCTAGCTCTGAAAAAATATTTGGGCTTCTAGCAGTGTGTGGGACTTGTTCTATTAGCCCATCTATACTGACCTCCATCAGGTTGAAAATTGAATATAATTTTTTTCTGCATCTAGCTCTGAAAAAATATTTGGGCTTCTAGCAGTGTGTGGGACTTGGTCTATTAGTCCATCTATACTGACCTCCATCAGGTTGCAAATTGAATATAATTTTTTTCTGCATCTAGCTCTGAAAAAATATTTGGGCTTCTAGCAGTGTGTGGGACTTGGTCTATTAGTCCATCTATACTGACCTCCATCAGGTTGCAAATTGAATATAATTTTTTTCTGCATCTAGCTCTGAAAAAATATTTGGGCTTCTAGCAGTGTGTGGGACTTGGTCTATTAGTCCATCTATACTGACCTCCGTCAGGTTGCAAATTAAAAATAATTTTTATCTGCATCTAGCTCTGAAAAAATATTTGGGCTTCTAGCAGTTTGTGGGACTTGTTCTATTAGCCCATCTATACTGACCTCCATCAGGTTGGAAATTGAATATAATTTTTTTCTGCATGTAGCTCTGAAAAAATATTTGGGCTTCTAGCAGTGTGTGGGACTTGGTCTATTAGTCCATCTATACTGACCTCCATCAGGTTGCAAATTAAAAATAATTTTTATCTGCATCTAGCCCTGAAAAAATATTTGGCCTTCTAGTAGTGTGTGGGACTTGGTCTATTAGTCCATCTATACTGACCTCCATCAGGTTGCAAATTAAAAATAATTTTTTTCTGCATCTAGCCCAGACAATAGTTTTGGCCTAATACCACAGTTTGGCCACTCAGCTCTGCTCGGTTTCCATCCATTGTTTTTTTGTGCAAACAACTCCAGAGTTGTGAATTAGTTAACCACCAAAATGAGTGGAAAAAGGCCTGCTGCTGGTGGAAAGGGGAATAGGCGTGTTGGGAAGGGGAAAAAAGGTTGTGTCCGTGGGGTAGGTGTTAAAGCAACAGTAACATCTGCAGAAGAAAGACCATCTTCCAGCCAAACTAAAATGTCTACTTCTTTTAGCGGACAATGTGATAAGATCCCTTTCTTACGGCCACGCCAATCGCTACAAATTCCAGATGAGGCACAAAAACAGCCGGTGCTTCAATGGATATCAAGTGCTCCTTCAAGTGGGCTCTCCTCCACATCAACTTCAACATCACAAATACTCCAGTCCTCAGAGGTGTCACCCCAATCGCACTTGCTTCCTCACAGCTCCCAAATCTCCAGCTGCTCATCTGAGTATGAGGTAGAACAGATGGTTGAGTCTGCAGAGCTGTTTACTCATACTATAGCCTGGGAATCAGAGGTCGGCTCCAGCGCTTCTGTGAATCCAGACGAAGAAATGATCTTCACTGATGCTCAGAATCTTTATGAGTCGGATCCAGGACCAGATTCAGAAGGTTCTGACCATAATGTAGACCCTCATTCCCAAACTGTAACTCCTGTTGGTGGAGACAATGAGGAAGACGATGATGAGACTCAAAACCAGGGGAGGAGTCCTGAGGAGATAATTTGCATATTCCCACTGCATTTTGGGGTAAGTGAAGAGTCTCCGCGAGCTCAAAGAACACTGGATTTTGGCTGTTGGAGCTGAAAAGAGGACATCGGTAAACCAGGGGAGGAGTCCTGAGGAGATAATTTGCATATTCCCACTGCATTTTGGGGTAAGTGAAGAGTCTCCGCGAGCTTAAAGAACACTGGATTTTGGCTGTTGGAGCTGAAAAGAGGACATCGGTAAACCAGGGGAGGAGTCCTGAGGAGATAATTTGCATATTCCCACTGCATTTTGGGGTAAATGAAGAGTCTCCGCGAGCTCAAAGAACACTGGATTTTGGCTGTTGGAGCTGAAAAGAGGACATCGGTAAACCAGGGGAGGAGTCCTGAGGAGATAATTTGCATATTCCCACTGCATTTTGGGGTAAGTGAAGAGTCTCCGCGAGCTCAAAGAACACTGGATTTTGGCTGTTGGAGCTGAAAAGAGGACATCGGTAAACCAGGGGAGGAGTCCTGAGGAGATAATTTGCATATTCCCACTGCATTTTGGGGTAAGTGAAGAGTCTCCGCGAGCTCAAAGAACACTGGATTTTGGCTGTTGGAGCTGAAAAGAGGACATCGGTAAACCAGGGGAGGAGTCCTGAGGAGATAATTTGCATATTCCCACTGCATTTTGGGGTAAGTGAAGAGTCTCCGCGAGCTCAAAGAACACTGGATTTTGGCTGTTGGAGCTGAAAAGAGGACATCGGTAAACCAGGGGAGGAGTCCTGAGGAGATAATTTGCATATTCCCACTGCATTTTGGGGTAAGTGAAGAGTCTCCGCGAGCTCAAAGAACACTGGATTTTGGCTGTTGGAGCTGAAAAGAGGACATTGGTAAACCAGGGGAGGAGTCCTGAAGAGATAATTTGCATATTCCCACTGCATTTTGGGGTAAGTGAAGAGTCTCCGCGAGCTCAAAGAACACTGGATTTTGGCTGTTGGAGCTGAAAAGAGGACATCGGTAAACCAGGGGAGGAGTCCTGAGGAGATAATTTGCATATTCCCACTGCATTTTGGGGTAAGTGAAGAGTCTCCGCGAGCTCAAAGAACACTGGATTTTGGCTGTTGGAGCTGAAAAGAGGACATCGGTAAACCAGGGGAGGAGTCCTGAGGAGATAATTTGCATATTCTCACTGCATTTTGGGGTAAGTGAAGAGTCTCCACGAGCTCAAAGAACACTGGATTTTGGCTGTTGGAGCTGAAAAGAGGACATCGGTAAACCACGCGCCGGTTTGACGCTTTTTTTTAAGCTTTTTTCACTGTTTTCAGAACATTAACAATAAGAACATGGAAGAGTCCAGGAGCCATTTGGTGAGCTGCATATCCTGCTACATGTTCACAGAGTTGCCAGTGGAAAAGCCAAACTTCACATGCCAGAAATGCAAGCTTGTGTCCCTGTTGGAGGAAAAGTTGCAAAATCTAGAAGAGAGGTTAACTACCTTGAAAATCATTAAGGAAGGTGAAGAGTTCTTAGACAGAGCAGAATTATCTCTTCATGATTCAGAAAGAGAAGAAATTCGAACTGCACCTGACGAAACAGAGGAATGGAAGCATGTGACCCACAGAAGCAGGAGGATCGAGAGGCAGTCAGCACCCATACTGCTCAGGAACCAGTACCAGGCTCTCACGCAGGAGAACCAGGAAGAAATACAGCAAAATAAGACTTTGCCAGCAATGAATAACCTTGTAAGCCCTCAGAATCCTCCTGGATGGAGAAAGAAGAATGTTGTGAAGAAAAAACGGAGAGTGGTGGTCATGGGGGATTCCCTGTTAAGAGGAACAGAGGCCGCTATCTGCAGACCAGACATAACCTCAAGAGAAATGTGCTGTCTTCCAGGAGCAAAAATTAAAGATGTGTCTGACAGGATATCAAGACTCTTCAGACCTACAGATCACTACCCATTCCTGCTAATACATGTGGGGACAAATGACACCGCAAGAAAGGACCTGGAAACCATCTGCAGTGACTTTGAAGACTTAGGCAAGAAAGTGAAAGAATTGGGAGCGCAGGTGGTCTTCTCATCCATCCTCCCAGTGGATGGCCATGGAACAATGAGGTGGAATAAGATTCTACAGGTGAACAACTGGCTACGTCGATGGTGCCGTCAACAAGGATTTGGATTTCTGGATCACGGAATGAATTACCTATACGATGGACTACTTGCTAGAGATGGGGTGCACCTTACGAAGACTGGAAAACATGTATTTGGAAGTCGCCTTGCTACACTCATCAGGAGAGCTTTAAACTAGAACAATGTGGGAAGGGAAACAAAAGGCCAGAAAAAGCCATACAGCTGACAAATACTATTGAGATCTCTGCTACTGAAAGTGGAAAGGAAGAACAAAGACAAAACAATTTAAATAATAAAAATATGGGAGGAAGAGAAACCAATCACAAACTAAAATGTTTTTATGCAAATGCACAAAGCATGGGCAACAAACAAGGAGAATTGGAACTACTAATGCAGGAAAAGGAATATGATGTCATTGGAATCACTGAAACTTGGTGGGACGATACACATGATTGGAATAAAAGGCTAAAAGGATACAACTTATTTGCAAGAAACAGACTTGATAAACGAGGAGGAGGTGTTGCATTGTATGTTAGAAAAGCGTATATCTGCACAGAGATTGAAGCTTCAGAGACTGGGAGTTCTGTGGAAACTGTTTGGGTAAGAATACAAGGAGAGAACAACGGAAAGGACACCATTGTAGGCATTTACTACAGGCCACCTGGGCAAGCTGAAGATATGGATGAACTCTTTATGTATCAAATGACCAAGTTCTCCAAAAAATATGACGTAGTGGTCATGGGAGATTTCAACTATCCAGACATTTGTTGGGAATCTCTCTCAAGTAAAACTAACAGGTCAAGCAAATTCTTATCCTCTCTTGCTGACAACTTTATCTTCCAAAAGGTAGGGGAGAAAACAAGGGGATCTGCTACTTTGGATCTAATCCTTATAAACAGGGAGGAAATGGTTGAGGAGGTAAAAGTGGCTGGGACCCTAGGAGGCAGCGACCATGCTATTATAGAATTTTGGATAACTAGAGGAGGAAAACATGTGAAGACTCAAACTTCAAGGTTAGATTTTAGAAAGGCAGATTTTAAGAGACTCAGAAAGAGAATAGGAGGGATCCAATGGCTGGATGTCCTTAAGGACAAAAATGTCCAGGAAGGATGGGAAATTTTTAAAAATGAGATTCTCAAAGCACAATCGTTAACAATCCCGAAAAGTAGAAAGAATGGGAAGCATTTAAGGAAACCAGGATGGATGAACACAGAACTTAAACACATGCTAAAAAGAAAGAAAGAAATGTTTATTAATTGGAAAGAGGGAGGCATATCTAAAAAAGATTATAATGCAGTCTGCAGATCCTGCAGGGCACGTATCAGGTTAGCTAAAGCTGACAATGAATTAAGGCTTGCAAGAGATGTCAAAAGCAATAGAAAAGGATTTTGGGGGTATGTCAAAAGTAAAAGAAAAGTCAAAGATGCTATAGGATTTTTACAGGATGAAAATGGAGAAATGGTAAGAGAGGATGTTGAGAAGGCCGAACTTTTTAATTCCTATTTTGCATCTGTTTTCTCTCAGAAAGAAAATGTAACATCAACTGATCTTCACTGTCCTTTTAAAGGAATAGAGGAATCCAAGTTATCTGTAAACAGAAAGATTGTGAGGGAATATTTAGCTAACATAAATGAGTTCAAGTCTCCAGGTCCAGATGAATTACACCCCAGAGTACTGAAGGAGATCGTAAAAGAAATTTTAGAACCACTCTCGATAATCTTTGAAAATTCTTGGAGAACAGGAGAAGTCCCAGAAGACATGTTGTTCCTATCTTCAAAAAGGGGAAGAAGGTGGACCCAGGGAACTATAGGCCGGTGAGTCTGACTTCTATACCAGGAAAGATCTTTGAACAAATTATTAAACAACATGTATGTAAGTACATGGATAAGAATGAAGTGATTAACCAGAGTCAGCATGGGTTTGTAACTAACAAGTCATGTCAGACTAACTTAATTTCCTTCTATGACAGAATCACTGACTGGGTGGATCAGGGAAATGCTGTAGATATAGTATATCTTGACTTGAGCAAAGCATTTGACAAAGTATCTCACACCATCCTTATTGAAAAAATGACCAAGTATGCAATGGACCAGGCAACTGTTAGGTGGATTCATAACTGGCTTAGTGATCGGACTCAAAGGGTGGTTGTAAATGGCTTCACATCCAGCTGGATGAATGTCTCAAGTGGGGTACCACAGGGCTCTGTCCTGGGACCTGTATTGTTCAACATCTTTATCAATGATTTAGATGAAGGAATTGAGGGTAAACTGATTAAATTTGCTGATGACACAAAGCTAGGAGGGATAGCTAATACTAGAGAAGAGAGAGAGAGGATTCAAAAAGACCTAAATAAACTGGAGCAGTGGGCAGCAACCAACAGAATGGTTTTTAACAGGGAAAAATGCAAAGTACTACATCTGGGCAATAAAAATGAAAAAAGCATATGCAGAATGGGAGGAATAGAGCTAAGCAACAGTACATGTGAAAAAGACTTAGGTATACTAATAGATCATAGACTGAACATGAGTCAACAGTGTGATGCAGCAGCAAAAAAGGCAAATACAATTCTGGGATGTATTAACAGAAGCATACAGTCTAGATCACGTGAAGTCATTATCGGTCTTTACTCCTCTTTGGTCAGACCTCATCTGGAATACTGTGTACAGTTTTGAGCACCACATTTTAAAAAAGACATAGACAAACTGGAGCAAGTTCAGAGAAGAGCGACCAGAATGGTGACTGGTCTGCAAACCATGTCCTATGAGGAACGGTTGCAGGATTTGGGAATGTTTAGATTGCAAAAAAGAAGACTGAGAGGAGACTTAATAGCTGTCTACAAATATGTCAAGGGCTGTCACATTGTAGAAGGATCATCTTTATTCTCATTTGCACAAGGAAAGACTAGAAGCAATGGGATGAAACTAAATGGGAGGAGACACAGATTAGATATTAGAAAAAACTTTTTGACAGTTAGGGTGATTAATGAGTGGAACAGGCTGCCACGAGAGGTGGTGAGTTCCCCTTCAATGGACGTCTTCAAACAGAGGCTGGACAGACATCTGTCTGAGATGATCTAGTGAATCCTGCTTTGAGCAGGGGGTTGGACCAGATGACCCAGGAGGTCCCTTCCAACTCTACCATTCTATGATTCTATGATTCTATGAAATACCTGATTGGAGCGACAACTTTAGTTTTTTGTCAGGGCATGAACAGGTTGGCTCTGAGGACGATGGGTGTGAAAACACACAGGGTGATGATGATGAGGTTGGAGATCCCACTTACTGTCAACCCACAGTCAGCCAGTTGATGAGTTCAGCAGAGGAGGTGGAGGAGGATGCTAGTGACGACGAGGTCAGGTTGCTCCTTCCTGGACAGAGACGTAGTACTGGAAGCACGTCAACAACTGCATCCTCAAACACAACTCTGCCTCTGACCACAAGTCGTGGTGGCTCTTCAGGTCGCATGGGTGCTAAGCCTTGCATAGCCTGGGCATTTTTTCAGATTGATAAAGATGACCCAACTCGTGTTATCTGTAACATTTGTCAACAAAAGCTAAGTAAAGGCCAAAAAATACATAGTTTGAGTACTTCATGCATGAACCAGCACATGGACATGAAGCATAAGTTGAAGTGGGAATCTCACTGTGCTACAATGCGGCCTAGCCGGCCGGGCCTACCGCTGCCTGCCCCATCTTGTGCATCTGCGGCCTCTTCATCCTCTGTGACTGGGGGGACAGCAGTCACACCTGTTTTGGGACGCAGACCTGCCACCTCTTTACCCGCAACAGCCAGCGTGATTGGCAGGTCATCATTTTCTTTGGAAGTGGTAACACCAGCTGGTGTTGAGCGCTGTCCGACATCGATAGCACCACCTTTGGATCAAGGCAACCTAACATGTCCGCATGCATCTTCCTCACAGACCCGCAGTTTGCCGGGGACACCCTTATCAACCCCGTCTAATCATAACAGCCAGCCCTCGGTCCCTCAGATCTGGACAAGTAAAAGACCATTTCCTCCTAGCCATGAGAAAGTTAAGAGGTTGAATTTCACCATCTGCAAGCTCTTGGCTACAGAAATGCTGCCTTTCCGCCTGGTGGACACAGAGAATTTTCGAGACCTTATGTCCGTCGTAGTGCCCCAGTACCAGATGCCCAGTCGGCACTACTTCTCAAAGAAAGGTGTGCCTGCGCTCCACCAGCATGTCGCACACAACATCACCGCTTCTTTGAGAAACTCTGTGTGTGACAGGGTGCATTTCACCACAGACACTTGGACGAGTAGGCATGGACAGGGGCGTTAGATGTCACTGACTGGGCACTGGGTAACTATGGTGACAGCAGGACAAGGGGCTGCTGTCCAAGTCTTGCCGTCCCCACGAGTTATGCGTAAATCCTCTTTATCTCAAAGTTCCTCCACTGCTTCTGCCTCCTCAACCTCCTCTCGGTCCTCCACCGGCACCCAAAGCCTGTCTGGTCATGCCACAAGCTTTCTAACTGCGCAGAAGGGATCCTGCACACCTCCTTACTAGGCTGGCAGCAGGGCTCAACGTCATCAGGCGGTTTTTACTTTGAAATGTCTGGGAAATGTAAGTCACACAGGAGTTGTGGTCAGCTCTGGAGAACCAATTTCATGAATGGTTGTCTCCACTGGACCTGCAACCAGGGAAGGCCGTGTGCGACAATGCTGCAAACCTGGGTGCGGCCCTTCGCCGGGGCAATGTCACACACGTGCCTTGTATGGCTCACGTGTTGAACCTGGTTGTCCAGCAATTTTTAGCCCACTATCCCGGACTAGATGGCCTTCTGCAGAGGGCACGGTCGCTGTGTACTCACTTCTGCCGTTCGCATCCCGCAGCTCAGCGACTTATATCTCTACAGAAGTCGTTGGGCCTGCCACTTCACCGGCTAAAATGCGATGTGCCTACCCGGTGGAATTCAACTCTGCACATGTTGCAGCGACTGTGGCAGCACCGACAAGCCCTGGTGCAATACGTTCTGACGTATAGCCTGGGCCAACGAGATCCAGAGGTGGGGCAAATCACGCTGGAGGAGTGGTCTCAGACCAGGGACCTATGCACCCTTCTGCACAGTTTTGAAATGGCGACGAAGATGTTTTGTGCTGACGATGCCATTATCAGCATGACTATTCCGGTGATTTACATGCTGGAGCACATGTTAAACAGAATTCGGAGTCAGGTGGTGGCACAAGAGGAGGTGGAGGAAGTAGTGGAGGAGGAGTTGTATGCGGAAGGGCTAACATCTGTAAGGTCCAGACGGTCGGCAGCACCAAGGCGGCAGGCATGTGAGGGTGGGGGAGATGGTTTTACCAGGGCGCATGGTAGCAGCCAAACTAGTGAATCAGCTACATACTTCTTGATTGCCAAGACACTTCATCTTGATCATCGCACAATGTTGATTGTAGTCATGCCTTGACCTAAACACTCCACAATTTGTTGCTTCTCAGCAGCCGACACATCCTTTTTCTTTCCCATTTTGGCAGAAAATGTAGGCTGCTTAATAATGTGGGACAGCCTTCTTAAGTAGTCTTGCCTTTCATTGGACACACCTGCCAAACTAATTAGCACAGGTGTCTGCAATTGCTTACAGTGATATAAAGAGCCCTGACACACATCACCATCAATGAGTTTAACTGACAAACAAACAAATTCTTCCCTTATCACTCCTAAACACTTTTTGCATAATAATTTGGAACACAGTGTACATGTGCTTTTCCACAAAACATCAGTGGCTCACGTAGTGAATCTTACAGTTCTAATTTGCCAACCGTGGTCTGTATGGAGTTGTTCAATAAAGGGCCCAAAATTAAGATAATATAGACGGGAGAGGTCTCTATGAATATGAATTCCTAAGTATTTGATACCCTGTGAGGGCCAGGCAAAGGGAAAGTTGGACTGGATGGAATCCTGTATGGATTTGGGGAGGGAGACATCGAGGGCCTCAGACTTCGCTGCATTGATTTTAAAATTTGACCATGTAACAAAGTGATCTATTTCAGCCATAACAGCAGGGATGGATATATGTGATTGAGTGATATATACTAGGACATCTTCAGCAAATAGAGAGCACTTGTACTCGGTGCCTCCCACCTCAATCCACCTAATATTGGGGTTATGGTGAATTGATGAGAGCAGGTGCTCCGTTACTAGGATGTATAAGAGAGGGGACAGAGGACATCCCTGCCTTGTCCCATTGGTGATTACGAAAGGTGATGAAAATGTTCTGACGCGCCCCCTGAGCCTTGGGACATCCGGAGCCGGACCCTTTTTGGTGGATGCTGGTGGTTGTAGTCTCCGTGGCGGCGACCCGGTTCCGTGGCTCAGGGCGGTCAAACCAGTGGCGGAACTATTTATGTGGTTTTGATGTTTAAATGTCCAACTACGCCACCCGTGGATTGCGGTCAGAGTGAACCGCCGCTGCAGGGCAGACCGCTGAGGCTGGTGTTGTGGGTGCAGCAGAGCGTAGCATAACTCCCCACGGGAGGAGTATAGCCTCAGGGCAGTGTATGCGGAGGATGGGGGTGATGGTGCAGGGCAGCAGCAGTAACGACACGGAGTCAGTGATGCAGTCCAGGGCCTTTACTCACAGTTCTTATTATCCAGACCACGTCTGCAGGTAACGGCTGCCCACGTCGTACTGTGCTCACCAGGTGAGGGGCTCAGACAACTCCCAGATAACTTTGGAGCACTTCACAGGACCCCCTTTGTGTGTCCTTTGTCTGGCCTTTCTTACCAACCCTTCTGTCCGGCTGCCTCGGGCCTCCTCTTGGTAAACTTGGCGCCAGTTTCCCTGACCCTATGTGGTGCCTTCCTAGCGGGTGTAGCGAGGGGCTGCGCCACATAAAATGTCACAGGGTTTCTAGCTGAGGGTCGTTTCCCGCCTCCACTAGTTTCGGGGACCGGTCTCCCCCTTTGGCCTGACCCCTCCATGCAGGTGGATTCGGGCGTGCGGTGGCGACTCGCCCGTCCGCACCCCTGGGATCCCTTCGTTCCTCGTTCCTGGAGCCTTCTCCGCTCCTCTTCCTTCCTTTTCCCTCTTCCAGGTCTGGGCCTCTGTTACTAGGCCCGCCTCCGGAGCAGAGCTCATGCAGAGCCCCTGCTCCCTGTCACTTCTGCTCAGACTTCTCTGCACTGAACTAAGATGGTGCCCACCTTTTATACTCCCTTCTCAATGCACCCAGTAACTGCTTCCTCCCTGCTCCTGCACTACAGGGTTCCCCTTCCTCAGTGTTCCCTCCCCCCACTCCAGCCAGGGAAAAGGACTGTCGTGCCCATCTCAGGGGCATATTGGTCGCCCTGCCCCAAAGCAATGTGGTGTAATGCATGCAGGTGTCGGGTCGTGATCCACACTCCATCCTTACCTGAGAATGAGATATCACACCTCTGGGTGAAGTGCAATACCTCTGTAGCAACCGAGCCCTCAGGGTGCTACAGTTCCATTTATCTTCAGCCTAGGTGACGTATTGCGATACAGGGCCGTGATTTTGGCTATAAAAGGGTCCCCTAGACCCCTACCCCAAGCTTTTTAAGAGAATAATATATGGCGTGCCAGGAGACTCTATGGAATGCTTTCTCAGCATCCAACGAGAGTATTTAATTACAAATTTTTAACTGCAACTAGCCCAGGAAATACTTTGTGCCTAGTAGCAGTGTCTGCAAGTCAGCGGATTATCCCGGCTGTTAAGCAAGCTACAACCCCTTTAGTTTGGACACTTAATTTTTTCAAAGGAAATGCTTCGGGACCACGGGATACTCAGTGAAGAGCATCAGGAGGCACCCCAAGGCATAGGAGCTGGGACTGGCGGTAGGACGCCTTGCGGTGGACAGCCGAGCTCGATCCTTAGAAAAGCTTTTTAACTGCAGCAGCTTTAGTGGACGCTACTGGAGCTGGAATTATGCGGCTGCTGGCATGAGACTTGCCCTCCAATAGATCCTTGTAAAAGGATTTAAAGTGTATTCATTCAAATTAGAGAGACAATTTAAATTAAAAAGCTTAGAGCTGCCTCCACCACAGGGGGGCTCGCTCGACCCACCAGCGGACAGGCACCAGTATTGGGAGAGGGGGGCTGGCCATCAGGGTCCACTGCGGCTCTGGCACAAACCCGACGACACGGAGGTGGCACGGGCAGAAACGGACTAGCCGTGTCGGCTTCTCACTTTTTGGATTTTAGAAGGGCATGACATGCCTATATCTGTGTCTCCCCCTCCTTTTACTCCTCCACCTCTTTTCTTTTCGCATGACTATATGTACTTGTCACTTTTCCATGTGTTAGTTATGTCTTCTGAGCTGCTTGTCAGCTTTTGGACACCTTTGAAGGTATTTTCTATGTGTTTTTGTTTACCTGCAGAGGTTTTAACAGTGTTTGTTATGGTTTTAACGGTGTTCGAAGGTGTTCGACGAGCAGTTCGACGAACAGTTCGGCGAACACACGGGTGTTCGACGAACCGAACCGAACTCGAACACTACGGGGGTGGCTCAACACTAGTAAAGGGCCTAAAAATTGTCCAAATCGATGGGAACAGTGCTCAAATGACATGGGAACAGCATGGGGAAGACCCCTGGAAGCATCTCTGACTCCCAGATCACTGCTGTCAGCAACATGGTCAGAGTATTACGCCACTTTTACAGACTCACAATAAAACATACAAAAACGAAACCAAAATGGATTTTCCTATGAAATATGTTAAGGAACATCCTTTCCAGGGTAATGGCTTGTATATAAGGCAAAATAAATAACCAAAAACAAAATTACTCCTTCACAACTTGGGCTATGTTCATACGTAGCATTTTTGATGCGTTTTTGCACTTTTTAATTGCTTTCAACCAAGACAAATGCATTCACCTGGAAATGTCATTTTAAAATTTTACATCATCAGACACATGCATACAGTGCTGAAAAGACATGGGAACAGCATGGAGAAGACATCTGGAAGCATCTCTGACTCCAAGGTCACTGCCTAAAAGTGTGCCCATCATAAGTGATCCTTGGTGCAGGCGAAGATGCCTCCCGCTATGCCTCCTGCTGCACCTGCAGACTTGCAACAATCACCGTCCACGTCCTTGTCCCACTGCAGCGTTTAGTTGTCCCTAACCCATTCCTTGGAATGCAAGCACAAATATGCAGGCAGCCACCCAGCCACCCACAGGCTGCAAAACTATACTGCCAAATTTTTGACAGCTGCTTGCACTTGAAATGTGGCCTTTTAGGTTCGTGGAGGCAGAAGCTTTTCACAACCTCTTGTCGGCGGCGGCCGGGTGTCAATACTCAGTCCCCAGCCGCCACTATATTTCCAGGTATCACCTCCGCTATCCACAAGCATGGGTCCCACAACATTACCCGTGCCCTCCCTAGTGCACTTACTGGGATGGACCGCCTAACCACAAACACGTGGACAGGTGAATGTGGCCAGGGACGGTACAGAGCCAGTCCACAGCTTTTTTTGCTAAGAGTTGCATTTAGCTCGGTGAAAGGACTGGCATAGAGGGAAACCGTATGTACCCTGCGTGTCATTTCTCCTAGGAAGTCCTGTAATTGAGCTTCTTGCAGAAGCAATGGCAGCCCGTCCAACATCAACTCGCACTTGTCGGTGGTGCTTTGACTCACACACACATCTTTCTTTGCGCATTTAATTTCTTAAATACAGAGTTGGACAATGGCCTGATCTGTAATGCGTTTTGAGAAATAACATGCATAAGCATGGCTGATCCACATTAAAAAAGCAGCCATAGAATGTCCAGGAACCTTCCCCCACACTTTTCTTAGCCAGGGCTGCTTTTCGGCAGGGTTGGACAGGCCCACCAGAGAACAGGAGACTCCTCCGGCGGGCCCTGGCTTCTCCTTCAGGAGAGTTCATAGTGTTGAGGTGAGGCCATGATGATGATAGAGGCCACCATCTGCTTAGTTTTCTGTTACTTGGAATGCAAGTGCAAGTATGCAGCCAGACGCCCACAGGCCGCAACACTAAACTGCCAGATTTCTGGGCAGATCTTTGCACTTGAAATATGGCCTTTTAAGATCGTGAAGGTGGAAGCTTTTCACAACCTCACGCCGGCGGCCGGGTATCCATACTCGGTCCGCAGCCGCCACTATATTTCCCGGTATCGCCTCCACCTTCCACAAGCCCGGGTCCCACAACATTACCCGTGCCCTCCCCAGTGCACTTACTGGGAAGGACCGTCTAACCACAAACACGTGGACAGGTGAATGTGGCCAGGGACCGTATGGAGCCAGTCCACAACTTTTTTTGCTGAGAGTTGTATTTAGCTTGGTGAAAGGACTGGCATAGAGGGAAACCGTACCTACCCTATGAGTCATTTCTTCCAGGAGGTCCTCTAAAGCTGCTTGCACTTGAAATGTGGCCTGAACATTACTGCTGGTACTTTTCTGTGGGAATTTGCTTACCTCCTACCAGCCTGGAATATTTCCAGCAAACTATGGTACGACGACAAAGTATTAGCACTGCCCCCAGTACCAGTAGTGAAGCCATCCCCAATTTCCTTCTCAGGAATTTTATTTGGTATACTGAGTGGCTGCCCAAATACATTTTCTCGCAAAGGAGCTGAAGATAGAATGGCAGTAGGTGCAAGTTTCTCCAGCCTGTTAGATATTAGAGGGTGAACAGCAGCACATTGGATCAGTGGTTAGCACTGAAGCCTTGCAGCGCTGGGATCCTGGGTTCAAATCCAAGCAAGGACAACATCTGCAAGGACTTCGTATGTTCTCCCCGTGTTTGCGTGTGTTTCCTTCTCAGTAAAAAGGCAGCCATAGAGTGTCCGGGAACCTTCCCACACACTTTTCTTAGCCAGGACTGCTTTTCGGCAGGGTTGGACGGTCCACCAGAGAATCCTCTGGTGTGCCTTGGCTTCTACCTCAGGAGAGTTCATGATAGCGCTAACTTTGCAGCTGCTATGGGTCTCTTGAGCAGGTGAGAAAGGTTAGCCCTCAGAATCAAATCCTCTGGTGGGCACAATGTTTTTCAATCTGAAACAGCTTCTCAGTGGGAGTTGTATTTCACCACAGCCATATTCGTTAGCTCGGAGAAAGGACTGGCATAGAGGGAAACCGTATCTACCCCGACTGTCATTTCTCTGTCACCAGGTTCCGCCCATTGTCACACACGACCATGCCTGGCTGTACGTTCAGCGGTGAGAGCCACAGATCAGGCTGCTGTGTTACAGCTTTCAACAACTCTGGAGCGCTGGGTGGTTTGTCAATTAAGCATTAAGCATGTTATGTTCAGCACAGCCTGTTGCCGCTTGGCCAAGGCAGTGCTGCAGTGCTGTCAGCTTGTGACTGATGTGATCATTTTGGAGATGGAGGAGGACGTGCATGAGCTGAACAATGTGATTACATTGAGGTTAAATTGGTGACGCTGTTTTTTATACTAAAGAAAAATCCTATTGTTTTGGTTTTTTTACGTTATTTTTTTAAGACAAATGGATTCACTGGAAATGTCATTTTAACATTTTACAACCTTATCTGGCAATGTGGTGTGTGGCACATCATCAGACACATCCTGTTTTATTTATGATGGAGGGACTCTGAAAGTCATAAAGCCTATTTTAGGGACATCAGACGGCCCTTACTATTCTTAAAAGGCCAGCAGTCGGCCCTAGCTATTGTTAGAGAGCCATCAGCCGGCTATGCTTTGTTGTTCCCATTATTAAAGAGTGGGTCTTCTATACTGTTATTGCATATCCAGTGACTGCAAGGGCTGCCAAAAATTTGGACTCAACCCAATACCCCTTTGAAGAGACATAGAGGAGGGTCTTAGTAAAAAAAAAATGTTCCCATTATAAAGGAGATGGTCTCCTATAGTGGTAATGCCCATGCTGTGACTGCAAGGGCTGCCAAAATTTGGGAAAAACCCCACTACGAATTTAAAGACACATAGAGCAGGGCCACAGTAACAAGGTATGACATGTTCCCATTAGAAAGGAGAGGGTCTGCTATACAGTTATAGTGTATGCAGTGAGTCCAACGGCTGACCAATTTTAGGAAAAACCCCACTAAGAATTTAAAGACACACAGAGCAGGGCCACAGTAACAAGTACGACATGTTCCCATTAGAAAGGAGAGGGTCTGCTATACAGTTATAGGGTATGCAGTGAGTCCCACGCCTGACCAATTTTAGGAAAAACCCCACTAAGAATTTAAAGACACACAGAGCAGGGCCACAGTAACAAGTACGACATGTTCCCATTTGAAAGGAGAGGGTCTGCTATACAGTTATAGGGTATGCAGTGAGTCCAACGCCTGACCAATTTTAGGAAAAACCACACTAAGAATTTAAAGACACACAGAGCAGGGCCACAGTAACAAGGTACGACATGTTCCCATTAGAAAGGAGAGGGTCTGCTATACAGTTATAGGGTATGCAGTGAGTCCAACGGCTGACCAATTTTAGGAAAAACCCCACTAAGAATTTAAAGACACACAGAGCAGGGCCACAGTAACGACAAATTCCCATTAGAAAGGAGAGAGTCTCCCTTAGTGTTGGCCTATGCAGTGAATTCAAGGGCTGCCAAAAATTTGGAGGCACTTCAATGCCCCTTGGAAGAGATGTGGAGGGCCTCATAAAAAAATGTTGCCATTAGAAAGGAGCGGGCCTCCTATACTTGTAATGCTCATGCACTAAATGTATGGGCTGACAAACATTTACCCCTGGGTGGTATACATGAACATATTGTATAAAAAAAAATTTTCACGGGCATCATAAACACCCTTTAAAAAAGTATGTGGGTGTTGCATCATGGACCACGGTCACCCTGGTGATATGGTGGTGGAGGATGAAGAGAAGGAGGAGGACAAGAGCAAATAGACAAATTCAGCAAGCGTATACCCATGTGTGGGTGTGAAAAGGTGCATGGAAATACTCCTCCCAAGAAAAGACACTGGATTTGAGTTTATGCTACGCTGCTATCATTCGGTGGTGTTGAGAAGTCTGGCCCAATCCAGCCCTTGTTCATTTTTATAAGAGTCAGCCTGTCGGCATTTTTAGTTGACAGGCGGATGCGCTTATCAGTTATAATTCCACCAGCGGCACTAAAAACCCACTCTGATAAAACGCTGGCGGCAGGGGAGGCCAGGACCTACAAGGCATAGAGAGCAAGTTCATTCCACGTATCCAGCTTGGATACCAAATAATTATAAGGCACAGAGGAATTACGGAGGACGTTGGTACGGTCGGCAAGGTACTCCCTCAGCATCTTCCCAAACTTTGCACTCCTTGTGAGAGTACAACGCGCCTCAGGGCCTGTGCAATGGGAGGGTCTGAGAAAACTCTCCCAGAACTTTGACAGTGTTCCCCTGTTTCTGCTGGGTTGAAGTTGTGTCTCTCTCGCCTGTACTCCTTGGTTGTCCAACGAAGTGTGCCCTCTGCCGCAACAAGGGCCTTCTGGTACAGCCCCATTTTTGTAGACCTGTCCGCCTCAGGAATAAGAGATTTAAAGTTCTCCTTGTAGCGTGGGTATAGAAGTGTCATCAACCAGTAATGACTGTCACCCAAAATTTTGAGAACGCGAGGGTCATGGGAAAGGCAGCGTAACATAAACTCATGCATGCCAGACTACTAACAGGCAAGACTTCCTTGTCCTCACCAAGAGAATGACTGACCGTGCTCTCCTCCTCCTCCTCTCTGTCCTCTGGCCATCCACACTGAACAGACGGTATGACAGCTGTGCAGGTAGTACCCTCTATAGTGCATGAAACTAGCTCCTGTCCTTCCTCCTCCTCTTCCTCACTGTCACCCAATCCATGATGGGATGAGATGAGGCTTGGCTGTGTGTAATCACCCTGTATGGTTCCTTGCTCCATCTCATCGTGCTCCGCCTGCAATGCATCCTCTTTGATTGTGAGCAGAGAGCGTTTCAGAAGACAGAGAAGCGGGATGGTGACGCTAATTATGGCGTCATCGCCGCTCACTATCTTGGTGGAGTCCTCAAAGTTTTGGAGGATGGTACATATGTCTGACATCCATGTCCACTCCTGAGGTCTTATGTGTGGAGTCTGAACTCAATACTGACGGCCTTGTTGATGCTGGTACTCAACAACAGCCCTCTTCTGCTCACAAATCCTTCCCAACATCTGCAGTGTAGAGTTCCAACGCGTGGGGACATCACACACCAGTCTGTGAGCCGGAAGCTGCAAATGCTGCTGAAACACTGCAAGGGCGGAGGAAGCTGTAGCTGACTTTCTAAAATAGGCACACAGACGGCATACTTTAACAAGCAGATCCGGCAGGTCCGGGTAGGATTTGAGAAACCGCTGAACCACAAGGTTAAACACATGGGCCAGGCATGGTACGTGTGTGAGCTCGCTTCGCCTCAGAGCCGCCACTAGGTACCAGCCATGGTCACACATGATTATGCCTGGCTGTAGGTTCAGCAGTGTGAGCCACAGATCTGCCTGCTCTTTTAGAGCTGTCCACAACTCTTCAGCATTGTGAGGTTTTTCACCTAAGCATATTAGCTTCAGCACAGCCTGTTGCTGCTTGGCCGAGGCAGTGCTGCAGTGCTTCCAGCTTGTGACTGATGTGGTCATTTCAGAGATGGAGGCTGAAGAGGAGGAGGAGGCTGAGGAGGATGAGGTGCAGGAGCTGTAGACCGTGGGGGCAACCCTGATTGACCTAGGGCCCGCAATCCTTGGCGTCGGGAGGACGTGTTCCGTCCCAAGTCCGACTGGGTCTCGGCTTCCACTATGTTAACCCAGTGTGCCATCAGCGAGATGTACCATCCCTGCCCACAAGCACTTGTCCACGGTTAGGTGGACTTTACCAGTAACTGCGTTGTTGAGAGCACGGCTAATGTTTTGGGACACGGGATTTCTGGCAATTGTGTCTCATCATCGTCCACCTCTTGTGACACTTTCCCACCGTCGCCTTCATGTGACTGTGCCTGCTCAAATATTTGGGCATCGCTACATGCGATCTCCTCTTGCCCCTCTTCAAGTGGACCTGCCTTCTGTCTGCGGCCACCACACTGCTTCTTCCTGCCTGTTGGGGTGCTCTGCCTCCCCCCCCCTGTGTGCTGCTGTCCTCCCTCTGCATGTCCTCCTGCCAGGTTGGGTCAGTTACTATATGATCCACCACCTCATCTTCCACTTCCGTACCCTGGTCCTCCTCTTGACTTTCTGGCAATTGTGGCTCATCATCGTCCACCTCTTTTAACACTTTCCCACCGTTGCCTTCATGTAACCGTGGCTGCTCAAATATTTGGGCATCGCTACACGCGATCTCCTCTTGCCCCTCTTCAAGTGGACCGGGCGAGAGGCCCGAATCTATAAATGGAAAAGTGAACAGCTCTTCAGAGTGTCCAAGTGTGGGATCAGTTGTCTCTGGGTACTCGGCATGGTGGGAGGAAGGAGGATCAGGGTGAGGAATATGCGGTCCAGACTCACGGCTACTGAGACTTGACCATGTGGAAGACAGGGTGGTGGTGGTGGCTAAGTGACTGGAAGCATTATCCGCTATCCAACCAACAACTTTTTGACACTGGTCTGGGTTCAATAGTGGTGTGCTGCGGTCCCCTAGAAATTGGGACAGGAAGGTCAGGCGAGAAGATGTGGGTGTTTGATGTGGCACAATTTCGGCTTGCCCACGGCCTCTGCATGCACCATTACCATTAAGTCCAGTTTCCCGTCCCTTGCCACGTGCCTTGCCCATTTTAAATGGAGGACAGTATCTTCCACACTCACTACAAATGACTGAGTTTGGAGCGAACTTATATGTGATCCATGTGATAGAGAAAACAGAGTTTTAAATACCTGCCCTGTAGGTAAGTAGTTTGATCTGTTTGACGGAGAAACACAGTTTTAAATACCTGGCCTGTAGGTACAGTGGTGGCCAAAAGTATTGGCACCCCTGCAATTCTGTCAGATAATACTCAGTTTCTTCCTGAAAATGATTGCAATCACAAATCTTTGGTCTTATTATCTTCACTTAATTTGTCTTCAATGAAAAAACACAAAAAGAATTGTCCTAAAGCCAAATTGCATATAATTGCACACCAAACCTAAAAAAGGGGATGGACAAAAGTATTGGCACCCTTTGAAAAATCATGTGATGCTTCTCTAATTCGTGTAATTAACAGCACCTGTAACTTACCTGTGGCACCTAACAGGTGTTGGCAATAACTAAATCAAACTTGCAGCCAGTTAACATGGATTAAAGTTGACTCAACCTCTGTCCTGTGTCCTTGTGTGTACCACATTGAGCATGGAGAAAAGAAAGAAGACCAAAGAACTGTCTGAGGACTTGAGAAACCAAATTGTGAGGAAGCATGAGCAATCTCAAGGCTACAAGTCCATCTCCAAAGGCCTGAATGTTCCTGTGTCTTCCGTGCGCAGTGTCATCAAGAAGTTTAAAGCCCATGGCACTGTGGCTAACCTCCCTAGATGTGGATGGAAAAGAAAAATTGACGAGAGATTTCAACGCCAGATTGTGCGGATGGTGGATAAAGAACCTCGACTAACATCCAAACAAGTTGAAGCTGCCCTGCAGTCCAAGGGTGCAACAGTGTCAACCCGTACTATCTGTCGACGTCTGAATGAAAAGGGATTGTATGGTAGGATACCCAGGAAGACCCCACTTCTTACCCCGAGACATAAAAAAGACAGGCTGGAGTTTGCCAAAACTTACCTGAGAAAGCCTAAAACGTTTTGGAGGAATGTTCTCTGGTCATATGAGACAAAAGTAGAGCTTTTTGGGAAAAAGCATCAACATAGAGTGTACAGGAAAAAAAAGAGGCATTCAAAGAAAAGAACACGGTCCCTACAGTCAAACATGGCGGAGGTTCCCTGATGTTTTAGGGTTGCTTTGCTGCCTCTGGCACTGGACTGCTTGACCGTGTGCATGGCATTATGAAGTCTGAAGACTACCAACAAATTTTGCAGCATAATGTAGGGCCCAGTGTGAGAAAGATGGGTCTCCCTCAGAGGTCATGGGTCTTCCAGCAGGACAATGACCCAAAACACACTTCCAAAAGCACTATAAAATGGTTTGAGAGAAAGCACTGGAGACTTCTAAGGTGGCCAGCAATGAGTCCAGACCTGAATCCCATAGAACACCCGTGGAGAGATCTCAAAATGGCAGTTTGGAGAAGGCACCCTTCAAATATCAGGGACCTGGAGCAGTTTGCCAAAGAAGAATGGTCTACAATTCCAGCAGAGCATTGTAAGAAACTCATTGATGGTTACCGGAAGCGGTTGTTCGCAGTTATTTTGGCTAAAGGTTGTGCAACCAAGTATTAGGCTGAGGGTGCCAATACTTTTGTCTGGCCCATTTTTGGAGTTTTGTGTGAAATGATCAATGATTTGATTTTTGCTTCATTCTCTTTCGTGTTTTTTCCTTGCAAGCAAATTAAATGAAGATAATAAGACCAAAGAATTTGTGATTGCAATCATTTTCAGGAAGAAACTGAGTATTATCTAACAGAATTGCAGGGGTGCCAATACTTTTGGCCACCACTGTAAGTAGTTTGAACAGCAAACTGCGGTGAATTGCTTCAATGATACATTAAGGCTGTGTGCCCAAGATGCGTTTTTTAAGCATTTGCGCAGCGGCAAAAACGCTGCAGAAATGCTTAAAAAACGCATGGTAGAAGGCCTGCCTTGGTCCCCAATGATAGAGATGAGCGTTGTTCTACTCGAACTGTTCGCCAATCTCAAATTCGAGCTGCTTTGGGCGGTGTTCGAGCCGTTCGGCGAACACGAACAATTTGAGAAAAATTCGGCTGTTCGAGGTTATGTTCGATAACTGTTCGTGCACCAAAATCATAACTGGATTTTTTCTCAGTAATGATGAAAATTAATGTTAATACGCAGTTTGAGTGTACAGCGGGGTGGGGGGAGGGGCAGGGGATGGATCTCTGCAGGAACAATGAAGATCTCCATTTTTTTTTCTCTTTCCCGCATTTACAGTGGGGAGGTGCAATCTGTCAGCCTATCAGCAGTGCACACACGGAGCGAAGTGCTTTTTTTCACACAAGCAAGGGCATGTGTCATTGGCAGTGTATGTCACATGTCCTTGCCCTATAAGACCAAGCCATTTTCCCCGTCGCCACCATTTTCTCACTGCTGCAGCTGCGTGTTAGACGGCACCGCTGTTGCTGTGTGCGCTATACCTTGTTAATTTCAAGCCAATTTTCGCACAAATATACAGATAGCTTGGGAGTAGGGAATAGTTGTGATTGCAGTCCTTTTAAGGACTAGGTTACAGCATTTCCTACGACTTTTATCAGGCAGGTCTGTGCTCTTAAATAGATAGGTTGTGGGAGTAAAGACTAATTGTAATTGGAGTCCTTTTCAGGACTAGGTTACATCAGTTCCTATCAGTTTTTGCCAGGCAGGTCTGTGCCAGTGCTGTGCAAGTTTTTTTCACAGCATTTGGCTGAATCTAGCAAAGCTAATCCTTTTTGGCCTACTGCAGAGTGTGTTAGTCAGTGGAGTAGCCTATCTGTGTTGCAAGATATACCACCTGTGTATAGAATACCAATTTTTTTACTGCACCTAGTGAAGTAAAATCTTTTGGGCATAGCATCATTCTATTAGTCCATCTATACTGACCTCCATCAGGTTGCAAACTGAATCTAATTTTTTTCTGCATCTAGCTCTGAAAAAATATTTGGCCTTCTAGCAGTGTGTGGGACTTGTTCTATTAGTCCACCTATACTGACCTCCATCAGGTTGCAAACTGAATATATTTTTTTCTGCATCTACCTCTGAAAAAATATTGGGCTTCTAGCTGTGTGTGGGACTTGTTGTATTAGTCCATCTATACTGACCTCCATCAGGTTGCAAACTGAATATATTTTTTTCTGCATCTACCTCTGTAAAAATATTGGGCTTCTAGCTGTGTGTGGGTCTTGTTCTATTATTCCATCTATACAGACCTCCATCAGGTTGCAAACTGAATATAATTTTTTTCTGCATCTAGCTCTGAAAAAATATTTGGCCTTCTAGTAGTGTGTGGGACTTTCTCTGTTAGTCCATCTATACTGACCTCCATCAGGTTGCAAACTGAATCTATTTTTTTCTGCATCTACCTCTGAAAAAATTTTGGGCTTCTAGCTGTGTGTGGGACTTGTTCTATTAATCCATCTATACTGACCTCCATCAGGTTGCAAACTGAATATAATTTTTTTCTGCATCTAGCTCTGAAAAAATATTTGGCCTTCTAGCAGTGTGTGGGACTTTCTCTGTTAGTCCATCTATACTGACCTCCATCAGGTTGCAAACTGAATCTAATTTTTTTCTGCATCTAGCTCTGAAAAAATATTTGGCCTTCTAGCAGTGTGTCGGACTTTCTCTATTAGTCCATCTATACTGACCTCCATCAGGTTGCAAATTAAAAATAATTTTTATCTGCATCTACAGTACCTCTGAAAAAATATTTGGGCTTCTAGCTGTGTGTGGGACTTGTTGTATTAGTCCATCTATACTGACCTCCATCAGGTTGCAAACTGAATATATTTTTTTCTGCATCTACCTCTGAAAAAATATTGGGCTTCTAGCTGTGTGTGGGACTTGTTGTATTAGTCTATCTATACTGACCTCCATCAGGTTGCAAACTGAATATATTTTTTTCTGCATCTACCTCTGAAAAAATATTGGGCTTCTAGCTGTGTGTGGGTCTTGTTCTATTAATCCATCTATACAGACCTCCATCAGGTTGCAAACTGAATATAATTTTTTTCTGCATCTAGCTCTGAAAAAATATTTGGCCTTCTAGCAGTGTGTGGGACTTGTTCTATTAGTCCACCTATACTGACCTCCATCAGGTTGCAAATTCAAAATAATTTTTTGTATGCATCTAGCTCTGAAAAAATATTTGGCCTTCTAGCAGTGTGTGGGACTTTCTCTGTTAGTCCATCTATACTGACCTCCATCAGGTTGCAAACTGAATCTAATTTTTTTCTGCATCTAGCTCTGAAAAAATATTTGGCCTTCTAGCAGTGTGTCGGACTTTCTCTATTAGTCCATCTATACTGACCTCCATCAGGTTGCAAATTAAAAATAATTTTTATCTGCATCTACAGTACTTCTGAAAAAATATTTGGGCTTCTAGCTGTGTGTGGGACTTGTTGTATTAGTCCATCTATACTGACCTCCATCAAGTTGCAAACTGAATATATTTTTTTCTGCATCTACCTCTGAAAAAATATTGGGCTTCTAGCTGTGTGTGGGTCTTGTTCTATTAATCCATCTATACAGACCTCCATCAGGTTGCAAATTGAATATAATTTTTTTCTGCATCTACCTCTGAAAAAATATTGGGCTTCTAGCTGTGTGTGGGACTTGTTGTATTAGTCCATCTATACTGACCTCCATCAGGTTGCAAACTGAATATATTTTTTTCTGCATCTACCTCTGAAAAAATATTGGGCTTCTAGCTGTGTGTGGGACTTGTTCTATTAATCCATCTATACAGACCTCCATCAGGTTGCAAACTGAATATATTTTTTTCTGCATCTACCTCTGAAAAAATATTGGGCTTCTAGCTGTGTGTGGGACTTGTTGTATTAGTCCATCTATACTGACCTCCATCAGGTTGCAAACTGAATATATTTTTTTCTGCATCTACCTCTGAAAAAATATTGGGCTTCTAGCTGTGTGTGGGACTTGTTGTATTAGTCCATCTATACTGACCTCCATCAGGTTGCAAATTGAATATAATTTTTTTCTGCATCTAACCCAGCCAATAGTTTTGGCCTAATACCACAGTTTGGCCACTCAGCTCTGCTCGGTTACCATCCATTGTTTTTTTGTGCAAACAACTCCAGAGTTGTGAATTAGTTAACCACCAAAATGAGTGGAAAAAGGCCTGCTGCTGGTGGAAAGGGGAATAGGCGTGTTGGGAAGGGGAAAAAAGGTTGTGTCTGTGGGGTAGGTGTTAAAGCAACAGTAACATCTGCAGAAGAAAGACCATCTTCCAGCCAAACTAAAATGTCTACTTCTTTTAGCGGACAATGTGATAAGATCCCTTTCTTATGGCCACGCCAATCGCTACAAATTCCAGATGAGGCACAAAAACAGCAGGTGCTTCAACGAATATCAAGTGCTCCTTTAAGTGGGCTCTCCTCCACATCAACTTCAACATCACAAATACTCCAGTCCTCAAAGGTGTCACCCAAATCGCACTTGCTTCCTCACAGCTCCCAAATCTCCAGCTGCCCGTCTGAGTATGAGGTAGAACAGATGGTTGAGTCTGCAGAGCTGTTTACTCATACTATAGCCTGGGAATCAGAGGTCGACTCCAGCGCTTCTGTGAATCCAGACGAGGAAATGATCTGCACTGATGCCCAGAATCTTTATGAGTCGGATCCAGGACCAGACGCAGAAGGTTCTGACCATAATGTAGACCCTCATTCCCAAACTGTAACACCTGTTGGTGGAGACAATGAGGAAGACGATGATAAGACTCAAATACCTGATTGGAGCGACAACTTTAGTTTTTTGTCAGGGCAGGAACAGGTTGGCTCTGAGGACGACGGGTGTGATAACACACAGGGTGATGATGATGAGGTTGGAGATCCCACTTACTGTCAACCCACAGTCAGCCAAGAGATGAGGTCAGCAGAGGAGGTGGAGGAAGATGCTAGTGACGACGAGGTCAGGTTGCGCCTTCCTGGACAGAGACGTAGTACTGGAAGCACGTCAACAACTGCATCCTCAATCACAACTCTGCCTCTCACCACAAGTCGTGGTGGCTCTTCAGGTCGCATGGGTGCTAAGCCTTGCATAGCCTGGGCATTTTTTCAGATCGATAAAGATGACCCAACTCGTGTTATCTGTAACATTTGTCAGCAAAAGCTAAGTAGAGGCCAAAAAATACATAGTTTGAGTACTTCATGCATGAACCGGCACATGGACATGAAGCATAAGTTGCAGTGGGAAGCTCAGTGTGCTACAATGCGGCCTAGCCGGCCGGGCCAACCACCGTCTGCCATATCTTGTGCATCCGCGGCCTCTTCATCCTCTGTGACTGGGGGGACAGCAGTCACACCTGTTTTGGGGCGCAGATCTGCCACCTCTTTACCCGCAACAGCCAGCGTGATTGGCAGGTCATCATTTTCTTTGGAGGTGGTAACACCAGCTGGTGTTGAGCGCTGTCCGACATCGATAGCACCACCTTTGGATCAAGGCAACCTAACATGTCCGCCTGCATCTTCCTCACAGACCGGCAGTTTGCCGGGGACACCCTTATCAACCCCGTCTAAGCACAATAGCCAGCCCTCGGTCCCTCAGATGTGGACAAGTAAAAGACCATTTCCTCCTAGCCATGAGAAAGCTAAGAGGTTGAATTTCACCATCTGCAAGCTCTTGGCTACAGAAATGCTGCCTTTCCGCCTGGTGGACACAGAGGATTTTCGAGACCTTATGTCCGTCGCAGTGCCCCAGTACCAGATGCCCAGTCGGCACTACTTCTCAAAGAAAGGTGTGCCTGCGCTCCACCAGCATGTCGCACACAACATCACCGCTTCTTTGAGAAACTCTGTGTGTGACAGGGTGCATTTCACCACAGACACTTGGACGAGTAGGCATGGACAGGGGCGTTACATGTCGCTGACTGGGCACTGGGTAACTATGGTGACAGCAGGACAAGGGGCTGCTGTCCAAGTCTTGCCGTCCCCACGAGTTGTGCGTCAATCCTCTTTATGTCAAAGTTCCTCCACTGCTTCTGCCTCCTCAACCTCCTCTCGGTCTTCCACCTGCACCCAAAGCCTGTCTGGTCATGCCACAAGCTTTCTAACTGCGCAGAAGGGATCCTGCACACCTCCTTACTATGCTGGCAGTAGGGCTCAACGTCATCAGGCGGTTTTTACTTTGAAATGTCTGGGAAATGTGAGTCACACAGCTGAGGAGTTGTGGTCAGCTCTGGAGGACCAATTTCATGAATGGCTGTCTCCACTGGACCTGAAACCAGGGAAGGCCGTGTGCGACAATGCTGCAAACCTGGGTGCGGCCCTTCGCCGGGGCAATGTCACACACGTGCCTTGTATGGCTCACGTGTTGAACCTGGTTGTCCAGCAATTTTTAGCCCACTATCCCAGACTAGATGGCCTTCTGCAGAGGGCACGGTCGCTGTGTGCTCACTTCCGCCGTTCGCATCCCGCAGCTCAGCGACTTACATCTCTACAGAAGTCGTTGGGCCTGCCACTTCACCGGCTAAAATGCGATGTGCCTACCCGGTGGAATTCAACTCTGCACATGTTGCAGCGACTGTGGCAGCACCGACAAGCCCTGGTGCAATACGTTCTGACGTATAGCCTGGGCCAACTAGATCCAGAGGTGGGGCAAATCACGCTGGAGGAGTGGTCTCAGATCAGGGACCTATGCACCCTTCGGAACAGTTTTGAAATGGCGACAAAGATGTTTAGTGCTGATGATGCCATTATCAGCATGACTATTCCGGTGATTTACATGCTGGAGCACATGTTAAACAGAATTCGGAGTCAGGTGGTGGCACAAGAGGAGGTGGAGGAAGTAGAGGAGGAGGAGTTGTATGCGGAAGGGCTAACATCTGCAAGGTCCAGACGGTCGGCAGCACCAAGGCGGCAGGCATGTGAGGGTGGGGGAGATGGTTTTACCAGAGCGCATGGTAGCAGCCAAACTAGTGAGGAAGGTGCAGGAGCCCAGGAAGAAGTGGAGGACGAACTGATGGAAGACTCATCAGATGAGGGAGACCTTGATCACATTTCTGTTGTGCGAGGTTGGGGGGAGAGGACAGAGGAAGGAAGCATGATTGTTACCTCACCACCAACACAACAGGGACTTGGTGCTCCTGGATGCGCAACACACGAGTGCCTTCTTGCTGCACTACCTGCAACATGACCTTCGAATTGTGAGAATTAGAAATAATCCTGACTACTGGGTTGCCACACTGTTAGATCCCCGGTACAAAAGTAAATTTGCCGAAATTATTCCTGCCATAGAAAGGGATGCACGCATGCAGGAGTATCAGCAGAGACTGTTGCAGAATCTTACATGTGCTTTTCCACAAAACACCAGTGGTGCACGTAGTGAATCTCACAGTTCCAACTTGCCAACCGTGGGACCATCAAGTGTTCAGCACTCAAACCGTAACAGAACCACAGTATCTGCTGGTAACATCAATTTTGCGGAATCATTTCACCACTTTTTTAGCCCATCCTTTGCAAGGCCACAGGAGACAAGAAGTCTGACACATAGTCAACGCCTAGAGACGATGGTACAGGAGTATCTCCAAGTAAACATTGAAGCGACGACTGTGTCACTGGACCCTTGCTCTTTTTGGGCTTCCAATCTGGATAAATGGCCGGAGCTAGCCACTTACGCCTTGGAGATCTTGTCATGCCCCGCAGCCAGCGTTCTGTCTGAACGTGTGTTCAGCGCTGCTGGTGGTGTGCTGACAGATAAGCGCACGCGGCTCTCCACTGATAATGTAGACAGACTCACGTTCATAAAGATGAACAAATCATGGATCCGAAATGACTTTTCTACTCCTGTGTCATCCTGGGGAGAGTAAAAGCTTGATGATTGGTTAAAATCACCCTACCAACCGTTTTAAGCTTTCAAATTACTAATCATGTTTATCTGTATCTTGACTGGAAAATAATTTGGGCTTTGTAGCAGTGTGCAGCACTGATCCTATTAGGCCATCTATAATAAGCTCCACCAGATTTAAAATTAAAAATAATTTTTAGCTGCATCTAGCCCGGAAAATAATTTTGGGGCTCCGAGATGCGCAAGACACATAAGTGCCTTCTTGCTGCACTACCTGCAGCATGACCCTCATATTGTCAGAATTCGAAGTAATCATGACTACTGGGTTGCCACACTCTTAGATCCCCCAAACTTTTCGATCAACCTTTTCATTTTAATAAAGACCAAAAAAATGGTCATTTTTGAAATTATAAGCATTAGCAGGTTGTCAGAAACTGAAATCAAACAGTTTTCAACTCAAAACTTTATTCTAGGTGATGTTACATTTTCACATAGGACCCCTTGTTCGAAAGGAGCTTCTGAACTCTCTCGTCCATTGAATTTGTCAGGTTTTGGATGGTTTCTGCTTCAATTGTTTTGCATGAGGACAGAATACCCTCCCAGAGCTGTTGCTTAGATGTGAACTGCCTCCCGCCATCATAGACACTCCTTTTAATGATGCTCCAAAGGTTCTGAATGGGGTATAGGTCAGGGGAGCATGGGGGTCACACCATAAGTTTGTCCCCTTTTATGCCCATATCAGCCAGAGATGCAGATGTTTTATGTGCAGCATGAGATGGTGCATTATCATGCAGAAAAATGATCTTGCTGTGAAATACACGGTTCTTCTTCTTGAACCATGGCAGGAAGTGCTGTTTGAGAAAATCCACATACATTATGGAGTTCATCTTTAGCGCCTTCAGGGATCCTAAAGGGGCCGACAATCTCTCTCCCCATGATTCCAGCCCAAAACATTACTCCACCTCCTCCTTGTTGGCGCTGTAGCCGTGTTTGCGTGGGGTGTCCATCAACCAGCCATCCTCCACTCCATCCATCTGGACCATCGAGCGCTGCACGGCACTCATCCGTGAACAAAACAGTTTTGAAATCAGTCTTCATGTAATGTTTGGCCCACTGGAGCCGTTTCTGCTTGTGTAAAGTGGATAGAGGAGGTCGACAGGATGGCGTATGCACAGCTTCAAACCTCTGAAGGACCCTGCATCTTGTTGTTCGGGGGACGTTGGAGGCACAAGCAGCTTCAAAAACTTGTCTGCTGCTATGACAAGGCTTTTTTGCCGCTGCTCTTTCAACCTGACGTAATTGCCTGTAGGAAAGAGTCCTCAATTTGCCCTTATCAGCATGCACACGTGTGTACTGTGAATCAGCTACATACTTCTTGATTGCCAAGACACTTCATCCTGATCATCGCACAATGTTGATTGTAGTCATGCCTTGACCTAAACACTCCACAATTTGTTGCTTCTCAGCAGCAGACACATCCTTTTTCTTTCCCATTTTGGCAGAAAATGTAGGCTGCTTAATAATGTGAGAGAGCCTTCTTAAGTAGTCTTGCCTTTCATTGGACACACCTGCCAAACTAATTAGCACAGGTGTCTGCAATTGCTTACAGTGATATAAAGAGCCCTGACACACATCACCATCAATGAGTTTAACTGACAAACAAACAAATTCTTCCCTTATCACTCCTAAACACTTTTTGCATAATAATTTGGAACGCAGTGTACATGTGCTTTTCCACAAAACACCAGTGGTTCACGTAGTGAATCTTACAGTTCTAACTTGCCAACCGTGGTCTGTATGGAATTGTTCAATAAAGGGCCCAAAATTAAGATAACATAGATGGGAGAGGTCTCTATGAATAGGAATTCCTAAGTATTTGATACCCTGTGAGGGCCAGGCAAAGGGAAAGTTGGACTGGATGGAATCCTATATGGATTTGGGGAGGGAGACATCGAGGGCCTCAGACTTCGCTGCATTGATTTTAAAATTTTACCATGTAACAAAGTGATCTATTTCAGCCTTAACAGCAGGGATGGATATATGTGATTGAGTGATATATACTAGGACATCATCAGCAAATAGAGAGCACTTGTACTCGGTGCCTCCCACCTCAATCCACCTAATATTGGGGTTATGGCGAATTGATGAGAGCAGGTGCTCCGTCACTAGGATGTATAAGAGAGGGGACAGAGGACATCCCTGCCTTGTCCCATTGGTGATTGTGAAAGGTGATGAAAATGTTCTGACGCACCCCCTGGGCCTTGGGACACCCGGAGCCGGACCCTTTTTGGTGGATGCTGGTGGTTGTAGTCTTCGTGGCGGCGACCCGGTTCCGTGGCTCAGGGCGGTCAAACCAGTGGCGGAACTATTTATGTGGTTTTGATGTTTAAATGTCCGACTACGCCACCCGTGGATTGTGGTCAGAGTGAACCGCCGCTACAGGGCAGACCGCTGAGGCTGGTGTTGTGGGTGCAGCAGAGCGTAGCATAACTCCCCACGGGAGGAGTATAGCCTCAGGGCAGTGTATGCGGAGGATGGGGGTGATGGTGCAGGGCAGCAGCAGTAACGACACGGAGTCAGTGATGCAGTCCAGGGCCTTTACTCACAGTTCTTATTATCCAGACCACGTCTGCAGGTAACGGCTGCCCACGTCGTACTGTGCTCACCAGGTGAGGGGCTCAGACAACTCCCAGATAACTTTGGAGCACTTCACCGGACCCCCTTTGTGTGTCCTTTGTCTGGCCTTTCTTACCAACACTTCTGTCCGGCTGCCTCGGGCCTCCTCTTGGTAAACTTGGCGCCAGTTTCCCTGACCCTATGTGGTGCCTTCCTAGCGGGTGTAGCGAGGGGCTGCGCCACATAAAATGTCAGAGCCTCCGGTTTCTAGCTGAGGGTCGTTTCCTGCCTCCACTAGTTCGGGGACCGGTCTCCCCCTTTGGCCTGACCCCTCCACGCAGGTGGATTCGGGCGTGCGGTGGCGACTCGCCCGTCCGCACCCCTGGGATCCCTTCATTCCTCGTTCCTGGAGCCTTCTCCGCTCCTCTTCCTTCCTTCTCCCTCTTCCAGGCCTGGGCCTCTGTTACTAGGCCCGCCTCCGGAGCAGAGCTCATGCAGAGCCCCTGCTCCCTGCCACTTCTGCTCAGACTTCTCTGCACTGAACTAAGATAGTGCCCACCTTTTATACTCCCTTCTCAATGCACCCAGGAACTGCTTCCTCCCTGCTCCTGCACTACAGGGTTCCCCTTCCTCAGTGTTCCCTCCCCCCACTCCAGCCAGGGACAGGGACTGTCGTGCCCATCTCAGGGGCATATTGGTCGCCCTGCCCCACGGCAATGTGGTGTAATGCATGCAGGTGTCGGGTCCTGATCCACACTCCATCCTTACCTGAGAGTGAGATATCACACCTCTGGGTGAGGTGCAATACGTCTGTAGCAACCGAGCCCTCAGGGTGCTACAGTTCCATTTATCTTCAGCCTAGGTGACGTATTGCGATACAGGGCCGTGATTTTGGCTATAAAAGGGTCCCCTAGACCCCTACCCCAAGCTTTTTAAGAGAATCATATATGGCGTGCCAGGAGACTCTATGGAATGCTTTCTCAGCATCCAACGAGAGTATCTAATTACAAATTTTTAACTGCATCTAGCCCAGGAAATACTTTGTGCCTAGTAGCAGTGTCTGCTAGTCAGCGGATTATCCCGGCTGTTAAGCAAGCTACACCACCTGTAGTTTAGACACTTAATTTTTTCAAAGGAAATGCTTCGGGACCATGGGATACTTAGTGAAGAGCATCAGGAGGCACCCCAAGGCATAGGGGCTGGGACTGGCAGTAGGATGCCTTGCGGTGGACAGCCGAGCTCGATCCTTATAAAAGCTTTTTAACTGCAGCAGCTTTAGTGGACGCTACTGGAGCTGGAATTACCGCGGCTGCTGGCATGAGACTTGCCCTCCAATAGATCCTTGTAAATGGATTTAAAGTGTATTCATTCAAATTAGAGAGACAATTTAAATTAAAAAGCTTAGAGCTGCCTCCACCACAGGGGGGCTCGCTCGATCCACCAGCGGACAGGCACCAGTATTGGGAGAGGGGGGCTGGCCGTCAGGGTTCACCGCGGCTCTGGCACAAACCCGGCGACACGGAGGTGGCACGGGCAGGAGCGGACTGGCCGTGTCGGCTTCTCACTTTTTGGATTTTAGAAGGGCATGACATGCCTATATCTGTGTCTCCCCCTCCTTTTACTCCTCCACCTCTTTTATTTTCGCATGACTATATGTACTTGTCACTTTTCCATGTGTTAGTTATGTCTTCTGAGCAGTTTGTCAGCTTTTGGACACCTTTGAAGGTGTTTTCTATGTGTTTCTATGTGTTTTTGTTTGCCTGCCATTGGTTTTAACGGTGTTCGAAGGTGTTCGACGAACAGTTCGACGAACAGTTCGGCGAACACACGGGTGTTCGACGAACCGAACCGAACTCGAACACTACGGGGGTGGCTCAACACTACCCAATGATAATCCGCATGTGCTGTGAACATGCTGCAGAAATTTCCGCTGAGGATTATCATTGCGGAAAAAACCCAGCACTACCAATTATTTTTCCCAAGTGCTGCGTTTTCGCCGCCATTGACTTGCATTGAAACGCATGAATTACGCATCACTGCATATGTAGATGTGCATTCCACGCGTTTCAATGTGCGGATGTTACCCCGGTGAGGAGGACAGGAGACTCTCCTCCGGACCCGGGTACCATAGAACCTGTGAAAAAAAGGATAAAATAAAAAATAAATGTTATATTTACCTTCTAATGGCCCCCGCTGCGCTCGTCCTCCAATGTCGGCAGCTCGCGGTGGACTGAAGGACCTGCGCTGATGTCATAGTCATGTGACGGCAGGTCCTTCAGTGTACCGCGAACTGCCGGCAAGCCAGGACGGAGCGAAGCCTTTTGCATGGATTTATATAGTGCGACCAAGTTGTCAAGCACTTTCCAAGTGATCCTAAAATCGCTTGGAAAGCGCTTGTCAACCTGCATGCGGAAATGCATGTGAAGAACGCTTCACATGCGCTTGTCCCTGGCAGGAAAAACGCATGTACAATCCGCATGCGTTTTTTCTGCCAGGGAGATGCAGAAAAGCTCAGGAAAAATCCGGAGCATTTCTGCATCGTGGGCACATAGCCTAAAGGAAATTTTTAATGGAGGCCAGAAATGGCAGTATTTTCTGACAACGTATATGTGATCCGTTTGACGGAGAAACCACAGTTTTAAATACCTGGCCTGTGGGTAAGTAGTTTGAACAGCAAACTGCGGTGAATTGCTTCAATGACACACTAAAGGAAATTTTTAATGGAGGCCAGAAATGGCAGTATTTTCTGACAACGTATATGTGATCCATTTGATGAAGAAAGCACAGTTTTAAATAGCTGGATTTCTAGTGCTCTAATATGGAAAGGACCTGGCTGTATTCTGCAGTGCCAACAAGCAAATGGCGCAGAAAAAATTGTGTTCTCTGGATTGCTTTTTAAGCAAATAATGAGGATTAAGATCCAAAGAAAAGTATTCCTAGCCCCTAAAACCTGGGCCTTTGTATAGAAATATCTAACAGCAGCAGAAGGCAGAATTGGAATGGAGCCTCTTGTGCTATATGCACTGCAGTCTGCTATATACACCGCCTGCCTATACACCCTGCCTGCCTGATATCTCTGCAGATGGGTTAGTCCTCAGAAGAACTGTTTGTTAAGATGGATATGTGTATTGTACGGTTTTTCTCCCCACACTACCTAATACACAATAAAATCTCTCCCTGACACAGCAGCAGCTCTCCCTACACTGTCTGATCCGGAGTAACTATGACGAGCATGGCGGCGCCAGGTCTGATATAGACCTGATGACACTGTGCCGCCAGCCAATCACTGTACTGCCCACAACCAACATGGCTACGGCATTACCATGCATTGCAGGCAATCCCTGCATGTTCATTGGCTCTCTAAAGAGCGCCAAACATGCAGGGAAGGTACCCGTGTTCCCACCCGAGCAACCCGGAAATACTCGGCGAGCGCCGAGCATCTCGAGCAGTGAGATGTTCGGTCGAGCACCGAGCAGTAGCAAGCATGCTCGCTCATCACTAATTATAACTGATAAGCACATTCGCCTGTCAACTGAAAATGCTGACAGGCTGATTCTTATAAAAATGAACAAGGGCTGGATTGGGCCAGACTTCTCAACACCACCGATTGATAGCAGCGGAACATAAACTCAAATCCAGTGTCTTTTCTTGGGAGGTGTATTCCCATGCACCTTTTCACACCCACACACGGGTATACGCTTCCTGATTTTGTCTATTTGCTCTTGTCCTCCTCCTTCTCCTCATCAACCACCACCATATCACCAGGGTGACTGTGGTCCATGATGCAACACCCACATAATTTATTTAAAGGGTGTTTATGATGCACATACAAAATTTTTTTTTATACAGTATACAGTATATACCCCCCAGGGGTAAATGTTTGTCAGCCCATACACTTAGTGCATGGGCATTACAAATGGGAACATTTTTTTATGAGGCCCTCCTCCACGTCTCTTCCAAGGGTCATTGAAGTGCCTCCAAATTTTTGGCAGCCCCTGCTTTCACTGCATAGGCCAAAACTGTGGGAGACTCTCTCCTTTCTAATGGGAATTTGTCGTTACTGTGGCCCTGCTCTGTGTGTCTTTAAATTCTTAGTGGGGTTTTTTCCTAAAATTGGTCAGCCGTTGGACTCACTGTATACCCTATTACTGTAGAGCAGACCCTCTCCTTTCTAATGGGAACATGTCGCACCTTGTTACTGTGGCCCTGCTCTGTGTGTCTTTAAATTCTTAGTGGGGTTTTTTCCTAAAATTGGTCAGCCGTTGGACTCACTGCATACCCTATAACTGTAAAGCAGACTCTCTCCTTTCTAATGGGAACATGTCGTACCATGTAACTGTGGCCCTGCTCTGTGTGTCTTTAAATTCTTAGTGGGGTTTTTTCCTAAAATTGGTCAGCCGTTGGACTCACTGCATACCCTATAACTGTATAGCAGACTCTCTCCTTTCTAATGGGAACATGTCGTACCTTGTTACTGTGGCCCTGCTCTGTGTGTCTTTAAATTCTTAGTGGGGTTTTTTCCTAAAATTGGTCAGCCGTTGGACTCACTGCATACCCTATAACTGTATAGCAGACTCTCTCCTTTCTAATGGGAACATGTCGTACCTTGTTACTGTGACCCTGCTCCGTGTATCTTTAAATTCTTAGTGGGGTTTTTCCCAAATTTTGGCAGCCCTTGCAGTCACAACATGGACATTACCACTATAGGAGACCCTGTCCTTTATAATGGGAACTTTTTTTTTACTGAGACCCTCCTCTATGTCTCTTCAAAGGGGTATTGGGTTGCGTCCAAATTTTTGGCAGCCCTTGCAGTCACTGGATATGCAATAACAGTATAGGAGACCCACTTGTTAATAATGGGAACAACAAAGCATAGACGGCTGATGGCTCACTAACAATAGTTAGGGTCGACTGCTGGCCTTTTAAGAATAGTAAGGGCCGTCTGATGTCCCTATAAAAATAGGCTTTATGACTTTCAGAGTCCCTCCATCGTAAATAAAACAGGATGTGTCTGATGATGTGTCACACACCACATTGCCAGATAAGGTTGTAAAATGTTGAAATTACTTTTTCCGGTGAATGCATTTGTCTTAAAAAATAACATAAAAAAAACAAAAACAATAGGATCTTTCTTTAGCATAAAAAACAGCGTCACCAATTTAACCTCAATGTAATCACATTGCTCAGCTCATGCACCTCCTCCTCCATCTCTGAAATGACCACATCAGTCACAAGCTGACAGCACTGCAGCACTGCCTTGGCCAAGCTGCAACAGGCTGTGCTGAAGATAACATGCTTAATGCTTAGGTGACAAACCACCCAGCGCTCCAGAGTTGTTGAAAGCTGTAACACAGCAGCCTGATCTGTGGCACTCACCGCTGAACATACAGCCAGGCATGTTCGTGTGTGACAATGGGTGGAACCTGGTGACAGAGAAATGACAGTCGGGGTAGATACGGTTTCCCTCTATGCCAGTCCTTTCACTGAGCTAAAGAATATGGCTGTGGTGAAATACAACTCCCACTGAGAAGCTGTTTCAGATTGAAAAACATTGTGCCCACCAGAGGATTTGATTCTGAGGGCTAACCTTTCTCACCCGCTCAAGAGTCCCATCGCAGCTGCAAAGTTAGCGCTATCATGAACTCTCCTGAGGTAGAAGCCAAGACACACCAGAGAATTCTCTGGTGGGACCGTCCAACCCTGCCGAGAAGCAGTCCTTGCTAAGAAAAGTGTGTGGGAAGGTTCCCGGACACTCTATGGCTGCCTTTTTACTGAGGAGGAAACACACGCAAACACGGGGAGAATATACAAAGTCCTTGCAGATGTTGTCCTTGCTGGGATTTGAACCCAGGATCCCAGCGCTGCAAGGCTTCAGTGCTATCCACTGATCCAATGTGCTGCCGTTCACCCTCTAATATCTAACAGGCTGAAGAAACTTGCACCTACTGCCATTCTATCTTCAGCTCCTTTGTGAGAAAATGTATTTGGGCAGCCACTCAGTATACCAAATAAAATTCCTGAGAAGGAAATTGGGGATGGCTTTGCTACTGGTAATGGGGGCAGTGCTAATACCATGGCGTCGTACCATAGTTTGCTGGAAATATTACAGGCTGGTAGGAGGCAAGCAAATTCCCACAGAAAAGTACCAGCAGTAATGTTCAGGCCACATTTTAAGTGCAAGCTGCTTTAGAGGACTTTCTGGGAGAAATGACACGCAGGGTAGATATGGTTTCCCTCTATGCCAGTCCTTTCACCAAGCTAAATACAACTCTCAGCAAAAAAAGTTGTGGACTGGCTCTGTACCGTCCCTGGCCACATTCACCTGTTTACGTGTTTGTTGTTAGGCGGTCCTTCCCAGTAAGTGCACTGGGTAGGTCACGGGTAATGTTGTGGGACCCGTACTTGTGGAAGGCGGAGACGATACCGGGAAAAATAATGGCGGCTGGGGACCGAGAATGGATGCCCGGTCCCCGCCGGCATGAGGTTGTGAAAAGCTTCCACCTCCACGAGCTTAAAAGGCCATATTTCAAGTGCAAAGAGATTCCCAGAAATCTGGCAGTGTAGTGCTGTGAGTGGGTGGGTGCCTGGCTGCATACTTGCACTTGCATTCCAAGTAACAGAAAACTAAGCAGATGGTGGCCTCTATCATTATCATGGCCTCACCTTGGCACTATGAACTCTCCTGAAGGAGAAGCCAGGGCCCGCCGGAGGAGTCTCCGGTTCTCTGGCTCCCTGCCGAAAAGCAGCCCTGGTTAAGAAAAGTGTGGGGGAAGGTTCCCGGACCATCTATGGCTGCTTTTTTAATGTGGATCGGCCATGCTTATGCATGTTATTTCTCAAAACGCATTACAGATCAGGCCATTGTCCAACTCTGTATTCAAGAAATGAAATGCTCAAAGAAAGATGTGTGTGTGTCAAAGCACTACCGACAAGTGCGAGTTGATGTTGGATGGGCTGCCATTACTTCTGCAACAAGCTCAATTACAGGACTTCCTGGGTGAAATGACACGCAGGGTACATACGGTTTCCCTCTATGCCAGTCCTTTTACCGAGCTAAATACAACTCTTAGCAAAAAAAGTTGTGGACTGGCTCCGTACCGTCCCTGGCCACATTCACCTGTCCACGTGTTTGTGGTTAGGCGGTCCTTCCCAGTAAGTGCACTGGGGAGGGCACGGGTAATGTTGTGGGACCCATGCTTGTGGAAGGCGGAGGCGATACCGGGAAATATAGTGGCAGCTGGGGACCGAGTATGGACACCCGGCCGCCGCCAGCATGAGGTCATGAAAAGCTTCCGCCTCCATGAGCCTAAAAGGCCACATTTCAAGTGCAAGCAGCTGTCAAAAATTTGGCAGTATAGTATTGCAGCCTGTGGGTGGGTGGCTGCCTGCATACTTGCGCTTACATTCCAAGGAATGGGTTAGGGACAACTGAATGCTGCAGTGGGACAAGGACAAGGACGGTGATTGTTGCAAGTCTGCAACGACAGGTGCATGACGGGAGGCATCTTCACATGCGCCAATGATCACTTATGATGGGCACACTTTTAGGCAGTGACTTGGTAGTCAGAGATGCTTCCAGATGTCTTCCCCATACTGTTCCCATGTCTTTTCAGCACTGTATGCATGTGTCTGATGATGTGTCACACACCACATGGCCAGATAAGGTTGTAAAATGTTAAAATGACATTTCCTGGTGAATGCATTTGTCTTGCTTGAAAGCAATGCAAAAGTACAAAAACGCATCAAAAACGCTACGTGTGAACATAGCCCAAGGTGTGGAGGAGTATTTTTGTTTTTGGTTATTTATTTTGCCTTATATACAAGTCATTACCCTAGAAAGGATGTTCCTTAACATATTTCCCAGGAAAATCCATTTTGGTTTCGTTTTTTTATGTTTTATTGTGAGTCCGTAAAAGTGGCGTAATACTCTGACCACGATGTTGACAGCAGTGATCTGGGAGTCAGAGATTCTTCCAGGGGTCTTCCCCATGCTGTTGCCATGTCATTTGAGCACTGTTCCCATCGATTTGGGCAATTTTTAGGCCCTCTGCAGACCGCCGGGGGGTGCCGCCTGAAAAATGCTCGAGTTTCCCATAGACTTACATTGGGCTCATTGCTCGAGTCGAGCACCCGAGTATTCCAATTTGCTCGACTCGAGCAATGAGTAACCAAGCATTTTAGTGCTCGCTCATCACTAATAATAAGTACAGTGACAGTGTTGGTTACCGTACTTGTCATTTAGTGTTAAAATAAAGGATTAATTTAAAAATAAAATTGGCGTGGATTTCCCCGTAATGTTAGTCTCAAGCGGAGGTTAAGCAGATGGCTGGGGCAGATGTTTGAAGCCTGGGAAGGGGGTAATACCCACAGAGCTTCCCAGGCTACTAATATCAACCCCCAGCTGAATACCTAGCCTTTACTGGCTATTAAAATGGGGGACCCAAAAAAAATGATGTGGGGTCCCCCTATTTTAATAGCTAGCAAAGGCTAGGCGGACAGCTGGGGGCTGATATTAATAGCCCAGGAAGGGTGCCATGAATATTGGCCCCCTACCAGGCTAGAAACACCAGCCCTTAGCCGCCCCAGAAATGGCACATCCATAGGATGCGCCAATACTGGCACTTAGCCTCGCTCTTCCCGCTGCCCTGTAGCGGTGGCAGTGGGGTAATAGGGCTGGGGTTGATGTCAGCTTATAATGCCAGCTGACATCAAGCCCAGGTTAGTAATGGGGAGGCGTCTATAAGATGCCCCCATTACTAACCCCATAGTGAAAGTGAAAAAAAACCACCAACACCCAGAATAAAATACTTTAATATTCTAAAGTAAACTCTACTTACCATTACGCCCATTCCAGCTGAAGCCAACGATCTCCTGTAATAAAAGTAAAATAATGAACCAACCTCATCCTTACCTTTCCATGGTTCCCATAAGGGCTCCAGCTCTGCTACATTGAGGTGGCAGGCTGGATCGCAGCAGAACGCTGCCATCCAGCTTGCCATGCCGCAGAGATACTGAGAAGCGCAAGCGTGCTTGCGCTCCTCAGTGTCTGGCCGTGACGGCATCTAGATGAACTCGGCTCACCTCAAGCACGTCACTGACAGCGTGGCAGAATTCTCCTCATCAAGCAGTGACATCATTTGCCACCACCGCATGCGCAGGAGAATTCTCCCACGCTGTCAGTGACGTACATGAGGTGAGCCGAGTTCATCTGGATGCTGTCACAGCCAGACACTGAGGAGCGCAAGCACACTTGCGCTCCTCAGTGTCTCTGCGGCATGGCAAGCTGGATGGCAGTGTTCTGTTACGATCCAGCCTGCCATCTCGATGTAGCAGAGCTGGAGCCGTCGTGGGAACCATGGAAAGGTAAGGATGAGGTTGGTTAATTATTTTACTTATATTGCAGGAGACATTGGCTTCAGCTGGAATGGGCATGACGGTAAGTAGAGTTTAATTTAGAATATTAAAGTATTGTGTGTTTATTTCAATTAAAAGATTTTAGTCTGGGTGTTGGTGTTTTTTTTCACTTTCACTATGGGATTAGTAATGGGGGCGTCTTATAGACGCCGACCCATTACTAACCTGGGCTTGATGTCAGCCGGCATTATAAGCTGACCTCAACCCCAGCCCTATTACCCCACTGCCACCGCTACAGGGCAGGGGGAAGAGAGAGGCTAAGTGCTAGAATTGGCACATCCTATGGATGCACCACTTCTGAGGCAGCTGAGGGCTGGTGTTTCTAACCTGGGAGGGGGCCAATATTCATGGCACCCTTCCTGGGCTATTAATATCAGCCCCCAGCTGTCTGCCTAGCCTTTGCTAGCTGTTAAAATAGGGGGACCCCACATCATTTTTTGGGGGGTCCCCCATTTTAATAGCTAGTAAAGGCTATGTATTCAGCTGGGGGCTGATATTAGTAGCCTGGGAAGCTCCGTGGGTATTACCCCCTTCCCAGGCTTCAAACATCTGCCCCAGCCGTCTGCTTAACCTCCGCTACAAACTAAAATTACGGGGAACCCCACACCAATTTTTTTTTAATAAATCCTTTATTTTAACACTAAAGGACCAGTAGAGTAACCAACACTGTCACTGTACTTATTATATATGTGACTGACATGTTTCTATCTATCTAATCTACGTGTGATGCTCTATTCTTTCTGTTCTAAATTGTCGGGTACCGATGTTATAACTGTATGCGGCTGCTGAATTGCCAGCTTTTTTTAAAGAGACGGGTGCATGAAAATCAGAGGGCACTAGTGTGTTCCCAGTGCCCTGCTATGTTTTTCATGCACCCTCCTATACACCCTGCCGGCCTGTGTGCCTATATATTCTGCCTGCCATGCTTCATTGAGCACTGTTCGCATCAATTTGGGCAATTTTTGACCTTCTGCTGACCGCCAGGGGGGACTGCCAGAAAAATGCTCGAGTTTCCCATAGACTTACATTGGGCTCGTTGCTCCGGTCGAGCACCCGAGTATCACGATGTGCTCGGCCCGAGCTTCGAGCACCTGAGCATTTTAATGCTTGCTCATCACTAGTGTTCACATATCCATCAATGGATCCATGAAAAACCCAGAGAGCACACAGATGCCAATCCATGTGCTGTTCATTTTTAATGTTGAAAGTTTAGCAGAAGCTTTGCAATTTTTCATTTTTTTATTTGTTTTGCATAACAGAAAATCAGTGATGATAAAAACTAAAAGTAGACACACTGACCAGTCACTGCTGAAAATCATGTACCAGAAAAAAATGAAAGACTGAATGAGGCCTAAAAATGAGCTACCTGTCTTGTTGAAACAGTGACCAGACTGCAGCTCTCCTTTCTTGTGTACCTATAACTTGACAGATAATGATAAGAATTTCATGTTAGTAAATTAGGAAAAAAGTAGATATCTGCAGTTCCAGATACTAAGTATTGAATGGAAAGGCTTTACAAAGGTAATGTACATGAGGAACTAAGACCATTGTGAAGTTTTAACTTTTCACTGGAGGTTTAAGTTTTAAGTTTGAAAGGTATGTTACATTTTCTTGGCATTCATTCTTACAATAATGTCCTCTATAGAAGTCACGTAATGGTTACTCCTGCTTGTTCCTTCTCTTTTTGGAATTATTCTCGGGTTCTGCATGATTATTTTGTTTACTAAAAAATTGTAGACATGATCATTTTTTTTTCATTTTGATTTTCTGACCCTTTTTATGGCTTCATGAAACAGTTGCAGAACATCAAATGTACAGTACAGTGCTTTAACACAAATTCAATCTATATATACAGCATCAAAAGATGCATAGTCAAATTCTTGTGATAAAATATAAAACAACTTTATTGATACCAGTAAAATCAAATGTGAGTTCATTTAAAAAGCAAAGTTGCCTACAGAAAACTGAAGAACTGAAGATTTAAAGCATAGGGATAAGTAATATACTGCATCAGGAGAATCACAATCTCATCAACTGAAATGGAAAACCTGCAAATCATAAAAATATAGTGTAGACTCGGGATTCAAAGCAGGGTCCAAATCGAAACCTAGAAAGCTAGAAAGTCTCCTGTACACTATGGGCTCAATTCAAGTCCAGTCATCAAGACCAGTGTTGTTCATGAGAGGCTGTGCTGGAGTAAGATGTTCCTGATTCATGAAGAGGCATATGCCTCTTCATGAATCAGAAGCATCAGACACGTGGCATAGACCTCTGTGTGCACTTCACCATTGATTCTGTGGTGAAACTTACAAAATTCATCCTCACCTACAATTACTTTGAATTTGATAACAATATACAGCACAGACCAAAAGTTTGGACACACCTTCTCATTTAAAGATTTTTCTGTATTTTCATGACTATGAAAATTGTACATTCACACTGAAGGCATCAAAACTATGAATTAACACATGTGGAATTATATACTTATCAAAAAAGTGTGAAACAAGTGAAAATATGTCTTATATTCTAGGTTCTTCAAAGTAGCCACCTTTTGCTTTGATGACTGCTTTGCACACTCTTGGCATTCTCTTGATGAGCTTCAAGAGGTAGTCAGCGGAAATGGTTTTCACTTCACAGGTGTGCCCTGTCAGGTTTAATAAGTGGGATTTCTTGCCTTATAAATGGGGTTGGGACCATCAGTTGTGTTGTGCAGAAGTCAGTTGGATACACAGCTGATAGTCCTACTGAATAGACTGTTAGAATTTGTATTATGGCAAGAAAAAAGCAGCTAAGTAAAGAAAAACAAGTGGCCATCATTACTTTAAGAAATGAAGGTCAGTCAGTGCGAAAAATTGGGCAAACTTTGAAAGTGTCTCCAAGTGCAGTTGCAAAAACCATCAAGCGCTACAAAGAAACTGGCTCACATGAGGACTGCCCCAGGAAAGGAAGACCAAGAGTCACCTCTGCTTCTGAGGATAAGTTTATCCGAGTCACCAGCCTCAGAAATCACAGGTTACCAGCAGCTCAGATTAGAGACCAGGTCAATGCCACACAGAGCTCTAGCAGCAGACACATCTCTACAACAACTGTTAAGAGGAGACTGTAACATCCCTGGCAGCGTGCTTGCATAGTGCACCACCTCCCACTATGCAAGACCGCAATCTTACCTGTCAGTCCAGCCTACAAATCTTGCTCCAGTTCATGCTGTGTGCATGTCTCTTGTCTGATTGCTTAGGGCGGCGACCCGATTACTTCCTGATTCTTATAGCTGCTGTGGGCGCACTCCTAATGCGTCCCCAGCCTATTGCTGTGAGTCACTGGATATTTAAACCCCCTCCACCCAGAAGGAACGGCCTGAGCAACACCTTCACTCAGTTTGTCTTTGCAACTGTATTTCCAGATCCTGTCCTGTTTCTAGTCTGTTTCCGCCACTCTGGGGGCTGCATACCCAGACCTGTTATCTCTGACTTCTAGTCTGTTTCCGCCACTCTGGGGGCAGTATACCCAGGCCTTTTACCTGTGACTTCTAGTCTGTTTCCGCCACTCTGGGGGCTGTATACCCAGGCCTGCTACCTGTGACTTCTAGTTTGTTTCCGCCACTCTGGGGGCTGCATACCCAGGCTCGTTCTTGTATCTCATTGCGGTACCAGTTCCTGTCTGAACTGTATCCTAGCTTGTTACCTGTTTGTCTCTATGTTCGTACCTTCCCTTTTCCTGCAGTATCTGAACCTGCACCTAACTCCAACTCGTTGTCTCTGTACTTCTGTTTGTGAGTTTTGTGTTCACTCGCTACTTCACAGTAAGTACCTTGTGTGTATCTGGTTCTGCTTGTCCCTTTTCCCTTCCTCCGTATCTTCCTCCTGTGTTCTAGCCATCTTCCTGTATTTTCCAGTCTGTTCCATGTGAACAGAGCCCTGATCCTCTCTGCCTTGTCCACCGCACCTGCGGTTTCGCTCCGCTCTGTCTTGCCCACCGCTCCGGCGGTTTCTCTCTGCTCTGACTTGCCCACCGCTCCGGCGGCTTCTCTCTGCTCTGCCTTGCTCACTGCGCCAGCGGTTTCTCTCTGCTCTGACTTGCCCACCGCTCCGGTGGCTTCTCTCTGCTCTGCCTTGCCTACTGCTCCGGCGGTTCTGCTCTGCTCTGCCTTGTCCACCGCACCTGCAGTTTCGCTCTGCTCTGCCTTGTCCACCGCACCTGCGGTTTCGCTCTGCTCTGCCTTGTCCACCGCTCCGGCGGTTCCTCTCTGCTCTGCCTTGTCGACCGCTCCGGCGGTTCATCTCTGCTCTGCCTTGCCCACCGCACCTGCGGTTTTCGCTCCGCTCTGCTTGCTCACTGCACCAGCAGTTCCTCTCTGCTCTGCCTTGTCCTCCGCTCCGGCGGTTTCGCTTTACTCTGCTTATCTACCGCATCTGCGGCTTTGTACCTGTCTCCCAGTCTGTACTGGACCCTATCCAGCCTGCGCTCCAACCTGCTAGTACCTCCCTGTCTGCACTCCAGCCGTGCTTGCCAGTATTTCCCTGTCTGCATTCCAGCCGTGCTTGCCAGTGCCCACCTGTCTGCATACCAGCCGTGCTTGCCAGTGCCCACCTGTCTGCATACCAGCCGTGCTTGCCAGTGCCCACCTGTCTGCATACCAGCCATACTTGCCAATACCCACCTGCCTGTATGACAGTCTAACCTGCCTGTTCCTGCATTCCCCGGTGTGGGTCAACAACTGTAACCGGGGTCTGACCTGGTGTGGCACCTGGTCCCTCTGCTCGGTTCCTCCTTGGTTCATGGAGTCGACTAAGCCGTCGTGCGACCTTGGTCGGATCGGGTTGATACTTAGTTACGCCCCTCCAGGCACTCCTCAGTTCATGGTACAGTGGGATCACTAATCACGCTCACGCCAGTCAGTCCGGGCGCGAGCGTAACAGAGACTTTGTGCAGCAGGCCTTCATGGTAAAATAGCTGCTAGGAAACCACTGCTAAGGACAGGCCACAAGCAGAAGAGACTTGTTTGGGCTAAAGAACACAAGGAATGGACATTAGACCAGTGGAAATCTGTGCTTTGGTCTCATGAGTCCAAATTTGAGATCTTTGGTTCCAACCATCGTGTCTTTGTGCGACGCAGAAAAGGTGAACGGATGGACTCTACATGCCTGGTTCCCACCGTGAAGCATGGAGGAGAAGGTGTGATGGTGTGGGGGTGCTTTGCTGGTGACACTGTTGGGGATTTATTCAAAATTGAAGGCATACTGAACCAGCATGGCTACCACAGCATCTTGCAGCGGCATGCTATTCCATCCGGTTTGCGTTTAGTCGGACCATCATTTATTTTTCAACAGGACAATGACCCCAAACACACCTCCAGGCTGTGTAATGGATTTTTGACCAAGAAGGAGAGTGATGGAGTGCTATGCCAGATGACCTGGCCTCCACAGTCACCAGACCTGTACCCAATCGAGATGGTTTGGGGTGAACTGGACCGCAGAGTGAAGGCAAAAGGGCCAACAAGTGCTAAGCATCTCTGGGAACTCCTTCAAGATTGTTGGAAGACCATTTCCGCTGACTACCTCTTGAAGCTCATCAAGAGAATGCCAAGAGTGTGCAAAGCAGTCATCAAAGCAAAAGGTGGCTACTTTGAAGAACCTAGAATATAAGACATATTTTCAGTTGTTTCACACTTTTTTGTTAAGTATATAATTCCACATCTGTTAATTCATAGTTTTGATGCCTTCAGTGTGAATGTACAATTTTCATAGTCATGAAAATACATAAAAATCTTTAAATGAGAAGGTGTGTCCAAACTTTTGGTCTGTACTGTATATGTTCAGGACACTGGTACAGCGATGGAAACAAAAATGGCTCCACAGTACGCAAATCTTTTCATGGCCAAGCTTGAAAGTGACTTTTTGTCCTCATGTGCCATCAGGACCCTGGCCTACTACTGTTACACTGACGATATTTTAATCATCTGGACGGAGTCTGAGTGACAGCTAAATGCGTTCCATGAACACTTTAATCAATTTCATCCAACCATCGACTTAACACTCAACTACTCCTTTACTAAAATTAACTTTTCGGACACCATCATTAGGATACAGAACAATGAAATAGAGACATCTCTATACCCGAAGCCAATCGACCATCCAACATACCTTAGATGGAACAGTTTTCATCCAAAACACATAAAAAACTCTATTGTCTACAGCCAAGGCATCAGATACAATTGGATATGTTCCAACCCTATGGATAGAGACAAACACCTTGGTGGCCTCAGAAAGACCTTTTTGAATCAGGGCTACCATCCTAGAACAATTGAGAACAAGATTGCAAGAGCTACCAGAACATCAAGGAAAAGCAACCGGGTGCCTCTAGTATTCATCTACAATCCAAATCTGGAGGTGCTAAGGGGAGCTGCACAGAAGCTACAACCTTTACTACAAAAAGATGCCCGATTACAATCCATATTTCAAGACCCCCCACTTCTGTGTTTTAGGCTGCCCCTAAATCTAAGAAGCATCATTGTCAGAAGCTCCCTACCCTCTCCAACAGCTACAAGAACTCTTCCCTGCAACCAGAAAAAATGTAAAATTTGTCCATTTATAATGACCACGGACAAGATAAAGATCCCCAACTCACATCAGGACTACAAGATCCCAGGTACTTTTCATCACATCTAATGTGGTGTACTTAATTATATGTACCAAATGTCCAATGTATGTAGGGGAGACAGGGCAAAAACTTAGATCAAGGATGAATTCTCATCGCCAAACAATAAAAGAAAAAAGAATAGATGTACCTGTGGCCAAACATTTTTGTATCCATGATCACAGCATCATTGATATGAAATGACTGTTATTAAAAGGTAACTTCAAATCTCAGAGAGACAGGAGAGTCTGGGAATACAAACTAATGACAACCTTTGACACACTCAGTGCAAGAATGAATGTGTGGCATGAATTTATGACTTTATATATCAATTAAAGAATGTGCTCCCCAGACCTTGTGGGGGGATCAGACTTCAATCACAGGACAATAAAAGTTTCACACTCCTAATCTATGAACTGTTCCAATATTTACGGCCATAACTGTTTATCCCCCTCCCATATTGATAGTTCTGCTTCACATCACTTGTCTCATCTAATGCATTATTTGTGTGTCTTAAATATGTGACTTTTCAGACTTTGTGTTATACTATGCCAGATGAAGAGACCTGAGTAGTTGCAAAAGCTTGCAATTTGTTACCATCTTTTCAGTTGGCCATTAAAAGGTATCAACCACTGAGGACTCTCAAATCAAAATATTATTCTATCTACTGGCTAACACGGTACAAAGATATATATTTTTCGGCACCTCACCACAAATCCTACTGCAGCCCATGCTGGAGAAAAATTTGTGGCATAGTGAACATCACTGCTCATCATGAATTTAATGAGCAGTAGTCGCCAAATCCTCGTCCCAACTTCATCCATTTCAGTAGAGCTGGGAGAAACTGGGATGAAAACAGCAAAAGTCACAAAATTTAGGCTCAACTGCAAATCCTAAATTTTGTGACTTTTCAGAATTCTGGCTGAATCGGGTCCTGAGTGCACAATAATCAGGAAATTTGATGAATCAGGCCTAGAGTGCACAATAATTCGCCAAGTGAGTATTTTAACCATATCATTTTTATACATATTTTCTAACTTCACGTTGTATAAAACTGAATGCATATTGAATGAAGATCAGGTCATGTGTATTTGTGTATTGAGGGAGGCTGTGGCCTAAGGATTTCAAAACCCTTTTTCAAGGTGTGCAGAATTATTAGGCAGCTCGTCTTTCTCAGGCAAAATGGGTCAAAATAGAGATTTAACTGACTCTGAAAAGTCAAAAATTGTTACAATTATTACAGACGGATGCAGCACTCTTGAAATTGCAATAATATATTGTGGCGTGATCACATAACCATCAAAAGTTTGTTGCAAATAGTCAACAAGTTCGCAAAAGACATGTTGATAAAAAAAGACACATTAACGTCCAAAGATTAGAGAAGAATCAAACGTGAAGCAACAAGATGCCCATAATCCTCCAGTGCTGTCATATTCCAGAACTGCAACCTCCCTGGGGTGCCCAGAGACATGGCCTAGAAGACTTGGTGCTGCCCTTAACCCCTTAGTGACCGGACCAATTTTTTAAATCTGACCAGTGTCACTTTACGAGGTAATAACTAGTGATGAGCGAGCACTAAAATGCTCGGGTACTCGTTGCTCGGGTTGAGCAAATTGGAATGCTCGAGTGCTTGGTCCGAGTAACGAGCCCAATGTAAGTCTATGGGAAACTTAGGCTGTCTGCAGAGGGCCTAAAAATTGCCCCAAATGATGGGAACAGTGCTCAAATTACATGGAAACAGCATGGGAAAGACCCCTGGAAGCATCTCTGACTCCCAGATCACTGCTGTCAACAATGTTGTCAAAGTATTACGCCACTTTTAAGGACTCACAATAAAACATGCAAAAACAAAACCAAAATGGATTTTCCTGAGAAAAATGTTAAGGAACATCCTTTCCAGGGTAATGAATTGTATACAAGGTGTAGCATCGGCGTCTCTGCCCCGTTCTAGGCAGAGACGCCGTCCCTCTCACCTCCCCACTCCTGGCGCGGCGTCCTCCAGCGCTGCTCTCCCCGCTGCTTCCGGCACGCGCTCCTTCCCCGGCAGTGTGCTTAGGGCGCGCGCGCGCGCGCTCCCCCTCTCTTAAAGGGACCCCGCGCGCCGTCCTAAGGAGTCCCCGGCCAATTGCCGGAGGACCTCCCATATAAAAGGCACCTCCTCCAAAATGGAGGTGCCCGAGCAATGTTGTAGCACTGTTCACTACTCTGCTTCAGCCCTCAGGTCCCGTTGCCAGTTACCTGCCAGATACCTGCCAGATTCCTGACAGTCTGCTATCTAATTCCTGCCTGATATCCTGCTACCTGCCTGCTAGCCTGAGGTCCGACGGTCTGCCTTACTACTCCTGTCAGTCTGTCTAAGGACCAGCTTGCCCGCTCACCTGGGAGCGCACATCAACTACCTGCCTGCTTGCCTGAGGTCCGACGGTCTGCCTTCCAACTCTTGTCAGTCTGTCTATGGACCAGCTTGCCCGCTCACCTGGGAGCGCACATCTGCTACCTGCCTGCTAGCCTACCTGGAGGCTCTGCCGTCACGTGCTGTGACCACCTGCCTGTCCAGTGACTCCTGCCCGCTCACCTGGGAGCGCTCATCTGCTGCCTGTCTGCTAGCCTACCTGGAGGCTCTGCCGTCACGTGCTGTGACCACCCGCCTGTCCAGAGACTTCTGCCCGCTCACCTGGGAGCGCTCATCTGCCGCCTGTCTGTTGGTCTTCCTGGAGGCTCCGCCGTCACATGCTGTGACCACCCGTTTATCCAGAGACTCTCGCCTGCTCACCTGGGAGCTCACGTCTACCATCAGCCGCCACAGGTCGTACCAACCCTTTACCCAGAGACTGCCCCGGTCACTTGCCGTGACCATCTGCCCGTTCACCCAGAGACTGCCCCGGTCACTTGCCGTGACCATCTGTCCGTTCATCCAGAGACTGCCCCGGTCCCTTGCCGTGACCTCCAGCCCGTTCTTCTAGAGACTGTCCTGGTCACCTGCTGTGACTGCCTGCCTGGTCGCCACCCGCTCCCTTACAAGGACCGCCCCCTTGTATAGTAGCTCAGAGGTTCCGCCTCCCAGACCCGTTACAGTTTGCTCGGGCCATGGAACCCGGTGGCCCCCAAGCTCCCTCGATCTCGGACCTGTGTCATGAACTGTCCCGTCAGAGGTCCCAACAGGAGTCCATCCTGGGTCACCTGCGGAATGTCAATTCTCGCCTGGACACTCTGACTGCTCTGCCTGCAACCACCGCCAGTGCCATGACTCGCAATCCGGCAGCTCCTCTGCCCACTAATAACATGGTATCCTACCCCGGACCCCGGCTTTCTGCACCTCCTCGTTTCGGAGGCGACTCCGCCCAGGCTCGGGGCTTCATAAATCAGTGCACCCTGCACTTTGAACTCCTGTCTCACCAGTTTAACTCCGACAGGGCCAAAATTGCCTTCATCATGTCCCATCTCACCGGAGAGGCCCTGGCCTGGCTAAATCCTCTATGGGAGAGAGGAGACCCCCTGGTGTCCGACTTGCCTGCCTTTCTCACGGCTTTCCGGAAAGTCTTCGACGAACCCGGACGGAAGACCTCATCCGCATCATCTCTGCTACGCCTCCGTCAGGGAAGTCTCACCGTGGGCCAATATGCCATACGGTTCCGTACCCTTGCCTCGGAGCTGGCCTGGGATAATGACGCTCTGGTTTCCGTCTTCTGGGAGGGTCTGTCCGGCCATATAAAAGATGAACTTGCCGGTCGGGATATTCCTACCACTCTCGATGACCTAATAACTCTTGCCACCCGGATTGACCTGTGGTTCCAGGAGCGTGCCAAAGAGGTCACCCGTGAGAGGAGGTTTCCACGTCTAGCTCCTACTTTTCAGAAACCCGTCACTCCCTCCGTCTCTCCTCAGCTACACTCTCCTAAGCCTATGCAGGTCGACCAGACCAAGATGGTCGGTTCTCGCCAAGAATCTCGCCGAGCCGAGGGAAGCTGTTTCTATTGTGGCAGTATGAAGCACTTCATCCGTTCCTGCCCGGAAAAGCCGGGAAATGCCAGTGTCTAGGACCACTCGGAGAGGTCGTCCTAGACAAAAGTAAGCCCTCTCCGCCTCTGACCTTACCGGTCTCTATTGCTTGGGGAGAAAACCGTCTCTTTGAACTCGCCCATCTGGATTCTGGAGCTGCTGGAAACCTCATCTCCCAGTCTCTGGTAGAGAGATACCATATTCCCACCAAGTCCCTGGCTGAACCATTGTCAGTCGCCTCCGTGGATGGAAGACTTCTCTCGGAGACCATCCTGCTCGTCTCCGAACCCATAACCCTGCAGGTGAGAATGCTGCACTCTGAGGAGATCTCATTCCATGTGCTGTCCGGACTTTCTCACTCCCTGTTGCTGGGTCTACCTTGGCTCCAGACACATGAACCCGTATTGAACTGGCGGTCCGGTGAAGTACTCCGATGGGGTCCTGACTGCCATAGGACCTGCCTGGTCCCGATCCGTCCACTTCGCCCTCAGCCTACTCCAGCTAACTTACCTGGTCTCTCGGCTCCCTACTGGCCCTATGCGGACATCTTCGGTAAGAAGGAAGCTGAGACGTTGCCACCCCATAGGCCATACGATTGCCCGATTGACCTGGTACCTGGCACCACTCCTCCCCGTGGGCGTATCTACCCGTTGTCTGCAGCCGAGACCCGAGCCATGTCTGAGTACATTGAAGAGAATCTGGCTAGGGGATTTATCCGAAAATCTACCTCCCCGGCTGGAGCCGGATTCTTCTTTGTCAAAAAGAAAGACGGCTCGCTACGTCCCTGTATTGACTACAGAGGACTCAATCTCATCACGGTAAAAAACAAATATCCCCTGCCACTCATCTCCGAATTGTTTGACCGTCTCAAGGGCGCCAGGATCTTCTCCAAGCTGGATCTACGAGGAGCGTATAATCTGGTCCGTATCCGTCAAGGAGACGAGTGGAAGACGGCATTCAATACCCGGGACGGTCACTACGAGTACCTTGTGATGCCCTTCGGTCTCTGTAATGCTCCCGCGGTCTTTCAGGAACTAGTCAACGACATCTTCCGTGACCTCCTGTACTCCTGCGTAGTGGTATACCTGGACGATATCTTGGTCTTCTCTCCGGATCTCCCCACACACCGGAGGGATGTTCGTCAGGTCCTGCTTAGGCTTCGGCAGAACCACCTTTACGCCAAATACGAGAAGTGCCTCTTCGATCAGACCTCCCTTCCGTTCTTGGGCTATGTCATCTCCCAAACAGGTCTGCAAATGGATCCCGAGAAGCTCTCTTCCGTTCTAAAATGGCCTCGTCCTGAAGGTTTGAAGGCGATACAGCGATTCCTGGGCTTCGCTAATTATTATCGTCTTTTCATCCCACACTTCTCGTCTCGGACTGCTCCCATATCTGCACTTACCCGTAAGGGGGCTAACCCCAGAACATGGTCGCCTGAAGCCGAGGAGGCCTTCCTTTCCCTAGAGAAAGCCTTCGCCTCTGCTCCCGTCCTGCACCGTCCGGACTGTAATAAACAATTCTACCTGGAGGTTGATGCCTCCTCTTCCGGAGCCGGAGCGGTGCTCACCCAGAAGTCTTCTACTGGGAGAATGGTAACGTGCGGCTTCTTCTCCAAAATCTTCTCCTCGTCGGAGCGCAACTACTCCATTGGAGACCGGGAATTGCTAGCCATCAAATTGGCACTGGGAGAGTGGCGCTATCTGCTTGAAGGGGCTCTCTACCCGGTAATTATCTACACGGATCACAAAAACCTGGCATATCTCCAAAATGCCCAGAGACTCAATCCTCGCCAGGCCCGGTGGTCGTTGTTTTTTGCCCGCTTCGACTTCATTCTTCATTTCCGTCCGGCGGACAAGAACGTCAAAGCTGATGCCTTGTCCCGGTCCTTCCTGTCCTCCGATCAAGAGGAGGAACCTACGCACATCATCGACTCCTCCAAGGTGATGAATGTGGCCCCCTTGGATCTGACTCGTCTTCCACCCGGTAAGACGTTCGTAGCTGTGCCAGATCGGGAGAGGGTTCTTCGCTGGGGACATTCTTCTAAACTAGCTGGCCATGCTGGCCAAAAGAAGACCTTCCAACTTATTACCCGGCATTACTGGTGGCCTACCCTGCGTAAGGACGTGGTAGACTTCGTCGCGGCCTGTTCATCCTGTGCCCGTAACAAAGTTCCCCGACATCTACCTGCCGGCCATCTCCTGCCCCTTCCCGTACCTGCTGCTCCTTGGCAACACATCGCTATGGACTTTATCACCGACCTTCCAGTTTCTGCCGGTTGCACTGTCATTTGGGTTGTCGCTGACCGTTTTTCTAAGATGGCCCACTTCATTCCCCTGCCTGGTCTTCCGTCTGCACCCGAGCTGGCTAAAGACTTTATCCGCCACATCTTCCGTCTCCATGGTCTGCCCCTCCACATCGTGTCGGATCGTGAGGTTCAGTTCACCTCTCACTTCTGGAGAGCCACATGTAAGCTGCTGGACATTACCCTGGATTTCTCCTCCGCTTACCACCCTCAGTCCAATGGTCAAGTGGAGCGGATCAATCAGATCTTGTCCAGCTACCTCCGGCACTTCGTTGATGCTCACCACTCGGACTGGTTGGATCTCCTACCATGGGCCGAGTTCTCTTATAACAACCATGAGAGCGAGTCCTCTTCCAAATCCCCGTTCTTTATAGTCGGTGGCCAACATCCCCGGATTCCACTTCCTGTCTCCGTTTCTGTGGACAACCCTGCTGCGGAGTCTCTTGTCAGCGAATTTTCTACTATTTGGGAGAGCACCAGGTCCGCTCTTCTTCTCTCCTCTGAGCGGATGAAGAGATATGCTGATAAGAGACGTCTGGATCCGCCCCAATTCCGTCCGGGAGACAAAGTTTGGCTCTCATCCAAACATGTGCGGCTCAAAGTACCCTCCTACAAGTTGGGTCCTCGATTCATCGGCCCCTTCGAAGTCCTCAGGCAAATTAACCCTGTGGCCTACAAATTAAAACTCCCGGCCACCCTACGGATCCCCAACTCCTTCCACGTATCTCTCCTCAAACCCGTTGTCTTTAACTTTTTTTCAAAAAATCCAGGTGCCCCTCCTGCTCCGGTTTCCGCTGATGACATCTTTGAGGTAGAGAGTATTCTGGCCTCCAAGAGGGTAAGAGGAAAAACCTTTTTTCTGGTAGATTGGAAGGGGTTTGGTCCTGAGGAGAGAACTTGAGAACCCAGGGAGAACATCAACGCCTCGCTTCTCCTTGAGAAATTTCTTTCTGGCCAAAAAAAGAGGGGGCCTAAAGGGGGGGGGGTACTGTAGCATCGGCGTCTCTGCCCCGTTCTAGGCAGAGACGCCGTCCCTCTCACCTCCCCGCTCCTGGCGCGGCGTCCTCCAGCGCTGCTCTCCCCGCTGCTTCCGGCACGCACTCCTTCCCCGGCAGTGTGCTTAGGGCGCGCGCGCGCGCGCTCCCCCTCTCTTAAAGGGACCGCGCGCGCCATCCTAATGAGTCCCCGGCCAATTGCCGGAGGACCTCCCATATAAAAGGCACCTCCTCCAAAATGGAGGTGCCCGAGCAATGTTGTAGCACTGTTCACTACTCTGCTTCAGCCCTCAGGTCCCGTTGCCAGTTACCTGCTAGATACCTACCAGATTCCTGACAGTCTGCTATCTAATTCCTGCCTGATATCCTGCTACCTGCCTGCTAGCCTGAGGTCCGACGGTCTGCCTTACTACTCCTGTCAGTCTGTCTAAGGACCAGCTTGCCCGCTCACCTGGGAGCGCACATCAACTACCTGCCTGCTTGCCTGAGGTCCGACGGTCTGCCTTCCAACTCTTGTCAGTCTGTCTATGGACCAGCTTGCCCGCTCACCTGGGAGCGCACATCTGCTACCTGCCTGCTAGCCTACCTGGAGGCTCTGCCGTCACGTGCTGTGACCACCTGCCTGTCCAGTGACTCCTGCCCGCTCACCTGGGAGCGCTCATCTGCTGCCTGTCTGCTAGCCTACCTGGAGGCTCTGCCGTCACGTGCTGTGACCACCCGCCTGTCCAGAGACTTCTGCCCGCTCACCTGGGAGCTCACGTCTACCATCAGCCGCCACAGGTCGTACCAACCCTTTACCCAGAGACTGCCCCGGTCACTTGCCGTGACCATCTGCCCGTTCACCCAGAGACTGCCCCGGTCACTTGCCGTGACCATCTGTCCGTTCATCCAGAGACTGCCCCGGTCACTTGCCGTGACCTCCTGCCCATTCTTCTAGAGACTGTCCCGGTCACCTGCTGTGACTGCCTGCCTGGTCGCCACCCGCTCCCTTACAAGGACCGCCCCCTTGTATAGTAGCTCAGAGGTTCCGCCTCCCAGACCCGTTACACAAGGCAATATAAATACCCAAACACAAAAATGCTTCTCCACACCTTGGTCTATGTTCACAAGTAGCGTTTTTGATGCGTTTTTGTACTTTTGCATTGCTTTCGACTGTGAAAAATACATTCACCGGTAAATGTAATTTTAACATTTTACTACCTTATCTTGCCATGTGGTGTGTGAGACATGATCAGACACATCCTGTTTCATTTAAGAAGGAGGGACTCTGAAAGTCACAAAGACTATTTTTATAGGGCCATCAGGTGGTCCTTACTATTCTTAAAGGGCCAGCAGTCGGCTATGTTTTGATGTTCCCATTATTAAAGAGTGGGTCTCTTATACTGTTATTGCATATGCAGTAACTGAAAGGGCTGCCAAAAATTTGGACGCACGCCAATACCCCTTTGAACAGACATAGAGGAGGGCCTCAGTAAAAAAAAATGTTCCCATTATAAAAGGAGTGGGTCTCCTACAGTGGTAATGCCCATACAGTGACTGCAAGGGCTGTCAAAATTTGGGAAAAACCCCAATAACAATTTAAAGACACATAGAGGTGGGCTTCAGTAACGAGTATGACATGTTCCCATTAGAAAGGAGTGGGTCTGCCATACAGTTATAGTGTATGCAGTGAGTCCAACGGCTGCCAATATTTGGGAAAAACCCCAATAACAATTTAAAGACATATAGAGGTGGGCCACAGTAACAACATGTTCCCTTTAGAAAGGAGTGGGTCTCTTATACAGTTATTGGGTATGCAGTGAGTCCAAGAGCTGCCAAAATTTAGGAAAAACCCCAACAACAATTTAAAGACACATAGATCTGGGTCTCAGTAACAACATGTTCCCATTAGAAAGGAGTGGGTCTCCCATACTGTTTGCCTATGCAGTGAATGCAACGGCTGCCAAAAATTTGGAGAAACTCCAATGCCCCTTGCAAGAGACGTAGAGGTTGGAGGGCCTCCTGAAAACAATGTTCCCATTATTAGGAAGTGGGTCTCCCATACTGTTTGCCTATGCAATGAATGCAATGGCTGCCAAAAATTTGGAGGAAAGCTAATGCTCCTTGCAAGAGACGTAGATATGGTGATATGGTAGATATGGTGGTGATATCGTGGTGGAGGATGAGGATGAGGAGAAGGAGGAGGACAGGAGCAAATAGACAAAATCAGGAAGCGTATACCCATGTCTGGGTGTGAAGACAGAGGTGCATGGGAATAGAGTTAGACCTCCAAAAAAAAGACACTGAATTTGAGTTTATGTTACGCTGCAATCATTCGGTGATGTTGAAAAGTGTGGCCCAATCCAGCCCTTGTTCATTTGAATAAGAGTCAGCCTGTCAGCATTTTCAGTTGACAGGCGAATGCGCCTATCGGATATAATTCCACGAGTGGCACTGAAAAACTGCTCTGACAAAACGCTAGTGGCTGGGCAGACTAGGACCTCCAAGGCGTAGAAAGCCAGCTCATGCCACGTGTCCAGCTTGGGTACCCAATAATTATAAGGCACAGAGGAATCACAGAGGACGTTGGTATGGTCAGCAAGGTACTCCCTCATCATCTTCTGAAACTTTTCCCTCCTTGTGAGAGTACCCCGCGCCTCAGGACCTGTGGGATGAGAGGGTCTGACAAAACTGTCCCAGAACTTTGACAGTGTTCCCCTGCCTCTGCTTGATTGGATTTGGGTCTCTCTTACCTGTACTCCTTGGTTGTCCAATGAACTGTGACCTCTGCCACCAGAGTTTTCAGATGGTAATTTTTTTTAATAATTCATCAACAAGAGCCTTCTGGTACGGCCCCATTTTATTAGGCCTGTCCGGTGTAAGAATAAGAGACAGAAAGTTCTCCTTGTAGCGTGGTTCTAGAAGTGTCACCAACCAGTCATGACAGTCACCCAAAATTTGGACAATGCGAGGGTCACGGGAAAGGCAGCGCAACATAAACTCAGCCATGTGTGTCATACTGCTAACAGGCAAGATTTCCGTGTCCTCACCAAGAGGACAACTGACCATGCTCTCCTCTTCCTCCTCCTCCTCCCTGTCCTCAGGCCATCCACACTGATCAGAAGGTATGACAGTTGTGCAGGTAGTACCATCTATAGAGCAGGAATCTAGCTCCTGTTCTTCTTCCTTCTCCTCTTCCTCATTGTCACCCAATCCGCATTGGCACGTTGGGATGAGATGAGGCTGGACTGTGCGGAATCACCCTGTATGGTTCCTTGCTCCATCTCAATGTGCTTCACCTGCAATGCTTCCTCTTTAATTGCGAGCAGAGAGCATTTCAAAAGATAGAGAAACGGGATGATGGCGCTAATTATGGTGTCATTGCCGCTCACCATCTTGGTGTATCCCTCAAAGTTTTGGAGGATGGTACAGATGTCTGACATCCATGTCCACTCCTGAGGTCTTACGTGTGGAATCTGACCTGAATACCAACGGCCTTGTAGATGCTGGTAGTCAACAACTGCCCTCTTCTGCTCACAAAGCCTTCCCAACATCTGCAATGTAGCGTTTCAACTCGTTGGGACATCGCACACCAGTTGGTGAGCTGGAAGCTGAAAATGCTGCTGAAGCATGGCAAGGACGGCGAAAGCTGTAGCTGACTTTCTAAAATGGGCATACACATGGCGTACTTTGAAAAGCAGATCCGGTAGATCCGGGTAGGTTTTGAGAAGCCGCTGAATCACAAGGTTAAGCATATGGGCCAGGCATGGTACATGTGTGAGCTCGCCTCACCTCAGAGACACCACCAGGTTCTGGCCATTGTCACACACGACCATGCCTGCCTGTAGTGTCAGCGGTGTCAGCCACAGATCTGCCTGCTCTTTCAGAGCTGTCCACAACTCTTCAGCGTTGAGCGGTTTGTCACCTAAGCATATTAGCTTCAGCACAGCCGCTTAACTAAGGCAGTGCTGCAGTGCTTCCAGCTTGTGACTGATGTGGTCATTTCGGAGATGGAGGCTGAAGAGGAGGAGGAGGCTGAGGAGGATGAAGTGCAGGAGCTGTAGAATGTGGAGGCAACCCTGATTGACCCAGGGCCCGCAATCCTCGGTGTCGAGAGGACGTGTTCCGTCCCAAGGTCCGACTGGGTCCTGGCTTCCACTATATTAACCCAGTGTCCTGTCAACGAGATGTACCATTCCTGCCTACAAGCACTTGTTGAGGGCATGGCTGATGTTGTTGGATACGTGCTCGTGTAAAGCGGGGATGGCGCACGGGGAGAAATAGTGGCGGCTGGGGACCGAGTACCAAGGGACGGCCGCCATCAGGTTGCCGAAAGCTTCTGTCTCCACGAACCTAAAAGGTAACAATTCGAGCGCAAGCATTTGCAAAATGTGTGAATTTAGTAGTGTGGCCTGTGTGGTGTTGGCTGCGTATTTGAGCTAATGTTCCAAGGACTGGGGTAGGGACAACTGAACGCTGCGCTGGGACAAGGACATGGACATGCTTGCTGATAGTACTAATTGAGAGTGTGCAACGACAGGTGCAGGGTGGGAGGCATCTTCGCATGCACCATGGACAGGGGATTGGCATGCATGCACAACGGTGGAAGAAACAGTGGTGTCACCCTCAGACATTGTTTCTGGACCTTGGGATTCAGCTCACTTAGTCGGATGCTTTGCTGCCATGTGCCTGATCATGTTGGTGGTGGTCAGGTTGCTAGTTTTGCTACCCCTGCTGATGCTGGCCTGGCAGGTGGTGCAAATGGCCTTTTTGGGGTTATCTGCAGAGTCTTTAAAAAACAACCAGACTCGGGAAGACCTAACAGTTGTACTGGCAACTTCCGTCGTGTTGGCGTTATTAGGAACGCTTTCCCATCTTGTGTTTGCGGCCACCACACTGCTTCTTCTTGCCTGCTACGCCTCCCTCCCCCTGTGTGCTGCTGTCCTCGCTATGCATGTCCCCTTGCCAGGTTGGGTCAGTTACTATATCATCCACTACCTCGTCTTCCACTTCCGCACCTTGGTCCTCCTCCTAACTTTCTGGCAATTGTGTTTCATCATCATCCACCTCTTGCGACAGTAATTGCACTTTCTCACCATTGCCCTCATGTGACCGTGGCTGCTCAAATATTTGGGCATCGCTACACGCGTTCTCCTATTGACTCACTTGAAGCTGGCCAGGCAATAGGCCTGAATCTACAAATAGAAAAGTGAGCAGCTCTTCTGAGTGTCCAAGTGTGGGATCAGTTGTATCCGGGAACTCGGCATGGTGGGAGGAAGGAGGATCAGGGTGAGGAATATGCGGTCCATGCTCACTGCTACTGAGACTTGACCGTGTGGAAGACAGGGTGGTGGTGGTGGTGGTGGCAAAGTGACTGGAAGCATTATCTGCTATCCAACCAACAACCTTTTGACACCGCTCTGTGTTCAATAATGGTGTTCTGCAGTCCACTAGTAAGTGGGACAGGAAGGACAAGATGTGGATGTTTGTTGTGGCACAATTTCAGCTTGCCCATGGCCTCGGCCTCTGCATGCACCATCACCATCACGTCCACTTTGCCGTCCCTTGACACGCACTTTGCCCATTTTAAATAGAGGATAATATTTTCCACATTCACTACAAATGGCTGATTTTGGAACACAGTTACATGTGATTCGTCTGACAGAGAACCACGATTTTAAAAAGCGGAACTGAAGTTTACTAATAGTGTTGAGCCACCCCCGTAGTGTTCGAGTTCGGTTCGGTTCGTCGAACACCCGTATGTTCGCCGAACTGTTCGTCGAACTGTTCGTCGAACACCTTCGAACACCGTTAAAACCAATGGCAGGCAAACAAAAACACATAGAAACACATAGAAAACACCTTCAAAGGTGTCCAAAAGCTGACAAACTGCTCAGAAGACACAACTAACACATGGAAAAGTGACAAGTACATATAGTCATGAGAAAAGAAAAGAGGTGGAGGAGTAAAAGGAGGGGGAGACACAGATATAGGCATGTCATGTCCTTCTAAAATCCAAAAAGTGAGAAGCCGACACGTTCAGTCCGCTCCTGCCCGTGCCACGTCCGTGTCGCCGGGTTTGTGCCAGAGCCGCGGTGAACCCTGACGGCCAGCCCCCCTCTCCCAATACTGGTGCCTGTCCGCTGGTGGGTCGAGCGAGCCCCCCTGTGGTGGAGGCAGCTCTAAGCTTTTTAATTTAAATTGTCTCTCTAATTTGAATGAATACACTTTAAATCCATTTACAAGGATCTATTGGAGGGCAAGTCTCATGCCAGCAGCCGCGTAATTCCAGCTCCAGTAGCATCCACTAAAGCTGCTGCAGTTAAAAAGCTTTTATAAGGATCGAGCTCGGCTGTCCACCGCAAGGCATCCTACTGCCAGTCCCAGCCCCTATGCCTTGGGGTGCCTCCTGATGCTCTTCACTGAGTATCCCGTGGTCCCGAAGCATTTCCTTTGAAAAAATTAAGTGTCCAAACTACAGGTGGTGTAGCTTGCTTAACAGCCGGGATAATCCGCTGACTAGCAGACACTGCTACTAGGCACAAAGTATTTCCTGGGCTAGATGCAGTTAAAAATTTGTAATTAGATACTCTCGTTGGATGCTGAGAAAGCATTTCATAGAGTCTCCTGGCACGCCATATATGATTCTCTTAAAAAGCTTGGGGTAGGGGTCTAGGGGACCCTTTTATAGCCAAAATCACGGCCCTGTATCGCAATACGTCACCTAGGCTGAAGATAAATGGAACTGTAGCACCCTGAGGGCTCGGTTGCTACAGAGGTATTGCACCTCACCCAGAGGTGTGATATCTCACTCTCAGGTAAGGATGGAGTGTGGATCAGGACCCGACACCTGCATGCATTACACCACATTGCAGTGGGGCAGGGCGACTAATATGCCCCTGAGATGGGCACGACAGTCCCTGTCCCTGGCTGGAGTGGGGGGAGGGAACACTGAGGAAGGGGAACCCTGTAGTGCAGGAGCAGGGAGGAAGCAGTTCCTGGGTGCATTGAGAAGGGAGTATAAAAGGTGGGCACCATCTTAGTTCAGTGCAGAGAAGTCTGAGCAGAAGTGACAGGGAGCAGGGGCTCTGCATGAGCTCTGCTCCGGAGGCGGGCCTAGTAACAGAGGCCCAGGCCTGGAAGAGGGAGAAGGAAGGAAGAGGAGTGGAGAAGGCTCCAGGAACGAGGAACGAAGGGATCCCAGGGGTGCGGATGGGCGAGTCGCCACCGCACGCCCGAATCCACCTGCATGGAGGGGTCAGGCCAAAGGGGGAGACCGGTCCCCGAAACTAGTGGAGGCAGGAAACGACCCTCAGCTAGAAACCGGAGGCTGTGACATTTTATGTGGCGCAGCCCCTCGCTACACCCGCTAGGAGGGCAGCACATAGGGTCAGGGAAACTGGCGCCAAGTTTACCAAGAGGAGGCCCGAGGCAGCCGGACAGAAGGGTTGGTAAGAAAGGCCAGACAAAGGACACACAAAGGGGGTCCTGTGAAGTGCTCCAAAGTTATCTGGGAGTTGTCTGAGCCCCTCACCTGGTGAGCACAGTATGACGTGGGCAGCCGTTACCTGCAGACGTGGTCTGGATAATAAGAACTGTGAGTAAAGGCCCTGGACTGCATCACTGACTCCGTGTCGTTACTGCTGCTGCCCTGCACCATCACCCCCATCCTCCGCATACACTGCCCTGAGGCTATACTCTTCCCGTGGGGAGTTATGCTACGCTCTGCTGCACCCACAACACCAGCCTCAGCGGTCTGCCCTGCAGCAGCGGTCCACTCTGACCGCAATCCACAGGTGGCGTAGTCGGACATTTAAACATCAAAACCACATAAATAGTTCCGCCACTGGTTTTACCACCCTGAGCCACGGAACCGGGTCGCCGCCACGAAGACTATAACCACCAGCATCCACCAAAAAGGGTCCGGCTCCGGGTGTCCCAAGGCCCAGGGGGTGCATCAGAACATTTTCATCACCTTTCACAATCACCAATGGGACAAGGCAGGGATATCCTCTGTCCCCTCTCTTATACATCCTAGTGACGGAGCACCTGCTCTCATCAATTCGCCATAACCCCAATATTAGGTGGATTGAGGTGGGAGGCACCGAGTACAAGTGCTCTCTATTTGCTGATGATGTCCTAGTATATATCACTCAATCACATATATCCATCCATGCTGTTATGGCTGAAATAGATCACTTTTTTACATGGTCAAATTTTAAAATCAATGCAGCGAAGTCTGAGGCCCTCGATGTCTCCCTCCCCAAATCCATATAGGATTCCATCCAGTCCAACTTTCCCTTTGCCTGGCCCTCACAGGGTATCAAATACTTAGGAATTCCTATTCATAGAGACCTCTCCCATCTATGTTATCTTAATTTTGGGCCCTTTATTGAACAACTCCATACAGACCACGGTTGGCAAGTTAGAACTGTAAGATTCACTACGTGAACCACTGGTGTTTTGTGGAAAAGCACATGTACACTGTGTTCCAAATTATTATGCAAAAAGTGTTTAGGAGTGATAAGGGAAGAATTTGTTTGTTTGTCAGTTAAACTCATTGATGGTGATGTGTGTCAGGGCTCTTTATATCACTGTAAGCAATTGCAGACATCTGTGCTAATTAGTTTGGCAGGTGTGTCCAATGAAAGGCAAGACAACTTAAGAAGGCTGTCTCACATTATTAAGCAGCCTACATTTTCTGCCAAAATGGGAAAGAAAAAGGATGTGTCGGCTGCTGAGAAGCAACAAATTGTGGAGTGTTTAGGTCAAGGCATGACTGCAATCAACATTGTGCGATGATCAGGATGAAGTGTCTTGGCAATCAAGAAGTATGTAGCTGATTCACAGTACACACGTGTGCGTGCTGATAAGGGCAAATTGAGGACTCTTTCCTACAGGCAATTACGTCAGGTTAAAAGAGCAGCGGCAAAAAAGCCTTGTCATAGCAGCAGACAAGTTTTTGAAGCTGCTGGTGCCTCCAACGTCCCCCGAACAACAAGATGCAGGGTCCTTCAGAGGTTTGCAGCTGTGCATATGCCATCCTGTCGACCTCCTCTATCCACTTCACACAAGCAGAAACGGCTCCAGTGGGCCAAACATTAGATGAAGACTGATTTCAAAACTGTTTTGTTCACGGATGAGTGCCGTGCAGCGCTCGATGGTCCAGATGGATGGAGTGGAGGATGGCTGGTTGATGGACACCCCACGCAAACACGGCTACAGCGCCAACAAGGAGGAGGTGGAGTAATGTTTTGGGCTGGAATCATGGGGAGAGAGATTGTCGGCCCCTTTAGGATCCCTGAAGGCGCTAAAGATGAACTCCATAATGTATGTGGATTTTCTCAAACAGCACTTCCTGCCATGGTTCAAGAAGAAGAACCATGTATTTCGCAGCAAGATCATTTTTTTGCATGATAATGCACCATCTCATGCTGCACATAAAACATCTGCATCTCTGGCTGATATGGGCATAAAAGGGGACAAACTTATGGTGTGACCCCCATGCTCCCCTGACCTCTACCCCATTCAGAACCTCTGGAGCATCATCAAAAGGAGTGTCTATGATGGCGGGAGGCAGTTCACATCTAAGCAACAGCTCTGGGAGGGTATTCTGTCCTCATGCAAAACAATTGAAGCAGAAACCATCCAAAACCTGACAAATTCAATGGACGAGAGAGTTCAGAAGCTCCTTTCGAACAAGGGGTCCTATGTGAAAATGTAACATCACCTAGAATAAAGTTTTGAGTTGAAAACTGTTTGATTTCAGTTTCTAATAACCTGCTAATGCTTATAATTTCAAAAATGACCATTATTTTGGTCTTTATTAAAATGAAAAGGTTTATCGAAAAGTTTGGGGGATCTAAGAGTGTGGCAACCCAGTAGTCATGATTACTTCGAATTCTGACAATATGAGGGTCATGTTGCAGGTAGTGCAGCAAGAAGGCACTTATGTGTCTTGCGCATCTCGGAGCCCCAAAATTATTTTCCGGGCTAGATGCAGCTAAAAATTATTATTAATTTTAAATCTGGTGGAGCTTAGTATAGATGGGCTAATAGGATCAGTGCTGCACACTGCTACAAAGCCCAAATTATTTTCCAGTCAAGATACAGATAAACATGATTAGTAATTTGAAAGCTTAAAACGGTTGGTAGGGTGATTTTAACCAATCATCAAGCTTTTACTCTCCCCAGGATGACACAGGGGTAGAAAAGTCGTTTCGGATCCATGATTTGTTCATCTTTATGAACGTGAGTCTGTCTACATTATCAGTGGAGAGCCGCGTGCGTTTATCTGTCAGCACACCACCAGCAGCGCTGAACACACGTTCAGACAGAACGCTGGCTGCGGGGCATGACAAGATCTCCAAGGCGTAAGTGGCTAGCTCCGGCCATTTATCCAGATTGGAAGCACAAAAAGAGCAATGGTCCAGTGACACAGTCATGGCTTCAATGTTTACTTGGAGATACTCCTGTACCATCGTCTCTAGGCGTTGACTATGTGTCAGACTTCTTGTCTCCTGTGGCCTTGCAAAGGATGGGCTAAAAAAGTGGTGAAATGATTCCGCAAAATTGATGTTACCAGCAGATACTGTGGTTCTGTTACGGTTTGAGTGCTGAACACTTGACGGTCCCACGGTTGGCAAGTTGGAACTGTGAGATTCACTACGTGCACCACTGGTGTTTTGTGGAAAAGCACATGTAAGATTCTGCAACAGTCTCTGCTGATACTCCTGCATGCGTGCATCCCTTTCTATGGCAGGAATAATTTCTGCAAATTTACTTTTGTACCGGGGATCTAACAGTGTGGCAACCCAGTAGTCAGGATTATTTCTAATTCTCACAATTCGAGGGTCATGTTGCAGGTAGTGCAGCAAGAAGGCACTCATGTGTGTTGTGCATCCAGGAGCACCAAGTCCCTGTTGTGTTGGTGGCGAGGTAGCAATCATGCTTCCTTCCTCTGTCCTCTCCCCCCAGCCTCGCACAACAGAAATGTGATCAAGGTCTCCCTCATCTGATGAGTCTTCCATCAGTTCGTCCTCCACTTCTTCCTGGGCTCCTGCACCTTCCTCACTAGTTTGGCTGCTACCATGCGCCCTGGTAAAACCATCTCCCCCACCCTCACATGCCTGCCGCCTTGGTGCTGCCGACCGTCTGGACCTTGCAGATGTTAGCCCTTCCGCATACAACTCCTCCTCCTCTACTTCCTCCACCTCCTCTTGTGCCACCAACTGACTCCGAATTCTGTTTAACATGTGCTCCAGCATGTAAATCACCGGAATAGTCATGCTGATAATGGCATCGTCAGCACTAAACATCTTCGTCGCCATTTCAAAACTGTGCAGAAGGGTGCATAGGTCCCTGATCTGAGACCACTCCTCCAGCGTGATTTGCCCCACCTCCGGATCTCGTTGGCCCAGGCTATACATCAGAACGTATTGCACCAGGGCTTGTCGGTGCTGCCACAGTCGCTGCAACATGTGCAGAGTTGAATTCCACCGGGTAGGCACATCGCATTTTAGCCGGTGAAGTGGCAGGCCCAACGACTTCTGTAGAGATGTAAGTCGCTGAGCTGCGGGATGCGAACGGCGGAAGTGAGCACACAGCGACCGTGCCCTCTGCAGAAGGTCATCTAGTCTGGGATAGTGGGCTAAAAATTGCTGGACAACCAGGTTCAACACGTGAGCCATACAAGGCACGTGTGTGACATTGCCCCGGCGAAGGGCCGCACCCAGGTTTGCAGCAATGTCGCACACGGCCTTCCCTGGTTTCAGGTCCAGTGGAGACAACCATTCATGAAATTGGTTCTCCAGAGCTGACCACAACTCCTCAGCTGTGTGACTTACATTTCCCAGACATTTCAATGTAAAAACCGCCTGATGACGTTGAGCCCTGCTGCCAGCATAGTAAGGAGGTGTGCAGGATCCCTTCTGCGCAGTTAGAAAGCTTGTGGCATGACCAGACAGGCTTTGGGTGCAGGTGGAAGACCGAGAGGAGGTTGAGGAGGCAGAAGCAGTGGAGGAACTTTGACATAAAGAGGATTGACGCACAACTCGTGGGGACGGCAAGACTTGGACAGCAGCCCCTTGTCCTGCTGTCACCATAGTTACCCAGTGCCCAGTCAGCGACATGTAACGCCCCTGTCCATGCCTACTCGTCCAAGTGTCTGTGGTGAAATGCACCCTGTCACACACAGAGTTTCTCAAAGAAGGGGTGATGTTGTGTGCGACATGCTGGTGGAGCGCAGGCACACCTTTCTTTGAGAAGTAGTGCCGACTGGGCATCTGGTACTGGGGCACTGCGATGGACATAAGGTCTCGAAAATCCTCTGTGTCCACCAGGCAGAAAGGCAGCATTTCTGTAGCCAAGAGCTTGCAGATGGTGAAATTCAACCTCTTAGCTTTCTCATGGCTAGGAGGAAATGGTCTTTTACTTGTCCACATCTGAGGGACCGAGGGCTGGCTATTGTGCTTAGACGGGGTTGATAAGGGTGTCCCCGGCAAACTGCCGGTCTGTGAGGAAGATGCAGGCGGACATGTTAGGTTGCCTTGATCCAAAGGTGGTGCTATCGATGTCGGACAGCGCTCAACACCAGCTGGTGTTACCACCTCCAAAGAAAATGATGACCTGCCAATCACGCTGGCTGTTGCGGGTAAAGAGGTGGCAGGTCTGCGCCCCAAAACAGGTGTGACTGCTGTCCCCCCAGTCACAGAGGATGAAGAGGCCGCGGATGCACAAGATATGGCAGACGGTGGTTGGCCCGGCCGGCTAGGCCGCATTGTAGCACACTGAGCTTCCCACTGCAACTTATGCTTCATGTCCATGTGCCGGTTCATGCATGAAGTACTCAAACTATGTATTTTTTGGCCTCTACTTAGCTTTTGCTGACAAATGTTACAGATAACACGAGTTGGGTTATCTTTATCGATCTGAAAAAATGCCCAGGCTATGCAAGGCTTAGCACCCATGCGACCTGAAGAGCCACCATGACTTGTGGTGAGAGGCAGAGTTGTGTTTGAGGATGCAGTTGTTGACGTGCTTCCAGTACTACGTCTCTGTCCAGGAAGGTGCAACCTGACCTCGTCGTCACTAGCATCTTCCTCCACCTCCTCTGCTGACCTCATCTCTTGGCTGACTGTGGGTTGACAGTAAGTGGGATCTCCAACCTCATCATCATCACCCTGTGCGTTATCACACCCGTCGTCCTCAGAGCCAACCTGTTCCTGCCCTGACAAAAAACTAAAGTTGTCGCTCCAATCAGGTATTTGAGTCTCATCATCGTCTTCCTCATTGTCTCCACCAACAGGAGTTACAGTTTGGGAATGAGGGTCTACATTATGGTCAGAACCTTCTGCGTCTGGTCCTGGATCCGATTCATAAAGATTCTGGGCATCAGTGCAGATCATTTCCTCGTGTGGATTCACAGAAGCGCTAGAGTCGACCTCTGATTCCCAGGCTATAGTATGAGTAAACAGCTCTGCAGACTCAACCATCTGTTCTACCTCATACTCAGATGGGCAGCTGGAGATTTGGGAGCTGTGAGGAAGCAAGTGCGATTGGGGTGACACCTTTGAGGACTGGAGTATTTGTGATGTTGAAGTTGATGTGGAGGAGAGCCCACTTAAAGGAGCACTTGATATCCGTTGAAGCACCTGCTGTTTTTGTGCCTCATCTGGAATTTGTAGCGATTGGCGTGGCCGTAAGAAAGGGATCTTATCACATTGTCCGCTAAAAGAAGTAGACATTTTAGTTTGGCTGGAAGGTGGTCTTTCTTCTGCAGATGTTACTGTTGCTTTAACACCTACCCCATGGACACAACCTTTTTTCCCCTTCCCAACACGCCTATTCCTCTTTCCACCAGCAGCAGGCCTTTTTTCACTCATTTTGGTGGTTAACTAATTCACAACTCTGGAGTTGTTTGCACAAAAAAACAATGGATGGGAACCGAGCAGAGCTGAGTGGCCAAACTGTGGTATTAGGCCAAAACTATTGGCTGGGTTAGATGCAGAAAAAAATTATATTCAATTTGCAACCTGATGGAGGTCAATATAGATGGACTAATAGAGAAAGTCCCACACACAGCTAGAAGCCCAAATATTTTTTCAGAGGTAGATGCAGAAAAAAAATATATTCAGTTTGCAACCTGATGGAGGTCAGTATAGATGGACTAATAGAGAAAGTCCCACACACTGCTAGAAGGCCAAATATTTTTTCAGAGCTAGATGCAGCAAAAAATGATTTTTAATTTGCAACCTGATGGAGGTCAGTATAGATGGACTAATAGAGAAAGTCCCACACACTGCTAGAAGGCCAAATATTTTTTCAGAGCTGGATGCAGATAAAAATTATTTTTAATTCGCAACCTGATGGAGGTCAGTATAGATGGACTAATAGAGAAAGTTCCACACACAGCTAGAAGGCCAAATATTTTTTCAGAGCTAGATGCAGAAAAAAATTATATTCAGTTTGCAACCTGATGGAGGTCAGTATAGATGGACTAATAGAACAAGTCCCACACACAGCTAGAAGCCCAAATATTTTTTCAGAGGTAGATGCAGATAAAAATTATTTTTAATTTGCAACCTGATGGAGGTCAGTATAGATGGACTAATAGAGAAAGTCCCACACACTGTTAGAAGGCCAAATATTTTTTCAGAGCTAGATGCAGACAAAAAATTATTTTCAGATTGCAACCTGATGGAGGTCAGTATAGATGGACTAATAGAACAAGTCCCACACACAGCTAGAAGCCCAAATATTTTTTCAGAGGTAGATGCAGAAAAAAATTATATTCAGTTTGCAACCTGATGGAGGTCTGTATAGATGGATTAATAGAACAAGTCCCACACACAGCTAGAAGCCCAATATTTTTTCAGAGGTAGATGCAGAAAAAAAATATATTCAGTTTGCAACCTGATGGAGGTCAGTATAGATGGACTAATAGAGAAAGTCCCACACACTGCTAGAAGGCCAAATTTTTTTTCAAAGCTAGATGCAGACAAAAAATTATTTTTAATTTGCAACCTGATGGAAGTCAGTATAGATGGACTAATAGAGAAAGTCCCACACACTGCTAGAAGGCCAAATATTTTTTCAGAGCTGGATGCAGATAAAAATTATTTTTAATTTGCAACCTGATGGAGGTCAGTATAGATGGACTAATAGAGAAAGTCCCACACACTGCTAGAAGGCCAAATATTTTTTCAGAGCTGGATGCAGATAAAAATTATTTTTAATTTGCAACATGATGGAGGTCAGTATAGATGGACTAATAGAGAAAGTCCCACACACTGCTAGAAGGCCAAATATTTTTTCAGAGCTAGATGCAGACAAAAAATTATTTTCAGTTTGCAACCTGATGGAGGTCAGTATAGATGGACTAATAGAACAAGTCCCACACACAGCTAGAAGCCCAAATATTTTTTCAGAGGTAGATGCAGAAAAAAATTATATTCAGTTTGCAACCTGATGGAGGTCTGTATAGATGGATTAATAGAACAAGTCCCACACACAGCTAGAAGCCCAATATTTTTTCAGAGGTAGATGCAGAAAAAAATATATTCAGTTTGCAACCTGATGGAGGTCAGTATATATGGACTAATAGAGAAAGTCCCACACACTGCTAGAAGGCCAAATATTTTTTCAGAGCTAGATGCAGACAAAAAATTATTTTTAATTTGCAACCTGATGGAGGTCAGTATAGATGGACTAATAGAGAAAGTCCCACACACTGCTAGAAGGCCAAATATTTTTCAGAGCTGGATGCAGATAAAAATTATTTTTAATTTGCAACCTGATGGAGGTCAGTATAGATGGACTAATAGAGAAAGTCCCACACACTGCTAGAAGGCCAAATATTTTTTCAGAGCTAGATGCAGAAAAAAATTATATTCAGTTTGCAACCTGATGGAAGTCAGTATAGATGGACTAATAGAACAAGTCCCACACACAGCTAGAAGCCCAAATATTTTTTCAGAGGTAGATGCAGATAAAAATTATTTTTAATTTGCAACCTGATGGAGGTCAGTATAGATGGACTAATAGAGAAAGTCCCACACACTGCTAGAAGGCCAAATATTTTTTCAGCGCTAGATGCAGACAAAAAATTATTTTCAGTTTGCAACCTGATGGAGGTCAGTATAGATGGACTAATAGAACAAGTCCCACACACAGCTAGAAGCCCAAATATTTTTTCAGAGCTAGATGCAGAAAAAAATTATATTCAGTTTGCAACCTGATGGAGGTCTGTATAGATGGATTAATAGAACAAGTCCCACACACAGCTAGAAGCCCAATATTTTTTCAGAGGTAGATGCAGAAAAAAAATATATTCAGTTTGCAACCTGATGGAGGTCAGTATAGATGGACTAATAGAGAAAGTCCCACACACTGCTAGAAGGCCAAATATTTTTTCAGAGCTAGATGCAGCAAAAAATTATATTCAGTTTGCAACCTGATGGAGGTCAGTATAGATGGACTAATAGAACAAGTCCCACACACTGCTAGAAGCCCAAATATTTTTTCAGAGCTAGATGCAGAAAAAAATTATATTCAATTTGCAACCTGATGGAGGTCAGTATAGATGGACTAATAGAATGATGCTATGCCCAAAAGATTTTACTTCACTAGGTGCAGTAAAAAAATTGGTATTCTATACACAGGTGGTATATCTTGCAACACAGATAGGCTACTCCAGTGACTAACACACTCTGCAATAGGCCAAAAAGGATTAGCTTTGCTAGATTCAGCCAAATGCTGTGAAAAAAACTTGCACAGCACTGGCACAGACCTGCCTGGCAAAAACTGATAGGAACTGATGTAACCTAGTCCTGAAAAGGACTGCAATTACAATTAGTCTTTACTCCCACAATCTATCTATTTAAGAGCACAGACCTGCCTGATAAAAGTCGTAGGAAATGCTGTAACCTAGTCCTTAAAAGGACTGCAATCACAACTATTCCCTACTCCCAAGCTATCTGTAGATTTGTGCGAAAATTGGCTTGAAATTAACAAGGTATAGCGCACACAGCAACAGCGGTGCCGTCTAACACGCAGCTGCAGCAGTGAGAAAATGGTGGCGACGGGGAAAATGGCTTGGTCTTATAGGGCAAGGACATGTGACATACACTGCCAATGACACATGCCCTTGCTTGTGTGAAAAAAGCACTTCGCTCCGTGTGTGCGCTGCTGATAGGCTGACAGATTGTACCTCCCCACTGTAAATGCGGGAAAGAGAAAAAAAATTGGAGATCTTCATTATTCCTGCAGAGATTCATCCCCTGCTCCTCCCCCCACCCCGCTGTACACTCAAACTGCGTATTAACATTAATTTTCATCATTACTGAGAAAAAATCCAGTTATGATTTTGGTGCACGAACAGTTATCGAACATAACCTCGAACAGCCGAATTTTTCTCAAATCGTTCGTGTTCGGCTCGAACACCGCCCAAAACAGCTCGAATTTGAGATTGGCGAACAGTTCGAGTAGAACAACGCTCATCTCTATTTACTAATACTATTCTTCACAGCGACCTCGTGTGAATAGCTTGACCGACACACTGCAACAAAATGGAAATGGAAGACAGAAATGGCTGATTTTGGAATGCAGTTATATATATTACGTCTGACAGAGAACTACGGTTTTAAAAAGCGGGTCTGTAGTTTACTAATACTATTCTTCACAGCGACCTCGTGTGAATAGCTTAACCGACACACTGCAACAAAATGGAAATGGAAGCCAGAAATGGCTGATTTTTGGAATGCAGTTATATGTGATACGTCTGACAGAGAACCACGGTTTTAAAAAGCGGGCCTGTAGTTTACTAATACTATTCTTCACAGCGACCTCGTGTGAATAGCTTGACCGACACACTGCAACAAAATGGAAATGGAAGCCAGAAATGGCTGATTTTGGAACGCAGTTATATGTGATACGTCTGACAGAGAACCACGGTTTTAAATAGCGGGCCTGTAGTTTACTAATACTATTCTTCACAGCGACCTCGTGTGAATAGCTTGACCGACACACTGCAACAAAATGGAAATGGAGGCCAATTCCACGTTCAGTTTAAATTTCTGGATTTTTATCGCTGTAGTATGGAAAAGATCTGGCTATATTCTGCAGTGCTAACAAGCAAATGGAGCAGAAAAATTTTCTACTCTGGATTGCTTTTTAAGCAAATAATCAGGATTAAGATAAAAAAAAAAGTTAGCCCTGGCCCCTGATACCTGGGGCTATGTCTATAAACATCTGTAATAGCAACAATGGACCCTCTTGTGCTGTATCATGCACTTCAGTTTGTCACATACACTGCCTGGCTGCCTAACTCCTGCTATCACCACTGAATATATGAAGCTGCATTAGTCCTCAGAAGAACTGTTAGTACAGATGGATATATATATATATATATATATATATATATATATATATATATATATATATAATATATACTGTATATACACACACACACACACACACTAGCGTTCAAAAGTTTGGGGTCACCCAGAAAAATGTTGTGTTTTCCATGAAAACTCATACTTTTATTTATCAAATGAGTTGCAAAATGAATAGAAAATATAGTCCAGACATTGACAAGGTTAGAAATAATGATTTTTATTTGGAAAAATAGTTTTCTCCTTCAAACTTTGCTTTCGTCAAAGAATGCTCCCTTTGCAGCAATTACAGCATTGCAATGCAGACCTTTGGCATTCTAGCTGTTAATTTGCTGAGGTAATCTTGAGAAATTTCACCCCATGCTTCCCGAAGCCCCTCCCACAAGTTGGATTAGCTTGATGGGCACTTTTTGCGTACCGTACGGTCAAGCTGCTCCCACAACAGCTCAATGGGGTTGAGATCTGGTGACTGCGCTGGCCACTCCATTACAGATAGAATACCAGCTGCCTGCTTCTTCCCTAAATAGTTCATGCATAATTTGGAGGTGTGCTTTGGGTCATTGTCCTGATGTAGGATGAAATTGGCACCAATCAAGCGCTGTCCACAGGGTATAGCATGGCATTGCAAAATGGAATGATAGCCTTCCTTATTCAAAATCCCATTTACCTTGTACAAATATCTGACTTTACCAGCACCAAAGCAACCCCAGACCATCACATTACCTCCACCATGCTTGACAGATGGCGTCAGGCACTCTTCAGCATCTTTTCAGTTGTTCTACGTCTCACAAATGTTCTTCTGTGTGATCCAAACACCTCAAACTTTGATTCGTCTGTCCATAAAACTTTTTTCTAATCTTCCTCTGTCCAATGTCTGTGTTCTTTTGCCCATATTAATCTTTTCCTTTTATTAGCCAGTCTCAGATATGGCTTTTTCTTTGCCACTTTGCCCTGAAGGCCAGCATCCCGGAGTCACCTCTTCACTGTAGACATTGACACTGGCGTTTTGCGTGTACTATTTAATGAAGCTGCCAGTTGAGGAGCTGTGAGGCGTCGATTTCTCAAACTAGAGACTCTAATGTACTTGTCTTGTTGCTCAGTTGTGCAGCGGGGCTTCCCACTTCTCTTTCTACTCTGGTTAGAGCCTGTTTGTGCTCTCCTCTGAAGGGAGTAGTACACACCATTGTAGGAAATCTTCAGCTTCTCGGCAATCTCTAGCATGGAATAGCCTTCATTTCTAAGAACAAGAATAGACTGTCGAGTTTCACACGAAAGTTCTCTTTTTCTGGCCATTTTGAGAGTTTCACAGAACAAACAAATGTAACGCTCCAGATTCTCAACTAGCTCAAAGGAAGGTCAATTTTATAGCTTCTCAAATTAGCCAAACCATTTTCAGCTGGGCTAACATACTTGTGCAAGGGTTTCCTAGGGTTTTCTAAACATCCATTAGCCTTCTTACACAGTTAGCAAACACAATGTATCATTAAAACACTGGAGTGGTGGTTGTTGGAAATGAGCCTCTATACACCTATGTAGATATTGCAATAAAAACAAGAAGTTTGCAGCTAGAATAGTCATTTACCACATTAACAATGTATAGAGTGTATTTCTGATTCATTTAATGTTAGCTTCATTGAAAAAAAAAAAGGGGTTTTCTTTCAAAAATAATGACATTTCTAAATGACCCCAAGCTTTTGAACAGTAGTGTATATATGTTGTGGAATACCTACACTAACTATAAACAAGCAAATCTCTGCCTGACGCAGCAGTAGCTCTCCCTACTCTGCCTGTTTCCGGGGTAGATTGTGACGAGCACAGCAGCACCAGGTCTTCTATAAACCTGATGACGCTGTGCGGCTAGCCAATTATTGTAATAGCCACAAACAACATGGCTACAGCATTACAGTGCGTGGCAAGCAATCCCTGCATGTTCATTGGCACTCTAAAGAGCGCCAAACATGCAGGGCGGGGTCCATAGTTCCCACCCGAGCAACCCGGAAATACTCGCCGAGCTTATCGAGCACCGTGATGCTCTGGCAAGTACCGAGGAGTGGCGAGCACGTTCGCTCATCACTAGCAATAGCTCTGGAATGCTTCATCATATCCCATTGATTTTGAAATTGTATTTTTGTGACACATGATACTTTACAATAATGGTAAATTTAGGTTAATATGTTTTGCATTTATTTATAAAAGTATCAGAAATTTGCCAAAAATGTTTTAAAAATTGCAATTTTCAAACTTTGAATGACTATCCCTTAATCCCAATAGTCATACCACAGAAAAACATTAATAAATAACATTTTCCTCATATCGGCTTTACATCAGTCCCATTTGTAAAGTGTTGTTTTATTTTGTTAACATTTTAGAAGGTTTAAAAATGTAGCAGTAATTTTTCATTTTTTCAAGGAAATTTACAAAACGTACTTTTATAGGGACCAGTTCAGTTTTAAAGTGACTTTGGGGGTCCTATATGTTGCAAACCACCCAAAAGTCATACAATTTTAAAACTGCACCTCTCAAGGTATTTAAAACTGCTTTCAGGTACAGTACAGACCAAAAGTTTGGACACACCTTCTCATTTAAAGATTTTTCTGTATTTTCATGACTATGAAAATTGTACATTCACACTGAAGGCATCAAAATTATGAATTAACACATGTGGAATTATATACTTAACAAAAAAGTGTGAAACAACTGAAAATATGTCTTATATTCTAGGTTCTTCAAAGTAGCCACCTTTTGCTTTGATGACTGCTTTGCACACTCTTGGCATTCTCTTGATGAGCTTCAAGAGGTAGTCAGCGGAAATGGTCTTCCAACAATCTTGAAGGAGTTCCCAGAGATGCTTAGCACTTGTTGGTCCTTTTACCTTCACTCTGTGGTCCAGCTCACCCCAAACCACCTCGATTGGGTTCAGGTCTGGTGACTGTGGAGGCCAGGTCATCTAGCGTAGCACCCCATCACTCTCCTTCTTGGTCAAAAAGCCCTTACACAGCCTGGAGGTGTGTTTGGGGTTATTGTCCTGTTGAAAAATAAATGATGGTCCAACTAAACGCAAACTGGATGGAATAGGATGCCACTGCAAGATGCTGTGGTAGCCATGCTGGTTCGTATGCCTTCAATTTTGAATAAATCCCCAACAGTGTCACCAGCAAAGCACCCCCACCCCATCAAACCTTCTCCTCCATGCTTCACGGTGGGAACCAGGCATGTAGAGTCCATCTGTTCACCTTTTCTGCGTCGCACAAAGACACGGTGGTTGGAACCAAAGATCTCAAATTTGGACTCATCAGACCAAAGCACAGATTTCCACTGGTCTAATGTCCATTCCTTGTGTTCTTTAGCCCAAACAAGTCTCTTCTACTTGTGGCCTGTCCTTAGCAGTGGTTTCCTAGCAGTTATTTTACCATGAAGGCCTGCTGCACAAAGTCTCCTCTTAACAGTTGTTGTAGAGATGTGTCTGCTGCTAGAACTCTGTGTGGCATTGACCTGGTCTCTAATCTGAGCTGCTGTTAACCAGCGATGTCTGAGGCTGTTGACTCGGATAAACTTATCCTCAGAAGCAGAGGTGACTCTTGGTCTTCCTTTCCTGGGGCGGTCCTCATGTGAGCCAGTTTCTTTGTAGCGCTTGATGGTTTTTGCAACTGCACTTGGGGACACTTTCAAAGTTTGCCCAATTTTTCGGACTGACTGACATTCATTTCTTAAAGTAATGATGGCCACTCGTTTTTCTTTACTTAGCTGCTTTTTTCTTGCCATAATACAAATTCTAACAGTCTATTCAGTAGGACTATCAGCTGTGTATCCACCTGACTTCTGCACAACACAGCTGATGGTCCCAACCCCATTTATAAGGCAAGAAATCCCACTTATTCAACCTGATAGGGCACACCTGTGAAGTGAAAACCATTTCCGGTGACTACCTCTTGAAGCTCGTCAAGAGAATGCCAAGAGTGTGCAAAGCAGTCACCAAAGCAAAAGGTGGCTACTTTGAAGAACCTAGAATATAAGACATATTTTCAGTTGTTTCACACTTTTTCGTTAAGTATATAATTCCACATGTGTTAATTCATAGTTTTGATGCCTTCAGTATGAATGTACAATTTTCATAGTCATGAAAATTGTAATGCATGCGCACGGACTGACTGGCGTGTGCGTGTATATGTAGTTATGCAGGCAGGGAGGTACTGGCCGGTACGACAGGTTGGAGCACAGAGTGGATAGGTCCCAGTACAGACTGGGACTCAGGAACAGAACCGCAGATGCGGTGGACAAACACAGCAGAGTGAGGCCGCCCGGAGCGGCGAGCAAGAGCAGAGCAAGACGAGACCGCCTGGAGCGGTGAGCGAGAATAGAGCAGGACGAGGCCGCCAGGAGCGGTGAGCAAGAGTGGAGCAGGACGAGTCTGCCGGAGCAGTGAGCAAAGGGTCAGAGCAGAGCGAGACTGCCGGAGCAGTGAGCAAAGGGTCAGAGCAGAGCGAGACTGCCGGAGCAGTGAGCAAAGAGTCAGAGCAGAGCGAGACTGCCGGAGCGGTGAGCAAAGGGTCAGAGCAGAGCGAGACTGCCGGAGCGGTGAGCAAAGGGTCAGAGCAGAGCGAGACTGCCGGAGCAGTGAGCAAAGGGTCAGAGCAAAGCGAGACTGCCGGAGCAGTGAGCAAAGGGTCAGAGCAAAGCGAGACTGCCGGAGCAGCGAGCAAAGGGTCAGAGCAGAGCGAGACTGCCGGAGCAGTGAGCAAAGGGTCAGAGCAGAGCGAGACTGACGGAGCAGTGAGCAAAGGGTCAGAGCAGAGCGAGACTGCCGGAGCAGTGAGCAAAGGGTCAGAGCAGAGCGAGACTGCCGGAGCAGTGAGCAAAGGGTCAGAGCAGAGCGAGACTGCCGGAGCAGTGAGCAAAGGGTCAGAGCAGAGCGAGACCGCCTGGAGCGGTGAGCAAAGGGTCAGAGCAGAGCGAGACTGCCTGGAGCGGTGAGCAAAGGGTCAGAGCAGAGCGAGACTGCCTGGAGCGGTGAGCAAAGGCAGAGCAGAGCGAGACCGTCTGGCGCGGTGAGCAAAGGCTGAGCAGGCAAGAGCCGCCGGAGCGGTGAGCAAAGGCTGAGCAGGCAAGAACCGCCGGAGCGGTGAGCAAGGCAGAGCAAGCAGAAACCGCCGGAGCGGCGAGCAAGGCAGGGCAGAGGGGACAGGGCTCTGTTCACACAGAACAGACAGGAAGAAAAAGGCAGAACCACAGGGTACTTGCAGTGAAGTAGCGAGTAGACCACAAACTCACAAACGGAAGTACAGTGACAACGAGCAGGAGTTAGGTACGAGTTCAGACTCTGCAGAAAAAGGGAAGATATGGGCGTAGAGAGAAACGGGAAACAGGCTGGAAGATAGTTAGGGTAGGAACAGACACTGGGAAAAGACACAGACAACAGATCTAGGTATGCGGCCCCTAGAGGGCAGAAGGAACAGGCTAAGAACGTGTTCACATGGGCCTGGAAATATAGCCTCCAGGAAAGGCAGAAAGACAGCTGGCTAGAGTACACAGACAGGACACAGTTCAGACACGGGAACTGATACCACAAGGCAGGAAACATAGACAGGACCTGGCACATCAGTGACTAGAAGCCAACTGACAAAACAAGATGCTCAGGCATGGATTCCAAAGAGGAGCTGGTTTAAATACCAGGTGACAGACAGCAATAGGCTGAGGACGCATTAGGGGTGTGTCTGCAGCAGCTATAAGAAACAGGAAGTTCGGCGGGCGTCGCCCTAAGCAGCCTGAGCAGAGCAAAGCAGACAGTATGGAAAGAAGCCAGAGTGGCAGTCTGGACTGGAAATCAAGTACACGCTCTTGCACAGTGGGAGATGGACCACTATGCAAGGACGCCGCCAGGTATGTTACAAAAATACAGAAAAATCTTTAAATGAGAGGGTGTGTCCAATCTTTTGGACTGTACTGTAGTTCATTAATCCTTCTGCTTCTTTTCAGGAAATAGAAAGTGCCATGAAAAGAATGAAAAAGTTTATTTTACCACCTAAATTTTAATAACTTCTGAACAGGCCGCTAGAGCTGGAAGACTCTAAGGCCGTTATTTGGCCATGAACTGCCAAGGCAAAACATCAGTACCACACAATCAAGATCTCACGGTGCCGATGAAGTTAAAGAGGGAGCCCCCACACTCTGTTAGCTATTTATATACTGTAGTCACTATTGACGGCAGAATCTAAGGGGTTAAATGTCCATGGTCGGTGCCAACACTGATCGTGGCTGATGCAGCAAGTTGTCAGCTATAGTGTACAGGTGACAGTTACAGGATAGTCACCTGTCGGGGAATGCTAGTCTCTTATATCTCAGGTCAGTAAAGAGACGTCTATTGGTCATACATGAAGGTCATACAAAATACTAAATGTAGTAGTTTTTGATGTGGAGTGTATTCATTTTTGCATCAACTAATATGAATAAAACTGGAGATTTTGTAATGAAAGTTATGTTGTTAACTGTACTTTCATGTTATGGATTAAAAAAAAGTTCTATGAAACTCAGTCTTATCAAAAATGTCAAAGTTGTTCTTGTGTTCAGTGATACATACAGTGGTGTGTAAAAGTGTTTTCCCCCTTACTGATTTCTTATTTTTTTTCATGGTTGTCACACTTAAATGTTTCAGATCACAAAACAAATGTAAATATTAGACAAAGATAACATAAGCAAACACAAAATGCATCTTTTAAAATAAGGTCTTTTTTATTAAGGGAAAAAGAAATCCAAACCTTCAAGGCCCTGTGTGAAAAAGTGATTACCCCCTAAATCTAATAACTTGTTGGGCCACCCTTAGCAGCAACAACTGCAATCAAGCATTTGCATTAACTGGCAATGAGTTTTTTACAACGCTCAGGAGGAATTTTGGCCCACTCATCTTTGCAAAATTGTTATAATTCAGCCACGTTGGAGGGTTTCCGAGCATGAACCGCCTCCAACGGTTCCACCACTCTGTGTGACTGCAGACTTATGAATCCCCCCAGTGCACCCCACTGTGCGCAGCGGGGATTCACCGGTTTCAAACCTGGGACTGGAGGGTATGTATTAGTTATATATATACTCCTGGCCAGTCGGCGCCTACTGCTTCATACACTAGTATTGAGCGGCCAGTGGGTGTGTCCAACTATAAGGCATGGCCTTACTACATACAAGTGTATGGAGAGCAAGGCCATGCCTAGCCAGGAGTATGTATAACTCATACATACCCTCTGGTCCCGGGTCTGAAACCGGCGAATCTCCACAGCGCACAGTGTGTGCGCAGGGGGGGGATTCATAAGTCTGCAGTCACTCTATGTATCTTATCACTTTTGACCGGACGATCCCTTTAATAGGGCACTCACAATTCATTCCAAAACTAATCATAGTAAACCTAGGAAAGCTGAAGACTGTTCAATGCTCCTTTTCGAAGCCGAAAGTGTGCTTGCATTGTTACAGCTTACTTGTGTCCATTCTGAATTGCTCATGAAATGTATGTTATACCCAACAGGCAATGTCTCTTTAAATTAAGTACTTAGCGCCATGTCTATTTGGACTGTCATACATTTTTCAGTGGTTATAGAAAACAAAAATATAGTGACAATATTATGCAGAGTGAAAGTTAAGGAACATAGAAATTGAAGATCTAAATCACATGCATTTCTTTTGTACTTATTTTTTATTAAACATCAGCTCAGCACCAACCTGTTTAATAATCAACCTTGCCTTCATTTGACATGCTGATCTTCACTGCTTCTAATATGGCAAGAGAATATTTCCCCCGAGCCCCTGGCATCCCTCAGGCTATAACATCAACTCTTTCTGATGCCTCACACTTCTCCAAAAATATATTTGTACATCATAATGCATCATAATGCATCTGTCCGCTGCATTCAGAAGCCAAAAAGATATTGGTCATGTATAGCAAATGCATACAATTACAATAGTTAGCTGTTTATGACAAGGACACATTTTACATGTGTTTCTAAAAGGTACAGTCCTTCTCTTTTTATCTGCCTGTCTACTTATACAGCAGTGATGAATAAACCAATAGGAGCTACACAATACTAGTTTGCTCTCTTTCCTGAAAATATGTTATAGGAACTCGTATACACTCGTGGTCAAAATTGTTGGTACCACTCGTTTAATGAAAGAAAAACCCACAATGGTCACAGAAATAACTTGAATCTGACAAAAGTAATAATAAATTAAAAATCTATGAAAATGAACAAATGAAAGTCAGTCATTGCTTTTTAACCCTGCTTCCACAGAATTTAAAAAAAAATGAAACTCCTGAAATAGAACTGGACAGAAATGATGGTACGCTTAACTTAATATTTTGTTGAACAACCATTTGAGGCAATCACTGTAATCAAGCGATTCCTGTAACTGTCAATGAGACTTCTGCACCTCTCGACAGGTATTTTGGCTCACTCCTCATGAGCAAACTGCTCCAGTTGTCTCGTGTTTGAAGGTTGCCTTTTCCAGACGGCATGTTTCAGCTCTTTCCAAAGATGCTCAATAGGATTTAGGTCAGGGCTAATAGAAGGCCACTTGAGAATAGTCCAATGGTGTGTCAATGGACACACCCTCCAGCTTGTTCAAGAGATCCATCGTATCCCTCAAATACGATGGAAGGGCCAAAACAAATGGTCTCAGGATTTTGTCCAAATACACACTAGAATTTTGACACAGGGCATCAATCCCTGCAACAAGGGTCTTCCTTTAAGGGGACTGATGCCCTTGTGTATCTTGGGGAGTGCATAGAATGTTGCTGTCACAGGTCATTTTGGGAAAAGAAAGTCATACTCATTTTTTTAAAAGCAGGTTCATTGCCAGTGCACATGACAGGATCTTGGATAGTCCTACAGTGTACTCCTTAGTGGGATCATTTCACAGGATTTCATATGTAGACACGTCTGATAAAAGTCTTTCGCACATTTCAATATACTGAGTGTCATCCAGAATGACAGTGTTGCTGCCCTTATCTGAGAGCTTCAACACTATTGCATTATTAGCACTCAGTGATTCCACAGCTCTGCCCCAATGACAGATTGGGGCATGTTGGTTCATACCTCAGGTTAATATTACGGATCTCCTCTGAGACCAATTTAAGAAATATATCGATACCCCCTATGTCACCAACCGGAGGCATTTTACTACTCCTAGGTTTGAGGTCAGAAAAGTGCCTTGAGCCAGTCTCCCTCTGTCCCTCCTCTGATAGTTCTGATAATGTAATCACGTCTGGGAGATCTTCCAAGGATATGTCCAATTGTTGCCTTTTCAATCTGTCATTGTTCAGAAAGAACTTTCCCCATTTTAATTTTCTGGTGAAAAGATTAATATCCTTTATCCAAGAAAAACTATCGAATCTTGTTGCTGGGACAAATGTGAGGCCCTTCTGAAGGATAGACCTCTCACAATCAGACAGAACATGGGAGGATAAATTGACTATCTGGTTTTCACTTCCCTCCAAAAGATTTTTAGTCACACCACCTACTACCTGTATGTTTGGGCCCAGTGCGTTCCCGCAGTTTGTAAGGAAGAACACCTCTCGCTTCTAAAAAAGAGGAAGAGGATTGAACAGATGAAGATATCGAGCTGCCCACCCTTTGTTCCAAACCTTGTCCTTGCCATCTCCTTTGATTACCCCTCCTCTCTTGTCCTCTCCCCCTATGGCTGATTTTAGCACGTGGGTACTTCAATCCCCCTTCAGTGTCTGAGGACTCAAGAACGGAGGAAGAGCTCCGGATAGGCACGATTCTCACGAAAATCTGCACAATCTCTCAAAAACCTCTTGTGCTTTCAATCTGTGATATTCAGTTGGAAGCGTTCGACCACAGTTTTTAGATTCTCTTCCTTATTGGAAAAGTTAGGGTTAGTCTTATGTTTCAAGACTTCCTCAGTTAGTTCTTTCAGTCTTATACAAGCCTTTTCTAGTGTTATCTTCTCCTTGTTCAACAAAATCTGCATAAACCTCACTGAGGAAGCTGTTGACTTTTCCTTCCACTTAGACAACAGGCCCGGAGTCCTGCAGTCTACTCTGGAACCAGGCAGAGTAGGGAGAGCTGCTGCTGCATCAGGGAGAGATTTGCTTGTTTATAGTTAGTATAGGTATTCCACAACATATATTTATATCCATCTGAACTAACAGTCCTTCTGAGGACTAATCCAGCTGCATATATTCAGTGGTGATAGCAGGAGTTAGGCAGGCAGGATATGTGGCAGACTGCAGTGCATGATGCAGCAAAAGAGGGTCCATTGAACGTCCTGTTAGTATAGTATATTCCACAACATATATATATATATATATATATATATATATATATCTATATATATATATATATATATGTTTGTATCTCTGAACTAACAGTCCTTCTGAGGACTTATCCAGCTGCATATAATCAGTGCTAGGCAGGCAGGCAGTGTATGTGGCAGACTGCAGTGTATGCTACAGCACAAGAGGGTCCATTGAACGTCCTGTCTGCTGATGCTGTCATAATTACAGATATTTGTAGACATAGCACCAGATATCAGGGGCCAGGGAATTTATTTTTGATTCTTAATCCTGGTTATTTGATTAAAAAGCAATCCAGAGTACACCATTTTTTTGCTCCTTTTGCTTGTTCTCACTGCAGAATAAAGCCAGATCTGTTCTGCTTGCTATTTAAAACCATCGTTCTCTGTCAGGCATAACATCTATAAGAGTGTTCCAAAATCAGACATTTCTTCCATTTTCATTCTGATGCAGTGTGTCATAGTAACATAGTAACATAGTTTGTACAGCCGAATAAAGACTTGCGTCCATCAAGTTCGACCTGTTAGTTCTGTAATTGCTAAAGTTGATCCAGAGGAGGGCAAAAACCCCAAATGATTTGGCCAATCTTCACCTGAGGAAAAATTCCCTTCCGACTCTGAAACCAGCAGTCAGAATAAATCCCTGTATCAACCTACTATTTTATTTTATTTTTAAGTATATGCTGAAATCTGCCTGGTATCTAGAAATGCATCCAGTCCCCGCTTGAAATGGTGTAGTGAATCCGACATTACCGTCTCCTCACTCAGTGAATTCCATATTCTCACTGCTCTTACCGTAAAGAACCCCTTCCTATGCTGGTGCTGAAATCTTTTCTCTTCCAGTCTTAGTGAGTGCCCTCTTGTTACCGTAATATCCCTCCTTTTGAACAAATCCCGGGCAAGATCTCTATACTGTCCCCTAACATATTTGTACACATTTATTATGTCCCCCCTCAAACTTCTCTTTTCCAGGCTGAATAGTTCTAGTTTTGCCAACCTATCTGGGTATTGCAGTCCCTCCATTCCCTTTATTAATTTTGTTGCCCTCCTTTGTACCTTTTCAAGCTCATTTATATCCTTTCTATATATTGGGGCCCATAACTGAGCACAGTATTCCAAGTGTGGTCTGACCAGTGCTTTGTACAGTGGAAGAACAATGTTCTCATCCTTTGCAGCTATACCTCTTCTGATACATCCCATTACCCTGTTTGCCCTTACATCAGCGGCCTGACTTTGGGCACTCCAATTTAGTTTGCTATCAATCAAGATGCCCAAGTCCTTCTCCATCTCTGAATTCCCCAATGATTTCCCATTCAGTGAGTACTGGTGACTTCCATTTTTCCTTCCCATATGTATGACCTTACATTTCTCCTCGTTAAACCTCATTTGCCATTTAATGCTCCACCTACCCAGCTTATCCAAATCCCTCTGTAGGTCTGCACTGTCCTCTTTTGTATTAATTGTTTTACATAACTTTGTGTCATCTGCAAATATTGATATTTTACTGTTTATCCCGTTGACTATGTCGTTAATAAAGATATTAAATAACATTGGGCCTAGTACAGACCCCTGTGGTACCCCACTAGTGACGCTTACCCAATCTGAGTATATTCCATTTATAACCACCCTCTGCCTTCTATCCTTTAGCCAGTTAGCTACCCACTTGCAGACATTTTCCCCCAGCCCCATCATTCTCATTTTGTATACCAACCTATTATGTGGCACGCTATTGAACGCTTTTGAGAAGTCGAGATACACAACATCCACTGGTTCCCCCTGATCTACTCGAGAGCTAACCTCCTCGTAGAAGTCAATCAGGTTTGTTTGGCAGGAGCGATTCCTCATGAATCCATGTTGGTTCGGGATTAAAAGATTATTAGCATCAAGATGCTCCGTAATTGCCTCTTTAATGAAGCTTTCAAAAATTTTGCCCACAACGGACGTCAGACTCACCGGCCGATAGTTTCCGGCGTCACTTTTCGCTCCCTTTTTGAATATTGGCACTACATTCACCTGTCGCCAATCTAGTGGCACAGACCCAGTCTCAACAGAGTCCTTAAATATAAGATATAACGGTCTGTCTATCACATTACTTAGTTCCCTTAGTACCCGTGGGTGTATGCCATCAGGTCCTGGTGATTTGTTTATTTTAATGTTACTGAGGCGTTTCTGTACCCCAGCTTGGGTTAGATTTGTCATACTTAGTGGAGGATTAAGTTTGTCACTTCTCATTTCTCCTGTTAGTTCGATTTCCTTTGTGAAAGTTGTCGAAAAAAAATTATTTAATAGATTAGCTTTATCCTCATCTTTCTCTATGATTTTGCCTTCCTCACTTTTTATCGGTCCAATATTATCCGATTTAATCCTTTTACTATTTATATACGTAAAGAACAGTTTGGGATTTGATCTACTTTCCCTAGCAATACGTCTCTCTGTTTCCTCCTTCGCTATTTTTATTTGTTTTTTTACAGGTTCTCGTTTTTTCCTTGTAACACATTAGTGCCTCCTTACTGTTTTCCTGTTTTAATCTCTTGAATGCCTCTTTTTTGCTATTTAACGCCCCTTTTACGTTCTTGTTCAACCATATTGGTTTCCTCTTATTTCTGGCCCTTTTATTCCCATACGGTATATACCTCTCGCACTGAGTATTCAGAATTCTTTTGAAGGTTTCCCATTTACTATTCGTATTCCTTTGATTAAGAACTTTGTCCCAGTCAATAAGTTGAAGGCTTTCTTTCAGCTGATCAAACTTCGCCCTCCTAAAGTTTAATGTTTTTGTTGTTCCCTTATTGATAACCCTACTGAAGGGCATTTTGAAGTCGATAATATTATGGTCGCTATTACCTAGGTGCCCCCCTATCTGTACCTCAGTTATTCTATCAGGCCTATTAGTCAATATTAAGTCCAACACGGCCTTCCCTCTCGTTGGTTCCTGCACTAGTTGGGAGAGATAATTATCCTTAATATTTGTCAAGAACCTTTTTCCTTTCTGAGATCTACAGGTTTCTGTTTCCCAGTCAATATCCGGGTAGTTGAAATCCCCCATTACAATCACTTCATTATGTTTTGCTACTTTGTCTATTTGTCCTAATAGCAGATTCTCATTCTCCTCTGTTATATTTGGTGGCTTATAGCAGACCCCCAGTAATATTTTATTATTATTTTTAGTTCCCTCTATCTCTACCCACATGGACTCGACCCCCTCTTCTCCCTCTCCTATATCTTCCCTTAGTCTGGGTTTTAGACATGACTTTACATATAAGCAGACTCCTCCGCCTTTCCCCTGTTTCCGGTCCCTTCTAAATAAACTATAATCTAATAAATTTACCGCCCAGTCGTAGCTATCGTCTAGCCAAGTCTCTGTTATACCTACGATGTCATACCTCTCCTCCGATATAAGCGCCTGCAGCTCATCCGCCTTATTGGTCAGGCTTCTTGCGTTGGTCAGCATGCAAGATAAAACTTTGGGGTTATTTAGCATCCTATTCTTCTCTAATGATCTAACTGTACTATCCCACCCCCCTCTCCACCCTCATTATATTCACTTCTCCCCTTCCCCCTTGCTTGCCTCACATCCCACCTATTTCCTTGGTTCCCCCCCCCGTCTCTAGTTTAAAAACTCCTCCAACCTATTAGCCATCTTCTTCCTCAGCACCGCTGCACCCTCCCCATTGAGGTGCAGCCCGTCCCTACGGTAGAGCCTGTAGCCGACTGCGAAGTCGGCCCAGTTCTCCATGAACCCAAACCCTTCTTCCTTGCACCAACTCTTTAGCCACTTATTCACCTCCCTAACTTCCCGTTGGCGCTCCTGTGTGGCTCGCGGGATTGGTAGTATTTCTGAGAAAACTACCTTGGAGGTCCTTGCCCTAAGCTTCCTACCTAGGTCCCTGAAATCATTTTTAAGGACCCTCCATCTACCACTAACTTTGTCATTGGTGCCGATGTGGACCATGACCACTGGGTCTTCGCCAGCCCCACCCAGTAACCTGTCAACCCGATCCGCGATGTGCCGGACTCGAGCGCCAGGGAGGCAGCACACCGTTCGGCGATCCCGGTCTTTGTGACAGATTGCCCTGTCTGTCCCCCTAATAATAGAGTCACCCACTACCAGAACCTGTCTTGCCTGCCCTACACTTCCCCCCTCCCCTCATTACTGGAGCATACACTCCCCCGGCGGTCAGAGGATCTGTCGTGCTCCAATAATGCCGGTTCTGAACCAGCCTTCCTATACTTCTTCCCTCTATCCCTCCTAACTGTTATCCAGCTCCCTGCCTGTTCAGCCTGCACTTCCCCTCTATGCTCCACCCCCAGTATTGACCCATTGAGTGTCTGCTCGGTGAGCAGCAAACTCCGTTCCATGTTGTCGATGCTCCTCAGTACCGCTATCTGAGCACTTAGATCCAGAATTTGGGCTTCCAAGTGCACGATATGCTCACATCTCTCGCAGCAGTATGGATCCTCGAGCGGTTGCTCACAGAATGCATACATTGCGCAAGATGTACACTGCACGGCTCCGGCCAAAATGGACGTCATTCTAAATATGGGGATACAGTCAGTATATATATACAAGTACAAAACACAATTATTTATATATAGGTGTATGGACGGGCATCAATTAGGGATGTGCAAGTGTATCAAATAGATATCGGCGGGGGATCAGTTAAGTATGGACGGGGGATCAATTAAGTATCAAGTATGGACGGGGGAATCAGATAAGTAGGTCAGGTGGATTAATTAAGTAAAAAGTAAAGTAAAGAAAGAATGAAATACAGTCAGCAATTCAGTCCTAAGTCCTCCCTTCCAAACTCCCTGAATCCAAAGTCACTCATAAACAAGACACACACTTACTTTCGTTCGCACTTACGCTCCGGACACACGCAGCTCGTTCACACTCGCAAACTAAGAGATTTAAAGAGTTTTTTTTTTTTTTTTTCTTTTCCAGCAATGTACCCTTCACCTCAATGCACTTCCAAAGGGTCGGTCAAGCTATTCACACTAGATGTCTGTGAAGAATAGTATTAGCAAATTACAGACCTGCTATTTAAAACCGTTGTTCTCTGTCAGACATAACACCTATAAGAGTGTTCCAAAATCAGACATTTCTTCTATTTTCATTTTGTTACAGGCCTACTATTTAAAATTATGGTTCTCTGTCAGACATATCACATAACTGCTTTCCAAAATCAGCCATTTCTCGAGAACGTGGAAAATATTGTCCTCCATTAAAAATGGGCAAGGTGCGTGGCAAGAGACAGGGAAGTGGACGTGATGGTGATGGTGCATGCAGAGGCAGAGGACGTGGCCGTGGACAAGCTGAAATTGTTCCACAACAAACACCCACATATTGTCACTCGACCTTCCTGTCCCAATTACTAGGGGACTGCAGAACACCACTATAGAACACAGAGCAGTGTCAAAAGGTTGTTGGATGGATAGCAGATAATGCTTCCAGTCACTTAGCCACCACCATCTTCCACACGGTCAAGTCTCAGTAGCAGTGAGTCTGGACCTCATATTCCTCACCCTGAATCCTCCTTCTTCCCACCATGCTGAGTGCCCGGAGACAACTGATCCCACACTTGGACACTCAGAAGACCTGTTCACTTCTCCATTTGTAGATTTGGGCCTCCCGCCCGGCCAGCTTCAAGTGAGTCAACAGGAGAAAACGTGTAGCGAATGCCGAAATATTGGAGCAGCCACAGTCACACAAAGTCGATGGTGGGAAAGTGCAATTACTGTCGCAAGAGGTGGATGATGATGATGATGATGAGACACAATTGCTAGAAAGTCAGGAGGAGGACCAGGGTGCGGAAGTGGAAGACGAGGTAGTGGATGATATAGTAACTGAACCAACCTGGCAAGGGGACATACAGAGCAAGAACAGCAGCACACAGGGGGAGGGAGGCGTAGCACCACAACAGGCAGGAATAAGCAGCGTGGTGGCCGCAGACACAAGGCGGGAAAGCGTTCCTCGTAACGCCAACACAACGGAAGTTGCCAGTACAACTGTTAGGTCTTCACGAGTCTGCAGATAACCCCAGAAAGGCCATTTGCACCACCTGCCAGGCCAGCATCAGCAGGGGTAGCAAAACTAGAAGCCTGACCACCACCAGCATGATCAGGCACATGGCAGCAAAGCACCCGACTAAGTGGGCTGAACTCCATGGTCCAGCAACAGTGTCTGTTGGTGACACCACTGCTTGCTCCGCTGTTGTGCATGCACGCCAATCCCCTGTCCATGGCGCATGCTAAGATGCCTGCGACCCTGCATCTGTCATTGAACACTCTCATCTAGCACCATCAGCAAGCACGTTCACGTCCTTGTGCCAGCGCAGCGTTCAATTGTCCCTACCCCAGTCCTTGGAACGCAAGCACAAATACGCAGCCAACGACCCACAGTCCACACTACTAAATTCACTCATTTCGCCAATGCTTGTGAAATAGTGGGGAAGGGCGTAGCCTTCCCTTGGTACTGAGATAGTTAAAGGAAGTGTCCCTGAGGTCAGACCTCCCTAACTGTTCTGTGATGACAGCTCACTGAGGGTGGGCATATTCGGAAAGTCTCTGTTTAAGTTTCCAGAATCAGGAAGTGATTCGTGAGTACGACTTGAGACCTCAAGTTGATCAGACAGCCTGACTATAGTGGCTGCTAGGGTAGATGGGAGCTCCGAACCCTCAGACAGTGAGATCCCAGTGCGCAATTCTCCCCACACAAGAGCACGAGTCCTGTTCGCTCGCCGGAGAAACTCATCAAAGCGTAGTGAGGACACGGGGCACTTCTAGTCTGCAGGAAGCAGAGGAAGGTAAATAGGACTCCAAGCTAAGACGTGGGGGAGAGATATCGGATCCGGTCACTGTCAATACAGAGGAGTCTCTTGGGCCAGGAATTATAGCCACAGAGATGCTCCGCTTAAAGATGGAACCAGGGCTGAAGCAGTTAACAGCGCCTGTGAGAGAGATGATTGCCTGTCGGGCCTTATCCATTATATCTGACTGTAAATATTGTATATATTCCTCTTCCCCAAGTAAAGTCCAAGTTCTGGTTAAGAACCTCGTGTCCTCTGAAATTATTGCTGCCCTGGTCCCAGAAGAAAATTGCCTGGAGACAGCCGCGATCGGATGGCTCGAAGTAAGTGAAGAGCACTACATACACAGCCACACTTCAGAGGGAGGACACGTATTGTCTGTAGGGTGCCATAGCGAGAGGGGGCTACAGCTCGCCCACGACTACCTCGCTGGGGCACCTTACATTTGGCGTAGTCGGCAGGATGCGAGCTCCTCGCATGAAGAAAGCGGGGAAGAGCCGACACAGAACACTGAGGAGAAAGTGTTGGAAGGCATGCGGCCCAAGATGGCGGCCCGAAGCATGGATTCCAAGATGGTGACGACGGCGGTAAAGTCTGGGAGAAGAACCGCCTATCGTGGGAGTGGACGGCGCTGGAGAGCGCGAAAAGATGTCCAGCCCCTACGAGTTCCGGCCCAAAGAAGGATGGGCCCAGCGGTGTAGATGCATCCCAGGATGGGACGTCCAGAGAGGAAGAGGGCGCGGCGTAAAGTAAAGCCCGGCCCCGTGAGTATCAGCGCACACAGAGAGGGGGCGAGGCTGAAGGCGGAGCGGCCGAGAGTGACGAGTGACGCGGCAGTCGCGTCAGAAGGCCGGCCCAGGAAGAGGCGGAGTTGGACGCGCAGGACTCGCGTCACCGGTAAGCGACCGGCGCCATTTTCTGTCCAGCACGAAAGGAGAAGGAGGTACGGCAGCGGACGTCCTGAGAGGATGGCAGCCCCAGAGCCTGACAATGTGCGCGAGACAAGCGGTGAGGAGGAACCCCTGGAGATCACCACCCCAGGGGCCGCGACTGGAAGTCGTTCGCCGGCGGGCGCTGCCCGCGAACCGTTGCCCTTACCCCCAGTGGCTGTCCAGTGGGCCACTAGGCCTGATCCGGAGCTGGGCCTGCTTGTCCACGAGCTTCACATATGGTGCTGGAGCCGGATGCCGGAGGAAACGTCCCCCTCGGCTGAGGGAGGAGAACATCCAGGTGGGGCCGGAGCAATAGCTGCAGCGAAGCTTACAGAAGGTGAGCGGTCCATGCCCCAGTGGCCGGTCACGCCTGCGGTACCTGCCCCAGTAGCTTCTGTGGCAACAGAGGCCCCCAGGCCTTCAGTGGACGGTGCGGAAGGGAAGCCCCCTAAAAGAAAGGCCCCGAGGGAGAATTTCTGGTCGTTGGCCTTGGAGGCCCTACATTCCCCCTCGGCAGAGCAGTACGCTGAGCCCGGGAGTCCTAAGTGGGCTACCCGGGACCCCCCGATGACCACGCGAGAACAGCGGCTATGGACCGATACCTTCCTGAGAGGCTGGCTGGAGGGGTCCAATGCGGCAAGAAGGGAGTCAGTGGAGGAAGCTCAGACCCTTGGGCGGGTCATAGAATTCCGTATCCATGAGGGGTACGGGTTTCTGGAAGAGGAATGGACCGGGCACGAGGTGTTCGTGTCCCGCGAAGCGGTAAAGCGGGACTATCTGCCTGACCGTTTACACAACCTGCACGTGGGGGACATCGTGCACTTTGTAAAATGTGAGTGCCAAAACGGGTGGTATGCGGCTGCGGTCACCCGCCCCTACAAGTGGGAAGACGTCCTAGAGAAGGACCGGCAGGTCTTCCGGCGAAGGGCTGAGAGGGAGGCTCGGCAACGTCGGGCTAGGGAAGCCCCTGGAGGATTCTTGTCCCCTCCCAAGGGCGGCACCCCGTCGGAGGAAAAGCCGGGAAGCCAGCAGCGGAGAGATGGTGCCGAAAAAGAGGAGGATGTCCCAGATCGTAGTAGGGCTGACTCTCCAAGTAAGGCCATGGGCTCAACAACCAAACACCCAGGAGGGGCCGAGGCAACTATTAGTGGAGTAGCCGAAAGGACTCAGGCGGCTGTTAGTCAGGAGGTCCACAGTTTTACCGTGACCAGCTATGGCCCCACGCAAGTTGGCTGTGGCAGCGCCACCTCCTCGGATGAGGACCCCGGGCGTAGCCGACACCCTGACCAGCCTTGGAGGTGGAGGAAGCCACCTTCCTCTGCAGCATGGGCCGCCTTGATGAAGGAGAGGAAGGACGCCCGAGGGAAGTGAGCCGGCTAAAAGGTCCGTTGACCTTCCACTTCCCTCTTTAGGACCCATCGGTGGTGGTCCTGTCTGCAGTTTGGGACTGTTACCCAGTGGGGGAGAGGTGCCCCATGTTGACTTCAGTTGAAACAGAAAAAAAAAAAAATGGAGGACTGTTCCCCTACCTCCTAGGCCAGGAAGGCCTTAAGCAGCACCCAAAAGTTGCGTGCCCAGGAGAGCTGCTCTTTTTGTTTTTTGTTTTTACTTTTGTTTTCTTTATGTTGCGCCTTTTTCTGCTGGAATTTAAAGTGCTGAGGCACACCTTGAGGATGGATATCCTCCAAATTTAAGAGACTTGCGGCCTAGCGGGAAGAACCGGTGACCCCCGCTAGGGCCAAGAAGAAAGAGACTCACAGGGTGTTACCTGTGACTGTGTGCCTCAGAATGTAGCCCCAGGAGTGGATTGGAGGCTATTGAGGTGTTGACCTGACTTAAAACTGTGGACACGTCGTTTCCAGGGTCCTTACCAAGAAGGACCGGTGCCTCTGAAAAAAAGTTGATAATGGACTGTCCTGAATTGCTGTTCCAGGGCCCTTAACCGAGAAGGGCCGGTCTTCCATCCAAGAAGATGACCTCAGGACCAGTGGTTTACTAAAAATGTTTTAGTAAAATGTAGTTATGTAACATAATTTTATATCTGTTGATTGATGTTTATTGCTTAGTGTGGTCAGGGACGACCAACATTAAAGTGTCGGGGAATGTAATAGTGGGGAAGGCGTAGCCTTCCCTTGGTACTGAGATAGTTAAAGGAAGTGTCCCTGAGGTCAGACCTCCCTAACTGGGGTAGACCAAGCTAAGGGGGTTAGCTTTAGCGGTCCAGTTAGTAGAGTAGAGGGGGAACTTTGTGCCCTTAGCAAGCCTAGAGAGATATAGAGCTTGTTCCTGGTATAATTCCTTCTGGGCTATAGTACCTGAAAACAGCCACAAGATGCCACTGTTCTGGGTGCAGATGTCAGGTTGAGTCTGCCAGCAAAGTTATAGACAGTGATGGGTTAAAGTTCTGTGATGACAGCTCACTGAGGGTGGGAATATTTGGAAAGTCTCCGTTTAAGTTTCCAGAATCAGGAAGTGATTCGTGAGTACGAGTTGAGACCTCAAGTTGATCAGACAGCCTGACTATAGTGGCTGCTAGGGTAGACGGGAGCTCCGAACCCTCAGACAGTGAGATCCCAGTGCGCAATTCTCCCCACACAAGAGCACGAGTCCTGTTCGCTCGCCGGAGAAACTCATCAAAGCGTAGTGAGGACACGGGGCACTTCTAGTCTGCAGGAAGCAGAGGAAGCTAAATAGGACTCCAAGCTAAGACGTGGGGGAGAGATATCGGATCCGGTCACTGTCAATACAGAGGAGTCTCTTGGGCCAGGAATTATAGCCACAGAGATGCTCCGCTTAAAGAGGGAACCAGGGCTGAAGCAGTTAACAGCGCCTGTGAGAGAGATGATTGCCTGTCGGGCCTTATCCATTATATCTGACTGTAAATATTGTATATATTCCTCTTCCCCAAGTAAAGTCCAAGTTCTGGTTAAGAACCTCGTGTCCTCTGAAATTATTGCTGCCCTGGTCCCAGAAGAAAATTGCCTGGAGACAGCCACGATCGGATGGCTTGAAGTAAGTGAAGAGCACTACATACACAGCCACACTTCAGAGGGAGGACACGTATTGTCTGTAGGGTGCCATAGCGAGAGGGGGCTACAGCTCGCCCACGACTACCTCGCTGGGGCACCTTACACTTGCTCTCGAAATGTTGTCTTTTAGGCTCACGGAGATGGAAGCTTTCCGCAACCTGATGGCGGCAGCCGTCCCTCGGTACTCAGTCCCCAGTCGCCACTATTTGTCCCGGTGTGCCGTCCCAGCATTACACAAGCACGTGTCCCACAACATTAGATGTGCCCTCAACAATGCAGTTACTGGAAAAGTCTACCTAAACAAGGACATGTGGATAAGTGCTTGTGGGCAGGGATGGTACATCTCGCTGATGGCACACTGGGTTAATATAGTGGAAGCCAGGACCCAGTCAGACCTTGGGACGGAACACATCCTCCCGACACCGAGGATTGCGGGCCCTGGGTCAATTAGGGTTGCCCCCACATTCTACAGCTCCTGCACCTCCTCCTCTTCTTTAGCCTCCATCTCCGAAATGATCACATCAGTCGCAAGCTGGAAGCACTGCAGCACTGCCATGGCCAAGCGGCAACAGGCAGTGCTGAAGCTAATATGCTTAGGTGACAAACCACACAACGCTGAAGAGTTGTGGACAGCTCTGAAAAAGAAGGCAGATCTGTGTCTGACACCGCTGAACCTACAGCCAGGCATGATCGTGTGTGACAATGGCCTGAACCTGGTGGCTCACACACATACCATGCCTGGCCCATGTGCTTAAACTTGTGGTTCAGCGGTTTCTCAAAACCTACCCGGATCTGTTGTTTCGGCTTGTCAAAGTACGCCGCCTGTGTGCCCATTTTAGAAAGTCATCTACTGCTTCCACCGCCCTTGCCGTGCTTCAGCACCGTTTGCAGCTTCCAGCTCACCGACTGATCTGCGATGTCCCCACGTGTTGGAACTCTACATTGCAGATGTTGGGAAGGATTTGTGAGCAGAAGAGGGCAGTTGTTGACTACCAGCATCAAGAAGGCTGTCGGTATTCAGTTCAGATTCCAAACATAAAACCTCAGGAGTGGACATGGATGTCAGACATTTGTATCATCCTCCAAAACTTTGAGGACTCCACCAAGATGGTGAGTGGCGATGATGCTGTAATTAGCGTCACCATCCCGCTTCAATGTCTTCTGAAATGCTCTCTGCTCACAATTAAAGAGGATGCATTGCAGGCGGAGCACGATGGAGCAAGGAACCATACAGGGTGATTACACACAGTCCAGCCTCATCTCATTCCAACGTGGATTGGGTGACAAAGAGGAAGAGGAGGAGGAAGAACAGGAGCTAATTTCCTGCACTATAGACAGTACTACCTGTACAACTGTCATACTGTCTGTTCAGCGTGGATGGCCTTAGGACAGGGAGGAAGAGGAGGAGGATAAGGAGGAGAGCATGGTAAGTCATCCTCTTGATGAGGATACGGAAGTCTTGTCTCTGTAAAGTCTGGCACACATGGCTGAGTTTATGTTACGCTGCCTTTCCCGTGACCCTCGCATTGTCCAAATTTTGGGTCAAAGTCATTACTGGTTGGTGCCACTTCTAGACCCACGCTACAAGGAGAACTTTCTGTCTATTATTCCCTTGCAGGACAGGCCTAAAAAAATGAGGCTGTACGAGAAGGCCCTTGTTGCGGAAATATTTAAAAAATTCCCATCTGAAAACGCTGGCGGCAGAGGTATCAGTTCGTTGGACAACCAAAGAGTACAGGCAAGAGAGACACAAATGCAATCCAGCAGAGGCAGGGAAATACTGTCAAATATCTGTGAAAGTTTTTTCAGACTCTCCCATCGCACAGGCCCTGAGGCGGGGGGTATTCTCCCAAGGAAGGAAAAGTTTCGGAAGATGGTGAGGGAGTACCTTGCTGACCGTACCAACGTCCTCCGTGATTCCTCTGTGCCTTATAATTATTGAGTATCCAAGCTGGGCATGTGCAATGAACTGGCTCTCTACGCCTTGGAGGTCCTAGCCTGCCCAGCCACTAGAATGGGTCTTTAGTGCCACTGGTGGAATTATAACTGATAGGTGCATTCGCCTGTCAACTGAAAATGCTGACAGGCTTACTCTTATAAAAATGAACAAGGGCAGCATAACATAAACTCAAATACAGCGTCTATTTTTGAGAGGTCTAACTCTATTCCCATTCACCTCTGTCATTACACCCAGACATGGGTATAAGCTTCCTGATTTTGTCTATTTGATCTTGTCCTCCTCCTTCTCCGCATCCTCATCCTCCACCACTATATCACCACCATATGTACCATATCAATATATCTACATCTCTTGCGAGGGCCATTGAAGTTCCTTTAAAATTTTTGGCAGCCATTGCTTCACTGCATAGGCAAACAGTATGGGAGACAGACTTCCTAATAATGGGAACATTGTTTTCAGGAGGCTCTCTGACCTCTATGTCTCTTGCAAGGGGCATTGGAGTTCCTCCAAATTTTTGGCAGCAGTTGCTTCACTGCATAGGCAAACAGTATGGGAGACACACTCCTTTCTAAAGGGAATATGTCGTTATTGAGGCCCATCTCTATGTGTCCTTAAATCGTTAGTGGGGTTTTTCCTAAATTTTGGCAGCCATTGAACTCACTGTGTAACCTATAACTGAATAGCAGACCTTTCTAATGAGAACATGTCGTTACTGTGGCCCAGCTCTATCTGTTTTTAAATCATACACACCTGTTGAAGGCTCTATGAGCAGAAACACGTTGTGTGATCCTTCTTAAGGACTCCCTTCTCCCTTCTCCTTTTTTATATATCCATGTCCCTTATGTGTATTCACGGTTTGATGATTTTTTTAACAAACCTACAAAAATTAATCCCCTGTGGAATATCCTCCATGTGATTGCACCACATTTGGAAGATTCAACAATTTTTTGGTTACTCTTTCTTCCAGGGGAATGCCTCCAGAATCCATTTGTCTCAATTTGTTCATGTGGTGGCTGTCTGTCGGGTAGGACAAATATACCACCACCGTCTACGGAAGAGCTGCAAACCGTGGTCTGAGGACCTTAATAACAGACAAATTCCTCAAATAGAGTTGTGCTTATCAGCACAACTTGCTCAAGTGAGCATAAAAGATTTTTTATTATTTTAAAATTTTTAGTGTCTACTTACTACGCTCAGGTAGCGCTCTCTTTCCTGTTTTCCTCCACATCTTTCTACCCAGGAACAATCTTTAAATTGTTAGTAAGGTTTTTCCTAAATTTTGGCAGCCTTTGGACTCACTGCATACCCTATAACTGAATAGCAGACCCTCTCCTTTCTAATGGGAACATGTTGTACTTGCTACTGTGGCCAAGCTGTATGTGTCTTTAAATTGTTAGTGGGGTTTTTCCTAAATTTTGGCAGCCATTGGACTCACTGCATACCCTATAACTGAATAGCAGACCCTCTCCTTTCTAATGGGAATATGTTGTTACTTTGGCCCAGCTCTATGTGTCTTTAAATTGTTAGTGGGGTTTTTCCCAAATTTTGGCAGCCCTTGCAGTCACATCATGGGCATTACCACTATAGGAGACCCGCTCCTTTATAATGGGAGCATTTTTTTTTACTGAGACCCTCCTCTATGTTTCTTCAAAGGGGTATTGGGTTGCGTCCAAATTTTTGGTAGCCCTTGCAGTCACTGCATATGCAATAACAGTATAGGAGAACCACTCGTTAATGGGAACAACAAAGCATAGCCGACTGATGGCCCTATAAAAACAAACAGTCTTTGTGACTTTCAGAGTCCCTCCATCATAAATGAAACAGTAAGTGTCTGATGATGTGTCACACCACATTACCAGATAAGGTTGTAAAATGTTAAAATGACATTTCCCGGTGAATGTATTTGTCTTGGTTGAAAGCAATGCAAAAGTGCAAAAATGCATCAAAAACGCTAAGTGTGAACATAGCCCATGGTGTGGAGGATGTTCCTTAACATATTTCCCAGGAAAATCCATTTTGGTTTCGTTTTTGTATGTTTTATTGTGAGTCCGTAAAAGTGGCGTAATACTCTGACAACACTGTTGACAGCAGTGACCTGGGAGTCAGAAATGCTTCCAGGGGTCTTCACCATGCTGTTCCCATGCCATCTGAGCACTGTTCCGATCGATTTGGGCAATTTTTAGGCCTTCTGCAGACTGCCGGGGGGAGCTGTCGGAAAAATGCTTGAGTTTCCCATAGACTTACATTGGGCTTGATACTCGGTCCGGGCACTCGAACATTCCAATTTGCTCCACTTGAACAACAAGTACCTGAGCATTTTAGTGCTCTCTCATCACTGGCAATGAACCTGCTTTCAAAAAATGAGTATGACTTTCTTCTCCCAAAATGGCCTGTGACAGCAACATTCTATGCACTCCCCAAGATACACAAGGGTATCTGTCCTCTCAAAGGAAGACCCATTGTTGCAGGGATTGATGCCCTGTGTCAAAATTCCAGTGTGTATTTGGACAAAATCCAGAGGCCATTTGTTTTGGCCCTTCCATCGTATTTGAGGGATACGATGGATCTCTTGAACAAGCTGGAGGGTGTGTCCATTGACTCTTACACTATCCTGGCCTCAATTGATGTTGAGGCCTTGTATAGTAGCATTCGACACGAGGTAGGACTAGAGGCTGCTGAATATTATCTGAAGAGCAGAGGGACACATTTGGGGCCACACAATAAATTTCTTCTAGAACTTTTGGATTTTGTCCTGCGACATAATTTTTTTCTGTATAGTGGGAAGATAAACCAGCAACTCAGGGGCACAGTGATGGGGAGCCCGTGTGCCCCCACCTACGCCAACTTGCTCCTGGGTTGGTGGGAAGATACTATTCTGTTCAGGGACGAGGATGTCGTCTGGACCCCACGAATACTCTTTTAGGGCAGATATATTGACGACATCCTTGTCCGTTAGGCAGGGGACGAGGCATCTTTTCGGTCGTTCGTGGCATATCTGAATACCAATACCATTGGACTATCCTTTATATGTGAGGTAGGAGTGGAAGAGATCTCTTTCCTTGATGTTAAGATCTCGATGAATGGAGATGGCTCCTTAAAAACTTTGTTGCATGGTAAACCATCTGCGACTAACAGCCTTTTAGAGTGGGGGAGTTTTCATCCTCCACCATTGAAGAGAGGTATCCCCAAGGGACAATTCATCAGGGTACGGAGGAATTGTTCCTCGTGGAATGATTTCCAGTCCGAATCAAATAATTTGTCAATTCATCAGGGTACGGAGGAATTGTTCCTCGTGGAATGATTTCCAGTCCGAATCAAATAATTTGTCTAACAGGTTTCGTGCTAGGGGATACCCTGAAGGAGTAATTAATAAGGATTATCAACATGCAAGGGCAATGGATAGATCATCCCTCCTCATCCCAAGAGACAGATCTGACTCAGAGCCCATCACACGGCTGATAGGTACTTACGATGATCAGTCAAGAAAAGTTATGGGAATTCTCAAAAGGTATTGGGGGATCCTACAGGCAAATTCAGATGTGGCGTGTCTGGTCTCTAAAACACCCTAGGTTTCTTACAGGAGAGGGAAGTCTGTGAAGGACACTGTTGTCCATAGCCATTTCACTCCTCAGAGGAAGGAGGCTACATGGTTACAGAATAGGTCCAAGGGTATAATGTGATGCTGAGTCACTTTTCACGGCCAGGCAAAGGAGTCCGAAGTCAAAGCCAGGAAGGTATGTAATAAACAGAGGGAAGAGGCAAAAGTGTAGTCAGGTAACATTCTGTAGATCAGAATACCAGGAGGAAGCAGATCAGAGCAGAAGGGGTTAAACAGACGAATGGTCAGAATAAGGTTCAAGGTGAGGCAACAGAAGATCAATAAACAGAACTCAAGGCACAGAGAACAAACCTCACACTAGCTGAATGTACGTCTGGCAGAGATCTGGGAAAAACAGATCAGTTAAGTAGCCAGACATTCAACTGGGATAATGAACACCTTAAGATAGCCAGTGCCTCCCAGCATCAGATGGGACCGCCGAGCTGTCAATCAACACACTGAAAGCTATGGCACGCCCCTGTACCAGATTGGATGGCCGAGCTGTCAATCACAGTACTGACAGCTCCAGCACGTCCCTGTACAAGATTGGACCTCTGAACTGTCAGTAACTGCATCCCAGACACAGTGAGGGGTGGAACCATGACATATATCATATATACACATCCCTTTTGGGAGAAATACACTGTGTTCCAAATTATTATGCAAATAATATTTTCTCAGATTTTCCCAAATTACCTATATGAATTGCAGTCATTGTAATTTTCCAGTCAAATAACTATTAGAGTACAATTGAAAGGTTTTTGTACAAACTGCCTATGATAACAGTATATTTTAAAAAAAATAAAAAACTCAAACTGCACTCAAAATGCATGTTCCAAATTATTATGCACAGCAGAGTTTTCAACCTTTTCATTTTAATAAAGAACAAAAAATGGTCATTTTTGAAATTATAAGCATTAGCAGGTTATTACAAACTGAAATCAAACAGTTTTCAACTCAAAACTTTATTCTAGGTGATGTTACATTTGCACATAGGACCCCTTGTTCGAAAGGAGCTTCTGAACTCGCTCGTCCATTGAATTTGTCAGGTTTTGGATGGTTTCCGCTTTAATTGTTTTGCATGAGGACAGAATACCCTCCCAGAGCTGTTGCTTAGATGTGAACTGCCTCCAGCCTTCATAGACACTCCTTTTGATGATGCTCCAGAGGTTCTCAATGGGGTTGAGGTCAGGGGAGCATGGGTGCCACACCATAAGTTTGTCCACTTTTATGCCCATAGCAGCCAGAGATGCAGATGCGTTATGTGCAGCATGAGATGGGGCATTATCATGCATGAAATGATCTCGATGGTCCAGATAGATGGAGTGGAGGATGGCTGGTTGATGGACACCCCACGCAAACACGGCTACGGCGCTAACAAGGAGGAGGTGGAGTAATGTTTTGAGCTGGAATCATGGGGAGAGAGATTGTCGGCCCTTTTAGGATCCCTGAAGGGGTAAAGATGAACTCCATAATGTATGTTGAGTTTCTCAAACAGCACTTCCTTCCATGGTTCAAGAAGAAGAACCGTGCATTCCGCAGCAAGATCATTTTCCCAAAGCCTGTGTGTGTGTGTGTGTAGTGTGCCCTAACAGTCTCGTGCATAGTTCCATAACATGCTGGTGCAGCATACCCTAAGAGTGTAATGATCTGCTGGGCACTTTCTTTTCTCTTCTGTGCACTTTTCTGAGGAGCAAAAAATAAGGAGACCATCAAATTGGTGATGTGGCCGCGGCCGTGGTGCTGCTGGTGAAACACCTTCCTCTGGTGTCATTTCGAAGACCCGAGTACCGCTGGATGAATAGTGAAGGTAGAACATGTTGAGGTGGTTTTAGATTGGATGGCTGAGAGTGCCTCCAATTCCTTCACATTAACTTCCATCTCGTCCCCTGATAAAAAGTGCAGAGCTGGCACCTATAGACCATGGTAATCTGGCTTCCATCTCACTCCTTTGCAAATCAGCCAAGCAGTCTGAGCCCCAAGTAATACAGCAGTTACTTCTGATTTTTGATGATTCCACAGGCTATGGTTCCATGGGCCAATCACCTGGCCCTTCCCCACATGTGGAAGAGATTAAATGCACTGATGCTCAATCACTTGTTCAGTTGGAGGAGGCGTATGTGGGAGGGTTACTGCACATGGTCACTGCAGCACATCTGTGATGATGACGAAACACAGGTGCCAACTGCTATGTCTTTCTGCAGTGTGCAGACCAGCAGGGAGGGCAGGGGTGAGGAGCGGATGGAAGATGATGCAGGGGATGATGAGGTCCTAAACCCCACATGGAGTGAAGGCCATCTGTGTGACGCTTGCAGTTCGGAGGAAGAGGAGGTGGCCACGCTGCCCCAGCTGCACAGCAATAGAAGGAGCAGGGTGGAAAAGCACAGCGGCTGGCGCCTAGCCAGTACGTTGGCAGCTACTGCCCACCACACCAATTAACTGAGCACACGAAAGCCAGCTCAAAGGAACTCCCTGGCATTTCTTCAAGCAATGTGCTGACGACAAGAGACAGGTGGTTTGCAAGCTGTAACATCAGAGCCTGAAGCGAGGTATAAATGTTCTGAAACTGTGCACCACTTGCATGACGATGCATCTGAATTCAATGCAAGAGGTGCAGTGGAGTACACATCTGAAAAACCAGGAAAGATTTCAGGCTCCTCCTGCTCCCTCTTCTGCTGCGATCTCGGCCTCTTCCTCCCACTCCCAATCAACAGGGCCACCAAGCTCACCACAAAGAGAGGATGGGACAGTACCACTATCATCAGCAGTGTCACAGAGCATCTCCACACCATCCCATGGAAGCGTTCAACTGTCCATCCCCCAAACACTGGAGAGAAAGAGAAAGTATGCCCCTACGCACCCTCAAGACATGGTCCTGAATGGCAGTATTTAAAAATTCCTGGCCTTTGAAATGCTGCCATTCTCACTGATGGAGATGGACAGTTTTTTAATACTGATGTCAGTGGCTGTCCCACACTATGTGGTTCCCAGAAGCCACTACTTTTCCAGACGACCAATCACTGCCCTGAACACACATGTTGCAGACAAAATCAAGTGTGCACTGCACAGCTCCATGAGTGGCAAGCAAGGTCCACATAACCACCAATATGTGGACCAGTAAGCATGGGCAGGGACATTATATCTCCCTAACTGCCCACTGGATAAATGTAGTGGTGGCTGGGCCTGAGGCGGAAGACGCATGTCCTACCACCACCGAGGATTGCTGGACGTTTCTCTGTCCATGTTGCCTCCTCCTCCTACTCTGCTCCCTCCACCTCTTCCTCATCTGGTCAGCTTAACACCTACACCACCAACTTCAGCACAGCTAAGTGGAAAAGACAGCAGGCTTTTCAGAAATTCCTCATTTTTGGGGAAAGATCCCACACCGCACAGGAGCTGTGGACGGGGATCAAATAGACGATGAGTTGTTAGTGCCACTGAACCTCAAGCCCAGCCTGGTGGTGTGCGGTAACGGACAAAATCTTGTAGCAGCTCTGGGCCTAACCGGTTTGACATGTGCTGAATTTGGTGGTGCAGAGATTCCTTAAAAATTACCCAGATATGTCAGCGCTTTTGCTGAAGGTGTAGGCCATCCATGAGCCTTTGGCATTCTTACTCTGCTGCTGCTCGCCTGTCTGCGCTGCAGTGTCACTTCTGCTTTCCTGCTCACTGCCTCATATGCGACGTACCCACAAGGTGGAACTCCACCTTGCATATGCTGGAGAGACTGTGCGGATAGCAGCAGGCAATAGTGGAGTTTCAGCTGCAGCACGCACAGGTGAATCGCTCTGCGGAACAACACCACCTCACCACCAATGAGTGGGCCTCAATAACGGACGTGGGTGCCATGTTGAGCTACTTCAAATACTCTACCAACATGTAAAGCACTGATGACGCCATCATCAGTGTTACTATCTTACTTCTATGCTTGCTTGAAAAAACGTTTGATGTATGAGGTGGTGGCACAAGAGGAAGAGGAGGAGGAGCAGAAAGCATTCACACCATTATCAGGCCAGTCGTCCACACATGGCTCGGAAGGTGGGTTCCTGTACTAACAGCAGCCAGGTACAAATTTGGAGCAGCATGAGAAGGAGGAACAGGATTGTGGCTGGGGGGATACAGAGGACCCAGACGATACACCTCCCACCGAGGACGGCTTGTCATTGCCTCTGGGAAGCCTGGCACACATGAGACAGTACACGCTGTTGTGCTTGCGCAATGACTGATGAGTTGCCCGGATTATTACCAGTGCTGATTACTGGGTGGCCACTCTGCTGGATCCCAACTACCAGGTCAACGTACCATCCTTACTTCGGTCACTGGAGTGAGATCAGAAAATGCGGGAATACAGGCACACGCTGGTAGATGCACTACTGATGGCATTCCCATTTGACAGAGGGAGCTCAGTGGAAGAACAAGACAGAGGAGGGGGAGGAAGTCGCCAACTCAGCTGGGGCATTGACATGAAGGTAACATGCTCTTGGCATCCATAAGTCCATCAGACTGCCTGATAGGGAAGGGAAGAATGCTTATTCACTCCACAGAACATGTTTCCACTACTTAAGAGCCCAGTGGCAATGTGATTTACACCAAACTATCTGACACTGTGCTTGGTGATGTAAGGCTTTCATGCAGTTGCTCTGCCATGGGAATAATAACCCATGCCATGAAGCTCCCGATGAACATTTTCTTTGCTTATGCTAATTCAAGATTGGATTTGGAACTCAGTTATTGAATCAGCAAAGTGTTAGAAACTGTAATGCACACGCCCGGACTGACTGGCGTGTGCGTGATTAGTGATTCCACTGTGCCATGAACCGGAGAGTGCCTGGAGGGGCGTAACTAAGTATCTGCCCGATCCGACCAAGGTCGCACGATGGCTTACGACGCCAGTGCACCAGGGAGGAACCGAGCAGAGGGACCAGGTGCCACTCCAGGTCAGACTCCGGACACGGTTGTTGACCCACACCGGGGAATACAGGAACAGGCAGGCTAGAGTGCAGGCTGGGTAGGGTCCAGTACAGACTGGGAGACGGGTTCAGAGCCGCAGATGCGGTAATCAAGCAGAGCAAAGCGAAACAGCAGGTGCGGTAGACAAGGCCGAGCAGAGCAAAACCGCAGACGCGGTGGACAAGGCCGAGCAGAGCAAAACTGCAGACGCGGTGGACAAGGCCGAGCAGAGCAAAACTGCAGACGCGGTGGACAAGGCCGAGCAGAGCAAAACTGCAGACGCGGTGGACAAGGCCGAGCAGAGCAAAACCGCAGACGCGGTGGACAAGGCCGAGCAGAGCAAAACCGCAGACGCGGTGGACAAGGCCGAGCAGAGCAAAACCGCAGACGCGGTGGACAAGGCCGAGCAGAGCAAAACCGCAGATGCGGTAGACAGGGCAGAGCAGAGCAAAACCGCAGACGCGGTAGACAAGGCTGAGCAGAGCGAAACCGCCGACGCGGCAGACAAGGCTGAGCAGAGCGAAACCGCCGACGTGGCAGACAAGGCTCAGCAGAGCAAAACCGCAGATGCGGTAGACAAGGCTCAGCAGAGCAAAACCGCAGACGCGGTAGACAAGGCTGAGCAGAGCGAAACCGCAGACGCGGTAGACAAGGCTGAGCAGAGCGAAACCGCAGACGCGGTAGACAAGGCTGAGCAGAGCGAAACCGCAGACGCGGTAGACAAGGCTGAGCAGAGCGAAACTGCAGACGCGGTAGACAAGGCTGAGCAGAGCGAAACCACAGATGCGGTAGACAAGGCTGAGCAGAGCAAAACCGCAGACACGGTGGACAGGGCTGAGCAGAGCAAAACCGCAAGTGCGGTGGACAAGGCTGAGCGGGCAGGAACCGCCGAAGCGGTAAGTAAGACAGGACAGAGATAAATCGCCGAAGCGGTAAACAAAGATAAAGCAAAGGGGACAGGGCTCTGTTCACACGGAACAAACTGGAAAAGAAAGGCAGAACCAGATACACACAAGGTACTTGCAAAGAAGTAGCGAAAGGACTCCAACTCACAAACGGAAGTACAATGACAACGAGTAGAAGTTAGGTGCTGGTTCAGACTCTACAGAAAAAGGGAGCAAACGGACATAAAGACAAAACAGGTAAGAAGCTAGAAGACAGTTCAGACAAGAACAGTTACTGCAACAAAATGCAGGAACGAGCCTAGGTAAAGCCAAGTGCTGGTTCAGACACTGCAGAAAAAGGGAACAAACGGACATAAAGACAAAACAGGTAGGAAGCTAGGAGACAGTTCAGACAGGAACTGTACTGCAACAAATACAGGAGCGAGTCTGGGTATGCGGCCCCCAGAGGGCGAGACGAACAGGCTAGGAGCGTGTTCAGACAGGCCTGGATATACAGCCTCCAGGAAGGCAGACAGACAGCTGGCTAGAGTACACAGACAGGACACAGTTCAGACACGGGAACTGATACTGCAAGGCAGGAAACATAGACAGGACCTGGCACATCAGTGACAAGAAGCCAACTGACAGAACAAGACGCTCAGGCATGGATTCCAAGGAGGAGCTGGTCTAAATACCAGGTGACAGACAGCAATAGGCTGAGGACGCACCAGGGGTGTGTCTGCAGCAGCTACAAGAAACAGGAAGTTCAGCGGGCGTCGCCCTAAGCAGCCAGAGCAGAGCAAAGCAGACAGTATGTAAAGAAGCCAGAGTGGCAGTCTGGACTGGAAATCAAGTGCGCGCTCTTGCACAGTGGGAGATGGACCACTATGCAAGGACGCCGCCAGGTATGTTACAGCAACTTTTATACACTATGTGCCTCAGCACTTGGAGACCCCACTCTATAAGTTTACGTGGTCTGTCACTTTGTGGCTGAGATGCTGTAGTTCCTAAACACTTTCAATACACTGTGTGCCGAATTATTAGGCAAATGAATATTTTGATCACATGGTACTTTTTATACATGTTGTCCTACTCCAAGCTGCATAGGCTTGAGAGCCAACTACCAATTAAGTAAATCTGGTGATGTGCATCTCTGTAATGAGGAGGGGTGTTGACTAATGACATCAACACCCTATATAAGGTGTGCTTAATTATTAGGCAACTTCCTTTCCTTTGGCAAAATGGGTCAGAAGAGAGATTTGACGGGCTCTGAAAAGTCCAAAATTGTGAGATGTCTTGCAGAGGGATGCAGCAGTCTTGAAATTTCCAAACTTTTGAAGCGTGATCACCGAACAATCAAGCGTTTCATGGCAAATAGCCAACAGGGTCGCAAGAAGCGTGTTGGCCAAAAAAGGCGCAAAATAACTGCCCATGAATTGAGGAAAATCAAGCGTGAAGCTGCCAAGACGCCATTTGCCACCAGTTTTGCCATATGTTAGAGCTGCAACTTTACTGGAGTATCAAAAAGCACAAGGTGCGTGATACTCAGGGACATGGCCAAAGTAAGGAAGGCTGAAAAACGACCACCTTTGAACAAGAAACATAAGATAAAACGTCAAGAATGGGCCAAGAAATATCTTAAGACTGATTTTTCAAAGGTTTTATAGACAGATAAAATGAGAGTGACTCTTGCTGGGCCGGATGGATGGGCCAGAGGCTGGATCTGTTAAGGGCAGAGAGCTCCACTCCGACTCAGACGCCAGCAAGGTGGAGGTGGGGTACTGGTATGGGCTGGTATCATCAAAGATGAACTTGTGGGACCTTTTCAGGTTGAGGATGGAGTGAAGCTCAACTCCCAGGCCTACTGCCAGTTTCTGGAAGACAACTTCTTCAAGCAGTGGTACAGGAAGAAGTCGGTATCGTTCAAGAAAAACATGATTTTCATGCAGGACAATGCTCCATTACATGCATCCAACTACTCCACAGCGTGGCTGGCCAGTAAAGGTCTAAAAGAAGAAAAAATAATGATATGGCCCCCTTGGTCACCTGATCTGAACCCCATAGAGAACCTGTGGTTCATCATAAAATGTGAGTTCTACAGGGAGGGAAAACAGTACACCTCTCGGAACAGTGTCTGGGAGGCTGTGGTGGCTGCTGCACGCAATGTTGATCGAAAACAGATCAAGCAACTGAGAAAATCTATGGATGGAAGGCTGTTGAGTGTCATCATAAAGAAAGGTGGCTGTATTGATCACAAATTTTTTTTTTTTTTTACATGTCAGAAATGTTTATTTCCAAATTTTGTGCAGCGATATTGGTTTACCTGGTGAAAATAAGCAAGTGAGATGGGATTATATTTGGTTTTTATTAAGTTGCCTAATAATTCGGCACAGTAATAGTTACCTGCACAAACGGATATCCTCCTAAGATAGCCAAATCTAAAAAAAAAAAACACTCCAACTTCCAAAAATATTAAGCTTGGATATTTATGAGTCTTTTGGGTTGATTGAGAACATAATTATTGATCAATAATAAAAATAATCCTCTAAAATATAACTTGCCTAATAATTCTGCACACAGTGTAGTGTTTGCGGCGACGTCACCTGAATCCTCACATTCAAATGCCATGCTTGCACACTGTTTAGTCTGAGCTACGCTTGAGCAGTGTGTGTGCCATAATCCGTGCTTGCGCAATGTGTAATTTTAAGCCGCGCTTGCGCATTGTCAGTCGGCTCCCCGAGCGTGAGCCATGACGAGCGGCTCCCCGCTAGTGTGCAGTGAAACTTTGTTTAGTTCACAGCTTCACTGCGCAAGCGCAGGGAGCCAATGAACAATGCGTAAGCATGGCTTAAATATACACATTGCACAAGCGTGGATTATGGCACACACACTGCGCAAGTGACTCGCCCCCTGGGCCGTGGGGCACTCGGATCCGGGCAATAGTGGGACGATGGGAGTAGTAGTGGCAACCCGGTTCCGTGGCTCAGGGTGGTCAGGCCAGTGGTAGTCCGTTATGTGTTATTAATTATGTCCGACTACGCCACCCGTGGATTTGCAGTTATTAGGAACCGCCGCTGCATGCAGACCACTGGGGCTGATGAGGTGTGCAGCTATGGTAGTGTGACTCCCCACGGGAAGAGTGCGGCCCCAGGGCAGTATAATGGATGTTGGGAGTGATGGTAGTGAGAGTCCCGGTGCTGATAGTGCTGGAGGAGCAAGGAGCACACAGACAACAAGTTGCAGTCCAGGGTCTTTACTGAAACAGGCAAACTGACCCATAAACAGTCCCAGCTAGGAGGGGACCTGGATGTCTGAGAGCAACGGGGAAATTGGCCCTGGTCAGGGTGAGGGTGTAGGCCTACAGTGCTTTCTACGCTCCTTCTGGCTATCTCCTCCTGATAGGGTAACAGCCCACGTTTCCGAGCTTCCGTGTATTCTCGCCTGTATGGCCTGCGACGTGGGTTCCTCTCTGCTCCCAGCCTTGTACGGCTTTACTGGTCCCTTCGGTTGTGGCAGGGCCTCCAGGCTTCTTAGGCCAAGGAATGTACAGTCCCTTGCGGACTGGTTCTCTGCTGGGGGATGTGGAATCCTTCCAGCCTCAGACACCAAAGTCTGGTAGATTAAGTCTTTTCTCTGCCAAGACAGGCTCACTGCGCCTCTTGTCTCTGGCTTGTGGCTCTCCTCCTGCCACACTTCCTCTTAGGTGCAATCAACTTTCTGTCCCTGCTCCACTCTGGGACACGTCTCAGAGCTGAGACAGGCAATCCAGTTCTCCCTAACCCTGTCCCCAGTACCAGCTTTTATAGGGGCAGCCTGCTCCCCCTACTGGCCTGAGACAGGAGGCATTGCATGCTAATGTTCCCCTAACCAGAGAACCTCCCCCTTGCTCTCAGACACAGCTTTATTACACTTGTGGCATCCAGGTCAGGGTGACACATTCCCCCCTAGTGAAATTTAGTACTCCGGGACTAAACAATAAACAAGGATAATATACATGACAATAAAACATTAATAGACAAACGACGCACAGATTGAGTTCTTAAGGTCACAGTGTGGCCTGTGACCGGGTGTCCATATCACCAAAACAACGGGGAGCCTTAACCAGGTGGGGGTCTGTCCTACCCCAAGTCCTTTACAGTCTTCGTTCATTCCTGGGTTAGGCTCAGAATGCAGTCCATACAAGGTCCCGGTTATAAAAGTCCATAACCTGTGAGTCCTTACGGTAGCTGCAAGAAACTGAAACACAAAATTACCAAACAAGCAAGTAACTTGGCAAACAATTCAACATTTGGCAACAGGGTTATTTACAATTTTTGCGCGCTCTATATTCTCCAGTGAGCGGGTATCTGTCCCTTTGTGCTCCTGGTTGACCTTCTTAACCCACTGTCTGGTGGTGGACCAACCTGGCTTTCCCCACTAGCGTTAGGGGTACAGCTACCAGCTGGGTGTACAGGTAGGGAAGGCAGCTGTCTGCGGGTTCTTTGGCTTACCGCAGGCATGGCAGGCTCACTGTCAGAGGGTCGACTCTCCTGGGCTGCTGGTACAGGCTCTTCTGCCTCTGGAACCGCTTGCTCCTCTTCACCTTCCGGCTCTGGTGTTGGTTGTTGCTGTGCCGGTTGCAGGAAATGCAGGACAGGTACCACTATGGCATCATTTATGCGAGTCCAGGACTGAGGGAACTCTCCGAGAACGGTGCTGATCATTTCTTCCTTGTCCTCTGCGGGTTCAAGGTCACTCTGATCCTCTTCTGCACTACGGAGTTGCTCAGGGCACCTTTTGAGGTGGTCTCTGGAGACGACACTAGTGGTTTCTCCTCCGTCCTTGGTGATTACGCACACCTTCGGGTTGTCGTGGTCAGACTGCAGTACGGTGTAGGGTTCCCTTTCCCACTGGTCGTCCAACTTATGTAGCCTTCTTTTCCGCTTCAGGACTTGCTCACCAGGTTCTAGGGGACTAGCAGGGGCGTGTTGATTGAAGAGTCTTTCTTGCTTCTCTCTCACCTGGGCCAGGCTCTTCTCCACACTCTCCTGTACCTTCTTGTACTGCAGTTGCCTTTCCGTATCCCAGTCCGCATCCGGGGAGGTGTCCTCAGGTATTAGGACTCCCATCTCCAGGTCTACGGGCAGCTTACCTGGTCTAGCTCGCATCAGGTAAGCCGGGGTGCAGTTTGTAGCGTTCACCGGGATATTGTTGTACATGTCTATCAGGTCCGGCAGTTTTTCTGGCCACAGGCTGCGTTCCTCCAGGGGCAACGTCTTCAGGAGATCAATGACTATATTGTTCATTTTCTCACACATCCCGTTGGTTTGGGGGTGGTAAGGCGTTGTACGAATCTGCTTACAGCCATAGAGGTTGCAGAACTCCTGGAAGATTTCAGCTTCAAACGCTGGACCCTGGTCTGCCAGGACCTGTTCCGGATACCCGTGTGGACGGCAGAAGTATTGCTGGAAGGCTCTGGCCGCTGTTTGGGCTGTCAAGTCCTTTACCGGGACCACCACTAGAAAACGGGAATAGTGGTCCACGATTGTCAGGGCATAGATGTATCCGGACCGGCTTGGAGCCAATTTGACGTGGTCCAGAGCTACCAGCTCAAGAGGCTGCGTGGTGACGATGGGCCTCAAGGGTGTCTTCTGGCTGGTGCGGTCCTTCCTCCTCAGGTGACAAAGGCCACAGTCTCTGCACCATTTTTCTACAGCTCCTCTCATGCCGACCCAAAAGAATCTTTCTCTTAGCAGGAACTCCAGTTTCTTCCAACCGAAGTGCCCCGCTCTGTCATGGTAAGCCCCCAGGACCATAGCTGCATCTCGCCTTGGGACCACGACTTGCCAGGTCAGCTCGTGTGTCCGGTGGTTGACAATCCTTCTGCACAACTTGCCTTCGTAGAGGAACAGCTTGCTCTTCTCCTTCCATAGCTGCTTGGCTTCCTCTGGGGCATCTGGATCTAGGCGGGCGTCTTCCCGGGTCAGCAGATCTTTCACCAGGCGGACAGCAGGGTCACTATCTTGGGTTTCGGCCCAGCTGTGGTGAGGTAGGGGATTCATCATCACAGTTGTTAGATCCTCCTCCTTCACGCGGTGAGAGTGTTGAGCGGCTCCATACCGGTGAAACGCGGGGAGTTCTACCTCTTCCAGATCTTCTGGGTCTTTGTCAGCTTCAGGTAAGTGAGGCATTCTTGATAGGGCGTCCGCGTTGGCGTTGGTTTTGCCTGCCCGGTACTTGATCACGAAGTCATAGTTGGAGAGACGGGCCATCCACCGCTGTTCCAGGGCACCCAGTCTTGCATTGTCCAGGTGTGTCAACGGGTTGTTGTCCGTGTACACGGTGAACTTTGCGGAGGCCAGGTAATGCTTGAAGTGTTCCGTCACGGCCCACACCACCGCCAAGAATTCTAGCTTGAAGGAGCTGTAATTCTCCGGGTTCCTCTCGGTGGGCCTCAGCTTCCGTCTGGCGTATGCGATCACCCGTTCTCTGCCCTGTTGGTTTTGGGACAGTACGGCTCCCAGTCCCACATTACTGGCATCTGTGTGAAGAATGAAAGGCTGGCCATAATCAGGGTAGGCCAGGATCTCATCCCCAGTGAGGGCCAACTTTAGCTGGCGGAAGGACTCCTCTTCCGGTTTATCCCACTTGAAGGGTGGCTTTTAACTTCTGGACTTGGACTGTCCGATCAGGAGGTCCTGCATAGGAGCTGCCATCTTAGTGAACCCGGGGATGAACCTTCGGTAGTAGCCTACCAACCCGAGAAACTGTCTCACCTCTTTGATGTTCGAGGGGCTTGGCCAGCTCTTGATTGCCGTGACCTTGTCAGGGTCGGGGGCCACTCCTTCCGCGCTTACCACGTGCCCTAGGTACTGGACCTTTGGTTTCAGCAGGTGGCACTTCGATGGTTTCACCTTCAGGCCATAGCCTGCCAGGGCTTCGAACACCTCAGCCAGGTGCTTGAGATGGTCCTCGTAGGTCTTCGAATAGACGATCACGTCGTCCAGGTAAAGGAGGACCGTCTCGAAGTTTCGGTGCCCTAGACAGCATTCCATCAGCCGCTGGAAGGTCCCTGGTGCGTTGCAGAGCCCGAAAGGCATACAGTTGAATTCGCTCAGTCCCATCGGGGTGGTGAAGGCGGTCTTCTCCTTGTCAGCCTCTGCCACAGGAACCTGCCAGTACCCGCTAGTAAGGTCCAAAGTAGAAAAGAAGTTAGCAGATTTTAGTGCGGCTAAAGACTCTTCTATTCTAGGCAGCGGATATGCGTCTTTGTGGGTGATACGGTTGATTTGTCTATAGTCCACGCACATTCTCATGGTGCCGTCTTTCTTTTTGACCAGAACCAAGGGGGCTGCCCAGGGGCTACAGCTGTCTCTAATGACCCCAGCTTCTTTCATCTCCCTTAGCATACCCTTGGCGTTCTGATAATGTGCAGGGGGTACAGGTCTGTGCCTCTCTTTTATTGGTGGGTGGCTCCCTGTGGGGATGTGGTGTTCTACCCCTTTTACTCTGCCGAAGTCTAGCGGGTGCTTACTAAAGACTCTCTCGTACTCCCGTACCACCCGGTAGACTCCTTGTTTTTGGTGCAGGGGAGTGGAGTCAGCACCCACGTGGAGTTTCTGGCACCAGTCCTCCTTTTGTTTCTGGGAGCCATTACCCTCCGCCTGTGGAGATGGAGGCAAGGGTTCCACGGCCCTGATAGCTTGGTGTTCGACGACAAACAGTTTGGCGAGTGTAGCGTACCTGGGTAAGTGTACTTCCCTCTCCCCAATGTTGAGGATGCAGACGGGCACCCTCCCATGACGGACATCAACCACCCCTCGGGCTGTCAAAATGGTGGGCCTGCTGTCTGAGTACACAGGTTCTACCATGGCTTGGTAGTCTCTACCTCTCAACCCGATTGCAGTCCGACACCAGATCATCATTTCACTTTTGGGAGGCATGGAAATGGGGAATGGATCACTGAGTCTTACGCTACCGATCTCACCACCAGACAGTTCTACCTGCTGCCGTCTCATCAGGGCTTTTATCTCCTTGTTGAGGACTCTCTGTTGGCTGGAACTAGCATTCACCGCCACCTGTTGTAAGATTACAATTACCTCTGAAAGACAATTTTCAATTATGTTAGTACCCACAGTTATTTTAGGGTGACTTTCATGACGGTCAATGTCCACAATAATCACTCCCTGTGCCGGCAGTTCAACTTTACCAATTTTAATGGTCATCTCCTTGAACCCCATCTGCGGCACGGGTAAGCCATTACTGGCGATGATGCTCAAGTTACTGTCTGGATACCGTGTGATATCAGCATCAGTCCAATACTGCTTAAAAAGTACATAAGGGATTGTGGTTACTTGCGACCCAGTATCCAGCAAGGCGCTCATGGGGATACCGTCCAGCACCACGGGTAAAACCGGGCGCCCCCCAACGTACTTATTACACCAATTGTAAGGGCCTGGTGATCTTATGCCTGGGGGTCGGCCCTCTGCCCCAGGTTGGACCCGTTTAAATTACAGTACCTGGAAATGTGTCCGGGCTGGTTGCATCGACGGCAAATGGGCTGTCCATCCTCTGCGTAGCGGTCTGTGGGCCTCCCTCGGAACGACGGGATCCTCCTCTGTCGACGCCACGGGACATCCTCCGGACTTGAAGCCAGCTCGATGGGTCTTGACGGGTCCACTTGCAACGCCTGGACGGTCCTGGTCAACGCCGCGACGCTCCTGGTCAGCTCCTGGACTTGGTGGTGCAGTCCTTTTGACGGGGCTTGGTTCAGGGCCTGTGCATCAGCCTCCACGGAGTCCATAGAGGAGGGCGCCGCCTCCTGGTGGTAGGTGATAGCAGGGCGCCGGGGGTTTATAGCGCCACTGCTTGCAGATTCACGGAGCACCCTTATGGCCCTGTCCTTAAATTGGGCAAAGGTCAGGTCGGGGTTCTGGAAGAACATGAGGCACAGCTGGGCCCTGTGGGCGCTGGACAGCAGACCCTCTATGAATTGTTCTGTTAGCAGCTTATCGGTTTCCTGCACACTGCCAGGGTCAGTTTGTTGAATAGCCCTCAAGGCTTCCTGCAGATTTAGGGCATAGTCTCTGATGCTGTCCTGTGCCCGCTGCTTACATCCATAGAACCTCATTTTAATTTCAGCGGAGGTACGTGTATCAAAGGTACCCCGCAGCTGGGCCAGAATACCCTTCACAGTCCCTTTCTCCTCAATGGGCCATGATTTTACCTCCCTTTGGGCTGCACCAGTTAACTGCCCTGTCAATATGCTGACCTTCTGTTCCTCTGTCAGGGGGTAAACTTGGAACAAACTATACAGTCTTTCCTTGAAGTCAGTTAGGGCATGGGGCTCCCCTGAGTATTTGGGCAGCCAGGCCGCTCCAGGGATGTAGGGTAAGGAAAAGGGCATAACCACTGCTGCAGCTGCGTTGGTGGTAGTGGGCGCCTCTGTGTCCGACATCTTTCTACCCCCTTAGTGGACCGTGGCCTACCTTCCAACGATCCTCTTCTGTAGGCCGCGGCTCCGCTGCTGCTGCTATGGACGAGGACCTGGCGTCGCGTCCTGATGACGTCAGCGTCGCTCTCTCTCCCTTCCAGGACCTTGCGCAGCGTCGGTGCGTGGGGCGGAGCTTCGGATCTCGCGCGGTTTTGACGTCCACGCCCCTCTTCTTCCCGCGCGGCGTCCTGGAGATGGCGTCCGATGGCGGGAAACAGCTGCAGATGGCGGGAAGACGGCAGAAGACGGCGGGAAAAGGTCCAAGATGGCGTCTGATGGCGGGAATCGGCTCCGGATGGCGGGAAACGACTCCAGACGGCGGGAAACTTCGCCACAGATAAGTTCCGAAAGTCTTTTTCAGGCACGCAGTACCCGGTGGTTGCGGGCACGAAATCCTGCCGACTACGCCAAAGCTGACTCGGCAACCCGGTTCCGTGGCTCAGGGTGGTCAGGCCAGTGGTAGTCCGTTATGTGTTATTAATTATGTCCGACTACGCCACCCATGGATTTGCGGTTATTAGGAACCGCCGCTGCATGCAGACCGCTGGGGCTGATGAGGTGTGCAGCTATGGTAGTGTGACTCCCCACGGGAAGAGTGCGGCCCCAGGGCAGTATAATGGATGTTGGGAGTGATGGTAGTGAGAGTCCCGGTGCTGATAGTGCTGGAGGAGCAAGGAGCACACAGACAACAAGTTGCAGTCCAGGGTCTTTACTGAAACAGGCAAACTGACCCATAAACAGTCCCAGCTAGGAGGGGACCTGGATGTCTGAGAGCAACGGGGAAATTGGCCCTGGTCAGGGTGAGGGTGTAGGCCTACAGTGCTTTCTACGCTCCTTCTGGCTATCTCCTCCTGATAGGGTAACAGCCCACGTTTCCGAGCTTCCGTGTATTCTCGCCTGTATGGCCTGCGACGTGGGTTCCTCTCTGCTCCCAGCCTTGTACGGCTTTACTGGTCCCTTCGGTTGTGGCAGGGCCTCCAGGCTTCTTAGGCCAAGGAATGTACAGTCCCTTGCGGACTGGTTCTCTGCTGGGGGATGTGGAATCCTTCCAGCCTCAGACACCAAAGTCTGGTAGATTAAGTCTTTTCTCTGCCAAGACAGGCTCACTGCACCTCTTGTCTCTCGCTTGTGGCTCTCCTCCTGCCACACTTCCTCTTAGGTGCAATCAACTTTCTGTCTCTGCTCCACTCTGGGACACGTCTCAGAGCTGAGACAGGCAATCCAGTTCTCCCTAACCCTGTCCCCAGTACCAGCTTTTATAGGGGCAGCCTGCTCCGCCTACTGGCCTGAGACAGGAGGCATTGCATGCTAATGTTCCCCTAACCAGAGAACCTCCCCCTTGCTCTCAGACACAGCTTTATTACACTTGTGGCATCCAGGTCAGGGTGACACACAAGCATGGCTCAGACTAAACAGTGTGCAAGAGCAGAATTTGAATGTGAGTATTCAGGTGATGTCGCCGCAAATACTGGGACAGAATTCAAATTGCGTGGGAGGCAACCACTATGACTGAATGCAATGAAGAACACCTCTATGACTGAACGAGTAAGTAAGATATAACTATATAAAGTGGTTTTGACATATCATAACGCAGATTTTCATTAAAATAGCATGTTCATGATACACATTGCATCGCTAATTATGACCTGGGGACAGTTTATATGATACAAATGACATGACAGGTTACCTTTAAAGCTAGAGGAAGATAGCACAGGCTCACCCATTGACCTGCACAGGTCACAAAGCATGTCTAAAACGCTCCCTCATAGTAACCAATGAACAACTTCAATCTACAGGTTCCAATGATGAGGTGGCTGTTGTAAAGTATAGCTTGTAGTGCTGCACGCTGCCATCTTGCCCAAGCATATCAGCAGTGTACAGGGAACAAAATAAATCTAGAATCAGAAAATAAAAGCAGATTAGAAATAGGTCCAGGATCTGGTTTACTGAACAAAAATAATTAGGTGACAATATAATAGTTAAAGCCATTTCCACACTATACATAATAACCAATGCACCAGTTAGGAGTGTTAAGAAACATGTATGTATTAGGAAAATATATTATCAATATGAAAAAAATTCAGAGAGGCTCCTTTAATTTCCAAAACAAAACATAAAATGACCGTTCTACTGACTGAGACAATAAAAAATATTCTAAAATTTTAGGTTGGCAAATTAAATAATATTCATGGTGCTTTTGGACAACATTTACATTTTAGTGTTTATGAAATGGAGAATAATTATTAAAGCTGGGAAGGATATGCAGCTGTTGTAAGCTATTTGTCCTATAAGATATCCCACAAGGCCCACTAGAAATTTATCGTTTTGGCAAATTATTTCCTTATCATTCGGAAATTATTCATTCATGTTACTAGTTAAGCATTCATGCATATAAAATCTGAGTCACTGTCAGTGTTGCAAATAGCCCTCGGATTTACTGACCATGGGAGCAATAACGTGGACCTCTGAAAAACAGCAACTGGAGTCAATAAAAAGCTGGCCCAGCTAGTACATTAGTGAATCTGCTCCTCACCACCCCTGTGAATAACTTTATTTCTCTGCCCATCCTGCTCTCTTTTATGTCCAGCATGCTGGACAAGGATGCTCTGTGGTTTTTATACCCTTCTTCTGTTTTACAAAGTACCCAACTTTCGCTAACTTATTGTTATTTGCGTACTTAGTATTCACAGAAAACCAGACATATCATGGTCCTGGATGATGGAGTTAATGACCAAAAGAAGAATATACTGAAAAAAATTACAAAACTAAATCTCACTGTGAGGCAAAGTTCTCAAGAGTATACTTTCGGTCTTAAAACTGCCATCAAAAAATGGACAAGCACATGGACAGCACTCGGGCCAATGCTAGTCAATAGAGCAGTGCAGATGAGCATTTTTTTCACAGACCGAGTCTCTATGTTGTATGAGACTTGACCTTTCAAGTCTATGGGTTTGCAAAAAATACGGAGCAACAGTACAACACCAGATACATTGCAATTCTATAACTGTATTTAATCTTGTACATTTTAATAACTGCTGATGTATAAAAAGAATTGCATACAGATAACAATTAAGAAAAAATCCTCTGAGTTTTCCGGATGAAACTCAAATGATTTTTTAAAATGTTGTGTGAGGTATCCGAAGGCTATGTTCACACACGTTGTGTTTTTTTCTGCTGCTAACTTTTCCCTGGCAGGAAAGCAGTTTTGGTGTGTTTTTTGCTGCGTTTTTTTGACCAACCATTACTTCCTATGGGTGAAAAAACGCTGCAAATATGCAGCAAAAACGCAGGTGCGTTTTCTGCTGCAAAAACGCTGAAAGAAGTGACATGCTCTATTTTCAAAAAACACAACCAAGTCACAAAATATGCAGCAAAAAAACAACATGTGTGAACAGAGAATTCTGGTTTCTCATAGACTTTGCTGGTACTGCAAAATGCAACTGAAAATTTGCATAAAAATCTGCAGCAAAATACGCTGCAAAACCCAACATGTGTGAACACAGCCTAACAGTGATAAATGAAAAGAAATTAAAAAATGTCACTTTTACTCTAAATAATTATAAAAAGTGGATCATACATATAAACAAACAGATTTAAATCCAGCAACTTCATTTACCAGTGCTCGTTAAGAATTCTTACTGGAATTGTATTATTCTGTCTTTTTTTTGGGGGGGGGTAAGTAATCTATATAAATAAAAGTGAAGTTTCTTATAGATCTATGGTTTTCTCTGTACCATTGAGATTCAGTTCTGCGAGTTATATTTGCATACCTATATCATTTGTTAAGGACTGTATATGTATCAGATACTGAATTGGAATATAGCAGATTTTAAGAGGACCTATCACCAACTTGACATGTTTATTTTAGTAAATATTTGTATTTTTCATGAAATAATGCACACCTTTTTGACAAGGGACAAGGAAAATTGTAACACCCAATTGTAAATCTATTAATTAATCAGAGTTAAAGTATATTAAGAGATGATCCGAAATTGTTACTTCCAGACATGTTCCCCACACAGAACAGGCTAATCCTGTGTGAGATGTACTGACAGCATATAGTGTCCCTCCTCCCACACTGACTGCCAAGAAATGAAAGCTCAAAGGCGTCAGTAATCACACTTATCTCTACTGTGCTCAAGCAACTTGCAATCACTCTGCAGTGAGATCAGGCTGTCTGTTATTACATGCATCACACAGGAGAAAACCTGTTCTAAGCTATGGTGGGTACATGTTTTTCTTTCTCTTGAGTGTTGCATTGTAAATTCTATAAGTTGTAATTGTGCCACTTTTTTTATTTTATTTTTATTTTAGGTCTTGTTTTTGGTTACTATGGCATTTACCATGCAATATAAGTACATTTATAACTTTCAGTACAATTATAGCAGTCAAATCTTTGATTTTTGTATTTTACTACTTTTGCAAAATAAAAGCACCTTTATAAAAAATGTAGTTTTTTAGCACTGCAGTATTTCATGACTTGTGACATTTTTATTTTTCTATCAACAAAGTTGTATGGCATCATTGTAGGTTGCATACAACATGGCAGGAAGAACAGAAAAAAATGTGAGTATTTTTAATTGTGTTTGCTCACCATGCAGAATAAATAATATGATTCGTTTTAAGTTGTTAAGTGCATGTTATATGTAGACTTTTATTTTTTTTCCCATGATAAAATGTTTTTTTGCAAGTGAAAAAAGAACCTGCTTAACAATTATTTTTAATCCCACTGTGGAATTTGACTTAGGCTGTCAGAGACATTGATTCTTTGTTTCAAGTACTCATACAATTTTGGATGTGTGACTTTTATCTAAGCAAAAAAAGCAACAAAACAAATTTTCAGTAATCAATTAAGCCAGAATAACAAGATCACTCCTTTTCTATTGTAACAGGATTTTTGTATGCCGTACTGGTATGCATTTTTAATTTTTTTAATATCTAAATAATTCTGACTGAAACAAACATTAGACCAACTACTAGCCTCTACTGAAACCTACTAGGTATGTGAATGTAGAGCTAGTAAGGAAAAAATAAATGCTTTCAGGAAAAAAAATGTTTACCTGAATTATACTGTTACTATTTTGTTATCTTATTAAAATATTCTTTAGTTTTTTTTTTACTTTACTATGCTTTTACCTTACAATAAAATCACATAGTTATTAAACGGATACCAACAATTGCTATTAGAAATGAGAAACTGCAAAGAAAACTATTTCTTCTTTTTAGATTATCAAAATAATTAGCAACGTATGGTTGTAGAGATGAGGGAATCAATTTGGTGAGCATTGAAATGATGTCAAATTTTATTCAATTTGCAGGCCCCAGTGAATTCAAACAATTTGCCATTCGATTAATTTGAAATGCCAAAAAAATGCCCATCAACATTTTACACATTGCATATGATTTTATCAGTCACAGAAGGCTCACAGGCTCACGAGAAAGACATTACAGGAAAAAAAGCAGCCATACTTGTAACACCATGTTCAGACACAAATGCACAACAGGGATACAGTAGATCCTCATGATAAAGGCGAGGACAGCACAGGTGCAAAATACTAATCAAAAAAACACTTACCAACCTACCAAACATCCATGGGATGGCTGCCTAGGATGCCATTTACACCATTACATGTGATGCACCTCTGTCCGTATAACAGTCTATTACCAACACAACCCAATGGATTTTTGGTGGGTTAGTAAGAGGTTATTTTCAGTATCTTGCATGTGTGCTGGCCCCACATTTATCATGGGGACCTGCTTCCTTGTGTTATGCATTTGTCCGGGGCATGGTATTGTAAATATGGCTGCTTTTTTTTTCTGTGATGTCTTATATTGATTTTTGTGCTTTTTTACAGAAGGCTCATGTGATCTGAGGTTTGGCCGCTCAGACTTCCCCATAATGCCTTGCAGCTATCACATGATATAGCAGAGCCAATCAAGAGATACTGTCAGAGCCTGTATAAAAGGCAAGGCATGGAATTCACCAGCCATTTTAGGGTATTTCAGGTTAAACTGAGTACATCAGAACGCACAGTTCAGCAATAGAGATATTGATTTCTTTACCTAAAACATTGGACAAATACTCCAGACAGTAATGTGTACAACTGCAGCACTAAAGAAGTGTCAGTGTAGTTCTTTGCAAATAATATATTCAATTGATAGGGTGAAAGACAGATAGGAGAGTTGTAAGCATCAGTGCCAGACCCAGTGTGATTGATTAGCTATATGGTGTAGCTGGCATCTGTCCTGCATTTTAATTCAATTTATTTTTCTTTATTCTTAATCTGCTAGAAGACAGCAGAAAAACATCACAATAGTTTTTAGAGAAATAAATCTGAAATCACTGTCAGTCAGAGAGGGAGTGCTTGTTTGTTTCAATTGACTACAGATTTTTACAGCATTTTTTATAAATACAAAAAGAAATCTTGGGAAGGGGGGGATTGAATTTTATTTGTTTTTTTTAAGAAAGAGAAATCGTAAAATAAACCAGACATTTAATAGGGTATTCTCAAGTTATTAAATTGCTTTAATGAGTTAGACAGCATAAAAATAAGAAAGTTTGCAATTGAGTTGCTTTTTCTATCTGCTTTCATTCTCCCACTGTAATAGTTTTTATCTGACACAGTGTACGGCTTGTTTCCAAGGAGATTAATCACCAGAGCCTGGCCGAGTGTGTGCAGTAGCTACAGTTGTGCTCAAAAATGTACATACCCCGGCAGAATTTTTCCTTTCTTGGCCTTGTTTCAGAGAATATGAATGATAACAAAAAAACTTTTGGATATTTTTGGTTGTCATTAAAGTTTAAAAAGAGAAAGCACAGTAGTTTGACAATAAATGGCTTCACCCAACCAATAACCATGAGTGGAGAAAAAGTTTTTTTGTTATCATTCATATTCTCTGAAACAAGGCCAAGAAAGGAAAAATTCTGCCAGGGTATGTAAACTTTTGAGCATAACTGTATATCCCAAGAAAGTAAACTCCTAAATTCCTAACCGACTAACTTCAACTCTCTGATTTCTATGCATCAATTAGCTGCACATCTTCCCGCTCTCTCAGCTCCTGACAAGCTGTTCTTATCAGTCCTTTGTAATCAAAATCCCTGGCCCCCAGCACCATGGTGTTCACTCCCAATCGTAATTGTTCAAAGGCACTATTATCTGTATGTGCAAATACAGCAATAACAGTGTAGACTTGAGAGCAAACTATCGATAGCTAAATATAATACAACAGAACTTGTGCTGAGCTTTTATAGCTCTACTAATTCTACAGCTCTGCTCCTAAACTAGAACTGACACTCAAGGAGAAATGCCCGCCACACCAGAAACCAGGAAGTAAGGAGACTTCCTGCTCAAGAGAAAAACTGTGAATACCCCTCTTAACTGTTCCTGTCTGTTTTCATATAACTGTTTTACTTGTCCAATTTGATGATTCTAAATTCCACACCTATACTACGGCATGTTGCCGCATTTTGCTTTTTGCACATGTACTTACCTACCAATCATTTCCTGTTATGCATTTTGGATTAAGAGTTGAATAATTAGGGTTGAAAAGATTGTCAAAAGTTAAATGTAGCATTATGCAAAATGTATGGTGAAAGAAAAAGTGTCAAAGGCACTGGCAATGGCATCCAAGGTGGAAGTGGCACTCTCAGTCAGGGAAAATCTTGCAGAGGGAGTCAGGAGGAGGTAAGAAGCTCAGGACATTTCCCACATTGAGGCAAATATCAGACAAAGTTTGGAGCCTTGTGCAGGGCTGGGTTTTTCAAACAAAAATTATTGGGTTTCAATGACTACTATTTTCATTACCATCTCTGTTTCAACATCATTTTTAGAAAAATAAATTTTTGGGCATCAATTGAGGTGAATTGGCTCTGATGGGATCTTGCATGGGATTGGACCCCTGTGCAGGGCTAGGCACTGTGGGAAAGCTTTATAACAGTGGCTGTTTCAAAGTGAGCAGTGTTATAACTCAGTTTTTCTCCTGCACAAAACACAAAAGTGTAGACAAATAGTTTAGATGTCACATCTCCTGTGGGAACTGCTCCTGCGATGTCTGCACCTCTCACAAGACACTGCTATATTCATTCTACTAGCAGCACTGGTGATGGGAGAGACATTTGGACCTGGAGCTCTGGGCATCACGTGATCTGTCCAGCAACTGACTAGGATGGCAGGGACTTGTAGTGCCATCCAGTCTGGCTGTAGGGGTGTGTTTGCTTTCAGCTGTAGTAATCAGCTTCCTACCTTTGCCAAATCGACAGCACTACAACCTACAAAAGCTCCCAACTTCCTGGTGGAAGCTGCCAGATAAGGTTATACTTGCCAGGTTCATACACCTTGATTTTCAGCTCCTGGTTTCTTGTTGATTTCCTGGTTTCAAACATCAGCTTGTTTACTGACCATTCTCTTCCTGAAGTTTTTCTAACTAGAAGGTCCTTCTGGTTCTGACCCGGCTACCTGACCATTCCTGCCAGCCTACACTGTTGAACATTGAACAACAGACTACCTGGCCACATCCCAGGGGTCCCTGTGTAAGACCAGACTTTTGTACAGGGGTTAAAGGGTGATGGCAAAGGTGTGAGGAGCTGCCCACTTACTAAAGACTATGATACTTTTCCAGCAACGGACCACCATTTTTGTCAATATTATTATTGTGTTTTAATAGTCATTTACTTGTTATGTTTTATATAGTTCTGCAACTCGTCAGTATGTGCACTAGATTCACTTGTAAAATGTCCAGCATTCAACTAATCTGTATCTCAGGATATCTGTATCTAAGGAGTATCTAACCATTGTTCCAACAGCCAACAATCTCATTATGTGTGTGTAGATTGTAGACACAGCCGTCACCACAGGGGGTCTCACATGCAGTCTCAGATGATGGCTTTTACAATATTCTTCATTGTTTTTAGATAACAGTAAATGCTTAAGGGGGAGGGTGATCACTTCTGACCTGGGAGGTGACGGATCCTAGTGAAAGAAAGGAGATTCATGTTTTAGGAAAAGTTGTGTGGATGGATTGAAGGAAGAGGATGGAGACCGTGAACTTGGAAGGATGGATGGATAAACATGTTACCATTATGGATTATGTCTTTTGGATTTAAACTTTCTTAAAAGGACTGTCGCTACTGGATACTTGTGCTTTCATCGTTTTATCTGCCGTCTAGAGGATCATGGACTGTCACTACAGATTATACTGGCTGGAGATACGAAATCTGTGGGCCAACCAAAAGTTGTGAGACAGTAAGTATGGCCTTATACAAAGCCAGTGGAACTACTGAACCCAGATTGGGAACTTAAGGACTGAGAAAACTGTATTTTGGCCATTTACCTGGAACTGCTTTATTACCATGGCTGTGATCAATAAAATATTGTTGCATCCTTAACTTGCCTAGGTGATTACTTACAACCCACAACCTCAGATCTTTACAAGTGGTGGCAGCCGTGGGATCTGATAAATAGAGTGGCTATTGCCAAGCCAATTCGTGATAGCCATTTTTGGAGCTGTCAGGATACTGCAAACAGTGCTCCCATTACAGAAGAAGGAGGTAAGCTGAAAAAAAGTTAAGGAGAAAAACAAAAGACATTGGAAACAAGCCATAAGACAGAATTTCACTGAAATTAAGTTCGGTGTCCATACTGCTTCTGTGAAGCAACAATGCGGTGGTCCTGTGTAAGTCTCTGGGTCTTGTGGTGCCATTCAGACTGGGAGCTTGGGGTGTAACTTCTGATTTATATTGGCTTAGTGCTGTTAGCAATATGTGGTGCTGTAGGTTATTTATGCCCCTAAACTCATTTTCCCCACTGCTATATAGAACCTGGTTCACACGGGTTGTTTCTTTCGCTCAGCTAAGTTGATTCCTGTTGTTTGACCTCAGCCCATATTTTAACCACTCTTCTACCTGATATTTCTGCTCCTGCTCCGAATCTGTTGGTATTGAAGCAGTATAATGACCATCCTTTGATCCACTAGCCAGAAAACTACTCCATAGACTCAACCCTCGGGTCCCTGTGCAACACAGATACCTGTTCAGCGGTTACAGAGTGATAGGGAATGTAGATTGTGAGGCCAAATGGGGACAGTGATGATGATATCTGTAAAATACTGTGAAAATTAAAAGGCATTATATAAGCGAGTAAAATATATAAAAAGACAAATGAATAAATAAAGGATAAAGGCCAGTATCTGGTAGATGAAGTGGTTAATGCAAAGCCTGTTTGTGGAAGCCCTATTAGTAGCTGCTAGTCTACCATGCATAGGTCCCCTGTGACAGTCCACTTATGTCCAGAAGTTTTTTATTGTACATTTGCTATCTAAATGCAAAGCTAAGTTACTTTCTGAATAGTCTTAAGTAAAAATGCTTTACCCTTTTGTTGCCCCAGAGTGCCTATAAGTCCTTTGTCTAGATGAGTGCTTTTGCAAAAATGTGACAAATGTATTCGAGCTACTGTTCCGGTTTCTAATGGCTTTCTGCTCTTTTTCTCCCTTCTCTCAGTGTTAGAGACTGCAGCAGTGAGAGGGGCTGTACGCGGATGGGGAGAAAGTATCTCAGGGAGGGAACACAAAACAGGCTACAAATAAGTGGTAAGGCAAATAAGTGCAGGCTATAAGCTGTGCTGATACACGTGCTACTGGCAACCTCAGTAACCTGGTCATACACAGATCTTACATTCAGACTATACTACTGGGAAACAATCCCACAAGAGAAACTTTTGAAATTCTTGTCAAGCTACAATTTGCATATTAGTGGGGTCTGGAAAATAATAAAGGAATGAAATGTACTTTCTGGAACTTAGTGCAATTTTATTAGCTAAACGTAAACATTAACACTGTAAAGTTATATTTTTCACATAAAAGAGGTCCATAACCTTTAAAGAAGCATTTCATGTTAATACACACGTGGTTAAAATTGTTGGTACTCCTTGTTTAATGAAAGAAAAACCCACAATGGTCACAGAAATAACTTGAATCGACAAAAGTAATAATAAATTAAAAATCTATGAAAATGAACAAATGATATTCAGACATTGCTTTTTAACCCTGCTTCCACAGAATTGAAAAAAAAATAAACTCATGAAATAGGTCTGGACAGAAATGATGGTACCCCTGAAAATAATGTGACAAAAGGGACATGTTAAATCAAGTTGTGTCCGCTAATTAGCATCACAGGTGTCTATAATCTTGTAAACAGTCAGTGGGCCTGTATATAGGGCTACAGATACTCACTGTGCTGTTTGGTGACATGGTGTGTACCACACTCAACATGGACCAGAGGAAGCAAAGGTAAGAGTTGTCTCAGGAGATTAGAAAAAAATTTATAGACAAGCATGTTAAAGGTAAAGGTTATAAGACCATCTCCAAGCAGCTTGATGTTCCTGTGACTACAGTTGCACATATTATTCAGAAATGTAAGATCCATAGGTCTGTAGCCAACCTCCCTGGACTTGGCCGCAGGAGGAAAATTGATGACAAATCAAAGAGACGGATAATACGAATGGTAACTGTTACGCACACGCCCGGACTGACTGGCATGAGCATGATTAGTGATCCCACTGAACCATGAACCGAGGAGTGCCTTGAGAGGCGTAACTAAGTATCAACTCGGTCCGACCAAGGTCACACGGCGGCTCAGTCGACTCCGTGAACCAGGGAGGAACCGAGCAGAGGGACCAGGTGCTACTCCAGGTCAGACCCCAGTCACAGCTGTTGACCCACACCAGGGAATGCAGGAACAGACAGGTTAGACTGGCATACAGACAGATGGGTACTGGCAGGCACGGCTGGTATGCAGACAGGTGGGTATTGGCAGGCACGGCTGGTATGCAGACAGGTGGACACTGGCAGGCACGGCTGGCATGCAGACAAGTGCGGTAGACAAGCAGAGCAGAGCAAAACCCGCAGGTGCGGTAGACAAGTTGAGCAGAGCAAAAACCCGCAGGTGTGGTAGACAAGCAGAGCAGAGCAAAACCCGCAGATGTGGTAGACAAGCAGAGCAGAGCAAAGCCCGCAGGTGCGGTAAACAAGCAGAGCAAAACTCGCAGGTGCGGTAAACAAGCAGAGCAGAGCAAAACCCGCAGGTGTGGTAAACAAGCAGAGCAGAGCAAAACCCGCAGGTGCGTTAGACAAGTAGAGCAGAGCAAAACCCACAGATGCGGTAGACAAGCAGAGCAGAGCAAAACCCACAGATGTGGTAGACAAGCAGAGCAGAGCAAAGCCCGCAGGTGCGGTGAACCAGCTGAGCAGAGTGAAACTGCAGGTGCGGTGAACAAGCAGAGGAGAGAGAAACTGCCGGAGCGGTGACCAAGCAGAGCGGAGCAGAGCGAAACCGCCTGTGCGGTGGACAAGCAGAACGGAGAGAAACCGCAGGTGCAATGAAGAAGCAGAGCAGAGCGAAACCGCAGGTGCGGTGAACAAGCAGAGCAGAGCGAAACCGCAGGTGCGGTAAACAAGCAGAACAGAGCGAAACCACAGGTGCGGTGAACAAGCAGGGCAGAGCAAAACCGCAGGTGCGGTGAACAAGCAGAGCCAGATACACACAAGGTACTTACAATGAAGTAGCGAGTGTACACAAAACTCACAAACAGAAGTTCAGAGACAACGAGTTGGAGTTAGGTGCAGGTTCAGACACTGCAGGAAAAGAGAAGGTACGGACATAGAGAGAAACAGGTAACGGGCTAGGACACAGTTCAGATAGGAACTGAACCAGGAATAAGATACAGGAACGAGCCTGGGAACTCAGCCCCCAGGGTGGCGGAGACAGACTAGAAGTCACAGATACAGGTAACAGGCCTGGGTATACAGCCCCCAGGGATGGAAACAGACAAGATATAGGACAGGACCTGGCAACTCAGTTGCACAGAACACACTGAATGAAAGTGTTGCTCAGGCACCCCCTACTGGGTGGATGTGGTTTAAGTATCCAGTGACTCACAGCAATAGGCTGGGGAGGCATTAGGAGTGAGCACACAGTAACTATAAGTATCAAGCAGTAGCTGCGCCGCCACCTTAAGCAATCAGACAAGAGACTCAGCAGGTACTGGAGCAAAGTGTGCAGCCTGGATTGATAGGTAAGATGGCAGTCTTGCATGGTGGGAGGTGGTAAGCCATGCCAGCACACCGCCAGGGATGTTACAGTACCCCCCCTTTAAGTCCCCTCTTCTTCAAGCCTGCAAGGATTCTCTGCAGTGAATTTGGAGGCTGATCCTTCTCTTCAAGAAGATTACCTCTTCTGTCCACTAGAGGGAATGAAACTGGTCTCACCATCTGGTGACTAGGATGCTTCCTTCCATCGAGCCATCCTCAGCAACAGATGAAGTGAGTGAAGTACCTGGAACAAGACACAGGAAAGTCTCTCTCCATTTGTTAACATCGGGTAGCATCCCAAAGGATTCACGGGACAACTGGAGATCCTCCACTGGGTTGGAGGGGTGCAGAGACTTGGGGGTAACCACCGCCTTGATGTACACTTTGCCAAGTTTGCTGGATGAAGTGGGCGAAGTACCAGGTTCAGGGTGCAGAAAAATCTCTTTCCATTTGTTATCAGGTAGCACCCTGGAGGATTCAGGAGGCAACTGGAGGTCCTCCGCCTGGTTGGAGGGGTGCAGAGACTTGGAGGTAGCCACCGCCTTGATGGACTTATTGCCAGATTTGTTAGAGATGGAGGATCCTTGCTTAGGGACCAACTTCAGTCTGGTTTCTGAGATGACACGTCTGCGAGGCGGGGCGATGCCTAAAGCCAGATCATTGGTACAATCGTCGAGACTGTGTGGGGACAATGCCTCCGCTTCCCTTCCCTCGGAGACTTCAGCGCACAGCGAGTCAGCGACAAGCAGATCTGGTGAAGAAGAAGAAGACACTGCTGACTGTCCTGAAGATATGGGGACAGGACACCCCTTGTACCTCAGAAGTCCCCCAGGAAACACCATGCAGGATCTCCAGACATGAGCGGGCACTAGATCTCTCGGCTCTGGACGACCTGTGGGTAAACCAGACAGCACCTGGAATGTGAACTTCTTCATGTGTAATGCTCCAATCTGGAGCTTAATTTGTACAGACATATTTTGACTGTTTCTGAGTAGGACTCGTCCTTCCGCTGACAATGCCCAAACCGGATTCTGGAGTTGTCGGACGGGAATCAGACACCAACTCTTCAAGGCTTTACGCCCGAAACTTCCGGTTAATCCGAGGCCTTCACTAGCCATGGAGACAGTCACAGTCATCTGTGGAGAGGAAACACTAACGCCAAGGGCAGCCTCTCCCACAGGCCTAATGTCTTGGGATTCTCCAACCTTCGCTGGACAGAGGCCATCAGGGTGTTCCAAACAACCGCAGCGGGACCGCAATTCGATTTTGTGACTGAGTTCCGGCCTCTGCTTTGCCTGATGAACATGGTCATTCTTCATGGATTCTGTGCGGGTAGCTGCCTCATCAGGCCGGGGAACAGGAGGTCTTTGGGAGGACAGAACCTGGCGTGACGGTTTACCTCTACGCCTTGCACGTCTAGACTGCCTCTTGAGGTTGGGAAGAGAAGTATTCTGTGGAGCATTGTCATCCTGTGTGAATTCTGTGTAGGCAGCAGTCTCTTCAAGCTGGAGAGCTAGTGGGCTACCTACATGCATCACCCATCGGGACTGCTCCAGGATATTGGGAAGGGAAGCTTTAGCAGAAGCCTCAGGGTTAGGGTCATCGAAGACCATTAAAAAGGCCACCAAGAAGGCCTGCAGGTCAGAGACGATAGGATCCCATGCTTCACATAGGGGGTGATCCAATTCAAGGCATCACCCGCTAAGTAGGACATCATGAATGCTACTTTAACCCGATCAGTGGGAAAATAGTGAGCATAGAATTTGAAATGCAGCATACATTGCTCCACAAACGCACGGCTTTGTTTTGGATCCCCATAGTACCGTGGTGGATCCGCAGGAACGAGTGCTGATAGCTACATTTGGGCTGATGCGTAAATCGCCTGGACCTCAGCTTGAGAAAAAAATTTTCCTTGGTGCACGTATTCGCCAGACAAGAATTCAAATGTCTCCGAGAGCGAAGGGCCGTGGGGCTCAACGGGGACCATGGCCTGAGCAAACTGTTACGCACACGCCCGGACTGACTGGCGTGAGCATGATTAGTGATCCCACTGAACCATGAACCGAGGAGTGCCTTGAGGGGCGTAACTAAGTATCAACTCGGTTCGACCAAGGTCACACGGCGGCTCAGTCGACTCCGTGAACCAGGGAACAACCGTGCAGAGGGACCAGGTGCTACTCCAGGTCAGACCCCGGTCACAGCTGTTGACCCACACCAGGGAATGCAGGAACAGACAGGTTAGGCTGGCATACAGACAGGTGGGTACTGGCAGGCACGGCTGGTATGCATACAGGTGGGTATTGGCAGGCACGGCTGGTATGCAGACAGGTGGACACTGGCAGGCACGGCTGGCATGCAGACAGGTGGGCACTGGCAGGCACGGCTGGCATGCAGACAGGCGGGTACTGGCAGGTAGAAACACAGGCAGGATAGGGACCAGTACAGACTGGGACACAGGAACGGAGCCGCAGGTGCGGTAGACAAGCAGAGCAGAGCAAAACCCGCAGATGCGGTAGACAAGCAGTGCAGAGCAAAACCCGCAGATGCAGTAGACAAGCAGAGCAGAGCAAAACCCACAGATGCGGTAGACAAGCAGAGCAGAGCAAAAGCCACAGATGCGGTAGACAAGCAGAGAAGAACAAAACCCGCAGGTGCAGTAGACAAGCAGAGCAGAGCAAAACCCGCAGGTGTGGTAGGCAAGCAGAGCAGAGCAAAAACCCGCAGGTGTGGTAGACAAGCAGAGCAGAGCAAGACCCGCAGGTGCAGTAGACAAGCAGAGCAGAGCAAAACCCGCAGGTGCGGTGAACAAGCTGAGCAGAGCGAAACTGCAGGTGCGTGAACCAGCTGAGCAGAGCGAAACCACAGGTGCGGTAAACAAGCAGAGCAGAGCGAAACCGCCGTTGCGGTGAACCAGCAGAGCGGAGCAGAGCGAAACCGCAGTTGCGGTGAACTAGCAGAGCAGAGCGAAACCGCAGGTGCGGTGAACAAGCAGAGCAGAGCTAAACCGCAGGTGCGGTGAACAAGCAGGGCAGAGCAAAACCGCAGGTGCAGTGAACAAACAGAACAGAGCGAAACCGCAGGTGCGGTGAAGAAGCAGAGCAGAGCGAAACCGCAGGTGCGGTGAAGCAGAGCAGAGCGAAACCGTAAGTGCGGTGAACAAGCAGGACAGAGCAAAACCGCAGGTGCGGTGAACAAGCAGAACAGAGCGAAACCACAGGTGCGGTGAACAAGCAGGGCAGAGCAAAACCGCAGGTACGGTGAATAAGCAGAGCCAGATACACACAAGGTACTTACAATGAAGTAGCTAGTGTACACAAAACTCACAAACAGAAGTTCAGAGACAACGAGTTGGAGTTAGGTGCAGGTTCAGACACTGCAGGAAAAGAGAAGGAACGGACATAGAGAGAAACAGGTAACGGGCTAGGACACAGTTCAGACAGGAACTGAACCAGAAATAAGATACAGGAACAAGCCTGGGAACTCAGCCCCCAGGGTGGCAGAGACAGACTAGAAGTCAAAGATACAGGTAACAGGCCTGGGTATACAGTCCCAGGGGCGGAAACAGACAAGATACAGGACAGGACCTGGCAACTCAGTTGCACAGAACACACTGAATGAAAGTGTTGCTCAGGCACCCCCTACTGGGTGGAGGGGGTTTAAGTATCCAGTGATTCACAGCAATAGGCTGGGGAGGCATTAGGAGTGTGCACACAGTAACTATAAGAATCAAGCAGTAGCCGCGCCGCCGCCCTAAGCAATCAGACAAGAGACACAGCAGGTACTGGACCAAAGTGTGCAGCCTGGATTGATAGGTAAGATGGCGGTCTTGCATAGTGGGAGGTGGTAAGCCAATCCAGCATGCCGCCTGGGATGTTACAGTAACAAAAGAGCCCAGCATAACTTCTAAAGTGATTGAAGGTAAACTCAAGCTCAAGGAACATCAGTGTCAGATCGCACCATCCGTTGCTGTTTGATCCAAAGTGGACTTCATGGGAGACGACCAAGCAGAACACCATTGTTGAAAAAAAAACATAAAAAAGCCAGACCGGAAATTGTCAAACTACATGTTGACAAGGCACAAAACTTCTGGGAGAATGTCCTATGGACAGATGAGACAAAAATGGAAGTTTTTGGCAAGGCACATCAGCTCTATGTTCACAGATGGAAAAACGAAGCATATCAAGAAAAGAACACTGTCCCTACTGTAAAACATGGAGGAGGCTCTGTTATGTTCTGGGGCTGCTTTGCTGCATCTGGCACAGGGTGTCTAGAATCTGTGCAGGGTACAATGAAATCAAAAGACTATCAAGGGATTCTAGAGAGAAATGTGCTGCCCAGTGTCAGAAAGCTTGGTCTCAGTCGCAGGTCATGGGTCTTGTAACAGGATAATGACCCAAAACACACAGCTAAAAACACAAAAGAATGGCTAAGAGGAAAACATTGGACTATTCTGAAGTGGCCTTCTATGAGCCCTGACCTAAATCCTATTGAGCATCTTTGGAAAGAGCTGAAACATGCCATCTGGAAAAGGCAACCTTCAAACACTAGACAACTGGAGCAGTTTGCTCATGAAGAGTGAGCCAAAATACCTGTCGAGAGGTGCAGAAGTCTCATTGACAGCTACAGGAATCGTTTGATTGCATTGATTGCCTCAAAAGGTTATTCAACAAAATATTAAGTTAAGAGTACCATCATTTCTGTCCAGATCTATTTCACGAGTTTAATTTTTTTTTAAATTCTGTGGAAGCAGGGTTGAAAAGCAATGTCTGAATATCATTTGTTCATTTTCATAGATTTTTAATTTATTATTACTTTTGTCGATTCAAGTTATTTCTGTGACCATTGTGGGTTTTTCTTTCATTAAACAAGGAGTACCAACAATTTTAACCACGTGTGTATTAACATGAAATGCTTCTTTAAAGGTTATGGACCTCTTATGTGAAAAATATAATTTTACAGTGTTAAATGTTTACGTTTAGCTAATAAAATTGCACTAAGTTTCAGAAAGTACATTTCATTCCTTTATCAATTTTCAGACCCCACTAATATGCAAATTGTAGCTTGACAAGAATTTCAAAAGTTTCTCTTGTGGGATTGTTTCCCAGTAGTATAGTCTGAATGTAAGATCTGTGTATGACCAGGTTACTGAGGTTGCCAGTAGCACGTGTATCAGCACAGCTTATAGCCTGCACTTATTTGCCTTACCACTTATTTGTAGCCTGTTTTGTGTTCCCTCCCTGAGATACTTTCTCCCCATCCGCGTACAGCCCCTCTCACTGCTGCAGTCTCTAACACTGAGAGAAGGGAGAAAAAGAGCAGAAAGCCATTAGAAACCGGAACAGTAGCTCGAATACATTTGTCACATTTTTGCAAAAGCACTCATCTAGACAAAGGACTTATAGGCACTCTGGGGCAACAAAAGGGTAAAGCATTTTTACTTAAGACTATTCAGAAAGTAACTTATCTTTGCATTTAGATAGCAAATGTACAATAAAAAACTTTTGGACATAAGTGGACTGTCACAGGGGACCTATGCATGGTAGACTAGCAGCTACTAATAGAAAAACCCACAATGGTCTTTCATTAAACGAGGGGTACCAACAATTTTGACCACATGTGTAGGTATGCTGGGGGAGACATAGGAACAACTGGGAGATCAAAAGGTGAAAGAATACCGTAAGGACTATGTGCAATATAGGACTGTGGATTTATATTATATTCTCACAGGTACTCTTTAAGTTGTCATTTAATATTTTTGCGGAGGTGAATAGAGTCAGATCTCCACCAGTCAATAAAAATAGGCCACCAATTTTAAAGAAGTATGAAACCTCCTTACGCTAATAAATACCATCTTAAGCAATAAAAATTGGTAGCCAAAGAGTTAACCTTAATGAAATTGGTTTATTATGGAAATGGAAAAAGTTGACAAAGAAAGGTTTACATGTAGAACATTGTAATTATCGCACATGCCGACAACAGGTACTTTATGAATAATACTTTTTCTGATCTTAAATGCTACTTTATGCAGTCAGAAATAAATCAAAGCAACTTTTACATTTTCTATTGTAAATTAAAGAACATAGTTAAACCCTTTTTATGCCTTTTTAAAATTAAAATATATTTTCCTTGAACTTTGCCCACTAGATTTTCATGGAAAATATTTTCAACAACTCTAATCACAAAGGAAACAGCAGGAAATGCAAATTTGACAGGAGTGGTCAAGGTACCTATGGGAGCTTACAACAGCATTGCCAGACAAATGGCAATCAATGCCTGCCGGCTAGCCCTACTGCCCAGATTCCATATTTAATCATTTCATTTGAAAGTATTCATTAAGACCTACATATATTCACTCCACACATACTAATGCCCATTGTCCTTGCTTAACTTTAGAATTCTATGCCTTTTTATATTGTTTTCTTAATTTGAAACCAAACATTTTACTTGATTTAACTTTTAATACTATTTCTGTTTCTTAAGTGTATGTACTATAAAAAGGTTACTGGATTCAATAATTTTACGTTTCTGTTGCTTATTCCTCAGATTATGGCTGGTTTCTTTTTTTGAAGGTGTGGTCCAAAATACAAATTAATTTTCATCCAAAACGCTTATCTATTTAATGTCATCATAATCTAAATTATTTTCTAATATACTTTGATTAAAAATTCCCCATCCTCCCCTAACTACACTGTCTATCTGCTTTTCTTATTTTTTTCCTACTTTTTCATTACGCTTCGTTTGAAAATCCTATTGCATGCTGAGGCGATGCTGGTCTATGTGACGCGCCCCCTGGGCCTGTGCTGTGCAGGGGATACCCGGAGCCGGGCCTTCTGTAAGATGCTGGGGGTTGTAGTCTCCGTGGCGCTGACCCGGTCCGTGCCCAGGGTGGTCAAACCAGTGGCAGTCTATTTGTGTTGTAATAAGTGTCAGACTACGCCACCCGTGGATTGCGGTCAGTGGGAACCGCCGCTGCGCTGCAGACCGCTGAGGCTGATGTTATATGCGCAGCCAAGAATGGGATAACTCCCCACGGAGGAAGTATTGCCTCAGGGCAGCTAGAGTAGATGATGGTAGTGATGGTGTGAGCGCCCCAGTACTAATGGTGCTGGTGCGGCGATGAAACACAGAGACATGTGGTTGCAGTTTACAATGCTTTACTCACAGTTCTTTACTGGTCCTAGTCACCTCGGTACCGGCGGTGACTGCCCAAGCCGTGCTGCGTCCACCAGGCAAGGGGCTCGACCAACTCCCAGGCAATTCCAGAGCGTGGCACAGGACTCCCTTCCTTTCCTTTCTCTGGCCGTCCCCAACAGTGACCCACCTTTCTCCAGCTTCCTCGGGCCTTCTGTCGGCGAAACCTCTCTCCGGTTTCCCTGACCCTATGTGGTATGCTTTCCTGGTGGATGTAGTGAGGGGTCACACCAAGATGTGGTCACAACCTCCGGTTTTGGCTGAGGATTAGTCGCCTCCACCAATTTGGGTTCCGGTACCCTGCTCTGCCAACCCTTCACCCTGTATCTCCTGGGCATATGGGGTTCCATCTGTCCTCGTGTCTCTGGGCCTTTCTCTGTGTTCCTGTTCCTTGCTTCCTTTCTTACTGTCCTTTCTGTTCATTCTCCTTTCTCTCTCTCTCAGGCTCCAGCCTCCTGACAAGGCCTGCCTGCGGAGCAGAGCCCATGCAGGGGCTCTGCTTCCTGTCTTCTCCTCTCACTCTTAGCTTCTTCTCTGCACTGCACTGACTCTGTCCTAAGATGGTGCCCACCTTATATACCTCCTTCTAACACCCGAGCCCAGGTGACTAGCAACCAATGGGCTCCTACCTATGCCCAGAGACCCACCCCTATCTGCTCCTACACCACTGGGTTTTCCTCCCCCTCCCCACTCCAGCCAGGAACAGATGCTGTCGTGCCTGCACTTCTGTCTAGTGGGAGCACCGTTGAGCTGTCCCTCGGAAATGGGGTGTGTGTGGTGCATGCAGCTACTGAGTCCTGGTCCACACTCCATCCTTACCCGGGAGTGGAATATCACACCTCTGGTTTGAGGTGCAATACCCCTGTAGCAGCCGAGCCCTCGGGGTGCTACATTCCCCCCTGGTAAATCACAGCACGTCCTCGGGCTGGAAAAGAATAAAACAATTTTCAACATACAAAATTTTTAGAATGCATTCGCATATAAGACATTTAACCAAAAACTCATCCCTTTATGGGAGGTACTCTTTTCTTTCCAACGTTACTGGTATAAACATTATAAGACTTTCTTCATACACGGAAAATACTATAGGCTCTTTAAGCAGCAAATTAAACTTTTTCAGTATAAGACATTCTTAAGTAAAACATTATTTTTTTTTTTTTTTTTTTCTCAAAAACACATTCTTGAGTTCTGGCCGTGGTGCGACTTGCGACCAGGTGTTCTTTCTTCTTAGGGGAATGGCTGCTCTCAGTCCCCAGCCAGATTAGGAAAAAGGGATGGCTGTTCTCAGTCCCCAGCCAGATAAGGGATATAGGGGGTAACTTCTACACAGTTCTATATCAGTCCCAACGGGGACCACACTCCACTCAGTAACAGTTTCTATACCCTTACGGGTAACTATATACAGTTCCATTTACCGTTCACTGGTAACGGTGTCCTCCTGATGCTTCCTCCTTGTACTCTTCAGACCCGTCCGGGCCCTCAGGGTAGTCCATGTCTGGGCGGTACCGCAGTTCCTCCTCTGTTAGATGGTGGACATGGAGGGCATACAGTCCCTTTGCGCCCTTGTGTAGCAGGCCTTGCGACCGGGCCTGGAGAAGGTCGCTGTTAATGACGCCCGGGGTCAGAGGGTGCGACTTTGGGCCTGGGCGCGGGCTGGTGGCGGCAGTGACCAGGGCTGGAGGGCTCGGCAGCAGGGCTTGTTGCGGGGGTTTGGAGCAGGTCGGTGTTTGCAGCGCCCGGGATCGGCGGCTCCACCAGGGGGCCCGGGAGCAGGCTGACGCTGGCAGCGTCCGGGACAGGGAGACTCCTCTTACCTGCTCTCGCGACCGCTCCTGCATCACGCGTCTTCTCCTGGCGCTGGTCGGGGCCCGCGACGGCTGGGGCACTGCCGATGCTGGGCAACTTGGTCTGCTGCCGGTCCGCCATCTTGCTCTCCGTTCCTGGTGTCCTCCTCCCCCCTGGTGGACCGTGGCCTACCTTGCGTTGATCTTCCTCCGTAGGCCGCGGCTCCGCAGTCGATCGTCGGGGTTGAGGACCTTGCGTCGCGCTCCTGTGACGTCAGCGTCGCTCCCTCTCCCTTCCAGGACCTTACGCAGCGTCAGTGCGTGGGACGGAGCTTCGGATCTTGCGCACTTTCGGCGTCCACGCCCCTCTTCTTCTCGCGCGGCGTCCCGAAGATGGCGTCCGATGGCGGGAAGCGGCTGCGGATGGCGGAAAACGACCCAAGATGCCGTCCGATGGCGGGAAACGACCCAATATGGCGTCTGATGGCGGGAATCGGCTCCGGATGGCGGGAAACGACTCCGGACGGCGGGAAACTTCTGGAAATGGCGGGTGACTTCTTTTCCAGGTACATGTACAATTTTCTTCAGGCACGCAATACCCGTTTGTGGCGGGTTGGTCTCGATCCTGCCGACTACGCCAAAGTTGACGCGCCCCCTGGGCCTGTGCTGTGCAGGGGAACCCGGAACCGGACCTGTTGTAGGATGCTGGGGGTTGTAGTCTCCGTGTGGCGGTGACCCGGTCCGTGCCCAGGGTGGTCAAACCAGTGGCAGTCTTAAGTACTAACAATGTCCGACTACGCCACCCGTGGATTGCGGTCAGTGGGGACCGCCACTGCGCTGCCGACCGCTGAGGCTGATGTTGTTTGCGCAGCTGAGTATGGGATGACTCCCCACGGGAGAAGTATTGCCTCAGGGCAGCTAATGTGGATGATGGTAGTGATGGTGTGAGCGCCCCAGTACTAATGGTGCTGGTGCAGCGATGAAACACAGAGACGTGTGGTTGCAGTTTCCAATGCTTTACTCACAGTTCTTTACTGGTCCTAGTCACCTCGGTACCGGCGGTGACTGCCCAAGCCGTGCTGCGTCCACCAGGCAAGGGGCTCGACCAACTCCCAGGCAATTCCACAGCGTGGCACAGGACTCCCTTCCTTTCCTTTCTCTGGCCGTCCCCACCAGTGACCCACCTTTGTCCAGCTTCCTCGGGCCTTCTGTCGGCGAAACCTCTCTCCGGTTTCCCTGACCCTATGTGGTATGCTTTCCTGGTGGATGTAGTGAGGCGTCACACCAAGATGTGGTCACAACCTCCGGTTTTGGCTGAGGATTAGTCGCCTCCACCAATTTGGGTTCCGGTACCCTGCTCTGCCAACCCTTCACCCTGTATCTCCTGGGCATATGGGGTTCCTTCTGTCCTCGTGTCTCTGGGCCTTTCTCTGTGTTCCTGTTCCTTGCTTCCTTTCTTACTGTCCTTTCTGTTCATTCTCCTTTCTCTCTCTCTCAGGCTCCAGCCTCCTGACAAGGCCTGCCTGCGGAGCAGAGCCCATGCAGGGGCTCTGCTTCCTGTCTTCTCCTCTCACTCTTAGCTTCTTCTCTGCACTGCACTGACTCTGTCCTAAGATGGTGCCCACCTTATATACCTCCTTCTAACACCCGAGCCCAGGTGACTAGCAACCAATGGGCTCCTACCTATGCCCAGATACCCACCCCTATCTGCTCCTACACCACTGGGTTTTCCTCCCCCTCCCCACTCCAGCCAGGAACAGATGCGGTCGTGCCTGCACTTCTGTCTAGTGGGAGCACCGTTGAGCTGTCCCTCGGAAATGGGGTGTGTGTGGTGCATGCAGCTACTGAGTCCTGGTCCACACTCCATCCTTACCCGGGAGTGGAATATCACACCTCTGGTTTGAGGTGCAATACCCCTGTAGCAGCCGAGCCCTCGGGGTGCTACATATGCACGCCGGGTATTCTGGCCAAGCGTACTGACAGTGCGCTCTGTTGCTGGCTTATTGCTACTGATTTGAGCGGAAAAGGGAGCGCCGTGGCATTGTGCACCTCACACAGAGCACAGGAATTAGCCCAGCCTCTGAAACAAGCATCCCTGATGATGTCTTGTTTCAGGGAGGGGGCAGAGGCAGCCTCTGCCCCCTGATGGTGCTTCATTTGAGTATCTCAGCATGCACTGGGATTCTCAAATGAAGCATCATCAAAAGAGTGTAGGGAAAAAATAAGCACATAATGACTGATTAAATCATGTGCAGGGAAAGATTCGGGCTCAGAGTGCGAGCCCGCATCAAAGGCAGGGACACAATATATGACGTCATATGTTGTGAAGCAGGTAAGCATTCTAATATGCATGATCAATATGAAAAGGTTGAAAATTGAAAAGGTTGTAGTACACAGCTCAAAAAGTGCAAGATGTAGATGTAGCTACAAGAATACAGTATTTTTTCAATATATATATTTGTACTTGTAAGTTGTAGTATATAACATGGGCAAGAATATATGGACATAGACAACCTTTCTAATAAGAGAGCAGAACCACACCCATTGCAAACAGTTAAAGGTGCCTGTACGCTGGGCCAGCTCCAGGTTTTCGTGGCCCCTGGGCGAAAGAGTCTCATTGGGTAGTGATCAGCGAGCACTAAAATGCTCAGGTACTCATTACTTGGGTCGAGAAAATCGTATTGCTCGGGTGCTTGACCTAAGTAACGAGTATAATGGAAATCAAAGGGAAACTCAAGCATTTTTACAGCGCCCCTCCCCCCCTGGAGGCCTGGAGGGGGTCTAAAAATTGGTCAAATCGATGGAAACAGCACTGATATGGCATGGGAACAGCATGGGGAAGACCCCTGGAAGCATCTCTGACTCCCAGGTCGCTGCTGTGAACAATGTTGTCAGAGTATGATGCCACTTTTATGGACTCACAATAAAACATACAAAAATGGCGATAAAATGGATTTTCCTTGAAAAATTTTTAAGAATCATTCTTTCCAGGATAATGACAAAATAACTGAAAAAAAAAGCTCCTCCACACCTTGGGCTATGTTCACACTTAGTGTTTTTGCTGCGCTTTTACACATTCATATTGATTTCAATGATGAAAAATACATTCACCAGTAAATGTAATTTTAACATTTTACTACCTTATCTAGCCATGTGGTGTGACATGATGAAGATATATTTCATTTATGAAGGAAGGACTGAATGTCACAAAACCTATTTTTACATGGCCATCAGGCGGCTCTCACTATTTGTAGAGGGCCATCAGGCAGCACTTACTCTAGTTAGAGGGCTAGCAGTCGGCCCTCACTATTGTTAGAACGCCAGCAGTTGGCTATGCTTTGCATAGCCGCATATTGCAATATAACGTATCCATCTGAGGTGGTCAAATTTTCTTTTTTGTATATATTCTGTAAAGTTTGAAACCTGGATGTCCAGCGGGCGGCACTCACAATAATAGAGTGCCAGCAGGCGGCCTCCACTATTTTCATAGGTCCAGCAGACGTCTTGATAACAGATGAGACCAAGATAGAGCTTTTTGGTAAAGCACATCATTCAACTCTTTACTGTAAATCGAATGAGGCCTATAAATAAAAGAACAAAGTACTTACAGTCAAATGTGGTGGATGTTCAAATATATTTAGTGGTTGCATTGTTGCCTCTGGCACAGGGTGCTTTGACTGTGTGCAAGGCATCATGAAATGTGAAGATTCCCAAAGGATTTTGGGTCGCAATGTAGTGCCCACTGTCAGAAAGCTGGGTTTGCATCCTGGGTCATGGGTCTTCCAGGATAATGACTCAAAACATACAAGAAGCACCCAGAAATGGATGGAAAGAAAGAAAAACACTGAAAAGTTCTGAAGTGGTAATTCCAGCTCCAGTAGTGTCAATTCTCACACCACTAATTCTTACATTCAGAAGTTGTAGAGAAACTGCCAATGACACATTAGATCATTATATTTTGTGAACTTTGATTAATTTCTGTCAAATTTGAAAAATTTTGGACAACTTCGATGAATTTCTGTCAACTGTGATAAATTTCTTTCAACTTTGAAGAATTTCTGAGTACAGATCACTGTAATAATTATGAATGGTTCAATGAGTGTATGGAAGAAAAATAAATCTAGTTATGGACTGTGGAAGTGATGTATGCGACCAGAATGAACACTCATTTCCAGCATATGTTACCACCTAGCACCTGTCCCTATTGTAAATACAGCTAACAGCGGTATCAATAGGAAATAGAATTTTTTTTTTGCTGGCAGGAGCACGGAGTATAAGTCAATAATCCCCGACTAGATGCCTGTAATACGCTATCCCTAGTGCTCTAGCTTACCCGTACATGAATTGCATTAAGAGAGGTAATATTGTAGAATATAAAATAGATTTTAACCGGACCCGAAGAGTTTTTTTTGGATGTGGCAGCATCAAACTGTGAAGGAACACAAGCAACACTGCATGCTTATATGAATTTGTGAGTACAGATCACTGTTAAAAATTAAGAATCGGTAAATGAGTGCATGGAGATAATCAATCAAGTTATGCACTGTGTAAGAGATGTAGGTGACGACAATGAACACTCATTTCCAGCTGATGATACCTAGCACCTGTCCCTATTCTAAATGTAGTTAACTACGGTATCTATAGGGAATATAATTTGTTTTTGTTGGTTTGCTTGCAGCAGCATGGAGTATGAGGCAATAATCCCTGTCTGTAATACGCTATCCATAGTGCGATAGCTCACCCGTACACAAATTGCAGATAAGAGACATAATATTGTAGAATATAGAATCAATTTGAAATGGCCTTCCTATTATTAAGAAGTGGGTCTCCTATACTGTTACTGCATATACATTAAGTGCAAGGGCTGCCAAAAATTAGGACGCACTCCAATACTACTTTGAATAGATGTAGTGAAAGGCCTCAGAAAATTTTTATTAAAAATTATTAGGGAGTGGGTCTCCTATACTCTTAATACGTATGCAGTAAGTGCAAGGGCTGCCAAAAATGAGGACTGACTCCAATACCACTTTGAATAGATGCACTGAAAGGCCTCATAAAAATTGTGTTCAAAATTATTAAGGAGTGGGTCTCCTATACTGTTACTGCATATGCATTAAGTGCAAGAGCAGCCAAAAATTAGGACAGAATCCAATACCACTTTGAACAAACGAACTGAAGGGCCTCAGAAAAAACGTATTAAAAATTATTAAGGAGTGAGTCTCCTATACTGGTAATGCGTATGCCCTAAGTGCAAGGGCTGCCAAAAATTAGGACACACTCCAATACCGCTTTGAAGAGATGTAGTGATGCTCAGAAAAAATTGTATTAAAAATTATTAAGTAGTGGGTCTCCTAGACTGTTAATGCGTATGCATTAAGTGTTAGAACCTTGCTCTTAGGTTTTTTCCTTTGCTGGTCACATGACCTCGTTGGCCTATTTAATCCTACTCCGCCCTTCTGGCTTTGCTGGACTTCATTGTATAACTACTTTCTAGCTAGCCTGTGCTCTGTATCTAACTCTGTTAGTTTGCTTGGTCTACGGACCTCAGTGTTCTATATATTTTGTTTGTTTGTCTGTCTGCTACTATTTCTGTTAGGAGGTGTCCCATTTTCCTCCCAGTCCTTAGTACTTGTAGGGATTCCTTCCCCACATCTATAGGTCTCTGTACAGACTAGCTTAGGACTTTAGCAGGTCTGATCGCAGGATCAGGTCCCCTGTTACATCGTAGGGATAAAGCTGAGTTCTATCGTAGGGACAGATCTCCTCTCTTTCCTTAGCTCTGGTAGCAGAACATAACATTAAGTGCAAGAGCTGCCAAAAATTAGGACAGAATCCAATACCACTTTGAAGAGACGAATTGAAGGGCCTCAGAAAAAAAGATTTTTCCCATTATTAAGCAGTGGGTCTCCTAGACTGGTAATGTCCATACACTAAGTGCATGGGCCGAAAAAAAAATCCATGGGTATATGTATATATATATATGTTATGGAATGTTGCATGTGGGTGTTGCATGATGGTCACCCTGTTGATATGGTGGTGGAGGATGAGGAAAGGGAGAAGGAAGAGGACGACATAAAATAGACAAAATCCTGAAGCGTATACCCCTGTCTGGGTGTGAAGGGTTGCATGAGAGTAGACCAGTAACAAAAATAAAAGCACTTGATTTGAGTTTATGTTTCGATGCTGTCATTCAGTAGTGTTGAGAAGTGTGGGCCAACCCAGCCCTTGTTCATTTTGATAAGAGTCAGCCTGTCAGCTGACAGGCGGAAGTGCCTATCAGTTATAATACCCCCGGCGGCACTAAAAACCTAGCGGCAGGGCAGGCCAGGACTTCCAATGCGCAGACAGTTCATGCCACGTGTCCAGCTTGGATACCCAATAGTTGTAAGGAGGAATCACGGAGGACGCTGGTATGGTCACCAAGGTACTCCTTTAGCATATTCCAAAACTTTTCCCTCCTTGTCAGAGTAACCTGCGCATCAGGGCCTGAGCACTGGGAGGGTCTGAGAAAACTGTCCGAGACCTTTGACAGTGTTCCCCTGCCTCTGCTGGATTGGATTTGTGTCTCCCTCGCCTGTAATCCTTGGTTGTCCAAGAAACTGTGACGTCTGCCGCCAGCATTGTCAGATGGGAATTTTTTTAATAATTCTTCAACAAGGGCCTTCTGGTACTGTAACATTTTATTAGACCTCTCCGCCATGGGAAGGAGAGATATTAAATTCTCCTTGTAACATTGGACTAGAAATGTGACCAATCAGTAATTACTGTTGCCCAAAATACTTACAACGCGAGGGTCACTGGAAAGGCAGTGGAACATAAACTCAGCCATGTGTGGCAGACTGCCAACAGTCAAGACTTCCCTGTCCCCAACAAGAGGATGCCTGTCCATGTTCTACTCCTCATCCTTCTCCTGGTCCTCCTCCTCGTTCTCCCTCTCCTACTCCTCTTCAGGCAATCCACACTGAACAAACGGGATGAATGTGGTGTGGGTAGTACCATCTGTAGCGCAGGAAACCAGCTCCTGTTCATCCTCCTCATTAACACCAAATCGTTGAGATGAGATTTATAGTTCCTTGCTCCATCTTATTGTGCTCCGCCTGCAATGCCTCCTCTTTAATTGTGAGCAGTGAGTGTTTTAGTAGACAGAGAAGCGAGATGGTGACACTAATTATAGCGTCATGACACTCACCATCTTAGTAGAGTCCTCAAAATTTTAGAGAACAGCACAGATGTCAGACATCCATGCCCACTCATCAGCTCTTATGTGCGGAGGCTGACTGGAATACCGACGAGCATGTTGAAGCTGGTACTCAACAACTGCCCTCTGCTGCACACAAATTCTTGCCAACATATGCAACGCTGAGTTCCAACGCGTGGTGATATTGCACACCAGTCAGTGAGCTAGAAGCTGCAAATGATGCTGAATCACTGCCAGGGCGGCGGAAGCTGTAGCTGACTTTCTGAAATGGGCACACATGCGGTGTACTTTCACAAGCAGCTCAGGCAGATCAGGGTAGGTTTAGCGAAACCGCTGAGCCAATAAGTTGAGCAAATGGGCAGGCATGGTATGTGTGCAAGGTTGCCAAGCTTCAGACCTGCAACCAGGTTCCGGCCATTGTCACACACGACCATGCCTGGTTGTAGGTTCAGGGGTGATAACCACAGATCTGTCTGCTCTGTTACAGCTTTCAACAACTCTGCAGCGGTGTGCGGTTTGTCAAATAAGCAGATTAGCTTCAGCACAGCCTGTTGCCGTTTGGCCGACACAGTGCTGCAGTGCTTCCAGCTTGCGATTTATGTGGTTGTTTCAGAGATGGAGGCTGAAGAGGAGGAAGAGGTGCAGGAGCTACTGTAAAAGGTGGGGACAACCTTGATTGAACCAGGGCCCTCAGTCCTCAGCATCTGTAGCACGTGTTCTGTCCCAGGGTCCGACTGGGTACCGGCTTCCACAATATTAACCCAGTGTGCCATCAGTGAAATGTACCGTCCCTGGCCACAAGCACTTGTCCACATGTCCGTGGTTAGGTGGACCTTCCCAGTAACGGCGTTGGTGAGGGCACAGGTGATGTTCTGAGACACGTGCTTGTGTAAGGCGGGGACGGCACACCGGGATAAATAGTGGCGGCTGGGGACCGAGTACCGAGGGACAGCCACCGCCATGAGGTTGCGGAAAGCTTCCGTCTCCACAAGCCTGAAAGGCAACATTTCCAGTGCAAGCAATCTGGAAATGTGGCAGTTTAGTATTGTAGCATGTGGGTGGGTGGCTGCATATTTGTGCTTGCATTCCAAGGACTGGGGTAGGGACAACTGAACGCTGCGCTGAAAGAAGGACATGGTTGCTGACAGTGGTGGTTGCAAGTGGGCAACGACAGGTGCATGGTGGAAGGCATCTTTGCCTGCATCATGGACAGCGGATTGGCGTGCGCGCACAACAGTGGAACAGGCAGTGATGTCACCCGCAGACACTTTTTCTGGACCCTGGCGTTCGGCTCAACTAGTCAGGTGCTTTGCTGTCATGTTCCTGAGCATGATGGTGGTGGCCAGGCTGTTAGTTTTGCTGCCACTGCTGATGCTGGCATGGGAGATGTTGAAAATGGCCTTTTTTGGGTTGACTGGGCAGTCTTTAAAAAAAAAAAAAAAAGAGTCAGACTCGGGAAGACCTAGCAGTTTGACTGGCAACTTCCCTTGTGTTGGTGTTCTGGGGAAGCCTTGTGTCTGTGGCCACCCCACTGCTTCTTCCTGCCTATTGTGGTGCCATGGCTTCCTCCCCCTCTGCGCTGCTGTCCTCGCTATGCATGTCACCTTCCTAGGTTTGGTCAGTGACTTCATCGTCCACCACCTTGTCTTCCACGTATGCACCCTGGTCCTCCTCCTGACTTGCTGGCAATTGTATCTCATCATCATCCACCTCTTGAGACATCAATTGCAGTTTTCCACCGTCACCTTTTGTGACCATGGCTGCTCAAATATTTGGGCATCGCTACATGCGATCTCCTAGTGTCCTGCTTGAAGCGGCCAGGGTGAAGGGACAGAATCTAAAAATGGAAATGTGAACAGCTCTACGGAGTGTCCAAGTGTGGGATCACTTGTCTCCGGGCACTCGGCATGGTGGGAGGAAGGAGGATCAGGGTGAGGAATATGCGGTCCAGCCTACTGCTACTGAGACTTGACTGTGTGGAAGACAGGGTGGTGGTATTAGTGGCAAAGTGACTGGAAGCATTATCTGCTTTCCAACCAACAACCTTTTCACACTGGTCTGGCTTCAAGAGTGGTGTTCCACGCCCCTCTAGAATGTGGGACAGGAAGCTAGGTCGAAATGATGTGGGTATTTGTTGTGCTCCCGCAGCAGGCACAGTTTCACCTTGCCCACAGCCTCGGCCTCTGCGTGCACCATCAGCATCACGTCCACTTCCTCGTCCCTTACCACACACCTTGCCCATTTTAAATGGAGTATGATATTTGGCAGCTTCCAAAAAATGTCAGGACTATTACCGCAGTAATATTTGATCACCTCTGATGACCACATTTTTATGCAGTGGCGGCATAGCAATGCTATTGGTCAGCGGCCAAGTGTGGATATGTTTTGAACGCACAACTGGCACACTTTAACTGGAGTATAATATTTGGTAGGTTCCAAAAAATGTCAGGATTATTACCGCAGTAATATTTGATCACCTGAGATGATGGACACGTTTCTCTGCTTGCACTATACAGAAATGGTATTCAAATCAAACAAATCTGGCTGTATGATGTTAACAAACAAATGGAGCAGTATAAATGGTGCATAATATTGCTTTTCACAAAATTGATCAGGATTAATAGCAAAAAGAATGTTATTAGCCCTGATATCTAGAGCTATTGATATGAGTTCCAGCAGCAATACTAGCTCGCCACAAACTCTGCCTAACTACTGCTAACAGCAGTATTAATATTCATCAGATTGAGCCCTTACAAGGACTGTTGCTGTAGATGAAATTAATAATAGTGGTGTGGACTCTCTGCCTAAAATAAGCGCCAATTCTCTCCCTCGCTCAGCAGCACCTATCCTACTCTGCCTATTTGATGGGGTAGACTGTGACTAGAATGAGGTCCCGGGTCTTGTATAGACCCAATGACACTATGCGGCCAGTCAATCTCTGTAATCCCACAACCAACATGGTTATGGCATTACAGTGACTGTCAGGCAATCCCTGCATGTTACTTGGCTGCCTAATAAGCGCCAAACATGCAGAGTAGGGATTTGAGCTCCCACCCGAACATTCAAAAAATACTCGCTGAGTAAGGAGCATCTCGAGCACCGTGATGCTCGGGCGAGTAACCAGTAGTGACGAGCATGCTCGCTCATCACTATCGGTGGGCCCCTTTAGCACTTACCATGATTCATGATGCACAGATACAATGCCAAATAGTTCAATTACTTCTTACATTACATGAGTGATATCAATTGTAAATTCTACAATAGCTCAGAAACTGGCGAATCTTCACAGCGCACAGTGTGTGGCATAGGGAGATTCAAATTTTCATTTCAGACTGGACAGTATAGTCCTCCATATAGTATTATGAGCACCACATAGTCCTCCATACAATATTATGGGCATCACATAGTCCTCCATACAGAATAATGAACCCCATATATTGCTCCATACAGAATAATGAACCCCATATATTACTCCATATAGAATAATGAGCCCCATATATTGCTTCATACAGAATAATGAGCCCCATATATTGATTCACACATAATAATGGACCCCGTATAATGCTCCTTACAGAATAATGGTCTCATATAATGCTACATACAGAATAATGGGCCTCACATAATGCTTCATACGGAATAATGGAACCCATATAATACTCCATACAGTATAATGGGTCCCATATATTGCTTCATACAGAATAATGGACTCCATATAATGCTCCATACAGAATAATGGACCCCATATATTGCTCCATACAGAATAATGGACCCCATATAATGCTCCATACAGAATGGGGCCCATATAATGCTCAATACAGCATACATACTCACCTCTCCTTGCTGGCTGCTGCTGCTCCGGACTCCTCAATGTCTTCCCGCACTCTGCACTGTCAGAGCAGAGGACGTGCTGTAGTGATGTCATCGCGCTCTCTGCCCCTGACATGTCACAAGGTCAGAAGACGCGGAAGACACCGGAGCAGCGGGGAATGGGGAGAGGTAAGTATTGCAAGTGCTGGGGGCCTGAGAAAGTGGGGGGCCCACTCGCTGGTGCTGCCACCGACTCATGGGCCCCATAGTGTGCCAGTGACCCCGACGGCGAGTCGGCCCCCCTGCTTGCTTAGGGCCCCGGCACTTGCTCGGGTGCTGATGCAGACCCTGCCTGTACACCCAACAGTAGTGTGCAGTGCAGCGCAAAACATACATGGTTGGTTTTCACTTGCTTTTTGCAATTTCTCATTTTGTGTAGTTTTTACTAGCGAAATACATTAAAGACACATGCCAAAAACTGTTTGTAAAACTGCTGTAATTTGCTGTAAAAGTATTGTGTTTTTAATCCTGCAACACAGTTTTCTGCCTTTTTTTGTTTGCCTCCAATTCATTATTTTATTTGAGCCTTTTTTGAACACTATTTTATATACCCTCGCTTGTCATATGCTTTTTTTCCCTTTTCACATTTGTTTCAGATGTTTTTGCCAGATTCATCACTTGCAACTTTTTAAAAAGTTGCAAAATTTGGCACAACTCCACTCCAGTCTCCCCCTCCCATGTATTTTTGAGTACGACAATTGTGTAATTTTCTGTGCCTTCTTGCGCAACATGTGACTTTTGGCTCCAAAAAGTTGCCAAACGGTTCAAGACCTAAAAGAAAGACCATTTTTGACTTGCCATCAAATTCATAAATTGTGTGCGTTAGTTTGAAGAATTTCGTGCCACAGGATAAAAAAGCAAAGTGACTTAAAAATGTCATTCCCATAAAACCACACCCTTTAAAAGAGTTAACCCCCCAGCATATAACATTCTGGCAGAAAGTTTATTGGCTCTAGTTCACACAGGCTAGCAACCTGCGTGACACATAGCTCCCCTCATATACCATACCAGTGACTCTGTCACATATTCCCCCCCTCTGCCCAAAGCCAGGGGTTTGGGCACCTTCCGATACGAGACAGGGAATTCTAAACAGGACATCAGCGTTCCCATGTAACTTCCCAGGCCTATGCTCTACGTGAAAGTAGAAGTCCTTAAGAGCTAGGAACTATCTAGTTACCCTGGCATTTTTACCCCTCTTTTCCCTCAATCATCTCAATGGGGCATGGTCTGACACCAACTTAAACTTCCAGCCTAGTAGATAGTATCTTAGTGTATCTATGGCCCACTTTATGGCTAAACACTCCTTTTTTTCTCGCAGGAGGACAGTTTCCAGCTCAGATAGAGAATGTGATGTTCTTCTCCATTTATCTCAAGAGAGTACGGCTCCTAGATCAATCTCTGAAGCGTCTGTCTGGACCCCAAACTCTTTCTTAAAGTCTGGTGCGGCCAGGACCAGCTGTTTACACAGTGCAGACTTCAGCAGTTGAAACGCGGTCTCTGTTTCCTCCGTCCACTTCACCGTGGTTGACCTGGTGCCTTTTAGGAGATCCGTCAGTGGCACGGCCATCATGGCAAAATTTGGGATAAACCGCCTGTAATATCCCACCATTCCCAGGAATGCTCTCACTTGCTTTTTGGAGAGCAGTTGCGGCCGGGTCTGGATTGCCTCCACTTTATTAACTTGCAGCTTTATTTCTCTCTCCCGACAACATAGCCCAAGTACTTGGCCTCCTCTTTTCCAATGGCACATTTTTTTGGATTTATTGTAAATCCCGCCTTCCTTAGAGCATCCAGAATGGCCTGTAGTTTAGGTAGGTGACTAGCCCAGTCTGGGCTAAAGACTATAATGTCATCAAGGTAGGCTGCGGCATACATCTTATGTGGGGCTAGGATTCGATTCATAGCCCTCTGGAAGGTGGCTGGGGCCGCCTGTAGCCCGAACGGCATCCGAGTGTATTGAAAGCACCCATCCGGTGTTGAGAAAGCAGTCTTCTCCTTGGCCGTCTGGGACAAGGGGATCTGCCAATAGCCCTTCATCAAGTCGAGAGTGGTGATGTATCTCGCCAGTCCAAGCTTCTCGATGAGTTCGTCGACGCGGGGCATCGGGTAGGCGTCACACTTGGACACTTCATTCAGACAGTGGTAGTCATTACAAAACCTTCACTGTCCGTTGGGTTTTGGCACGAGGATGATTGGGCTCAACCCCCCACTCTTTGACTCCTCTATCACACCGAGGTCTAACATCCTCTTCACCTCTGCCGAGATCACCTTCCGACGTGCTTCCGGAATCCTATACGGCTTCAGATTCACTGTTACATGTGGTTCTGGTAGCACGTCATGCTCTACCACCTGAGTATGCCCTGGCAACTCTGAGAACAGCTCCCGATTCCGCTGTAGTAGTTCTCAACATTGTTGCTTCTGGGCTGGCAATAGAGTCTCTGCTATAGTGACCTCTTCCACCTTGCCTTCGGGAGCGGCTCCCAGGCAAGGCATTTCCACAGGCTCCCGGTCTCGCCACGGCTTGAGCAAGTTCACATGGTATACTTGGTGCGGCTTTCTTCGGCCAGGCTGATGGACTCTGTAGTTCACTTCACTGAGTTTCTCCACCACCTCGTACGGGCCTTGCCACTTGGCCATGACCTTACTTTTGACAGTGGGAATGAGAACCAGAACATGATCCCCAGGCTGGAACTGTCTCAGTCTTGCCGACCGGTTATACACCCTCGCCTGGGCTTCCTGCGCCCAGAGGAAATTTTCCTTCACGATGGGCATCACTTTCGCCATTCTCTCCTGTAACTGGGCGACATGATCGATGATGCTCCGGTGGGGGGGTGACCTCGGCCTCCCAGGCTTCCTTAGCGTTTTCTCGGATACCACTTGGATGCCGGCCATATAGAGGCTCGAACAGAGAGAAGCCAGTGGAGGCTTGGGGAACTTCTCTGACGGAGAAAAGTAGAAACAGAAGCAGGTAGTCAATGTTTCGACCATCCTTCTCGACGACCTTTTTGAGCATCTCTTTCAGGGTGTTATTGAAGCGCTCCACCAGGCCATCGGTCTGCGGATGGTAAACGGAGGTTCACAGCTGGGTAATCTTAAGCACTTTACACAGCTCCTAAATCACCTCACTCATGAATGGGGTTCCTTGGTCCTTCAGGATTTCCTTCGGCAGGCCAGTCCTGGCAAGGATGTGGACAAGTTCCCAGGCTATGCTCCTACTGGATGAGTCTCTTAAGGGTACCGCTTCGGGGCATAGTCCATGACGACTAAGATATATTGATGGCCCCGGGCCTATTTAACTAAGTGACCCACGAGGTCCATGGCAATCCTCTCAAAGGGAACGTCTATCAAGGTAGAGGAACTAAGGGACTACGGAAGTGGGAGGTGGGTGCGGTTATCTGGCAGGTGGGGCAGGACCTACAATAGCTTAAGATCTCCCGGTAACATTCTGGCCACTAAAACCTCCTCACTATTCGCTCCTGAGTTTTTTAAACCCCTAGGTGCCCCCCAGAATATGTGAGTGGGCCATGTCTAATACTCTCCGATAGTATGGCCCTGGAACTAACAGCTGTTCCACTACCTCTTCACCTTTCAGTTTGGTTACCCAGTATAACAGCTCCCCCTGAACTGCAAAGTGTAGGTACCTGGTGTCCGCCCCCAGCTCTTGGGCAACACCATTACAAATCGTAACATTGTCCCACACCCCTTTTAAGGTCAAGTCCCGAATTTGAGCTGCCCCAAAGTTCTCTCCGTGCACCTCTAACTCAGGGAGGTCGGTCTCCTCAGTCACAGTCTCGTCCTCGTCACCGACAAGGACACACAGTGGAAATCCATCCACTTACGATGTCAACTGAAGTATTTCTCCAGGGTCCTGGCTTTTGTCCCCGTGACTGAGTCTGGATCCCTTCCCCCACAAATCCCAGAACAAGGGAAAATCACGCCCCAATATGATGGGATGCATCAGGTCCTTGACCACCCTGACCTCGTGGGGTTGGGCGCCACAGTCTATTCAGACTGTCACTCTGGCCACCGGGTAGTTCTTGGCATTCCCATGTATGCAGCGGATGCCCACAGATCTGGCAGGGATCAGCTGGTGGGGAAGGGTGGCACTGATCAAGGTCACCAAACTCCCGGAGTCCAAGAGTCCCAGGACGGTCACTGCATTAATGAACACACACTCACCTGCGTCCCCTCGCCGGGTTGACTGTCCACACTGCAGGCTGGGTAAGCATAGTATGAACATCGTCTGCCTAGGCTGCAGTCCATTGGCTCAGCAAATGTATGACACTGGGCAGCTACGTGTCCCGGACTGCGACATCGCCAACAGATCACATCCTTCACAACAGACCTTGCAGCCTCTTCAGTGGAAGTGGAACGCCCCCAGTTCTGGCTCTGAACCCCTTCCATGGTAAACCCACCCCCTTTAGGGCACTCCAGTAAGGGGAAGTGGCTATGTCGGGTTTCCCCAGGGATTTTTCGACCACTTCTTATCTCTCTACCAGACCTACGAGGTCGTCTGCCTTCCGAGGGTCGCCCTGGTCAACCCAGGTCTGCACCGGCCTGGGTTGGGAATGGATGAACCTGTCCATCACCACACGCTCAACTATCTAGGCAGGAGAGGAAGACTCTGGCTGCAGCCATTTCTGTACAAGATGTAACAAGTAGGCATGAACGAACATTTCAATGTTCGGTTGGGAAAAGTTTTCCTAACAAATTGATTTTCACTGAATGTTCGTCGAACATTTCCAAATCCCATAGGAAACAATGGGGGGACCAAAAAAATACATATACAACACCTAGAAACGGGACCAAAAGCTGCCAAAACACATCAAATTATGTGTAGACACCAGGGAAGTGCCATCAATTGACCCAGAGTACAAGTACTATAATTATTATTACTGTGAAAGCGACATTTATTCAATTGTGCTTTACATGTCAAAAGGGGTCACCGACTGGTACAACAGGAGAGAGGACCCTGCCTGCAAGGGCGCACTGTCACAGACATGGTTTGTGGAACCACTGTGCCACGGACCCCGGAGATCATGGAGGGGCGTGACTAAGCTAGCACCGGACTGTTCACTAGAGCCTCTGATGGTGAGGTTAGACTGTGGCTCCCAATGAACGCCAGGTGCCACTCCAGGACAGACCAATGGACGCACAGCAGCTGGACCCAGTAGGACAGACTAGATGGTGCAGCAGGCAGAGTCTGTATCAGTGTGCAGCAGGCAGAGTCTATCAGGAGTGCAGCAGGCAGAGTCTGTATCAGGAGTGCAGCAGGCAGAGTCTGTATAGGGAGTGCAGCAAGGACTGGTACGCAACCTTACACAACTTAGACTGCAGAACAGGAAGGTTCCACAACAGCCAACCCAATAGATGGAGACCCAATCAGGATTCCCCACTTTTAAAAAATTAGTGGCAGACACCAGCAAAGTGGCATAAATTTCAATACTGTACAAATAGTGTCAATAAGACCCACACCTCTTCCAGTACAGCCAACCCAGGAGATGGAGACCTAACCAGGAGTGTTCACATTGCCCTAAACACCACCGAAGTGGCATCAATGCATCAGACTACAAGTAGTTTAACGCAGACCATAACCTGTCCCACTACAGCCAACTCAATGGATGGAGACACAATCAGAATTCTCCACATTTCCCAATATTAGGGCCTAAAACCTTCAGCAGTTGCAAGAGCGGGCAAAAAAGCCATATCACAGACTGCAATTTCAAGAGATCAATGCAGCACACTCAAAACGACAACATCGCCTACTCTGTACAGTCTGTCATTGGGGTGCAAAAGTCCTTGGAGATCCATGACTTGTACATCTTGATGAAAGTTAGGTGGTCTACTCTTTCAGGGGACAGCAGAGTGCGCTTATCCGTTAAATACACTACCAGCAGCGCTGAAGACACGTTCAGAGAGAACACTGGCTGCCGGGCATGATAAAACCTCCAAGGCGTGAGAGGTGAGCTCAGGCCACTCATCCATTTTTGAAGAACAAAATGTGAAAGGGTCCAAACCTTTCCCTGATGGTATTGATATTGAACTCTAGATACTCCTGCACCATCCTCTCCAGTCATTCACCACGTGTCAGACTTGTACTCTGTTGTGCTGGTGCACGAGCTGGTGAAAAAAATGTGTGAAAGGACTCCAAGAAATTGCTTCTGCCACTTACTCTGCTGCTCCTGCTAAAGTTTTGACGTTGATGAACTGCCGTGCCGGAGGTTGAAATACTACAGCTGCAATACACACTGTGTTCCTCACTGTTATCTTGGGGAAAACCTCTGTTAAGGTTGCTTAAAAGCTTGTTTCAATACTCCAACATAAGTGGGTCCCTTTCCAGTGCGGGAAGCATCTGGCAAAATGTACTCTTATAACGTGGATCTAACAGAGTGGCAACCCAGTAGTCAGCATTATTTTGAATCCTAGCTATACGGGGATCATGTTGCAGATAGTGCATCAAGAAGGCACTCATATGTCGGGCTCTTCCAGGGAGTCCAAAGCCAGGCTGTATTGTGGGCTGCGTAACACTGAAGCTTGTTTCCTCCGTCACCTCCTGCCAACCACATTTAAACGAGTGGGGATGATTATCCTCTTCATCCTCTGACAGCTGCTCGCCCATCACCTCTTCCTCCTCCATTAGTTCTTTGGCTCTTGCACCTTCACTAACAGTTTGCCTGGTATCACCAAATCCCCTCGATCGCAGGAAGCCACTGTCACTTGGCATCCGCCTGTGTGACGACAGTCTGGAACTTTGAGACATTCTTATCCCTTCCGCATCCTCCTCTTCTTCTGGCACAACCACCTCCTGCCGCATGCTATTCAAAGTCTTCTCCAGCATGTAGATGACCGGAATAGTGATGCTGATGATGGCATCGTCAGCGCTAACCAGTTTAGTAGCCATTTCAAAACCGTGCAGAAGGGTGCAGAGGTCCTTAATCTGTTCCCACTCCACAAACGTGATATGCCCCAAGTCCGTACTGCATTGCCCCAAGCTATACGTCATGAAATACTGCATCAGAGCTCGTTGCTGTTGGCACAGTCGCTGCAACACGTGCAGAGTGGAATTCCACCGCATCGCAGATTAACCTGTTAACTGGCACAGACAAAGACCTCTGTACGTATGCAAGTTGATGATATGAGGGGTGTGAAAGGCAGAAGTGAAGCAGCTCATCCAGGCCAGGATAGTGGCTGAGAAATCACTGTACCACCAGGTTGAGGGTGTGAGCCATGCAAGGTACATGTGTGAGCTTGCCTTGACCTAGAGCCGCTAACAGGTTCGCACCATTATCGCACACGGCCTTCCCTGGCTCTAGGTTCAGCCTTAGACAGCCATTGCTCAAAATGAGCCTGGAAAGCTGCCCTCAACTCTTCACCTGTATGACTGTAATCTCCAAGGCATATTAATTTGAAGACTGCCTGATTATGGTGAGCCCTGACTGTGCAGTACGGAGGTGGTGTGTATTCCCTCCACACCCTTGGAACGCATGTCTCGTTAAGGCAGAGGTTGAGTGTGCAGGTGGAGGCCCTAGAGGAGGTAGAGGACGCAGAAGCAGCAGAGGAAGTGGGAAATATAGAGGTTTCTTTTGCAAGCCTTGGGGATTCCAAGATTTGTGGAGCAGCCCCTTCCCCGCCAGCCAGTGCCCAGTCAGCGAGATGTAACGCCCTTGGCCATGCTTATTCGTCCAGGTTCTATGGTGAAAAGCTCCCTGGTACACGTAGATTTAGACAAGGAATGGGTGATGTTGTCTGCGACATGCTGGTGTAGCGCAGGCACAGCTTTCTTAGAGAAGTAATGGCGACTGGACAACTGGTACTGGGGGACTGCAACAGCCATTAGTTTTCGGAAACCATCTGTATCTACCAGGTGGAAAGGCAGCATTTCCGTGGCCAACAGATTGGAGATGGTGAAGTTCAACCTCTTAGCTTTGTCATGCGTAGGAAGAAACAATCTTTTACGTGACCACAACTGTGGGACCGAGGGCTGGCTAAGGTGCTGAGAGAGGGCGGAGTATGGTGAACCGGAAAAACTGGTGTAACTTCCGTTACAGCTGACGTTCTGTCACTCAGCCTGACTGGAGCAGGTAAAGAACCAGAGTTCCTGCGACGGGAGACCTGCGTGACAATACTTGGCATGGTAACAGAGGAGGAGGAAGAAGCAGCGGATGCGTTTGATGGGGCAGCTGATGGTTGTTGAGGTGAGCTGGTCCACATTTCAGTGCGGTAAAATTCCCAGCGTAAAGAATGTAGTTTGAGCATATAAACATTCATGCATGTAGTAGTCAAATTATTGCAGTTTTTCCCTCTGCTGAGTTTTTTATCGCAAAGTTTGCAGATAACGTGAGTTGGCTCATCCTTTGCAGTGACAAAAAAGGACCATGCTAGGCAACCCTTGCTGCCCCCGCGAGCTGCAGACCCATGACTGCAGCTGGCTACAGCCACTAAGGATGCAGTGCTCCTCGTGATTGCATCACTCCATGTCTGCACCGTAGGGCGAAATGTAACCTCCTCATCTTCCTCCTCCACCTCCTCAGATGAGCTACTCGGCTGCTTGACTCTGGGTTCACACCAAGTAGGATCTTCAACCTCATCATCATCCAATGTGTTATCCTATTCCTCACCCTAAATGTGACCCCTCTCCTCTTGTTGCCCTGACAGCACAGTACAGTCCACATGAGCCTCAAGTATCTGAGTGTCATCAGGATAACCCCTCTCCCCTGCAGTTAACGTCGGGTGACGAGGGTCAGGAACCTGCTCGGACCCTACTTCTTCCTGCCCCGAGTCCAAGCTAAAACAATTTTGGGCATCGGTGCAGATACTTTCCTCCCCTTGACTCTGTGAATGTTTGGAGTACACTTCTAATGCCTATGGTGTAGAATGGGTGAAGAGTTCTAGAGACTCGCCCATCTGTGGTTCCCTACAGTCAGTTGGGCAGTTGGTCAGTTGTGACGCAGGGGGAAGCATGAGTAATTGGGGTGCCACCTCTGTTGACTGTACTGCGTGTGATGTTGAAGTGGAGGAAGAAGAGGAGAGGGCACTGGAAGCAGAGCTTGCCATCCACTGTAGCACCTGCTTTTTCTGGGCCTTATCAACAAGGCATATCGCTGTGCGGCTGCCAAAGGAAGGGAGTGCAGTAGGCCGTCCACTAGCATAAGTTGTCAGTTGTCTTTGGATAGGACCTGCTTGTGTTGGTTCACTAGTGCTTTCACAAACATTACCACGTACCTCAGGTACACCTTGAACACCAAGCCTATTCCCCCTTCCCCCACAGTCTCTCTTTTTCCCACTCATGTTGGTCAGATACAGTGGTAGGAGCATGCAATTAACTAAAGAAAAATATGTTTTTTTCCTGTGCAATAGCTCAGCAAACACCTGAATTTCAGCGACACTAAATGACAAGGTAAGATATGGCCTAACGTATAACGTTACTAACAGACAAAAGAAATTTGTTACTGTGCATGAGGCCGATAAAACCTATGAGATATTCTCCAAACAATTTCAAACTGAGATGTTCCCTGTTGTATTACTTTAGGAACAGAAGAAATTTTTTTTTGAATGTGGATGAGGCCAGTATGACATAGAATACATATATGCTCCAATATATTTCAAACTCAGATCTAGTCAGCTGTATCACTTTACTCAGAGCAAAAATTATTTTTGAGTTACTCTGCATAAGCTCTGTGTCCAGTTGACTTTGACCGCCACTGTATGACTTTTGGCACAGGAAGAAATATTTTTTGGAATTGTCCTAGTAAGAGAAGTTTGTTTTGTTTTTTACTGTGAAACCAGTTCAACGCCACTAAAATAGGATCTGCCTTTTAGCAGACTGGATCAACTTTCCACAGTAAAAAACCTTTGGTGGACTCTGCCTGCCAACCAAAAATATATATAGGTTTGACTGTGCATACAAGCTGAATTTGACTGCTACTGACGTAGTAGCTGGCTTATAGAACTGTATGACTTTTGGCACAGGAAAAAATATTTTTTGGACTGGGCGTAGCAAGAGAAAAAAAATATTTTTTTTTACTCTGAAACCACTTGAAGTTGAACTCCACTAACATAGTATCTGACACTAAAAAAAAACTTTAGTGCACATAGCTTTCTATAACACAATAGGAACAGAAAAAAAAACTGATTTTTTTGCTCTGCAATAAGAAGCTCTGCAGACTGTGCAGAGCACTATTTCAACCTCACTAAACGAAAAGGTGCACTGCGCTTGCTTGATCACATTAGCAAGTTATACAAAAGATTCAAGGTATACTGAGACATGGAGCTCTATACCAGTGGTGCACAGCATTATTGTATGGCATGGGCCCTCTGTTTCTGTCAGAATCTCAGTACTTGCACAAGAACACCAAAAATGTGCTGCACCAGCGGTTGCAGAGGTACACAGGCCATGAATTATCTACACTATCTGACTACCACACAAGCGCCCATCTATCTAGTTAATATCTCTCATTACACAGGAGAACACTGAGCTGCGTCTGTCTCCAGCAGTGACATTGATATAATGGCGCTGAGGGAACGAGGCCGCTTTTTATATTGAGAGGACATGTGATTTCTGCAGCCAGTTGCAGAAGCCCTTATGTCTGGACAGTGTAGATGCTTCCTGCGCTATGATTGGCTGGCCGCGCTTTCCTCAGTTAAAGTTACCGCCTACAGGAACAAAAAAAAAAACAGTGCGCCTCTGATCTGACCTGTTCTAAACTCTCCACAGCCCCCATACTCACCTGGCACATGTCACCACCGCTCATCATACACTTGCACTATGCTAACAAAAATGTTCAAAACATTGTGGCTGCCTGTATTCGCAGTCCTGCGCAAATTCGTCAAACTTTTCCGATTTTAAGAAAATTTGCTCGCCTTTGCGATCACGAATCCAAATGTGCCATATTGGTTCCGAATTTGAAACTTTCAAACATTCGCCGAACAAATTCGCTCAACATTAATAGCAAGTCAAACATCTCTGAGCGTGAAGGTCTGTCGCCTGCATACGCCAAGTGGTGGACCCTTTGCGGTCTGACAGACATAGTCACTCCTGAGCATGCCAATATTTGGGTTTTTAATTTGGCGTATTCCTTTGCGTCCTGTAAAGTCATTGTAATAATCCTTCTACGGTTCCCCAGTCAATTATGGTGCCTGAACCTCCGCCCACTGCTCCAGCGGTAATTTCTCCCGTTCTGCCACCCTCTCAAAAACAGTCAGGAATGCCTCAACATCATCCCCCTGGGTCATCTTCTGTAACACTCTCCTTACAGTCTTACTGAAGTATGCATAATCACCTGGACTTGTCGGAGCTGTCGCCTTGCCAAGGATCGCCTTTGCAAGTAACTCGATCTGCTGTTGCTGTTGGCGATGCTGATCCTGTTGCTGCTGTTTCTGGAGCTGAACCTGTTGTATCAGCAGCTTAGTGGTCTCTTGTTGCTGCGGTAGCTGCTCATGGTGCTGCTTCTGCATGCTCTGCTGGCTCTGCTGCATGCTCTGCTGGCTCTGCACCAGGTGCTTAATTAGCTCTTCCATGCTGCCGGACATCTCCTGCTGGCTGGCAGCCTTCACTCAAGACATCCACCGGTCTTTGTAGCAGTTACAAATGTTCCTGGAATCTTGCCCGCATTCTCCATCAACTGTGGTAAGACGCCTCACTTAGCCGCTTCTGGAAGTAGACTCAGGAACCGTATTTTCTCTGCAGGCTTTATTTAGAGGCATAAAGCCCTGCAGCTCCAGCAAAAATAAACACAGCCTTACTGGCAAAACAACAAAACAAAAGAAACGATAGCACAGTCCATAGCAGTGTGGGATTAGCCACACAGGTTGTAGTCCCAGCTTTCAGCTCCTCTATGAGCTGTGGCCTTCCAGTCTGGAGTCTTTGCCACTCCAAACTCAACACCAGAGAAAAAAAAAACAGGACTGAACATTTAAAGGTTGCTCAGCCACACCCTGAGGTGGAGGTATGGGGAATGAAGTCCATTCCATCTCTATGTCATTCCCATAAAACCACACCCTTTAAAAGAGTTAACCCCCCAGCATATAATATGTTGGCAGAAAGTTTATTGGTTCTAGTTCACACAGGCTAGCAACCTGAATGACACATACCTTCCCTCATATATCATACCAGTGACTTTGTCATAATATATATATATATATACATATATATGTGTGTGTATATATATATATATATATATATGTGACTGGATGCCAGGAGGTGACACTATCTAGTGATTTTCATGAATTTCCAGGTACAGGCTTAACTGATTGCAGAAGAGAGGAAAATGATGTGTAATAATGAAAAAAAGATTAATTTTGTCCTGGAACTTGTATATTTTATCATAAATAAGATATAAGCAAGACAGTTAATTACTTAACATATTGCTTGGAGGAAGAGCACTTTTTAATGGGTATAATTCTAGATTTCAGCTATCATCGCTAGCAATACGTTTACTTATTTCCTCTCTGGCAACTGTTACCATTATTTCACTCTGACAGTGTATCTCCATTTTTGTGCAGTGTTCTCTCAGGGGGGTAATATCATTGTTTTTGTTCTCTGATGTAGAGCATTATCATTAGATCAATGTATGTAACTTTATGTAGCTGTACTATTGCGATTATATTGTTGAGAAAGTCCAATGCACTAAAGATAATGAAACAAGTATTTTCCTGTTAAGGAAGTACTCAATTCCCAATGGTATGTCAGACTAAACCCATTATAGCACAGACCAAAGGATCATTACACACTGTCTTGCAGGCAGCAGATTCATCAGACATTCAGCAGCAGTGATTTGCTTTTTGAATAATGATAGGAATAGCAACATGTCTTTATTTTCTTAACGCTAACAATGCTATTTCATGTTGTATAGACCTTGACACATTATCACCCTGAATTCCTGATGTGGCCTGTTATTATTTTTCAAGGAATTTCACTCTGTAATTTACATTATTCACGGATATACAGATTATGGATGAAATGTGAAATAAGTAGTCACAGAGCGTATTGATTGCACGGTTACTACATCAATATCAGCACAGCATCAAAATAATAGCTTGACCTTGACGGACTTGTGTCTTGTGTCATTCTTACTTACTGTGTACGTTTAGGTAAGAAAAGGAGTGAAATCTACTACAATTTATTACTTAAACCTGATATCTTGTTGCTTCATGTAATGTTTGAAAATGTTATGATTACAATAAATGAGAAACTCTTGTTTTTTTCTATATAAAACCCTTAGATTATCTCAACAAGGAAACCCTTTTTCAGAAGTGATCTGCACCAGCTTAAGAAAACGCTCTGATCAGAGCTTCAGGACGAGATGCTTCCAACCACATTTTTCTCAGGAAAGTGTAGTAGTTCATGTTTGGGGCAAGTTAGTCAGCACTGGAGCTACTCTAGTATAGCAGCTCTTTATGTTGGCTATATTGGGGGAACCTCTTTTAGGATAGGGCTTCATAGCGACTTTGACTGTGATACCTATCGCGCAACTAAAGTTTGTTGGTGTCACTGATACATTACAGCACAATATACAGTATGTTTCAGACTATAAGACACACTTTTTAGCAAGAAAAATTTTTGCTGAAAAAAGTGAGCACGTTTAATAGTTTGAAGGCAGCTTCCTGTGATAAACGAGACCGCTGATGCTGTGTCCTTCCCGATCACAGAGAGAACTGCTCTCTCTCCTCTTGCCCCACACTGATCTAAGTGATCGGTGCAGAGCAGAAAAGGAAGCTACCATGACTTTCACAGAGGCTGCACGTCCTGAACGACCTTCCACCCACTAGCTCAGGGACTTTTCAGGTTATGTGATGAATTACATGATCTGGAAGGGACTGCTAAATGGGGTACTATAATAATAATAATAATAATAATAATCATTTTGATTTATATAGCGCCAACATATTCCACAGCACTTTACAATTAAGTTGGGACATATACAGACAATATATCACATTTCAACAGTTACAGGAGGAATGTGGGCCCCGCTTGCAAGCTTACAATCTATATGGAAAAGGGGGGACACAATAGGTATAACATGGTCATCAGCCAGTATCTGTCTAAGGGCAGTTACCGTGTGGAATTTGGTGCATGGAGGATGTGGAGACAGATGAATATGCAGGGGCAGATTAAGATTAACATTAAGGAGGGAACAGGGAAGAGGTAGGTTCGTGAGTTGAGGTGGTAGGCTTGTCTAAACAGATGTGTTTTTAAAGCATGCTTGAAGACATGGGGGCTAGACATCAGTCGGATCGTTTGGAGCAGTGCATTCCAGAAAACTGGTGCGGCACCAGAGAAGTTTTGCAGACGGAGGTGTGAGGTTCGGATTAAGGAGGATGTGAGTTTTAGATCAGTTGCTGAAATTAGGGATGAGATATAGGGCAGTGCAGAACTGTGGAGAGCTTTGTGGGTGAGAGAGATGAGTTTGTATTGTATTCTGTGGTGAATGGGTAATCAGTGCAATGACTGGCTCAGGGTAGAGGCATCGGTGAAGCGGCCTGATAGAAATACAACCCTGGCTGCTGCATTCAGAATGGATTGGAGAGGAGACAGTTTGTTTAGAGGGAGACTGATTAGAAGAGAGTTGAAGTAGTCCAGACGAGAGTGAATGAGAGCAACAGTAAAAGTTTTGCAGTATCAAATGTGAGAAAAGGTCAGATTCTGGAGATGTTTTTAAGGTGCAGGTGACATGAGTGAGTGAGTGATTGAATATGGGGAATAAAGGAAAGTTGTGTGTCAAATATGACCCCAAGACAGCGAGCTTGCTGCTTGCGAGTTATGGCGGTGCCACCCAAGGAAGTTGAAAAGTCAGGTATAGGTAGGTTAGTAGAGGGAGGAAAAATAAGGAGTTCGGTTTTGGAGAGATTCAGTTTCAGATAGAGGGAGGACATGATGTTAGAGACAGCGGACAGACATTCAGAGAGGTCAGAGCGATAGGAGGAGAACCATGAGAGAGCGGTGTCCTTGAGGCCTATAGAGTGGAGCATAGTGAGGAGGAGCTGGTGATCCACAGTTTCAAAAATGGCAGAGAGATCCAGGAGAAGCAGCAGGGAGTAGTGACCATTAGATTTAGCTGTTAGTAGATCATTAAAGACTTTAGTGAGGGCAGTTTCAGTAGAGTGTGAGGAGTGGAAACCGGATTGTAAATGGTCGAAAAGAGAGTTATCAGAGAGATAGCGGATCAGACGGGAGTGGACCAAGCGTTCCAGAAGTTTAGAGATGAAGGGAAGATTAGAGACTGGTCTGTAGATAGCAGTGCAGTTCTTGTCCAGGGATGGCTTTTTAAGGAAAGGGGTTATGATGGCAGGTTTGAATGAAGAGGGAAAGATACCCGAAGAAAGAGAGAGGTTAGGTGGGTAATGACAGCTGGGGAAAGGGACTGAAGGAGATGTGAGTGAATAGGGTCATTGTTGCAGGTTGTAGGGCGAGAAGACGCGAGGAGTCTGGTCACTTCTTCTTCTGTGACCGGTTCGAAAATAGAAAGTGAACTTGAGGTGTGGGAGGGAAGGGGATCCAGACTCTGAAGGGATTGTGCAAGAATGTCTTGACGGATATAATGGATATTTTGTAGGAAATAAGTGGCCAGATCTTCAGCACTTAGGTTAATGAAGAGGGTCTGTACTTTAGGGCTCAGGAGGGAGTGGAATGTTTCAAAGAGTTGTTTAGGATTGTTGGCAAGAGATGTGATGAGAGTGGTAAAGTAGACTTGTTTAGCCAGATGGAGAGCAGAGTTATAAGTTTTGAGCATGAACTTATAGTGGATGATGTCTTCTACTGAAAGTGATTTTCTCCACAGACGTTCAGCACACCTTGCGTAGCGCTGGAGAAAACGTGTTTGCATCATGTGCCAGGGCAGCCGTCTATGCCGGGTCATTCTGCGTGTTGCATGTACTGCTTCATCCTGGGCACTCCGTAATGTATTGTTATGGTGTGACAATGCTGAGTCTGGACAGGAGAGGGAGAGGATGGGAGGTAAGGATGACAGTAGATTGTTCATAAGTTGCTGGGTATTAATGGCACATAGATTTCTGTGTGTATGGTAAGTGGGGGTGTCCCGGGTGAGGAGACAATTCTTGACAGAGAATGAAAGAAGGTTGTGGTCAGAGAGTGGTAGAGGGGAGTTAGTAAAGTCATGCAGCGAGCAGAGTCATGAGAATACCAAGTCCAGTCTTCCTCATGCGTAAGAGAGTTAGTGAGCTATATACTGTACTATATACAGTTGAAACCAGAAGTTTACATACACTATATAAAAAGACACATATGCATGTTTTTCTCAATATCTGACATGAAATCAGAATAAACCTTTCCCATTTAGGTCAATTAGGATTACCATAATTTTTAATATTTGCCAAATGCCAGAATAATGAGAGAGAGAGAATGTTTTAAGGCATTTTTGTTACTTACTGCAAAGTCAAAAGTTTACATTCATTTCATTAGTATTTGGTACCATTGCTCTTAAACTGAATGACTTGGGTAAAACATTTGGGATATCCTTCCACAAGCTTCTCACAATAGTTTGTCAGAATTTGGGCCAATTCCTCCTGACAAAACTGGTGTAACTGATCCAGGTTTGTAGGTCGCCTTGCTCGCACCTGCCTTTTCAGCTTTGCCAATAAATTTTCAATAGGATTGAGATCAGGGCTTTGTGATAGCCACTTCAAAACATTGACTTTGTTATCCTTAAGCCACTTTGTTACCATTTTGGCAGTATGCTTCGGGTCATTGTCCATTTGGAAGACCCATTTCCACCCAAGCTTTAACTTCCTTGCTGATGTCTTGAGTTGTTGCTTCAGTATTGCCACATAATCTTCTTTTCTCATGATGCCATCTATTTTGTGAAGTGCACCAGTCCTTCCTGCAGCAAAACAACCCCACAGCATGATGCTGTCACCCCCGTGTTTCACAGTTGGGATGGTGTTCTTAAGCTTCCAAGCTTCTCCCTTTTTCCTCGAAACGTAATGATGGTCATTATGCCAAAAAAGTTCAATGTTAGTTTCATCAGACCACAGGACATGTCTTCAAAAATTAAGATCTTTGTTTCTCTGTGCATTTGTAAACATTAATCTGGCTTCTTTATGTTTCTTTTAGAGTTATAGCTTTTTCCTGGCAGAGTGGCCTTTCAGTCCATGTTAATACAGTACTCGTTTCACTGGGGATATTGACACAATCTTACCAGCTTCTGCCATCATTTTCACAAGGTTGTTTGCTTTTCTTGCTTGGCTGATATGCACATGTCGGACCCAAGCACGTTCATCTCTAGGACACAGAACCCGTCTCCTTCCTGAGCGGTATGATGACTGGACATCCCCATCTTGTTTGTACTTGCATATAATTGTTTGTACAGATGAACGAGGCATCTTCAGGTATCTTGAAATTGTACCCAAAGATGAGCCAGACTTGTGCAAGTTCACACTTCTTTTCCTGATATCTTGGCTGATTTCTTTAGACTTTCCAGTGATGTTACACAAAGTAGCAGTGTGTTTCAGGTGTACATTAAAATACATCCACAGGTGTGTCTCTAATTAACTTAGATGTTGCCAAAAGATTCCAAACCCGTGACATCATCATATGAGCAGTCCAGAATTGTTTAAAGGCATAGTAATATTAGTGTATGTAAACTTTTGACTTTGCAGTAATAAAAATGTCTTAAAACATTCTCTCTCTCTCATTATTCTGGCATTTGGCAAATATTAAAAATTATGGTAATATTAATTTACCTAAAATGTTTAATGTTTATTCTGATTTCATGTCAAATATTGAGAAAAACATGCATATGCGTCTTTTTATATGGTGTATGTAAACTTCTGGTTTCAACTGTAGTATATGTGTACGTGTGTGTGTATACATGTGTTTAAGTGTGTGTATATATATAAATGTGCATATGTAGCAGAGTTGTGTATGTATATAAATGTGCATATGTAGTACAGCTGTGTGTATATAATGTGCATATGTAGCACGGATGTGTGTGTATGTAAATGTGCATATGTAGCACGGCTGTGTGTGTATGTTAATGTGCATATGTAGCAGAGCTGATTGTGTGTGTATTGTCCATGCAGCAATGCACTGCAAAGTTTACATTAATGAATGTGCTGTAAAGCTATATGTGTATAATTCACATGCTTGAGAGAAACACTAAGGCTATGTGCCCACGATGCAGAAATGCTCCGGATTTTTTCCTGAGCGTTTCTGCATCTCACTGGCAGAAAAAACGCATGCGGATTTAACATGCGTTTTTCTGCCAGGGACAAGCGTATGTCACGCATTTTTCACATGTGTTTTCGCATGCAGGTTGTCAAGCGCTTTTCCAAGCAATTTTAGCATCACTTTGAAAAGTGCTTGACAACTTGGTCACACCATATAAATCCATGCAACCGGCATGGATTTATGTAGTGTGACCAAGTTAATAGTTAAAAAGAATGGTAAAAAATAAAAAATAAACATTATACTTACTTTCTCATGGCCCCCGGTCTTGTCCGGTGTGTTGGGTGGCTCGCTGTGGTCTAAAAGGACCTTCCATGACATCATTTAGTCATGTGACAGGTCACGCGATCGCTGACGTCGGTGGTCGCGTGACCTGTCACATGACTAAATGACGTCATGGAAGGTCCTTTTAGACCATCGTAAGCTGCCGGGGAGCCAGGACGCATCGCTAAGGAGACCAGGGGCCATCGGAAGGTGAGTATAATGTTTATTTTTTATTTTAAATTCTTTTTTTTTACAGGTACTATGGTACCCGGGTCTGGAGGAGAGTCTCCTCTTCTCCAGACCCGGGTACCATCCGCACATTGAATCGCTTAACATCCTCATGTGCACATGTAGTGACGCGGATATTATGTGATTCAATGCAAGTCAATGGCGGCAAAAACGCCGCGATTATGCAAAATTAATGGTAGTGCTGAGGATTTTTCCACAATGATAATCTGCAGCGGAAATTTCCGCAGCATGTGCAAAGCACATGCGGATTATCATTGGGGAACATTGCACACCTCCTACCAAGCGTTTTTTAAGCGTTTCCACGCTGGAATTGCCTCTGCGGAAACACTTAAAAAACGCATCGTGGGCACACAGCCTAACAATAGACTTATTACTTCCTTTTCTTTCCAAGTGCATTAAAATTAGTACTAATGATTCCTTCACTTTACAAGATCAGGGAACATCTGATTAGTAGGAAAAAATGTTTTCCTTATTCTCTGCTGTCTAAATTCGGAGTGCGTGTTATAGTCCGAAAAATACAGTAAGTGAATGGGGTCGCACTGCAACCCTGATGGCACGGAGACAGCAATAAGCAAGTCTCAAAAAATCTGATGCAGTTCAACTACTTGTGACTTGCTTGTCGCAGTTGCAGTACCATCGGGGTTGCAATGTGATTCCAATCAGTTGTATTCTATTGTGCAGCATTATAGCAATGACACTTAGACAGCTTTGTTCATGTATCAGGTGTCGCAGCAAAAGTCACCAAGCAGCTCTAGCCTTAGTTGTCTGTTATCCCTAACAGAAAGTAATAAATGAAGTGAACATGCAAAACACAAAGAAATATTAATATTCAGTGAATACAGTTATTGTACTTAGTGATGATTGAGCACTAAAATGCTCTACTGCTTGGTACTCGAATCGAGCAGGTCGGACGCTCGGACGGGCTTGACTCGAGTAACGAGTATAATGGTAGTCAATGGGAAACTTGAGCATTTTTTCCGGAAGACCCTCACAGGAGGGCTGGGGGGGCAGGAAAATCATTGAAATGGATAGAAACAGGACTCAAATGGAATGAAACAGTGTTGAGAAGATGCCTGGATGAATCTCTGACTCACAGGTCGCTGTTAGGAACAATATTTTCAGAGTATTGCTCCTCTTTTACGGACTGACAATAAAACATACAAAACCGAAGATAAAATGGATTTTACAGGAAAAAATGTTAGTAAATATACTTTCCTGTGTAATGACTTGTATGTAAGGCAAAATAAAAAAAGAGAAGAAAAAAAGCCATCTCTCACCGTATTTCCCTGTCGTTTTTAGCAATAAATAAATAAATAATTTAAAAAACTGCTTTCTCCACCCCTTAATAGCCGAGACAGCTCTCACCGTATTTCCCCATCGCCAATGACTACAGTAGATGACATAAAATAGGAGGAAATTAAGCTACACCCACCGAGAGTCACCAGTAAATGTAATTTTAACATTTTACTACCCTACCTGGGCATGTGGTGTGTGTGACATGTTCAGACAAATCCAGGAGGGACTCTGGAACTCACAAAGCCTATGCGGACTGTTCATGAACTGCCAAAAATTAGAAGGAAGAGGGACTCTGATACACCCTGTATTAGACATAAAGGAGGGCCTCATACACATTCTGTTAAAATTGTTAGGTAGTGTGTAACCTGGCGGCGTCCTTGCATAGTGGTCCATCTCCCACTGTGCAAGAGCGCGCACTTGATTTCCAGTCCAGACTATCACTCTGGCTTTCCTCCATGCTGTCTGCTTGCCTCTGTTTCTTCTGCTTAAGGGCGGCGCCCGATCACTTCCTGCTTCTTGTAGCTGCTGCGGGCACACCCGTTGTGCGTCCTCAGCCTATTGCTCTCTGCCACCTGGTATTTAACCCAGCTCTTTCCTGGAATCCTTGCCTGATCATCTTGTTCTGTCAGTTGGCCTTTGGTCGCTGACGTGCCAGGTCCTTGCCTGTTCATCCTGCCTTCTAGGGGCTGCATACCTAGATCTGTTTCTGTGTTTGTTTGCCTGTCTTTCCGCCTTCCTGAGGCTGTATTTCTAGGCCAGTCTGAACACGCTCCTTGCCTGTTCGTCCCGCCTCTCTGGGGGCCGCATAACCAGACTCGCTCCTGTGTCTCGCTGCAGTGTCGGTTTCTGTCCGAACACTCAGTTCCTGTCTGAACACTCTCCTACCTTTTACCTGTTTTGTTTATATGTCCGTCCCTTCCCTTTTTCTGCAGTGTCTGTACCTGCTCCTAACTCCTACTCGTAGTCGCTGTACTTTCGTTTGTGAGTTTAGTTTCCACTCACTACTTCATTGCAAGTATCTAGTGTGTATCTGGTTCTGCCTTTTCCCTTCCTGTCTGTTCCGTGTGAACAGAGCCCTGTCCGCTCTGCTCCACCTTGCTCACCGCTCCTGCGGTTTCCGCTCTGCTCCGCCTTGCTCACCGCTCCTGCGGTTTCCGCTCTGCTCCGCCTTGCTCACCGCTCCTGCGGTTTCCGCTCTGCTCTGCCTTGCTCACCGCTCCTGCGGTTTCCGCTCTGCTCCGCCTTGCTCACCGCTCCTGAGGTTTCCGCTCTGCTCCGCCTTGCCCACCGCTCCTGCGGTTTCCGCTCTGCTCCGCCTTGCTCTCCGCTCCGGCGGTTCTAGCCTGCTCTGACCCTTTGCTCACTGCTCCGGCAGTCTTGCTCTGCTCTGACCCTTTGCTCGCTGCTCCGGCAGTCTCGCTCTGCTCTGACCCTTTGCTCGCTGCTCTGGCAGTCTCGCTCTGCTCTGACCCTTTGCTCGCTGCTCCGGCAGCCTCGCTCTGCTCTGACCCTTTGCTCGCTGCTCCGGCAGCCTCGCTCTGCTCTGACCCTTTGCTCGCTGCTCCAGCAGCCTCGCTCTGCTCTGACCCTTTGCTCGCTGCTCCGGAAGCCTCGCTCTGCTCTGACCCTTTGCTCGCTGCTCCGGCAGTCTCGCTCTGCTCTGACCCTTTGCTCGCTGCTCCGACAGTCTCGCTCTGCTCTGACCCTTTGCTTGCTGCTCCGGCAGCCTCGCTCTGCTCTGACCCTTTGCTCGCTGCTCCGGCAGTCTTGCTCTGCTCTTGCCCGCCGCTCCGGGCGGTCTCACCCTGCTGTGTTTGTCCACCGCATCTGCGGTTCTGTTCTGGAAGTTCCAGTCTGTACTGAGTCCTATCCACTCTGTGCTCCAGCCTGTCGTGCCTGCCAGTACCTCCCTGCCTGCATACCAGTCATGCTTACCAGCATACACCTGCCTGCATTCCGGCCGTACCTGCCAGTACCTCTTTGCCTGCATACCAGTCGTGCTTACCAGCGTCCACCTGTCTGCATAACAGCCGTGTCTGCCTATACCCCCAGTCTGTGTTCCAGCCTTACCTTCCAGTTCCTGTATTCCCCGGTGTGGGCCAACAGCCGTGTCCGGAGTCTGACCTGGAGTAGACCCTGGTCCCTCTGCTCGGTTCCTCCCTGGTGCACTGGAGTCGTATGCCATCGTGCGACCTTGGTCGGATCGGGCAGATACTTAGTTACGCCCCTCCAGGCACTCTCCGGTTCATGGCACAGTGGAATCACTAATCACGCACACGCCAGTCAGTCCGGGCATGTGCATTACAGTTGCTAACACTTTGCTGATTCAATAACTGAGTTCCAAATCCAATCTTGAATTAGCATAAGCAAAGGAAATGTTCATCGGGAGCTTCATGGCATGGGTTATTATTCCCATGGCAGAGCAACTGCATGCAAGCCTTACATCACCAAGCACCGTGTCAGATAGTTTGGTGTAAATCACATTGCCACTGGGCTCTTAAGTAGTGGAAACATGTTCTGTGGAGTGAATAAGCATTCTTCCCTTCCCTATCAGGCAGTCTGAAGGACTTATGAATGCCAAGAGCATGTTACCTTCATGTCAATGCCCCAGCTGCGTTGGCGACTTCCTCCCCCTCCTCTGTCTTGTTCTTCCACTGAGCTCCCTCTGTCAAATGGGAATGCCATCAGTAGTGCATCTACCAGTGTGTGCCTGTATTCCCGCATTTTCTGATCTCACTCCAGTGACCGAAGTAAGGATGGTACGTTGGCCCAGTGGAACTACTAAACACGCACACGCCAGTCAGTCCAGGCGTGTGCATTACAGCGTGGGACTCCTAGACTCATAAAGCTTATGCACAAAGGGCAAGGGCTGCCAAAAATTAGTAAGATGGAATGCAATACACCCTGGGAGACAAGTAGAGGAGGGCCTCAGAAATTTTTTTTTCCAATTTTTTAGGAGTGGGACTCCCAAACTGATAAAGCCTATGCAATAAATGTAAGGGCTGAAAAACATTTACCCCTGGGGGTTATACATATACACACGTGGTCAAAATTGTTGGTACCCCTCGCTTAATGAAAGAAATCCCACAATGGTCACAGAAATAACTGGAATCTGACAAAAGTAATAATAAATTAAAAATCTATGAAAATGAACAAATGAAAGTCAGACATTACTTTTCAACCCTGCTTCAACAGAATTTTTTAAAAAATTAAACTCATGAAATAGACCTCTCGGGACAAATATTGACAACTGGAGACTGAGTACCGAGGGACAGTTGCCGCCATGAGGTTGTGAAAAGCCTCAGTGTCCATATGCCTAAATGGCAATGTTTCCAGGGCAAGCAGTCTGAAAATGAAATGTGGCCGTTTAGTGTTTGGGCTGTGAGTCAGTAGCTGGGTATTCTTTCCTGTGTTCCAAGGCCAGGGGTAAGGACAGCTGAACGCTGCACTGGGACAAGGAATTGGTTGCTGATGGTGCTAGCGAATGTGCAATGACAGGTGCAGGGCAGGAGGCATACATGCCTATGTCATGGACATGGGATAAGCAAGCACATAGCACAATGGAAGAGGTAGTGGTGTCACCCGCAGACACTGATTGTGGACCCAGACGTTTGGCCCATCTAGTCGGGTGCTTTGATTATATGTGCCTGAGCATGCTGATGGTGGTCAGGCTGGTAGAGGTCAGGCCCCTGCTGATTTTTGTACAGCACAGATTGCAAATGACCATTCTTTTATTGTCTGCACTCTCTTTAAAAAAGCTCCAGACTGGGGAACACCTAATCCTTGGCATGGGAACTTGACGCATGTGGGTGCTCTGGGGAACAGGTGGCCTCCTTCTCTGTCTGGCCGATCCACTGCCTCTTCCTACCTGTTGCAGTGATGCAGACTCTGTGCTGCTGGCCTTGCTCTGCATGGCACCTTCCCAGGTTCGGTCAGTGACTTCCTCGTCCACCACCTTGTCTTCCAATTCCGCACTCTGGTCTTCCTGACTTGTTGACTTAACAATATCACTTGTTGGCAACTGTGTCTTATCATCATCTACCTCTTGAGACAATAATTGCCTTTCCCCACTGACGTTTTCTTCTGACCATGGCTGCTCAAATATTTGGGCATCACTACACATGAGCTCCTCATGTCCCTATTGAAACGTCCAGAGCAAGAGGCCAAAATCAATAAGTGGAAATGTGAAGAGCTCCTCAAAATGTCCGAGTGTGGGATCAATTGTCTCCTAGGAGTCACCATGGTTGGAGGAAGGAGGATTAGGGTGAGGGTTATGTAGTCCAGACTCTTGGATAGTGAGACTGGATCATGTTGGAAACATACTGGAAGCATTATCTGCCATCCAACTGACCACCTGAGCACACTGTTCTGTCTTCAAGTATGATGTCCCATGCCCCCCTTCAAAGTGGGACAGGAAGCCGGGTCTCGTGAATGAGCGTGTTTGTTGTGATCTCATAGCAGGCAGATTTTCACCCGACCCATGGCCTCGGCCTCTGCATGCACCATCAGCAAAACGTCCACTTTTCCATCCCTTACCGCACACCTTGCACATTTAAAATTAGGTATATATTTATATGCCTGACAACTTTCTGGTATTAATAGGGAAAACAAAATATTTAGCCATGAAAAGGAGTTTTCTTTTAACGGTTCAGCAGTGGTATACAAGTACTGCAATAGCAGTGGTTTTAGTAGAGAATGGCAAATATTTAGCCCTGAAAAGAAGTGTTATTTTTAGGTTGCACCAGCAGTATACAAGTACTGCAATAGCAATATTAAACTCTGCCTAGACACCTCTAATGCAAAACTATCTCTCCACTGAATACTTTTACTAGAGAAAGGCAAATATTTAGCCCTGAAAAGGACTGTTGTTTTTAGACTGCAGCAGTGGTATACAAGTACTGCAATAGCAATATTAAATCTTGCCTAGATGCCTCTAATTCAAAACTATCTCTCCACTGAATGCAGGTGACAGCAGTTTTACTACAAAAAGGAAAATATTTAGCCCTGAAAAGGACTGTTGTTTTAACGGTGCAGAAGTGGTATACAAGTACTGCAATAGCAATATTAAACCCTGCCTAGATTACTCTAATCCAAAACTATCCATCCACTGAATGGAGGTAATAATAGTTTCACTACAGAAAGGAAAATATTTAGCCTTGAAAAGGACTGTTGTTTTTCGGTTGCCGCCATCTTTATTATATGGGTTTGCTGCATCCTGGTAGTGCATTAGTTCTGAAGATCTGGGCAGGTAAACATTGCTCCCCTTTTTTGCTGTGTTTTTTTCTTGAATCTTGGATGAATTTTAATTCTTCTTATTGTGGCTTTGCTTTTAGTTTAGTGTAGGGACTCGTAAGCATGAGGAACCTTGATGCAGGTTGCGAGCTTGCGTATTTTGGTCAAAATATCGACCTATACCTCATATATCATATATATATGCATTTTTGTGCTTTTTTATTACAGGGTGCAGCCAGGCCCATCAGTGATGGCATTGTAAACTAGGGTGTCTGTTCTCATGAGTTTGTAGCAGTGTGTCAGTGAAGCTATTCACATGAGGTCGCTGCCAAGAATAGTAAACGACAGAGCCACTATATAAAACCATGAGTGTCCATCAGACGTATCCTGTATAACTGGGGTTCAAATCCAGACATTTGTAGTGAACTAGGAAAATATTGTCCTCCATTTAGAGTTTGTAGCAGTGTGTCAGTGAAGCTAATCACACGAGGTCGCTGCCAAGAATAGTAAACTACAGGGAAACTATTTTAAACCGTGGTGTCCGTGAGACATATCACATATAACTGCGGTTCAAATCCCGCCATTTGTAGTGAACATGGAAAATATTGTCCTCCATTTAACGAGAGCAAGGTGCGTGGCCAGGGACTGGGAAGTAGACGTGATGGTGACAGTGCATGCAGAGGCCGAGGCCGAGACCATGGGAAAGCTGAAATTGTGCCACAACAAACACCCACATCTTGTCGGTGGACCTTCCTGTGTCAATTGCCAGGGGACACCACTATTGAACCCAAAGCAGTGTCAAAAAGGTTGTTGGTTGGATAGCAGATTGCAGTAGCCGTGAGTCTGGACCGCATATTCCTCACCCTGATCCTCCTTCCTCCCACCATGCTGAGTACCTGGAGACAACTGATCTCACACTTGGACACTCGGAAGAGAAGTTCACTTTTCCATTTATAGATTCGGGCCTCTTGCTCGGTCAGCTTCAAGCAGGGCAAGAGGAGAACGCGTGTAACGATGCCCAAATATTTGAGCAGCCACGGTCATACGAAGGCGACAGTGGGAAAGTGCAATTACTGTCGTCAGAGGTGAATGATGATGATGAGACACAATTGCCAGAAAGTCAGGAGGAGGACCAGGGTGCGGAAGTGGAAGACGAGGTAGTGGACGATGAAGTCACTGAGCCAACCTGGCAAGGTGACATGCCGAGCGAGGACAGCAGCACACAGGGGGAGGGAGGCGTAGCACCACAACAGACAGGAACAAGCAGTGTGGTGACCACAGACACAAGGCGGGCAACCATTCCCCGGAACACAAATATGACAGAAGTTGCCAGTACAACTGTTAGGTCTTCCCGAGTCTGGTTCTTTTTTAAAGATTCTGCAGATAACCCCAAAAAGGCCATTTGCATTATCTGCCAGTCCAGCATCAGCAGGGGTAGCAAAACTTAGCAGCCTGACCACAACCAGCATCATCAGGCACATGAAAGAAAGCACCCGACTAAGTGGGCCGAACGCCACGGTCCAGAAACAGTGTCTGCGGGTGACACCACGGCTTGTACCGCTGTTGTGTGTGCACGCCAATCCCTTGTACATAGTGCATGTGAAAATGTCTTCCTCCCTGCACCTGTCGTTGCACACTCTCAACTAGCACCATCAGCAACCACGTCCACATCTTTGCCCCAGCCAGCGTTCAGTTGTCCCTACCCCAGTCCTTGGAACGCAAGCGCAAATACGCTGCCAACACCCCACAGGCCACACTACTAAACTCACACATTTTGTGAATGCTTGCGGTCGAAATGTTGTCTTTTAGGCTCATGGAGACGGAAACTTTCATGAAGCTTTCCGCAACCTGATGGCGGCAGCCATCCCTCGGTACTCTGTCCCCAGCCACCACTATTTCTCCTGGTGTGTTGTTCCCACAATACACAAGCACATGTCCCAGAAAATTAGCCGTGCCCTCAACAACACAGTTACTGGAAAGATCCATCTAGCCATGGACACGTGGACAAGTGATGTGGCGGGACAGTACATCTCGCTGAAGGCACACTGGGTTAATATAGTGGAAGCCGGGACCCAGTCGGACCTTGGGACGGAACATATTCTCCCAATGCCAAGGATTGCGGGCCCTCGGTTAATCAGTGTTGCCCCCACATACTACAGCTCCTGCACCTCTTCCTCTTCAGTCTCCATCTCTGAAATGACCACATCAGTCACAAGCTGGAAGCACTGCCTCAGCCAAGCGGCAACGGGCTGTACTGAAGCTAATATGCTTAGGTGACAAACCGCACACCACTGAAGAGTTGTGGACAGCTCTGAAAGAGCAGGTAGATCTGTGTCTGACACCGCTGAACCTACAGCCAGTCATGGTAGTGTGTGACAATGGCCGGAACCTGGTGGCAGCTCTGAAGCGAGTCAAGCTCACACATGTACCATGCCTGGCCCATGTGTTTAACCTCGTGGTTCAGCGGTTTCTCAAAACCTACCCTGATCTACTTGCCAGTAGTAGTAGTTGTGTGCCATTTTAGAAAGTCAGCTACAACTTCCACCACCCTTGCCGTGCTTCAGCAGTGTTTGCAGCTTCCAGTTCACTGACTGGTGTGCGATGTCCCCACGCATTGGAACTCAACAGTGCATATGTTAGGAAGGATTTGCGAGCAGCAGAGGGCAGTTATTGACTACCAGAATCAACACGGGCGTCGGTATTCAGGTCAACCTCCACACATAAGAACTCAGGAGTGGGCATGGATGTCAGACATCTGTGCCATCCTACAAAACTTTGAAGACTCCACCAAGATGGTGAGCGGTGATGATGCCATAATTAGCGTCACCATCCCGCTTCTCTGTCTTAAGAAATGCTTGCTGCTCACAATTAAAGAGAAGGTATTGCAGTCAGAGCACGATGAGATGGAGCAAGGAACAATACAGGGTGCCCAGCCTCATCTCATTCCAACGTGGATTGGGTGACAACGAGGAAAAGGAGGAAGAACCGGAGTTAGTTTTCTGCGCTATTGACCGTACTACCCGAACAACTGTCATACCGTCTGTTCAGCGTGGATGGCCTGAGGAGAGGGAGGAGGAGGATGAAGAGGAGAGAATGGTCAGTCGTCCTCTTGGTGAGGTCACAAAAGTCTTGCTTGTTAGCAGTCTGGAACACATGGCTGAGTTTATGTTATGCTGCCTTTCCCATGACCCTCGCGTTCTCCAAATTTTGGGTGACAGTTATTACTGGTTGGTGACACTTCTAAACCCACGCTACAAGGAGAACTTTCTGTCTCTTATTCCCATGACGGACAGGTCTGCTAAAATGGGGGTAGTACCAGAAGGCCCTTGTTGTGGAATTATTAAAAAAATTCCCATCGGAAAATGCTGGCAGCAGAGGTCACAGTTCATTGGACAACCAAGGAGTACAGACGAGAGAGACACAAATTCAATCCAGCAGAGGCAGGGGAACAGTGTCAAAGTTCTGGGACAGTTTTCTCAGACCCTACCATCGCACAAGCCCTGATGCGCAGGGTAGTCTCACAAGGAGGGAAAATTTTGGGAAGATGCTGAAGGAGTACCTTGCTGATCGTACCAATGTCCTCCGTGATTCCTCTGTGCCTTATAATTATTGGGTATCCAAGCTGGAAACGTGGCATGAACTGGTTCTTTACGCCTTGGAGGTCCTGGCCTGCCCTGCCGCTAGCATTTGGTCAGAGCGGGTTTTTAGTGCCGCAGGGGGAATTATAACTGATAGGCGCATCCGCCTGTCAGCAGAAAATGCTGACAGGCTGACTCTTCTAAAAATGAACAAGGGCTGGATTGGGCCAGACTTCTCAACACCACCGAATGATAGCAGAGTAACATAAACTCAAATCCAGTGTCTTTTTTTTGAGAGGTCTATTCCCATGCATCTCTTTACACCCAGATATGGGTATATGCTTCCTAATTTTGTCTATTTGCTCTTGTCCTCCTCCTTCTCCACATCCTCATCCTCCACCACCGTATCACCACCATATCTACCATATCACCATGTCTACGTCTCTTTCAAAGGGCATTGGAGTGCGTCCAAATTTTTTACAGCCCTTGCATTCACTGCATAGGCAATAACAGTATGGGAGACCCACTTCTTAATAATGGGAACAATTTTTCCATAAGGCCCTCCTCTACAACTCTTCCAAGGGGCATTGGAGTGCGTCCAAATTTTTGTCAGTCCTTGGATTCACTGCATAGGCAATAACAGTATGTGAGACCCTCTCTTTCTAATGGGAACATGTCATTACTGAGGCCCACCTCTAGGTGTCTTACTCTTTAGATTGGTATTGGGGTTTTTCCAAAATTTAGGCAGCCATTGTACTCAATGCATACACTATAACTGTATAGCAGAACTGCTCCTTTCTAAAGGGAACATGTTGTTACTGAGGCCCACCTCTATGTGTCTTTAACCCCTTAACAACATTTGCCGTACTAATACGCGTCTGTGCCCTGGAACTTAAGAGCCAGACCCGTATTAGTACGTCATGGCGATCGCGCGCGCACACAGGCTGTGAGGGCGCGATCGCCGCCGGGTGTCAGCTGATTGTCACAGCTGACACCCGGTACTATGTGCAGGGAGCGGTCCTGCACCGCTCCCAGCACATTAACCCCCGCGATGCTGCGATCGAAGTCGATCGAAGTCGATCGCGGCATTGCGGGGGCAAGGGGAGGTGATCGCCGATACTCACCTCCTCTTCCGGCTTCCAGCGCAGTCTGCAAAGGCTTCCCGGGTGTTGCCATGACGACCCGATGTCGTCATGACAACATCCAGGTCACCAGACAGCAGGAAGATTGCTTGGACATGCGCAGTGCATCTCCAAGCAATCTTCACACTGTGCATTTCTGACAGCTTGCATGGCATAGGGATGGTGCTGCATTCCTGTGCCATGCAGGCGATCAGAGAAAAAAAAGTGAAAGTCCCAGAGTGGGACAAAGAAATAAAGTGTATAAACTGTGTGAAAGTGGAAAAAAAAAAAAAAAAATTTGCAAAAATATAAAAAAAAATAAAAAAAATAATCCACCAAAAATAAAAATATAATGTACCCATCAATAAATATTATTATAAAAAAAAAAAAAACAATAAAAGTACACATATTTGGTATCACCGCGTCCGGAACAACCTGGCCTATAAAACTGTCCCACTAGTTAACCCCTTCAGTGAACACGGTAAAAAAAAAAAAAAAAAAAGCGAAGCAAAAAACAATGCTTTATTACCATACCGCCAAACAAAAAGTGGAATAACACGCGATCAAAAAGACGCATATAAATAAAAATGATACTGCTGAAAACGTCATCTCGTCCCGCAAAAAACAAGCTGCCATACAGCTCCATCAGCCGAAAAATAAAAAAGTTATAGCTCTCAGAATAAAGCGATGCTAAAAAATATTTTTTTCTATAAAATAGCTTTTATTGTGTATAAGCGCCAAAACATAGAAAAATGATACAAATGTGGTACCACTGTAAACGTACTGACCCGAAGAATAAAGCTACCTCATCAATTTTACCACACGCGGAACAGAATTAAAAAAAAAAAAAAAACAATTCCTGAATTGTTGGTTTTTGTTTATTCTGCCTCCCAAAAATCGGAATAGAAAGCGATCAAAAAATGTCACGTGCCTGAAAATGGCACCAATAACAACGTCAAGTCATCCCGCAAAAAACGAGCCGTCACATGACTGTCTGCCAAAATCTGGAAAAATTATAGCTCTCAAAATATGGCGATGCAAAAACTAGATTTTACAAAAAATGCTTCTTTTAGTGTGTGACAGCTGTCAGTCATAAAAACCCCATATGATTCTGGCATTGCTGTAATCACACCGACCCGAAGAATAAAGTTGTCTAATCACTTATACCGCACAAGGAACAGTGTCAAAAATAAACTCTTGGGTTAGGATTGGGCTAGGGTTAGGGCTGGGTTTGGGGCTAGGGCTGTGCTGGGGCTAGGGTTGTGCTGGGGCTAGAGTTGTGCTGGGGCTAGGGTTGTGCTGGGGCTAGGGTTGTGCTGGGGCTAGGGTTGTGCTAGGGCTAGGGTTGTGCTAGGGCTAGGGTTGTGCTAGGGCTAGGGTTGTGCTAGGGCTAGGGTTGTGCTAGGGTTAGGGCTGGGGTTGGGATTTTTTTCAAAAGTAAGAAAAAAAGATGACGATATGGCGATTAGTGTTGAGAGCAAGTGCTCGCTACTTGAGTTTGCATCGGGTGCTCTGGTATGCATTGAGTATCGTGGGTATTTGAGTGACATGCTCGAGTCTCTGCCCCATATGCTTCGCGGCCAAAAAACTTTACGGGGATTGCCTGCCATGCACGAGCGATCCCCGCATGTTTTTTTTGGGGTGTCTAATAACCGTGAAACATGCGGAGCAGGGACTCGAGCATGTCACTCGAGCACACGCTGTACATGGTGCATACCTGAGTACCCGATGCAAACTCAAGTAGCAAGCACTTGCGCTCAAGAATAATGACAACTTATTCAATATGATGACCTAATGTAAACAAATTCTGTGCCGTACCTCTGGGTTCAAAATGTTCACTATACACCTTAATAAAATCCTTGAGGGGTATAGTTTCCAAAATGGGGACACTTGTGGGGGAGCTCCACTGTTTAGGCACATCACGGGCTCTCCAAACGCGACATGGTGTCCGCTAACAAATTGAATGGAAAATCGGCTCAAATTGTTAGCGGACGCCATGTTGCGTTTGGAGAGCCCCTGTGTGCCCAAACATTGGAGCTCCCCCACAAGTGACCCCATTTTGGAAACTAGACCCCCCAAGGCACCTATCTAGATGCATAGTGAGCACTTGGAACCCCCAGGTGCTTCACAAATTGATTCGTAAAAATGAAAAAGTGAAAAAAAAACACTTTTTCATTTTTATGAATCAATTTGTGAAGCACCTGGGGTTTCAAGTGCTCACTATGAATCTAGATAGGTGCCTTGGGGGGTCTAGTTTCCAAAATGGGGTCACTTGTGGGGGAGCTCCAATGTTTGGACACACAGGGACTCTCCAAATGCAACATGATATCCGCTAACAAATTGTCGGCTCAAATTGTTAGCGGACACCATGTTGCGTTTGGAAAGCCCCTGTGTGCCCAAACTTTGAAGCTCCCCCACAATTGACCCCATTTTGGAAACTAGACCCCCCAAGGCACCTATCTAGATGCATAGTGAGCACTTGGAACCCCCAGGTGCTTCACAAATTGATTCGTAAAAATGAAAAAGTGAAAAAAAAAACATTTTTTAATTTTTATGAATCAATTTGTGAAGCACTTGGGGTTCCAAGTGCTCACTATGCATCTAGATAGGTGCCTTGGGGGGTCTAGTTTCCAAAATGGGGTCACTTGTGGGGGAGCTTCAATGTTTGGGCACACAGGGACTCTCCAAATGCAACATGATATCCGCTAACAAATTGAATTGAAAATCGGCTCAAATTGTTAGCGGCCACCACATTGCGTTTGGAGAGCCCCTCTGTGCCCAAACTTTGGAGCTCCCCCACAAGTGACCCCATTTTGGAAACTAGACCCCCCAAGGCACCTTTCTAGATGCATAGTGAGCACTTGGAACCCCCAGGTGCTTCACAAATTGATTCGTAAAAATGAAAAAGTGAAAAAAAAAACACTTTTTCATTTTTATGAATCAATTTGGGAAGCACCTGGGGTTCCAAGTGCTCACTATGAATCTAGATAGGTGCCTTGGGGGGTCTAGTTTCCAAAATGGGGTCACTTGTGGGGGAGCTCCAATGTTTGGGCACACAGGGACTCTCCAAATGCAACATGATATCCGCTAACAAATTGTCGGCTCAAACAGTGTTTTTTCCCCAAATATTGGGTATCTGCGTGCCCAGGGGAAATTGCACAACAAATTTTGGGGTCCATTTTTTCTTGTTACCCCTGTGAAAATAAAAAAAATTGGGTCTAAAGTAACATTTTTGTGAAAAAAGTTAAATGTTCATTTTTTCTTCCACATTCAAAAAATTCCTGTGAAGCACCTGAAGGGTTAATAAAGTTCTTGAATGTGGTTTTGAGCACCTTGAGGGGTGCAGTTTTTAGAATGGTGTCACTTTTGGGTATTTTCTGTCATAAAGACCTCTCCAAGTGACTTCAAATGTGATGTGGTCCCTAAAAAAATGGTTTTGTAAATTTTGTTGGAAAAATGAGAAATCGCTGGTCAACTTTTAACCCTTATAGCTCCTAACAAAAAAAAAATTTGGTTCCAAAATTGTGCTGATGTAAAGTAGACATGTGGGAAATGTTATTTATTAACTCTTTTGTGTGACATATCGCTCTGATTTCAGGGCTTAAAAATTCAAATTTTGAAAATTGCAAAATTTTCGCCAAATTTCTGTTTTTTTCACAAATAAACGCAAGTGATATCGAAGAAATTTTTCCACAATCATGAAGTACAATATGTCACAAAAAAACAGTCTCAGAATCAGGGGGATCCGTTGAAGCGTTCCAGAGTAATTACCTCATAAAATGACAGTGGTCAGAATTGTAAAAATTGGCCCGGTCATTAACGTGCAAACCACCCGCGGGGCTTAAGGGGTTAAATTGGTATTGGAGTTTTTCCCAAATTTAGGCAGCCATTGTACTCACTGTATACCCTATAACTGTATAGCAGAACCGCTCCTTTCTGATGGGAACATGTTGTTAATGAGGCCCACTTCTATGTGTTTTTAAATTGGTATTGGGGTTTTCCCAAATTTAGGCAGCTGTTGTACTCACTGCATACCCTACAACTGTATAGCAGAACCGCTCCTTTCTGATGGGAACATGTCGTTACTGAGGCCCACCTCTATGTGTCTTTAAATTGGTATTGGGGTTTTTCCCAAACTTAGGCAATTGTTGTACTCACTGCATACCCTATAACTGTATAGCAGAAACGCTCCTTTCTGATGGGAACATGTCGTTACTGAGGCCCACCTCTATGTGTCTTTAAATTGGTGTTGGGGTTTTTCCAAAATTTAGGCAGCCATTGTACTCAATGCAGCGGCAATATATTGTACTAGATGGTGGCCCGATTCTAACGCATCGAGTATTATAGAATATGTATGCGCCCCACCGGGCACAATTAGCAGAGCAGTGTTTAAATTTGGCGCCAAAATCGCTGATTGGTGGCGGGCGGTGAACCGTGTTAGTGAGGACTGGAGAGCGTGTTTAAATTTGGAGCCAAAATCGGGGATTAGTCGCGACCGCGACCAATCAGCAAAGCGGTGTTTAAATTTGGCGACAATAATGCTGATTGGTCGCGGCCTGCAAACGTGACCAATCAGCAGAGCGTTGTTTAAATTTGGCGCCAATCCCGCAGATTGGTCGCGGCCGGCCGGCGGCCACGACTAATCAGCAGAGCGTTGTTTAAATTTGGCACCAATCAGCAGAGCGATGTTTAAATTTGGCGCCAAAATCGCTGATTGGTCATGGTCAGCCGGCGGCCGCGACCAATCAGCATAGCGTTATTTAAATTTGGCGCCAAAATCGCTGATTGGTCGCGGTCGGCCGGTGGCCGCAACCAATCAGCAGAGCGTTGTTTAAATCTGGCGCTAATCTCGTTGATTCGTCGCGGCTGGCGGCCGCGACCAATCAGCAGAGCGGTGTTTAAATTTGGCGCCAATCTCGCTGATTGTTCGCGGTCGGCCGGCGGCCGCGACCAATCAGCAGAGTGCTGTTTAAATTTGGCGCCAATCTCGCTGATTGGTCGCGGCTGGTGGCCGCGACCAATCAGCAGAGCGGGGTTTAAATTTGGAGCCAAAAACGCTGATTGGTCACGGCCGGCGGTCGCGACCAATCAGCAGAGCGTTGTTTAAATTTGGCGCCAATCTCGCTGATTAGTTGCGGCCGGCCGGCGACCGCGATCAATCAGCAGAGCGGTGTTTAAATTTGGCGCCAATACTGCTGATTGGTCGCAGCTGGCAACCGCGACCAATCAGCAGAGCGGTGTTTAAATTTGGCACCAAAATCGCTGATTGGTCATGGTGGCCGGCCGCGACCAATCAGCAGAGCGGGGGTTTAAATTTGGCGCCAATGCTGCTGATTGGTCGCGGCTGGCAACCGCGACCAATCAGCAGAGCGGCGTTTATATTTGCCGCCATTATCGCTGATTGGTCTCGGCCGGCCACCGCGACCAATCAGCAGAGCGGGGTTTAAATGTGGCGCCAATAATGCTGATTGGTCGCGGCCGGCTACCGCGACCAATCAGCAGAGCGGCGTTTAAATTTTCCGCCCATATCGCTGATTGGTCGTGGGTGTCGAACGCGACCAATCAGTGTCGTATTAGTGAGGACCGGGGAGCGGCGCTGCCTGTGTGGCTACTTCCGCTGCGAGAAGCCGCTCCCCTGTCCTCCGTTCACACTTGCCCTCCAGAGATCAGCGGGCCAAGCCGCTGATCTCCCGACGTTAGCCGCATGGAGGTGAGCGGCGCCGCCTGTCGGAGTACTTGTGCTGCCAGCAGCGGGGAGATGAGCGGCTAGCGCCGGTCATCTCCCTGCTGCATCGCCGCTGACCTCCGTCCGGCAGATGAGCCGCTAACGGCCGCCATCTTTTTCTGAAATCCCGCGTCGCTGATTGGCCGCGGCCAGACCAATCAGCGACGCGGGATTTCCTGGACAGACAAACAGACAGAAAGCCAGACAGACGGGATAAGACGATTATATATATAGATTAGAGGTCAAATAACATTGAGGTTTGACAGCCTCTTTTCTGACCATGCATCCCTCCCATTAACTCCTTCCACTCATTCAGAGGTGGTTTTAACTAGCTCTACCAGCCCATATATTGTAGGTTTATAGCCCAAGCAGAGTCCATACAGGCTTACAGCCCAAGAGTGGCATATCCAGTGGTAGCGTAGTTACCCATCAGACGGAGGTTACCTTGACATGGTTGATGGGCACACTTGAATTGGCCAAATTATGCGCAAAAAACCTTCATTTTGTAAATATATTTCATTAAGTGACAAATCAGTCTAGATTCAATATTTCCTATGTATTCATGTATTTTGACCTCTAATACAATATATTGCCGCTGCTTTTCTATTTTATACATTATTTGTAGTCATTGGCAGCAGGCATGTGTTCACACTATAAGAATTGCTGATCAGTTTTTCGCTTTATTGTACTCAATGCATACGCTAGTACTGTATAGCAGAACCGCTCCTTTCTAAAGGGAACATGTCGTTACTGAGGCCCACCTCTGTGTCTTTAAATTGGTATTGGAGTTTGTACCAAATTTAGGCAGCCGTTGTACTCACTGCATACCCTATAACTGTATAGCAGAACCGCTCCTTTCTAATGGGAACATGTTGTTACTGAGGCCCACCTCTATGTGTCTTTAAATTGATATTGGGGTTTTTCCCAATTTAGGCAGCCGCTGTACTTACTGCATGCCGTATAACCGTATAGCAGAACCGCTCCTTTCTAATGGGAACATGTCGTTAATGAGGCCCACTTCTATGTGTTTTTAAATTGGTATGGGGGTTTTCCCAAATTTAGGCAGCTGTTGTACTCACTGCATACCCTATAACTGTATAGCAGAACCGCTCCTTTCTAATGGGAACATGTCATTACTGAGGCCCACCTCTATGTATCTTTAAATTGGTATTGGGGTATTTTTCTAAATTTAGGCAGCCCTTGCAGTCACTGCATGGACATTACCACTATAGGAGACCCACTCCTTTATCATGGGAAACATTTTTTACTGAGGCCCTCCTCTATGTCTCTTCAAAAAGATATTGGGTTGCGTCCAATTTTTTGTCAGCCCTTGCAGTCACTGCATACGCAATAACAGTATAGGAGACCGACTCGTTAATAATGGGAACAACAAAGCATAGCCGGCTGATGGCTCTTTAACAATAGTGAGGACCGACTGCTGGACCTTTAAGAATACTGCCTGATAGCCCTATAATAATAGGCTTTGTGACTTTCAAAGTCTCTCCTTCATAAATGAAACAGGATGTGTCTGATCATGTCTCACACGCAACATGGCCAGATAAGGTAGTAAAATGTTAAAATTACATTTACTGGTGAATGTATTTTTAACTGTTGAAAGCAATGAAAAAGTGCAAAAAACGCACCAAAAACGCTACTTGTCAACCTAGCCCAAGGTGTAGAGGAGCATTTTTGTTTTTGGCTATTTATTTTGCCTTATATACAAGTCATTACACTGGAAAGGATCTTCCTTAACATTTTTCCCATGAAAATCCATTTTGGTTTAGTTTTTGTATGTTTTATTGTGAGTCCGTAAAAGTGGTGTTATACTCTGACAACATTGTGACCTGGGAGTCAGATATGCTTCCAGCGGTCTTCCCCATGCTGTTTTCATGTCATATAAACACTGTTCCCATCGATTTTGGCAATTTCTAGGCCTCCTGGAGGGGCGCCGGAAAAATGGTCGCGTTTCCCATAGACTGGGTTTGTTACTCGGACTGAGCACTCGAGCATTCCAATTTGCTCGATTTGGAGAACGAGTACCCGAGCATTTTAGTGCTTGCTCATCACTAGTTGTGAGTGATTGTCTCATCTGTATTTTGCACCTGTGTTGCCGCCATCTTTACTATATGGGTTTGCTGCATCCTGGTAATGCATTAGTTCTGAAGACCTGGGCAAGTAAACACTGCTGCCCTTTTTTGCGGCGTTTTTTTTTTGCTGCAGCAGCAGTATACCTATACAAGGACTGTAAGGCAATAAACCCTGACTATATTCCTGCTTTAAAATACACTCTCTCTTCTATAACAACTCTCGCCAAACTGCTTCCTGAGGACTGTGTGCCGAGCGTCGCATCACCAAGTCCACTTAGGAAGCAACACTGATTGACAATCAATTTCACATGCAAATGGAATAGACAATAGATGGAAATTATTGGCAATTATCAAGACACCCTCAATAAAGGAGTGGTTTTGCCAGTGGGGACCACAGACCACATCTCAGTACCAGTGCTTTCTGGCTGATGTTTTGGTCACTTTTGAATGTTGGTTGTGCTTTCACACTTGTAGTAGCATGAGACGGACTCTACAACCCACAGAAGTTTCTCAGGTAGTGCTGCTCATCCACGATGGCACATCAATGCGAGCTGTGACAAGAAGGTTTGCTGTGTCAGTCAGCGTAGTGTCCAGAGGCTGGAGGCGCTACCAGGAGACAGGCCAGTACACCAGGAGACGTGGAGGGGGCCGTAGGAGGGCAACAACCCAGCAGCAGGACCGCTACCTCCTCCTTTGTGCAAGGAGGAACAGGAGGAGCACTGCCAGAGCCATGCAAAATGACCTCCAGCAGGCCACAAATGTGCATGTGTCTGCACAAACAGTTAGAAACCGACTCCATGAGGGTGGTATGAGGGCTCGACGTCCACAGATGGGGGTTGTGCTTACAGCCCAACACCGTGCAGGACGCTTGGCATTTGCCACAGAACACCAGGATTGGCAAAGTCATCACTGGCGCCCTGTGCTCTTCACAGATGAAAGCAGGTTCACACTGAGTACATATGACAGACGTGACAGAGTCTGGAAACGCCGTGGAGAGCGATCTGCTGCCTGCAACAGACTTCAGCATGACTGGTTTGGCAGTGAGTCAGTAATGGTGTGGCGTGGCATTTCTTTGGAGGGCTGCACAGCCCTCCATGTGCTCGCCAGAGGTAGCCTGACTGCCTTTAGGTACCGAGATGAGATCCTCAGACCCCTTGTGAGACCATATGCTGGTGCGGTTGGCCCTGGGTTCCTCCTAATGCAGAACAATGCCAGACCTCATGTGGCTGGAGTGTGTCAGCAGCTCCTGAAAGATGAAGGCATTGAAGCTATGGACTGGCCCACCCATTCCCCAGACCTTAATCCGATTGAGCACATCTGGGACATCATGTCTTTCTCCATTCACCAATGTCAAATTGCACCACAGACTGTCCAGGAGTTGGCGGATGGTTTAGTCCAGGTCTGGGATGAGGTCTGGGAGGCGATCCCACCTCATCAGGAGCATGCCCAGGCATTGTAGGGAGGTCATACAGGCACGTGGAGGCCACACACAATACTGAGCCTCATTTTGACTTGTTTTAAGGATATTACATCAACATTGGATCAGCCTGTAGTGTGTTTTTCCACTTTAATTTTGGGGGTGACTCCAAATCCAGGCCTCCATTGGTTAATAAATTTGATTTCCATTGATGATTTTTGTGTGATTTTGTTGTCAGCACATTCAACTTTGTACAGAGCAAAGTATTCAATGAGAATATTTGATTCATTCAGAACTAGGATGTGTTATTTGAGTGTTCCCTTTATTTTTTTGAGCAGTGTATGACGCGCCCCTGGGCCTGTGTCGCGCTGCGTTGCGCACGCGGGAGCTTACCCGGAGCCGGATCTGTTTAGGGTTGTAGTCTCGTGGCGGTGACCCGGTCCGTGCCCAGGGAGTCAAACTGGACGGCAGTCTGTTAGCGGTAGAAAATGGTTGATGACTACGCCACCCGTTGAATGCAGCCAGGGGGCTGCTGCTGCAGGGCAGACCGCTGAGGCCGGTGGAAGGATGGTGCAGCGTGATAGTATAACCCCCAACGGGAGGGGTATGGCCTCAGGGCAGCCGACGTGGATGATGGGGGTAGCAGGAACCACTCAGAGACGGTATGGTAGCGTTCAGGGTCTTTACTGGTAACAACGATAGACCCTCCCGGAGTACTTGCTAGCGAACGGGGCCTGGTCAGTCCTTGAGCAGATGGGATCTCCCCTGGCCAGGCGTAGTTGTAGGCCTCCCAAGCTGACTGTACTCTTCTGGCTACCTTGCTAGAAGCTGATGTAAGTAGCCCACGTCCCTGAGTGTACCGTGTGGTGCTCACCCGTATGGCCGGTGACTCGGGCTTCTGGGCCAGGGGACCTGAAATCCCCTGCCTGACGGATTCTGCTGCTGGGTAGAAGTTAGTCCCCACAGCCTCGGACTCCGGGTCCGGTAAAGAATCTTCTTAGTCAGGGCGAGCTCTTTAGCTGCCAGCCCCTGACTCCTTGTGACTCTGCTGCTTCCTATGCTGCTCTTGTCTCTACTCTTCCTGGACTCACTAACCCTGCCTCAGCCCCGGGTTTATACAGGGGAAGTTCTTCCCCTCCCAAGGCTGGGCAGGAGGTGTGGCATGCACAGGATCCCTGACCAAAGGACCTCCCACCTGCTCTCAGACGTAATATCTCTATCACTGTGACAACCAGACCCCTGGGGTGTCACACTCCCCCCTAGTGAAATTTAGTACTCCGGGACTAAACACTTTTTAGAAAAATATAACAAGGTATATCAAAGAACAATAAAATACAATAAGGAAACACAATAAGATGGTTACGGATGTCCGCAACCGGGTGCAGTCTTTGAAGAAAAGCAAAGGTGTCCATTTCACCAACACAGGGAGACGTAACCAGGTAGGGGTCTGTCCTACCCCGAGTCCTTAACAGTCTCTAGTCCATCCTGGGTTACGCTCCAACTATATACAAAGGATTCCCGGTAAATCCACCGAAGACTCCTAAAAACAACTAGAAACACAAAATTACACACAAGCAACAATAAACAGGTAAACATTGTAAAACAACTTAAACATTTAGATCCTCCAACGTGCGGGTAACTGGCCTCTAGTGGCCCTAGTGGACCTACGGAGCTGACTGTCTGGCCCTGAACTACAGGGTGTAGGAGCTGTCAAGGGTAAACTGGGCAGCTGTCTACCGGCTCTTTGTCTCACTAGGGGTACGGCAGGCTCACTATAAGCAGAGGGTGGATTCTCCTGTTCCGCTTGGGTGGAGTCTTCTGCCTCCTGGACCGGCTGCTCTTCCAGCTCTACCCGTTGCTCCGTAGGTTCTTGGGATGATGGTTGGAGGAAGGTGAGTACGGGTACCACAACTGCACCATTGACTTGAGTCCAAGACCGAGGGAAGTCCCCGAGCACGGTACTAACCATATCTTCCCTTTCTTCCACGGGTCGATGGTCTTCCTGTTCCTCCTCAGGGTTCCTCAGTTGTTCCGGGCACTTCTTCAGGTGGTCCCGGGATACAATGGCTGTGGTTTCCCCTCCGTCTTTACTGATGGTACAGACCTTCGGGTTCTCGTGGCTTGAGGGCAGTACGGTGTACGGGTCCTTCTCCCACTGGTCGTCCAACTTGTGGAGCCGTCTCTTCCTCTTCAAGACCTGCTCTCCGGGTACCAGGGGAACAGCGGGAGCATACTGGTTGTAAGTCTTCTCTTGTCTTTCCCTAGCCTGACAGAGACTTCGCTCCACGCTCTCCTGTACTTTCCGGTACTGCTGCTGCCTCTCTGTGTCCCAGTCCGTTTCTGGTGAAGTGTCCTCGGGCGTCAGGACTCCCATTTCCAGGTCAACAGGTAACTTACCAGGTCTTGCCCTCATTAGGTAAGCCGGGGTACAGTTGGTGGAACCTACCGGGATGTGGTTGTATAGGTCCACCAGATCGGGCAACTTCTCAGGCCACAGACTGCGTTCTTCCAGGGGCAACGTTTTTAGAAGATCCATTACCACCTGGTTCATTTTCTCACAAAGTCCATTAGTTTGCGGATGGTAGGGTGTCGTCCTTATCTTCCGGCAGCCATACAGATTGCAGAATTCCTGGAAGACCTCCGCTTCAAAGGCAGGTCCCTGGTCCGTCAGCACTTGGTCTGGGTACCCGTGTGGACGGCAAAAGTGCTGCTGGAAGGCTCTAGCTGCTGTTCGAGCCGTTAAGTCCTTGACGGGGACGACAACCAGAAACCGGGAGTAATGATCCACGATGGTTAACGCGTAGACGTAGCCACTTCTGCTGGGGGTCAGTTTTACATGATCCAAGGCTACCAGTTCCAACGGTTGCCGGGTGACGATGGACTGCAGGGGAGTCTTCTGGCTGGCCCGGTCCTTCCTTCTCAGATTGCACGGGCCACAGTCTCTGCACCACTTCTCGATGGTTCCCCTCATGCCTACCCAGTGGAACCGCTCGCGCAGCAGGAACTCCAGCTTTTTCCACCCGAAGTGTCCAGCTCCGTCGTGGTATGCCTCCATCACCATGGCTGCGTCTCTTCGTGGCACCACTACTTGCCAGAGTAGTTCATGCGTCCTGGAGTTAACCATTCTGCGGCACAACTTCCCCTTGTAAAGGAACAGTCGACTCTTCTCTGCCCATAGTTGTTTGGCTTCCTCTGGAGCGTCTGATTCCAGGCTAGCCTCCGGGCGAGTCAGCATCTCCTTCACCAGTCGGACGGCAGGGTCGCTGTCTTGCGTTTCCGCCCAGTTGTAGTGAGGTAAGGGGTTCAACGTAGCAGCCTGCTTACTCCTTACCCGGTGGGAATACTGGATAGTCCCATGACGGTGGAACGCAGGGAGTTCAACTTCTTCCAGTCCCTCCGGATCTTCTCCTCCGTCCGGCAGGTTGGGCATCCTGGACAGGGCGTCCGCGTTGGTATTGGAGCGCCCTGCCCGGTATTTAATTGTGAACTCGTAGTTGGACAGACGGGCCATCCACCTCTGCTCCAGGGCACCGAGTCTTGCCGTGTCCAGGTGTGTCAGCGGGTTGTTATCCGTGTATACGGTGAACCGGGAAGAAGCGAGGTAATGCCTAAAGCGCTCGGTGACTGCCCATACCACGGCCAGGAACTCTAGCTTAAATGAGCTGTAATTTTCGGGGTTCCTTTCGGTGGGTCGCAGTTTTCGGCTGGCATAGGAGATTACTCGTTCTCTCCCCTGCTGAATCTGGGACAGTACGGCTCCTAGCCCGATGTTACTGGCGTCGGTGTAGAGGATGAAGGGCTGGCTATAGTCCGGGTACGCCAAGATTTCATCCCCCGTGAGGGCCATCTTCAGCTGGCGGAAGGACTCTTCTTCTAGCTTTTCCCATTTGAAGGGCGGCTTCTGGTTCTTGGCCTTCCGGGACTGGCCTATCAGGAGGTCCTGCATAGGTGCTGCCTTTTTGGTGAAACCGGGAATAAACCTTCGGTAGTAGCCTACCAACCCTAGGAACTGCCGCACTTCTTTTACGCTGGAGGGGCTTGGCCATCCCTTAATTGCGGTGATCTTATCGGGGTCGGGAGCCACTCCGTCAGCGCTCACCACGTGTCCCAGGTATTGCACCTTTGGTTTCAGGAGGTGACACTTGGAGGGTTTCACCTTTAGGCCGTAACTCGCCAGAGCTTCGAACACCTCCGCCAGGTGTTTCAGGTGGTCCTCATAAGTTTTGGAGTATACGATGACATCGTCCAGGTACAACAGGACCGTCTCGAAGTTTCTGTGGCCCAGACAGCACTCCATTAATCGTTGGAAGGTTCCTGGGGCGTTGCAGAGTCCGAACGGCATGCAGGTGAACTCGCTAAGTCCCATCGGGGTGGTGAATGCGGTCTTCTCCCGGTCCGCCTCTGCTACAGGAACCTGCCAGTACCCGCTAGTGAGATCCAAGGTAGAGAAGAAGTTAGCAGATCTTAAAGCAGCCAATGACTCCTCTATCCTTGGTAAGGGGTACGCATCCTTGTGTGTGATACGGTTGATTTTCCGGTAATCTACACACATCCTCATGGTGTTGTCTTTCTTTTTGACTAAAACTAGTGGGGCTGCCCAGGGGCTACAGCTATCCCGGATTACCCCAGCCTCCTTCATGTCTCTAAGCATCCCCTTGGCGTGTTGGTAATGTGCAGGGGGTACGGGTCGATACCTCTCTTTTATGGGAGGATGATCTCCCGTGGGGATGCGGTGTTCTACCCCCTTGACTCGCCCGAAGTCTAACGGGTGTTTACTAAACACTCTCTCATACTCTTGAACCACCCGATAGACTCCTTGTTTCTGGTGTGAGGGAGTGGAGTCAGTACCCAGATGTAGTTGCTGACACCAGTCCTCCATGTCTTTCTTAGAGCCGTTACCTTCCTCCGGGTGAGATGGAGGCAAGGGTTCCACAGATTGTATAGAATTTTGATTAGTGGTATATAATTTGGCTAGCGTGGCATACCGGGGCAGGTACACTTCCCTCTCCCCGATATTTATTATGCGAACGGGCACCCTCCCATGGCGTACATTGACCACCCCCCGTGCTGTCAAAATGGTGGGCCTACTGTCTGAGTAAACTGGTTCTACCATTGCCTGGTAATCTCTACCTCTCAGACCAATAGCTGCCCGGCACCAAATCATCATTTCACTTTTTGGGGGCATGGCAATAGGAAAAGGGTCACACATTCTTACGCTACCAATCTCACCGCCGGAGAGTTCCACTTGTTGCCGTTGCATCAGTGCCCGGATCTCTTTCTGGAGCACCCGCTGCTCGCCGGAGCTGGCATTCTTGGCAACCTGCTGTAAAAGGAAAATCACCTCTGCAAGACAATTTTCAATTACATTAGTTCCTAGAGTTATTTTTGGGTGACTCTCATGTTTGTCAATATCTACAATGATCAGTCCCTGTGCGGCCAGTTCGACTCTACCAATTTTGATGGTCACCTCTTTAAATCCGATCTGTGGCACGGGCTGACCATTGCTGGCGATGATACTCAAGTCGTCGTCAGGGTAGCGGGTAATATCCGAGTCATTCCAGTACTGCTTGAAGAGCACGTACGGGATGGTGGTGACCTGTGACCCGGTGTCCAGTAGGGCACTCATGGGAATGCCATCCAGTACCACAGGCAAGACTGGACGTCCTCCCACATATCTGTCGCGCCAGTTCGATGGGCCTGGTGATCTTTTTCCTGGGGGTTGGCCCTCTACCCCAGGTTGTGCCCGTTTAAAGAACAGTACCTTTCCATATGTCCGGGTTGATTGCAGCGGCGGCAGATGGGTCGTCCGTCCTCGCTGTATCGGTCACTGGGTCTTCCTCTGGCCGGTGGGGTCCTCCTTGGTCGACGCCACGGGATGTCCTCCGGTCCGGATGCCAGCTGGATCTTCCCTGGAGTGGAAACCTGTAAAGACTGCACAGTTCGGGTTAGCGCAGCAACGCTTTTAGCTAGCTCTTGGACCTGATGGTGTAGGTCTGGAGCCGGGTCATTGTCCAAAGCCTGCGCATCAGCTCCCACAGGCCCTGCTGACAAGGGCGCCGCCTCCTGGTAGTAAGTGGTAGTGGGGCGTCTGTGGGTCACAACGCCACCTGGTGCCGGTTCTCGGAGCACCCGGATGGCTCTGTCCTTGAACTGTGCAAATTCTAGATGAGGGTCCTGTAAGGCCATTGCCCGCAACTGGGTGCGGTGGGCATTGCAATATAAACCCTCTATAAATTGTTCGGTCAACAGCCTGTCCTCGTTTCCCACTCCATTAGGGTCGGTCTGCTTAATGGCCCTCAGGGCCTCTTGTAGGTTGAGTGCATAGTCCCTTATACTCTCATGCGCTCGCTGCTTGCACCCGTAGAATCTAAGTTTAATCTCGGCTGAGGTGCGGGTATCAAAGGTGTCCTTCAGCCGGGTTAGTATCCCTGCGACAGTCTTCCTCCCAGGTGGCCAGGATTTTACTTCCCTTTTGGCTGCCCCAGTTAGTTGGGCCACCAGGATGCTCACTTTTTGCTCTTCTGTGAGGGGGTACACCTGGAAGAGGCTATCCAGCTTTTCTCTAAAGTCATGCAGGGTATGTGACTCCCCTGAGTACTGGGGTAGCCAAGCTGCTCCCGGGATATAGGGCATGGTGAAGGGCATAACTGCAACAGCGGTAGCGCTGGCGGGGGTTGAGGCAGTGGAGCTCTCCTCCGTATCCGACATCTTCCTCCCCCCTAGTGGACCGTGGCCTACCTTGCGATGATCCTGTTCCGTAGGCCGCGGCTCCGCAGTGGATCGTCAGGGTTGAGGACCTTCCGTCGCGCTCCTGTGACGTCGGCGTCTGCTGGGCTCCTTCCAGGACCTTACGCAACGTCCGGACGTGAGGCGGGGCTTCAGTTCTCGCGCGCTTTCGGAGTCCACGCCCCTCTTCTTCCCGCGCGGCGTCCTCAAGATGGCGTCCAATGGCGGGAAAACTCCACGGATGGCGGGAAGAAGGCTGAAGATGGCGCCGGATGGCGGGAAACTTCACCGATGGCGGGAAGAAGGCTGAAGATGGCGCCGGATGGCGGGAATCTTCACCGATGGCGGGAATCTTCACCACTGGTAAGTTTGAACAGTCTTTGCTTTTCAGGCACGCAGTACCCGGTGGTTGCGGGCACGTGATCCTGCCGACTACGCCAAAGTTGACGCGCCCCTGGGCCTGTGTCGCGCTGCGTTGCGCACGCGGGAGCTTACCCGGAGCCGGATCTGTTTAGGGTTGTAGTCTCGTGGCGGTGACCCGGTCCGTGCCCAGGGAGTCAAACTGGACGGCAGTCTGTTAGCGGTAGAAAATGGTTGATGACTACGCCACCCGTTGAATGCAGCCAGGGGGCTGCTGCTGCAGGGCAGACCGCTGAGGCCGGTGGAAGGATGGTGCAGCGTGATAGTATAACCCCCAACGGGAGGGGTATGGCCTCAGGGCAGCCGACGTGGATGATGGGGGTAGCAGGAACCACTCAGAGACGGTATGGTAGCGTTCAGGGTCTTTACTGGTAACAACGATAGACCCTCCCGGAGTACTTGCTAGCGAACGGGGCCTGGTCAGTCCTTGAGCAGATGGGATCTCCCCTGGCCAGGCGTAGTTGTAGGCCTCCCAAGCTGACTGTACTCTTCTGGCTACCTTGCTAGAAGCTGATGTAAGTAGCCCACGTCCCTGAGTGTACCGTGTGGTGCTCACCCGTATGGCCGGTGACTCGGGCTTCTGGGCCAGGGGACCTGAAATCCCCTGCCTGACGGATTCTGCTGCTGGGTAGAAGTTAGTCCCCACAGCCTCGGACTCCGGGTCCGGTAAAGAATCTTCTTAGTCAGGGCGAGCTCTTTAGCTGCCAGCCCCTGACTCCTTGTGACTCTGCTGCTTCCTATGCTGCTCTTGTCTCTACTCTTCCTGGACTCACTAACCCTGCCTCAGCCCCGGGTTTATACAGGGGAAGTTCTTCCCCTCCCAAGGCTGGGCAGGAGGTGTGGCATGCACAGGATCCCTGACCAAAGGACCTCCCACCTGCTCTCAGACGTAATATCTCTATCACTGTGACAACCAGACCCCTGGGGTGTCACATGTATAAGACCCCATTACGCGAAGCTGCCTGCCAATCACAGTAATGCCATTATCCAACATGGCTAGGGCATTACCAGGTATGTCAGGCAATCCCCGCATCTTTATTGGCTGTCTAACAGGCGCCAAACATGTGAGGCAGGGGAAAAAAAACACAAGTTACCCTATTTTGGAAACTACACCCCTCAAGAAGCTTATGTAGAGTTATTGTGAGCACCTTGACCTCGCAGGCGCTTCACAGAATTTTATAATGTTGAGCAGTGAAAATGAAAAACATTTTCCTGCAAAAATGTTGTTTTAGCCCCAAATTTTTCCTTTTCACAACAGTAACAGGAGAAAATGGACCGACCCCAAAATCTGTTGTGCAATTTCTTCTAAGTACACTGATACCCCATATGTGGTGGAAAACTACTGTTTGGGAACATGGCAGGGCTCGGAAATGAATAAGCGCCAACTGAATTCTGGAGTGCAATTTTGTCGGAATAGATTACAGATTCCATGTTACATTTGAAAAGCCCCTGACATGCCAAAACAGCAAAAATCCCTACAAGTGACCCCAGTTCAGAAACTACACTTCTTGAGGAATTCATTTAGGGGAATAGTGATCATTTTTAACCAGTGTGCGATTCACAGAATTGTGTAATAATGGGCTGAGCCATTATAAAATGACCATTTTTTCCACTAAAATGTTGCTTTGGCCCCAAGTTTTCAATTTTCCAAAACGATAATAGGAGAAAATGGACCATACAATTTGTTAAACATTTTCTCCTGAGTATGCCAATGCTCCAAATGGGGTCAAAAAGTATATGTCACACAATTTCTGCTGAATGCGGCAATACCCCATATGTGGCTGTACAGTACTGCTTAGCCACAAGGTGAGACTTGGGAGGGACAGAACGCTATTTGACTCTCAGAGAACAAATTAACGTAGAATAGTTTGCGGACTTCATATACAGAGTCCCTAACTGCAAGGAAAGCAGAATCCCCCCCTCAAGTGACCTCATTTTGGAAATTCAACCTCTCTGGGAATTTATTTAAAGGTGTAGTGATGATTTTGACTCAATGGATGTTTTCCAGAAACAAGTAGCAGTGAATGTTTCTTAGTGAAAATTGCAAATATGCAAGTGCCCAGCACATTTTAGTGGCCATATATTGTGGTGTCCATATATTATGCCCTGTTCGTGCTTCTGGAGACAAGCACCCCATAAATAAAGCATGCTCTCATCATTAAAGAAATGGCAAACACGTGAATGCTAAATGTGGTTTAGGCACACTGTGGGGCTCAGAAGATTGGGGGCATTTGGATTTGGGAGAGCACAATTCGCTGGATTTATTTTGGGGGGCAACGAACCATAGCGCTTTTCCAGAGCCTTTGTGCTACCAATAACATGGAAGCCCCCTATATTTCCATTGACAGATGATGGAATTCAGAGCTTTTTTGTGGATTGAGTTGAAGATTTTATTGGGAACATTTTACATAACATTTTGTATCACATTTATCCGGCAGTCTACGCTGAGCAGAGAACGTATATTGGAGTTTCCATCTAAATCTCCGAATGACATGATTCAGATGAAACCCCCAACGAATCCATTCACTATAATGAGTCAGCAGAGTTACTCTGGACTCCGTCTGGCCTCTGTTCAGCAGTGTCCTTCTTTCCAGAAGTGCACAAAACTATGGCCAACTGCACTTTTATGCACGCTTAAAAAGACGGATACCACCAGATCATAGGCCAGACTTCATCCACAGTGTCTGCATCTGCCGCATTATGTGGAATTTTCTGCCGAGGGTTCCATCTGAATCACGTATTTCAGATATTTACATGGAAACCCCGGTGTAAGTGCTCAGCGTAGAGTGCAGGGTATATGTGAGCCGAGCCTTACTACGATCTTTGGGAGGCGGGTAAACAAATGAACAGCAGGCCAACAATTGGTTCTATTCATTTTTTATGCCATTCCTCTGCAGTATAAGTAATTAGACGACTTTATTCTTCGGGTCGGTGTGATTACAGTGATACCAGATTTATATAGTTGTTTTATGTTTGGCTGCTGTCACACAATAAAAATGCTTTCTTTTTCAAAAACAAGTTTTTGCATTGTCATATTTTGAGAGCTATAATTTTTCTATATTTCTGCTGACAGAATCATGTGGGGGCTTGTTTTTTGCGAGACGAGTTGGCGTTTTTATAACAACCAGTTTCAAGCACATAACATTTTTGATTGCTTCTATTCCGATTTTTGGGAGGCAGAATGCACAAAAGACAGCAATTCAGGAATTGTTTTTTTTTTCTTTTTATGCTGTTCACCAAAAGGTAAAAGTGATAAGGCAGCTTTGTTGCTCGGATCAGTACAATTATAACAATACCACATTTATATAATTTTTTAATGTTTTGCAGCTTTCACACAAAAAACAATTCTATAGAAAAAATAATTATATTTGCATCGCTATATTCTGAGAGCTATAACTTTGTTATTTTTCTGCTGTATGGCAGATGACGTTTTCAGAGATACCATTTTTATCTAGATTCAACTTTTTGATTGCATTTCATTCCACTTTTTGTTGGGTAGTAAGATTAAAAAGCATAGTTTCTAGTTATTTTTTTATAGTGTTCACTAAAGGGGTTAACTAGTGTGACAGTTTTATAGGTCGAATCGTTCCAAATACAGCAATACCAAATATGTGTACTTTTTGTTGTTTATTTTTGTTTTTACATAAATATACCTATTATTGGTATAATATTCTAATTTTTTTACAATTTTTTTAAACTTTTTTCTTACTTTGTTCCTTGGTTCCTCTATGGGACTTTAGCTTTTATTTGTCTGATCGCTGATATAGCTGAGCATTTCAATGCATTATACTTGTCACTATTACACAAACAGAAGCCTCTTAGACCATGCTCCTGGCATAGTCTAACAGGCTTGCTATAGCTGGCTGACCCAGGGATCGTCATGACGACAGTCATGCGATGACGTCCCACGGGTGCCGATCAGAAGGGAGAGGAAGCCCCTTCCTTCTCCTAGCCCCCTAAATGCTTAAATCTATATAGATCGCGGCATTTAGGGTGTTAAACATCCAGAAGAGGTGCAGGCACCACTTCTGGCTGTGACGGCCAGAACTTGTCTATCACGAAAGCTGAACTCCCAGCGGCGATCGCGCAGGCACAGCTCCTGTGCCGCACACGATTGCAATGTATGGGTACGTCAAAAGTCGTGAAGGGGTTAATTCATAAAATAAACTATTAATGCTTTTAATTTTGAAAACATTCTCACTATTTGACATTTTTCCCCACACCTGCCTAAAACTTTTCCACAGTACTATAAAATTGACCCAATAGCATGGTTTCTGGATTTTGAGAGGAAACCAGAGTAAAAAAATATACAGAAGTACATAGAGAAAATATGAACATGATGCGAACATGGGCCGGTGTTCATAAGAGTTTCACAATGACAAGCTCTGGGGTCTTCGGCAGACACTCGGCTGTCATGACAACCCATCGGCGTACTGCGATCATGTCACAGGGTCGCCGATGGGTTTGTCTTGTGACGCGCTTCTTGTTAACGCAAGTTAAATGCCGCTGTCAGAGACTGACAGTAGCATTTAACATGTTAACAGCTGCTGATGGATCGCAATTCCACCCGCAGCTGTTAGGGGCACATGACAGCTGATCAAATCAGCTGTCATGTGTAGGGAAAGATGTGCGCTCAGTGACGGAGCCCGCATCAAAGGCAGGAACATGACCAATGATGTATAGATATGTCATCGGTCATGGAGGGGTTAAAATGACCACATAGTCTTTTCGAGGTGGCATTACATAATGAAAGTGTAAGAACACAATTATTATGTAAAGTAGCACAGTGAGAAAAATGACAGGCAAGAGATAACATTGTATATTGACTTGGAGCCTTGGAGCCCAAAATACCCTAATTGCCCATTTTCTCATACAGGATTTTGCTGGTCAACGAGCCTGATTTTAGGACCTGTGCAGAACAATTTTTTCTAGTAAATTGATGGACGTTATGCCCGAAACCTCACTGACCCAACTATAGTTACCGGGATTTGTCCAATGCAGTTGGTTACTGTCATGTAAGAGCCATTTCTTTTTTGTTTTAATTTCCAATTACAAAACAGAGAAATGGAAACACAACCACAGATGTGAATCCAGCCTTAGAACATACATCAGAGTGTAATTATGTAAGACGGCATACTACTATGTACAATACATACACCCTGTGCACAGTTTACTTTAGCTTGGTCTTAGGAGTGCTGTACTGATAACCTGGGCACATCATTTTAAGGCACTTACAATGGTTCCAGGGACCTTGCAAACACACCATTTATATATAACAGATCAGTCAGGTAATCATTTGTTAAAAATAGTTTACCTTTTTAAACAGTAAGGCTGTGTGCCCACGATGCGTTTTTTAAGCGCTTTCGCAGCGGCAAAAACACGGCAGAAATGCTTAAAAAACGCTTGGTAGAAGGCCTGCCATGTTCCCCAATGATAATCCTCTTGTGTTGTGCACATGCTGCGGAAATTTCCGCTGCGGATTATCATTGTGGAAAAAAACGCAGCACTACCAATTATTTTGCGGAAGTGCTGCGCTTTCACCACCATTGACTTGCATTTTAACGCTTGGATTCCGCATCACTGCATCTGTACATGCAGAATCCAAGCGTTTCAATGTGCGGATGGTACCCGGGTCTGGAGGACAGGAAACTCTCCTCCAGACCCGGGCACCATAGAACCTGTAAAAAAAAGAATAAAATAAAAAATAAATATTATATTTACCTTCTGATGGCCCCCGGTGTGCTTGTCTTCGCTTGCCGGCAGCTCGCGGTGGACTGAAGGACCTGCGCTGACTTCATTTAGTCATGTGACGGCAGGTCCTTCAGTGTACCGCGAGTTGCCGGCAAGCCAGGACGGAGCGAATAAAGACTGCGGGGGCCATCGGAAGGTAAGTATAGATTTATTTTTTCTTTTTTGACATTCTTTGGGGTCACACTATATAAATCCATGCCGTTTGCATGGATTTATATAGTGTGACCAAGTTGTCAAGCACTTTCCAAGAGATGTTAAAATCGCTTGGAAAGCGCTTGTCAACCCGCATGCGGAAATGCATGTGAAGAACGCTTCACATCCGCTTGTCCCTGGCAGGAAAAACGCATGTACAATCTGCATGCGTTTTTTCTGCCAGGGAGATGCAGAAACACTCAGGAAAAAATCTGGAGCATTTCTGCATCGTGGGCACATAGCCTAACCTTCATTTTAATTTTTATTTCATAAATCATAGTACACATGAAAATAAGCAACTTTGTAATATATAAGAGAAATCCATTTCTTTCTCCTCCAGGACCAATTATTCACTTTCGATTCATGGGTAATATCTGTGTTCACTGAAGACAGTTTTCCCAATACTGAAATAGGAGATTACAGTTGATGCTTATAAAATTCAATGGAGAAGGAAGGAGCTAGAGGCAGATACAGACATTCTGCTGCAAGTTCTCCTGAAACAACCGTTACAATTTTCAATAGAACGTCATGAGTACTGAAGATAGATTTTACCCTTAAATTGAGATCTAAGGGGTAAGGTTTCTCCTTGTGGAGAGTGACATGTCAGGTCTGGCATGCCAGTATGAGGAGACTTAAATGCCTTGCATTCTCCCCTGGGAAATTAATCAGTCCTGGCAGAGAAAGTAGCAGATTTCTCTAATAAGATATACTACAAAGTTGCTAATTTTCGCATGTACTATTGATTTATGTGAAAAAAATAAAAACGACAATTACTGTTTAAATCCTCATATAGATTCGTTTTCACCCATACATAGACGTTTACTAACAGATCATGTAGCATTTCCTTTACAGTTTTATTTACCATCTTACGTGACCAGGCTTAAGGTGTATGTCATTGTGTGTTACCCCAAGAAATGAAAAGCTTCATTTCAGAACCATTTTGTAACGTGGATATTATAAATAGACTTGCAGAAATAATTGAAGCAACAGCAAAATGCTAAAAGTTTTATTGATTGGATGCAATTATTCCTTAATTGCATATTTAAATGAGATATTAGCAGGCCTAACTAAGCAATAGCTCTTAATTGCCGGTAGACACCAGGGTCACAGGTTTTGTTTATTTCATATGTTAATTAAGAAGATGAGGGTGTTTGCTTCTATTGACTGGTGGGAATTCTGATGACTGTTTTTAAAATCTCAGATGTTGAGAATGTACTGAGTAATAGCTCATCATTTTCTAAAATGGGATCTGCTGTATTCATAACCAGCCCACTTACTAAATCTTAGCTTTGGGTTTAAATGATATTTCCACAATGAAACTGGGTAAATTCATGAGATGCCCTGTTACAATATTTCTGGATTTTTCAAAAGTTTGACTACACTTTTAGAAAAAAATTGACATGTAATGAATGTGTGATAGAAGTTTTGATCAGTAGAGTTCTGGATGCTGCGACCCCCATGAATCACTAAAGTGAAGGATTAGAAGCTCTCAGCCGAGTGCTGCTCTCCCATAAGACTGAAAATGAACTCATAGGCACTAGTGATGAGTGAGTGTGCTCGTTTAACTCTTTAAGCGAGCACGCTCGTGGTGGTCCCCATGTATTTTGGCGTGCTTGGCATTTCTTGAAATGTCGCCTCGCCTTCAAATGTCACTGTTGTTTGACAGCTGTCACACATGTAGAGATAGCATGTCTGACAGGCTATCTCTACATGTGTGACAGCTGTTAAACAGCCGTGACACTTGCCAAACAGCCGTGACACTTGCAGGCACGGCGACATTACAAGAAATGCCAAGCACGCCAAAATACTCGGCGAGCACCACGAGCGTGCTCGTTTAAAGGGTTAAACGAGCATGCTCGCTCACCACTAATGGGCACTAATTCAGAAGTTTTTGACAGAATTCTAGTGTAAAACTGTTTGAAATGTAGAAAACAATTTGTGCAACTTATATTTGCCTCAAATCTTTGCAACTTTTGGCAGTTTTACACCAGTCCTGGCCAGCACTGCCAACTTTTTGAAAAGTAGGCATAGCTTCACAAGGTGGGGCCATGGCAATGCAAAAATGGGAAGTTATTTTTGCTTTAAGAGAAGAATATGATGATTGAAAAAGGTAGTTTCACCCTTGAATAAGCAAACTAAAATCTAGCATAATTATGATATCCTTATCAATTTTGATTGTTCGTTCCATTTATTTTTAAGCTTGTTTAAATTAAAGTTACTATTTAGAAACTCTGAACATTCTGCTGTTGAATATCCCGTATTTTGCGGATTATAAGACGCACCCCAAAATTTTGGGAAGGGAAATGTTATGATCTGCAACAAGAACTAAGGAAAGAAGGGGAAAGCTTTCCCTACAGTAAGACTAAGCTGAATCCCTACGATGTAGCGGGCTGCCTGTTCCTAGCGAACAGACCCGCCTTAGTCCTAGGCTAGTCTGAACGAAGACCTATAGAATAAAGGGAAGGGGTCCCTAAAAGAACTAAGGACTGGAACAAAAATAGGACACCCCCTGAACAGAGATAGTTGTTGCAGAACACAAAAAGATAAACTGACAAAAGGGTACTAGAGGTCCCAAAAGGACCAAGCGAACTGAGAGATAAAGGCACAGAAGCACCTGGCTAGCAAAACAGTCAAAAAACACTGAAGTCCAGCACAGCCAAAAAGGCGGAGCTGGAATAGAAAGGCAGATGATCACGTGACCACAAAACACAAGATGGAAAAAAACAAACAGGAAGGTTCTAACAGGAAACAGGTAAAAATTGTCTTTAATAAAATGGTGGCAGCAGTGGAGCAGGGTTCCATGTGGCAAGATCGCTGCTGCAGGAAGCTGGCAGTGGAAGCAGGAGATGCTGCGGGCCCCGGGCTGGTAGGAGGTGGTGTTTGGTGGAGTTAGAAATGAGACAATGCTGCCGTCAAACACCCCTCTTACCAGCCTGAGACCTGCAGCATTGCCTCACTCCTGAAGCCACCAGAAGCTTCCTGCAGCAGCGACCCGGGACCCATCTCCACCGCAGCCAATAAGCTGCATTCGGATTACAAGTAGATTTACTTGCAATAATGTACCTCCACTACATCTACTCAATGTATGAAAATGTTAAAGGGTTGGTCTACTTTTAGGAAAGCTGGTCTCAAATTGTGCTAAAAAAATAATATAACAAGCTCTGCAGATACTCACGCTCCCTGGTCCAGCACCAGCTACACACCATTGATGTTTTGACTATAGCAGTAATGTCGCACTAACAGAGCTGATAAGCTCAGTGGCTAGAGCAGTGTCGTCACATCAACATAGCATGTTACCGTTCTAGCAAATAATAAACTTGACAGGTACACACCCTCCCTGGGTTCAGCTCTGGTCTCAGTTCTTGACTGTATCCATGACATCAAAACGAAAGAAATGAGCCGGAGCATAAGTTGGTATACGTGCAATGTATAAGAACACATTCACACTGTGGCCATTTCAAAGACAAAACCCAAGAAAAAAAACAAAATGAGCATATATCCTGTAGTAAGTAATTAAGCAAATACAAATAGTATTGGGGCATGTAAATAAACAGAGTACTTAATTAACACTATTTTGAAAAAAAAAGCGTTAAAGCCATCCCATCACGACAAGGTGTACCTAAGTGGGATAGTCCTATCCCTAGTATTAAAACCTTACCTTGAGTCAGCCGACCTCAATGTAAATAAGGGTAGAGCAGGACAGGGACCCAACTGTTCAGACACCCCTCCATGGGAAGCTATATAGATGAAATATCCAGCTCAAAAAGGGGAGGAACTCCCCTGTTTGTACAAAGTACAATAAACTATAGCAAAACCAAATAAATGAGCCAGAGCATAAGTTGGTATATGTGCAATGTGTAAGAGCACTGTAACACCAATGCTGGCGCCGACATACTCACCGCTCCGGCTGCGAAACGTGCTCCCTGCTTCCCATTAGCTGGGAGGCATCTTGTATAAAAGGGACCCTCCCCAATAGGGAGGTGCCTAAGGAACATTGAGTCATTAGTGAGTGAAGTGTGCCACTAGAGAGCTGTTAGACTTCCTGGTCCTCGTGTGGCTAGGTCTTGAACCCAAACCCCTGGTTCGTGTGTGGCCAGTGCCTGAACCTTGTCCCATAGCCCATGTGTGGCCAGTGCCTGAACCTCGTCCACTCGTCTGTGTGTGGCCAGTGCCTGAACCTCATCCCCTGGTCCTTGTGCAGAGTGAAACTGCTGACCTTCTGATTTTTCTTTTTGTAATTTTTAAAATGAAAAAAATTACAATATATTTTTTTTTCCTAAAACATAAAAGAAATGTGTCATCTTTAACTTTTGACCTTTTAGAAATCATTTCTTTTTCAACTTGCTTAACTGGTCACAATAAGGCCTCGCTCACATTTGCAAATAAATCGGACAAAGGCAACCCGATAAAAAATCGGATTGCATTCAGTCCAATGTTATTCTATGATTCTGTGCTCATCTTCGGGGGTTTTTTTCAGCTCCAATCGGATCAAGATCGGACTGAAAAAAAAAACGTAGCATGCTGTGATTGTATCCGAAATTCGGATCACACGCACCCATACGATTCCGGCAACACAGGAGATAGAGAAATGACTTTCTCCATCTCCTCCACACCTTTGCTCCAATTCTCTGATGCAAGAGGATCGGAGCACAGTGCACTGATACTTGACACAAACTCGCAGCAGAGCTGGAGCCTAGTGTCATTAGCGTGTCATCGGATGCAATATGCTAGTGTGACTTCGGCCTAACAGTAATTTTGACCAGGGGTTTCCAAACTTTTACTTGTCACTTTACATATGCATGCAGCCCCATTATTCAAATCTGGCATGAGACACTTTATAAAGCTATAAATAAATCAAACTGCTGCTCTATCTATACAGATATTACTGGATCGATGTGTCTGTGTCTGATTTTGACCATATTGGACACATATTTTTTGTAAAAATTTTCCTTTTCTATCAATTTCATAACAAATGGAAAAGCAACATAGCAAAACTGTAGAAAAAAATGCATGGATACAAGCTATGGCTCTTTATAGATTACAAAGACCTGTCTTGCAAATTGACCACTGAATTGAGATCTATCGGTTGTGCAATTACAAATTGTATAGACGAAGCAACCATCAGTTTTAATTAATCCAATTTAAAAAAGACTCAATCCCAGAACTAGTTTTGCAAACGGTAAACGAGGATGGATGCAGATTGTAGACGTCTCCTCGTCTTCTGACATTTCGCCTTTTTTGTAGGTAATATAAGTGCGTAATTATTAAACAATTTAGTACACAGAGGAAACAGCAACTTGGCAAATATTCCAGGGGATACAAATTCTCAGGGCAGGCAGTGTATTATCAGAAATAGTAGGTAATTACTTATGTAAGCTTTCTTTTAAAATTCTAAGAACATTAACTACTAATTACCTACTAATTAGCAGTACTTCAGCAGGTGTTTGCACTTAGCCATTGAGTAAAACCCCAGTGAAAAACAAACTCCATGCTTCTTCTCCTCTCAAGATTACTCCATGGTCCCACAGGATAATGCAATATGTTCTAGGTATAGCAATGCTACTTACAAGTCACTACTTAGCTTCCTGATTGCTAAACTCCAAGCAACACTTTACCTGCCTTAATGTACAAAGTAAAATAATTTACTAACCATAAACTTTTAATGTAAATTAGAATAAATCTAGCTATTACCAAAGTACTGTGAAAATTGTTTCTTTTCCAAGATGGAGACAGATTGTATGCTGGTCTTGCATAATAATAAGACTTTGAGGATTAGAATGGTGGATTAATAGTCAAATCATTCAAGCTGGAAGAATTTTATTATATTGATATATTTAACACTACTTTTTCTTGTTAAGATCTTTAGAAATTTAGATCTTTAACAATTTTCAAGTTTCAAAAAACAACAACAATGTGCCTGTGCAGTGAAACCAAGAACACACAGGCCCTGATTCATCAAGACTGTCTTTGTTCATACCGGACTTGATGAGGTGGCATGTTGGTGTTAGCCTCTGTTCCCTTCACCACAAATCTTAATCCACTCAAGGACTGGAGTAAGATTCCTGGCGTAAGTTATGCCACAGCTTGTCATCAACTAGATCAGTTGTGGAGTTAGGCTCCAGCTCTGCTCCCATCCCAGCTCAGCCCAATTTGGTGGAGCTGGTCAAAACTAGCATGAAAACGCCAAAAGTCGCAAAAATGTATTTTATGTCAGATTTCTAGTGAAAACACTTTGATGGATCAGTACCACAGAGTGTACAACTAATTTCCAGGAAGCAAGGTAAGTAGAAGGAAAATGCATGCATCCTTGGGTGGCTACCTCTACCTATCAGGTCTTGACTTTCATATCTTAGGAAGAGTGCTAACGTGAATAGTTTCTGGCATTTTGTCAATTAATATCAATGTTACTTTTTTTATATATATTGACTTTTTATTGATTTTTCTAAAAATGTAGCAAGGTATACACACAAGAAAGTATATAAGATGCAAGTGAGAAAAAAGTTCAGTTGAGCGGTAGTGGTACACTATTATAATAATTTAATTGGCTAGTTAAGAGAGCAGTGCAAGTGAAGATTTGTAGGACTCTGATCCAGCATCCAGGCAGCTAGACAAGAGGCTCGTCAATCTCTTAACTTTCAACATCCCCGGCAAGACTTTTGATTAACCAGGTCTGGCGCAACGTCATCTGTGCATCATGACAAATCAAATGCCGCACCAAGGAAGCCGGAAGGTAAGATATTTTCGGACCTCTCATGTAGATGCCTGGACGCTGGATTGGAGTTCGGCAAATTGATCCACTCATCTCGAAGTGCAGGTAATATATTTTGAAGTGTATGCAAATGTATAGTAGATAATCATATGTGTTTTCAAAAAAATACTCTGCAAATGTTCGATAATAGTAGAGGCACCAAATTTATTGCCAGTAAGGGCACCATATAATACACTAGCATTAAGATCATTAAAAAAGCAAACACTGAGATGTAGGCAACGGAACTTTCTATACTACAATCCAGGAGTGAGATGTGACTTGCGAGAAGATCACAAGCCCAGGACCACCTGCAGCTGGAAGCTGGAAGTCCCAAGAAGTTTCAATGTTACTGTGTCAATAGCCTATATCTATAAAGCCTCAGAGACAGTAGCTTTTTGATTAAAGATAGCTCTATTTACATCCTATATCTATAAAGCCTCAGAGACAGTAGCTTTTTGATTAAAGATAGCTTTATTTACAATCGGACATCATAAGGGAAGAGTCAGACGGCCATATAACTCGAACCGGGATCGCAACGCGATGCTTAGACTGGCTGACTACTCTCCCGACAGAAGCGTGACAGCTGCATAAAAATATATCCTGTTACACTCAGGTTGAGAGAGCCGAGAGCCAGTCCGAGCATCGCGTTGTGAGCCCCACCAGAGTAATACGGCCGTGAGACTCTTTCCTAACAAACATGTGTTATACTCAGGCAGCGCAGGCATAAGCAAAGTACAACATGTATTCTATGAGGTGCCGTAGAGAAGTGCACAGCGCTGGAAAAAGTCTTACATGCTACACTAGACACAGCTCCATTCCTACATACCAATAAAGCTTCACATATCAATCAACAAGCAATTACACGAGTAATAAGGGATGGGTGAGTGGGATCTATGAGAAAAGGAGAGACAATTACAGGTCTGAAGGTTTATTGAAAGACAGACACAGTGAGAACAAAGGGAAGGAGAGGGGTAACCATACTCATCTTCGTCTGTACCGTCCATAATGGTATAATCTCTGACCAGCTGTATAACAGCCTGCGGGAATACTAGATGGACATCCTTTCCCATTGCATGGTCAGACATTTCCTGGCAAGCCACAAAGCATCCTTAATATTGTTTATGAAATGCAAGGCCTCCTGGATAGTCTGGATGATAAGATCCCACAGGAAAAAGTTTGTAAAGTACTGAAAAATGTAATAGGCTGTCCTTGGGAATAGAGGGGTTGATTAAGGCATTTACGCCAGAATTCAAAGGTAAAAAACCTTAATATTTTTGCGCAACTCAGAAGTTGCGTAAAAAAGAATTCCGACTTTTCATGGGCAAAACATGGGCAGGACAGGGTGTGGTTTAGACTGCCCATCGAATTCATGAAACGTTACACCATTTTAGTCTCTGACTAGAGTACTTTCCTGTTGAATTGGCATGCATGAAAGTTTTCAGGGGCAGAGTCCTCTGAATCGCCTGCCAAGTGTGGTCCTTCCCAGGATTCAAACTCACAACCTCAATCATGATAGGCAGAAAGCCTATCAGGGGAGGAGTCCTGAGGAGATAATTTGCATATTCCCACTGCATTTTGGGGTAAGTGAAGAGTCTCCACGAGCTCAAAGAACACTGGATTTTGGCTGTTGGAGCTGAAAAGAGGACATCGGTAAACCAGGGGAGGAGTCCTGAGGAGATAATTTGCATATTCCCACTGCATTTTGGGGTAAGTGAAGAGTCTCCGTGAGCTCAAAGAACACTGGATTTTGGCTGTTGGAGCTGAAAAGAGGACATCGGTAAACCAGGGGAGGAGTCCTGAGGAGATAATTTGCATATTCCCACTGCATTTTGGGGTAAGTGAAGAGTCTCCGCGAGCTCAAAGAACACTGGATTTTGGCTGTTGGAGCTGAAAAGAGGACATCGGTAAACCAGGGGAGGAGTCCTGAGGAGATAATTTGCATATTCCCACTGCATTTTGGGGTAAGTGAAGAGTCTCCGTAAGCTCAAAGAACACTGGATTTTGGCTGTTGGAGCTGAAAAGAGGACATCGGTAAACCAGGGGAGGAGTCCTGAGGAGATAATTTGCATATTCCCACTGCATTTTGGGGTAAGTGAAGAGTCTCCGTGAGCTCAAAGAACACTGGATTTTGGCTGTTGGAGCTGAAAAGAGGACATCGGTAAACCAGGGGAGGAGTCCTGAGGAGATAATTTGCATATTCCCACTGCATTTTGAGGTAAGTGAAGAGTCTCCGTGAGCTCAAAGAACACTGGATTTTGGCTGTTGGAGCTGAAAAGAGGACATCGGTAAACCGCGCGCCAGCCGGCGCGTGCATTTTGAAGCTTTTTTTTTTTTTTTAAGCTTTTTTCACTGTTTTCAGAACATTAACAGTAAGAACATGGAAGAGTCCAGGAGCCATTTGGTGAGCTGCATATCCTGCTACATGTTCACAGACTTGCCAGTGGAAAAGCCAAACTTCACATGCCAGAAATGCAAGCTTGTGTCCCTGTTGGAGGAAAAGTTGCGAAATCTAGAAGAGAGGTTAACTACCTTGAAAATCATTAAGGAAGGTGAAGAGTTCTTAGACAGAGCAGAATTATCTCTTCATGATTCAGAAAGAGAAGAAATTCGAACTGCACCTGACGAAACAGAGGAATGGAAGCATGTGACCCAGAGAAGCAGGAGGATCGAGAGGCAGTCAGCACCCATACTGCTCAGGAACCAGTACCAGGCTCTCACGCAGGAGAACCATGAAGAAATACAGCAAAATAAGACTTTGCCAGCAATGAATAACCTTGTAAGCCCTCAGAATCCTCCTGGATGGAGAAAGAAGAATGTTGTGAAGAAAAAACGGAGAGTGGTGGTCATGGGGGATTCCCTGTTAAGAGGAACAGAGGCCGCTATCTGCAGACCAGACATAACCTCAAGAGAAATGTGCTGTCTTCCAGGAGCAAAAATTAAAGATGTGTCTGACAGGATATCAAGACTCTTCAGACCTACAGATCACTACCCATTCCTGCTAATACATGTGGGGACAAATGACACCGCAAGAAAGGACCTGGAAACCATCTGCAGTGACTTTGAAGACTTAGGCAAGAAAGTGAAAGAATTGGGAGGGCAGGTGGTCTTCTCATCCATCATCCCAGTGGATGGCCATGGAACAATGAGGTGGAATAAGATTCTACAGGTGAACAACTGGCTACGTCGATGGTGCCGTCAACAAGGATTTGGATTTCTGGATCACGGAATGAATTACCTATACGATGGACTACTTGCTAGAGATGGGGTGCACCTTACGAAGACTGGAAAACATGTATTTGGAAGTCGCCTTGCTACACTCATCAGGAGAGCTTTAAACTAGAGCAATGTGGGAAGGGAAGCAAAAGGCCAGAAAAAGCCATACAGCTGACAAATACTATTGAGATCTCTGCTACTGGAAGTGGAAAGGAAGAACAAAGACAAAACAATTTAAATAATAAAAATATGGGAGGAAGAGAAACCAATCACAAACTAAAATGTTTTTATACAAATGCACAAAGCATGGGCAACAAACAAGGAGAATTGGAACTACTAACGCAGGAAAAGGAATATGATGTTATTGGAATCACTGAAACTTGGTGGGATGATACACATGATTGGAATAAAAGGCTAAAAGGATACAACTTATTTGCAAGAAACAGACTTGATAAACGAGGAGGAGGTGTCGCATTGTATGTTAGAAAAGCGTATATCTGCACAGAGATTGAAGCTTCAGAGACTGGGAGTTCTGTGGAAACTGTTTGGGTAAGAATACAAGGAGAGAACAACGGAAAGGACACCATTGTAGGCATTTACTACAGGCCACCTGGGCAAGCTGAAGATATGGATGAACTCTTTATGTATCAAATGACCAAGTTCTCCAAAAAATATGACGTAGTGGTCATGGGAGATTTCAACTATCCAGACATTTGTTGGGAATCTCTCTCAAGTAAAACTAACAGGTCAAGCAAATTCTTATCCTCTCTTGCTGACAACTTTATCTTCCAAAAGGTAGGGGAGAAAACAAGGGGATCTGCTACTTTGGATCTAATCCTTATAAACAGGGAGGAAATGGTTGAGGAGGTAAAGGTGGCTGGGACGCTAGGAGGCAGCGATCATGCTATTATAGAATTTTGGATAATTAGAGGAGGAAGACATGTGAAGACTCAAACTTCAAGGTTAGATTTTAGAAAGGCAGATTTTAAGAGACTCAGAAAGAGAATAGGAGGGATCCAATGGCTGGATGTCCTTAAGGTCAAAAATGTCCAGGAAGGATGGGAAATTTTTAAAAATGAGATTCTCAAAGCACAATCGTTAACAATCCCGAAAAGTAGGAAGAATGGGAAGCATTTAAGGAAACCAGGATGGATGAACACAGAACTTAAACACATGCTAAAAAGAAAGAAAGAAATGTTTATTAAATGGAAAGAGGGAGGCATATCTAAAGAAGATTATAATGCAGTCTGCAGATCCTGTAGGGCACGTATCAGGTTAGCTAAAGCTGACAATGAATTAAGGCTTGCAAGAGATGTCAAAAGCAATAAAAAAGGATTTTGGGGGTATGTCAAAAGTAAAAGAAAAGTCAAAGATGCTATAGGATTTTTACAGGATGAAAATGGAGAAATGGTAAGAGAGGATGTTGAGAAGGCCGAACTTTTTAATTCCTATTTTGCATCTGTTTTCTCTCAGAAAGAAAATGTAACATCAACTGATCTTCACTGTCCTTTTAGAGGAATAGAGGAATCCAAGTTATCTGTAAACAGAAAGATTGTGAGGGAATATTTAGCTAACATAAATGAGTTCAAGTCTCCAGGTCCAGATGAATTACACCCCAGAGTACTGAAGGAGATCATAGAAGAAATTTTAGAACCACTCTCCATAATCTTTGAAAATTCTTGGAGAACAGGAGAAGTCCCAGAAGACTGGAGAAGAGCAAATGTTGTTCCTATCTTCAAAAAGGGGAAGAAGGTGGACCCAGGGAACTATAGGCCGGTAAGTCTGACTTCTATACCAGGAAAGATCTTTGAACAAATTATTAAACAACATGTATGTAAGTACATGGATAAGAATGAAGTGATTAACCAGAGTCAGCATGGGTTTGTAACTAACAAGTCATGTCAGACTAACTTAATTTCCTTCTATGACAGAATCACTGACTGGGTGGATCAGGGAAATGCTGTAGATATAGTATATCTTGACTTCAGCAAAGCATTTGACAAAGTATCTCACACCATCCTTATTGAAAAAATGACCAAGTATGCAATGGACCAGGCAACTGTTAGGTGGATTCATAACTGGCTTAGTGATCGGACTCAAAGGGTGGTTGTAAATGGCTTCACATCCAGCTGGATGAATGTCTCAAGTGGGGTACCACAGGGCTCCGTCCTGGGACCTGTATTGTTCAACATCTTTATCAATGATTTAGATGAAGGAATTGAGGGTAAACTGATTAAATTTGCTGATGACACAAAGCTAGGACGGATAGCTAATACTAGAGAAGAGAGAGAGAGGATTCAAAAAGACCTAAATAAACTGGAGCAGTGGGCAGCAACCAACAGAATGGTTTTTAACAGGGAAAAATGCAAAGTACTACATCTGGGCAATAAAAATGAAAAAAGCATATACAGAATGGGAGGAATAGAGCTAAGCAACAGTACATGTGAAAAAGACTTAGGTATACTAATAGATCATAGACTGAACATGAGTCAACAGTGTGATGCAGCAGCAAAAAAAGGCAAATACAATTCTGGGATGTATTAACAGAAGCATACAGTCTAGATCACGTGAAGTCATTATCGGTCTTTACTCCTCTTTGGTCAGACCTCATCTGGAATACTGTGTACAGTTTTGGGCACCACATTTTAAAAAAGACATAGACAAACTGGAGCAAGTTCAGAGAAGAGCGACCAGAATGGTGACTGGTCTGCAAACCATGTCCTATGAGGAACGGTTGCAGGATTTGGGAATGTTTAGCTTGCAAAAAAGAAGACTGAGAGGAGACTTAATAGCTGTCTACAAATATGTCAAGGGCTGTCACATTGTAGAAGGATCATCTTTATTCTCATTTGCACAAGGAAAGACTAGAAGCAATGGGATGAAACTAAATGGGAGGAGACACAGATTAGATATTAGAAAAAACTTTTTGACAGTTAGGGTGATTAATGAGTGGAACAGGCTGCCACGAGAGGTGGTGAGTTCCCCTTCAATGGACGTCTTCAAACAGAGGCTGGACAGACATCTGTCTGAGATGATTTAGTGAATCCTGCTTTGAGCAGGGGGTTGGACCAGATGACCCAGGAGGTCCCTTCCAACTCTACCATTCTATGATTCTATGATTCTATGAAAGCACTGCTATAGAAATAAATAGAGATATATTTGCAGAAATCCAGAGTATATGCGTATTCCAAATGTAATGCCAAAAATGTGGTATAAATAGAGCATAACATATTTTGATATCAGAGGACACTAAATATTACTTACATATATATTTACAATAAAATACATGCACTGTATATGAGCCTATAATGTGTCTATTCTGTAATGTGATATCATATATTGATGACATTGCACATTTTGTTTTTGTTTTGTTTTTTTTGCATTAACAAATCACCTATTAGTAACTACTACAGAAATATGTTTGATTGCATATTATGATTTGTGTATATGTAAGTGTGTCACCCTACCTGGATGCCACAAGTGTAATAAAGCTGTGTCTGAGAGCAAGGGGGAGGTTCTCTGGTCAGGGGAACATTAGCATGCAATGCCTCCTGTCTCAGGCCAGTAGGGGGAGCAGGCTGCCCCTATAAAAGCTGGTACTGGGGACAGGGTTAGAGAGAACTGGATTGCCTGTCTCAGCTTTGAGACATGTCCCAGAGTGGAGCAGGGACAGACAGTTGATTGCACCTAAGAGGAAGTGTGGCAGAAGGAGAGAGCCACAAGCCAGAGACAAGAGGCGAAGAGAGCCTGTCTTGGCAGAGAAAGACTTAGCTTTACCAGACTTTGGTGTCTGAGACTGGAAGGATTCCACATCCCCCAGCAGAGAACCAGTCCGCAAGGGACTGTACATTCCTTGGTCTAAGAAGCCTGGAGGCCCTGCCACAACCGAAGGGACCAGTGAAGCCGTACAAGGCTGGGAGCAGAAAGGAACCCACGTCGCAGGCCATACAGGCGAAAAAGCACGGAAAGCTCGGAAACGTGGGCTGTTACCCTATCAGGAGGAGATAGCCAGAAGGAGCGTAGAAAGCACGGTAGGCCTACACCCTCACCCTGACCAGGGCCAATTTCCCCGTTGCTCTCAGACATCCAGGTCCCCTCCTAGCTGGGACTATGTGTGGGTCAGTTTACCTGTTCAAGTAAAGACCCTGGACTGCAACCTGTTGTCTGCGTGATCCTTGCTCCTCCAGCAATATCATCACTGGGACTCTCACTACCATCACTCCCACCATCCACTATACTGCCCTGGGGCCGCACTCTTCCCGTGGGGAGTCACACTACCCTAGCTGCACACCTCATCAGCCCCAGCGGTCTGCATGCAGCGGCGGTTCCTAATAACCGCAAATCCACGGGTGGCGTAGTCGGACATAATCAATATCACATAACGGACTACCACTGGCCTGACCACCCTGAGCCACGGAACCGGGTTGCCACTACTACTCCCATCGTTTCCCTAATTGGCCGGATCCGAGTGCCCCACGGCCCAGGGGGCGAGTCAGCTTTGGCGTAGTCGGCAGGATTTCGTGCCCGCAACCACCGGGTACTGCGTGCCTGAAAAAGACTTTTGTAACTTACCTGTGGCAAAGTTTCCCGCCGTCCGGAGTCGTTTCCCGCCGTCCGGAGTCGTTTCCCGCCATCCGGAGCCGATTCCCGCCATCAGAAGCCATCTTGGACCTTTTCCCGCCGTCTTCTGCCGTCTTCCCGCCATCTGCAGCTGTTTCCCGCCATCGGACGCCATCTTCAGGACGCCGCGCGGGAAGAAGTCGTGGGCGTCGAAACCGCGCGAGATCCGAAGCTCCGCCCCATGCACCGACGCTGCGCAAGGTCCTGGAAGGGAGAGAGAGCGACGCTGACGTCATCGGAGTGCGACGCCAGGTCCTCGTCCAGAGCAGCAGCGGAGCCGCGGCCTACAGAAGAGGATCGTCGGAAGGTAGGCCACACTTCACTAGGGGGGGAGGAAGATGTCGGACACAGAGGCGCCCACTACCACCAACGCAGCTGCAGCAGCGGTGATGCCCTTTTCCCTGCCCTACATCCCTGGAGCGGCCTGGCTGCCCAAATACTCAGGGGAGCCCCATGCCCTAACTGACTTCAAGGAAAGACTGTATAGTTTGTTCCAAGTTTACCCCCTGACAGAGGAACAGAAGGTCAGCATACTAACAGGGCAGTTAACTGGCGCAGCCCAAAGGGAGGTAAAATCATGGCCCATTGAGGAGAAAGGGACTGTGAAGGGTATTCTGGCCCGGCTGCGGGGTACCTTTGATACACGTACCTCCGCTGAGATTAAAATGAGGTTCTATGGATGTAAGCAGCGGGCACAGGACAGCATCAGAGGCTATGCCCTAAATCTGCAGGAAGCCTTGAGGGCTATTCAACAAACTGACCCTGGCAGTGTGCAGGAAACCGATAAGCTGCTAACAGAACAATTCATAGAGGGTCTGCTGTCCAGCGCCCACAGGGCCCAGCTGCGCCTCATGTTCTTCCAGAACCCCGACCTGACCTTTGCCCAATTTAAGGACAGGGCCATAAGAGTGCTCCGTGAATCTGCAACCAGTGGCGCTATAAACCCCCGGCGCCCTGCTATCACCTACCACCAGGAGGCGGCGCCCTCCTCTATGGACTCCGTGGAGGCTGATGCACAGGCCCTGAACCAAGCCCCGTCGAAAGGCCTGCACCACCAAGTCCAGGAGCTGACCAGGAGCGTCGCGGCGTTGACCAGGACCGTCCAGGCGTTGCAAGTGGACCCATCAAGACCCATCAAGCTGGCTTCAAGTCCGGAGGATGTCCCGTGGCGTCGACAGAGGAGGATCCCGTCATTCCGATTGAGGCCCACAGACCGCTACGCAGAGGATGGACAGCCCATTTGCCGTCGATGCAACCAGCCCGGACACATTTCCAGGTACTGTAATTTAAACGGGTCCAACCTGGGGCAGAGGGCCGACCCCCAGGCATAAGATCACCAGGCCCTTACAATTGGCGTAATAAGTACGTTGGGGGGCGCCCGGTTTTACCCGTGGTGCTGGACGGTATCCCCATGAGCGCCTTGCTGGATACTGGGTCGCAAGTAACCACAATCCCTTATGTACTTTTTAAGCAGTATTGGACTGATGCTGATATCACACGGTATCCAGACAGTAACTTGAGCATCATCGCCAGTAATGGCTTACCCGTGCCGCAGATGGGGTTCAAGGAGATGACCATTAAAATTGGTAAAGTTGAACTGCCGGCACAGGGAGTGATTATTGTGGACATTGACCGTCATGAAAGTCACCCTAAAATAACTGTGGGTACTAACATAATTGAAAATTGTCTTTCAGAGGTAATTGTAATTCTACAACAGGTGGCGGTGAATGCTAGTTCCAGCCAACAGAGAGTCCTCAACAAGGAGATAAAAGCCCTGATGAGACGGCAGCAGGTAGAACTGTCCCCATTTCCATGCCTCCCAAAAGTGAAATGATGATCTGGTGTCGGACTGCAATCGGGTTGAGAGGTAGAGACTACCAAGCCATGGTAGAACCCGTGTACTCAGACAGCAGGCCCACCATTTTGACAGCCCGGGGGGTGGTTGATGTCCGTCATGGGAGGGTGCCCGTCCGCATCCTCAACATTGGGGAGAGGGAAGTACACTTACCCAGGTACGCTACACTCGCCAAACTGTTTGTCGTCGAACACCAAGCTATCAGGGCCGTGGAACCCTTGCCTCCATCTCCACAGGTGGAGGGTAATGGCTCCCAGAAACAAAAGGAGGACTGGTGCCAGAAACTCCACGTGGGTGCTGACTCCACTCCCCTACACCAAAAACAAGGAGTCTACCGGGTGGTACGGGAGTACGAGAGAGTCTTTAGTAAGCACCCGCTATACTTCGGCAGAGTAAAAGGGATAGAACACCACATCCCCACAGGGAGCCACCCACCAATAAAAGAGAGGCACAGACCTGTGCCCCCTGCACATTATCAGAACGCCAAGGGTATGCTGCGGGAAATGAAAGAAGCTGGGGTCATTAGAGATAGCTGTAGCCCCTGGGCAGCCCCCTTGGTTCTGGTGAAAAAGAAAGACGGCACCATGAGAATGTGCGTGGACTATAGACAAATCAACCGTATCACCCACAAAGACGCATATCCGCTGCCTAGAATAGAAGAGTCTTTAGCCGCACTAAAATCTGCTAACTTCTTTTCTACTTTGGACCTTACTAGCGGGTACTGGCAGGTTCCTGTGGCAGAGGCTGACAAGGAGAAGACCGCCTTCACCACCCCGATGGGACTGAGCGAATTCAACTGTATGCCTTTCGGACTCTGCAACGCACCAGGGACCTTCCAGCGGCTGATGGAATGCTGTCTAGGGCACCGAAACTTTGAGACGGTCCTCCTTTACCTGGACGACGTGATCGTCTATTCGAAGACCTACGAGGACCATCTCAAGCACCTGGCTGAGGTGTTCGAAGCCCTGGCAGGCTATGGCCTGAAGGTGAAACCATCGAAGTGCCACCTGCTGAAACCAAAGGTCCAGTACCTAGGGCACGTGGTAAGCGCGGAAGGAGTGGCCCCCGACCCTGACAAGGTCACGGCAATCAAGAGCTGGCCAAGCCCCTCGAACATCAAAGAGGTGAGACAGTTTCTCGGGTTGGTAGGCTACTACCGAAGGTTCATCCCCGGGTTCACCAAGATGGTAGCTCCTATGCAGGACCTCCTGATTGGACAGTCCAAGTCCAGAAGTCAAAAGCCACCCTTCAAGTGGGATAAACCGGAAGAGGAGTCCTTCCGCCAGCTAAAGTTGGCCCTCACTGGGGATGAGATCCTGGCCTACCCTGATTATGGTCAGCCTTTCATTCTCCACACAGATGCCAGTAATGTGGGACTGGGAGCCGTACTGTCCCAAAACCAACAGGGCAGAGAACGGGTGATCGCATACGCCAGCCGGAAGCTGAGGCCCACCGAAAGGAACCCGGAGAATTACAGCTCCTTCAAGCTAGAATTCTTGGCGGTGGTGTGGGCCGTGACGGAACGCTTCAAGCATTACCTGGCCTCCGCAAAGTTCACCGTGTACACGGACAACAACCCGTTGACACACCAGGACAATGCAAGACTGGGTGCCCTGGAACAGAGGTGGATGGCCCGTTTCTCCAACTATGACTTCGTGATCAAGTACCGGGCAGGCAAAACCAACGCCAACGCGGACGCCCTATCAAGAATGCCTCACTTACCTGAAGGTGACGAAGACCCAGAAGAGCTGGAAGAGGTAGAACTCCCCGCGTTTCACCGGTATGGAGCCGCTCAACACTCTCACCGCGTGAAGGAGGAGGATCTAACAACTGTGATGATGAATCCCCTACCTCACCACAGCTGGGCCGAAACCCAAGATAGTGACCCTGCTGTCCGCCTGGTGAAAGATCTGCTGACCCGGGAAGACGCCCGCCTAGATCCAGATGCCCCAGAGGAAGCCAAGCAGCTATGGAAGGAGAAGAGCAAGCTGTTCCTCTACGAAGGCAAGTTGTGCAGAAGGATTGTCAACCACCGGACACACGAGCTGACCTGGCAAGTCGTGGTCCCAAGGCGAGATGCAGCTATGGTCCTGGGGGCTTACCATGACAGAGCGGGACACTTCGGTTGGAAGAAACTGGAGTTCCTGCTAAGAGGAAGATTCTTTTGGGTCGGCATGAGAGGAGCTGTAGAAAAATGGTGCAGAGACTGTGGCCCTTGTCACCTGAGGAGGAAGGACCGCACCAGCCAGAAGACACCCTTGAGGCCCATCGTCACCACGCAGCCTCTTGAGCTGGTAGCTCTGGACCACGTCAAATTGGCTCCAAGCCGGTCTGGATACATCTATGCCCTGACAATCGTGGACCACTATTCCCGTTTTCTAGTGGTGGTCCCGGTAAAGGACTTGACAGCCCAAACAGCGGCCAGAACCTTCCAGCAATACTTCTGCCGTCCACACGGGTATCCGGAACAGGTCCTGACAGACCAGGGTCCAGCGTTCGAAGCTGAAATCTTCCAGGAGTTCTGCAACCTCTATGGCTGTAAGAAGATTCGGACAACGCCTTACCACCCCCAAACCAACGGGATGTGTGAGAAGATGAACAATATAGTCATTGATCTCCTGAAGACGTTGCCCCTGGAGGAACACAGCCTGTGGCCAGGAAAATTGCCGGACCTGGTAGACATGTACAACAATATCCCGGTGAATGCTACAAACTGCACCCCGGCTTACCTGATGCGAGCTAGACCAGGTAAGCTGCCCGTAGACCTGGAGATGGGAGTCCTAATACCTGAGGACACCTCCCCGGATGCGGACTGGGATACGGAAAGGCAACTGCAGTACAAGAAGGTACAGGAGAGTGTGGAGAAGAGCCTGGCCCAGGTGAGAGAGAAGCAAGAAAGACTCTTCAATCAACACGCCCCTGCTAGTCCCCTAGAACCTGGTGAGCAAGTCCTGAAGCGGAAAAGAAGGCTACATAAGTTGGACGACCAGTGGGAAAGGGAACCCTACACCGTACTGCAGTCTGACCACGACAACCCAAAGGTGTGCGTAATCACCAAGGACGGAGGAGAAACCACTAATGTCGTCTCCAGAGACCACCTCAAAAGATGCCCCGAGCAACTCCGTAGTGCAGAAGAGGATCAGAGTGACCTTGAACCCGCAGAGGACAAGGAAGAAATGATCAGCACCGTTCTCGGAGAGTTCCCTCAGTCCTGGACTCGCATAAATGATGCCATAGTGGTACCCGTCCTGCATTTCCTGCAACCGGCCCAGCAACAACCAACACCAGAGCCGGAAGGTGAAGAGGAGCAAGCGGTTCCAGAGGCAGAAGAGCCTGTTCCAGCAGCCCAGGAGAGTCAACCCTCTGCTGACAGTGAGCCTGCCATGCCTGCGGTAAGCCAGAGGACCCGCAGACAGCTGCCTGCCCTACCTGTACACCCAGCTGGTAGCTGTACCCCTAACGCTAGTGGGGAAAGCCAGGTTGGTCCACCACCAGACAGTGGGCTACGTAGGTCAACCAGGAGCACAAAGGGGCAGATACCCGCTCGCTGGAGAGTATAGAGCGCACTAAAATTGTAAGTAACCCTGTTGCCAAATGTTGAATTGTTTGCCAAAGTTACCTGCATGTTTATTGATAGTGTGTTTCAGTCTCTTGCAGCAACCGTAAGGACTCAAAGGTTATGGACTTTTTATAACCGGGACCTTGTGTGGACTGCATTCTGAGCCTAACCCAGGAATGAACTAAGACTGTGAAGGACTTGGGGTAGGACAGACCCCCACCTGGTTAAGGCTCCCGTTGGTTCTGGTGATATGGACACCCGGTCACAGACCACACTGTGACCTAAAGAACTCAATTTGTGCGTCGTCTGTCTATTAATGTGTTATTGATATGCATATTGTCTTTGTTTATTGTTTAGTCCCGGAGTACTAAATTTCACTAGGGGGGAATGTGTCACCCTACCTGGATGCCACAAGTGTAATAAAGCTGTGTCTGAGAGCAAGGGGGAGGTTCTCTGGTCAGGGGAACATTAGCATGCAATGCCTCCTGTCTCAGGCCAGTAGGGGGAGCAGGCTGCCCCTATAAAAGCTGGTACTGGGGACAGGGTTAGAGAGAACTGGATTGCCTGTCTCAGCTTTGAGACGTGTCCCAGAGTGGAGCAGGGACAGACAGTTGATTGCACCTAAGAGGAAGTGTGGCAGAAGGAGAGAGCCACAAGCCAGAGACAAGAGGCAAAGAGAGCCTGTCTTGGCAGAGAAAGACTTAGCTTTACCAGACTTTGGTGTCTGAGGCTGGAAGGATTCCACATCCCCCAGCAGAGAACCAGTCCGCAAGGGACTGTACATTCCTTGGCCTAAGAAGCCTGGAGGCCCTACCACAACCGAAGGGACCAGTGAAGCCGTACAAGGCTGGGAGCAGAAAGGAACCCACGTCGCAGGCCATACAGGCGAGAAAGCACGGAAAGCTCGGAAACGTGGGCTGTTACCCTATCAGGAGGAGATAGCCAGAAGGAGCGTAGAAAGCACGGTAGGCCTACACCCTCACCCTGACCAGGGCCAATTTCCCCGTTGCTCTCAGACATCCAGGTCCCCTCCTAGCTGGGACTGTTTGTGGGTCAGTTTACCTGTTCAAGTAAAGACCCTGGACTGCAACCTGTTGTCTGCGTGATCCTTGCTCCTCCAGCAATATCATCACTGGGACTCTCACTACCATCACTCCCACCATCCACTATACTGCCCTGGGGCCGCACTCTTCCCGTGGAGAGTCACACTACCCTAGCTGCACACCTCATCAGCCCCAGCGGTCTGCATGCAGCGGCGGTTCCTAATAACCGCAAATCCACGGGTGGCGTAGTCGGACATAATCAATATCACATAACGGACTACCACTGGCCTGACCACCCTGAGCCACGGAACCGGGTTGCCACTACTACTCCCATCGTTTCCCTAATTGCCCGGATCCGAGTGCCCCACGGCCCAGGGGGCGAGTCATAAGGACTGTATTTTTATATGTATTGTCTTACAATCATAAGAATTCACACCAGAACACGCAGTTATGTTTTTTATAAATAAATATATATTGAATGTTGACATTTGTATACATTTATAGTCGCGTTTATATGTCTCCGCTGACTATAAAATGTTTGCTTGTGCTTTCCTAGGTGAGAGAAATGTAAAACAAAACTAAGGGGATTATAGTGCCCACAGGAGCACAGAGAAGGAAATGATCATACAAGAAGCATAAACTTGCATATAAATCCCTAAAGCCCAAATGTTTCGTTTTTACTTTTCACTACTTTTTCGTTTTCCATCTTTAATGTGCAGAAACACCTGCTTCTTACCATCTGCATACTAATCACTGGGATTCTTAGCAACCAATCACTCTACACCTATGTTTTACTACCGAACAAGAACCCTCATCATTTTATCAGAATTTTTTTTCGCTATATCAACTTGCCACTTATACGGCAAGTACTTTTCATCTCCATTTTGCTTTTATTTCTGTCTTGTCAGGCTGCCAATAAACTGCATCCAAAGCTGTGTGTCCCACCTGGCATAACAGTCCAGCTGCATGGCTGCAATACCTTTCAGTCATCTCTAGAAGAAAGGCAAAATGTGCAGGGTCTATCCGCTGAAAGACTTGTGTCACTAACCTCAGATGGACTTTCAGTGGGTGGCAAAGCATTGAAGACATGGAGCATTTCCTGAAGAAAAAAGGGCCAATGTGGATTACTAGCAAGAAAGGTGTATTGCCCAATATAGGTTATTGTAAAGAGGCTTACAATATAATAGTAAGTATTTGCACATCTTAAAGGAGATTTTTTTTTATCCATAGAGAAGAAGCTGTAGAAAATAAGAAACTCCACTATTGTTACCTCCCCAGGTCCAGTGCTGCCTCTCCGCTGCTACTCTACTGTTTGTTGCAGCCTATCAACAAAGACCAGAGCAGGGGGGAGAGGAAGTCCAGAACCTCGAGGGAAGGGTAAGTTCAGCATAGTTTCTTATTTTCTATAGCTGCAATCCTGCGAATAAATAAATAAAGTCAACACCTTTACATTTTACGTAAAAAATGGAGCAGTGTACTTCAAAACTATTTTACTCTTTCTCGTCTTTCCTTTTAACACAATTGCTAAAGTGTAAAAGAACAATCCATTACATTACCTGTCAATGAGCATTTGGCATAGTAGAATAACTCAAAAGCCTTTAATGCCTCTGAAGTCAATTTCTCACAGTTATTGCTAGAGATCATTTGTGCAGCATCAATTTAAAGGTATCTAAAGTATGAGAGATTGATGCTCAAAGGTATTTTTTGTAACTTTTTTTTTAAATAACAAAGGATAAACTGTTATTGTACAAATTGATGTTTTATTTATCCCTCCAAATAAGGGCAAATATCCCACTGTTTATTTTTTATTAATTTTGATCGACACCCCAAAATTATATTATAGGGTGTGACCACAGAGAAGAAGTACCAACCATGCGGCCCCAAAGAAGCGATCAGTTATAAGGGTATGTGCAGACATTCAGTATTTGCAGCAGAAAAATCATTATTACTGCTTTGTTTATGTAGTAAAAAACAAGCAGCATGTGCATGAAATTTCAGAAATCTTATACACTTTGTTAGTTAGTTTTATTCACCAAAAATGCTGCAAAAACACAGCAAAACCTGTTTGTTGCAGGTTTTTTTGCAACATTTTTGCACTTTCTCATTGCTTCCTATGGGGGAAAAAATGCTGCAAAGATGCTGAAAGAATTTACATGCTGCAGATTTAGAAAATGCTACAGTGCTCAAATTGAGTCAGGAAAAAGGTGTTGTTTTTTTATTTCACTACCGGAATGATATCACTAATGCATGTTCCTTGCCCCTAGTAAAATACTTAACAGTTGCCGACTTCTTCTGTTGTCAGTGCCACTTCAATCATCTTCTGCAGGTTGTGACCTGCCACATTGCTGCCGTGTTTGCTAGGCAGAGTGGAAGTCACTTCTCAATGTAAGTCTATGAAAGCCAGAAGGAGGCACTCATAGACTTATACTGAGAGCTTGTGACCATTACTGCTGAATAGAGATGAGCGGTGTTCGACTAGAACTGTTCGCCAATCTCAAATTCGAGCTGTTTTGGGCGGTGTTCGAGTTGTTCGACGAACCCGAACGATTTGCAAAAAATTCGGCTGTTCGAGGTTATGTTCGATAACTGTTCGTGCACCAAAAGCGTGTCCTGCATGTCTGGCGCTATTTAGAGCACCAATCATTCAGGGATTGTCTGCCACTCACTGTAATGCCACAGCCATGGTGGTTGTGGCATTAGAGTGATTGCCCAAATCGATGGGAACTGTGCTCACAGTGAAACATGAAAAGCCGGCAATTCAGCAGCGGCATACACCGGTACCCGACAATTTAGAACCGAAATAATAGAGCATCACACATAGATTAGATAGATAGAAACATGTCAGTCACATATATAAGAAGTACAGTGACAGTGTTGATTACTGTACTTGCCATTTAGTGTAAAGGATTTATTAAAAAAAATATTAGTGTTTTCATGCACCGTCTCTTTAAAAAATCCGGCCGGCAATTCAGCAGCGGTACCCGACAATTTAGAATGGAAGGAATAGAGAATCACACATAGATTAGATAGATAGAAACATGTCAGTCACATATATATGAAGTACAGTGACAGTGTTGATTACTGTACTTGTCATTTAGTGTTAAAATAAAGGATTTATTTAAAAAAAAATTGGCGTGGGGTTCCCCATAATTTTAGGCTCTAGCGGAGGTTAAGCAGACAGCTGGGGCAGATGTTTGAAGCCTGGGAAGGGGTAATACCCACGGAGCTTCCCAGGCTACTAATATCAGCCCCCAGCTGAATGCCTAGCCTTTACTAGCTATTAAAATGGGGGACCCCCCAAAAAATTTACGTGGGGTCCCCCTATTTTGATAGCTAGCAAAGGCTAGGCAGACAGCTGGGGGCTGATATTAATAGCCCAGGAAGGGTGCCATGAATATTGGCCCCCTCCTAGGCTAGAAACAGCAGCCGTCAGCCGCCCCAGAAATGGCACATCCATAGGATGCGCCAATTGTAGCATCGGCGTCTCTGCCCCGTACTAGGCAGAGACGCCGTCCCTCTCACCTCCCCGCTCCTGGCGCGGCGTCCTCCAGCGCTTCTCTCCCCGCTGCTTCCGGCACGTGCTCCTTCCCCGGCAGTGTGCTTAGGGCGCGCGCGCGCGCGCTCCCCCTCTCTTAAAGGGACCGCGCGCGCCGTCCTAAGGAGTCCCCGGCCAATTGCCGGAGGACCTCCATTATATAAGGCACCTCCTCCAAAATGGAGGTGCCCGAGCAATGTTGTTGCAAAGCCTTCACTCTGCTTCAGCCCTCAGGTCCCGTTACCAGTTACCAGCCAGTTACCTGCCAGATTCCTGCTTGATACCTGCCTGATATCCGTTTACCTGCTTGCTAGCCTGCGGTCCGACGGTCTGCCTTCCGACACCTGTCAGTCTGTCTATGGACCAGCCTGCCCGCTCACCTGGGAGCGCTCATCTGCTACCTGCCTGCTAGCCTACCTGGAGGCTCCGCCGTCACTTGCCGTGACCACCTGCCTGTCCAGAGACTCTTGCCTGCTCACCTGGGAGCGCTCACCTGCTACCTGTCTGCTAGCCTACCTGGAGGCTCCGCCGTCACTTGCCGTGACCACCTGCCTGTCCAGAGACTCTTGCCTGCTCACCTGGGAGCGCTCACCTGCTACCTGTCTGCTAGCCTACCTGGAGGCTCTGCCGTCACTTGCCGTGACCACCTGCCCGTCCAGAGACTCTCGCCCGCTCACCTGGGAGCGCTCACCAGCCACCTGCCTGCTGTCCTTCTACCCAGAGACTGTCCCTGTCACTTGCCGTGAGTACCCGTCCTACTACCCAGAGACTGTCCCTGTCACTTGCCGTGACTACCTGCCCCTCTAGCCAGAGACTGTCCCTGTCACTTGCCGTGACTACCTGCCCCTCTACCCAGAGACTGTCCCGGTCACTTGCCGTGACTACCTGCCCGTCTTCCCTGGGAGCCACCCGCTTCCTTACAAGGACTGCCCCCTTGTATAGTTGCACAGAGGTTCCACCTCCCAGACCTGTTACACCAATTCTGGCACTTAGCCTCGCTCTTCCCACTGCCCTGTAGCGGTGGCAGTGGGGTAATAGGGCTGGGGTTGATGTCAGCTTATAATGCCAGCTGACATCAAGCCCAGGTTAGTAATGGAGAGGCGTCTATAAGACACCCCCATTACTAACCCCATAGTCAAAGTTAAAAAAAACACAAACACCCAGAATAAAGTCCTTTAATTGAAATAAAGACACAATTCTTTATTGTTCTAAATTAAACCATACTTACAATCACGCCCATTCCAGCTGAAGCCAACAATGCCCTGCAATAAAAGAAAAATAATAAAGCAACATAATCCTTACCTTTCCATGGTTCCCACGACAGCTTCAGCTCTGCTACATCGAGATGACAGGCTGGACCGCAGCAGAAAGCTGCCATCCTGCCTGTCATCCCGCAGACACTGAGAAGTGCAGGCATGCTTACACTCCTCAGCGTCTCTCTGTGACGGCATCCAGATGAGCCGAGGTCATGTCCAATGAACTCGGCTCACCTCATGCACGTCACTGACAGCGTGGGAAAATTCTCACGCTGAAGCGCTGAGTGCAGGAGAATTCTCCCACGCTGTCAGTGACGTGCATGAGTTGAGTTCATGTCCAATGATCTCAGCTCACCTCATGCACGTCACTGACAGCGTGGGAAAATTCTCCTGCACTCAGCGCTTCAGCGTGAGTATTATCCCACGCTGAAGCGCTGAGTGCAGGAGAATTTTCCCACGCTGTCAGTGACGTGCGTGCATGAGGTGAGCCGAGTTCATTGGACATGACCTCGGCTCATCTGGATGCCGTCACAGCGAGACACTGAGGAGCGCAAGCAAGCCTGCTCTTCTCAGTGTCTGCGGGTTGACAGGCTGGATGGCAGCGTTCTGCTGCGGTCCAGCCTGTCATCTCGATGTAGCAGAGCTAGAGCTGTCCTGGGAACAATCAAAAGGTAAGGATGATGTTGGTTTATTATTTTATTTTTATTGCAGGAGATCGTTGGCTTCAGCTGGAATGGGCGTGACGGTAAGTATGGTTTAATTTAGAACAATAAAGAATTGTGTGTTTATTTCAATTAAAGGACTTTATTCTGGGTGTTTGTGTTTTTTTTAACTTTCACTATGGGGTTAGTAATGGGGGTGTCTTATAGACGCCTCTCCATTACTAACCTGGGCTTGATGTCAGCTGGCATTATAAGCTGACATCAACCCCAGCCCTATTACCCCACTGCCACCGCTACAGGGCAGTGGGAAGAGCGAGGCTATGTGCCAGAATTGGCGCATCCTATGGATGCGCCATTTCTGGGGCGGCTGACGACTGGTGTTTCTAGCCTGGGAGGGGGCCAATATTCATGGCACCCTTTCTGAGCTATTAATATCAGCCCCCAGCTGTCTGCCTAGCCTTTGCTAGCTATTAAAATAGGGGGGACCCCACGTCATTTTTTTGGGGGGGTCCCCCATTTTAATAGCTAGTAAAGGCTAGGTATTCAGCTTGGGGCTGATATTAGTAGCCTGGGAAGCTCCATGGGTATTACCCCCTTCCCAGGCTTCAAACATCTGCCCCAGCCGTCTGCTTAACCTCCGCTAGAGACTAAAATTACGGGGAACCTCACGCTAATTTTTTTTTTAATAAATCCTTTATTTTAACACTAAATGACAAGTACAGTAACCAACACTATCACTGTACTTATTATATATCTGACTGACATGTTTCTATCTATCTAATCTATGTGTGATGCTCTATCTTTCTGTTCTAAATTGTCGGGTACAGATGCTGAATTGCCGGCTGGCTTTTTTAAAGAGACGGTGCATGAAAACACTATTATTTTTTTAAATAAATCCTTTACACTAAATGACAAGTACAGTAAGCAACACTGTCACTGTACTTATTATATATGTGACTGACATGTTTCTATCTATCTAATCTATGTGTGAAGCTCTATTCTTTCTGTTCTAAATTGTCGGGTACCGCTGCTGAATTGCCGGCCGGCTTTTTTAAAGAGACGGTGCATGAAAACACTAATATTTTTTTTAATAAATCCTTTACACTAAATGACAAGTGCAGTAACCAACACTGTCACTGTGCTTCTTATATGTGTGACTGACATGTTTCTATCTATCTAATCTATGTGTAATGCTCTATTCCTTCTTGTCTAAATTGTCGGGTACCGGTGTATGCCGCTGCTGAATTTGCCGGCCGGCTTTTTTAAAGAGAGTGTCTTCTGAGCAGTTTGTCAGCTTTTGGACACCTTTGAAGGTGTTTTCTATGTGTTTCTATGTGTTTTTGTTTGCCTGCCATTGGTTTTAACGGTGTTCGACGGTGTTCTAAGGTGTTCGACGAACAGTTCGACGAACAGTTCCTCGAACATCCCGGTGTTCGACGAACCGAACCGAACCCGAACACTACGGGGGTGGCTCAACACTACTGCTGAATTCCATTCCAGCCGGTCAGGAACTATGGTCACAAGTAGAGATGAGCGAATGTTTCAATATTCGATTCAGATTATGATTGTCGAATTTGCGATAATCGCCGATTTATTCGAATGAATGTTTGTCGAACATTACCGAACGCCAAAATCTGCCAAAACACATCAAATTAGGGGTAGGCACCTGGAAAGTGCCATCAATTGACCCAGAGTACAAGTACTATAATTATTATTACTATTACAGCGACATTTATTCCGTGGCACGTTACATGTCAAAAGGGGTCACCGACTGGTACAAGAGGAGAGAGGACACTGCCTGCCAGGGCGCACAAACAATCAACATGGGATGGTTGAGGATACAGTAGGTCAGGGTACAGCAAGTTGTGCAACGGTACGCTGGAGCAAGGGTTACCGCAGATTGCACGCTTGTCACAAGAAGTGGGTCTTCAGCTTCCTTTTCAATGCTTCCATGGTAGGCAACAGTCTGCTGTGTTGGGGTACAGCGTTATCACAGTAGGGGAGATGCACAGGACAAATCTGTCGAGAGCCTAAATCACGTTAAGCTTCCAGGAGCTAACAACTGAGCAGATTAACCCCAGCACCAATTAATATGAAGTCGTAAGGCTTCTTTTTAATGACTGCAGGAGTTGGAGGAATCAGACGCTGTGGTCTTCTGGCTCCTCTCTGTCACGGTAAACCCAGGACACCTTGCAAGCCTCAACACAGTGTACACAAGGTAGACAGCAACGGTGGTTGGTCTCTTAGACAACGAGCTAACTCCTTTATGATGATAGAGGACAACATCTGCAAGTAGTTTGCTGAAAGAGGATGGAGTAAACTGACAAACTGCTGGACTGTGAGTGAGGTGCAGGGGGACATGTTACAGTGGATTGAGAAAGGTGTGGTGTGCTCGGTGAAACAAACACAGCATGCATGTCTGCTTCCGTTACAGCTGACGGGCTCTCACTCAGCCTGACTGGAGCAGGTAGAGAAGCAGAGGTTCTGCAGTGGGAGACCTGCATGCCAATACTTGGTACGGTAACAGAGGAGGAGGAAGAAGCAGCAGATGCAGTTGATAGGGCAGCTGATGGTTGTTGAGGTCCGTTGGTCCGATTGCCAGAGTAACGCATGTTGATTGCGCATGTGAAGGTTCATGCATGTAGTAGTCAAATTATTGCACTTTTTCCCTCTACTGAGTTTTTATCGCAAAGTTTTCAGATTACGTGAGTTGGCTTATCCATTGCGGTCTCACAAAAGGCCCAGGCTTGGCACCCTTGCCGCCTCTGCGAGCTGCAGACCAGCAAACGCTGCTGGTCACTGCCACGGTTGTGGCTAAGGATGTAGTGCTCCTCGTGCTTGCATCACTCCGTGTCTGCGCCATAAGATGCAACGTAACCTCCTCGTCTTTCTCCTCCACCTCCTCAGATGAGCTACTCAGCTGCGTGCCTCTGGGTTCACACCAAGTTGAATGTGCAACCTCATCATCATCCAATGTGATATCCCATTCTTCGCCCTCAGAGTCACCCTCCTCTTCTTCTTGCCCTAACAGCACAGTACAGTCAAGGGTCAGGAAGCTGCTCAGACCCAACCTTTTTTATTTCCCCCTGTGTGGAGAATATCTGCCCCAAACAATTTTAAGCTGAGATGCAGTCTGCTTTGTATACCCATGTTGAGTTTATCAGGTCTGTGTACCCCTGTGTGGAGATCAATATCTGCACCAAAAATTATTTTCACTAGAGTATAACTATTGTAAAGGAGACCAAAACCTCTTCCACTGCAGCCAACCCAGCACATGGAGACCCAAACAAGTAGGACGTGTTCACATTTCCCTAAATTAGAGCCTAATACCACCGAAGTGGCATCAATTTCAGTACAGTAGAAATTGTACAATTAGGAACGACACCTCTTCCCCTACAGCCAACACAGTAGATGGAGACCCAATCATGACTGTTCCCATTTGAAAACAATTGGGCCTAAAACCATGAAAGTGGCATCAATTTCACTAGAGTATAAGTAGTATAAATGGGGACCGACACCTCTTCCACTACAGCCAACCGAATAAATGGAGACCCAATCAGGATTCCCCACATTTCTAAAAATTACTGGCAGACATCAACAAAGTGGCATCAATTTCAGTACAGTAGCAATTGTACAATTAGGAACGACACCTCTTCCCCTACAGCCAAGACAGTAGATGGAAACCCAATCAGGATTGTTCCCATTTGAAAACATTTGGGCCTAAAACAACCAAATTGTCATCAATTTCACTAGAGTATAAGTAGTATAATGGGAACCAACACCTCTTCCACTACAGCCAGCCCAATAGATGGAGACTCAATCAGGATTCCCCACATTTCCAAAAATTACTGGCTGACACCAACAATGTTGCATCAATTTCAGTACAGTAGAAATTGTACAATTAGGAACGACACTTCTTCCCCTACCGCAAGCACAGTAGATGGAGACCCAATCAGGACTGTTCCCATTTGAAAACATTTTGGCCTAAAACCACAAAAGTGGCATCAATTTCAATAGAGTATAAGTAGTATAATGGGGACCGACACCTCTTCCAATACAGCCAACCCAATGGATTGAGAGACCAAATCTGTATTCTCCACATTTCCAAAAATTAGGGCCTAAAACCTGCAGCCACAGCAAGAGCAGGCACACAAGCCATATCACAGACTTCAATTCCGCAAGATCAATGCAGCACACTAAAAACTACAACATCGTCTACTCTGTACAGTCTGCAGTTGGGGTGCAAAAGTCCTTTAAGATCCATGACTTGTTCATCTTGATGAAAGTTAAGCAGTCAACACTTTCATGGGACAGCCAGGTGCGCTTATCCGTCAGGACACCACCAGCAGTGCTGAACACATGTTCTGAGAGATCCCTGGCTGCCGGCATGATAAAACCACCAAGGCATGACAGGCGAGCTCAGGTCATTCATCCGTTTTTGAAGACCAAAATGTAATAGGGTTAAAATGCTCACTGATGGTATTCGTATTGAGCTCTAGATAGTCCTCCACCATCCTCTCCAGTCGTTCTCCACGTGTCAGACTTGTACTCTGTTGTGCTGGTGCATGAGCTGGTCTAAAAAATGTGTGAAAGGACTCACAGAAATTGCTTCTGCCACTTTCTCTGCTGTTGCTGCTAATGTTTTGGCATTGATGAACTGACGCGCCAGAGGTTGAAAGACTACAGCTGTGATGCACACTGTGTGCCTCACTCCTATCTTGGGGAAAAGCTCTATTAAGGTTGCTTAAAAGCTTGTTTCAATACTCCAACATTAGCATGTCCCTTTCCAAGGCAGGAAGCACCTGGCAAAATGTACTCTTACAACGTGGATCTAACAGAGTGGCAAACCAGTAGTCAGCATTATTTCGAATCCTAACTATACAGGGATCATGTTGCAGAAAGTGCAGCAAGAAGGCACTGATATGTCGGGCTCTTACAGGTGGTCCAAAGCCAGACTCTATTGTTGGCTGCGTAACACTGATGCAGGTTTCCTCTGTCCCCTCCTGCCAACCACGTTCAACAGAGAGGGGATGATTATCCTCTTCGTCTTCTGACTGTTGCTCGCCCATCACCTCTTCCTCCTCCATTTGTTCCTCGGCTCTTGCACCTTCACTAAAAGTATGTCTAGTATCACCAAACCCCTCAATCGCAGGAAGCCACTGTCACTTGGCATCCGCCTGTGTGACGACAGTCTGGAACTTTGAGACATTCTTATCACTTCCGCATCCTCCTCTTCTTCTGGGACAACCACCTCCTGCAGCATGCTATTCAAAGTCTTCTCCAGCATGTAGATGACCGGAATAGTGATGCTGATGACGGCATCGTCAGCGCTAACTAGTTTAGTAGCCATTTCCAAACTGTGCAGAAGGGTACAGAGGTCCTTAATCTGTTCCCACTCCGTAAACGTGATATGCCCCTCGTCCGTACTGCGTTGGCTTAGGCTATACGACATGACATACTGAGTCAGGGCTCGTTGCTGCTGCCACAGTTGCTGCAACATGTGCAGAGTGGAATTCCACCGCGTCGGCACATCGCATATCAACCTGTTAACTGGCATGGAGAAAGACCTCTGTATCGATGCAAGTCGATGACATGAGGGATGCGAACAGTGGAAGTGAGCACACAGCTTCCGTACTTTCTAAAGCAGCTCATCCAGGCCGGGATAGAGGCGGAGAAATCGCTGTACCACCAGGTTGAGGACGTGACCCATGCAAGGCACGTGTGTGAGTTTGCCTCGGTGTAGTGCCGCCAACAGGTTCGCACCGTTATTGCACACGGCCTTCCCTGACTCCAGGTTCAGCGGAGACAGCCATTGCTGAAACAGAGCCTGGAGTCTTCAGCTCTTCAGCTGTATGACTGCGATCTGCAAGGCATATTAATTTAAAGACTGCCTGATTGCGGTGAGCCCTGGCTGCGCAGTACGGAAGTGGTGTGGATTCGCTCTGCACTGTTGGAATGCATGTCTCATTAAGGCAGAGGTTGATTGCGCAGGTGGAGGCCCTAGAGGAGGTGGAGGATGCAGAAGCAGTGGTGGAAGTGTGAAATACAGAGGTTTCTTCTGCAAGTCTTGGGGATTCCAAGATTTGTGAAGCAGCCCCTTCCCTGCCTGTACCCACAGCCACCAGAGTCACCCAGTGCCCATTCAGGGAGATGTTACGCCCTTGGCCATGCTTACTCATCCTGGTGTCTGTGGTGAAATGCACCCTGGAAGATATAGATTTAGTCAAGAAAAGCAGATGTTGTCTGCGACATGCTGGTGTAGCGCAGGCACAGCTTTCTTAGAGAAGTAATGGCGACTGGGCAACTGGTACTGGGGGACTGCAACGGCCATCAGCTTTCGGAAACCGTCTGTATCTAGCAGGCGGGAAGGCAGCTTTTCCGTGGCCAACAGATTTGAGATGGTGGAGTTCAACCTCTTAGGTTTGTCATGTGTAGGATGAAACAATCTTTTACATGACTGAGGGCTGGCTGCGGTGCTGATAGAGGGCGGAGTATGGTGAAACGGACAAATTGCTGGACTGTGAGTGAGGTGCAGATGTTACGATGGATTGAGAAACGTGTGGTGTGCTCGGTGAAACAAACACAGCAGGCATGTCCGCTTCCGTTACAGCTGACGGGCTCTTACTCAGCCTGACTGGAGCGGGTAGAAAACCAGAAGTTTTGCGGTTGGAGACCTGCGTGCCAATACTCGGCACTGTAACAGAGGAGGAGGAAGAAGCAGCGGATGCGGTTGATGGGGCAGCTGATGGTTGTTGGGGTCTGCTGGTCTGCATTTTAGCGCAGTGTGGTTCCCACAGTAACGCATGTTGTGTGTGCATGTGAATTATTGCACTTTTTCCCTCTACTGAGTTTTTTCTTGCAAAGTGTACAGATAACGTGAGTTGGCTTGTCCTTTGCGGTCTCAAAAAAGGCCCAGGCTAGGCAACCCTTGCCACCCCTGCGAGCTGCAGACCCACGATCGCTGCTGGCCACAGCCACAGTTGTGGCTAAGGATGCAGTGCTCCTCGTGCTTGCATCACTCCATGTCTGCACTGTAGGGTGGAAGGTAACCTCCTTGTCTTCCTTCTCCACCTCCTCAGATGACCTACTCGACTGCGTGACTCTGGGTTCACACCAAGTAGGATCTTCAACCTCGTCATTATCCAATATGTTATCCCATTCCTCGCCCTCAGAGTGACCCTTCTCCTCTTGTTGCCCTGACAGCACAGTACAGTCCGCATGAGCCTCAAGTATCTGAGTCTCATCAGGATCACCTCCCTCCCCGGTGCTTAACGTCTGGTGATGAGGGTCAGGAACCTGCTCGGATCCTACTCCGTCCTGCCCCGAATCCAATGTAAAAAAAATTTGGGCATCGGTGCAGATGCTTTCCTCCTCTTCTTAACTCTGTGAATGTTTGGAGTACACTTCTGATGCCCATAGTATAGAGTGGGTGAACAGTTCTACAGACTCACCCATCTGTGGTTCGCTACAGTCAGTTGGGCGCTTGGATAGTTCTGACACGGGGGGGGGAAGCAAGGATAATTGGGGTGCCACCTCTGTGGACTGTACTGTGTGTGATGTTGAGGTGGAGGAAGAAGAGGAGAGGCCACTTGAATCAGCGTTTGCCATCTACTGGAGCACCTGCTCTTTCTGGCCCTTATCAACAAGGCGTATTGCTGTACAGCTGCCAAAGAAAGGGAGTGGAGTAGCCCGTCCAGTAGCAGAAGTTGTCAGTTGTCTTTGACTAGGACATGACAGTGTTGGTTCACTAGTGCTTTCACTAGCATTACCAACTACCCCACGTATACCTTGAACACCAAGCCTATTCCCCCTTCCACCACGACCTCTCTTTTTCCCATTCATGTTGCTCAGATACTGAAGTAGGAGCATGCTATTACCAAAACAAAAATATATTTTTTCCTCTGCAACAGCTCTGCAAACACCTGAATTTCAGCGGTACTAAATGACAAGGTAAGATATGGCTTGCTGTATAACGTTACTAACCGAACAAAGTATTTTTTTTACTGTGGATGATGCCTATATAACATAGGAGATTTTCTCCAAACTATTTCAAACTGAGATATCCCTGCTGTATAATGTTAGGAACCAAGCAAAGTATTGTTTTACTGTGGATGAGGCCTGTATAACAAGGGAGATATTCTCCAAACATTTCCAACTGAGATGTCCCTGCTGTATTGACAATATGGAAAGGAGTCTACTGCTCACTGAGCAGCTGCTCACTGGGGTAGGTGTGGGGGAGGGTGGTAGTAGGGAGCTGCAGGACAGTGAGGCAGCTAGCTGGGTGACAGTTAGAAGGGGGGGTAGAGGGAAGAGAGCCAGGGAGGCTAGTCCTCATCTGGCGCACCCCAATAAGTTTGCAAAGTTGGCAGATGAGGGCCGTGTCAGTACAGGGGTAGCACTGCTGCAGCAAGGCATGTCCTCTGAAAGCCGGAGGAGTGTCAGCTCCAGTAAGGGGGGAAATAGGAGAGCAGGGCAGGCCAGGCAAGTGCTGGAAGTGGGGGACTCAATTATTATGGGAACAGATAGGGCAATCTGTCACAAAGACAGGGATCGTTGAACAGTGTGCTGCCTACCTGGCACTCGAGTCCAGCACATCGCTGATCGGGTTGACAGATTACTGGGAGGGCCTGGTGAGGACCCAGCGGTCATGGTGCACATTGGCACAAATGACAAAGTTAGAGGTAGGTGGAAGGTCCTTAAAGATGATTTCAGGGAATTAGGCTGCAAGCTTAAAGCAAGGACCACCAAGGTGGTATTCTCTGAATACTGCCTGTACCATTCGCCATGCCAGAGAGGCAAAGGGAGATTAGGGAGATAAATAAGTGGCTCAGGAATTGGTGTAGGAAGGAAGGTTTTGGGTTCCTGGAGAACTGGGCCGACTTCTCAGTTGGTTACAGGTTCTACGCTAGGGAAGGGCTGCACCTCAATGGGGAGGGTGCAGCTGTGCTGGGGGAGAAAATGGCTAGAAGGTTGGAGGAGTGTTTAAACTAGGGATTGGGGGGGATAGTATTCATTTTATAGGTGGGGAAGATAGTGCAGATAGTGACCTGGGCACAAATAAAGAGATTGGGGGTGGGGTTAGAACAGTCAATATAGTAAGAAGGAATAGAGGTACAGAGAGATGCATAAAATGCATGTACACTAATGCCAGAAGCCTCACTAACAAAATGGAGGAATTATAATTAATTTTGTTGGAAAATAATTATGACATGGTGGGGATATCTGAGACATGGCTGGACGAGAACCATGACTGGCAGTTAAGTTACAGGGCTATAGTCTGTTCATAAATGACCGTACAAACAAGCGAGGGGGGGTGTTTATATGTAAAATCATCCTTAAAACCCATCTTGCAGGAGAATATATGTGAATCTAATGAAAATGTAGACTTCCCCTGGGTGGCGATAAGGGTGGGGGGGATAATAAATTACTGATAGGGGTTTGTTATAAGTCTCCAAAAATAATGGAAGCAGCGGAGAATATCCTCATAAAGCAAATAGATGAAGCAGCAGCTCAAGGAGAAGTCATTATTATGGGGGACTTTAACTAACCTGAAATACATTGGGGAACAGAAACCTGTAGTTCAAGCAAAGGTTATAGGTTTTTGACAACTATGAGAGACAATTACCTTTCACAACTGGTTCAGGACGCAACAAGAAGGGGGGCACTGCTAGACCTATAGGCCAGACCGCATATCAAATATACGAGTCGGGGGTGACTTGGGTAATAGTGATCACAAAATAATAAGTTTTCATGTATCCTTTAATACAGGGTTCCCCAACTCCAGTCCTCAAGGCCCACCAACAGGTCATGTTTTCAGGATTTCCTTAGTATTGCACAGGAGATGGAACTATTTCCTGTGCACGTGATGGAATTATCACCTGTGCGATACTAAGGAAATCCTGAAAACATGACCTGTTGGTGGGCCTTGAGGACTGGAGTTGGGGAACCCTGCTTTAATAAGATGTGTAGTAGAGGGGTTACAAGGACACTAAACTTCAGGAAGGCAAATATCCAACGGTTGAGAGATGATCTTAGTGCAATAAACTGGGACAATATCCTGAGACATAAAACTACACAAAGCAAATGGGAGACATTTATTAGCATCCTGAATAGAACCTGTGCACAATATATACCCTATGGGAATAAACATGCTAGAAATAGGAGGAAACCACTATGGCTAAATAGAGCTGTAAGGGGTGCAAGTGACAAAAGAAAAGCATTTAGAGAACTAAAGCAAGTAGGTAGTGATGAGGCATTAAATAAATACAGAAAATTAAATAAATTCTGTAACAACCAAATCAAGGCAGCAAAGATTGAGACGGAGAGACTCATTGCCAGAGAAAGTAAAAATAATCCCAAAATATTCTTTAACTACATAAATAGTAAAAAACTAAAAAATTATAGTGTTGGGCCCCTTAAAAATAGTCTGGGTGAAATGGTGGGTGAGGATGAGGAAAAAGCCAATATGCTAAATGATTTTTTTTCAACAGTATTTACACAAGAAAATCGCATGACAGAAAACATGATCAGTGATAACAAAAATTCTCTATTAAATGTTACTTGCTTAACCCAGCAGGAAGTACGGCGGCGTCTAAAAATCACTAAAGTTGACAAATTCCCGGGCCCGGATGGGATACACCCGCGAGTACTGCAGGAATTAAGTAACGTCATAGATAGACCATTATTTTTAATCTTTAAAGATTCCATAATAACAGGGTCTGTACCACAGGACTGGCATATAGCAAATGTGGTGCCAATATTCAAAAAGGGGACAAAAACTGAACTTGGAAATTATAGGCCAGTAAGCATAACCTCTACTGTGGGTAAAATCCTGGAGGGTTTCCTAAGAGATGCTATACTAGAGTATCTGAAGAAGAATAACCTCATGACCCAATATCAACATGGGTTTACGAGGGACCGTTCCTGTCAAACTAATCTGATCAGCTTTTATGAGGAGGTAAGTTCCGACTGGACCAAGGAAATGCAGTGGATGTTGTGTATATGGACTTTTCAAAAGCTTTTGATACTGTTCCATACAAAAGGTTGATACATAAAATGAGAACAATGGGGATAGGGGAAAATATATGTATGTGGGTTAAGAACTGGCTCAATGATAGGAAACAAAGGCTGGTTATTAATGGAAAACACTCAGACTGGGTCACAGTTAACAGTTGGGTACCACAGGGGTCAGTATTGAGCCCGCTTCTTTTTAATATATTTATTAATGACCTTGTAGGGGGCTGTGACAGTATCACTGGTTTTATATGTGAGGGGAGGTATGTGTCACTCAGGATGCTCTCCTGTGTGAACTAAGACCTACTTTATTTTTCTGCCAGCGTGTTATATGCTGGTAGGTTTACTCTGTTAAAGGGTGTGCGGTTTTATGGGAATGGCAAAGAGGGCGGGACGCCATTCCCCCTACCTCCCCTCAGGGTGTGGCTGAGCAATGTGTAAAAGCTCAGTCCTTTTTTTTTCTCTGGAGTGTGGTCTGGAGAGGGAAGTCTCCAGACAGTATTGTGGAAGCTGCAGAGCTTGTTACCTGGACTTTACTTGTGCAGTTTATGCCACCGAGAGCAGGCGGAACCCGCTCACCTATGGACTGAGCTATACTTTGTTTTGTTTTCCCGTTTAACCCAGGGGGGTCTTGTTTATTTTTCCTGTGGAACCCTGCATGAGTTTATGCCAGATAATAAACCAGGAGAAAGGTAACCTGAGAACATGTGTCCTTAGTCTGCCTCCGGGAGAGCCGAGCGAGTCGTCTTGCCACAGTTGGTGTGAGAGTGTGTGCAGGATTCCAGGAACACGTGTACCTGCCACAAAGACTGGTGGATGTCCTGGGTGAAGGATGCCAGCCAGCCAGAGAAGTCCAGCAGTATGGAGGAGCTCATTAAGCACCTGATCCAGAGCCAACAGAGCATGCAGCAGCAATACCTACAGAGCCAGCAGAGTATGCAGCAGGCCCAGCAGAGCATGCAGCAGCAGCACCAGGAGACGACCAAACTGTTGCTTCAGCAAATCCAGTTGCAGCAAAAGTCGCAGCAGCACCAGCGGGAGGCGCAACAGCAGATACAGCTTTTGGCGGACGCCATCCAGAGCAGGGCGGCCGCCCCACCCTCAGGGCCGACTGATGATTCTCACGTCAGGAAGGCGGTAAGGCGGGCCATGCAGAAGATGACCCCTGGGGATGATGTAGAAGCATTTCTGACTGTTTTTGAGAGGGTGGTTGATTGGGAGAGACTTCCACCAGCACAGTGGGCAGAGGTTCTGGCGCCATATTTATCGGGTGAACCTCAGAAGGCGTATTTTGACTTGGTGCTACAAGATGCTAAGGAGTATCCCAAACTAAAGACAGAGATTTTAGCACGTCTGAGAGTAAATATGGCGGTGAGAGCCCAACGAGTTCATCACTGGGCATATGCTAGCGATAAACCCCCTCACTCGCAGATGTTTGACCTCCTGCATCTTGTTCAGAAGTGGCTACAACTGGAGTCCTCCACTCCGGCCCAGATGGTTGAGCGGGTGGTGATTGACAGATTCATGCATTCCCTTCCCAAGCCAGTACAGACCTGGGTTGCCCAGGGTGATCCCCAGAACGCAGATGACTTCATCGGCCTGGTAGAGAGGTACCAGGTAGTTGAGAGATCTCTTGGGAAACCGGATGCAGTCACTTCTCCCTACTGGGATACCCAAAAGGGGGCGGGTTCAGCACGGAAGGGGTCTAGAGCCACCACTGGGGGACGTCCCACTCCCACTGAAGGTGCCGTTAGAACGGTTGGTAAAGATATAGTTTGTTGGCGGTGTCACAACCCTGGACATGTAGCCGCCAGGTGTCAAATATCCCCTGAGCCCATGGACTGCAGCCTAGGCAGATGGGTCTCCTATTATGCCTATTCAGACTGTAGCGTGGACTGTCGACCCGGCGAGGGGCCGCAGGCGTGTGCAGTGTCCATTAATGGAGTAAAAGTGCTTGGGCTGTTGGACTCCGGGAGTCTGGTGACCTTGATCAGAGCAACCCTTCCCCACCAGTTGATCCCTTCCAAAACCCTGGGCGTTCGGTGCATCCATGGTGATGCCAAGGACTATCCCATGGCCACAGTGACAGTGGGGACAGACTGTGGTGCCCAGTCCCATGAAGTCGGGTAGTGAAGGACCTGATACACCCCGTCATATTGGGCCGTGATTTTTCCTTATTCTGGGACTAGTGGGGGAAGGGAACTGGACTAAGTAGCATGGGGAAAAGCCAGGTCCCTGAAGAAGAACCCCCAACGAAGTCTCAGATGGAGGAGTTCCCACTGTGCGTCCTTGTCAGTGATGAGGGTGAGACGGTGACCGAGGAGGCCGACCTCCCTGCGTTAGATATGTCCAGAGAGAACTTTGGGACTGCTCAAGTTCGAGACCTGACCTTAAAAGGGGCGTTCGACCAGGTTACTGTATGTAATGGGGTTGCCCAAGAGCCGGGGGCCAACACCAGATTCCCCCACTTTGCAGTGCAGGGGGAGTTGCTATATCGGGTGGCCAAACTGAGGGGCGGTGAGATAGTGGAACAGCTGTTAGTGCCTGGGGCCATACAGACGGCGGGTGCTACATATGGCCCATTCACATGTTCTGGGGGGACACCTAGGGGTCGAGAAAACTCAAGAGAGGATACTGAGAAGGTTTTATTGGCCAGGGTGTTATCGAGAAGTTCAAAACTATTGTAGGTCCTGCCCCACCTGCCAAATAACCGCTCCCTCCTCCCACTTCCGTAGCCCCTTAGTCCCACTACCTGTGATAGAGGATCCCTTTGAGAGGATTGCCATGGACCTCGTGGGCCCCTTAGTTAAATCAGTTCGGGGCCACCAATATATCCTGGTCGTCATGGACTATGCGACCCAGTACCCTGAAGCGATTCCCCTAAGGAACTCGTCCAGTAAAAGTATAGCCTGAGAGCTGGTCCATATTTTTGCTCGGACTGGTCTGCCAAAAGAGATTCTGACAGACCAAGAAACCCCCTTCATGAGCAAGGTGATGAAGGAATGTGGAGAGTCCTTCAGATAACTCAGCTTCGGTTTATCATCCACAGATGGAAGGCCTAGTGGAACGCTTCAACAAGACCTTAAAGGCGATGCTCAAGAAGGTCATTGAAAAGGATGGGCGAGACTGGGATTACCTGCTCCCATTTCTGCTTTTCTCGGTCAGAGAAGTTCCTCAAGCCTCCACTGGCTTCTCTCCATTTGAGCTCCTATATGGGCGGCATCCAAGAGGTCTCCTAGACATCGCCAAGGAAACTTGGGAGGCTGAAGTCACGCCACACCGGAGTATCATCGAACATGTCGCCCAGTTACAGGAGAGAATGTCAAAGGTGATGCCCATTGTGAAGGAACATCTCCTCCAGGCGCAGGAAGCCCAGGCGAGGGTCTATAACCGGTCGGCGAGACTAAGACAGTTCCAGCCCGGGGACCGTGTTTTGGTGCTGATCCCTACCGTCGAGAGCAAGTTCCTCGCCAAATGGCAAGGTCCATACGAGGTGGTGGAGAAAGTCAGCGAGGTTAATTATAAAGTCCACCAGCCTGGCCGAAGAAAGCCGCATCAAATATATCATGTAAATTTGCTCAAGCCGTGGCGGGACCGTGAACCTGTGGAAACTCCTTGCCTGGGAGCCACACCAGAAGGCAAGGTGGAGGAGGTCACTATTGCAGAGACTCTATCACCAGCACAGAAGCAACAGTGTTGAGAATTACTACCGCAGAATCGGGAGCTGTTCTCAGAGTTGCCGGGGCATACTCAAGTGGTAGAGCATGACGTGCTGACAGAGCCGCATGTACGAGTGAATCTGAAGCCATATCGGATTCCGGAAGCACGTCGGGAGGTGATCTTGGCTGAGGTGAAGAGGATGTTAGACCTCGGGGTATTAGAGGAGTCAAAGAGTGGGTGGTCGAGCCCAATCGTCCTCGTGCTGAAGCCCAATGGAGAGTGGAGGTTTTGTAATGACTACCGCCGGCTGAATGAGGTATCCAAGTGTGACGCGTACCCGATGCCCCTCGTTGATGAACTCATCGAGAGGCTTGGACCGGCGAGGTATATCACCACTCTTGACCTGACGAAGGGCTACTGGCAGATCCCCATGTCCCAGATGGCTAAGGAGAAGACGGCTTTCTCAACACCTGATGGGTGTTTTCAATACACGCGGATGCCGTTCGGACTACAGGGGGCCCCAGCCACGTTCTAGAGGGCTATGGATCAGATCCTAGCCCCACATAAGAAGTATGCCGCAGCCTACCTCGACGACATTGTGGTCTTTAGCTCAGACTGGGCTAGTCACCTACCTATACTACAGGCCGTTCTGGAGGCGCTAAGGAAGGCAGGATTTACCATAAATCCGAGAAAGTGTGCCATCGGAAAAGAGGAGGCCAAGTACCTGGGCTATGTTGTTGGGAGAGGCGAAATAAAGCCGCAAATCAAGAAAGTGGAGGCAATTCAAACCTGGCCCCAACCGCTCTCGAAGAAGCAGGTGAGAGCATTCCAGGGAATGGTGGGATACTACCGGTGGTTTATCCCGAATTTCGCCATGACTGCCGCGCCACTAACGGATCTTCTAAAAGGCACCAAATCAACCATGGTGAAATGGACGGAAGAAATGGAGACCGCGTTTCAACAGTTGAAGCTAACACTGTGCAAGCAGCCGGTCCTGGTCACGCCTGACTTCAAGAAAGAATTTGTGGTCCAGACAGACGCTTCAGATGTTGGTCTAGGAGCTGTACTCTCCCAAGAGATAAATGGGGAAGAACATCCCCTTTTCTATCTAAGCCGAAAGCAGTCCTCCTGCGAGAAGAACTACGCCATAGTAGAGAAAGAGTGTTTAGCCATAAAATGGGCCGTGGATACACTGAAATATTACCTACTAGGCCGGAAGATTAAATTAGTATCAGACCATGCCCCGTTGAGATGGTTGAGGGAGAAAAGGGGTAAAAATACCAGGGTAACTAGATGGTTCCTAGAGCTTCAAGATTTTAACTTTCACGTAGAGCATAGGCCTGAGAAGTTACATGGGAATGCAGATGCCCTCTCTAGGATTCCCTGCCTGGTGTCAGAAGGTGCCCAAACCCCTGGCTTTGGGCAGAGGGGGGGAATATGTGACAGTGTCACTGGTTTTATATGTGAGGTTTATTTTTCTGCCAGCGTGTTATATGCTAGTAGGTCTACTCTGTTAAAGGGTGTGGCTGAGCAATGTGTAAAAGCTCAGTCCTTCTTTTTTTCTCTGGAGTGTGGTATGGAGAGGGAAGTCTCCAGACAGTATTGTGGAAGCTGCAGAGCTTATTATTTGGACTTTACCTGTGCAGTTTATGCTACCGAGAGTGGGTACAACCCGCTCACCTATGGACTGAGCTATACTTTGTTTCGTCTTCCCGTTTAACCCAGGGGGGTCTTGTTTATTTTTCCTGCGGAACCCTGCATGAGTTTATGCCAGATAATAAACCAGCAGAAAGGTAACCTGAGAACGTGTGTCCCGAGTCTGCCTCCGGGAGAGCCGAGCGAGTCGTCTTGCCACAGGAGCATACAGAGTAATGATTCAATATTTGCAGATGACACTAAACTCTGCAGGGTAATCAATACAGAGGAGGACAATTTTATATTACAGGAGGATTTATGTAAACTAGAAGCTTGGGCTGATAAATGGCGAATGAGCTTTAATGGGGATAAATGTAAGGTAATGCACTTGGGCAGAGGAAATAAAATGTATACTTATATTCTTAATTTTAAAACACTGGGCAAAACTGTCACTGAAAAAGACCTGGGTGTATTGGTGGACAACAAGCTCACGTTTGGTGGTCAGTGTCAGGCAGCTGCTACAAAGGCAAATAAAATAATGGGATGCATTAAAAGAGGCATAGATGCTCATGTGGAGAACATAATTTTACCTCTATACAAGTCACTAGTGTGACCACACTTAGAATACTGTGTACAGTTCTGGTCTCCGGTGTATAAGAAAGACATAGCTGAACTAAAGCGGGTGCAGAGAAGAGCGACCAAGGTTAATAGAGGACTAGGGGGTCTGCAATACCAAGACAGGTTATTACACTTGGGGATTTTTATTTTGGAAAAACGAAGGCTTAGGGGTGATTTTATTACTATGTACAAGTATATGAGGGGACAGTACAAAGACCTTTCTACTGATCTTTTTACTCTGAGGCCTGAGATGGGGACAAGGGGGCATCTTCTACGTCTGGAGGAAAGAAGGTTTAATCATAATCACAGATGCAGATTTTTACTGTAAGAGCAGTGAGACTATGGAACTCTCTGCTGCATGATGTTGTAATAAGTGATTCACTACTAAAATTTAAGAAGGTCCTGGATGCCTTTCTTGAAAAGTATAATATTACAGGTTATATATACTAGATTCCTTGATAGGGTGTTGATCCAGGGAACTAGTCTGATTGTCGTATGGAGTCAGGAAGGAATTTTATTCCCCAATGTGGAGCTTAGTGTTGGCGACATGTTTTTTTTTTGCCATCCTCTGGATCAACATGTTATGCTGTGGGTTGAACTAGATGGACTTAGTCTTCCTTCAACCTTAAAAACTATGTTACTATGTATAACATTAGGAACCAAAGTATTTTTTTTACTGTGGAGAATCTCAGTAATTGCACAAAAATAAAAAAAAAAGGCTGCAAGGTCGATTGAACAGGTACACAGCACAGGACTTATCTACACTATCTGTCTTCAACAGAAGCGCCCATCTATCTAGCTAATATCTCTCATTACACAGGACAGCGACACTGAGCAGCATAGGCGGATTATAATGAGGGCAATCCGGGCGACCGCCCGGGGCCCAGAGCCTGCAGAGGGCCCGCGGCTCCGGGCGGGGTGTCTAATGCCGGATTGCCCTCATTATATGTGCGGGCCGCCGCGGCACATACCGGTAGCAGTGGCGGGAGGGGGGGCCCCGTACCTCTCCCCCAGCAGCAGCCGCCGCTACTTCTTCATCGGCCGGGTCAGCACTGCAGCAGTTAACTTCCCTGTGCTGGCCCGGCCGCGTCACTGCTAGGAGACACGGCCCTGTGCGCGGCCGTGTCTCCTAGCTGTGACGTCACGCAGTGCGCGCCCGGCCTGCACTGCTACTTACCACGGGAGAGGAGCAGGAGCCAGGAGGACTGGAGCCGAGCCGGGGGATGGTGAGTGAGTGTGTGTGTGTGTGTGTGTGTGTGTGTGTGTGTGTGTGTGTGTGTGTATGTGTGTGTGTATGTGTGTATGTGGGCAGATGTCATTGTGTGATGTCTGTTTGTGTGTGTATGTCTGTGTGTGTGTGTGTGGGCAGATGTCATTGTGTGATGTGTATGTGTGGGCAGATGTCATTGTGTGATGTGTATGTGTGTGTGTGTGTAGGCAGATGTCATTGTGTGATGTCTGTTTGTGTGTGTGGGGGGGTAGATGTCATTGTGTGATGTCTGTTTGTGTGTGTGGGCAGATGTCATTGTGTGATGTGTGTGTGTGTGTGGGCAGATGTCATTGTATGATGTCTGTTTGTGTGATGTCTGTGTGTGTGTGTGTGGGCAGATGTCATTGTATGATGTCTGTTTGTGTGTGTGTGTGTAGGCAGATGTCATTGTGTGATGTCTGTTTGTGTGTGTGTGGGCAGATGTCATTGTGTGATGTGTATGTGTGTGTGTGGGCAGATGTCATTGTGTGATGTGTATGTGTGTGTGTGTAGGCAGATGTCATTGTGTGATGTCTGTTTGTGTGTGTGTGTGTGGGCAGATGTCATTGTGTGATGTTTGTTTGTGTGTGTGTGTGGGCAGATGTCATTGTGTGATGTGTATGTGTGTGTGTGTGGGCAGATGTCATTGTGTGATGTGTATGTGTGTAGGCAGATGTCATTGTGTGATGTCTGTGTGTGTGTGTGTGGGCAGATGTCATTGTGTGATGTCTGTTTGTGTGTGTGTGTGTGGGGGGGGGCAGATGTCATTGTGTGATGTCTGTGTGTGTGTGTGTGTGTGTGTGTGTGGGCAGATGTCATTGTGTGATGTCTGTTTGTGTGTGTGTGTGGGCAGATGTCATTGTGTGATGTTTGTTTGTATGTGTGTGTGTGTGTGTGGGCAGATGTCATTGTGTGATGTCTGTTTGTGTGTGTGTGTGTGGGCAGATGTCATTGTGTGATGTCTGTTTGTGTGTGTGTGTGTGTGGGCAGATGTCATTGTGTGATGTCTGTTTGTGTGTGTGTGTGTAGGCAGATGTCATTGTGTGATGTCTGTTTGTGTGTGTGTGTGTGTGTGTAGGCAGATGTCATTGTGTGATGTCTGTTTGTGTGTGTATGTGTGTGTGTATGTGTGTGTGTGTGTGTAGGCAGATGTCATTGTGTGATGTCTGTTTGTGCGTGTGTGGGCAGATGTCATTGTGTGATGTCTGTTTATATGTATTTTTGTGTTTCAAATGTGTTTATGCGTGTATGTATATGTCTGTATATGTTTGTGTGTGTGCGTGACTGCGTGCGGCCTCCTGCTGAGTATAGTTGGCGCTGTGCGGCCTCCTGCTGTATCTGGGGGGGGCGCCGTGCGGCCCCCCGCTGTGTACAGATGGCTACGTGCGGCCCCCCGCTGTGTATAGATGGCTACGTGCGGACCCCCGCTATGTATAGATGGCGCCGTGCGGCTCCCCGCCGTGTATTGATGGCGCCGTGAGGCCCCCTGCTGTGTAGAGATGGCGCCGTGCGGCTCCCCGCTGTGTATAGATGGCTACGTGCGGCCTCCCGCTGAGTATAGATGGCGCTGTGTGGCCTCCTGCTGTCTCTGGGGGGGGCGCCGTGCGGCCTCCCGCTGTGTATAGATGGCTACGTGCGGCCTCCCGCTGAGTATAGATTGCGCTGTGCGGCCTCCTGCTGTCTCTGGGGGGGTGCCATGCGGCCCCCCGCTGTGTACAGATGGCTACGTGCGGCCCCCCGCTGTGTATAGATGGCTACGTGCGGCCCCCCCGCTATGTATAGATGGCGCCGTGCAGCTCCCCGCCGTGTATTGATGGCGCCGTGAGGCCCCCTGCTGTGTAGAGATGGCGCCGTGTGGCTCCCCGCTGTGTATAGATGGCTACGTGCGGCCTCCCGCTGAGTATAGATGGCGCTGTGCGGCCTCCTGCTGTCTCTGGGGGGGCGCCGTGCGGCCTCCCGCTGTGTATAGATGGCTACGTGCGGCCTCCCGCTGAGTATAGATTGCGCTGTGCGGCCTCCTGCTGTCTCTGGGGATGGCGCCGTGCGGCCTCCTGCTGTGTATAGATGGCTACGTGCGGTCTCCCGCTGAGTATAGATGGCGCTGTGCGGCCTCCTGCTGTCTCTGGGGGGAGCGCCGTGCGGCATCTATACTCAGCAGGAGGCCGCACGTAGCCATCTATACACGTATACTCAGCAGGAGGCCGCACGTAGCCATCTATACACAGCGGGAGGCCGCACGGCGCCATCTATACACAGCGGGAGGCCGCACGGCGCCATCTATACACAGCGGGAGTCTCAGTGCTTTGCAAGAGCAGTCAATAAATTCTGCTTGACTAATTCTGAGCACCATAAAGTCTGGTTCGCTTCTAACCTGCTGTCTTCATTTTCAGCTTGCTGAATTCTAACTCATTTACTGTCATTCGAGACGATGCCTTTGCTGGTTTCTTTCACCTTGAATACCTGTAAGTGCTCCACTTAATGTCATATTTTTGTTTCTGTTCTTCTTCATCTTTTGGCATGTGAAATTGTATGAGCATGTATTCATATGAATTCATGACCTACTTAAACCTTCGAGGACCTTAAATTTTATTCAATCAAATTTTTTTCCAGTTTAAAACTATGGGACATATATGTGCCTTGGTCCTCAAAGGGTTTTTAAAGGGGCTGCAAACATAAATACGAAAAAAATAATTCAATTAGTGCTTTTTGTGTTCATTTAATTTTTATTTGAAGTCCATTTTTTTTTATATACCTTGAAATTAAGCCCTACCCCATGGAATGAAGCCCTACCTACATGACATCTGAGAGCTACATGGATCCCGCTTGTGAGGTGCCTGTCCGTCACTACTATTCAGTTTTAGGGTCCACTCACTACGCCATATATTCTCTCATGCAAGAGAATAGGGCCAATTATGCTAATGACACTCGGCTCAAACTCAGAGCTTCAACTGAGTGTGATCCGATTCTCTCGCAGCACAGATATGGAGAAGATGGAGAACTTACTTTCTCCATCTTCTCCATAGTCTTCATAGTCTCTTCATCGGACTGCACTTGGATGACATCCGAGTGCAGTCTAATGTTTTACGTGCACCCATAGACTTGTATGGGTGCACATGGTCCGAATATCGAATGAGATTATTTTCTCATGCCAATAATCGCACTGTCCCATAGTATAACATAGGGCCGAGTCCTATCCGATAAAACATCACATAGCATTCAGCCGTGTTATACGACAGTGTGAGCGAGCCCTTAGAGTCAAGGAATATTTACATGCAGATGATGATATTACTCTCCAAGTGCATATTTTTTTTAGGCGAGTTCATAGTAAATGCTTTGCCTTTTTGACATGTGATCAACTAAAGAACAAGAAAGATTTAGGACCTCCCATATAGAGAAACGGAAAATAGTTTGGAGGACATGCATGTCCTTTTTCATTTACTATGAGAAAATCATAAAAGATCCCGTTTTTTCACCATGCTGTGACTTTCTGCTGAGGGAGAGGGAGAGAGCTGCCCTATTCAGAATCTGTAATAAGACCTGCTGACAAAAGTGTTGAAGATACAGTCTAATGTGAATTAACAATGAAAAAAAGTTAATTTCACAAATGGCTTGTATTTTTTTTAATACAAACCTTTTTGTGTTTACAGCTCCTTTAAAGGGAATCTGTCATCAGGTTTTTGCCACCTAATCTGAGAGCAGCATAATGTAGGGTTAGAGGCACTGATTCCAGTAATGTGTCACTTACTGGGCTGCTTAGTGTTGTTTTGATAAAATCATTGATTTGTCAGAAGGTAATTATCACTAGATGACTAGTAAGTTCTGTAGGACCCCACCCCCATCACTGATCAGTAGATTTCTGTGTACACTGAGCATGGGCAGAAAGCTGCCAATCAGTGGTGTGGGTGGGGCTATACAGAGCGCAGCATTCAGAGAGCTGCTAGATCTGCAGCAGATAAAACGGTGATTTTCTCAAAATGACAACAAGCAGCTGAAAAAGTGACACATCGCTGGAATCAGGGTATCTGCCCCTATATTGTGCTGCTCTCAGATGAGGCAGCACAATTAATATTGTGGCAAATTAATTTCCCGTGAACTATCACATGATCTATCACAGGGGATCATGTGACATGTCACGTGATAAATCAGGTGTGGGGGGGGGCCGCGCCTTCTAAACTGCCCGGGGCCCTTGCTACTCTTAATCCACCCCTGCTGAGCAGCATCTATCTCCTTCAGTGACATGCATAAAATGGCGCTGAGGGAACATGGCTTCTTTTTATATGGAGAGGACATGTGATTTCAGCAGCCAATTGCAGAAGCTCTTGTGTCTGGGACACTGTGGATGCTTCCTGCGCTCTGACCAGCCCCCCACTCATCTGCCACATCTCCCTGCTCATCATACGCAAGCACTATGGTAGCAAAACTGTAAAAAAAATGCAGTAGTTGCCCCGCAATCACGTAACCACATAAATCTGCTGAACGTTACAGATTTTCACGAATTTAACAAATTTTAATCGCCTTTCCGATCACGAATCTGAATGTGCCACATTTGAGTCAAACTTAACATTTGAGATCAGATTTCGAACATATTCGCTCATCACTAGTCACAAGATGGTGGCAACGGAGCGGCGCTGGGAGGAGCAGAAGATGGCCTCTGGTAAATATATTACTATGAGCAGGAAACATGCATTAGTGATACTCTTGCAGCAGTGTAGTAAAGAAAAACGCCAAAATGGTGCTATGAAGGGGATTTTTTCTAAAGAAAAATTTGAAAAGTTGGGCATGTCTAGCTTAGATAAATAGATGCCTCAAAGGAGATCTCATTTATCCATATAAATAAATGTGTGGTCAATACAAAGGACTGGCACATGATTTACTGCTTCAAAGAACCTTACAAAGGACCAGGAGACATTTGTTACGTGTTTAGGAAAGGAGATTCCGGCATCTAAATAGGAAAGGATTCTTTACAGTTAGAGCAGTCAGACACTTCTATGGAGCGAGGCCACGCCTACTAGATGTCCACACCCACTGGACGGCCCCATCACTAGATGGGGCGCAGCCTCGCTCTATACAAGTGTATGAAGTAAGGCCACACCCACTAGTCGGGCTCTGGCACATACGTATCCGCCGGTTCAGGCTCAGAAACAAGCGAATCCACACAGCGCATACTGCGTGCTCTGGGGAAATTCATAAGTCTGCAGTCACACAGAGTGACTGCAGGCTTATCATTTTGGACTGGAAAACCCCTTTAAGAGAAGAGATAGAGAAAGCGTTCACATGACAAATGCTGAAACTGCAAAACAAAGCGAAATCCTAACAGCGTGGATATAACACACTGTTATGATTCCCCATATTGGATCTCTGCCTTGGCCAGAAAATTCCTTTATTTTTTTGGGATCTAAAGTGAAGAAATTGTAAATCTGCTTCTATTTTATGGAAATGAGAAAAATGAGCCATCATATTGACAGAAAAATAAATAAGTTATGGCTCTTGAAAGAAGGGGAAGGAAAAACAAAAGCGGAAAAATGAAAAATTTCATAGTCCTTAAGGGGTTAAAGAATTTCAATATTTTACCCTCAAGGTTCATATCTTCTCATTGTAAATGTTAGTGTAAAGGAGCCAAATATAGATCTTCTTAAGGTTAAGGGGTTATCCGGGACTTTTATTATATTTTGCTATGGAGCTAAGAAGTAACAGGCAGGTAGTTGTTAGCTACCTGTCTGTTCTGCCAGCACCAATCTCAGGCCGCTCTGACATTCTAAGCTGGTGATTTACCTGCTTCCAATGATGTCATGTTGACAGAGCAGGGACTTCTCTTCTGCTCTGCTCTATAGAAGGGGCCTCTCTGCCATTGTCACGCTGATTGGCAGCCAGCTTCCTGCTGCCTAACTGTGAGTAGCTGGCTGTGAATCTGCATGAGGTTTGCAGTGGCACCCTGTCAACAGAACAGACTCAAAGAGGAAGAGCTACTCTGTTGACGAGTGGTGAATTAAAGTAGCAGTATCACTGGCTGAACAAACAGAGATCGCCACCGTGCAGAACAAGCAGTTAGTTGTCAACTACCTGCCATTAATTCTTATCCCCATGTATGAAAATAAAAAAAGTAATGGATAACCCCTTTAATAGATAATGCACAAAATAATATCCACCACGATGATAATAAACAATAATATCCCACATTGATGTCACAATGCAATACCAAAGCTGTTCACACCCATTTGCCACTTATTTGCAGAAGAGGTCTGTCTACTTTGTCTACTCTGTCCTCTGGTTCGTTCTGATCTCAGACCAGAAAAACGTCAACCTATCCATGCAGGCTCCAAAATATCCATCTCAAAGGATGGAAAAGAACCAATTAGTCATAATCTAGAATACGAAGTTCAAAAATTCTTGATTCCCTGATAGTGGGATGTTGCCTACAATATTTGGTTCATTAGAAACATTGTGAACCAAATAAAGGAATGCAAATAACTGACAGCAAAAGAATGTCTGTTGGGCTTCATTTGGGAAAGAAGCTCCAACCATGGCTTCCAGCAGAGAGCTACAGTAAGTACATCAGATAACCAGCTAACTATAGCAAAACACAGGCAATCAGGAGAGGGAGAAAAACAAGTCTCAGCAATCTTACAGCTAAAGAGTCACACAATGCCATCACCAGTGGCATCTGCAGTACTGGTGCCGCCTAGCGACCTAGGCAGAGGTAGAAGTAGTATGTTCAGACACGGATGTGACAACAGGGACAATATTCACAGTGATGTCACCATACTAAAATAATATACACTGTAATGTCACGGTGCAGAGATAATGGATACAGGATGTCACTGTACAGAGAAAATATACATAGTGATGTCACAGTACAGGAACAATAAACACAGTGATGTCATAATGCAGGAATATTTAAATACAGTGATGTCACAATACAGGGCAGGGGTGGACACTGACAGTGTTGTTTTTTAATCTCTTATAGGTATGTCATGTTTTGAACAAAGCTGTTGACAAACCTTTATTGATATAGTCATGTGTGGATTACATGCGTTTTTTATGTGTTTCTGAAGTGGAAACGTGCTAAAAACGCATGTGTGTTGTTTACCTGTATATTTTCTGCATCTAATGCAAGTCTATGAGAACAATCTGAACATAAAACTCAGCATGTTAACCCTACTATGCATGGCCTTTTAGGCCCGTGTGCAGATAATATGCAGGAGTTGACAAATAATTTTTTTAAGCATTTTACAATTTTACAATTTACAGACATTGTTGCTTTGTAGCATGGATCAGAATGTGGGTCCAGAAATAATTCTCTGATAGGTACATCATAAGATTTTTGACACCCTACCAGAAATGTTAGTCCAATAGAAACATAAAGTTCATATCATGAGATATTTTTCCATGTTTTGTTTGTTCCAGAAGCAATACGTCTTCCTTCTAAGTTTGTACATAAAACCACCTCATCTGCAATATCTTAGAAAAAATAATGATTACAATAACGCAGTAACTTGTTACCTGCAACAAAATGACACAAAAACTGATGAGGATATGATAAACATAACACAGGCCAAAAAAAAAATGCCAGTGTCGTGGAAATATGTGGTTTTCCAACAAAGCAATTCTATAAAAAAAAAAGCCATTTCATCACATAAAACTATATAAACAACTGGAAATGACCAAAAACTACAAACCTGAGGAATATTTAGAGTTTCAAAGTTGTAAGTTAAGTAATCTTGTAGAAAATAGCAAAAAAGTAAGCAAACGGCCTAAAAGGCCCTTGTTATGCATCCTAGGGTTAACAAGAGAAATTGACATGTTGTGGATTTGAAATATGCACTACAGGTCAGTTTACGCTGAGTAAAAAAAAGTGCAGTGGGCAGGAGATTTCTATACATTCTATCCACTTTGCTGGAACTGTAAGGTGCTGCGTTTTTGACGTAGGGTCAAAAACTCATCAAAAGCTCATTATCACTTTCATCAATCACTTTTGCTTCAAAAATCCCTCCACAGTTTGTAAGACATTGTGACATTACAGCTAGTTTAAAGCAGGGGTCTCAAACACATGGGTCACATGCGGCCCCTGAAGCTGCATTCTGCAGGCCTGTGGAGGAAGGAGACTGCCAACGCCAGTGACTTTTTAAGTTGTAATGTACAGTCATGGCCAAAAGTATTGAGAATGAGACAAATAGTAATTTTTCCAAAGTTTACTGCTTCATTTTTTGTAATGGCAATTTGCATATACTCCTGAATGTCAAAGAGTGATCAGCTTAACAGCAATTACTGTACTTGCAAAGTCAATATTTGCCCAGAAAATGAACTTTAACCCCCAAAACACATTTCAACATCATTGCAGTCCTGCCTTAAAAGGAGCAGCTAACATCGTTTTAGTGATTGATCCATTAACACAGGTGTGGGTGTTGATGAGGACAGGGCTGGCGATCAATCAGTCATGATTAAGTAAGAATGACATCACTGGACACTTTAAAAGGAGGCTGGTTCTTGGTATCATTGTTTCTCTTCAGTTAACCATGGTTATCTCTAAAGAAACACGTGCAGCCATCATTGCACTGCACAAAAATGGCCTAACAGGGAAGAGTATCGCAGCTACAAAGATTGCACCTCAGTCAACAATCTATCGCATCATCAAGAACTTCAAGGAGAGAGCTTCCATTGTTGTCAAAAAGGCTCCAGGGCGCCCAAGAAAGACCAGCAAGCGCCAGGACCGTATCTTAAAACTGTTTCAGCTGCGGGATCGGACTACCAGCAGTGCCGAGCTTACTCAGGAATGGCAGCAGGCTGGTGTGAGTGCTTCTGCACGCACTGTGAGGTGGAGACTCTTTGAGCAAGGGCTGGTTTCAAGGAGGGCAGCAAAGAAGCCACTTCTCTCCAGAAAAAACATCAGGGACCGACTGATATTCTGCAAAAGGTACAGGGAGTGGACTGCTGAGGACTGGGGCAAAGTCATTTTCTCTGATGAATCCCCTTTTCGATTGTTTGGGACATCTGGAAAACAGCTTATTCGGAGAAGAAGAGGTGAGCGCTACCACCAGTCTTGTCTCATGCCAACTGTAAAGCATCCTGAAACCATTCATGTGTGGGGTTGCTTCTCAGCCAAGGGAATCGGCTCACTCACAGTCTTGCCTAAAAACACAGCCATAAATAAAGAATGGTACCAGAATGTCCTCCAAGAGCAACTTCTCCCAACCGTCCAAGAGCAGTTTGGCGCCCAACAATGCCTTTTCCAGCATGATGGAGCACCTTGCCATAAAGCAAAGGTGATAACTAAATGGCTCATGGAACAAAACATAGAGATGTTGGGTCCATGGCCTGGAAACTCCCCAGATCTTAATCCCATTGAGAACTTGTGGTCAATCATCAAGAGACGGGTGGACAAACAAAAACCAACAAATTCTGGCAAAATGCAAGCATTGATTATGCAAGAATGGACTGCTATCAGTCAGGATTTGGTCCAAAAGTTGATTGAGAGCATGCCAGGGAGAATTACAGAGGTCTTGAAGAAGAAGGGGCAACACTGCAAATATTGACTTGCTGCATTAACTCATTCTAACTGTCATATAACCTATTGGTACTCATAATATGATTGCAATTATATTTCTGTATGTGATATAAACATCAGACAAACACTAATAAAAACCAGAGGCCAGCAGATCATGTGAAAATATAATTTTGATGTCATTCTCAAAACTTTTGGCCATGACTGTATCAATGGTGGCACTTTATACCTATACAAGCCACCAACCAATGAGAAGTTGGCATGCTCGTTGCAGGCGTAGTCACGCCATTCACCTCCCCATCCCCAGACACTGGCTATAGATGAGGAAGAGGACGGTGTGGGAGCGAGGACAGGTGAATAGATTCTTCTTTTTTTTTTTTTACTGCACTTGTGAAGATCGGTAGGATTTAGAATATTATTACAGGATAGGGGCCAGAATGTTGAATGTTTGTTTTAATGTCACACTAAAAGTCATGTTTTAATATATTAACCCATATGCTGCGGATGCTCCATTTTTTCCATCGTTTACTGCAATCGTTACCCAGAAGCTGGTCTGAAGTCTCTGTGCACCGCACCCATATTGAGGCACTTTCTACAATTCATGAGCTGATATTCTTTTTCCTTTCCCCTTTTTCCCCCTTTTTGCCTTTTTGCAGTCACTCTATGTGAATCCTCACAGTGTGCATTGTCAGGATTCTCTGGTGCTGGGAACAGGCAGGTAAATGAGATCACAAGATATGCATACTCCCGGTCACTTTCCAACTAGATGTGCGTGGTCTTGCTCAATTCACTGGTATTGAACTAGGCTGTGCATGTCAAGTTGGAATGTGGCTGGAAGCATGCATATTGCATACTTGTGATGCGCCCAGGGGATGGTGACGACTTGGTACCCGGGCCTTTGCCTGGTTTTGGGGATGTCGCAGTGGTCGGCTCCTGGGCCCGTACCATGGGGTCAATCTTGAAAAAGGGGATTGGAACTTGGATAGAAATAAAAATAAAGTAAATAGTTTGTGAAGTCACCTGTGGTACCTGGTAAGGATTACCAGCGCTGCTGCAGACCTCCGGGGGGTGATGGGATGGCAGCTGGGATGTTTCTGCTCCCCACTGGTGGAGAGGGCCCCCGGGGCAGTGTGGAGTTTGATGGTGGGTGGTGATGCTGGGGCTTGTAGTGCAGGCGGGATGGCGCAGCAGGAGTAACTGACAGAGACAGGGGATTCGCTTCAATACTTTTACTGGTGCGGATGTGAGGTACGGTCCAGGGTACTCAGTAGGATGGGTGCACTTCAGGACTTCTCCCCAGTGAGCGGGTATAAGGCCTCCTGGTCCGTGTCCGGTTTGTATCTTTGGGATGAGCCTATGATGCTCCTCTGCCCCTTTCAACTCCTCTCTCCTCTCCTCTTTGCCGTCGGCCACACTCGGGGCCCTCAGAACTCAGCAGCAGACGTGCTGCGTCTTCGCTGCTCTCAGCGTCAGCATGCTCTCAGACTCTCTGACTCTGTCTGACTGACTGAACTGCCTGGCTCCACCCTCCATATATACATCCCTAACGGGCTCCCTCTGGTGGTATGAGGTGGAAGGGTGGAGGTGTTTGTATGTAATGAGGGCCTCTTGTGGAGAAGTCCGCCCATGCACCCTTTTGGGTCCTGTGGTACCTGTGAACAGCAGGGTGCCACATTCCCCCCTAGTACAATTCAGTACTCCTGGACTGAAGCATTTTTTTTCAAAACAGGTTACATCAATACAATAATTATAATAACAATATTAGAGTTACAGTATGTCCCGTAACCAGGTGTCCATTTCATCTATGAAAGTGTAACAAGGGTAACATGAGGGACCCGCCTGAAAACCCTCAACGTAGGCCCTGGGCGTGGCTACAGGGCATAAATGATCCAGGTGCTGGACCACGTCTTCGTCCACGCCAAACGGGTTTTTGTTCTGTGGTCTTATAAGGGGGCACTTTTGATGAGTGCAACTATTTACAAGGACAGTTTTTGGCTGCTCACAGTCCTCAGCCTGTCAGTCTTTATACCCTTACGGGTAACTAAATGCACATATTATTTCAGTTCATACAATAAACAATAGGCAATACCCAACTGGGTAACTATTTATAATGTAGGCACTTTGTGCTTATTCCCTAAACCGGGCAGGGATTTGTCCTTGTGTGCTGCGTGTGGACCTTCGTAGCACTGGGGTGTCACTAGTGTCTGTGCGTACCCTTTCTGTTAATCTAGCAGGTGCACGTGCTGGTAGATTATAGAACTGCCTTAATCTCTCTATGGGACTGGCAAGTACACTGTCCACTGGGCCTTCAGGCTCTGCTTCGACGGGTGATCCTCCTCTGACTTGGGACTCTTCCTGTTCCTGATCAGGTCCTTCCAGAGCGCTCACAGGTTCTTCTTGTGGCTGATAGAAGTGTATTACGGGTATAATAAAGGCCAGTCCGCAGGGAAATCTCCGAGAAATATGTGAAGCACTTCTTCCTTGGGTTCTTCCGGTGATATAGGAGGTACTGCTTCCTCCGTTGTCTTCAGTAGACCTGGGCACACTTTCAAATGGTCTCTTGAGACTGTTGCGGTCGTTTTACCTCCATCTTTACTGATCAGGCAGGTTTTACTGTTGTCAAATCTGGAGTTTACCACAATGTAGGGCTCTCTTTCCCACTGGTCATCGAGCTTGTGACCTCTTCTTTTCCGCTTTAGCACTATCTCTCCAGGTGCCAAGGGTTCTGCTGGTGCATGTTTATTGTACTGTTCTTCTTGTTTTTCCCTTACTCTGTTTAGACTGTCTTCGACACAGGCCTGTACGCTCCTGTACTGCTCTTGCCGATTTGTATCCCAGTCTTCAGTGGACAGATCTGCTGCAGGTTCTACCACTCGGAGTTCCAGGTCCATGGGCAATTTCCCAGGTCTTGCTCTCATGAGGTACGCTGGGTACAATTTGTAGAACTCACAGGTATGTGATTGTTCAGATCTACCAGGTCAGGTAGATTGTCTGGCCACTGATTTCTTTCTTCCAAGGGTAAGGTTTTCAGCAGGTCTATGACGATGTTGTTCATTTTCTCACACAAACCATTGGTCTGAGGGTGGTACGGCGTAGTCTGGATCTTTTTGCACCCGTACAGGTGGCAGAATTCTTTAAACAGCTCGGCTTCAAAGGCAGGGCCTTGATCCGTCAGCACTTTGTCCGGGTATCTATGGGGCCTGCAGAAGAATGCTTGGAACGTTCTTGCTGCAGTCTCTGCTGTCATGTCGTTGACAGGGGCTACCACCAGGAACCGGGAATAGTGATCCATGGTCAGGGCATAGGAGTAGCCTGACCTGCTGAGTGACAGCTTGACGTGATCCAGAGCGACGATCTCCAGGGGCTGGGTTGTCTTGATGGACTGCAAGGGTGCTTTCTGGCTGCCGTAGTCTTTTCTTCTGAGGCTACAGGGCCCACAATTCCGGCACCACCTCTCTATGGAGCTCCTCATTCTAACCCAGTAGAACCTGTCCTTCAGCAGGGTTTCCAGCTTCTTCCAGCCAAAGTGACCTGCTTGATCGTGGTAGGCTTCCAACACCATCTGGATATCAGTCCTGGGTACAACAATCTGCCACACCATTTCATGGGTCTTGGGGATGACATATCTTCTGCACAGCTTCTCTCTGTAGATGAACAGCCGGCTTCTTTCATTCCACAGTTGCTTGGCTTGTGGAGGAGCATCCTTCTCCAGGTGAGAACCTTCCTGGGTGATCAGTCTTTTGATAAGGCTGACAACCGGGTCACTGTCCTGGCTCTCCTTCCAACTGTGGTGGGGTAGAGGATTCAGCGTCCTTCCCTGACGTCTTCTGATGACAAGTTGCTCATGGACCACTCCGCTTCGGTGGAAAGCAGGTAATTCAACTTCCTCTAAATCATCCACTTCATCCTCGGTGTCTGACTGGTGAGGCATCCTTGACAGGGCATCAGCATTGGTGTTCTTGTGACCTGCCCGGTACTTGATGGTGAACTGATAATTTGACAGTCTGGCCACCCAACGCTGTTCTATGGCTCCCAACCTGGCTGTCTCCAGGTGTGTCAAGGGATTGTTGTCAGTAAAGGCTGTGTATTTCGTTGAGGCTAGGTAATGCTTGAACCTTTCAGTGATAGCCCAGACCAAGGCCAGGAACTCCAGCTTGAAGGAGCTGTAGTTTTCCGGGTTCCCCTCAGTAGGGCGGAGCTTCCTACTGGCATATGCAATTACCTTTTCTCTTCCATTTTGCTTCTGGGACAACACAGCTCCCAGTCCCTCGTTGCTGGCATCGGTGTACAACAGAAAAGGCTGGCTGTAGTCAGGGTAAGCCAGGATTTCTTCACCAGTCAGGATTTCCTTCATTACTGCAAAGGATTCAGCCTGTTCTTTGCCCCACTGGAATGGGGGACTTTTTCCTCTTTTGGACTGTCCTACCAGGAGGGGAGCTACCTTTTTGGTATAGTCCTTTATGAACCTCCTGTAGTACCCGACCAGTCCCAGGAATTGCCGTACTTCTTTGATGCTTCTCGGTTCAGGCCACTTCTGGATGGCAGTGACCTTCTCCAGGTCTGGTGCTACTCCCTCCGAGCTGACTAAGTGCCCCAGGTACTGAACCTTCTGCTTGAGCAAGTGGCATTTAGAAGGCTTTAGTTACATCCCATACCAGGACAATGCTTCAAATACCTCCGCCAGGTGCTTCAGATGGTCCTCATACGTCCTCGAGTACACGATAACGTCATCCAGGTACAGCAGCACTGTCTCAAAGTTCCGATGTCCCAAGCAACACTCCATCAGTCTCTGGAACGTTCCACGTGCATTGCAGAGTCCAAACGGCATACTGTTGAACTCGCACAGTCCCATCAGGGTGGTGAAGGCTGTCTTCTCCCGGTCTTCCTCAGCAACAGAGGCTTGCCAGTACCTGCTAGTGAGATCCAGTGTAGAGAAGCAATTGGCAGATTTTAGTGCAGCCAGGGATTCCTCTATATGGGGCAAAGGGTATGCATCTTTATGTGTTATGCGATTAATCTGTCTATAATCTACTCACATCCTCATGCTACCGTCCTTTTTCCTGACCAGGACCAGGGGAGCTGCCCAAGGGCTACAGCTATCCCTTACTACCCCTGCCTTTTTCATGTCACGCAACATTTCCTTGGCTTTCTGGTAATGTGCTGGTGGTATGGGTCGGTAACGCTCCTTAATGGGTGGATGGTTACCGGTGGGTATGTGGTGTTGTACCCCTTTAACCCTTCCAAAGTCAAGTGGGTGTTTACTAAACACTTGTTCATATTCCTGAACCACTCTGAAAACACCGTGTTTCTGATGGACAGGAGTGGCGTCAGTCCCAACATGGAGCTGTTGACACCATTCCTCCAGCTGAGCTTCGGAGTCGTTGTCCTCCACTGCATCTGGTGGGGTCAAGGATTCCACTGTGTGTATGGCATCATCATTCACAGTATACAATCTAGCAACAGTGGCATAGCTTGGCAATTTGACTTCCTCCTCCCCACAATTTAGGAGTCGTACGGGCACCCTCCCATTGCGTACGTCAACTACCCCTCTAGCAGTTAGGAGTGTAGGTCTGTGCTCTGAGCTAATGGGCTCCACTACCGCCTGGTAGTTCTGTCCCTTGAGACCTATTGCTGCCCTACACCAAATCAGCATCTCACTCATTGGGGGAATCACAATGGGTATCAGGTCTGTCACCAGTACATTACCAATCTCACCACCTGTTAGCTTTACCTGTTGCTGGTACAGGAGGGCTCGAATCTCTCTCTGGAGCACCTTCCTCTGCCCTGGTTTGGCAGTGTCAGCAATCTGTTGGAGCAAAAACAACACTTCTCCCAAACAGTTGCCAACAATATTTGTACCAAGTATCATATACAAGTCTGTATCACCAGGGTTTGATTCTATGACAATTAGTCCTTGGTCCTTTAGTTCCACTCTCCCCACCTTCACTGTCACGTCCTTAACCCCTACAAGGTTAAGAGGAAGGCCGTTAGAGGCATACACAGAGAGGTTCGGGGCTGGCGGGTGGAGTTCATCTATTGACCAGTACCTTTTGTAGAGGACATCAGGTATAATGCTTACCTGTGAGCCGGTGTCCAGTAGCGCAGGTGTTGCTATGCCGTCCAGCACGATGGACAGGAAAGGCCTTCCTCCTACGAACCAGTGGTACCAGCTTGATGGGTCTGGTTGATTTACTCCTGGGTGTCGGCCCTCGGCTCCAGGGTTTGCCCGTTTAAAGGACAGTTCCGCGCGGTGTGGCCTGCCTTGTGGCAGCGGTAGCAGATGAAGTCTCCTTGAGAGCGACGTTGGTCGTTGGTCCTCCCACGGGGTGACGTTGTCCTCCTACGGGGTGGTATCGTCCTCCTACGGGGTGGTATCGTCCTCCTTCTTCTCCTCATCCAGGGGACATCCTCAGGACTGTCGGCGAGTAGGATCCTTCCTTCCGGCTCGGGCTCCGTCTGTATCTGCAGGGTGCTCAGGACAGTGGCCAGGGTTTTACTCAGCCGACACACTTCAGAGCGCAGGTTGTCCAGCTCACTAGGGGGCACTGTTTGCATCTTTGTTTCAGCCATCAATGAAGGAGCAGTGGGTGCTGCGGCCACTGGGGTGGCCCCACCCTGGTAACGCTGGTGTTTCCAGGGGCTGTAGACCCTTAATAGCCATGTCCTTCAGGGTGTCAAAGGTGGCATCTGGATGATCTAAGGCCCACCACCGTACGGTTCTGCTCTCCTCCTGGGAGCTCAACCCCCAGATGAATTGTTCTGTCAGCATTTTATTCTCATCTTGTATGCTGGCTGGACTAACCTGTTTCAGGGCCCGCAAGGCTTCCTGTAAGCGCCAGGCGTAGTCCCGGATACTGTCCTCAGGCTTCTAGGTACAGTGATAGAACCTCATCCGGAGATCTGTCTCAGTGCGGTTTTCAAAGACAGTTTGCAGTCTCTTAAAGATAATGGATACTGATTCCTGGTCTGCGGCTGGCCAGGTTTCAACTTCCCGCTCTGCGGCACCAGTCAAGTGTCCCAACACAACAGCGCCTCTCTGTTTACCAGTCATTGAGTACATATCCAGTACACCGCATATCTTCCTTTTGAATCCAGACAGGGTGTCTGGTTTGCCATCATACTGGGGAAGCCATTTTGCTCCAGGGATATACGGCAGGGCCATGGGTATCAACGGAGTCACGACCCATGCGGGTGGGCAGCCGCTCCGGCCTGAGCAGAGCCGGGCGCAAGTTGAGCTTCGAGAGCGTTAACCGGTGCTCCGGCGTCTTGCTGGTCGTCGGCCATGGTTGCGCCCCCCTAGTGAACCGTAGCCTACGTCCTGCTTCTTTAATCGGGTAGGCCGCAGCTCCGCAGACGACGGTCTCCTTCCAGGATGTGACGCTTCCTGGTGCTGCGTCAGAGCGCGAAGCGGGGCTTGAACTTCGCGCGCTTCCAGCAGTCACGCCTTTCCGATTCCCGCGGTTACGCCCCTCTTCTTCCCGCGCAGCGACTCGAAAATGGCAGACAATGGCGGGAAACAGCGGCAATTGGCGGGAAAACTTCACCATGGTATGCGACACAGTTCTTTTAAGGCGCACAGTACCCGGTGGCAATGGGCACGCAATTCTGTTCGTGATGCCAAGTAGAGTATGACGCGCCCAGGGGATGGGGACGACTCGGTACCCGGGCCTTTGCCTGGTTTTAGGGATGTCGCGGTGGTCGGCTCCCAGGCCCGTACCCTGGGGTCAATCTTGAAAAAGGGGATTGGAACTTGGATAAAATAAAAATAAAGTAAATAGTTCGTGACGCCACCTGTGGTACCTGGTAAGGATTACCAGTGCTGCTGCAGACCTCCGGGGGGTGATGGGATGGCAGCTGGGAGGTTTCTGCTCCCCACAGGCAGAGCGGGCCCCCGGTGCAGTATGGAGTTTGATGGTGGGTGGTGAGACTGGGGCTTGTAGTGCAGGCGGGATGGCGCAGCAGGAGTAACTGACAGAGACAGGGGATTCGCTTCAATACCTTTATGGGTGCGGATGTGAGGTACGGTCCAGGGTACTCAGTAGGATGGGTGCACTTCAGGACTTCTCCCCAGTGAGCGGGTATAAGGCCTCCTGGTCCGTGTCTACCTCTCTGTATGCTCCTGGCCAGCCTGCAACTGGGCCTAGCTTATGTGTCGTGCTGTTCCTTCACCTGTCGCTTGGTAGTGGGACCTTCCGCTGGCAACCACTATCCCTGGTCGCCGGGGCCTTCGTGGTTCCTGGTCCTGTAATGGATCTAGCTTCAGGTCTGCCAGGGACTTGTAGTCCTCCAGGAATGCCGGTGGTCCCTGTTGGGTATAAAGGACCCTGTAGGTGCGGACCCGGTGTCCGGTTTGTATCTTCGGGGTGAGCCTATGATGCTCCTCTGCCCCTTTCAACTCCTCTCTCCTCTCCTCTTTGCCGTCGGCCACACTCGGGGCCCTCAGAACTCAGCAGCAAACGTGCTACGTCTTCGCTGCTCTCAGCGTCAGCACGCTCTCAGACTCTCTGACTCTGTCTGACTGACTGAACTGCCTGGCTCCACCCTCCATATATATATCCCTAACGGGCTCCCTCTGGTGGTATGAGGTGGAAGGGTGGAGGTGTTTGTATGTAATGAGGGCCTCTTGTGGAGAAGTCCGTCCATGCACCCTTTTGGGTCCTGTGGTACCTGTGAACAGCAGGGTGCCACACTTGCAGTCACATGACCGCCTGCTCGAGGCACTGGAGAATCCTGATGTGTGGATTGACAAGTCTTCAGTCACATAGAGTAACTGAAACATTTTGTGTCAAACTTGGACAACCCTTTTAATGTATCAGATCCTATGTGTCTTGACTGACTAGTCCAAGGCTGGTCCCTGGCGGGGTCTCCCAAATCTATCCCCCTATACTGACAAGTACTCCCTATACATACAGTACATGACTGCACAACACAGCAAGTATCTGATTCATGTTACCTGTTATTTGAACAGTATAAATCTCAGGACAGGTTCCCATTAAAAATGCTAAGAGAAGTGTTTTTACTCTGCTAGTGAAGGAGTTATCTGGACGTATGATGACACTGATGCCCAATCCATTGGATTAGTCATCAATATTAGATTGAGGAGGATTACCTCCACTACTTAGTTGTTATCAGCCACTGCCAAGTACTGCACTTCAGCTCAAAGTCAAGAGAGCTGATAACAAATGATTTTTGGGAGATGTCAGAACCCAACCAATCTGATATTGAAGACCTTAGTGTTCCTAAGGCCAGGTCATCAATATTATAGAACTGGACAACCAAATAGTAAGTTATCCACCATTCTTTGGATAGGGAATAACTTACTGATCACTGGGGGTCTGGTCTGTGGGCCCCCAATGATCCTAGGAACAGGGTTTTGGATCCTGGGAACTGAGCACTACAGCAGAGCCCGGTCTTGAATTGAGCGATGGTTTGTATGCTCAACCTCCTCACCATTCTGTGAGATTGCTGGAGAAAGTGAATTTACAGCAAGTGTACCAACGGCCTCATAAACAATGAAACAAAGTATTTCTATCTTTTCTGGTGGACTCAGAGCATCATACAGGGCAGACTGGCTTAAGTAGCAGCAAAACTGCAGAAGACAAGTTCCTTCCCTAGCAGACAGCGGCTCTTCTATCAAGCAAAACAGTGTTGCCACGTGCCAGTGCCATGGCACATGGTGTCCGTTGTGTTACATAAGCCTGCTGGTAACATTTACATTATCTGCACTCAGAGTATTATCACTGTGTTATCTGAGGTGTTGCATAGGACTGCAAGTAACATCTATTACATTATCTGTACTTAGAGAGTCATCATTTTTTGTGGTGTTACATAGGACTATGTTATCGCTGTTATCTATGGCGTAAATTTTTTTAAAGGTATGGGCTGGGGGAGGGAACAAAATATACCTTTGGGACTTGGGCCCCTGATCTTTTCTGACGCTAGCAACGCTCCTGGTGTCAGTAAAGTACTTGCTAACTCACAATTATCTTATATTTGATGCTGTTTTTCATGCCCAGATAATGGGGGCACTACTGGGTGTGATATTCTTGCCATCTTTAGCTATAATCTATATGGCATGATGGGGAAGCCAGTATATAGTTAGGACTGAATTTTGTTTTAGTGATGTTTTGGTTTTATACGGTTGATACATAGACAACCTGATTATCATTTGGAGAGGTGATGTGACAGCCATACCAGAAATTATAAAGCATCTTAACAATAATCGCTATAATTTAAAATTCACACCTAAAACATAGAAATGCATCATTAATTAGGCGCATGCCATCCAGTTTATTTTTAATATAAGCTATACCAGTTGGAGAATTGATGAGAGCTAATCGGTGAATATAAAATAGAAACACCTTACATATATAAATAATGAGAATGTACATCACAATTCTGCAAATGCTAAACTGAGACATATAGAGGTCACACCTCATCATTGGGATGGAAAGGGTCAAAGTCCCTAAACTGGATGAAGTTAAAAATGTTTATTGGTAAGTAAGGAAGCTTTCTGGATTTTTGGTTTGGTCACAAGAACTCTTGCATGTTTAAATATTAGACATGACATTACATATTAATGCACATGATGAACTGGGAGTGGGGAGAGCACATGATGAACTGTGAGTGGGGGGTGGGGAGAGCACATGATGAACTGGGAGTGAGGGGTGGGGAGAGCACATGATGAACTGGGAGTGGGGGGGTGGGAAGAGCACATGATGAACCGGGAGTGGGGGGGTGGGAAGAGCACATGATGAACTGGGAGTGGGGGGGTGGGGAGAGCACATGATGAACTGGGAGTGAGGGGTGGGGAGAGCACATGATGAACTGGGAGTGGGGGGTGGGGAGAGCACATGATGAACTGGGAGTGGGGAGAGAACATGATGAACTGGGAGTGGGGGGTGGGGAGAGCATATGATGACAACATGCCTTTAGAATTCCAAAAATAAGTCTACCTCATACTCTTCACTGTTTAATTCCATATTCAGTGTTACTTTTGCCCGTTTTCTCCTTGTTTGCACTAAATTTTAAATGTTCACTTTATTATAATTAATCAATGTGATAAGGTATGCAATTGACTCGCCCCCTGGGCCTGTGTTGTGCGTGCACGTGGATGCGGAGAATACCCGGAGCCGGATCGCTGGGGGTTGTAGTCTCCGTGGCGATGACCCGGTCCGTCCCCAGGGTAGTCAAATCAGTGGCAGACTTAGTAGTATTATAATTGTCCGACTACGCCACCCGTGGATTGCGGTCAGTGGGGACCGCCGCAGACCACTGAGGCTGATGTTGTATGCGCAGCCAAGTATGGGATGACTCCCCACGGGATAAGTATAGCCTCAGGGCAGTTAGTGCGGATGATGGGAGTGATGGTGCACGAGCGTCCCAGCACTGGTGGTGCTGGTGCGGCGAAGAAGCACAGAGACGTGTGGTTGCAGTTTCCAATGCTTTACTCACAGTTCTTTAATGGTCCTAGTCACCTCGGCACCGGCGGTGACTGCCCAAGCCGTACTGCGTCCACCAGGCAAGGGGCTCGACCAACTCCCAGGCAATTCCAGAGCGTGGCACAGCGCTCCCTTCTCTTCCCGTCTCTGGCCGTGCCCCACCAGTGACTCTATGTTTGTCCGGCTGCCTCGGGCCTTCTCTTGGTACACTGATTTCTGCGTCCCTGACCCTATGTGGTGTGCCTTCCTGGTAGGTGTAGTGAGGGGTCGCACCGAGATATAGTCACGACCGCCGGTCTTTGGCTGAGGATTAGTCGCCTCCACCAATTTGGGATCCGGTACCCTGTTCTGCCAACCCGTCACCCGCAATCTCCTGGGCCTATGGGGTTCCTTCTTCTCTTGAGTCTCTGGGCCTCTCTTAATGTTCTGTTCCTTGTTTCCTTCCTCTTCTGTTCCTGTTCTCTCTGCTGTTTCTGGCCTCCACTCCAGGCCTGTCTCGTGGAGCTGGGCCCAGACTGAGCCACAGCTCCCTGTCAGCCCTCTCTGGCTGAACTCCTTCTCTCACTCCTCTCCTCTGACTGTCTGAACTTCTAAGATGGTGCCCACCTTATATACCTCCCTCTCTGTGTGAGCCCAGGTGACTAGCAACCAATGGGCTCCTACCTATGCCCAGAGACCCACCCCTATCTGCTCCTACACCACTGGGTTTTCCTTCCCCTCCCCACTCCAGCCAGGGACAGATGCTGTCGTGCCTGCACTTCTGTCTAGTGGGAGCACCGTTGAGCTGTCCCTCGGAAATGGGGTGTGTGTGGTGCATGCAGCTTACTGAGTCCTGGTCCACACTCCATCCTTACCCGGGAGTGGAATATCACACCTCTGGTTTGAGGTGCAATACCCCTGTAGCAGCCGAGCCCTCGGGGTGCTACACAATAGTATTAATAATAATAATAATTAGCAGCCTTATTGTCCTTTGAATTTCTGTAATTTCTTCTGTAAAGATATTATTTGTATTTTTTATATTTATATTTTATATAATTCCCCATATAATTCTGCATTGGTTGTGAGTAAAGGGTAGAAGTTGCCTGCCCCTGCTGTCCCTATATGAGCCAGACAGACTAAAATCTGTTTGTCTATTCTTTGAATCTCCAGAATAAGAGTACTGTACAATCGGTTTCAGTAGAGGAATCCATGCTTAAGTAAAGAATAAAACAAGATGGGAAGCAACCTGCAGAAGGAAGAAGATGTGGATGATTATAAAATTGTCGGAACTGCATATCAGATAGTTTAGAGCAGAGAAGGAAAGGGTGCAGTGAAGAAATATGGAAAGTTGTTGAGAAGGGCAGGAATCCACCATTCTTCATCTGACAATTTGTTCTGCTTCACCAACAGGTACGTCATTTGACCCTATCTGCAAACCTCATGCTGCATATCTGACCGTCTTTTCCAAACTGTATCTATCTGTCTCCCGGTATGTTCCCTGCATCCATTATCTGCTGTGCATCCACTGATCCCTGCTAATTTCATTCTATCTGGCCTTGGTATGTTCGATCCAATCTGCATGTTCATCACCTCAATCCTTTGATCCCAATACACACTGGTCCCTAGCTGTCTGTTTCCTGAATACATTTAGCCTGTGTCCTAATTACTCCCCCCACCACCCATGCTTTTGTGAGCAGTCTTCCTGCGACTCCTCTCCTCCTACACACCTGACCCACCCAATGTGCTGGCCAGAGCTCCATGAATCAAGCGAGCCAAGTCTGGCACAGACGGGTCTGGCTTTCAAAAGGTTGCTTTTTAAGGGGTGTAATGCAGCGGCTTGCTTGGCATTACTGCAATGGTCCAGGATGTGTTTTGGGCTGACCATGTACCTTCCCCCTCAGGTGACTGGTCACATGACTGTGACATAGCACAGGTCCTGTATGCACAGAATGTCTGATCACATGACTGTGACATCAGCACAGGTCCTGTGGGTGTGTACTACAGGATATATAAACCCTGGTGGTCTTGAGACCGTGTGAATGGGGTGTGTGTAAGGCCTGAGGCCTGTTCCTGTGTGGGATGCCGCTAGAGTGTGAGGCCTGGTGAGGCCTATTGAAGCCTGAAAGGCAGAGGCTGGATGTTGGCGGTGTAAGCATACCAGTAGCCTTGGATGGTACGAGGGCTGGAGACCCCCACCTGGGAAGCCTAAAAGCCACAGCGGTGGCAGAACTAAACCGTTAAGACCCGGCAAAAGGTAAAAGCGGTACGTTATATGGACACTGTTATATATGGACATTGTTATAGTTACTTTGCTGAAGGCTGTAACTGGAGCCAAGTGGGCATAGCTGCCACTGGAAAGGCTCGTGGACATTATATGTGTGATAAGCGGTTTATGATAAATAATAAACTGCTGCATTGTGAAAAAAACGAAAAGACATTGCATGTGTGCTTTAATTGACCCGATGCAGCGAGTATCCCCCAGTATGATGACTAGTGCTGCCTTACAGGGGCTAATAGAGAAATAGGCCAGAAGTGACCAGAAGGTATGGATAACTATCTACTATTTGTACTTAGAGTCTCTTTATCATTCACACTTAACATTCAATATGCTTACATATGCCCTTATTGTTTTTGCCCCACTAATCCTCACTCTCCTTTGCTATCCCCAAACCCCAGCACCCTCTAACCAAATCATCATCATCTCACCTTCCCTCTACCTCCCCACCTGACCTCATCTACAGACCTGCTCCTCAACCTCAGATCGATCCTACCAAAACATAAAACAAGCCGCACACTCTCCTTCTCCCACCTGCTCTCCCTCTCTGTTTCTCCTCACTGCTGGTGACATATCTCCCAATCCTGGACCCCCACAGCATGAACATTCCACCAACTCCCCTACCTATCGCATCAAACCAACTGCAAACTACGACAATCTCTGCGCAAAACCGGTCCCCCTGACGCCCACCCCCATGCTCCCTCTCTGTGGAGCACTCTGGAATGCCTGCTCTGTGTGCAACAAGCTCAATTTTGTCCACGACCTCTAGTCATCTCTCTTTCCTGGGCATCACAGAGACATGGCTGACACCCTCCAACACTGCCTCCTCTGCTGCGCTGTGTTAAACACGGCAAGTCTTTACTATCCGACCACCACAACCCCTTTGTTTTCCACACCATTGCCATACCCCCATAACCTCCCTTCCCAACATCATGGAAAGAGACCTTACTCGTCTCCTCTCCAAATCACACCTTACCACATGTGCACTCGACCCCATCCCACCTCCTCTCCAACCTCACCCCCACACTCATCCCATCCCTAACCCATTTTTTCAACCTATCACTATCTTCTGGTACCTTCCCCGCTGCCTTCAAACATGCCACAATCACGCCCATCCTCAAAAAGCCATCACTTGACCCAACCACCTTGTCCAGCTATCGCCTCATATCTTTGCTCCCATTTGCCTCCAAACTCCTTGAGCAACACATTCACGCTGAACTTTCTTCTCACTTCTCATCTATCTCCCTTTCGACGACCGACAATTCGGCTTCCGCCCCCACCATTCCATCGAAACGCTACTTACCAAAATCACCAATGACTTACAGCCAAAGCTAAAAGACAATTCTCAGTTCTCCTTCTTCTTGACCTGTCCTCTACTTTCGATACAGTTGACCACTGCCTCCTACTACAGATCCTCTCTTTCTTTGACGTCAAAGACCTTGCCCTATCTTGGATCTCCTCATGCCTTTCTAACAGCACATTTAGCATCTCCCACTCCCACACTACCTCCTCACCCAGCCCCCTCTCTGTTGGAGTCCCTCAAGGCTCTGTCCTAGGACCCCTACTCTTCTCAATCTATACCTTTGGCCTGCGACAGCTCATAAAATCCCATGGCTTGCAGTACCATCTGTACGCTGATAACACTCAGATCTACCTCTCTGGCCCACATGTCACCTCTCTGCTGTCCAGAATCCCAGTATGTCTAGCAGCCATATCCTCCTTCTTCTCCTCCCGCTACCTCAAGCTCAATGTGGACAAAACTGAACTCATTATCTTTCCCCCATCTCGCATATCTTTCCCACCTGATATTTTTATCACAATAAATGACATCACTCTTTCCCCTGTACTGACACTCCGCTGCCTCGGAGTAACCCTTGACTCTGCCCTGTCCTTCAAACCCCACATCCAAGCTCTCGCCACCTCCTGTCACCTCCAGCTCAAAAAATATTTCCAGAATCCATCCTTTCCACAACTCTCAATCTACTAAACTGCTTGCGCATGCCCTCATCATCTCCCACCTCGACTACTGCAACATCCTCCTCTGTGGCCTACCTGATAGCACTCTTGCACCCCTCCAGTCCATCCTTAACTCTGCTGCGCGACTGGTCCATCTCTCGCCTCGCTACTCCTCTGCTAACCCCCTTGGCAAATCCCTTCACTGTCTCCCATTTACCTAGCGCATCCAGTTCAAACTACTAACACTGACCTACAAAGCTATCAATGACCTCTCTCCTCCGTACATCTCTGAACCAATCTCCCAATATATTCCCTCACGTAATCTCCGGTCCTCCCAAGACATCCTTCTCTCCTCCACACTTATTAGTTCCTCACGCAATCGCCTCCAAGATTTCTCCCGAATATCCCCCGTCCTGTGGAATTCTGTGCCTCAACACATCCGATTATCCACCACACTTGGATCCTTCAGACGAAACCTGAAAACCCATCTATTCAAACAAGCTTACAGCCTGCCATGACCTTACTTGCTGCCACCTCAACAACACCGGAGCTACTGCAACCCCTCAACCTACTGTCTCCTTCCCCATTCCTGTAGAATGTAAGCCCGCAAGGGCAGGGTCCTCTTCCCTCCGTACCAGTCTATCATTGTTAGTTTGTTTATTGTAAGTGATATCTGTATTTGGTATGTAACCCCTTCTTATGTACAGCGCCATGGAATCAATGGCACTATGTAAATTATTAATAATAATAACAATAATGCAGCCGCATCTCCACTGAAGTATACAGAATATGACTGATGGAAACTGATAGTCCATATAGTCCTATGGAATATAATTAGTTCTGCAAAGCAGATCAACTAATGGTTGGTTTCCCTATTTCCTTAACTACTTCTGCACAGCTGTGTCCCAATGACCAATAGATGTCTCAACAACAGTTGATTCCATTTGTGGCAAATGAAATCTTATTCAAAGGACCGTGAGATGCATATCTATGAATTGTTTTTTTAATGATAATTTTGAAACCAGTAAAGGCGAATACAAATATTCTAAGTCATCAATATATTCACAAAAATATCTCACATAATATAAAAAATACTCTACACAGGAAATCTTTACCATGACTATTTGATATTGTATGTATGCAATACTTCTATTCCAAAACTTATTGCAATGAATAACGAAAATAAATGAGGTAACCACAAACACACTATGTATAGTATTTGAATATTGCTACCCTTGTTGGAGCTAACAGAAAAATATTGGGTTTCTGGCTCATTATTCACGTTGTCTTTCCACAAGTTCCTATCACTATTTACACATGACCTACTGAAAACATTGGTTTTACTGGATATATACTGTAGTATACTGTACTGTATATACATATACTGTAGTAGAGAAAACTACATGCACATTTGCCTCCCAGTCAGTTGTAATGTAGTAATAAAAGTAGAAAACAACCAACAAAAACGTGAATATATTATGAAAAGCAAATACATGGAGAATACGCAAAATAACTATCACTGGTGAACTCCACATATGTTGTATGCGTGCTACAATGCCTTACAGTCTGCACAAGTTCCCACACTTTAAAGTACATTTCGTACTGTAGAAAACTTAGAAATAATTCCGTTTGCCAGTAAACTATCCGTATGTTTAAAATATGTCTTCAGTCACTGGAACATACAATTAAATGTGGTTGAGAGGTGAGGTTAGATTGTATACAAATTGTACTTGCTATTCCAATGCCTTAGGAGACTGCAAAGTAAAACCTATTATTATAGGTAATAAAATCACCATAAAAATGTGGAACTCAGAACATTTTGCTATGCCTAAAATAGATCAAGAAACACTTAGGATGCATTTGCAGTGTTCTGCTAGGTTTGTTGTTTGGGGACTATGATGTCTGCGGACAAATGAAAAGATGGAGCTGCTGAATTATACTTCGGACTGGAAATGAGCGATGGTCTGCAGTTTTAGCCACACTATTAAAGGATGTATCTTGGGGTATTGGATCTTTTAACAATTCTATAAGGGATAAGAAACTCTCTGTGTGACATAATAAGGACTTTACAAGTCACAGAGGATTCCAGGGACTACATAAAGTTCACTGCAATCGAGGTGGCCTTGCTTGATATAAAATCTCTTTTGTCTAATAAACCCATTGCAAACCGCGCTGTTTTGAAATTATGCATTGTACTTTACAATTGTTAGCACATGGTTACTATGGTGTATCCAAACCAATAATGAGCACTCACTAAATACATTTTAGAGACCAAGCTTTATGTATAGATATACACTAATGCTTCAACAATGACTTTAAAGAGGTTGTCCGCTACCTAGACAACCCCTTTTTAAATCAAATAGTATCCCTTGTAGAATAAAAAATATGTTAATCTCCAGCACTAGCACCATTACAGCGATGTCGGTGCTGGATCTGCAGGATATTTTTGTGGAAATGTTGAGCCAAGTGAACCTAAAAGCCAAGCAGCTGCCACTAGAGATGAGTGAATAAATATGAAAATTGAATTCTACTCGAATTTTACAAAAATCAGCATTTGCCGAATAACCGATTTTTTTGTTAATTCTCTGGCCGCCATTTTTCGGAAGCATAAAGGACCATCATTAGGTTAAAAAATCCTTATACTCGTATCTCTGGCCATTCCACTCCTCAATGCCACTCATGCGTTCCTCAATGCATCTTCTGATCTTCTGCCGCTTTTTATGCAGCTGTCATGAGGTTCAAGAGGATTTTGGGCATGTAATCGACTTTGTGTCAAATTCCATGAAATTTACAGGTCCTGGTGAATTTGAACAATTTGGAATTTTATTTGCACAAATTGTCAAAAAAATGCTTGCCTCCATTGAACACAGTGTCAAAGATTACATCAGCCAGAGAAGGCTCACATGACCTGAGACATCGTCAAGTAGGCCTTCCCATAGTGCTTTATGGCTAACACATCACATGTTATAGCACAGCCAGTCAAAGTCATTATAAAAATTGAGAAAGGGAATGCAGCAGCCATTTTAAGATGTTACTGTTGCATCTATGTGTTCATTCTCCTTACGCCGACAGGCAGCGCCAAGCCTTTGTTATGAGCAACACAGGACAACAGTGCAGTAGTTTAGGTTGATATTCTAGGACTAGTGGTGCTGCTCAAGAGGGGAATTTGGAGTTAACTACTGAACTTGGGTTTTGAGTTATCTCCCTTATTTGAGCCTTATGGGCAATGGAGAGAACTTATGAGCACATAGCTCAGCATTAAAGATAGGGAGAGAAACAGTTAAACCATTGAACAACTACTCCAGACAGAGTGTGGTGTACAATACAGCACTGATGATAGAACATGGGAATAGTAGTCTTTAAAAAATATATGGATTCTTTTGATTAGAGGAGAAATAAAGAGATAGGAGGGGTGCCAACATCAGCAGACTCAGTGTGATTGATCATTGATATACTCGAGTAGGGCTTGTAACTTTTCCTGCTGCATGTAAATTGCACATTCTTTATTCAGTCATTAAGCAATGGAAAGCAAGAAGCCAGTTCAATGCCATCAACACATTTTTTTCTACTGAAGAAAAAAAATTTAAGTCAATGCAGGTCAGAGACAGTGTGCTTGCTCGCTTCCGACAAGCGCTCAGCGACTGTTCTCAGGTTTTGTATTTCTTGTGCATCCTTTTTTAAATAGGGTGAATTTTTTTTTAAATAAAAATTCCCAACAATCAAGACATTTAAATGTGACTGTTTACTTTACAAAGTGTGCGTGTTACTAAAAATGTTATTATTTTTGCACACTTGTTATATTAGTCAAATTTTACATCCGTACATGTCACACCAACACAGAACCCTGTTGCAGGTGCTGGCTTTTGGGACATATACCTACCCAGCATTTCTAGTTATGTCTTTTTTAGGGAAAGGAGAGATGAATATTGTTCTAAAAAAAGAAAAAAGATGTAAAAAAAATATATACACTTAACTTTTTGAATACCTTTTTACAAGTCCAATTTCCCAACCATATGTAATACAACAATACTGCAGGTTGCTGCCACATTTTGCTTTTCGGACCTCTGCCTACCAATGTAACATTTTCTATGGTCTTTTTGTTAATGGTCCAATTTGCCAACCATACACGCCACACATATACTGTGGCCTGTTGCCATATTTAGCTTTTCTGGTGTGTGTTACCAATGTACTGTAGCATTTTTTATCAAGGGAAAGAATAGCGTTACAAAGATATATTTATTTTTTTTGTAATATACACATTTAACTTTTCACATACCTGTTTTATTAGTCCATTTTGACATCCATACACGCTACACCAATGCTCTGGTCATTAGCTAAAATTTGCTTTCTGGGAGTGTACCAATCTACCATTTCTTGTTGTGTCTGTTATTGGAAAAGGGGATTTCCTTTTTATTAACAAAATAGAAAAAAAAATCTACATATTTCAATCTGCGTGGTCTGTTTTTGCACACCTGTTTAAGTTGTAAAATGTAAGACTCATACACGCCACACCAATACTAGAGAATGTTATTGAATTAGGCTTTTTGGGAGTCAAATGTACCTATCTAGCATTTCTTGTTTATTACTTTTTTGTTAAGGGTTGAATAACTGTAGTTGAAAATTTTTGGAAACCTTAATTATAATTGTGTACAAAATGTATGGTAAAACAAAGAGTGGCAGAGGCAATGGATGGGACATTGTGAAAGAAAGAAAAAAGCACACCACAGCTAAAAATGGAGAACAACTAGCAGCAGTACCACCGTCACCACTGGTACCAGTAGTAGTAGTACCATACGCAGATCATAAGTGTCCTTCTTTGCCTCTTGCATAGTTAATAGTGAGGAGGAAGAGGAGGGCACAAGGAAATATATGGCATATCACTTGTCTTAAGTCAGCAGGATGATGTTACCTCTAACAACTACACTGTCAAATTGAGTAAATGTTCTGCATAGTCCACCTCCTCCACCACCATAACATTTATTCTTTTATATTGCGGACTTTCATTTTCATCAGTGACCCCTACATCTATTTTGCCACTTAATTCCATAGGGCACAGCATTCTGGGGGCTATGGAAGATATTTCAGAGCAACATTGTCTTCCTATTGATTTATTGGATGAGATGTAAAGTCAACTTTTGTACTCAGAAGACATGGGATCAAAGGAGATGGAGGACATGGTTCAAACACATATATGTGTTGCTGGCTCCATCAGCTGGAAGGTAAGGGCACTGGCAGTAGTAGTGGCACTCTGAGCCAGGGCAAATCTAGAGGTGGGAATCAGGCGAGGGGCAATAAGCTTAAGATATTTCCCATAATAATAATAAATAATCTTTATTTTTATATAGCGCTAACATATTCCGCACCGCTTTACATATATTATCGTCGCTGTCCCCATCGGGGCTCACAATCTAGATTCCCTATCAGTATGTCTTTGGAGTGTGGGAGGAAACCGGAGAACCCGGAGGAAACCCATGCAAATATGGGGAGAACATACAAACTCCTTGCAGATGTTGTCCTTGGTGGGATTTGAACCCAGGACCCCAGTGCTGCAAGGCTGCAGTGCTAACCACTGAGCCACCGTGCTGCCCTATGATGTAACTGTCAGTGATGCTGATGAGGATTGTGTGATGGACAAGACCTGGGAAACAGATAAGGGTGCCAAGGAGGTGATGTCATCAGAGAAGCAGGGTGGTGGGTCAGCCATAAAAAGCTGAGCTAACATCCAATCAAAATATTATGTGGGGGATGATCTGCTTCTTCTCCATTCAACTTGTAGTTGATACCATGAAAGCAATGGTGAAAGTCGTGATGGTGGCATGTCCTAGGTGCGGACATCTCTCATGTGAGAATTTCAGTGTACATGATCTACAGTATGAGAATTAGCCATGAACATCCCAGAACAAATCAACTAGAAGTCCCAGCAGCACAAAGCGACTAGGAAGTTTGGCTCTTTGTCAGCACATAAAGTGCCATCATCTGCTCCCGAGGGAAAAGGAAACTGACCAGCAGTGTGAGCAAGGCACACCCCTACTTCTTTTGATCTTTCTGGTAGCCAGCCAACATCTTTAATAGCCTGCTCGGTGTTATCATCACCATCATCATCCTCATCTACTGCTTTCCAAACTCGTTTCGTCAGTTAGCTATGTGTGTGCACAGGAAGCAAGCTTGTCTGTTTGTATGGAAATTCAACTGCCACATGTCCAAGTTCACCACAATCAATGTCATAATGCATGGATTGGACTAGCTTTTAATAAACTGAAGGGTGATGACGCAAGGCAAAAGTGATAAACTCAAATGCACATATGTGAGTAATAAAAGAAATCAAAAGAAAATGTGTATGATTCAAATAATCACTTGTACAGTATAAAATGTGTTTATTAAATATATGTTTGAAAGGACAAATAAGATGCCAAAATACACAGATACGTGATACAAAACATAAGGTAAGCCAGCATAGTATCACATGTACCAAGGGTACAGAACAAAGCATTTACCCCCAGGAGAGTATAGGAGTGAAAAACAGGGTACTGAGGGTAGCAAATGTACAACAAGGTACAACAAGGTAAATATGTGATATGTGTGTCGGTTCACCAGAGTGATATGATTGTGCAAATCTGTATCCACACCAGTATAACACTGTACTTGTTGAAAGACTGTGTATATATTTTGATGTAAGGTTTTAACTCTGTGAATGATTTAAAATGCATTGAATTACATGATTATATAAGGAGAATAAGCATTTAATGTATTGATGATACTGAGTTCAGCGCATGCTGTTAGAGGGTAGTAACGGTGAAATTTGCCCAGCAACCAAAGGAGAGTTGGTGATTGGTCTAGCTCCAGTGTGGGAAGGGCTTAGTTAATGTGCTCAGGAGAATTCCCAGTGGACAGTTGAAAAGTATGTGACAGGAGTAAGTGGAGCGGCCATCTTGGGGGTAGTCTGGAATATGTCCTGAACAGAAGAGGGTGCGCTGGAAGGGAATTCAGCAACATTTGCTTGTGAGAACACCCCATTGACACCAGAGAAATGGTGTATTGGAGCTGAGCTTGCTTTCGACTGGAACCTGTCCAAGTTTGAGGAATATTCCTGTCAAAAACGCTGTTAAGAGACAATAAAGGCTGGGACCTACAGTGAAGAGGTGTTGGACACCACTGAGAAATTAAGCTACAAGCCTCAATGGTACCACTCACCTGTTGAAGGGCTCCACAGAGAGTAACTGTTTACGCATAACATAACATTTTGGCGCCAAAATATTCAAGGCTAAGATAAAAGCCTGTAGTTAGTTAGTTAGGTATATTAACTGCTTCACGCAACGTTTGTTGATAATACCAGCGTCCAGAACTTTTCGGTTGCCACGGTTTATGCTGGTTTAATAACTAAGAAAATCCCAATCCACTTTGAGGTACCAACACGGCACACAACAGACTCTGGACCCCACTTGAACTCCATTTTGTTACAGGAGAATGTTTCTGCACAGCATTTTAGTACTGGACAGTTATTCAAATGCGTACTACTATATTTATGGCTAAACGGCCGTCACCGTAGTTTGTTTTGGGTGTTTTCGATACAGTTGTGGACGGACTGTTCCTCTGTAAACACTCCGGGAAGGGAAAGGGAAATTTGGTTGGGGAATAGAAGAAATACTTGTAAGACTGTAAAACCTCATTGTTGTACCGTCGGCTAGCCTGTACGTTACATGCATATAATTAAACCAATTCTTAGGGTGTAAAACGGTAAGAGGCGGCCAGTTTAGACAGGTACCCAAGCAGGCAAATCGATAGAAAAAAATTGTAAATACAGATTACTTAGGTGCCATGCTGTTTAGCACAGAGGTTCCAACTGTTGACTAATGCTTTCATAATGTTTAAATGTTTTGTATTGTCTGGGTGAAAATATACACTTAAATAAGTAAAATAGTTCTTTTGGGATCAAACTGTGTAAGAGTTGGTTTTCTCGCCCGTGGCTCCGCCGCGTCCTGAAGAACACTCCTGGTACACGACTTACAACTACATAATATAAAGTCATAGTAGGCAGGCAGTTGCACTGAAAAAGAAGGGAACGATTCCATAAAACCTGTAGTAGCAAAGTGTTACAGTGTCTCAGCCACTTCCGGTCATTTTCTCAAAAAAAGTCTCCGAATTATTTTTTTTTATATTTCATTGCACTTTTTTTTTCACATTTTCCAGTATATTTATGGGTAAAATGAATAGTGTCATTCAAAACTTCAACTCATCCCATAAAAATCAAGCATTCATATTGCTATATCACTGATAAAAATAAATATAAAAGTTATGGCTGCTGGAACAAATAAAGGAAAAAAATGAAAGCGCTAACAGTAAAAATTCTATGCCCATTGATAAACACCATAAAAATTTACACTGAATAAAAAGGCACAAATCTCTGGAACTGTAGGGTAGGTTATAAAAAAAGAAAAAACAGAATTCTTGGGGAAGCAGCAAGAGCATAATAATAAGAAGAATAGCAAACAGAGTTGAAATCTCACCCATCTTTGCCATCATGCTCAACATTCCTCCTAACTGTAGTCACATTCACTCCCAGAATTGTCCTCCTCTGCCACGTTATGTGAGGAGATATGGGCTGAAATACACACTCTGTGATAATGCTAACACTAGGCTTGGACTGGCCCACAGGAGAACAGGAGACTCTTCAGGTGGGCCCCTGTACAAGAGTAGACCACCAACCTCTTATATGAGCAGTACTTGGCACATTATACTTGATTCACTATATACAGATAAAGGCAGCATCGTATTCATTTAACAATCTGCCCAGTTCATTGTCATAAAAATTTGTGATTGAGGATAATGTCACATTTGCATGTAGCTGAAAAGTGGGACCTTGGAGTTGGTTACTGGTGGGCCCTTGGCACCCCAAAACGACACTGACTGACATCATTCCACCATTGCATCTGAGCGTTCCACCTTTTCACCGTCCTCATACTATATACTGAATGCTACTCCTCTGAGTTCTACTGCTTGTTACATTTGTGCTCCCAGTAATTAGTAACATGGCATCGAGCGTCAGAAGATGAAGTGGAACAGTTTAACAGAGATCAGCCTTCAGATGCCACACATAGCGTCCCACGTTTGCTTCCGTGTAGGTCTAGATAGCAAAGTGATATATCTACATGCTCCTCCTCATCTGAATTGACAGCAACTAAGAGAATAAACTGTTGCAATTGTAGCTAGCTTTATACAGCTGGCACCTGCACTACGTGTAGTAAGCTCCATTCCTGAGCCTCATCCACACAGTGTGTACATTCACCGTAAATGTATAAAAGATGTTGCTAAGGTTAATGGGTTTGTCCATTTAAAGAGAACCTGACAGCTGAAACATGCTCCGAAATCCACAGGCAGCATGTTTCAGACACTAGCTGTATGATTTCAGCCTGGCATGGTTGATTCGGAAACGCTGTGGCACTGGATTGATAGGGAGAAGCTGCTGGAGACCCGCCTGTCCGACTAGCCTAAAGCGCGGCTCAGTCCCTGGCGACTTATAAAGTATGTTTTTCTCTGAAATGCAGCAGCACCATTGATTGTTCAGCATGTATGAGCTGCCAGGTTCACTTTAAGAAAAATAGCTTTAGATTTACTCCTGATCTAAATCTACAGAACTTACCAATATACTTTTATTTCCAAATGTGCTCCAATCTTATGCTGTCAACTTCAATTCTTGGGTCCAGGCAACTCAACTTTCAGTTTTTTGCACAAGACTGAAGAGCATTTCATGTGTCGATTCGGCATGTCTTTAAGTGCTGTGTGTGAAGGGGACACGGTGATTAGTCATTCTGGTTGGTCAATCAGCCCTCTTCATACACAGCACTGATGACATGGCACACTTAGGAAACTCCGTTCTGTGTTTGTTGAGAACTAGTGGATCTCCTGGGCCCTGGAACACAAGTTGATACCTGAAGAGCAGGACAACTTTGGAAATAAAACAATATAATAAGTTCTATGGGGAGAATTTGTTTTGCTTTTTTTTTATTGGTTTATTTAACAATTTAACCAACAAAGTACAAATTATAACTTTATAACAAACATATGTTTGGATGGGGTACAACGAGGAAGACAAACATATAAAGGGCAAGAGGGTATGAGAAGAAAAAGGGGTGAGGCCCTAGAAGAAAAATTGTAACAATTCTAATTCCAGGCTGGTGACTCAGGGCGAGTCAGGGGGTCAGGAGTATGTAGACGAAATGAAGGTATGGCGAAGGGGCTGTGGTTGGCATATTCTGCCCATGAATAGCCAGATTTTCTCAAATTTTAGAACTTTATCTGAGAAAATGGCTGATAGTTTTTCATTAGTTATATACCAAGTAAGATGCCTCTTAACTTCGAATAATTCTAAACTTGATTTTTTCCAGGCCATTGCTATAGTTTCCTTAGTGGTTAGATATATAAAGGAAATGAGGGCTTGGATGTGTTTAGGGGTGTGAGGAATACGTTTGTTAAGTAAGGCTTCCCAAGAGTTTTTCTTAAGGTTAATATTTGTGACTGAAAAAATTAGATGGTATAGTCTAATCCAGAATCTACACACTATTGGGCATAGACACCAAATATGATACATATCATTGGTGGAGCTACAACTCCTAAAACACTTGGGAGAGTAGTTAGGGACCGCTTTAGCTACTCTAGCTGGGGTCAGGTACCATCTAGTTAGCACTTTGTGCCTGCTGTTGAAGAAGACCAAATCTGGGACCATTTGGGGTCAGATAGGACAGAGCCTATGTCAGATTCCCAACGAGAGGTATGAGTTAGATTACGTCTATGTGAGGTGTGATTGATATGGGAGCAAAGGAGAGAAATTGTACCTGAGGCATGCGGGTTTTGACGGCACCTTTGTTAAAAAGGAGTAAATGTATATGGCGGGGTAGAGTTTCTCAGCAGTGAGATGATGAAATTCTTAAGTTGTAGATAGCAAAATATTTCTTTAGGGGGGAGTTTATACTTATCTTGGAGGGCTGGAAATGGGATGATACCATCAACATTAAACAAATGGTGGAATCTTGTAATCCCGGCTATAATAATTTCTTAAAATATCCAATACTCTTTTTAGATATATTTTTCTTTATTTTTATTGGGAATGTGTCATATACATTTTTTAAAAATGACCAATATTACTACATAATTAATCCAAAAGAAGTCCAAAAGGCATAAAGTCAGACAACTTCAAAAACTGAATACCACAACAAAAGGTCTATAGCGGTTGATGGCCGCTAGACAAGAAGAGATTCTGACAAATAAGTAGAAATAAAAAAGACAATATTTTATTAGGTAATTGTTAAAATAGGAAAACTTTAAAATGAGGCAAGGGGAACCTCCAAAAACAGGGAGTGGACACACTCAAGGTACACTGCGTATGCAATAGACAGTAAATAATGCAGATAAGATCTATACACCAGGATAACGCTCTCAAAGAAAATATATGAATGACCAGCATAATAGTCAAAGGATTTTATAGCTCAAATATAGCGCCAGTGCGACCTAACGAGCTAATTAATGTGACCTGAAGAACTAATTCATGGTACATACATGATTAAACAGTGAATCCCAAGTCTCAAATTACTGACAGCTGCTAGGGGCCCCAGATACCACTGTATAAATGCAGTAACAGGTGTAGCCACATACATCACCTAATTTGTGAAAATTGGTACCTGTATAAATGAATCTGGGGAGTCAGGGCAAAGCAGACATATAAGCAATGGGGAGAGAACCTAGGTGTATGGTAGGCTGCAGGGGGCATGAAGCAAGAAACGTTACTACCTGGGAGTGAAGATGCTGCAACGCAGATGACCGAGGAGGGGGTCCTCCCCACACCCGACGGACGCCGTTTCGCACCGTAGCTTCTTCCGGGGCGTGTCATACCAAAGGGGAGGCTTAGGGGGTATAAATGTGAGATTGGGCCAATCAGGGGCCAAGGGGAGGTGCTGTCGATAAGCCTGTGTATCATAGGGGGAGGCGGGAACATAATCCCATTGGCCGGCGTCATTGATGACGTCATGCGGCCGGATCCCGCCTCCTCACTAAAGGGACTTCCTGGATTAGTGCTCCGTGAACCGCATGTGAAACACATAGCGGTCACGTGATGGAGCACCTCCGGAAGTCAGTGGAGGCAAGGGATCCAGCACATGCATACTAGCACCGGCCAAGGAAGTAAAAACAGTAATCTGTAAGAGGTAAAGACAGCCAGAAGTGAAACAGCTGCGAAGAACAGGTGATAATGACAGTGATGAGAGTTAGTAGATGATGACTAAAAGCAGTGAAGGAGAACAGGAGAGAAATATATAATGCAATAGAAGGGATATACAGTGGAAAATGGTTGATATACGGATATTCCTCTTAATAAATAAAGTACTAAGATAAGTAAACGTGGACAGAAATATGTGAATGAATATGTGATGAAACACTAAATATGTATAAGCAATAATAAATGGATAAGACATCAATTAATGAATAAATTAAAAATAACCAATGCATGTGATAAAAATGTGAATGAAGGAAGAACAGGAGAAGTTGAAAGGAAAACACAAAAAGGGGGAACTGAACAAGGGCAACATACCAGGAGTGCCAGTAAAACTGAGAGGGCACTGGAAAGGAAAAGGTGGGGGGCGGCCATGTGTGCCAAGGAAAATTACTAGGGACCAGTGGGTGTAATATATATTTATTGAATAAATAAATAGCATTAAAGTGCAAAAAGTGCTTAAATAAAGTGCATTCGACGGGCCTCCAAAATATAGAAAAAGATGCCACTAAAGTTCATTTGAGGAACAATAAAAAGAAGGACCAAGGTGGGGAGTGTCAAAGGAATATAGATGGACAGGTGCTAAAAAAATGTATATATTATATAATAATATTAATAATGGGGGGCAGGAGTGTAAAAAAAGGTGAGGGGTGAAGGTTAAAAGGTAGGGGATGTATAAAACATGTCCATGGAGAGTCCATTCGTAAAATTCTTGTTAATGGACCAGAACGATGTAAAAGGATGATGGTTACTCCGAAGGATGAGTATTGCTGTTCCGCATCTTCCTTATGTTTTCAGAATTGGGGCACCGAAACATCCCCAAGAGGAGGTAAGACAAACTCTCTGAAGGGTGGCAGCAGTTTCCGGTATTACAGCAGAAGGATATCCCAGAAAAGGCAAATCGGGCTCCCAAACGAATGGCACCAACCTCATCCATACCACCGGTATGCGTACTGAGAAATAAAAAGAATTAAATGAAAGAATCAAACTAATAAAGAACAGCTAAAACAATAATACATACCTAAGTTAAAAACCACAATTAAAAACCACTAAGGGGTAGCTACAAAAAGGAACCAAGACCAAAATTCTCATTAAGACCTTGAAGAGTGAGAGTACCAAGGCGATAGATCCAACGGCTCTCATATTGAGCTAAAAGTTTACCCAGGTCGCCCCCTCTAACGCCCATGGTAACTTGGTCAATACCCTTAATTTTCAGGCCAGCCGGGTTGCCTCATTTTAAAGTTTTCCTATTTTAACAATTACCTAATAAAATATCGTCTTTTTCACTTCTACTTATTTGTCAGAATCTCTTCTTGTCTAGCGGCCATCAACCGCTATAGACCTTTTGTTGTGGTATTCAATAATACTACATACAAGGGACAAGTATTGTCACACCATGACTAGATCACATATTACCACCACATAGTGACCGAATAATACCACATATAAGGAACAAATACAGCCACACCATGGCCGGACCACATATTACCATCACATAGTGACTGAATACTACAATACTGATCATTAATAAAAAAAACACAATACTAATATTACCATAAGTGACATTATATACAGTAAAAAAACTGAACAGGACTCATTTGCCATCTGTGTGCTGTCCATTTTTTACAAACTGTTTGATAAGAGAAGCTGGAAAAACGTTTTTTTTCCCATCCGAGAAAAACTGATGAAACGCAGTCCAAAGTCATGAAAGTCTGATGAAACTCATAAAAAACACTAATGAAACTTTCACCATTTTCTCTTTTCTCAAAAAAAGAACTGACATCTGAATGAGCCCTTAGGCTATGTGCACACGATGCAGAAATGCTCAGGATTTTTTCCTGAGCGTTTCTGCATCTCCCTGGCAGAAAAAAACGCATGCGGATTGTACATGTGTTTTCCTGCCAGGGACATGCGGAAATGGAGCGGTTACCCACTGACATTTCCGCATGTGGATTGACAAGCGCTTTCCAAGCGATTAGCATCACTTGGAAAGTGCTTGTGACAACTAGGTCACACTATATAAATCCATGCAAACAGCATGGATTTATATAGTGTGACCCGAGAGAGTGGTAAAAATAAAAAAATAAATGTATACTTACCCTCCGATGGCCCCCGGTGTCCCGCTCACTCCGTTCTCCCTTGCCGGCAACAGTGAATTGAAAGAACTGCCGACGTCAGCGTCACGTGACCCGTCACATGACTCTGACGTCAGCGCAGGTCCTTCAACTCACTGCAAAGTGCCGGGAACCAAGCAGGAGCGGTGTGCGGGCCGACGGAAGGTAAGTATACATTTATTTTTTATTTTATTCTTGTTTTTACAGCTTTTTTATGGTACCTGGGTGTGGAGGAGAGTCTCATCTTCTCCACACTCGGGTACCATCCGCACATTAGAACATGCCAATAACGCAAGTACAAATGCAGTCTTGCGGTATTGGCGCGTTCTAATGCAAGTCAATGGCGGCGAAAACGCTGCGTTTCCGCAAAATTAATTGACATGCTGCGGATTTTTGAGCGCAGCATAAACGCTGCGGAAAAATCTGCAGCATGGGCACAGCACATGCGGATTATCATTGGGGAACATTGCTGCCCTTCTACCATGCGTTTTTAATGCGTTTCCGCAGCTGCAAAAACGCTGTGGAAACGCATTAAAAACGCATCGTGTGCACACAGCCTTATAGAAAGTCATTTAAAGGGAATCTGTCAGTAGGATTAACCCTCCTAAACTGTCTATATGGGCATGTATGTCATAGGAAACTTAATAAAACACCTTGATATCTGTGACACCATGTCTAATTCCAAAGAAATCTGTTTTTCCTATATGTAAGTGAGCTGATCGGGGCTATAGACACTGATCTGCATGAGAAACTGCCTCAAGAGATTATTATAAATGAAAGGGAATGTTACTAGTATGAGACATGTAACTAAGCACAGAACAGGAGAACTGAACTTTGTCTTATTACAAATACAATAGCAGCTGCAGCTCTCACAGCTCTAGTGTATTGTAACACTGACTGCCTGTGAGATGGAAGCTGAAGCTGAGAGGAACCTGCAGATGTGTCAGGTATAATCACACACAGCTCTGCAGTGAGATCAGGAGAGCAGCGAGCGGCCATTACACATCACACTGGTAACCATTACATATCACACTGGTAAATATTACATATCACACTGGTAATGCTGGTAACCATTACACATCACACTGGTAACTACTCCTTCGTGTAAAATAATCTCTGGAGGCAGATTCTCATACAGATCAGTGTCCGGCCCATAGTCCTCATTAACATACAGTATAAGAAAAACTGGATTTCTCCATAATAAGACATTAGATCACAGATATCAAGGTATCATTTTATTCGGCTTCCTATGGCTTGCGTGCCCATATAGATGGCTTAGGAGGGTTGATCCTACTGACAGATTCCCTTTAAAGGGAACCTATTATCTGAATCATGCTGCTTGTACCATGGGGAGCGTCAATAAGAGTCTGGCTGCACAATTTCAGCCGGGTGTCTTACTCTGAAACACTGTGGCATTTCATACAGCACATACTTTGAAAAGTCGTTCGGGACCTATGGGCCCAAGTAATTATTGCATTTGCGCCTGTTTTTCTTTGTCTAGATCTTATGTTAATTGTTTGGGGGGGGGGTTGCAACTGTGGGCTGAATTTGAGGTTTTCAGAAAATATTGTCTAATTCATCATTTTACAACTTTTTAAAAAGTTACTAAGTTTGGTGAAAATATACTTCAGTGTCCCTTCCCTGGAATGATTTTATGTACTTTTGGTACTTTGGTGTAATTTTTGCAACATTTTAGCAGAAAATGCGACTTTTTGCGACGAAAGTCACAAAACGGATTAAATACAGAAATTAAATATATTTTGTGCTAAATTTATGAATCGAGTGTGCCCTTTTGAATTTGTCAGCAAATGGTACAAGACCAAAAAAATAAGAGTGACTTTAAAACAATAATGAAAATGATGACTCAATCCCTTAGTGTCTCATATGACTAGTGTGAAATAGGTCCTTGGAAGTTTCTTCCCATCCTTATCCTTTTGACGGACAGGTTTCTCTCTATATTTGCAATAGTGCAACCAGTATCTGATTCTTGCTGCCAGTTGTGCATCATAAATCACGGGTCCTTAATGACCAAGCCAAATTTTAAAATTCTGACCACTCTCATTTTATGAGGTAATAACTCTGGAATGCTTCAATGAATCCCACTGATTTTGAGACTGTTTTTTTCGTGACATATTGTACTTTATGATAGTGGTAAAATTTATTCGATATGACTTGCATTTATTTGTGAAAAAAATGGAAATTGATGAAAATTTTGAAAATTTTGCAATTGTCAAACTTTGAATTTTTATGCCCTTAAATCAGAGAGATAAGTCACACAAAATAGTTAATAAATAACATTTCTCACATGTATACTTTATATCAGCGGAATTTTTGCAAATACATTTTTTTGCGTTAGGAAGTTATAAGAGTTAAAAGTTGACCAGCGATTTAACATTTTTCCAACTAAATTTACAAAACCATTTTTTTAGGGACCCCATCACATTTGAAGTGACTTCATGGGATCAACATGACAGAAAATACCCAAAAGTGACACCATTTTAATAACTGCACCCCTCAAGGTGCTCAAAACTGCATTCAAGAAGTTTATTAACCCTTCTAGAGCTTCACAGGAACTGGAGCAATGTGGAAGGAAAAAATGAACATTTAACTTTTTTCACACAAATTTTACTTCAGGCCCCAAATTTTTAATTTTCTCAAGGGTAACAAGAGAAAATGGGTCGCAGAATTTTTGTGCAATTTCTCCTGAGTGTGCTAATATCCCATATTTTTACGGGAAAACCCCTGTCTGGGCGCACGGTGGGGCTTGCAAGGAAAGGAGCGCCATTTGACTTTTTGAATGGAAAATTTTCTTGAATAATTAGCGGACGCCATGTCGCATTTGGGGAGACCCTGATGTGCTTAAACAGTGGAAACCCCCCACAAGTGACCCCATTTTCTAAACTAGACCACTCAAGGAATTTCTAGACCTGGTGAGCACCTTGAATCCACAGGTGCTTCACAAAATTTTGCAACGTTGATTTGTGAAAATGGAAAAAATATATTTTGTTGTCTTGGCCCCAAATATTTTCATTTCAGTGGAAACCTCCCGCAAGCGACACAATTTTGGAAACTAGACCCCTTAGGGAACTTATCTAGATGTGTGGTGAGCACATTGAACCCCCAGGTGCTTCACAAAAGTTTATAAATTGAGTCATAAAAATAAAAATTTCACATTTTTCCCACAAAAATGTTTTTCAGCCCCCAATTTTGCATTTTCATAAGGGTAACAGGAGTAATTGCACCATGCAATTTGTTGTACAATTTCTCCTGAGTAAGCTGATACCCCATATGTGGGGAAAAAACACTGTTTGGGCACACGGCAGGGTTCGGAAGGGAAGGAGCACTGTGTGACTTTTGAAACACAAAATTGGCTGGAATCGAGAACGAACTCTATGATGTATTTGGAGAACCCCTGATGTGCCTAAACAGTGGAAACCCCCCACAAGTGATCCCATTTTGGAAACTACACTCCTCAAGGATTTTATCAAGGGGTATAGTGAACATTTTGAACCCAGAGGTACGATACAGAATTTGATAACATTAGGTCATCATATTGAAAAAGTTGTCATTAGTGCTTAGCGCAAGTACTCGCTACTCGAGTTTGCATCGGGTACTCGGGTATGCACCAAGTATCGAGAGTGCTTGAGTGACATGCCCGAGTCCCCGTCCCTGATGTTTCACGGTTGTTAGACTCCCCAAAAAAATATGCGGGGATTGCTCATGTATATTTTTTTGGCTTTATAAAAGCCGCTAAACATGCTGGGCGAGGACTCGAGCATGTCACTCGAGCACCCGCGATGCATGGTGCATACCCGAGCACCCGATGCAAACTCAAGTAGCAAGCATGTGTGCTCAACAACTAGTCATCATATCGTTATCATTATTTTTTCTTTACTTTTGAAAAAACCCTAACCCCAACCCTAATACAACCCTAATCCTAACCGTAACCCTAATCCTAACCCTAACACAACTCTAACACAACCCTAACCCTAACACAACCATAACCCTAACACAACCCTAAACCTAGCACAACCCTAACCCTAATCCTAACCCTAACACAACCCTAATCCTAAACCTAACCTTAGCACAGCCCTAACCCTAACCCTAACACAACCCTAACCCTAATCCTAACCCTAACACAACCCTAATCTTAACACAACCCTAACCATAACCCTAATCCTAACCCTAGCACAACCCTAACCATAACACCACCCTAACCCTAACACAACCATAACCCTAATCCTAACCCTAACACAACCCTAGCCTTAACACAACCCTAACCCTAACATAACTGTAACCCTAACCTTAGCACAATCCTAACCCTAGCACAACCCTAACACAACCCTAACATTAATCCTAACCCTAACACAACCTTAACCCTAATCCTAACCCTAACCCTAACACAATCCTAACCCTAATCCTAACTCTAACCCTAATCGTAATCCTAACCCAAACCCTAGCACAACCCTAACCCTAGCACAACCCTAACCCTAGCAGAACCCTAACCCTAACACAACCCTAACCCTACTCTTAACCCTAACCCTAACACAACCCTAACCCTAATCTTAACCCTAACCCTAACACAACCCTAATCTTAACCCTAATCCTAACCCTACATTACAAACACAGTGATCTAGTTCAAGTATTTATTTCTGCTAATGTTCATGATTATGGCTTACAGTCAATGAAAACACAAACGTTATTATCCCAGTAAATTAGAATACTTTATAACAACAGCTTGAAAAGTGTTTTTAAAAATCCAAAATGTTGGCCTACTGAAATGTATGTTCAGTAAATGCACTCAATACTTGGCCGGGGCTCCTTTTGCATCAATTACTGCATCAATGCGGCGTGGCATGGAGGTGATCAGCCTGTGGTACTGCTGAGGTGTTATGGAAGCCCAGGTTGCCATGATAGCAGCCTTCAGCTCGTCTGCCTTGTTGGGTCTGGTGTCTCTCATCTTCCTCTTGACAATACCCCATAGATTCTCTATGGGGTTAAGGTCAGGGGAGTTTGCTGGCCAATCAAGCACAGTGATACTGTTGTTTTTAAACCAGGTATTGGTACTTTTGGCAGTGTGGACAGGTGGCAAGTCCTGCTGGAGAATGAAATTTCCATCTCCAAAAAGCTTGTTGGCAGAGGGAAGCGCTCTAAAATGTCCTGGTAGACGGCTTGCGCTGACTTTGGTCTTGATAAAACACAGTGGACCAGCAGATGACATGGCTCCCCAAACCTTCACTGATTGTGGAAACTTCACACTAGACCTAAAGCAGCTTGGATTGTGTGCCTCTCCACTCTTCCTCCAGACTCTGGGACCTTGATTTCCAAATGAAATGCAAAATTTAATTTCATCTGAGAATAACACCTTGGACCACTGAGCATCAGTCCAGGTCTTTTTCTCCTTGGCCCAGGTAGGACGCTTCTGGTGTTGTCTATTGGTCATGAGTGGCTTGACACAAGGAATGCGACACTTGTAGCCCATGTCCTGGATAAGTCTGTGTGGTGGCTCTTGAAGCAATGACTCCAACAGTAGTCCACTCCTTGTCAATCTCCAAATTTTTGAATGGCCTTTTCTTAAAAATCCTTTCAAGGCTGCGGTTATCCAGGTTGCATGTGCACCTTTTTCTACCACACTTTTTCCTTCCACTCCACTTTCCATTAATATGCTTGGATACAGCACTATGTGAACAGCCAGATTCTTTAGCAATAACCTTTTGTGATTTACTCTCCTTGTGGAGTGTGTCAATGACTGCTTTCTGGACATCTGTCAAGTCAGCAGTCTTCCCCATAACTGTGGAGCCCACTGAAACAGACTAACGGACATTTTTAACGCTTAGGAAGCCTTTGCAGGTGTTTTTTGTTAATTATTCTAATTTACTGAGATAATAACTTTTGTTTGCTTTCGTTTTCATTGGCTGTAAGCCATACTCATCAACATTACCAGAAATAAACACTTGAAATAGATCACTCTGTTTGTAATGACTCTATATAATATATGAGTTTAGCTTTTTATATTGAAGAACTGAAATAAATTAACTTTTTGATGATATTCTAATTTAGTGAGATGCACCTGTAACTAAGGGGGGGACGAAGGGGGCGTTTTATTTTATTTTATTTTTTATTTTGATCACTGTGATAGGGTTTATCACAGTGATCAAAAGGAACCAATAGGGAAAATTCTCTGTTGTTGCCAGGCACCGGCCAGCAGATATCGGCAGGCGCACTGCATCAAGATGCCGGAGGGCCTGGGAACGATCCGGGGGAGATCAGGGGACGGGCGGAGGTACAAGGTGGGCTCGGGGGGCTTCATTTCTCTCTCCTCTGACATGTATATCATGTCTCAGGAGAGAGAAATGAGTGTAACTGTGGGCACATTTATTATTTTGTGATCGCTGTTATTTGGTGAATAACGGCGATCACATGAGAGGGGATCGTAAAAACCGGCCCTGATGGTATTCTCCAGGGTCTCGGCTACCCCTGGTAGCTGAACCCCGGAGAATTTCTAACTCTGGGGGGTGCTACAACCTTATTACTCAGGGACGCATTTTCATGGCGCTGAGGAATAAGTACCCTTAACTGGCGGTCGTTAACGTTTTACTTATGTTTGGCAAAGCAATCATCAAAATAAAAGCACCATGAGAGGTTTACAAGTAAACCCTTCGGGGATGACTTTTTTTTTCATTTTTGCACTTTTGTTTTTTCCATCCCTTCTTCCAAATGCAATACCTTTTTTATTTTTCTGTCGATGTAGGGCTTGTTTTTTGCTGGACGAATTGTAGTTTTGAATGATGCCATTCATTTTCCCGTATCATGTACTGAAAACTAGAAAAATAAAATCCAAGTGGGATGAAATTTTGAAAAAATGCAAGGCTGCCTTAGTTTTTCGGCATTAGTTTTTACGGTGTTCATTGTGAAGTACAAATAACCTGATAGCATGATTCTCCAGGTAGGTATCAGTATGACAATACCAAACTGGCATAGTTTTTTTTTATATTTTAGTAATGAAAAAAAAATGTCTGAAATTTATAGAAAAAAAAAAGAACAAAAAGAAATTTGTTTGTGTCGCCATTTTCTGAAACCCATAACTTTTTTATTTTTCTGTTGATGGAGCTGTGACAGGGTTTTTTTTTTTTTTTGCATGATACAATTTCGGTGTACATATGACATTTTGATTGTGCTATTTAAATGCTGCTGTCAGATGTTGACAGCGGCATTTAATTAGCTAAAAATCAGCAATCGCGGCCTGCAATGATCGTTGCTATTACAGGTAAATGCAGACGGCATCTGCCCTGTATGGATCAGGCACTGCTCTTGATCCCGCTCCATACACGTGTACCCTGCCTGTGACTTACATGTATGACCAGCTGCGTGAAGAGAATAATACAGCATAATTTCTAAAATATGTCTTTGTAGCAACATGGAAACCTATTATTCTGTAAAGTAAATAATACCAAGGATATCACTTATCAGTGTGTCCAGGGTACATGAGTTTTCAGAAGTAATACATTGTTATTGTTTTCTGACAGTTACAGTGGTCTCAATTTCTAAACAATGTAGCAGAGCGCCATCTGCTGTTTCATCAGTGGAATATATTTAACAAAAACGAGCAACCTGAATCTGTTAATTACTCGCATACTAAGAAAACTCATCACATGCTAATAGGACTTTAGTAGAAGTTTTAACCCTCCCCAAAACTCTTGGAATTGAGTACTGGGTTAGATATTGTATAACGTAAGAAATAATTAATATTTTTTTTTCCTCTCAGAAACAGCACTCTTTAATAGGCGACATCTGGTTTAGCAGTTCATTCAATTCAATGGCACACACCGCCTATGAACAAGAGTGATGCTGTCTCTGGACTGCAGCAATAATATTTTTCTAATTTTATACAATTCCTTGAAGGTTATGTCCACCAGGGACTGATACACTGCAGTGCAAAATCCGCTCCCAGCGCCAGAGTTTTTCTTGCAGATTTGGTTGAGAAAATGCTGAATTGTAACAATTTTCACCCTTTGTAGTTTCTGGTGAGACTTTTGGTGGAATGAAGATGCTAGGTAAAATTATGCTGCTGATTTTTTATGCATTGTGGATGAGAACTAGTAAAATCTCATCATGAATAAAATACATATTTTCTGCCAACAAATCCATGGTGGAAAATCTGTAGCATAGTTGCTATGTAGGAACATAACCCCCCCAGTATAAAGGCCCCATACAAATTAGACAAATACGAATATCAGCCTTAGGCCTCAATGAGACATCCGTGCTGCATGTTTTTTTTACAGATACAACATGTACCCATTTTAACCTATGCTGCTATTCACATGTCTGCAGTATTTTTTATTACAGACCATGTAACCATGCAAAACTCATGGAGAAAGATCCATTTTTTTCCGACAGCACGAATGAAAAGTAACTATACAACAAGTTTATGAGTCCGTGAAAAAAACGTAGAGCACCTGGATGACATCCTTGTATCATCCGTGTGCTGTATGTATTTAACGTTTCAAAGTATAGAAGAAGCTTTGTAATTTGTTTATATCCCTTCGTGAAAAACACTGATGACATAAAAACGGACACATGGGTGACACATTGAGGACACCCTGATGACGCAAACATGAGAATGAGGCCTAATACATTATATGATACAATGTTGATTTGATGGGTTCAGTTGACATTCTTATGTGCAAGGAGGCACTGGTCAACTGATTGCTGGGGGAGATGTTAATCGGGCATGTCAATTTTCGAACTGCTAATGTCATTGTTCTCCCTGGGATTAGCTCCTGGCCGACATGTCAGCTGGCTGCTTTCTCACAGGGAACACAGGAGTGCTCACCCAAATGAGCGCTTCTTTGTATGGGAGAGTTGATAGAGATGACTGTCAGACAAATGATCAGCCGATTCATGGTTTGGCCGTCAGCCTTCTAATGTGCATGGTCGCCTTAAGGTTCTGTTCCTCAATGCCTACACTATGTTTTGCAACTATGTCAAGCATATCACCTCCTTACCAACCAGAATCCCACAATGTCTGTCCGCTATTTCAACCTTCTTCTCTGCTAGATTTCTAAAACAAAACATGGATAAAACTGAATTCATCATCTTTCCCCCATCTCACTCAGCCCCCCATCTGACCTATCCATCAAAATCAATGGCTGTCCACTTTACCCAGTCCCACAAGCTCGCTGCTGCGGGATAACCCTGGACTCTGATCTCTCCTTCAAACCACATATCCAAGCCCTTTCCACTTCCTGCCAACTCCAACTCAAAAATATCTCCCGGATCCGCAAATTCCTCAACCACAAATCTGCAAAAACACTACTGTACACCCTCATCATCTCCCTCCTCGACTACTGCAACCTCCTGCTCTGTGGCCTCCCCTCTATAACACTCTCACACCCCTCCAATCTATCCTAAACTCTGCTGCCCGACTAATCCACCTGTCCTCCCGCTATTCCCCGGCCTCTCCTCTCTGTCAAACGCTTCACTGGCTCCCCATTGCCCAGAGACTCGAGTTCAAAACCCTAACCATGGCATACAAAGCCATCCACAACCTGTCTCCTCCATACATATGTGACCTAGTCTCCTGGTACATACCTACACGCAACCTACGATCTTCACAAGATTTCCTTCTCTACACCCCTCTTATCTCCTCTTCCCACAATCACATACAAGATTTCTACCGTGCTTCCCCCCTACTCTGGAATTCTTTATCCCAAAGCATCAGACTCTCACCTACAGTGGAAACCTAAAAAAGAAACCTGAAGACCCACCTCTTCCGACAAGCCTACAACCTGCAGTAACCATCACTCCACCACACCGCTGCCCGACCAGCTCTAACCTCACCTACTGTATCCTCAACCATTCCTTGTAGACTGTGAGCCCTCGCGGGCAGGGTTCTCTCTCCTCCTGTACCAGTTTGCCGTTGCGTTTTTGTTCAACATTTTTGTAAATGTTTTTGCTACACTACCTTTCAAAAGTTAGGGGTCACCCAGACAATTTTGTGTTTTCCATGAAAACTCATATTTTTATTTATCAAATGAGTTGCAAAATGAATAGAAAATATTGTCCAGACTTTGACAAGGTTAGAAATAATGATTTTTATTTAAAAGAATAATTTTCTCCTTCAAACTTTGATTTTGTCAAAGAATGCTCCCTTTGCAGCAATTACAGCATTGCAGAACTTTGGCATTCTAGCTGTTAATTTGCTGAGGTAATCTTGAGAAATTTCACCCCATGCTTCTTGAAGCCCCTCCCACAAGTTGGATTGGCTTGATGGGCACTTTTTGCGTACCATACAGTCAAGCTACTCCCACAACAGCTCAATGGTGTTGAGATCTTGTGACTGCACTGGCCACTCCATTACAGATAGAATACCAGCTGCCTGATTCTTCCCTAAATAGTTCATGCATAATTTGGAGGTGTGCTTTGGGTCATTGTCCTGTTGTAGGATGAGTTTGGCTCCAATCAAGCGCTGTTCTTATTCAAAATCCCATTTACCTTGTACAAATCTCCCACTTTACCAGCACCAAAGCAACCCCAGACCATCACATTACCTCCACCATGCTTGACAGATGGCGTCAGGCACTCTTCCAGCATCTTTTCAGTTGTTCTGCGTCTCACAAATGTTATTCTGTGTGATCCAAACACCTCAAACTTTGATTCATCTGTCCATAAAACTTTTTTCCAATCTTCCTCTGTCCAATGTCTGTGTTCTTTTGCCCATATTAATCTTTTCCTTTTATTAGCCAGTTTCAGATATGGGGTTTTCTTTGCCACTTTTCCCTGAAGGCCAGCATCCTGGAGTCGCCTCTTCACTGTAGACATTGACACTGGCGTTTTGCGTGTACTATTTAATGAAGCTGCCAGTTGAGGAGCTGTGAGGCGTCGATTTCTCAAACTAGAGACTCTAATGTACTTGTCTTGTTGCTCAGTTGTGCAGCAGGGCCTCCCACTTCTCTTTCTACTCTGGTTAGAGCCTGTTTGTGCTCTCCTCTGAAGGGAGTAGTACACACAGTTGTAGGAAATCTTCAGTTTCTTGGCAATTTCTCACATGGAATAGCCTTCATTTCTAAGAACAAGAATAGACTGTCGAGTTTCACATGAAAGTTCTCTTTTTCTGGCCATTTTGAGTTTCATAGAACAAACAAATGTAATGCTCCACATTCTCAACTAGCTCAAAGGAAGGTCAATTTTATAGCTTCTCAAATCAGCCAAACCGTTTTCAGCAGGGCTAACATACTTGTGCAAGGGTTTTCTAAACATCCATTAGCCATCTTACACAGTTAGAAAACACAATGTACCTACCATTAAAACACTGGAGTGGTGGTTGTTGGAAATGGGCCTCTATACAACTATGTAGATATTGCAATAACAATGTATAGAGTGTATTTCTGATTCATTTAATGTTAGCTTCATTGAAAAAGAATGTGCTTTTCTTTCAAAAATAATGAAATTTCTAAATGACCCCAAACTTTTGAACGGTAGTGTATGTATTTTTCGGACCATAAGACGCACTTTTTTTCCCCAAATTTGGGAGGAAAATGGGGGGTGCGTCTTATGGTCCGAACACAACTTACCGGTGGTGGTGGAGCGGGATCGCAGGGCGGCGGAAGAAGAGATGAGGTGGGCCGGCATCTGGCTGGGGGCTGGGCCTGGCCGGGTACCGGGGCCAGTCCTGGCCGGGTACTGGGGCCGGTGTATTGCTGTGAGCGGAGTGGCAGAGCAGAGTGAGCGGCTTCCGGTGGCCGCGACCATGTTCCTGGAGCTGTGCTCTACAGGAAAATGGCCGCCGGAGCCGGCGCATGTGCTCTGCCGAGTTGCCGGCCATTTTCCTGTAGAGCACAGCTTCAGAAAGATGGCCGCGACCACCGGAAGCCGGTCACTCTGCTCTGCCACTCCGCTCACAGCAATACCCCGGCCCCGGTACCTGGCCAGGCCCGGCCCCGGGACCCAGCCAGGCCTGGCCCCCAGCCAGATACCGGCCCGCCTCACCTCTTCTTCCGCCGCCACCCTGCGATCGCGCTACACCACCACAGCAATACTCCAGCACCAGGCCCCCAGCACCCCGGCCCGCCAGCACCCCAGGTACGAGGCCACCAGGACCAGGGCACCAGACCACCAGCACCCCAGGTGCCAGGCCCCCAGGTACCATGCCACTGGCCCCCAGCACCCCAGGTACCAGGCACCTGCACCCCAGGTACCAGGCCCCCAGCACCCCGGCCCCAGCACCCCAGGTACCAGGCCACCATCACCAGGCCACCAGTACCCCAGGCACCAGCACCCCAGGTACCAGGCCACCAGCACTCCGGCCCCTAGGCACCAGCCCAAGGCCACCAGCACCCTGGCCCCCAGCACCCCAGGTACCAGGCCCCCAGCAGCCTGGCCCCCAGCACGCCAGGTACCAGCACCCCAGATACCAGGCCCCCAGCACCCCGGCCCCCAGCACCCCAGGCCACCAGCACCAGGCCATCAGCACCCCAGCCCCCAGCACCCCAGGTACCAGGCCACCAGCACCCCAGGTACCAGGGCACCAGGCCCCCGGGTACCAGGGCACCAAGTCCCCAGCGCCAGGCCCCCAGCCACCAGGTACCAGCTTGCCTCCACTTCCGCCAGCTTCCTGAAGGACCTTGCCTCCTGTGACCCCAGCTCCACCGCCCCCCCAGGTAAGATATCTATTCAGACTATAAGACGGACCCCCATCTTATAAAAAATAATTTTTTCCTATTTTCCACCCTAAAATTTGGGGTGCGTCTTATGGTCCGGTGCGTCTTATAGTCCGAAAAATACGGTATACCACTTTTTCACATGTAAAGCGCCATGAAATAAATGGCGCAATAATAATAAATAATAATAATAATATGGTTGTATTATACATAGATATAATAATAATAATAATTTTATTTCTATAGCGCCAACATATTCCGCAGCACTTTTCTATTCAGAAGGGACTTGTACAGACAATATCAGATATTACCGAGTAACACCTAATTCAACACATACCAAGGAGTGAGGGTCCTGCTCGCAAACTTACAATTTATGATATAGATATACAGTAATGTACCAACAGGACAATATGCTTTAAAGAACTATGAAAATGTAAGGTAAAGTATGGTATGTTTTTTAAAAAGAAAGTCAATGACAGACTTTTTTGTGCTCTTTTTTTTGTGCTCAACTGTATTAACCAAATATGTTGTTAACTTTTTTGACTGCTGTTGAATTACAATTTCCCTCTATTGAAACTAAAACTATGTTCACAAACAGTTTTTGTGGATTTTTTTTAGCAATTCCTCTCCAAAAACTCCTCCAAAATCACTTCAAAACTGTTTGGAAAACTTCCTCATCATTTCTATGAAAGGTCCAACTTTGCTGAAGAAGTTTCTCAACTTTTTTTTTTACCTGAAGAGGTTTTGAAAAATGGCTGGTGGAAAATAAAAGCTCATGTCACTTCTTTGAGGCGAATCTTGAAGGAGACCTCTCCAGACTAGGCACTGTCCAATCAAAAGATTTCAAATATGCTTCAGGAAATAAACTCTTCAAAACTGATCACAGGTTCAAGTCCCCTACAGAGACTAAAAAATAAAGTAAATAAAAAATGCTTTTAAGAAAATGGAAAAAGTATTAAAAAGATATAAAAATTCAGATCATCCCTTTTTTCCCTGTTTAAAATAAATAAATAATGAGCATTTAAGAAAACAGCATTGGAAGAGGAAGGCACAATGAACAACCACTTCTTCTGTAATAAAACTTTCTCTTTTTCATTCCAAACTCCATTAAAAAGTATAAAATACATTCACTATGCAGTACAGACTGATGCGTTTCTGCCATGTAAAGTGCCATAGTCATGAGGTACAGAAGGATGTGTTTCTGGCAAGTAAAGTGCCATAGTCATGAGGTACAGACGGACGTGTATCTGACATGTGAAGTGCCATGGTCATGAGGTACAGAAGGATGCGTTTCTGGCAAGTAAAGTGCCATAGTCATGAGGTACAGACTGATGTGTATCTGACATGTAAAGTGCCATGGTCATGAGGTACAGACTGACGTATATCTGACATGTAAAGTACCATAGTCATGAAGTACAGACTGATGCGATTCTGACATGTAAGGCACCCTAGTCATGAAGTACAGGCTGACGTGTATCTGACATGTTAAATGCCATAGTCATGAGGTATGGAAGGATGCGTTTCTGGAATGTAAAGTGCCATATTCATGAAGTACCGAAGGATGTGTTTCTGCCATGTAAAGTGCCATAGTCATGAAGTATAGACTGATGCGATTCTGGCATGTAAGGCGCCCTAGTCATTAGGTACAGACTAATGCATTCTGGCATGCAAGGCGCCATAGTCATATGGTACAGAATGATGTGTTTCTGGCATGTAAGGCATCCTAGTTATGAGGTACAGACTGATGCGTTTCTGACATGTAAAGTGCCCTAGTCATGAGGTACAGACTAATGCGTTTCTGACATATAAAGTGCCCTAGTAGGACAATGACTAATGACACTTTACACACCAGAAATGCATCAGTCTGTACATCATGGTGAATATACAGGTGCTTCTCACAAAATTAGAATATCATCAAAAAGTTAATTTATTTCAGTTCTTCAATGCAAAAAGTGAAACTCATATATTATATAGAGTCATTACAAACAGAGTGATCTATTTCAAGTGTTTATTTCTGTTAATGTTGATAATTATGGCCTACAGCCAATGAAAACCCAAAAGTCATTATCTCAGAAAATTAGAATAATTAACAAAAAACACCTGCAAAAGCTTCCTAAGCATTTGAAAAGGTCCCTTAGTCTGTTCCAGTAGACTCCACAGTCATGGGGAAGACTGCTGACTTGACAGATGTCCAGAAGGCAGTCATTGACACACTCCACAAGGAGGGTTAAGCCAGAAAAGGTCATTGCTAAAGAAGCTGACTGTTCACAGAGTACTGTATCTAAGCATATTAATGAAAAGTTGAGTGGTAGGAAAAAGTGTGGTAGAAAAAAGTGCACAAGCAACCTGGATACCCGCAACCTTGAAAGGATTGTTAAGAAAAGGCCATTCAAAAATTTGGGGGAGATTGACAAGGAATAGACTGCTGCTGGAGTCACTGCTTCAAGAGCCACCACACAGACGTATCCAGGACATGGGCTACAAGTGTCGCATTCCTTGTGTCAAGCCACTCATGACCAATAGACAACACCAGAAGCGTCTTACCTGGGCCAAGGAGAAAAAGACCTGGACTGTTGCTCAGTGGTCCAAGGTGTTGTTTTCAGATGAAAGTATTTTGCATTTCATTTGGAAATCAAGGTCCCAGAGTCTGGAGGAAGAGTTGAGAGGCCACAATCCAAGCTGCTTGAGGTATAGTGTAAAGTTTCCACAATCAGTTTGGGGAATGGTTTGGGGAGCCATGTCATCTGCTGGTGTAGGTCCACTGTGTTTTATTAAGACCAAAGTCAGAGCAGCCGTCTACCAAGACATTTTAGAGCACTTCATGCTTCCCTCTGCCGACAAGCTTTTTGGAGATGGAAATTTCATTCTCCAGCAGGACTTGGCACCTGTCCACACTGCCAAAAGTACCAATACCTGGTTTAAAAACAACAGTATCACTGTGCTTGATTGGCAAGCAAACTCGTCTGACGTTAACCCCATAGAGAATCTATGGGGTATTGTCAAGATGAAGATGAGAGACACCAGACCCAACAATGTAAATGAGCTGAAGCAACCTGGGCTTCCATAACACCTCAGCAGTGCCACAGGCTGATCGCCTCCATGCCACGCCGCATTGATATAGAAAATATACCACAGAAACGCCCGCATAATAATGTCAATCATAAAATGCTAATATGCAGACATAGGGATATAATTATATGAGTACAAGGGGCATCGCAAAGAAACATGAAAAATGAGAAAAAAAGAAAAGCGACAACAGAGCCCCAAATAAGCATAGAAAAAGTATAAATTTATTGAATACACATGTCAAAAAGTGATACATTTAAAGAGCTTAAAGGCACAGAGTGCCACATATGTAGTTAAAAAACCAAGGACACCAAAAAGCCCCCACAACAATAACCCAATGTAAACAACAATAAAGGGTGTATATTAATACTACCATAAATATATGTATCTGTAACAACTCCAGAAAGGGACATTTCCCAGATATCTGAAAGTATGCAAAAGGAGGGTAAGTAAAGCCTATAAGGAATGAAAGGCAAAAGGATATATAAACAGCCAATAGTTACCCAAATTGCAAGTACTAATAGTGAGTTCAAATAGAGGGAAAAGAGGGGGGGCCTTATGGTGTCACCCCTACGCGCGTTTCGGCAGGCCTTCGTCAGGGGGCATGGAGGTAAAGAGCACTAAGGCCTCTTAAATAGCCAAACCAATGATTAGTAAATGGTGCACAGCTGCTGGGAACGTGTGTATGTGTGCCCAAGGACCTTAATGACGCTTCTCGCGTCATAGTGGGCGGGGCGAGCCGCGGGGTCCGCATCACATGACGCCCACGTGACAGTCAGCTGACTGGCACACAGGTCCTCACATGGAGATGCAGAGAGCCGCGGCGCGCGCCGCCAGCATGACACGGAAGCGTTCACGGTCGCTAGGCAACCCAGTAAGGAATAAATATGTGTGTGCGATGGCAAGGCCTGCACATGATAAGCAGCATGTGAAACCAAGCCAGCAGACACGCACATGGTGTAAGGAACAAGGCAGTGAGCCCAGAGAAAAGGGAACAAAAATGTGCATAATAGCAGGTTCATACCCACCAAATGAGCATGGCAAAAAAACTTTTTTTAGTATTATACAATCAGATATATAGGTATAGTAGCAGTAGTATATAATTATTGTATCAAGGACCAATGTAAATAGCATTATCCGGACAGAATTGTCATAGTTAGGGCAAAGTGGCCCACAAGATTATCAAAAATAAATTTGCATAACAGCCATACATTGAATAGGATGATGAAATCAACATATCCGTAATGTACAAACACAGAAAAAGGTTATGTAGCAGCTGACATAGTTGACAAGAAGATGAATCCGCCTAGGAAGCATGAATTGAGAAGCAGCAGGTGTGGAGTTTTGCACCAAATAAGGAGGCTAGAATGGAGACCACAGTGTGTTGACCACGTAAATAGATGGGATAAAAATATCTAAAAAGTGGATAAAAATGTGGAACAAATTAGTAACACATAGCACATAGATTGCGACACAGGTGAGGTTATGAGAGGATGGCCACAACCAGGAGACAATCACAAAAAGGGAACAAAACTAAGGGACTCGTTCAAGCCCTTGGGATGTACAGTATCTAATTGCCATATCCAGCAGGCCTCCAATTGGGCCAGCCGTTGGCTCATTTTGCCACTACGAATGGTGGAAGGAAGAAGGTCTATACCCCGAACTCTCAACCCAGAACTATCACAATTGTGATGAAGTTTGAAGTGACGAGGAATGGTCCTGAGCGTGGAAGCATCCGCGTGACCTGCCGCAGACTGGATGCCCAGAACATGCTCGCGAACTCGAATTTTAAGTTGGCGGGAAGTTAGTCCCACATATATAAGGCCACAAGGACAGGTGGCAAAGTAGATCACGTATCTTGACATACAGTTGATCGACTTACGTATGCAGTAATTGATGCAAAAGGAGCCCCGACCAAGTATTGAGTGCATTTACTGAACATACATTTCAGTAGGCCAACATTTCGGATTTTAAAAACATTTTTCAAGCTGTTGTTATAAAGTATTCTAATTTAATGAGATAATGACTTTTGTGTTTTCATTGGCTGTAATCCATAATCATCAACATTAACAGAAATAAACACTTGAAATAGATCACTCTGTTTGTAATGACTCTATATAATATATGAGTTTCACTTTTTGTATTGAAGAAATTAAATAAATTAACTTTTTGATGACATTCTATTTTTGTGAGAATCACCTGTATGTAGTATTGCTGCATAAAAGTATTATCTATAATAATAAAGAATTACTTTACCCAATCTGTAAATGCTGTAGAATTTCTATGTAAATATAGTGATAGCAGTGTGGACTCCAGAGCAAACCCCTAATAGCTGAATGTGCTACAGCAGAACTTGTACTGAGCTTTATAGTTCTACTAATACTACAGCTCTTCTACTCACCAGAATTGTCAATCAAGGAGGAGAGCCGCCCTGCCAGAAACCAAGAAGTGGAAGACACCGGAAAGCTGAATGCTGCTCAAGAGGCAACTTGAGAATAACTCTTTCATTTGTACCAATTTAACCCATGTTTAAATCTATCTCATTTTGCACATATACACCCCACAGGATGCCCGTCCAGGCTCTATTTACCCTCCAGTGACCATAAGAATCATCTTGTAATTCATGTGTTTCCGGTTGATCATGCGCAATGCAGTGTCTCTCTCAGCTGGCTTCCTGCCAACAACATAGCTGTGCTCTGGGACATGTCTGTAATGGAGCTTCTACTATGAGGGATGATATCACAGAAAGGGACAAAGCCTCCTTCATAACAGTGCAGAGGGGTCATTTCATGAAGCAGTGATATGTTTGTGTGCCTTTCTGCTGGTAGCTAGGAGGATTGACATACTGCAGGATGGGGTTGTATATAGGGATTAAGGGGAAAAATACACTGCAGAATGAGTTGTATACTGGAAGAGACATACTGCAAGGTGGATTGTATATGCAGGATTGGATGCATATTCAGGGGACTGAGAAGAGGAATATATTGCAGGAGGGAGCTCTGTATGCAGGGGACAGAAAGGAGGATATATTGAAAGATGAGGCTCTGTATAGAATGGCTGAGATTGGTTGAGCTATGTCTGTTGCCTGGTGCTGAGTGTCCAGTGATATGAAACTGCAAATGTCGCTTGATGTATATGACTGAGAATTATCTTCTGCCATAAGGATCAATCGAGAGGCAATTGCAGTTTCACAAAACTGATGAGACAGCAGCTGCCAACAAACACAAATCTGCACTGCCATTGTGGAGGAGTGTAGGACAATTGAGATCTGCTAGAACCTAATGATGTAAACCAACTGTAGCTATACTGATGTAGATAGGCAGAAGCTAAAATCAATCAGGCAGTGTACTGTAAAGGAGCAGAGAGTGCACGGAAGAATAATGTGAACTTTATACTTAGATTAGCTTGATGATAACTCAAAGAGGTGGGGTTGGTCAGGAACACCAAGAGACACAGGGGTCTGCAGATCTGAGAAGAAGCAAGTGCTGCTGCTGGGAAGTGTAGTTTTAACAGTAAGAATAATACCACTTATTCAGTTGTGTGAAGCTGGGAGGTACAAGAAATAAACTTTATGTTGGGTTCAGACTGTATATAAACAATAAGATGCTGATGAATTAAAGTGTTTATGCCAGAAAACTGGCATCAAACACTTTGAATAGTTGCAAACTTTTTACAGAATGGAGAGCTGTGCAAAAATTTTGAAACTTTAGGTGTTTTCACCTAACTCTGACAAAATGGCTACATCCACCCATCAAATTCATGGAAAGTGGCGTCATTTCATAAACCAGAAGTGGTACTCCAATCCTTAACTGAAGTGACATTTGACAAGGAGTACAGAAGCACACAAAGGAAATTTATTTCATTAGCAAATGAGGCTTGGCCATGTGCTCAGTGAACAAAGATCAGTGCAAAGTTATAACCTCTCAATTTGTGTTCAGAGCACTCACCCTTACCCTGATTCACAGTGCTCACTAGTCCAGAATGAACACTGCCTGAACTTAAAGAGGTTGTCCACTACAACACATAATGCCCCCATCGATTTAAACGGTGTAAAGAAGTGTTTTTGTAATTACCTTGAATTGTCATTCTTGCCTGTGAGCGGCGCTATTGCTGACCGCTCACAAGCATCACGTGACCACCAGCTGCAGCCGGCTCTGACATCCGCTGGGTGCAGCCAGGCGTGACTCAGTGACGTGCACCCCCCTGATTGATGGGCTGGGACGGGGTTTCACTGCATGTCACAGCCCTGCATCCAGAGCGTGCTTTCCCTCTCTGCATTCATTGGGTTTCCGGCCTTAGGCTACAAGTCTGCAGTCACTCTATGTGACTGCATGTATTAATATAACATGGCACTCCTGTTAAGTGGTGCACAAGTAGGAGTCCAATCTGTATATCAGAAGAAGGACTATAGTTAGACCGAAACGTCATATGTTTGCTGTTTATTCAAATTAAATCATCTTTTTATATGCTATTTGAGTGCCAAGTTCTTCATATATAATATTCTATGTGACTGTAGATTTGTGAATCCTCACATCGCACGCATTGTGCACTTTAAGGATTCTTAGCTGCCGGCGCCGGGAGCAGCAAGCGCATGACCACAAGTATGCAATTTGCATACATGGGGTCACGTGCCGAGTAGACTTGTGCAGCCTCACTCAATACAAGTGTATTGAGCGAAAAACAAACATTTAGTCAGAATGTGCCCGAAGTATGAAAATCGCATACTTGTGGCCATATAACCACCCGCTCCCGGCACTGGCACCGGAGAATCAACACAGCGCTCGACATGTGAAGATTCACAAGTCTGCAGTCACATAGAGATGCAGCCTAAGGTCACAATTGCAAAGTTGTACCCTAAGGTCAGACAGCCCCTTTAACTTTTACACTCTATGGTGGTTGTGCATAGTGTGCTGCCTAATTGAACAATGGGTGGGTTTATAAACTGTAGGTTATAGACTTCTGTAAGTCGTTGATAACGTTTTGACAGGATGAAAGAGGTGAGCAATGCATTTCATTTCCTTGTGGTCTAAATGAATTACACTCTATGTGCATACCATACTACATTTCTTCATTTTTGTACATATTTGTTCCATCAAGGCAATTACTACTCCTACTAAAATGCTTTCAAGTCCAAGCAGCAGATACAGATAGATGTTGAATGTAGAAGCTATGCACTGCATTTCTACCAATTGTTCATAATACTGAAATGCAAAAGATTAGTTAGTCTCATTTACGTGGTCATACAATGTGGTATGATAATGGATGGGAAACGGGAGTAATTGCACCATTAGGCAAACCTTAAAACAAAAAGGTACTCTAAAATATGATATTTTAACAGCAACTAAAATGAATTATACATGACACAGTATGTGAGACTCACATGTGGAAAACATTGAATACCAAATCTATTGTCCTGTTAATTGATGGTATATTTACTATTCTGCACAAGCCTCCAGCTTTTCTACTTTTCTACTACATACAAGGATTGGCGGCGGTGCTCTCATCTTTACTGAAATGGGGAGAAGAATATTTTATAGATAATTATCTAGATTCTTTAGTTAGATATAACATGTTTTATGTGGCCTATTGCACCATCATCCTATTGACTATGCTTTTATTGATCTGTTGTGTTGTATAGTTCATAAACAGTGGAAAACTACAATATACTGAATACAGATCACCAACTGTAATCGCAAAATATCTACCAAATCAAAAGAAAAATGTCAATATTAAAATGTGGCTTTAGTCACATCTATGCTCTTTGCCTCTCAGGGATACATGCCAACAGTCCAGATTTTTCCAGGACATTCTAGCAAACTGAACTAAAAAAGGGGGTAAGCTTATTTGCATAAATTGGGTATTTTAAATTTGGGGAATTAAAATATTGGTAAGTATGGTCAGTTAATTCACTACCTCATGCAGATGACATAATATGTCAAATCTGTGGCAAGGATTGTCTGGGGAGTAAAAATGAGGTTTCACACAAGAACCTACTGTAGGTACCAAACAGATGGTCCATGCAAGGCTCCTGAAGAAAGGAAATCCAACAAAGGTCAGCTGTACTCCTTACTTCAGTGTGTGTTAGAAACCTGTTTTGGGATTCTCCCCCCACAGGACCTTGAAATTTTACAAACATGAATATGGAAATTCAACCCATCCCAAGAACCATGGAAAGGAGATGTAGGAAAACATGTACAGTGAATGAAATAATTATTTGATCCCTTGCTGTTTTTGTACGTTTGCCCACTGACAAAGACATGAACAGTCTACAATTTTAAGAGTAGGTTAATTTTAACATTGAGAGATAGAATATCCCAAAACAATCAAGAAAATCACATTGTATAAATTAGATACATTTATTTGCATTTTGCAGTGAGAAATGTAGCGTCAGTGTCCCTGCCTCCTGCTAGGCAGAGACGCTGTTCCCCTCACCTCTCCGCTCCGTGCCCGGCGTCTTCCTCCTGCTCTGCTGGCAGCGCGCGCTCCTCCCCGGTCACTGTGCTTAGGGCGCGCGCGCGCGCTCCCCCTCTCTTAAAGGGGCCACGCGCGCCGTCCTAAGGAGTCCCCGGCCAATGGCCGGAGGATCTCTCCATATATAAGGCACCTCCTCCAAAATGGAGGTGCCCGAGCAATGTTGTAGCATAGTTCTTCACTCTGCTTCAGCCCTCAGGTCCCGTTTCCAGTTACCTGCCAGCTACCTGCCAGTTTCCTGTCGGATATCTGCCTGACTCGTGTCTATCTGCTGTTATTCCTGCGGTCCGACAGTCTGCCTACCAGCCCTGCCAGTCTGTCTATGGATCCGTCTGCCCGCTCACCTGGGAGCGCTCACCTGCTACCTGCCTGCTTGCCTACCTGGAGGCTCAGCCGTCACTTGCTGTGACCACCCGCTTGTCCAGAGACTCTCGCCCGCTCACCTGGGAGCGTTCACCTGCTACCTGCCTGCTGGCCTACCTGGAGGCTTAGCCATCACTTGCCGTGACCACCCGCTTGTCAAGAGACTGTCCCTGTCACTTGCCGTGACCTCCTGCCCTCTTACCCAGAGACTGTCCCCGTCACTTGCCGTGACCTCCTGCCCTCTTACCCAGAGACTGTCCCCGTCACTAGCCGTGACTGCCTGCCTGCCTTCCCTGGGTGTCACCCGCTTACTTACAAGGACTGCCCCTTTGTATAGTTGCTCTGTGGTTCCACCTCCCAGACCCGTTACGGTTTGCTCGGGCCATGGAACCCGGTGGCACCCAAGCTCCCTCGCTCTCGGACCTATGTCATGAACTGTCCCGGCAGAGGTCCCAACAGGAGTCCATCCTGAGTCACCTGCGGAATGTCAACTCTCGCCTGGACACTCTGACTGCTCCACCAGCAACCACCGCTAGTGTCATGACTTGCAACCCGGTAGCACCGCTGCCCACCAATACCATGGTATCCTGCCCCGGACCCCGGCTTTCTGCACCTCCTCGCTTCGGAGGCGATCCCGCTCAAGCCCAGGGCTTCATAAACCAGTGCACCCTGCACTTTGAACTCCTGTCCCACCAGTTTATCTCCGACCGGGCCAAAGTAGCCTTCATTATGTCCCATCTCACGGGGGAGGCACTGGCTTGGCTAAATCCTCTATGGGAGAGAGGAGACCCCCTGGTGTCCGACCTGCCAGCCTTTCTCACGGCTTTCCGGAAAGTCTTCGACGAACCCGGACGGAAGACCTCATCCGCATCATCTCTGCTACGCCTCCATCAAGGAAATCTCACCGTGGGCCAATATGCCATACGGTTCCGTACCCTTGCTTCGGAGCTGGCCTGGGATAACGACGCCCTGGTGTCTGTCTTTTGGGAGGGTCTGTCCGGCCGTATTAAAGATGAACTCGCCGGTCGGGACATTCCTACCACTCTCGACGGCTTAATAACTCTTGCCATCCGGATTGACATCCGGTTCCAGGAGCGTGCCAAAGAGGTCACCCGTGAGAGGAGGTTTCCACGTCTAGCCCCTACCTTTCAGAAACCTGTCTCTTCTCCCGCTACTCCCCAGGCGCACTCACCCGAACCTATGCAGGTCGACCAGACCAAGATGGTCAAAACCCGTCAAGAGTTACGCCGAGCTGAGGGGAGCTGCTTCTACTGTGGCAGTAAGGAGTACCGGATCCGTACCTGCCCGGAGAGGTCGGGAAACGCCTGTGTCTAGGATCGCTCAGAGAGGTCGTCCTAGACAAGAATAAACCCTCTCCATCTCTGCTGCTGTCGGTCTCTATCATCTGCGGGGAGAACCGTTATTTTGAACTAGCCCAACTTGACTCTGGAGCTGCCGGGAATCTCATTTCTCAGTCCCTGGTAGAAAAATACCGCATTCCCACCAAACCTCTAGCTGTACCCTTATCTGTCGCTGCCATGGATGGGGGCCTCTTACCACGTCCCATCCAACTCATCACCGAATCCATTACTCTGCAGGTGGGAATGCTGCACTCTGAGAGCATCTTCTTTCATGTTCTGCCTGGACTCTCTCACGCCCTCTTGCTAGGCCTACCTTGGCTTCAGAGACATGCACCCGTGCTTGATTGGCAGACCGGAGAAGTCCTTCGCTGGGGACAGGACTGCCATAAGACTTGTTTACTTCCCGTCCATCCTGTCCGTCCTTCTCCTACCCCAGCTAATCTACCTGGACTTCCGATTCCTTATTGGTCTTATGCGGACGTCTTTAATAAAAAGGAGGCAGAGACATTACCCCCTCATAGACCATACGATTGCCCAATCGACCTGTTACCCAGCACTACTCCTCCCCGTGGGCGTATTTACCCGTTGTCCGCTGCTGAGACCCAGTCTATGTCTGAATATATTGAGGAGAATCTGGCCCGGGGATTTATCCGGAAATCTACATCCCCGGCAGGAGCAGGCTTCTTCTTCGTTAAAAAGAAGGACGGCTCTCTCCGTCCCTGTATAGACTATAGAGGCCTTAACCAGATCACGGTGAAGAATAAATACCCCCTTCCGCTCATTCCGGAATTATTTGACCGTCTGAGGGGGGCTAGAATCTTCACCAAGCTGGACCTCCGTGGGGCCTATAACCTGGTCCGTATCCGTCAGGGGGATGAAAGGAAGACGGCATTCAACACCCGGGATGGCCACTATGAATATCTGGTAATGCCCTTTGGTCTCTGTAACGCTCCCGCTGTCTTTCAAGAGTTGGTCAATGACATCTTCCGGGACCTTCTCTACTCCTGCGTAGTGGTGTACCTGGACGACATCTTGGTCTTCTCTCCGGATCTCCAGACTCACCGGAGGGACGTTCGTCAGGTCCTGCTCAGGCTCAGGCAGAACCACCTCTACGCCAAATATGAGAAGTGCCTCTTTGAGCAGACCTCGCTTCCGTTTTTGGGCTACATAATTTCTCAGACCGGCCTACGAATGGATCCTGAGAAACTGTCTGCCATCGAGAAGTGGCCTCGACCAGAGGGGCTGAAGGCTATTCAGCTGTTCCTGGGCTTCGCCAACTACTACCGCCTCTTCATACCGCACTTCTCTTCCCGGACTGCCCCAATCTCTGCGCTCACCCGTAAGGGCACTAATCCCAGAGAATGGCCGCCCGAAGCAGAGGAAGCCTTTCTTTCCTTAAAACAGGCTTTCTCTTCTGCCCCGGTGCTGCATCGCCCGGATGGCAACAAGCAATTCTTCCTGGAAATTGACGCCTCCTCCTCTGGAGCCGGAGCGGTACTTACCCAAAAATCGTCTTCTGGGAGAATGGTAACTTGCGGCTTCTTCTCCAAACTTTTCTCCTCTTCTGAGCGCAACTATTCTATAGGAGACCGAGAGTTATTGGCCATTAAGCTGGCATTGGAGGAGTGGCGTTACCTGCTCGAGGGGGCTCTTCACCCGGTAATAATTTACACGGACCACAAGAACTTGGCTTACCTCCAGAGTGCCCAGAGACTTAACCCGTGCCAAGCCCGGTGGTCCTTGTTTTTTGCTCGCTTTGATTTTGTTCTTCATTTTCGCCCGGCTGACAAAAACATCAAAGCTGACGCCTTGTCCCGATCCTTCCTGGTGTCTGATCTTGAGGAGGAACCTAAACACATCATCGATCCCGCCAGAGTAATGCAGGTGGCCCCCGTGAGTCTAAATCGTCTCCCTCCCGGTAAGACGTTCGTAACGGTACCTGATCGGGAGAAGATCCTACACTGGGGTCACTCGTCTAAGCTAGCTGGCCACGCCGGTCAGAAAAAGACCCTCCAGCTTATCACCCGGCACTACTGGTGGCCTACCCTGCACAAGGACTTAATAGACTTTGTTTCTGCCTGTGTGTCCTGCGCCCGCAACAAGGTTCCGAGACACCTGCCAGCCGGTCGCCTCCTTCCTCTTCCAGTACCTGCTGCCCCCTGGCAGCATATAGCTATGGACTTCATAACAGATCTCCCTGTCTCTGCCGGTTGTACGGTCATTTGGGTGGTCGCTGACCGCTTTTCCAAAATGGCTCATTTCATTCCCCTGCCCGGCCTTCCGTCTGCACCCGAGCTGGCTAAAGACTTTATCCGCCACATCTTCCGTCTTCATGGCCTGCCCCTCCACATCGTGTTGGATCATGGGGTTCAGTTCACCTCACGCTTCTGGAGAGCCACATGTAAGCTGCTAGACGTCACCCTGGACTTCTCCTCCGCTTACCACCCACAGTCCAATGGTCAAGTGGAGCGGATCAATCAGATCCTGACCAGTTACCTCCGGCACTTCGTTAATGCCCACCATTCAGACTGGGTGGATCTCCTGCCATGGGCCGAATTCTCTTACAATAATCACGAGAGCGAATCTTCCTCCAAATCCCCGTTTTTTGTAGTCTTCGGTCAGCATCCTCGGATCCCATTTCCCGTCTCCACCTCGGTGGACAATCCGGCTGCGGAATCTCTCCTTAGCAAATTTTCCTCCATTTGGGAGAGTACCCGATCCGCACTCCTTCAGTCGTCCGAGCGGATGAAAAAACACGCTGACAAAAAACGCCTGGATCCTCCACAATTCCGTCCTGGAGATAAAGTCTGGCTCTCATCCAAGTATGTCAAACTCAAGGTTCCTTCCTACAAGTTAGGGCCTCGGTTCATCGGCCCACTGGAGGTTATCACACAGATCAACCCGGTGGCCTATAAATTGAAACTCCCGGCCAACTTGCGGATCCCTAATTCCTTCCATGTATCTCTCCTCAAACCCGTGGTACTTAACTCTTTTTCCAAGTCTACAGGTACGCCTCCTGCTCCGGTTTCCGCTGAAAACGAGTTTGAGGTAGAGAACATTCTGGCCACCAAAAGGGTAAGAGGAAAGACCTTTTTTCTAGTAGATTGGAAGGGGTTTGGTCCTGAGGAGAGAACGTGGGAGCCCCGGGAGAACATCCATGCCCCTCTCATCCTTGGTAAATTTCTGTCTGGCCTAAAAAAGGGTGGGCCTAAAGGGGGGGGTACTGTAGCGTCGGCGTCCCTGCCTCCTGCTAGGCAGGGACGCTGTTCCCCTCACCTCTCCGCTCCGTGCCCGGCGTCTTCCTCCCGCTCCCCCTCTCTTAAAGGGGCCACGCGCGCCGTCCTAAGGAGTCCCCGGCCAATGGCCGGAGGATCTCTCCATATATAAGGCACCTCCTCCAAAATGGAGGTGCCCGAGCAATGTTGTAGCATAGTTCTTCACTCTGCTTCAGCCCTCAGGTCCCGTTTCCAGTTACCTGCCAGTTACCTGCCAGCTACCTGCCAGTTTCCTGTCTGATACCTGCCTGACTCGTGTCTATCTGCTGTTATTCTTGCGGTCCGACAGTCTGCCTACCAGCCCTGCCAGTCTGTCTATGGATCCGTCTGCCCGCTCACCTGGGAGTGCTCACCTGCTACCTGCCTGCTAGCCTACCTGGAGGCTCTGCCATCACGTGCTGTGACCACCTGCCCGTCCAGTGTCTCTTGCCCACTCACCTGGGAGCGCTCACCTGCTACCTGCCTGCTAGCCTACCTGGAGGCTCTGCCGTCACGTGCTGTGACCACCTGCCCATCCAGAGAATCTTGCCCGCTCACCTGGGAGCGTCCATCTGCCACCTGCCTGCTAGTCTACCTGGAGGCTCTGCCGTCACGTGCTGTGACCACCCGCTTGTCCAGAGACTCTCGCCCGCCCACCTGGGAGCGTCCACCTGCTATCTGCCTGCTTGCCTACCTGGAGGCTCAGCCATCACTTGCCGTGACCACCCGCTTGTCAAGAGACTGTCCCCGTCACTTGCCGTGACCTCCTGCCCTCTTACCCAGAGACTGTCCCCGTCACTAGCCGTGACTGCCTGCCTGCCTTCCCTGGGTGTCACCCGCTTCCTTACAAGGACTGCCCCTTTGTATAGTTGCTCTGTGGTTCCACCTCCCAGACCCGTTACAAGAAATAAGTATTTGATTCCTCTGGCAAACAACACTTAATACTTGGTGGCAAAACCCTTGTTGGCAAGCACAGCAGTCAGACTTTTTTTGTAGTTGATGTTGAGGGTTGCGCACATGTCAGGAGGAATTTTGGTCCACTCCTCTTTGCAGATCACCACTAAATCATTCAGATTTTGAGGCTGTCGCTTGGCAACTCGGAGCTTCAACTCCCTCCATAAGTTTTCTATGGGATTAAGGTCTGGAGACTGGGTAGGCCAACCCATGACCTTAATGTGCTTCTTTTTGAGCCACTCCTTTTTTGCCTTGGCTGTATGTTTTGCGTTATTGTCTTGCTGGCAGACCCTGCCACGACCCATTTTTAATGTCCTGGCTGAGGGAAGGAGGTTATCATTCAGGATTTTATGGTACATGGCTCCATCCATTCTCCCATTGATGCAGTGAAGTAGTCCTGTGCCCTTAGCAGAGAAACACCCCCAAAACATAATGTTTCCACCTCCATGCTTGACAGTGGGGACGGTGTTCTTTATGTCATAGGCAGCATTTCTCTTCCTCCAAACATGGCAAGTTGAGTTAATGCCAAAGAGCTCAATTTTTGTCTCATCTGACCACAGCACCTTCTCCCAATAACTCAGAGAATCATCCAGGTGTTCATTAGCAAAGTTCAGACAGGCCTGCACATGTGCCTTCTTGAGCAGGGGGACCTTGCCGGCACTGCAGGATTTAAAACCTTTAAGGCGTAATGTGTTACCAATGGTTTTCTTGGTGACTGTGGTCCTAGCTGCCTTGAGATCATTAACAAGTTCCACCCGTGTAGTTTTAGGCTGATCTCTCACCTTTCTCATGATCAAGGATACCCAACGAGGTGAGATTTTGCATGGTGCCCCAGATCAATGTCGATTAACAGTCATTTTGTATTTCTTCCATTTTCTTACTATTGCACCAACAGTTGTCTCCTTCTCACCCAGCGTCTTACTTATGGTTTTCTAGGCCATTCCAGCTTTGTGCAGGTCTATGATCTTGTCCCTGACATCCTTAGAATGCTCTTTGGTCTTGCCCATGTTGTAGAGGTTAGAGTCTGACTGATTAATTGAGTCTGTGGACAGGAGTCTTTTATACAGATGACTATGTAAGACAGCTGTCTTTAATGCAGGTAACAAGTTGATTAGGAGCGTCTAAACGGTCTGTAGGAGTCAGAACTCATAATGGTTTGTAGGGGATCAAATACTTATTTCTCACTGCAAAATGCAAATATATTTATCTAATTTATACAATGTGATTTTCTTTATTTTTTGGGATATTCTCAATGTTAAAATTAATGTTAAAATTAACCTACCCTTAAAATTATAGACTGTTCTGCTCATGTCTTTGTCAGTGGGCAAACTTACAAAAACAGCAAGGGATCAAATAATTATTTTCTTCACTGTATGAAGTGCTCCTGATTCAAGTATTTAGGCATGGGATGTGGTAGTGTTAATAAGCTCTTTAAAAAAACTCATTGTAAACTCAAAGTTGCCAACGGTCCAATATTTGCAAGGACTGTGCCAAATTTTTAATAAACAAGCCCTGACAAATACAGACATCTAGTTCAGTACAGAGCAGCATTTGCATAAATCCTTTTCCCAAATGAGGGCAATCAGTCGGGTATTGGTCATTACTTAGGCAGTCCTGCGGCAATCCGTTTTTAAAACGGATGTGTGTATTGATCAATGAAAAAAACGAACAGTCAAGAGATGTGTCACACAGATGTGTGAATGTAGTCTTATTCAACCCACTGAATAGAATCTCTCATAAGAGCACACATTTACAGATCAGATATTGTCTCAAATGACTGATACAACTAATCAGGGGAACTATTGGTTGCATCAGATTTAGTGTTGAGCGAGTATGTTCTATTAACCCTTTCGCCGAGTATGCTCGGGCCGAGCTCCGAGTATTTATAGCTGCTCGGTGATAAGGTTAAATCGCTCCCGTGTGCATGATTTGCGACTGTTTGACAGTTTTAATACATGTGAGGAATGTCTATTTCTTACACATTCCTCCCATGTAATAAAGCTGTCAAACAGTTGCAAATCATGCACACGGGAGCGATTTAACCTTATCACCGAGCAGCTATAAATACTCGGAGCTCGGTCCAAGCATACTCAGACAGAACATACTCGCTCAACCCTAATCAGATTTGCTTGAGAAAAGACAGAGAGAGAGCGAGACAGAGAGGGAGAGATGGGAACGTGCTTATGTGGCACCCCAGGGGTCTGGTTTCCACAGTAATGCAATGTTATGTCTGAGAGCAGGTGGGAGGTCTCTTGGTCAGGAATCCTATGCATGCCACACCTCCTGCCCAGTCCTGGGAGGGGAAGGACTTCCCCTATATAAACCTGGGGCTGAGGCAGGGTTAGAGAGTTCAAAGGGAGAGTTCAGCCAGGAGGGCTGACAGGGAGCTGTGGCTCCGGCTGGGCCCAGCTCCTGGGCCATGCCAGAAGTAGAGACAGAGAAGAGAAGCAGCTATGGGAAAAGAACAACAGGAGCTCTGTGGGAGCAGTGTTACAAGGAGTCAGGGGCTGACAGCTGCAGAGCTCGCCCTGACTGAGAAGTATCACCGGACCCGGAGTCCGAGGCTGTGGGGACTAATCTCTACCCAGCAGCAGAAACCGACCGGCAGGGGATTGCAGGTCCTCTGGCCCAGAAACCCGAAGGCACGGTCACACGCGTGGGACCAGCACCGCCATCGTGGAGCGGAAGCCATTAGAAGGCCCCGAGTCACCGGCCATACGGGTGAGCACCACACGGTACACTCAGGGACGTGGGCTACTTTTACCCGCCTCTAGCAAGGTAGCCAGAAGAGTACAGTTAGTTGGGAAGGCCTACAACTCCGCCTGGCCAGGGGAGATCCCATCTGCTCAAGGACTGACCAGGCCCCGATTGCTAGCAAGTACTCCGGGAGGGTCTATCTTTGTCACCAGTAAAGACCCTGAACTACACCGCATCGTCTCTGAGTGGTTCCTGCTACCCCCATCATCCACGTCGGCTGCCCTGAGGCCATACCCCTCCCGTTGGGGGTTATACCATCCACGCTGCACCATCCTTCCACCAGCCTCAGCGGTCTGCCCTGTAGCGGCAGCTCCATAGCTGCATTCAAAGGGTGGCGTAGTCATCCACCATCCACTGCTAATAGACTGCCACTTAGTCTGACTCCCTGGGCACGGACCGGGTCACCGCCACGAGACTACTACCCCCCATCTGATCCGGCTCCAGGTAGGCTCCCGCGTGCGCAACGCTGCGCGACTCAGGCCCAGGGGCGCGTCAACTTTTGGCGTAGTCGGCAGGATTTCGTGCCCGCAACCACCGGGTACTGCGTGCCTGAAAAAGAGACTTTTAAAACTTACCATCCGTGAAGTTTTCCCGCCATCCGGCGCCATCTTCAGCCTTCTTCCCGCCATCCGTGAAGATTCCCGCCATCCGGCGCCATCTTCAGCCTTCTTCCCGCCATCCGTGAGGTTTTCCCGCCATCCGGCGCCATCTTCAGCCTTCTTCCCGCCATCCGTGGAGTTTTTCCGCCGTTGGCCGCCATCTTGAAGACGCCGCGCGGGAAGAAGAGGGGCGTGGACTCCGAAAGCGCGCGAGAACTGAAGCCCCGCCTCACGTCCGGACGTTGCGTAAGGTCCTGGAAGGAGCCCAGCAGACGCCGACGTCACAGGAGCGCGACGGAAGGTCCTCAACCCTGACGATCCACTGCGGAGCCGCGGCCTACGGAAGAGGATCATCGCAAGGTAGGCCACGGTCCACTAGGGGGGAGAAGGATGTCGGATACGGAGGAGAGCTTCACCACTTCAACCCCCGCCAGCGCCACCGCTGTGGCGGTCATGCCTTTCACCATGACCTATATCCCGGGGGCAGCCTGGCTACCCCAGTACTCGGGGGAGTCACATACCCTGCATGACTTTAGAGAAAAGCTGGATAGCCTCTTCCAGGTGTACCCCCTCACAGAGGAGCAAAAAGTGAGCATCCTGGTGGCCCAACTAACTGGGGCAGCCCAAAGGGAGGTAAAGTCCTGGCCACCTGGGAGGAGGACTGTTGCAGAGATACTAACCCGGCTAACCGAGGAGGAGCTGCAGTACTACCAATATGAGGAAAGCCAAGAGGACCCGGACGGGTCTGAGGACTACCCTCAGGAGGGAGCACAAAGAGGACATAGCTACTGAAGGGAAGTAGCGTGAATAAAGAGCTGTACATAGTTACCCGTTAGGGTACAAGGACTGCTGCTAATTAAAATATGGTCCCCGTTGGGATTAGTGAATTGTTCCCCGTGTGTCCCTATCCTTTACCAGGCTGAGGACTGTGAGCAGCCATCCCCTATCCCTTACCAGGCTGAGGACTGTGAGCAGCCAATCCTTATCCCCACTGGCCGAGGACTGAGAGCGGCCATATCCTGTAAATAATTATGTGTTTCTAGTAATTTATAGGAGTCCTTGGTGGATTTACCGGGAATCCTTTGTACAGTTAGTAGAGCGTAACCCAGGATGGACTAAAAGACTGTTAAGGACTCGGGGCAGGACAGACCCCTACCTGGTTACGTCTCCCTGTTTTGGTGAAATGGACACCTTTGTTTCCTTCAAAGACTGCACCCGGTTGCGGACATGCCGTGACCACCTTTATGTGTTTTTCTTATTGTATTATTATTGTTATACCCTGTTATGTCTTTCTAAAAAAAATATGTTTAGTCCCGGAGTACTAAATTTCACTAGGGGGGAATGTGGCACCCCAGGGGTCTGGTTTCCACAGTAATGCAATGTTATGTCTGAGAGCAGGTGGGAGGTCTCTTGGTCAGGAATCCTATGCATGCCACACCTCCTGCCCAGTCCTGGGAGGGGAAGGACTTCCCCTATATAAACCTGGGGCTGAGGCAGGGTTAGAGAGTTCAAAGGGAGAGTTCAGCCAGGAGGGCTGACAGGGAGCTGTGGCTTCGGCTGGGCCCAGCTCCTGGGCCATGCCAGAAGTAGAGACAGAGAAGAGAAGCAGCTATGGGAAAAGAACAACAGGAGCTCTGTGGGAGCAGTGTTACAAGGAGTCAGGGGCTGACAGCTGCAGAGCTCGCCCTGACTGAGAAGTATCACCGGACCCGGAGTCCGAGGCTGTGGGGACTAATCTCTACCCAGCAGCAGAAACCGACCGGCAGGGGATTGCAGGTCCTCTGGCCCAGAAACCCGAAGGCACGGTCACACGCGTGGGACCAGCACCGCCATCGTGGAGCGGAAGCCATTAGAAGGCCCCGAGTCACCGGCCATACGGGTGAGCACCACACGGTACACTCAGGGACGTGGGCTACTTTTACCCGCCTCTAGCAAGGTAGCCAGAAGAGTACAGTTAGTTGGGAAGGCCTACAACTCCGCCTGGCCAGGGGAGATCCCATCTGCTCAAGGACTGACCAGGCCCCGATTGCTAGCAAGTACTCCGGGAGGGTCTATCTTTGTCACCAGTAAAGACCCTGAACTACACCGCATCGTCTCTGAGTGGTTCCTGCTACCCCCATCATCCACGTCGGCTGCCCTGAGGCCATACCCCTCCCGTTGGGGGTTATACCATCCACGCTGCACCATCCTTCCACCGGCCTCAGCGGTCTGCCCTGCAGCGGCAGCTCCATAGCTGCATTCAACGGGTGGCGTAGTCATCCACCATCCACTGCTAATAGACTGCCACTTAGTCTGACTCCCTGGGCACGGACCGGGTCACCGCCACGAGACTACTACCCCCCATCTGATCCGGCTCCGGGTAGGCCCCCGCGTGCGCAACGCTGCGCGACTCAGGCCCAGGGGTGCGTCACTTACACTCTCTAGGAGCGAGAGGACCCTGCTGTCCATAAGAGCTTACACTCTCTAGTAGGGAGAGGACTCTGCTGATCATAAGAGCTTATATTCTATAGGAGAGAGGACCCCGCTGACCACAAAAGCTTACACTTTCTAGGAGAGCGAGAGAGGACCCTGTTGACCATAAGAGCTTATACTTTACAGAAGAGAGAGACTTGCCCAGTGACTCTGGAAATGGAAACTGACTCTGCCATACAAACTGTGCTCTACTGGGAACCGCTGATCTATGATGACCCAGGTACTGACCACCACTATGTAGGGGGTTGGCCCCTAGTCAACCTACCAACTGAATTACACTGCTACTTTAAGATACAATATGCCCCTCTGATTTGTGTGTACGTGGACTAGTCCTTTCCCCCCCTGTAACCTGCGGTGTGTTGGTTGGGACATGGGGCAGTTGGTGTCGGTTGAGCAACGGACGAGGGGGACTGGTAGATGCTGTGAGAGACTTTTGCCATGGTGAGCCTGCTGCTGCCATGAAAAAGAGACAGGCAGACAATAAGTCTGTCCTAAAAAGAGAAAAGATAGTGCCCGTTTACCACAGGATCGATCTCCAAGACCGCGTCAGAAGGAGAAAGGCGCATTGCATATCCAGGGTAATTCCCTCCGAGTGCCTGTATTCTGATGGAGGAAACCTACTCTGTGGTACCAGTAATCCTTCAACAATGAAAGTGGGAACTAAACTTGCCCGGATTTGGAAGAGGACGGATCTATTAACCTGAAGGAAGAGCTCAACACAACAAACTCTGCTTCATCGCCTCAGGACCAAGTAGCAGTTATAAGACCTTCTTCTAAGCCTACAAAGCTGTGAGTGACACCAGTGTCAAACTGTTTTAGGGTTTAGAGCAGGTTTCTCTAGTTAGGGCGCTGTAGCAGCGCGTCCCGATTATCGGACGCCAGATAGGAAATTAGCAGAGCGTAGTTGATAGAAATTATTTTTAATGTTTGTATTGTAATTTGCATTGCCATAGCTGGAGCACGGCTTGTGTGATGCGCTCCAGCTATCTCTTCTTGTAACCACTATTGTATTTATCATTCCAACGGTTAGTCTTATTTTCCGGCATATAATCCTCTGTCTCTCAATAAAGCCGGTGCTTTGTTTCTGTCTCCTCATCTACTGTACCGTATTTGAGACCTTGCAGTGTTCTTTGAACACCGCTACAACTACACAAGGCATAATAATCCATAAGATGTCATAGCTGCAGGGTGGTATGGAGTGACTGTTATGATCTGCTACAAGAACTAAGGAAATATAGGAAAACTGTCCCTACAATAGGACTAAGCTGATTCCCTACGATGCAGCGGGGGACCTGTTCCTTGTGAACAGACCCGCCTTCGTCCTCAGCTAGTCTGAACGCAGACCTATAGATATAAGGGAGGGGTCCCTAAAAGTACTAAAGACTGGGACAAAATTGGACACCTCCTAGCAGAAGTTGTAGCGGAGCAAAAAGACAAACAGACAAAAATACTTAGAGGTCCAAGGACCAAGCAAACTATAGAGATAGGTACAAAGCACCTGGCTAGATTAAGAGTCAAAGTAACACTGAAGTACAGCAAAGCCAGAAGGGCGGAGCTGGAATAAATAGGCAGCAGGTCACGTGACCACAAAATAGAAAAAAACTAACAGGAGGGTTCTAACAGTGACCTGTGCAGCTGTAAATTGGCGCAAGGCAGTAGCTGTGGGTGAGGTACTCGTATCTTGTGCCCCAGAACGTTACATGAAGGTGGAGGTCCTGGCTGGGTCTGTGGTCTTGTGTCGTAGGGGTGGTATGCTTGTGCAGGCCACATGATGCTGTTGACTTTGGTTGATCAGAAACTGATGTTAACGAGTTCATGAAAGGAGATCACCAGTTCTTAACAAAGGATGCTTTACTAAACAGCCATTGCATGGCAACTATGTACACAAGATAGCGGGTACACAACTTCTGGCATGTTTCTTCATTAATACAGAGCACAGTCTCGTTACTTCCTCGACCTCACACATTCCTCCCTCCACTGGTCTCATTTCCTTCATCACCACCCAGCTTAGCACCACAGTACAGTCCATGAAAGTCATTTCCACTTCCCGTTGTTCTGAGTCTGATTCTCCTCGTAGAGGAGAGGGTTTGCCAATTTTGCCGGACTCAGCTTTAAGCTCTCTGACGCTTAGGGAACTCCCACTCACTTCATCTCATGTTCTATTTCATCCTGGCCCATTGCCTTTAAGAGCTGTAAGCTCCGGACCCTTTTCACTTGGTCAACCTGCTCTCTGGTCAGTCTTCTGAGCTGGCACTGTCCTTCTCTCTGCGTCTCTGTAACTCAGTCTCTCCGTCTTGGTCTGTTCCTCAGGATCATGCTATCTCTGTTCCGGTCTTCATCCTCTGTTGCCACAGTAGACACACTGCATGCGGCCTTGCTGAGCACTCAGACCAAATGTCTGTTCTAGATGCAAGCTAGGCCCTGTCTGAGCTTCTAGAAGGAAACTGTCTCTGTCCCTAGACCTTAGCACCTCCCTCTATGGGCTAGTCCCAACACTTAACTCTATCTTACCCTACTCATTGTCTGTTGCTAGGCAGATCTCAGCTTCCTCACAGTACAGTGTAAAACATTACAATACATCACATCACAATAACGCATGACATTATACACACTATAGTTTTACATCATACACAGCACTGATGTCTTCAAGGAGGAACAGGGCAATATAGCCATCTCCTTGCACGATCACACAAAAAGACATTAGCCAGCTCTCTGATGCTTCAGCAGTGTGAGAAATAGTGTCAGGCAAGTTTTTGTTAACTGCGAATTGTTTCTCAAACTGTTCGAATTTGTGTGAAACCGTGAATTTCAGGAAATTGGGGTTAAATAATTTTGATTGCAACTGGTTTTGACAAACACATGCCAACATCCACATTTCTAAGTCTGTTCATTGGGGACTGTAAGTAAAAGTAAATTTTGCAGTTTCATGTCTTCGGTACTGTTATTTCCCTATTAGAAGATGACATTTTAGAAGACAGATTTAATGTATCAGTTGTGCATCCTTACCCACATTTTGTAGTATATTAATAATTTGAAATAATGTCCATTATTGATCTTAAGTCTCAAAAGTATACCAACAATTTTTTTCTGTTAAGCTCAGTTTTTAAGACTTTGACCTTGAAAAAAAAACATTAAGGGTATTAAGATGGTCTTGCCTTAGTGAGTTAGCTTCCATTTTCAGCTACTGAAATGTCCCATTACTACTCAATACCTAATGTGAAATGTGCCATGCCATTCAATGAACAATAATTCATTCCTGCAACTTCAAAAAGTGTTTCCATCAACAATAGCATATCCAAACACTAAAGAGACTTCTAATGTAACCAAGCTCATTATGTGCATATAAGAGATAATTTCATTAAAAGACAATTAATCTGCTAAAAACATATTTATACTCATTGGATGGGGTAGTATGCCTAATATAAAAATATACACTTAACTAGCACATCGTTGGGGAAATAAAGAAATATGATATCCATTTCAATTATATTTATGAAAGTGAGCAATTACCCAGGAAAACAACTTTAGAATAATTCAATGTCCTTGTAAATTCTTCAAAAGTAGCATTATGTAATGCACACGCCCGGGCTGAGCGGCGTGTGCGTGTGATTCCACTGGACCATGCCGGAGAGTGAATGCCTGGAGGGGCGTAACTAGGTATTCACCCGATCCGACCAGGGTCGCACGACGGCATACGACGCCAGTGCACCAAGGAGGAACCGAGCAGAGGGACCAGGTGCTACTCCAGGACAGACCCCGGACACGGCTGTTGACCCACACAGGGGAATACAGGAACAGACAGGTTAGGCTGGCACACAGACTGGTGGGTATAGGCAGACACGTCAGGTATGCAGACGGGTGGATGCTGGCAGACACGACTGGTATGCAGGCAGGGGGGTACAGGCAAGCACGGCTAGAGTGCAGACAGGGAGGCACTAGCAGGTAGGAACACAGGCGGGATAGGACCCAGTACACACTGGGACTCAGGAATAGAGATGAGCGTTGTTCTACTCGAACTGTTCGCCAATCTCAAATTCGAGCTGTTTTGGGCGGTGTTCGAGCCGTTCGGCGAACACGAACAATTTGAGAAAAATTCGGCTGTTCGAGGTTATGTTCGATAACTGTTCGTGCACCAAAATCATAACTGGATTTTTTCTCAGTAATGATGAAAATTAATGTTAATACGCAGTTTGAGTGTACAGCGGGGTGGGGGGAGGGGCAGGGGATGGATCTCTGCAGGAACAATGAAGATCTCCATTTTTTTTTCTCTTTCCCGCATTTACAGTGGGGAGGTGCAATCTGTCAGCCTATCAGCAGCGCACACACGGAGCGAAGTGCTTTTTTTCACACAAGCAAGGGCATGTGTCATTGGCAGTGTATGTCACATGTCCTTGCCCTATAAGACCAAGCCATTTTCCCCGTCGCCACCATTTTCTCACTGCTGCAGCTGCGTGTTAGACGGCACCGCTGTTGCTGTGTGCGCTATACCTTGTTAATTTCAAGCCAATTTTCGCACAAATATACAGATAGCTTGGGAGTAGGGAATAGTTGTGATTGCAGTCCTTTTAAGGACTAGGTTACAGCATTTCCTACGACTTTTATCAGGCAGGTCTGTGCTCTTAAATAGATAGGTTGTGGGAGTAAAGACTAATTGTAATTGGAGTCCTTTTCAGGACTAGGTTACATCAGTTCCTATCAGTTTTTGCCAGGCAGGTCTGTGCCAGTGCTGTGCAAGTTTTTTTCACAGCATTTGGCTGAATCTAGCAAAGCTAATCCTTTTTGGCCTATTGCAGAGTGTGTTAGTCAGTGGAGTAGCCTATCTGTGTTGCAAGATATACCACCTGTGTATAGAATACCAATTTTTTTACTGCACCTAGTGAAGTAAAATCTTTTGGGCATAGCATCATTCTATTAGTCCATCTATACTGACCTCCATCAGGTTGCAAACTGAATATAATTTTTTTCTGCATCTAGCTCTGAAAAAATATTGGGCTTCTAGCTGTGTGTGGGTCTTGTTCTATTAATCCATCTATACTGACCTCCATCAGGTTGCAAACTGAATATAATTTTTTTCTGCATCTAGCTCTGAAAAAATATTGGGCTTCTAGCTGTGTGTGGGTCTTGTTCTATTAATCCATCTATACTGACCTCCATCAGGTTGCAAACTGAATATAATTTTTTTCTGCATCTAGCTCTGAAAAAATATTGGGCTTCTGGCTGTGTGTGGGTCTTGTTCTATTAATCCATCTATACTGACCTCCATCAGGTTGCAAACTGAATATAATTTTTTTCTGCATCTAGCTCTGAAAAAATATTTGGCCTTCTAGCAGTGTGTGGGACTTGTTCTATTAGTCCACCTATACTGACCTCCATCAGGTTGCAAACTGAATATATTTTTTTCCGCATCTACCTCTGAAAAAATATTGGGCTTCTAGCTGTGTGTGGGACTTGTTGTATTAGTCCATCTATACTGACCTCCATCAGGTTGCAAACTGAATATATTTTTTTCTGCATCTACCTCTGAAAAAATATTGGGCTTCTAGCTGTGTGTGGGTCTCGTTCTATTAATCCATCTATACTGACCTCCATCAGGTTGCAAACTGAATATAATTTTTTTCTGCATCTAGCTCTGAAAAAATATTGGGCTTCTAGCTGTGTGTGGGTCTTGTTCTATTAATCCATCTATACTGACCTCCATCAGGTTGCAAACTGAATATAATTTTTTTCTGCATCTAGCTCTGAAAAAATATTGGGCTTCTAGCTGTGTGTGGGTCTTGTTCTATTAATCCATCTATACTGACCTCCATCAGGTTGCAAACTGAATATAATTTTTTTCTGCATCTAGCTCTGAAAAAATATTGGGCTTCTAGCTGTGTGTGGGTCTTGTTCTATTAATCCATCTATACTGACCTCCATCAGGTTGCAAACTGAATATAATTTTTTTCTGCATCTAGCTCTGAAAAAATATTGGGCTTCTGGCTGTGTGTGGGTCTTGTTCTATTAATCCATCTATACTGACCTCCATCAGGTTGCAAACTGAATATAATTTTTTTCTGCATCTAGCTCTGAAAAAATATTGGGCTTCTAGCTGTGTGTGGGTGTTGTTCTATTAATTCATCTATACTGACCTCCATCAGGTTGCAAACTGAATATAATTTTTTTCTGCATCTAGCTCTGAAAAAATATTTGGCCTTCTAGCAGTGTGTGGGACTTGTTCTATTAGTCCACCTATACTGACCTCCATCAGGTTGCAAACTGAATATATTTTTTTCTGCATCTACCTCTGAAAAAATATTGGGCTTCTAGCTGTGTGTGGGACTTGTTGTATTAGTCCATCTATACTGACCTCCATCAGGTTGCAAACTGAATATATTTTTTTCTGCATCTACCTCTGAAAAAATATTGGGCTTCTAGCTGTGTGTGGGTCTTGTTCTATTAATCCATCTATACTGACCTCCATCAGGTTGCAAACTGAATATAATTTTTTTCTGCATCTAGCTCTGAAAAAATATTGGGCTTCTAGCTGTGTGTGGGTCTTGTTCTATTAATCCATCTATACTGACCTCCATCAGGTTGCAAACTGAATATAATTTTTTTCTGCATCTAGCTCTGAAAAAATATTGGGCTTCTAGCTGTGTGTGGGTCTTGTTCTATTAATCCATCTATACTGACCTCCATCAGGTTGCAAACTGAATATAATTTTTTTCTGCATCTAGCTCTGAAAAAATATTGGGCTTCTAGCTGTGTGTGGGTCTTGTTCTATTAATCCATCTATACTGACCTCTATCAGGTTGCAAACTGAATATAATTTTTTTCTGCATCTAGCTCTGAAAAAATATTGGGCTTCTAGCTGTGTGTGGGTCTTGTTCTATTAATCCATCTATACTGACCTCCATCAGGTTGCAAACTGAATATAATTTTTTTCTGCATCTAGCTCTGAAAAAATATTGGGCTTCTAGCTGTGTGTGGGTCTTGTTCTATTAATCCATCTATACTGACCTCCATCAGGTTGCAAACTGAATATATTTTTTTCTGCATCTACCTCTGAAAAAATATTGGGCTTCTAGCTGTGTGTGGGTCTTGTTCTATTAATCCATCTATACTGACCTCCATCAGGTTGCAAACTGAATATAATTTTTTTCTGCATCTAGCTCTGAAAAAATATTTGGCCTTCTAGCAGTGTGTGGGACTTGTTCTATTAGTCCACCTATACTGACCTCCATCAGGTTGCAAACTGAATATATTTTTTTCTGCATCTACCTCTGAAAAAATATTGGGCTTCTAGCTGTGTGTGGGACTTGTTGTATTAGTCCATCTATACTGACCTCCATCAGGTTGCAAACTGAATATAATTTTTTTCTGCATCTAACCCAGCCAATAGTTTTGGCCTAATACCACAGTTTGGCCACTCAGCTCTGCTCGGTTACTATCCATTGTTTTTTTGTGCAAACAACTCCAGAGTTGTGAATTAGTTAACCACCAAAATGAGTGGAAAAAGGCCTGCTGCTGGTGGAAAGGGGAATAGGCGTGTTGGGAAGGGGAAAAAAGGTTGTGTCCGTGGGGTAGGTGTTAAAGCAACAGTAACATCTGCAGAAGAAAGACCATCTTCCAGCCAAACTAAAATGTCTACTTCTTTTAGCGGACAATGTGATAAGATCCCTTTCTTACGGCCACGCCAATCGCTACAAATTCCAGATGAGGCACAAAAACAGCAGGTGCTTCAACGGATATCAAGTGCTCCTTTAAGTGGGCTCTCCTCCACATCAACTTCAACATCACAAATACTCCAGTCCTCAAAGGTGTCACCCAAATCGCACTTGCTTCCTCACAGCTCCCAAATCTCCAGCTGCTGGTCTGAGTATGACGTAGAACAGATGGTTGAGTCTGCAGAGCTGTTTACTCATACTATAGCCTGGGAATCAGAGGTCGACTCCAGCGCTTCTGTGAATCCAGACGAGGAAATGATCTGCACTGATGCCCAGAATCTTTATGAGTCGGATCCAGGACCAGACGCAGAAGGTTCTGACCATAATGTAGACCCTCATTCCCAAACTGTAACTCCTGTTGGTGGAGACAATGAGGAAGACGATGATAAGACTCAAATACCTGATTGGAGCGACAACTTTAGTTTTTTGTCAGGGCAGGAACAGGTTGGCTCTGAGGACGACGGGTGTGATAACACACAGGGTGATGATGATGAGGTTGGAGATCCCACTTACTGTCAACCCACAGTCAGCCAAGAGATGAGGTCAGCAGAGGAGGTGGAGGAAGATGCTAGTGACGACGAGGTCAGGTTGCGCCTTCCTGGACAGAGACGTAGTACTGGAAGCATGTCAACAACTGCATCCTAAAACACAACTCTGCCTCTCACCACAAGTCGTGGTGGCTCTTCAGGTCGCATGGGTGCTAAGCCTTGCATAGCCTGGGCATTTTTTCAGATCGATAAAGATGACCCAACTCGTGTTATCTGTAACATTTGTCAGCAAAAGCTAAGTAGAGGCCAAAAAATACATAGTTTGAGTACTTCATGCATGAACCGGCACATGGACATGAAGCATAAGTTGCAGTGGGAAGCTCAGTGTGCTACAATGCGGCCTAGCCGGCCGGGCCAACCACCGTCTGCCATATCTTGTGCATCCGCGGCCTCTTCATCCTCTGTGACTGGGGGGACAGCAGTCACACCTGTTTTGGGGCGCAGACCTGCCACCTCTTTACCCGCAACAGCCAGCGTGATTGGCAGGTCATCATTTTCTTTGGAGGTGGGAACACCAGCTGGTGTTGAGCGCTGTCCGACATCGATAGCACCACCTTTGGATCAAGGCAACCTAACATGTCCGCCTGCATCTTCCTCACAGACCGGCAGTTTGCCGGGGACACCCTTATCAACCCCGTCTAAGCACAATAGCCATCCCTCGGTCCCTCAGATGTGGACAAGTAAAAGACCATTTCCTCCTAGCCATGAGAAAGCTAAGAGGTTGAATTTCACCATCTGCAAGCTCTTGGCTACAGAAATGCTGCCTTTCCGCCTGGTGGACACAGAGGATTTTCGAGACCTTATGTCCGTCGCAGTGCCCCAGTACCAGATGCCCAGTCGGCACTACTTCTCAAAGAAAGGTGTGCCTGCGCTCCACCAGCATGTCGCACACAACATCACCGCTTCTTTGAGAAACTCTGTGTGTGACAGGGTGCATTTCACCACAGACACTTGGGCGAGTAGGCATGGACAGGGGCGTTACATGTCGCTGACTGGGCACTGGGTAACTATGGTGACAGCAGGACAAGGGGCTGCTGTCCAAGTCTTGCCGTCCCCACGAGTTGTGCGTCAATCCTCTTTATGTCAAAGTTCCTCCACTGCTTCTGCCTCCTCAACCTCCTCTCGGTCTTCCACCTGCACCCAAAGCCTGTCTGGTCATGCCACAAGCTTTCTAACTGCGCAGAAGGGATCCTGCACACCTCCTTACTATGCTGGCAGTAGGGCTCAACGTCATCAGGCGGTTTTTACATTGAAATGTCTGGGAAATGTGAGTCACACAGCTGAGGAGTTGTGGTCAGCTCTGGAGAACCAATTTCATGAATGGTTGTCTCCACTGGACCTGAAACCAGGGAAGGCCATGTGCGACAATGCTGCAAACCTGGGTGCGGCCCTTCGCCGGGGCAATGTCACACACGTGCCTTGTATGGCTCACGTGTTGAACCTGGTTGTCCAGCAATTTTTAGCCCACTATCCCAGACTAGATGGCCTTCTGCAGAGGGCACGGTCGCTGTGTGCTCACTTCCGCCGTTCGCATCCCGCAGCTCAGCGACTTACATCTCTACAGAAGTCGTTGGGCCTGCCACTTCACCGGCTAAAATGCGATGTGCCTACCCGGTGGAATTCAACTCTGCACATGTTGCAGCGACTGTGGCAGCACCGACAAGCCCTGGTGCAATACGTTCTGACGTATAGCCTGGGCCAACGAGATTCAGAGGTGGGGCAAATCACGCTGGAGGAGTGGTCTCAGATCAGGGACCTATGCACCCTTCTGCACAGTTTTGAAATGGCGACGAAGATGTTTAGTGCTGACGATGCCATTATCAGCATGACTATTCCGGTGATTTACATGCTGGAGCACATGTTAAACAGAATTCGGAGTCAGGTGGTGGCACAAGAGGAGGTGGAGGAAGTAGAGGAGGAGGAGTTGTATGCGGAAGGGCTAACATCTGCAAGGTCCAGACGGTCGGCAGCACCAAGGCGGCAGGCATGTGAGGGTGGGGGAGATGGTTTTACCAGGGCGCATGGTAGCAGCCAAACTAGTGAGGAAGGTGCAGGAGCCCAGGAAGAAGTGGAGGACGAACTGATGGAAGACTCATCAGATGAGGGAGACCTTGATCACATTTCTGTTGTGCGAGGTTGGGGGGAGAGGACAGAGGAAGGAAGCATGATTGTTACCTCGCCACCAACACAACAGGGACTTGGTGCTCCTGGATGCACAACACACATGAGTGCCTTCTTGCTGCACTACCTGCAACATGACCCTCGAATTGTGAGAATTAGAAATAATCCTGACTACTGGGTTGCCACACTGTTAGATCCCCGGTACAAAAGTAAATTTGCAGAAATTATTCCTGCCATAGAAAGGGATGTACGCATGCAGGAGTATCAGCAGAGACTGTTGCAGAATCTTACATGTGCTTTTCCACAAAATACCAGTGGTGCACGTAGTGAATCTCACAGTTCCAACTTGCCAACCGTGGGACCGTCAAGTGTTCAGCACTCAAACCGTAACAGAACCACAGTATCTGCTGGTAACATCAATTTTGCGGAATCATTTCACCACTTTTTTAGCCCATCCTTTGCAAGGCCACAGGAGACAAGAAGTCTGACACATAGTCAACGCCTAGAGACGATGGTACAGGAGTATCTCCAAGTAAACATTGAAGCCACGACTGTGTCACTGGACCCTTGCTCTTTTTGGGCTTCCAATCTGGATAAATGGCCGGAGCTAGCCACTTACGCCTTGGAGATCTTGTCATGCCCCGCAGCCAGCGTTCTGTCTGAACGTGTGTTCAGCGCTGCTGGTGGTGTGCTGACAGATAAGCGCACGCGGCTCTCCACTGATAATGTAGACAGACTCACGTTCATAAAGATGAACAAATCATGGATCCGAAACGACTTTTCTACCCCTGTGTCATCCTGGGGAGAGTAAAAGCTTGATGATTGGTTAAAATCACCCTACCAACCGTTTTAAGCTTTCAAATTACTAATCATGTTTATCTGTATCTTGACTGGAAAATAATTTGGGCTTTGTAGCAGTGTGCAGCACTGATCCTATTAGGCCATCTATACTAAAGCTTCACCAGATTTAAAATTTAAAATAATTTTTAGCTGCATCTAGCCCGGAAAATAATTTTGGGGCTCCGAGATGCGCAAGACACATAAGTGCCTTCTTGCTGCACTACCTGCAGCATGACCCTCATATTGTCAGAATTCGAAGTAATCATGACTACTGGGTTGCCACACTCTTAGATCCCCCAAACTTTTCGATCAACCTTTTCATTTTAATAAAGACCAAAAAAATGGTCATTTTTGAAATTATAAGCATTATCAGGTTGTTAGAAACTGAAATCAAACAGTTTTCAACTCAAAACTTTATTCTAGGTGATGTTACATTTTCACATAGGACCCCTTGTTCGAAAGGAGCTTCTGAACTCTCTCGTCCATTGAATTTGTCAGGTTTTGGATGGTTTCTGCTTCAATTGTTTTGCATGAGGACAGAATACCCTCCCAGAGCTGTTGCTTAGATGTGAACAGCCTCCCGCCATCATAGACACTCCTTTTAATGATGCTCCAAAGGTTCTGAATGGGGTAGAGGTCAGGGGAGCATGGGGGTCACACCATAAGTTTGTCCCCTTTTATGCCCATATCAGCCAGAGATGCAGATGTTTTATGTGCAGCATGAGATGGTGCATTATCATGCAGAAAAATGATCTTGCTGTGAAATACACGGTTCTTCTTCTTGAACCATGGCAGGAAGTGCTGTTTGAGAAAATCCACATACATTATGGAGTTCATCTTTAGCGCCTTCAGGGATCCTAAAGGGGCCGACAATCTCTCACCCCATGATTCCAGCCCAAAACATTACTCCACCTCCTCCTTGTTGGCACTGTAGCCGTGTTTGCGTGGGGTGTCCATCAACCAGCCATCCTCCACTCCATCCATCTGGACCATCGAGCGCTGCACGGCACTCATCCGTGAACAAAACTGTTTTGAAATCAGTCTTCATGTAATGTTTGGCCCACTGGAGCCGTTTCTGCTTGTGTGAAGTGGATAGAGGAGGTCGACAGGATGGCGTATGCACAGCTGCAAACCTGTGAAGGACCCTGCATCTTGTTGTTCGGGGGACGTTGGAGGCACAAGCAGCTTCAAAAACTTGTCTGCTGCTATGACAAGGCTTTTTGGCCGCTGCTCTTTCAACCTGACGTAATTGCCTGTAGGAAAGAGTCCTCAATTTGCCCTTATCAGCACGCACACGTGTGTACTGTGAATCAGCTACATACTTCTTGATTGCCAAGACACTTCATCCTGATCATCGCACAATGTTGATTGTAGTCATGCCTTGACCTAAACACTCCACAATTTGTTGCTTCTCAGCAGCCGACACATCCTTTTTCTTTCCCATTTTGGCAGAAAATGTAGGCTGCTTAATAATGTGAGAGAGCCTTCTTAAGTAGTCTTGCCTTTCATTGGACACACCTGCCAAACTAATTAGCACAGGTGTCTGCAATTGCTTACAGTGATATAAAGAGCCCTGACACACATCACCATCAATGAGTTTAACTGACAAACAAACAAATTCTTCCCTTATCACTCCTAAACACTTTTTGCATAATAATTTGGAACGCAGTGTACATGTGCTTTTCCACAAAACACCAGCGGTTCACGTAGTGAATCTTACAGTTCTAACTTGCCAACCGTGGTCTGTATGGAGTTGTTCAATAAAGGGCCCAAAATTAAGATAACATAGATGGGAGAGGTCTCTATGAATAGGAATTCCTAAGTATTTGATACCCTGTGAGGGACAGGCAAAGGGAAAGTTGGACTGGATGGAATCCTATATGGATTTGGGGAGGGAGACATCGAGGGCCTCAGACTTCGCTGCATTGATTTTAAAATTTGACCATGTAACAAAGTGATCTATTTCAGCCATAACAGCAGGGATGGATATATGTGATTGAGTGATATATACTAGGACATCATCAGCAAATAGAGAGCACTTGTACTCGGTGCCTCCCACCTTAATCCACCTAATATTGGGGTTATGGCGAATTGATGAGAGCAGGTGCTCCGTCACTAGGATGTATAAGAGAGGGGACAGAGAACATCCCTGCCTTGTCCCATTGGTGATTGTGAAAGGTGATGAAAATGTTCTGACGCGCCCCCTGGGCCTTGGGACACCCGGAGCCGGACCCTTTTTGGTGGATGCTGGTGGTTGTAGTCTCCGTGGCGGCAACCCGGTTCCGTGGCTCAGGGCGGTCAAACCAGTGGCGGAACTATTTATGTGGTTTTGATGTTTAAATGTCCGACTACGCCACCCGTGGATTGCGGTCAGAGTGAACCGCCGCTCCAGGGCAGACCGCTGAGGCTGGTGTTGTGGGTGCAGCAGAGCGTAGCATAACTCCCCACGGGAGGAGTATAGCCTCAGGGCAGTATATGCGGAGGATGGGGGTGATGGTGCAGGGCAGCTGTTAGAACCTTGCTGTTAGGCTTTTTTTCCTTTGCTGGTCACATGACCTTGTTGGCCTATTTAATCCTGCTCCGCCCTTCTGGCTTTGCTGGACTTCATTATATATCTACTTTCTAGCTAGCCTGTGCTCTGTATCTAGCTCTGTTAGTTTGCTTGGTCTACTGACCTCTATGTTCTATCTATTTTGTTTGTTCGTCTGTCTGCTACTATTTCTGTTAGGAGGTGTCCCATATTCCTCCCAGTCCTTAGTACTTGTAGGGATTCCCTCCCCACATCTATAGGTCTCCGTACAGACTAGATTAGGACTTTAGCAGGTCTGATCGCAGGATCAGGTTCCCTGTTACATCGTAGGGATTCTGCTGAGTCCTATAGTAGGGACAGATCTCCTCTCTTTCCTTAGCTTTGGTAGCAGAACATAACAGTAAGTCCAGCCTCAAGCTGCATAGCGGTTGCGATCTGATGATGGCAAGCACAATCAGCTTAAATGGACGTTGACCGTTTTAGCAAGATGTGTCACTTGGTTCCCTTCGTCAAACTGCCCTGCGCTAAAACTCTCGCTAAGGCCTTTGTCAAGGAAATTGTCAGACTTCATGGCGTTCCTACTGACATTGTTTCTGATAGGGGTCCTCGGTTCGTGGCTCGTTTTTGGCGTGCCTTTTGTGACAGGTTGGGAATTCATTTGTCGTTTTCGTCCGGATATCATCCTGAATCTAATGGCCAGACAGAAAGGAAAAACCAGGATGTTGAGCAGTTCTTGCGTTGTTTTGTGGCAGACAATCAAGAGGGGCGGTCTGAGTTTCTGCCACTTGCCGAATTTGCTCTGAACAATCATACATCTTCTTCTGCTGGTTGTTCGCCTTTTTTTTGTTGTTCTGGGAGACATCCGTCGTTTGGGTCGTTCTCCAAGTTGGGATCTGCCGTGCCTGAGGAGGAGAATTTTTCCGGTGATTTGGAAAGAGTTTGGACGGATGTGCGTGGTAATCTTCAGGAGGCCAACAGAAAATCTAAAGACTACTTTGATAGGAAACGACAGGAGGTTTTGTTCGCTGTTGGTGACATGGTTTGGTTGTCCTCTAGGAATCTGCGGTTGAGGATTCCTTCTAAGAAATTGGGTCCCAAGTTTGTAGGGCCCTTTAAGGTGCTTCAGGTTGTCAACCAATCTGCTGTTAGGTTGGAGGTTCCTACCTCCTGGAGAATTAATCCGGTCTTTCATGTCTCTCTGTTAAAAAAAGCTGTTGTGTCGGATGGTGACGCCTCTGCCTCTGTTCCTCCGGTGGTGGAGGACGGGGAATATGAAATTTCTCGCATCCTTGACTCTAGACGGTATAGAGGTAGTTTGCAGTATCTTGTGGCCTGGAAAGGTTTCGGACCCGAGGATAACTCTTGGGTGAGGTCAGATGATGTTTCCGCGTCCAGACTTATCAGAGCGTTTCACAGGAGATTTCCTGATAAGCCTGGTCCTAGGGGATCCGGAGGATCCTCTTAGAAGGGGGGGTACTGTTAGAACCTTGCTGTTAGGTTTTTTTCCTTTGCTGGTCACATGACCTTGTTGGCCTATTTAATCCTGCTCCGCCCTTCTGGCTTTGCTGGACTTCATTGTATATCTACTTTCTAGCTAGCCTGTGCTCTGTATCTAGCTCTGTTAGTTTGCTTGGTCTACTGACCTCTATGTTCTATCTATTTTGTTTGTTCGTCTGTCTGCTACTATTTCTGTTAGGAGGTGTCCCATATTCCTCCCAGTCCTTAGTACTTGTAGGGATTCCCTCCCCACATCTATAGGTCTCCGTACAGACTAGATTAGGACTTTAGCAGGTCTGATCGCAGGATCAGGTTCCCTGTTACATCGTAGGGATTCTGCTGAGTCCTATAGTAGGGACAGATCTCCTCTCTTTCCTTAGCTTTGGTAGCAGAACATAACAGCAGCAGCAGTAACGACACGGAGTCAGTGATGCAGTCCAGAGCCTTTACTCACAGTTCTTATTATCCAGACCACGTCTGCAGGTAACGGCTGCCCACGTCGTACTGTGCTCACCAGGTGAGGGGCTCAGACAACTCCCAGATAACTTTGGAGCACTTCACAGGACCCCCTTTGTGTGTCCTTTGTCTGGCCTTTCTTACCAACACTTCTGTCCGGCTGCCTCGGGCCTCCTCTTGGTAAACTTGGCGCCAGTTTCCCTGACCCTATGTGGTGCCTTCTTAGCGGGTGTAGCGAGGGGCTGCGCCACATAAAAAGTCAGAGCCTCCGGTTTCTAGCTGAGGGTCGTTTCCTGCCTCCACTTGTTCGGGGACCGGTCTCCCCCTTTGGCCTGACCCCTCCATGCAGGTGGATTCGGGCGTGCGGTGGCGACTCGCCCGTCCGCACCCCTGGGATCCCTTCATTCCTCGTTCCTGGAGCCTTCTCCGCTCCTCTTCCTTCCTTCTCCCTCTTCCAGGCCTGGGCCTCTGTTACTAGGCCCGCCTCCGGAGCAGAGCTCATGCAGAGCCCCTGCTCCCTGCCACTTCTGCTCAGACTTCTCTGCACTGAACTAAGATGGTGCCCACCTTTTATACTCCCTTCTCAATGCACCCAGGAACTGCTTCCTCCCTGCTCCTGCACTACAGGGTTCCCCTTCCTCAGTGTTCCCTCCCCCCACTCCAGCCAGGGACAGGGACTGTCGTGCCCATCTCAGGGGCATATTGGTCGCACTGCCCCACGGCAATGTGGTGTAATGCATGCAGGTGTCGGGTCCTGATCCACACTCCATCCTTACCTGAGAGTGAGATATCACACCTCTGGGTGAGGTGCAATACGTCTGTAGCAACCGAGCCATCAGGGTGCTACAGTTCCATTTATCTTCAGCCTAGGTGACGTATTGCGATACAGGGCCGTGATTTTGGCTATAAAAGGGTCCCCTAGACCCCTACCCCAAGCTTTTTAAGAGAATCATATATGGCGTGCCAGGAGACTCTATGGAATGCTTTCTCAGCATCCAACAAGAGTATCTAATTACAAATTTTTAACTGCATCTAGCCCAGGAAATACTTTGTGCCTAGTAGCAGTGTCTGCTAGTCAGCGGATTATCCCGGCTGTTAAGCAAGCTACACCACCTGTAGTTTAGACACTTAATTTTTTCAAAGGAAATGATTCGGGACCATGGGATACTTAGTGAAGAGCATCAGGAGGCACCCCAAGGCATAGGGGCTGGGACTGGCATTAGGATGCCTTGCGGTGGACAGCCGAGCTCGATCCTTATAAAAGCTTTTTAACTGCAGCAGCTTTAGTGGACGCTACTGGAGCTGGAATTACGCGGCTGCTGGCATGAGACTTGCCCTCCAATAGATCCTTGTAAATGGATTTAAAGTGTATTCATTCAAATTAGAGAGACAATTTAAATTAAAAAGCTTAGAGCTGCCTCCACCACAGGGGGGCTCGCTCGACCCACCAGCGGACAGGCACCAGTATTGGGAGAGGGGGGCTGGCCGTCAGGGTTCACCGCGGCTCTGGCACAAACCCGGCGACACGGAGGTGGCACGGGCAGGAGCGGACTGGCCGTGTCGGCTTCTCACTTTTTGGATTTTAGAAGGGCATGACATGCCTATATCTGTGTCTCCCCCTCCTTTTACTCCTCCACCTCTTTTATTTTCGCATGACTATATGTACTTGTCACTTTTCCATGTGTTAGTTATGTCTTCTGAGCAGTTTGTCAGCTTTTGGACACCTTTGAAGGTGTTTTCTATGTGTTTCTATGTGTTTTTGTTTGCCTGCCATTGTTTTTAACGGTGTTCGAAGGTGTTCGACGAACAGTTCGACGAACAGTTCGGCGAACACACGGGTGTTCGACGAACTGAACCGAACTCGAACACTACGGGGGTGGCTCAACACTACTCAGGAACAGAACCACAGATGTGGCGGACAAACACAGCAGAGCAAGGCCGCCCGGAGCAGTGAGCAAGAGTGGTCAGAGCGGAGCGAGGCCGCCCGGAGCAGTGAGCAAGAGTGGTCAGAGCGGAGCGAGGCTGCCCGGAGCAGTGAGCAAGAGTAGTCAGAGCGGAGCGAGGCCGCCGGAGCAGTGAGCAAGAGTGGTCAGAGCGGAGCGAGGCCGCCGGAGCAGTGAGCAAGAGTGGTCAGAGCGGAGCGAGGCCACCGGAGCAGTGAGCAAGAGTGGTCAGAGCGGAGCGAGACTGCCGGAGCAGTGAGCAAGAGTGGTCAGAGCGGAGCGCGACTGCCGGAGCAGTGAGCAAGAGTGGTCAGAGCGGAGCGTGACTGCCGGAGCAGTGAGCAAGAGTGGTCAGAGCGGAGCGCGACTGCCGGAGCAGTGAGCAAGAGTGGTCAGAGCAGAGCGAGACTGCCGGAGCAGTGAGCAAGAGTGGTCAGAGCAGAGCAAGACTGCCAGAGCAGTGAGCAAGAGTGGTCAGAGCAGAGCGAGACTGCCAGAGCAGTGAGCAAGAGTGGTCAGAGCAGAGCGAGACTGCCAGAGCAGTGAGCAAAGGGTCAGAGCAGGCCAGAACCGCTGGAGCGGTGAGCAAAGGGTCAGAGCAGGCCAGAACCGCCGGAGCGGTGAGCAAATGCAGAGCAGGCCAGAACCGCCGGAGCGGTGAGCAAGGCAGAGCAGGCTAGAACCGCCGGAGCGGTGAGCAAGGCAGAGCAGGCTAGAACCGCCAGAGCGGTGAGCAAGGCAGAGCAGGCTAGAACCGCCAGAGCGGTGAGCAAGGCAGAGCAGGCTAGAACCGCCGGAGCGGTGAGCAAGGCAGAGCAGGCTAGAACCGCCGGAGCGGTGAGCAAGGCAGAGCAGGCTAGAACCGCCGGAGCGGTGAGCAAGGCAGAGCAGGCTAGAACCGCCAGAGCGGTGAGCAAGGCAGAGCAGGCTAGAACCGCCGGAGCGGTGTGCAAGGCAGAGCAGGCTAGAACCGCCGGAGCGGTGAGCAAGGCAGAGCAGGCTAGAACCGCCGGAGCGGTGAGCAAGGCAGAGCAGGCTAGAACCGCCGGAGCGGTGAGCAAGGCAGAGCAGGCTAGAACCGCCGGAGCGGTGAGCAAGGCAGAGCAGGCTAGAACCGCCGGAGCGGTGAGCAAGGCAGAGCAGGCTAGAACCGCCGGAGCGGTGAGCAAGGCAGAGCAGGCTAGAACCGCCGGAGCGGTGAGCAAGGCAGAGCAGGCTAGAACCGCCGGAGCGGTGAGCAAGGCAGAGCAGGCTAGAACCGCCGGAGCGGTGAGCAAGGCAGAGCAGGCTAGAACCGCCGGAGCGGTGAGCAAGGCAGAGCAGGCTAGAACCGCCGGAGCGGTGAGCAAGGCAGAGCAGGCTAGAACCGCCGGAGCGGTGAGCAAGGCAGAGCAGGCTAGAACCGCTGGAGCGGTGAGCAAGGCAGAGCAGGCTAGAACCGCCGGAGCGGTGAGCAAGGCAGAGCAGGCTAGAACCGCCGGAGCGGTGAGCAAGGCAGAGCAGGCTAGAACCGCCGGAGCGGTGAGCAAGGCAGAGCAGGCTAGAACCGCCGGAGCGGTGAGCAAGGCAGAGCAGGGGGGACAGGGCTCTTTACACACGGAACAGGCAGGAAGGGAAAGTCAGAACCAGATACCCACAGGGTACTTACAGTGAAGTAGCGAGTGGACCACGAACTCACAAACGGAAGTACAGTGACAGCGAGCAGGAGTTAGGTACGAGTTCAGACTCTGAAGAAAAAGGAAAGATACGGACATAGAGAAACACAGGAAACAGGCTAGAAGAGTAAACAGACAAGAACAGACACAGTAGCAAGATACAGGAGCGGGACTAGGTATGCAGCCCCTAGAAGGCGGGAGGAACAGGCTAAGAGCGTGTTCAGACAAGATACAGGAGCGGGTCTAGGTATGCAGCCCCTAGAAAGCGGGAGGAACAGGCTAGGAGCGTGTTCAAACAGGACAGACAAGATACAGGAGCGGGTCTAGGTATGCGGCCCCTAGAAGGCGGAACGAACAGGCAAGGAGCGTGTTCAGACAGGCCTGGAAATACAGCCTTCAGGAAGGGCAGGCAAGCAAACACAGAAGGGGACCTGGCACATTCAGAGTGAAAGAGCACACTGAATGAAACAATATGCTCAGGCAGGGATTCATTGGAGCAGCTGGTTTAAATACCAGGTGACAGACAGCAATAGGCTGAGGACGCACAAGGGGTGTGCCTGCAGCAGGTACAAAAAGCAGGAAGTGATCGGGCGCCGCTCTTAAGCAGCTGAAACAGAAGAAAATAGACAGCATGGAGGGAAGCCAGAGAGACATTCTGGATTGGAGATCAAGTGTGTGCTCTTGCACAGTGGGAGATGGACCACTATGCAAGGACGCCGCCAGGTATGTTACACATTATAATATTTCTGTTAGACAACATCTCCAAAAAGTTAAGACAGTTAACTGCAAACAAAATAGTAGTGGAGTAATTAAACACAGGGATTTGTCAAATTAATGACATGTATTTTTGGAGACATACAGTGGGCAAAATAAGTATTTGATACACTGCCGATTTTGCAAGTTTTCCCATCTACAAAGAATGGAGAGGTCTGTAATTTTTATCGTAGGTACACTTCAACTGTGAGAGACAGAATTTAAAAAAAAAAACAGAAAATCACGTTGTATGATTTTTAAATAATTAAATTGCATTTTATTGCATGAAATAAGTATTTAATACAATAGAAAAACTGAACTTAATATTTGGTACAGAAACATTTGATTGCAATTACAGAGGTCAGATGTTTCCTGTAGTTCTTGACCAAGTTTGCACAAACTGCAGCAGGGATTTTGGCCCACTCCTCCATACAGATCTTGTTCAGATCTTTCAGGTTTCGGGGCTGTCGCTGGGCAACATTGAGTTTCAGATCCCTCCAAAGATTTTCTATAGGGTTCAGGTCTGGAGAATGGCTAGGCCACTCAAGGACCTTGAAATGCTTATTGTGTACCTACGATAAAAATTACAGACATTGGACTGTGAAAAAAGGACCTGTCATTAGTCCTGAAATATATATTTTAGTAACTATTTGTATTCATTATTAAATAAACATTTTGGAGCATCATTTGTTATATTGTGTCAGGCCAGTGCTCTCTTATTCTTCCTGGAAATGTATACCACATGCTAAATCAGAGCTCACAGAGTCAGAGTGTATAAACACACCTTATTAACTAGTAAAATGGTAGCAGTGTAGCACCAGTTGTCAAATTAAGAGTTGTCAGAAGATTTGAGAGAATATGTGAAAATATGTATAAGGTTAAGTTCCCATGATGAGTTTTTGATCCTGTGTATTTTTGGTGAGCAAAAGATGCAACATTTTACAGTTCCAGCAAAGTGGATGGGATTTATAAAAATCTCATGTCTACTGTCCTTTTTTTAACACAGCGTAAACTGAACTGCGGGGAGAGTTTCAAATTTGCAACATGTCAATTTCTCTTGTGGGTACACTGAGTTTTACGTGTGAATTTTTCCCATAGAATTGCATTAGATGTGGAAAATCCACAGGTAAAATACGCACATGCGTATTTCAGCAGCAAAAACACCCTAAAAACACATTAACTCCACATAGGACTGTTTTAATAAATTTTTGTCAAAGCCAAATACCAGGAAGTATCAAAAGCAAAACAGCTTTATTTACAACATGACATACCAAAAAGAGACAACAAACGTCAGCGTCAAAAACGCAATAAAAATGTATGTAAAAACACAATTTAAAAAACACAATTAACCTAATTTACCTAATAGGAGCAGAAATGATGCAGAAAATTTTCATCACTCACCATATATTCATCGAGGGAACGTAGCCTACAGATTTCTTTAGGATCAGCTCTTGGATTTGGATAAATATGTGCAGAGCTGCATCAGAACACTATGTTAAAGCATGCTCATAGTTGGTATTTTCCAGCAGGAATACTTGGTTACATATTTGGAAAGCATAAGGCCACGTTCACACATTGAATATTTGGTGAGTTTTTCACCTCTGTATTTTTAATCCAAAACCAGGAGTGACAACATGCTGCATGTGTAAGAAAACTCCCCGCAGATCAAAACATTGAAGGAAAAAATGCAAGTGAATGAGATTTTAGAAAACTCATTTATTTTGCAGCACTTGGAAAAAAAGCCCATGTTTTGGGGGGGTTTGCTGCAGTTTTTTTAATTTTGAAAAAGTCATGTCTTTTATTAGCTTTATATCCATTTTTTGTGATGCTTTATGTTCACACATGCATTCTTTTTATTAATCTCGAGAAGGCAAAACCCCATATCAATATCATGCCACGTTAAAAAAACAGCAAAAGTTGTAAAAAAAAAAAGCACAAATGTTCCAAAAAAAAGATTGACATTGGCACATAAAATTCACTGTTTGCCGTGTGATACATATTTTCATATGATTTGACAGCAAAAACACCAGGAAAAATGCTGCAAAAATCTGTGAGAAGGCACTCATAGGCAGGTAATCTTCACATGATCTTCTGCCTATAACCACAAGGCACAGTGCCAAATGATAAATCCTACATGTTTTACATTACTGGGTTTCATACGAGTTACAGCAGCTGCCATAAGAGCTAATCTCTTTTTATATTAATCAGTAATTTGCTATTGACATTTTTCTAATGACTGTGCACCAAATTAGATTTGTGCCATTTCCCATTAATGGTGTTGATCCTAGAACAGAGAATGCTTAACATAGGAAATCCCTCTACGTAAGGATGAAATATTCAGTAAGGCATTTAACACAGAACATTTGCATTTTAAAGGCAGCACTTCCAGCCTATTCTCCCCACTAACTATCCATGACTTAATCTTTACAGCTATTATTCCACAGCACCTACTATAACACAAGCTTTTATTATGTTCTTTGTAGGGTTGGATAAAAAGAGTATTGTTAATTAAATTATAGCAGAAAGCTGACAAAATCTGCAATGAAGCATAATGTGTAGCCCATGTCTTTACCCCTGAGAGAAAATCTTTCCCTCCCCCACCCTCTTAATATCTGAAAGACTGGAAAAAAACCATCAAGCCATGAAATATAAGTGTGGCCAAGGGACATAAGATGGAGACTAGCTGTAACATACTCTGGACCTTTATTATTTAGTGAATTTAATTTCGGTGACAACTCTATGAAGTGTACTCGGCCATACTGGCAGCCGTTGAAATGCACAAGGTGCCTTTATTATAGAGCCATGCTTTAGCAATTTATGATGTGACTGTACATTTCAATTTCAGATGTGTTTTTGACAAACTGGCACCTAAAATGTATCCAATTATTGAGAAATTTGTAATAAGTGAAATTTTTATACATTTTACTATATTATATACAGTACAGACCAAAAGTTTGGACACACCTTCTCATTTAAAGATTTTTCTGTATTTTCATGACTATGAAAATTGTACATTCACACTGAAGGCATCAAAACTATGAATTAACACATGTGGAATTATATACTTAACAAAAAAGTGTGAAACAACTGAAAATATGTCTTATATTTTAGGTTCTTCAAAGTAGCCACCTTTTGCTTTGATGACTGCTTTGCACACTCCTGGCATTCTCTTGATGAGCTTCAAGAGGTAGTCATCGGAAATGGTCTTCCAACAATCTTGAAGGAGTTCCCAGAGATGCTTAGCACTTGTTGGCCCCTTTGCCTTCACTCTGCGGTCCAGCTCACCCAAAACCATCTCGATTGGATTCAGGTCTGGTGACTGTGGAGGCCAGGTCATCTGGCGTAGCACCCCATCACTTTCCTTCTTGGTCAAATAGCCCTTACACAGCCTGGAGGTGTGTTTGGGGTCATTGTCCTGTTGAAAAATAAATGATGGTCCAACTAAACGCAACCCGGATGGAATAGCATGCCGCTGCAAGATGCTGTGGTAGCCATGCTGGTTCAGTATGCTTTCAATTTTGAATAAATCACTAACAGTGTCACCAGTAAAGCACCCCCACACCATCTCACCTCCTTCTCCATGCTTCACGGTGGGAACCAGGCATGTAGAGTCCATCCGTTCACCTTTTCTGCGTCGCACAAAGACACGGTGGTTGGAACCAAAGATCTCAAATTTGGACTCATCAGACCAAAGCACAGATTTCCACTGGTCTAATGTCCATTCCTTGTGTTCCTTAGCCCAAACAAGTCTCTTCTGCTTGTTGTCTGTCCTTAGCAGTGGTTTCCTAGCAGCTATTTTACAATGAAGGCCTGCTGCACAAAGTCTCCTCTTAACAGTTGTTGAAGAGATCTGTCTGCTGCTAGAACTCTGTGTGGCATTGACCTGGTCTCTAATCTGAGCTGCTGTTAACCTGCGATTTCTGAGGCTGGTGACTAGGATAAACTTATCCTCAGAAGCAGAGGTGACTCTTGGTCTTCCTTTCCTGAGGCGGTCCTCATGTGAGCCAGTTTCTTTGTAGCGCTTGATGGTTTTTGCAACTGCACTTGGGGACACTTTCAAAGTTTTCCCAATTTTTCAGACTGACTGACCTTTATTTCTTAAAGTAATGATGGCCACTCGTTTTTCTTTACTTATCTTCTTTTTTCTTGCCATAATACAAATTCTAACAGTCTATTCAGTAGGACTATCAGCTGTGTATCCACCAGACTTCTGCACAACACAACTGATGGTCCCAACCCCATTTATAAGGCAAGAAATCCCACTTATTAAACCTGACAGGGCACACCTGTGAAGTGAAAACCATTTCCGGTGACTACCTCTTGAAGCTCATCAAGAGAATGCCAAGAGTGTGCAAAGCAGTCATCAAAGCAAAAGGTGGCTACTTTGAAGAACCTAGAATATAAGACATATTTTCAGTTGTTTCACACTTTTTTGTTAAGTATATAATTCCACATGTGTTAATTCATAGTTTTGATGCCTTCAGTGTGAATGTACAATTTTCATAGTCATGAAAATACAGAAAAATCTTTAAATGAGAAGGTGTGTCCAAACTTTTGGTCTGTACTGTATATTCTAGACAAGTAATATGTAAAAAATTGGTGAGGAAGGAAGTTCTAAAGGGGTTATCCAGGACCTTTTCTTTCTTTTATGGGACTAAGCACTTAGCACTTATCGATAGGTAGTTGCTAAATACCTGCTTGTTCTGTCATGTACCGATCTCTTCTTGCTCCTGTTGGCGATTCTCCTACTTCTAGTGGCATTACATTGGCAGAGCAGTTTCTTCTCTTCCACTCTGCTCTATCAATGAGGCATCGCTGGCATCATCATGACAATCGGCTACCCACTCCCTAGTGATTTACATTGCATGAGTTGGCACATGAGCAGTGCAAAGAACTCTGCAAGTGACTCTAATGAGGCAGAAAGTTGTCAATTCGTGAATTTGATGTGTTAAAAATCAGGAAAAATTGGCAAGTGTAAGTTTTTGATCACTAAAACAACAGGACCTGATATGAAGTACCTACTTAAAGAGGTTGTCCACTACTTTTTCATTGATTACCTATCCTTAGGTCATGAATGAATTAATTCTGAATCATGCCAGCAAATGTGATAGTCAGGACATCTGTCTATGAGCTGAATCTCAATAGAACATGAGTAATGCAGCAAGACAATGGCTGTCGTTCTATAAAAGAATGGTTACAAAATAGTAAAATGAAAGCTTTGGAATGGCCAAGTCCTGACATTAATTCTATACAAATATTATGGAAGTGACGCGCCCCCTGGGCCGTGGGGTACTCGGTAGCCGGGCCGGTCGATGCTGGGGGATGTCACGGTGGCAGTGAACCGGTCCATGACCCAGGGCGGTCAATTAAAGGGCAAAAGCAAAAGGGGAGTGAAGTTTTTATAGATATAATGTTCATGACGCCACCTGTGGTATGCGGCTATATGGGGCCGCCGCTGCAGTGCAGATCCTCTGGAGCTGATGGTGATGCTGCAGAGTTGGTTCAGCTTTCCACAGGCAGAGCTTAGCCCTAGGGCAGGATATAGTGATGCTATGAGGTAGATGTTGTCGGTGCGGTGTAGTGCAGGTGATAGCGCAGATAATGACCAGTCCACAGCTTAATGGCGGTTTCCACTTATCTTTACTTGCAGTTGTTAAGCAGACCGGGTCACGGGTACTAGCTGGTAGTAGAGGTCCAGGTGGCCTGGAAGCAAGTAGGGAATCCACCTCACCAGGTGAAGTTGTAGGCCTTCCCTCTGCGCTAATCTTTTTGGCCCTGCTGCTTGTAGCTATGCTGCTGCACTCATCCCTGAGTAAAACGTTTGTTTCTCACCCGTATGGCAGGCAGCTCGGGCCTTCCTGGAGTGTCGCTCCCATGTGGCGGTACTAGGCTCTATGTGCTGCTGAGCCTCCAGGCGTCTGGTGGGGCCAGCAGACCTGCAATCTCCTGCCCTCCGGATTCTGCTGCTGGGCCTTCAGTGCCCCACAACCACAGACTCCGCTGTCCGGTTCCTTTGTGCCTCTCTCTGGGGTGAGCTTGTGCACAGCTCCCTTCCCCTGGTCCTTCCTCGTCGCTGTCCTGTCTTCAACTCCTCTCAACTATCTCTAACTAACCCCGCCTCCAGATTCCAGTGTAAAGGGGAAGAGCTCCCCTTTCTGGTCTAGAGCCAGGAAAGTGTTGTATGCTGTGTAAGGCAGCACTAGTCATCATAATGGGGGATACTCGCTGCACCGGGTCAATTAATGCACACCAGCAATGTCTTTCCGGTATTTCACAATGCTGCAGTTTATTGCACTTCATAAACCACAGTTCACACATATAATGTCCACGAGCCCAAGTGGCAGACAGGCCCACTTGGCCCTGGTTACAGCCTTCAGCAAGGTAATACTTTAGCAATGTCCATACAAGTGTCCATATAACAAAGTGTATTACCTTTGCCGGGTTTTAGCTGCTGCAGTCCATTTAATCTGCCACCACTGTGGCTTTGCGGCTTCCCAGGTGGGGGTCTCTAGCCGTCGTTCCCTCAAAGGCCACTGACATCCACACAGGATCCAGGCTTTGCCTTTCAGGACTCTTCCTCTGCCTTCCAAGGCCACTAGCATCCACACAGGATCCAGTCTAGACCTTTCAGGCATCGGGCTTCACTCGGCCTCACTAGGCCTCACACGGTCAGTGTCCCACACACACGGGAACAGGCCTTACGCCTCTCTCACAGAATACACCTGTCTCCCATCAAGCAGTGTTTATATATCGATCCCGTAAACACACACACGCAGACAGGACCTTGCTGATGTCACAGTCATGTGATCAGACAGACATTCTGTGCGCGCAGGACCTGTGCTATGTCACAGTCATGTGACCAGTCACCTGAGGGGGAAGGTACATGGTCAGGTAAAACACATCCTGGACCATTACCGTAATGCCAGCAAGTCGCTGCATTACAGCTGGTATACCTGATTAGGGGACCCCCTCCTTGCTTCCAGGCATGGCATCACTCCTTGTAAGGGAGGCAATGCCACTGTAGCAACCGGACTCCTGGGGTGCCACAGAATCACCTGAAGTGAGCAGTTCATGAGAGAAAACCCACCAGAGTTGAAGCTGTTTAGCAGGGAGGAATAGGCTAAAATTCCTCCAAGCTGATGTACAGGACAAATCAACAATTACTGCAAATAATTAGATGAAGGTATTGCTGCACAAGGCTGTCAGGTTCACATACTTTTCTCACTAACAGACATATAATATTGGATAATTTTAATAATTTAATAAATGAGAAGTATAATATTTTTTGTTCATTTTTTTATTTGTTTCTTTCTATCTACTTTTAAGACTCGTGAAAATTTTATGTAGTTTTAAGTCAAATTTATACAGATATGTGGAAAATTCTAAAGGGTTAAAAAACTTTCCAGCATTACTGTTTTGTGGACATTTTTATTGTAAGAGGAAATCTTTTTGAAAATGATAGGGTTAAACATTGAAATATGTTTTAAGTCTAAGATAAATTAAAAGTAAAATGGATTTGGTCACTGGATTAAAGGATAATTTTATGGGGACTATAACTGTGAGTGGATTTGCTTTACACATGCTGACATATTCTGATAGGTCGTCCAAAACAACAATGGCTCTGTTAAGGCCTGTATGTGTCTTGATTACTAACATAAAAGCACCATCTTTTTCTTCCTGATTTTTGGGTTTATTCCCTCTGACATCCCTCCATATGTTTTCACCATCCATTAGGGTAATGATGCAGCCAACCTGGTTTGATCCTCCACAAAGAGCCCAATTCATTAAATTGTTTTTGCCCAAATTCTAGTGTAAAACACCTTCAAATGTAAGTTGAGCAAAAATGTTACATTTGGTGCTTTCACGTCAGTTCCGGCGATCTTCTGCATAAAGTGCTGAGCTGAGTTAGGACAGATTGGCAAAGCTCACCTGGCAAATTCTTCAAAATTGATGTGACTTTGGTTCCATAAACTGTGCCATAAACGCACTCCAGTCCCTGACTGGATTGACATTTCTCTTGGTAGAGCATGAGATGCACCTAATTCATTAAGTGCTGTGCGCCTCTCAATAAATTAGTCCCATCTTACTCCAGTACTGTGGTTTTGCAGGCCAGTTTTAATGAATCAGGTCTAAGGGGTCTCCCTTTATGGTATATAGTTTTGTTGATTCCGGCATAGCTCACAGATGCTCAATCAGATCGAGATCTGGGAATTTTGAAGCCAAGTTTAAACCTTCAATTATATGTAATGTTTCTGAAACCATTCCTGAACAATTGGACTGTGGGTACATTATCTTACTGTACAAGGTCATTGCCATTTGGAAAAAACTGTTGCTATGAAGTGGTGGACTTGATCTGCAGGAATCTTTAAGTAGACTTTACCACATGAATCCCAGTGCCCAAAGTTTTCCAACAGAAAATCATCCATTCTTCCCTCGATGATCCACATGATGGAAAAGAACATTTTATTCCTCAGACCAGACTACTTTCTACCAATGCTTCATGGTCCAGTTCTGATGCTTAGAGGCCTGTTGTAAGGACTTTCAGCTATCAGGGGTCTGCATGGGCACTATGACAGTTATACAGCACCCTACGCAGTAAGCTGTGATGCAATGTCGATAATAACAACCTATCATAGCACAAAGCATATCAATGGGTCTTTAGCATCAATGATCCTCTCACCAATTCATTGTTTTTTCTTCTTTGGACCACATTAAAGAGGTTGACTACAACTTTTTCATTGATGACCTATCTTTAAAATAGTAGCACAGGTATAAAAAATATATCTGGCGCGTTTCGAGCCAAGCTGACTTTTAATTGTAGAAATGTGTCAGATATATTTTTTATGCCCATGCTACTATTTTAATGAATTCACAGTAAAGTTTTTGTGCTTCTAATTCGCTTTGCTGGATTGAAAATCTCTTTTCACAACTTTGAACAAAGCTGCTTGATACCTCACAAGCTTTATTCGTGCATAGTGGAGTGGATTGCCCAGGAAACCAGGCTGAACAACATACAAATATTGGATGAGATGATCTGTAGCTATAAACTATCCTATTTATCTACATTTAGGACTTCTGTGAAAAATCTGATATAGTTTTAGGTCAAATTTATGCAGAAATATGGAAAATTCTGAAGGGTTCACAAACTTTCAAACATCACAGTAATAGCAAATGAGAAGTTAGAGTAATAGTACATTGTGAAGTATCCAAGTAATGTCCATTCCTTTACAAAAGTTGAACAGCAACTAGATACAAGACGTGAACTGAATATTCACTTTATAAAAAATTGCTGGTAGCCTATGGAAAGGGGAGGGAAGAAAAGAAGGGGGTGCAGGGAGCAGCTGTCGAGAGTGACAGAGGCACAGAAACTCAGAGAGGATGGTGTCACTTTCTAGTAAGTGTTTTATCTCACCCCAGTTCTTAGTGTGCAGCTATACGCCTTAAACATTGCTATTTAATGTCCTCCTTGCTGCTGCAGCTTTTGGGCATGTGCTACAAAGAGATAGAGGAGCAGGATTTTGTCTTCTTCCCACTATGTATAATATGCATTGGAGATATTATAGCAGGTAATCTTACCCACCAGCTCAGTGAAATTTGTAATTTGCCATCAAATATGCAAAGGGAAAAACTAGTGGGAAATGCCATATAAAAATCATAAAATGACGAGAAATAATGTTACTACTTCTTTATATGACAGCTTGTTTGAAATCCTCTACAGATGTTAACCATCACTGTGCAGCTCAGTTGTTGTAATGCTGCCAGGTCTTGCTGTGGGTTGGATTATCTAGGCAACATTTATGGAGTTTGTATGTTCTCCCCATGTTTACATGGGTTTCCTCCTGGTATTCTGATTTCTTCCCACACTCCAAAGACATACCGATAGGAAATTAAGATTATGAGGCCCAATGGGGACAGTGCTGATAATGTCTGTAAAGTGCTGCAGAAAATGTTGACATATTATATAAAGCCTGCATGTCCTTGTATTATAAGATGTAGTGCTTTTACTGTATCCTGTCCAACAAGGTATTCCGACAACGCCAATCTGATAATGAAACACTGCTTTGCTATAATTTGACACTATGTGATTTGCTGTCCAGCATCCTACAGAGTCAGGAATGGAGGGTCAACATAGAGCAGATGAGGAGCAGGCATGTAATGTGTAGCATACTGTACTGTAGGGAAGAGGAGAGAAGAGACTATCAAGTGTTTGGTGTACCAAACGTCACACAAGCGGGAGAGAGCAAGGTCATGTACTCTACGAGTATACTGGCTTATGGAGTCATTTCAGCTACTGACAGTAAATTAGATAATAAAACTTTATACTGCATTTAAAGAATTTGTACTTTGATAACTCCCTTTATAACTTTAGACACTTTATTTGGTGTATTTCCATTTAATTGTTTTCTAATATTTTCCAAAATCTGAATTTATAGCTTTAGTGTGATACTCGCTTTCGCTAATTGTACTATTTGTCATGCATCATACAAATTTAGAGGCATTTATTATTTTATAATACTGGGCAGCATGTTTCCTATAAGCATGTATATTATAAAGTCAGTTATGGATATTGAGTAGCAAAGTCTCAGCAGCATGGAAAAAAGTTAACATTAGCCTTATTTTTACTATAAAAGATGGCAGATATGATTAGATTGTCATCACATAGAAGTGATGGATAAAGACTTGGCTTCCAAGCTGAATAAAATAAAGCAAGCAGCGGCTTCATGGTGTGTTTGTGAGCTTGCGATGACAGCATTGACATAAATTACACAGAGAACTTCACCCTTTTTGCCATAGGAATTAATGACACATTTTGAAATCACAGTGGGTTTTATCAATGAAATCAAAGAAAAGTAGAACAAAGGGCTCGTATGTGCGCTTCTGAACTTCTGAAATCTGAGCCTTGTCTGCAGAAAATAAGTGAGCATGCCCCATGGAGTTAATCATCTTTGACTGCTTTAGGCAACCTCTTGTCGTTCACCCTATTAGGGCATGCTCTGCTTACAAGCCCCTTCCATTAGCAAAAGCCAAGAGTTCATAGTGTATGACTTGAAATTCTGGAGGATAGATTTTCCATTAAAAATAGTTGATGCAGTGGATGGCCCTGTCATTCTTATGGTTTATGGGCAGCAGCTCTGTACAAGTTGTAAGGAGCCATAATATTGCACCTATTGAATTTTGGTTCCATGCTCTACCTCCCTATGCCTCTTATTTCAGAAACTGACAAAGAACAAATTGTAGCATGTTCCATTGGATTGGCATAGCATTGCCCGTAGGAGAATGAAAGTGCATAGGGACTCTGTGTACATTATGTGCATGAGAAATTACAAAGAAGATATCTCATAGACAAGAAGTGATAGCAGAGGTTTCCAAAAGTGAGACCCCCCTAGGTCCTACGGATTCTGCAATCTGACATGAACCTGTGTATCAAAGGTTTGCCAAACAAACCAAAGTATACAGTTATATGAAAAAGTTTGGGCACCCCAATTAATCTTAAGCTTAATATTTTATAAAAATTGGTGTTTTTGCAACAGCTATTTCAGTTTGATATATGTAATAACTGTTGGACACAGTAATGTTTCTGCCTTGAAATGAGGTTTATTGTACTAACAGAAAATGTGCAATCCGCATTCAAACAAAATTTGACAGGTGCATAAGTATGGGCACCTCACCAGAAAAGTGACATTAATATTAAGTAGATCCTCCTTTTGCAAAAATAACAGCCTCTAGTCGCTTCCTGTAGCTTTTAAGGAGTTCCTGGATCCTGGATGAAGGTATTTTTGACCATTCCTCTTTACAAAACAATTCCAGTTCAGTTAAGTTTGATGGTCGCCGAGCATGGACAGCCCTCTTCAAATGATCCCACAGATGTTCAATGATATTCAGGTCTGGGGACTGGGATGGCAATTCCAGAACATTGTAACTGTTCCTCTGCATGAATGCCTGAGTAGATTTGGAGCGGTGTTTTGGATCATTGTCTTGCTGAAAGATCCATCCCCTGCGTAACTTCAACTTCACTGATTCCACTACATTATTGTCAAGAATCTGCTGATACTGAGTGGAATCCATGCGTCCCTCAACTTTAACAAGATTCCCGGTGCCGGCATTGGCCACACAGCCCCAAAGCATGATGGAACCTCCACCAAATTTTACTGTGGGTAGCAAGTGTTTTTCTTGGAATGCTGTGCTTTTTTGCCGCCATGCATAAAGCCTTTTTGTATGACCAAACAACTCAATCTTGGTTTCATCAGTCCACAGGACCTTCTTCCAAAAAGAAATTGGCTTCTCCAAATGTGCTTTTGCATACCTCAGCCGACTCTGTTTGTGGCGTGCTAGCAGAAACGGCTTCTTTCGCATCACTCTCCCATACAGCTTCTCCTTGTGCAAAGTGCGTTGTATAGTTGACCGATGCACAGTGACACCATCTGCAGCAAGTTGATGCTGCAGCTCTCTGGAGGTGGTCTGAGGATTGTCCTTGACTGATCTCACCATTCTTCTTCTCTGCCTTTCTGATGTTTTTCTTGGCCTTAACAAGAACTGTCCCTGTGTTCTTCCATTTCCTTACTATGTTCCTCACAGTGGAAACTGACAGGTTAAATCTCTGAGACAGCTTTTTGTATCCTTCCCCTGAACAACTATGTTGAATAATCTTTGTTTTCAGATCGTTTGACAGTTGTTTTGAGGAGCCCATGATGCCACTCTTCAGAGGAGATTCAAACAGGAGAACAACTTGCAAGTGGCCACTTTAAGTAGCTTTTCTCATGATTGCATACACCTGGCTATGAAGTTCAAAGCTCAATGAGGTTACAAAACCAAAAATAGTGCTTTAGTAAGTCAGTAAAAAGTAGGTAGGAGTATTTAAAACAAGAAAATGATAAGGGTGCCCATACTTATGCACTTGTCAAATTTTGTTTGAATGCAGATTGCACATTTTCTGTTAGTACAATAAACCTCATTTCAAGGCAGAAACATTACTGGGTCCAACAGTTATTACATATATCAAACTGAAATAGCTGTTGCAAAAACACCAATTTTTATAAAACATTAAGCTTAAGATTAATAGGGGTGCCCAAACTTTTTCATATAACTGTAAATTAGCATGTAACTATATGTATATGGGATGCTGAAGCTCACAATTCAAGTGTTGTAACTGAGGGCAGGTATCAACAACCGTCCTCATGGTCAGATACTGTATTATACTGATGGGATTGATCATGACATTCGGTAATTTTAAAAGAGTATCTGAGCTATGGTTACAATTTATCTTTTAACCGATTTCTCAATCTCAAATTTTACCCTTCCACTGCTTGTTCCTATTGCGCTTAAAGTACTACTCCAGCGGATTTTTATTATTTTACAGCTGAAATGGTGCCACTAATCTAAGTTCTTTTCCTGCACTTGGTCTCATACCTAGCCAGTCGCCGTCTTCATCTGCTATCGCCGCTAAAGGTGAAGGACAGTTCTGCTGCATTCCTACCCCTGAAGAAAACAATCGCACTGTACAGTATTATGCGGTTTTATATGTAATATGAATAGTGATGTGCATTTTTCATACTGTATGATGGTAATGTACAGCGTATAAGAATGTAAAGTTTTAATGCATAATGTGAATAGTGCATAGGGTAAACACAGGATTAGATCTGGGATAGTATGAGTACTGTTTATATAGTTAAGTGGCTTATCAACAGCAAAGGACATAAGATAAGGATAGGATCTAATCGGATATAGTTAATGGATAGAACTAGCCCAGTGGGTGGGGATTAGTGTTACTGAAGAGTGGGCACTTCCTGGTAGTGACTCAGATAGGGAAGCGCCGTGACAAGTTCAAGTTCAGGTGCAGTGGGCTGCTAGGGTCAGCACGTGCCAATCATTCGAGGCAGTGGGAGGCCATACTGATGTTCCTTGTGGACAAGTTTTCTTTCTTCATCCCTATTGCTCATTGCCCAAAGATCCTAAAGTGATTTAAAAAATATAGATGTGTGTGAAATCTATTGTAAAATCTCCCAGCCCTTAGTCAATAAATGTAAACTGAGGAAATTAAAGGACTTATCAATATAAGAACATATTATATTTGTATATCCAAAAAATGAAACCATAAATAACAAAAAAAAAACATAAATCATAAATTAGAAATATAAATGGGCAGCACAGAGGCGGAGGAGTTATCACTGTTGGTTTTGCATTGCCGTGGTCCAAATCCAACCACGGACAACATCTCCATGAAGTTTATAGACTCTTCCCATTCTTGTGGGAGTTTCTTCCCACACTCCAAAGACAGTGGGGAATTTAGATTGTAAGCCCCACTGGGGACAGTGAATGATGACAATGTATGTAAAGCATAAAGTCTTTAACAATGGGTAGGTAGATGGTAAAAAAACAACAACATTTAGTTAGTCTATGTGTCTGTGTAGATAGATATATTGCTTCCAACAAATGCTTGTAGATTACCTCTTTATCATGCCAAACCTATTCTTTGTGTTACATGAACATTCTCCAATTTTATACTTAGTGGAGCCAGATACGCGGTAATTAATTTGAAGCAGCTACACTATTTAACATAATCAAGAATTTCTTTTTCCATTGTTTTATTGGAGAAGACATTTTAAAAATGATCCTCAGTCTCCCACATTGTGCTATAATTAATGACTGCTATGTCACCGCTCTCATTACTTTTTATCATTAGCAAACGGTAAGTCTGGGCATGGTACACTAAGGAGCTCTGTGCAATAATGAGACTTTCTCTATGTACTCATTATATTAGATAAACTGAAAGCTACATCAATGTACAGTGTGACATTATACTGTCACATCAATGTATATCATCAGCCTCTTGGGTAATCACTTTACTTCTTATATTGCTGTGTTACTTTCTATTTTCTTTTGCTTAGTCTACTTTTTAATATACATACTGGTCTTCAGTCAATGTGCTTTGTCACAACTACAGTCTCAGTTTCAGTCTGCTTCACCCTTTTATAAAGTTAGGAGGCTGAGAAGATATTTAACTTTTTAGATTCATATATTTTCAATTCTTCTAATTGCATAAAAATTGGTCCTGAATCCTGAGGAGCCCAAAACATTTCCTTGCTCCATATGAGGAGACCAGTACTATAGATGATGCTTTGTCGTTTGGGCTTTTTGTAATTTAAAAGTTCCCATTTAAAAAAAATGTTTACATTAATGTGTATATCATTTTTTACTGGAAAGGTGCCAGATTGATTTGAATTTGTGTAATAACAAATTGTATAATTCAGGAAAAATTGACATGGGCACATTTGTGCCTACCACTTTAAATATTACATTGAAAATGCTGTCCTAAAGTAAAATAACGTTGGGATTTTTAGGATAATCAAGTGGGTGAATTGACATGTAAACCTAAATTTGAAAACAGAATGTCCTTTGGTGGTTTTGTTAAAAAAAAAAAATCTCTTCAGAATTTAATTTTTAATATATCGGAGAATACGAAGGATATCATGTAATCACCTAAAGTATTGATCAATAATATAACTTGAGCTGTTGATCTTGGCCTGGAGGTTTAAGTCTGGTTATTGAATTTGTCAGCCGGGTTAAAGTGAGAAGGAGGCCCTATCACATTGCTGTAAACCGATCAATATCACAAGGACACTGATTGAGCCAGGAGCAGACATAGACAGAAAAGGGCCCCTGTGCAACAATAGTATATGGGCCCTTTACAGTCCAAAAGCTCATCATAATGCACCCCTTTAGAGGTGCACAGGTTGCACCAATGGTATCTCTATCCCTTGACTGAGCCCTCCATACCTCTCCATAAAGCGTAAATGCTTGTGTGGCACCCCAGAGGGTCTGGTTGCCACAGTGGTAGTAATACCATGTCTGGGAGCAAAACAGGAGTTTCCTGGTCAGGAACACATTACATGCAACACCTCCTGTCCCAGACCAGAAAGGGGAGGATCCTGCCCTTTATAACTGGATTTGGGGGTGGGGTTAGTTCAGTCAGTGTGTGAAGTCAAGTGGGACACGAAGGAGTAAAGAGCCAGGGACTGGAGCTGGAGTTAGCTCGTCCTGGATAGTATCTACAGAGGACCAGACGCCGGAGTCCGAGGCTGTGGGGATTGCATACCCAGCAGCAGATACCGCAGGGCAGGAGATTGTAGGTCTCCTGGCCCAACAGAAGCCCGGAGGCTCAGCAACACGAAAGGACCCGTACCGCCACAGAGGTGCGAGGAATACACAAGGTCCGAGTCTCCAGCCATACGGGTGAGCGCAGCACGTTACACTCAGGGACGTGGGCTACAACACGACTATAAGCGGGATAGCCAAAGAGTATAGTCAGAACGGCAGGCCTACAACTTCACCTGGCCAGGAGGGCTCTAGGATTGTTCCCAGACTGATCAGGCCCTCATCACTAGCCGGTACTCCCGTTGGGGCCCATATAATTACCAACAGTAAAGACCCTGGGACTGCACTGCCACCACCATCATCCATACACGCTGCCCTGAAGCTCCACTCTTCCTGTGGGGAGTTACATCACCTTGCTGCACATACCACCAGCTTCAGCGGACTGCTCCGCAGCGGCGGTTCCCAATAACCGCATTCCACAGGTGGTGTAGTCGGACATTTACACCCATATATATAAATACGCCTTGGATTGACCACCTGGGTCACGGACCGGTTCACCCCCACGGTGACTACAACCCACAGCATCTACAGGCCCTGCTCCGGGTACCCCACGGCCCAGGGGGCGCGTCACTTGTTCCTGTTGTAGAATGTGCTTCACTGCAGACGTAACATACAGAGGCACGTTTAGTGCTTATGAGCTTTTATTACGTTCTTGTGGTGTAGTCTGGGCACAAGATACAGGTTGGCGCACACAGACACTAAATTGCTGTAAATATCAGAATACAGCTGCATGATGAGAATTTACATTCTCAGCTCTGCAATTAGACTGGCCTGGTTTTAGTCCAGGTACATCCAAAACCGGAGGTAAAGTTATACAATTCACTTATACAGTGATTGACGAAAGTGTTGGCACTCTTGAAATTGTTCTAGAAAATAAAGTATTTCTCCTAGAAAGTTATAGCAATTATACATGTTTTGTTATACACGTTTATTTCCTTTGTATGTATTGGAACACAAAAAAAAATGAGAAAAAAGCAAAATGGACATAATTTCACACAAACCCCAATAAATGGGCCGGACAAAACTGTTTGCACCTTCAACTTAATATTTGATTACACACCTTTTGGAATAAATAACTGCAATCACTTACTATAAACAAGCTTCATACACCTATTACAGGAAATAAACATGTATATAACAAAACATTGGACAGATTTGAGATGGACGGCGAGAGACTGGAAGTTGTAAAGGACTTAAACCTACTCGGATGAATGATCTCTCAAGATGCAGCAATGACACCTTAAGTCAATAGGAGAACAGCTATAGGCAAATTAACAATGAAGTCACTGGACAAGGTCTTCAAATCAAGGAACATTTCACTGACGATAAAGACATGACTCGTACATAGTCTGGTATCTTCTGTGGCAACATGTGGATGCGAAACCTGTACAATAAAGAAACAAGACAGAAGAAGAATCAATGCTGTCACTAGAAGCAAGGATCACAAAGGTACAACCTGCCTACTTTGGATATGACTCGCCCCCTGGGCCGTGGGGCACTCGGATCCGGGCAACAGGGCAATAATGGGGGTAGTAGTGGCAACCCGGTCCGTGGCTCAGGGTGGTCAGACCAGTGGCAGTCTTCTATATGTTTTGCAATGTCCGACTACGCCACCCGTGGATTGCGGTCAGGGCTAACCGCCGCTGCAGTGCAGACCGCTGGGGCAGATGTAAATGTGCAGCACTGAATAGTACAACTCCCCACGGGAGGAGTATGGCCCCAGGGCAGTATATAATGGATGATGGAGGGGATGATTCCGACCGCAATAGCCAGGAAACGGAGGCCTCTTAAACAGTTCAGGGTCTTTATTAGAACAGGTGAGATGACCCAAAAACAGTCCCAGCTAGGAGGGGGCCTGGATGTCTGAGAACAAGTGGGAAGCTGGCCCTGATCAGGGTGAGGGTGTAGGCCGACCGTGCTCTCTGCGCTGTCTCTGGCTATTTCCCTCCTCGTGGTGTAATAGCCCACGTTCCTGAGCTTGCCGTGTCTTCTCGCCCGTATGGCTTGCAACTTGGGTCCCTTTCTACTCCCGGCCTGGTACGGCTTTGCTGGTCCCTTCTGCTGTGGCGGAACCTCCGGGCTTCTTAGGCCAGGGAACATACAATCCCCTGCGGACTGGTTATTTGCTGTAGGACTTGGAATCCTCACAGCCTCAGACACCAAAGTCTGAAGATTAGTTTCTCTATCTGCCAGGACAGGCTCGCTTCGCCTCTTGTCCCTGGCTCGTTGCTCTCCTACTGCCACACGGCCTCTTAGGCTGCAACACAACTGTCTGTCCCTGCTCTGGGACACCTCTCGATCCAGAGACAGGTTGTCCAGTTCTCCTCTAACCCTGCCCCCAGTTCCAGCTTTAATAGGGGCAGCCTGCTCCCCCTACTGGCCTGGGACAGGAGGTATTGCATGCTAATGGTCCTCGACCAGAGAACCTCCCCCTTGCTCTCAGACACAGCTTTATTATACATTTGTGGCATCCAGGCCAGGGTGACACAGATACATCATACGAAGAGAGCAATCACTGGAGAAGGACATTATGATCGGAAGAATAGAAGGAACAAGGAGAAGAGAAAGACCAGCAACTTTATGGCTTGGTACAATCAAGATAATGGCGGAGAAGGCCCTGGTGGACCTATTGAGGCTTGCACAAGATCGATATCCCTACAGAGCGTTCATCCATCAAGTCGCCACTGTTTGAGATCGAGCTGAAGGCCATTATTAATAATAATAACAAAACATGTGTAACTGCAATAATTTTTTTGGAGAAATACTTAATTTTCTGGAACAATTTCAAGGGTGCCAACACTTTCGGCCATGACTGTATATACAGGACCAATGTGGATTCATTATAATGGGTCAAAGCATCAGTGACCACAAAACCTATAGGAATAAATTAGCTGTTGGACTGTATGCTGAAAAAAGCAAGAAAGGTAGAATTTGACTTAGGCTTATTATAAATATGGACCTGTAAGGAACATTAACAAATAGCACAACAGCATTCCAGAAAGCTCAAGAGCTGCTTTCTGAACTTTAAAAATCATCCGTCCATCTCAATAACTCAATATTATCTGAAAACCAGACATGTAAATTTCTGTGACGAAAGGTGCAGCAGTATTTTTACTGTAGAGTTTATAAATAGCAGATATTTGACATTCTATGTGATTTGTGAGCTTTAAAGGGAATCTGTCAGTAGGTTTTTGCTGTGTAATCTGAATACAGCACAAGGTAGGGTTTAAAAAAATGAATTCAACGATGTGTCACTTATCAGGATGTATGCTGTTGTTTACTTACTTTGAAGGTTTTATCACTAGGAGATTATCATTGCTGGGACTAGCTGCCTCGTGCCAAATCATCCAATGACAGCCCCTCCTGTGATAAGCAGCTCACTGTCAATAGACAATGTACATAGAGAGTCTGGTGTGGGCAGGGTTAGCTTTCTAAGCTCTGCTACATGCTACATCTAAGAACTTTGATTGTGTCACAACTGCTGCATCCAGTAAACTAAGTGATACCTCCTTGGAATTGGGGTATCTCTTACTACATAAGGCTGCTCTCAGATGAAGTAACCAAAACCTGGTGACAGATTCACTTTAAGTTAAAATGTTCATGAGAATCTAGGATGGATTATACCTTAGAATGTAAAATCTACATCAATGCTACTATTATAGATGAAAACTTGTATAAAGTTTTTATAGTGATGGCTTAGGAATTATTCAGCTCAAATTCCTATATTCCTGACTTGTTATTTCATTGTTTTTCTCTTTTGCATGATTTTTATTTGTCATTTCATTTGTCACTTCACTATATTAAGTGGAGTTTTCTAAACCCCATTTACAGATTGCATGCTGCAGATTTCCTGCATAAAAGTGGTTGATTTTCCCACAGATATCACTATTGCCATTAGAAAAGGTGAAATTCATAGTGAAATCTGCATCTATGTGTACAACTCTGATGACAAGGTCAGTGGTTTCTACACATTTAAAGATAACACTTGATTTTATGACTGAGTCATGTCCTGATAAAATATCTTTTCAGCCAAGTACAATATTTACATTAAAATCTAGTCTTTAGTTCACAAAGTTCACATAAAAATCAATATCTTTTAATTCATGAAATTAATTTTCATACATGAAAAATGTGCTTTACTGCTTATGAACCAGCAAAATGACAGGCAATTGTGAGTCTTAGTAATAAGCTGTGGACTATGTGACTGAGAAGAGAGTATATGAAGAAATATAGTAATAAGAATTTTTATTTCTATAGCGCCGACATATTTCTTTGCAAATGAATAGGAAATCTAATAATGGGAAACGGGCATGCATATTTGGACTATAGAACAGATATAAAGGAATAAGAAATTATTAAACAAATTGTTTGCAGTCGTTTGTTACATTTGACTTAGACCATGCTCACACGTTCAGTATTTGGTCAGTATTTTACACCAGTATTTGCAAACCAAAACCAGGAGTGGGTGAAAAATGCCGAAGTGGTGACGTGTTTCTGTTAGGCTGTGTGCCCACGATGCGTTTTTAATGCATTTCCGCAGCGTTTTTTAGAGTCTCATCCACACACAGGTACCATTAAAAAATCTGTAAAAAAAGAATAAAATAAAAAATAAATGTATACTTAGCTTCTGTCGGCTCGCGCTGCGCTCCTACTTGCTTCCCGACACTTTGCAGTGAATTGAAGGACCTGCGCTGACGTCAGAGTCATGTGACGGGTCACGCGACGCTGACGTCGGCAGGTCTTTCAATTCATTGCTGCCGGCAGCCGGGATGGAGCGAAACAAGCCAGCGCGGGTCATCGGAGGGTAAGTATATATTTATTTTTTTATTTTTACCACTCTCTCGGGTCACACTATATAAATCCATGCTGTTTGCATGGATTTATATAGTGTGACCTAGTTGTCACAAGCACTTTCCAAGTGATGCTAATAGCTTGGAAAGCGCTTGTCAATCCACATGCGGAAATGTCAGTGAATGAACGCTCCATTTCCGCATGTCCCTGGCAGGAAAACGCATGTACAATCCGCACCCGTTTTTTTCTGCCAGGGAGATTCAGGAACGCTCAGGAAAAAATCCTGAGCATTTCTGCATCGTGGGCACATAGCCTTATACTTTTCCTCTGATTGTTCCACTCCTGGTTTTGGCTTACAAATACTGATGTAAAATACTGACCACATACTCAACATGTGCACGTGGCCCTAAAAGGAATCTGTTTCCAGGTTTTTGTTGCCATATCTGAAAGCAGCATTATGTAGGTGCAGAAATCCTGGTTCCTGTAATGTATCACTTACTGAGCTCTGTATAACCTCTCCCACACCACTGATTGGCAGCTTTGTGTATGCTGTGCATAAGAAGAAAGCTACCAATCAGTGGTGGGGGTGGGGTTATACAGAGCTCATGAAGATGGAGGACTACATGGGAGCAGGTATACTAGACCTCTACAGATAATCTCCTACTTTTAAAACAGTATATTTTTTTCAAAACTACAGCAAGCTGCCAGAGTCTCTGTTTCTACATTATACTGCTCTCAGATTAGGTGCCAAAAAGAGCTTACAGTGTACAAAAGAGAGAGACTTAACCAGTAAGGGCTCGCTCATAATAGCGTGTAATACAGAGGAGTGCAATGAGAGAAAATCTCGCATTGCTCTCTGACCAGTGTTATTCAATGAGGCACAACAGACCTGCAAATTTTCTCTCATGCCTATTTGGCATGAGAAAAAAATTGCAGCTTGCTACGATTGGCAGCGTATCTCGCATGGCATGCACCCATTCAAGCGAATGGGTGCAAGCAAAACATTGGAATGCACTGCAGTGTGGGAAATGGTGCCAAGCATGTTTTTTCTTTAATGAACTTTGAATAGGACCTCAAAATGTTTTCATTTTTGTGTGAAACCGCGAATTTCAGGAAATTCGACTCAAACTCGATCCTCCAATAATCGATCGGTTCATCTCTACTTACTTCTGAAGATGCTACTTTTGGGCCCCATTCCAAATTTTGATGCACCCCTGTAGACAGTCCACTATGATATTGTTTGTACAGATGCTGGCCAGGTTTCTGAAAGAAGCCCAAAGGGATTATCCAGCCCCGTCCAGAGTCACTCACTTCTGCATCGTAAGCTGATTACACTATGACCGCACACACCTGATGAGATGTGTATGTGATCAGAAGGTATTGTGCATGTGTCCAGTTTATTAGCTGTCTTGGCATGTGAATGGGGTGGTAGCATCATCATCACTGCTCACTTCCAATGCAGAAGTGAGCTTTGCTTTATGGTATTGGATAACCACTTTAAACAGTAAAATCATTACAGAAAAGAACATACAACGTTAATTCATTTTCTTCCAGACATATTTCATATTTATAATATATAAAGATTTGCTCATAAAGCTTCCCAGCCTATTAATATCAGCTCACATATATATGTTTAGCATTTGCTGGTCATTAAAAATAGGGGGTCCTCACGTCATTTTTTTTGGGTCCCCCCTTTTTAATATCCAGGCCCCTTCCCAGAATAATAACACCAGCCCCCAGCTGTCTGCTTTCCCTCAGCTGGTTATTAAAAATAAAGGGGTTCCCACACCATTTTTTTCATTCATTTATTTATTTAATTATTAGATTAAAGTACAGAAAACTACACACGCAAAGCACTGATTATATATACCTCACTGACATATTTCTATCTATCTCTATCTTTGCACAACTAACACCTAAACACCTGTTATTTGTATTTTTCATTCTATTCCAGCACTTGACACATAAATGGCATACAGATGTGCACAGACACAGATACATACAGATGGTGTTACTGTTAGGTGCCAGGCGCTTGCTGGATCAGAAATGGGTTCTGAATCATCAGCAGATTCTGTGGTCTCCCATTCTGGTTCAGCTGGGGCTGATGCTGCACAGCATCACCGTCGGTCCCAACACCTAGCCAATGCACGAGAGGTACAAGTGGTAGCTCGTGTATTTGTGCCTAGCAACATGAAGCACAGGTTGCGGAGAGAGACTAGGCCACTGCAGCCTAAGTCTAAAATGCATCGCACTGAGCATGCCCGTGACATGGCGCACCGTGATTGGTGGTTCAGGAACCAGCTGACCCGGTGACCTGGCACCGCCTGATTGGTCACAGGCGACGTCACCAATGGTGCGACAGTGGGGCAGGGCTTAGTTTTTAAAAGGCCCGCCCACAAACATGGTGGCGCGCTCAGATCATTTGAGCTAGTTGTTTGGTTGTGCACGCATCTCTCCTGAGCTCCTCTAAGAGCCATATTGAGCGGGTCGGCTCAGTCCGGTAGTACGCCGGCTGAGTGCACGAGTACCTGGCGGAAATCACTCCCGCACACTAGCGTCGTCTCCTATAGCGTAGCGCCTGTACCGTAGACAGGGCTACTGCTCCTAGTCCGGTCACACGTCTCCCTGCGGTTCTTGGAGATAGTGTGAACCGCTTTAGCGCCAATCCCCATAGCGTAGCGCCTGTATCAAAGACAGGGCTACTGCTGTTCCCACGGTCGCACGTCTCCCTGCGGTTCTTGGAGATTGTGCGAACCGTCTTACCCTTCTGTGTGCTTTAACACGAAGGGCTAAGATTGTTGTTAGGTGCGTCGCCGGTCGCTCTCCCTCCGTGCAGTTAACGGAGATATACCCTGTCCGGTGTGAAGTTAACACGGAAGGGTTATCTTTAGTTGGTTGTCTTCCCTTCTCACCCAGGAAGAGTTCGGCAGCAGTCCACCAGGCTGCATCGAGGACCCCGGGGTCGGTTGCTTTCCTATTTAATAAAGTGTTTGCAACCGTCCCCCTAACAGTATCTGAGCGCCAGGGTCTTGCCGAACATGGCCGACAACCAGCAGCTGCAGCGTTATATGCAGCAACTGGAGACCAGACTGAGGTCTCTGGAACAAACGGTCCCGGTTGCTGATACCACTGCACTAGCTACCCAGGCGGCTTCTCTAGCAGCCAACATGATAAACTCGACTGCCACCGCTGCAACTGCTCCTTTACCCCGCTTTGCTCTCCCGGAGAAATTTTCTGGGTACAGTAAATTTTGCAGGGGTTTTATAAATTTATGCTCCATTCATTTGGAGATGATGGAGGCACGATTTCCTTCCGAGAGAGCCAAAGTGGGTTATGTTATCTCGTTGCTCTCCCACAGGGCTCTGGAGTGGGCTACTCCACTGTGGGAGCGGAATGACCCGGTTGTGGCTAATGCAGGTCTTTTTCTTAGGACCTTAAAAAGCGTCTTTCTGGGGCCTCAGGTCACGCATGATACGACTCTTAAGCTGCTTGCGTTGACCCAGGGTTCGGTCACCGCCAGCCACTATGCCATTCAGTTCAGAACCTTCGCGGCTGAACTGGATTGGCCGGAGCGGTCGCTGATCCCGGTGTTTTGGAGGGGGCTGGCTGGGCACATTAAAGATGCTCTAGCTACCAGAGAGATTCCAACCTCTCTGGAAGAGTTAATTACACTTGCTAACCGAATTGATCTGCGTCATGCAGAACGCAAGTTAGAGCTGGAGCTTTCCAGACCTCGGTTTCAGTTGGCACCCGCTTTCTCTAGGCCTATCTCCAAACCCGTGGTTTCCAATCCGGAGCCTGAGGCTATGGACATATCCCGGACTAAGTCTAAGTCCCCTCGTTCCCGACTCACACATCCCCTGGAGTACCCCGTTAATAAGGTCTCCAAGCAGTCGGGAAACGAGAGTGTCTAACCGCCGTTGGAGGGGGTGTGTTACATTCAGGGGTCTCGTCCTCCAAATTACTTTATGTGGTGACGTTGTCCTTCGGAACAACCGTGGTCACAGCCAAGGCGTGGGTGGATTCTGGAGCTGATGGCAACTTTTTGTCTGCAGCATTTGCCCAGAGATATGCCATTCCTATGGACTTACTGCCTAGGCCAATGAACATCAGGGTGGTCAATGGGTCCCTGCTGGATACACAAATTACCCACCAGTCTGTTCCTCTCACCATGTCGTTTCCTCAGGGTCACCGGGAGGTTATCGCCTTCCTTATTATCCCCGGGGGGATTAGATGAGGTGTTATTGGGCCTTCCTTGGCTACGCCTTCACTCTCCACACTTTGACTGGTGTGCAGGGAGAATTTCGTCCTGGGGTAAAGACTGTGTGCCCCAGTGTATGATTACAGCTGCTCGAGGAGCAGTCTCTGAGCCTCCTTCCGACTTGTCCGCTCTGCCTGTGCAATACCGGAGCTTTGCGGATGTCTTTTCTAAAAAGGCTGCTGAGACTTTACCTCCCCACTGACCATATGACTGCCCTATTGACCTGGTCCCCGGTACTGAGCCTCCTCGCGGTAGGGTCTACCCTCTGTCTGTACCCGAGACCCAGGCCATGTCTGTTTATATCAAAGAGAATCTGGCTCGGGGGTTTATCAGAAAATCGGTCTCTCCTGCGGGAGCGGGGTTTTTCTTCGTTCAGAAAAAAGGGGGTGATTTGCGTCCCTGCATTGATTACAAAGGATTAAATGCCATCACCATCAAGAATAAATATCCTCTGCCCCTTATTTCTGAGCTGTTTGACAGGTTGCGAGGGGCTCATATTTTCACTAAACTGGACCTGCAAGGGGCATATAATCTGGTGCAAATCCGTGAGGGCGACGAGTGGAAAACAGCCTTTAACACTCGTGATGGCCATTACGAGTATCTCGTCATGCCTTTTGGATTATGCAATGCTCCCGCGGTTTTTCAAGATTTTGTCAACGATATCTTTCGGGATTTGCTGCTATCTTCCGTGGTAGTCTATCTTAATGATATTCTTATTTTTTCCCCGGACCTCTCCACACACCGAGAGGATGTTCGCAGGGTTTTCGAGCGATTGCGAGCAAATTCCTTGTACTGTAAGCTGGAGAAGTGTCAATTTGAACGAGAGTCGTTACCGTTCCTGGGCTACATCATTTCCAGTAAGGGATTGGCTATGGATCCACAAAAGTTGGTGGCGGTACAGAACTGGCAGGAGCCCCATTCTCTTAAAGCGGTACAACGCTTCATGGGCTTTATTAACTACTACCGGCAGTTCATACCACATTTTTCCACCCTGGTGGCTCCCTTAGCCGCTTTAACCCGAAAGGGTGCCAATCCCAAGGACTGGTCTCTGGAGACATCTGAGGCGTTCCGGGAGATTAAATCCTACTTTGCTAGAGCTCCCATTCTCCATCGCCCGGATGTGGACAAGCCATTCTTCCTGGAGGTTGATGCCTCTTCTGTCAGAGCAGGAGCGGTTCTCTCCCAAAAGAATGAACAGGGTCGGACAAGACCATGTTTTTTCTTCTCCAAGACCTTCTCTCCAGCAGAGAGGAATTATACTATTGGTGACAAAGAATTGCTGGCCATTAAAATGGCTTTTTCAGAATGGAGGTACCTCTTGGAGGGAGCTAAGCATCCGTTCGTGGTATATTCCGATCACAAAAATCTGTTATACCTACAGACGGCGCAGCGTCTTAACCCGAGGCAGGCCAGGTGGTCTCTTTTCTTTTCTCGGTTCAATTTCTCCATCCATTTCTTAAAAGGAGAGAAGAACCCTCGGGCGGACGCTTTGTCCCGGTCCATGGATATGGCTGAGGATGAGGGCGAGCCAAGGCTCATTGTTCCGCCAGAGTGTATGCGGACGCTGGCTCCAGTGTCCCTGAACCAGGTTCTTCCCGGGAGGACGTTTGTTCCACCAAATTTACAGAATGAGGTACTGTCCTGGGCACATGCCTCTAAGATCGGAGGTCATTTTGGGGTCAAGCGTACCACAGAGCTTCTCCAACGCTCATATTGGTGGCCTCGGCTATCCCAGGACGTTAAGGAGTATGTCCAAGCATGTGTCTCCTGTGCTAGAAATAAACCATCCCGTCAGAAGCCGGCTGGTCTTCTTCATCCGTTACCCATGGCGGATAGACCTTGAGAGCTGGTTGGGATGGATTTTATTGTGGAGTTGCCTAAAGCCCGGGGAAACATGACTATATGGGTGGTGTCTGACCATTTCTCTAAGATGGTTCACCTGGTCCCTCTGCCTAGGGTTCCTTCCTCCCGGGTTCTGGCATCATTGTTCATTCGTCACGTTTTCCGTCTCCACGGGATGCCTGATAAGATTGTCTGTGATCGGGGACCACAGTTTTCCTCCCGGTTTTGGAGAGAATTGTGTAATTTGCTCGACATTGAACTAAATCTTTCCACTGCTTATCACCCAGAGACCAATGGTCTGGTGGAACGCACTAACCAGACGCTGGTGACATACTTGCGCCATTTCGTTTCGGCCAACCAGAATGACTGGTCGATATTGCTTCCCTGGGCAGAGTTTGCCTTAAACAACGCAGTGGCGGATTCCACGGGTCAGACTCCGTTTCTCCTAAATAATGGCCAACATCCGTGAGTCCTGGTTCCTATGCCAGTTTCCTCTGTGGAACCTGGGGTCAGAGATTGGGCTCAGGAGGCGCGGGAGGTTTGGGATCATACCCAGGAGGCTATTTTGGCTTCCAAGAATCGGATGAGAGAGTCGGCTGACGCTCATCGTCGTCCAGCCCCCCTATTCTCCCCAGGCGACAGAGTGTCGCTCGCGGCTCGCAACATTAGGGTACACGGGGAATCCGCTAAGTTTGCTCCCCGTTTTATTGGTCCTTTCAGAATCCTGGCCCAAATAAGCCCTGTAGTGTACCGGTTACAATTACCTCGACACATGAGGATTCACGACACCTTTCATGTGTCACTTCTCAAGCCGGTTCGTCTGACCAAATTTTCGGAACCCCAATCTTCTCCAGACACCAGGGGTGATGATTTTGTGGTACAGGCGATTGTGGGATCTAAGATGGTTCGGGGGAAAAATTTTTACCTCGTACAATGGAGAGGTCATGGATCTGAGGATCACTCCTGGGAGCCTGTGGATCACATTCATGCCCCCCTGCTCATTGAGGAATATGAGCGTCAAGTGGAGGGAGAGGTTTGAAGGGGGGATAATGTTAGGTGCCAGGCGCTTGCTGGATCAGAAATGGGTTCTGAATCATCAGCAGATTCTGTGGTCTCCCATTGTGGTTCAGCCAGGGCTGATGCTGCACAGCATCACTGTCAGTCCCAACGCCTAGCCAATGCACGAGAGGTACAAGTGGTATCTCATGTATTTGTGCCTAGCAACATGAAGCACAGGTTATGGAGAGAGACTAGGCCACTGCAGCCTAAGTCTAAAATGCATCGCACTGAGCATGCCCGTGACATCGCGCACCGTGATTGGTGGTTCAGGAACCAGCTGACCCGGTGACCTGGCACCGCCTGATTGGTCACAGGCGATGTCACCAATGGTGCGACAGTGGGGCAGGGCTTAGTTTTTAAAAGGCCCGCCCACAAACATGGTGGCACGCTCAGATCATTTGAGCTAGTTGTTTGGTTGTGCACGCATCTCTCCTGAGCTCCTCTAAGAGCCATATTGTGCGGGTCGGCTCAGTCCGGTAGTACGCCGGCTGAGTGCACGAGTACCTGGCGGAAATCACTCCCGCACACTAGTGTCGTCTCTTATAGCGTAGCGCCTGTACCGTAGACAGGGCTACTGCTCCTAGTCCGGTCACACGTCTCCCTGCGGTTCTTGGAGATAGTGTGAACCTCTTTAGCGCCAATCCCCATAGCGTAGCGCCTGTATCAAAGACAGGGCTACTGCTGTTCCCACGGTCGCACGTCTCCCTGCGGTTCTTGGAGATTGTGCGAACCGTCTTACCCTTCCGTGTGCTTTAACACGAAGGGCTAAGATTGTTGTTAGGTGCGTCGCCGGTCGCTCTCCCTCCGTGCAGTTAACGGAGATAGAGCGTACAGCTATACCCTGTCCGGTGTGAAGTTAACACTGAAGGGTTATCTTTAGTTGGTTGTCTTCCCTTCTCACCCGAGAAGAGTTCAGCAGCAGTCCACCAGGCTGCATCGCGGACCCCGGGGTTGGTTGCGTTCCTATTTAATAAAGTGTTTGCAACCGTCCCCCTAACAATTACACTGACACATGTGTAAGAGGGTGACCAGGACGGTCATGTGCCTCTTCCCTCTTTGTGCACATACTGTTGTACTCTGTGTTTATATATGAGTATGTATATGACCTAATGTCTGATGTGTTAGTTACAGGGACAGTATAGGTTAGGTATAGATAGAGTATTCGATTAGGAATTGGGTACAGTGCAGTGGTGGGAACAATAGTTTAGGATAAAAACAGTTAATGTGTTTAACAATAGCTCCAGTGTAGGAGGAGCCGGGGTAGTTAACAGGAGGTTTAGTGACTGCAGCAGGGTAGTAAAAGGGAAGTCTGCCCAGCAACCGAAGGAGGATTGGTGATTGGTCCAGTCAAAAGGGGGAGGAGTTTGGGCCAGGGCAGACCAACGTTTTTTCCTGTCAGTCAGTTAGAGTCTGAGGGAGAGATATGAAGCGCAGTAGTTGGTGGTCCGGGGGCACAGAAGCAGGATCGGTCCAGCAGCAGAGGAACGTTAGTCAGGAACTCTGAAACAGACTTTCCATAAACGTTCAGGGCCTACGGTCCACAGTAACCAGCAGAGTAGCTTGTCTCAAAATCTTCCCAAAAGGGGAAGTCGGACGGGAAATAGTACGGAAAAGACAGTACGGTACTCTTAAAACTGCGAGCATCTCAGGGGCCAAAGAGGTAGACTATGGAAGGGATAGCTCAGGATAAACGGATGGTGAATATCAAAATGTGCTGTGCAATGGACTGTGAACCTGTAAAAGTATGTACCCAATACTGCATGTTCCAACATGTTGAAGTTGGACCGTTAAGTAAAGTTCTTTTTTATAAAATGTAATGGAAGTCCCTAAATGTGTGTGCGGCTGTTCTTGAAGTGGAAGAACCGAAGACAGCAGAGATCTGCGACCAGATTGTGAGTGTTACACACCACACGCACAGCACAGGAGAACTGGGACATTTGTCTTTGTCAGGGAACCAGGGTGCAGTTCCTCGCCACTACTTCCACCCTGCACGCCTCACACATGGATAGCACATGGACAAGGACCACAAACCTCACCGGTACTGTTTTTTCCAGAACCAGAATTACCAGGATGTGTTAAGGAGGCCTAACATAGGGTGTCAAGTTTTGTCAGAGGTGCAGCTATTAGCAACTTTTCTGGGGTGTAAGAAAGCCTAGCTTATCCTGCCTGTGCTATTTTACGTCTTTGTGATGTCAAGGCCTTATTTTCAGACATGGATCAGTCTGGAACCTGTTTATCACTATATATGTGTCCTCATTTTTTTTACATTTAAAAATGCACTTATTTGTAGAAAAGTATAATGGCAGATATATAGGAAACGGTGCTTCATTTCCACTAAGTGCTCTAAGGTACAATCTCATTGACAAAGTGTGATAGATGTAGCAGGGATGTCAAGCTTACCGGAGGAAGTTGTTGCCATAGAAACCTTAACCACAGGATCGAATAACTTTTTACCTGCTCTTAGTGTATCAAAGGTTCATGTGATATTGATATGCCTTCATCATGATGACTAGAAGGCTCGCACCTCTGCTCACATCGCCATCAGAGAAACAATTATAGCCTCCTTCTATCTCTCAGGTAATATTTCCACTTTACGAGTTCCTATATTTCTCTGTCTCATTTTCCTTATTAGTCCCTATAATGAACATACCTCAGCTCACCCAGAATACAGAGGTTAGATCGGCTCATCTTCACTAAATCTCCCACTGACATAATCTCACGTTTTTAATTGTCCCATTCCTCATGGTCAGTGTTGCTCCCAATGTATTACCCATTCCCACACATATATACCTTAACATCCCAGCTTTTATTGTATTACTCCGATCTTCATATATTCACCAGTGACCTAATCTTATTTATGGCCGCTGTTCCAGTTTTCCCTTGAGGTGCAGTTATTTATGTACATACTTGTAAAATCTCCCAGACAATAATCAATGAAATGCAAAATAAAATGAAAGGACTCAACAATAAAAGAAAAATATTAGGTTTGTATAGAGAAAATAGAAACATAAATCATAATAATAAAGGGCAAGTGGAAAAAAAACATCCAACTGAGAATATTATTGTCCTTTCTCTACAGAGAAAAAGAGAAATAGTGTGTAGATAGATAGATGGCAATATCTGTAGTGCTTACACACACACATGTGTGTATATATATATATATATATATATATATATACTGTATATATAACATATATACATATATATATATATATTATGACAGAGTTACTGGTATGGTATATGAGGGGAGGTATGTGTCGCACAGGTTGCTAGCCTGTGTGAACTGAAACCAGTGGCCTTTCTGCCAGTATGTTATATGCTGGTGGGTTAACTCACTTAAAGGGCGTGGTTTTAGGGGAATGACATAGTGATGGGAGGGAAGTCATTCCCCATACCTCCACCCCAGGGTGTGGCTGAGCATCGTTTAAATGTTCAGTCCTGTTTTTTTTTCCTTTGAGTTGTGCTTGGAGGGGCAAGGTCTCCAGACTGGACAGCCATAACTCAGGAGGGAGCTGAAGGCTGGACATAACCTGTGTGGACGACCCGTACACACATATATGGACTGTGCTATAGTTTATCTTTTGTTTTGTTGTTTAGACAAGTAAGGCTGTACTTATTTTGCTGGAGTGCAAAGCTTAATGCTGTTAATAAAGCCAGCACAGAAAACCCGGGTTCCTGAGTCTACTTCCGGAAGTGGCCAAGCGAGTCGTCCTTTCCCAATATATATATGACACTCATGCCACATAACCCTATTGACAGCAGTACTGAACACCCCGGAGTACTAGGAGAAGGGAACACATGACCGTAGGGAGGGAGGGACCCTCAAATCCTGGAGGTTTTATTATTTATATTGCGTTATAAGGCTGGATGTTTCCCCTTTTAGAAACAGCAGTCAATTTGTGTGTCTGGTTTCTTATTACTGTTTGGAGGGAGGAGTTAATAAAAAAAATATATAACTTCCTGTCTCACTGTGGCTTCCTCTTTCTTCTACTTGAAGAGATGGCAGAGGCATTTGTACAGGCTCATGGAGTATAATACAGGATTTATTACCTCACAGAGCTGGGCAATTTCACTTCTCCCATCACATGCTAGTGTAGTATCATCTAACTCAAATATAGAGGAAAGTTTTTACCTTAGACATTGCTCCTCCACCATTCACTTCTGTAGTGTAGAAGTGTTACCTCAGACATTGTGCTCCCCCATTATTTACCTTATATACCAGCCTCATTCACTGCCCCTTTATTTACACTGCTGATATGGCTGACATCTAATATAGTGATGATATTATGCCCCACATATGATGTCTGCAGCTTCTCATAGTCCTGGTGTGATGGTGACTGTGAGGAGTGTGTGACAGAAGGAGCAGTACAAGGGCAATCATTTTACTCTGCTCAAGATGCAGTAGAAGGGAGGACTTGTATTACAGACAATGGTGGGAGAAGAGCCGCCTTGGGCCAAGGGCATGTCACATAAATGATGGGCCAGTATGGAGAATATAATGTTCTCATTATCCCTCATGTCCAGCCTCCTCCATACAGGTTATTAGTCACCCTCGATGTATATTGCATACATGCTGTATACTGATAATGCTGTATAATGCTCTACGATCTTTCTGGTATCAGACCACCATGTTATCAGTGCTGTATACAGATGCTGCTGTGTGCAGGTCATTAGTCTCCCTCCTTGTATATAACATACATGCTGTATACTGATCTACGATCTTTCTGGTATCAGACCACCATGTTATCAGTGCTGTATACAGATGCTGCTGTGTGCAGGTTATTAGTCTCCCTCCTTGTATATAGCATACATGCTGTATACTGAGCTACAATCTTTCTGGTATCAGACCAACATGTTATCAGTGCTGTATACAGATGCTGCTGTGTGCAGGTTATTAGTCTCCCTCCTTATACATAGCATACATGCTGTTTACTGATCTACAATCTTTCTGGTATCAGACCACCATGTTAACAGTGCTGTATATAGATGCTGCTGGGTGCAGGTCATTAGCCCCCCTCCTTGTATATAGCCTACATGCTGTATACTGATCTACTATCTTTCTGGTTCTGGTATCAGACGACCATGTTAACAGTGCTGTATACTGATGCTGCTGTGTTCAGGTTTAGTTACCTGTCTCTGTGTGTGGAGGCCAGGTATCTGTATGAGTTTATATGGAGCTTCAGTCTATGATTATTATCCATAGCCTGCTGAAGCCTTTAGAAGCTGGTAATGTCAGAGACCCCATAGTGTCCGGTGACATGGGTGTACTCACCATGGGGCAGGGGGGGGCAGCTTCCCCCCCTAGAAGCAGGGACGCAAGCCGCACACCAGGGCCGGCGTCAGCACCCGGCACACCCGGGCAAATGCCGGGGCCCTGAGCAGACGGGGGGCCCCTCACCATCAGCGCCCGCTCCCCCCTGCTTGCTCAGGGCCCCGGTACCCGGCACAATACTTACCCCTCCCCGTTCCTCCGCGCAGTAGCTCCTGCATCCTCCGCAGCTGCTGCACTGTGACGTCTCAGGTCAGAGGACGCGGTGACGTCTTTACACCGCGCTCTCTTCTGAGCAGTCACAGCACAGAGCAGCATGAGGCCGACCACGCTGGAGTCCGGAGCAGCGGCAGCAGGTGAGACGTGAGGTGAGTATTTGATTTTTTTTTTAATGTATGGAGGCCTGTGGCAGTATAAGGGAGGGGGGTGAGGTGGGGGTGTGTGACATCCTGCATGGGGCATTATAAGTGGGGGTGTGTGACATCCTGCATGGGGCTTTATAAGGGGGGTGTGACATCCTGCATAAAGGAATTATAAGAGGGGTGTGACATCCTGCATGGGGCATTATAAGGGGAGGGTGACATCCTGCATGGGACATTATAAGGGAAGGGGGGTGACATCCTGCATGGGGCATTATAAGGGAGGGGGGTGTGTGACATCCTGCATGGGGCATTATATGGGAAGGGGGTGTGTGACATCCTGCATGGGGCATTATAAGGAAGGGGGGTGTGTGTCATGCTGCATGGGGCATTATAAGGAGGGGTGACATCCTACATGGGGCATTATATGGGGGGGACAGCCTGCATGGGGCATTATGTGGGGGGAACAGCCTGCGTAGGGCATTATGTGAGGGGAACAGCCTGCGTGGGGCATTATGTGGGGGGGAACAGCCTGCATGAGGCATTGTGTGTGGGGAACAGCCTGCATGGAGCGTTATATGGGGGCCAGTATTCTGTATGGAGCGTTATATTGGGGCCGGTATTCTGTATGGAGCGTTATATGGGGGCCAGTATTCTGTATGGAGCGTTATATGGGGGCCAGTATCCTGTATGGAGCGTTATATGGGGGGCCAGTATTCCGTATGGAGCGTTATATGGGGGCCAGTATCCTGTATGGAGTGATATATGGGGGCCAGTATTCCGTATGGAGCGTTATATGGGGGCCAGTATTCCGTATGGAGCGTTATACGGGGGCCAGTATTCCGTATGGAGCGTTATATGGGGGCCAGTATTCTGTATGGAGCATTTTATGGGGGTCAGTATTCTGTATGGAGCATTATATGGGGGCCAGTATCCTGTATGGACCGGTATATGGGGGCCAGTATTCCGTATGGAGCATTATATGGGGGCCAGTATCCTGTATGGAGCGATATATGGGGGCCAGTATTCCGTATGGAGCGTTATATGGGGGCCAGTATTCCGTATGGAGCGTTATATGGGGGCCAGTATTCCGTATGGAGCGTTAAATTGGGGCCAGTATTCTGTATGGAGCATTTTATGGGGGCCAGTATTCTGTATGGAGCATTATATGGGGGCCAGTATCCTATATGGAGCGTTATATGGGGGTCAGTATTCTGTATGGAGCGTTATATGGGGGCCAGTATTCTGTATGGAGCGTTATATGGGGGCCAGTATTCTGTATGGAGCATTATATGGGGGCCAGTATCCTGTATGGAGCGTTATATGGGAGCCAGTATTCTGTATGGAGCGTTATATGGGAGCCAGTATTCTGTATGGAGCGTTATATGGGGGCCAGTATTCTGTATGGAGCGTTATATGGGGGCCAGTATTCTGCATGGAACGTTATATGGGGGCCAGTATCCTGTATGGAGCATTATATGGGAACCAGTATCCTGTATGGGGCTTTTTATGGGGGCCAGTATACTGTGTGGAGCGATTCGCTGGTTTCTGAGCTATAGTGGAATTTACAATAGATATCACTCATGTAATGTAAGAAGTGAAATCTTTGCATTGTACTATATATATATTTCTCTTCGGTATCTGTGACCATGGCTTTCCCCCCCCTAGTTTTGATCCTGGGTACGCCCATGTCCGGTGACATATATAAATCATACCTCCCAACTTTTGAAGAACAAAAAGAGGGACAAATCCCTAAGTGTGCCACAGCAAATTTTGGCCAAGCTCATGGCCACACCCCAATCTACACCCCGTTACAATTTCTTTCTCCCCTGGCAGGAGGAGATGTCAGTGGGGCGGTGATAATGAGGGGCATTCAGCAGACGCCCAAGATTGCAGGGGGTAGACCCAAATCTGCAATTGTCCGCTGTATCTGGGACAGTTGGGACTAGAGATGAGCGGATGAATTCACGGGTCTGTGGTCCAGTGTGCAAGTCAGTGCTACCTGGTGGCTGGATGGGAGGAAGCGGCTTTTTTGTGTCTGTAAGGCCGTCTTCACATGTTGCAGAAATACTGTGTTTTTTGTTTTCTGCAGAGGTCCGCACCAAACTACACAATAACAATCTTCTCCCCCTTATGTGATGCATTTTTGGTGCAGATGTGAAGCCACGTTTTTAATGTGTTTTTAAAGTACAGAAAAGCTTTGATTCTGCACTTAAAAAAGTAACTGCAGTTTTTTATATGCATTTTTTTTAGACTCCACATAGAAGACAAGAGAGAAAAAAAAGCACCAAAACCGCACAGTTCAGCAGCGTCCTTGGGCGCACAGGGGGCGCAGTTTTCATGGAATAACATCCACTTTGCTTTGACAGTTAAACACAGCAGAATTTTTGTACAAAAAAGCAGCAGAAAATACGCAGAATTTACGCTACATGTAAACAAGGTCTAAATTTTGAAGCAAAGTGGATGTGATTCCATGAAATCTCTGCCCTCTGTGGCCTGAAGACACTGCTGACCAGTGTTGCATTTTTAAGTGCAGAATAAAAGCTTTTCTGTACTATTAAAAAAGCATTAAAAACTCTGCTTCATGTCTGCCCCAAAATCGCATCAAATAAGGGGGAAATGCATAAAAGAAATGCAGCAAACACCAATAATCAGAGAGGATTGTTATTGCATAGTGTGGTGAGGACACCTGCAGAAAAAAAGCAGCAAAAAGAACACAGCATTTGCTCTACGTGTGAACACGACCTCAGCATTACAGTTTATAAAAATTTTTATGAGTTTAATAGAGGAAAAATATAGATCACGCCATTTATTTTACGTCATTTACCGATCCAGGTAAATAATCTGACCGCTGTGTTGTGCGGGTCATTATGATTACAGGGACACCAAATATGTTCATGTTATATGCTGATTTTTGATGTTCATTATTTTTTTAAAAAAACTTATTAAAAATGACATTTTTTTTCATTATCAAGTGTTTTTCATTATTATTTTTTAGTAATTTTACAGGATGAAAAAAATCTCTTATGCTGCCTCTAGCATACAAATGCATACAGTACAGACCAAAAGTTTGGACACACCTTCTCATTTAAAGATTTTTCTGTATTTTCATTACTATGAAAATTGTTCATTCACACGGAAGGAATAAAAACTATGAATTAACACATGTGGAATTATATACTTAACAAAAAAAGTGTGAAACAACTGAAAATATGTCTTATATTCTAGGTTCTTCAAAGTAGCCACCTTTTGCTTTGATGACTGCTTTGCACACTCTTGGCATTCTCTTGATGAGCTTCAAGAGGTAGTCACCGGAAATGGTTTACACTTCACAGGTGTGCCCTGTCAGGTTTAATAAGTGGGATTTCTTGCCTTATAAATGGGGTTGGGACCATCAGTTGTGTTGTGGAGCAGTTTGGTAGATACACAGCTGATAGTCCTACTGAATAGACTGTTAGAATTTGTATTATGGCAAGAAAAAAGCAGCTAAGTAAAGAAAAACGAGTGGCCATCATTACTTTAAGAAATGAAGGTCAGTCAGTCCGAAAAATTGGGCAAACTTAGAAAGTGTCCTCAAGTGCAGTTGCAAAAACCATCAAGCTCTACAAAGAAACTGGCTCACATGAGGACCGCCCCAGGAAAGGAAGACCAACAGTCACCTCTGCTTCTGAGGATAAGTTTATCTGAGTCACCAGCCTCAGAAATCGCAGGTTAACAGCAGCTCAGATTAGAGACCAGGTCAATGCCACACAGAGTTCTAGCAGCAGACACATCTCTTCAACAACTGTTAACAGGAGACTTTGTGCAGCAGGCCTTCATGGTAAAATAGCTGCTAGGAAACCACTGCTAAGGACAGGCAACAAGCAGAAGAGACTTGTTTGGGCTAAAGAACACAAGGAATGGACTTTAGACCAGTGGAAATCTGTGCTTTTGTCTGATGAGTCCAAATTTGAGATCTTTGGTTCCAACCACCGTGTTTTTGTGCGACGCAGAAAAGGTGAACGGATGGACTCTACATGCCTGGTTCCCACCGTGAAGTATGGAGGAGGAGGTATGATGGTGTGGGGGTGCTTTGCTGGTGACACTGTTGGAGATTTATTCAAAGTTGAAGGCATACTGAACCAGCATGGCTACCACAGCATCTTGCAGCGGCATGCTATTCCATCCGGTTTGCGTTTAGTTGGACCATCATTTATTTTTCAACAGGACAATGACCCTAAACACACCTCCAGGCTGTGTAAGGGCTATTTGACCAAGAAGGAGAGTGATGGGGTGCTACGCCAGATGACCTGGCCTCCACAGTCACCAGACCTGAACCCAATCGAGATGGTTTGGGGTGAGCTGGACCGCAGAGTGAAGGCAAAAGCGCCAACAAGTGCTAAGCATCTCTGGGAACTCCTTCAAGATTGTTGGAAGACCATTTCCAGTGACTACCTCTTGAAGCTCATCAAGAGAATGCCAAGAGTGTGCAAAGAAGTCATCAAAGCAAAAGGTGGCTACTTTGAAGAACCTAGAATATAAGACATATTTCAGCTGTTTCACACTTTTTTGTTAAGTATATAATTCCCCATGTGTTAATTCATAGTTTTGATGCCTTCAGTGTGAATGTACAATTTTCATAGTCATGAAAATACAGAAAAATCTTAAAATGAGAAGGTGTGTCCAAACTTTTGGTCTGTACTGTACATTGTACATAGCTGTGTATCTCTAGCAGTATAATCTACCTGTGGGGGCAGAGGCTGCAATACAGATCAAGTACTCAAAATTTTCCCTATTACAACATCAGAACTTGCGGCTCAGTTGCTTAAGCGCCTGTCAGCAATGTTAAGGTTGTGGGTCTGAGACCCTACGAGACTCACAGAAAAAAATGACATTTTTATAATTGCTCATTATTATTTTTACTACTTTTATAGGGACAAAAAAAAATATTTTTCATCACCTCAGTATATAGGGACCATAAAAATACATTGTTATACACAATGTATTTCTATGTATATATAGATAATTTGCTTCTGTGTTCATTGACTGCAATAGAGGCCAAGATTACTAAATTCTATCCATATCATTGTGGGCTGTGGCTCATTGGTAGAGCACCAGCCTGTGAGCACAGAGATGCGACTTCAAGCCCTGGGGGGACCTGATCACAAGAGGGAGCAGAACTGAGTAATTTAATTTATGCCCTGAACAGAGAGAAGCGGCCCAGCCTACCGAGGAGGAGCTATGGAGCGATGAAGACATTGGAGAGATGAATATAGGAAGCTGGGACAAAAGCTGTGACATGACGGGAAGAGGGAATGTGTTATGTTCTGCTACCAGAGCTAAGGAAAGAGAGGAGATCTGTCCCTACGATAGAACTCAGCTTAATCCCTACGATGTAACAGGGGACCTGATCCTGCGATCAGACCTGCTAAAGTCCTAAGCTAGTCTGTACGGAGACCTATAGATGTGGGGAAGGAATCCCTACAAGTACTAAGGACTGGGAGGAATATGGGACACCTCCTAACAGAAATAGTAGCAGACAGACGAACAAACAAAATATATAGAACATAGAGGTCAGTAGACCAAGCAAACTAACAGAGCAAGACACAGAGCACAGGCTAGCTAGAAAGTAGATATACAATGAAGTCCAGCAAAGCCAGAAGGGCGGAGCAGGATTAAATAGGCCAACAAGGTCATGTGACCAGCAAAGGAAAAAAAACCTAAGAGCAAGGTTCTAACAGTACCCCCCCTTCTAAGAGGATCCTCCGGATCCCCTAGGACCAGGCTTATCAGGAAATCTCCTGTGAAACGCTCTGATAAGTCTGAACGTGGAAACATCATCCGACCTCACCCAAGAGTTATCCTCGGGTCCGAAACCTTTCCAGGCCACAAGATACTGCAAACTACCTCTATACAGTCTAGAGTTAAGGATGCGAGAAATTTCATATTCCCCGTCCTCCACCACCGGAGGAACAGAGGCAGAGGCGTCACAATCCGATACAACAGCTTTTTTCAACAGAGAGACATGAAATACCGGATTAATTCTCCAGGAGGTAGGAACCTCCAACCTAACAGCAGATTGGTTGACAACCTGAAGCACCTTAAAGGGCCCTACAAGCTTGGGACCCAATTTCTTAGAAGGAATCCTCAACCGCAGATTCCTAGAGGACAACCAAACTATGTCACCAACAGCGAACAAAACCTCCTGTCGTTTCCTATCAAAGTAGTCCTTAGATTTTCTGTTGGCCTCCTGAAGATTACCACGCACATCCGTCCAAACTCTCTCCAAATCACCGGAAAAATTCTCCTCCTCAGGCACGGCAGATCCCAACTTGGAGAACGACCCAAACGACGGATGTCTCCCAGAACAACAAAAAAAAAGGCGAACAACCAGCAGAAGAAGATGTATGATTGTTCAGAGCAAATTCAGCAAGTGGCAGAAACTCAGACCACCCCTCTTGATTGTCTGCCACAAAACAACGCAAGAACTGCTCAACATCCTGGTTTTTCCTTTCTGTCTGGCCATTAGATTCAGGATGATATCCGGACGAGAACGATAAATGAACTCCCAACCTGTCACAAAAGGCACGCCAAAAACGAGCCACGAACTGAGGACCCCTATCAGAAACAATGTCAGTAGGAACACCATGAAGTCTGACAATTTCCTTGACAAAGGCCTTAGCGAGAGTTTTAGCGCAGGGCAGTTTGACAAAGGGAACCAAGTGACACATCTTGCTAAAACGGTCCACGACCACCCAGATGACAGTAAAACCCTCAGAGGGGGGAAGGTCAGTTATAAAGTCCATAGCCAAATGTGTCCAAGGAGCACTGGGAACCCCCAAAGGACAAAGCAACCCCGCAGCAGGAGTATGTGAGGACTTAGATCTAGCACATATAGTACATTGACGCACCCACTTAATGACTTCCTTCTGCCATCCAGGCCACCAAAAACTGCGACCCACCAGTCTCTTGGTCTCAGAGATTCCGGGATGACCTGCCAACCGAGATTCGTGACACTCAACAAACAAATCTCTCCTAAAGGTCCCAGGCACAAACAAACTCCCATGAGGAGTGTTAGAAGGGGCATTCTCCTGTGCTTTAAGAATCTCATTTTCCAAAACGGAGTCCAAAGCAGCTATCACAACACCTTCTTGTAAAATGTTCTCCTCTTTCTCAGCACCGACTATGGGAGAAAAACTGCGAGACAAGGCATCCGCCTTAACATTCTTAGTACCAGGGATGTAAGTAACGGAGAAATTAAACCGCGAGAAAAACAGTGCCCACCTAGCCTGACGGGCATTCAGGCGCTTGGCAGCATCAAGATATATCAGATTTTTATGATCCGTAAGAACCTGAATGGGAAATTCCGCACCTTCCAAGAAGTGGCGCCAGTGTTCAAATGCGAGTTTAATAGCCAATAATTCCCGATTACCAATATCGTAATTCAGTTCAGTCTCCGAAAAATTTTTTGAAAAAAAGGCACAGGGATGTAATCCATCCCCGTTATCCTGAGACAATACTGCGCCAACCCCCACAGAGGAAGCATCAACCTCAACCAAAAACGGCCTAGTAACATCAGGCTGCATAAGGATGGGAGCAGAGGTGAACCTCTCCTTGAGATACACAAAAGCTTCAATGGCCTCAGGAGACCACTGAACCGCATCAGCACCTTTCCTGGTGAGATCAGTCAGAGGTTTGACAATACTAGAAAATTTTTTTATGAATTTTCTGTAGTAATTGGCGAAACCCAAAAACCTCTGTATCGATTTCAAACCAATAGGCCTAGGCCATTCCTGCACAGCCTGAACCTTAACCGGATCCATCTCAAAACCTTTGCTGGAGATAATGTAGCCCAAAAAACTAATTCTCTGTACAGCGAACTCACATTTCTCCAGCTTAGCAAAAAGCGAATTGTCCATTAATAACTGTAATACCTCACGCACGCTCCGCCAATGAGACTCCAGATCCGGCGAATAAATCAAAATGTCATCCAAATACACAACCACATTTTTGCCGATCAAAGGTCTAAGGATGTCATTAATCAGATTCTGAAAAAATGCAGGAGCATTAGTAAGACCAAAAGGCATAACCAGATTCTCAAAATGACCCACAGGAGTGTTAAAAGCAGTCTTCCATTCGTCACCCTCCTTCATGCGCAACAGATTGTATGCCCCCTTAAGGTCAATTTTAGAGAACCACTTGGCCCCCATTAACTGGTTAAACAGATCAGGAATCAATGGCAGTGGGTAAGGATTGCGTACAGTAATTTTGTTAATCTCACGAAAATCCAGACAAGGACGTAAACCGCCGTCCTTTTTTTTTACAAAAAAAAATCCAACCGCCACAGGAGACTTAGAGGGCCTAATGTGACCGGCGGCCAAACTTGTCTGTATGTATTCCTCCAAAGCCTTCCTCTCAGGAATAGTAAGGTTAAATAAACGACTTTTAGGAAGAGTCGCTCCAGGGACAAATTCAATAGAACAATCATAGTCTCTATGGGGAGGCAAAACCTGCGATTCCTTCTCAGAAAAAACTCTCCAAAAATCCTGAATAGGAACAGGCAATTCTCCCCTATCCAAAGCTGCAATACACCCGTTACAACACTTGTCATAACATTTATGGCTCCAGGATTTAATTTCACTGGTAGACCAATCCAGTACAGGATTGTGAAATTTTAACCAGGGCAATCCCAATATTACTGGAGAAGGCAAGTTATTCAACACTACCAAATCCAATTTCTCATGGTAAACACCTTTAATAGTGAGAGGAAATTCACAGACCTTAAGAGTAATATTCTTCAAAGGGGAACCATCCACAGAAACCACAGCAATGGGGGATGATAAAGGTTCAGGTTTTAAATTGAGTCTTTCCACGAATCCCCCATCAATTACATTCAGAGTAGACCCGCAATCAACAAACACCCGAAATTCCATTAATTTTTTCTGAGCAATCGTGGAAGCAGCTAAAAATATACCCTTGGAATTTAAACAGGCAATACGGGCGTGACTGACCATTGTTTTTTCTTTCTTCATACGAAGCTCACAACCTTTAATCAAATGACCAGATTTTCCGCAATAGAAACACAAGCCTTCAGAAAATCGACGGTCTTTTTCTTGAGAGCGAGGTGCCACCGATCCAATCTCAATCGGTTCACCACTGTTAGTACACACATTCTCATAACCAGAAACTGACATAGCAGAGGATTTGCTCTCATTAACCCTTGCACGCAGTCTTCTATCCACCCGTATAGCTAATTGCATAGCCTGTTGCAAATCTTCAGGTGTAGGATAAGCAATTAGCAGGTCTTTAACCCTTTCACTGAGCCCAGCAAGAAATAGACTTTTCAGAGCAGAATCGTTCCACCCTGTTTGAGTAGACCAACGATGGAAATGAGTACAATATTTTTCCACATTACCTGATCCCTGTTTTAAACGTCTCAACTCAGTCTCAGCTGATGCGACACGGTCAGGATCATCATATAATAGTCCCAAAGCAGAAAAAAAACTATCCACTGATCTGAAGCATGTATCACTAGGTTGCAAAGAAAAGGCCCACTCCTGAGGCTCTTTGCGCAAAAGTGACATTATGAACCCTACGCGCTGGGATTCATCCCCAGAGGACTTAGGTCTCAAACGAAAATACAATAAGCAAGCATTTTTAAATGAAAAAAATTCTCGGTGTTCACCAAAAAATAAATCCGGCAAACATACCTTAGGCTCCAAGAAATGTGCTCCAGGACAGTTACTCACGTGCTGACGGAGCTCGGCCACCTCCAGAGAGAGTCCCTGCAGGCGATGAACCAAATCCTGAACCGACACCATGATGGAACAGAAAAATCTTTCCTTAGAGAATTTGCTGGCTGGACTTACTGTTATGTTCTGCTACCAGAGCTAAGGAAAGAGAGGAGATCTGTCCCTACGATAGAACTCAGCTTAATCCCTACGATGTAACAGGGGACCTGATCCTGCGATCAGACCTGCGAAAGTCCTAAGCTAGTCTGTACGGAGACCTATAGATGTGGGGAAGGAATCCCTACAAGTACTAAGGACTGGGAGGAATATGGGACACCTCCTAACAGAAATAGTAGCAGACAGACGAACAAACAAAATATATAGAACATAGAGGTCAGTAGACCAAGCAAACTAACAGAGCAAGACACAGAGCACAGGCTAGCTAGAAAGTAGATATACAATGAAGTCCAGCAAAGCCAGAAGGGCGGAGCAGGATTAAATAGGCCAACAAGGTCATGTGACCAGCAAAGGAAAAAAAACCTAAGAGCAAGGTTCTAACAGAATGAGTCCTCAAAGCGGGACAGTCCCGCTGAATCCGCGATGGTTAGGAGCTATGTATGAATGTATACATATATGATCCTGCCTATTGTCCCTAGTTTGCCAAAACAGTATTACAAATGGGATGAGGATTTTTAATATAACCATAGTCACAAAGCTGACAATTTAGTTGTTCGGTGTTCTGTATGTATTAACCATGCATATATTAGCTTGATCATGTATATGTGTATTGGAGGGACATAGCTCAGGTTTATTCCTGAGAGTTGTCTATTAACTGCAGTACTTACTCCACCTGCCCTGTATGTACATATCTTTTGATTATGTACCCAGGTCTCCTCTGTGCAGCTGTGGTAAGAAGCAGTACGTTCCCTGAAGAACTCTTGCAGGATGTGCCATTAGCAGGGAAATGTAAACAATGGTGCAGCGGTCTCAGGGAGCGCCAAAGGAATACTGGACAATTTAATACATGGCAACCGACTTTTATTCTTCCTCCAATACCACTGCCACTAAAAGTCGGTTGCCATCTATTAAATTGTCCAGTATTCCTTTGGCGCTCCCTGAGACCGCTGCCCATTGTTTACATGTGAAATATCTCCATACGGAGCCAAAGTGGCAGGAGCAGCCGGGCATATTTGGATGTTTGAGGACCTGCGGTTATCCAGCTACCGGGTTAAACTACTGAGGACCTGCGGTGACGTGGTATCTGGTCCGGCAGGATCGTGTGACCACTCGAGGAGCACGGAGTTGCGAGGCAAACACCGACAGGACGGTACTACAAATAGAGGTGACCCGGAGCCTCATTAATCACACGCTTAATCTTGGTTGTGTAGACGTACACAACCATTACAGGTGAGTGCACTGGCACTTTTTAAATTATATAAATAGCCCTGTGAGTCTACACATGCGCCCTTTCTTTTCTTTTTGCATTAGCAGGGAAAGACTGCCATCTGCTGGCCAGGCGAAATCAAGCGTAACCAAATTGTGCTGGAAGATTTGCAAGGGGAGTAAATTTGGGTGCTGGACCTGATCAGGTAACCCACAGGAAGGACTTCCTTGGTATAAAAGCCCTGTGCTCCAAACCACAGGGAGATTTGGCACAAAGCAGGAGAGCAGAGCAAACGTGCTCCAGAGACGCCGCTGAGTCCAGTGTGACGGGCCTCAGCGGAAAGCCTGCGTCACCCGGGTGCCGGCCACCGCCTGGCAAGGTCCGGATCCCCTGCAAGAGAACTCCAACTCCCGCCTATGCTGGTCTAAGCCAGGATCCACGCCATGTTCTGATTGAGCCTCCGAGACCAGGCGTCGCCTGTCAAGAGCCGAGGCCTAGTTCTCTCCACCCCAAAACTAAGAGACTACCGCCGACGGTCAAGCCGTAGGAAGACTGCCTGCGATTGCAGAGGAACCGTGCAAGTGAGCAGGGCCGTCACTTCCAGCTTTCATCTATGGTAGCAGGAACGGCTCGGACTAGGATTTCAGGTTGGGAGGGGGCCGGTTGGTACGTGAGAGGCTCAACGGGCCTTGATCAAATACATCACGGGGAGACTTGTGTCCTAGCGGGAAAACCCATTGACCCCCCCCCCACGTTGGCCAGATCGGGATAGAGGACTTATGTGGTGACTCCCACATCTGGGTGCACCACCTTTGTGACAAGGAAATTACTGTTACTAAAGGCCCTGTCACACTTAGCGACGCTGCAACGATCCCGACAACGATACGACCTGTCAGGGATCTTTGCTGCGTCGCTATGTGGTCGCTGGTGAGCTGTCAAACAGGCAGGCTCACCAACGATCAGGGGAGCAGCGACATCGTGGAAAGAATCTTTCCACGATGTCCTGCTCCTGGTTACCAGCCTGCTGAAGCAGGAGCAGGCTGGTAACCATGATAAACATCGGGTTACTAGGGGCACACGCGCACCTAGTAACCCGCTGTTTATCATGGTTACCACTCTGCTACGGTGAGCGGGAGGTTACCGCTCACTTTAGCAGGCTCGTAACCATGATAAACAGTGGGTTACTAAGTGCGCGTGTGCCCCTAGTAACCCAATGTTTATCATAGTTACCAGCCTGATCGCTGCTCCCGCTGGTCACACACAGCGATGTGTGCTGACCAGCGGGAGGGCAACAACCAAAAAAAGGTCCAGGACATTCTGCAGCGATCAGCGACCTCACAGCAGAGGCCTGATCGCTGCAGTGTCACACATAGCGACATCGCTGGTGAGGTCGCTGTTGCGTCACCAAAGCCGTGACACAGCAGCGATCTCGCTAGCGATATCGCTATGTGAGACGGGGGCTTTAGTGACAGGCTTTCTTTGTTATTCCAGGTTTACTGTTGTTAGCTATATTGTTGATTTGCCTTGTTACTACCACTAACTGTTTTATGCCATTGTGGTATATAAACTGGTTATATCAATCCCTGACTGTTTCCGCCTCATGGTCTCTGTGTGTTGCATCCCGGCACCTGTGTTACACGGCCGCTCGTTTATCAGATTTAGCTAATACAAGATTTGTGCAGGATGCGTATTACTATGTAATTAATAGCCGGGAGCATTATTACCAGGCTGGATCCTGACTCTGATAACGTACTGCAGCAGCCCCCGTCACTGACTATGACGGCCCATGTGATCTGTAGGGATATAGTTGGTGATTAAATTCCATAGGTGCAAATTGTGTGTTTGGCTGAAAAAGCTATTAAATATTTCCCTGCACATCATTAGATGCTCCCATGTAGGACAGGTCTCCCTTCAGTCAGTGCTGGTCATTTGTAGCAGCTCACTGTGTATTCCCCCCATTTGTGTTATTTTGAGTTGACCCTGGTTTTGGCTCCTGGAATCTTTCAGCTCCATCTCTATTGATAATATGATTTTGCACTTAGCTACATTAAAGTTTTTTGATGGCATATATATTTATTTAATATAATGGTAAGATTCCTGGCTGCTAGTATGAGCATCCTGGAATTTATTGAGCATTCTAATTTGTTGGTCCATGTCTGTGGCGTTTTAACTGATGTGAAGGGCTTCTGGTAAAATTTATTATATGCCCCCCCCCTCCCTTTTATGGCATGGTTCAGGGGTCATGATTCAAGGTGTCTGAGGGATACTGTCCCCCTAAAGCAGAGACATATTGCAGGATGGCTAGGGTGCAACCCCATATTTTTTGTGAATTCTAGGCCTTATTTGACATGTTCTTAGTATTACACTCAGCATGTGATTTATTTTCAGAGCTACCAGCACATGTGGTAAGTACAGCAATATAATGCTCAGAGGCCAGGTAAATAAGGGGCCAGAGCCAGAATGATGGATTTAGAGGCAAGTGTTGGAGGCTAACGTTGCATATATCTGTGCACCTGGACATAGCTCATCTAAGGGTCGGACTCTGGGGAGTGATGGCTGATGTTTCGCGGGAGCCGTTGTACACCACTGTAGCTGGTTAGTGGATTTAGAGCAGGGGTGGGGAACCTCGGGCTCGTGGGCTGTTTACGTGCCTCGATGCTCTTTTATGCGGCGCCTGGGCAGATTCCCGTAGTGCTTGTGCCAGCAGCTGTATTTTGAAGGTCGCCGGCCCATTAATTTCTTCTTGCTCTGTAAGCACGCGCACAAAGTTTTCACTACTAAATGCTAAGGCGCGTGCAATGAAAGATTACGTCCTGACACTAGTGCCAGCGTCAGGACATACTTTGCAGGCGGTGTTAGCACGCAATTTGTACGGCCCCCTAAGGATAGTATAAATATCCAAATTGACCTAGGCAGAAAAAAGATTCCCCACCCCTGATTTAGTGGCTGGTGTTGAAGGCTAACGTTGCATATATATGTGCACCTGGACATTAGAGATGAGCGTTGTTCTACTCGAACTGTTCGCCAATCTCAAATTCGAGCTGTTTTGGGCGGTGTTCGAGCCGGTCGGCGAACACGAACAATTTGAGAAAAATTCGGCTGTTCGAGGTTATGTTCGATAACTGTTCGTGCACCAAAATCATAACTGGAATTTTTCTCAGTAATGATGAAAATTAATGTTAATACGCAGTTTGAGTGTACAGCGGGGCGGGGGGAGGGGCAGGGGATGGATCTCTGCAGGAACAATGAAGATCTCCATTTTTTTTTCTCTTTCCCGCATTTGCAGTGGGGAGGTGCAATCTGTCAGCCTATCAGCAGCGCACACACGGAGCGAAGTGCTTTTTTTCACACAAGCAAGGGCATGTGTCATTGGCAGTGTATGTCACATGTCCTTGCCCTATAAGACCAAGCCATTTTCCCCGTCGCCACCATTTTCTCACTGCTGCAGCTGCGTGTTAGACGGCACCGCTGTTGCTGTGTGCGCTATACCTTGTTAATTTCAAGCCAATTTTCGCACAAATATACAGATAGCTTGGGAGTAGGGAATAGTTGTGATTGCAGTCCTTTTAAGGACTAGGTTACAGCATTTCCTACGACTTTTATCAGGCAGGTCTGTGCTCTTAAATAGATAGATTGTGGGAGTAAAGACTAATTGTAATTGGAGTCCTTTTCAGGACTAGGTTACATCAGTTCCTATCAGTTTTTGCCAGGCAGGTCTGTGCCAGTGCTGTGCAAGTTTTTTTCACAGCATTTGGCTGAATCTAGCAAAGCTAATCCTTTTTGGCCTATTGCAGAGTGTGTTAGTCAGTGGAGTAGCCTATCTGTGTTGCAAGATATACCACCTGTGTATAGAATACCAATTTTTTTACTGCACCTAGTGAAGTAAAATCTTTTGGGCATAGCATCATTCTATTAGTCCTTCTATACTGACCTCCAGCAGGTTGCAAATTGAATATAATTTTTTTCTGCATCTAGCTCTGAAAAAATATTTGGGCTTCTAGCGGTGTGTGGGACTTGGTCTATTAGTCCATCTATACTGACCTCCATCAGGTTGCAAATTAAAAATAATTTTTTTCTGCATCTAGCTCTGAAAAAATATTTGGGCTTCTAGCGGTGTGTGGGACTTGGTCTATTAGTCCATCTATACTGACCTCCATCAGGTTGCAAATTAAAAATAATTTTTTTCTGCATCTAGCTCTGAAAAAAGATTTGGGCTTCTAGCAGTGTGTGGGACTTGGTCTATTAGTCCATCTATACTGACCTCCATCAGGTTGCAAATTGAATAAAAAAAATTTCTGCATCTAGCTCTGAAAAAATATTTGGGCTTCTAGCGGTGTGTGGGACTTGGTCTATTAGTCCATCTATACTGACCTCCATCAGGTTGCAAATTAAAAATAATTTTTTTCTGCATCTAGCTCTGAAAAAATATTTGGGCTTCTAGCAGTGTGTGGGACTTGGTCTATTAGTCTATCTATACTGACCTCCATCAGGTTGCAAATTAAAAATAATTTTTTTCTTCATTTAGCTCTGAAAAAATATTTGGGCTTCTAGCAGTGTGTGGGACTTGTTCTATTAGTCCTTCTATACTGACCTCCAGCAGGTTGCAAATTGAATATAATTTTTTTCTGCATCTAGCTCTGAAAAAATATTTGGGCTTCTAGCGGTGTGTGGGACTTGGTCTATTAGTCCATCTATACTGACCTCCATCAGGTTGCAAATTAAAAATAATTTTTTTCTGCATCTAGCTCTGAAAAAATATTTGGGCTTCTAGCGGTGTGTGGGACTTGGTCTATTAGTCCATCTATACTGACCTCCATCAGGTTGCAAATTAAAAATAATTTTTTTCTGCATCTAGCTCTGAAAAAAGATTTGGGCTTCTAGCAGTGTGTGGGACTTGGTCTATTAGTCCATCTATACTGACCTCCATCAGGTTGCAAATTGAATAAAAAAAATTTCTGCATCTAGCTCTGAAAAAATATTTGGGCTTCTAGCGGTGTGTGGGACTTGGTCTATTAGTCCATCTATACTGACCTCCATCAGGTTGCAAATTAAAAATAATTTTTTTCTGCATCTAGCTCTGAAAAAATATTTGGGCTTCTAGCGGTGTGTGGGACTTGGTCTATTAGTCCATCTATACTGACCTCCATCAGGTTGCAAATTAAAAATAATTTTTTTCTGCATCTAGCTCTGAAAAAATATTTGGGCTTCTAGCAGTGTGTGGGACTTGGTCTATTAGTCCATCTATACTGACCTCCATCAGGTTGCAAATTGAATAAAAAAATTTTCTGCAAATAGCTCTGAAAAAATATTTGGGCTTCTAGCGGTGTGTGGGACTTGGTCTATTAGTCCATCTATACTGACCTCCATCAGGTTGCAAATTAAAAATAATTTTTTTCTGCATCTAACCCAGCCAATAGTTTTGGCCTAATACCACAGTTTGGCCACTCAGCTCTGCTCGGTTACCATCCATTGTTTTTTTGTGCAAACAACTCCAGAGTTGTGAATTAGTTAACCACCAAAATGAGTGGAAAAAGGCCTGCTGCTGGTGGAAAGGGGAATAGGCGTGTTGGGAAGGGGAAAAAAGGTTGTGTCCGTGGGGTAGGTGCAGAAGAAAGACCATCTTCCAGCCAAACTAAAATGTCTACTTCTTTTAGCGGACAATGTGATAAGATCCCTTTCTTACGGCCACGCCAATCGCTACAAATTCCAGATGAGGCACAAAAATAGCAGGTGCTTCAACGGATATCAAGTGCTCCTTTAAGTGGGCTCTCCTCCACATCAACTTCAACATCACAAATACTCCAGTCCTCAAAGGTGTCACCCAAATCGCACTTGCTTCCTCACAGCTCCCAAATCTCCAGCTGCCCGTCTGAGTATGAGGTAGAACAGATGGTTGAGTCTGCAGAGCTGTTTACTCATACTATAGCCTGGGAATCAGAGGTCGACTCCAGCGCTTCTGTGAATCCAGACGAGGAAATGATCTGCACTGATGCCCAGAATCTTTATGAGTCGGATCCAGGACCAGACGCAGAAGGTTCTGACCATAATGTAGACCCTCATTCCCAAACTGTAACTCCTGTTGGTGGAGACAATGAGGAAGACGATGATAAGACTCAAATACCTGATTGGAGCGACAACTTTAGTTTTTTGTCAGGGCAGGAACAGGTTGGCTCTGAGGACGACGGGTGTGATAACGCACAGGGTGATGATGATGAGGTCGGAGATCCCACTTACTGTCAACCCACAGTCAGCCAAGAGATGAGGTCAGCAGAGGAGGTGGAGGAAGATGCTAGTGACGACGAGGTCAGGTTGCGCCTTCCTGGACAGAGACGTAGTACTGGAAGCACGTCAACAACTGCATCCTCAAACACAACTCTGCCTCTCACCACAAGTCGTGGTGGCTCTTCAGGTCGCATGGGTGCTAAGCCTTGCATAGCCTGGGCATTTTTTCAGATCGATAAAGATGACCCAACTCGTGTTATCTGTAACATTTGTCAGCAAAAGCTAAGTAGAGGCCAAAAAATACATAGTTTGAGTACTTCATGCATGAACCGGCACATGGACATGAAGCATAAGTTGCAGTGGGAAGCTCAGTGTGCTACAATGCGGTCTAGCCGGCCGGGCCAACCACCGTCTGCCATATCTTGTGCATCCGCAGCCTCTTCATCCTCTGTGACTGGGGGGACAGCAGTCACACCTGTTTTGGGGCGCAGACCTGCCACCTCTTTACCCGCAACAGCCAGCGTGATTGGCAGGTCATCATTTTCTTTGGAGGTGGTAACACCAGCTGGTCTTGAGTGCTGTCCGACATCGATAGCACCACCTTTGGATCAAGGCAACCTAACATGTCCGCCTGCATCTTCCTCACAGACCGGCAGTTTGCCGGGGACACCCTTATCAACCCCGTCTAAGCACAATAGCCAGCCCTCGGTCCCTCAGATGTGGACAAGTAAAAGACCATTTCCTCCTAGCCATGAGAAAGCTAAGAGGTTGAATTTCACCATCTGCAAGCTCTTGGCTACAGAAATGCTGCCTTTCCGCCTGGTGGACACAGAGGATTTTCGAGACCTTATGTCCGTCGCAGTGCCCCAGTACCAGATGCCCAGTCGGCACTACTTCTCAAAGAAAGGTGTGCCTGCGCTCCACCAGCATGTCGCACACAACATCACCGCTTCTTTGAGAAACTCTGTGTGTGACAGGGTGCATTTCACCACAGACACTTGGACGAGTAGGCATGGACAGGGGCGTTACATGTCGCTGACTGGGCACTGGGTAACTATGGTGACAGCAGGACAAGGGGCTGCTGTCCAAGTCTTGCCGTCCCCACGAGTTGTGCGTGAATCCTCTTTATCTCAAAGTTCCTCCACTGCTTCTGCCTCCTCAACCTCCTCTCGGTCCTCCACCTGCCCCCAAAGCCTGTCTGGTCATGCCACAAGCTTTCTAACTGCGCAGAAGGGATCCTGCACACCTCCTTACTATGCTGGCAGTAGGGCTCAACGTCATCAGGCGGTTTTTACTTTGAAATGTCTGGGAAATGTGAGTCACACAGCTGAGGAGTTGTGGTCAGCTCTAGAGAACCAATTTCATGAATGGTTGTCTCCACTGGACCTGAAACCAGGGAAGGCCGTGTGCGACAATGCTGCAAACCTGGGTGTGGCCCTTCGCCGGGGCAATGTCACACACGTGCCTTGTATGTTTGCATTCTGTGCAATTTAAGGGTGTGGCATCCCCTTTGTTGAGCTGACTGGTATATATGTAGCTTACCACGGGCCTGGGTGGTCTGGAGTTGGGACCCGGTCCTATTTGTCTACCCTTTTATATGCATTACTTCAACTTTGATATACAGTAAGGTTTTTAATATAGGCAGTATAGGTACCGTCCCAATTTAGGGTCACCTTGCCGCTGGTGGGATGGCTTGTATACTTTTTTTGATCAAAAATAGTTCACTAAGTACCCTATATTTATTATGCAACTTTGCTTTACATTTATATATAATGATGGTAGGGTATGAGATATATTTTTGTCTTTTGTCTTTTGTAGGTTTTGTTTCTTTTTTGCTAGTGTGAACATGCTCCTATTTCTTGCATGTCTACCATCTTAGACCTTAGTTCACATTGCCTGGTTTTTTGTCTTGTTTGCATTCTGTGCAATTTAAGGGTGTGGCATCCCCTTTGTTGAGCTGACTGGTATATATGTAGCTTACCACGGGCCTGGGTGGTCTGGAGTTGGGACCCGGTCCTATTTGTCTACCCTTTTATATGCATTACTTCAACTTTGATATACAGTAAGGTTTTTAATATAGGCAGTATAGGTACCGTCCCAATTTAGGGTCACCTTGCCGCTGGTGGGATGGCTTGTATACTTTTTTTGATCAAAAATAGTTCACTAAGTACCCTATATTTATTATGCAACTTTGCTTTACATTTATATATAATGATGGTAGGGTATGAGATATATTTTTGTCTTTTGTCTTTTGTAGGTTTTGTTTCTTTTTTGCTAGTGTGAACATGCTCCTATTTCTTGCATGTCTACCATCTTAGACCTCAGTTCACATTGCCTCGTCCCCACGAGTTGTGCGTCAATCCTCTTTATGTCATTTTTCCTCCACTGCTTCTGCCTCCTCAACCTCCTCTCGGTCTTCCACCTGCACCCAAAGCCTGTCTGGTCATGCCACAAGCTTTCTAACTGCGCAGAAGGGATCCTGCACACCTCCTTACTATGCTGGCAGTAGGGCTCAACGTCATCAGGCGGTTTTTACATTGAAATGTCTGGGAAATGTGAGTCACACAGGTGAGGAGTTGTGGTCAGCTCTGGAGAACCAATTTCATGAATGGTTGTCTCCACTGGACCTGAAACCAGGGAAGGCCGTGTGCGACAATGCTGCAAACCTGGGTGCGGCCCTTCGCCGGGGCAATGTCACACACGTGCCTTGTATGGCTCACGTGTTGAACCTGGTTGTCCAGCAATTTTTAGCCCACTATCCCAGACTAGATGGCCTTCTGCAGAGGGCACGGTCGCTGTGTGCTCACTTCCGCCGTTCGCATCCCGCAGCTCAGCGACTTACATCTCTACAGAAGTCGTTGGGCCTGCCACTTCACCGGCTAAAATGCGATGTGCCTACCCGGTGGAATTCAACTCTGCACATGTTGCAGCGACTGTGGCAGCACCGACAAGCCCTGGTGCAATACGTTCTGACGTATAGCCTGGGCCAACGAGATTCAGAGGTGGGGCAAATCACGCTGGAGGAGTGGTCTCAGATCAGGGACCTATGCACCCTTTTGCACAGTTTTGAAATGGCGACGAAGATGTTTAGTGCTGACGATGCCATTATTAGCATGACTATTCCGGTGATTTACATGCTGGAGCACATGTTAAACAGAATTCGGAGTCAGGTGGTGGCACAAGAGGAGGTGGAGGAAGTAGAGGAGGAGGAGTTGTATGCGGAAGGGCTAACATCTGCAAGGTCCAGAAGGTCGGCAGCACCAAGGCGGCAGGCATGTGAGGGTGGGGGAGATGGTTTTACCAGGGCGCATGGTAGCAGCCAAACTAGTGAGGAAGGTGCAGGAGCCCAGGAAGAAGTGGAGGACGAACTGATGGAAGACTCATCAGATGAGGGAGACCTTGATCACATTTCTGTTGTGCGAGGTTGGGGGGAGAGGACAGAGGAAGGAAGCATGATTGTTACCTCGCCACCAACACAACAGGGACTTGGTGCTCCTGGATGCGCAACACACATGAGTGCCTTCTTGCTGCACTACCTGCAACATGACCCTCGAATTGTGAGAATTAGAAATAATCCTGACTACTGGGTTGCCACACTGTTAGATCCCCGGTACAAAAGTAAATTTGCAGAAATTATTCCTGCCATAGAAAGGGATGCACGCATGCAGGAGTATCAGCAGAGACTGTTGCAGAATCTTACATGTGCTTTTCCACAAAATACCAGTGGTGCACGTAGTGAATCTCACAGTTCCAACTTGCCAACCGTGGGACCGTCAAGTGTTCAGCACTCAAACCGTAACAGAACCACAGTATCTGCTGGTAACATCAATTTTGCGGAATCATTTCACCACTTTTTTAGCCCATCCTTTGCAAGGCCACAGGAGACAAGAAGTCTGACACATAGTCAACGCCTAGAGACGATGGTACAGGAGTATCTCCAAGTAAACATTGAAGCCACGACTGTGTCACTGGACCCTTGCTCTTTTTGGGCTTCCAATCTGGATAAATGGCCGGAGCTAGCCACTTACGCCTTGGAGATCTTGTCATGCCCCGCAGCCAGCGTTCTGTCTGAACGTGTGTTCAGCGCTGCTGGTGGTGTGCTGACAGATAAGCGCACGCGGCTCTCCACTGATAATGTAGACAGACTCACGTTCATAAAGATGAACAAATCATGGATCCGAAACGACTTTTCTACCCCTGTGTCATCCTGGGGAGAGTAAAAGCTTGATGATTGGTTAAAATCACCCTACCAACCGTTTTAAGCTTTCAAATTACTAATCATGTTTATCTGTATCTTGACTGGAAAATAATTTGGGCTTTGTAGCAGTGTGCAGCACTGATCCTATTAGGCCATCTATAATAAGCTTCACCAGATTTAAAATTAAAAATAATTTTTAGCTGCATCTAGCCCGGAAAATAATTTTGGGGCTCCGAGATGCGCAAGACACATAAGTGCCTTCTTGCTGCACTACCTGCAGCATGACCCTCATATTGTCAGAATTCGAAGTAATCATGACTACTGGGTTGCCACACTCTTAGATCCCCCAAACTTTTCGATCAACCTTTTCATTTTAATAAAGACCAAAAAAATGGTCATTTTTGAAATTATAAGCATTAGCAGGTTGTTAGAAACTGAAATCAAACAGTTTTCAACTCAAAACTTTATTCTAGGTGATGTTACATTTTCACATAGGACCCCTTGTTCGAAAGGAGCTTCTGAACTCTCTCGTCCATTGAATTTGTCAGGTTTTGGATGGTTTCTGCTTCAATTGTTTTGCATGAGGACAGAATACCCTCCCAGAGCTGTTGCTTAGATGTGAACTGCCTCCCACCATCATAGACACTCCTTTTAATGATGCTCCAAAGGTTCTGAATGGGGTAGAGGTCAGGGGAGCATGGGGGTCACACCATAAGTTTGTCCCCTTTTATGCCCATATCAGCCAGAGATGCAGATGTTTTATGTGCAGCATGAGATGGTGCATTATCATGCAGAAAAATGATCTTGCTGTGAAATACACGGTTCTTCTTCTTGAACCATGGCAGGAAGTGCTGTTTGAGAAAATCCACATACATTATGGAGTTCATCTTTAGCGCCTTCAGGGATCCTAAAGGGGCCGACAATCTCTCTCCCCATGATTCCAGCCCAAAACATTACTCCACCTCCTCCTTGTTGGCGCTGTAGCCGTGTTTGCGTGGGGTGTCCATCAACCAGCCATCCTCCACTCCATTCATCTGGACCATCGAGCGCTGCACGGCACTCATCCGTGAACAAAACAGTTTTGAAATCAGTCTTCATGTAATGTTTGGCCCACTGGAGCCATTTCTGCTTGTGTGAAGTGGATAGAGGAGGTCGACAGGATGGCGTATGCACAGCTGCAAACCTCTGAAGGACCCTGCATCTTGTTGTTCGGGGGACGTTGGAGGCACAAGCAGCTTCAAAAACTTGTCTGCTGCTATGACAAGGCTTTTTTGCCGCTGCTCTTTCAACCTGACGTAATTGCCTGTAGGAAAGAGTCCTCAATTTGCCCTTATCAGCACGCACACGTGTGTACTGTGAATCAGCTACATACTTCTTGATTGCCAAGACACTTCATCCTGATCATCGCACAATGTTGATTGTAGTCATGCCTTGACCTAAACACTCCACAATTTGTTGCTTCTCAGCAGCCGACACATCCTTTTTCTTTCCCATTTTGGCAGAAAATGTAGGCTGCTTAATAATGTGAGAGAGCCTTCTTAAGTAGTCTTGCCTTTCATTGGACACACCTGCCAAACTAATTAGCACAGGTGTCTGCAATTGCTTACAGTGATATAAAGAGCCCTGACACACATCACCATCAATGAGTTTAACTGACAAACAAACAAATTCTTCCCTTATCACTCCTAAACACTTTTTGCATAATAATTTGGAACGCGGTGTACATGTGCTTTTCCACAAAACACCAGTGGTTCACGTAGTGAATCTTACAGTTCTGACTTGCCAACCGTGGTCTGTATGGAATTGTTCAATAAAGGGCCCAAAATTAAGATAACATAGATGGGAGAGGTCTCTATGAATAGGAATTCCTAAGTATTTGATACCCTGTGAGGGCCAGGCAAAGGGAAAGTTGGACTGGATGGAATCCTATATGGATTTAGGGAGGGAGACATCGAGGGCCTCAGACTTCGCTGCATTGATTTTAAAATTTTACCATGTAACAAAGTGATCTATTTCAGCCATAACAGCAGGGATGGATATATGTGATTGAGTGATATATACTAGGACATCATCAGCAAATAGAGAGCACTTGTACTCGGTGCCTCCCACCTCAATCCACCTAATATTGGGGTTATGGCGAATTGATGAGAGCAGGTGCTCCGTCACTAGGATGTATAAGAGAGGGGACAGAGGACATCCCTGCCTTGTCCCATTGGTGATTGTGAAAGGTGATGAAAATGTTCTGACGCACCCCCTGGGCCTTGGGACACCCGGAGCCGGACCCTTTTTGGTGGATGCTGGTGGTTGTAGTCTTCGTGGCAGCGATCCGGTTCCGTGGCTCAGGGCGGTCAAACCAGTGGCGGAACTATTTATGTGGTTTTGATGTTTAAATGTCCGACTACGCCACCCGTGGATTGCGGTCAGAGTGAACCGCCGCTACAGGGCAGACCGCTAAGGCTGGTGTTGTGGGTGCAGCAGAGCGTAGCATAACTCCCCACGGGAGGAGTATAGCCTCAGGGCAGTGTATGCGGAGGATGGGGGTGATGGTGCAGGGCAGCAGCAGTAACGACACGGAGTCAGTGATGCAGTTCAGGGCCTTTACTCACAGTTCTTATTATCCAGACCACGTCTGCAGGTAACGGCTGCCCACGTCGTACTGTGCTCACCAGGTGAGGGGCTCAGACAACTCCCAGATAACTTTGGAGCGCTTCACAGGACCCCCTTTGTGTGTCCTTTGTCTGGCCTTTCTTACCAACACTTCTGTCCGGCTGCCTCGGGCCTCCTCTTGGTAAACTTGGCGCCAGTTTCCCTGACCCTATGTGGTGCCTTCCTAGCGGGTGGAGCAAGGGGCTGCGCCACATAAAATGTCAGAGCCTCCGGTTTCTAGCTGAGGGTCGTTTCCTGCCTCCACTAGTTCGGGGACCGGTCTCCCCCTTTGGCCTGACCCCTCCACGCAGGTGGATTCGGGCGTGCGGTGGCGACTCGCCCGTCCGCACCCCTGGGATCCCTTCATTCCTCGTTCCTGGAGCCTTCTCCGCTCCTCTTCCTTCCTTCTCCCTCTTGCAGGCCTGGGCCTCTGTTACTAGGCCCGCCTCCGGAGCAGAGCTCATGCAGAGCCCCTGCTCCCTGCCACTTCTGCTCAGACTTCTCTGCACTGAACTAAGATGGTGCCCACCTTTTATACTCCCTTCTCAATGCACCCAGGAACTGCTTCCTCCCTGCTCCTGCACTGCAGGGTTCCCCTTCCTCAGTGTTCCCTCCCCCCACTCCAGCCAGGGACAGGGACTGTCGTGCCCATCTCAGGGGCATATTGGTCGCCCTGCCCCACGGCAATGTGGTGTAATGCATGCAGGTGTCGGGTCCTGATCCACACTCCATCCTTATCTGAGAGTGAGATATCACACCTCTGGGTGAGGTGCAATACGTCTGTAGCAACCGAACCCTCGGTGCTACAGTTCCATTTATCTTCAGCCTAGGTGACGTATTGTGATACAGGGCCGTGATTTTGGCTATAAAAGGGTCCCCTAGACCCCTACCCCAAGCTTTTTAAGAGAATCATATATGGCGTGCCAGGAGACTCTATGGAATGCTTTCTCAGCATCCAACGAGAGTATCTACTTACAAATTTTTAACTGCATCTAGCCCAGGAAATACTTTGTGCCTAGTAGCAGTGTCTGCTAGTCAGCGGATTATCCCGGCTGTTAAGCAAGCTACACCACCTGTAGTTTGGACACTTAATTTTTTCAAAGGAAATGCTTCGGGACCACGGGATACTTAGTGAAGAGCATCAGGAGGCACCCCAAGGCATAGGGGCTGGGACTGGCACTAGGATGCCTTGCGGTGGACAGCCGAGCTCGATCCTTATAAAAGCTTTTTAACTGCAGCAGCTTTAGTGGACGCTACTGGAGCTGGAATTACGCGGCTGCTGGCATGAGACTTGCCCTCCAATAGATCCTTGTAAATGGATTTAAAGTGTATTCATTCAAATTAGAGGGACAATTTAAATTAAAAAGCTTAGAGCTGCCTCCACCACAGGGGGGCTCTCTCGACCCACCAGCGGACAGGCACCAGTATTGGGAGAGGGGGGCTGGCCGTCAGGGTTCACCGCTGCTCTGGCACAAACCCGGCGACACGGAGGTGGCACGGGCAGGAGCGGACTGAACGTGTCGGCTTCTCACTTTTTGGATTTTAGAAGGGCATGACATGCCTATATTTGTGTCTCCCCCTCCTTTTACTCCTCCACCTCTTTTCTTTTCGCATGACTATATGTACTTGTCACTTTTCCATGTGTTAGTTGTGTCTTCTGAGCAGTTTGTCAGCTTTTGGACACCTTTGAAGGTGTTTTCTATGTGTTTCTATGTGTTTTTGTTTGCCTGCCATTGGTTTTAACGGTGTTCGAAGGTGTTCGACGAACAGTTCGACGAACACACGGGTGTTCGACGAACCGAACCGAACTCGAACACTATGGGGGTGGCTCAACACTACTGGACATAGCTCCTCTAAGAGGCCGACTCTGGGGAGTGATGGCTGATGTTTCCCGGGAGCGGTTTTACATCACTGTAGCTGGCTGGAGGTTTTAGAGGCTAGAGGTGGAGGCCTACATTGCATCTATCTGTGCACATGGACATATCTCCTCTAAGGGGTGAACCTTGGGGAGTGATGGCTGATATTTTTGTTGCAGCCATTGTATACCACAGTAGCTGGTTGAAGGTTTAAAGGGAATCTGTCACCCCCTGGGACATTTTTACCTATTAATATGGGCATACAGGTAATAGAATGGTTAAACTAGTCTTACCTATATGCCCATATCTGCGGTCTCGATGTGCATAAATTGTCTTTTATTCTGTTATGCTAATGATTTCTTCCAGGCTCCGGGGCGTGAGGTGCCTGGAATAAATCTCCGCCTCCTGCCCTTATTTGAATAGCACACCCCTCCCATCAGTGTCTCACTGGCCTGTGACAAGCATTTCTGACCTCGGAGTCCCGTGCTTGCGCCCGGCAATCACGGTATTATACTTACCTATTCCTCCATTCTAGGGGCAGTGGCTTCATCGTTCTACACAGATGCCAGCGAGTAACTGTTACTTCAGTAATGTTGGAGTGGTGCTTTAACCCCGTCACCAGCCCCACTCCCCCCCCACACATAATGACCAATCGCAGCTTGAAGTCTCCTAAAAGGGCAATTAAGTTCAGTGAAAGTTTAAAAAAAAATCTGTAAAAAATATTAAAAAAAAATAAAAAACAAAAGTTCAAATCATCACCTATATGCCCCATTAAAAATAAAACAATTAAAAAATACACATATTTGGTATCTCGGTGTTCATAAAAGTCAGATCTATCAAAATATAAAATAAAATAATCCAATTGGCAAACAGCATAATGAGAAAAAAAATCAAAACATCAGAATTACGTGTTTTTTTGGCCACTGCAGCAATACAATAATATGCAATAAGAGGTGAACAGAACATTAAATCTACCCCAAAATTGTATTAATAAAAACTTCAGCTCAGGGCGCAAAAAATAAGCCCCCACTCAGCCCCAGATCCCAAAAAATGGAGACGCTACGGGTCTTGGAAAGTGCCACCATACGTAAAAATAAAATTTCTTACAAATGTCCAAAAAAATTTTCACCACTTAAATAAAAAAAACACTACACATGTTTGATATCTGCCTACTCGTACTGATGTGGAGAATCATATTGGCAGGTCAGTTTTAGCATATATTGAACATGGTAAATAAACATGGAAAAAATAAACATGGTAAATAAAAACAAAATCAATTGAGGAATTGCACTTATTTTGCAATTTCAACGCACCTGGAATTTTTTTCCCACTTTCCAGTGCATCATATGATAAAGTGAATGGTGTCATTCAAAAGTACAACTTGTCCCTCAGAAAACAAGCCTCCATATGGAAATAAGAAAAGTATTGACACCCTATAGGTAATGGGGCATGTTACAATTCTCTCAGAGCATATATGGCATATCCAGCAAGGAGAAAAGTATAAAAATATAACGTATATTAAAGTAAAAAAATATATATATATATATATTTATAACAGCACTGAGGAATAAGCGTATAGCGCCCCCCAATTCCTGTGGTTGACTGCTGTATATGCCAATATATAGGCCCCTCAAAGTTGATTTAAATCTGAATAGGTCCCTAAAGAAAAGGTTTTCTTAATTTCTTGAAAAAATGAGAAATTGCTGCAAAACTTTTAACCCTTCTAACATCCTAATAAAATAACATGACGTTTGGAAAATGATGCAGATGTAAAGGAGACAGGGAAATATTATTTATTAATTATTTTGTTCAGTATAACAAACTGGTTTGAGGATATAAAAATAGAATTTTTCAAAAATTTTCTCCAAAATTCCAATATTTTTACAAATAAACACAAAACATATTGACCTAAATTTACCACTAACATAAAGTACAATATGTCATGAAAAAAACAAGCTCAGGACCACTAGGATATGTTGAAGCGTTCCAGAGTTATTACCATAAAAAATGACACTAGTCAGATTTTAAAAATGTGGCCTGGTCATTAAGATTAAAATTGACTGCGTTACTAAGGAGTTAATAGGTTATTTAAAGAGGCTTACTACATAAACTTTGGGCGAAGAACGAGTAGTTAAGCAATCTGTGTGCATACACTGTCATTGTTCTTGGCAGCACATGCCCTGATTAGAAAGACAATGTGCTTCAGAAGATGGATGAATATTAAGCAAACTTTAAAAACAGTTTCATAGGGCGAACGAGCGTTTTACTCCTTCGTTTAGTGATTGGCAGCCTGTTTACGTTGGCTGATTAGCATGCGTTCCTTTTAAGAAGTTAATGTGTAATAGCACCCTTAGGCTATGTGCCCACGATGTAGAAATGCTCTAGATTTTTTCCTGAGTGTTTCTGCATCTCCCTAGCAGAAAAAACGCATGCGGATTGTATATGCGTTTTTCCTGCCAGGGACAAGCAGATGTGAAGCGTTCTTCACATGCATTTCCGCATGCGGGTTGACAAGCACTTTCCAAGCGATTTTAGCATCACTTGGAAAGTGCATGACAACTTGGCTACACTATATAAATCCATGTAAACGGCATGGATTTATATAGTGTGTGTTATGCACACGCCTGGACTGACTGGCGTGAGCATGATTAGTGATCCCACTGGACCATGAACCGAGGAGTGCCAGGAGGGGCATAACTAAGTATCAACTCGGTCCGACCAAGGTCACACGGCGGCTCAGTCGACTCCGTGAACCAGGGAGCAACCGAGCAGAGGGACCAGGTGCTACTCCAGGTCAGACCCCGGTCACAGCTGTTGACCCACACCGGGAATGCAGAAACAGGCAGGTTAGGCTGGCATACAGACAGGTGGGTACTGGCAGGCACGGCTGGTATGCAGACAGGTGGGTAGTGGCAGGCACGGCTGATATGCAGACAGGTGGGCATTGGCAGGCACGGCTGGCATGCAGACAGGCGGGTACTGGCAGGTAGGAACACAGGCAGGATAGGGACCAGTACAGACTGGGACACAGGAATGGAGCCGCAGGTGCGATAGACAAGCAGAGCAGAGCAAAACCCGCAGATGCGGTAGACAAGCAGAGCAGAGCAAAACCCGCAGGTGCGGTAGAAAAGCAGAGCAGAGTAAAACCCGCAGGTGCGGTAGACAAGCAGAGCAGAGCAAAAGCCGCAGGTGCGGTAGACAAGCAGAGCAGAGCAAAACAAGCAGGTGCAGTAGACAAGCAGAGCAGAGCAAAACCCGCAGGTGCGGTAGACAAGCAGAGCAGAGCAAAACCCGCAGGTGCGGTAGACAAGCAGAGCTGAGCAAAACCCGCAGGTGCGGTAGACAAGCAGAGCAGAGCAAAACCCTCAGGTGCGGTAGACAAGCAGAGCAGAGCAAAACCCGCAGATGCGGTAGACAAGCAGAGCAGAGCAAAACCCGCAGATGCGGTAGACAAGCAGACCAGAGCAAAACCCGCAGATGCGGTAGACAAGCAGAGCAGAGCACAACCCGCAGATGCGGTAGACAAGCAGAGCAGAGCAAAACCCGCAGGTGCAGTGAACAAGCTGAGCAGAGCAAAACTGCCGGTGCGGTGAACAAGCAGAGCGGAACAGAGCGAAACCGCCAGTGCGGTGGACAAGCAGAGCGGAGCAAAACTGCAGGTGCGGTGAACAAGCAAAGCAGAGCAAAACCGCAGGTGCGGTGAGCAAGCAGAGCAGAGCAAAACCGCAGGTGCGGTGAACAAGCAGAGCAGAGCAAAACCGCAGGTGCGGTGAACAAGCAGAGCAGAGCAAAACCGCAGGTGCAGTGAACAAGCAGAGCAGAGCAAAACTGCAGGTGCGGTGAACAAGTAGAACCAGATACACACAAGGTACTTACAATGAAGTAGCGAGTGTACACAAAACTCACAAACAGAAGTTCAGAGACAACGAGTTGGAGTTAGGTGCAGGTTCAGACACTGCAGGAAAAGATAAGGTTTGGACATAGAGAAAAACAGGTAACGGGCTAGGACACAGTTCAGACAGGAACTGAACCAGGAATAAGATACAGGAACGAACCTGGGAACTCAGCCCCCAGGGTGGCGGAGACAGACTAGAAGTCACAGATACAGGTAACAGGCCTGGGTATACAGCCCCAGGGGCGGAAACAGACAAGATACAGGACAGGACCTGGCAACTCAGTTGCACAGAACACACTGAATGAAAGTCATGCTCAGGCATCTCCTACTGGGTGGAGGGGGTTTAAGTATCCAGTGACTCACAGCAATAGGCTGGGGAGGCATTAGGAGTGCGCACACAGTAGCTATAAGAATCAGGCAGTAGCCGCGCCGCCGCCCTAAGCAATTAGACAAGAGACACAGCAGGTACTGGAACAAAGGGTGCAGCCTGGATTGATAGGTAAGATCGCGGTCTTGCATGGTGGGAGGTGGTAAGCCATGCCAGCACGCCGCCAGGGATGTTACAGTGTGACAGTAAAGAATGTTAAAAAATAAAAAAAAAATCTATACTTACCCTCTGATGGCCCCCGGAGTCTTGATTCGATTCGTCCTGGCTTGCCGGCAGCTCACGGTACACTGAAGGACCTGCAGTCACATAACTAAATGACGTCAGCGCAGGTCCTTCAGTCCACCGCAATCTGCCGGCAAGCGAAGACAAGCACACCGGGGGCCATCAGAAGGTAAGTATAATATTTATTTTTTATTTTATTCTTTGTTTTACAGGTTCTATGGTACTCGGGTCTGGAGGAGAGTCTCCTCTCCTCCAGAACCGGGTACCATCCGCACATTGAAACGCATGGATTCTGCATCTACAGATGCAGTGATGCGGAATCCAAGCATTCCAATGCAGATCAATGGCGGCGAAAAAGCAGCGCTTCCGCAAAATAATTGGTAGTGCTGCATTTTTTTCCGCAATGATAATCCGCAGCGGAAATTTCCACAGCATGTGCACAGCACATGCGGATTATCGTTGGGGAACATGGCAGGCCTTCTACCATTCGTTTTTTAAGCGATTCTGCAGCGAAATTGCCGCTGCGGAAACGCTTAAAAAACGCATCGTGGGCACATAGCCTTAGAACTAGTCTTTCCATTTTTTTATGCTGCTCTCAGATGGAGCAGCAAAAACGTGATTACAGATTCTTTTTAAAAAAAATCTATTAACAGCAGTATGTTAAAAGTTTCCCAGCAGCAAATGAACAGAACAGAACAACAGGCAATGAAAATATATTACAAAGTGGCTATATTTTACAGTTACTGTCTACATAGCCATAGCTACTAAAATATAGCACTTTTATACGTTTTTAGGATTTTTTTTCTTATATGTTCTCCAAGAGTGAACCTTTGCTTAAATGTAAAAAATAGTTAATCAGAACATGTAACCTTGAACAGTTAATTTGATTGTACATGCATTATTATAACAAAGGAATAAACTATGTTATTTCTTTTAAAGGTGGTTTATTTCTACTGCATTGTTAGGTATGTTTTATGAATGTACAGTATGTATTAAATATAATTTCAGAATCAAAATCTACTTTACTAAAGGTGCACCATATCTTCCTTTAACTTTTGGCCACTATGTAATATCTTGCAAATCTAAGCCTCAGCTCAAGAGACCCATTAGGCCCAAAAATGTCACTGGATTTTTAGGCAGATGGTATTTTAATATATTCTTCTGTTTTTTTGGATCAGTCTCCTGGATGGTCAGATTCATTACTAGTACCAGAATCCAAGAACTCTTAGCAGACACCACCTGTTAAAGCACTGAACCAGGTTACCTTTCAAATTAGATAATTTTATTGTTGCTCACGTAGGACAATTGACAAGATTGAGGCTTTGAACATTTTCCAGGTAACATTTTGTGTGCACCTGAATTGTTGCTGGAGAGTATTTCTATTTCTAACTTATCATATATAGGAATGTGTATGTGCATTTTTGCCTCGTAAGAGTTCTCCATCTGCTGTAATTTGGCATCTTCTTTAAAACTCCATGGTTTATTTTATTCCTCAGTTATTTTTCAAAAACTTTCCACTTTTTTCCTTTTTAACCAACTCCAGCTGCCATTTTTTAGAGGTAGTATTATTTCTAACATTAGATTATGTGCATCTTGCTGATACAATCCAAAAAAAATCTCCATTCAAGCTTGAACAGGTGTTTGCCTTATGGATTTGCAATGTGTAGTAAATAAAACAAATTCCAAAAATAGGAAAAGTTACATTTTAAATTAAAAGAAATAATTTATACCGTTACATTGGTGGTACGGTTGAGTAAAGACATATGCCCATCAAGTTCAAATGAGGGATGAAAGAGAAAATATTAAAAAAGGTTAGGGGCACTGGTACAACCATAATTCATGAAACAATCTGTTTAAAAAAAAAAGCTACATTTTTCTCTTGAGCCTAAGTATCAATTGACTGGATAAACATTCACAACAAAAATGTCTAGGTGAAATGGTGGATGAGGATGAGGAAAAAGCCAATATGCTAAATGATTTTTTTTCAACCGTATTTACACAAGAAAATCGCATGACAGAAAACATGATTAGTGATAACAAAAATTCTCCAGTAAATGTCACTTGCTTAACCCAGCAGGAAGTACGGCGGTGTCTAAAAATCACTAAAGTTGACAAATCCCCGGGCCCGGATGGGATACACCCGCGAGTACTGCAGGAATTAAGTAACGTCATAGATAGACCATTATTTTTAATCTTTAAAGATTCCATAATAACAGGGTCTGTACCACACAACTGGTGTATAGCAAATGTGGTGCCAATATTCAAAAAGAGGACAAAAACTGAACTTGGAAATTATAGGCCAGTAAGCTTAACCTCTACTGTGCGTAAAATCCTGGAGGGTTTCCTAAGAGATGCTATAATAAAGTATCTGAAGAAGAATAACCTCATGACCCAATATCAACATTGGTTTACGAGGGACCGTTCCTGTCAAACTAATCTGATCAGTTTTTATGAGGAGGCAAGTTCTGGACTAGACCAAGGAAATGCAGTGGATGTTGTGTATATGGACTTTTCAAAAGCTTTTGATACAGTTCCACACAAAAGGTTGATACATAAAATGAGAACAATGGGGATAGGGGAAAATATATGTATGTAGGTTAAGAATTGGCTCAGTGATAGGAAACAAAGGGTGGTTATTAATGGAAAACACTCAGACTGGGTCTCAGTTAACAGTGGGGTACCACAGGGGTCAGTATTGGGCCCCCTTCTTTTTAACATATTTATTAATGACCTTGTAGGGGGCATACAGAGTAATATTTCAATATTTGCAGATGACACTAAACTCTGCAGGGTAATCAATACAGAGGAGGACAATTTTATATTACAGGAGGATCTATGTAAACTAGAAGCTTGGGCTGATAAATGGCAAATGAGCTTTAATGGGGATAAATGTAAGGTAATGCACTTGGGCAGAGGAAATAAAATGTATAATTATATGCTTAATTGTAAAACACTGGGCAAAACTGTAACTGAAAAAGACCTGGGTGTATTGGTGGACGACAAGCTCACATTTAGTGGCCAGTGTCAGGCAGCTGCTGCAAAGGCAAATAAAATAATGGGATGCATTAAAAGAGGCATAGATACTCATGAGGAGAACATAATTTTACCTCTATACAAGTCATTAGTGCGACCACACTTAGAATACTGTGTACAGTTTTGGTCTCCGGTGTATAAGAAAGACATAGCTGAACTAGAGAGGGTGCAGAGAAGAGCGACCAAGGTTATTAGAGGACTGGGGGGTCTGCAATACCAAGACAGGTTATTACACTTGGGGTTACTTACTGTGGAAAAAAGAAGGCTTAGGGGTGATCTTATTACTATGTACAAGTATATGAGGGGACAGTACAAAGACCTTTCTACTGATCTTTCTACTCTGAGGCCAGAGACGGGGACAAGGGGGCATCTTCTACGTCTGGAGGAAAGAAGGTTTAATCATAATCACAGACGCGGATTCTTTACTGTAAGAGCAGTGAGACTATGGAACTCTCTGCCACATGATGTTGTAATGAGTGATTCACTATTAAAATTTAAGAAGGGCATGGATGCCTTTCTTGAAAAGTATAACATTACAGGTTATATATACTAGATTCCTTGATAGGGCGTTGATCCAGGGAACTAGTCTGATTGTCGTATGGAGTCGGGAAGGAATTTTTTTCCCCAATGTGGAGCTTAGTGTTTGCCAAATGGGTTTTTTTTTGCCTTCCTCTGGATCAACATGTTAGGCTATGGGTTGAACTAGATGGACTTAGTCTTCCTTCAACCTTAAAAACTATGTTACTATGTTACATGATTGTTTAGTTTTTTTCTTCTAAGGAATTCTCTAAGCCTTTTTTGAAACCACTGTAGACACCAGCTCATGGTGTACACTATTCCACAGATTAGTTCTCATGGTAAAGAAGGCTAATCTCTTATAATGATGAACCTTTTTTTTCCAGACAAAGGGAATGTCCCCTTGACTTTCGAGAAAGTTTGACATTAAACAGCTTTTGACAATATTATTCTTATGGGCCATTTATGTATTTGTGCAAGTGTATCATGTGCCCCTTAGATGTTTCTTTCTCAAACTAAATAAATGTAATTATTTTTATCTTTCCTCATAAATAAGATCTCTCATACTCCTTATCAGTTCTGTGGCTTTTCTTTGCATGTTTTTTTTAACTCCAGGGAATCCTTTGTATGCCTTGTAAAGTTGTAGTATTAAGTTCCTGTCTTGTCAGACCTCTTTTAATATGTGACAAAATCTTGCTGGCCTTAGAAGCAGTTGTTTAACATTGCATCTACCAGTACACCCAGATCCTTCTGTATAGGTGACGTGACTCTCCTAGTTTTACTCCCCCTAGAACAAATGATGCCCACAGATTATTAAGCATTGTTAATCTTGTCTTTTATAATATTATTAAATAAGCTGAATAATAATAGAGCCAGCACTGAAACTTGAGGTACACCACAACTCTCTTTGTATGGTCTTTGAGATAGTTTTTAATCAAATTACTTTCTAAATATCATAGATTTTGATTTATCCTATTAAGCATCCTTTGCAAAGTCCAAAAACACTATAGCTACAGCTACCCCTCACTCTAGGCTCCTACTCACCTCTTCATAAAAACAAATCAGGTTCGTTGAGCAAATTCTATCCTTTGTAAAATTGTGCTGGCTGTCACTTACAATATTATTTTCTACCATATACTCATGAATAAAGTCCTTTACAAGCCCTTCAAACATTTTCCTACAATATATGTTAAGCTTTCTGGCCTATAATTAACTGGGAAAGATCTGGAGTCCTTTTGAAAATGAGCACCACATTTCGCTTGCGCCAGTAGCTTTGCATTGTGCCGGTCACTATGGAGTTTCTAAAAATTATGAACAGGAGCACAGCAAAAACTGAGCTGAGTTACTTAAGAAGTTTTGAATGCAGCCCATCTGATCCCAGAGCCTTGTTCACGTTCATTTTGAGCAACTTTGCTTTGATGATCTCTACATTTAACCAGCTGAATATATCAGTTGATATATTAGGAGCACTGTCCTTGACTATATCAGCCACTTTCTCTTCATTAGTATCTACAGAGCTTAAGATCCCATTTAGTAATTTTGTTTTCCTTTTATCCTCAGTGACCAACACACAATTACCATTATTTAAGAGGCCTAACTGTATTGACCTTATGTTTTTATCTATGTGGTTAAAGAATGTCTTAGGATTCATCTTGCTTTCTTTGGTTAGATGCAGTGTATTTTATTTTCTTTTAGCCTTTCTAACAGTAGGTGTAAGCCAAGTGGGGATTCATGTTCGTCATCTATAATTGTTTGCAAAATTATTATAGGAAAACATTTTGCAGTCTGTTTAACAAATATAGATTTAAACAATAGTTGTTTCTGGTTAATAAGCCCAATTCATCAAAACTTTCATGCCAGAATTCTTGCCTAAAAGCTTTGAAAAGTCACAAAATTTAGGTCGCAACTCGGAGCTGTGCCTAAATTTTGTGACTTCTGGCGTTTTCACTTCAGCCTCTCGGGATGGGACGGGAGTGTGGTTCCTGACAATTGTCAAAATCATGACAAGTGATGGTCCTTGCCATGCTGCAAATTTTACGCCAGCAGGGATTAGAGTAAGATTTATGGCAAGTTTCACATGAAGGTGCTCTCCACTTGTCTGTCGCTCCTAATTCATGAAGAGACATATGCTTCTTCATGAATCAGTAGTGTCTGACTCCTGCACACTCCCCTCATCAAGGCCATGAATAACTCTGATCTTGATGACTTGGGATTAATGTCTTGAAATGTAGACTTCAGTCTGGGGAAATCGACCTTTGTAAAATTAAATGTTTTTGCTCTTCATAACCTAAGTTAATTTTTTACAGTTCTGCATTGTTAGAAATTACCAGATCCAACAGAGTATTACCTCTTGTCAGGTCTTCTACAAACTGGCCCATAAAACATGCTGCTGAAGAATTTTCTCCCCTTTGCACATGAAGCAGAATCATGACCCCAGTCAATATCGGGGCAGTTAAAATATCCCATTATCACTACTCTTACTAGCTTGTACAGTCAATGCCATCTGAATATATAACTGATCTTCAAGCCCCCTAGTTCTTTTGAATCTATAAATTACACCAAAAAATACTTTTTCAGAGTTAACACCCTTTGTAATTCCACCCACAAGGTTTTAAATTCATCAAAAATTTCCCCTCTATTGCCTCTTTCACACTCAATTTTATATAAATCATAACATATAGGCATAGTCCTCCTCCTTTCTAATTTACCCTGTCATTTCAAAAGGATGTAAAACCAGGAAGATTTACTTAACAAACATGTGAAGAGTCCAATAATGCCTTAAGAAATCCAATTAGAGTACCAGTCGAAAGTTTTGACCCACTTGATCATGCAATGGTTTTCCTTGTTATTGGAATGTGCACATTGTAGATTCAGACAGAAGGCAGCAAAACCATAAAAGAGCACATATTGAAACAAAGAGTAAATTGACACATGTGAACTAACTAGAATAAGTATTAAATCTCATATTGCTGAAAGTTCCCCCTTTTTATTCTGATGGCAGTTTTAAGTCTCCTTGGCATTTTGTCAAGCAGCTTTATCAGATAATCACCTGGAATTGCTTCCACTGAACAAGTATGTCTTGTCAAGGGATCATTTGTGGAATCACCAGCCTTCAGAAAGTATTTATGACCATTAAGTGTGTTTTGCAGAGGCAGTGTTGGTAGGGAGTTTCATATAGGTCAGAACCATATTCCACAACTGTTCTAAGCCAGAATACAGTAAGAACTACTCAATTAAGGAGAAACAACAGTCAATCATTACTTTAAGACATGAAGGTCAGTCAGTCTGTTAAATTGCTAGTATCTTTAAAATATCCTCAAGTGCAGTCCTGAAAATCATCAATTACCACGATGAAACTAAATCTCATGATGTCCATACCAGGAAAGGAAAACAAAAAATTTAATCTGCTGCAGAGGATAAGTTCATCAGAGTTATCAGCGTCAGAAAACGCTCTTCTTGCTGAGCATTGCCAAAAATTGCTGTTTGATCAATCCCAATATCCCTATATATTGCCACACTAGCGAGTTATAGTGTAAGTGTCAAGGTAAAATATATATATTATAGAAAATCAATTAGTTTATTTTAATAGATTACCTAATCATTGTGAATGTATGTATGCAAATGTGTATATGCACATGGATTATGTTAATAGTTAATGAATATATAACTAACAGTTTCTGTTCTTATTGTAAGCATGAGCAACTAAATGATTTCCTGGGAATGACGTATGCATGTGCATGGCTGATAACAGAGAGATTCATGTCGAGTTGGCAAAGATGGCGCTGAGAGACGACTTCACCCCTCCCATCAGAATTCCTAAGGCGTTACTGAGGCCAAGAGATACATGGATGAGCAAATTGCAGTGTGCCAAGTTATCAGAAAGAGCAATGAATTTTACTAATCCCACCTAGGAGTAGAATACTATATAACCCCATGTCTACGTAATAAAGTATGCCATTTTGCATGGTTCAGTCTCTGAGTGAAGTTTTTCGACCAGATTAGCAAATTTGGTTGATTAGCTTCTTTGCATGCACTCGGACATCTTTAATTTGGAGGAGAGCAGTTACCTAGTGTATTTTAAATTGTTGAAACCTCCACAAATGGTGCCGTGACTCAGATCACACTCGAGGGGACTCTATGTCTTGGGGTGCCCATCACCGGACCACCTACGGATGAGCCGGGACTGCTCAAAGCGAGAGCCTGATCAATTCTCATCATTGAATATGGTTAGTCCGCAGATTTAATGAATCCGTAGTACTTATTCGTATTTTGAGCACTCTCTGGTGAGTTTGTGGGGTCTAGATTGGCCCTTAGGGACAGCCCCGTGCGACTGGGCGGGTCCCCGCTGTGTGATTCCAAGAACTCTGGTGTGTAGTCGCTCCTGGCGAACTGCTGCTCTGTGGTTTCTGAGGTGTTCCGTCCAATTAGAGCGATCTCTGTATGCAGTGGTGTACAAGTATACACTTGAGAATTTAGGAAAATTTCTTTGCTTATAACGCGGGGACGCTGGGAGTGACGTTGCTGATAAGTTGTGTATTAAGATGCCATTAGGGTGCGGGTGCGAGGGGCCAACCAATCCTCTATTAAGTCGTGTATTAAGTCGTGGGACACGCGGGGAGTGAAGTTGCTGATAAGTCGTGTATTAAGACGCCATTAGGGCGCGGGCACGCGGGGTCAACGCGGGGTGTTCAATGCTTCATTAAGTCGTAAAAGAATTAATTCAGTGCTTGGTAGAGAGTGTAGGGACCTTTTACAATTCTACTTGTGTATCAGCTGCCTGGTCTGATCATAAGTCTAAGGGGACGGAACGTCTGAAGCCAAAATCATGGAAAAACTAAAGACATTGTTTGTGTAGCAGGGGTCGCTCGATCAGGAGCGACAGGACCCCAAAGATATAGTTGCTAGCAGAGAAGGAAGGAAATATGTAGAGAAAACCAAAAAAGTAATGTCATTGTGTGGGTTGTACCCGGGGGGGTAGATTACAGTACAAGATGTTGAATGCAGCAATTTGTGAAAACAGGGGAAAACTGGAAGATAATGGGTTGTTGCAAAGTGCATACATGTGGAAAAAGGTTGCACTGAGTTTATCGAAAGAAGGGTTTGTGGAAATTGAGGATAGGGATAACAAAGGGAACATAACTGGTTATTTCTATGTTAGAGAGATGCCTCCGCCACCGCCCTATAATGGTGGCGCAATGAATTCTTGGATGTGTTCTAATTATGGCCAGCAGAATCCATTGTCGGCAGATTATTGTGTTGCATGTCACGCACCCCATCCAGGAGGCCCAACCCTCGCTAATACCCAAGCCACTCCTAGTGCCCCATCCTCATCCGTTATACCTATGTCCGCCCAAAGTTCCAACCCTTCCTGCAGCGGCCATGTTACTACACCCATTGCATCACCTCCGGCCTCTGACTAGATGTCAGCAGGCGTGCTTCTTCCCAGTGGCACGCACCCTTCTGGTAGTGTGCTTCCTTCGGGTGGTGGCCATCTTGGCGCACCCGGAATACAGGCCGCAATACACACTACACCCGGAACATCAACCGCAACATTCACTCCTGTACCAGTGTGTCCGGTTGTCACTCCGGATGGTGCGTACTATGTCCCAAAAGACTATGTCCCGCTCTATCCTCATTTGCCTAGTGCCGAAACTCTATTTAATAGTCTGGAGTTCCGGCAGGCTCTTAACCGAAGGAGAAATACTATTGAACTGGAGGAGCCATGGGATGAAGAGGCGGCAGCACCACCACCATCAGCGTCCACACCAATAAGCGATCCAGAAGGTAAACCGGCTCGTGTGACATTTCATACACCAATGTTAGAATTCTCTCCGGATCGGGAGGATTCCCGTGCCACCCTTTCAGATGAAGAATACCCACAGGTGTGGAAACCATGGACAGAAAGAATGATTTGGAAGTCATCAATGGTACTAACAGCAGGTCTGGGGGATCTGGTAACACAGTGGGTGGATGCTATAGTTAATGCAGCAAACCCTAGATTACAACATAGGGGAGGAGTGGCTAAGACTATTGTGCAAGCCGGAGGTAATGCTATTCAGGAAGACTGTAACAGCATTGTACATTCTTCAGGACCGGTCGAGGCAACAGACCTGGTAGCCACCAGACCAGGGAGATTACCATGCAGGCTTATCATTCATGCAGTAGGTCCAGTGTATGATGAAGATCATCATGATCAGTGTGTGTCACAACTTAGAGCTACAATCAACAATATTCTGAACTATGCTGGAACAAGGAACCTTACTTCTATTGCTGTTCCTGCTATAAGTTCTGGAATGTATGGATTTCCTATGCAAGCCTGTGCCCAAGCAATAGTCCAAGCTATACGGGAGTATAGAGGACTAACTACGTGGGAGGAGATAAGACTAATCAGCAATGACTATCATAAATCTCAAATTCTCACCCGAGCTGTGGAAAGTGCCACAGCTAGATCAGACCCACTCAGCCGCCAGATGACCTCAGAAGATAACCCAAATGAACTATTTCCTGGACAAACAAGCCCACCTGCTGTTACTGTGTTGCCGGTATCTCCCTTAACATCTTCTCACTCAGAATCTCCAGTGCCAGATCACCATAATAGATATGTGGCATTCACACCCTCACAAGTTAATCAAGTGATTAGTCAACTACCTGACCCAAACAGACACCCTATGGCGTTCTACAGAAGAATCAGACAAATACAACAAACTTATTCAGCCACTTGGAAAGATCTTCATGAAATCACCAGCATTAGAGCGGGATATGCCTTCTGGCCAATAATTCAAGTAGCTCTGAATGACAGCCAAGTGACAGACAAGGAGACTTACCAATCAGAAGGAGCTTTTTGTCAACAACTTCAGCAATGGGCTAAGGAGCAGCTCACAGACTCATCTACCAGTGTATTGGACTGTACTCAAGAATCAAGGGAGAATGTCGAAAAATTTTACACCAGAATCTATACTCTGTTCAAGGATCAAGGGTTCGATGAAGGTCAGAGGATCCAACAGAATCTGCAAGTCACTTCATTTGTTAGGGGACTCAGAGAAGAAATCTCAGCGAAGCTTACAGACTCCAGACCAGAATATGTGGACATGTCCCCGCGAAAGGTACTCCTCATTGCTAAAACTATAGAGAAACAATTGAATGCCGTACCAAGGCCTGCTCCAAGGCCTGCTCCAGGGTCTACTCCAGCACCTACACCGACTCCTGTTCCTGCTCCTGCTCCAGCTGCTCTAGCAGTCTATCAACTTGCAGGTAATCAACACGAACAGTTGCCATACCCCCGAGAATACCCACAACAGCTATACTGCTCACCCCCACAATGGATGGGTCCTCCACAAATGTACAGAGGACCAAGTTTAAGACTAAGGGAACCAATCTGTCATCGTTGTAACCAACCAGGTCATTTCAGAAGAGGATGTCCAGAGAATAGAGGGAATCCTTTCTATGGCTCGATGCCACTCTCCTACAACCAGCAATTTAAAAGAAGAGATTCTCCACGCTACCAAGGAAATCCACGGTACTTCCGCCAAGAGTATAGACAGCCATCCCACCGCTGCCACCACAGAGAGAGTATGAGACAAAGCCAAGAGAACCTGTGCAGAATTACAGAGACCAGCCACCGCAACAGATGTACCAAAGTAACAGGGACCCACCACGCCGGTTTGCGGGGGAAGACCAGAATTACCCCGCATAGGACAGTGGCAAACCCGTGCTCACCTTGACCTCAGTTGAAAACGTCCCCACTAAATGTGGACTGATTTCTACTGTCAAAATAGATGTAGGGGACAGAACTTTACATTTTCTAGTAGACACGGGTGCAGCCAGATCAGTAATACGGTCAAGAGATTTACCCTATGAATCGCTTATATCTGATGATTTCCTTTCATGTGTGGGAGTGGATGGAAAACCACACTCATCCCGACTAACATTTCCACTGCCTATTGGGAAAGAACAGAAGCTGCTGGCCAGATTACTTGTTTCAGACACCTGCCCTCTTAATTTGTTGGGAGCAGATCTACTCCAGAAGTTGAATGCTCAGATATCATATGATGAGAATGGAATGCATCTAGATGTCTCTACTCCGTTATCATTAGAGGAACAAACAAAGGCACATACCCTCCCATTGTGTGTCATCCGATTTGCAATAACCGCCATACCACAGCATTATCTTGACTGCATACCACCTGAACTCTGGTCTTAAGGTCCTGATTATATAGGCCAGCTGCCTGTCCTGCCAGTCCAAGTTTTCCTGAAAGAAGGTACACAGATTCCCAGACTCCCACAGTACCCACTGAAAGCAGCCCAAGAAGCGTCATTAGATGCCCAGATCCAAGAATTACCCAAGAAAGGAGCATTAATTCCTTGTGTTTCTCCTGCTAATACTCCATTGTTTCCAGTGAAGAAGAAAACTGCAAGAGGAGAACCAGATAAGTTTAGGATGGTGTAAGATCTGAGAGCTGGGCATGCAGTTACAATCCTGGAGACCCCAGTGGTGCCAAATCCAGATACATTACTCAGTGAAATTCCCCCTGAGGCAACGCATTTTAATCGATTTGGCAAATACCTTCTTCAATGTGCCTCTGCATCCAGACTGTCAGTATCTTTATGCTTTTACACACAGAGGAGTACAGTACACCTGGACCGTTATGCCTCAAGGAGCTGAGAACTCCCCTCATCACTTCACACTGGCCTTAACTACCTGTCTCTAACCCTGGAAGAGTGAGAACCCTGAAGTCACATTGATACAATATGTCGATGATCTACTCCTCTGTTGTCCCGATGATCAAACTTGCCACAGGTTCAGCTATTCTTTGCTCCGATTTCTGGCCACCATCGGATGCAAAGTTACTCTGCGAAAGCTACAATGGTGTTGTACCAAAGTTGTGTTTTTGGGTCATTGCATATCCCAAGGTACCAAGCATGTCACTGAAGAGCGGAAAACTGCCATCTGTGACATCCCATACCCGAGAACTGTCAAACAACTCCAAGCTTTCCTGGGAATGGTCTCATACAGCAGGCAGTGGATCGTCAGTTCTCATGCAACCTCTATTTGATCGGGTCCACTCTTATGAGCTTGACCTGCATTTTGACCAAGAAGCTGTGGATGCAATGGACCAGTTGAAAGAACTCATAATTTCAGCCCCTGCACTGGGGATTCCCAACTATGAATTTCCATTCTTTCTATTTGTCTCTGAAGCGTGTGGCCATGCCTCAGGAGTTCTGGCTCAAAAACATGGAGACCACATGAGACCCAACTGCTCTGAAGATTTAGGGGGGACCTCAGAAGACCATGAATACCCTGATTCGAGTGACTATGATTGCCTTGAGGTCATGAAGGCAGAAACTTCTTACCTACCTACTGTCTCTGAACAGCCACTGCTTGAAGCGGATCTGATACTGTATACTGACGGGTCCAGATGCGCAGATGAATATGGAACTTACCATACCGGATATGCGGTGGTGTCCCCACCAACAGTTATTTCTACTGGACCACTGCCATCTTATATGTCAGCTCAAGAGGCCGAACTGTATGCTCTGACCAAAGCCTGCAAGTGCGCAGAGAGTCGAGTGGCCAATATCTACATGGACTCGAGGTACGGATTCAGGATTGCCCATGACTTTGGCCTGATATGGGCCCTGAGGGGCTACAAGGCAGCCAGTGGAGCTCCAATCCGGAATGCTGCGGCAGTGAGAAGTCTGTTAGAAGCTCTGAAGTTACCTAGGCAAGTGGCTGTGATCAAAATTAAGGCTCATGGGAAACTGAATTCGGAGGAAGCCAATGGGAATCATCTGGCTGACATTACAGCAAAAGCAGCAGCTATGGAACCAATATTTCCAGAGGAAGCAGATGTGTCGGGGGGTACGGCGGTGTTTGTGCTCACCAGAAGTCAGAGACAGCGAGGGGATGAGGAAGAAACAAGAATGAGAAATTTGGGGTTGGAAGAAGAAGAGGAGGAAGATGAAGAAGAGCAAAGACTGGAAGAGAATCCGGCACACAGAACTTTAGTGGACCGGCAGAATGCGGTAACAGAAGAAGAAAAACAAGGATGGATCGGACGGGGAAGAACATTTTGTAATGACGGAATCTGGAGAGTGGGAAGAAGAATATGTATGCCAAGATCACTGTATCCTGCAGTAGTTCAGTGGGCTCATGGAAAGGTACATAGAGGGAAAAATCAGATGATTTCAGCTATCAATAAACTCTATATTTCACCCGAGATCTCAGTTCTTGCTACAAATTATACTAGGAGCTGTTAGATTTGTCACACTTGTAATCCCGGAAGAACAGAACATGTGCCAATGAAGAAACTGGCAAAGTCACAGTATCCTTTCCAGAGAATCCAAATTGATCATATGCAATTACCCAAGAGTGGAAGATATGAATATGTTTTGGTGGTGGTGGATATGTTTTCCGGCTGGACAGAAGCATACCCAGTAACCAACATGACCGCTAGAACTACAGTGAAAAGGCTTCTGGCAGAACTTATCTGCAGATTCAGGATTCCAGAAGTGATTGAAAGTGATCAAGGACCCACCTTCACTGCAGAAGTTACCAAATCAATCTGGCAGATGATTGGGGTGGATTTGGGCATACTCTTTATCATCCTCAAACTAGCAGCAAAGTTGAAAGGATAAATGGCACTTTGAAAAACAAAATTCTTAAAGCCAGTAAAGAATTGGCACTTCCATGGCCGGAGGTGCTGCCTATTGCCCTATATTCAGTCCGAAATACCCCGAAACAACCCACAGGGCTCACACCATATGAGATCTTGTTTGGGGGGCCACCTAGAATTGGTCAATATTACCCACATCAGCTTAGTTCAGGGAATGATAAGCTTGTGAATTTTGTTATCGGACTTGCTAAAGAGTTAAAACTAACACATGCTACAGTGTACTCTTCTATTCCAGACTCAGATCTTGAACCAGGTACTCACAGCATCCAGCATGGAGATTTTGTCTGGATAAAGAATCACATGCGAGGCACACTGAATGCCAGATTTTAAGGGCCCTACCAAGTGTTGTTTACATCACCTACGGCTGTGAAGGTCGAAGACCGAATATCATGGGTCCACGCACCCCATTGCAAGAAGGTGGTCTCAGACCCACAACCCTGATGTTCCTTTTTCTGATGGGGGAAGCCTTTGTTATGGTAACACATGCATTCCAAGCAATTATTACTAAATGAATGATATTCCAGTTTTCTGGTACAACACTTCCTTGAATGTAGTGACTTTCCAATTTGATTACTGTGGGATAGTATCTTGTAGGGGGAATGAGAGATTGAGTAGTGACTGGTTAAGAGCTTTGTGGGTGGACGCTGACCAATATATCTGTGTCATTGACAATTACTGGGGACAGAAATGTGATTACTGGGGTGCTGTTGGGTGGAACACAGGTGACTATGACTGGGGATACAAACCACAATCTGCTAAGGACAAAAAGGATAATACCTGGAAATCTTTGCTTGACCATTTCAAACTACTAAAAAGACCATTTAAACCTGGGTGTAGGGTTATAGGTACATGTAATGGGTTGACTATCACCATAGAGAACCCTACAGAGCAAGATGAAGGAATATATATATTAGGATCCTGGAGTGAAGGAAGGATGAGAGGTATGGGAAAGTTCAAATTGGCTAGTATTCCTAATAAAGTGGGTCTGAAGAAAAACCCATTAGCCCCTTGGCACCACAGGATGGAAGGTATGGTAGCCATAGCCAATCCTACTTATGAGGATACCCTAACCATAGAAATGGGATTTTCAGATCATAACTGGTAGTTAGAATGGATGAAGTATACAGCAACCCAACATAACTTTAGTGATTGTTATTTATGTTCAAAGGCCAAGCCACATTTGGGTACAGTCTCTCTAATTTTCCCAGAGGAGGTGCAAAGGTGTCTCTTAGATATGTATATCAACGGGACTTCAAATTCCAGTGTCTGCATCCCCTGGAGAACAAAATATTTCATTACCGCCGGAATATCAAGCTCTAGACAGGGAATAATCATCTACCTGGGAAATTACACTAGTTTCCAAAATACCCGGGGGAGTGAGAATTTCTTAGGGAATTTTACACAAGGTTACTGTGGGAATTACAGTACTTTAGAGGGTACAGAGGCCCAGGACCAGAAATAATCTCTGAGTGACGTGTATTGGATTTGTGGTGACATGAAGATTAGGACTAGACTGGAGGGCAAATGGACTGGGGAATGTGCCTTAACTAAAGCAATAATGTCTGTTTACCTTATATCTGAGTCCCAGGAATCCAAAGAGGAAATAAAGGCTGTGTGTGCAGGTACATACAGGGCCAAGAGAGAAGTTAACCCCAAAGGCAGTTTTGACCCACATATATATATTGATGTTCTCAGAGTGCCTAGGGGGGTAGGCCCGAGACCAAGTGAAGGCGGGATTTGAGGCCATAATACCCATAATAACCGTTAACAAGAACATAGATTGGATAAATTACATATATTATAACCAACAAAGAAATGTCAATTAGCGTAAAAGGGGGGTACTTTGATTAATATAAGGTTTAATACATTATCGTTTGTTTCCCATATGTTTCTTTACTTCTTGTTTCATATGTGTTCCTTCCTTTACAGTTTTCTGCTTTTCATCTGAATATGCAGTACAGACCAAAAGTTTGGACACACCTTCTCATTTAAAGATTTTTCTGTATTTTCATGACTTTGGAAATTGTAAATTCACACTGAAGGCATCAAAACTATGAATTAACACATGTGGAAATTATATACTTAACAAAAAAGTGTGAAACAACTGAAAATATGTCTTATATTCTAGGTTCTTCAAAGTAGCCATCTTTTGCTTTGATGACTGCTTTGCACACTCTTGGCATTCTCTTGATGAGCTTCAAGAGGTAGTCACTGGAAATGGTTTTCACTTCACAGGTGTGCCCTGTCAGGTTTAATAAGTGGGATTTCTTGCCTTATAAATGGGGTTGGGACCATCAGTTGTGTTGTGCAGAAGTCAGGTGGATACACAGCAGATAGTCCTACTGAATAGACTGTTAGAATTTGTATTATGGCAAGAAAAAAGCAGCTAAGTAAAGAAAAAGGAGTGGCCATCATTACTTTAAGAAATGAAGGTCAGTCAGTCTGAAAAATTGGGCAAACTTTGAAAGTGTCCCCAAGTGCAGTTGCCATCAAGGGCTACAAAGAAACTGGCTCACATGAGGACCGCCCCAGGAAAGGAAGACCAAGAGTCACCTCTGCTTCTGAGGATAAGTTTATCTGAGTCACCAACCTCAGAAATCGCAGGTTAACAGCAGCTCAGATTAGAGACCAGGTCAATGCCACACAGAGTTCTAGCAGCAGACACATCTCTACAAACAATTGTTAAGAGGAGACTTTGTGCAGAAGGCCTTCATGGTAAAATTGCTGCTAGGAAACCACTGCTAAGGACAGACAACAAGCAGAAGAGACAAGTTTGGGCTAAAGAACACAAGGAATGGACATTAGACCAGTGGAAATCTGTGCTTTGGTCTGATGAGTCCAAATTTGAGATCCTTGGTTCCAACCACCGTGTCTTTGTGTGGCGCAATAAAGGTGAACGAATGGACGCTACATGCCTGGTTCCCACCGTGAAGCATGGAGGAGGAGGTGTGATGGTGTGGGAGTGCTTTGCTGGTGACACTGTTGGGGATTTATTCAAAATTGAAGGCATACTGAACCAGCATGGCACCACAGCATCTTGCAGCGGCATGCTATTCTATCCGGTTTGCGTTTAGTTGGACCATCATTTATTTTTCAACAGGACAATGACCCCAAACACACCTCCAGGCTGTGTAAGGGCTATTTGACCAAGAAGGAGAGTGATGGAGTGCTACGCCAGATGACCTGGCCTCCACAGTCACCAGACCTGAACCCAATCGAGATGGTTTGGGGTGAGCTGGACCGCAGAGTGAAGGCAAAAGGGCCAACAAGTGCTAAGCATCTCTGGGAACTCCTTCAAGATTGTTGGAAGACCATTTCCGGTGACTACCTCTTGAAGCTCATCAAGAGAATGCCAAGAGTGTGCAAAGCAGTCATCAAAGCAAAAGGTGGCTACTTTGAAGAACCTAGAATATAAGACATATTTTCAGTTGTTTCACACTTTTTGTTAAGTATATAATTCCTCATGTGTTAATTCATAGTTTTGATGCCTTCAGTGTGAATGTATAATTTTCATAGTAATGAAAATACAGAAAGATCTTTAAATGAGAAGGTGTGTCCAAACTTTTGGTCTGTACTGTACAATGTGCATATTCCAATTAGAAAAAGGCAAAACACTGCATGAATAGGTGTGTCCAAACGTTTGACTGGCAGTGTACATCATTGTGTTTCCCCAGTACCAAAACCTGAATTTCTCCCATTTTGCTTGCTAGACTCTTGGCATGTGTGATACACTTTAAGTTTTCATCCAGTTTTCCACATTCACTTTCAAAAATTCCAGTGGGCATATTTGTTTTCACTCTTTGTTTGTAACACATGGATCTCCCTAATCAGTGCTCTAATTCTTCATCCACGGTGCAGTTCTCCACCTTCCAATGTAGTCAGACTACTATCTAACCTACCCACTCTATTATTTTCTGCCTTGTCCTGCCTCCTCAACCCTAATTTAAATACTCCTCCACCTCATTTAGGTATCTAAGCCAGGGATAACTGTATAGTGATACAATGTTAAACACAATTGTGATTAAATTATAAGAATTAGGGTTCGCTCACACCGCTGAATACATCAGACGGGTGCTATCTGATTTCTTTTATTGGACCAATGTTATTCAATGAGGCAGTGCCAAAGACTGATTTTTTTTCAGTGACAGGATCTGTCAGTAAAAAAATCGCAGCGTGCTGCAATTTCACTCTGAAGTTGGATGCAACTCACCCGTTCAATTCTATGGGTGTGTGGAAAACAACGGACTGCTCTCGGATGACATCCGCAGACGCAAAGAATGGAGAAGAGGGAGAAAATTTTGTTCTCCATCTTCTCCTCACAGTGTACAACAATTCTCGCATCTGAGAGATTCAGATCATGCAATGCTGACACTTGGATCAAATTCTGATCAAAGTTTGATCGGTGTGTCATTAACATAATCGACTAGTAGTGAAAAATATTTCATTGGTACTGCCAATAACAGAAGTATTAGGGCCCGATACTTCATTTAACATATTTTTGAAGTCACCTTTCTTTTTTATTTGGGGTTTTTGATATTTTTTTTACTAGATTCATCAAAATGGCAAATGTAATACATGAATTTTGCTTTCAATTGATTTTGTGACTTCTTAGCTAAAAAACAATGCACGTTTTGCCAAATGTCACAAAAGATTCGACTTTTAAACTGATGTACATAAAATCACTTTGGGTGTACTGGAGTATAGTTGCACCAAATTTTGCTACTGTTTTTAAAAAATCATTTTTCATGAATCAGTCTAAAACATATGGAAAAGCCACATTGATGTTAAAATCAGAAAACTAAACAAAAGACAACTTAGAAAAGGCTCAAATTGTTAGATGAATGTGGGGCAAATCACAAAGTTTCCAATTGAAAGGTATTTAGGCAAAAAAACGGGCAGAAATGCAATGATACGATACTCGTACAATCTGTCCCTTAATGTCCAAGAGCCTATGGTACTTCTTAGTATTTATGTTCCTGTTTGATTCCTTTAATAAAGTATTAATCAGTTAAAAAGAGGATTAAAGACAGATATGATGGCATCATAAAAATAAAATGTAATCCACAACTGAGACAACATAAAATGATGCCTAATTTGTAGCAAGAGAAAGCATTCTCATCTAACATATAATTACTGGCTTGTTTCTTATTTCACTGGACGTATATTAATATTCCCAAACGTGTTGGCTCATAAAAGGGGGTTAAGCCACACTGCTAAGTCTGGTATGCTTTTAGTGTTACTGCCCTTCTAGGCTCTGCACTAAAATTAATGGAGTTTAGAGTGTGTCTGATTAAGCAGATCTCAGACTTTAATCCAAGCTAAAGCTCATTTGCATTCTGTGCACACTAGAAACTATAACTCTGCACAATGAGACGCTGAAACGGGGGAATAAAATTAAACACAGATTTTTAGCATAAAACTCAGGGTCATAAAATAGAACATACTCATGTTTGGAAAAAAGTGAATATTAAACATTTCAGCTACATTACGTGAAGCGCATTGATCAAGTAGAATGGGTTTATTTTTCTCCTAATTCCTACTGGTAGACCGTGGACTACTAGTAAACATCTCTATTAGCAAAAAATGAAAAGATAATTGAAAATAGTAAATAAGATTGGAAAAATCAGATATGGAGAATTCCTGGGCTCAGGATTCAGACTAGTATTTTTCAAACCATAAGAGTTTTAATACTATGGTCTTTAGCTTGCATTGTACCCAATGTTGGGGTAAATCTTATTTTGTAAAATATTGCTAAAAAAAAAAGAACTTCACACTTTGTAATATATAACATATAACATATATATGTTATATATATATATATATATATATATATATATAATATATAACATCCTGAAGTTTGGCAATATACAAAATACCATTTACTTGGAGTACATATGTGAATATGTGAATGGACAGTGAACTAGAAAGGAACTTTACCCCACTGTTTACTCCTTTGGTTTAGAAAAGAAGATACTGAATTACACTGGAAGAAGCCATATCTACGCTAGTAGTTTAAAGAATTATGAAATGTCTTATATGTACACATAAATCAGCCACAGACGTGTCAGTGACTTTATTGCCACTCTCCAAGATCTATCTCAAGGATCAAACCACAACATTTAGGGACTGATACATCAAAGTGTTTATGCCAGAAAACGGGCGTTAAACACTTTTAATAGTTGCAGAATTTTTGCACATTTACAGATATAGTAACAATCTGAGCATTATTATAAAAAGCCAACAAGAAAAAGTCCCCTAAAAACAAGATTTATTAGATATACTAAAACCAAAAAAACTCCAAAGAAACAAACAAACCACCATACAAACTGTAAAATATCAACAAAAAGATACTAAACCCACTCACGTGAAAATTACAATGGAAAGATGCACCTCAAAGTAACTATTAAGGAATATATGGGAAAGTCCTGTGCTTTCTCCTACCTAAACCACAGAGGTTAGCACCCTAAACAAAGCACAAAATAGATCCCCAGCTCAAACAGTAGCTATCCCTATTAGATACTACACTATATGCGAAAAGATAACAAAGATATTATATAGCGTAAAGGGATAACCTAAATGGGACAACCATTACCACCATTACCATTGTCAACCTAAGTTTATAAACGTAATATAGTAATAACAGAGATAAAGAGATCAAATACTCCTAAACATATAATATGTACCCATCTTATAATGGTTACAAAGATTCCTTCAAAATCAAGTAACCAGAAAAAACGTGTCATTCCATACTCATCAGTCCACATGGTGTGCCTCGACGCATTTACCCTCTGGAAAATAGGTTCAACAGGAGGCTATTTTTTGAAGCACACAGACATAAAGGAGTGAAAATCCTGCTGATAGCATTTCCTAGAATTGCACAAAAATTTGGCAACTTTTGGCGATTTCACACCAGTTTCAAACAGATCAAGCAAACTGAGTTGAGCTGGAGAGGAGCCATGGCAGGACGTGGCTACGCCCACCCATCTAATTCATGGAAAGTGGCTGCATTTTTTATGCCAGAAATGTTACATTTTTGGCGAGTTCCACAGACGTGTACGCCACTGATAAGATGCACCAAATTTATTAAGTGGCATGCACCTCTTAATGAGCCTGGCGAATGTTATTCCTATATGCAATGCCAGTCTTTATGAATTAGGGCCATAAAGTAATAGATTAACATAATTCTAAGTACATCCTATACAATTCTGATGAATGGCATAAGTAAGGTATAGAGAAGTTTCTTTGTGTTCTGTTGCCCCATTACTCTAAAGTCTAGATGTATCAGAACACCACAAACACTATTTATAACAGAGATGCGCTTGGTCATACTGGTGTCCATTTTAGGTATATAGGGGGCTGCACATTAGTTTCCAACAAATCCTTAAAGGTAACCTGTCATGTAAAATAATGCTACTAATCTGCGGATATGAGGTTAATCTGCAGCTTAATAGTGTTCTGACACTGTGCGGCTGCTGCACTGAGAGCCCCACTGCCGGGAGAAAATTAATTTTATTCCCCATGGTAGCCTCACTCTTTCAGTCAAAGGGGTGGGCCTGCATGGTTTCAGTCACCGCTCTGTGTATAGACAGCAGTGGCTGTTAACTGTGCCCCAACAATGACTGACAACCAGCCCTAATGATGAGCTGGCTGTCAGTCCTCATCATTAGGGCTATCTGTCAGTTATTGTAGAGGCACAGTTAACAGTCACCGCACACTATACACAGAGTGGTGACTGAAACCTTGCCGGCCAACCCCTTTGACTGAAAGAGTGAGGCTGCCGTAGGGAATAAAGTTCATTTCCTCCTGGCAGTGGGGCTCTCAGTGCGGCAGCCGCATAATGTCAGAATGCTATTAAACTGCAGATTAACCCCATATTTGCAGGTTAGTAGTGTTATTTTACATGACAGGTTCATTTTAATGCTTGATTACAGATATAAACAGAGTAAAATCTGTATCTTCTTTGCTGTAGTAGTTTATAATAGTGTATAGTTATATTTTAAATTACTTGCATGGAGAAAAGTTGGGAATCCCCTACACACATTAGAATCTCAGCTTATCCCACCAATAACAGCAGGTTTGGCTGACTTTAGTCTAATGTCTATGGGGCCTTTAGTCCTTTAACTGCAAAGTGTCGCTTCCATAAATGAGATTCTTTTTTCCAGCAAATTCCACAGATGTTTGAATGGAATGAGATCTTGGAAATTTGGAGGCCAAGTCAGCAAAATTTTCTATTTGATATGTTCTGAAACAATTTTTGAACAATTTTTGCAACACGATAGGATGCATTGCCCTACTGAAAATGACCCTACTGAATTGCCCTACTGAATAACGATTCCATGAAAGTGAGTACTTGGTCTGCAACGTTTAGGTAACTGGTTTGTGTAAAATTAATGTCTGCATAAATGGCCTAACCCAACAATTCCCATTCTATTGCAGTTTTGACACTTGAGTTTGCATTTTCAGGGGTCAACATGTGCATGTTTCCCTCAGCCCTGCTATGTATGATGGTCTAATAGCAACTGACTGAGACCGGGTCTAATAGGTGGCCTGTCAATGTAACACTGAAAGACATGAAACAGGAGCTTTGCAATATATCATAAAATTGAATAAAGTACAGTGTACAGTATGGGCACGCTAACCGTCATGTAGCTACATGGCCCCATATCCAGCAAGTTGTAATTAGAGATGAGCGTTGTTCTACTCGAACTGTTCGCCAATCTCAAATTCGAGCTGTTTTGGGCGGTGTTCGAGCCGTTCGGCGAACACGAACAATTTGAGAAAAATTCGGCTGTTCGAGGTTATGTTCGATAACTGTTCGTGCACCAAAATCATAACTGGATTTTTTCTCAGTAATGATGAAAATTAATGTTAATACGCAGTTTGAGTGTACAGCGGGGTGGGGGGAGGGGCAGGGGATGGATCTCTGCAGGAACAATGAAGATCTCCATTTTTTTTTTCTCTTTCCCGCATTTACAGTGGGGAGGTGCAATCTGTCAGCCTATCAGCAGCGCACACACGGAGCGAAGTGCTTTTTTTCACACAAGCAAGGGCATGTGTCATTGGCAGTGTATGTCACATGTCCTTGCCCTATAAGACCAAGCCATTTTCCCCGTCGCCACCATTTTCTCACTGCTGCAGCTGCGTGTTAGACGGCACCGCTGTTGCTGTGTGCGCTATACCTTGTTAATTTCAAGCCAATTTTCGCACAAATCTACAGATAGCTTGGGAGTAGGGAATAGTTGTGATTGCAGTCCTTTTAAGGACTAGGTTACAGCATTTCCTATGACTTTTATCAGGCAGGTCTGTGCTCTTAAATAGATAGGTTGTGGGAGTAAAGACTAATTGTAATTGGAGTCCTTTTCAGGACTAGGTTACATCAGTCCCTATCAGTTTTTGCCAGGCAGGTCTGTGCCAGTGCTGTGCAAGTTTTTTCACAGCATTTGGCTGAATCTAGCAAAGCTAATCCTTTTTGGCCTATTGCAGAGTGTGTTAGTCAGTGGAGTAGCCTATCTGTGTTGCAAGATATACCACCTGTGTATAGAATACAAATTTTTTTACTGCACCTAGTGAAGTAAAATCTTTTGGGCATAGCATCATTCTATTAGTCCATCTATACTGACCTCCATCAGGTTGCAAATTGAATATAATTTTTTTCTGCATCTAGCTCTGAAAAAATATTGGGCTTCTAGCTGTGTGTGGGACTTGTTGTATTAGTCCATCTATACTGACCTCCATCAGGTTGCAAACTGAATATATTTTTTTCTGCATCTACCTCTGAAAAAATATTGGGCTTCTAGCTGTGTGTGGGACTTGTTCTATTAATCCATCTATACAGACCTCCATCAGGTTGCAAACTGAATATATTTTTTTCTGCATCTACCTCTGAAAAAATATTGGGCTTCTAGCTGTGTGTGGGACTTGTTGTATTAGTCCATCTATACTGACCTCCATCAGGTTGCAAATTAAAAATAATTTTTATCTGCATCTACAGTACCTCTGAAAAAATATTTGGGCTTCTAGCTGTGTGTGGGACTTGTTCTATTAGTCCATCTATACTGACCTCCATCAGGTTGCAAATTGAATATAATTTTTATCTGCATCTAGCTCTGATAAAATATTTGGCCTTCTAGCAGTGTGTGGGACTTTCTCTATTAGTCCATCTATACTGACCTCCATCAGGTTGCAAATTAAAAATAATTTTTATCTGCATCTACCTCTGAAAAAATATTTGGGCTTCTAGCTGTGTGTGGGACTTGTTCTATTAATCCATCTATACAGACCTCCATCAGGTTGCAAACTGAATATATTTTTTTCTGCATCTACCTCTGAAAAAATATGTGGCCTTCTAGCAGTGTGTGGGACTTTCTCTATTAGTCCATCTATACTGACCTCCATCAGGTTGCAAATTCAAAATAATTTTTTGTCTGCATCTAGCTCTGAAAAAATATTGGGCTTCTAGCTGTGTGTGGGACTTGTTGTATTAGTCCATCTATACTGACCTCCATCAGGTTGCAAACTGAATATATTTTTTTCTGCATCTACCTCTGAAAAAATATTGGGCTTCTAGCTGTGTGTGAGACTTGTTCTATTAATCCATCTATACAGACCTCCATCAGGTTGCAAACTGAATATATTTTTTTCTGCATCTACCTCTGAAAAAATATTGGGCTTCTAGCTGTGTGTGGGACTTGTTCTATTAATCCATCTATACAGACCTCCATCAGGTTGCAAACTGAATATATTTTTTTCTGCATCTACCTCTGAAAAAATATTGGGCTTCTAGCTGTGTGTGGGACTTGTTGTATTAGTCCATCTATACTGACCTCCATCAGGTTGCAAATTGAATATAATTTTTATCTGCATCTAGCTCTGAAAAAATATTTGGCCTTCTAGCAGTGTGTGGGACTTTCTCTATTAGTCCATCTATACTGACCTCCATCAGGTTGCAAATTAAAAATAATTTTTATCTGCATCTACCTCTGAAAAAATATTTGGGCTTCTAGCAGTGTGTGGGACTCATTGTATTAGGCCATCTATACCAAGCTCCACCAGCTTTGAAATTAATAATAATTTTTAGCTGCATCTAGCCCTGAAAATAATTTTTCCCAATAGTGGTAGCAATAGAAATATGGGGCGCGCGCCTGGCTAACAAAAATATACGCTTCATAACACAAAACACCAGCCTAGCGCACTGCATTAATAAGATGGCATCATCGTCTCTCCCAGTGCTAGGCCTACTACGCAGGCTAGTATTCCTGTGCCTAAAACACAATGTATGGGTCCGCGCTAGCCACTATGCTGAGGGGTATAAAGCTGCTGCTAACGCTTTATAACAATTCAATTGGCAGATTTTCACAGAGCTCTTCCACAACGCCCACCCATCGGGCAACAGTTGCCCACCCTCCCTATGGGATCTAGTGGCGAATAGTTGATGCCATTAATCAGAGCGTCAGTTGCCCCGTCAACGTGGCAAGCGTACGGTAAGGCATGGGAAGAGTGGACACGACTAGTAGCAGGCAGACGGGTTGACCAATGTGAACAAGCCAGATCACAAGTCACCATAGAATTTCTCCACCAGCTAATGATGAGGGGCATATCAGGGGCGTCAGCGCAGCGGTGTCTGACCGGAGTAGCATTTCACTTCCAACTACTGAATTGGGGAGATGTGACAAAGATTCATCATCAGACAATCCATAAAAGGGTGGAAAAGGGGTCAGCCAAGTCAGGAATGTAGACGTCCCGTCCCGTGTCACTAAAACTGATTTCTCACATCTTATCCCTAACACCATTAACATGACACTCACAATTTGAAGCAACACTAATGTCTACTGCATTTGTGATCGCCTTCTTCGGGGCGCTATGTATAAGCGAATTAGTCCCTCAATCCAAAATTACCACCAGTGGACGCTTATTACACCAGGAAGTAGTCATAGCCAATAATGCAATACGTGTACGCATACACCAATCGAAAACGGTTCCAGCGGGCAGGGGTACTTGGGTACTTCTACAACCCACAAACGGTACACTGAGTCGGGTAACAATAGTAAAAACATATCTAACCATCAGATCACAAAGTAATTTCTTCGTATCACACATTGATGGAACGCCATTATCAAGATACCTGTTCCAAGCTATATTTAATAAATGCATAACATCGGCAGGGAACCACCCCAAAGATTACGGGACACACTCATTCCGCATAGGTGCGGCCACGGAAGCAGCAAGAGCAGGACTGTCAGAAACGGAAGTTCAGAGGATAGGGAGATGGCGATCCACGTGTTTGGCGAGATACATAAGACCGGACTTGTTATCCTAACGTGGTTTGTTTCTTTTACAGGTGACGCTAAGCCAACAGTGTGAGTGATAGGCCACTCGTATATATATTGGGCACAAAAAAGGGCGAAAGTCCGCCCAGGCGGGAGGAAATTAGAGTTTCATAACACATATTTCAACTGGAGAGGTATTAGAGGCCTGCTATGGCCACAGGTACTAATGGAGGTAATCAAGGTAGGGAGAGAGGCAAGAGGTCCGGTCATCTTAGTTATACAGGCCGGGGGAAACAACCTAGGTCATCACAAGAGCGCATAACTAATGGCAATAATGAAACTAGACACTGAGCGCTTCAGAGAATTTTTCACAAAATTAGCTATACTATGGTCAGAGATTGTGCCGATAGCGGTATGGCAAGGTGCGCGAGACACGCGAGGTACAGTTTTGGGCACCACATTTTAAAAAAGACATAGACAAACTGGAGCAAGTTCAGAGAAGAGCGACCAGAATGGTGACTGGTCTGCAAACCATGTCCTATGAGGAACGGTTGCAGGATTTGGGAATGTTTAGCTTGCAAAAAAGAAGACTGAGAGGAGACTTAATAGCTGTCTACAAATATGTCAAGGGCTGTCACATTGTAGAAGGATCATCTTTATTCTCATTTGCACAAGGAAAGACTAGAAGCAATGGGATGAAACTAAATGGGAGGAGACACAGATTAGATATTAGAAAAAACTTTTTGACAGTTAGGGTGATTAATGAGTGGAACAGGCTGCCACGAGAGGTGGTGAGTTCCCCTTCACTGGACGTCTTCAAACAGAGGCTGGACAGACATCTGTCTGAGATGATCTAGTGAATCCTGCTTTGAGCAGGGGGTTGGACCAGATGACCCAGGAGGTCCCTTCCAACTCTACCATTCTATGATTCTATGATTCTACATCACGGCCATCGAATGGACAAGGCGGGTAATAAATATTCGGATGGCAAAATTTAGAAGAGACAGAGGTGGTGTAGTGATACGACACCGACAACTGGAAGGAGATAAAGCAGGCCTCATACGGCCCGACGGTGTTCACTTAATAGATATTGGACTGGACATATTCCTGTCAGGACTCCAGGACGGAGTGGAACAAGCGTTAAGAGTGATGGGTGGGGGTCAGAGTCCTGCATACGAGTACGCTGGATCCTCCGTGGCCTGGAAATAGAAAGGACATGTTGGAGAGTTACACTTTGTTGGCCAACTTGCCGGAGTGGGGACCCAGGGCATGCTGCAACAAGCTGAATTATTTTAGAAATAAAATGCCTTTCTAATGGAATGAGTATAAAGAGTTAATAAAGCTGTGACCGATCCTCACCCATCCAGTTGTAAGAGTTACATTATTGGGTTGTCCATGAAAGGGGGGCGGTAGGGAGGCTGAGCATCTGGGTTTGGTTGGGGGTCCCCACAGTCTGCCTAGGCTAGATTAATTTAAAAATTCTTATTAGATACACAGGCGGTGCAGCTTGCTTCGCAGCTGGGCTACTACGCCCAAAGTATTGCCTAGGCTAGATGCAGTTAAAAATTCTACGCTGACTAGCAGACACTGAAGATTTGGAGCAGACCTCTGAGTAAACAGCTCTTCAGACTCAACCATCTGTGTTACCCCAAGCCATAGTGTATGTAGTTTCTTACAGTTAAAAGGGGGGGGGTGCGACCCAACCCACCTGGAATTGACGATGCCAACGTCACGTAAGACACAGCAAGGGGACTCCCAAAATTGTGGCACAGACACCACTTAACCCTAGAACGCATACCTGTGGCCTTGCAGGCCCGCCCAGTTAATTGTTTTCTATTTTCTGCAAGATTGCTTTAGTTAGAATTTTGAAACTCTAGGTATTCTTCATGTATATAGTTGTTTGTCATTTGAGTTTGAGTTATTCCATGTTATTTGCACACGGGCCTAAAGGGCCCCAGGTATGTGAAAGTGTAGATTTTTATGGTCATGCGTTCTAGGGTTAAGTGGCATCAATTGCCCCACTGTTGCTTAAAACGGTTGGTGAGGTGATTTTACCAAATCCCCAAGCTTTTAGTCTCCCAAGGATGACACAGGGGTAGAAATGTCCTTGCGAATCCATGATTTGATCATCTTTATGAACGTGAGTCTGTCTACATTCTCAGTGGACAGCCGCGTGCGCTTATCTGTCAGCACACCACCAGCAGCGCTGAACACACGTTCAGAGAGAACGCTGGCTGCATGGCATGACAAGATCTCCAAGGCGTGAGTGGCGAGCTCCGGCGATTTTTCAAGATTGGAATACCAAAATGAGCAAGGGTCCAGTGACACAGTCATGGCTTCGATGTTCACTTGGAGATTCTCCTGTACCATCCTCTCTAGGCATTGACTATGTGTCAGACTTCTTGTCTCCTGTGGCCTTGCAAAGGATGGTCTAAAAAAGTGGTGAAACGATTCCACAAAATTGCTGTTACCAGCAGATACTGTGTTACTGTTACTGTTTGAGTGATGAAGACTCGACAGTCCCACCGTTGGCAAGTTAGAACTGTGAGATTCACTACGTGCACCACTGGTGTTTTGTGGAAAAGCACATGTAAGATTCTGCAACAGATACTCCTGCATTCGTCAATACCTTTTTATGGCAGGAATTATTTCGGCAAATATACTTTTGTACCGGGGATCTAAGAGTGTGGCAACCCAGTAGTTGGGATTACTTCGAATTCTGACAATCCGGGGGTCATGTTGCAGGTAGTGCAGCAAGAAGGCACTCATGTGTCTTGCGCATCCAGAAGGACCAAGTCCTTGTTGTGTTGGTAGCGAGGTAAGAATCATGCTTCCTTCCTCTGCCCTCTCCTTCCAACCTCGCACAACAGAAATGTGATCAAGGTCTCCCTCATCTGATGAGTCTTCCATGCCCATTGCCAGTTCGTCCTCCACTTCTTCCTCGGCTCCTGCACCTTCCTCAACAGTTTGGCTGCTACCATGCGCCCTGGTTAATCCCTCTCCCCCACCCTCCCATGCCTGCCGCCTTGGTGCTGCCAACCGTCTGGACCTTGGAGATGTTATCCCTTCCGCATACGACTCCTCCTCTACTTCCTCCACCTCCTCTTGTCCCACCACCTGACTCCGAATTCTGTTTAACATGTGCTCCAGCATGTAAATCACCGTAATAGTCATGCTGATAATGGCATCGTCAGCACTAAACATATTCGTCGCCATTTCAAGACTGTGCAGAAGGGTGCATAGGTCCCTGATCTGAGACCACTCCTCCAGCGTGATTTGCCCCACCTCTGGATCTCGTTGGCCCAGGCTATACGTCAGAACGTATTGCACCAGGGCTTGTCGGTGCTGCCACAGTCGCTGCAACATGTGCAGAGTTGAATTCCACCGTGTCGGCACATCGCATTTCAGCCGGTGAAGTGGCAGGCCCAATGACTTCTGTAGAGATGTAAGTCGTTGAACTGCGGGATGCGAACGGCGGAAGTGAGCACACAGCGACCGTGCACTCTGCAGAAGGCCATCTAGTCCGGGATAGTGGGCTAAAAATTGCTGGACAACCAGGTTCAACACGTGAGCAATACAAGGCACGTGTGTGACATTGCCCCGGCGAAGTGCCGCACCCAGGTTTGCAGCATTATCGCACATGGCCTTCCCTGGTTGCAGGTCCAGTGGAGACAACCTTTCATGAAACTGGGTCTCCAGAGCTGACCAAAACTCCTCAGCTGTGTGACTCACATTTCCCAGACATTTCAAAGTAAACACTGATGCGTTGAGCCCTGCTGCCAGCATAGTAAGGAGGTGTTCAGGATTCCTTCTGCACAGTTAGAAAGCAGGTGGCATTACCAGACAGGCTTTGGGTGCAGGTGGAGGACCGAGAGGAGGTTGAGGAAGCAGAAGCAGTGGAGGAAGTTCGAGATAAAGAGGATTAACACACAACTCGTGGGGACGGTAAGACTTGGACAGCAGCCCCTTGTCCTGCTGTCACCATAGTTACCCAGTGCCCAGTCAGCGACATGTAACGCCCCTGTCCATGCCTTCTCGTCCAAGTGTCTGTGGTGAAGTGCACCCTGTCACACACAGAGTTTCTCAAAGAAGCGGTGATGTTGTGTGCGACATGCTAGTGGAGCGCAGGCACACCTTTCTTTGAGAAGTAGTGCCGACTGGGCATCTGGTACTGGGGCACTGTGACGGACATAAGGTCTTGAAAATCCTCTGTGTCCTCCAGGTGGAAAGGCAGCATTTCTGTAGCCAACAGCTTGCAGATAGTGAAATTCAACCTCTTAGCTTTCTCATGGCTAGGAGGAAATGGTCTTTTACTTTTCCACATCTGAGGGACCGAGGGCTGGCTGTTGTGCTTAGACGGTGTTGAGTAGGGTGTCCCCGGCAACTGCCGGTCTGTGAGGAAGATGCAGGCGGACATGTTAGGTTGCCTTGATCCAAAGGTGGTGCTCTCGATGTCGGAGAGCGCTCAACACTAGCAGGTGTTTCCACTTCCCAATGAACTGACGACCTGCCAATCACACTGGCTGTTGCGGGTAAAGAGGTGGCAGGTCTGCGTCCAAAAACATGTGTGACTGCTGTCCCCCCAGTCACAGAGGATGAAGAGGCTGCGGATGCACAAGATGGGGCAGACGGTGGTTGGCCCAGCCGGCTAGGCCGCATTGTAGCACAGTGAGCTTCCCACTGCAACTTATGCTTCATATCCATGTGACGGTACATGCATGAAGTACTCAAACTATGTATTTTTTGGCCTCTACTTAGCTTTTGCTGACAAATATTACAGATAACACGAGTTGGGTCATCCTTATCGATCTGAATAAATGCCCAGGCTATGCAAGGCTTAGAGCCCATGTGACCTGAAGAGCCACTACGACTTGTGGTCAGAGGCAGAGTTGTGGTTGAGGATGCAGTTGTTGACGTGCTTCCAGTACTCCGTCTCTGTTCAGGAAGGCGCAACCTAACCTCGTCGTCAATAGCATCTGTGATGCCCCGCTGCGCTTGGTATCACAGATCCTACAAGAGTGCATTGATGGAATCCTCCACAAGAGGCCCCCATAAACATTCACACATCTCCATCTTCCACCTCAGACCAGCAGAGGGAGCCCATTAGGGATATAAATAGGGAAGGTGGAGCTAGGCAGTTCAGTTCCTCTGAAGAGTTCCTGCAGTAGAGAAGCCTAAGAGAGGTCAGTCTGCAGTGGAGCTCAGTCTAGTCTAGAGAACGCAGTTAATAGTTCAGCAGTGGAGCACGAGGCTCCTGCTTGCTAGATTCAGGGAGCCCAGATAGAGCTTAAGGTGTGCCGGTGCCGTAAGATCAGTGAAGCGCGGCAAGCTGCCGTTAGTGTGTATAGCCTAGTGAGGGCCCGAGTAGGCCGAAGGCGAGTGGCGAGTTAGTACATAAGGGGCAGAGGAGCTTAACCAGCTCACCCCGAAGCATTTACCGGACACAGGATCCGAGCTTACCGGTATCTCTATGACCCAGTAAGGCATAACCGGAATCCCTGGAGAACTACAAGTCCCAGGATCGCTAAGGTGCTGATATGTAACAGAGCCAGGAGACGCTTAGGCCCCGCATACTGGGAGCGTGAACTCCAAGAGAAGGCCCTACCACAAGGTCAGCCAGCGCAGGACAGAGACAAAGTTAGGCCTAGCTCCAGGCAGGTCAGAAACTTACTACGCAGAGGCAAGAAACAGGAGGCCCTACACCCGCTCATTGGGGAGGATCCTGATATGCACCCTTCACCCTACAGTGCTCCAGGATGTGCCTGAATTTCCACCAGTAAAAGGTACTGAAGTGACTACCGTGTCCGTTCCCGTTCTTGCTCTGACCCAGCTGGGTCTCGCCTGTCCTGCATTTCCCCTGCATACGCTGCCCTGAGACCTAGCTCCACCTGTGGGGAGCTATACCATCGAGCTGCCTTATCACCGGCCTCAGTGGACTGCTGCAGCGCTGGTGCTTGTCACCAGATACCACAGGTGGCGTCATGAACTCTTATAAAATTAACAATTATCCACCCTTTTAAAGAGAGACCCCAGGGTACGGGCCAGGGAGCCGACCACCGCGACATCCCCAAGGCCAGGCAAATGCCCGGGTACCGAGTCATCCCCATCCCCAGGGCTAGTCACATCCTCCTCCACCTCCTCTGCTGACCTCATCGACTGTCTGACTGTGGGTTGACAGTAAGTGGGATCTCCAACCTCGTCATCATCACCCTGTGTGTTATCACACCCGTCGCCCTCAGAGCCAACCTCTTCCTGCCGTGACCGAAAAGTCAAGTTGTCGCTCCAATCAGGTATTTGAGTCTCATCATCGTCTTCATCATTGTCTCCACCAACAGGAGTTACAGTTTGGGAACAAGGGTCTACATTATGCTCAGAACCTTCTTCATCTGGTCCTGGATCCAACTTATAAAGATTCTGGGCATCGGATCAGATCATTTCCTCATCTGGATTAACAGAAGCTCTGGAGCAGACCTCCGTTTCCCAGGCTATAGTATGAGTAAACAGCTGGGCAGACTCAGCCATCTGTGTTACCCCATACTCAGACGGGCAGCTGGAGACTTGGGAGCTGTGAGGAAGCAAGTGCGATTGGGGTGACACCTCTGAGGACTGGAGTATTTGTGATGTTGAAATTGAGGTGATGGAGAGCCCACTTGAAGGAGCACTTGATATCCGTTGAAGCACCTGCTGTTTTTGTGCCTCATCTAGAATTTGTAGCGATGGGCGTGTCCGTAAGAATGGGATCGTATCACATTGTCCACGAAAAGAAGTCGACATCTTAGTTTGGCTGGAAGATGGTCTTTCTTCTGCAGATGTTACTCCCCCCCCCCACCGTGGGGGGCCTCGACCCACCGGCGGACAGGCACCAGTATTGGGATAGGGGGGCTGGCCGTCAGGGTCCACCGCGGCTCTGGCACAAACCCGGCGACACAGAGGTGGCACAGGCAGGAACGGACTGGCCGTGTCGGCTTCTCACTTTTTGGATTTTAGAAGGGCATGACATGCCTATATCTGTGTCTCCCCCTCCTTTTACTCCTCCACCTCTTTTCTTTTCGCATGACTATATGTACTTGTCACTTTTCCATGTGTTAGTTGTGTCTTCTGAGCAGTTTGTCAGCTTTTGGACACCTTTGAAGGTGTTTTCTATGTGTTTCTATGTGTTTTTGTTTGCCTGCCATTGGTTTTAACGGTGTTCGAAGGTGTTCAACGAACAGTTCGACGAACAGTTCAGCGAACACACGGGTGTTCGACGAACCGAACCGAACTCGAACACTACGGGGGTGGCTCAACACTAGTTGTAATGCACTATGGCCCCAAATCATGAAAGCTTTTACATGGCATAAAAAGCTTTGACACATAGCAAAATTGTTGTGCAATGTGAGGCTGAGCAAAAATTTATCGACATTTGTCGTTTTCCAACAAAGTGATGAAGGATGGTGTGCCTTATGCAAACCGAACTTCATGCCTTTCGTGTGCCTCTTACACTCCGCCCCCTAATCACGTCCAGATCATTGATGAATGCTGCAGTAGCTCTTCTATGAGGTCGGACTATACAGGCTAGCCTTTCCCTCCCTACATACAGTACAGACCAAAATTTTGGACACACCTTCTCATTTAAAGATTTTTCTGTATTTTCTTGACTATGAAAATTGTACATTCACATTGAAGGCATCAAAACTATGAATTAACACATGTGGAATTATATACTTAACAAAAAAGTGTGAAACAACTGAAAATATGTCTTATATTCTAGGTTCTTCAAAGTAGCCACCTTTTGCTTTTGTTGACTGCTTTGCACACTCTTGGCATTCTCTTGATGAGCTTCAAGAGGTAGTCACCGGAAATGGTTTTCACTTCACAGGTGTGCCCTGTCAGGTTTAATAAGTTTGATTTCTTGCCTTATAAATGGGGTTGGGACCATCAGTTGTGTTGTGCAGAAGTCTGGTGGATACACAGCTGATAGTACTACTGAATAGACTGTTAGAATTTGTATTATGGCAAGAAAAAAGCTGCTAAGGAAAGAAAAACGAGTGGCCATCATTACTTTAAGAAATGAAGGTCAGTCAGTCCGAAAAATTGGTAAAACTTTGAAAGTGTCCCCAAGTGCAGTTGCAAAAACCATCAAGCGCTACAAAGAAACTGGCTCACATGAGGACCGCCCCAGGAAAGGAAGACCAAGAGTCACCTCTGTTTCTGAGGATAAGTTTATCCGAGTCACCAGCCTCAGAAATCGCAGGTTAACAGCAGCTCAGATTAGAGACCAGGTCAATGCCACACAGAGTTCTAGCAGCAGACACATCTCTTCAACAACTGTTAAGAGGAGACTTTGTGCAGCCGGCCTTCTTAGTAAAATAGCTGCTAGGAAACCACTGTTAAGGACAGGCAACAAGCAGAAGAGACTTGTTTGGCCTAAAGAACACAAGGAATGGACATTAGACCAGTGGAAATCTGTGCTTTGGTCTGATGAGTTCAAATTTGAGATATTTGGTTCCAACCACCGTGTCTTTTTGCGACGCAGAAAAGGTGAACGGATGGACTCTACATGCCTGGTTCCCACTGTGAAGCATGGAGGAGGAGGTGTGATGGTGTGGGGGTGCTTTTATGGTGACACTGTTGGGGATTTATTCAAAATTGAAGGCATACCAAACCAGCATGGCTACCACAGCATCTTGCAGGGGCATGCTATTCCATGTGGTTTGCTTTTAGTTGGACCATCATTTATTTTTCAACAGGATAATGACCCCAAACACACCTCCAGGCTGTGTAAGGGCTATTTGACCAAGAAGGAGAGTGATGGGGTGCTACGCCAGATGACCTGGCCTCCACAGCACAAGACCTGAACCCAATCGAGATGGTTTGGGGTGAGCTGGACCGAAGAGTGAAGGCAAAAGGGCCAACAAGTGCTAAGCATCTCTGGGAACTCCTTCAAGATTGTTGGAAGACCATTTCTGGTGACTACCTCTTGAAGCTCATCAAGAGAATGCCAAGAATGTGCAAATCAGTCATCAAAGCAAAAGGTGGCTACTTTGAAGAACCTAGAATATAAGACATATTTTCAGTTGTTTCACACTTTTTTGTTAAGTATATAATTCCACATATGTTAATTCATAGTTTTGATGCCTTCAGTGTGAATGTACAATTTTCATAGTCATGAAAATACAGAAAAATCTTTAAATGAGAAGGTGTGTCCAAACTTTTGGTCTGTACTATACATCATTGAGTCTTGAGTGCCCATGACTAGCTCTAATTCATCAGTTGTCCATCATGGACTCCATTTGTCGGCACTCTCTAATGGATATGAGGAACAACCCACAAGACCTGTCATTTTGGAGATGTTCTGACCCCATCATCTTGACAAAGATGATTTGTCATAGCCAACACAAAGATTTTATGCTCATTCCTTATGCTAAGGAAAAGTTGACTCTAACTATTATGTCAAAACATTAAAGGTGGAGAAATTAGAATACAATGAAATTTTGCACTGTTTTCATATAGACTTTAGCCCTAATTATCACTGGGATATCTTAATTTATAATGAAAATAATCACCAGCGCAGACCAATAACTGCTAAACAGCATCTGGTGTTTAAGCCCCAAAACAACCCAGCAATGCAGCGGTTAAATATACATATCAAGAGAGTTATCCATAATGATAAATAATCATCATCATAACCCCAACAGCTTTAATTTATTCATTTGGAAAAAAATCTTGGCATAGACTTTCCCAGGAGGACTAAATACCAGTGTATGACATAGGTGGTAGATGGTAAGATTCACAGCTCTTATAACACCACTAAAACAACACTAATTAGTAAAGCCTATATATCCAACAATGAGAAAAGGAAGTCTCGACTGAGTGAACTGTAAAGATATCCATACTGAATTAATATCATGTACGGCCTGCTGAAAACATACTCCACAAAACATAAATGTTTAACCGCATAACATGATTAGAAAAAAATAAGCTTAGCTTGTCATTTTGATTATAGACAGTGTCAAAATTATTAATATTTTGGCATCTAGAATCCCTTGTGGGCACTATTCAAATTATTAAAACAAATATTCTTTATGTGATTAATTTAACATGGTGAATCATTAAAATACACATTTTCCGCCACAGAATTCTCTAGTGACAATAACGACAGTAAAATATTATCACTTGGTTTATTGTATGTGCACAGTAGCTGAAGAATGTAAAATTCTCCCATAAGAAAGTATCCTGGTGTGTATGCTGACTGGTCTAATATCTATAAAGAATTAAGGTATCACACAATATTTGCAGAACTTCTCCTGAAAAATGTTTCTTTCCTTTCCCATAGAATGAGAAAAAAAATACATTGAGAGCAATAAAACAAAGGCCCCGATTTATCAAAGTGTTTACGCCAGAAATCTGGTGTAAGTCACTTTGAATAGTTTCAGAATTTTTGTGTAATGTGAAGTTGTGCAAAAATGCTGCTACTTTTGACCTTTTCATGCCAGTTTCGGCCAGCTCCAACATGGGTGGAGCTAGGGTGGGGCATGGGTGGAGCCTGGGCAGGGCATGGGCGGGGCAGGTAATGGCGATGCCTGCTCATTTTATTAATGACGAGATGTAGCGTACCTTATGCCAGAAATCTTACTCCAGTCCAAGATTTGTGGTGACGCTCACACTAGTTTTCAGTCGGGTCTGTTTCATTAAGAGGCATACACCTCTTATAGGGGTTGTCCACTACTAGTAAAATCCCTTCTCAATCTGATTGTTTGGCCCCAATAAAAATAACCACTTATACTCACCTCCTGTGCCAGCGCCATTCCAGCAGTGTCCGCACGTGCGTTCCCAGGGCTCACGTGAGGTTGTTATGTCACAAGAGCCCTAAGCCCAATCAGCGTCTTATACATCTGAAGGAGGGGACAGTGATGCCATTCTTCTATTTTCTTTGCTCTGTGTAGAAACAGGAAGTCTCTTTTCCCTGCAGTTTCCCTGCAGTCCCTCCTCCTCCTTGCCAGGAACTTTTGCAGTGACTCCTACAGGGAAAACTGACTTCCTGTTTCTGCATAGAGATTAGAAGGATTCAGCTGGTCAGTTTTTAATCACATGATGACCAAATGGAAAAGAGAAATAACTGGGTAGAAAGGCAAAATAAGCAATTGCAGGTACACAGTACTACATAATATGATGACTGCAATAAAATAAGAGGATAAAAAATTTGATGGGAGGAGTGCTTCTTGAATGAATCAGGTGCCCCTGACTCCACCACATTCTCTTATCAAGACTGATGTGAACAATGAATAGGGGAGCTGGTAAATAATAACTATTTCAACATCAAATTTGGCCATAAAAAAAAAGTTAAGGTTGCAAAGTAAGACATTAATTTATCACATTTTCGATAACTTTTTGAGCTTCCAAGAAAAAAAAAAATTTAGGATATGTAGCTACAAGTTTTTACAATTCTGTTGAAACCCTGACATCTGAGAACCCAATGAAACTGTTCTGAACGCAAGGCCATGTCCGCCCTATGAGCATTTTTCCACTAAACAGGAACATGAAGCAGTATACTTTCTATTAGCGGATTACGATCAGACACAAATGTATTAAAAGCTAATTTTTTTAAACAAATCATTCACCGATCAACTGGTCTTAGCTGCTGTTGTTGACATCGATCAGTGACACTTAGACAAATGACAATTAACAGAAAGTGACTGTTTGGTGTGACACGATAGCTATATTCATTTCTGACATTTTCTAGGCAATCTCTAGTCACTCCTGGTGGTAGCCATGTTGCCGTACTGTAAATTAACGTGACTTGTAAACCACAGTTTATGTAGATGAAGCTGACAAAAGTGCTGATGTTACTCCTCAGCATTTTCCCATTCACATCATTCTAAAGCTGGAAGAGGGGCAGTAGAGGAGTGAAGGAAAGCTGAGTATTATTCAATTTTTATTCCCCACAATCGATTAACAAAAGCCCCAGGGGTCTATAATGATTATCCAGTCAGGAGAATAGATAGAAGAAAAGTCAAAGAGCAGCGGACTTGTCTACTACATAAAAACAACAGTGAAGAAACAAGAAGAAGAAGAAAGAAACAAGAAACATGGGCACAAGAAGCCCAGCAAAGCTACAGGAGTATAATAATGGACAGTTATAGAGGACCTGTCAACAGTTCATAAATAACCAGTTTATGCTCCTATTTAGTGTTGAGCATTCCGATACTGAAATATCGGGTATCGGTCGATATTCGCGGTATCGGAATTCCGATACTTAATTCCGATACTTTTGCAATATCGTATACCGGAAACGGAAGTTCCCATAATGCAATGAGCCATTTTCATTTTATTCAGCCAATGAGGATCCTAAGAAGTGTGGGCACATCCTGTTAGGCATGTAGGCATCTTAACTAATGGCATGGCTGTGATTGGCTGCTGAAATGATGTCATGATGCACTATAAAAGCCGCTGCCGCCATTTTGAGCTCACTCTGCTGTGAATTCAGTTAGGGATAGGACGCTGTTGTTCTGAGGGACAGTTTTAGCTACCTATTTGGTCTATTCTGCTTTACCCAAGCTACCTTATAAATCGCTGTGCCTTGCAGTGCTAGTGCACAGTTCTCTGTGCTGTTCACCGCTTTCTGCAAGGTCTCTGTGTGTGAGTGCAGCTCACCCTGTAGTGTGTGCTTCAGCCACGTCTGGTTGTAGTGCACTCAGTGTGTGTCCCTGCCTCATACATTGTCCTTTTTTGCCAATTCATAATTTTTCCTGATATCTCCTATTAGTGTGGTGGTTCCATCCGTATTCAGCTAAATTGGTTCCAAACACACTATATAGGAGTAGATAGAGAAATTTTTTTGGTCTTGCAGCACTAGTGCACAGTGCTCTGCATCTGTACTGTTCACCGCTGTCTGCAAGGTCTGGTGTGTGAGTGCAGCTCACCCTGTAGTGTGTGCTTCAACCACGTCTGGTTGTAGTGCACTCAGTGTGTGTCACTGCCTCATACATTGTCCTTTTTTGCCAATTCATAATTTTTCCTGATATCTCCTATTAGTGTGGTGGTTCCATCCGTATTCAGCTAAATTGGTTCCAAACACACTATATAGGAGTAGATAGAGAAATTTTTTTGGTCTTGCAGCGCTAGTGCACAGTGCTCTGCATCTGTACTGTTCACCGCTGTCTGCAAGGTCTGGTGTGTGAGTGCAGCTCACCCTGTAGTGTGTACTTCAACCACGTCTGGTTGTAGTGCACTCAGTGTGTGTCACTGCCTCATACATTGTCCTTTTTTGCCAATTCATAATTTTTCCTGATTTCTCCTATTAGTGTGGTGGTTCCATCCGTATTCAGCTAAATTGGTTCCAAACACACTATATAGGAGTAGTTAGAGGAGCCTTTCTGCAGCATTGGGCCCTGCAGCCCCAGCCAGATTAGTATTAGCCTATTTTTTGTAGCCTCATCTATTGCATTGTAGGTTACCTTCCTACATTGTAATAGCTACAAAAAGTTTGTGATACTATCGTTATTACATCTTTAGGCACATCCAGTGTCTTTTTGTGACAAAAAAAACCTAAATAAAGTTCACCAAACACTCCACTTTACAGTTGTGTAGGCCACATTAGCTCATATTAAAGTCTAGTCCACACTTTATAAAATTAGTGTTTCTTATACCTGTTAGCAGCTGTTCAGGAATAAGCACACTAAGCCCTTAGTACTTTTCTGCCTATCTTTATCAGTCTACCAAGATGAAGAAGGCAGGGAGTAAGGCATGTGGTCGTGGGCGTGGGCGTGGAGTTTCTGCAGGGAGAGGACGTGAGGATTCTGTGCCTGCAGGGAGAGGACGTGGGGATTCTGTGCCTGCTGCGGGCACCAGTGACTCAGCATCCCCCAGTTTTACCAGGGAACAGTCCTTTATGCGCAGCTTTGTAGGAGCTAGCCGTACCCCACTGCTGCGGGAGGACCAAATTGAAGCCGTTGTCGGATGGATGGCAGCTAACGCATCGACTTCAATTAGTTCCAGATCCTCTCAGGTCCTCCTGAGCACTGAAGAGCACCCATCTGTCTCTTTACCACCTGCCAAATTGCCCAGGCAGTCAGAGAGCCCTGGACAGGAGCCATCTCTACTTCTGTTCTCTGAATCTCTTGGCTTGGAAAGAGGGGGCCAGCCAAGCAGAATTCGAGAATTTGAAGAAGAGGTAGTATGCGGTGATGCGCAACCGTTTTGTCTCTCTGAATCTGAAGAGGCAGGTGGGTCAGTGCCTATGGTCAGCAGCACACCTCAGTACGCATCTGATGATGAGACTCAGGTGCCACTTTCTGGTGCGTACTGTGCTGTCGAGACTACCTAGGAGAAGCAGTTGTTTGAAGAGGGTGGTGTAGATGATGAGGTCCTTGACCCATCATGGCGTGAGGGACAGGAAGGTGGTGGGAGCAGCTCTGAGGAAGAGATTCCCCGAACAGCCCAAAAAGGAGGGAGAGGGAGGGGGCAGACTTGGTTGCCTGTAGCCTCCACTTCGGCACCCATTAGGAGCATGGCTCTTCCAAAATCCAAAGCGGGCGCTCCCAAGACTTGCAGTGCCTGGTCCTTTTTTGACACAGTTGCAGATGACATTTGCTTTGTCAAATTCAAGCTGTGTAATCAGAAGGTGAAAAGAGGGAAAAGTGTCAGCAACCTCAATACCACAAATATGTGGAAACATGTGCGGACCAAGCACGTGGTGGAGTTACAAAAACACACTGAAGACCTAGGCCAACCTACAGCGCCACCTACCACCTCTTCAGCTCGTGTTGTAGCCTCTTCCTCCAGCTCACACACAGCTGGTTCGGCTTCCTCACAGAATCGCCATGGAAGAATCTCTGGCACTGTTGTACAGAGACACAGTGTAATTCCACCCACAGCACCACTTTCCCAGTCATCCTCACACTCCCAGGCCAGTCTACAGCCATCGTTAGCACAGACATGGGAGAAAAGGCGCCCATACTCGGCAAACCACCCCCGAGCACAGGCTCTGAATGCTGGCATTGCTAAACTACTGGCCCTTGAAATGCTATCATTCAAGCTGGTGGAGACTGACACATTCCGTAACTTTATGGAATTGGCAGTCCCACAATACAACGTGCCCAGCCGCTTTTATTTCAGCAGGCAAGCCGTCCCTGCCCTGCAACATCATGTGGAGGGAAAAATTAAACATGCGCTACAAAACGCCGTCAGTAGCAAGGTCCACCTGACCACCGATGCATGGACCAGTAAGCATGGACAGGGACGATACCTTTCCCTCACTGCCCATTGGGTAAATGTTGTGGAGCCGGGTACAGATCTTGAGAGTGGCACTGTACGTGTTCTGCCAACTCCAAGGATTGCAGGAATCCAGTCTGTACACATTGACTCCTCCTCATACTCCAGTTCCTCTTAATCAGCGCTGCAGGAGCCGTCACGGTCTACCTCCACGTCGACCCGTGAACGGTTGGTTACCTGTTATGGTGACCAATATGAGCACAGCCGTGGCCAAACGTCAACAGGCCGTATTAAAATTAATTTCTTTGGGGAATCGAAGCCACACAGCGCAGGAGCTCTGGAATGCCATCAAGCAGCAGAGCGACGTGTGGTTTGTGCCAGCGAATCTCCAGCCAGACATGGTAGTGTGTGACAATGGCCAAAATCTGGTGGCAGCTCTGGGCCTAGGCAACCTCACTCACATCCCATGTCTGGCACATGTGCTCAACTTGGTCATGCAGAGTTTTTTGAGGGACTATCCGGATCTTGATGCACTGCTTCACACGGTCCGCATAGAGTGCGCTCACTTGCGGCGTTCCAGCAATACAAGATCACGCATTGCAGCTCTGCAGCGCCGATTACGTCTTCCAGAACATCGCATCATATGTGACCTACCCACCAGGTGGAATTCAACGTTACATATGTTGGAGAGGTTGTGTGAGCAGCAGGCAGCAGTAATGGAGTACCAGCTGCAGCAGGCGCAAACAAGTCGCAGTGCGCGCCGTTCACACTTCACCACCACTGAGTGGGCCTCTATGAAGGACATTTGCCACGTTTTGCGTGCCTTCGATTATTCCACGCGGATGGCGAGTGCAGATGATGCACTAGTCAGCATGACTATCCCCCTTATCTGCTTGCTTGAAAAAACACTGCAAGCACTAAGGGACGAGGTTTTGGAAGAGGTGGAGGATGAGGAGTCAGAAATGCCATCTGCTTCTCTACAGTCTGCGCAACGTGGTTCCTCACAAAGGCCTAGGTAGGGGACACTTTGTGAGGAGGATGAGGAGGAGTCAATGGATGAGGAAGACATCTGTCCAGAGGGGGGAGGTACACAATGCTCTAGTAGTCAGTATCTAGAGCGAGGGTGGGGTGATGCAGAGCAGGCAGAGATCACGCCTCAAGCAGGGGACAGCGTTTCTTGGCCAGTTGGCAGTCTGCAGCACATGGTTGATTTCATGCTGCAGTGCCTGAGAAACGACCGCCGCATTGCCCACATTCTCAACACGGCTGATTATTGGGTGTCCACCCTCCTAGATCCTCGCTACCGGGACAACTTACAAAGCCTCATAACACCGTTGAACCGGGAGCGTAAAATGCGGGAGTACCAAGACGCACTGGTGCATTCCATCATGTTCTCCATTCCAACTGAGAGCAGTGCTGCTAGTGCTTTACAAAGCAGCTCAGTGCGTCGAGGCAGTGGAGGAAGCTCTGCACAAAGAGGGAGCAGAAGCACAAGGCAAGACCAGTATGGCCGAAATGTGGCAAAGTTTTGTGTCCCCACCGCCACAAATGTCTACACCATCACAGACGGCTCCAGTCAGCAGGAGGCAACGTTTCCGTCAGATGGTGACAGACTACATGTCTTGCCCTCTTAGTGTACTCCCAGACGGCTCTTCTCCCTTCAAGTTTTGGGTCTGTAAGCTGGATACATGGCCAGAGCTTAGTCAGTATGCATTGGAGGTGCTAGCTTGCTCTGTCCACATTTTCACTACTACAGATTTTAAAGTTGCTCCAATTACACCTCTGGCTCCTCTGTTTTCAGTATTATCCCTGAGCTCCAACACCGCCAGTTGGCGCTCGGAAGTGCCGTCTGCACAGTCAACACTTGCTGCCGTGTTATTGGGGTTCAGTAACGTCTGCTGTTCCCCTGCTGTGCGGACGGCAATTTCTCCTGCTCTGTCCACATCCACTGTACTACTGATTTAAAACCTTCTCCAAATACACCTCTGGCTCCTCTGTTTTTAGTATTTACCCTGGGCTCCAATACCGCTAGTTGCTGCTCAGAAGTGCCGTCTGCACAGTCAACGCTTGCTGCCGTGTTATTGGGTTTCAGTAACGTCAGCTGTTCCCCTGCTGTGTGTCCGGCAAATTCTCCTGCTTTGTCCACATCCACTGTACTACTGATTTAAAACTTGCTCCAATTACACCTCTGGCTCCACTCTGTTTTTAGTATTTACCCTGGGTTCCAGCACCGCCAGCTGGTTCTCGGTAGTTCCATTTGCTCTTGTACCTTCTAATACCCATCCGGGTTCCAGTACCGTCAGCTGGTTCTCGGCAGTGCCTTTGGATTAGGTGCCTCCTTCTCGGTATCCAAGTTCCACCAACGTCTGCTGGTCCTTGGTAGTGCTTTCTGGCACAGGTACCTCCTGCTTAGTAACCGAGTTCCAGTACCGTCAGCTGGTCTTCGGCAGTTCCATTGGCTCTTGTACCTTCTGCTACCCATCCGGGTTCCAGTACCGTCAGCTGGTCCTCGGTAGTTCCATTTGCTCTTGTACCTTCTCCTACCCATCCGGGTTCCAGTACCGTCAGCTGGTTCTCGGCAGTGACTTTGGCACGGGTACTCCCTCCTGCCCAGCCTGGTTCCAGCACGCCAGCTGTTTCCGGGTAGTGTCAAGGTCACTTTGCCTCCAATGCGTTGTCCTGTCGTGTTGCGGTCAGGTTAGCCGACTCTATGGTGCCTGCAGTTTAGGTGACTCCTATGTGGGCTGCGGGATCTGGCAATGAAGGCTGGTTCCATAGTGCCAATAGGACAAGCACCCCCTGTAGGACTGTGGGTTTTGGTAACTGCGGCCGGCTCGCGGCCTTGAACTTTTTTTTACATGGGTACCTTCTGCTACCCATCCGGGTTCCAGTACCGTCAGCTGGTTCTCGGCAGTGCCTTTGGATTAGGTGCCTCCTTCTCGGTATCCAAGTTCCACCAACGTCTGCTGGTCCTTGGTAGTGCTTTCTGGCACAGGTACCGCCTGCTTAGTAACCGAGTTCCAGTACCGTCAGCTGTTCTTTGGCAGTTCCATTGGCTCTTGTACCTTCTGCTACCCATCCGGGTTCCAGTACCGTCAGCTGATCCTCGGTAGTTCCATTTGCTCTTGTACCTTCTACTACCCATCCGGGTTCCAGTACCGTCAGCTGGTTCTCGGCAGTGACTTTGGCACGGGTACTCCCTCCTGCCCAGCCTGGTTCCAGCACGCCAGCTGTTTCCGGGTAGTGTCAACGTCACTTTGCCTCCAATGCGTTGTCATGTCGTGTTGCGGTCGGGTTAGCCGACTCTATGGTGCCTGCAGTTTAGGTGACTCCTATGTGGGCTGCGGGATCTGGCAATGAAGGCTGGTTCCATAGTGCCAATAGGACAAGCACCCCCTGTAGGACTGTGGGTTTTGGTAACTGCGGCCGGCTCGCGGCCTTGAACTTTTTTTTACATGGGTACCTTCTACCCATCCGGGTTCCAGTACCGTCAGCTGGTTCTCGGCAGTGCCTTTGGATTAGGTGCCTCCTTTTCGGTATCCAAGTTCCACCAACGTCTGCTGGTCCTTGGTAGTGCTTTCTGGCACAGGTACCTCCTGCTTAGTAACCGAGTTCCAGTACCGTCAGCTGGTCTTCGGCAGTTCCATTGGCTCTTGTACCTTCTGCTACCCATCCGGGTTCCAGTACCGTCAGCTGGTCCTCGGTAGTTCCATTTGCTCTTGTACCTTCTACTACCCATCCGGGTTCCAGTACTGTCAGCTGGTTCTCGGCAGTGACTTTGGCACGGGTACTCCCTCCTGCCCAGCCTGGTTCCAGCACGCCAGCTGTTTCCGGGTAGTGTCAACGTCACTTTGCCTCCAATGCGTTGTCCTGTCGTGTTGCGGTCGGGTTAGCCGACTCTATGGTGCCTGCAGTTTAGGTGACTCCTATGTGGGCTGCGGGATCTGGCAATGAAGGCTGGTTCCATAGTGCCAATAGCACAAGCACCCCCTGTAGGACTGTGGGTTTTGGTAACTGCGGCCGGCTCGCGGCCTTGAACTTTTTTTTACATGGGTACCTTCTGCTACCCATCCGGGTTCCAGTACCGTCAGCTGGTTCTCGGCAGTGCCTTTGGATTAGGTGCCTCCTTCTCGGTATCCAAGTTCCACCAACGTCTGCTGGTCCTTGGTAGTGCTTTCTGGCACAGGTACCTCCTGCTTAGTAACCGAGTTCCAGTACCGTCAGCTGGTCTTCGGCAGTTCCATTGGCTCTTGTACCTTCTGCTACCCATCCGGGTTCCAGTACCGTCAGCTGGTCCTCGGTAGTTCCATTTGCTCTTGTACCTTCTACTACCCATCCGGGTTCCAGTACTGTCAGCTGGTTCTCGGCAGTGACTTTGGCACGGGTACTCCCTCCTGCCCAGCCTGGTTCCAGCACGCCAGCTGTTTCCGGGTAGTGTCAACGTCACTTTGCCTCCAATGCGTTGTCCTGTCGTGTTGCGGTCGGGTTAGCCGACTCTATGGTGCCTGCAGTTTAGGTGACTCCTATGTGGGCTGCGGGATCTGGCAATGAAGGCTGGCTCCATAGTGCCAATAGCACAAGCACCCCCTGTAGGACTGTGGGTTTTGGTAACTGCGGCCGGCTCGCGGCCTTGAACTTTTTTTTACATGGGTACCTTCTGCTACCCATCCAGGTTCCAGTACCGTCAGCTGGTTCTCGGCAGTGCCTTTGGATTAGGAGCCTCCTTCTCGGTATCCAAGTTCCACCAACGTCTGCTGGTCCTTGGTAGTGCTTTCTGGCACAGGTACCTCCTGCTTAGTAACCGAGTTCCAGTACCGTCAGCTGGTCTTCGGCAGTTCCATTGGCTCTTGTACCTTCTGCTACCCATCCGGGTTCCAGTACCGTCAGCTGGTCCTCGGTAGTTCCATTTGCTCTTGTACCTTCTACTACCCATCCGGGTTCCAGTACCGTCAGCTGGTTCTCGGCAGTGACTTTGGCACGGGTACTCCCTCCTGCCCAGCCTGGTTCCAGCACGCCAGCTGTTTCCGGGTAGTGTCAACGTCACTTTGCCTCCAATGCGTTGTCCTGTCGTGTTGCGGTCGGGTTAGCCGACTCTATGGTGCCTGCAGTTTAGGTGACTCCTATGTGGACTGCGGGATCTGGCAATGAAGGCGGTTCCATAGTGCCAATAGGACAAGCACCCCCTGTAGGACTGTGGGTTTTGGTAACTGCGGCCGGCTCGCGGCCTTGAACTTTTTTTTACATGGGTACCTTCTGCTAACCATCCGGGTTCCAGTACCGTCAGCTGGTTCTCGGCAGTGCCTTTGGATTAGGTGCCTCCTTCTCGGTATCCAAGTTCCACCAACGTCTGCTGGTCCTTGGTAGTGCTTTCTGGCACAGGTACCTCCTGCTTAGTAACCGAGTTCCAGTACCGTCAGCTGGTCTTCGGCAGTTCCATTGGCTCTTGTACCTTCTGCTACCCATCCGGGTTCCAGTACCGTCAGCTGGTCCTCGGTAGTTCCTCAGCTTTCTTGTACCTTCTGCTACATTTCCAAGTTCAAGCTTTTTGAAATGGTTCTTGGTAATCACTCTGGATCTCCCTGACGAGGACCCTGAAGACGAGGACCCTGAAGACCAACCCTAAGAAGACGAGGACCCCGAAGACGACGACCCTGAAGACGAGGACCCTGAAGACCACCCCGAAGAAGACGAGGACCCTGAAGACCACCCCGAAGAAGACGAGGACCCTGAAGACCACCCCGAAGAAGACGAGGACCCTGAAGACCACCCCGAAGAAGACGAGGACCCAGAAGACCAACCCGAAGAAGACGAGGACCCCGAAGACGACGACCCCCGAAGACGACGACCCTGAAGACCACCCCGAAGAAGACCAAGAAGATGACCCTGAAGAAGTTGACCAAGAGGACAAAGAAGAGAAGACAAGCACCAAGATACAGAAGAACAAGAGACAGAAAACCAAGAAGCAGAAATACAAGAAGCTGCAGAACAAAAAGCGGAAGAACATTAAGCATAAGACTAAAAATCAGAACAAAAGATAATATCTAAATTATAAGCAGAAGATGACTAAGCAGTGTATGGGGGTGAGTCCGTTCCTCCTCGTGGTGCCCCTGGAAAAGACCTGCTGCTGCAGGCCAAACTGAACGTGGACAAATCCTGTTGTAAATCTTTTGTGACGGGCAGAACGAAAGGTGTAATGTCCAAAATTTTATAGATAACAACTACAGGAATGCCTGTCACAAATAAGAATATGATGAAGAAGAAGAATATGAAGAAGATGAAGAAGTAGAATATGAAGAATGAAAAAAAAAGAATAATACGAAGAAGGTGAAGAAGAAGAAGATGAAGAAGGTGAAGAAGAAGTGGATGAAAAAGATGCTGAGGATGATGAAGGAGAAAGTGTGCGAGAAGTAAAAAAGAAGGTGAAGAGCATGGAAGTAGTGAAACATAAATATCTGACAAAATATAAAAATACTTAACATAGTCAATATTTCCGTAATTCAGAACGTCTTAAAAAAAATATTAATCCCTGCTATTCCATTTGATTGGGCTAAACCTCTATGCCTTTATTGTCTCCCCCACCTCCCCCAATACATTCTACATTATTCTTAGTTGTTTTCCTTCATGTAGAATTAACCTACAAGGAAAGAAAGGGTTTATTTTCATTCCGATATTTCTGTCCCATTGGCTTGCATTGGTTTCTGGTATCGGAATCGGCGATATCCGATACTTTTTCGGTATCGGTCCGATCCAATCCGATCCGATATTTCCCGATATCGGAAGGTATCGCTCAACACTACTCCTATTTTATTCTTGCTATTCTCCTGCGTATTCAATTTTTTCCATAAATCTGCTATATGGTTCCAGAGATATGTGCCTTTTTTATTTTGTGCTAATTTTTATGGTTTTTACAAAGGGGCGTGGCTCGCATGGTTATAATAGAGCGCAGCCTGAAGACATGCCCCCAGAAAATCCTGTTAGCCAAGCTTCCTCGTAAAGACCATAAAAATAGCTCTAAATAAAAAGGCACATAGCTCTAAAACTGATACAGCAAGGAAAAAAAGCCAGCTCACCCAAACAATGCATGTGAAACAGGTGCACTGATCTCCGTCATGATGAGACAAGGTTAAGCAAAGGAAAAGCGAGATTAGTTCCAGTTCCTTAAAAATTCAAAGTTCATTCAGTCCAAAATTATAGATGACTCCTTTAAAAAACACTCATGTGAGGAGAAAGGTGACACATTTTGGTCTGTTTGTCAAAGCCTACTAGTCCTCAATACCTGCAATGCTTAAGTAGGGTATAGGACCAATAAGTCAATGTGTCACCCTGGCCTGGATGCCACAAAATGTATTAAAGCTGTGTCTGAGAGCAAGGGGGAGGTTCTCTAGTCAGGGGAACATTAGCATGCAGTACCTCTTGTCTCAGGCCAGTAGGGGGAGCAGGCTGCCCCTATAAAAGCTGGAACTGGGGGCAGGGTTAGAGAGAACTGGATGACCTGTCTCAGTACTGAGACGTGTCCCGGAGCAGAGCAGGGACAGAAAGTTGTATTGCACCTAAGAGGAAGTGTGGCAGGAGGAGAGCCACAAGCCAGAGACAAGAGGCGAAGTGAGCCTGTCTTGGCAGATAAAGGACTTCATTTACCAGACTTTGTTGTCTAAGGCTGGGAGGATTCCACATCCCACAGCAGATAACCAGTCCGCAGGGGACTGTATATTCCTTGGCCTAAGAAGCCTGGAGGCCCTGCCACAACAGAAGGGACCATCAAAGCCATACAAGGCTGGGAGCAGAAAGGAACCCACGTCGCAGGTCATACAGGCGAGAATACACGGAGAGCTCGGAAATGTGGGCTGTTACCCTATAAGGAGGAGATAGCCAGAAGGAGCACAGAAAGCACGGTAGGCCTACACCCTCACCCTGACCTGGGCCAATTTCCCCATTGCTGTCAGACATCCAGGTCCCCTCCTAGCCGGGACTGTTTATGGGTCAGTTTACCTGTTTTAGTAAAGGCCCTGGACTGCAACCTGTTGTCTGTGTGCTCCTTCGCGCCTCCAGCACTACTGGTACTGGGACGCTCACCACCATCACTCCCACCATCCATTATACTGCCCTGGGGCCGCACTCTTCCCGTGGGGAGTCACATTACTCTAGCTGCACACCTCATCAGCCCCAACGGTCTGCATGCAGCGGCGGTTCCTAATAACTGCAATCCACGGGTGGCGTAGTCGGACATAATCATCAGCGCATAACGGACTACCACTGGCCTGACCACCCTGAGCCACGGAACCGGGTTGCCACTACTACTCCCATCGTTCCCCTACTGCCCGGATCCGAGTGCCCCACGGCCCAGGGGGCGAGTCAGCTTTGGCGTAGTCGGCAGGATTGCAACCAACCCATCACAAACGGGTATTGCGTGCCTGAAAAAGACTTTGCACTTACCTGAAAAGAGGTTTCCCGCCGTCCGGGGCCGTTTCCCGCCATTTCCAGCCGTCTCCCGCCATCTTCCATCGGTTCCCGCCATCTTCAGCCGTTTTCCCGCCATCGGATGCCATCTTCAGGACGCCGCGCGGGAAGAAGAGGGGCGTGGACGTCCAAACCGTTCGAGACCCGAAGCTCCGCCCCACGCACCGACGCTGCGCAAGGTCCTGGAAGGGAGAGAGAGCGACGCTGACGACACCAGGACGCGACGCAAGGTCCTCGTCCAGAGCAGCAGCAGCAGAGCCGCGGCCTACAGAAGAGGATTGTCGGAAGGTAGGCCACGCTTAACTAGGGGGGGAGGAAGATGTCGGATACAGAGGCGCCCACTACCACCAACGCAGCTGCAGCAGCGGTGATGCCATTTTCCCTGCCCTACATCCCTGGAGTGGCCTGGCTGCCCAAGTACTCAGGGGAGCCCCATGCCCTAACTGACTTTAAGGAAAGGCTGTACAGTTTGGTCCAAGTCTACCCCCTGACAGAGGAACAGAAGGTCAGCATATTAACAGGGCAGTTAACTGGCGCAGCCCAAAGGGAGGTAAAATCATGGCCCACTGAGGAGAAAAGGACCGTGAAGGGTATTCTGGCCCGGCTGCGGGGTACGTTTGACACACGTACCTCCGCTGAAATTAAAATGAGATTCTATGGATGTAAGCAGCGGGCACAAGACAGCATCAGAGTCTATGCCCTAAATTTGCAGGAAGCCTTGAGGGCCATCCAACAAGCTGACCCTGGCAGCGTGCAGGAAACGGATAAGCTACTAACAGAACAGTTTATAGAATGTCTGCTGTCTAGCGCCCACAGGACCCAGCTGCGCCTCATGTTCTTTCAGAACCCTGATCTGACCTTTGCCCAATTCAAGGACAGGGCCATAAGGGTGCTCCGTGAGTCCGCAACAAGTGGCGCTATAAACCCCCGGCGCCCTGCTCTCACCTACCACCAGGAGGCGGCGCCCTCCTCTATGGACTCCGTGGGGGCTGATGCACAGGCCCTGAACCAAGCCCCGTCGAAAGATCTGCACCACCAAGTCCGGAGGATGTCCCGTGGCGTCGACAGAGGAGGATCCCGTCGTTCCGAAGGAGGCCCACAGACCGCTACACAGAGGATGGACAGCCCATTTGCCATCGATGCAACCAGCCCGGACACATTTCCAGGTACTGTAATTTAAACGGGTCCAACCTGGGGCAGAGGGCCAACCCCCAGGCATAAGATCACCAGGCCCTTACAATTGGCGTAATAAGTACGTTGGGGGGGCGCCTGGTTTTACCCGTGGTGCTGGACGGTATCCCCATGAGCGCCTTGCTGGATACTGGGTCGCAAGTAACCACTATCCTTTATGTACTTTTTAAGCAGTATTGGACTGATGCTGATATCACACGGTATCCAGACAGTAACTTGAGCATCATCGCCAGTAATGGCTTACCCGTGCCGCAGATGGGGTTCAAGGAGATGACCATTAAGATTGGTAAAGTTGAACTGCCGGCACAGGGAGTAATTATTGTGGACATTGACCGTCGTGAAAGTCACCCTAAAATAACTGTGGGTACTAACGTGATTGAAAATTGTCTTTCAGAGGTAATTGTAATTCTACAACAGGTGGCGGTGAATGCTAGTTACAGCCAACAGAGAGTCCTCAACAAGGAGCTAAAAGCCCTGATGAGACGGCAGCAGGTAGAACTGTCTGGTGGTGAGATCGGTAGCGTAAGACTGAGTGACCCATTCCCCATTTCCATGCCTCCCAAAAGTGAAATGATGATCTGGTGTCGGACTGCAATCGGGTTGAGAGGTAGAGACTACCAAGCCATGGTAGAACCCGTGTACTCAGACAGCAGGCCCACCATTTTGACAGCCCGGGGGGTGGTTGATGTCCGTCATGGGAGGGTGCCCGTCCGCATCCTCAACATTGGGGAGAGGGAAGTACACTTACCCAGGTACGCTACACTCGCCAAACTGTTTGTTGTCGAACACAAAGCTATCAGGGCCGTGGAACCCTTGCCTCCATCTCCACAGGCGGAGGGTAATGGCTCCCAGAAACAAAAGGAGGACTGGTGCCAGAAACTCCATGTGGGTGCTGACTCCACTCCCCTGCACCAAAAACAAGGAGTCTACCGGGTGGTCCAGGAGTACGAGAGAATTTTTAGTAAGCACCCGCTAGACTTCGGCAGAGTAAAGGGGATAGAACACCACATCCCCACAGGGAGCCACCCACCGATAAAAGAAAGACACAGACCTGTACCCCCTGCACATTATCAGAACGCCAAGGGTATGCTGCGGGAAATGAAAGAAGCTGGGGTCATTAGAGATAGCTGTAGCCCCTGGGCAGCCCCCTGGTTCTGGTAAAAAAAAAAGACGGCACCATGAGAATGTGCGTGGACTATAGACAAATCAACCGTATCACCCATAAAGACGCATATCCGCTGCCTAGAATAGAGGAGTCTTTAGCCGCACTAAAATCAGCTAACTTCTTTTCTACTTTGGACCTTACTAGCGGGTACTGGCAGGTTCCTGTGGCAGAGGCTGACAAGGAGAAGACCGCCTTCACCACCCCGATGGGACTGAGCGAGTTCAACTGTATGCCTTTCGGGCTCTGCAACGCACCAGGGACCTTCCAGCGGCTGATGGAATGCTGTCTAGGGCACCGAAACTTCGAGACGGTCCTCCTTTACCTGGACGTCGTGATTGTCTATTCGAAAACCTACGAGGACCATCTAAAGTACCTGGCCGAGGTGTTCGAAGCCCTGGCAGGCTATGGCCTGAAGGTGAAACCATCGAAGTGTCACCTGCTGAAACCAAAGGTCCAGTACCTAGGGCACGTGGTAAGCGTGGAAGGAGTGGCCCCTGACCCTGACAAGGTCACGGCAATCAAGAGCTGGCCAAGCCCCTCGAACATCAAAGAGGTGAGACAGTTTCTCGGATTGGTAGGATTCCTCCTGAAGGTTCATCCCTGGGTTCACTAGGATGGCAGCTCCTATGCAGGACCTCCTAATCGGACAGTCTAAGTCCAGGAGCCAAAAGCCGCCCTTCAAGTGGGATAATCCGGAAGAGGAGTCCTTCCGCCAGTTGAAGATGGCCCTCACGGGGGATGAGATCCTGGCCTACCCTGATTATGGTCAGCCTTTCATTCTCCACACGGATGCCAGTAATGTGGGACTGGGAGCAGTACTGTCCCAAAACCAACAGGGCAGAGAAAGGGTGATCGCGTACGCCAGCCGGAAGCTGAGGTCCACTGAGAGGAACCCGGAGAATTACAGCTCCTTCAAGCTAGAATTCTTGGCGGTGGTGTGGGCCGTGACAGAACGCTTCAAGCATTACCTGGCCTCCGCAAAGTTCACCGTGTACACGGACAACAACCCGTTGACACACCGGGACAATGCAAGACTGGGTGCCCTAGAACAGCGGTGGATGGCCCGTCTCTCCAACTATGACTTCGTGATCAAGTACCGGGCCGACAAAACCAATGCCAACGCTGACGCCCTATCGAGGATGCCTCACTTACCTGAAGGTGACGAAGACCCAGAAGAGCTGGAGGAGGTAGAACTCCCCGCTTTTCACCGGTATGGAGCCGCTCAATACTCCCACCGCGTGAAGGAGGAGGATCTAACAACCGTGATGATCAATCCCCTACCTCACCACAGCTGGGCCGAGACCCAAGATAGTGACCCTGCCATCCACCTGGTGAAAGATCTGCTGACCCAGGAGGACGCCCGCATGGATCCGGATGCTCCAGAGGAAGCCAAGCAGCTGTGGAAGGAGAAGAGCAAGCTGTTCCTCTACGAAGGCAAGCTGTGCAGAAGGATTGTCAACCACCGGACGCACGAGCTGACCTGGCAAGTCGTGGTCCCAAGGCGGGATGCAGCTATGGTCCTGGGGGCTTACCATGACAGAGCGGGGCACTTCGGTTGGAAGAAACTGGAGTTCCTGCTAAGAGGACGGTTCTTTTGGGTCAGCATGAGAGGGGCTGTAGAAAAGTGGTGCAGAGACTGTGGCCCTTGTCACCTAAGGAGGAAGGACCGTGCCAGCCAGAAGACACCCTTGAGGCCCATCATCACCACGCAGCCTCTTGAGCTGGTAGCTCTAGACCACGTCAAGTTGGCTCCAAGCCGGTCAGGGTACATCTACGCCCTGACAATCGTTGACCACTTTTCCCGTTTTCTCGTGGTGGTCCCGGTAAAAGTCTTGACAGCCCAAACAGCGGCCAGAGCCTTCCAACAATACTTCTGCCGTCCACACGGGTATCCGGAACAGGTCCTGACAGACCAGGGTCCAGCGTTCGAGGCTGAAATCTTCCAAGAGTTCTGCAACCTCTATGGCTGTAAGAAGATTCGGACAACGCCTTACCACCCACAAACCAACGGGATGTGTGAGAAAATGAACAATATAGTCATTGACCTCCTGAAGACGTTGCCCCTGGAGGAACGCAGCCTGTGGCCAGAAAAACTGCCGGACCTGATAGACCAATACAACCATATCCCGGTGAATGCTACAAACTGCACCCCGGCTTACCTGATGCGAGCCAGACCAGGTAAGCTGCCCGTAGACCTGGAGATGGGAGTCCTAACGCCTGAGGACACCTCCCCGGATGCGGACTGGGCTACGGAAAGGCAACTGCAGTATAAGAAGGTACAGGAGAGTGTGGAGAAGAGCCTGGCCCAGTTGAGAGAGAGGCAAGAAAAACTCTTCAACCAACATGCCCCTGCTGGTCCCCTAGAACCTGGTGAGCAGGTCCTGAAGCGAAAGAGAAGGTTACATAAGTTGGACGACCAGTGGGAAAGGGAACCCTACACCGTACTGCAGTCTGATCATGACAACCCGAAGGTGTGCGTGATCACCAAGGACGGAGGAGAAACCACTAGTACCGTCTCCAGGGACCACCTCAAAAGATGCCCCGAGCAACTCCGTAGTGCAGAAGAGGATCAAAGTGACCTTGAACCCGCAGAGGACAAGGAAGAAATGATCAGCACCGTTCTCGGAGAGTTCCCTCGGTCCTGGACTCGGATAAACGATGCCATAGTGGTACCCGTCCTGCATTTCCTGCAACCGGCACAGCAACCACCAACACCAGAGCCAGAAGGTGAAGAGGAGCAAGCGGTTCCAGAGGCAGAAGAGCCTGTATCAGCAGCCCAGGAGAGTCAACCCTCTGCTGACAGTGAGCCTGCCATGCCTGCGGTAAGCCAAAGAACCCGCAGACAGCTGCCTGCCCTACCTGTACACCCAGCTGGTAGCTGTACCCCTAATGCTAGTGGGGAAAGCCAGGTCAGTCCACCACCAGACAGTGGGTTAAGGAGATCAACCCGGAGCACAAAGGGGCAGATACCCGCTCGTTGGAAAATATAGAGCGCTAAAATTGTAAATAACCCTGTTGCCAAATGTTGAAATGTTTGCAAAGTTACATGCCTGTTTGGTAATTCTGTGTTTCAGTTTCTTGCAGTTACGGTAAGGACTCAAAGGTTATGGACTTTTTATAACCGGGACCTTTGTATGGACTGCATTCGGAGCCTAACCAAGGAATGAACTAAGACTGTAAAGGACTTGGGGTAGGACAGACCACCACCTGGTTAAGGCTCCCCGTTGTATTGGTGATATGGACACCCGGTCACAGACCACACTGTGACCTTAAGAACTCAAGCTGTGCGTCGTCTGTCTGTTAATGTTTTATAGTCATGCATATTGTCTTTGTTTACTGTTTAGTCCCGGAGTACTACATTTTACTAGGGGGGAATGTGTCACCCTGGCCTGGATGCCACAAAATGTATTAAAGCTGTGTCTGAGAGCAAGGGGGAGGTTCTCTAGTCAGGGGAACATTAGCATGCAGTACCTCCTGTCTCAGGCCAGTAGGGGGAGCAGGCTGCCCCTATAAAAGCTGGAACTGGGGGCAGGGTTAGAGAGAACTGGATGACCTGTCTCAGTACTGAGACGTGTCCCGGAGCAGAGCAGGGACAGAAAGTTGTATTGCACCTAAGAGGAAGTGTGGCAGGAGGAGAGCCACAAGCCAGAGACAAGAGGCGAAGTGAGCCTGTCTTGGCAGATAAAGGACTTCATTTACCAGACTTTGGTGTCTGAGGCTGGGAGGATTCCACATCCCACAGCAGATAACCAGTCCGCAGGGGACTGTATATTCCTTGGCCTAAGAAGCCTGGAGGCCCTGCCACAACAGAAGGGACCAGCAAAGCCGTACAAGGCTGGGAGCAGAAAGGAACCCACGTCGCAGGTCATACAGGCGAGAATACACGGAGAGCTCGGAAACATGGGCTGTTACCCTATAAGGAGGAGATAGCCAGAAGGAGCACAGAAAGCACGGTAGGCCTACACCCTCACCCTGACCTGGGCCAATTTCCCCATTGCTCTCAGACATCCAGGTCCCCTCCTAGCCGGGACTGTTTATGGGTCAGTTTACCTGTTTTAGTAAAGGCCCTGGACTGCAACCTGTTGTCTGTGTGCTCCTTCGCGCCTCCAGCACTACCGGTATTGGGACTCTCACCACCATCACTCCCACCATCCATTATACTGCCCTGGGGCTGCACTCTTCCCGTGGGGAGTCACACTACCCTAGCTGCACACCTCATCAGCCCCAGCGGTCTGCATGCAGCGGCGGTTCCTAATAACCGCAATCCACGGGTGGCGTAGTCGGACATAATCATCAGCGCATAACGGACTACCACTGGCCTGACCACCCTGAGCCATGGAACCGGGTTGCCGCTACTACTCCCATCGTTCCCCTACTGCCCGGATCCGAGTGCCCCACGGCCCAGGGGGTGAGTCATCAATCCCAAACAAATCACATGTCATCCATATGATATGATCCACACTAGGTATCATACCCCCAGTATATTTGTATCAAGAAATCCTAGAGAAACATGGTTACAGTGTAAAGGTTCAAGTGCGGCAGTATTAATTGTAGAATGTGTAAGCAAGCTACAACCCCTGGCAAAAATTATGGAATCACCGGGCTCGGAGGATGTTCATTCAGTTGTTTAATGTTGTTGAAAAAAAGCAGATCACAGACATGGCACAAAACTAAAGTAATTTCAAATGGCAACTTTAGGGCTTTAAGAAACACTAAAAGATATCAAGATAAAAAATGTGGTACTCAGTAAGGGTGATTTTTTTCAGACCAAGCAGAGGGAAAAATTATAGAATCACTCAATTCTGAGGAAAAAATTATGGAATCATGAAAAACAAACACACAAAAGAACACTCCAATACACCACTAGTATTTTGTTGCACCACCTCTGGCTTTAATAACAGCTTGCAGTCTCTGAGGCATGGACTTAATGAGTGACAAACAGTACTCTTCATCAGTCTGGCTCCAACTTTCTCTGATTGGTGTTGCCAGATCAGCTTTGCAGGTTGGGGCCTTGTCATGGACCATTTTCTTCAACTTCCACCAAAGATTTTCAATTGGATTGAGATCCGGACTATTTGCAGACCATGAAATTGACCTTATGTGTACTTCTTTCAAGGAATGTTTTCACAGTTTTTGCTCTATGGCAGGATGCATTATCATCTTGAAAAATGATGTCATCATCCCCAAACATCCTTTCAATTGATGGGATAAGAAAACTGTCCAAAATTTCAATGTAAACTTGGGCATTTATTGAAGATGTAATGAAAGCCATCTCCCCAGTGCCTTTACCTGACATGCAGCCCCATATCATCAATGACTGTGGAAATTTGCATGTTCTCTTCATGCAGTCATCTTTATAAATCTCATTGGAACGGCACCAAACAAAAGTTCCAGCATCATCACCTTGCCCAACGGAGATTCACGATTCATAACTGAATATGACTTTCGTCCAGTCATCCACAGTCAGCGATTGCTTTTCCTTAGCCTATTGTAACCTAGTTTTTTTCTGTTTAGGTGTTAATGATGGCTTTTGTTTAGCTTTTCTGCATGTAAATCCCATTTCCTTTAGGCGGTTTCTTACAGTTCGGTCACAGACATTGACTCCAGTTTCCTCCCATTCGTTCTTCATTTGTTTTGTTGTGCATTTAATGTTTTGGAGACATATTGCTTTAAGTTTCCGGTCTTGACGCTTTGATGTCTTCCTTTGTCTACCAGTATGTTTGCCTTTAACAACCTTCCCATGTTGTTTGTATTTGGTCCAGATTTTAGATACAGTTGACTGTGAACAACCAACATCTTTTGCAACATTGCGTGATGATTTACCTTCTTTTAAGAGTTTGATAATCCTCTCCTTTGTTTCAATTGACATCTCTCATGTTGGAGCCATGATTCATCTCAGTCCACTTGGTGCAACAGCTCTCCAAGGTGTGATCACTCCTATTTAGATGCAGACTAATGAGCAGATCTAATTTGATGCAGGTGTTAGTTTTGGAAATGAAAATTTACAGGGTGATTCCATAATTTTTTCCTCAGAATTGAGTGATTCCAGAATTTTTTCCCTGTGCTTGGTCTGAAAAAAATTACCCTTACTGAGTACCACATTTTTAATCTTGATTTCTTTTAGTGTTTCTTAAAGCCCTAAAGTTGCCATTTGAAATGACTTTAGTTTTGTGCCATGTCTGTGATCTGCTTTTTCAACAACATTAAACAACTGAATGAACATCCTCCGAGTCCGGTGATTCCATAATTTTTGCCAGGGGTTGTAGTAACATAAAAGTCTTTTCTAATCACAACAATACTCAAAGCAATATTAAACTGTTTATTTATTGTAATACAAATAATGTCATTTATAAAATTATTTGCACTTTGTGTAACAAAGATAATGTTGGTTGAACATCCCGTAAACCCAAAACAAGCATTTCTGAACATTAGTAAGATATTTCTAATATTACCAATTCTAATCGCAATATTTCATCTGCTGCCAAACATTTATTACACTTCACCAACTGAGTATTACGTCCTTACAAATACGTGGGATAGAACAGGTTAAAAAAACCTCTACACCAGGGGAATATGAGGAGTTGTCTCCTTACCCGTGAGGCTTTCTGGATAACCTGGGCACTAGAGCCGCTGATGGTCTGAGCAAACATACCTAAATAATGTTTCATTATTAATTTTGTTTTTTCCCTTTTCCCCCTTTTCATTTTTTACATTTCTCAAATTTGTGCTTTTATCTATTGTATATGTACAATATATGTCATTCTGCTTATGTGGTGATCTATTCCTCTTTAACATGACAGTATGCAGAATTAAAGAGTAACAGATTTTCCCATTACTGAGGTGACAGTTACTCACTTTGAAATTCTAAGAAGGAAGGAAGTAGAGGCAGATTTGAGGGGTACAGGGTGGTAGTAGTGGCGAGGGGCTGCTGTTGCTGTATATTCTAATCCTGACTGCCCACAAATAAAAGATAATGTCCGGGTTGTCTTGTGATTTGCGTGTAGTGTGTTTAGGAGTCCAGAAGTTGAAGGCAAGCGATCACTGTCACACACAGTCTCTTTTTATAAAAAACAAATTTACTTATGTCGTCATTCAGTTTTGGTCACTGATACAGTCTTTTGGGACATCACCGTTACAGTTTCAGTTCTCACTTCTGTCCCTTCCTGTTCTATCCTCTCATCCATCCTCAGAGTTAATTTTCCCGGTACCGCAGCTTCTGAGAACACGGTCCTACTCTCTACAGGTATGTCCCCATCCATTCTCCCCTCCTTGGGAGTAGTGAAGGCTGGCTTCATCAGTCTTTTTGCATGCCATAGGCCTTGGACGTTTCGGGAAGTCTCCTCAGAGTTTTCCGCTTTCTCATTCCCCAAGCTGCCTAAGTTTTTTTCTGCCTCTTCCACCTTCTGTATCTCTGCAGACCTTCAGCCCACAGGGCCCTGAACTCTTCCTCTTTCTTTCTCAAAGTTCCTCCAGCACAGACTTTAATGTAACAACTAACAACTACATCTCTGACTGATTGTCTGAAGACAGAAAACGAAAAAACGTTGCTCTACTGTTGCCCAAACTCCTCCCCATTTTTTTTACTGGACCAATCACCAACTGTCTTCGTTGGTTGCTGGGCAAACTTCATCCTTCACTCTACTGCAGTCACTAACCCTTAACTACATGCACTGCCTATCAGCATAATGTTTCTATGTATCACTGACTAAACCATAAACTATATCCTATGTTTTCCCTATACACTATACATGAATAACATTACACATTAATCACAATACATTACATTAACTGTGTACATTAGTGCCTATGAAACAATGCAGATTCCTAAATTAATCTAGTCACAAAAATGTAATAAAACAATGCACTTGGTACATACACTGTGAAGAGAGGGAGAGGCATATGATAGCCACTGTCACACCCTTACACAGACAGAGACATACTGCTGAAACAACACTTACAGTTCTCCGTAGAACTTTATGAGCACCAACTGTCATCCCTATCTTAGTAATGAGAAAATCTGTGTTCACTGAAGACAGATTTTACACGTAAATTGAGAATTTTGAGAATGAATGATCAGATGAGGTGGAGAAAGAAGCAGATTTCTCTAGTAGAATATACAGTATTACATTGTTTCTTATTTTCAGCTGTTCTATTCATCTACAAAAAACAAAAAATAAATAAATGAGTTAATTTTTAAATAGGTTGTCAACATCCATTTTCAAATACCCTAATAGCTAATACTATTTAACTTCTTACTGAATCATGATGTAATATTAATTAATGGTAAGCAGGTGATAGAATAATATGTCAGCATGTTGGCAGTGGGACTGTGTCCATGACTATATTTGTGGGTGGCAGCTGCATTATACTTTTGGCTTTGTCTACTGATGACATTGAGGACACAGTGATCTCGACGAACATTGTGTGCAACAGTGAATTTTCAGCAATCAATCAAGCTTACAGTGGCATTATGCACGTTCTGGACATTCGTGCCAAGTAAGCATATAAGCTATTGTTTCTTTAACTTCATGCCATAGCTATTCTGTCATATACAATACTGCGCAAACGTTTTATGAAGGTGTGGAAAAAATGTTGCAAATTAGGAATACATTAAAAAAAATGGAAGTGTTAATAGTTTATTTTCATTAATAAACAAAATGCAAAGTAAATGTCATTATTTGGTGTGACCACCCTTTGCCTTCAAAATAGCATCAGTTCTCCTAGGTACACTTACGAACAGCTTTTGAAGGAACTTGGCAGCGAGATTGTTCCAAACATCTTGGAGAATTAATCACAGATCTTCTGTATATGAAGGCTTGCACAAATCTATATGTCTCTTCATGTAATCCCAGACAGACTCGATAATGTTCAGATCAGGGCTCTGTGGGGGCCGCATCAGCACTTACAGGATTCCTTGTTTTTCTATACTACGAAAATAGTTCTTAATGACATTGGCCTTTATGTTTGGGGTCGTTGTCCTGCTGTAGAATAAATCAATCAGATATCAATCAGATACCTGACAATATTGCATGATAGATACGTATCTGTCTGTATTTTTAGCATTGAGGACACCATTAATCCTGACCAAATCCTTAACTCCATTTGCTGAAATGCAACTCCAAAACAAGCAAGGACCCTCCACCATGCTTCACTGCTACCTGTAGACACTAATTATTGCACCTCTCTCCAGCTCTTCGGTGACAAACTGCATTCTGTTAACCCCTTTACAACCTGGGACGTATGAATAGGATGATAGGAATCTTATTTTAGGCCTTAAGGACACGGCTTATAATTTTTACCTTTTATGACCATATTCTGAAAGTCTTACGTTTTTTAATTTTCCATCAATGTAACCATATGAGGGCTTTGCAAAATAAGCTTCTGATCATTCCCCATCCCCATGCTGTGATAATATGATGTGGTGGTGTTTTTTAACTTTGTTATACATAGCAGTGCTTATGCAGCTGATCGTAGTTTCAAGTCCCCTAAGGTAACTAACAATGACAACAAAATGTTTTAAAAATCTGAATAAATTAAAAAAATATAAGTGATAAGTTCAAATCACCCTTCTTTTTCCCCATTAAAAATTAAGAAATAAAAAAAATACACGTATCTGGTATGGCAGCATTCATAAAAGTTTGATTTATCTAAATATAAAATAATTTAATCTGATTGATAAACAGCATAATGAGAACAAAAAGTCAAAACACCAGAATTGCATTTTTTTGACCACCGCAACAACACAAAAAAATTTAATAATAGACAATCAAACTATCTTATCTACCCCAAAATTACATCAATAAAAACATAAACTCAGAGCATAAAAACAAGTCCTCACTCAGGTCCATATATTGAAAATTGAAAACATTTTGGCTCTCAGAAAATGGCAACTCAAGCAAAAATTATTATTTTTTTTTAAGGGGTAACGTTTCTCCTTGTGGAGAGTGACACACCGGCCCTGGATTGCCAAAGGAAGGAGGCTTATTCACCGTGCAATGCTCTTCTGGGAAATTTAATATGCAAACTGCCTCTTCAGAGAAAAAGAGGACTTTGTTCTCATACTTTGCACTGACGAGGGCCAACAGCCCGAAACACCGTGTCTGCAAATTGAGATTCTGATTTGGCTATTATCCTAAGTAATATTGCACGACTCGTTAAACGGTCGATTTTGACTTGTAGGATTGCTGCTTCCAATAGGTGGCGCTATAGAGTTCAAGTCCTCTTTTTCTCTGAAGAGGCAATTTGCATTTTTTTTTTTACAAATTTCAGAATTTTTTTCACCACTTAAAATAAGAACTATGCATATTTGTTATCTGCGTAATCCTACTGACCTGGAGAATCATACTGCCAGGTAATGTTTACCATAAAATGAACGCTGTAAATAAAAAACCCAAAAAACAATTGTGGAATTGCGCTTTTTTTTGCTATTTTGCCACACTTGGAATTTTTTTCACTGCTTTCCAGTCATTCAAAAGTACAACTTGTCCAGAAAAAAATCAAACCCTCACACGACTATGTCGACAGAAAAATAAAAAAGCTATGGCTCTTGGAATAAAGGGAGGAATAAACAAAAATCTGGTACAGTGCAACACCATTTAACATTTGAATGTGTCTCCAAAAGTTAAGGAACCTATATTCTAGAGCAGGGGTCCCCACTCTGTGGATTGGGAGCCATATGTGGCTCGCGGGACCATGATGTATAGCTCACGATTGGGTGCCAGTTTGGTGTGTTAGCACCAGGTCTAGTAAGCAGCTATGAGAGAAGGTCTTCAGATGCTGACCTTTGTAAGTAGACCTGATAAATATGACAAGCTGGAGCTAGGATGATACTGCCAGTTAGAGGGTGCTTGAAGCTGGATGCAATAACATGGTGGAAGTGTAGCACCCCGAGGACTCGGCTGCTACAGGGGTATTGCACCTCGAACCAGAGGTGTGGTATTCCACTCCCGGGTAAGGATGGAGTGTGGGACTGAGCTCAGCTAGCTGCATGCACTACACTCATCCCATTTCCGGGGGACAGAACAACGGTACTCCCACCAGATAGATGTGCAGGTACGACAGCGTCTGTCCCTGGCTGAAGTGGGAGGGGGGGAGGAACATCCCAGTAGTGTAGGGGCAGATAGGGGAGGGACTCTGGGCATAGAGGTAGGAGCCCATTGGGTGCTAGTCACCTGGGCTCACACATAGAGGGAGTACATATGGTGGGCACCATCTAGAGACAGGGCGAAGTCCAGGAGGGAGCTCTGAGAGAGAGTTCAGCCAGGAGGGCTGACGGGGAGCTGTGGCTCCGGCTGGGCCCAGCTCCAGGGCCAGGCCTGTAGTGGAGAGGAGGAGGAAGAAAGGCCCAGAGACGCAGGACAAGAGGGAACCCTGAGATCCCACAAGTTAACGGGTGAAGGGTTGGCAGATCAGGGTACCGGATCCCAAACTGGTGGAGGCTAATGATCCTCAGCCAGGAACCGGAGGTCGTGGTCAAGTTTTGGCACGACCCTCACCACATCCACCAGGAAGGCACACCACGAATAGGGTCAGGAAAGCCAGAGAAGGTTTTACCACCAAGAGGCCCGAGGGAGCCGGACAAAAGTGGATCCCTGGTGGGAACGGCCAGTAGGAAGGAAGAGAGGGGAGCTCAGAACCACGCTCTGGACTGCCTGGGAGTTGGCCGAGTCCCACACCTGGTGGACGCAGCACGGCTCGGGTGGTCACTCAAGGCCGGAGTGACCAGAGCAACACCTGTGAGTAAAAACCCTGAAACTGCATCGCATGTCTCTGAGCTTCCTTGCTGCACCATCACAACCACCATCTTCCACATCTGCTGCCCTGAGGCCATACCCCTCCCGTTGGGGGTTATACCATCCTTGCTGCACAATCCTACCACCGGCCTCAGCGGTCTGCTCTGCAGCGGCGGCCTCCTAGCCGCAATCAACGGGTGGCGTAGTCGACACTTAAACAACATCTACAAAGACTGCCACACATGTAGTTTGACCAACCTGGGCACGGACCGGGTCACCGCCACAAGGACTACTACCCCTATCCAGATCCGGCTCCGGGTGTCCCTTGAACATGGCCCAGGGGGCGCGTCAGAAGTGCTTGATGCAAGACTACCAAGTTAGAGTAAAGTAGGAACCCTTGGATATAAGTATACTGCTTATTAAAGGAAGGTGGTACAAGGTCTCAGTGTGCCTTTTGTAGAGGGATAGGGGGAAGCTTTTGCTATTATACCAGTTATCACCACTCCGGATGGGAGGCTGGCACTGGATGTGGCTCACGACAATCTCTCAGAGATTAGTGTCTCTCAAGGCAAGAAAGATTGGAAACTAGTGTTGAGCGAACATGCTCGACACTGCTCGGTACTCGCCCGAGCATCACGCTACTCGGGATGTTGGGCGAGCACCGAGCATTTCCGGGTTACTCAGGCGGGAGCTCGGGTCTCCGCCCTGCATGTTTGGCGCTCTTTACAGAGCCAATGAACATGCAGGGATTGCCAGCCAGTCACTGTAATGCCGCAGCCATGTTGTTTGTGGGCATTACAGTGATTGGCTGGCCGCACAGCGTCACCTCGAGTATTTAAAACCGGGCGCCGCCATCTTGGACACAGTCGCTCCGGATCAGACAGTGTAGGGACAGCGCTGCTGATTTAGGGAGAGATATATCCTGCAAAATAGTTAGTGTAGGGTCTGTAAAGGCTGCCAGATCAAACAAACAGTCCTTCTCAGGACTAATATCCATCCCAGGTATATCAGGCAGGCAGGCAGGCAGGCTGTATAGGAGACGCAGTGGTTATACCAGCAAACGCTGCATTACAGTCCTGTGCGCTGCTCCTGTTGCTGAAATTGCTGGACTTAGCTCCAGGTCCCGGGGGCCAGGAAAAATCCTTTTTTTTTATCTAAATCCTCTTTTTTTTTCCTCCTTCACAATGTACAAATGCCCATCTTATTAACCTTTTGGTGCCCCCCCCCCCAAAAAAAAAGTGTGCCTCTGATTTTTCAGACACAAATATATCTGTTGAAAATAGTCTGGTGTAGGCCAGACAAATAGAAGTGTGGTTTTGCAGTTCTATGGGCCATTTGTATCTAAAAAAAACAGTTTGAGTGTGTCGCTCACTGTTCAGCCGCAAATATATATATATTTTAAAAAGTCTGGTATACACCAGTAAATTATTACTGTGGTTTTGATGTTCCACCGTAAAACATCTCTATTATCCTGTTTTTGGCATTTTTTGCTGTATAAAAATAATAAGTGTCTCCCTGATTTTTCAGACACAAATATATCTGTTGAAAATAGTCTGGTGTAGGCCAGATAGACAGAAGTGTGCTTTTGCTGTTCCACGAAAAAAAATCTCTATTATCCTGTTTTTTGCATTTTTTGCTGTAAAAAAAAAAAAATAGTGTCTCCCTGATTTTTCAGACACAAATATATCTGTTGAAAATAGTCTGGTGTAGGCCCGAGAAATACAAGTGTGGTTTTGCAGTTCCACGGTACAAACCTCTGTATTATCCACTTTTGGGCCATTTGTATCTAAAAAAAACAGTTTGAGTGTGTCGCTCACTGTTCAGCCGCAAATATATATATATTTTAAAAAGCCTGGTATACACCAGTAAATTATTACTGTGGTTTTGATGTTCCACGGTAAAACATCTCTATTATCCTGTTTTTGGCATTTTTTGCTGTATAAAAATAATAATAGTGTCTCCCTGATTTTTCAGACACAAATATATCTGTTGAAAATAGTCTGGTGTAGGCCAGAGAGACAGAAGTGTGCTTTTGCTGTTCCACGGTAAAAAATCTCTATTATCCTGCTTTTTGCATTTTTTGCTGTAAAAAAAATAGTGTCTCCCTGATTTTTCAGACACAAATATATCTGTTGAAAATTGTCTGGTGTAGGCCCGAGAAATACAAGTGTGGTTTTGCAGTTCCACGGTACAAACCTCTGTATTATCCACTTTTGGGCCATTTGTATCTAAAAAAAACAGTTTGAGTGTGTCGCTCACTGTTCAGCCGCAAATATATATATATTTTAAAAAGCCTGGTATACACCAGTAAATTATAACTGTGGTTTTGCTGTTCCACGGTAAAAAATCTCTATTATTCAGGTTTTGGTAGTTTTTTCCGTAAAGAAAAACAGTAGTGTCTCCTGACTGTTGTGACACAAAAATATATCTGTTGAAAATAGTCTTGTGTAGGCCCGACATCCCAGTGTGGTTTCGCAGTTCCACGGGTCAAATCGCTGTACTATCCAGTTTTGGGCCTTTGGTATCTAAAAAAAAAGCAGTTTGAGTGTGTCGCTCACTGTTCAGCCGCAAATATCTCTATTTAAAAAAGTGTGGTATACCCCAGTAAACAATAACTGTGGTTTTCCTCTTCCACGGTTCTAATCTACTCTTTATTACCCTTTTTCCATTTATAGTGCAATTGTAAGTTATTTTACTTCATTTACAATGGGCAAGGCGCGTGGCAAGGGACGTGGAAGTCGACGTTCTGGTGATGGTTCGTGCAGAGGACGGGGCCGTGGCCAAGGTGAAAATGTGCCACAACCAACAGCCACATCTTCTCGCTCCCACTTCTTGACCGAATTACTAGGGAAACACAGAACAACACCAGTATTGAGAACTGATCAGTGTGAACAGGTTATTAATTGGATAGCAGACAATACTTCCAGTTACCTGGGCACCACCACCTCCGGTCTGTCTTCCACACGGTCAACTCTTAGTAGCCGTGAGTCTCGACCGCATACTCCTCCTCACCCTGATGCTCCTTCCTCCCACCATACCGAGTGTCGTCAGACAGCAAGTGATCCCACACTTGGACACTCTGAAGAGCTGTTCACTGGTCCTTTTCCATATTTGGGCCCCTCGCCTGATACGCTTGAAGTGGTGGAAGAGGAGATCTCATGTTGCGATGCCCAAATATTTGAACAGCCACGGCCACAGGAAGTCGACGTTGGCAATCTGTCACAAGAGGTGGACGATGACGAGACACAATTGCCAGGAAGTGAGGAGGAGGATCGTGGTGCGCAAGTGAAAGAGGAGGAGGTGGTGGATGATCTAGTAACTGACCCAACGTGGAAGGAGGACATGCAGAGTGTGGCCAGCAGCACACAGGGGGAGGGAGGCAGAGTACCCCAACAGGCAGGAAGAAGCAGTGTGGTGGCCGCAGACAGAAGGCAGGCAACCGTTCCCCATAACACCAACACGAGGGACGTTGCCAGTACAAGCGGTAGGTCTTCCAGAGTCTGGAATTTTTTTAAAGACTCTGCTGATTACCCCAAAAAGGCCATATGTTCCACCTGCCATGCCAGCATCAGCAGGGGTGACAAAACTACCAGCCTGACCACCACCAGCATGATCAGGCACATGGCAGCAAAGCACCCGACTTTGTGGGGCAAAACCCAGGGTCCACGACCAGTGTCAGCGGGTGTCACCACTGCTTCTTCCACTGTTGTGCGTGCAATAGAACCCCCTGTTGTGTGTGCAAGGCAATCCCCTGTCCATACTGCATGTAAAGATGCCCCCTCCTCTCAGTCTTCACTTGTTATGGCAGTTTCTCAAGAAACAGCATCAACGTCCACGTCCCACCGCAGCGTTCAATTGTCCATATCCCAGACCTTAGAACGAAAGCGGAAATTCGCAGCTAACGCCCCACTGGCCACAGTCCTAAATTCGCACATTTAACGACTGCTTGCATTGGAAATGCTGCCTTTTAGGCTGGTGGAGACGGAATCCTTCCGCAATCTTATGGCGGTGGCCGTCCCTCGGTACTCGGTCCCCAGCCGACACTATTTTGCACGGTGTGCCATCCCCTCACTACACAAGCACGTGTCCCAAAGCATCTGCCGTGCCCTCAACAACGCAGTTACTGGGAGAGTCCACCTGACAACGGAAACGTGGACAAGTGCTTGTGGCCAGGGACGGTACATCTCTCTGACGGCACACTGGGTAAACATAGTGGAAGCCGGGACCCAGTCGGACCTTGGGACGGAACACATCCTCCCCACACCGAGGATTGCGGGCCCTATGTCAGTCAGAGTTGCCCCCACAGTGTACAGCTCCTGCGCATCCTCCTCCTCCTCCTCCTCCTCATGTTCAGCCTCCATCTCAGATATCACCACATCAGTTACAAGCTGGAAGCATTGCAGTACTGCCTCCGCCAAGCGGCAACAGGCTGTGCTGAAACTCATAAGCTTAGGTGATAAACCTCACACTGCTTGTGAGTTGTGGACAGCTGTGAAAGAGCAGGCAGATCTGTGGCTGAGACCGCTGAACCTACATCCCGGCATGGTCGTGTGTGACAATGGCCGTAACCTGGTGGCGGCTCTGAGGCGAGGTGAGATCACACACGTACCATGCCTGGCTTATGTGCTTAACCTCGTGGTTCAGCGGTTTCTTAAATCGTACCCCAAGTTGCCAGATCTGCTCGTGAAAGTACGCCGCCTGTCAGCTCATTTTCGCAAGTCGGCTACAGCTTCCGCCGCCCTTGCTGTGTTGCAGCAGCGTTTGCAGTTTCCGGCACACCCTCCACATGTTGCAAAGGATTTGTGAGCAGAAGAGAGCAGTTGTGGAGTACCAGCTGCAACAAGGCCGTCGATATTCAGGTCAGACTCCACACATAAGACCTCAGGAGTGGACCTGTAAGTCTGACATATGTACCATCCTGACAAACTTTGAGGAGGCCACCAAGATGGTGAGTGGCGATGACGCCATCATTAGTGTCAGCATCCCACTTGTCTGTCTTTTGCAACGCTCTCTGCAGAGAATTAAAGAGGAGGCATTGCAGCCAGAGTATGATGAGATGGATCAAGAAGCCGTAGCGGGCGATTACACACAGCCCAGCCTCATCTCATCCCAACGTGCATTGGGGGACAATGAGGGAGAGGAGGAGGAGGAGGAGGAGGAGGAAGAACAGGAGCTGCTATCATGCGTTGTAGACGGTAGTACCTGTAGAAGTGTCATACCGTCGGTTCAGCGTGGGTGGCCTGAGGACAGGGGGGAGGAGGAAGAGGAGGAGGAGGAGGAGAGCATGGTCAGTCGTCATCTTGGTGAGGACACGGAAATCTTGCCCGTTACCAGTCTGGCACGCATGGCTGACTTTATGTTACTCTGCCTTTACCGTGACCCTCGCGTTGTCAAAATGTTGGGTGACAGTCATTACTGGTTGGTGACACTTGTAGACCCCCGCTACAAGGAGAACTTTCACTCTCTTATTCCTGAGGTGGAGAGGTCTACAAAAATGGGGCAATACCAGAAGGCCCTTGCTGCAGAACTCTTAAAAAAATTCCCATCTGAACACGCTAGCGGCAGAGGTCACAGTTCGTTGCCCAACCAAGGCGTACAGGCGAGAGAGATGCAACTCCAATCCAGCAGAGGCAGGGGAACACTGTCAACATTCTGGGACAGTTTTCTGACACCCGCCCAGCTTACAGGCCCTGAGGCGCAGGGTACTCTCACAAAGAGTGGAAAGTTTCAAAAGATGGTGAGGGAGTACCTTGCCGATCGTACCAGCGTCCTCCGTGATTCCTCTGTGCCTTTTAATTATTGGGTATCCAAGCTGGACACTTGGAATGAACTCGCTCTGTACGCCTTGGAGGTCCTGGCCTGCCCTGCCGCTAGCATGTTATCGGAGAGTGTTTTTAGTGCCGCTGGGGTAATTATAACTGATAAGCGCACTCGCCTGTCAACTGACAATGCTGACAAGCTGACCCTTATCAAAATGAACAAGGGTTGGATTGGGCCAGACTTCTCATCACCACCAAATGACAGCAGAGTAACATAAAGTCAAATCCACTGTGTTATTTTGGGAGGTGTATTCACATGCACCGCTTCACACCCACACATGGGTATACGCTTCCTCGTTTCGGCTGTTTAATCTTCTTCTCCTTATCCTCAGCCTCCACCACCACTATACCACCAGGGTGCCAGCATTGCAAGTTCCTCCGTCCTAATTTTTGGCAGCTTTTGCTGGGAAAGCATAAGCAAATACCATGGGACACCCACTCCCCAATAATGGGACTTATGTTTGTAATATGCTGTACTGCATGGCTCTTGTAAGGGGCATTGCAAGTTGCTCCATCCTAATTTTTGGCAGCTTTTGCTGGGAAAGCATAAGCAAATACTATGGGAGACCCACTCCCCAATAATGGGACTTATGTTTGTAATATGCTGTACTGCATGGCTCTTGTAAGGGGCATTGCAAGTTGCTCCGTCCTAATTTTTGGCAGCTTTTGCTGGGAAAGCATAAGCAAATACCATGGGAGACCCACTCCCCAATAATGGGACTTATGTTTGTAATATGCTGTACTGCATGGCTCTTGTAAGGGGCATTGCAAGTTGCTCCGTCCTAATTTTTGGCAGCTTTTGCTGGGAAAGCATAAGCAAATACTATGGGAGACCCACTCCCCAATAATGGGACTTATGTTTGTAATATGCTGTACTGCATGGCTCTTGTAAGGGGCATTGCAAGTTGCTCCGTCCTAATTTTTGGCAGCTTTTGCTGGGAAAGCTTAAGCAAATACTATGGGAGACCCACTCCCCAATAATGGGACTTATGTTTGTAATATGCTGTACTGCATGGCTCTTCTAAGGGGCATTGCAAGTTGCTCCGTCCTAATTTGTGGCAGCTTTTGCTGGGAAAGCATAAGCAAATACTATGGGAGACCCACTCCCCAATAATGGGACTTATGTTTGTAATATGCTGTACTGCATGGCTCTTGTAAGGGGCGTTGCAAGTTGCTCCGTCCTAATTTTTGGCAGCTTTTGCTGGGAAAGCATAAGCAAATACCATGGGACACCCACTCCCCAATAATATGACTTATGTTTGTAATATGCTGTACTGCTTGGCTCTTGAAAGGGGCATTGCATGTTGCTCCGTCCTAATTTTTGGCAGCTTTCGCTGGGAAAGCATAAGCAAATACTATGGGAGACCCACTCCCTAATAATGGGACTTATGTTTGTAATATGCTGTACTGCATGGCTCTTGTAAGGGGCATTGCAAGTTGCTCCGTCCTAATTTTTGGCAGCTTTTGCTTGCAAGGCATAAGCAAATACTATGGGACACCCACTCCCCAATAATGGGACTTATGTTTATAATATGCTGTACTGCATGGCTCTTGTAAGGGGCATTGCAAGTTGCTCCGTCCTAATTTTTGGCAGCTTTTGCTTGCAAGGCATAAGCAAATACTATGGGACACCCACTCCCCAATAATGGGACTTATGTTTGTAATATGCTGTACTGCATGTGACGCGCCCCCTGGGCCCTATGTACAAGTGTGTGGGATACCCGGTGCCGGGTCTCTGGGGTCTGTAGTCTCCGTGGCGGTGACCCGGTCCCGTGGCTCAGGCTGGTCAAACCAGTGGCAGTCTTTCTTAGGTTTTGAGGTTAATTGTCTGACTGCGCCACCCGTGGATTGCGGTCAGGGAGTACCACCGCTGCGAGGCAGACCGCTGAGGCTGGTGTTGTGTGCGCAGCATAGAATGGGATAACTCCCCTCGGGAGGAGTATAGCCTCAGGGCAGTGAGTGTGGATGATGGGGGTGATGGTGCACGAGCGCAGCAGGAACGACTCCGAGTCTTTGCAGTGCAGTTCAGGGTCTTTACTGATGATTATAAGGTAGACCCTCCCGGGAGTACTGGCTAGCATAAGAGGCCTGGTCAGTCTGTGAGCAAGCAGGAGTTCTCCTGGCTAGGTGGAGTTGTAGGCCTCCCCGTCTGTCTGCACTCTTCCTGGCTACCTTGCTGTAAGGGGGTAGAAGTAGCCCACGTCCCTGAGTGTACCGTGTAGTGCTCACCCGTATGGCTGGTGACTAGGGGCCTTCTGTTAGCCTCCACTCCACGACGGCGGTGCTGGTGACTTGCTTGTGACTGAGCCTCCGGGCTTCTATGGCCAGAGGACCTGAAATCCCCTGCCGGCTGGTTTCTGCTGCTGGATATATAAGTCCTCACAGCTTCGGACTCCTGTGTCCGGTTCCTATTGTCTTCTGCCAGGACGAGCTCTGCTCAGCTTCCAGCCCCTGGTCTTTAGCTCCTAGCTCCTACAGAGCTCCTTGCTGTTACTTTCCCTTGCTCTCACTCTGACTCTGACTGTTCTCTGACTCACTCAACCCCGCCCCAGATCCAGTTTATAAGGGCAGAATTCTCCCCTCCCAGGACTGGGGCAGGAGGATATTGCATGTTTAAGGGATCCTGACCAGGAAACCTCCCACTTGCTCTCCGACGTAATATCTCTATTACTGTGGTGACCAGACCCCTGGGGTGCCACATATGGCTCTTGTAAGGGGCATTGCAGTTCCTCATAATTTTTGGAAAGCCTTCCATTCACTGCTTAGGCCAACAGTGCACGGGAGACCCAGTTGCTATAAATCGAAAAAAAGGTTTAGTTAATGCCCTCTGACCTCCATGTCATTTCCAAGGGGCATTGGAGTGGCTCGAAATTTTTGGTAGGCATTGCACTCACTGTATGCCCTATAACTGTGTAGCCGAACCGCTCCTTTTGTTACAGAAAAATATCCTACAAGACATATCTGGTTGACTGGTCTGATATTGATGTGAATGGTCCCTGTTCCTCCTGCTCTTTCTCCTTTGTCACCACCTCATCCATCATTTATCACCTGAAGCTTTGTTTTATCGGGAGTCATAGAACTGGGATAGTTGCAGGAAAACATCCAGCAATCCTCGGAGGATGTAGGATATGCGCCAAAACGCGGACCACCTCAGGCCTAGCCGCTACTACATACATGCGCTTGCATTCCAAGAAAACAAAGCAGATGCTAACTTCTATCATCATCATCATGCTCCTCACCTAAGCACTCTCAACTCCCCTGATGGAGAAGCCAGGCCCCACCGAAGGAATCTGGTTCTCTGGTGGGCTCGTCCAATGCTGCCCTAAAGCAGGCCCGGCTAAGAAAAGTGTGGGGGAAGGTGACAGGAGAAATCAGGGCGGCTGGGGACCGAGTATGGACACCTGGCCGCCACCTGGCGGCTGGGGACCGAGCGTGGACACCCGGCCGCCGGGCGGCTGGGGACAGAGTATGGATACCTCGCTGCCGAAGCGGCCATGAGGTAGTGGCCAGCTTCGGCCTCCTCCAAACTAAAAGGCCCCATTTCAAGTGAAAGCTAGCAGTATGGTATTGCAGCCTGCGGGTGGGTGGGTGGTTGGCTGCATATTTTCGCTTACATTGCAAGGAATGGGGGAGGTACAATTGAACACTGCCCTGGGACAAGGACTTGCACGGGGATAGTTGCAAGTCTGCATCTTCTGATGCGGCAAGGATCACTTCTGATGGGCACACTTTTAGACAGTGACCTGGGGGTCAGAGATGCTTCCAGGGGTCTTCCCCATGCTGATCCCTTGTCTTTTCAGCACTGTATGCATGTGTCACACAGCACATGGCCAGATAAGGTTGTAAAATGTTAAAATGACATTTCCCGGTGAACGCATTTGTCACGGTTGAAAGCAATACAAAAGTGCAAAAGCGCATGAAAAATGCTACTTGTGAACATAGCCCAAGGTGTGGAGAAGTATTTTTGTTTTTGGTTATTTATTTTACCTTATACACAAGTTTTTACCCTGGAAAGGAAATTCCTTAACATATTTCACAGGAAAACCGTTTCAGTTTCGTTTTTGAACGTTTTATTGTGAGCCCGCAAAAGTGGCTTAATACCTCTGACCACGTTGTTGACAGCAGTGACCTGGGGGACAGAAATGCTTCTAGGGGCGATCCCCATGCTGCCCCCATGTCTTTTGAGCACTGTCACTATCGTTTTGGGCACTTTTTAGACTTTCTACGGACTGCCGGGGGTGCTGCCGCAAAAATGCTCGGGTCTCTCATAGACTAACATTGGGCTCGTTGCTCGGGTCGAGCACCCGAGTATCACGGTAAGCTCGGCCCGAGCTTCGAGCACCCGAGCATTTTAGTGATCGCTCAACACTATCAGTCGTCATCTTGGTGAGGACACGGAAGTCTTGCCCGTTACCAGTCTGGCACCCATGGCTGACTTTATGTTACGCTGCCTTAACCGTGACCCTCGCATTGTCAAAATGTTGGGTGACAGTCATTACTGGTTGATGACACTTTTAGACCCCCTCTACAAGGAGAACTTTCACTCTCTTATTTCTGAGTTGGAGAGGTCTACAAAAATGGGGCAGTACCAGAAGGCCCTTGCTGCAGAACTATTAAAAAAATTCCCATCTGAACACAGTAGCGGCAGAGGTCACAGTTCGCTGCCCAACTAAGGCATACAGGCGAGAGAGACGCAACTCCAATCCAGCAGAGGCAGGGGAACACTGTCAATGTTCTAGGACAGTTTTCTGAGACCTGCCCAGCTTACAGGCCCTGAGGCGCAGGGTACTCTCACAAGGAGTGGAAAGTTTCAAAAGATGGTGAGGGAGTACCAGCGTCCTCCGTGATTCCTCTGTGCCTTTTAATTATTGGGTATCCAAGCTGGACACTTGGAATAAACTCACTCTGTATGCCTTGGAGGTCCTGGCCTGCCCTGCCGCTAGCGTGTTATCGGAGCGTGTTTTTAGTGCCGCTGGGGGAATTATAACTGATAAGCGCACTCGCCTGTCAACTGACAATGCTGACAAGCTGACCCTTATCAAAATGAACAAGAGCTGGATTGGGCCAGACTTCTCATCACCACCAAATGACAGCAGAGTAACATAAAGTCAAATCCACTGTGTTATTTCGGGAGGTGTATTCCCATGCATCGCTTCACACCCACACATGGGTAAACGCTTCCTCATTTCGGCTGTTTTTTGCTCTTCTCCTTATCCTCAGCCTCCACGACCACTATACCACCAGGGTGACCGTGGTCCATGTTGCCAGCATTGCAAGTTCCTCTGTCCTAATTTTTGGCAGCTTTTGCTTGGAAGGCATAGGCAAAGACTATGGGAGACCCACTCCCCAATAATGGGAATAATGTTTTTAATATGCTGTACTGCATGACTCTTGTAAGGGACATTGCAAGTTCCCCCTTCCTAATTTTTGGCAGCTTTTGCTTGGAAGGCATAGGCAAAGACTATGGGAGACCCACTCTCCAATAATGGGAATAATGTTTTTAATATGCTGTACTGCATGGCTCTTGTAAGGGGCATTAAAATCGTCTTGTTAAGCTACTGTGACCTCCACGTCTCTTCCAAGGGTCGTTAATATTGTCTTTTTATTCCACTGCGACCTCCACCACTCTTCCAAGGGGCAATAAAAGCGTCTTGTTAAGCTACTGTGACCTCCACGTCTGTTCCACAGGGCGTTGATATTGTCTTTTTATTCCACTGTAACCTCCACCACTCTTCCAAGGGGCATTGATAGTCTTTTTATTCCACTGCGACTTCCACCACTCTTCCAAGGGGCATTAAAACCGTCTTGTAAAGCTACTGTGACCTCCACGTCTCTTCCATGGGGCATTGATATTGTCTTTTTATTCCACTGTAACCTCCACCACTCTTCCAAGGGGCATTAAAACTGTCTTGTTAAACCACTCTGAACTCCACGTCTCTTCCAAGGGGCATTAAAACCATCTTGTTAAGCTACTGTGACCTCCACATCTCTTCCAAGGGGCATTAAAACTGTCTTGTTAAACCACTCTGAACTCCACGTCTCTTCTAAGGGGCATTAAAACCATCTTGTTAAACCACTCTGAACTCCACAGCTCTTCCAAGGGGCATTGACATGTTGTTTTTAATTACCTCTAACCTCCACGACTCTTGCAACGGGCATTGCATTTCCTCCTAATTTTTGTCAGCTTTTGCTTTTCAATGCATAGGCGAACACTAAGGGAGACCCACTCCCCAATAATGGGTAGAAGGTTTTTAATACGCTGTAATCCACGTCTGTTTCAAGGGGCATTGCAGTGCCTAATAATTTTTGGAAAGCCTTCCATTCCCTGCTTAGGCCAACAGTGTACAGGAGACCCAGTTGCTATAAATGGAAAAAACGGTTTAGTTAAGGCCCTCTGACCTCCATGTCACTTCCAAGGGGCATTGGAGTGCCTCGAAATTTTTGGTAGGCATTGCATTCACTGTATGCCTTATAACTGTGTAGCTGAACCGCTCCTTTTGGTACAGAAACATATCCTACAAGACATGTGTGAATGGTCCCTGTTCCTCCTGCTCTTTCTCCTTTGCCACCACCTCATCCATCATTCATCACCTGAAGCTTTGTTTTAACGGGAGTCATAGAACTGGGATAGTAGCAGGAAAACATCCAGCAATCCTCGAAGGAGGTAGAATATGCGCCAAAACGCTAACCACCTCAGGCCTAGCTGCTACTACATACATGCGCTTGCATTCCAAGGAACAGAAAGCTAAGGAGGTGGATGGCCTCATGATCATGAATAATTTACTTGTTGTGTAGGAGGCCGACCACTGCTGCTGTCTACCTTCTGAACTTTGTGTTGAAGCCTGATTGACCCAGGACCCGCAATCCTCTATGTCTGGAGGACGTGTTGCATCCCAGTGTCCAACTGTGTCCCGGCTTCCACAATATTAACCCAGTGTGAAGGCGTCAGTGAGATGGACCATTCCTGGCCACATTCACTTGTCCACGTGTTTGTGGTTAGGCTGTCCTTCCCACTAAATGCACTGGGGAGGGCACAGGTAATGTTTTGGTATGCGCGCTTGTGTATAAGGCGCACCGGGACAAATAGGGGCGGCTGGGGACCGTTTATGGACACCGGCCACCCCCACGCGCCTGGGGACTGTGTGTGGGCACCCGGCCGCGGGGCGGCTGGGGACTGAGTATGGACACCCGGCCGCCCCCTGGCGGCTGGGGACCAAGCGTGGACACCCGGCCGCCGGGCGGCTGGGGACTGAGTATCAATACCAGGCTACCGACGCAGCCATGACGTGGTGGCCAGATTCCACCTCCACATGCCTAAAAGGCCCAATTTCAAGTGCAAGCAAGCTAGCAGTATGGTATTGCAGCCTGGGGGTGGGTGGGTGGCAGGCTGCATACTTGCGCTTGTATTGCAAGTTGTGGGGGAGGTACAATTGAACACTGCCCTGGGACAAGGACTTGCACGGGGATAGTTGCAAGTCTGCATCTTCTGATGCGGCAAGGATCACTTCTGATGGGCACACTTTTAGGCAGTGACCTGGGTGTCAGAGATGCTTCCAGGGGTCTGTTCCCATGTCTTTTTAGCACTGTATGCATGTGTCACACAGCACATGGCCAGATAAGGTTGTAAAATGTTAAAATGACATTTCCCGGTGAATGCATTTGTCACGGTTGAAAGCAATACAAACGTGCAAAAACGCATAAAAAATGCTACTTGTGAACATAGCCCAAGGTGTGGAGGAGTATTTTTGTTTTTGGTTGTTTATTTTACCTTATACACAAGTCTTTACCCTGGAAAGGATGTTCCTTAACCCCTTTCCGACCTGGTCAGTAATAGTACGCACCAGGTCGGGAAGGCCGGTTCAGCGGGGGCTCCGGCGGTGAGCCCGCACTGAAGCGAGCACATGTCAGCTGATTATTGGAATCGCAATCCACCCGCGGCTGTTAACATGTTAAATCTCTGACAGTGGCATTTAACTCGTGCTTCCGGGAGTCCTAAGCCCCGCCCATCAGTGACCCCGTCACGTGATCGCGGGTCACCAATGGGTGGGCATGACAACTCAGGGTCTGCAGCAGACGCCTGTGGTTGTCATGTCTCAATTGCTATGAGCGCCACTTAGTAGTCAGCGCTCATAGCAAGTGAACATTTCTCCTGCATACAAGCGATCTGCTCATCGCTTGTATGCAGTAGAAGCAATCAGACAACTGCTGCTTCTAGTCTCCTCTGGAGACTATAGAAGCAAGCAGAAAGTGTAGAAAAAAAGTTTTTAAAAAAATAAAAAAAATAAAAAATATATAAAAGTTTAAGTCACCCCCCTTTCGCCCCATTCAAAATAAAATATATATATATAAAAAAAAAAACACATACACATATTTGGTATCGCCGCGTTCAGAATCGCCCGATCTAGCAATATAAAAGAAGAATCAATACAATCAGTAAACGGCGTAACGAGAAAAAAATTTTAAACGCCAGAATTACGTTTTTTTGGTCGCTACAACTTTGCAATAAAATGCAATAACGGGCGATCAAAACATCGGATCTACCCCAAAATGGTATCAATAAAAACGTCAGCCCGGCACGCAAAAAATAAGCCCTCACCTGGCCCCAGATCCCGAAAAATGGAGAAGCTAAGGGTCTCGGAAAATGGCGTCATTTTTTTTTGTATTTTTAGCAAGCTTTGGATTTTTTTTTCACCACTTAAATAAAAAAGAACCTATACATGTTTGGTGTCTATGAACTCGTAACGACCTGGAAAATAATGATGGCAGGTCAGTTTTAGCAATCTGTGAACGTGGTAAAAAAAGGACCCAAAAAACAACTGTGGAATTGCATTTTTTTTGCAGTTTCACTGCACTTGGAATTTTTTTCCCATTTTCCAGCACATGATATGGTAAAACCAGTGATGGTGTTTAAAAGTACAACTCGTCCCGCAAAAAATAAGCCCTCACATGGCCATATTGAACGAAAATTAAAAAAGTTCTGGCTCTGGGAAGAAGGGGAGCAAAAAAGGAAAACACAAAAACAGAAAGACCCATGGTCGTTAAGGGGTTAACATATTTCACAGGAAAGCACTTTCACTTTCATTTTTGAACGTTTTATTGTGAGCCTGTAAAAGTGGCTTAATACCTCTGACCACGTTGTTGACAGCAGTGACCTGGGGGTCAGAAATGCTTCCAGGGGCGATCCCCATGCTGTCCCCATGTCATTTGAGCACTGTCACTATCGTTTTGGGCACTTTTTAGGCTTTATACAGACTGCCGGGGGAGCCGCCGCAAAAATGTTCGGGTCTCCCATAGACTAACATTGGGCTCGTTGCTCGGGTCGAGCACCCGAGTATCACAGTGAGCTCGGCCCGAGCTTCGAGCACCCGAGCATTTTAGTGCTCGCTCAACACTATTGGAGACCACTGTTCTAGAGCCTATGTTCTGAACCTCTATTATGTTTATCCAGGTGGTATACGCCATTTCCCTAGAGGATACTTGGATGTCTTTATGCAGTACATTTAGTAGGTGCAGCACGATAGCTTTCAGGAAACTTTCATATAATTAAACATGGGTACTACTCCCAAAGTGCACAACTGTTTTAACCCCTTCATGACTGGCTGATTTTCCATTTTTGCCAATACTGTATTATTTTTGGGGGGGGTTCTTTTTATGGTGTTCATACAGAAATCTCTAAAAAAAAATAGGATTGTGTCGCTATTTGCAGAGATCCATTACATTTTCATTTTTTAATTGGTGGAGCACGCTTGTTTATTTTGTGGCAAGCTGACATTTTTTATACCATTGTGGGGTTTATAAAATTATTTTTTGTTTCTTATTGGATTTTAGAGGGGAGGAACGGCAGTAAAAAAAAATAGCAACTTTGTTGTTTTGATTTTTTTTTGCTTTATGTTGTGTTTACCATATGGGTTAAAACATTTATAATTTGATCAGACTTTTTATGGATACAGCGATACCAAATATGTTTATTTTCTATTATCTTATTTTTAAACTGAGAAAAGGGTGACTTGAAGCTGCGATTGCTTGATCTCTTGTTCTATATACTGCACCACCACATGATGGTCTTCTTTGAAGCTTAGCCTGCGGTTGCATATCATTCAGGCACAAAGATGACAGTCATGGTATTTCATCGGGATCCCAAGTCGTAGGGGGGAGGTAATGGGTACCCAAAACAGCACAACACCACAATTGCATTCCTTAAATGCTGCTGTCAGAAATTGACAGCAGCATTTAATAGGTTAAACAGCAGTGATCGGAGCTATCTCTGGTCACTGCTGTTAGCCACCAGCTGTATAACACAGCTCCTGAGGTCATTCCACACACTGGCACCCAACATGTAATGTATATGGATGTCACATGTTGGGTAATGACACGAACTTTATAGCTCTCATCACAACAAAGTAAAACATGTGAAAGTAAAATTGGATCCATTCAAAAAAGAAAAAAAGTTTTCTTCGTAATAAACATCACATTCACTATCTGTTTTAATGCTGGAAATACTTTAACTGGTGATAAACTTCATTCTGAAATAAAAATGCCATAAAACCATGTATTCTGTAAAACAGAAGGAAAATAGGAATCCCAGCAGAACATTTGTTGTTATTTGGAAATATGACTTTGCCAAGTACTGAATCTCCCTGTGGTTGGTAAGGTGACAGGAACAAGCACAAGGAATAGGTCTCTTGGCATCACATTAAATGACTGTAGTATACAATCTGATCTCTCGGGGCTTGGGATATGTTTTGCAGTGACTTTAGGCATCAATGTGAGAATTCCTTTTGAAGTAGAAGAGACACAATGCTGGATTGAACAAAAAAGTAATCATGTATTTTTTAATGTTTAGTTCCAACTCATTTAAAAGTTTTTGATTAATTGAAGATAAAAAAAAGAGTTATAGGTTCTAATCAAACACTTGACTGATCTTTTCGGGAACCAGACAAGCTCAGAGTAGTTCATAGAACAACAAAGGCAGGCAAGAGAATATAGAGAAAAAAGGTGGATCAAGTGAGCAAAGCCAAACATGGCAACAATGTTTCAAAAATGTTAAAAATATTGGAAAGTTCCATGTTTCTATCTGAAAATTCTAAATAATGCTAATTTTGAAATTCTAGAAAAATATGCATACCCGCTGCCATATGAAGGGCAATGTGTATAGAAATATTCCCATCTACAATCACGAGAATATGCCTAAATATTATGATCGGTGTGGATTTGACCTTTGCAACAACCCGCTGATTCAGAGAATGAAGCAACCGATGTCTTCTAGGCATCTTATCTACACAGCAGTGCTCTCTGATTTGATCTAAATGACAGTCATGATCAATGTAGGTGACAGTGAAGCTGACGCTGATTGGTTGCAGGGCTCATGTGGCATAACAATATCCCATGAGACCAGGTGTTGACTTTTCTGGATCGATGTTCGCACCCGAGGTGATGACAGGCTGTTGCTATTTTATATGGCGTAACCAGTTTAACAGAAACAGAAACAGAAACCTCCCTGCTGAGTTCCTTCAAAAACCAAGTGTACCTACAAAATTGATGCTGTTTTGCTAGTAAAGAATGGTCACACTAAATATTGATTTGATTTAGATTTCTCTTTTGTTCATTCACATCACATTTTGTTTATTGATATAAAATAAACTACTAAAACCTCTAGTTTAGGAAGCATTCTTACTTTATAGCATTGTGAAGAATATTGTAGATATAATCCAATGTCAATCAGTGTATCCTGTTTGGCAAGGGGTTATAATGGCCTACAGTATACAACTGTAACGGGACACTGCTTCAGCAAGAAGGGAGGGGGCAGAGAGACAGTGAGTGACAAATGTCTCACAGCAGCTCTCAGTTGTGGAGCTGCTACAGGAAGACCCCCTGTGGACCCAAGCCATGCGGCATTCCCTTTGTGTCAGACAATTATAATTCCACAACAAGTTATGGGAATACGATACATCCCAGTGATACATCAAATAGATTTTTGGAATCACACGAACATGAGGAATGTCACACTGGCTTCCAGCACAGTCTAGCGCATAGAGATGGGGAGATACATGGCACAGCCATTCAGAAACCCCTAGGGTCACTGAGTTTGGTCTACACGCGTACTAGGGGCCTGACTGGATCCAATGACACCAGAACTAGCTCCCTAGGACCGTCCATTAAGGAAGTATAGCCCATTTTAGTTTTTGCAGCTTATAGCTAAGAGAGGCCAGGGGTGGAGATTTAGGTCCAACCCAGGGGGCAGAAGGGGGAGTGACCCAGAGAGGTTAAGAGCTGCAGCTCTAGCCCATGGTCTCTTTCCTGGGAGGTCGCGACGACACATCTGTGGGAGAAGTCCGAAAACAAAGGGGGCCACAAGCCTCCCATGTGGCAGTCCCTCCCCTACTATCCAGTCCTTCCATCTGACTGGTAACTGACTCTTAATAACTGCTTATATCTTTTGTACCACTACTATTGTGTTTGCATCTCTGACCATTATGTATGTATAACCCTTATGTATATAGTGTATTGTCTAGTGTGGCCTTAAGGCGATTAAATATATAATTTAACCTTGGGGTGCTGTTTTAACTCGATCCACGAACTCTCTCGTCTGCTGTTTGGCCCAACGAACATGCTACCAGGCAGGTTTCTGGGCCGATATAATCCCCCGGTCCTAGAAAGAATTATATCTAATAGAAACTGGTGGCAGCTCTACCAGGCCAACAAGGCTCTGCTTCACTGGGGCTAGTGAAGGGACCTCTCAGCCTGTCAGGGGTGTGAGCGAGTGTGGTATCACGTCAGTGACTGAGTGACCCACCTCTTCTCACTGCCGGTGCCATTCTGTACCCTTGTGGACAGGGGTGTCTGTGTAGAATGTACCAATCTGACCTAATGCGTCTCTGAGGAACGTCACATTGGTGCAAAGGGCAGATCCGTGTCACGTGATCCGTCTGATGTAATTGTGATGTCAGGCGGGTGGCGAGGTATGGATTCGTCACAAGTGGTGGCAGCGGTGGGATTCTGCGGGATCTCTCTGGGGCCATTCTTCACAGGCACATTTTCCACACCTAACTAAAACTTTTGCACAATACTATATTTATGTATTTATTTTACTTACTTGCTTATAAAGCGCCATTAATTTCCCCAGCGCTTTACATACATTATCATCACTGTCCTCAATCTATGTTCCCTATCAGTATGTCCTTGGGAGTGTATATATACAGATGCTTCTCACAAAATTAGAATATCATCAAAAAGTTAATTTATTTCAGTTCTTCAATACAAAAAGTAAAACTCATATATTATATATAGTCATTACAAACAGAGTGATCTATTTCAAGTGTTTATTTCTGTTAATGTTGATGATTATGGATTATAGCTAATGAAAACACAAAAGTCATTATCTCAGTAAATTAGAATAATTAACAAAAAACAACTGCAAACACTTCCTAAGCATTTTAAAAGATCCATAATCATGGGGAAGACTGCTGACTTGACAGATGTTCAGAAGGCAGTCGACGCACTCCACAAATAGGGTAAGCCACAAAAGGTCATTGCTAAAGAAGCTGGCTGTTCACAGAGTGCTGTATCCAAGCATATTAATGGAGAGTTGAGTGGAACGAAAAAGTGTGGTAGAAAAAGGTGCACAAGCAACCGGGATAACCGCAGCCTTGAAAGGATTGTTAAGAAAAGGCCATTCAAAAATTTAGGGGTGATTCACAAGGAGTGGACTGCTGCTGGAGTCATTGCTTCAAGAGCCACCACATACTAAGTCATATCCAGGACATGGGCTACAAGTGTCACATTCCTGGTATCAAGCCACTCATGACCAATAGACAATGCCAGAAGCGTCTTATCTGGGCCAAGGAGAAAAACCTCCTGGAATGTTGCTCAGTGTTCCAAGGTGTTGCTTTCAAATGAAAGTAAATTTTGCATTTCTTTTGGAAATCAAGGTCCCAGAGTCTGGAGAAAGAGTGGAGAGGCACACAATCCAAGCTGCTTGAGGTCTAGTGTGAAGCGTCCGCAATCAGTGATGGTTTGGGGAGCCATGTCACCTGCTGGTGTAGGTCCACTGTGTTTTATCAAGACCAAAGTCAGCACAGCCGTCTACCAGGAAATTTTAGAGCACTTCATGCTTCCCTCTGCCCGCAAGCTTTTGGAGATGGAAATTTCATTCTCCAACAGGACTTGGCACCTGTCCAAAAGTACCAATACCTGGTTTAAAAACACAGTATCGCTGCTTGATTGGCCTGCAAATCTATGGGGTATTGTCAAGAGAAAGATGAGACACCAGACCCAACAATGCAGATGAGCTGAAGGCTGCTATCAAAGCAACCTGGGCTTCCATAACACCTCAGCAGTGCCACAGGCTGATTGCTTCATGCCACACCGCATTAATGCAGTAATTGATGCAAAAGGAGCCCCGACCAAGTACTGAGTGCATTTACTGAACATACATTTCAGTAAGCCAACATTTCGGATTTTAAAATCATTTTTCAAGCTGGTGTTATAAAGTATTCTAATTTACTGAGATAATGACTTTTGTGTTTTCATTGGCTGCAATCCATAATCATGAACATTAACAGAAATAAACACTTGAAATAGATCACTCTGTTTGTAATGACTCTATATAATATATGAGTTTTACTTTTTGTATTGATGAACTGAAATAAAATTTTTGAGGATATTCTAATTTTGTGAGAAGCACCTGTACCTATTAGAGATGAGCGAGCACTAAAATGCTAGGGTGCTCGTTGCTCGAGTCGAGCAAATTGGAATGTTCAGATGCTCGACCTGAGCAACGAGCCCAATGTAAGTCTTTGGGAAACTGCAGGGGGCCTAAAAATTGCCCAAATCGTTGGGAACAGTGCTCAAATGACATGGGAACAGCATGGGGAAGAACCCTAGAAGTATCTCTGATTCCCAGGTCACTGCTGTGAACAATGCTGTCAGAGTATTACGCCACTTTTACGGGCTCAAAATAAAACATACAAAAATGAAACCAAAATGGATTTTCCGTGGAAAAATGTTAAGGAACATCCTTTCCAGGGTAGTGACTTGTATACAAGGCAAAATAAATAACCAAAAACAAAAATGATATTCCACACCATGGGCTATGTTTACATGTAGCATTTTTGATGCATTTTTTTGCACTTTTGCATTGCTTTCAATGGTGAAAAAAACATTTACTAGTAAATGTCATTTTAACATTTTACTACCTTAACTGGCCATGTGGTGTGTGAGACATAATCAGACACATCCTGTTTCATTTATGAAGGAGGGATTCTGAAAGTCACAAAGCCTATTTTTATGGGGCCATCAGGCGGCCCTTACTATTCTTAAAGGGCCAGCAGTCGGCCCTCACTTTTGTTAGAGTGCCATCAGCTGGCTATGCTTTGTTGTTCCAGTTATTAAGGAGCGGGTCTCCTATAGTGTTATAGCGTATGCAATGACTGCAATGGCTGCCTAAATTTATGAAAAAAAAACAATACCAATTTAAAGAGACATAGAGGAGGGCCTTGGTAACAAAATGTTCCCATTATAAAGGAGCAGTTCTGCTATACAGTTATTGCGTATGCAGTGACTGCAACGGCTGCCTAAATTTTGGAAAAACCCCAATACTAATTTAAAGAGACATAGAGGAGGGCCTCGGTAACAAAATGTTCCCATTATAAAGGAGCGGTTCTGCTATATGGTTACTGCGTATGCAGTGACTGCAATGGCTACCTAAATTTATGAAAAAACCCAACACAATTTAAAGACACATAGAGGAGGGCCTCGGTAACAAAATGTTCCCATTATAAAGGAGCAGTTCTGCTATACGGTTATTGCGTATGCAGTGAATGCAACGGCTGCCTAAATTTTGGAAAAACCCCAATACCAATTTAAAGACACATAGAGGAGGGCCTCGGTAACAAAATGTTCCCATTATAAAGGAGCGGTTCTGCTATATGGTTACTGCGTATGCAGTGACTGCAATGGCTACCTAAATTTATGAAAAAACCCAACATCAATTTAAAGACACATAGAGGAGGGCCTCGGTAACAAAATGTTCCCATTATAAAGGAGCAGTTCTGCTATATGGTTATTGCGTATGCAGTGAATGCAACGGCTACCTAAATTTTGGAAAAACCAATACCAATTTAAAGACACATAGAGGAGGGCCTCGGTAACAAAATGTTCCCATTATAAAGGAGCGAGTCTCCTATACTGTTTTTGCATATGCAGTGACTGCAAGGGCTGCCAAAAATTTGGACACACTCCAATGCCCCTTGGAAGAGACATAGAGGAGGGCCTCATTAAAAAAAAATGTTCCCATTATAAAGGAGCGGGTCTCCTATACTGTTCTTGTGTATGCAGTGACTGCAAGCGCTGCCAAAAATTTGGACGCACTCCAGTGCCCCTTGGAAGAGACATAGAGGATGGCCTCATTAAAAAAATGTTCCCATTATAAAGGAGCAGTTCAGCAATACTTGTAATGCCCATGCACTAAGTGCATGGGCTGAAAAACATTTACATCTGGGGGGTATACATGAACATACTGTATAACAAACATTTCCTACGGGCATCATAAACACTCTTAATAAAATTTAGTGGGTGTTGCATCATGGTCACCCTGGTGATATGATGGTGGAGAATGAGGAGAAGGAGGAGGACAACAGAAAATAGACATCAGGAAGCATATACCCATGTCTGGGTGTGAAGAGTTGCATGGGAATAGACCTCCCAAAAAAAAAAGACACTGGATTTGAGTTTGTTACGCTGCATTCATTCGGTGGTGTTGAGAAGTCTGGCCCAATCCAGCCCTTGTTCATTTTATAAGAGTCAGCCTGTCAGCATTTTCATTTGACAGGCGGATGCACATATCAGTTATAATTCACCCGGCGGCACTAAAAACCCTCTCTGACAAAACAGTAGCGGCAGGGCAGGTCAGGACCTCCAAGGCGTAGAGAGCCAGTTCATGCCACGTGTCCAGCTTGGATACCCAATAATTATAGGGCACAGAGGAATCACAGAGGTCGTTGGTACGGTAGGCAAGGTACTTCAGCATCTTCGTAAAATTATCCCTTCCTGTGACAGTACTCAGCGCATCAGGGCCTGTGCGATGGGAGGGTCTGAGAAAACTCTTCCAGACCTTTGACAGTGTTCCCCTCCCTCTGCTGGATCATATTTGTGTCTCTCTCGCCTGTACTCCTTGGTTGTCCAATGAACTGTGACCTCTGCTGCCAGCATTTTCAGATGGGAATTTTTTTAATAATTCGGCATCAAGGGCCTTCTGGTACTGCACCATTTTAGCAGATCTGTCCACAGTGGGAATGAGACAGAAAGTTCTCCTTGTAGAGTGGGTCTAGAAGTGTCACCAACTAGTAATGACTGTAACCCAAAATTTGGAGAACGCGAGGGTTACGGGAGAGGCATTGTATCATACAGTCAGCCATGTGTGCCAGACTGCTAACAGGCAAGACTTCCGTGTCCTCACCAAGAGGACGACTGACCATGCTCTCCTCCTCATCCTCCTCCCTCTCCTCAGGCCATCCACGCTGAACAGACGGTATGACAGTTTTGTGCGTAGTACCATCTATAGCACAGGAAACTAGCTCTTGTTCTTCCTCCTCCTCCTCTTCCTCATTGTCCATCAATCCACGTTGGGATGAGATGAGGCTGGGCTGTGTGGAATAACTCTGTATGGTGCCTTGCTCCATATCATCATGCTCCTCCTGCAATGTCTCCTCTTTAATTGTGAGCAGTGATAGTTTCAGAAGACAGAGAAGCGGGATGGTGATGCTAATTATGGCGCCATCGCCGCTCACGATCTTGGTGAACTCCTCAAAGTTTTGGAGGACGGTACAGATGTCTGACATCAATGCCCACTCCTTAGCTCTTATGGGTGGAGGCTGACCTGAATACCGACGGATGTTTTGAAGCTGGTACTCAACAACTGCTCTGTGCTGCTCACAAATCCTTCCCAACATATGCAATGATGAGTTACAATGCGTGGGGACATCAGTCCGTGAGCTGGAAGGTGTAAACGCTGCTGAAGCACAGCAAGGGCGGCGGAAGCTGTAGCTGACTTTCTAAAATGGGCACACATGTGGCGTACTTTGACAAACAGATTCAGCAGATCCAAGTAGGTTTTGAGAAACCGCTGAACCACTACGTTGAGCACATGGGCCAGGCATGGTACGTGTGTGATCTCACCTCACCTCAGAGCCGCCACCAGGTTCTGGCTATTGTCATACACAACCATGCCTGAATGTAGGTTCAGCGGTGTCAGCCACAGATCTGCCTGCTCTTTTAGAGCTGTCAACAAATCTTCAGCGGTGTGTGGTTTGTCACCTAAGCATATTCGCTTCAGCACAGACTGTTGCTGCTTGGCACAGGCAGCGCTGCAGTGCTTCCAGCTTCCGACTGATGTGGTAATTTTGGAGATGGAGGCTGAAGAAGAGGAGGAGGTGCAGGAGCTGTAGATTTTGGGGCAACCCGGACTGACCCAGGGCCCTCAATCCTTGGCGTCGGGAGGACGTGTTCCGTCCCAAGGTCCGACTAGGTCCCAGGCTTCCACTATATTAACCCAGTGTGCCGTCAGCGAGATGTACCGTCCCTGCCCACAAGCACTTGTCCATGTGTCCGTGGTTAGGTGGACCTTCCCAGTAACTGCATTGTTGAGGGCACAGCTAATGTTCTGGGACACGTGCTTGTGTAATGCGGGTACGGCTCACCGGGAGAAATAGTGGCGGCTTGGGACCAAGTACTGAGGGATGGCGATTTTAGGAGCGCTAGTGGGAATAATCAGATTTACCTGCAGCAAGTAGTAAGGGGCACCATATACCACATAGAAATAAACAAATTGTAAAAAGAGATCTACTGCGCTGGTGTACTGAATCTTAAAATATAACGAGAGGGTTGGCGGTAAAAAAGGGTTTTATTTGTTCAAAGAATATTTAAAATGATATATAAAAAAGTATGTAGTTAAAATACAAGGTTAAAATCCAGGAGAAGTAAGGGGTTCCTTCAGTGTTGAGGAATGTGTTCAGGAGTCCAGGTTCTCCTTATTGGCTTATCTTTATTGATCCAAGACATATTGATGCCTGAAAAAAGTATATATTTACTATAGTGAGCTCTGCAGAACACCAACAGATTACCTTTTAATAGGTCATGGTCCTGGTTACCTGGAATGCAATTGACGCGCCCCCTGGGCCAGTGCTGTAGTGCGGCGCGCGTGCGTGCGGGGAATACCCGGAGCCGGATCCGATGGGGGTAGTAGTCTTCGTGTGGCGGTGACCCGGTCCGTGCCCAGGGTGGTCAAACTAAGTGGCAGTTATTGGTATGATGGTATTAGTGTCCGACTACGCCACCCGTTGAATGCGGCTATGAAGCCGCCGCTGCAGGGCAGTCCGCTGAGGCCGGTGGTACGGATGTGCAGCGTGGATGGTATAACCCCCAACGGGAGGGGTATGGCCTCAGGGCAGAGGATGAGGTTGATGTTGGGAGTGATGGTGTGGATGTCCCAGCACTAATGGTGCGACAAGGAAGCACGGAGACGCGAGGGTACAGTTCAGGGTCTTTACTGATGGTACAAGGCAAATTCCCCCGGGAGTACTGGCTAGTAGTTGGGGCCTGGTTAGTCTGCGAGTAAGCCGGAGTTCCCCTGGCCAGGTGGAGTTGTAGGCCTTCCCGTTAGTCTGTACCCTTCCTGGCTACCCTGCTTTCGGCGGTTACAAGTAGCCCACGTCCCTGGGTATACCGTGTGGTGCTCACCCGTATGGCTGGTGACCTGGGGCCTCCTGTTAGCCTCCGCTCCGGGATGGCGGTGCTGGTCCCTTCGTTGTGACTGAGCCTCCGGGCTTTTATGGCCAGAGGACCTGGAATCCCCTGCCGGATGGATTCTGCTGCTGGGTATATCTTAGTCCCCACAGCCTCGGACTCCTGTGTCCGGTTTTAGTACCTTCTCCCAGGGCGAGCTCTGCACAGCTCCAGCCCCTGGCGCTTCTCCTTGGCTCCTACAGAGCTCCTGAGGTCTATCTGTCCCTGTTTCTGTGTGTCCAGACCAGACTCCGTCTCTGTCTGGAACTCCTCTCTCTAACCCTGCCTCAGCCCCAGTTTATATAGGGGAAGTTCTTCCCCTCCCAGGACTGGGCAGGAGGTGTGGCATGCTTAGGATTCCTGCCCAGGAGACCTCCCACCTGCTCACAGACGTAATATTGCTATTACTGTGGAAACCAGACCCCTGGGGTGCCACATTCCCCCCTAGTGAAATTTAGTACTCCCGGACTAAACATAACATGGTATAAACAATAACAATTAAATACATGAGATGGTCACGGCGTGTCCGTAACCGGGAAGCAATAAGGGTGTCCATTTCACCAAAGAACAGGGAGCCGTAACCAGGTAGGGGTCTGTCCTGCCCCGAGTCTTTAACAGTCTGTAGTCCATTCCTGGGTTACGCTCCAAACATATTTACAACAGAGTTCCGGTTACTCACTGTCCATAACCTGTCAGTCCATATAAAGAAATCTGTAACTGAAAAACATAATTAGCAACGGCTACAACAAAACAGGTAAACATAAAATAGTTAAAGCAACTAGCCAACTTAGATTCTCCAACGTACGGGCATCTGGCCTCTGGTAACCCTAGTGGACCTACGGAGCTCACTAACTGGTCCTGCACTACAGGGTGTAGGAGGTGTTATGGGCAGGCTGGGCAGCTTTCTGCGCACTCTTTGGCTCACTAGGGGCACGGCAGGCTCACTACTAGCAGAGGGTTGATCCTCCTGTACTGCTGGTGTGGACTCTTCTGCCTCTTGGGCCGGCTGCTCTTCCAGCTCTACTGGTTCTTCTGTAGGCACTTGCGGGGCTGGCTGGAGAAAGGTGAGGACGGGTACCATGACAGCACCGTTTACTTGTGTCCAAGACCGGGGGAAGTCTCCGAGTACAGTCCTGATCATTTCTTCCCTTTCCTCTGCGGGTCGAGGGTTTTCTTGATCTTCTTCTTCAGGGCTTTGCAGCTGCTCGGGACACTTCTTCAGGTGGTCTCTGGAGACAACGGCTGTGGTTTCTCCTCCATCCTTACTGATCACGCAAATCTTTGGGCTCTCATGGCTTGATGGCAGTACGGTGTACGGGTCCTCCTCCCACTGGTCGTCCAACTTGTGGAGCCGTCTTTTCCTCTTCAAGACCTGCTCTCCAGGTACCAGGGGAACAGCGGGAGCATACTGATTATAAGCCCTCTCTTGCCTTTCTCTAGCTTGAGACAGACTTCGCTCCACGCTCTCCTGCACTTTCCGATACTGCTGCTGCCGCCCTGTATCCCAGTCTGCCTCTGGCGAGGTGTCCTCGGGCGTCAGGACTCCCATATCCAGGTCGATAGGCAGCTTACCAGGTCTCGCTCTCATTAGGTAAGCCGGGGTACAGTTGGTAGAACCTACAGGGATGTGGTTGTATAGGTCCACCAGATCAGGCAGCTTCTCAGGCCACATACTGCGTTCTTCCAGGGGCAATGTTTTCAGGAGGTCTATCACCACCTGGTTCATCTTCTCGCAGAGTCCATTAGTTTGTGGGTGATAGGGCGTTGTTCTTATCTTCGTGCAGCCATACAGGTTGCAGAACTCCTGGAAGACTTCCGCTTCGAAGGCTGGCCCTTGGTCTGTCAGCACTTGGTCCGGGTACCCGTGTGGACGGCAGAAGTGCTGCTGGAAGGCTCTAGCTGCTGTTTGAGCCGTTAAGTCCTTGACCGGGACCACCACCAGGAACCGGGAGTAATGATCTACGATTGTGAGGGCGTAGACATACCCAGATCTGCTTGGAGCCAGTTTCACATGGTCCAGGGCTACCAGTTCCAGTGGCTGTCGGGTGATGATGGGCTGCAAGGGAGTCTTCTGGCTGGCACGGTCCTTCCTTCTTAGGTGGCACGGTCCACAGTCTCTGCACCACCTCTCGATGGCTCCTCTCATGCCTACCCAATAGAACCGTTCACGCAATAAGAACTCCAGCTTCTTCCACCCGAAATGTCCTGCTCCGTTGTGGTACGCCTCCAGCATCATAGCCGCGTCTCGTCTGGGGACCACTACCTGCCAGGTCAACTCATGCGTTCGAGAGTTAACCATTCTCCGGCACAACTTCTCCCTGTAGAGGAACAGCCTACTTTTCTCCTTCCACAGTTGCTTAGTCTCCTCTGGGGCGTCTGGGTCCAGACTGGCATTGGCTTGGGTCAGCATTTCCTTCACCAGGCGGACTGCAGGATCACTGTCTTGCGTCTCCGCCCAGTTGTAGTGGGGCAAGGGATTGAACGTCGTGGAGCGCCTGTCCTTCACACGGCTGGAATACAGGGTAATCCCATGACGGTGGAACGCAGGGAGCTCAACTTCTTCCAGATCTTCTGGATCTTCCCCTACGTCCGGTAAGTTCGGCATTCTAGACAGGGCATCCGCGTTGGCATTTGAGCGTCCTGCCCGGTATTTGATGGTGAATTCAAAGTTGGACAGGCGGGCCATCCATCTCTGTTCCAGGGCACCGAGCCTTGCAGTGTCCAGGTGTGTCAACGGGTTGTTATCCGTGTACACAGTGAATTTGGAGGAGGCAAGGTAATGCTTGAAACGTTCGGTCACTGCCCACACTACTGCCAGGAACTCCAGCTTAAATGAGCTATAATTCTCAGGGTTCCTCTACGTGGGCCGTAGCTTTCGGCTAGCGTAAGCGATTACCCGTTCTTTTCCTTGCTGGATCTGGGACAGCACGGCTCCTAGCCCGATGTTGCTTGCGTCCGTGTGGAGGATAAAGGGCTGGCTGTAGTCTGGATATGCCAGGATTTCATCCCCCGTGAGGGCCATCTTCAGCTGGCAGAAGGACTCCTCTTCCAGCTTTTCCCACCTGAAGGGTGGCTTCTGGTTTTTGGCTTTCCGAGATTGACCTATCAGGAGGTCCTGCATAGGGGCTGCCATTTTGGTGAAACCGGGAATGAATCTTCGGTAGTAGCCTACCAACCCGAGGAACTGCCGCACTTCCTTTATGCTGGAGGGTCTTGGCCAGTCCTTAATTACGGTGATCTTATCAGGGTCGGGAGCCACTCCGTCAGCACTCACCACGTGTCCCAGGTATTGCACCTTTGGTTTCAGGAGGTGACACTTGGAGGGTTTCACCTTTAGGCCGTAGTTTGCCAGAGCTTCATACACTTCCGCCAGGTGTTTCAGGTGATCCTCGTAGGTCTTGGAATAGACGATGACATCGTCCAGGTATAACAGGACCGTCTCGAAGTTCCGGTGTCCCAGACAGCATTCCATCAACCGTTGGAAGGTTCCTGGTGCATTGCAGAGCCCGAACGGCATACAGTTAAATTCGCTGAGACCCATCGGGGTGGTGAATGCGGTCTTCTCCCGGTCTGCCTCTGCTACAGGAACCTGCCAGTACCCGCTAGTGAGATCCAAAGTAGAGAAGAAGTTAGCAGATTTTAATGCAGCTAAGGACTCTTCTATCCTTGGTAACGGGTACGCATCTTTGTGTGTGATACGGTTGACCTTCCTGTAGTCTACACACATTCTCATAGTGTTGTCCTTCTTTTTCACTAAGACTAGTGGAGCTGCCCAGGGGCTACAGCTGTCCCTGATTACCCCGGCCTCCTTCATGTCTCTAAGCATCCCCTTGGCGTGTTGGTAGTGTGCAGGGGGTACGGGTCGGTGTCTCTCCTTTATGGGAGGATGGTCTCCCGTGGGGATGTGGTGTTCTACCCCCTTTACTCGCCCGAAGTCTAACGGGTGTTTACTAAACACTCTCTCGTACTCTTGAACCACCCGATAGACTCCTTGTTTCTGGTGTGAGGGAGTGGAGTCAGTATCCAGATGTAGTTGCTGACACCAGTCCTCCATTGGTTTCTTAGAGCCGTTACCTTCCTCTGGTTGAGATGGAGGCAAGGGTTCCACGGCCTGTACAGAATTCTGGTTTATGGTGAACAATTTAGCTAGCGTGGCATACCGGGGCAGGTGTACTTCTCTCTCACCGATATTTATGATGCGAACGGGCACCCTCCCATGGCGTACATCGACCACCCCCCGTGCTGTCAAAATGGTGGGCCTACTGTCTGAGTAGACGGGTTCTACCATTGCTTGGTAGTCTCTACCTCTTAGACCAATAGCTGCCCGGCACCAAATCATCATCTCACTTTTTGGGGGCATGGCAATAGGGAACGGGTCACACATTCTCACGCTACCTATCTCACCACCAGATAGTTCCACCTGTTGCCGCTTCATCAGTGCCCGGATCTCTTTTTGGAGCACACGCTGCTGGCCGGAACTGGCGTTCTTGGCAACCTGCTGTAAAATGAGAATCACCTCTGCAAGACAATTTTCAATCACATTAGTTCCCAAGGTTATTCTAGGGTGACTCTCATGACGGTCTATGTCCACTATAATCAGTCCCTGTGCCGCCAGTTCGACTTTACCGATCTTAATGGTCACCTCTTTGAATCAGACCTGCGGCACGGGCTGACCATTGCTGGCGATGATACTCAGGTCGTCACCTGGGTAGCGGGTTATGTCCGAGTCATTCCAGTACTGTTTAAAGAGCACGTACGGGATGGTGGTGACCTGTGACCCAGTGTCTAGTAGGGCACTCATAGGAATGCCATCCAGTACCACAGGCAAGATTGGACGTCCCCCTACGTATTTATCACACCAGTTTGATGGGCCTGATGGTCTTATGCCTGGGGGTTGGCCCTCTACCCCAGGTTGTGCCTGTTTAAATGACAGTACCTTGCCACATGTCCGGGTTGATTGCAGCGGCGGCAAATAGGTCGTCCGTCCTCGTTGTATCGATCGCTGGGTCTTCCTCTGGCCGGTGGGGTCCTCCTTGGTCGGCGCCACGGGATGCCCTCCGGTCCGGATGCCAGCTCGATCTTCCCTGCAGTAGAAACCTGTAAAGACTGCACAGTTCGGGTTAGCGCGGCAACGCTTTTAGTTAGCTCTTGGACCTGATGGTGCAGGTCTGTAGCCGGGTCACTGTTTAAAGCCTGCGCATCAGCTCCCACAGGCCCTGCAGACAAGGGCGCCGTCTCCTGGTGATAAGTGATAGCAGGGCGCCTGTGGGTCACAGCGCCACCTGGTGCCGGTTCTCGGAGCACCCGGATGGCTCTGTCCTTGAACTGTGCAAAGTCCAGGTCAGGGTCCTGTAAGGCCATTGCCCGCAACTGGGTTCGGTGGGCATTGCACAGTAGACCCTCAATGAATTGTTCAGTCAACAGCTTATCTTCATTTCCCACGCTGTCAGGGTCTGCCTGCTTAATGGCTCTCAGGGCCTCTTGTAGGTTTAGAGCATAGTCTCTTATACTCTCATGTGCCCGTTGTTTGCACCCATAAAATCTTAGTTTTATTTCGGCTGAGGTGCGGGTGTCAAATGTGTCTCTTTCAGCCGGGTTAGTATGTCTCTGACAGTCCTCTTCCTCCCAGGTGGCCAGGACTTTACCTCCCTTTGGGCTGCCCCGATTAATTGGGCCACCAGGATGCTCACTTTTTGCGCCTCCGTGAGGGGATACACCTGGAAGAGGCTATCCAGCCTTTCTCTGAAGTCATTTAGGGTATGTGACTCCCCTGAGTACCGGGGTAGCCAGGCTGCCCCCGGGATATAGGGCATGGTGAAAGGCATGACCGCAGCAGCGGTGGCGCTGGCCGCGGCTGTGGCGGTGAAGCTCTCCTCCGTATCCGACATCCTCCTCCCCCCTAGTGGACCGTGGCCTACCTTGCGATGATCCTCTTCCGTAGGCCGCGGCTCCGCAGTGGATCGTCAGGGTTGAGGACCTTCCGTCGCGCTCCTGTGACGTCGGCGTCTGCTGGGCTCCTTCCAGGACCTTACGCAACGTCCGGACGTGAGGCGGGGCTTCAGTTCTCGCGGGCTTTCGGAGTCCACGCCCCTCTTCTTCCCGCGCGGCGCCCTCAAGATGGCGTCCAATGGCGGGAAAACTCCACGGATGGCGGGAAAACTCCACGGATGGCGGGAAGAAGGCAGAAGATGGCGTCGGATGGCGGGAATCGGCTCCAGATGGCGGGAAACTACTCCGGACGGCGGGAAACTTCACCACAGGTAAGTATAAAAGTCTCTTTTTTCAGGCACGCAGTACCCGGTGGTTGCGGGCATGTAATCCTGCCGACTACGCCAAAGTTGACGCGCCCCCTGGGCCAGTGCTGTAGTGCGGCGCGCGTGCGCGCGGGGAATACCCGGAGCCGGATCCGATGGGGGTAGTAGTCTTCGTGTGGCGGTGACCCGGTCCGTGCCCAGGGTGGTCAAACTAAGTGGCAGTTATTGGTATGATGGTATTAGTGTCCGACTACGCCACCCGTTGAATGCGGCTATGAAGCCGCCGCTGCAGGGCAGTCCGCTGAGGCCGGTGGTACGGATGTGCAGCGTGAATGGTATAACCCCCAACGGGAGGGGTATGGCCTCAGGGCAGAGGATGAGGTTGATGTTGGGAGTGATGGTGTGGATGTCCCAGCACTAATGGTGCGACAAGGAAGCACGGAGACGCGAGGGTACAGTTCAGGGTCTTTACTGATGGTACAAGGCAAATTCCCCCGGGAGTACTGGCTAGTAGTTGGGGCCTGGTTAGTCTGCGAGTAAGCCGGAGTTCCCCTGGCCAGGTGGAGTTGTAGGCCTTCCCGTTAGTCTGTACCCTTCCTGGCTACCCTGCTTTTGGCGGTTACAAGTAGCCCACGTCCCTGGGTATACCGTGTGGTGCTCACCCGTATGGCTGGTGACCTGGGGCCTCCTGTTAGCCTCCGCTCCGGGATGGCGGTGCTGGTCCCTTCGTTGTGACTGAGCCTCCGGGCTTTTATGGCCAGAGGACCTGGAATCCCCTGCCGGATGGATTCTGCTGCTGGGTATATCTTAGTCCCCACAGCCTCGGACTCCTGTGTCCGGTTTTAGTACCTTCTCCCAGGGTGAGCTCTGCACAGCTCCAGCCCCTGGCGCTTCTCCTTGGCTCCTACAGAGCTCCTGAGGTCTATCTGTCCCTGTTTCTGCGTGTCCAGACCAGACTCCGTCTCTGTCTGGAACTCCTTTCTCTAACCCTGCCTCAGCCCCAGTTTATATAGGGGAAGTTCTTCCCCTCCCAGGACTGGGCAGGAGGTGTGGCATGCATAGGATTCCTGCCTAGGAGACCTCCCACCTGCTCACAGACGTAATATTACTATTACTGTGGAAACCAGACCCCTGGGGTGCCACACAATTATGTGGTGGAAGATTACTGTTCACAGGTGTGTGAGCGTCTCTGGCCTGCTTTACTGAATCTGTCAGCTGTGAGTGAAGAGGGGGCCAATTAGTAGGAGACAAAACTGCTGCCACCTTTTAACAGCGGGTTAGATAGTTACCTGTTTTAGTGAAGATGTGAGTTTGGTAATAGAATCCGTTAACCTGGGGAGTCACAGTCCTGGGTAGGCCTGGAGGACTATATGATGGTGTTGAGTAGGAACTTGGGAAAAAAAAGGTGAGTAATTATAGCACACTTTTTTTTTCTTTTTTTTTTATATATATATATTATCGATACCTTACCCGTAGGGAGGTGATTGTATGGACTCTAAGAAATTCTCGTTTATCCAAGGAAGCTGATCGTGGTCACAGTTTGGCCATCAGGGTTATTTATACAGACCTAAGGAAGCTAGGTGTCAATAGTAAAATTAGTGCACATGGTCAGTGAACACAGGATTGATAGGTAAACTTACTATTATTATGTCTTTACATATAGAGGTATATAAGGTTCTGTAATGGGGTCAGGGATCTTACCACAGCAAGGTCTGTATGGTGGGTCATATTCTGCCCAAGAGGGAACTGGTGGGTCAGATCACAGCTGGTAAATAACTCTTGGGTGCTGCAGGACTCTGAGGTGTTCCCAGCTCTATACCAAGAGCCTGATTGGGCTCTGTAGTAAGTCCTTTAGATAGTAATAAAGTTCCTATGGGGAACTCAGTATCTTGAGGAGATGGAAAAAAAGGAGGAATATAATACCATACCAGTTGATCCAGGGAGTTGTGCGCTGCTGAGGCTTTACCTTTGTAGACTTTTGATGATTTTTGTTGATGGACGGCTTTCTGTGTGTGGTCCGAGCTGGTAGATATCGGGGCTGATGGGTGTCGGAGTCCCGGCCGGAGACTCCGCCACCAGCGTGCAGCACCCGGAAGTAGCGGTATACGCAATAGGACCTGCATTGCGTAAGGTCCTAGTCGGTCACGTGACTTGAAGACGGAGAGCAGAAGAGGCCAAATGTCCTACGCGTTTCAGATACTACGGTATCCTTCGTCAGGGATGGTCTTGATTCTCACTGCTCACATTATATACATATTAAAGCTGGTGGGAGGTGCTTATAATTAGTCATCATTAAAAGCAAAAAGTTCAATGCCGCTGTTTAGGCCTCTTGGCCTTAATGAGTCCATCTTAAATATCCACTTCGTTTCTGTCTTTGACATCTGTTTAATAAAGTTACCATTTCTCCAGTTTTTTTTGGAGAATCTGTATCCCTGTGATTTCTATACCTTTTATAGAACCTTTATGTTTGTCTTTGAAATGTTTGGATAAGGGATGTCCCTCATATTGATTTTTAATATTTCTGACATGCTCACTTATTCTTTTATTAAGAATAACATGCTCTGACATTTCTGACATGCTCACTTAATAAAAGAATAAGTGAGCATGTCAGAAATATTAAAAATCAATATGAGGGACATCCCTCCCCATGAGCTCCCTCTTTAGCATCCTGGAAATACTCGCTGAGCTCCAAGCATCTGGAGTAGTGAGATGCTCGGGCGAGTACCGAACAGTGACGAGCATGCTCGCTCATCACTAATACCTATATATATATACTTATACTGTATAATATATATAAAACTTTGATTTAACTTTTTATTCTTAAGCTCTTTCCCCAGGGAGAATCAGGGACATTTCAATAGTTATATTAAAATATATTTCTTTGCCTAAAAATCTCACTGTTGAGTTCCTTTTATGTAGCTCTGCCTGTGACCTGATTTTCATTTCAGTCCTCCTGATTCTGCTCATCTACCTGAATAATAACTACTACCACTCTCTTTGTTGATTTAATACATGATCTCAGCTTTCCTTCTTTTCATTTGTAACCAGTTTTATGCCCTTTCTGAAGGCAGCAAAAACTAGTGACAAAAACCTTAATTACAGCACTGTATTACTGATTATTGCGCTGCACGGTGGCTCAGTGGTTAGCGCTGTTGGTATACATCGCTGGTGTCCTGGGTGCATATCCCACTAAGAACATCATCTGCAGGGAGTTTGCATGTTTTCCCTCTGTTTGCATTGGTTTCCCACCATTCTGCACAGACATACTTATAGGGAATTTAGATTGTGTACCCTAATAGGGACACTCATTACCAGAAAGCATTGTAGCATAAATTGTTGATATATAAGTAAGTATTTAAAAAAATTGCAGCAGTGGTTTGGATTGAATTAATGTTTTTTCTGTTGCAGCGCTAGTAATCATAGAAGTCTTCCCCTTTATGTGCAAGACTCAAAGTCCTTGATATTCATGAGCTCCAGATTTCTCCTTCATCCCACAGCTGACTGACAGCTTCCTTCCTATGCACAAAGGGTGCCCAACCTGTTTCTCGGGGAGCCATTTGTTGACCCATGATGTGTGGCTTGCGACTGTCTGCCAGCTTGGTGCATTAGCTAAGAAGAGCAGGCGAATACCCTAATATATCACCTGTACTTGTTCGTACCTGTCAGCGGAGGTTGGCAACCTCTTGAATGCAAATAGCACCCCCGACGGCTCACCCTAATGTCCCCGGTAACCCGTATAGTTCATGGGAGAGTTGGTAAGTACAGTACAGACCAAAAGTTTGGACACACCTTCTCATTTAAAGATTTTTCTGTATTTTCATGACTTTGAAAATTGTACATTCATACTGAAGGCATCAAACTATGAATTAACACATGTGGAATTATATCCTTAACAAAAAAGTGTGAAACAACTGAAAATATGTCTTATATTCTAGGTTCTTCAAAGTAGCCACCTTTTGCTTTGATGACTGCTTTGCACACTCTTGGCATTCTCTTGATAAGCTTCAAGAGTTAGTCACCGGAAATGGTCTTCACTTCACAGGTGTGCCCTGTCAGGTTTAATAAGTGGGATTTCTTGCCTTATAAATGGGGTTAGGACCATCAGTTGTGTTGTGCAGAAGTCAGGTGGATACACAGCTGATAGTCCTACTGAATAGACTGTTAGAATTTGTATTGTGGCAAGAAAAAAGCAGCTAAGTAAAGAAAAACAAGTGGCCATCATTACTTTAAGAAATGAAGGTCAGTCAGTCTGAAAAATTGAGAAAACTTTGAAAGTGTCCCCAAGTGCCGTTGCAAAAACCATCAAACGCTACAAAGAAACTGGCTCACATGAGGACCGCCCCAGGAAAGGAAGACCAAGAGTCACCTCTGCTTCTGAGGATAAGTTTATCCAAGTCACCAGCCTCAGAAATCGCAGGTTAACAGCAGCTCAGATTAGAGACCAGGTCAATGCCACACAGAGTTCTAGCAGCAGACACATATCTACTACAACTCTTAAGAGGAGACTTTGTGCAGCAGGCCTTCATGGTAAAATAGCTGATAGGAAACCACTGATAAGGACAGGCAACAAGCAGAAGAGACTTGTTTGGGCTAAAGAACACAAGGAATGGACATTAGACCAGTGGAAATCTGTGCTTTGGAGTCCAAATTTGAGATCTTTGGTTCCAACCACTGTGTCTTTGTGTGATGCAGAAAAGGTGAATGGATGGACTCTACATGCCTGGTTCCCACCGTGAAGCATGGAGGAGGTGTGATGGTGTTGGGGTGCTTTGCTGGTGACACTGTTGGGGATTTATTCAAAATTGAAGGCATACTAAACCAGCATGGCTACCACAGCAGCTTGCAGCGGCATGCTATTCCATCCGGTTTGCGTTTAGTTGGACCATCATTTATTTTTCAACAGGACAATGACCCCAAACACACCTCCAGGCTGTCTAAGGGCTATTTGACCAAGAAGGAGAGTGATGGGGTGCTAAGCCAGATGACCTGGCCTCCACAGTCCACAGACCTGAACCCAATCGAGATGGTTTGGGGTGAGCTGGACCGCAGAGTGAAGGCAAAAGGGCCAACAAGTGCTAAGCATCTCTGGGAACTCCTTCAAGATTGTTGGAAGACCATTTCCGGTGACTACCTCTTCAAGCTCATCAAGAGAATGCCAAGAGGGTGCAAAGCCGTCATCAAAGCAAAAGGTGGCTACTTTGAAGAACCTAGAATATAAGACATATTTTCAGTTGTTTCACACTTTTTTGTTAAGTATATAATTCCACATGTGTTAATTCATAGCTTTGATGCCTTCAGTGTGAATGTACAATTTTCATAGTCATGAAAATACAGAAAAATCTTTAAATGAGAAGGTGTGTCCAAACTTTTGGTCTGTACTGTATATGTGACGCCTCTACTCGAAAAGCCCTTTTGTTTACCCTGGGAGATGGGGGACTCGGAGTCGGGTCCTGTGATGGAGAGTTGGGGTGCAGCCGTGGCCTGGACCCAACCCGTGCTCAGGGCCGTCACATTAAAAGGATGGTGTGGGCTTATCCGAGTTGAGTGGCTGATTTACGACTACGCCACCTGTGGCACCTGGTGAAGGCCACCAGCGCCGCTGCAGTCCGCTGAGGCATGGTGTTACAGCGTCCAGAGTTATTACTACTCCCCACAGGCGGAGCAGGGCCTCAGGGCAGAGAGACAGGAGGATGGGGGTAGTAGTGGAGGAGTACAGGCGCCACGTCGCATGGTGTGGCGCAGAATAAACAGTCCGGAGGCCATAGGGGTGAACTTCCAAGGCTTTACTCACTTTAGAGTTGGCAGAAGGAAGGCGACTCCCTGCTCCCCGTGGAGTCCTGCGGTCACCAGGGACGGGGGTCCGACAACCTCCGAGTAAGTCCAGCATTCAATCGGGACCCTACACCAGAGTGTTCCTGAACTACAGACCGAATCCTTTCCTGTCCGTGTGTGTGCGAATAGGCTGGGTCTCCCTCTGAGCTCCTCTCAAAACAAGGGTACGGGTGGCAGCTCCGCTCCTTCCGATACCCGGTGGGATCCTCAGGGCCTACCAGGCTTTCCCGACCAGGACATGGAGTAGCAAGGTCAGGTGTCGGGGGCCGGTACCCCTCTTGCAGCCGGACTCCCTCTGAATATATCAGTTGGTGAGGACAGGTGGCGTACGCCGCTCCGTCTGCATCCTCCCCGGGATCCATTTGCTATGGAGCCACACTCTTAAGCTCCGGGCCTTCTTGGTCCTGGTCCTTGACCGGGTCGAGACATTCCTTGTCTACAACCTGCCCCTCGTCCCAAGGCTGTGTCTCCATCCGATGCAGGCCCACACAGGATCCGCGTTAGGGTGGGAGATCACAGTACCACTCAGCAATTGACAGCATAAAGACAGTCAATGAACGATCAAAGAACAGTCAAAGAACCAAGACCCAAGAAGACTTTTTATTAAATATGTATTTTAAAGTGTCACTAAATTGTGAGTTCTCCACCCTCACACACTAACTGGTTCCTCTCACTCTTGGTTCCCCAGTCTCCCTGTAACCAGGAGGGTAGCACCTAGTGCATTCTAGTAGTGTTGAGCCACCCCCATAGTGTTCGAGTTCGGTTCGGTTCGTCGAACACCCGTGTGTTCGCCGAACTGTTCGTCGAACTGTTCGTCGAACACCTTCGAACACCGTTAAAACCAATGGCAGGCAAACAAAAACACATAGAAACACATAGAAAACACCTTCAAAGGTGTCCAAAAGCTGACAAACTGCTCAGGAGACACAACTAACACATGGAAAAATGACAAGTACATATAGTCATGCGAAAAGAAAAGAGGTGGAGGAGTAAAAGGAGGGGGAGACACAGATATAGGCATGTCATGCCCTTCTAAAATCCAAAAAGTGAGAAGCCGAGACGGCCAGTCCGCTCCTGCCCGTGCCACCTCCGTGTCGCCGGGTTTGTGCCAGAGCCGCGGTGAACCCTGACGGCCAGCCCCCCTCTCCCAATACTGGTGCCTGTCCGCTGGTGGGTCGAGAGAGCCCCCCTGTGGTGGAGGCAGCTCTAAGCTTTTTAATTTAAATTGTCCCTCTAATTTGAATGAATACACTTTAAATCCATTTACAAGGATCTATTGGAGGGCAAGTCTCATGCCAGCAGCAGCGTAATTCCAGCTCCAGTTACGTCCACTAAAGCTGCTGCAGTTAAAAAGCTTTTATAAGGATCGAGCTCGGCTGTCCACCGCAAGGCATCCTAGTGCCAGTCCCAGCCCCTATGCTTTGGGGTGCCTCCTGATGCTCTTCACTGAGTATCCCGTGGTCCCGAAGCATTTCCTTTGAAAAAATTAAGTGTCCAAACTACAGGTGGTGTAGCTTGCTTATCAGCCGGGATAATCCGCTGACTAGCAGACACTGCTACTAGGCACAAAGTATTTCCTGGGCTAGATGCAGTTAAAAATTTGTAAGTAGATACTCTCGTTGGATGCTGAGAAAGCATTCCATAGAGTCTCCTGGCACGCCATATATGATTCTCTTAAAAAGCTTGGGGTAGGGGTCTAGGGGACCCTTTTATAGCCAAAATCACGGCCCTGTATCACAATACGTCACCTAGGCTGAAGATAAATGGAACTGTAGCACCGAGGGCTCGGTTGCTACAGACGTATTGCACCTCACCCAGAGGTGTGATATCTCACTCTCAGATAAGGATGGAGTGTGGATCAGGACCCGACACCTGCATGCATTACACCACATTGCCGTGGGGCAGGGCGACCAATATGCCCCTGAGATGGGCACGACAGTCCAGGAGTGGGGGGAGGGAACACTGAGGAAGGGGAACCCTGCAGTGCAGGAGCAGGGAGGAAGCAGTTCCTGGGTGCATTGAGAAGGGAGTATAAAAGGTGGGCACCATCTTAGTTCAGTGCAGAGAAGTCTGAGCAGAAGTGGCAGGGAGCAGGGGCTCTGCATGAGCTCTGCTCCGGAGGCGGGCCTAGTAACAGAGGCCCAGGCCTGCAAGAGGGAGAAGGAAGGAAGAGGAGCGGAGAAGGCTCCAGGAACGAGGAATGAAGGGATCCCAGGGGTGCGGACGGGCGAGTCGCCACCGCACGCCCGAATCCACCTGCGTGGAGGGGTCAGGCCAAAGGGGGAGACCGGTCCCCGAACTAGTGGAGGCAGGAAACGACCCTCAGCTAGAAACCGGAGGCTCTGACATTTTTGTGGCGCAGCCCCTTGCTCCACCCGCTAGGAAGGCACCACATAGGGTCAGGGAAACTGGCGCCAAGTTTACCAAGAGGAGGCCCGAGGCAGCCGGACAGAAGTGTTGGTAAGAAAGGCCAGACAAAGGACACACAAAGGGGGTCCTGTGAAGCGCTCCAAAGTTATCTGGGAGTTGTCTGAGCCCCTCACCTGGTGAGCACAGTACGACGTGGGCAGCCGTTACCTGCAGACGTGGTCTGGATAATAAGAACTGTGAGTAAAGGCCCTGAACTGCATCACTGACTCCGTGTCGTTACTGCTGCCCTGCACCATCACCCCCATCCTCCGCATACACTGCCCTGAGGCTATACTCCTCCCGTGGGGAGTTATGCTACGCTCTGCTGCACCCACAACACCAGCCTTAGCGGTCTGCCCTGTAGCGGCGGTTCACTCTGACCGCAATCCACGGGTGGCGTAGTCGGACATTTAAACATCAAAACCACATAAATAGTTCCGCCACTGGTTTGACCGCCCTGAGCCACGGAACCGGATCGCCGCCACGAAGACTACAACCACCAGCATCCACCAAAAAGGGTCCGGCTCCGGGTGTCCCAAGGCCCAGGGGGTGCGTCAGAACATTTTCATCACCTTTCACAATCACCAATGGGACAAGGCAGGGATGTCCTCTGTCCCCTCTCTTATACATCCTAGTGACGGAGCACCTGCTCTCATCAATTCGCCATAACCCCAATATTAGGTGGATTGAGGTGGGAGGCACCGAGTACAAGTGCTCTCTATTTGCTGATGATGTCCTAGTATATATCACTCAATCACATATATCCATCCCTGCTGTTATGGCTGAAATAGATCACTTTGTTACATGGTAAAATTTTAAAATCAATGCAGCGAAGTCTGAGGCCCTCGATGTCTCCCTCCCTAAATCCATATAGGATTCCATCCAGTCCAACTTTCCCTTTGCCTGGCCCTCACAGGGTATCAAATACTTAGGAATTCCTATTCATAGAGACCTCTCCCATCTATGTTATCTTAATTTTGGGCCCTTTATTGAACAATTCCATACAGACCACGGTTGGCAAGTTAGAACTGTAAGATTCACTACGTGAACCACTGGTGTTTTGTGGAAAAGCACATGTACACCGCGTTCCAAATTATTATGCAAAAAGTGTTTAGGAGTGATAAGGGAAGAATTTGTTTGTTTGTCAGTTAAACTCATTGATGGTGATGTGTGTCAGGGCTCTTTATATCACTGTAAGCAATTGCAGACACCTGTGCTAATTAGTTTGGCAGGTGTGTCCAATGAAAGGCAAGACTACTTAAGAAGGCTCTCTCACATTATTAAGCAGCCTACATTTTCTGCCAAAATGGGAAAGAAAAAGGATGTGTCGGCTGCTGAGAAGCAACAAATTGTGGAGTGTTTAGGTCAAGGCATGACTACAATCAACATTGTGCGATGATCAGGATGAAGTGTCTTGGCAATCAAGAAGTATGTAGCTGATTCACAGTACACACGTGTGCGTGCTGATAAGGGCAAATTGAGGACTCTTTCCTACAGGCAATTACGTCAGGTTGAAACAGCAGCGGCAAAAAAGCCTTGTCATAGCAGCAGACAAGTTTTTGAAGCTGCTTGTGCCTCCAACGTCCCCCGAACAACAAGATGCAGGGTCCTTCAGAGGTTTGCAGCTGTGCATATGCCATCCTGTCGACCTCCTCTATCCACTTCACACAAGCAGAAACGGCTCCAGTGGGCCAAACATTACATGAAGACTGATTTCAAAACTGTTTTGTTCACGGATGAGTGCCGTGCAGCGCTCGATGGTCCAGATGAATGGAGTGGAGGATGGCTGGTTGATGGACACCCCACGCAAACACGGCTACAGCGCCAACAAGGAGGAGGTGGAGTAATGTTTTGGGCTGGAATCATGGGGAGAGAGATTGTCGGCCCCTTTAGGATCCCTGAAGGCGCTAAAGATGAACTCCATAATGTATGTGGATTTTCTCAAACAGCACTTCCTGCCATGGTTCAAGAAGAAGAACCGTGTATTTCACAGCAAGATCATTTTTCTGCATGATAATGCACCATCTCATGCTGCACATAAAACATCTGCATCTCTGGCTGATATGGGCATAAAAGGGGACAAACTTATGGTGTGACCCCCATGCTCCCCTGACCTCTACCCCATTCAGAACCTTTGGAGCATCATTAAAAGGAGTGTCTATGATGGCGGGAGGCAGTTCACATCTAAGCAACAGCTCTGGGAGGGTATTCTGTCCTCATGCAAAACAATTGAAGCAGAAACCATCCAAAACCTGACAAATTCAATGGACGAGAGAGTTCAGAAGCTCCTTTCGAACAAGGGGTCCTATGTGAAAATGTAACATCACCTAGAATAAAGTTTTGAGTTGAAAACTGTTTGATTTCAGTTTCTAACAACCTGCTAATGCTTATAATTTCAAAAATGACCATTTTTTTGGTCTTTATTAAAATGAAAAGGTTGATCGAAAAGTTTGGGGGATCTAAGAGTGTGGCAACCCAGTAGTCATGATTACTTCGAATTCTGACAATATGAGGGTCATGCTGCAGGTAGTGCAGCAAGAAGGCACTTGCGCATCTCGGAGCCCCAAAATTATTTTCCGGGCTAGATGCAGCTAAAAATTATTTTTAATTTTAAATCTGGTGAAGCTTATTATAGATGGCCTAATAGGATCAGTGCTGCACACTGCTACAAAGCCCAAATTATTTTCCAGTCAAGATACAGATAAACATGATTAGTAATTTGAAAGCTTAAAACGGTTGGTAGGGTGATTTTAACCAATCATCAAGCTTTTACTCTCCCCAGGATGACACAGGGGTAGAAAAGTCGTTTCGGATCCATGATTTGTTCATCTTTATGAACGTGAGTCTGTCTACATTATCAGTGGAGAGCCGCGTGCGCTTATCTGTCAGCACACCACCAGCAGCGCTGAACACACGTTCAGACAGAATGCTGGCTGCGGGGCATGACAAGATCTCCAAGGCGTAAGTGGCTAGCTCCGGCCATTTATCCAGATTGGAAGCCCAAAAAGAGCAAGGGTCCAGTGACACAGTCGTGGCTTCAATGTTTACTTGGAGATACTCCTGTACCATCGTCTCTAGGCGTTGACTATGTGTCAGACTTCTTGTCTCCTGTGGCCTTGCAAAGGATGGGCTAAAAAAGTGGTGAAATGATTCCGCAAAATTGATGTTACCAGCAGATACTGTGGTTCTGTTACGGTTTGAGTGCTGAACACTTGACGGTCCCACGGTTGGCAAGTTGGAACTGTGAGATTCACTACGTGCACCACTGGTATTTTGTGGAAAAGCACATGTAAGATTCTGCAACAGTCTCTGCTGATACTCCTGCATGCGTGCATCCCTTTCTATGGCAGGAATAATTTCTGCAAATTTACTTTTGTACCGGGGATCTAACAGTGTGGCAACCCAGTAGTCAGGATTATTTCTAATTCTCACAATTCGAGGGTCATGTTGCAGGTAGTGCAGCAAGAAGGCACTCATGTGTGTTGCGCATCCAGGAGCACCAAGTCCCTGTTGTGCTGGTGGCGAGGTAGCAATCATGCTTCCTTCCTCTGTCCTCTCCCCCCAACCTCGCACAACAGAAATGTGATCAAGGTCTCCCTCATCTGATGAGTCTTCCATCAGTTCGTCCTCCACTTCTTCCTGGGCTCCTGCACCTTCCTCACTAGTTTGGCTGCTACCATGCGCCCTGGTAAAATCATCTCCCCCACCCTCACATGCCTGCCGCCTTGGTGCTGCCGACCGTCTGGACCTTGCAGATGTTAGCCCTTCCGCATACAACTCCTCCTCCTCTACTTCCTCCACCTCCTCTTGTGCCACCACCTGACTCCGAATTCTGTTTAACATGTGCTCCAGCATGTAAATCACCGGAATAGTCATGCTGATAATGGCATCGTCAGCACTAAACATCTTCGTCGCCATTTCAAAACTGTGCAGAAGGGTGCATAGGTCCCTGATCTGAGACCACTCCTCCAGCGTGATTTGCCCCACCTCTGAATCTCGTTGGCCCAGGCTATACGTCAGAACGTATTGCACCAGGGCTTGTCGGTGCTGCCACAGTCGCTGCAACATGTGCAGAGTTGAATTCCACCGGGTAGGCACATCGCATTTTAGCCGGTGAAGTGGCAGGCCCAACGACTTCTGTAGAGATGTAAGTCGCTGAGCTGCGGGATGCGAACGGCGGAAGTGAGCACACAGCGACCGTGCCCTCTGCAGAAGGCCATCTAGTCTGGGATAGTGGGCTAAAAATTGCTGGACAACCAGGTTCAACACGTGAGCCATACAAGGCACGTGTGTGACATTGCCCCGGCGAAGGGCCGCACCCAGGTTTGCAGCATTGTCGCACACGGCCTTCCCTGGTTTCAGGTCCAGTGGAGACAACCATTCATGAAATTGGTTCTCCAGAGCTGACCACAACTCCTCAGCTGTGTGACTCACATTTCCCAGACATTTCAATGTAAAAACCGCCTGATGACGTTGAGCCCTACTGCCAGCATAGTAAGGAGGTGTGCAGGATCCCTTCTGCGCAGTTAGAAAGCTTGTGGCATGACCAGACAGGCTTTGGGTGCAGGTGGAAGACCGAGAGGAGGTTGAGGAGGCAGAAGCAGTGGAGGAAAAATGACATAAAGAGGATTGACGCACAACTCGTGGGGACGGCAAGACTTGGACAGCAGCCCCTTGTCCTGCTGTCACCATAGTTACCCAGTGCCCAGTCAGCGACATGTAACGCCCCTGTCCATGCCTACTCGTCCAAGTGTCTGTGGTGAAATGCACCCTGTCACACACAGAGTTTCTCAAAGAAGCGGTGATGTTGTGTGCGACATGCTGGTGGAGCGCAGGCACACCTTTCTTTGAGAAGTAGTGCCGACTGGGCATCTGGTACTGGGGCACTGCGACGGACATAAGGTCTCGAAAATCCTCTGTGTCCACCAGGCGGAAAGGCAGCATTTCTGTAGCCAAGAACTTGCAGATGGTGAAATTCAACCTCTTAGCTTTCTCATGGCTAGGAGGAAATGGTCTTTTACTGGTCCACATCTGAGGGACCGAGGGCTGGCTATTGTGCTTAGACGGGGTTGATAAGGGTGTCCCCGGCAAACTGCTGGTCTGTGAGGAAGATGCAGGCGGACATGTTAGGTTGCCTTGATCCAAAGGTGGTGCTATCGATGTCGGACAGCGCTCAAGACCAGCTGGTGTTACCACCTCCAAAGAAAATGATGACCTGCCAATCACGCTGGCTGTTGCGGGTAAAGAGGTGGCAGGTCTGCGCCCCAAAACAGGTGTGACTGCTGTCCCCCCAGTCACAGAGGATGAAGAGGCCGCGGATGCACAAGATATGGCAGACGGTGGTTGGCCCGGCCGGCTAGACCGCATTGTAGCACACTGAGCTTCCCACTGCAACTTATGCTTCATGTCCATGTGCCGGTTCATGCATGAAGTACTCAAACTATGTATTTTTTGGCCTCTACTTAGCTTTTGCTGACAAATGTTACAGATAACACGAATTGGGTCATCTTTATCGATCTGAAAAAATGCCCAGGCTATGCAAGGCTTAGCACCCATGCGACCTGAAGAGCCACCACGACTTGTGGTGAGAGGCAGAGTTGTGTTTGAGGATGCAGTTGTTGACGTGCTTCCAGTACTACGTCTCTGTCCAGGAAGGCGCAACCTGACCTCGTCGTCACTAGCATCTTCCTCCACCTCCTCTGCTGACCTCATCTCTTGGCTGACTGTGGGTTGACAGTAAGTGGGATCTCCGACCTCATCATCATCACCCTGTGCGTTATCACACCCGTCGTCCTCAGAGCCAACCTGTTCCTGCCCTGACAAAAAACTAAAGTTGTCGCTCCAATCAGGTATTTGAGTCTTATCATCGTCTTCCTCATTGTCTCCACCAACAGGAGTTACAGTTTGGGAATGAGGGTCTACATTATGGTCAGAACCTTCTGCGTCTGGTCCTGGATCCGACTCATAAAGATTCTGGGCATCAGTGCAGATCATTTCCTCGTCTGGATTCACAGAAGCGCTGGAGTCGACCTCTGATTCCCAGGCTATAGTATGAGTAAACAGCTCTGCAGACTCAACCATCTGTTCTACCTCATACTCAGACGGGCAGCTGGAGATTTGGGAGCTGTGAGGAAGCAAGTGCGATTTGGGTGACACCTTTGAGGACTGGAGTATTTGTGATGTTGAAGTTGATGTGGAGGAGAGCCCACTTAAAGGAGCACTTGATATCCGTTGAAGCACCTGCTGTTTTTGTGCCTCATCTGGAATTTGTAGCGATTGGCGTGGCCGTAAGAAAGGGATCTTATCACATTGTCCGCTAAAAGAAGTAGACATTTTAGTTTGGCTGGAAGATGGTCTTTCTTCTGCACCTACCCCACGGACACAACCTTTTTTCCCCTTCCCAACACGCCTATTCCCCTTTCCACCAGCAGCAGGCCTTTTTCCACTCATTTTGGTGGTTAACTAATTCACAACTCTGGAGTTGTTTGCACAAAAAAACAATGGATGGTAACCGAGCAGAGCTGAGTGGCCAAACTGTGGTATTAGGCCAAAACTATTGGCTGGGTTAGATGCAGAAAAAAATTATTTTTAATTTGCAACCTGATGGAGGTCAGTATAGATGGACTAATAGACCAAGTCCCACACACCGCTAGAAGCCCAAATATTTTTTCAGAGCTAGATGCAGAAAATTTTTTTATTCAATTTGCAACCTGATGGAGGTCAGTATAGATGGACTAATAGACCAAGTCCCACACACTGCTAGAAGCCCAAATATTTTTTCAGAGCTAGATGCAGAAAAAAATTATTTTTAATTTGCAACCTGATGGAGGTCAGTATAGATGGACTAATAGACCAAGTCCCACACACTGCTAGAAGCCCAAATATTTTTTCAGAGCTAGATGCAGAAAAAAATTATTTTTAATTTGCAACCTGATGGAGGTCAGTATAGATGGACTAATAGAACAAGTCCCACACGCTGCTAGAAGCCCAAATATTTTTTCAGAGATAAATGAAGAAAAAAATTATTTTTAATTTGCAACCTGATGGAGGTCAGTATAGATGGACTAATAGACCAAGTCCCACACACTGCTAGAAGCCCAAATATTTTTTCAGAGCTAGATGCAGAAAAAAATTATTTTTAATTTGCAACCTGATGGAGGTCAGTATAGATGGACTAATAGACCAAGTCCCACACACCGCTAGAAGCCCAAATATTTTTTCAGAGCTAGATGCAGAAAAAAATTATATTCAATTTGCAACCTGCTGGAGATCAGTATAGAAGGACTAATAGAACAAGTCCCACACACTGCTAGAAGCCCAAATATTTTTTCAGAGCTAAATGAAGAAAAAAATTATTTTTAATTTGCAACCTGATGGAGGTCAGTATAGATGGACTAATAGAATGATGCTATGCCCAAAAGATTTTACCTCACTAGGTGCAGTAAAAAAATTGGTATTCTATACACAGGTGGTATATCTTGCAACACAGATAGGCTACTCCACTGACTAACACACTCTGCAATAGGCCAAAAAGGATTAGCTTTGCTAGATTCAGCCAAATGCTGTGAAAAAAACTTGCACAGCACTGGCACAGACCTGCCTGGCAAAAACTGATAGGAACTGATGTAACCTAGTCCTGAAAAGGACTCCAATTACAATTAGTCTTTACTCCCACAATCTATCTATTTAAGAGCACAGACCTGCCTGATAAAAGTCGTAGGAAATGCTGTAACCTAGTCCTTAAAAGGACTGCAATCACAACTATTCCCTACTCCCAAGCTATCTGTATATTTGTGCGAAAATTGGCTTGAAATTAACAAGGTATAGCGCACACAGCAACAGCGGTGCCGTCTAACACGCAGCTGCAGCAGTGAGAAAATGGTGGCGACGGGGAAAATGGCTTGGTCTTATAGGGCAAGGACATGTGACATACACTGCCAATCACACATGCCCTTGCTTGTGTGAAAAAAAGCACTTCGCTCCGTGTGTGCGCTGCTGATAGGCTGACAAATTGCACCTCCCCACTGCAAATGCGGGAAAGAGAAAAAAAAATGGAGATCTTCATTGTTCCTGCAGAGATCCATCCCCTGCCCCTCCCCCCGCCCCGCTGTACACTCAAACTGCGTATTAACATTAATTTTCATCATTACTGAGAAAAAATCCAGTTATGATTTTGGTGCACGAACAGTTATCGAACATAACCTCGAACAGCCGAATTTTTCTCAAATTGTTCGTGTTCGCTGTCCGGCTCGAACACCGCCCAAAACAGCTCGAATTTGAGATTGGCGAACAGTTCGAGTAGAACAACGCTCATCTCTACATTCTAGCCCCCTCTGGTGGAGAAATGTGGTGTTGGATGCAAAGGTTGGGTCACGACTATCACACTGTTCTTACCTCAGAGGAGGAACACTACACTCCATTAAAGAAGTGCAGCATCCCTGTGGCGGTCGAACCCTCAGGGGCGCCACATTCCCCCCTGGTGAAACACAGCACGTCCGCGGGCTGCAAAAGAGTAACACCTAGGAAATTTTCTTTTTAATATAAACATGAACTATCTTCCCTTTATGGGAGGCACATCTTCTTAAATGTTGCAAAACAGGTTATACAGTACAAAATTACAAAAGTATAAAATTATAAAAGTGCTAGCATTTTCCAGAGACATTTTGTGCAAACAGACTGGTTAAGGTGCAAAGACGCAGAGTCAGTTCAGAAGTGCGAGGGACCTGTCCCAAACCCTCAACGTGGGCCCTTGGGTGGCTGCAGGGCATGAAGATCCTGAGTTGGACCTCCCAGAGAGCCACCCTGACAGGTTTTCCTTCTGAGGTAGAAATGTCCGTGGTTTTGTATAAAACCAATATGGAGCACCTAAAAAGATGCAAGCTATTTACAAGGGAAAGAGTCTGTCTGCTGCCAGTCCGCAGGGACACATGTCTCAAGAAACCGGGATATAAGAAAATCAAAACTTAAATGTCAACATTTCAACTTTTAAACAAACTACAACAGCCAGGGCTGCTTAAACCTCGGGTTCCCTCCTGGGAAAAGACTCGTTCCTCCCAACAGAGGCTGACCGGTCCCCTGAGGCCGAGCGCGAGGGGGCGTCGCTCCCGGACACTTTGTGTACATCCAGGGCGTACCACCCCCGCACCTCCTGGCGGCAAGAAAAAGTCACTGTATCGCCCAGGAAGAGGTTCCGACCAGGGTGTCCCTTCCGCAGACGCGGCTCGAAGTCCCGCCGGCTGACGAACACGTCGTCCTGGTACTGGGGACTTCGGATGAACCCCCACCCCGCCTCATGGTGGAAGCGGACGACTTGCCACTCGGGGACTGGGACGGGTGGCCTCTTCCTGACGAGCCCGGGATTTGGCAGCTTTGGCTGGTACTTCGAGGTGCTCGCAGCGAAGCTCCCGTTGAAGTTGCTACCGAGCGAGCTGGAATATTTGGTCGCTGCACCACTGGCTCCTCCTGTGCGCTTCAGCCCGGGTCTCCCGGGGGAAGCACATCAGGTCCCCCCCCTTGTCCACTGGCTCCTCCTGTGCGCTTCAGCCCGGGTCTCCCGGGGGAAGCCCATCAGGTCCCCCCCCCTTGTTGTCCCAGGCCCACTCTTCAGCCTCCGGCCAGGTTACTGCTGGTGCGGGTAGCAGGGTCATCAAGGGTTGCTGCGGGTCCTCTGAAAGCGCGGACCAATCCGGGTTGGAGCCGGTGGACACCTCTGCAGCTTCAGGCACTTCGGATTCAGGGTTAGGGCGGCATAGCAGGTCCCCATCTATAGCTGCCGCTTGCAGCTCCGGAGCCAAGACCTGCTCCCAGGTGGCCGCGTGGGGTATTAGATATTCGGCCATGAGGTCCAGGATAGGGACGGTAGGCTCTGCAGCCGGGGCAGGGGTAGCACACTCACCCGCTGCTGGGCCGCTCACGACCTCTGTCACTGCGTCTCCTTGTCCTGGGACTTCAACTCCTTGGCGGCGGGCCAGGACACGTAGCAACATCTCTTCGCGCCATGCAGCCGTCGCCGCCTCCTGGGCCTCTCTCTGTCTCCGCAAGAGACCCGGGGCTTCCGGCCGGAGAAATTTGAAATTTCCCGAGGTTAACACGCTGCCGCCTCGCTCTCTGCTGGGTGAAGGGCCTGAACCGGGTTCAGAAGGTGCGTTGGTTTGCTCTCTATAAGCGTCCATGTCTGCCTCTGACGAATGCCAACCTCCGACTGCTATGGCCGCACCTTGTTGCTTTTTTTTCTTCCTCCTCTTTCGGGGCGGTTCCTGGGCGGCATGTTGAGAGGCCCGCCTTCGTTCAGCCCATCCGGTTTGACGGGCATTACCCCGCGGACAGTCTCTGATGGAAGGGGCAGTCCACATTTTTGGTGCCAAAAGGGAGCCCAGCCCACGATGGGAGGTGTTCAAAGACAGTCTTTTCACAACATTATGGCGCCTGTTCGTCTTGGGCGGGCGCCATTTTAAGTGTAAAAACGACAGTTCAAGGTGTAAGGCACACAGTACCCGGTAGCAATGGGTAATTCCTTCCTTTGCTGCGGGCACGATAACCTGCCGACTACGTCAGGTTGTGACGCCTCTACTCGAAAAGCCCTTTTGTTTACCCTGGGAGATGGGGGACTCGGAGTCGGGTCCTGTGATGGAGAGTTGGGGTGCTGTTAAGATAGGCTACAAGCACTAAGGAAAGACAGGAGATCTGTCCCTACAATAGAACTAAGCTAGATCCCTACGATGTAACGGGGAACCTGATCCTGCGATCAGACCCGCTAAAGTCCTCAGCTAGTCTGAACGAAGACCTATAGATGAGAGGAAGGGATCCCTACAAGAACTAGGGACTGGGAGAAAGATGGACACCTCCTAGTAGAAATTGTAGCAGTAAAAAGACAAACAAACAACATAGAACATAGAGGTCAAAAGACCGAGCTAAACTGACTGAGAAAGGTTACAAAGCACCTGGCTAGCTTAAGAGAAGAAATTACAATGAAGTCCAACAAGGCCAGAAGGGCGGAGCAGGATTAAATAGGCAAAAAAGGTCACGTGACCAGCAAAATAGAAAAAACGTAACAGGAGAGTTCTAACAGTACCCCCTCTTCTATGAGGATCCTCCGGATCCCCTAGGCCCAGGCTTATCAGGAAACCTCTTGTGAAACGCTCTGACAAGTCTGGAAGCAGAAACATCCTCCGCCCTCACCCATGAGTTATCCTCGGGACCGAAACCCTTCCAAGCGACGAGATACTGCAAACTCCCCCTAGAATTAAGGATGCGGGAAATTTCATATTCCCCGTCCTCCACCACCGGGGGAACAGTGGCAGTGGCGTCTCTATCTGATACATCAGCTTTTTTCAATAGAGAAACATGAAACACCGGATTAATCTTCCAGGAGGTAGGAACCTCCAACCTAACAGCAGATTGGTTAACTACCTGAAGCACCTTAAAGGGCCCTACAAACTTGGGACCCAATTTTTTAGAAGGAATCCTCAACCGCAGATTCTTAGAGGACAACCAAAACATGTCACCAACCGTAAACAAAACCTCTTGACGTTTCCTGTCAAAGTACCTCTTAGATTTTTTGTTAGCCTCCTGAAGATTACCACGCACATCCGTCCAAACTCTCTCCAAATCACGGGAAAAACTCTCCTCCTCAGGCACAGCCGATACCAATTTGGAGAATGACCCAAAAGACGGATGTCTCCCAGAACAACAAAAAAAAGGCGAACAACCAGCAGAAGAGGATGTATGGTTGTTAAGAGCAAATTCAGCAAGAGGCAGAAACTCAGACCACCCCTCTTGATTGTCTGCCACAAAACAACGCAAGAACTGCTCAACATCCTGATTCTTCCTTTCTGTCTGGCCATTAGACTCAGGATGATATCCAGATGAAAACGACAAATGAACTCCCAACCTGTCACAAAAGGCACGCCAAAAACGAGCCACGAACTGAGGTCCCCTATCAGAAACAATGTCAGTAGGAACACCATGGAGTCTGACAATTTCCTTGACAAAGACCTTAGCGAGTGTTTTAGCGCAGGGCAGTTTGATGAAGGGAACCAAGTGACACATCTTGCTAAAACGGTCCACGACCACCCAGATGACCATGAAACCCTCAGAGGAGGGAAGGTCAGTAATAAAGTCCATAGCCAGATGTGTCCAAGGTGCACTAGGAACCTCCAGAGGGCAAAGCAACCCCGCAGCAGGAGTATGAGAAGACTTAGATCTAGCACACACAGTACATTGACGCACCCACTTAATGACTTCCTTCTGCCATCCAGGCCACCAAAAACTGCGACCCACAAGTCTCTTGGTCTCAGAAATTCCTGGATGACCTGCCAACCGAGACTCATGACACTCAACAAACAAATCTCTCCTAAAGGTCGTAGGCACAAACAACCTCCCATGGGGAGTGTTAGATGGGGCATTCTCCTGTGCTTTAAGAATTTCATCTTCCAAAACGGAGTCCAATGCAGCAATCACAACACCTTCTTGAAAAATGCTCTCCTCCTCCTCAGCACCGACCATGGGAGAAAAGCTGCGAGACAACGCATCAGCTTTAACATTCTTGGTACCCGGGATGTAAGTAACGGAAAAATTAAAGCGCGAAAAAAAAGTGCCCACCTAGCCTGACGGGCATTCAAGCGCTTGGCAGCATCAAGATAGATCAGATTTTTATGATCAGTGAAAACCTGAATGGGAAATTCAGCACCTTCCAAGAGATGACGCCAGTGTTCAAATGCGAGTTCAATAGCCAGCAATTCCCGATTACCAATATCGTAATTAAGTTCAGTCTCAGAAAAAAAAATTTAAAAAAAGGCACAGGGATGTACTCCATCCTTGTTTTCCTGAGACAACACCGCACCGACCCCCACAGAAGAAGCATCAACCTCAACCAAAAACGGCTTAGTCACATCAGGCTGCATAAGGCCTCAGTAGTCCACTGAACCGTATTAGCACCTTTACTGGTGAGATCGGTCAGTGGTTTAACAATAATAGAAAAATTTTTAATGAATTTTCTGTAATAATTGGCGAAACCCAAAAACCTCTGTATCGAATTCAAACCAATAGGCCTAGGCCATTCCTGCACAGCTTGAACTTTCACCGGGTCCATCTCAAAGCCCTCGCCCTCACTGGAGATAATGTAGCCCAAAAAACGAATTCTCTGTACAACGAACTCACATTTCTCTAGCTTAGCAAAAAGCGAATTGTCAATTAATAACTGTAATACCTCACGTATGCTCCGCCAATGAGACTCCAGATCAGGCAAATAAATCAAAATGTCATCCAAATACACAACCACATTTTTGCCGATCAAAGGTCTAAGGATGTCATTAATAAGATTCTGAAAAAATGCTGGTGCATTGGTAAGACCAAAAGGCATAACCAGATTCTCAAAATGACCCACAGGAGTGTTAAAAGCAGTCTTCCATTCATCACCCTCCTTCATGCGCAACAAATTGTATGCCCCCCGGAGATCAATTTTAGAGAACCACTTGGCCCCCACTAACTGGTTAAACAAATCAGGAATCAATGGCAGTGGGTAGGGATTGCGTACAGTAATTTTATTAATCTCGCGAAAGTCCAGACAAGGAAGTAAACCGCCGTCCTTTTTTTTAACAAAAAAAAATCCAACAGCCACAGGTGACTTAGAGGGTCTGATATGACCGGCAGCCAAGCTCGTGTGTATGTATTCCTCCAAAGCCTTTCTCTCAGGAATAGTAAGATTAAATAAACGACTTTTAGGAAGAGTCGCTCCAGGGACAAATTCAATGGTACAATCATAGTCTCTATGGGGAGGCAAAATTTGCGACTCCTCCTTAGAAAAAACTTTCCAAAAATCCTGAATAGGTACAGGTAATTCCCCTTTATCCACAGCAGCAATGCGCCCGTTACAACACTTGTCATAACACTTAGGGCTCCAGGACTTAATTTCATTAGTAGACCAATCCAGTACAGGATTGTGCAATTTTAACCAGGGTAACCCGAAAACTACTGGAGAAGGCAAATTATTTAATACTACCAAATCCAAATTTTCTTGGTGAATACCATTAATAATGAGGGGAAATTCATAAACCTTGTGAGTAACACATTTCAAGGGAGAGCCATCGACAGAAACCACGGCAATAGGGGATGACAAAGGTTTGGGTTTTAATTTAAGTTTTTCCAAGAATCCCCCATCAATCACATTCAGAGTAGAACCACAATCCACAATTACCCGAAATTCAATTAATTCTTCCTGAGCTGCAGTAGTAGCAGAAAGAAATACCCCCTTAGTGTTTAAGCAGGCTATACGGGCGTAACTGACCTTTTTTTTTTCTTTGTTCATACGAAGCACACAGTTCTTAATGAAATGGTCAGATTTTCCGCAATAAAAGCACAAACCTTCAGAAAACCTGCGGTCTTTTTCCTGAGAGCAGGGTGACATCGCCCCAATCTCCATCGGCTCTCCAATGTCAGTACAGACCCTCTCAAGACTAGGAGCTGACATGGCAAAGGATTTACTCTCATTAACCCTTGCACGCAGTCTCCTGTCCACCCGTATAGCTAATTGCATTGCCTCCTGCAAGTTTCCAGGTGTAGGATAAGCAATAAGCAGATCCTTAACCCTTTCACCTAGCCCAGCAAGAATCAAACTTTTCAGAGCTGAATCGTTCCACCCCACCTGAGCAGACCACCGACGGAAGTGAGTACAATAATTTTCCACATTACCTGATCCCTGCCTCAAAAGTCTCAATTCCGTCTCAGCTGATGAGACACGATCAGGATCATCATACAACAACTCCAAAGCAGAAAAAAAACTATCCACTGATCTAAAGCACGGATCACTAGGTTGGAGAGAAAAGGCCCATCCCTGAGGTTCTTTGCGCAAAAGTGACATTATGAACCCTATGCGCTGTGATTCATCACCAGAGGATCTGGGTCTCAAACGAAAATACAATAAACAAGCATTTTTAAAGGAAAAAAATCTTGTTGTTCACCAAAAAATAAATCAGGCAATCGTACCTTTGGCTCCACAAAATGCGCTCCAGAACAGCTACTCACGTGTTGTTGGAGCTCGGTCACCTCCAGAGAGAGTCCCTGCAGATGTTGAGCCAAATCCTGAACCGACACCATGATGGAAACTGGAGGTCTTTCCTTAGAGATATTTTTGGACTGGACTTACTGTTATGATAGGCTACAAGCACTAAGGAAAGACAGGAGATCTGTCCCTACAATAGAACTAAGCTAGATCCCTACGATGTAACTGGGAACCTGATCCTGCCATCAGACCCGCTAAAGTCCTCAGCTAGTCTGAATGAAGACCTATAGATGTGAGGAAGGGATCCCTACAAGAACTAGGGACTGGGAGAAAGATGGACACCTCCTAGCAGAAATTGTAGCAGTAAAAAGACAAACAAACAACATAGAACATAGAGGTCAAAAGACCTAGCTAAACTGACTGAGAAAGGTTACAAAGCACCTGGCTAGCTTAAGAGTAGAAATTACAATGAAGTCCAGCATGGCCAGAAGGGCGGAGCAGGATTAAATAGGCAAAAAAGGTCATGTGACCAGCAAAATAGAAAAAAACTAACAGGAGAGTTCTAACAGGTGCAGCCGTGGCCCGGACCCAACCCGTGCTCAGGGCCGTCACATTAAAAGGATGGTGTGGGCTTATCCGGGTTGAGTGGCTGATTTACGACTACGCCACCTGTGGCACCTGGTGAAGGCCACCAGTGCTGCTGCAGTCCGCTGAGGCATGGTGTTACGGCGGCCAAAGTTATTACTACTCCCCACAGGCGGAGCAGGGCCTCAGGGCAGAGAGACAGGAGGATGGGGGTAGTAGTGGAGGAGTAATGGCGCCGCGTCGCATGGTGTGGCGCAGAATAAACAGTCCGGAGGCCATAGGGGTGAACTTCCAAGGCTTTACTCACTTTAGAGTTGGCAGAAGGAAGGCAACACCCTGCTCCCAGCGGAGTCCTGCGGTCACCAGGGACGGGCGTCCGACAACCTCCGAGTAAGTCCAGCATTCAATCGGGACCCTACACCAGAGTATTCCTGAACTACAGACCGAATCCTTTCCTGTCCGTGTGTGTGCGAATAGGCCGGGTCTCCCTCTGAGCTCCTCTCAGAACAAGGGTACGGGTGGCAGCTCCGCTCCTTCCAAATACCCGGTGGGATCCTCAGGGCCTACCGGGCTTTCCCGACCAGGACATGGAGTAACAAGGTCGGGTGTCGGGGACCGGTACCCCTCTTGCAGCCGGGCTCCCTCTGAATATATCAGTTGGTGAGGACAGGTGGCGTACGCCGCTCCATCTGCATCCTCCGCGGGATCCATTTGCTATGGAGCCACACTCTTTAGCTCCGGGCCTTCTTGGTCCTGGTCCTTGACCGGGTCGAGACATTCCTTGTCTACAACCTGCCCCTCGTCCCAAGGCTGGGGTACGAGGGCTGTGTTTCCATCCGATGCAGGCCCACACAGGATCCGCGCTAGGGTGGGAGATCACTGTACCACTCAGCAATTGACAGCATAAAGACAGTCAATGAACGATCAAAGAACAGTCAAAGAACCAAGACCCAAGATGGCTTTTTATTAAATATGAATTTTAAAGTGTCACTAAATTGTGAGTCCTCCACCCTCACCCACTAACTGGTTCCCCTCATTCTTGGTTCCCCAGTCTCCCTGTAACCAGGAGGGTAGCACCTAGTGCATTCTAGCCCCCTCTGGCGGAGAAATGTGGTGTTGGATGCAAAGGTTGGGTCACGACTATCACACTGTTCTTACCTCAGAGGAGGAACACTACACTCCATTAAAGAAGTGCAGCATCCCTGTGGCGGTCGAACCCTCAGGGGCGCCACATATATGGCTTAGAAGTACATCTCTTGTTTCAATCACATAGATAATAATATGGTCATCAATATTTATATGACCCATAACTTGTCAAATAGGTCGAAGAAAACTTGTGTCAATCCACCATGCACACTTGAGATATTACAAATAGATTTCATAAGAACAATGTTCCTGGGCCACAGGATTAGGGTAGATAAGTAGCCATATAAGTACTGTTATAAAACAGCCAAGCTACTGCGGCAAAAATTTGTCTAGGGGTGGAGGGATACATTAAATATGGAGATAGGATTATGCTGGAGATAGGATCATGCTGCCAGTCAGAGGAGGTGTTTGAAGCTGGATGCGATAGTGTGGTGGGAGTGCTTGATGAAAGAATACCACATAGGGGAAAGGTGGGAACCCCTAGATGTAAATATACTGACTCAATGTGATTTCTCTGAGGAAGCACCAGTAATGGGGCTCTAGGGTGTCACTAGTGGGATAGGAGGAATCTGGTTCTTGACGTGGCTCTCAACTATCTCTCAGAGCTGAATGTGGCTCTCAAAGTAAGAAACATTGAGGACCACTGCTATACACAGTACAGGTGGGGATAGCAGCAACTCGAGAATATCAAGCACTCAATATTGAAGGATAAACAGAGAAATTCTATACGAACTCCTAAATGCAAACCAGTCCATAATAAAGTGTCATAATCATTGTCTCTGTCACCATTTTTATGATGCCCTCAGATCAGTGACAGATTCTCTCAATCCCTTCCAACTAGATGACTCCCAGTTCATTAACGGTATAAAACTATATAGCCTATTTGCAGCATAAATATCTGTGAATGAAAGTCATTTCACAAAAATGAAAAAAAAAAAAAAAAACTAGAGCACTGCAGTAGAAAGAATGCAACATTTCAACCCATAAGGGACTTTGTGAAAGATCAAATGTTTCGCCTAAACCATGTAAAGTGACAAAGTAGCCCCATCTTTCTGATAGAAGTGGGACCTAGAAACATAAACAATAGGGATATCTTGTGGGAAATATGAATATTTGCCCAGCAAAAGATTTTGTAAAGAAAAAAAATCCTGCCAGATTTGGGCAACTTTGGGGCTTTCTCGCAATATACAGTATGTAGCATTGTGTCAGTCATCTACTCACATTTCTTTTTGCTGTAAATGAAACTTAATAGATCTTTACCATCCTCAGAGAATTCTATATTAATTTCTTGAAATGTACATGAAACAGAGAGCGGATGACTAAGGGATTTATCCCACAGTCTTCCCAAGACTATCTGACACGACTCCTGTGGAGATAAATAAGGCTTTTTGAACAGTCCCTCTTTAGACACCATTATGGCATGGCCCAGAGAGATTGTGCAGGTAGATTCACTAATGTGGGCATAACTATTAAAATTTTACCTGTTAGATGAAAGAAGGGTGCCACAGAACTTATGAAGCTATGTAATTGATATTAGGTAAGCAATTACACCATGTGCATCACAGAAGATCTCAGCAATTCCTGGGTTTTTAAACTCATGGGCATTACCATGTCCAGGACTTGAGGTATAGAGTCCTTGGTAGGGAAATGAGGGCAAATCTAGTTACTATTGTAGGAAATTGTTAGCTCCCCACAATCCATAAATACAGCATCCGGAGAGGAAACAAAATACTGTTAAGGCTACTTACAAAACACATTTGGATTGAACTTCCATTGATGTCTAGATTGCCTTCTGAAGACCAGAAAAACGGGATTCATATATAGTCGCAATGTAATCATTGAGTATAATGAGTCTGCAACTTTGGACACAACAGTGCAATAGACTACGCTATGGGTAACATTGCAGACTTTGAACTTCATTTACCTCATTATACTCAATAGTTTTGTTGGGTTATCCCATCTGAGGCCTAGAAACTTGGAATTCAGATTGAATAGCTTAGGAGGATCTAACAGTGTGCAACAAGCAAAATTGCACATTTTCTCCAAACTTTCAGTAGCTTAGAAAGAAAAGGACAGTAATTTTAGTTCCAAGGAGTATACAAAAGATTGCATGTTAGGGGCCATGGAATGTGCTGTCTCTACCGATAGCCTTGTGGGGCAAAGATGGAGAAGATTGAGGATACAGGTGCTATGTTTGCCCTATGATATAGACTAAATCATTTCACCCATTGATTTAGGGCTACTGCGTAGATAGTGCTTTTGACGTGTTCTAACTAACTCCCCTTCATCCAAAGGTTGAAGCCAGTCTCCAGGGAAGCAAAAAATACAAGCTTGGAAGGATACATGAAAGACGCATATCCATTTTCATTTTGTTTATCCTGTCAAACCAAGACAGGCATAAATGATTCCATTAACTTCTTCTTCTAAACTACTTAAAGTGGCCCTCCACCCTGAGACAGAAAAGTCATTTTTCGCTTCTCATATATAGTCACTCTACCTCATGCCTTATGTTTTCCTCACTCTACTTTATGTGCCCAGATCAGTGTTCCTTTCCTATTCCTTGCAAAATGGCTGTAATAGTGGCATAGGGAGTACACTTGTGAGTCTAAACCATGTCTCACCTGCCTTTCTTATCAAACAGCACAAGTAAAGCAGGAGAGAAGTGGTTTAGACATACCACTGCACTCCCTATGGCACTGCGCAACCATCTTAGAAGCAGGAAGAACGTAATGCCAGCCTGAGCTGAGGAGGCAGGCGGTAGACAAAAAGAGGGCACCAGGTATGGTGACTACAAATAGGAAATCTATAGCTACTTTTAGTAATGGGATACTTTAAAAGGCACCTATGAGCATTTTTTTTTGTGCCCCAAACAAATATCATCCATGTTAAATCACTGTAATCCTAAATAATAAGCAGCAATCATCCTCATATCAGAGAAATACCTTATCCAATTTTTATGCTGATGAGCTGCAAATGCAGAGAGATTGGCCCTGCACTTACAGCTCTCCAGGCTCTCTCGCATTTTCCCCGCCATCTGTCAGCCTTCCATCACTGACTGACAGGTCACTTTTCTCTTCGTAAACTGCTCTCTGCCCCAGAACTCACCCATGCGCTGCCAGGACCACACATGTGCAGTAAGATCCTGGGATGTTGAGAGACCCAGACTATTAATCCACATGCATGAGGGTGGGGAAAAGGTAGAGGCAGGATGGAGGGCTGTAAGTGCAGGACCAAGCCACTCACAATTGCGACTCATAATATAAAAATTTACAAAGGAGTTCTCTGAAATGGAATCATGGATTGCTTAAATGAAAATATGGATTTAATCAGAATTAAAAAGGAATCTATCACCACATTTGACCTATCTAAACTATTAGTATGGTCATACAGGTTATAGACTGCAGAAAAAAAGTCCTACCTGTAAGCCTCATATCAGATGCCTTGTTGCTGATAAATCATCTTTTATCACTTTACGTAAATGACTTCTTCCAGGCTATGGGTAGGATGTTGTCTGGAAGATAACTCTGCCTCCAGAGCTTATTTTACATGAAGGGGGAGTTACTAGTGTGATGTGTAATGGTTACCAGTGTGACATGTTATGGTCGCTCTCTGCTCTCCTGATCTCACGGCAGAGCTGTGTGTGATTATTGTGACATGCAGAAGTAGTGCTGTTGCTTCAAAAGCATCCAGCAACTATTAGAAGTAACACAAGCACAGGATACAGGACGTGTTGTGCTTCAGAACCATCCAGCAACTAGAGGGGTTAACACAGTCACAGGAGACAGGGAGTGTTTTAGTAGAGCCCAAGGGGGGATTGTGGGGAACTTGTTATTGTAGTCTGGCTGAAGCCGAAGAGAAAGGTAGTGTGTTATCTGTATCTGACAGAAGGCAACTGAACAGAATTCAGATCAGGAGAGAAACTAAATACAGGTCAGATAAACTCCCTGAACTAACAGTGCAGAGTATTATTGGGGTGAAAGATAAGGACTGGAAGGAATTGTGTCACAGGGATCTTCTCTCTCATCAAACCCCCCCCCTCCATCTCCATGCAGGATAAAGAATGCTGTGTACTAGTGAGCCCTTGCGAAGGAAAAGCCTGCTGTTTATGCATAGAAGTGTGCTGCTAAGAGATCTAATCTATGCTGAATTATGCTACTGAAGAGACTGTAATACTGTGCTTTGTGAAGAAACAACTGTATTGTTACTGGAGCCGGTTGCTCAAGAAACTTAGACTGTACTGTAATGAAGATTGTTGCTGTAATATCCCTGAATTGCACTGGCTGTGCTTCAGATTAAATTCCACTGTTAAACTGAATCTATCATGTGCCTGAGAGAAGCTGCCACCTATGGTCGCCCTGAGTAACGGTTCCCCCAGGATTCCAAAGAATTCATGAAACCCGTCTCGCCCTATCTGAACCTAGCGGCGTGCATGTAACATTGGTGGCCCGTACGGGGAATCCTGAGCGGGAATTAGCGTGTAGAGGGAGAAGAGGAAAAGTGTCTGGAAAAACACAGAAACACAGCACCTCAATTCAACTCTGCTACACCAGTTAAGGGAGACTAGCCCTAAAGAAAGCTCACTAGCAGCAATGGATGTGGAAATACAAATAGACAGAATTAGTGAGTTGCTTCTTCAGTTAACCTGTGAAGAATTGAGAACAGTAGCAGAACAAATAAAGATGTCAGAAGAACAGATTTCTAAAGCACCCAATCGCAGGCAACTGTTAGCTGCCATTAATGCAAATATGGATGAGCTGGGGGAAAAAGAAGCTGAAGACATCATGGGGACGTTGCTCCAGGAGCTAACACAGTTTCTAACCAGGTTGAAGTTGGAGGAAGGAGGTGCGGCACCAATTACCAAAAGCGAGAATCACCGTCCGCATACAGAACTACAGGAATTCAAATAACAAAGCAAATCTCTAACAGCCCTGCAGAAATCGACCAAAACCTCTGAACGGGTGACAGACTCAGACAGAACCTTTACCCTGCTCGGGTTAGATAAATCAGGAAGATAGTCCTCTCTAACACCACAAATCACCATAAGGAAAGAATTCAAGATCCTGGGACAGATTGGAGAGTGCGAACAGAAAGAGAAACTGTCTTATATGAACTTGTTGCACCAGATCGATGCAGGCTTACAGAAAGGCTACCAGCCAGATGAGATCGTCGAGGGGGTGGTGAAAGCAATCAGCCCAGGACTGAACCTCCGTAGTAGTATGCTAGAAACGAAGAGTCAATTGACCTTGCAACAGCTGAAGATTATTTTAAAAGGGCACTATAAAGAAGAGAGTACTTCAGAATTGTTCCACCGACTCATTAACTTCTCATAGAAAAATAATGAATCACCCCAAAGTTTCTTGTTCAGAGCAATTGAACTGAAGGATAGACTGTTGTTTGCATCCAGAGATGTAGAAGCGGAGGAGAAGTTTGATGCTGGACTAGTCCATAAGAAGTTCTTGAGATCATTGGGCACGGGGTTAATCAGCAAAGACATCAAGTTGCAGCTGAAACAGTACCTAGAAGATCCTGGCATTCTGGACGAAGTCCTAATTGAAAAAATGAATGAGGCAGCTAGTTTGGAGTCAGAGAGCAAACAGAAGTTAAAGAAAGGCTCTGCTCCTAAAATCACCAAAATGAGTCAGCTGAAGTTGGAAAACCTGGTGGCCAGACTGAAGATCATCATGGAGACTCTCCAGTGCCACCTCTGAGAGAGAACCTTAAATCACCAACAAAAGAGAGGACCACCAGCGCTGACTGGGATAAAGTAATAGGAGAAATGCGAGTCGAGTTGATTGAGGTGAAAAAGTAGATTAGTTCCAGGCCAGAACCTATATCCCTCTGACCCAGGAGTGGGTTACAAAACAGAAGTTACCCGGCTTGTGAAGCGTACTGTTCATCAAATCAGAGTACGGTGTGTGTACACTGTCTAAGATGTGGTGAGGAAGGACATTATGCCAAGGAATGCCAATGGTCATGGTCGTTTGGGTTAAAAGACAGGAGGTTGCCAGTGCGGGGTGACTGGTAACTGCGACACGGAAGAGGCACCAGAAGCAAATCCAAATCTCACCAAACCCCAGAACGGCACATGAGGTAAAACGGCTGCATCAGTACTATCCCCAAGTGTGTTCCCGTCTACAACAGCTGCAAGAAAGACAGGGGCATCAGTGACTTAATGCCCAGTGCGGAGGTCAAACCATGTACTCCTGGGAGGAGGATTCCTCAGTCAGTAAAGATAGCCTCATCAGCCTAATCGGTGAAAGGTGCTTTATACAGTGCCAGCTAGATGGACTCCTGGTAAAAGTACTGTGGGACACAGGAGCCCAAGCGAGCCTTTTAAATGAAGAATGGAGAAGGCGCTACCTGCCACATACCTACCTTCGGTCGCTAAAAGAACTCTTAGGACCAGGGGAACTCCACAGCAAAGCTGTCAACCAGACCAGAATCCATTTCATAGGCTGGGTGGAAGTGACTTTCCAAATGAGGGCCATGAAGAATAGCAACATCATTGAGCTTTTAGTAACTTTTCTCGTGACCAGTGATCAGAACGTGGCAGAAGATACTATCCTGGTTTATAATGTAATCAGTGAGGTCCTCACGAAACACAAGTCATGGATGCTGGTGGTGGATGCAATTGCCACATCACTTGCATACCCAAAGCTGTGGCGGAAAATGTGATTCATAGAGTAAAGAAGGCACAGAATACAATGGACCTAAAAGAAGTCAAGGTAGGCTGGAGCTAAACCATCATCCCTGCAAACAAAATGGTCGGGATGAGGTGTGGAGTCCGGGTAGAACCGGGAAGAAAAGTCCAGAAAAGACTGTTCATGCCAAAAGACTCCTCAGAACTTTCGGAAGGCCTAGTTCAAGGTGAGACTGTACTTACGATTCCTGCTGGTGGGTTTGCTCGAGTGACAGTACCGGTGATGATTACTACGAAACGCGAAAATTAGACTGGATCCAAAGACTGTTAGGTCACATTGAAACCGTTAAAATGGTATATCCCGCCAGTGTGAGACCCACCCAGGGGTCTACCAATAATTCAGTCTCCCCACCAAGGAACAGGAGTTGCCCAGGGGAGGAAATTGCACAACTCACCTCAGGGTTCTGGGATCCCCCAGTATCCCTGGAACACTTGTGTGCTGAAGATATAGCGATAGCAAAACAGATGCTGAGAGAAGTGTCATGCATTCTCTAAAGATGACTCTGATATAGGCTGTATCCCGTTGTTGCAATTGAAAATCAATTTGAAAGACACGACCCTAGTAACCAGAAGTTACATGTCTGTGCCGAAACCATTACACCGTGAAGTGAAAGAGTATTTACAAGATCTAATCAACAGAGGTTGGGTCCAAAAGTCGAAGTTGTCTTATTCCTCTCCTATTGTTTGTGTTAGGAAGAAGGACGGTAAGTTGAGACTCTGCTGTGATTACCGGGAACTAAACCGAAAGTCAGTACCTGATCGGCACCCGATACCAAAGATTCAAGATATGCTGGATAGCCTATCAGGAAGTACCTGGTTCTCTGTCCTCGATCAGGGTAAAGCATACCATCAAGGGTTTGTTGAAGAGTCCCGCAGACCCTTGACAGCATTCATCACACCGAGGGGGTTATATGAGTGGATCCACATACCGTTTGGACTCAGTTCAACCCCAGCAGAATTTCAGAGGAGCATGAAGACCTGTTTGGAAGGATTGAGGGACGATATCTGCCAGCCGTACTTGGATGACAATGTGGTACACAGCAAAACCTTCCGGGAGCATGTTAAACATGTGTGGACCGTATTACAGCGGTATCAACAACACGGAGTTAAGTTGACCCCAAAGAAGTGTGAACTGTTCAAAAGGCAAGTCCGATTTCTAGGGAAAATTGTGTCCGGAGAAGAATATACCATGGAGCCAGCAGAAATCGCTCCGGTACTGGCCTTAAAAGACAAGCAGCCCTCTACTGTCGGTGAGTTGAGGCGGATCTTAGGATTCCTCTCCTACTATCGTACTTACGTTCGGAACTTCTCCAGGATTGCCGCCCCGCTATACCTCCTCTTGGGGGGGGGGCGACAGAGTCAACAACACCCACGGAGAAAAAGAGGAGCGCAGGTAGGACCGAGCTTATAAGAAGCAACGCCGTTTCGTCCCAACAGCCCATTCTCTGGACAGCAGACCACCAGGAGGTATTGGAAGAACTAGTAGAATACCTGGTAAAACCAACCATCTTGGGATATACTGATTTCAACTTACCTTTTGTTCTTCATTGTGACACTTCTTAAGTTGGACTGGGAGCTGGAGTTCCTGACATTGAAATGGGCTATCTTTGAACGATTTAGAGACTATCTCTACTACAGCAAAGAGTTTGAGGTATACATTAACAAGAACTCTTTGACCTATGTCCTCACTACAGCCAAATTGAATGCAATGGGTCAGAGATGGGTCACTGAACTAGCTGACTTCAATTTCAGCAGCAAGTACAGGCCAGAAAAATGCAATGTGGATGCTGACGGATTGTCGAGAATGCCACTAGAGCCTGAGGAGTTCATGCAAGAATGCTCAGAGGAAGTCAGTCTGGAAGCAATTGAGAGCACTACACAAGCAGTGCAAGCTTATCAAGAGGAAGACACACTATTGTGGTGTCCGTTGATGGTGAAAGCCACCATAAAAGCGAGAGAACAAGATCACCCCCTGTCCATTCAATAACTACCAAAAGGAAAAATTTGTAGAGCACAACGGGAAGATCAGATAATTGGTAGAATACTACTTTATGTGGACCAAAATCGGTTTCCAAGTAAACGGGAGAGAGATAATTAGTCACTAGAAGTATCTGTTTTAGTTAAAGAATGGACGAAGCTCTATCTCAATTTAAGATGGTATCCAGTATCATAAAGGAGGACAAAACCGGCAGTTGGTACTACCCAGAGTATTCTGTAGGTTGGTCTTCAAAGAACTCCATAAAAATATGGGATACCTGGGAGTGGAAAGGGCAACCAACTTGATCCGTGAATGTTTCTTCTGGCCTTACATGCAGAGAGATATTGAGAGGTACTTGACCAGGGAGTGCGGGTGTCTGAAAGATAAACGTCCCAACACATCAACCCGGGCACCTATGGGTATCCGTTTGAGATGGTCTCAATAGACTTTCTATATCTCGAGATGTGCAAGGGTGGTTACGAATACATATTGGTGGTGATGGACCATTTTACTCTATTTGCCCAAGCATATTCCACCACCAATAAAGCTGGTCGAACAGCGGCAAAGAAGATCTTCAATGATTTTGCTTTGAGGTTTGGGTTTCCTACGAGGTTACACCACGACCAAGGAAGAGAATTTGAGAACCAGCTCTTTGCCAAGCTAGGAAAGTACTGTAGAATTCAGAGATCCCACACAACGCCCTATCACCCAGAGGGTAATGGACAAGTGGCCCTGATCAAAAGTTTACATACCCTGGTGATTTTGGCCTGATAACATGCACAGAATTTGACACAATTGGGTTTGAATAGCTACTAAAGGTAATATCCTCACCTGTGACCTGTTTGCTTGTAATCAGTGTGTGTGCATAAAAGCTGCGTGAGTTTCTAGGATCCAGAGAGACTCTTGCATCTTTCATCCAGCCACTGACGCTTCTAGATTGTGAGTCATGGGGAAAGCAAAAGAATTGTCAACGGATCTACGGGAAAAGGAAGTTGAACTGTATAACACAGGAAAGTGATACAAAAAAATGTCCAAGGAATTGATAAAGCCAGTCAGCAACGTTCAAACTGTGATTAACAAAATCAGGGGCTCTGTAAAAACTAAACCACGGTCAGTTAGACCAACAAAAATTTTGGCCACAACTGCCAGGAAAATTGTTCGGGATGCAAAGAAAAACCCACAAATAATATCAGCTGAAATTCAGGACTCTCTGAAAACTAGCGGTGTGGCTGTTTCAAGATGCACAATAAGGAGGCACTTGAAGAAAAATGGGCTGCATGGTCGAGTCGTCAGAAGAAAGACATTTCTGCGCAAATGCCACAAAGTATCTTGCCTACAATACGCCAAACAGCACAAAGACAAGCCTCAAAACTTCTGGAACACGGTAATTTGGAGTGGCGAGATCAAAATGTAACTTTTTGGCCACAACCATAAACGTTACATTTGGAGAGAGGTCAACAATGTTATGATCTGCTACAGGGACTAAGGAAAGACAGGAGAACTGTCCCTACAATAGAACTAAACTAGATCCCTACGATGTAACGGGGAACCTGATCCTGCGATCAGACCCGCTAAAGTCCTCGGCTAGTCTGAAAGAAGACCTATAGATGTGAGGGAGGGATCCCTACAAGAACTAGGGACTGGGATAAGTTGGACACCTCCTAGCAGAAATAGTAGCAGTCAAAGACAAACATACAACAAAAAGCATAGAGGTCAGAAGACCTAGCAAAACTAACAGAGAACGGCAACAGAGCACCAAGCTAGCTCAAGAGTAGTAAATACAATGAAGTCCAGCAAGACCAGGAGGGCGGAGCCGGATTAAATAGGCAAAAATGGTCATGTGACCAGCAAACTAAAAAAAAACTAACAGGAGAGTTCTAACAGTACCCCCTCTTCTAAGAGGATCCTCCGGATCCCCTAGGCCCAGGCTAACCAGGAAACCTCCTGTGAAACGCTCTGACAAGTCTGGAAGCAGAAACATCATCCGCCCTCACCCATGAGTTATCCTCAGGTCCGAAACCCTTCCAAGCGACGAGATACTGCAAACTCCCACTATACCGTCTAGAATTTAGGATGCGGGAAATTTCATATTCCCTGTCCTCCACCACCGGAGGAACAGTGGCAGAGGCGTCACCATCAGACACATCAGCTTTTTTCAACAGAGAAACATGAAACACCGGGTTAATCTTCCAGGACGTAGGAACCTCCAACCTAACAGCAGATTGGTTAACTATCTGAAGCACCTTAAAGGGCCCTACGAACTTGGGACCCAATTTTTTAGAAGGAATCCTCAATCGCAGATTCTTAGAGGACAACCAAACCATGTCACCAACAGCAAACAAAACCTCTTGCCGTTTCCTATCAAAGTACCTCTTAGATTTTTTGTTAGCCTCCTGAAGATTACCACGCACATCCGTCCAAACTCTCTCCAAATCACCGGAAAAACTCTCCTCCTCAGGCACAGCCGAAACCAATTTGGAGAATGACCCAAAAGACGGATGTCTCCCAGAACAACAAAAAAAAGGCGAACACCCAGCAGAAGAGGATGTATGGTTGTTAAGAGCAAATTCAGCAAGTGGCAGAAACTCAGACCACCCCTCTTGATTGTCTGCCACAAAACAACGCAAGAACTGCTCAACATCCTGGTTCTTCCTTTCTGTCTGGCCATTAGACTCAGGATGATATCCAGATGAAAACGACAAATGAACTCCCAACCTGTCACAAAAGGCACGTCAAAAACGAGCCACGAACTGAGGTCCCCTATCAGAAACAATGTCAGTAGGAACACCATGTAGTCTGACAATTTCCTTGACAAAGGCCTTAGCGAGTGTCTTAGCGCAAGGCAGTTTGATGAAGGGAACCAAGTGACACATCTTGCTAAAACGGTCCACGACCACCCAGATGACCGTGAAACCTTCAGAGGGGGGAAGGTCAGTAATAAAGTCCATAGCCAGATGTGTCCAAGGTGCACTAGGAACCTCCAGAGGGCAAAGCAACCCCGCAGCAGGAGCATGCGAAGACTTGGATGTAGCACACACAGTACATTGGCGCACCCACTTAATGACTTCCTTCTGCCATCCAGGCCACCAAAAACTGCGACCCACAAGTCTATTGGTCTCAGAAATTCCTGGATGACCTGCCAACCGAGACTCATGACACTCAACAAACAAATCTCTCCTAAAGGTCCTAGGCACAAACAACCTCCCATGGGGAGTGTTAGATGGGGCATTCTCCTGAGCTTTAAGAATCTCATCCTCCAAAACGGAGTCCAAAGCAGCAATCACAACACCTTCTTGTAAAATGCTCTCCTCTTCCTCCTCAACACCAACCATGGGAGAAAAGCTGCGAGACAAAGCATCCGCTTTAACATTCTTGGTACCCGGGATGTAAGTAACGGAAAAATTAAACCGCAAGAAAAAAAGTGCCCACCTAGCCTGACGGGCATTCAAGCGCTTGGCAGCATCAAGATAGATCAGATTTTTATGATCAGTGAAAACCTGAATGGGAAATTCAGCACCTTCCAAGAGGTGACGCCAGTGTTCAAATGCGAGTTTAATCGCCAGCAATTCCCGATTACCAATATCGTAATTAAGTTCAGTCTCAGAAAATTTTTTTGAAAAAAAGGCACAGGGATGTACTCCATCCTTGTTTTCCTGAGACAACACCGCACCGACCCCCACCGAAGAAGCATCAGCCTCAACCAAAAACGGCTTAGTCACATCAGGCTGCATAAGGATGGGAGCAGAGGTGAACCTCTCCTTTAGAAACACAAAAGCTTCAATGGCCTCAGAAGTCCACTGAACCGCATTAGCACCTTTCCTGGTGAGATCGGTCAGCGGTTTGACAATAATAGAAAAATTTTTTATGAATTTTCTGTAATAATTGGCGAAACCCAAAAACCTCTGTATCGATTTCAAACCAATAGGCCTAGGCCATTCCTGCACAGCTTGAACTTTAACCGGGTCCATCTCAAAACCTTCACTGGAGATAATGTAGCCCAAAAAACTAATTCTCTGTACAGCGAACTCACATTTCTCCAGCTTAGCAAAAAGCGAATTGTCCATTAATAACTGTAATACCTCACGTACGCTCCGCCAATGAGACTCCAGATCAGGCGAATAAATCAGAATGTCATCCAAATACACAACCACATTTTTGCCGATTAAAGGTCTAAGGATGTCATTAATAAGATTCTGAAAAAATGCTGGAGCATTGGTAAGACCAAAAGGCATAACCAGATTCTCAAAATGACCCACAGGAGTGTTAAAAGCAGTCTTCCATTCATCACCCTCCTTCATGCGCAACAAATTGTATGCCCCCCGGAGATCAATTTTAGAGAACCACTTGGCCCCCACTAACTGGTTAAATAAATCAGGAATCAATGCAAGTGGGTAAGGATTGCGTACAGTAAATTTATTAATCTCACGAAAGTCCAGACAAGGACGTAAACCGCCATCTTTTTTTTTTACAAAAAAAAATCCAACAGCCACAGGAGACTTGGAAGGCCTAATGTGACCGGCGGCCAAGCTTGTCTGTATGTATTCCTCCAAAGCCTTTCTCTCAGGAATAGTAAGATTAAATAAACAACTTTTAGGAAGAGTCGCTCCAGGAACAAATTCAATGGTACAATCATAGTCTCTATGGGGAGGCAAAATTTGTGACTCCTCCTCAGAAAAAACTCTCCAAAAATCCTGAATAGGTACAGGCAATTCCCCTTTATCCACAGCAGCAATACGTCCGTTACAACACTTGTCATAACACTTAAGGCTCCAGGACTTAATTTCATTGGTAGACCAATCCAGTACAGGATTGTGCAATTTTAACCAGGGTAACCCCAATATTACTGGAGAAGGCAAATTATCCAATACCACCAAATCCAAATTTTCTTGGTGCATACCATTAATAGTGAGGGGAAATTCACAGACCTTATGAGTAACACTCTTCAAGGGAGAGCCATCAACAGAAACCACAGCAATAGGGGATGACAAAGGTTTAGGTTCTAATCTAAGTTTTTCCAAGAATCCCCCATCAATCACATTTAGAGTAGAACCACAATCCACAAATACCCGAAATTCAATTAATTCATCCTGAGCAGCAGTAGTGGCAGATAGGAATACTCCCTTAGAATTTAAACAGGCAATACGGGCATAACTGACCATTTTTTTTTCTTTCTTCATATGAAGCACACAGTTCTTAATAAAATGACCAGAATTTCCGCAATAGAAGCACAAGCCTTCAGAAAGCCTGCGATCTTTTTCCTGAGAGCGGGGTGCCATCGCCCCAATCTCCATCGGCTCTCCATTGTCAGCACAGACCCTCTCAAGACTCGGAGCTGACATAGCAGAGGATTTGCTCTCATTAACCCTTGCACGCAGTCTCCTGTCCACCCGTATAGCTAATTGCATTGCCTCCTGCAAGTTTTCAGGTGTGGGATAAGCAATCAGTAAATCCTTAACCCTTTCACCTAGCCCTGCAAGAAACAAGCTTTTCAAAGCTGAATCGTTCCACCCCACCTGGGCAGACCACCGACGGAAGTGAGAACAATATTTTTCCACATTACCTGATCCCTGCCTCAAACGTCTCAATTCAGACTCAGCAGATGAGACACGATCAGGATCATCATACAACAAACCCAAAGCAGAAAAAAAACTATCCACTGATCTAAAGCACGGATGACTAGGTTGGAGAGAGAAGGCCCATCCCTGAGGAGTACAGATGAAGTCCAATTCAGATCTGATGATCGAACACCGGTGCCTGAAGAGACCGATCGACACTCAGGAGGAGCGGAATTACTAGACCAGACCAAGTGTAAACGGACGATTCAAGAGAAGTACAGGAACTTACAGAGGCAGATCCAAAAGCATCTGAGGAAGCACGGTAAATGAGTGCTGCATAAGAAACTCCTGTGACCGAAGAACCCGTGGTATCTGAGGAACAACCCACCAGGAGGATGTTGACTCGAGAAGTGAGGAGGCCCGTGATGCTGACGTATGAGACACTTGGTGAACTGAGTAAAGTGCCAAGGGCTTTCGAATGGAAACAGGTATCTCTGCCTACGGACCAGGTAAGCCCACTGGAGTGGTATTCACCACCGAGAGGCAGTATGGAAGATGCTGCCTGGGGGAAAGACTTGTTTTCATGCTTTGATTTTCCTTAAAAGACTTTGTAGAAACAAAGAACTGTTAAAGCCTAGTGAGAGAGAGCTGGTTGAAGAGGTACGTAAAGCTTCAGCTGAAGAGATGCTGATTGTTTTAATTGTGTTAAATGTTTATTTCTTACAGACGTCCAACAAGAGAAAGGTCGTAAGAATAGGTTGTTATCAATGTTTATGAATATTATACCAATTTGACAATACCAATTTGTATATAAAGTTATTCAACTTTTACCACTGTCTCAGAATTGGTCAGATTGACCAATTAAGACTAATGTCGAGGACAACATTCAAAAAGAAGGGAAGAGTGTAACATGCAGAAGTAGTGCCGTTGTTTCAAAAGCATCCAGCAACTATTAGAAGTAACAGAAGCACAGGAGACAGAAAGTGTTGTGCTTCAGAATCATCCAGCAACTAGATGGGTTAACACAGTCTCAGGAGACAGGGAGTGTTTTAGCAGAGCCTTAGGGAGATTGTGGGGAACTTGTTATTGTAGTCTGGCTGAAGCCGAAGAGAAAGGTAGTGTGTTATCTGTATCTGACAGAAGGCAACTGAACAGAATTCAGATCAGGAGTGAAACTAAGCACAGGTCAGATAAACTCCCTGAACTAACAGTGCAGAGTATTATTGGGCAGAAAGATAAGGACTGGAAGGAATCATGTCATAGGGATCTTCTCCCTCATCAAACCCTCCTCCCCTCCATCTCCATGCAGGATAAAGAATGCTGTGTACTAGGGAGTCCTTGTGAAGGAAAAACCTGCTGTTTATGCCTAGAAGTGTGCTGCTAAGAGATCTAATCTATCTGAATTATGCTACTGATGAGACTGTAATACTGTGCCTTGTGAAGAAACTACTGTATTGTTACTGGAGCCAGTTGCTCAAGAAACTCAGACTGTACTGTAATGAAGATTGTTGTTGTAATATCCCTGAATTGCACTGGCTGTGCTTCAGATTAAATTCCACTGTTAAATTGTTGAAAAAGACTCTTGTCAGATGTGTCTGGTCAACAAATGAATCTATTGTTTGCCTGAGAGAAGCTGCCACCTATGGTCGCCCTGAGTAATGGTTCCCCCAGGATTCCAAAGAATTCATGAAACAGGCAGGATGGCAGGAAAAACGCATGGAGATTTTACATGCGTTTTTCCTGCCAGGTAGAAGCGTTTGTCAAGCGTTTTTGCGTGCATTTTCACATGGGTGTTATCAAGAGCTTTTCCAAGCGATTTTAGCATCACTTGGAAAAGTGCTTGACATCTTGGTCACACTGTATAAATCCATGCGACTGGCATGAATTTATATAGTGTGACCAAGTTAATAGTTAAAAAAAGAATAAAAATGGTAAAAAATAAAAAAACAAAAACATTATACTCACCTTCCGATAGCCCCCGGTCTCCTTTTCCGGTGCGTCCGGTGTCTTGGGCGGATCGCCGTGGTATAAAAGGACGTTCCATGACGTCATTTAGTCATGTGACAGGTCACGCGACCACCTGCGTCAGCGGTCGTGTGACCTGTCACATGACTAAATGACGTAATGGAAGGTCCTTTTACACCATCGCGAGCCACCAGGGAGCCAGGACGCACTGTGCAGGAGACCGCGGGCCATCAGAAGGTGAGTATAATGTTTTTTTTTAAATTCTTTTTTTTTACAGGTACTATGGTACCCGGGTCTGGAGGAGAGTCTCCTCTTCTCCAGACCTGGGTACCATCCGCACATTGAATCGCTTAATATCCGCAGGTGCACATGTAGTCATGCGGATATTATGCGATTCAATGCAAGTCAATGGCGGCAAAAACGCCAGGTTTCCGCAAAAATAATGGACATGCTGCGGATTTTTCCGCAAAGATAATCCGCAGCGGAAACTTTCGCAGCATGTGCACAGCACATCCGGATTATCATTAGGGACCATGGGGCACGTATTACCAAGCGTTTTTTAAGTGTTTTCGCTGCGCAAATTCCGTGGCAAAAACGCTTGAAAAACACATAGTGGGCACGCAGCCTTAGTAATCCATCAAAGTAAAATCCTAACATAAGATTCACACATGTAACATGTCATGGGTGGAATTCCATGAGCACTAAAATCAGCAATCCTCAGAGCTAGTGGCCCCTAGAAGACAGTTGCGACCTCACATTGTTGACATCAATATTACATGTTGGTAAAGTTCACATTGAAGTGAATCTCCGCCAATAACATTATATACCTTTTAGGTAAAAAATTATTGTATCCATTATTAAATCTAGTAGTCAGTCATAGTAAAATAACACATTTCTTGCTGTCTGCCAATGCTGCAAAAGTTAACTGTCTATTGTGTTGTATATGAGTTTAAAGGGAATCTGTCACCAGGTTTTTGCTACCTAATCTGAGAGTAGCATAATGTAGAGACAGAGACCCTGATTCCAGATATGTGTCCCTTACTGTGCTACTTGCTGTACTTTTGATAAAATCACTAGAGGACTAGGACTGCCTATGCACTGTGCACACAAAAGCTGTCAATCAGTGGTGTGGGGGTTATGCAGAGCTCAGCATTCAGAGAATTGATGGATCTGCAGCAGAATAAAGTGATTTAATCAAATTGACCGCAAGCAGCCCAGTAAGTGATACATTGCTGGAATCAGGATTTCTGCCAATACATCATGCTGCTCTCTGATGGTGTAGCAAACATCTGATGACAGATTTTTTTTAATGTGTATACTATATATAGTAAGTTCTTATCTTGAGCTCCCACTAGTGGTGGCTGCAGGCAGCCAGAATTTTATTATGTAACTCTAAGCAGAGGAATCGGAATCCTGTATGAAACAAAAATCATAAATGCTTCTCCTACGTGTTAATTTCTACTGCATGATACATGTTTTTAAGGAGCTATAATTTTTACATAGAACGGTAAGTAGAAAATATTTTCTGTGAAGGACAGCTCTTGTAATAACCAATAAATAATAACTATATCTTAGAAAAGTGTTTGAAATAGACAAATCTCTTCTTTACCTCTGTTCCAGAGTAGGGCACATAAAGAGTTAAATACCCTGAAAAGGAAAAAATAAAATACTGATACTCAACTTCCACGGCAACATGCTATTTTCCGGTGTTTGGGCATCAAGCTTCACATATTTGTGGGAGGACAATGGTGATGACCATTAATTTGCTATGTCCGAGAATCTATACTAGAGAAAATTACAAAATAGAAAACAATTTTTATATTGCGAGACATAACCATAGAAAAAAATCAGTGACAGCTACAGGGTGTAAGTTAACAACGGGTTTGAAATGCTATTAACATACCAGAAGGAAAAATAGATGAAATGAACTGTGGAATGAAGTAAAAGATATCATCCTGAAAACAGCATGATGCATCTGGGACTGGGAAATGGCACAAAAAGCAGGAATTATGACAAATAAGCTGTTGGACTTTATGAAAAAGGGTTGGGAAGCTGTACGACTGCTGCTGCAATACAATAACCTTGATTGAGGTACATAACAGTTGGTGAGATAAGACAAACCATTATGCAGATTTTCAGTTTTATAGGCAAGAACCGAATGAAAAATACAAGTTTTAGTTATCTATGCTAATTCCCTGCTTTTTTTTCACATAATAGAACTTTTACTTTATTCCATGTATGCAAAGCATTTTCGTACACCGCTGTTTTATCCTAGACGACCCGGACATCTCATCTACTTTAGGAGTCGCCTATTTACATATATTTACCAACTGAGCAGCTGTTGAGCTATTGGTGCATCTAAGCTTTACATCGGTACAAGCCCAAAGCCCAATACATCACCTATGAGCATATCAAACAAGACGGAAACAAAGTCTCTGGTCAAAAAAAACCTCCAACTAGGAAACATGGACGCCACTGTCACCTGCTAAAATTTCCATACTTTAGTGGCACCACCTAGTTCCTGATATGGTGCTTGGGCAGAAGATTAGTGCCAATAGTGACATGCCATCACTTTCTGTCGTGGGAATAACTCAGTAATATTTGTAGCACACAATTATAGGCTATGGACTGGTAAAAGTGATTTTATGAACCATAGTGTGGAAATACCTAAATACAGGAGTGTAACGATCAAGGTCACAGAGGTCACGACCAGGCACGTGTGGGCGAGCGTTCCGCCGACGCCAGCAGAAACTTCAACTGGATGTGCGTCCTGAAGGGTCTGTGCACCGCAATATGCGCTGCCGGCCATTCAGCGGCCAGCAGCTGATGTCGGCGTGCATGTGACTGGGGGCGCATGGCAGTGACGTCATGCGCTCCTGTCACTTGCACGCTAAAGTCAGGTGGGGAAGCGGAGAGAAGGTGAGTATAATGTTTTGGTTTTAATTCTATGCATTAAAGAACAACGGAATGGGGACATATACCAGGATAAGGGACATACAGTATTACCAGGATGGGGCCCAGGGTGAGGGACATATAGCAGGATAAGGGGGACATATTACCTGGATTGGACCCTGTATAAGAGACATATACCAGGATAATGGACATAGGGGCGGACATATCATTGCTGTAACCTGTGCGGCCACACAGGGACCCAAGAGCTAAGGGGGCCCATTTCTACCCCCAAAGCAGGTTGAATTTTGCAATTTTAGGAGCTTTTGAGCTGTAAAGGGTCCATATATTGTTCTTGCACAGGGACAATTTTCTGTCTGTGTCTGCCAGTGAAGGGACATATTACCAAGATGGGGCCCAGGATAAGGGAAATATACCAGGATAAGGGACATATTACCAGGATGGGGGATATATACATCAGGATGGGGCCCATGATAAGGGACAAATGTATATTAGATTGGGGGATACATATAGCAGGATGGGGTCTAGGCAGGGCAAGGGGCATACAGTTTATATACCAGGATGGGGGATATTTGTACCAGGATGGAGAACATATACAACCCCTGGCAAAAATTATGGAATCACCGGGCTCGGAGGATGTTCATTCAGTTGTTTAATGTTGTTGAAAAAAAGCAGATCACAGACATGGCACAAAACTAAAGTCATTTCAAATGGCAACTTTAGGGCTTTAAGAAACACTAAAAGTAATCAAGATTAAAAATGTGGTACTCAGTAAGGGTAAATTTTTTCAGACCAAGCAGAGGGAAAAAAAATATGGAATCACTCAATTCTGAGGAAAAAATTATGGAATCATGAAAAACAAACACACAAAAGAACACTCCAATGCATCACTAGTATTTTGTTGCACCACCTCTGGCTTGCAGTCTCTGAGGCATGGACTTAATGAGTGACAAACAGTACTCTTCATCAATCTGGCTCCAACTTTCTCTGATTGCTGTTGCCAGATCAGCTTTGCAGGTTGGAGCCTTGTCATGGACCATTTTCTTCAACTTCCACCAAAGATTTTCAATTGGATTGAGATCCAGACTATTTGCAGGCCATGACATTTATCTTATGTGTCTTCTTTCAAGGAATGTTTTCACAGTTTTTGCTCTATGGCAGGATGCATTATCATCTTGAAAAAGGATGTCATCATCCCTAAACATCCTTTCAATTGAGGGGATAAGAAAACTGTCCAAAATATCAATGTAAACTTGGGCATTTATTGAAGATGTAATGACAGCCATCTCCCCAGTGCCTTTACCTGACATGCAGCGCCATATCATCAATGACTGTGGAAATTTGCATGTTCTCTTCATGCAGTCATCTTTATAAATCTCATTGGAACGGCTCCAAACAAAAGTTCCAGCATCATCACCTTGCCCAATGCATATTCGCGATTCATCACTGAATATGACTTTCATCCAGTCATCCACAGTCCACAATTGCTTTTCCTTAGCCAATTGTAACCTAGTTTTCTTCTGTTTAGGTGTTAATGATGGCTTATGTTTAGCTTTTCTGTATGTAAATCCCATTTCCTTTAGGCGGTTTCTTACAGTTCGGTCACAGACATTGACTCCAGTTTCCTCCCATTCGTTCCTCATTTGTTTTGTTGCGCCTTTCCTGTTTTGGAGACATATTGCTTTAAGTTTCCGGTCTTGATGCTTTGATATCTTCCTTTTTCTACCAGTATGTTTGCCTTTAACAGCCTTCCTACGATGTTTGTATTTGGTCCAGATTTTAGACACAGCTGACTGTGAACAACCAACATCATTTGCAACATTGCGTGATGATTTACCTTCTTTTAAGGGTTTGATTTTCCTCTCCTTTGTTTCAATTGACATCTCTCGTGTTGGAGCCATGATTCATGTCAGTCCACTTGGTGCAACAGCTCTCCAAGGTGTGATCACTCCTTTTTAGATGCAGACTAACGAGCAGATCAAATTTGATGCAGGTGTTAGTTTTGGAAATGAAAATTTACAGGGTGATTCCATAATTTTTTCTTCAGAACTGAGTGATTCTATATTTTTTTCCTTCTGCTTGGCCTGAAAAAAATTACCCTTACTGAGTACCACATTTTTAAGCTTGATTTCTTTTAGTGTTTCTTAAAGCCCTAAAGTTGCCATTTGAAATGACTTTAGTTTTGTGCCATGTCTGTGATCTGCTTTTTCAACAACATTAAACAACTGAATGAACATCCTCCGCGCCCGGTGATTCCATAATTTTTGGCAGGGGTTGTATATATATACAGTATATCAGTATGGGGGGCCAGTCCAAATCTTGCATCGTGGCCCATCAGACTCTAGTTACGCCACTTCCTAAATAGTACCATCCATAGTGCATAGTGATAGTAATAGTAACAAACATAGCGGGTGATTCAGTATGAGTGGTGTAGCGCACTCCAGTCTTTTTTAATGAAGATTTTGCTGGAGTACCGTAACCTGATTCATTGAGTGGCGTGTGCTGCTTAATGAATCAGACGCATCTGCTAGCCAGTATGCACGGACACCACAAATGTACGCCAGCTGGGGGCTGGCATACATTTCTGAAGTAAGTTATGCCATATTAGTGGTGTAACTTATGATGAATTTGACGGGTGGGCGTAAGCTTGCCCCTTCCCACCCATGCTATGCCCATATTGGCGTAGCTGGCCGAGACTAGAGTTGTACAAAAATATTGCAGCTTATTATGATGTTTACACCAAATTTCTTACATAAGCACCTTAATGAATTGCCACACAGCGTATAGTTACAGTAATATTGTTGGATGATTTGTGGAAACATTATGTCAGGCATCTTTCAGAATGTGGAAGCCGTTGCATTCATGAAATCATCCCAACAAGCCAGTCTCAGACAGAAGTTACAATTAAATGCATTTAACTTAATTTCTTTTGTTAATCATTGGCACATACTATTCATTTATTCTGTTAGAGTTGACCTGTCACTTACTCAAAAAAAATGAGTTAAATACTTTGAGCTCCCTTGATTCTGCTGTTTTTTTCTGTTTTGTGCTGTGTTACGTTGTTCCACTACAAAGATATTCACACTTTTTTTGCTTTTGGAAACCAATAGGTGAAATCTCTGCTTATAGTTCAACTGGGTGCTTCTTCACAGTCTTCTCTGGGGACGTGCGCTTTCATCCCTGCCAGACACTGGCAATCACAACTTGAAATCGTCTGAGACTGCTAGACTGTTAGATCACAGCCTTATATTTATGTTTATCTCACTTTTTTTATTCTCAGGTTAAATTAGATGTGGAGCTTTTTGTGCATCAAAAACCCCAATATCTCTGGCATAAAAAATACAACATTTCATGATGGTAATATTAAAGGAAATCTCTCATGAGGATCAACCTTCTTATGCTATCTACAGTATATGGCCATGTAGGTCAAAGAAAGTGGAATAAAATGATACCCTGATATCTGCGATCCAAAGTCTTATTACCAGGAAATCCACATTTTTCTTAATATATAAATTAACTGTTAAGATCTATAGGCCAGACATAGATCTCCCTCAGAATCTGCCTCCAGAACTCATTTGAAATGAAACGGGGTGTTACCAATTTGACGTGTAATGACTGACAGTCTGCTCTTCTGATCTACATGTCTCACGCTGGCAATACACCCTTTCATTTAAAATAATCTCTGGAGGCAGATTTTCAGGGGGATGTTTGTCCAGCCCATAGATCTAAAGTAGTGATGAGCGAGCATGCTCACCACTGCTCGGTACACGTCTGAGCAGCTCAGTACTCGAGATGCTCGGAGCTCGCCGAGTACTTGCGCGATGCTCGGGCGAGTGCTCGGGTCCCTGTCCTGCATGTTTGGCGCTATTTAGAGCGCCAATCATACAGGGATTGTCTGCCACTCACTGTAATGTCACAGCCATGGTGGTTGTGGCATTACAGTGATTGCCCAAATCGATGGGAACAGTGCTCACAGTGAAACATGAAAAGCCGGCAATTCATCAGCGGCATACACCGGTACCCGACAATTTAGAACAGAAAGAATAGAGCATCACACATAGATTAGATAGATAGAAACATGTCAGTCACATATATAATGAGTACAGTGACAGTGTTGGTTACTGTACTTGTCATTTAGTGTTAAAATAAAGGATTTATTAAAAAAAATAATAGTGTTTTCATGCACCCGTCTCTTTAAAAAAGCCGGCAGGCAATTCATCATCTCAATGCCATCCCATCGTGGGAGAATTCTCCTGCTCAAGCAGTGATGTCATTTGCCGTCACCGCTTGAGCTGGAGAATTCTCCCACGCTGCCAGTGACGTGCATGAAGTGAGCTAAGTTCATTGGACAAGAACTCGGCTCATCTGGATGCCGTCACAGCCAGACACTGAGGAGCTTCACTCAGGAGCTTCTCAGTGTCTGCGGCATGGCAAGCTGGATGGCAGCTTTCTGCTACGATCCAGCCTGTCATGTCAATGTAGCAGAGCTGAAGCCGTCCTGGGAACCATGGAAAGGTAAGGATGAGGTTGGTTTATTATTTTACTTTTATTGCAGGAGATCGTTGGCTTCAACTGGAATGGGTGATACTGTAAGTAGAGTTTAATTTAGAACATTAAAGTATTGTGTCTTTATTTGAATTAAAGGACTTTATTCTGGGTGTTTGTGTTTTTTTTTAACTTTCACTATGGGGTTAGTAATGGGGGTGTCTTATAGACGCCTCTCCATTACTATCCTGGGATTGATGTCAGCTGGCATTATAAGCTGACATCAACCCCAGCCCTATTACCCCACTGCCACCGCTACAGGGCAGTGGGAAGAGCGAGGCTGGATGCACCATTTCTGGGGCGGCTGACGGCTGGTGTTTCTAGCCTGGGAGGGGACCAATATTCATGGCACCCTTCCTGGGCTATTAATATCAGCCCCCAGCTGTCTGCCTAGCCTTTGCTAGCTATTAATATAGGGGGGACCCCACATCATTTTTTTGGGGTCCCCCATTTTAATAGCTAGTAAAGACTAGGTATTCAGCTGGGGGCTGATATTAGTAGCCTGGGAAGCTCCGTGGGTATTACCCCTTCCCAGGCATCAAACATCTGCCCCAGCCGTCTGCTTAACCTCCGCTAGAGACTAAAATTACGGGGAACCCTATGCCAATCTTTTTTTAATAAATCCTTTATTTTAACACTAAATGACAAGTACAGTAACCAACACTGTCACTGTACTTATTATATATGTGACTGACATGTTTCTATCTATCTAATCTATGTGTGATGCTCTATTCTTTCTGTTCTAAATTGTCGGGTACCGATGTATGAAGCTGATGAATTGCCGGCCGCCTTTTTTAAAGAGATGGGTGCATGAAAATCGGAGGGCACTAGTGTGTTCCAAGTTCCCTGCTATGTTTTTCATGCACCCTCCTATATACCCTGCCTGTCTGCCTATATATTATGCCTGCCTGACATTTAATTGAGCACTGTTCCCACTGATTTGGGCAATTTTTGACCTTCTGCAGACCGCCGGGGGGAACGGCAGAAAAATGCTCGAGTTTCCCATAGACTTACATTGGGCTCGTTGCTCAGGTCGAGCACCCGAGTATTCCAATGTGCTCGACCCGAGCTTCGAGCACCCGAGCATTTTAGTACTCACTCATCACTAATCTTAAGAGCTCATTTACATATGAGAAAAATGTGGATTTCTCGGGAAGAAGACATCAAAGAATAAGATCAAAGATTTCAAGGTATCATTCTGTTCAGCATCCTATGACCCACATGCCCATATAGATGATTTAGGGGGGTTATTCCTACTGGCAGATTACCTTTGAAGATATTCTGCAGTCCAAAGTTAAAATATGATCTTATGTAGCCAATACTTAAGTACATATTTTTGGTGACCACTTTTTGACAGTTTCTGCCACAGTTCTGGAACTTTCTATGCCTCTTCACAAAATGGCCACCACTACCCTATGCACGGCATGCTTAGGAAGTATGATGCAAAATAGCCCACTTTAATGCCATCTTCTCAAGATAACCACCTGATAAGTCAAAGTCACTCTTAAATGAGATTTTCCACAAAAATAGGATATTTAGTTACAGCAATAACTTTGCCCGAAGGAAACAATGTGTAAATAACAAGAATTCACACAGCTTCACAACGAGAAAAATCAAAAAAGTTATGGTTCTCACAGATGGTCACAAAAGCCCACGTTTTTTTATTTATTTACTTTTTTAAGAGTAATAAAACATGCAAAATATATCAATCTGATCTAACTCTAATTATATTGACACACTCATACAGTGAACAATGTAAAAACAAAACCCAAAGGGCAAATGTTGTTTGTTTTTTTATTTTTCAGTTGCTTATTTTTTCCTTCTATACCAATAATTCTTCTCTTTTCTATTAGGTCTATGACATCACGTCATTAAAAACTGACTATCTGAATCCTTCTAATCCTGCATGAGTCATCCACCACTTCAACTCCTGACCCAGCTGCTCCACTCCTCTGCCCTGTCATGGACTCTGCACTGACATACAATTGTAGTTCTAATGATGACTCATGCAGGGAAATAGACTTCCTGTTTCTACATAGAGCTTAGAAGGATTCAGCTAGTCTGTTTTTAATCACGTGATGTCATAGCCCTAATGGAAAAGAGAATAATTAGTGGGATAGACGGGAAAAATGAGCAATTTTAAGTACACAGCACTGTATAATATGATGACTGCAGTATATTAAGAGGATAAAAATTTTGATGAGAGTGCTTATTTAAATCTGTTAGAGGCCATCAGCTCAAAAAGGCTACTTTGGACATACTTGGTGCTAGGTTTTCCATCTAGCAGATCCCAGAGGAACCCCAGCCTTCACCATTTAACCCTTATAAAGGGATCTGGACTTATAATGGGGTCCCCTGGGTCGCATCCATGGTGTAGCTGCTAGCCAGAGGAGAAAGCCTTAAGCCCCCGTCTCACATAGCGAGATCGCTAGCGAGATCGCTGCTGTGTCACGGTTTTGGTGACGCAACAGCGACCTCACCAGCGATGTCGCTATGTGTGACACTTTGCAGCGATCAGGCCCCTGCTGTGAGGTCGCTGATCGCTGCAAAGTGTCCTGGACCATTTTTTGGTCATTGCCCTCCCGCTGGTCAGCACACATCGCTGTGTGTGACCAGCGGGAGCAGCGATCAGGCTGGTAACCATGATGAACATCGGGTTACTAGGGGCACACGCGCACCTAGTAACCCGATGTTTATCATGGTTACGAGCCTGCTAAAGTGAGCAGTAACCTCCCGCTCACCGTAGCAGAGTGGTAACCATGATAAACAACGGGTTACAAGGTGCGCGTGTGCCCCTAGTAACCCGATGTTCATCATGGTTACCAGCCTGCTCCTGATTCAGCAGGCTGGTAACCGGAGCAGGACATCGTGGAAAGATTCTTTCCACGATGTCGCTGCTCCCCTGATCGTTGGTGAGCCTGCCTGTTTGACAGCTCACCAGCGACCATATAGCGACGCAGCAACGATCCCTGACAGGTCGTATCGTTGTCGGGATCGTTGTAGCGTCGCTAAGTGTGATGGGGCCTTTAGGCAAGGATAGTCAGACTATCTAGGTCAGTATCAGGAGAGGAAACAAACAGGTACAGAATCAGTAGATAAAACCAAAGTTAGAGGATAAGCAAAATACCAAGAAATCAGTCAAGTAAGAAGTCAGACAAGCTGGGGCCAAAGTTAGATAGGATTACAAAAAATACAAGATCAGAAAAAAAGCCACATGGCAACAGGAGAAAAGCAAACTAATAAACCCAGAGATGTTAAGGATAACCAATAAATTACTAGCAACTCCCAGCAGTTTGCGAAATATGGTGTAATGTTTCCCCATTGGCAACAATAGGGAGCTGACTGCTCCTGCTGGGCTGCTGAAACCTATTCTGCCTAACTGGGCGGCACTACAGGTCCCAGCCACAGCAATATTTCTGGCAGCACAGAACCGGAGTTGCCCAGCAATATTGGCCATAATGTCTCCTCGATCACCAACATTGCTCGCAGGGTGAATATGGAGGCACCTGACAACAGAAGCAGGTGCTGGTGAAGAGCTGTAACAATTACATGGTATATTTACCAATGCCAAATTATTGCTCTTTAAAAGTGTGGATGAAAATACTAAAGCCCCCCTCCAAATAAAATAACTAGTGTGAGATCTTTGATATAAATGTCTATTTATTTACATTTTAATTAAAGATCAAAATAGGCAATAATAGGGGCCATGTAGAAAAGGTTATATAGCATCATTATTATACATTTACATAATTGTCTGCTCCATCAGAGGCTGCACAGACGATAACAACATATACTTAGAATTCAAATCATAAAAGCAATAGGTGTGAATGTAATGAAATTAGCAGAACATGAACTATACCCATCATAATTCTGCTTGTGTTGCCAGACAAAGTACAATGTGTTCCCACATCCTGTTTAAGATTGTGTCAATAACGCAATGACTCTGAATCTCAATGGTGTCACAATGGTGTCACGATTCTTCAGCTTAATTAGCAGGTAATTTATCTTCATCATTAAGATGGAATATCTGCACAATTATAAACATTAGCTGTATCAGTCATTTTCATTTCTCCCTAAACAAACTGATAACAACTTGACCTAATGTTATTTTTATTAAATGCTGGAAAGGTTCTGGTTTATAGCCAAGTGTATATTCTATTAACATATACCTCACTGTTGGTACGCAACTCTAGGAGACCCAAATCAAGTCCCAAATTAAAACCCATAAAAAGGGGAAGGTGGCACTGTAGTATTGCTCGTATAGCGTATAAATAGGCAGTGTGATCACAAAAACATCTCATTACTACATACTGTCTTAAAAAGTTATATTTTTAAATATCTTAGAAAAAAATACAAAGTATACCAGAAAAATGCAGCGTTATTACATTTACGACATTTGTTTTATAGGGTCCCGATGTGGATAATGATTTTGAAATGGTTACTCAGCACAGCTGGCCCAGAAGAACTATGAATGGTGCTGTGCAAAAATGGTCATGTCCCTGGGACAGAACCACCACTACTTTTTTGAATAATATTGGGAGCATATGGAATTCATAAAAAATCTTGTATTAGGCACCTGTCAGCGATGTACAGTACAGACCAAAAGTTTGGACACACCTTCTCATTTAAAGATTTTTCTGTATTTTCATGACTATGAAAATTGTACATTCACACTGAAGGCATCAAAACTATGAATTAACACATGTGGAATGATATATTTAACAAAAAAGTGTGAAACAACTGAAAATATGTCTTAAATTCTAGGTTCTTCAAAGTAGCCACCTTTTGCTTTGATGACTGCTTTGCACACTCTTGGCATTCTCTTGATGAGCTACAAGAGGTAGTCACCGGAAATGGTTTTCACTTCACAGGTGTGCCCTGTCAGGTTTAATAAGTGGGATTTCTTGCCTTATAAATGGGGTTGGGACCATCAGTTGTGTTGTGCAGAAGTCAGGTGGATACAAAGCTGATAGTCCTACTGAATAGACTGTTAGAATTTATATTATGGCAAGAAAAAAGCAGCTAAGTAAAGAAAAATGAGTGGCCATCATTACTCTAAGAAATGAAGGCCAGTCAGTGCGAAAAATTGGGCAAACTTTGAAAGTGTCCCCAAGTGCAGTTGCAAAAACCATCAAGCGCTACAAAGAAACTGTCTCACATGAGGACCGCCCCAGGAAAGAAAGACCTAGAGTCACCTCTGCTTCTGAGGATAAGTTTATCCGAGTCACCAGCCTCAGAAATCGCAGGTTAACAGCAGCTCAGATTAGAGACCAAGTCAATGCTACACAGAGTTCTAGCAGCAGACACATCTCTTCAACAACTGTTAAGAGGAGACTTTGTGCAGCAGGTGTTCATGGTAAAATAGTTGCTAGGAAACCACTGCTAAGGACAGGCAACAAGCAGAAGAGACTTGTTTGGGCTAAAGAACACAAGGAATGGACATTAGACCAGTGGAAATCTGTGCTTTGGTCTGATGAGTCCAAATTTGAGATCTTTGGTTCCAACCACCGTGTCTTTGTGCGACGCAGAAAAAGTGAACGGATGGACTCTACATGCCTGGTTCCCACCGTGATATATAATGAACAAATAAAGTAGCACACTGTAACACTGAGTATATAGATATGAAATATGAATAGCATAACTGCTGTAGAAAATAGAAATAAATGAAAAAAAAATTTTGAAACATTTTTTAGTGCATGTAAATATGAAGTATGGAAAATTAATAGCATTACTGCTGTAAATAAATGAGAAATCTTAGCGCATAAATTGGCCAATTCATGTGTACCTGACAGCCGTGGTAAAGCGTTTCTCGATGTCAGGACCTATGAATGTGAATACCTCTCTAAGAGACCTCCGTCTGCTTATGTGTGGGAAAGACAGATCCTGATGCATTTAAAACCACCTGCGGCATGGGGGTGGGGGTGGAGTGCTCAGTCATCACTGAATCTAGTAACAAAGAAAATGACGGCACTTCCACTACAAAAACTAGGTGTGAACAGGTGCTTACTAAGAGCAGCTACCTCCATATATAATGAACAAATAAAGTAGCACACTGTAACACTGAGTATATAGATATGAAATATGAATAGCATAACTGCTGTAGAAAATAGAAATAAATGAAAAAAAATTTTTGAAAAATTTTTTAGCGCATGTAAATATGAAGTATGGAAAATGAATAGCATTACTGCTGTAAATAAATGAGAAATCTTAGCACATAAATTCTCATTGATTTACAGCAGTAATGCTATTCATTTTCCATACTTCATATTTACATGCGCTAAAAAAATTTTCTAACATTTTTTTTCATTTATTTCTATTTTCTACAGCAGTTATGCTATTCATATTTCATATCTATATACTCAGTGTTACAGTGTGCTACTTTATTTGTTCATTATATATGGAGGTAGCTGCTCTTAGTAAGCACCTGTTCACACCTAGTTTTTGTAGTGGAAGTGCCGTCATTTTCTTTGTTACTTGGTTCCCACCGTGAAGCATGGAGGAGGAGGTGTGATGGTGTGGGGGTGCTTTGATGGTGACGCTGTTGGGGATTTATTCAAAATTGAAGGCATACTGAACCAGCATGGCTACCACAGCATCTTGCAGCGGCATGCTATTCCATCCAGTTTGCGTTTAGTTGGGCCATCATTCATTTTTCAACAGGACAATGACCCAAACACACCTCTAGGCTGTGCAAGGGCTATTTGACCAAGAAGGAGAGTGATGGGGTGCTACGCCAGATGACCTGGCCTCCACAGTCACCAGACCTGAACCCAATCGAGATGGTTTGGGGTGAGCTGGACCGCAGAGTGAAGGCAAAAGGGCCAACAAGTGCTAAGCATCTCTGGGAACTCATTCAAGATTGTTGGAAGACCATTTCCGGTGACTACCTCTTGAAGCTCATCAAGAGAAGGCCAAGAGTGTGCAAAGCAGTCATCAAAGCAAAAGATGGTTACTTTGAAGAACCTAGAATATAAGACATATTTTCAGTTGTTTCATACTTTTTTGTTAAGTATATAATTCCACGTGTGTTAATTCATAGTTTTGATGCCTTCAGTGTGAATGTACAATTTTCATAGTCATGAAAATACAGAAAAATCTTTAAATGAGAAGGTGTGTCCAAACTTTTGGTCTGTACTGTATGCATAGCATTATAATAATCTATGAAGGTGTGCTGTGTTATCTTGCGCTAAGGCATTAGCAGAAGACCCTTTAAGGGGAATCTGTCAGCAGGATTTCACACTCAAAACTATTTATATGAGCATGTAGCTCTTTCAAAGACAAGTCTAGCAATGCCTTTATACGGCCAGTCTGAAAAATGACCAGTTCCTGAAAAATCTACAAATGATCCTGAAGAGCTATTGTAAATCTGAAGCCTATGTCACTCCAGCTCTATTACCACCCAGTGCCGCATCCTGCTTGACTGATGGCTCTGAAGTCACAGACTGGCCATGTACAGGTAGTGTTGGATGTGTCTCTGAAAGAGCTATACGCACATATAAATAGTTAGGAGGGTAAAGTCCTGCTGACAGATTCCCTTTAGGTCCTGTAAGTTACAATTTGGGACTTTCATGGATCAGAATTGTTTTATAATACATCCCACAGATGTTCATTCAGATTGAAATCTGGTGAAATTGGAGGCCAAGTCATCACCTTGAACTCTTTGTCATGTTTCTCAAAGGATTCCTGAACAATTTGGGCATTGTAGCAGAGAACATTATCCTGCTTAAAGAGACAACATCCATTTGGGAATACTGCTGCATTAAGGAGTGTATTTGGTCTATACAATGTTTAAGTAGGTAGTGCAAGTCAGAGTAACATTCACGTGAATGCCAGGACCCAAGGTTTTCTAACAGACCATTGCCAAGAGCATTACATTGCCTTTGATAACTTGTCTTCTTTCTATGGTGCATCCTGGTGCCATCTCTTACCCAGTTAAGTGGCACACACAGTCCACATAATATAAAACAAATTGTAAGCCATCAGACCAGGCTATCTACCATTGTTAAATAGTAGCAAGAGGTAAGCACCTTCAGTGGTGGACGGGCATTGGCATTGGCACTCTGACAAGTCTACAGCTACACAGCTTCATATGTAGCTAGAAGCGATGTTCTGTGTATTCTGCTACCTTTCTTCCATTCCAGGCATTTACTTCTTAGAAATTTGTCTTTTTGTGGAAATGGTCTAAATGGGCTAGCCTTCTCTCGCTGACATGTATCAATGCATCCACGACCACTTTGGGACACTTTTGGTAAATATGAAACACTGCATTCTGGGACCATGTCACAACACATTCCACTTTGGAGGTGTGCCGACCCAGTCATCTCAATTTGGTCCATGTCAAATTAGCACAGGTCCTTGTGCTTCCAAGACATCGACTTCAAGAACTCTCTGATTATTGGTTGCCTAATTTGAAACCTGCAGCGCAGGTCAATTTTCATGTGGATTCTGAGCTGATTCTTTGCACAACATATTGATTGGATTTGGTAAAAGTTCATTTAGCATACTGCTGCTGCAATAGCTGAGGGATTTGTGCATGGAAAATCCAGACGGAATTTCCATCTCATATTTGCCTAAAAGAAATACACTATAATAATTAACCCCTTAACACATTATCACCTACATGTATTTAACTTCAGGGGTTACAGTGTATAGAGGAGGCTCAGGAACTGAGCCTACTCCACACGAGTCTGATGCCAGCTATATTACATCGCCAGCATCTCTATCTAACAGCTGATAGCGGCATATAAATGCAAGGCATGCAGGTGCTCATGACGCGCCCCCTGGGCCAGTGCTGTTTGGGGATTACCCGGAGCCGGATCTGATGGGGGTTGTAGTCTCCGAGTGGCGGCGACCCGGTCCGTGCCCAGGGTGTCAAACTCAGTGTGTGGCAGTCTTTACAGATGTTATTAGTTGTTCTTAGTGTCGACTACGCCACCCGTTGATTTGCGGTCAAAAGGCCGCCGCTGCAGCAGGGTCCGCTGAGGCTGGTGGTATATGTGCAGCTGTGGTAGTATAACCCCCAACGGGAGGGGTATAGCCTCAGGGGGTCAGGTGTAGAGGATGGTGGTAGTGGTGGTGCAGTGTGGATGGTAAGAAGACTCAGAGTCGGGCTGTGCAGTTCAGGGTTTTTACTTACTGCTGTTCTGTTGGTCACTCTGGCCTTGAGTGACCGCCCGAGCCGTGCTGCGTCCACCAGGTCCTGGACTCGGCCAACCCCCAAGCAATTCTGGAGCGTGGTCCTGAGCTCCCTTTCTGACTGTCCTCTCTACTGGCCGTTCCCACCAGAGGTCCACTTATGTCCGGCTCCTTCGGGTCTCCTGTTGGGTGAACCTTCTTTGGCTTCCCTGACCCTATGCTCGGTGTGCCTTCTTAGTGGACTTGGTGAGGGGCTGCTCCACATGTAATGTCGCAGCCTCCGGTTCTTAGTTGAGGGTAGTTTCTCTCCTCCACTAATTTGGGATCCGGTTCCCTTGCGTGCCAACCCTTCACCCTTCTGGTTGTATACTGGGTTCTTGGGGTTCCTTCTTCTCCCCCTCTGGGTCCTTCTCTTCTCCTCTCTCTCTTCTCTCTGCAGGCGCTCCTGGACCTCTCTCAGGACTGACTGACCCTCTACAGAAGACTGACCCTGATCTAAGATGGTGCCCACCTTATATACTCCCTCTATGTGTGAGCTCAGGTGACCAGCACCCAATGAGCTCCTAGCCTTACCCAGACTGCTCCCCCTATCTGCCCCTACACTACTGGGATGTTCCACCCCCCTCCCACTCCAGCCAGGGACAGACACTGTCGTACCTGCACATATACTGGTGGGAGTACCGTCGGTCTGTCCCCCGGAAATGGGATGTATGTAGTGTATGCAGCTATCTGAGCTCAGTCCCACACTCCATCCTTACCCGGGAGTGGAATACCACACCTCTGGCTTGAGGTGTAATACCCCTGTAGCAGCCGAGTCCTCAGGGTGCTACATTCCCCCCTGGTAAATCACAGCACGTCCTCGGGCTGTAAGAGAATAAAACATCCATAAACATACAATTTTTTCCATAACAACATAAACATATAAAACATTATATATATATTTCTGCAGCATAAAACTTTTTCATAATAAACATTCTTGTAAACTTTCTTGTTCCTCCGGCCACGGTGCAACTTGTGACCGGGTAAAGTGCGACAGTCTCTTGTAGAATAACACAGCTTTCCTATAAAACCAGAAGGGGGCGCCTTAAAAAGCGCAACTATATACAAGGGGAAATATGGCCGCTCTCAGTCCTCGGCCAGGTATTAGGAAAGGAATGACCGCTCTCAGTCCTCGGTCAGTGGGAATAGGGACACACGGGTTTCAGTTCAATTTGCTGGTCCCAACGGGGACTATATTTTAACTAGCAGCAGTAACAGTTCTTATACCCTGACGGGTAACTATGTACAGTCTCTTTACCGTACTTTAATGACGGCGTACTCCTGCTCCTCCTTCAGACCCGTCCGGGTCCTCTTGCTCCTCTTCACACCGTAGCTCCTCCTCCGTCAGCCGGTGTACATGGGGGGCGTAGGGTCCTTTGGCACACTTGTGCCGGGTGAACGTGACCTCGTCCCCTACATATAGGTCACGACCTCTGTGTCCCTCCGGCAGATGGGACTCCACGTCTCTTCTGGTCACAAAGACGTCGCCGGGGGTGTGGTGATCCCTGATGAAGCCCCACCCGTGCTGCAATTGAAACTTAATCACAGTCCCGGTGGTACGGGGACCATGAGCTGCACGGGGGTCTCTCCTGGTCCTGCTCTTCTGCCCTGCGCTCTGTTCCTGCAGCCGCTGCTCACGGACCCGCCTCTCTCTCCGTTCTTGCTCGAAGACTGCCAACTGCTGGCGGCAGCACTCCACACGCTCCGCTGCGGCTGCCCGAGTTTCCTGAGTGAACCCCATGAGGTCTCCTCCGGTGGGGTCCCACTCGAACTGCGCTTCTTCCAGTGGGAGCGGGGTCCTCTTAACGGGCTTCGGAGCCGGAATCAGGGGCTCGCACAGGGGCCTTGCTTTTTGGAGTTCCAGTTGGTAGTACTCCGGTGGCCATCTAAAGGGCTGCCCATCCGGGCACGTATGCTGGGCAAATAGGTCTTCACCCAGGTGTGGCGCTGTGGATGTTGAGGGCGCGGTGGTGGTAGCGGCGCCCGGGTTCACCAGGCCTTGCGACCAGGCCTGGGGTACCCTGAACGTAAAGGGCACCGTGAAGACGGCGGCGCCCGGGGTTACTTGGCCCAGCGACCAGGCCGGTGGCTCAGTGGAGGTAGAGGGCGCTGTTGGTACTGCGGCGCCCGGGGGTACTAGACCTTGCGACCAGGCCGGTGGTGTTTCCTGCTTTGCCGCGCTCAGGGTTGAGGCGCGTGACGTCACAGGGGTCGCGGCCGCGGCTTCTGCTTGAGGCCTTGTCTGGAGCGGAGACGATGCAGCGACGGGCACGGCAGGGGGAATTTCGGGCTCTGCGACGGGGAGCTGGGGCAGGCACGTGGTTTCTCGGCTCGGGGTAGTGACGTCCCCTTTACCTGCCTCCATCTGTTCAGCTCCCTCTTCGGCGCCGTCTCCGGCCTTCACTCCTCCTGCACCATCCTCAGAGGCGGTCTGTCTCCTCGTCTCGGGTGGCGTGCTTCGCTGGCGGGTTCTTGCCTGCAGGGCCATCTCTCGGCTCCACTCCGTCAGCGTCTCTCGCTGCACCTGGGCCATCCTCCATGCGAGGCGCTCCAGCGCGGTCTGCGCACACTCCCGGTCTCGGGGGAGCTGTGCCAGGATCTCCACTAAGCCTAGTGGGGTTGTTGCTTGCAGCAGGCTCCTGACCACAGGGTCGGTGCTGCCTGACTCTCCTTCCATCTCCGGGTACGACTTCTCCGGAGTCCTCTCCAGACTTCTTGTCTCCGGGTGCGCTCTCTCCAGACTCCTCCAGGCTGCACCCATCTTCGCTCTCTTGTTCTGTCTCCGCCCACATTGAAGGTGGTCCCGGGGCAACTTTGTGATTGTCAGTTCCAGGGGCAGTTCTCTCACGCTGATGGACATCTCTAGCATCACAGTCTCCGTTGGTGGGGGCGGTTTCCGCTTTTGGCGCCATTCCTTTACCTGGCCCACGATGGGAGGTGACCTCTTGCCACCCTCTGGCACGCCCATAATGGCGTCCGCTCTTCCAAGGCGGGAAATTTTCTGGAAATGGCGGGAATCGTCTCCCAGTGGCGGGAAACTCCGTGGATGGCGGGAAAAAGCTGCAGATGGCGGGCAACCGGCGGGAAACGATCCGTGATGGCGTCCCATGGCGGGGACCCTCTGGAACCGGCGGGAGACTTCTTCTTGAGGTAAATTTGAACTTTTCTTCAGGCACGCAGTACCCGGTGGTTGCGGGCACGAAATCCTGCCGACTACGCCAAAGTTGACGCGCCCCCTGGGCCAGTGCTGTTTGGGGATTACCCGGAGCCGGATCTGATGGGGGTTGTAGTCTCCGAGTGGCGGCGACCCGGTCCGTGCCCAGGGTGTCAAACTCAGTGTGTGGCAGTCTTTACAGATGTTATTAGTTGTTCTTAGTGTCGACTACGCCACCCGTTGATTTGCAGTCAAAAGGCCACCGCTGCAGCAGGGTCCGCTGAGGCTGGTGGTATATGTGCAGCTGTGGTAGTATAACCCCCAACGGGAGGGGTATACCCTCAGGGGGTCAGGTGTAGAGGATGGTGGTAGTGGTGGTGCAGTGTGGATGGTAAGAAGACTCAGAGTCGGGCTGTGCAGTTCAGGGTTTTTACTTACTGCTGTTCTGTTGGTCACTCTGGCCTTGAGTGACCGCCCGAGCCGTGCTGCGTCCACCAGGTCCTGGACTCGGCCAACCCCCAAGCAATTCTGGAGCGTGGTCCTGAGCTCCCTTTCTGACTGTCCTCTCTACTGGCCGTTCCCACCAGAGGTCCACTTATGTCCGGCTCCTTCGGGTCTCCTGTTGGGTGAACCTTCTTTGGCTTCCCTGACCCTATGCTCGGTGTGCCTTCTTAGTGGACTTGGTGAGGGGCTGCTCCACATGTAATGTCGCAGCCTCCGGTTCTTAGTTGAGGGTAGTTTCTCTCCTCCACTAATTTGGGATCCGGTTCCCTTGCGTGCCAACCCTTCACCCTTCTGGTTGTATACTGGGTTCTTGGGGTTCCTTCTTCTCCCCCTCTGGGTCCTTCTCTTCTCCTCTCTCTCTTCTCTCTGCAGGCGCTCCTGGACCTCTCTCAGGACTGACTGACCCTCTACAGAAGACTGACCCTGATCTAAGATGGTGCCCACCTTATATACTCCCTCTATGTGTGAGCTCAGGTGACCAGCACCCAATGAGCTCCTAGCCTTACCCAGACTGCTCCCCCTATCTGCCCCTACACTACTGGGATGTTCCACCCCCCTCCCACTCCAGCCAGGGACAGACACTGTCGTACCTGCACATATACTGGTGGGAGTACCGTCGGTCTGTCCCCCGGAAATGGGATGTATGTAGTGTATGCAGCTATCTGAGCTCAGTCCCACACTCCATCCTTACCCGGGAGTGGAATACCACACCTCTGGCTTGAGGTGTAATACCCCTGTAGCAGCCGAGTCCTCAGGGTGCTACACTCACACACCTCCTATTGGTCTCCCATGATATGATTGTGGTGCACCGATGAGTTACCATGGTAGACAGGGGCCTGCTAAAGACCCCCGTTGTTGCCATATTGATACTGGTGTAAAGCTCAGCGACAGTCCAACTTTATAGGAGAACAAGATTTTCAATATATACTGAAATATTGTGGAATCTCTGTACAGATTGTAAGCAATTGGATGATTGCAGGTTTAAGTACCCTAAGGAGGCTAAAAAAATAAAGTAAAAAATGTAAAAAAAAGTATTTCAAAATATAAAAAAATTAAAAAAAGCATTGAGTCACACCCTTTTACCCGTTAAAAATAAAGAAGTTAAAAAGATAAACTCATTTCATATAGTCCATAAAAGTCCAGTCTATAAAAATATAATATTAATTAATCCAAACACTAACAAGAAAAAAAATAAACACCATATAACAGGTTTTATAGTTTTTTCCGGTAGCACTCCTCCCTTAAAATATGTAATAAAAATCAAAACATTATATGCACATAAAATTTGTATCAATAAAACCGTCAGCTTGGCACACAAAAAGAAAGAGCTCATATAGCTCAATCAATGAAAAAATAAACATGTTACAGGTCTCAGAAAATAGCAACACACATAGAAAACAAACAACATTGATAATCACTTCAATGAAGATGTGGAATTTATTCAAAATATTTGTATTAACAATTGGGAAAGAGATGTTAAACAAATTTTTACCTGAGATCAATGGTTAAAAAGCCTCAATGGGCAAAGTGCAGCCTGCAGGTCACATCCGGCCCTCTGGCTGTTGCAGTCTGGCCTACGGACTGAGACCGTGGCCGCATCATGCCCTCTTGGCCCGCTGTGCTGCCGTCACCGCTATCCACATCCTCAGGATGCAGATAGCGGTGGATATATTGGTGGAGTAGGAGCTGCCCACTCCTTCTTCCACCAATCAGCGTATGACGTCATTTCATCATGTCAGCTGTGCACTGTGGGGAGTCAGTGCACAGGAGCAGAGGCAGAGCGTTGGAGGAATGGGAGCGAGGTATGTGGCATTTTTTTTCATAGGTATGGGATGTTAGTACGTACAATTGAGGCTATATGGGGCTCATTCTGTATGTGGGAGACTATGTGGGGCTCTTGCTGTATATGGTAATGTATGTGGGGCTCATTCTGTATATGGGAGGCTATGTGGCTCTCATGCTGTATATGGGAGGCTATGTGGAGCTCATTCTGTATATGGGACGCTATGTGGGGCTTATTGTCACGCTAGGTTTGGGAAAGACTTAGTGCAACACAGAGGGAAGAGGGAAAGGGAGCCCAGACACTAGGGAAAGGGGGAAGTGGACACCTACTTGCCTGGTCTAGTGTCACCCTGTTTCAACTACAGTCCCTGTATTGCCTCTTCAGAAATCGCTGCATGCGTGCCTCGCCCTGTCTTTCCCTGGCGTATGGCTAAGGCTAGGGATGGGAGAAGATGAGCACTAGTTGATCTCCACTAAACTCTATGTACAACAAGGGTAGACAAACAGGGGGAGAATGCTTAGCTTTAGATGACTCCAGACTAATGCGAACTCGGTCTCAAGCTCCAGAGAGGACGAAGTACTGCTCTTGCTAAGCCTTCACAAGTAGAAATGGATATAGCCGGCACCTCCCTCTCAGACACACCAGATATATATATATACCCAAGCCAGGGAGCTAATTACCAGAGGGAGGTAGCCACTAGGTCCTAGATACAGCCTCTCATCTAAGAATATGTCTATAATGCCAAACGTAGAGATCTTCTGAAATCAACTGCAGGGCGACTGTCAGTCACCTCTGATACACCCGTGACACTTATGCTGCATATGGGAGGCTATGAGGGGCTCATGCTGTATATGAAAGGATATGTGGGACTCATGCTGTGTATAGGGGGCTATGTGGGGCTCATGCTGTGTATGTGAGGCTATGTGGGTCTCATTCTGCATATAGGAGGCTATGTGGGGACACTGATGTAAATAGGAGGCTATGTGGGAACTCATGCTGTATATAGGAGACTATTTGGGGGCTCATGCTGTATATGCTGTATATAGTAGGTTATGTGGGGGCTCATACAGTATACAAGAGGCTATGTATGGGCTCATACTGTATATAGGGGGCTGTGTGAAGACTCATACGGTATATAGGCTGATGTCAGCATGCTTAATTATTCCCCTCTTTGTCAGAGGGAATTCGATATGAATGTAGATATTCTACACATCTTTTGAGGCTGTTCCAAGTTAAAACTGCTCTGGGATGATATTTATTCTCTAATGAATCAGATTACCCATTTAAACTTTAGTATTACCCCTCAGAGGACACTTTTATCATTAAACTTAGAGACTATTCAATTAACAAATAAACCTATTATTATTCTTTTTTTTGTAGTCAAAAATCTAATAGAAGCAAGATGAAAATCCACTTAAATACCTTCCATTTCAAAAGTTATTGAACAAACATGGTCACACCTCGTCTATCAGGATAATGGTAACCTACTATTTTTTTTCTATTATTCTGATAAATATTGCACACCACTAGAAACAATATTGTATCTTTGTACTTTTTGCCTATTATATATAGTGTTTTAAGGAGTGACACTTGGACCCTCTTTCCTTTTTAACAATGTTTGTATATAAAAATCTTAATAAAAATATTTTGAAAAGAAAATGGAAGCACACCAAAAAGTAATTTACATACTTTGAATTTTTTTTCATCACTTAAATAAAAAAAATCTATGGAAATTTGATATTTCCAAAATTTTACTGACCTGGAAAATCATGATTCAGAGTCCTTTGTACTATACAGTAAACACTGTAAAAATAAATCCAAAAACCCATGGGGGGATTGTGTTATGCACATGGCCCAGTCTGTTTGATTTTCTTGTGCTCCACATCGGGCTTTGCAATTAGCCCAGCGTGCTCCTATTATTATTATTATTTATTATTATAGCGCCATTTATTCCATGGCGCTCTACATGTGAAAAAGGGGTATAATACAAGAACAATTACAATAATCTTGAACACAATGTGACAGCGTCTGGTACAGGAGGAGCGAGGACCCTGCCCGCGAGGGCTCACAATCTACGAGGGATGGGTGAGGATACAGTAGGTGAGGGTACAACTAGTAGTGCATCGGTATGGTGGAGCGGTGGTTACTGCAGGTTGTAGGCTTGTCGGAAGAGGTGGGTCTTCAGGTTCCTTTTGAAGGTTTCCACGGTAGGCGAGAGTCTGATACATTGGGGTAGAGAGTTCCAGAGTAGGGCAGAAGCACGGGAGAAATCTTGTATACGGTTGTGGGAGGAGGAGATAAGAGGGGAGTAGGGAAGGAGATCTTGTGAGGATCGGAGGTTGCGTGCAGGTATGTAATGGGAGACTAGGTCGGAGATATATGGAGGAGACTGGTTGTGAATGGCTTTGTATGTCATGGTTAGGGTTTTGAACTGGAGTCTCTGAGCAATGGGGAGCCAGTGAAGAGATTGACAGAGAGGAGAGGCCAGGGAATAGCGGTGGGACAGGTTGATTAGTCGAGCAGCAGAGTTTAGGATAGATTGGAGGGGTGCGAGAGTGTTAGAGGGGAGGCCACAGAGCAGGAGGTTGCAGTAGTCAAGGCGGGAGATGATGAGGGCGTGCACTAGTGTTTTTGCAGATTCATGGTTTAGGAATGTGCGGATCCGGGAGATATTTTTGAGTTGGAGTCAGCAGGAAGTGGAAAGGCCTTGGATATGTGGGTTACCCCAAGGCAGCGAGCTTGAGGGACTGGGGAGAGTGGGCAGCCATTGACGTTGATAGATAGGTCAGTTGGGAGGGTTGAATGAGATGGCGGAAAGATGGTGAATTCTGTTTTGTCCATGTTAAGTTTTAGAAATCTGGCAGAGAAGAAGGATGAAATAGCAGACAGACATTGTGGGATTTTGGTTAATAAGGAGGTGATATCGGGTCCAGAGAGGTAGATCTGTGTGTCATCAGCATAGAGGTGATAATGAAAGCCATGAGACTCTATGAGCTGTCCCAGGCCTAAGGTGTAGATGGAGAAGAGCAGGGGTCCTAGAACTGAACCTTGGGGGACACCGGCACATAGGGGGCGAGATGAAGAGGTGGTGTGTGAGTGGGAGACACTGAATGTCCGGTCTGTTAGGTATGAGGAGATCCAGGATAGGGCCAAGTCTGTGATGCCGAGAGATGAGAGAGTCTGGAGTAAGAGGGAATGGTCCACTGTGTCAAATGCAGATGACAAGTCTAGGAGGAGGAGGACAGAGTAGTGTCGCGTAGATTTGGCGGTTAGTAGGTCGTTTGTGACTTTAGTCAGTGCAGTTTCAGTAGAATGGTGCGGTCGGAAACCTATGTGTTGTTTTTCCTGGGCCTATATAAGGCCTCTCAAGACACATACCTGTGTCTTGTTATCGCTCTAATACTTGCTAGTAGATCTCTTTATTGTCTGTGAGCTGTTCCAGTCCTTGGCTGTCTGTGGTTTCCCTTCCATGAGTTTCCCGTCCATGCAGTTTCCAGTAACCTTGCTACCTGTCTTTGGAGGACTTCACCTACTTGTCTGTGGTTTCCAGTAACTTTGCTACCTGTCAGTGGTCTTCTGGACTTTATCTACCTGCCTTCAGTTTCCAGTATCACTTCCAACTTGCCTGCAGTTTCCAATATTGCAACCTGCCTGCAGTTTCCAGGATGTCTTCCTGGCTGTCTGCAGCTTCCATGGTATTCAGACTTTCTAGTTTATCCGGAGTTCTGCCTGCTACTGTCCCCAGTTTTCTAGGATGTTTTCTACGTGTCTGTCTGTGGTTTTCGGGACGTCTTCCTTGCTGTGTGCAGTTTCCATGGTATTAGAATTTCTTCTTATTTCGGATTTTTGTCTGTTACCTGTCTGCATCTCGATGATGCCTCCTGTCTGAGTCTCGATGACGCCTCCTGTCTGAGTCTCGATGACGCCTCCTGTCTGAGTCTCGATGACGCCTCCTGTCTGAGTCTCGATGACGCCTCCTGTCTGAGTCTTGATGATGCCTCCTGTCTGCCGACGGATTCCAGTCCTTGAGTCTCCAGTCTGCTTATGTTCTGCCTGAGGTCTTCAGTAGCTCTTCAGTCTGTCCAAGGTCTTCAGTAACTGCAATCTGCCCGAGGTCTTCAGTACTTCTGTGGTCTACTGGAAGTCTCCTGCCTGCTAGTGGTTTCTAGCATTCCTCCTGCTGGCCTGTGGTCTCCTGGATGTTGCTAGTGTGCCTACAGTTTCCAGTATCTTGCCTGCTTGTCTGTGGTTTCCAGGATTTTATTTAGTCTTTAAGTTTGCCTTATTCGTGCTTGCCTGTAGATTCAAAGATGTCTGCTGTCCACTTGAGGTTTTCAAAACTTTATTAAAACTTTAGTTTGCCTTCTACATGTCCACCTTCTTGCTTGTGGACTACTGGATATCTCCTGCTTGCCTGCGGTTTCCAGTCCCTCACCTGTCCGTGTTCCATATGCTCCACCTAGCTGCTTCACTGACGCCCGTGGTCCATGTGCACACCTGGACCTTAGGCTTATGTAACAGATTGCAATTTTTTTACAATTTCACCTCATTTAAAATGTTTTCACTTATTACAATACATTGAATGGTAAAATGATTGGTGCATTTCAAAACTACAACTCACTCCACAAAAAATAATTCTTCATACAGCTATGTCGATTAAAAAATAAAAAAGTTATGGCTCTTGGAAGAAGGAGAACAAAAAACAAAAACACACAAAAAAAATCCCAGTCCTTAAGAGGTTAAAGGTATAAGAGACAGTCCATTAAAATATATTTTCTGAATTATACATAAATGCAATATATAACAGTATAACTAGGCTTACCAATAAGCCATATGGGATAATATAGCCCATTCCAAGGCCTGAAACCCATAAATGTATGTGAGCAATTAATCTAATATCGGATTTCCACTAAATATATAATGATGTGATTACAAATCATATCTTAATTATCTGAATTTTAATTTGACTTGTCTTCTTAATGACCAGCCCAAAACTTTTGTATCCTTTTCGCCTAATTCAAGCAATTCAATTTTCCTTAAGGTCTTCCTAGCCTACATGGGGTTAAGTTATTCTTCAAACTAGTCACCCCAGGAATAAGGAAATTTTTTTTTGTCACCACCAATTAAAAACTTTTATGAATTAGAACTGTTATAAAACAATTAAGCTTCACAAATGCAAGTGTCTCAGGGAGGGAAATCCTAGAGGAAATTCTTCTTATTAAAACTGTAATTTTAATTTCCATTAAATGGAGAGTAAGACTTTAACAGACGATAGGTTGACAAATTATTCCTTAATGTCAGGTGAGCTTATTTGAAATGAGATAATGTATCTGCATCGTTCCAGAATCACTACATTCACATCTCTTCCCACTAATTAATCTAATTCAGTCATCGTGATTACCACCTCATAGTATTCATTTTTCAGGCAAAGTCTTTTGTAGCAGCCTACACTCTACGCTTATTACTGTGTAGCAAAGGCTAATTAGATGGTATATTAAACGAACAAAGAAGCAAATACAAATGACTGTTTTGTACAGTTTGTAAATTATATATGGGAAGATATTGGAGGATGTATCCCATTAATTTGTTCTGATGATCATCAATTTGTTTAAATGAACTCATTATCAGTGTAGTCTGGCCATGAACACTTACATTTGTCTACGGACATGCTCATTTATTGTCTATGACTATACTCATTTATCCTACGGGCTAAAAATGTGCTTAAACTAAATATTCTGTAATTATTATGCAGCTTGTGTAAGCCAAAGGTATAAAATAGAGATTTCAATAATCACTCAATAATATTTTAAAGGGCTTAAGTTTAGCCATCCATCTGAAATTTACATATATTAAATAATCTGTATATCAAATAAAAAATGGGAAGTGTAAAAGTATATTTCTATTTACTAAATGTCTCATGGTGCTCATTAGAACATTGTATATCTTATTATTACATATATACTCTATGTGGGCAGTCATGTAGCCAAACTTCAAGGTACACGTGCACTTTCTTGCGTATTAAGTAAAGTAGGTACAGAGAAGACACTTTAGAAGTAATATGCACAAAAGTGAAGCATACCTATTTTTTTACTTAGTTATCCTCCAGGCATTGCAAAGTTCTGATTTTTTTTGTAATAAACTTCATTACCTCGTTTTGCTTTGTTCATCCAAACACCAATGCGCAGGACTGTCTCACATGGCCAGTTCATGCTCCTTTAGAAGCTGCTTTCAACTGTTGCTAAGTAAGATCAGTACTCTATTTATAAACAATCAGAGGAGAGAAATTATCCTCTATTACCCTCTTCTTCATTCCCCTACTCAGACAGGCGAATTCCCCTGCTCTGTAAACTCAGTATGATCTTAGCTGAGCAGCTGCTAAAAGTAACTTTTAAAGGAGCATCAACTGTCCATGTGAAATAGCACTGTAGCATTGTGTTTGGGAGAAAAAAAGGCTAATCCATGATTACATGTAAAATTGTACTCACAAAAGGCAGCTTTATAGAGAAGTAATTTGCTTCTCTCTCTTCAAGTTTTTTCTTACATTTTCATACATTTTTTGCTAACTTTTACTTTCAAAGTTGTATCTGAATCCATTCTTAGATGAAAATAAAATCTACACTTTAGTAAAGAATCAACATTTTGGAAATTCTTTTTACAACAATGTCACTTTGATTGCGTAGTCCAAGAAGTGAAGTTGAAAATTGTAAAATAAAGTAAATACTGTTCTAAAAAATAGCTAGTAATTGCTTTTGGACCACCCAATATCTTAAAACGTAGGGCTGGTCATCAAATGACTTTGCAATGACATTTTAGAACACCATTGCAGAGTCAGCATCATCAGAGATCATGCAGCTGTAGGAGTTGGGAGCCTGCAGTCAGACACAGCTTGACTTCCCATAGTGTAGACAAAGATGGTTTATTGTCATCTCTGCTTTCCTGATCACTATATACGCAGTGCTAAATGAGTGATGTGTATACAGTTTAGGAAGGAGAAACATTGTTTCCTCCTCCTATGCCAACTGCTTGGTCTTAGTAGACCCAGATCAGCTTTTGCAGTGTTGGCAGGCAGATGAATTTTCCCTGCACCTGGGGCTTAAATGGCAACCCCGGTTACAGTGAAAATCAACAATAATAGAAAAAAAACAGGCAAAAATTATTTACATTTCCAAACAAGAAACAATTTTAGCACTCTTAAAACTGCATATATGAGAATAAATGAAAATGTACCTGGTAATAAATAGGGAAAAATGGCCTGGTCTTGAACTGATTAATAACTACTATTTGAGTTTATCAAACTTTACAAATAAAAGGTTGTGTAGGCATTATTAACCCCTTCATGATCTTGCGATTTTCCATTTTTGCGCTTTCGTTTTTTCCTCCCTTTACCCCAAAACCCATAATTGTTTTATTTTTCCATCCCCATAACCATATGAGGGCTTGCTTTTGTGGGATGAGTTGTACTTTTGAACGATAGCATTCATTTTACCATATAGTGTACTGGAAAGCAGGAAAAAAATGACAAGAGCATTAAAATTGCAAAAAAAGCACAACTCCACAATTGTTTTTTGAGTTTTTTATTTACCATGTTCACTATAAGCTAAAACTGACCTGGCAATATGATTCTCCAGGTCAGTACAAGTATGCTGATACCCAACATGTATAGGTTTTTTTTTAAGTGCTGAAAAAAATTCAGAAATTTGTAAAAGAAAAAAATTTTTTATTGTGTCACCATTTTCCAAGACCCGTAGCATTTTCATTTTTTGGGATTTCTGGATACCATTTTGGGGTGCATACTATGTTTTGATCGCCCCTTATTGCATTTTACTGCAAAGTTGCGGCAGCTAAAAAAAAGTATTTCTGTCATTTTGATTTTTTCTCTCGTTACACCATTTACCAATCAGATAAATTTTATATTTTAATAGATAGGACTTTTACGAATGCAGTGATAACAAACATGTGAATTCTTTTTTTTTTAATTGTTTATTTTTTTAATAGGGAAAAGATTTGAACTTGAGCACTGCTATGTATGGCAGAAATCATGATCCCCTATGAACGCCGGCCACAAGCCAAGACCCCCGGCTGTCATGACAACCCATCAGCACCCTGTGATCACGCGACATGGGCATCAAAGGGTGGGATTAATGACATGCTTCTGTCTAGTGCGTGTTAATCCCAGTGTCAGTGATTGACAGTGGCTGCTAAAGGCACATGATGGCTTATTAAATCAGTCATCACATGCTAGAGAAAGATGTGGTTTCACACACATCAAAGGCAAAAACACGACCTTTGATGTAAATATACGTCAAAGGTCGTGAAGGGGTTAAATATGCAGTGGGGAAAATAAGTATTTAACACGCTGTCAATTTTGCAAGTTTTCCTACCTACAAAGAATGAAGAGGTTTGTAATTTTTATCGTAGGTACACTTCAACTGTAAGAGACAGAATCTTAAAAAAAATCCAGAAAACCACATTGTATGATTTTTACATAATTAATTTGCATTTTATTGAATGAAATAAGCAGTTGATACAATAGAAAAATAGAACTAAATATTTGGTACAGAAACCTTTCTTTGTAATTACAGGGGTCAGACGTTTCCTGTATTTCTTGACCAAGTTTGCACAAACTGCAGCAGGGATTTTGGCCAACTCCTCCTTACAGATCTTCTCCAGATCTTTCAGGTTTCAGGGCTGTCTTATGGAGCCACTCCTTAGTTGCCCTGGCTGTGTGTTTCCGGTCATTGTCATGCTGGAAGACCCAGTCCCGACCCATCTAAAATGCTCTTACTGGGGGAGGAGGTTGTTGGCCAAAATCTCACAATACATGACCCCATCCTCCTTTCAATGCGGTGCTGTCGTCCTGTCCCTTCTGCAGAAAATCACCCCCAAAGTATGATGTTTCCCACACCATGCTTCATGGTTGGGACATTGTTCTTGGGGTTGTACTTCTTCTTCCTCCACACATGGCGAGTGGAGTTGATACCAAAAAGTTTTATTTTGGTCTCATCTGACCACATGACCTTCTCCCATGCCTCCTCTGGATCATCCAAATACTTATTGGCAAACTTCAAACGGGCCTGGACATATTCTGGCATGAGCAGGGGGACCTTGTGTGCCCTGCAGGATTTTAATCCATGATGGCGTAGTGTGTTACTAACGGTAATATTTGAGACCGTGGTCCCAGCTTTCTTCAGGTCATTGACTAGGTCCTCCCGTGTTGTTCTGGGCTGATTCCTGACCTTTCTCAGAATCATCCTTAGGCCACGAGGCGAGAACTTGCATGGAGCCCCAGACCGAGGAAGATTGACAGTCATCTTATGCTTCTTCCATTTTCTAATAATTGTGTCAACAGTTGTTGCCTTCTCAACAAGCTGCTTGCCTATTGTCCCATATCCCATCCCAGCATTGTGCATTGTGTCTACAATATTGTCCATGGTTTCCTTAGACAGCTCTTTGGTCTTGGCCATGGTGGAGAGGTTGGAGTGTGATTGATTGAGTGTGTGGACAGGTGTCTTTTATACAGGTATAAAGTTCAAACAGGTGCAATTAATACAGGTAATGAGTGCAGAGTAGGAGGGCTTCTTTAATAAAAACTAACAGGTCTATGAGAGCCAGAATTTTTGCTGGTTGGTAGGTGATCAATTGCTAATTTCAAGTAATAAAATGCAATTTAATTATTTAAAAATCATACAATGCGATTTTCTCGTTTTTATTTTTAGATTCTGTCTCTCACAGTTGAAGTGTACCTACGATAAAAATTACAGACCTCTCCATTCTTTGTAGGTGGGAAAACTTGCAAAATCGGCAATATATCAAATAGTTATTTTCCCCACTGTATATCTTATAACACATACAAAAATCCAGCACAGGACCCATGTGATTAATTAAAATAATCTGTATTATATACAAAGTGGACATGACACATTGCTGAAAACTATATATGACAGGACAGGACATAGTAACATAGTTTTTTAAGGTTGAAGGAAGACTAAGTCCATCTAGTTCAACCCATAGCCTAACATGTTGATCCAGAAGAAGGCAAAAAAAAAACCATGTGGCAAACACTAAGCTCCATGTTGAGGAAAAAAATTCCTTCCTGACTCCACATATGGCAATCAGACTAGTTCCCTGGCTCAACGCCCTACCAAGGAATCTAGTATATATAACCTGCAATATTATAATTTTCAAGAAAGGCATCCAGGCCCTTCTTAAATTTTAGTAGTGAATCACTCATTACAACATCATGCGGCAGAGAGTTCCATAGTCTCACTGCTCTTACAGTAAAGAATCCGCGTCTGTGATTATGATTAAACCTTCTTTCTTCCAGACGTAGAAGATGCCCCCTTGTCCCTTTCTCAGGCCTCAGAGTAAAAAAGATCAGTAGAAAGGTCTTTGTACTGTCCCCTCATATACTTGTACATAGTAATAAGATCACCCCTAACCCTTCGTTTTTCCAAAATAAATATCCCCAAGTGTAATAACCTGTCTTGGTATTGCAGACCCCCCAGTCCTCTAATAACCTTGGTCGCTCTTCTCTGCACCCTCTCTAGTTCAGCTATGTCTTTCTTATACACCGGAGACCAGAACTGTACACAGTATTCTAAGTGTGGTCGCACTAGTGACTTGTATAGAGGTAAAATTATGTTCTCCTCATGAGCAGCTATGCCTCTTTTAATGCATCCCATTATTTTATTTGCCTTTGCAGCAGCTGCCTGACACTGGCCACCAAAGGTGACCTTGTCGTCCACCAATACACCCAGGTCTTTTTCAGTGACAGTTTTGCCCAGTGTTTTACAATTAAGCATATAATTATACATTTTATTTCCTCTGCCCAAGTGCATTACCTTACATTTATCCCCACTAAAGCTCATTTGCCATTTATCAGCCCAAGCTTCTAGTTTACATAGCTCCTCCTGTAATATAAAATTGTCCTCCTCTGTATTGATTACCCTGCAGAGTTTAGTGTCATCTGCAAATATTGAAATACTACTCTGTATGCCCCCTACAAGGTCATTAATAAATATGCTAAAAAGAAGCGGGCCCAATACTGACCCCTGTGATACCCCACTGTTAACTGTGACCCAGTCTGAGTGTGTTCCATTAATAACCACCCTTTGTTTCCTATCACTGAGCCAGTTCTTAACCCACTTACATATATTTTCCCCTATTCCCATTGTTCTCATTTTATGTATCAACCTTTTGTGTGGAACCGTATCAAAAGCTTTTGAAAAGTCCATACACACAACATCCACTCTATTTCCTTGGTCCAGTCCGGAACTTACCTCCTCATAAAAGCTGATCAGATTAGTTTGATAGGAACGGTCCCTCGTAAACCCATGTTGATATTGGGTCATGAGGTTATTCTTCTTCAGATACTCTAGTATAGCATCTCTTAGAAAACCCTCCAGGATTTTACCCACAGTAGAGGTTAAGCTTACTGGCCTATAATTTCCATTTTTTAGCTTTTTACTATTTATGTAGTTAAAGAATATTTTGGGATTATTTTTACTTTCTCTGGCAATGAGTCCCTCTGTCTCAATCTTTGCTGCCTTGATTTGTTTTTTACAGAATTTATTTAATTTTCTGTACTTATTTAATGCCTCATCACTACCTATTTGTTTTAGTTCTCTAAATGCTTTTTTTTGTCACTTGCGCCCCTTACAGCTCTATTTAGCCATTGTGCTTTCCTCCTATTTCTAGCATGTTTATTCCCATAGGGTATATATTGTACACAGGTCCTATTCAGGATGTTAATAAATGTCTCCCATTTGCTTTGTGTAGTTTTATGTCTCGGGATATCGTCCCTGTTTATTGCACTAAGATCATCTCTCAACAGTTGGAAATTTGCCTGCCTTAAGTTTAGTGTCCTTGTAACCCCTCTACTACACATCTTATTAAAGGATACATGAAAACTTATTATTTTATGATCACTTTTACCCAAGTGACCCCCAACTCGTATATTTTATATGCAGTCTGGCCTGTTGGTTAATATTAGGTCTAGCAGTGCCCCCCTTCTTGTTGGATCTTGAACCAGTTGTGAAAGGTAATTGTCTCTCATAGTTGTCAAAAACCTATTACCTTTGCGGGAACTACAGGTTTCTGTTCGTCAATGTATTTCAGGGTAGTTAAAGTCCCCCATAATAATGACTTCTCCTTGAGTCACTGCTTCATCTATTTGCTTTATGAGGATATTCTCCGCTGCTTCCATTATTTTTGGAGACTTATAACTATCAGTAATTTATTCTTTTTTCCCCCTTCCCTTATCTCCACCCACAGGGACTCTACATTTTAATTAAATTCACATATATTCTCACGCAAGATGGGTTTTAAGGATGATTTTACATATAAACACACACCCCCCCTCGCTTGTTTGTACGGTCATTTCTGAACAGATTATAGCCCTGTAAATTAACTGCCCAGTCATGGCTCTCGTCCAGCCATGTCTCAGATATCGCCGCCATGTCATAATTATTTTCCAGCAAAATTAATTCTAATTCCTCCAGTTTGTTGGTGAGGCGTCTGATATTAGTGTACATGCATTTTATGTATCTCTCTGTACCTCTATTCCTTCTTACTATATTGACTGTTCTAACCCCACCCCCAATTTCTTTATTTGTGCCCAGGTCACTATCTGCACTATCTTCCCACCTATAAAATGAATATCCTCCCCTCCAATCCCTAGTTTAAACACTCCTTCAACCTTCTAGCCTTTTTCTCCCACAGCACAGCTGCATCCTACCCATTGAGGTGCAGCCCATCCCTAGCGTAGAACCTGTAGCCAACTGAGAAGTCCGCCCAGTTCTCCAGGAACACAAACCCCTCCTTGCTACACCAATTCCTGAGCCACTTATTTATCTCTCTAATCTCCCGTTGCCTCTCTGGCGTGGCATGTGGTACAGGCAGTATTTCAGAGAATGCCACCTTGGAGATCCTTGCTTTAAGCTTGCAGCCTAATTCCATGAAATCATCTTTAAGAACCTTCCACCTACCTCTAACTTTGGTAGCTACACCTCAGGATTTAAGTGCAATGTAGTTAACTCTTGAACACACAGGTAGTAAAATAAGAGACTGTAAAACTGTAGAGAAAAAATAGGTTTTAAAAAGCCCAATAAAATTAAACAGGTAGAAAAGCACTCAGCAGTTCACAATTCAGCAACTCACAGCAATTCACACAGGTATTTGCTGCAGGAATCCCAAATACCTCTTCACTGAATCACAAGTCACACACTTGCGTTCGCACTTACGCTCTGTTCACACTCGCTAAGGAAGAAGATTTAAAGAGTATTTTTTTGTTTTTCACCTTTAGCAGCAATCCAACCTACAGCTCAATGCACTTCCAAAGGACAATCAAGACAAATAAACTAAAATAAATGAAGGTGGAGGAACAAGCTATTATGTAGATATGAGGGAAAAAAAGTGGTGTAGGAAAAAGCAGGTATGACCACTTATAAAATGTAAAAATATTTCTTATTAATATTTATTTCTTTATGACAATTTTCTTTATACTCTATATGGGAAGAAAGCTGTCATTGAGCAGCTCAAGAAGCCAACAGCTCATTAATTAAAAGGGGTGGTCGGAAGTTCAAACTAATTTTCATTCTAAATCAATATCTATTTAATGCCATAATCTAAACTATTTTCTAATATACTTCATTAAAAAATAAAAACTCTCTATCCTTCTATCTGCTTTTATTATTTTTTAATACTTCCTTTTTTAGTGATGCTTCATTTAAGAATCCCAGTGCACACCGAAACACTCAAACAAAGTGTCATCAGGGAGCAGAGACTGCGGTTACCGCAGAAGATACCTGAAACAGTGTTATCAGGCTGCCATTGTTCTCAACAGTGCAGGTCCTGTGTACACAGGATGATGCATTGCCGAGAATGATGATCCTTTGTGCAGCATACTTTGCTCATACATTGGGTGATCGGCAGTCTGTAGACTGCAACATTATCGTGACATGAGCGTTCTTAGGACATGATTTCTATCAGCAGGATTTCACACAAAATATTTATACCTTCTAGATTGTCAGCCCTTGCGGGCAGGGTCCTCTCTCCTCCTGTACCAGTCAGTGACTTATTTTTGTTCAAACTATTGTACTTGTTGTTTGCTACTTATACCCCTTTTTCACATGTAAAGCACCATGGAATTAATGGCGCTATAATAATAAATGATAATAATTAGTGTTGAGCGAAGATGCTCGACACTGCTCGGTACTCGCCCAAGCATCACGTTACTCGGGATGTTCGGCGAGCACCGAGGATTTCCGGGTTACTCGGGCGGGAGCTCGGGTCTCCGCCCTGCATGTTTGGCGCTCTTTACAGAGCCAATGAACATGCAGGGATTGCCAGCCAGTCACTGTAATGCCGCAGCCATGTTGTTTGTGGGCATTACAGTGATTGGCTGGCCGCACAGCGTCACCTCGAGTATTTAAAACCGGGCGCCGCCATCTTGGACACAGTCGCTCCGGATCAGACAGTGTAGGGACAGCGCTGCTGATTTAGGGAGAGATATATCCTGCAAAATAGTTAGTGTAGGGTCTGTAAAGGCTGCCAGATCAAACAAACAGTCCTTCTCAGGACTAATATCCATCCCAGGTATATCAGGCAGGCAGGCAGGCAGGCTGTATAGGAGACGCAGTGGTTATACCAGCAAACGCTGCATTACAGTCCTGACTTACAGACTTAGCTCCAGGTCCCGGAGGCCAGGAAAAATCCTTTTTTTTTATCTAAATCCTCTTCTTTTTTTCCTCCTTCACAATGTACAAATACCCATCTTATTAACCTTTTGGTGCCCCCCCCCCAAAAAAAAAAAAAAAGTGTGCCTCTGATTTTTCAGACACAAATATATCTGTTGAAAATAGTCTGGTGTAGGCCAGAGAAATACAAGTGTGGTTTTGCAGTTCCACGGTACAAACCTCTGTATTATCCACTTTTGGGCCATTTGTATCTAAAAAAAACAGTTTGAGTGTGTCGCTCACTGTTCAGCCGCAAATATATATATATTTTAAAAAGCCTGGTATACACCAGTAAATTATTACTGTGGTTTTGATGTTCCACGGTAAAACATCTCTATTATCCTGTTTTTGGCATTTTTTTGCTGTATAAAAATAATAATAGTGTCTCCCTGATTTTCCAGACACAAATATATCTGTTGAAAATAGTCTGGTGAAGGCCAGAGAGACAGAAGTGTGCTTTTGCTGTTCCACCGTAAAAAATCTCTATTGTCCTGCTTTTTGCATTTTTTGCTGTAAAAAAAAAAAAAAAAAATAGTGTCTCCCTGATTTTTCAGACACAAATATATCTGTTGAAAATAGTCTGGTGTAGGCCCGAGAAATACAAGTGTGGTTTTGCAGTTCCACGGTACAAACCTCTGTATTATCCACTTTTGGGCCATTTGTATCTAAAAAAACAGTTTGAGTGTGTCGCTCACTGTTCAGCCGCAAATATATGTATATTTTAAAAAGCCTGGTATACACCAGTAAATTATTACTGTGGTTTTGATGTTCCACGGTAAAACATCTCTATTATTGTAGCGCCGGCGTCCCTGCCCTCTGCTAGGCAGGGACGCTGTTCCCCTCACCTCTCTGCTCCGTGCCCGGCGTCCTCCTCCCGCTCTGCTGGCAGCGCGCGCTCCTTCCCGGCCACTGTGCTTAGGGCGCGCGCGCTCTCCCTCCCTCCCTCTTAAAGGGGCCGCGTGCGCCGTCCTAAGGAGTCCCCGGCCAATGGCCGGAGGACTTCACCATATATAAGGCACCTCCTCCAAAATGGAGGTGCCCGAGCAATGTTGTTGCACTGTTCACTACTCTGCTTCAGCCCTCAGGTCCCGTTGCCAGTTACCTGCCAGATACCTGCCAGATTCCTGCCAGCTTGCTATCTTATTCCTGCCTGATTATCCGTTACCTGCCTGCTAGTCTGAGGTCCGACGGTCTGCCTTACTACTCCTGTCAGTCTGTCTAAGGACCAGCCTGTCCGCTCACCTGGGAGCGCACTTCAGCCACCTGCCTGCTTGCCTGAGGTCCGACGGTCTGCCTTCCTACTCCTGTCAGTCTGTCTATGGACCAGCTTGCCTGCTCACCTGGGAGCACACATCTGCTACCTGCCTGCTAGCCTACCTGGAGGCTCCGCCGTCACGTGCTGTGACCACCTGCCTGTCCAGTGTCTCCTGCCCGCTCACCTGGGAGCGCTCATCTGCTGCCTGTCTGCTAGCCTACCTGGAGGCTCTGCCGTCACGTGCTGTGACCACCCGCCTGTCCAGAGACTTCTGCCCGCTCACCTGGGAGCGCTCATCTGACGCCTGTCTGTTGGTCTTCCTGGAGGCTCTGCCGTCACATGCTGTGACCACCCGTTCATCCAGAGACTCTCGCCTGCTCACCTGGGAGCTCACGTCTATCATCAGCCGCCACAGGTCGTACCAACCCTTTACCCAGAGACTGCCCCGGTCACTTGCCGTGACCATCTGCCCGTTCATTCAGAGACTGCCCCGGTCACTTGCCGTGACCATCTGCCCGTTCATTCAGAGACTGCCCCGGTCACTTGCCGTGACCATCTGCCCGTTCACTCAGAGACTGCCCCGGTCACTTGCCGTGACCATCTGCCCGTTCACTCAGAGACTGCCCCGGTCACTTGCCGTGACCATCTGCCCGTTCATCCAGAGACTGCCCCGGTCACTTGCCGTGACCTCCAGCCCGTTCACTCAGAGACTGTCCCGGTCACCTGCTGTGACTTCCTGCCCGTCTTCCCTGGTCGCCACCCGCTCCCTTACAAGGACCGCCCCCTTGTATAGTAGCTCAGAGGTTCCGCCTCCCAGACCCGTTACAGTTTGCTCGGGCCATGGAACCCGGTGGCGCCCAAGCTCCCTCACTCTCGGACCTGTGTCATGAACTGTCCCGTCAGAGGTGCCAACAGGAGTCCATCCTGGGTCACCTGCGGAATGTCAATACTCGCCTGGACACTCTGACTGCTCCACCAGCAACCACCGCCAGAGCCATGACTCGCAATCCGGCAGCTCCGCTGCCCACCAATACTATGGTATCCTACCCCGGACCCCGGCTTTCCGCACCTCCTCGCTTCGGAGGCGACTCCGCTCAGGCTCGGGGCTTTATAAATCAGTGCACCCTGCACTTTGAACTCCTGTCCCACCAGTTTAACTCCGACCGGGCCAAAATTGCCTTCATCATGTCCCATCTCACCGGGGAGGCCCTGGCCTGGCTAAATCCTCTATGGGAGAGAGGAGACCCCCTGGTGTCCGACTTGCCTGCCTTTCTCACGGCTTTCCGGAAAGTCTTCGATGAACCTGGACGGAAGACCTCATCCGCATCATCTCTGCTACGCCTCCGTCAGGGAAGTCTCACCGTGGGCCAATATGCCATACGATTCCGTACCCTTGCCTCGGAGCTGGCCTGGGATAACGACGCTCTGGTATCTGTCTTCTGGGAGGGTCTGTCCGGCCGTATTAAAGATGAACTTGCCGGTCGAGACATTCCTACCACAATTGATGACCTAATAACTCTTGCCACCCGGATTGACCTACGGTTCCAGGAGCGTGCCAAAGAAGTCACCCGTGAGAGGAGGCCCACGTCTAGCTCCTACTTTTCAGAAATCCGTCACTCCCTCCGTTTCTCCCCAGGTACACTCTCCTGAGCCTATGCAGGTCGACCAGACCAAGATGGTCAAAACCCGTCAGGACATACGCCGTGCCGAGGGGAGCTGCTTCTACTGTGGCAGTAAGGAGCACCGGATCCGTGCCTGCCCGGAGAGGTCGGGAAACGCCTGTGTCTAGGTTCGCTCAGAGAGGTCGACCTAGACAAGAATAAATCCTCTCCATCTCTGCTGCTGTCAGTTTCAATTGTCTGCGGGGAGAATCGTTATTTTGAACTAGCCCAACTTGACTCTGGAGCGGCCGGGAATCTTATTTCACAGGCCCTGGTAGAAAAATACCGCATTCCCACCAAACCTCTGGCTATACCATTATCTGTCGCTGCTGTGGATGGGGGCCTCTTACCACGTCCCATCCAACTCATCACCGAATCCGTAACTCTGCAGGTGGGAATGCTGCATTCTGAGAGCATCTCTTTTCATGTTCTGCCTGGACTCTCTCACGCCCTCTTACTAGGTCTACCTTGGCTCCAGAGACATGCACCCGTGCTTGACTGGCAGACCGGAGAAGTCCTTCGCTGGGGACAGGACTGCCACAAGACCTGTCTGGTTCCCGTCCATCCCGTCCGTCCTTCTCCTACCCCAGCTAATCTACCTGGACTTCCGATTCCTTATTGGTCTTATGCTGATGTCTTTAATAAAAAGGAGGCAGAGACACTACCCCCTCATAGACCATACGACTGCCCTATCGACCTGTTACCTGGTACTACTCCTCCCCGTGGGCGTATTTATCCATTATCCGCTGCTGAGACCCGGTCGATGTCCGAATATATTGAGGAGAATCTGGCCCGGGGATTCATCCGGAAATCTACCTCCCCGGCGGGAGCAGGCTTCTTTTTCGTCAAAAAGAAGGACGGCTCTCTCCGTCCCTGTATAGACTATAGAGGCCTTAACCAGATCACGGTGAAGAATAAGTACCCCCTTCCGCTCATTCCGGAGTTATTTGATCGTCTGAGGGGGGCTAGAATCTTCACCAAACTGGACCTCCGTGGGGCGTACAACCTGGTTCGTATCCGTCAGGGGGATGAATGGAAGACGGCATTCAACACCCAGGACGGCCACTATGAATATCTGGTAATGCCCTTTGGTCTCTGTAACGCTCCTGCCGTCTTTCAAGAGTTGGTCAATGACATCTTCCGGGACCTTCTCTACTCCTGCGTAGTGGTGTACCTGGACGACATCTTGGTCTTCTCTCCGGATCTCCAGACTCACCGGAGGGACGTTCGTCAGGTCCTGTTCAGGCTCAGGCAGAATCACCTCTTCGCTAAATACGAGAAGTGCCTCTTTGAGCAGACCTCGCTTCCGTTTTTGGGCTACATTATTTCTCAGACCGGCCTACGAATGGATCCAGAGAAACTGTCTGCCATTGAGAAATGGCCTCGACCGGAGGGGTTGCAGGCCATTCAGCGATTCCTGGGCTTCGCCAACTACTACCGCCTCTTCATACCACACTTCTCTTCCCGGACTGCCCCAATTTCCGCGCTCACCCGTAAGGGTACTAATCCCAAAGAATGGCCGCCCGAAGCAGAGGAGGCCTTTCTTTCCTTAAAACAGGCCTTCTCTTCCGCCCCGGTGCTGCATCGCCCGGACGGCAACAAGCAGTTCTTCCTGGAAGTTGACGCCTCCTCCTCTGGAGCCGGAGCGGTACTTACTCAAAAATCATCTTCTGGGAGGATGGTAACTTGCGGCTTCTTCTCTAAACTCTTCTCCTCCTCAGAGCGCAATTATTCCATAGGAGACCGAGAGTTATTGGCCATCAAACTGGCATTGGAGGAGTGGCGTTACCTGCTCGAGGGGGCTCTTCACCCGGTAATAATTTACACTGACCACAAGAACTTGGCTTACCTCCAGCATGCCCAGAGACTTAACCCGCGCCAAGCCCGGTGGTCCTTGTTTTTTGCTCGCTTTGATTTTGTTCTTCATTTTCGCCCGGCTGACAAAAACGTCAAAGCAGACGCCTTGTCCCGATCCTTTCTGGTGTCCGATCTCGAGGAAGAACCTAAACATATCATCGATCCCGCCAGAGTAATGCAGGTGGCTCCCGTGAGTCTAAATCGTCTCCCTCCCGGTAAGACGTTTGTTTCAGTACCTGATCGGAAGAAGATCCTACACTGGGGCCATTCGTCTAAACTAGCTGGCCACGCCGGTCAGAAAAAGACCCTCCAGCTTATTGCCCGGCACTACTGGTGGCCTACCCTGCACAAGGACGTAATAGACTTTGTTTCTGCCTGTGTGTCCTGTGCCCGCAACAAAGTCCCGAGACACCTGCCAGCCGGTCGCCTCCTTCCGCTTCCTGTGCCTGCTGCCCCCTGGCAGCATATTGCTATGGACTTCATAACTGATCTCCCCGTCTCCGCCGGTTGTACGGTCATTTGGGTGGTCGCTGATCGCTTTTCCAAGATGGCTCACTTTATTCCCCTGCCAGCCCTCCCGTCTGCACCCGAGCTGGCTAAAGACTTTATCCGCCACATCTTCCGTCTCCATGGCCTGCCCCTCCACATCGTGTCGGATCGTGGGGTACAGTTCACCTCACGTTTCTGGAGAGCCACTTGTAAACTGCTAGACGTCACCCTGGACTTCTCTTCCGCTTACCACCCACAGTCCAATGGTCAAGTGGAGCGGATCAATCAGAACCTGACCAGTTACCTCCGGCACTTCGTTAATGCCCATCATTCAGACTGGGTGGATCTCCTACCATGGGCCGAGTTCTCTTATAACAATCACGAGAGCGAATCCTCCTCCAAATCCCCGTTTTTTGTAGTCTTCGGTCAGCATCCTCGGATTCCTTTTCCTGTTTCCACCTCTGTGGACAACCCGGCTGCGGAATCCCTCGTTAGCAAATTTTCCTCCATTTGGGAGAGTACCCGATCCGCACTCCTTCAGTCGTCCGAACGGATGAAAAGACACGCTGACAAAAAACGCCTGGATCCTCCACAATTTCGTCCTGGAGATAAAGTCTGGCTCTCATCTAAATATGTCCGACTCAAGATACCTTCTTACAAGTTAGGGCCTCGGTTCATCGGTCCTCTGGAGGTCATCAGTCAGATCAACCCGGTGGCCTATAAATTGAAACTCCCGGCCAACTTACGGATCCCTAACTCCTTTCATGTATCTCTCCTCAAACCTGTGGTACTTAACTCTTTTTCCAAGTCTACAGGTACGCCTCCTGCTCCGGTTTCTGCTGAGGACGAGTTTGAGGTAGAGAATATTCTTGCCACCAAAAGGGTAAGAGGAAAGACCTTTTTTCTAGTAGATTGGAAGGGGTTTGGTCCTGAGGAGAGAACGTGGGAGCCCCGGGAGAACATCCATGCCCCTCTTATCCTAGCTAAATTTCTGTCTGGCCTAAAAAAGGGGGGGCCTAAAGGGTGGGGTACTGTAGCGCCGGCGTCCCTGCCCTCTGCTAGGCAGGGACGCTGTTCCCCTCACCTCTCTGCTCCGTGCCCGGCGTCCTCCTCCCGCTCTGCTGGCAGCGCGCGCTCCTTCCCGGCCACTGTGCTTAGGGCGCGCGCGCGCGCGCGCTCTCCCTCCCTCTTAAAGGGGCCGCGCGCGCCGTCCTAAGGAGTCCCCGGCCAATGGCCGGAGGACTTCACCATATATAAGGCACCTCCTCCAAAATGGAGGTGCCCGAGCAATGTTGTTGCACTGTTCACTACTCTGCTTCAGCCCTCAGGTCCCGTTGCCAGTTACCTGCCAGATACCTGCCAGATTCCTGCCAGCTTGCTATCTTATTCCTGCCTGATTATCCGTTACCTGCCTGCTAGTCTGAGGTCCGACGGTCTGCCTTACTACTCCTGTCAGTCTGTCTAAGGACCAGCCTGTCCGCTCACCTGGGAGCGCACTTCAGCCACCTGCCTGCTTGCCTGAGGTCCGACGGTCTGCCTTCCTACTCCTGTCAGTCTGTCTATGGACCAGCTTGCCTGCTCACCTGGGAGCACACATCTGCTACCTGCCTGCTAGCCTACCTGGAGGCTCCGCCGTCACGTGCTGTGACCACCTGCCTGTCCAGTGTCTCCTGCCCGCTCACCTGGGAGCGCTCATCTGCTGCCTGTCTGCTAGCCTACCTGGAGGCTCTGCCGTCACGTGCTGTGACCACCCGCCTGTCCAGAGACTTCTGCCCGCTCACCTGGGAGCGCTCATCTGACGCCTGTCTGTTGGTCTTCCTGGAGGCTCTGCCGTCACATGCTGTGACCACCCGTTCATCCAGAGACTCTCGCCTGCTCACCTGGGAGCTCACGTCTATAATCAGCCGCCACAGGTCGTACCAACCCTTTACCCAGAGACTGCCCCGGTCACTTGCCGTGACCATCTGCCCGTTCATTCAGAGACTGCCCCGGTCACTTGCCGTGACCATCTGCCCGTTCATTCAGAGACTGCCCCGGTCACTTGCCGTGACCATCTGCCCGTTCACTCAGAGACTGCCCCGGTCACTTGCCGTGACCATCTGCCCGTTCACTCAGAGACTGCCCCGGTCACTTGCCGTGACCATCTGCCCGTTCATCCAGAGACTGCCCCGGTCACTTGCCGTGACCTCCAGCCCGTTCACTCAGAGACTGTCCCGGTCACCTGCTGTGACTTCCTGCCCGTCTTCCCTGGTCGCCACCCGCTCCCTTACAAGGACCGCCCCCTTGTATAGTAGCTCAGAGGTTCCGCCTCCCAGACCCGTTACAATTATCCTGTTTTTGGCATTTTTTGCTGTATAAAAATAATAATAGCGTCTCCCTGATTTTTCAGACACAAATATATCTGTTGAAAATAGTCTGGTGTAGGCCAGAGAGACAGAAGTGTGCTTTTGCTGTTCCACGGTAAAAAATCTCTATTATCCTGCTGTTTGCATTTTTTGCTGTAAAAAAAAAAAAAAATAGTGTCTCCCTGATTTTTCAGACACAAAAATATCTGTTGAAAATAGTCTGGTGTAGGCCAGAGAAATACAAGTGTGGTTTTGCAGTTCCACGGTACAAACCTCTGTATTATCCACTTTTGGGCCATTTGTATCTAAAAAAAACAGTTTGAGTGTGTCGCTCACTGTTCAGCCGCAAATATATATATATTTTAAAAAGTCTGGTATACACCAGTAAATTATTACTGTGGTTTTGATGTTCCACGGTAAAACATCTCTATTATCCTGTTTTTGGCATTTTTTGCTGTATAAAAATAATAATAGTGTCTCCCTGATTTTTCAGACACAAATATATCTGATGTAAATAGTCTGGTGAAGGCCAGAGAGACAGAAGTGTGCTTTTGCTGTTCCACGGAAAAAAATCTCTATTATCCTGCTTTTTGCATTTTTTGCTGTAAAAAAAAAAAAAAAATAGTGTCTCCCTGATTTTTCAGACACAAATATATCTGTTGAAAATAGTCTGGTGTAGGCCTGAGAAATACAAGTGTGGTTTTGCAGTTCCACGGTACAAACCTCTGTATTATCCACTTTTGGGCCATTTGTATCTAAAAAAAACAGTTTGAGTGTGTCGCTCACTGTTCAGCCGCAAATATATATATATTTTAAAAAGCCTGGTATACACCAGTAAATTATTACTGTTGTTTTGATGTTCCACGGTAAAACATCTCTATTATCCTGTTTTTGGCATTTTTTGCTGTATAAAAATAATAATAGTGTCTCCCTGATTTTTCAGACACAAATATATCTGTTGAAAATAGTCTGGTGAAGGCCAGAGAGACAGAAGTGTGCTTTTGCTGTTCCACCGTAAAAAATCTCTATTGTCCTGCTTTTTGCATTTTTTGCTGTAAAAAAAAAAAAAATAGTGTCTCCCTGATTTTTCAGACACAAATATATCTGTTGAAAATAGTCTGGTGTAGGCCCGACAAATACAAGTGTGGTTTTGCAGTTCCACGGTACAAATCTCTGTATTATCCACTTTTGGGCCATTTGTATCTAAAAAAAACAGTTTGAGTGTGTCGCTCACTGTTCAGCCGCAAATATATATATATTTTAAAAAGCCTGGTATACACCAGTAAATTATAACTGTGGTTTTGCTGTTCCACGGTAAAAAATCTCTATTATTCAGGTTTTGGTAGTTTTTTCCGTAAAGAAAAACAGTAGTATCTCCTGACTGTTGTGACACAAAAATATATCTGTTGAAAATAGTCTTGTGTAGCCCCGACATCCCAGTGTGGTTTCGCAGTTCCACGGGTCAAATCGCTGTACTATCCAGTTTTGGGCCTTTGGTATCTAATAAAAAAGCAGTTAGAGTGTCGCTCACTGTTCAGCCGCAAATATCTCTATTTAAAAAAGTGTGGTATACCCCAGTAAACAATAACTGTGGTTTTCCTCTTCCACGGTTCTAATCTAGTCTTTATTACCCTTTTTCCATTGATAGTGCAAGTGTAAGCTATTTTACTTCATTTACAATGGGCAAGGCGCGTGGCAAGGGACGTGGAAGTGGACGTTCTGGTGATGGTTCGTGCAGAGGACGGGGCCGTGGCCAAGGTGAAAATGTGCCACAACCAACAGCCACATCTTCTCGCTCCCACTTCTTGACCGAATTACTAGGGAAGCACAGAACAACACCAGTATTGAGAACTGATCAGTGTGAACAGGTTATTAATTGGATAGCAGACAATACTTCCAGTTACCTGGGCACCACCACCTCCGGTCTGTCTTCCACACGGTCAACTCTTAGTAGCCGTGAGTCTCGACTGCATACTCCTCCTCACCCTGATGCTCCTTCCTCCCACCATGCCGAATGTCGTCAGACAGCAAGTGATCCCATACTTGGACACTCTGAAGAGCTGTTCACTGGTCCATTTCCATATTTGGGCCCCTCGCCTGATACGCTTGAAGTGGTGGAAGAGGAGATCCCATGTTGCGATGCCCAAATATTTGAACAGCCACGGCCACAGGAAGTCGACGTTGGCAATCTGTCACAAGAGGTGGACGATGACGAGACACAATTGCCAGGAAGTGAGGAGGAGGATCGTGGTGCGCAAGTGGAAGAGGAGGAGGTGGTGGATGATCTAGTAACTGACCCAACGTGGAAGGAGGACATGCAGAGTGAGGCCAGCAACACTCAGGGGGAGGGAGGCAGAGTACCCCAACAGGCAGGAAGAAGTAGTGTGGTGGCCGCAGACAGAAGGCAGGCAACCGTTCCCCGTAACACCAACACGAGGGACGTTGCCAGTACAAGCGGTAGGTCTTCCAGAGTCTGGAATTTTTTTAAAGACTCTGCTGATAACCCCAAAAAGGCCATATGTTCCACCTGCCATGCCAGCATCAGCAGGGGTGACAAAACTACCAGCCTGACCACCACCAGCATGGTCAGGCACATGGCAGCAAAGCACCCGACTTTGTGGGGTGAAACCCAGGGTCCACGACCAGTGTCAGCGGGTGTCACCACTGCTTCTTCCACTGTTGTGCGTGCAATAGAACCCCCTGTTGTGTGTGCAAGGCAATCCCCTGTCCATACTGCATGTAAAGATGCCCCCTCCTCTCAGTCTTCACTTGTTATGGCAGTTTCTCAAGAAACAGCATCAACGTCTACGTCCACGTCCCATCGCAGCGTTCAATTGTCCATATCCCAGACCTTTGAAGGAAAGCGGAAATTCGCAGCTAACGCCCCACAGGCCACAATCCTAAATTCGCACATTTCACGACTGCTTGCATTGGAAATGCTGCCTTTTAGGCTGGTGGAGATGGAATCCTTCCGCAATCTTATGGCGGTGGCCGTCCCTCGGTACTCGGTCCCCAGCCGACACTATTTTGCCCGGTGTGCCATCCCCGCACTACACAAGCACGTGTCCCAAAGCATCTGCCGTGCCCTCAACAACGCAGTTACTGGGAGAGTCCACCTGACAACGGACACGTGGACAAGTGCTTGTGGCCAGGGACGGTACATCTCTCTGACGGCACACTGGGTAAACATAGTGGAAGCCGGGACCCAGTCGGACCTTGGGACGGAACACATCCTCCCCACACCGAGGATTGCGGGCCCTATGTCAGTCAGAGTTGCCCCCACAGTGTACAGCTCCTGCGCATCCTCTTCCTCCTCCTCCTCCTCATGTTCAGCCTCCATCTCAGATATCACCACATCAGTTACAAGCTGGAAGCATTGCAGTACTGCCTCCGCCAAGCGGCAACAGGCTGTGCTGAAACTCATAAGCTTAGGTGATAAACCTCACACTGCTTGTGAGTTGTGGACAGCTGTGAAAGAGCAGGCAGATCTGTGGCTGAGACCGCTGAACCTACATCCCGGCATGGTCGTGTGTGACAATGGCCGTAACCTGGTGGCGGCTCTGAGGCGAGGTGAGATCACACACATACCATGCCTGGCTCATGTGCTTAACCTCGTGGTTCAGCGGTTTCTTAAATTGTACCCCGAGTTGCCAGATCTGCTTGTGAAAGTACGCCGCCTGTCAGCTCATTTTCGCAAGTCGGCTACAGCTTCCGCCGCCCTTGCTGTGTTGCAGCAGCGTTTGCAGCTTCCGGCACACCGACTGGTGTGTGATGTCCCCACACGTTGGAACTCTACCCTCCACATGTTGCAAAGGATTTGTGAGCAGTAGAGAGCAGTTGTGGAGTACCAGCTGCAACAAAGCCGTCGATATTCAGGTCAGACTCCACACATAAGACCTCAGGAGTGGACCTGGATGTATGACATATGTACCATCCTGACAAACTTTGAGGAGGCCACCAAGATGGTGAGTGGCGATGATGCCATCATTAGTGTCAGCATCCCACTTGTATGTCTTTTGCAACGCTCTCTGCAGAGAATTAAAGAGGAGGCATTGCAGCCAGAGTATGATGAGATGGATCAAGAAGCCGTAGCGGGCGATTACACACAGCCCAGCCTCATCTCATCCCAACGTGCATTGGGGGACAATGAGGGAGAGGAGGAGGAGGAGGAGGAAGAACAGGAGCTGCTATCATGCGTTGTAGACGGTAGTACCTGTACAAGTGTCATACCGTCGATTCAGCGTGGGTGGCCTGAGGACAGGGGGGAGGAGGAAGAGGAGGAGGAGGAGGAGAGCATGGTCAGTCGTCATCTTGGTGAGGAGACGGAAATCTTGCCCGTTACCATTCTGGCACGCATGGCTGACTTTATGTTACGCTGCCTTAACCGTGACCCTCGCGTTGTCAAAATGTTGGGTGACAGTCATTACTGGTTGGTGACACTTGTAGACCCCCGCTACAAGGAGAACTTTCACTCTCTTATTCCTGAGGTGGAGAGGTCTACAAAAATGGGGCAATACCAGAAGGCCCTTGCTGCAGAACTCTTAAAAAAATTCCCATCTGAACACGCTAGCGGCAGAGGTCACAGTTCGTTGCCCAACCAAGGCGTACAGGCGAGAGAGATGCAACTCCAATCCAGCAGAGGCAGGCGAACACTGTCAACGTTCTGGGACAGTTTTCTGACACCCGCCCAGCTTACAGGCCCTGAGGCGCGGGGTACTCTCACAAGGAGTGGAAAGTTTCAAAAGATGGTGAGGGAGTACCTTGCCGATTGTACCAGCGTCCTCCGTGATTCCTCTGTGCCTTTTAATTATTGGGTATCCAAGCTGGACACTTGGAATGAACTCGCTCTGTACGCCTTGGAGGTCCTGGCCTGCCCTGCCGCTAGGGTGCTATCGGAGCGTGTTTTTAGTGCCGCTGGGGGAATTATAACTGATAAGCGCACTCGCCTGTCAACTGACAATGCTGACAAGCTGACCCTTATCAAAATGAACAAGGGCTGGATTGGGCCAGACTTCTCATCACCACCAAATGACAGCAGAGTAACATAAAGTCAAATCCACTGTGTTATTTCGGGAGGTGTATTCACATGCACCGCTTCACACCCACACATGGGTATACGCTTCCTCGTTTCGGCTGTTTAATCTTCTTCTCCTTATCCTCAGCCTCCACCACCACTATACCACCAGGGTGCCAGCATTGCAAGTTCCTCCGTCCTAATTTTTGGCAGCTTTTGCTGGTAAAGCATAAGTAAATACCATGGGACACCCACTCCCCAATAATGGGACTTATGTTTGTAATATGCTGTACTGCATGGCTCTTGTAAGGGGCATTGCAAGTTGCTCCGTCCTAATTTTTGGCAGCTTTTGCTTGCAAGGCATAAGCAAATACTATGGGACACCCACTCCCCAATAATGGGACTTATGTTTGTAATATGCTGTACTGCATGTGACGCGCCCCCTGGGCCGTGTGTACACGTGTGTGGGATACCCGGTGCCGGGTCTCTGGGGTCTGTAGTCTCCGTGGCGGTGACCCGGTCCCGTGGCTCAGGCTGGTCAAACCAGTGGCAGTCTTTCTTAGGTTTTGAGGTTAATTGTCCGACTGCGCCACCCGTGGATTGCGGTCAGGGAGTACCACCGCTGCGAGGCAGACCGCTGAGGCTGGTGTTGTGTGCGCAGCATAGAATGGGATAACTCCCCTCGGGAGGAGTATAGCCTCAGGACAGTGAGTGTGGATGATGGGAGTGATGGTGCATGAGCGCAGCAGGAACGACTCAGAGTCTTTGCAGTGCAGTTCAGGGTCTTTACTGATGATTATAAGGTAGACCCTCCCGGGAGTACTGGCTAGCATAAGAGGCCTGGTCAGTCTGTGAGCAAGCAGGAGTTCCCCTGGCCAGGTGGAGTTGTAGGCCTCCCCGTCTGTCTGCACTCTTCCTGGCTACCTTGCTGTAAGCGGGTAGAAGTAGCCCACATCCCTGAGTGTACCGTGTAGTGCTCACCCGTATGGCTGGTGACTTGGGGCCTTCTGTTAGCCTCCGCTCCACGACGGCGGTGCTGGTCCCTTTCTTGTGACTGAGCCTCCGGGCTTCTATGGCCAGAGGACCTGAAATCCCCTGCCGGCTGGTTTCTACTGCTGGATATATAAGTCCTCACAGCTCCGGACTCCTGTGTCCGGTTCCTATTGTCTTCTGCCAGGGCGAGCTCTGCTCAGCTTCCAGCCCCTGGTCTTTAGCTCCTAGCTCCTACAGAGCTCCTTGCTGTTACTTTCCCTTGCTCTCACTCTGACTCTGACTGTTCTCTGTTCTCTGACTCATTCAACCCCTCCCCAGATCCAGTTTATAAGGACAGAATTCTCCCCTCCCAGGACTGGGGCAGGAGGATGTTGCATGTTTAAGGGATCCTGACCAGGAAACCTCCCACTTGCTCTCCGACGTAATATCTCTATTACTGTATTGACCAGACCCCTGGGGTGCCACACATGGCTCTTGTAAGGGGCATTGCAGTTCCTCATAATTTTTGGAAAGCCTTCCATTCACTGCTTAGACCAACAGTGCACGGGAGACCCAGTTGCTATAAATCGAAAAAAAGGTTTAGTTAACGCCCTCTGACCTCCATGTCATTTCCAAGGGGCATTGGAGTGGCTCGAAATTTTTGGTAGGCATTGCACTCACTGTATGCCCTATAACTGTGTAGCCGAACCGCTCCTTTTGTTACAGAAACATATCCTACAAGACATATCTGGTTGACTGGCCTGATATTGATGTGAATGGTCCCTGTTCCTCCTGCTCTTTCTCCTTTGCCACCACCTCATCCATCATTTATCACCTGAAGCTTTGTTTTAACGGGAGTCATAGAACTGGGATAGTAGCAGGAAAACATCCAGCAATCCTCGGAGGAGGTAGGATATGCGCCAAAACGCTGACCACCTCAGGCCTAGCCGCTACTACATACATGCGCTTGCATTCCAAGAAAACAAAGCAGATGCTAACTTCTATCATCATCATCATGCTCCTCACCTAGGCACTCTCAACTCCCCTGATGGAGAAACCAGGGCCCACCGGAGGAGTCTGGTTCTCTGGTGGGCTCGTCCAATGCTGCCCTAAAGCAGGCCAGGCTAAGAAAAGTGTGGGGGAAGGTGACAGGAGAAATCAGGGCGGCTGGGGACCGAGTATGGACACCTGGCCGCCACCTGGCGGCTGGGGACCGAGCGTGGACACCCGGCCGCCGGGCGGCTGGGGACAGAGTATGGATACCTCGCTGCCGAAGCGGCCATGAGGTAATGGCCAGCTTCGGCCTCCTCCAAACTAAAAGGCCCCATTTCAAGTGAAAGCTAGCAGTATGGTATTGCAGCCTGCGGGTGGGTGGGTGGTTGGCTGCATATTTTCGCTTGCATTGCCAGGAATGGGGGAGGTACAATTGAACACTGCCCTGGGACAAGGACTTGCACGGGGATAGTTGCAAGTCTGCATCTTCTGATGCGGCAAGGATCACTTCTGATGGGCACACTTTTAGACAGTGACCTGGGGGTCAGAGATGCTTCCAGGGGTCTTCCCCATGCTGATCCCTTGTCTTTTCAGCACTGTATGCATGTGTCACACAGCACATGGCCAGATAAGGTTGTAAAATGTTAAAATGACATTTCCCGGTGAACGCATTTGTCACGGTTGAAAGCAATACAAAAGTGCAAAAACGCATGAAAAATGCTACTTGTGAACATAGCCCAAGGTGTGGAGGAGTATTTTTGTTTTTGGTTATTTATTTTACCTTATACACAAGTTTTTACCCTGGAAAGGAAATTCCTTAACATATTTCACAGGAAAACCGTTTCAGTTTCGTTTTTGAACGTTTTCTTGTGACCCCGTAAAAGTGGCTTAATACCTCTGACCACGTTGTTGCCAGCAGTGACCTGGGGGTCAGAAATGCTTCCAGGGGCGATCCCCATGCTGCCCCCATGTCTTTTGAGCACTGTCACTATCGTTTTGGGCACTTTTTAGGCTTTCTACAGACTGCCGGGGGTGCTGCCGCAAAAATGCTCGGGTCTCTCATAGACTAACATTGGGCTCGTTGCTCGGGTCGAGCACCCGAGTATCACGGTAAGCTCGGCCCGAGCTTCGAGCACCCGAGCATTTTAGTGATCGCTCAACACTATCAGTCGTCATCTTGGTGAGGACACGGAAGTCTTGCCCGTTACCAGTCGGGCACCCATGGCTGACTTTATGTTACGCTGCCTTAACCGTGACCCTCGCATTGTCAAAATGTTGGGTGACAGTCATTACTGGTTGATGACACTTTTAGACCCCCTCTACAAGGAGAACTTTCACTCTCTTATTCCTGAGTTGGAGAGGTCTACAAAAATGGGGCAATACCAGAAGGCCCTTGCTGCAGAACTATTAAAAAAATTCCCATCTGAACACGGTAGCGGCAGAGGTCACAGTTCGCTGCCCAACTAAGGCATACAGGCGAGAGAGACGCAACTCCAATCCAGCAGAGGCAGGGGAACACTGTCAATGTTCTAGGACAGTTTTCTGAGACCTGCCCAGCTTACAGGCCCTGAGGCGCAGGGTACTCTCACAAGGAGTGGAAAGTTTCAAAAGATGGTGAGGGAGTACCAGCGTCCTCCGTGATTCCTCTGTGCCTTTTAATTATTGGGTATCCAAGCTGGACACTTGGAATGAACTCACTCTGTACGCCTTGGAGGTCCTGGCCTGCCCTGCCGCTAGCGTGTTATCGGAGCGTGTTTTTAGTGCCGCTGGGGGAATTATAACTGATAAGCGCACTCGCCTGTCAACTGACAGTGCTGACAAGCTGACCCTTATCAAAATGAACAAGGGCTGGATTGGGCCAGACTTCTCATCACCACCAAATGACAGCAGAGTAACATAAAGTCAAATCCACTGTGTTATTTCGGGAGGTGTATTCCCATGCATCGCTTCACACCCACACATGGGTATACGCTTCCTCATTTCGGCTATTTTTTGCTCTTCTCCTTATCCTCAGCCTCCACGACCACTATACCACCAGGGTGACCGTGGTCCATGTTGCCAGCATTGCAAGTTCCTCTGTCCTAATTTTTGGCAGCTTTTGCTTGGAAGGCATAGGCAAAGACTATGGGAGACCCACTCCCCAATAATGGGAATAATGTTTTTAATATGCTGTACTGCATGGCTCTTGTAAGGGGCATTAAAATCGTCTTGTTAAGCTACTGTGACCTCCACGTCTCTTCCAAGGGTCGTTAATATTGTCTTTTTATTCCACTGCGACCTCCACCACTCTTCCAAGGGGCATTAAAAGCGTCTTGTTAAGCTACTGTGACCTCCACGTCTCTTCCACAGGGCGTTGATATTGTCTTTTTATTCCACTGTAACCTCCACCACTCTTCCAAGGGGCATTGATATTGTCTTTTTATTCCACTGCGACCTCCACCACTCTTCCAAGGGGCATTAAAATCATCTTGTTAAGCTACTGTGACCTCCACGTCTCTTCCACGGGGCATTGATATTGTCTTTTTATTCCACTGTAACCTCCACCACTCTTCCAAGGGGCATTAAAACTGTCTTGTTAAACCACTCTGAACTCCACGTCTCTTCCAAGGGGCATTAAAACCATCTTGTTAAGCTACTGTGACCTCCACATCTCTTCCAAGGGGCATTAAAACTGTCTTGTTAAACCACTCTGAACTCCACGTCTCTTCTAAGGGGCATTAAAACCGTCTTGTTAAACCACTCTGAACTCCACAGCTCTTCCAAGGGGCATTGACATGTTGTTTTTAATTACCTCTAACCTCCACGACTCTTGCAACGGGCATTGCATTTCCTCCTAATTTTTGTCAGCTTTTGCTTTTCAATGCATAGGCGAACACTAAGGGAGACCCACTCCCCAATAATGGGTAGAAGGTTTTTAATACGCTGTAATCCACGTCTGTTTCAAGGGGCATTGCAGTGCCTAATAATTTTTGGAAAGCCTTCCATTCCCTGCTTAGGCCAACAGTGTACAGGAGACCCAGTTGCTATAAATGGAAAAAACGGTTTAGTTAAGGCCCTCTGACCTCCATTTCACTTCCAAGGGGCATTGGAGTGCCTCGAAATTTTTGGTAGGCATTGCATTCACTGTATGCCTTATAACTGTGTAGCGGAACCGCTCCTTTTGGTACGGAAACATATCCTACAAGACATGTGTGGTTGGCTGGCCTGATATTGATGTGAATGGTCCCTGTTCCTCCTGCTCTTTCTCCTTTGCCACCACCTCATCCATCATTCATCACCTGAAGCTTTGTTTTAACGGGAGTCATAGAACTGGGATAGTAGCAGGAAAACATCCAGCAATCCTCGAAGGAGGTAGAATATGCGCCAAAACGCTGACCACCTCAGACCCAGCTGCTACTACATACATGCGCTTGCATTCCAAGGAACAGAAAGCTAAGGAGGTGGATGGCCTCATGATCATGAATAATTTACTCGTTGTGTAGGAGGCCGACCATTGCTGCTGTCTACCTTCTGAATTTTGTGTTGAAGCCTGATTGACCCAGGACCCGCAATCCTCTATGTCTGGAGGACGTGTTGCATCCCAGTGTCCAACTGTGTCCCGGCTTCCACAATATTAACCCAGTGTGAAGGCGTCAGTGAGATGGACCATTCCTGGCCACATTCACTTGTCCACGTGTTTGTGTCTAGGCTGTCCTTCCCACCAAATGCACTGGGGAGGGCACAGGTAATATTTTGGTATGCACGCTTGTGTATAAGGCGCACCGGGACAAATAGAGGCGGCTGGGGACCGTTTATGGACACCCGGCCACCCCCACGCGGCTGGGGACTGTGCGTGGGCACCCGGCCGCGGGGTGGCTGGGGCCTGAGTATGGACACTCGGCCGCCCCCTGGCGGCTGGGGACCAAGCGTGGACACCCGGCCGCCGGGCGGCTGGGGACTGAGTATGAATACCAGGCTACCAACGCAGCCATGACGTGGTGGCCAGATTCCACCTCCACATGCCTAAAAGGCCCAATTTCAAGTGCAAGCAAGCTAGCAGTATGGTATTGCAGCCTGGGGGGTGGGTGGGTGGCAGGCTGCATACTTGCGCTTGTATTGCAAGTTATGGAGGAGGTACAATTGAACACTGCCCTGGGACAAGGACTTGCACGGGGATAGTTGCAAGTCTGCATCTTCTGATGCGGCAAGGATCACTTCTGATGGGCACAATTTTAGGCAGTGACCTGGGTGTCAGAGATGCTTCCAGGGGTCTTCCCCATGCTGTTCCCATGTCTTTTAAGCACTGTATGCATGTGTCACACAGCACATGGCCAGATATGGTTGTAAAATGTTAAAATTACATTTCCCGGTGAATGCATTTGTCACGGTTGAAAGCAATACAAACGTGCAAAAACGCATAAAAAATGCTACTTGTGAACATAGCCCAAGGTGTGGAGGAGTATTTTTGTTTTTGGTTATGTATTTTACCTTATACACAAGTCTTTACCCTGGAAAGGATGTTCCTTAACCCCTTTCCGACCTGGTCAGTAATAGTACGCACCAGGTCGGGAAGGCCGGTTCAGCGGGGGCTCCGGCGGTGAGCCCGCACTGAAGCGAGCACATGTCAGCTGATCATGGGAATCGCAATCCACCCGCGGCTGTTAATATGTTAAATCTCTGACAGTGGCATTTAACTTGCGCTTCCGGGAGTCCTAAGCTCCGCCCATCAGTGACCCCGTCACGTGATCGCGGGTCACCAATGGGTTTGCATGACAACTCAGGGTCTGCAGCAGACGCCTGTGGTTGTCATGTCTCAATTGCTATGAGCGCCACCTAGTGGTCAGCGCTCATAGCAAGTGAGCATTTCTCCTGCATACAAGCGATCTGCTCATCGCTTGTATGCAGTAGAAGCAATCAGACAACTGCTGCTTCTAGTCTCCTCTGGAGACTATAGAAGCAAGCAGAAAGTGTAAAAAAAAGTTTTTAAAAAAATGAAAAAAATAAAAAATATATAAAAGTTTAAGTCACCCCCCTTTCGCCCCATTCAAAATAAAATATATATATATATATAAAAAAAAAAAATACACATATTTGGTATCGCCGCGTTCAAAATCGCCCGATCTATCAATATAAAAGAAGAATTAATACAATCAGTAAACGGCGTAACGAGAAAAAAAATTTAAACGCCAGAATTAAGTTTTTTTGGTCGCTACAACTTTGCAATAAAATGTAATAACGGGCGATCAAAACATCGGATCTACCCCAAAATGGTATCAATAAAAACGTCAGTCCGGCACGCAAAAAATAAGCCCTCACCTGGCCCCAGATCCCGAAAAATGGAGAAGCTAAGGGTCTCGGAAAATGGCGTCATTTTTTTTGGTTTTTTTAGCAAGCTTTGGATTTTTTTTTCACCACTTAAATAAAAAAGAACCTATACATGTTTGGTGTCTATGAACTCGTAACGACCTGGAAAATAACGATGGCAGGTCAGTTTTAGCAATCTGTGAACGTGGTAAAAAAAGGACCCAAAAAACAACTGTGGAATTGCATTTTTTTTGCAGTTTCACTGCACTTGGAATTTTTTTCCCATTTTTCAGCACACGATATGGTAAAACCAGTGATGGTGTTTAAAAGTACAACTCGTCCCGCAAAAAATAAGCCCTCACATGGCCATATTAAACGAAAATTAAAAAAGTTCTGGCTCTGGGAAGAAGGGGAGCAAAAAAGGAAAACACAAAAACAGAAAGACCCATGGTCGTTAAGGGGTTAACATATTTCACAGGAAAGCACTTTCACTTTCGTTTTTGAACGTTTTATTGTGAGCCTGTAAAAGTGGCTTAATACCTCTGACCACATTGTTGACAGTAGTGACCTGGGGGTCAGAAATGCTTCCTCGGGCGATCCCCATGCTGTCCCCATGTCATTTGAGCACTGTCACTATCATTTTGGGCACTTTTTAGGCTGTCTACAGACTGCCGGGGGAGCCGCCGCAAAAATGTTCGGGTCTCCCATAGACTAACATTGGGCTCGTTGCTCGGGTCGAGCACCCGAGTATCACAGTGAGCTCGGCCCGAGCTTCGAGCACCCGAGCATTTTAGTGCTCGCTCAACACTAATAATAATAATAATACAACCATAATAACATTAACGTTAGAGAATGTACCACTAAATAACACAGTAATGTAACAGAATAATAAGAAGTTGTGCAGCTAAAAAGTGGGAAAATCTTGTGCGAATTCTAACCACAGTGGAAAATGATGAATAACTGTACTCCCAACTGACACCCAGATACAGTTAATAATGGAGTTTCAAAAAAAATCTTTTATCGTTACAGGGTCAGTTATATCATTGGTAGGGTCTTGGCAGTACCTAGATTACAAGCAACCAATTTCTCTTGGTTATCAAATAGCACAACCTCCAATACTGTCAGTGGGTGTAACTGGATCATTCATGTTCTGATCCCAATGATGTGAAAATTGGCATTTATTCCATAGTAAACACACATCATAATGAAAGCAAGTGGCAAATTATGCCTCATAAATCTGCAGTGACTGCAGTAGCCTAGCATGGCAAACAGCTGCGGAGAATCTCATCTTCTACCTGAATCAGCAGACCATCTGCACTCATCACCTCCCATCTAATCAGCTTCTCCACCACATGCTTTGTTCACATCACATCTGTTCATTGCCTCCTCTTTCTGTATAGGTCTGTCAATCTCTGTATCTTACAATTGCTGCCAATGTTCAGTTTCTATTACTCACTATTCTAATCTTTACAATTGTCATAATCATTAGATCAATTTTAAGTCAAACATGTCAACTTTTAGAAATTTTCCTCTGGTAAAAACGGTAGTGAAGTGCCCCCATTCTCACCCCCTGAATGCGCATGTGTTTGCTGTGGCTCAGTCTAAAAATAAAGCATCCCAGAATCACTCAAAGGAAAGCCTTCAGGGACCACCACTTACTGGTAACTTACAGCAGGTTTCTGTGGCTCCCGTAGGATTTGCCAACTCTCCTGATACGTCTGAAAGCTCTCACCTTGATCCAGAAGCCTCTAGGATGAAGTTGCCGAGTATGTTTTAAGGTCACCCACAGGTTCAGCTAAAGGCTCAAGAGCCCTAAGCATAATTTCAGCTGGGGTGCTATTCCGTCTCCATGTGGATTTTGTTGCGTATTTAGCCAACTATTTCAGTTATAGTATTAAACTGAAATTAATGAAATGATAATCTAAGCTGCTTCAGCAACAGATAGGGAAAATGCACAATGGGTGCTATTCATTATTGCATTTCTGCCTATTTTTTGTTGAGTTTTTATTGTAGGGCAGCACAGTGAATCAGTGGTTAGCAGCACTGGGGTCCTGGGTTCAAATCCCACCAAGGACAACATCTACAAGGAGTTTGTATGTTCTTCCTGTGTTTGCGTGGGTTTCCTCTGGGTACTCTGGTTTCCTTCCACATTTCAAAGACATACTGATAGGGAATTTAGATTGTGAGCTCCAATGGGGATAGTGATGATAATGTCTTTAAAGCGCTGCGGAATATGATAGCGCTATATAAGCAAAACATAAATACTTTTTTTTGCCGTTTTTTGTTTGCGTCATATTCATCTTTCCATTTTGTCTTTCTTGAAAACACTTTTTTATGTGTTCATGTTTTGTTTTTGTTTTAATTCGCCATATGCTTTTCAGATGTTTTCACCTCATTCATTATTTGTGACTTTTCAAAAAGTTGCAAAATTTGTTGCAGATGCACTTCAATTCCCAATTAGCAGAAAATGCAACTTTTTGTGCTAAAGTCACAAACAGGTTAAAAATAAATATAAAGAGCATTTTGATGAATTTGGCACAAAAAAAAGCATCAGTGAATACTACAAGACGAAAAAAAGAAAAGTGACTTAAAAAAATATCGCAAATGATGAATTGGGCCCAATGTGTAAACCTACAGCAAAACCAAAGAAATTAGCAAGAGCATAAGTTGGTATACACGCAATGTGTAAGAGCACATTCACACTGGCTATTTCACAGACAAAAACCCAAGAAAAAAAACCCTTGTCGCGGTGGAATGGCTTTTATTCTTTTTTTATCAAAAGAGTGTTGACCCAAAGTTATTTACATGTACTATTCGTATTTACTTACTAATGAGTATATGCTGTGGGGTTATCACGCTCCTTTGGCAGCCATTAGTGTTCACACTGGCAATGTCTCTGGACCTCACAAGGGAAGTTTTATTGTTTTCATAAAACTTCCAAGGTTACAAAAACAAAAAAACTTCTTCTGGTCACAAAGGTATAACAGAAAATAAACAGTTCATGTGCCCAAAAATATATGGCAGTTTGGGCTCACCAGAACAGATTAAGGTCCACTCTAAGGGCCCCGTCACACTAAGCGATGCAGCAGCGATCCCGACAATGATACGACCTGTCAGGGATCGTTGCTGCATCGCTAATACATCGCTGGTGAGCTGTCAAACAGGCAGGCTCACCAGCGATCAGGGGAGCAGCGATATCGTGGAAAGAATCGTTCCACGATGTCCTGCTCCCGTTACCAGCCTGCTGCAAGCAGAAGCAGGCTGGTAACTATGGTAAACATGGGTTACTAAGTGCGCGTGTGCCCCTAGTAACCCGCTGTTTACCATGGATACCACTCTGCTACGGTGCGCGGGAGCCTCCGCTCACCATAGCAGAGTGGTATCCATGGTAAACAGCGGGTTACTAAGTGCGCGCGTGCCTCTAGTAACCCGATGTTTACCATAGTTACCAGCCAGATCGTTGGTCCCGCTGGTCACACACAGCGATGTGTGCTGGCCAGCGGGAGGCCAACGACCAAAAAATGGTCCAGGACACTTTGCAACGATCAGCGACCTCACAGCAGGGGCCTGATCGTTGCAAAGTGTCACACACAGCGACATCGCTGGTGAGGTCGCTGGTGAGTCACCAAAACCGTGACTCAGCAGCGATATCGCTAGCGATATCGCGATGTGAGACGGGGCTTTAATCTCTGACACAGATTAGCCAACTCCACAAGGTCCTTCTCTCCTCCCAAATACAGAACAATGAATGAGACAACTCAGCTGCCTTTTAAATCTGCTGAAAAGCCTGGATAGGAGAATATGGGAATGGCCAGTCCCACCCAGCTCTTTTGGAAGTTCCTAAAACCTGGACCCAAAATTTGAGTATATTTAAAAACCTCTCAGCACTATACAGTCCTGCTCATTGTAACATCCCTAGCGGCGTGCTTGCATAGCTTACCACCTCTAACCATGCAAGACCGCAATCTTACCTATCAGGCCAGGCTGCACACTTTGCTCCAGTACCTGCTGTTTGTATGTCTCTTGTCTGCTGGCTTAGGGCGGCGGCGCTGTTACTTCTTGATTCTTAAAGCTACAGTGTGCGCTGTCTTAATGTGTCCCCAGCCTATTGCTGTGAGTCACTGGATACTTAAACCCCCTCCACCCAGTAGGAGGTGCCTGAGCAACACTTTCCATCTGTGTGGTTCTTGCAACTGAGTTGCCAGGTCCTGTCCTGTATCTAGTCTGTTTCTGCAACCCTGGGGGCTGTATACCCAGGCCTGTTACCTGTACCTGTGACTTCTAGTCAGTTTCCGCCAACCTGGGGGCTGAGTTCCCAGGCTCGTTCCTGTATCTTGTTCATGGTTCAGATCCTGTCTGAACAGTGTCCTAGTCCATTACCTGTTTGTCTCTATGTCTGAACCTTCCCCTTTTCCTGCAGTATCTGAATCTGCACCTAACTCCAACTCGTTGTCTCTGTACTTCTGTTTGTGAGTTTTGTGTCCACTTGCTACTTCATTGTAAGTACCCTGTGTGTATCTGGTTCTGCTCGTTCTGTTTCCCTGCCTCTGTATCTAACTCCTGTGTTCCAGCAATCTTCTTGTGTTTTCCAGTCTGTTCCATGTGAAAAGAGCCCTGTCCTGTCTACCACATCTGCGGGCTTTCCTTTGCTCTGCTTGTTCACCGCACCTGCGGTTTTGCTCTGCTCTGCTTGTTCACCGCATCTGCGGGTTTTGCTCTGCTCTGCTTGTTTACCGCATCTGCGGTTTTGCTCTGCTCTGCTTGTTCACCGCATCTGCGGGTTTTGCTCTGCTCTGCTTGTTTACCACACCTGCGGTTTTGCTCTGCTCTGCTTGTTCACCACATCTGTGGGTTTTGCTTTGCTGTGCTTGTTTACCGCACCTGCGGTTTTGCTCTGCTCTGCTTGTTCACCGCATCTACGGGTTTTGCATTGCTCTGCTTATTCACTGCATCTGTGGTTTTGCTCTGCTCTGCTTGTTCACCGCATCTGCAGGTTTTGCTCTGCTCTGCTTGTTTACTGCACCTGTGGCTTTGCTCTGCTTGTTCACCGCACCTGCGGGTTTTTCTCTGCTCCGCTTGTCTACCGCACTTGCGGGTTTTGCTCTGCTCTGCTTGTCTACTGCACTTGCGGGTTATGCTTTGCTCTGCTTGTTTACCACACCTGCGGGTATTGCTCCCCTCTGCTTGTCTACCGCACCTGCGGCTCTGCTCCTGTATCCCAGTCTGTACTGGTCCCTATCCTGCCTACGTTCCTACCTGCCAGTACCCGCCTGTCTGCATGTCAGCCGTGCCTGAGTGTGTCCACCTGTCTGCATGCCAGCCGTGCCTGCCAGTGCCCACCTGTCTGCATACCAGCCGTGCCTGCCACTACCCACCTGTCTGCATACCAGCCGTGTCTGCCAGTACCCACCTGTCAATATGTCAGTCTAACCTGCCTGTTCCTGCATTCCCCGGTGTGGGTCAACAGCTGTGACCGGGATCTGACCTGGAGTAGCACCTGGTCCCTCTGCTCGGTTCCTCCCTGGTTCACGGAGTCGAATGAGCCGCCGTGCGACCTTGGTCGGACCGGGTTGATACTTAGTTACGCCCCTCCAGGCACTCCTCAGTTCATGGTCCAGTGGGATCACTAATCACGCTCACGTCAGTCAGTTCGGGCGCGAGCGTAAGAGTTTGCTCAGGCCATGGTCCCCGTTGAGCCCCACGGCCCTTCGCTCTCAGAGACATTTGAATTCTTGTCTGGTGAATACGTGCACCAAGGAAAAATTTTTCTCAAGCTAAGGTCCAGGAGATTTACGCACCAGCCTAAATGGAGCTATCAGCACTCGTTCATGCGGATCCACCACGGTACTATGGGAATCAAAAACAAAGCAGTGCGTTTGTGGAGCAATGTAGGCTGCATTTCAAATTCTATGCTCAGTATTTTCCCACTGATCGGGTGAAAGTAGCATTCATGATGTCCTACTTAGCGGGTGATGCCTTGAATTGGATCACCCCCTTATGGGAAGAATGGGATCCTATCATCTCTGACCTGCAGGCCTTCCTGGTGGCCTTTCTAATGGTCTTCGATGACCCTAACCCTGAGGCTTCTGCTAAAGCTTCCCTTCCCAGTATCCTGGAGCAGCCCCGATGGGTAATGTGTGTAGGTAGCCTACCAGTTCTCCAGCCTGAAGAGACTGCTGCCCACACAGAATCCACACAGGATGACAATGCTCCACAGAATACTTCCCTTCCCAACCTCAAGAGGCAGTCCAGACGTGCAAGGCGTAGAGGTAAACCGTCACGCCAGGTTCTGTCCTCTCAAAGACCTCCTGTTCCCCAGCCTGTAGAGGCAGCTTTCCGCACAGAATCCATGAAGGATGACTATGCTCGTCAGGCAAAGCAGAGGCCAGAACTCAGTCACAAAATCGAATTGCGGTCCCACTGCGGTTGTTTGGGACCCCCTGACGGTCTTTGTCCAGCGAAGGTTGGAGAATCCCAAGACATTAGGCCTGTAGAAGAGGCTGCCCTTGGCGTTAGTGTTTCCTCTCCACAGATGACCATGACTGTCTCCGTGGCAAGTGAAGGCCTCGGATTAACCAGAAGATTCGGGCTTAAAGCCTTGAAGAGTCGGTGTCTGAATCCTGTCCGACAACTCCAGAAGCCGGTTTTGGCATTGTCAGCGGAAGGACGAGCCCTACTCAGAAACAGTCAAAATATGTCTGTACAAATTAAGCTCCAGATTGGAGCATTACACATGAAGAAGTTCACATTCCAGGTGCTGTCTGGTTTACCCACAGGTCGTCCAGAGCCGAGAGATCTAGTGCCCGCTCAGGTCTGGAGATCCTGCATGGTGTTTCCTGGGGGACTGCTGAGGTGCAAGGGGAGTCCAATCCCCATATCTTCAGGACAGTCAGCAGTTTCTTCTTCTTCTTCACCAGATCTGCTAGTCACTGACTCGCTGTGTGCTGAAGTCTCCGAAGGAAGGGAAGCCGAGGCATTGTCCCCACACAGTCTCGACGATTGTACCAATGATCTGGCTTTAGGCATCGCCCCGCCTCGCAGACGTGTCATCTCAGAAACCAGACTGAAGTTGGGCCCTATGCAAGGATCCTCCATCTTTAACAAATCTGGCAATAAGTCCATCAAGGCGGTGGCTACCTTCAAGTCTCTGCACCCCTCCAACCAGGCGGAGGACCTCCAGTTGCCTCCTGAATCCTCCGGGGTGCTATCTGATAACAAATAGAAAGAGACTTTTTTGCACCCTGTGCCTGGTACTTTGCCCACTTCATCCAGTAAGCTTGGCAAAGTGTACATCAAGGCGGTGGTTACCGCCGAGTCTCAGAACCCCTCCAACCCTGTGGAGGACCTCCAGTTGCCTCCTGAATCCTTCGGGGTGCTACCTGATAACAAATGGAGAGAGACTTTTCTGCACCCTGTACCTGGTACTTCGCCCACTTCATCCAGTAAGCTTGGCATAGTGTACTTCAAGGAGGTGGTTACTCCCGAGTCTCTGTACCCCTCCTACCTGGTGGAGGATCTCCACTTGTCCCGTGAATTCTTTGGGGTGCTACCCAATATTAACAAATGGAGAGAGACTTTCCTGTGTCCTGTTCCTGGTACTTCACTCACTTCATCTGTTGCTGAGGATGGCTCAATGGGAGGAAGCATCCTAATCACCAAGATGGTGAGACTAGTTTCGTTACCTCAAGTGGACAGAAGAGGTAATCTTCTTGAAGAGAAGGATCGGCCTCCAAATTCTCTGCAGAAAATCCTTGCTGGCTTGAAGAAGAGGGGGCGTAAAGTGGGGGGTACTGTAACATCCCTGGCGGCGTGCTTGCATGGCTTACCACCTCTCACCATGCAAGACCGCAATCTTACATATCAGGCCAGGCTGCACACTTTGCTCCAGTACCTGCTGTTTGTATGTCTCTTGTCTGCTGGCTTAGGGCAGTGGCGCTGTTACTTCTTGATTCTTAAAGCTACAGTGTGCGCAGTCCTAATGCGTCCCCAGCCTATTGCTGTGAGTCACTGGATACTTAAACCCCCTCCACCCAGTAGGAGGTGCCTGAGCAACACTTTCCATCTGTGTGGTTCTTGCAACTGAGTTGCCAGGTCCTGTCCTGTATCTAGTCTGTTTCTGCCACCCTGAGGGCTGTATACCCAGGCCTGTTACCTGTACCTGTGACTTCTAGTCGGTTTCCGCCACCCTTGGGGCTGAGTTCCCAGGCTCGTTCCTGTATCTTGTTCATGGTTCAGATCCTGTCTGAACAGTGTCCTAGTCCGTTACCTGTTTGTCTCTGTCTGTACCTTCTCCTTTTCCTGCAGTATCTGAACCTGCACCTAACTCCAACTCGTTGTCTCTGTACTTCTGTTTGTGAGTTTTGTGTCCACTCGCTACTTCATTGTAAGTACCTTGTGTGTATCTGGTTCTGCACGTTCTGTTTCCCTGCCTCTGTATCTAACTCCTGTGTTCCAGCTATGTTCTTGTGTTTTCCAGTCTGTTCCATGTGAACAGAGCCCTGTCCTGTCTACCGCATCTGCGGGTTTTGCTCTGCTCTGCTTGTTCACCGCATCTGCGGTTTTGCTCTGCTCTGCTTGTTCACCGCATCTGCGGGTTTTGCTCTGCTCTGCTTGTTTACCGCACCTGCGGTTTTGCTCTGCTCTGCTTGTTCACCGCATAAGCGGGTTTTACTTTGCTCTGTTTGTTCACCGCACCTGCGGTTTTGCTCTGCTCTGCTTGTTCTCCGCATCTGCGGGTTTTGCTTTGCTCTACTTGTTCACCGCACCTGCGGGTTTTGCCCTGCTTTGCTTGTTCACCGCACCTGCGGGTTTTGCCCTGCTTTGCTTGTTCACCGCATCTGCGGGTTTTGCTCTGTTTTGCTTGTTTACCGCATCTGTGGTTTTGCTCTGCTCTGCTTGTTCACCGCATCTGCGGGTTTTGCTCTGCTCTGCTTGTTTACCGCACCTGCGGTTTTGCTTTGCTCTACTTGTCCACCGCACCTGCGGGTTTTGCCCTGCTTTGCTTGTTCACCGCATCTGCGGGTTTTGCTCTGTTTTGCTTGTTCACCGCATCTGTGGTTTTGCTCTGCTCTGCTTGTTCACCGCATCTGCGGGTTTTGCTCTGCTCTGCTTGTTTACCGCACCTGCGGTTTTGCTTTGCTCTACTTGTTCACCGCATCTGCGGGTTTTGCTCTGCTCTGCTTCTTCACCGCATGTGCGGGTTTTGCTCTGCTCTGCTTGTTCACCGCATCTGCTTTTTGCTCTGCTCTGCTTGTTCACAGCACCTGCGGGTTTTGCCCTGCTTTGCTTGTTCACCGCATCTGCGGGTTTTGCTCTGTTTTGCTTGTTCACCGCATCTGTGGTTTTGCTCTGCTCTGCTTGTTCACCGCATCTGCGGGTTTTGCTCTGCTCTGCTTGTTTACCGCACCTGCAGTTTTGCTTTGCTCTACTTGTTCACCGCATCTGCGGGTTTTGCTCTGCTCTGCTTCTTCACCGCATGTGCGGGTTTTGCTCTGCTCTGCTTCTTCACCGCATCTGCTTTTTTGCTCTGCTTTGCTTGTTTACCGCACCTGCGGTTTTGCTCTGCTTTGCTTGTTCACCGCATCTGCGGGTTTTGCTCTGCTCTGCTTGTTTACCGCACCTGCGGTCTTGCTCTGCTTTGCTTGTTCACCGCATCTGCGGGTTTTGCTCTGCTCTGCTTGTTCACCGCATCTGCGGGTTTTGCTCTGCTCTGCTTCTTCACCGCATGTGCGGGTTTTGCTCTGCTCTGCTTGTTCACCGCATCTGCTTTTTTGCTCTGCTCTGCTTGCTCACAGCACCTGCGGGTTTTGCCCTGCTTTGCTTGTTCACCGCATCTGCGGGTTTTGCTCTGTTTTGCTTGTTCACCGCATCTGTGGTTTTGCTCTGCTCTGCTTGTTCACCGCATCTGCGGGTTTTGCTCTGCTCTGCTTGTTTACCGCACCTGCAGTTTTGCTTTGCTCTACTTGTTCACCGCATGTGCGGGTTTTGCTCTGCTCTGCTTCTTCACCGCATGTGCGGGTTTTGCTCTGCTCTGCTTGTTCACCGCATCTGCTTTTTTGCCCTGCTCTGCTTGTTCACAGCATCTGCGGGGTTTGCACTGCTCTGCTTGTTTACCGCACCTGCGGTTTTGCTCTGCTTTGCTTGTTCACCGCATCTGCGGGTTTTGCTTTGCTCTGCTTGTTCACCGCACCTGCGGGTTTTGCTCTGCTCCGCTTGTCTACAGCACTTGCGGGTTTTGCTTTGCTCTGCTTGTCTACCGCACCTGCGGGTTTTGTTTCTTGCAACTGAGTTGCCAGGTCCTGTCCTGTATCTAGTCTGTTTCTGCCACCCTGGGGGATGTATACCCAGGCCTGTTACCTGTACCTGTGACTTCTAGTCAGTTTCCGCCACCCTGGGGGCTGAGTTCCCAGGCTTGTTCCTGTATCTTGTTCAGATCCTGTCTGAACAGTGTCCTAGTCCGTTACCTGTTTGTCTCTATGTCTGTACCTTATCCTTTTCCTGCAGTATCTGAACCTGCACCTAACTCCAACTCGTTGTCTCTGTACTTCTGTTTGTGAGTTTTGTGTCCACTCGCTACTTCATTGTAAGTACCTTGTGTGTATCTGGTTCTGCTCGTTCTGTTTCCCTGCTTCTGTATCTAACTCCTGTGTTCCAGCTATCTTCTTGTGTTTTCCAGTCTGTTCCATGTGAACAGAGCCCTGTCCTGTCTACCGCATCTGCGGGTTTTGCTGTGCTCTGCTTGTTCACCGCATCTGCGTGTTTTGCTCTGCTCTGCTTGTTTACCGCACCTGCGGTTTTGCTCTGCTCTGCTTGTTCACCGCATCTGTGGGTTTTGCTTTGCTCTGCTTGTTTACCGCACCTGCGGTTTTGCTCTGCTCTGCTTGTTCACCGCATCTGTGGGTTTTGCTTTGCTCTGCTTGTTCACCACACCTGCGGGTTTTGCCCTGCTTTGCTTGTTCACCGCATCTGCGGGTTTTGCTCTGTTTTGCTTGTTCACCACATCTGCAGTTTTGCTCTGCTCTGCTTGTTCACCGCATCTGCGGGTTTTGCTCTGCTCTGCTTGGTCACGGCATCTGCGGTTTTGCTCTGCTCTGCTTGTTCACAGCATCTGCGGGTTTTGCGCTGCTCTGCTTGTTTACCGCTCCTGTGGTTTTGCTCTGCTTTGCTTGTTCACCGCATTTGCGGGTTTTGCTTTGCTCTGCTTGTTCACCGCACCTGTGGGTTTTGCTCTGCTCCGCTTGTCTACCGCACCTGCGGGCTTTGCTCTGCTCCGCTTGTCTACTGCACTTGCGGGTTTTGCTCTGCTCCGCTTGTCCACCGCACTTGCGGGTTTTGCTTTGCTCTGCTTGTCTACCGCACCTGCGGGTTTTGCTCCGCTCTGCTTGTCTCCCGCACCTGCGGCTCCGTTCCTGTATCCCAGTCTGTACTGGTCACTATCCTGCCTACGTTCCTACCTGCCAGTACCCGCCTGTCTGCATGTCAGCCGTGCCTGCCTGTGCCCACCGGTCTGCATGCCAGCCGTGCCTGCCAGTGCCCACCTGTCTGCATACCAGCCGTGCCTGCCAATTCCCACCTGTCTGCATACCAGCCGTGTCTGCCAGTACCCACCTGTCAATATGCAAGTCTAACCTGCCTGTTCCTGCATTCCCTGGTGTGGGTCAACAGCTGTGACCGGGGTCTGACCTGGAGTAGCACCTGGTCCCTCTGCTCGGTTCCTCCCTGGTTCACGGAGTCGACTGAGCAGCCGTGCGACCTTGGTCGGACCGGGTTGATACTTAGTTACGCCCCTCCAGGGACTCCTCGGTTCATGGTCCAGTGGGATCACTAATCACGCTCACGTCAGTCAGTTCGGGCTCGAGCGTAACACTCATCATTACTGTCACCCCTTATGGAAATTGAAATGTACCAAAGTTATATCCTCAGGATTTTTTTAATTAGTGGTCCAAAGAAATACAACAATAAAAAATTGTTTTTCAACTTCCATGTTGCAATTTCAAAGAAGGAGCAGAATAAACAGCAATAAAGACACCACTAATTAATACTTGGTTGCAAACCCCTTGGCATTGATGACAGCCTCCAAATGTTTCTTGTAGACATCTATAAGCTTCTTGCACTTCTCAACTGGAATTTTCACCCACTCTTTCTTTGCAGTTTGTTCAAGCTTTTGAATGTTTGCAGGGTTCTTTTTCCCAATGAAAGATTTCAGCTCACTCCAATGGGATTCATTTTCACCCATTCTTGTGTACTTTTGGATGTGTGCTTTGGGTCAATGTCTTGCTGGAGGACCCATGATCTTTGACTCAAACCAAGTTTTCTTACACTGTGTAGGACATTATCAATCTCTTGAGAATTCTGGGATTTCATGATTCCTGTGATATGGTTAAGGCCTCCAGTACCGAATGCAGCAAAGCAACCCCACAGCATTATAGATCCTCCACCATGCTTATGTTGGTAAGGTGTTCTTTTCCTTATAAGCTTCAATGCGCCATATGTAAACAAATTTTGCATTGCCAAAAAGCTCAATTTTTGTTTCATCTGTCCACAGAACATTTTCCCAGAAGGATTGTGGTTTGTCAAGGTACTCTTTGGCAAAGATCAGTCGTTCCTTTTTATGTCTTTTCTTCAGTAATGGTTTCTTCCTTGGCTTTCGCCCATAAATCTCTGCTTGGTTTAGTGAGCAGCATTTGGTACTTTTGAAACCATGACCCCAGACTGTTCAGGTCTTTGGATGTTTGACGTGGTGTTTTTTCTACCATTCGCACAAACCTTCAAAGACATCTCTTGTCAATTTTCCTCTTTCCCCTATGTACAGGGAGGTTCTTGACGGTTCCATGCTTGGCAAACTTCTTAATAACATTGCGCACTGTTGAAACTGGGACATCAAGGTCTTCGGAGATGGCCTTATACCCTTTGGAAGTCTTGTGTTTGTTAATAATAGCAGTTCTGATTTCCTCAGACTTCTCATTTGTCTTCACCAGTGTGACAAAAGATCAGGGACTACCATGTGGCTAATTCATGTCACATCGGCATCGACAATTAATCACAGGAGAATCTCTTTTGTGATTTACCACAGGCGAATCAAAATGTGTTTCCATACTAAATTAATGTAAAGGGTGCCAATACCAGTGTCACAAGCTTTAGGTTTATCTATTTTCCCCTCCCATTGTTTTTGGTTTTAAATTATTGTCTATCATTTGCTCTTTTATATTTAACACTAGAGTGCACTATACAAAAAAAACTGTTTCACTTGATTAATTTTACTTAAACTTTATGGGTACCAGTAACGATGAGCAGGAATGTATGTGCTGGAGCCTGCTTTTTCGGGCTCACATCACCGAGGCTAACCACTTCGGTGACACATATCTCCAATCCAGGATCTGTCCAGCTGCAACCTTACAATGCTCATTTTGTTTTTTTCCAATGTGTGAACCTAGTTTAATGCTGTTGGCACATTTGTACATACAAGAGCCTGATATAGTGGATATTAGACTTACAATACATTCATTTTGCTGGATGTTTTTCCTTGAAAATACAATTTTTCTTATATTCTCGACACTGCTACAATATGGACACAGTTTTTGGGGGTTGTCAAAAATTCTTAAAAATTATTTTGTGGAAACCACATCAGGAAACTCTTTCTTTGGGGAATTATTTGTTCCCTGAAGTGGTTTTCAATCAGGAGTGCATTTAATCGGGAGTCATTTAAAAAAGGTGACATTAACTCCCCCCCCCCCCCCATTAAACGTTTTTCAAAGTCTGAAGTTGAAAAAAAAACACTCAAAAAGTGAACATATGAACAGCAAAATGGTTTTACAATAGAAATGACTAGGGTGAATTTTTTAAGCAGTTGTGAAGACCACTTCATAAATCAGATGACATCCTAGTGCAGTTTGGTATTTCACACGCACCCATAGATTCCACGGATGTCAGACTGCACTCGATGTTTAACACTCACGTGTAGACTTGTATGGGTGCGCATGGTCCAATTATTGGATGCACATGCAGCGTTTTTTTTCTCTTGTTGAATTGACATGAAAAAATAAATGCTAGTCCCCACTGTCCCGATAAAACATCGGATAGCACTTGGCCATGTTATATGCTCATGTGAGCGAGCCCTAAGGTGGAAGCAAATGTTCTCATTACTCTTATGGCTGGTGTAGGTCTCTGATTTTTAGTGGGACTAGAATAATTATGCTTACAGTGATGGAAATAATTATTTGATCCCTTGCTGTTTTTGTAAGTTTGCCCACTGACAAAGACATGAACAGTCTATAATTTTAAGGGTTGGTTCATTTTAACATTGAGAGATAGAATATCCAAAAAAATCAAGAAAATCACATTGTATAAATTGGATAAATTTATTTGCATTTTGTAGTGAGAAATAAGTATTTGATTCCTCTGGCAAACAACACTTAATACTTGGTGGCAAAACCCTTGTTGGCAAACACAGCAGTCAGACGTTTTTTGTAGTTGATGATGAGGTTTGCGCACTTGTCAGGAGGAATTTTGGTCCACTCCTCTTTGCAGATCATCTCTAAATCATTCAGATTTTGAGGCTGTCTCTTGGCAACGCGGAGCTTCAACTCTCTCCATAAGTTTTCTATGGGCTTAAGATCTGGAGACTGGCTAGGCCACTCCATGACCTTAATGTGCTTCTTTTTGAGCCACTCCTTTGTTGCCTTGGCTGTATGTTTTGGGTCACTGTCTTGCTGGAAGACCCAGCCACGACCCATTTTTAATGTTCTGGTGGAGGGAAGGAGGTTGTCACTCAGGATTTTACGGTACATGGCTCCATCCATTCTCCCATTGATGCAGTGAAGTAGTCCTGTGCCCTTAGCAGAGAAACACCCCCAAAACATAATGTTTCCACCTCCATGCTTGACAGTGGGGATGGTGTTCTTTGGGTCATAGGCAGAATTTCTCTTCCTCCAAACACGGCGAGTTGAGTTAATGCCAAAGAGCTAAATTTTTGTCTCATCTGACCACAGCACCTTTTCCCAAAAACTCACAGAATCATCCAGGTGTTCATTGGCAAACTTCAGACGGGCCTGCACATGTGCCTTCTTGAGCAAGGGGACCTTACGGGCACTGCAGGATTTTAAACCTTTAAGGCATAATGTGTTACCAATGGTTTTCTTGGTGACTGTGGTTCCAGCTGCCTTGAGATCATTAACAAGTTCCCCCATGTAGTTTTAGGCTGGTCTTTCACCTTCCTCATGATCAAGGATACCCCACGAGGTGAGATTTTGCATGGTGCCAAAGATCAATGTTAATTTACAGTCATTTTATATTTCTTCCATTTTCTTACTCTTGCAACAACAGTTGTCTCCTTCTCACCGAGCATCTTACTTATGGTTTTATAGCCCATTGCAGCTTTGTGCAGGTCTATGATCTTGTCCCTGATATCATTAGAAAGCTCTTTGGTCTTGCCCATGTTGTAGAGGTTAAAGTCTGAATGATTAATTGAGTCTATGGACAGTAGTCTTTTATACAGGTGACTATGTAAGACAGCTGTCTTTAATGTAGGTAACGAGTTGATTAGGAGCCTCTAACTGGTCTGTAGGAGCCAGAATGGTTTGTAGGGGATCAAATACTTATTTCTCACTGCAAAATGCAAATAAATTGATCTAATTTATACAATGTGATTTTTTGGGGGATATTCTATCTCTCAATGTTAAAATTAACCTACCCTTAAAATTATACTGTAGACTGTTCATGTCTTTGTCAGTGGGCAAAGTTACAAAAACAGCAAGGGATCAAATAATTATTTCCTTCACTGTACTGTACGTGCTATATTTTTAGTTTAGTGATTATATATTAATTGGCTACCATTTAACTATATTTTGTGATTTTCCTCTAAATTAACTAATGAGGGTGTCTTATCAATGCTAATCCATTGCCACTCTCTCCTTTTTGCTATTTTCAAATGCATTTTTTTCACTATAACTATTTAGTGGTACATTGTATGTATTACCGCTGCATTGTGCTCTAATTCCACAGGCACCAACTAGTGGCTCTTTCCAATATTGCTAGGACATCATCCCCTGAGCCTGCGCCATCTTCATCATATAGAGTTGTTGACAAAAGTTTGGTTTTAAGGTTGATGTAAAGTTTGCTGTTTCAGTGCTTTTAGATCTTTAAGTCAGATGTTTCTATGATTACTGAAGGACAATAATAAGTGTTTCATACGTTTTTACACCTTTATTGATAAATAGATCAAGTTTCTGCAACGATTCAATATTTACAGTGTTGTCCCTTATTTTTTAAGACTTCTGCAATTCACTCTGGCAGCTAGATATCAGCTTCTGGGCCAAATCCTGACTTGTGGCAGCCCATTATTGTCTAATCAGTGCTTGGAGTCTATAACAATTTCTGTGTTTTTTTTACTACAGCTTCTCAATGGTATTTAGATGTGTGGATTTTCCTGACCAAAAACCGAAAATGTCAATGTTTTGTTCACTGAGCCACTCATTGTAGCAGAGGACTTGTGGTGGTTTTCTTCTCCTGACAATCATTCTTCCAGGTGTCCTAAACAGTCTGGGGGTCTTCATCAGATAAAATAACTTTACAGGAACTGCAGGAATTGGATTGCAGAGGACTGGGGTAAAATTATTTCCTCTGATGAAGCCCCCTTCAGACTGTTTGGGACATCTGGAAGAATGATTGTTTGGAAAATAAAAGATGAGCGCTACCTGGAGTCCTGGGTCATGTCAACAGTAAGACCATTTATTTTGTGGGGTTGCTGTTCATCCAAGGGAGTGAGCTTACTCACAATTCTGCCAAGAACAATGCTATAGATAAAGAATGTTATCTAAAAATCATCCAAGAGCAACTTCTCCTAAACATCCAGGAGCAATTTGGTGATGAACAATGCGTGTTCCAGCACAGCATGATGGAGCCCCATGTCATAAGGAAAAAGTGATAAGTGGCTTGACAAACAAAACACTGACATTTTTGGGTCCATGTCAAGGAAACTCCCCAGATCTCAATACCATTGAGAATTTGTGGTGAATCCTCAAAGAGCGGATGGACAAGCACTGATTAGAAAACAATGTGTTGCCATCAGTCAGGATTTGGCCCAGAAACTGATATCCAGTATGCCAAAGGAAATTACAGAATTTCTCAAAGCTGAAAAACTTATTAAATGCTTATAATTGCACTTCAGTAACCATAGAAACATCTTACTGAAAGACATAAAACAGTGAAATCAAAGATTTGTTTCACTCTCAAAACTTTTGGCTACAATTGAATATTATACTACGCCATTTATTTTTCCCATATGATGTACATATCTAAAACCTGTTACTATCTGAAAATAGGCCTCCCTTCGCTGCTGATTTTAAGTGGTAGTATCTTTTGTAATTCCAATAATAATAATAATTTTTATTTTTATAGCGCCAACATATTCCGCAGCACTTTACAATTTTAGGGGGGACTTATACAGACAATACAGAATAAGCATATCTCATATCGAAAGGAGTGAGGGCCCTGTTCGCAAGCTTACAATAAACTGAACTATTTTGATACATGTATGTTTTGAAGTATTTTTCATTTATATAGATATCAAGTATTTGTAGGTGATATTACAACCCCTGGCAAAAATTATGGAATCACCGGGCTCGGAGGTTGTTCATTCAGTTGTTTAATGTTGTTGAAAAAAATGAGATCACAGACATGGCACAAAACTAAAGTAATTTCAAATGGCAACTTTATGGCTTTAAGAAACACTAAAAGATATCAAGAAAAAAAATGTTGTACTCAGTAAGGGTAATTTTTTTCAGACCAAGCAGAGAGAAAAAATTATGGAATCACTCAATTCTGAGGAAAAAATTATGGAATCATGAAACACAAACACACAAAAGAACACTCCAATACACCACTAGTATTTTGTTGCACCACTTCTGGCTTTAATAACAGCTTGCAGTCTCTGAGGCATGGACTTAATGAGTGACAAACAGTACTCTTCATAAATCTGGCTCCAACTTTCTCTGATTGCTGTTGCCAGATCAGCTTTGCAGGTTGGAGCCTTGTCATGGACCATTTTCTTCAACTTCCACCAAAGATTTTCAATTGGATTGAGATCCGGACTATTTGAAGGCCATGACATTGACCTTATGTCTCTTCTTTCAAGGAATGTTTTCACAGTATTTGCTCTATGGCAGACTGCATTATCGTCTTGAAAAATGATGTCATCATCCCCAAACATCCTTTTAATTGATGGGATAAGAAAACTGTCCAAATTATCAATGTAAACTTGGGCATTTATTAAATATGTAATGACAGCCATGTGCTTTTACCTGCCATGCAGCCCCATATCATCATTGACTGTGTAAATTTGCATGTTCTCTTCATGCAGTCATCTTTATAAATCTCATTGGAACGGCACTAAACAAAAGTTCCAGCATGATCACCTTGCCCAATGCAGATTCGCGATTCATCACTGAATATGACTTTCATCCAGTCATCCACAGTCTACGATTGCTTTTCCTTAGCCCATTGTAACCTTGTTTTTTTCTCTTTAGGTGTTAATGATATCTTTTGTTTAGCTTTTCTGTATGTAAATCCCATTTCCTTTAGGCGATTTCTTACAGTTCGGTCACAGACATTGACTCCAGTTTCCTCCCATTCGTTCCTCATTTGTTTTGTTGTGCATTTCCTGTTTTGGAGACATATTGCTTTAAGTTTCCAGTCTTGACGCTTTGATGTCTTCCTTGATCTACCAGTATGTTTGCCTTTAAGAACCTTCCCATGTTGTTTGTATTTGGTCCAGATTTTAGACACAGCTGACTGTGAACAACCAACATCTTTTGCAACATTGAGTGATGAGTTACCTTCTTTTAAGAGTTTGATAATCCTCTCCTTTGTTTCAATTGACATCTCTCGTGTTGGAGCCATGATTCATGTCAATCCACTCGGTGCAACAGCTCTCCAAGGTGTGATCACTCCTTTTTAGATACAGACTAACGAGCAGATCGAATTTGATGCAGGTGTTAGTTTTGGAAATGACAATTTACAGGGTGATTCCATAATTTTTTCCTCAGAATCGAGTGATTCCATAATTTTTTCCCTCTGCTTGGTCTGAAAAAAATTACTCTTACTGAGTACCACATTTTTTTTCTTGATTTCTTTTACGGTTTCTTAAAGACATAAAGTTGCCATTTGAAATTACTTTAGTTTTGTGCCATGTCTGTGATCTGCTTTTTTTCAACAACATTAAACAACTGAATGAACATCCTCCGAGCCCGGTGATTCCATAATTTTTGCCAGGAGTTGTATGTGGTTGTTGGCCTGACCAATACTAAGGGGTTATTTTTATGGTTTCTAGGTGTTGAAAGGTAGGCAAATAGACTGAGGAAAGCAGAGTTGGAAATTACTTACATGCATTTTTTTACAGGAATGAATCCAAATTTCCTAACAAAATGATTTGCAACATTTCAGAACTTTCTATACTGAGCAACATTATTAAAAAATAAATAAAAGTTTAGCCACTCTTTAAGTGAAATAACTCTGTAATTTCTATTGTAATTAGACATTGACCTTTTCAGAATACAGCAAATCTGGAAAGGACTTGAAGCCCCAAGCCACTGATTCATAGCTTATACTGCATAAACATACAGTGAAAATGGTTAAAAGGAGATCAAGCCATCCTAGTGACGTGGCAGGATGGGTTGGACCCTTAAGTGTCAGCAAGGGGATTACACAGATATCCCACCAGGGCCACCGATTGGTCAGGAACTGGAACTCCACTGCCTCACATCGTAAGGACAATTACGCAATTGACTGATGATGGACAAGGTCACAGCTGATTTTGCTACTAGGCAGGTTATTTGGCAATTCATAGTGGACGTATAGCATATACACATCTGATTCCAACACATGGAATATATATATAATATATATACAGGGTGGGCCATTTATATGGATACACCTAAATTAAATGGGAATGGTTGGTGATATCAACTTCCTGTTTGTGGCACATTAGTATATGGGAGGGGGAAAACTTTTCCAGATGGGTGGTGACCATGGCAGCCATTTTGAAGTCGGCCATTTTGGATCCAACTTTATTTTTTTCAATGGGAAGAGGGTCATGTGACACATCAAACTTATTGAGAATTTCATAAGAAAAACAATAGTGTACTTGGTTTTAACATAACTTTATTCTTTCATGAGTTTTTTACAAGTATATGACCACTTATAAAATGTGTTCAAAGTGCTGCCCATTGTGTTGGATTGTCAATGTAACCCTCTTCTGCCACTCTTGACACACTGATAGCAACACCGCAGAAGAAATGCTAGCACAGGTTTCCAGTATCCATTGTTTCAGATGCTGCACATCTCGTATATTCACAGCATAGACTATTGCCTTTAGATGACCTCAAAGATAAAAGTCTAAGGGGGTCAGATCGGGAGACCTTGGTGGCCATTCAACTGGCCCACAACGACCAATCCACTTTCCAGGAAACTGTTCATGTAGGAATGCTTGGACCTGACACCCATAATGTGGTGGTGAACAATCTTGTTGGAAAAACTCAAGGAACGTGCCATCTTCAGTGCCGAAAGAGGGCAACACATCATCATGTAGCAATTTCAGATATCCAGTGGCATTGAGGTTTCCATTGATGAATGGCCCCACTATCTTTGTACCCCATATACTACACCATACCATCAAGATACGATATGTGCAGCATCTGAAACAACGGATACTGGAAGCCTGTGCTAGCATTTCTTTTGCGGTGCTGCTATCAGTGTGTCAAGAGTGGGAGAAGACGATTGCATTGACAATCCAACACAATGGGCAGCACTTTGAACACATTTTATAAGTGGTCATAAACTTGTAAAAAGCTCATAAAAGAATAAAGTTATGTTAAAACCAAGCACACCATTGTTTTTCTTAGGAAATTCTCAATAAGTTTGATGTGTCACATAACCCTCTTCCCATTGAAAAAAATAAAGTTGGATCCAAAATGGCCGACTTCAAAATGGCCACCATGGTTACCACCCACCTGGAAAAATTTTTACCCCTCCCATATACTAATGTGCCACAAACAGGAGGTTGATATCACCAACCTTCCCCATTTAATTTAGGTGTATCCATATAATTGGCCCACCCTGTACTCCGGTATGGTCACGGTCACATTTTGCAATAAACCAGGAAAAACTAGCTGCCACCACCAATCGTTTATGCAGGCCGCTCGGACACCCTTTATGAGTAATGTATTGCCTCATGAGGCTTCAGGAATGCGGTTTATAGAGCAAGAGGAACGATGCTATTACATTTTATATTTTTAATCCGAAAAGTAGGCAGTGCTTATAAAAATATACAAAATATGTTACAATAGGGGACAAAACAATACAACATATACAATTACATAAAACAAAAATGGATAGCAAAAGAAAAGTACTAAATCTGTGGTCACAGCAATGGCGCAAATATTTTATTGAGGTAAGCACTCTGGTTAAGAAAATGGAAAAATCTTACAGCAAGCTGTATTTTCCAGCCATAAACAATTATTATAATTCAGAACCTGCTTTTATTAGATAAGAGTTACTCCTACATACCTCCCCTTGGTGTACCTCAGATTAGGGCTGGTAAATGAGATGTGGCTAGGTCTCAAAAAAATATGGTATGCCCAATCTTATGGCTATCTGTCCCTCTGAAGGTCCTAGGTGGGAGATATTAATGCCGTATTTCCTATCATGATTTTATCTATAGATAGTAAACATGGCATATCAAACTTTGTTCATCTGGTCGTTATTAATTCGGGGCTGATGCGCAGACCGCACAGTGATCTAAGTAAATTTGTTATGTTTGCCACTTCATCATGATGCTGAAAATATGTCTCCCATAACTATAGGACCTATGCTTGTCACAAAAAAAACAATATTCAGAACTGGACCAGAGTATCTGACTGTAATTCCTTTGAACACAGGAAGAGTTATCTCCACTGGTGCTAAAAGTGTCTCCTCACAGTCTTTGATAAAGGCTTTGTGTCTGCTCTCCATCGGTTAACCCACTTCAATTACCTGTTCAAAACAGAGGTTTGTAACTGAACATGTGGAGTGTTTAGAGTGCTAGCTCTTTTTCCCTTTACAATTATGACGAAGCCATGCTTCAATCCTCAATAAGAGGGTGACTTGTCCCCTCTCAGGATATGGCTTTAAGGATTGGTCCCATTTTACCATTACATTTATGACATTAAGAAATTCTGCTCGAGACATGTCTTAACTGTCAGAGGAGCAGAATCATGACCAAACATACTTGCTCACTCAGCCGCAGAGGAAGGCTGGAGCAGGGGAAAAAAAATCTCCTCAGCCATGGAGCAGGACTGTGACAGCAGAAAAAAAACTTCTCTGAGGCTGACTGAACACAGAAAGGATTTTTTCATCTTCATACTGTTCGATGCTTATTTATAAACCTGTTCTGATGAGTCACTCTGACAGCTTTATTGCAGGGCAAGAGACTGACTGAGCACAGAGCAGGATGAAGCTGTTAAAAATCCAATTGTGCTCAGTCAGCCAAAGAGAAGTTTTTGTTTTCTATTGTCACAGTCCTGCTTCATAGCTGACTTAGGAGATCAGGTATGTTAAAGGGGTTGTCCGGAACTTTAACATTGATGGGATATCCTTAGGATAGGTCATCAATTTCCGATTGGTGAGGATGCGATACCCAGCACTCCTTCCAATCAGGTGTTCCTGATGTTGGCTCCAAATCACAGCTACGTCAGCGGAATAGTTACCGAGGCCGGGTCCTTAACCACCTATTAATTTGAAAAGGGGCAGATGTGGAGTACCCTGCCGCAGGTTCTATACAGTCGACTGAGCTGTTTTGTGCAGCTCCACTGCTGAGCTGCTTTTCTGACTGTTGAGACACATCTCTAGCAGTGTTTCTTCAGGTTGCAACCTGCCCTGACACATGAATAGGATGGGTTTCAGCTTGAAATATGTGATGACAGACTTTTGTCACATTCTCAGACAATCTCTTTAAGTGACTGAGGTTGACAGGTTCCCTTCCTGCTCTTCTTCTTTCAATCTCCCTTGTTAGGCTATGTGCCCACGATGCAGAAATGAAGCAGAAAATCTCTGCATCATTTCTGCATCTCCCTGGCAGAAAAAACGCATGCAGATTGTGCATGCGTTTTTCCTGCCAAATACATGCGGATTTGAAGCGTTTTCACATGCGTTTCTCCATGCGGATTGACAAGCGCTTTCCAGGCGATTTTAGCATCACTTGGAAAGTGCTGGACAACTAGGTCACACTATATAAATCCATGCAAACAGCATGGATTTATATAGTGTGACCGTAAGAATGTTTACAAATAAAAAAATAAACCTATACTTATCTTCCGATGGCCCGGCGTGTGTTGCTGCGCTCGCTCCTGTCTGCCAGCTGATCGCAGGACACTGCACTGAAGGGCCTGCGGTCACATGACTGTGACGTCACCGCAGGTCCTACAGTCCTGCCCGCAAGCAAAGGGAAGGAGACCGGGGGCCGTCGGAAGGTGAATATAAACTTTATTTTTTATTTTATTCTTTTTTTTACAGGTACAATGGTACCCAGGTCTGGATGAGAGTCTCCTCTCCTCCAGAACTGGGTACCATCCGCACATTGAAACGCATATAATCCGTGAGTACAAATGTACTGACACGGATTATATGCGTCTCAATGCAAGTCTATGGCGGCGATTACGCCGCGCTTCCACAAAATTAATCGACATGCTGTGGATTTTTGAGCGCAGCATAAACGCATGCGAAAAAATCCGCAGCATGTGCATAGAACTTGCGGAATCCCATTGGGGACCATGGGGGGTGGATTACCTAGCGTTTAACAAGCGTTTATGCTGCGGAAATTCCGCAGCATATACGCTTGAAAAATGCTACGTGGGCACTTAGCCTAAAAAAAACGTTCTGCAGTCTAATTCAAAATAATAGTGGAAACAATTTCTCATGAGGAGGTCTATTGGTCAAATGTAAATTGTGAAACTTAATTATCTTTTAAGGGGAACGTGTCACCAGAAAAAAACGCTATCAACCTGCAGAAAAAACAAAAAAAAAGGCAAATTGGACATAATTTCACACAAAACTCCAAAAATGGACGAGACAAAATTGTTGACAACTTTCCAAAATTGTTGGTAAACAACTTTGTTTCAAGCATGTGATGCTCGTTCAAACTCACCTGTGGCAACTAAAAGTTGTGGGCAATATGAAAATCACACCTGAAACCAGATAAAAAGGGGAGAAGTTCACTCAATCTTTGCATTGTATGTCTGTGTGTGCCACACTAAGCATGGGGAAGAGAAAGAGGAGAAGAGAACTGAGGACTGAGGAGAACCAAATTTGTTGAAAAATAGCAACAATCTAAAAGTTACAATTTCATCTCCAGAGATCTTGATGTTCCTTGGTCCACAGTGCGCAACATAATCAAGAAATTTACAACCCATGGCACAGTAGCTAATAATCCTGGACGTGGATGGTAGGGAAAAATAGATGAAAGGTTGCAACGCAAGATAGTCCAGATGGTGGATAAGCAGCCCTAATCAAGTTTCAAAGAAATTCAAGTTGTCCTGCAGGCTGAGGATGCATCAGTGTGAAGTATCCGTCTACATTTGAGTGAAATTAAATGCTATGGCAGGAGACCCAGGAGGACCCCACTGCTGACAGTGACATAAAAAGCTAGACTACAGTTTGCCAAAATATATGTAAGCCAAAATCTTTTTGGGAAAGTGTCTTGTGGACAGATGAGACCAAGATATAGCGTTTTGGTAAAGCACATTAATCTACTGTTTCCCGAAAACGGAATGAGGCCTACAAAGAACAGATCACAGTACTACAGTCAAATATGGTTCAAAGATGTTTTGAGGTTATTTTGCTGCCTCTGGCACTGTGTGCCTTGACCTTGTGCAAGGTATGATGAAATTTGAAGATTTTGGGTCACAATGTAGTGCCCAGTGTCAGAAAACCTCCTCTAGGTTTTGCTTCTACTTTTTTTCTTATTTCTTTCAATGTGTCTTTTCTGTATCCCTTCTGTATACATTTTTTAATCATATTTTGTGATTCATCCCAAAAATCCTCTAATTTAGTACAGTTTCTCCTAATGCGTAAGATTTGTTCCTTGGCAATATTATTTAGCCAAATGGCCAAATGGCAACTGTCTGTTAGGATATAACTGTTGCTGTCTGTAGGTTTGCTATAGGATTTTGTGGCTATACCGTCTCGGTCTACAAAGATGGAAATATCTAAAAAATTAATAAATGTGCTACTAAAATTAGAAGTAAATTGTAGATTAAAATAATTTTTATTAATATTCTCAAGAAATTCTAAAAGGGATTCTTGGCCACCCAACCCCCCCAAAAAAGGCCATTTTCTATGTAGCATTACCAGGGGACTAGGTTCGTATTACAGTGGGCAAAATGTTGGAGGGTACATGTTTACACCAACCTTGCCATAGTAAAGGAGTCCATTTTTGTATTAGATGTCCGAGTCAAAAAATATATGTAGGACATACTAAACATGAATTAAAATCAGAATGAAAAAGCATGCCTACAGTATTAAAAAACAGTTAGTTAAAACATTAAAAAAGCACATGACAGTTTAACTGACAGCTCTGTTTGGGGCATAGAAATCATAAAAAAACACTGGAGAGGGGGTAACTACATATATCAATTATCTAGAACGGAAAGTCATTGGATTTTTCAATTCAATTCTCTCAAACTAACAGGCTTAAACAGTGAAATCAAACTGTTTGCATTTTAACTCTGAGGGGTGGGAATTAGATTAGTATCAGGTAATTCACACTTAACTATAAAACATCATGTAGGACTTGTAAATGGTAATCTCTGATAAAGGAGGACATTACATCTGAAATGCGTGGGATCGCTTTGCAACTTGTTTTTGCCCATGGGTGTGTCAGGTGTAATAGACAGTCACTCTGGATCTGGAAGTAGAAGGTCACTGTGCTTGCAATTACAGATGCCTTCTTAATCCTTCTTCCTTTAGGACCCAGCGGCGACCTCCCTCCTGCTGCTGATTGACACACCCTTGCCTGAGAGTTAAAAACACTCAGATTGCTCTTGGAAATCACCGATGATATTTCTATGTACCTTTGTGCAGGCTTGGAGCACTAGCAGTCGGCTAGCTTCTTGTCTGGTGCCCTTGGAGGACAGTTGGCATTACTCCTCTGGTGTCTGCTCAAGCTAAGTTTATCACTTTTGTTTGTCTACCTTGTTGTCTTTAGCTTGTAGTGGGCCTGACCAGTGCTCACCGCTCCCCATCTAGGGCCAAGCTCTAGGGACATCCAGGACTTAGGATACTGCTCGGCGATAGGTGTAGAACCTATATAGGGACAGTAGGGTAGGCAGGGTGATATAATATCTGCCTAGGGGTCTCCACTCCCCCTTTCCCTAGTGTTTGGGCTTCCTCCCCTCTTCCCTTCGTGTTGCACTTAGTCCTTCCCACACCGTGCGTGACAACGGGTAATCTCCTGTAGCAGGTGACGTCACATTTGGCAGTTCCTTATTTTACCTGATGTGCTTGTATTAGCGCTACCGTCTGGAGCGCTGTAAATGCTGCAATACAATCTTCTGACTTACTTGATCTATCCCGGATTCTACAGCATTATGTGCAGCAGTATTCATATACCTACAGTACAGACCAAAAGTTTGGACACACCTTCTCATTTAAAGATTTTTCTGTATTTTCATGACTATGAAAATTGTACATTCATACTGAAGGTATCAAAACTATGAATTAACACATGTGGAATTATATACTTAACAAAAAAGTGTGAAACAACTGAAAATAGGTCATATATTCTAGGTTCTTCAAAGTAGCCACCTTTTGCTTTGATGACTGCTTTGCACACTCTTGGCATTCTCTTGATGAGCTTCAAGAGGTAGTAACCCGAAATGGTCTTCCAACAATCTTGAAGGAGTTCCCAGAGATGCTTAGCACTTGTTGGCCCTTTTGCCTTCACTCTGCGGTCCAGCTCACCCCAAACCAACTCGATTGGGTTCAGGTCTGGTGACTGTGGAGACCAGGTGATCTGGCGTAGCACCCCATCACTCTCCTTCTTGGTCAAATAGCCCTTACACAGCCTGGAGGTGTGTTTGGGGTCATTGTCCTGTTGAAAAATAAATGATGGTCCAACTAAACGCAAACCGGATGGAATAGCATGCCACTGCAAGATGCTGTGGTAGTCATGCTGGTTCAGTATGCCTTCAATTTTGAATAAATCCCCAACAGTGTCACCAGCAAAGCACCCCCACACCATCACACCTCCTCCTCCATGTTTCACGGGGGAACCAGGCATGTAGAGTCCATCCGTTCACCTTTTCTGCATCGCACAAAGACACGGTGGTTGGAACCAAAGATCTCAAATTTGGACTCATCAGACCAAAGCACAGATTTCCACGGGTCTAATGTCCATTCCTTGTGTTCTTTAGCCCAAACAAGTCTTTCTGCTTGTTGCCTGTCCTTAGCAGTGTTTCCTAGCAGCTATTTTACCATGAAGGCCTGCTGCACAAAGTCTCCTCTTAACAGTTGTTGAAGAGATGTGTCAGCTGCTAGAACTCTGTGTAGCATTGACCTGGTCTCTAATCTGAGCGGCTGTTAACCTGCGATTTCTGAGGCTGGTGACTCGGATAAACTTATCCTCAGAAGCAGAGGTGACTCTTGGTCTTCCTTTCCTGGGGCAGTCCTCATGTGAGCCAGTTTCTTTGTAGCGCTTGATGGTTTTTGCAACTGCACTTGGGGACACTTTCAAAGTTTGCCCAATTTTTCGGACTGACTGACCTTCATTTCTTAAAGTAATGATGGCCACTCGTTTTTCTTTACTTACCTGCTTTTTTCTTGCCATAATACAAATTCTAACAGTCTATTCTGTAGGACTATCAGCTGTGTATCCACCTGACTTCTGCACAACACAACTGATGGTCCCAACCCCATTTATAAGGCAAGAAATCCCACTTATTAAACCTGACAGGGCACACCTGTGAAGTGAAAACCATTTCCGGTGACTACCTCTTGAAGCTCATCAAGAGAATGCCAAGAGTGTGCAAAGCAGTCATCAAAGCAAAAGGTGGCTACTTTGAAGAACCTAGAATATGACATATTTTCAGTTGTTTCACACTTTTTTGTAAAGCATATAATTCCACATGTGTTAATTCATAGTTTTGATGCCTTCAGTGTGAATGTACAATTTTCAAAGTCATGAAAATACAGAAAAATCTTTAAATGAGAAGGTGTTTCCAAACTTTTGATCTGTACTGTACCTCGGATCATCACGGACCTCTCCTTTTACCGACAATAGAAGAATATTTTCATCCCGGAAGCTTGACACATATCCTCAACATATTTCATCTGGTGCACACAGGTAGGCACAGTGTCAACCATGACTTTCATTTACATGATCCTTCCTTTTATATACAATGTGTTTACATCAAATTGGGCACACAGTACTATATAGCAGATGTATATTTGCTTAATTTCTATTTAATTTTTAATAGTACATGTACAAGAAATACACACATTATAAATATTAGTCAGAGACAATGAAAGTTAGAATATTATAGGAGCAGAGAGATTTTTGTGTTCCTTGTACTGATATGCTTTATTTAGTTAGCTGATATCCTGACAGCATGTTATAAAGATATATTTGCACAAATGCAGTATATATAATGGCAATGTTTCAGGACCTACAAACACCGGGGCATTTCTCGAACTTCAACTTCAAAATGCAACTGTGTTGTAAAAGCCAAAATTTTGCCACAATGTATTATGTGCAAAAGCAAGGCTGTTGATCAATTACTTTTGTTTTAATTAATTCTTCTCACTATGTCCAGTTTAGAGAAATGTGGCAAAATGTATTCTCCATATTGCAAAAATATACTATTTTACTAGATTACAGGTAAGATCTGATTAAAATCTTTACATCAAATTCCAAACATATTAAATAATAAAATGAATACAAATCTTAAACCCTTCCTTCTGCCATTTTTAGTGTATATTTTGAGAAATGTCCCATACTTCACAAGGAAAACTCAGTGCAATCTTGGTTGGACCTTCTACTCATCTGAAGAGAGTCCAAGAGTCCAAAGCACTGGAGATTAATAAAATATGAAGATTTCACTTATTTTATCAGGTTTACACAAAAATGGTGGCAAAAGAAATATAGCAAGTTTTGGCAACATGGTCTTTAAAAGTAGCATTTTTATTGACTTGCTTAAAAGTGTTTTACTTTCTGTTTTCATCCCTGCTTTCCAAGAGCCATAACTTTATTTTTCCAACAACATAGGTATTCAATTTACGATATAATGTACAGTACAGACCAAAAGTTTGGACACACCTTCTCATTTAAAGATTTTTCTGTATTTTCATGACTTTGAAAATTGTACATTCACACTGAAGGCATCAAAACTATGAATTAACACATGTGGAATTATATACTTAACAAAAAAGTGTGAAACAACTGAAAATATGTCTTATATTCTAGGTTCTTCAAAGTAGCCACCGTTTGCTTTGATGACTGCTTTGCACACTCTTGGCATTCTCTTGATGAGCTTCAAGAGGTAGTCACCGGAAATGGTTTTCACTTCACAGGTGTGCCCTGTCAGGTTTAATAAGTGGGATTTCTTGCCTTATAAATGGGGTTGGGACCATCAGTTGTGTTGTGCAGAAGTCAGATGGATATACAGCTGATAGTCCTACTGAATAGACTGTTAGAATTTGTATTATGGCAAGAAAAAAGCAGGTAAGTAAAGAAAAACGAGTGGCCATCATTACTTTAAGTTATTAAGGTCAGTCAGTCCAAAAAATTGGGCAAACTCTGAAAGTGTCCCCAAGTGCAGTTGCAAAAACCATCAAGCGCTACAAAGAAACTGGCTCACATGAGGACTGCCCCAGGAAAGGAAGACCAAGAGTCACCTCTGCTTCTGAGGATAAGTTTATCCGAATCACCAGCCTCAGAAATCGCAGGTTAACCGCAGCTTAGATTAGAGACCAGGTCAATGCCACACATAGTTCTAGCAGCAGACACATCTCTACAACAACTGTTAAGAGGAGACTTTGTGCAGCAGGCCTTCATGGTAAAATAGCAGCTAGGAAACCACTGCTAAGTTTGGGCTAAAGAACACAAGGAATGGACATTAGACCAATGGAAATCTGTGCTTTGGTCTGATGAGTCCAAATTTGAGATCTTTGGTTCCAACCACCGTGTCTTTGTGCGACACAGAAAAGGTGAACGGATGGACTCTACATGCCTGGTTCCCACCGTGAAGCATGGAGGAGGAGGTGTGATGGTGTGGGGGTGCTTTGCTGGTGACACTGTTGGGGATTTATTCAAAATTGAAGGCATACTAAACCAGCATGACTACCACAGCATCTTGCAGTGGCATGCTATTCCATCCGGTTTGCGTTTATTTGGACCATCATTTATTTTTCAATAGGACAATGACCCCAAACACACCTCCAGGTTGTGTAAGGGCTATTTGACCAAGAGGGAGATTGATGGGGTGCTACGCCAGATGACCTGGCCTCCACAGTCACCAGACTGAACCCAATCGAGATGGTTTGGGGTGAGCTGGACCGCAGAGTGAAGGCAAAAGGGACAACAAGTGCTAAGCATCTCTGGGAACTCCTTCAAGATTGTTGGAAGACCATTTCCGGTGACTACCTCTTGAAGCTCATCAAGAGAATGCCAAGAGTGTGCAAAGCAGTCATCAAAGCAAAAGCTGGCTACTTTGAAGAGCCTAGAATATAAGACATATTTTCAGTTGTTTCACACTTTTTTGTTAAGTACATAATTCCACATGTGTTAATTCATAGTTTTGATGCCTTCAATGTGAATGTACAATTTTCATAGTCATGAAAATACAGAAACATCTTTAAATGAGAAGGTGTGTCCAAACTTTTGGTCTGTACTGTGTATACGAAGAAAAACAAAAAAAATCTGGATAAGGAGGATGGACATGGACACATGTTGGTCTTCTAAGAAGCTGTGATTCAGTGCATGAGGGCAGATCAGTCTCCCTCTTACCAAACATTTTCCTCTTCAAACAATCCTTAATGCAGCAGCCAGGGTTGTATTTCAGTCCAGCCACTTCATTGATGCCTCCACCTTGTGCCAGGCATTGCACTGGTTACTAGTGATGAGCGAGCACTAAAATGCTCGGGTACTCGTTGCTCGGGTCGAGCAAATTGGAATACTCGGGTGCTCGACCCGAGCAACGAGCCCAATGTAAGTCTATGGGAAACTCGAGCATTTTTCAGGTGGCTCCACCCCGGGCGATCTGCAGAGGGTCTAAAAATTGCCCAAATCGATGGGAACAGTACTCAAATGACATGGGAACAGCATGGGGAAGACCCCTGGAAGCATTTCTGACTCCCAGGTCACTGCTGTCAACAATGTTGTCAGAGTATTACGCCACTTTTACGGACTCACAATAAAGCATACAAAAACAAAACCAAAATAGATTTTCCTTGGAAATATATTAAGGAACATCCTTTCCAGGATAATGACTTGTATATAAGGCAAAATAAATAACTAAAACCAAAAATACTCCTCCACACCTTGGGCTATGTTCACACGTAGCGTTTTTGATGCGTTTTTTCACTTTTGCATTGCTTTCAACCGTGACAAATACATTCACTGGGAAATGTAATTTTAACATTTTACAACCTTATCTGGCCATGTGGTGTGTGACACATCATCAGACACATGGATACAGTGCTGAAAAGACATGGGAACAGCATGGGGAAGACCTCTGGAAGCATTTCTGACTCCTAGGTCACTGCCTAAAAGTGTGCTCATCATAAGTGATCCTTGGCGCATGCGAAGATGCCTCCCGCCATGCACCTGTCGTTGCAGACTTGCAAAAATCACCGTCCACATCCTTGTCCCAGTGCAGCGTTCAGTTGTCCCTACCCCATTCCTTGGAACGCAAGCGCAAGTATGCAGCCAGCCAGCCACCCACCCACAGGCAGCAATACTATACTGCCAAATTTTTGACAGCTGCTTGCACTTGAAATGTGGCCTTTTAGGCTCGTGGATGTGGAAGCTTTTCATAACCTCATGAAGGCGGCCGGGTGTCCATACTCGGTCCCCAGCCGCCACTGTTTCTCCCGGTGTTGTCTCCCCCTTCCACAAGCACGGGTCCCACAACATTACCCGTGCCATCCCCAGTGCACTTACTGGGAAGGACCGCCTAACCACAAACACTTGGACAGGTGAATGTGGCCAGGGACGGTACGGAGCCAGTTCAAAGCTTTTTTTGCTGAGTTGTATTTCACCACAGTCATATTCTTTAGCTTGGTGAAAGGACTTGGGAAACCATATCTACCCAGCTGTCATTTCTCCCAGGAAGTCCTCTAAAGCTGCTTTCACTTGAAATGTGGCCTTCTAGGCTCATGGAGGCGGAAGCTTTTCATAACCTCATGCCGGCGGTGGCCGGGTGTCCATACTTGGTCCCCAGCCGCCACTATTTCTCCCGGTATCGTCTCCGCCTTCCACAAGCACGGGTCCCACAACATTACCGTACCCTCCCCAGTGCACTTACTGGGAAGTACCGCCTAGCCACAAACACGTGGACAGGTGAATGTGGCCATGGACGGTACGGAGCCAGTCCACAGCTTTTTTTGCTGAGAGTTGTATTTAGCTCGGTGAAAGGACTGGCATAGAGGGAAACCGTATCTACCCTGGGTGTCATTTCTCCCAGGAAGTCCTCTAATGCAGCTTGCTACAGAAGCAATGGCAGCCCGTCCAACATCAACTCACACTTGTCGGTGGTGCTTTGACACACAAACATCTTTCTTTGTGCATTTAATTTCATGAATACAGAGTTGGACAATGCCCTGATCTGCAATGCGGTTTAAGAAATAACATGCATAAGCATTTCCGATCCACATTAAAAAAGCAGCCATAGAGTGTCCGGGAACCTTCCCCCACACTTTTCTTAGCCAGGGCTGCTTCTCGGCAGGGTTGGACAGGCCCACCAGAGAACCGGAGACTCCTCCGGTGGGCCCTGGCTTCTCCTTCAGGAGAGTTCATAGTGCCGAGGTGAGGCCATGATGATGATAGAGGCCACCATCTGCTTAGTTTTCTGTTACTTGGAATGCAAGCGCAAGTATGCAGCCACCCACCCACAGGCCGCAACACTAAACTGCCAGACTTCTGGGCAGCTGCTTGCGCTTGAAATATGGCCTTTTAGGCTCGTGGAGGCGGAAGCTTTTCACAACCTCATACTAGCGGCGGCCGGGTGTCCATACTCGGTCCCCAGCCGCCACTGTTTCTCCTGGTGTCATCTCCGACTTCCACAAGCACGGGTCCTACAACACTACCCGTGCCCTCCCGAGTGCACTTACTGGGACGGACCGCCTAACCACAAACATGTGGACAGGTGAATGTGGCCAGGGACGGTACGGAGCCAGTCCACAGCTTTTTTTGCTGAATTGTATTTCACCACAGCCATATACTTTAGCTTGGTGAAAGGACTTGGGAAACCATATCTACCCAGCTGTCATTTCTCCCAGGAAGTCCTCTAAAGCTGCTTTCACTTGAAATGTGGCCTTTTAGGCTCGTGGACGAGGAAGCTTTTCACAACCTCATGCTAGCGGCGGCCGGGTATCCATACTCGGTCCCCAGCCGCCATTATTTTTTCCGGTATCGTCTCCGCCTTCTACAAGCACGGGTCCCACAACATTACCCGTGCCCTCCCCAGTGCTCTTACTGGGAAGGACCGCCTACCCACAAACAGGTGAATGTGGCCAGGGACAGTACGGAGCCAGTCGACAGCTTTTTTTTGATGAGAGTTGTATTTAGCTCGGTGAAAGGACTGGCATAGAGGGAAACCGTATCTACTCTGGGTGTCATTTCTCTGTCACCAGGTTCCGCCCATTGTCTCACATGACCATACCTGGCTGTATGTTCAGCGGTGAGAGCCACAGATCAGGCTGCTGTGTTACAGCTTTCAACAACTCTGCGGCGCTGGGCGGTTTGTCAATTAAGCATTAAGCATGTTATCATCAGCACAGCCTGTTGCCGCTTGGCCAAGGCAGTACTGCAGTGCTGTCAGCTTGTGACTGATGTGGTCATTTCGGAGATGGAGGAGGAGGTGCAGTAGCTGAACAATGTGATTACATTGAGGATACATTGGTGACTCTGTTTTTTACACTAAAGAAAGATCCTATTGTTTTGTTTTTTTTACGTTATTTTTTAAGACTAATGCATTCACCGGGAAATGTCATTTTAACATTTTACAACCTTATCTGGCAATGTGGTGTGTGACTCATCATCAGACACATCCTGTTTTATTTAGGATGGAGGGACTCTGAAATTCATAAAGCCTATTTTTATAAGGCCATCAGACGGCCCTTACTATTCTTAAAAGGCCAGCAGTCGGCTCTCGCTATTGTTAGAGAGCCATCAGCCGGCTATGCTTTGTTGTTCTCATTATTAACAAGGGGGTCTCCTATACTGTTATTGCGTATCCAGTGACTGCAAGGGCTGCCAAAAATTTGGACGCAATCCAAAACCCCTTTGAAGAGACATAGAGGAGGGTCTCAGTAAAAAAAATGTTCCCATTATATAGGAGAGGGTCTCCTATAGTGGTAATGCCCATGCTGTGACTGCAAGGGCTGCCAAAATTTGGGAAAAACCCCACTAAGAATTTAAAGACACACAGAGCAGGGCCACAGTAAGGACAAATTCCCATTAGAAAGGAGAGAGTCTGCTATACAGTTATAGGGTATGCAGTGAGTCCAACGGCTGACCAATTTTAGGAAAAACCCCACTAAGAATTTAAAGACACATAGAGCAGGGCCACAGTAAGGATAAATTTCCATTAGAAAGGAGAGAGTCTGCTATACAGTTATAGGGTATGCAGTGAGTCCAAAGGCTGACCAATTTTAGGAAAAACCCCTACTAAGAATTTAAAGACACATAGAGCAGGGCCACAGAAACGACAAATTCCTATTAGAAAGGAGAGAGTCTGCTATACAGTTATAGGGTATGCAGTGAGTCCAAAGGCTGACCAATTTTAGGAAAAACCCCACTAAGAATTTAAAGACACACAGAGCAGGGCCACAGTAACAAGTACGACATATTCCCATTAGAAAGGAGAGGGTCTGCTATACAGTTATAGGGTATGCAGTGAGTGCAACGGCTGACCAATTTTAGGAAAAACTCCACTAAGAATTTAAAGACACACAGAGCAGGGCCACAGTAACAAGTACGACATATTCCCATTAGAAAGGAGGGGGTCTGCTATACAGTTATAGGGTATGCAGTGAGTCCAACGGCTGAACAATTTTAGGAAAAGCCCACCAAGAATTTAAAGACACATAGAGCAGGGCCACAGTAATTACAAATTCCCATTAGAAAGGAGAGAGTCTGCTATACAGTTATAGGGTATGCAGTGAGTCCAACGGCTGAAAAATTTTAGGAAAAACCCCACTAAGAATTTAAAGACACATAGAGCAGGGCCACAGCAACGACAAATTCCCATTAGAAAGGAGAGAGTCTGCTATACAGTAATAGGGTATGCAGTGAGTCCAAAGGCTGACCAATTTTAGGAAAAACCCCACTAAGAATTTAAAGACACATAGAGCAGGGCCACAGTAACGACAAATTCCCATAAGAAAGGAGAGAGTTTGCTATACAGTTATAGGGTATGCAGTGAGTCCAAAGGCTGACCAATTTTAGGAAAAAGCCCACTAAGAATTTAAAGACACATAGAGCAGGGCCACAGTAACGACAAATTCCCATAAGAAAGGAGAGAGTCTGCTATATAGTTATAGGGTATGCAGTGAGTCCAAAGGCTGACCAATTTTAGGAAAAACCCCACTAAGAATTTAAAGACACATAGAGCAGGGCTGCCAAAAATTTGGAGGCACTTCAATGACCCTTGGAAGAGACGTGGAGGAGGGCCTCAAAAAAAAATGTTCCCATTAGAAAGGAGCGGGTCTCCTATACTTGTAATGCCCATGCACTAAGAGTATGGGCTGAAAACATTTACCCCTGGGGGGTATACATGAACATACTGTATAAAAAAAATTTTTTACGGGCATCATAAACACCCTTTAAAAAAATTATGTGGGTGTTGCATCACGGACCACGGTCACCCTGGTGATATGGTGGTTGAGGATGGGGAGATGGAGGAGGACAAGAGCAAATAGCCAAGAAAAGACACTGGATTTGAGTTTATGTCACGCTGCCATCATTCGGTGGTGTTGAGAAGTCTGGCCCAATCCAGCCCTTGTTCATTTTTATAAGAGTCAGCCTGTCAGCATTTTCAGTTGACAGGCAGATGTGCTTATCAGTTATAATTCCACCAGCGGCAATAAAAACCCGCTCTGATAAAACGCTGGCGTCAGGGCAGGCCAGGACCTCCAAGGGATAGAGAGCCAGTTCAATCCACGTATCCAGCTTGGATACCCAATAATTATAAGGCATAGAGGAATCACGGAGGACGTTGGTACGGTCGGCAATGTACTCCCTCAGCATCTTCCAAAACTTTGCACTCCATGTGAGAGTACCCTGCGCCTCAGGGCCTGTCTGATGGGAGGGTCTGAGAAAACTCTCCCAGAACTTTCACAGTGTTCCCCTGCCTCTGCTGGATTGGAGTTGTGTCTCTCTCACCTGTACTCCTTGGTGGTCCAACGAAGTGTGTCCCCTGCTGCCAGCGTTTTGAGATGGGAATTTTTTAATAGTTCCGCAACAAGGGCCTTCTGGTACAGCCCCATATTTGTAGACCTGTCCGTCTCAGGAATGAGAGATATAAAGTTCTCCTTGTAGCGTGGGTCTACAAGTGTTACCAACCAGTAATGACTGTCACCCAAAATTTTGAGAATGCGAGGGTCATGGGAAAGGCAGCGTAACATAAACTCAGCCATGCGTGCCAGACTACTAACAGGCAAGACTTCGGTGTCCTCACCAAGAGGATGACTGACCATGCTCTCCTCCTCCTCCTGTCCTCTGGCCATACACGCTGAACAGACGGTATGACAGCTGTGCAGGTAGTACCGTCTATAGTGCATGAAACTAGCTCCTGTCCTTCCTCCGCCTCCTCCTCTTCCTCATTGTCACTCAATCCACGTTGGGATGAGATGAGGCTTGGCTGTGTGTAATCACCCTGTATGATTCCTTGCTCCATCTCATCGTGCTCCGCCTGCAATGCATCCTCTTTGATTGTGAGCAGAGTGCGTTTCAGAAGACAGAGAAGCGGGATGGTGACGCTAATTATGGCGTCATCGCCGCTCGCCATCTTGGTGGAGTCCTCAAATTTTGGAAGATGGTACATATGTCTGACATCCATGTCCACTCCTGAGGTCTTATGTGTGGAGTGTGAACTGAATACCGACGGCCTTGTTGATGCTGGTACTCAACAACTGCCCTCTTCTGCTCACAAATCCTTCCCAACATATGCAGTGTAGAGTTCCAACGTGTGGGGACATCACACACCAGTCTGTGAGCTGGAAGCTGCAAATGCTGGTGAAACACGGCAAGGGCGGCGGAAGCTGTAGCTGACTTTCTAAAATGGGCACACAGGCGGCGTACTTTAACAAGCAGATCCGGCAGCTCCGGGTAGGATTTGAGAAACCGCTGAACCACGAGGTTAAGCACATGGGCCAGGCATGGTACGTGTGTGAGCTCGCCTCGCCTCAGAGCCACCACCAGGTTCCGGCCATTGTCACACACGACCATGCCTGGCTGTAGGTTCAGCGTTGTGAGCCACAGATCTGTCTGCTCTTTCAGAGCTGTCCACAACTCTTCAGCATTGTGCGGTTTGTCACCTAAGCATATTAGCTTCAGCACAGCCTGTTGCCGCTTGGCCGAGGCAGTGCTGCAGTGCTTCCAGCTTGTGACTGATGCGGTCATTTCGGAGATGGAGGCTGAAGAGGAGGAGGAGGCTGAGGTGCAGGAGCTGTAGACCGTGGGGGCAACCCTGATTGACCCAGGGCCCGCAATCCTTGGCGTCGGGAGGACGTGTTCCGTCCCAAGGTCCGACTGGGTCCCAGCTTCCACTATGTTAACCCAGTTTGCCGTCAGTGAGATGTACCGTCCCTGCCCACAAGCACTTGTCCACGTGTCCATGGTTAGATGGACTTTCCCAGTAACTGCGCTGTTGAGGGCACGGCTAATGTTTTGGGACACGTGCTTATGTAATGCGGGGACGACACACCGGGAGAAATAGTGGCGGCTGGGGACCGAGTACCGAGGGACGGCCGCCGCCATCAGGTTGCGGAATGCTTCTGTCTCCACGAGCCTAAAAGGCAACATTTCGAGCGCAAGCAAGCGTGAAATGTGAGAATTTAGTAGTGTGGCCTGTGGGGCGTTGGCTGCATATTTGCGCTTGCGTTCCAAGGACTGGGGTATGGACAACAGAACGCTGCGCTGGGACAAGGACATGGACGTGCTTCCTGATGCTGCTACTTGACAGTGCGCAAAGACAGGTGCAGGGCAGGAGGCATCTTCGCATGCACCATGGACAAGGGATTGGCTTGCATGCACAACAGCGGAAGGAATAGTGCCACCTGCAGACACTGTTCCTGGACCCTGGGGTTCGGCCCACAAAGTCGGGTGCTTTGCTGGATTGTGCCTGATCATGCTGGTGGTGGTCAGGCTGGTCGTTTTGCCACCCCTGCTGATGCTGGCCCGGCAGGTGCTGCAAATGGCCTTTTTGGGGTTATCGGCAGAGTCTTTAAAAAACAACCAGACTCGGGAAGACCTAACAGTTGTACTGGCAACTTCCTTTGTGTTGGTGTTATGGGGAACGGTTGCCTGCCTTCTGTCTGCGGCCACCACACTACTTCATCCTGCCTGTTGGGGTGCTCTGCCTCCCTCCCCCTGTGTGCTGCTGTCCTCGCTCTGCATGTCCTCCTGCCAGGTTGGGTCTGTTACTATATCATCCACCACCTCGTCTTCCACTTCAGCACCCTGGTCCTCCTCCTGACTTTCTGGCAATTGTGTCTCATCATCGTCCACCTCTTGTGACACTTTCCCACTGTCGCCTTCGTGTGACAGTGGCTGCTCAAATATTTGGGCATCGCTACACGGGATCTCCTGTTGCCCCGCTTCAAGTGGACCGGGCGTGAGGCCCAAATCTATAAATGGAAAAGTGAACAGCTCTTCAGAGTGTCCAAGTGTGGGATCAGTTGTCTCTGGGCACTCGGCCTGGTGGGAGGAAGGAGGATCAGGGTGAGGAATATGCGGTCCAGACTCACGGCTACTGAGACTTGACCATGTGGAAGACAGGGTGGTGGTGGTGGTGGCTAAGTGACTGGAAGCATTATCCGCTATCCAACCAACAACCTTTTGACACTGCTCTAGGTTCAATAGTGGTGTGCTGCGGTCCCCTAGAAATTGGGACCGGAAGGTCAGGCGAGAAGATGTGGGTGTTTCTTGTGGCACAATTTCAGCTTGCCCACGGCCTTGTCCTTGGCCTCTGCATGTATCATCACCATCACGTACAGTTCCCCGTCCCTTGCCGCGTACCTTGCCCATTTTAAATGGAGGACAGTATCTTCCACGCTCACTACAAATGACTGAGTTTGGAGCAAACTTATATGTGATCCGTGTGACGGAGAAAACAGAGTTTTAAATACCTGGCCTGTAGGTAAGTAGTTTGAACAGCAAACTGCTGTGAATTGCTTCACTGACACACTGAAATTTTTAATGGAGGCCAGAAATGGCCGTATTTTCTGACAACGTACATGTGATAAGTGTGATGGAGAAAATAGTGTTTTAAATAGCTGGATTTCTAGAGCTGTAATATGGAAAGGACCCGGGCAGTATTCTGCAGTGCCAACAAGCAAATGGCGCAGAAAAACTGTGTTCTCTGGATTGCTTTTTAAGCAAATAATGATTAAGATCGAAAGAAAAGTATTCCTGGCCTCTGAGACCTGGGCCTTTGTATAGAAATATCTAACAGCAGCAGAAGGCAGAATTGGAATGGAGCCTCTTGTGCTATATACACTGCCTGCCTGATATCTCTGCAGATGGATTAGTTAGTCCTCAAAAGCACTGTTTGTTAAAATGGATATGTGTAATGTACGGTTTTTCTCCCTACACTACCTAATACACAAGCAAATCTCTCCCTGATGCAGCAGCACCTCTCCCTACACTGTCTAATTCCGGAGAGACTGTGACAAACATGGCGACGCCAGGTCTGATATAGACCCGATGACGCTATGCAGCCAGCCAATCACTGTAATGCCACAACCAACATGGCTACTGCATTACAGTGACTGGCAGGCAATCCCTGCCTGTTGATTGGCGCTTAGCGCCAAACATGCAGGGAGGGGACCCGAGCTCCCACCGAGCAACCACGGAAATACTCGGCAAGAGTAGTGAGATGCTCGGGAGAGCACCGAGCAGTAGCGAGCATGCTCGCTCATCACTACTGGTTACCCATCTGCTAGAGTACCATATAAACTTATCTTTCTCACCCACAAAGTTCAGCACCAACCTACATCTAGAGAAGGTAAAATCCTGTGCCACATGCGATAAATCCTTTTATTCCAAAATTAAAAATCACATGTCCCTAGGAGGGGAACAACAGTTGTTCCCCTCCTAGGGACATGTTGTGATTTTTAGTTTTGGAATAAAAGGATTTATCGCATATGGCACCGGATTTTACCTTCTCTATATATCCTTGCAAGTGTATGCTGGTCACTAATCCGTGAGCCTGGGATTCCTGTGAGTATCAGGTGATAAGAGCTAATTATCTTTTTTCAACCAGCCTACATCTCCGCTCTCATCTCTGTCTATTACCCTGCCCATTCTCTCCATTCTGAAACTGATCTAAGAATAACATCCTCCATAATCCGAATCTCCCACTTCCAAGACTTTTCTCATGCTGCAACAGTTTATGGAATGCACTACCCCAGATGATCCGATTAATACCTAACAACCACATTTTTAAGTGTGCTTTAAATACACATCTCTTTAGACTGGCTTAACACCTCACTTCACTAATCTAACTCTTCTCTGTTCCCTATTTCTCAATTTTCCTCAGAATCTGCTCAATTCTGTTTATCTGTCTTCATATCCTTCATGCACCCAATAGCACTTGGTTACTGTACTTATAGAGATACTGACTGATGGCCGGCCCATACAGCATTATTTGAAAACATATATTTAGTATAATGATGGCTGGACCATACATGATAAGCACATTTTACCTATTGTGTCCCACCTATTTCCTTATAGGTTGTAAGCTTGAAAGCAGGGCCCCCACTCCTCCTATAACTGTAGAATTATGTGTTAACGTACTTTGTAATGTCTTTATTGCCTACACATGTCCCGCTCAATTGTAAATTGCGCTGCAGATTATGTTAGCGCTATATAAATAAAATTATTATTAAATATTATTACAGCAGGAGCAGCATAGGGGACAACTGTTGGCCAGAGTTCTGGCAGCAAGGGAGGCAAAAACTTTACAGGTATGGCAATCATGGTTTGAAAACTGCATAAAATCTTTTCAAGGCTGAAGTCAACCAGAGTATAAAAAATTGCTCTGATGTTGATCCAGAAAAGGTGGATGAGTGTCTTGCGATTCCAATGCAATTTTTCTCAACTAGCATCCGTAATAACAATAATCTTTATATAGCACCAACATATTCCGCAGCACTTTACAATTCAGACAATTTACAGACATTATCGGCACTGTCCCCATTGGGGCTCACAATCTACATTCCCTATCAGTATGTCTTTGGAGTGTGGGAGGAAACCGGAGTACCCGGTGGAAGGAAACCCACGCAAACACGGGGAGAACATACAAACTCCTTGCAGATGTGGTCCTTGGTGAAATTGACATCCATATGCAATGCGTATGCAATCTGTATGCAATGCGTTTTTAACATCATCTTTTACATACTGTAATCTCTATGTAATTTAAAGCTAGTTTTCTAACTAATAAAGCAATGTTATATACAGGTATAGATAGATAGATAGATAGAGACAGAGAAATAGATAACCGCCAGATATTTAATAAGCTCTGTGGAGCTTATCCAGCAGCTTTTTAGGAATGAATGTAAAAAATATGCCGTGGGGTCCCCCTATTTTTAATAACCAGCTAAGGGAAAGCAGACAGCTGTGAACTGGTCTTATTAGTCAGGGAAGGGGCCACTATCCATGGAGCTTTCCAGCCTATTCATACCAGCTCACAGCTGTCTGCTTAGCCTTTACTGGCTATAAAAAAAAGGGGGATCCTAAAAAAAATTAAATGGGGTCCCCCCTATTTTTTAATAACCAGCAAAGGCTAAGCAAACAGCTGAGGGCTGATATTAATAGGCTGGGAAGGTCCATGGATATTGTCCCCTCCCCAGCCACCCCAGAAACGGCGCTTCCATTACATGCGAAAATTCTGGCACTTAGCCTCGGCTCTTCCCAATTGCCCTGGTGCGTTAGCAATCGGGGTAATAGTTTTCGCATTGATGTCAGCTATGCAATGTCCGCTGACATCAATTCAAGCCGTTAGTAATGGAGAGGTGCCACGACGATCCCTGTCTTCATGGTCTGGTCTGTGAAGCCTCATTCAGAGAACAAAGCTCAATACACTGGAGCAGCAGCCACTGCAGAGTGTAACACTGCGCAGCGCGAGAACCCGGCTGCTGTGATGAGAGGAGATGTCAGTAAAGTTACCGCAGTTCAGCGGCTGTGACCTGTAGTAACCTTGAAGTCATTACTGCTTGTATATATTACAAAGTCTCTTTTCATTATGTATATTGCAGCCCTTTGTTACATAGTATCTCTTGTTCTATACAGCACCGTCCCTTACATATTGGATTCTCTTGTTATTTATAGTGCCCTGTCTTTATTACACACTGTTCTCTCTTGTTAGATATAAACTAAAATGACTGCCGACGGGACATGGTAAAGTTTATTTTCTGATGGAGGAGGCTGATGGACAGGTCGTTTGGTCAGATGCAGCAGTTATTTTATATCTTACATCTAAGAGAGGACTTTATGTAATATAGAGAGGGCACTGTGATTAATAAAAAATAATGAGAACACGTTATGTAACAGATGGTGCTATACATAAGACATACTATGTAATAATGGGACAGAACTGTACACAACAGAGGTCGCTACGTAATAAGGAACGGCCACATACATGACTAGAGAGGATGGTAAGTAATGTCCCCCATACTGGGCCCCTTCTTGGGATAATGTCGCCCAACCCGGCCTCATTCTTGGTATAATGTCCCCTATCCTGGTACGCTTCCTGGTATAAACGCCCTATCCTGGTCCCCTTCCAGGGATAATGTACCCCATCCTAGTCCACTTCCTGGTATAATGTGCCCTATCCTGGTCCCGTTCCTTTGATAATGTGTCACATCCTAGTCCATTGCCTGATATGTGTCCCATCCTGGAATAATGCGCCAATATTGGTCCCCTTCCTTTGATAATGTGCCCCATCCTGGTCTATTTCCTGGCATAATGTGTTAAAACCTTGTCCCCTTCCTACGGTAATGTTCCCTTTCTTTTCTGTTCTCCCAATAGTTAAAAAACTCACCTTCCCATGTCGCACGGTGTTCTCTTCTACAGCCAGCGCAGGAGTCGGCAATTTTCATCAGCGTGTGTGCCATGGCGCATGATGTCACGCGTCCCTAGTCACAGACATGCCGACGTCAGCTGCCGGACTCAGATTGGCCGGCAGCGTATACTGCAGTGCGGGGACCTGGCAGATCTCTAGATGATACATTTCAGCAGAATGTGCGTTCTTGGACACATATCCAGCTGAAATAGCTACTGGCGTCAGCAGGCCCCCCCACTCTGGGCCTGGGTGCAGCTGCACCAGCGAAATGCCCTTCCCTGAGTAGGACTTCTTCCATGCAAGACTCATCTCTGCAGAATGTAATACAGAGACATCTGTGGATGATCACTTCTAGAGCACCCCTCCTCATTTTTTCTAGAATGCCTGTTATAATTCCTCCACTCAGTATGGTGAGTGACAGCTCACCTGTCCAATCTGGGGCAGGGGCATGTTGAGCTGTCAGTACTGTGATATACAGCTCAGCCTTCAAATCTGAGGCTTGGGCGTGCTGAGCTGTCCGTGTGGTGATTGACAGTCAAGTCGCCCAATCAGGGCTGGGGCGTGCTGGGTTTCCTACAGGTATCTCCTGTCCGGAATGATTCCCAGGCTATTTAGCTGGCTGTCTCTGATCTCTGCCAGTTGTAGCTCTGCTAAAGTCATGTATGTTACTCTGTGCTTTGAGTTCTACAGTAGTATTCTCTTTGTTGACCCAACTTGGATTTTCCTTTGACCATCCGTTTGCCTAGCCCCTTTGTCTTAATCCAAAACCTTCTTGGAATTCTGACCCCAGACTGTGACTTGACTACGCCTTTGCCGCACCCCTCTGTTTATGCCTTACCCTCCTGGCTTTTGGCCTTGGACTCTGACTTCCTCACCTCACAGCTTACCCAAGAGTCACTAGCGTCACATTGCCCTGGTTGAAGAAGAAAGGTGACAGTGCCGCACTTGCGCCCTATGCAGTAACAGTATCTCCTTTCTGTTCCCCCAAAATAAAATATTTTACAGTAGTGATGTCCCATTTTGTGACCCCCTCACAGTACAAATGTCCTCCTCTCTGGCCCCCATACATTATTAAAGTTTATGTATCATTTTATGGACCACAAACAGTAAAATTCGCGTTTGGGCCTTTACATAGTAGTAATGTTTGTCTTCGGGCTAAAAAACAGAAATAATGTGCCTCCCCAGTAGGACCTATACAGTAGTAATATACACCGACTCTGCCACCATGCAGTAAAAGTTTTTTTTAACTTTTTAACCCAGCTACAATTGAAACACCCCCATTTTGACCCCTTAAAGTATCAGACCACAATGGGGGACATCAATAATGGTTGGGGCTACAATGGGAAACATTTTTACAATAAAGGACCTCAATTAGGGACATTATTAATATACAGAACGATAATGGATAACCTTAATATATCTCTCGTCTTCCAATATATTAATAATGTCCTCCATTTAATAATATTGTCACAATCTATGGCCCCATATATTAATTGCCACCATTGTGCCTCATACATTTATAGTGCCCTCACATTATGGCCTCATAAAAGTAATATCCCCCATTATGGCCCCAAACACTATATTGAGGCAGATGGAGGCACTGTGGACACCGTCTGACCTGTGATCCGGCGGTGTCCATCTTTTCAGGCGTGCATAAAAGCGCAGTCGGCCACAGTTTTGTGCGCCTTGGAAAAGAAGGACAACGCTGAACAGAGGCCAGACGGAGTCCAGAGTAACTCTACTGCCTCATTACAGTGAATGGATCAATAGGGGTGTTTCATCTGTTATGTCACTCGGAGAGTTAGATGGAAAACCCCCCAATAAAGTGCTCAGAGTAAATGTGATCCAAAATGTTATATAAAACGTTCCCAATAAAAGCTTCAACTCAATCCACAAAAAAGCCCCCACTCAGGTCCGTCATCTGTTAAAACGGAAATATAGGGGGCTTCCATTTTACCGGTAGTACAAAGGCCCTTGGAAAGCGCTATGGCTCCTTGCCCCCCAAATCCAACTGCCCCCTTCCCTTCTGAGCCCCAGTGTGTCTAAACCACATTTAGCGTCCACATATTAGGCATTTCTGTAGTGATAAGAGTCCGCCTAATTTACAGGTGCCTGTCTCCAGAAGAACGAGCTGGGCACAATGTAAGGGCACTAAAATGGCAGTTTGCAATTTTCACTCCGCAACATCCACTGCTGATTTCGGGAAAACACAAATGGAGTCAAAATCACCACTACACATGTAAATAAATTTCCAAAAGGGGTATAATTCCCAAAATGAGGTCACTTGAGGGTGGGGGATTCTGCTCTTCTAACACTTTCTGTATAAGGAGTCCAAAAACTATTCTAGGAAAATCTGCGCTCCAGGAGGCAAATAGCGCTCATTCCCTCCCGAGTCTCACCATGTGGCTAAGCAGTACTGTACAGCCACATTTAGCAGAAATTGAGGGACAAATTTTGGTGCCATTTTTAACAATTTTCCAGTGTAAAAAATGAAAAATCTGGGGCCAAGATAAAGTTTTGGTGGTAAAAATGTAATTATTTTTTCTTCACTGCTCAATGGTATAAAATGCTGTAACATACCTGTGGTGTCAATATGATCACTGCATCCCTATATGAATTCATTGAGAGGTCTAGTTTGTAAAATGGGGTCAGTTATGGAGGGGGGGAGGGGTTGGCTGTTCTGGTACCTCAGGGGCTCTACCAATGTGACATGGCAACCTTGAACCAGTCCAGCAAAATCTGAACTCAAATATCGAGCTCCTTCTCTTCTGAACTTTGCACTGTGCCTCAAAAGTAGTTTTCGACCACATATGGGGTATCACTGTACTCAGGAGAAATTGTACAACAAATTTTGGGATCCATTTTCTCCCCCTATCATTGTGAAAAATGAAAATATTTGGGGCCAAGACAACAAAATATATTTTTTCCATTTTCACAAATCAACGTTGCAAAATTTTGTGAAGCACCTGTGGATTCAAGGTGCTCACCAGGTCTAGAAATTCCTTGAATGGTGTAGTTTAGAAAATGGGGTCACTTGTGGGGGGTTTCCACTGTTTAAGCACATCAGGGGCTCGCCAAACACGACATGGCGTCCGCTAATAATTCCAGCAAATTTTGCATTCAAAAAGTCAAATGGCGCTCCTTCTCTTCCAAGCCCTGCCGAGCGCCTAAATAGTAGCTTTCCCCCACATATGGGGTATCGGCGTACTCAGGAGAAATTGCACAACAAAATTGTATGGTGTAATTTCCCCTATTACCCTAGTGAAAATGCAAAATTTGGGACGAAAAAACATTTTGTTGTGGGAAAAATGTGATATTTACATGACTCAACATTATAAACTTCTGTGAAGCACCTGGGGATCAAGATGCTCACTACACATCTACACAAGTTCCCTGAAGGATCTAGGTTCCAGAATGATGTCACTTGTGTGGGGTTTCCACTGTTTAGGCACATCAGGGGCTCTCCAACGCGACATGGCATCCACTAATTATTCCAGCAAATTTTACATTCAGAAAGTCTAATGGCGCTCCTTCCCTTTCGAGCCCTGCCGTGTGCCCAAACAGTGTTTTTTCCTCACATATAGGGTAGTTGTGTGCTCAGGAGAAATTGCACAACAAATTTTGGGGTCCACTTTCTCCTGTTAGTCTTGTGGAAGTAAAAAAAAAAATTTGGGTCTAAAAGGAAATTTTTTGTGAAAAAAGTTAAGTGTTTGTTAAGTGTTTATTTTTTCCTTCCACATTCCATTGATTCCTGTGAAGTACTTAAATGGTTAATAAACTTCTTGAATGTGGTTTTGAACACCTTGAGGGGTGCAGTTTTTAGAATGGTGTCACTTTTGGGTATTTTCTGTCATAAAGGCCCCTCAAAGTCACTTCAAATGTGATGTGTACAAAAAATGGTTTTGTAAAAATGAGAAAATCGCTTGTCAACTTTTAACCCTTATAGCTTCCTAACAAAAAAAATTCTTTCAAAAATTGTGCTGATGTAAAGTAGACATGTGGGAAATGTTATTTATTAACTATTTTGTGTGACATAGCTCTCTGATTTAAGGGCATAAAAATAAAAAGATTGAAAATTGCTAAATTTTTGCCAAATTTGCAACTTTTTCACAAATAAACGCAAGTCATATCGAAGAAATTTTACCACTACCATGAAGTACAAAATGTCACGAAAAAGCAAATCTCAGAATCAGTGGGATCCATTGAAGGGTTTCAGAGTTATTACTTCATAAAGTGACAGTGGTCAGAATTTAAAAAATTGGCCTAGTCATGAAGGTGAAAACAGACTTCGGGGTGAAGGTGTTAAACATGAGTTGTAATGTTACAAAATAGGTAAAAAGCCAAGGTGGTGAATACTTGTGCAAGCCACTGTATGTGAAAGGAAACAGCTTTGTATCAGAAACAGATTAGACTCTGGAGGTCAGGGAAATGTTACAAAATTAATTAGAACAAAATGTGAACTTAAAATCGACAATGTAAAAATGTCGACTTTCTTGCTTTTCTTGGTATTTTTTTTTTTTTTTTTTTTTTTAACGAAACACCTTATTCAGCAGGAGATAAATTTGTGTTTCATTTGTATAGATTTAGAAGCTAAAGAATAATTAACATGATCAGTTGACATTAGGAACAATTTTACTTTGTATTTTGCCATTATCCTTGATAAAAACACTACAATAAATGCATCCCGTACACACATAACAAAATTAAAATTCAAGTCACAAATAATTTATTATTGTAAAGTACATTTAAATAGCATTGTAAGTACAATGATATACTTTTGGCACAGAAACCTTGACCCCCGCCCCTTCCCCCACAAGGTGAAAAAAAATAAAAATAAATGACAGAAAAAAAAATAAAATACTGCCCAAGCTAAAGTTTCAATTGTGTTGTGTGTTTTATTAAGTTTTAAAAACAGGAAAATATTGCTCCGTAAAATAAACATACAAATATCTGCAGATTTTTTTTCCTAATAAAAAAGAAAAAAAAAATCATGACATAATATGACCTATTATAACTTATATCAAAGATCTGTTGATGTGTATTGCATAAATTACCTAGTACTTGAAAGGATTTATTGCAGCATGTGCTCTTTACTGCTTAAATATACTTGTTTGCTGGTCAATAGACCAATGTTGAGATCCCTGCTATATTACGTTTGTAAATTGTATAGACATAATTGCAAATTCATTTATTAAAAAAAAAATAATAAGAAAAAAGGATTAGATTTTGAAACTTAAGGAAAAAAATGATGCATTTTATGAACATTTCATGTGTCCAAACCGTAGGACACATCTCAGAAAAAAAAAATTCTCACTCTCCTTAATTTCATAGCGGTATCCAAATGTTACAAAGTTCTGAGATTTAGCTCCCGTTTAAGTATGCAGCTGTACCTGGAACGAAAAAAATAAAAAAGGGATCACCCAAGTCATTAATAAAAGTCTCCCATTACTGACTGATGGTCTGACAGATCTGTGGTCTATGCATTACATGGAGATCCTGGATTGTAGGAATCCTGGATTGTATGATGCAACATCCCCACCTAGAGTACATTATGTGAAACTGACATGTGAATTACTGCAGTTCTCCATCATTAATCCATTTGGATTGGAAAATATAGAAGCTGCCGTCAATTCACATAATTTCCCCAAATGCAAAAGATAGATAGAAGTTAAATATCTTCAAAAGGAAGATGGATGTCCACAGTCCAAAGGAAACACCACAACAGCTACACTGACTGGCTACAGGAATCCACAAGGTCTTTACTGCTGATAGTTTCCATACTGCCCCTAAAACACAAAAAAATAGACATTACAAAAAGATGGCCATTTATGATCCATTGAACTAATAGGCTAGTGGAGAGCAAAGAGGGCAACACCAACTAAAATGATTGATGTCATATCCAAAAGGAAAGTCTCAGCATACACCTCTCAAACACTGGAATGAGTGCAGCTCTCGCCATTAGCCTCCGGCTCATAACGAGACATCCAAGATGCTCACTGCCCTGTATCTCTTGGGCAATAATTCACACCAGCCATAAATCTGCAGTCACCTCTCCACCTATGAAGGGGACCAGGCACTTCTATGCTTGATGCTGTTGTGGTTCTCAACACCAATGACCAGACTATGGTATAGGCTAGATATAGGACCTCATGTCATGAAAAAAGAACTAAGGGGAACTCTACTCTGGAGAGATTACAGGAAAGTAATGGAACATTCCTAGGTTACCACTTTATAATAAAGTTGGGTCAGACCTCCGAAAGGCCAATGATCCTGAATATGAAGAGGCCACAGAGCTAGTTTTCTAAACTTTTTCTCGGGATCAGTTGAGGTTACAGAGGCCCAGTGGTCAGAACCTCACTGATTATAAAGCGATTGTGTAACCTGGCAATGAGAATAAACCTCATCTAAAACATACTGAAAGATAATTGGCTTCTTATGGAATTGGTTTGGAATGGGAATGTGTAGATCTGGGATGAGGATTATGAATCCCACCGAGACCACAGGTGACAGCCCCTATAGCCCTCAGCAGAATGTGGTGGTGCTACATCTATACCAAAAAATAGAAATAAAGGAGTTCTGACGGACACCATGTATTGACTAGCATCCGCTGATCTGATAATCTGCAGGGTTATGGAGAAGACTCTCACATTCTGAATTCACAGGAATTGTCTTGCATAGGTGATCCTTACAGCACTTGTTATTCTGCCAACTAAATACACTATTGAGGCACTTTGTGATATTTGGGGGAAAAATAGAATAGAATATAGATTTGCGTTATTTTTCTACCGCAGGAAGGTTTACCTGATCATATCCATAAGGTCTCTGCTGTTGCGGCTGTGGAGGTCCTGGCTGTGAAGGTCTGTATGGCACATACTGCTGTCCTTGTCCCTGAGTGTAATTAGGGTACTGAGGACCAGGACCACTTTGAGAAGGACCTACAGGGAATAATAAAAACAAAACGTCAAGCGCCACAAAAGCAAAGCTAATAAACAGTCTACTCTAAGGCACGAAATGGAGTGGATATGTTCTGATGCTGAAGGACAGAAAATGTAAATAATGTGCCAATTGTCATCCTTTTTGGCAGGTTAGTAATTTGTTTGATCTGACAGACGCTGCCAATGCCCCATAGTTCTATAATACAATTTAAACCAGACGCTTTGTTCCAGAGGATGCCACATGTATATTTCTGTCACTGCTTCAAGAAATCCCTATAGCAGGCATGGCAAATTAATAGAGCTGGAGTGACAGAGGCTTTAAATCTTCAGCGTCATCTGCATATTAATTCAAACACTGATTTCTCAGTATCAGACGAATGGACTGGCCATGTAAAGATATGGCTGGACTTGCTTGAAAAGATCTACATGTGCATATAAATTGTTTGGGGTGAACTCATGCTGATAGATTCCCTTTAAAGAGTTGTCCCATGATCTACATTAGGAGCACTCCTCCTGGTTTGCTGCTTGCTTGAGAGCAGTGCACTGCCACTTGATTGACAGCTGGTATCAGTGGCATCGTTGGACACAGCGGGGGCCAGTGTCGCTTTCCAATGCTGCTATGTATTTTTGCCTCTGCAGCATCTGATCCAGTATCACTAAACTACCCTGGATCAGTACCCAACGGCATGCTCCAACCAACTGTAAAGCAGTACTTACAAGCTCTATTGCACATGTTCAGCCACCGCCGCTAAACTGCAGCAGTGGCTGGGAACCTAGGCAACAAGATGTAGATACAAAAAATTAATCTGCTTTTCAAAAAGGTCAGGATTTTTAATTACAAGTAAATTGAACATATGAATAACCTTGTGAACACTAGCTAAAATGACAGTACTCTTAATGTGTCAGGAATCAGAGATGCTCTTCTTCCTGAAACTTAAAGGGAGTGGGTCACCTTCTGAAATTTACCTGAAGATATAGAACAAATCTGCAGGTAAATGGCATGAAAATCCAGAGTGACAGCATTATAGGAAGCATAAAAAGAAGGAGCAAATGGGTTGTTCTGCGCTGTCGTGAAAGAATGGAGGATGCCAATCCAGTACCAAGTGGTTTATTAGTCAACGCATTTCAAAGCATATAGATTATTCATCAGGACCACCATGATCGTTTGATTGGCATCCTCCATTCTTAAACAGCAGCGCAGAAAAACCCATTTGCTCCTTCTTTTCATGCATTCATCTCCTCGTGGGTCTGCAGCAGCCTTAAAGGGAATCTGTCACCCCCCTGGGCGATATCAGACCTCTACTATGGGCATACAGGGTATAGAAAAGTAAGTCTATACTTACCTGTATGGCCCATAGTAGAGGTTTGATTGCAGAGAAAAGCGCTTTAATCAATTCTGTTTTGTACAGGCTTGGCGTCCGGGGGACACCAAGCAATCCCCACCTATGTGCTTATTATTCCCCTAAATGCTTAATTATCATATTCCCCCCCGACCCTGTGACGTGCACTGCGCTCCCTCCCTGACTTCCCAGGCATGCACAGAGCACCGCTCACATAGAGCGCGCTTTGCTTCATCCCAGCCCCGTCTCTCTGTGCACTGCACCGCAGGGTTCTATTGCGCAGGCGCCGGGAAGTGACTGTCACTTCCCAGCGGCTGCGCAATAGAACGCTGTGGTGCAGTGCACAAGCAGAAGTGGCCGGGATGAAGCAAAGAGCGCTGTATGTGAGCGGTGCTCTGCGCATGCCTGGAAAGTCAGGGAGCACAGTGTACATCACAGGGCCCTGTGACATGCAGGGGAGGGGGGTGGGGGAGGATATGGTAACTAAGCATAAAGGCGGAGATTTGGGGGAATAATAAGCACACAGGCGGGGACGCCAAGCCAGTACAAAACAGAATTAAAGAGCTTTTCTCTGCAATCAGACCTCTACTATGGGCCATACAGGCATGTATAGACTTACTTTTCTATACCCTGTATGGCCATAGTAGAAGTCCGATATCTCCAAGGGGGTGACAGATTCCCTTTAAGCGCCATCACATTTTGTGTATTTCTGTTTATTTTGTTACCCAGATAAGACTATTTGCAATTTGTCTTTTTCCAGTGTTTTTCCTTTTATTACTGGAAGCACAGCTCCAGGGAGAAAATTAACTTATATCCTCCCTGCGGCCACTCGCTTCCAGTCATCGAGGTGATACAGGGAGCGGTTATAGTGACCACGCACTATGCAGTGAGCACAACCTCATCACTACCCAGCACATGGATTCACAACCTGGTCTGCAGTGTATTTGTGGAAAACAGGCTGTCAAAAAACAAACAAAAAATAGAAAAAGAACACCACATTTCAAAAGAGAGTCTGACAGCTGATATATGCTGCTCAATCCACAGGTAGCATGTATTAGGCACTATGTATAAGTTCAACTCGGAAATGCTGCTACGTTTCAGACAAAACAATAGTTTAACAGCCGCTCCCCTGGAGTGACAGATCTCCCCCTACATGCTCAGGCAGGAAAAGACCTGGCACGCAGTAGCCGAGGACCCGCCTTTCTGATTAGTCTCCCGGTGGCTCGGTCACTGGCAGCTTTTAAAGAATGTTTTTCTCTGAACCGCTGCGGCATTTCAGAGTTAACCTGATGTGGCTAAGATCATACAGCCATGATCTGATCCACAGGCAGCATGTGTCCTCTGTCAGGTTCCCTTTAATAAAAGTGAGAAAATTCTGGACAAATGGTTGGTTATACATATATAGCAATGCAGATAAACTATTTTGCAGTGAAAGCCACATGGGAAACAAAAAGTGCAAAGACACCAAATAATGTGGGCGCTGACAGCAAAGGGATTTCTGGCCGAGCACAAAAGTGGATCTTCAGAACTGTGCTGTTCAGGGGTAAGAAGAGCCAAAAGCTGACCTTTTTGGTACAATCTTAACTATTGAAATTAAAATATTTTGCATGAGTGAGGTTATAATATGACTTGGGATGGCTTCTGAGTCTTATGGAGGCAAAATACAGAACTTCTGTGGGGTTTTTCTGATAATTCACAGTTAGAGAAGACAGAGGTTTTTTTTTTCCTTTTCAATTCCTTTCAAATGCATTTGAATTGAACAAAAAAAAAAAAAAAGAAAGCGGAGGAGTGCCTCATCATATGCTGCATTACTCTACTACTGAATTAACAATGGACAGAATAACTTTGTAATAGCATGGTACGCAGCATCAATCTGCAGCACACACTATGCCACATGGAGGTTTAGTGCCACTGCACAGCCTCATGCACCCAGATCAGCCACATTGAATCATGTAAGACAAGCTGTGAGATGGAAATTTAATTTGTATTTAAGATAGTGTAGATATGTCATAGGTAAATCCATCAGTCAAAAAACTCTTCAAAATAGATTTAAATGCCCCCAGAAAATATTAAGTAGGAGGTAATGATAAATTTAGTTGAAAAATGTATATGGGTTGTCTATGTCTTCACTTCACACTAATGTAGCGTCTTGTGGCAGGTGCTGGCTTTTTGGTCATGTACCTACCCAGCATTTCTTATTTTGTAATTTTTGGGAAGTGGATTAAATTGGTTGACAAAAAAACAAAATGTAGACATGTAACTGTGCGTGTCTGGGGTTTTTTTTTTGTTTGTTTGTTTTAACACACCTATCTTTCTAGCCCCCAAATTTTTCATATTGAACTTGACACAATGTAATCGTGGCTGCACAGCGGAATAAAACTTTTTTTTTTTTTTTGCTTTTCTAATTTCTCCTCTCTCTTGCGGATATATTAGCAAAGTATTTGGCCCTTAAAATAAAACGCACTTAGACTTAAAAAAAAAAAAAAAAAAAAAAAAAAATCATCAAATGATCAGAGTTTTCACTCATGTACTTCTTTTTGTATTATGTTGACCAATCATAAGCAGGCAGCAACACTTAAAAGGAAAGAACACACCGCATCAGAGCTTAGAGCAGGTAGGAGATGTAATCACACTTATGTCTGCTGTGCTCAAGCAACTTATAATCGCTTTGTAGTGAGATCAGGCTGCAATTATATCTCATACAGGAGCAGCCTACATGTTCTGGACAACTGTGTAAGACATAATGTCACCCTTTTTTGGTCTCACTGCAGAAGGAGAAAAAGAAGTTGAGCACAAGATAAGTGTGTGATTTATGACATCCCAAGACAGACAGTGTGGGAGGAGGAGCAGTACAGAAGATTACAGTGCTTTGAGAGGATTAGAGCCAATAGAAGGGTTTATGATGTGACACAGCTTAACTCAGCTATGCTGCCCCTCCACCACAGGGACCTTCTCTGAAAGGTGTTCAGTCATCTGTGCTTTCTAATCATGCAGCAGGTTAGACCAGGAGATCAGGACTGTCTGTCATACATCTCATACACTGAGAAACCTGCTCTAAGTTATTGTGGGGGAACATGTTCTTTCATTGGAGTGTTGCTCCCTGCTTATGATTAGTCAGAGTCATACAGGAAAAAGAAGTACAACTCCTCAGTAAAAGCAGACAGTGTCTGATAACTTTTTTTTATACGTGAAAGTGGGTGTTAACTCATTAAGTGCCAAATACGTTAATTAATATTACCGCAACTGAGAAAGTAAAAAACCCAAAAAACACACAACCCACACATTTTATTCCGCTCCGCAGAGAATTACAAAATGTGTTCATTTCAACATGAAAAATTTGAATTGTCCCCTTTAACAACTGTGAACGCAAACCAATACTGCAGTCTGCTGCCACATTTTGCCTTCTGTACATATACCGTATTTTTCTGATTATACAACGCACTTTTTTCCTCCAAAATTTTACCGGAAAATACGGCCCCGATTGTGTTCTCCAGGGTCTCAGCTACCCCCCGTAGCGGAGAACCTGGAGATTTTTGGACTGTGGGGGTGCTATACCTTTATTACCAATTGCCGTTTTAAAATGGCAATGAGGGAATAAGGCCCCTTAGCGCCTGCCGTTTTACTACGTATCGGTTGTCGTTAAGGGGTTATTTGCTGCCGTCATGTAACGTTTCTAGGGTCTAAGCTATAGACCGAGGTAAAGTTTCATTACTCTATCACACACACGCTCGCTGGTAAAAGGCATGTTAATAGACCAGGTCATGTCAGATAAAGCAACTTTGAAAAGTACTCACCGTAAGCTTGTTGTTGGGCAGGATAACCTTGCTGGCTGGGGTACTGCTGTTGCTGAGGTGGGTAGCCTTGCTGCTGTGGGGGCCCTTGATAGGACTCTTGCTGCTGAGCATACTGTGTATTCCCTAAAAGTGAATTTAAAGCACACAAAATTAATAAATTGCTTAACTTACAAAGTCTCACACCATCACAACCAACACCAAACAAGGAAACAAAAATACAAAACCAATATATAAAAATAGTTAAAACGCAACACGCCAAAAAGAAAAAAAAAAAAAAAACAAACATAGGGAAGTCAGCCCACAAACGTAATAAAGCTAGTTTTGCAAGTCTGGACTGCGGCATTTTTGTTTCAGTGCATCCTTACATTGGAGAAGTATCACAGTATTATGACCGTGATCGGAAGAGCAAAGAAAAGGAAAATTAAGAGACAGTTGAAAGAGCACAGACTAGCTAGACGAGATCAGAAAGCTGGATCCTACAAACATTATGTGTGTATGGAAATAGAGCTGAAATATCAATGGTTTTGTTGGGTTAGGTTCATTTAGCTGAGAGAATTAACATGTTTTAGTCTTGTATGGTCAGTAAGGGGGTTGTGAACAATTATTGAGTGGGGGGGGGGGTGCGGTTGCCTAGCTTTATTGTATAGGAGTAATACAAAAAAATAAATAAAAATAAGCCAGCACTATTTCTAATAAAGCTTAATATGGACATTGTGACAATACCCTCATTCCGGGATTTACAAACGGAAATAGGATTGGTATATATGTGAGAGTGTGTGTGAAGGTATATAGATACCTCCTTCGTAGTAATGTTGTGAGGAATCCTCGTAAGGCCTATCGTAGCCTTGTTCAGGATACGACGGTTGCTGATAACCGTAATCATTATGACCTACATCAATTCGACAAGAAACAGGAAGAAACGTTAATGGCCTTATGCTGGAGATGCATATAAGTAGCTCTACTTATTTCAGCTTATATGTCACATATAAGAAAGTATACAGCAGTATGCAGCACAATAGTAGTTGGACAGCGCTCCCCGGGTGGCCTGCAATCACTACACATCTGACAGCTTAGGAGTTTCAGGATCTGCCAATTGTAAAAATATTTACATGCATTTGTAATAAAACCCATCATGAAAATGCACATAATACAATACAGAAAACATGCCGGCATTTCAATGTTAGAACATTTTACAATGGTTAAACATCTGGCAAGCAACTATTCTAGACTTGCTTAAGTGTGCGCCCACAAGATGAGGAAAATGATAGCAACTTTACAGACTATGAAGCCATTGCTAAGGGTATATTCCCAGTTATATTGACAGATGGAGCAGATTCACTCCAAAATTCCCATCAAAAACTACATCAAACACACTCTGAAGACACCTCCTATTGATGTTAATGGGAAATCCGCAGTGCTGTTTATACTGCAAGTATTTTTCTACCCCTAACCAGGTTTTGAAAACTGTACCATGGGGGGGAAGGGCGGGGGGAGTGACAAATCAATGTTTGATGTGGATTCCTCATGGGATCAACACCAAACTTGAGATTGAAGTCAAAATGTATGAAAATAGAATAAAAGCATCAGAAGTAATAACTGAATTAAACAACAAAAAAACAACGTCATATCGTAAAAGAAAACTATAAGTGGTTCAAGGTGGGCCCAAAGGGGATTGGTACAGCTGGACAGACAAATGTAGCATGATGCCCATTCAGAGCTGCTGATTTGTCAATGTTATACGTGGTCAGAGAAAGTCTGAATAGTCTGCCAGAAAGTGAGCTGTTCCGAGTGGCCCGTCCTTACGCCAGAAAGTGAGCTGTTTCAAGTGGCCCGTCCTTATGCCAGAAAGTGAGCTGTTCCGAGTGGCCCGTCCTTCCAGCTCAGAGAAAAGGGTTCCAAGCTGTCAAGTGCAGGTCCTCCTATGGATAGGTGTGGTCTTCAAGAGACGCCTTAAGGCCTGGTCCAGAAGCCTGTATTTTGTGGTCTGTATACAGACAGCAATGACCAAACTGGCTGCGGGTCCCCCTACCTAAACTTACAGCCTCATTTGTAAATAAGCCAGTAAGTTTGGTTCTGGAGACATGCAGACAGTCTGGTCATTGCTGTGTCTACAGCCTGTGAGCTTAGGACTAAAGGCTTATTTAGATGAGCAGATAATACAGACGTGTTCAATAAGGCAGTTCAGATGTTTTTTTCAGACTGCGTGTCTGAGTGAAGAAAAAAAAAACAACTCATACAGAGATCATCTATGTAGAGTCTCATCTTCAAGGATCTGGATGAAACTTGGACGATTTTTCATATGCTGCCTGACCTCGACCAAAATCTGAATGTGTCTACTGTTTGTGAACTGATTAAGATTGGAATTGTCAAACATCAGTCACTGCAAATAACTACTAAAATTACCTGTGCCCTCCATCCATAATTCCTGGCAAAGAATGGGAGTCACCTAGAAAACTCCATTGGGAAAGCTTTGTTATATTGGTATCCACCAAGATATAGTTTAGATTCCAGGAACGCTGTAAACTATTAGTACTCCACCATATTTTAGCCAGACTAAAACCACTGAACATATGAAGAACACTACCTATAACTGGAGGTAATCTTATAGTAAATGGTAAATAGAAGAGAAGGTGAATATCGCAACAGTTACCCTGAGTAGAAGGCTATGTTCACACAATTCAGTATTTAGTGAGTTTTTTACCTCAGTATTTGTAAGCTAAAACCAGGAGTGGGTGATAAATACAGAAGTGGTGACGGGTTTCTATTATACCTTTTCTTCTGATTGGTCCACTCCTGATTTTGGCTTACACATACTGAAAGTGTGACTGTGGCCTTAGGATACAAATCAATGGGAAAGCTCAAAAGATATCCGGATATCTTCTGGAGCGTTTTGCCATAGTTTTTGCTTTAAAAACCGCAATTGGTTTCCTAATTATTCAATGGAGTAAGAAAAAAAGACAACACAACAGTCACAAAATCCATGGAAAAGCCTTCCAGAGAATAAAAAAATACATTAGTGTTTCCTAAAAAAGTCTTCTGTGTGAAAATGTGACAGTTTCACTTGAGTGCTTCATAGTCCCGTTCTCGGGATTGCTGAACATAAAGGATAATAGGATTATTCAAAACATTTTATTTTATTTAAAAAAAAAAAAAAAAGTGCTTGGTAGGGTTAAGTTCTCATAATGACTAATCCAGTAATGCTGCAGAAAATCTGTATAATCAAAAATGCATTCATCAACCAAATAGGGTTACTTGGTATTTTTTTTTTCCATTGCAGTTTTTAGTGTTTTCTCAACGTGTTTTATGATTTTGTTGCCTTTTGGGTAAACCATCTTTTAAGTAAAACTACTTTGCCTTGGAAACTGTGCCTGTGCCTTGTTTTGATGAAACTTTATGGATAAAGTATGAAGTGATATGTGGATTACATGTGGAAAAATGAATAATAAAAACACATATGCCTTCTTAATCTGAGGATTTTCCATACCTCATTAAAGCACCACTCCAGCGTTTGTTTTTTTTCAGCGGCACTTTAAATGTATGTCCCCGGTCATATACTCACCCTCTAGCATCTTCACCGTTTTTATGGTGACATCTTGTGAGCACAACTTCTGACGGGCCAGAAGTCAGAAGCTACATCACACACTCTGAATGCAAGTCTATGAGAGCCAGAATGAGGCTCTCATAGACTTCTATTGAAAAGTGACCTCTGCGCGGCTCCATGAAACAATGGAATTGCTGGCAGGTCACTTTTCGTCAGAGATCGACGGGAGCGACTCTAAAAAAGGATGAAGGTGGCAGCAGGTGAGTATGAGACAGCAGCAGGGGAATTACATTTAAAGAGCCACTCCAGCAATGCAATAAAAAAAAAACCGCTGGAGTGGTGCTTTAAAGTCTACAGTCTGTGGGAAAAAGGCATAGCTACTGCAAGACTATTTAACATGTTGTGGATTTCAAAAATCACACCGCAGGTCAGAGTAAACAAAGCCTTCCTTCTTGGAGTTGTAAGGGTATGTGCACACAGGGTCGTTTCTAAGTGCATCCTACCTGCAACACACCTGAAAAACCGCTCAATAAATGTTAAAAATAATGACCATTTGCACAGCTGGCTGCAAAGATCTTAAGCTATACAGACTGATCTGCAGAGTGACAAGTGACCACTGTCTGATGGAGCAGCAGGAAAGTATATGTCATTGGCACAAAAGTACTGAGCAGAGAGCAGACAGGTCTCATACCCTGTCGTACTACTGAGACTCAGGGATAACTTCTATGATTTGCCATGCACAAAAGCCTAATAGGTCCTCCAGAGGCCAAGCCTAATAGGCTGCCTGTTAGTGTAACCCAGACAGAGAATACACTGCCATACAGAAGAATTGCAATGTATGATGAAGAGGGATCAAACATTATCTTTCCCCTTCTACTTGTTTTTAAATAAGATTGGTATTTACCATATGCAGCCTCAACCAACACTAGAATATATTTATTTGAGCACTATTTTGCTCATCACACTTGACAAGTTTTTATAATATATATATTTATATTAAAAAGTATAAACATATAATATAGATTTATTATACAATAGACCTTTCTATACACACACAATAAATGTAACTTTAAAAACCAAACCATGAATGCTGTAAAACACTGGGCAAAATTGCTGTCTTATTAAATAGGGACTATATTGCCTTAACCAACGACAAATTGTATTACCCATTTACTAATAGAAAGTTTCGATAGTTCTGAAATATTCCCATTGATAAAAGGACCATTACCGTCAGGGTAGTACTGCTGACTTATGCCTTCCGGAGGACCTTGGCTGCCATGACTGTATTGTTCTCCATAGTAATCTTCTTGGCCTGAGTACTGTTGCTGTGGACCTAGAAAACAGATGAACACATTTCACGTTAGGAATAGAGATCCGAACTCTACTTCGCAGTTAAAAGTGCTAAATAACAGGTGGGTGCATTGTCTCTAAGGAATTACTTTCCTAATTACTCTTCCAATAATAACTTAATCAGTAGCAGATCTCATTATAAAATTCTTAATAAATATGAAGGAAAAAAATTATTCTCAATTTACTGCACTTAAAGGCATCGTCTGGTAAGACTATGAATGACCTATCATCAATATCAGATGTGTGTAGTGTCCGACACCAGGAAGCTCCACCGATCAGCTGTTATTAGCTCTATACAATCCTACATCTGGCTGGAGCTGTTGGCAAGGGGGGTTCCCCGGTGTTTTCTCTCCCCAATTAACCGATATTGATGACATAACCTAACGCTAAGTAACTTATATTGTGTAACCGGACAACCCCATTAAAAATTCTCCACTACTAGGCAGACTTTATACAGCTACAATACCCTCAAGAAGTCACCTCCCAAAAAATGGTAAAAAAATAAAATAAAAGTGCTACATTTGTTTCCTCCTTTGGTCCGGTGAAGGACTACAGTGGAGTGAAGACCATTATGTACTTTAACAGGGTTTTCCCACCAAAGGAAGTGATTGCATAATGCTAGGAGGAGAAACACTTCCTCTTCAGTGTGGGTCTGACTTCTGGGACCAAGATCCTTAGAATGAAGAGGCCGTTCTACCCAGTTACCAGGGCTGTGGAGTCGGAGCCAAAGTCGTAGTCGGTATAAAATGGACGACTCCTAAAATATATAATAAATTGGGTACAGTAGCTCAATGCACTCTGCGAGGAATATTTTTTTCAGGAATATTTTTTTCATAAGAATTTGGGAAAGTTATGAAATGTCCTATAAATGTCTGTCCTATTCCTGATCTAAGAGTCTAGACTTTTAGCGGAGATGAATCTGTGCTATGGAGTCATGGAAATTGAGGAGTGGGAGGTTTGGCTTACGACTCCACTGCCCTGCCAGTTACTGTGGATCCTTCAGAATTTTCCTTCTCGGCACTTCAAACCATTCACTGAGCATGAAGCTACAATGCAATCCTATTAATTTGAATGATGCCATGTCCCCAGTTTCTGCACAGTTTTTACAATTAGTGGGGGTCTCAATAGCTGGTACCTCAAAGTGCTAGGCTTGTTGTCAGGCTTCTACAAAAGGAAAACCCCTATAATAAGGGGTTGTCCAAAATTTGATCAACATGGCTCATGGATACTTTCTTCCAGAAATAGCCCGACACATCTAAGGCCGTGTCTGGTATGGCAGCTCAGCTCCACTGAAGTGAACAGGGATTAGCTGCACTACTACACACAAACTGAGGACAAATGGGGCACTTTTTTTTTTTTGCACAACCTGTAAGAAAGGCTGACAGTGACACTCATATGAATATTGCATTCGTGTGGAGTTAATTTATACCTTGCTGAGGTGGTCTGTAAGGAGGAATTTGCCTTTGACCCATCATATGATTTCCTTGAGTAACCTGGCCCATCATCCCCATAGGTGGCTGCTGGCCCTGATAATGCTGCCCGCCACCCTGAGGCAGGTTATATTGCTGTGAGGGAGGCTGCTGATGCATCATTGGACCTAAGAGAGATCAGTTGCATAATTATCCAATATGAATGGTAGAACCATAAAAATGTTGTCAAGGTCAACCATCACAAAAGTCTTTATCATCTTCTAAATCATAATCACTTATGTACCTCAACATGACATGACAAACAGAAGAATATTAGTTACCTTGATTTGGCTGCATGTTCATGCTTGGCCTGGGACCATAGTTACCCATTGACTGGCCTTGACTCATACCCAACTGATTCTGAACTGGCATATTTTGGGAAGATGGCACAGAGTGATTATAGCCTCCCATGGAACCATGATTAGTAGAAGGCATAGGCATCGCGTTATTCGTCATGTTATGTTGAGTAGGTCCTGGTCCTTGCATAGCAATATGATTTGGTCCTTGAAATTAAAAATAGAAATGTTTTTGTAAAAAACTCATGAGCAAAATGAAAAAAATAAATAAGACTTTCCCATCACACGCTGTAACCAATATATAACACAAATGAATCTAAAAATGCATAAAACGTACATTTATACCATTACATGTCGGCTCCCTGACTTTGTTCCTGGCTCGGAGGATGAGCCCGCATCTTTGATTGCAAATGATGGATGTGATCGTCAATCATCTGCCTCTACCAGGCATGACAAGTGGATCTGAGCTCCGCCCACGGCTCTTAATCGGTTAAACGTTGCTGTCAATTTGTGTCAGGAGCATTTACAGTGCGTGTACCAGGGGAAGGGGTTGAACAGGGTTGTGCTGTTTTAACTGTCCATCAGCGCCCACGCGATCTCAACTGCGGGGCGCCGATAGATCACCATGACAGCCGGCGGGGGCCAGCTGAAGACCCAGATGCCTGTCATGCTGGTACTCCTATGAAATCCAGACTGTGACTGGCATTCATAAGAGACTGTAATCTTTGCTACATACAGCACAAGTCCTTGGATGATTGTGGTCCCCTAATGGGACTACAAAATATAGGGACACAGTGACAAGAAAATAATAATAAAAAAAAAATTAGGAAATTTAAAATAAATAAAACACATACACGCATGCACGATCTCCACGTCCATAAAAGTCACATCTATTAAAACAGAATATGAACTAACTCGATTGGTAAATGCAGTAATGAAAACAAATATCAAAACTGCAGAACTGCCACGAAGGCAAAAGGAAAGCAATAAGATGATTGAAATATCAAATCTACCAAAAAATGGTATCAATTTAAAAAAAAAAAAAAAAAAAAAAGAAGGTCAGCTCAGGGTGCAAAAAAGCAAGCCCTCACCAACCTACATCACCCGAACATGTAAAAAGTTATGGGTCTCGAAAAATGGTAGCAGCAAAAAATTAAAAAAAAAATATCTATCTATCTATATATATATAAAAAAGACATGGTTCTAGGAAGAAAAAATTAAAAAACAAAAACAAACCACGCCCGATAGGCAGATTTCTTTGATAAAACCCCTACCCTTTCTCCTCCTGCACTGACCTTTTGCTCTCAATTCATGAAATACAGTTGGTGCTTTTAAAGTTCTATGAATTTCACCGATGAATTGAGATCTTTGAGAATAAATGTTCAGATGGTGGTAGGAGAAAGAAGCATATATTTCTCTAAAAAGACATATTACGAAGTTTCTTAATTTCACGAGTACTACTGGATTTATGAAATAAAAATTAATCAATGGTTACTCTTATTATAATATAAATATGTTATATAAAGAATAATTCCAGGCTTCTTCCACACAAACGAGATAAATAAAGCATATTTTTTTTATTACAAGACACACATAACTTGCAAAAAATGTAATTATGACCTGGCAGTGAAAGGGTGCCGCAAGCAATAAAGCCGTACCTTTTCGCTCATAAAAGGATTTACATTTGCGGAGCCAATGGCCAACCTCTCGACACAAAGCTTTGAGAGCCAGCTGTAATGTGCGGTTTCGCATAGACTAAATTTAGACAGTTCTGCTCATCACAGCAGTGCTGAGTGCCAGCCACATCAAAGCCCAAGGGCAGAAAGATAAGCAGTGAATACAGGTCACGTAGCTGCAGAGCGAACAAACTGTAAGAGAGCGCGCACTCCAGGGGATTCCAAGCAGTTTTGTCATCAACAATCTAGTATCCCCTGGGCCCCACGATCATTGGTTGCTAAGCAACATTGGTGTTAATACCTTAGAGAAGAGACTCTTACCAGGCATCTGGCCGTTCATCTGGTTTTGCATGTGCGGTGCAGTCGGACCCCCTCCTACCATTCCTTCTGAAGGCATGTTGTGTGAGCGTGGTGGTTGCGGAGGGCCACTCTGATTCATCCCTGCTGGACCCATAGGCATATTCTGTGTGGGGAGCTAAAGCAGATTTGCAAAATATTTAATGCAAAGTATAAAATATTATATATTTAAAACAGTCAGACTTGCATGGCAGGCATCATAGGTCGAAATGCTCACTGCCAAAAGCCATGGAGCCCATGACAAATATTTGGGGACATGTATAATGCATGTTATCTAGTTTACAGATACATATTGCAGTGCCAGCTACAAGGGCACACCATCTAATCTGTATGCCATCTCAAACGACAATTTTGCTGCTCCTCATCTGCTGCGCTATTTGTCCTCTGCTTCCTCAGTCATACTAGGACGACTAGAATCAGCCCTAGACATTATTAATATCAGCTAAACCTGCTGGTTTTTCATCAGCTATCAGTATAAGGTGTTGTTGGTAGTAGCCAAAACGTTACAGCTCGTTTGACTTCAGTTTTTAGCATCTATTTGTGATATAAACTGGTTCCAGTGCCTGGCATTGGCCATCTGATGTGCACAAAACCTACAGCTTTCACCTGCGATGAGGTCACCACATACACGTCCTCCTTAGTTCAAATTAAAAAGCTAATTGGTTAAAACACTTAAGGCCATGTTCATATGTTCAGTATTTTCCATCAGTATTTGTAAGCCAAAATCAGGAGAGGAACAATCAGAGGAAAAGTATAATAGAAACACGTCACTTCTGGATTTTCCCCCCCATTCCAGTTTTGGCTTACACATACGGAGATAAAATACTGACCAAATACTGAACGTGTGAACGTGGCCTTAAAGGGTATCTGTCATCAGGTTTTTGCTCCCCCATCTGAGAGCAGCATAATGTAGCAGCAAGGACCCAGATTCCTGCAATGTGTCACTTACTGGGCTGCAAGTTGTCAATTTACTAAAAACACGTTTTATCTGCTGCAGATCTAGCAGTTCTCTGAATGCTGAGCTCTGTATAACCCACCCACATCTCTGATTGCCAGCTTTTTGCCCATATTCAGTGCACACAGAAAGATGCCAATCAGTGCTGGGAGCAGGTCTATACAGAGCTCATGAATGTGCAAAACTAATGGAGGCAGGTTTACTAGTCCTCTAGGGATAATCTCCTGATGATAAAACAGTGATTTTATCAAAACTACACTAAGCAGCCAAGTGACACATTGCTGGAATCAGGGTCTCAGCCTCTACATTTTGCTGCTCTCAGATTAGGTGACGAAACCTGGTGACAGATTCCCTTTAAAATGCATACTCTGCTTCTCTCACAGTCTCAGCTGATGTCATCGACCACCAGTGACCTGCAGGGCTGCAGGGTCAGGAGTTGCCGATCAGCGGCTGCAGCAGTTAGGGGACATCGCCGCTCCCAGCATGGCGAGAATGTGGGAGCAGCAGAGTAGGCATTTTAATTGATTTAACCCTTTGGCTGTCCACCACTAAATCTACCTTTTGAGCAGAGGATCTTTTTAACACCAATGGCAATAAAGAGATCTCTGCTTTAATAAATATTGATATTCACAACATATCAATAAGGAGTTCTCTTTAAAAAATGTAGAAAAAAAAAGCGTTTTGAACTGAACAGATAGTATAAAAAATACTTACTGCACATCACTGAAGCCTGTAATGGCCGTCTGCACCCCACCACTTCCATGTTTATATGTAATTTATGCGCTACTTATATAGGGCATGTGCCACTTATTGCTTTGGAAATCCTGTGGATTTGCTGCACATTTCTCCCTTATAAAGTGGCAATGAATGAAAACGGCGCAATGCACATTTTAATCAGCAGCACAAATCAACTTACACTACACTGTGGATGATCTCTGCAGCACATGGAGGAGTAAAATCTCATCCACAATATTGCTATTCTAATATGATTTTCCATCCACAGAATGGCGAAATATTTTGCTAAAAACAAACACCTATTACAGAGACCCCGACACCAAATTATTCATGTTGAAACGGACACGAAATGAAAGAGGTGCTTCAGAGAGGAATAAAACTTTTTTTTTTATATTATTTCACTTGTCTGTTGCAGAGATATTAGAAATTATTTGGATCTTAATGAGTTAGTGTACATTAAGTTTAAGTGGGTGTTATCAGACAATTCTCACTGAGGGTGTGCACTTCTTCCCCCTCTATGATGCTGACCAATCATAAAAAGACAGCAACACAAAAAAAAAAAAAAAAGAAAAAAAAAGAAAAACACCCCTACCATAGCTCAGAGTAGATTTCTCAGTGTGATATGTAGTGATACAGCTCTGTTCTCTTGGTCAAACCTCCTGCATTGGTCAATGTGTGGGACGGGGAAGGGGCAGTGCAGCAGAGCTTAACTGTGTCACATTACAAACCCATCTATCTTCTCAGTCACAGAATCATCACCTCTGCTGTTTGCCCCTCCCTCCAAACTGCCAGTAATCATAGTTACATACAGTACAGACCAAACGTTTGGACACACCTTCTCATTTAAAGATTTTTCTGTATTTTCATGACTATGAAAATTGTACATTCACACGGAAGGCATCAAAACTATGAATTAACACATGTGGAATTATATACTTAACAAAAAAGTGTGAAACAACTGAAAATATGTCTTATATTCTAGGTTCTTCAAAGTAGCCACATTTTGCTTTGATGACTGCTTTGCACACTCTTGGCATTCTCTTGATGAGCTTCGAGAGGTAGTCACCGGAAATGGTGTTCCAACAATCTTGAAGGAGTTCCCAGAGATGCTTAGCACTTGTTGGCCCTTTTGCCTTCACTCTGCGGTCCAGCTCACCCCAAACCATCTCGATTGGGTTCAGGTCTGGTGACTGTGGAGGCCAGGTCATCTGGCGTAGCACCCCATCACTCCCCTTCTTGGTCAAATAGCCCTTACACAGCCTGGAGGTGTGTTTGGGGTCATTGTACTGTTGAAAAATAAATGATGGTCCAACTAAACGCAAACCGGATGGAATAGCATGCCGCTGCAAGATGCTGTGGTAGCCATGCTGGTTCAGTATGCCTTCAATTTTGAATAAATCCCCAACAGTGTCACTAGCAAAGCACCCCCACACCATCACACCTCCTCCTCCATGCTTCACGGTGGGAACCAGGCATGTAGAGTCCATCCGTTCACCTTTTCTGCGTCGCACAAAGACACGGTGGTTGGAACCAAAGATCTCAAATTTGGACTCATCAGACCAAAGCACAGATTTCCACTGGTCTAAAGTCCATTCCTTGTGTTCTTTAGCCCAAACAAGTCTCTTCTGCTTGTTGCCTGTCCTTAGCAGTGGTTTCCTAGCAGCTATTTTACCATGAAGGCCTGCTGCACAAAGTCTCCTCTTAACAGTTGTTGAAGAGATGTGTCTGCTGCTAGAACTCTGTGTGGCATTGACCTGGTCTCTAATCTGAGCTGCTGTTAACCTGCGATTTCTGAGGCTGGTGACTCGGATAAACTTATCCTCAGAAGCAGAGGTGACTCTTGGTCTTCCTTTCCTGGGGCGGTCCTCATGTGAGCCAGTTTCTTTGTAGCGCTTGATGGTTTTTTGCAACTGCACTTGGGGACACTTTCAAAGTTTGCCCAATTTTTCGGACTGACTGACCTTCATTTCTTAAAGTAATGATGGCCGCTCATTTTTCTTTACTTAGAATTTGTATTATGGCAAGAAAAAAAAGCAGCTAACAGTCTATTCAGTAGGACTATCAGCTGTGTATCCACATGACTTCTGCACAACACAACTAATGGTCCCAACCCCATTTATAAGGCAAGAAATCCCACTTATTAAACCTGACAGGACACACCTGTGAAGTGAAAACCATTTCCGGTGACTACCTCTTGTAGCTCATCAAGAGAATGCCAAGAGTGTGCAAAGCAGTCATCAAAGCAAAAGTTGGCTACTCTGAAGAACCTAGAATATAAGACATATTTTCAGTTGTTTCACACTGTTTTGTTAAGTATATAATTCCACATGTGTTAATTCATAGTTTTGATGCCTTCAGTGTGAATGTACAATTTTCATAGTCATGAAAATACAGAAAAATCTTTAAATGAGAAGGTGTGTCCAAACTTTTGGTCTGTACTGTAGGTTGAAAAAAAGACCTAGATCCATCAAGTTCAACCTTCCTTCGTCAATTGTACATCTAGCACTAATTTAACTATAACCTACAATGTTATGTGTATTCGGTTAGGGCAGCACAGTGGCTCAGTGGTTAGCACTGCAGCCTTGCAGCGCTGGGGTCCTGGATTCAAATCCCACCAAGGACAACATCTGCAAGGAGTTTGTATGTTCTCCTCGTGTTTGCGTGGGTTTCTCTCCAGGTTCTCTGGTTTCCTCCCACACTCCAAAGGCATACTGATAGGGAATGTAGATTGTGAGCCCCAATGAGGACAGCGATGATTATGTATGTTAGCGCTATATAAAAATAAAGATTATTATTATTGAGGAAATCATCCTTCCTCACACATGTCTGTTGTGCTTGCCCTGCAGGGAGAAAAGTGCAAGGCGTCATTACATCTCACACAGGAGTATTCCAAAACAGGCAAGTAATTCCTCTTTGAGACATAATGATAGCCCTGATCTCACTGCAGAGAAATTTCATGCTGCGTCAGCACAGCAGACAAAAGTGTAATTACTGACACAGTAATCAGGAGAGCTGACAGAAGGGTTTGTAATGTGACACAGCTAAACTCAGCTGTATTGTCCCTTCTTCCCCACACTGACTAATGCAGGTTAGACCAGGAGATCAGTGTGTCTGTAATACATCTCATGCACTGAGAAACTTGCTGATTAGGGGCCAAACATTTTGATTGCTCTGCAACGGAGAAAAAAAAAGTTTTATTTCACTCTGCAGCCACTATTACATCCTATCTCCAGGTCATATGGTTATTGCATTGCAAAAACAAAAGGACTTCTTATACTTCCAGCTCATAAAAATTAAGTCTGCCACTGCTACCTTTCACTTATTAGTACTACAACTCCCCCAACTTGTGCTGCACAACAATTGCCAGGACATGGTGCTATCAAAACGAATAGGTGTGCTCAGCGGTACAGCAGATTGGTCCAAATATCTAATAGCATAAGACATGACTATAGCACTCACCACAGAATAAACTGGTGCTGCTCACCGTGAAGATGGCTACACAGATTTAGGTGAGGCGCCACCGGGGAGGGAGTGTTAATAGAAGTGATTATAAACTGCTCTCTCTCTCTCTAGTTTACCCACATAGTGGACTCATTCTGTACATGGTATTATATTGGATTTAGGTGACAAAAAAGGAAAATTAAGAAATATTGTTGATTCTAGTATAGACTATTGACGCTCAATAAAGACAGTGAGGCTCAGACATTATATTCGGGCCTCATCAGACCAAGATTAAGTTTGAGAAGCTCTGGATTACATGATGTAGATACTTTATTCCATGTGGTACAGGATGTGGATACAGAGGCACTTGCATCATTTAATCCATTGGAAAGTGTCATATACCATTTCATTATCACAGTTGGAAGCTCAATTATACAACTGAACCATTTAGGACATTGATTACATTTGTCAATTCCAAAAAATGTCACATCAAGACGCAAGTGTGAACAAAGCCTAACATCTGATAGACATTAGGCCGGACTACAGCCTCACCACAAGGGCAGAGTGGAGGGGAAGGGGGGGGGGGGGGGGAGTACAGTCTGGACAGAGCCTTTCGCCTGTTTTCTCCCTGACAGAAGTGCACTGATCTTTCCTCTCTGACTATACCTACTACTAAGCTGGATTTTTCTTTTTTTGTTACAGATCTCAAAATTCTCCACATTCCTTAGATAGACACTAAACTCTTCCACAAAACATTACAGCCGCATTCCAGTGAAGGGAAGAACTATAAAATATTTGAAGATGAAGGGAAACAAAGAAGCAAGGCCTCCATACACATTAGATAAAAGCGTGTTGAACCTGCAGATTTTGGTTGACCATCTAATGTTCATGGTGAGCCTCCTCACTCTCACAAGATGAGGCTGATATAGATCAGACATGTAACATTATGGCCGCATCGTTTTTCCGCTTTTGTTTTCCTTCAAGGGGGTCTCAAAGTCCCCTGTCAAAATAGAGTGGCTAAGCGTATGTATGATCATTCACACGTGGGACTTATGGACCTCTTCTTCCCGTGATCTATGAGAGTCTCAGCAGTCCCCAAAGATAATACATACATCACCAATCATGTGGAAAGGTGATAAATGTAGAAAGTGAGAAAAACCCTTTTGTCGTCTGGAATATTATTTCATACATCTACAAGACTTGGATTAACTAAAAGTAAATCCAAGGCAACTAAAACTCCTTTATGACGTATGATGTACAATTATGTCACAGATTGCTAAGGAAAGCATGTAGCCGGCTCAGGAACTGATCCTGCTTCATACTAGGCAGATGCCAGCTGTGTTACATAGTTGGCATCTGTCTGTAGCTGCTGCAACCAGAGTTCGCTCCGATTGCTGCATATTAACCATTTAAATGCTGTTGTCTATCACTGACAACAGCACTTAAATTATGCCATCATCAGTGTGCACCGTATCAGTAGATCCCTGATTTCACTGCATACTGAAATATTATAGTACATGCGATCAAAAGACAGGTTTAAGTTTGAACAAAAAAAATTTAAACCATGCGTAAAATGACAAAAAAGGGGAAAAAACAAAATAAGAACACTAGAATTGCTATGTTTTAGTCGCTGCACTTCAAAGAATAAAAATGCAATTAACAGTGATCAAAATGTCATTTGTCTCCCAAAATTACCGGTAACATAAAAGCTCAGTGCGCACAAAATATTCCCTCACACAGCTACATGGACAGGGAAAAAAAAAAAAAACTTTGTTAATCTCAGAAAATGGCTTTGTTTTCCCCTACTAATAACAGAATTTTTTTTCCACTTCTAAAATAATAATAATAATAAAAAAAAAAAAAAGACTAAAAAACTAAAACAGACAACTTTAGTGCTGCAGTAATTGTACTGTACTGACCTGGAGAATCATATTTCCTGGTCATTTTTTGACCACACAAAAAAGCTGTTTACATTAACACAAAGTAAAAAACTGCAGGATCCATAAAGGGTTAAAGTAGACAAAAAGAAAAAAAAAAAACGATGTACTCCGTAGACTGTAAGCTCACAATGGCAGGGCCCTCTCCCACTGTAATCTCTATTGTATTGCTATTATAACTGATAATGCTTCAAACATGATAAGTACAATTAAACTGATGAATGAGAATAATGAAGGTGAACAGCAGCTTGAAGAGTATTTCTGATTCAGTATGTTGGAGATGGAAGGCCGCAGTCCTGTTCCCATAACAGAGGAACAAACCGATATTACTACAGAAGAACAGCAAAATGATTCTTTACAATTACGTGATCTTGTTGAAGCTGCTTCACACCTCCCTCCTATTCATCACATGCACTGTGTTGTTCGCACACTGCAGCTAGCAATAAGAGATAGTCTGCAAGAGGGACATGCTGCAACTCTGAGTAGCAAAGTGAGGAAATTGGCTATTGCTGCCAGAACCCTTAAAATTGATTCCATCTTGGAGACGTGCTGGAAAAGAGGCAATTGTGGAATTACAAAATTTTTCACTTGCTCTGAAAGAAGTAGAAGAGTTCAATCGTTCATCAAAACTGACTGTACACGGGGCAATTCCTTTATACCCTGAAATTGTTAGAGATGTTGCCCATGTGGTTACTGCTTTGCCACCTACCCAAGTTAGTGTAGAGAGGTTGTTCTCTAGCCTTAAAATAATTAGGTCAGATTTGAGGTCATCTATGAAGGAGGATCTGATAGAGGCGATATTATTTCTCAGAACAAATTCATAGACTGCGCAAATGTTATTCAGTACGTTTTTGTTGAAAAATGTTTTTTTCCCACTTACTGCATAGTGTATAATAAATTGTAAATATGCAAAAGTTTTTTTGTTCTAAAGTTGTATTCCAATAAATATATTTTATGTTCTATCTAAATAGCTTGATTATTGTATCATAATAATGATTAAAAGTCTGATGTTACCATTTTACTACAGTAAATTTATCACTTAAACATGAGCAATGTATAAGGGAGTCGTGGAGTCAGTGTCATGGAAATTGAGAAGTCGGAGTTGGAGGTTTGGCTCCACAGCCACGGTATTTTGTATGTACAGCACCATAATGGTGCGCTGAATAAAAAATAATAAATTTCACAACCATGTAATGCCATAATATTCTCTACTCACTGCTGGTAATAAAGGTTGCATATTCTGATTTGAGTCTGCTATGGTGGCCAAGTAAACCAGATTCGTGTGCAACATCTGTTGATACCTATAGTAAGAAAAGAATGTTTACATTACAGAAAAAACGAATAGGAAATTCATTCATATATTTCAAAAACATAGAAATAAAAGTATTTGGACCTGTCAAGTAAAATAATAACACCTATATACTCAACTCAACTGTGCAGCCGTTGTTGCAGTGATGTTGGCTCTCCCCGGGGCTTGCGTGACATAATGTCATACAATCCCTGCGGCCGATGAATGGCCACTTCACTGTCTCCTCCTTTGGACAAGTCATACATCTGGAGTAAGTGAGAGCTGTGGCTACATACTGTAACAATGTGACACCAGCCCTGGGAGAGCCAGTGGTGACACAGCTGGAACAGAGCCGGCACAAGAGGTGAGTATAGGTGTTTTAACTGTACTTGGGGTAAATATACTGATTGAAAAGGGGTTGTCCGATTAGTGGAATTATGCTGGACCATCTTTTCTTATAACTGCATTGGGCCATTCCTCAGTTATTCTTCTTGAAAATTAAATTAGCAGCTCAAACGCACAAGGGGACACAATTGACCCGTTTCAGGGATTCAGACAGAAGCCATCAAAGCACTGTTGACTGCAGCATTTGTCCCTGCATACTCTAAAGTAAGATAGACTAGTGACAAGGGATTTGTGCCACACAGACAAAAATGTGTAGAATACTAAAAGTTATGAGCTAATGCACCGCACGTCATCGGCCGTGGAAATAATTGGAATTCCTTACCCTTATCAGATTACATCCTCGTTAGTTTATTCAGCAAATGTATTCATCCGGATAACCAAGATAGACAATCGTTTACAGACGATAGGAGGGGTTTGCTTGGCATCCCCCGGACGCCAAGTCTCTGGAAAACAGACTTTATAAAACCAGATTTCTCTGTAATCAGACCTCTGCTATGGGCCATACAGGTAAGTATAGATTTACTTTTCTATACCCTGTATGGCCATAGTAGAGGTCTGATATTGCCCAGGGGGGGTGACAGATTCCCTTTAAAGCGCTCGGTGGCTCACATTGACCCACCGTCTGTATATATTCTCCGATATAGTTTAATAGCGCACTCATGCCATTGTGTATTCAATTCACTTTTAAGCATGCAGGCAATTAGTGCTTTTTTGAGAGCAGCTTTTATAACTTCAAGCGGGAGCGCTGGTTGTCCATAATAACGATTATGGTGATACCAAATGAGTAAAGTTTGTTTTACTATTTAAGTGACTTAAATAGAATACTGAACTTTGCAAAAAGATAAAAAATAAATAGGTTTTCTTTGTCGTCATTTTCCGAGATCAATAGCAATTTTTCCATAAATGGAGCTGTGCTAGTTGTTTTATGCCCAATTTTCAGGTACATACTATGTTCTGATCACTTTGTATTGCATTCTTTTTTGATAACCAAAACTGCAATTCTGGTGTTTCAGTTTTTTCTCGCTATGGCATTTACCGATCGGGTTAATTAATTTATATTTTGATAGGATAAGGCAGTACTAAAATAAGTATTGTTTTTATATTTTTTTTATTTTTAACTGGGGAAAAGGAATGGGTTCCTTTTATTTCCCAATTTCTGGGCAGAAAAGTCAACAAAAAGTAGTAATTCATGAATGGTTTTCTTTTTCTTTTTATCATTCCCTCTGCGATAAAGGAGTTAAAAAAACTATTCTTCAGGTCAGTTTTATCACAGCGATACCACATTTATATAGATTTGTTTTTTGGTTTCCTACTTTTGCACACTAAACTTTTTTTTTTTTCACAACAAATAATTTGTTTTTGCAGCATCGTATTCTTATAGCTGCAACTTTTGCCGGACGAGATGATGTTTACATCGATATTTTTATTTAAATAAATGACTTTTTGATTATATTTATTCCATTTTTTTGCGTGTCAGTATAATGGGAGTCATACTTTTGGTGTGTTTATAATTTCTATGGTGTTCACCATACAAGTTAAAGAGAACTGGTCATTGGATTCATTCTGTCAACCATGGACGGCAATGAATCAGAGCCTATTTTACTCTGAAATGCTCAGGTGTTTCAGAAAAAACGTACTTTAGATATCCGTCTTCTTCCAGCGTTGCTGCAGGTGATTGACAGGTCTCTTAATATGTACACTCAAGGGAGAGAATTGTCAATTGTCTGTAGCAGCAATGGAAGAGCCGGCTGGGTGTGAAGCTGTAGCAGTCTTGTCTCTGGCCAGATCTTTAAAAGATACCGTACTTTCTCTGAAACAACAGAGTTTCATAGTAAAATATACCTGACTGCAATCGTGTAGCATGGCTCGGATTCATGCTACCTGCGGTATGTGCAGCATGAATCAGATGACAGGTTCACTTTAAAAAACAGGACAGTTTTACAGGTCGGGTTGGTACGGCTGTGCCGATACTAATGTGTAGGTTTTTTTTGTTTCACAGAAAGGGTTTATAGCCGAGAAACAATTCTACAATATTTTTCCCTTACCCTTTCAGATGTTTCATTGCTGGTCTAATTCTAAACGTATGCATTTCAGGGTAATAGGTCTGTCAATCTTACACTGGCAGGAGGCGTGTTAGGCTTTGCAATAAGGAGGGATTGAGGTCATTGTGGCTGCCATTGGCACCATGTGATTGCAATGGAAAGGTGTCGATGGGGTAAAGAATGAGCCACCCTGCTGACAGAAGTATCTCACTGGGTAAATGGCTGCGATCACCAGCACCGATCGCAACCGTTACACCAGGGTGTCAACTATAACTTAGAACGGACATCCGCTGATGATTCTTTCACCTCTGCTTGAGGGCAGGAAAAATCCTTACTCCGTACAAGTACAGCGGTTTGTGGGAACGCACTTCCCACTACGCCTTACATGGCAGATGTTGGGAATGGATTAATAATCAATTCAGGGTCCCATTTAAAACAATAGCAGGTCACATGACAGCTAATCAGCGGCCTTTACTATTCTGTCAGAGCGGATGTGACCTCTAATGGGCTATAAGGTCACATGACAACAAAGTCAGATGATCCACTGAGGACAGCAGCGTCATCATGCAGGAACGGTGCTGCCGCGAAAAGGGAGTATGGATTGTTCTGTATTTTATAGTGGGGCACTGAAGTGGTTAAGCAGGCTGGCACACTACTGGACAACCCCTTTAATGCATTTAGACAAAAAAAACTGTCAATGTTAACGGTCACCCTAGATGGGTTTCCATGGTGCTGGATAGAGAAATAATTGGGACCGGACACCTGGCAATCAATTTCCGTCTCATTTATTTCTATTGCTATTTCACATAACATTGGAATTTATGATTTTATGTAAGAGCAGATGAAAATGTCAAAGTGAGCCATTTATCACCAGTGGGCTGGTTGTTGGAACCCTTAAGCTGATACACGTCGAGGGAGCAGACGCACATTGCCCTTAGAAGTCGTGTTACATGGTACCCACCAAATAAATAACGGCAGCTCCCATGGGACAAACCAATTACATGGTCATAGATCAAATGAATACTATTTCTAGAATTTCCTGTTACTTACTGTGAACATTCGGAGGTCTTTCCTTTGTTTTGAAAATCCATAATACACTGAATTAGGTGATTATTCTCATCTAACATCTGTAATAAAAAAAAAAAAAAAACAATAATGGATACGAGCAAGGAGAGAGGAGCGGCAAATGACTTATTTTTAGGCGGCTGTCATATTAAGGTAACCTCTTTGGCAAATAAACCACCCAGTGGTGGACAGGACATACCCCCCACCCCAGACTTCCATAAGGCACACAGAGGGGGTGGTCTAAGCTACTCAATCCCTCTACTTGTTCTGAAGATATGATTTATATGGAAAAACTGAAATAAGTATAGCAATGTATTTGCAGTTATCTTGTAATGATTCTGGGCTATAGACTACAGTAATCCAGAGAGGCATTCACTATTGGAAGGCTTTGGAGCGGAAATCTCCCAGCATGCCTTGTTGTCAGCATGATGTCTGGTCTGGCGTTTTGTATTAGTAAGTGCAGACATAAAAGCGCATAGAGAATTTTAAGCATTTTTCTATTGACAAGTTTATTAATAGTTTGCAATATTTTTTATTTTTACATACTTGTATGAAGTGGTGTCTGTAAATGACCTGAAGGAAGAAGACAGCAACTGAAATGCGTTAGATTTTTTTGTAACAAATCTTCCTTTTTACTTCCATTTTTCCCCTTTGTTTGGCAGCGCCCATACACATCCTGCCTCTCTCGTGCGCACTATCTGCCCAACATATCTGAGAAGTCGGCAGTTTCAATAGTGATCTCGCACCTTATATTCACCAAGTCTACGTTAACAAGCTACACGAAAGGGAAAGGACAGGGGAAGATTCCCCTGCAAACAGATGCCATGAATTCTAGACTGCCAGCCCCACGTTTGCTGTACACTGTGTATTCTGCTTCCAAATACCTTTGCAAAAAAAACTAATGGCAACAAGAAGCGCCCCCCAGTGAAGCGCTGATAGAGATGTCAGTGGCCGCCTGAAAAATTTCAGTTTACGCTGAATGAAAAAAAGAAGTATAGTGGGCAGGAGATTTCTATAAATCCCATCCACTCTGCTGGAACTGTAAGACAATGCGGTTTTGAAGGAGCGAAAATACACAAAAGTCAAAAACTCATTGTGCGTATACAGCCTAAAAGGGGTTTACTCCTGTTGCTATTTTTCAGGAGGCCACCCACTCCCTGATGTGCTCCATAAGACTGACAGTTTGGGCCCGGACTGTATGCTCTCCCATGTTGCTGCTAGGTAACTTTGCCTCTGTAGCATGGGAGAAGCACAGAGGGCCAGAAGCCGGCAAAATCCAAAGCTTGGACAGCGCTTGCAAGCGATCACTCTTTGCCTAGACCACCAGCCACCTCTGAGGTGGCTAAGGACCTTGTACACAACGGAACAAAAAAGATTAAAAAGTTCCTGTTTTTACAAGCACTTGGCAAGTTTTCCCCATTTAGTAAGAGACAACCTCTTTACAGTCATTGTTCCATGTGGGACATTTTAGCCCTGATGACATTGGGCACCCACTCTCAATGTGCTATGCCAGACACCTGGGGTTTTCATTCTGTGTAGCTGTGAATCCAGTCCCATGTTCTCCTCTGAGCTGGATTCTCAGTTTGGAGCTTCTGTCACCAGCTCCATCACATTAAACAGGTGAAAAAGTAAAGCACGCCAAGCGATAGATTTATTGTGCTAAATGGCAGCTCCTAACAGAAACGCAACGGGCCGTGTTCTGGCCACCGGGATATATGGGGCTCGGCTTGTGTGCAGCACGTCACAGATCCATTTCCCACAGGAGTTCTGTTCCTAGAAGACTCAGAACCCGACAGATCTCACTGATAAATGACAGCCAATCAGCAGCTCCCAGAGCCCTGTTCAGCTGGACGCCAGGCACAGTACACAGCCAATCAGCAGCTCCCAGAGCCCTGTTCAGCTGGACGCCAGGCACAGTACACAGCCAATCAGCAGCTCCCAGAGTCCTGTTCAGCTGGATTCCAGGCACAGTACACAGCTCTGCTCCTGGGAGGATGCACTCACTAGTGTAACCCCTGGGGGGAAGTCACCCACCAACCTTCCCTCTATGACTTGTGCCCCCCTCCACACACACACACTATGGTGTCCAGTGCTGGAGGACCACTCTCCCCGAGCCTCCAGGGAGGCAGCAGCGCTGTGTACGGCACCGTCCTCCCTGGTCCTTTTGTGTTACCTTCTGTATGGCGGCGGGAGTGATCTCGCCCTTCCCCCGCTGCCTAGGAGCTGCGAAGGCCACCGACATAGCGCTGAAAAGCTCCGGCAGAGAGCAGGCTGCGAGCAGGAACGAGGAAGACCGGACACCGGAGGCCTCACTGAGACACAACGGCTGGAACACAACCCCCTCACCGCGCGTACACACCAGCACGCTCCTGGGCGAAACCAACAAGCGGCCGCGTCAGGGGGAGGATCGCAAACATTTTCAGAGCCGACCTAAAAACAGAAACCAGACACACCCGTTTTCAATCCGGCATAACGTGTATTAGGATGTACACACTGGCTGCAAATTTAGGGGAGAACCATGAACGCGACTAACTGCCGAACACTTGCAGTGTAAGTAATCCCCACCCCCATCACTAGCCTTGAGCCGCTCCGCTGAGCAGAGATCCCACAATGCTCTGCGTAGTGAACAACGCTCAAAGAGTTGGTATGTTCCAGCAGAGGGGAGGTCAAGTACTGAAACTAAGAGGCGGTGACCGCACCATCGTGCGTAGGAATGATGTAGGAGAGCCTCTCCCGCGCTGCACGGGGCCGACCCCTCACATAGCAGCGGGCTTACTGAGGCCACACAGGCAAACTCATTGGAATGTACCAAGTGACAACTACGTGACTTGGTCCATTATTTATTAGGTGTTTTGGAGAAGCCGCTCGGTCTTCATTCAAAAGACTGGCCGATAGTTCACATTCAGTAGGGGGAGTACTGAGCTCCCCCACATAGCCCGACAATTGGTCTAGCTCAGGCCGAGAGGGAACAAGTCTCCTGTCTTCCAGGTGACTCGTGATTGTCTTCGTTTACGAAATGACATAAATGAAGTAAATGGCTTTAGACGTACGGAAAATGGCCGCCACTGCGGGAGCCTGCGCCCGACTGCACCTCAGCGCGCAGGCCCGTGACTGACCCTAGTGTGGGGTCACGTGATACCCTGCGCCACATGTCTGATGTGTGGCCTGTGATTGGCTGACGCACGTTACTGTGCAGCGACCTTCTCTGCAGAACACAGGGGCGTTGATGCGTTACTCAGGCTGTGTGCCCACTATGCGTTTTTTAAGTGTTTCTGCAGTGGCAATTCCGCCGCGGAAATACTTAAAAAAACGCTTGGTAGAAGGTCTGCCATGTTCCCCAATGATAATCCACATGTGCTGTGCACATGCGGAAATTTCCGCTGCGGATTATGGGTATGTGCACACGATGCAGAAATGAAGCAGAAAATTTCTGCATCATTTCTGCATCTCCCTGGCAGAAAAAACGCATGCAGATTGTGCATGCGTTTTTCCTGCAGAATACATGCGGATCCACATGCAGATTCACATGCGTTTCCGCATGCAGATTGACAAGCGCTTTCCAGGCGATGTTAGCATCACCTGGAAAGTGCTTGATAACTAGGTCACACTGTATAAATCCATGCAAACAGCATGGATTTATACAGTGTGAACCGAGAGAGTGTATATACTTACCTCCGATGGCCCGCGCTGTCCTGCTCACTCCGTTCTCCCGGCTGCCGGCAACTTTGAATTGAAAGACCTGCCGACGTCAGCGTCACGTGACCCGTCACATGACTCTGACGTCACCGCAGGTCCTACAACTCACTGCAAGTGCCGGGAACCAAGCGGGAGCGCTGCGCGGGCCGACAGATGGTAAGAATACATTTATTTTTTATTTTATTCTTCTTTTTACAGCTTTTTTAATGGTACCTGGGTGTGGATGAGACTCTCCTCTCCTCCACACCCGGGTACCATCCGCACATTAGAACGCACCAATTACGCAAGTACAAATGCTGTCTTGCGGAATTGGCGCGTTCTAATGCAAGTCAATGGCGGCGAAATCGCCGCGTTTCCGCAAAATTAATTGACATGCTGCGGATTTTTGACCGCAGCGTTAACGCTGCGGAAAAATCCGCATCATGGGCACAGCACATGCGGATTTCCATTGGGGAACATTGCTGCCCTTCTACCATGCGTTTTTCATGCGTTTCCGCGGCGTTTACGCAACTGCAAAAACGCCGCGGAAACGCATGAAATACGCATCGTGTGAACACAGCCTATCATTGCGGAAAAAACGCAGCGTAATTGCCGCCATTGACTTGCATTGAATCGCATAATATCCGTATGACTACACGTGCACAAGCGGATATTAAGTGATTCAATGTGTGGATGGTACCCGGGTTTGGAGAAGAGGAGACTCTCATCCAGACCTGGGTACCATAGTACCTGTAGTTAACAAAAGAATTAAAATTAAAAAAAAACATTATACTCACCTTCCGATGGCCCCCGGTCTCCTGTACTGTGCGTCCGGTGTCTTCTGCGGCTCGCGGTGGTGTAAAAGGACCTTCCATGACATCATTTAGTCATGTGACAGGTCACTCAACCGCTGACTGCGCCCAAGACACCGGACGCACCGGGGAAAGAGAGCGGGGGACATCAGAAGGTGAGTATAATGGGGTTTTTTGTTGTTTTTTTACCATTTTTATTCTTTTTTTTAACTATTACTTGGTCACACTATATAAATCCATGCCGGTTGCATGGATTTATATAGTGTGACCAAGTTGTCAAGCACTTTCCAAGTGATGCTAAAATCGCTTGGAAAAGCGCTTGATAACCTGCATGCGGAAATGCATGTGAAGAACGCTTGACAAACGCTTCTACCTGGCAGGAAAAACGCATGTACAATCTGCATGCGTTTTTCCTGCCAGGGAGATGCAGAAAAAAACCGGAGCATTTCTTCTTCGTAGGCACTTAGCCTCACCGTGAGGGGCTATTAATCATAGGACCTGATGGCTCGCTCATCACCAGTGTATATATACATTTTTTTGTTTGTTTAAAGTGGTATTTTCATGTTATTAAATTGCTTTAGTTAGTAGGACAGCTTGAAAAGAAGCAAGTTTACAAGGGACTTGCTTTTTCTTTCCTATCATGTTCCTGCTGTGATAGCTTTTATCTTACACAGTGTACAGCTGGTTTCCAAGGAGCTCAGCCACTAAAGCCTGGCAGAGTGAGCCCTACAATGATACTCCAGGGAAAGAACTGAAGGGAATGTGTCATAAAAAAAAAATTCAACTGAAAAAAAAAAATTTAGGTACACATGTTTCAATAAAAAAAAAATAATATATATTTATTTATGTATAAACAATATGAAATATGGAAAACAATCTAAAAACCAGGGCTCTGGAGTCGGTGTCCATTTTGCTGGTGTCTGAGTCGGAATAAAATGGACTGACACCGACTCCTAGAATATATAATAAATTGGGTGCAGTAGCTCAATGCAGTTTGTAGGGAATATTTTTTCATAAGCATTTGGGAAAGTTATGAAGTGTCCTTTAAATGTCTTTACTATTCCTGATCTAAGGATCTCGGCTTTTAGTTGAGAAGAATCTGTGCTGCATTTTATGTACATGTGTTACACGCACGCCGCTAGGTTCAGATAGGGCGGGTTTCATGAATTCATTGGAATCCTGGGGGAACCATTACTCAGGGCGACCATAGGCTGCAGCTTCTCTCAGGCACACGATAGATTCAATTGCTGACCAGACACATCTGACAAGAGTCTTTTTCAACAGTTAAACAGTGGAATTTAATCGGAAGCACGGCCAGTACAATTCAGGGATATTACAGTAACAATCTTAATTACAGTACAGTCTAATAAAGTAGGCACAGTAATGTCAGTCTCTTCAGTAGCATAATTCAGCACAGATTAGATCTCTTTGCAGCACACATCTATGCATACACAACCACAGGCTTTTCCTTCACAAGGACTCACTAGTACACAGCATTCTTTATCCTGCATGGAGATGGGGGGAGGGGTTTGATGAGGGAGATGATCCCTGTGACACAATTCCTTCCAGTCCTTATCTTTCTGCCCGATAAACTCTCTGAACTAACAGTGCAGAGTATTATCTGACCTGTGTTTAGTTTCTCTCCTGATCTGAATCCTGTTCAGTTGCCTTCTGTCCGATACAGATAACACACTACCTTTCTCTTCGGCTTCAGCCAGACTACAATAACAAGTTTCTCATAATCCCCCTGGGGCTCTGCTAAAACACTCCCTGTCTCCTGTGACTGTGTTAACCCCTCTAGTTGCTGGATGCTTCTGAAGCACAACACTTCCTGTCTCTTGTGACTGTGTTAACTCATAGTTGCTGGATGCTTTTGAAGCAACGGCACTATTTCTGCATGTCACACATGCTCAGTAGTGAGGCAGTGAGATGAATCTGTGCTGCACTTTATGTACATGCTCAGTAGTGAGGCAGTGAGATGAATCTGTGCTGCACTTTATGTACATGCTCAGTAGTGAGGCAGTGAGATGAATCTGTGCTGCACTTTATGTACATGCTCAGTAGTGAGGCAGTGAGATGAATCTGTGCTGCACTGTATGTACATACTCAGTAGTGAGGTAAATCTGTGCTGCACTTTATGTACATGCTCAGTAGTGAGGCAGTGAGATGAATCTGTGCTGCACTTTATGTACATGCTCAGTAGTGAGACAGTGAGATGAATCTGCTGCACTTTATGGACATGCTCAGTAGTGAGGCAGTGAGATGAATCTGTGCTGCACTTTATGTACATGCTCAGTAGTGCGGCAGTGAGATGAATCTGTGCTGCACTTTATGTACATGCTCAGTAGTGAGATGAATCTGTGCTGCACTTTATGTACATGCTCAGTAGTGAGGCAGTGAGATGAATCTGTGCTGCACTTTATGTACATGCTCAGTAGTGAGGCAGTGAGATGAATCTGTGCTGCACTTTATGTACATGCTCAGTAGTGAGGCAGTGAGATGAATCTGCTGCACTTTATGTACATGCTCAGTAGTGAGGCAGTGAGATGAATCTGTGCTGCACTTTATGTACATGCTCAGTAGTGAGGCAGTGAGATGAATCTGTGCTGCACTTTATGTACATGCTCAGTAGTGAGGCAGTGAGATGAATCTGCTGCACTTTATGTACATGCTCAGTAGTGAGATGAATCTGTGCTGCACTTTATGTACATGCTCAGTAGTGAGGCAGTGAGATGAATCTGTGCTGCACTTTATGTACATGCTCAGTAGTGAGGTAGTGAGATGAATCTGTGCTGCACTTTATGTACATGCTCAGTAGTGAGGCAGTGAGATGAATCTGCTGCACTTTATGTACATGCTCAGTAGTGAGGCAGTGAGATGAATCTGTGCTGCACTTTATGTACATGCTCAGTAGTGAGGCAGTGAGATGAATCTGTGCTGCACTTTATGTACATGCTCAGTAGTGAGGCAGTGAGATGAATCTGTGCTGCACTTTATGTACATGCTCAGTAGTGAGACAGTGAGATGAATCTGTGCTGCACTTTATGGACATGCTCAGTAGTGAGGCAGTGAGATGAATCTGTGCTGCACTTTATGTACATGCTCAGTAGTGCGGCAGTGAGATGAATCTGTGCTGCACTTTATGTACATGCTCAGTAGTGAGATGAATCTGTGCTGCACTTTATGTACATGCTCAGTAGTGAGGCAGTGAGATGAATCTGTGCTGCACTTTATGTACATGCTCAGTAGTGAGGCAGTGAGATGAATCTGTGCTGCACTTTATGTACATGCTCAGTAGTGAGGCAGTGAGATGAATCTGCTGCACTTTATGTACATGCTCAGTAGTGAGATGAATCTGTGCTGCACTTTATGTACATGCTCAGTAGTGAGGCAGTGAGATGAATCTGTGCTGCACTTTATGTACATGCTCAGTAGTGAGGTAGTGAGATGAATCTGTGCTGCACTTTATGTACATGCTCAGTAGTGAGGCAGTGAGATGAATCTGCTGCACTTTATGTACATGCTCAGTAGTGAGGCAGTGAGATGAATCTGTGCTGCACTTTATGTACATGCTCAGTAGTGAGGCAGTGAGATGAATCTGTGCTGCACTTTATGTACATGCTCAGTAGTGAGGCAGTGAGATGAATCTGTGCTGCACTTTATGTACATGCTCAGTAGTGAGACAGTGAGATGAATCTGTGCTGCACTTTATGGACATGCTCAGTAGTGAGGCAGTGAGATGAATCTGTGCTGCACTTTATGTACATGCTCAGTAGTGAGGCAGTGAGATGAATCTGTGCTGCACTTTATGTACATGCTCAGTAGTGCGGCAGTGAGATGAATCTGTGCTGCACTTTATGTACATGCTCAGTAGTGAGATGAATCTGTGCTGCACTTTATGTACATGATCAGTAGTGAGGCAGTGAGATGAATCTGTGCTGCACTTTATGTACACGCTCAGTAGTGAGGCAGTGAGATGAATCTGTGCTGCACTTTATGTACATGCTCAGTAGTGAGGCAGTGAGATGAATCTGTGCTGCACTTTATGTACATGCTCAGTAGTGAGGCACTGAGATGAATCTGCTGCACTTTATGTACATGCTCAGTAGTGAGGCAGTGAGATGAATCTGTGCTGCACTTTATGTACATGCTCAGTAGTGAGATGAATCTGTGCTGCACTTTATGTACATGCTCAGTAGTGAGGCAGTGAGATGAATCTGTGCTGCACTTTATGCACATGCTCAGTAGTGAGATGAATCTGTGCTGCACTTTATGTACATGCTCAGTAGTGAGATGAATCTGTGCTGCACTTTATGTACATGCTCAGTAGTGAGGCAGTGAGATGAATCTGTGCTGCACTTTATGTACATGCTCAGTAGTGAGGCAGTGAGATGAATCTGCTGCACTTTATGTACATGCTCAGTAGTGAGGCAGTGAGATGAATCTGTGCTGCACTTTATGTACATGCTCAGTAGTGAGATGAATCTGTGCTGCACTTTATGTACATGCTCAGTAGTGAGGCAGTGAGATGAATCTGTGCTGCACTTTATGTACATGCTCAGTAGTGAGGTAGTGAGATGAATCTGTGCTGCACTTTATGTACATGCTCAGTAGTGAGGCAGTGAGATGAATCTGCTGCACTTTATGTACATGCTCAGTAGTGAGGCAGTGAGATGAATCTGTGCTGCACTTTAAGTACATGCTCAGTAGTGAGGCAGTGAGATGAATCTGTGCTGCACTTTATGTACATGCTCAGTAGTGAGGCAGTGAGATGAATCTGTGCTGCACTTTATGTACATGCTCAGTAGTGAGGCAGTGAGATGAATCTGCTGCACTTTATGTACATGCTCAGTAGTGAGGCAGTGAGATGAATCTGTGCTGCACTTTATGTACATGCTCAGTAGTGAGGCAGGGCTGTGGAGTTGGAGTCAGAGGTTTGGCTTATCGCCTCCACAGCCCTGCTAAAAAGTTTTGATATTTTCAACTAGGGGGAGCAGCTGCTGACATTTGTTATGATAACCTAGTGTAGTGCTAGCTCACATTATGACTGCAGAAAATGTGGGATGACTCTGCTCACATGTGTCTGATGTCACTCCTCTCCTCCCCTTCTGTGTGTTTGCAGAAAAATAAGGGAAAATTAAGTTTGGGATCACAGTAGGAGACATTTTGTTGGTGAGTGCAATGCGATACTGTCCTGACATACACACTGTTCATGTCAGTATTGCATTGCACTCACCAACAAAATGCTGAAGATGGCGGTCAGCGACGATTCCTGTTCTTCTGGTAACAAACTGAAATTGATAGGGGAATTAATTTTATAATTTGATAGACTGGACTTTTACCGATACCGCAATAGCAAATGTTCATTTTTTTTATAAACATATTGGTTAGTTGTATCTGGAAAGCTGTTCAGCTAGTCCCAGGAACAGATATTAGGATCTTCAACTGCTGTAAAAGGAGGAGGCGTTAGGGAGTGTGACAGTCGGAGCCGCTCACCAGTCTTTACAGATATAGAAGCTGAGCAGTCATATCATTGCGGCTGCTGCTCTCTGATCACTGTAATTACCTGTGAACACTCATCAAGTCCAGCCAGACAGCAGAGCTGCGGTGGTGTCTTCTTGATGTGTACTCACTGCTGGATGAAGTCATACTGACAAAAAATACTACACCAGTTAATGTTATACTCTTCTAAATAAACCTTTTAACATACATTCCAAACATTTATAAAATCAAAACATAATTTCATGACCCATTCCCTTTAACTTTTAACATCACAGCCGTCTCTCTCCAGTCCATTGATTTCTATACAGTTATCTGCTCACCTCCCTCTCAGCTGCTGACAAGCTGCTGTTATAAATCTTGCAAAATCACCAGCCCTCACTATCCGCTGCTTCCGGAGCAGTTCTCATAATCACAGCTCTCACTGGCTGGAGCTGTGTGTTTGTTCAAATGCAATGTGTTCTACTAATACTACAGTTCTTCTATTACTAGAACTGTCACTCGAGGAGTGCCCACCCTGACAGAAGCCACAAAGTAAGGAGATGGCAGAGTCCTGAGCTGTTAAAGAGACGACCTTTTAAAAATACTTTACTGTGTTAGATCTGAAAGGAGTTTTGCCACTAAATAAATGTATCTCCTGCAATATGCCCAGGATAGGTGATACATGTATGATTAAAGGCGACTGACTGCAGGGCGCACTGATCATGAAAACCAGGACCCCCCTCCTTGTGAATGAATTAGTAGAGTATAAACTCCAGGTTTAACCCCTTAGTGAAGGAGCCAGTTTTCATCTTGTCAGCACAGAATGACTGTTCAAATCAAGTACAGGTGCTCGGTGCTCCATGGCGAAGCCAGTCATTTATATACACCTTCCCACCTGCCTGTTTTCCATCTATCTCCACCTTCTCTGGCTCTATGAAGCCAGAGCTGTCAAAGAAGAGGGAGGTGGATATAGAGGATATACAGGTGCATCTCACTAAATTAGAATATCATCAAAAAGTTAATTTATTTCCGTTCTTCAATACAAAAAGTAAAACTCATATAGAGTCATTACAGAGTGATCTATTTCAAGTGTTTATTTCTGTTAATGTTGATGATTATGGCTTACAGCCAATGAAAACACAAAAGTCATTATCTCAGTAAATTAGAATACTTCATAACAACAGCTTGAAAAATGTTTTTAAAATCCGAAATGTTGGCCTACTGAAATGTATGTTCAGTAAATGCACTCAATACTTGGCCGGGGCTCCTTTTGCATCAATTACTGCATCAATGCGGCGTGGCATGGAGGCGATCAGCCTGTGGCACTGCTGAGGTGTTATGGAAGCCCAGGTTGCTTTGATAGCAGCCTTCAGCTCGTCTGCATTGTTGGGTCTGGTGTCTCTCATCTTCCTCTTGACCTCTTAAGGTCAGACAAGTTTGCTGGCCAATCAAGCACAGTGATACTGTTGTTTTTAAACCAGGTATTGGTACTTTTGGCAGTGTGGACAGGTGCCAAGTCCTGCTGGAGAATGAAATTTCCATCTCCAAAAAGCTTGTCGGCAGAGGGAAGCATGAAGTACTCTAAAAATTTCCTGGTAGACGGCTGCGCTGACTTTGGTTTTGATAAAACACAGTGGACCTACACCAGCAGATGACATGGCTCCCCAAACCATCACTGATTGTGGAAACTTCACACTAGATCTCAAGCAGCTTGGATTTTGTGCCTCTCCACTCTTCCTCCAGACTCTGGGACCTTGTTTTCCAAATGAAAAGCAAAATTTACTTGCATTTACTTAGTGTGGCAATGACTGCCTTCTGGACATCTGTCAAGTCAGCAGTCTTCCCCATGATTGTGGAGCCTACTGAAACAGACTAAAGGACCTTTTTAAATGCGTGGGAAGCCTTTGCAGGTGTTTTTTGTTAATCATTCTAATTTACTAAGATTATGACTGTTGTGTTTTCATTGGCTGTAAGCCATAATCATCAACATTAACAGAAATAAACACTTGAAATAGATCACTGTTTGTAATGAATGTATATAATATGAGTTTCACTTTTTGTATTGAAGAACTAAAATAAATTAACTTTTTGATGGTATTCTAATTTAGTGAGATGCACCTGTATATTTAGGCTATGGGCCGGACTCTGATCTACATGATAACTCTGACTCCAGAGATTATTTTACATGAAGGGGGAGTTCCCAGTGTGATGTGTAATGGCTGCTCTCTGCTCTCCTGACCTCACTGCAGAGCTGTGTGTGATTATACCTGACACATCTGTAGGTTCCTCTCAGCTTCAGCTTCCATCTCATAGGCAGACAGGGTTGCAGAAGTGTTGTAATATAGCAGAGCTGTGAGAGCTGCAGTTGCCAACATGCTTGTTTTGAGACAAAATTAATTTCTCCTGTCTTCTTAATCTCACACTGGTAATGCCCCTTTTATTTATAATAATCCCTGGAGGCATATTCTCAGTAGATCAATGTCTGCCCCATAGATTTTAACAGCTCATTTACATATTACGGAGAAATCCACGTTTTTCTTATAAGACATCAGATCGCAGATATCATAGTCTCAATTTATTCAGCTTCCTATGACCTACATGCCCAAATAGACGGCTTAGGAATGCTGATCCTACTGACAGATTCCCCTTAAGGAGAACTTGCCTCAATTCTGGATCTAATTGATGTGGAGCCTGGGGAATCATAATAATATTCCGCTCTTCAGCCAGCGTGGGGTCCTCACCCCAAGCTGGAGGCACAAAGTGCTTATATGGTGAGCAAAATTGCTTTCCCTGCCTACCTGACTGCCCTCTGGACTAAGACTTATTTGGACAGCCGTTCATTGGCTGAAGATGGGAGCCTCACTGCTTGGTCTTCTTCCACCCCATATAGATGCACAACGCTTTACTTCAACTGATTTATGTTACAGTAAATATTTCACTGTTGGGTGTGTAGTCACATGCCAACCTATGTGGTACGCTAGGGTTCTAGCAGGGGTTCCCTAATGCTATATTTAAATGCTGTGATGTGTGAAATACACTGTGTTCCAAATTATTATGCAAATAATATTTTCTCAGATTTTCTCAAATTACCTATATGAATTGCAGTCATTGTAATTTTCCAGTCAAATAACTATTAGAGTACAACTGAAAGGTTTTAGTACAAACTGCCTATGATAACAGTATATTTTTAAAAAAATAAAAAACTCAAACTGCACTCAAAATGCATGTTCCAAATTATTATGCACAGCAGAGTTTTCAACCTTTTAATTTTAATAAAGAACCAAAAAATGGTCAGTTTTGAAATTATAAGCATTAGCAGGTTATTACAAACTGAAATCAAACAGTTTTCAACTCAAAACTTTATTCTAGGTGATGTTACATTTGCACATAGGACCCTTTGTTCGAAAAGAGCTTCTGAACTCTCTCATCCATTGAATTTGTCAGGTTTTGGATGGTTTCTGCTTTAATTGTTTTGCATGAGGACAGAATACCCTCCCAGAGCTGTTGCTTAGATGTGAACTGCCTCCCGCCATCATAGACACTCCTTTTAATGATGCTCCAGAGGTTCTCAATGGGGTTGAGGTCAGAGGAGCATGGTGGCCACACCATAAGTTTGTCCCCTTTTATGCCCATAGCAGCCAGAGATGCAGATGTGTTATGTGCAGCATGAGACGGGGCATTATCATGCATGAAATGATCTCGATGGACCAGATGGATGGAGTGGAGGATGGCTGGTTGATGGACACCCCATGCAAACACGGCTACGGCGCTAACAAGGAGGAGGTGGAGTAATGTTTTGGGCTGGAATCATGGGGAGAGAGATTGTCGGCCCATTTAGGATCCCTGAAGGGGTAAAGATGAACTCCATAATGTATGTTGAGTTTCTCAAACAGCACTTCCTTTCATGGTTCAAGAAGAAGAACCGTGCATTCCGCAGCAAGATCATTTTCATGCATGATAATGCCCCGTCTCATGCTGCACATAACACATCTGCATCTCTGGCTGCTATGGGCATAAAAGGGGACAAACTTATGGTGTGGCACCCATGTTCCCCTGACCTCAACCCCATTGAGAACCTCTGGAGCATCATCAAAAGGAGTGTCTATGATGGCGGGAGGCAGTTCACATCTAAGCAACAGCTCTGGGAGGGTATTCTGTCCTCATGCAAAACAATTGAAGCAGAAACCATCCAAAACCTGACAAATTCAATGGACGAGAGAGTTCAGAAGCTCCTTTCGAACAAGGGGTCCTATGTGCAAATGTAACATCACCAAGAATAAAGTTTTGAGTTGAAAACTGTTTGATTTCAGTTTGAAATAACCTCCTAATGCTTATAATTTCAAAAATGACCATTTTTTTGTTCTTTATTAAAATGAAAAGGTTGAAAACTCTGCTGTGCATAATAATTTGGAACATGCATTTTGAGTGCAGTTTGAGTTTTTTATTTTTTTTTAAATATACTGTTATCATAGGCAGTTTGTACAAAAACCTTTCAATTGTACTCTAATAGTTATTTGACTGGAAAATTACAATATCTGCAATTCATATAGGTAATTTGGGAAAATCTGAGAAAATATTATTTGCATAATAATTTGGAAAACAGTGTAGTCTAATTGTCATGGGTGTGTCAGAGGTGACAGACAGTCGCCCTGCAGTTGGTTGCTGGAGATCTCTACGTTTGGCATTACAGACACCTTCTTAGAGGCTATTAAACCAAAAACCTGGCACTCAAATAGACTTGAAGATTTTTTAAGAAATAATTGTTTAATGATAATGTAGTACAGTAAGCAGACGTTTCGGTCCCAAGGACCTTCATCGGTGTACAGAAGATGTAGATCTAATGGATGTAACGGGTCTGGGAGGCGGAACCTCTGGGCTACAATACAAGGGGGCGGTCCTTGTAAGGGAGCGGGTGGCGACCAGGCAGGTAGTCACAGGAGGTGACCAGGACAGTCTCTGGGTGTACGGGCAGGAGGACACGGCAAGTGATCGGGGCAGTCTCTGGATAAAGGGTAGGTACGACCTGTGATGGCTGAACCTCCAGGTAGGCTAGCAAGGCAGATGAAGAATGTGTGCTCCCAGGTGAGCAAGCGAGAGTCTCTGGAATAGCAGGTGGTCACAGCACGTGACGGCGGAGCCTCCAGGTAGGCAAGCAGGCAGGTAACGGAGAAGCGCTCCCAGGTGAGCGGGCAAGAGTCTCAGGAATAGCTGGTGGTCACAGCACGTGACAGCGGAGCCTCCGGGCAGGCAAGCAGGCAGGTAGCGGAGAAGCGCTCCCAGGTGAGCGGGCAAGAGTCTGGAGTAGCTGGTGGTCACAGCACGTGACAGCGGAGCCTCCGGGCTGGCAAGCAGGCAGGTAACGGAGAAGCGCTCCCAGGTGAGCGGGCAAGAGTCTCAGGAATAGCTGGTGGTCACAGCACGTGACAGCGGAGCCTCCGGGCAGGCAAGCAGGCAGGTAGCGGAGAAGCGCTCCCAGGTGAGCGGGCAAGCTGGTCCATAGACAGACTGACCGGAGTTGTAAGGCAGACCGTCGGACCTCAGGCAAGCAGGCAGGTAGCTGAGGTGCGCTCCCAGGTGAGCGGGCAGGCTGGTCCTTAGACAGACTGACAGGAGTAGTAAGGCAGACCGTCGGACCTCAGACTAGCAGACAGGTAGCAAGTAATCAGGCAGGAATCTGACAGGTAACTGGCAGGTAACTGGCAACGGGACCTGAGGGCTGAAGCACAGGTGAGAAACAGGTGCAAACAACATTGCTCGGGCACCTCCATTTTGGAGGAGGTGCCTTATATATGATGAAGTCCTCCGGCCATTGGCCGGGGACTCCTTAGGACGGCGCGCGCGGCCCCTTTAAGAGGAGGGGAGCGCGCGCGCGCCCTAAGCACAGGGGCCGGGAAGGAGCGCACGCTGAGAGCAGAGCGGGAGGAGGACGCCGGGAAGGAGCGCGCGCTGACAGCAGAGCGGGAGAGGGACGCCGGGCACGGGGCAGAGCGGTGAGGGGAGCAGCGTCCCTGCCTAGCAGAGGGCAGGGACGCCGGCACTACAGTACCCCCCCCTTTAGGCCCCCCCTTTTTTAGGCCAGACAGAAATTTAACTAGGATGAGAGGGGCATGGATGTTCTCCCGGGGCTCCCACGTTCTCTCCTCAGGACCAAACCCCTTCCAATCTACCAGAAAAAAGGTCTTTCCTCTTACCCTTTTGGTGGCAAGAATGTTCTCTACCTCAAACTCATCCTCAGCAGAAACCGGAGCAGGAGGCGTACCTGTAGACTTGGAAAAAGAGTTAAGTACCACAGGTTTGAGGAGAGATACATGGAAGGAGTTAGGGATCCGTAAGTTGGCCGGGAGTTTCAATTTATAGGCCACCGGGTTGATCTGACTGGTGACCTCCAGAGGTCCGATGAACCGAGGCCCTAACTTGTAAGAGGGTATCTTGAGTCGAACATATTTAGATGAGAGCCAGACCTTATCTCCTGGACGAAATTGAGGAGGATCCAGGTGTTTTTTGTCAGCGTGTCTTTTCATCCGCTCGGACGACTGAAGGAGTGCGGATCGGGTACTCTCCCAAATGGAGGAAAATTTGCTAACGAGAGATTCCGCAGCCGGGTTGTCCACCGAGGTGGAGACAGGAAAAGGAATCCGAGGATGCTGACCAAAGACTACAAAAAACGGGGATTTGGAGGAGGATTCGCTCTCGTGATTATTGTAAGAGAACTCGGCCCATGGTAGGAGATCCACCCAGTCAGAATGGTGGGCATTAACGAAGTGCCGGAGGTAACTGGTCAGGTTCTGATTGATCCGCTCCACTTGACCATTGGACTGTGGGTGGTAAGCGGAAGAGAAGTCCAGGGTGACGTCTAGTAGTTTACAAGTGGCTCTCCAGAAGCGTGAGGTGAACTGTACCCCACGATCCGACACGATGTGGAGGGGCAGGCCATGAAGACGGAAGATGTGACGAATAAAGTCTCTAGCTAGCTCGGGTGCAGACGGGAGGCCTGGCAGGGGAACGAAATGAGCCATCTTGGAGAAGCGGTCAGCGACCACCCAAATGACCGTACAACCGGCAGAGAGTGGGAGGTCAGTTATGAAGTCCATTGCAATATGCTGCCAGGGGGCAGCAGGTACTGGGAGCGGAAGGAGGCGACCGGCTGGCAGATGTCTCGGAACCTTGTTGCGGGCGCAGGACACACAGGCAGAAACAAAGTCTATTACATCCTTGTGCAGGGTAGGCCACCAGTAGTGCCGGGAAATAAGCTGGAGGGTCTTCTTCTGACCAGCGTGGCCAGCCAGTTTAGACGAGTGACCCCAGTGAAGGATCTTCTCCCGATCAGGTACTGATACGAACGTCTTTCCGGGAGGGAGACGATTTAGACTCACGGGAGCCACCTGCATTACTCTGGCGGGATCGATGATGTGTTTCGGATCTTCCTCGAGATCAGATACCAGAAAGGATCGAGACAAGGCGTCCGCCTTGACGTTTTTGTCAGCCGGGCGAAAATGAAGGACAAAATCAAAACGAGCAAAAAACAAGGACCACCGGGCTTGGCGCGGGTTAAGTCTCTGGGCATGCTGGAGGTAAGCCAAGTTCTTGTGGTCAGTGTAAATTATTACCGGGTGAAGAGCCCCCTCAAGCAGGTAACGCCACTCCTCCAATGCCAGTTTGATGGCCAATAACTCTCGATCTCCTATGGAATAATTGCGCTCTGAGGAGGAGAAGAGTTTAGAGAAGAAGCCGCAAGTTACCATCCTCCCGGAAGAAGATTTTTGAGTAAGTACCGCTCCAGCTCCAGAGGAGGAGGCGTCCACTTCCAGGAAGAACTGCTTGTTGCCGTCCGGGCGATGCAGCACCGGGGCGGAAGAGAAGGCCTGTTTTAAGGAAAGAAAGGCTTCTTCTGCTTCGGGCGGCCACTCTTTGGGATTAGTACCCTTACGGGTGAGCGCGGAAATTGGGGCAGTCCGGGAAGAGAAGTGTGGTATGAAGAGGCGGTAGTAGTTGGCGAAGCCCAGGAACCGCTGAATGGCCTTCAACCCCTCCGGTCGGGGCCATTTCTCGATGGCAGACAGTTTCTCTGGATCATTCGTAGGCCAAAAACGGAAGCGAGGTCTGCTCAAAGAGGCACTTCTCGTATTTAGCGAAGAGGTGATTCTGCCTGAGCCTGAGCAGGACCTGACGAACGTCCCTCCGGTGAGTCTGGAGATCCGGAGAGAAGACCAAGATGTCGTCCAGGTACACCACTACGCAGGAGTAGAGAAGGTCCCGGAAGATGTCATTGACCAACTCTTGAAAGACGGCAGGAGCGTTACAGAGACCAAAGGGCATTACCAGGTATTCATAGTGGCCGTCCCGGGTGTTGAATGCCGTCTTCCATTCATCCCCTTGACGGATACGAACCAGGTTGTACGCCCCACGGAGGTCTAGTTTGGTGAAGATTCTAGCCCCCCTCAGACGATCAAATAATTCTGGAATGAGCGGAAGGGGGTACTTATTCTTCACCGTGATCTGGTTTAGGCCTCTATAGTCTATACAGGGACGGAGAGAGCCGTCCTTCTTTTTGACGAAAAAGAAGCCTGCTCCCGCCGGGGAGGTAGATTTCCGGATGAATCCCCTGGCCAGATTCTCCTAAATATATTCGGACATCGACCGGGTCTCAGCAGCGGATAAAGGATAAATACGCCCACGGGGAGAAGTAGTACCGGGTAACAGGTCGATGGGACAGTCGTATGGTCTATGAGGGGGTAATGTCTCTGCCTCCTTTTTATTAAAGACATCAGCATAAGACCAATAAGGAATTGGAAGTCCAGGTAGATTAGCTGGGGTAGGAGAGGGACGGACGGGATGGACGGGAACCAGGCAGGTCTTATGACAGTCTTGTCCCCAGCGAAGGACTTCTCCGGTTTGCCAGTCGAGCACGGGTGCATGTTTCTGGAGCCAAGGCAGACCTAGCAAGAGGGCGTGAGAGAGTCCAGGCAGAACATGAAAGGAGATACTTTCAGAATGCAGCATTCCCACCTGCAGAGTAATGGATTCGGTGATGAGTTGGATGGGGCGTGGTAAGAGCCCCCCATCCACGGCAGCCACAGACAAGGGTACAGCCAGAGGTTTGGTGGGGATGCGGTATTTCTCTACCAGGGACTGTGAAATAAGATTCCCGGCTGCTCCAGAGTCCAGTTGGGCTAGTTCGAAATAACGGTTCTCCCCGTAGACGATTGAAACTGACAACAGCAGGGATGGAGAGGATTTATTCTTGTCTAGGTGGACCTCTCTGAGCGAACCTAGACACAGGCGTTTCCCGACCTCTCCGGGCAGGCACGGATCCGGTGCTCCTTACTGCCACAGTAGAAGCAGGTCCCCTCGGCACGGCGTAAGTCCTGACGGGTCTTGACCATCTTGGTCTGGTCGACCTGCATAGGCTCAGGAGGGTGTACCTGGTTAGAGACAGAAGGAGTGACGGGTTTCTGAAAAGTAGGAGCTAGACGTGGTAACCTCCTCTCACGGGTGACCTCTCTGGCACGCTCCTGGAACCGTAGGTCAATCCGGGTGGCAAGAGTTATTAAGTCATCGAGAGTGGTAGGAATGTCCCGACCGGCAAGTTCATCTTTAATACGGCCGGACAGACCCTCCCAGAAGACGGAAACCAGAGCATCGTTATCCCAGGCCAGCTCCGAGGCAAGGGTACGGAACCGTATGGCATATTGGCCCACGGTGAGACTCTCCTGACGGAGGCGTAGCAACGATGATGCAGATGAGGTCTTCCGTCCGGGTTCGTCGAAGACTTTCCGGAAAGCCGTGAGAAAAGCAGGCAAGTTGGACACCAGGGGGTCTCCTCTCTCCCATAGAGGATTTAGCCAGGCCAGGGCCTCCCCGGTGAGATGGGACATGATGAAGGCAATTTTGGCCCGGTCGGAGTTAAACTGGTGGGACAAAAGTTCAAAGTGCAGGGTGCACTGATTTAAGAAGCCCCGAGCCTGGACGGAGTCGCCTCCGAAGCGAGGAGGTGCAGAGAGCCAGGGTCCGGGGTAGGATACCATGGTATTAGTGGCAGCGGAGCTGCCGGATTGCAAGATATGGCACTGGCGGAGGTTGTTGGTGGATCAGACAGAGTGTTCAGGCGAGTATTGACATTCCGCAGGTGACCCAGGATGGACTCCTGTTGGGACCTCTGACGGGACAGTTCAAGACAGAGGTCCGAGAGCGAGGGAGCTTGGGTGCCACCGGGTTCCATGGCCCGAGCAAACTGTAACGGGTCTGGGAGGCGGAACCTCTGGGCTACAATACAAGGGGGCGGTCCTTGTAAGGGAGCGGGTGGCGACCAGGCAGGTAGTCACAGGAGGTGACCAGGACAGTCTCTGGGTGTACGGGCAGGAGGACACGGCAAGTGATCGGGGCAGTCTCTGGATAAAGGGTAGGTACGACCTGTGATGGCTGAACCTCCAGGTAGGCTAGCAAGGCAGATGAAGAATGTGTGCTCCCAGGTGAGCAAGCGAGAGTCTCTGGAATAGCAGGTGGTCACAGCACGTGACGGCGGAGCCTCCAGGTAGGCAAGCAGGCAGGTAACGGAGAAGCGCTCCCAGGTGAGCGGGCAAGAGTCTCAGGAATAGCTGGTGGTCACAGCACGTGACAGCGGAGCCTCCGGGCAGGCAAGCAGGCAGGTAGCGGAGAAGCGCTCCCAGGTGAGCGGGCAAGAGTCTGGAGTAGCTGGTGGTCACAGCACGTGACAGCGGAGCCTCCGGGCTGGCAAGCAGGCAGGTAACGGAGAAGCGCTCCCAGGTGAGCGGGCAAGAGTCTCAGGAATAGCTGGTGGTCACAGCACGTGACAGCGGAGCCTCCGGGCAGGCAAGCAGGCAGGTAGCGGAGAAGCGCTCCCAGGTGAGCGGGCAAGCTGGTCCATAGACAGACTGACCGGAGTTGTAAGGCAGACCGTCGGACCTCAGGCAAGCAGGCAGGTAGCTGAGGTGCGCTCCCAGGTGAGCGGGCAGGCTGGTCCTTAGACAGACTGACAGGAGTAGTAAGGCAGACCGTCGGACCTCAGACTAGCAGACAGGTAGCAAGTAATCAGGCAGGAATCTGACAGGTAACTGGCAGGTAACTGGCAACGGGACCTGAGGGCTGAAGCACAGGTGAGACACAGGTGCAAACAACATTGCTCGGGCACCTCCATTTTGGAGGAGGTGCCTTATATATGATGAAGTCCTCCGGCCATTGGCCGGGGACTCCTTAGGACGGCCCGCGCGGCCCCTTTAAGAGGAGGGGAGCGCGCGCGCGCCCTAAGCACAGGGGCCGGGAAGGAGCGCGCGTTGAGAGCAGAGCGGGAGGAGGACGCCGGGAAGGAGCGCGCGCTGACAGCAGAGCGGGAGAGGGACGCCGGGCACGGGGCAGAGCGGTGAGGGGAGCAGCGTCCCTGCCTAGCAGAGGGCAGGGACGCCGGCACTACAATGGATAAGGCTGAAGCCTAGATGGGGAGAACTGTGGGGTATAGTGACCAAATGTGGCTGTGATGGAGGGAGAACGAGGTGTCCACCGCTTGTTCAAGGCTGTCTTGACAGCCTTATCCATTAGATCTACATCTTCTGTACACCGATGAAGGTCCTTGGGACCGAAACGTCTGCTTACTGTACTACATTATCATTAAACAACTATTTCTTAAAAAATCTTCAAGTCTATTTGAGTGCCAGGTTTTTGGTTTAATATTACGTCGGGCTTGCAACCCTACCTGAGCACCTCACTACTCCAGGAGTGCGGTAGTTTCTCTATTTTACCTTCTTAGAGGCTGGCTGTCTCTGGGACCCAGCGGCTACCTCCCACTGGCTAATTAGCTCCCTGGCCTGGGTATATAAATACCTGGTGTGTCTGAGAGGGAGGTGCCAGCGATATTCATTACTACTTGTGAGGCTTTAGCAAGAGCAGTACTTCGTCTTCTCTGGAACTTGAGGCCGTGTGCGCATTTGTCTGGAGTCGTCTAAAGCTAAGCAATTCCCCCCTTGTTTGTCTACCCTTGTTGTCTATAGAGTTTAGTGGAGATCGACTAGCGCTCATCTCCTCCCTTCCCTAGCCTTAGCCATACGCCAGGCAAAGTCAGGGTGAGGCACGGGTGCGGCAATTGGTGAAGAGCCAATATAGGGATGGTAGTTGAGACAGGGTGACACTAGACCAGACTAGGAGGTCTCCACTACCCCCTTTCCCTAGTGTGTGGGCTCCCTTTCCCTCTTCCCTCTGTGTTGCACTAAAATTTTATTCTAGTATTATTAATTATTATTTAATTAAATTTATTATTTTACCACATACTTTGTAATGCCACATTCGTAATGATTCATACTATAAAACTATACTATAAGCTATTTTAGGAGGGAACTGCACACAGCTCCCCATAACCACACCCACTTTATAGAAAAAGCTGCTGCTTTATGGTAGGTTTTCAGTGGCACCCTGAACGCTTGCCAATCCATAGGGTATGTTCAGATATAACATACTTTTTGCAAGTTTTCCATCTAGATTTTCCGTTGGAAAATCTGCACCTCAGTACTGTTTTAGCAAAGTGTCTGAGATCCATATAATCTCATCCACACATTGCTTTTATTTTCATTCCAAATATCGACCTTTTTTGCTAAATTTTAGTCTGCAGCATGTCAATTTTGCCTGCTTAAATAATGTGGATATATTTATATGCGCCTCCACTAGTGATTTTTCTGGTCCCAGCAGAGCTTCTACGTGCATTCCTGTTTTTTATTACAAGAAAAATTTAGATCTTTGTACCGTGTTAGCCAGTAGATAGAAAAATATTTATATTTGAGAGTCCTCAGTGGTTGATACCTTTTAATGGCTAACGGAAAAGATGGTAACAAATGGCAAGCTTTCAAGACTACGCAGGTCTCTCCATAAGCCATAGAATAACACAAAATCTGAAGAGTCACATATTTATGCACAGCAGGACACAGAAATAATGCAATAGATGAGACAAGTGATGTGAAGCAGAGCTATCAGTATGGGAGAGGGAGAAACAGGCGTGGCCCTAATTATTGGAACAGTTCATAGATCAGGAGTATGAAAGTTTTATTGTCCTGTGATTGAGGTCTGATCCATGATTGTGATGCATTCTCAGGTCTGAGGAGCACATTCCTTTGTTGATATACACTGCTCAAAAAAATAAAGGGAACACTCAAATAACACATCCTAGATCTGAATTAATTAAATATTCTCATTGAATACTTTGTTCTGTACAAACATGAATGTGCTGACAACAAAATCACACAAAATCATCAATGGAAATCAAATTTATTAACCAACGGAGGCCTGGATTTGGAGTCGCCCCCAAAATTAGAGTGGAAAAACACACTACAGGCTGATCCAACTTTGATGTAATGTCCTTAACCCCTTAATAACATCTGACGTACTAATACGCGTCTGTGCCCTGGGACTTAAGAGCCAGACCCGTATTAGTACGTCATCGCGATCGCGCGCGCACACAGGCTGTGCGGGCGCGATCGCCGCCGGGTGTCAGCTGATTGTCACAGCTGACACCCGGTACTATGTGCAGGGAGCGGTCACGCACCGCTCCCAGCACATTAACCCCCGCGATGCTGCGATCGAAGTCGATCGCGGCATTGCGGGGGCAAGGGGAGGTGATCGGCGATACTCACCTCCTCTTCCGGCCTCCAGCGCAGTCTGCAAAGGCTTCCCGGGTGTTGCCATGACGACCCGATGTCGTCATGACAACATCCGGGTCACCAGAGAGCAGGAAGATTGCTTGGACATGCGCAGTGCATCTCCAAGCAATCTTCACACTGTGCACTTCTGATAGCCTTCATGGCATAGGGATGGTGCTCCATTCCTGTGCCATGCAGGCGATCAGAAAAAAAAAAGTGAAAGTCCCAGAGTGGGACAAAGTAATAAAGTGTATAAACTGTGTGAAAGTGGAAAAAAAAAAAAAAAAAAAATGTGCAAAAATATTATAAAAAAATAAAAAAAATAATACACCAAAAATAAAAATATAATGTACCCATCAATAAATATTATTATAAAAAAAATAAAAAAAAACAATAAAAGTACACATATTTGGTATCGCCGCGTCCGGAACAACCTGACCTATAAAACTGTCCCACTAGTTAACCCCTTCAGTGAACACGGTAAAAAAAAAAAAAAAAAAAACAAGCAAAAAACAATGCTTTATCACCATACCGCCAAACAAAAAGTGGAATAACACGCGATCAAAAAGACGCATATAAATAAAAATGATACCGCTGAAAACGTCATCTCGTCCCACAAAAAACAAGCCGCCATATAGCTCCATCAGCCGAAAAATAAAAAAGTTATAGCTCTCAGAATAAAGCGATACTAAAAAATATTTTTTTCTATAAAATAGCTTTTATTGTGTATAAGCGCCAAAACATAGAAAAATGATACAAATGTGGTACCGCTGTAAACGTACTGACCCGAAGAGTAAAGCTGCCTCATCAATTTTACCACAGGCGGAACAGAATAAAAAAAAAAAAAAAAAAAAACAATTCCTGAATTGTTGGTTTTTGTTTATTCTGCCTCCCAAAAATCGGAATAGAAAGCAATCAAAAAATGTCACGTGCCTGAAAATGGCACCAATAACAACGTCAAGTCATCCCGCAAAAAACGAGCTGTCACATGACTGTCTGCCAAAATCTGGAAAAATTATAGCTCTCAAAATATGGCGATGCAAAAACTAGATTTTACAAAAAATGCGTCTTTTAGTGTGTGACAGCTGTCAGTCATAAAAACCCCATATGATTCTGGCATTGCTGTAATCACACCGACCCGAAGAATAAAGTCGTCTAATCACTTATACCGCACAAGGAACGGCGTCAAAAATAAACTCTTGAGTTAGGATTGGGCTAGGGTTAGGGCTGGGTTTGGGGCTAGGGTTGTGCTGGGGCTAGGGTTGTGCTGGGGCTAAGGTTGTGCTGGGGCTAGGGTTGTGCTAGGGTTAGGGCTGGGGTTGGGATTTTTTTCAAAAGTAAGAAAAAAAGATGACGATATGGCGACTAGTGTTGAGAGCAAGTGCTCGCTACTTGAGTTTGCATCGGGTGCTCTGGTATGCATTTAGTATCGTGGGTATTTGAGTGACATGCTCGAGTCTCTGCCCCATATGCTTCGCGGCCAAAAAACTTTACGGGGATTGCCTGCCATGCACGAGCGATCCCCGCATGTTTTTTTTTGGGTGTATAATAACCGTGAAACATGCGGAGCAGGGACTCGAGCATGTCACTCGAGCACACGCTGTACATGGTGCATACCTGAGTACCCGATGCAAACTCAAGTAGCGAGCACTTGCGCTCAAGAATAATGACAACTTATTCAATATGATGACCTAATGTAAACAAATAATGTGCCGTATCTCTGGGTTCAAAATGTTCACTATACACCTTAATAAAATCTTTGAGGGGTATAGTTTCCAAAATGGGGACACTTGTGGGGGAGCTCCACTGTTTAGGCACATCACGGGCTCTCCAAACGCGACATGGTGTCCGCTAACAAATTGAATGGAAAATCGGCTCAAATTGTTAGCGGACGCCATGTTGCGTTTGGAGAGCCCCTGTGTGCCCAAACATTGGAGCTCCCCCACAAGTGACCCCATTTTGGAAACTAGACCCCCCAAGGCACCTATCTAGATGCATAGTGAGCACTTAGAACCCCCAGGTGCTTCACAAATTGATTCGTAAAAATGAAAAAGTGAAAATAAAACACTTTTTCATTTTTATGAATCAATTTGTGAAGCACCTGGGGGTTCCAAGTGCTCACTATGAATCTAGATAGGTGCCTTGGGGGTCTAGTTTCCAAAATGGGGTCACTTGTGGGGGAGCTCCAATGTTTGGGCACACAGGGACTCTCCAAATGCAACATGATATCCGCTAACAAATTGTCGGCTCAAATTGTTAGCGGATATCATGTTGCATTTGGAGAGTCCCTGTGTGCCCAAACATTGGAGCTCCTCCACAAGTGACCCCATTTTGGAAACTAGACCCCCCAAGGCACCTATCTAGATTCATAGTGAGCACTTGGAACCCCTAGGTGCTTCACAAATTAATTCGTAAAAATGAAAAAGTGTTTTTTTTTTCACTTTTTCATTATTACGAATCAATTTGTGAAGCACCTGGGGGTTCCAAGTGCTCACTATGCATCTAGAAAGGTGCCTTGGGGGGTCTAGTTTCCAAAATGGGGTCACTTGTGGGGGAGCTCCAAAGTTTGGGCACAGAGGGGCTCTCCAAACGCAATGTGGCGTCCGCTAACAATTTGAGCCGATTTTCCATTCAATTTGTTAGCGGATACCATGTTGCATTTAGAGAGTCCCTGTGTGCCAAAACATTGGAGCTCCCCCACAAGTGACCCCATTTTGGAAACTAGACCCCCCAAGGCACCTATCTAGATGCATAGTGAGCACTTGGAACCCCTAGGTGCTTCACAAATTGATTCGTAAAAATGAAAAAGTGTTTTTTTTTTCACTTTTTCATTATTACGAATCAATTTGTGAAGCACCTGGGGGTTCCAAGTGCTCACTATGCATCTAGAAAGGTGCCTTGGGGGGTCTAGTTTCCAAAATGGGGTCACTTGTGGGGGAGCTCCAAAGTTTGGGCACAGAGGGGCTCTCCAAACGCAATGTGGTGTCCGCTAACAATTTGAGCCGATTTTCCATTCAATTTGTTAGCGGATACCATGTTGCATTTAGAGAGTCCCTGTGTGCCCAAACATTGGAGCTCTCCCACAAGTGACCCCATTTTGGAAACTAGACCCCCCAAGGCACCTATCTAGATGCATAGTGAGCAGTTGGAACCCCCAGGTGCTTCACAAATTGATTCATAAAAATGAAAAAGTGTTTTTTTTTTTCACTTTTTCATTGTTACGAATCAATTTGTGAAGCACCTGGGGGTTCCAAGTGCTCACTATGCATCTAGATAGGTGCCTTGGGGGGTCTAGTTTCCAAAATGGGGTCACTTGTGGGGGAGCTCCAATGTTTGGGCACACAGCAGCTCTCCAAACGCAACATGGTGTCGCTAACAATTTGAGCCAATTTTGCGTTAAATTTGTTAGCGGACACCATGTTGCATTTAGAGAGCCGCTGTGTGTCCAAATATTGGAGCTCCCCCACAAGTGACCCCATTTTGGAAACTAGACCACCCAAGGCACCTATCTAGATGCATTGTGAGCACTTGGAACCCTCAGGTGCTTCACAAATTGATTCATAAAAATGAAAAAGTGTTTTTTTTTTTCACTTTTTCATTGTTATGAATCAATTTGTGAAGCACCTGGGGGTTCCAAGTGCTCACTATGCATCTAGAAAGGTGCCTTGGGGGGTCTAGTTTCCAAAATGGGGTCACTTGTGGGGGAGCTCCAAAGTTTGGGCACACATGGGCTCTCCAAACACAACATAGCGTCCGCTAATTATTCAAGCAAATTTTACAATCAAAAAGTCAAATGGCGCTCCTTCCCTTCCGAGCCCTGCCGTGCGCCCAAACAGTATTTTTTCCCCAAATATTGGGTATCTGCGTGCCCAGGGGAAATTGCACAACAAATTTTGGGGTCCATTTTTTCTTGTTACCCCTGTGAAAATAAAAAAAATTGGGTCTAAAGTAACATTTTTGTGAAAAAAGTTAAATGTTCATTTTTTTCTTCCACATTCAAAAAATTCCTGTGAAGCACCTGAAGGGTTAATAAAGTTCTTGAATGTGGTTTTGAGCACCTTGAGGGGTGCAGTTTTTAGAATGGTGTCACTTTTGGGTATTTTCTGTCATAAAGACCTCTCAAAGTGACTTCAAATGTGATGTGGTCCCTAAAAAAATGGTTTTGTAAATTTTGTTGGAAAAATGAGAAATCGCTGGTCAACTTTTAACCCTTATAGCTCCCTAACAAAAAAAAATTTTGGTTCCAAAATTGTGCTGATGTAAAGTAGACATGTGGGAAATGTTATTTATTAACTCTTTTGTGTGACATATCGCTCTGATTTCAGGGCTTAAAAATTCAAATTTTGAAAATTGCAAAATTTTCAAAATTTTCGCCAAATTTCCGTTTTTTTCACAAATAAACGCAAGTGATATCGAAGAAATTTTTCCACAATCATGAAGTACAATATGTCACGAAAAAACAATCTCAGAATCAGGGGGATCCGTTGAAGTGTTCCAGAGTAATTACCTCATAAAGTGACAGTGGTCAGAATTGTAAAAATTGGCCCGGTCATTAACGTGCAAACCACCCGCGGGGCTTAAGGGGTTAAAATAAGCCAAAATGAGGCTCAGTATTGTGTGTGGCCTCCACGTGCCTGTATGACCTCCCTACAATGCCTGGGCATGCTCCTGATGAGTTTGCGGACGGTCTCCTGTGGGGTCTCCTCCCAGACCTGGACTAAAGCATCCGCCAACTCCTGGACAGTCTGTGGTGCAACGTGACATTGGTGGATGGAGCGAGACATGATGTCCCAGATGTGCTCAATCGGATTCAGGTCTGGGGAACGGGCGGGCCAGTCCATAGTTTCAACGCCTTCATCTTGCAGGAATTGCTGACACACTCCAGCCACATGAGGTCTGGCATTGTCCTGCATTAGGAGGAACCCAGGGCCAACCACACCAGCATATGGTCTCACAAGGGGTCTGAGGATCTCATCTCGGTACCTAATGGCAGTCAGGCTACCTCTGGCGAGCACATGGAGGGCTGTGCGGCCCTCCAAAGAAATGCCACTCCACACCATTGCTGACCCACTGCCAAACCGGTCATGCTGAAGGATGTTGCAGGCAGCAGATCGCTCTCCATAGCGTCTCCAGACTCTGTCATGTCTGTCACATGTGCTCAGTGTGAACCGGCTTTCATCTGTGAAGAGCACAGGGCGCCAGTGGCGACTTTGCCAATCCTGGTGTTCTGTGGCAAATGCCAAGCGTCCTGCACGGTGTTGGGCTGTGAGCACAATCCCCATCTGTGGACATCGGACCCTCATGGAGTCGGTTTCTAACCGTTTGTGCAGACACATGCACATTTGTGGCCAGTCATTTGTGGAGGTCATTTTGCAGGGCTCTGGCAGTGCTCCTATTCCTCCTTGCACAAAGGCGGAGGTAGCGGTCCTGCTGCTGGGTTGTTGCCCTCCTATGGCCCCCTCCACGTCTCCTGGTGTACTGGCCTGTCTCCTGGTAGCGCCTCCAGCCTCTGGACACTACGCTGACAGACACAGCAAACCTTGCCACAGCTCGTATTGATGTGCCATCCTGGATGAGCTGCACTACCTGAGCAACTTCTGTGGGTTGTAGAGTCCGTCTCATGTGACCACGAGTGTGAAAGCACAACCAACATTCAAAAGTGACCAAAACATCAGCCAGAAAGCATTGGTACTGAGATGTGGTCTGTGGTCCCCACCTGCAGAACCACTCCTTTATTGAGGGTGTCTTGATAATTGCCAATGATTTCCATCTATTCCATTTGCACAACAGGATGTGAAATTGATTGTCAATCAGTGTTGCTTCCTAAGTGGACAGTTTGATTTCACAGAAGTTTGATTTACTTGGAGTTATATTCTGTTGTTTAAGTGTTCCCTTTATTTTTTCGAGCAGTGTAGAAAGACATAAATCCATGTGACACATTCATTCCTGCACTGAGTGTGTCAAAGGTTGTTATTAGTTTGTACTCTCAGACTCTCCTGTCTCTCTGAGATTTGAAGTTACCTTTTAATACCAGTAATTTCATGTCCATGATGCTGGGATCAGGGATACAAAAATGTTTGGCCACAGGTACTTCTATTCTTTTTTCTTTTATTGTCTGGCGATGACAATTCATCCTTGTTCTAGCTTTTGCCCTGTCTCCCCTACATACAGACCCTCAGTTGGACATTTGGTACATATAATTAAGTATACCACACACATTAGATGTGATGCAGCTGAAAGTACCTGGGATCTTGTAGTCCTGATGCGAGTTGGGGATCTTTATCTTGTCCGTGGTCATTATAAATGGACAGGTTTTACATTTTTTCTGGTTGCAGGGAAAGATTCCTGTAGCTGCTAGAGATGACAGGGAGTTTCTGACAATGATGCTTCTTAGATTTGGGGGCTGCCTTAAACATAGAAGTGGGGGACCCCATTTAAAGCTCCACAGAGAATGGGCCCCCATATAATGCGCCATACAGAATAATGGGCCCCCATATAATGCGCCATACAGAATAATGGGCCCCCAGATAATGCTCCATACCGAATAATTGACCCCAAATAATGCTCCATACAGAATAATGGAACCCATATAATGCCCCATACCGAATAATGGGCCCCATATAATGCTCCATACAGAATAATGGGTCCCATATAATGCTCCATACATAATAGGCCCCATATATTGCTCCATACAGAATGGGCCCCATATAATGCTCCATACATAATGGGCCCTATTTAACACAACATACATTAAAAAAAATCAAATACTCACCTCTCCTCACTGGCCGCAGGTCCTGTCTTTTCAGCGTCTTCCAGCTCTCTACACTCTGACTGCTCAGAGCAGAGGGCGCGCCCTTTGCCCTGAGAAGTCACAGAGCCAGAAGATGTGGAATACACCGGTGCTGCGGAGGATCGGGGAGAGGTAAGTATTGCAAACAGTTTAAAGTACGGAGGGGAGGGAAGACCAGTGCCAGCGCCCATGCTGGACTGGGCCCTCCTGACTCACAGGCCCCATAGTGCACCGGTGTCCCCGACGGCAATTGGGCCCCCCGCTTTCTCAGGGCCCCGACACTTGTCCGGTTGTGCTGTGTGCTGACGCCGGGCCTAGGTGAGAATACAGTAGGTGAGGGTAGAGCTAGTTGCTCAGCGGTATGGTGAAACAATAGTTACTGCAGGTTGAAGGCTTGTCGGAAGAGGTGGGTCTTCCGCTGCCTTTTGAAGGTTTCCAAGGTACAGTTGAAACCAGAAGTTTACATACACTATATAAAAAGACACATATGCATATTTTTCTCATTAGCTGACATGAAATCAGAATAGACCTTTCCCATTTTAGGTCAATTAGGATTACCATAGTTTTTAATATTTGCCAAATGCCAGAATAATGAGAGAGACAGAGAAAGTTTTAAGGCATTTTTATTACCATACTTACTGCAAAGTCAAAAGTTTACATACATTTCATTAGTATTTGGTACCATTGCTCTTAAACTGAATGACTTGGGTCAAACGTTTGAGATATCCTTCCACAAGCTTTTCACAATAGTTTGTCGGAATTTGGGCCCATTCCTCCTGACAAAACTGGTGTCAGTGATCCAGGTTTGTAGGTCGCCTTGCTCGCACCTGCCTTTTCAGCTTTGCCCAGAAATTTTCAATTGGTTTGAGATCAGGGCTTTGTGATAGCCACTTCAAAACATTGCCTTTGTTATCCTTAAGCCACTTTGTTACCATTTTGGCAGTATGCTTCGGGTCATTGACCATTTGGAAGACCCATTTCTGCCCAAGCTTTAATTTCCTGGCTGATGTCTTGAGATGTTGCTTCAGTATTGCCACATAATCTTCTCTTCTCATGATGCCATCTATTTTGTGAAGTGCACCAGTCCCTCCTGCAGCAAAACAACCCCACAACATGATGCTGCCACCCCCGTGTTTCACAGTTGGGATGGTGTTCTTAAGCTTCCAAGCTTCTCCCTTTTTCCTCCAAATGTAACAATGGTCATTATGCCAAAAAAGTTCAATTTTAGCTTCATCAGACCACAGGACATGTCTCCAAAAAATTAAGGTCTTTGTTCCTGTGTGCATTTGCAAACATTAATCTTGCTTTTTTATGTTTCTTTTGGAGTAATGGCTTCTTCCTGGCAGAGTGGCCTTTCAGCCCATGTTGATACAGTACTCGTTTCACTGTGGTTATTGACACAATCTTACCAGCTTCTGCCATCATCTTCACAAGGTCTTTTGCTTTTATCCTTTGGTTGATATGCACATGTCAGACCAAAGCACATTCATCTCTGGTGAACAGAACCCGTCTCCTTCCTGAGCGGTATGATGGCTGGACATTCCCATCTTGATGGTACTTGTGTATAATTGTTTTTACAGATGAACGAGGCGTCTTCAGGTATCTTGACATTATACCCAAGATGAGCCAGACTTGCGTAAGTCCACAATTCTTTTACTGATATCTTGGCTGAGTTCTGTAGACTTTCCCACGATGCTACACAAAGAAGCAGTGTGTTTCAGGTGTGCATTAAAATACATCCACAGGTGTGTCTCTAATTAGGTCAGATGTTGCCAAAAAACCTATGAGAAGCTTTCAAACACATGACATCATCACGTGGGCAGTCCAGAATTGTTTAAAGGCATAGTAATCTTAGTGTATGTAAACTTTTGACTTTGCAGTAAGTAATAAAAATGCCATAAAACATTCTCTCTCTCTCTCTCATTATTCTGGCATTTGGCAAATATTAAAAATTATGGTGATCCTAATTGACCTAAAATGGGAAAGGTTTATTCTGATTTCATGTCAGATATTGAGAAAAACATGCATATGTGTCTTTTTATACAGTGTATGTAAACTTCTGGTTTCAACTGTATGCGAGAGTCTGATATGTTGGGGTAGAAAGTTCCAGAGTAGGGGGGAAGCACGGGAGAAATCTTGCATGCGATAGTGGGAAGAGGAGATAAGAGGGGAGTAGAGAAGGAGATCTTGTGAGAATCGGAGGTTGTGTGCAGGTGAGTACCAGGAGATTAGGTCACAGATGTATGGAGGAGACAGGTTGTGGATGGCTTTGTATGCCAGGCTTAGGGTTTTGAACTGGAGTCTCTGGGCAATAGGAAGCCAGTGCAGGGATTGACAATGGGTAGAGGCTGGGGAATACTGTGGGGGAAACAGGTGGATTAGTCAGGCATCAGAGTTTAGGATAGATTGGAGGTGTGCGAGACTGTTAGGCCACGGCCCCACTATCAGTATTTGGTCAGTATTTGGTTAGTATTTTTTCTCAGGAGTGGGAGACAAAACCAGGAGTGGGTGATAAATGCAGAATTGGTGCACTTGTTTCCATTATACCTTTTCTCTGATTGTTCCTCACCTGGTTTAGGCTCCCACTCCTAAGAAAAAATACTGACTGAATACTGACCAAATACTGATAGTGGGGCCGTGGCCTTAGAGGGGATGCCACAGAGGAGGAGGTTGCAGTAGTCGAGACGAAATGATGAGGGCACGCACTAGGATTTTTGCAGATTTTTGATTAAGGAACGTACGGGTCCGGGAGATATTTTTGACTTGGAGTCGGCAGGAAGTAGAAAGGGTTTAGATATGTGGTTTGGAGGAGAGATTTAGCAGTGTATTTTAGCAGGTCAAAATGGATAAAAAAAAAAAAAAAAGAGACAGAAAACTGCGGTAAAAAATGTTTTTGTTTTTTTAGCGGTGTTTGATGGATCTCCAAAAACCTGAATGACCAAGTTTGATTCTAAAACCTGATGAGACTCGGATGTGTGGAGTTTAACTGGACAGATCTGTAAAAAACTCCGGATGTGTAAATGGTTCTATTAAACTTAAGGGGTCAGTGAGCTATCATTTTAATCCCTTCACGACATGGCCAATTTCCATTTTTGCATTCAGGTTTCTTTCTCCACCTTCTTCGAAGAGCCAAAACTTTTTTATTTTTCTGTCTACATAGAGATATGAGGGTTGTTTTTTTTGCAGGACTATTTTTATTTTTAAATGACACCATTTAATTACAAAGTATACAGGAAAACATAAGAAAAAAAATTCTAAGTGCAGTGAAATTGCAATGAAAAAATACAAAAAGAAAAAAGGCAGTTCTGACATTGCATAGTAAAAATGCCCTAGGATTATAAATGTCCAGGTTAGTATGATTATAACAATATCAAATTTGTCCAGTTTTTTTATTATTATTCTAGTGGAAAAAATATCTGAAATTTATAAAAAATAAAAAAAATTGGACTGTGTCGCTATTTTCCGAGACCCGTAAAGTTTTGATTTTCATTTAAAGGAGCTGGGCGAGAGCTTATTTTTTGTTGTGTGAGCCAACATTATTATAAACGCTTCTTACGCATTTTTTGGCAGTGCTGCAGTCATCAAAAAAATGCTATTTTGGCTTTTTTAATTTTGTTTTATGTCTACAATGTTTAATTAAGTTTATATTTTGATAGATGGACCCAGTGATTTCTCATTTGTGTATTTATTTTTTACTGTATTTGTTAGTCCCCTCAGGGGACATGAAACTGTGGTTAAAAGCCAGTAGCGGCATAGATAGCATATGGATACTGGGTCTAGGCATTTCAAGTCCTGAACGTCACTTCCAAAGAGAAAACTGGTGTGAACAAGTGTGTACTAAGAGTAGCCATCTATATATATATATATAACTAAGGCCACGGCCCCACTATCAGTATTTGGTCAATATTCGGTCAGTATTTTTTCTCAGGAGTGGGAGCCAAAACCAGGTGAGGAACAATCAGAGAAAAAGGTATAATAAAAACAAGCCACCAATTCTGCATTTATCACTCACTCCAGGTTTTGTCTCCCACTCCTTAGAAAAAATACTGACCGAATACTGACCAAATGCTGATAGTGGAGCCGTGGCCTAACAAATAAAGTTGTACTCTGTAACGCTATAGCATGCGAGCATGAAATATATATGAATATATTCATACATTTCATGCTTGCATGCTATAGCGTTACAGAGTACAACTTTATTTGTGGGACTCTTAATGATGTCCTAAAAAATGTAAGTTTTAATTTGTCCCAATTACGGATGCTGGACCCATTTTTCTATGCTGTTTGCCCCGGAACTGGCCTGGAGTTGTCTGTGCACCGCATCCAGAACTAACCAGCAGGATTTCCCTCGGATTATCTTGGTGAGCTGTTGACAAATCTGATTCTTTTTCTTGACTTGAAACTGCGCCCGTCTGATCGCTTGTACTATATACAACAATACCTCAGTACTGCTGTACATAGTAAAAGTCACTGTCTCATCATAGCAGGCAGGCAGCCATGGCATCCCATCAGCACCCCATATTCTAGTCGCGGGGCAGCTTATGGGCGCGTACAATTATGTATCACCATTCCAGTGCAATGTTAATGCCGCAGTCATAGACTGACAGTGGCAGTTAGTATGTTAACAGGTGCAGGCTACGCTCCACCTGTGGGTTGCTAAAAGGAAGATCCTGACTGTGACATGCAGCCATTATCTGCAGAGTATGGAGCTACATACTCCCATTCTTGACTTGTACCATGTACAGCAAATGTCAAGAAGGGGTTAAATAAATAGGGCAGCCCCAGATTGGTGAGCTTTAAACATCTCATTGTAGCAAAGGCTTTCAGAAGTGTGGAGGGCAGGAAAGAAGCCACTTCTCTCTAAGTAAACCATCTTGGACAGGAATAAAGAATAGCAACTAAACATCCTCCAAGAGCAACTTCTCCCAATGATCCAGAATCAGTGAGGTGATGAACATTCCTTTCTCCAGCATGATGAAGACCATGTCACAAGGCAAATGTGATAACTAAGGGGCTCAATGAACAAAAACATTGAGATTTTGTGTCCATGGCCAGAAATCTCCCCAGATCTCAATCCCATTGAGATCCAGTGAACAATCATCAAAAAGCAGAAGGACAAACAAAACCACAGATTAACTCCAAGCACTGATTAGACAAGAATTGGTTGTGATCAGTCAGGATTTGGCCTAAAAGCTGATATCCAGCTGTCAGGGCAAAGTGTAGAACTCTTAAGGCCCCGTCACACTTAGTGACGCTGCAACGATCCCGACAACGATACGACCTGTCAGGGATCGTTGCTGCGTCGCTATGTGGTCGCTGGTGAGCTGTCAAACAGGAAGGCTCACCAACGATCAGGGGAGCAGCGACATCGTGGAAAGAATCTTTCCACGATGTCCTGCTCCGGTTACCAGCCTGCTGAAGCAGGAGCAGGCTGGTAACCATGATAAACATCGGGTTACTAGAGGCACACGCGCACCTAGTAACCTGTTGTTTATCATGGTTACCACTCTGCTACGGTGAGCGGGAGGTTACTGCTCACTTTAGCAAGCTCGTAACCATGATAAACATCGGGTTACTAGGTGCGCGTGTGCCCCTAGTAACCCGATGTTTATCATGGTTACCAGCCTGATCGCTGCTCCCGCTGGTCACACACAGCGATGTGTGCTGACCAGCGGGAGGGCAACGACCAAAAAATGGTCCAGGACACTTTGCAGCGATCAGCGACCTCACAGCAGGGGCCTGATCACTGCAAAGTGTCACACATAGCGACATCGCTGGTGAGTTCGCTGTTGCGTCACCAAAACCGTAACACAGCAGTGATCTCGCTAGCGATCTCGCTATATGAGACGGGGGCTTTAAACAATAAGGTTTAGTGCAGTAAATATTGAGTCTTTCCATAAACTTGATATATTTGTCAATAAAAGTGTAGAAACTTGAAATGCATGAAATATTTATAATTGTACTTGAATAACCATAGACACATCTGACTAAAGATCGAAAATCACTGAGCAGCAAACTTTGTGAGAACCAAAATCTGTGTCAGTGTCAGGATGTTTGGCTGTGATTGTACTGTGTGCGACCGCTCATAGGCATGTGTGACCTGCTGCCGATCCAGATATTGTTTAGTTCTCAGCACAGGAAAGTTGGACGTGATGTGAATACAGCCTTATATGTTACCCTGAGAATGAGTCCTGTTTCCCTGTTAGGGTGCTTTCACACTGTGCACTGGCACCTGCTCAGTGGTCTCATCGGGGCTTACATCCAAACCCCCTGCAAAACGGGATACAAACGTATGTGCTGTCGGAGCCATAAACGATAATGGTGTTGGCAGAGCGAATGTGCACTTTGATATACTTGTACATCATTTTCAGACATAATAAGCCTACTGGAGGCAGACACCTACGTTCAGGCTACTATGTCTGTGTGTCCAACTTCAGTAGGCATATACCCCCAAAAATTATGTATGGCAGAGCGCACGTTTGGTCTGTCGGCACCATTATAGTCTATGACCCCGTTGGCATATATGTCGGTGTCCCGTTTTGCGGGGGTTTGGATCATTAAATGGGTGTCGGAACACAATGTGAAAACACCTTTAGGCCAGTTTCACATGTCCAGATATTTCTGGTACTGGAAAAACCTGTACCAGAGATATCCATGTCCGTGTGCACCTGTGTGGCACATGTGTGCCGCATCAGGAGCACACATACAAATGTTTGGGAATCAGTGTAATGTTAGCGCTGTTCCCAAGCTGCCCTCATTATTGTCCCTTGCAGGAGCTTGTATATATGTTTGGGAAACGATCGCTAGTTTCAAATTCGGCACAAATACGGCACATTCGGATTCGTGCTTGGGTTACCGAGCTTTTTGCACAAAAGTCGGCCCCAAACACGAACATCCCTGTCACTGTACACAAGCTGCGCAACTGCCGCTGATGGGAAAGTAATCTCTCATTAGCTGCACTTGCGCAATGAAAGTGAAAAGTAAAAAAAAAGTTTACATAAATAAAGAATTATTTATATAAAAATAACACATTATACTCACCTACCACTTACCTACACCTTGATCCCGATGTTCTCGTCCCCTGTAAAAAATAAACAAAAACTATATACTCACCTTACAGCTAATCCCCAAAGCTCATGTCACCTGCAATAAAGGTAAAATAATAAACCAACCTTATCCTCACCTGTCCGCCGCAGTCAGTATACTGAGAGTCCCATGACGATCTCACTGATAGGATGGTCACATCTCCGGATGTAGCTGTGCTATCAGGCAGCCGGCGATACACTGACAGGAGCGCTGTCCTGGAGCTCTCAGTTGATCATCAGCTGTTTGAATTTCAGTGACCTCAGCCCCAGCAGCGCAGCACTATACACTGACAGCAGTGATTACACTCCTGTCAGTGTATACAGTGCTGTCTTCTACAGCAGTGACATCAGTGATTGCTGATGTGGCTGCTGTAGAAGTGACCCGGATCGCTGTGGGACACTGGGATTACGTCATGATGGTGTACGGGTGAGGAATATGGTTGTTTTTTATTTTTGGCTTCTTACAGGAGACAAGGTATTTGGAGACTGGGCGTTAGGTGAGTATGCAGTGTTTTTTATTTTTAAATCAATTATTAAAACAGTGTTGAATTTTATTTTAATAAAATACTTTATTCTGGTTGTGTCTTTATTGAAAAAATGTTTAAAACCTTACTACAGGGTTAGTAATGGGGGCGTCCTATAGACGCCTCTCCATTACTAGCCTGGGCTTCATGTCAGCCGCCAATACAAGGCTGACATGAACCAAACCCTATTACCCCACTCACCTCCGCTACATGGCAGTGGGAAGAGTGGAGGCTAAGCTCCAGAATTGGCGCATCTTATGGATGAGCCATTTCTGGGGCAGCTGAGGACTGATATTCGCCTCGGATGGGGCCAGGATCCATGGCCCCTTCCCTGGCTATTAATTTCAGCTCACAGCTGTCTGTTTAGCCTTTACTGGTTAGATTTTATTAGTGGATCCTACGTCAATTTTTTTCTGGGGTCCCCCTGTAATCTAGCCAGTAAAGGCTAAGCAACAGCTGTGAGCTGTTATTAATAGCCAGGGAACATTTTTGGCTAATGGCCCTTTCCCCAGCTAGTAATATCAGCCCCCAGTAGTCGGCTTTCCCTCTGCTGGGTAATAAAATTACGGGGGACCCCACTCCCATTTTTTTTTCAGAAATTTAATAATTTATTAATAAATTACATGAGCAGTAAGGTACACACGCAAAGCACTGATTATATATCTTACATACTTAAATCTATCTGTATATCTATTGTGGCAAAGCGACTTCCTCGGCTCTCCAGAGGCAGACACATGACACACTGTTTGAGTTAACTTCCTGATGGTTTATTCTGTGGCATAAACTCCAGCAGTGTCCCATAAAAATAAACAGACCCTCTCGGGGTTAACGGGAAAAACAAAAAGATAAGGTATGACAGAGTCCAATAGTAATCGAAGCTCTGCCTGCTGCAGGTAGCACAGTGAAGTCTTCAGCCACACCAGTCCTCCGGTGTTGCTCTCTGGTTTCACCCAAACACAGCCTGGAGACTTCACTCTCCAGACCACACACTCCAGAGGAACAAAGCTGACTGAGCATTTAACCCTGCTAGGCCACACCCTGAGGGGAGATAGGGGAATGGCCTCCCACCCTCTTTGCCATTCCCATAAAACCACACCCTTTTTTAATAGAGTTAACCCCCAGCATATAACATGCTGGCAGAAATTCAGTAGATTTCAGTTCACACAGGAGAGTATCCTGAGTGACACACACCTCCCCTCGTATATCAGACCAGTGACTGTCACACTATTATCTATCTGTATATCTATCTATTTATATATCTCGCTATCAATATATCTATCTATCTGTCCATATATCTATCTATCCATATATCTATCTATCAAGATGCAAAAATATGAAGACAGCACTCCTCTTTGAAAAATAATAAATCACTTTTTTTCGCTTTTTCAAATAGGAGTGCTGTCTTCATATTTTTGCATCTATTTAAAGGGTTTGGTATTTGCCTGGAAGACTTGCACCCATTCAGTCCTGTGTGTTTGCTGGTGCTGCTGCTTCTTTTTTATCTATCAATCTTTCTATCTATCCATATACCTATCTATCTAGATAATAGATATATGGATAGAGAGATAATTGATAGATAATAGACAGTGTAGAGTTTGGTACTCACGCAGCTGTTTTTGAGGTAGGCACAGGAGTCAGTTTCTTAATGTCCAAGGCAGGATTATTCAGGCCTAATAAACCGCCCTTGAAAGGTAAACAAAAGTCAGCCTTTTCCGCCACAAAGTAACAAAAACAGGAAAATAACTAGTCCATACAATACTGCGGGTTCGCCTGCTCACAGTCGGTGTCCTGTAGCACAGACACTCTGGAGGTCTCCACACCTCCAGTCACAGACACTGAATGAGACACTCTGTCTCCATTTTTTTTTTTTTTTTACACACCCTGGGGTGGGGATATGTGAGCAGCCAATCCCATCCGTCTCTTGTGTGCTGGAGCATGTCTTCCTGGTTTTACATCACTGAAGGTACCAACCTCAGAAATACATATCTCCCCTCAAGGACATGTCCGGTGGCCAAGTTACATGCCCCCCCTCTGCCCAAAGCCGGGGGGCTTGGCACCTTCTGCTAACATACAGTGGACCCTTGACAATGCGTCAGCATTGCCATGCAGTTTCCCAGGCCTATGCTCTACCTGGAAGCTGAACTTCTGAAGAGCTAGGAACCACCTGGTCACTCGAGCATTGTTCCCCTTTTTCTCACTCATCCACCTTAGTGGGGCATGGTCTGACACTAACCTGAACTTCCTGCCTAAGAGGTAGCATCTTAGGGTGTCCAGTGCCCACTTGATGGCCAAACATTCCTTCTCCACAATGGAGTAATTTCTCACAAGCCAGCAGCTTCCGGCTTAAATATGTGGCGCCCCTGAGGGTTCAGTCGCCACAGAGGTACTGCACCTCACCCAGAGGTGTGGTGTCTCCTTCTTTCAGGTAAGGAGGGAGTGCTGCCCGGAACCCCAACACCTGCATCCAACACTACACTGCTCCAGGCCAGCTGGAAGGGCAAGACGCAATGTATGTTCCTGTTGAGCCCTGTCCCTGGCTGGAGTGGGGGGAACCCAAAGGTAGGGGGAACCAGTAATGGGTGTAGGTGGAGGAAGTAGTTAGGGGGAGCACTTTGTTAGGAGATAAATAGGGAAGCCATCTTAGGGTGGCAGGACAGTAGTGAAAGGACAGTTCAGAAGAACAGTCTGGGAGCAGAGTCTCAGTAGGAGCTCTGCTCCACAACTAGGGCCCAGTATCAGAGGCCCAGGAGGGGAGCAGGGAGTAGGCTCCGTTCTAAGAAGGGATCCTAGGGGGTACGGCGAGTGCAGGACGGCACCCGTACGCCCCGCATCTGTCAGAAGACAGAGGGATCGTAGGCCGCAGGAAGGGGACAGGCCCCTGGCCCAGTTGTGTACTTCAAGTCTCGGCTGAAAAAAACGGAGGCTTCTGGCTTATGTAGTCAGTTGCCGGAGCCTCATTCTAATCTCTGCGAGGGTCAAGCAGGTCTGTGAACTCCGACAGACAGGAGGGACTTCAGAACACCCGAGCAGGATTCAGAGTGGGGAAGTGCAGGGCAGGAGAGAGAAAGACCCAGCGTGAAGACGGTCTAGCTAGGAACACAAGAAAGCGGGGTTCTGTCAGGTACGCCTAACCTGCCTGAGGAGGAACTGAGCCCATGCCTGGTGAACGCAGCGTGACGTGGGAGGCTAGCACCCGTACAGTGCACCAGTGGAATGGTCATAATAACTGTGAGTAAAAAGTCGGATGACTGCACCGCACTGCCTCCGTCCATTCTTTACTCTGCGCCATCGTTCCCTCTCCGCACAACAACGCCCAGCGCAACCACCATTTTCCTACACTGCCCTGGAGCTTGCTCTATCTGTGGAGAGCCACACCACTCCTGCTGCCGTAACACCAGCTCCAGAGGACTGCTCCGCAGTGGCGGCTCCTTTTGGCCGCAATCCACAGGTGGCATCACGAACAATCCCAAAAACCCCATATAAAAGTATTCCCCCCTTTTTTGCACTGACCGTCCTGGGTCACGGACCGGGCCAGCCACCGTGATATTCCCCAGACCGGCATCCATAGGCCCGGCTGTCGAGTACCCCACGGCCCTGGGGGCGCGTCAAATACATTATGGAGTGCTCTTCGCCGTTCATTTCTTGTGAAAAGACAGCACCCAGCCCGACATCTGATGCGTCCGTCTAGACCACAAACTCCTTCGAGAAATCTGGTGCCACCAAAACCGGCTGTTTACACAGAGCTTGCTTGAGTTCCTGGAAGGCCGTCTCGGTTTCTGGAGACCACTTAACCATAGCTGACGGCGGCTGTCATCGTGAAATTGGGGATGAACCGGCGGTAGTAGCCCATGATGCCCAGGAACGCTCTGATCTGCTTTTTTGTGAGAGGTTGTGGCCAACCCCGGAGCACGTCAATTTTATTTACTTGGGGCTTTATCACGCCTCTACCTACGACATAGCCCAAATATCTGGCCTCCTCCATGCCCATGGCACATTTCTTCGGGTTGATGTAAAACCCCGCCTTTCGTAGAGCATCGAATATCGCCTGGACTTTGCTCAGATGGCTACCCCAATCCTGGCTGTAGATCACGATATCATACAGATAGGCTGCTGCATACTTCTCGTGGGGAGCTAGGATCCGGTCCATTGCTCTTTGGAAGGTAGCTGGTGCTCTTTGCAACCCAAACGGCATCCTGGTGTATTGGAAACACCCATCTGGCTTTGAAAAGGCCGTCTTCTCCTTGGCCTCTTGGGACATAGGAATCTGCCAATACCATTTTGTGAGGTCAAGGGTGGTAATGTACCTGGCCAGCCCTATCCTTTCAATTAGTTCATCTACCCTGGGCATTGGGTACGAATCAAACTTAGAGACCTCATTCAGTTTCCTATAGTCATTGCAGAACTGCCATTCTTCATCTGTGGTTTCGGCACTATGACTATGGGACTGGACCAGCCACTCTTGGATTCTTCGATGACCCCCAGAGTCAGCATGTACTTCACCTCCTTCGAGATTACCTCTCGTCGGGCTTCAGGAATCCGATATGGCTTCATATTCACTCGGACATGAGGCTCCGTAAGCACCTCATGCTCTATGACCCGATTACAGCCTGGTAGATCCGAGAACAGGTCCCTGTTCCACTGCAGCAACTCTCAGCATTGTTGCTTCTGGGCACGTGACAGCGACTCTGCCACGTTGACTTCCTCAACGTCGGTTTCAGTCTTTGCCACCAAACACGGAGTTTCCACAGGCTCCCTGTCTTGCCATGGCTTAATGAGGTTGACGTGGTACACCTGGTAGGGCTTCCTTCTTCCTGGTTGGTGGACCCTATAGTTGACGTCGCCAACCTTTTCAACCACTTCATAGGGGCCCTGCCACTTGGCCAGGAATTTTGCTCTCCACCGTAGGTACCAGCACTAGTACCCAATCCCCAGGGTTGAAGTGTCTCACCCTCACTGATCTACTGTACACCCTCAACTGTGCCTCTTGTGCTTTGAGAAGGTGTGATTTCACAATGGACATCACCTCTGCAATCCGCTCTTGTATCTGGGCCACATGTTCGATTACACTCTTGTAGGGTGTAGACTTCGCCTCCCAGGTCTCCTTTGCCACATCCAGGAGTCCGCGGGGGTGTCGGCCATATAACAGCTCAAACGAGGAGAATCCAGTAGAGGCCTGTGGGACTTGTCTAATGGAGAACAGAAGGTATGGCAGTAGACAGTCCCAGTCCTGGCTGTCTTTCTCTACGACCTTTTTTAACATGGCCTTCATGGTTTTATTAAACCTCTCCACTGAGTCTGTCTGGGGGTGGTAGACTGAGGTTCTGAGTTGTGTGTTTGCAGGGTTTTACACAACTCCCTCATCACCCTTGACATAAATGGGGTCCCTTGGTCCATTAGGATCTCCTTAGGCAACCCCATTCTAGAGAAGATGTGGACTGTTACGGATCCGGGTGGTGGAACCTCTGTGCCGCGGTGCAAGGAGGGACCCAGAGGGGCGTAACTAAGTATCAACTCAGACCGACCCTGGTCGTACGGCGGCTAACAGCTCCGTGACCAGGGAGGGACCGAGCAGAGGGACCAGGTGCTACTCTGGGGACGACCTTGTAAGAGAGCAGGTGGCTCCCACGGGTCAGCAGACTGGGACTGACCGGTATAGCGGATGGACACAACAAGCAGGCAGAAGTCTCTGGATAGTTGACAGGTGGTCACAGAACGTGACAGCAGAGCAGGTTGAAGTCTCTAGGTTAACAAACAGGTAGTCACGGCAAGTGACAGCAGGAGCCTCCAGGTAGGCTACGGCAAGTGAGGTCCAAGCAGGCAGAAGTCTCTAGGTTAGCAGGCGGGTGGTCACGGCAAGTGACGGCAGAGCTTCTACGTAGGCTAGCAGGTAACAGGCAGGTAACAGGTGAGTGCTCCCAGGTGAGCGGGCTAGCAGGCACGGCAGGTAGCAGGCAGGTAACTGGCAGGTGTTTCCTGGTAAGAAGGCGGACTTGCCCATAGACAGACTGGCGGGTTGAACGGAAGGCAGGCTGTCGGGCTGGAGAGTAGTCAGACTGGCGGACTGGAACAGTAGTCAGGCTGGCAACTGGACCTGAGAGCTGAAGCAGAGGTAAGTATGCTGCGCATCAACTTTTGCTCGGGCACCTCCATTTTGGAGGAGGTGCCTTATATATGGGACGACCCTCGGCTATTGGCCGGGGACTCCTTAGGACGACGCGCGCGGCCCCTTAAAGAGAGAGGGAGCGCGCGCCCTAAGTACAGTGCCCGGGAAGCTGCGCACGCCGGCAGCAGCAGCAGGAAGAGGAGCGCAGGAGGACGCCGCGCGGGGAGCGGGGAGGTGAGAGGGACGGCGTCCCTGCCTGGCAGGAGGCAGAGACGCCGATGCTACAGTACCCCCCCTTTACGCCCCTTCTTTTTTAGGCCAGAAAGAAATTTTTCAAGGAGAAACGGGGCATGGATGTTCTCCCTGGGTTCCCAAGTTCTCTCCTCTGGGCCAAACCCCTTCCAATCCACCAGAAAAAAGGTTTTTCCTCTTACCCTTTTGGTAGCCAGAATATTCTCTACCTCAAAAACGTCCTCAGCAGAAACCGGAGCAGGGGAAGAACCTGGTTTGTTGGAAAAAGAATTAAAGACAACTGGTTTGAGGAGAGATACGTGGAAGGAGATGGGAATCTGTAAGGTGGCTTGGAGTTTAAACTTGTAGGCCACTGGATTGATTTGTTTAAGGACTTCAAATGGACCGATGAACCGAGGGCCCAACTTGTAGGAGGGTGTTTTGAGCCGAACATGTTTGGAGGAGAGCCAAACCTTGTCTCCCGGACGGAATTGAGGCGGATCCAGACGTCTCTTCATCCGCTCGGAGGACTGAAGAAGAGCGGACCTAGTACTCTCTCAAATGGTGGAAAATTCACTGACCAGAGACTCCGCGGCAGGGTTGTCCACAGAAGCGGAGATGGGAAACGGAATCCGGGGATGTTGACCATAGACTATAAAGAACGGAGACTTGGAAGATGATTTGCTCTCATAGTTGTTGTAGGAGAATTCGGCCCATGGCAGGAGATCCACCCAATCAGTATGGTGAGCGTTAACAAAGTGCCGGAGGTAGCTGGTAAGGATCTGGTTGATCCGCTCCACTTGACCATTGGACTGTGGATGATAAGCGGAGGAGAAATCCAGGGTGACATCCAGCAGCTTACACGTAGCTCACCAGAAACGTGAGGTGAACTGCACCCCTCGATCCGACATGATGTGGAGGGGTAGGCCATGGAGATGGAAGATGTGAAGGAAGAAGTCCTTAGCTAGCACTGATACAGACGGGAGACCAGGCAGAGGGATGAAGTGAGCCATTTTAGAAAAGCGGTCAGTGACCACCCAAATGACTGTACAATCGGCAGAGTCAGGGAGATCTGTAATAAAATCCATAGCAATGTGCTGCCACGGGGCATCAGGTACGGGAAGAGGCAGGAGATGACCGTCTGGTAGATGTCTGGGAACTTTGTTGCGGGCACAGGATGAACAGGCTGAGACGAAGTCTACCACATCCTTGCGCAGGGTAGGCCACCAGTAATGCCGGGTGATGAGCAGGAAGGTCTTCTTTTGGCCAGCATGGCCGGCTAGTTTAGATGAATGACCCCAGCGAAGAACCTTCTCGCGATCCGGTACTGCTACAAATGTTTTACCGGGTGGAAGACGAGTCAGATCCAAGTGGGCCACCTTCATCACCTTGGAGGGGTCGATGATGTGCATAGGCTCCTCCTCTTGATCGGAGGACAGGAAGGATCGGAACAAGGCGTCGGCTTTGACATTCTTGTCCGCCGGGCGGAATTGTAGGACGAAGTCGAAGCGAGCGAAGAACAAAGACCACCGGGCCTGACGCGGATTGAGTCTTTGGGCATTTTGGAGATATGCCAGATTTTTGTGATCCGTATAAATGATCACCGGGTATAGAGCCCCCTCAAGCAGGTAGCGCCACTCCTCCAGCACCAATTTAACGGCTAACAATTCTCGGTCCCCAATGGAGTAGTTGCGCTCAGACGAGGAGAAGAGTTTGGAGAAGAAGCCGCAGGTTACCATTCTCCCGGATGAAGACTTTTGGGTGAGCACCGCTCCGGCTCCGGAGGAGGAAGCATCAACCTCCAGGTAGAATTGTTTGTTGCAGTCCGGACGGTGCAGTACCGGGTCAGAGGAGAAGGCTTGCTTTAAGGAGAGGAAGGCCTCCTCAGCTTCAGGCGACCATACCTTAGGATTTGCTCCCTTACATGTGAGTGCAGATATGGGAGCAGTCCGGGAAGAGATGTGCGGAATGAAGAGACGATAGTAGTTGGCGAAGCCCAGAAACTGCTGAATCGCCTTCAACCCCTCCGGACGGGGCCACTTTAGGACAGCAGAGAGTTTCTCGGGATCCATTCGTAAGCCTGTCTGGGAGATAACGTAGCCCAGGAATGGAAGAGAGGTCTGCTCAAAGAGGCACTTCTCGTATTTTGCATAGAGGTGGTTCTGCCTGAGCCTAAGCAGGACCTGACGAACAGCCCTCCGGTGTGTGGGAAGATCTGGAGAGAAGACCAAGATATCGTCCAGGTATACCACCACGCAGGAGTAAAGAAGATCACGGAAGATGTCATTGACCAATTCTTGTAAGACAGCGGGAGCATTGCAGAGACCCAAGGGCATCACACGGTATTCATAGTGACCGTCCCAGGTATTGAATGCCGTCTTCCACTCATCTCCTTGACGGATTCGGACCAGGTTATACGCTCCACGTAGATCCAGCTTAGAAAAGATCCTAGCGCCCTTAAGGCGATCAAACAACTCGGAGATGAGCGGCAGGGGATATTTGTTTTTTACCGTGATCTGATTGAGTCCTCTCTAATCAATACAGGGGCGTAGCGAACCATCCTTCTTCTTGCCAAAGAAGAATCCGGCTCCAGCCGGGGAGGTAGATTTCCGGATGAATCCCCTAGCCAGATTCTCCTCAATGTACTCAGACATGGCCCGGGTTTTGGCCGCCGACAACGGGTAAATACGCCCACGGGGTGGAGTGGCACCAGGTACCAGGTTGATTGGACAATCATATGGCCTATGAGGTGGCAGAGTCTCTGCTTCCTTTTTACCGAAGACATCCGCGTAGGACCAGTAAGGAGCCGGTAGACCGGGTAAATTAGCTGGGGTAGGTGGTGGACGAGTCGGGCGAACCGGAATCAGGCAGGTCCTATGGCAGTCCTGCCCCCACCGGAGTACTTCACCGGATTGCCAGTTCAGCACGGGTTCATGTGTCTGGAGCCAGGGTAGACCTAGCAATAGGGAGTGAGAGAGTCCGGACAGCACATGGAAGGAGATTTTCTCTGAGTGCAGCATTCCCACCTGCAGGGTTAGGGGCTCAGTGACTAGCAGGATGGTCACCGGAAGGAGTCTTCCATCCACGGAGGCGACGGACAAAGGTTCAGCCAGAGGTTTGGTGGGAATTCGGTATCTCTCTACCAGGGACTGGGAAATGAGGTTTCCAGCGGCTCCAGAATCCAGATGAGCAATTTCAAAGAGACGGTTCTCTGCCCAGGAGATAGAGACAGACAAAGTCAGGGATGGAGAGGGCTTACTTTTGCCTAGGACGACCTCTCCGAGCGGTCCTAGACACTGAAGTTTCCCGGCCTCTCCGGGCAGGAACGGATCAGGTGCTCTTTACTGCCCCAATAGAAACAGCTCCCCTCGGCTCGACGTTACTCTTGGCGAGATTTGACCATCTTGGTCTGGTCAATCTGCATGGGTTCGGGCGAGTGCGCCCGGGGAGTGACTGGTTGAGAGGCAGGTCTCTGGAAAGTAGGAGCAAGGCGGGGGAACTTTCTCTCCTGAGTGGTCTCTTTGGTGCGTTCTTGGAACCGGATGTCAATCCGGGTAGCGAGTGACACCTGGTCATCCAGGGTGGTAGGAATGTCCCGAGCGGCTAGCTCATCCTTAATCCGACCGGAAAGACCCTCCCAGAAGACGGACACCAGAGCCTCGTTATCCCAGGCAAGCTCAGAAGCGAGAGTACGGAACCGTATGGCATATTGGCCCACGGTGAGACTCCCTTGGCGGAGACGTAGCAGAGATGAGGCAGAAGAGGTTTTCCGCCCTGGTTCATCGAAGACTTTCTGGAAAGCAGCGAGGAAAGAGGACAGGTCGGACACCAGGGGATCCCCTCTCTCCCACAGGCGATTTAGCCATGCCAGTGCTTCCCCAGTGAGATGGGACATGATGAATGCCACTTTGGCCCGGTCGGAGATGAACTGATGTGCCAAAAGTTCAAAGTGCAGGGTGCACTGGTTTATGAAACCTCGAGCTAAGGCGGGGTCGCTACCAAAACGAGGAGGTGCAGAAAGCCGGGGACCGGGGCTGGATGCCATGGTATTGGTGGGCAGCGGCGCTGCCGGAGCGGGAGTCGTACAACTCGAGGTGGACGCAGGAGGGACAGGCAGTGTGTCCAGGCAGGAGTTGACACTCCGCAGGAAGTTCAGGATGGTTTCCTGTTGGGATCTCTGACGGGACACCTCCTGGTATAGGTCAGAGAGCGAGGGAGCTTGGGTGCCACCGGGTTCCATGGCCCGAACAAAATGTTACAGATCCGGGTGGTGGAACCTCTGTGCCGCGGTGCAAGGAGGGACCCAGAGGGGCGTAACTAAGTATCAACTCAGACCGACCCTGGTCGTATGGCGGCTAACGACTCCGTGACCAAGGAGGGACCGAGCAGAGGGACCAGGTGCTACTCTGGGGACGACCTTGTAAGAGAGCAGGTGGCTCCCACGGGTCAGCAGACTGGGACTGACCGGTATAGCGGATGGACACAACAAGCAGGCAGAAGTCTCTGGATAGTTGACAGGTGGTCACGGAACGTGACGGCAGAGCAGGTTGAAGTCTCTAGGTTAACAAACAGGTAGTCACGGCAAGTGACAGCAGGAGCCTCCAGGTAGGCTACGGCAAGTGACAGCCAAGCAGGAAGAAGTCTCTAGGTTAGCAGGCGGGTGGTCACAGCAAGTGACGGCAGAGCCTCTAGGTAGGCTAGCAGGTAACAGGCAGGTAACAGGCGAGTGCTTCCAGGTGAGCGGGCTATCAGGCACGGCAGGTAGCAGGCAGGTAACTGGCAGGTGTTTCCTGGTAAGCAGGCGGACTTGCCCATAGACAGACTGGCGGGTTGAACGGAAGGCAGACTGTCGGGCTGGAGAGTAGTCAGACTGGCGGACTGGAACAGTAGTCAGGCTGGCAACTGGACCTGAGGGTTGAAGCAGAGGTAAATATGCTGTGCATCAACTTTTGCTCGGGCACCTCCATTTTGGAGGAGGTGCCTTATATATGGGAGGACCCTCTATTGGCCGGGGACTCCTTAGGACGACGCACGCGGACCCTTTAAGAGAGAGGGAGGGCGTGCGCGCGCCCTAAGCACAGTGCCCGGGAAGCTGCGCGCGCCGGCAGCAGCAGGAAGAGGAGCGCAGGAGGACGCCGCGTGGGGAGCGGGGAGGTGAGAGGGACGGCGTCTCTGCCTGGCAGGAGACAGAGACGCCGAAGCTCCATGGACCAACTCCCGGGCTATACATTTGACAGAGGAGTTACGTAGTGGTACGGCCTCCAGATACAGTGTAGCATAGTCCAGTACCACCAGGATATACTGATGTTCTCTGGCGGATTTGACCAGGGGTCCCACTAGATCCATGGCTATGCGATCAAATGGCACCTCAATGATTGGCAATGGCACTAAGGGGCTCCGGAAGTGGGCCACCGGGGAAGTCAGTTGGAAATTTACAATTTCTCGGTGACAACCTGGCCAATAGAACCTTTGGTGGATCCTTTCCTGAGTTTTCTCTACCCCCACATGACCACCCAACACATGTCTATGGGCCATATCTAACACCCTGCATCTGTACAGCCCTGGCACTAGTAACTGCTCGATTACCTCCCCTCTGAGCCTGGTGACCCGATATAGTAACTCCCCATTTACAGCAAAGTGCTGATATCAGGTGTCAGCCTCCGTCTCTTGAGCAACACCATTCAGGACAGTGACATTACCAAATGCCCCTTTTAGAGTCAAGACTCTGAGCTGGGCAGTTCCAAAGTTTCCCCAGGACCTCTCCAGCTCAAGGATGTTGGCCTCTGGGGATGCTGCCTCACCCTCATCCTCATCCTCAACAAGTACACAAAAAGGAAACCTGTCGTCAGAGGGGGCCTGTAATGAGGTTTCTTCAGGAGCGACCTGGTTGTTGTCTGGACAACCTGGCTTCCTCCGTTTCTCCCACAAGTCCCAAAACAAAGCAAAGTCCCGCCCTATTATAACAGGGTGCAATAGGTCCTTGACTATGCCCACCTCATTGGACTCGGCGTCACAGTTTGTGTCTATGACCACTCGGGCCACAGGGCAGTCCTTAGCATCCCCATGGATACAACGGACGGCAACCTTTTTTCCCGTAACCAGCTGATGGGGAACTGTGGCCCCCACTAGGGTTACCAAACTCCCCGAGTCTAACACAGCAGTCACTTGCACTCCATTTACTGATACGAGTCATGCCTGCTATGCCTCGCTTGGTTGAGGAACAGCAATGCAGGCTGGATATGCAAAGTACGTACAGCGCCGTCCTGCGCTACAGTCCATTGGCTCGTTGATCATGGGGCAATGGGCGGCTATGTGACCTGGGGTGTGACATCTCCAACATACTGTGCTATGGGGAAGGACCTTTGGCAGCAACTCAGACCCCTCCTGAGCTCTAGGACGCCCCCAGGTGTGGCTCTAGCTCCCCTCTTTTGGGTGTCTGCCCCCTTTCAGGTTGCAACCACTTTTGGACCTGGTTGTCACGGGTGTGTCAGAGGTGACAGACAGTCGCCCTGCAGTTGGTTGCAGGAGATCTCTACGTTTGGCATCACAGACATCTTCTTAGAGGCTGTCTCTAGGACCCAGTGGCTACCTCCCTCTGGCTAATTAACACCCTGACTGGGTGTATAAATACCTGCTGTGTTTCAGTGGGAGGTGCCGGCGATATTCATTACTACTTGTGAGGCTTTAGCAGGAGCAGTACTTCGTTCTCTCTGGAGCTTGAGGCCATGTGCGCATTTGGCTGGAGCCATCTAAAGCTAAGCAATTTCCCCTCTGTTTGTCTACCCTTGTTGTCTATAGAGTTTAGTTGAGATCGACTAGTGCTCATCTCCTCCCTTCCTAGCCTTAGCCATACGCCAGGGAAAGTCAGGGCGAGGCACGTGTGGGACGATTGGTGAGGAGCCAATATAGGGATGGTAGTTGAGACGAGGTGACCCTAGACCAGACAAGGAGGTCTCCACTCCCCCCTTTCCCTAGTGTCTGGGCTCATTTTCTCTCTTCCCTCTGTGTTGCACTAAGTCTTTCCCACACCCTGCATGACACAGGTATAGGAGGTCGAACATTTGGGACCGGGAAAATTTGTCACTACAATAGGCCCAGTGGTGCACCCGTTGCGCCCTGACAGCCAGAGTCACTCCCAAGCGCGCCAAGATCTCCGTTTTTAATTTGGCATACTCTTTTGCGTCCTGCAAGGCTAAGTCATAATAGGCTTTCTGCGGCGCGCCTGTTAAATATGGCGCCAAAACCACTGCCCACTGCTCCGGAGGCAATTTCTCCCCCTCTGCCACCCTCTGAAAGACCGTCAGGAATGCCACGACGTCATCACCCGGGGTCATCTTTTGTAATGCTCTTCTTACAGTCTTCCTCACGTGAGAGTCATCACCTGGAGTTGGGGGTGGAGTGGATGTCCTGCCATGGATCACCTCGGCCAGGAGCTCCATCTGCTGCTTGTGCTGTAGTTGCTGCATCTGCTGCTGCTGCTGCACCTGCTGCTGTTGCCGCTGCTGCTGCTGTTGATACTGCTGGAGATTAGCCTGCACGAGTTGCTTTATCAGCTCCTCCATGCTGGTGGATGTCCCTGGCTGGCTGGCGGTCTTCACCCAGGACATAAACGGTTTCCTGTAGCAGTCACATTGCCCCTTGGGATTTGTGCCCATGCTTCTAGCACCAATTGTAGGGTTTGGTACTCACTCAGCTGCTTTTGAGGTAGGCACAGGGACATTTTTAAGAAACTGACTCAAGACAGGTTTATTCAGGCCTCATAAACCGCCCTTGCAAGGTAAACAAATGACAGCCTTTTCCGGCACAAAGTAACAAAACAGGAAAGTAACTAGTCCATACAATACTGCGGGATCGCCCGCTCACAGTCAGTGTCCTGTAGCACAGACACTCTGGAAGTCTCCCCACCTCCAGCCACAGACACTGAATGAGACACTCGGTCTCAATTTTATACACACCCTGGGGTGGGGATGTGAGCAGCCAATCCCACCTGTCTCTTATGACTGCCGTAAAAACCAGCCCTGATACGTCCTATTAAGCATGCCTTCCCGGTTTTACATCACTGAAGCTACCAACCTTACAACAAAGTTACATACCCCCACTCTGCCCAAAGCCGGGAGGCTCGGAACCCTCCGCTAACATACAGTGAACCCTTGACAATACGTCAGCATTGCCATGCAGTTTCCCAGGCCTATGCGCTACCTGGAAGCTCAACTCCTGAAGAGCTAGGAACCACCTGGTCACTCGAGCATTGTTCCCCTTCTTCTCACACATCCACCTTAGTGGGGCATGGTCTGACACCACAAAAAAACAGGCAATGTGAACTGAGGTCTAAGATGGTAGACATGCAAGAAATAGGAGCATGTTCACACTAGCAAAAAAGAAACAAAACCTACAAAAGACAAAAATATATCTCATACCCTACCATCATTATATATAAATGTAAAGCAAAGTTGCATAATAAATATAGGGTACTTAGTGAACTATTTTTGATCAAAAAAAGTATACAAGCCGTCCCACCAGCGGCAAGGTGACCCTAAATTGGGACGGTACCTATACTGCCTATATTAAAAACCTTACTGTATATCAAAGTTGAAGTAATGCATATAAAAGGGTAGACAAATAGGACCGGGTCCCAACTCCAGACCACCCAGGCCCGTGGTAAGCTACATATATACCAGTCAGCTCAACAAAGGGGATGCCACACCCTTAAATTGCACAGAATGCAAACAAGACAAAAAACCAGGCAATGTGAACTGAGGTCTAAGATGGTAGACATGCAAGAAATAGGAGCATGTTCACACTAGCAAAAAAGAAACAAAACCTACAAAAGACAAAAATATATCTCATACCCTACCATCATTATATATAAATGTAAAGCAAAGTTGCATAATAAATATAGGGTACTTAGTGAACTATTTTTGATCAAAAAAAGTATACAAGCCGTCCCACCAGCGGCAAGGTGACCCTAAATTGGGACGGTACCTATACTGCCTATATTAAAAACCTTACTGTATATCAAAGTTGAAGTAATGCATATAAAAGGGTAGACAAATAGGACCGGGTCCCAACTCCAGACCACCCAGGCCCGTGGTAAGCTACATATATACCAGTCAGCTCAACAAAGGGGATGCCACACCCTTAAATTGCACAGAATGCAAACAAGACAAAAAACCAGGCAATGTGAACTGAGGTCTAAGATGGTAGACATGCAAGAAATAGGAGCATGTTCACACTAGCAAAAAAGAAACAAAACCTACAAAAGACAAAAGACAAAAATATATCTCATACCCTACCATCATTATATATAAATGTAAAGCAAAGTTGCATAATAAATATAGGGTACTTAGTGAACTATTTTTTATCAAGTAAGTACCCTATATTTATTATGCAACTTTGCTTTACATTTATATATAATGATGGTAGGGTAAATTAGAATACTTTATAACGACTTGAAAAATGTTGTTAAAATCCGAAATGTTAGCCTACTGAAATGTATGTTCAGTAAATGCACTCAATACTTGGTCGGGGCTCCTTTTGCATCAATTACTGCATCAATGCGGCGTGGCATGGAGGCGATCAGCCTGTGGCACTGCTGAGGTGTTATGGAAGCCCAGGTTGCTTTGATAGCAGCCTTCAGCTCGTCTGCATTGTTGGGTCTGGTGTCTCTCATCTTCCTCTTGACCTCTTAAGGTCAGGCGAGTTTGCTGGCCAATCAAACACAGTCATACTGTTGTTTTTAAACCAGGTATTGGTACTTTTGGCAGTGTGGACAGGTGCCAAGTCCTGCTGGAGAATGAAATTTCCATATCCAAAAAGCTTGTTAGCAGAGGGAAGCATGAAGTGCTTTAAAATTTCCTGGTAGATGGCTGCGCTGACTTTGGTCTTGATAAAACACAGTGGACCTACACCAGCAGATGATATGGCTCCCCAAACCATCACTGATTGTGGAAACTTCACACTAGACCTCAAGAAGCTTGGATTGAGGCCTCTCCACTCTTCCTCCAGACTCTGGGACCTTGATTTCCAAATGAAATGCAAAATTTACTTTCATCTGAAAACAACACCTTGGACCACTGAGCAACAGTCCAGGTCTTTTTCTCCTTGGCCCAGGTAAGACGCTGTTGGTGTCGTCTATTGGTCATGAGTGGCTTAAAACAAGGAATGCGACACTTGTAGTCCATGTCCTGGATGACTCCAGCAGTAGTCCACTCCTTGTGAATCTCCCCCAAACTTTTGAATGGCCTTTTCTTAACAATTCTTTCAAGGCTGCGGTTATCCCGGTTGCTTGTTCACCTTTTTCTACCACAATTTTTCCTTCCACTCAACTTTCCATTAATATTGTTGAATACAGCACTCTGAACAGCCAGCTTCTTTAGCAATGACCTTTTGTGGCTTACCCTCCTTGTGGAGTGTGTCAATGACTGCCTTCTGGACATCTGTCAAGTCAGCAGTCTTCTCCATGATTGTGGAGCCTACTGAAACAGACTAAGGGACCTTTTTAAAACGCATAGGAAGCCTTTGCAGGTGTCTTTTGTTAATTATTCTATGGTAATTTACTGAGATAATGACTTGTGTTTTCATTGGCTGTAAGCCATAATCATCAACATTAACAGAAATAAACACTTGAAAGACATCACCCTGTTTGAAATGACTCCATATAATATATGAGGTTCACTTTTTGTATTGAAGAAGTGAAATAAATTAACTTTTTGATGATATTCTAATTTTGTGAGAAGCACCTGTATATGGATAGCTAGATATATAGATAATAGATAGATATGCAGATAGATATAAATATGTGAGCTATATAATTAGTGCTTTACGTGTGCACCTTACTAGTCATGTATTTTATTAATAAATGATTACATTTCTTAAAAAAAAAAATGGTGTGGGGTCCCCCGTAATTTTATTAACCAGCAGAGGGAAAGCAGACAGCTGGGGCTGATGTTTTTAGCCTGGGAAGGGGGTAATACCCATGGAGCTTCCCAGGCTACTAATATCAGCGCCCAGCTGTATACTTAGCCTTTACTGGCTATTAAAATGGGGGACCCCAAAGAAAATTTGACGTTGGGTCCCCCTATTTTAACAGCCAGCAAAGGCTAGACTGACAGCTTGGGGCTGATATTAATAGCCTAGGAAGGGGCCATAAATATTGGCCCCCTCCCAGACTACAAACACCAGCCCTCAACTGCCCCAGAAATGGCTCATCCATGGATTATGTTCTTCACGTCGGAAAGATGAGGATGAGGTTGGTTTATTATTTTATTTTTATTACAGGTGACAATGGATTCTGAGGGAATGGGCAAAATGGTAAGTAGGGTTTAATTAAGAATATTAAAGGAGTCTGTGTCGTTATTTCAAATAAAATATTTTATTCTGGGTGTGGGTGTTTTTTTTAACATTTCAATTTCACTATGTGGTTAGTAATGGGGGCGTCTTATAGACGCCTCTCCATTACTAAACTGGGCTTGATGTCAGCTTGCATTATAAGCTGAAATCAACCCCAGCCCTATAACCCCACTTGCCATCACCACAGGGCAATGGGCAGAGCAAGGCTCCCCCTGCTCCTTCTTTGACCACCTCCAATCTGGCTTCTGACCGCACCATTCTACTGAAACTGCCCTGAGTAAAGTCACCAACGACCTACTGACCACCAAATCCAAGTGACACTACTCTGTCCTTCTCCTTCTGGACCTGTCATCTGCCTTTGACACATTAGACCATTCCCTCCTACTACAGACTCTCTCATCTCTTGGCATCACAGACTTGGGGCTATCTTGGATCTCCTCATACCTAACAGACCGGAAATTCAGCATCTCCCACTCACACACCACTTCCTCACCTCGCCCCCTATCCGTTGTTGTTCCACAAGGCTCAGTTCTAGGACCCCTGCTCTTCTGCATCTACACCTTCGGCTTGGGACAGCTCATAGAGTCTCACGGCTTTCAGTGTCACCTCTATGCTGACGACACACAGATCTACCTCTCTGGACTTGACATCACCTCCTTACTAACCAGAATCCCACACTGCCTGTCAGCTATTTCATCTTTCTTCTCTGCTAGATTCTTAAAACTTAATATGGATAAAACTGAATTCATCATCTTTCCACCATCTCGCTCAACCCTCCCATCTGACCTATCTATCAAAGTCAAAAAGTAAATGGCTGTCCACTCTCCCCAGTCCCACAAGCTCGCTGCCTCGGGGTAACCCTTGACTCTGATCTCTTCTTCAAACCTCATATCCAAGCCCTTTCCACTTCCTGCCGACTCCAGCTCAAAAATATTTCCCAGATCCGCACATTTCTCAATCACGAATCTGCAAAAACACTAGTACATGCCCTCATCTCCCTCCTCGACTACTGCAACCTCCTGCTCTGTGGCCTCCCTTCTACCACTCTTGCACCCCTCCAATCTATCCTAAAATCTGCTGCCCGACTAATCCACCTGTCTTCCTGCAATTCCCCAGCCTCTCCTCTCTATCAATCTCTTCACTGACTCCCCATTGCCCAGAGACTCCAGTTCAAAACCCTAACCACAGCATACGAAGCCATCCACAACCTGTCTCCTCCATACATCTGTGACCTAGTCTCCCGGTACTTAACTGCACACAACCTCCGATCCTCACAAGATCTCCTTCTCTACTCCCCTCTTATCACCTCTTTCCACAATCGCATAGAAGATTTCTCCTGTGCATCCCCCCTACTCTGGAACTCTATACCCCAACACATCAGACTCTCACCTACCGTGGAAACCTTCAAAAGGAACCTGAAGACCCACCTCTTCTGGCAAGTCTACAACGTGCAGTAACCCTCACTCCACCATACCGCTGCACGACCAGCTCTACCCTCACCTACTGGATCCTCACCTATCCCTTGTAGATTGTGAGCCCTCGCGGGCAGGGCCCTCTCTCCTCCTGTACCAGTCACTGACTCGTTTTCGTTCAAATTATTGTACTTGTTGTTTGCGATGTATACCCCTTTTAAACACGTAAAGTGCCATGGAATTAATGGCGTTAATAATAAATAATAATAATAATGTGCCAGAATTGGCGCATCTTATGGATGCACTATTTTTGGGGCGCCTAAGGACTGGTATTTGTAGTCTGGAAGGGGGCCAATATTCATGGCCCCTTCCTAGGCTATTAATATCAGCCCCCAGCAATCTGTTTAGCCTTTGCTGGCTGTTAAAATAGGGGGGGACCCCACTCAATTTTGTTTGGGGTGCCCCATTTTAATAGCCAGTAAAGGCTAAGTATACAGCTGGAGGTTGATATTAAGTAGCCTGGGAAGCTCCATGGGTATTACCCCCTTCCCAGGCTAAAAACCATCAGCCCCAGCTGTCCGCTTTCCTCTGTTGGTTAATACAATTACGGAGACCCCACGCCTTTTTTTTTTTCAGAAATGTAATCATTTATTGATAAATTACATGAACAGTAAGGTACACATGCAAAACACTGATTATATATATCTCACATATTTATATCTATCTGTATATCTATTTTCTATCTATCTGTATATCTGTCTATCCATATCTCTATCTATTTATCTATCTATTATCTGTCTATCCACATATATATTTATCGATTATCTACCTAATTATCTATCAGTCTATCTATTATCTATCTAGCTATCCATATATCTATGTATCTATTATGTATCTATTTATCTATTATCAATCTGTCTATCTATCCATATATCTGTATATCTATTTATCTATATATCTATCTATTATCTATTGTAGGGATGGTACTCACTCAGGTGTGGTTTGAGGCACACAGGAGGCATGTTCCTTTAAATATTCATAATGGTTTATTAGCTTCATAAACCATTCAAAAGGAAAACGCAAACAAAACAGCCTTTGGTGTAGGCAAAACAAAGATATCAGTCCTTTTATCAAAGTTCCAGCGCTGTGGTCACACAGCCTGGTGTAGCGTCCAGTGTCCTGGCTCGGTCTGGAGACAAAACATACACAGGGGGCCTTCTCCCTCCAAGCACACAGACCATGTGCCAAACAACAGCCTCCATTATATAGGTTGGACAACCACACCCAGAGGTGAGGCATGTGGGTTGCTGGACCTGTCCATTCTCTCCTAGCACCCCGTAACCCGTCTCCCAGGTGCAACAATTAGTCCTCTTAGTGCAGGCGTGCTCTAGAGAAATACTCGGGGTTACATCACAGAGACCAGCCATCTCTGTGATACATACCTCCCATCGACTACGCGAACATTAGCCACCTTACACTATCCATATACTGTATCTATCTATTCATCTATCATCTCTCTATTCATATATCTATATAGATAAATAGATAGATACATAGATAGATAGCTGAATGGATAGATAGATAGAGAGATAGATAGATAGATAGATATATAGATAGATAGATAGATAGATAGATAGATATGGAGATAGATAGATAATAGATAAATAATAGAAAGATAGACTGATAGATAAGATAGATATATGGATACATAGATATATGGATAGACAGATACAGTACAGACCAAAAGTTTGGACACACCTTCTCATTTAAAGATTTTTCTGTATTTTCATGACTTTGAAAATTGTACATTCACACTGAAGGCATCAAGACTATGAATTAACACATGTGGAATTATATACTTAACAAAAAAAGTGTGAAACAACTGAAAATATGTCTTATATTCTAGGTTCTTCAAAGTAGCCACCTTTTGCTTTGATGACTGCTTTGCACACTCTTGGCATTCTCTTGATGAGCTTCAAGAGGTAGTCACCGGAAATGGTTTTCACTTCACAGGTGTGCCCTGTCAGGTTTAATAAGTGGGATTTCTTTCCTTATAAATGGGGTTGGGACCATCAGTTGTGTTGTGCAGAAGTCAGGTGGATACACAGCTGATAGTCCTACTGAATAGACTGTTAGAATTTGTATTATGGCAAGAAAAAAGCAGCCAAGTAAAGAAAAACGAGTGGCCATCATTACTTTAAGAATTGAAGGTCAGTCAGTCTGAAAAATTGGGCAAACTTTGAAAGTGTCCCCAAGTGCAGTTGCAAAAACCATCAAGTGCTACAAAGAAACTGGCTCACATGAGGACCGCCCCAGGAAAGGAAGACCAAGAGTCACCTCTGCTTGTGAGGATAAGTTTATCCGAGTCACCAGCCTCAGAAATCGCAGGTTAACAGCAGCTCAGATTAGAGACCAGGTCAATGCCACACAGAGTTCTAGCAGCGCAGCAGACACATCTCTTCAACAACTGTTAAGAGGAGACTTTGTGCAGCAGGCCTTCATGGTAAAATAGCTGCTAGGAAACCACTGCTAAGGACAGGCAACAAGCAGAAGAGACTTGTTTGACCTAAAGAACACAAGGAATGGACATTAGACCAGTGGAAATCTGTGCTTTGTTCTGATGAGTCCAAATTTGAGATCTTTGGTTCCAACCACCATGTCTTTGTGCGACGCAGAAAAGGTGAACGGATGGATTCTACATGCCTGGTTCCCACCGTGAAGCATGGAGGAGGAGGTGTGATGGTGTGGGGGTGCTTTGCTGGTGACACTGTTGGGGATTTATTCAAAATTGAAGGCATACTGAACCAGCATGACTACCACAGCATCTTGCAGCGGCATGCTATTCCATCCGGTTTGCGTTTAGTTGGACCATCATTTATTTTTCAACAGGACAATGACCCCAAACACATCGCCAGGCTGTGTAAGGGCTATTTGACCAAGAAGGAGAGCGATGGGGTGCTATGCCAGATGACCTCGCCTCCACAGTCACCAGACCTGAACCCAATCGAGATGGTTTGGGGTGAGCTGGACCGCAGAGTGAAGGCAAAAGGGACAACAAGTGCTAAGCATCTCTGGGAACTCCTTCAAGATTGTTGGAAGACCATTTCCGGTGACTACCTCTTGAAGCTCATCAAGAGAATGCCAAGAGTGTGCAAAGCAGTCATCAAAGCAAAAGGTGGCTACTTTGAAGAACCTAGAATATAAGACATATTTTCAGTTGTTTCACACTTTTTTGTTAAGTATATAATTCCACATGTGTTAATTCATAGTTTTGATGCCTTCAGTGTGAATGTACAATTTTCAAAGTCAAGAAAATACAGAAAAACCTTTAAATGAGAAGGTGTGTCCAAACTTTTGATCTGTACTGTATATGGATAGATAGATAGATAGATAGATAGATAGATTGATAGCTAGATATATAGATAGATATACAGATTGATAGATAGATAATAGATAGATATACAGATAGATATAAATATGTGAGATATGTAATCAGTGCTTTGCGTGTGTACCTTAGTGTTCATGTAATTTATTAATAAATTATTACATTTCTCCAAAAAAAATTGCTTGGGGTTCCCCGTAATTTTATTAACCAGCAGAGGTAAAGCCGACCGCTGGCGGCTGATATTACTAGCCGGGGAGGGGCCATTAACCAAAGATGTTCCCTGGCTATTAATAACAGTTCACAGCTGTTTGCTTAGTCTTTACTGGCTAGATTATAGGGAAACCTCAGAATTCTTTTTATGTAGGGTCCCCTAATAAAATCTAACCAGCAAAGGCTAAACAGACAGCTGTGAGCTGATATTAATAGCCATGGAAGGGACCATGGATCCTGGCCCCCTCCGAGGCTCATAATATCAGTCCTCAGCCGCCCCAGAAATGGCGCATCCATAAGATGCGCCAATTATGGAGCTTAGCCTCTTCTCTTCCCACTGCCGTGTGGCGAGTGGGGTAAAAGGGTGGGGTTCATGTCTTCCTTGTATTGGCGGCTGACATGAAGCCCAGGTTAGTAATGGAGAGGTGTCTTTAAGACAACACCATTACTAACCCCTTAGTAAGGTTTAAGACGTTTTTTCAATAAAGACACAGCCAGAATAAAGTCTTTTATTTAAATAAAATTCAACACAGTTTTAATAATTTATTTAAAAATAAAAAACACCGTATACTCACCTAACGTCCAGTCCCCGAATCCCTTGTCTCCTGTAAGAAACCAAAAATAATAAACAACAGTATCCCTCACCTGTCCACCGTCATGACGTAATCCCAGTGTCCCACGGCGATCAGGGTCACTTCTACAGCAGCCACATCAGCAATCACTGATGTCACTGCTGTAGAAGACAGCACTGTATACATTGACAGGAGTGTAACCACTCCTGTTAGTGTATAGTGCTGCGCTGCTGAGGTCACTGGAGTTAAAACAGCTTATGATCAGCTGAGAGCTCCAGGACCTCACTTACGACATCAGTGTTGCGTGGGAAAATTCCCACACTGCACTAATGCCATGAATGAGATCCCGGAGTGCTCAGCTGATCATCAGCTGTTTGAACTCCGGTGACCTCAGTGCCGGCAGCTTCTCACGATACACTGTGGGAGCCATAGAGCTCCTGTCAGTGTATCGCCGGCTGCCTGATAGGACGGCCACATCTCCGGATGTGGCTGTGCTATCAGTGAGATCATCGTGGGACACTCGGTATATGGACTACGGCGGACAAGTGAGAAATATGGTGGTCTATTATTTTATCTTTATTGCAGGTCACATGAGCTTCGGGGATTAGCTGTAAGGTGAGTATATGTTTTTTATTTTATACAGGGGACGAGAACATTGGGGTTAAGGTTTAGGTAAGTGGTAGGTGAGTATAATGTGTTTATTATTTTTATTTAAATAATAATTTATTTATTGTAACTTTTTTTTTTTTACTTTCACTGATGAGAGATTACTTCTTCCATCAGCGGCGGTTGCGCAGCTTGTGTACAGTGACAGCAGGCGCCGGATGATGGGGGTAGTATTCCCATCAGCCGGCGCTTGTGACCCGTGGTAAGCTTTTTACCGCGAGTCACTGTCACAGCTGTCAGAATGATCCCGCAGCACTGTGACTGGTGGTAGCAATCTTACCGCTGGTCACAGCCCTTGATTCCCGCGCTGTCATGCAGATGACAGCGGGAAACCAGGGATGTTCTGGGCCTTGTTCAGATTCGGGAGTCTGAAAACGAACATTTTTTTGAAGTTCGGGTTTATTTGCCGAACCCGAACATGAAAACGTTTGCTCATCTCTCCTTGTAATCCTCTGACTGTTGACGTCGAGTAGCCAAGGAGAATGAGTCGCCTCCAGCGGGCTCTGGAGCTGCGCTGAGCTCAGGAGCGGTGTCCTGTCACTCAGTGAGCTCTGCTCAATGCAGGGCCCCGCTCGCTGGACCGAGTCATTCACCTTGGCGTCAGCGGTCAGAAGATTACATCGGGGGACCTCTCCGGACAGGTGAGTACAAAGATTTTATTATATTATTCTTATTTTTACACACAGATATTGCGGGACCAGACTACTACTCCCAACATTGTTCCTTGCTTGTGCTAGCGCAAGGAAGGGACAATGATGAGGGGAGCGTTCAGCACCTGGTGCTTGTGAACAGTGCTAACTGTACACTGATTCCCAGGTGCCGATATGTGTCACACTTTTGTTCAGCGTAGGACATTTTGCGGACCGTGCAGTGTGCGGACCTGTCTACGTGTGGAGCACACGGACACACGGTCTGTGGGAAAGCACTGACATGTGCACAGACCCATAGATTTGAATAGGTCCACGTGAGGCAGTGTCTCCAGTACCTGTGGAAACTGTCACCACTGGTACTGGCATGCTGTGGGTGGTGCAGCCATAACTGTGTTATCTCCACACTTGGGCTGTGGAGCCTGGAGCACGCAGACGCCTCACTACAGGCGGGATCACTGCGCGTCACTTGCTATTGGCCCCGCCCTGCCGGCATTCTTACCTCACTCAGAGCCGGCGCCTCCGCCACATGGCGAGCACTATATAAACATGGCTGCAGCGTGCTGTGGGGGAGCGCCCCTGGGATAAGCAGCAGCTGTGTGCCGGCGCTGTATACACAACACTGACACTGTGAAGCACACTACTACCACAGACCGCTGAGTCCTGTATGCCATGAGTGCCAGCCAAGTCCCTGCTGCCTGCGCTACAGCTGTGGGGAGCCATGGGCTGGCACCAGCGCTTGCCGGCAGCTACACCGGTGTGTCAGTCAGCGCTAAGCCCACTGATAATGCCGGGCGGTTGTCAGCGGCGCCCCCTGCTGTCTGCACTCTGCTGGGGAAAGTGACAGCGGCTCCAAAGATGTCAGCAACGCCGCCGCCAGGTACCCCCCTCAAAGCGGCTCCGGCAGCCATCCAGTTACCGGCCAACTTCCACATCCCCCCGGGTGAGTACTGCCGGCTCTGCCCGGGTGCTGCATCTACAGCTCAGAACAATTGCTAAACTAGCACTTCCCAATGGCGCTGCCGGTCCTCATTACAGCGGGGGTTAGCCGAGGCCATACCTGGAGGAGACCCTATACGGGGCAATAATGGCCGGAATTGGCTTTAACCCCTTCAGAATCAAGCCATTTAGGAAGCAGAGACGATATTTGCTGTTGTGTCCCAAAATTGAGAGAGACGGTTTTCCATTTGTGCGTTGTTTTTCAGAACCACCACTTGTAGTTCTGGTATCTAGCTGACATTTTACAATGCTATATACTTTCATCATATATATATATATATATATATATATATATATATATATATATATATATATATATATATATTTTAAATGGAGATTATGCAGTCCAGGAATATAAAGCCTGTGTTGCCTATAAGGGTATGTGCACACGCTCAGTAATTGGATTGGACGCAACGCATTTGAGCTGCATGCAAACCGCAGCGGCCAGATGTTACAGCATAGTGGATGGGATTTGTAGACTTAGGGAGTCACTAGTCTCCGCAATAGAAATTCTATCAGTGCAATGTATAGGATGCGGTGAATCCTCATGGTTCAGTGAACACATGCGGAGTCACCCGCGTGCAGCGCTTTGGACGCAGCGTAAAGTATACTGCATTCAAAGCTCTGCCTGTACGGATAGTGTGCACATACCCTGAAGGGCTAAGCTGGTGTTTTTTGGGCATCACTCACTTTCACAGTGGATGTTGCATCTCCCACAATGACCTGACTCGTTCCACACAAAAAAACAAGCCCCAATATGACCTCATCAATAGAAACATGAAGGATAAAGTGTGAAATGTGTTAATATTGTGCAAAAGTAGTAACCCAATAAAACTCCAAAACCCTCCAAATATTTGATATCACCATAATCATTCTGACCCCTAGAATTTAATAGGGACAGAAGTGAACAGTGGTGGCTCACCCCTTTAATTCTATTAATTCTAGGGGTCACAGTGATTCTAATTATATTATATCTGGATTTTTTTGTTGTTATACTACTTTTGCACAACTATAGCAAATTTCATAAAATAATGTAATTAAAGTTATGTACTCCTATTCTAAGAGACATAACTTTTTTTTTAATGTTTCCATTGATGTATTCATATATGAGCTTATTTTTTTGGGTGGGGGATATTAGTCATTTATTTACTTTAATAAAAGCGTTTTGGAGTACATATAAATTAATGAACTTATTTATTTGCAGGGAGAAATGAAGAAACAAAAGCAAATTGTCACTTTTACTGGGGTTTTTTTGTTTTGCATCTCATCGAGAATTGATTTATATTATACTGGTCATAACTAGTGTTGAGCGAGCACTAAAATGCTTGGGTGCTCGAAGCTCGGGCCGAGCTCGCCGTGATACTCGGGTGCTCGACCCGAGCAACGAGCCCAATGTTAGTCTATGGGAGACTCGAGCATTTTTGCGGTGACACCCCCGGCAGTCTTTTAAAAGCCTAACAAGTGCCCAAAACGATAGTGACAGTGCTCAAATGACATGGGGACAGCATGGGGATCGCCCCAGGAAGCATTTCTGACCCCCAGGTCACTGCTGTCAACAACGTGGTCAGAGGTATTAAGCCACTTTTACGGGCTCACAATAAAACGTTCAAAAATGAAAATGAATCTTTTTTCCTGTGAAATATGTTATGCTTTGTTTTGTTGTAATGCAAGCGCATGTATGTAGTAGCAGCTAGTCCTGAGGTGGTCAGCGTTTTGGCGCATATCCTACCTCCTCCGAGGATTGCTGGATGTTTTCCTGCTACTATCCCAGTTCTATGACTCCCGTTAAAACAAAGCTTCAGGTGATGAATGATGGATGAGGTGGTGGCAAAGGAGAGCAGGAGGAACAGGGACCATTCACATCAATATCAGGCCAGTCAACCAGATATGTCTTGTAGGATATGTTTCTGTAACAAAAGGAGCGGTTCGGCTACACAGTTATAGGGCATACAGTGAGTGCAATGCCTACCAAAAATTTCGAGCCACTCCAATGCCCCTTGGAAATGACATGGAGGTCAGAGGGCGTTAACTAAACCTTTTTTTCGATTTATAGCAACTGGGTCTCCCGTGCACTGTTGGCCTAAGCAGTGAATGGAAGGCTTTCCAAAAATTATGAGGAACTGCAATGCCCCTTACAAGAGCCATGTGTGGCACCCCAGGGGTCTGGTCACCACAGTAATAGAGATATTACGTCGGAGAGCAAGTGGGAGGTTTCCTGGTCAGGATCCCTTAAACATGCAACATCCTCCTGCCCCAGTCCTGGGAGGGGAGAATTCTGCCCTTATAAACTGGATCTGGGGCGGGGTTGAGTGAGTCAGAGAACAGAGAACAGTCAGAGTCAGAGTGAGAGCAAGGGAAAGTAACAGCAAGGAGCTCTGTAGGAGCTAGGTGCTAAAGACCAGGGGCTGGAAGCTGAGCAGAGCTCACCCTGGCAGAAGACAATCGGACACAGGAGTCTGAGGCTGTGAGGACTTTTCCAGCAGCAGCAGAAACCAGCCGGCAGGGGATTTCAGGTCCTCTGGCCATAGAAGCCCGGAGGCTCGGTCACAAGCAAGGGACCAGCACCGCCGTCGTGGAGCGGAGGCTAACCGAAGGCCCCAAGCCCCGTGGGGAGTTATCCCATTCTCTGCTGCGCACACAACACCAGCCTCAGCGGTCTGCCTCGCAGCGGTGGTACTCCCTGACCGCAATCCACGGGTGGCGCAGTCGGACAATTAACCTCAAAACCTAAGAAAGACTGCCACTGGTTTGACCAGCCTGAGCCACGGGACCGGTCACCACCATGGAGACTACAGACCCCAGAGACCCGGCACCGGGTATCCCACACACGTGTACACACGGCCCAGGGGGCGCGTCACATGCAGTACAGCATATTACAAACATAAGTCCCATTATTGGGGAGTGGGTGTCCCATAGTATTTGCTTACGCCTTGCAAGCAAAAGCTGCCAAAAATAAGGACGGAGGAACTTGCAATGCTGGCACCCTGGTGGTATAGTGGTGGTGGAGGCTGAGGATAAGGAGAAGAAGATTAAACAGCCGAAACGAGGAAGCGGTGCATGTGAATACACCTCCCGAAATAACACAGTGGATTTGACTTTGTTACTCTGCTGTCATTTGGTGGTGATGAGAAGTCTGGCCCAATCCAGCCCTTGTTCATTTTGATAAGGGTCAGCTTGTCAGCATTGTCAGTTGACAGGCGAGTGCGCTTATCAGTTATAATTCCCCCAGCGGCACTAAAAACACGCTCCGATAACACGCTAGCGGCAGGGCAGGCCAGGACCTCCAAGGCGTACAGAGCGAGTTCATTCCAAGTGTCCAGCTTGGATACCCAATAATTAAAAGGCACAGAGGAATCACGGAGGACGCTGGTACGATCAGCAAGGTACTCCCTCACCATCTTTTGAAACTTTCCACTCCATTTGTGAGGATACCCCGCGCCTCAGGGCCTGTAAGCTGGGCGGGTGTCAGAAAACTGTCCCAGAACGTTGACCGTGTTCCCCTGTCTCTGCTGGATTGGAGTTGCATCTCTCTCGCCTGTATGCCTTGGTTGGGCAACGAACTGTGACCTCTGCCGCTAGCGTGTTCAGATGGGAATTTTTTTAAGAGTTCTGCAGCAAGGGCCTTCTGGTACTGCCCCATTTTTGTAGACCTCTCCACCTCAGGAATAAGAGAGTGAAAGTTCTCCTTGTAGCGGGGGTCTACAAGTGTCACCAACCAGTAATGACTGTCACCAAACATTTTGACAACGTGAGGGTCACGGTTAAGGCAGCGTAACATAAAGTCAGCCATGCGTGCCAGACTGGTAACGGGCAAGATTTCCGTGTCCTCACCAAGATGACGACTGACCATGCTCTCCTCCTCCTCTTCCTCCTCCCCCCTGTCCTCAGGCCACCCACGCTGAACCGACGGTATGACACTTGTACAGGTACTACCGTCTACAACGCATGATAGCAGCTCCTGTTCTTCCTCCTCCTCCTCTCCCTCATTGTCCCCCAATGCACGATGAGATGAGGCTGGGCTGTGTGTAATCGCCCGCTACGGCTTCTTGTTCCATCTCATCATACTCTGGCTGTAATGCCTCCTCTTTAATTCTCTGCAGAGAGCGTTGCAAAAGACAGACAAGCGGGATGCTGACACTAATGATGGCGTCATCGCCACTCACCATCTTGGTGGCCTCCTCAAAGTTTGTCAGGATGGTACATATGTCAGACATCCAGGTCCACTCCTGAGGTCTTATGTGTGGAGTCTGACCTGAATATTGACGGCCTTGTTGCAGCTGGTACTCCACAACTGCTCTCTTCTGCTCACAAATCCTTTGCAACATGTGGAGGGTAGAGTTCCAACGTGTGGGGACATCACACACCAGTCGGTGTGCCGGAAGCTGCAAACGCTGCTGCAACACAGCAAGGGCGGCGGAAGCTGTAGCCGACTTGCGAAAATGAGCTGACAGGCGGCGTACTTTCACGAGCAGATCTGGCAACTCTGGGTACGATTTAAGAAACCGCTGAACCATGAGGTTAAGCACATGAGCCAGGCATGGTACGTGTGTGATCTCACCTCGCCTCAGAGCCGCCACCAGGTTACGGCCATTGTCACACACGACCATGCCGGGATGTAGGTTCAGCGGTCTCAGCCACAGATCTGCCTGCTCTTTCACAGCTGTCCACAACTCACAAGCAGTGTGAGGTTTATCACCTAAGCTTATGAGTTTCAGCACAGCCTGTTGCCGCTTGGCGGAGGCAGTACTGCAATGCTTCCAGCTTGTAACTGATGTGGTGATATCTGAGATGGAGGCTGAACATGAGGAGGAGGAGGAGGAGGAGGATGCGCAGGAGCTGTACACTGTGGGGGCAACTCTGACTGACATAGGGCCTGCAATCCTCGGTGTGGGGAGGATGTGTTCCGTCCCAAGGTCCGACTGGGTCCCGGCTTCCACTATGTTTACCCAGTGTGCCGTCAGAGAGATGTACCGTCCCTGGCCACAAGCACTTGTCCACGTGTCCGTTGTCAGGTGGACTCTCCCAGTAACTGCGTTGTTGAGGGCACGGCAGATGCTTTGGGACACGTGCTTGTGTAGTTCGGGGATGGCACACCGGGCAAAATAGTGTCGGCTGGGGACCGAGGGACGGCGACCGCCATAAGATTGCGGAAGGATTCCGTCTCCACCAGCCTAAAAGGCAGCATTTCCAACGCAAGCAGTCGTGAAATGTGCAAATTTAGGACTGTGGCCTGTGGGGCGTTAGCTGCGAATTTCCGCTTTCGTTCAAAGGTCTGGGATATGGACAATTGAACGCTGCGGTGGGACGTGGACGAGGACGTTGATGCAGTTTCTTGAGAAACTGCCATAACAAGTGCAGACTGAGAGGAGGGGGCATCTTTACATGCAGTATGGACAGGGGATTGGCTTGCACACACAACAGGGGGTTCTATTGCACGCACAACAGTGGAAGAAGCAGTGGTGACACCCGCTGACACTGGTCGTGGACCCTGGGTTTCGCCTCACAAAGTCGGGTCCTTTGCTGCCATGTGCCTGATCATGCTGGTGGTGGTCAGGCTGGTAGTTTTGTCACCCCTGCTGATGCTGGCATGGCAGGTGGAACATATGGCCTTTTTGGGGTTATCAGCAGAGTCTTTAAAAAAATTCCAGACTCTGGAAGACCTACCGCTTGTACTGGCAACGTCCCTCGTGTTGGTGTTACGGGGAACGCTTGCCTGCCTTCTGTCTGCGGCCACCACACTGCTTCTTCCTGCCTGTTGGGGTACTCTGCCTCCCTCCCCTTGTGTGCTGCTGGCCTCACTCTGCATGTCCTCCTTCCACGTTGGGTCAGTTACTAGATCCTCCACCACCTCCTCCTCTTCCATTTGCGCACCACGATCCTCCTCCTCACTTCCTGGCAATTGTGTCTCGTCATCGTCCACCTCTTGTGACAGATTGCCAACATCGACTTCCTGTGGCCGTGGCTGTTCAAATATTTGGGCATCGCAACATGGGATCTCCTCTTCCACCACTTCAAGCGTATCAGGCGAGGGGCCCAAATATGGAAATGGACCAGTGAACAGCTCTTCAGAGTGTCCAAGTGTGGGATCACTTGCTGTCTGACGACACTCGGCATGGTGGGAGGAAGGAGCATCAGGGTGAGGAGGAGTGTGCGGTCGAGACTCACGGCTACTAAGAGTTGACCGTGTGGAAGACAGACCAGAGGTGGTGGTGCCCAGGTAACTGGAAGTATTATCTGCTATCCAATTAATAACCTGTTCACACTGATCAGTTCTCAATACTGGTGTTGTTCTGTGCTTCCCTAGTAATTCGGTCAAGAAGTGGGAGCGAGAAGATGTGGCTGTTGGTTGTGGCACATTTTCACCTTGGCCACGGCCCCGTCCTCTGCATGAACCATCACCAGAACGTCCACTTCCAAGTCCCTTGCCACGCGCTTTGCCCATTGTAAATGAAGTAAAATAGCTTACACTATCAATGGAAAAAGGGTAATAAAGAGTAGATTAGAACCGTGGAAGAGGAAAACCACAATTATTGTTTACTGGGGTATACCACACTTTTTTAAATAGAGATATTTGCGGCTGAACAGTGAGCAACACACTCAAACTGCTTTTTTTTTTTTAGATACCAAAGGCCCAAAACTGGATAGTACAGCTATTTGACCCGTGGAACTGCGAAACCACACTGGGATGTCGGGCCTACACAAGACTATTTTCAACAGATATATTTTTGTGTCACAACAGTCAGGAGACACTACTGTTTTTCTTTACGGAAAATATACCAAAACCTGAATGATAGATTTTTTACCGTGGGATGGCAAAACCACAGTTATTGTTTACTGGGGTATACCACACTTTTTTAAATAGAGATATTTGCGGCTGAACAGTGAGCGACACACTCAAACTTTTTTTTTTTTTTTTTTAGATACAAATGGCCCAAAATGGATAATACAGAAGTTTGAACCGTGGAAGTGCAAAACACTTCTGTTTCTCTAGCCTACACCAGACTATTTTCAACAGTTATATTTGTGTCTGAAAAATCAGAGACACGCTTTTTTTTGGGAGGGGGGACACACCAAAAGGTTAATAAGACGGGTATTTGTACAGTGTGAAGGAGGAAAAAAAAGGAGGATTTAGATGAAAAAAAAAGGATTTTTCCTGGCCCCCGACACCTGGTGCTAAGTCCAGTAATTTCAGCAACAGGAGCACACAGGACTGTAATGCAGCATTTGCTGGTATAACCACTGTGTCTCTTATACAGCCTGCCTGCCTGGTATCTGGGATGGATATTAGTCCTGAAAAGGACTGTTTGTTTGTTCTGGCGGCCTTTACAGACCCTACACTAACTATTTCGCAGTTTATATCTCTCCCTAAATCAGCAGCGCTGTCCCTACACTGTCTAATCCGGAGCGACTGTGTCCAAGATGGCGGCGCCCGGTTTTAAATACTCGAGGTGACGCTGTGCGGCCAGCCAATCACTGTAATGCCCACAACCAACATGGCTGCAGCATTACAGTGACTGGCTGGCAATCCCTGCATGTTCATTGGCTCTGTAAAGAGCGCCAAACATGCAGGGCGGAGACCCGAGCTCCCGCCCGAGTAACCCGGAAATGCTCGGTGCTCGCCGAACATTCCGAGTAGCGTGATGCTCGGGCGAGTACCGAGCAGTGTCGAGCATGTTCGCTCAACACTAGTCATAACGACTTTAATACACTGCTCAAAAAAATAAAGGGAACACTTAAACAACAGAATATAACTCCAAGTAAATCAAACTTCTGTGAAATCAAACTGTCCACTTAGGAAGCAACACTGATTGACAATCAATTTCACATTCTGTTGTGCAAATGGAATAGACAATAGATGGAAATTATTGGCAATTATCAAGACCCACTCAATAAAGGAGTGTTTCTGCAGGTGGGGACCACAGACCACATCTCAGTACCAATGCTTTCTGGCTGATGTTTTGGTCCCTTTTGAATGTTGGTTGTGCTCTCACACTCGTGGTAGAATGAGACGGACTCTACAACCCACAGAAGTTGCTCAGGTAGTGCAGCTCATCCAGGATGGCACATCAATACGAGCTGTGGCAAGAAGGTTTGCTGTGTCTGTCAGCGTAGTGTCCAGAGGCTGGAGGCGCTACCAGGAGACAGGCTAGTACAACAGGAGACGTGGAGCCGGCCGTAGGAGGGCAACAACCCAGCAGCAGGATCGCTACCTCCGCCTTTGTGCAAGGAGGAACAGGAGCAGCACTGCCAGAGCCCTGCAAAATGACCTCCAGCTGGCCACAAATGTGCATGTGTCTGCACAAACTATTAGAAACCGACTCCATGAGGGTGGTATGAGGGCCCGACGTCCACAGATGGGGGTTGTGCTCACCGCCCAAGACCTTGCAGGATGCTTGGCATTTGCCACAGCACACCAGGATTGGCAAAGTCTCCACTGGCGCCCTGTGCTCTTCACAGATGAAAGCAGGTTCACACTGAGCACATGTGACATACGTGACAGAGTCTGGAGACGCCGTGGAGAGCGATCTGCTGCCTGCAACATCCTTCAGCATGAGCGGTTTGGCAGTGGGTCAGTAATGGTGTGGAGTGGCATTTCTTTGGAGGGCCGCACAGCCCTCCATGTGCTCGCCAGAGGTAGCCTGACTGCCATTAGGTACCGAGATGAGATCCTCAGACCCCTTGTGAGACCATATGCTGGTGTGGTTGGCCCTAGGTTCCTCCTAATGCAGGACAATGCCAGACCTCATGTGGCTGGAGTGTGTCAGCAATTCCTGCAAGATGAAGGCGTTGAAACTATGGACTGGCCCGCCCGTTCCCCAGACCTGAATCCGATTGAGCACATCTGGGACATCATGTCTCGCTCCATCCACCAACGTCACGTTCCACCACAGACTGTCCAGGAGTTGGCGGATGCTTTAGTAAAGGTCTGGGAGGAGATCCCACAGGAGACCATCCGCAGCCTCATCAGGAGCATGCCCAGGCGTTGTAGGGAGGTCATACAGGCACGTGGAGGCCACACACAATACTGAGCCTCATTTTGACTTGTTTTAAGGACATTACATCAAAGTTGGATCAGCCTGTAGTGTGTTTTTCCCCCTTAATTTTAGGGGTGACTCCAAATCCAGGCCTCCATTGGTTAATAAATTTGATTTCCATTGATGATTTTTGTGTGATTTTGTTGTCGGCACATTCAACTTTGTACAGAACAAAGTATTCAATGAGAATATTTCATTCCTTCAGATCTAGGGTGTGTTATTGGAGTGTTCTCTTTATTTTTTTGAGCAGTGTTTTTATAAAGGAATCGGTCAGCAGGATTTCACACCACAAATTATGTGCTCAAGTAGCTCTTTCCTGAATATCTTTTACATGGCCAGTCCGTTCCTCTGTTACTGAGAAATCTGCTTTTGATTTGTATGTTAGATCTGAAGCCTCTGTCACTCCAGCCTCTATGCTGTGTAGTTCTGACAAAGAAGCCGTTTGTTTTTTATTTATTTATTTTTTTGTGTGAAATCATCTGGTCACACAGATTTTCAGCACATCAATTTCTGATGTGGGGAAACAGCTTTTAGGTGTTGAGTTTCTCCATTAATTTCAATGTGGACGCTAATGGTACGTTCCTACATCATGGATTTTTTTGGCGTCAATTTTATACAGCAAAACCTGTTCTTCAAGGGCATTTTGTTCAGGATTTTTCTTGCAGTTTTGGTGGTTTTTTTTTTTTCAGCGTGTTTTTTCACGGTCTTTCTGTCTTTTTATGCATGTACATAAAGTTCTGTGAAAAAAAAACAAACAAAAAAAAAAACCATTCTACTTTGGCATAAAAAACGCTGAAACAAATTTTGGTACGTTTTTGATGCGTGTTTTTTTTCACCACCCATTACTTCCTATGGGTTTAAAAAAAATGCTGAAAGAAGTGACATACTCTATTTTCCAAAAAAACATGCAAGGCACAAAATCCTGAACAAAAAAACCCCATGATGTGTGAACAGAGAATTCTGGAATCTCATAGACTTTGCTGGTACTGCAAAAGGCAGCTGAAAATTTGCATAAAAAACTGCATAAAAAAACCACGATGTGTGAACATAACTGCACATTTAGGTTAACACTTCTGCTGTAGCTTTGCTCTGTCCTGTTTTGCTACGTTTCCACAACAAGAAAAAAAACAACACAAAAACGTGTGAGAAAATGCAGGCAACATGCATGGATTTTAGATGCAGAAATGCTGCTGATTTCATTTTATAAATGCGCAATATGTGAACCAGGTGTAAATGCTCCAACCCTTTAATTGGATCGTCATTTAAAGGTTAGTGACCAGGGGGTGTAGCTGTGGCTAGACCACCCCTGATGTAATATTTTCTATCTGTTCTGTGCAGAGACCACATGACTACATATTTGTATTATAAAGATGCCATTGATGCTTGTGTTGCAGTTTCTTGTAGTGCTTATTCAGTAAGATCTCTAGATCTCCTTAGATTTCAGAGGGGATGTAATCTGCAGGAATCGGGTAGATATGCCACACGTTAGCACCCTGCAATACTCAGGAAAGGGAGAGGAGTTGGGGCACATCTTACATTTTGAATTTATTATTTGCATCATGCTTTTTGTGCTATATTGACTGTGGCTTCTTGTCTGCAGGTACTGTTCTTATAAAGAGCAGCAATGGGCAGCTTATGCTGGTCTCCCAACAAGCTTTGGCACGAGCTCAGGCTCATGGACAAACTTCAAGTGCAAGACCACCTATGTCTTCTAGTGCTGCCACCATACAGGTCTACAATATACAGGTAGCCATGTGGACAAATATAGTACAATCACCACCTTTGCAATAGTGGAACTGTTTGTTCAATATTTTTTTTCTGGATTGTCATAGTAACCCCAAAGATTTAAAGGGTTATTCCCATCTTCATAGATGTTTTGCATTTACTGTTTGTTAATTTTAACAGCTGTTCTTGAGATATTCACACTTTTCCCTACAATCTGACACCACTGCAGAGAGTCAGAGTTCAGAGAGTTCCTGATGTTATGTTTTATTGCTTCAGCAAAGTGTATGTGATTTATAGAAATCTCATGACCACAGTGCTGTTTTTTTTTTTTTTTTTTTTTTTTTTTTTTTTTGTATCTTTTTAATGGATCAATAAAGCTTTTTTTTTTTTTTCCTCAAAATTTGGATTTTGAGTTCTGTATAAGATTACCTTGTTTTCACAGAAATAATTGATACAGCCTTTGCTACTTTGGTATTTGTAGCTTCCATGTCTTATTGATGTATCAGGTTTGTTGTTAAAGAGTAACCGTCGTTTTAACTTTTATTTCATGAATCAATAGTACACATAAAAATAAATGTACAGTGGATACAGAAAGTATTCAGACCGCTTTAAATTTTTCACTCTTTGTTCCATTGCAGCCATTTGGTGAATTCTAAAAAGTTCATTTTTTTTTTCTCATTTTGACTGAAAAAAAACAGAAATGTAGAAATTTTTGCAAATTTATTAAATAAGAAAAACTTCCGTACCCACTGTATTAGCTAGAGACATGGCTCTTACCTCCTCCTCTACCCTATTACATAGGAGAGTGCAGTTACTATTCATAAGATTCTATCTCAGTAAGTAATCTAAGGCTGCATGCCCACGATGCGTTTTTCATGTGTTTCCGCTGCGGAATTTCCGCAGCGGAAACGCATCAAAAACGCATGGTAATCCGCACCCCATGGTCCCCAATGGCATTCCGCAATGTCAATGCACATGCTGCGGATTTTTCCGCAGCGTTTCTGCAGCGCTCCTAAATCCGCAGCATGTTCATTAATTTTGCGGAAGCGCAGCGGAATTGCCGCCATTGACTTGCATTGAGACGCATATAATCCGTGTCAGTACATTTGTGCACGCGGAATTTATGCGTCTCTATGTGCGGATGGTACCCAGTTCTGGAGGAGAGGAGACTCTCATCCAGACCTGGGTACCATTGTACCTGTAAAAAAAAGAATAAAATAATAAAGTTATATTCACCTGTCCGGCGGCTTCTCTCTGCTTGCCGGCAGCTCTTATCTTCCAGGACCTGAGATGATGTCGCGGTCATGTGACCGCAGGCTGTCTCGCGAGATGCTGGCAACCCGGAAGAAGCCAGGACGAGCGCGACAGCACACGCGGTGGGGCATCGGAGGTAAGTATAGCTTTATTTTTTTATTTTTACGGTCACACTATATAAATCCATGCCTTTTGCATGGATTTATATAGTGTGACCTAGTTGTCAAGCACTTTCCAAGTGATGCTATCACCTGGAAAGTACTTGTCAGTCCATATGCGGAAACGCATGCGTTAACGCGTGTGAATCCGCATGTATTCTGCAGGAAAAACGCATGTACAATCTGCATGCGTTTTTTCTGGCAGGGAGATGCAGAAACGCTGCAGAAATTTTCTGCTTCATTTCTGCATCGTGGACACATAGCCTAACAATCTGGCTTCACTGAATACGGATTGTACCCAATAATATTGAAAATGAATGATCAGTCCTGGAAGAGGGGATTTCCCTGATAAGTTATGTTACAAAGTTTCTTATTTTCATGTGTACTATTCATGAACTAAAACATTAAAACGACGGTTATGCTTTAACCCCTTATTGACCAAGCCAATTTTTACAATTCTGACCACTGTCACTTTATGAGGTAATAACTCTGGAACGCTTCAACGGATCTCACTGATTCTGAGATGCTTTTTCATGACATGTTGTACTTCATAATAGTGATAAAAAAATTTCTATATGACTTTTGTTTATTTGTGAAAAAAAACAGAAATTTGGCGACAATTTAGAAAATTTAGCAATTTTCAAACTTTGAATTTTCATGCCCTTACATGTTACACAAAATAGTTGCTAAATAACATTTCCCACATGTCTACTTAACATCAGCACAATTTTTGCAACAATTTTTTTTTTTTGTTAGGAAGTTATAAGGGTTAAAAGTTGACCAGCGATTTCTAATTTTTCCAACAAAATTTACAAAACCATTTTTTTAGGGTCCACATCACATTTGAAGTGACTTTGAGGGGTCTGTATGACAGAAAGTACCCAGAAGTGACACCATTCTAGAAACTGCACCCCCCCCCCTAAAGTTAGTTTTGCAATTTCTCCTGAGCACGCGGATATCCCAAATGTGGGGGAAAACCACTGTTTGGGTGCACATCAGGGCTCGGAAAGGAAGGAGCACTGTTTGACTTTTTGAACGCAAAATTGTCTGGAATGTAGAGCGGATGCCATGTCGCGTTTGGAGAGCCCCTGATGTGACTAAACAGTGGAAACAACCCCCAAAAGTGACATAATTTTGGAAACTAGACCTCTCGAGGATTTTATCAACGGGTATAGTGAGCATTTTAAATCCAGAGGTACGAAAAATAGAATTTGATAACATTGGGTCATCATATTGAATTTGTTGTCATTAGTGATGAGCTCGCTACTTGCATTTGCATTGGGTACTCGGGGTTTGCGGCTGTTAGACACCCAAAAAAAAAATTGCAGGGATTGCCCGTGAATGGCAGGCAATCCCTGCTTGTTATGTTTTACTGTATAACCGCCACGAAACATGGGGCGAGGACTCGAGCATGTCACTCGAGCACCTGCGATACTCGGTGCATACCTGAGCACCCGATGAAAACTCAAGTAGCGAGCACTTGCGCTCAACACTAGTCATCATATCGTCGTCGTTTTTTGTTTTTTTTTCTTTTGAAAAAATCACAACCCTAATCCTAATCCCAAAGAATGGGGGGAAATTTTTTTTTTTTTTTTTAAATTTTAGAATTAAATAAAATGACAAAGGGGATTTGATTTATTTCTTTTCTTTTGATCACTGTGATATGGTTTATCACAGTGATCAAAAGGAACCAATAGGGGAGATTCCCTATTGTTGCCGGGTACCGGCCGGCAGATCTAGGTGGGCGCATTGCGCATGCGCCAGCCATCTTCTCTTTATTTTTTTGCACCGGAAGATGACGAAGGGCCCAGGGGGCTTCATTTCTCTTTCTGTATATCATGTCAGAGGAGAGAGAAATGATTAACTGCTGGCACACTTTTTTTTTTTTCCTTCCGTGATCGCAGTTAATCAATGAATAACAGTGATTACGTAATCGGGGACCCAAAAAAACGGCCCTGAATATGTTCTCCAGGGTTTCAGCTTCCCCCAGTAGCTGAGACCCCGGAGACTTTCCAGCGCTGGGGGCGCTACACTGTTATTTCTCAGCGCTGTGAAAAAGCGTCGCTGAGGAATAAGTACCCTTAACTGCTTCCGTGAAAAGGCTTATCGGTGGTCGTTAAGGGGTTAAGCTCCCCATACATAATAGATGACTGTTTGCCTATAATTCTCTCCTGGGCCCACCATGCACAAGAAAGTTCAGCCGGACACTCTTGTTTTCTTTATGAAATAGTCGCTGTTAAACTCTGTACTCATTTTTGATACTTTGCTGTGTTGCCCATGGGACAAGGATGATGATTCTCTGGTGTTTTTATTGATTAAAACATGGAAAATTTTGCAAGCCTACTTGGCTACTATTTTGTACCACATCACCGTAGGCCCAATGCGATGTACATATGCATTTAGTTGATTGAATCAGAAGTGGTATTCAGACTTAGGACTTCAAACATGGATATGAATGATAATGTTTGAGCCATGATAAAGGGAACCTGACGGTTAATAGTCATGGCCGGAAGTGTTGGAACCCTTTTGAAATTGTTCCAGAAAGTCAAGTATTTACCCCAGAAAATTATTGCAATTATACATATTTTGGTATATGCTTGTTGATTTCCTTTGTGAGTATTGCAACAATGCAAAAAAACTGATTGAAAAAAGACTACTTGGACATAATTTCACACAACTCCAAAAATGGGCCGAAAAAAAATTGTTGGCACCTTTCCCAAATTGTGGGTAAACAACTTTGAAAGAGCATCTCATGAGTGAAACAAACTCACCTGTGGCAAGTAACAGGTGTGGGCAATGTGAAAATCCCACCTGAAACTAGATAAAAAGGGGAGAAGTTGAGTCAGTCTTTGCATTGTGTGTCTGTGTGTGCCATGTTAAGCAGAACAGAAAGAGAAGAGAACTGTCTGAGGACTTGAGAACCAAAATTGTTAAACAATATCAACAATCTCAAGGTTACAAGTCCATCTCCAGAGATCTTGATGTTCCTTAGTTCACGGTGCTTAACATAATCAAGACGATAGCTGAATGGCTCAGAAACGTACAGCATGCAGAAAATGGGATTGATGAATCTTCTGAAGGACTAGTTATTGTCCCCAACATGTTCTATTATCCACCAAATTTTCAGAGTTAAGGCACATTCAGATATCCGTACAAAGCGGTCTGAGATCAGACCGCAATGCAAGGACTGGCCTAAGGTCTTCCGAGCCAAGCGTGACAGCTTCATAGAATTATATCTTTGACCTATTTATACAGACGTTTAATTCACCCTAAGTAAAAGAAACCTTCCCCTACAGATAAAGTAACAACGCTAATGATTCCTTCTCTTATCATTTCTTGTTTACTTAAAGAATTCTGGAAAGCATCTGGTATCGAGCCTGGCGAGCAGCAGTGAGAAAACGGTACCTCTGTCTGCTGCCTTGACACCAGTGTCCCAAACAAAAACTTTTCAGAAGAACCCAAATATAATGCAAGTATGTATTAGATAAGTAACAGATTAAATGTGGCGTAAAAAAAGCAGCCAACTTCCTACACGACGTATGAGCAAGATGTAGTTAGTCACCCTAAATGAATACACACTTCAAATACAAAATTTGGGGAGTGTAACACTGGGAATCCTAAGTGTGTGATATATATACTTTGACAGTTTGATCATCACTTGACAACTCGTACAAGTTATGTACTTGCGGTCATGTGCCGCTTCCATTTATCTCAATGCTCAGTTGCATATTGGCAGCTTTGAAGCGGCGCTGAAGTGGTCACGAGCGGAATCCTAAGTCTGCATTACAAAGTTTTAGGCAATCTCGCACTCGCCCTCTCGCATCCTTTCCCACCACCACCTCCCCAATTTTTGTTTTGTACTCTGCTCGGAAAACACCTTTGAAGGGAATATGTCACAATTATTTTATATAAACATGCATATGTATAACTTGTTTAAAATGAACTGTTGTAATATTTATTTTAGCCACAGGGGGCTGCTATATTTGCTGCTGTGTAAGTGTGAAAGCATCACAATTGCATTGAACAGACAGAGGGCATTGTTTGAGGGTTGGATGCCGACCCTGTCTCATATGTTTGCAGCTGCTTCAGCTGTGAATTGTGCACGTTCCCTGGTATAACCATTTCATAGCTGTAGGGGATGCCTGGCGCTATTTTCTTGTAGCGCCGCATTATGTGCTGAGCTATAATTTCCCTCTGTTACTGCTACTTACTGTGATCAGAGCAGAGCAGTCAAATCATTGCCTGGTGCAGCGCTGTGATCACAGAATTTACCGGTGACGGCAGGTCCAATCAATAGGGCTGAGACACTGACTTCAGCCTGCGGTGAGAACAGGCCATTGGATGAAGTTGCTACCACAAGCCCTTTGGCCCGGACCTGCTGTCACCGTATAATGGTGATTACTATGATCAGATCGCTGCAGGCGGCAAAGATATGACTGCTCTGCTCTGATCACGGCAAAAAACGACTTCCTATCCTCCACCCCTGCTCTATTGCTTCTTCTTAGGTTAACTTATTAGGCTTTTCATCTGCTGTTTTTTTTGTATATGTTCCTGGGAAAGCTAAGTGGCAAGCTCCACTAGGAACAGATACAATGAACAGTGACTGAAGAACCTAATAACATAGGAGGAGGCATTAGTGGAGGGTTAGTTTGCATCCCCCGCCCTAACTCCGGCCCTGGTCATCACACACTGCTAAATATTAAAATTAAACACGCGCGCTTACACCCACACCCCCCCCCCCCCTTTAATTTTTTTTGTTTGTTCTTTTTTCCAAACTTCAGAATTTTTTTTCAAACTTTAGAAAAAAAATACTATACAAGATGCAAACAAAACCCTAAACACAATGGAGACTTTTTGTTTATTCACTGCATATTCATATTCCACCATTAGGAAGGTGCCATTTAAATTTTCACCTCACTTACCTGGAAAACCAGAACGGGCGCTGCCAGCTCTACTCCGTGAAACTGTCCACATGTCAATATAATATCGCAGTCACCAACAAAATGGCTCTGCACTGTGATCGTTAAAGTTAACAGAGGGGTCCTTTTCAAACACCCAGAAGGGGAGGGAAGGAGTGACATCAGACACATGGAGCAGATCCCACCCGCATTTGCTGCAGTCGTAATTTGAGCAAGCACTAGACTGGGTTTTCATGACAAATTTTCCCCAGTGTTTAAAAGTTAGAACTTGTACAAGAAAAATGACATCTAAATGAGCCCTAACAGGTATTTATATAAAAACTGTATAATTTTATTTTAATCAAAACTGATGCAAAATTGCAGTTTTAACAATAAGATGTCTGATTATGGTAAAAAAAAAAAACGGAAAACCCTTTACATAATTGGTATCACCTAATTTTTTGCAACCTGTACTATAAAACTATGTTTATTCCATATGGTGAACGTCATAAAAATATAGATCGAAACTTGGCAAATTGATACCAATGAAAATAACCCTTATCCAATAAATAAAAAAACATAGTCATAAGGCTTTATTGATGGGGGGGAATAAACTTCTGGCTCTAACAGTACCGACACAGCTGGGAAAAAAAAATAAATAAAAAAAAATATATATAATATATATTATGCGTGATTTTATTGTACATAAGCAGTGAAATGAAAAAAATAATTCAAACACGACTTACCATATTAATATGTTTATTATTGCTGTAATCGTACTGAAGGTTAATACAACACGGGCAGCACGGTGGCTCAGTGGTTAGCACTGTTGCTTTTGTAGCACTGGGATCTTGAATTAAAATCCCACAAAGGATCTGCAAGGAGTTTGTGTTCTTCCTGTGCTTGCCTGGGTTCCTCTGGGTGCTCCGGTTTCCTCCCACACTCCACAATTACATTGCGAGCCCCAATGCGGACAGTGATGATGTCTGTAAAGAGCTGTGGAATATGTGGTCCTAACAAGTAATAAATTAAGTCTATTAATAAGATATATGTACTTGAAAATAACATTAAAAATTACAACTTGTTCTGAAAAAATCAAACCTTCATACACCTATGTAAGTGTAAATAAATATATATATATATATATATATACATACATACATACATACATACATACATACATACATACATACATACATACATACATACATACATACATACTGCTCAAAAAAATAAAGGGAACACTTAAACAGAATATAACTCCAAGTAGATCAAACTTCTGTGAAATCAAACTGTCCACTTAGGAAGCAACACTGATTGACAATCAATTTCACATGCTGTTGTGCTAATGGAATAGACAATAGATGGAAATTATTGGCAATTATCAAGACACCCTCAAAGGAGTGGTTCTGCAGGTGGGGACCACAGACCACATCTCAGTACCAATGCTTTCTGGCTGATGTTTTGGTCACTTTTGAATGTTGGTTGTGCTTTCACACTCGTGGTAGAATGAGACGGACTCTACAACCCACAGAAGTTGCTCATGTAGTGCAGCTCATCCAGGATGGCACATCAATGCAAGCTGTGGCAAGAAGGTTTGCTGTGTCTGTCCGCGTAGCGTCCAGAGGCTGGAGTTTCTACCAGGAGACAGGCCAGTACACAAGGAGACATGGAGGGGGCCGTAGGAGGGCAACAACCCAGCAGCTGGACCGCTACCTCCGCCTTTGTGCAAGGAGGAGCACTGCCAGAGCCCTGCAAAATGACCTCCACCAGGCCACAAATGTGCATGTGTCTGCACAAACTGTTAGAAACAGACTTCATGAGGGTGGTATGAGGGCCCGATGTCCACAGATGGGGGTTGTGTTCACAGCTCACCACCGTGCAGGATTCTTGGCATTTGCCACTGAATACCAATATTGGCAAAGTCGCCACTGGCGCCCTGTGCTCTTCACAGATGAAAGCAGGTTCACACTGAGCACATGTGACAGACGTGACAGAGTCTGGAGACGCTATGGAGAGCGATCTGCTGCCTGCAACATCCTTCAACATGACTGGTTTGGCAGTGGGTCAGTAATGGTGTGGGGTGACATTTCTTTGGAGGACCGCACAGCCCTCCATGTGCTCGCCAGAGGTAGCCTGACTGCCATTAGGTACCGAGATGAGATCCTCAGACCCCTTGTGAAATCATATGCTGGTGTGGCTGGCCCTGGGTTCCTCCTAATGCAGGACAATGCCATACCTCATGTGGCTGGAGTGTGTCAGCAGTTCCTGCAAGATGAAGGCATTGAAGCTATGGACTGGCCCGCCCGTTCCCCAGACCTGAATCCGGTTGAGCACATCTGGGACATCATGTCTCGCTCCATCCACCAATGTCACGTTGCACCACAGACTGTCCAGGAGTTGGCGGATGCTTTAGTCCAGGTCTGGGAGGAGATTCCACAGTAGACCTTCCGCAACCTCATCAGGAGCATACCCAGGCGGTGTAGAGAGGTCATATAGGCACGTGGAGGCCACACACAATACTGAGCCTCCTTTGTTTTAAGGACATTACATCAAAGTTGGATCAGCCTGTAGTGTGTTTTTCCCCCTTAATTTTAGGGGTGACTCCAAATCCAGGCCTCCATTGGTTAATAAATTTGATTTCCATTGATGATTTTTGTGTGATTTTGTTGTCGGCACATTCAACTTTGTACAGAACAAAGTATTTAATGAGAATATTTAATTCATTCAGATCTAGAATGTTATTTGAGTGTTCCCTTTTTTTTTGTTTTTTGAGCAGTGTATATTTGAATGCCACAATTAAATAAAATAATTAAAAAGTCGCTGAATCTTTTAAGAAGTTTTATGGCTGTCCTCAGCAACTTTTAGAGGGATCTGAAGCGCTTAGTACATACTGTATATACACTGTCCTCAGTACCACAGTGTACAAGTGTGCAGAATGCTCTGAAGCTCCCCCTAGTGGTGGCCGCGAGCAACCAGATTGCTATCTGACCGTCTTCTGGTCCCCCCCCCCACCAGCCGCCTCCTGCTTCTTGTACAGGTCACTGATTATTCAGTGACCTGCCTCCTTATTAAAATTCTGCGCCGTCGCTATCAGTGTGGGCGGCGCGTGCGCAGTGTGAGATATCGCCATGTGCGCAGGACTTGAATAAAATGGAGGCGGCGTATGCACAGATCAAGGGTTTGGCTCGGTGAAAAATGTACTGAGCCGAAATCTCTATTTGCGTATGAAAATTAACTTGTACCACTATTAGCTTGCAAATAGAGTTACTTTGCACGTTAATAGTGTTATGAAGGTGTCTGGCCACTGTTCTGAAAGTGTAGCACAAGAGGAAAATGAACTACGGTATATTCCTCCCAGGAGCCACCGGCTTTCAGTCATGCAGGTGTGGCGGCACAGCTGCAGTCACCACTCGCAGCACAGTGAGCAGCGGCTGTAAGCATGCCAAGCACTGACTAATAGACGACTCTGCACTGATGTGCTGCCGAGTCGGCTGTCGGTCAACTCACTGTATAGTGAGCAATGACTGGACCCACATTGGAACGCCGGAATGACTGAAAGCAGTCTGCTCTCGGGAGAAATATAGTTAATTTTTCTCCAGGGTGTTGCATTGTCAATACTGTGGCTGTGCACATTCATAATGCTATTAACTTGCTGATTAACCTCACAGCTGCAGGTTAATGGCGTTATTGGACCTGACCGGTTCCCTTAGTCTATGAAGATGATAGAAAAGTGCATTGGACAGCTTTTTCCATTACACTTCCCTGTACACTTTATGGCACCTATATATTTCTAGGGAACAGGGAAGGAAAGAAAGGGAGAGTCAGCTCACCGGAATTCAGTCTGCAAATCCTCTATCCAGAGATCCTCGCAGGGAGCCACCCTTGCTCAGGTCGGTACAATGAAGAAAAAAGGGGGAAAAAACTCCAGCGTAGGATAAAGTTAAAACATAGTAGTTTATTAAATCCAAGATAAAAAAAAAATCGAGTTCATCCGAGAAATACAAGCAGCATCATATGTATCTGCTCCAGTGAGGAATTTCATTAGTCAAATCGACGCGTTTCAACTCAGACGAGTCTTATTCATGATCTCAGATCACAGATGCATGTGATGCTGCTTGTTTCTTGGATGAACTCGATTTTTTTTTTTTTTTTTTTTTTTTTTTTTTTATTATCTTGGATTAAATAAACTACTATGTTTTAACTTTATCCTACGCTGGAGTTTTTCCCACTTTTTTCTATATATTTCTAGAGTATATTCTAAATATATGCTGATTATAAGTAAGGGTGACAGTAAATCTTTAAAATATTATTGTAATTACATGAAGAGATTGTGTTTTTTTTTTTTTTTTTTTTTTTTTTTTTTTTTTTTTGTGCATTTGGATTTCTCATTGTGTCTTTCTTCTGTTACAGTCTGCTGCATCAAGTGGAATTGTCAAGGTTTCCTCATCTGTAGCTTCTAAAACAAATGCCTCCATTGCCGCTCCTACATTAGTTAGGATTTGCACTGCTCCACAAACAGTAGCTAATAGCCAAGCGGCCCCTACAGTAATAATCCGAGCCTCTGCCCCTTCTGCTGCAGCCATTTCCGGCACTTCACCTGATGTCACAACAACCTCTCCATCCACAGTGGGCATTACAAGCTCTTCTGCCCTGTCCTTAAACTCCAGCACTGTGGCTGTGTTACCTGTTAGAACGTCTCAAGCTCCAATTACACCCATTGCAGGAAATACTAGCCGTTCAATTGTGACGCCGACTGCAAATGTATGCCCTTCCCCGGTGCCAGCGGCTACTGCAATACCTACTCCTGCTAAACAAGCAACAGCAAATCTAGTCAAAGCCTTCATCCCATCCAGTGGACCTCAGACTGGTACTAGCAGCTCTACTATCAAGATAGCTGGAAGTAATGTTTGCAGTGCAACCACTCCAGTTGGGACATCGATCATAGTTTCCAGCATACCTCCTTTGGTTACCTCCTCTATGAGAGAAAGTACCCGATCAGTGCAAATACAAGCAAGTGTTCCTCCGGGAGCCTCCAATGTGTGCAAAGCCGAGCCTCAGAGTAAAGCACAGCCTACAAGTACCACAGTAAGCATACATGTTCTTCTATTCTCCTCTCTCCTTCCCCTTTACTGTTGGGATTCCTCAAGGATCAGTCCTAGGCCCCCTTCTTTTCTCCTTATACACCGCTCCCATTGGACAAACAATCAGCAGATTCGGTTTTCAGTACCATCTCTATGCTGATGACACCCAATTATACACCTCTGCTCTGGACATCACCCCTGCATTACTACAAAAGATCAGTGATTGTCTTTCTGCTGTGTCTAACATTATGTCCTCCCTCTGTCTAAAATTGAATCTGTCAAAAACTGAACAACTCGTATTTCCTCCCTCCACTAACCTACGTACCTGTGCCCGATATTGCCATTTCCGTTTGTGGCTCAACCATTACTCCCCAGCAACAAGCCCGCTGTCTTGGGGTCATTTTTGATTCAGATCTTTCCTTCACTCCTCGCATCAAATCACTCACTCGTGTCATCTACACCTCAAAAACATCTCTAGAATCAGAACATTTCTCACCTTTGACTCGGCAAAAACTCTTACTGTAGCTCTTATTCATTCTCGTCTCGACTATTGCAACTCTCTACTAATCAGTCTCCCTCTTACTAAACTCTCCCCTCTCCAATCCGTCCTTAACGCAGCAGCCAGGATCCTATTCCTCGCAAACCGCTACACTGATGCCTCTTCCCTGTGCCAGTCATTGCATTGGTTGCCCATCCAATATAGAGTTCAGTTTAAACTTATCACGCTTACCCACAAAGCACTCCATGCTTCGGTACCCCCCTACATCTCCTCCCTTGTCTCAGTCTACCACCCTACACGTGCCCTCCGTTCTGCCAATGACTTAAAACTAAAATCCTCCATAATCCGAACTTCCCACTCCCGTCTCCAAGATTTCTCGTGTGCTGCTCCAATTCTTTGGAATGCACTACCCATGACAGTTCGATTAATTCCCTATAACCACAGTTTCAAGCAGACCCTAAAAACCCATTTCTTTAGACTGGCGTATCGCCTCCACACACTATCTGTCCGTCCCAGTTTTCCCCCATATTAAAATCTTCTTCAATTTCAGGTTCATACCAACCATGCACATAATAGCCTCGGTCAGGACTGCACACATACTGGCAGGCGACCAGTCCATGTATTATTTATCCTATTTAGTATATCAAGGCTGCCGAGCACAGTGCTTGGCTATCTCCAGCCTTCCCAGTGCACATGATCGATCACCACTTCATTCACACAGAGCTTTTCAGAGCCCCTGTCCTGTGGATTAGTGGGGGTCCTAGTTTTCTGACCCTTACCGATCAAGAAGTTATTCACAATCCTTTAGATGGGGGACAACATAGGTCAGTTTTTGTAGGGTAGAGTTACTAGTTATTCACTTAAATGGGTTGTTCATGCGCCTAAAAAGTTTTGGTTTTGCAAATATAAATTATAGGGATTTTCCCATCTTGTGTGTTTATTGAACAGGGTCCCGTCATACTCTGCTTTCAGGTGGGCCTCATAAAAAACAAATGCACTGGAGCACTTTTCTTTAACCCTGTGTGTGTAATTCCTCCATTATTACTCCTTTAATTGTGAGAACACAGTTACAACTGAAGGTGTCAATTCAACTTGTTAATGGGGCATGTTCCTGCACTCACACTGTCTAATTGCACTTTTCCCTGACATGTGGAAGGGTGTCGCCCTAATGTCAATTTAATCATACAGTTCCAGGAGGGGTTAATAAAGGAACGACACATTGCAGAGTTATAAAAAGAGATGTATTAGACCTGTTATTTTATAGGGAATACAAGCATTTCTTAAAAATATACTTGTCTGGAGAGATGACTGGTACTCTTCCAATAAAAATCGGGCTTTTTTGTCAAATTGGGATCAATGTTAGTGGACTGATTTTCTTACTGGTACAGTTCACCATTGTACTACTCTTCTCACCATTGTTCTGCTGGGTTCATCTATTCACTCAAATAATGAACAACCACAAAATCATTTTAAAATTATTCATTTTAATTTTTATATTAAAAAGAAATACATACATATATAAATCAAAGGACATAATTATAGAAAACACTCAGGGATATACAATAAATAATCTAAACTAAATAATAGTATATCTCTATACTTATACTCCTTGAGAAAGCCATCCGGCGAAACGGCGTTGGAGGTGTTGGGGCCTATCTATATGGTATTTATTCCTCCTTATGTGTTGACTTGGTCACATTAATGCATTTAACTTAGCACTCTAATTTATATATATCCATTGTGATTTAATTTATTCACAATTTTTAGTTGCTGCTATATGTATTCATTGCACTTTGCACTTTAACACATAGTCGGGACTTGCCCTCTATATTTCTTTTTATTGATTTGTGCCCCACAGCGAATGAATTATTGGGTATTTATTGTATATCCCTGAGTCAATTATAGAAAACAATGTCCTGTGACTTTTATATGTATGTATTTCTTTTTAATATAAAAATGTATTAAATGAATAATTTTAAAATGATTTTGTGGTTGTTCATTGTTTGTTTGAGTGGGTTTTGCATTTAGGATTAATGAATAATCCATTATAGATATGTTCTACTACTTTTAGTTAGTTGTGTTGCGTTCATCTATTGTAATGCAGTAGGTGAAATCTGTGGATAAGGGTATGTGCACACGAAGCGGATTTGAAGCAGAAATTTCCTGAGCTTTTTTACCTCTCCCTGGCAGAAAAAAATGCATGTGTAGTTACATGCGGTTTTTGAGCATCAATGAATGATTTTTGGAGTTAAATAAAGTTTATTTGGTGGGACATTGCTTAAACCTTTGGATTACCATAGAACTGGGGTGAGTATATTGGTTCATTTAAATGATTAAAGAATGGGTCTGTTGTATTTCAAAGAAAGTGTTTACACTGTATTTCTTTACTTTGTTTGGTCATGAAAAGGTCTGATTGACACCTTGACATCACCAAACAAAAGAGCTGGGTGTCAGCTAGTCCCATGCACCCAATCTTAATTAGCATTTCTATTCATGTAATTTGTGACTGCTGTGAGCTGTTTTTTTTGGGTCTGGGAAGGTGCCAAACATTTCCCTGGCCATACTTAACATCTCACAGTTGGTTCTTAGCCGCTATGCCCCACAATCAGCACTCAGCAGTGCTTTGGACACCATGTATTTATATTGCGTCCAAAACAAGGTGTTCTAATGCCGTACTTTTGTTGTCGGTACATGTGAATCCACCGCATATGACACTTCAGTCGCTCAAAATGTACAGCGGAGACTAGCGTGTCCGCCACAGAAATTGATACACTGCGGCTGAGTTTGAGTACGTGGCCACGCTTAGGAGCCGCTGCTGGTTTGATGCTGCGGTTTTATGTAGCATCAAACCCACAGCGTCCAGATGTTACGGCATAGTGGATGGGATCTCTAGAAATCCCATGTCCACTATGTGTGCATCAGAGGCTGCTAATCACCCGTGAACACTGACATGCGGCGCATCTTTCAGGACCGCAGCATGTCATATTTTCTTGCGGAGTCTCTAGTCTCCACATCAGAAATTTGACCACTAGAAAGTATTGAATGTGGTAATTCGCATGGTTCCATGAACACATGTGATTTTTACCTGCGTTCAATAGAATGCAATGTTTTGGACGCAGCAAAAATTTGCGTCCAAAGCGCTGCTACGTCTGAATTATGGGCACAGAGCCTAAAATTTAAAAAAGAAAAAAGCTTGGGCTCCCGCATCATTTTTATAACCAGCAGAGGGAAAGCCGACCGCTGGGGGCTGATATTAGTAGCCGCGGAAGGGGTCATTAGCCAACAATGTTCTATGGCTATTAATATCAGCCCACAGCTGTTTGTTTTACCTTTACTGGCTAGATTACAGGGAGACCCCAGAAAATAATGGACGTGGGGTCCCCCTATAAAATCTAACCAGCAAAGGCTAAGCTAGACAGCTGCATGCTGATGTTAATAGCCAGGGAAGGGGCCATGGATACTAGCCCCTTCCGCTGCTATTAGTATCACCCCATAGCACTCCCATAAATGGCGCATCCACAAGATGCGCCAAATCTGGTGCTTAGCCTTGCTCTTCCACACTGCCCTGTAGCGGTGGCAGGAGGTAATGAGGTTGGGGTTCACGTCAGCCTTATATTGGCGGCTGACGTGAAGCCCAGGTTAGTACTGTAGGGCGTCTATAAACCCACCCCCCCCCCCCCCTCCATTACTAACCACATAGTAAAATGGTCGCCGCTTTTTCAATAAAAGACACGGCTAGAATAACGTATTTTAATTAAATAAAACACACATGGTTCTACTATTATTATTATTATTTTTTTTATTACACGCCTGTGCGAAGCCCTTGATCTCCTGGGAAAAAAAAAACAATATTCCTCACCTGTACGCCGTCAGTGATGCAGTCCATGTAACGCCAAGTGTCCCACGACGATCTGTCACTTCGACAGCTGTGACATCAGAAATCACTAATGTCACAGCTGTAGAATACACCACTGTATACTGACAGGGGTGTAAAATCATCCCCTGTTGGTATACAGAGCTGCAGGAGGTCACTGGGGTTCATCAGCTGATGAGCCCCGGTGATTTAGAGACCGTGGGAACATTCTTGTGAATATCCCCACAGTCAGCTGATAGGTCATGAGACCGATCAGCTGATTACCGGCATCAGCAATCAACTGATGGTCACGTGACCATCAGGTGATCAGTGATGTCACCGCAGGTCCTCCCAGTACACTGCGGGGAGCGAGCCCGTACCCTGAAGTGTACCGCTGGACGCCGGAGAGACCACATCGCCGGACAGGTGAGTGTGAAGGTTTTTCTTTTATTTTTGCTTTTTTATTCCCTTTACTGCCGCCGGCTGGGAGGAGCAGGCTGCTGCTCCTCCCATCCACGCTGCTGTCACTTATCAGCCAGAGCAGCGGTCGGATGAGAGGAGTTGCAGTCTCCTCTCCCGACCCGGGTACCAGCCGCGGCGCGATTTTGGGGCTATTGATTTACATTGAAACGCAGCAAATCCGCATGTATAGATATTATACATGCGGGTTTGCTGCGATTCAATGCAAGTCAATGGGCGCGAATTCGCTGCGGAATCACTCAAGAATTGGTTATGCTGTGGTTTGTGCCGTAATGATGATCCAGTGCGGAAATTTCCGCATCATGTGCACAGCCCATGCGGATTATCATTGCTATACATGGCAGACCTTTTACCAAGCGGTTTTAATGCTTTTCCGCGGCGGGAAGACCTCCGCGGAAACGCATTAAAACCGCATCACGTGCACCCAGCCTAAATAATTGTGGTGTCCTCTTCCTGCTATCAGTGCAGCAAGTAAGGACTCTCTACACATACTGTAAAATCTGTCTTCCGAGAAATGGGTAAAATAATCATGGGGTTTTGCACAGGCCGAGTATTCATCACGTTTAGCTGCAGGATCGTACTTGGTACTTATGTAGTGATATTTTCATCAGTAACGTCAATCCCTGCATTACTAAAGGGAAATTACAGTAACGGTCCCATCTGGCGGCTTCTTTTAGGTCAGTGGGTGATCTCCTTACTGCCAAAATACTGTTTATGTATGTTATGCAGAATCCTTTCTTTACCCTAATTCAAACTGGTTTTAGAAACTCAATAGGAGTTGTCTAGACATTGTTCTTTTAAATATTATTGGTTTTGTTTAGTTTTATTCTATTTTGTGTTTTTTTGTTTTTGTTTTTATAAAGGTGTCCTTTTATACTTTGCCCCATAAGGATCGGACATTTTTCATTGTTGTGCTCCTTTTGTTCAAAGAGCTATACATTTTTTTTATTGTTCCATTGACAAAGCCAATTGAGGGCTTATTTTTGCAGGGAGAGTTGTAGTTTTGAATGACAACATTCATTTTAACGTGTAATGTACCAAAAAAGAAAAAATTACAAACAAGATAAATTGTTTAAAAAAATAACGCATTTATTTTTGGGCTTTTGTGTTCATTCTGCTCATTATATAGTAAAAATGACCAGGAAACACAATTCTTTAGGATTTTGTGTGTGTGTGTGTGTATATATGTATGTGTGTAGATGGATATTGTGTGTATGTGTATATAAAAATTACTGTCTTGGAATGTGCACCTTAATTATATTTTTTTGTCATTTAACTAGGACGTCCTGGATAATGTAAAGAAGTGCAAGAATTTTCTTGCAACGTTAATAAAACTGGCATCAAGTGGACCTCAGTCACCAACCATGGGGCAAAATGTCAAAAATTTGGTGAAAAGCTTGCTTGTAAGACTTTCTGATAACTTTAATGCGTTCATTTTCTAAACACAAAACACCCAGTAATGTGTGAGGATAATTTCCAATGGGTTCTGGTTTACTGGTGGAATAGTGAGATCTGCTGCTTAATATTGCAGAAAAAGAAAAAATTAATGGAATCCTGGCCGTACTCAGTACAAGTCAATGACTCCCAGCATGTGATGTAAAACGGATCCATCCCACGTCAGGAGCTCTGATTTGTGCCTCACTTCTCATTTTACCTTGCGCAACTGTTAAAAATATAGATGTCTAGCCAAATGGTTAGAATCCAACAACAGGGCTCCTACACTGTAGTATGTGTACCCCATGGGGTGCATGGCAAGTATTTTGAGCGGGACGTGCACTGCACCCATGCTACTTTACAAAAAGGTATAACACATTCTATGATTACATCTTTGGGTACTGTGATTTATTTTATTTGGTCAGGGGTACTGTCACTGACCTGACACTATTGATGTCCCATTCCGCTGTGGTATTTGTGGTGATGGAGGATGGGGCAGCCATTACTGTGATATCTGCCGTGAGACCTTCATAATACAACAAAGGTGTTTTTTGATTCAATGGGCATTGTCATCATTTACTCATGGATACATTATGTAAAACGGTAACGGAAACATAGCCTTTGAAATATACACAATTTCCTTTATTATTCTCTCAAAGTGAATCTGTCACCCCCCAAACTCTAACTAAATCACTAATACAGGTATGTAGGGGACTTGGCCCCAATAAAAATCGCACCTGTAGTATAGCTTTTAGTGGGTTAGTTGGCATAAAATAAACTATTTATTTTGTATGCAAAAGAGGGGGCTGCAGTGCAACCGTGGCATGGCTAAAGGACTTGGTGCCCCGCTGCTTTGCCCCCTCCATTTGCACACTGAATTGTCATATCTTGTTTGATGGCGCACTTTGCAGCCACGCTCACACAATGCTATTGCTGGCTCTGGTCTATGGCCGCAGTACTGTGCCTGCAGAGAAGAGCCGATAGTAACAGTATGACCCCGATTCATCAAGACTGACGTGAACTGCACCAGTCTTGATAGTAGGGTGTGGTGGAGTCAGATGCTCCTGATTAAGAGGCAAATAAATCCAGTGCATCTGAAAAGTGGCATGTGCCTCGCCAGAAATCTTACTCCAGTCAGCAACTGGAGTTACACTTCTGGTATGAGGAACACTATGTCTCACCAAGAAGTAGGTAAGCTGTGGCGTCACACCCACAGCTCTGCCCATTTAAGTGAGAATGGGCAAAACTGGCGTGAAAACTGAAAAAGTTGCATTTTTTGCATCTTATTAAAGTGCTTTATTCCAGAATTCTGGCGAAATCACTTTTCAGTCTCACTCACATTCATCAAAGTGCCCTGCCAACAAGATATCACAGTTCTCAGTATGGAAATTGAGGGGGCGAAATGGTGCACTGAGCCCATTGGCCATGCCAAAGGTGCACCGAAGCCCTCACATTTGCTTACAAAATTGTTTTGTCAGGGAAACCGCTAAAAGCTATACTACAGGTATGATTTTTATAGGAGAGAAGTCCCCTACTTACTTGTGTAAGTGCTGTGGGTAGAGTCTTCTGGGGTGACTGACTCCCTTTAAGCAGTTGTAGGACATCTCAATCGCTGTCATACCGAATGTCACAGCTTTAAACCTCAGCCAGATTATATGAGCAAAATGACCACGTAAGTGAGCTGCAAAGTTGGTTCATGTGCCCAGACCATGTGAATTTCTTATTAATTTTATATCTTTTTCGAATTCAAGGATTCTAAACTTGAACCAGAAGAATTTACTACAAAATTGTACAAGGAGCTGAAGTCCTCACCACAGCCTTATCTAGTGCCTTTCCTAAAGGTATGTACTGTGGTGTTTTCCTCTTCAGAGATGTAGAGCTTTGTCATCAAAGTTGTCAATAACAATAAAAAAAATCTTACCAGCTCACTTTATGCTACAGTGAATGTTACCATTTGTGAGAAACTGACCAATTTTCTCCTCCCCTTTTTTTTTTTTTTTTTTCAGTAAAGTAGTATATTTGTTCCCAAGCCAATCAAAAGACCACAGCAAGGTCACATGTTTTTAATCAGATTCATCATTAAGTAGATGCATGAGACACAAATGTATTCTTATTTGCTTCAGTGTTTCACGGATTCCCATTGACTTGTTGGGCCGAATCTGATCTGTAAACATGGATAAGAAAAGGACCTGGTCGGAGTGTGGCAGATCTCACTTGGATTAGTGATTTTTTTTCACTGTGTGAATGTATGCATTTCATAGGGGTGTGTGAATGCACCCTTACACAGGGCTAATCTCTGTTGCTATTAGCAGTAAAATGAACTCCCCTACAGTCACATTAAAATTAAAAAAAACTTCAAAAAAACTGAAAAAATCTTTAATTTTTAATATATAAAGACTACTGGGTCTTTTTTCATCTTGGGCTGCATTTACACTGAAATATAATCGTAAGCGCTCATTTCACGATGAGTATAAACAGTGTAAACAGGCTGCCGATCACACAAAGAACAAGCAAAAGGCTTGTTCATCAGGTGAAATGATCATAGTTATCAGTGCATTGTCCTTTGTAAATAGGACTCACTAATGATAACCATGGCAGCCTATGCACGCTGAGTAGTGTTGAGCGATACCTACCGATATCGGGAAATATCGGATCGGATTGGATCGGACCGATACCCAAAAAGTATCGGATATCGCCGATTCCGATACCGGAAACCAATGCAAGTCAATGGGGCAGAAATATCAGAATGAAAATAAACCCTTTCTTTCCTTGTAGGTTAATTCTACATGAAGGAAAACAACTAAGAATAATGTAGAATGTATTGAGGGAGGTGGGGGAGACAATAAAGGCATAGAGGTTTAGCCCAATCAAATGGAATAGCAGGAATTAATATTTTTTTTAAGACTTTCTGAGTTACAGAAATATTGACTATGTTAAGTATTTTTATATTTTGTCAGATATTTATGTTTCACTACTTCCATGCTCTTCACCTTCTTTTTTACTTCTCCCACACTTTCTCCTCCATCATCCTCAGCATCAGCATCTTTTTCATCCACTTCTTCTTCACCTTCTTCATCTTCTTCTTCTTCACCTTCTTCGTATTATTCTTTTTTTTTTTTTTACATTCTTCATATTCTTCTTATTCAACTATTATTCTTCTTCATATTCTACTTCTTCATATTCTTCTTCTTCATCATATTCTTATTTGTGACAGGCATTCCTGTAGTTGCTATCTATAAAAGTTTGAACATTACACCTTTCGTTCTGCCCGTCACAAAAGATTTACAACAGGATTTCTCTTCCTTCAGTTTGGCCTGCAGCAGCAGGTCTTTTCCAGGGGCACCACGAGGAGGAACGGACTCACCCCCATACACTGCTTAGTCATCTTCTGCTTATAATTTAGATATTATCTTTTGCTCTGATTTTTAGTATAATGCTTAATGTTCTTCCGCTTTTTGTTCTGCTGCTTCTTGGTTTTCTGTCTCTTGTTCTTCTGTATCTTGGTGGTTGTCTTCTCTTCTTTGTCCTCTTGGTCAACTTCTTCGGGGTCGTCGTCTTCGGGGTCCTCGTCGTCTTCGGGTTGGTCTTCAGGGTCCTCGTCAGGGAGATCCAGAGTGATTACCAAGAACCATTTCAAAAAGCTTGAACTTGGAAATGTAGCAGAAGGTACAAGAAGGCTGAGGAACTACCGAGGACCAGCTGACTGTACTGGAACTCTGTTACTAAGCAGGAGGTACCTGTGCCAGAAAGCACTACCAAGGACCAGCAGACGTTGGTGGAACTTGGATACCGAGAAGGAGGCACCTAATCCAAAGGCACTGCCGAGAACCAGCTGACGGTACTGGAACCCGGATGGGTAGCAGAAGGTACCCATGTAAAAAAAAAAGTTTCAAGGCCGTGAGCCGGCCTCAGTTACCAAAACCCACAGTCCTACAGGGGGTGCTTGTCCTATTGGCACTATGGAACCAGCCTTCATTGCCAGATCCCGCAGCCCACATAGGAGTCACCTAAACTGCAGGCACCATAGAGTCGGCTAACCCAACCGCAACACGACAGGACAACGCATTGGAGGCAAAGTGACGTTGACACTACCTGGAAACAGCTGGCGTGCTGGAACCAGGCTGGGCAGGAGGGAGTACTCGTGCCAAAGACACTGCTGGGAAACAGCTGGCGGTGCTGGAACCCAGGGTAAATACTAAAAACAGAGTGGAGCCAGAGGCGTAATTGGAGCAACTTTAAAATCTGTAGTAGTGTGAATGTGGACAGAGCAGGAGAATTTGCTGGACACACAGCTGGGGATCAGCTGACGTTACTGAACCCCATTAACACTGGAGCAAGCGTTGACTGTGCAGACTGCACTTCCGAGCGCCAACTGGCGGTGTTGGAGCTCAGGGATTACAGTTCAGGTGGTAGAAACATGAACACAACAGGAGACCTGGATACTGTTGCCAACCAATTATTTATTCTGGAAGAGGACTGGCAAATTCATGAGAGATCCAGGCCTTGTTCATTTTGAGAAAAGTAAGCCGGTCAACGTTATTGGAGGATAGTCACATGCGACGGTCTGTTAGTACACCACCTGCGGCACTAAAGACGCGTTCCGATAATACACTAGCAGCAGGGCAAGCTAGCACCTCCAATGCATACTGACTAAGCTCTGGCCATGTATTCAGCTTACAGACCCAAAACTTGAAGGGAGAAGAGCCGTCTGGGAGTACACTAAGAGGGCAAGACATGTAGTCTGTCACCATCTGACGGAAACGTTGCCTCCTGCTGACTGGAGCCGTCTGTGATGGTGTAGACATTTGTGGCGGCGGGGACACAAAACTTTGCCACATTTCGGCCATACTGGTCTTGCCTTGTGCTGAGGCGCTGCTTCTGCTCCCTCTTTGTGCAGAGCTTCCTCCACTGCCTTGACGCACTGAGCTGCTTTGTAAAGCACTAGCAGCACTGCTCTCGGTTGGAATGGAGAACATGATGGAATGCACCAGTGCGTCTTGGTACTCCCGCATTTTACGCTCCCGGTTCAACGGTGTTATGAGGCTTTGTAAGTTGTCCCGGTAGCGAGGATCTAGGAGGGTGGACACCCAATAATCAGCCGTGTTGAGAATGTGGGCGATGCGGCATGAAATCAACCATGTGCTGCAGACTGCCAACTGGCCAAGAAACGCTGTCCCCTGCTTGAGGCGTGATCTCTGCCTGCTCTGCATCACCCCACCCTCGCTCTAGATACTGACTACTAGAGCATTGTGTACCTTCCTCCTCTGGACAGATGTCTTCCTCATCCATTGACTCCTCCTCATCCTCCTCACAAAGTGTCCCCTGCCTAGGCCTTTGTGAGGAACCACGTTGCGCAGACTGTAGAGAAGCAGATGGCATTTGTGACTCCTCATCCTCCACCTCTTCCAAAACCGCGTCCCTTAGTGCTTGCAGTGTTTTTTCAAGCAGGCAGATATGGGGGATAGTCATGCTGACTAGTGCATCATCTGCACTCGCCATCCGTGTGGAATAATCGAAGGCACGCAAAACGTGGCAAATGTCCTTCATAGAGGCCCACTCAGTGGTGGTGAAGTGTGAACGGCGCGCACTGCGATTTGTTTGCGCCTGCTGCAGCTGGTACTCCATTACTGCTGCCTGCTGCTCACACAACCTCTCCAACATATGTAACGTTGAATTCCACCTGGTGGGTAGTTCACATATGATGCGATGTTCCGGAAGACGTAATCGGCGCTGCAGAGCTGCAATGCGTGATCTTGCGTTGCTGGAACGCCGCAAGTGAGCGCACTCTATGCGGACCTTGTGAAGCAGTGCATCAAGATCCGGATAGTCCCTCAAAAAACTCTGCACAACCAAGTTGAGCACATGTGCCAGACATGGGATGTGAGTGAGGTTGCCTAGGCCCACAGCTGCCACCAGATTTCGGCCATTGTCACACACTACCATGCCTGGCTGGAGATTCGCTGGCACAAACCACACGTCGCTCTGCTGCTTGATGGCATTCCAGAGCTCCTGCGCTGTGTGGCTTCGATTCCCCAAAGAAATAAATTTTAATACGGCCTGTTGACGTTTGGCCACGGCTGTGCTCATATTGGTCATCATAACAGGTAACCGTTCACGGGTCGATGTGGAGGTAGACCATGACGGCTCCTGCAGCGCTGATTCAGAGGAGTATGAGGAGGAGTCAATGTGTACAGACTGGATTCCTCCAATCCTTGGAGTTGGCAGAACACGTACAACGCCACTCTCAAGATCTGTACCCGGCTCCACAACATTTACCCAATGGGCAGTGAGGGAAAGGTATCGTCCCTGTCCATGCTTACTGGTCCACTCATCGGTGGTCAGGTGGACCTTGCTACTGACGGCGTTTTGTAGCGCTTGTTTAATTTTTCCCTCCACATGATGTTGCAGGGCAGGGACGGCTTGCCTGCTGAAATAAAAGCGGCTGGGCACGTTGTATTGTGGGACTGCCAATGCCATAAAGTTACGGAAGGTGTCAGTCTCCACCAGCCTGAATGATAGCATTTCAAGGGCCAGTAGTTTAGCAATGCCAGCATTCAGACCCTGTGCTCGGGGGTGGTTTGCCGAGTATGGGTGCCTTTTCTCCCATGCCTGTGCTAACGATGGCTGTAGACTGGCCTGGGAGTGTGAGGATGACAGGGAAAGTGGTGCTGTGGGTGGAATTACACTGTGTCTCTGTCCAACAGTGCCAGAGATTCTTCCATGGCGATCCTGTGAGGAAGCTGAACCAGCTGTGTGTGAGCTGGAGGAAGAGGCTACAACACGAGCTGAAGAGATGGTAGGTGGCGCTGTAGGTTGGCCTAGGTCTTCAGTGTGTTTTTGTAACTCCACCACGTGCTTGGTCCGCACATGTTTCCACATATTTGTGGTATTGAGGTTGCTGACACTTTTCCCTCTTTTCACCTTCTGATTACACAGCTTGCATTTGACAAAGCAAATGTCATCTGCAACTGTGTCAAAAAAGGACCAGGCACTGCAAGTCTTGGGAGCGCCCGCTTTGGATTTTGGAAGAGCCATGCTCCTAATGGGTGCCGAAATGGAGGCTACAGGCAACAAAGTCTGCCCCCTCCATCTCCCTCCTTTTTGGGCTGTTCGGGGAATCTCTTCCTCAGAGCTGCTCCCACCACCTTCCTGTCCCTCACGCCATGATGGGTCAAGGACCTCATCATCTACACCACCCTCTTCAAACAACTGCTTCTCCTGGGTAGTCTCGACAGCACAGTACGCACCAGAAAGTGGCACCTGAGTCTCATCATCAGATGCGTACTGAGGTGTGCTGCTGACCATAGGCACTGGCCCACCCGCCTCTTCAGATTCAGAGAGACAAAACGGTTGCGCATCACTGCATACTACCTCTTCTTCAAATTCTCGAATTCTGCTTGGCTGGCCCCCTCTTTCCAAGCCAAGAGATTCAGAGAACAGAAGTAGGGATGGCTCCTGTCCAGGGCTCTCTGACTGCCTGGGCAATTTGGCAGGTGGTGAAGAGACAGATGGGTGCTCTTCAGTGCTCAGGACCTGAGAGGATCTGGAACTAATTGAAGTTGATGCGTTAGCTGCCATCCATCCGACAACGTCCTCAATTTGGTCCTCCCGCAGCAGTGGAGTACGGCTAGCTCCTACAAAGCTGCGCATAAAGGACTGTTCCCTGGTAAAACTGGGGGATGCTGAGTCACTGGTGCCCGCAGCAGGCACAGAATCCTCACGTCCTCTCCCTGCATAAACTCCACGACCACATGCCTTACTCCCTGCCTTCTTCATCTTGGTAGACTGATAAAGATAGGCAGAAAAGTACTAAGGGCTTAGTGTGCTTATTCCTGAACAGCTGCTAACAGGTATAAGAAACACTAATTTTATAAAGTGTGGACTAGACTTTAATATGAGCTAATGTGGCCTACACAACTGTAAAGTGGAGTGTTTGGTGAACTTTATTTAGTTTTTTTTTTTGTCACAAAAAGACACTGGATGTGCCCAAAGATGTAATACCGATGGCTACAAAAAGTTTGTGATACTATTACAATGTAGGAAGGTAACCTACAATGCAATAGATGAGGCTACAAAAAATAGGCTAATACTAATCTGGCTGGGGCTGCAGGGCCCAATTCTGCAGAAAGGCTCCTCTAACTACTCCTATATAGTGTGTTTGGAATCAATTTCGCTGAATACGGATGGAACCACCACACTAATAGGAGAAGTCAGGAAAAATTATGAATTGGCAAAAAAGGACAATGTATGAGGCAGTGACACACACGGAGTGCACTACAACCAGACGTGGCTGAAGCACACACTACAGGGTGAGCTGCACTCACACACACAGACCTTGCAGACAGCGGTGAACAGCACAGAGAACTATGCACTAGCGCTGCAAGGCACAATGATTTATAAAGTAGCTTGGGTAAAGCAGAATAGACCAAATGGGTAGCTAAAACTGTCCCTCAGAACAACAGCGTCCTATCCCTAACTGAATTCACAGCAGAGTGAGCTCAAAATGGCGGCGGCGGCTTTTATAGTGCATCATGACATCATTTCAGCAGCCAATCACAGCCATGCCATTAGTTAAGATGCCTACATGCCTAACAGGATGTGCCCACACTTCTTAGGATCCTCATTGGCTGAATAAAATGAAACTGGCTCATTGCATTATGGGAACTTCCGATTCCGGTATACGATATTGCAAAAGTATCGGAATTAAGTATCGGAATTCCGATACTGCGAATATCGGCCGATACCCGATATTTCAGTATCGGAATGCTCAACACTACCGCTGAGTGATCTATTACAGAGATCACAACTGAACCTTTCCTGATTGCTGTGTACAGAACGCTGAGCAAGCCTTGTGTATACAGATTGGGACGCACTGATAAAGCTTCCCTCTCTGCACCTAGTGATCAAGTGATTGCTAGGTGTAAGGAGGGAATAGGCGCTGCTGGGTCATAAGAGAACCAGTCAGCTCTGCTATACATCCAGGAGGCTGAATTTCCCCTGTATTTGAAGCGTATATAACAGCCTCAATTATGAGGAAAATCTGCAATATATATTAGTTTTTGCCACATACATATATACTATTTGAATATCGGAACGACAAACATTTTTAAAGCTGCTAGAAGCACATGTGCTATAATGCCTAACAATGTGCCTGGTCAGGAACGGAAGAAAATGGCCCAGTCGTGAACTGGTTAATTAATCCTATGATTTCCGGGAAGGGTCGAAATTGCATATGTACAATTAGTCTGCTTATAATGTATTAAATAAATAACCTTTAGTAATTTTTTGGAGGGGAGGATGAGATTAACCATTTTTATACACTTTTGTAACTTTTTTTTTATATAGATCATAGTTTGATCTTGAGCAGGGGACCATCCTCCATGATGTCAGTACGTTTTATTAGTGCATTCAGTCTGTGGTTGTATTTCGGGGACAACCCATTTAACCGAATGTTGCAATATGCTTGTTTTTTACATTTTTGTGCATCAGTGAGCACCAGTGTTTTGTATGTGTGACATGCAGACAGGAAGTGCTGTGCTTCAAAGCATCCCGCAACTACAGGGGTTAACACAGTCACAGGAGACAGGGAGGTTTGTGGGGAACTTGTTGTTGTAGTCTGGCTGAAGCCGAAGAGTAAAGGCCCCGTCACACTTGGCGACGCTGCAACGATCCCGACAACGATACGACCTGTCAGGGATCGTTGCTGCGTCGCAATGTGGTCGCTGGTGAGCTGTCAAACAGGCAGGCTCACCAACGATCAGGGGAGCAGAATCTTTCCACTAGGCCCTGCTCCGGTTACCAGGCTGCTGAAGCAGGAGCAGGCTGGTAACCATGATAAACATCAGGTTACTAGGGGCACACGCGCACCTAGTTAACCCGTTGTTTATCATGGTTACCACTCTGCTACGGTGAGCGGGAGGTTACCACTCACTTTAGCAGGCTCGTAACCATGATAAACAACGAGTTACTAGTTGCGCGTGTGCCCCTAGTAACCCGATGTTTATCATGGTTACCAGCCTGATCGCTGCTCCCGCTGGTCACACACAGCGACAGCGATGTGTGCTGACCAGCGGGAGGGCAACGACCAAAAAATGGTCCAGGACACTTTGCAGCAATCAGCGACCTCACAGCAGGGGCCTGATCGCTGCAAAGTGTCACACATAGCGACATCGCTGGTGAGGTCGCTGTTGCGTCACCAAAACCGTGACACAGCAGCGATCTCGCTAGCGATCTCGCTATGTGAGACGGGTGCTTAAGGTGTTGTGTTATCTGGATGTGACAGAAGGCAACTGTACAGGATTCCGACCAGGAGAGAAACTAAACACTGGTCAGAAATTCCCTGAACTAACATTGCAGAGTATTATCGTGCAGGAAGATAAGGACTGGAAGTAATTGTCACAAGGATCATCTCCCTCATCAAACCCTACCCCCCCATCTCCGTGCAGGATAAAGAATGCTGTGTACTATTGTATCCTTGTGAAGGAAAAGCCTGTGGTTGTGTATGCATAGAAGTTTGCTGCTAAGAGATCGAATCTATGCTGAATTTTGCTTCTGAAGAGACTAATACTGTGCCTTGTGAAGAAACTAATGTATTGTTACTGGAGCCAGTTGCTCAAGAAACTCAGACTTTACTGTAATGAAGATTGTTGCTGTAATATCCCTGAATTGCACTGGCTGTGCTTCAGATTAAATTCCACTGTTAAATTGTTTTAAAAGACTCTTGCCACATGTGTCTGGTCAGCAATTGAATCTATTGTGTGCCTGAGAGAAGCTGCAGCCTAAGGTCGCCCTGAGTAACGGTTCCCCCAGGATTCCAAAGAATTCATGAAACCCGTCTCAACCTATCTGAACCTAATGGCGTGCGTGTAACATTTGTGGCCCATACGGGGAATCCTGAGTGGGGATTAGCATGTAGAGGGAGAAGAGGAAAAGTGTCTGGAAAAACACAGCAGCACAGCACCTCAATTCAAATCTGCTACACCAGTTAAAGGGGACCAGCCCTAAAGAAAACTCACTAGCTGCAATGGATGTGGAAATACAAATGGACAGAATCGGTGAGCTGCTTCTTCAATTAACCTGTGAAGAACTGAGAACAGTAGCAGAACATATAAAGGTGTCAGAAGAACAGATTTCTAAAGCACACAACTTCAGGCAACTATTAGCTGCCATTAATGCAAAAATGGATGAGCTGGGGGAGAAAGAAGCTGAAGACGTCATGGGGGACATTCCTCCAAGAGCTAACACAGTTTCTAACCAGGTTGAATTTGGAGGATGGTGGGTCGGCACCAATTACCAAAAGCAGGAATCTCCGTCCGCAGACTGAACTACAGGAATTGAAAGAAGAATTCAAAGCCCTAACAGCCCTGCAAGAATCGACCAAAACCTCTGAACGGGTGCCAGACTCAGACTCAGAACCTTTACCTGGCTTGTGTTAGATAAATCAGGAAGATAGTCCTCTCTAACACCACAAATCACCATAAGGAAAGAATGCAAGATCCTGGGACAGATTGGAGAGTGTGAACAGAAAGAGAAACTGTCTTATATGAACTTGTTGCACCAGATTGATGCAGGCTTACAGAAAGGCTACCAGCCAGATGAGATCGTTGAGGGGGTGGTGAAAGCAATCAGCCCAGGACTGAACCGTAGTATGCTAGAAACGAAAAGTCAATTGACCTTGCAACAGCTGGAGATGAATTTAAAAGAGCACTATAAAGAAGAGTACTTCAGAATTGTTCCACCGACTCACTAACCTCTCACAGAAAAATAATGAATCGCCCCAAAGTTTCTTATTCAGAAATAACTGAAGGATAGACTGTTTGCATCCAGAGATGTAGAAGCGGAGAAGTTTGATGTTGGACTAGTCTAGAAGAAGTTCTTGAGATCGTTGGGAACAGGGTTAATCCCCAAAGACATCAAGTTGCAGCTGAAACAGTACCTAGAAGATCCTGGCATTCTGGACGAAGTCCTAATTGAAAAAATGAATGAGGCAGCTAGTTTGGAGTCAGAGAGCAAACAGAAGTTAAAGAAAGGCTCTGCTCCTAAAATCACCAAAATGAGTCAGCTGAAGTTGAAAACCCCTGGTGGCCAGTCCGAAGATCATCATGGAGACCATCCAGTGCCACCTCTGAGAGGAAACCTTAAAGCACCAACAAAAGAGAGGACCCCCAGTGCTGACTGGGAGGAAGTAATAGGAGAACTGTGAGCCGAGTTGATTGAGATGAAAAAGTTGATTCGTTCCAGGCCAGAACCTGTATCCCTCTGACCCAGGAGTGAGTTCCAAAACGGGAGATACCCGGCTTGTGAAGCGTGCTGTTCAACAAATCAGAATACTGTGTGTGTCCACTGTCTAAGATGTGGTGAGGAAGGACATTATGCCAAGTAATGCCAATGGTCAAGGTCGTTTGGGTTAAAAGACAGGAGGTTGCCATTGCAGGGCGACTGGTAACCATGACACAGAGGAGGCCCCAGAAGCAAATCCAAATCTCACCAAACCCCAGAACAGCGCATGAGGTAAAATGGCTGCATCAGTACTATCCCCAAGTGTGTTCCCATCTACAACCGCTGCAAGAGAGACAGGGGCATCAGTTATTGAATGCCCAGTGTGGAGGTCAAATGATGTACTCCTGGGAGGAGGATTCCTCGGTCAGTAAAGATAGCCTAATCGGTAAAAGATGCTTTATACAGTGCCAGCTAGATGGACATTGGTAAAATCACTGTGGGACACAGGAGCCAAGTGAGCCTTTTAAATGAAGAATGGAGAGGTGCTACCTGCCACATGCCTGCCTGCGGTTGCTAAAAACTCTTAGGACCAGTGGAACTCCACGGCAAAGCTGTCAACCAGACCGAAATCCCTTTCATAGGCTTGGTGGAAGTGACTTTCCAACTGAGGGCCACGAAGAACAGCAACCATTGAGCTTTTGGTACCTTTTCTCGTGACTAGTGATCAGAACGTGGCAGAGGATCCTATCCTGGGTTATAATGTAATCAGTGAGGTCATCACGCATCCACCACCAGCGTCCCTGACTTGTGTTTCTTTTGCCACATCACTTGCCATAACCAACGTCATGGTGGAAAATGTGATTCATAGAGTAAAGAGAGTACAGAATACAATGGACCTAAAAAGTCAAGGTAGGTTGACGCCAAACCAACATCCCTGCAAACCAAATGGTGGGGGTGAGGTGTGGAGTCCGGTTAGAACTGGGAAGAAAAGCCCAGAAAAGATTGTTCGTGCCAAAAGACTCCTCAGAACTTCCGGAAGGCCTAGTTCAAGGTGAAACTGTGCTTATGATTCCTACTGGTGGGTTTGCTCGAGTGACAGTACCAGTGATGAATACTACAAAACATGAAATTAGACTGGATCCAAAGACTGTTAGGGTATGTGCCCACGTAGCGTTTTTCAAGCGGATATGCTGCGGAATTTCTGCAGCTTAAACGTTTGTGAAACGCTATGTTATCCGCCCCCCATGGTCCCCAATGTGAGTCCACAAGTTCAATGCCCATGCTGCGGATTTTTCCGCAGCGTTTTTGCTGCGGGGAAAAATCTGGAGCATGTTCATTAATTTTGCGTTTCCGCAAGCGGAATTGCCTTTGCAGTGCAATAAAAAACGCAAGGCAATTCCGCATGTGTAAATCGCACGATAAACGCGTGCGGAATTCCGCATGCGTTTATCCGGGAGAGGACATGCAGAAATGAAGCAGAAAATTTCTTCTTCATTTCCGCAGCGTGGGCACATACCCTTAGGTCACATTAAAACTGTTAAAACTGTATATCCAGCCAGTTTGAGACCCGCCTAGGGGTCTACCGTGAATTCGGTATCCCCACCAAGGAACAGGAGTTGCCCAGGGGAAGAAATTGCACTATCCACCTCAGGGTCCTGAGATCTCCCAGTATCCCTGGAACACTTGTGTGCTGAAGATATAGCGATAGCAAAACAGATGGTGAGAGAAGTGTCATGCATTCTCTAAAGATGACTCTGATATAGGCTGTATCCCGTCTTTGCAATTGAAAATTAATTTGAAAGACGCGACCCCAGTAACCAGAAGTTAAGACCCCGTCACATTAAGCGACGCTACAGCGATCCCGACAACGATACAACCTGTCAAGGATAGTTGCTGCGTCGCTATGTGGTCGCTGGTGAGATGTCAAACAGTCAGATCTTCCCAACGACGCAGCAACGATGCGGCGACCCGTAACGATCTGTATAACGATGCATGCCTATGTGTTTGTGTCTGAGTCGTTAACAAGGTCGTTGGTAAGGTGTCAAACACACCGATGCATGCTACCCAGCGGGGCTTCAACGATCAAAGAAATGTCCAGACCATTCCAACACGACCAGCGATCTCACAGCAGGGGCCTGGTCGCTGCTAAGTGTCAAACGTAGCGAGATCGCTACTGAGGTCGCTGTTGCGTCACAAAACTTGTGACTCCGCAGCGATCTCGCTTAGTGTGATGGGAGCTTTACATGTCTGTGCCGCAACCATTACACCGTGAAGTGAGAGTATTTACAAGATCTAATCAACAGAGGTTTGGTCCAAAAGTCAGTCATCTTATTCCTCTCCTATTGTTTGTGTTAAAAAGGACGGTACATTGAGACTCTGCTGTGATTACCGGGAACTAAACCGAAAGTCAGTACCTGACCAGCACCCAATACCAAAGATTCAAGATAGGCTATCCAGCATATCAGGAAGTACCTGGTTCTCTGACCTTGATCAGGGTAAAGCATATCATCAAGGTTTTGTTGAAGAGTCCAGTAGACCCTTGACAGCATTCATCACACCGTGGGGACTATATGAGTGGATCCCCATACAGTTTGGGCTCAGTTCAGCTCCAGCAGAATTTCAGACGAGCATAGAGACCTGTTTGGTACGATATCTGCCAGCCGTACTTGGATGACAATGTGGTACACCGCAAAACCTTCCGGGAGCATGTTGAACACATGAGGACCGTATTACAGCGGTATCAACAACACGGAGTTAAGTTGACCCCAAAGAAGTGTGAACTGTTCAAAAGGCAAGTCCGATTTCTAGGGAAAATTGTGTCCGGAGAAGGATATACAATGGGGAAAAAAAGTATTTAGTCAGCCACCAATTGTTCAAGTTCTCTCAGTTAAAAAGATGAAAGGCCTGTAATTAAAATCATAGGTCGACCTCAACTATGAGAGACAAAATGAGAAAACAAATCCTGAAAATCACATTGTCTGATTTGGAAAGAATTTTTTTCAAATTTTGATGGAAAATAAGTATTTGGTCACAATTACAAAAGTTCATCTCAATACTTTTGTTATATATCCTTTGTTGGCAATGACATAGGTCAAACTTTTTCTGTAAGTCTTCACAAGGGTGGCACACACTGTTGCTGGTCTGTTGGCCAATTCCTCCATGCAGATCTCCTCTAGAGCAGTGATGTTTTGGGGCTGTCGCTGGGCAACATGGACTTTCATCTCCCTCCAAAGGTTTTCTATAGGTGATCTGGAGACTGGCTAGCCATTCCAGGACCTTCTTACTAAGCCACTACTTCATTGCCCTGGCGGTGTGCTTGTGATCATTGTCGTGCTGAAAGACCCAGCCACGTTTCATCTTCAATGCCCCTGCTGATGGAAGGAGGTTTGCACTAAAAATCTCACAATACATGGCCCCATTCATTCTTTCATGTACACGGATCAGTCGTCCTGGTCTCTTGGCTGAGAAACAGTCCCAAAGCGTGATGTTGCCACTCCCATGCTTCACAGTAGGTATGGTGTATTGTGGATGCAACTCAGCATTCTTTCTCCTCCAAACACGCTGAGTTGTGTTTCTACCAAACAGTTCTACTTTGGTTTCATCTGACCATATGACATTCTCCCAATACTCTTGCGGATCATCCAAATGCTCTTTAGCAAACTTCAGATGGGCCCGGACATGTAATGGTTTAAGCAGGGAAACACGTCTGGCACTGCAGGATCTGAGTCCCTGGCGGCGTAGTGTGTTACTGATGGTAACCTGTGTAACGTTGGGCCCAGCTCTCTGCAGAAATTGCTCCGGTACTCACCTTAAAAGACAAGCGGCCCTCTACTGTCGGGAAGTTGATCTTGGGATATCCTGATTTCAACTTACCATTTGTTCTTCATTGTGATGTTTCTCAAGTTGGACTGGGAGCTGCCCTGTATCAGCATCAAGATGGAAAATTGAGAGTCATCGGTTATGGTTCTAGAACGTTGAGACGCCAAGAAGAATTACCATCTACATTCTGAAAAATTGGAGTTCCTGACATTGAAATGGGCTATCTTTGAACAATTTAGAGATTCTCTACTACAGCAAAGAGTTTGAGGTATACACTGACAACAACCCTTTGACCTTTGTCACTACAGCCAATTGAATGCAACAGGTCAGAAATGGGTCGCTGAAGTAGCTGACGTCAATTTCAGGATCAAGTATGGGCCAGGAAAATGCAATACGGATGCTGACTGATTGTCGAGAATGCCACTAGAGCCTGAGGAGTTCATGCAAGAATGCTCAGAGGAAGTCAGTCTGAAAGCAATTAAGAGCACTACCCAAGCAGTGCCAGCTTATCAAGATGAAGACACACCATTGTGGTGTCCGTTGACGGTGGAAACCACCATAAAAGCGAGAGAACAAGATCACCCCCTGTCCATTCAACAACTACCAAAAGGAAAAATCCGTAGAGCACAACAGGAAGATCAGATAATTGGCCGAATGCTACTTTATGTGGACCAAAATCTGTTTCCAAGTAAACGGGAGAGAGATGTCACCAGCACTATCTGTTTGTTAGAGAATGGGCGAAGCTCTACCTCAGTGAAAACTGTATCCTGTAACGTAAGGAGGACAAAACCAGCAGTTGGTACTACCCAGAGTATTCCATAGGTTGGTCTTCAAAGAACTCCATGAAAACATGGGACACCTGGGAGTGGAAAGGACAACAAGCTTGATCCGTGAGCGCTTCTTCTGGCCGTACATTCAGAGAGATATTGAGAGCTACGTGACCAGGGAGTGTGGGTGTCTGAAAGATAAACGTCCCAACACATCAACCTGGGCACCTATGGGCAGCATCCAAACTACGTATCCTTTTGAGATGGTCTCAATAGACTTTCTACATCTCGAGACGTGCAAGGGTGGTTACGAATACATCTGGGTGGTGATGGACCATTTTACTCTATTTTCGCAAGCATATTCCACCACCAATAAATCTGGTTGAACAGCAGCAGAGAAGATCTTCAATGGTTTGGGTTCCCTACGAGGTTACACCATGGCCAAGCAAGAGAATTTGAGAACCAGCTCTTTGCCAAGTTACGAAAGTACTGTAGAATTAAGAGATCCCACACAACACCCTATCACCCAGAGGGTAATGGACAAGTGGAATGTTTTAAACGAACATTATCGATGTTGCGCACTTTAACAGCTGATGAGAAGAAAGACTGGAAGAGTTCCCTGTCAAAAGTAGTACTGTACAAAGAGCGAGGCAATGGGTTCCTCACCTTTCTTCCTATTGTATGGACAATCGCCAAGACTGCCAATCAACATCATGTTCAATACTCCGGTGTTAGAGACTTAGACTGTATCCGGAGTACGTTCGGAAATGGAAGTAACGGATGGCAGAGGCATGCAACATAGCGTCCAAAGTTGTTACGCAAGGGCAGAGCAAGAGTAAGGAGTACTGTGATTGAAAATGTTATGGAGCAGAATTGACACCGGGAAGTCAGGTGATAGTCAAGAACGTACGTGAAAAAGGTGGTCCAGGAAAATTTAGTTCGTACTTGGAAGACAAGGTGTATGTGGTCGTGAAGAGCAAAGCCGATTATAGTTCAGTGTATGAAATTTCGATTGACTACTCTGGTTTTCTTTTCCCCCGTTTCCAATCAGAATTTACTACTACCATGTGATTATCTCCCACCACCACAAGATTCCCAGGAGCAGATCATCATCGACCTAGATCGACTAAGGTACTACCACCGGCTGAAGCTCTGGAGGTGGATAGTGACCTTGAGAGCTCGGATGAAAAAGAGCACGCTGTTCTGTTACTCTGACCGGCAAAGAGATGGATGTACCATCCTCAGAAGAGTGAACTAAGTCCCGAAGCACCAGAGTTAGTACCAAGGAATACAGATGAAGTCCAATCCAGTTCTGACGATCGGACACCGGTCATTGAAGAGACTGATAGACACTTAGTAGTAGCAGAATTACCAGACCAGGTGGAAACGGACTATTCAAAAGAAGCACAGGGACTTAGAGGCGGTTCCAAGATCATCTGAGGAAGTTCGAGAAAAGAGTGCGGCAGAAGAAACTCCTGCAACAGAGGAACCCATGGTATCTGGTAAACAACCCACCAGGAGGATGTCGACTCGAGAAGTGAGGAGGCCTGTGATGCTGATGTATGAGACACTTGGTGAACCAAGCCAAGTGCCAAGGACTGTCGATTGGAAACAAATATCTCTGCCTACGGACTAGGTAAGCCCACTTGAGTGGTATTCACCTCAGAGAGACAGTATAGACAATGTTACCTGGTGGAAAGACTTGTTTTGGCCTAGTGAGAAAGCTGGTTGAAGACATACAAAAAGCTCCAACAGAAGAGATGCTGATTGTTTTAATTGTGTTGACTGTTTTTCTTACAAGAGTCCTGCAAGAAAAAGGTTGTAAGAATAGGTTATCAATGTTTATAAATGTTATACCAATTTGACAATGACAAATTTATATATAGTTACTAATAGTGTTGAGCGAACATGCTCGACACTGCTCGGTACTCGCCCGAGCATCACGCTACTCGGGATGTTCGGCGAGCACCGAGCATTTCCGGGTTACTCGGGCGGGAGCTCGGGTCTCCGCCCTGCATGTTTGGCGCTCTTTACAGAGCCAATGAACATGCAGGGATTGCCAGCCAGTCACTGTAATGCCGCAGCCATGTTGTTTGTGGGCATTACAGTGATTGACTGGCCGCACAGCGTCACCTCGAGTATTTAAAACCGGGCGCCGCCATCTTGGACACAGTCGCTCCGGATCAGACAGTGTAGGGACAGCGCTGCTGATTTAGGGAGAGAGATATCCTGCAAAATAGTTAGTGTAGGGTCTGTAAAAGCTGCCAGATCAAACAAACAGTCCTTCTCAGGACTAATATCCATCCCAGGTATATCAGGCAGGCTGTATAGGAGACGCAGTGGTTATACCAGCAAACGCTGCATTACAGTCCTGTGTGCTGCTCCTGTTGCTGAAATTGCTGGACTTAGCTCCAGGGGCCAGGAAAAATCCTTTTTTTTTTATCTAAATCCTCTTTTTTTTTTTTTTCCTCCTTCACAATGTACAAATACCCATCTTATTAACCTTTTGGTGTCGTCCCCCCCCCCCCCCCCAAAAAAAAAAAAAAGTGTGCCTCTGATTTTTCAGACACAAATATATCTGTTGATAATAGTCTGGTGTAGGCCAGAGAAATAGAAGTGTGGTTTTGCAGTTCTATTGGCCATTTGTATCTAAAAAAAAAACAGTTGCTCACTGTTCAGCCGCAAATATCTCTATTTAAAAAAGTGTGGTATACCCCAGTAAACAATAACTGTGGTTTTCCTCTTCTACAGTTCTAATCTACTCTTTATTACCCTTTTTCCATTGATAGTGCAAGTGTAAGCTATTTTACTTCATTTACAATGGGCAAGGCGCGTGGCAAGGGACGTGGAAGTGGACGTTCTGGTGATGGTTCGTGTAGAGGACGGGGCCGTGCCCAAGGTGAAAATGTGCCACAACCAACAGCCACATCTTCTCGCTCCCACTTCTTGACCGAATTACTAGGGAAGCACAGAACAACACCAGTATTGAGAACTGATCAGTGTGAACAGGTTATTAATTGGATAGCAGACAATACTTCCAGTTACCTGGGCACCACCACCTCCGGTCTGTCTTCCACACGGTCAACTCTTAGTAGCCGTGAGTCTCGACCGCATACTCCTCCTCACCCTGATGCTCCTTCCTCCCACCATGCCGAGTGTCGTCAGACAGCAAGTGATCCCACACTTGGACACTCTGAAGAGCTGTTCACTGGTCCATTTCCATATTTGGGCCCCTCGCCTGATACGCTTGAAGTGGTGGAAGAGGAGATCCCATGTTGCGATGCCCAAATATTTGAACGGCCACGGTCACAGGAAGTCGACGTTGGCAATCTGTCACAAGAGGTGGACGATGACGAGACACAATTGGCAGGAAGTGAGGAGGAGGTGGTGGATGATCTAGTAACTGACCCAACGTGGAAGGAGGACATGCAGAGTGAGGCCAGCAGCACACAGGGGGAGGGAGGCAGAGTACCCCAACAGGCAGGAAGAAGCAGTGTGGTGGCCGCAGACAGAAGGCAGGCAACCGTTCCCCGTAACACCAACACGAGGGACGTTGCCAGTACAAGCGGTAGGTCTTCCAGAGTCTGGAATTTTTTTAAAGACTCTGCTGATAACCCCAAAAAGGCCATATGTTCCACCTGCCATGCCAGCATCAGCAGGGGTGACAAAACTACCAGCCTGACCACCACCAGCATGATCAGGCACATGGCAGCAAAGCACCCGACTTTGTGGGGCGAAACCCAGGGTCCACGACCAGTGTCAGCGGGTGTCACCACTGCTTCTTCCACTGTTGTGCGTGCAATAGAACCCCCTGTTTGTGCAAGGCAATCCCCTGTCCATACTGCATGTAAAGATGCCCCCTCCTCTCAGTCTTAACTTGTTATGGCAGTTTCTCAAGAAACAGCATCAACGTCCACGTCCCACCGCAGCGTTCAATTGTCCATATCCCAGACCTTTGAACGAAAGCGGAAATTCGCAGCTAACGCCCCACAGGCCACAGTCCTAAATTCGCACATTTCACGACTGCTTGCATTGGAAATGCTGCCTTTTAGGCTGGTGGAGACGTAATCCTTCCGCAATCTTATGGCGGTGGCCGTCCCTCGGTACTCGGTCCCCAGCCGACACTATTTTGCCCGGTGTGCGCCATCCCCGCACTACACAAGCACGTGTCCCAAAGCATCTGCCGTGCCCTCAACAACGCAGTTACTGGGAGAGTCCACCTGACAACGGACACGTGGACAAGTGCTTGTGGCCAGGGACGGTACATCTCTCTGACGGCACACTGGGTAAACATAGTGGAAGCCGGGACCCAGTCGGACCTTGGGACGGAACACATCCTCCCCACACCGAGGATTGCGGGCCCTATGTCAGTCAGTTGCCCCCACAGTGTACAGCTCCTGCGCATCCTCCTCCTCCTCCTCATGTTCAGCCTCCATCTCAGATATCACCACATCAGTTACAAGCTGGAAGCATTGCAGTACTGCCTCCACCAAGCGGCAACAGGCTGTGCTGAAACTCATAAGCTTAGGTGACAAACCTCACACTGCTTGTGAGTTGTGGACAACTGTGAAAGAGCAGGCAGATCTGTGGCTGAGACTGCTGAACTTACATTCCGGCATGGTCGTGTGTGACAATGGACGTAACCTGGTGGCGGCTCTGAGGCGAGGTGAGATTACACACGTACCATGCCTGGCTCATGTGCTTAACCTCGTGGTTCAGCGGTTTCTTAAATCGTACCCCGAGTTGCCAGATCTGCTCGTGAAAGTACGCCGCCTGTCAGCTCATTTTCGCAAGTCGGCTACAGCTTCCGCCGCCCTTGCTGTGTTGCAGCAGCGTTTGCAGCTTCCGGCACACCGACTGGTGTATGATGTCCCCACACGTTGGAACTCTACCCTCCACATGTTGCAAAGGATTTGTGAGCAGAAGAGAGCAGTTGTGGAGTACCAGCTGCAACAAGGCCGTCAATATTCAGGTCAGACTCCACACATAAGACCTCAGGAGTGGACCTGGATGTCTGACATATGTACCATCCTGACAAACTTTGAGGAGGCCACCAAGATGGTGAGTGGCGATGACGCCATCACTAGTGTCAGCATCCCACTTGTCTGTCTTTTGCAACGCTCTCTGCAGAGAATTAAAGAGGAGGCATTGCAGCCAGAGTATGATGAGATGGATCAAGAAGCCGTAGCGGGCGATTACACGCAGCCCAGCCTCATCTCATCCCAACGTGCATTGGGGGACAATGAGGGAGAGGAGGAGGAAGAACAGGAGCTGCTATCATGCGTTGTAGACGGTAGTACCTGTACAAGTGTCATACCGTCGGTTCAGCGTGGGTGGCCTGAGGACAGGGGGGAGGAGGAGGAGGAGAGCATGGTCAGTCGTCATCTTGGTGAGGACACGGAAATCTTGCCCGTTACCAGTCTGGCACGCATGGCTGACTTTGTTACGCTGCCTTAACCGTGACCCTCGCGTTGTCAAAATGTTGGGTGACAGTCATTACTGGTTGGTGACACTTGTAGACCCCCGCTACAAGGAGAACTTTCACTCTCTTATTCCTGAGGTGGAGAGGTCTACAAAAAATGGGGCAATACCAGAAGGCCCTTGCTGCAGAACTCTTAAAAAAATTCCCATCTGAACACGCTAGCGGCAGAGGTCACAGTTCGTTGCCCAACCAAGGCGTACAGGCGAGAGAGATGCAACTCCAATCCAGCAGAGGCAGGGGAACACGGTCAACGTTCTGGGACAGTTTTCTGACACCCGCCCAGCTTACAGGCCCTGAGGCGCGGGGTACCCTCACAAATGGAGTGGAAAGTTTCAAAAGATGGTGAGGGAGTACTTTGCCGATCGTACCAGCGTCCTCCGTGATTCCTCTGTGCCTTTTAATTATTGGGTATCCAAGCTGGACACTTGGAATGAACTCGCTCTGTACGCCTTGGAGGTCCTGGCCTGCCCTGCCGCTAGCGTGTTATCGGAGCGTGTTTTTAGTGCCGCTGGGGGAATTATAACTGATAAGCGCACTCGCCTGTCAACTGACAATGCTGACAAGCTGACCCTTATCAGAATTCTCCCCTCCCAGGACTGGGGCAGGAGGATGTTGCATGTTTAAGGGATCCTGACCAGGAAACCTCCCACTTGCTCTCCGACGTAATATCTCTATTACTGTGGTGACCAGACCCCTGGGGTGCCACACATGGCTCTTGTAAGGGGCATTGCAGTTCCTCATAAGTTTTGGAAAGCCTTCCATTCATTGCTTAGGCCAACAGTGCACCGGAGACCCAGTTGCTATAAATCGGAAAAAAGGTTTAGTTAACGCCCTCTGACCTCAATGTTATTTCCTAGGGGCATTGGAGTGGCTCGAAATTTTTGGTAGGCATTGCACTCACTGTATGCCCTATAACTGTGTAGCCGAACCGCTCCTTTTGTTACAGAAACATATCCTACAAGACATATCTGGTTGACTGGCCTGATATTGATGTGAATGGTCCCTGTTCCTCCTGCTCTTTCTCCTTTGCCACCACCTCATCCATCATTTATCACCTGAAGCTTTGTTTTAACAGGAGTCATAGAACTGGGATAGTAGCAGGAAAACATCCAGCAATCCTCGGAGGAGGTAGGATATGCGCCAAAACGCGGACCACCTCAGGCCTAGCCGCTACTACATACATGCGCTTGCATTCCAAGAAAACAAAGCAGATGCTAACTTCTATCATCATCATGCTCCTCACCTAGGCACTCTCAACTCCCCTGATGAAGAAGCCAGGGCCCACCGGAGGAGTCTGGTTCTCTGGTGGGCTCGTCCAATGCTGCCGTAAAGCAGGCCAGGCTAAGAAAAGTGTGGGGGAAGGTGACAGGAGAAATCTGGGCAGCTGGGGACCGAGTATGGACACCTGGCCGCCACCTGGTGGCTGGGGACCGAGCGTGGACACCCGGCCACCGGGCGGCTGGGGACAGAGTATGGATACCTCGCTGCCGAAGCGGCCATGAGGTAGTGGCCAGCTTCGGCCTCCTCCAAACTAAAAGGCCCCATTTCAAGTGAAAGCTAGCAGTATGGTATTGCAGCCTGCGGGTGGGTGGGTGGTTGGCTGCATATTTTCGCTTGCATTGCAAGGAATGGGGGAGGTACAATTGAACACTGCCCTGGGACAAGGACTTGCACGGGGATAGTTGCAAGTCTGCATCTTCTGATGCGGCAAGGATCACTTCTGATGGGCACACTTTTAGACAGTGACCTGGGGGTCAGATGCTTCCAGGGGTCTTCCCCATGCTGATCCCATGTCTTTTCCGCACTGTATGCATGTGTCACACAGCACATGGCCAGATAAGGTTGTAAAATGTTAAAATGACTTTTCCCGGTGAACGCATTTCTCACGGTTGAAAGCAATACAAAAGTGCAAAAACGCATGAAAAATGCTATTTGTGAACATAGCCCAAGGTGTGGAGGAGTATTTTTGTTTTTGGTTATTTATTTTACCTTGTACACAAGTTTTTACCCTGGAAAGGAAATTCCTTAACATATTTCACAGGAAAACCGTTTCAGTTTAGTTTTTGAACGTTTTATTGTGAGCCCGCAAAAGTGGCTTAATATCTCTGACCACGTTGTTGACAGCAGTGACTTGGGGGTCAGAAATGCTTCCAGGGGTCGATCCCCATGCTGCCCCCATGTCTTTTGAGCACTGTCACTATCGTTTTGGGCACTTTTTAGGCTTTCTACAGACTGCCGGGGGTGCTGCCGCAAAAATGCTCGGGTCTCTCATAGACTAACATTGGGCTCGTTGCTCGGGTCGAGCACCCGAGTATCACGGTAAGCTCGGCCCGAGCTTCGAGCACCCGAGCATTTTAGTGATCACTCAACACTATCAGTCGTCATCTTGGTGAGGACACGGAAGTCTTGCCCGTTACCAGTCTGGCACCCATGGCTGACTTTGTTACGCTGCCTTAACCGTGACCCTCGCATTGTCAAAATGTTGGGTGACCGTCATTACTGGTTGATGACACTTTTAGACCCCCTCTACAAGGAGAACTTTCACTCTCTTATTCCTGAGTTGGAGAGGTCTACAAAAATGGGGCAGTACCAGAAGGCCCTTGCTGCAGAAAGATTAAAAAAATTGCCATCTGAACACTGTAGCGGCAGAGGTCACAGTTCGCTGCCCAACTAAGGCATACAGGCGAGAGAGACGCAACTCCAATCCAGCAGAGGCAGGGGAACACTGTCAATGTTCTAGGACAGTTTTCTGAGACCTGCCCAGCTTACAGGCCCTGAGGCGCAGGGTACTCTCACAAGGAGTGGAACGTTTCAAAAGATGGTGAGGGAGTACCAGCGTCCTCCGTGATTCCTCTGTGCCTTTTAATTATTGGGTATCCAAGCTGGACACTTGGAATGAACTCGCTCTGTACGCCTTGGAGGTCCTGGCCTGCCCTGCCGCTAGCGTGTTATCGGAGCGTGTTTTTAGTGCTGCTGGGGGAATTATAACTGATAAGCGCACTCGCCTGTCAACTGACAATGCTGACAAGCTGACCCTTATCAAAATGAACAAGGGCTGGATTGGGCCAGACTTCTCATCACCACCAAATGACAGCAGAGTAACAAAGTCAAATCCACTGTGTTATTTCGGGAGGTGTATTCCCATGCATCGCTTCACACCCACACATGGGTATACAATTCCTCATTTCGGCTGTTTTTTGCTCTTCTCCTTATCCTCAGCCTCCACGACCACTATACCACCATGGTGACCGTGGTCCATGTTGCCAGCATTGCAAGTTCCTCTGTCCTAATTTTTGGCTGCTTTTGCTTGGAAGGCATAGGCAAAGACTATGGGAGACCCACTCCCCAATAATGGGAATAATGTTTTTAATATGCTGTACTGCATGGCTCTTGTAAGGGACATTGCAAGTTCTCCCTTCCTAATTTTTGGCAGCTTTTCCTTGGAAGGCATAGGCAAAGAATATGGGAGACCCACTCCCCAATAATGGGAATAATGTTTTTAATATGCTGTACTGCATGGCTCTTGTAAGGGGCATTAAAATCGCCTTGTTTAAGCTACTGTGACCTCCACGTCTCTTCCAAGGGTCGTTAATATTGTCTTTTTATTCCACTGCGACCTCCACCACTCTTCCAAGGGGCATTAAAAGCGTCTTGTTAAGCTACTGTGACCTCCACGTCTCTTCCACGGGGCATTGATATTGTCTTTTTATTCCACTGTAACCTCCACCACTCTTCCAAGGGGCATTAAAACCATCTTGTTAAGCTACTGTGACCTCCACATCTCTTCCAAGGGGCATTGACATGTTGTTTTTAATTACCTCTAACCTCCTCGACTCTTGCAACGGGCATTGCATTTCCTCCTAATTTTTGTCAGCTTTTGCTTTTCAATGTATAGGCGAACACTAAGGGAGAACCACTCCCCAATAATGGGTAGAAGGTTTTTAATATGCTGTAATCCACGTCTGTTTCAAGGGGCATTGCAGTGCCTAATAATTTTTGGAAAGCCTTCCATTCCCTGCTTAGGCCAACAGTGTACAGGAGACCCAGTTGCTATAAATGGAAAAAACGGTTTAGTTAAGGCCCTCTGACCTCCATGTCACTTCCAAGGGGCATTGGAGTGCCTTGAAATTTTTGGTAGGCATTGCATTCACTGTATGCCCTATAACTGTGTAGCTGAACCGCTCCTTTTGGTACAGAAACATATCCTACAAGACACGTGTGGTTGGCTGGCCTGATATTGATGTGAATGGTCCCTGTTCCTCCTGCTCTTTCTCCTTTGCCACCACCTCATCCATCATTCATCACCTGAAGCTTTGTTTTAACGTGAGTCATAGAACTGGGATAGTAGCAGGAAAACATCCAGCAATCCTCGAAGGAGGTAGAATATGCGCCAAAATGCTGACCACCTCAGGCCTAGCTGCTACTACATACATGCACTTGCATTCCAAGGAACAGAAAGCTAAGGAGGTGGATGGTCTCATGATCATGAATAATTTACTCGTTGTGTAGGAGGCCGACCACTGCTGCTGTCTACCTTCTGAACTTTGTGTTGAAGCCTGATTGACCCAGGACCCGCAATCCTCTATGTCTGGAGGACGTGTTGCATCCCAGTGTCCAACTGTGTCCCGGCTTCCACAATATTAACCCAGTGTGAAGGCGTCAGTGAGATGGACCATTCCTGGCCACATTCACTTGTCCACGTGTTTGTGGTTAGGCTGTCCTTCCCACTAAATGCACTGGGGAGGGCACAGGTAATGTTTTGGTATGCGCGCTTGTGTATAAGGCGCACTGGGACAAATAGGGGCGGCTGGGGACCGTTTATGGACACCCGGCCACCCCCACGCGGCTGGGGACTGTGTGTGGGCACCCTGCCGCGGGGCGGCTGGGGACTGAGTATGGACACCCGGCCGCCCCCTGTCGGCTGGGGACCAAGCGTGGACACCCGGCCGCCAGGCGGCTGGGGACTGATTATTAATACCAGGCTACCGACGCAGCCATGACGTGGTGGCCAGATTCCACCTCCACATGCCTAAAAGGCCCAATTTCAAGTGCAAGCAAGCTAGCAGTATGGTATTGCAGCCTGGGGGTGGGTGGGTGGCAGGCTGCATACTTGTGCTTGTATTGCAAGTTATGGGGGAGGTACAATTGAACACTGCCCTAGGACATGGACTTGCACGGGGATAGTTGCAAGTCTGCATCTTCTGATGCGGCAAGGATCACTTCTGATGGGCACACTTTTAGGCAGTGACCTGGGTGTCAGAGATGCTTCCAGGGGTCTTCCCCATGCTGTTCCCATGTCTTTTTAGCACTGTATGCATGTGTCACACAGCACATGGCCAGATAAGGTTGTAAAATGTTAAAATGGCATTTCCCGGTGAATGCATTTGTCACGGTTGAAAGCAATACAAACGTACAAAAACGCATAAAAAATGCTACTTGTGAACATAGCCCAAGGTGTGGAGGAGTATTTTTTTTTTTTGGTTATTTATTTTACCTTATACACAAGTCTTTACCCTGGAAAGGATGTTCCTTAACCCCTTTCCGACCTGGTCAGTAATAGTACGCACCAGGTCGGGAAGGCCGGTTCAGCAGGGGCTCCGGCGGTGAGCCCGCACTGAAGCGAGCACATGTCAGCTGATTATTGGAATCGCAATCCACCCGCGGCTGTTAACATGTTAAATCTCTGACAGTGGCATTTAACTCGCGCTTCCGGGAGTCCTAAGCCCCGCCCATCAGTGACATCAGTGATCGCTGGTCACCAATGGGTGGGCATGACAACTCAGGGTCTGCAGCAGACGCCTGTGGTTGTCATGTCTCAATTGCTATGAGCGCCACCTAGTGGTCAGCGCTCATAGCAAGTGAGCATTTCTCCTGCATACAAGCGATCTGCTCATCGCTTGTATGCAGTAGAAGCAATCAGACAACTGCTGCTTCTAGTCTCCTCTGGAGACTATAGAAGCAAGCAGAAAGTGTAGAAAAAAAGTTTTTAAAAAAATAAAAAAAATAAAAAATATATAAAAGTTTAAGTCACCCCCCTTTCGCCCCATTCAAAATAAAATATATATATATAAAAAAAAAAAACCACATACACATATTTGGTATCGCCGCGTACAGAATCGCCCGATCTATCAATATAAAAGAAGAATTAATACAATCAGTAAACGGCGTAACGAGAGAAAAATTTTAAACGCCAGAATTAAGTTTTTTTGGTCGCTACAACTTTGCATTAAAATGCAATAACGGGTGATCAAAACATCGGATCTACCCCAAAATGGTATCAATAAAAACGTCAGCCCGGCACGCAAAAAATAAGCCCTCACCTGGCCCCAGATCCCGAAAAATGGAGAAGCTAAGGGTCTCGGAAAATGGCGTCATTTTTTTTGTTTTTTTAGCAAGCTTTGGATTTTTTTTTCACCACTTAAATAAAAAAGAACCTATACATGTTTGGTGTCTATGAACTCGTAACGACCTGGAAAATAATGATGACAGGTCAGTTTTAGCAATCTGTGAACGTGGTAAAAAAAAGGACCCAAAAAACAACTGTGGAATTGCATTTTTTTTGCAGTTTCACTGCACTTGGAATTTTTTTCCCATTTTCCAGCACATGATATGGTAAAACCAGTGATGGTGTTTAAAAGTACAACTCGTCCCGCAAAAAATAAGCCCTCACATGGCCATATTGAACGAAAATTAAAAAAGTTCTGGCTCTGGGAAGAAGGGGAGCAAAAAAGGAAAACACAAAAACAGAAAGACCCATGGTCGTCAAGGGGTTAACATATTTCACAGGAAAGCACTTTCACTTTCATTTTTGAACGTTTTATTGTGAGCCTGTAAAAGTGGCTTAATACCTCTGACCACGTTGTTGACAGCAGTGACCTGGGGGTCAGAAATGCTTCCAGGGGCGATCCCCATGCTGCCCCATGTCATTTGAGCACTGTCACTATCGTTTTGGGCACTTTTTAGGCTTTCTACAGACTGCCGGGGGAGCCGCCGCAAAAATGTTCGGGTCTCCCATAGACTAACATTGGGCTCGTTGCTCGGGTCGAGCACCCGAGTATCACAGTGAGCTCGGCCCGAGCTTTGAGCACCCGAGCATTTTAGTGCTCGCTCAACACTAGTTACTAAGCTTTCACCACTGTCTCAGAGTTGGTCAGATTGACCAATTAAGGCGAATGTCGTGGACGAAATTCAAAAAGGAGGGAAGAGTGTGACATGCAGACAGAAAGTGTTGTGCTTCAGAAGCATCCAGCAACTAGAGGTGTTTACACAGTCACAGGAGACAGGGAGTGTTTTAGCAGAGCCCCAGGGGGATTGTGGGGAACTTGTTATTGTAGTCTGGTTGAAGCCGAAGATTAAGATGTTGTGTTATCTGGATGTGACAGAAGGCAACTGAACAGGATTCCGACCAGGAGAGAAACTAAACACTGGTCAGAAATTCCCTGAACTAACATTGCAGAGTATTATCGTGCAGGAAGATAAGGACTGGAAGTAATTGTCACAGGGATCATCTCCCTCATCAAACCCTACCCCCCCATCTCCGTGCAGGATAAAGAATGCTGTGTACTATTGTATCCTTGTGAAGGAAAAGCCTGTGGTTGTGTATGCATAGAAGTTTGCTGCTAAGAGATCGAATCTATGCTGAATTTTGCTTCTGAAGAGACTAATACTGTGCCTTGTGAAGAAACTAATGTATTGTTACTGGAGCCAGTTGCTCAAGAAACTCAGACTTTACTGTAATGAAGATTGTTGCTGTAATATCCCTGAATTGCACTGGCTGTGCTTCAGATTAAATTCCACTGTTAAATTGTTTTAAAAGACTCTTGCCACATGTGTCTGGTCAGCAATTGAATCTATTGTGTGCCTGAGAGAAGCTGGAGCCTAAGGTCGCCCTGAGTAACGGTTCCCACAGGATTCCAAAGAATTCATGAAACCCGTATCGCCCTATCTGAACCTAGCGGCGTGCGTGTAACATACGTATATTTCTTGGGATTCAACATTTTAAGACTCCTCTATGGCTGCACAATGTGGTTGGTTGTTTTTTTATTGACTGCAAGGCCATGTTCACACGTTCAGTATTTGGTCAGTATTTTACATCCGTATTTGAAAGCCAAAACCAGGAGTGGGTGAAAAATGCAAAAGTGGTGACTACTTTCTATTCTACGTTTCCTCTGATTATTCTACTCCTGATTTTGTGTACAAATACTGATGTAAAATACTGACCAAATACTCAACGTGTGAATGGGTCCTAAAAGTTTTGCGGGCTAATGATATTGGTGACCTATTGTTAGTATAGGTAAAATCAGTGTGGCCTGACCCCCGGCACACCATGCTTTCAGCTCCAGCAAGATGTGAATGGTACTGAACAGCCCAACTCTGTTCACTGTGCAGTGGCTGCTGCAGGATACTGCAGATCAGCTCTGAATGAAATGAATAGGAGCGGAGATGCTGCATCCAGGAATTGCCACTGACTATGAACAGCGCCATGCTTTTCTGTCTTCGTTGACTGTATACATCCTGCTGGCACTGAAAGCAGCTGATCGCAGGAGTTGGCAGAGATCAGACCTCCACTAATCTGATATTGATGACCTATCCTAAAGTGACATATAAGGTTGATATACACAGTATATATCACATATCTAAATGTTTGACATACATGTATATTGGCATACATGGAACAGTTATAACCATATTTTTTTTTTTTTACATAGAAAAGTCTTCCATCTCTGCGCCGTCTGATGCCCAATTCCCAGGAATTTATCTTGCAGTGTGGACTACAGAACCCTCCACCACAGACGACTGCTGCAAGCTCCTTTGTTAAGATGACAGCATCCTCTTCCATGCAGACAGTAAAACCAGTTGGTTCTGCAGCACTGGGCACTGTGAAAGTCCATCAGACTACCTCGTCTGCACCCCAAAACCTGAAATCTGTGAGCATAAAACAGCTGGTAAGAGAATAAGCAATCCTCATCGTTCGTTCTCTTATTTCAGGTTTATACTTAAGGTTTATATACTTCAGGTTTTATATTTGATTTGTAATGGTTTATATTTGTATACATGGCATCACAAAGCACAGTTTTTTTCCTTTTCAAAAATAATTAAAAGATGGGAAGACGGGTAAAGCTGAAAACTGCAATGGAATAAACTGAATGAAAATGTCAGGAGCATTGCTTTTATCAGAAATGTGAGTTGATGCTAAGGTTGGTATAAAATTACAATATGGTGTATTTTGTTTTTCTACCCCAGACTCCGCACCACCTTTGTACATTAGGCGATGTCTGGGTATTGCAAGTGAATGGGACTGAACTGCAAAACCAAAAATAGCCAAAGACAAAATCATAATGTTGAATTGGCTGCACAGCCATATAACGAAATTACACTAGATTTTTCTAGAACGGTTGTACTCAAAATGACTTAATTTGATTCTGTTTCATCTTTTGTTTGTTTTTAAAAAGTTCCCTTATTCAATAGAAAGTCTCTTTTCACACTGCCATCATGATTTCCTTTTTTTTTTTTTCTTTTTGGAGTCTGTTTTTTGTCTTTCTCCATGAACAAAGGTTGTGTTCACATTTGCACTGTAAATTCTATTTTTCTGTACATAATCCATCACAGTAACAGTAAAATGGATTTCATAGCTATAATGGGTCAATATCTAACAACAACTATTGCTGACTCAACTGACTTTCCGATATGGTGCACCATTTTATTTATTTTTTTAATGGTATCTGCTGCAGAGCCTTTTTGCTAGGTACAAATAATGCAGGATAATATGCTACTCTAACAAGCAAAACAAAATAATTAAGCCTACAATTACTTTCCAGAAACTTATTGGCAACATAATTAAATATGAACAACCAATTAATGTTACATACATTTGCTATTGGAAGCATGGTACAAACTGGAAAACGTAACAAAATATCCTTCTTGTAGCAAGAAACTTTCAAACTTATATAAGAAACAACTTTGTCTCGACTTTATTATAAAACTTTTAATGTATGAACAGTCTTGCCTTCTGACAAGAATGCGAGCTGTTGTAAGAGAATCTCAGAAGAAGTCAAACTGGTTAATCCATCAGTTACCACAGTAGAGGAGAAAAACTATTTTTCTTTAGAGGACACTGACATTATTACAAGTGGTCAGAAGCACTATGAATATTGCAGACATTTCAGAACCCTGTTCGATTTAAGGTAACCGTTCGAAGGATGAAAACTAGAACTGGAAGGAACGGAGAAATTCCATTAATAAGAACATGCAAAAAATATTCTTGGAAGAGTGAGATGATGTGGAGAGAAGACTAGTAATTAGCAGAGATTTCAGGAACAGTCTTCCTTTTGATCCAGAAGAAGTAAAGAAATAGGACAAAGTCTTGAACATAGATATTCCCATTGCTAGATTCATGTATCTCTGGATTAACCAACTTGAAAAGCATCTTAAATTGAAAACATCCAGAGAACTTCCTAGAAATTGTTTCCCTTACTTAATATGGTTACAAGATTTATGGCTGATGTATCTGCTGAATCTGATCACATTGCAGCAAAAAAATGAAATGCAGTGTTCTCAAATGCAGCAAGATGAGCATTATGGTTGAAAGCCTGTTTGGGAAACACTTGAAGAATAAGCTCTGTTCCATTCCCTTTTCAGGACTTGTTTTTAATATCATTCTTGAAAAAGCTTCAGACAAGAAAAAAGGCTTTCCAGAAGGGAAAAGCAAAGGCCCTGGTGTCCCTGACTAAAGTAAAATTTGTGGCTTAAGAAACGCTGCCACTCGTCTTGAATAACGAACGGGTGTCGCCCTGTCACATCTCTGTCCCGGCTCAGCTTTGCTCACTTTGTCAGAGCTGGAAGAAAATGATATAAAATTGCTAAATGGTGCAAAATTTTTGCGCATCTTCGTGTTGTGAAAATATTTTGATGTTTTGTAACTCAGGTTTTTTACACCCCAATTCTCTTGTAAAATCTTTGATGAATCGGGGCCAAATGTTACATCCTTTTGAAAAACATTGTGTCCAAAAATGAGAACAAATATAAAGGAAAAACCGATTAGATGGAGCTATCCCAAAAGCGGTAAAGGGGATGTATTCGTGTTTTAATCCTTATTCAAGAACAGGAAAACAATGATTCTAGAAGAGTGGGCATCAGACTACTGCAATTTTACAGCGAATGTGTAAACATTAGTACCTCAGTACCTATCACGCAAGGTGAGGGAAAGACTAAGTGTGCAATGAGGGGAAGGGAGTCCAACAACTAGGGAAAAGGGGGAGTGGAGACCCCTAGGCAGAGCTAATATTACCCTGTCTTCTTTATCGTCCCTATATAGGTTCCATACCTATCGCCGAGCAAGAACCTAATCCCTGAATGCCCCTAGAGCTTGGCGGCCCTAGATAGCGAGGGGAAGGGGTGAGCACTAGTCATACCCCACTACAAACTAAAGACATGGTAAACAAAGGGGATACACTTGGCATTGTGTCTCTGGTGTCTGCTCAAGCTAACTGTCCTCCATGGGCGCCAAAGAAGAAACTAGCCGACTGCTTGTGTTGCAAGCTTGCGCAGAGATACATAGAACTGTCACCGGCAACTTTCTGGAGAAACAGAGTTTTTAACTACCAAGCAAGGGTGTGTCAATCAGCAGCAAAAGGTGAAGGTCACTGCTGGGTCCTAAAGGAAGACTGATATAACTATACTACAGAGATGAGCGGATCAACAAGATGTCTGCAATGCCAAGCGCAGTGACCTTCTACAGCCGGATCCAGAGCGACTGTCTGACACACCCATCACAGTACGCTTGGGTACTGCAGGTGGTAAAAGAAAGCTACAAAAAGGAAATTTGAATTCTTCCGGTCCTGGGAACTGAGTGGTAGCCCTCAGTTGCAGTAATTTGTTTATATCTTCCAAAAGCTTTTGATGGACAGCTGAAGTGTAACTCGAAGTTAACTGAAATCTTTCAGGAGGAGGATGTGAAAATTCTATGTTCTATAGCATGGTAAAAATAAAACAAATGTTTATTTCAGAACAATCATAAATTTTAAATACTTGACCCAATAGATAATCTACAAAAAAACTCAAAATGCAGTCAAAACAGTGATTCCTTTGATCATGTCATACTTAAGAAATGGAGACTTAATCATAATTCCATATTTAGACTACTTTTTTTATTGTGGCAAATACATCTCAGACTCAAGTTTCATCTATCGAGAACACTATCCTTTACTCGGAAATATGGGTTGGATTATAAAGTGGGGAAAAAATCTGAGCGCGTACCAGTACAAAGAAAGGTACTTTTGGGAATCTTTTTAGATTATTTTAGTTATTCTTCTTTTCTACCTCATTCAAAATGCATGTTGGTCATAGAAAAGATACAAACATTCCAGAACAGAGGTGGTCTTCCTCAAATACTCTTATTTGCAACAAGAAAACAATGCAAGCTGGAACATTTGTTTTCTCTAAATCCAAAGGACAATCTTGTAGTAGTGGATGCCTTGGCACCAAATTGGGACATGTAACTGGCCTATGCCTTTCATCCAACCCCACATACCGTAGTGTTCAAAATAATAGCTGTTACGACCCTGTTGTCGGGTAACCTGGGGCCAGGGGCTCCTACCTTGTCCCTAATGCTGGGGGCGCCCTATCTGGTCCTGTTCCCCTGATTACTTCTGAAGGTGAAGACGTCGGGGCCACGTACCTTGTCTGTGCTCCTCAATCTGCCCTCAGTCTGTTCCTTCACCCCGGCCCCCCCAGGGAAGAGGGACGTAGTAGTGTATGGCAGTACACCAACCAGACTTACAAGGCAATACAAATTGCTAAAGGAAAATACCAATCATACAAATATATGCACACAAACAGCAGAGGTTAGCACCGAGAAGTGGAGGATGGGAAACAAACCAAAATAGGTGAAGAATAGGATTAACACACAACCTAAACCACACAACAGTCTAAGCTGAAATCCACCAAATGCCTTCTCAAATAACCACACTCCACCACACTCCTAGAACCATTCAGCATAAGCTAGCTCTGGCAATGATAGCCTGCCAAAGTCCAGTGTATATATTGGAGCAGGGAGTGGCTAGCACTGGACAGCTGAGAGCCTAAATGAATGTAAGCTTCCAGGAGCTCACAAGTGATCATATTAACCCCTGCACTGCTAAAAGAAACCTGCACTGTTAAATATGAAGGCAAAAGGCTTCTAATGAGTGCAGGAGTGGGAGGAATCAGACGCTGCTGTCTTCTGGCTCCTCTGTCGTGGTAAACCCGTGACAATAGCAGTGTGTTCAAAAACATGAGTTAAGCACAATCTTTATACTACTTTTTATTTCTATGGGAACATTGCGCACGGTTTTCTATTTCAAGACATGAAGAGAAATGTATATAATTTTAACTACTTTACAGAAAATAACAAAAAATGAACATTGGCCTGTTGTAAAAAATAGCAGTGTCTGCATTTGCCTTTACAAACTCACAATATGTAACCTAATATTTAGTTGTATAGCCACAGTTTTTTTTTAGAACTGCTTCACATCTATGTTGCATAGTCAACCAACTTCTGACACCTGTCAACTGTTATTCCAGCCCAGGCTGCTTTGACTACATCCCACAATTTTTTGCCATTTGTTTGCTTTGCCTCAAACTTCCTTTTTTGATGTAACCCCACAAGTGTTCTATCGGATTAAGGTCCGGGGCTTGGACTGGCCACTCCATAACCTCAATTTTGTTGGACTGGAAACAAGATTTTGCTCATTTACTGGTGTGTCTAGGGTCTTTGTCTTGTTGAAACACCCATTTCAAGGGCATAGCCTCTTCAGCGTAAGACAACATGACCTCTTCAAATATTTTAATATATACAAATTGGTGCATTATCCCTGGTATGCGGTAAATAGTTCCGTAACCATAGTAAGAGAAACATGCCCATATCATGATGCTTGCTCCACCATGTGTCTGGAATGACATCGGCGGGATCATATGCTGCCATGAATTCATCAAGGATTTGCGCACGCATGATCCCGATTACTCACTACGTAGTTGTCAGCAAGCGAGCAGTGAGCGTATGGCATACACACTTCCGAATTCCAACGCATGGAATGTGTATATATGCCCCCGTACGATCTCTGCCAGCTTCGCGATAACGCAATTAAGATTATTCGCTGCCACAACCAATCCGTTCTGGCCAATTGGACGCCTTATAGGTAGAGTATGGCTTTGGGGGAGGAACGATTACAGGACAGAAGAAACAGAACTACTACATTTCATATTTAATCCAAAGGGAGGCAGTGTTTATGAGAAAATATACAAAAGGTTTTACAAAGTGGGACAATACAATACAGAATATACAGTTACACAAAATAAAAAGGGATTAATAGAAGAAACTTTCTAGACAGATCGCAGAGACGATTCAGTTTAGGTGGTGGAGACGCGCTCCAATGGACCGTTATGGAACGGGTCCCATGCTTACAAAATATGTAATTCCCAGCAGGAGTCTAGATCCAGGCTCAGCAGGATCCTTTATGCCAAAGTGGGGATCTGCCCACACACTCACCTGTGATGACCTCACATGGGTTGGTCTCCGCCCTTCATGTTTTTTTTTAAATCACTAACTTCTGCGATAACTTCTTGCTGGTTGATCGCAGAAGTTGGCAAGTGACGCCATATTTTTTATTGTGAATTTATCTTTTTTTTAGAGACCAGAGTTCAGTCAGTCAAAACATTTTTAGCCCTTAATACCGCATTCCTTGTAGTAATTACTTTTGCAAGGATTACAGAGATACAAACTCTCTCCATCCGGCAACTTTACCTCAAAATCTTAGACAGGATTGTTTAATAAAAGAAGGATTTATCGGTCGACCATGACAGCACCACGAGAGAGGGGATCTGCCCACCAAGGACAGGAAACCTACAGGCTTAAAAGGGGGCGGCCCTCCCTCTCGCCTCAGTTTGGATTACAGAGCATTGAGAGGACCGCCAGGTTAGTAGACATAGCAAAACAATCATAAAAGTAACATTTTTATACAACACCACTAAGTGAGAAAAGGTGATGAGGAGTGCTCCCATAAGGTGAAGGGAGGGAATATAAGGGTGCTGTCATGGTCTCCGAAAAATCCCATTACCGGTAAGTAACTTATGACTTTATCGGTCGACCATGACAGCACCACGAGAGAATTGCAGAGATGAAAAAGTCTAGGGAGGGACCACAGCCTGGAGCACCCTTCTCCCAAATGTGAGGTTGGATGAAACACCCAAATCCAGTCTATAGTGCCTATAGAAGGTAGATGGAGAAGACCAGGTAGCAGCCTTACATATGTCTTCCATCGAGACACCAGTCTTCTCCGCCCATGAGGTTGCCACCGCCCTTATAGAGTGAGCCTTCAACCCCTGTGGCGCTTCCTCACCGCTGGAGACATAGGCTAGAGTAATAGCCTCCCTGATCCACCTAGCTATGGTGGATTTCGTAACCTTAAGCCCCTTCCTCACCCCTTGGAAGGAGATAAATAAGGAACTATCTTTCCTGAAGGCCTGGGTGACCGACAGGTACTTAATCACACATCTTCTAACATCTAAGGTATGGAACTCTGCTTCTTTTTGGTTACTTGGATTAGGACAGAACGACGGAAGTATTATTTCCTGGAGTCTATGGAAACGGGAAACTACTTTAGGGAGATATGCCGGGTCCGTTCTAAGAATTATTCTATCGTCCAGGATTTGAGTGAAAGGTGGGGCTGAAGACAGAGCCTGGATATCACTAACCCTTCTAGCTGATGTTAGAGGTATTAGAAGCGCTGTTTTAAGGGAGATGGACTTAAGAGATGCCGACTCTATTGGTTCAAAAGGTGAACCAGTTAATGCTTTTAGAACTATATTTAGATCCCAGGGTACCAAATTGCTTTTGATAACCGGTCTGGATCAAAACACAGCTCTGATAAAGCGAGAAATCCAGTAATTCCCTGCCAAGTCACAGTTATATAGAGCACCTAAGGCAGAGACTTGGACTTTAAGGGTGCTTGTCGCCTACCCCATCTCGAGGCCCTTCTGTAAAAATTTTACTAATTGGAGCTCGCGTACCAACTGTAGAACCAGAGAAAGATTAAAAAAAATTTTCCAAGTTCTAGCTTAAATCCTGGTCGTGACAGGTTTTCTATTATGCATTAGTGTAGTCACTAGATCTCGGGAGAATCCTTTGCGTTCTAACTGGGACCTCTCAAGTTCCCCACTGTCAAGTGGAGGCCAGGAGCTTGAGGATAGAGTATTGGACCCTGGCGGAGGAGATCCGGGATTTCTGGTAGGACCCAAGGATCGGAGATGGACTTGTTCCTCAGGCATGAGAACCAGGGCCTTCGGTGTGGTCATGGTCTCCAAAAAATCCCGTTACCGGTAAGTAACTTATGACTTTTGTTTTTAAAGGTAGTGACGAAATTTCACAGGCACCAAGAAATTGTGCTTCCTAGTTTCTCCCAAAATCTGAATAACCTGCAAGAGCAGTTTAATTCTCTTGTAAGAAGAGCAGTCCTTCAGAAAGTCGAAACTACCAGTTTTAGGCGCCTAGATACCAACCATTTCATTCAATTTGGTGGCAAGAACAAAGGGAAAAAGTTTTCAAAACCTACTGTTGGCAGAGGGATAAAATCTACAAGTCCTACATCATTCAAGGCGAGTTCCCCCTCTCTCTTCCCCCTTGAATATTTAAAGCCAGATCTACGAGTGCTGTTGTCGCTTCTTGGGCAGAGAAAGAAGAAACTTTAGTCAACCAAATTTGGAAAGCTGTAACTTGGTAAAGCTTAAATGCCTTTTGTAAATATTACACTTGATGTGCTGTCAATCCAACTGCATGCATTTGGACCCAAAGTCCTCCAAACAGTGGTTCCTCCCTAAAGTTGTTAATTCGGTACTGCTCGTTCATGTCCTGGAAATGGTGGTTTAGTCCTACCAGCTATTGTGTTTCCAGGAATCCATCCTGACAGAACCTCTAGTTTCCTCCCTTTCGATTTTCCCACTGTGTAATGGTTAACATATGCAAAGAATTCCTAAAATGTTATTGCATCTATCCTAGTGTGATCTTTGAAAAACACTGGATAGTTTAGGAGGGTGGGGCACTTGTGTGTTTGTGTCCCTACAGAAGATCACCTCCTATGTGCTGTCAGGGTGGGTTCCTGGAAACACAATTACCAGTAGGACGAATTCTCATTTTCTTACTGTAGCTGCTGCTCCAGTAAGGTGGCTACTCATTTAAAAACTATTTTACATGCAGATTGCTCCTATATCTGCAGGTAAATTGTGTCTGGACTTGACAGGTTCCCTTTAAGGTGTGTTTTTTGTTTTTTTTTGCTGGATATTGTTAAATGCGTAGTGTAGTGCACTAGTCCAGTGATTTTCAACCTTTTTTGAGCCGCGGCACACTTTTTATACTTAGAAAATCCTGGGGCACACCACCAACCAAAATAGCACAAAATGACACTAAAACAGTCATATTATACATATAGTTAATAATATAGATTCTAAATTTATTTTACTCACTCAGTGTGAAACCTGGGCCTGTTTCGATAAACACAAAAGGGATATCCTGGCAGGAATGGTGGAAAGACACACACAAAGCTCTTCCTCAACAGTTCTCAGTTTCTCCCTGTTTTTAGTTTTTATCGCAGTCAAGCTTGAGAAGCCCAGCTCACATAGATATGTGGTTGAAAATGGGAGCAATGTCAAAATAGCTTTGTTGGCCAGAATGGGGAACTCCTTGGCAACAGATAACCAAAAACTGTCCAAAGGAAGATCAACAAACTTTAGCTTTAAACCGCGATCTTGCTTCAGTTCAACGAGTTCCTCTTGCTCCTTTAAAGTCATGTCCTTTCCAGCAACGGATAATGAGCTGTATGGGTCCCTAACCCAGTCAAGGCATTCTGTGAAGGCTGAAAAGAAATAGAACGATAACTTCTCCTCAAGAGTTTTCAAATGTCTGCCAATCGCTTCGCACATTGCAGCAGTATTGTCATCATGCAGTTTCTCGGTGAGTGGGAACATCTGAAGGTTGCCACCCTGCACATGTTGTTGCCAGAGCTGCACCTTTAAACGGAATCCGTTCATTTTATCAGTGCTTGTAAGCAGGTTTTCATTCTGACCTTGCATCCGTGTGTTTAGTTCATTCAGATATTGAAATATATCAGCCAGGTATGCCAGCTTTGCACACCACTCATCACTTGCAAGCAGCTTTGAATAATCCGACCTCTCGTTTGTAAGAAATATTTTAAGTTCGTCTCGCAACTCATACACACGGGCCAGCACTTTGCCGCGTGACAGCCACCTGACCTCCGTGTGGAGCAATAAGATTTTATGTTCCGCTCCCATTTCTGTACACAAAGACGCAAATAAGCGACATCTCAAAGGTCGCGTCTTCACAAAGTTCACTATGCGCACAACATCATCCAACACAGGAGCTAGATCTGCTGGTAAGGTCTTTGCAACGAAGGCCTCACGGTGCAAGAAACAGTGGGTAGCAAGAACATCTGGGTTTCTTTCTTTAACCCTACTTACAAAGCCTTTGATGCGCCCGACCATGGCTGCGGCTCCATCAGTGCAGACACCTGTGCAGTTTTCCCATGCAAGTCCACTTTTATCAAGATATTCCGATGTGACTTGGAATATTGCCTCTCCTGTTGATTTTTCTGTCAGTGCCTTGCAAAATAGGAAGTTTTCTCTAATGGCTTCACCATCCACAAAACGCACATTGGCCAACAACTGACAATGTCCACTGATATCCGTCGACTCATCAAGTTGCAAGGCAAATTTCTTACTGATGCGCACCTTTTCCAAAACAACTGTTTCAATGTCCGCAGACAAGTCATCAATCCGTCTGGCAATTGTGTTATCAGAGAGAGGCACTTTAGCTATCTCTTTAGCTGCTTCAGGGCCAAGCATCTCATTTACAATAGCTTTACAAGCTGGTAGTATTAATGTTTCTGCCACAGTGTGGGACTTTTTTGATTTAGCGATGAGTTCAGCAACAAGGTAGCTAGCTTTGAGGGCTCTCTCATTTACCTTTGTGCTTTTTCTCAAAAAAGTTGCCCCTTTCTCATTGTTTGTACATAAGCGTACAAAATACTCCATTGGTTTATTTTGAACGGAAGGGTGTTTCGTTTGGAGATGGCGTTTAAGTTTGCTTGGCACCATAGCGCTATTGGAAAGCTTCTCACCACACACCAAGCACAGTGGTGTTGGTGCTGTCGCATCCCCAGTGGAGGTAAATCCAAATGAAAGATAGCTTTCACTGTATTGCCTTGAGCTCACCGTCTTGTCTTTTTTCTTTTGTCGAACTCTCATACTAGGGCCTTCATTTGGGTTAGAATTGTGTCCAGGGTCCTGTTTGGCATTTGCCTTTTCCATTCTCAAATACTTCTCCATGCTGAGATAGTGTGCGCAGCCACACACTAAAATAGAAGAGTATTACATTATCTGCCACACTTAAAGGACCTCTGCTAGGCATATTTCATTCCTGAGGGCTTAAAAAGCAGCTCTCGTGGTGACAAGAAGCTGATTTAAACCCCCCAAGAGTGAACTTCGCGAGAGCTGTATGTGTGTGATAATAACTTATATTACTACGGTCTGCATTTCCTGCTTGAATTGACACTAGTGACGTAGCACTCAGCTTTCTCTAGAAGTAGGATAGAGCCGGCTGCCAAGTGCTACGCCACTAGAGTCAATTCAAGCAGGACATGACTGCTGAAGAACGGTACTAATATCATTTATTATTCCATACATACAACTCTCACGGAGTTCACTCTTGGGGGTTTTAAATCCGCTTCTTACCACCACAAGAGCTACTTTTTTAGCCCTCAAGAGTGAAATATGCCTGGCAGAGGTCCTTTCAATAAATTATTTATTTTAAAAATGTGAAATAAAAAAGGATAACCCCCTCATATATTCAATCCCATGTAACCTCATAAATACAGTCCCACGTATATGAGCACATGATTATCAGCATCATATACTGTGGTGATGTGCACTGTACAGCGCCACAGTATATGGTGCTGATTATTATGTGGCTCATATACTGCAATATAAAGGGGTACAATGAGAAGTACTATGGCCATGAGGCCAGAGTACAAGTGCCAGCTCATATACTCAGCATATGAGCTGGTACTTGTAGTACTCCAGCCTCATGACTATAGTATTTCTCATTTTACATTTCTCATTGTTATATGCAGTATACTGCTGGAGTACTAAAAGTACCAGCTCATATGCTGAGTATTCTGCCAACAGTTCATATACTCAGGCAAAAGCTCATATAGTCAGCATTATTGGCGGGCATTACCTTGGCGGCGGGCAAATGCGAGAGTCTCTCTGCTCTCAGGATGACGCGCCGGCCTCGGTGACGTCATTAAGTCGCGCGAGGTTCAAAGCTTGCGCATGTGTTATTGTACACGTCTCCTATATTGTAAGAAGGCGTGACTGCGCATCGAGCGCATTGCCGGGAAACAAAACACAGGGGGCACCATAGTTTGGGGAACTTTCCCCGCGGCACACCCGACCATGTGTCGCGGAACACTGGTTGAAAATCACTGCACTAGTCCATCCTCTATTTTCAGTAGCATACTGATGTATAGCTGCCAGATGGAAGCTGGAACAACACTCAGACTTGTCCTTATGGACACATTACTTGTGTACCTATGGAGCTTTTCTTGGCATACCCACGAAACCTACATCACAAATGTTATCTGAATTTATCCTTAGTTACATACATTGTGTGAATTCTAGTTTAGCAGAGTTTCACAACACAATCTTTGTATATGTTCAGATATTTTAATTTTTTCCTCTAAATTCAGTCTGAGTATTACATTAGAACATTCACAATCCATTTGACATCTGTGATCTAATTCCATATGAAATAAAACTGCATAGAAAATGTTGCAGATTTTATTTCATGACATTTGAGTAAACTGCATTAATGATGAATCGTGAAGCGTCCATGACTTGCGGTCTGATAGGCCTGCATGTCTTAAGGGATTAAGGCCATCTGGACAAGTTTATGTTGTTAGATATTACTGTAAACAACTGGTGAGATTTCTTGTTGTCATATCTAGACAAAAGTACGCTTGAGGATTCCTGAGCGTGATGTGTGTAAACTAAGGGCTAGACACAGATGCCTCATAGCAGTTTTGGTTGATTGAACATGCTGATGGACTGCTTGGAACGAGGACCTGTATGTGCCTACTAATGTTTCTGTTACCATTGCAGGTAGTTCAGCATCCAACCAGTGGGATTGTGAAGCAAGTGACCACATTGCCCCCAAACTCTGCAATTAACATCACCAAGCCTGGAGAAAAGCATGTCTCTCTGAATACCATAATACAAACAAGGAATCTACAACCAGGTAGTCATTGCTGTATGAGTAATATGAAATAAACTCGCATAAACTAAAAAAATATGATTTGTAAGTAATAGTAGTAGAAAATGAGAAAAGCAAATGTATTCTATGCAATTCGGATTCATGTTGAATTTTAGGAAACTCAAACAATTTGCAATTCCGTTTAAACGAACTGCCAAAAAATCCCACACTCAGAAGAAAAAAAGCTCACTGCCATCTTACACAAAGGAGAAGATTGTATCCATCAGAGAAGGTTGACATGATGTCGGGCAGGGAATACAGCAGCCATTTTTTTTGTTTATATAGAGCGAGGACATAAGAGCTTGTAGCTCAGCAATATAGATAGGAGGAGAAAGTTCTAAAACATCAGACAGATACTTCACACAGTATGTGGTGTACAACTGCAGCAGTGAAGATGTGTAGTAGTCTGCAATTAATAGAGATTTAATTGATAGGGAGAGGTGCAAGCAGAAGTGCTAGGCCCAGTGTGACTGAGCAGTGATATAGTGTAGCTGGCTGCTTATCCTGCTTCATTTGAATTTCACATTTTTTTTTTTTAAATCCTGCTTCAAGCTGTAAAAAGCAGCAAGCCAACACAATATTTCTTAAAGCACCACTCTGGCTTCTTTTTTTTTCCCACAGCTGGAATGACATCACTAATGAATGTTCCCTGCCCATAGCAATATACTTACCAGCCAGTCGCAAACTTGTTCTCTTCCTGGACCCACTTCTGTCCCATTCTGCAATCTTGTGACCCAGTCAGTCAGAAGCTGTGAAGTCAGAGCAAACTATCACAAGCTCTCAATGTAAGTCCATGAGAGTCTTGTTCTGACTCTTATAGCCTTGCATTGAGAAGTGACTTCTGGTCCGCCCAGCAAAAACTTGAGCTATCTGACAAGTCACAGCTAGCAAAAGAAAACTGGAAAGGCACCAAGAACAGAAGAGGGCGTCTGGTAGATATATTAATGGAGGCAGGCAACATGCATTAGTGATACCACTGCTATGGTGAAATAAGAAAAGAATGGTGCTTTAAAATAAATAAATAAATAAAAAAATAAAAAATTCAGTCCATGAACGAAAGTGTGCTTCTCGCAAGTGAATGCCTTGAGTTCTTGTTTTTCTTCTATAATCCTTTTAGTGATGTGTAGTAATTTAGTTTTAAAACGTACAAAAGAAAAAATAACCAAAATCCAGACATTTAAAAGCGACTGTCTACTCAGTGTGAGTGTTATCATAAACTACATTTTTTTTTTTTGTGCACATCAGGTTTACTAAATAAATTTGACATTCGTACCCAGCGCACCAATACTGCGTCCTGTTTCCACATTTGGCTTTCTTGAAGTGTACCTATCTACCTAGCATTTATTACAATCCTTTTTGGCAAATTCGGAATAAATGGAGTTGAAAACATTTACAGAAGTTAAATATAGTGTAGTTTAAAATTGTTTGGTGAAATAAAAAATGGCAGTGGCGGGATAATGAAAAAGAATAAAACCTATGCAATGGCTGAAAATATGGGAGCCCCATGTAACAGCACTGGCACGAGCCGTCCAGGCAGTATTCTAAAATGCAGGTTACAATTAGCCTCCATCGCCCCTGTCAAGTGTAATAGTATGTTAGTGGGGAGGAAATGCAGTGCATTCTGGAATTTGTAATATCGCTCATCTCATTCACAGCAGGAAGTTTTTACCTCTGACAGCGACACCATCAGTTTGTCGATGTTCTGCCCGGTACACCTTATTGGTTATTCTTCAATGTTACGGGCTTTAAATTCACTCAATGACCCATCTATCTTTTCTGTCCCTTAGTCCTCTAAGCCACAGCACTCTTGGGGCTAAAAAAGATAATTCACAACAACTTCTTTTTGTTCATTTATTGAACGAGATGAACAGTCAGCCTTTATACTCTGATTACTTGAAACCAGAGAAAATGGAGGCCATCATTCAAACACCTAGCCGTGTTGGTGGCTTTGACAGCCATGGTGGTAGTGGCAGTGGAGGTGTTAGACAACGTGCGCACGTTCAGTATTTGGTGAATTTTTTCCCTCCAGTATTTTTATGTCAAAACCAGGAGTGGGTAAAAAATGCAGAAATGGTGACGTGTTTCTATTATACTTTTTTCTCTGACTGACTAACCAAATACTCAGCGTGTGCACGTGGCCTTAGAGTCGTGGCAAATGTAGAGGTAGGAATCGGGTGTGGTGCAGTGCAAAGAGCTTGGCACGTTTCCCACAGTCAAGCAACTTGGCTGGGCTGTGACGCGCAGGAAAACCCTGCCCACAGCCCATCAATCAGCGGGGAGTGCGTCACTGAGTCATTCCCGGCTGCAACCAGAACTTGACGTGGCATCAGCTGATGTCAGAGCCGGCTGCAGCCGGGGGTCACGTGATGCTTGAGTTGTCAGCAATGGTGCCGCTCACAGGCAATAAAGAACAAGCAAGGTATTTGCAAAAAAACTTCTCTTCCCAGTTTAAATAAATTGGAGGAAATTTAAATAGTAGTAGACAACTTGTTTAAGTTGTACCTGGTTAGTGTAGTCACTGGCATACCACTTAATGGACTTCAATGCCTTTTGAGAAATTATAGCATGCACTTGCCCTCGCTGGAAAATGCTCAGCTGCCATTATTTTTCGCAGAAGGAGGTGCCTGCTCTGTGCGCTCACATGCAGAAGACATTTGTTTGCGCTTTCAACTTGGTATTGAATTTGAAAGTGCACTGCAGCATAGACGCATAGAGCAGCAACTATAGACAGGGATAGTACTTGTCTTTCATGACCCACTGGCTGCATATTTTGAGCTGCAGCAATGCATCTCTGCAATCAGGACAAGTGGTAAAGCCTTCCATGTTTGATCATACAAGCTTAAAGGGGTTTTCCCACAAACAAAAGTTATTATTATTAAAAGATCTAGTGAATAAAATTAAGTTCAACAATTGGATGTGTTTGAATAAAATGTTCCTGTGCTGAGATAATCTTATAAATGTGCCCTGCTGTGTACTGTGTAATGGCTGTGTCTGACCGTACAGGAACATGGTCTGATCATACCACATCTCCTGGGTAGTGGGGGAGGAAAAGAGTATACAGACATTACAGCAGGGGATCGCAGCTGATTCTTTCTTTGAGGTAAAATATTGCTTAATAACAAGCATGGAAATGTTTCACCTCACAAACAGCAGGGGATTACAGCTGATTCTAATGTCTGTATACTCTTTTGCTTCCTCCCCTGCCCAGGAGCTGTGGTATGATCAGACCATTTTCCTGTACGGTCAGACACAGCCATTACACAGTACACAGCAGGGGCTCATTTATAAGATTATCTCAGCACAGGGACATTTTACTTAAATACATCCAATTGTTGAACTTTTATTCACAAGATCTTTGAATAATAATAACTTTTGTTCTTGGGAAAACCCCTTTAAGTGCTGCCAAGCTGCTTACAGCTTGTGAGCGGGTACAAAAGCCATACAGCAGATGAGTTGCGACTCTGCATTGCATAGTCAGTCAGTAGAGGCCTGTGAATTCAGTTATTTGTACTTTTTCTGGTATCTGCCTACCTGGTCCTAAAATTTAACCCATCAAGTATGATTCCAGGACAATGTATAGCAAAGGAGCTCGCATACATTGTGCCTTGGTGGCCAGTGATGCTTCTTAGTGACTGAACTTGTGAGGAATTGGCAGTCTGCAACTTTATATCTTCCTGTTCTTCACAATTCTCAAGATAATGCTGCCACTACGTGCCCTTTTTTTCATTCTTTTTCATCAAATCTTTGTGGCCCCCTAGTGAATCCAGAATATTCACCAGAACCCACAGTAAGAAGTGGCAGTTTAGAAATTTTAAATTCACAAGAATAAAAAAAAAACACTTTACAATACATGGCAAGAAGCACATTATAGCCGTGATCTGGCTCGTTCACATGACTCTATTTTCTGTCCAAGTGCTTTCTGTGGAAAAAACAGACTGCTCTTGGACCAATATTATTCAATGGAGCAGTTCAGATGAGCAATGTCCCCCACCCCACACCCCCCAGTGACAATCCCATTCAAGTCTGTGAGTAGAAAAACAATCTGATTCCATACGGAACTACAGTAGAAGATCTGATTTTTTACGGATACACTGCGAAACTGTAAATGGCCCTGTAAATTATTAATAGCTGCTGTAAAAAACAGAATGTACACAGATGACAAGGGAGAAAAAAAATTGTTCCACTTTTCTGGATGAAACAGATTTTTTTTTTTTTTTTTTTTATATACACTCTTGTGAACCTTCCCTAAAGCTGGTATATCGCTGTAACTTAATGTCTTTCTCCCCCTAACTAATACTGTGAACTGCAAATAAGGCTATTATTTTTTAGCATTGCTTACAGCCATTTGGGAAGTAATTTCTGAATACTATCACTAAGTATAGGTGAACAGTTTGTTCTATCATCAGGTTCTGTAACGCATTAAAAGGTTTCAGCTTTTATTTATTTTTCAGCAGCAGAAGGGAAGGAAGGGAGACACAGATCCATTACTAGTGGGGTAGGCGGAGCCCTACAGGATAGTTCACCTCAGATTAGAAAGTGACGACCGGCCCCTCCAGCTTAGGCTCCTCCTACTCCCATGTTCTTCAGTCTAAAATTTGAGGTCACAGAGGATAGTCGCTGCCTTTGCAGCTCCTCAGAAGAATTTTTTATTTTACTCTGGAGACCTGGGCCCCCCGTGGTCTAGAGGTCTCAGGGGGTCTCGGCGCTGCTGGGACCCCTGATCCTCCCCTGGCAGATCTGTGTACCCCCTAAGGAGGTCCCCGCAGAAGCCTGCCGGCCCCGGGGGATACAGGGCGCTCCTGTGGGGTCCCTGCGCGCTCCGCCATGGGGGGAAGCAAAGGGCCACGGCGCCACACATCCCTGGGGGTCCCTGTGGCGCTCAGCTGGGTAAGTGCTCTCTGTGGTCTGAGTCCTTCAGCGGCTGCTGTGGCAGCCGCTGTTACTGTTTTCAAGTGGTGACTGCTTGTTTTGTCCCTGCAGGAGGATATCTCCGCTGCAGGCGTTTGTGTTATCGGCAGGGGAGCAGGGACAGAGGAGCGCGGGCTCCGTTGGTAGCAGCGGCGGGGGGCGTGGCTTCACGCCTCTCTGCTGCCTGTCATCATAGCTCAGACAGGAAGTGCCAGGAAAGCGTGCGCTGGAGCTGTCCCAGCCCCCTCTTCTTCTTCCGACCATTACCTCGTGCTACCTCCTGCTCCCTGCTCCCCGCTCTCTACACCAGACACCGAGCACTGTGTAAGGAAGAGCAGTCACCCCGGCTAGCTGGTGAGTCACTTCTGTTTTTAAGGCAGAAGATTCCTTTCTCGCACTATTGCAGCGCAGAGCACCTTACTGATGGTCTCTTAAGGCAGACAGGGTGTGCTACATACAGCGCTGCTACTTCCCCGCTGAGGGACTCGCACACCACTATCCTTCTAAGGCAAAGGCGTATTGCGTGGTCAGCAGCATTCTGAGGGGTCTGACCTCACCAGGGCAGTTAATCCTTTCTGGACCCTAGTCTGTTAGGTTAACTTTTGCTCTGCAGGCAGCTGGGGTAGCTCTTCTCCCTCTAAGGAGGAGCTTTAACCCTTCAGTGTTTGGGGGTTTTGTGTGTAGGAACAGGCTGTGGTAGCAGAATCACACATCCTCGGTTCCCGTACCCATTGTAATGGGTTGTTACCGCCTTATCCACGACGCTCGCAACTGTGTGGGGGCATGTCGGATCAGGAACCAGGGGGCGTGGACCTCTCTCCCAGTCCGCTTCAGGATCGGTCACGCGTATCTGATACGCCGGGGTCTTCGACGGCGTCAGGTTCGACACTGGTTGGGGGTCTCAGTGATGTTAAAGTGGAAGCGCTCACTCGCTCCATTGACAGTCTGTTTGACCTCCTGGGTCATTGGGTATCAGCTAAGTCCCAACTGATGTCACGAGGCAAGAAGCGCCACAGGCCTGTGGTGGCGCTGTCTCCTCCGCGCAGTGCGTCAGAGGCTTCGGAATCACCGACAGACTCTGCTGGTGATATCTCCGATTCTGATGAAGAGGATCGGCAGGGTCGCTCTGCTTCGCTTTCGGGCCGCGTGGACGCTTTTATTGGGGCTATGCGGGAAGCGTTACAGCTGTCTGAAGAGGTGACGAGGCGCCCTGGCAAGTCGGCCCGGCTGTATCAGGAGTCGCGTCGGGCTCTTTCGACGCTGCCGGCGCACGATGAACTTAACGAGAAAAGAACGCCTGTGTCCGGATAAACGCTTCCAGGGGATGCGGTTTTTTGATGCCCTGTATCCCTGCTCCACGGAGACTATCGCTAATTGGGTCCCCTCTCCTGAAGTGGACGTGCCATTGTCTCAGCTGAGCAAATCCTCTTTGCTTCCTGTTAAAGGGAAGGCGAGTCTACAGGACCCGCTGGATAGAAGGACGGAGTTAGCGACGAAGTCCATCTACGAGGCCGCGGGTCATGGATTCCGAACGGCCTTGGGGGCCATGTGGGCTAGTGAGGCTTCTCTGCGGTGGTTGGATCAGCTGCGGACGGCGTGGCAAGATGGGACTCCGCTGTCTGAGGTGGAAAGGCTCTTCCAGCTGTTGAAAGAGGCAGCCCGATATGGCAGGGACGCAGTGCTGGATGCTACTTCGGTTTTGTCCAGGGCTCAATCCTCGGCCGTCTCAGTCAGGAGAGCACTGTGGCTTAAACAGTGGACTGGAGACGCGGTATCCAAACAAGGTTTGCTGAGTCTGGCATACAAGGGCGGTCAGCTATTTGGTTCGGACCTCACGGAGCTGATTGCTAAGGCCAAGGATTCGGCTTTGCCGCAGCGGAAAGCAGCGGCTTCTACGTCTGGCAAGTCAAGTGCCGGTAGTGGTCGTCGGTCCTTTCAGCCCAGTGGACGGTTCGGTCAGCCATCTTGGAGATCGGGTCGTCCCTCGTCTTCTGGAAAGAAGACCACCCAGAAATCCCGTACACCCTGGAAACAACATTTCCGTCAGGACAAACGGGAGGTTGACAAAAAGCCCGCTAAGGCGGACCGACGCCAGGAACCCCCTCGAGGGCTCTCGGGTGGGAGGTCATCTGCTTCAATTCGGGTCGATTTGGGCGTCCAGCGTATCGGACGCCTGGGTGACTCTGGTTATGTCGGCAGGCTATTTCATAGAGTTTCATTCTCGACCCCCGGACAGATTTCGTCAGTCACGCATCCCGTCCGAGCCCAAGCTGGCTGCCGCACTGCTGCGGGAGCTCGACTCTCTTCTGCAGCAGGGGGTGGTGGTCCCGGTTCCGCCGGAGGACCGGGGAAGGGGGTTTTACTCCAACCTTTTAGTGGTCCCCAAAAAGGAGGACAAGTTTCGCCCCATTCTGGACCTCAAAGAATTGAATGTTCATGTCCGGACCCGGAAATTCCGTATGGAGTCTCTTCGCTCTGTCGTGGCGGCCCTGTCGCAGTACGATTTCTTGGTGTCGATCGACATCCGCGATGCCTATTTGCATGTCCCTATCGGCAGGGCTCACCAGCGCTTCCTGCATTTCGCCATAGGTCAGGCCCATTACCAGTTTGTGGCCCTACCATTCGGGTTGGCCTCGGCGCCCAGGGTTTTTACAAAAATTCTGGCGCCGCTCATGGCGCTCCTTCGAAGGCAAGGAGTTACGATTCTCCCCTACCTGGACGACCTGTTTAATTGTGTCATCCACAGCGGAGGAGGCGGTGACTGCTCGCGATCTCTCCCTTCAGCACCTGGAGGACTTCGGGTGGCTGGTCAATTGGAAGAAGTCGTCTTTGGAGCCGTCGCAGTCAATCCAGTTCTTGGGGATGCTTTTCGACACGGTTCAAGCAGTGGTGTCCCTGCCTCCGGACAAACAAGCGAACCTTCGTCACCATGTCCAGGATATGAGATCGGCGATGGCGATGTCCCTTCGGAAGTGTCTGCACCTTCTGGGTCTGATGATGGCTGCAATGGAAGCGGTACCGTTTGCACAATTTCATTCCCGGGGTCTCCAAAATCTTATTCTGACCCGTTGGGACCGATCGCCGGCTTCGCTAGATCGCTGTGTCTGTATTTCCCGCAGGGTGCGAGAGTCTCTTGGATGGTGGTTACGTCCGGAGGCTTTATCCCTGGGGAAATCTTCCTCCTCCCACTGTGGTCAGTCATTACCACCGATGCCAGCCTGACTGGCTGGGGGAGGGTTTGGAACAATCTCTGGGTTCAGGGGGTCTGGTCGTCAGAGTCGTCGTCTCTGCCGATCAACATCCTGGAGTTGAGAGCGATATTTCTCTGCCTCCGACATTGGACGGTCTCCTTGAGCGGTCTGCTGGTCCGGATTCAAACGGACAATGCGACAGCGGTCGCGTATATCAACCATCAGGGCGGGATGAGGCGTTCCAGACTCATGATGGAGGTCTCTCGGATCCTGGTATGGGCCGAGTCCAGGGTCCCAGCCATCTCCGCGATTCACATCCCAGGAGTGCTGAATATCACGGCGGACTTCCTCAGTCGCGAGCAGGTGGATCCCGGAGAATGGAGTCTTCATCCGGAAGTTTTTACACTGCTGTGCTCCCGTTGGGGGACTCCCCAGGTGGACTTGATGGCATCCAGGCTGAACGCCAGGGTTCCGACGTTCATGTCCAGGTACAGGGACCCGGAGGCTGTGGCGGTAGATGCTCTAGTGGCCCCGTGGGACCAGATCGAGCTGATCTACGTGTTTCCGCCGGTATCCTTGCTTCCTCTGGTCATCCGGCGGATCAAACTCGAACGAATTCTGGCAATTTTGGTGGCGCCAGATTGGCCGCAGAGGGCGTGGTATTCAACGCTGGTGTCTCTTCTGGCGGCGCCTCCGTTTCCACTGCCTCTTCGCCCGGACCTGTTAACCCAAGGGCCCATTCGTCATCCGGACCTGAAGTCGCTTTGTTTGACGGCGTGGCACTTGAGACCGAGATCTTAACCCGTCGTGGGTTTTCGGCCGAGGTCATTGCCACCTTGCGGGCGGCCAGAGGTCCAGCTACGACTAGGATTTATCACAGAACTTGGGAGGCCTTCTATTCATGGTGTTCTGGATCGTCAAGGAACCCGAGGGTTTTTTCCATTCCCAACTTATTGGCTTTTCTGCAATGTGGTTTGGCCAAGGGTCTGGCGGTTGGAGCCTTGCACTCGTTGGATTTGGTGCGGGCTTTGAAGTTCTATCTTTCAATCACGCAAGGGTTTCGGAAGTCGGACTCTTTTTGTGATTCCTGCTGGTCGTCGGCGTGGTCAGCGGGCCTCCAAGGACACTATAGCTCGGTGGATACGTTCGGCTATCCTGGAAGCGTACCGGCTCAAGGGCGAGCCTTGTCCGGTTAAGGTTCGAGCTCATTCCACGAGAGCTGTTGGTTTGTCGTGGGCTTTTCAGCAGGGGGCCTCGGCAGCGCAGCTCCGTTCACACTTTTACTAAATTTTATAAAGTGGACGTGAGTGCTTCCGCCAATGCGGCCTTGTGACGCAGGGTCCTGCAGGCGGCGGTGGTTTAGGTTATCTCTTTATCTAGTTTTGCCGCTTGTTGCGCGCTTGACTAAGTTGTTGGGGTGTTGGCGATTCTGCCACTGTTTCCCACCCTTGAGTTCTGGACTGCTTTGGGACGTCCCACTAGTAATGGATCTGTGTCTCCCTTCTTTCCTTTCTGCTGCTGAAAGACGGATTTTGGTAAGACCTTACCTGTAAAATCCTTTTCAGCGAAGGAAGGAAGGGAGACACAGCACCCTCCCATGGCAGAAGTGCATTGTTTTCTAGATGCGGCGCGACCCCTTTCTGATGGTGGTCATCTGGGCGGGGGTTGGCGCGCTAGGGCTCTGTTCCAGCATTGCCAGCTCATCGCAGTTGTCAGGTCCAGTGAGTAGTGCCTGGGACTGTGTGTTTTTTCTGGTATATGCATAACCTGTTCTCTCGCATTTCTGAATTTTCGGAAGGGGTTGTGTTGTTCCGCTGGTGTTGTCTGCTCTTCCTTAGCTTGTGTACAGACTGAAGAACATGGGAGTAGGAGGAGCCTAAACTGGAGGGGCCGGTCGTCACTTTTTCTAATCTGAGGTGAACTATCCTGTGGGGCTCCGCCTACCCACTAGTAATGGATCTGTGTCTCCCTTCCTTCCTTCGCTGATAGGATTTTACAGGTAAGGTCTTACTAAAATCCGTCTTTCTTTAACAGCATTGTGTATTAGCAGCTAGTTTAAGCGACATGAATCCCTCCACTACTCTTCACACATATTTGAGCAGTGACCATTTTTTAGAATTTAGTCTGTGAATACCAGAACAATAAGTATGAAACAAAGCAAGGTGTTACTGGAGTGTAGACTTTTGGCTTTAATTCCAGGAGTTTTCTGTAATACTACTGTATTTTCTATGTTGCTAATTCAAATTTTTATATATAATTTTTTTAATTTAAAAGGAAAGCAAAAAAGTTTGAATTAAAGCTGAAAGTCTACTTTTTCACCACCTCTTGATAACTTTGTTTAAAAATCCCCTGTATTTGTGTCCAAACTGTACGTATGCAATATAATTACTGTATCCGTAATATAGATGCACATAGTGGACTCAAGGCAGTTTTGATGTTTGTTCTTGTGAGGGTCATTGAATTACAACTATAATCCATTATCCATAATACCCCCTCTCGCTTTCCCCGATCATGCATACATGTCAGATATTTGTTAAATGACAAATGTTGTGCAAGAATCAATAACCACAAGTTGATTGAGATCAGATTTTGGAGGACGCCTTGTTTTAAACCACACTTGATTGTAAATGTAAAGCTCTCTTAATCAGTGTTAATATATAGAGATGTTTTTATATATCGGCAGACAATATACATTTTTTTTTTTTTGCAGTTGATTGAAAAATGTAGGAAATTATTTAATGTGTCTTTTATAAGAAACGTTATTAGATCTTGATCTTTAGGTCATGTAGCCATTTTTTTAAACATTAGTTAATTGATCTTCTCTGTTTCTTTTTCCTTTCAAGCATCAGTTGTAAAACATATCACCGTACCAGGAAATAAAGTTCTATCCCTGCAAGCATCTATTCTTCCCATTAAAGAGGCTGCATGCTTCAGGTAATAAGACCCTCAGGTGTCAGGGACCTATAACTTTCTGTAGTGTGTGAAAATGCAGGTCAGATTTTGCAGGCAAGTGTTTGAACATACCTTGCACATAATTAAGATTTTTCAAATCATGTTCCTAAAATATAATTGAAAAAAAACAATATCCGTCCCTTCTTGTGGTGCTCATGTCAAGAAAAGGACATCCTTCCCCTCTCTCCCAGGCTGTACATTGCACAGAGACTCTTTCCCTGCTTCAGCCGCTCACATATGTGACTTGGCTGCACCAAAAGTCTTGTATGCAGCATTCGGATGTCAAGTATGTTGCAGACAGTGGGGGAAAAAAAGGCATGTATGAGATTTGAACACTGCTATTTTCACAAGCATGATGTAAAAATACGTGACTCTTTAAGAGTAAAAGGGCCAAATTATTTTTATTTTTTTATCTAAACTTTTGTGCAGATTTAGATAAAAAAAAAAAAAAAAAAGTTTATATACTGTACCCTTTTATTTTGCCCTTTTTATTCTCCCTGAATAAAATGTTTTTTTTTTTTTTATATAATGTGTTTTGTATATGTGTATTACATATATATTATGCAGTACTGTGCAAGTGTTTCAGGCAGGTGTGGAAAAATTGCTGCAGAGTAAGAATGCTTTTAAACAAATAGAAGTGCTAATAGTTAAGCTTTATCAACTTAAAAAAAAAATAAAAAAAAATGCAAAAGCGAAATCTATATCAAATCAATATTTGGTGCGACCAGTCTTTGCCTTCAAAACTGCATCAATTATTTTAGGTAAATTTGCTAACAGTTTTTGAAGGATTTCTGCAGAGAGGTGGCTCCAAACATCTTGGAGAACTAACCCCATAGCTTTTGCGTATGTAGGCTTGCACAAATATTTGGGATCCTTGTCCTGCTGCAGAATAAATTTGGAATCAGTTGCCTTCCTGACGGTATTGCATGGTGCATAGGTATCTACCTTTAATCTCTCAGCATTTAGAAAACCATTAATCTTGTGCAAATTCACAACTCCATGTGCTGAAATGCAGCCCCAAACTTGCAAAGAACCTCCATCATGCTTCACTGTTTCCTGAAGACACTTATCGTACCGCTCTCCAGCCTTTCGGCTAACAAACTGCCTCCTGTTACAGCCAAATATTTCATTTTAACTCCAGTCCAAATCACCTGCAGCCATTTTTCTGCATCCCAATTTCTTTATCTTTGTGCGTTGCACCCCGAATGAAGCTGCTGTGAAACGTGTCGGGTGGATGGTGGGTGAGCCTATGCACTCCTTGTTGCCTCTTCGGGTATAGTTGGGAATCATTTTTTTTCATCGGGGCATTATCTATTTTGTCTACACAGACTTTAATTATTTACATGTTCTTTTTCTGTTGCCCCATATTAGGTTATTTGGTATTGCTCGTCTGTAATTCCTTAACATCATACTGTTATTTTTTTTCATGTGTGTTATACTTTGACTTTTTTTTTTTTTTGGGCTCACGCATCATCTTTCCTTGTCTATGTATTTTTAGCATCATATTGATACATACACTACCCTTCAGAAGTTTGGTGTTACCCAGACAATTTTGTGTTTTCCATGAAAACTCATACTTTATTTATCAAATGAGTTGCAAAATGATTAGAAAATATAGTCCAGACATTGACAAGGTTAGAAATAATGATTTTTTATTAGAATAATTTTCTCCTTCAAACTTTGCTTTCGTCCCTTTGCAGCAATTACAGCATTGCAGACCTTTGGCATTCTAGCTGTTAATTTGCTGAGGTAATCTTGAGAAATTTCACCCCATGCTTCCTGAAGCCCCTCCCACAAGTTGGATTGGCTTGATGGGCACTTCTTGCGTACCATATGGTCAAGCTGCTCCCACAACAGCTCAATTGGGTTGAGATCTGGTGACTGCGCTGGCCACTCCATTACAGATAGAATACCAGCTGCCTGCTTCCTCCCTAAATAATTCATGCATAATTTGGAGGTGTGCTTTTAGTCATTGTCCTGTTGTAGGATGAAATTGGCTCCAATCAAGCGCTGTCCACAGGGTATGGCATGGCGTTGCAAAATGGAGTGATAGCCTTCCTTATTCAAAATCCCATTTACCTTGTACAAATCTCCCACTTGACCAGCACCAAAGCAACCCCAGATCATCACATTACCTCCACCATGCTTGACAGATGGTGTCAGCCAGCATCTTATCAGTTCTGCGTTTCACAAATGTTCTTCTGTGTTATCCAAACACCTCAAACTTTGATTAGTCTGTCCATAAAACTTTTGTCCAATCTTCCTCTGTCCAATGTCTGTGTTCTTTTGCCCATATTAATCTTTTCCTTTTATTAACCAGTCTCGGATAAGGATTTTTCTTTGCCACTTTGCCCTGAAGGCCAGCATCCCGGAGTCGCCTCTTTACTGTAGACATTGACACTGGCGTTTTGCGTGTACTATTTAATGAAGCTGCCCGTTGAGGAGCTGTGAGGCATCGATTTCTCAAACTAGAGACTCTAATATAGTTGTCTTGTTGCTGAGTTGTGCAGCGGGGCCTCCCACTTCTCTTTCTACTCTGGTTAGAGCCTGTTTGTGCTCTCCTCTGAAGGGAGTAGTACACACCGTTGTAGGAAATCTTCAGTTTCTTGGCAATTTCTCGCATGGAATAGCCTTCATTTCTAAGAACAAGAATAGACTGTCGAGTTTCACATGAAAGTTCTCTTTTTCTGGCCATTTTGAGAGTTTCATAGAACAAACAAATGTAATGCTCCAGATTCTCAACTAGCTCAAAGGAAGGTCAATTTTATAACTTCTCAAATCAGCCAACCCAGCTGGGCTAACATACTTGTGCAAGGGTTTTCTAAACATCCATTAGCCTTATTACACACTTAGCAAACACAATGTAACATTAAAACACTGGAGAGGTGGTTGTTGGAAATGGGCCTCTATACACCTATGTAGATATTGCAATAAAAACAAGACGTTTGCAGCTAGTATAGTCATTTACCACATTAACAATGTATAGTGTATTTCTGTAACTTCATTGAAAAAAAAATGTGCTTTTCTTTCAAAAATAATGAAATTTCTAAATGACCCCAAACTTATTTGTGTGTGTGTTATATAAAATGTATTTTAAAATGATCTAAATAAAATTTATATATTTTAATAAGATTTTCCTTGCATCCTGCACTTTCCTTTTTTGGTTCATATCTGTTGAGTGCAGTGGGATGACTTAATCACAAACCTTGAGCTGCAGCTCTTTGATTTCTTCAGCTTGGCTTTTTGGCTGCAATTCTTCTTTTGGCCAGCCTTCTCCAAACAGTAGATGTGAATGACTGGTTCAGTTCTGCGTTGATGGCACTATAGGTCATATTCCAAGTTCGAAGGGATATTTGCATAATCTGTCTTTATCTGCTGCAGTAAGTTTCCTTGGCTTACCATTGAGTGTATAGACTTTAACATTGCCCATTTCTTGGTCTGTCTTCAAAAGAGCTTGGACAGCAGATCTTGAAACCCCCCCAATATATGATATATTAACTTCTTCAATGTAGCTGCCTTGTGCCATAATAAAAATTTTACACTGATATTCCTTCAACCAAGGAAAATGCTTTTCCAGTCATTTTATAATATTATATATACTCTTGTATTGTTTGCCTGAGTTCCCTTCTCTGCCTCTTCCAGCTTTTTCCAGACTATCCCTTTATGGTGTAGTTCTGGGTCCTGTGAAGGTCCATGACCCATCTAATGCAGCACTCATCTTGTACTGTCTGAAGATGTATTTTTGCATGATTGTCTTGATAACAAATGATTGGTCAGTCAAGTGAAAACTAGACTGTGATAAAGTAACTAATTTGGGATCATACTTAAAAACTTGAGATTCACTCTTCTTTCTAATGGGTATAGCAGCGTGCTGGAGAAAAATGCGTAGTAAGGTTTGTATGCAGCAGGATTCCATCACTGCTGAGCAGGAGCCTGTAAGCTATATTTATACTTTTTGACAGTATTTCAGTCTTTATTGCAGAAGTAATTAAACCATTCATGACTAATCTAGACTATGAAGCATGCACACACCACATTCCAAATTATTATGCAGATTGGATTTAAGTAAGATGTAACTTTTAGTTTTACAAATAAACTCATGGATGGTATTTTGTCTAAGGCCTCTTTGGATCACATCATATTAAGCAGGCCACTGGTATCAAGCAATATGGGAAAGAAAAGGATCTTTCTGCTTCCGAAAAGTGTCAAATAGTGCAATGCCTTGGACAAGGTGTAAAAACATTAGATATTGCATGAAAACTTAAGCATGATCATAGTACTGTGAGGAGATTTGTGGCTGATACAGAACACACAGGTTCGTGCAGATGAAGACCTAATGAGGAAGGTTTCTGCCAGACAAATTCATCGGATTAAGAGAGCAGCTGCTAAAATACCATTACACAGCAGAAAGTTATTTGAAGCTGCTAGTGACTGGAGTCACGCGAACCACAAGGTGAAGGATCCTCCAGAGGCTTGCGGTTGTGTCTAAATCTACTATTTGTCCACCCCTAAACAGTGGTCACAAGCAGAGACAGTTGCATTGGGCCCAGGCATACATGAAGACTAATTTTAAAACAGTCTTGTTTACAGATGCATGCTGTGCAACCCTGGATGGAGTTGTGGATGACCACCATGCTCCAACAACGCTGCGGCATCAGCAAGGAGGTGGCAGACTTAGGAAGAAACCATGGGGGGGGGGGGGCTAGTAGGCCTCTTTTAGGATCCTTGAAGGTGTGAAAATTACCTAAGCAAAGTATATAAGAGTTTCTGACTGACCACTTATTTCCATGGTACAAAAATAACAACTGTGCCATCCGTAGCAGAATCCTCTTCATGCTTGACAATGCACAATCTCATGTTGCAAAGAATACCTCTGAGATATTGGCTGCTATGAGCATAAAAAGGAGAGAAACTCATGTTGTGGCCACCATCCTCCCCTAACCTCAACCCTGTTGAGAACCTTTTTGGCTTATCCTCAAACAAAATGGCTATGAAGGTGGGAGGCCGTTCACATCTAAACAGCAGCTCTGGGAGGCTATTCTGACATCCTGCAAAGAAATTAAGCACAATAAGGCTATGTTCACAAGTAGGAGAAAAAAAGGTGGGGTTTAGGGGGGGTTCCAGCATCCGCTAAATGTGTAGAGTTGAAACATGACTTTTAATTGAAAAAGATTAAAAATGTGAAAGCAAAAACATACCAAAAAATAAGTAGGGGGGAAGGGGATGGGTAGACATGGGGTGGGAGGGAGGAAAAAAAATAAAAGGACACGGGTCTACGTGTTTCAAGCTGTGAAGCTCAGTCCTGACCAAATGTTCACATGTCCAGTAAAGATCCATTAGAACTGATCCAGCAGCAGTCTGTAGACAAAACTTGTGCAAACACAGCAAAGATCTGTTTAAAAAATGGACTAAAAAGTTGTATCTGTTTTTTTAACATTGAAGTCTATGGAAAACGGATCCGTTAATTAGCCATCCTTTTTCTTCCATTTGTAACAGATCCAGTAAGCAGAAAACTGATCCTTTTTCAAGTGAAAGAGAAATGGATGGTTAATTAACGGATCCGTTTTCCATAGATTTCAACGTGAAAAAAAAAAAAATGGATCCAGCAGAGATCAATTTTTAAAAAGTTGTCTGCACTTTTTTTTTTTTTTCCCAACAGATTGTGGCTGAATCTATTCTAACGGATCATTACGGACATGTGAACAGAGCCTTATGACTCACATGTTCAACGGATGCAAGAATTGTGAAGGTGATAACATAGGATCCCTTCTTTGATAACATGTAACTTGAACTTGGTGTGTTAGAGAAGTTGTCCACCTCTTTTACATTGATGGCCTAAGCAATGTTTGATCAGCCGGGATCCGACATCTATTGATTTGAATAGGAGGCGGATATGCAGTGCCCTGAGGCGGCCGCTGCAAGTAGATGGCCAGCTCTGCAAGTACCCTAAGTACTGACGGCCGCCGCCGACACTAATAACCGCTGATTGGCGGGGGTGCCTGGTGTCAGACACCAGCCGATCATCAATGGAAAAGTTGTGAACAACCTATTTTATGATGTTTTTTGATTGAAAAAGCTTTTGATTTCAGTAAATGTATAATACAAAGTTATGTTGTGGTACCGTGTTAGCCAGAAAAATCGATGTAAATACTTTTATGCCCAAAAATGACAAGTATTCTCGGAGTGATACCTTTATTGGCTAACCAGAAAAAATATACACTACCGTTCAAAAGTTTGGGGTCATTTAGAAATGTCATTATTTTTTAAAGAAAAGCACTTTTTTTTTTCAATGAAGCTAACATTAAATGAATCAGAAATACACTCTATACATTGTTAATGTGGTAAATGACTATTCTAGCTTCAAACGTCTTGTTTTTATTGCAATATCTACATAGGTGTAAAGAGGCCCATTTCCAACAACCACCTCTCCAGTGTTTTAATGTTACATTGTGTTTGCTAAGTGTGTAATAAGGCTAATGGATGTTTAGAAAACCCTTGCACAAGTATGTTAGCCCAGCTGGGTTGGCTGATTTGAGAAGCTATAAAATTGACCTTCCTTTGAGCTAGTTGAGAATCTGGAGCATTACATTTGTTTGTTATATGAAACTCTCAAAATGGCCAGAAAAAGAGAACTTTCATGTGAAACTCGACAGTCTATTCTTGTTCTTAGAAATGAAGGCTATTCCATGCGAGAAATTGCCAAGAAACTGAAGATTTCCTACAACTGTGTGTACTACTCCCTTCAGAGGAGAGCACAAACAGGCTCTAACCAGAGTAGAAAGAGAAGTGGGAGGCCCCGCTGCCCAATCAGCAACAAGACAACTATATTAGAGTCTCTAGTTTGAGAAATCGACTCCTCACAGCTCCTCAACTGGTAGCTTCATTAAATAGTGCATGCAAAACGCCAGTGTCAATGTCTACAGTAAAGAGGCGGCTCCGGGATGCTGCCTTCAGGGCAAAGTGGCAAAGAAAAAGCCATATCTGAGACTGGCTAATAAAAGGAAAAGATTAATATGGGCAAAAGAACACAGACATTGGACAGAGGAAGATTGGACAAAAGTTTTATGGACAGACTAATCAAAGTTTGAGGTGTTTGGATAACACAGAAGAACATTTGTGAAACGCAGAACATCTGAAAAGATCCTGGCTGACACCATCTGTCAAGCATGGTGGAGGTAATGTAATGATCTGGGGTTGCTTTGGTGCTGGTAAAGGGGGAGATTTGGACAAGGTAAATGGGATTTTGAATAAGAAGGCTATCACTCCATTTTGCAATGCCATGCCATACCCTGTGGACAGCGCTTGATTGGAGCCAATTTCATCCTACAACAGGACAATGACCCAAAGCACACCTCCAAATTATGCATGAACTATTTAGGGAAGAAGCAGGCAGCTGGTATTCTATCTGTAATGGAGTGGCCAGCGCAGTCACCAGATCTCAACCCCATTGAGCTGTTGTGGGAGTAGCTTGACTGTATCGTACGCAAAAAGTGCCCATCAAGCCAATCCAACTTGTGGGAGGGGCTTCAGGAAGCATGGGGGGAAATTTCTCAAGATTACCTCAGCAAATTAACAGCTAGAATGCCAAAGGTCTGCAATGTTGTAATTGCTGCAAAGGGAGCATTCCTTGACGAAAGCAAAGTTTTAAGGAGAAAATTATTCTTTCAAATAAAAATCATTATTTCTAACCTTGTCAATGTCTGGACTATAATTTCTATAAATTTTGCAACTCATTTGATTAAATAAAAGTATGAGTTTTCATGGAAAACACAATTGTCTGGGTGACCCCAAACTTTTGAACAGTAGTGTGTATATATACAAGCTTTCAGAGTGCAGAGGCCCCTTGGCTGAAGAAGGGGCCTCTGCGCTCTGAAAGATTGCATATATATATTTTTTGTGGTTAGCCAAGAAAGGTATTACTCCGAGAATACTCGTCATTTATGTAAATGAGCTGGGGTCGGACACTGATCTGCATGAGAATCTGCCTCCAGTGATTATTTGAAATAAAGGGAATTTTACCAGTGTGAGACATGTAACTAAACACAGAGCAGTAACCTTGAACTCTGGCTTCTTGCAAACACATTTTTTGCAGCTTTCTGAGCTCTGCTGAATTGTAACAAAATTGCAACCCTGTGAGATGGAAGCTGAGAGGAACCTGTGGATGTGTCAGGTATAATCACACACAGATCTGCAGTGAGATCAGGAGAGTAGAGAGCGGCCATTACATATCACACTGGTAACGTCTCCTTCATGTAAAATAATCTCTGGAGGCAGATTCTCATGCAGATCAGTGTCAGTCCCATAGCCTGGAACAGCTCATTTACAGTACATATAAGAAAAACATTGATTTCTCTGGAATAAGACATCAGATCACAGATATCAAGGTATCATTTTATTCAGCTTCCTATGACCTACATGCCCATGTAGACTACTTAGGGGGGACGATCCTACTGACAGATTGATTTTAATATATGAATTATTAACCCATTATACTCTCATAGTACCTCTTTTGATTCTTATTTTATCCTTATACCAATTAGAGCATGATCTTTGTGGTCCCCAAGAGATGATACCTTCCATTCCAGACTGGATTTTGTACTCCCTGGTATGGGGAGACGTTGGATATTCCTCACTTCATTCCATATCTTCAGGGTTCCACAACTGCCATGTGCTCCAATTACTCCTGCACTATAGAATTATAGGTTGGAGGTCATTTTAGTATGTGTCTCATCCAGCAATTGTGGGCATTGCTTGGATTACTAATGTCTTCAAGTAGGACATATTATTTGACCAGTTTATTGTCCCAGTCCTTTGTGAAAACCTCATTAAGGGAGTAAATCACATACAATAAACTAAGGAGACGGTGAGATTTCCAACTCCTGAATTCAGACAGAGGGCTGAACATTTTGCCGCGGCTCAAATCGAGGTTCTGGGATATGTTTGTCTTTTTAAGGGCGACCTAATCACCAGGCTACAAGGAATGAGTTCTTTCCTTTTGAGTCAGGAGTTGAAATGAAGGAGAAAAGTTATGAGTGCAAGCTAATTGTTGCTGCAACAAGGTCATGTAGCTTGTGAGATCACTATGCAGAACTGTCTTTCTATGTGGGGTTGTGTGCACTGACTTCAATGCTAAGGGAAGGCACTCTGTCCATGGCTTCACCATCTCCTCTATGGATTTCTGTACCTTTTAACTTTGAAATACCGTTTAGTTTCTCCACTTTGCCACTGCTCAGTGGGTGGTATGGAGTACGGACAGCATTTATAGACCTCATCACATCGGGCTCACAATCTAAATTCACTATTAGTATGCCTTTGGAGTGTTAGAGGAAAGTACCTGGAGGAAACCCAGGCAAATGCAGGGAGACCATACAGACTCCTTGCAGATGTTGTGCTTTGTTGGGTTTTGAACCCAGGACCCCAGTGCTGCAATGCAACAGTGCTAAAAACTGACCCACCATGCTGCTCTATCACTTCAGGAACCCATGTGGGCGGAAAACTTCCTGCATGAGCTTTTTAGCAGTGGTTTTTGCTTTTTCACTTCTGACAGTGTAGGTCACTGGCCAACCAGAGAAAAGGTCAAAACACACAAGTACGTACTCTTATACAAAAATATTAAGTGACCTGTTTTCTTGTAACATTGGTGCATGTAATCTGTTAATTGTATTTTTGTCTTGGCATTTTTATCTTTGAGGAACATGTTGTAATAATGTGATTTGTCATGAACACGAAGTTCATTCATGATTGTTATTGGAGCATACGTATTATTATTCTCTCTGTTTATGATTAAGGGCAGTAAATTTCAAAGCACATGTCATGTACCTATTTTAATGTTTTCAAATAAGAAAATAGATTTTATGGACTGCTGGATTTTCTGAAATCTTTACTTGATTTGACTCTGAGCCTTCGAGAAATCAAGAGCACCCATTACACAAGGGACACAGACTTGCCTTTGTGGGTGTAACATGCAGCAATAAGTTCCCTTTCTCTTGTGTACGTACTCGTATACACCTACCTTGGGCAACTGGATATAGTCATTTTGCGTTCACTGAAATGGCTAGTCTGATCTCTGGGTGCACCTGGCAGGTACCTTTTACTGTTTTACCTGGGTTATGACAGGCAAAAATGATGCAGCTCTGTATAAACCTGATGACAACATTGTTGAATCCCAAGCAACCCACGAATTGGAGACAGTAGCGCGTACATCGTCCTTAGAAGCATGTACTTTGCCATGGGACAGATGAGCCATCATCACTGTTCCGGTCTGTAGCTCCTGAATGACCTCAACTGTTATGCAGGGGTATAACGAAAGGAGGACCGCCAGCTTGGCAGCCTTGTCAGCCTTTCGGGTTGCCAGTTGCCTTGACTACGATCTCTGATTTGAGCCTTCACTTTTATTATGGCCACCTTTTGTGGTTGGGTAAGGGCATACAAGAGGTCCTCTGCATTCTTGATTTGGTTTACCAGAGGATCCTACAAAGCTCCTGCTATGCCAAATAAGCCCATAATCGTGTGCGATCTCCAAAAGCACACCTGAAGTCACTTACTGTTTGCTACTGCAAGTATGATCATCTCAGCCTCCTGTTTTTTTGCACAATTACTTCTTGGCATGTGAGTACCTCCATAGCCAGTCCTGTATCAACCATTTTCATAAAAATTGCCGCCTTCTACAAAAAAAACTGAAACTGTTGATTAGCAAGAGAAACACTGGTAACATTTTCAGGACCATGTGATTCACTGTTCATCAACTTAATGCAATCATGGACTTTGTGTAGTCCTAATACTCTCCCTTCTTCTGAACCCATTAAACAGGTGTCTGGCTTCAGGAGTGCACATTTTTTGACAATTTCTGAGAATGAAAGGAGGAAAAACTTGTAGTTTAGTGAGTCTTGCGACAGTTATTTGGTTGGAACTCTGTAGAATTTCACGGACTGTGCGAGAGACCATTCTAGTAAGTAGGTGGTCTAATACAATGTCAGTGTCCCTTGTGTTTAAGAGTAATGGCAGCTGTTACTGCAAAGACACATGACACTGCCTTTTGGATACCGGAATCTAGCTGTAATGAGTAGTAAGCAAGAGTTCTCGGTTTTCCTCCCTGAGATTGTGGAAGCATCCCCTGGGCGTGGCCCTGTTCTTATGGCAGGACAAAGTAAAAGGTAGCTCATGGTTTAGTAAGCCAATGGTTGGTACACTAGTTACTGCTTGTCTTGAGTTTACAGAAATTGACCTAATCTTTCTCAATTAGTGCTAATGGATCTTTACTTGGTGTACCATACAGGGGTAGCATGAGTCTTTTGGTGATCTGGGCTGGGAAATATTCTGTATGGCATTGACCCTGTCTAGAGTAGGCAAGTGCCATGTGAGATGCGATGTCCTAAATATGTGATCGCAGGTTGACAAAGCTGGAGTTGTTTTGTGAATCTTTACGTCCTGCCTGCTCTAGGAATTATAGGTGCAAAACGGCCATCGTGGCAGGTTTATTTGGTGTCACAACACAACAATAAGTCAACAACATATTGCTGTAGACTAATAGTCAGTGATGTGGTCTGCCAATGATCCTGCAAAACTGACTGGGTGAGTAGGCAGCTCCGTGTTGTAAGACAGTTCCACAGTATTATTTGTCCTCATGAATCTTTGTAGACTCATTGCATTAGACCTATTTAAGGCATCTCTCAATGACTTGTCCTCATTTGGGATACCTGGTTCATAACCAATGTCCTGTCATGCTATCTGTACAGTATTCTACTGTAGAAGATAACCATGTTTTCTCCCTTTTCCTGCATTACCTCAGTGTTTCTGCTCAAGGCCAGATCCCTCTTTTTGTGACCACACCTCGATTGCTTCTGAGTAAATCTGTCCAGAATCTAAAGTTGACATGTCAGCAGGTATTCTTTTAGGGCCAACTTATGAGTCATCAGTTCTGTCATTTGTCTCATAACACTTGTACTGATATTGTTTGCTGTCAGAAAATCTTCTTGAAATCACCCCTCTTTATTTGCTCCGATGCTCTAAACTAGCTTGCAGCCTTTTCAGTTAGGCCATTGTCCTTTAGCGATCCAGTATTTTCTTTCATAAACTATGTCCACCCAGACAACCACTGTTTGCCATATGTTTTTTTCAACATGAATTCACAATCTTCAATAGCATCTTTACCTGCTCTATCTGCAACAATCTAACAGGCAGGGTGACTCCCAGAACTCCCTTAACTATCTGAATCTTTGGTATGGTGATTACCATTATTCAGAATTCTTTTGAACTGTCACCAGATAGATCCAGAGCCTCAGTTTCTGGAACATGAGGTTAATCCAGGATTCAAAGCCTTGGGATCCTAGAACACAAGAATGGACTTAAAGATCAGCGCACAACCATTACCACGAAACTTGTTCAGAGCAATCTGGCAGTTAAGTCTCAACAAAACACAGTGTATGCCGACCACACCACAAAGCCTCTAAAATATAGCGCTTACAAAATCAAGGCAATGTAAGTAATTCCACTCAGTTACACTGTGCAAACAGCTTACACTTAAAACCCCACAAGTGAATCGCAAACAGGAGGCGACCCAATTCATAGAGATCAAATTTACAAAGACCAAAATCCTATGTGAAACAGTTTGTAAGATCCAAAGGTTCTTACCATGGTTTTGATGTTTCACAGTTGATTGTGATCACCGTCTGATTGTTCAACCTTTCTAGTCTTGCCACCTCCTGGGTTTCGGCACCAAATCAAAGTAATTTGAATCACAAACCAGATATTTTTAATATGATCCCTCTCTGGTTTTTAATGGATGTAGTAGAACGCTGGAGCAAAAGGCAAAAAGTAACTTTTGTATGCAGCAGGTGTCTCTCACTGCTGAACAAAAATCTATAAGTTTTATTTCTACTGTTGATAATTCACTAGCAGTTGGACTTTATAGCATAAGTAATTAAGTCAATTATGGCTATTCTATATTCTGATGCATGCATATACAAATGTCTCTACTAGGTACTGGAGTCTGGATGGTACCTTAAGTGCTGCAAAAAGTAACTTGAAAAATTAGAAACTTGCACTGCATCTCCCACTCCTCTTCCTTAGGAATATTAAACATAAGCATTAACTCAGTCTACTCCCATAACATGGATGACGTTATGCTGCTGACTCTTGTTGCCATGCTGTTAACCAGCGTTATTTGCCTTTAATTATAAATAAATGCTGGTACGTTACAACAAACATCCACTCTACTTCTCCACATGTAATAAGTAAATGCAAATTAGGACCCAAAAAATCATATTTTGACTTAAACAGAAATTAATGGAAGAATTCTATGTAATGCTTCTCTCGTCTTGGGCACACTCTTTTCTCATTTCTGTTGGTAGATATTTTGTTCATCAATTCTACCACGAATGCCTTATTGACGCAGTTCAAGTCACTACTTGAAGTCAGCGAAGCATTTTTCACATCTAATACAAGTTGCTGTTTCAAGACTGATGGGTCTCTGTGTTTCTCCTTCCTTTAGTGATTCTTATCAGCTTCTGTTACATCAGACTGTTTATGCTTTTTGTCACTACTTGAAGAAACCTTCAGTTTTTCTTTTCAACTGCTGCTGGAAAATCTCTACTTAAAGGGAATCTATCAATGGGTGTTTGCTATGTAATCTGATAACAGCATGAGTTTGGGACAAATGATGCACAAGGGCCGTTGTCCTGTAATGATGACCTCCTGCTGGTAAAACTGATTGTATTGAAACCGTAAAACAGCCTAGTAAGTGCCACATCCCTGTAATCAGGGTCTTTAATTTTGCATTATGGTTGTTTCAGATTACATAGTAAATTCTTGCTGACAGATTCCCTTTTAATCGCTTCAGGAACTCATAGAACATAAAACAATGCTTACATCTTGCAGCAGCGCTGTTCCAGCAATGTATGCTTTTCCCGGTGGGTCACGTGACCTTCTCACATGACCGCTGATCGTCTGCAGACTTTTACTATAACAGAATTTTGATGAGCTGCGGGATATCTGTGGATGCTGATTGGCTTTAACAGTTACATAACACAATATTGAATGACATCCCCCAAGAATAGCAGCACAATCATTGCTTGAAAAACGACGCTGCTTGAGGTGAGTATCTGTTTTGTTTTGTTTTTTTGTTTTTTTTCTGTGGCTCCCTCATTTGATAAAGCAGGAATTGTCCAGTAGTGGACAACCCCTTTAAAAAGGGGAAAACTTCAAAATGGGGCTTTGTATGGCTATATTTATTATATTGCTGGAGATGGGTAGGAATTATTCCTCTCATGAGAGCCTATATGGGCACATCAAGGTTCCTCATGATGGTATTAGTTGGATTTTTGATTTTTATTCACCTAGTGAGCACAAAGTTCACCGGTATTACTTGTGTTTGAAATCATCCATAAGAAAATCAACTATTTCAAGAACTAGCAGTAAGCAGGGACTTTGCAACAGAAAAGAACAGATTCTCCTGCTCCAGCAATGACTGAGATGCGAGACCACTCCTACCGTGACCATTTAACCTGTTAGATGCCACAGGCCATAGCGATCATGACTTTTAAGCGGTTAGATCATGGAGTATTTTCCCCATCTCTCCCTATTGCTCCAATTGCTGCGTAAGATACAAGAGCTCAAATGATTGCATGTTCAAGTCCTCCATCGAAACTGTGAAAAAAATGTTTTTAAAAAGTTTGAAAATTATCTTGAAAAAAACCCTCAAACATTTTAAGTTTATAAATAACCCTTTTAGTTTTTGTTAAATAGTATCAGGAAAAAAATATACATAAACATCAGCGAATCTGTAATGGCCCGAACAATTCAAATGTAGGATAAATACATGTGAACATCATAAAAAAATAAAATAAAAAAAAAGCAAGGATTGTTGTTTTTTTGTCATATTGCTTCATCAAAAAATAAAAAATGGATAAAAAAAATTGCAAGTGCCACACAATGGTACCAATGAAACCTACAACTTGTCAAGCAAAAATCTCTCAATCTGCTCCAACTTCAAAAATCTTTGCTGTCCAAATTCATTACACTAGACTGCTGAAACTTGAACTGTCCTGATGACTCTAATTAACATTATTGTTGACACACAATGTTAATGAGCAGTCGCAACCTTGGTTTTAAGTGAAGGATGTGAGGGCTGGCAACGGGTGTTGTTAAGCCCTGACATCCAAAATTACTTATTAATTGGAAAAATCCCTTTTTCATAATAATGAAACATCTGAGTAATATTTACTTTGTTTATTTTTTTTCATAAGTTATTTGCTCGGCGGGTTTCCTCCCACACTCCAAAGACCTACTGATAGGGAATCTAGAGTGTGAACCCCTATGGGGTCAGTGATGTCTGTAAAGTGCTTTTGAAATTAATGTCGCAGTATAAGCGGAAAAAAAAAATAATTAAACTATGTACAGACCATGGGCTGCCAGGATCAGACTGTGGATCCATTATTTCAGCCAGGTGTGTTTTACTCTGAAACAATGCAACGTTCCAAAGAAAAACATACAGTACAGACCAAAAGTTTGGGGACACCTTCTCATTTAAAGATTTTTCTGTATTTTCATGACTATGAAAATTGTACATTCACACTGAAGGCATCAAAACTATGAATTAACACATGTGGAATTATATACTTAACAAAAAAGTGGAGGGGTGTTTGGGATCATTGTCCTGTTGAAAAATAAATGATTGTCCAAATAAACGCAAACCGGATGGAATAGCATGCCACTGCAAGATGCTGTGGTAGCCATGCTGGTTCAGTATGCCTTCAATTTTGAATAAATCCCCAACAGTGTCACCAGCAAAGCACCCCCGCACCATCACACCTCCTCCTCCATGCTTCACGGTGGGAACCAGGCATCTGTTCACCTTTTCTGCGTCGCACAAAGACACGGTGGTTGGAACCAAAGATCTCAAATTTGGACTCATCAGACCAAAGCACAGATTTCCACTGGTCTAATGTCCATTCCTTGTGTTCTTTAGCCCAAACAAGTCTCTTCTGCTTGTTGCCTGTCCTTAGCAGTGGTTTCCTAGCAGCTATTTTACCATGAAGGCCTGCTGCACAAAGTCTCCTCTTAACAATTGTTGAAGAGATGTGTCTGCTGCTAGAACTCAGTGTGGCATTGACCTGGTCTCTAAGCTGAGCTGCTGTTAACTTGCGATTTCTGAGGCTGGTGACTCTGATAAACTTATCCTCAGAAGCAGAGGTGACTCTTGGTCTTCCTTTCCTGGGGCGGTCCTCATGTGAGCCAGTTTCTTTGTAGCGCTTGATGGTTTTTGCAACTGCACTTGGGGACACTTTCAAAGTTTGCCCAATTTTTTGGACTGACTGACCTTCATTTCTTAAAGTAATGATTAGCCACTCGTTTTTCTTTACTTGGCTGCTTTTTTTCTTGCCATAATACAAATTCTAACAGTCTATTCAGTAGGACTATCAGCTGTGTATCCACCAGACTTCTGCACAACACAACTGATGGTCCCAACCCCATTTATAAGGCAAGAAATCCCACTTATTAAACCTGACAGGGCACACCTGTGAAGTGAAAACCATTTCCGGTGACTACCTCTTGAAGCTCATCAAGAGAATGCCAAGAGTGTGCAAAGCAGTCATCAAAGCAAAAGGTGGCTACTTTGAAGAACCTATAAGACATATTTTCAGTTGTTTCACACTTTTTTGTTAAGTATATAATTCCACATGTGTTAATTCATAATTTTGATTCCTTCAGTGTGAATGTACAATTTTCAAAGTCATGAAAATACAGAAAAACCTTTAAATGAGAAGGTGTGTCCAAACTTTTGGTCTGTACTGTACATTTAAAAGCCACCGGGAACAGAGTTGTTGAAATAACTAGGCCAAGAAGACTGCCCCATGAGCCTTCTCCCTACACTGCTCCTTTTCAGTCTCCGTAATTTGAATGGCTTGGTCCCTAGCAAGCTTGCAGATATACTTGGCTGAAATGATAAAGCCAGTGTCTGATACATGATGCTGAACCACAGACAGCAGGTATCAGCTGTCAGGTTCCCTTTTAAATAAAATTTGTGTGCTAAATATAGGTATAAAGCACAGATCTTGAACTTCTGTGTTTGACAAGAATTGTTCCTGCCGAGGATTTAAAATAACCTTTTGGTTTTTTTTGTTTTTTTTTAATGGAAACCTTTATTTGTATCTTTTAAATGGAAATTGTTTTCCTTTTAGTCATTTGTACAATGGCTTCTAAATCCTATACGAAACAAGACTCATTACCACTTGTCACATCTACTTATTCTTGTATTTTTTCCACTGTCCATAGGAAGTAGAACCCAATAAATAAGTGATTTTGTACAATTTGGGCAGAAAGCGATGTGTATTTCTTGCTTTTATGGTTTCGAAAACTGCACTGTTTGTTATTTATGTTATCATTTGATGTAATGATCAAACCTTGACTCAGCAGGACACTAGGGGGTGCCAGAGGCTCATTTTCTTATCCAACACATGACTGGGCAGCTCATTCCTTTTATATCCCCATCAGGGTGGCTTCAATTAGGTGTAGTACCTAATTTAACAGAGGTTCCTGAGGGCTTTGAAGCATTGGAACATTAAAATAAGACAATAATACCTACATCTTATTAGACTCATTTAAATTCAGGCTCCACGTCTAGGGAATATGTTCTTTTATTCTTTACCCGTAGATGTTTTATGACACAAAAATGCAATAAAGTATGATTACAGGTTTTTTTTTTTTTGCCTTGTGAAGGCAGCTGAAAAAATGGCATGTTAGTGGCAGTGTCTTATGAAATATGCACATCTGAATGTCTGGGCTATGGGGGTTGTGGAGGGCTACACTGTAGGTCTATTGGGAAATAATAATCATGTCTAAAATGAAGCTGCATTCAGTATAACGAACACCCGTGATATTGTCTTTTAATACGGTTTTCAGGGTAGTAGCGTTTTATTTATGGGTATAAAGAAACTACCTGATATACTGTCAAATACACAATTTGGCATAAGAAAATTTACCATTTGTGTTCTTCATCAAGCAAGATCTTACATTCCCATTTCACATCTGTGGCACTGAAGATACAGCCCACCACTCGGCTATCTTCCTAAATATTAATTGGAGCAGTAGGGCACGTGTGCAACCTGTTTGATTCAACTCCTCCTGGCTGCAGCCTTGTTTTTGGTGGTGGGACCCTCACTTGTCTAACAATTATCATCTGTTCAGTCTATAGGTGATTTATATAGACCAATATACCACTTTTTAAATAGGGATAAACTCTTGTGTTGTATTCTGGGATACATCTAATGTAGAAAAAAGCCCAATGTATTCGGAGAGGTGTTTAGGTTTGGGAAATATTCCCTAAACTGTAATCAGTGATAAGCCTTGCAATATAGAAAAACAGCCCATGTTGTATTCTGGGATGTCCCCGGCAGAGGGAAATTTAATCCTGTGGTAGTTAAGGCTAAGTGTAGGGAAAATACCCCTTGATGCAATTTGGAATAAGCCTTACAGTATAGGAAATCCGCTTCATGAGTTTGTAATACTTCATCTGGAAAAGGGAAGCTTCTCCTTGCTGTAATCTGTGTAAAAAAAAAAAAAATGTTCCCAGTATTTGGCCATTACCCCGTCTGTTCTTGGACATGATAAATGATTGTTCTCCATGATAAAACCATCCTAAAAAAATGTATATCTTAAACATAGATTTAGCATAAGGTTGCTTCCGAAGTTAAATTCTGGAATAATCTTATTAAAAAAGAGTGATAATTTTAAAATTTTCACATTGGTCACTGAGGCTTTTTTAGATTCATACTTGCTGTCCATACTAAGGAAATCCTGAAAACATGACTTGTGAGGGGTCATGAGGACTGCAGTTTGGGAAACACTGGTATGATTGATTTTACACCCTTCCATTCTCTTCTACTTCTTGCCAACCTTTCTGAGTATAAGGCCATGGCCCCACTATCCGTATTTGGTCAGTATTTTTTCTCAGGAGTGGGAACCAAAACCAGGAGTGGGTGATAAATGCAGAATTGGTGACTTGTTTCTATTATACCTTTTCTCTGATTGTTCCTCACCTGGTTTTGGCTCCCACTCCTGAGAAAAAATACTGACCGAATACTGACCAAATACTGATAGTGGGGTCATGGCCTAACTTAGCAGCTAGTAGGGTAAGATGGAAGGGGTATGAATGTAGGATTAGACTCTAATCTGTTTTAGATTTTGTTACTATAGGAACACATTGGTCTATATAGGAGCTGTACTCCAATAGAAATATTATCTCTGAAATACATGGCACCATAATACGGCACACGGCATGCTTATAGCTGTGTGCATGGGCCCTTCATCTGACATGGCATTGCTTAAATCAGCCATACTGATGTCAGGGTTTGGCCAGGACACAAATGAACAGCTGAACTACGGTGGATTTATTAGTAGTAGTAACTGCTATGGTAGGGCCAGATCATGCAGCTGGCTTAATGCAGCTGAAACTACACACAGCAATGGTCAATTGCCACACACTTTTGTTTAAGAATCGTATGGCCATTGGCCTGCTGTGGTTGAGCTACGCCTTGTGCTGTAGCCTCACCGTCTGGCCATACTTAATATTTTTTGTATTTAGAAGAGGAATTCTGAATATTGCTTATTTTCACATGTGACTATGTAAATTTCCTATTATACTGGATGAAAGCATCTATTTCAAACTATTAGAATTTAAAAATGTAGTCTTTTATGAGCAATACTACTGTGTACAGTATACTACCATTTACAATTTGTGCCAACGCTTCTGCTACAGATTTGGTACTTTTCTGAATAAAACCAAGAATATTAACACTTAGCGACACCTCTAATATAAGTCTAGTTTAATGCACGGTTGTCAATGTACGATGGAAGTGCCCACTCTGCGATGCCTCAGCCTGACTGTACATGATCTCGCAGTTACTGTGCATCTGTGGCAGAAAATCTTACAGCAAGTTGTGTTTTAGAGAAAGTAAGTCCACTAACAGCTGTTGGCAAACAGACCTAAGTTTTTAGATAAAAAATGGCCTTGTAGGGTTGCCAGCTGCGTAGGAAAGATCTTAACACTGAGGATCTGTGTGACTTCAGTGCCAACAGCAAGGACCTGGTTACTGTTACTGTGACTGAAACAAATCCTGCAGCATTGATCAGTCAGGACGGACGGAGTTATCCGTGCAAAAGAAAAACCTTATGGAAATTGATTAGCACTCTTACATATTCCTCGTAGGCTTATATGCCTAAAATAAAACTGCAATACATAGAGTTCACATCTTAAGCACATCTGACACTTTGTAGCCAGTAGTGTTTAAGAAATGTTCTTTATTTATCTGCTTTTGAGCTGTAGACCTTTTGCATTTTGTTTTTGTTATGGCGGAGTTGGAATAATATTTTGCAACTGAACATTTTTTGGGAGCAATTTATCATCTGTTTTATGAAAGAAAACTAGCGTATAAAGTAACAAATTTTGCATGAGTCTTCTTTACGCATAATTATTGCAAAAATCGACTTCTATCCATCTGAGTAGGTATCTGTCTTGGGTAACCCAAAAGAGGCACCAAATTCAAGAGGGGCATGCATATCCTAATGTGTGGGGCATTTTACTGTAGCTGACTGAAGTAAGAAACGTAGGAAACTCCAGTCTTGATGATTATCTGTACATGAATGAGGAGTGAAAGTGCAGATTTTGTCTGTCATGACCTTTTGGCTTTTAAACAAGCTCTCTGATCATGTCAACATGTCTGCTAAATGCAGATCTGTTAGCTATAGATATTTTTTCCAGGTCCAACAGATGAAACTTCTTCAATCAGTTGTTATCCTTGCATGGCTGTATTAATGCCAACCGTAGGAATGATTGGTCAGAGACACTGATGCAAAACGTCCCATCTCTTCACTGTTCCAAAATTGAGGTTAAGTCAAAAATTGTTTTCAAATATTTTGGAAAAAATATCACAAACTGAGCTAGATTGTGTAGAGCACTTCATAGTTTACTATTAACTGCTCAAAAATTGGTATCCGATTGATTGACTTTGTATAGTAGTCAAGGATTCTCAAGGAAGTCTGTGTCCGGCCCATAGATCTTAACAGCTCATTTACATATTTAGAAAAACATTGATTTCTCTGGAATAAGACATCGGAACGCAGATACTATTCTGCTCATTGTTATTGGTATCCATGAAGTTTAAGTACATAATGTGGAATGTCTCCTGAAAAAAATGAATCAAGTGAAAGGCTGCGTGCCCACTATGCATTTTTCAAGCTATTTTGCCACGGAATTTCTGCTGCAAAAACGCTTAAAAAACGCTTTGTAATACGTGCCCCATGGTCCCCAATGATGATCCGCATGTGCTATGCACATGCTGCGGAAATTTCCACTGCGGATTATCATTGCGGAAAAATACGCAGCATGTCCATTAATTTTGTGGACACGCAGTGTAATTGCCGCCATTGACTTGCATTGAATCGCTTAATATCCGTGTCAGTACATTTTCACACACAGATATTAAGCGATTCTATGTGTGGATGGTACCCGGGTTTGGAGAAGAGGATACTCTCCTCCAGACTCGGGTACCATAGAACCTGTTAAAAAAAAAAAAAAAAAAAAAAGAATTTATAATAAAAGGTAAAGATTATATTTGCCTTCCGATGGCCCCCGGTCTCCTCAGCGATGCGTCCGGTCTGTTGTAGGGGTCGCGGTGGTGTGAGGACCTGCCATGACAGCATTTAGTCATGTGACCTGTCACATGACTCAATGACGTAATCGCATTTCCTTTCACACCACCGCAACCTATACAACAGACAGTACGGAGCGGAGAAAATACTGGGGGGCCATTGTAAGGTAATATATATATATATATATATATATATATATATATATATATATATATATATATATATATATATATATATATATATATATATATATTTTTTTAAAACTATTACTTGGTCACACTATATAAATCCATGCCGGTTGCATGGATTTATATAGTGTGACCAAGTTGTCAAACACTTTTCCAAGTGATGCTAAAATCGCTTGGAAAGCACTTGATAACCTGCATGCAAAAACGCTTGACAAACGCTTCTACCTGGTGGGAAAACGCATGTAAAATCCGCATGCGTTTTTCCTGCCAGGGAGAAGCGGAAAAAATATGCAGCATTTCTGCATCGTGGGCACATAGCCAAACAGTTTTTTTGTATAGAGCACTCGTGTTTAAATACAAAAGAGTGAATAATAAACAATTTAAACCCAAAAACAATGGGAGGGAAAAATAGATGAACCTAAAGCTTGCTGTGTCACTGGTATTGGCACCCTTTACATTCATTTAGTATGGAAACACATTTTGTCTCGCCTGTGGTAAATCACAAGAGATTCACCTGTGATTGTCGGTGCCCATGTGATATGAATTAGCCAATGAATGATGACTTTAGTATTTTAAAAAGCCACATGGTAGGGCCTGTTCCTGTCACAATAGTGAAGACAAAGAAGTTGTCTGAGGACATCAGAACTGCTATTATTTGCAAACACAAGACTTCCAAATGGTATGAAGCCATCTCCAAAGACCTTGGTATCCCAATTTCAACAGTGTGCAATGTTATGTATAAGTTTTCCAAGCATGGAACCATCAAGAACCTCCCTGGAGGAGGTTCTTGATGGGGGGGGGGAAATTCACAAGAGATGTCTTCGAAGGTTGGTGCGAATGGTGGAAAAGACATCATGTCAAACATCCAAAGACCAGAAGGCCAACCTGGAACAGTCTGGGATCATGGTTTCAACAAGTACCATAAGCTGCACAATAAACCAAGCAGAGCTTTATGGGCGAAGTTCAAGGAAGAAACCATTCTCAAGAAAAGACCTAAAAAGGAACGACTGATTTTTGATAAATAGTACCTTGACAAACCACAATGCTTCAGGAAAATGTTCTGTGGACATACGAAAGAAAAATAGAGCTTTTTGGCAATGCTAAGCAACAGTTTGTTTACAGGCAGCGCAGTGAAGTTTATAAGGAAAAGAACACCTTACCAACAGTTGAGCATGGTGGAGGATCCATAGACTGTTTTAAAATGGCCAGCAATAAGTCCTGACCTTAATCCCATTGAAAATCTTTGGGGTGAGGTGAAATCTGCTATTGATGAAGGTACGCTGAAATGCGCTTCGGAGTGGGCACATACTGTGGATATAGCAAGTCACCCATGTCATATGCTCAGGTATATACTCCATTACATCTTATTTTTCTACCTTCAGCTTTTGTTATAATGTTCTTGCAAGCTACCTTCCTATATAGGGATCACTCTTGGAAGTATTAGTTCACCATCTTCTATTGGCACTTGCAGACTACTATACACATTATCACGTGTGTATATAACAATATGCTTTTGAATATAACTATGCATACTTGTCATTTATTAGCAATTATATTCCTGGGATAGGAGATGGTGTTCCTTGTTTTGCACTTGCGCTTTTCGATATTTAGTATAGACAATCACATGAGACTTGTACTATCTTGTTAATTTGCATTTGAACTTTGACATTTCCATGGGTTTATTTAATTTTTATCTTTTTATTTTGTTTGCACTATGAGTTTTTATATAGTACTTTCCGTGTTATGCGCCCTTTGCAACTTCTTTGCATGTCCATTGCTGGCTATATTTATTGTCCAATAAAATGATAACTTTTTTAATATTAATATGACCATATCTCTGTTTGTTCTGTGTTTTTGTTCTAAATACTCACTGAGGGTCCTTTTTTCTGCTATTTTTTGTCCAACACACATTTGTACATATACTCCTATGATATATACGATTATCCAGGTCTACTGTAAAATAATTTCTATATTTAATCTACATTTAGGTACATATGCGTGTACACTTTTTTTTCTTTTTAATATCCATTGTTAAACATCAGTCTGCATAAAGTCTGCCAACTTAACTATTTCTTCACCTGCATTTATTTTCAAAAAGATTGGGATGGATTCCGCAGACATAATGTAGGAAAGTGATGTGTTCAGTGACACAAAGGTGGTGCATTCACCAGAAGAATATATTTTTGGTGAGTGCTGTCTGTGTGGAACATGGATCACTGTAAAGCAGTGGGTCAGTTCATATGAATGTTGTTTTTCATGCAGACCAGCAGACTGTGTGAAAGAGACTTCAGCATTCGCTAGTCACTGTTCCTCAGATGAGACTCGGCTATACACTTCAATGGGTGTGAGAAAAAATATTAATGCAGTGCAAGTTCCTTCCATATGGTATTAATTTTTAACGAAACCGTTGCAATTAAACAATTAAACTGGTTGTCCACTACTAGGACAACCCCTTCTTGATCTAAATGTTTGGCCCCGATAAAATAAAAAAAGCCTATACTCACCTCCCGTGTCTGTGCCGTTCCAGCCGTGTCTACACTCTCTCTTCCCGGGGGTCTCGTGGGTTGTTGTGACCTGGCGCCCAATCAGCGCTGGCGTCACTGTCCCCACCTTTTGTCGAATTGAACATGAAGAGGAAGTCCAGGCTGTAGCTGATCTGATTTCCTCTTCATGTTCAATTTGTCCCAAGGCGAGCGCTGAGTGGGCGCCGAGCTCACGTGTCCTAACAATCGCATGAAAACCCTAGGACCGCGAGTGCCTACAGCATGGGAACGGCACAGGAGGGGAGTATAAGCTTTTTTATTTTATCAGGGCCAAGCGTGGGGTAGGACAAGGAGTTGTCAAATTAGTGGACAACTTGTTTAATATAAAAAACTGTGTTTGGCCTGCTATAATTTTTTAATTGAATAAAATTAGATGCCATATGGATGTCAATGGATATACGGATGAAAAGTGTTCCGGTTTTTTTCTGGATGAAAAAAATGGATGATTTGTTAAACTCTTGTGTGAACGAAGCCTTATATGTTTGACACAAGTGGCCATCATTAGTATACCTTTATATAAATAGGACATACAGTAAAGCAGTAGTGACTAGTAAAACTAGGGAAACAATCTGTCTCATGAGGGCAGCGTCGTCCCTGCTGGGTAAATAAAAAATATATATTTTTTTTTATGTAGTGTAATGTATTTCAGATAACTGCATCATTTTGTGTGTATCTGTTGGAAATCTTGACTTTTAATCTGTGTGTTAGGGAAGAAGATGATATAAATGATGTTACATCTATGGCCGGCGTTAATCTGAATGAAGAAAATGCTTGTATATTGGCAACAAACTCCGAACTGATTGGGGCAGTGATTAGATCTTGTAAAGATGAACCCTTTTTATTTACATCGGCTCTTCAAACCCGAATCTTGGACATAGGTAAGAGATGGTAAGGTAGGTCGTCGGATAAAATTAATGCATGTGATTGTACCCAAAATTTGTACTTCCTTCATGAGGAAGATGAAGAATTCTGAGTCCAGCATGCTTGAGGTGTCGAAGCAACAACAAAAACAAAACCTGAAGCTTGGTTCATAATGTTAGTTAAAGAGAGAACAACAGAGTCATCATGGCTTAGAAAAAAGTCTACATATTTTATTGAAACATTCAATAATGCTGCACATAACACATCTGCATCTCTGGCTGCTATGGGCATAAAAGTGGACAAACTTATGGTGTGGCACCCATGCTCCCCTGACCTCAACCCCATTGAGAACCTCTGGAGCATCATCAAAAGGAGTGTCTATGATGGCGGGAGGCAGTTCACATCTAAGCAACAGCTCTGGGAGGGTATTCTGTCCTCATGCAAAACAATTGAAGCAGAAACCATCCAAAACCTGACAAATTCAATGGACGAGAGAGTTCAGAAGCTCCTTTCGATCAAGCGGTCCTATGTGCAAATGTAACATCACCTAGAATAAAGTTTTGAGTTGAAAACTGTTTGATTTCAGTTTGTAATAACCTGCTAATGCTTATAATTTCAAAAATGACAATTTTTTTGTTCTTTATTAATATGAAAAGGTTGAAAACTCTGCTGTGCATAATAATTTGGAACATGCATTTTGAGTGCAGTTTTAGTTTTTTTTTTTTTTTTTAAATATACTGTTATCATAGGCAGTTTGTACAAAAACCTTTCAATTGTACTCTAATAGTTATTTGACTGGAAAATTACAATGACTGCAATTCATATAGGTAATTTGGGAAAATCCGAGAAAATATTTTTTGCATAATAATTTGGAACACTGTAAACCGGGCGAGTGCTAGACAATTTTTATTTATAGGATAACGCTCAAACCAATGTTATTCAATGGGGCAGTGCCGATGACTTTTTTTTCACCAACAGAATCTGTCTGAGAAATTGCAGCATGCTTCACTTTCACTCTGAAATCAGAAGATTCACTGATTCAAGTTTATATGTGCGTGGAAACCATCGGACTGCACTCTGACGACATCTGAGTGCAGTCCGATTTACGCAGACTCTCACAATGGGAAAGATGGAGAAACTTTGTTCTCCATCTTCTCCTTGCATGTGCTACAATTCTCATTCAAGACAATGGGATCACACTATGCTGACACTCCGATCAAACTCAGATCAGAGTTTGATAGGAGTGTCATTAACATAATCTACCCTATTCTCTAGGATGAGAGAATCTGCAGTTGTGTGACCCTGGCCTAAGAGCATCAAGCAAATACCAGGACACATGAGGAGAGCCGGTCATGGCCATCTGCTCCTTTGTTCAGGGGGACACAGGAGGAGCAGTGCCAGAGTCCTACAAAATGACCTCCAGTGGGTTGTTGTGTACAGTTGTGGCCAAAAATTTTGAGACTGACACAAATGTTGATTTTCACAAAGTTTGCAGCTTCAGTGTTTATAGATTGTTTAGTCAGATGTTTCTATGGTTACTGAAATACTATTATCAGCATCTCAGAAGTATTTACACTTTTATTGTCAAGTTTATGTAAAGACTCAATATTTACTGCGCTGACCCTAAGGGTATGTGCACATGGTCAGGAGCCACTGCGGGTTTGACTCTACATGCTTATGCGGTGTCAAACCCGCAGCGGCCAAATGTTACAGCACAGTGGATGGGATTTGTAGAAATCCCATGTCCACTATGCGTCTCCGTGCACCCTCTGATCACCCGCGGACACTGATGTACGGCGCGCCTTTCCAGAGAACAGCATGTCAATATCTCTAGGGGAGTCGCTAGTCTCCGCAAGAGAAATTAGATCAATACAGTGTATTGAATGCGGTGAAACCGTATGGTTCAATGAACACATGCAGATTCACCTGCGTTCATATAACACAGCGCTCTGGACGCAACATAAAGTATACTGCGTCCAAAACGCTGCCTGTCTGGATCGTGTGCACATACCCTTATTTTTCAAGACTTCTGCCCTTCGGCTTGATAGCTGGATATCAGCCTCTGGGCCAAATCCTGACTGATGACCCATTCTTGTCTAATCAGTGCTTGGAGTTTATCACAATTTCTGTGTTTCTGTTTGTCTTCCCACTTTTTGAGGATTGACCACATCTTCTCACTGGTATCGAAATCTGGGGAGTTTCTTGACCATGGACCCAAAATTTCAATATATTTTTATTTTTTTAATAACGAACCACTCCATTTCAGTCACTTTTTGCTTTGTGACATGATGCTCATGCTAGGGAAAGCATTGTTCATCACCAAATTACTCCTGGATCGTTGGGAGAAGTGGCTCTTAGAGGATGTTTAGATATTTTACTTTAACTTAACCTTTTTTAGATCTGTATTTTATGTGACTACTATAATTTTAGTGCTTCTGGGTGTAGTATATATATGTATATCCATAAATACTTAGAAGTGCACCAAAATCCCTCTCTTAATTCAGATCTGGTTAGGCCTATAGATACTATGTCACGTTTTTGAACAACAATAATTAAGGCTATCAAGGGTTTATCCTGCCCGACAACCCAGAACCATATGCCCTGTTTGGGCTGATCGATGTCATTGAGGGGGATTTTTGGCTGGAGACCACTCACTCTTAACCAGAGCTGAAAGCCCCTGCCAGGGGAGAGGGCTATTTGTCTCAAAACTGTATTTTAGATGGAACAATCCCTTTTAAGGGTAGAGGTAGCTAGACAGCTTTTAACGTCACCTTGTCATATTATGAAAAAAAATACTTGATACATTTTATTGACTAAACATTTTCTAATACAAACAAAGAAGCCAAACAAACATGTTGGGTGCGGTGACATTATGTTGGTACAAATTCTATGCCAATAGTGCCTCGTGTTTATTTTTTACTCTACCCAAAGAGCCAACTGACAGTGTTAAATGACGTATATTGATGCCGTGTGCCATTTATATCATTCTGACCTTGGTGCCAGTAACGTACAAACAATCTGCTTGCACTGTTTGGTAATGCCATGCTAGCAATGGGTATGGCTATAATATGTATGACTTTAAGTTTAATTGCATTTATAATAGCATTTCTATAAGGACTTTTTATTTTGTCTGTTTAATATTGGTGTCCTAACACTGACCTTGCAAGCGGAAATATTCTGAAGGCCAAGTGAAACACTGCCTATACTTTCCAGAGCTCCAGGCTAAGTTTTATTAATGCAGTGTCTAATATCTTTGAAGTTGTGAGTGTAGCAGGAAAATCATAATCTACAAGCCTCTATTCTTAATGGGTATGAGTTCTGGAGGGAACAGAATACCTGCTGTGCTAATTATTTCAATTATCAGCTTCCACTAAAACATGTAATGGATTTTCTATGCTTCCACAGGTAAAAGGCATGACATTAAGGAACTTAACTCTGATGTTATGAACTTGGTGTCCCACGCGACACAGGAAAGATTACGATGGCTCATTGAAAAACTAACAGTGGCAGCACAGCACAGACACTCAAACTGCAAGGTAAATGAAACCAGTTCACTGAATACTAAGCATTTCCCTCTTCCACTGTCAAGGGATTGGCTTTTTTACTTTAGAGCTTTGGGAATTTACTAAAAAGGCCATAATATTATGGATCACAAAAATATTAATGAACCTAAGAAATAGAAATTATTTTAGTATAGTTTACCAACTTAAAATTAAATGGGCCTCAATTATATTGGTCCGCCAGCATTAATTTTATTGACGGACTTGCTCTGTGATTTACAAATAAGCTTGTGTGAATATGTAGTGACCAATGTGAACAGACTGCGCTGCAATATAGTGTAAGGGGGAGGAATAGGGATGCCCAAGCCTATAAATAATTTGACTTTTATCTACATTATTAGGTTTTAGAGTTTAATAATTTAATCTTTTTATTGATGTAACCTTAGAAATAATTAGTGAAACAAACAAATGTATAAGCATTTTACATTGCTTTTAAGTATTACTCAGTGTAGTGGTGTTCTGTGTGCAATTACCGTATTAATCCTTTTACCCGGTTCACATTTTACATCACAATCTGTTTCATACTACTACACAATTATGAGAAAGCTCTCAATAATATAGTTCCACAATTCATTGAAATAGCATCAGCACCATAAATAATTGTCACTAGAACCCTTAGATGTCATCAAACACTTAATCTATTTTTAAATCTGAAATCCTCCCATCCTACTAATTTAGGACAAACTCCTGAGATTGACTTTGTGACGTCGCGACACTTTAATTTGGGATGCGATTTGCTTAATTCTTGAATAGCTAGTCTTTATCTTATTTCTGGTGGAATTCCAGTTTTGTGTATTTTTCTATCTAAAAAAACAACAAGCAAAGCTGGTAGAATGTTTTAAAGGGGCTCTAATGCAGGGTCTCAAACCTGTGGCTCAGGAGCCACATGTGTCTCACTGGCCTGTGATGTGTGGCTCAGGGCTGTCTGCCAGCTTGGTGCATTAGCACCATGTCTAGTAAACAGTTATGAAGAGCAGGTCTCCAGATGGTGACTTCTGAGAGTAGCCCCACACAGAAGAGCAGATCTGAATGCACATATAATTAAAGGGATTTTCCCATTAACAAAAGTTGATTTTAATCAATAATTGTGGAATAATAACTTCTACAATTGGATGTGTTTAAATAAAATGTTCCTGTGCTGAGATAATCTTATATATGTGCCTCTGCTGTGTACTGTGTAATGGCTGTGTCTGACCGTACAGGAACATGGTCTGATCATACCACATCTCCTGGGCAGGGGGGAAGCAAAAGAGAATATACAGATATTACAGCAGGGGGTCACAGCTGATTCATTCTTTGAAATAAAACATTGTTTAGAAGCAGACAGGGAAATGTTTTACCTCACATGAATGAATCAGCTGTGATCCCCGGCTGTAATGTCTGTATACTCTTTTGCTTCCTCCCCAGGCATGTAGATATGGTATGATCAGACCATGTTCCTGCAGGGTCAGACACAGCCATTACACAGTACACAGCAGGGCACATGTATAAGATTATCTCAGTACAGGGACATTTTAATTAAACACATCCAATTGTGGAACTTATTATTATTCCTCCAGCTTCTTTTTTGTTTGTGGGAAAACCACTCTAAGTATGATAAACTAGGGATGGGATGACGCTCTCATTCAGAGGAGGTGCTTAGAGCTGGATGCGATAGTGTGGTGGGAGTGCTTGGAGGAAAACTGAATGAGGTTAATATGGGAACCCCTAGTTTTAAGTATATTGCTTCTGTGTGATTTCTATGAAGAAGCTCTGGCTGTCATTATACCGATAATGGGGGCTTCTGGGTGTCACTAGTGTGTGGGGACATAGAGTAGAGGCAGGAGCTGGATGTTACTACTTGGGGTCTAAAGATGGCTCGCGACACTCTTGAAGCTGAATGTGGCTCTCAAGGTAAGAAAGGTTGGGCACAGCTGCTTTAATGCAAGCGGATTTAAAGTTTATTGTTATGTTTGTTACAGTATACTGTACCTCCCATGAGTCCTCTCCTCTCTTCTAGGCATGGTCTTTGGTTTTAGCCATTTGCATGTCCCACTGTTGTAAGGTGTAAGATGGCACTATACTTGCTATCTTCACACAACACAGATCTGATACTGTGAGACCTTTATGCTGTTCTGTTTCTTACTAACGCTACTTTGCTGACCAGCATGTGAAACACAATATTTCCTGAGGCAGATAGGGACTTAATAGAGTCGGGGGCAGTGTAGGTTAAATTGTTTATGATGTGGGATGTCCCACATTGCAGGATGGGAGAAGGTAGTTAACCACATGATTTAATTATAGTATTTCATATAAACTGGTAAAATCTAGGAGCACAGTCATCTGACTGCATGTGAGTATGATAGCTTACTGCAAACCACTGCATATAATTTATAAAATTGGATAAACACCTTTTTATTTGCTTTGTATTGTAGATAACTATTTTTAAGCAATGCATGTAGGCTCTAGTTATTTTTTCATTTATATAGTGCACCATATTCCGCAGCACATTACAGTTCAGAGGTTACATGTACAAACAATATCTGACATTACAGAACAAAGCATAATTCAGCAAATAAAACGAAAGTAGGGAGGTCCCTACTCACAAGCTTGCAATCTATAAGGAAATATGTACACCTAGGGAAGACACAAAGTAAAATTAGTTATTTCTTTTCAATTATATTTTTGAGATAGAGTTTAAAAAATCCAATGAAATTCTTGCTGTTTAGACTGTACATTTTTAATATATACGTAGACCAAATCACATATGTGTTTATCAAGATTGAAGAATAAATCTGTGGTGGGCAGACTAGCAATTTTTTTTTAATCCTAACAGTCAAAATGCCAATGGCTTACCCAAGAGATGAATTTCAAAATCTTGACTTCATGGCAGTGATGTCAAATGACCCTGCCTAGGATATACCATACTCAGCAGTATCCATGCTCTTTGTGCACTGTGCTCCATATTTGGTGAGCCTATTCAGGCCAGCAAACATTCTGGGAGTCATATTTGACATATACTTTCAGGTGATGGATGTAAGAATGACACCTACCCACTCTTCTGTCCCTATTACCTGTGTCTATTGCTGTAAGTATTAAGCAATTGCTGAGACACTTAATAACAGCAGCACATCCTTGATCCCCAGACATTGGCAGTTACCCCTTCAGTTAGAGCAGACATGACCTTTTATCGCCACTGGGCAGATTCCCAGGGACCGCATTACTTGGGTCGCCGGTCCATTAATGTCTGCTTGCTCTGTGAGCACGCACACAGTGTTCACTACTGAACGCTGAGGTGCATGCAATGAAAGATTACGTCTTGACACCAGTGCCAGCATCAGGACGTACTTTGTGGGTGTGGTTGGCACGATTTGTACAGATCCCGAAGAAGAGTATAAATATCCAAATGGCCCTTGGCGGAAAAACAATTCCCCACCCCTGAATTAGAGGATAAGTGGATGGGTTGACAATCACTAATGGCCAAGTGTGATCAGAACATATGACTCTGGCTGTATTGGACTTCATTTGAGATGGGTCCATTTTTTTCTGCCTCAATACGTATTAGACCAGTGTTTCTCAACTCCAGTCCTCAGGACCCCCCCCCCCCCCCCCCAACAGATCAGGTTTTCAGGATCTCCTTAGTATTGCACAGGTGATGGAATTATCAAGGCATCAAAAAATGCCACAGGTTCTCTCACCTGTTCAATGCTAAGGAGATCCTGAAAATCTGGTCTGTTGGGGGGGGGGGGGGGTCCGGAGGACTGGAGATGAAAAACACTGCATTAGACAAATGTATGCGGGCCCCGCCCCCAATATCAGCAGGCTGACAGTCTACAGTATGTATGTGGGCCTCCTGATCCTCACCACCCCCCACCCTACCCCTGTAACAGATGTCAGAGAGATATGGATCCGGCATGTCTGATTTCAGACGGTCAGTCCTTTTGATCTCTGTGAGATGAGCTGCCACCAGAGGATTCTGGCAGCTGCTCTCTCGTGGAGAACACAGTAGAGCTCTGCAGTGCTCTACTGTAATTTTATTATTATTTCTATAGCTTCAACATATTCCGCAGTACTTAACATTTCAGAGGGGACTTGTACAGACAATAAAGACATTTAGAGAGTAACACATTCAACAGATACCAAGAGGAGTGAGGGCCCTGCTCTCCAGCTTACAATCTGTGAGGAAATGGGGGAGACACGAAAGGTATATGGTAAAAAGTGCTTGTATTGTACTCTCCAGCCATCAATATAATAAATAGGGTATTCACATAACGCTGCATAAACCTGCCAGTATCTGTACAATACAGATAGAGTGCTATTAAGTGCATGGGGGTGTGTAAACAAATGCAACGAAGAACCAAATTTGGAAGAAAATTTTGTAAGGGCAAAAGGGGAATAGTTATATAAGTGATGTGAGGCGATAGGCCAGTCTATAGAAATGTGTTTTTACGCCACGCTTAAAACTGTTGGTACTGAGAATTAATCGAATTGTCCTGGGTAGTGCACTCCAGAGAAACGGCGCAGCAAGCGAGAAATGTTGGAGACAGGAGTGGAAGGTTTGGATTATTGAGAATGTTCGCCTAAGTCCACTGCTCCACTATCAGTATTCGGTCAGTATTTTTTTTCTCAGGAGTGGGAGCCAAAACCAGGTGAGGAACAATCAGAGTAGAGGTATAATGGAAACAAGTGCATGAATTTTGCATTTATCACCCACTCCTGGTTTTGGCTCCCACTCCTAAGAAAAAATACTGACCGAATACTGATAGTGGGGCCGTGGCCTTAGGTGAACTGTGGAGAGAAGAGTTTTGTGGATGAGAGTGATAAGTTTATATTGGACCCTGTAGCGGATGGACAGCTAGTATAATGACTGGCACAGAGTGGGGGCATCGGTGTAGCGGTTGGAAAAGAATATGATCCTGCATCTGTATTAAGGATGGATTGGAGAGGGGAGTGTTTAGTAAAAAGAGACCGATTAGTAGAGCATTGCAATAGTCCAGATGTGAATGAATAAGAGCGACAGTAAGAGTTTTTGCAGGGTCAAAGGTAAGAAGTTCGAATTCTAGAGATGGTTTTGAGGTGTAGGTGACATGACTGAGCAAGTGATCGGATGTAGGGAGTGAAGGAAAGATCTGAATCAAATATAATTCCAAGACAGCGGGCATGTTGCTGGGCAGTAATGGTAAAACCACACGCTGAAATGTAAATGGCAATATTGGGTAAAGGTATGTTAGCAGAGAGAGGAAACACAAGGAGTTGAGTTTTTGACAGATTCAGTTTTAGATAGAGGGAGGACATATTGTTAGAGACAGCGGAAAGACAATCCCTGGTATTATGTAGTAATGCAGGGGTGATGTCAGGAGATGATCTGTATAATTGTGTCATCAGCATAGAGATGGTACTGAACACCAAATCTGATGGTTTGTCCGATAGGAGCAGTATATAGAGAGAAGAGGGGACCTAGAGCTGAGCCCTGAGGAACCCTAACAGTAGGGGGAAGAGGAGCCAGCAAAAGATACAGGGAAGGAGCAGTCAGAGGTAGGAGGATAACCAAGAGAGAGCAATATCCCTGAGGCCGATTAAAGCAAAGCATAGTGAGCAGGAGCTGGTGATACACAGTAGTAGTGACCATTAGTTTTAGCTGTTAGTAGATCACTAGAGACTTTAATAAGGGCATAAGGGCAGTTTCAGTAGAGTGTAAGGAGCGGAAACCAGATTGAAAAGCGTCAAGAAGAGCGTTATCTGAGAGATGGTGGATTAGATGGGAGTGTACCAAATGTTCTAGAAGTTTAGACATGAAGGGAAGATTACAGACTGGTTTCTAATTTGATGCAGAGTTCTGGTTGAGGGATGGTTTTTAAGTAATTGGGTGTATGCTGGCTTGTTTAAAGAAATAAGGAAAGATACCAGAAGAGAGAGCTTAATTATTTTAGTTAGGTGAGTGGTGACAGCCGGGGAAAGGGACTGAAGGATATGTGAGGGAATAGGGTCACTGCTGCATATAGTAGGGTGAGAAGATGTAAGGAGCCTAACTTCTTCTTTAGTGACCGGTTTGAAGACAGAAAGTGAGCTAGATGCAGTGCGGGAAGGAGAAGAATGCACGATATTAGAGGATTTGGAGAAAATTTAATGTCGGATATGGTCAATTTTTTCTTTGAAATAAGTGGCCATATTGTCAGTTCTGAGGTCGGTGGTGGGGCCTATACTCTTGGATTGAGGAGAGAATGAAAAGTGTCAGATGTTTAGGATTATTGGATAGTGCAGTGATAAGTGTGTTGAAGTAGGATTGTTTGGAGAGGTGAAGGGCAGAGTGAATTCTTCGGCCTGTTTGGATTTTCTCCAGCACCTGGAGCTCCGCTGAAGAAAACGTGTTTGCAGCGTGTGCCAGGGTTGTTGCCATCTATGTCGAGTTGTTCTAAATGTAGACAAATAGAAAGATGGATCTGAAATCATGCTGCCAATCTCCCACCAGAGGATGAAAGGACAGTGAATGGTATTTGGAAGTGTTTTTTATTTGTCAACGTGTTTCGAAGCATATAACACCTCATCAGGACAAACCACTTTATTAAGCATATATAATATAGTGGTTTGTCCTGATGAAGTGTTGTATGCTTCGAAATGCATTGACAAATAAAAACCTCTTTCAAATACTCTTCACTGTCCTTTCGTCGTCTGGTGCGAGATTTCCAGTGCAATTTCAGATCCATCTTTCTGGTTGTCTACAATTTATCTGCCTCAATTGATCCGCAGCAGCCTTCTGCTTTGACGAGCTAAAACAGGAGTTGTTACTGTCGGAACATGAAGACCGTCACAAGCTGAATCTACGAGAGCGATGCCCACAGCTAGGACAGCGCCAAACCAAAATTTTAATTAAGAAGATGATTAATTCAACAGAGGCAGCGGAAGGGCCGTGGTTGAGCCCTCTGAGCAGAAGACCTTACCCACAATCCTGCCCACAAGTCCCGCCCCGAAGCACGAAGAGATGAGGAAACCAAAATTTATCATGATTTAACAAAAACCAGGCTGCAAATTTTTACACTAAAGGAATGTATTAAATCAATATGACAGCGCCATTCTGCCCATACCTTTAGTTTAACATGGAAATTTCTGCTGACAGAGTCTCTTTAACAATCAATCAACTATGTTAACCCTGTAGGAGGCAATAAAATGCAGACACAAAGAAACAAGCTTGCAGGCCAATATGGGTCATAAACTCTGAGGCTGCTTTCACATTGTATTTAGGCACCCGTTCAGTGGCCCATTCGGGGCTTACATCCGAACCCCCACACAAAACGGGATTTGAACGCATATGCCGATGGGGCCTTGGACTATAATGGTGCTGACAAAGCGAACGAGCACTGAGCCATGCATAATTTTCGGGCATGTACGCCTACTGTAGACGGACACCTAGACGTAGTAGACTGCGTCTGGATATCTGCCTCCAGTAGGCCTATACACGCCCGAAAATTATGTATGGCTGAGTGCACGTTTACGGTCAGCGCCATTATATTCTATGGGCCCGTCAATGCATACGTCCAAATTCTGTTTTGTGGGGGATTCGGACGCAAGCCTGGACGAGGCCACTGAACGGGTTCTTAAACGCAATGTGAAAGCACCCTTAGCGTGCGTGAGATTACCTTACAGAATCAGGCAACAAAGTCAGTAAGATGAATGAAATATATACCATTAATGGAGGTTTACAGACATGAAAGTAACATGCAGGCTTCAAAAGGGTTAATCTCAGGAGATTAATGAAATTTATACCATTAATGTGTCTTACTGATTGCTATTGATATTTGGTATGTCTGGGACCCTTTGACACACAGCCTCCTCTCTTTTTTTTTTTACCTTTCATTATTCTCTTGTCTTTTAGCTTTTCTTCCTCACTGCCCCTCCATTCTTTCCTATGTGTTTCCTCTCTTTTTGCATTCTTATTTTCTATGCCTTGCTATTGCCTCTTTAGATTTATTGCTCAATTTGCTTAAGAAATTGGTGAATAAAATCTTTTCTTGCTTAAAGGGGTTTCCCATTTCGAAGATCCTATCCCAATATTTAGTAGGTGTAATAATAATATTAGCAAATACCTCCAATTAGAAATGTAGTATAGTTCTTCTGATTCGCTATATCTCTTTCCTCATGTACAGACATCGCAGGACCTTAGGTATCCATGGTTACGTCCACTGATATAGTGACAGTTAATTAGCTAGTTGATAGTGGTCGTAACCATGGATACCTAAGGTCCTGCAATGCCCTACATGAGGAAAGAGACATAGCGAAGCAGAAGAACTATACTAATTGGAGGTATTTGTTTTTATTATTATTACACCTACTACATATTGGGATAGGATTTTGGAGATGGGAATACCCCTTTAAGCCAATGGGAAACCATAAAAATGAGTGGTCTATGATACTCTGGCCCATAATGATCTAACACTTAAATGTCCCTATAATACTTTTCACTCAAAGTTTTCTAATGTTAGTGTGTTATATGCAAGACGCTTGGTTACTGATTCTATGTCATTCTGTAAGGTAATGTTGTGGCTGCCTGTACTTGCCCCTATGGGAGTTTACCGTGTACATTGTTACTGCGTTCAATACCGTATATAACCAATATGCGCTATACTCCTGATCTCTCTAGCGGTAGGTGCAGGCAGTGTGCAAAAACACTGCTTTTAAGACTTCATTCAAATGTCTGTTTTTCACATATGAATCTTGCTGGTGTTTTTCACAGATCTAACACATACCCATTATAGTTTATGGTGCTGTTCATATAACTGTATTTTTGTGCAAACCTTGTCGCTGCAAAAAAAATCACGGTGACCGGTCTCGAATGAAAATCACCCATACAAGTCTGAGTACATGAAAATTATGGATCAGACATAAATGCCATTCGTGTGCCATCCAAACGCTGTCCATTTTTAACATTGTAGTGGGTAGGAGAAGCGTTGTACTTTTTTTATTTTTTTTGGTTCGCAAGATAATTGCTGATGGCTAAAGCGGACATCCTATCCAAACACTGATGAAAATCTGATCCAGATCACTAATGAAATCTGTCCCTTTTTTTTTCCATGTGCAATTAAATAAAGACGTCTGAATGAGGCCTTATTGTTACCTAATTGGTGTTGTACTTTTCCTTCTTAAGCAAAGTGATCGCTATGCCCAGTCTAGTGACGTTCGAGCACAGCTTAAGTTTCTTGAGCAACTGGAGCACCTAGAGAAACAGCGAAAAACTGAAGAGGAGCGAGAAATGCTGCTACGCGCTGCTAAGGTAACTTCACATATTTTAGAAATTGTAAAACCAAATAACACAGAAAGGCGTCTTAGGACTCGCGGAGACCAATGTCCACTTTCACTGGTTGTCTGTTAACTTTCTTGCCATACATTTTTCTCCTGTAATCTGTATAGACTTGCCTTACCATCCACCTTTTATGTCTGACCTTAATTGTGATTCTCTGTTCCAAAATTGAGCCAAAATTATTTTTCCTAGTAGACCAAAATAAACTAATAGACAATATTGTAAAATTGTATGACACATAGAAATGTAGAAGTGTAGACTCAAACCAGTGGGAAAAGATGATGCTGGCTGTGTGCAAAGGGACCAAATGTGATCGCCATTCACAATTTTGAAGAGATGCACCATATGCCATGTTACTATTCTGTATATTTTCCAGGTCCTAACTTTGCATTTGTATCATTGCCAGCTATGATGACTCAATTATGCTCTACCACATAAAATTAAATAGCAAGGAGGTCATGATTGAGTTGGCCTAAGTAGCAGTTCTGGCACTCGGGGCTCCCTGAGGCAAGTACCCGGGCATCAAACCTTTATGGAAAATGAGAATGAAAATGCATGAGGGGAAGTCTTACAAATCCTGGACTGAGGCAGTTTACCCTACAGCAAAGCTTTTTAATCACAGGAGAATATTGTTATGCATTAAATATTTAATGCCTGCCGCATGTTTAAGAATTCAGCCATTTTAGAGTAACCCTTTAATTGCAATGTGAAGCAAGAGTTAACTTTTGCGAAAGAATAACTTATTTTTATTTTTGTCGTATTGTGTTTTTTATTTTTGTTCGTTTTGACAGAGCCGGGCAAATAAAGAAGACCCTGAACAATTGAGATTAAAGCAGAAAGCCAAGGAGGTAAGCCACTAAAGCCCGGATCTGTGTGTGCTTTCTTCAAATGAGTAATTCTTGATCCCCATCTCTGCCAGTGTAGGTCCCTGCCGGAGCAGAGGCAGCTTGGAAAAGTTGGAAGCTTTCTCTTGGCAATTAGGTCAGAGTGTATTTTGCTGCTGCATACCATTTCTATAGGCCTCCAGGAAGGACAGAAGCCGCTGGAGGCAAGGAGAGCATTACAAACAAGGCACCGTCATGGGAGGAACGACTCTCTCTCTCTTTCTGCATTGATTGAAGTTCTCCTCGGATAACATGTGCATATTATATTTGGGTTTATCTTGTCTAGAACTGGTGTTTCTAAAGAGCAGCGATATTAAAATAAGAGGGGCAGCACTTTTGCATCCAGCATCTGGGACCGTACAATAGGCTGCATTTTTCCAGGGTAATTGTTCGTTTTGTAAATCTGATACTGCTTATAATTCTTTGGCTGGGAGGCGGTACTGGGATTTCGTTTTAAATGGAAAATGCCTCGGGCTTTTAATTTTCTGAGCCCAGCAGTTTTCAGCTCTGAGATGGAGCCCTTGTTTTCACTCCGTTCATGTTTAGCTGCAGGGGTTTTAGTTTATAGCTTAGGCTGGTTAAGCTTTTGCTCCCAGAGGCCTCTGCATAGCAACTGTACAAATCAACAAATACGTTCATTTATGTCTGTAGCCTTTCACTCGCTAGCTATTTTTTTTTCTCAAACATTTCCCAATATCCATTTCCTGACTTTTCTAGCCTGAGAGGAAAAGAGCTGCGCTAATTAGAGCTTATTTTAATTGAGCCTTAATATTGGCGCTTGCTGCAATTGGCCCAGAGGTACTGGGAACAGAATGAAATGAAAGTACCTGAGGCTGGAGAGTTAGGTGTGTGCACGGTGTACACTTCTTTTTTTCACTTGACCTACAGTTTCATTCCCCGGCTGAATAAATCATCAAGCCTGTTCACATTTCTGATTAAGGATCTGACAGTAGACAATAATAAAGACAATTGAGGTGTGAGACGTGTGATATGGAGCTGAAGAAATTGGTTTCTATAGTTACATGACTGATTTCATGCAATTTTTGAGGATCTTTGTTCCAAATGACTCAGATGCTAAGAACAAACCTTTCTTTTCTCCCCCCTCCTTTACTAACTGCGCTTCCTGAACTATGAAATTTGCTGTTGCTGAACGCTGCTACGTTTGCTCGGAGGTGTCAGCAGCAGGTTGTTTATGAATGTTTTAAAGAACTTTATTATTGCTATTAATGTCAGAGCTAAAGCCAAACAAGCAGAAATCCCAGCGAGAACCGATCCCTAGTTCCAACACAGATCTGTCTTCCAGAGTGTTCCTGCTTTTATAGTTAGTACCTTTAGAATCACTGATGTGGCTGAAGTTTTCTCTTCATGGGTGTAACATTATTCCCAGAATATTATACAGGCCCTGATTATTATTTGTGAGGAAAATAAAAGGTCTTGGTGAAAGAAAGGTGATTGAGGTCTTCACATAGCTGCAATGTACTGCACACTACTAAGCACAAGGTCAGATGTTTTATAACAATTGTGTGTTGAAGTCAAGACTTTGATTCCATGCCTTTTTTGTAAAGTTGTATCTGTAACATTGTTACATATGTAACATCATGTTGTACCTGTCATTTCACCCAGAACCACAGTAGGGCATCACCCAGACGTCCATATTACACGTATGTGTTGCATTTTTTTTTTTTACAGATCGAACACGTAAGTATTATAATCTATGGTGCTATTTACATGTCCATGTTTTTTCCGGTGTCGTGTTTGAAAAGGGCTAATACAAGTCTATGTATCCGTGAAAAACCATGTACAGCACACAGATATTCCAAAAAACTGATGACACCGATACCATATTTTCATGTACGTGTTTAACACCTTAACGACCGCCGATATGCCTTTTAATGGCAACAGTTAAGGGGCTTTATTCCTCAGCACCACTTTTTAGCGGCGCTGAGAAATAAGGGTATAGCTCTCTCCATCGTTGTTAAATCTCCAGGGTTTCAGAGACCCTGGAGAACATGATCAGGGCTAGTCTTTCCGGTCCCCGATCACATGATCGCCGTTATTCAATGAATAATGGCGATCAAGTAAAAAAAAAAGTGTGCCGCTATTGCAATCATTTCTCTCTCTTCTGACATGATATACATGTCAGAAGAGAGCGAAATGATGTCCCCTGGTACCTCTGCCATCCCCCGGCCCTCCTGATTCAGCCCACCTCTACCGTCCCCCAGTCCTCTGCCTCGTCGTCTTATAAAAAAAAAAGTGGCGGGCGCATGCATAGTGCGTTGCCCGAGTTCTGCCAGCCGGTACCCAGCAACAGCAGATCATTTTTTTTCTATTGGTTCTTTTTGGTCACTGTGATATCACAGTGATCAAAAGCCAATAAACAGTTAATAAAATCCCCCTTTGTCATACCCTTAGTCATATAAAAAATATTGGTTAGGGTTGGGCTGGGGTTAGGGTTATTTTAGGGATAGGGTTAGGTTTGTGTTAGGGTTATGGTTGGGGTTAGGTTTGTCTTAGGGTTAGTGTTGTTTTTCTTTTTTTTTTTCAAAAGTTAAATGATGACAATCTGGCGGCTAATGTTGCTCGCTACTCAAGTTTGCATCTGGTGGTTGACTATCGCGGGTGCTCAAGTGAAATGTTTCACGGCTGTTAGACACCCCAAAAAATATATGCAGGGATTGCCTGCCATACAAGGGCAATCTCCACATGGCTGTTAGCCAAAAAAACGTGGGGATTGCCCTTGTATGGCAGGCAATCCCTGCATGTTTTTTTTTGGGTGTCTAACAGCCGTGAAACATACGGGGCGGAGACGCGAGCATATCACTCGAGCACCCGCGATACTCTGTGCATACCCGATGCAAACTTACGCCCAACACTAATGTCGACGTAAACAATATGACAACCTAATGTTATCAAATGTGTAGTATCTTTCGCATAAAAATACTCATTATACCCGTGGAAAAAATCTTTGAGGGGTGTAGTTTCCAAAATGGGGTCAGTTATGGGGGTTTCTGTGGTTTAGGCACCTTAGGGGCCCTGCAAATGGGACATGGTACCCACAATCTATTTCAGCCAGTTTGTGTTTCAAAATTCAAATATTGTTCCTTCCGCTCCGAGCTCTGCTGTTTTTCCGCTCAGAACTTTTTGACTGCATGTGGGGTATCGCTCCGCTCATAAGTGGGTATCAAACTGTGGGGTACACTTTTCGATGTTACCTCTTGCAAAAGTGAGAAATTTGTGAAAAAAATGAACTTTTTCAGTATGATGACCTAATGTTTTCTTATTCAGTGTCATACCTGTGGGTTCAAAACGCTCACTAAATGCCTGGATAAAATACTTGAGTGGCATAGTTTCCAAAATGGGGTCACTTGTGGGGGTTTTCCACTCTTTAGGCACATGGGGCTCTCCAAACCTGACATTGCGTCCAGCCAATTTTGCATCCAAAAAGTCAAACGGTCCTCCTTCTCTCCCGAGCCCTGCCATGTGCCCAAACAGCAGTTTTCCCCCACTTATGGGGTATCTGCATGCTCAGGAGAAATTGCACATCAAATTTTGTGGTCCATTTTCTCTTTTTACCCTTGTAAAAATAAAAAAAAATTTGGGTCTGAAGTAAATTTTTTTGTGAAAAAAGTTAAATGTTCATTATTTCCTTCCAGGTTGCTTCAGTTCCTGTGAAGCACGTGAAGGGTTTAGAAACTTCTTGAATGTGGTTTTAAGTACCTTGAGGGGTGAAGTTTTTAGATTGGTGTCACTTTGGGGTATTTTCTGTGATAGATCCCTCAGTCACTTCAAATGTGATGTGATCTCTAAAAAAAAAAAAAAAAAAAAAAATGGTTTTGTAAATTTTGTTGGAAAAATGAAAAATCGCTGGTCAACTTTTAACCCTTATAACTTCCTAACAAACAAAAAATTATCTTTCGAAAATTGTGCTGATGTAAAGTAGACATGTGGGAAATGTTGTTTATTAACTATTTTGTGTGACATATCTCTCTGATTTAAGGGCATAAGAATTAAAAGTTTGAAAATTGCTAAATTTTCAAAAATTTTGCCAAATATCAGTTTTTTCACAAATAAATGCAAGTCATATCGAAGAAATGTTACCACTATCATGAAGTACAATCTCAGAATCAGTGGGATCCATTGAAGCATTTTTTCATTCATGTATAACATAGTGGCTGTAGCATACCTGGCGGCGTTCTTGCATGGTGTTCCATCTCTCATCATGCAAGATCGCAAACTTCATCTCCCGTCCAGCTTCCTGGTCTGGCTTCTTTCCTTGTGCTCTGCTCTGCTCTACTTTGGCTGCATAGAGCGACGCCCGCTGAACTTCCTGTTTCTTGTACCTGCTGCGGACACGCCCCTGTTGCACCTTCAGCCTATTGCTGTCCATCTTTGGGTATTTATACCACCTTCTTCCTCAAGATGGCGCCTGAGCATTGTTTCTTGTCAGTTGGCTTTTTGTCTCTGACATGCCAGGTCCTATCCTGTTTTCCTGCCTGTTTTCCAGTTCTGTGTCTGAACTGTGGTCTGTTCTTGTGAACACGCTTCTTGCCTGTTCTTTCGCCTTCTAGGGGCCGTATTCCTAGATCTGCCTGTCTGTGCCTTGCGGTATCTGTTCCCGTCTGAACAGAGTCCTGTTTGTGTCTCTGCCTTGCGGTATCTGTTCCTGTCTGAACAGAGTCCTGTTTGTGTTCCTGCCTTGCGGTATCTGTTCCCGTCTGAACAGAGTCCCTTTTGTGTTCCTGCCTTGCTGTCTCTGTTCCCGTTCCTCTGTTCCCTGTTGTCTGTGCCTCGTTTCTACTTTAACCTTGTCTCCCTTTTTCCCTCTGTCTGTTTTCTGCGTCTTTCTGCAGAGTCTGAACCTGCTCCTAAATTCCTTCTCGTAGTCTCTGTACCTCTGTTGTGAATTTAGTGTACTTAGTCACGCCCCTCCAGGCACTCTCCGGTCCATGGTCCAGTGGAACCACAACACCCGCACACGCCAGTCAGTCCGGGCGTGTGCATAACAGCATGCTCAGGCCATGGTTCCCGTTGAGCCCCACGGCCTTCGCTCTCTGAGACGTTTTCCAGCTAATACGTGCATTAAAAATAAATAATTTTTTTTTTTTTTTCTCTAGCTGAGTTCCTGGCTAATTACGCACCCGTCCAGATGGAGCTTTCTGCACCTGTTCCTGCGGATCCGCCCCAGTACTATGGGGATCCAAAACAAAGTCGTGCATTTGTGGAGCAATGCATGCTGCACTTCAAGTTCTACCCTCTTTCTTTTCCTTCTGATTGGTCTAAAGTGGCATTTATAATTGACTACCTAGCGGGTGATGCCTTGAAGTGGGTCACCCCCCTATGGGAAGCTTGGGATCCTATCGTCCTTGACCTGCAGGCCTTCCTGGTGGCCTTCCTAATGGTCTTCGATGACCCCAATCCTGGAGTCCCTGCTGAAGCTGCACCTGCTCCCGCGGATCCACCACGGTACTACGGGGATCCAAAACAATGCCGTGCGTTTGTGTGGCAATGCTTGCTGCAGTTCCGGTTCTATGCCAATGCTTATTGTTCTGATCGGGTTAAGGTGGGATTTATAATGTCCAACCTAGCGGGTGATGCCTTGGAATGGATCAACCCCCTATGGGAAGCACAGGATCCTATCGTTCTTGACCTACAGGCCTTCCTGGTGGCCTTCCTTTTGGCTTTCGATGATCCTAACCCTGAAGCCCCTGCTGAAGCTTCACTTCCCTGTATCCCGGAGCAGCCCCGACGGGTAATGTGCATAGGTAGCGCACAAGTTCTCCTGCCCGAAAAGACTGTTGCTTGCCCTGAATCCACTCAGGATGACTACACTCTCCGGAATACTGCTCCCAACCTCAAGAGGCAGTCCAGACGTGCTAGACGCAGAGGCAAGCCGTCACGCCAGGGTCTGTCCTCCCTGAGACCTCCTGACCCCAACCTTGAAGTCCCTACTGAAGCTTCATCTTCCTGTATCCCGGAGAAGCCCCAGCGGGTGATGTGCGTGGGTGGTGCACCAGTTCTCCAGCCAGAAGAGACTGCTACCCATCCAGAGTCCACACAGGAGAACTTCCTGCACCTGGCATCAGATTCTACACCCACTTTAACCAGTGTGCATGTCCAAGGATGCTCCGAAGCTGTGTTTACCTCCCAGTCTGTACACCTCTACTACCTGGCGGAGGATCCCTTGTTGCCTCCTGAATCCTCCGGGATACCACTCTATGACAATTGGAGAGAGACTTCCCTACACCAGGTACCCGATACTTCGTCCGCTCAGTCCTGTGGGCCTGACAATGGGTGCCTCAAAGTGGTAGTTACTCCCGAGTCTCTACACCCCTCTGACCAGGCGGAGGACCTCCAGTTGTCTCCAGAACCCTTCGGGGTGCTACCTGGTAGCGAAAGGACAGAGACTCTCCTATTCTCTGTACCTGATAACTCGCTCGCTTCGTCCAGTGAGTCCAACTTAGTGTACTCCGAAGCAGATGTTACCCCCGAGTCTCTACACCCCTCCGACCAGGCGGAGGACCTCTAGTCGTCTCCTGAACCCTTCGGGGTGCTACCTGATAGCGAATGGACAGAGACTCTCCTTTACTCGGTACCTGATACCTCGCCCGCTTCTTCCAGTGAGTCCGACCTAGTGTACTCCGAAGCAGAGGTTACCCCCGAGTCTCTACACCCCTCCGACCAGGTGGAGGACCTCCAGTCGTCTCCTGAACCCTTCGGGGTGCTACCTGATAGCGAATGGACAGAGACTCTCCTATACTCGGTACCTAATACCTCGCCCGCTTCTTCCAGTGAGTCTGACCTAGTGTACTCTGAAGCAGAGGTTACCCTCGAGTCTCGGTACCCCTCCAACCTGGCGGAGGACCCCCAGTTGTTTCCTGAATCCTCCGGGGTACCACCACATAACAAAGAGGCAGTGTCTTCTCTACACCTTGTACCTGATACTTTGCCCATTTCATCCTGTGAGCTTGACAAGATGTACCCCGAAGCAGAGGCTACCCCCGAGTCTCTGCACCCCTCCAACCCGGCAGAGGACCTCCAGTTGTCTCCTGAACTTTTTGGGGTGCTGCCTAAAAATAAATGTAGAGAGACTTTTTTGTGTGCTGTTTCTGGTACTTCACCCGTTTCATCTGTTGCTGAAGATGGCTGGATGGGAAGTCGCATCCTAGCCATCCAGATTATGAGACCAGTTTTGTCTCCTCCGGTGGACAATAGAAGTAATCTCCTTGTAGAGAGGGATTGGCCCCCAAATTCCCTGCGGAAGATCCTTGCAGCCCTGAAGAAGAGGGGGCGTAAGGGGGGGGGTACTGTAGCATACCTGGCGGCGTTCTTGCATGGTGTTCCATCTCTCATCATGCAAGATCGCAAACTTCATCTCCCGCCCAGCTTCCTGGTCTGGCTTCTTTCCTTGTGCTCTGCTCTGCTCTACTTTGGCTGCATAGAGCGACGCCCGCTGAACTTCCTGTTTCTTGTACCTGCTGCGGACACGCCCCTGTTGCACCTTCAGCCTATTGCTGTCCATCTTTGGGTATTTATACCACCTTCTTCCTCAAGATGGCGCCTGAGCATTGTTTCTTGTCAGTTGGCTTTTTGTCTCTGACATGCCAGGTCCTATCCTGTTTTCCTGCCTGTTTTCCAGTTCTGTGTCTGAACTGTGGTCTGTTCTTGTGAACACGCTTCTTGCCTGTTCTTTCGCCTTCTAGGGGCCGTATTCCTAGATCTGCCTGTCTGTGCCTTGCGGTATCTGTTCCCGTCTGAACAGAGTCCTGTTTGTGTCTCTGCCTTGCGGTATCTGTTCCCGTCTGAACAGAGTCCTGTTTGTGTTCCTGCCTTGCGGTATCTGTTCCTGTCTGAACAGAGTCCTGTTTGTGTTCCTGCCTTGCGGTATCTGTTCCCGTTCCTCTGTTCCCTGTTGTCTGTGCCTCTTTTCTACTTTAACCTTGTCTCCCTTTTTCCCTCTCTGTTTTCTGCGTCTTTCTGCAGAGTCTGAACCTGCTCCTAAATTCCTTCTCGTCGTCTCTGTACCTCTGTTGTGAATTTAGTGTACGCTCGCTACTTCTTTGTAAGTACTGTGCGTGCTTCTGGTTCTGCCTTTCCTTCTCCGTCTGTTCTTTGTGAACAGAGTCCTATCCCCTTGCCTTGTTTACCGCTTTGCGGTGTCCGCTCTGCTCCTGCTTAGCTTGCCGCTCTTGCGGTTTCTGCTCTGCTCCTGCCTTGTTTACCGCTCTGCGGTGTCCGCTCTGCTCCTGCTTAGCTTGCCGCTCTTGCGGTTTCTGCTCTGCTCCTGCCTTGTTTACCGCTCTGCAGGGTCCGCTCTGCTCCTGCTTAGCTTGCCGCTCTTGCGGTTTCTGCTCTGCTCCTGCCTTGTTTACTGCTCTGCGGTGTCCGCTCTGCTCCTGCTTAGCTTGCCGCTCTTGCGGTTTCTGCTCTGCTCCTGCCTTGTTTACCGCTCTGCGGTGTCCGCTCTGCTCCTGCTTAGCTTGCCGCTCTTACTGTTTCTGCTCTGCTCCTGCCTTGCTTGCCGCTCTTGCGGTTTTCACTCTGCTCTTGCCTTGCTTGCCGCTCCTGCGGTTTCTGCTCTGCTCCTGCCTTGCTTGCCGCTCTTGCGGTTTTCACTCTGCTCTTGCCTTGCTTGCCGCTCCTGCGGTTTCTGCTCTGCTCTTATCTTGCTTACTGCCTTCTGCGGTTTCCGCCCTGCCCTGCTTCTGCCCGCTGCTCCTGCAGCCCCGTCCTGTTCTGTTCTTGCCCACCGCTTCGGGCGTTCCCTCTCTGCTGTGGTTGTCTACCGCATCTGCGGTTCTGTGACCCAGTCTGTACTGGGTCTTAACCTCTCTGTGCTCCAGCCCGTCCTTTCGGCCAGTACCTCCCTGCCTGCATACTCGCCTGTATCCACCCATCTGCATACCTGCCGTGTTTGCTTACATCCACCAGTCTGTGCCAGCCTAACCTGCCTGTTCCAGTAATCCCAGTGTGGGTCAACCCCCGTGTCCGGAGTTTGACCTGGAGTAGCACCTGGTCCCTCTGCCCGGTTTCTCCCTGGTGCACTGGCGTCGTATGCCGTCGTGCCACCTTGGTCGGATCGGCCAGATACTTAGTCACGCCCCTCCAGGCACTCTCCGGTCCATGGTCCAGTGGAACCACAACACCCGCACACGCCAGTCAGTCCGGGCGTGTGCATAACAGTGGCCGCTTCAAAACTGAAGCCTCCAGATGAATGCAGCGGTCACTTTTTTTTAGCTACTTCATGGCTTCCAAAAGCCTGAAATGTTTAAAAGAAGTTACAAAAAAGTTAAACCTACGCACAGTAAGTCGTTTTGACTTCGCTGTGCTTTTGTTAGGTTTTTTTTTTTTTTTTTTTTTTTAAACGCTTTATTAGTCCGTTCTAGACAGAATCCACCTGAAAAACATCCAGGGGCTCTCGTGCGGTTGTTGTGACACGTGAGCCCGGCACCCAATCAGCGCTGGCGTCACTGGCCCAGCCTTCTGTCGCATTGAACATGGAAAGGAAGTTCGGGCTGCAGCTGATCCCTGACTTCCTCTTCATGTTCGATTTGTCCGAAAGCGGGGACTGTAGCGCTAGCACTGATTGGGCACTGGGATCACGTGACACAACAACCGCACGAGAGCCTGTGAGCTGGAACGGCGCCGGCATGGGAGGGGAGTATAGGCTTTTTTTTATTTTATTGGGGCCAAGCGTGGGGTATGACAAGAAGTTGTCCAAGTAGTAGACAACTTCTTTAAAATTAGTCTCCCTGGATTGACAGATGCACATTGCATTGACCATCCGAATTTCTCATTAGTTAGATTGCCATGATCTATGTGAAAGAGCAACAGGCATATCAACAAGTCCAATGCCCAAATCTCCTTTTCTTGTTGTCCTTTGCTGGTAACTGTTTCTTCGTTCCTTTCTAGTTTGTGTTTTAATAAAATATATTCAGAATTGAAGTGCTAACCTTCTCTAATTATCAAATTATATACATTTTTATTTTAAGGGACTCTGTCAGTACAGGATGACTGTTAAAACCAAGTACAGGCGCTCGGTGCCCAAAGGTGTTGCGAAACAATTAACTACACCTTCCCACCTGCTTGTTTTCCCCCATAATCTCCACCCAGAGCGCCTGTCTTTGGTTTGAACAGTCATTCTGTGCTGACAGACTCATTTTAATGGTGAATCCCTAGCCCCTTTTCTTCTAACTGCAGTCTCTATCATACCCATAGGCATTGAATGAAGCCGCAGCGTGCATGCTTGGCTTATCAGTATAGTTGTGCAGTGAAAAGGACCACCCACTTTAATTCCTCCAGATAGCAGACATTTGATACCCCTTCATTAGATGATAAATGTACATTGTCACCACCTTTTTAATCTTTAGGCTGTGTGCCCACGATGCGTTTTTTTAAGCGTTTCTGCAGGGGCAAAAACGCTGCAGAAACGCTTAAAAAACGCATGGTAGAAGGCCTGCAATGTTCCCCAATGATGATCCGCATGTGCTGTGCACATGCTGCAGAAATTTCCGCTGCGGATTATCATTGCGGAAAAAAAGGTAGCACTACCAATTATTTTGCGGAAGCGCTGCGTTTTTGCCGCCATTGACTTTCATTGGAACGCTTGGATTCCGCATCACTGCATCTGTACATGCGGAATCCAAGCTTTCCAATGTGCGGATGGTACCCGGGTGTGGAGAACAGGAGACTCTCCTCCAGACCCGGGTACCATAGAACCTGTAAAAAAAAGAATAAAATAAAAAATAAATATTTACCTTCTGATGGCCCCCGGTGTGCTTGTCTTCACTTGCCGGCAGATCGTGGTTTACTGAAGGACCTGCGGTGACGTCATTTAGTCATGTGATGGGTCACGTGATGCTGACGTCGGCAGGTCCTTCAGTGTACCGCGAGCTGCCGGCAAGCCAGGACGGAGCGAAGCCAGACTCCGGGGGACATCAAAAGGCAAGTATAGATTTATTTTTTGATTTTTTTTTTTTTACATTCTTTGGGGTCACACTATATAAATCCATGCCGTTTGCATGGATTTATATAGTGTGACCAAGTTGTCAAGCACTTTCCAAGTGATGCTAAAATCGCTTGGAAAGCTCTTGACAACCCGCATGCGGAAATGCATGTGAAGAACGCTTCACATCCGCATGTCCCTGGCAGGAAAAACGCATGTACAATCCGCATGTACAATCTGCATGCGTTTTTTCTGCCAGGGAGATTCAGGAACGCTCAGGAAAAAATACGGAGCATTTCTGCATCGTGGGCAGATAGCCTTATACTGTAACTAAAAGTGTACTTATTCTTTCACACACAACTTTTAGAAAAGCATGGTCTTGCTGTTCTTATCCCAGAAAACAAGTTAAGATTGATTTGGTGAAAATACCAATCTAGTATGTCCAGGATCTATCCCATTTCTCATGGTCTGTAATCTGGCATCCACACTGAGTGGGTGGTTGCTTTTTAATTCTGCCAGTACTACATGTACTGAGACTTCCTTCACCTCACTTCCCTGCATGCATTGCACTTGCCATTGTCAAGTTGCTTGACTGCTCAAACTGAAAACCAGCCTACTTGTATGCTGTCTGACCTACTGAAGAGCCGTAGCCAAAAAACAACGACCCGACTCACTTCTAGATGCTAGAGATGGATTACACCTCACAACAGGTTTTAAGTTAAGGAGTTAAACAGAAGAGAACTACTGAGTGTTTTTTTTAGGAGGGGATTAAGACATTTTTTTTTTTAAATAAATTGTTTTGTTGATTGTCTATTTAGCACATTGTTAAAGGGATCAAGTATTTAAAAATAGAGACCATTTAGCTGCTGTTTTGTGACTTGTTCAAATCAATGAAGATTACATCATGTTTCAGTGTCATTCTGGTTTGGAATTGATTCTTTTCACAAAAATGGATATGAAACAAGACTTGAAGAGCAAGTTCAGTGTAAGAACTTTACTGTTCCTATAGAAGACTACATAATGATGCATTTTACCTAACAGAAGTCAGACTTTCAATATAAGAGATGAGCACTTGTTCAGTTATGGTTAGGTTGTTGCAATGTATGGCTACAATCTACTGAATAAAAAAGTGTCCTTGACCTCACGATAAAGATCTGCTGAATGAAATAAATGAATGAAGGCAGAGCAGAAAATTGTAGTTGCTATTTGTGAGATAATGGTGAATGCTTTCTGTTTCTCAGATGCAGCAGCTGGAATTGGAGCAAATACAATACCGAGAGGCAAATCTTACAGCACTGGCTGCCATTGGACCAAGAAGAAAAAGACCCTTGGATACAAGCGTACAAAATGTAATGGGGATATCAAGTTATAGTGATGCTAATGCTATTTGAATAAGATTATCTTATTGTTCCTTGTGTAAGCGTGCAAAATATTGCATGAGAGATGCAAAATAGATTTATGTGAACACACATATACAGACTGGAAGGCTACAAAAGCCAGGTGACTGCATCCGCTGTTCTTGGACATTTGTACCAGTTTCAGTGGGTATATACTGCTTTTTGTATGTGTAAAACATTTTTAAATATTTCTATTTTGAGAATTGAGCATTTTTGTTTCCTTTTATCGTGTTATAACTAGCAAACTGTGTGTCAGTTAAGGTCAGCAATTCAGCCAGGGTAATATTTAGACCCTTAGGCCACAGCCCCACTATCAGTATTCGGTCAGTATTTTTTCTCAGGAGTGGGAGCCAAAACCAGGAGTGGGTGATAAATGCAGAATTAGTGACTTGTTTCTATTATACCTTTTCTCTGATTGTTCCTCACCTGGCTTTGGCTCCCACTCCTGAGAAAAAAATACGGACCAAATACGGATAGTGGGGCCGTGGCCTTAGTTAGAAAGTTGAGGAATCTAGCAATGAGAAAAGTAAAGTACTTTTCTACAAGGTCACTTTTCTGGCTTTGTTTTTGAATAGCAACCATTGACAATCCATAGCAGGTGCTAGTGTGGGAAGCTTTTGTACAACAAAAATGCCAGTCACTGCTTAACAGTGGTTGCTTTCAAGAACGGAGCTAGCAGTACCCAGAACCACTGAGATGCTTTGTTTTACTCCTTGTTCCTGACCCCATGGACAGGATTGTTAAGTCTTCAAGGACATGCAGTTGGGGCCTGGACAAGGTATTTTTGTACCCTAGACAGATGAAGCCATTGGTTCCACCCACCCTTCCTACACCCACCTCACACCCGACGAACCCTCAGCCTTCAATGAAAGGTAAAAGGACCCCTAATGCACCTTACCTCCCACCCAAGCTCTGACAACCACTTCCACTAGAATTGTTACTTTCTCATCAAAAAATACCAGTAAAAAAAAAATGGTGTACTTTAGGGTTGAGGTTCAACAGGGAGTGCGTTTTCAAAGTTAGATATAGAATCATTCATTGTTTGTGGACCATTTACACAATACCAGGGACAATTAATGATATTAATTTCTGACATCCTATATTTTAATTGTCAGACCCAAGGACGGTCATGGAAACTAATATAGCTTAACTATAATGGGGGCAGTTTAGTTTCCATTAGGATATCTGCCAAATGCTGGGCACCTTAATTGAAACCAAACAGACCCCATTATAGATAAAGGGATACGTATGATGGTTTTACGTCTTTCATGCAACAAATATAGTTTGCAACAAAACTGATCATTGTTCTGGTGCCATATTCCTGTACTAATGGTGGTTCTGGTGATGTATACATGTAGAGATGATGGTTCTAGTGCTGTATTCATCACCAGAACCATTATCAGGACATGAATACAAAATCAAAATTGTGATTAGTACATAAATAGAACACCAGAGCCATCAATAGTACATAAATACAGCACCAGAACCATAATCAGTAAATAGGTCACTTTAGCCACCATCAGTATATGAATATGGCACCAGAACCACCATCAGTGCATGAATACATCACCAGAACCACCATCAGTGCAGTAATGCATCACTAGAACCTCAATACATCATGAAAACCACCATCAATAAATAAATACAACACCAGTACTATCAGAACATGACTACATCACCAAGCTTACTACAGCCATCAATTGTAATGTATGTCCCTAACAATGGTAAGGAGATGCTGGGAGTTGTTATCAGTCTTAATCAAACTACTCAATATACAGGAACCACAGTATTGATGAGACATAGTCCGTATCAACAAGTAAACATTTACATCCATGTACCTTATAGGTAACATCTTATCGGAGTCGTTTCTTTTCTTCTCCATCTTCTCCAGATGCTATGTTGACTTTTCACATCCACAGCTCTTCCCTATTCTCCAGTCTTCTACAGCACATTCCAACAAAGTACCCTTAAAAATAAGAGTGTTATCAAAATGCCCTCTGAGTAAAAATGTGGTATATGGTCTCCACAATGTCCACCTTAGTGATCTATAACCACCACACTGTCTGTCTGCCATTATCCGCTATAACCGCCCCACCCATCCGCCCTTATGAGCCATGGCCTATACCAGTGATTGTGAACCTTTTAGAGACTGAGTGCCCAAACTGCAATCCAAAACCCACTTATTTATCGCCAAGTGCCAACACTGCAACTTAACCCGAATACTGAGGTTTTAGTTTAGAAAAACAACTCCTACATTAGAGCCCTACAGAGTCTATAGCAAAGAACTTGTAAGCACTGCACTCCAAGCCTAAGATACTAGCCACTGATTGCAGTGGAGGTCTGTTCTTGAGAATGGAGCGTATTTTTAATCAAAAGTAAAATTGCAAAGTTATTTGTTTTTTTTGCAATTTTAACCCTTTAAGCCCTCTTTGCAATTGTAACCCTTTATTATAATGAGCATAAACCTTTAAGACAGGGATGTCAAGCTCAAATACACAGAGGGCCAAAATTAAAAGCTTGGACGAAGTCGCAGGCCCACCTTGATATTTGTTAAAAAAAATGTCTACAATTGAGGAAGTTTTTCCTTATTAAATAAAACCACTAACTTTTTCAATTATATTGGAATAATATGTAAGGGCCATAAAATCATATGGCTCAATGGCCTAATTTAAATGTGTAATAACAAGGATAAAAGACCTTGAATAAGACACATGAAATATGATGCAAACAAGTGCCCCCAAAGACAGTATGATACCCCCACAGTGAATTCCTCCACAGTACCCTCCACACTCACAGTATGATGACCCTACTGTACCCCCTCCCTCAATTCGGCCAACAAAGAATGGTGACCCCATAACAGTATGATTCTCCAACTGTAATCCCCACACAGTCCTCCATACAGTATAATGGGCACAAAAAGTCCACCATACAGTATAATGACCCCACATAGTCCTCAATACAGTATAATGGCCCCATATAGTGCTCCATACAGTGTAATGGGCCCCACATAGTGCTCCATACAGTTTAATAGGCCTCACAGTCCTCAATACGGTATAATAGGCCTCATAGTACTTCGTACAGTATAATGGCCCAAATAGTGCTCCATACAGTATAATGGCCCCACATGGTGCTCCATACAGTATAATGGCCCCACATGGTGCTCGGTACAGTATAATGGCCCCACATGGTGCTCGGTACAGTATAATGGCCCCACATGGTGCTCGGTACAGTATAATGGCCCCACATGGTGCTCGGCACAGTATAATGGCCCCACATGGTGCTCGGCACAGTATAATGGCCCCACATCGTGTTCGGTGCAGTATAATGGTGCTCGGTACAGTATAATGGCCCCACATGGTGCTTGGTACAGTATAATGGCCCCACATGGTGCTCGGTACAGTATAATGGCCCCACATGGTGCTCGGTACAGTATAATGGCCCCACATGGTGCTCGGTACAGTATAATGGCCCCACATGGTGCTCGGTACAGTATAATGGCCCCACATGGTGCTCGGTACAGTATAATGGCCCCACATGGTGCTCCGTACAGTATAATGGCCCCACATGGTGCTCTGTGCAGTATAATGGCCACATATTAAAAAAAAAAAAAAAAAAAACACTACTCACCTCTGCCCGTTCCCCCGCTGCACTGGTCTCCTCATCACTAGCACCACCGCCACTCTCCTCTGCACGCGCGGTCTCCTCATCTCCCACGCCATCTCCTCCTCACTAGCACCGCCACCCTCACCCTCCTCAGCAAGCACGAGGCCTGATAGGAGTTTAGGTGGCGCTAGTAATGAGGGAGATGGTGCGCGGGCTGAGGAGAGGGTTCGTGTGCAGAGTAGAGTGGCAGCAGCACTAGTGCTGATGAGATGGCACGTGTGCTCACCGTGAGGCCTTTGCCTGCTCATTCTGGCACGTGTGCCATAGGTTTGCCACCACTGGCCTATACCATGGGTGTCTCCTCTTCCCTGTTTTCCCTTACACACTCTATTTCCCCACTGTCCTCTCACCATGCTAACCTCTCTCCATACTCTTGTAGTTTGCGAGCCCTCGCGGGCAGGGTCCTCGCTCCTCCTGTACCAGTCGTCACATTTGTTCAAGATTATTGTAATTGTTTTTGCTATGTATACCCCTTTTTCACATGTAAAGCGCCATGGAATAAATGGCGCTATAATAATAAATAATACTGTGACCCCATTTCACGCTGCCCCCTCTCCATATCCATTCTTTTTCCCCCTTTTCACATTATGCCAACATACTGCCCACCAGTTTGTCCTCTCCAAACTGTACCCCCACAGCCACCCATACAGTATATCCACAACAGCCCCCCAATATACACTATGATGTCCACAACAGCCATCCATGTAGTATGATGTCCACCACAGCCCCTTATATAATACGGTCACTACATCCCCCTTTGCAGTATTATGTTTCCACAGCCCCCAGTATGCCCCCTCATTCCCCTATACAGTATGATGCCTCCCACAGCCCCCTATATAATGATGCCCCCACATATTTTGTATAGTATGATGTCCCCACAGTCCAGGTACAATGTTATACTCCCCCAATGCAGGCTCCCTGTTCTCCACAGCTGCTATCTTCTTCTATGCTGTATAGCAGTGGGTGCTGGATGGCGCGATGTCACTGCATAGCGCCATTTGGCGTCTCTTGCGTGCGCCGTTTCCAATACGGTGCAGGCTGGAAGTAGCAGCTGATCGACGCAAATACAATTGAGTGCAGGGGAAAGCGACTGCTGGGACACAGGCAGAGAGAAGGGTGAGCGGTGTCCAGTGACTGATGATCTGTGTGCCTGCACCCTGGCCGTCAGTGTGCTTAATGCTTATGACCATAGGAAGTTGCTGGGCGGCCGCAGGCATTCAGCAATATCACTCCCCCCCCCCCCCCCCCCCCCAAAGTGCACCCCCATTCTGGAGGCATGAGATAGCGCCCTAAATGGGTGCCTACCCCTCGTCCCGGCCCTGCATGCAGTGGCAAGTCAACACTAATCAAGGCAAATTACTAGTGTTTTTGACAGTTGTCTGCACAACCACACTCCATTACTCTTGGAAGCGCTCATTTATTCTTAGCTTCCTGTTATAGAAATACAGCAAAATGCTTGAAGAGAGGGGGGTCTCCCTTTTCTCACCCAACAAATGATGTGATGTCGTGGAGAGACGGGTCGGGCAGTTGGAATTTCATCACCTGAGATGAGCAGCTAACTAGCTGAGATAAGCCACTGTTGGAGATGTCTGGTGGATCCTTTCTCCTCTCTGTTGAAGACACATGAACACTCGGCCAGGCTCGTGTATACAGAGAAGTCTGTAATGGCTGTTGGCCAAACGTTTGTTCGGCACACAGGTCTATCTCACATGTATGGCCATTTTTAAAAGCACAGTACTGATCCCTGGAGCCTGTGCTTTAACTTGACACTATGCATTTACTCATTGTCATCTTAGGATATTCATCAATGTAGTCTTGTATATTAAGGCGAGCCAAAGGCAAGAAGCAGGTTGGCAGAGACTGATTAAACTTTAACAGTATAGAGGACATCTTGAAAGTTTAGGGAATTAAAGGTATTTTTGGCAAGGCCTGTGGAGAGGTGATAACTTGCTGCTTGCTGATCGCTGAGGGATCACAGGGATGCCAAAAATAGGGCTCCAAAAACCCCCTGATAGAATAGAGTGGTGGCTATGCATGTTAACTCTATCAGTCCAATAGACAATCAATGCATGCACAGATACTGTTCCATTGTAACGGAGCATTTCAGAGCCTTGTTCTTAGGATTACAGGAGGTCCCAGCAGATGACCCCACACACACACACACACACACACACACTACTACAGCATTCAACAAGTTTTCAGCTATCCTTTGGAAATTTGTTAATTTACGAAGTTGTAAATAACCTTTAATTCAAAGCAGTAATAACCTATACCATACTAATGTACAAGAAATGTATTTCCAAGGACAACTATCTACAGAGAACGAAGCTGCTTTGCTTTGGTTCTTGGTTGTCTGCCCTTTATTCTATACTGGATCATCTTTACAATTATGGGGAGACAAAGATGTGCTTTTATTGTAGTATTCTTTTATACAACTTTTTTTGTGTATTGTGCCTTAGATTGGCATTAAGAGTTAGCAAGAAAAGCTTTGGATGCAGCCCTAACTTGTGATGCCAAAACTGAAACCAGTTCAATATGATTTTCATTTTACCATTATCAACAATGTATAAGATCTGATATATTTTTTTTACCTATTTATGCTGGGTTTTCATTTATGCTTGTATTTGTGGTTTTCAGTTTCATCATAGGAGAAGAAACTGAAAATAACATGACCTTGTTGACTACTGAATTCTTGAGGTTTTTATCATAATATACAACTTTTTTTCAAGAAAAATGGTGCAACATACTGCACTAATTTTGTTTCTGCCTTTTTTTGGCAGAATCTGCAAAGGAGGCTTCTATTGGCACCTGTGATAAAACCTTTGTATTTTTGTAAAAATTTTGTTCTGGATAGAATAGAAGAACATAGTGTGTTATTGTGACCATCGAAGAGGGGTACATAGTGGGAAACAGAGCTTTAGTGTCACGCTAGGTGATGGAAGGACCAAGTGTATGACCTTGGGCTTCCCCCCACACACTTTTCCCATCAACTAGGGAAAGGGAGGGTGGAGATCCCTAGGCAGATCTTACAACAACCTGACTCCCCTACTGTCCCCAAATAGGTTCCGCACCTATTGCCGAGCAGGATACCTAATCCTGAACTGTCCCTAGCGCTAGGCTCTAGGTATGGACGGGAAGGGGTGAGCACTAGTCAGCCCCCACTGCACCTAAAGACAAACAAGGAAAATGGACAAGGGGATGCACTTAGTTTGAGAAGACTACAATAATCCACCCAGAAACTCCAAGAATAAACTAGCGGACTGCTAGTACTCAAGGCATCAGCAGGGGAAAATAGTTCCATCACCGGCGACTCTCTGGAGACAGAGAGTTTACATACATCAAGCAAGGGTGTGTCAATTAGCAGCAGGAGGTGGAGATCACTGCTGGGTCCTAGCGAAAGAAGGATACCACTACACTCCAGTGATGAATGGTTCAAGAATGTGTCTGCAAAGCCAAGCTCAGAGACCTTCTACAGCCGGATCCAGAACGACTGTCTGTCAAACCTGATACACCCTTGACATTTAAATTGAGTTTACACAGATTTTTAAATGGATCTTGAAACTAACCCGCTTTGAAATCAATATACAAAAACTCTGTGCGAACATACCCTTACTTGTTATATCCGATGATGATGAAAAATTCTTCATACTTAATGTTTCTAGAGGGAAAATAAGGGATTACTAAAAACAATGTTAATAGTCTCTCTCTTATCATTGATTTCTCCTGCATTTGTCAATATGGAATCTAAGATGTAAAGTCAAACATTAAATTACAAAAGGAATAGCACATGATTAAAGATGAGCATTTTATAGTCCTTTCTGACACTGCTCTCCCGATACATGAAATGTAGTTTTTCAGTGAAGTGTTTCGTTGGATAAAACACTGTCTGCTCTCTGAAATGTCAAGCAGAAGTATTTGATTATACTTTCACCTTTCTATAATTCTAAAGTTTGAAGGACATCACTCCTTGGTTGCTGCAGCTCCCTTGGGGGTTGTTTCATTTATAATATTGCCTCGGGCTTTCTGCTGCTTCCTGCGGATTTGACCTCGTTTTCAACCCTGCGCTGGCAGCTGTGCTGCATTACTATAATTTCCCTCAGATCACACAAGGTTGTCGTATAAAAGACCCGACCTTGTGGCATTGTGTCTAAAGGGACAAGGAAGCTTTCTTATTCTATGACCTGTAGTTGGTAGTCATTTTAAGTACACTACACTGGAAAAAATGGAATTTTTTAAAAATGTGACACTTTCTTCATATGTTCAATAGGAAGCGTGAAATATTTCCTCTTTCTCCAGATTCTCACTGTAGCATCGTTCAGAAGGGAAAAGCTCAAGTTCCTTTATGCAACTCTCTAGATAGTGACAAGAGTCGGCCATCTGTTCTGTGCTCAATTAGATGTAAAGAGTATTTTTATTGACAGCTAGTTAGAACTGGCGATGAATCCTGCTCGCGTTATATTAAAATATGGAGATAATAACCACAGTATGTATTACAGACTAAAAGGGTTATTCCGATCTCAGCCTTTCAAGGCAGTCAAGCAATCACGTCATCCAGCTCCGACTACTGGAGGAACGAAGTTCAGCTAAGAGCAACTAAGCTATGCCAGCTTCATTAACTCCCGTAGAAATTATTGGGAGATATGTAAGCAGCGTCGTGGTGCAAACTATGTTTCTGTAACTTCTGGAAAACTCAGGCCTCACTAGCCAATTGGTAAGCAAATGCCATCGTGCAGCACAAAATACATTTCCAGTAGCACTACTGGTAATGGCATTGTCTCGTCTCACTTCTTCCCCATCCAAAGCAACATGGTTTTCCTAGTCCATCCATTAGTTCTAACTACAACAACCACCAGGATGCTGCAATGCTTTGGGAAATTCCTCTTAATTACACAGTCTGTTTCATTGAAAGTGAATGTAGTATTAGAATGGCCCAGTGGGACAGCTTAGGGCTTACAATATAGTCTGGGATGCTTCTCCCTTAAACTTGGTATTAAAGAAGCACTCCCATTATTTTTCTTCATCAAATCTGTGTATATATGCATGTAGTGTGCGTGTATTAATATATGGTACTCCCCAGTGCCACTATTTCCGGTGTCCAGTGGCGTTTTGCTAATCTTCTTAGTGACATTACCTTTCTTCATACTCTCCGGGTCACACTGCGCTCCGCGTGATCTGGAAGTGATTTTTTTACAATGTAAGCCTATGGAGTGTCAGAACGAGGATCCATTGTCATATATTTCTGGCTCACACGCAGAGCATAGAGTGACCCGGCTAGTCTGAATTGTGGTGACGTCACTGAGAAGCGGAGCAGAACGGCGATGGAGACCGGAATGCGGCAGTAGTTTGCATTTGTAGTTTTTTAAATCAATATTTGTAAGCCAAAACCAGGAGTAGTTGAAAAATACAGAAGTGGTGATGTGTTTCTATTATACTTTTCCTCTGATTGTTCCACTCCTGGTTTTGGCTTACACATACTGATGTCAAATACTGACCACATGAACGTGGTCTAAAGCATGGGAGAAAATCACAATTAGAAAAAGTATATTTTATATGATCAAAATCCCTCAATCTGCAGAATACCAGGATAGTGGTATTAAATATTAAAACCACAATCAGTGGGGTTTTTTTGCCTTCAGTGCATTGTCCTACCAGTGTAAGTGAAAAATTCTAATTCCAGGAATAGGATGACCGTTTTAAACCATAATGTCTAGCAAATGCCGGGTTCTGGGCCACTAAATACAGACCATGCATATTCCTACCCATATACAAAGTTGGACACTACTCTGCACTACTGGTTAGTACTGTGAAGCATGGTACTAAAATATTGGGCATGGTCCTACCACTGTGTCACACTGTGTGTAAAGCCTTAGCAGTCAGAAGAGATGACAATCTGCTGTATCACCTCTTCTATATTCTTTTTCACAATACACTGCCCTGCCTGTAATAGTCAGCAAAAGGGACTGGTTTCCCTCTAATTCCAGTTATAGTTAAATTCATCTTGTATGAAAAAAATATATACAATCTGAATTTTCCTAGATAATTGTTCTTGTTTTTGACAAATGGGCAACATAGACCACAGGAACCTAAAAAAAAAAGCCCATAAACGCATACACTTACAGATCACAATGTTTAGAGATGGAAAACATTAGCACTCTACTGTCCTTTATTGTCTGAGTACAGCATGCAGCTTCAGGAACACTATACCAGATGGATCTCTGCAAGGAAGACCAGTACTTCCATTACAGTGTAGGGCCAGCACAGCATTCAGTGAGCTCAGATAAGCTGTTAGGGTGAGTATCAATGACATTCAGCAAAAGATGTAATAAAGCTTGTCACCCGGAATCAGTGCAGAATTCTGTGAGTAATGTAGTGCAAGTTTTTTTAAACTTTTCGAGTGCATCACTGGGGATTCCAGCGGTCCGACGCTATCACATTGGAATGATATCCCCTATCCTGTGGATAGGGTAAGACTTTCAATGTTGGGCTTAAACCTTTAGCAGTGGAGTCATAATAACTAATTTTATGACCATATGAAGCCTCGCTTTGCCAATAAGAACATTCACGACTAATTTACGTATTTATTTTTTGTGTGATATTAACAAATTTTTACTCTTTATTTTAGGGATTTCATACAACTGGTTCTTCCTTTTTCAGCATACCCAAATCATTATTTGTTCCAAGAATAACTCGGGTTAGTCTCAGAGATTTAATATTCTGCATGGAACAAGAACGGACAACCAAACATTCCTTGTCGCTATACCGTGCCCTCCTGAAGTGAACTTAAGTGATTTGTTACCAAAGACATTCTGTTCCTTTTGCACTTTTGTAATGTTAAGAAACTATATTGTATCCAGGAGGTTATTTTTCTTTTATAGGTTATTTTTTTACTAATTAAACACAGTAGAGCAAATGTGTAGTTTTTGTGTTCTTATACGAATGTGGTGCCAGCTTTAGGAGTTAAGAAGGTGAAACATGCTTGTCTAATTTTATTTAGATCTGCTACAGTTTTCACTGGGTAAGTGCCTTCTTCTATCTTGTGGGGTATTTTTATATACGTAGAACATGGCCAGTATGATAAACCCCTGCTCAAAACTGCTCTGAGCCAATATTATGCGCAGTCCTCTTGAAGTTACTTTTACAGAGAATAAGTGGAAGAGTTCTATAAGGTTAAGTAAATGTTACTACCGTAATTTGTAGATACTTGGTAGATTTGTTTTAGTATTTAATTTTTGGTGTTATGTTGCAATGTACTGTTTATTTTTATATTTTGTACTTTGTGCTTCTATTCAATTTTTTTGTTTTGTGTGTGTTCAGGGCCGCTAATACGTTTATCTTTCCAATTTGCAAGTGTAAAAAGCGATTCCTTTTTTTTCTCTGTAAATTTGACATGGGTAAGGGCATAACTATAAGTCTGCCAGTCTGATGTAAACATAATACTAAACTTTGAGCTGATCAGTGACTCAAATCTGGTTTTCGGATTGCTAGAGACAGTCTCTCCGATCACTACTTTGTTGTTAAGCTGTCATGGAGATCATTTTGATGTAATGAAGATGTTGTAGGGGAAAATTGTTGCAAGATACACATTTTTACTTTACATTAACCTGTATTATCATGACAAATTATTTTTGAAGACTAAAGCTATAAAATAAAGTAATGATGTTAATATACTATTCAGGGCACTATATAATATGTATTTATAAAGTAGCTACATGTTAGCAGTATTGTACATGGTGCTTCAGATAGAAGTTAATAATTATTTAAAGGGGTTCTCCACTTCTGGCCAACCCCAGCTTAATCAATTCAGGGCCCAATTCAAAATAAAAACAATGGATTCTCGCCTTTTGCAGTGTCGCCGCTCCAACGATGGCGGTACCGCTGTTTCCGGAGAGTGACATTACTTGTTACTTGCAGGCAGCAACCAATGAGCGGCCGCTTGTCGTAATCTGCAGCCATTACTATTTTGTCAGAGCGGACATCTGCCCTTACAGAATATTGATGACCTGCAGCCGAAGAGCGGCTGCCCATTGGTTGCAGCCTGCATGCAACACAAGTCGCATAACCAGGGCTGTGGAGTCTGTAGGCCAAACCTCTGACTCCTCAATTTCCCTGACTCTCGACTCCACAACCCTGTAGGAGCCTAACTACTGAGCATGTACATAAAGTGCAGCACAGATTCATCTCACTACTGAGCATGTACATAAAGTGCAGCACAGATTCATCTCACTACTGAGCATGTACATAAAGTGCAGCACAGATTCATCTCACTACTGAGCATGTACATAAAGTGCAGCACAGATTCATCTCACTACTGAGCATGTACATAAAGTGCAGCACAGATTCATCTCACTACTGAGCATGTACATAAAGTGCAGCACAGATTCATCTCACTGCCTCATTACTGAGCATGTACATAAAGTGCAGCACAGATTCATCTCACTACTGAGCGTGTACATAAAGTGCAGCACAGATTCATCTCACTACTGAGCATGTATATAAAGTGCAGCACAGATTCATCTCACTGCCTCACTACTGAGCATGTACATAAAGTGCAGCACAGATTCATCTCAACTCAAAGCCGAGATTCTTAGATCAGGAACAGAACAGACCTTTATAGAACATTTCATAACTTTCCCAAATGCTTATGAAAACATTTACAGCACATCCTGCATTGTACTAATGAACCCAATTTATTATATATTGTCAGAGTCGGTCCATTTTATACTGACTCCACCAAAATGAACACGGACTCTGACTGCACAACTTCTGAATCCACAGCCCTGCACGTAACACTTCAGGAACAGCGGCACCACTGCAGGAGGTGAATAAAATTTAAAAAAAAAAAAGATAATTAGGGTCCTGAATTGAGCAGCAGTTGTCTAGTAGGAAAACCCCTTTAAAGGGATCCGGTCACCAGGTTATGCCAATATAAACTAAAGCTACTGCCTTAAATGCTATTTGCAACAGTCTAGCAACCTGTATATAAGTCTTCAACCCCCTGTGCATATCCCAAAAAATGCCTTTCATAATTCCTCCCATTCGGTCAAGTCCGATGGGTGTTGCTGGTCTTTCTCAGCACCTCCTCTATCTCCGCAATCACCATCCTCCTCCCTGCTTCATGTGAATGATGCCTCCCGTATCTTCCACACAGAGCCTCCAATATCACTCCTGCGCAGGTGTACTTTGCTCTGCCTTGCTGAGGTAAGAGCAATGTTCTGTATTGCGCACGTGCTGGCTCCACTTCCAGGTCACCGGCGCTCTTTGGCCTTTCCCAACACATGCACAATACAGGACTTACCTTCCCTCAATGTCATCCATATGAAGCAGGGCAGCAGGATACAAATTACGTGGATAAAGAAGGCGCCGAGCAAGTCCAGTGACGCCCATTGGACCGGGCTGCGCAGTACAGGGGGATTATAAAAGGTATTTTTTGGGATATGAAGAGGGGGGGTCGGGGTCATGGGGATTTATATTCAAGTTGCTAGATTGCTGTAAAAGAGGCGTTGAAGGTGTTGTCACCAGGTTTTCACAATATAAACTAAGGCCAAGTTTCCTTTAGGTATTTCAATAATCAAAATATGTATCCCACTTATTTGAGTATCCATTATTTTGCCAAAGGTTTGATACAGAGAAAAAAAATGTAAAATAAAGAATGTAATTTCCATTCAAATTTGCCATTATTCAAATATTTTGTTTTCCAATAAAAAGAGAAACATTTGTGCCAACCTTACTAGAAATCTGGACCTGGGAATTTGCATTCACAAATATTCAATTCAAACATGTATTTAAAAAAAAATCCTGAAGAGGAGGCCAGGGCGCTCCTAAAACATGTCTGTTCATTACTCTGAATAAACCTTGCAGGTAAGAAGAACCTCCTAGCAGTAGTGTCTTTCTTCTGGTTGAACCCGGGTGATCTTCACGAAGGAATATTTGTTTCTATACGGTGATCAGAGGAAAAAAATCCTTTACATTGAGTGTTACAATGATACCCATGTCCAGGTGCTGATATTTGTTCTTCTAAGTAGGATAAAAGTTGAAACGGGACTTGTGAGATTTTTATTTATTCTTTACCAAAATGCTACCAATCTGATCCATAGTTGTCTAGTTTTGTAATTAACCCTATTTACTTCAAAAATACATAGACCAGAATATTCCTCAGAAAACAGCAGAATCTTTATTATTTTCATATAACTACAAATATATAAATAGCCTTGTTGTTGCCAGTGAGGACATGAATTGGCCAATAGGTGGGCTAGGTAAGTATAGTTCATATAGCGATAATGCAGTTTACATTTCATGTATTTAATGTTTGCATATATGTTGTCACACAGTGTACTGCTGTATTCTTTGTCAGTTCAATAAATACTTGTCCTTCATGACATAATATATAATCAAATATACAAACCAAAGTAAAAATGGCACCTTTCCCCTTCTAATATGGAAAAAACAATAATGCTCTAATGACATAGGTTTCTATTAGTGATGAGCGCAAGTGTTTGTTACTGGAGTTTGCTTAGGGTTATCGGGAATGCACAGAGTTTCGTGGGTGCTCCAGTGACATGTTCAAGTCCCCGTGGCCGCATGTTTCACTGCTGTTGGACACAAAACATGGCAAGATTGCCTGACAAACACAGGCAATCCCCGCATGTTTTGTGACTGTCTAATAGCTGCAAAACATGCGGCCACAGGGACTTGAACGTTTCACTAGAGCACCTGCGAAACTCTGTATACCCGAGCACCCTAGGAAAACTCCAGTAACAAACACTTGCGCTCATCACTAGTTTCTATTAGATAACATAATATTTTGAGTTTTTTGCCCTGTATCTGACTCTTTCCCACATGTTTTGCATCAAGTACAGACCAACATTTGTCCACTTCATTGACTACAGAATGTACACAAAGGTCAAGTGATGGCTGCTTTTTGTCTTTTTGGGAAAAAAATACTCACCATTTGTTTCAAGAGACCATCAACGACTATCCCCATGTAGTAAAGTAAGACATACATTATGGACTTTAGGTCAGATTCACACATCCAGCCACAGATTCCCTGAACCAAACTTGACAGCCTCATATATGTCTGAGACTGTAAAGTGTAAGTCAGGGGACGTCTGTTCGTCCATGCACCGCCCTCCTAGAACAAGGATGTGTGAACCCCGCCTTAGTCCCAAATTTACACAACTGTTTCTAGTCAACCAATATTAACTTGATTTGGTTTTATCTAAAATGATTTGGATTGCATAAGTAGAAAAGTTTTGTACCATTTAATAATTTCAAAACTTTTCATTATTATTTAGGCCTTAACTAGTATTAGTTTGACTTGTGACAGGCACTGCTGGCATATAGATATATGCAAATAATGTCTATTCAATGTCATGTCCACTGCTGTGGCCCTCGCCATTGGCTAGAACTAAAGGGGCATTGAACAAGCATTGCTAAAAAAAAAAATTATTTCACAGTTATATTGCCATGTAAACAGGCTGCCAATCACCCGGTCAACAAGCAAAACGCTCGTTCATTAGGGTGAAATGATCTTTTGTGCAGTGCAAAAAGAAAAATCGTTGTTGGCAGTGTCTCATCTTGTGTAAGCCAGACTCGTGCTGCTGAGAACTATGCAGCCTATGCGCACTGAGCAAACTAGAGTAGATCACTCCATGCGCATCATTTATTCTGGTCTTCCTATGTAAACAGGCATTCAAACAACCGATCGGTAAAAGTTTACTCATCGCCGGCCGTTGGTCCATGTAATCCGACTTTAAGGGACAACGAAGTTAGAGGGCTGTGACACTTTAAAAGCCATTCAGAACTGACAATAGACAGAGGTTGCATGGTTGGCCGTTACCTATAATGATCCAGAAAAAGTTGAGCAGATCAATCAAAAGATCAACTGATAGCCTTTTTCATACTTTTATTTCCTAAACCATGAAACATCACCACAACCACCTTTAATTGTTAAACATGGCTAATGTTGCCATCTTTGGCTGAGACACCGGTGTAATGTGTATACCATGGCAAGCAACAGTTTGTAAATCCAAAAATGGAAAAAAAAAATCTTTGTAGATTATGTAGGGAAGAGTGTTATATCAAAGTATCATTCTAAGAAAAGTGCAAATCAAATAACAGAAGGCCTTAGTACTAACTGTATGACATACCGGAATGATGCCTTCCTTATCAAGCAGCTCATTTGGTTTATTTCATATAAACTTTGTTTTTTTTTATGTGTGTGGAAAAGGATAAATAACAGTTTGTGTAAAATGGTTTGGGAGGTAGTCAGATTTCACCCTGTGTTCTGGCACGAGATTAGAGCAGGATTTAGACACTCTTAATTGTAGCTATTACTGCAGTGGGCTAAGAGGCTGGTATGAGGCAAAGGAGAGCATTTCTTCCTCAGGCAATATTAAAGAAGCCAATTAAAATCCGGAACACATACAATTAGCTCTGGTGGAGGCCGAATAGTGCCATATGAACAGCAATGTAAATAATCTCAAATAACTCGAGTGACAAGAGGCCAGCGTTAATTCAGTCAAGTGGCATTTTGTCCTTGGGTAACTGCCAGTAAAACTGGTTTGTACTAGCAGATCCATGTGAAACATGAATTAACCAGTGTATTTCTTCTATAATTAGTTTTTTTTTTTTTTAATTTTTATACCATTCGACTTGAGACCTAGAAAACCACCCTCCTTTCTTGTGTTGCCTTAGAAAACGATGTTTAAACTTATAAAGAAAAAAAAAATCAAATCTTATATTAACTAATTTTGAAAAATTCGGGCAACACACTTGTTAGTGGGCAGAGTACACTATAATCACATCAGACTTGATATGCCTACTTAAATTGTTTTAATCAAAATGTCCTTATTTTTACCACAATACCTGGCAACACTGAATTGGCACTTCTCAAATGCAAGGATATAATCAAAAGATCCCACCAGATGTTCTATTTGCTCCTGGTGGTAGTTAGAAGTGACACAAATTAGTTTAAAAATAGTTTTTTATTTAGAAATATTTTTAAAATTATTAAATTAAAAATACAGAAAAAAGGGTGCAGGAAAAAAAGGTACAGGAGCTATAAATCACAGAATGTAAAAGCGACAATTTGTAAATATCAACAATTAAAGTCCTGATTCGTAATAAATATGTATTTACCTAGACCTCCATTTGCACATTGCCCTTTAGCTTGAATTACTAATGCACAGTGCCCTAGACGCTATTAAGATGCTGTTTTATTGCTAGTCCTCCATGACCAGATACTATTTTGAAGCTCTAAGGCCATAAAGTAAATCAGGCAGGTTGAATTTCATACAAATTAAGGTGCTAGTGCAATTGTAAAACAATATTAATCCATATACCTCATTGCATACTGCCCTCTAGCCTCCAAATATAGTATACTTTCCCCAAGATTTCCATCCTTTGTAACAATAGGACCTTAATAAGGAGTCACATTATTTGGGCTCACAGGTGCATTAAACAATATAAATATAAAGTTCAAGCTGCATATCAAAACCTACAGGTTATACCCTGGAGGTTTAACCAAGACCTATAGGCATTAACATCTCAGGCATGAAAGTCCTACTTAAATATTCCAAACATACTTAGAATCCAAGTTGTCATTTACCTGATACAAACCACTTATGCTGTTGGTGTGGGAGCCCCTGCACTCAGCCTCGACGTGCACGTTTCGCCCAGCTTCTTCGGCCTTAAACCAGAGAGATATGTCACACAAAATAGTTAATAAATAACATTTCCCACATGTCTACTTTACATCAGCACAATTTTGGAACCAAAATTTTTTTTTGTTAGGGAGCTATAAGGGTTAAAAGTTGACCAGCGATTTCTCATTTTTCCAACAAAATTTACAAAACCATTTTTTTAGGGACCACATCGCATTTGAAGTCACTTTGAGAGGTCTTTATGACAGAAAATACCCAAAAGTGACACCATTCTGAAAACTGCACCCCTCAAGGTGCTCAAAACCACATTCAAGAACTTTATTAACCCTTCAGGTGCTTCACAGGAATTTTTGGAATGTGGAAGAAAAAAATGAACATTTAACTTTTTTCACAAAAATGTTACTTTAGACCCAATTTTTTTTATTTTCACAGGGGTAACAAGAAAAAAATGGACCCCAAAATTTGTTGTGCAATTTCCCCTGGGCACACAGATACCCCATATGTGGGGAAAAAACACTGTTTGGGCGCACGGCAGGGCTCGGAAGGGAAGGAGCGCCATTTGACTTTTTGATTGTAAAATTTGCTTGAATAATTAGCGGACGCCATGTTGTGTTTGGAGAGCCCCTGTGTGCCCAAACATTGGAGCTCCCCCACAAGTGACCCCATTTTGGAAACTAGACCCCCCAAGGCACCTATCTAGATGCATAGTGAGCAGTTGGAACCCCCAGGTGCTTCACAAATTGATTCGTAAAAATGAAAAAGTGGAAAAAAAAAATACTTTTCCATTTTTACGAAGCAATTTGTGAAGCACCTAAGGGTTCCAACTGCTCACTATGCATCTAGATAGGTTCCTTGGGGGGTCTAGTTTCCAAAATAGGGTCACTTGTGGGGGAGCTCCAATGTTTGGGCACACAGGGGATCTCCAAACGCAACATGGCGTCCCCTAACAATTTGAGCCGATTTTCCATTCAATTTGTTAGCGGACACCATGTCGCGTTTGGAGAGCCCCTGATGTGCCTAAACAGTGGAGCTCCCCCACAAGTGACCCCATTTTGGAAACTATACCCCTCAAGGATTTTATTAAGGTGTATAGTGAACATTTTGAACCCAGAGGTACGACACCGAATTTGATAACATTAGGTCATCATATTGAATAAGTTGTCATTAGTCTTGAGCGCAAGTGCTCACTACTTGAGTTTGCATCAGGTACTCAGGTATGCACCATGTACTGCGTGTGCTCGAGTGACATGCTCGAGTCCCCGCCCGAATGTTTCATGGTTATTAGACACCCAAAAAAAAACATGCGGGGATTGCTCGTGCATGGCAGGCAATCCCCGCAAAGTTTTTAGGGCCGTGAAGCATATGGGGCGGAGACTCGAGCATGTCACTCAAATACCCACGATACTCAATGCATACCAGAACACCTGATGCAAACTCAAGTAGCGAGCACTTGCGCTCAACACTAGTCGCCATATCGTCATCTTTTTTTCTTACTTTTGAAAAAAAATCCCAACCCTAACCCCAACCCCAGCCCTAACCCTAGCACAACCCTAACCCAAGAGTTTATTTTTTACGCCGTTCCTCATGCGGTATAAGTGATTAGACGACCTTATTATTCGGGTCGGTGAGACTACAGCGATACCAGAATCATATGGGGTTTTTATGACTGACAGCTGTCACACATTAAAAGACGCATTTTTTGTAAAATCTAGTTTTTGCCATATTTTGAGAGCTATAATTTTTCCAGATTTTGGCAGACAGTCATGTGACGGCTTGTTTTTTGCAGGATGAGTTGACGTGGTTATTGGTGCCATTTTCATGCACGTGACATTTTTTGATCGCTTTCTATTCCGATTTTTGGGAGGCAGAATAAACAAAAACCAACAATTCAGGAATTGTTGTTTTTTTTTTTTTTTTTTTTTTTTTATTCCGTTCCGCGTGTGGTAAAATTGATAAGGCTGCTTTATTCTTTGGGTCAGTACGTTTACAGCGGTACCACATTTATATTGTATTTCTATGTTTTGCACTTTTACATAATAAAAGCAATTTTAAAGAAAAAATTATTTTTTAGCATAGCTTTATTCTGAGAGCTATAACTTTTTTATTTTTCGGCTGATGGAGCTATATGGCGACTTTTTTTTTGCGGGACGAGATGACGTTTTCAGTGGTACCATTTTTATTTATATTTGTCTTTTTGATCGCATGTTATTCCATTTTTTGTTTGGCGGTATGGTGATAAAGCATTGTTTTTTGCTTTGTTTTTTTTTTTTGTTTTTTTTTACCGTGTTTACTGAAGGGATTAACTAGTGGGACAGTTTTATAGGTCAGGTTGTTCCGGACGCGGCGATACCAAATGTGTACTTTTATTGTTTTTTTTTTTTATAATATTTATTGATGGGTACATTATATTTTTATTTTTGGTGGATTTTTTTTATTTTTTTTTATATTTTTACAATTTTTTTTTTTTTTTTCACTTTCTGATAGTTTTTATACTTTATTACTTTGTCCCACTATGGGACTTTCACTTTTTTTTCTCTGATCGCCTGCATGGCACAGGAATGCAGCACCATCCCTGTGTCATGCAGGCTGTCAGCGCTGGACAGGGAGAAGATTGTTTGGAGATGCACTGCGCATGTCCAAAAAATCTTCCTGCTGTCTGGTGACCCGGATGTTGTCATGACGACATCGGGTCGTCATGGCAATATCCTGGAAGCCACGGCAGACAGCGCTGGAAGCCGGAAGAGGAGGTGAGTATCTGCGATCACCTCCCCTTGCCTCTGCAATGCTGCGATCGACTTAGATCGCAGCATTGCGGGGGTTAATGTGCTGGGAGCGGTGCATAACCGCTCCCTGCACATAGTACCGGGTGTCAGCTGTGACAATCAGCTGACACCCGGCGGCGATCGCGCCCGCCCAGCCTGTGTGCGCGCGCGCGATCGCCATGACGTACTAATACGGGTCTGGCTCTTAAGTCCCAGGGCACAGACGCGTATTAGTACGTCAAATGTTGTTGAGGGGTTAATGCACCTGTGAGCCCAAATAATGTGACTCCTCATTAAGGTCCTATTGTTACAAAGGATGGAAATCTTGGGGAAAGTATACTATATTTGGAGGCTAGAGGGCAGTATGCAATTATGTATATTGATTAATATTGTTTTACAATTGCACTAGCACCTTAATTTGTATGAAATTCAACCTCCCTGATTTAATTTATGGCCTTAGAGCTTCAAAATAGTATCTGGTCATGGAGGACTAGCAATAAAACAGCATCTTAATAGCGTCTAGGGCACTGTGCATTAGTAATTCAAGCTAAAGGGCAATGTGCAAATGGAGGTCTAGGTAAATACATATTTATTACGAATCAGGACTTTAATTGTTGATATTTACAAATTGTCGCTTTTACATTCTGTGATTTATAGCTCCTGTACCTTTTTTTCCTGCACCCTTTTTTCTGTATTTTTAATTTAATAATTTTAAAAATATTTCTAAATAAAAAACTATTTTTAAACTAATTTGTGTCACTTCTAACTACCACCAGGAGCAAATAGAACATCTGGTGGGATCTTTTGATTACTACTTAAAATTTGTATATCTCAAGAAGTCTACAAAGGGCCTTCTAGTGCCCTATTAAAACAGAAAACCATTTTACAATACCTGTATAATTGATTAATGAATTTTTGAGGTTAGGAAGGCAGCACTACAGAGACATTCTGATTCCAGTAAGGTGATTGTTTTGTTATGAAACTTTTGCAGATTGAAATCTCTAAATACGTGAAGTTGTGATATTTTACCAGGGTTGAACAGCGGCAGTCATCATTGTATATAGTTATGGCTGAAAATGTTGGCACCCTTAAAATTGTTCCAGAAAATTAAGTATTTCTCCCAGAAAATTATTGCAATTACACATGTTTTGTTATACACATTTATTTCCTTTGTGTGTATTGGAACAACACAAACTTGAGAAAAAAAAGTCAAATTGTCATAATTGACATAATTTCTCTCAAACACCCTCAACTTAATATTTGGTTGCACACCCTTTGGAATAAATAACTGCAATCAATCGCTTCCTATAACCATCTACAAGCTTTTTACACCTCTCTACTGATATTTTGGACCACTCTTCTTTTGCAAACTATTTGAAGGGCACCTTCTCCCAACAGCAATTTTAACATCTCTCCATGTGTGTTCATTGGGATTTAGATACAGATTCATTGCTGGCCATTTCAGAACTCTACACCGCTTTGTTTCCACCCATTTCTGGGTGTTTCTTGAAGTATGTTTGGGGTCATTGTCCAGCTGGAAGACCTATTATCTCGGACGGAAACCCAGCTTTCTGACACCGGGCACTACATTGTAATCCAAAATCCTTTGGTAATCCTCAGATTTCATGATGCCTTGAACATAGTCAAAGCATCTAGTGCTAGAGATCTCTCCCATGACCTGTTTATACCAAGGATGGTGACAAAGACGAGGGAGCACACTATGCGTCTGGAGGAAAGGAGGTTCCTGCACCAGCATAGAAGGGGATTCTTTACGGTCAGAGCCGTGAGACTCTGGAACTCTCTGGGAGAGGAAGTGGTGATGTCCAACTGACTTAATGAGTTCAAGAGAGGCCTGGACGCCTTTCTTGAGCACAATAAAATTGCATCTTATGCTTAGTGATAGTTAATTAATCCAGGGATTTAATCTGACTGCCAGATTGGAGTCGGGAAGTGAATTTTTCCTCAATAATGTAAATTGGCCTATACTGCATGTTTTTTTTTTGCCTTCCCCTGGATCAACGCTGCGGCATAGCTGCAGTGCACAAGAAATAGGCTGAACTGGATGGACGCTTGTCTTTTTTCGGCCTTATAAACTATGTAACTATGTAGAGGCAGTAAAACATCTTTGAACCTCCACCATATTTGACTGTAGGTACTGTGTTCTTTTCTTTGTAGGATTCATTATGTTTTTGGTAAACAGTAGAATGATGTGCTTTACCAAAAAGTTCTATAGGTCTCATCTGTCTACAACACACTTTCCCAGAAGGCTTTTTGCTTACTCAAGTACATTTTGGCAAAGTGCAGTCTAGCTTTTTGTCGGTCAACAGTGGTGTCCTCCTGGGTCTCCTGCCATAGCATTTCAATTCATTCAAATGTGACTGATAGTTCGCACTGACACTGATGCACCCTGAGCCTGCAGGACATCTTGAATTTCTTTGGAACTTGATCAGGGCTGCTTATCCACCATCCGAACTATCCTGCATTGCAACCGTTTATCAATTTTCCTCTACCGTCCATGTCTTCTTGATTATGTTGCGCACCATGAATAAAGGAACATCAAGATCTCTAGAGATGGACTTGTAACCTTGAGATTGTTGATATTTTTCAGCAATTTTGGTTCTTAAGTCTTCAGACAGTTCTCTTCTCTTTCTGTTCTCCATGCTTAGTGTGGCACATAGACACACAGTGCAAAGATTGAGTCAACTTCTTCCCTTTATCTGGTTTCAGGTGTGATTTCCATATTGCCCACACCTGTTACTTGAAACGAGTGAGTTTGAAAAAGCATCAAATGCTTCAAACAAAGTTGTTTACCCACATTTTTGGAAAGGTGGTGTAACGGGTCAGGGAGGCGGAACCTCTGAGCTACTATACAAGGGGGCGGTCCTTGTAAGGGAGCGGGTGGCGACCAGGGTGGACGGGCAGGCAGTCACAGCAGGTGACTGGGACAGTCTCTGAATGAACGGACAGGAGGTCACGGCAAGTGACCGGGGCAGTCTCTGGATGAACGGGCAGGAGGTCACGGCAAGTGACCGGGGCAGTCTCTGGATGAACGGGCAGGAGGTCACGGCAAGTGACCGGGGCAGTCTCTGGGTAAACGGGCAGGAGGTCACGGCAAGTGACCGGGACAGTCTCTGGGTAAACGGGCAGGAGGTCACGGCAAGTGACCGGGGCAGTCTCTGGATAATCGGGTGGTCACAGCATGTGACGGCGGAGCCTCCAGGAAGACCAACAGACAGGTAGCAGATGAGCGCTCCCAGGTGAGCGGGCAGGAATCTCTGGACAGGCGGGTGGTCACAGCACGTGACGGCAGAGCCTCCTGGTAGGCAAGCAGGCAGGTAGAAGATGTGCGCTCCCAGGTGAGCGGGCAAGCTGGTCCTTAGACAGACTGACAGAAGTTGGAAGGCAGACCGTCGGACCTCAGGCTAGCAGGCAGGTAGCAGGATATCAGGCAGGAATTAGACAGCAGACTGGCAGGAATCTGGCAGGTATCTGGCAGGTAACTGGCAACGGGACCTGAGGGCTGAAGCAGAGTAGTGAACAGTGCTACAACATTGCTCGGGCACCTCCATTTTGGAGGAGGTGCCTTTTATATGGGAGGTCCTCCGGCAATTGGCCGGGGACTCCTTAGGACGGCGCGCGCGCGGTCCCTTTAAGAGAGGGGGAGCGCGCGCGCCCTAAGCACACTGCCGGGGAAGGAGCGCGTGCCGGAAGCAGCGGGGAGAGCAGCGCTGGAGGACGCCGCGCCAGGAGCGGGGAGGTGAGAGGGACGGCGTCTCTGCCTAGAACGGGGCAGAGACGCCGATGCTACAGGTGGCAACAATTTTGTCCGGCCCATTTTTGGGGTTTCGTGTGAAATATGTCCAATTTCTTTTATTTTATTTTTGCGTTTTTTCAATCCACACAAAGGAAATAAACATGTATATAATAAAACATGTAATTGCAATAATTTTCTGGGCTAAATACTTCATTTTCTGGAACAATTTCGAGGGTGCCAACACTTTCAGCCATGATTGTATGTGTGGCTGTCAGGGAAATATTGAGAAATATTGAACATATTCTTTCTCCCTCTGAAGCCCCTCTCACCCCTCCCTTATCCATCTTTTGTCACAAGAGGAGAGCTGAGAGCTCTGTCTGTATGCAATTAACACACGCCTGAGAAGTGCCCTGTAAACAAATGCCAGCCAAGAATTGCTACAACCTAATTAAAATCCCAGGGTCTTTCTCCCTGGCAGAAGCAGGGGATGATTAAACACAGGCTTGCGATCAATTTACGTGTAGGTGTTGAAGCTTGCTTCCCAGGACGAAAAAGGGAAGTTAATAGAGATCCCCACGACGCCCAGCACCGATACAAAATATGGAATAGTTCAAGTTCCATAATTCTGATAATAATGGAACCCATATTTTTAGTGGCAGGGTCAGCCAAGGAACAAGATGCTTATTTTTCATAGCCGTAAGCCCCTCCGGGGAGCTGTAGCACAACAGCAACAAAATAGCCGATCGCAACTATGCCATGTGTGGTCTCTAAATGAAGGTAAAATCATAATAGAAAATATGGTATCACTTTTGGGCTTCTGAAATCAACCAGTGATGTTATCCCAAAAAACATATCTTAAATAAAATGTGCAGGCTAGAGTCCAACCCCATGATGTCAGCACAGGGGGTGTGTGGGCAGATTTTCTCTTAGGCATAAAAGAGTCCACGGAGGATAGATGAGCATTCTTTGCCAGGAAGGTATAGATACTATAAGCAATGGATCGCGTTTGATAACGCTCAAATCAAATCAGGGAGCCCCTCCTCCAGCTATACTGATTCATCTCTGCAAACTCTATAGTAAGTTTCTTCTGTAATCCTGTTTATTTTATGTAACTGTCTGTTCTGTATTGTAAATGCCATTTGTAAAATCTAGCATATTTTTCATAACACTGCCTCCCTTTTGGATTAAATAGTCCCTCCCCCGAAGCCATACACGCTACCAGAACACAGGCATCTGACCAGGCCTGTATTCTATTTCAAATCTGGTCGGTGGTGGCAGAGAATAATAATAATTGGGCTATCGTGAAGCTGACAGTGACCGTACAGGGGGCGTATACACATATTTCATGCGTTGGAATCCGGAGGTGTGATGCCATACACTCACTGGTCGCTTGCCGATACCTACATAGTGCGTAATAGGGACCGTGTGCTCATGGATCCCTGACAAAACCCTGACAGTGTGACGGCAACGGTGAGATATTGTGTGATCTCCCCGGTGTCATCTCTGTGGAATACCTGACAGTGGCCATGAAAGACGTTTTGCATCAAAACAAGGTCTGATTGACAACACTGCATAGGAAAGAAATCTGAAAGGGCACCCTATTAGTTTTGTGTTTGTATGCGCTGCCAAAAGTTGTCATGCTACTCTTTGCATTTGCAGATACCAGGCGAATCAGAGATGATGCTAAATAATTCTTCAGCAATAGCTGAACAACTCTAGCTTTGTGAAACCTTACCTTCACAAAGGTACTCAAACAAATGAAGACAAAAAAACAGTTTAATGGCATGTTTGTTTTTTATTAAGTAGAAGAAAAAAATTATGTAGTTACTTAATGTTCAAAGAACAGTGATGTACTGTAATCTCTTTTTAGGTATGTTTTAGAAATGCAAATTAAAAAGTGTGAAAATGCTAATTTTTCTGTAGGTCAAAGAGAGTGCATGCAGAGTATACTGTAGCTGTTTTACTTGTCTAATTCTAAAAGAAAAAAAAAATGTCACCGAAACAAGGGAGGTGTAAGTTATAAGGACTCCAGAAATATCCTTGGTTAGGTGAACATTTTGCATAGACTGTAATGTTCCCATGACCCCTCCATTCATCAGGCGCTGACCAAAAGTGTATTCTTTCCTTTGGCTTCTGTCTGGCAGGTATGCACTAGCATACAGTCTGTATAGGAAAGCGTGTGCACCAGCCTTTATGATGACTCTCGAACATCTCTGGGCTTTTTTTTCTGCTTCTATTGACTTATTGGTCAAATTTTAGAGCTTTTCTTTTTTTTTTAATGCAAAAAAGTCTTAAGGAGTGACACTTTTTTCAAGTGTACTATAGTTGTTTTTTTTACATTGAAATAAAAAGTAGAGTTAATTTTAAAAAAATTTTTACTGTGTATTTTGGAGTAGAATCTGCTCCAAAATCCAGGTACAAAAATATTCTCTACCATGGCCTGTGGCAAAAAATATTGTCTATTCCCAGTTTGTTGTGTTCGAAATAGAGGGCGGCAATATACATTGGATAGGATAGAAAACTCAAAGCAATTAGTTTGAAAAATGGGAAACGCACAAAATAAAAATACGTAATTGTTTGATGCAACTGTAAGAAAGCGGCTCAATTAAAATATTTACTTTTTTTTTTATTTAGTTATTTTAAAAACAGATTAAACATCTAAACATAAGTAAACAAGGTCATAGTGGGCCAGGGAAAAACCACAATGGAGTGTGCGTGACATTTACATGGATCATTGACCAAGAAGAGGATGTTGTCCAGTAAAGTGCTAATCAGTGGTGGGGGTGGGGTTAGATCAGGAGGCAGGGGGGCAGCTAGTCCGGCAGTGATCTCCTGCTGATAAAACACTGATTTACAAAATAAAAACAGCACACAGCCTAATAAATGACACACCACTGAAATCAGTGTCTCGGACCCTAACTCAGTGTTCCCAGATTATAGCAAAAACCCGGTACCAGATTCCCTTTAATAGTAGCTACAACCATTTTTTGGGCTAGTTTAATTTAATCTATCAGAAGACTAAATACCTGGAGAATGTGCTGCCTTGAATATGCTGAATTTGGAATAATAATAAACCGTTCTTGATTTTATTTAAAAATAAATCTATGTAAATACTTTGATGTTCAAAAGAGACAAAAGTATTCTAAAAGTGATAACTTTTTTTGACTAACCTGAAAATATATATTTGCAAGCTTTCAGAGCACAGAGGCTCCTTTATCAGGCAAGCTTACAAATAAATTACTAAGACTAGATCACAACATTTAAGAGATTTGTGGATGAGAGGATGCCTCTTAAAGATAAGCAAAGGTAATAAAATTAAAGCTTTTGTTATAAATGGAGAGGTGGTGGAAGTGAAGGCTTTGGAATTTGGTAATCTGGAGATAGTCTGCTGTATGAATTTACACATACCAGCAATGGGTTGCCTCTACATCATCCTCTGAATTGAACTTAATACTAGACAATCCCCAAACAGGTACCATCTGCATGTTATCTAAAATGCATAAAGATGGCAATCCAGGCATACCAGTCATCTGTGGTATTGGAATATTAACGGATATTATCTCAGGATGGGTGGAGAACATTTAGAAACCCTTTGGTGAGGCGCCCACCCAGTTATATCTAAGACTCCATAAACATTCTATGCAAACTCACTGTCTTGGACCCACTTCCAAAGGACACAATATTAGTCATTATGAATGCAGTCTCTTTATTCCAGAATGCCTTATGAGGATGGGATTGCTGCAAGCATATGCATTACTCATAAAAAAATAGGGATATTTGGCTTTTGGGTGAAATTTCAGGATGATCCTAACATGCACTTTAACCTTTTTAGATGAACTTAATGTGACAGTCTCTAAGCTTTTGAATACGCATGTCCAACTGTTCAATGTTTCAGTACTTTTTGCACATCTTCCTGTTCTCCAACAAGGAGCTTAATGGCAAAATTCACAACAGGTGTTTCATCCATCAATGGCCCAATACATTTCGGGTTTCAATTAAAATTGGTATTTAAACAGTCCTCCACATCATACTGTTCACATTTTGACATTATGAGACCAAGATGACACCTAACAACTGATCACCGGCACATCGCCATTACGAGGCTTCAAGCAAGGATGTTCTCAGACGGGAGTGGCCACTGAGCTTAGAGTGCCAGAGTGTCATCAGCAGGTTGCAACAGAGATACAGAGAGACTGGAAGAGTCACAGAAAAGCAAACAAGTGGATGTTCTTTGGCCACATCCCACACCGATGACCACTTCATTGTAAACAATGCCCTTCAAAACCCGCTGATGAATGCCACACAATTCCAGGCACATTTAAGGGAGTTGAGAGGCACCCAAGTGTCACATCAGACCATTCGAAACCAGCTACATCAGTGTGGCCTGCATGCTAGACGACATGCAAAGGTACATGACCACACAACCAGGCACAGGTGTCATCGTCTTGCATGGGCCAGGGATCATCTACACAGATCGAGGTACCATTGTGCCTTCATGCTGTTCTCTGATGAAAGTGGCTGCCAATGATATTGGAGACATCAAGGAAAGTGCCATGCATCAGCCACTGTTGTCACCAGATGAGCCTTTGGTGGTGATACAATGTGGGCAGGTGTGTTTAGTCAATACAGAACTTGAATAACATCATTAATCCAGTCATTGTGCCTCTGCATGAACAACACAGGCCTAATTTCATCTTCATGGACGACAATGCTCTCATCGAGCTCACATCATTAGGGAATGCTGCTGGAGACTGGGGTACCTCAAATGGAGTGGCATGTATTTTCTCCAGATCTAAATCCCTTAGAAAACCCATGGGATCAGCTGAGTCGTCATGTAGAGGCTCGTAAATCTGTATCTCAGAACCTCAATGACCTGTGGGCCGCCCTTCAAGAAGAATGGAATGCCATGCCTCAGCAGACAATAGCTCCACTTGTGAACAGCATGAGATGTCGTTGCCAAGCTGTAATTGATGCTGAAGGCCACATGACAAGTTATTGAGACATTGAATTTTTTTGGGTCTATACCCACCAATGGTCTTGGCTTGTTTCAGTAAATTGTTTGAGATGAGGAAATCACCTTTGTATGCTTCTACTTAAATGCCCTATTTTCATGATAAAATATCACTGTAGTGTGAACTTTTTACATTTTCCATAAATTTCACTAGACAGCCAAATATCCCTAACTTTTTGTGAGTAGTGTATTTCCTTAAAAAAACAAAACAATCTGGCCACAGAGCCAGCCCCGTGCTCCATTACAATTCCTTTTCCTTTGGTAACTATACCTGCAGTGTATGGGCAGCGCCATGGGATGCAAAATGTCAACACAATGTTAACTTGTTTATGGCTAAACTAGAGGAAGAGTTTTTATCATCTTCTGCTATTAAACCTCTAGCATATTTCTGCTACATTGATGATCTGCTAATAATCTGGACAGTCTCAAAAGATGATTTGCTTACCTTCCAAAATAACTTCAGCAAGTTCCACCTAACCATGAAGCTCACTCTCAACTTCTCAAAGTCTCCAATACATATTCTGGACACGATCATAAACATCAAAGGCAATACCATACAAACATCAACTTACCATAGACCCACAGGACATCTGGCATATCTTAGTTGGAGCAGCTTTCATCCAAGACACACACAAAAAAACCTATCATCTATAGTCAAACTCTGGGGAACATTCGGATCTGTTCAGAAAGTGAAGAAGGAAAACTACACCTGCTATCACAGAGGAATACATTTCTACAACAAGGATACCATCCACTGGTAATAGATGAACAGATCCACAGGGCGACAAGGAATCCAGAAGCAGACTTCGGGATTACAAACAGAGGGAGGAGAACAGGGTGCCTCTTGGTATCACATACAGCCCCCCACATGAGCATCCGAAGGAAAATTGGTGCTGATCCTCGACCCATATTCCACAGAGACGACAGAATGAAAGAACTATTCCCAGATCTACCACTAATCTCCTACCAACAATTCCCTAACTTAAGGAGTCTTCTTGTCAGAAGTGTCCTCCCATCACCATGAGAAACATTCACATTCTTCTGTAACGGTAAGAAATGCAGTCAGCATATCCAACACAAATAAGGACTATAAGATCATGGATGTCTTTTCATGTATATCCTTAATGTGGTTGGCATGATACAGTGTACAAGGTGCCCTCTGGAGGAACCAATATTGGGGTAACTAAACAAAAACTACAAAGAAGAATGAATGTACATATGTACATAGACCTGTAAGGAATGAGCTGGACACCTGTGGGAAAACATTTATTTGGACCTGGACACAGTATGGCAGATTTAAAAGACAATACTGAGAGGTCCATTTTAAGGATGACAAAGAGAGAAGAATCTGAGAATTCAAGCTGATAAGAATGTTCAAGTCTTTGACAATAGGACACAATCTAACACCTGGATTTAAAGCACTACTCCAGAGTTGTTGTTTTTTTCAGTGCTGGAGTGGTGCTTTAAATGTAAGTCCATGCCCCCTGTCATATACTCACCCTCCGGCGTCTTCACAGTTTTTTGGCGCCACTCCGGTCCTGCGGCGCCATCTTGTGAGCTCAGCTTCTGTCTGCAACTCAGAAGCTACGTCACCAGCTCTCAATGTAAGTCTATGAGAGCCATAATGAGGCCAGAATGAGGCCAGAACGAGGCTCTCATAGACTTACATTGATTAGTGACCTCCGGCTCGCTCCATGAAACACTGGAGCAGCCAGGAGGTCACAAACTTCAGGAGATGGAGCGGCAGCGAAAACAGATGAAAACGCCGGAAGGTGAGTATTAGACGGGGGAGAGGACTTGGATTTTAAGCACCACTCCAGCAGTGAAATAAAAAAAAACACTGGAGTGATGCTTTAAGGCTATGTGCCCACGATGCAGAAATGCTCCGGATTTTTTCCTGAGTGTTTCTGCATCTCCCTGGCAGAAAAAAACGCATGCGGATTAAATATGTGTTTTTCCTGCCAGGGACATGCGGATGTGAAGCGTTCTTCACTTGCATTTCCGCATGCGGGTTGACAAGCGCTTTCCAAGCAATTTTAGCATCACTTGGAAAGTGCTTGACAACTTGGTCACACTATATAAATCCATGCAACCGGCAGGGATTTATATAGTGTGACCATAAAGAATGGTAAAAAATAAATATTATACTTACCTTCAAAATGGCCCCGGTGTCCTTGTCTTAGCTTGCCGGCAGCTCGCGGTAGATTAAAGAACCTGCTGACGTCAGCGGTCGCGTGACCCTTCACATGACTGAATGACGCAGGTCCTTTTAGTCTACCGCGAGCTGCCGGCAAGCCGAGACAAGGACACCTGGGGCCATCAGAAGTTAAGTATAATAGTCCTTTTCTCCAGACCCGGATACCATCCGCACATTGAAACACATGGAATCCGCATGTACAGATTCAGTGATGAGGAATCCAAGCGTTCCAATGCAAGTCAATGGCGGCGAAAACGCAGCGCTTCCGCAAAATATTTGGTAGTGCTGCGGATTTTTCAGAAATGATAATCCGCAGTGGAAATTTCGGCAGCATGTGCTCAGCATATGCGGATTATCATTGGGGAACATGGCAGACCTTCTACCAAGCGTTTTTTAAGCATTTCTGCAGCGGAATTGCTGCTGCGGAAATGCTTAAAAAACGCATAGTGGACACACAGCCTAAGATTCACTACATGGAAATATTTCACAACTCTACCAGACTGACTCCAGATCACCAGACTCCTAAGCTATCACTCCTACCATCTCTCCATTTGCAACAAAAACCTTGATTTTATAGCTTTGATTTCTATTTCACCCCATACACAAATGTGACATCTCATAAATGTTGTGCTCTTGTCTCAGTAATTAATTTGAAAGCTTGCCTGATGAAGGAGCCTCAGTGCTCTGAAAGCTTGCAAATATAATTTTTCTGGTTAGCCAATAAAGGTATCACTCCCAGAATACTTTGTTCTTTTTTGGGCATAAAAGTATTTACATCGATTTTTCTGGCTAACTATGTAATTTTCTTTATTGTACATCATTTTAAATACAAAGATTTACAATAAAAAAAATGTATGAATAAGAAACACATAATCATGAAAAAAATCTAATCATGCACCACCAGTTGGCAGACGGATATAATTGTTGTGTTTGATATTTTTGTATGCAGACAGACCAATGTATTTTACAAATTGCTTGAGCAAGAATTTATTTGCTTAATATTCACAAATTTGTAACAGTGGAAATCACAGTTTAGTTTTGAAATCACAAGATTAAGATGCCCAGAGTTCTGAAGTATTTTTTAATGTCTTTTTAGAGGGGCTGTGGCTCATTGGAGTGTGATTTCTTTATGGTTTTCTACATTTGTTTAATGGAAAAGGGCTTAAAGGTAAAAAGTCACAATATTTTACAGATTATAACTATAATGTACATTAAAAAATTCACTTTGTAAATACATTAAATGAGTTGGCTTCTTTAAGATTTTCACAAATTCACATTATACAAATTTTCTGTATGGTGATCTGGTTCTTAACCCCTTTACCACTTTTGTGTTTTTGTTTTTTGCTCCTCTTCTTCCCAGGCTCATAACTTTTTATTTTTCTGTCAATATGGCCGTGTGAGGGCTTGTTTTTTTGCTGGACAAGTTGTAACTTTGAACGACACCATTGGTTTTATCATCTCGTGTACTTGAAAACAGAAAAAAAATTCCAAGTGCGGTGAAATTGCAATAAAAAGTACAATTACCCAATTGTCTTTTGAATTTTTTACCATGTTCGCTAAATGCTAAAACTGACCTGCCAATTTGATTCTCCAGGTCATTACGAGTTCGTAGATACCAAGCATGTATAGGTTCTTTTTTATGTAAGTGGTAAAAATAAAATCCAAAGTTTGTAAAAAAAAAAAAAAATAAAATATGGCGCCATTTTCCGACACCTGTAGTGTCTCCATTTTTCGAGATCTTTTGCTGGGTGAGGACTTTTTTTCTCATTACGCTGTTTACCGATTGGATTAATTATTTTTTTATATTGATATATCAGGTGATTCTGAATGCGGCGATACGAAACGTGTATTTTTTATTTGATTTTTAATTGTTTTATTTTGAATGTGGCGAAAGAGGGGTAATCTGAACTTTTATATTTGTAAAAACATTTTTTTTTACTTTACACTGGCTTCAATAGTTTCCATGAGAGACTAGAAGCTGCGGTCATCCAATCGCCTGTGCTGCACACAGCAGGGCTTCAGCCCTGCTATGTGTAACAAAAGTGCTCATCAGCCACGAGCGCAGACCGCTGGGTGGCCCTGACAGCAGATTGGCTGTAACAACCACAGGGGTGTCCTGAAGTCCCCGAGTTGTAATGCCAACCCATCTGTGACCCGTGATCATGTAACCGGCGAGCCGATGGGCGGGACTTATGACGCGCGCATGTTAAATGCCGCTGTCGGAGTTTGACAATGTCGTTTAACATGTTAACAGCCGAGGGTGGATCGCGATTCCAGCCGCGGCAGTTAGGGGCACATGATAGCTGATTAGATAAGGCGTCATGTCCCGGAAAGGTACGGGCTCATCGCCAGAGCCCGCGCCAAAGAGTGGGATGCGACCTTGGATGTACTTATACGTCCAAGGTTGTAAAGGGGTTGTCCCAAAAATAAATTACATTTTAATTAATAGATCTTGGAATAATAATAAGTTTCACAATTGGATGTGTTAAAATAAAATGTTCCTGTGCTGTGATAATCTTATAAATGTGCCCCTGCTCTGTACTGTGTAATGGCTGCGTCTGACCGTACAGGAACATGGTCTGATCATACCACATCTACTGGGCAGGGGAGGAAAAAAAATTAGTATATAGACATTACAGAATGGGATCGCAGCTGATTCTTTCTGTGAGGTAAAACATGTTTTTATATAAAAAACAGAAACAGTGGATTTCAGATGCGCTGCAGATACCAAGATCCAAAGACAAGATGATTAATGGAAAGTGGTTTGTCAACTAGTTTCAAAGTCCGTAACATGTGATATGTGGTTGTCCTGAGGGAGGAGTTGGTACTAACTTTGAAATGCGTTGACAATAAATCACTTTCCTTTAAAGGGAATCTGTCCCCCCCCCGGAATATTTATAAGCTATTACTATGTGCATACAGGTGATATAATTGTTCAAATAGTCCTGCCTGTATGCCTCATAGGTGCTGTCTTGTTCAGAAATAGACTTTTAATCATTTACGTTAATTCATTCTTCCAGGCTCCTGGGCATGCGGTGCCTGGAAGAAATCTCTGCCTGTGTTAATTTGTGTACCACCCCCCTCCCATGCACGTCACAGTGCCATGTGATGTGCAGTTGTGGCGCAGGAATCCCACGCCTTTGCCCTGCACTCGCGCGATTATGTGTACCTTTTCCGCTTTGCTCTGTAGCAGTGTCTTCACCGTTCTACTGCGCAGGAGTCGGTAGTGCCTGTGCAGAAGGACAATTAAGCCAATGCCCATAGCAGGGCGGAAAAGGTACTGCGTAATTGCGCGAGTGCAGGGGCAGGCATGGGAGGGGGGTGGTACACAAATTAACACCGGAGGCAGAGATTTCTTCTAGGCACCGCACGTCCAGGAGCCTGGAAGAACGAATTAACATAAACCATTCACTTTCTTCAGGGGGATTTAGGGATTGTTCATAAGGAACTGATGTGGTTTTTAAAGCAGATTTTTGCTCAAAAATCCACAGTAAAAACACCTTTGGATAAGCTTCCTATTAATCTATATGGGAAAATAGTGTACACGATGTTGGCTTTTCATGTGGAAAAAGAATGAACATCTCAATTCTTGAGGCATTTCAGCTTGAAAAAAAACCCAATCCAAATGTCACATCTGAATTAATGGAAGCAAAAAAAAGTATGCCAAAAATGTGTTTATTTTATTTTTATTTTTTGTGGTTTTTGGACATATTCATCTGCAAAAAAATCCACATTAAAAAATTAATGTGAACATTGTAAACAGCATAGTTTCTCTTAAATTAATTATTGTACAGAAGAGGTATGCAGACTTTGAGCTGACAATAGTGCAGGATTTCAGCTCTGAAGCCTTCTGCATTGTGTATACAGCTCTAGACTACAATACACAACAGTACAGAATATGGATTTACAAAGAATCCATTTTCTGTAATGTCATGTAAATGATTTAAAGGGGTATTTCAGTCTCCAAGACCCTATCTCAATATGTAGTAGGTGTAATAATAATAATAATAATAATAGCAAATACCTCCAATTAGAAATGTAGTATAGTTCTTCTGATTTCTTATGTTGCTTACCCCATGTGCAGGGCATTGCACTAGCTTCGGTGTCCATGGTTACAACCACTCATATACTGACCGTTAGTTAGTTGTCGAAACCATGGATACCCAGGCTACTGTAATGCCCTGCACATGGGGTAAGCGACATAAATCAGAAGGACTATACTACATTTCTAATTGGAGATATTTTCTAATATTATTGCTACTCCTACTACATATTAGGATAGGAACTTGGAGAAGGGAATACCCTTTTAACTATATGTGTGTATATTTCTGATGTATGCCTGAGAATTTGTCAGCTTCAGACTTTTTAAAATCTGAAAGACCACTCTTGTACTGCTAAGATCTGATGGGAAGAAGCTACCTATTTTTCTTACAATTGCTCATTTTGCCTTTCTACCCAGTTAATTCTAAGTAGATAGTGCTATATATTATGATGATTGTAATATATTAAGAGGATAAAAACTTTGCTGAAGCTTCTTTAAATATATATTCCCTAGACCACCCCTTTAGCATTAGCTTTGCAATTAGGCATAAGTGATTCTGCTGGTTTTCTAATTAAAGGGTTTTTTCAATTAGGATAACACCGGTCCACATGCTCTACCTGGGCATATGGAGTAATAGACGGCGATTTCTCTGCATGCTCATGCTTTGCTATTAGCGTGGTTCTCCTTCAAAGTCTGCAGCAAATGGGGGTGGGTTTCAGCTACTAAACAGACAGCAATAAGCTGGATCTCATTCGGAGTAGATGGGACGCCCCTTTTTTAATGCTTTAAATATAAATATTTGCAGTAACTTATTTTTTTTTTCGTACAAAGAAAAGTAGACTTGGAAATACTCTTGTCACAATAAAATCAATAAAGGAGGAAATCAACAGGATTAGCCACTTTCTCTTTAACAGCTATGATGGGGACCTCATGTGCACACTTACTATTTTATACATAGGACAGGTTCTCCTCCTCTTGTTAGTGCAGCTTTTCACACAGACTGCACAGCTCTCCAGCCCACACAATGGCTGCTGGTGGGGGAGCAGCGACCAGACCTGTCCCTACAATGGCTGCTGGTGGAGGAGCAGCGACCGGACCTGTCCCTACAATGGCTGCTAGTGGAGGAGCAGCGACCAGACCTGTCCATACATTGGCTGCTTGTGGGGGAGCAGCGACCAGACCTGTCCCTACAATGGCTGCTGGTGGAGGAGCAGTGACCAGACCTGTCCATACAATGGCTGCTGGTGGAGGAGCAGCGACCGGACCTGTCCCTACAATGGCCGCTGGTGGAGGAGCAGCGACCAGACCTGTCCATACAATGGCTGCTGGTGGAGGAGCAGCGACCAGACCTGTCCATACATTGGCTGCTTGTGGGGGAGCAGCGACCAGACCTGTCCCTACAATGGCTGCTGGTGGAGGAGCAGCGACCAGACGTGTCCATACATTGGCTGCTAGTGGAGGAGCAGCGACCAGACCTGTCCATACATTGGCTGCTTGTGGGGGAGCAGCGACCAGACCTGTCCCTACAATGGCTGCTGGTGGAGGAGCAGCGACCAGACCTGTCCCTACAATGGCTGCTGGTGGAGGAGCAGCGACCAGACGTGTCCATACATTGGCTGCTAGTGGAGGAGCAGCGACCAGACCTGTCCATACATTGGCTGCTTGTGGGGGAGTAGCGACCAGACCTGTCCCTACAATGGCTGCTGGTGGAGGAGCAGCGACCAGACGTGTCCATACATTGGCTGCTGGTGGAGGAGCAGCGACCGGACCTGTCCCTACAATGGCCGCTGGTGGAGGAGCAGCGACCAGACCTGTCCATACAATGGCTGCTGGTGGAGGAGCAGCGACCGGACCTGTCCATACAATGGCTGCTGGTGGAGGAGCAGCGACCAGACCTGTCCATACATTGGCTGCTGGTGGGGGAGCAGCGACCAGACCTGTCCATACATTGGCTGCTGGTGGGGGAGCAGAGACCAGACCTGTCAATACAATGGCTGCTGGTGGAGAAAAAGCGACCAGACCTGTCCATACAATGGCTGCTGGTGGGGGAGCAGCGACCAGACCTGTCCATACAATGGCCGCTGGTGGAGGAGCAGCGACCAGACCTGTCCATACAATGGCCGCTGGTGGAGGAGCAGCGACCGGACCTGTCCATACAATGGCTGCTGGTGGAGGAGCAGCGACCAGACCTGTCCATACATTGGCTGCTGGTGGGGGAGCAGAGACCAGACCTGTCAATACAATGGCTGCTCGTGGAGAAAAAGCGACCAGACCTGTCCATACAATGGCTGCTGGTGGGGGAGCAGCGACCAGACCTGTCCATACAATGGCTGCTGGTGGGGGAGCAGCGACCAGACCTGGCCCCACAATTGCTGCTGGTGGGGGAGCAGCGACCCGACCTGTCCCTACAATGGCTGCTGGTGGGGGAGCAGCGACTAGACCTGTCCCTACAATGGCTGCTGGTGAGGGAGCAGCGACCAGACCTGTCCATACAATGGCTGCTGGTGGGGGAGCAGCGACCAGACCAGTCCATACAATGGCTGCTGGTGGGGGAGCAGCGACCAGACCTGTCCATACAATGGCTGCTGGTGGAGGAGCAGCGACCAGACCTGTCCATACAATGGCTGCTGGTGGAGGAGCAGCGACCGGACCTGTCCATACAATGGCTGCTGGTGGAGGAGCAGCGACCAGACCTGTCCATACATTGGCTGCTGGTGGGGGAGCAGAGACCAGACCTGTCAATACAATGGCTGCTGGTGGAGAAAAAGCGACCAGACCTGTCCATACAATGGCTGCTGGTGGGGGAGCAGCGACCAGACCTGTCCATACAATGGCTGCTGGTGGGGGAGCAGCGACCAGACCTGGCCCCACAATTGCTGCTGGTGGGGGAGCAGCGACCCGACCTGTCCCTACAATGGCTGCTGGTGGGGGATCAGCGACCAGACCTGTCCCTACAATGGCTGCTGGTGGGGGAGCAGCGACCAGACCTGTCCATACAATGGCTGCTGGTGGGGGAGCAGCGACCAGACCAGTCCATACAATGGCTGCTGGTGGGGGAGCAGCGACCAGACCTGTCCATACAATGGCTGCTGGTGAAGGAGCAGTGACCAGACCTGTCCATACAATGTCTGCTGGTGGAGGAGCAATGACCAGACCTGTCCACCAGCCTCCTACAACAGTAAAGCAGCTTTCCCATGTGAGGTGTTTTTCTACTGGAGGAGGCTGCTGGACAGGAGCCTCCAGCCAGTTTATGACACCAGCCATTTTATGGACAGGAGAGCTATGCAGTCTGTGAGGAAAGCTGCACTAACAAGTAGAGCAGAAAAACCTGCCATTGAAATTGCAACACCAGGAAGGAAAAGTTGTAGAATTATGAAAATCACAGAATTGATAGACATCTTAAAGGGGTTGTCGGGCCTTAAGTCTGCAAATAATGGAAACAAAGTGAATAATATTAGATGTTTTGAAAACTATCAAGTATGGGCGCCACATGCAGAAATACACACACTTCCTTGGCCTGTGATCAGTGAGGTTATTAATAGTGTTGAGCCACCCCCGTAGTGTTCGAGTTCGGTTCGGTTCGTTGAATACCCGTGTGTTCGTCGAACTGTTCGTCGAACACCTTCGAACACCGTTAAAACCAATGGCAGGCAAACAAAAACACATAGAAACACATAGAAAACACCTTCAAAGGTGTCCAAAAGCTGACAAACTGCTCAGAAGACACAACTAACACATGGAAAAGTGACAAGTACATATAGTCATGCGAAAAGAAAAGAGGTGGAGGAGTAAAAAGAGGGGGAGACACAGATATAGGCATGTCATGCCCTTCTAAAATCCAAAAAGTGAGAACCCGACACGTTCAGTCCGCTCCTACACGTGCCACCTCCGTGTCGCCGGGTTTGTGCCAGAGCCGCGGTGAACCCTGACGGCCAGCCCCCCTCTCCCAATACTGGTGCCTGTCCGCTGGTGGGTCGAGCGAGCCCCCCTGTGGTGGAGGCAGCTCTAAGCTTTTAAATTTAAATTGTCTCTCTAATTTGAATGAATACACTTTAAATCCATTTACAAGGATCTATTGGAGGGTAAGTCTCATGCCAGCAGCCGCGTAATTCCAGCTCCAGTAGCGTCCACTAAAGCTGCTGCAGTTAAAAAGCTTTTATAAGGATCGAGCTCGGCTGTCCACCGCAAGGCATCCTACTGCCAGTCCCAGCCCCTATGCCTTGGGGTGCCTCCTGATGCCCTTCACTGAGTATCCCGTGGTCCCGAAGCATTTCCTTTGAAAAAATTAAGTGTCCAAAGTACAGGTGGTGTAGCTTGCTTAACAGCCGGGATAATCCGCTGACTAGCAGACACTGCTACTAGGCACAAAGTATTTCCTGGGCTAGATGCAGTTAAAAATTTGTAATTAGATAGTCTCGTTGGATGCTGAGAAAGCATTCCATAGAGTCTCCTGGCACGCCATATATGATTCTCTTAAAAAGCTTGGGGTAGGGGTCTAGGGGACCCTTTTATAGCTAAAATCACGGCCCTGTATCACAATAAGTCACCTAGGCTGAAGATAAATGAAACTGTAGCACCCTGAGGGCTCGGTTGCTACAGAGGTATTGCACCTCACCCAGAGGTGTGATATCTCACTCTCAGGTAAGGATGGAGTGTGGATCAGGACCCGACACCTGCATGCATTACACCACATTGCCGTGGGGCAGGGCGCCCAATATGCCTCTGAGATGGGCACGACAGTCCCTGTCCCTGGCTGGAGTGGGGGGAGGGAACACTGAGGAAGGGGAACCCTGTAGTGCAGGAGCAGGGAGGAAGCAGTTCCTGGGTGCATTGAGAAGGGAGTATAAAAGGTGGGCACCATCTTAGTTCAGTGCAGAGAAGTCTGAGCAGAAGTGGCAGGGAGCAGGGGCTCTGCATGAGCTCTGCTCCGGAGGCGGGCCTAGTAACAGAGTCCCAGGCCTGGAAGAGGGAGAAGGAAGGAAGAGGAGCGGAGAAGGCTCCAGGAACGAGGAATGAAGGGATCCCAGGGGTGCGGACGGGCGAGTCGCCACCGCACGCCCGAATCCACCTGCGTAGAGGGGTCAGGCCAAAGGGGGAGACCGGTCCCCGAAACTAGTGGAGGCAGGAAACGACCCTCAGCTAGAAACCGGAGGCTGTGACATTTTATGTGGCGCAGTCCCTCGCTACACCCGCTAGGAAGGCACCACATAGGGTCAGGGAAACTGGCGCCAAGTTTACCAAGAGGAGGCCCGAGGCAGCCGGACAGAAGGGTTGGTAAGAAAGGCCAGACAAAGGACACACAAAGGGGGTCCTGTGAAGCGCTCCAAAGTTATCTGGGAGTTGTCTGAGCCCCTCACCTGGTGAGCACAGTACGACGTGGGCAGCCGTTACCTGCAGACGTGGTCTGGATAATAAGAACTGTGAGTAAAGGCCCTGGACTGCATCACTGACTCCGTGTTGCTACTGCTGCTGCCCTGCACCATCACCCCCATCCTCCGCATACACTGCCCTGAGGCTATACTCCTCCCGTGGGGAGTTATGCTACGCTCTGCTGCACCCACAACACCAGCCTCAGCGGTCTGCCCTGCAGCGGCGGTTCACTCTGACCGCAATCCACGGGTGGCGTAGTCGGACATTTAAACATCAAAACCACATAAATAGTTCCGCCACTGGTTTGACCACCCTGAGCCACGGAACCGGGTCGCCGCCACGAAGACTACAACCACCAGCATCCACCAAAAAGGGTCCGGCTCCGGGTGTCCCAAGGCCCAGGGGGTGCATCAGAACATTTTCATCACCTTTCACAATCACCAATGGGACAAGGCAGGGATGTCCTCTGTCCCCTCTCTTATACATCCTAGTGACGGAGCACCTGCTCTCATCAATTCGCCATAACCCCAATATTAGGTGGATTGAGGTGGGAGGCACCGAGTACAAGTGCTCTCTATTTGCTGATGATGTCCTAGTATATATCACTCAATCACATATATCCATCCACGCTGTTATGGCTGAAATAGATCACTTTGTTACATGGTCAAATTTTAAAATCAATGCTGCGAAGTCTGAGGCCCTCGATGTCTCCCTCCCCAAATCCATATAGGATTCCATCCAGTCCAACTTTCCCTTTGCCTGGCCCTCACAGGGTATCAAATACTTAGGAATTCCTATTCATAGAGACCTCTCCCATCTATGTTATCTTAATTTTGGGCCCTTTATTGAACAACTCCATACAGACCACGGTTGGCAAGTTAGAACTGTAAGATTCACTACGTGAACCACTGGTGTTTTGTGGAAAAGCACATGTACACTGTGTTCCAAATTATTATGCAAAAAGTGTTTAGGAGTGATAAGGGAAGAATTTGTTTGTTTGTCAGTTAAACTCATTGATGGTGATGTGTGTCAGGGCTCTTTATATCACTGTAAGCAATTGCAGACACCTGTGCTAATTAGTTTGGCAGGTGTGTCCAATGAAAGGCAAGACTACTTAAGAAGGCTGTCTCACATTATTAAGCAGCCTACATTTTCTGCCAAAATGGGAAAGAAAAAGGATGTGTCGGCTGCTGAGAAGCAACAAATTGTGGAGTGTTTAGGTCAAGGCATGACTACAATCAACATTGTGCGATGATCAGGATGAAGTGTCTTGGCAATCAAGAAGTATGTAGCTGATTCACAGTACACACGTGTGCGTGCTGATAAGGGCAAATTGAGGACTCTTTCCTACAGGCAATTACGTCAGGTTAAAAGAGCAGCGGCAAAAAAGCCTTGTCATAGCAGCAGACAATTTTTTGAAGCTGCTGGTGCCTCCAACGTCCCCCGAACAACAAGATGCAGGGTCCTTCAGAGGTTTGCAGCTGTGCATACGCCATCCTGTCGACCTCCTCTATCCACTTCACACAAGCAGAAATGGCTCCAGTGGGCCAAACATTACATGAAGACTGATTTCAAAACTGTTTTGTTCACGGATGAGTGCCGTGCAGCGCTCAATGGTCCAGATGGATGGAGTGGAGGATGGCTGGTTGATGGACACCCCACGCAAACACGGCTACAGCGCCAACAAGGAGGAGGTGGAGTAATGTTTTGGGCTGGAATCATGGGGAGAGAGATTGTCGGCCCCTTTAGGATCCCTGAAGGCGCTAAAGATGAACTCCATAATGTATGTGGCTTTTCTCAAACAGCACTTCCTGCCATGGTTCAAGAAGAAGAACCGTGTATTTCACAGCAAGATCATTTTTTTGCATGATAATGCACCATCTCATGCTGCACATAAAACATCTGCATCTCTGGCTGATATGGGCATAAAAGGGGACAAACTTATGGTGTGACCCCCATGCTCCCCTGACCTCTACCCCATTCAGAACCTCTGGAGCATCATCAAAAGGAGTGTCTATGATGGCGGGAGGCAGTTCACATCTAAGCAACAGCTCTGGGAGGGTATTCTGTCCTCATGCAAAACAATTGAAGCAGAAACCATCCAAAACCTGACAAATTCAATGGACGAGAGAGTTCAGAAGCTCCTTTCGAACAAGGGGTCCTATGTGAAAATGTAACATCACCTAGAATAAAGTTTTGAGTTGAAAACTGTTTGATTTCAGTTTCTAATAACCTGCCAATGCTTATAATTTCAAAAATGACCATTTTTTTGGTCTTTATTAAAATGAAAAGGTTGATCGAAAAGTTTGGGGGATCTAAGATTGTGGCAACCCAGTAGTCATGATTACTTCGAATTCTGACAATATGAGGGTCATGTTGCAGGTAGTGCAGCAAGAAGGCACTTATGTGTCTTGCGCATCTTGGAGCCCCAAAATTATTTTCCGGGCTAGATGCAGCTAAAAATTATTATTAATTTTAAATCTGGTGGAGCTTAGTATAGATGGCCTAATAGGATCAGTGCTGCACAATGCTACAAAGCCCAAATTATTTTCCAGTCAAGATACAGATAAACATGATTAGTAATTTTAAATCTGGTGGACCTTATTATAGATGGCCTAATAGAATCAGTGCTGCACAGTGCTACAAAGCCCAAATTATTTTCCAGCCAAGATACAGATAAACATGATTAGTAATTTGAAAGCTTAAAACGGTTGGTAGGGTGATTTTAACCAATCATCAAGCTTTTACTCTCCCCAGGATGAAACAGGGGTAGAAAAGTCATTTCGGATCCATGATTTGTTCATCTTTATGAACGTGAGTCTATCTACATTATCAGTGGAGAGCCGCGTGCGCTTATCTGTCAGCACACCACCAGCAGCACTGAACACACGTTCAGACAGAACGCTGGCTGCGGGGCATGACAAGATCTCCAAGGCGTAAGTGGCTAGCTCCGGCCATTTATCCAGATTGGAAGCCCAAAAAGAGCAAGGGTCCAGTGACACAGTCATGGCTTCAATGTTTACTTGGAGATACTCCTGTACCATCGTCTCTAGGCGTTGACTATGTGTCAGACTTCTTGTCTCCTGTGGCCTTGCAAAGGATGGGCTAAAAAAGTGGTGAAATGATTCCGCAAAATTGATGTTACCAGCAGATACTGTGGTTCTGTTACGGTTTGAGTGCTGAACACTTGACGGTCCCACGGTTGGCAAGTTGGAACTGTGAGATTCACTACGTGCACCACTGGTGTTTTGTGGAAAAGCACATGTAAGATTCTGCAACAGTCTCTGCTGATACTCCTGCATGCATGCATCCCTTTCTATGGCAGGAATAATTTCTGCAAATTTACTTTTGTACCGGGGATCTAACAGTGTGGCAACCCAGTAGTCAGGATTATTTCTAATTCTCACAATTTGAGGGTCATGTTGCAGGTAGTGCAGCAAGAAGGCACTCATGTGTGTTGCGCATCCAGGAGCACCAAGTCCCTGTTGTGTTGGTGGCGAGGTAACAATCATGCTTCCTTCCTCTGTCCTCTCCCCCCAACCTCGCACAACAGAAATGTGATCAAGGTCTCCCTCATCTGATGAGTCTTCCATCAGTTCGTCCTCCACTTCTTCCTGGGCTCCTGCACCTTCCTCACTAGTTTGGCTGCTACCATGCGCCCTGGTAAAACCATCTCCCCCACCCTCACATGCCTGCCGCCTTGGTGCTGCCGACCGTCTGAACCTTGCAGATGTTAGCCCTTCCACATACAACTCCTCCTCCTCTACTTCCTCCACCTCCTCTTGTGCCACCACCTGACTCCGAATTCTGTTTAACATGTGCTCCAGCATGTAAATCACCGGAATAGTCATGCTGATAATGGCATCGTCAGCACTAAACATCTTCGTCGCCATTTCAAAACTGTGCAGAAGGGTGCATAGGTCCCTGATCTGAGACCACTCCTCCAGCGTGATTTGCCCCACCTCTGGATCTCGTTGGCCCAGGCTATACGTCAGAACGTATTGCACCAGGGCTTGTCGGTGCTGCCACAGTCGCTGCAACATGTGCAGTGTTGAATTCCACCGGGTAGGCACATCGCATTTTAGCCGGTGAAGTGGCAGGCCCAACGACTTCTGTAGAGATGTAAGTCGCTGAGCTGCGGGATGCGAACGGCGGAAGTGAGCACACAGCGACCGTGCCCTCTGCAGAAGGCCATCTAGTCTGGGATAGTGGGCTAAAAATTGCTGGACAACCAGGTTCAACACGTGAGCCATACAAGGCACGTGTGTGACAATGCCCCGGCGAAGGGCCGCACCCAGGTTTGCAGCATTGTCGCGCACGGCCTTCCCTGGTTTCAGGTCCAGTGGAGACAACCATTCATGAAATTGGTTCTCCAGAGCTGACCACAACTCCTCAGCTGTGTGACTCACATTTCCCAGACATTTCAAAGTAAAAACCGCCTGATGACGTTGAGTCCTACTGCCAGCATAGTAAGGAGGTGTGCAGAATCCCTTCTGCGCAGTTAGAAAGCTTGTGGCATGACCAGACAGGCTTTGGGTGCAGGTGGAAGACTGAGAGGAGGTTGAGGAGGCAGAAGCAGTGGAGGAACTTTGACATAAAGAGGATTGACGCACAACTCGTGGGGACGGCAAGACTTGGACAGCAGCCCCTTGTCCTGCTGTCACCATAGTTACCCAGTGCCCAGTCAGCGACATGTAACGCCCCTGTCCATGCCTACTCGTCCAAGTGTCTGTGGTGAAATGCACCCTGTCACACACAGAGTTTCTCAAAGAAGCGGTGATGTTGTGTGCGACATGCTGGTGGAGCGCAGGCAAACCTTTCTTTGAGAAGTAGTGCCGACTGGGCATCTGGTACTGGGGCACTGCGACGGACATAAGGTCTCGAAAATCCTCTGTGTCCACCAGGCGGAAAGGCAGCATTTCTGTAGCCAAGAGCTTGCAGATGGTGAAATTCAACCTCTTAGCTTTCTCATGGCTAGGAGGAAATGGTCTTTTACTTGTCCACATCTGAGGGACCGAGGGCTGGCTATTGTGCTTAGACGGGGTTGATAAGGGTGTCCCCGGCAAACTGCCGGTCTGTGAGGAAGATGCAGACGGACATGTTAGGTTGCCTTGATCCAAAGGTGGTGCTATCGATGTCGGACAGCGCTCAACACCAGCTGGTGTTATCACCTCCAAAGAAAATGATGACCTGCCAATCACGCTGGCTGTTGCGGGTAAAGAGGTGGCAGGTCTGCGCCCCAAAACAGGTGTGACTGCTGTCCCCCCAGGTCACAGAGGATGAAGAGGCCGCGGATGCACAAGATATGGCAGACGGTGGTTGGCCCGGCCGGCTAGGCCGCATTGTAGCACACTGAGCTTCCCACTGCAACTTATGCTTCATGTCCATGTGCCGGTTCATGCATGAAGTACTCAAACTATGTATTTTTTGGCCTCTACTTAGCTTTTGCTGACAAATGTTACAGATAACACGAGTTGGGTCATCTTTATCGATCTGAAAAAATGCCCAGGCTATGCAAGGCTTAGCACCCATGCGACCTGAAGAGCCACCACGACTTGTGGTGAGAGGCAGAGTTGTGTTTGAGGATGCAGTTGTTGACGTGCTTCCAGTACTACGTCTCTGTCCAGGAAGGCGCAACCTGACCTCGTCGTCACTAGCATCTTCCTCCACCTCCTCTGCTGACCTCATCTCTTGGCTGATTGTGGGTTGACAGTAAGTGGGATCTCCAACCTCATCATCATCACCCTGTGTGTTATCACACACACGTCGTCCTCAGAGCCAACCTGTTCCTGCCCTGACAAAAAACTAAAGTTGTCGCTCCAATCAGGTATTTGAGTCTTATCATCATTTTCCTCATTGTCTCCACCAACAGGAGTTACAGTTTGGGAATGAGGGTCTACATTAAGGTCAGAACCTTCTGCGTCTGGTCCTGGATCCGACTCATAAAGATTCTGGGCATCAGTGCAGATCATTTCCTCGTCTGGATTCACAGAAGCGCTGGAGTCGACCTCTGATTCCCAGGCTATAGTATGAGTAAACAGCTCTGCAGACTCCACCATCTGTTCTACCTCATACTCAGACGGGCAGCTGGAGATTTGGGAGCTGTGAGGAAGCAAGTGCGATTGGGGTGACACCTTTGAGGACTGGAGTATTTGTGATGTTGAAGTTGATGTGGAGGAGAGCCCACTTAAGGGAGCACTTGATATCCGTTGAAGCACCTGAAGTTTTTGTGCCTCATCTGGAATTTGTAGCGATTGGCGTGGCCGTAAGAAAGGGATCTTATCACATTGTCCGCTAAAAGAAGTAGACATTTTAGTTTGGCTGGAAGATGGTCTTTCTTCTGCAGATGTTACTGTTGCTTTAACACCTACCCCACGGACACAACCTTTTTTCCCCTTCCCAACACGCCTATTCCCCTTTCCACCAGCAGCAGGCCTTTTTCCACTCATTTTGGTGGTTAACTAGTTCACAACTCTGGAGTTGTTTGCACAAAAAAACAATGGATGGGAACCGAGCAGAGCTGAGTGGCCAAACTGTGGTATTAGGCCAAAACTATTGGCTGGGTTAGATGCAGAAAAAAATTATATTCAATTTGCAACCTGATGGAGGTCAGTATAGATGGACTAATAGAACAAGTCCCACACACAGCTAGAAGCCCAAATATTTTCTCAGAGGTAGATGCAGAAAAAAATTATATTCAGTTTGCAACCTGATGGAGGTCAGTATAGATGGACTAATAGAACAAGTCCTACACACAGCTAGAAGCCCAAATATTTTTTCAGAGGTAGATGCAGAAAAAAAATATATTCAGTTTGGAACCTGATGGAGGTCAGTATAGATGGACTAATAGAGAAAGTCCCACACACTGCTAGAAGGCCAAATATTTTTTCAGAGCTAGATGCAGACAAAAAATTATTTTTAATTTGCAACCTGATGGAGGTCAGTATAGATGGACTAATAGAGAAAGTCCCACACACTGCTAGAAGGCCAAATATTTTTTCAGAGGTAGATGCAGAAAAAAAATATATTCAGTTTGCAACCTGATGGAGGTCAGTATAGATGGATTAATAGAACAAGTCCCACACACAGCTAGAAGCCCAATATTTTTTCAGAGGTAGATGCAGAAAAAAAATATATTCAGTTTGCAACCTGATGGAGGTCAGTATAGATGGACTAATAGAGAAAGTCCCACACACTGCTAGAAGGCCAAATATTTTTTCAGAGCTAGATGCAGAAAAAAATTATATTCAGTTTGCAACCTGATGGAAGTCAGTATAGATGGACTAATAGAACAAGTCCCACACACAGCTAGAAGCCCAAATATTTTTTCAGAGGTAGATGCAGATAAAAATTATTTTTAATTTGCAGCCTGATGGAGGTAAGTATAGATGGACTAATAGAGAAAGTCCCACACACTGCTAGAAGGCCAAATATTTTTTCAGAGGTAGATGCAGAAAAAAAATATATTCAGTTTGCAACCTGATGGAGGTCAGTATAGATGGATTAATAGAACAAGTCCCACACACAGCTAGAAGCCCAATATTTTTTCAGAGGTAGATGCAGAAAAAAAATATATTCAGTTTGCAACCTGATGGAGGTCAGTATAGATGGACTAATAGAGAAAGTCCCACACACTGCTAGAAGGCCAAATATTTTTTCAGAGCTAGATGCAGAAAAAAATTATATTCAGTTTGCAACCTGATGGAGGTCAGTATAGATGGACTAATAGAGAAAGTCCCACACACTGCTAGAAGGCCAAATATTTTTTCAGAGGTAGATGCAGATAAAAATTATTTTTAATTTGCAGCCTGATGGAGGTCAGTATAGATGGACTAATAGAGAAAGTCCCACACACTGCTAGAAGGCCAAATATTTTTTCAGAGCTAGATGCAGACAAAAAATTATTTTTAATTTGCAACCTGATGGAGGTCAGTATAGATGGACTAATAGAGAAAGTCCCACACACTGCTAGAAGGCCAAATATTTTTTCAGAGCTAGATGCAGAAAAAAATTATATTCAGTTTGCAACCTGATGGAGGTCAGTATAGATGGACTAATAGAACAAGTCCCACACACAGCTAGAAGCCCAAATATTTTTTCAGAGGTAGATGCAGAAAAAAATTATTTTTAATTTGCAACCTGATGGCGGTCAGTATAGATGGACTAATAGAGAAAGTCCCACACACTGCTAGAAGGCCAAATATTTTTTCAGAGCTAGATGCAGAAAAAAAATATATTCAGTTTGCAACCTGATGGAGGTCAGTATAGATGGACTAATAGAACAAGTCCCACACACTGCTAGAAGCCCAAATATTTTTTCAGAGCTAGATGCAGAAAAAAATTATATTCAATTTGCAACCTGATGGAGGTCAGTATAGATGGACTAATAGAATGATGCTATGCCCAAAAGATTTTACTTCACTAGGTGCAGTAAAAAAATTGGTATTCTATACACAGGTGGTATATCTTGCAACACAGATAGGCTACTCCACTGACTAACACACTCTGCAATAGGCCAAAAAGGATTAGCTTTGCTAGATTCAGCCAAATGCTGTGAAAAAAACTTGCACAGCACTGGCACAGACCTGCCTGGCAAAAACTGATAGGAACTGATGTAACCTAGTCCTGAAAAGGACTGCAATTACAATTAGTCTTTACTCCCACAACCTATCTATTTAAGAGCACAGACCTGCCTGATAAAAGTCGTAGGAAATGCTGTAACCTAGTCCTTAAAAGGACTGCAATCACAACTATTCCCTACTCCCAAGCTATCTGTAGATTTGTGCGAAAATTGGCTTGAAATTAACAAGGTATAGCGCACACAGCAACAGCGGTGCCGTCTAACACGCAGCTGCAGCAGTGAGAAAATGGTGGCGACAGGGAAAATGGCTTGGTCTTATAGGGCAAGGACATGTGACATACACTGCCAATGACACATGCCCTTGCTTGTGTGAAAAAAAGCACTTCGCTCCGTGTGCGCGCTGCTGATAGGCTGACAGATTGCACCTCCCCACTGCAAATGCGGGAAAGAGAAAAAAAAATGGAGATCTTCATTATTCCTGCAGAGATCCATCCCCTGCCCCCCCCCCGCCCGGCTGTACACTCAAACTGCGTATTAACATTAATTTTCATCATTACTGAGAAAAAATCCAGTTATGATTTTGGTGCACGAACAGTTATCGAACATAACCTCGAACAGCCGAATTTTTATCAAATTGTTCGTGTTCACCGAATGGCTCGAACACCGCCCAAAACAGCTCGAATTTGAGATTGGCGAACAGTTTGAGTCGAACGACGCTCATCTCTAGTTATTAATGGTTGTCTGAGGAATGTTCTGCCATGCTGAATGCACTTGGTCAAATCAAGATCCGCTGCTGACAGCTGCGTTTGAAATTGCCGGCCAATGGTGTCCCAGATGTGCTATATGAAAGACAAAGCCGGAGACGCTGCAGACCATTATAGTATGTTACAGGCTGCTCACAGAAGGAGCAACGTGCATCCTGGGACACTTTGCTTTAGTCGTGAAACCAGTGGTACGGCCATTTTCTCAATGTAGCACGGAGCAGTTAGTGTACCTGAAATGTAGACTAGATGGGTCCAGCTACCGTACATTTATACCATATTATAATGACAGGAGTAATGAGTTTCCCCTGTGATCTATAGATGCAGATTGGAATAAAGATCTATCCTCCAGTGAGTAGACTCACTTTTTGTTTTTGACGCAAAGATAATGAGATTGTTAGGCGATTGCAAAGGGAGCTGCCAGCAGCGGATCTTGATAATTTGCCCAAATGCAATCAGAGTGGCCGACCATTCCCCAGACTATCATCAGTAACATCATTGATAGCAGCCAAGGTGTGTTGGTGTGTGTATTTCTGGATGTGGTGCTCATAATTGATACTGAATAAATTGAGGTGTTTTGTAAATTTTGTTTCCATTTTTTTTCTATATATCATTAACATGTCATCGATCTTGTGATGTCCATCCATAATTCTACAACTTTTCCTTCGTGGTATTGTAATTCCAATGCCAACAAGTGTATATGATTGTAAGTATACACAAAATCATGTCCCCAATACATCTGGTAAAATAAAGTGTCCAACCACCTTAAATGATTCTGCAGCCAGTGATAGCCAGTGCATAACAGAGGCTATAGAAGACAAACTATGCAAAAATTTTAATGAAACCCAATTGCAAAAATGCATTTTATCCTATCTGAATGCATTGAAGGTAGAAAAAAAAATTGGCCCCCAAGGTAGACAACCGTTTTAATTAAAAACAAAATTGCTAGAGAGTGTAACATGGTGCTATAAGAAGGTTGAGAAACAAAGGTGGGCACAACAAGCATTTGTTAATATTTTTAATAATTGCAAACATTAGGTACGGCGCGCCTCACAATAGCTTTACCTATAGTGTTATGGTAAGTGACCATAATTCCCGATCTGCTGGTGGCCTACATGACCCGATGAAGTCAGTCAATGATTCATCAAGCTTTAAAAAAAAAAAAAAAAAAAAAAAAAAAAAGCATCACAATATTGATGGTGAACAACTGAAAAGTAGTAAAATAATACAGATGGGGAGCGATTGCCAACTAAACATCTGATCCTTGGAAGGAAGGGAAGAAAAGACGATCAATATTTAATCACCATGTTTACTAAAAATTATGTATTCCAAATAAGATCCCATTAAAAATTCCAAAGGCAAAACTTATAATCAAACTACAAATGGCAGTAGTGTGAAAACAAACAAAATCTGTAAAATGAGGGATAGTTTGACGTTATACATAACCATAGACTAGTATACAGCAGTCGGAATATGTAAAATAGGTTTATACTTTTACCTCCCAAACCCTAAACCAAGTTTCTTGCACAAGCAAACTGAATACATGAATTGGAGATATGAAAACAGAGAAATAACTTGCAAACTGTCAAAACAGAGTGAGAATGTGGTCAGAGATTGCAGCGATTTAATTGCTACTTTTCCACACAGTGGATAATATAATCGTATAAGTCACAGCAACGATCGTATTCATTTTCCTATCGTGTTTATATTGTGATTTGGGATTCAAATGTTAGGAGTCGTTTATAATGGTTCAGATAAGTAGTTTAATTTTTGCAAGCAGCATGTCGATTTATTGACTTTATTAGATTGATGACATTGGATCTTGTTCTCAAGTTATCTCCACATTGCAAAATAAATCCTTAAATTTCATGTCTGTGTGAAAGTAAAATAGATTTATATAACTGGTCAACACAAGGTAAAAAGGAAGAAATACAATATTACCGTTTGTCATGAAAAAAAAACAACCTGATTTTAAAATATGTGTAATAGTATTTTTCACTTGAAACTGCAAGCTCTGAGCTTAGTGGGTGTTTCCCCTCAAGCATTCACTTACTGCCTTCTTCCAATGCTCTTGCCAGTATGGCAGTCTCTCCCTACCCGCTTCTTCTTTAGACAAACATGACTATCTAAAGCAGGGGTCTTCAACCTGTAGCTCGAGAGCCACATGTGGCTTGCCTGTAAGTGATGTGTGGCTCGCAGCTGTCTGCCAGCTTGGTGCATTAGTACCAGGTGAAGCAAACAGCTATTAAGAGCAGATCTCTAGATGGTGACTTGTGTGTAGCCATGCACAGAAGAGCAGATCTGAATGGGGGTAAGATGGGAAACCCTGGAGCTTGGCATGCTGCCTTAGTGTGATTTCTCAGAGCTGAATGTGGCTCTCAAGGTCAGAAAAGTTGGGGACCTCTGATCTAAACAATGACTTCTGAAAGAAAATCCAGAAAGAAGTGTCCTCAGAGATATGTAACATTCTGTGTGTGAATAATGCTAACTTGCACCGATTATGATTAATTCATAGTCCTCAGGAGTAGACAGGCAAAGAAAATATGACAGGTTTTGTTAATAGATTATAACCATGAGCAGCAGATGCAACAACCTGATGCATAAGCTTCAGAGCCCCCTACTCTACAGTGCTGTACTAGTACGTTGGTTTATGGGAAGCCCGCCCTTTCTGACAGCACCTCACTTCTACAAGGGATTTTGGGAAAGGTCAATCCAATTTTTTAAACGTTGCTTTATTTTTTTTATTTCAGATTTAATAGAACAAAGGAAAAAATGGATGTAAAGACAATAGATGCCATACAGGTTAAGGAAAGAAGCTTCACAAAGAAAGCTTAATCCTTTTCAGCTCTGGAACTATTTTGACTTTTTTTTTTTTCCTAAGGAAACTGCATTAGACACATAAGAAAAATGTGTAGCTTAGCGAAGTAGCTTTAGTTTCTTTATAGATGGACTGTAGTTCCAAGCAGCACTCCATAGTTAAACTAGTATCAATTATGGTCTATGAAATGTAAGTGTTTTTTTGGGACTCTAAAATTGATAGCCATCCACATCAGAAATTTGGAGGAATGACTCTTAAAGCAGTTGACTTTTCAAACAAAACTTCTTAAATACTATATTCCCCAATGTAAAATAAATACCCTAAACTCACCTCCCGTACTGGCGTCGTGTCTCAAGGCTCATATGGCGTAACAATCTGAGCTGCAGTGCTCGGACTACAATAGGGAATATAGAATTTAGCAAAGGGTTGTCCTAATAATAAACTGATTTTGAAGGCCTGTAATAGAGATGAGCATCAAGTTTCTAGTTCCAGAGAACTCCATTAATGGTAATTAAGTCAGTTTTCATATTTGTGGTGGGATATAGTGGTGAAGACAATATATATATATATATTTTTTAACCAGTCAATTTACTTCAATCACTGTTCTCATTAATGGTCTGTGGGTAAGTATGCTCATTTCAATATACGTAGAAAATTCATTGTCTGAATGGTGTCACCAGTTGCTATCATAAATTCTTGAATAAAGTCATGCGATGAAAATGGCTGTCTTCACCACGTGTAGGCAACAGGTGTACTCCAACTGCTGCATTGCCCATACTTACATGATATCGACGTAGAAATAAGAGGTTCATGTGCAAAATTGTTTAAATATCCCAAATGGATCTTTGACATGTTAACATTTGCCTAATAACTAATCAGTAAAAAAAAATCTACAGTTATCGCCAACATGCAAGTAGGGAATGCATCTTGGCTATGGTGAAGATACCAATGTCAGCTCACCTTCCATATGAGTGCACGAGCAAAACCCGGCTAATTTTACTAGTCAGAGAATGATAAAAGTAGTAAAAACTTTTATTCAATGTTCCTTGTAATGCCAACTGGGGTAGACTGGGTGTGGTCCCTATTAACACCCTTGTACAAATGTAACTAATTTGGCTCCAACCTTCACTGAGGGCATGCGTTTCCCAGAAGCAAAAGCTCAGTGGTTAACCAAACAGAACTTTTTTTTTTTCCTTTAGAAAAAGAGTTTTCATAAACCCATCATAAATAAAGATCAGATACAGATCATAAACGTTTTCCTAATAAACTAAAAGTGGTGGGCAGAAACAATGTACAAAATGGCTTAAATGTGCTATGCGGATTAGTATACAGCCCAGTCTGTAGCTCATACCATAACAGTAGTGTTGTCTGTGACCCCAATCAGCACTAAAACAAGTCTGACATTAAAAGCAGGAAGCTGATTGGTTACTTCCGGGAACACCTACATTTTTTTAAAAGCTTTATAAATAATCCCCTAGTTTTTATAAATGTCCCAAATATAACTATTTGTGGGATGTCCCCATGAGTGATCACGGAGGTGGCCGCTGTGTCTTCTGCGCCTCACATCTCTGAAGGCTTTTTTTCACCGCTGTAAATGATAGAGTATGACCATAAATCACTTGTGGAATATTCTCGTGTGTACATTGTCTCGGGTGGGGAGAAGGTGTAGTATTACAGTACCCTTTCATATCTTTAGAGTTTATTGTTTGAGTTGCCGTCCTGACGTGTATTCCTGATGCCGCTGTTTAACAGCGTTTAATGTCTTTTTGAGGTGACGGAAAGGTCTTTATCTCAGTGTCAATTGTGGGAACTGGGTCCCAACTGCAAAGAAATTGTCCAATTTTGCATAAGAAAAGTGTCTGTTCAATCTAATGGCTCCTGCTTTATTCGTATGACAGAGGGTGCGCGAGATGTCCTTTTCAGTTCTCTTCTCAGTACATATTCACTGAACTGAGAAGAGTCCACTCCTCCTCCGCATGATCCCACAATTTCAAAGCCGCGCTGCTGTAACCTCTCCAGCACCTAGAAAAGGAAAAGGCAATGCTTTAGAGAATGGCGAGTCAATTAGGGAACTACAATACAAAACACTTAGTGGCCAAAGCGGAGAGTAACAAGTTTTCCCAAGACAGTAAAGCCCACCACAGACATGAGATGACTGTCAGTTTTGGCCAATCGTTCGGCCGGCAGCCATCTTGGCCGGCTCTCCCGTACCCAGGAGAGCTTGTTCATCCGAGCACCCCTGTGTTCTCTAGGAGAGAGCCGCTGCCCCATTAGCTAGAACAAAAGGATCAGCAGTGCGAAACAGGACATACCAGATCCTTAACTCCCCTGATATTAAGTAGCCCGGGGCTCTAATACACATTAGATTGTTGGCCAAACCCATCGATATTGGTAGGTTTGGCGTTCGTTAGTCTACCGAGTATGGGGGCTTAAATTTCATATTGCTGGAGGGACTGACAACTGATGCCCCAAGCGATGCTGTGCAGAGCCCCACCTGAAAGGAACGAAGGTCAAGCATGATCTACTCTGCTCCATTCAGGTCTATGGCCATGCAAAAAAAAGCTGCGTAATGTAACCTGCTATCTCCAGCAATGACAGACTGAGTAGAGTGGAGGTGTACATGATAGATCTCTGCTCTGTAAAACCCCCGCTCTGGTCTTAGCATTGGTAACGATCCCAGTGGTCAGACCCCAAGAAATCGAAGAGTTATTCTCTAACTGATGTATAGGGAATAATGACCTATCTTAGGAAAACCCCTCTAAGGGGTAATAGCAGGTTTAGTTACCACAATTACAAAAGACGTGCAGAATTTGCAATCTACAAAAGGCTTTACTGGGTCTGATGCTTTGTGACATAATCAAGATGATGCAGTATATTGCATTTCAATCCAGCACTGGTAAAAGGCACCCAAAAATAAACCAGGGATGTCCCGAGGAGTTTTGTCATATATCCCTGACTAGAAATCTCTTATCAATATTTTCCTTCTGTTCAAAAGCTCTTTAATGTAAGTCCTAAAACATTTTCAAATATAACAATCTAATAAGATTCCTTCTAGGGGAAATAATGGACATGTGAAACGGCTTGTACCTTTCCACTTGATTCAAGAGTAAGGGTATGTGCACACGTGCACCTTTTTTTTCTGCACTAAATACACCAGAGTGGTGGCAGGAAAAACGCTGCAAAAAACACACACGATTTAGGGGTGTTTTTTTTTTCAACCATTTGTTTTAATGGTTGAAAAGTGCTGCAAAAATGCTAAAAGAATTGAGAAACCGACATAGTGCATCTTGATAAAAATGCAGCCGGGCTCAAAATACGTGCAGGAAAGAAAACCATAGCAGAGTGCTCATTGATTATGCAGGTTCTGTAAAATGGCGTATTTTATGCACCAAATATGCTGTGTGAACATACCCCAAGCGTGAGGACACATATGGGGCAGAAGTTTGGTCCATCTGCAGCTGAAAACTCCAGCCCAATGAAGTTTATTATGAATCAGTGTATTCTTCTTTTCTGTCCACACTGCATGCGTTGTGCTTGATCTCCACAGCGCTGAACATCTGAACGCAGCTCACAAAGTAGGAGGCCATTCAGTACCTCAACTTATTTCTTTTTATAAGGAAGAATGGTGGTACCGTCTATGTTTTGCAACCATTTTATTGTACCAATGCATCTAAAAGGCAAGTCTTCCAAAAACTGTACAGGGTTCGCTTGTAGAATATCCAAAAGAAAAGAGAAGCAAATGTGACCTTAATAATATGTATAAAAATTCAATTTTATTAGGAAACAATTAACACCATAAAGAAACAATAAAAAATGAGAAAGTGACAATGAGTATCACACCACTCAGTGAGTATAAAGTAGCATAGAGGAGATTTTATACACATAAGTGACACCCCCCCTCCCCAAGCTAATCCGAAACGTGCGTTGTGGTAACCCTCCTCTCACCTTCAGGTTATATAAATTAGCAATTTACTTATGTCTGTGCTATCACTATGACGTTATTGTTGAGTATCTGGGAATATTAGTACTCCTCTGACTGTGCAGATGACTGCTTGTAAACATGCTATGATTGATCTTTGGAAGATATATTTTTGAAACTATTTAATTATTTATATAAAAAAATATTGTGTGACTCTACCGCGCTATTTCTTCTGTGCAGCACGCATTATAATAAGGCTTCTGACCTAAAGTATACTTGTGACCAATAGGCAGTTCAGTATTTCATTCATCTTTTTGGACTGGCAGTTTAGATTACTATTTTGGATCCCAGTGTGTCTGCGCTTACATTCGTATTCTGCCTGTACCACCTTACATATAATTAAGGGCTGGTACATTCTATCATACCAGTTATGCTATTTTGAGGCTTTGTCTTATGGTGGTCACATGCAGTTTTTTATGCCATTTGTTCCTACAGGTCAGTTATGTGTATAAAATTTCCTCTATGCTACTTTACACTCCCTGAGCAGTGTGATACTCATTGTCACTTTCTCATTTTTTTTTTATCATTTCTTTATGCTTTTTTGGTGTGGTTTCCTAATAATATAGAATATTTATACATAAGGTTGCATTTACTTCCATTTTTCTTTTGGATATTCTATATAATCGGAAGTGCGAATACTAAAGGACCGGTTGTTTTTAGGGTTTGCTTGTAGTCTAGTTTGGTCCTTTGCGTTCATACCCCTACTAACACAAACACATTACATACATTTTCCACCTATTTTCGTTTTTTTTTTTTACCTGAACGGAGTTGAGGTGGCAGTATCCATTAAGCGGAAATCTAATAACATGTGTGGAGTCGTGGTTCCAGCCCGCGTTAACCGAATTACACATTACATCCCCAATTTCTGGAAAAACTTCTTCTATTAGGGACTTGTCTCCGCTCAAGGTAATCCTTTCACCAAGATCTGGGGCAACTCTGACAACTAAGCACTCGCAGGGCCTGGAAAAGCGCCCAGCTTCCCTGTCCTGCTTCCACCTCTCCAGTTCCAGAAGCATGGGCTGAAGCTGAAAGTACTTGGCCTCTTCATACAGTAGTGTGTAATCCTGGAAGAGTTCAACATTGGAATTGAGAACAAAAGCATTCAACCATATCGCTACACAACAAGGACGACGCTGACAATACCATCAATGGCGCGGAATTATAGTCTCCAACAAACAGAGCTGCCGTCTAATGATTGAGGGTCCAAGGCCCCCAAATTAGTAACATCTAATGTTTGAAGGGAAACACAGTATTTAAAAAGCTTATAATGGATTGTCTTAGCAAAGAAATTGATTGTATACAGCTAGAATATGTGTCAGATTGAAAGAAGCAAAGTACATTGACACGCCCCAATGCTCTTGCAGACTGGTTTGCATATGGTTTCTACGCTAGATTTCTTATGATTGGCAAATCGGAGCTCCACAAAAAAATTGTATATTTTCAGAACAAATGCCTACACAGCCATACCAATATTTTCATATGTAAAAAACAAACAAGCTGACTGGTCCCCTTTAAATAGAGTTTACTATCAATAAAAATGGCTTAAAAATTAAACATTGCCTTTAATAATGCTAGACTAAAACCTGTATATACAACTTGCGGTACAGCTGATATTCTTGTTTTCTTTCTTCTAGAAAATAGAAGGAAGATTTGATGACCCTATTTGTTAATTGTAACATCTAAAGTCTTGTACAATCAAAGAGACATTATAAACATATTACAAAATTACTTCTTCACCCATGGATTTATGCAGCTGTTGTCAATGTCTTGCTACTGAATTCAGTGGGCAGCGTTTTATCTGCTGCTATTTAAGGGTTAATATTAGAGATGAGCGAACCCAGAGAGAAATGCACAGGATTTATACAGCGATACTCACTTTGAAATCATCAGAGATGAGAAGCTTTGATGTGCGCAGGAAGTTCAATATATAACGAAACATTTGGCCATCTCGGTCGATAAAATAATGTTGCTTTAAACTGTCCAGCACTATGGGCTCCGTCCCATCAAACAGTCTTCCGATTCTGCAGAAGGAGAATTCAATTCATTATATAGAGATCAGATACAACTAAATATTGGGCGACAAGTAATATACAAGAGAACCTGGACAAAGCAATGTTCACAGACGCGAGTCTATGCCGCGAATGACACAATGTGCTAGCCACAAGATACAATCGTGATCCCTTGGTATTCTCTATAGCCGGGTCAGTCTTGGGACCTGCTCAAGGCTACATCGCACTGTGCCACCTATATCATATAAATTAGTAGGAAATAAAGGATGATCAATGAAACACCGTACCACAATAGCCTGTCCACAAAACGCTCCTACTGTTAGTATAGACATCCGGCCTTGGCATAGTGTGACCACTAGGTGGCACTGCTCAGGTACCTGCAAAGCATTTCATTTTAGCAGAGACAGGATACATAGAACGATCTATACAACTCATTTTCAGATTGACTTTAGGGGAATCTGTCACATTGCTGTCCACAGATTAGATGCATGTATGCATGCATGCATGCATGCATGTATGTATGTATGTATGTATGTATGTATCAAATATACAAAAGATGCCATCTGTTGTATACAAGAAAAGGTGGGCAACCATCTGTTTTACAGATGCCTGTCCACATGCATGCTGAAAATAGCATAGACGATAGAGGAGAGAAATTCAGCATATATTGCAAAAAGTATATTTATTCAGTAATGCACAATAAAAAACACATAAGAATTCAGGCTAAGAGGTAGTCCGATAATAAAGTGCTTACAAGTCAGGTGAATATATATGATATGCTTATAATAGATCCATAGATTGATATAATTGCACGTTGCCCCACTCCAAAAAATAATAAGTAAAAAAAAAAAGTACAAAAAGAGTGAGCTAGGATAAAAATCCCAAAATAAGCACATATATCATAGTCCCACTGGCTGCTGTATGGGCGAAGATGGGGGTGAAACAGTATATAAAAGCTATATAAAAAGCTCTGTGCCCCACTCCACCCACCAGAAATCGTGTTATCCCTGCGGGATAGTTACCTGACAAGGGAGCACAGCACGAGTAGAGGAGAAAAAATAGTGAGGGTGAAAGCCCAACGTAGGTTTCGTGGCGTCCCAGGCCGCTTTATCAAGGGCAAGGAGTCTGAATTCTTATGTGTTTTTTATTGTGCATTACTGAATAAATATACTTTTTGCAATATATGCTGAATTTCTCTCCTCTTTCGTCTATGTATTTATGTATGTATGTATAATGTGATCGGATAGAGCTGGAGAGGCAGAGCAGAATGATATATAGCTTGTGGGAAAAGATTCAGTATAACTTGTATTTTATTCATTGCAATCCCTGGATTTGTATCCATAGGAGTCCAGTGGGCGGTGCTACTAGTGATTGATAACCATCTCTGCATGCACAGTCACACAGGTCAGACTGTCACTGAGTAGCACGGCCCATTGGACTCGTGTATACAAACACCAGGGATTTTAGTGAATAAACACCTTTTACTAAAACTTTTTTCACAAAAATGTCCAGCGACCTGACCAGCTCTTCGTGCTCTATAACCTCCTGTCTGCAGATTGGATATCATATTCAACAGGATCTCTTTACAGAACTACTTCTGACCAGACCAGCAAGAAGTCTCCATCCATGAAGCCTGAGGCAGTAATAGAAAACGGATCCCAGTACTGAGACTAGTTAGAAAATTGCATAAGCTCAAAGATTGAAAGTGAATAAGTAGAAAATGAAGGTATAACATGCAAAACGGGAGCTGTTCTGTTACAGTGACTGTTTCTATTAAAGAATTGGCATTAAGTTATTTCTTTACACTTACTACATCTATAGAACATGATATGAACAAAGCATTGTAGACAAATATATTCGCTTCCTAATGATTGCTGAATGGGGAGTTTGACTAGGGTTATTATATAGGTGGCTCACAGACCCAGCGAGGCCTCAACGTGACTGGCTGACAAACTTACAAGATAGCCAACCATATCCATACAGGCAATGATGCAGAGACGGACATCATGCCATACAGACAACAGAAGTCACGCTGCCCGAATCACAAGCAGCGGGAATCAGAGACCGGCTCTTATAAACAGGAGTCAACCTGAAAATATACACTTTACCATTTCCAGGGTAAATAATGTAACTTTGGCTTCAAACTAGAGATATTTAAAAAACATATGAATATTGTAGAACTAGTTTATCAGATGCATAGCTTTTTGTATATTTGCATTCATAAGGAATTTGAAAAGTTTAGACATTTCTATCAGATAAAAGTCATTCAGGAGGGAGCCAGTTTGTGGAAAAATAAAGGAGTTGGGAGCTTGGTTATAGACTCTACAGTCCAGAATATTTCATATACAATGTATAAAAAACAGCGCCCCCCCCTGTCTATGGGCTGTGTCTGGCACTGCAATGTAGATTCATGCTATTTATAATATTGTATTTCTCAAAAATGAAAGCAGGCTGGTCTGGGTCTGGGGAGGACATTCTCGTTTTGTTGCACACACACAAGACTGTAGTTTTGATTGATCACCAAAACGAAATACAAGATGTGATGTTATAAAGGAAGGAAAATTGTCCAAACCTCTCCCCGTGTCTCAGTAATGTTCACTCCCTAAAAACCAGTCTGCTCCGGTCACAGCTCCATCTACAGCGGAAAGGAGGTCTACGTGTCTGATTAGTTCTGAATGACGGTTACATAAGGAAGCTCACAGCGGACACATGAAGAAGTCACCAATCCTCAGACCTTGAGTGGAGACATGGAGAAGGCCATTTACACAGCACACGATAAGTACACAGACCACCAAGATCAGCACTCATCCATCAGTCAAATACAAGTAAGAAGCACTGCCCCCTACAGGTTGTACTGGACCCTGGTGTAACTGCACCAACACTGCAGTAGAGACTCCTTCAGTGTATAGGGAAGCCACCTTATACACTATGTAACATGCGGCCAGATGAGCCATGCTTTCTACATGCTTAGAGGAGTGACCGAGGTGAACTAGACAGGCAGTATAGCCGATTCTCTCTTCATACTGCAGCTCACAATGAGCACTATATCCATGCCGATGTAGATACTGGACCCATCGACCTTACCAGTGCATGGGGTCCGCTGAGCTGATGGGTCCCAGCAGACGCAGATCACCTCTGCCTTGTAATGTCCATGCTTCCAATATGTCTGCTCAGTATACAGTAGAGTCACGAGAACAGGGGTAGACAAGGTACCGGGGGGTTTGTAACGCCACTACAGGGAAAGCATTGTCTTGCAATTAAATATTAGATGCAAAATAAAGGTGCTACCTTGTCTCCTGGGATATCTACTGCTGTGTGAGCAAATCTCAATACAACAAGTATCTATCCTGAGGATACTCTAATGCTCGGCGCACGTACGGCTCATATTTTCCAACATATACAGTTTATCCAAAGCAGGATCCCAAAGAGTTTTCTCCCCACAGCAGGAAATAACATCATCGATGCTTTTATACCATTAAATTACAGCAGCAGCGCCAAATGAAGGGTTATTATCTGAACTATACAGGGGTGGTTAGTCCTGTGGATTTTTACGCCCAGTTTAGGATTGTGTTCTGACCATGCATTATTTTCCTCTTGTGATTCATGGGGTTTTCTGCTGCTGAGTATGTAATGGTCCTCAGATTTGTCGGCTGTTTACTGTAGGATTACGACAGGTTGGGTAATTATATGTGTGCACACGTGACCTGACCTCAGAAGCACTGGGCTCTGCCGCAGCCTGTGCAGAACGCAGGAGTCATGCGAGGACACCCTGCACACTGGCTGCTCTGCACTCCGGCTCCGCTTACATGTACCCACAACTCACTTGTCAATTTGTTTTCGGCTTGCAGGGCACAACACGCCTCTAAAAAACACCTATGGCATGCCAATTGTTTGAGATTATAGCGCGAGGTGTCATTAGAGTCGTAGGAGTTTTATTCAGGCAGATTAGTTGATAAGGACATACCAAAAACGACACAAGAAATCCTTAAATAAAGATTTGTAAAGAAGGTGGGATTACACACATGTACAATGTATCCAGACCTGAGATTACAGCTTCTCCTGCATGATCTTCACACCAAGTACGTGTTACATACTACTGTCTATAGCCGGCTCTTACCAAATAATCAGAGACACAAAACCTCGGAATTAAAGGGGTTGTCCAGGAGGAAAAGAAAAAAATATTGCCAAAAGGTAAAATAATATAACTTCAGTATGATGCAGCACAGAGCTTCCCCCTCTGTCTGTGATGAAGGGGGCTGGCTTTTCTATAGCTAAACCAGCCTCCTTTTATGTCAAAAGTGATTTATAAATAGAGAAGGGTTAATACCCCAGGGTCAACCATCGAGAATCCTACTTCTTTGTATATGCACATTGAGCCAACTTTCCCTTTCTGGGCCCAATATGAATAGTATAAATGGACATTGGCTGGAGAATAACCTCCGCTTGTACATTGTATCATATGGACTTATTCATGAACTATTCATGAACATATAGTAATGTCATTATACACCACAGAAGATGCTCTTCAGTTTTTCCCTATAAAATAGTTCCAGGACTTGTGTTCCTCTACGGGGGGTGAAATCACCTTCTGCTTTTGTGATTTGTGCAGGTCCGTATATATTGTTGTAGTTATTTGAAAAATGTTCAATAAAAAGAATCTGATTAAAAAAATAAATAAATGGAGAAGGGAGGTGGCTTAGCTAGTGAAATGAGCCACGGAGCCAGCCCCATTCATCACATCACTGACACAATGAACGGTAAGCCCCCCGCTGTGTAAAGAAAAAGAAGCTGGAAGTACCTGGCGATGGGGTCAGGACAGTATTCTGCTTCATTAGACAGATGAGAGAGAGGGCAACACCAGTAATGGCGAATCTGAGCAGTCCCGGATATGAAGAACAATAACAATGTACACGTGGATAAGAGTAAATCAAAGACATGAGAGTGGACAAATTCCACATTTTTATTTTTTATTTCACAGGTTTTATCTTTTGCCATTTGTCTTTTTATCTTATATATGTTTGTTTCTTTTACTTTTTCCTGTGTCTTGGGGGAATCTGGGCTAAGAAGATCTGTGTGATCCCAGGATTCATTCGTATGCAGATCCCAGATAATGAGATCTACTGGCCCGATACATTGGATAAACATAGGCCAATGAACGACTGATTGTTGGTTTATGGCCCCAAACACATCAGACTACATTTGCCAATATTGGATTTTTTTAGCCGATGACGCATCTGGAGCAGATCATCAGCTGAATAAATCCAACATGCCTGACTGGTGTTTTGATTGAGTATGATCACCTGGAGTGTTGTATTAGCCTGTTATAAGGAAAGGGAGGATGCAGATCATCTTAGCTCCATCACTTTAAAAAGATCGGCCTGAGAACTGTTTAAGGTCAGAGTTTTATGCAGCGTTATCTGCAAACTACAGGACACCATTGGTTTTTGTCGCTGCTACATGAGGTATATTCGGCAGTGACCGGAGGGGGTTACAGCTATATCCATGCAGCAGAGATCCAGGCAGGAAAGGGGAGTCCAGAATTAGAATAAAATGGCTCATTTCTTAAAAAAAAAAAAAAAAAAGCATCAGACTGTCCACAGGTTGATATAGCACTGCGCTAATTATTCTCCCATATTGCTCCTATTACAGGAGAATCCGAAGGTGTGAAGAAAGAGGCGTGGAGGGACATCTCCGATATGTAGGGCAGGAGCAGAGGGAGCAAACTCCAGACTGGAGCTCATTTAGCAGTTTCTTTCTAATAGAATGACTATTCTCAGTGGTAGGAACAAAGCTTTTCCTCCAGAAACACACCACTGGACAATAAATCAAAGCATGGTTTACGGAAAGCCCTTGTGCACACCTGAAACATCTCAGTGAACAACACAGTTACCAAAATCCTCCCTGGTGAAACCTCACGGGAAGCTACACATGTCCGATACACTGCGGATGTGCAGGCCGGATGGGAACCTTCAGCGTATTACACTAGAAGCAATACCACATCTCACCCACACACTGTAGAAAAGATCCGCAGAGCAAGTTTCCTGCAGAGCGGCTTTCAATGCCACAGCTTTGGATTGGGGGGAAATTTCACATCAGAAAAGCTTGTACATGTGAACGTACCCTTAGGCTATGTGTACAAGACGAGGATTCACATGCGGAAGGTTCTATTTGGAACACGGCACCCGCTAAACTGATGATATTTTTAAAATCTCATCTACACATTGCAGGAAATTTCCGTGCAAATTTTATCATTTACAGCAAGTCAATTCTTTGACCTGAATTTAAATGCAATGAAAGACGTGAATTCTGCAGCAAATCCCAACAAAATCTGGTCAAGGAACTGTGGAATTGCACGGGCAAGTCTGCCGGCTGTCTGAGAAACCGCAATGTAAGCAGGTAAAGCCTGTAATATGGTCGCAGCAGAGCTTATGATACAATATACACCTGGCACAGGTGACCAAGGGCCAGCGCTGTGGAAAATTTACCTACCACCACAATGTGATTCTACTGTTAAAGGAATGCCCCATTTCTTTCTTATTCTGCTATACAGCTCAGGGTGCATTTACACTGGACAACTCCAGGTGTTTAATACCTATTAGGACACCGCACATCCAGACACACAGAACGATGATTACTAAAATCGATCTGTGAGCACAGAATATCATTGCTCTTAGCAGCACATTGTCTCTACCCAGGACGATGTGCTATTGAAAACGATGAATTTTATATCTGCTTAAAAATCATTTCACCCTACGAACAAGTGTACTTCTCTATGGGTACATTTACACTGACCGATTATTTGGAGAGAACATTTTTAGAAACAAGATTATCAGCCTGTCTAAACAGGCCACCAGAACACTTGTTCGTAGGGTGAAATGATTTTTAAGCAGATATAAAATTTATCGTTTTCAATAGCACATGCTTAGTGTGGGGTGTTAGGATTGGCCTTGGGACCAAAATACAGGAGACATTTTCCGAGTAAGACTGTACTAATTTCATCAGAGGGACCCCAAGATGTCATTTGCAGGGCAGTACACATCTCCTTACCCGTGCAGTAAGAGCTAAGATCTCAGCTGCCATCAGCATGTTTATGCCTCACAGTTATGGTGAGACTGTCAGGCCGGCAGTGAAGTAACTTCATCTTAACAGAAGGAGTTCTTCTAAGGGTATGAATAAGTCCACAGAGCAGAGCAAGTCCCTCTCTCTCCGAGGGTTGATGCTCTTCAGGTCACTATCCTCAAGGGAGACGTTTTCTAAGTACAGGACAAATTTCTAATTCCCATCTGCAAAGATTGTGCCTCCCCTGAAGATGTCTGACACAGCCACTCTGGGGGCCAGACATAGACTTGCGTCTCCAGTCCGCCACAAGGCACGGCAGCAGAGCTGATATGTACTCTGACAGCGTGTAACTGAAGGTGCAGGTCTCCAAATAGCCGGTCAGACTTACTTACCACAAGCAGCAGTGAAGCCTTAACGGATATCAGTCCTGACATGTGGCTTACAATTAGAGAGGCATTATAGGCATTGTCACTGCATGTCGACAGCCGGGCTTCACAGAAATGAAACAGCTAGCACACCATTAGGATCCCAACCATTACCGCTCACAGCCATTCATCCCAGATACTCGGAGACCATACACATTCACCACCTTCATCTAGATGAATAATCCTATAATGGGGCAGATAATCTTTTTGGATTACAATGAATGAGACAGACCAGAGATGCCCAGCCGCCCGACAAGGGAGATATTTCGGAACTAGAAGTAAAATATGAGGCGATGTATACAGCAAACACCTTTACCCCGATCTACTTGCAAATAGGCCTCGTAAAAGAGAATTTAAAGTAAGCAAGGGGTTAATATCGACGTGACAGATAAGCGGTCGATGCTGTAATGTACATTTCTCTCAGTGTCAGATTAACTGCACGACCAACACTATACCTCATCCATGTCAGCGGGGAGAGGTCCTGACTGCCCATCACTTCTGGTGATGGAAGGATGGAGGCGCGGTGGGACAGACACACACTACAAAGCATCATTTGTTATATTAACATTGACTGTTTCTGTTGCTCTAAGACAGGAAAGGTTTTCATTTGTTATCTAAGCTGTGGGGCATCCATGTCCACCCCCGGCGCTTAAGGGGAGAAGGAAAAAAAAAAAAAAAAAAATCAATGAGTTATCAGCCGTCAGGATGAAGTCTGCACATTACTGGAGTTTTATATTTTTTTTATTTAACTAGACCTACAATATCCAATAAGACAATTACAGAGAGCGGGTCAATCTCCAGATAGTAAAAAACTGTCCGCTTCTACACACAGCACATGTACACCTACCGTATACATTGTTCCCGACAGATACCGTTACAATCAGCCCTTCTATGGACTGTTAATACGGAGGTGCCAGTGCAGGGTAAGAGCTCATGCCTACTGGCACCAAGTCTGTAAGGAAGTGCAAGAAAGCCAAACGTCCTCCTAGTACCGAGCCGCGTGACACCTGTGCACCACCATGGATGCAGTGTATGTGTATAGACAGAGCTTCTCGAGGAAGACACCTGTGCACCGCCATGGACGCAGTGTATGTGTATAGACAGAGCTTCTCAAGGAAGACACCTGTGCACCACCATGGATGCAGTGTATGTGTATAGACAGAGCTTCTCAAGGAAGACACCTGTGCACCACCATGGATGCAGTGTATGTGTATAGACAGAGCTTCTCGAGGAAGACACCTGTGCACCGCCATGGACGCAATGTATGTGTATAGACAGAGCTTCTCAAGGAAGACACCTGTGCACCACCATGGATGCAGTGTATGTGTATAGACAGAGCTTCTCGAGGAAGACACCTGTGCACCGCCATGGACGCAATGTATGTGTATAGACAGAGCTTCTCAAGGAAGACACCTGTGCACCGTCATGGATGCAGTGTATGTGTATAGACAGAGCTTCTTGAGGAAGACACCTGTGTTAAGCCGAATGGAGCCTGCACAGATTGGTTATCTGCGTCATAGAGATAGAAAAAGTATTTCTGCATGAAGTCGGAGACATGCACATGTGACGTACAGGCTCCATGTACAAAGGAGCCAGAAAAGCACCATGTGCCTGGGCTGCTTACTAGAGTAATGCTGGCCATACACCGAAAAACAGCTGTCAGACTAGGGCTTGTTCATGGCACAATTATCTTAATGTCTCGGTACACAAGTGTAATTTTGGTTAGATAAAAATCATTTCAGATATCTTTAAATGGAGCTTGTACTGAACTGCTCGGCAACTTGAAGGGAACACCAAGAGTTTGTGCTTAGTTTGAACAGTCATTTTGCGCTGACAGGCCCCCTTTTGGTATGCTCACACTACATCTTTTTCAGATAGGTCAGCTCCGAAACTCAACTGAAAAAGTGCTTAAAAAATGCTAAAAACACTGAACATAGGCACTGGAATGTCCGACGACTTGCCGAGCATACGTTCACTTGTTTGGAGCTTTCTTTAACCGTTTTAGGCTTTGAAAGCTGTAAAGTGGTTAAAAGAAGTAACCTGACCATTCTCCATGTGGCTTCTGCTTTAGAACCCATCACCACTATTGTATAAGTAACGTGAGCAAGAAAAAGCTGCAAAAAAAGACTCAAGACTCTTCAGGAAAAACATGAGAAACGCAGCAGAACATTAGCATCTAACAGATGGCGTGTGCACATACCCTTTAAGTGTCTGATGTGATGGATTGGATTCTTCTGCCCACTGACACATAAGAATTATCACTACACACAGCTATTTTAGGTGAGATATATTTAATTATCAGTTATATCTTTTTAATATAAGTTCCCAAACTCACGTTATTTGCAAAGGAAGATGATGGATGGCCAGTGTACATCAGTATCACAGGGACTCATGTTCTAGATTATGCAATGTGAAAGGCTATACCAGGCCATTCTTCTATTCGCTTCTGTACTGATCGTTAGCAATAAAAGTGATATTTTACAGACCGCTGTATAAATGACAGCATGCCTCATAATATATGGCGATTATAAATGTGTAAATCTTTACTTGTCCCCACCAAATAAAAGCCCCCAACTATTCACAGGTTTCCTCTAAACTCCCGTCTACTGTAACTAATAACAAGCGGCTGCTCAGGAGGAGGATTTAATACAGAAGTGCTGCTCCCGGAGCCTGTGAACAATACATGTGGTTATAAATATCTCACATTTACTTAAGTTGTGAAAATGGCCTTCAATGAAAGAGCATTTTGCATATAAAAAAGCGTCCTTAATATTTCTAAACCCTCTTGAATATGTATGAATGCCTCTATAACCAGCGCTTAAGAAAAAAAGCAACCACGAGGAATGAGTGCGGATAAGCTTTCTGCAAAGAGCACAGAAAATATTACAAATTTACCCATCAGCAGAATATATCTACATAGAGTATTTTCTTATTTTTAAATCTTCATAAGATCTATGAAAATAGCTTCAAGACAGAACAGAACGAAACCAAAGTAAGATCCATGCCAACGATTTACAACTAAACAATATGATGCAAAACCAATGCAAGTCCTGAACAATGGGCAGTGGAGTTCCAGGAAAAGCTCGTTATTGGAAATTCTGGGAAGGCATCTGAGAAGCTGGCATCTTTGCCTCGGAGCAGTATACACACCCAGAATGTTGCCCAGGGTGGAGAGCGGTGGAGACGTTCCGAGTACACTTCATTGTGCAATATCACACAAAGTGCCAGAGCTTCTTGGTAACAGCGCTATAAAAAAAAGGACACGCCAAATAAAGATCAGATTTCAGAAAGTGGCAGGAGTCACCGGCGTCACGCCTAGACAGTGCCAACCATTCTGTAGAGAGGTGGATCACTGTAAATGCTTGAAAGACAAGAAAAATGGTTCTTCTTGGGTGGATCCTATCTCATGCTGGAGGAATAAATAATAGACTAATAGACTTACCTAGACTCCGGGTACTTTGTTAAAGTTGCCAAACTGCTTGTGTACATGTGTCCACCCACATCAATGTGAACTGGCGCATTGGACTTTGTGAGTTGTGCGGGCGTAGGGATGCCTTGGTTGTTTAGAGGGGAGGCCGGTGATCTGGTGATCAGAGGTCTTGACATGTTGGGTCGGGTGTCCTAAGGGAATAAAACAAAGATGGAATGAGGTTTTCTTACACACAATTACCAAGCAATGCTGAATAAGAAAGGTGAATATTAATACTGCCACACACTCTCTCCTTATTACAATGGCAACATATCAGAAAACAAGCTAAAGCCCAATCATTTCTAGAATGTTCCCTGATAGCTTTAACATTTTATTAGGACTTGTGGCTGAGGTCAAATCCCACCAAGGACAACATCTGCAAGGAGTTTGTATGTTCTCCCCGTGTTTGTGTGGGTTTCCTCCGGGTTCTCCGGTTTTCTCCCACACTCCAAAGCTATATGGATAAGGAACTTAGATTGTGAGCCCTAATGGGGACAGCCATGATAATTTATGTAAAGCGCTGTGGAATTAATGGCGCAATATAAATAAGTAAAAAATAAATTAAAAAAAAAACAGAATTAAAAGGGAACTTGTCAGCACTATCAGGCTGCCCTAGAAATATGTATGTAGTACAAGCAGAGCCAGCATGACTATGACTAGCCTCTACCCTCTGGCTTGGCCTGGTTGATTGATTTCATAAATATAGAGAAACCTATATTTAAGTAGGTTTAATTTTAAAGAACATTTCTACAAACTTCACCCAAGACAGACTCCAACTCTGCAGGCCTGGGGCCTAATCTGCATGCGTAGTAGTGACAGCTGTTGACCGGTCTCTCCCGATCTATGCAACATGGCAGGGAAAGCTTGGGGGACCCTGACCAGGTGACTGCTTTACCTGCTCTTTGCTCCTTTTCAAGCCATGTCTTCTTTGAAACACCACATGGTTTAGAGTAAAACGTACAGGTCCACAATGAGGGAGCCTGACCCTAACCTTGGGCAGCATGAATGACCCGAGAGGTTCCCTTAAATTTATATTCTAGGAGGCGGCAGGTAAGGCCTTAGAAAGATCTTACTCCACAATGTGCACATCATTAACAACCATCACCAGATATGAAGAGGTCAGTACAACTAAATAATCCATCCGTCAGCCCTGACAGCAGAGGGCAACATTATATGGCCTATTAATAGACGACTGACAGACTATGGTGATGCCTGGGACTCACCACTTGTCATTAATTTACCTAAATTTACTTTACAGAAGCAGTAAAATATAAAAATATGGCCAAATGGAGCAAGTAATGTCTATAAACCAGAGAAGTTACCTTGTAGCAAATAATCAGGGGGTGCCCTAATTTAAGGTGCACTGCTCTGGACACTAGTAGACTATAAAACGGTACAAAGTAGTTATGTACTGCGTGTCTGCATCATCCCCTGTGAGCGCAGGTTTTGTAAGGCTTTGATGATATGTACACAGTTTATCCAAACAGCAACAGGGCACAAAACAACCTCTTGCAGATCCATGTTTGAGCTAATTGCCCTCTTGAGAGATTGGGACAAGGGCATATCACTCTCAATTACATCTGATCCTGGAGTGCAAGCGGATAATGCAATGCTGGGGGGAACAACAGGCGTTAATTGATGTAATGAGAGGGTCTTAGAAATACTCCCCACTCTGTGCAGACTGCTGATAAGAAATAAATCCAGCCGTAAAAGGCAGAATCCACCCCTGCAGGAATCCATCATTTCAAGACGGGAGGGCCACAATTGCTGCACAGCTTGACTTGCAGGATTTCAGTCTTGGCACAAACTGTCAAGCGACAGCTCAATAAGGTACAAATTACACCAGCTCACCGGCAGCCGGCCTATAACCTACACAGCTACCGGATCCTACAGGCTGGAGTTTACATTATAGTCTGGATTTACAAATATTTACTTGGAACTAAATCTTTTCAAGTAGCAGGTAAAGCACAGCTACATGGAGAGACCCCTGAGCCACCAACATGCCGGCAGATGTGTGCAAAACAGATATGCCAAGTTGGTCAAAGAAAAGGGTTGTCCAGTGGGTACATCTTTTTGTTTACCAATTGCTCAGAATGGGTTAAAAAATAAAAAAGGGAGTAATACCTCCAAAATCCTCTAGCACTGAGGAAGGTCTCTTCTGCGTCCAGTGATTGACCAAAGAGACATCTCCTGTCAGCCAAACCACCGACTCGGACTCCTCAATTTCCCAGACTCCCGACTCCAACTCCACAGCACAGCCTCATTACTGAGTGTGTACATAAAGTGCAGCACAGATTCATCTCACTGCCTCATTACTGAGCGTGTACATAAAGTGCAGCACAGATTTACCTCACTACCTCATTACTGAGCATGTACATAAAGTGCAGCACAGATTCATCTCACTGCCTCACTACTGAGCATGTACATAAAGTGCAGCACAGATTCATCTCACTACTGAGCATGTACATAAAGTGCAGCACAGATTCATCTCACTGCCTCACCACTGAGCATGTACATAAAGTGCAGCACAGATTCATCTCACTACTGAGCATGTACATAAAGTGCAGCACAGATTCATCTCACTGCCTCACTACTGATCATGTACATAAAGTGCAGCACAGATTCATCTCACTGCCTCATTACTGAGCATGTACATAAAGTGCAGCAGATTCATCTCACTGCCTCACTACTGAGCATGTACATAAAGTGCAGCACAGATTCATCTCACTGCCTCAGTACTGAGCATGTACATAAAGTGCAGCACAGATTCATCTCACTACTGAGCATGTACATAAAGTGCAGCACAGATTCATCTCACTGTCTCACTACTGAGTATGTACATAAAGTGCAGCACAGATTCACCTCACTGCCTCACTACTGAGCGTGTACATAAAGTGCAGCACAGATTCATCTCACTGCCTCAGTACTGAGCATGTACATAAAGTGCAGCACAGATTCATCTCACTGCCTCACTACTGAGCATGTACATAAAGTGCAGCACAGGTTCATCTCACTGCCTCATTACTGAGCGTGTACATAAAGTGCAGCACAGATTCATCTCACTGCCTCAGTACTGAGCATGTACATAAAGTGCAGCACAGATTCATCTCACTACTGAGCATGTACATAAAGTGCAGCACAGATTCATCTCACTACTGAGCATGTACATAAAGTGCAGCACAGATTCATCTCACTGCCTCAGTACTGAGCATGTACATAAAGTGCAGCACAGATTCATCTCACTGCCTGACTACTGAGCATGTACATAAAGTGCAGCACAGATTCATCTCACTGCCTCACTACTGAGCATGTACATATAGTGCAGCACAGATTCATCTCACTACTGATCATGTACATAAAGCACAGCACAGATTCATCTCACTGCCTCACTACTGAGCATGTACATATAGTGCAGCACAGATTCATCTCACTGCCTCACTACTGAGCATGTACATAAAGTGCAGCACAGATTCATCTCACTGTCTCACTACTGAGCATGTACATAAAGTGCAGCACAGATTCACCTCACTGCCTCACTACTGAGCGTGTACATAAAGTGCAGCACAGATTCATCTCACTGCCTCACTACTGAGCATGTACATAAAGTGCAGCACAGATTCATCTCACTACTGAGAATGTATATAAAGTGCAGCACAGATTCATCTCACTGCCTCACTACTGAGCGTGTACATAAAGTGCAGCACAGATTCATCTCACTGCCTCACTACTGAGCATGTACATAAAGTGCAGCACAGATTCATCTCACTACTGAGCATGTACATAAAGTGCAGCACAGATTCATCTCACTGTCTCACTACTGAGTGTGTACATAAAGTGCAGCACAGATTCATCTCACTGTCTCACTACTGAGTGTGTACATAAAGTGCAGCACAGATTCATCTCACTACTGAGCATGTACAGTGCTGGCCAAAAGTATTGGCACCCCTGCAATTCTGTCAGATTGCAATCATTTTCAGGAAGAAACTGAGTATTATCACAAATTGTTTGGTATTATTCTCTACATTTAATTTGCTTGCAAGGAAAAAACACAAAAGAGAATGAAGCAAAAATCAAATCATTGATCATTTCACACAATACTCCAAAAAAGGGCCGGACAAAAGTATTGGCACTCTCAGCCTAATACTTGGTTGCACAACCTTTAGCCAAAATAACTGCGAACAACCGCTTCCGGTAACCATCAATGAGTTTCTTACAATGCTCTGCTGGAATTGTAGACCATTCTTCTTTGGCAAACTGCCCCAGGTCACTGATATTTAAAGGGTGCCTTCTCCAAACTGCCATTTTGATATCTCTCCACAGGTGTTCTATGGGATTCAGGTCTGGACTCATTGCTGGCCACCTTAGAAGTCTCCAGTGCTTGCTCTCAAACCATTTTATAGTGCTTTTGGAAGTGTGTTTTGGGTCATTGTCCTGCTGGAAGACCCATGACCTCTGAGGGAGACCCAGCTTTCTCACACTGGGTCCTACATTATGCTGCAAAATTTGTTGGTAGTCTTCAGACTTCATAATGCCATGCACACGGTCAAGCAGTCTAGTGCCAGAGGCAGCAAAGCAACCCCAAAACATCAGGGAACCTCCGCCATGTTTGACTGTAGGAACCGTGTTCTTTTCTTTGAATGCCTCTTTTTTTTCCTGTACACTCTATGTTGATGCTTTTTGCCAAAAAGCTCTACTTTTGTCTCATCTGACCAGAGAACATTCTTCCAAAACGTTTTAGGCTTTCTCAGGTAAGTTTTGGCAAACTCCAGCCTGGCTTTTTTATGTCTCGGGGTAAGAAGTGGGGTCTTCCTGGGTATCCTACCATACAGTCCCTTTTCATTCAGACGCCGACGGATAGTACGGGTTGACACTGTTGTACCCTCGGACTGCAGGGCAGCTTGAACTTGTTTGGCTGTTAGTCGAGGTTCTTTATCCACCATCCGTACAATCTTGTGTTGAAATCTCTCATCAATTTTTCTTTTCCGTCCACATCTAGGGAGGTTAGCCACAGTGCCATGGGCTTTAAACTTCTTGATGACACTGCGCACGGAAGACACAGGAACATTCAGGTCTTTGGAGATGGACTTGTAGCCTTGAGATTGCTCATGCTTCCTCACAATTTGGTTTCTCAAGTCCTCATACAGTTCTTTGGTCTTCTTTCTTTTCTCCATGCTCAATGTGGTACACACAAGGACACAGGACAGAGGTTGAGTCAACTTTAATCCATGTTAACTGGCTGCAAGTGTGATTTAGTTATTGCCAACACCTGTTAGGTGCCACAGGTAAGTTACAGGTGCTGTTAATTACACGAATTAGAGAAGCATCACATGATTTTTCAAACGGTGCCAATACTTTTGTCCACCCCCTTTTTTAGGTTTGGTGTGGAATTATATCCAATTTGGCTTTAGGACAATTCTTTTTGTGTTTTTTTCATTGAAGACAAATTAAATGAAGAGAATAATACCAAAGAATTTGTGATTTCAATCATTTTCAGGAAGAAACTGAGTATTATCTGACAGAATTGCAGGGGTGCCAATACTTTTGGCCAGCACTGTACATAAAGTGCAGCACAGATTCATCTCACTGCCTCACTACTGAGCATGTACATAAAGTGCAGCACAGATTCATCTCACTGCCTCACTACTGTGCATGTACATAAAGTGCAGCACAGATTCATCTCACTGCCTCACTACTGAGCATGTACATAAAGTGCAGCACAGATTCATCTCACTACTGAGCATGTACATAAAGTGCAGCACAGATTCATCTCACTACTGAGCATGTACATAAAGTGCAGCAGATTCATCTCACTGCCTCATTACTGAGCGTGTACATAAAGCACAGCACAGATTCATCTCACTGCCTCACTACTGAGCATGTACATAAAGTGCAGCACAGATTCATCTCAACTAAAAGCCAAGACCCTTAGATCAGGAACAGAACAGACATTTATAGGACATTTCATAACTTTCCCAAATTCTTATGAAAACATTCACAGCACATCCCGCATTGTACTACTGTACCCAATGTATTATATATTTTAGGAGTCTGAGGGGGTCCATTTTATACAGACTCCACAGCCCTGTCAGCAAGTAGAGACCGCTTAGGATTACGGGGGCAGTGTTGAGACAAGAGTGGAGGGGAATCGGTGAGGTGAGTATAGCACTGCTTTTTAACACTTTCTGAGCCATTGGTAAAAATAAAAAGGTTGTCCAGCTGGTAATTTTAAAGGCTTCTGAAAACACTGCTAGTCCTCAATCATTCCTTTCTCTAAGTAAACCAAATTCTATCATACCTCTGAAATGGTTTTTCCATGCACAGCTATGTTACGTAAAAACAGTAAAGCCTTTCCAAAAGTCGTCCACCCCCCCAAACTATAACACTTTGCATGTAGTGTGTTTTATAATATAGGACACTACAGACTTTAAGTAACAATGTTTTTTGGGCTATAAATGCCATTAAAAACTCTAAAATGCTAAGCATGAATCCGGTCGAAGGATACATTCATGCACGTATTTGATGCAGAAAATCTGCAGTATAGTGTAGCGGCTCGGCAGAAGACATTTCAATAAATCTGATTTCTAGCTGGAAATTGACATTTTACAGTCTGCGGCATGTCAGCTCTGTCAGTGGATTTCACTTGTTGGATTGGACGGGGTGAAATTCTAGACACTCGCGATACTGAGGCTCCCATGCGGTGGAATGACAAGTGAACCCGGTGCCCAATCAGCGCTGGCGTCACTGTCCCTGACTTCATACGAATTGAACATGAAGAGGAAGTCCGGGCTGCAGGAAGCCAACCGCATTTATGTGGAGAAGAAAACAAAATTCCATTCTCTCTCTTCAGTACCCTATAATCTTCAGGTCATATTTAGGTGCTAGGTATGACATTGGTTCTCACACCCAGTTTTTGGTCCAAGGCTGTCTTACTAAGGCTATGCTCGCATTAGATTTAATCATTCACCTGATTTACAGTATAAGCTGAAACGTCAAATGGGCGACACTGACCTTATGAAAAAAATAAATATATCAATCAATGAGATCCTATGGTGACAGATACCATGGCACGGCGTGCATCCGAAGCATCCTTTTCATCGGTACACAAATAGATGCCTAAACTCGATGTGAACAAATCCTATCACGCAATAAAGGTTCCTGCAATGGCAGCCCAAGTAAGAAATGGACCTCATACACCTTACTTATCGACTTACACATGGAAGGTGTTATCCGATTCCCTCCAGTAGTTTGGCTATGCATTAGGCCCTGTTCACACTGGCCATTCTTATAGAAGCCATTTAGTAAAATCGCGTAAGCCATAAAATCTATAGACTTACAATAACCACTTCAGATCAATAAAACCTAAAAAGAACTAATGAAAGTGTGAACAGATCTCTATAGCCATGCTCCAGCTCTTCATTGCACTGCCACCCATTTTTATCATGGGGTGCTAATAGGTTAAATATGCCATCTCAGGTAACTGGGACAACATTGGGTGGAGCAGTCGGTGCGTGAATTATCATCATATATCCTATATTACCTGGACTGAACCAAGTGCTGACATGACATTATGTAACCACCCTATGCAAAGTGCACCCAGTGACGAAGGTGGAGGCAATGCCAACCTTCCTTGATCTTATAATTGATCCCTTCCCTGGTTCACTCCCTTCCGCAGATTACCCTGCTGCATTGTAACTGGCAGATCTGGTAAATGTTACAGTATGTAAGAAATATACGGCTAGGAGGACGTAGCGTCTATACACTAAATGGCGGCACAATAACTACAGGCTTTGAAACAGATCGTCAACATTATTGGTACTTCTGGAAAAATAACCAATCAATAAATGATTACAGTGGGGCATTTTCTCAGCACATAAATCCTTTATAACTTCCATAAACTTATCGAAAAGCGCCTGGGGCCCACAGCCCTGAAATCAATGCAATCCATTAGATATCTGTATTTCACTTGCTCACAGCTCAATTGCCCAGCTAAGAATTATGATGAGAGAAGATTCATTTTCTATAGTTCTGCAGTTTTATTATGGCAGCTCAGAATTCACCGTGTAATGGATTTGGTGGGAAAAATCAGATAGGAAAGTTTTCTGTCTTGCCTTGTAAAAGCCCCTTGAAAAACAGTAGCACCCAACTGGTACAACGCCTTGCATGATCATTACTAAAAGATAACCCAGGGGTCCTCTGGTAGAAGTTTCAGTCAAATCTCTGGTGGGTTTTATTAAAAAAAAAAAAAAAAACTGTGTGAAGCCACCGACAGAGTAATGTTCACATTATGGGTTATTTATTTTTAAGAATTGGCAAAATGTAACAGTTTTCAAGGTAATACTTAAAAAAAACAAAAAACCTATAAGACCACGTTCAGTATTTGGTCAGTATTTTCCATCAGTATTTGTAAGCCAAAATCAGGAGGAGAACAATTAGAGGAAAAGTATAACAGAAACACATCACCACTTCTGTATTTATCACCCACTCCTGGTTTTGGTAAAAAACTCACCAAATACTGAATGTGTGAACATGGCCTTAAGTCTTTTTCCTGAATTTTTGGATGGAAAACCTCAGGTTTTTGGGGAGGATTTGGATAGTTTTCGCTCAGCTTCTGCTCCTAAAGCTCAGTGTAACCATTAGCCTTAGGGTATGTTCACACTGAGTTTTTGTGAAGAGTTCTTTTGGAATGGATCCCAAAAATATTATTTATAATCCGCTTCAAAACGCTTTGGAAACTCTTCCAATTCAGTATGGGTATGTGCTTGTAATCTGCCTGAAAAAGCACCGCAAAACATGAACTTATTGCTGTGCACATGTTCAGTCCTTTGTTACTTATTTTAAGCACTTACAGCGTATCCGTCGTTTTAATCTATTTTCATAAATCAATAGTACACATGAAAATGAATGGGCTATATGTGGGCGATACTAAGATGGGGTTTGGCCACAATTTTATCAAGTGGATTATGCTAGAAGACCCGAAACGTCTAGCATAAGGGGTAACGGGGAGATATCTGATAGATTTGGGCTTTTTAAGAGTACAAGACAGGGCTGCTGCCTGTCGCCATTACTCTTTGCTCTTGCAATTGATCCGTTACCATGCATCATTAGAAGACATCCTGGGATAGAAGGGTTTAAGTATAGGAACAAAGAGGAAAGGATCGCTCTATATGTGATGACTTGTTATTATGTCAATAATTCTAATATCTCCTTTCTAATTATAATGGATACAATTGAAAGATTCTGGACCTTTTCGGGCCTGACTAGAAATTGGTAAAGTCTACTCTGCTTCCTAGTAATTCACTCTGGGAAGGTTTGTCAAAGATTCCAGCGGTTCAGAAATGTAAATACCTGGGTATCTACACTACAAGAAAGCACAGGATTACATCCCTTTAAATCTAAGCCCTCTGGTACCCAAGATGAGGAATAAAGTGAGCCCTTGTGGGAACAACGAACCTTATGCCATGTATCCTGTATATGCTACATAGCTCCCCATCTGGATTCCCAAGTATGGGTTCAGGATAATGCAGAATATTCTCAGAGATCTAGTGTGGAAAAGAGGGGTCCCGAGGATAAGACTGGATGAGCTGCAGTTACCTAAAAATCAGGGGGCGCTAGCTTTGCCTCATATCTGGGGGTATAACAGCCTCCCAATTTCAGCATTTCAGGGGCTGGGCACTGGAGGGAACTCAGGAGGAAGGGACGATAGTACTAAACCATTTGGGTTGTGGGGATAATTTACTAGATTTGCTAGAATCTCATAAATTCAAGGGAAATTTGAGATGCTACCCCACTCTTTTTCGGGTTCATTACATTTGATGGACATGTAAAAAATGGTTGGGAATGCAGGCTCGGTCGAAGTATTCCACTCTTTGGAATAATCCTAGATTGAGGGAACTGCGGCATCTGGAGGGATTTGGGGAATGGAGAAATCAGGGGTTGAAGTACATATATCAGTTGTACTTAGATGGCCATTTTTGCTCATTTGACCACTTGAAGCAAGAGTTTAATTTGCATAATTTAGATTTTGTTAAATACCTGCAATTAAGACAAAACAGGCTCAGGAAACCATCTCTGATCTTACCATTTCCTCTATGGGTTGTTAGGCTTTGTAGTACACGATAAAACTACTAAGGGAATTATTTCTCTATTATATGACTCCTTGTTATTAAAAATTCTGGGAGATCCAATGGCATTGGTCAGGGCTAGATGGGAGAGAGACGTGGGAAACATTTCCACTGAGGAGTGGGAGGATGTGCTAGAATTGACAGGACTGGTCTCAATACAGCGCAGAGGAGGTCCGAAATGTTCCTCATACACAGGGTCTACAGAACTCCAAAAATATTACACAGAAGGATTCACAACAAAAGAGAAATACATAAACTGGTCCCAACAAGAAGAACAACACTAAAAAAGACCCCTACTATATACAAAGATGTTTATTACCAAATATTAAAAAGGGGGGCTTATAAGTGGTGGAGCAGGGAGGGGTCATATGTGAGGAAAAGGGATACTAGCCTTAGTTACGGTCTAGTGATTACCCTACCTTGCCGCGGAGGTTGGCACCCTAGAAACTAATATGGAGCCCCAGCTCAACATCAGCTTGCCCTCACTGACCCTAATAAACCCTACAATAGAAAAACACCACCATGAACAAAACTAATGTAAGTGACTTAAAAGAGCCAAACAAGATACCAAAAGAATGTAGATAAGAAAAAAATTAAACTTACACCCAATCACTTGGCTAGGGAAGTTAAAGGGTACTGCTTGTTAGGTGCTAGTTGTAATTAGGTATAATGAGGAAAATGCACCAAATTTGAGAGCGGTTGGGAGCCTGTCCCTATTCTTAAGCCTAATAGTGTCACTACCTTGCCACAGAGTTTGGCACCCTAGAAAGAGATATGGCGCCCCCACCCAACGTCGGCTGATCCTTAATAGCCCTAATAGACCCTGTAATGTTTAATTGAAAACCAAGAAAATAGACATATAAAAGTCTCACCAATCAGCTCTTGGTGAGCAATTATCAAACACCAAATCCACATGATATCCAGACTATGATCCTGTATAGCTCCTTTATTAAGGAGATATTGAACAAACCCAAATTGACCAATAATGATGAAGAAAACATATATACTTCATCTATTTAAATAGTGAAAAAACAGTTAAATAGATGGGCTGCCTAGTGGTCCCATCATTATAAACATGCCCCCCCCAAAAAAAATTATACTGACACTCCCTGCTCCACCATTTATAAGCCCCTCTTTTTAATATTTGGTAATAAAACTTGTTGTATAGAGTAGGTGGGTCTTTTTTAGTGTTATTATATAGTATGGGCCTATGGGCAGATGACTTGTCTACGCTGTAGAGAGGAGGGTGCGGACTTAATACATACGATTTGGTCATGCCCTCGACTAGTCGGGCTATGGGAAAGCATTAGCAGATTGATGACGGATGTTTATAACATTCAAATTCCGCTTAGTGCAAAATCCTGTGTGTTAGGCCTAGTGGGGGATGTGGGAGGTTCTTCCCAAGTTGGTCATTGCCAAAATATTCTATCAAATTAGGAAGTATATGGCCAAGCATTGGTTGGAAAATGGTCCTCCTTCGGTAGAGGAAGTGGTTTAGGGCTCGAACAATACCATTTTAACGGAAAAAAGATCTATATTAAGAGGGGTGTAATCGCCGAATTCGGGAAGCAATGGGGTGCCTGGATTAGATGCCCAGCCGCAGTTACAGAGGCGCTGGCAAAAGATGAGCATTTACGTTGTTTTTTTTTTAAAGCTGAAGAAAATGCATTTTTTGAAGCAAATATGTTGACAAAATACTCAAAGATGACCAAGCGCCTTTTTATCCTTCCCATTGACTTGTATTGTAAAGTTCTGAGCATTTCCTAAGGGTATGTGCCCACGATGCAGATTTTAAGCAGAAATTTCCTGAGTGTTTTTTCCTCTCCCTGGCACAAAAAAACGCATGCAGATTTTACATGCGTTTTTTTCTGCCAAGGAGAAGCGTTTTTTCAGCGTTTTTACATGCATTTTCGCCTTCGTTTTTTCAAGCGATTTTGAGCATCACTTGGAAAAGGGCTTGACAAGTTGGTCACACTATATAAATCCATGCAACCGGCATGGATTTATATTGTGTGACCGAGATTTCAGCTTAAAATACTGCACCTATAGTAAAAAAAATATATATATATTCATACACACCTCTCCGGCGGTCCCCGGTCTGCTCCAGGAGGCGTCCTCTCTCCTCGGCGGCTCACGGTGTTCTGCCAGGACCTGCGGTGACGTCATTTAATCAGCTGATGGTCACGCAACCATCACCTGACCGCTGATGTCACGGCAGGTCCTGCCAGTACACCGCGGGCCGCCGAGGCGAGAGGACACCGCCGGGAGGAGACTGGGGGCTGCTGGAGAGGTGTGTATGAATATTTTTTTTACTTTATAATTCTTTTTTAACTTGAAGGTGCCATGGTATCCGGGTTGGAGGAGAGTCTCCTCTTCTCCAGACCAGGGTACCATGGCACCTTCAAGTTAAAAAAGAATTATAAAGTAAAAAAAAATATTCATACACACCTCGCCAGCAGCCCCCAGTATCCTCCCGGCGGTGTCCTCTCGCCTCGGCGGCCCGAGGTGTACTGGCAGGACCTGCCGTGACGTCAGCGGTCAGGTGATGTATACATGCGGATGTTATGGGGTTCAGTGCAAGTCAATGGCGGCGATTTCACCACAAAATCGGAAAATAAATGGTTGTGCTGCGGATTTTTCCGCAATGATAATTCGCAGCGGAAATTTCCGCCACGGAAACGCATCAAATCCGCATCGTGGGCACACAGCCTAACTGAAAATTCTAGAAGAAAGTAGATGTTACTTTTAACCAATTGATGTCTTTAAAAGAAGTTCAAAAGCCTGAACATATGAATAGCGATTTGTTTTCCCATACAAATTAATATGATTATTCTTTTGATCATTTTGTTACTGCTTTTTCTGCCATTTCTTTCTTTGTGGCATAAAAATATGCATAGTGAACATACCCTAAGGCTACATTCCCATGATGAGTTTTTCACGCTGCGTATTTTTGAAAATAAAGGAAGTGACCTATTAAACTTAATGGGTGCAGAAAATCTGCAACATCAAAAACTAACCAAAAGCTCATCAAGGGAACGTACCCAAAGGCTATGTTCACATGTTGCGTTTTTGCTGCGTTTTTTATGTAAATTGTCAGCTGCATTTTACAGTACCAGCAAAGTCTATGAGATTTCAGGAATCTCGTGCACACAGCTTGGTTTTGTTTCCTGACTGTTTTGTCAAAGAGCTGCGTTTTTGCAAAATGCAGGATGTCACTACTTACAGCGTTTTTCACCCCTTGAAAGCAATGGATAGTGCGAAAACGCCGCAAAAAAACGCAGGTATCAGGTTTTGGCGTTTTCGGTGCCAAAACCTGATGACGTTGACTCAGGTTATTTTTTTTTATGCACTAAACTTTATCAGTACGCACAAGAGACAAATGTACACGGATAAAAACGCAGCAAAAACGCTGCGCAAAACCTGCTTTTTTGACGTTGCTTCTTACTGACAAGAGAGCAGGTTTTTCCTGCGGGAAAAAAGAGCAACGTGTGAACATAGCCTAAGAGAGTTGGGCCACTAATGTTCTTTGTTGTGACTATTATGACTATTCTGGAGCATCTAGTCTCAGAAATCTGCATTGCACCATTCTTTTATTCCTCCTGGAAATCTATCAATAAATTGTCAAAAGAGTATTTCCCATTATTAACAAAGTAGATCTCTACACCTGACGCCGTCCACACAGCAGCACTACCGAGGCAAATAAGAACTTGTAGAAAGCGGGAGACTTGTCTGACAGCGGACGATCTCCATGACAAGCGGTATATGATTTGTATGGAATTTTCTGCGAAAATCTTATCAGAATTAAAAAGCCACAAAGCTCATACATTTGCTCAAAGGAAAAACTCCATCAAAATAAAGTCTGCAAGCATATCCAACCCTACAGTCAGACGTATACATACGTATTACCTGTGACAAAAGGCTCTCACCACCATATAGGCATACAATAAGTACATGTCAACTATTGCTTACATTCTTTGTGGGATGTCAATGCATAAAAAGTATTATCAACTACATTTTATAAAACAGCAAAAAAAAATAAATGAATATACCCATGTATAATAGCCCAATCATTTTTTTTTTTTTTTAGAACAAGTTTAAAAAAAAAAAAAAGTTCATGCATTCGTGGATGCATTTTTAATAGCCTTTATTCTGCATTTTTTGTTGCTTTTTTCATTAATAGTTTTTTAAGCTGCAGATTGTTTTAGTTGAGAGTTTTTGCATTTAAGATTCCTCTTTTTCAAAAAAGCTGTGTGAAGGCTACGTTACCCTTCCATTTCTCTATGTATTAAGTGCAATGTTCTCGATGTCTATCCCCAGCGTGTCCACTGGCGTAGCTTTGGATGCTATGTGTCAGCATACTTTAATTTTCCCACTGTATGAATACCAATAAACCGCTTGTCAAATGAAAAAAAATGCCCATAACATTTGTTTTTAATATATACTGTATATATAATTTTTTTAATTAGCAATTTCTCTTTCATATTTGGGCTGGCGACTTTATTTCCCCAAAGATATTTATTTAGAGCATGTCTAATGGGATAACAGATATACCCCAACCAGCAGGAGTCAGCCCGAGGGGGCAACCATTAAGGGGCGTGAATGCCTCATAACTCCCATACGGCACAATGGGAAGAACTATGCAAATTTTTGAATTTCGACTAACAGTCAACAGGGAATCAACCTTGTCCCCAAAAGTATGTCCAGCATTTCCAACACAAATGCCACATGTACTTAGCTGGAATAACTTTTTAAAATTGCTAATTTTCTGTTTAAGGTTTGGCCCTGAGCCATATATGCCAAGTATTCCGCCCTTCCTTTAATTAGCCTCGCATCCAATGATTTCCAGGTAGGGCTGACGCACGGTATTAAGTGCATTACTGGAAAGAGGGCAGGTGTGGGCACTCCTTGCATAGAGCTTGTGTAGATCACACAGTAAATTCAATAATAGCATACAAAACGCCAGTCTTAATGAACCAGGCCTATGGTCTAGCGCTGTGTGGCATAATATTATTCAGGGTGCCCTGTATTCAGCTGTTCCAGGTTAGCTAGTGTAGTGCCAAAAACTGAAAACCTGGCTGGACTTCTGACTCTTTATGTGCAGTATAATCATTCGAAGCTCCACCATATGTGCTGAAAAATTTCTCCTCCCTTTAGTTTCTTATAAAAGTAGCTACATTAAAAGGGGTTCACCTGTTGTAGTAATGGCCTACCATTTACATTTGTGGGGGTTTAATTTAGAGTTCCCATAATCAGTGGTGGCTGTGCCTGGCAAACAATGGCAACAAGACTGCCGACAGTTGGCGCCCGCACTGATCAGACATTGACACCTTTTACAAAAAAGTGGTCATATACATAGGATTAATGTTGGATGGGACTGGAAAACAATTTAATGTGTGTAGGGCGGTCTAGACTCTCTATTGACATACAATGTTGGGGAGAAAAACAGGATCAGTCAGGATGAATTTCATTGTCCAATCCGTCTCTTCTCACATGAGGAAAGCCACTGCCAGGGGTGTATGGCGGCAGCTTACTCTCTTCAGGAGCCAATCTGAGCGTGCATGACTATGGAAAGTTCACTCGATATCACCAACTGTGGATGAAAGTTTATGGCCGAGGATGAACCATAAGATTTGTAGAGATGGAGAAGCCATTACTCTCTTGAAGCCGATAACCCAGTCTGATGGCCAAGCACACAACCTACAAGTCTCTGCTGTGTAACTACTTCTGCCTGAATGACTCAGTGGGTAACAGAGATTTACCAGGCCAACAATAATCACTACAGACAAGAACAGGCACAGAAATCACAGGCCTTTATGTTAAATGTTACCCCCCCCCCCCCCCCAAAAAAAAAATCTAAATTGCATGGCATTATGTATCATCGATGTAATATCAAGGGTTGTCACTATACTGCAGTCCGTGAAAGAAAGCAGCATCTTCCCAGAGTCTGTTCACACTTGTGCCACAGCTTGTAATATAAACACAAGTGTGAACATGCTAAAGTATCAGTTCCATCACCAATCTGACATCACAGACTTGAAGGTTTTCTTTAGGGCTAATGCAGACATCCGGGTACATCGATCCGATTTCAGACTGCAGTGCATGGACTGGCCATGAGTCTCTCAGCTAGAGCATTACAGCTTCATATAATACTATCCGTCTATTACAGTCCAAAATCAGACCGATTTACAGGGTCGTCTGCATGAGCCCTTGTAGGTGTATTCCCAGCTCCAAGATCCTATCCCAATATGTAGTAGGTGTAAGAAGATAATATTATTAGCAAATACCTACAATTAGAAATGTAGTATAGTTCTTCTGATTAGCTATGTTGCTTATCCCATGTGCAGGGCATTGAAGTAGCTTAGGTATCCATGGTTACGACCACTCAGTGACAGTAAGTTGTTAGTGGTCATAACCATGGATACCTAAGCTAGTGCAATATCTGCACATGGGGTAAGCGACATAGCAAATCAGAAGAACTATACTAAATTTCTAATGGAGGTATTTGATAATATTATTATTACACCTACAAGATATTGGGATAGGATCTTGGAGATAGGAATACCCCTATAAATTCCATCAATGTTGCTGTCATTTTGATGTTAACAATAGTGGCTTCTGACACCAGTGTGAACAAAGTCCAAGTTACATAAAACCGTGGGGTACCTAAGTAAAAAGGGAGATGTCTGATATCACTGGGCAGTTGACAACAGACTTGGGTCCTGACCCTGGTGCCAAGTTTCAGTAAAGCTATAAAATCCCACCAGTCATTGGAGTAACAGCATCAGAGACTGCCATCACGTATGGATCCGCAGCATTAAGCTCGGGAGATTCAGGCTCTTTTAAATATGATAAAAGCCCCTAATCTAGAGCTGCGTTACCACATTACAATTTTCCAAAGCCCCAACAAATGATCAATGGGGACTATATTCCTGTAGTTATTGTACATATGCCAATTTGAACATAGTGGTGACCAGAGACCCCCAATATCTACTTTAATTTGACTACCAGCTTTATAGTGAGAAATATAGACAGGAATTTGTGAAAATATCATTGGACTAGGTTCAGCAGGATATTGTGACAACACGTATAGAGCGCTGATTCTCCATATACCTGTATATCCCATACAATAACATACAGCCCAGGACCATGAATAATGAAGCACATCAGCGAAGGTCCCCAGACAACAGGCAGTCCTCGTATAAGGCACACTACATTCTTAGAATAAATGGGCTCCTGGCATAAACTATGTACACACTGAAAGTTCTGCATTTGGCTCTTACAAGTTACAACTGATGTGAACTCAATCCTGTACAAAGGGCTTTCCAGGACAGCGATCAACATATGCAAAGGAAAATCTCAGTAATACAGGGCTATGACAAGCCATGGAAAAGCCAAAAAAATAGCCCACATCACTAATAAACTACTAATTTACAATATGTACATAGACACAAAACATTGTTGATAACTATATATCGAATAAGTCCTTCACCTATCTGCTGGATGATATAAGGCCATGTTCACACGCTCAGTATTTATTTGTAAGCCAAAATCAGGAGTGGGCGATAAATACAGAAGTGGTGACGTGTTTCTATTATACTTTTAAACTCCTGGTTTTGGCTTACAAATACTGATGTAAATACTGACCAAATACTGAAGGTCTGAATGTGGCCTTAGGCTTCATTACATGGTGGCATACACATAAGATATTTGTGTATCGGCATCCATGTGGGGTAAGGCAAGTAAGGATACATTTCTTTTAGTCCAGCAGGACTTTTTTCCCCATTGGTGTTGGCTCAGTGTTTGTGCATGTGCACAATGGATTTCCCTTTTAGGTCACGGCCCCACTATCAGTATTTGGTCAGTATTTTTTCTCAGGAGTGGGAGCTAAATGCAGAATTGGTGACTTGTTTCTATTATACCTTTACTCTAAGGCTATGTGCCCACGATGCAGAAATGCTGCCTATTTTTTCCACTTCTCCCTGGCAGGAAAAGCACATGCGGATTTTACATGCGTTTTTCCTGCATTTCGCATGCGGGTTGTCAAGCGCTTTTCCAAGCGATTTTAGCATCACTTGGAAAAGTGCTTGACAACTTGGATTTATAGTAGTGTGACCAAGTAATAGTTAAAAAAAAGAAAGAATAAGAACGGTAAAAAATAAAAATTATACTTACCTTCCGATGGCCCCTGGTGTTTTCTTCGCTACATCCGGTCTGTTGTACGGGTCGCGGGGGTGAAAGGACCTGCCATGACGTCATTTAGTCATGTGACAGGTCAGGCGACCGCTGATGTAGGCAGTCGCGTGACCGGTTACATGACTAAATGACATCATGGCAGGTCCTTTCACACCACCGCGACCCGTACAACAGACCGAACGCATCACTGAGGAGACCGGGGGACATCGTAAGGTAAGTATAATCTTTATTTTTTATTTTAAATTCTTTTTTTTTTTTTTAAACAGGTACTATGGTCTCCTCTTCTCCAAACCCGGGTACCATCCGCACATTGAATTGCATAATATCCACTTGTGCACATGTGTTTATACGGATATTATGCGTTTCAATGCAAGTCAATGGCGGCAATTACGCTGCGTGTCCGCAAAATTAATGGACATGCTGCGTATTTTTCCGCAATGATAATCCACAGCGGAAATTTCCGCAGCATGTGCACAGCACATGCGGATTACCATTGGGGTCCATGGGGCACGTATTACCAATCGTTTTCGCTGCGGAAATTCCGCGGCAAAAACGCTTGAAAAACGCATAGTGGGCACACAGCCTGATTGTTCCTCACCTGGTTTTGGCTCCCAATCCTGAGAAAAAATACTGACTGAATACTGACCAAATACTGATAGTGGGGCCGCGGCCTTATGTTAAGTTGCACAATGAGTTTTTGACGATGGGAATCTTTACTGCACAAAACCGCAGCGTCTTACAGTTCCAGCAGAGCGGATGGGATGTACAGAGATCTCCTGCCCCCTGTGCTTTCTTATGCTATGTAATCTGACCTGCCGAGAGTTTTTCACATCGGCAACATGTCAATTTCTCTTGTGGGTGCGGATTTTCCCCATAGAATTGCAGGAGATGTAGAAAATATGTTGGTAAAAAACGCAAGTGCGTTTTTTAGTATTTTCGCTGCGGAACTGCATTAGAAAAGCACCTAACTGTATCAATAAAGTTTTGTCAAAGCCAAATACCAGGAAGTATCAAAAACAATGCAGCTTTATTTAAAACCTGACAAACTGCAGCGTTAAAAAAAAAATCAAGATAAAAACACATGTAAAAAAAACTCAAGTAAACTAATTTAACTATTAAGTGCAGAAATACAAAACATCAAAAAGGTACCAAGTCTTCATTGTGGGAACTTGTTTTCCCCCAGTTTTTTTATCGCACGCTGAGCAGAAGCGGAGTTTCTATGCGAAGAGTGAAGCACATTATACAAGGACAGCAATCTCTATAACAAGATGTTCAGTCCACATTCAGAAAACATTGGCCAATGATTTGCTATATTTTTTCAGGCTCAAGAAGTGCCTAAGGGAAGGAGCTTGACGTCAGAAGGAAGAGAACAACAACAACCGCAGTCATTGACCTCTGATGTCAAATGAGGTGAACAGTAAACCTCAGTGAACTGTCACGTGCCCTGTGCGGTGCCAATCAGACGCCCGGGCAGAGAAAGATGACACCCAAACACTGCACAAGTACAGCTCAGTCCTGCACCGACAGCGCAAACGTCCATAAATGACACAAATCTGACTGACCGAAGTGTAAGCCAAACTCAGCACACGGCGGAGCCCCCTGCAGGGACACGGCGGAGCCCCCTGCGGGGACACGGCGGAGCCCCCTGCAGGGACACGGCGGAGCCCCCTGCAGGGACACGGCAGCATTTACTAGCTGGGAAGATTGCTGGCCGCTCACCAAGAACATTAACAACCCTATAAGCAGTTATTAGCTTATTACACAGGACTGAGCATGTTGCCTATTATTTTCCGAGCCCTGCCACTGAGTAACGCAATGCATCAAAGCTGTCCTCAGGATTCCCAAGCAGGTCATGTCTGAGGAGACGTGTGCGGCAGTACTAAGGAGTCATCTGAGGACACGGCTTATTACAGTCTCACTAGCTGATTAAACTGGTTTACCTGTGTAGAGAGCAACCTTTGGCTGTGTAACTACATGTCCCGGATAGGGAACTGTGAGGAGCAGGTTCCCAGAATCAATTACAATATTTAAAGGGAACCTGTCAGCAAACAAAATGCTATTTTCCTGCAGCCATACTGGTAATCTGCAGATAAATAGCGTTTTCAGATGTCCTATTGATAGGGATAAAATGAAGGTATATTCTCTCTGCAGTCGCTCGCTTCCAGTCATCAGGGCGGAGCCTCAGTCAGTGCTCACTACAAGGTGATCGCTCTGTAATAGCTCCCGCTGCTCCGTGACGGACAGCCCGCTCTGCAGTGTGTATGTGCACAGAGCGGGCTGTCCGTCACGGAGCGATTACTGACTGATCATATCCCTCGGCTCTGCCCCGATGACTGGAAGCGAGTGACTGCAGGGAGAATATAACTTCATTTTCTCCCTGCAGCCACATGTGTTCAAAGCTCTATTTGCCAGTATATCACCACTATGGCTGCAGGTTTCCCTTCCCTTTAAAAATGTAAAGCCAATTGCAGTTAGTGCGTATAATGTGCTATGGAACGGAGGTATTACTGATGTTCTCTATTGAGAGCAGCATTACAGCTGTACGTGTGGTTCTTACTGATATCGTTTGTAAACTTTACTGAACATTATTTTTTACTTTAAAGGAATAACCGGATGTTTTTTTATTTCTCACTTTCTTAGCACTTACTGTAATGAGTGCAGTAATACACTCACCCGACGCCATCTTCGGACATTTCCTGCCACTCTCAAGTCCATTTTGGCAATGGTACCACATTTGTAACCTGTTGGACCACAGGATGTCTTCTGTTTCGGGCGGTAGATATGATCCCACTGCAGGTCTATAACACTCAGAATGAGGCCAGATAGCCTCGCTCTGCCTCTCATAGACTTGCAGTGACCTTCGCTCCACACAGCAGACACTGATTTGAAAGGCCAAAAATGCGCTCATGTGGTGCCGGAACAGACATGAGTTTGCAATGTATTTCTGCTGCAGAAACACATTCAACTGCATGCAATCCGCACACGACTGGATCAATAAAGTTTTGTCAAAGCCAAATACCAGGAAATATCAAACACAAAGAAGCTTTATTTAAAACCTGACACACCAAAAAGAGACAAAAACCACAGCGTTAAGAATGCAAGAAAAATGCACATAAATAAGCCGCTCAGTCACACCACTAATGGGGTAGAGTGCCCTTACAACTTCCAGAAAATAATCTATCAAAAAACATCCCACCAGTCATGTACCTTCAATCCAACAAAACCAAAAATGATGAGCAAGGAGCAACAAACCCAAAACATGAGAAAAGAAGATAAACAAATCATAACATAAAAAAAGAAAAGTGGTAAAAAAAAAACACAAAACTGATGGAAACCAACCATTAAATTGCCTTTAAAATGTTAGCTTATGTTCACACTGTGTTTTTTGAGTAGTTAAAGGGGTTGTCCATTCGACAGGAGGCGGGGACAGTGAAGCCAGTGTTGATTGGGTGCCGGGATCACAACACCCGCGTGGGAGTCCCAGTACCGCAAGTGCTGACACCGCTGGAACGGCGCCAGCAAGAGAGGTGAGAATAAGCTTTTTTATTTTATCGGGGCCAAACGTGAGGGATGATAAGGAGTTGTCCAAGTAGTGGACAACTTATTTAAAAAACAAGCAGAAAACGTTTCAGGGATACTCTCCTGTTTGGGAGTTTTTCAAGGAGTTTTTCTTTACCTAAAACTGTTTTGAAGCATTTTGGAAGAAATCATCATTTTTTTTCCTGAAGCATTTTTTAAAGCTTTTTAATTACAGTGCCTAGTTTGGGTCGGTTTCCTTCAGGAAAAGTTCTCATTGATGAGTATTTGGTGCGGTTTTTCAGCTGTTCATTTTAGTACTCAAAAATTGCAGCATCTTACAGTTCATGCAAAGTGAAAAGGATATATAGAATTCTCATGCCCACTGTGCTTTTTTTCCATGCTGAAGAAACTGATTGTGACATTTTTATTTGTAGACCGGAATGAGAAGAGTAAAAATCTCAGATAAAAAAAGTGGAGATGGTGCTTTTATTGCATTTCAGTAGCAGACACACAATGAAAACATAGAATTCCCACGTGACTATATCAATAGTTTTATCAAAGCGAAGTAACAGGAGGTTTCCAAAACAACACACTCTTATTTCAAAAATGACATACTGAAAATAAAACAAAAAAACACAGTTGAAAAAAATGCTGTAAAAAAACTGCACTCAAAAAAGTAATGTAAAAAACGCAGGTAACCTAAATTAGCTAATTGGTGCGGAAATGCTGCAAAAAAATCTGAAATGAAAACTCACCAAATTTTATTGTGAAAACTGCACTTTCTTTTTTCCACAAGTTTTTCAAAACCTTCTTCAGGAAGAAAACAAAAAAGCTAAAGAAAACTCATATGAACAGCAAAATGAATTTCCAAAAGAAGTTAACTGGAATAATTTTCCAAGAGTTTTTGAGGAGGATTTTGGAGACCAAAAACTCTGCACACATACCCCTAGGGGATGTGCACACAATATCTTTCAGATGTGTGAGAACCTGCCGAGTTTCAGTCTTTAGTCGCTAGTTTTTTTTATTTATTTTTTTAATTTATTTTTTGCATTGAATAAACTAGTGAGCAGCTTCCAAGTGGAGGCTGATGAATGATGAATGGTCGGGCCTTTTAACGGCTTGGCGTCTGATAAAAGAACCTAAAAGACTGAACACATGAACAGCTAGTCATTTTTATATTGTAGAATAAGTTCATTCTTTTTCGCATTTCCAGGCGGTTATGTAGCAGGTCCGCTCGAAAATCCGCCTAAAAAAGCGCTCAGGAGCCGCTCCAAAGAATCTTCTTATTCATTACTTTGTAAAAACAACTAGCTGTTAACACGTTCAGGCTTTTAGGCGTCTTTTAACCACTTGCCGTTTTTGGAAACCTGAAGTGGTTAAAAGAAGCGATGTGACCATTCTTCAGGCATTTTCAGCTTGAAAGCAGCTACATATTTTATAACTGAAGTGAATGCAAAAAGAAAGAAATGCCAGAAGACACTGGGATCTTTTGAAGCGTTTTTATGAGTTGTAAGTCTTTTCAGTCTTTAATAAATAAATAAATAAAATTGCATTTTACTCATTGCTTAAAGGGGATCTATTACCACGTTTTTGCCACCTAAACTGAGAACAGCATAATGTAGAGACAGAGACCCTGATTCAAGTAATGTCTCACTTACTGGGCTGCTTGCTGTAGTATTGATAAAATCACTGTTTTATCAGCAGGAGATTATCACTATCGCTATTAGGCCACATTCACATGTTCAGTATTTGGTCAGTATTTTACTTCAGTATTTATAAGTCAAAACCAGGAGTGGATCAGAGGAAAAGTATAATAGAAACACGTCACCACTTCTGTATTTATCACCCACTCCTGGTTCTGGCTTACAAATACTGAGGAAAAATACTGACCGAATACTCAAAGTGTGAATGTGGCATTAGCCTAGTAAACCTCTACAAGTCCTCCATATTTATAAGCTCTGTATAACCCCGCTCCCATCAATGATAGCTAGCTTTCTGCCTATGCACAGTATACACAGAAGACAGCCAATCAGTGGTGGGAGTGATTTTTACAGAGAACTTGCTAGGACTGCAGCAGAAAATACAGTGATTTTACAAAACTGCAGCAGGCAGCTCAATAAGTAATACATCACTGAAATCAGGGATTATGAACTTATATTATGCTGCTCTCAAATTCGGGTAGCAAAAACCCAGTGCCAGATTGCCTTTAATGAACATGAAAAAATGCACACAAATCACTTAAAAAAACACTAGAAAAAAACACAAACCATGTAAGCAAACCCTTAAAAAATGTGAAAAAGGCAGGTTCAGGACAAAACCTTCCACAGCTTCTGTTTGTTTCTTGCAAAAAATGTGCTACAAGGAGTAAGATTTTTGTGGCTTTTTTCAGGTTATGCTTTTGGATACATTTTCTTTTCAAATGCAGCATGCTCTAGGCAAACAAAAAGCGCATCTAAATCGTGGCATTTTTTACAAGTAAAAAAAATTAAATGCTTGGATCGAGTTTTCAATAAAATTGTTCTGGTACTTGTAGGGTATGTGCAGCCTGAGTTTTCTAAGACTATCAAAATCAATGAGATTTGTAGTGGAAATGGCTTCTTCTTTGGGGAGTTTTTGAAGGAAATTTTTGTTTCTTGAAGTAGTTTTGAAGCGTTTTTTTGCACAGGCTTTTTTCCTAGTTTTTTGCACAGGCTTTTTTTCCTAGTTTTTTGCACAGGCTTTTTTCCTAGTTTTTTTCCACAGGCTTTTTTTCCTAGTTTTTTGCACAGGCTTTTTTCCTAGTTTTTTTCCACAGGCTTTTTTTCCTAGTTTTTTGCACAGGCTTTTTTCCTAAAGCATTCATTTGGTCAGCCTTTTGATTGGACCTTACCTAATTTGGAAAAGATTCCTTCAAAGTGACATGCACTTTCTTTTCTCTCTTTAAAAGCCTGGAGCTGAATAAAGTGCCCAAACAGACTTAACAAATGACTAGCAAAGTGCTTTTATAAAATAAATTAATTGGACGAGTTTTTCAAGTGTGTGTGTTTTTTTTTTAAAGAGATTTTTCAGGTGTCTTTTGGAGCGGACCCCAAATGACTCCTCAAAACATTCCATGGGCACATTCCATGGGCACATACCATGGCAATATAAAATAAACCTGAACAAATCACAGCATTAAACTGGCCGACAAACACTTCATATTCCTCGTTTTGTACTTGGTCCATTCTGCTGTTTGGTAATTTCATTTTTGTAAACAGGCACTTATGGGAAATATTATACGTATTATTTGGTCACTGCTTTTTTGTGTATATGATACCATGATTTATCAACTGTTTTAAGCAGCTCTCCAGACTCTTTCTGGGATCTTTTCACTGAATTAGCAAGTGAGCCCATTAGCTTTTAATGTAATTACAATGAAATATTTATTTTTTATATAGTAGCACAGGCTCTTGCTTCTCCTTTTTTCTTTATAACTCTTTGACTCGCTATACTAAATAGGTGTAATTATCCTTTGATAGATATGTTGATCTGGAATATTTAAAGATTTTTAAAAATAATGACTAGAACATTCTCTAAACTTTATTTTTAACCAGACACCAGCCGCTGGGACAAACAAAAGGTGAACTTTTCCTTTACAGGGTCTGCAGCATTTATATTCATTAACTTTTCTACCGTCTAATATCTGTAACAAATAGGTAACATGTAAACCACATTATAAGAGCTGTACCTCTAATTAATGATTAAACTTTCAGAATATCAAAGGAGGATGACATGCGGCAGAAGTCATGTCAATTAAATGGGAAAAATAAAAAACTCTGGCACGAGTATATATAGGAGAATGCGTTATAGGGAGCGGCTGACAGACTGTCTCCTAAACTCCACAATGGGGAGCATTTCTCACCTATCCAGTATCTGTTACATATCTGACTATGGTCTGTGCATATGGCCCGCTGAGATTTCGGCTTTTAGTTGAGATGAATCTGTGCTGCACTTTATGTACATGCTCAGTAGTGAGATGAATCTGTGCTGCACTTTATGTACATGCTCAGTAGTGAGGCAGTGAGATGAATCTGTGCTGCACTTTATGTACATGCTCAGTACTGAGGCAGTGAGATGAATCTGTGCTGCAATTTATGTACATGCTCAGTAGTGAGATGAATCTGTGCTGCACTTTATGTACACGCTCAGTAGTGCGGCAGTGAGATGAATCTGTGCTGCACTTTATGTACATGCTCAGTAGTGAGATGAATCTGTGCTGCACTTTATGTACATGCTCAGTAGTGAGATGAATCTGTGCTGCACTTTATGTACATGCTCAGTAGTGAGGCACTGAGATGAATCTGTGCTGCACTTTATGTACATGCTCAGTAGTGAGATGAATCTGTGCTGCACTTTATGTACACGCTCAGTAGTGAGATGAATCTGTGCTGCACTTTATGTACATGATCAGTAGTGAGCTGAATCTGTGCTGCACTTTATGTACATGCTCAGTAGTGAGGCAGTGAGATGAATCTGTGCTGCACTTTATGTACATGCTCAGTACTGAGGCAGTGAGATGAATCTGTGCTGCACTTTATGTACATGCTCAGTAGTGAGATGAATCTGTGCTGCACTTTATGTACACGCTCAGTAGTGCGGCAGTGAGATGAATCTGTGCTGCACTTTATGTACATGCTCAGTAGTGAGATGAATCTGTGCTGCACTTTATGTACATGCTCAGTAGTGAGATGAATCTGTGCTGCACTTTATGTACATGCTCAGTAGTGAGGCACTGAGATGAATCTGTGCTGCACTTTATGTACATGCTCAGTAGTGAAGCAGTGAGATGAGTCTGTGCTGCACTTTATGTACACGCTCAGTAGTGAGATGAATCTGTGCTGCACTTTATGTACATGCTCAGTAGTGAGGCAGTGAGATGAATCTGTGCTGCACTTTATGTACACGCTCAGTAGTGAGGCAGTGAGATGAATCTGTGCTGCACTTTATGTACATGCTCAGCAGTGAGATGAATCTGTGCTGCACTTTATGTACACACTCAGTAGTGAGATGAATCTGCTGCACTTTATGCACATGCTCAGTAGTGAGATGAATCTGTGCTGCACTTTATGTACATGCTCAGTAGTGAGATGAATCTGTGCTGCACTTTATGTACATGCTCAGTAGTGAGATGAATCTGTGCTGCACTTTATGTACATGCTCAGTAGTGAGGCAGTGAGATGAATCTGTGCTGCACTTTATGTACACGCTCAGTAGTGCGGCAGTGAGATGAATCTGTGCTGCACTTTATGTACATGCTCAGTAGTGAGATGAATCTGTGCTGCACTTTATGTACATGCTCAGTAGTGAGGCAGTGAGATGAATCTGTGCTGCACTTTATGTACATGCTCAGTAGTGAGGCAGTGAGATGAATCTGTGCTGCACTTTATGTACATGCTCAGTAGTGAGATGAATCTGTGCTGCACTTTATGTACATGCTCAGTAGTGAGGCACTGAGATGAATCTGTGCTGCACTTTATGTACATGCTCAGTAGTGAAGCAGTGAGATGAGTCTGTGCTGCACTTTATGTACACGCTCAGTAGTGAGATGAATCTGTGCTGCACTTTATGTACATGCTCAGTAGTGAGGCAGTGAGATGAATCTGTGCTGCACTTTATGTACACGCTCAGTAGTGAGGCAGTGAGATGAATCTGTGCTGCACTTTATGTACATGCTCAGCAGTGAGATGAATCTGTGCTGCACTTTATGTACACGCTCAGTAGTGAGGCAGTGAGATGAATCTGTGCTGCACTTTATGTACATGCTCAGTAGTGAGGCAGTGAGATGAACCTGTGCTGCACTTTATGTACATGCTCAGTAGTGAGGCAGTGAGATGAATCTGTGCTGCACTTTATGTACATGCTCAGTAGTGAGATGAATCTGTGCTGCACTTTATGTACATGCTCAGTAGTGAGATGAATCTGCTGCACTTTATGCACATGCTCAGTAGTGAGATGAATCTGTGCTGCACTTTATGTACATGCTCAGTAGTGAGATGAATCTGTGCTGCACTTTATGTACATGCTCAGTAGTGAGATGAATCTGTGCTGCACTTTATGTACATGCTCAGTAGTGAGGCAGTGAGATGAATCTGTGCTGCACTTTATGTACACGCTCAGTAGTGTGGCAGTGAGGTGAATCTGTGCTGCACTTTATGTACATGCTCAGTAGTGAGACAGTGAGATGAATCTGTGCTGCACTTTATGTACATGCTCAGTAGTGAGATGAATCTGTGCTGCACTTTATGTACATGCTCAGTAGTGAGGCACTGAGATGAATCTGTGCTGCACTTTATGTACATGCTCAGTAGTGAAGCAGTGAGATGAGTCTGTGCTGCACTTTATGTACACGCTCAGTAGTGAGGCAGTGAGATGAATCTGTGCTGCACTTTATGTACATGCTCAGCAGTGAGATGAATCTGTGCTGCACTTTATGTACACGCTCAGTAGTGAGGCAGTGAGATGAATCTGTGCTGCACTTTATGTACATGCTCAGTAGTGAGGCAGTGAGATGAACCTGTGCTGCACTTTATGTACATGCTCAGTAGTGAGGCAGTGAGATGAATCTGTGCTGCACTTTATGTACATGCTCAGTAGTGAGATGAATCTGTGCTGCACTTTATGTACATGCTCAGTAGTGAGATGAATCTGCTGCACTTTATGCACATGCTCAGTAGTGAGATGAATCTGTGCTGCACTTTATGTACATGCTCAGTAGTGAGATGAATCTGTGCTGCACTTTATGTACATGCTCAGTAGTGAGATGAATCTGTGCTGCACTTTATGTACATGCTCAGTAGTGAGGCAGTGAGATGAATCTGTGCTGTGCTTTATGTACATGCTCAGTAGTGAGATGAATCTGTGCTGCACTTTATGTACATGCTCAGTAGTGAGATGAATCTGTGCTGCACTTTATGTACATGCTCAGTAGTGAGGCAGTGAGATGAATCTGTGCTGCAATTTATGTACATGATCAGTAGTAAGGCAGTGAGATGAATCTGCGCTGCACTTTATGTACATGCTCAGTAGTGAGGCAGTGAAATGAATCTGTGCCGCACTTTATGTACATGCTCAGTAGTGAGGCAGTGAGATGAATCTGTGCTGCACTTTATGTACATGCTCAGTAGTGAGATGAATCTGTGCTGCACTTTATGTACATGCTCAGTAGTGAGGCAGTGAGATGAATCTGTGCTGCACTTTATGTACATGATCAGTAGTAAGGCAGTGAGATGAATCTGCGCTGCACTTTATGTACATGCTCAGAAGTGAGATGAATCTGTGGTGTACTTTATGTACACGCTCAGTAGTGAGATGAATCTGTGCTGCACTTTATGTACATGCTCAGTAGTGAGATGAATCTGTGCTGCACTTTATGTACATGCTCAGTAGTGAGGCAGTGAGATGAATCTGTGCTGCACTTTATGTACATGCTCAGTAGTGAGATGAATCAGTGCTGCACTTTATGTACATGCTCAGTAATGAGGCAGTGAGATGAATCTGTGCTGCACTTTATGTAAATGCTCAGTAGTGAGGCAGTGAGATGAATCTGTGCTGCACTTTATGTACATGCTCAGTAATGAGAAGAATCTGTGCTGCACTTTATGTACATGCTCAGTAGTGAGATGAATCTGTGCTACACTTTATGTACATGCTCAGTAGTGAGGCAGTGACATGAATCTGTGCTGCACTTTATGTACATGCTCAGTAGTGAGATGAATCTGTGCTGCACTTTATGTACATGCTCAGTAGTGAGATGAATCTGTGCTGCACTTTATGTACATGATCAGTAGTAAGGCAGTGAGATGAATCTGCGCTGCACTTTATGTACATGCTCAGTAGTGAGATGAATCTGTGGTGTACTTTATGTACACGCTCAGTAGTGAGATGAATCTGTGCTGCACTTTATGTACATGCTCAGTAGTGAGATGAATCTGTGCTGCACTTTATGTACATGCTCAGTAGTGAGGCAGTGAGATGAATCTGTGCTACACTTTATGTACATGCTCAGTAGTGAGGCAGTGAGATGAATCTGTGCTGCACTTTATGTACATGCTCAGTAGTGAGGCAGTGAGATGAATCTGTGCTGCACTTTATGTACATGCTCAGTAGTGAGATGAATCAGTGCTGCACTTTATGTAAATGCTCAGTAGTGAGGCAGTGAGATGAATCTGTGCTGCACTTTATGTACATGCTCAGTAATGAGAAGAATCTGTGCTGCACTTTATGTACATGCTCAGTAGTGAGGCAGTGAGATGAATCTGTGCTACACTTTATGTACATGCTCAGTAGTGAGGCAGTGAGATGAATCTGTGCTGCACTTTATGTACATGCTCAGTAGTGAGATGAATCTGTGCTGCACTTTATGTACATACTCAGTAGTGAGGCAGTGAGATGAATCTGTGCTGCACTTTATGTACATGCTCAGTAGTGAGATGAATCAGTGCTGCACTTTATGTACATGCTCAGTAATGAGGCAGTGAGATGAATCTGTGCTGCACTTTGTAAATGCTCAGTAGTGAGGCAGTGAGATGAATCTGTGCTGCACTTTATGTACATGCTCAGTAATGAGATGAATCTGTGCTGCACTTTATGTACATGCTCAGTAGTGAGATGAATCTGTGCTGCACTTTATGTACATGCTCAGTAGTGAGGCAGTGAGATGAATCTGTGCTGCACTTTATGTACATGCTCAGTAGTGAGATGAATCTGTGCTGCACTTTATGTACATGCTCAGTAGTGAGGCAGTGAGATGAATCTGTGCTGCACTTTATGTACATGCTCAGGGTGAGGCAGTGAGATGAATCTGTGCTGCACTTTATGTACATGCTCAGTAGTGAGGCAGTGAGATGAATCTGTGCTGCACTTTATGTACATGCTCAGTAGTGAGATGAATCTGTGCTGCACTTTATGTACACGCTCAGTAGTGAGGCAGTGAGATGAATCTGTAGTGAGGCAGTGCTGTGGAGTTGCAAGTCAGGGAAATTGAGGAGTCGGGGGTTTGGATGAACGACTCCACAGCCCTGTTTACCACCTATCCATAGTAAGGACTATGAGTGGGGTTCATATTCTGCCCTAGAAGCATGGGACATTAGTCCCCCAACAATGATCTATAGATCTAGAAGACTAAAGATGGCAGTCAGAAAAAAAACTGGATACGATGCTGGGAGGTGTGCTGCTCCACCTTGGTTTTAGACATCAGTGTAAGTCACAGGGTAAAGATCTCCACAATGGCATTTTCTGATGTGCCTCACTGACAATGTGTAAAGGCGAATCTTTCCTGTTTTGTCTGCGTACATCACTCATCAGACACTCGTTTGGCAATTGGAACTCAGACTGAAGAGACCTGGTCACCAGCCCACACCCCACTTTCCACATGACTTGGTAATTATCAATTTAGTCATCTTATGTTCATTTTTGTCCATAATGGCAGAGTGAAAATTTGAGAAGAAGCTTAGTAAGCAAAGTGTTTTTTTTCTTCGGCCCACCCTTTCTATCTTTAGGCTATGTGCCCACGCTGCGGAAATGAAGCAGAAATTTTCTGCTTCATTTCTGCATGTTCTCTCCCGGATAAACGCATGTGGAATTCCGCACTCGTTTATCGCGCGATTTCCACATGCGGAATTGCCTTGCGCTTTTTATTGCATTGCAAAGGCAATTCCGCTTGCGGAAACGCAAAATTAATGGACATGCTGCGGATTTTTCAGCGCATCATAAATGCTGCGGAAAAATCCGCAGCATGGGCATTGAACTTGCGGAATCCCCTTGGGGACCATGGGGGGCGGATTACATAGCGTTTCACAAGCGTATACGCTGCGGAAATTCCGCAGCATATACGCTTGAAAAACGCTACGTGGGCACATACCCTTAGGGTACGTTTGCATGGGTATCTTCAGTGGAATCCATGGTAGATATCTGAGGCTGACCATACAGTGGCTACCGCAGATTTCCTTATAGAACTATCACAAGTCTGCACATGGACTAGCTACTTCATAGGTAGCTAGCTACCTGCCACAATTTCCAGATGCAATCCATGTGGAAACTGCTAACGGACCTGTTTTGAAACCTATTGGAAACCACTTTCCATTTAACACAATAGGAGGCGATTTCAGGACCCTTTCCCCAAGGAAATTGGTGCTGAATGGAGCATGGAGAGCAATCTATATCCTAACAAACAACAGCAAGACAAAAAAATGATAAACAGTTTTCCTTTTCTGAAAAATCAACATATCTCTATGATTATCTCAACCTTAGGTCTGTGTGCGGGGAAAAATAGCCCCCTTCCACAATGCCCGGCCATAGAGAAACCATGTAGTGTTAAGTTATAATATCAATATAAGGTACGCTTGCAAGAATCTTAAAAGGGTAGTCTCATGTTATTAATTTGCTTTAGTTAGAAAGCATCAAAATAAGCAAAGTTAGCAATTGACTTCCTTTTTTTAATCTGCTGTCATTCTCCTTCAATGAAACCTTTCATCTTACATATTGTATAACCTGAAGCATGTCCGTTAGTGCCTGGCCAAGTGCCGGCTGTAGTTTCATTCCAGGAGAGGTGTTAATATACCGGTTGACTCTCTCCAGCTCATTGATTTTTATACAGCAGTTAGCTTCTCACCTTCCTCTCAGCTCCTGACAGGGCTCCTATCAGTCCTGCAGAATCATAATTCCCACCACCCCCAGCAGTTCTCCTAATCATGGCTCTCACTTTTCTTCACTTTATGCTTGTTCAAAGGCCGTTATCTTTATATATAAATATAATGATAACAGTGTAGAGGTCAGAACAAATACTGACAAGACCATTAATGTGTTGCAGCTCCTGAATCAGAACGGTCATTCAAAGAGGAAGCCCACCCGCCAAAGCAACCAGTAAGTAAGGAGACTGCAGAGCTGTAAGCTGCTCAAGAGACATCTTGAGAATACCTCTTTAAGTACATTCACTGGTTTTCATGTAAATGAGTTTTTATTTTTTTGTGTGCCAATCTTCTGCAGAAAAGAAAAACGAAATAAACCACCAGATCAGTGTGCCAATAAAAAAAAAGACATTCACTAAACAATATTATGGCTAACAGTTTTGACAAGTGAAGTTTCCTTTTTTTTTAATTTTGTAATTAAAACTTTTTAAAATACTTTTAGGATTTTTGCTGGTAAGTCTTCAGTAATATCAATCAATATACATACTGCTCAGATATTATGTACTGGATGAAGATAGATATATATATATATATATATATATATGTGTATGGCTCGTTACGGGAGAGCGATCTAATACACATTCTGTAACAGTGCAGCTGTACGATCATCACATATCCGAGACAGATTTATATACACTGTTCGGTAAATAATAAAGTAAATACTACATAAATAAGGCCTTACTGAACAACAACAAAAAAGAATAAAGTATCAACACATACTGTGACAAAGCTATAGGTAAGTATGGGCCAAACACAAGCCAAAATAATGTCCTTCACAATAAATGGTGACTGTTCTGTAATAAGAGATGAGCATGTCTCAACTGTAGTCATACAAATAATAGTGTCTGTTTGTAAAGAGTTAGAGTAAGCAGCCACAATGCCATTTTACCACAAATCTGTGCAATGTAAAGTCCATATTGGTCATCAACTGTTTGAGGACCATGGTAGAACTTAACTGTCATATCCGCCATCTACAGAATAGTTCGCTTGCACCTAACAACTACTACATATCTCTGCTTACATCCAAAACAACTGGAGATACTATGAAAGAGGACCCATCACTAATCTGGGTGTCACAATTCCTCCTATCAGTGTTGTCTGGACGCAATGAATTACAGGTCTGCCGTCCAATCTAGGGCAGGGGCGTGCTGAGACATCCAGTATGGTGATTGACAGCAGTCCAATTGATTGCTGGAACATGCTGAGCTGTCAGTGTCTTGAGTGATAGTTTAGCCATCCAATCAGGATCAAGGTGTGCTGGGTCCGGCTGTCAGTCAGGGCCGGTTACAGCCGCCGCTCTCTATACCTAGAGCGGTGAGTGAACCAGCGTTCACGCCGTCCCTGTGACTGAAATGGGAGCACTGCCTGGGAGAATAAAGTTCAATTTCTCCCCGCAGCGTTATGCTACATACAGGACACAGACAGCATTATAACGCTGTTAACCTGCAGATTAACACCATATCTGCAGGTTAATAGCGTTTTTTCTGGTGACAGGTTCCCTTTAAATCCTTCTTGAATAAGCTGTCCATTATTTTAATGAGAAAAGACCCACACAATATATGTTTACATTGGATTTTACTAGTGGAAAAATTCTGTTCAGCCATAAGAACATAAAATGGAGAGGTCATCAACATCCCATCAATGGATACAACTATATACTTCATTGACTGATCTGTAAAACACATCCATAACAAATAAAGAATATACTTATATCCGATTGCCTATATACAGTTGAAAGCAGAAGTTTACATACACTATATAAAAAGACACATATGCATGTTTTTCTCAATATCTGACGTGGAATCAGAATAAACCTTTCCCGTTTTAGGTCAATTAGGATTACCATAACTTTTAATATTTGTCAAATGCCAGAATAATGAGAGAGAGAGAATGTTTTAAGGCATTTTTATTACTTACTGCAATATCAAAAGTTTACATACACTAAGATTACTATACCTTTAAACAATTCTGGACTGCCCATATGATGATGCCATGTGTTTGGAAGCTTCTGATAGGTTTTTTGGCAACATCTGAGTTAATTAGAGACACACCTGTGGATGTATTTTAATGCACACCTGAAACACACTGCTTCTTTGTGTAGCATCATGGGAAAGTCTAAAGAAATCAGCCAAGATATCAGGAAGAGAATTGTGGACTTGCACAAGTCTGGCTCATTCTTGGGTACAATTTCAAGATACCTGAAGGTGCCTCGTTTTGTCAGGATGAAAGGACCCAAATTCCGACCAACTATTGTGAGAAGCTTGTGGAAGGATATCCCAAACATTTGACCCAAGTCATTCAGTTTAAGGGCAATGGTACCAAATACTAATGAAATGTATGTAAACTTTTGACTTTGCAGAAAGTAATAAAAATTCCTTAAAACATTATCTCTCTCTCTCATTATTCTGGCATTTGGCAAATATTAAAAATTATGGTAATCCTAATTGACCTAAAACAAGAAAGATTTATTCTGATTTCATGTCAGATATTGAGAACAACATGGATATGTGTATTTTTAGATAGTGTATGTAAACGTCGGGTTTCAACTGTACGTTTTTATTTCATATTTACTTATGGGGAAAGTGACCTTTTTAGACCAAAAGTATATTTTCCTCTGTAGCTGCTCAGCCTTTCATTTACAGCAGGCAGGGGACTTGAACACAAAGTACATCATACTAGGAACTTGCAGAGCCCAATCATTATTTTATATATTTATATACATAAACCTGGAACAACTAATAGCATCCTCTAATTCTAGTTACATTACTAATAAACAAGTGCTGGCCTCAGTGACTGCAGGTCACACCAGCGCCATGATTTCCTATCATTATGAAGCCATGACTGCTATGTTGCATTTGTTTAAACAGATCCCAAAGAATCCTGATAGATCCCACTTGACCTATTGGATCCGCAAGTTTCCTTCAGGCTTTCTGAATTTTTAATTGAAATTTAGCACTAGATTAGAAAACTCTACTCTGACCATCAAAAGTATCAGAAAAACTCCAGTGTGAACAGGAACCATACACAGTTCTCAATAATGAAGTCCCAGTATTTTGCTGGTTCAACCGGAGAGTAGTACCCCTGACCCTTTATTCTAATGTACCATGAAATACTGCAGGTCCTTGACCTCAGTGTGACTGGCACTATCTGTGCACAGTATGTGGTCAGCTATACCCCCTCAGTGCGGCAGGTACTATATGGGCACAGTGTGCGGACAGCTATACCCCCTCAGTGTGGCAGGTACTATATGAGCACAGTGTGTGGACAACTATACCCCCTCAGTGTGGCAGGTACTAGATTTGCACAGTGTATGGACAACTATATCCCCACAGTGTGGCAGGTACTATATGGGCACAGTGTGTGGACAGCTATACACCTTCAGGGTGGCTGGTACTATATAGCCACAGTGTGTGGACAACTATACCCCCTCAGTGTGGCAGGTACTATATGGGCACAGTGTGTGGTCAACTATACCCCATCAGTGTGGCAGGTACTAGATTTGCACAGTGTATGGACAACTATATCCCCTCAGTGTGGCAGGTACTATATGGGCACAGTGCATGGACTGCTATACCCCTCAGAGTGGCAGGTACTATGTGGGCACAGTGTGTGGACTGCTATACCCCCTCAGTGTGACAGGTACTATATGGGCACAGTGTGTGGACAACTATACCCCCTCAGTGTGGCAGGTACTATATGGGCTCAGTGTGTGGACAGCTATACCCCATTAGTGTGGCAGGTACTATATGAGCACAGTGTGTGGACAGCTATACCCCATTAGTGTGGCAGGTACTATATGAGCACAGTGTGTGGACAGCTATACCCCATTAGTGTGGCAGGTACTATATGAGCACAGTGTGTGGACAGCTATACCCCATTAGTGTGGCAGGTACTATATGAGCACAGTGTGTGGACAGCTATACACCATTAGTGTGGCAGGTACTATATGGGCACAGTGTGTGGACAGCTATACCCTCACAGTGTGGCAGGTACTATATGGGTACAGTGTGTGGACAGCTATACCCCATCAGTGTGGCAGGTACTATATGGGCACAGTGTGTGGTCAACTATACCCAGTAAGTGTGGCAGGTACTATATGGGCACAGTGTATGGTCAACTATACCCCGTCAGTGTGGCAGGTACTATATTGGCAGTGTGTGGTCAACTATACCCCATCAGTGTGGCAGGTACTAGATTTGCACAGTGTGTGGACAGCTATACCCCCTCAGTGCGGCAGGTACTATATGGGCTCAGTGTGTGGTCAACTATACCCCATCAGTGTGGCAGGTACTATATGGGCACAGTGTGTGGACAGCTATATCCTCTTAGTGTGGCAGGTACTATCTGTGCAAAGCATGTGGTCAGCTATACCCCCTCAGTGTCGTAGGTACTATATGGGCACAATGTGTGGACAGCTATACCCCTCAGTGTGGCAGGTACTATATGGGCACAGTGTGTGGACAGCTATACCCCTCAGTGTGGCAGGTACTATATGGGCACAGTGTGTGGACAGCTATACCCCTCAGTGTGGCAGGTACTATATGGGCATAATGTGTGGACAGCTGTACCCCCTCATTGTGGCAAGTACTATATGGGCACAATGTGTGGACAGCTATACCCTCTCGGTGTGGCAGGTACTATATGGGCACAATGTGTGGACAGCTATACCCCTCAGTGTGGTAGGTACTATATGGGCACAGTATGTGGACAGCTATACCCCGTTAGTGTGGCAGGTAATATATGGGCACAGTGTGTGGACAGCTATACCCCATCAGTGTGGCAGGTACTATATGGGCACAGTGTGTGGACAGCTATACCCTCTTAGTGTGGTCGGTACTATGTAGACAGTGTGTGAGTAGCTATACCCCGTCTTTGTGGCAGGTACTAGGTGGGCAAGTGTGAGAACAGTTATACCCCCTCAGTGTGGCCGGTAGTATGTGGTGACAGTTACTTATATTCCTGTGTGGCAGAAACATTTGTGGACACCATATGTGGATATCTATACTTCCTCGTTGTGGCTGTTATGTGGGCACAGTTATAGCCCCTCAGTGTGCATGTACTGTGTGGGCACAGTGTAAGGACAGCTGTACCGCTTAGTATGGCCGGTACTATGTGGGCACAATGTGAGGACAGGTACTATGTGGGCACAATGTGAGGACAGGTACTATGTGGGCAGTGTGTGGGCAGCCATATCCCCTCATTGTGGCAGGTAAAATGTGGGCACAGTGAGGACAGATATACCCCCTCAGTGTGGTAGGTACTATATGGTCACAGTGTGTGGACAGCTATACCCTCTTATTGTGCAGGCACTTTAAGGGCACAGTGTGTGGACAGCTATACCCTCTTAGTGTGGCAGGTACTTTATGGGCAGTGTATGGACAGCTATACCCTCTTAGTGTGGCAGGTACTACATGGACACAGTGTGTGGACAAATATACCCAATCAGTGTGGCAGGTACTAGATTTGCTCAGTGTATGGACAGCTATACCTTCTTAGTGTGGCAGGTACTACATGGGCACAGTGTGCTGACAGCTATACCCCCTTAGCGTGGCAGGTACTTTATGGGCAGTGTGTGGACAGCTATATCCTCTTAGTGTGGCAGGTACTATATGGGCACAGTGCGTGGACTGCTATACCCCTCAGAGTGGCAGGTACTATGTGGGCACAGTGTGTGGACTGCTATACCCCCTCAGTGTGACAGGTACTATATGGGCACAGTGTGTGGACAACTATACCCCCTCAGTGTGGCAGGTACTATATGGGCACAGTGTGTGGTCAACTATACCCCATCAGTGTGGCAGGTACTAGATTTGCACAGTGTGTGGACAGCTATACCCCCTCAGTGCGGCAGGTACTATATGGGCTCAGTGTGTGGACAGCTATACCCCATTAGTGTGGCAGGTACTATATGAGCACAGTGTGTGGACAGCTATACCCCATTAGAGTGGCAGGTACTATATGAGCACAGTGTGTGGACAGCTATACCCCATTAGTGTGGCAGGTACTATATGAGCACAGTGTGTGGACAGCTATACACCATTAGTGTGGCAGGTACTATATGGGCACAGTGTGTGGACAGCTATACCCTCACAGTGTGGCAGGTACTATATGGGTACAGTGTGTGGACAGCTATACCCCATCAGTGTGGCAGGTACTATATGGGCACAGTGTGTGGTCAACTATACCCAGTAAGTGTGGCAGGTACTATATGGGCACAGTGTATGGTCAACTATACCCCGTCAGTGTGGCAGGTACTATATTGGCAGTGTGTGGTCAACTATACCCCATCAGTGTGGCAGGTACTAGATTTGCACAGTGTGTGGACAGCTATACCCCCTCAGTGCGGCAGGTACTATATGGGCTCAGTGTGTGGTCAACTATACCCCATCAGTGTGGCAGGTACTACATGGGCACAGTGTGTGGACAGCTATATCCTCTTAGCGTGGCAGTTACTATATGGGCACAGTGTGTGGACAGCTATATCCTCTTAGTGTGGCAGGTACTATCTGTGCAAAGCATGTGGTCAGCTATACCCCCTCAGTGTCGCAGGTACTATATGGGCACAATGTGTGGACAGCTATACCCCTCAGTGTGGCAGGTACTATATGGGCACAGTGTGTGGACAGCTATACCCCTCAGTGTGGTAGGTACTATATGGGCACAGTATGTGGACAGCTATACCCCATTAGTGTGGCAGGTAATATATGGGCACAGTGTGTGGACAGCTATACCCCATCAGTGTGGCAGGTACTATATGGGCACAGTGTGTGGACAGCTATACCCTCTTAGTGTGGTCGGTACTATGTAGACAGTGTGTGAGTAGCTATACCCCGTCTTTGTGGCAGGTACTATGTGGGCAAGTGTGAGAACAGTTATACCCCCTCAGTGTGGCCGGTAGTATGTGGTGACAGTTAGTTATATTCCTGTGTGGCAGAAACATTTGTGGACACCATATGTGGATATCTATACTTCCTCGGTGTGGCTGTTATGTGGGCACAGTTATAGGCCCTCAGTGTGCATGTACTGTTACTGTGTGGGCACAGTGTAAGGACAGCTGTACCCCTTAGTATGGCCGGTACTATGTGGGCACAATGTGAGGACAGGTACTATGTGGGCACAGTGTGTGGGCAGCCATATCCCCTCATTGTGGCAGGTAAAATGTGGGCACAGTGAGGACAGATATACCCCCTCAGTGTGGCAGGTACTATATGGTCACAGTGTGTGGACAGCTATACCCTCTTAGTGTGCAGGCACTTTAAGGGCACAGTGTGTGGACAGCTATACCCTCTTAGTGTGGCAGGTACTTTATGGGCACAGTGTATGGACAGCTATACCCTCTTTAGTGTGGCAGGTACTACATGGGCACAGTGTGTGGACAAATATAACCAATCAGTGTGGCAGGTACTAGATTTGCACAGTGTATGGACAGCTATACCCTCTTAGTGTGGCAGGTACTACATGGGCATAGTGTGCGGACAGCTATACCCCCTTAGCGTGGCAGGTACTTTATGGGCACAGTGTGTGGACAGCTATATCCTCTTAGTGTGGCAGGTACTATATGGGCACAGTGTGTGGTCAGCTATACCCCCTCAGTGTGGCAGGTACTATATGGGCACAGTGTGTGGACAGCTATACCCTCTTAGTGTGGCAGGTACTATATGGGCACAATGTGTGGACACCTATACCCTCTTAAGTGTGGCAGGTAATATATGGGCACAGTGTGTGGAAAGCTATACCCCCTCAGTGTGCAGGTACTATGTGGTGACAGCTATATTCCTGTGTGGCTGGAACATTTGTGCACACCGTATGTGGATATATATACCCCCTCGGTGTGGCACGGTGGGTGGCCAGTTATACCCCCTCAGTGTGCAGGTACTATGTGGGCACAGTGTGAGGCCAGGTACTATGTGGGCACAGTGTGAGGCCAGGTACTATGTGGGCAGCTATACCCCCTCAGTGTGACAGGTACTATGTGGGCACAGTGTGTGGACAGCTATACCCCCTCAGTGTGGCCGGTAGTATGTCGTGACAGCTATATTCCTGTGTGGCTAGAACATTTGTGCACACCGTATGTGGATATCTATACCCCCTCAGTGTGGCACCGTGTGAGGCCAGTTATACCCCCTCAGTGTGCAGGTACTATGTGGGCACAGTGTGAGGCCAGGTACTATGTGGGCAGCTATACCCCTTAGTGAGGCAGGTACTATGTGGGCACAGTGTGTGGACAGCTATACCCCTCAGTGTGGCAGGTACTATGTGGGCACAATGTGTGGACAGCTATACCCCTCAATGTGGCAGGTACTATGTGGGCACAGTGTGTGGACAGCTATACCCCTCAGTGTGGCAGGTACTATGTGGTCACAATGTGTGGACAGCTATACCCCTCAATGTGGTAGGTACTATCTGGGCACAGTGTGTGGACAGCTATACCCCTCAGTGTGGCAGGTACTATGTGGTCACAATGTGTGGACAGCTATACCCCTCAATGTGGCAGGTACTATGTGGGCACAGTGTGTGGACAGCTATACCCCCTCAGTGTGGCAGGTACTATGTGGGCACAGTGTGTGGACAGCTATACCCCTCAATGTGGCAGGTACTATGTGGGCACAGTGTGTGGACAGCTATACCCCTCAATGTGGCAGGTACTATGTGGGCACAGTGTGTGGACAGCTATACCCCCTCAGTGTGGCAGGTACTATGTGGGCACAGTGTGTGGACAGCTATACCCCCTCAGTGTGGCAGGTACTATGTGGGCACAGTGTGTGGACAGCTATACCCCTCAGTGTGGCAGGTACTATGTGGGCACAGTGTGTGGACAGCTATACCCCTCAGTGTGGCAGGTACTATGTGGGCACAATGTGTGGACAGCTATACCCCTCAATGTGGCAGGTACTATGTGGGCACAGTGTGTGGACAGCTATACCACTCAGTGTGGCAGGTACTATGTGGGCACAATGTGTGGACAGCTATACCCCTCAATGTGGCAGGTACTATGTGGGCACTGTGTGTGGGCAGCCATACCCCTTCCCTGCTGTAGCTGGTACCTGTACCCCTGCTTACATAACCTGTATAGGAGCCAGTCATGTATTACCTGTACAGGGGTGAGCACCGCCGGGGAGGTGACCACGGTGGGGGCCGTCAGCACCAGGTGACCATTGGTTTCCGGACAGGGCGGCTGAGGGTCGTTCTTGACAGCTACCAGCAGGACACAGTCGGGGGGCTCGGCAGGCCGCAGTCTCTTGGGGGAGGGCGGGCCGCAGGTGTCTATGGGTGGGTTGGCCTCGTACAGCGGCCTCTTGGTGGGCAGCTCGGTCTTGAGGTCAGGCAGGCTGCCCGGTTTGGGCAGGATGTAGGTGTTGGCAGCTAGCTGGGCTGCCCTGTGCCTGGCACCGTTCATGCTGTCCATGAAGTAGGGGGGGCCTAGCTTGGTGCCGATGCCAGCGATGCTGTTGAGTGTGGCCACGGACACGGCCCCGATGCAGTGGTTGGTGTAGGTCTTGGACAGCTTGGCGGCCTTGGACAGCATCTGCATGCGGGTGCCCAGCAGGTTCTTGCCGATGGCCTTGTTCTCGTACCAGGTGACGTCGGCCTCGCTGCAGTGGTCCCGGGGCCGCTGGAAGAACGCTTTGCACAGAGGGTTGCGCTTGGCCAGGTACTTGACGAAGCTGGCATAGGGGCAGAACTCGGTGCCGGTCTCGTACATGCGGGGGAGGTTCTCCTCGTCGCCGTCCGTCGTGGCCGCTCCGCCGGGCGCTCCGCGCTTCTTGCCCCATGACGAGGAGCGGGACTTGTGATAGGGCCCCAGTGCCTTGAAGTAGACGAAGCGCCGGCCGTCCTCGTCCATGGCCAGGCCGAACGAGTCCTCCTCCAGCTCCCGCTGGTTCTCCCGGCCCCGGGTGCAGAAGTACATGCAGGTCTCGAACCAGACCTTGTTGAGGAGCCCGAACGGCGTGGCCGCGCTGAAGACGCAGGAGGTGTAGAGCTTGCGCAGGTCCGCCCGGGTGATCGCCTGCTTCTGCACCACGGGGCCGGCGCCCTGCTCCTCCAGCTTGCGGATGACGGCGGCCAGGGTGAGGTTGGCGCTCCGCAGCTCGGGGTCCTTGGTGAGGTCCAGGGTGCGGCAGTAGGGCGGCTCGTTCAGGTAGCGGTTCAGGGACGAGCGGATGCTGATGAGGGAAGACTTGCTGTACAGCTGGCCGCTCTTGGACCGCGCTTCGGCGTAGAAGGAGCGCAGCACCCGGCACAGCGCCTCCTTGTCCATGCTCTCGAAGTCCGGGCTCTGCGCCTTCTCGCTCAGGTACTCCCGGAAGATGCGCACGGCGTAGCGGGTGGCCAGGCGGGTGTTCTCGCTGAGCCGGGCTCGCTCCGGCCGCTCGGAGGATGGGGACCCCGCACAGCCGGCTCCGTCCACTCCGCCCCCGGCCGCTCCGAGCTGCAGCAGCAGGGGCTCCACATCCTCCACCACCATGCCGGGGCGCAGGCCGGGCGGCAGCAGCGGGAGCTGTGCGGAGCGATGCGGGACCATGCCCGCCGTGCCCCGGTACGGGCTCTCCAGCAGCGCCGCGTCCTCCCACTCCAGCTGGATCTCCTCATCATCCTCCTCATCCTCATCGTCCTCCATATCGTCGTCCTCCAGCAGCAGCAGCTCGTCCTCCTCATCCTCCTCGGTGATCTGCACCTCCCGGATCTCATCCTCATCCTCCTCTTCTTCTTCTTCGTCCTCCTCACCCGCGCTGCCCGGCTGTAAGCGGTGCTGGGCCGCCCGGGGCTGGGCGTGCAGGGGGTCGCTGTCCGCGGTGCCCGGGTTGCAGTCGCCGCTGCCAGGCATCCTCGCCATATTGCTCTTTATTCCCCGCTGCCTGCTGTGTATAGGAGGCTGTGCCGCCTCTCTCTGCCAGTCCCCGGGCCCGGGCGCATGCGCTATATTGGACCGCGGCTGCCTGGGTGTAATGACCTTCACAGACCGGGGGGAGGGGACGGGGAGGACGGGGGCGGGCGGCGGTGGGGACAGCCTGTGCCCGGGGAGGAGGAGTGCTGCACCGCGGCTGCTTGTTGTTATTATGACTGCACGTGTAGTGATGCAGCTGCGATACAGCCAGTGTGTCCTCCACAGCTGCGATACAGCCAGTGTGTCCTCCACAGCTGCGATACAGCCAGTGTGTCCTCCACAGCTGCGATACAGCCAGTGTGTCCTCTACAGCTGCGATACAGCCAGTGTGTCCTCTACAGCTGCGATACAGCCAGTGTGCCCTCCACAGCTGCGATACAGCCAGTGTGTCCTCCACAGCTGCGATACAGCCAGTGTGTCCTCTACAGCTGCGATACAGCCAGTGTGTCCTCTACAGCTGCGATACAGCCAGTGTGTCCTCTACAGCTGCGATACAGCCAGTGTGTCCTCCACAGCTGCAATACAGCCAGTGTGTCCTCTACAGCTGCAATACAGCCAGTGTGTCCTCCACAGCTGCGATACAGCCAGTGTGTCCTCTACAGCTGCGATACAGCCAGTGTGTCCTCTACAGCTGCGATACAGCCAGTGTGTCCTCCACAGCTGCGATACAGCCAGTGTGTCCTCTACAGCTGCGATACAGCCAGTGTGCCCTCCACAGCTGCGATACAGCCAGTGTGTCCTCCACAGCTGCAATACAGCCAGTGTGTCCTCTACAGCTGCAATACAGCCAGTGTGTCCTCTACAGCTGCAATACAGCCAGTGTGTCCTCTACAGCTGCGATACAGCCAGTGTGTCCTCTACAGCTGCAATACAGCCAGTGTGTCCTCCACAGCTGCGATACAGCCAGTGTGTCCTCTACAGCTGCGATACAGCCAGTGTGTCCTCTACAGCTGCGATACAGCCAGTGTGCCCTCCACAGCTGCGATACAGCCAGTGTGTCCTCCACAGCTGCGATACAGCCAGTGTGTCCTCTACAGCTGCAATACAGCCAGTGTGCCCTCCACAGCTGCGATACAGCCAGTGTGCCCTCCACAGCTGCGATACAGCCAGTGTGCCCTCCACAGCTGCGATACAGCCAGTGTGTCCTCCACAGCTGCGATACAGCCAGTGTGTCCTCTACAGCTGCGATACAGCCAGTGTGTCCTCCACAGCTGCGATACAGCCAGTGTGTCCTCTACAGCTGCGATACAGCCAGTGTGTCCTCCACAGCTGCGATACAGCCAGTGTGTCCTCCACAGCTGCCAGTGTGTCCTCTACAGCTGCAATACAGCCAGTGTGCCCTCTACAGCTGCGATACAGCCAGTGTGCCCTCCACAGCTGCGATACAGCCAGTGTGTCCTCTACAGCTGCAATACAGCCAGTGTGCCCTCCACAGCTGCGATACAGCCAGTGTGCCCTCCACAGCTGCGATACAGCCAGTGTGTCCTCTACAGCTGCGATACAGCCAGTGTGTCCTCTACAGCTGCGATACAGCCAGTGTGTCCTCCACAGCTGCGATACAGCCAGTGTGTCCTCTACAGCTGCAATACAGCCAGTGTGTCCTCTACAGCTGCGATACAGCCAGTGTGCCCTCCACAGCTGCGATACAGCCAGTGTGTCCTCCACAGCTGCGATACAGCCAGTGTGTCCTCCACAGCTGCGATACAGCCAGTGTGCCCTCCACAGCTGCGATACAGCCAGTGTGCCCTCCACAGCTGCGATACAGCCAGTGTGTCCTCCACAGCTGCGATACAGCCAGTGTGTCCTCTACAGCTGCGATACAGCCAGTGTGTCCTCCACAGCTGCGATACAGCCAGTGTGTCCTCCACAGCTGCGATACAGCCAGTGTGTCCTCTACAGCTGCGATACAGCCAGTGTGCCCTCCACAGCTGCGATACAGCCAGTGTGCCCTCCACAGCTGCGATACAGCCAGTGTGCCCTCCACAGCTGCGATACAGCCAGTGTGCCCTCCACAGCTGCGATACAGCCAGTGTGTCCTCCACAGCTGCGATACAGCCAGTGTGTCCTCTACAGCTGCGATACAGCCAGTGTGCCCTCCACAGCTGCGATACAGCCAGTGTGTCCTCCACAGCTGCGATACAGCCAGTGTGTCCTCCACAGCTGCGATACAGCCAGTGTGCCCTCCACAGCTGCGATACAGCCAGTGTGCCCTCCACAGCTGCGATACAGCCAGTGTGCCCTCCACAGCTGCGATACAGCCAGTGTGTCCTCCACAGCTGCGATACAGCCAGTGTGTCCTCCACAGCTGCGATACAGCCAGTGTGCCCTCCACAGCTGCGATACAGCCAGTGTGCCCTCCACAGCTGCGATACAGCCAGTGTGCCCTCCACAGCTGCGATACAGCCAGTGTGCCCTCCACAGCTGCGATACAGCCAGTGTGCCCTCCACAGCTGCGATACAGCCAGTGTGTCCTCCACAGCTGCGATACAGCCAGTGTGCCCTCCACAGCTGCGATACAGCCAGTGTGCCCTCCACAGCTGCGATACAGCCAGTGTGTCCTCCACAGCTGCGATACAGCCAGTGTGTCCTCCACAGCTGCGATACAGCCAGTGTGTCCTCCACAGCTGCGATACAGCCAGTGTGCCCTCCACAGCTGCGATACAGCCAGTGTGTCCTCCACAGCTGCGATACAGCCAGTGTGCCCTCCACAGCTGCGATACAGCCAGTGTGTCCTCCACAGCTGCGATACAGCCAGTGTGCCCTCCACAGCTGCGATACAGCCAGTGTGTCCTCCACAGCTGCGATACAGCCAGTGTGTCCTCCACAGCTGCGATACAGCCAGTGTGCCCTCCACAGCTGCGATACAGCCAGTGTGCCCTCCACAGCTGCGATACAGCCAGTGTGCCCTCCACAGCTGCGATACAGCCAGTGTGTCCTCCACAGCTGCGATACAGCCAGTGTGCCCTCCACAGCTGCGATACAGCCAGTGTGTCCTCCACAGCTGCGATACAGCCAGTGTGTCCTCCACAGCTGCGATACAGCCAGTGTGTCCTCCACAGCTGCGATACAGCCAGTGTGTCCTCTACAGCTGCGATACAGCCAGTGTGCCCTCCACAGCTGCGATACAGCCAGTGTGTCCTCCACAGCTGCGATACAGCCAGTGTGCCCTCCACAGCTGCGATACAGCCAGTGTGTCCTCCACAGCTGCGATACAGCCAGTGTGTCCTCCACAGCTGCGATACAGCCAGTGTGTCCTCCACAGCTGCGATACAGCCAGTGTGTCCTCCACAGCTGCGATACAGCCAGTGTGCCCTCCACAGCTGCGATACAGCCAGTGTGCCCTCCACAGCTGCGATACAGCCAGTGTGTCCTCCACAGCTGCGATACAGCCAGTGTGCCCTCCACAGCTGCGATACAGCCAGTGTGTCCTCCACAGCTGCGATACAGCCAGTGTGCCCTCTACAGCTGCGATACAGCCAGTGTGTCCTCCACAGCTGCGATACAGCCAGTGTGTCCTCCACAGCTGCGATACAGCCAGTGTGTCCTCTACAGCTGCGATACAGCCAGTGTGCCCTCCACAGCTGCGATACAGCCAGTGTGTCCTCCACAGCTGCGATACAGCCAGTGTGTCCTCCACAGCTGCGATACAGCCAGTGTGTCCTCTACAGCTGCGATACAGCCAGTGTGCCCTCCACAGCTGCGATACAGCCAGTGTGTCCTCTACAGCTGCAATACAGCCAGTGTGCCCTCCACAGCTGCGATACAGCCAGTGTGTCCTCCACAGCTGCGATACAGCCAGTGTGCCCTCTACAGCTGCGATACAGCCAGTGTGTCCTCCACAGCTGCGATACAGCCAGTGTGTCCTCCACAGCTGCGATACAGCCAGTGTGTCCTCCACAGCTGCGATACAGCCAGTGTGTCCTCCACAGCTGCGATACAGCCAGTGTGTCCTCTACAGCTGCAATACAGCCAGTGTGCCCTCCACAGCTGCGATACAGCCAGTGTGTCCTCCACAGCTGCGATAAAGCCAGTGTGTCCTCTACAGCTGCAATACAGCCAGTGTGCCCTCCACAGCTGCGATACAGCCAGTGTGTCCTCCACAGCTGCGATACAGCCAGTGTGCCCTCTACAGCCAGTGTGTCCTCCACAGCTGCGATACAGCCAGTGTGTCCTCCACAGCTGCGATACAGCCAGTGTGTCCTCCACAGCTGCGATACAGCCAGTGTGCCCTCTACAGCTGCGATACAGCCAGTGTGTCCTCCACAGCTGCGGTGCCACACTGCAACCCTTGCACTCCACAGCTGCGGTGCCACACTGTCACCCCTGCCATTTACTGCTGCGGTGCCACACTGCAACCCTTGCACTCCACAGCTGCGGTGCCACACTGCAACCCCTGCACTCCACAGATACGGTGCCACACTGCAACCCCTGCACTCCACAGCTACGGTGCCACACTGCCATCCCTGCATTCCACAGCTGCGGTGCTACACTGCCACCCCTGCACTCCACAGCTGCGGTGCCACACTGCAACCCCTGCACTCCACAGCTGCGGTGCCACACTGCAACCCCTGCACTCCACAGCTACGGTGCCACACTGCCACCCCTGCACTCCACAGCTGCGGTGCCACACTGCCATCCCTGCACTCCACAGCTGTGGTGCCACACTGCAACCCCTGCACTCCACAGCTGCGGTGCCACACTGCAACCCCTGCACTCCACAGCTACGGTGCCACACTGCCACCCCTGCACTCCACAGCTGCGGTGCCACACTGCCATCCCTGCACTCCACAGCTGCGGTGCTACACTGCCACCCCTGCACTCCACAGCTGCGGTGCCACACTGCCATCCCTGCACTCCACAGCTGTGGTGCCACACTGCCACCCCTGCACTCCACAGCTGCGGTGCCACACTGCCATCCCTGCACTCCACAGCTGCGGTGCCACACTGCCACCCCTGCACTCCACAGCTGCGGTGCCACACTGCCATCCCTGCACTCCACAGCTGCGGTGCCACACTGCAACCCCTGCACTCCACAGCTGCGGTGCCACACTGCAACCCCTGCACTCCATAGCTGTGGTGCCACACTGCCATCCCTGCACTCCACAGCTGCGGTGCCACACTGCAACCCCTGCACTCCATACCTGTGGTGCCACACTGCCATCCCTGCACTCCACAGCTCCGGTGCCACACTGCGACCCCTGCACTCCACAGCTGCGGTGTCACACTGCGACCCCTGCACTCCACAGCTGCGGTGTCACACTGCCACCCCTGCCCTCCACAGCTGCGGTGCCACACTGCCACCCCTGCCCTTCATAGCTGTGGTGCCACACTGCCACCCCTGCCCTCTATAGCTGCGGTGCCACACTGCCACCCCTGTCTGGGGGAAGCTGGTTGGGTCTTATAAGACTTTATAACTAGTAAACACTGAGTACCCGACGGCACCATTGAGTATCATGGGGCAGACGGGTGACCCTTTTTCCAGCGGTACCCGTCTTTTATGCCAGATACATGGATCTGCGGTAAAGAGCGGAGCGTTGTACTCAGCCCTGTCCGCCAGTCCTCTTATACCAGCAGACGTTCCTACAAAACACTCGTTCATCGATGATCGGCTCATGATAAAAGGCCATTACTGTCTATACTGCGCTGCTATACCCTCGCTGCGGACAACATACAACCCTGCTATTAGCTGCTGCCGTCATGTGTAAGAGAACGTGTGCATTTCAGAGAGCACATTTTTGAAAGTTAGTCGAAGACGATGTGAATATAATGGCTAGTCCGAGGCCAATGCCCTTTGCCTTCTCTCTTCCCTGCTCATCTAGAGCAATAGGTCTGTCCCTATGTATGTGTATAGAGAGAGAACTGTCTGATAAGGAGTGCGAGGTCAGAAGAAGACACCAGGGACCTGCCTCTTAAGCCACTCATCCTAGACACATGGTCCCCGGACGGCTTTTCCAAGGGCTGACAGGTCTCTCCCATAGTGATCACCTTCTAGTTATATTTGCTCTGAAACGCTATGATGTTTCTGAGAATGTATGTGATTGCGAGCGTGCAGCCAGGATGATTAATGCTGCCCGTGGTTTGAGCAGCTTAGAGGAGCTGACAGGTTCCTTTAAAACCATAACCACATTGTAACGCTCTGCTCTCCCTGTGCTTAACCCTTTCTTCAGAGGATTTCTTGATTTATAAGGCAGAATTCAGACACCTATGGTTCACGGTATATATACAGACTGGAGTGCCTGGACTGGTCACAGGTCTCCTAGCCTTACGGCTTCATATACAGTAATAGCCGAAAATGTGGCACCCTTGAATTTGTTCCAAAAATTGAAGTATTTTTCCCAAAAAATTATTGCGATTACACATGTTTGTTATACACGTTTATTTCTTTTGTGTGTATTGGAACAACACAAAAAAAACTGAGAAAAAAGGCAAATTGGACATAGTTTCACACAAGATGCCAAAAATGGGCCGGACAAAATTATTGGCACCCTCAACATAATTTGGTTGCACACCCTTTGTAATAAATAACTGCAATCAATCGCTTCCTATAACTATCTAAAAGTTTCTTACACCTCTCACCTGGAATTTTGGACCACTCCTCTTTTGCAAACTGCTCCAGGTCTCTCATATTTGAAGGCTGCCTTCTCCCAACAGCAATTTTAAGATCTCTCCACAGGTGTTCTATGCGATTTAGATCCGGACTCATTGCTGGCCACTTCAGAACTCTCAAATGCTTTAATTCCATCCATTTATGGGTGATTCTTGAAGTATGTTTGGGGTCATTGTTCTGCTGGAAGATCCATGACCTTGGATGCAAACCCAGCTTTCTGACACTGTGCACTACATTGCAAACTAAAATCAATTGGTAATCTTGAGATTTCATGATGCCTTGCACACAGTCAAGGCATCCAGCGCCAGAGGCAGCAAAACAACCCCAAAACGTCTTTTGACCTCCACCATGTTTGACTGTAGGTACTGGGTTTTTTTCTTTGTAGGCCTCATTTAGTTTTCGGTAAACAGTAGAATGATGTGCTTTACCCGATAGCTCTATCTTGGGCTATGTGCACACAATGCGGTTTTAATGCTTTTCCACGGCTGTTTTTCCGCTGCGGAAACGCATTAAAACCGCTTGTTAATAGGTCTGCCATGTATAGCAAATTTCCGCTCCGGATTACCATTGCAGTAAAAACCGCAGCAATACCATTTATTGCGCTATTCCACAGAGAATTTGCGCCCATTGACTTGCACTGAATCGCAGCAAACCCGCAGGTAGAATATCTGTACCTGCGAAATTGCTGGGCTTCAATGAAAATAGGAAACGTGGTGCGGGTGGTACCCGGGTCAGGAGAGGAGGCTAGTACTCCTTTCATCCAACTGCGGCTCTGGAGAGCTGATAACAGCGACAGCTTCATGGATGGGAGGAGCAGCAGTCTGCTCTGCCCAGCCCCCGGTAGTAAAAAAAAGAAAAAAAAAGTAAAAAGAAAAAAATAAACATTTATACTCACCTATCCGGCGGCCCCCGGGGTCCTCCTGGTCCCCGGCGATGCTGTCATCCGGGCGGCCAGCGGTACACTACGAGAAGCGGGCTCGCGCCCCCCAGTGTACCGAGATGCCAGGACCTGCGGTGACGTCACTGATCAGCTGATGGTTACGTGACCATCAGCTGATCAGTGCCAGCAGCGATCAGCTGATAGTCACGTGACCATCAGCTGATCGGTGACGCCAGTGATCAGCTGATCGGTCACGTGAATGATCAGCTGATGCTCACCCTGGGAACATTCTTGCGAATGTAAGCTCACTGGAGCTGATCAGTTGATCTTCAGCTGATCAACCCGAGTGACCTCCTGCAGCAGCATGTATACTGACGGGTGATTTTACACCCCTGTCAGTATACAATGCTGTCTTCTACAGCAGTGACATCAGTGATTTCTGATGTCACTGCTGTAGAAGTGACCCAAATCGCCATGGGACACTCGGCGTAATCGTGGACTGCGTCGTTGACGGCGGACAGGTGAGGGATGTGGTTGTTTGTTTTTTTACGTTTTTTTCAGGAGATCGAGGGTTTCGCGAACGGAGGGTAATAAAAAATTGTAGAACCGTGTGTTTTTTATTTCCTTAAAATACTTTATTCTGGCCGTGTCTTTTATTGAAAAAGCGGCGACCATTTTACTATGCAGTTAGTAATGGGGGCGTCTTGTAGACGCCCTCCATTACTAACCTGGGCTTCACGTCAGCCGTCAATACAAGTGAACCCCAACCCCATTACCCCACTAGCCTTTGCTGGTTAGATTTCATAGAGAGAGCCCACGTAAATTTTTTTCTGGGGTCCCCCTTTAATCTAGCCAGTAAAGGCTAAGCAAACAGCTGTGGGCTGATATTAATAGCCAGGGAACATTGTTGGCTAATGGCCCCTTCCCTAGCTACTAGTATCAGCCCTCAACAGTCGGCTTTCCCTCTGCTGGTTATAAAAATAATGCGGGAGCCCACGCCAATTTTTTTTTTTACATTTTAGGTTCTGTGCCCATAATTCAGACGTAGCAGCGCTTTGACGCAAATTTTTTCCGAGTCCAAAATGTTGCATTCTATTGAATGCAAGTAAATTCACATGTGTTCACTGAACCATGCGGATTTACCGCATTCAATACTTTCTAGTCAAATCTCTGTCGCGGAGGCTAGCAACTCCGCAAGAGAATTTGACATGCTGCGGTCCTGAAAGACGCACCGCATGTCAGTGTCCACAGGTTATTCGCAGCTTCTGATGCACGTATAGTGGACATGGGATTTCTAGAGATCCCATCCACTATGCTGTATCATCTGGACACTGCGGGTTTGACGCTGTATACACACAAAGCGTCAAACCTGCAGCGGCTCCTGACCATGGCCACGTACCGAAACTCACTCGCAGCATGTCAATTTCTGTAGCGGACACTCTAGTCTCCGTTGCAGATTTTGACTGATTGAAGTGTCATTATATGAGGTGGATTCACATGTACCGACAACAAAAGTGCGGTATTAGAACACCTCGTTTTGGATGCAACAAAAAAATGCTGCATCCAAAGCGTTGCTGAGTGCTGATCGGGGGGACGCAGCTGCTAACGAAACAGCTGTGAGATGTTAATAATGGCTTGGAAAAATGTTTGCCTAATGGCACCTTCCCAGGCTAAAAATAACAGCTCACAGCAGCCGCATAAATTACATGAATAGAAATGCTAATGAAGATTGGGCGAATGGGATTAGCTGTCACCCAGCTATTTTGTTTGGTGATGACAAGGTGTCAATCAGACCTTTTCATGACCAAACTTAATTAACCCCTTTCCGACCTGGTCAGTAATAGTACGCACCAGGTCGGAAAGGCCGGTTAAGTGGGGGCTCGGGCGCTGAGCCCCCACTGAACCGGGCACATGTCAGCTGATTCTTACAGCTGACATGTGCCCGCAACAGCCGCGGGTGGAATCGCAATCCACCTGCGGCTGTTAACATGTTAAATGCCGCTGTCAATCTCTGACAGCGGCATGTAACTCGCGCTTCTGGGAAGCACGTCCTAAGCCCCGCCCATCGGTGACCCCGTCACGTGATCGCGGGTCACCATTGGGTGGGCATGACAACCCAGGGTCTGCAGCAGACCCCTGTGGTTGTCATGTCTCAATTGCTATGAGCGCCACCTAGTGGTCAGCGCTCATAGCAAGTGATCATTTCTGCTGCATACAACTGTGGAAGTGCATTTTTTTTGCAATTTCACCGCACTTGGAATTTTTTTTTCTCGTTTTCCAGCACACGATATGGTAAAACCAGTGATGGCGTTTAAAAGTACAACTCGTCCCGCAAAAAATAAGCCCTCACATGGCCATACTGAACGAAAATTAAAAAAGTTCTGGCTCTGGGAAGAAAGGGAGCAAAAAATGAAAACACAAAAACAGAAAGACCCAAGTTCGTTAAGGGGTTAAAGTAAAGTAAAGAGTTAAATAAACACACAGACACAGAGTAAACACTTTACTTGAAGTACAGCAGACACATTCTTTAATCATTTAAATGAACCAATATACTCACCCTAGTTCTATGGTAATCCAAGGGTTTAAGCAATTTCCCACTCCAAAAAACATTCATTGATGTACAAAAACGCTTCAAAAAACGCATGTAAAATCCGCATGCGTTTTTTCCGCCAGGGAGAGGCAAAAACGCTCAGGAAATTTCTGATTCAAATCCGCATCGTGCCCACATAGCCTTGGTCTCATCTCTCCACAAGACGCTTTACCAGAAGGATTTTGATTTACCTACATTTTGGGAAACTGCAGCCTACCTTTTTATGTTTGGGTCAGCAGTGGGAACCTCCTGGGTCTCCTGTCATAGCGTTTCATTTCATTCAAATGTCAACAGATAGTTTGCGCTGATACTGATGCACCCTGAGCCTGCAGGACAGTTTGAATTTCTTTGGAACTAGATTGTTGCTGCTTATTCACCATCTGTACTATCCTGCGTTGCAACGTTTCCTCAATTTTTCTCTCCCGTTAACGTCCAGAGAGATTAGTTACAGTGCCATGGGTTGTAAACTTCTTGATTATGTTGCACACCGTGGACAAAGGAACATCAAGATCAAGATGGACTTGTAACCTTGAGATTGTTATTTTTGAACAATTTTGGTTCTCAAGTCCTCTTCTCCTCTTTCTGTTCTCCATGCTTAGTGTGGCACACACAGACACACAATGAAAAGATTGAATCAACATCTCCCCTTTTTATATGGTTTCAGGTGTAATTTTCATATTGCCCACAACTGTTACTTGTCACAGGTGAGTTTGAACGAGCATCACATGCTTCAAACAAAGTTGTATACTTCCATTTTTGGAAAAGTGGCAACAATTTTGTCTGGCTCATTGTTGAGGTTTTATGTGAAATGATGTCCAATTTTCCTTTTTTTCTTAGGTTTTTTTTTGTGTTATTCTAATACACACAAAAGGAAATAAACATGTGTATAACAAAACATGTGCAATTGCAATAATTTTCTGGGAGAAATACTTCATTTTCTGGAATAATTTCAAGGGTGTCAACACTTTCAGCCATGACTGTATGTGTGGCCATGGCTGTATGCCTATGATGCATTATTTTGGGTAAGAAGACTCACGGTCAGACTGGGTATTATGGTCCGAGCACAGATCATATATTACGGATGTCTGAATCTAGCCTTACTCTGACATAGGTCTGTGATGTCACCGCTGTATATAAACTTATACTGCACAGTATACGTCTTTACTAGTGTTGAGCGAACATGCTCGACACTGCTCGGTACTCGCCCGAGCATCACGCTACTCGGGATGTTCGGCGACCACCGAGCATTTCCGGGTTACTCGGGCGGGAGCTCGGGTCTCCGCCCTGCATGTTTGGCGCTCTTTACAGAGTCAATGAACATGCAGGGATTGCCAGCCAGTCACTGTAATGCTGCAGCCATGTTGGTTGTGGGCATTACAGTGATTGGCTGGCCGCACAGCGTCACCTCGAGTATTTAAAACGGGGCGCCGCCATCTTGGACACAGTCGCTACGGATTAGACAGTGTAGGGACAGCGCTGCTGATTTAGGGAGAGATATAAACTTTGAAATAGTTAGTGTAGGGTCTGTAAAGGCTGCCAGAACAAACAAACAGTCCTTTTCAGGACTAATATCCATCCCAGATACCAGGCAGGCAGGCTGTATAGGAGACACAGTGGTTATACCAGCAAACGCTGCATTACAGTCCTGTGTGTTCCTGTTGCTGAAATTGCTGGACTTCGCACCAGGTGTCGGGGGCCAGGAAAAATCCTTTTTTTTTTCATCTAAATCCTCCTTTTTTTTTCCTCCTTCACACTGTACAAATACCCGTCTTATTAACCTTTTGGTGTGTCCCCCCTCCCAAAAAAAAGCGTGTCTCTGATTTTTCAGACACAAATATAACTGTTGAAAATAGTCTGGTGTAGGCTAGAGAAACAGAAGTGTTGTTTTGCACTTCCACGGTTCAAACCTCTGTATTATCCATTTTGGGCCATTTGTATCTAAAAAAAAAACAGTTTGAGTGTGTCGCTCACTGTTCAGCCGCAAATATCTCTATTTAAAAAAGTGTGGTATACCCCAGTAAACAATAACTGTGGTTTTGCCATCCCACGGTAAAAAATCTCTATTATTCAGGTTTTGGTAGTTTTTTCCGTAAAGAAAAACAGTAGTGTCTCCTGACTGTTGTGACACAAAAATATATCTGTTGAAAATAGTCTTGTGTAGGCCCGACATCCCAGTGTGGTTTCGCAGTTCCACGGGTGAAATCGCTGTACTATCCAGTTTTGGGCCTTTGGTATCTAAAAAAAAAGCAGTTTGAGTGTGTCACTCACTGTTCAGCCGCAAATATCTCTATTTAAAAAAGTGTGGTATACCCCAGTAAACAATAAATGTGGTTTTGCCATCCCACGGTAAAATATCTCTATTATTCAGCTTTTGGTAGTTTTTTCCGTAAAGAAAAACAGTAGTGTCTCCTGACTGTTGTGACACAAAAATATATCTGTTGAAAATAGTCTTGTGTAGGCCCGACATCCCAGTGTGGTTTCACAGTTCCACGGGTCAAATCGCTGTACTATGCAGTTTTGGGCCTTTGGTATCTAAAAAAAAGCAGTTTGAGTGTGTCGCTCACTGTTCAGCCGCAAATATCTCTATTTAAAAAAGTGTGGTATACCCCAGTAAACAATAACTGTGGTTTTCCTCTTCCACGGTTCTAATCTACTCTTTATTACCCTTTTTCCATTGATAGTGCAAGTGTAAGCTATTTTACTTCATTTACAATGGGCAAGGCGCATGGCAAGGGACGTGGAAGTGGACGTTCTGGTGATGGTTCGTGCAGAGGACGGGGCCGTGGCCAAGGTGAAAATGTGCCACAACCAACAGCCACATCTTCTCGCTCCCACTTCTTGACCGAATTACTAGGGAAGCACAGAACAACACCAGTATTGAGAACTGATCAGTGTGAACAGGTTATTAATTGGATAGCAGATAATACTTCCAGTTACCTGGGCACCACCACCTCCGGTCTGTCTTCCACACGGTCAACTCTTAGTAGCCGTGAGTCTCGACCGCATACTCCTCCTCACCCTGATGCTCCTTCCTCCCACCATGCCGAGTGTCGTCAGACAGCAAGTGATCCCACACTTGGACACTCTGAAGAGCTGTTCACTGGTCCATTTCCATATTTGGGCCCCTCGCCTGATACGCTTGAAGTGGTGGAAGAGGAGATCCCATGTTGCTATGCCCAAATATTTGAACAGCCACGGCCACAGGAAGTCGACGTTGGCAATCTGTCACAAGAGGTGGACGATGACGAGACACAATTGCCAGGAAGTGAGGAGGAGGATCGTGGTGCGCAAGTGGAAGAGGAGGAGGTGGTGGATGATCTAGTAACTGACCCAACGTGGAAGGAGGACATGCAGAGTGAGGCCAGCAGCACACAGGGGGAGGGAGGCAGAGTACCCCAACAGGCAGGAAGAAGCAGTGTGGTGGCCGCAGACAGAAGGCAGGCAACCGTTCCCCGTAACACCAACACGAGGGACGTTGCCAGTACAAGCGGTAGGTCTTCCAGAGTCTGGAATTTTTTTAAAGACTCTGCTGATAACCCCAAAAAGGCCATATGTTCCACCTGCCATGCCAGCATCAGCAGGGGTGACAAAACTACCAGCCTGACCACCACCAGCATGATCAGGCACATGGCAGCAAAGCACCCAACTTTGTGGGGCGAAACCCAGGGTCCACGACCAGTGTCAGCGGGTGTCACCACTGCTTCTTCCACTGTTGTGCGTGCAATAGAACCCCCTGTTGTGTGTGCAAGGCAATCCCCTGTCCATACTGCATGTAAAGATGCCCCCTCCTCTCAGTCTTCACTTGGTATGGCAGTTTCTCAAGAAACAGCATCAACGTCCACGTCCACGTCTCACCGCAGCATTCAATTGTCCATATCCCAGACCTTTGAACGAAAGCGGAAATTCGCAGCTAACGCCCCACAGTCCTAAATTCGCACATTTCACGACTGCTTGCATTGGAAATGCTGCCTTTTAGGCTGGTGGAGACGGAATCCTTCCGCAATCTTATGGCGGTGGCCGTCCCTCGGTACTCGGTCCCCAGCCGACACTATTTTGCCCGGTGTGCCATCCCCGCACTACACAAGCACGTGTCCCAAAGCATCTGCCGTGCCCTCAACAACGCAGTTACTGGGAGAGTCCACCTGACAACGGACACGTGGACAAGTGCTTGTGGCCAGGGACGGTACATCTCTCTGACGGCACACTGGGTAAACATAGTGGGAGCCGGGACCCAGTCGGACCTTGGGACGGAACACATCCTCCCCACACCGAGGATTGCGGGCCCTATGTCAGTCAGAGTTGCCCCCACAGTGTACAGCTCCTGCGCATCCTCCTCCTCCTCCTCATGTTCAGCCTCCATCTCAGATATCACCACATCAGTTACAAGCTGGAAGCATTGCAGTACTGCCTCCGCCAAGCGGCAACAGGCTGTGCTGAAACTCATAAGCTTAGGTGATAAACCTCACACTGCTTGTGAGTTGTGGACAGCTGTGAAAGAGCAGGCAGATCTGTGGCTGAGACCGCTGAACCTACATCCCGGCATGGTCGTGTGTGACAATGGCCGTAACCTGGTGGCGGCTCTGAGGCGAGGTGAGATCACACACGTACCATGCCTGGCTCATGTGCTTAACCTCGTGGTTCAGCGGTTTCTTAAATCGTACCCCGAGTTGCCAGATCTCGTGAAAGTACGCCGCCTGTCAGCTCATTTTCGCAAGTCGGCTACAGCTTTCGCCGCCCTTGCTGTGTTGCAGCAGCGTTTGCAGCTTCCGGCACACCGACTGGTGTGTGATGTCCCCGCACATTGGAACTCTACCCTCCACATGTTGCAAAGGATTTGTGAGCAGAAGAGAGCAGTTGTGGAGTACCAGCTGCAACAAGGCCGTCGATATTCAGGTCAGACTCCACACATAAGACCTCAGGAGTGGACCTGGATGTCTGACATATGTACCATCCTGACAAACTTTGAGGGGGCCACCAAGATGGTGAGTGGCGATGATGCCATCATTAGTGTCAGCATCCCACTTGTCTGTCTTTTGCAACGCTCTCTGTAGAGAATTAAAGAGGAGGCATTGCAGCCAGAGTATGATGAGATGGATCAAGAAGCCGTAGCGGGCGATTACACACAGCCCAGCCTCATCTCATCCCAACGTGCATTGGGGGACAATGAGGGAGAGGAGGAGGAGGAGGAAGAACAGGAGCTGCTATCATGCGTTGTAGACGGTAGTACCTGTACAAATGTCATACCGTCGGTTCAGCGTGGGTGGCCTGAGGACAGGGGGGGAGGAGGAAGAGGAGGAGGAGGAGGAGAGCATGGTCAGTCGTCATCTTGGTGAGGACACGGAAATCTTGCCCGTTACCAGTCTGGCACGCATGGCTGACTTTATGTTACGCTGCCTTAACCGTGACCCTCGCGTTGTCGAAATGTTGGGTGACAGTCATTACTGGTTGGTGACACTTGTAGACCCCCGCTACAAGGAGAACTTTCACTCTCTTATTCCTGAGGTGGAGAGGTCTACAAAAATGGGGCAATACCAGAAGGCCCTTGCTGCAGGACTCTTAAAAAAATTCCCATCTGAACACGCTAGCGGCAGAGGTCACAGTTCATTGCCCAACCAAGGCGTACAGGCGAGAGAGATGCAACTCCAATCCAGCAGAGGCAGGGGAACACTGTCAACGTTCTGGGACAGTTTTCTGACACCCGCCCAGCTTACAGGCCCTGAGGCGCGGGGTACTCTCACAAGGAGTGGAAAGTTTCAAAAGATGGTGAGGGAGTACCTTGCCGATCGTACCAGCGTCCTCCGTGATTCCTCTGTGCCTTTTAATTATTGGGTATCCAAGCTGGACACTTGGAATGAACTCGCTCTGTACGCCTTGGAGGTCCTGGCCTGCCCTGCCGCTAGCGTGTTATCGGAGCGTGTTTTTAGTGCCGCTGGGGGAATTATAACTGATAAGCGCACTCGCCTGTCAACTGACAATGCTGACAAGCTGACCCTTATCAAAATGAACAAGGGCTGGATTGGGCCAGACTTCTCATCACCACCAAATGACAGCAGAGTAACATAAAGTCAAATCCACTGTGTTATTTCGGGAGGTGTATTCACATGCACCGCTTCACACCCACACATGGGTATACGCTTCCTCGTTTCAGCTGTTTAATCTTCTTCTCCTTATCCTCAGCCTCCACCACCACTATACCACCAGGGTGCCAGCATTGCAAGTTCCTCCGTCCTTATTTTTGGCAGCTTTTGCTTGCAAGGCATAAGCAAATACTATGGGACACCCACTCCCCAATAATGGGACTTATGTTTGTAATATGCTGTACTGCATGGCTCTTGTAAGGGCCATTGCAAGTTGCTCCGTCCTAATTTTTGGCAGCTTTTGCTGGGAAAGCATAAGCAAATACTATGGGACACCCACTCCCCAATAATGGGACTTATGTTTGTAATATGCTGTACTGCATGGCTCTTGTAAGGGGCATTGCAAGTTGCTCCATCCTAATTTTTGGCAGCTTTTGCTGGGAAAGCATAAGCAAATACTATGGGACACCCACTCCCCAATAATGGGACTTATGTTTGTAATATGCTGTACTGCATGGCTCTTGTAAGGGGCATTGCAAGTTGCTCCGTCCTAATTTTTGGCAGCTTTTGCTTGGAAAGCATAAGCAAATACTATGGGACACCCACTCCCCAAAAATGGGACTTATGTTTGTAATATGCTGTACTGCATGGCTCTTGTAAGGGGCATTGCAAGTTGATCCGTCCTAATTTTTGGCAGCTTTTCCTGGGAAAGCATAAGCAAATACTATGGGACACCCACTCCCCAATAATGGGACTTATGTTTGTAATATGCTGTACTGCATGGCTCTTGTAAGGGGCATTGCAAGTTGCTCCATCCTAATTTTTGGCAGCTTTTGCTGGGAAAGCATAAGCAAATACTATGGGACACCCACTCCCCAATAATGGGACTTATGTTTGTAATATGCTGTACTGCATGTGACGCGCCCCCTGGGCCGTGTGTACACGTGTGTGGGATACCCGGTGCTGGGTCTCTGGGGTCTGTAGTCTCCGTGGCGGTGACCCGGTCCCGTGGCTCAGGCTGGTCAAACCAGTGGCAGTCTTTCTTAGGTTTTGAGGTTAATTGTCCGACTGCGCCACCCGTGGATTGCGGTCAGGGAGTACCACCGCTGCGAGGCAGACCGCTGAGGCTGGTGTTGTGTGCGCAGCATAGAATGGGATAATTCCCCTCGGGAGGAGTATAGCTTCAGGGCAGTGAGTGTGGATGATGGGGGTGATGGTGCACGAGCGCAGCAGGAATGACTCAGAGTCTTTGCAGTGCAGTTCAGGGTCTTTACTGATGATTATAAGGTAGACCTTCCCGGGAGTACTGGCTGGCATAAGAGGCCTGGTCAGTCTGTGAGCAAGCAGGAGTTCCCCTGGCCAGGTGGAGTTGTAGGCCTCCCCGTATGTCTGCACTCTTCCTGGCTACCTTGCTGTAAGCAGGTAGAAGTAGCCCACGTCCCTGAGTGTACCGTGTAGTGCTCACCCGTATGGCTCGTGACTTGGGGCCTTCTGTTAGCCTCCGCTCCACGACGGCGGTGCTGGTCCCTTGCTTGTGACTGAGCCTCCGGGCTTCTATGGCCAGAGGACCTGAAATCCCCTGCCGGCTGGTTTCTGCTGCTGGATATATAAGTCCTCACAGCTTTGGACTCCTGTGTCCGGTTCCTATTGTCTTCTGCCAGGGCGAGCTCTGCTCAGCTTCCAGGCCCTGGTCTTTAGCTCCTAGCTCCTACAGAGCTCCTTGCTGTTACTTTCCCTTGCTCTCACTCTGACTCTCACTGTTCTCTGTTCTCTGACTCACTCAACCCCGCCCCAGATCCAGTTTATAAGGGCAGAATTCTCCCCTCCCAGGATTGGGGCAGGAGGATGTTGCATGTTTAAGGGATCCTGACCAGGAAACCTCCCCAGTTGCTCTCCGACGTAATATCTCTATTACTGTGGTGACCAGACCCCTGGGATGCCACACATGGCTCTTGTAAGGGGCATTGCAGTTCCTCATAATTTTTGGAAAGCCTTCCATTCACTGTTTAGGCCAACAGTGCACGGGAGACCCAGTTGCTATAAATGGAAAAAAAGGTTTAGTTAACGCCCTCTGACCTCCATGTCATTTCCAAGGGGCATTGGAGTGGCTCGAAATTTTTGGTAGGCATAGCACTCACTGTATGCCCTATAACTGTGTAGCCGAACCGCTCCTTTTGTTACAGAAACATATCTTACAAGACATATCTGGTTGACTGGCCTGATATTGATGTGAATGGTCCCTGTTCCTCCTGCTCTTTCTCCTTTGCCACTACCTCATCCATCATTTATCACCTGAAGCTTTGTTTTAACGGGAGTCATAGAACTTGGATAGTAGCAGGAAAACATCCAGCAATCCTCGGAGGAGGTAGGATATGCGCCAAAACGCTGACCACCTCAGGCCTAGCCGCTACTACATACATGCGCTTGCATTACAACAAAACAAAGCAGATGCTAACTTCTATCATCCTCATCATGCTCCTCACCTTGGCACTCTCAACTCCCCTGATGGAGAAGCCAGAGCCCACCGGAGGAGTCTGATAGTCCGGTGGGCTCGGCCAATGCTGCCCTAAAGCAGGCCAGGCTAAGAAAAGTGTGGGAAAGGTTACCGGGACAAATAGGGGTGGCTGGGAACCGAGTATGGACACCCGGCCACCCCCTGGAGGCTGGGGAGCAAGCGGGGACACCCGGCCACCAGGCGGCTGGGGACTGAGTATGGATACCAGGCCGCCGACACAGCCATGGCGTGGTGGCCAGATTCCGCCTCCACATGCCTAAAAGGCCCAATTTAAAGTGCAAGCAAGCAAGCAGTATGGTATTGCAGCCTGGGGGTGGGTGGGTGGCAGGCTGCATACTTGCGCTTGCATTGCAAGGAATGGGAGAGGTACAATTGAACACTGCCCTGGGACAAGGACTTGAATGGGGATAGTTGCAAGTCTGCAACGACAGGTGCAAGGTGGGAGGCATCTTCGCATGTACTATGAACAGGGGTTTGGCATGCACACACTACAGCGGAATAGGCTCTCTTTCCCACTAAATGCACTGGGGAGGGCACAGGTAATGTTTTGGTATACGCGCTTAATCTTATGTATAAGGCACATCAGGACAAATATGGGCGGCTGGGGACTGAGTATGGATACCTCGCTGCCGAAGCAGCCATGAGGTAGTGGCCAGCTTCGGCCTCCTCCAAACTAAAAGGCCCCATTTCAAGTGCAAGCTAGCAGTATGGAATTGCAGTCTGGGGGTGGGTGGGTGGCAGGCTGCACACTTACACTTGCATTAAAAGAAAACATAGCAGATGCTAACTTCTGTCATCATCATCATGCTCCTCACCTTGGCACTCTCAACTCCACCGATGGAGAAGTCAGGGCCCACCGGAGGAGTCTGGTTCTCTGGTGGGCTCGTCCAATGCTGCCTAAAGCAGGCCGGGCTAAGAAAAGTGTGTGGGGGGATGTTCCAAGGAGAAATAGGGGCGGCTGGGGACCGTTTATGGACACCCGGCTGCCCCCAGGCGGCTGGGGACCGTGTGTGGACACCCGGCCGCGGGGCAGCTGGGGACCGAGTATGGACACCCGGCCGCCGGGCGGCTAGGGACTGAGTATGGATTCCAGGCCGCCAACACAGCCATGACGTGGTGGCCAGATTCCGCCTCCACATGCCTAAAAGGCCCAATTTCAAGTTCAAGCAAGCAAGCAGTATGGTATTGCAGCCTGGGGGTGGGTGGGTGGAAGGCTGCATACTTGAGCTTGTATTGCAAGGAATGGGGGAGGTACAATTGAACACTGCCCTGGGACTAGAACTTGCATGGGGATAGTTGCAAGTCTGCATCTTCTGATGCGGTAAGGATCACTTATGATGGGCACACTTTTAGACAGTGACCTGGGAGTCAGAGATGCTTCCAGGGGTCTTCCCCATGCTGTTCCCTTGTCTTTTCAGCACTTTATGCATGTGTCACACAGCACATGGCCAGATAAGGTTGTAAAATGTTAAAATGACATTTCACGGTGAATGCATTTGTCATAGTTGAAAGCAATACAAAAGTGCAAAAACGCATAAAAAATGCTACTTGTGAACATAGCCGAGGGTGTGGAGGAGTATTTTTGTTTTTGGTCATTTATTTTAACTTATACACAAGTCTTTACCCTGGAAAGGATGTTCCTTAACATATTTCACAGGAAAAAAGTTTCACTTTCGTTTTTGAACGTTTTATTGTGAGCCTGTAAAAGTGGCTTAATACCTCTGACCACGTTGTTGACAGCAGTGACCTGGGGGTCAGAAATGCTTCCTGGGGCGATCCCCATGCTGTCCCCATGTCATTTGAGCACTGTAACTATCGTTTTGGGCACTTGTTAGGCTTTTAAAAGACTGCCGGGGGTGCCACCGCAAAAATGCTCGAGTCTCCCATAGACTTACATTGGGCTCGTTGCTCGGGTCGAGCACCCGTGTATCACGGCGAGCTCGGCCCGAGCTTCGAGCACACGAGCATTTTAGTGCTCGCTCAACACTAGTCTTTACTGTATCTTTCAGTAGAGGATAGTAGAGTGCATCATACTATTCTGTGCAGCACAAAAAAAATAAAGTTATTCCTACGCACCCACTGTTGTATCATTTTTTTTTACAATTTCTATTAAACAGTAAAGCTTTAAAGATGCTATATATAGTTATATATGATTTGAAGACACTTAGTCTATGTCTAGTGATTTTTCAATTTTTCACATCGTATGCAACGACTTCTACCATCTAAAATAATTGTGCGATCATGTTTGCATGCAAGTGAAATGCTTAGAACGCATCATCACTTCCAGCTGCATTGACAGCATAATCGCCAGTCTAAAAAATAACAGGAGCACATTTATGTGATGATAAGATGCAAACTTGGCTGTAGTTTGTGTGACAAATCAGTACAGGTAACAGCGCTCGAAAGGATCATTCAAAGAAATGTTACTGACTCTTCCTATCAACTGATTCTTCCTACCAACAATGTATGGGCAGCACCATGGGAAGCAAATTGTCGCCAGAATATGCTATCCTATTTATGGCTAAACTAGAGGAGGAGTTTTTGTCATCTTGCTCTATTAAACCTCTAGCATACTTCCGCTATATTGATGATCTGCTAATAATCTGGACAGGCTCAAAAGATGATCTGCTGACCTTCCACGATTATTTCAACAGGTTCTCCGCAACCATCAAGCTCACCCTTAACTTCTCAAAATCCCAAATACATTTTCTGGACACGACCATATACATCAAAGACAACACCATACAAACATCAATTTACCATAAGCCCACAGGACGTCCGGCATACCTTAGATGGAACAGCTTTCATCCAAGACACACAAATCCATCATCTACAGTCAAGCTCTGAGATACATTCGAATCTGTTCAGACAGTAAGGACAGAAAACTGCAGCTGCTATCACTGAGGAATACATTCCTACAACAAGGATACCATCCACTGGTAATAGATGAACAGATCCACAGAGCTACAAGAATCCCAAGAATTAGCCTCCTGAATTACAGACAAAGGGAGGACAACAGGGCACCTCTTGTGGTCACATACAACCCCCACATGAACATCCTAAGGAAAATTGGTTCTGATCTCCAACCCATATTCCACAGAGACCACAGACTGAAAGAAATGTTCCCAGAACTACCAATTCTCTCGTACAAACAGCCCCCTAACTTAAGGAATCTCCTTGTCAGAGGTGTCCTATCATCACCATCAGTGATGGGCACATTCCCATGTAAAAACAAAAAAATGCAAAACTTGTACCCACATATTACCATCACATATAGTCCATATACCAAACACAAATCAGGACTACAAAATCATGGATGTCTTTTCATGTACATCATCCAATGTGGTGTACATGATACAATGTACAAGGTGCCCGGAAGGTGTCTATATTGGAGAAACTATGCAGAAACTGCAAACTATAATGAATTTACACAAACACACAATTAAGAATGAACTGGACATGCCTGTGGGAAAACATTTCTCTAGCCTGGGACACTGTATGACAAATTTAAAAGTTTTAATACTGAAAGGTCATTTCACGGACGACAGGGAGAGAAAAATCTGGGAATTCATATTGATAAGAATGTTCAATTCTTTAACAACAGGACACAATCTAACACCTGGGTTTATGACTCACTACATGGACACAATTCACACCTCCACATAATTAAACATTCCCAGGGCCTCTTCTCCATTTGCAACTAAAAATCCTAATTTGATCTCCCTGACTTATCAGTAGGAGGCATCACCCCTTACACCTCATGAACAAATGTTTGCTGTAACATCTCTCAAATGTTGTGCCTTGTATCTTTTGAATTCATTTGTAATATTGCCTGACGAAGGAGCCTCTGTGCTCTAAAAGCTTGCATATCTATATATTTTTTCTGGTTAGCCAAAAAAGGTATAACTCCAAGAATACTTTTGTCATTTTTGGGCATAAAAGTATTTACATTGATTTTTCTGGCTAGCACGGTACCACAATATAACTTTGTATTATATATCATGATTCTTTCTAACAAATCTCAGAGCACCTAGAAGTTCCCACTCAGGGTTTTCCTCTGTTTTTCCTGTAGTCATAAACTGCTCTTTTAGCAAGAAAAACGCTGCGTTCAGGTTTTGCTGCATTTTTTAGCTGCGGATTAGACATTTTTTGTCCACAGTACGTTTAATAAAGTTAGTTTTGTTCACCAAATAACAATACAAAATCACAGAAAATCTGTTTGCTGTATTTTTTGCACTCTCTAACTGCTTTCTCTGGGTGCAAATGCTGCAAAAACGCTAAAAAAATTCACACGCTGCAGATTTTAAAAATGCAGCAGTTCTCAAATTCAGGTAAAAAAAAAGCATGTGCATGAGATTTCTGAAATCTCAGCTTTTTGCTGGTACTGTTAAACTTATTTGCATAAAAAAGCTGCAAAAAATGCATGTGAACATTGCCTTATAGTTGGGGGTTCAGAGGTCTATTGCCTTTCATTCTGGAAGATTGTACTGTGGACACATATCTATCATATCTCATACCTTCTTTGAGCATCCTGACTGCAGTTGTTATATAACAGAGCACTATACCATAGGAGTCAATAGTAAAAAAAAAAGTGCATACATTTTCTCTAGATATTGCAGTCTGACAAATGCAGGCAACTACGCTTTTTTACAAGAGATTTCTATGGTGACAGATGCCACTGCATGGCCATTGTTAGGCTCTCCCCAGCTTCTATGGAAAGCCATCAACCCTCCATGATTGCATCTTGGCAGAACGATGGGAATGATAAGGAATGCCCCCTCTCTGTGTTAAACACCTAAGACGCCGTCATTATCTTTTTCATCAAAGAGGGCAAAAGCCATCTAACCACGTCAAGGTGAACCTAAATATGGATGGTCCCTATCACTAATGTCCTACCTCTCCATGTGCCAAACCAGGCCTCATCTGAATGGGGAAGGAAACTAGGCAATTAAACCTTGTGTCGGAAAGAATAAGGGTGCTGAGTCCAACAATCTTTCCCAGACAAGGTTTAATTGCCAGCTACGCCTGGTTTCCTTTCATTTCTCCATTCAGGTGAGGCCAGGTTTAGCACATGGAGAGGTAGGACATTAGTGATGGGGACCATCGATATTTAGGTGCATCTTGTTGTTGTTGGATGGCTTTTGCGCTCTTTGATCAAAAAACGCTAAGTACTTTATTTTTTTAACATTTAGAGCAATATTGGAGTTCATGTATTCACTAATACATAGTATATGTTCTTTCTTTTTTTTTTTGTTGTGGTCACTATTGACCTCGGCATCCAACTCCCAGAATCGGGGACAGCAGAAATTCTTACGGAGGAGCTGCAGTGCAAGGCCATTTGTGATGTATTGTTTATCTGTGCCTGGAAAGCTTCCAACATAAATGCTAAACATGTCCAAAAGGTTACATTAGCAGGACAGAGGCGAAAAGTTTGTTCTTCAGTATACCACTTAAAAAATATATGGAATAGGGTTGTGGACTTGCAATGGTATCCATTAAAAAAATGTTAAATGTGTATATATATTTTTTACAAATATGGCCTTATAGGTGACAGATGCCATTATATAGCATCCAGTTTAACGTCCGTTTAACATTTATACTCTGGTGTATACATTATAGAGGGGCCATTAATGTCATGTGAACAAAGCCTAATGTAGTCCCTGAGCTGCTGGAGAACAGGATGAGCAGAACGGTTCTGTCCTGATCTTATCTAATCAGTGAAACTCCTGCGCTCCACTATTATATAGCGTCTGTTTTACTACTTTCTATGCAGCAGACAGCATCTGCAGAATGATATACATTTCTTTCCAGGTGTATAGCTCATATTTTATTATAGCGTGCATCACTTTGTACTACATGATATCCTATATGATAATGCCAAGACAGAGGGAATGCTATAACAATGCTGCATCTAGAACACTCTTCTATCTATACACACACATTTGCAGATGCTGTGAGTTACCTTTGAATTGTAAAGCACTTCTTTTGATACTGGAGGGGTGACCGAAATGAACCCACTTCCCTTCTCTAAAGCAAAACCAAAGAAATGGGCCGACACTCCTGTTGGCATAAGTGCAATGTGTAGGTGCACATTCACACTGTGGCCATTCACAAACAAAACCTAGCATAAAAACAAAGAGCAAATAGTAAACAATATAGGGTACTTTTTGATCAAAAGAGCATAAAAACCATCCCACCACGACAAGGTGTACCCAATCAGGGTGGTCCCTAACTCTAGTATTTCACTTTGCTGTGTACTAGCAGGCCTCAAAATAAACTGGGTCAGAACTGGACCTAGACCTGACTGTTTCACACCTGCTCGAAGAAAGCTATATTAGGCTGTGCATCTTGTCTATGTCCTCCTTGTCTGTTGTCTCCAAAGACATACAGATAGGGAATTTAGATTGAGAGCCCCAACGGACAGCGATGATAAAGCTCTGTGGAATTATAGACGCTATATAAGTGAGGAAAATTAAGAAATATAGCTTTCCATGGGCAGGTGTAAAACAGTCAATTCTGGGTCCTGTTCTGCCCTTATCTATTCTGAGGCCTGCTAGTACATAGCAAGGTGAGATACTAGAGTTAGGGACCACCCTGGTTGGGTACACCTTGTCGTGGTGGCATGGCTTTTACGCTTTTCTTTTATCAAAATAGTGTCAACATAGTACCCTATGTTATTTACATGTACTATTACTATTTACTTTCTGCAGGGTATTTGCTCATTGTTTTTATTCTAGCTTTTGCCACTTCCCTCCTCTGCCTGTTATTACATGGAGACAGTGTAAAGCTTGCCATATACAACATAGCTGACGGACAAGCATTCATTTAGCAGACTGCTATCTCTCCTAACTGCCCCAAATACATGATTTGGCTTATTCTGGTAGTTCTAAAAAATTTAATGTAGCAGAAACATGCACATCTTCGCTTCATTTAAGACCAGGCTATGCAGAGCCAAATTCCTGGGTACCAGTGCCCGATTTTCAGGATCACTGGGTGGTCCCAGTAATTGGACTGCCATTGATCAATAAGTTATCCCCTCTTTTGCTCGGTGGCTCAGTGGTTAGCACTGTAGTCTTGCAGCGCTGGGGTTTTGGGCGCAAATCCCCCCACAGACAACATCTGCAAGGAATTTGCATGGGTTTCCAAAGACATACTGATAGGGAATGTAGATTGTGAGCCCCAATGGGGACAGTGATGATAATGTCAGTAAAGTGCTCCAGAATTAATGGCTCTATATAAGTAAAATAAATACATTCTTTAGATAGGTAATAACTTACTGTATTTTGAATAACCCATTAAAACTTGTGTTGCTTTTTGACAGAATTCCCAGTAAGATAAAAATTACCTAAAAATTTTCTAAAGTAGATACAAGATCACACATTTTTTACTCTGCATAAATATCAAATTATATCTTAACATATGTGAGGACAGAGGACTTCTTTTACAGTATATATGGAGAAGCTGGAGAAGTTGCTCAGATACAGCACACCTGGGGAATTATGCACAAATGATACATTCGAATACTATACAGTGCGATCTGATATTGGGTGGTGAGCAGGCATTTATTGTCTCTCTCTATTGTGATATCACAGGAAAGTTCATCATAAATAAGATGACTGAATATTTATAGACTGTGCTCATGTGATGTAATGATAGAGCGTGTCATAAATTACAAAACCAATAGACTGAGGCTGTGTGCCCACGATGCGTTTTTTAAGCGTTTCCGCAGCGGCAAAAACGCTGCAGAAATGCTTAAAAAATGCATGGTAGAAGGCCTGCCATGTTCCCCAATGATAATCCGCATTTGCTGTGCACATGCTGCGGAAATTTCCGCTGCAGATTATCATTGCGGAAAAAAATGCAGCACTACCAATTATTTTGCGGAATTGCTGCGTTTTCATCGCCATTGACTTGCATTAGACCGCATGGATTACGCATCACTGTATATGTAGATGCGCCTTCCATGCGTTCTAATGTGCGGATGGTACCCAGGTCTAGAGGAGAGGAGACTCTCTTCCGGACCCGGGTACCATAGAACCTGTAAAAAAAAGAATAAAATAAAAAATAAATATATACTTACCTTCTGACAGCCCGCGCTGCACTCCTCCTTGCTTGCCGGCAGTTCGCGATGTACTGAAGGACCTGCGCTGACGTCAGAGTCATGTGACGGGTCACGTGACACTGACGTCAGCAGGTCCTTCAGTCTACCGCTGCCGGCAGCCGGGACGGTGAAGCAATACAGAGCGGGCCATCGGAGGGTAAGTATATATTTATTTTTTTACATTCTTTGTGGTCACACTATATAAATCCATGCCGTTGGTTGTTACCATTTGTAGAAGCCATCCTCTTTTTTATGCTATGTGCTGTGTCAGACTGTCCAGGAACATGGTCTGATCATACCACATCTCTTGGACAAATGAGGAAACAAAAGAGTATACAGACAGGACAGCATTATTCTTTTCTGCTTCTTTTTTTTTTAAACATGTTTATCCTCGCAGAGAGAATCATCTGCAGTCCCATGATGTCCTGTCTTTATACTCTATTTTGCTTTCTCCTCTGATTCTGGGTAGTTCCGTACATGTAAGAAGGGAATAGCGTAGTCATTTGGCCGATAAGGATGTACCATGTCGGCCCTCTGCTTGGAGAAGACTTCTGGAAAGTTCTTATTAGAAGCAGATAAAATGGAAGCAGTGGCACAACAGAATTTCTGAGGAGGATGGGGTAAAGCTTTGAGGCAATTTCAAAAACAATGGACCCAACTGGGTAATCTGGTCGATCAACCAGTCAATAACCGGAGAATGAAGCCATAGCCACATAAGTCCCAAAAGCACCGATGCATCATAAAGTTGCAAAATAAAAAAAGGAATGTCCTCAATGTGTAGTGCTCCAATCTGAATAAGACAACCGGAATTGCAGAGCCATTTGCTGAAATTAGTTTTAGAGGAACTTGAAAGGAAACAAAAGGAATTTCAACCTTTTTTTCCAAAGAGAAGTCCATAAAATTCTCTGCTGCTCAATGAATGCTTGTCCAGTGAACACAGATGAACCAAAGAAGATAGACATAGGCAAGAATAATCTTTAGTGGAGGATAGAGTTACTTCCAGGGCAATACCTCCCTCCTGATCTAGGGTCTTAAATTTCTCAGTTTGGCCTTCAGTTTGGAACAGTTTGTGCGAGCGTGATCCCACTCACTACAGATACCTTGTGGAATTCAACGAGATCTTTTGGCCGATGACAATGTCTTCTGACCAATTTGCATAAGTTCTGGTGCGGCCAGTCTGGGGGAGGATTTTGAACATGCTCTTGGAAATGAGACAGGAGAATCCAGAGGCTTTTTTCCCTAGATTGTTCTTTAAAACGTAAATCCACACGAGTAGTGAGGAAAATTAAATCATGAATTGAAGAAGGCAAAGCTCTACCCGCAAGTTCATCTCTGGCATGACTGGACAGGCTGGCATTGCTACCAGTAAGTTGCACCACCAATCCAAACAGATTGTCTGCATGGATGCTCTACAGCAGCAAGTGTTATGGCTACTGCACCTTTGGGATTCATGGTCTAAGAATTCTGTTTAGGTTCTCCTGGTGAGGTGGGTCTTCGAAACCTCAGGTCTGAGAGGTCACATGGAACCCGTGCTTTGGTGTAGAAAGCAGGAAGGCACGTGGGAAGTAAGGACTTGGCACACTCAGGAATCTCATGAGCAGCAGGACGAATGAAGTGGAACCCAGCAGGGATGGAAGCAAATTGAAGCACAGTATGCACAGAAGATGGAGCACACTAAAGTGAAGTGTAGAGTTTCAATCCTAAAACACAGGTGTGTGTCCTAATAAGCCTTAAATAAGATTAGGGAGATGACATCACGGAGCCATGCCAGGCAACCTGAAAAACCCAATGTGGAGCACAGCAGAAGGCAGCAGATCGAGGTGAAAGAAGCAGAGACACAGAATACACCGGACAGGCGTATGTATAAGGGATGTGCCCCAAAATTTACATATAAATATATATATATATATATATATATATGTATATGGAAATATACACTACCGTTCAAAAGTTTGGGGTCATTTAGAAATTTCATCATTTTTTAAATAAAAGCACATTTTTTTTCAATGAATCTAACATTAAATGAATCAGAAATAAACTCTATACATTGTTAATGTGGTAAATGACTATTCTAGCCGCAAATGTCTTGCTTTTTATAGCAATATCTACATAGGTGTATAGAGGCCCATTTCCAAAAACCACCACTCCAGTGTTTTAATGGTACATTGTGTTTGCTAAGTGTGTAAGAAGGCTAATCGGTGTTTAGAAAACTCTAGAAAACCCTTGCACAAGTATGTTAGCCCAGTTGAAAACAGTTTGGCTGATTTGAGAAGCTATAAAATTGACCTTCCTTTGAGCTAGTTGAGAATCTGGAGCATTACATTTGTTTGTTCTATGAAACTCTCCAAATGGCCAGAAAAAGAGAACTTTCATGTGAAACTCGACAGTCTATTCTTGTTCTTAGAAATGAAGGCTATTCCATACGATAAATTGTCAAGAAACTGAAGGTTTCCTACAACGGTGTGTACTACTCCCTTCAGAGGAGAGCACAAACAGGCTCTAACCAGAGTAGAAAGAGAAGTGGGAGGCCCCGCTGCACAACTGAGCAACAAGACAAGTACATCAGAGTCTCTAGTTTGAGGAGAAATCAACGCCTCACAGCTCCTCAACTGGCAGCTTCATTAAATAGTACACGCAAAACGCCAGTGTCAACATCTACAATGAAGAGGCGACTCCGGGATACTGCCTTCAGGGCAAAGTGGCAAATAAAAAGCCATATCTGAGACTGGCTAATAAAAGGAAAAGATTAATATGGTCAAAAGAACATAGACATTGGACAGAGGAAGATTGTAAAAAAGTTTTATGGACAGACGAATCAAAGTTTGAGGGGTTTGGATCACACAGAAGAACATTTGTGAGACGCAGAACAAGTGAAAAGATGCTGGAAGAGTGCCTGATGCCATCTGTCAAGCATGGTGGAGGTAATGTGATGGTCTGGGGTTGCTTTGGTGCTGGTAAAGTGGGAGATTTGTACAAGGTAAATGGGATTTTGAATAAGGAAGGCTATCACTCCATTTTGCAACGAAATGCCATACCCTGTGGACAGCGCTTGATTGGAGACAATTTCATCCTACAACAGGACAATGACCCAAAAAACACCTCCAAGTTATGCATGAACTATTTAGGGAAGAAGCAGGCAGCTGGTATTCTATCTGTAATGGAGTGGCCAGCGCAGTCACCAGATCTCAACCCCATTGAGTTGTTGTGGGAGCAGCTTGACTGTATGGTACGCAAAAAGTGCCCATCAAGCCAATCCAACTTGTGGGAGGGGCTTCAGGAAGCATAGGGTGAAATGCAAGATTACCTCAGCAAATTAACAGCTAGAATGCCAAAGGTCTGCAATGCTGGAATTGTTGCAAAGGGAGCATTCTTTGACGAAAGCAAAGTTTGAAGGAGAAAATTATTCTTTCTAATAAAAATAATTATTTCTAACCTTGTCTGGTGACTACCTCTTGAAGCTCATCAAGAGAATGCCAAGAGTGTGCAAAGCAGTCATCAAAGCAAAAGGTGGCTACTTTGAAGAACCTAGAATATAAGACATATTTTCAGTTGTTTCACACTTTTTTGTTAAGTATATAATTCCACATGTGTTAATTCATAGTTTTGATGCCTTCAGTGTGAATGTACTTATTTTCATAGTCATGAAAATACAGAAAAATCTTTAAATGGGAAGGTGTGTCCAAACTTTTGGACTGTACTGTATATATATATATATATATATATATATATATATATATATATACAGTACAGACCAAAAGTTTGGACACACCTTCCCATTTAAAGATTTTTCTGTGTATTTGGAAGTCGCCTTGCTACACTCATCAGAAGAGCTTTAAACTAGAACAATGTGGGAAGGGAAGCAAAAGGCCAGAAAAAGCCATACAGCTGACAAATACTATTGAGATCTCTGCTACTGGAAGTGGAAAGGAAGAACAAAGACAAAACAATTTAAATAATAAAAATATGAGAGGAAGAGAAACCAATCACAAACTAAAATGTTTTTATACAAATGCACAAAGCATGGGCAACAAACAAGGAGAATTGGAACTACTAATGCAGGAAAAGGAATATGATGTCATTGGAATCACTGAAACTTGGTGGGACGATACACATGATTGGAATAAAAGGCTAAAAGGATACAACTTATTTGCAAGAAACAGACTTGATAAACGAGGAGGAGGTGTTGCATTGTATGTTAGAAAAGCGTATATCTGCACAGAGATTGAAGCTTCAGAGACTGGGAGTTCTGTGGAAACTGTTTGGGTAAGAATACAAGGAGAGAACAACGGAAAGGACACCATTGTAGGCATTTACTACAGGCCACCTGGGCAAGCTGAAGATATGGATGAACTCTTTATGTATCAAATGACCAAGTTCTCCAAAAAATATGACGTAGTGGTCATGGGAGATTTCAACTATCCAGACATTTGTTGGGAATCTCTCTCAAGTAAAACTAACAGGTCAAGCAAATTCTTATCCTCTCTTGCTGACAACTTTATCTTCCAAAAGGTAGGGGAGAAAACAAGGGGATCTGCTACTTTGGATCTAATCCTTATAAACAGGGAGGAAATGGTTGAGGAGGTAAAGGTGGCTGGGACCCTAGGAGGCAGCGATCATGCTATTATAGAATTTTGGATAACTAGAGGAGGAAGACATGTGAAGACTCAGACTTCAAGGTTAGATTTTAGAAAGGCAGATTTTAAGAGACTCAGAAAGAGAATAGGAGGGATCCAATGGCTGGATGTCCTTAAGGACAAAAATGTCCAGGAAGGATGGGAAATTTTTAAAAATGAGATTCTCAAAGCACAATCGTTAACAATCCCGAAAAGTAGGAAGAATGGGAAGCATTTAAGGAAACCAGGATGGATGAACACAGAACTTAAACACATGCTAAAAAGAAAGAAAGAAATGTTTATTAAATGGAAAGAGGGAGGCATATCTAAAGAAGATTATAATGCAGTCTGCAGATCCTGCAGGGCACGTATCAGGTTAGCTAAAGCTGACAATGAATTAAGGCTTGCAAGAGATGTCAAAAGCAATAAAAAAGGATTTTGGGGGTATGTCAAAAGTAAAAGAAAAGTCAAAGATGCTATAGGATTTTTACAGGATGAAAATGGAGAAATGGTAAGAGAGAATGTTGAGAAGGCCGAACTTTTTAATTCCTATTTTGCATCTGTTTTCTCTCAGAAAGAAAATGTAACATCAACTGATCTTCACTGTCCTTTTGAAGGAATAGAGGAATCCAAGTTATCTGTAAACAGAAAGATTGTGAGGGAATATTTAGCTAACATAAATGAGTTCAAGTCTCCAGGTCCAGATGAATTACACCCCAGAGTACTGAAGGAGATCGTAGAAGAAATTTTAGAACCACTCTCCATAATCTTTGAAAATTCTTGGAGAACAGGAGAAGTCCCAGAAGACTGGAGAAGAGCAAATGTTGTTCCTATCTTCAAAAAGGGGAAGAAGGTGGACCCAGGGAACTATAGGCCGGTGAGTCTGACTTCTATACCAGGAAAGATCTTTGAACAAATTATTAAACAACATATATGTAAGTTCATGAATAAGAATGAAGTGATTAACCAGAGTCAGCATGGGTTTGTAACTAACAAGTCATGTCAGACTAACTTAATTTCCTTCTATGACAGAATCACTGACTGGGTGGATCAGGGAAATGCTGTAGATATAGTATATCTTGACTTCAGCAAAGCATTTGACAAAGTATCTCACACCATCCTTATTGAAAAAATGACCAAGTATGCAATGGACCAGGCAACTGTTAGGTGGATTCATAACTGGCTTAGTGATCGGACTCAAAGGGTGGTTGTAAATGGCTTCACATCCAGCTGGATGAATGTCTCAAGTGGGGTACCACAGGGCTCCGTCCTGGGACCTGTATTGTTCAACATCTTTATCAATGATTTAGATGAAGGAATTGAGGGTAAACTGATTAAATTTGCTGATGACACAAAGCTAGGAGGGATAGCTAATACTAGAGAAGAGAGAGAGAGGATTCAAAAAGACCTAAATAAACTGGAGCAGTGGGCAGCAACCAACAGAATGGTTTTTAACAGTAAAAAATGCAAAGTACTACATCTGGGCAATAAAAATGAAAAAAGCATATACAGAATGGGAGGAATAGAGCTAAGCAACAGTACATGTGAAAAAGACTTAGGTATACTAATAGATCATAGACTGAACATGAGTCAACAGTGTGATGCAGCAGCAAAAAAGGCACATACAATTCTGGGATGTATTAACAGAAGCATACAGTCTAGATCACGTGAAGTCATTATCGGTCTTTACTCCTCTTTGGTCAGACCTCATCTGGAATACTGTGTACAGTTTTGGGCACCACATTTTAAAAAAGACATAGACAAACTGGAGCAAGTTCAGAGAAGAGCGACCAGAATGGTGACTGGTCTGCAAACCATGTCCTATGAGGAACGGTTGCAGGATTTGGGAATGTTTAGCTTGCAAAAAAGAAGACTGAGAGGAGACTTAATAGCTGTCTACAAATATGTCAAGGGCTGTCACATTGTAGAAGGATCATCTTTATTCTCATTTGCACAAGGAAAGACTAGAAGCAATGGGATGAAACTAAATGGGAGGAGACACAGATTAGATATTAGAAAAAAACTTTTTGACAGTTAGGGTGATTAATGAGTGGAACAGGCTGCCACGAGAGGTGGTGAGTTCCCCTTCAATGGACGTCTTCAAACAGAGGCTGGACAGACATCTGTCTGAGATGATCTAGTGAATCCTGCTTTGAGCAGGGGTTTGGACCAGATGACCCAGGAGGTCCCTTCCAACTCTACCATTCTATGATTCTATGATTCTAGGTTTTTCAAAGTAGCCACCTTTTGCTTTGATGACTGCTTTGCACACTCTTGGCATTCTCTTGATGAGCTTCAAGAGGTAGTCACCGGAAATGGTTTTCACTTCACAGATGCGCCCTGTCAGGTTTAATAAGTGGGATTTATTGCCTTATAAATGGGGTTGGGACCATCAGTTGTGTTGTGCAGAAGTCTGGTGGATACACAGCTGATAATCCTACTGAATAGACTGTTAGAATTTGTATTATGGCAAGAAAAAAGCAGCTAAGTAAAGAAAAACGAGTGGCCATCATTACTTTAAGAAATTAAGGTCAGTCAGTCCGAAAAATTGGGCAAACTTTGAAATTGTCCTCAAGTGCAGTTGCAAAAACCATCAAGCGCTACAAAGAAACTGGCTCACATGAGGACCGCCCCAGGAAAGGAAGACCAAGAGTCACCTCTGCTTCTGAGGATAAGTTTATCCGAGTCACCAGCCTCAGAAATCGCAGGCTAACATCAGCTCAGATTAGAGACCAGGTCAATGCCACACAGAGTTCTAGAAGCAGACACATCTCTTCAACAACTGTTAAGAGGAGACTTTGTGCAGCAGGCCTTCATGGTAAAATAGCTGCTAGGAAACCACTGCTAAGGACAGGCAACAAGCAGAAGAGACTTGTTTGGGCTAAAGAACACAAGGAATGGACATTAGACCAGTGGAAATTTGTACTTTGGTCTGATGAGTCCAAATTTGAGATCTTTGGTTCCAACCACCGTGTCTTTGTGCGACGCAGAAAAGGTGAACGGATGGACTCTACATGCCTGGTTCCCACCGTGAAGCATGGAGGAGGAGGTGTGATGGTGTGGGGGGGCTTTGCTGGTGACACTGTTGGGTATTTATTCAAAATTGAAGGCATACTGAACCAGCATGGCTACCACAGCATTTTGCAGCGGCATGCTATTCCATCCGGTTTGCGTTTAGTTGGACCATCATTTATTTTTCAACAGAACAATGACCCCAAACACACCTCCAGGCTGTGTAAGGGCTATTTGACCAAGAAGGAGAGTGATAGGGTGATACGCCAGATGACCTGGCCTCCACAGTCACCAGACCTGAACCCAATCGAGATGGTTTGGGGTGAGCTGGACCGCAGAGTGAAGGCAAAAGGGCCAACAAGTGCTAAGCATCTCTGGGAACTCCTTCAAGATTGTTGGAAGACCAAGTCATCAAAGCAAAAGGTGGCTACTTTGAAGAACCTAGAATATAAGACATATTTTCAGTTGTTTCACACTTTTTTGTTAAGTATATAATTCCACATGTGTTAATTCATAGTTTTGATGCCTTCAGCGTGAATGTACAATTTTCATAGTCAAGAAAATACAGAAAAATCTTTAAATGAGGTGTGTCCAAACTTTTGGTCTGTACTGTATATATATATATATATATATATATATATATATATATATATATATACATACACACACTGCTCAAAAAAATAAAGGGAACACTCAAATAACACATCCTAGATCTGAATGAATGAAATATTCTCATTGAATACTTCGTTCTGTACAAAGTTGAATGTGCTGACAACAAAATCACACAAAAATCATCAATGGAAATCAAATTTATTAACCAATGGAGGCCTGGATTTGGAGTCACCCCCAAAATTAAAGTGGAAAAACACACTACAGGCTAATCCAACTTTGATGTAATGTCCTTAAAACAAGTCAAATGAGGCTCAGTATTGTGTGTTCTCCACGTGCCTGTATGACCTCCCTACAATGCCTGGGCATGCTCCTGATGAGGTTGCGGATGGTCTCCTGTGGGATCTTCTCCTAGACCTGGACTAAAGCATCCGCCAACTCCTGGACAGTCTGTGGTGCAACGTGACATTGGTGGATGGAGCGAGACATGATGTCCCAGATGTGCTCAATTGGATTCAGGTCTGGGGAACAGGCGGGCCAGTCCACAGCTTCAATGCCTTCATCTTGCAGGAACTGCTGACACACTCCAGCCACATGAGGTCTGGCATTGTCCTGCATTAGGAGGAACCCAGGGCCAACCGCACCAGCATATGGTCTCACAAGGGGTCTGAGGATCTCATCTCGTTACCTAATGGCAGTCAGGCTACCTCTGGCGAGCACATAGAGGGCTGTGCGGCCCTCCAAAGAAATACCACTCCACACCATTACCGACCCACTGCCAAACCGGTCATGCTGAAGGATGTTGCAGACAGCAGATCGCTCTCCATGACTTCTCCAGACTCTGTCACGTCTGTCACATGTGCTCAGTGTGAACCTGCTTTCATCTGTGAAGAGCACAGGGAACCAGTGGCGACTTTGCCAATCCTGGTGTTCTGTGGCAAATGCCAAGCGTCCTGCATGGTATTGGGCTGTGAGTACAACCCCCATCTGTGGATGTCGGGCCCTCATACCACCCTCATGGAGTCGGTTTCTAACCGTTTGTGCAGACACATGCACATTTGTGGCCTGCTGGAGGTCATTTTGCAGGGCTCTGGCAGTGCTCCTCCTGTTCCTCCTTGCAGAAAAGGGGAGACAGCGGTCCTGCTGCTGGGTTGTTGCACTCCTACGGCCCCCTCCACATCTTCTGGTCTACTGGCCTGTCTCCTGGTAGCGCCTCCAGCCTCTGGACACTAAGCTGACAGAAACAGCAAACCTTCTTGCCACAGCTCGCATTGATGTGCCATCCTGGATGAGCTGCACTACCTGAGCAAATTCTGTGGGTTGTAGAGTCCGTCTGATGCTACCACGAGTGTGAAAGCACAACCAACATTCAAAAGTGACCAAAACATCAGCCAGAAAGCATCGGTACTGAGATGTGGTCTGTGGTCCCCACCTGCAGAACCACTCCATTATTGAGGGTGTCTTGATAATTGCCAATAATTTCCATCTATTGTCTATTCCATTTGTACAACAGCATGTGAAATTGATTGTCAATCAGTGTTGCTTCCTAAGTGAACAGTTTGATTTCACAGAAGTTTGATTTACTTGGAGTTATATTCTGTTGTTTAAGTGTTCCCTTTATTTTTTTGAGCAGTGTATATATATATATATATATATATATATATATATATATATATATATACAGTGCTGTGCAAATTAATTGGGACAAAGCATTTTTTAAGTAAAATCGTAAGTTGGTTACCAGTCAGTGATTCAAGCCAGTTTTAACTGCTTTGAACAGGTGTGAGTGTACAACCTTGAGTAACAAAATGTGGTTTGATTGGTTTTAGTCAGAAAATAACAGCTAGCTGCCCCCTCAGCTTCAGGTGAGAGCTTGTTTCTGTGAGGAGTGGTTTAGTGTACATTTTCTCTCATGCCACAATTCCAAGTGTGTGAAGAAATTCCTGGAAGAAAATAAAGTAAAAGTGCTGGACTGGCCTGGCAATTCACCAGACTTAAATCCTATAGAAAATTTCTGGAGCATTGTGACGAGACATCTTGGCAAAATGGACTGTACAACCAAAGAACGCATGATAAACAGCGCCATACAAGTGTGGTTCCATGATGAAGAATTGAAGAATTTATGCAAAAACTTGGTAGAATCAATGCCAAAACACATTGAAAATCTCATATCTGCTAAAGGAGGACATATTTATTACTAAAATTAGTTTTTAACAGTGCATTATAACATTTTCTTATTAAATATTTGAAAAATATGTTTTTTTGCTTTGTCCCAATTAATTTGCATAGCACTGTATATATATATATATATATATATATATATATATATATATATATATACAGTACAGACCAAAAGTTTGGACACACCTTCTCATTTAAAGATTTTTCTGTATTTTCATGACTTTGAAAATTGTACATTCACACTGAAGGCATCAAAACTATGAATTAACACATGTGGAATTATATACTTAACAAAAAAGTGTGAAACAACTGAAAATATGTCTTATATTCTAGGTTCTTCAAAGTAGCCACCTTTTGCTTTGATGACTGCTTTGCACACTCTTGGCATTCTCTTGATGAGCTTCAAGAGGTAGACACCGGAAATGGTCTTCCAACAATCTTGAACGAGTTCCCAGAGATGCTTAGCACTTGTCGGCCCTTTTGCCTTCACTCTGCGGTCCAGCTCACCCCAAACCATCTCGATTGGGTTCAGGTCTGGTGACTGTGGAGGCCAGGTCATCTGGCGTAGCACCCCATCACTCTCCTTCTTGGTCAAATAGCCCTTACACAGCCTGAAGGTGTGTTTGGGGTCATTGTCCTGTTGAAAAATAAATGATGGTCCAACTAAATGCAAACCGGATGGAATAGCATGCAGCTGCAAGATGCTGTGGTAGTCATGCTGGTTCAGTATGCCTTCAATTTTGAATAAATCCCCAACAGTGTCACCAGCAAAGCACCCCCACACCATCACACCTCCTCCTCCATGCTTCACGGTGGGAACCAGGCATGTGGAGTCCATCCGTTCATCTTTTCTGCGTCGCACAAAGACACGGTGGTTGGACCCAAAGATCTCAAATTTGGACTCATCAGACCAAAGCACAGATTTCCACTGGTCTAATGTCCATCCCTTGTGTTCTTTAGCCCAAACAAGTCTCTTCTGCTTGTTGCCTGTCCTTAGCAGAGGTTTCCTAGCAGCTATTTTACCATGAAGGCCTGCTGCACAAAGTCTCCTCTTAACAGTTGTTGTAGAGATGTGTCTGCTGCTCGAACTCTGTGTGGCATTGACCTGGTCTCTAATCTGAGCTGCTGTTAAACTGCGATTTCTGAGGCTGGTGATTCGGATAAACTTATCCTCTGAAGCAGAGGTGACTCTTGGTCTTCCTTTCCTGGGGCGATCCTCATGTGAGACAGTTTCTTTATAGCGCTTGATGGTTTTTGCAACTGCACTTGGGGACACATTCAAAGTTTGCCCAATTTTTCGCACTGACTGACCTTCATTTCTTAAAGTAATGATGGCCACTCGTTTTTCTTTACTTAGCTGCTTTTTTCTTGCCATAATACAAATTCTAACAGTTTATTCAGTAGGACTATCAGCTGTGTATCCACCTGACTTCTGCACACCACAACTGATGGTCCCAACCCCATTTATAAGGCAAGAAATCCCACTTATTAAACCTGACAGGGCACACCTGTGAAGTGAAAACCATTTCCGGTGACTACCTCTTGAAGTTCATCAAGAGAATGCCAAGAGTGTGCAAAGCAGTCATCAAAGCAAAAGGTGGCTACTTTGAAGAACCTAGAATATAAGACATATTTTCAGTTGTTTCAAACTTTTTTATTAAGTATATAATTCCACATGTGTTAATTCATAGTTTTGATGCCTTCAGTGTGAATGTACAATTTTCAAAGTCATGAAAATACAGAAAAATCTTTAAATGAGAAGGTGTGTCCAAACTTTTGGTCTGTACTGTATATATATATATACACACACACAGTACAGACCAAAAGTTTGGACACACCTTCTCATTTAAAGATTTTTGTGTATTTTCATTACTATGAAAATTGTACATTCACACTGAAGGCATCAAAACTATGAATTAACACACGTGGAATTATATACTTAACAAAAAAGTGTGAAACAACTGAAAATATGTCTTATATTCTAGGTTCTTCAAAGTAGCCACCTTTTGCTTTGATGACTGCTTAGCACACTCTTGGCATTCTCTTGATGAGCTTCAAGTGGTAGTCACCGGAAATGGTCTTCCAACAATCTTGAAGGAGTTCCCAGAGATGCTTAGCACTTGTTGGCCCTTTTGCCTTCGCTCTGCAGTCCAGCTCACCCCAAACCATCTCGATTGGGTTCAGGTCTGGTGACTGTGGAGGCCAGGTCATCTGGCGTAGCACCTCATCACTCTCCTTCTTGATCAAATAGCCCTTACACAGCCTGGAGGTGTGTTTGGGGTCATTGTCCTGTTGAAAAATAAATGATGATCCAACTAAACGCAAACCAGATGGAATAGCATGCCGCTGCAAGATGCTGTGGTAGCCATGCTGGTTCAGTATACCTTCAATTTTGAATAAATCCCCAACAGTGTCACCAGCAAAGAACCCCCACACCATCACACCTCCTCCTCCATGCTTCACGGTGGGAACCAGGCATGTAGAGTCCATCCGTTCACCTTTTCTGCGTCGCACAAAGACACGGTGGTTGGAACCAAAGATCTCAAATTTGGACTCATCAGACCAAAGCACAGATTTCCACTGGTCTAATGTCCATTCCTTGTGTTCTTTAGCCCAAAACAAGTCTCTTCTGCTTGTTGCCTGTCCTTAACAGTGGTTTCCTAGCAGCTATTTTACCATGAAGGCCTGCTGCACAAAGTCTCCTCTTAACAGTTGTTGAAGAGATGTGTCTGCTGCCATTTATAAGGCAAGAAATCCCACTTATTAAACCTGACAGGGCACACCTATGAAGTGAAAACCATTTCCGGTGACTACCTCTTGAAGCTCATCAAGAGAATGCCAAGAGTGTGCAAAGCAGTCATCAAAGCAAAAGGTGGCTACTTTGAAGAACCCAGAATATAAGACATATTTTCAGTTGTTTCACACTTTTTTGTTAAGTATATAATTCCACATGTGTTAATTCATAGCTTTGATGCCTTCAGTGTGAATGTACAATTTTCATAGTCATGAAAATACAGAAAAATCTTTAAATGAGAAGGTGTGTCCAAACTTTTGGTCTGTACTGTATGTAAGCCCCCTCCTTCATCATGCTTTCTCCATTGCCTTGAGACAAGGCAGCCATGAGCTAAAACAGGTTTTGCTAGTGTGGTTGGAAATTAACAAAGACCTATGCCAGTGGGCGGGGAATAAGACATCATTTCCTGTCACATGAAGCTGAACACTTCCTGGCCTTAAAATCCCAGAGCCCCAAATGGTCACTCTCTTTCTCTCTTGATGACCACCATGATGAGGAGATCGTCCCCTGTAATCCCTTACTTACTAGTCCCTGCATACATAGGGATAGTTAGTTAATGTTAGACGGGAGGGCTGCTTATTGGATGTAACTTTGGTGGAATATTATTAAAGGGAACCTGTCATGTCCTAGCTACTATCTACAATGCAATGTGCTTCACTAACAAGCTTTTTTCATTAAAATCCGTGGTAGTATAATGATTTTATAACCTTATATATACTTTGTCCTATCTGCTCGTATTCAGTCATAGGGGTGTGATTCTCATATTCAGTCATGAGTGGGCGCAGCTTTCAGTTACTGCTGGCGCCGCCCATGTATTTGAATATTGATCCCGGCAAGCGCTATTGTTGTTGGGCGCATGCGCATTTGTACATGCCCGGTTGCCTGCGCAGTGAGGCTGTGAGATTACCAGCTTCACTGCGCACGCGCTATGTTTCCGGCACTTGCGCAGTGAAGGAGTGAACTACACAGCCGCACTGCGTATGCAGAAGCGCATGTCAGTGCGAAACAGCGGTCGTCCCTTTCATCTCCCCGCACTCCCTGCTAACCCTTTGTTTTATGGATGTCATGAAATAAAGGACAAATGTTTGATCGGTACGGTGAGTGCAGCTTTTCATTTTTTTTTTAGGAATTGCCATTGATTCTTAATATAAAGCTTTGACCACCAATACCGTAATTTGCCAAGATAGTGCTGATTATACAGGTGGTCTGTCTTTTTCAGCCATATAGGTGGTGCAGGTTTTCCTTCTTTGTGATCTTCATAAGTAACATGCTTAGTGAAAGAAAGTCCACCTGTGTGCTATCTAAATGTCACATGGTCTGTCAGTATATACACACACACCTTTTCCGAAAGGTCACAGAAACTGCAACACCATTAAGCAAAAGGCACCACTAATCAAACAACACCCTGAAGACCAAGGAGCTCCCCAAACATGTTAGAGACAAAGTTGTTGAGAAGTAAAAGTCAGGGTTGGGTTATAAAAAAAAGATCCCAATCTCTGATGAAAAAAGCCTTTACTTACACACAAAAATTGAAGGCTCATTTTGAGTTTGCCAATAGACGTGGGAGACTCCCCAAATGTATGGTGGTAGGTGCTGTGGTAAGATGAGACCAAAACTGACCTTTTTTGGCCATTAAGGTAAAAACTATGTCTGGCGCCAAATCAACACAGATCATCACCTCAAGAACACCATCCCAAAAGTGAAACATGATGCTGGCAGCATCATGCTGTGGGTACGTTTTTCGGCAGCAAGGACAGGGAAAATGGTCCGAATCGAAGGGAAGATGGATGGTGCGAAATACAGCGATATTCCTGAGCAAAACCTGTTTCATTCTGTTAGTGATTTGAGACTAGGACGGAGGTTCATCTTTCAACAAGACAATGACCCAAAGCATACTGCTAAAGCAAAACTCAAGTGTTTTAAGGGGAAACGTGTAAACGTTCTGGAGTGGCCTAGTCATAGCCCAGACCTTAATCTAATTAAGAATCTGTGGTCAGATTTGAGGATTGCTGTTCACCAGAGGAAACCATATAACTTGCAGGAGCTGGGGCAGTTTTGCCTTGAGAAATGGACAACAATCCCAGTGAAAAGATGTGGAAAGCTCATAGAGACTTATCCAAAGCGACTTCCAGCTGTAATTGCCGCAAAAGGAGGCTCTAAGAAGTAATGACTTTAGGGAGGTGAATAGTTATGCACATTGAAGTTTTCAGTTATTTTGTCCTAATTGTTGTTTGCTTCATAAAAAAAGGAAAACCAAAGTTCACAGTTGTAGACATGTTCTTTACATGAACTGATGCAAAACTCTCAAAAAAACTGTGAAATTCCAGGTTGTGAGGTAGCCAAACACGAAAAATACCAAGGGGGTGAATTACTGTCGCAGGTCACTGTATCTTGTGGATACATAAACATGAAAAATTCCCAAAATAAGTTTAATTTTTGGAGAGTGTTTGTGAGAAGCCATTGCTTCCTCACTTTGAAAATAGCTATCCTGTTCCTACTCTGTAAAAACGGATATTTTTTAGATGCCTTGATAAAGAGCTTTTGCAATACTTAATAATTGTGTGAATAACAAACCTGTTGTTAATCAAAGAAAAATAATTTCAAAACTTTTCCCACCCTTAATGTCACGTATAATCTGTACAAATCCGTTGAGAAAAACTAAAATCATTTTGAGTGGGAAAAAAATATCAAACAATGGTTGCGTATGTGTGAACACCCTCTTATAATTGGGGGTGTCATTTGTGTTCAAATTAGCCAATCACATTTAAACTCAAGCTTAGCTGTTCCATTAGGATTTTCCTGTCATTTTCTAAGTGGCATTTTACAACAAAAGCCATGGTCTGTGACCCAGCAAAGGGATTTCATTGTTGAAAGTTATCAGTCAGGTGAAGGGTACAAAACAATTCCAAGGCATTAGATATACCATATAGCACTGTGAAGACAGTCATCCAAAAGTGACTTAAATTTGGCACAACAAAGATATTACCTAGAAATGTATGTCTCTCAAGCATGATAAAAAACAAAGAAGAAAATTGGTCCAGGAGGCGGCTAAGAGGCCTACAGAACTTTAAATGAGCTGCAGAAATTTCTGGCAAGTACTGGTTGTGTACTGCGTGTAACAACAATCTCATATGTGCGGCCTTTAGGGTAGGCTGGCAAGACAGAACCCTTTACAATGAAAAATTTCCAAGCCTGGCTATGTTTTGACAAAACCTACATCAAGTCTGCCAAAAGCATGTGTGAAAACGTGTTGTGGTCTGATGAGACCAAGGTTGAACTTTTTGCCCATAATTCCAAAAGGTATGTTTGAGACAAATCCAACACTGCACATCACCAAAAGAACACCATGCCCACAGTGAAGCATGGTGGAGGCAGCTGTCACGGGTGTGTCAGATGTGACAGATAGTCACTCTGCATCTGGCTGCAGAAGGTTACTGCGTTTGGCATTGCAGACGTCTTCCTAAATCCTCACTTTTGGACCCAGTGGCAACCTCCCTCCTGCTCTGATTGACACACCTGGTCTGGGTGTTTATAAACTCTCAGTCTGCTGCAGGGAGTCACCGGTGATATTCACATTTCCCCTTGGGAAGTCTTGGAGCTACAGCAGTCAGCTAGCTTCCTCACTGGTGCCCGTTGAGGACGTTTGGTGTTATCTCTCTGGTGTCTGCTCAAGCTAAGTTTTCCCCCTTTGTTTGACTCCCTTGTTGTCTTTAGTTTATAGTGGGGACTGATCAGTGCTCACCCCCCCACCTAGGGCCTAGCTCTAGGGATGTACAGGGCTTAGGTTTCCTGCTCGGCGAATGGTGTGGAACCAATATAGGGATGGTAGGGTAGGCAGGGTGTCATTAGATCAGCCTAGGGGTCCCAACTCCCCCTTTCCCTAGTGTCTGGGCTTCCTTCCCCTCATCCCTTCGTGTTGCACTTAGTCTTTCCCACACTGTGCGTGACAGCAGCATTATGCTTTGGTGCTGTTTTTCGGCAACTGGAGCTTTAGTCAAGGTGGAGGGAATTATTAACAGTTCAAAATATCAGTCAATTTTGCAACAAATCCTTCAGGACTCTGCTAAAAAGCTATAGATAAAGAGGAATTTCACATTTCAGCACAACAAGAACGCTAAGCATACATCAAAATCAACTAAAGACTGGTTTTGCCAGAAGAAGATCAAAGTTTTGAAATGACCTAGCCAGAGCCCAGACCTGAATCCAATTGAAAATCTGTGGGTTGAACTGAGGAGGGATCTACCCACAGGAGATGCCCTCACAATCTGAGAGATTTGGAGCTATTGCAAGAAAGAGTGAGCAAATATTGCAAATTCTAGATGTGTCATGCTGATAGACTGCTCCCCAAAAAGACTATGCGGTCATAAATTCAAATGGTTCTTCAACAAGGTATTAGTTTGTGTGTGCATATTTATGCAACCATATTATTTTAGTACTTTATTGTTCTCCCTCCTGCCCCATCCCCAAAATGTTTTCTGTTTAGCTTTCAATTTGAATTGTACAGATTATAGGTAACATTAAAGGTGGAAAAAGTTCTGAAATTATTCTTCTAGATATGATTTTTGTACATGACAAAAACCTGATATTTTAACAGGAGACTTTTTATATCCACTGTAGATAGATAGATAGATAGATAGATAGAGAGAGAGAGTTTACTATTTTTCTAGTTTGCTTTATAGATGTGAATGGTTCTAACACCAGCATCCCCAATGGCTGATAAATGGACAGCCCAGTAATTGTACTTGTTCTTCCAATTTTGATAGTAATTGTTATTGTATGTGTAAACTTTATTCTCCCTGTGGGTCAGTGCCATTACATGGACTGTAATATATCCATGCTTTGCTTGAGGGTACTCCAACTCATGAAACATGGTTGGAAAATAGAGTCCTATACAGTTATAGTTCTGAAACAGAAATTCAAGTATTATCAGCCTCTTAAGACAAAATAGACACATTGTGTCAAAAAGTAAATTCTTCAGCTGAGCACTGAGACTTTCTTCTTCCTGTCAAATACTGGAAAGCACAAACAAGAATGGGTCCCAAAATATAAAAAAAATTCACTATGGATCTAATTAGTACTGAAACTAGTACTGAATACAATACATGATGGTATAACTCCCAGGTTTTCAGTTTCATGCCAAGAAGCTTGCTGTAGATTTCTTAACATTTGAAAGTGGGAGCATACAAATGCCAAGTGATCAGTCAACCTCTGTTTGTCTGGCAGTTATACTCCTCAACACTAAAATTGCAACATAAAGAAGAAAGAGTCGTGGTTATGAAAAGTCACACGATCAATATACATGATAATGATATGAAAAAATTTGAACATTTTTAACATGTAGAAATACACACACTTACACATCTTCACTTGCTATCAATGAGGTTATTAATGGCTAACTGAGGACTTCACTTGGGCACACAAATCATAAAAATCAGCAGCTGGCAGTTTCCTTTGCAATTGCCAACCAATGCAATGCTGAGCGCAAGTGCTGACTACTCCAGTTTCAATCGGGTGCTCGGGTATTCATATAGTATCGCGGGTGCTCAAATAACATGCTCGAGTCCCAGCCCTGCATGTTTTTCGGCTGTTGAACACCCCAAAAAACATGCGGCGATACTCGGTGCATACCTGACCACTCAATGCAAACTCGAGTAGCAAGCATTTGCGCTTAACACAAGCTGTCATATCGTCATCATTTTTTTTACACAACCGTACGCCAACCCTAACACAAGCCCAACCCTAACACAACCCTAACCCCAACACAACCCCAACCCTAACACAACTCTAACCCCAACCCTAACACACCCCTAACAGAACCCCAACCCTAACACAACCCCAACCCCAACTGCAGAGAAAGGAAAAATATATATACAGTACAGACCAAAAGTTTGGACACACCTTCTCATTTAAAGATTTTCTGTATTTTCATGACTATGAAAATTGTACATTCACACTAAAGGCATCAAAACTATGAATTAACACATGTGGAATTATATACTTAACAAAAAAGTGGGAAACAACTGAAAATATGTCTTATATTCTAGGTTCTTCAAAGTAGCCACCTTTTGCTTTGATGACTGCTTTGCACACTCTTGGCATTCTCTTGATGAGCTTCAAGAGGTAGTCACCGGAAATGGTCTTCACTTCACAGGTGTGCCCTGTCAGGTTTAATAAGTGGGATTTCTTGGCTTATAAATGGGGTTGGGACCATCAGTTGTGTTGTGCAGAAGTCTGGTGGATACACAGCTGATAGTCCTACTGAATAGAATGTTAGAATTTGTATTATGGCAAGAAAAAAGCAGCTAAGTAAAGAAAAACGAGTGGCCATCATTACTTTAAGAAATGAAGGTCAGTCAGTCCGAAAAATTGGGCAAACTTTGAAAGTGTCCCCAAGTGCAGTTGCAAAAACCATCAAGCGCTACAAAGAAGCTGGCTCACATGAGGACCGCTCCAGGAAAGGAAGACCAAGAGTCACCTCTGCTTCTGAGGATAAGTTTATCCGAGTCACCAGCCTCAGAAATCGCAGGTTAACAGCAGCTCAGATTAGAGACCAGGTCAATGCCACACAGAGTTCGAGCAGCAGACACATCTCTACAACAACTGTTAAGAGGAGACTTTGTGCAGCAGGCCTTCATGGTAAAATAGCTGCTAGGAAACCACTGCTAAGGACAGGCAACAAGCAGAAGAGACTTGTTTGAGCTAAAGAACACAAGGAATGGACATAAGACCAGTGGAAATCTGTGCTTTGGTCTGATGAGTCCAAATTTGAGACCTTTGGTTCCAACCACCGTGTCTTTGTGCGACGCAGAAAAGGTGAACGGATGGACTCTACATGCCTGGTTCCCACCGTGAAGCATGGAGGAGGAGGTGTGATGGTGTGGGGGTGCTTTGCTGGTGACACTGTTGGGGATTTATTCAAAATTGAAGGCATACTGAACCAGCATGGCTACCACAGCATCTTGCAGCGGCATGCTATTCCATCCGGTTTGCGTTTAGTTGGACCATCATTTATTTTTCAACAGGACAATGACCCCAAACACACCTCCAGGCTGTCTAAGGGCTATGTGACCAAGTAGGAGAGTGATGGGGTGCTACGCCAGATGACCTGGCCTCCACAGTCACCAGACCTGAACCCAATCGAGATGGTTTGGGGTGAGCTGGACCGCAGAGTGAAGGCAAAAGGGCCAACAAGTGCTAAGCATCTCTGGGAACTCCTTCAAGATTGTTGGAAGACCATTTCCGGTGACTACCTCTTGAAGCTCATCAAGAGAATGCCAAGAGTGTGCAAAGCAGTCATCAAAGCAAAAGGTGGCTACTTTGAAGAACCTAGAATATAAGACATATTTCAGTTGTTTCACACTTTTTTGTTAAGTATATAATTCCACATGTGTTAATTCATAGTTTTGATGCCTTCGGTGTGAATGTACAGTTTTCATAGTCATGAAAATACAGAAAAATCTTTAAATGAGAAGGTGTGTCCAAACTTTTGGTCTGTACTGTATATATTTTATAATTTTTATCTAACTAAGGGGATGACAAAGGTGGATTTGATTTACAAATTTTGGACTTTTGATCACTGTGATAGGGTCTATCACAGTGATCAAAAGGAATCAATATGAAAAATTCCCTATTGTTGCCGGGTACCGGCAGGCAGATCTCGGCAGGCACACTGCGCATGCGCCCGCCATATTTTTCCAGGAGGATGACACTGAGGGCTGGGGGACGGAGCAGGAGGGACCAGGGTATGGCGGAACTACCGAGGAGGACTCATGGGACATCATTTCTCTCTCCTCTAAGTTGCATATCATGTCAGAAGAGAGAGAAATGATTTTCTTTGTGATCGGGGACCTGAAAATCCAGCCGTAATCATATTCTCCAGAGTCTCAGCTACCTCCAGTAGCAGAAACCCCGGAGATTTTCCGACTATGGGGGGCGCTATACACTTATTCCCAATTGCCGTTTTACGATAACAATGAGGGAATAAGTCCCCTTAGCGGCCACCGTTTTAATGTGTATCGGCGCTCGTTAAGGGGTTAAAAGGGTTGTCTGGCCTTATGCAAACGGGTGTAGTCCAGCTCACCTTGCTTGAGGCTTTCAATGATTCTCAGCACGGGAATGCCACTCCTGTGGCCAAAGACTGTACAACAAACAGAAGATTTTCCAGCCGATTCTTGATTAAAATGTTTCAAAAACTTTATAGTTTCACCTTTATCTGGGATTGTATATTTATTGATTACCATTCCATCAGTGATTTTTGATGCTTTCATTTTTATGTATTGTATATTGTTTTTAATTCTTGTTGTAGTATCTCTATAGTAACGGAGGTTGGACCAATTGGAGAAACTAAGAGGAGTGGTCCATGACTGTTTCACTATAAATACTTTCTGTCTGGTGTTATTTGACTATGCACTTTTTTTTTCTTGGCTTGACGAAGGCCCTGCGTGGCCGAAACATTGCTAACTTTCCTGTGTGTACACTGTGCACTGGTGTCAATAAAAATATTTTTGCAGAAGGAAGATACCCAGTGGCTTGGAGTATGTGCAATTTTTACAACCTAGTGGAGGGGCTGTACCAAATCAGCACGGGATACGGAGTGATGCATGGGATACACCTTATTTTGATGTATGCAAATCACATCCAGTGACTGCAGACTAAGGCCAGACAACCCCTTTAACCATTTTATTCCCTAGAGACCCGTTCAATAAATCTCTCTTAACTGTCAAAAATTTTTTATTCCACAGACTTTGTAATCCTGGTGATTCAGATCCTATAGTTTGAAGCCTAAGAACATGGATTTGTAAATTCTTCCTAAATTAGAGAGTGGTCATTTCATACTTAAGGGGCTTTCCATGAATATACGATGGCTGCCTTTCTTTACAATAGACCATTAATAACATGATCGCTTGGTTTTTCTATCGTTAAGAATCCAGTCCACTCCTAACACCTTTAACATAGTAAGCTGCGTTCACTTCCAAGATGCTATCTAGTCACAACTTTACTAAAAAAAAAGGTGACCAATATGCAATTCCTCTACTTTTGTGTTAGTCCAGTCCACTGTGAGTTCATTAAGTTGTAGTTATTCCTACATAGAGCGCGTGGTCATAATAATGCTGTGGTGCTTAAATTGAATTATCATATTTTAGACACATTTTTTGGATTCATTTGTCCTGATACATTAAGTCAACATACCAAATAAAATAATGAAAAAAACATTGCTTGAAGCCTAAGGGAGTTTTGACTACACAGCTGGTTTCCTTTAGCAGCTTCAAGTCTTCTTATATCAGTAAAGCTGGAGAGAAACAGTTGTGATAGCCACAGTCCTAGTTATGTGCAGAGGCGCACAGTCTGTGTCCTCCAAGATTGTCTTTAGTTTTCAGGCATAACTGTTCTCACCCTCTTCCTGAGAGGCAAGGAAGAAGATGCGGATAATGCAAGACCTCTTTCTCCTTATTTTGCCCGAAGCAGCAGAAACACAACTGTATCCAGAGAAGAGATAAAGAGGGCCTCAAAGAAAAATAGAACTTTTCCCAACTGTTAGATATAAACAAGCTCTCCTTGTTCCCTAGGCTTTCAGTATCTGTTTGGGAATTGTTTTCGCAGTCCAAAAATAAATAATAAATCAAGTGCAGATAGAATTAGTATGCTAAAAGAAAAGAGCCAGAAAATGAAGTAGGCCGGGGCATAATTCTAACTTACGAAGCCACCAGAACAGTAGGTAGAGATTTTCAGATATTCAGGAGATTTGAATCTTCGCATTTTGACTTCATGTTTTAAATACTTTATATAAAACACTATGGAACTGCACAATCACCAACTCATGTGCTTTAATAAAAGGAAATCAAACTATCTGCAACTTCTGACTAGAGATGAGTGGATCTTTTTGAAATTTGAATTTACCGTCTTTGCCGAATTTTACCCTAAAATTTGATTTGTGAATAAATCTGGGCAAATCTCAATACTGAAAAGCTTGTAACTGCTCATAAAATACATGTGGGGGAGAGAAAGTGAGAGAGAGAGTATCCCGCTGACCATAAGAGCTCATACTCTACAGAAGAGGGAGCAAGAGGACCCCACTAATCATAAGACACTCATGCAGAAGAGAGTGTACAAGAGGGAAAGAGCACTCCGCTGACCGTAAGAGCTTATATTCTACAGAAGAGGGAGCAAGAGGACCCCACTAATCATAAGAGCTTACACTCTGCAGAAGAGAGAGAGAGAGAAAGAGCACCCAGCTGACCATACTCCACAGAAAAGGGAGCCAGAGGACCCCGCTAATCATAAGAGCTTACACTCTGCAGAAGAGAGTGTGAGAGAGAACACGCTGCTGACCATAAGAGCTTATGCTCTACAGAAGAGGGAGCCAGAGGACCCAACTAATCATAAGAGCTTACACTCTGCAGAGGACAGTGAGAGAGAGAGCACCCTGCTGACCATAAGAGCTTACACTCTACAGAAGAGGGAGCAAGAGGACCCAACTAATCATAAGAGCTTACACTCTGCAGAGGACAGTGAGAGAGAGAGCACCCTGCTGACCATAAGAGCTTACACTCTACAGAAGAGGGAGCAAGAGGATCCCACTAATCATAAGAGCTTACACTCTGCAGAAGACAGTAAGAGAGAGAGCACCCTGCTGACCATAAGAGCTTATACTCTACAGAAGAGGGAGCAAGAGGACCCCACTAATCATAAGAGCTTACACTCTGCAGAAGACAGTAAGAGAGAGAGCACCCTGCTGACCATAAGAGCTTATACTCTACAGAAGAGGGAGCAAGAGGACCCCACTAATCATAAGAGCTTACACTCTGCAGAAGACTGAGAGAGAGAGCACCCTGCTGACCATAAGAGCTTACACTCTATAAAAGAGAGAGACTTGCCCAGTGACCCTGGAGATGGAAAACGACAAATTGTGCTCCACTGGGAACCGCTGTTCTGTGATGGCCCAAGTACTGACTACTACTGGACAAGGTATGATAATCCGGTTGATGTTATATTTGCAGGCATTATGGGGAAGCCCGCTCAGCCACACAAAAATACATTTACCTGCTCCCTGATGCTTCAGCACTGTGGGAAATGGTGCTGGTCAAATGTTTTTTTTTTTGATCTGTGAATTGAATCTCCGAGTTTGATTTTGAGTGAAAATTTCAGGAAATGAAACTCAAACTCGATCCTCCCCCAATCAATCGACTCATCTCTACTTTTGACATATCAAGTTCACAAGATAATACGTAGCAGTCATATGGTGAACTTGGCACCCTGCTAATTTCTAAACTGAATTGGCCGCAGAACTCGGTGATACACTCAAACCCTGTTGAAGCTTGGGAAGGATTATGGTAACCGGAAATCTCTAACACAATCCTATTGCTACTATATTAAAAGAAGTAATAGAAACGTAACCAACCTGAAATATTGAAGTATGTGGGATGCAATGATGAGCCACAGTTTTAGAGCAGCGCTCTCACCAGTGGCTCTTGAGCCAAATGTGGCTCTAAGAGATCTTACGTGAAGCTATCAAGGTGCAGACAGTTGTAAATACTACTTAGCCCTAGTGATACTAGGGTTGTCATAATATTGCCAAAGTTTGACAAAAGGGGTAAAAAACATACCATGAGGGTAACAGCCAGGTGACTAACTCTTCCTTTTTAATACCCAGTTTTGCTGAACATAATCTCCCAAGTTTTAAAGTGGCTCCCCAGCAAAGAAAGGTAGGGGAGCTGTTCTAGAGCCTTTGGCTGATGTGGTCATCAGCATCTCAATTCAATGCAGGGTTTAACCAAAAAGAAAGGAGGAAAGGTCAAGCTAATTTTTCAATTCAAACATATTAGAAAACAGTTTCAAGTACCTAATTTTTATCACTAATTATCCATTTTTTTATTCTGCTTTTGTTTTTTTAAATTGCCTGATTGCATTTTTTTTTTCTACATGACTTTAGATGTAGCCATCTTGCCTAATCTGTTGCATCAGCAGTTTCCGCAGAATATGGTCCCTTTGTTGGGAAAGCGAGAAGAAGTGGCATTGCCTCCATCACCTACTGTCAATGGTGTGACAGGAAAGGAAATGGTGGAAAGGAAAAATTGGATTCCTGCAACATCCAGTTATAAAAAATGTAATTTTTTTTTAAAGAGAATTTAAAAAGATCACATGATTACGATTATGAAGAGCCTCTTTGATCCATTTATGGCGCAATAAAAAAAAAACACCTAAAAGTAAAAGTGCAGTCTTATTATGAAAACTACAACTGGTATTTTTTCAATTGAATTAACTTACCGTAAATAGCGCCATAATATTCCACAGCACTGTACAGGCATCACTATCACTGTCCCCATTGGGGCTCACAATCTAGGTTTCCTATCACTATGACTTTGGAATATGGGAGGAAACCGGGTTTTTTTCCTGGAGGAAACTCACGCAAACACGGGGAGAACATACAAACTTTTTGCAGCAAAAGTATTAGTGCTAACCACTGAGCCACTGTGCTGCAGAAAACTCTATCCAGAAATTAGGTCATTTTCTGACTATAGACTGTTGGGAAAAAACAGCTGCAATTTAATATAACATTTAAGACTTCAATTCAACAGTGTCTAGATATGACTAAATATCAACAAAACTAAGCAAGAAAACAACCATTCTCTAGACAAAAAAACAAGAAAACAACTACTGCTATTTCCAAAAACATTTATGCAACAACACTAAGCTAAACAAAAGATTTTATTTTTTCGTTTCAGATGTTACAGGGCCCTCTAGAGTAAGAGAACATTCTGTCTTGTGCCCCGGGCATAATTAATACACCAAAGTTACTGCAGTAGACTTGGAGAAAAAAATAGGCTGCTTTCATTTCAAGAAAACTATTCCATAGTGATTACAAAAATTAAAATCATGTATGTTAACATAAAAGCAGTTAATTAAATACTTTAATCTTTCAAGTGACGAGCAGTAGGAAAATATTTTTAACAAACAAAAATTATACTAATGAAAAATTTAACTAAATTTACAGTCGAAAACAGCAGAAAAGAACTAGAAAGAAATAGTTATTAAATCAGTACAGTACTTAAAAAAATTACCGTACTGTTTAAGACAACATATAAATATGTAAGAAGGCATTTGCAAGAATATTGTAATAGCTTCGGCCTCATCAGCAAAATTTACACTTAACCATTTAGCTGACAGTTTCTTTTTATTTTTAGCTATTTTTTTTATATGGTGGCAAAAAAAAAATCAGCTAAGATTTTGCCAAATTAATATGTTCTCACAAGTGATGAGCGAGTATGTTCTGTTAACCCTTTCGGCGATCATGCTCGGGTGCTCGCCAAGTATCTTCAGCGTGCTCGGGTGTTATGTTTTAGTCGCGCTGTGTGCATGATTTTCGACAGACAGCTTTAATACATGTGAGGCATGCCTAAGAAACAGGCATTCCTCACATGTATTAAAGCTGTCAAACAGTCGCAAATCAAGGCTGATCATCATGTAAATCTGTGAGACTAGAAACTTTTTCACAGCAAGTCAATCCTGAGAGATCCTCAGTATCGTTCAGAAGAACCCAGTCCTGAGAATCATGTCTTCTCTTTTCCAAAAAGGTATATGGAATGAATTTATACCCATAGGCTTGTCACAGAGTGGTGAGTATGAATATTACTGCATTTCAAATTTGAATTGATGACAAAAATAATAAAATGGGCAAAATCATGCAAATTTCTTGCAACAGATATCACTATTCTGCTGACTGCTACTCTATATGATAGGATTTATCCCGCAGTCATTCCTTAGTGGCATGCCTTCACTGCTTGTCACTGTACGATATAGAGACTAGAGTGGCCCAAACTACAATGAATTTGTTGGGTATGCTTCGTTGAGCTTCGTCCACTTTTCAAATAGTTGGTGGTGCTGGCCAAGACTGGAATAAAAACACCAAAAATTTCAAGCAATTTACTACTCGTGCAATCCCTTATCAATCTCTGTGTTTCCACCCAGTTAAATAATAACACCAACAGTGAAGGAAATAATTATTTGATCCCTTGCTGTTTTTGTAAGTTTGCCCACTGACAAAGACATGAACAGTCTATAATTTTAAGGGTGGGTAGGTTAATTTTAACATTGAGAGATAGAATATCCAAAAAAAAATCAAGAAAATCACATTGTATAAGTTAGATAAATTTAGTTGCATTTTGTAGTGAGAAATAAGTATTTGATTCCTCTGGCAAACAACACTTAATACTTGGTGGCAAAACCCGTGTTGGCAGGCACAACAGTCAGATGTTTTTTGTAGATGATGATGAGGTTTGCGCACATGTCAGGAGGAATTTTGGTCCACTCCTCTTTGCAGATCACCTCTAAATCATTCAGATTTTGAGGCTGTCGCTTGGCAGCTCAGAGCTTCAACTCCCTCCATGAGTTTTCTATGGGATTAAGGTCTGGAGACTGGCTAGGCCACTCCATGACCTTAATGTGCTTCAATTTGAGCCACTCCTTTGTTGCCTTGGCTGTATGTTTTGGGTCATTGTCTTGCTGGAAGACCCAGCCACGACCCATTTTTAATGTCCTGGCAGAGGGAAATAGGTTGTCACTCAAGATTTTACGGTACATGGCTCCATCCATTCTCCCATTGATGTGGTGAAGTAGTCCTGTGCCCTTAGAAGAGAAACACCCCCAAAACATAATGTTTCCACCTCTATGCGTGACAGTGGGGACGGTGTTTTTTGGGTCATAGGCAGCATTTCTCTTCCTCCAAACACGGCGAGTTGAGTTAATGCCAAAGAGCTCAATTTTTGTCTCATCTGACCACAGCACCTTCTCCCAATAACTCACAGAATCATCCAGGTGTTCATTGGCAAACTTCAGATGGGCCTGCACATGTGCCTTCTTGAGCAGGGGGACCTTGCGGGCACTGCAGGATTTTAAACCTTTAAGGTTACCAATGGTTTTCTTGGTGACTGTGGTCCCAGCTGCCTTGAGATCATTAACAAGTAGTTTTAGGCTGATCTCTCACCTTCCTCATGATCAAGGATACCCCACGTGGTGAGATTTTGCATGTTGCCCCAGATCGATGTCCATTGACAGTCATTTTGTTTTTCTTCCATTTTCTTACTATTGCACCAACAGTTGTTTCCTTCTCACCCAGCGTCTTACTTATGGCTTTGTAGCCCATTCCAGCTTTGTGCAGGTCTATGATCTTGTCCCTGACATCCTTAGAAAGCTCTTTGGTCTTGCTCATGTTGTAGAGGTTAGAGTTTGACTGATTAATTGAGTCTGTGGACAGGAGTCTTTTATACAGGTGACTATGTAAGACAGCTGTCTTTAATGGAGGTAACGAGTTGATTAGGAGCGTCTAACTGGTCTGTAGGAGTCAGAACTCATAATGATTTGTAGGGGGATCAAATACTTATTTCTCACTGCAAAATGCAAATAAATTTATCTAATTTATACAATGTGATTTTCTTGATTTTTTGGGGGATATTCTATCTCTGAATGTTAAAACTGACCTACCCTTAAAATTATAGACTGTTCATGTCTTTGTTAATGGGCAAACTTAAAAAAACAGCAAGGGATCAAAAAATTATTTCCTTCACTGTATACTCACCTCTGGCCCTGTTCCAAAGGTGTCGGCATAGGCTCTCCCAGGGCTCGCATGAGATTGTTACATCACACGATCCCTGCGACCAATCAGTACTGGCTTTACTCTCCCCTCCTTTAGACAAATCAGTCATCCGAAGGAAGTGAGAGCTGCGGCTGCTCTCTTACTTCCTTCGGATGTCAATTACATCCGAAGAAGAGGACAGTGATATCAGGGCTCATTGGCCACAGTGATTGCAAGACATTAAACAATGTCATGCGAGCCCCGGGAAAGCCAGCGCCGACACCACTGGAATGGGTCCAGAGGTGAGTATAGGTGTTATTATTTTAGTGAGGGGAAACATGGGGATTGAGAAAAGGTTGTTTGACCCTTCACAACCGAGTTTCGTCCACTTTTCAAATAGTTGGTGCTGCTGGCCAAGACTGGCATAAAAATTCCAAAAGTCACAAAATTTCAAGCAATTTATTACTCGTACAACCCCTTATCAATCTTTGTGTTTCCACCCAGTAAAATAATAACAACACCTATTCTCACCTCTGGCCCTGTTCCAACGGTGTCGGCACTGGCTCTCCCGGGCGTTGCATGGGATTATTACATCACAAGATTCCTGCCGCCAGTTAGTACTGGCTTTACTCTCCCCTCCTTTGGACAAATCAGTCATCCGAAGGAAGTGAGAGCTGTTGCTGCTCTCTTACTTCCTTTGGATGTCAATTACATCCGAACAAGAGGACAGTGATATCAGGGCTCATTGGTCACAGTGATCGCGTGACATTGAACAATGTCATGCGAGTCCCAGGAAAGCCAGCGCAGACACCACTGGAATAGGGCCAGAGATGAGTATAGATGTTATTATTTTACTGGGGGGAAACATGGGGATTAAGAAGAGGCTGTCTGGACCTTCACAACCGAGTTTCGTCCACTTTTCAAATAGTTGGTGGTGCTGGCCAAGACTGGCATAAAAACACCAAAAGTCGCAAAATTTAAAACAATTTACTACTCGCACAACCCCTTCTCAATCTCTGTGTTTCCCCTTAGTAAAATTATAACACCTATACTCACCTCTGACCCTGTTTCAGCGGTGTCGCATTGGCTCTTCTGGGGCTTGTGTGAGATTGGCTGCAGGAATCGCATGACATTGAATAATCAGCACTGACTTCACTCTCCCCTCCTTCAGACAGATCAGACATCTGAAGGAAGTTACATCTGCTACTGCTCTCTTACTTCCTCCGAATGTCAATTACATCCGAAGGAGAGTAGAGTGAAGCCAGCGCTAATTGTTCAGTGTCTAGCGATCACTGTGGCCAATGCAACATGCGACTCCCAAGAGATCCAGCGCCGACACCGCTGGAACGAGCCCAGAGGTGAGTATAGGTGTTATTATTTTACTGGGGGGAAACATAGGGATTGAGAAGGGGTTATCCGAGTAATGGACAACCCCTTTTAAGCCCATTGTAAATCATAAATAAAATTTGTCATGCACACTACACTTTGCTAAGATACACTTTCCATTACCGACACATTCTCACCTGCTTCTTTTTTAATTATATGACACCAGTTCTTGGAACTCAGCAGACTAACTCAGCATGTCTTATACATTATTAGAAAGTACTGAGAAAACACAAGTACACAATGTAATAAAGTAGATGATTAATCTGCTTGATCCTCCTTGTATTGATATCTCATAATTATATAACAGTATTTTTAGGCCGGTCTCACACGTCAGTTGTTTTTTTTCTCATATGTGAAAAACGGTCAGCTTTTTTTTTTCAGTACACTAGACCCATTTTTGGTTCGTGTGTCAGTGTTTACAATCCTTGTCGCATCTGTTTTTCTCGCTTCAACAAAAAATTTCTTAGCTTCTCTTACATATGAAATGGTGAATTGAATTACAAACAGCACATGGATGGCATGTGTGTGCTATCCGTTGTTTTCTTTTTTTCACATGGCCATTGACTTGCATTGGCGAGTTTGATGATCTGCTTAACAAATTAAACTAGGACATACCTTTTTTTTTTTAGTGCATTTTTTACATGCACTTTTATCTAGTTTTTGATGCTGCATTTTTTGACTCCTGATGGTATGTCATGTTTTAATTAAAGCTACTTTATTTTTTATACTTCCTGGTATTTGGCTTTGACAAAACTTTGATAAACTCATGTGCAGATTATACGCATTTTTAGTGCATTTCTGCAGCGGGCACAGACTAAAGGTGCATATGTGTGTCATATCTGTAGATTTTCTGCATGTAATGTAATTCTATGAGATTTCTATAAATCCCATCCACTTAGTTGGAACTGTAAGACGCTACATTTTTTGCTCAGCGAAAATATGCAGCGTCAAAAACTCACCAAAAACTTAGAGTAGGAACTTAACCTTCGAGTATATGACAGGAAGTAGTAATTGCCAAAAGCGATCTTCACATGTATTTCCGCATGCGGGTTGACAAGCGCTTTCCAAGCGATTTTAGCATAACTTGAAAAGTGCTTGACAACTTGGTCACACTATATAAATCCATGCAAACGGCATAGATTTATATAGTGTGACCCCAAAGAATGTCACAAAATAAAAAAATAAATCTATACTTACCCTCTGATGGCCCCGGGAGTCTTGCTTCACTCCGTCCTGGCTTGCCGGCAGCTCGCGGTACACTGAAGGACCTGCCGATGTCAGCGTCGCGTGACCCGCCACATGACTAAATGACGTCAGCGCAGGTCCTTCAGTCCTGTGACCCGTCACATGACTAAATGACGTCAGCGCAGGTCCTTCAGTCCACCGTGATCTGCCAGCAAGCGAAGACAAGCACACCGGGGGCCATCAGAAGGTAAGTATAGTATTTATTTTTTATTTATTTTTTTTTTTTTTACAGGTTCTATGGTACTCGGGTCTGGAGGAGAGTCTCCTCTCTTCCAGACCCGGGTACCATCTGCACATTGAAACACTTGGATTCCGCATGCGATAATCCGCAGTGGAAATTTCCGCAGCATGTGCACAGCACATGCGGATTATCATTGGGGAACATGGCAGGCCTTCTACCATGCGTTTTTTAAGCGTTTCTGCAGCATTTTTGCGGCTGCGGAAATGCTTAAGAAACGCATCGTGGGCACACAGCCTTAATGATCTAATGTGGGATTAGTTAACTCTTGGTGGACCAGTTAATTGTTAGACATGGGACACATGGGACAATCTGAAAATTCTGCTGCATTGTTGGCCAACAGAACATCGATATGTACACAGACGGCATTACATCACAATATACTACTTGTTGTCAAGTGGATGTCATACTGAAACAAAATAGTCGCCAAAGAAGCCATAGCCATTCAGCCTGCTTTACAATGGGGGGGGGGGTGATTAAAGTCCTTCTGAATGTACTTGTACGGGAAGAAATTTTACATGGCAGTCCTATTCTGTGGCGCCAAATCTGGCAGCACAAAAACATTTCTTTGCAGAGGTTTTCCACTGTGTGGAAGAGTGGGGGCATCTCCCATTAACATCCATGTTGAGCAGCAGATAAACTATGATTTTATGAAAACTACTTCAACTCTTTCGCGTAGAGTCTGTTTTCACCTTCCTGACCAGGCCAATTTTTTCAATTCTAACCAGTGTCACTTTATGTGGTAATAACCCTGGAACACTTCTATGTATCTCACTGATTCTGAGATTGTTTTTTTCATGACATATTGTACTTCATGTTAGTGGTAAATCTAGGTCGATATTTTTTGAGTTTATTTGTGATAGTATCGGAATTTTGCAGATAGTTATAGCACACAAAATAAAATAATACAAGATAACAAAAAAAAAAAATAACATTTGCCATATGTCTACTTTACATCAGCATCATTTTTTAAACATCATTTTTTTGTTAGGAAGTTAGAAGAGTTAAAAGTTGATCAGCAATTTTCCATTTTTCCAACAAAATTTACAAAACCAAATTTTTTAGGAACCACGTCACATTTAAAGTGACTTTGGGGGGCCTATGTGACAGAAAGTACCCAAAACTGACACAATTTGAAAAACTGCACCCCTCAAAGTACTCAAAACCACATTCAAGAAGTTTATTAACTCTTCACGTGCTTCACAGAAATGTAAGCAATATGGAAAGAAAAAATAAATATTTTACTTTTTCCCACATGTTACTTTAGCCCCAAATTTTGCATCAGGACAAAATGCACCATACAATTTGTTGTGCAATGTCTCCTAATTACACTGACACCCCATATGTGGTGGAAATCTACTGTTTGGGTGCATGGCAGGGCTAGGAAGGGAAGGAGAACCATTTGGCTTTTGAAACACAAAATTGGCTGGAATAGTGAACGTCATGTCATGTTTGCAGAGTCCCTAGTGTGCCTGGACAGTGACAATCCCACAAGTGACCCCATTTTGGAAACTACACCCCTCAAAGAACTTCTCTAGAGGTGTAATGAGCACCTTGAACCCCCAGGTGCTTCACAGAATTTTATAACGTTGAGCCGTGAAAATGAAAAAATAAATTTTTCTTTTTCACAAGGGTAACAGGAGAAAATGGACAGTACAATTTGTTGTGCAAGTTGTCCTGAGTACACCAATACCCCATATGTGGTGGAAAACTACTGTTTGGGTGCATGGCAGGGCTTGGAATGGAAAGAGTGACACATTTTACAAACTTCACCTCTCAATGAATTCATCTAGGGGTGCAGATGACGTCAGTAAGGTTACCGCAGTTCACAGCTGCCGGGTCTCAGGCTGCACAACGCGAGAGCCAGAATGATGAGCGGTAACGTCACCACTCATCATTCTGGCTCTCGCGCTGCCCTGTGGGTGACCCGGCAGGTGGGTTCTTGTGGAGTGCAGCGTGAGAACCGACCGTGGCTGCTACTCCAGTCTATGGAGCTTCGTTATCTGAACGGGGCTCCATAGTGCATACACTGGATAAAGAAGACGGGGCTCGTCGTGGGACCTCCATTTTTTGGATTACGGCGGACTTGTGTGGATTTTTTTTCTTTTAACAAATGGGTAAAAGAAGGAAATTGTCAGGGAGTGATTTTTACAAATAAACTTTTCTCTGTCTGTGTTTATTTCTTTTGGCTACAGGGTTAGTAAGGGGAGTGTCTAATAGACACTTCTCCATTACTAACCCCAGGGCTTGATGTCAGCGACTGCTGCTGATCTCAACCCCACAAATGTATTACCCCGATTGTCAACGCACCAGGGCAATCGGGAAGAGCTAAGACAAAGTACCAAAATTGGCGCATTTAATGGATGCACCAATTCTGGGGCGGCTGCGGGCTGGTATTATCAGCCCTCAGCTGTCTGCATTGCCTTTGCTGGTTATCAAAAATGGGGCGGACCCCACGTCATTTTTTTTCGATAATCAGCAAAGGCAACACATACAGCAAGTCTGATAATATAAGCCCGCAGCTGTCTGCTTTCCCTTAGCTGGTTATGGAAAACAGAGGGGACCCCACATCAGTTTTTATAAATTATTTATTTATTTAATATGTGAAATAAGGCTAAACTCCCTTTAGTGCCACATGAAAGGCTTGGTGCAGAAAATGATTCAGAAAATCTGCAACGTCAAAAACTCACCAAAAGCTCATTGTGGAAATGTAGCCTTAGTCTACATGCACAAATTGATTATTTGGTGAGTTTTTTATCTCAGTATTTGTAAGTCAAAACCAGGGGAGGGTAAAAAATGCAGAAGTGGTGCATTCCTGGTTCTGGCTTACAAATACTGAGGTTAAAAACTCACCAAATACTTAACATGTGCACATAGCCTAAGACACTTGTAGCACCCTGAGGATTCGGCTGCTACAGGGGTATTGCACCTCAACCCAGAGGTGTGATATTCCACTCCCGGGTAAGGATGGAGTGTGGAACTGAGCTCGGTAGGCTGCATGCACTACACACATCCCATTTCCGAGGAGCAGACCGACGGTACTCCCACTTAGAAATGTGCAGGTACGACCGAGTCTGTTCCTGGCTGGAGTGGGAGGGGGGTGGTACATCCCAAGTAGTGTAGGGGCAGATAGGGGGAGCAGCCTGGGTAAAGTTAGGAGCTCATTGGGTGCTGGTCACCTGAGCTCACACATAGAGGGTGTATATAAGGTGGGCACCAACTAAGAACAGGGTCAGATGCAGAGAACAAGTCAGCGAGCAGAGGAGAAGGAAAGACCCAGAGTGAGAGAGGAGAGAGAGAGACCCAGAGGCACAGAAGAAAAGGACTCCAAGATCCCAACTTAAATCCCCGGGTGAAGAGTCGGCATCAGGGTACCGGAACCCAAGCTGGTGGGGGTAAAAACATTCCCCAGCCAGAGACCGGAGACCGTGGGCAGCGTTTGCCACGGTCACCCACCACATCCACCCCGAAGGCACACCACATGAAGGGTCAGGGAACCCAAGGCCAAGGGTGTCCCAACAGAAGGCCCGAGGGAGCTGGACCTGGGTGGATCAATAGTGGGGACGGCCAGAGAACGGGACAGAAGGAGAGCTCAGGGCCACGCTCCGGACTTGTTTGGGGGTTGGCTGGATCCAGGACCTGGTGGACGCAGCACGGCTCGGGTGGTCACTCGAAGCTGGAGTGACCAGTACAACATCTGCAGTAAGTAAACACCCTTAACTGCACAACCCGACTCTGTCTTCACTGCCGTCTGCACTGCACCACCACAACCCCCATCCTCTGCACCTGTCCCCCCTGAGGCTATACCCCACCCGTTGGGGGTTATACCATCTCAAGCTGCACCTGCACCATCAGCCTCAGCGGACCCTGCTGCAGCGGCGGCCACAGTGACCGCATCACAACGGGTGGCGTAGTCGACACAAAAGAACTCTTAATAACATCTGTAGGACTGCCACATAACACTGGGTTTGACGCCCTGGGCACGGGCCGGGTCACAGCCGCTCGGAGACTACAACCCCCCATCTGATCCGGTGCCGGGTATTCCCCTCAAAAAGGAATATGTCCCAGGGGGCGCGTCAACTTTGGCGTAGTCGGCAGGATTACGTGCCCACAACAACCGGGTACTGCGTGCCTGAAGAAAAGTGCAAGTTTACCTCAGAAAGAAGTCTCCCGCCGGTTCCGGAGGGTCCACGCCATCGGGCCCCATCACAGGTCGTTTCCCGCCGATTGTCCGCCATTTCCAGCTTGTTCCCGCCATCTGCAGAGTTTCCCGCCACTGGGCGACGCTTCCCGCCAAATCCGAAGATTTCCCGCCTTGGAAGAGCAGCGGACGCCATTATGGGCGTGCCAAAGGAGGGCCGCCTCCCATCGTGGGCCGGGACAGAAAATGGCGCCAAAAGTGGAAACCGCCCCCACCAACAGAGACTGTGATGCTGGAGGTGTCTGTCAGCGTGAAAGAACTACCCCTGGAGCTGACAGTCACCGAGGTGCCCCGGGACCGCCCTCGAAGTGGGAGGAGACGAGAGAAAAGAACGAAGATGGGTGCCGCCTGGAGCAGTCTGGAGCGAGCGCACCCGGAGGCAAGAAGCCTGGAGAGGAGTAGCAGAGAAGCTCACCCGGAGATGTCCAGAGAGCAGAGCAGCACCGGCCCGCTGGCCAGGAGCCTGCTGGAAGAAGAGCAGAGCAGCACCGACCCGTTGGTCAGGAGCCTGCTAGACACCACGACCCCACTAGGCCTAGTGGAGGTCCTTGCACAGCTCCCCCGAGACCGGGAGTGTGCACAGACTGCCCTGGAGGGCCTCGCACGGAGGATGGCCCGGGTACAGCGCGAGATATTGGCGGAATGGAGCCGGGAGATGGCCCAGCAAGCTGAAACCAAGACCCGGAGCACGCCAGCCAAGATGAGGAGACAGACCGCCTCTGAGGATGGCGCGGGAGGACCAAAGGCCGGAGACGGCGCCGAGAAGGGAGCCGAACGCATGGAGGCAGGTAAAGGGGACGTCTACACCCCAAGCCGGGACACCGCCCACCTGCCCCAGCTCCCCGTCGCAGAGCCCGAAAGTCCCCCTGCTGTGCCCGAAAACGCCATGTCACCGACGCAGACTAGGCCCCAACCGGAAGCCGCCGCCGCGACCCCTGTGACGTCACACGCCTCGACCCCGAGCGTGACCAAGCAGGAAGTACCACCAGCCTGGTCGCAAGGCCTAGTACCCCCGGGCGCCGCAATACCAACAGCGCCCCCTACCTCCGCGGAGCCTCCGGCCTGGCCGCAAGGCCAGGTAGCCCAGGGTGCCGCCGTCCTAACGGTGCCCTTCACCTTCCAGGTGCTCCAGGCCTGGCCGCAAGGCCTGGGCAACCCGGGCGCCACCACCACCGCGCCCGCACCCGTAAAACCAAGGGTGCCGCGTCTGGGAGAGGACTTGTTTGCCCAGCACACGTGGCCGGACGGGCAGCCTTTCATCTGGCCCCAGAAATATTATGAACTGGAGCACCAGAGGAGAGTTGGGGCCATGTGTGCACCCCTGATTCCGGCTCCGAAGCCCGTGATAAGGATCTCGCCTCCTCTGGAAGAAGCCCAATTTGAGTGGGACCCCACCGGAGAAGACCTAATGGGGTTCACTCAGGAAACCAGGGCAGCTGCAGCAGAGCGTGCTGAGTGTTGCCGACAGCAGCTCGAAGAGTTTGCGAGGGAGCGGAGAGAGAGGCGGGTCCGGGAGCAACAGGCCCAAATAAGGAGCGCCGAGCAGAAGAGCCGAACCAGGAGGGACCCCCGTGCAGCGCACAGTCCCCGCACCACCGGGACTGTAATTAAGTTCAATATGCAGCATGGGTGGGGCTTCATCAGAGACCACAACACCCCCGGCGACGTTTTTGTAACGCGCAGAGACGTTGAGTCCCATCTGCCGGAGGGGCACAGAGGTCGTGACCTTTATATCGGGGACGAGGTCATCTGTACCCGGCACAAGTGTGCCAAAGGACCTTACGCCCTCCATGTGCATCGCCTGACAGAGGAGGAGCTGCGATGTGAGGAGGAAGAGCAAGAGGATCCGGACGGGTCTGAAGCTGAGATCCCCAAAGCAAGAGCAGGAGGACGCCGTCGTTGAGGACAGCGAAGCAGAAGCTGTAAATAAGTTACCCGATCGGGTACCAAAGAAACTGTTGCTACATATATATAGTCCCCGTTGGGACCAGCATGAGTGAACTGTTTACCCGTTAACCCCTTAATCCCACAGGCTGAGGACTGTGAGCAGCCATTCCCTTCCCTTTACCTGGCCGAGGACTGAGAGCGGCCATATCCCTTGTAAATAGTTGCGCGTCCTAAAGCGCCCCCTACCGGTCTTATAGGAAAACCAGTTTTTCTAAGAGACTGTCGCACTTTTCCCGGACACACGTTGCACAGTGTCCGGAGGAGGAGGAACCAGGAGCCTGAGACGACGAGAAAGTTTTATCTGCTAAGATATGTTATTTATATAATGTTTTATATGTTTTATATGTTTATAAAAATTTGTATGCTTTGGTGTTTATGTCTTACAGCCCGAGGACGTGCTGTGATTTACCAGGGGGGAATGTAGCACCCTGAGGATTCGGCTGCTACAGGGGTATTGCACCTCAACCCAGAGGTGTGATATTCCACTCCCGGGTAAGGATGGAGTGTGGAACTGAGCTCGGTAGGCTGCATGCACTACACACATCCCATTTCCGAGGAGCAGACCGACGGTACTCCCACTTAGAAATGTGCAGGTACGACCGAGTCTGTTCCTGGCTGGAGTGGGAGGGGGGTGGTACATCCCAAGTAGTGTAGGGGCAGATAGGGGGAGCAGCCTGGGTAAAGTTAGGAGCTCATTGGGTGCTGGTCACCTGAGCTCACACATAGAGGGTGTATATAAGGTGGGCACCAACTAAGAACAGGGTCAGATGCAGAGAACAAGTCAGCGAGCAGAGGAGAAGGAAAGACCCAGAGTGAGAGAGGAGAGAGAGAGACCCAGAGGCACAGAAGAAAAGGACTCCAAGATCCCAACTTAAATCCCCGGGTGAAGAGTCGGCATCAGGGTACCGGAACCCAAGCTGGTGGGGGTAAAAACATTCCCCAGCCAGAGACCGGAGACCGTGGGCAGCGTTTGCCACGGTCACCCACCACATCCACCCCGAAGGCACACCACATGAAGGGTCAGGGAACCCAAGGCCAAGGGTGTCCCAACAGAAGGCCCGAGGGAGCTGGACCTGGGTGGATCAATAGTGGGGACGGCCAGAGAACGGGACAGAAGGAGAGCTCAGGGCCACGCTCCGGACTTGTTTGGGGGTTGGCTGGATCCAGGACCTGGTGGACGCAGCACGGCTCGGGTGGTCACTCGAAGCTGGAGTGACCAGTACAACATCTGCAGTAAGTAAACACCCTTAACTGCACAACCCGACTCTGTCTTCACTGCCGTCTGCACTGCACCACCACAACCCCCATCCTCTGCACCTGTCCCCCCTGAGGCTATACCCCACCCGTTGGGGGTTATACCATCTCAAGCTGCACCTGCACCATCAGCCTCAGCGGACCCTGCTGCAGCGGCGGCCACAGTGACCGCATCACAACGGGTGGCGTAGTCGACACAAAAGAACTCTTAATAACATCTGTAGGACTGCCACATAACACTGGGTTTGACGCCCTGGGCACGGGCCGGGTCACAGCCGCTCGGAGACTACAACCCCCCATCTGATCCGGTGCCGGGTATTCCCCTCAAAAAGGAATATGTCCCAGGGGGCGCGTCACACTCAGTAAGTGACCCAGAACTGGAACTAGGTTAAGTACACACGTAGCATTTTTAATGCGTTTTCACGTCGGTTTCTCCGCACAGAAACGCTGCAAAAATGCATCAAAAACAGTCTGGCAGCTATTGCAAAGGTAATCCTGATGTGCTGTGCACATGATGCGGAAATTTCCGCTCAGGATTACCTTGCGGAAAAAAACGCAGCATATCCATTATGCCCAGCGTTTCCAGAGCGTTTCCCGCCCATTGACTTTAATTGAAACGCAGCAAATCCAAAGGTATAATATTTATACCTGCGGATTTGCTGCGTTTCAATTAAAGCCAGTGGGCGGTGAAAATCTGCGGAAACGCTCAGCGGGTGGTACCCGGGTCGGCAGAGGAGGAGTACTACTCCTCTCATCTGACCGCTGCTCCCGCTGATAACAGCGAGAGCGGCGCGGCTGAGGGGAGCAGTACTCTCCTCACCCGAGCCGGGTACCACTGTCAGTAAAAAAAATAATAAAAAATAAAATAAACAACACTATTCTCACCTGTCTGGCGATGTCCCCCGGCGATGCTTTCCTCCCGGCTGCCGGCGGTACACTGCAGGGAGCGCGCTCGCTCAAAGCAGTGTACTGCGCTGCCAGGACCTGCGGTCACGTGATTGATCAGCTGATCGCTCACGTGACCTCCCCGTGGGAACATTCTAGAGACTGGTGGTGAGCTCACCGGGGCTGATCAGCTGATCTTCAGCTGGTGAACCCCAGTGATTTTACACTTCTGTCAGTATACATTACTGTCTTTTACAGCAGTGACATCAGTGATTGCTGATGTCACTGCTGTAGAAGTGACACGGATCTCCGAGGGACAATCGTTGGCGGTAATCGTGGACTACGTCGTGACGGTGGACAGGTGAGGGATATGGTTGTTTGTTATTTTACTTTTTTTTCAGAAGATCAAGGGATTTGGGGACAGAGAGAATAATAAAAAAAAAATTTTAAACCGTGTTTTTTATTTCATTAAAATACTTTATTCTAGCCGTGTATTTATTGAAAAAGCGGTGACCACTTTACTAAGCGGTTAGTAATTGGGTCGTCTTATAGACGCCCTCCATTACTAACCTGGGCTTCATGTCAGCCGCCAATACAAGGCTGACGTGAACCCCAACCCCATTACCCCACTCGCCACCGCTACAGGGCAGTGGAAATAGCGTAGGCTAAGCGCCAGATTTGGCGCATCTTATGGATGCGCCATTTCTGGGACTGCTGAGGTTTGATATCAATAGCCGCGGAAGGGGCTAGTATTCATGGCCCCTTCCCTTACTATTTATATCAGCCCGTAGCTGTCTGTTTAGCCTTTTCTGGTTAGATTTTATAGGGGGACCCCACGTCAATCTTTTTCTGGGGTCCCCCTGTAATCTAGTCAGTAAAGGCTAAACAAACAGCTGTGGGCTGATATTAATAGACAGGGAACATTTTTGGCTAATGGCCCCTTCCCCGGCTACTAATATCAGCCCCCAGTGGTCGGCTTTCCCTCTGCTAGTTATAAAAATGACGAGGGAGCCCATGCCATTTTTTTTTTAAATTTTAGGCTCTGTGCCCATGATCCGGACGTAGCAGCACTTTGGATGCATATTTTTTGCATTGACCAAAAAGTTGCCTTCTATTGAACGCAGGTAAATCCACATGTGTTCACTGAACCATGCGTATTTACCGCATTCAATACATTCTAGTGGTCAAATTTCTGTTGTGGAGACTAGCGACTCCGCAAGAGAATTTGACATGCTGCAGTCCTGAAAGACGCGCTGCATGTCAGTGTCCTCGGGTGATTCGCAGCCTCTGATGCACACACAATGGACATGGGATTTCTAAAGATCCCATCCACTATCCTGTAACATCTGAACGCTGCGGGTTTGACACAGCGTCAAACCTGCAGCAGCTCCTGATCGTGGCCACGTGCCCAAACTCACCCGCAGCATGTCAATTACTGCAGTGGACACGCTAGTCTTGGCTGCAGATTTTGATCGATTGAAGTCTCATTATATGCAGTGGATTCACATGTACTGACAACAAAATTGCGGCATTAGAACACTGCGTTTTGTACGCAGCAAAAATAGCTGCATCCAAAGCGCTGCTGAGTGCTGATCGTGGGGAGGTAGCGGCTAACGAAACAGCTGAGAGCTGTTAATAATAGCCAGGGAACATGTTAATGATACCTTCCTAGTCTAAAAATAGCAGCACCAGCTGCACCAGAAATTACATGAATAGAAATGCTAATGAAGATAGGCTGAATGGGTTAGCTGACACCTAGATCTTTTGTTTGACACCTTGTCATCACCAATCAGACCCTTTCATCACCAAACCTAATTAAAGTAATGTAAAGAGTTAAAGAAACACACAGACACAGAGTAAACACTTTCTTTGAAATACAACAGACACATTCTTTAATCATTTAAATTAACCAATATACTCATCCCAGTTCTGGTGGTAATCCAAAAAACAATGTCTTCCGCAGTGTTTTTCCTGTCATGGAGATGCAGAAACGCTGCAGAAATTTCTGCTTCAAATCCTGAACGTGCGCACATAGCCTTAGGCTACGTTCCCACAATAATCTTTTGATGAGTTTTTGATGTTGCAGATTTTCTGCATTTCTACACCCATTAAGCAAAAAAATATTTTTAAAAATACGCAGAATAAAATACTCACCAAAACCCATTGTGGGAACGTAGCCTAATGTCACGTGCACACGTTCAGTATTTAGTGAGTTTTTTACCTCAGTATTTGTAAGCCAAAACCAGGAGTGGAACAATCAGAGGAAAAGTATAATAGAAACAAGTCACCACTTCTGTATTTATCACCCACTCATTGGTTTTGGTTTACAAGTATGGAGGTAAAAACTCACCAAATACCCAAAGTGTGAATGTAGACTTAGGGTCTCTGTGACTACTTTATGCTTCATTCAGATAGCAAATACTTGGTGATAGATTCTCATCTTCACACACAGTTTTTCATGTTTTTTTCTTTTTGACATTACAGATCAAGTAGGTTATGGATGGTGACTGACAGATTTTTTTTAGAATGCAACAAACCAAAAAAAGCAGTGCTCAATATAAAATCTATTTTCTTTATAGAAAGTTTTTGTTAAAACAAATAGATATCTTTTGGACAAAAATGTAACAAAATAGCTGAAAAAAATTAGACTAGGCATGTTACGATTTTGAAAAAAGACATCGTCACAAAAAATGTAAGTGGGAAGAAAAAACACCGAAAAAAGCAAAATATATATTCTTGTACCGTGTTAGCCAGTAGATAGAAAAATATTTAGATTTGAGAGTCCTAGTGGTTGATACCTTTTAATGGCTAACTGAAAAGATGGTAACAAATTGCAAGCTTTTGAGACTACTCAGGGAAGAGACCTGCATAGTCTAGAAAGCTTGCAATTTGTTACCATCTTTTTAGTTAGCCATTAAAAGGTATCAACCACTGAGGACTCTCAAATCTAAATATTTTTTTAAAAAAGCAATACACTTTGTCACATGCGTTTTCTTTAGACAGAGTAAAAAAGCTATGGATGTTGATTGGAGAAAAATACTGCAGTATTTTTTTTTAAGGAAAAAATGGCAAAAAAAGAAAACGCAACTAAATACATGGGTGTGTGAAGGTACCAATAAAAAGTCTATTTAAATTAGTGTCAAAGAAACCAAATGAAATTGACAGAGTAAAACAAGACACCGTCCGGGAGTTGGTGAATGCTTTTTTATAGACACTGGGGAAGATTTATTAATACTGTCCTAAATTTAGACAGCCTAAAACTAGAGGAGACAGGCAGAAGCTCAGCCAAATTTATCACAGCGGTACAAGCAAGCAGGATGATAAATGTGGCACGTCTTATTATACATGTTAGATGGTTTTCTCTTCCTGATGCCACCTCACTTCACACCTATGTTCTGCACCAAGCGAATGGTTATTATATGCCATTATAAATATGGCACATTTCAGGACTCCTTTTGGCCATTTTCTTTATTAAATAGACTTTTTTCCAAACTGTCTATTAAGGTCTCAACCAGAGGTGCATTTTTTCTAGTACGTTTTATATCCGGGTTTTTTTCACAAAGTAGAACCAGTTCCTATTATAGCCTACAGCATGTGACCCCCCCCCCCCCCCAAAAAAAAAACCTTGCCCATTGAAAACAATGGGTCTTTGAAAAACCCCATCCGTCATCCAAGTGCTGTTGGTTTTTTACAGTTAAATGGGTAGGGGAAGCTGGAATTATTATTTTTTTTTGCCTATGAGAAAAATAGATGCAACACTGAGGGTAGAGGTGGACCCACGGACCAAAATGGATGAAAATCAGATCAGCACACTGATGGAAAATGGTCAGTTTTTTTCTCATATGAAAAACGAAACAAAGAACAAAACAAAAATCGAATGTCTGAATGATGCCCAAGACAAAAATAGTGTTTAAAACACACAATTAAGTCTGGCAGCTGCCATTATTGTCTGCTTTTGTTTCCAATTTGCATCGGAGTTCTTTTGTTTTACAGCTTTATTTTAAAGTGATGATTAGGTAAGGCAAGTCCCCAATAGCAAATGAATACCCGCCTGCAGGGTTGGCAACTTGACTTTCTATTTTTTCTGGACAGTTTATCAAAAAATTACAGACAGACAATATTTTTTACGGGCACCTTTGGAAGACCATAATAAATCATTATGAGTGACACATGTCTACTGCCCATAATTCTGATATGAAGACACTGTAAACTGCAAAATTATGAGGGTGAGGGTGCACATAATACATCGGGGTGAGGGTGCACATAATAAACTGGGGTGAGGGTGCACATAATAAACTGGGGTGAGGGTGCACATAATACATTGGGGTGAGGGTGCACATAATACATTGGGGTGAGGGTGTACATAATACACCGGGGTGAGGGTGCACATAATGCACCGGGGTGAGGGTGCACATAATACATCGGGGTGAGGGTGCACATAATACATCGGGGTGAGGGTGCACATAATGCATCGGGGTGAGGGTGCACATAATACACCGGGGTGAGGATGCACATAATAACTCGGGGTGAGGGTGCATATAATACACCGGGGTGAGGGTGCACATAATACATCGGGGTGAGGGCGCACATAATACATTGGGGTGAGGGTGCACATAATACATTGGGGTGAGGGTGCACATAATGCACCGGGGTGAGGGTGCACATAATACATTGGGGTGAGGGTGCACATAATACATCGGGGTGAGGGTGCACATAATACATCGGGGTGAGGGTGCACATAATGCACCGGGGTGAGGGTGCACATAATGCACTGGGGTGAGGGTGCACATAATACATTGGGGTGAGGGTGCACATAATGCATCGGGGTGAGGGTGCACATAATACATTGGGGTGAGGGTGCACATAATGCACCGGGGTGAGGGTGCACATAATAATTGGGGTGAGGGTGCACATAAATACACCGGGGTGAGGGTGCACATAATGCACCGGGGTGAGGGTGCACATAAATACACCGGGGTGAGGGTGCACATAATGCATTGAGGTGAGGGTGCACATAATGCATCGGGGTGAGGGTGCACATAATACACCGGGGTGAGGGTGCACATAAATACACCGGGGTGAGGGTGCACATAATGCATTGAGGTGAGGGTGCACATAATGCATTGAGGTGAGGGTGCACATAATGCATTGGAGGGTGCACATAATGCATTGGAGTGAGGGTGCACATAATGCATTGAGGTGAGGGTGCACATAATGCATCGGGGTGAGGGTGCACATAATGGACCGGGGTGAGGGTGCACATAATGGACCGGGGTGAGGGTGCACATAATACATTGGGGTGAGGGTGCACATAATGCATTGGAGTGAGGGTGCACATAATGCATCGGAGTGAGGGTGCACATAATGCATCGGGGTGAGGGTGCACATAATGGACCGGGGTGAGGGTGCACATAATACATTGGGGTGAGGGTGCACATAATGCATTGGAGTGAGGGTGCACATAATGCATTGGAGTGAGGGTGCACATAATGCATCGGAGTGAGGGTGCACATAATGCATCGGGGTGAGGGTGCACATAATGGACCGGGGTGAGGGTGCACATAATACATTGGGGTGAGGGTGCACACAATGCACTGGGGTGAGGGTGCACATAATGCATCACCAGGAAATACAAGAACAGTCTTGTACATCTGCACTGATGATGCTGGACAGTTACTAGGAACACAGCAAGCACTTAGGTGAAATGCAGACAATAAGTGTATGTGTACCAGACAGTGACAGATTACATTATTAATCAGGTATGGTCACTATCACATTCTTCATGTTTCCATAATACTCATTATTTACAGTACAAATCACTAATATTATTGTTCCCCTTCATTAACTCCTGGGCTTCCACAACTTGCACCCAGATGCCAGGCAGACAGGGCAAAGCTATGGTCCATCTCCCAGCAGACAAGTAGCCACCGCCCTCTAGCGTCCCCCGGCGGTAACTACACCATCTTTTATCACGAACCCTCGGCCCCTTTGGTGTAGTCTCTTCTGGCGTGACCCGTAATAATGGCTGCGGTTAACCCCTTCCAGGCGGACGGCTGCCCATCAGCGCGTCACCCAGTAAGTGCTGCACGGCCGCAGGAGCCATCAGCCTGGCTGCAGAGGAGGAAAACTCCTTCCATGCCCCCAGGGCAAATCTGCAGCACCACAATGGCGTCCTTCATACAGAGAGCGATCACAAGCTTTAGGCGAGAAGGCAAAGAAAGGAAGAAGAAAGCAGGAATGGAAAGTAGATGGAGTTTATCAGGTGTTACTAGAGTGATACCAGCGACCCCCCATAATGAGTGCCAGGCAGTGCCCCCCTGGGCGCACACGCTGCCCACCTGGCACATGCACAGCGTTAGCCCTGGCACCGATCGCTGCCTTATTTCCCAGTGAGTGCATCAAGGAAGTGGTGATGATGAAAGGAAGGGGAAAAAAGATTATCCAGGAACCTGGCACATGCGTAAAAGCAAGTTGCGCCCTAAAGTCCCCAGCCATCCCCTCCATAGCACAGAATAGGAGCTGGAGCCATCAGATCCTACCTGAAACATGGAGAGCGCCCGTGTGCCGCTGCCCGGCGTCCCTGCCCGTGTGCCGCTGCCCGGCGTCCCTGCCCGGCGTCCCTGCTCCGCTGCTGGATTATTCTTCCCCTTTTTGTGGCTCCTGCTCCTGATTTCTTCCAGCGATCTGCTCTGCTCGCTACACCAGAGAGAAATGCAATAGCTTGGCTAAGGTAGACAGAACAAAATACAGAGAATTGTTGCTCCAGGGCTTTGAAACCCCTCAAGGCAAGGATCAGGATACAATTAGCTCATGCCTCTACCTCCAGTCTAAATCAATCTGCAGAAGAAAAGATGAAATGAAATTAGCCTGGCTCACAAGTCCTAGCCCCTATCAGGGCACACACAACACACACATATATAGGGGACACATCTATACCAATACATACAGAATATACCATGGATTGTTGCTGATTATTTTTTTTTATTTTCTGTGTGTAAAGGGAACACACAGTCAAGCTCCAGCCTCCAACTTGCTTATTACTCTCCCCTTGCACAGAAAAGCTGATTTTAATCGTTGTGATTAGTTTTGATGTAAGGTTTCCCCAGGCAATTTCTGCAAATGGATGGAGTGTTTCTTGCCAGAAGAGAGAAAAGCAGCAGATGATGATAATTATTAGGAGGATTGTTGCTTGTTTCTTTTTATTTGTATTTAGATGACGCCTCTCTCTTTCGCTTTTTCGTGCTCTTCCCCGACTTGACCTGACATTGTCACAGTGCTAAGGTCACACAACTTGTTGATAAGGATCACCCCCTGTCTCCAGTGTGTCCTCTGCCCACATATTTTTATTCCTTTGGCGATGAAACTTCCACAATGGGAAAAGGAGGTTGATGTAGTTTTTTTTTTTTTTACCCCAATCAAGTCTGAATCATTGCCTCAGGGCGATGCACAAACTCATTTCAAATGTTCAACCATGCAGAATTACAAAAGCGATTGAAGAAGTTCTATGCATTTTACACTGATTATTTCCCAAACATCAAACATATATGAGGATATGCAAACATATGACAGTGTACAACACAGATACATTTCAGTACCGTGCCCATATCCATCACCTTTTGACCCACTTTAATAATGATGGTATTGAAAAATTGCATGCCTAATAATTCCCTGATAATCTAATATAGGGAATAGTCCACTTTAGGAGACTTCCTATAAAAGGCTATGTGCCCACGATGCAGAAATACTCCGGATTTTTCCTGAGCGTTTCTGCATCTCCCTGGCAGAAAAAACGCATGCGGATTGTACATGCGGATTGTACATGCGGATTGCACATGTGGATTGTACATGCATTTTTCCTGCCAGGGACAAGCGGATGTGAAGCATTCTTCACATGCATTTCCGCATGCGGGTTATCAAACGCTTTCCAAGCGATTTTAGCATCACTTGGAAAGTGCTTGTCAACTTGGTCACACTATATAAATCCATGCAAAAGGCATGGATTTATATAGTGTGACCCCAAAGAATGTTTAAAAATAAAAAAATAAATCTATACTTACCTTCCTATGGCCCCCGCAGTCTTGCTTCGCTCCGTCCTGGCTGCCGGCAGATCGCAGTAGACTGAAGGACCTGCCGACGTCAGCATCGCGTGACCCGTCACATGACTATGACATCAGCGCAGGTCCTTCAGTCCACCGCGATCTGCCGGCATGGGAGGACGAGCGCAGCGGGGGCCGTCAGAAGGTAAGTATAACATATATTTTTTATTTTATTCTTTTTTTTTTACAGTTTCTATGGTACCCAGGTCCGGAGGAGAGTCTCCTCTCCTCCACACCCGGGTACCATCCGCACATTGGAACGCATGGAATGCGCATCTACCTATACAGTGATGCGGAATCCATGCGTTCCAATGCAAGTCAATGGCGGCGAAAACGCAGCACTTCCGCAAAATAATTAGCAGTGCTGCGTTTTTTCTGCAATGATAACCCGCAGCGGAAATTTCCGCAGCATGTGTACAGCACAAGCGGATTATCATTGGGGAACATGGCAGGCCTTCTACCATGCGTTTTTTAAGCGTTTCTGCAGCGTTTTTGCCGCTGCGGAAACGCTTAAAAAGTGCATCGTGGGCACACAGCCTTAAAGGGAATCTGTCAGCATGTTTTTTGCTACCTCATCTGAGAGCAGCATAATGTAGTAAAAAAGACCCTGATTCCAGCGATGTATCACTTAGTTTACTTTGTGCTGCAGTTGTCCTACAATCAGAGCTTTTAGATGTTTCATGAAGCAGAGCTCAGAAAGCTGCCCCAGCCCACACCACAACTTTCTGTGTACATTGTCTATTGACAGTGAGCTGCTTATCAAAGAAGGGGGAGTGTTCGGACCACTTGGCACGAAAGAGCTTGACCAGGCAGTGATAATCTCCTGGTGAGAAAAAAATCATTGTATGGAAACAGCACACAGCCTAATAAATAACACATCGCTGAAATCGGTGTCCCAGCCCCTACCTCGTGCTGTCCTCAGATTACATAGCAAAAAACCTGCTGACAGATTCCCTTTAAAAGGGTTGTACGGTCTAAAGCAACATGTCTGCAGTCACTCTACATGACTGCAGACTTGTGAATCCTCACATCGCGCACATTGCACACTGTGAGGATTTCCCGGTGACGGCATCGGAAACGGCGGTCATGTGACCGCAAGTATGCAATATGTATACTCCCGACCACTTCCGACTGGACTGTTTCCAGCCTTGTACAATACACTTGCATTGAGCGAAGCTGCTCCCATCTAGTTGGAATGTGACCGGGAGTATGCATACCTCTTCAGGCGCCGGAGAATCCTCGCAGTGTGTGCGATATGAAGATTCACAAGTCTGCAGTCATGTAGAGTGACTGCAGATTTGTAGATTTAGAACGGACAACCGCTTTAACCTCCAGTGCATTTCCTATACTTGTACTGCATGAGACAGCAGTATGGCAGGGACATAACTTGTCAATAGACCACTGACAGAGGCTGCCATTGTGTCCTGTCAATCAATGCAGCAAGCTTTGACAGCATTGCATAGCTAAAAACAGACTGGCGAAAACATATCCTTTATTCTGCTGGCAAATGCTACAACCATGTAAAATCAAATACACAGTCAGAGCAGGGTTTGGCTAGGTTTACACAGATTTGTAATATTTTCCAACAGATCTAATCCTAAATCCACATTAAAAACATTTATAATACTCTTATTCATTTCAATGGGAAATCCACTTTGCTGTCCATACGGCAAGTTATTTTTCAATGAGGTTTGAGGTTTTGAAAACTTTGCTGCAGAAAAAAAAGAAGTGACGTGCTAGGTGTATCGCTCATAGTATCCACTCCAGACATAACACTGTCCAGTCAAAAATCTTAAAAACACTGTGTAGAAAAATTCCTTCAAAACCTTCACCCCAAGGGTGTATACACATGATGTCTTTTTCAGGTAAATTCTGTCTGAAATCAGCCTGAAGAAGCAGTCAGAAAACGCTCAGAAGAGGGAACATATGCGTTTCTGTGTAAAAACAACTTTCTGTGCATACTGTAGGTTCAGGTGTTTGAGTGTCTTTTGAGGTTATGTGCAAATAGTGTCTTTTTCAGGTGGATACCATCTGAAATCCACCTGAAAAAGCGCTTAAAAGATGCTGCAAAGAATTATCTTACTCAAATGGATGAAATTGATGGCTCCCTTCTGCTGAAGTAAGAAAAACCCACAATAGTTACTGAAATAACTTGAAACTGTCAGAAGTAATTTTCAATTTAAATTTACTGACTTAGACATTGGTTTTGAATTATAGGTCAACCCAAAATTAAAAAGAAGAAACTAATGAAAATGGCCTGGACAAAAATGATGTGACCCATAACTTAATATTTTGTTGCACAACTTTTTGAGGCAATCACTGCAAACTAACGATTTACGATTTCTGTAACTCTCAATGAGACGTCTGTATCTGTCCACAGGTATTTTGGCCCTCTGCTCGTGAGCAAACTGCTCCCTCTATCTCAGGTGTGAAGGATGCCTTATCCAGGCTGCAGATTTCACCTCCTTCCATATATGTTCAATAGGATTTGGATCAGGACTCATAGAAGGTCACTTCAGAATAGTCCAATGCTTTGCTCTTAGCCATTGTATGTTTTTAGGTGTGTTTTTGATCATTATCTTGTTGGAGGACCCTTGATCTGCACGTTTCTTCCCATATATCTTGATAGTCTGAGATTTCATTGTACTCAGCACAGATTCAAAACATCCAGTGCCAGATGCAAAGCCTCCTCCATGTTTCACAGTAGGTACAATGTTCTTTTCTTTGTATGCTTCATTTTTGCATCTGTGAACATAGAGCTGATGTGACTTTTCAAAAAGCTCCAGTTGTGTCTCATCTGTCCATGGGACATTCTCAAAGAAGCTTTGTATCTTGTCAATATGTATTTTGGCAAATTGCAGTCTCACTTTTTTATGATTTGTTTCGTCAGTGGTTTCCTCCTCAGTTGTCTTCTATGAATTCCACTTTGGCCAAGACAACAACGTATGGTGCCGTCTGACACTGGTGTACCATGACCTTGAAATTCACTGCTAATCTTTTTGGAAGTTGTTCTGGGCTCTTTGGTTACCAATCATATTATCTTTCTCTCCAATTTTTCATCAGTATTCCTCTTGAACCCATGTCTGGGGAGGTTGGCTACAGTCCCATATACCTTAAAGGAAAATTAAGCTGTCTGGAGATGGTCTTATAGCCTTTAACCAGAAATGACCAGGCAGGCGGCAAAGAAGATACTTCCGGAAAAAATGTGTCCTTAAGTTCCTAACTCTTGGAAAACTCTACTGATTCACCCAAGTTTAAAAGATGTTATCTGCACAAACCCTAAGGATATGTTCACACTGAGATTCTTTTTGCTGGGCTTTAGAAGCAAAAACTCCATTGGGGCAAGAAACTTGCAACTGTCCTTTTCTAATACATTCCTAGTCTAATGAACGTGAGCCGGCAGATATTATTAGATGTGATATTACCAGCCCCTCTCATCTGATGTGAAATTGATATTACCCAGTTAAGATTTTCTCTTTTTTTCAGTTTCTCCATTAATGACTTGGCTGCTCACAAAACATATTGGCAGAAAAGTATAAAAATTGTTGAAAGGAAAAGTGGATAAGTTGGCTATGGCAACCAATCAGGTCACTGCTTACATTTTCCAAATAGTCTTTAAAAATAAGAAATGGAATCTGGTTGGTTGTCATGTGCAGCAGATATTCAATTTTTTTGTGCTTTGAGCCCATTGTGAGATAAGTGTATTATAAATGTTGCTGTTCTCCGTTGCACTCATTTTGATACATCTTTCCCATTGTATCAAAATTATTTTGTTTGCTTTACAATTATTTTAGGAAAAAGAGGACAGATTTATGAAAATTAAAGAGAAACTGTCTTTGTTGCCCATGTCAAACAATCACAGATCGGCTTTTATTTTTCAAGAGCAATTTCAGAAATGAAAGTTGCACTGTGATTGGTTGATATGTGTGAAGACTCTGGGTCTTCCGTGAGCGTAACGCTACTCAGACAACACAGAATGAGGTTAAAACAGCGTGGCAATGCTTTATTGAACCACAAAGCGGACAATAAACACATTGAACAGTCCCAGCAGATACCCAAGATGGTACAACATTACACAGTCTCACCCTTCCTTCTCCGCCCGCCCGGGATAGAACAGCTGCGACTTTGGAGGCATCCAGGGCCGACTACCTAAACCAATGCTTCCCCACTTTTGGCGAGCCCCCACAGAGAGGAGGTTGCGGCAAGCTTAGGAAGCAAGCAGTCCATCAAGGTACAAGGCCAGGAGACTTGATGGTCCCACCCTGGCCTCTCCGAGAGCTTCCATGCGGCTAGATGACTGGTGGGTAGTGTTGAGCATTCCGATACTGAAATATCGGGTATCGGCCGATATTCGCGGTATCGGAATTCCGATACTTAATTCCGATACTTTTGCAATATCGTATACCGGAATCGGAAGTTCCCATAATGCAATGAGCCAGTTTCATTTTATTCAGCCAATGAGGATCCTAAGAAGTGTGGGCACATCCTGTTAGGCATGTAGGCATCTTAACTAATGGCATGGCTGTGATTGGCTGCTGAAATGATGTCATGATGCACTATAAAAGCCGCCGCCGCCATTTTGAGCTCACTCTGCTGTGAATTCAGTTAGGGATAGGACGCTGTTGTTCTGAGGGACAGTTTTAGCTACCTATTTGGTCTATTCTGCTTTACCCAAGCTACTTTATAAATCGCTGTGCCTTGCAGCGCTAGTGCACAGTTCTCTGTGCTGTTCACCGCTGTCTGCAAGGTCTGTGTGTGTAAGTGCAGCTCACCCTGTAGTGTGTGCTTCAGCCACGTCTGGTTGTAGTGCACTCAGTGTGTGTCACTGCTTCATACATTGTCCTTTTTTGCCAATTCATAATTTTTCCTGATATCTCCTATTAGTGTGGTGGTTCCATCCGTATTCAGCTAAATTGGTTCCAAACACACTATATAGGAGTAGATAGAGAAATTTTTTTTGTCTTGCAGCTCTAGTGCACAGTGCTCTGCATCTGTACTGTTCACCGCTGTCTGCAAGGTCTGTGTGTGTGAGTGCAGCTCACCCTGTAGTGTGTGCTTCAGCCACGTCTGGTTGTAGTGCACTCAGTGTGTGTCACTGCTTCATACATTGTCCTTTTTTGCCAATTCATAATTTTTCCTGATATCTCCTATTAGTGTGGTGGTTCCATCCGTATTCAGCTAAATTGGTTCCAAACGCACTATATAGGAGTAGATAGAGAATTTTTTTTTGTCTTGCAGCGCTAGTGCACAGTGCTCTGCATCTGTACTGTTCACCGCTGTCTGCAAGGTCTGTGTGTGTGAGTGCAGCTCACCCTGTAGTGTGTGCTTCAGCCACGTCTGGTTGTAGTGCACTCAGTGTGTGTCACTGCCTCATACATTGTCCTTTTTTGCCAATTCATAATTTTTCCTGATTTCTCCTATTAGTGTGGTGGTTCCACCCGTATTCAGCTACATTGGTTCCAAACACACTATATAGGAGTAGTTAGAGGAGCCTTTCTGCAGCATTGTGCCCTGCAGCCCCAGCCAGATTAGTATTAGCCTATTTTTTGTAGCCTCATCTATTGCATTGTAGGTTACCTTCCTACATTGTAATAGCTACAAAAAGTTTGTGATACTATTGGTATTACATCTTTGGGCACATCCAGTGTCTTTTTGTGACAAAAAACCTAAATAAAGTTCACCAAACACTCCACTTTACAGTTGTGTAGGCCACATTAGCTCATATTAAAGTCTAATCCACACTTTATAAAATTAGTGTTTCTTATACCTGTTAGCAGCTGTTCAGGAATAAGCACACTAAGCCCTTAGTACTTTTCTGCCTATCTTTATCAGTCTACCAAGGTGAAGAAGGCAGGGAGTAAGGCATGTGGTCGTGGTCGTGGGCGTGGGCGTGGAGTTTCTGCAGGGAGAGGACGTGAGGAATCTGTGTCTGCAGGGAGAGGACGTGGGGATTCTGTGCCTGCTGCGGGCACCAGTGACTCAGCATCCCCCAGTTTTACCAGGGAACAGTCCTTTATGCTCAGCTTTGTAGGAGCTAGCCGCACCCCACTGCTGCGGGAGGACCAAATTGAAGCCGTTGTCGGATGGATGGCAGCTAACGCATCGACTTCAATTAGTTCCAGATCCTCTCAGGTCCTGAGCACTGAAGAGCACCCATCTGTCTCTTCACCACCTGCCAAATTGCCCAGGCAGTCAGAGAGCCCTGGACAGGAGCCATCTCTACTTCTGTTCTCTGAATCTCTTGGTTTGGAAAGAAGGGGCCAGCCAAGCAGAATTCGAGAATTTGAAGAAGAGGTAGTATGCAGTGATGCGCAACCATTTTGTCTCTCTGAATCTGAAGAGGCGGGTGGGCCAGTGCCTATGGTCAGCAGCACACCTCAGTACGCATCTGATGATGAGACTCAGGTGCCACTTTCTGGTGCGTACTGTGCTGTCGAGACTACCCAAGAGAAGCTGTTGTTTGAAGAGGGTGGTATAGATGACGAGGTCCTTGACCCATCATGGCGTGAGGGACAGGAAGGTGGTGGGAGCAGCTCTGAGGAAGAGATTCCCCGAACAGCCCAAAAAGGAGGGAGAGGGAGGGGGCAGACTTGGTTGTCTGTAGCCTCCACTTCGGCACCCATTAGGAGCATGGCTCTTCCAAAATCAAAGCGGGCGCTCCCAGGACTTGCAGTGCCTGGTCCTTTTTTGACACAGTTGCAGATGACATTTGCTTTGTCAAATGCAAGCTGTGTAATCAGAAGGTGAAAAGAGGGAAAAGTGTCAGCAACCTCAATACCACAAATATGTGGAAACATGTGCGGACCAAGCACGTGGTGGAGTTACAAAAACACACTGAAGACCTAGGCCAACCTACAGCGCCACCTACCACCTCTTCAGCTCGTGTTGTAGCCTCTTCCTCCAGCTCACACACAGCTGGTTCGGCTTCCTCACAGGATCACCATGGAAGAATCTCTGGCACTGTTGTACAGAGACACAGTGTAATTCCACCCACAGCACCACTTTCCCAGTCATCCTCACACTCCCAGGCCAGTCTACAGCCATCGTTAGCACAGACGTGGGAGAAAAGGCGCCCATACTCGGCAAACCACCCCCGAGCACAGGCTCTGAATGCTGGCATTGCTAAACTACTGGCCCTTGAAATGCTATCATTCAGGCTGGTGGAGACTGACACCTTCCGTAACTTTATGGCATTGGCAGTCCCACAATACAACGTTCCCAGCCGCTTTTATTTCAGCAGGCAAGCCGTCCCTGCCCTGCAACATCATGTGGAGGGAAAAATTAAACATGTGCTACAAAACGCCGTCAGTAGCAAGGTCCACCTGACCACCGATGCGTGGACCAGTAAGCAGGGACAGGGACGATACCTTTCCCTCACAGCCCATTGGGTAAATGTTGTGGAGCCAGGTTCAGATCTTGAGAGTGGCGCTGTAAGTGTTCTGCCAACTCCAAGGATAGCAGGAATCCAGTCTGTACACATTGACTCCTCCTCATACTCCAGTTCCTGTGAATCAGCGCTGCAGGAGCCGTCACGGTCTCCCTCCACATCGACCCGTGAACGGGTTACCTGTTATGATGACCGATATGAGCGCAGCCGTGGCCAAACGTCAACAGGCCGTATTAAAATTAATTTCTTTGGGGAATCGAAGCCACACAGAGCAGGAGCTCTGGAATGCCATCAAGCAGCAGAGCGACGTGTGGTTTGTGCCAGCGAATCTCCAGCCAGACATGGTAGTGTGTGACAATGGCCGAAATCTGGTGGCAGCTCTGGGCCTAGGCAACCTCACTCACATCCCATGTCTGGCACATGTGCTCAACTTGGTCGTGCAGAGTTTTTTGAGGGACTATCCGGATCTCGATGCACTGCTTCACAAGGTCCGCATAGAGTGCGCTCACTTGCGGCGTTCCAGCAACGCAAGATCACGCATTGCAGCTCTGCAGCGCCGATTACGTCTTCCGGAACATCGCATCATATGTGACCTACCCACCAGGTGGAATTCAACGTTACATACAGTACAGACCAAAAGTTTGGACACACCTTCTCATTTAAAGATTTTTCTGTATGTTCATGAGTATGAAAATTGTACATTCACACTGAAGGCATCAAAACTATGAATTAACACATGTGTAATTATATACTTAACAAAAAAGTGTGAAACAACTGAAAATATGTCTTATATTCTAGGTTCTTCAAAGTAGCCACCTTTTGCTTTGATGACTGCTTTGCACACTCTTGGCATTCTCTTGATGAGCTTCAAGAGGTAGTCACCGGAAATGGTTTTCACTTCACAGGTGTGCCCTGTCAGGTTTAATAAGTGGGATTTCTTGCCTTATAAATGGGGTTGGGACCACCAGTTGTGTTGTGCAGAAATCAGGTGGATACACAGCTGATAGTTCTACTGAATAGACTGTTAGAATTTGTATTATGGCAAGGAAAAAGCAGCTAAGTAAAGAAAAGCGAGTGGCCATCATTACTTTAAGAAATGAAGGTCAGTCAGTGCGAAAAATTGGGAAAACTTTGAAAGTGTCCTCAAGTGCAGTTGCAAAAACCATCAAGCGCTACAAACAAACTGGCTCACATGAGGACCGCCCCAGGAAAGGAAGACCAAGAGTCACCTCTGCTTCTGAGGATGAGTTTATCTGAGTCACCAGCCTCAGAAATCGCAGGTTAACAGCAGCTCAGATTAGAGACCAGGTCAATGCCACACAGAGTTCTATCAGCAGACACATCTCTACAACAACTGTTGAGTGGAGACTTTGTGCAGCAGGCCTTCATGGTAAAATAGCTGCTAGGAAACCACTGCTAAGGACAGGCAACAAGCAGAAGAGACTTGTTTGGGCTAAAGAACACCATGAATGGACATTAAACCAGTGGAAATCTGTGCTTTGGTCTGATGAGTCCAAATTTGAGATATTTGGTTCCAACCACCATGTCTTTGTGCGACGCAGAAAAGGTGAACGGATGGACTCTATATGCCTGGTCCCCACCGTGAAGCATGGAGGGGGAGGTGTGATGGTGTGGGGGTGCTTTGCTGGAGACACTGTTCGGGATTTATTCAAAATTGAAGGCATACTGAACCAGCATGGCTACCGCAGCATCTTGCAGCGGCATGCTATTCCATCCGGTTTGCGTTTAGTTGGACCATCATTTATTTTTCAACAGGACAATGACCCCAAACACACCTCCAGGCTGTGTAAGGGCTATTTGACCAAGAAAGAGAGTGATGGGGTGCTACGCCAGATAACCTTGCCTCCACAGTCACCAGACCTGAACCCAATTGAGATGGTTTGGGGTGAGCTGGACCGCAGAGTGAAGGCAAAAGGGCCAACAAGTGCTAAGCATCTCTGGGAACTCCTTCAAGATTGTTGGAAGACCATTTCCGGTAACTTCCTCTTGAAGCTCATCAAGAGAATGCCAAGAGTGTGCAAAGCAGTCATCAAAGCAAAAGGTGGCTACTTTGAAGAACCTAGAATATAAGACATATTTTCAGTTGTTTCACACTTTTCTGTTAAGTATATAATGCCACATGTGTTAATTCATAGTTTTGATGCCTTCAGTGTGAATGTACAATTTTCTTAGTCATAAAAATACAGAAAAATCTTTAAATGAGAAGGTGTGTCCAAACTTTTGGTCTGTACTGTATGTTGGAGAGGTTGTGTGAGCAGCAGGCAGCAGTAATGGAGTACCAGCTGCAGCAGGCGCAAACAAGTCGCAGTGCGCGCCGTTCACACTTCACCTCCGCTGAGTGGGCCTCTATGAAGGACATTTGCCACGTTTTGCGCGCCTTTGATAATTCCATGCAGATGGCGAGTGCAGATGATGCACTAGTCAGCATGACTATCCTCCTTATCTGCCTGCTTGAAAAAATAGTGCAAGCACTAAGGGACGAGGTTTTGGAAGAGGTGGAGGATGAGGAGTCACAAATGCCATCTGCTTCTCTACAGTCTGCGCAACGTGGTTCCTCACAAAAGCCTAGGCAGGGGACACTTTGTGAGGAGGATGAGGAGGAGTCAATGGATGAGGAAGACATCTGTCCAGAGGAGGGAGGTACACAATGCTCTAGTAGTCATTATCTAGAGCGAGGGTGGGGTGATGCAGAGCAGGCAGAGATCACTCCTCAAGCAGGGGACAGCGTTTCTTGGCCAGTTGGCAGTCTGCAGCACATGGTTGATTTCATGCTGCAGTGCCTGAGAAACGAGCGCCGCATCGCCCACATTCTCAACACGGTTGATTATTGGGTGTCCACCCTCCTAGATCCTCGCTACCGGGACAACTTACAAAGCCTCATAACACCGTTGAACCGGGAGCATAAAATGCGGGAGTACCAAGATGCACTGGTGCATTCCATCATGTTCTCCATTCCAACCGAGAGCAGTGCTGCTAGTGCTTTACAAAGCAGCTCAGTGCGTCGAGGCAGTGGAGGAAGCTCTGCACAAAGAGGGAGCAGAAGCAGCGCCTCAGCACAAGGCAAGACCAGTATGGCCGAAATGTGGCAAAGTTTTGTGTCCCCGCCGCCACAAATGTCTACACCATCACAGACGGCTCCAGTCAGCAGGAGGCAACGTTTCCGTCAGATGGTGACAGTCTACATGTCTTGCCCTCTTAGTGTACTCCCAGACGGCTCTTCTCCCTTCAAGTTTTGGGTCTGTAAGCTGGATACATGGCCAGAGCTTAGTCAGTATGCATTGGAGGTGCTAGCTTGCCCTGCTGCTAGTGTATTATTGGAACGCGTCTTTAGTGCCGCAGGTGGTGTACTAACAGACCGTCGCATGCGACTATCCTCCGATAACGTTGACCGGCTTACTTTTCTCAAAATGAACAAGGCCTGGATCTCTCATGAAGTTGCCAGTCCTCTTCCAGAATAAATAATTGGTTGGCAACAGTATCCAGGTCTCCTGTTGTGTTCATGTTTCTACCACCTGAACTGTAATCCCTGAGCTCCAACACCGCCAGTTGGCGCTCGGAAGTGCCGTCTGCACAGTCAACACTTGCTGCCGTGTTATTGGGGTTCAGTAACGTCAGCTGTTCCCCTGCTGTGCGGACGGCAATTTCTCCTGCTCTGTCCACATTCTCACTACTACAGATTTTAAAGTTGCTCCAATTACACCTCTGGCTCCTCTGTTTTCAGTATTATCCCTGAGCTCCAACACCGCCAGTTGGCGCTCGGAAGTGCCGTCTGCACAGTCAACACTTGCTGCCGTGTTATTGGGGTTCAGTAACGTCAGCTGTTCCCCTGCTGTGCGGACGGCAAATTCTTCTGCTTTGTCCACATCCACTGTACTACTGATTTAAAACTTGCTCCAATTACACCTCTGGCTCCTTTGTTTTTAGTATTTACCCTGGCTCCAATACCGCTAGTTGCTGCTCGGAAGTGCCGTTTGCACAGTCAACACTTGCTGCCGTGTTATTGGGGTTCAGTAACGTCAGCTATTCCCCTGCTGTGCGGACGGCAATTTCTCCTGCTCTGTCCACATTCTTACTACTACAGATTTTAAAGTTGCTCCAATTACACCTCTGGCTCCTCTGTTTTCAGTATTATCCCTGAGCTCCAACACCGCCAGTTGGCGCTCGGAAGTGCCGTCTGCACAGTCAACACTTGCTGCCGTGTTATTGGGGTTCAGTAACGTCAGCTGTTCCCCTGCTGTGCGGACGGCAATTTCTCCTGCTCTGTCCACATTCTCACTACTACAGATTTTAAAGTTGCTCCAATTACACCTCTGGCTCCTCTGTTTTCAGTATTATCCCTGAGCTCCAACACCGCCAGTTGCTGCTCGGAAGTGCCGTTTGCACAGTCAACACTTGCTGCCGTGTTATTGGGGTTCAGTAACGTCAGCTGTTCCCCTGCTGTGTGTCCGGCAAATTCTCCTGCTTTGTCCACATCCACTGTACTACTGATTTAAAACTTGCTCCAATTACACCTCTGGCTTCTTTGTTTTTAGTATTTACCCTGGGCTCCAATACCGCTAGTTGCTGCTCAGAAGTGCCGTCTGCACAGTCAACGCTTGCTCCAGTGTTATTGGGGTTCAGTAACGTCAACTGATCCCCAGCTGTGTGTCCGGCAAATTCTCCTGCTCTGTCCACATTCACACTACTACAGATTTTAAAGTTGCTCCAATTACGCCTCTGGCTCCACTCTGTTTTTAGTATTTACCCTGGGTTCCAGCACCGCCAGCTGTTTCCCAGCAGTGTCTTTGGCACGGGTACTCCCTCCTGCCCAGCCTGGTTCCAGCACGCCAGCTGTTTCCGGGTAGTGTCAACGTCACTTTGCCTCCAATGCGTTGTCCTGTCGTGTTGCGGTCGGGTTAGCCGACTCTATGGTGCCTGCAGTTTAGGTGACTCCTATGTGGGCTGCGGGATCTGTCAATGAAGGCTGGTTCCATAGTGCCAATAGGACAAGCACCCCCTGTAGGACTGTGGGTTTTGGTAACTGCGGCTCGCGGCCTTGAAACTTTTTTTTACATGGGTACCTTCTGCTACCCATCCGGGTTCCAGTACCATCAGCTGGTTCTCGGCAGTGCCTTTGGATTAGGTGCCTCCTTCTCGGTATCCAAGTTCCACCAACATCTGCTGGTCCTTGGTAGTGCTTTCTGGCACAGGTACCTCCTGCTTAGTAACCGAGTTCCAGTACCGTCAGCTGGTCTTCGGTAGTTCCATTGGCTCTTGTACCTTCTGCTACCCATCCGGGTTCCAGTACCGTCAGCTGGTTCTCGGCAGTGCCTTTGGATTAGGTGCCTGCTTCTCGGTATCCAAGTTCCACCAACTTCTGCTGGTCCTTGATAGTGCTTTCTGGCACAGGTACCTCCTGCTTAGTAACCGAGTTCCAGTACCGTCAGCTGGTCCTCGGTAGTTCCATTGGCTCTTGTACCTTCTGCTACCCATCCGGGTTCCAGTACCGTCAGCTGGTCCTCGGTAGTTCCTCAGCCTTCTTGTACCTTCTGCTACATTTCCAAGTTCAAGCTTTTTGGTTCTTGGTAATCACTCTGGATCTCCCTGACGAGGACCCTGAAGACGAGGACCCTGAAGACCACCCTGAAGAAGACGAGGACCCTGAAGACCACCCCGAAGAAGACGAGGACCCCGAAGACGAGGACCCTGAAGACGAGGACCCTGAAGACCAACCCGAAGAAGACGAGGACCCCGAAAACGAGGACCTCGAAGATGACGACCCTGAAGATGAGGACCCCGAAGACGACGACCCTGAAGACCACCCCGAAGAAGACCAAGAAGATGACCCTGAAGAAGTTGACCAAGAGGACAAAGAAGAGAAGACAACCACCAAGATACAGAAGAACAAGAGACAGAAAACCAAGAAGCAGAAGTACCAGAAGCTGCAGAACAAAAAGCGGAAGAACATTAAGCATTATACTAAAAATCAGAGCAAAAGATAATATCTAAATTAGAAGCAGAAGATGACTAAGCAGTGTATGGGGGTGAGTCCGTTCCTCCTCGTGGTGCCCCTGGAAAAGACCTGCTGCTGCAGGCCAAACTGAACGCGGACAAATCCTGTTGTAAATCTTTTGTGATGGGCAGAACGAAAGGTGTAATGTTCAAACTTTTATAGATAACAACAACAGAAATGCCTGTCACAAATAAGAATATGATGAAGAAGAATATGAAGAAGATGAAGAAGTAGAATATGAAGAAGAATAATAGTTGAATAAGAAGAATATGAAGAATGTAAAAAAAAAGAATAATACGAAGAAGGTGAAGAAGAAGAAGGTGAAGAAGAAGTGGATGAAAAAGATGCTGATGCTGAGGATGATGAAGGAGAAAGTGTGGGAGAAGTAAAAAAGAAGATGAAGAGCATGGAAGTAGTGAAACATAAATATCTGACAAAATATAAAAATACTTAACATAGTCAATATTTCCGTAACTCAGAACGTCTTAAAAAAAATATTAATTCCTGCTATTCCATTTGATTGGGCTAAACCTCTATGCCTTTATTGTCTCCCCCACCTCCCCCAATACATTCTACATTATTCTTAGTTGTTTTCCTTCATGTAGAATTAACCTACAAGGAAAGAAAGGGTTTATTTTCATTCCGATATTTCTGTCCCATTGACTTGCATTGGTTTCCGGTATCGGAATCGGCGATATCCGATACTTTTGGGGTATCGGTCCGATCCAATCCGATCCGATATTTGCCAATATCGGAAGGTATCGCTCAACACTACTGGTGGGTCACAATCTGGCTTCTCCGAATGTCTCCTTGAGTTCCAGGTCACCGGTCGGTCCCTCCTGGCAACCCCAAACAACATATCCATGGGGCCAGGTGACTTCCTCGTCCCACCCTGGTCTCCCCAAAATGTATCCATGTCTCTCTGATGGTCATTGGAGCAGATTTTTATATTCTCAGTCAGGGCCATACACTTAGGCTAGAATCATATAGAATCCAAATCTGTGTCTCTTTGGGTAATGCCATGCAATCCATCTATTGTCCTGAAGGATGTCTCTCATTCTCCTTGTAAAGTCTTTCTGACTCCAACCCAAGTCTCTTTTCATCAGGATAGCTAATCCCTTTTTCTATTTACATATAAAGGTCATCAGTCACAGGTCGGAGTTAGGGAGGGCATTACTCACATGGCTCAGCTCTCATTGTTTGAGCTAATCTATTTACATAGTTGGTATAGTAGGGGGCTATCGAAAATACACATCTAGCTAGTATGACCTTTTTGATCAGAAAGAGAAATACAAATACATTTGTAAGTCAACACAACACAATAGTGTATTTCTCTTGACTTAACAAATCGTCTGGCTAATTAAGATTTTAAACTGTATCGTCACAATATGCATAACAGTTTTTATTGCAGTTTAATCTTCATTTTTAAGTGAAATTTTAAAATAAATACACATAATGTAATGTTTCCAAAAGTTACTATGGATGAGTCGTGCCTGACATTTACGTACTTTAGCAATAAACCGTAACAATAGTTTGGAAATATGGTGAAATTTAACCCAAAAAACTAGTTTACGTGCTTTGCATTGTGTTTATTCAGTGTTTTGCATGTCCTAATGGAAAGAAGACATAGCTTGAATTGCCACATTCTGCCCCAAAATTGCAAACCAATTAAGCGATGTAAGCTTTGTTTACCATAGCAACCATTCATTCAGCTTTCATTTTTCAAGAGTATTGTAGTAAATGAAAGATATGCTGTGATTGGTTTATCCTGTTCCAAAATTAGGCACATTTTGATGCAAATTCTGGGCACAAATTAAGCCAATCAAAGGGTCATATAAATGTAAGAAGCCTCATTTATTTTTTAACATCTCTGCCAAAATAAAAGCTGCACTGTGATTGGTTGCAATAAAGAACATTTTATTTTAGTCAGTTTTGATAAAGCTGCCTAAAAATACAAACAGCATGAGCCACTGTGATAAATGTGTCAAATTTTTAATTTACATTGTTGAAAAATTAGATGGGATTGGTAAATAAGTAGATAGATAAATCCACATTTATTTGCTCATCATTAGGGGTGATTAAGAGTAGTCAGGGCCCTGGGCAGTTTAGAGGGTGCGGGCCACTCCCCAGCATCCGATATATGATGTAACAGGTCACATGATTCCCCGAGAGATCATGTGAAAGGTAATGTAATTCACAAACAGGTGCTCTGGTACATATCTGCAGATGCAAAATAATAGCAGCAATTTTTTTTCCCTTCTGTTCAGCGCTATACATAATAGAGGATACTATGCAGTAAGAAACGGCGCTATATACTGTATAACAAAAGGATGCTATATAAAAGAGGACAGCGCTATATGTAACAAAAGGATGATATAATACAGGACGGCACTATAAGTAACAAAAGGATGTTATATAATACGGGAGGGCGCTATATAAAACAAAAGGGGATGCTATGTAATAAGGGACAGCGCTATATATAACAACAGGGGATGCTATATAATATGGGATGGATAGCTCAGTGCGCATCGTTTAAAGGGGGTCAGATGATGCTTTGATAATATTTCTTTGAGAATCCCAGTGCATGCTGACAAACTCAAAAAAAGCGTCATTAGGAGGCAGAGGGTGCGGTCACTACACCCTGATGCCGCTGTGTCATCAGTGACTTCTGTTTCAGAGGCTGGGCTAGTCTCTGCTCTAATGAGCATATATCGGTTTTCAATTTGAATGGGAGACTCTTTAGATTCCTGTCACTGAGCACTGTCAAAATTGACGAGCCAGCAACTGAGCGCACTGTCATTGCACAGTGTAAGTAAAAAACAAGCAAGCAGAGACCAGCGCCACAAGTGACATCACCACTGCCCCCTCCCCCAATTCGTTACGTAATTTCCTCTTATATGTGTATGACTGTGCAGGAACACGGTCTGATCATCCCACAGCTCCTGGGCAGGGGGGGGGGAATAGAGTATACAGACATTACCGCACAGGATCTCAGCTGATTCTTTTTGTGAGGTAAAACATTTCACTGCCTCTTTTTAACCCCTTAACAACATTTGACGTACTAATACGCGTCTGTGCCCTGGGACTTAAGAGCCAGACCCGTATTAGTACGTCATGGCGATCGCGCGCGCACACAGGCTGTGCGGGCGCGATCGCCACCTGGTGTCAGCTGATTGTCACAGCTGACACCCGATACTATGTGCAGTCGATCGCAGCATTGCGGGGGCAAGGGGAGGTGATCGCAGATACTCACCTCCTCTTCCGGCTTCCAGCGCTGTCTGCAAAGGCTTGTCATGACAACATCCGGGTCACCAGACAGCAGGAAGATTGTTTGGACATGCGCAGTGCATCTCCAAACAATCTTCTCCCTGTCCAGCGCTGACAGCCTGCATAGCACAGGGATGGTGCTGCATTCCTGTGCCATGCAGGCGATCAGAGAAACAAAAGTGAAAGTCCCAGAGTGGGACAAAGTAATAAAGTATATAAACTTTCAGAAAGTGAAAAAAAAAAAAAAAATTGCAAAAATATAAAAAAAAAAAATAAAAAAAATAATCCACCAAAAATAAAAATATAATGTACCCATCAATAAATATTATTATAAAAAAAACAAAAAAACAATAAAAGTACACATATTTGGTATCGCCGCGTCCGGAACAACCTGACCAATAAAACTGTCCCACTAGTTAACCCCTGCAGTGAACACGGTAAAAAAAAAAAAAAAAAAACGAAGCAAAAAACAATGCTTTATCACCATACCGCCAAACAAAAAATGGAATAACACGCGATCAAAAAGACAAATATAAATAAAAATGGTACCACTGAAAACGTCATCTCGTCCCGCAAAAAACAAGCTGCCATATCGCTCCATCAGCCGAAAAATAAAAAAGTTATAGCTCTCAGAATAAAGCTATGCTAAAAAATTATTTTTTCTATAAAATTGCTTTTATTATGTAAAAGTGCAAAACATAGAAAAACTATATAAATGTGGTACCGCTGTAAACCTACTGACCCGAAGAATAAAGCTGCCTTATCAATTTTACCACACGCAGAACAGAATAAGAAAAAAACAATTCCTGAATTGTTGGTTTTTGTTTATTCTGCCTCCCAAAAATCGGAATAGAAAGCGATCAAAAAATGTCACGTGCCTGAAAATGGCACCAATAACAATGTCAACTCATCCCGCAAAAAACGAGCCGTCACATGACTGTCTGCCAAAATCTGGAAAAATTATAGCTCTCAAAATATGGCGATGCAAAAACTAGATTTTACAAAAAATGCGTCTTTTAGTGTGTGACAGCTGTCAGTCATAAAAACCCCATATGATTCTGGTATTGCTGTAATCACACCGACCCGAAGAATAAAGTCGTCTAATCACTTATACCGCACGAGGAACGGCGTCAAAAATAAACTCTTGGGTTAGTATTGGGCTAGGGTTAGGGCTGGGTTTGGGGTTAGGGTTGTGCTAGGGTTAGGGTTGTGCTAGGGTTAGGGTTGTGCTACGGTTAGGGTTGTGCTAGGGTTAGGGCTGGGGTTGGGGTTAGGGTTGGGGTTAGGGTTGTGATGGGGTTGGGATTTTTTTCAAAAATAGGAAAAAAAGATGACGATATGGCGACTAGTGTTGAGCGCAAGTGCTCGCTACTTGAGTTTGCATCGGGTGCTCTGGTATGCATTGAGTATCGTGGGTATTTGAGTGACATGCTGGGGTCTCTGCCCCATATGCTTCGTGGCCAAAAAAACTTTACGGGGATTGCCTGCCATGCACGAGCGATCCCCGCATGTTTTTTTTTGGGTGTCTAATTACCGTGAAACATGCGGAGCAGGGACTCGAGCATGTCATTCGAGCACACGCTGTACATGGTGCATACCTGAGTACCCGATGCAAACTCAAGTAGTGAGCACTTGCTCAAGACTAATGACAACTTATTCAATATGATGACCTAATGTAAACAAATTCTGTGTCGTACCTCTAGGTTCAAAATGTTCACTATACACCTTAATAAAATCCTTGAGGGGTATAGTTTCCAAAATGGGGTCACTTGTGGGGGAGCTCCACTGTTTAGGCACATCACGGGCTCTCCAAACGCGACATGGTGTCCGCTAACAAATTGAATGGAAAATCGGCTCAAATTGTTAGCGGACGCCATGTTGCGTTTGGAGAGCCCCTGTGTGCCCAAACATTGGAGCTCCCCCACAAGTGACCCCATTTTGGAAACTAGACCCCCCAAGGCACCTATCTAGATGCATAGTGAGCACTTGGAACCCCCAGGTGCTTCACAAATTGATTCATATAAATGAAAAAGTGTTTTTTTTTTCACTTTTTCATTTTTACGAATCAATTTGTGAATCACCTGGGGGTTCCAAGTGCTCACTATGCATCTAGATAGGTGCCTTGGGGGGTCTAGTTTCCAAAATGGGGTCACTTGTGGGGGAGCTCTAATGTTTGGGCACACAGGGGCTCTCCAAACGCAACATGGTGTCCGCTAAGAATTTGAGCCGACAATTTGTTAGCGGATACCATGTTGCATTTGGAGAGTCCCTGTGTGCCCAAACATTGGAGCTCCCCCACAAGTGACCCCATTTTGGAAACTAGACCCCCCTAGGCACCTATCTAGATGCATAGTGAGCACTTGGAACCCCCAGGTGCTTCACAAATTGATTCATAAAAATGAAAAAGTGTTTTTTTTTTCACTTTTTCATTTTTACGAATCAATTTGTGAAGCACCTGGGGGTTCCAAGTGCTCACTATGCATCTAGATAGGTGCCTTGGGGGGGTCTAGTTTCCAAAATGGGGTCACTTGTGGGGGAGCTCCAATGTTTGGGCACACAGGGGTTCTCCAAACGCAACATGGTGTCCGCTAACAATTTGAGCCGACAATTTGTTAGCGGATACCATGTTGCATTTGGAGAGTCCCTGTGTGCCCAAACATTGGAGCTCCCCCACAAGTGACCCCATTTTAGAAACTAGACCCCCCAAGGCACCTATCTAGATGCATAGTGAGCACTTGGAACCCCCAGGTGCTTCATAAATTGATTCATAAAAATGAAAAAGTGTTTTTTTTTCACTTTTTCATTTTTACGAATCAATTTGTGAAGCATCTAGGGGTTCCAAGTGCTCACTATGCATCTAGATAGGTGCCTTGGGGGATCTAGTTTCCAAAATGGGGTCACTTGTGGGGGAGCTCCAATGTTTGGGCACACAGGGGCTCTCCAAACGCAACATGGTGTCCGCTAACAATTTGAGCCGATTTTCCATTCAATTTGTTAGCGGATACCATGTTGCATTTGGAGAGTCCCTGTGTGCCCAAACATTGGAGCTCCCCCACAAGTGACCCCATTTTGCAAACTAGACCCCCCAAGGCACCTATCAAGATGCATAGTGAGCACTTGGAACCCCTAGGTGCTTCACAAATTGATTCGCAAATATGAAAAAGTGAAAAAAAAAACACTTTTTCATTTTTACGAATCAATTTGTGAAGCACCTGGGGGTTCCAAGTGCTCACTATGCATCTAGATAGGTGCCTTGGGGGGTCTAGTTTCAAAAATGGGGTCACTTGTGGGGGAGCTCCAATGTTTGGGCACACAGGGGCTCTCCAAACACAACATGGCGTCCGCTAATTATTCAAGCAAATTTTACAATCAAAAAGTCAAATGGCGCTCCTTCCCTTCCGAGCCCTGCCGTGCGCCCAAACAGTGTTTTTTCCCCACATATTGGGTATCTGCGTGCCCAGGGGAAATTGCACAACAAATTTTGGGGTCCATTTTTTCTTGTTACCCCTGTGAAAATAAAAAAATTGGGTCTAAAGTAACATTTTTGTGAAAAAAGTTAAATGTTCATTTTTTTCTTCCACATTCCAAAAATTCCTGTGAAGCACCTGAAGGGTTAATAAAGTTCTTGAATGTGGTTTTGAGCACCTTGAGGGGTGCAGTTTTTAGAATGGTGTCACTTTTGAGTGTTTTCTGTCATAAAGACCTCTCAAAGTGACTTCAAATGTGATGTGGTCCCTAAAAAAATGGTTTTGTAAATTTTGTTGGAAAAATGAGAAATCGCTGGTCAACTTTTAACCCTTATAGCTCCCTAACAAAAAAAAATTTTGGTTCCAAAATTGTGCTGATGTAAAGTAGACATGTGGGAAATGTTATTTATTAACTCTTTTGTGTGACATATCTCTCTCTGATCTAAGGGCATAAAAATTCAAATTTTGAAAATTGCAAAATTTTCAACATTTTTGCCAAATTTCCATTTTTTTCACAAATAAACGCAAGTGATATCGAAGAAATTTTACCACAATCATGAAGTACAATATGTCACGAAAAAACAGTCTCAGAATCAGGGGGATCCGTTGAAGCGTTCCTGAGTAATTACCTCATAAAGTGACATTGGTCAGAATTGTAAAAATTGGCCTGGTCATTAACGTGCAAACCACCCTCGGGGCTTAAGGGGTTAAACAATGTTTTACTTCAAAGAAAGAAACAGCTGTGATCCCCTGCTATACTATCTGTATATTCTCTTTTGCTTCCTCCCCTGCCCAGGAGCTGAGCATATCTAATTGTGGAAGTTATTTTTATTCCAAGATCTGTTGATTAAAATAAACCTTTGTTAGTGGGAAAATGCCTTTAAGAGAAGTACCAAGATGGCAGCAGGCCCCCATCTGACACGAAAGAGCATATATAGAAAAATGCACCCAAGAACCAGAGTATAAATTTCAAAAGTATTGCTTTATTAATTCAATTAAAAAATAGTGCCAACATAAAAATATAAATAGGGTGATGACAGGAAATGACCAAGATGTGACACCACAACAGTAAATGTAAAATATTATACATATTGTGGTATAGCGACTTGCTTGGCTGTATGCGGAGGTAGACAAAGAACACTGTCTCTTTACATTCTGGGTTGATTTATTAAATGTCATAAATCAACCAAGAGTCCATAAAATAAACACGGCCCATTTGGCATAACGGCAAAACAAAATACAAATATGCAGCACAGTCCTTATATCAGCCGGGGTCCGGCCAATCAGGGTTAGTCACATACCGTTCAGCACAGCACATGTGAGCTCCTCTCTGGAGCAGGTTTCTCTACACACTGACCACACCTGAGTGTAAAGGCTGGCTATTTAAAGCTGAGACCACTCCCTGGATTGGAGATATGGTGGATGGTGTCCCACCCTGCACTTCGCCATCCACTGAAAACATGCCCTTGTAAACCTTGCTTGTTAACCCTCTCTGCACCTAATGTGCAGGAGAAACTTCCATGTTTCACATCAGTGAGGCTAATAGTCTCAGTGAAACATATCTCCTTTCCGACACACTGCCAGTTACTTTGTCACAATATGTATTGCAAGGGTAATCATAGCTTAGGAGTTCAGAGTGTGAAGTAATGAATTGTACCTATTTGTCCAAAATCAGGGAACCATCAACACACTGATATCCTGAGGCATGTTTAACAGTATAGATAATGTTAACGATTGCAAGGCGGTTTTGCAAAAGACATAATTACCTTAAAGTTGCGGTGCCACCACTCCAAAGTGCATTTTTGCCGAAGTTCCTTCTTCTGGGGGAGCAGCATTGCTGTGATGCATTAGTCTTAAGTAGCTGCTGCGAGCCAATGAGTAAGAATTTAACATTGTGAAGAAATGTTATACTGCCAGGAGTGGGCGCATTAAACGCTGACACACACCGGATATCGCTCCGAGGGATGACCATGCAAACCATGTACCCACCCACTTGCGATCAAATGAGCGGCCCAGCACCGAGGGACGACACCGTCGGCGGCACCAAGCATGTTGCTTCACCCTGTTGCTTGGCGCCGCCGCCGTCTTTCCTCAGTGCTGGTTCAGTCATGTGACCGCGATGCCACTCCCCGAGAAGAAGGCACTTTGGTCAAAATGCTTGTTATAGTGGTGGCACCGCAACTTTCAGGTAATTATGTCCTTTGCAAGACTGCCTTGCAATCGTTAACATTATTTATACTGTTATACATGCCTCAGGATATCAGTGTGTTGATGCTTCCCTGATTTTGGAGAAATAGGTACAATTCATTGCTTGATTTAATATGTAAAAATTTGGCCACACTGTGAACTCCTGAGCTATGATTACCCTTGCAATACATACACTACCGTTCAAAAGTTTGGGGTCATTTAGAAATGTCATTATTTTTTAAAGAAAAGCACATTTTTTTTCAATGAAGCTAACATTAAATGAATCAGAAATACATTGTATACATTGTTAATGTGGTAAATGACTATTCTAGCTGCAAACGTCTTGTTTTTATTGCAATACCTACATAGGTTTATAGAGGCCCATTTCCAAGAACCACCACTCCAGTGTTTTAATGGTACATTGTGTTTGCTAACTGTGTAAGAAGGCTAATGGATATTTAGAAAACCCTTGCACAAGTATGTTAGCCCAGCTGAAAACAGTTTGATTGATTTGAGAAGCTATAAAATTGACCTTCCTTTGAGCTAATTGAGAATCTGGAGCATTACATTTGTTTGTTCTATGAAACTCTCAAAATGGCCAGAAAAAGAGAACTTTCATGTGAAACTCAACAGTTTATTCTTGTTCTTAGAAATGAAGGCTATTCCATGCGAGAATTTGCCATGAAACTGAAGATTTCCTACTACGGTGTGTATTGCTCCCTTCAGAGGAGAGCACAAACAGGCTCTAACCAGAGTAGAAAGAGAAATGGGAGGCCCCACTGCACAACTGAGCAACAAGACAAGTACATTGGAGTCTCTAGTTTGAGAAATCGACTCTTCACAGCTCCTCAAATGGCAGCTTCATTAAATAGTACACACAAAACGCCAGTGTCAATGCCTACCGTGAAGAGGCGACTCCGGGATGCTGGCCTTCAGGGCAAAGTGACAAAGAAAAAGCCATATCTGAGACTGGCTAATAAAAGAAAAAGATTAATATGGGCAAAAGAACACAGACATTGGACAGAGAAAGATTGGAAAAAAGTTTTATGGACAGACGAATCAAAGTTTGAGGTGTTTGGATCACACAGAAGAACATTTGTGAGACGCAGAACAACTGAAAAGATGCTGGAAGAGTGCCTGACGCCATCTGTCAAGCATGGAGGTAATGTGATGGTCTGGGGTTGCTTTGGTGCTGGTAAAGTGGGAGATTTGTACAAGGTAAATGGGATTTTGAATAAGGAAGGCTATCACTCCATTTTGCAATGCCATGCCATACCCTGTGGACAGCGCTTGATTGGAGCCAATTTCATCCTACAACAGGACAATGACCCAAAGTACTCCTCCAAATTATGCAAGAACTATTTAGGGAAGGAGCAGGCAGCTGGTATTCTATCTGTAATGGAGTGGCCAGCGCAGTCACCAGATCTCAACCCCATTGAGTTGTTGTGGGAGCAGCTTGACCTTATGGTACGCAAAAAGTGCCCATCAAGCCAATCCAACTTGTGGGTGGGGCTTCAGGAAGCATGGGGGGAAATTTCTCAAGATTACCTCAGCAAATTAACAGCTAGAATGCCAAAAGTCTGCAATGCTGGAACTGCTGCAAAGGGAGCATTCTGTGACGAAAGCAAATTGTGAAGGAGAAAATTATTCTTTCTAATAAAAATCATTATTTCTAAGCTTGTCAATGTCTGGACTCTATTTTCTAATCATTTTGCAGATCATTTGATAAATAAAAGTATGAATTTTCATGGAAAACACAAAATTATCTGGGTGACCCCAAACTTTTGAACGGTAGTGTATGTATAGTATTTTACCTTTACTGTTGTGGTGCCACATCTTGGTCATTTCCTGTCATCACCCTATTTCTATCTTTATGTTGGTGCAATTCTTTTAATTGAATTAATAAAGCAATACTTTTTAAACTTTATACTCTGGTTCTTGGGTGCATTTTTCTGTATATGCTCTTTCATGCTTACTGCACTGAACCCTTTCATATAATCCTATCTATCTACACAGTGGTCACATACATTTCTTTGATATGTACTGTGTATATTAGCCCTTATAGGATTTACCCCATATGACAGGGTAACCTATTAGCTGTCAGCAATCGTGTCATGACGGGCTGATGATAGTCAGTGACTGTGACTCGCCCCCTGGGCTGTGGGGCACGCGGATCCGGGCAATAGGGAGACGCTGGGAGTAGTAGTGGCGGCCCGGTCCCGCGGCTCAGGGTGGTCAGACCAATGGTAGTCTGCTACTGTACTTTAGATAGTGTCCGACTACGCCACCCGTGGATTGCGGTTATTAGGAACCGCCGCTGCATGCAGACCGCTGGGGCTGATGAGGTGTGCAGCTAGGGTAGTGTGACTCCCCACGGGAAGAGTGCGGCCCCAGGGCAGTATAATGGATGGTGGGAGTGATGGTAGTGAGAGTCCCAATGCTGATAGTGCTGGAGGAGCAAGGAGCACACAGACAACAGGTTGCAGTCCAGGGTCTTTACTAGAGCAGGTAAACTGACCCACAAATAGTCCCGGCTAGGAGGGGACCTGGATGTCTGAGAGCAATGGGGAAATTGGCCCTGGTCAGGGTGAGGGTGTAGGCCTACCGTGCTTTCTGCGCTCCATCTGACTATCTCCTCCTTATAGGGTAACAGCCCACGTTTCCGAGCTCTCCGTGTATTCTCGCCTGTATGACCTGCGACGTGGGTTCCTTTCTGCTTCCTGCCTTGTACGGCTTTGCTGGTCCCTTCTGTTGTGGCAGGGCCTCCAGGCTTCTTAGGCCAAGGAATATACAGTCCCCTGCGGACTGGTTATCTGCTGGAGAATGTGGAATCCTCCCAGCCTCAGACACCAAAGTCTGGTAAATTAAGTCCGTGATCTGCCAAGACAGGCTCTCTTCGCCTCTTGTCTCTGGCTTGTGGCTCTCCTCCTGCCACACTTCCTCTTAGGTGCAATACAACTGTCTGTCCCTGCTCTGCTCCGGGACACGTCTCAGTCCTGAGACAGGTCGTCAAGTTCTCTCTAACCCTGCCCCCAGTACCAGCTTTTATAGGGGCAGCCTGCTCCCCCTACTGGCCTGAGAGAGGAGGTACTGCATGCTAATGTTCCCCTGACTAGAGAACCTCCCCCTTGCTCTCAGACACAGCTTTATTACATTTTGTGGCATCCAGGCCAGGGTGACACAACTGCACAATTTAAATGCCGCTGTCAGTGATTAACTTTTTAAATACCTCTGTCATACAGCAGTGATCGAGGCTACCTTTGATCACTGCTGTTACAGGCAGATACTAGCTGTACATTACAGCCAGCATCTGTAGATATAGTTCAGGATCAGCTTCTGAGCCTGCGTTATACATGTGCACCCTGACTGTGACAGTTATGTCAGGATGCACAAAGGGGTTTAATCACTCACGCAAAACCAATAATTATCTTCATGACTCCATCTAATTTATCTACTCAATACCCTTAGTCATACAAATCTATAGTTCTTTACTTGTTTTCTTGTATTTAAGATTTTATTTTTGGTTTACAGGTGTGCTTTACCTTTTAATAAACATTTTCTCATATAATAAACATTCCATGTTCAGGCAGCTGACACCACCATTTGACAATTAAATTTTAATTATGAGTATTTTACAGAGTAAGAGAATAATATATACTCCACTAATTGAAAAATAATTATTGCAAAGTATGTAAACTGTAGTTCCAGTTTAACAATAAACTCATGCAGTTGCAAGAAAAAGTAAGTGAACCATTAAAAAATACAAAAACACTTTAATACGTAAAGGATAAAATATAACAAACATACAGTGCTTAGCATAAATGAGTACACCCCCTGTGACAAGACTGAGTTTCATAGAAAATTTTTTAACTGATTACATGAAAGTATTTATTACAAAATCGTCAGTTTTACTCAAATTAGTTGATGCAAAGATGAATACACCCCACATGAAAAACAGCTACATCTAGTGTTTTGTATGACCTCCATGATTGATAAGGACATCACCAAGTCTTCTAGGCATAGGCGGATTATAATGAGGGCAATCCGGGCGACCGCCTGGGGCCCCGAGCCTGCAGGGGGCCCGCGACTCCGGGCGGGGTGTCTAATGCCGGATTGCCCTCATTATATGTGCGGCGCCGCGGCACATACCGGTAGCAGTGGCTGGGGGGGGGCCCCGGACCGCTCCCCCAGCAGCGGCCGCCGCTACTTCTTCATCGGCCGAGCCAGCACTGCAGCAGTTAACTTCCCTGTGCTGGCCCGGCCGCGTCACTGCTAGGAGACACGGCCCTGTGCGCCGCCGTGTCTACTAGCTGTGACGTCACGCAGTGCGCGCCCGGCCTGTACTGCTACTTACCACCGGAGAGGAGAGAGAGCAGGCAGGAGGAATGGAGCCGGGGGATGGTGAGTGTGTGTGTGTGGGCAGATGTGTGTGTGGGCAGATGTGTGTGTGGGCAGATGTGTGTGTGTGGGCAGGTGTGTGTGCGTGTGTGGGCAGGTGTGTGTGTGTGTGGGCAGGTGTGTGTGCGTGTGGGCAGGTGTGTGTGTGTGTCTGTGTGGGCAGGTGTGTGTGTGTGGGCAGGTGTGTGTGTGTGTCTGTGTGGGCAGGTGTGTGTGTGTGTGTCTGTGTGGGCAGGTGTGTGTGTGTGTGGGCAGGTGTGTGTGTGTGTGTGTGGGCAGGTGTGTGTGTGTGTGGGCAAGTGTGTGTGTGTGTGTGTGTGGGCAGGTGTGTGTGTGTGGGCAGGTGTGTGTGTGTGGGCAGGTGTGTGTGTGTGTGGGCAGGTGTGTGTGTGGGCAGGTGTGTGTGTGTGGGCAGGTGTGTGTGTGTGTGTGTCTGTGTGGGCAGGTGTGTGTGTCTGTGTGGGCAGGTGTGTGTGGGCAGGTGTGTGTGTGTCTGTGGGCAGGTGTGTGTGTGTGTCTGTGTGGGCAGGTGTGTGTGTGGGCAGGTGTGTGTGTGTGTGGGCAGGTGTGTGTGTGTGGGCAGGTGTGTGTGTGTGTGGGCAGGTGTGTGTCTGTGTGGGCAGGTGTGTGTGTGTGTGGGCAGGTGTGTGTGTGTGTGGGCAGGTGTGTGTGTGTGTGGGCAGGTGTGTGTGGGCAGGTGTGTGTGTGTGTGTCTGTGTGGGCAGGTGGGTGTGTGTGTGTGTGTGTGGGCAGATGTGTGTGTGTGTGTGTGTGTGTGTGTGTGTGTGTGTGGGCAGGTTAGAAAGTCTCGCCCTGTTGAACACTACACCTGACTTGAGGCCACCACCTCTTGGTTGTCCAATGTTCTTGCTTCTCTAGGGCTCTTCTCAGATATTCATTATACCAGCTCCCCAGAATACCAAAGCTAGGGTGGGTGACCGCGAGCCCTGGTGGTGGTCATAACTGCGGCCACCCAGGGGCAATACTCCATAACAACAATACCCTGAGGTGGTGTAGGATGTGAGGACCTATTCATACTACATTCAGTGCTGCTTTCAGGTCTTTACACAAGGCTTACAAAGGAATCCCTGAAATTCAGGATTGTGCTGTCTGAAATGAGACATCTGAAAGCAGAGCAAATGGAGCCTAAAGATTCAGACTTTAGCCTCGGTTTGCCTTTGTTCAAATCAATGGCTATGTCAAGGCCCATCTGAATGTCATTTTTCAGGGATTTAGATAGAAGCCTGGAAAGAGGAGATGAATGCATTGCAAAATTCAGTGTGAATAGGCCTTTATATCTGGAGTCTTGATATTGATGCCACATGCATTTTACTTGTTTTTAACTTAGAAAAAAATACACACACACAAATTATACACACACACACACACACTATACATACACACATACACACACACACACACTATACATACACACACACAGATGTGTGTGTGGGCAGGTGTGTGTGTGTGTGTGGGCACATGTGTGTGTGTGGGGGCAGGTGTGTGTGCGTATGTGTGTGTGTGGGCAGGTGTGTGTGTGTGTGATGTCTTTCTGTGTATGTGTGTGTGTGTGTGTGTGTGCAGATGTCATTGTGTGATGTCTGTTTGTATGTATTTTTGTGTTTCAAATGTGTTTATGCGTGTCTGTATATGTTTGTGTGTGTGCATGACTGCATGCGGCCTCCTGCTGAGTATAGTTGGCGCCGTGCGGCCTCCTGATGTCTCTGGGGGGCGCGCCGTGCGGCCCCCCGCTGTGTATAGATGGCTATGTGCGGCCCCCCGCTGTGTATAGATGGCTACGTGCGGCCCCCCGCTGTGTATAGACGGTGCCGTGCGGCCCCCCGCTGTGTATAGATGGCTACATGCGCCCCCCGCTGTGTATAGATGGCTACGTGCTGCCCCCTGCTGAGTATAGATGTCACCGTGCGGCCTCCTGCTGTGTATAGATGGCTACGTGCGGCCTCCTGCTGAGTATAGATGGCGCTGTGCGGCCTCCTGCTGTCTCTGGGGGGAGCAGGAGGCCGCACGTAGCCATCTATACATGTATACTCAGCAGGAGGCCGCACATAGCTATCTATACGATGCCATCTATACACAGCGGGAGGCCGCACGGCGCCATCTATACACAGCGGGAGGCCGCACGGCGCCATCTATACACAGCGGGAGTCTCAGTGCTTTGCAAGAGCAGTCAATAAATTCTGCTTGACTAATTCTGAGCACCATAAAGTCTGGTTCGCTTCTAACCTGCTGTCTTCATTTTCAGCTTGCTGAATTCTAACTCATTTACTGTCATTCGAGACGATGCCTTTGCTGGTCTCTTTCACCTTGAATACCTGTAAGTGCTCCACTTAATGTCATATTTTTGATTCTGCTCTTCTTCATCTTTTGGCATGTGAAATTGTATGAGCATGTATTCATATGAATTTATGACCTACTTAAACCTTCGAGGACCTTAAATTTTATTCAATCAAATTTTTTTCCAGTTTAAAACTATGGGACATATATGTGCCTTGGTCCTCAAAGGGTTTTTAAAGGGGCTGCAAACATAAATACGAAAAAAATAATTCAATTAGTGCTTTTTGTGTTCATTTAAATTTTATTTGAAGTCCATTTTTTTATATACCTTGAAATTAAGCCCTACCCCATGGAATGAAGCCCTACCTACATGACATCTGAGAGCTACATGGATCCCGCTTGTGAGGTGCATGTCCGTCACTACTATTCAGTTTTAGGGTCCACTCACTAAGCCATATATTCTCTCATGCAAGAGAATAGGGCCAATTATGCTAATGACACTCGGCTCAAACTCTGTCAGAGCTTCAACTGAGTGTGATCCGATTCTCTCGCAGCACAGATATGGAGAAGATGGAGAACTTAATTTCTCCATCTTCTCCATAGTCTCTGTGAGTGTTCATTGGACTGCACTTGGATGACATCCGAGTGCAGTCCAATGTTTTACGTGCACCCATAGACTTGTATGGGTGCACATGGTCTGAATATCGAATGAGATTATTTTCTCATGCCAATAATAGCAGATCTGCACTGTCCCATAGTATAACATAGGGCCGAGCCCTATCCGATAAAACATCACATAGCATTCGGCCGTGTTATACGACAGTGTGAGCGAGCCCTTAGAGTCAAGGAATATTTACATGCAGATGATGATATTACTCTCCAAGTGTATATTTTTTTAGGCGAGTTCATAGTAAATGCTTTGCCTTTTTGACATGTGATCAACTAAAGAACAAGAAAGATTTAGGACCTCCCCTATAGAGAAACGGAAAATAGTTTGGAGGACTTGCATGTCCTTTTTTATTTATTATGAGAAAATCATAAAAGATCCCGTTTTTTAACCATGCTGTGACTTTCTGCTGAGGGAGAGGGAGAGAGCTGCCCTATTCAGAGTCTGTAATAAGACCTGCTGACAAAAGTGTTGAAGATACAGTCTAATGTGAATTAACAATGAAAAAAAGTTAATTTCACAAATGGCTTGTATTTTTTTAATACAAACTTTTTTTGTGTTTACAGCTCCTTTAAAGGGAATCTGTCATCAGGTTTTTGCCACCTAATCTGAGAGCAGCATAATGTAGGGTTAGAGGCACTGATTCCAGTAATGTGTCACTTACTGGGCTGCTTAGTGTTGTTTTGATAAAATCATTGATTTGTCAGAAGGTAATTATCACTAGATGACTAGTAAGTTCTGTAGGACCCCACCCCCATCACTGATCAGTAGATTTCTGTGTACACTGAGCATGGGCAGAAAGCTGCCAATCAGTGGTGTGGGTGGGGCTATACAGAGCGCAGCATTCAGAGAGCTGCTAGATCTGCAGCAGATAAAACGGTGATTTTCTCAAAATGACAACAAGCAGCTGAAAAAGTGACACATCGCTGGAAACAGGGCATCTGCCCCTATATTGTGCTGCTCTCAGATGAGGCAGCACAATTAATATTGTGCCAAATTAATTTCCCGTGAACTATCACATGATCTATCACAGGGGATCATGTGACATGTCACGTGATAAATCAGGTGGGGGGGGGGCCGCGCCTTCTAAACTGCCCGGGGCCCTTGCTACTCTTAATCCACCCCTGCTTCTAGGCATAACAAGGAATGAACAAGTTGGTAACATATTATAACATCTATCCTTTTCCATTCTTCAACAACGTCCTATTTTAGAGCTTGGATGCTGGACGGAGAGTGATGCTCAACGTGTCTCTTCAGAATCTCCCATAGGTGTTCGATTGTGTTTAGATCAGCACACTCCTACCTATCACACATTCAGAAATCTACATGCCATTAAGCGCCATACACTTACAGGCTCACTTCACTCATCACTGTCCCCAATCGCCTCTTTTTCCCATCCTGATTTGCAGGTATATCATTACAATGACACTCTCAGAAGCATCCTGGACCAAGTAGTGCCCGTCACCCTTAGAACCTCCAAGCACAGAGTAAAACAGCCCTGGCTCACACCGCAAACTCGATTTCTCCAGCGATGCTCTAGGAGTGCCGAACACGTATGGAGGAAAACTGGCACACCAGAAAACTTTATCCACTATAAATTTATGTTTAGAACCTAATATGCAAATTGCCTCTTCAGAGAGAAAGAGGACTTGAACTCTATAGCGCCACCTATTGCCGGAGCTGGTATGTCACTCTCCACAAGGAGAAACGTTACCCCTTAGACCTCAGTCCAGAGCCTGTCACCTACCCAATCAGTTCTCATACTTTGCACTCACAAGGGACAATTGCCTGAAACACTGTGTCTGCATATTGAGATTCTCATTTGGCTATTATCCTAAGTCATATTGCAAGACTCTTTAAAGGGTCGATTGTGACTTGTAGGATTGCTGCTTCCAATAGGTGGCGCTATAGAGTTCAAGTCCTCTTTCTCTCTGAAGAGGCAATTTGCATATTCAGTTTCCTAGAGGAGCATTCCATGGCGAATAAGCCTCCTTCCCTTGGCATGCCAAAGCTGGTATGGCACTCTCCACAAGGGGAAACATTACCCGTTAGACCTCAGTCCAGCGCCTCTCACCTAGTCAAATCAGTTCTCATACTTTGCACTGACGAGGGCCAATAGTCCGAAACACCGTGTCTGCAAATTGAGATTCTGATTTGGCTATTATCTTAACTCATATTGCAAGACTCGTTAAAGGGTCGATTGTGACTTGTAGGATTGCTGCTTCCAATAGGTGGCACTATAGAGTTCAAGTCCTCTTTCTCTCTGAAGAGGCAATTTGCTTGCTAAGAACCTATAACTCTGCCCTTCACCTCGCCAAACAGACCTACTTCACCACCTTGATCTCGTCGCTATCCAACAACCCAAGAAAACTCTTTTCACTTTCACTCTCTCCTCAGTCCTAAAGCGCCGGCCCCTATCACCGACTTTTGTGCTGATGATCTGGTCTCCTACTTTACAGAGAAAATAGAAAATATCCGTCAGGAAATCAGCTCCTAGCCACCAAGTCCTGTGACTCCCATCCCTCCCCACATCTCTGGCTCACTGTCCACATTTGACCCAGTCACAGAAGAAGTCTCAAGTCTCTTCTTCCCATCCTACTGCATGCATTACAGACCCGATTCCCTCACACCTACTTCAGTCTCTCTCTCCAGTCGTCACTACTTGCCTAACTAAAATCTTCAATCTCTCCCTCTCTTCTGGTATCTTCCCCTTCTCCTTTAAACACTCTATCATTACTCCATTATTAAAAAACCCTCTCTTGACCCATCCTGCACAAATAACTACAGGCCAGTCTCCAATCTCCTCTTCATCTCTAAACTCTTGGAGCGCCTGGTCTACTCCCGCCTTACCTCTCCACAAACTCTCTTCTAGATCCATCGCGGTCTGGCTTCCGACCCTACATTCTACAGAAACTGCACTCATCAAAGTGACCAATGACCTTTAGACAACAAAGCTTAACTCTCCACTCCCTCCTTGACTACTGTAACTCTCTATTAATTGGCCTCCCCCTCACTCGACTTTCCCCTCTCCAGTCCATCCTTACTGCAGCAGCCAAGGTCATCTACCTGGCTAATCGTTACTCTGACACCTCCGCTCTGTGCCAGTCATTGCTCTGGCTGCCTATACATCATAGCATCCAATTTAAATTGCTTGTTCTCACCTAGAGTGCTCTTCACAGTGCAGCACACCCCTACATCTCCTCCCTCGTTTCCTCATTTCTGTTTATAGGCCTACCTGTTCTCTACTCTCCGCAAGCGATTTTTGACTAACATCCGCACTAATCTGTACCTCCCACTCCCAGCTCCAAGACTTCTCCCGAGTTGCACCTATTCTTTGGCATGCTCTACCCCACTCGACTTTCTCCTCTCCAGTCCATCCTTACTGCTGCAGCCAAGGTCATGTATCTAGCTAATCGTTACTCGGACACCTCCGCTTTGTGCCAGTCATTGCGTTGGCTGTTCATGCATCATAGGATTCAATTTAAATTGCATGTTCTCACCCACAAAGCTCTCCACAGTGCAGCATCCCCCTACATCTCCTCCCTCATTTCTGTTTATCAGCCTACCTGTTCTTTACTCTCCGCAAGCGACTTTTGACTAACATCCGCACTAATTCGTGCCTCCCAGTTCGGACTCCAAGACTTCTCCCGAGTTGCACCTATTCTTTGGAATGCTCTGCCCCAAGAAATTAGGACCAACTTGCACAACTGTTTAGGGCGGCCTATCACGTTCCCTAATTGAAGTTTTTTTTTATATATAGCCCATTCACTATTTCTCTGAAGATAATTCTCCATCAAACTCCACCGCACCCAAATTCACTACAAATATTGGCTGGTGACTAGCTCATGCAGCCTTTTATCGATCCCTCATTCCATCAAGATGGCTGGACCATCATTGTAAACAAGCCCCTGTACTTTGTGTTACCCCCACCTCATTGTAGATTGTAAGCTCTTATGAGCAGGTTCATCATTATTTTTGCTTTAATTATTGTATTATCTTTAAATATGTTACTTATGACTGTTGTATATGAACCTCTGAATTGCAAAGCGCTGCGGAATATATTGGCGCTATATAGATAAAATTTATTATTATTAGATCAGGAGACATACTTGGCCACTGAGTCACTTTCTCCCTGTTCTTCTTTAGAATGCAACAGTGGCCTTAGATGTGTGTTTTGGATCATTTACATGTTGGAAAAATTCCATGTACAACAAGGGCATGGAGTGATGGTAACATCTTTTCTTTCACTATAGAGCAATACATATGTGAATTCATGATACCATCAAAGAAATGTGGCTCCCCGACACCAGCAGCACTCATGCAGCCTCATATAAGGACACTGCCACCACCATGTTTCACTGTAGGCACCATGCATTTTTCTTTGTTTTTCTCACCTTTGCAACACCATTACAGTTTTGAAGCCATTAGTTCCAAAAACATTTATCTTAGTCTCATCACTCCAGAGCATAGAGGCCCAGTAGTCTTCATATTTTTCTGCCGTAGCAAATTGTAGGCTGGATTTTTTTGTGTATGGGTTTTAGGTGAGGCTTTCTTCGTGGAGGACACCCATGCATACCATTCCTCTGTAGTGTTATGTCAACACTCACTCTCTACTTCTTTAGCTAACTGCAGTGAACTTGCATGTACATATTTTTTCTACTCTCATCAGTAGTTGCTCCTGTTTAGGTGTTAACTTCTGTAGTCGGCTAGGTAGTCTCTGTAAGGTGGTTGCAATTCCATCTTTGTTAAATTTCTGTATCACTTTTGCTACAGAATTCTGGAAATAAAGCTTTTCTGACAGCATGAAATAAGAAGGGGTTTTCTTTAAGTAATACCCTTTCCTAGTTGACTGTTTGCTGGAGACCTGTTTAATATATAATTAGACTTACCTGTGGTTGAATTCTTGTCGATTAGAATTTTGTAGTTTAAACTTTAGCTTTGCTGCTATATCTTTTATTGGGTCGTACTCATTTTTGCAGCACGGTGTTGAATGAATTTGTTAGGGAAAAGTACTTTTTTTGGCTGTGCAATATAACAAATCTTGTGTGCCAACAATGGCCCACATTTGTGTGAGTATTTAGTACAATGATATGCTATAGAAAATGTAGATTCTGAATGGAAACTAAAGGTTTGATGATAAATCTATTGGGGTGTACTCATTTATGCTGAGAACTGTATTTTAACAATCAGTAGAGTACATACAAATGCATGAGCAAAATCAAACAATACAAAAACAAATTGGGGCACCTGGGATCTTGAAATTTTTTACTCTTAGTACTGCTATATGCAAAGGCAAAATAACTCCTACAAAAGTCCAGCATGGATAATATCTGAGAATAAATCAGCATGAAGGAAAAAATAATAGGGAACGTACAGTCAAGACCATAAAACAAAACCCTATTCATGGGGAGTGTATCCTGACCATTGTGAAATGAAGACAAGAGTTAGTTCTGCTATGTCTTCCTGACTTATACAACAGCTATAGGTATCTCCAGCAGAGCCCCTTACTGACCAGTTAATGCTGAGGAAGACTAAGACAGTTGCTGTGGACATTTGTCCAGAGGATTTCTTCTTCCCTAGGTATGAACATTCAATCTTTTATATAGAGGCCGCAGAGAAGTCAGGCAGTAAATCAGTGCCATACTCCCTTCATCTTCTTCTCCCATGTCTTGGGACACCTGACACTGACAAAGATCAGCGGCATACAGTTACTTCTACTATCAACACCGTGTATGAACCATACAATGGAAGGTCCTCAGCTGTTAAAGAGTAACCATCATATTAATTTTTATTTTATAAATCAATATTATATGTGAAAATAAGAAACTTTGTAATATACAGCATCTTATCAGAGAAATCTGCTTCTTTCTCCACTAGAACTGATCATTTCATTTCAAAATTCTCAATTCACAGGTAAAAATCTGTATTCAATGTAGACAGATTGTTACATTACTGATTGGTTTTTATAAGATTCTTTGTTCTTTGTAAAATTGGAGGAGGATGAGCTCTGCCTCTTGGACCCGTTGAAGCGCAGGACTCGCGCAAAACGGCCATTGTCCTCATACCCCCGGACCCCAGAACCTGCACCACCACTCCGCATGTGTAATCCCGAATAAACAGGACTATTATCAAGCAACACTGTTGGTGAGTGCATTATCTGTTCCATTTCTATAGCTTTGACGGCTCAGGTTTCACTATATATGGAATTTGCACCACCTGGCTCGCATGCACACGGCTAGTGCCCTGTCTACGTGGTTTTCAGGCTAACACTCTTTCATATGCAGAGTGCAGCAATTAGTGCTCGACAATTGGAGGCTGCATAGTGTGACTGGTGCCTCACTATTTCTTTTCATATGCTGGTCTTTTATTCATGTGTACTATTGATTTTTAAAATAAATATTAAAACGACGGTTACATTTTAAGGAACTAGTTTTGCACAAACCCAGATGCCATTACTGCTGTGCCACGTGGGATGTTGACTTCTCTCCTTGTGTCTCCATCTCTTGGAGGGCTGACTCCTATGGTACCTGAAAGGAGTGATACCCTAAGAGCATACCTTCAAGCTATTCAGTTGATCAAGGTACACCCATGACAGATCCTACCCATTCCTCGAAAATGGTTCTGACCTTACAAACTCTCCAACCCACCCATCATCTCGTGCCTCGTGTACAGCTACCAGTGCTGGCATGTAAGTGCACCCTCTTTTCCAGCTGCAATACCTTAATATGTCTCCTGCCTCTCTATACAAATTCAAAATCCTTTAGCTTAGAGACGGTGTGACTTGATTAGAAAGACCCAGTGCTTTGGACACATCAGTAATCTGTGGCCACCAGATAGGAGCCCCGATAATTGCCTCCTTACTGACGACATCCCCATTTCCTCTTTTGATTAGCTGCAGATGTGATGTTGCGCCAAGTCAGCTAATCAAAAAAAAAGCAGTGGATGAGGAGAGGTAGGAGGCTGTTTTCATGGCTCCTGTCCAGATTACTGATGTGGCTGATGGACCGAGTCCTGCAAATCAGTTCCCAACAACTTTACTTAAGCCCGTTTTGGAATTCGTAAAAGAACAGAATATCCCCTACAGCTTGGGCCTCCCACTCCAGCTTTATGTCAGGTCTATGGGTAGCCACCAAGTGTCTCTCTATGCTTTTGAAAATCTCGTTGATTTCCTACAGACCATCAAACTGCCTCCCGATCTCTCTCCTGGAATGGATGGCTTTGCCTGCTGCATCGCAGGGTAATTGAACCTTGCCTAAATGCTAGAATCATCATTCAGGGTGTTTGATGTCGGCAGAGAGGAACAGTCCACATTTGTTTAACTGTTTTAGCCTGCATTCCCTCTATTCCTCTCCTCTCTGCTCCATAGCTTTCTTTCAGATTTTTTTTTCTCTTCTCTTTCCTTCTCTTCTACCTCTTTTACTTCTTCTTTTATTGTGGAACTGCCAGCATGTCAGCCCCTGTTAAGTGCCGTTCTTTCAATGTTCAGGGCTTTAATGTCTCTGAAAAATAGGCCACACATTTTATGTAATATGTACAGTATACAGAACATGATTCTGTTCTCTTTCTCCCAGAGACCATTTTTAAAACTGGGTACATTCCTACCATCCGTCACCACCTCTTTTTTTCACCGGTTCCAAATCTAAATCTAAAGGAGTCTCAATTGCTCTACACCATAACCTACCCCACACAATGATTGGCTTTATGATGGATTCTGAAGGCAGTTGCCTCTTTGAAAAGAGGCCTTCCAAATCAGGGCCAGGTTTTGGCTCGAAAAAAATATCTCAACAAATTAGCTAACTTTTCCAAGGCGATTATAATCTTAGGAGGGAATTATATTCTGCTGAAGAGGCCTGTTGGATTTACTGTATCTTTGGGAAGGTAACGAAAATGTTACTTTAGACCCAATGTTTTTTATTTTCGCAAGGGTAACATGAAAAAATGGGCCCCAAAATTTGTTGTGCAATTTCTCCTGAGCACGCCAATACCCCATATGTGTGGGAAAACCACTGTTTGGGCACACGACAGGGTTCGGAAGGGAAGGAACGCCATTTGACTGTTTGAATGTAAAATGTGCTTGAATAATAAGCGGATGCCATGTCCTGTTTGGGGAGCCTCTGATGTGCCTAAACAGTGGAACCGCGCCCCCAAGTGACACCATTTTGGAAACTAGACCCCTCAAGGAACTTCCCTAGATGTGTGGTGAGCACCATGAACCTCCAGGTGCTTCACAGAAGTTTATAATGTAGAGCCGTGAAAATAAAAAAATCAAACTTTTTCCAGAAAAATAATCTTTTAGCTCTAAATTTTTTATTTTCACAAGGGTAAGAGAAGAAAATGGACCCCAAAAACTGTTGTGAAAATTCTCCTGAGTACGCCGATACCCCATATGTGAGGAAAATGCACTGTTTGGGTACTTGGTAGGGTTCAGTAGGGAAGGAGCACTGTATGACTTTTTGAACGCAAAATTGGCTGGAATCGAGAGCGGATGCCATGTCAAAATTGGAGAGCCCCTGATGCACCTAAACAGTGGAAAGCCCCCATAAGTGACCGCATTTTGGAAACTAGACCCCTCAAGGATTTTATCAAGGGGTATAGTGAACATGTTGAACCCAGAGGTACGACACAGAATTTGATAACATTAGGTCATCATATTGAATACGTTTTCATTAGTCTTGAGCGCAAGTGCTCGCTACTTGAGTTTGCATCGGGTACCCGGGAATGCACCATGTATAGCGGATGCTCGAGTCCCCACCCGCATGTTTCACAGTTATTAGACACCCAAAAAAAACCACGGGGGATCGATTGAGCATGGCAGGCAATCCCCGCGAGGTTTTTTTGGCTGTATAACAGCCGCAAAACATATGAGGCGGAGACTCGAGAATGTCACTCGAGCACCCGCGATACTCTGTGCACACCCGAGCACCCGACGTAAACTCATGTAGCGAGCACTTGCTCTCAACCCTAATCGCCATATCGTCATCATTTTTTTTCTTTACTTTTGAAAAAATCCCAACCCTAGCACAACTCTAACCCTAGCACAACCCTAACCCCAGCACAACACTAACCCTAACACAACTCTAACCCTAGTACAACCCTAAACCTAGCACAACCCTAACCCTAGCACAACCCTAATCCTACCATGACCCTAATCCTAGCACAACCCTAATCCTAGCACAACACTAACCCTAGCACAATCCTAACCCTAGCACAACCCTAACCCTAGCACAACCCTAACCCTAGAGTTTATTTTTAAGCCATCCCTCGTGTGGTATAAGTGATTAGGCAACTTTATTCTTTGGGCCGGTGTGATTACAGCGATACCAGATTCATATGGGGTTTTTATGATTGACAGCTGTCACACACTAAAAAAACCATTTTTTTGCAGACCAGTTTTTGCATTGCAATATTTTGAGAGCTATAATGTTTCCATATTTCAGCCGACAGAGTCATGTGACAGCTTGTTTTTTGCGGGACAAGTTGACACTTTTATTGGTATCATTTTTGGGCACGTGACATTTTTTGATCGCTTTCTATTCCGATTTTTGGGAGGCAGAATAAACGAAAACAAACAATTCAGGAATTGTTTTTTTGTTTTTTTTTAAGCCGTTCTGCATGTGGTAAAATTGATAAGGCAGCTTTATTCTTCGGGTCAGTACGTTTACAGCGGTACCACATTTGTATTGTTTTATGTTTTGGCGCTTTTACACAATAAAACTTTTATAGAATTTTTATTTTTTTGTATCGCTTTATTCCGTGAGCTATAACTTTTTTATTTTTGGGCTGATGGAGCTTTAAGGCGACTTCTTTTTTGCGGTATAAGATGACGTTTTCAGCAGTACCATTTTTATTTACATTCATCTTTTTGATCGCGTTTTATTCCATTTTTTGTTTGGTGGTATGATGATAAAGCATCGTTTTTTGCTTCATTTTTTTTTTTTTACCGTGTTCACTAAAGGGGTTAGCTAGTGGGACAGTTTTATAGGTCAGGTCGTTCCGGACGCGGCGATACCAAATATGTATACTTTTATTGTTTTTGTTTGTTTTCATAATATTTATTTATGGGTACAGTATATTTTTATTTTTTGAATTATTTTTTTCATAAATATTTTTACTATTTTTTTTCTCACTTTCTGATACTTTTTCTTACTTTTACACTTTGTTCCACTATGGAAGTTCACTTTTTGCAGTCTGATTGACTGTATAGCATAGAGATGCAGCAACATCACTATGCTGTAAAGCCTGTCAGTTCTGCATAGGGAGAAGTTACTTTGATCGTGCACCTCGCATGATCAAAGTAACTTCCTGCTGTCTGGTTACCCGGATGTCATCATGACGACATCATGTCACCATGACAACCACCGGAACCCGGCAGAGACAGCGCGGGACACCGTAGAGGAGGTAAGTAACAGCGCTTACCTCCCCTTGCTCCCCGAATGCTGCATTCGACTTCAATCGCAGCATTTCGGGGGTTAATGTGCAGGGAGTGGTGTGGGAACGCTCCTTGCACTTAGTACCGGGTGTCAGCTGTGACAATCAGCTGACACCCGGCGGCGATCGCGCCCGCACACCCTCTGTGCGGGCGCAATCGCCAGGGCGTACTAATACATATCTGGCCCAATAGACCCAGGGCACAGATACGTATTAGTATGCCCCACGTCAGAAAGGGGTTAAAGAAGCACTCCCATTCAATTTTTTATCTTTTTAATATATTGTAATCATAATATTATATATCAATGTGTACTTACACTTGCTCATTTTGCCTTTCTACCCAGCTAATTCTTCTTTTTCCATTAGGTCTATGACATCACATGGTTAAAAACTGACTAGCTGAATCCTTCTAAGCTCTGTGTAGAATCGCAAAATCTTTTTACCCTATATGAGTCGTGAGTCACTGCAAACTCCCTGTTTGGGGGAGGAGGGAGCAGCTGGATCAGGAGTTGAAGAGGGGAATGATTTATGCACGGAATAAAGACTTCCTGTTTAGAGACTTCTACATAGACCTCATGGAAAAGAGAAGAAGTAGCTGGGTTGAAGGGCAAATGAGCAATTGTAAGTACACAGTGCTATATAATATGATGACTGCAATATATTCAAAGAATAAAAACTTTGATGGGAGTGCTTCTTTATTTTTCTTGATGCGCTCTGAATCTTTACTTAGTGTGCTCAATAAAAGACAGTTTGTGTTTTAGGATTATTGTTTTATTAGTAGTCCATGCTAAAATATAGATAATTACGTAGGCTTCACTTACTTTTTCTATATTAGAAGAGCACTATATTTTCTTTATTGTGCATTGAGTGGGTATGGGCATCCTTTTCTTCCCAAACTATTTTTAATTAGCACTAAGCTGGATCCTGTTTTTTCCCTGGTTAGGCACATAGAGCGGTGAGTCACTAGAGTTAGGTTCCACTCAATGAGGTCACCTTTTTCTGGTGGATGAATTATGCACTTTTGATCGAAAATGTTAACTAAGTACCCTACATCTCTTACCTGTGTAGTAATTGTGAAATTCATGTATTCACTAATTGCAGAATGAGGTTGCATAATGTTTATATATCTGAAAGTAAAGGTTCATTTACATTAGTTGACCTATGGCGAATACTATACTTATCGGTGTCTGTTTAATAGCCTGTTTAGACAGACCAACCCCACTCTCTATGCACACAGAATGATTGTTAATGGATTGTTCTGTACATGTAGACTGTGTTCTCAGCAGCACATGACCTTACTAAATAAACGTTCAGTGTAAATGTACCCTTGGGCACATTGCACGTCTCAAAAGGGTGGTCCGAAGTGAAACTAAATTTCATTCTAAATCCATATCTATTTAGTGCCATAATCTATGCTATTTTCTAATATACTTGTATTAAAAATTCCCTACCATTCCCTAACTACACTAACTGCTACTCCATTTTTTTCTTTATTTCCTGTGTGATGACGCTTCGCTTGAGAATCCCGCCCCCACTAGTGACATCACTGGTCTCCTGCATGCTGGGTATTCTGACACCTCTTTGTTGCCAGCTGATTATTACTGATATGAGGAACCCAGCAGTGGCAGCAGAAGAGGTGAGATGCTGCGGGGCCGGTGTCTAACTGTAGGCGGTGAGGTAGAGCAGCATGCGCTGCTTTTTCCGGTGGCCGCGGCCATCTTCCTGTCGGCGCATGCGAAGACTGGGAGCTCAGCAGCCATTTCCCTGAGGCCCACGGCTTCAGGAAGATGGTCAAAGCCACCAGAAAAGCAGCGCACGCCGCTCTGCCCCACCGCCTACAGCCAGATACCAGCCCTGCAACAACTCACCTCCTCTACCGCCACCGGTTTCCTGAAGGAGGGAACGGAGGGCTCTGCTTCCTACGATCCTGCTCCACAACCACCGCAACTCCCAGTTTCTGGAGCACCCTGGGTCCGCAGCATTCCTCCACTGCCTCTGGCTTCCTGAGGGCACCTGCTTCCTATGACCCCTGCTCCACTGCCCCCCAGGTAAGATACCTATTCAGACTATAAGACGGTCCCCATCTTATAAAAAATGTATTTTTCCTATTTTTCACCCCAAAATTTGGGGTGCGTCTTATGGTCCCGTGCGTCTTATAGTCCAAAAAATACGGTATATTAGAAAATAGCTTAGAATATGGCACTAAATAGGTCGGAATTTAGAATGAAATTTAGTTTGACTTCGGACCACCCCTTTAACTGTAAGGCAAATTTCTGGATTTGGCCACACTTATAAATCTTAACAATCACAATACCAATTACAAAAAATGTAATGACTGCTGAAAGGGTGTAATAAGACAACAGCAGATATAAGCATGTTGTGAAAGCATCTTATTGCTCAAATAATAAAACATATCCCAATAAGTTTTCACACATTCAGGATTTACCTCTGGCAAATATGATGTATATTTTCGGAAGAATGTGGGGATTTCTGCTGCAGATTTGCTTTTAGATTCCTACTAAGACTAATCTTCTGGTCATACAACAAATGTCCATATTTTTTAATCTACAGTACACAGATTTAAATTTATGTGCTAATTATTTTTAGAATATATCGTAGTAATGGTTGACGTCATCTGCTACTTTATTATTCTCTGTTAGATCAAGCAAGAAATAACACATTTTTAATTGAACTAATAAAAATGTTTTTGTTTTTCATGATCTTTAATAGAAATGTAATGTTTATTTGTGAGAGAACCCTTTAGTTTAATGTAAAATTCTAGTTAAAAACTGGAAAATCAGCTTAGAACAGTTCATCGAAGCTTTACTCAGGTCTAACACTGATTGAAGGTGTTCCATGTGACCAATATAATGTGATGGGTAACAAATAAATATGATGTGATGGGTAACAAATACAGTAAAAATCTATTTTTTATAGCATGTCACAAAATGATGTAAACCATATTTCATTCTTAATTTCCATGACCATTCTTAAAGCCAGTGCTATCCATGCCCCTCTGATAATAATATAATTCATTGGAATGGCAAATGATGGTGTTGTTGCTAATGATATAGAACAGCACATTTTCATGTGGATTTTCCATTTCTTCCTCCAGAAGTCATTTTTTTCCATAAAGAAATGATGCTGTCTTTTTCAGCTTGACCTTGCTGTAAGTAGATGCCCTTCAGTAACGTGATTTTCATACCTTTGCAAAGCCGGAGAGAAAATAAAAATCAATTATGATGTGAAATAATAATGGAGCAGCCAAAGTACACATCAACATCGGGAGGTAAAATGAGTTCTAATGTTAAGTTTCTTAGTCCTTATTAATAATTAGTTTAATTGTTTTGTTTTATTTTTTTATTTGTAGTGACAATAAACATTAAATAATAATTTAAATTTTCAATGCCCAAAAAAAAAAAAAAGAAAATCTGATCCCTATCGACCTTTTAATTGGGGGCTGATTGTGATAGTATGATTCTGATAGTATGTTATCCCATGAAGTTGAATCTGAAAGGAGAGGAAACTAAAGGTTTTCCGACAAATCTGTTGGGGGGTTACTCGTTTCTACTGAGCACTGTATTATATATATACATTACATATATATATACACTGCTCAAAAAATAAAGGGAACACTGAAATAACACATCCTAAATCTGAGTGAATGAAATCTTCTCATTGAATACTTTGTTCTGTACAAAGTTGAATGTGCTGACAACAAAATCACACAAAAATCATCAATGGAAATCAAATATATTAACCAATGGAGGCCTGGATTTGGAGTCACCCCCAAAATTAAAGTGGAAAAACACACTACAGGCTGATCCAACTTTGATGTAATGTCCTTAAAACAAAGTGAAAATGAGTCTCAGTATTGTGTGTGGCCTCCACGTGCCTGTATGACCTCACTACAATGCCTGGGCATGGTCCTGACGAGGTTGCGGATGGTCTCCTGTGGGATCTCCTCCCAGACCTGGACTAAAGCATCCGCCAACTCCTGGACAGTCTGTGGTGCAACGTGACGTTGGTGGATGGAGCGAGACATGATGTCCCAGATGTGCTCAATCGGATTCAGGTCTGGGCAACGGTCGGGCCAGTCCATAGCTTCAATGCCTTCATCTTGCAGGAACTGCGCACACACTCCAGCCACATGAGGTCTGGTATTGTCCTGCATTAGGAGGAACCCAGGGCCAACCGCACCAGCATACGGTCTCACAAGGGGTCTGAGGATCTCATCTTGGTACCTAATGGCAGTCAGGCTACCTCTGGCGAGCACATGGAGGGCTGTGCGGCCCTCCAAAGAAATACCACCCCACACCATTACTGATCCACTGCCAAACCGGTCATGCTGAAGGATGTTGCAGGCAGCAGATCGCTCTCCATGGCGTCTCCAGACTCTGTCACGACTGTCAAATGTGCTCAGTGTGAACCTGCTTTCATCTGTGAAGAGCACAGGGCACCAGTGGCGACTTTGCCAATCCTGGTGTTCTGTGGCAAATGCCAAGCGTCCTGCACGGTGTTGGGCTGTGAGTACAACCCCCATCTGTGGACGTCGGGCCCTCATACCACCCTCATGGAATCGGTTTCTAACCGTTTGTGCAGACACATGCACATTTGTGGCCTACTGGAGGTCATTTTGCAGGGCTCTGGCAGTGCTCCTCCTGTTCCTCCTTGCACAAAGGGGGAGGTAGCGGTCCTGCTGCTGAGTTGTTGCCCTCCTACGGCCCCTTCCACGTCTCCTGGTGTACTGGCCTGTCTCCTGGTAGCGCCTCCAGCCTCTGGACACTACGCTGCCAGACACAGCAAACCTTCTTGCCACAGCTCGCATTGTTTTGCCATCCTGGATGATCTGCACTACCTGAGCAACTTCTGTGGGTTGTAGAGTCCGTCTGATGCTACCACGAGTGTGAAAGCACAACCAACATTCAAAAGTGACCAAAACATCAGCCAGAAAGCATTGGTATTGAGATGTGGTCTATGGTCCCCACCTGCAGAACCACTCCTTTGTTGAGGGTGTCTTGATAATTGCCAATAATTTCCATCTAGTGTCTATTCCATTTGCACAAGAGCATGTGAAATTGATTGTCAATCAGTGTTGCTTCCTAAGTGGACAGTTTGATTTCACAGAAGTTTGATTTACTTGGAGTTATATTCTGTTGTTTAAGTGTTCCCTTTATTTTTTTGAGCAGTATATATAGTATATATATATATATATATATATATATAGTATATATACAGTACAGACCAAAAGTTTGGACACACCTTATTTAAAGATTTTTCTGTATTTTCATGACTGTGAAAATTGTGCATTCACACTGAAGGCATCAAAACTATGAATTAACACATGTGGAATGATATACTTAACAAAAAAGTGTGAAACAACTGAAAATATGTCTTACATTTTAGGTTCTTCAAAGTAGCCACCTTTTGCTTTGATGACTGCTTTGCACACTCTTGGCATTCTCTTGATGAGCTTCAAGAGGTAGTCACCGGAAATGGTTTTCACTTCACAGGTGTGCCCTGTCAGGTTTAATAAGTGGGATTTCTTGCCTTATAAATGGGGTTGGGACCATCAGTTGTGTTGTGCAGAAGTCTGGTGGATACACAGCTGATCATCCTACTGAATAGACTGTTAGAATATGTATTATGGCAAGAAAAAAGCAGCTAAGTAAAGAAAAACGAGTGGCCATCATTACTTTAAGAAATGAAGGTCAGTCAGTCTGAAAAATTGGGCAAACTTTGAAAGTGTCCCCAAGTGCAGTTGCAAAAACCATCAAGCGCTACAAAGAAACTGGCTCACATGAGGACCGCCCCAGGAAAGGAAGACCAAGAGTCACCTCTGCTTCTGAGGATAAGTTTATCCGAGTCACCAGCCTCAGAAATCGCAGGTTAACAGCAGCTCAGATTAGAGACCAGGTCAATACCACACAGAGTTCTAGCAGCAGACACATCTCTACAACAACTGTTAAGAGGAGACTTTGTGCAGCAGGTCTTCATGGTAAAATAGCTGCTAGGAAACCACTGCTAAGGACAGGCAACAAGCAGAAGAGACTTGTTTGGGCTAAAGAACACAAGGAATGGACATTAGACCAGTGGAAATCTGTGCTTTGGTCTGATGAGTCCAAATTTGAGATCTGTGGTTCCAACCACCGTGTCTTCGTGCGACGCAGAAAAGGTGAACGGATGGACTCTACATGCCTGGTTCCCACTGTGAAGCATGGAGGAGGAGGTGTGATGGTGTGGGGGTGCTTTGCTGGTGACACTGTTGGGGATTTATTCTAAATTGAAGGCATACTGAACCAGCATGGCTACCACAGCATCTTGCAGCGCCATGCTATTCCATCTGGTTGGCGTTTAGTTGGACCATCATTTATTTTTAAACAGGACAATGACCCCAAACACACCTCCAGGCTGTGTAAGGGCTATTTGGCCAAGAAGGAGAGTGATAGGGGTGCTACGCCAGATGACCTTGCCTCCACAGTCACCAGACTTGAAGCCAATCGAGATCGTTTGGCGTGAGCTGGACCGCAGAGTGAAGGCAAAAGGGCCAACAAGTGCTAAGCATCTCTGGGAACTCCTTCAAGATTGTTGGAAGACCATTTCCGGTGACTACCTCTTGAAGCTCATCAAGATAATGCCAAGAGTGTGCAAAGCAGTCATCAAAGCAAAAGGTAGCTACTTTGAAGAACGTAGAATATAAGACATATTTTCATTTGTTTCACACTTTTTTGTTAAGTATATAATTCCACATGTGTTAATTCAAAATTTTGCTGCCTTCAGTGTGAATGTACAATTTTCATAGTCATGAAAATACAGAAAAATCTTTAAATGAGAAGGTGTGTCCAAACTTTTGGTCTGTACTGTATATACTCATACATTACACAGGGAATAAAATCCAAACCTACAGGGCCCTGTGTGAAAAAGTGATTGCCCCTTAAACCTAATAACTGGTTGAGGCACCCTTAGCAGCGACAAATGTAATCAAGTGTTTGCGATAACTGGCATTGAGTCTTTTACAACACTGAAGGAATTTTAGCTAACTGGGTTACTCCAAAGTCTTCACTTTGCTTTTCGTAAGACATTCAGAGGTGGACTTGTTGGTGTGCTTTGGATCATTGTCCTGAGGCATAACCCAAGTGTGCATCAAACAGATGGCTGGACATTCTTCAGGATTTTTTTGGTACACAGCAGAATTCATGGTTCCATTTACCACAGCAAGTCTTCCAGCTCATGGAGCAGCAAAACAGCCCTAGACCATCACACTACTGCCACCATATTTTACTGTTAGTATGATGTTCCTTTTCTGAAATGGAACATACATCTTCCAAAAAGTTCAACTTTTGTCTAGTCAATCCAGAGTTTTCTCCCAAAAGTCTAGGTGATCATCAAGATGTTTTCTGGCAAAACTGAGATGAGCCTTTATGTTCTTTTTGCTCAGCAGTGGTTTTCATCTTGGAACTCTGCCATGCATGCCATTTTTGCCCAGTCTCTTTCTTATGGTGTAGTCATGAACACTGACCTTAACTGAGGCAAGTGAGACCTGCACTTCTTTGGATGTTGTTGTGGGGTCTTTGTGATCTCTTGGATGAGTCGTCGCTGCGCTCTTGAGGTAATTTTGGTTGGCCAGCCACTCCTGGGAAGGGTCACCACCGTTCCATGTTTTTGCCATTTGTGGATAATGGCTCTTACTGTAGTTCGCTGGAGTCCCAAACCTTTAGAAATGGGTTTATAACCTTTTCCAGACTGATAGATTTCAATTACTTTTTTTCTCATTTGTTTGTTCCTGAATTTCTTTGGATCGCAGCATGATGTCTAGTTTTTGAGGATCTTAGTCTACTTCACTTTGTCAGGCAGGTCCTATTTAAGTGATTTTTTTTATTGAGAATAGGTGTGGCAGTAATCAGGCCTGTATGTGACTAGGAAAATTTAACTCAGCTTCCCAAAGATGTGATAAACCACAGTTAGTTTATGTTTTAAGGAGGCGGGGCAATCAGTTTTTCACACGGGGCCCTCTAGGTTTGTATTTCTTTTTCCCTTAATAATACAGACCTTCATTTAAAAACTGCATTCTGTGTTTACTTGTGTTATCGTTGTTGAATATTTACATTTGTTTTGTGATCTGAAACATTTAAGTGTGACAAACATGCAAAAGAATAAAAAATCAGGAAGGGGACAAACAGTTTTTCACACCACTGTATATGAAAAATTATACAAAAATGAAACATCTATACCACTTTAAAGAAGGACTGAATGTTACCCACCATTGCTTTTCATTGTTACTCATAGGTGCAGTGCTAACATGATAACATGACAGCATTTCTCATGCATAGGAGCATATTGCACTGTTATGTCCTCTCTATCATGTTATACCTTGTTGATTACCCTACATAACATTGCATCATGTCAATGGCCTTACAGCACAATACATATTAATAACCCTGCCGCACTGTATACTGCAATTTAATTGTCCTGTGTACTGTGTGTGCCACATCCCTAAATGATCTTTGACAAAACAGGGGTGACCGTATTACAGCTTTGTTTTGATATGTATGTGGCCACTCAACAATACTCATAGGAACCCATTCTGTGCCGCCATATGCCTCGGGCTTAATACATATGCCGATTAATGCTCTTCCATGTGCATTGTGCTCAAGTATGAAAACAACCCCCACTCGAAAAAGTCCTAAAGTCCTTGAGCATGTAGCAATCAGCCCCCAATTAAAAGGTCGATAGGGATCAGATTTTCTTGTCTTTTTTTATGCATTGAAAATTGAAATTATTATTCAATGTTTAATGTCACTACAAATAAAAAATAAAGCAAAACAATTAAACTAATTATTAATAAGGACTAAGAAACTTAACATTAGAACTCATTTTACCTCCCGATGTTCATGTGTACTTCGGCTGCTCCATTATTAATTCACATCATAATTGATTTTTATTTTCTCTCCGGCTTTGCAAAGGTATGAAAATCACGTTACTGAAGGTCATCTACTTACAGCAAGGTCAAGCTGAAAACATTCCTTGAAAGAAGACACATAAAGTCAATGTCATGGCCTGCAAATAGTCCGGATCTCAATCCAATTGAAAATCTTTGGTGGAAGTTGAAGAAAATGTTCCAAGACAAGGCTCCAACCTGCAAGGCTGATCTGGCAACAGCAATCAGAGAAAGTTGGAGCCAGATGGATGAAGAGTACTGTTTGTCACTCATTAAGTCCATGCCTCAGAGACTGCAAGCTGTTATTAAAGCCAGAGGTGGTGCAACAAAATACTAGTGATGTATTGGAGTGTTCTTTTGTGTGTTTGTTTTTCATGATTCCATAATTTTTTCCTCAGAATTGAGTGATTGCATAATTTTTCCCTCTGCTTGGTCTGAAAAAAATTACCCTTACTGAGTACCACATTTTTATCTTGATTTCTTTTAGTGTTTCTTAAAGCCCTAAAGTTGCCATTTAGTTTTGTGCCATGTCTGTGATCTGCTTTTTTTCAACAACATTAAACAACTGAATGAACATCCTCCGAGCCCGGTGATTCCATAATTTTTGCCAGGGGTTGTATATTTGGCTATACCATTCTGGAGTTATATTATGAAACTTGTGATTGTTTACTTCTAGTATAACTTCTGAACTTGAGATATGAGCCGCAAGGAACATTTTTAAGACAATGGGTGTCATTTATCAAAACTGTTTAAATGAAAGACTGTCTTCGTTACAAACAGTAACCAATCACAGCAGAGCTTTCTTTTCACAAAGGCATTATACACAATATGTCAATATGATATCCGTTTTTTAACTCCCCCGTTGAGTTTGATGGAGGGTTCTTTTCTAGAAAACGGAACAGTCAAGTGCAGGCTAAGATTCTTTATATGTTCATCTTTGGTCCATGGGGAAAACATTCATATGAACTACATCATTGACTTGCAATGGTCCATGTGCAATCCGTATACTATCCATTTTACATACAGATTTCACATAAACGTATAATACACTCTGCTGAACGTGCCCTAAACAGCATAATATCCATCTATTCCTTTCAGGCTAATCATTCTTTTTCATTTGCATAATTAATATAAACCATCTGTTAACTTAAATGACGAAATATAACACTTTGTCTTAAAACTTGGAAGTTTGTTAATTCTGTATTGTACATAGTAGATTTCAGAAAATAGCCAGTTCAATAAATGAGTATGAAATGTTGTACATAGAAATACTGCAGTTTTTTTTCTAGTGCAGTGTTATTTGTGAAGAGGCCATATGTAAATACTGCTCAGCAAGTCCAAAGGAAATTGCCAAATTATCAGAGCATTAAATTGCAGCTACCTGCTGTAGATTGTACTTTACTAAGATTTCCTTTTAAGTTGAAAGCGCACATTTCAGAATGTAGATCATTAAAATGTTAATGCAAGATGAGTGATGAACACCATTTAACTAAGCTATAGAATATCAGATAAAGAAGTTCTGAAACCATGATTCAAGTAAGTTCAAGTTTGGAGAAGCAATCCATGTTCTCTATAAGGAGAGAGAGCTAATAGGTTGCCTGTCTGGGGCCACTGCTTTATTTGCCAGAGAGTTTCTTTTGCCAATAGTTTCACTTAATCTGGAGAATTCATTGAGTTCCAGCAAACTTAGTTGCTCCATCATTTCCCTATATACAGTACAGACCAAAAGTTTGGACACACCTTCTCATTTAAAGATTTTTCTGTATTTTCATGACTTTGAAAATTGTACATTCACACTGAAGGCATCAAAACTATGAATTAACACATGTGGAATTATATACTTAACAAAAAAGTATGAAAAAAATGAAAATATGTCTTATATTCTAGGTTCTTCAAAGTAGCCACCTTTTGCTTTGATGACTGCTTTGCACACTCTTGGCATTCTCTTGATGAGCTTCAAGAGGTAGTCACCCGAATGGTTTTCACTTCACAGGTGCGCCCTGTCAGGTTTAATAAGTGGGATTTCTTGCCTTATAAATGGGGTTGGGACCATCAGTTGTGTTGTGCAGAAGTCAGGTGGATACACAGCTGATAGTCCTACTGAATAGACTGTTAGAATTTGTATTATGGCAAGAAAAAAGCAGCTAAGTAAAGAAAAACGAGTGGCCATTATTACTTTAAGAAATGAAGGTCAGTCAGTCTGAAAAATTGGGCAAACTTTGAATGTGTCCCCAAGTGCAGTTGCAAAAACCATCAAGCGCTACAAAGAAACTGGCTCACATGAGGACCGCCCCAGGAAAGGAAGACCAAGAGTCACCTCTGCTTCAGAGGATAAGTTTATCCGAGTCACCAGCCTCAGAAATCGCAGGTTAACAGCAGCTCAGATTAGAGACCAGGTCAATGCCACACAGAATTGTAGCAGCAGACACATCTCTACAACAACTGTTAAGAGGAGACTTTGTGCAGCAGGCCTTCATGGTATAATAGCTGCTAGGAAACCACTGCTAAGGACAGGCAACAAGCAGAAGAGACTTGTTTGGGCTAAAAAACACAAGGAATGGACATTAGACCAGTGGAAATCTGTGCTTTGGTCTGATGAGTCCAAATTTGAGATCTGTGGTTCCAACCACCGTGTCTTTGTGCGACGCAGAAAAGGTGAACGGATGGACTCTACATGCCTGGTTCCCACCGTGAAGCATGGAGGAGAAGGTGTGATGGTGTGGGAGTGCTTTGCTGGTGACACTGTTAGGGATTTATTCAAAATTGAAGGCATACTGAACCAGCATGGCTACCACAGCATCTTGCAGCGGCATGCTATTCCATCCGGTTTGCGTTTAGTTGGACCATCATTTATTTTTCAACAGGACTATGACCCCAAACACACCTCCAGGCTGTGTAAGGGCTATTTGACCAAGAAGGAGAGTGATGGGGTGCTACGCCAGATGACCTGGCCTCCACAGTCACCAGACCTGAACCCAATCGAGATGGTTTGGAGTGAGCTGGACCGCAGAGTGAAGGCAAAAGGGCCAACAAGTGCTAAGCATCTCTGGGAACTCCTTCAAGATTGTTGGAAGACCATTTCCAGCGACTACCTCTTGAAGCTCATCAAGAGAATGCCCAGAATGTGCAAAGCAGTCATCAAAGCAAAATGTGGCTACTTTGAAGAACCTTGAAAATAAGACATATTTTCAGTTGTTTCACACTTTTTTGTTAAGTATATAATTCCACATGTGTTAATTCATAGTTTTGATGCATTCAGTGTGAATGTACAATTTCCATAGTCATGAAAATACAGAAAAATCTTTAAATGAGAAGTTGTGTCCAAACTTTTGGTCAGTACTGTACATTCCAAGAGCTTTCTATGACAATACTCCATAACCATATGGGGTTATAACAACCCAATGCATTGCAATTATCTCCATACAATTCCAAAAATGCAGCAATGTTAAGTAGATGTGTCAATATTTAATTTATTGTCTATGGGATTGATGGAGATAATCAGGCATAGTACTCAGTATCAGGCAGCTCCACCCTCCGTTCCTTGCCCTAACGTTGGTTCCTAGCCTGTGTAAGGCAGCACTAGTCATCATACTGGGGGATACTCGCTGCACCGGGTCAATTAAAGCATACATGCAATGTCTTTCCGGTATTTTCTCAATTCAGCAGTTTATTATATTGTCGTAAACCGCAGCTCACCCATATAATGTCGACCTTAGTCTATCACTGGCAGGTTTACACACATAACATCCGGGAGCTTCTCAAGTGGCAGCCAGGCCCACTTGGCTCCAGGAACAGCCTTCAGCAAGGTAATACTATAGCCATGTCCATATAAATGTCCATATAACGAAGTGTTTTACCTTTGCCGAGTTTAGCTGCTGCAGTCCATTTGGTTTGCCACCATTGTGGCTTTGCGGCTTCCCAGATAGGGGGTCTCTAGCCGTCGCTCAATCGAAGGCTACTGGTATGTCTTTCACACTCACAGCATCCAGCCTGCACCTTTCAGGAATCTTCAGCAAGCCTCTGCCTTCCAAGGCTACTAGCATCCACTCACAGGATCCAGTCTCGACCTTTCAGGCTGCCAGGCTTCACTCGGCCTCACTAGGCCTCACAAGAACGTTGTCCCACACACACGGGGAACAGGCCACACGCCTCTCACACCCCTGTCTCAAATTAACAGGGTTTTTATATCCTGTAGCACACCCACACACACACAGACAGGACCTGGGCTGATGTCACAGTCAAGTGTTCAGACATTCGGTGTGTAGAAGGACCTGTGTGATGTCACAGTCATGTGACCAGTCAGCTGAGGGGGCGGTACCTGGTCAGTCAAAACATACACTGGACCATTAAAGTAATGCCAAGCAAGGCGCTGCATTACACCTGCTAGAACCTTGTTTAATCATATCTCCATATTTTGTCTCCCGTTATTGACCCAGCCCGTTTACCCACTCTACTTGACTTTTTCATCTCTGACTCCGGCTTTGTTCTGTGAACCCGTGCTGCCTGTCTCGAACTTGGACTATCTGACTAAGATTTTTTCTTGCCCTCCTGTACCTCATACCCATGCCTCTGACCCCCGGTTAGCTGCTGCAGTCCCGGAGACTGTCCTGGAGTGGTACCTCGTGTCTACCGGCAGCCCAGCCTATCCTCACCATCAGAGGCCATAGTGAAGACCCTGTAGTCACGCCCCTCCAGCCTGTGGCGCAGTGGATATACAATCACCAAAGTTATGTTATATACAGACCATGGACCCCGCTGACAAATCGGGACTCAGGGATCCCAAGTCTAGTGCACAAGTATTGAATGAAGGGGTGCTCTCTCAGTGTGAGTGTGAGGAGCAGTTGATACAATCAGTGTGGTGGCACTCGAGCTGCTGGGTCTGCCAACGAAATGTCCTCTCTGCCTTCTGCTTCTACCATGTCTGGCCAACCCTCCTCTGGACAGTCGCCTCTCCATGGGGACCACCTAATGGTCCAGTTTCTAGTGGAACTGCCAAGCTTCAGTTTCCACTTCCATGCTGCTTGGATGGAGACCCACAAGGAGAGCCTTGGTTTCATCAATCAGTGTCAGATCCATTTCATACTCATGCTCACCTTTTGCCTTCGGATCAGACCAAGATAGCGTTTATGGTCTCTCTGCTGTCTGGACAAGCCCTGGCCTGAGCAAACCCCATTTGGGAGCACAGAGGTCCGGAGGCATGCAATGTTGGGAGTTTCCTGGAGATGTTCCAAGCGGTATTCGAGGTTCAAGGCCACACCTCCTCTGCTGCTTTGTCCCTGTTGTCTCTAAGGCAGAGCATGAATACCATGGCCCAGTATGACTTACACTTCCGTACCTTGGCGGCGGAGCTGGCTTGGAACAAAGAGGCCCTGGTGGTGACCTCCTAGCAATACCTGTCTGGTCATATCAATCAAATATGAGTTAGCTGGGAGAGTCTGACCATCCTCGCTGGGCACCCTTATACACCTAGCCACTAAGATAGATCTCCGTTTCCATGAGCGTGTTCAGTAACAAGCTTCAGCGTCTCCTCGTTCAAAAGGCCACCCTGACTGGCTCCATACTTCCACATCCCTTTGCTACCGCTTTTCCTGAGGGTCCATTGGACGTCTTTGAGGTTATGGACATCCTGGATACTAAAAAGGTTTGGGGAGGGCCTTCTATGTGATGGACTGGAAGGGATATGGACCTGAGGAGAGATCCTGGGAACCTGCGGAGAATATCTGTGCTCCTGTCATCTTGGAAAGGTTTCTTTGTCGATCTGGCCAAAAAAGGAGGGAGCATAAGGAAGAGGGTACTGTTTTGCCGGCCACTCGCATGCCTTCTAAGCACCGCTTTGTGTTTTGCTCTGCTTCACCCAGTACCTGACTATTGGTCTGAGTTGCCTTGTGCTGGTTGTGAGTCACAGGGGAGCATGGCCAAACTCTGCAGGAATTTGTATCCACTCTGTCCTGCAGAGATTTTTTTCCCCAGCCTATCACCTGCTAGCAGGCGATATATCAGGCAAATCCACCTTGCATTCCTCTCCCAAACATTGGTTCCTAGCCTACTAGCACCTTTTTTAAGCATATTTACACATTTTATCTCCCGTTATAGACCCAGCCTGCTTACTCGCTGTACTTCACTTCTCCATCCATGACTTCGACTTTGTTCTGTGAACCTGTGCTGCCTGCCTTGACCTCAGACCTTCTGACTACACATTTGTCTCGCCCTCTTGTACGCTGTACCTGCACCTCTGACCCTCTGGTTAGCTGCTGCAGTTCCAGGACTACCGACAGCCCAGCCTATCCTCACCATCAGGGGCCCTGGTGAAGACCAGGTAGACACTTACTCATGACCCTCCAGGGTAAGCCTGGCCCATGGCGCAGTGGGTCCACACCCACTAGCGTTACACTTGCCTATCTCCAGTATTATCATATGTTATGAATGGAGAATTGTGTGCATGCATGACTGCCGCTCTTAATGGACACTTCACAACCTATGGAGAGGTCAAAACTTGCAATCTTTGTACAAACCATTTAAAGGTTGCTATTAGCAACTATATAAGCAGCTAGAAAGGTTGTTGTGGTTGACTCCATTATCATAGAATCGAAGGTAGGCCCAGGCTTTAACACAACAACTGGTTTGCTATATATTCAGACTCAGGTCAACATATTTTTCGATTTTTCGATATTCGAAAAATTGTATTTGAAAATGGCTATAATATGAAGAAAGAAAGGGTCTTAAATTTTTTTTATAATGTATATGTTTGTAGGATTTTACATTTTTGTATGAAATCACACTTTTAGTATGTTTAATAACATTTTAAAAGACATTTTATATATAGTAAAATTATATTTATAGTGTTTTTAGAAAAGGAAATACTTTCTGTGTGAAAAAATTTGTTGTCTGAAAAAATTTTTTTGAAGGGGGAAAAAAAAAAAAAAAACCTGTATAAAAGCCATTTGTTATATGGGTTTTGTTATATTCCGCAGAGTGTAAAATCCTGCATTTCTGAGTATCGGGGTGTCTGAAAAACAGATCTTTCAGTCCCCACCCAAAATGACATATATCTGCTATAAAATGTGTGTAGATAGATCTGTTTATATGCATGATATTATACCTGAGGAAGGCTCAAAGAAGTCGAAACCGGTTGTATTTCAGTTTGAAATAAAAATGATCTTTGAATCCGAATATCAAGTTCCATCATCATCCTTCAGGAGCGCATATTGCTGGGAAAAACATTTACAAAGTGGTATCGCCCATGAAAGGACTGTCCAGTGCTCTCATCAGCTCCCAGATTTTTGCAGCAAACTGAATGGAAAGAGGAATGGAGTGATCCACTGATTGGATCTACATGCAGAACCTCAAAACACCAAATAGGTGAGTGGATTTATTCTGAGTATATACCCTTGGAATCTAACTACTACACTTAGAAGCCTGCGCTTCCTATTTTCTCTCCCTATAATCCCCTCTTGTCTCACCATTGTGTTTGAAAATGATCCGAATATATTAGTCAGCACTTTACAGACATTATCATCACTGTCCCCATTGGGGCTCACAATCTAAATTCTCTATCAGTATGTCTTTGGAGTGGTGGAGGAAATCGGAGTACCCAGAAAAAACCCAACCAAACACAGGGAAACACTGCTTTATTAAAGTTGTCTCTGCACAGAGCATTTACTGAAGTGAACTTGCTGGACGGTTTCAGACTAGGAGACTGTTTGAGCATTCACTTTGACTTTAATGTCTGATCATATCCTCTCTCCGTCAGAACTTACTTAGGGTACTGTAAAAACTTGTCTGGGATACTGTCATACTGCAATGCCATAGGTCACACAGTAATGAACAGCACTATTGGCTGAGACAATGAGAGCTGTGATAAGTAATAAAGCTGCCCTGGTCACAGGTAGGGGCTTTTTTTTACTGCCTGTGTCTGACTGTGTGTGCAACTTCCATTCTCTTGACGGCCGACCGATGTAGATGTCATGTGGGTGCTCATCTAATGGTAAGAGATCTGAACAGCAGTTGAGGCAGACAGATAGTAACTTATCCACAATCCAGAGGATAGTGGATACCTTATCAATTTCTGTTGGTCAGACTGCTGCTGACGTCTGCTCCATTTAATGTCTAGTTCTCAACTATTTCCAGCAGTCCCATAAATGAATGGAGTGGAAGTCAAGCATGCACATCTCAGCTCCATTCAAGAGTGGTCTGTGCAGAACCAGATTCCTGGGTTCAAGAGCCTCTTTATCACAATTGCTGGGGTCCCAGTGTCCCAGCACTCCTTTACTAATCCATAGCTCTATGGATAGGGGATTACTACCTTGGTAATAAACCTGTAACTTCTTGTAGACACAGCCATTTTTCTATTTTTTTCTTGAAGTATAACTTTTTTTTATATTTCGGTCGACGTTGCTGTGTTTTTTTGCAGGATGAGTTGTAGCTTTGAATGACACTATTCATGTGCCCATATTATATACTGAAAATGGAGGAAAATCTGAATTGGCCGGAATAAAAAAATCAAACAAGTGACAAATCTGCCATTGTTCTTTTGGTTATGCTGTCACAATTTTCACTTTATGGTAAAAATGACATGTTAACTTTGTTCTATAAACCAGTATGGTCATGATTACCTCAAATCTATCCATATATCTATATCTATCTATCTATCTATCTATCTATCTATATATATATATATATATTTTATGTTTTTCTAGTAAAAAGTGCAACCCCTTCCTGTTTCCAACCTCTTAAATGCCGCTGCCATAATTGACAGTGGCGTCTAAGGGGTCACCTGCTGTAAATGGCATTAAAGAAGTTGTCCACTACTTTTACATTGATGCCCTATCCGTAGGAGGCGGATGGGAGGCGGATCTGCAGTACACCGCGGCGGCCACTACCACTTGACGGCAGAGCCCCACACGTGAGCACTTGCGGCTGCCGGCACCGATAACAGCTGATCGGCGGGGGTGCTGCGTGTAAAAGTTGTGGACAACCCCTTTAATTCTGATTACAGAAGTTAACTTATTTGACAACAGTATAACATAACTGGCGCTTGCGCTGTACTCACTAGATATATACAGTGTGCATATCCGCCCTATGGCTGATGTAACCAATGGAAATCTGGACTGAGCAGAACCCACAGGTGCCATGGCACTTGCCCGGGTTCTCTGGATGGTGATGCCGACCCTTGGGATGATGGCAACTTGTCTGTGCATATTTCTAACTCAAATTGGATAATTAGTTTTACACCCATCCTGACCATTACCCTCTCGGGAAAACATGCAACTCTGGTTTCACTCATTATCTTGTGGAGGTTGGCATATTTTGTGATATGGATGTCTTTCTCTTAACACTTTAACCACTATTAAGAAATCCACCTGACATGTTTGTTTACAAAGTCAATATTAGTTGTTTAAAGGTGCTGCAAAAGAAAATATCAAACCTTTCCTGTAATTGGTAATGTCTAGTCCTATAATGTAGACTGGCTTTACATGTCAGTATATTTTCTCAGCAGTTTTGTTGTGTGAACCATTAACCAGGGAGCTGGATTTCCCCAGGGTATTGCTATAAGAGAAACAGCAGATGGTTAGGCCCTGAGGCAGATTCCCTTTTTGTTACTCACCCTTTGGAATTAACTAAGACATACACTACAATTTCTCACTGGCTTAGCTAGATACAATGTGCAGATGAGCAGCTTTAAGATTCAGAAGAAAAATCCACTTTATGATTTCTTTAGTCATAGTCATGAAAATCCAAAGGCCAATGCCCTTGATCTTATGCTGTTAAAGGGGATTGCATAATTGTACGAACAATAACAAAGTTCGAGATGTAGTCACAGTATATCAAATGGTCACTGTCATTTCATCAAATGTTGCATTAATCAGTAGTACATGCAATTGTAAGAAACTATGTAATACATCTGGTCAGAGAAATATGTTCCTTTCTCCACTTGTGAACTAATTGCTCGGCCCCCTAAACTCATAATACACTTTGAAAAATTGCTAAAATCCATCTTGATCAAGACGAGAAAGACTGCCAGCTCACCGAGGAATCATATTGCTACCTATTAAAGCCTATGATAAGGGGGAAGGAGCAGAGAGAGAGGCAAAGACACACTCACGAACCATTCAGCTACTTTCTAGTAAATGTTGGATCCACAGCTACACTGCTCAGTACTGCTGTATAATGTCCTGGGAGACATCATAGCAGTTAGTCAGAGACAATGTCAAATGCACAAATATTATATTGTACCAAATTATCAGCATACACAGTCCTGACCAAAAGTTTGGACACACCTCATTTAAAGATTTTTCTGTATTTTCATGACTATGAAAATTGTACATTCACACTGAAGGCATCAAAACTATGAATTAACACATGTGGAATTATATACTTAACAAAAAAGTGTGAAACAACTGAAAATATGTCTTATATTTTAGGTTCTTCAAAGTAGCCACCTTTTGCTTTGATGACTACTTTGCACACTCTTGGCATTCTCTTGATGAGCTTCAAGAGGTAGTCACCGGAAATGGTCTTCCAACAATCTTGAAGGAGTTCCCAGAGATGCTTAGCACTTGTTGGCCCTTTTGCCTTCACTCTGCGGTCCAGGTCACCCCAAACCATCTCGATTGGGTTCAGGTCTGGTGACTGTGGAGGCCAGTTCATCTGGCGTAGCACCCCATCACTCTCCTTCTTGGTCAAATAGCCCTTACACAGCCTGGAGTTGTGTTTGGGATCATTGTCCTGTTGAAAAATAAATGATGGTCCAACTAAACGCAAACCGGATGGAATAGCATGGCGCTGCAAGATGCTGTGGTAGGCATTAGTGTTGAGCCACCCCCGTAGTGTTCGAGTTCGGTTCGGTTCGTCGAACACCCGTGTGTTCGCCGAACTGTTCGTCGAACTGTTCGTCGAACACCTTCGAACACCGTTAAAACCAATGGCAGGCAAACAAAAACACATAGAAACACATAGAAAACACCTTCAAAGGTGTCCAAAAGCTGACAAACTGCTCAGAAGACACAACTAACACATGGAAAAGTGACAAGTACATATAGTCATGCGAAAAGAAAAGAGGTGGAGGAGTAAAAGGAGGGGGAGACACAGATATAGGCATGTCATGCCCTTCTAAAATCCAAAAAGTGAGAAGCCGACACGGCCAGTCCGTTCCTGCCTGTGCCACCTCTGTGTCGCCGGGTTTGTGCCAGAGCCGCGGTGGACCCTGACGGCCAGCCCCCCTATCCCAATACTGGTGCCTGTCCGCCGGTGGGTCGAGGCCCCCCACGGTGGGGGGGGGGTAACATCTGCAGAAGAAAGACCATCTTCCAGCCAAACTAAGATGTCGACTTCTTTTCGTGGACAATGTGATACGATCCCATTCTTACGGACACGCCCATCGCTACAAATTCTAGATGAGGCACAAAAACAGCAGGTGCTTCAACGGATATCAAGTGCTCCTTCAAGTGGGCTCTCCATCACCTCAATTTCAACATCACAAATACTCCAGTCCTCAGAGGTGTCACCCCAATCGCACTTCCTTCCTCACAGCTCCCAAGTCTCCAGCTGCCCGTCTGAGTATGGGGTAACACAGATGGCTGAGTCTGCCCAGCTGTTTACTCATACTATAGCCTGGGAAACGGAGGTCTGCTCCAGAGCTTCTGTTAATCCAGATGAGGAAATGATCTGATCCGATGCCCAGAATCTTTATAAGTTGGATCCAGGACCAGATGAAGAAGGTTCTGAGCATAATGTAGACCCTTGTTCCCAAACTGTAACTCCTGTTGGTGGAGACAATGATGAAGACGATGATGAGACTCAAATACCTGATTGGAGCGACAACTTGACTTTTCGGTCAGGGCAGGAAGAGGTTGGCTCTGAGGGCGACGGGTGTGATAACACACAGGGTGATGATGACGAGGTTGGAGATCCCACTTACTGTCAACCCACAGTCAGACAGTCAATGAGGTCAGCAGAGGAGGTGGAGGAGGATGTGACTAGCCCTGGGGATGGGGATGACTCGGTACCCGGGCATTTGCCTGGCCTTGGGGATGTCGCGGTGGTTGGCTCCCTGGCCCGTACCCTGGGGTCTCTCTTTAAAAGGGTGGATAATTGTTAATTTTATAAGAGTTCATGACGCCACCTGTGGTATCTGGTGACAAGCACCAGCGCTGCAGCAGTCCACTGAGGCCGGTGATAAGGCAGCTCGATGGTATAGCTCCCCACAGGTGGAGCTAGGTCTCAGGGCAGCGTATGCAGGGGGAATGCAGGACAGGCGAGACCCAGCTGGGTCAGAGCAAGAACGGGAACGGACACGGTAGTCACTTCAGTACCTTTTACTGGTGGAAATTCAGGCACATCCCGGAGCACTGTAGGGTGAAGGGTGCATATCAGGATCCTCCCCAATGAGCGGGTGTAGGGCCTCCTGTTTCTTGCCTCTGCGTAGTAAGTTTCTGACCTGCCTGGAGCTAGGCCTAACTTTGTCTCTGTCCTGCGCAGGCTGACCTTGTGGTAGGGCCTTCTCTTGGAGTTCACGCTCCCAGTATGCGGGGCCTAAGCGTCTCCTGGCTCTGTTACATATCAGCACCTTAGCGATCCTGGGACTTGTAGTTCTCCAGGGATTCCGGTTATGCCTTACTGGGTCATAGAGATACCGGTAAGCTCGGATCCTGTGTCCGGTAAATGCTTCGGGGTGAGCTGGTTAAGCTCCTCTGCCCCTTATGTACTAACTCGCCACTCGCCTTCGGCCTACTCGGGCCCTCACTAGGCTATACACACTAACGGCAGCTTGCCGCGCTTCACTGATCTTACGGCACCGGCACACCTTAAGCTCTATCTGGGCTCCCTGAATCTAGCAAGCAGGAGCCTCGTGTTCCACTGCTGAACTATTAACTGCGTTCTCTAGACTAGACTGAGCTCCACTGCAGACTGACCTCTCTTAGGCTTCTCTACTGCAGGAACTCTTCAGAGGAACTGAACTGCCTAGCTCCACCTTCCCTATTTATATCCCTAACGGGCTCCCTCTGCTGGTCTGAGGTGGAAGGTGGAGATGTGTGAATGTTTATGGGGGCCTCTTGTGGAGGATTCCATCAATGCACTCTTGTAGGATCTGTGATACCAAGCGCAGCGGGGCATCACAGATGCTATTGACGACGAGGTTAGGTTGCGCCTTCCTGAACAGAGACGGAGTACTGGAAGCACGTCAACAACTGCATCCTCAACCACAACTCTGCCTCTGACCACAAGTCGTAGTGGCTCTTCAGGTCACATGGGCTCTAAGCCTTGCATAGCCTGGGCATTTATTCAGATCGATAAGGATGACCCAACTCGTGTTATCTGTAATATTTGTCAGCAAAAGCTAAGTAGAGGCCAAAAAATACATAGTTTGAGTACTTCATGCATGTACCGTCACATGGATATGAAGCATAAGTTGCAGTGGGAAGCTCACTGTGCTACAATGCGGCCTAGCCGGCTGGGCCAACCACCGTCTGCCCCATCTTGTGCATCCGCAGCCTCTTCATCCTCTGTGACTGGGGGGACAGCAGTCACACATGTTTTTGGACGCAGACCTGCCACCTCTTTACCCGCAACAGCCAGTGTGATTGGCAGGTCGTCAGTTCATTGGGAAGTGGAAACACCTGCTAGTGTTGAGCGCTCTCCGACATCGAGAGCACCACCTTTGGATCAAGGCAACCTAACATGTCCGCCTGCATCTTCCTCACAGACCGGCAGTTGCCGGGGACACCCTACTCAACACCGTCTAAGCACAACAGCCAGCCCTCGGTCCCTCAGATGTGGAAAAGTAAAAGACCATTTCCTCCTAGCCATGAGAAAGCTAAGAGGTTGAATTTCACCATCTGCAAGCTGTTGGCTACAGAAATGCTGCCTTTCCACCTGGAGGACACAGAGGATTTTCAAGACCTTATGTCCGTCACAGTGCCCCAGTACCAGATGCCCAGTCGGCACTACTTCTCAAAAAAAGGTGTGCCTGCACTCCACTAGCATGTCGCACACAACATCACCGCTTCTTTGAGAAACTCTGTGTGTGACAGGGTGCACTTCACCACAGACACTTGGACGAGAAGGCATGGACAGGGGCGTTACATGTCGCTGACTGGGCATTGGGTAACTATGGTGACAGCAGGACAAGGGGCTGCTGTCCAAGTCTTACCGTCCCCACGAGTTGTGTGTTAATCCTCTTTATCTCGAACTTCCTCCACTGCTTCTGCCTCCTCAACCTCCTCTCGGTCCTCCACCTGCACCCAAAGCCTGTCTGGTAATGCCACCTGCTTTCTAACTACGCAGAAGGAATCCTGCACACCTCCTTACTATGCTGGCAGCAGGGCTCAACGCATCAGTGTTTACTTTGAAATGTCTGGGAAATGTGAGTCACACAGCTGAGGAGTTTTGTTCAGCTCTGGAGACCCAGTTTCATGAAAGGTTGTCTCCACTGGACCTGCAACCAGGGAAGGCCATGTGCGACAATGCTGCAAACCTGGGTGCGGCACTTCGCCGGGGCAATGTCACACACGTGCCTTGTATGGCTCACGTGTTGAACCTGGTTGTCCAGCAATTTTTAGCCCACTATCCCGGACTAGATGGCCTTCTGCAGAGTGCACGGTCGCTATGTGCTCACTTCCGCCGTTCGCATCCCGCAGTTCAAGGACTTACATCTCTACAGAAGTCGTTGGGCCTGCCAGTTCACCGGCTGAAATGCGATGTGCCGACACGGTGGAATTCAACTCTGCACATGTTGCAGCGACTGTGGCAGCACCGACAAGCCCTGGTGCAATACGTTCTGACGTATAGCCTGGGCCAACGAGATCCAGAGGTGGGGCAAATCACGCTGGAGGAGTGGTCTCAGATCAGGGACCTATGCACCCTTCTGCACAGTCTTGAAATGGCGACGAAGATGTTTAGTGCTGACGATGCCATTATCAGCATGACTATTACGGTGATTTACATGCTGGAGCACATGTTAAACAGAATTCGGAGTCAGGTGGTGGGACAAGAGGAGGTGGAGGAAGTAGAGAAGGAGTCGTATGCGGAAGGGATAACATCTCCAAGGCCCAGACGGTTGGCAGCACCAAGGCGGCAGGCATGGGAGGGTGGGGGAGAGGGATTAACCAGGGCGCATGGTAGCAGCCAAACTGTTGAGGAAGGTGCAGGAGCCGAGGAAGAAGTGGAGGACGAACTGGCAATGGGCATGGAAGACTCATCAGATGAGGGAGACCTTGATCACATTTCTGTTGTGCGAGGTTGGAGGGAGAGGGCAGAGGAAGGAAGCATGATTCTTACCTCGCTACCAACACAACAAGGACTTGGTCCTTCTGGATGCGCAAGACACATGAGTGCCTTCTTGCTGCACTACCTGCAACATGACCCCCGGATTGTCAGAATTCGAAGTAATCCCGACTACTGGGTTGCCACACTCTTAGATCCCCGGTACAAAAGTGTATTTGCCGAAATAATTCCTGCCATAAAAAGGTATTGACGAATGCAGGAGTATCTGTTGCAGAATCTTACATGTGCTTTTCCACAAAACACCAGTGGTGCACGTAGTGAATCTCACAGTTCTAACTTGCCAACGGTGGGACTGTCGAGTCTTCATCACTCAAACAGTAACAGTAACACAGTATCTGCTGGTAACAGCAATTTTGTGGAATCGTTTCACCACTTTTTTAGACCATCCTTTGCAAGGCCACAGGAGACAAGAAGTCTGACACATAGTCAATGCCTAGAGAGGATGGTACAGGAGAATCTCCAAGTGAACATCGAAGCCATGACTGTGTCACTGGACCCTTGCTCATTTTGGTATTCCAATCTTGAAAAATCGCCGGAGCTCGCCACTCACGCCTTGGAGATCTTGTCATGCCATGCAGCCAGCGTTCTCTCTGAACGTGTGTTCAGCGCTGCTGGTGGTGTGCTGACAGATAAGCGCACGCGGCTGTCCACTGAGAATGTAGACAGACTCACGTTCATAAAGATGATCAAATCATGGATTCGCAAGGACATTTCTACCCCTGTGTCATCCTTGGGAGACTAAAAGCTTGGGGATTTGGTAAAATCACCTCACCAACCGTTTTAAGCAACAGTGGGGCAATTGATGCCACTTAACCCTAGAACGCATGACCATAAAAATCTACACTTTCACATACCTGGGGCCCTTTAGGCCCGTGTGCAAATAACATGGAATAACTCAAACTCAAATGACAAACAACTATATACATGAAGAATACCTAGAGTTTCAAAATTCTAACTAAAGCAATCTTGCAGAAAATAGAAAACAATTAACTGGGCGGGCCTGCAAGGCCACAGGTATGCGTTCTAGGGTTAAGTGGTGTCTGTGCCACAATTTTGGGAGTCCCCTTGCTGTGTCTTACGTGACGTTGGCATCGTCAATTCCAGGTGGGTTGGGTCGCACCCCCCCCCTTTTAACTGTAAGAAACTACATACACTATGGCTTGGGGTAACACAGATGGTTGAGTCTGAAGAGCTGTTTACTCAGAGGTCTGCTCCAAATCTTCAGTGTCTGCTAGTCAGAGTAGAATTTTTAACTGCATCTAGCCTAGGCAATACTTTGGGCGTAGTAGCCCAGCTGCGAAGCAAGCTGCACCGCCTGTGTATCTAATAAGAATTTTTAAATTAATCTAGCCTAGGCAGACTGTGGGGACCCCCAACCAAACCCAGATGCTCAGCCCCCCTACCGCCCCCCTTTCATGGACAACCCAATAATGTAACTCTTACAACTGGATGGGTGAGGATCGGTCACAGCTTTATTAACTCTTTATACTCATTCCATTAGAAAGGCATTTTATTTCTAAAATAATTCAGCTTGTTGCAGCATGCCCTGGGTCCCCACTCCGGCAAGTTGGCCAACAAGTGTAACTCTCCAACATGTCCTTTCTATTTCCAGGCCACAGAGGATCCAGCGTACTCGTATGCAGGACTCTGACCCCCATCCATCACTCTTAACGCTTGTTCCACTCCGTCCTGGAGTCCTGACAGGAATATGTCCAGTCCAATATCTATTAAGTGAACACCGTCGGGCCGTATGAGGCCTGCTTTATCTCCTTCCAGTTGTCGGTGTCGTATCACTACACCGCCTCTGTCTCTTCTAAATTTTGCCATCCGAATATTTATTACCCGCCTTGTCCATTCGATGGCCGTGATGTCTCGCGCACCTTGCCATACCGCTATCGGCACAATCTCTGACCATACTATAGCTAATTTTGTGAAAAATTCTCTGAAGCGCTCAGTGTCTAGTTTCATTATTGCCATTAGTTATGCGCTCTTGTGATGACCTAGGTTGTTTCCCCCGGCCTGTATAACTAAGATGACCGGACCTCTTGCCTCTCTCCCTACCTTGATTACCTCCATTAGTACCTGTGGCCATAGCAGGCCTATAATACCTCTCCAGTTGAAATATGTGTTATGAAACTCTAATTTCCTCCCGCCTGGGCGGACTTTCGCCCTTTTTTGTGCCCAATATATATACGAGTGGCCTATCACTCACACTGTTGGCTTAGCATCACCTGTAAAAGAAACAAACCACGTTAGGATAACAAGTCCGGTCTTATGTATCTCGCCAAACACGTGGATCGCCATCTCCCTATCCTCTGAACTTCCGTTTCTGACAGTCCTGCTCTTGCTGCTTCCGTGGCCGCACCTATGCGGAATGAGTGTGTCCCGTAATCTTTGGGGTGGTTCCCTGCCGATGTTATGCATTTATTAAATATAGCTTGGAACAGGTATCTTGATAATGGCGTTCCATCAATGTGTGATACGAAGAAATTACTTTGTGATCTGATGGTTAGATATGTTTTTACTATTGTTACCCGACTCAGTGTACCGTTTGTGGGTTGTAGAAGTACCCAAGTACCCCTGCCCGCTGGAACCGTTTTCGATTGGTGTATGCGTACACGTATTGCATTATTGGCTATGACTACTTCCTGGTGTAATAAGCGTCCACTGGTGGTAATTTTGGATTGAGGGACTAATTCGCTTATACATAGCGCCCCGAAGAAGGCGATCACAAATGCAGTAGACATTAGTGTTGCTTCAAATTGTGAGTGTCATGTTAATGGTGTTAGGGATAAGATGTGAGAAATCAGTTTTAGTGACACGGGACGGGACGTCTACATTCCTGACTTGGCTGACCCCTTTTCCACCCTTTTATGGATTGTCTGATGATGAATCTTTGTCACATCTCCCCAATTCAGTAGTTGGAAGTGAAATGCTACTCCGGTCAGACACGGCTGCGCTGATGCCCCTGATATGCTCCTCATCATTAGCTGGTGGAGAAATTCTATGGTGACTTGTGATCTGGCTTGTTCACATTGGTCAACCCGTCTGCCTGCTACTAGTCGTGTGCACTCTTCCCATGCCTTACCGTATGCTTGCCACGTTGACGGGGCAACTGACGCTCTGATTAATGGCATCAACTATTCGCCACTAGATCCCATAGGGAGGGTGGGCAACTGTTGCCCGATGGGTGGGCGTTGTGGAAGAGCTCTGTGAAAATCTGCCAATTGAATTGTTATAAAGCGTTAGCAGCAGCTTTATACCCCTCAGCATAGTGGCTAGCACGGACCCATACATTGTGTTTTAGGCACAGGAATACTAGCCTGCGTAGTAGGCCTAGCACTGGGAGAAACGATGGTGCCATCTTATTAATGCAGTGCGCTAGGCTGGTGTTTTGTGTTATGAAGCGTATATTTTTGTTAGCCAGGCGCGCGCCCCATATTTCTATTGCTACCACTATTGGGAAAAATTATTTTCAGGGCTAGATGCAGCTAAAAATTATTATTAATTTCAAAGCTGGTGGAGCTTGGTATAGATGGCCTAATACAATGAGTCCCACACACTGCTAGAAGCCCAAATATTTTTTCAGAGGTAGATGCAGATAAAAATTATTTTTAATTTGCAACCTGATGGAGGTCAGTATAGATGGACTAATAGAGAAAGTCCCACACACTGCTAGAAGGCCAAATATTTTTTCAGAGCTAGATGCAGATAAAAATTATATTCAATTTACAACCTGATGGAGGTCAGTATAGATGGACTAATAGAGAAAGTCCCACACACTGCTAGAAGGCCAAATATTTTTTCAGAGCTAGATGCAGATAAAAATTATATTCAATTTGCAACCTGATGGAGGTCAGTATAGATGGACTAATAGAACAAGTCCCACACACAGCTAGAAGCCCAAATATTTTTTCAGAGGTAGATGCAGATAAAAATTATATTCAATTTGCAACCTGATGGAGGTCAGTATAGATGGACTAATAGAACAAGTCCCACACACAGCTAGAAGCCCAAATATTTTTTCAGAGGTAGATGCAGATAAAAATTATTTTTAATTTGCAACCTGATGGAGGTCAGTATAGATGGACTAATAGAGAAAGTCCCACACACTGCTAGAAGGCCAAATATTTTTTCAGAGCTAGATGCAGATAAAAATTATATTCAATTTGCAACCTGATGGAGGTCAGTATAGATGGACTAATAGAACAAGTCCCACACACAGCTAGAAGCCCAAATATTTTTTCAGAGGTAGATGCAGATAAAAATTATTTTGAATTTGCAACCTGTTGGAGGTCAGTATAGATGGACTAATAGAGAAAGTCCCACACACTGCTAGAAGGCCAAATATTTTTTCAGAGCTAGATGCAGAAAAAGATTATATTCAGTTTGCAACCTGATGGAGGTCAGTATAGATGGACTAATAGAGAAAGTCCCACACACTGCTAGAAGGCCAAATATTTTTTCAGAGCTAGATGCAGATAAAAATTATATTCAATTTGCAACCTGATGGAGGTCAGTATAGATGGACTAATAGAACAAGTACCACACACAGCTAGAAGCCCAAATATTTTTTCAGAGGTACTGTAGATGCAGATAAAAATTATTTTTAATTTGCAACCTGATGGAGGTCAGTATAGATGGACTAATACAACAAGTCCCACACACAGCTAGAAGCCCAATATTTTTTCAGAGGTAGATGCAGAAAAAAATATATTCAGTTTGCAATCTGATGGAGGTCTGTATAGATGGATTAATAGAACAAGTCCCACACACAGCTAGAAGCCCAATATTTTTTCAGAGGTAGATGCAGAAAAAAATATATTCAGTTTGCAACCTGATGGAGGTCAGTATAGATGGACTAATACAACAAGTCCCACACACAGCTAGAAGCCCAATATTTTTTCAGAGGTAGATGCATAAAAAAATATATTCAGTTTGCAACCTGATGGAGGTCTGTATAGATGGATTAATAGAACAAGTCCCACACACAGCTAGAAGCCCAAATATTTTTTCAGAGGTAGATGCAGATAAAAATTATTTTTAATTTGCAACCTGATGGAGGTCAGTATAGATGGACTAATATAGAAAGTCCCACACACTGCTAGAAGGCCAAATATTTTTTCAGAGCTAGATGCAGATAAAAATTATATTCAATTTGCAACCTGATGGAGGTCAGTATAGATGGACTAATAGAACAAGTCCCACACACAGCTAGAAGCCCAAATATTTTTTCAGAGGTACTGTAGATGCAGATAAAAATTATTTTTAATTTGCAACCTGATGGAGGTCAGTATAGATGGACTAATACAACAAGTCCCACACACAGCTAGAAGCCCAATATTTTTTCAGAGGTAGATGCAGAAAAAAATATATTCAGTTTGCAACCTGATGGAGGTCTGTATAGATGGATTAATAGAACAAGTCCCACACACAGCTAGAAGCCCAATATTTTTTCAGAGGTAGATGCAGAAAAAAATATATTTAGTTTGCAACCTGATGGAGGTCAGTATAGATGGACTAATACAACAAGTCCCACACACAGCTAGAAGCCCAATATTTTTTTCAGAGGTAGATGCAGAAAAAAATATTTTCAGTTTGCAACCTGATGGAGGTCTGTATAGATGGATTAATAGAACAAGTCCCACACACAGCTAGAAGCCCAAATATTTTTTCAGAGGTAGATGCAGATAAAAATTATTTTTAATTTGCAACCTGATGGAGGTCAGTATAGATAGACTAATAGAGAAAGTCCCACACACTGCTAGAAGGCCAAATATTTTTTAGAGCTAGATGCTGATAAAAATTATATTCAATTTGCAACCTGATGGAGGTCAGTATAGATGGACTAATAGAACAAGTCCCACACACAGCTAGAAGCCCAAATATTTTTTCAGAGGTACTGTAGATGCAGATAAAAATTATTTTTAATTTGTAACCTGATGGAGGTCAGTATAGATGGACTAATACAACAAGTCCCACACACAGCTAGAAGCCCAATATTTTTTCAGAGGTAGATGCAGAAAAAAATATATTCAGTTTGCAACCTGATGGAGGTCTGTATAGATGGATTAATAGAACAAGTCCCACACACAGCTAGAAGCCCAATATTTTTTCAGAGGTAGATGCAGAAAAAAATATATTCAGTTTGCAACCTGATGGAGGTCAGTATAGATGGACTAATACAACAAGTCCCACACACAGCTAGAAGCCCAATATTTTTTCAGAGCTAGATGCAGAAAAAAATTATATTCAATTTGCAACCTGATGGAGGTCAGTATAGATGGACTAATAGAATGATGCTATGCCCAAAAGATTTTACTTCACTAGGTGCAGTAAAAAAATTGGTATTCTATACACAGGTGGTATATCTTGCAACACAGATAGGCTACTCCACTGACTAACACACTCTGCAATAGGCCAAAAAGGATTAGCTTTGCTAGATTCAGCCAAATGCTGTGAAAAAAACTTGCACAGCACTGGCACAGACCTGCCTGGCAAAAACTGATAGGAACTGATGTAACCTAGTCCTGAAAAGGACTCCAATTACAATTAGTCTTTACTCCCACAACCTATCTATTTAAGAGCACAGACCTGCCTGATAAAAGTCATAGGAAATGCTGTAACCTAGTCCTTAAAAGGACTGCAATCACAACTATTCCCTACTCCCAAGCTATCTGTAGATTTGTGCGAAAATTGGCTTGAAATGAACAAGGTATAGCGCACACAGCAACAGCGGTGCCGTCTAACACGCAGCTGCAGCAGTGAGAAAATGGTGGCGACGGGGAAAATGGCTTGGTCTTATAGGGCAAGGACATGTGACATACACTGCCAATGACACATGCCCTTGCTTGTGTGAAAAAAAGCACTTCGCTCCGTGTGTGCGCTGCTTATAGGCTGACAGATTGCACCTCCCCACTGTAAATGCGGGAAAGAGAAAAAACAAAATGGAGATCTTCATTGTTCCTGCAGAGATCCATCCCCTGCCCCTCCCCCCACCCCGCTGTACACTCAAACTGCGTATTAACATTAATTTTCATCATTACTGAGAAAAAATCCAGTTATGATTTTGGTGCACGAACAGTTATCGAACATAACCTCGAACAGCCGAATTTTTCTCAAATTGTTCGTGTTCGCCGAACGGCTCGAACACCGCCCAAAACAGCTCGAATTTGAGATTGGCGAACAGTTCGAGTAGAACAACGCTCATCTCTAGTAGGCATGCTGGTTCAGTATGCCTTCAATTTTGAATAAATCCCTAACAGTGTCACCAGCAAAGCACCCCCACACCATCACACCTCCTCCTCCATGCTTCACGGTGGGAACCAGGCATGTAGAGTCCATCCGTTCACCTTTTCTGCGTCGCACAAAGACACAGTGGTTGGAACCACAGATCTCAAATTTGGACTCATCAGACCAAAGCACAAATTTCCACTGGTCTAATGTCCATTCCTTGTGTTTTTTAGCCCAAACAAGTCTCTTCTGCTTGTTGCCTGTCCTTAGCAGTGGTTTCCTAGCAGCTATTTTACCATGAAGGCCTGCTGCACAAAGTCTCCTCTTAACAGTTGTTGAAGAGATGTGTCTGCTGCTAGAACTCTGTGTGGCATTGACCTGGTCTCTAATTTGAGCTGCTGTTAACCTGAGATTTCTGAGGCTGGTGACTCGGATAAACTTATCCTCAGAAGCAGAGGTGACTTTTGGTCTTCCCTTTCCTGGGGCGGTCCTCATTTGAGCCAGTTTCTTTGTAGCGCTTGATGTTTTTTGCAACTGCACTTGGGGACACTTTCAAAGTTTTCCCAATTTTTCGGACTGACTGACCTTCATTTCTTAAAGTAATGATGGCCACTCGTTTTTTCTTTACTTAGCTGCTTGTTTCTTGCCATAATACAAATTCTAACAGTCTATTCAGTAGGACTATCAGCTGTGTATCCACCTGACTTCTGCACAACACAACTGATGGTCCCAACCCCATTTATAAGGCAAGAAATCCCACTTATTAAACCTGACAGGGCACACCTGTGAAGTGAAAACCATTTCCGGTGGCAACCTCTTGAAGCTCATCAAGAGAATGCCAAGAGTGTGCAAAGCAGTCATCAAAGCAAAAGGTGGCTACTTTGAAGAACCTAGAATATAAGACATATTTTCAGTTGTTTCACACTTTTTTGTTAAGTATATAATTCCACATGTGTTAATTCATAGTTTGACCTTTCTGGTGACCAATTAAGTTTTATTTATTGTTTTACATTTTTTTTCTTTTTCATTACGGTATATGTGGTCGCGCAACCAAATCAGCAGCTTCTAAATTAAAATGTGGGCACAAGCTGGATATTGGAAAAATATAACTGGAAATATGTAGTAACTTAAGAATGCGTGTTCCAATGCACATGATAATATTTGATTGTACCAGATACAATACTGACTGTACACCAGTGAGTAATGATGTATTGTGTAACAACAATGTAGATGACAAGACATGAGTGATCAGTCCCTTTAAAACTCTAAATAATAAATGCAAAGCACAAATGGCAGTTACGGTTATAGATGATGAACTTTATGTTCTTGCCATCTGATTTTAGTAAGCTACATACAATCGGAAAATGTAAATTACTTTTTAAACTCACAATTTCAGTGCTGTGTTGTAAAACATTGAAGATCTTCAGCAATCTAATATTTTTGTACAAAGGCCAGGATGTATGTAAATGACATTACTGCTTGTACAGGATATTAGCCAAATTCTCCAAGGCTGTAGCCTCAGGGAGGAAATTGGCAGACACGTTAGGTGATCATGCCATTTGGAAGTCTAAAGTGTTCATGAACAGGAAAAAGTTGGTAGGAAAATACAAATGAATGGAGTAAATAATGTTTACATGCATTTTTCATTCATTTAAATTGCCTAGAATAAATGAGAAGAAAATCATGGTATAATTCACATATAATATCCAGTGTTTAAAACTATAAATAAAATCTGAATATTATTTTTTTTAATTATTATTTTTTTTTGTATTTTCAATTTTATCTTTAGGACTAATCCATTTTAACCCCTTAGTGACGGAGCCAATTATGTCCTTAATGACCAAGCCAAATTTTACAATTCTGACCACTGTTACATTATGAGGTAATAACTCTGGAACGCTTCAATAGATCCCACTGATTCTGAGATTGTTTTTTCGTGACATATTGTACTTCATGATAGTGGTAAAATTTCTTCGATATGACTTGTGTTTATTTGCGAAAAAACGGAAATTTGGCGAACATTTTTCAATTTTCAAACTTTGAATTTTTATGCCCTTAAATCAGAGAGATAAGTCACACAAATTAGTTAATAAATAACATTTCCCCACATGTATACTTTACATCAGCACAATTTTTGCAACAAAATTTATTTTTGCTATAAAGTTATAAGGTTTAAAAGTTGACCAGCAATTTCTAATTTTTCCAACAAAATTTACAAAAACATTTTTTTAGGGACCACATCACAATTGAAGTAACTTTGAGGGGTCTATATGACAGAAAATCCCCAAAAGTGGCAACATTCTAAAAACTGAACCCCTCGAGGTGCTCAAAACCACATTCAAGAAGTTTATAAACCCTTCACATGCTTCACAAGAACTGAAGCAATATGGAAGGAAAAAATTAACATTTAACTTTTTTCACACAAATTTTACTTCAGGCCCCAAATTTTTTATTTTCACAAGGGTAACAAGAGAAAATAGACCACAAAATTCATTGTGCAATTTCTCGTGAGCAAGCCGATACCCCATATGTTGGGGAAAACCCCTGTTTGAGCGCGCAGCAGGGCTCGGAAGGGAAGGAGCGCCATTTGACTTTTTGAATGTAAAATTTGCTTGAATAATTAGCGGACGCCATGTCGCGTTTGGGGAGCCCCTGATGTGCCTAAACAGTAAAAACTCCCCACAAGTGACACCATTTTGGAAACTAGACCCCTCAGGGCACTTATCTAGATGTGTGGTGAACACCTTGAACCCCAAGTTGCTTCTCAGAAGTTTATAAAATTGAGCCGTAAAAATAACATTTTCACATTTTTCCCACAAAAATGTTTTTCAGCTCCCAATTTTGCATTTCCATAAGTGGTAACAGGAGAAATTGCGCCATACCATTTGTTGTGCAATTCCTCCTGAGTAAGCCGATACCCCATATGTGGGGGAAAAACACTGTTTGGGTGCATGGCATGGTTCAGAAGGAAAGGAGCACTGTGTGACTTTTTGAACACAAAATTCGCTGGAATCGTGAGCGGACGCCATGTTACATTTGCAGAGCCCCTGATGAGCCTAAACAGTGGGAACACCCCACAAGTGACCCCATTTTGGAAACCACCCCTCAATGATTTTATGTAGGGGTATAGTGAACATTTTGAACCCAGAGGTACGACACATAATTTGATAACATTAGGTTATTGTTATGCTCACGCCCGGACTGACTGGCGTGAGTGTGATTATTGGTCCCACTGGGCCACGAACCGAGGAGAGCCTGGAGGGGCGTGACTAGGGGCCTTGCCAGATCCAACCACGAATACACGGCGGCTTAATCGACTCCATGGTCTGAGGATGGACGTGGGAGGTGGCCCAGGTGCTACTCCAGGTCAGACCCCGGTCACAGCTGTTGACCCACACCGGGGAATTCAGGAACGGGCAGGCACGGCTGGTATGCAGACAGGTGGGTACTGGCAAGCACGGCTGGTATGCAGACAGGCGGGTACTGGCAGCCACGGCTGATATGCAGACAGGCGGGTACTGGCAGGTACGGCTGGTATGCAGACAGGTGGGTACTGGCAGGCACAGCTGGTATGCAGACAGGCGGGTACTGGCAGGTAGGAACGCTGGCTGGATAGGGACCAGTACAGACTGGGATACAGGAACAGAGCCGCAGGTGCGGTGGACAAGCAGAGCAGAACCGCAGGTGCGGAGGAAAAGCAGAGCAGAGCGAAACCGCAGGTGCGGAGGACAAGCAGAGCAGAACCGCAGGTGCGGAGGACAAGCAGAGCAGAGCGAAACCGCAGGTGCGGAGGACAAGCAGAGCAGAGCAAAACCACTGGTGCGGTGGACAAGCAGAGCAGAGCGAAACCGCAGGTGCGATGGACAAGCAGAGCAGAGCGAAACCTCATGTGCGGTGGACAAGCAAGGCAGAGCAAAACCGCAGGTGCGGTGGACAAGCAGAGCAGAGCGAAACCGCAGGTGCGGTGGACAAGCAGAGCAGAGCGAAACCGCAGGTGCGGAGGAGAAGCAGAGCAGAGCGAAACCGCCGGTGCAGAGGACAAGCATGGCAGAACAGAGCAGAGCGAAAACGCAGAGCAGAAGGTGCAGGCAGACAGGACAGGGCCCTGTTCACATGGAACAGACTGGGAAACACAGGAAGATAGTTAGAACACAGGAGGTAGATACAGAGGCAGGGAAACGGGACAAGCAGAACCAGATACACACAAGGTACTTACAATGAAGTAGCGAGTGGACACAAAACTCACAAACAGAAGTACAGAGACAACGAGTTGGAGTTAGGTGCAGGTTCAGACACTGCAGGAAAAGGGAAGGTACGGACATAGAGACAAACAGGTAATGGACTAGGACACAGTTCAGACAGGAACTGAACCCGGAACAAGATACAGGAACGAGCCTGGGAACTCGGCCCCCAGGGTGGCGGAAACAGACTAGAAGTCACAGATACAGGTAACGGGCCTGGGTATACAGCCCCCAGGGTGGCGGAAAAGACTAGAAGTCACAGATACAGGTAACAGGCTTGGGTATACAGCCCCCAGGGTGGCGGAACAGACTAGAAGTAACAGATACAGATAACAGGCCTGGGTATACAGCCACCAGGGTGGCAGAAACAGACAAGATACAAGACAGGACTTGGCAACTAAGTTGCACAGAACACACTGAAAGAAAGTGTTGCTCAGGCACCTCCTACTGGGTGGAGGGGGTTTAAGTATCCAGTGACTCACAGCAATAGGCTGGGGACACATTAGGTGAGCGCACACTGTAACTTTAAGAATCAGGCAGTAACCGCACCCCCGCCCTAAGCAATCAGACAAGAGACATGCACACAGCAAGTACTGGTGCAAAGTGTGCAGCCTGGACTGATAGGTAAGTTGGCGGTCTTGCATGGTGGGAGATGGTAAGCCATGCCAGCACGCCGCCAAGGATATTACAGTTATCATATTGAATAAGTTGTCTTTAGTCTTGAGCTCAACTGCTCACTACTTGAGTTTTCATTGGGTACTCTGGTATGCACCAAGTATCGCTGGTTCTCGAGTGACATACTCGAGTCCCCTGCCCGCATGTTTCCTGGTTGTTAGACACCCAAAAAAAACATGCAGGGATAGCTCGTGTATGGCAGGCAATCCCCGTGTGTTTTTTTGGCTGTATAACAGCCGCAAAACATATGGGTTGAAGCAGGGGCGGACATACAGCTGGTGCAGCCGGTGCAGCTGCATCGGGGGGCCCCCCATCCACCGAGCTGGAGGGGGCCCAGGAGATCCATCACGGAGCCGTCAGCAGCATTAACACTTAACAGGACAGGCAGGGCCCCGCTCTGCTGCACACTACACAAGATTATGATGAAAGGGGCCATTAAGGGTTAATGCTGCTCAGTCTTATCTATGTGCAGACTCTGGGATGGAGGGAGTCAGGCTGTGATTCCCCCTCTGCTGCTGACACCTGACCTGCCTATGCCCACCTGCTGATCTGAGGGTATGAGAAGAGGGGGGAGGTGCTGGTAGAGAGAGGGGATAGCCGAAGCAGGACATTAACCATGTCCTGATCACTATAAGAGGGGTCTCCAGAGCACCCCTACATACACCATTATAAATTTATAGGCACTGCACACTGACATTTGTGCCTCATTGCCTGGCAGCCAATCACAGACTTTGCTTTATAAGCTCATCTGAGATTGGCTGACAGTGACTGCTATGCCTGTGTCCTCTCTGCCCTGGAGTCACAACTTGGAGCGGGAAACAGCCGAAGATGACTGTGGCCCAGACTGACAGGATGGTAAGACATGCAGCCTCTCCTGTGGAAGTTCTGGAATAGTATTGTTTTAAAGAAATCAAAAATTCATATACAGTGGGGAAAAAAAGTATTTAGTCAACCACCAATTGTGCAAGTTCTTAAAAAGATGAGAGAGGCCTGTAATTGACATCATAGGTAGACTTCAACTATAAGAGACAAAATGAGAAAACAAATCCTGAAAATCACATTGTCTGATTTGGAAAGAATTTTTTTTTAAATTTTGGTGGAAAATAAGTATTTGGTCTGTTCCAAACAAGCAAGATTTCTGGCTCTCACAGACTTGTAACTTCTTCTTTAAGAGGCTCCTCTGTCCTCCACTCATTACCTGTAGTACTGGCACCTGTTTGAACTTGTTATCAGTATAAAAGACACCTGTCCGCAACCTCAAACAGTCACACTCCAAACTCCACTATGGTGAAGACCAAAGAGCTGTCGAAGGACACCAGAAACAAAATTGTATCCCTGCACCAGGCTGGGAAGACTGAATCTGCAATAGGCAATCAGCTTGGTGTGAAGAAATCAACTGTGGGAGCAATAATTAGAAAATGGAAGACATACAAGAACACTGATAATCTCCCTTGATCTGGGGCTCCACACAAGATCTCACCCAGTGGTGTCAAAATGATCTCAAGAACGATGAGCAAAAATCCCAGAACCACACGGGAGGACCTAGTGAATGACCTGCAGAGAGCTGGGACCAACATTACACAGGCTAACATTAGTAACACACTACACCGCCAGGGACTCAGATTCTGCAGTGCCAGATGTATCCCCCTTCTTAAGCCATTACATGTCTGGGCCCGTCTGAAGTTTGCTAGAGAGCATTTGAATGATCCAGAAGAGTATTGTTAGAATGTCATATGGTCAGATAAAACCAAAGTAGAACTGTTTTGTAGAAACACAACTCGTCGTGTTCGGAGGCGAAGGAATGCTGAGTTGCATCCAAAGAATACCATACCTACTGTGAGGCATTGAGGTGGCAACATCATGCTTTGGGGCTGTTTCTATGCCAAGGGACCAGGACGACTGATCCGTGTACATGAAAGAATGAATGGGGCCATGTATTGTGAGATTTTGAGTGCAAACCTCCTACCAAAGGGGGGGAGAGAGAGAGAATAAAAAATAAAAAATTATATTTTTTATTATCTCTCTCTCCCCCCCTTTTTTCACACCATTTTTCCCTCTTTTTCCTTCTTTTTGGTTTTTCTATTATTCCCTCTTTCTCTCCTTTCTCTGTTTTTCTTTCTGGTGCATACACTATGGGCAAGGAATAGGTTGAATTCCCTACCTAAATATGGCTGCTGCAAGCGTCGTGCGCCGCAGCGCGCGTGCGCTCTGTCGGCCTCCGGAGTGGTTGGTACTGGACACGCGTCATGAATGGCAACATGCCCTTCAGTGACGCGCTCCGGACCTCCTACCCCGGAAGTACCGAGGGAGCGCATGCGCGGCGCCCGATAGTATGGCGCTCGCAATTGACTAATAACGTGGAGCAGCTGGCACGACCACATTTAAACCCTCACTCCTCCTCATACCACACTCCCTGAAGAAGCGAGGAGCGAAACGGCGTTGGAGTGGTGTGAGGGGGCCAGGGTATGTTCACTCATTATTTTCTTTATGTTTATGTGGTCTCCCATTTTGAATGTATTATTGAAGTGCTCAGGATCTCCCCATTAGTGAGAGCCTGCACATGGCAGGTATTTAAGAAAATGTATGGCAGCTAATCTTTCCTGAATGGGATTTTTGTGATGAACTAAATTTGATTTTTTCTTAGATGTATTGCACAAGCACTTTACGCTTATTGACTTTGGTATATATATTATTTCCATCACATTTCCATTTTTTTAAGTGACTACGGATGCCAAATTTATAATAAAGTGGGATTCCTTTGGGCTAATTTGTGTGCTTCTCTTTATATGGCGGTGTTTATAGCAATAAATTAACACATATTGTCTGCTATTTTTACTTAATTTTTCTAAGTTGGGATAAATTGATAAATATATTCTGTGCACTGGCACTTTATATTATATATATTTTTTATATTCTTGATATATATTCACACTATACCGCCACATCTAGATGAGTATGTTTGTTGGAATGGTGACTATGAACAATTTATCTAGTAATTGAATCTATGTGATAGACCCATTTGATGATATATAAATATTCCTTTTTTTTTTTGTGAGCATCCCCTTTCCCCTTCTTGAGTCTTATTTTAATTGTGTTTTATATTCATTTTTAATTTTAGTCTTGTTGTATGTTTTTATTTATGTATTCAATAAAAATTATGTATTAATAATTGTCTATATTGTAGTTCTTTATACCTCTTTGTTGGTTTACACCTGTGGAAAGTGCCTGTCACATATCCACAAGTTGTGTGCACAGCGGCTTGCCAGTGACATGCACTAGTGCGGTCTATACCCGGCAGGGACAAGCTGCAATCTCACATAGACCATAAGTCTGTATCAAGAATAGCTGAAGTCCCCTGGAACACTGGTCGTTATGGGGTCAGTTTGCTGTCTGTTGAACATGGGCATCATACTGACCCAATGTACAGTACAATTGTTCAATTGAACCTTTTACAACCCTTAAAATAAATCACAGTCCTGATTCCCAGTGCAAGTGGGCGGTCGCGTGATTGATTGTATGTGATTTGCACTGCTGTTGTAAGCAGCATGTACACAGTGTGTGGACCCATAGGATTACTATTCACCCCATACACTGCTCTATGCATGTGCTGCTTACAAGAGCAGCGTACTTCAGAGCGGTGTTTTGAGCAATTGGTGGGGGTTTCAGGACCCAGACCCCCACCGATCACAAGCTATTTGCAGTGCCTACTGTATATTTAACAAACAAATTGTTATAATACTAAATAAAATGCCTGGTACACTTTAAAGAACTATATTCATTTTAATGCCGATCTCTGCTGGCCGACAGTGATCACAGACGGCTCCTGGCAGCGATTCAGTGGCTTCTGTGGGGAGAACCCCCTTGTCAATCATCATGGCGTTGGCAGTGATCTCCCATCAACAGAGCAGCCCGGAAAAAAAAGATGCTCTGTTTAAGCGAAGCATCAGCACTGGGTAGGACAGGCAGGAAGTTAGCAACAATTTGCCTGTTAGCTTATAGGCCCTTAGTGAAAAAAAAAAAATAAACAGTTGCGGATAATCTCTTAGAGTTTTGAAAAAAAAAATCTATTTCTCCTAACTACAGTATTATTTCCTCCAATATGTAAAGTAGTGCGAATCTGGACCACTTGATAAGTGATAGGCCACGATAAGCACATCCAAATACAACGTATCAATGGTATGACGGCTTTGCGTTATATCGAGCTTACATTTATTGTTTAGATTTTATAATTGTGTCCTAAACTAGTAATAAATATAACAATCTATATTTTTACATAACATTGTTGTATTATGAAGGTTGGGGGCCCAGAAATATTTCTTTCATAGGGGCCTTCTGCAGTCTGTGTCCACCCCTGGGGCAGAGACTCGAGCATGTCACTCGAGCACCTGCGATACTCGGTGCATACCCGGTCACCAGATGCAAACTTAAGTAGCGAGCCCTTGCGCTCAACACTAGTCTCCATATCGTCATCATTGTTTTTCTTTTGAAAAGATACCAACACAACCCTAACCCTAGCCCTAATCGTAACCCTAACACAACCCTAACCCTAACACAACCCTAGACCTAATCCTAACCCTAACACCACCCTAACCCTAATTGTAACCCTAAAACAATCCTAACCCTAATTGTAACCCTAACCCTAACACAACCCTAACCCTAATCGTAACCCTAACCCTAAAACAACCCTAACACAACCCTAACCCTAACACAACTCTAACCCTAACACAACTCTAACCCTAATCCTAACCCTAATTGGAACCCTAACACGACCCTAATCCTAACCCTAATCGTAACCCTAATTGTAACCTTAACCCTAACACAACCCTAATCCTAACCCTAACCCTAACAGCAAAGAATAGGAAAAAAAATATTTTTTTATTTTATAATTTTTATCTAACTAAGGAGGGGGGGCAAAGGGAGATTTGATTTATTATTTTTTTTCTTGTGATCACTGTGATATGGTTTATCACAGTGATCAAAAGGAGCCATTTTTTTTACAGAAAGTTGACGGAGGGTCGGGGGAAGGATCAGGAAATCCCGGGGACGTGGGAGGAAGCAGGAGGGTTTGAGGGGCTTCATTTCTCTCTCCTCTGACGTGTATGTGACGCGCCCCCCTGGGCCATGTGTGTAGGGAAATACCCGGAGCCGGATCTCTGTATAATACTGGGGGTTGTAGTCTCTGTGGCGGCAACCCGGTCCCGTGGCTCAGGGTGGTCAAATTAATGGCAGTCTATTTATGTGGTTTTTATGATATTAAATGTCCGACTACACCACCCGTGGATTGCGGTCACTGAGAACCGCCGCTGCAGGGCAGACCGCTGAGGCTGATGTTGGGTGTGCAGCAGGGGGTAGTATAACTCCCCACGGGAGGAGTATAGCCTCAGGGCAGTGAGTGCAGATGGTGAGGGTTGTGGTACGTGGGCGCAGCAGAAATGACTCAGAGTCCGTGCAGTGCAGTTGGGGGTCTTTACTGTTGGTAATGAAGAAGGCCCTGCCAGGAGTACTGGCTAACATTAGAGGCCTGGTCAGTCTGTGAGCGAACAAGAGTCCCCCTGGCCAGGTGGAGGTGTAGGCCTTCCCGTCTGACTGCACTCTTCCTGTCTACCCTGCTGTAGTCGTGTAGTAGCCCACGTCCCTGAGTGTACCGTGTGGTGCTCACCCGTATGGCTGGTGACTTGGGGCCTTTGGTGCCTTCCTCTCCTCGATGGCGGTGCCGGTCCCTTGCTTGTGACTGAGCCTCCGGGCTTTCTATGGCCAGAGGACCTGAAATCCCCTGCCGTGTGGTTTCTGCTGCTGGGTGTATAATCCCCACAGCCTCGGACTCCATTGTCCGGTTCTCTGCGTCTTTCTGCCAGAACGAGCTCTGCTCCAGTCCCTGGTCTTCAGCTCCTGGCTCCTACAGAGCTCCTTGCTGCTGCTCTCACTCTGACGCTCTCTCTCTCTGACTCCGACTGACTAACCCCGCCCCAGATCCAGTTTATAAAGGGCAGGTTCCTCCCCTCCCTGGACTGGGGCAGGAGGTGTGGCATGCAATTTGCTCCTGACCAGGAAAACCCATGCTCGCTCTCAGACATAGTATTTCTACCACTGTGGCAACCAGACCCCTGGGGTGCCACATTCCCCCCTAGTAAATTTTAGTACTCCGGGACTAAACACATTTTATGAAAACATAACATAACAGGGTATAAACAATAACACAACAACATATGTACAAGAAGTTTAGTCTTTAGAGGTCACTGCGCTTCCGTAACCAGGTGTCCATGTCACCTAAGATGCAATTTGAGGGACCCGTCCCAAACCCTCCACGTAGGCCCTGGGGTGGCTACAGGGCATCGATGATCCCGAGTTGGACCACGTCTTCAGCCACCTCCACGGGTTTTTGTTCTGTGGTCTGGGACAAAAAGAGGCACTTTACAGGTGCAACTATATACACGGTACAGTTCCGGTTATTCACTGTCCATAACCTGTTAGTCCATGAACCCTGTCGGGTAACTAGAAAAACATAATTAGTACGCAGGCAACAAACATAAAACATTTGCGATATACAAGTATTTATATTACATTTTAAATTCTCCAGCGAGCGGGCATTTGACCCCTAGTGCTCCTGGTGGAACTTTGTAACACGCTATCCGGTGGTGTCCTTTCTGGGTCCCCTGTTTCTACCCCTTGTGTAGTGGGCTCACTAGTGTCTGCACTACAGGTATTTGGAGATGTTTTGGGTAGGCTGGGCAGCTTTCTGCGTACTCTTTGGCTCACTATGGGCACTGCTGGCTCACTACTAGCAGAGGGTTGATTCTCCTGAGCTGCTGGTATGGAATCTTCTGCCTCCAGGGCCGGTTGCTCCCCCAACTCTACTTGCTCTTCTGTAGGCCCTTGAGGGGCTGGCTGGAGAAAGGTAAGGACGGGTACCACAATAGCGTTGTTAATTTGCGTCCAGGACCGGGGAAATTCTCCGAGTACTGTACTGACCATTTCTTCCCTTTCCTCTGCGGGTTGAGGGCTATCTTGGTCTTCATCAGCTCTTTGCAGCTGCTCGGGACGCTTCTTCAGGTGGTCTCTGGAGACAGTGGCTGTGGTCTCTCCTCCATCCTTACTGATAACGCATACTTTCGGATTTTCATGGCTTGTTGGCAGTACTGTGTATGGTTCCTTCTCCCACTGGTCATCCAACTTATGGAGCCGCCTTTTCCTCTTCAAGACCTGCTCTCCAGGTGCCAGGGGAACTGCGGGAGCATGCTGGTTGTAAGTCCTCTCTTGCCTTTCTCTTGCTTGAGACAGACTTCTCTCAACACTCTCCTGCACTTTCCGGTATTGCTGCTGCCGTTCTGTATCCCAGTCTGCCTCTGGCGAGGTGTCCTCAGGTGTCAGGACTCCCATATCCAGGTCAATAGGCAGCTTACCAGGTCTTGCTCTCATTAGGTAAGTCGGGGTGCAGTTGGTGGAATTTGCTGGGATGTGGTTATACAAGTCCACCAGATCAGGCAGTTTTTCAGGCCACAGACTGCGTTCTTCCAGGGGCAACGTTTTCAGCAAGTCTATCACCACCTGGTTCATCTTCTCGCATAATCCGTTGGTTTAGGGGTGATAGGGCGTTGTCCTTATCTTCTTGCAGCCATACAGGTTGCAGAACTCCTGGAAGACCTCCACTTCGAAGGCTGGACCTTGGTCAGTCAACACTTGCTCCGGATACCCGTGTGGATGGCAGAAGTGCTGCTGGAAGGCTCTAGCTGCTGTCTGAACTGTTAAGTCCTTGACAGGGACCACCATCAGGAACCGGGAGTAGTGGTCTACGATGGTGAGGGTGTAGATGTACCCGGACCTACTTGGAGCCAGCTTCACATGGTCCAGGGCTACCAGTTCTAGTGGCTGCTTGGTGCTGATGGACTGCAGGGGAGTCTTCTGGCTGGCACGGTCCTTTCTTCTTAGATTGCACGGGCCGCAGTCTCTGCACCATCTCTCAATGGCCCCTCTCATGCCTACCCAGAAGAACCATTCACGCAACAGGAACTCCAGCTTCTTCCATCCAAAGTGCCCTGCTCCGTCGTGGTATGCCTCCAGGACCATAGCCGCGTCTCGTCTCGGGACCACTACCTGCCAGGTCAGCTCATGTGTCCGGGAGTTGACAATTCTCCGGCACAGCTTCCCCTTGTAGAGAAACAGTTTACTCTTCTCCTTTCACAGCTGTTTAGTTTCTTCTGGAGCGTCTGGGTCAAGGCGGGCATCAGCCTGTGTCAGCATCTCTTTTACCAGGTTGACGGCTGGGGCACTGTCTTGCGTCTCCGCCCAGCTGTAATGGGGTAAGGGATTGAACGTGGCAGAGTGCCTGTCCCTTACACGGTGGGAACACTGGGTAATCCCACGACGGTTGAACGCAGGGAGTTCAATCTCTTCCAGTTCTTCTGGATCTTCCCCTCCGTCCGGCAAGTTCGGCATCCTGGACAGGGCGTCTGCGTTGACATTTGTGCGTCCCGCCCGGTATTTGATGGTGAACTCATAGTTGGATTGGCGGGCCATTCATCTCTGTTCCAAGGCACCAAGTTTTGCAGTGTCCAGGTGTGTCAACAGGTTGTTGTCCGTGTACACGGTGAACTTGGAAGAGGCAAGATAATGTTTAAAGCGCTCTGTCACTGCCCATACCACTGCGAGGAACTCTAGCTTGAAGGAGCTGTTATTTTCAGGATTCGTTTCCGTGGGCCGGAGCTTCCTGCTGGCATAAGCGATTACCCATTCTCTGCCCTGTTGGATCTGGGACAGCACCGCCCCTAGCCCGATGTTGCTCGCGTCTGTGTGGAGAATAAAAGGCTGGCCGTAATCAGGGTACGCCAGGATTTCATCCCCCGTGAGGGCCATCTTCAGCTGGCGGAAAGACTCATCCTCCAGCTTGTCCCATTTGAAGGGCGGCTTCTTGTTTTTGGCCTTCCTGGACTAGCCTATCAGGAGGTCCTGCATAGGAGCTGCCATTTTGGTGAAACCGGGGATGAATCTTCGGTAGTAGCCTACCAACCCGAGGAACTGCCGCACTTCCTTTATGCTGGAGGGTCTTGGCCAGTCCTTAATCACTGTGATCTTATCAGGGTCTGGAGCTACTCCGTCAGCACTCACCACGTGTCCCAGGTACTGTACCCTTGGTTTCAGTAGATGACACTTGGAGGGTTTCACCTTTAGGCTGTAGCCTGCCAGGGCGTCAAACACCTCTGCTAGGTGTATTAGATGGTCCTCGTATGTTTTGGAATACACGATGACATCATCCAGGTAAAGCAGGACCATCTCGAAATTCCTGTGCCCCGGGCAGCACTCCATCAACCGCTGGAAGGTTCCTGGCGCGTTGCAGAGCCCGAACGGCATACAGTTGAATTCGCTGAGGCCCATCGGGGTGGTGAACGCGGTCTTCTCCTTGTTGGCCTCTGCTACAGGAACCTGCCAGTACCTGCTAGTAAGATCCAAAGTAGAAAATAAGTTAGCAGTTTTTAATGCAGCTAAGGACTCTTCTATTCTATGTAACAGGTATGCATCTTTGTGTGTGATACGGTTGACCTTCCTATAGTCTACACACATTCTCATGGTGCCATCTTTCTTTTTCACAAGAACTAGTGGAGCTGCCCAGGGGCTACAGCTGTCCCTGATTACCCCAGCCTCCTTCATTTCTCGTAACATTCCCTTGGCATTCTGATAGTGTGCAGGGGGTACAGGTCGGTATCTTTCCTTTATGGGTGGATGGTCTCCTGTGGGGATGTGGTGTTCTACCCCCTTTACTTGCCCAAAGTCTAGCGGGTGTTTGCTAAAGACTCTTTCGTACTCCTGCACCACCCGGTAGACTCCCTGTTTTTGGTGTGAGGGAGTGGAGTCGGTGCCCACATGCAGTTTCTGACACCAGTCCTCCATTTGTTTCTTGGAGCCGTTACCCTCCTCTGGTTGAGATGGAGGCAAGGGTTCCACGGCCTTTACAGAGTTTTGGTTAACGGTGAACAATTTGGCTAGAGTAGCATACCGGGGCAAGTATACTTCTCTTTCCCCAATGTTTAGGATGCGGACGGGTACCCTCCCATGGCGTACATCGACCACCCCCCGTGCTGTCAAAATGGTGGGCCTACTGTCTGAGTAGACGGGTTCTACCATGGCTTGGTAGTCCCTTCCTCTTAACCCAATTGCAGTCCGGCACCAGATCATCATCTCACTTTTTGTGGGCATGGCGATAGGGAACGGGTCACTCATCCTAACGCTACCAATCTCACCACCAGACAGTTCTACCTGTTGCCTTTTCATCAGGGCTCTGATCTCTTTTTGTAGGACACGCTGCTGGCTGGAGCTGGCATTCACCGCAACCTGTTGTAAAATGACAATTATCTCTGCAAGGCAATTTTCAATAACATTAGTACCCAAGGTTATCTTAGGGTGGCTTTCACGACGGTCAATGTCCACAATAATCAGTCCTTGCGCTGGCAGTTCAACTTTACCAATTTTTATGGTCACTTCCTTGAATCCCACCTGCGGTACGGGCTGACCATTGCTGGCGATGATGCTCAAATCGTCATCTGGGTAGCGGGTGATATCTGAGTCATTCCAGTACCTCTTAAAGAGCACATAGGGGATGGTGGTTACCTGTGACCCGGTGTCCAGTAGTGCACTCCAGGAATGTGACCCGGTGTCCAGGAATGCCATCCAGCACCATGGGCAAAACCGGTCGTCCCCCTACGTACTTATCATGCCAGCTCGATGGGCCTGATCGTCTTATGCCTGGGGGGTCGGCCCTCTGCCTCAGGTTGGGCCCATTTAAATGACAGTACCTTGCTATATGTCCTGGTTGATTGCAGCAGCGGCAGATGGGTTGTCCGTCCTAGTTGTAGCGGTCGCTGGGCCTTCCTCTGGACGATGGGATCCTTCTTTTTCGACTCCAAGGGACGTCCTCCAGACTGGAAGCCAGCTGGATCTTTCCTGGGGAAGACACCTGTAAAGACTGCACAGTTCTGGTTAGCGCGGCAACGCTTTTGGTCAGTTCTTGGACCTGATGGTGCAGGTCTGCAGCCGGGTCTTTGTCCAAAGCCTGTGCATCAGCTCCCACAGGCTCTGCAGACAAGGGCGCCGCCTCCTGGTGATAGGTGATAGCAGGGCGCCTGTGGGTTACAACGCCACCTGGTGCCGGTTCTCGGAGCACCTGAATGGCCCTGTCTTTGAACTGCGCAAAGTCCAAATCAGGGTTCTGCAGGGCCATTACACGCAGCTGGGTTCGGTGGGTGCTGGACTGTAGACCCTCAATGAACTGTTCAGTCAACAGCTTATCCTCATTCCGCACGCTGTCAGGGTCTGCCTGCTTGATGGCTCTCAGGGCCTCCTGCAAATTCAAAGCATAGTCCCGTATACTGTCTTGTGCCCGCTGTTTGCATCCATAAAATTTTAATTTAATCTCTGCTGAGGTGCGGGTATCAAAAGTGTCCTTTAGACGGGCCAGTATTTCCTTTACAGTCCCTTTTTCCCTGGCTGACCAGGACTTCACTTCTCTTTGGGCTGCCCCGATTAACTGGCCTGTCAGGATGCTCACTTTTTGTTGCTCGGACAGGGGGTATACTTTGAAGAGGCTATACAGTCTTTCTTTAAAGTCGCTCAGGGTATGCGACTCCCCTGAGTACTGGGGTAACCACGCCGCTCCGGGGATATACGGCATTGTGAACGGCATCACTGCAGCAGCAGCCGCGCTGGCGGTGGGAGCTCCCTCCATTCCTGGTGTCTTCCTCCCCCCTAGTTAACCGTGGCCTACCTTCCGTTGCTTTTTCTCCGTAGGCCGCAGCTCCGCAGGCGATCGTCGGGATCGAGGACCTTGTGTCGCTCGCTGATGACGTCGACGTCCGCTCGGCTCCTTCCAGGACCTTGCGCAGCATCAGTGCGTAAGGCGGGGCTTCAGCTCTCACACGCTTTTGGCGTCCACGCCCCTCTTCTTCCCGCGTGGCGTCCCAGAAATGGCGCCCAATGGCGGGAAAATGGCGGCGGAAGGCTGGAAAACGGTTGCGGATGGCGGGAAACCTCACCACGGTAATAGCACAGTCTTTCTTTCAGGCACGCAGTACCCGGTGGTTACGGGCACGAAATCCTGCCGACTACGCCAAAGTTGACGCGCCCCCCTGCGCCGTGTGTGTAATGAAATACCCGGAGCCGGATCTCTGTATAATACTGGGGGTTGTAGTCTCCGTGGCGGCAACCCGGTCCCGTGGCTCAGGGTGGTCAAACCAATGGCAGTCTATTTATGTGGTTTTTATGATATTAAATGTCCGACTACGCCACCCGTGGATTGCGGTCACTGAGAACCGCCGCTGCAGGGCAGACCGCTGAGGCTGATGTTGGGTGTGCAGCCGGGGGTAGTATAACTCCTCACGGGAGGAGTATAGCCTCAGGGCAGTGAGTGCAGATGGTGAGGGTTGTGGTACGTGGGCGCAGCAGAAATGACTGCTGGTAATGAAGAAGGCCCTGCCGGGAGTACTGGCTAACATTAGAGGCCTGGTCAGTCTGTGAGCGAACAAGAGTCCCCCTGGCCAGGTGGAGGTATAGGCCTTCCCGTCTGACTGCACTCTTCCTGGCTACCCTGCTGTAGTCGTGTAGTAGCCCACGTCCCTGAGTGTACCGTGTGGTGCTCACCCGTATGGCTGGTGACTTGGGGCCTTTGGTGCCTTCCGCTCCTCGATGGCGGTGCCGGTCCCTTGCTTGTGACTGAGCCTCCGGGCTTTCTATGGCCAGAGGACCTGAAATCCCCTGCCGTGTGGTTTCTGCTGCTGGGTGTATAATCCCCACAGCCTCGGACTCCGTTGTCCGGTTTTCTGCGTCTTTCTGCCAGGACGAGCTCTGCTCCAGTCCCTGGTCTTCAGCTCCTGGCTCCTACAGAGCTCCTTGCTGCTGCTCTCACTCTGACTCTCTCTCTCTCTGACTCCGACTGACTAACCCCGCCCCAGATCTAGTTTATAAAGGGCAGGTTCCTCCCCTCCCTGGACTGGGGCAGGAGGTGTGGCATGCAATTTGCTCCTGACCAGGAAAACCCATGTTCGCTCTCAGACATGGTATTTCTACCACTGTGGCAACCAGACCCCTGGGGTGCCACATATGTCATGTCAGAGGAGAGAGAAATCATTGTGACTGGGCACAATTTTTTTTTTACTTAATTGGCATTATTCACTGAATAACGGCGATCATGTGATCGGTGACCGGAAAAAACGGCCCTGATCATGTTATCCAGGGTCTCAGCTACCCCCGGTAGCATAGGGATTTTAGAAATGTGATATGTGTCAATTTATCTTTGAATATTTTAGCAAGGGTTTTATAAATTCAAGTAAGGCTCCATTCACATATCTGTGTGTCGTGCCAAAAGAACTCTCAAAAAAAATCTGTCTGCACATACCTGAAAGGTAACCTGTCACCAGGATTAAAGTGGCCAGTTTTTGTTTTTATTTTATTCTTGCTTGTTCCCTGAGTATTCTGCTTTTTTGTTTCTTTTTTAAGGCCACCATATGGTTCTCTAAATATGTTCTTTTTAATTGAGTGTTAATTTTTATTGTCTTTACCTAGGTGGCATTGCTCACATTGTAATTATGTTTGCCCGCCTAAAGACACTCCCCCAAAGAATCCAGTTAGCAAAGCCCCTTCCGTAAAAATCATAACCCTGATTGATCATTGCCTTTGCGCCTGTTTTTTTGTCTAGTTTTGTGTGTTTTACACCTTATTTTTGTTTGCATCCAATTCATTCTATTTGCGTTTTTTTACGTCTGTTTTATATGCGCTGACCTTTTTTTTGCTGGGGCATTATCTTCCTATGACTGCCGAGAGATTCATCACAGTAACTTGAGGAAGATGATGGAATAAATTCTGGCCTACAATCACTGGCAGTATTTGCATTTGATGTGATTATTCCATGAGGCTCTTCAATGTATGCTCCCTGTATCATACGCAGCATAGTTATGTACACATAATGTACAGGCTATGTATATATAGTATACTACACTAAAAATATTAAAATTGAGTATGACTAAATCTAATGCACATATACACACGTGGACAAAATTGTTGGTACCCTTCTGGAAAGTTAAGAAATACACACAGTGGTCACTGAAAAAGTTTGAAACTGATAAAAGTAATTTTCAATTAAAATTTACTGAATATCAACTAATGAAATCAGACATTGCATTTGTATTGTGGTTCAACAGGAAAATAGAGAAAAACTACTGGAAATGACCTGGACAAAAATGACGGTATCTCTAAAAAGATTGAAAGTAATTTGACCATAGGGACATGTTAAACTAAGTTGTGTCCTGTAATTAGCGTCATAGGTGTCTATAAACTTGGCCCTATCTTGGATCTCTTCATACCTAACTGACAGAACTTTCAGTGTCTCCCACTCACACACCACCTCCTCATCTCGCCCCCTATCTGTCGGTGTCCCCCAGGGTTCAGTCCTAGGACCCCTGCTCTTCTCCATCTACACCTTTGGCCTGGGACAGCTCATAGAGTCCCATGGCTTTCAGTATCACCTCTATGCTGATGACACACAGATCTACCTCTCTGGACCCGATATCTCCTTCCTACTAACCAAAATCCCACAATGTCTGTCCGCTATTTCATCCTTCTTCTCTGACAGATTTCTAAAACTTAACATGGACAAAACTGAATTCATCATCTTTCCACCATCTCACTCAACCCCCCACAACTGACATATCCATCAAAGTCAATGGCTGCCCAATCTCCCCAGTCCCGCATGCCCGCTGCCTCGGGGTAACCATGGACTTTAGCCTTTCCTTTCAACCACATATCCAAGACCTTTCCACTTCCTGCCGACTCCAGCTCAAAAATATCTCCTGGATCCGCACATTCCTCGACCACGAATATGTAAAAACACTAGTGCACGTCCTCATCATCTCCCGCCTTAACTACTGCAACCTCTTGCTCTGTGGCCTCCCTTTTACCACTCTTGCACCCCTCCATTCTATCCTAAACTCTACTGCCTGACTAATCAACCTGTCCCCTCGCTATTCCCCTGCCTCTCCTTTCTGTCAATCCCTTTACTGGCTCCCATTGCCCAGAGACTCTAGTTCAAAACCCTAACCACAGCATGCAAAGCCATCCACAACCTGTCTCCCCCATATATCTGTGACCTAGTCTCCCGGTACTTACCTACACGCAACTTCCGAGCGTCACAAGATCTCCTTCTCTACTCCCCTCTTATCTCTTATACAAGATTTCTCCTGTACATCCCCCCATACTCTGGAACTCTCTACCCCAACACATCAGACTCTTGCATACCGTGGAAACCTTCAAAAGGAACCTGTAGACCCACCTCTTCCGACAAGCCTACAACCTGCAGCAACCCTCGCTCCACCATTCGCTGCTGGACCCGCTCTACCCTCACCTACTGTATCCTCCCCCATCCCCAACTTGTATTGTTCAGATTTATTGTAATTGTTTGTGCTATGTATATCCCTTTCACATGTAAAGCACCATGTAATGAATGATGGTATAATAATAAATAATAATAATAATAATAAAAACTTGTAATCAGTCAGTCTGCCTATTTAAAGTGTGAAAAGTAGTCATTGTGCTGTTTGGTATCATGGTGTTTACCACACTGAGCATGGAACAAAGAAAGCTAATGAGAAAGTTGTCTCAGGAGATCAGAAAGAAAATGATAGACAAACATGTTATAGGTAAAGGCTATAAGAACATCTCCAGACAGTTTTATGTTCCCTGTACTACATTTGCATATATTATTCAGAAGTTTAAGGTCTATAGGACTGTAGCCAACCAACCTGGATGTGGCTGAAATAGGAATATTGATGACAAATTGAAGAGACCTAAAGAACCCAGAACAACTTCCAAAAAGATTAGAGGTGAACTCCAAGGTCAATGTACATCAGTGTTAGATTGTATCATCCATCATTGTCTTGCCCAAAGTGGACTTTGTGGGGCTTTATGGCTTCAGGGAGAATATCCTTTGGACAGATGAGACAAAAACTGGAGCTTTTTGGCAAGTTACATCAGCTCTATGTTCACAGATTCTAAGACGAAGCATACAAAAAGAAGAACATTGACCTGTGAAACATGGAGGAGACTCAAGACAGGGGGTCTTGAATCTCTGCAAGATACAATGAGATCTCAAGACTATCAAGGCAATCTGGAGCGAATTGTGCTGCCCAGTGTCAGAGAGCTTGGTCTGAGTCACAGGTCATGGGTCTTCCAACAGGATAATGACCCAAAACACACAAGAATGGCTAAGTGCAGTATTCTGAAGTGGCCTTCTATGAGCCATTATCTAACTCCTATTGAACATCTATGGAAGGAGCTGAAACATGCCAGCTGGAGAAGGCAACCTTTAACCCTGAGACAGATGGAGCAGTTTGCTCATGATGATAAAATACCTGTGGACAGGTGCAGAAGTCTCATTGAGAGTTACAGAAATCATTTGTTTGCAGTGATTGCCCCAAAAGGTTGTGCAACAAAATATTAAGGTAAGGGTACTATAATTTTTGTCCAGGGCATTTTCATTATTTTTATTTATTTTTTTTTAATTTCTGTTGAACCAAATTTCAAAGGCAACGTCTGATTTTCATTAGTTGATATTCAGTAAATTTAAATGGAAAATTACAGAGGCGTACCAACAATCTTGTCCACGTGTGTGTGTGTGTGTATATATACTGTATATATATATGTATATAATGGGAGAAGTGTGTCTCTGTCTGAAGCCTCGATAGACTGCCCAAGCGCGACGCACCTGCGCAGTCTGGACCCCACAGAGGAACGCATCCCCATCCTAAACGAGGATGTGGATTGTGGCGCCGGAGATCGCGGTATGCGTCAGCACTGAACGCATACCGCGATCTCCGGCACCATAACAACTTACCAATCCAGGAGGCCAGTTGCCGCGGCGTCTCTTCGGGCAGAAGGCCGGGATCCACCGTCGGAATCGGCACATGCGCATAGCACGCTTCTGGCGCCGTTTTATTGAAGACACATTGCAAGTGTGTCTTCAATAGACACATTGAAGACACACTTGCAGTGTGTCTTCAACAAAATGGTGCCGGAAAGCGCGGACTGGGCATGCCCTGATCCGGCGTCACAGTTCTTTCCCGCCCTCTCCTGACATCACTTATAATTTAAATATGTTATGTACCCCTGGCGCCGGAAAGCGCGGACTACGAAGGCGCTGATCAGGCATCACAGTCCTTCCCACGCCCTCTCCCGCCCTCTCCTGACATCACTAATAATTTAAATATGTAACGTACCCCCACACTTCGCCGCCATTTTAAAGACAGAAGATTTCTGCGTCACACAGTGCCTCTGGTCTTAAAAAAAAACATTTTGTACTATATATAAATATATATATTACACATATACTGTATCTATATATATATATCTAAAGAAGATACTATATACAAATATACATATATATATCTACTATATAGAATAGTCATCAGAGTACTGCAACACAGTCAGCGGAGCAATTCCACACAAAATACGTCAGCGGAGCAATCCAGCAACAAAATACGTCAGCGGAGCAATCCCGCACAAAATACGTCAGCGGAGCAATCCGACACAAAATACGTCAGCGGAGCAATCCCACAACAAAATATGTCAGCGGAGCAACACCGTACAAAATACGTCAGCGGAGCAATCCCACAACAAAATACGTCAGCGGAGCAATCCCGCACAAAATACGTCAGCGGAGCAATCCCACAACAAAATACGTCAGCGGAGCAATCCCGCACAAAATACGTCAGCGGAGCAATCCCACAACAAAATACGTCAGCGGAGCAACACCGCACAAAATACGTCAGCGGAGCAATCCCACAACAAAATACGTCAGCGGAGCAATCCCGCACAAAATACGTCAGCGGAGCAATCCCACAACAAAATACGTCAGCGGAGCAACACCGCACAAAATACGTCAGCGGAGCAATCCCACAACAAAATACGTCAGCGGAGCAGCACTGTACTAAATACCTCAGCGGAGCAACCCCACAAAATGTCAGCGGAGCAATCCCGCACAAAATACATCAGTGGAGCAATCCCGCACAAAATACGTCAGCGGAGCAATCCCACAACCAAATACGTCAGCGGAGCAACCCTGCACAAAATACGTCAGCGGAGCAATCCCGCACAAAATATGCCAGTGGAGCAATCCAGCCACTTTCTACTGAATATATATATATATATATATATATATATATATATATAATACGTCAGCACAGCAATCCAGCCACTTTCTACTGAATATATATATATATATATATATAAAATATGTCAGCAGAGCAATCCAGCCACTTTCTACTGTATATATATATATATATATATAAAGTACATCAGCGGAGCAATCCAGACACTTTGTACTGAATATATATATATAATACATCAGCGGAGCAATCCAGCCACTTTTTTTGACAATATCAAACGTCAGCAGAGCTAAATATTTTCATTAAAGTTTACAACCTTATTCGTTCCATAATTCCATAATAATGCCCCCCAAACACCAGCAAGTTCTTTTTGAGGAGGAAACTCACGCAAAAAAATCAAAAAGGGCTGCAGCTGAAAAGGTTTGTAGAAGTAGGGGTAAAAAACAGCATCTTAAATTGCAGCGTGAAAAAAATACTGTCAGAAGAAGGGCTGACTGTCATAATCTCACCCAAAAAAGCGTCAACAGATGCGCGAAGCTGACGCTGAAAGGCATAGTTCTGCCCCAGAGAGTATGACAAAAGGTGAGCTTCAACAGCATCGCAGAGCCAATGCTGCGAGACACAGAGTAGCCCGTACTAAACAACCTGCCCGCCGGGGTAAGAACGTAAGATTTCGCAACACTGCTTTGCTTGCTGAAAACTTCAATGAAGACGACATTGAGGCATGCTATCTTGGCCCAATGAACAACAAATGCTCATTTTGTAATGCCAACCATTTCCAAAATGAAATTACAACAAACTGTTGTCATAATGGAACCATCAAACTGGAAGAAGTACGAATGCATCCCTATTAGTGTTGAGCGAGCACTAAAATGCTCGGGTGCTCGAAGCTCGGGCCGAACTCACCGTGATACTCGGGTGCTCGACCCAAGCAACGAGCCCAATGTTATTTTATGGGAGACCCGAGCATTTTTGCGGCGGCACTCCCGGCAGTCTGTAGAAAGCCTAAAAAGTGCCCAAAACGATAGTGACAGTGCTCAAAAGACATGGGGGCAGCATGGGGATCTCCCCTGGAAGCATTTCTGACCCCCAGGTCACTGCTGTCAACAACGTGGTCCGAGGTATTAAGCCACTTTTACGGGCTCACAATAAAATGTTCAAAAACGAAACTGAAACGGTTTTCTTGTGAAATATGTTAAGGAATTTCCTTTCCAGGGTAAAGACTTGTGTATAAGGTAAAATAAATAACCAAAAGCAAAAATACTCCTCCAGACCTTGGGCTATGTTCACAAGTAGCATTTTTCATGCATTTTTGCACTTTTGTATTGCTTTCAACCGTGACAAATGCATTCACTGGGAGAGGGAATTTTAACATTTTACAACCTTATCTGGCAATGTGCTGTGTGACACATGCATACAGTGTTGAAAAGACATGGGAACAGCATGGGGAAGACGCCTGGAAGCATCTCTGACTCCCGGGTGACTGCCTAAAAGTGTGCCCATCAGAAGTGATCCTTGCCGCATCAGAAGATGCAGACTTGCAACTATCCTCTTGCAAGTCCTTGTCCCAGGGCAGTGTTCAATTGTACCTCCCCCATTCCTTGCAATGCAAGCACAAATATTCAGCCAACCACCCACCCACCCGCAGGCTGCAATACCATACTGCTAGCTTTCACTTGAAATAGGGCCTTCTAGTTTGGAGGAGGCCGAAGCTGGCCACTACCTCATGGCTGCTTCGGCAGCGAGGTATCCATACTCAGTCCCCAGCTGCCCGGTGGCCGGGTGTCCACGCTCGTTCCCCAGCCGCCAGGGGGCGTCCGGGTGTCCATACTCAGTCCCCAGCCGCCCCGCGGCCGGGTGTCCATAAACGGTCCCCAGCCGCCCCTATTTCTCCTGTCACCTTCCCACACACTTTTCTTAGCCTGGCCTGCTTTAGGGCAGCATTGGACGAGCCCACCAGAGAACCAGACTCCTCCGGTGGGCCCTGGCTTCTCCATCAGGGGAGTTGAGAGTGCCAAGGTGAGGAGCATGATGATGATGATAGAAGTTAGCATCTGCTTTGTTTTCTCTTAATGCAAGCGTAAATGTGCAGCCTGCCACCCACCCACCCGCAGGCTGCAATGCCATACTGCTAGCTTGCACTTGAAATGGGGCCTTTTAGTTTGGAGTAGGTCGAAGCTGGCCACTACCTCATGGCTGCTTCGGCGGCCTGGTATCCATACTCGGTCCCCAGCCGCCCGGCGGCTGGGTGTCCACACCCGGTCCACAGTCGTCAGGGGGCGGCCGGGTGTCCATACTCGGTCCCCAGCCGCCCCGCGGCCGGGTGTCCACACATGGTCCCCAGCCGCCTGGGGGCGGCCGGGTGTCCATAAACAGTCCCCAGCCACCCCTATTTCTCCTGTCACCTTCCCACACACTTTTCTTAGCCTGGCCTGCTTTAGGGCAGCATTGGACGAGCCCACGAGAGAACCAGACTCCTCCGGTGGGCCCTGGCTTCTCCATCAGGGGAGCTGAGAGTGCCAAGGTGAGGAGCATGATGATGATGATAGAAGTTAACATCTGCTTTGTTTTCTTGGAATGCAAGCGCATGTATGTAGTAGCGGCTAGGCCTGAGGTGGTCAGCATTTTGGCGCATATCCTACCTCCTCCGAGGATTGCTGGATGTTTTCCTGCTACTATCCCAGTTCTATTGACTCCCGTTAAAACAAAGCTTCAGGTGATGAATGATGGATGAGTTGGTGGCAAAGGAGAAAGAGCAGGAGGAACAGGGACCATTCACATCAATATCAGGCCAGTCAACCACACATGTCTTGTAGGATATGTTTCTGCACCAAAAGGAGCGCTTCGGCTACACAGTTATAGGGCATACAGTGAGTGCAATGCCTACCAAAAATTTAGAGGCACTCCAATGCCCCTTGGAAGTGACATAGAGGTCAGAGGGCCTTAACTAAACCATTTTTTCCATTTATAGCAACTGGGTCTCCTGTACACTGTTGGCCTAAGCAATGAATGGAAGGCTTTTCAAAAATTATGAGGAACTGCAATGCCCCTTGAAACAGACGTGAATTACAGCGAACTAAAAACCTTCTACCCATTATTGGGGAGTGGGTCTCCCTTAGTGTTTTAATGCCCATTGGAAGAGCTGTGAAGTTCAGAGTGGTTTAACATGATGGTTTCAATACGCCTTGGAAGACACGTGGAGGTCACAGTAGCTTAACAAGATGGTTTTCATTCCCCTTGGAAGAGCTGTGGAGTTCAGAGTGGTTCAACAAGATGGTTTTCATGCCCCTTGGAAGAGACGTGGAATTCACAGTAGCTTAACAAGACAGTTTTAATGCCCCTTGGAAGAGCGGTGGAAGTTGCAGTGGAATAAAAAGACAATATCAATGCCCCTTGGAAGAGTGGTGGAGGTCACAGTAGCTTAACAAGACAGTTTTAATGCCCCTTGGAAGAGCTGTGGAGTTCAGAGTGATTTAACAAGATGGTTTTCATGCCCCTTGGAAGAGCTGTGGAGTTCAGAGTGGTTTAACAAGACGGTTTTAATGCCCCTTGGAAGAGATGTGGAGGTCACAGTAGCTTAACAAGACAGTTTTAATGCCCCTTTGAAGAGACATGGAGGTCACAGTAGCTTAACAAGACAGTTTTAATGCCCCTTGGAAGAGTGGTGGAGGTCGCAGTGGAATAAAAAGACAATATCAATGCCCCTTGGAAGAGTGGTGGAGGTCACAGTAGCTTAACAAGACGGTTTTAATGCCCCTTGGAAGAGATGTGGAGTTCAGAGTGGTTTAACAAGACGGTTTTAATGCCCCTTGGAAGAGCTGTGGAGTTCAGAGTGGTTTAACGAGACGGTTTTAATGCCCCTTCGAAGAGACGTGGAGGTCACAATAGCTTAACAAGACAGTTTTAATGCCCCTTGGAAGAGTGGTGGAGGTCGCAGTGGAATAAAAAGACAATATCAATGCCCCTTGGAAGAGTGGTGGAGGTCACAGTGGAATAAAAAGACAATATCAATGCCCCTTGGAAGAGTGGTGGAGGTCACAGTAGCTTAACAAGACGGTTTTAATGCCCCTTGGTAGAGCTGTGGTATTCAGAGTGGTTTAACAAGATGGTTTTCATGCCCCTTGGAAAAGCTGTGGAGTTCAGAGTGGTTTAACAAGATGGTTTTAATGCCCCTTGGATGAGACGTGGAGGTCACAGTAGCTTAACAAGACGGTTTTCATGCCCCTTGGAAGAGCTGTGGAGTTCAGAGTGGTTTAACATGACGGTTTTAATGCCCTTTGGAAGAGACGTGGAGGTCACAGTAGCTTAACAAGACGGTTTTAATGCCCCTTGGAAGAGCTGTGAAGTTCAGAGTGGATTAACAAGATGGTTTTAATACCCCTTGGAAGAGACGTGGAGGTCACAGTAGCTTAACAAGACGGTTTTCATGCCCCTTGGAAGAGATGTGGAGTTCAGAGTGGTTTAACAAGACGGTTTTCATGCCCCTTGGAAGAGACGTGGAGGTCACAGTAGCTTAACAAGACAGTTTTAATGCCCCTTGGAAGAGTGGTTGAGGTCGCAGTGGAATAAAAAGACAATATCAATGCCCCTTGGAAGAGTGGTGGAGGTCACAGTAGCTTAACAAGATGGTTTTCATGCCCCTTGGAAGAGCTGTGCAGTTCAGAGTGGTTTAACATGTCGGTTTTAATGCCCTTTGGAAGAGACGTGGAGGTCACAGTAGCTTAACAATACGGTTTTAATGCCCCTTGGAAGAGACGCGGAGGTCACAGTAGCTTAACAAGACGGTTTTAATGCCCCTTGGAAGAGCTGTGGAGTTCAGAGTGGTTTAACAAGACGGTTTTAATGCCCCTTGGAAGAGACGTGGAGGTCACAGTAGCTTAACAGAACAGTTTTAAAGCCCCTTGGAAGAGTGGTGGAGGTCGCAGTGGAATAAAAAGACAATATCAGTGCCCCTTGAAAGAGTGGTGGAGGTCACAGTAGCTTAACAAGACGGTTTTAATGCCCCTGGAAGAGCTGTGGAGTTCAGAGTGGTTTAAAGAGATGGTTTTAATGCCCGTTGGAAGAGACGTGGAGGTCACAATAGCTTAACAAGATAGTTTTAATGCCCCTTGGAAGAGTGGTGGAGGTCGCAGTGGAATAAAAAGACAATATCAATGCCCCTTCAAAGAGTGGTGGAGGTCACAGTAGCTTAACAAGATGGTTTTAATGCCCCTTGTTAGAGCTGTGGTATACAGAGTGGTTTAACAAGACGGTTTTCATGCCCCTTGGAAGAGCTGTGGAGTTCAGAGTGGTTTAACATGACGGTTTTAATGCCCCTTGGGAGAGACGTGGAGGTCACAGTAGCTTAACAAGACGGTTTTCATGCCCCTTGGAAGAGCTGTGGAGTTCAGAGTGGTTTAACATGACGGTTTAAATGCCCTTTGGAAGAGACGTGGAGGTCACAGTAGCTTAACAAGACGGTTTTAATTCCCCTTGGAAGAGCTGTGAAGTTCAGAGTGGTTTAACAAGATGGTTTTAATACCCCTTGGAAGAGACGTGGACGTCACAGTAGCTTAACAAGACGGTTTTCATGCCCCTTGGAAGAGCTGTGGAGTTCAGAGTGGTTTAACAAGACGGTTTTCATGCCCCTTGGAAGAGACGTGGAGGTCACAGTAGCTTAACAGAACAGTTTTAAAGCCCCTTGGAAGAGTGGTGGAGGTCGCAGTGGAATAAAAAGACAATATCAATGCCCCTTGGAAGAGTGGTGGAGGTCACAGTAGCTTAACAAGACGGTTTTAATGCCCCTGGAAGAGCTGTGGAGTTCAGAGTGGTTTAAAGAGATGGTTTTAATGCCCGTTGGAAGAGACGTGGAGGTCACAATAGCTTAACAAGATAGTTTTAATGCCCCTTGGAAGAGTGGTGGAGGTCGCAGTGGAATAAAAAGACAATATCAATGCCCCTTCAAAGAGTGGTGGAGGTCACAGTAGCTTAACAAGACGGTTTTAATGCCCCTTGGTAGAGCTGTGGTATACAGAGTGGTTTAACAAGACGGTTTTCATGCCCCTTGGAAGAGCTGTGGAGTTCAGAGTGGTTTAACATGACGGTTTTAATGCCCCTTGGGAGAGACGTGGAGGTCACAGTAGCTTAACAAGACGGTTTTCATGCCCCTTGGAAGAGCTGTGGAGTTCAGAGTGGTTTAACATGACGGTTTAAATGCCCTTTGGAAGAGACGTGGAGGTCACAGTAGCTTAACAAGACGGTTTTAATTCCCCTTGGAAGAGCTGTGAAGTTCAGAGTGGTTTAACAAGATGGTTTTAATACCCCTTGGAAGAGACGTGGAGGTCACAGTAGCTTAACAAGACGGTTTTCATACCCCTTGGAAGAGCTGTGGAGTTCAGAGTGGTTTAACAAGACGGTTTTCATGCCCCTTGGAAGAGACGTGGAGGTCACAGTAGCTTAACAAGACAGTTTTAATGCCCATTGGAAGAGACGTGGAGGTCACAGTAGCTTAACAAGACGGTTTTCATGCCCCATGGAAGAGCTGTGGAGTTCAGAGTGGTTTAACATGACGGTTTTAATGCCCTTTGGAAGAGACGTGGAGGTCACAGTAGCTTAACAAGACGGTTTTAATGCCCCTTGGGAGAGCTGTGAAGTTCAGCGTGGTTTAACAAGATGGTTTTAATACCCCTTGGAAGAGACGTGGAGGTCACAGTAGCTTAACAATACGGTTTTCATGCCCCTTGGAAGAGCTGTGGAGTTCAGAGTGGTTTAACAAGACGGTTTTAATGCCCTTTGGAAGAGACGTGGAGGTCACAATAGCTTAACAAGATAGTTTTAATGCCCCTTGGAAGAGTGGTGGAGGTCGCAGTGGAATAAAAAGACAATATCAATGCCCCTTCGAAGAGTGGTGGAGGTCACAGTAGCTTAACAAGACGTTTTTAATGCCCCTTGGTAGAGCTGTGGTATACATAGTGGTTTAACAAGACGGTTTTCATGCCCCTTGGAAGAGCTGTGGAATTCAGAGTGGTTTAACATGACGGTTTTAATGCCCCTTGGAAGAGACCTGGAGGTCACAATAGCTTAACAAGACGGTTTTCATGCCCCTTGGAAGAGCTGTGGAGTTCAGAGTGGTTTAACATGACGGTATAAATGCCCTTTGGAAGAGACGTGGAGGTCACAGTAGCTTAACAAGACGGTTTTAATGCCCCCTGGAAGAGCTGTGAAGTTCAGAGTGGTTTAAAGAGATGGTTTTAATGCCCGTTGGAAGAGACGTGGAGGTCACAATAGCTTAACAAGATAGATTTAATGCCTCTTGGAAGAGTGGTGGAGGTCGCAGTGGAATAAAAAGACAATATCAATGCCCCTTCAAAGAGTGGTGGAGGTCACAGTTGCTTAACAAGACGGTTTTAATGCCCCTTGGTAGAGCTGTGGTATACAGAGTGGTTTAACAAGACGGTTTTCATGCCCCTTGGAAGAGCTGTGGAGTTCAGAGTGGTTTAACATGACGGTTTTAATGCCCCTTGGGAGAGACGTGGAGGTCACAGTAGCTTAACAAGACAGTTTTCATGTCCCTGGGAAGAGACGTGGAGGTCACAGTAGCTTAACAAGACGGTTTTCATGCCCCTTGGAAGAGCTGTGGAGTTCAGAGTGGTTTAACATGACGGTTTTAATGCCCTTTGGAAGAGACGTGGAGGTCACAGTAGCTTAACAAGACGGTTTTAATGCCCCTTGGGAGAGCTGTGAAGTTCAGCGTGGTTTAACAAGATGGTTTTAATACCCCTTGGAAGAGACGTGGAGGTCACAGTAGCTTAATAAGACGGTTTTCATGCCCCTTGGAAGAGCTGTGGAGTTCAGAGTGGTTTAACAAGACGGTTTTAATGCCCTTTGGAAGAGACGTGGAGGTCACAATAGCTTAACAAGATAGTTTTAATGCCCCTTGAAAGAGTGGTGGAGGTCGCAGTGGAATAAAAAGACAATATCAATGCCCCTTCGAAGAGTGGTGGAGGTCACAGTAGCTTAACAAGACGGTTTTAATGCCCCTTGGTAGAGCTGTGGTATACAGAGTGGTTTAACAAGACGGTTTTCATGCCCCTTGGAAGAGCTGTGGAGTTCAGAGTGGTTTAACATGACGGTTTTAATGCCCTTTGGAAGAGACGTGGAGGTCACAGTAGCTTAACAAGATGGTTTTAATGCCCCTTGGAAGAGCTGTGAAGTTCAGAGTGGATTAACAAGATGGTTTTAATACCCCTTGGAATAGACGTGGAGGTCACAGTAGCTTAACAAGACGGTTTTCATGCCCCTTGGAAGAGCTGTGGAGTTCAGAGTGGTTTAACAAGACGGTTTTCATGCCCCTTGGAAGAGACGTGGAGGTCACAGTAGCTTAACAATACAGTTTTCATGCCCCTTGGAAGAGACGTGGAGGTCACAGTAGCTTAACAAGACAGTTTTAATGCCCCTTGGAAGAGTGGTTGAGGTCGCAGTGGAATAAAAAGACAATATCAATGCCCCTTGGAAGAGTGGTGGAGATCACAGTAGCTTAACAAGATGGTTTTCATGCCCCTTGGAAGAGCTGTGCAGTTCAGAGTGGTTTAACATGTCGGTTTTAATGCCCTTTGGAAGAGGCGTGGAGGTCACAGTAGCTTAACAATACGGTTTTAATGCCCCTTGGAAGAGACGCAGAGGTCACAGTAGCTTAACAAGACGGTTTTAATGCCCCTTGGAAGAGCTGTGGAGTTCAGAGTGGTTTAACAAGACGGTTTTAATGCCCCTTGGAAGAGACGTGGAGGTCACAGTAGCTTAACAGAACAGTTTTAATGCCCCTTGGAAGAGTGGTGGAGGTCGCAGTGGAATAAAAAGACAATATCAATGCCCCTTGGAAGAGTGGTGGAGGTCACAGTAGCTTAACAAGACGGTTTTCATGCCCCTTGGAAGAGCTGTGCAGTTCAGAGTGGTTTAACATGACGGTTTTAATGCCCTTTGGAAGAGACGTGGAGGTCACAGTAGCTTAACAATACGGTTTTAATGCCCCTTGGAAGAGCTGTGAAGTTCAGAGTTGTTTAACAATATGGTTTCAATACCCCTTGGAAGAGACGTGGAGGTCACAGTAGCTTAACAAGATGGTTTTCATGCCCCTTGGAAGAGCTGTGGAGTTCAGAGTGGTTTAACAAGACGGTTTTCATGCCCCTTGGAAGAGACATGGAGGTCACAGTATCTGAAGAAGACAGTTTTAATGCCCCTTGGAAGAGACGCGGAGGTCACAGTAGCTTAACAAGATGGTTTTAATGCCCCTTGGAAGAGCTGTGGAGTTCAGAGTGGTTTGACAAGACAGTTTTAATGCCCCTTGGAAGAGTGGTGGAGGTCGCAGTGGAATAAAAAGACAATATCAATGCCCCTTGGAAGAGTGGTGGAGGTCACAGTAGCTTCACAAGACGGTTTTAATGCCCCTTGAAAGAGCTGTGGAGTTCAGAGTGGTTTAAGAAGACGATTTTCATGACTCTTGGAACAGCTGTGTAGTTCAGAGTGGTTTAACAAGACGGTTTTAATGCCCCTTGGAAGAGACGTGGAGGTCACAGTAGCTTAACAAAACAGTTTTAATGCCCCTTGGAAGAGACGTGGAGGTCACAGTAGCTTAACAAGATGGTTTTAATGCCCTTTGGAAGAGACGTGGAGGTCACAGTAGCTTAACAAGACGATTTTAATGCCCCTTACAAGAGCCATGCAGTACAGCATATTAAGAACATTATTCCCATTATTGGGGAGTGGGTCTCCCATAGACTTTGCCTATGCCTTCCAAGCAAAAGCTGCCAAAAATTAGGACGGAGGAACTTGCAATGCTGGTAACACTGACCACTTTCACCCTGGTGGTATAGTGGTGGAGGCTGAGGATAAGGAGAAGAGCAAAATACAGCCGAAATGAGGAAGCGTATACCCATGTGTGGGTATGAAGCGGTGCATGGGAATACACCTACAGAAATAACACAGTGGATTTGACTTTATGTTACTCTGCTGTCATTTGGTGGTGATGAGAAGTCTGGCCCAATCCAGCCCTTGTTCATTTTGATAAGGGTCAGCTTGTCAGCATTGTCAGTTGACAGGCGAGTGCGCTTATCAGTTATAATTCCCCCAGCGGCACTAAAAACACGCTCCAATAACACGCTAGCGGCAGGGCAGGCCAGGACCTCCAAGGCGTACAGAGCGAGTTCATTCCAAGTGTCCAGCTTGGATTCCCAATAATTAAAAGGCACAGAGGAATCACGGAGGACGCTGGTACGGTCGGCAAGGTACTCCCTCATCATCTTTTGAAACTTTCCACTCCTTGTGAGAGTACCCCGCGCCTCAGGGCCTGTAAGCTGGGCGGGTCTGAGAAAACTGTCCCAGAACGTTGACAGTGTTCACCTGCCTCTGCTGGATTGGAGTTGCGTCTCTCTCGCCTATTCGCCTTGGTTTGGCAACGATCTGTGACCTCTGCCGCTAGAGTGTTCAGATGGGATTTTTTTAAACAGTTCGGCAGCAAGGGCCTTCTTGTACTGCCCCATTTTTGTAGACCTCTCCACCTCAGGAATAAGAGAGTGAAAGTTCTCCTTGTTGCGGGGGGTATAAAAGTGTCACCAACCAGTAATGACTGTCACCCAATATTTTGACAACGCGAGGGTCACGGTTAAGGCAGCGTAATATAAAGTCAGCCATGCATGCCAGACTTGTAACAGGCAAGACTTCCGTGTTCTCACCAAGATGACGACTAACCATGCTTTCCTCCCTCCTCCATCCCTGGCCACAAGCACTTGTCCACATGTCCGTTGTCAGGTGGACTCTACCAGTAAGTGCGTTGTCGAGGGCTCGGCAGATGTTTTGGGACACGTGCTTGTGTAGTGCGGGGATGGCACACTGGGCAATATAGTGTCGGCTGGGGACCGAGTACCAAGGGACGGCCACCGCCATAAGGTTGCGGAAGGATTCCGTCTCCACCAGCCTAAAAGGGAGCATTTCCAACGCAAGCAGTCATGAAATGTGCGAATTTAGGACTGTGGCCTGTGGGGCGTTGGCTGCGAATTTGCTCTTTTGTTCAAAGGTCTGGGATATGGACAATTGAACGCTGCGGTGGGACGTGGATGTGGACGTTGATGCTGTTTCTTGAGAAACTGCCATAACAAGTGAAGACTGAGAGGAGTGGGTATCTTTGCATGCAGTATGGACAGGGGATTGACTTGCACGCACAACAGGGGGTTCACTTACACGCACAACAGCGGAAGAAGCAGTGGTGACACCCGCTGACACTGGTCGTGGACCCTGGAGTTCGCCCCACAAAGTCGGGTGCTTTGCTGACATGTGCCTGATCATGCTGGTGGTGGTCAAGCTGGTAGTTTTGTCACCCCTGCTGATGCTGGCATGGCAGGTGGCACAAATGGCCTTTTTGGGGTTATCAGCAGAGTCTTTAAAAAAATTCCATACTCTGGAAGGCCGACCGGTTGTACTGGCAATGTCCCTCGTGTTGGTGTTACGCGGAACGGTTGCCCGCTTCTGTTTGCGGCCACCACACTGCTTCTTCCTGCCTGTTGGGGTACTCTGCCTCCCTCCCCCTGTGTGCTGCTGGCCTTGCTCTGCTTGTCCTCCTGCCACGTTGGGTCAGTTACTAGATCATCCACCACCTCCTCCTCTTCCACTTGTGCACCACAATCCTCCTTCTCACTTCGTGGCAATTGTGTCTCGTCATCGTCCACCTCTTGTGACAAATTGCCATCGTCGACTTCCTGTGGCCGTGGCTGTTCAAATATTTGGGCTTTGCTACATGGGATGTCCTCTTCCACCACTTCAAGCGGAGCAGGCGAGGGGCACAAATATGGAAATGGACCAGTGAACAGCTCTTCAGAGTGTCCAACTGTGGTGTCAGTTGCTGTCTGACGACACTCGGCATGGTGGGAGGAAGGAGTATCAGGGTGATGAGGAGTATGCGATCGAGACTCATGGCTACTAAAACTTGACCGTGTGGAAGACAGAGCGGAGTTGGTGGTGCCCAGTTAACTGGAAGTATATCTGCTATCCAATTAATAACCTGTTCACATTGATCAGTTCGCAATACTGGTGTTGTAGTGTGCTTACCTAGTAATTCGGTCAAGAAGTGGGAGCAAGAAGATGTGGCTGTTGGTTGTGGCACATTTTCACCTTGGCCACGGCCCCAACCTCTACACGCACCATGACCAGAACGTCCAGTTCCACGTGCCTTGCCACGCGCCTTGCCCATTATAAATGAAGTAAAATAGCTTACAGTCACACTATCAATGGAAGGAAGTTAATAAAAAGAAGATTAGAACCGTGGAAGAGGAGAACCACAGTTGTAGTTCTCTGGACTGCACCAGAATCTTTTAAACAGATATATTTGTGTCTGAACAGTCAGGGAGACACTATTACTGTTTTTTTTTACGGAAAAAAGGCAAAAAGCTGGATAATACAGAGATTTGAACCATGGAACTGCAAAACCAAAGTTATAGTCATATGGAATACACCAGAATCTTTTAAACAGATTTATTTGTGTCTGAACAGTCAGGGAGACACTATTACTGTTTTTTTATGGAAAAAGGCAAAAAGCAGGATAATATAGAGATTTGAACGGTAGAACTGCAAAACCACAGTTATAGTTATGTGGCATACACCAGAATCTTTTATACAGATATATTTGTGTCTGAACAGTCATGGAGACACTATTACTTTTTTTTTTACGGAAAAAAGGCCAAAAGCTGGATAATACAGAGATTTGAACCGTGGAACTGCAAAACCACAGTTATAGTTATGTGGCCTACACCAGAATCTTTTAAACAGATATATTTGTGTCTGAACAGTTAGGGAGACACTATTACTGTTTTTTTTTATGGAAAAAAGGCCAAAAGCTGGATAATACAGAGATGTGAAATGTGGAACGGCAAAACCACAGTTATAGTTATGTGGCCTACACCAGAATCTTTTTAACAGATATATTTGTGTCTGAACACTCAGGGAGACACTATTACTGTTTTTTTTCACGGAAAAAAGGCCAAAAGCTGGATAATACAGAGAGTTGAAATGTGGAACTGCAAAACCACAGTTATAGTTATGTGGCCTACACCAGAATCTTTTAAACAGATATATTTGTGTCTGAACACTCAGGGAGACACTATTACTGTTTTTTTTATGAAAAAAAAGCCAAAAGCTGGATAATACTGAGATTTGAACCGTGGAAATGCAAAACCACAGTTATAGTTATGTGGCCTACACCAGAATCTTTTAAACAGATATATTTGTGTCTGAACAGTCAGGGAGACACTATTACTGTTTTTTTTATGGAAAAAAGGCCAAAAGCTGGATAATACAGAGATTTGACCAGGGAACTGCAAAACCACAGTTATAGTTATGTGGCCTACACCAGAATCTTTTAAACAGATTTATTTGTGTCTGAACAGTCAGGGAGACACTATTACTGTTTTTTTATGGAAAAAGGCAAAAGGCTGGATAATATAGAGATTTGAACCGTGGAACTGCAAAACCACAGTTATAGTTATGTGGCATACACCAGAATCTTTTATACAGATATATTTGTGTCTGAACAGTCATGGAGACACTATTACATTTTTTTTTTACGGAAAAAAGGCCAAAAGCTGGATAATACAGAGATTTGAACCGTGGAACTGCAAAACCACAGTTATAGTTATGTGGCCTACACCAGAATCTTTTAAACAGATATATTTGTGTCTGAACAGTCAGGGAGACACTATTACTGTTTTTTTTTACGGAAAAAAGGCCAAAAGCTGGATAATACAGAGATTTGAAATGTGGAACAGCAAAACCACAGTTATAGTTATGTGGCCTACACCAGAATCTTTTAAACAGATATATTTGTGTCTGAACAGTAAGCGAGACACATTACTGTTTTTTTTAACGGAAAAGGGGCAAAAAGCTGGATAATACAGAGGTTTGAACCGTGGAACTGCAAAACCACAGTTATAGTTATGTGGCCTACACCAGAATCTTTTAAACAGATATATTTGTGTCTGAACAGTCAGGGAGACACTATTACTGTTTTTTTTCACGGAAAAAAGGCCAAAAGCTGGAAAATACAGAGAGTTGAAATGTGGAACTGCAAAACCACAGTTATAGTTATGTGGCCTACACCAGAATCTTTTAAACAGATATATTTGTGTCTGAACAGTCAGGGAGACACTATTACTGTTTTTTTTCACGGAAAAAAGGCCAAAAGCTGGAAAATACAGAGAGTTGAAATGTGGAACTGCAAAACCACAGTTATAGTTATGTGGCCTACACCAGAATCTTTTAAACAGATATATTTGTGTCTGAACAGTCAGGGAGACACTATTACTGTTTTTTTTTACGGAAAAAAGGCCAAAAGCTGGATAATACAGAGGTTTGAAATGTGGAACGGCAAAACCAGTGTTATAGTTATGTGGCCTACACCGGAATCTTTAAACAGATATATTTATGTCTGAACAGTCAGGGAGACACTATTACTGGTTTTTCTTACGGAAAAAAGGCTAAAAGCAGGATAATATAGAGATTTGAACCATGGAACTGCAAAACCACAGTTATAGTTAAGTGGCCTACACCAGAATCTTTTAGACAGATTTATTTGTGTCTGAACAGTCAGGGAGACACTATTACTGTTTTTTTTTATGGAAAAAAGGCAGAAAGCTGGATAATACAGAGATTTGAACCGTGGAACTGCAAAACCACAGTTATAGGTATGTGGCATACACCAGAATCTTTTAACCAGATATATTTGTGTCTGAATTGTCAGGAACTCACTATTACTGTTTTTTTTACGGAAAAAAGGCCAAAAGCTGGATAATACAGAGATTTGAGCTGTGGAACTGCAAAACCAGTGTTATAGTTATGTGGCATTCACCAGAATCTTTTAAACAGATATATTTGTGTCTGAACAGTTAGGCAGACACTATTACTGTTTTTTTTACGGAAAATAGGCCAAAATCTGGATAATACAGAGATTTGAACCGTGGAACTCTAAAACCACAGTTATAGTTATGTGGCCTACACCAGAATCTTTTAAACAGATATATTTGTGTCTGAACAGTCAGCGAGACACATTACTGTTTTTTTTACGGAAAAAAGGCAAAAAGCTGGATAATACAGAGATTTGATCCGTGGAACTGCAAAACCACAGTTATAGTTATGTGGCCTACACCAGAATCTTTTAAACAGATATATTTGTGTCTGAACAGTCAGGGAGACACTATTACTGTTTTTTTACGGAAAAATGGCCAAAAGCTGGATAATACAGAGATTTGAAATGTGGAACGGCAAAGCCACAGTTATAGTTATGTGGCCTACACCAGAATCTTTTAAACAGATATATTTGTGTCTGAACAGTCAGGGAGGCTCTTTTACTGTTTTTTTTTATGGAAAAAAAGCCAAAAGCTGGATAATACTGAGATTTGAACAGTGGAACTGCAAAACCACAGTTATAGTTATGTGGCCTACACCAGAATCTTTTAAACAGACATGTATTTGTGTCTGAACAGTCAGGGAGACACTATTACTTTTTTTTTTTACGGAAAAAAGGCCAAAAGCTGGATAATACAGAGATTTGAACCATGGAACTGCAAAACCACAGTTATATTTATGTGGCCTACACCAGAATCATTTAAACAGATATATTTGTATCTGAACAGTCAGGGAGGCACTATTACTGTTTTTTTTAATGGAAAAAAGGCCAAAAGCTGGATAATACAGAGATTTGAACTGTGGACCTGCAAAACCACAGTTATAGTTATGTGGCCTACACCAGAATCTTTTAAACAGATATATTTGTGTCAGAACAGTCAGCGAGACACATTACTGTTTTTTTAAAAGAAAAAAGGCCAAAAGCTAGAGAATACAGAGATTTGAACCGTGGAACTGCAAAACCACAGTTATAGTTATGTGGCCTACACCAGTATCTTTTAAACAGATATATTTGTGTCTGCACATTCAGGGAGACACTATTACTGTTTTTTTTTACAGAAAAAAGGGCAAAAGCTGGATAATATAGAGATTTGAATCGTGGAACTGCAAAACCACAGTTATAGAAATGTGGCCTACACCAGAATCTTTTAAACAGATATATTTGTGTCTGAACAGTCAGTGAGACACTATTACTGTTTTTTTTTTGGAAAAAAAGCCAAAAGCTGGATAATACTGAGATTTGAACCGAGGAACTGCAAAACCACAGTTATAGTTATGTGGCCTACACCAGAATCTCTTAAACAGATATATTTGTGTCTGAACCATCAGGGAGACCCTAATACTTTTTTTTTTACGGAAAATAGGCCAAAAGCTGGATAATACAGATGTTTGAACCGGGGAACTGCAAAACCACAGTTATAGTTATGTGGCCTACACCAGAATGCTTTAAACAGATATATTTGTGTCTGAACAGTCAGGGAGACACTATTACTGTTTTTTTTCACAGAAAAAGGCCAAAAGCTGGATAATACAGAGATTTGAAATGTGGAACGGCAAAACCACAGTTATAGTTATGTGGCCTACACAAGAATATTTAAACAGATATATTTATGTCTGAACAGTCAGGGAGACACTATTACTGGTTTTTCTTACGGAAAAAAGGCCAAAAGCTGGATAATACAGAGATTTTAACCGTGGAACTGCAAAACCAGTGTTATAGTTATGTGGCCTACACCAGAATATTTTAAACAGATTTATTTGTGTCTGAACAGTCAGGGAGACACTATTACTGTTTTTTTATGGAAAAAGGCAAAAAGCTGGATAATATAGAGATTTGAACCGTGGAACTGCAAAACCATAGTTATAGTTATGTGGCATACACCAGAATCTTTTATACAGATATATTTGTGTCTGAACAGTCATGGAGTCACTATTACTTTTTTTTTTACGGAAAAAAGGCCAAAAGCTGGATAATACAGAGATTTGAACCGTGGAACTGCAAAACCACAGTTATAGTTATGTGGCCTACACCAGAATCTTTTAAACAGATATATTTTTGTCTGAACAGTCAGGGAGACACTATTAATGTTTTTTTTTGCGGAAAAAAAGGCCAAAAGCTGGATAATACAGAGATTTGAAATGTGGAACGGCAAAACCACAGTTATAGTTATGTGGCCTACACCAGAATCTTTTAAACAGATATATTTGTGTCTGAACAGTCAGGGAGACACTATTATTGTTTTTTTTCACGGAAAAAAGGCCAAAAGTGGATAATACAGAGAGTTTAAATGTGGAACGGCAAAACCACAGTTATAGTTATGTGGCCTACACCAGAATCTTTTAAACAGATATATTTGTGTCTGAACAGTCAGGGAGACACTATTACTGTTTTTTTTTACGGAAAAAAGGCCAAAAGCTGGATAATACAGAGATTTGAAATGTGGAACGGCAAAACCAGTGTTATAGTTATGTGGCCTACACCGGAATCTTTAAACAGATATATTTATGTCTGAACAGTCAGGGAGACACTACTACTGGTTTTTCTTACGGAAAAAATGCCAAAAGCTGGATAATACAGAGATTTGAACCATGGAACTGCAACACCACAGTTATAGTTATGTGGCCTACACCAGAATCTTTTAAACAGATATATTTGTGAATGAACAGTCAGGGAGACACTATTACTGTTTTTTTTAATGGAAAAAAGGCGAAAAGCTGGATAATACAGAGATTTGAACTGTGGACCTGCAAAACCACAGTTATAGTAATGTGGCCTACACCAGAATCTTTTAAACAGATTTATTTGTGTCTGAACAGTCAGGGAGACACTATTACTGTTTTTTTTTACGGAAAAAAGGCCAAAAGCTGGATAATACAGAGATTTGAAATGTGGAACGGCAAAACCAGTGTTATAGTTATGTGGCCTACACTGGAATCTTTAAACAGATATATTTATGTCTGAACAGTCAGGGAGACACTACTACTGGTTTTTCGTACGGAAAAAATGCCAAAAGCTGGATAATACAGAGATTTGAACCATGGAACTGCAACACCACAGTTATATTTATGTGGCCTACACCAGAATCTTTTAAACAGATATATTTGTGTCTGAACAGTCAGGGAGACACTATTACTGTTTTTTTTAATGGAAAAAAGGCCAAAAGCTGGATAATACAGAGATTTGAACTGTGGACCCGCAAAACCACAGTTATAGTAATGTGGCGTACACCAGAATCTTTTAAACAGATTTATTTGTGTCTGAACAGTCAGGGAGACACTATTACTGCTTTTTTTTACGGAAACAAGGCAAAAAGCTGGATAATACAGAGATTTGAACCATGGAACTGCAAAACCACAGTTATAGTTATGTGGCCTACACCAGAATCTTTTAAACAGATATATTTGTGTCTGAACAGTCAGGGAGACACTATTACTGTTTTATTTAATGGAAAAAAGGCCAAAAGCTGAATAATACAGAGATTTGAACTGTGGACCTGCAAAACCACAGTTATAGTAATGTGGCCTACACCAGAATCTTTTAAACAGATTTATTTGTGTCTGAACAGTCAGGGAGACACTATTACTGTTTTTTTTTACGGAAAAAAGGCCAAAAGCTGGATAATACAGAGATTTGAAATGTGGAACGGCAAAACCAGTGTTATAGTTATGTGGCCTACACCGGAATCTTTAAACAGATATATTTATGTCTGAACAGTCAGGGAGACACTACTACTGGTTTTTCTTACGGAAAAAAATGCCAAAAGCTGGATAATACAGAGATTTGAACCATGGAACTGCAAAACCACAGTTATATTTATGTGGCCTACACCAGAATCTTTTAAACAGATATATTTGTGTCTGAACAGTCAGGGAGACACTATTACTGTTTTTTTTAATGGAAAAAAGGCCAAAAGCTGGATAATACAGAGATTTGAACTGTGGACCTGCAAAACCACAGTTATAGTAATGTGGCGTACACCAGAATCTTTTAAACAGATTTATTTGTGTCTGAACAGTCAGGGAGACACTATTACTGCTTTTTTTTTTACGGAAATAGGCAAAAAGCTGGATAATACTGAGATTTGAACCGTGGAACTGCAAAACCACAGTTATAGTTATATGGCCTACACCAGAATCTTTTAAACAGATATGTTTGTGTCTGAACTGTCAGGGAGACACTATTACTGTTTTTTTTTATGGAAAAAAAGGCCAAAATCTGGATAATACAGAGATTTGAACCGTGGAACTGCAAAACCACAGTTATAATTATGTGGCCTACACCAGAATCATTTAAACAGATATATTTGTTTCTGAACAGTCAGGGAGACACTATTACTTTTTTTTTTTTATGGAAAAAATGCCAAACGCTGGATAATACTGGGATTTGAACTGTGGAACTGCAAAACCAGTTATAGCTATGTGGCCTACACCAGAATCTTTTAAACAGATATATTTGTGTCAGAACAGTCAGCGAGACACATTACTGTTTTTTTAACAGAAAAAAGGCCAAAAGCTGGATAATATAGAGATTTGAACCGTGGAACTGCAAAACCACAGTTATAGTTATGTGGCCTACACCAGTATCTTTTAAAAAGATATATTTGTGTCTGCACATTCAGGGAGACACTATTACTGTTTTTTTTTACAGAAAAAAGGCCAAAACCTGGATAATATAGAGATTTGAATCGTGGAACTGCAAACCACAGTTATAGAAATGTGGCCTACACCAGAATCTTTTAAACAGACATATTTGTGTCTGAACAGTCAGGGAAACACTATTACTGTTTTTTTTTTAGGGAAAAAAGGCAAAAAGCTGGATAATACAGAGATTTGAACCGTGGGAGTGCAAAACCACAGTTATAGTAATGTGGCCTACACCAGAATCTTTTAAACAGATATATTTGTGTCTGAACAGTCAGGGAGACACTATTGCTGTTTTTTTTTCGGAAAAAAAGCCAAAAGCTGGATAGTACTGAGATTTGAACCGTGGAACTGCAAAACCACAGTTATAGTAATGTGGCCTACACCAGAATGCTTTAAACAGATATATTTGTGTCTGAACAGTCAGGGAGACACTATTACTTTTTTGTTTTTACAGAAAAAGGCCAAAAGCTGGATAATACAGAGATTTTAAATGTGGAACGGCAAAACCACAGTTATAGTTATGTGGTCTACACAAGAATCTTTAAACAGATATATTTATGTCTGAACAGTCAGGGAGACACTATTACTGGTTTTTCTTATGGAAAAAAGGCCAAAAGCTGGATAATACAGAGATTTTAACCGTGGATCTGCAAAACCAGTGTTATAGTTATGTGGCCTACACCAGAATATTTTAAACAGATTTATTTGTGTCTGAACAGTCAGGGAGACACTATTACTGTTTTTTTATGGAAAAAGGCAAAAAGCTGGATAGTATAGAGATTTGAACCATGGAACTGCAAAACCACAGTTATAGTTATGTGGCATACACCAGAATCTTTTATACAGATATATTTGTGTCTGAACAGTCATGGAGACACTATTACTTTTTTTTTTACGGAAAAAAGGCCAAAAGCTGGATAATACAGAGATTTGAACCGTGGAACTGCAAAACCACAGTTATAGTTATGTGGCCTACACCAGAATCTTTTAAACAGATATATTTGTGTCTGAACAGTCAGCGAGACACATTACTGTTTTTTTTTATCGGAAAAAAGGCAAAAAGCTGGATAATACAGAGGTTTGAACCATGGAACTGCAAAACCACAGTTATAGTTATGTGGCCTACACCAGAATCTTTTAAACAGATATATTTGTGTCTGAACAGTCAGGGAGACACTATTACTGTTTTTTTTCACGGAAAATGGCCAAAAGCTGGATAATACAGAGAGTTTAAATGTGGAATGGCAAAACCACAGTTATAGTTATGTGGCCTACACCAGAATCTTTTAAACAGATATATTTGTGTCTGAACAGTCAGGGAGACACTATTACTGTTTTTTTTTTACGGAAAAAAGGCCAAAAGCTGGATAATACAGAGATTTGAAATGTGGAACGGCAAAACCAGTGTTATAGTTATGTGGCCTACACCGGAATCTTTAAACAGATATATTTATGTCTGAACAGTCAGGGAGACACTACTACTGGTTTTTCTTACGTAAAAAATGCCAAAAGCTGGATAATACAGAGATTTGAACCATGGAACTGCAAAACCACAGTTATAGTTATGTGGCCTACACCAGAATCTTTTAAACAGATATATTTGTGTCTGAACAGTCAGGGAGACACTATTACTGTTTTTTTTTAATGGAAAAAAGGCCAAAAGCTGGATAATACAGAGATTTGAACTGTGGACCTGCAAAACCACAGTTATAGTAATGTGGCCTACACCAGAATCTTTTAAACAGATTTATTTGTGTCTGAACAGTCAGGGAGACACTATTACTGCTTTTTTTTTACGGAAACAAGGCAAAAAGCTGGATAATACTGAGATTTGAACCGTGGAACTGCAAAACCACAGTTATAGTTATATGGCCTACACCAGCATCTTTTAAACAGATATGTTTGTGTCTGATCAGTCAGGGAGACACTATTACTGTTTTTTTTTGTATGGAAAAAAAGGCCAAAATCTGGATAATACAGAGATTTGAACCGTGGAACTGCAAAACCACAGTTATAGTTATGTGGCCTATACCAGAATCTTTTAAACAGATATATTTGTGTCTGAAAAGCCAGGGAGAAACTATTACTGTTTTTTTTTACGGAAAAAGGGCCAAAAGCTGGATAATACAGAGATTTGAACGTGGAACTGCAAAACCACACTTATAATTATGTGGCCTACACCAGAATCTTTTAAACAGATATATTTGTGTCTGAACATTCAGGGAGACACTAATACTTTTTTTTTATGGAAAATAGGCCAAAAGCTGGATAATACAGAGGTTTGAACCGTGGAACTGCAAGACCACAGTTATAGTTATGTGGGTTACACCAGAATGCTTTAAACAGATATATTTGGGTCTGAACAGTCAGGGAGACACTATTACTGTTTTTTTTTACAGAAAAAGGCCAAAAGCTGGATAATACAGAGATTTGAAATGTGGAACGGCAAAACCACAGTTATAGCTATGTGGCCTACACAAGAATCTTTAAACAGATATATTTATGTCTGAACAGACATGGCAGACACTATTACTGGTTTTTCTTACGGAAAAAAGGCCAAAAACTGGATAATACAGAGATTTTAGCCGTGGAACTGCAAAACCAGTGTTATAGTTATGTGGCCTACACCAGAATATTTTAAACAGATTTATTTGTGTCTGAACAGTCAGGGAGACACTATTACTGTTTTTTTATGGAAAAAGGCAAAAAGCTGGATAATATAGAGATTTGAACCGTGGAACTGCAAAACCACAGTTATAGTTATGTGGCATACACCAGAATCTTTTATACAGATGTATTTGTGTCTGAACAGTCATGGAGACACTATTACTTTTTTTTTTTACGGAAAAAAGTCCAAAAGCTGGATAATACAGAGATTTGAACTGTGGAACTGCAAAACCACAGTTATAGTTATGTGGCCTACACCAGAATCTTTTAAACAGATATATTTGTGTCTGAACAGTCAGCAAGACACATTACTGTTTTTTTTATCGGAAAAAAGGCAAAAAGCTGGATAATACAGAGGTTTGAACCGTGGAACTGCAAAACCACAGTTATAGTTGTGTGGCCTACACCAGAATCTTTTAAACAGATATATTTGTGTCTGAACAGTCAGGGAGACACTATTAGTGTTATTTTTCATGGAAAAAAGGCCAAAAGCTGGATAATACAGAGAGTTTAAATGTGGAACTGCAAAACCACAGTTATAGTTATGTGGCCTACACCAGAATCTTTTAAACAGATATATTTGTGTCTGAACAGTCAGGGAGACACTATTACTGTTTTTTTTTACGGAAAAAAGGCCAAAAGCTGGATAATACAGAGATTTGAAATGTGGAACGGCAAAACCAGTGTTATAGTTATGTGGCCTACACCGGAATCTTTAAATAGATATATTTATGTCTGAACAGTCAGGGACACACTATTACTGGTTTTTCTTACGGAAAAAAGGCCAAAAGCTGGATAATACAGAGATTTGAACTATGGAACTGCAAAACCACAGTTATAGTTATGTGGCCTACACCAGAATCTTTTAAACAGATTTATTTGTGTCTGAACAGTCATGGAGACACTATTACTGTTTTTTTTAAGGAAAAAAGGCAAAAAGCTGGATAATACAGAGATTTGAACCGTGGGACTTCAAAACCAAAGTTATAGTAATATGACCTACACCAGAATCTTTTAAACAGATATATTTGTGTTTGAACAGTCAGGGAGACAATAGTACTGTTTTTTTTTTGGAAAAAAAGCCAAAAGCTAGATAATACTGAGATTTGAACCGTGGACCTGCAAAACCACAGTTATAGTTATGTGGCCTACACCAGAATCTTTTAAACAGATATGTTTGGGTCTGAACAGTCAGGGAGACATTATTACTGTTTTTTTACGGAAAAAAAGGCAAAAAGCTGGATAATACAGAGATTTGAACCGTGGAACTGCAAAACCACAGTTATGGTTATGTGGCCTACACCAGAATCTTTTAAACAGATTTATTTGTGTCTGAACAGTCAGGGAGACACTATTACTGTTTTTTTTTATGGAAAAATGGCAAAAAGCTGGATATTACAGAGATTTTAACCATGGGACTGCAAAACCACAGTTATAGTTATGTGGCATACACCAGAATTTTTTAAACAGATATATTTGTGTCTGAACTGTCAGGGAGACACTATTACTGTTTTGTTTCACGGAAAAAAGGGAAAAAGCTGGATAATACAGAGATTTGAACTGTGGGACTGCAAAACCACAGTTATAGTTTTGTAGCCTACACCAGAATCTTTTAAACAGATATATTTGTGTCTGAACAGTCAGGGAGGCACTTTTACTGTTTTTTTTATGATAAAAAAGCCAAAAGCTGGATAATACTGAGATTTGAACAGTGGAGCTGCAAAACCACAGTTATAGTTATGTGGCCTACACCAGAATCTTTTAAACAGACATATATTTGTGTCTGAACAGTCAGGGAGACACTATTACTTTTTTTTTTTACGGAAAAAATGCCAAAAGCTGGATAATACAGAGATTTGAACCGTGGAACTGCAAAACCACAGTTATCGTTATGTGGTCTACACCAGAATCTTTTAAACAGATATATTTGTGTCTGAACAGTCAGTGAGACGCTATTATTGTTTTTTTTTTTTGGAAAAAGACCAAAAGCTCGATAATACAGAGATTTGAAATGTGTAACGGCAAAACCACAGTTATAGCTATGTTGCCTACACCAGAATCTTTTAAACAGATATATTTGTGTCTGAACAGTCAGCGAGACACATTACTGTTTTTTTTAAAGGAAAAAAGGCAAAAAGCTGGATAATACAGAGATTTGAACCGTGGAACTACAAAACCACAGTTATAGTTATGTGGCCTACACCAGAATCTTTAAACAGATATATTTATGTCTGAACAGTCAGGGAGGCACTATTACTGGATTTTTTTACTGAGAAAAGGCCAAAAGCTGGATAATACAGAGATTTGAACCGTGGAACTGCAAAACCACATTTATAGTTATGTGGCCTACACCACAATCTTTTAAACAGATATATTTGTGTCTGAACAGTCAGGGAGACACTATTACTGTATTTTTTATGGAAAAAAAGCCAAAAGCTGGATAATACTGAGATTTGAACCATGGAACTGCAAAACCACAGTTATAGTTATGTGGCCTACACCAGAATCTTTTAAACAGATATATTTGTGTCTGAACAGTCAGGGAGACACTATTTCTGTTTTTTTATATGGAAAAAAGGCCAAAAGCTGGATAATACAGAGATTTGAACTGTGGAACTGCAAAACCACAGTTATAGTTATGTGGCATACACCAGAATCTTTTAAACAGATATATTTGTGTCTGAACTGTCATGGACACACTATTACTGTTTTCTTTCATGGAAAAAAGGCCAAAAGCTGGATAATACAGAGATTTGAGCCGTGGAACTGCAAAACCACAGTTATAGTTATGTGGCCTTTACCAGAATCTTTTAAACAGATATATTTGTGTCTGAACAGTTAGGCAGACACTATTACTATTTTTTTTACGGAAAATAGGCCCAAATCTGGATAATACAGAGATTTGAACCGTGGAACTGCAAAACCACAGTTATAGTTATGTGGCCTACACCAGAATCTTTTAAACAGACATATATTTGTGTCTGAACAGTCATGGAGACACTATTACTTTTTTTTTTACGGAAAAAAGGCCAAAAGCTGGATAATACTGAGATTTGAACAGTGGAACTGCAAAACCACAGTTATAGTTATGTGGCCTTCACCAGAATCTTTTAAACAGATATATTTGTGTCTGAACAGTTAGGGAGACACTATTACTGTTTTTTTACGGAAAAAAGGCAAAAAAGCTGGATAATACAGAGATTTGAACCGTGGAACTGCAAAACCACAGTTATAGTTATGTGGCCTACACCAGAATCTTTTAAACAACAGATATATTTGTGTCTGAACAGTCAGGGAGACACTATTACTGTTTTTTTTTTACAGAAAAAGGCCAAAAGCTGGATAATACAGAGATTTGAAATGTGGAACGGCAAAACCACAGTTATAGCTATGTGGCCTACACAAGAATCTTTAAACAGATATATTTATGTCTGAACAGACATGGCAGACACTATTACTGGTTTTTCTTACGGAAAAAAGGCCAAAAGCTGGATAATACAGAGATTTTAGCCGTGGAACTGCAAAACCAGTGTTATAGTTATGTGGCCTACACCAGAATATTTTAAACAGATTTATTTGTGTCTGAACAGTCAGGGAGACACTATTACTGTTTTTTATGGAAAAAGGCAAAAAGCTGGATAATATAGAGATTTGAACCGTGGAACTGCAAAACCACAGTTATAGTTATGTGGCATACACCAGAATCTTTTATACAGATGTATTTGTGTCTGAACAGTCATGGAGACACTATTACTTTTTTTTTTTACGGAAAAAAGTCCAAAAGCTGGATAATACAGAGATTTGAACCGTGGAACTGCAAAACCACAGTTATAGTTATGTGGCCTACACCAGAATCTTTTAAACAGATATATTTGTGTCTGAACAGTCAGCAAGACACACTACTGTTTTTTTTATCGGAAAAAAGGCAAAAAGCTGGATAATACAGAGGTTTGAACCGTGGAACTGCAAAACCACAGTTATAGTTGTGTGGCCTACACCAGAATCTTTTAAACAGATATATTTGTGTCTGAACAGTCAGGGAGACACTATTACTGTTATTTTTCACGGAAAAAAGGCCAAAAGCTGGATAATACAGAGAGTTTAAATGTGGAACTGCAAAACCACAGTTATAGTTATGTGGCCTACACCAGAATCTTTTAAACAGATATATTTGTGTCTGAACAGTCAGGGAGACACTATTACTGTTTTTTTTTACGGAAAAAAGGCCAAAAGCTGGATAATACAGAGATTTGAAATGTGGAACGGCAAAACCAGTGTTATAGTTATGTGGCCTACACCGGAATCTTTAAACAGATATATTTATGTCTGAACAGTCAGTGAGACACTATTACTGGTTTTTCTTACGGAAAAAAGGCCAAAAGCTGGATAATACAGAGATTTGAACTATGGAACTGCAAAACCACAGTTATAGTTATGTGGCCTACACCAGAATCTTTTAAACAGATGTATTTGTGTCTGAACAGTCATGGAGACACTATTACTGTTTTTTTAAGGAAAAAAGGCAAACAGCTGGATAATACAGAGATTTGAACCGTGGGACTTCAAAACCAAAGTTATAGTAATATGACCTACACCAGAATCTTTTAAACAGATATATTTGTGTCTGAACAGTCAGGGAGACAATAGTACTGTTTTTTTTTTGGAAAAAAAGCCAAAAGCTGGATAATACAGAGATTTGAACCGTGGACCTGCAAAACCACAGTTATAGTTATGTGGCCTACACCAGAATCTTTTAAACAGATATGTTTGGGTCTGAACAGTCAGGGAGACATTATTACTGTTTTTTTACGGAAAAAAAGGCAAAAAGCTGGATAATACAGAGATTTGAACCGTGGAACTGCAAAACCACAGTTATGGTTATGTGGCCTACACCAGAACCTTTTAAACAGATTTATTTGTGTCTGAACAGTCAGGGAGACACTATTACTGTTTTTTTTTATGGAAAAATGGCAAAAAGCTGGATAATACAGAGATTTTAACCATGGGACTGCAAAACCACAGTTATAGTTATGTGGCATACACCAGAATTTTTTAAACAGATATATTTGTGTCTGAACTGTCAGGGAGACACTATTACTGTTTTGTTTCACGGAAAAAAGGGAAAAAGCTGGATAATACAGAGATTTGAACTGTGGGACTGCAAAACCACAGTTATAGTTTTGTGGCCTACACCAGAATCTTTTAAACAGATATATTTGTGTCTGAACAGTCAGGGAGGCACTTTTACTGTTTTTTTTATGGAAAAAAAGCCAAAAGCTGGATAATACTGAGATTTGAACAGTGGAGCTGCAAAACCACAGTTATAGTTATGTGGCCTACACCAGAATCTTTTAAACAAACATATATTTGTGTCTGAACAGTCAGGGAGACACTATTACTTTTTTTTTTTACGGAAAAAATGCCAACAGCTGGATAATACAGAGATTTGAACCGTGGAACTGCAAAACCACAGTTATCGTTATGTGGTCTACACCAGAATCTTTTAAACAGATATATTTGTGTCTGAACAGTCAGGGAGACGCTATTATTGTTTTTTTTTTATGGAAAAAGACCAAAAGCTCGATAATACAGAGATTTGAAATGTGTAACGGCAAAACCACAGTTATAGCTATGTTGCCTACACCAGAATCTTTTAAACAGATATATTTGTGTCTGAACAGTCAGCGAGACACATTACTGTTTTTTTTAAAGGAAAAAAGGCAAAAAGCTGGATAATACAGAGATTTGAACCGTGGAACTGCAAAACCACATTTATAGTTATGTTGGCCTACACCACAATCTTTTAAACAGATATATTTGTGTCTGAACAGTCAGGGAGACACTATTACTGTATTTTTTATGGAAAAAAAGCCAAAAGCTGGATAATACTGAGATTTGAACTGTGGAACTGCAAAACCACAGTTATAGTTATGTGGCCTACACCAGAATCTTTTAAACAGATATATTTGTGTCTGAACAGTCAGGGAGACACTATTACTGTTTTTTTATATGGAAAAAAGGCCAAAAGCTGGATAATACAGAGATTTGAACTGTGGAACTGCAAAACCACAGTTATAGTTATGTGGCATACACCAGAATCTTTTAAACAGATATATTTGTGTCTGAACTGTCATGGACACACTATTACTGTTTTCTTTCATGGAAAAAAGGCCAAAAGCTGGATAATACAGAGATTTGAGCCGTGGAACTGCAAAACCACAGTTATAGTTATGTGGCCTTTACCAGAATCTTTTAAACAGATATATTTGTGTCTGAACAGTTAGGCAGACACTATTACTATTTTTTTTACGGAAAATAGGCCCAAATCTGGATAATACAGAGATTTGAACCGTGGAACTGCAAAACCACAGTTATAGTTATGTGGCCTACACCAGAATCTTTTAAACAGACATATATTTGTGTCTGAACAGTCATGGAGACACTATTACTTTTTTTTTTACGGAAAAAAGGCCAAAAGCTGGATAATACAGAGATTTGAACAGTGGAACTGCAAAACCACAGTTATAGTTATGTGGCCTTCACCAGAATCTTTTAAACAGATATATTTGTGTCTGAACAGTTAGAGAGACACTATTACTGTTTTTTTACGGAAAAAAGGCCAAAAGCTGGATAATACAGAGATTTGAACCGTGGAACTGCAAAACCACAGTTATAGTTATGTGGCCTACACCAGAATCTTTTAAACAGATATATTTGTGTCTGAACAGTCAGGGAGACACTATTACTGTTTTTTTTTACGGAAAAAAGGCAAAAAGCTGGATAATACAGAGATTTGAACCATGGAACTGCAAAACCACATTTATAGTTATGTGGCCTACACCACAATCTTTTAAACAGATATATTTGTGTCTGAACAGTCAGGGAGACGCTATTATTGTTTTTTTTTATGGAAAAAGACCAAAAGCTCGATAATACAGAGATTTGAAATGTGTAACGGCAAAACCACAGTTATAGCTATGTTGCCTACACCAGAATCTTTTAAACAGATATATTTGTGTCTGAACAGTCAGCGAGACACATTACTGTTTTTTTTAAAGGAAAAAAGGCAAAAAGCTGGATAATACAGAGATTTGAACCGTGGAACTGCAAAACCACAGTTATAGTTATGTGGCCTACACCAGAATCTTTAAACAGATATATTTATGTCTGAACAGTCAGGGAGGCACTATTACTGGATTTTTTTACTGAGAAAAGGCCAAAAGCTGGATAATACAGAGATTTGAACCGTGGAACTGCAAAACCACATTTATAGTTATGTGGCCTACACCACAATCTTTTAAACAGATATATTTGTGTCTGAACAGTCAGGGAGACACTATTACTGTATTTTTTATAGAAAAAAAGCCAAAAGCTGGATAATACTGAGATTTGAACCGTGGAACTGCAAAACCACAGTTATAGTTATGTGGCCTACACCAGAATCTTTTAAACAGATATATTTGTGTCTGAACAGTCAGGGAGACACTATTACTGTTTTTTTATATGGAAAAAAGGCCAAAAGCTGGATAATACAGAGATTTGAACTGTGGAACTGCAAAACCACAGTTATAGTTATGTGGCATACACCAGAATCTTTTAAACAGATATATTTGTGTCTGAACTGTCATGGACACACTATTAATGTTTTCTTTCATGGAAAAAAGGCCAAAAGCTGGATAATACAGAGATTTGAGCCGTGGAACTGCAAAACCACAGTTATAGTTATGTGGCCTTCACCAGAATCTTTTAAACAGATATATTTGTGTCTGAACAGTTAGGCAGACACTATTACTATTTTTTTTACGGAAAATAGGCCCAAATCTGGATAATACAGAGATTTGAACCGTGGAACTGCAAAACCACAGTTATAGTTATGTGGCCTACACCAGAATCTTTTAAACAGACATATATTTGTGTCTGAACAGTCATGGAGACACTATTACTTTTTTTTTTACGGAAAAAAGGCCAAAAGCTGGATAATACAGAGATTTGAACAGTGGAACTGCAAAACCACAGTTATAGTTATGTGGCCTGCACCAGAATCTTTTAAACAGATATATTTGTGTCTGAACAGTTAGGGAGACACTATTACTGTTTTTTTACGGAAAAAAGGCCAAAAGCTGGATAATACAGAGATTTGAACCGTGGAACTGCAAAACCACAGTTATAGTTATGTGGCCTACACCAGAATCTTTTAAACAGATATATTTGTGTCTGAACAGTCAGGGAGACACTATTACTGTATTTTTTATAGAAAAAAAGCCAAAAGCTGGATAATACTGAGATTTGAACCGTGGAACTGCAAAACCACAGTTATAGTTATGTGGCCTACACCAGAATCTTTTAAACAGATATATTTGTGTCTGAACAGTCAGGGAGACACTATTACTGTTTTTTTATATGGAAAAAAGGCCAAAAGCTGGATAATACAGAGATTTGAACTGTGGAACTGCAAAACCACAGTTATAGTTATGTGGCATACACCAGAATCTTTTAAACAGATATATTTGTGTCTGAACTGTCATGGACACACTATTAATGTTTTCTTTCATGGAAAAAAGGCCAAAAGCTGGATAATACAGAGATTTGAGCCGTGGAACTGCAAAACCACAGTTATAGTTATGTGGCCTTCACCAGAATCTTTTAAACAGATATATTTGTGTCTGAACAGTTAGGCAGACACTATTACTATTTTTTTTACGGAAAATAGGCCCAAATCTGGATAATACAGAGATTTGAACCGTGGAACTGCAAAACCACAGTTATAGTTATGTGGCCTACACCAGAATCTTTTAAACAGACATATATTTGTGTCTGAACAGTCATGGAGACACTATTACTTTTTTTTTTTTTACGGAAAAAAGGCCAAAAGCTGGATAATACAGAGATTTGAACTGTGGAACTGCAAAACCACAGTTATAGTTATGTGGCCTGCACCAGAATCTTTTAAACAGATATATTTGTGTCTGAACAGTTAGGGAGACACTATTACTGTTTTTTTACGGAAAAAAGGCCAAAAGCTGGATAATACAGAGATTTGAACCGTGGAACTGCAAAACCACAGTTATAGTTATGTGGCCTACACCAGAATCTTTTAAACAGATATATTTGTGTCTGAACAGTCAGGGAGACACTATTACTGTTTTTTTTTACGGAAAAAAGGCAAAAAGCTGGATAATACAGAGATTTGAACCATGGAACTGCAAAACCACATTTATAGTTATGTGGCCTACACCACAATCTTTTAAACAGATATATTTGTGTCTGAACAGTCAGGGAGACACTATTACTGTTTTTTTTATGGAAAAAAGGCCAAAAGCTGGATAATACAGAGATTTGAAATGTGTAACGGCAAAACCACAGTTATAGCTATGCTGCCTACACCAGAATCTTTTAAACAGATATATTTGTGTCTGAACAGTCAACGAGATACATTACTGTTTTTTTTAAAGGAAAAAAGGCAAAAAGCTGGATAATACAGAGATTTGAACCGTGAAACTGCAAAACCACAGTTATAGTTATGTGGCCTACACCAGAATCTTTAAACAGATATATTTATGTCTGAACAGTCAGTGAGGCACTATTACTGGATTTTTTTACTGAGAATAGGCCAAAAGCTGGACAATACAGAGATTTGAACCGTGGAACTGCAAAACCACATTTATAGTTATGTGGCCTACACCACAATCTTTTAAACAGATATATTTATGTCTGAACAGTCAGGGAGACACTATTACTGTTTTTTTTTATGGAAAAAGGCCAAAAGCTGGATAATACAGAGATTTGAAATGTGTAACGGCAAAACCACAGTTATAGCTATGTTGCCTACACCAGAATCTTTTAAACAGATATATTTGTGTCTGAACAGTCAGCGAGATACATTACTGTTTTTTTTAAAAGAAAAAAAGGCAAAAAGCTGGATAATACAGAGATTTGAACCGTGGAACTGCAAAACCACAGTTATAGTTATGTGGCCTACACCAGAATCTTTAAACAGATATATTTATGTCTGAACAGTCAGGGAGGCACTATTACAGGATTTTTTTTACTGAGAAAAGGCCAAAAGCTGGACAATACAGAGATTTGAACCGTGGAACTGCAAAACCACATTTATAGTTATGTGGCCTACACCACAATCTTTTAAACAGATATATTTGTGTCTGAACAGTCAGGGAGACACTATTACTGTTTTTTTTTATGGAAAAAAGGCCAAAAGCTGGATAATACAGAGATTTGAAATGTGTAACGGCAAAACCACAGTTATAGCTATGTTGCCTACACCAGAATCTTTTAAACAGATATATTTGTGTCTGAACAGTCAGCGAGATACATTACTGTTTTTTTTAAAGGAAAAAAGGCAAAAAGCTGGATAATACAGAGATTTGAACCGTGGAACTGCAAAACCACAGTTATAGTTATGTGGCCTACACCAGAATCTTTAAACAGATATATTTATGTCTGAACAGTCAGGGAGGCACTATTACTGGATTTTTTTTACTGAGAAAAGGCCAAAAGCTGGACAATACAGAGATTTGAACCGTGGAACTGCAAAACCACATTTATAGTTATGTGGCCTACACCACAATCTTTTAAACAGATATATTTATGTCTGAACAGTCAGGGAGACACTATTACTGTTTTTTTTTATGGAAAAAAGCCAAAAGCTGGATAATACTGAGATTTGAACCGTTGAACTGCAAAACCACAGTTATAGTTATGTGGCCTACACCAGAATCTTTTAAACAGATATATTTGTGTTTGAACAGTCAGGGAGACACTATTACTGTTTTTTTATGCGGAAAAAAGGCCAAAAGCTGGATAATACAGAGATTTGAACTGTGGAACTGCAAAACCACAGTTATAGTTATGTGGCATACACCAGAATCTTTTAAACAGATATATTTGTCTCTGAACTGTCATGGACACACTATTACTTTTTTTTTTACGTAAAAGGGGCCAAAAGCTGGATAATACAGAGATTTGAACAGTGGAACTGCAAAACCACAGTTATAGTTATGTGGCCTTCACCAGAATCTTTTAAACAGATATATTTGTGTCTGAACAGTTAGGGAGACACTATTACTGTTTTTTTACAGAAAAAAGGCCAAAAGCTGGATAATACAGAGATTTGAACCGTGGAACTGCAAAACCACAGTTATAGTTATGTGGCCTACACCAGAATCTTTTAAACAGATATATTTGTGTCTGAACAGTCAGGGAGACACTATTACTGTTTTTTTTATGGAGAAAAGGCCAAAAGCTGGATAATACAGAGATTTGAAATGTGGAACTGCAAAACCTCAATTATAGTTATGTGGCCTACACCAGAATCTTTTAAACAGATATATTTGTGTCTGAACAGTCAGGGAGACACTATTACTGTTTTTTTTTTACGGAAAAAAGGCAAAAAAGCTGGATAATGCAGACGAATTCAGTCTGAATTGAAATGCTACACCTGTATTGATTCCATTCAGCAAGATACTGCAAATGCTGAGGAAGCTGCAAACTATCCAATGGAGTTCTTAAACAGTTTAACACCTTGTGCTATGCTTCCTCATAGACTAAATTTGAAAGTTGGAGCAGTAGTCATGCTATTAAGAAACCTTAACTCAACAAGAGGTCTTTGCAATGGCACCAGAATGGTTGTGAAGCAAATGATGTCAAAAGTCAGACTGTGAAATCCTCATCGGATCATTTAAAAGTACAAGGGTATTCATTCCCAGAGTTATTCTGGCACCAAATGGTCCTGATCTTCCTTTTACTTTATAACTAAAACAGTTTCTCTTAAGACTTGCTTATGCTCTGACCATCAACAAAAGTCAAGGGCAAACCCTTATATTTGCCATCTTCAGCCTTCAGCCATAGCCAACTTTATGTCGCCTTTTCAAGGACAAAATCCTTCCAGCAAGTCAAAGTCAAAGTTTTTGCTACTGATCAACAAGGCAACTTAAAGAAAGACCACAGAGTTTACACCAAAAATGTTGTTTACAGAGAAGTTTTTGCACAATAATTTTTTTTTCAGCTAATAGTTTAATAAAATTTAAAATGTTATATATAACAATAAATGTGTCTTTCTGTTCGAAAATGGGTGGCGCCTGTGCAGTGTGGTGCCTGAGTCAGAGCGTGTGCATACTACACTACGATGCCATTTTAGTGAAGACACTGTGTGTGAAAATTCCCAGACACAGTGTCTTCAAGAAAATGGCGGCAGATATTGTGAGATGCGCATACGTTGACTCAGCGGCTATTTTATGGGAGCAGCACATGACAGGATGGGGGCGCAGGATGGGAGCAGCACATACCAGGATGGGGGCACAGTATGGGAGCAGCACATACCAGGATGGGGGTGCAGGATGGCAGCACATGACAGGATGGATGCCATATACCAATATAAATGCTCGCCACGCAGGCGTAGAATGGGTTCGATAGCTAGTATGTATATATAAATATATATATACACATATATCAAAAGAATGCAGCAGCACTCCATATGGCCAAGATGCGTCTTAACAATGAAAATAATGAAAATATTAGATCTAAACTGTTTTGCTTAGCAACAAGTACTTACAAAAAATGTTGTATAACCTTACCTTGCCGTGGTTGATGGGCACACATGAATTGGCCAATTTATGCGCTAAAAACCTTCATTTTTTGTAAGTACTTGTTGCTAAGCAAAACAGTTTAGATCTAATATTTTCATTATTTTCATTGTTAAGACGTATCTTGGTCATATGGAGTGCTGCTGCATTCTTTTGATATATTTTATAGTTACGGCACCTGGCACCAGTTCACACTAGGAGGTGCTGGTCAGGTTTCTCTGGTTTGTATTACTATAAGGGGGTGTAACTGCCTCTTGCCTGATTCTGCACTGTTCCCATTAACCAGCAGGTGTTGTATAAACAACTCTGCTTGCCCTTTAAATGTAGGTGTTTTTAGCCCAGAAGAAGACTTGTTTGTCCGTTTAGTTGTAGGCTTGTAGCCCAAAAGTGGCATGATAGGCAGAGTAGTTACCCATCAGGGGGAGGTTACCTTGCCGTGGTTGATGGGCACACATGAATTGGCCAATTTATGCTCTAAAAGCCTTCATTTTTTGTAAGTACTTGTTGCTAAGCAAAACAGTTTAGATCTAATATTTTCATTGTTAAGACGTATCTTGGCCATATGAAGTGCTGCTGCATTCTTTTGATATATTTTATAGTTACGGCAGCTGGCACCAGTTCACACTAGGAGGTGCTGGTCAGGTTTCTCTGGTTTATATACACATATATATATACACTGCTCAAAAAAATGAAGGGAACACTCAAATCTAGATCTTAATGAATGAAATATTCTCATTTAATACTTTGTTCTGTACAAAGCTGAATGTGCTGACAACAAAATCACACAAAAATCATCAATGGAAATCAAATTTATTAACCAATGGAGGCCTGGATTTGGAGTAACCCCCAAAATTAAAGTGGAAAAACACACTACAGGCTGATCCCACTTTGATGTAATGTCCTTAAAAACAAGTCAAAATGAGGCTCAGTATTGTGTGTGGCTTCCTTTTGCCTGTATGACCTCCCTGGGCATGCTCCTGATGAGGTTGCGGATGGTCTCCTGTGGGATCTCCTCCCAAACCTGGACTAAAGCATCCGCCAACTCCTGGACAGTCTGTGGTGCAACAGTTGGTGGATGGAGTGAGACATGATGTCCCAGATGTGCTCAATTGGATTCAGGTCTGGGGAACGGGCGGGCCAGTCCATAGCTTCAATGCCTTCATCTTGCAGGAACTGCTGACACACTCCAGCCACATGAGGTCTGGCATTGTCCTGCATTAGGAGAAACCCATGGCCAACCCCACTAGCATATGGTCTCACAAGGGGTCTGAGGATCTCATCTCGGTATCTAATGGCAGTCAGGCTACCTCTGGCGAGCACATGGAGGGCTGTGCGGCCCTCCAAAGAAATGCCACCCCACACCATTACTGACCCACTGCCAAACCGGTCAAGCTGAAGGATGTTGCAGGCAGCAACAACAGGCAGCTCTCCACGGTGTCTCCAGACTCTGTCACGTCTGTCACATGTGCTCAGTGTGACCCTTCTTTCATCTGGGAAGAGCACAGGGCGCCAGTGGCGACTTTGCCAATCCTGGTGTTCTGTGGCAAATGCCAAGCGTCCTGCACGGTGTTGGGCTGTCATGGGCTATCATGCTACCATGAGTGTGAAAGCACAACCAACATTCAAAAGTGACCAAAACATCAACCAGAATGCATTGGTACTGAGATGTGGTCTGTGGTCCCCACCTACAGAACCACTCCTTTATTGAGTGTGTCTTGATAATTGCCAATAATTTCCATCTATTGTCTATTCCATTTGCACAACAGCATGCGAAATTGATTGTCAATCAGTGTTGCTTCCTAAGTGGACAATTTGATTTCACAGAAATTTAATTTACTTGAAGTTATATTCTGTTGTTTAAGTGTTCCCTTTATTTTTTTGAGCAGTGTATATACACGTGGTCAAAATTGTTGGTACCCCTCGTTTAATGAAAGAAAAGCCCACAATGGTCACAGAAATAACTTGAATCTGACAAAAGTAATAATAAATTAAAAATCTATGAAAAGAAACAATTGAAAGTCAGACATTGATTTTCAACCCTGCTTCCACAGAATTTAAAAAAAAATTAAACTCATGAAATAGGTCTCGACAGAAATGATGATACCCCTGAAAATAATGTGACAAAGGGACATATTAAATCAAGTTGTGTCCACTAATTAGCATCACAGGTGTCTACAATCTTGTAATCAGTCATTGGGCCTGCATATAGGGCTACAGATACTCACTGTGCTGTTTGGTGACATGGTGTGTACCACACTCAACATGGACCAGAGAAAGCAAAGGAAAGAGTTGTCTCAGGAGATTAGAAAGAAAATTATAGACAAGCATGTTAAAGGTAAAGGTTATAAGAACATCTCCAAGCAGCTTCATGTTCCTGTGGCTACAGTTGCACATATTATTCAGAAATTTAAGATCCATGGGACTGTAGCCAACCTCCCTGGACGTTGCTGCAGGAGGAAAATTGATGACAAATCAAAGACACGGATAATATGAATGGTAACAAAAGAGCCCAGGCAAAAGTCTAAAGAGATTAAAGGTGGACTTCAAGCTCAAGGAACATCAGTGTCAGATCACACCATCCTTCGTTGTTTGATCCAAAGTGGACTTCATGGGAGACGACCAAGGAGAACACCATTGTTGAAAAAAAATCATTAACAAAGCCGTACTGGAATTTGCCAAACTACATTTTGACAAGCCACAAAGCTTCTGGGAGAATGTCCTATGGACAGATGAGACAAAAATGGAAATTTTTGGCAAGGCACATCAGCTCTATGTTCACAGACTGAAAAATGAAGCATATCAAGAAAAGAACACTGTCCCTACTGTGAAACATGGAGGAGGCTCTGTTATGTTCTGGGGCTGCTTTGCTGCACTATCATGGGATCCTAGAGAGAAATGTGCTGCCCAGTGTCAGAAAGCTTGGTCTCAGTCACAGGTCATGGGTCTTGCAACAGGATAATGACCCAAAACACACAGCTAAAAACACCCAAGAATGGCTAAGAGGAAAAAATGTGACTATTCTGAAGAGGCCTGCTATGGGCCCTGACCTAAATCCTATTGAGCATCTTTGGAAACAGCTGAAGCATGCTGTCTAGAAAAGGCAACCATCAAACACGAGACAACTGGAGCAGTTTGCTCATGAGGAGTGGGCCAAAATACTTGTCGAGAGGTGCAGAAGTCTCATTGACAGTTACAGGAATCGTTTGATTGCAGTGATTGCCTCAAATGGTTGTTCAACAAAATATTAAGTTAGGAGTACCATCATTTCTGTCCAGGCCTATTTCATGAGTTTAATTTTTTTTTAAATTCTGTGGAAGCAGGGTTGAAAAGCAATGTCTGACTATCATTTGTTCATTTTCATAGATTTTTAATTTATTATTACTTTTGTCAGATTCAAGTTATATCTGTGACCGTTGTGGGTTTTTCTTTCATTAAACGAAGGGTACCAACAATTTTGACCACGTGTATATATACAGTACAGACCAAAAGTTTGGACACACCTTCTCATTTAAAGATTTTTCTGTATTTTCATGACTATGAAAATTGTACATTCACACTGAAGGTATCAACACTATGAATTAACACATGTGGAATTATATACTTAACAAAAAAGTGTGAAACAACTGAAAATATGTCTTATATTCTAGGTTTTTCAAAGTAGCCACCTTTTGCTTTGATAACTGCTTTGCACACTCTTGGCATTCTCTTGATGAGCTTCAAGAGGTAGTCACTGGAAATGGTCTTCCAACAATCTTGTGTTAGAACCCTCCTGTTAGTTCTTTTTCTATTTTGTTGGTCACATGACTTTCTGCCTATATAATCCAGCTCTGCCCTTCTGGCCTTGCCGGACTTCAGTGTTACATTTACTCTTAAGCTAGCCAGGTGCCTTGTACCTAACTCTGTAGTTTGCTTGGTCTTTTGACCACTAGTACTTTTTGTTTGTTTGTCTTTGCTCTGCTACAATTTCTGCTAGGAGGTCTCCAACTATATACCAGTCCTTAGTTCTTGTAGGGACCCCTCCCTTATATTTATAGGTCTGCGTTCAGACTAGCCGAGGACTTAGGTGGGTCTGTTCACAAGGAACAGGTCCCCCGCTGCATCGTAGGGAATCAGCTTAGTCCTATTGTAGGGACAGTTATCCTTCTTTCCTTAGTGCTTGTAGCCGTTCATAGCAGTAAGTCCAGCCCAAAATAAAACACTCTAAGGAAAGTATCCAGATTTCAGCATGGTGTCAGTTCAGGAGTTGGCTCAACGCCTGCAGGGACTGTCTTTGGAGGTGGCCGAGCTCCAGCAACATGTGAGTAGCTGTCCTGGAGCGCATTTTGTCGAACCGAAGGTAGGACTGCCAGATTATTTTTATGGTAAACAGCAAGATTTTTTTTCCCTCTAAAAACGCTTGTTTATTATATTTTCGTTTAAGACCCAGATCCTTGGGGAATGAATCACAGCGCATTGGGTTTATAATGTCACTTTTGCGTAAAGAACCACAGGGATGGGCCTTTTCTCTACAACCTAATGATCCGTGTTTTAGATCTGTGGAAGATTTGTTTTCTGCTATGGGGTTGTTGTATGATGATCCCGATCGAGTCTCATCTGCTGAAAAAGAATTAAGACGTTTGAAGCAGGGATCAGGTGTTGCGGAAAATTATTGTATATACTTCAGAAGATGGTCAGCCGAAGTGGAATGGAATGACTCAGCATTAAAATGTTTGTTTCTTGCTGGTTTAGGTGAAAGGGTTAAGGATCTGCTGATTGCCTTCCCAAAACCTGGAACCTTGCAGGAGGCAATGCAATTAGCTATACGTGTGGACAGGAGACTGCGTGCTAGGATTAATGAGGAGAAATCTACTGCTATGGCAGCTCCTAGTTTTCAGAGGGTCTGTTCAGAAGATGGAGAACCGATGGAGATTGGGGCGATGTCACCCCACTCTCAGGAAAAAGACCGCAGGTTTGCTAAGGGATTGTGTTTTTATTGCGGTAAATCTGACCACTTTATTAAGAACTGTGTGCTTCGTTTGAACAAAGAAAAAACAAAGAGGTCAGCTACGCCCGTATAGATTGTTTAAACTCAAAAGGAGTATTTCTTTCTGGAAGCACCTCATTCCAGGAGGAGTTGATTGAATTTCAGGTATTTGTGGATTGTGGTTCTACACTCAATGTGATTGATAAGGGATTTTTGGAAAAATTTAAATTAGAATCCAAACTTTTGTCATCTCCTATTTCTGTGGTTGCTGTTGATGGCTCTCCCTTGAAATGTATTACTCACAAGGTTTTTGAATTTCCCCTCACCATTAATGGTATTCACCAAAAGAATTTGGATTTGGCTGTATTAAATAATTTGCCTTCTCCAGTGGTTTTGGGGTTACCTTGGGTAAAATTGCACAATCCTGTACTGGACTGGTCTACCCATGAAATTAAGTCTTGGAGTCCTAAGTGTCATGATAAATGTTGTAACAGTTGCATTGCTGCAGTGGAAAGAGGGGAATTACCTGTACCTATCCAGGATTTTTGGAAGTTTTTTTCTGAGGAGGAGTCGCAAGTTTTGCCTCCTCATAGGGACTATGATTGCACCAATGAGTTTGTTCCTGGAGCTACTCTTCCCAAGAGTCTCCTATTTAATCTGACTATCCCTGAGAGAAAGGCCTTGGAGGAATACATACAGACAAGCTTGGCCTGCGGTCACATTAGACCTTCTAAGTCTCCTGTGGCTGTTGGATTTTTTTTTGTAAAAAGAAAGGACGGTGGTTTACGTCCATGTCTGGACTTTCGCGAAATTAATAAAATTACCGTACGTAATTCCTACCCACTGCCATTAATTCCTGACTTGTTCAACCAGTTAGTGGGGGCCAAGTGGTTCTCTAAAATTGATCTCCTGGGGGCATACAATTTGTTACGTATGAAGGAAGGTGATGAATGGAAAACTGCTTTTAACACTCCGGTGGGTCATTTTGAGAATCTGGTTATGCCTTTTGGTCTTACCAATGCACCAGCGTTTTTTCAGAACCTTATTAATGACATCCTAAGACCGTTGATTGGTAAGAATGTGGTGGTGTATTTGGATGACATTTTGATTTATTCACCGGATCTGGAGTCTCATTGGCAGAGCATACGTGAGGTATTGCAGTTGTTAAGTGACAATTTGCTTTTTGCTAAGCTGGAGAAATGTGTTCGCTGTGCAGAGAATTCGTTTTTTGGGCTACATTATCTCCAGCGAAGGCTTTGAGATGGACCCGGTGAAGGTTCAGGCGGTGCAGGAATGGCCTAGGCCTATTGGTTTGAAATCGATACAGAGATTTTTGGGTTTCGCCAATTATTACAGAAAATTCATTAAGAATTTTTCTATAATTGTTAAGCCGCTGACCGATCTCACCAGGAAAGGTGCGAATACGGTTCAGTGGACTACGGAGGCCATTGAAGCTTTTGTGTATCTCAAGGAGAGGTTCAGTTCTGCCCCCATCCTTATGCAGCCTGATGAGACCAAGCCTTTATTGGTCGAGGTTGATGCTTTTTCGGTGGGGGTTGGGGCTGTTTTGTCTCAGGAAAACAGGGATGGAGTACATCCCTGTGCCTTTTTTTCAAAAAAATTTTCTGAGACCAAACTTAATTACGATGTTGGTAATCGGGAATTGCTGGCTATTAAACTCGCATTTGAACATTGGCGTCATCTCTTGGAAGGTGCTAAATTTCCCATTCAGGTTTTCACTGATCATAAGAATCTGATCTATCTTGATGCTGCCAAGCGCTTGAATGCCCGTCAGGCTAGGTGGGCACTTTTTTTTTCGGGGTTAAATTTTTCTGTTACTTACATCCCGGGTACCAAGAATGTAAAAGCTGATGCTTTATCTCGAAGCTTTTCTCCCATGGTTGGTACCGAGGAGGAGGAGAGCATTTTACAGGAAGGTGTTGTGATAGCAGCATTGGACTCCGTTTTGGAAGATGGGATTCTGAAAGCCCAGGAGGATGCCCCGTCTAACACTCCCCATGGGAGGTTGTTTGTGCCTAGGAACTTTAGGAGAGATTTGTTTGTGGAGTGTCATGAGTCTCGGTTGGCAGGTCATCCAGGAATTTCTGAGACTAAGAGACTTGTAGGTCGCAGTTTTTGGTGGCCTGGGTGGCAGAAGGAAGTCATTAAGTGGGTGCGTCAATGTACTGTGTGTGCTAGATCTAAGTCTTCACATGCTCCTGCTGCGGGGCTGCTTTGCCCTCTGGAGGTTCCTAGTGCACCTTGGACGCATCTTGCTATGGATTTTATTACTGACCTTCCTGCCTCTGACGGTTTCACTGTCATCTGGGTGGTCGTGGACCGTTTTAGCAAGATGTGTCACTTGGTTCCTTTCATCAAACTGCCCTGCGCTAAGACACTCGCTAAGGCTTTTGTTAAGGAAATTGTCAGACTCCATGGCGTTCCTACCGACATTGTTTTCGATAGAGGACCTCAGTTCGTGGCTCGTTTTTGGCCTGCCTTTTGTGACAGGTTGGGAGTTCATTTGTCATTTTCATCTGGATATCATCCTGAGTCTAATGGACAGACAGAAAGAAAGAACCAGTATGTTGAACAGTTTTTTCGTTGTTTTGTGGCTGACAATCAGGAGGGGTGGTCTGAGTTTCTGCCACTTGCTGAATTTGCTCTTAACAACCATACATCCTCTTCTGCTGGGTGTTCTCCTTTTTTTTTGTTGTACTGGGAGACATCCGTTGTTTGGGTCATTCTCCAAATTGGTATCGGCTGTGCCGGAGGAGGAGAGAGTTTGGACTGATGTATGTTGTAACCTTCAAGAGTCTAACGAAAAATCTAAGAGGTACTTTGACAGGAAACGTCAAGAGGTTTTGTTTACGGTTGGTGACATGGTTTGGTTGTCCTCTAAGAATCTGCGGTTGAGGATTTCTTCTAAGAAATTGGGCCCGAAATTTGTAGGGCCGTTTAAGGTACTTCAGGTAGTTAACCAATCTGCTGTTAGGTTGGAGGTTCCCACCTCCTGGAAAATTAATCCGGTGTTTCATGTTTCCTTATTGAAAAAAGATGAGGTTTCGGATAGGGACACCACTGTCTCTGTTCCTCCGGTGGTGGAAGACGGTGAATATGAAATTTCTCGCATTCTTAATTCTAGATGGCATAGAGGGAGATTGCAGTATCTCGTCGCTTGGAAAGGTTTCGGTCCCGAGGATAACTCCTGGGTAAGGGCGGATGATGTCTCTGCTCCTAGACTTATCAGAGCGTTTCACAGGAGGTTTCCTGATAGACCTGGGCCTGGAGGATCCGGAGGATCCTCATAGAAGAGGGGGTACTGTTAGAACCCTCCTGTTAGTTCTTTTTCTATTTTGTTGGTCACATGACTTTCTGCCTATATAATCCAGCTCCGCCCTTCTGGCCTTGCTGGACTTCAGTGTTACATTTACTCTTAAGCTAGCCAGGTGCCTTGTACCTAACTCTGTAGTTTGCTTGGTCTTTTGACCACTAGTACTTTTTGTTTGTTTGTCTTTGCTCTGCTACAATTTCTGCTAGGAGGTGTCCAACTATATCCCAGTCCTTAGTTCTTGTAGGGACCCCTCCCTTATATCTATAGGTCTGCGTTCAGACTAGCCGAGGACTTAGGCGGGTCTGTTCACAAGGAACAGGTCCCCCGCTGCATCGTAGGGAATCAGCTTAGTCCTATTGTAGGGACAGTTTTCCTTCTTTCCTTAGTGCTTGTAGCAGTTCATAACATCTTGAAGGAGTTCCCAGAGATGCTTAGCACTTGTTGGCCCTTTTACCTTCACTCTGCGGTCCAGCTCACCCCAAACCATCTCGATTTTGTTCAGGTCTGGTGACTGTGGAGGCCAGGTCATCTGGCGTAGCACCCCATCACTCTCTTTCTTGGTCAAATAGCCCTTACACAGCTGGGAGGTGTGTTTGGGGTCATTGTCCTGTTGAAAAATAAATGATGGTCCAACTAAACGGAAACCGGATGGAATAGCATGTCGCTGCAAGATGCTGTGGTAGCCATTCTGGTTCAGTATGCCTTCAATTTTGAATAAATCCCCAACAGTGTCATCAGCAAAGCACCCCCACACCATCACACCTCCTCCTCGATGCTTCATGGTGGGACCAGGCATGTAGAGTCCATCCGTTCACCTTTTCATGACTTTGAAAATTGTACATTCACACTGAAGGCATCAAAACTATGAATTAACACATGTGGAATTATATACTTAACAAAAAAGTGTGAAACAACTGAAAATATGTCTTATATTCTAGGTTCTTCAAAGTAGCCACTTTTTGCTTTGATGACTGCTTTGCACACTCTTGGCATTCTCTTGATGAGCTTCAAGAAGTAGTCACCGGAAATGGTCTTCCAACAATCTTGAAGGAGTTCCCAGAGATGCTTAGCACTGCTTGGTCCTTTTGCCTTCACTCTGCGGTCCAGCTCACAGTTGCAATTGAAGGAAACATGAATGCGGCCAAGTACAGAGATATCCTGGATGAAAACCTCTCCCAGAGTGCTCAGGTTCACCTTCCAACAAGACAATGACCCTAAGCACACAGCTAAAATAACAAAGGAGTGGCTACAGAACAACTCTGTGACCATTCTTGACTGGCCCAGCCAGAGCCCTGACCTAAACCTAAATGAGCATCTCTGGAGAGACCTGAAAATGGATGTCCTCCAATGTTCACCACCCAATCTGACGGAACTGGAGAGGATCTGCAAGGAAGAATACCAGAGGATCCTCAAATCCAGGTGTGAAAAACTTGTTGCATCATTACCAAGAAGACTCATGGGTGTACTAGCTCAAAAGGGTGCTTCTACTTAATACTGTGAAAAGGGTCTGAATACTTATGACTATGTGATATTTCAGTTTTTCTTTTTTAAGAAATTTGCAAAAATTTCTACATTTCTGTTTTTTTTTCAGTCAAAATGGGGTGCAGAGTGTACTTTAACCACTCTCCGGCCCAAGGTGTACTAATACGTATCTGTGCCCTGGGCGTTATGGACCTGATACGTATTAGTACGCCCTATCTTTAATGCGGCACCGCGACTTCTGTCACGGTGATCGCATCAAATTTCCGGTGCCATCTTACCTTAGGGTAGGTGGAACTGGCATCTCGGGGGGTGTCGCCGCCCCCCCCCCCCCGCACCCACGATCGCTGTGATTGGCTGTTCAATTCTGAACAGCCAATCACAGCGTTTGTCACTGTTTCTGGCAATCAGATTGCCGGAAACAGTGATGTGCGCCTAGGATTGGTGCTCCTAAGAGGTAACAGGGCGGTCACAGGGCGGTGACCGGCTTGTCACCTGTCTGTCACTGCCCCATGACCCCCTGTGATGTCATAGAAGCCCCCAGCCAACTCTGATTGGAGTGATCGATGATGACATCGATCGCTCCAATCAGAGTATCTGAACACAGGTGACAGGGCGGTCACATGGCGGTGACCGGCTTGTGATCTGCCTGTCATCTCTCTGTGACCCCCTGTGGTGCATGCCCAGGCCCCAGCCATCTCTGATTAGTGCGGTCGATGTCATCATCGATCGCACCAATCAGAGTACCTGACCAGGTGGTGACCGGCCTGTGACCTGCCTGTCACCACCCTATCAACCCCCTGTGACCGCCCTGCAGATCCTCACACTTGGTGAGGATTTCTACAGAGCGGCCACACTGTGCTGGGCCTTGTAGTGCCACAGAATCTTCTGTAACACTACAAGACCTTCCTCTCACCTGCTCCAGTCGCTGCTGCTGCTCCGGCATCCTGCTGCGGTCTCAAGGGTCCTGGGACTCCTGCTCCAGCATCCTGCTGCGGTCTCCAGGGTCCTGGGTCTCCAGCTCCATATCCTGCTTCTGCGGATCCTCCTCCAGAGCCTCTTCCAGAACCTGCTGCTGATCCTGCTGCTGAAAGAAGAACAGAGAAGACTTTGGTAAGTCCATCTCTGTTCTCCCCTCATCCTCCCCTATCCCACTCTCCCCTCCTCCCCCATCCTTTTACTCCCAATCCCCCCCCCCCAGTTTTTTTTTTTTCGTGCATCCTGCAGCGGCCGAGCGCTGACCTGTGACTACGTCACTGATCAACGTCCTTGCTCACTGCTTTTCAGGACTTTTTTTTGTCCCTGTCAATTCCCCCCCCCCCCACTTTGCACTCGCGCTCGCTATTTTACCCCTTTTTTTCAACTAACCTTTTTTTTTCTAGAGGGCGGTCGCATTGTCTGATTGTGTGCCATGTTGGGACTTGCGGTGCCACAGAACTCTGTGCCACCACAATCGCTGCTCCTGCTCCAGAAGACATTGTATAGAAGACATCTTACAGAAGACATCTGAAAGACGACAACTGTAAGTAGGATTTTTTGATCTGTCCTCATCCACCCCAATCCCCCTCTCTCCCCTCTCCTCCTTCCCCCCCTTCCTATCCCCCTTTCTCACACCAAGTGCTGATCATTACTTGATCAGTACTTGATTGCTCGACTTTTATCCTTTTTTTTCCCGTGCTTTCTGCAACTGCTGAGCGCTGATTAGTAGTGTTGAGCCACCCCCGTAGTGTTCGAGTTCGGTTCGGTTCGTCGAACACCCGTGTGTTCGCCGAACTGTTCGTCGAACTGTTCGTCGAACACCTTCGAACACCATTAAAACCAATGGCAGGCAAACAAAAACACATAGAAACACATAGAAAACACCTTCAAAGGTGTCCAAAAGCTGACAAACTGCTCAGAAGACATAACTAACACATGGAAAAGTGACAAGTACATATAGTCATGCGAAAATAAAAGAGGTGGAGGAGTAAAAGGAGGGGGAGACACAAATATAGGCATGTCATGCCCTTCTAAAATCCAAAAAGTGAGAAGCCGACACGGCCAGTCCGCTCCTGCCCGTGCCACCTCCGTGTCGCCGGGTTTGTGTCAGAGCCGCGGTGAACCCTGATGGCCAGCCCCCCTCTCCCAATACTGGTGCCTGTCCGCTGGTGGGTCGAGCGAGCCCCCCTGTGGTGGAGGCAGCTCTAAGCTTTTTAATTTAAATTGTCTCTCTAATTTGAATGAATACACTTTAAATCCATTTACAAGGATCTATTGGAGGGCAAGTCTCATGCCAGCAGCCGCGTAATTCCAGCTCCAGTAGCGTCCACTAAAGCTGCTGCAGTTAAAAAGCTTTTATAAGGATCGAGCTCGGCTGTCCACCGCAAGGCATCCTACTGCCAGTCCCAGCCCCTATGCCTTGGGGTGCCTCCTGATGCTCTTCACTGAGTATCCCGTGGTCCCGAAGCATTTCCTTTGAAAAAATGAAGTGTCCAAACTACAGGTGGTGTAGCTTGCTTAACAGCCGGGATAATCCGCTGACTAGCAGACCCTGCTACTAGGCACAAAGTATTTCCTGGGCTAGATGCAGTTAAAAATTTGTAATTAGATACTCTCGTTGGATGCTGAGAAAGCATTCCATAGAGTCTCCTGGCACGCCATATATGATTCTCTTAAAAAGCTTGGGGTAGGAGTCTAGGGGACCCTTTTATAGCCAAAATCACGGCCCTGTGTCGCAATACGTCACCTAGGCTGAAGATAAATGGAACTGTAGCACCCTGAGGGCTCGGTTGCTACAGAGGTATTGCACCTCACCCAGAGGTGTGATATCTCACTCTCAGGTAAGGATGTAGTGTGGATCAGGACCCGACACCTGCATGCATTACACCACATTGCCGTGGGGCAGGGCGACCAATATGCCCCTGAGATGGGCACGACAGTCCCTGTCCCTGGCTGGAGTGGGGGGAGGGAACACTGAGGAAGGGGAACCCTGTAGTGCAGGAGCAGGGAGGAAGCAGTTCCTGGGTGCATTGAGAAGGGAGTATAAAAGGTGGGCACCATCTTAGTTCAGTGCAGAGAAGTCTGAGCAGAAGTGGCAGGGAGCAGGGGCTCTGCATGAGCTCTGCTCCGGAGGCGGGCCTAGTAACAGAGGCCCAGGCCTGGAAGAGGGAGAAGGAAGGAAGAGGAGCGGAGAAGGCTCCAGGAACGAGGAACGAAGGGATCTCAGGGGTGCGGACGGGCGAGTCGCCACCGCACGCCAGAATCCACCTGCGTGGAGGGGTCAGGCCAAAGGGGGAGACCAGTCCCCGAAACTAGTGGAGGCAGGAAACGACCCTCAGCTAGAAACAGGAGGCTGTGACATTTTATGTGGCGCAGCCCCTCGCTACACCCGCTAGGAAGGCACCACATAGGGTCAGGGAAACTGGCGCCAAGTTTACCAAGAGGAGGCCCGAGGCAGCCGGACAGAAGGGTTGGTGAGAAAGGCCAGACAAAGGACGCACAAAGGGGGTCCTGTGAAGCGCTCCAAAGTTATCTGGGAGTTGTCTGAGCCCCTTACCTGGTGAGCACAGTACGACGTGGGCAGCCGTTACCTGCAGACGTGGTCTGGATAATAAGAACTGTGAGTAAAGGCCCTGGACTGCATCACTGACTCCGTGTCATTACTGCTGCTGCCCTGCACCATCACCCCCATCCTCCGCATACACTGCCCTGAGGCTATACTCCTCCCGTGGGGAGTTATGCTAAGCTCTGCTGCACCCACAACACCAGCCTCAGCGGTCTGCCCTGGAGCGGCGGTTCACTCTGACCGCAATCCACGGGTGGCGTAGTCGGACATTTAAACATCAAAACCACATAAATAATTCCGCCACTGGTTTGACCGCCCTGAGCCACGGAACCGGGTTGCCGCCACGGAGACTACAACCACCAGCATCCACCAAAAAGGGTCCGGCTCCGGGTGTCCCAAGGCCCAGGGGGCGCGTCAGAACATTTTCATCACCTTTCACAATCACCAATGGGACAAGGCAGGGATGTTCTCTGTCCCCTCTCTTATACATCCTAGTGACGGAGCACCTGCTCTCATCAATTCGTCATAACCCCAATATTAGGTGGATTGAGGTGGGAGGCACCGAGTACAAGTGTTCTCTATTTGCTGATGATGTCCTAGTATATATCACTCAATCACATATATCCATCCATGCTGTTATGGCTGAAATAGATCACTTTGTTACATGGTCAAATTTTAAAATCAATGCAGCGAAGTCTGAGGCCCTCGATGTCTCCCTCCCCAAATCCATATAGGATTCCATCCAGTCCAACTTTCCCTTTGCCTGGCCCTCACAGGGTATCAAATACTTAGGAATTCCTATTCATAGAGACCTCTCCCATCTATGTTATCTTAATTTTGGGCCCTTTATTGAACAACTCCATACAGACCACGGTTGGCAAGTTAGAACTGTAAGATTCACTACGTGAACCACTGGTGTTTTGTGGAAAAGCACATGTACACTGTGTTCCAAATTATTATGCAAAAAGTGTTTAGGAGTGATAAGGGAAGAATTTGTTTGTTTGTCAGTTAAACTCATTGATGGTGATGTGTGTCAGGGCTCTTTATATCACTGTAAGCAATTGCAGACACCAGTGCTAATTAGTTTGTCAGGTGTGTCCAATGAAAGGCAAGACTACTTAAGAAGGCTCTCTCACATTATTCAGCAGCCTACATTTTCTGCCAAAATGGGAAAGAAAAAGGATGTGTCGGCTGCTGAGAAGCAACAAATTGTGGAGTGTTTAGGTCAAGGCATGACTACAATCAACATTGTGCGATGATCAGGATGAAGTGTCTTGGCAATCAAGAAGTATGTAGTTGATTCACAGTACACACGTGTGCGTGCTGATAAGGGCAAATTGAGGACTCTTTCCTACAGGCAATTACGTCAGGTTGAAAGAGCAGCGGCAAAAAAGCCTTGTCATAGCAGCAGACAAGTTTTTGAAGCTGCTTGTGCCTCCAACGTCCCCCGAACAACAAGATGCAGGGTCCTTCAGAGGTTTGCAGCTGTGCAATCCTGTCGACCTCCTCTATCCACTTCACACAAGCAGAAACGGCTCCAGTGGGCCAAACATTACATGAAGACTGATTTCAAAACTGTTTTGTTCACGGATGAGTGCCGTGCAGCGCTCGATGGTCCAGATGGATGGAGTGGAGGATGGCTGGTTGATGGACACCCCACGCAAACACGGCTACAGCGCCAACAAGGAGGAGGTGGAGTAATGTTTTGGGCTGGAATCATGGGGAGAGAGATTGTCGGCCCCTTTAGGATCCCTGAAGGCGCTAAAGATGAACTCCATAATGTATGTGGATTTTCTCAAACAGCACTTCCTGCCATGGTTCAAGAAGAAGAACCGTGTATTTCACAGCAAGATCATTTTTCTGCATGATAATGCACCATCTCATGCTGCACATAAAACATCTGCATCTCTGGCTGATATGGGCATAAAAGGGGACAAACTTATGGTGTGACCCCCATGCTCCCCTGACCTCTACCCCATTCCGAACCTTTGGAGCATCATTAAAAGGAGTGTCTATGATGGCGGGAGGCAGTTCACATCTAAGCAACAGCTCTGGGAGGGTATTCTGTCCTCATGCAAAACAATTGAAGCAGAAACCATCTAAAACCTGACAAATTCAATGGACGAGAGAGTTCAGAAGCTCCTTTCGAACAAGGGGTCCTATGTGAAAATGTAACATCACCTAGAATAAAGTTTTGAGTTGAAAACTGTTTGATTTCAGTTTCTAATAACCTGCTAATGCTTATAATTTCAAAAATGACCATTTTTTTGGTCTTTATTAAAATGAAAAGGTTGATCGAAAAGTTTGGGGGATCTAAGAGTGTGGCAACCCAGTAGTCATGATTACTTCGAATTCTGACAATATGAGGGTCATGCTGCAGGTAGTGCAGCAAGAAGGCACTTATGTGTCTTGCGCATCTCGGAGCCCCAAAATTATTTTCCGGGCTAGATGCAGCTAAAAATTATTTTTAATTTTAAATCTGGTGGAGCTTATTATAGATGGCCTAATAGGATCAGTGCTGCACACTGCTACAAAGCCCAAATTATTTTCCAGTCAAGATACAGATAAACATGATTAGTAATTTGAAAGCTTAAAACGGTTGGTAGGGTGATTTTAAACAATCATCAAGCTTTTACTCTCCCCAGGATGACACAGGGGTAGAAAAGTCGTTTCGGATCCATGATTTGTTCATCTTTATGAACGTGAGTCTGTCTACATTATCAGTGGAGAGCCGCGTGCGCTTATCTGTCAGCACACCACCAGCAGCGCTGAACACACGTTCAGACAGAACGCTGGCTGCGGGGCATGACAAGATCTCCAAGGCGTAAGTGGCTAGCTCTGGCCATTTATCCAGATTGGAAGCCCAAAAAGAGCAAGGGTCCAGTGACACAGTCGTGGCTTCAATGTTTACTTGGAGATACTCCTGTACCATCGTCTCTAGGCGTTGACTATGTGTCAGACTTCTTGTCTCCTGTGGCCTTGCAAAGGATGGGCTAAAAAAGTGGTGAAATGATTCCGCAAAATTGATGTTACCACCAGATACTGTGGTTCTGTTACGGTTTGAGTGCTGAACACTTGACGGTCCCACGGTTGGCAAGTTGGAACTGTGAGATTCACTACGTGCACCACTGGTATTTTGTGGAAAAGCACATGTAAGATTCTGCAACAGTCTCTGCTGATACTCCTGCATGCGTGCATCCCTTTCTATGGCAGGAATAATTTCTGCAAATTTACTTTTGTACCGGGGATCTAACAGTGTGGCAACCCAGTAGTCAGGATTATTTCTAATTCTCACAATTCGAGGGTCATGTTGCAGGTAGTGCAGCAAGAAGGCACTCATGTGTGTTGCGCATCCAGGAGCACCAAGTCCCTGTTGTGTTGGTGGCGAGGTAACAATCATGCTTCCTTCCTCTGTCCTCTCCCCCCAACCTCGCACAACAGAAATGTGATCAAGGTCTCCCTCATCTGATGAGTCTTCCATCAGTTCGTCCTCCACTTCTTCCTGGGCTCCTGCACCTTCCTCACTAGTTTGGCTGCTACCATGCGCCCTGGTAAAACCATCTCCCCCACCCTCACATGCCTGCCGCCTTGGTGCTGCCGACCGTCTGGACCTTGCAGATGTTAGCCCTTCCGCATACAACTCCTCCTCCTCTACTTCCTCCACCTCCTCTTGTGCCACCACCTGACTCCGAATTCTGTTTAACATGTGCTCCAGCATGTAAATCACCGGAATAGTCATGCTGATAATGGCATCGTCAGCACTAAACATCTTCGTCGCCATTTCAAAACTGTGCAGAAGGGTGCATAGGTCCCTGATCTGAGACCACTCCTCCAGCGTGATTTGCCCCACCTCTGAATCTCGTTGGCCCAGGCTATACGTCAGAACGTATTGCACCAGGGCTTGTCGGTGCTGCCACAGTCGCTGCAACATGTGCAGAGTTGAATTCCACCGGGTAGGCACATCGCATTTTAGCCGGTGAAGTGGCAGGCCCAACGACTTCTGTAGAGATGTAAGTCGCTGAGCTGCGGGATGCGAACGGCGGAAGTGAGCACACAGCGACCGTGCCCTCTGCAGAAGGCCATCTAGTCTGGGATAGTGGGCTAAAAATTGCTGGACAACCAGGTTCAACACGTGAGCCATACAAGGTACGTGTGTGACATTGCCCCGGCGAAGGGCCGCACCCAGGTTTGCAGCATTGTCGCACACGGCCTTCCCTGGTTTCAGGTCCAGTGGAGACAACCATTCATGAAATTGGTTCTCCAGAGCTGACCACAACTCCTCAGCTGTGTGACTCACATTTCCCAGACATTTCAATGCAAAAACCGCCTGATGACGTTGAGCCCTACTGCCAGCATAGTAAGGAGGTGTGCAGGATCCCTTCTGCGCAGTTAGAAAGCTTGTGGCATGACCAGACAGGCTTTGGGTGCAGGTGGAAGACCGAGAGGAGGTTGAGGAGGCAGAAGCAGTGGAGGAACTTTGACATAAAGAGGATTGACGCACAACTCGTGGGGACGGCAAGACTTGGACAGCAGCCCCTTGTCCTGCTGTCACCATAGTTACCCAGTGCCCAGTCAGCGACATGTAACGCCCCTGTCCATGCCTACTCGTCCAAGTGTCTGTGGTGAAATGCACCCTGTCACACACAGAGTTTCTCAAAGAAGCGGTGATGTTGTGTGCGACATGCTGGTGGAGCGCAGGCACACCTTTCTTTGAGAAGTAGTGCCGACTGGGCATCTGGTACTGGGGCACTGCGACGGACATAAGGTCTCGAAAATCCTCTGTGTCCACCAGGCGGAAAGGCAGCATTTCTGTAGCCAAGAGCTTGCAGATGGTGAAATTCAACCTCTTAGCTTTCTCATGGCTAGGAGGAAATGGTCTTTTACTTGTCCACATCTGAGGGACCGAGGGCTGGCTATTGTGCTTAGACGGGGTTGATAAGGGTGTCCCCGGCAAACTGCCGGTCTGTGAGGAAGATGCAGGCGGACATGTTAGGTTGCCTTGATCCAAAGGTGGTGCTATCGATGTCGGACAGCGCTCAACACCAGCTGCTGTTACCACCTCCAAAGAAAATGATGACCTGCCAATCACGCTGGCTGTTGCGGGTAAAGAGGTGGCAGGTCTGCGCCCCAAAACAGGTGTGACTGCTGTCCCCCCAGTCACAGAGGATGAAGAGGCCGCGGATGCACAAGATATGGCAGATGGCGGTTGGCCCGGCCGGCTAGGCCGCATTGTAGCACACTGAGCTTCCCACTGCAACTTATGCTTCATGTCCATGTGCCGGTTCATGCATGAAGTACTCAAACTATGTATTTTTTGGCCTCTACTTAGCTTTTGCTGACAAATGTTACAGATAACATGAGTTGGGTCATCTTTATCGATCTGAAAAAATGCCCAGGCTATGCAAGGCTTAGCACCCATGCGACCTGAAGAGCCACCACGACTTGTGGTGAGAGGCAGAGTTGTGTTTGAGGATGCAGTTGTTGACGTGCTTCCAGTACTACGTCTCTGTCCAGGAAGGCACAACCTGACCTCGTCGTCACTAGCATCTTCCTCCACCTCCTCTGCTGACCTCATCTCTTGGCTGACTGTGGGTTGACAGTAAGTGGGATCTCCAACCTCATCATCATCACCCTGTGTGTTATCACACCCGTCGTCCTCAGAGCCAACCTGTTCCTGCCCTGACAAAAAACTAAAGTTGTCGCTCCAATCAGGTATTTGAGTCTTATCATCGTCTTCCTCATTGTCTCCACCAACAGGAGTTACAGTTTGGGAATGAGGGTCTACATTATGGTCAGAACCTTCTGCGTCTGGTCCTGAATCCGACTCATAAAGATTCTGGGCATCAGTGCAGATCATTTCCTCGTCTGGATTCACAGAAGCGCTGGAGTCGACCTCTGATTCCCAGGCTATAGTATGAGTAAACAGCTCTGCAGACTCAACCATCTGTTCTACCTCATACTCAGACGGGCAGCTGGAGATTTGGGAGCTGTGAGGAAGCAAGTGCGATTTGGGTGACACCTTTGAGGACTGGAGTATTTGTGATGTTGAAGTTGATGTGGAGGAGAGCCCACTTAAAGGAGCACTTGATGTCCGTTGAAGCACCTGCTGTTTTTGTGCCTCATCTGGAATTTGTAGCGATTGGCGTGGCCGTAAGAAAGGGATCTTATCACATTGTCCGCTAAAAGAAGTAGACATTTTAGTTTGGCTGGAAGATGGTCTTTCTTCTGCAGATGTTACTGTTGCTTTAACACCTACCCCACGGACACAACCTTTTTTCCCCTTCCCAACACGCCTATTCCCCTTTCCACCAGCAGCAGGCCTTTTTCCACTCATTTTGGTGGTTAACTAATTCACAACTCTGGAGTTGTTTGCACAAAAAAACAATGGATGGTAACCGAGCAGAGCTGAGTGGCCAAACTGTGGTATTAGGCCAAAACTATTGGCTGGGTTAGATGCAGAAAAAAATATATTCAGTTTGCAACCTGATGGAGGTCAGTATAGATGGACTAATACAACAAGTCCCACACACAGCTAGAAGCCCAAATATTTTTTCAGAGGTACTGTAGATGCAGATACAAATTATTTTTAATTTGCAACCTGATGGAGGTCAGTATAGATGGACTAATACAACAAGTCCCACACACAGCTAGAAGCCCAAATATTTTTTCAGAGGTAGATGCAGAAAAAAATATATTCAGTTTGCAACCTGATGGAGGTCAGTATAGATGGACTAATACACCAAGTCCCACACACAGCTAGAAGCCCAAATATTTTTTCAGAGGTACTGTAGATGCAGATACAAATTATTTTTAATTTGCAACCTGATGGAGGTCAGTATAGATGGACTAATACAACAAGTCCCACACACAGCTAGAAGCCCAAATATTTTTTCAGAGGTACTGTAGATGCAGATAAAAATTATTTTTAATTTGCAACCTGATGGAGGTCAGTATAGATGGACTAATACAACAAGTCCCACACACAGCTAGAAGCCCAAATATTTTTTCAGAGGTACTGTAGATGCAGATACAAATTATTTTTAATTTGCAACCTGATGGAGGTCAGTATAGATGGACTAATACAACAAGTCCCACACACAGCTAGAAGCCCAAATATTTTTTCAGAGGTAGATGCAGAAAAAAATATATTCAGTTTGCAACCTGATGGAGGTCAGTATAGATGGACTAATACAACAAGTCCCACACACAGCTAGAAGCCCAAATATTTTTTCAGAGGTACTGTAGATGCAGATACAAATTATTTTTAATTTGCAACCTGATGGAGGTCAGTATAGATGGACTAATACAACAAGTCCCACACACAGCTAGAAGCCCAAATATTTTTTCAGAGCTACTGTAGATGCAGATAAAAATTATTTTTAATTTGCAACCTGATGGAGGTCAGTATAGATGGACTAATAGAGAAAGTCCGACACACTGCTAGAAGGCCAAATATTTTTTCAGAGCTAGATGCAGAAAAAAATTATATTCAGTTTGCAACCTGATGGAGGTCAGTATAGATGGATTAATAGAACAAGACCCACACACAGCTAGAAGCCCAATATTTTTTCAGAGGTAGATGCAGAAAAAAATATATTCAGTTTGCAACCTGATGGAGGTCAGTATAGATGGACTAATACAACAAGTCCCACACACAGCTAGAAGCCCAAATATTTTTTCAGAGGTACTGTAGATGCAGATAAAAATTATTTTTAATTTGCAACCTGATGGAGGTCAGTATAGATGGACTAATACAACAAGTCCCACACACAGCTAGAAGCCCAAATATTTTTTCAGAGGTACTGTAGATGCAGATACAAATTATTTTTAATTTGCAACCTGATGGAGGTCAGTATAGATGGACTAATACAACAAGTCCCACACACAGCTAGAAGCCCAAATATTTTTTCAGAGGTAGATGCAGAAAAAAATATATTCAGTTTGCAACCTGATGGAGGTCAGTATAGATGGACTAATACAACAAGTCCCACACACAGCTAGAAGCCCAAATATTTTTTCAGAGGTACTGTAGATGCAGATACAAATTATTTTTAATTTGAAACCTGATGGAGGTCAGTATAGATGGACTAATACAACAAGTCCCACACACAGCTAGAAGCCCAAATATTTTTTCAGAGGTACTGTAGATGCAGATAAAAATTATTTTTAATTTGCAACCTGATGGAGGTCAGTATAGATGGACTAATACAACAAGTCCCACACACAGCTAGAAGCCCAAATATTTTTTCAGAGGTACTGTAGATGCAGATACAAATTATTTTTAATTTGCAACCTGATGGAGGTCAGTATAGATGGACTAATACAACAAGTCCCACACACAGCTAGAAGCCCAAATATTTTTTCAGAGGTAGATGCAGAAAAAAATATATTCAGTTTGCAACCTGATGGAGGTCAGTATAGATGGACTAATACAACAAGTCCCACACACAGCTAGAAGCCCAAATATTTTTTCAGAGGTACTGTAGATGCAGATACAAATTATTTTTAATTTGCAACCTGATGGAGGTCAGTATAGATGGACTAATACAACAAGTCCCACACACAGCTAGAAGCCCAAATATTTTTTCAGAGGTACTGTAGATGCAGATAAAAATTATTTTTAATTTGCAACCTGATGGAGGTCAGTATAGATGGACTAATACAACAAGTCCCACACACAGCTAGAAGCCCAAATATTTTTCAGAGGTACTGTAGATGCAGATACAAATTATTTTTAATTTGCAACCTGATGGAGGTCAGTATAGATGGACTAATAGAGAAAGTCCGACACACTGCTAGAAGGCCAAATATTTTTTCAGAGCTAGATGCAGAAAAAAATTATATTCAGTTTGCAACCTGATGGAGGTCAGTATAGATGGATTAATAGAACAAGACCCACACACAGCTAGAAGCCCAAATATTTTTTCAGAGGTAGATGCAGAAAAAAATATATTCAGTTTGCAACCTGATGGAGGTCAGTATAGATGGACTAATACAACAAGTCCCACACACAGCTAGAAGCCCAAATATTTTTTCAGAGGTACTGTAGATGCAGATAAAAATTAGTTTTAATTTGCAACCTGATGGAGGTCAGTATAGATGGACTAATAGAATGATGCTATGCCCAAAAGATTTTACTTCACTAGGTGCAGTAAAAAAATTGGTATTCTATACACAGGTGGTATATCTTGCAGCACAGATAGGCTACTCCACTGACTAACACACTCTGCAATAGGCCAAAAAGGATTAGCTTTGCTAGATTCAGCCAAATGCTGTGAAAAAAACTTGCACAGCACTGGCACAGACCTGCCTGGCAAAAACTGATAGGAACTGATGTAACCTAGTCCTGAAAAGGACTCCAATTACAATTAGTCTTTACTCCCACAACCTATCTATTTAAGAGCACAGACCTCCCTGATAAAAGTCGTAGGAAATGCTGTAACCTAGTCCTTAAAAGGACTGCAATCACAACTATTCCCTACTCCCAAGCTATCTGTATATTTGTGCGAAAATTGGCTTGAAATTAACAAGGTATAGCGCACACAGCAACAGCGGTGCCGTCTAACACGCAGCTGCAGCAGTGAGAAAATGGTGGCGACGGGGAAAATGGCTTGGTCTTATAGGGCAAGGACATGTGACATACACTGCCAATGACACATGCCCTTGCTTGTGTGAAAAAAAGCACTTCGCTCCGTGTGTGCGCTGCTGATAGGCTGACAGATTGCACCTCCCCACTGCAAATGCGGGAAAGAGAAAAAAAAATGGAGATCTTCATTGTTCCTGCAGAGATCCATCCCCTGCCCCTCCCCCCACCCCGCTGTACACTCAAACTGCGTATTACCATTAATTTTCATCATTACTGAGAAAAAATCCAGTTATGATTTTGGTGCACGAACAGTTATCGAACATAACCTCGAACAGCCGAATTTTTCTCAAATTGTTCGTGTTTGCCGAACGGCTCGAACACCGCCCAAAACAGCTCGAATTTGAGATTGGCGAACAGTTCGAGTAGAACAACGCTCATCTCTACTGATTAGTGACCACAGATCACTGATCCGCTCTCATGCTCACTGTTTTACACTCCCCCCCCACCTTTGCACCACATCAATTAGCACACCCAGCAGCTGCCGAGAGTTGATTGGTGACATAGTTCACCGATCTGCACTCGTGCTCGCTGTTTGCACCACCTACAGTAGTTCCTTTTTTCTCTCTTTTTTTTCTGAAAAAAAAAGTTCACACCTAGCACACTGACACACACACACTCTAAATAAAGTAATGACACACACGCACCACATACATAAGAAAAAAAATGTCCCGTTCATCCCAAACTCGCTATTCAGCGGAGGAGGCATATGCTTTCCTTGCCTCCGACATTGACAGCTGCTCAGAAGGGGTGAGAGCAGAGCCCAATGTAGCGACCACCTATTGGTGGTCAAGTACAAGGACAAGAGGGATGTCCTTCTCTTGACCACCATACATGGTGATGGCAGCACCCTCAGCACTGTACGAGGTTCCACTACACAGGTCGCCAAACCAGACTGTGTAGTGGGGTACAACAAGTACATGGGAGGAGTTGATCTCTCTGATCAAGTGCTCCAGCCATACAGTGCTTTGAGAAAGGCCAAGGTATAGTATAAGAAGCTGGCCGTGCACATTGTACAGATGGCAATGCACAATGCTTTCCTACTGTTACAATGTGCAGGCCAGACTTCTATGTCGTATCTTCACTTTCAGGAGACAGTTATCAAGGCCCTGATATTTGGCAGTGGTGACGGAGCAGGCCCCAGTACTTCCGGAACTGAAGGACCTCGAATTGTACCAGGCCAGCATTTCCCGGAGCAGATCCCTCACAGCGGAAAAAAAGGTAAGTCACAAAACAAGTGCCGAGTGTGTTATAAAAGGGGAATACGCAAGGACACCATTTATCAATGTGACACCTGCCCCGACAAACCTGGCCTATGCATGAAAGACTGCTTCAAAAGGTACCATACTTCCATGGACTACTAAATTAATTTCTGATATATGACAACCTGACAAACACTACACAACTGACGTCAGGTTGTCCTACACAACTGACGTATAACACTACATTGCAAAAATTCACAAATCGGGTATCAGTTCCAAAAAGGGGGCACTTGTTGGGCATTTCCACTGTTTAGGCACATCAGGGGCTCTGAGAACGTGACATGACGCCCGCAGACCATTCCATCAAAGTCTGCATTCCAAATCGTCACTCCTTTCCTTCCGGGCCCTGACATGCGCCCAAACAGTAGTTTTCTCCAACACATGGGGTATCAGTGTACTCAGGAGATATTCCACAACAACTTATGGGGTACAATTTCTCCTGGTACCCTTGTGAAAATATTTTTTTAGCATTTTTGTAGAAAAAATGTTTTTTTTTTATTTTCACAAGTCAACATTATAATTTTCTGTGAAGCACCTGGGGGTTCAATGGGCTCACCACACATCTAGATAAATTCATTGGGGGTCTAGTTTCCAAAAAGGGGGCACTTATTGGGCATTTCCACTGTTTAGGCACATCAGGGGCTCTGAAAACGTGACATGACGCCCGCAGACCATTCCATCAAAGTCTGCATTCCAAAGCGTCACTCCTTCCCTTCCGAGCCCTGACATGCGCCCAAACAGTAGTTTTCTCCAATCAGCGTACTCAGGAGAAATTGCACAACAACTTTTGGGGTCCAATTTCTCCTAGTGCCCTGGTGAAAATAAAAATATTGCGGCTAAAAGATGGTTTTTGTGGATAATTTTTTTTTTTCACGGCTCTACGTCATAAACCTTTGCAAAACACTTGGGGGTTCAAAGTGCTCACCACACATCTAAATAAGTTCCGTGAGGGGTCTAGTTTCCAAAATAGGGTCACTTGTGGGGGGTTTCCACTGTTTAGGCACATCAGGGGCTCTCTAAACGCGACATGGGGTCCGCTGTGAATTCCAGCGAGTTTTGCATTGAAAACGTCAAATGGCGCTCCTTCCCTTCGGAGCCCTGCCGTGCGCCCAAACAATGGCTTTCCCCCACATATGAGGTATTAGCGTACTCAGGAGAAATTGCACAACAACTTTTGGGGTCCAATTTCTCCTGGTACCCTTGTGAAAATAAAAAAATTGGGGTCTAAAATAAAATTTTACTGAAAAAAAAGTTAAATGTTCATTTTTTCCTTTCACGTTCAATTAATTGGTGTGAAGCAAGTGAAGGGTTAATAAACTTCTTGAATGTGGTTTTAAGCACCTTGAGGGTGCATTTTTTTAGAATGGTGTCACTTTTGGGTATTTTCTGTCATAAAGGCCCCTCAAAGTGGCTTCAAATGTGATGTGGTCCCTAAAAAAATGGTTTTGTAAATTTTGGTGGCAAAATGAGAAATCTCTGGTCAACTTTTACCCTTATAGCTCCCTAACAAAAAAAAATTTTTGGTTCCAAAATTGTGCTGATGTAAAGTAGACATGTGGGAAATGTTATTTATTAACTATTTTGTGTGACATAACTCTCTGATTTAAGGGCATGAAAATTCAAAGTTTGAAAATTGCAAAATTTTTTAATTTTTTGCCAAATTTCCGTTTTCTTCACAAATAAACGCAAGTGATATCGAAGAAATTTTACCACAATCATGAAGTACAATATGTCACGAAAAAACATTCTTGGAATCAGGGGGATCCGTTGAAGCGTTCCAGAGTAATTACCTCATAAAATGACAGTGGTCAGAATTGTAAAAATTGGCCTGGTCATTAACGTGCAAACAACTCCCTTGGGGGTAAAGTGATTAATGAGAAAAAAAAATGAACTTTTTAGAATTTACCAAATGGCTGCAATGAAACAAAGAGAGAAAAATTTAAAGGGGTCAGAATACTTTCCGTACCCACTGTACATATATATATATATATATATATATATATATATATATATATATGTATATTTATATATATATATATATATATATATATATATATATATATATATATATATATATACAGTGCTGGCCAAAAGTATTGGCACCCCAGCAATTCTGTCAGATAATACTCAGTTTCTTCCTGAAAATGATTGCAATCACAAATTCTTTGGTATTATTCTCTTCATTTAATTTGTCGTCAATGAAAAAAACACAAAAAGAATTGTCCTAAAGCCAAATTGGATATAATTCCACACCAAACCTAAAAAAGGGGGTGGACAGCAGTATTGGCACCCTTTGAAAAATCATGTGATGTTTCTCTAATTCGTGTAATTAACAGCACCTGTAACTTACCTGTGGCACCTAACAGGTGTTGGCAATAACTAAATCACACTTGCAGCCAGTTAACATGGATTAAAGTTGACTCAACCTCTGTCCTGTGTCCTTGTGTGTACCACATTGAGCATTGAGAAAAGAAAGAAGACCAAAGAACTGTCTGAGGACTTGAGAAACCAAATTGTGAGGAAGCATGAGCAATCTCAAGGCTACAAGTCCATCTCCAAAGACCTGAATGTTCCTGTGTCTTCCGTGCGCAGTGTCATCAAGAAGTTTAAAGCCCATGGCACTGTGGCTAACCTCCCTAGATGTGGACGGAAAAGAAAAATTGACGAGAGATTTCAACGCAAGATTGTGCGGATGGTGGATGAAGAACCTCGACTAACATCCAAACAAGTTCAAGCTGCCCTGCAGTCCGAGGGTACAACAGTGTCAAGCCGTACTATCCGTCGGCGTCTGAATGAAAAGGGACTGTATGGTAGGATACCCAGGAAGACCCCACTTCTTACCCCGAGACATAAAAAAGCCAGGCTGGAGTTTGCCAAAACGTACCTGAGAAAGCCTAAAACGTTTTGGAAGAATGTTCTCTGGTCAGATGAGACAAAAGTAGAGCTTTTTTGGCAAAAAGCATCAACATAGAGTGTACAGGAAAAAAAAGAGGCATTCAAAGAAAAGAACACGGTCCCTACAGTCAAACATGGCCGAGGTTCCCTGATGTTTTGGGGTTGCTTTGCTGCCTCTGGCACTGGACTGCTTGACCTTGTGCATGGCATTATGAATTCTGAAGACTACCAACAAATTTTGCAGCATAATGTAGGGCCCAGTGTGAGAAAGCTGGGTCTCCCTCAGAGGTCATGGGTCGTCCAGCAGGACAATGACCCAAAACACACTTCCAAAAGCACTATAAAATGGTTTGAGAGAAAGCACTGGAGACTTCTAAGGTGGCCAGCAATGAGTCCAGACCTGAATCCCATAGAACACCTGTGGAGAGATCTCAAAATGGCAGTTTGGAGAAGGCACCCTTCAAATATCAGGGACCTGGAGCAGTTTGCCAAAGAAGAATGGTCTACAATTCCAGCAGAGCATTGTAAGAAACTCATTGATGGTTACCGGAAGCGGTTGTTCGCAGTTATTTAGGCTAAGGGTTGTGCAACCAAGTATTAGGCTGAGGGTGCCAATACTTTTGTCCGACCCTTTTTTTGAGTTTTGTGTGAAATGATCAATGATTTGATTTTTGCTTAATTCTCTTTTGTGTTTTTTCCTTGCAAGCAAATTAAATGAAAATAATAATACCAATGAATTTGTGATTGCAATCATTTTCAGGAAGAAACTGAGTATTATCTGACAGAATGGCAGGGGTGCCAATACTTTTGGCCAGCACTGTATGTGTGTGTGTGTTAGTCTATGTATATACGGTATATATATATGTATAATTGTGATGAGCGAACGTGCTCGCCACTACTCGGTACTCACCAAAGCATCATGGTGCTCGACAAGCTCAGCAAGTATTTCCGGGTTGCTCAGGCAAGAACTCGGGTCCCCTCCCTGCATGTTTGGCGCTCTTTAGAGAGCCAATGAACATGCAGAGATTGCCTGCCATGCACTGTAATGCCGTAGCCATGTTGGTTGTGGGCATTACAGTGATTGGCTGGCCGCACAGCGTCATCAGGTCTATATCAGACCTGGCGCCGCCATGCTCGTCACAGTCACTCTGGATCAGACAGTGTAGGGAGAGCTGCTGCTGTGTCAGGGAGAGATTTGATCATGTATTAGGTAGTGTAGGGAGAAAAAACGTACATTACACATATCCATCTTAACAAACAGTCCTTCTGAGGACTAATCCATCTGCAGAGATATCAGGCAGGCAGGGTGTATAGGCAGGCGGTGTATATAGCAGACTGCAGTGCATATAGCACAAGAGGCTCCATTCCAGTTCTGTCGGCTGCAGCTGTTAGATATTTCTGGAAATAGGCCCAGGTCTCAGGGGCCAGGATAATTTTTTTTTGCATCTTAATCCTCATTATTTGCTTAAAAATCAATCCAGAGAACACGGTTTTTCTGCGCCATTTGCTTGTTGGCACTGCAGAATACAGCTAGGTCCTTTCCATATTACAGCGCTAAAAATCCATCTATTTAAAACTGTGTTTTCTCCGTCACACGGATCACATATACGTTTTCAGAAAATACTGCCATTTCTGGACTCCATTAACATTTTTTTTCAGTGTGTCAGTGAAGCAATTGACACCAGATTGCTTTTCAAAATAGTTACCTACAGGTCAGGTATTTAAAACTGTGTTTTCTCCGTCACACGGCTCACATATACATTGTCAGAAAATACTGCCATTTCTGGCCTCCATTAAAAAATGTTTTCAGTGTGTCAGTGAAGCAATTCACAGCAGTTTGCTGGTCAAACTACTTACCTACAGGCCAGGTATTTAAAACTCTGTTTTCTCCGTCACATGGATCACATATAAATTCGCTCCAAACTCAGTCATTTGTAGTGAGCGTGGAAGATACTGTCCTCCATTTAAAATGGGAAAGGCACGTGGCAAGGGAAGGGGAACTGGACGTGATGGTAATGGTGCATGCAGAGGCCGAGGACAAGGCCGTGAGCAAGCCAAAATTGTGCCACAATAAACACCCACATCTTCTCTTCTGACCTTCCTGTCCCAATTTCTAGGGGACCACAGCACACCACTATTGAACCCAGAGCAGTGTCAAAAGGTTGTTGGTTGGATAGCGGATAATGCTTCCAGTCACTTAGCCACCATCACCACCACCCTGTCTTCCACATGGTCAAGTCTCAGTAGCCGTGAGTCTGGACCACATATTCCTCACCCTGATCCTCCTTCCTCCCACCATGTCGAGTACCCAGAGACAACTGATCCCACAGTTGGACACTCTGAAGAGCTGTTCACTTTTCCATTTATAGATTCGGGCCTCTCACCCGGTCCACTTGAAGCGGGGCAAGAGGAGATAGTGTGTAGCGATGCCCAAATATTTGAGCAGCCACGGTCACATGAAGGAGACAATGGGAAAGTGTCACAAGAGGTGGACGATGATGAGACACAATTGCCAGAAAGTCAGGAGGAGGACCAGGGTGTGGAAGTGGAAGATGAGGTGGTGGATGATATAGTAACTGATCCCACCTGGCAGGAGGACATGCAGAGCGAGGACAGCAGCACACAGGGGGAGGGAGGCAGAGCACCCCAACAGGCAGGAAGAAGCGGTGTGGTGGCCGCAGACAGAAGGCAGGCAACCGTTCCCCTTAACACCAACATGAAGGAAGTTGCCAGTACAACTGTTAGGTCTTCCCTAGTCTGGTTGTTTTTTAAAGACTCTGCCGATAACCCCAAAAAGGCCATTTGCAACACCTGCCAGGCCAGCATCAGCAGGGGTGGCAAAACGACCAGCCTGACCACCACCAGCATAATCAGGCACATGGCAGCAAAGCACCCAACTTTGTGGGCCGAACCCCAGGGTCTACGACCAGTGTCTGCGGGTGGCATCATTGCTTCTTCCGCTGTTGTGCATGCAAGCCAATCCCCTGTCCATGGTGCATGCGAAGATGCCTCCTGCCCTGCACCTGTCATTGCACACTCTCAAGTAGCAGCATCAGGAAGCACGTCCATGTCCTTGTCCCAGCGCAGCGTTCAGTTGTCCATACCCCAGTCCTTGGAACGCAAGCGCAAATACGCAGCCAACGCCCTACAGGCCACACTACTAAATTCTCACATTTCACGACTGCTTACACTTGAAATGTTGCCTTTTAGGCTCGTGAAGATGGAAGCATTCTGCAACCTGATGGTGGCGGCCGTCCCTCAGTAGTCGGTCCCCAGCCGCCACTATTTCTCCCGGTGTGCCGTCCCCCCATAACACAAGCACGTGTCCCAAAACATTAGCCATGCTCTCAACAACGCAGTTACTGGTAAAGTCCACCTAACCACGGACACGTGGACAAGTGCTTGTGGGCAGGGACGGTACATCTCGCTGACGGCACACTGGGTTAACATAGTGGAAGCCAGGACCCAGTCGGACCTTGGGATGGAACACGTCCTCCCGACGCCAAGGATTGCGGGCCCTAGGTCAATCAGGGTTGCCTCCACGGTCTACAGCTCCTGCACCTCAGCCTCCTCCTCCTCTTCAGCCTCCATTTCCGAAACGACCACATCAGTCACAAGCTGGAAACACTGCAGCACTGCCTCGGCCAAGCGGCAATGGGCTGTGCTGAAGCTAATATGCTTAAGTGAAAAACCGCACAATGCTGAAGAGTTGTGGACAGCTCTGAAAGAGCAGGCAGATCTGTGGCTCACACCGCTGAACCTACAGCCAGGCATGGTCGTGTGTGACAATGGCCAGAACCTGGTGGCGGCTCTGAGGCAAGGCGAGCTCACACACGTACTATGCCTGGCCCATGTGCTTAACCTCGTGGTTCAGCGGTTTCTCAAATCCTACCCGGAGCTGCTGGATCTGCTTGTTAAAGTACGCCGCCTGAGTACCCATTTTAGAAAGTCAGCTACAGCTTCCGCCGCCCTTTCAGTGTTTCAGCAGCGTTTGCAGCTTCCGGCTCACAGACTGGTGTGTGATGTCCCCACGCGTTGGAACTCTACACTGCAGATGTTGGGAAGGATTTGTGAGCAGAAGAGGGCAGTTGTTGAGTACCAGCATCAACAAAGCCGTCGGTATTTAGTTCAGACTCCACACATAAGAACTCAGGAGTGGACATGGATGTCAGACATATGTACCATCCTCCAAAACTTTGAGGAGTGCACCAAGATGGTGAGCGGCGATGTCACCATAATTAGCGTCACCATCCCGCTTCTCTGTGTTCTGAAACGCTCTCTGCTCACAATCCAAGAGGATGCATTGCAGGCGGAACACGATGAGATGGAGCAAGGAACCATACAGGGTGATTACACACAGCCAAGCCTCATCTCATCCCATCATGGATTGGGTGACAATGAGGAAGAGGAGGAAGGACAGGAGCTAGTTTCATGCACTATAGATGGTACTACCAGCACAGCTGTCATACCGTCTGTTCAGCGTGGATGGCCAGAGGACAGAGAGGAGGAGGAGGAGGAGAGCATGGTCAGTCATCCTCTTGGTGAGGACACGGAAGTCTTGCCTGTTAGTAGTCTGGCACTCATGGCTGAATTTATGTTATGCTGCCTTTCCCATGACCCTCACGTTCTCAAAATTTTGGGTGACAGTCATTACTGGTTGGTGACACTTCTAGACCCACGCTACAAGGAGAACTTTATATCTCTTATTCCTGAGGCGGACAGGTCTACAAAAATGGGACTGTACCAGAAGGCAATTGTTGTGGAACTATTAAAAAAATTCCCATCTGAAAACGCTGGCAGCAAAGGGCACACTTCGTTGGACAACCAAGGAGTACAGGCGAGAGAGACACAACTTCAATCCAGCAGAGGCAGGGGAACACTGTCAAAGTTCTGGGAGAGTTTTCTCAGACCCTCCCATCGGACAGGCCTTGAGGCGCGGGGTACTCTCACATGGAGTGCAAAGTTTGGGAAGATGCTGAGGGAGTACCTTGCCGACCTTTCCAACGTCCTCTGTGCCTTATAATTATTGGGTATCCAAGCTGGATACGTGGAATGAACTGGCTCTCTATGCCTTGGAGGTCCTGGCCTGCCCTGCCGCCAGCGTTTTATCAGAGCGGATTTTTAGTGCCGCTGGTGGAATTATAACTGATAAGTGCATCCACCTGTCAACTGAAAATGCTGACAGGCTGATTCTTATGAAAATGAACAAGAGCTGGATTGGGCCAGACTTCTCAACACCACCGAATGATAGCAACATAACATAAACTCCAATCCAGTGTCTTTTCTTGGGAGGTGTATTCCCATGCACCTCTTCATACCCACACAAGGGTATACGCTTCCTTCTCCTCATCCTCCACCACCATATCACCAGGGTGACCGTGGTCCATGATGCAACACCCACCTAATTTTTTAAAGGGTATTTATGATGCCTGTAAATAATTTTTTTATACATTATGTTCATGTATACCCTTCATGGGTAAATGTTTGTCAGCCCATACACTTAGTGCATGGGCATTACAAGTATAGGAGGCCCGCTCCTTTCTAATGGGAACATTTTTTTATGAGGCCCTCCTTCACGTCTCTTCCAAGGGGCATTGAAGTGCCTCCAAATTTTTGGCAGCCCTTGCATTCACTGCATAGGCCAACACTCGACATGCTTGGCGCTCGCTGAATATTTCGGGGTTGCTCGGCAGGAGCTCGGGTCTGTTCCCTGCATGTTTGGTGCTCTTTAGAGCCCTGCTCTATGTGTCTTTAAATTCTTAGAGGGATTTTTCCTAAAATTGGTCAGCCGTTGGACTCACTGCATACTCTATAACTGTATAGCAGACTCTCTCCTTTCTAATGGGAATTTGTTGTTACTGTGGCCCTGCTCTGTGTGTCTTTAAATTCTTAGTGGGGTTTTTCCTAAAATTGGTCAGCCTTTGGACTCACTGCATACCCTATAACTGTATAGCAGACTCTCTCCTTTCTAATGGGAATTTGTTGTTACTGTGGCCCTGCTCTGTGTGTCTTTAAATTCTTAGTGGGGTTTTTCCTAAAATTGTCAGCCGTTGGACTGACTGCAAACCCTATAACTGTATAGCAGACCCTCTCCATTCTAATGGGAACATGTCGTACTTGTTACTGTGGCCCTGCTCCATGTGTCTTTAAATTCTTAGTGGGGTTTTTCCTAAAATTGTCAGCCGTTGGACTCACTGCATACCCTATAACTGTATAGCAGACCCTCTCCTTTCTAATGGGAACATGTCGTACCTTCTTACTGTGGCCCTGCTCTATGTGTCTTTAAATTCTTAGTGGGGGTTTTTCCCAAATTTTGGCAGCCCTTGCAGTCACAGCATGGGCATTGCCACTATAGGAGACCCGCTCCTTTATAATGGGAACATTTTTTTTACTGAGACCCTTCTCTATGTCTCTTCAAAGGGGTATTGGGTTGCGTTCAAATTTTTAGCAGCCCTTGCAGTCACTTGATATGCAATAACAGTATAGGAGACCCACTTGTTAATAATGGGAACAACAAAGCATAGCCGGCTGATGGCTCTCTAACAATAGCTACGGCCGACTGCTGGCCTTTTAAGAATAGTAAGGGTCGTCTGATGTCCCTATAAAAATAGGCTTTATGACTTTCAGAGTCCGTCCATCATAAATAAAACAGGATGTTTCTGATGATGTGTCACACACCACATTGCCAGATAAGGTTTTAAAATGTTAAAATAACATTTCCCGGTGAATGCATTTGTCTTAAAAAAAAACGTAAAAAAAACAAAACAATAAGATCTTTCTTTAGTATAAAAAACAGCGTCACCAATTTAATAACAATGTAATCACATTGTTCAGCTCATGCACCTCCTCCTCCATCTCCGAAATGATCACATCAGTCACAAGCTGACAGCACTGCAGCACTGCCTTGGCCAAGTGGCAACAGGCTGTGCTGAAGATAACATGCTTAATGCTTAATTGACAAACCGCTCAGCGCTGCAGAGTTGTTGAAAGCTGTAACACAGCAGCCTGATCTGTGGCTCTCACCGCTGAATATACAGCCAGTCATGGTTGTGTGTGACAATGGGCTAAACCTGGTGACGGAGAAATGACAGCCGGGGTAGATGCGGTTTCCCTCTATGTCAGTCCTTTCACCGAGCTAAAGAATATGGCTGTGGTGAAATACAACTCCCACTGAGAAGCTGTTTCAGATTGAAAAACATTGTGCCCACCAGAGGATTTGATTCTGAGGGCTAACCTTTCTCACCCGCTCAAGAGCCCCATAGCAGCTGCAAAGTTAGCTCTATCATGAATTTTCCTGAGGTAGAAGGCAAGGCACACCAGAGGATTCTCTGGGGGGACCGTCCCACCCAGCCAAGAAGCAGTCCTGGCTAAGAAAAGTGTGTGGAAAGGTTCTCGGACACTCTCTGGCTGCTTTTTTACTGAGGAGGAAACACATGCAAACACAGGGAGAACATACAAAGTCCTTGCTGGGATTTGAACCCAGGATCCCAGCGCTGCAAGTCTTCAGTGCTAACCACTGATCCAATGTGCTGCCGTTCACCCTCTAATATTTAACAGACTGGAGAAACTTGAACATACTGCCACTCTATCTTCAGCTCCTTTGTGAGAAAATGTATTTGGGCTGTCACTCAGTCTACCAAATAAAATTCCTGAGAAGGAAATTGGGGATGGCTTCACTACTGGTACTGGGGGCAGTGCTAATACCATGGCGTCATACCATAGTTTGCTGGAAATATTCCCTCTATGCCAGTCCTTTCACCGAGCTAAATACAACTGTCAGCAAAAAAAGTTGTGGACTGGCTCCGTACTGTCCCTGGCCACATTCACCTGTACGCGTGTTTGTGGTTAGGCGGTCTTTCCCAGTAAGTGCACTGGGGAGGGCACGGGTAATGTTGTGGGACCTGTGCTTGTGGAAGAGGGTGGTGATACCGGGAAATATAGTGGCGGCTGGTGACCGAGTATGGACACCCGGCCGCCGCCGGCATGAGGTTATGAAAAGCTTCCGCCTCCACGAGCTTAAAAGGCCATATTTCAAGTGCAAAAAGCTGCCCAGAAATCTGGCAGTTTAGTGTTGCAGCCTGTGGATGGGTGGGTGTCTGGCTGCATACTTGCACTTGCATTCCAAGTAACAGAAAACTAAGCAGATGGTGGCCTCTATCATCATCATGGCCTCACCTCGGCACTATGAACTCTCCTGAAGAAGAAGCCAGGGCCCGCCGGAGGAGTCTCTGGTTCTCTGGTGGGCCCGTCCAACCCTGCCGAAAAGCAGCCCTGGCTAAGAAAAGTGTGGGGGAAGGTTCCCGGACACTCTGTGGCTGCTTTTTTAATGTGGATCAGCCATGCTTATGCATGTTATTTCTCAAACCGCATTACAGATCAGGCCATTGTCCAACTCTGTATTCAAAAAATTAAATGCGCAAAGAAAGATGTGTGTGTGTCAAAGCACCACTGACAAGGGCGAGTTGATGTTGGACGGGCTGCCATTGCTTCTGCAACAAGCTGCATTACAGGACTTCCTGTGAGAAATGACATGCAGGGTAGATAGGGTTTCCCTCTATGTCAGTCCTTTCACCGAGCTAAATACAACTGTCAGCAAAAAAAGTTGTGGACTGGCTCCGTACCGTCCCTGGCCACATTCACCTGTCCACGTGTTTGTGGTTAGGCGGTCCTTCCCAGTAAGTGCACTGGGGAGGGCACGGGTAATGTTGTGGGACCCGTGCTTGTGGAAGGCGGAGGCGATACCGGGAAATATAGTGGTGGCTGGGGACCGAGTATGGACACCTGGCTGCCGCCGGCATGAGGTTATGAAAAGCTTCCGCCTCCACGAGCCTAAAAGGCCACATTTCAAGTGCAAGCAGCTGTTAAAAATTTGGCAGTATAGTATTGCAGCCTGTGGGTGGGTGGGTGGCTGGCTGCCTGCATACTTGCGCTTGCATTCCAAGGAATGGGGTAGGGACAACTGAACGCTGCAGTGGGACAAGGACGTGGACGGTAATTGTTGCAAGTCTGCAACGACAGGTTCATGGCGGGAGGCATCTTCGCATGCGCCAAGGATCACTTATGATGGGCACACTTTTAGGCAGTGACCTGGGAGTCAGAGATGCTTCCAGAGGTCTTCCCATGCTGTTCCTATGACTTTTCAGCACTGTATGCATGTGTCTGATGATATGTCACACACCACATGACCAGATAAGGTTGTAAAATGTTAAAATGAAATTTCCTGGCGAATGCATTTGTCTTGGTTGAAAGCAATGCAAAAGTGCAAAAACGCATCAAAAACGCTATGTGTGAACATAGCCCAAGGTGTGGAGGAGTATTTTTGTTTTTGGTTATTTATTTTTCTTTATATGCATTGTACATGTCATGAAAGGGATGTTCCTTAACATATTTCCCAGGAGAATCCATTTTGGTTTCGTTTTTGTATGTTTTATTGTGAGTCCGTAAAAGTGGCGTAATACCTCTGAACATGTTGTTGACAGAAGTGATCTGGGAGTCAGAGATGCTTCCAGGGGTCTTCCCCATGCTGTTCCCATGTCATTTGAGCACTGTTCCCATCGATTTGGGCAATTTTTAGGCCTTCTGCAGACCGCCGGGGGAGCCGCCTGAAAAATGCTCGAGTTTCCCATAGACTTACATTGGGCTCGTTGCTCGGGTCGAGCACCCGAGTATTCCAATTTGCTCGACCCGAGCAACGAGTACCCGAGCATTTTAGTGCTCGCTCCTCACTAATATATATGTATATATATATATATATATATATATATATATATATATATACTTTTTTTTTCTTTTACACTAAGCTTTTCTGGTTACTCACTACCACTAATTCTTACTAGCTAGAATTAACACTTATCTACGCTAATAAACTGGGCATCAAACGCGGATGTACTGACAATCTATCGCTGACAGACCGATGCTGATATATGACTGATTGATACTAATTATCACTATGGCAAAATAGAACTGTAAGAGGCGCAAGAAATGACAAAAGAAAGGCCTTAGAGCACTAAAACAAGGGCAGTGATGAAGTAGTAAACAATTATAGAGAGAAAAATAAATGTAAAAGCAGCAAAGATTGAAAAATAAGTATGTATTAGGCTAGGTCCACATTGCGTCTGTGGACACTGTTGGGTGCATATGTCCTAGGAATCTGCGACCACCATAGAGACCCACTGGAAAGCAGCTGGATTGAGAAATAGGATATAATTTAATGGTACTACGCATTTCTGGGATGGTCAACATAGCCATATGAGGGGTTGTTTTTTTTGTAGGGCGAGCTGTAGATTTGAATGGCACTGTTCATTTTAACATTCTATGTGCTGGAAAGTGGGAAACAAATTCCAAAAGCAGTACAATGTCATTATCTCCCAGGAATGATGCAGGCTCAACGTCTGAGCCTGCATCAAAGATGGCGGGTATGGCATATGACTAATAGTACATCATATGTCAGGAAGGGGTTAATGAAAGAATACATGTTTTATTTACTAAATAATACACTTAAGTTTTGTTTAAATGTAATTAAAATTACTTCTTACTTGTCTGGGAAATTCTACGTCCCCTTTTTTTTTAGTGTGTGCAACCTGTTTATCATCAAAAGATCCTCTCAAATCCGAGACCCCCAAAGCTAAATATTCAAAAGTGACAGGAGAATTTCTAGTGGCACAGCAGCCCGCAGATATATATTTATGAGAACATCACTTTCTATTTCTTTACTTTATTATTTACAAGCTTCCTGATTGCTGGGAGACATGCCACATCAAATTCATTACCACTCCCACATTTCCCTCAGTCTAGTTCACTTTTTGTCTTTCCTCATGACTCTAGACCTGCAAGGTTGGAGAGGTATTGTATGCTTTAAGTAAGATTATGTACTTTTAACTGTTTTACAAGCTTTGTGCAGCTTGCTGTGTTTTATATATTTAAAACCTATATAGTTTGTATGCCCACACTTATTATGCTGTTTCTCCGGTGTTTTATCATTTTTACGGAATACAACATTTCACTTAGTATTAACATTTAATAGAGATATACATAACATGCCTTATATCTTGTGCCTTAAGCCTCATTCAGATGTCTGTATTTTATGTACATGTTCTATTAGTGTTTTTCAGAGACAGAACACATACCGTATTTTTTGGACTATAAGATGCACCGGACCATAAGACGCACCCCAAATTGTGGGGTGGAAAATAGGAAAAATATTTTGTTATAAGATGGAGGTCCGTCTTATAGTCCGAATAGGTATCTTACCCGGGGGCAGTGGAGCGGGGGTCACAGGAGGCATGGTCCCTTAGAAAGCCAGGGGCGGCAGAAGTGGAGCAATGCTGTGGGCCCTGGGTGGGAGAAGGGGGTGCCCTAGCAGCGAGGGTTGCGGTGGTGGTGGAGTGGGATCACAGGAAGCAGGATCCCACCCTCAGGAACCTGGTGGCGGCAGAAGCAGTGAGATGCTGCAGGACGGTGTCGGAGGTCAGGCAGAGCGGAGTGCATTGCTTTTCTGGCGGCCGCGGCCATCTTCCTGAAGCTGTGATCTACAAAGAAATGGCTGCCCGAGTAGGTACATGCGCCGACTGGGATCTCGGCGGCCATTTTCCTGACGCCGTGGGCCTCAGGGAAATGGCCGCTGAGATCCCAGTCTGCACACGCGCCTGCTTGGGCAGCCATTTCTCTGTAGATCACGGCTTCAGGAAGTTGTCCGTGGCCTCCGGAAAAGCAATGCACTCCACTCTGCCTGACCTCCGACACCAACCCCACAGCATCTAATCGCTTCTGCCACCGCCAGGTTCCTGAGGGAGGGAGGAAAACTGTGATTCTCCTCCACTACCACCACAATTCCCTGGTAACCTATATTCAGACCATAAGAAGCACCCCCCATTTTCCTCCAAATTTGGGGTGAAAAAAGTTTTCTTATGGTCCGAAAAAAACGCTACTCATTATAGCCGATTGGGCTGTTCACATGTTTGTGTTTTCGTTTTCTCATTCCTTAAGCCTCATTTAGATGTCTATGTTTCACTTTAATGTTCTCTTTGTGTTTCTCAAGGATAGTATACGTACCAATTATAGTCTTTGAGACTGTTCATATGTCTGCGTTTTGCTGCGGACCAAGTGCACTAAAAACAGAATGGAGAAATGTCTGCTTTTTTTCCTAGTCATGGGTCAAAGCATTCTTCAAGTCTATTAGTCTGTGAAAAACTACAACGATACTTGGATGCCATCCTAGTTGCCTCTTACAGATATGCCATCTATTTTCACTGACTGTTTGCGAGGAGAAGCTAGAAAACCAGAAAACCTACATATTTTTTTTGCTTGCGAGAAAGACTGATGAAACACTGGGGGAAAACTGACACAAACACCGACCAAAAACTGATGAAAATCTGATCAAAACCACTGTTGAAAATTTATCAGTTCTTCATGTATGTAAAAGTAAAAAAAGAAAGACCTTTATTATGTTGTAAGTCATGATAGGAAAGAAACTAAAGCATTTATTAGCGTTCTTTCAGTACATTTGCAACTCTGTCCAATTACCATTTTATTTTTCAAAGTGTCATAGACCAATTCACTGTTTCTATCAGCGATCCACTTTTTTTTTTTTAAATTCATTTTCCAATTTTCATTCAAGTTTTGGTGGTTTAAAAGGACAGAAAGACTTGGGCTATTATGTTTTACCAGTTTGATAAAGGCCTTCCTTGGTTTTCATTCCATCCAGATGGAAGTTGCAATCACCTATGATTGACTCAGTGAACAGGTCTACATCATAATTAATTCTGCTGCCCTTTGGCAGAGGCCTGGATCCTAATTCCACCACTGGGATACACACTGTTGCTACCAGAGATGTTTTTGAGGGGCAGCATGATGGCTCAGTAGTTAGGACTTGCTTTGCATCTCTTGGGACCTGGGTTCAAACCTGCAAAGAGGTTGTATGTTATACCAGTGTTTATATGGGTTTCCTCTAGGCTCTCTGGTTTCCTTTCCAAAGAGATACTGAAAGGGAATTTAGATTGTGAAGCTCAATGGGGGCAGTGATTGAGTCTATTTCAAAGGTTCCACCTACTATTTTAAACTGAATTGTAAGAAATGAATACAAGGAATTGTCTTTGAGATCAGTTTTGTAGGCCTTGCCCTGAAGACTTTCATGCATGTAGACCAGGGATGTCAAACTTAAACACACAGAGGGCCAAAATGAAATAGTTGGACAAAGTCACTGGCCAACTTGTATATAGTATAATGGCCCCACATAGTCCTCCATACAGAATAATGGGCCCCATATAGTCCTCCATACAGTATAAAGGGCATTACATAGTCCTACATACAGAATAATGGCCCCAGATAGTCCTCCATACAGAATAATGGGCCCCACATAGTTCTCTATACAGAATAATGGGCCCCACATAATCCTTTATACAGATTAATGGGCCCCACATAGTCCTCCATACAGAACAATGGTCCCCACATAGTCCTCCATACAGTATAATGGGCTTACATAGTCCTACATACAGAATAATGACCCCAGATAGTCCTCCATACAGAATAATGGGCCCCACATAGTTCTCTATACAGAATAATGGACCCCACATAATCCTTTATACAGATTAATGGGCCCCACATAGTCCTCCATACAGAATAATGGTCCCCACATAGTCCTCCATACAGTATAATGGACTTACATAGTCCTACATACAGAATAATGGCCCCAGATAGTCTTTCATACAGAATAATGGGCCCCACATAGTCCTGCATACAGAATAATGGCCCCACATAGGGATGGCAGTTCTGCTGTTGCAGGCCAAATATAATCACTCTGCGGGCTAGATGTGGCCCATGGGCCGGAATTTGACACTTATGATGTAGACTGTAAAACAACAACTATGCTTGCCATAATGCTTGCTACAAAATGACCTTAACATTGCCTCTCTAATAGTGGCTAGTAGTGATGGGTGAGCACTAAAATGTGGGAGCTCGATGCTCGGGTCGAGCAAATTGGAATGCTCGGGTGCTCGACCTGAGCCACGAGCCCAATCTATGGGAAACTCGAGCATTTTTCAGGCGGCTCCCCCGGCGGTCTGCAGAGGGCCTAAAAATTGCCCAAATTGATGGGAGCAGTGCTCAAATGACATGGGAACAGCATGGGGAAGACCCCTTGAAGCATTTCTGACTCCCAGGTCACTGCTGTCCTGGTAAATTTGTTAAGGAACATCCTTTGCAGGGTAATGACTTCTATAGAAGGCAAAATAAATATACAAAAACAAAAATGCTCCTCCACACCTTGGGCTATGTTCACACATAGCGTTTTTGATGCGTTTTTGCACTTTTGCATTGCTTTCAACCAAGACAAATGCATTCACTGGTAAATGTCATTTTAACATTTTACAACCTTATCTGGCCATGTAGCGTGTGACACATCATCCGATACATCCTGTTTCATTTATGATGAAGGGACTCTGAAAGTCACAAAGCCTATTTTTATTGGGCCATCAGGCGGCACTTACTATTCTTAAAGGGCCAGCAGTCAGCCCTTGCTATTGTTAGAGAGCCGTCAGCTGGCTATGCTTTGTTGTTCCCATTATTAACGAGTGGGTCTCCTATACTGTTATTGCATAAGAAGTGACTGCAAGGGCTGCCAAACATTTGGCGGCACTCAAATGCCCCTTGCAACAGACGTAGAGGTCAGAGAGCCTCCTAAAAACAATGTTTCCATTATTAGGAAGTGGGTAGTCCCTCACCATCTTCCCAAACGTTGCACTCCTTGTGAGAGTACTCCTCGCCTCAGGGCCTGTAAGATGGGAGGGCCTGATAAAACTGTCCCAGAACTTTGACAGTGTTCCCCTGCCTCTGCTGGATTGGAGTTGTGTCTCTCGTGCCTGTACTCCTTGGTTGTCCAACAAACTGTGACCTCTGCCACCAGAGTTTTCAGATGGGAATTTTTTTAATAATGCCGCAACAAGGGCCTTCTGGTACTGCCCCATTTTAGTAGACCTGTCCGCCTCGGGAATAAGAGATAGGAAGTCCTCCTTGTAGCATGGGTCTAGAAGTGTCACCAACCAGTAATGACTGTCACCCAAAATTTGGAGAACGCGAGGGTCACGGGAAAGGCAGCGTAACATAAACTCAGCCATGTGTGCCAGACTGCTAACAGGCAAGACTTCCGTGTCCTCACCAAGAGAACAACTGACCCTGGTCTCCTCCTCCTCCCTATCCTCAGGCCATCCACGCTGAACAGATTTTATGACATTTGTGCAGGTAGTACCGTCTATAGTGCATGAAACTAGCTCCTCCTCCTCTTCCTCATTGTCACCCAATCCATGTTGGGATGAGATAAGGCTGGTCTGTGTGTAATCACCCTGTTTGGTTCCTTGCTCCATCTCATCGTGCTCCGCCTGCAATGCATCCTCTTTGATTGTGAGCAGAGAGCGTTTTAGAAGACATAGAAGCGGGATGGTGACGCTAATTATGGCGTCATCGCCACTCACCATCTTGGTGGAGTCCTCAAAGTTTTGGAGGATGGTACATATGTCTGACATCCATGTCCACTCCTGAGGTCTTATGTGTGGAGTCTGAACTGAATACCGATGGCCTTGTTGATGCTGGTACTCAACAAATGCCCTCTTCTGCTCACAAATCCTTCCCAACATCTGAAAAGTAGAGTTTCAACGCGTGGGGACATCACACACCAGTCGGTAAGCCGGAAGCTGCAAAGGCTGCTGAAACATTGCAAGGGCGGGGGAAGCTGTAGGTGACTTTCTAAAATGGTCACACAGGCGGCGTACTTTGACAAACAGATCCGGCAGCTCCGGGTAGGTTTTGAGAAACCGCTGAACCACGAGGTTAAGCACATGGGCCAGGTATGGTACGTGTGTGAGCTCGCCTTGCCTCAGAGCCGCCACCAGGTTCCGGCCGTTGTCACACACGACCATGCCTGGCTGTAGGTTCAGCGGTGTCAGCCACAGATCTGCCTGCTCTTTCAGAGCTGTCCACAACTCTTCAGCGTTGTGTGGTTTGTCACCTAAGCATATTAGCTTCAGTACAGCCTGTTGTTGCTTGGCCGAGGCAGTGCTGCAGTGCTTCCAGCGTGCAAATGATGTGGTCATTTTGGAGATGGATGCTGAAGAGGAGGAGGAAGTGCAGGAGCTGTAGAATGTGGGGGAAATCCTGATTGACTTAGGGCCTGCAATCCTCGACTTCAGGAGGATGTGTTCCGTCCCAAAGTCCGACTGGGTCCTGGCTTCCACTATGTTAACCCAGTGTGCCGTCAGCGAGATGTACCATTCCTGCCCACAAGCACTTGTCTACGTGTCCGTGGCTAGGTGGACTTTCCCAGTAACTGCGTTGTTGAGGGCATGGCTAATATTGTGGGACACGTGCTCGTGTAATGCGTGCACGGCACACCCGCAGAAATAGTGGCGGCTGGGGTATGAGTACCGAGGCACGGCCGCCGCCATCAGGTTGTGGAAAGCTTTCGTCTTCGTGAGCCTAAATGGCAACATTTTGAGCGCAAGCGGTTGCGAAATGTGTCAATTTAGTAGTGAGGCCTGTGGGGCGTTGGGTGCGCATTTGCGCTTGCGTTCCAAGGACTGGGGTAGGGACAACTGAACGCTGCGCTGGGACAAGGACGTGGATTTTCTTACTGATGGTGCTAGTTGAGAGTGTGCAACAACACGTGAAGGGCTGGAGGCATCTTTGCATGCACTATAGACAGAGGATTGGCTTGCACGCACAACAGCGAAAGAAGCAATGGTTCCACCCGCAGACACTGTTCCAGAACACTGGGGTTCGACCCACTTAGTCTGGTGCTTTGCTGCCATGTGCCTGATCATGCTGGTGGTGGTCAGGCTGGTAGTTTTGCTACCTCTGCTGATGCTGTAAATAGGAGAGTGCCGAAGCAAAAAACAACGATCACATGGCCGTGATAGGAAAAGCGTATATAAACTTTATTCAAACATTTATTTGCATACAGAAAAATAGAGCAGAATGTCAGGAAGACAAATGGGTACCAAATCGCCATGCAATTAATAAAAGCATGAATAAAAACAAGCAGGTAACACATACGATGCAGGTGTCATGTCTCACCACTGATTTCCTCTCTATTATCAAGTATTAAGAGACCATAGCAAATATATGAAGAGGGACACCCCGAGGAAAATCAATATATATTATAAATAGCCATATCCCAAGGTGAACATTACATATCCTTATGGTCTCACATAGTCAGCAATTTAAACATAATTACCTAGGTGGGAGGCTGAGAATCCGCACGATACGTGCTTCCCCGACGCGCGTTTCGGCGCTGTTGCCTTTCTCAAGGGGACTGGCCTGATGCTGGCCTGGCAGGTGGTGCAAATGGCCTTTTTGGGGTTATCGGCAGAGTCTTTAAAAAACAACCAGACTCGGGAATACCTAATAGTTGTACTGGCAACTTGCATCGTGTTGATGTTACGGGGAACGGTTGCCCGCCTTCTTTCTGTGGCCACCACACTGCTTCTTTCTGCCTGTTGTGGTGCTACGCCTCCCTCCCCCTTTGTGCTGCTGTCCTTTGCTCTGTATGTCCCCCTGCCAGGTTGGCTCAGTTACTAGATTATCCACCACCTCATCTTCCACTTCTGCACCCTGGTCCTCCTGCTGACTTTCTGGCAATTGTGTCTCATCATCGTCCACCTCTAGTGACAGTTTCCCACCGTCACCTTCATGTGACCGTGGCTGCTCAAATATTTGGGCATCGCTACATGCGATCTCCTCTTGCCCCGCTTCCAGTGGACCAGCGAGAGGCCCGAATCTATAAATGGAAAAGTGAACAGCTCTTTGGAGTGTCCAAGTGTGGGATCAGTTGTCTCCGGGCACTCGGCATGGTGGGAGGAAGAAGGATCAGGGTGAGGAATATGCGGTCCAGACTCACAGCTACTGAGACTTGACCATGTGGAAGACAGGGTGGTGGTGGTTGCTAAGTGACTGGAAGCATTATCTGCTATCCAACAAATAACCTTTTCACACTGCTCTGTGTTCAATAGTGGTGTTCTGCGGTTCCCTATTAATTGGGACAGGAAGGTCGAGCGAGAAGATGTGGGTGTTTGTTGTGGCACAATTTCAGCTAGCCCACGGCCTCGGCCTCGTCCTCTGCATGCACTATCATCACCATCACGTCCACTTCCCCGTTCCTTGCCACGCGCCTTGCCCATTTTAAATGGAGGACAATATTTTCCACTTTCACTACAAATGGCTGGATTTGAACCGCAGTGATATGTGATTCGTGTGACGGACAAACCGCAGTTTTAAATAGCTAGCCTGTAGGTAACTATTTTTACCAGCGACCTCGTGTCAATAACTTTGCTGACACACTGCAATAAAATTTCAATGGAGGCGAGAAATGGCAGAATTTTCAGCGCAATTATATGTGATCCGTGTGACGGACAAACCACTGTTTTAAATAGCTGGCCCGTAGGTACAGTAACTATTTTTAACAGCGACCTCGTGTCATTAACTCTGTTGACACACTGCAATAAAATTTCAATGGAGGCCAGAAAGGGCAGAATTTTCAGCACAATTATATGTGATCCGTGTGACGGACAAACCACAGTTTTAAATAGATGGATTTTTAGAGCTGTAATATGGAAAGGATCTGGCTGTATTCTGTAGTGCCAACAAACAAATGGAGCAGAAAAACTTTGTTCTCTGGATTGCTTTCTAAGCAAATAATCAGGATTAAGATCCAAAAAAAAATATTCCTGGCCCCTGAAACCTGGGGCTATTTCTAGAAATATGTGTAAAAGCACCAGCAGCCGACAGAACTGGAATGGACCCTCTTACTATAGGCACTGCAATCTGCCACATACACTGCCTACCTGCCTAGAACTGATATCTATGCAGCTGCATTAGTCCTCAGAAGGACTGTTAGTTGAGATGGATATGTGTAGAATATGTTGTGGTATACCAACACTAACTAAGAAACAAACGAATCTCTCCCTAGCTCAGCAGCACCTCTCCATACACTGCCTGATTCCAGAGTAGACTGTGACGAGCATGGCGGCGCCAGGTCTGATATGGACCTGATGACGCTGTGCGGCCAGCCAATCACTGTAATACCACAACCAACACAGCTTCGGCAAACATGCAGCACCGAAAGAGCGCCAAACGTGCAGGGAAGGGACCCGAGCTCCCGCTGAGCAACCCCTGAAATACTCGGCGAGCGCCGAGCATCTAGAGCAGTGAGATGCTAGGGCGAGCACAGAGCAGTAGCGAGCATGCTCGCTCATCACTAATGGCTAGGAATAGACATAATTTTGTGGATCACTCTAGATTTTGCCTAGAAAGTTATGGGAATACTGTGGAGAATCCAATTTTCTCTATCTATTTCTTGAGCTGCCTCAAGGAATTTGATACTTATAACTAGTGTTGAGCCACCCCCGTAGTGTTCGGGTTCGGTTCGGTTCGTCGAACACCGGGATGTTCGAGGAACTGTTCGTCGAACTGTTCGTCGAACACCTTAGAACACCGTCGAACACCGTTAAAACCAATGGCAGGCAAACAAAAACACATAGAAACACATAGAAAACACCTGCAAAGGTGTCCAAAAGCTCAGAAGACACTCTCTTTAAAAAAGCCGGCCGGCAAATTCAGCAGCGGCATACACCGGTACCCGAAAATTTAGACAAGAAGGAATAGAGCATCACACATAGATTAGATAGATAGAAACATGTCAGTCACACATATAAGAAGCACAGTGACAGTGTTGGTTACTGCACTTGTCATTTAGTGTAAAGGATTTATTAAAAAAAATATTAGTGTTTTCATGCACTGTCTCTTTAAAAAAGCCGGCCGGCAATTCAGCATCTGTACCCGACAATTTAGAACAGAAAGAATAGAGCTTCACACATAGATTAGATAGATAGAAACATGTCAGTCACATATATAATAAGTACAGTGATAGTGTTGCTTACTGTACTTGTCATTTAGTGTAAAGGATTTATTTAAAAAAATAATAGTGTTTTCATGCACTGTCTCTTTAAAAAAGCCGGCCGGCAATTCAGCAGCGGTACCCGACAATTTAGAACAGAAAGATAGAGCATCACACATAGATTAGATAGATAGAAACATGTCAGTCACATATATATGAAGTACAGTGATAGTGTTGGTTACTGTACTTGTCATTTAGTATTAAAATAAAGGATTTATTATTAAAAAAATTGGCGTGGGGTTCCCCTTAATTTTAGGCTCTAGCGGAGGTTAAGCAGACGGCTGGGGCAGATGTTTGAAGCCTGGGAAGGGGGTAATACCCACGGAGCTTCCCAGGCTACTAATATCAGCCCCCAGCTGAATACATAGCCTTTACTAGCTATTAAAATGGGGGACCCCCCCAAAAAAAATGACGTGGGGTCCCCCCTAATTTAATAGCTAGCAAAGGCTAGGCAGACAGCTGGGGGCTGATATTAATAGCCCAGGAAGGGAGCCATGAATATTGGCCCCCTCCCAGGCTAGAAACACCAGCCGTCAGCCGCCCCAGAAATGGCGCATTCATAGGATGCGCCAATTCTGGCACTTAGCCTCGCTCTTCCACGCTGCCCTGGTGCGGTGGCAGGGGGTAATAGGGTTGGGGTTGATGTCAGCTTATAATGCCAGCTGACATCAAGCCCAGGTTAGTAATGGAGAGGCGTCTATAAGACACCCCCATTACTAACCCCATAGTCAAAGTTAAAAAAAACACAAACACCCAGAATAAAGTCCTTTAATTGAAATAAAGACACAATCCTTTATTGTTCTAAATTAAACCATACTTACCATCACGCCCATTCCAGCTGAAGCCAACGATCTCCTGCAATAAAAGAAAAATAATAAAGCAACCTCATCCTTACCTTTCCATGGTTCCCACGACAGCTTCAGCTCTGCTACATCGAGATGACAGGCTGGACCGCAGCAGAACGCTGCCATCCAGCCTGTCATCCCGCAGACACTGAGAAGCACAGGCTTGCTTGCGCTGCTCAGCGTCTCTCTGTGACGACATCCAGATGAGCCGAGTTCATGTCCAATGAACTCGGCTCACCTCATGCACGTCACTGACAGCGTGGGAAAATTCTCACGCTGAAGCGCTGATTGCAGGAGAATTTTCCCACGCTGTCAGTGACGTGCAGGAGGTGAGCTGAGTTCATTGGACATGAGCTCACCTCATGCACATCACTGACAGCGTGGGAGAATTCTCCTGCACTCAGCACTTCAGCGTGAGAATTTTCCCACGCTGTCAGTGACGTGCATGAGGTGAGCCGAGTTCATTGGACATGACCTCGGCTCATCTGGATGCCGTCACAGCGAGACAGTGAGGAGCGCAAGCATGCCTGCGCTTCTCAGTGTCTGCGGGATGACAGACTGGATGGCAGCGTTCTGCTGCGGTCCAGCCAGTCATCTCGATGTAGCAGAGCTGAAGCTGTCGTGGGAACCATGGAAAGGTAAGGATGAGGTTGGTTTATTATTTTTCTTTTATTGCAGGAGATCGTTGGCTTCAGCTGGAATGGGTGTGATGGTAAGTATGGTTTAATTTAGAACAATAAAGGATTGTGTCTTTATTTCAATTAAAGGACTTTATTCTGGGTGTTGTGTTTTTTTTAAATACTTTACTAGAAATTCATGGCGGTCATGTCTAATACTGGCGTGACCCCATGAATTTTGGGCTTGGGGCCAGCTGATAATACCAAGCTGGCCCTAACCCCTTTATTACCCAGTGAGCCACCGCACCAGGGCCCTGGATGAGTTGGGTACAGCGCCAGAAGATGGCGCTTCTATGAACGCGCCATTTTCCGGGGTGGCTGCGGACTGCAATTTGTAGCGGGGGGGGGCCCAGAAAGCTTGGGCCTCCCTGCACTGCAGATTCCAGCCCCCAGCTGCCTAGTTGTACCTGGCTGGACACAAAAATAGGGCGAAGCCCCACGTACTTTTTTTTTAATTATTTCATGAAATTCATGAAATAATTAAGAAAAAAAGGCCTTCCCTATATTGTTGTGTCCGGCCAGGTACAAATAGGCAGCTGGTGGATGGGGGCAGCCCGTTCCTGCCTGCTGTACCTGGCTGGACACAAATATAGTGCGAAGCCCCACTTCAATTTTTTTAAATTATTTCAGGAAATTCATGAAATAATTTAAAAAAAATTGACGTGGGGCTTCGCACTATATTTGTGTCCAGCCAGGTACAGCAGGCAGGAACGGGCTGCCCCCAACCACCAGCTGCCTATTTGTACCTGGCCGGACACAACAATATAGGGAAGCCCTTTTTTTCTTAATTATTTCATGAAATAATTTAAAGAAAATTGACGTGGGGCTTCGCCCTGTTTTTGTGTCCAGCCAGGTACAACTAGGCAGCTGGGGGCTGGAATCCGCAGCGCAGGGAGGCCCAAGCTTTCTGGGCCACCCCCGCTGCAAATTGCAGTCCGCAGCCACCCCGGAAAATGGCGCGTTCATAGAAGCGCCATCTTCTGGCGCTGTACCCAACTCATCCAGGGCCCTGATGCGGTGGCTCACTGGGTAATAAAGGGGTTAGGGCCAGCTTGGCATTATCAGCTGGCCCTAAGCCCGAAATTCATGGGGTCACGCCAATATTAGACATGACCACCATGAATTTCTAGTAAAGTATTTAAAAAAAACACAACACCCAGAAAAAAGTCCTTTAATTGAAATAAACACACAATTCTTTATTGTTCTAAATTAAACCATACTTACCATCACGCCCATTCCAGCTGAAGCCAACGATCTCCTGAAATAAAAGAAAAATAATAAAGCAACATCATCCTTACCTTTCCATGGTTCCCATGACAGCTTCAGCTCTGTTACATCGAGATGACAGGCTGGACCGCAGCAGAACGCTGCCATCCAGCCTGTCATCCCGCAGACACTGAGAAGCGCAGGCTTGCTTGCGCTCCACAGTGTCTCTCTGTGAGGGCATCCAGATGAGCCGAGTTAATGTCCAATGAACTCGGCTCACCTCATGCACGTCACTGACAGCGTGGGAAAATTCTCCTGCACTCAGCGCTTCAGCGTGGGAGATTTCTCACACTGAAGCGCTGAGTGCAGGAGAATTCTCCCACGCTGTCAGTGACGTGCAGGAGGGGAGCTGAGTTCATTGGACATGAGCTCACCTTATGCACGTCACTGACAGCGTGGGAAAATTCTCCTGCACTCAGCGCTTCAGCGTGGGAGAATTCTCACGCTGAAGCGCTGAGTGCAGGAGAATTCTCCCACGCTGTCAGTGACGTGCAGGAGGTGAGCTGAGTTCATTGGACATGAGCTCACCTTATGCACGTCACTGACAGCGTGGGAGAATTCTCCTGCACTCACTGCTTCAGCGTGAGAATTTTCCCACGCTGTCAGTGACGTGCATGAGGTGAGCCGAGTTCATTGGACATGAACTCGGCTCATCTGGATGTCGTCACAGAGAGACGCTGAGCAGCGCAAGCAAGCCTGCGCTTCTCAGTGTCTGCGGGATGAGAGGCTGGATGGCAGCGTTCTGCTGCGGTCCAGCCTGTCATCTCGATGTAGCAGAGCTGAAGCTGTCGTGGGAACCATGGAAAGGTAAGGATGAGGTTGGTTTATTATTTTTCTTTTATTGCAGGAGATCGTTGGCTTCAGCTGGAATGGGCGTGACGGTAAGTATGGTTTAATTTAGAACAATAAAGGATTGTATCTTTATTTCAATTAAAGGACTTTATTCTGGGTGTTTGTGTTTTTTTTAACTTTGACTATGGGGTTAGTAATGGGGGTGTCTTATAGACGCCTCTCCATTACTAACCTGGGCTTGATGTCAGCTGGCATTATAAGCTGACATCAACCCCAACCCTATTACCCCCTGCCACCGCACCAGGGCAGCGTGGAAGAGCGAGGCTAAGTGCCAGAATTGGCGCATCCTATGAATGCGCCATTTCTGGGGCGGCTGACGGCTGGTGTTTCTAGCCTGGGAGGGGGCCAATATTCATGGCTCCCTTCCTGGGCTATTAATATCAGCCCCCAGCTGTCTGCCTAGCCTTTGCTAGCTATTAAATTAGGGGGGACCCCACGTCATTTTTTTTGGGGGGTCCCCCATTTTAATAGCTAGTAAAGGCTATGTATTCAGCTGGGGGCTGATATTAGTAGCCTGGGAAGCTCCGTGGGTATTACCCCCTTCCCAGGCTTCAAACATCTGCCCCAGCCGTCTGCTTAACCTCCGCTAGAGCCTAAAATTAAGGGGAACCCCACGCCAATTTTTTTAATAATAAATCCTTTATTTTAATACTAAATGACAAGTACAGTAACCAACACTATCACTGTACTTCATATATATGTGACTGACATGTTTCTATCTATCTAATCTATGTGTGAAGCTCTATTCTGTCTGTTATAAATTGTCGGGTACCGCTGCTGAATTGCTGGCCGGCTTTTTTAAAGAGACGGTGCATGAAAACACTATTATTTTTTTTGATAAATCCTTTACGCTAAATGACAAGTACAGTAAGCAACACGGTCACTGTACTTCGTATATATGTGGCTGACATGTTTCTATCTATCTAATCTATGTGTGAAGCTCTATTCTGTCTGTTATAAATTGTCGGGTACCGCTGCTGAATTGCCGGCCGGCTTTTTTAAAGAGACGGTGCATGAAAACACTATTATTTTTTTTGATAAATCCTTTACGCTAAATGACAAGTACAGTAAGCAGCACTTTCACTGTACTTCGTATATATGTGGCTGACATGTTTATATCTATCTAATCTATGTGTGAAGCTCTATTCTTTCGGTTCTAAATTGTCGGGTACAGGTGTATGCCGCTGCTGAATTGCCGGCTTTTCATGTTTCACTGTTGGCACTGTTCCCATCGATTTGGGCAATCACTGTAATGCCACAACCACCATGGCTGTGGCATTACAGTGAGTGGCAGACAATCCCTGCATGATTGGTGCTCTAAATAGCGCCAGACATGCAGGACACGCTTTTGGTGCATGAACAGTTATCGAACATAACCTCGAACAGCCGAATTTTTTGCAAATCGTTCGGGATCGTCGAACAACTCGAACACCGCCCAAAACAGCTCGAATTTGAGATTGGCGAACAGTTCTAGTCGAACACCGCTCATCTCTACTTATAACTAGTGAAATAGAGTTTACTGCTATGTAATTAGCGTTACATAATAACGAGAAATGATCAAATTGTTCTGCTGCGATTCAGCTGAACAATATATGATTTGATTCACACAGATAGCAGAAAAAGAAAAAGCCTGATGCCATTTCACACATTGTCGAAGATTGCAGCAGCAGCAAGTGGGTTTACAATACGTAAGACACAGCTGTGTTGGCTTTCCCATAATGCCTTGCGGCTATCACATTATATAGTGTAGCGCCACTATTTTACGGTTTTACATCTTAGTGATAAGGATATGCAGAACCTACAGAGTCTGTATGACTGTGAATTGATGGATCCGTGATATACACATATAAGTGCACTGAAAATTCTGCCATTTCTGGCCTCCATTGAAATTTTGTTGCAGTGTGTTAGCGAAGTTATTGACACCAGTTCGCTGTTAAAAATAGTTACCTACAAGCCAGGTATTTAAAACTGTGGTTTGTCCGTCACACGGATCACATATAAGTGCGCTGAAAATTCTGCCGTTTCTGGCCTTCATTGAAATTTTTTTGCAGTGTGTAAGCAAAGTTATTAACACCAGTTCGCTGTTAAAAATAGTTACCTACAGGCCAGCTATTTAAAACTGTGGTTTGTCCATCACACGGATCACATATAAGTGCACTGAAAATTCTGCCATTTCTGGCCTCCATTAAAATTTTGCTGCAGTGTGTTAGCGAAGTTATTGACACCTGTTCGCTGTCAAAAATAGTTACATACAGGCCATTTATTTAAAACTGTGGTTTGTCCGTTACACGGATCACATATAAGTACGTTGAAAATTCTGCCATTTCTGGCCTTCATTGAAATTTTGTTGCAGTGTGTTAGCGAACTTATTGACACCAGTTTGCTGTTAAAAATAGTTACCTACAGGCCAGATATTTAAAACTATGGTTTCTCTGTCACACGGATCACATATAAGTACGCTGAAAATTCTGCCATTTCTGGCCTCCATAGAAATTTTGTTGCAGTGTGTTAGCAAAGTTATTGACACCAGTTTGCTGTTAAAAATAGTTACCTACAGGCCAGCTATTTAAAACTGTGGTTTGTCCATTACACGGATCACATATAAGCGCTGAAAATTCTGCCATTTCTGGCCTTCATTGAAATTTTGTTGCAGTGTGTTAGCAAAGTTATTGACACCAATTCGCTATTAAAAATAGTTACCTACAGGCCAGCTATTTAAAACTGTGGTTTGTCCGTCACATGGATCGCATATAAGTGCGCTGAAAATTCTGTCATTTCTGGCCTCCATTGAAATTTTGTTGCAGTGTATTAGCAAAGTTATTGACACCAGTTTTCTGATAAAAATAGTTACCTACAGGCTAGCTATTTAAAACTGTGGTTTGTCCGTCACACGGATCACATATAAGTGTGCTGAAAATTCGGCCATTTCTGGTCTTCACTGAAATTTTATTGCAGTGTGTAAGCAAAGTTATTAACACCAGTTCGCTGTTAAAAATAGTTACCTACAGGCCAGCTATTTAAAACTGTGGTTTGTCCATCACACGGATCACATATAAGTAAAATTAAAAATTCTGCCATTTCTGGCCTCCATAGAAATTTTGTTGCAGTGTGTTAGTGAAGTTATTGACTCCAGTGCGCTGTTAAAACAGTTACCTACAGGCCAGCTATTTAAAACTGTGGTTTGTCCATTACACGGATCACATATAAGTGCCCTGAAAATTCTGCCATTTCTGGCCTTCATTAAAATTTTTTTGCAGTGTGTTAGCGAACTTATTGACACCAGTTCGCTGTTAAAAATAGTTACCTACAGGCCAGCTATTTAAAACTGTGGTTTGTCCATTACACGGATCACATATAAGTGCGCTTAAAATTCTGCCATTTCTGTCCTTCATTGAAATTTTGCTGCACTGTGTTAGCAAAGTTATTGACACCAGTTTGCTGTTAAAAATAGTTACCTACAGGCCAGATATTTAAAACTGTGGTTTGTCCGTCACATGGAACACATATAATTGCGCTGAAAATTCTGCCATTTCTGGCCTCCATTGAAATTTTGTTGCAGTGTTTTAGCAAAGTTATTGACACCAGTTCACTGTTAAAAATAATTACCTACAGGCCAGCTATTTAAAACTGTGGTTTGTCCGTCACACGGATCACTTATAAGTGCACTGAAAATTTTGCCATTTCTGGCCTTCATTGAAATTTTGCTGCAGTGTGTTAGCAAAGTTATTGACACCAGTTTGCTGTTAAAAATAGTTACCTACAGGCCAGATATTTAAAACTGTGGTTTGTCCATCACACGGATCACATACAGTACAGACCAAAAGTTTGGACACACCTTCTCATTTAAAGATTTTTCTGTATTTTCATGACTATGAAAATTGTACATTCACACTGAAGGCATCAAAACTATGAATTAACACATGTGGAATTATATACTTAACAAAAAAGTGTGAAACAACTGAAAATATGTCTTATATTCTAGGTTCTTCAAAGTAACCATCTTTTGCTTTGATGACTGCTTTGCACACTCTTGGCATTCTATTGATGAGCTTCAAGAGGTAGTCACCGGAAATGGTCTTCCAACAATCTTGAAGGAGTTTCCAGAGATGCTTAGCACTTGTTGGCCCTTTTGCCTTCACTCTGCGGTCCAGCTCACCCCAAATCATCTCGATTGGGCTCAGGTCTGGTGACTGTGGAGGCCAGGTCATCTGGCGTAGCACTCCATCACTCTCCTTCTTGGTCAAATAGCCCTTACACAGCCTGGAGGTGTGTTTGGGGTCATTGTCCTGTTGAAAAATAAATGATGGTCCAACTAAACGCAAACCGGATGGAATAGCATGCCGCTGCAACATGCTGTGGTAGCTATGCTGGTTCACTATGCCTTCAATTTTGAATAAATCCCCAACAGTGTCACCAGCAAAGCACCCCCACACCATCACACCTCCTCCTCCATGCTTCACGGTGGGAACCAGGCATGTAGAGTCCATCCGTTCACCTTTTCTGCGTCGCACAAAGACACGGTGGTTGGAGCCAAAGATCTCAAATTTGGACTCATTAGACCAAAGCACAGATTTCCACTGGTCTAATGTACATTCCTTGTGTTCTTTAGCCAAAACAAGTCTCTTCTGCTTGTTGCCTGTCATTAGCAGTGGTTTCCTAGCAGCTATTTTACCATGAAGGCCTGCTGCACAAAGTCTCCTCTTAACAGTTGTTGAAGAGATGTGTCTGCTGCTAGAACTCTGTGTGGCTTTGACCTGGTCTCTAATCTGAGCTGCTGTTAACCTGCAATTTCTGAGGCTGGTGACTCGGATAAACTTATCCTCAGAAGCAGAGGTGACTCTTGGTCTTCCTTTCCTGGGACGGTCCTCATGTGAGCCAGTTTCTTTGTAGCGCTTGATGGTTTTTGCAACTGCACTTGGGGACACTTTCAAAGTTTTCTCAATTTTTCAGACTGACTGACCTTCATTTCTTAAAGTAATGATGGCCACTCCTTTTTCTTTACTTAGCTGCTTTTTTCTTGCCATAATACAAATTCTAACAGTGTATTCAGTAGGACTATCAGCTGTGTATCCACCAGACTTCTGCACAACACAACTGATGGTCCCAAACCCATTTATAAGGCAAGTAATCCCACTTATTAAACCTGACAGGGAACACCTGTGAAGTGAAAACCATTTCCGATGACTACCTCTTGAAGCTCATCAAGAGAATGCCAAGAGTGTGCAAAGCAGTCATCAAAGCAAAAGGTGGCTACTTTGAAGAACCTAGGAGATAAGACATATTTTCAATTGTTTCACACTTTTTTGTTAACTATATAATTTCACATGTGTTAATTCATAGTTTTGATGCCTTCAGTGTGAATGTACAATTTTCAATGTCATGAAAATACAAAAAAATCGTTAAATGAGAAGGTGTGTCCAAACTTTTGGTCTGTACTGTAAGTGCGCTGAAAATTCTGCCATTTCTGGCCTTCATTGAAATTTTTTTGCAGTGTGTAAGCAAAGTTATTAACACCAGTTCGCTGTTAAAAATAGTTACCTACAGACCATCTATTTAAAACTGTGGATTGTCCATCACACGGATCACATATAAGTGCGCTGAAAATTCTGCCATTTCTGGCCTTCATTGAAATTTTGCTGCACTGTGTTAGCAAAGTTATTGACACCAGTTAGCTGTTAAAAATAGTTACCTACAGGCCAAATATTTAAAACTGTGGTTTGTCCGTCACACGGATCACATATAAATGCGCTGAAATTTCTGCCATTTCTGGCCTGCATTGAAATTTTGTTGCAGTGTGTTAGCGAAGTTATTGACACCAGTTTGCTGATAAAAATAGTTACCTACAGGCCAGCTATTTAAAACTGTGCTTTGTCTGTCACACGGATCACATATAAGTGCACTGATAATTCTGACATTTCTTTCCTCCATTGAAATTTTGTTGCAGTATGTTAGCGAAGTTATTGACACCAGTTTGCTGTTAAAAATAGTTACCTACAGGCCAGCTACTTAAAACTGTGATTTGTCCGTCACACGGATCACATTTAAGTGCGCTGAAAATTCTGCCTTTTCTGGCCTTCATTGAAATTTTGTTGCAGTGTGTTAGTGAAGTTATTGACACCAGTTCGCTGTTAAAAATAGTTACCTACAGGCCAGCTATATAAAACTGTGGTTGTCCGTCACACGGATCACATATACAGTAAGTGCGCTGAAAATTCTGCCATTTCTGGCCTCCATTGAAATTTTGTTGTAGTGTTTTAGCGAAGTTATTGACACCAGTTCGCTGTTAAAAATAGTTACCTACAATCCAGCTTTTTAAAACTGTGGTTTCTCCATCACACGGATCACATATAATTGCCCTGAAAATTCTTCCTTTTCTGGCCTCCATTGAAATTTTGTTGCAGTGTGTCAGCGAAGTTATTGACACGAGGTCGCTGTTAAAAATAGTTACCTACAGGTCAGCTATTTAAAACTGTGGTTTTTCATCACACGTATCGCATATCACTGCGGTTCAAAGCCAGCCATTTGTAGTGAACGTGGAAAATATTGTCCTTCATTTCAAATAGGCAAGGCGCGTGGCTAGGTACAGGGAACTGGACGTGATGGTGATGGTGCATGCAGAGGCCAAGGCCGTGGGCTAGCTGAAATTGTGCCACAACAGACACCCACTTCTTCTTGCTCAACCTTCCTGTCCCAATTAGTAGGGGACCTCAGAACACCACTACTGAACACAGAGCAGTGTGAAAAGGTTATTGGTTGAATAGCAGATAATGCTTTCAGTCACTCAGCCATCACCACCACCACCCTGTCTTCCATAAGGTCAAATCTCAGTAGCCGTGAGTCTAGAATGCATATTCCTCACCCTGATCCTCCTTCCTCCCACCTAGAGATGAGCGTTGTTCTACTCGAACTGTTCGCCAATCTCAAATTCGAGCTGTTTTGGGCGGTGTTCGAGCCGTTCGGCGAACACGAACAATTTGAGAAAAATTCGACTGTTCGAGGTTATGTTCGATAACTGTTCGTGCACCAAAATCATAACTGGATTTTTTCTCAGTAATGATGAAAATTAATGTTAATACGCAGTTTGAGTGTACAGCGGGGTGGGGGGAGGGGCAGGGGATGGATCTCTGCAGGAACAATGAAGATCTCCATTTTTTTTTTCTCTTTCCCGCATTTATAGTGGGGAGGTGCAATCTGTCAACCTATCAGCAGCGCACACACGGAGCGAAGTGCTTTTTTTCACACAAGCAAGGGCATGTGTCATTGGCAGTGTATGTCACATGTCCTTGCCCTATAAGACCAAGCCATTTTCCCCCTCGCCACCATTTTCTCACTGCTGCAGCTGCGTGTTAGACGGCACCGCTGTTGCTGTGTGCGCTATACCTTGTTAATTTCAAGCCAATTTTCGCACAAATCTACAGATAGCTTGGGAGTAGGGAATAGTTGTGATTGCAGTCCTTTTAAGGACTAGGTTACAGCATTTCCTACGACTTTTATCAGGCAGGTCTGTGCTCTTAAATAGATAGATTGTGGGAGTAAAGACTAATTGTAATTGGAGTCCTTTTCAGGACTAGGTTACATGAGTTCCTATCAGTTTTTGCCAGGCAGGTCTGTGCCAGTGCTGTGCAAGTTTTTTTCACAGCATTTGGCTGAATCTAGCAAAGCTAATCCTTTTTGGCCTATTGCAGAGTGTGTTAGTCAGTGGAGTAGCCTATCTGTGTTGCAAGATATACCACCTGTGTATAGAATACCAATTTTTTTACTGCACCTAGTGAAGTAAAATCTTTTGGGCATAGCATCATTCTATTAGTCCATCTATACTGACCTCCATCAGGTTGCAAATTGAATATAATTTTTTTCTGCATCTAGCTCTGAAAAAATATTGGGCTTCTAGCTGTGTGAGGGACTTGTTGTATTAGTCCATCTATACTGACCTCCATCAGGTTGCAAACTGCATATATTTTTTTCTTCATCTACCTCTGAAAAAATATTGGGCTTCTAGCTGTGTGTGGGACTTGTTCTATTAATCCATCTATACAGACCTCCATCAGGTTGCAAACTGAATATATTTTTTTCTGCATCTACCTCTGAAAAAATATTGGGCTTCTAGCTGTGTGTGGGACTTGTTGTATTAGTCCATCTATACTGACCTCCATCAGGTTGCAAACTGAATTTATTTTTTTCTGCATCTACCTCTGAAAAAATATTGGGCTTCTAGCTGTGTGTGGGACTTGTTGTATTAGTCCATCTATACAGACCTCCATCAGGTTGCAAACTGAATATATTTTTTTCTGCATCTACCTCTGAAAAAATATTGGGCTTCTAGCTGTGTGTGGGACTTGTTGTATTAGTCCATCTATACTGACCTCCATCAGGTTGCAAACTGAATATATTTTTTTCTGCATCTACCTCTGAAAAAATATTGGGCTTCTAGCTGTGTGTGGGACTTGTTCTATTAATCCATCTATACAGACCTCCATCAGGTTGCAAACTGAATATATTTTTTTCTGCATCTACCTCTGAAAAAATATTGGGCTTCTAGCTGTGTGTGGGACTTGTTCTATTAATCCATCTATACAGACCTCCATCAGGTTGCAAACTGAATATATTTTTTTCTGCATCTACCTCTGAAAAAATATTGGGCTTCTAGCTGTGTGTGGGACTTGTTGTATTAGTCCATCTATACTGACCTCCATCAGGTTGCAAACTGAATTTATTTTTTTCTGCATCTACCTCTGAAAAAATATTGGGCTTCTAGCTGTGTGTGGGACTTGTTGTATTAGTCCATCTATACAGACCTCCATCAGGTTGCAAACTGAATATATTTTTTTCTGCATCTACCTCTGAAAAAATATTGGGCTTCTAGCTGTGTGTGGGACTTGTTGTATTAGTCCATCTATACTGACCTCCATCAGGTTGCAAACTGAATATATTTTTTTCTGCATCTACCTCTGAAAAAATATTGGGCTTCTAGCTGTGTGTGGGACTTGTTCTATTAATCCATCTATACAGACCTCCATCAGGTTGCAAACTGAATATATTTTTTTCTGCATCTACCTCTGAAAAAATATTGGGCTTCTAGCTGTGTGTGGGACTTGTTCTATTAATCCATCTATACAGACCTCCATCAGGTTGCAAACTGAATATATTTTTTTCTGCATCTACCTCTGAAAAAATATTGGGCTTCTAGCTGTGTGTGGGACTTGTTGTATTAGTCCATCTATACTGACCTCCATCAGGTTGCAAACTGAATATATTTTTTTCTGCATCTACCTCTGAAAAAATATTGGGCTTCTAGCTGTGTGTGGGACTTGTTCTATTAATCCATCTATACAGACCTCCATCAGGTTGCAAACTGAATATATTTTTTTCTGCATCTAGCTCTGAAAAAATATTTGGCCTTCTAGCAGTGTGTGGGACTTTCTCTATTAGTCCATCTATACTGACCTCCATCAGGTTGCAAATTGAATATAATTTTTTTCTGCATCTAACCCAGCCAATAGTTTTGGCCTAATACCACAGTTTGGCCACTCAGCTCTGCTCGGTTCCCATCCATTGTTTTTTTGTGCAAACAACTCCAGAGTTGTTAATTAGTTAACCACCAAAATGAGTGGAAAAAGGCCTGCTGCTGGTGGAAAGGGGAATAGGCGTGTTGGGAAGGGGAAAAAAGGTTGTGTCCGTGGGGTAGGTGTTAATGCAACAGTAACATCTGCAGAAGAAAGACCATCTTCCAGCCAAACTAAAATGTCTACTTCTTTTAGCGGACAATGTGATAAGATCCCTTTCTTACGGCCACGCCAATTGCTACAAATTCCAGATAAGGCACAAAAACAGCAGGTGCTTCAACGGATATCAAGTGCTCCTTTAAGTGGGCTCTCCTCCACATCAACTTCAACATCACAAATACTCCAGTCCTCAAAGGTGTCACCCCAATCGCACTTGCTTCCTCACAGCTCCCAAATCTCCAGCTGCCCGTCTGAGTATGAGGTAGAACAGATGGTTGAGTCTGCAGAGCTGTTTACTCATACTATAGCCTGGGAATCAGAGGTCGACTCCAGCGCTTCTGTGAATCCAGACGAGGAAATGATCTGCACTGATGCCCAGAATCTTTATGAGTCGGATCCAGGACCAGACGCAGAAGGTTCTGACCATAATGTAGACCCTCATTCCCAAACTGTAACTCCTGTTGGTGTAGACAATGAGGAAGACGATGATAAGACTCAAATACCTGATTGGAGCGACAACTTTAGTTTTTTGTCAGGGCAGGAACAGGTTGGCTCTGAGGACGACGGGTGTGATAACGCACAGGGTGATGATGATGAGGTTGGAGATCCCACTTACTGTCAACCCACAGTCAGCCAAGAGATGAGGTCAGCAGAGGAGGTGGAGGAAGATGCTAGTGACGACGAGGTCAGGTTGCGCCTTCCTGGACAGAGACGTAGTACTGGAAGCACGTCAACAACTGCATCCTCAAACACAACTCTGCCTCTCACCACAAGTCGTGGTGGCTCTTCAGGTCGCATGGGTGCTAAGCCTTGCATAGCCTGGGCATTTTTTCAGATCGATAAAGATGACCCAACTCGTGTTATCTGTAACATTTGTCAGCAAAAGCTAAGTAGTGGCCAAAAAATACATAGTTTGAGTACTTCATGCATGAACCGGCACATGGACATGAAGCATAAGTTGCAGTGGGAAGCTCAGTGTGCTACAATGCGGCCTAGCCGGCCGGGCCAACCACCGTCTGCCATATCTTGTGCATCCGCGGCCTCTTCATCCTCTGTGACTGGGGGGACAGCAGTCACACCTGTTTTGGGGCGCAGACCTGCCACCTCTTTACCCGCAACAGCCAGCGTGATTGGCAGGTCATCATTTTCTTTGGAGGTGGTAACACCAGCTGGTGTTGAGCGCTGTCCGACATCGATAGCACCACCTTTGGATCAAGGCAACCTAACATGTCCGCCTGCATCTTCCTCACAGACCGGCAGTTTGCCGGGGACACCCTTATCAACCCCGTCTAAGCACAATAGCCAGCCCTCGGTCCCTCAGATGTGGACAAGTAAAAGACCATTTCCTCCTAGCCATGAGAAAGCTAAGAGGTTGAATTTCACCATCTGCAAGTTCTTGGCTACAGAAATGCTGCCTTTCCGCCTGGTGGACACAGAGGATTTTCGAGACCTTATGTCCGTCGCAGTGCCCCAGTACCAGATGCCCAGTCGGCACTACTTCTCAAAGAAAGGTGTGCCTGCGCTCCACCAGCATGTCGCACACAACATCACCGCTTCTTTGAGAAACTCTGTGTGTGACAGGGTGCATTTCACCACAGACACTTGGACGAGTAGGCATGGACAGGGGCGTTACATGTCGCTGACTGGGCACTGGGTAACTATGGTGACAGCAGGACAAGGGGCTGCTGTCCAAGTCTTGCCGTCCCCACGAGTTGTGCGTCAATCCTCTTTATGTCAAAGTTCCTCCACTGCTTCTGCCTCCTCAACCTCCTCTCGGTCTTCCACCTGCACCCAAAGCCTGTCTGGTCATGCCACAAGCTTTCTAACTGCGCAGAAGGGATCCTGCACACCTCCTTACTATGCTGGCAGTAGGGCTCAACGTCATCAGGCGGTTTTTACATTGAAATGTCTGGGAAATGTGAGTCACACAGCTGAGGAGTTGTGGTCAGCTCTGGAGAACCAATTTCATGAATGGTTGTCTCCACTGGACCTGAAACCAGGGAAGGCCGTGTGCGACAATGCTGCAAACCTGGGTGCGGCCCTTCGCCGGGGCAATGTCACACACGTGCCTTGTATGGCTCACGTGTTGAAACTGGTTGTCCAGCAATTTTTAGCCCACTATCCCAGACTAGATGGCCTTCTGCAGAGGGCACGGTCGCTGTGTGCTCACTTTCGCCGTTCGCATCCCGCAGCTCAGCGACTTACATCTCTACAGAAGTCGTTGGGCCTGCCACTTCACCGGCTAAAATGCGATGTGCCTACCCGGTGGAATTCAACTCTGCACATGTTGCAGCGACTGTGGCAGCACCGACAAGCCCTGGTGCAATACGTTCTGACGTATAGCCTGGGCCAACGAGATCCAGAGGTGGGGCAAATCACGCTGGAGGAGTGGTCTCAGATCAGGGACCTATGCACCCTTCTGCACAGTTTTGAAATGGCGACGAAGATGTTTAGTGCTGACGATGCCATTATCAGCATGACTATTCTGGTGATTTACATGCTGGAGCACATGTTAAACAGAATTCGGAGTCAGGTGGTGGCACAAGAGGAGGTGGAGGAAGTAGAGGAGGAGGAGTTGTATGCGGAAGGGCTAACATCTACAAGGTCCAGACGGTCGGCAGCACCAAGGCGGCAGGCATGTGAGGGTGGGGGAGATAGTTTTACCAGGGCGCATGGTAGCAGCCAAACTAGTGAGGAAGGTGCAGGAGCCCAGGAAGAAGTGGAGGACGAACTGATGAAAGACTCATCAGATGAGGGAGACCTTGATCACATTTCTGTTGTGCGAGGTTGGGGGGAGAGGACAGAGGAAGGAAGCATGATTGTTACCTCGCCACCAACACAACAGGGCCTTGGTGCTCCTGGATGCGCAACACACATGAGTGCCTTCTTGCTGCACTACCTGCAACATGACCCTCGAATTGTGAGAATTAGAAATAATCCTGACTACTGGGTTGCCACACTGTTAGATCCCCGGTACAAAAGTAAATTTGCAGAAATTATTCCTGCCATAGAAAGGGATGCACGCATGCAGGAGTATCAGCAGAGACTGTTGCAGAATCTTACATGTGCTTTTCCACAAAATACCAGTGGTGCACGTAGTGAATCTCACAGTTCCAACTTGCCAACCGTGGGACCGTCAAGTGTTCAGCACTCAAACCGTAACAGAACCACAGTATCTGCTGGTAACATCAATTTTGCGGAATCATTTCACCACTTTTTTAGCCCATCCTTTGCAAGGCCACAGGAGACAAGAAGTCTGACACATAGTCAACGCCTAGAGACGATGGTACAGGAGTATCTCCAAGTAAACATTGAAGCCACGACTGTGTCACTGGACCCTTGCTCTTTTTGGGCTTCCAATCTGGATAAATGGCCGGAGCTAGCCACTTACGCCTTGGAGATCTTGTCATGCCCCGCAGCCAGCGTTCTGTCTGAACGTGTGTTCAGCGCTGCTGGTGGTTTGCTGACAGATAAGCGCACGCGGCTCTCCACTGATAATGTAGACAGACTCACGTTCATAAAGATGAACAAATCATGGATCTGAAACGACTTTTCTACCCCTGTGTCATCCTGGGGAGAGTAAAAGCTTGATGATTGGTTAAAATCACCCTACCAACCGTTTTAAGCTTTCAAATTACTAATCATGTTTATCTGTATCTTGGCTGGAAAATAATTTGGGCTTTGTAGCAGTGTGCAGCACTGATTCTATTAGGCCATCTATAATAAGCTCCACCAGATTTAAAATTACTAATCATGTTTATCTGTATCTTGACTGGAAAATAATTTGGGCTTTGTAGCAGTGTGCAGCACTGATCCTATTAGGCCATCTATACTAAAGCTTCACCAGATTTAAAATTAATAATAATTTTTAGCTGCATCTAGCCCGGAAAATAATTTTGGGGCTCCGAGATGCGCAAGACACATAAGTGCCTTCTTGCTGCACTACCTGCAGCATGACCCTCATATTGTCAGAATTCGAAGTAATCATGACTACTGGGTTGCCACACTCTTAGATCCCCCAAACTTTTTGATCAACCTTTTCATTTTAATAAAGACCAAAAAAATGGTCATTTTTGAAATTATAAACATTAGCAGGTTGTTAGAAACTGAAATCAAACAGTTTTCAACTCAAAACTTTATTCTAGGTGATGTTACATTTTCACATAGGACCCCTTGTTCGAAAGGAGCTTCTGAACTCTCTCGTCCATTGAATTTGTCAGGTTTTGGATGGTTTCTGCTTCAATTGTTTTGCATGAGGACAGAATACCCTCCCAGAGCTGTTGCTTAGATGTGAACTGCCTCCCGCCATCATAGACACTCCTTTTAATGATGCTCCAAAGGTTCTGAATGGGGTAGAGGTCAGGGGAGCATGGGGGTCACACCATAAGTTTGTCCCCTTTTATGCCCATATCAGCCAGAGATGCAGATGTTTTATGTGCAGCATGAGATGGTGCATTATCATGCAGAAAAATGATCTTGCTGTGAAATACACGGTTCTTCTTCTTGAACCATGGCAGGAAGTGCTGTTTGAGAAAATCCACATACATTATGGAGTTCATCTTTAGCGCCTTCAGGGATCCTAAAGGGGCCGACAATCTCTCTTCCCATGATTCCAGCCCAAAACATTACTCCACCTCCTCCTTGTTGGCGCTGTAGCCGTGTTTGCGTGGGGTGTCCATCAACCAGCCATCCTCCACTCCATCCATCTGGACCATCGAGCGCTGCATGGCACTCATCCGTGAACAAAACAGTTTTGAAATCAGTCTTCATGTAATGTTTGGCCCACTGGAGCCGTTTCTGCTTGTGTGAAGTGGATAGAGGAGGTCGACAGGATGGCGTATGCACAGCTGCAAACCTCTGAAGGACCCTGCATCTTGTTGTTCGGGGGACGTTGGAGGCACAAGCAGATTCAAAAACTTGTCTGCTGCTATGACAAGGCTTTTTTGCCGCTGCTCTTTCAACCTGATGTAATTGCCTGTAGGAACGAGTCCTCAATTTGCCCTTATCAGCACGCACACGTGTGTACTGTGAATCAGCTACATACTTCTTGATTGCCAAGACACTTCATCCTGATCATCGCACAATGTTGATTGTAGTCATGCCTTGACCTAAACACTCCACAATTTGTTGCTTCTCAGCAGCCGACACATCCTTTTTCTTTCCCATTTTGGCAGAAAATGTAGGCTGCTTAATAATGTGAGACAGCCATCTTAAGTAGTCTTGCCTTTCATTGGACACACCTGCCAAACTAATTAGCACAGGTGTCTGCAATTGCTTACAGTGATATAAAGAGCCCTGACACACATCACCATCAATGAGTTTAACTGACAAACAAACAAATTCTTCCCTTATCACTCCTAAACACTTTTTGCATAATAATTTGGAACACAGTGTACATGTGCTTTTCCACAAAACACCAGTGGTTCACGTAGTGAATCTTACAGTTCTATCTTGCCAACCGTGGTCTGTATGGAGTTGTTCAATAAAGGGCCCAAAATTAAGATAACATAGATGGGAGAGGTCTCTATGAATAGGAATTCCTAAGTATTTGATACCCTGTGAGGGCCAGGCAAAGGGAAAGTTGGACTGGATGGAATCCTATATGGATTTGGGGAGGGAGACATCGAGGGCCTCAGACTTCGCTGCATTGATTTTAAAATTTGACCATGTAACAAAGTGATCTATTTCAGCCATAACAGCATGGATGGATATATGTGATTGAGTGATATATACTAGGACATCATCAGCAAATAGAGAGCACTTGTACTCGGTGCCTCCCACCTCAATCCACCTAATATTGGGGTTATGGCGAATTGATGAGAGCAGGTGCTCCGTCACTAGGATGTATAAGAGAGGGGACAGAGGACATCCCTGCCTTGTCCCATTGGTGATTGTGAAAGGTGATGAAAATGTTCTGACGCGCCCCCTGGGCCTTGGGACACCCGAAGCCGGACCCTTTTTGGTGGATGCTGGTGGTTGTAGTCTCCGTGGCGGCAACCCGGTTCCGTGGCTCAGGGCGGTCAAACCAGTGGCGGAACTATTTATGTGGTTTTGATGTTTAAATGTCCGACTACGCCACCCGTGGATTGCGGTCAGAGTGAACCGCCGCTCCAGGGCAGACCGCTGAGGCTGGTGTTGTGGGTGCAGCAGAGCGTAGCATAACTCCCCACGGGAGGAGTATAGCCTCAGGGCAGTGTATGCGGAGGATGGGGGTGATGGTGCAGGGCAGCAGCAGTAATGACACGGAGTCAGTGATGCAGTCCAGAGCCTTTACTCACAGTTCTTATTATCCAGACGACGTCTGCAGGTAACGGCTGCCCACGTCGTACTGTGCTCACCAGGTGAGGGGTTCAGACAACTCCCAGATAACTTTGGAGTGCTTCACAGGACCCCCTTTGTGTGTCCTTTGTCTGGCCTTTCTTACCAACCCTTCTGTCCGGCTGCCTCAGGCCTCCTCTTGGTAAACTTGGCGCCAGTTTCCCTGACCCTATGTGGTGCCTTCCTAGCGGGTGTAGCGAGGGGCTGCGCCACATAAAATGTCACAGCCTCCTGTTTCTAGCTGAGGGTCGTTTCCTGCCTCCACTAGTTTCGGGGACTGGTCTCCCCCTTTGGCCTGACCCCTCCACGCAGGTGGATTCGGGCGTGCGGTGGCGACTTGCCCGTCCGCACCCCTGAGATCCCTTCGTTCCTTGTTCCTGGAGCCTTCTCCGCTCCTCTTCCTTCCTTCTCCCTCTTCCAGGCCTGGGCCTCTGTTACTAGGCCCGCCTCCGGAGCAGAGCTCATGCAGAGCCCCTGCTCCCTGACACTTCTACTCAGACTTCTCTGCACTGAACTAAGATGGTGCCCACCTTTTATACTCCCTTCTCAATGCACCCAGGAACTGCTTCCTCCCTGCTCCTGCACTACAGGGTTCCCCTTCCTCAGTGTTCCCTCCCCCCACTCCAGCCAGGGACAGGGACTGTCGTGCCCATCTTAGGGGCATATTGGTCGCCCTGCCCCACGGCAATGTGGTGTAATGCATGCAGGTGTCGGGTCCTGATCCACACTACATCCTTACCTGAGAGTGAGATATCACACCTCTGGGTGAGGTGCAATACCTCTGTAGCAACCGAGCCCTCAGGGTGCTACAGTTCCATTTATCTTCAGCCTAGGTGACGTATTGCGATACAGGGCCATGATTTTGGCTATAAAAGGGTCCCCTAGACCCCTACCCCAAGCTTTTTAAGAGAATCATATATGGCGTGCCAGGAGACTCTATGGAATGCTTTCTCAGCATCCAACGAGAGTATCTAATTACAAATTTTTAACTGCATCTAGCCCAGGAAATACTTTGTGCCTAGTAGCAGGGTCTGCTAGTCAGCGGATTATCCCGGCTGTTAAGCAAGCTACACCACCTGTAGTTTGGACACTTCATTTTTTCAAAGGAAATGCTTCGGGACCACGGGATACTTAGTGAAGAGCATCAGGAGGCACCCCAAGGCATAGGGGCTCGGACTGGCACTAGGATGCCTTGCGGTGGACAGCCGAGCTCGATCCTTATAAAAGCTTTTTAACTGCAGCAGCTTTAGTGGATGCTACTGGAGCTGGAATTACGCGGCTGCTGGCATGAGACTTGCACTCCAATAGATCCTTGTAAATGGATTTAAAGTGTATTCATTCAAATTAGAGGGACAATTTAAATTAAAAAGCTTAGAGCTGCCTCCACCACAGGGGGGCTCGCTTGACCCACCAGCGGACAGGCACCAGTATTGGGAGAGGGGGGCTGGCCGTCAGGGTTCACCGCGGCTCTGGCACAAACCCGGCGACACGGAGGTGGCACGGGCAGGAGCGGACTGAACGTGTCGGCTTCTCACTTTTTGGATTTTAGAAGGGCATGACATGCCTATATCTGTGTCTCCCCCTCCTTTTACTCCTCCACCTCTTTTCTTTTCGCATGACTATTAGAGATGAGCGTTGTTCTACTCGAACTGTTCGCCAATCTCAAATTCGAGCTGTTTTGGGCGGTGTTCGAGCCGGTCGGCGAACACGAACAATTTGAGAAAAATTCGGCTGTTCGAGGTTATGTTCGATAACTGTTCGTGCACCAAAATCATAACTGGATTTTTTCTCAGTAATGATGAAAATTAATGTTAATACCCAGTTTGAGTGTACAGCGGGGTGGGGGGAGGGGCAGGGGATGGATCTCTGCAGGAACAATGAAGATCTCCATTTTTTTTTCTCTTTCCCGCATTTGCAGTGGGGAGGTGCAATCTGTCAGCCTATCAGCAGCGCACACACGGAGCGAAGTGCTTTTTTTCACACAAGCAAGGGCATGTGTGATTGGCAGTGTATGTCACATGTCCTTGCCCTATAAGACCAAGCCATTTTCCCCGTCGCCACCATTTTCTCACTGCTGCAGCTGCGTGTTAGACGGCACCGCTGTTGCTGTGTGCGCTATACCTTGTTAATTTCAAGCCAATTTTCGCACAAATATACAGATAGCTTGGGAGTAGGGAATAGTTGTGATTGCAGTCCTTTTAAGGACTAGGTTACAGCATTTCCTACGACTTTTATCAGGCAGGTCTGTGCTCTTAAATAGATAGATTGTGGGAGTAAAGACTAATTGTAATTGGAGTCCTTTTCAGGACTAGGTTACATCAGTTCCTATCAGTTTTTGCCAGGCAGGTCTGTGCCAGTGCTGTGCAAGTTTTTTTCACAGCATTTGGCTGAATCTAGCAAAGCTAATCCTTTTTGGCCTATTGCAGAGTGTGTTAGTCAGTGGAGTAGCCTATCTGTGTTGCAAGATATACCACCTGTGTATAGAATACCAATTTTTTTACTGCACCTAGTGAAGTAAAATCTTTTGGGCATAGCATCATTCTATTAGTCCATCTATACTGACCTCCATCAGGTTGCAAACTGAATATAATTTTTTTCTGCATCTAGCTCTGAAAAAATATTTGGGCTTCTAGCAGTGTGTGGGACTTGGTCTATTAGTCCATCTATACTGACCTCCATCAGGTTGCAAATTAAAAATAATTTTTTTCTTCATTTAGCTCTGAAAAAATATTTGGGCTTCTAGCAGTGTGTGGGACTTGTTCTATTAGTCCTTCTATACTGACCTCCAGCAGGTTGCAAATTGAATATAATTTTTTTCTGCATCTAGCTCTGAAAAAATAGTTGGGCTTCTAGCGGTGTGTGGGACTTGGTCTATTAGTCCATCTATACTGACCTCCATCAGGTTGCAAATTAAAAATATTTTTTTTCTGCATCTAGCTCTGAAAAAATATTTGGGCTTCTAGCAGTGTGTGGGACTTGGTCTATTAGTCCATCTATACTGACCTCCATCAGGTTGCAAATTAAAAATAATTTTTTTCTTCATTTATCTCTGAAAAAATATTTGGGCTTCTAGCAGCGTGTGGGACTTGTTCTATTAGTCCATCTATACTGACCTCCATCAGGTTGCAAATTAAAAATAATTTATTTCTGCATCTAGCTCTGAAAAAATATTTGGGCTTCTAGCAGTGTGTGGGACTTGGTCTATTAGTCCATCTATACTGACCTCCATCAGGTTGCAAATTAAAAATAATTTTTTTCTGCATCTAGCTCTGAAAAAATATTTGGGCTTCTAGCAGTGTGTGGGACTTGGTCTATTAGTCCATCTATACTGACCTCCATCAGGTTGCAAATTGAATAAAAAAATTTTCTGCATCTAGCTCTGAAAAAATATTTGGGCTTCTAGCGGTGTGTGGGACTTGGTCTATTAGTCCATCTATACTGACCTCCATCAGGTTGCAAATTAAAAATAATTTTTTTCTGCATCTAGCTCTGAAAAAATATTTGGGCTTCTAGCAGTGTGTGGGACTTGGTCTATTAGTCCATCTATACTGACCTCCATCAGGTTGCAAATTGAATAAAAAAATTTTCTGCATCTAGCTCTGAAAAAATATTTGGGCTTCTAGCGGTGTGTGGGACTTGGTCTATTAGTCCATCTATACTGACCTCCATCAGGTTGCAAATTAAAAATAATTTTTTTCTGCATCTAGCTCTGAAAAAATATTTGGGCTTCTAGCAGTGTGTGGGACTTGGTCTATTAGTCCATCTATACTGACCTCCATCAGGTTGCAAATTAAAAATAATTTTTTTCTTCATTTAGCTCTGAAAAAATATTTGGGCTTCTAGCAGTGTGTGGGACTTGTTCTATTAGTCCTTCTATACTGACGTCCAGCAGGTTGCAAATTGAATATAATTTTTTTCTGCATCTAGCTCTGAAAAAATATTTCGGCTTCTAGCGGTGTGTGGGACTTGGTCTATTAGTCCATCTATACTGACCTCCATCAGGTTGCAAATTAAAAATAATTTTTTTCTGCATCTAGCTCTGAAAAAATATTTGGGCTTCTAGCAGTGTGTGGGACTTGGTCTATTAGTCCATCTATACTGACCTCCATCAGGTTGCAAATTAAAAATAATTTTTTTCTGCATCTAGCTCTGAAAAAATATTTGGGCTTCTAGCAGTGTGTGGGACTTGGTCTATTAGTCCATCTATACTGACCTCCATCAGGTTGCAAATTGAATAAAAAAATTTTCTGCATCTAGCTCTGAAAAAATATTTGGGCTTCTAGCGGTGTGTGGGACTTGGTCTATTAGTCCATCTATACTGACCTCCATCAGGTTGCAAATTAAAAATAATTTTTTTCTGCATCTAACCCAGCCAATAGTTTTGGCCTAATACCACAGTTTGGCCACTCAGCTCTGCTCGGTTACCATCCATTGTTTTTTTGTGCAAACAACTCCAGAGTTGTGAATTAGTTAACCACCAAAATGAGTGGAAAAAGGCCTGCTGCTGGTGGAAAGGGGAATAGGCGTGTTGGGAAGGGGAAAAAAGGTTGTGTCCGTGGGGTAGGTGCAGAAGAAAGACCATCTTCCAGCCAAACTAAAATGTCTACTTCTTTTAGCGGACAATGTGATAAGATCCCTTTCTTACGGCCACGCCAATCGCTACAAATTCCAGATGAGGCACAAAAACAGCAGGTGCTTCAACGGATATCAAGTGCTCCTTTAAGTGGGCTCTCCTCCACATCAACTTCAACATCACAAATACTCCAGTCCTCAAAGGTGTCACCCAAATCGCACTTGCTTCCTCACAGCTCCCAAATCTCCAGCTGCCCGTCTGAGTATGAGGTAGAACAGATGGTTGAGTCTGCAGAGCTGTTTACTCATACTATAGCCTGGGAATCAGAGGTCGACTCCAGCGCTTCTGTGAATCCAGACGAGGAAATGATCTGCACTGATGCCCAGAATCTTTATGAGTCGGATCCAGGACCAGACGCAGAAGGTTCTGACCATAATGTAGACCCTCATTCCCAAACTGTAACTCCTGTTGGTGGAGACAATGAGGAAGACGATGATAAGACTCAAATACCTGATTGGAGCGACAACTTTAGTTTTTTGTCAGGGCAGGAACAGGTTGGCTCTGAGGACGACGGGTGTGATAACGCACAGGGTGATGATGATGAGGTCGGAGATCCCACTTACTGTCAACCCACAGTCAGCCAAGAGATGAGGTCAGCAGAGGAGGTGGAGGAAGATGCTAGTGACGACGAGGTCAGGTTGCGCCTTCCTGGACAGAGACGTAGTACTGGAAGCACGTCAACAACTGCATCCTCAAACACAACTCTGCCTCTCACCACAAGTCGTGGTGGCTCTTCAGGTTGCATGGGTGCTAAACCTTGCATAGCCTGGGCATTTTTTCAGATCGATAAAGATGACCCAACTCGTGTTATCTGTAACATTTGTCAGCAAAAGCTAAGTAGAGGCCAAAAAATACATAGTTTGAGTACTTCATGCATGAACCGGCACATGGACATGAAGCATAAGTTGCAGTGGGAAGCTCAGTGTGCTACAATGCGGTCTAGCCGGCCGGGCCAACCACCGTCTGCCATATCTTGTGCATCCGCGGCCTCTTCATCCTCTGTGACTGGGGGGACAGCAGTCACACCTGTTTTGGGGCGCAGACCTGCCACCTCTTTACCCGCAACAGCCAGCGTGATTGGCAGGTCATCATTTTCTTTGGAGGTGGTAACACCAGCTGGTCTTGAGCGCTGTCCGACATCGATAGCACCACCTTTGGATCAAGGCAACCTAACATGTCCGCCTGCATCTTCCTCACAGACCGGCAGTTTGCCGGGGACACCCTTATCAACCCCGTCTAAGCACAATAGCCAGCCCTCGGTCCCTCAGATGTGGACAAGTAAAAGACCATTTCCTCCTAGCCATGAGAAAGCTAAGAGGTTGAATTTCACCATCTGCAAGCTCTTGGCTACAGAAATGCTGCCTTTCCGCCTGGTGGACACAGAGGATTTTCGAGACCTTATGTCCGTCGCAGTGCCCCAGTACCAGATGCCCAGTCGGCACTACTTCTCAAAGAAAGGTGTGCCTGCGCTCCACCAGCATGTCGCACACAACATCACCGCTTCTTTGAGAAACTCTGTGTGTGACAGGGTGCATTTCACCACAGACACTTGGACGAGTAGGCATGGACAGGGGCGTTACATGTCGCTGACTGGGCACTGGGTAACTATGGTGACAGCAGGACAAGGGGCTGCTGTCCAAGTCTTGCCGTCCCCACGAGTTGTGCGTCAATCCTCTTTATGTCATTTTTCCTCCACTGCTTCTGCCTCCTCAACCTCCTCTCGGTCTTCCACCTGCACCCAAAGCCTGTCTGGTCATGCCACAAGCTTTCTAACTGCGCAGAAGGGATCCTGCACACCTCCTTACTATGCTGGCAGTAGGGCTCAACGTCATCAGGCGGTTTTTACATTGAAATGTCTGGGAAATGTGAGTCACACAGCTGAGGAGTTGTGGTCAGCTCTGGAGAACCAATTTCATGAATGGTTGTCTCCACTGGACCTGAAACCAGGGAAGGCCGTGTGCGACAATGCTGCAAACCTGGGTGCGGCCCTTCGCCGGGGCAATGTCACACACGTGCCTTGTATGGCTCACGTGTTGAACCTGGTTGTCCAGCAATTTTTAGCCCACTATCCCAGACTAGATGGCCTTCTGCAGAGGGCACGGTCGCTGTGTGCTCACTTCCGCCGTTCGCATCCCGCAGCTCAGCGACTTACATCTCTACAGAAGTCGTTGGGCCTGCCACTTCACCGGCTAAAATGCGATGTGCCTACCCGGTGGAATTCAACTCTGCACATGTTGCAGCGACTGTGGCAGCACCGACAAGCCCTGGTGCAATACGTTCTGACGTATAGCCTGGGCCAACGAGATTCAGAGGTGGGGCAAATCACGCTGGAGGAGTGGTCTCAGATCAGGGACCTATGCACCCTTCTGCACAGTTTTGAAATGGCGACGAAGATGTTTAGTGCTGACGATGCCATTATCAGCATGACTATTCCGGTGATTTACATGCTGGAGCACATGTTAAACAGAATTCGGAGTCAGGTGGTGGCACAAGAGGAGGTGGAGGAAGTAGAGGAGGAGGAGTTGTATGCGGAAGGGCTAACATCTGCAAGGTCCAGACGGTCGGCAGCACCAAGGCGGCAGGCATGTGAGGGTGGGGGAGATGATTTTACCAGGGCGCATGGTAGCAGCCAAACTAGTGAGGAAGGTGCAGGAGCCCAGGAAGAAGTGGAGGACGAACTGATGGAAGACTCATCAGATGAGGGAGACCTTGATCACATTTCTGTTGTGCGAGGCTGGAGGGAGAGGACAGAGGAAGGAAGCATGATTGCTACCTCGCCACCAACACAACAGGGACTTGTTGCTCCTGGATGCGCAACACACATGAGTGCCTTCTTGCTGCACTACCTGCAACATGACCCTCGAATTGTGAGAATTAGAAATAATCCTGACTACTGGGTTGCCACACTGTTAGATCCCCGGTACAAAAGTAAATTTGCAGAAATTATTCCTGCCATAGAAAGGGATGCACGCATGCAGGAGTATCAGCAGAGACTGTTGCAGAATCTTACATGTGCTTTTCCACAAAATACCAGTGGTGCACGTAGTGAATCTCACAGTTCCAACTTGCCAACCGTGGGACCGTCAAGTGTTCAGCACTCAAACCGTAACAGAACCACAGTATCTGCTGGTAACATCAATTTTGCGGAATCATTTCACCACTTTTTTAGCCCATCCTTTGCAAGGCCACAGGAGACAAGAAGTCTGACACATAGTCAACGCCTAGAGACGATGGTACAGGAGTATCTCCAAGTAAACATTGAAGCCACGACTGTGTCACTGGACCCTTGCTCTTTTTGGGCTTCCAATCTGGATAAATGGCCGGAGCTAGCCACTTACGCCTTGGAGATCTTGTCATGCCCCGCAGCCAGCGTTCTGTCTGAACGTGTGTTCAGCGCTGCTGGTGGTGTGCTGACAGATAAGCGCACGCGGCTCTCCACTGATAATGTAGACAGACTCACGTTCATAAAGATGAACAAATCATGGATCCGAAACGACTTTTCTACCCCTGTGTCATCCTGGGGAGAGTAAAAGCTTGATGATTGGTTAAAATCACCCTACCAACCGTTTTAAGCTTTCAAATTACTAATCATGTTTATCTGTATCTTGACTGGAAAATAATTTGGGCTTTGTAGCAGTGTGCAGCACTGATCCTATTAGGCCATCTATAATAAGCTTCACCAGATTTAAAATTAAAAATAATTTTTAGCTGCATCTAGCCCGGAAAATAATTTTGGGGCTCCGAGATGCGCAAGACACATAAGTGCCTTCTTGCTGCACTACCTGCAGCATGACCCTCATATTGTCAGAATTCGAAGTAATCATGACTACTGGGTTGCCACACTCTTAGATCCCCCAAACTTTTCGATCAACCTTTTCATTTTAATAAAGACCAAAAAAATGGTCATTTTTGAAATTATAAGCATTAGCAGGTTGTTAGAAACTGAAATCAAACAGTTTTCAACTCAAAACTTTATTCTAGGTGATGTTACATTTTCACATAGGACCCCTTGTTCGAAAGGAGCTTCTGAACTCTCTCGTCCATTGAATTTGTCAGGTTTTGGATGGTTTCTGCTTCAATTGTTTTGCATGAGGACAGAATACCCTCCCAGAGCTGTTGCTTAGATGTGAACTGCCTCCCGCCATCATAGACACTCCTTTTAATGATGCTCCAAAGGTTCTGAATGGGGTAGAGGTCAGGGGAGCATGGGGGTCACACCATAAGTTTGTCCCCTTTTATGCCCATATCAGCCAGAGATGCAGATGTTTTATGTGCAGCATGAGATGGTGCATTATCATGCAGAAAAATGATCTTGCTGTGAAATACACGGTTCTTCTTCTTGAACCATGGCAGGAAGTGCTGTTTGAGAAAATCCACATACATTATGGAGTTCATCTTTAGCGCCTTCAGGGATCCTAAAGGGGCCGACAATCTCTCTCCCCATGATTCCAGCCCAAAACATTACTCCACCTCCTCCTTGTTGGCGCTGTAGCCGTGTTTGCGTGGGGTGTCCATCAACCAGCCATCCTCCACTCCATTCATCTGGACCATCGAGCGCTGCACGGCACTCATCCGTGAACAAAACAGTTTTGAAATCAGTCTTCATGTAATGTTTGGCCCACTGGAGCCGTTTCTGCTTGTGTGAAGTGGATAGAGGAGGTCGACAGGATGGCATATGCACAGCTGCAAACCTCTGAAGGACCCTGCATCTTGTTGTTCGGGGGACGTTGGAGGCACAAGCAGCTTCAAAAACTTGTCTGCTGCTATGACAAGGCTTTTTTGCCGCTGCTGTTTCAACCTGACGTAATTGCCTGTAGGAAAGAGTCCTCAATTTGCCCTTATCAGCACGCACACGTGTGTACTGTGAATCAGCTACATACTTCTTGATTGCCAAGACACTTCATCCTGATCATCGCACAATGTTGATTGTAGTCATGCCTTGACCTAAACACTCCACAATTTGTTGCTTCTCAGCAGCCGACACATCCTTTTTCTTTCCCATTTTGGCAGAAAATGTAGGCTGCTTAATAATGTGAGAGAGCCTTCTTAAGTAGTCTTGCCTTTCATTGGACACACCTGCCAAACTAATTAGCACAGGTGTCTGCAATTGCTTACAGTGATATAAAGAGCCCTGACACACATCACCATCAATGAGTTTAACTGACAAACAAACAAATTCTTCCCTTATCACTCCTAAACACTTTTTGCATAATAATTTGGAACGCGGTGTACATGTGCTTTTCCACAAAACACCAGTGGTTCACGTAGTGAATCTTACAGTTCTAACTTGCCAACCGTGGTCTGTATGGAATTGTTCAATAAAGGGCCCAAAATTAAGATAACATAGATGGGAGAGGTCTCTATGAATAGGAATTCCTAAGTATTTGATACCCTGTGAGGGCCAGGCAAAGGGAAAGTTGGACTGGATGGAATCCTATATGGATTTAGGGAGGGAGACATCGAGGGCCTCAGACTTCGCTGCATTGATTTTAAAATTTTACCATGTAACAAAGTGATCTATTTCAGCCTTAACAGCAGGGATGGATATATGTGATTGAGTGATATATACTAGGACATCATCAGCAAATAGAGAGCACTTGTACTCGGTGCCTCCCACCTCAATCCACCTAATATTGGGGTTATGGCGAATTGATGAGAGCAGGTGCTCCGTCACTAGGATGTATAAGAGAGGGGACAGAGGACATCCCTGCCTTGTCCCATTGGTGATTGTGAAAGGTGATGAAAATGTTCTGACGCACCCCCTGGGCCTTGGGACACCCGGAGCCGGACCCTTTTTGGTGGATGCTGGTGGTTGTAGTCTTCGTGGCGGCGATCCGGTTCCGTGGCTCAGGGCGGTCAAACCAGTGGCGGAACTATTTATGTGGTTTTGATGTTTAAATGTCCGACTACGCCACCCGTGGATTGCGGTCAGAGTGAACCGCCGCTACAGGGCAGACCGCTAAGGCTGGTGTTGTGGGTGCAGCAGAGCGTAGCATAACTCCCCACGGGAGGAGTATAGCCTCAGGGCAGTGTATGCGGAGGATGGGGGTGATGGTGCAGGGCAGCAGCAGTAACGACACGGAGTCAGTGATGCAGTTCAGGGCCTTTACTCACAGTTCTTATTATCCAGACCACGTCTGCAGGTAACGGCTGCCCACGTCGTACTGTGCTCACCAGGTGAGGGGCTCAGACAACTCCCAGATAACTTTGGAGCGCTTCACAGGACCCCCTTTGTGTGTCCTTTGTCTGGCCTTTCTTACCAACACTTCTGTCCGGCTGCCTCGGGCCTCCTCTTGGTAAACTTGGCGCCAGTTTCCCTGACCCTATGTGGTGCCTTCCTAGCGGGTGGAGCAAGGGGCTGCGCCACATAAAATGTCAGAGCCTCCGGTTTCTAGCTGAGGGTCGTTTCCTGCCTCCACTAGTTCGGGGACCGGTCTCCCCCTTTGGCCTGACCCCTCCACGCAGGTGGATTCGGGCGTGCGGTGGCGACTCGCCCGTCCGCACCCCTGGGATCCCTTCATTCCTCGTTCCTGGAGCCTTCTCCGCTCCTCTTCCTTCCTTCTCCCTCTTGCAGGCCTGGGCCTCTGTTACTAGGCCCGCCTCCGGAGCAGAGCTCATGCAGAGCCCCTGCTCCCTGCCACTTCTGCTCAGACTTCTCTGCACTGAACTAAGATGGTGCCCACCTTTTATACTCCCTTCTCAATGCACCCAGGAACTGCTTCCTCCCTGCTCCTGCACTGCAGGGTTCCCCTTCCTCAGTGTTCCCTCCCCCCACTCCAGCCAGGGACAGGGACTGTCGTGCCCATCTCAGGGGCATATTGGTCGCCCTGCCCCACGGCAATGTGGTGTAATGCATGCAGGTGTCGGGTCCTGATCCACACTCCATCCTTATCTGAGAGTGTGATATCACACCTCTGGGTGAGGTGCAATACGTCTGTAGCAACCGAGCCCTCGGTGCTACAGTTCCAATTATCTTCAGCCTAGGTGACGTATTGTGATACAGGGCCGTGATTTTGGCTATAAAAGGGTCCCCTAGACCCCTACCCCAAGCTTTTTAAGAGAATCATATATGGCGTGCCAGGAGACTCTATGGAATGCTTTCTCAGCATCCAACGAGAGTATCTACTTACAAATTTTTAACTGCATCTAGCCCAGGAAATACTTTGTGCCTAGTAGCAGTGTCTGCTAGTCAGCGGATTATCCCGGCTGTTAAGCAAGCTACACCACCTGTAGTTTGGACACTTAATTTTTTCAAAGGAAATGCTTCGGGACCACGGGATACTTAGTGAAGAGCATCAGGAGGCACCCCAAGGCATAGGGGCTGGGACTGGCACTAGGATGCCTTGCGGTGGACAGCCGAGCTCGATCCTTATAAAAGCTTTTTAACTGCAGCAGCTTTAGTGGACGCTACTGGAGCTGGAATTACGCGGCTGCTGGCATGAGACTTGCACTCCAATAGATCCTTGTAAATGGATTTAAAGTGTATTCATTCAAATTAGAGGGACAATTTAAATTAAAAAGCTTAGAGCTGCCTCCACCACAGGGGGGCTCTCTCAACCCACCAGCGGACAGGCACCAGTATTGGGAGAGGGGGGCTGGCCGTCAGGGTTCACCGCGGCTCTGGCACAAACCCGGCGACACGGAGGTGGCACGGGCAGGAGCGGACTGGCCGTCTCGGCTTCTCACTTTTTGGATTTTAGAAGGGCATGACATGCCTATATCTGTGTCTCCCCCTCCTTTTACTCCTCCACCTCTTTTCTTTTCGCATGACTATATGTACTTGTCACTTTTCCATGTGTTAGTTGTGTCTTCTGAGCAGTTTGTCAGCTTTTGGACACCTTTGAAGGTGTTTTCTATGTGTTTCTATGTGTTTTTGTTTGCCTGCCATTGGTTTTAACGGTGTTCGAAGGTGTTCGACGAACAGTTCGACGAACAGTTCGGCGAACACACGGGTGTTCGACGAACCGAACCGAACTCGAACACTACGGGGGTGGCTCAACACTACTCCCACCATGCTGAGTGCCCAGAGACAACTGATCCCACACTTGGACACCCCGAAGAGCTGTTCACTTTTCCATTTATAGACTCGGGCCTCTTGCCCGGTCCACTTGAAGCGGGGCAAGAGGAGATCAAATGTAGTGATGCCCAAATATTTGCGCAGCCACGGTCACACGAAGGCGACGGTGGGAAACTGTCACAAGAGGTGGACGATGATGAGACACAATTGCCAGAAAGTCAGGAGGAGGACCAAGGTGCGGAAGTGGAAGATGAGGTGGTAGATGATTTAGTAACTGACCCAACCTGGCAGGGGGACAAACAGAGCGAATACTGCAGCACACAGGGGGAGAGAGGCGTAGAACCACAACAGGCAGGAAGAAGCAGTGTGGTGGCTGCAGACAGAAGGCGGGCAACCGTTTCCCTTAACCTCAACACGACGCAAGTTGCTAGTACAACTGTTAGGTCTTCCCGAGTCTGGTTGTTTCTTAAAGACTCTGCCGATAACCCCAAAAAGGCCATTTGCACCACCTGCCAAGCCAGCATCAGCAGGGGTAGCAAAACTACCAGCCTTATCACCACCAGCATGATCAGGCACAAAGCACCCAACTAAGTGAGTCGAACCCCATGGTCCAGGAACAGTGTCTGCGGGTGGCACCACTGCTTCTTCCACTGTTGTGCGTGCAAGTCAATCCTCAGTCCATGGCGCATGCGAAGATGCATTCTGCCCTGCACCTGTCATTGCCCACTTTCAACTAGCACCATCAGCAAGCATGTCCACGTCTTTGTCCCAGCGCAGCGTTCAGTTGTCCCTACCCCAGTCCTTGGAACGCAAGTGCAAATACGCAGCCAACGCCCCACAGACTGCACTACTAAATTCACACATTTCGCGACTGCTTATGCTTGAAATGTTGCCTTTTAGGCTCGTGGAGACGGAAGCTTTCCGCAACCTGATGGCGGCGGCTGTCCCTCGGTACTTGGCTCTCAGCCACCACTATTTCTCCCGGTGTGCTGTCCCCGCATTAGACGAGCACATGTCCCACAATGTTAGCTGTGCCCTCAGCAACGCAGTTACTGGGAAAGTCCACCTAACCACGGACACGTGGACAAGTGCTTGTGGGCAGGGACGGTACATCTCGCTGAAGCCGGGACCCAGTCAGACCTTGGGACGGAACACGCCCTCCCGACGCCGAGAATTGCGGGCCCTGGGTCAATCAGTGTTGCCTCCACATTCTACAGCTCCTGCACCTCCTCATCTTCCTCCTCTTCAGCATCCATCTCTGAAATGACCACATCAGTCTCAAGCTGGAAACATTGCAGCACTGCCTCGGCCGAGCGGCAACAGGGTGAAGCTAATATGCTTAGGTGACAAACCACACAACGCTGAAGAGTTGTGGACAGCTCTGAAAGAGCAGGCAGATCTGTGGCTGACACCCCTGAACCTACAGGCAGGTATGGTCGTGTGTGACAGTGGCTGGAACCTGGTGGCGGCTCTGAGGCGAGGCGAGCTCACACATGTACCATGTCTGGCCCATGTGCTTAACCTCATGGTTCAGCAGTTTCTCAAAACCTACCTGGAGCTGCCGGATCTGCTTGTCAAAGTATGCTGCCTGTATGCCCATTTTAGAAAGTCACCTACAGCTTCCGCTGCCCTTGCCGTGTTTCAGCAGCGTTTGAAACTTCCGGCTCACTGACTGGTGCGTGATGTCCCCATGTGTTGGAACTCTACATTGCAGATGTTGGGAAGGATTTGTGAGCAGAAGAGGGCAATTGTTGAGTACCAGCATCAACAAGGCCGTCGGTATTCAGTTCAGACTCCACACATAAGACCTCAGGAGTGGACATGGATGTCAGACATATGTACCATCCTTAAAAACTTTGAGGACTCCACCAAGATGGTGCGCGGCAATGACTCCATAATTAGCATCACCATCCCACTTCTCTGTCTTCTAAAACGCTCTCTGCTCTCAATCAAAGAGGATGTATTGCAGGCGGAGCAAGATGAGAATGAGCAAGGAACCATACAGGGTGATTACACACAGCCCAGCCTCATCTCAAGCCAACGTGGATTGGGTGACAATGAGGAAGAGGAGGAGGAGCTAGTTTCATGTGGCGCTATAGACGGTACTATCTGCACAAATGTCATACCATCTGTTCAGCGTGGATGGCCTGATGCCAGAGAGGAGGAGGAGGAGGAGGAGAGCATGGTCAGTCATCCTCTTGTTGAGAACACGGAAGTATTGCCTGTTAGCAGTCTGGCACACATGGCTGAGTTTATGTTACGCTGCCTTTCCCGTGACCCTCGCGTTCTCCAAATTTTGAGTGACAGGCATTACTGGTTGGTGACACTTCTAGACCCATGCTACAAGGAGGACTTTCTATCTCTTATTCCCGAGGCGGACAGGTCTACTAAAATGGGGCAGTACCAGAAGGCCCTTGTTGCGGAATTATTAAAAAAATTCCCATCTGAAAATGCTGGCGGCAGAGGTCACAGTTCGTTGGACAACCAAGGAGTACAGGCGAGAGAGACACAACTCCAATCCAGCAGAGGCAGGGGAACACTGTCAAAGTTCTGAGACAGTTTTCTCAGACCCTCCCATCTTACAGGCCCTGAGGCACGGGGTACTCTCACAAGGAGTACAAAGTTTGGGAAGATGATGAGTACCTTATAGTTATTGGGTATCCAAGCTGGACACGTTGCATGAGCTGGCTCTCTACGCCTTGGAGGTCCTGGCCTACCCTGCCACTAGCATTTTGTCAGAGCGGGTTTTTAGTGGCGCTGGTGGAATTATAACTGATAAGCGCATCCACCTGTTAACTGAAATTGCTAACTCTTATAAAATGAACAAGGGCTGGATTGGGCCAGACTTCTCAACACCATCGAATGATAGCAGTGTAACATAAACTCAAATCCAGTGTCTTTTTTTGGGAGGTGTATTCCCATGCACCTCTTTACACCTACACATGGGTATACGCTTCCTGATTTTGTCTATTTGCTCTTGTCCTCCTCCTTCTCCTCATCCTCTGTCACCATATCATTAACCACCATATCTACCATATGACCTCCTTTACGTGTCTTGCAAGGGGCATTGGAGTTCCTCCAAATTTTTGGCAGCTTTTGCATTCACTGCATAGGCAAACACTATGGGAGACCCCCTACCGAATAATGGGAACATTTTTTCATGAGGCTCTCTACGTCTCTTCCAAAAAGCATAGGAGTGGCTCCAAAGTTTTGGCAGCTTTTGCATTTACTGCATAGGCAAACACTATGAGAGACCCACTTCCTAATAATGGGAACATTGTTTGTAGGAGGCTCTCCAACCTCTACGTCTCTTGCAAGGGGCATTGGAGTTCCTCCAAATTTTTGGCAGCCGTTGCTTCACTGCATAGGCAAACACTATGTGAGACCCACTTCCTAGTAATGGGAACATTGTTTTTAGGAGTCTCTCTGACCTCTACGTCTCTTCCAAGGGGCATTGGAGTTTCTCCAAATTTTTGGCAGCCGTTGCTTCGCTGCATAGGCAAACACTATGGGAGACCCATTTCCTAATACCGGGAACATTGTTTTTAGGAGGCTCTCCGACCTCTACATCTCTTGCAAGGGGCATTGGAGTTCTTCCAAATTTTTGGCAGCTGTTGCTTCACTGCATAGGCAAACACTATGGGAGAACCACTTCCTAATAATGGGAACATTGTTTTTCGGAGGCTCTTTGACCTCTACATCTCTTGCAAGGGGCATTCGAGTGCCTCCAAATGTTTGGCAGCCCTTGCAGTCACTACATGCGCAATAACAGTATAGGAGACCCGCTCATTAATAATGGGAACAACAAAGCATAGCCGGCTGATGGCTCTCTAACAACAGTGAGGGCCGACTGCTGGCCCTTTAAGAATAGTAATTGCCGCCTGATGGCCCTATAAAAATAGGCTTTGTGACTTTCAGAGTCCCTCCATCATAAATGAAACAGGATGTGTCTTATGTGTCACACACCACATGGCCAGATAAGGTTGTAAAATTTTAAAATGACATTTACCAGTGAATGCATTTGTTGAAAGCAATGCAAACGTGCAAAAACGCATCAAAAACGCTACGTGTGAACATAGCCCAAGGTGTGGAGGAGCATTTTTGTTTTTGTATATTTATTTTGCCTTATATACAAGTCATTACCCTGGAAAGAATGTTCCTTAACATATTTCCCAGGAAAATCCATTTTGGTTTTGTTTTTGTATGTTTTATTGTGAGTCCGTAAAAGTGGCATAATACCTCTGACAACGTTGTTGACAGCAGTGACCCGGGAGTCAGAGATGCTTCCAGGTGTCTTCCCCTTGCTGTTCCCATGTCATTTTAGCACTGTTCCCATCGATTTGGGCAATTTTTAGGCTCTCTGCAGACTGCCGGGGAGAGCCACCTGAAAAATGCGTGAGTTTCCTATAGACTTACATTGGGCTCGTTGCTCGGGTCGAGCATCCGAGCATTCCAATTTGCTCGACCCGAGCATCGAGCACCCGAGCATTTTAGTGCTCGCCCATCACTATACAGCACCTTAATTACACCATTTTTGTTTAATTCATGATGCCCAACAAGCAAGAAAGACAGTTTAAGTCCTCTCAGTCTTAATTTTTGTACTGAAGAAAAATACTGAAATCAAGACTAATCTGAAAAAAAAAAAAAGCAAAAGCAAACAAAAGAAAATTCTCAACATTCCATAAATTTAAATGTACCTTTCTACCTGGTAAAGTGGGTGTGTTTTACAAATTTTTTTTTAAATTGTACATTTGTTTTAATTCTATTTTTTTAATTATTTAAAAAAAAAGTTCACATTTTACCTTTTGCATGTATGTTTTACTAGTCAGTTTAGCATCCATGCACCCAATTGCTTTTTCACAGGCCATACTGTATGGGAATATCCCTGCTGTTTCCAATTCTCTTATTAATGTGCTTTATACCTGAGACTTTTGGGCTTCTTTTGGGGTAAGGTGGTCCAGATAATTCAACATTGTAGGAATGTAATTGCTGTGGTGCCCCAAAAAATTGTTTTTGCCACATCAGAAAAACGAAGCCATTTCTTTGATTATTAATAATACCATCATCTGCAGTTTTATTGAATATGGCTGTCAGCATCATCCTTCTCAACTGCTTGTCGTAATTCTGGTACTCCTTCTCTTCCTTTCTTCAAAAAAAATTAATGTGCCTTAATGACTGCTATTTTCTACCGTCATCCATGCTTGGGATAAACAGCACTATTTTATGAGCGTCAACTGGAATGACACTTAAAATGGCTGTGCACAAAATGCAACATTTTTTTCTAAAGAAAATTCCTAACCTTCCATAACTCAAGTTTTCGGCAGGTCTCAGCATCGTTGTCATGTTCAATGAAATACATTTTTTGTTGGGCAGCATTTAGGGTGAATTTCCCAGGAAAGACTGCACGGGATTGGCCTCCGCCAGATCTGGGCATAAAATACAAATATTTTTTTTTTTCAAAACAAAATTCTTTGTCTGCCGTGACTCAAATTTCAATATGTTTCAGCATCCTTCTAATTTTTAGGGAAATATATTTTTCAGGTGCAACATCTGGGTTGAATTCCACAAGTAGGCCTTTTCGTAGGATTGGGCACCTGCGAAGAGATAGCCAAAAACGGCACCAATTGTTATGAAAAAAACTGTTGTTCTGCCTTGACTACCAATTTTCTTTACATCTCGGTTACACCATAATTTTTGTTGTCAACTAGAATTATTTTGGGGAATCTACTAGGGAGACTTCATCGGGAAGGACCCTGTGCAGCACTTGGCCTGTGCACAGGATGGAGCACAAAAGGAAAAATTGTTGTAACTTAGCATGCAAAAATTCTTTTTATTTCATTAATGCATTGTTCTTTAAAAAATAGATTTTTTGGATGGGAGAATCTTGCACAGGATTGGGCATCTGCCCAGGAATGTGAACATGAAATAGTCTTTACTTATACTCACTCTGTTCAATATAAAACAAATATCAGGTAGCTTAGAAGACAGATTTACCCTGCTCAAGGCTGTCAGATACATCTTCAAGAGATGGCAATATTAAAGAGAATCTGTTTGCTGGTTTTTGATATTTAATCTTCGATCAGCATGGTGTCATGGCTGAGACCCTGATTCCAGCAATGTATCACTTACTGGGCTGTGTGTTGCTGTTTCAATAAAATCAGTGTTTTATCAGCAGGAGATTATAACTATAGGACTAGATGTCTCCTACTTTCTTGCCAATTGTGTAGAAACGCCCCCACCGCTGATTAGCAGCTTTTTGTCAATGTACACGGAAAGCTGCCAATCCTTGGTGTATATGGGGTTACACAGGGCTCAGTATTCCGAGCACTGCTAGATCTGCAGCAGAGAAAACCGTCATTATATCAAAATAACAGCATTCAGACCAGCAAGTGACACATCACTGGAATCAGGGTCTCTCCCCGTACATCATGCTGCTCTCATATTACATAGCAAAAACCTGGTGACAGATTCCTTTTAAACAGATATCTCGGGAAAGCATCATTTCTTCAAGGATTTCAAGTTCAACAAAATTTGATTTACATCAGCAATGGGTAATTTCTCTGGTGATGGAGTATCTATTACTTTTTTCTTCAGCTACAAAATCACAATTCTCCAATATAGGTTCTTCATTCACCAGTGTTATTTGTTGGCATCAGAGGCATAGCTAGGGGTTCAGCTGTGAGGGGAGGAGGGGGGGGGGGTCGAAACAAGCGACTGGGTCCCTGACCAGGTAACCCTGATTACAACTATAGTGGCGCACCCTAATAGTGGATGTAGGAGAACCTCAGCAGATGATGGCGCTGTTACTGAAAATAATTTCTATACAAAGACCAGCACTGATAATACCGCTATATGGTGACCATATAGTTGTAGATACCAGTGCTGAAGAACATATAGGAGATTACAGTACAGCTATAGATGGTGACTTCCAGCTGAGGTTCTTTCTGATGGAGTTGGTCACTTTTCCCGTCTTTTCCATCTGGCCCAGACAGACATGACAACTTCTCCTGCCACGACTCATCTGTAGAGATTACAACAAAGACACATCTGATTTCTGACATCTCCAGCACCGTCCCTATCTATTCCCAACCTGCACAAACTCCTCATCCTCCTGTCACCCTAATACTGAGCCACTGCTGCCGTATGTGTCCCTATTACTGCACCTGCGGTGTGGCAGAAAGATTGTGCTCTTCTAACTGACCCACGTAATAATGCCCTCCACTGTGCCCTTTATATTGTAATAATGCCTCCTTTGTACCTTCTGGATGGTAAGATTGCCCCCTATAAAATATTAATGTTCTGTGCAAGTACCCTAGAAAAGTGTCCACATTTTACCCCTAGAAAGTGAGAATACCCCATGTGACCCAGGTGACAGGTTCATGCAGCATTATGTGCATACCCTATTTAGTATATTATGGCTTGATCATACAATATAAGCACATTTTAGCATTTACCTTTTGTGACTCCCCTATTTCCTTATAGACTGTAAGCTTGCGAGCAGGGCCCTCACTCCTTTTGATATCTGAGTTTTGCTTATTCCGTAATGTCTTTATTGTCTGTACAAGTCCCCTCTAAAATTGTAAAGTGCTGTGGAATATGTTGGCGCTATAAAAATTATTATTATTATGTTCACCTTTGACAGTCACAATACTCTGAGTGTCTCTATTACAATAATGCTTCTTAAGTGTCCATATAAAGGTGTTGTGCACATGCACAGGACATCAGATGATGTCACTGCTCTGAGACTCTGAAGTCATGTGCATGCGCCGGCGCATCATCTGCTGTTCTGTAGACTGCAGGCTTAAAGACCTGAGGTCGTGTTTCCCTGCTCTACCGCAGAGATGAACTATATTGGCTATGCTACTGATTGGCACTACATCTAAAGGGTAAAGTTAATTAATGAGTTATCTAATTTTATATATTATCAATAGTTTTATCAGTGATTTGCATCTTTTAACATATTTACAGCAGAAACATCTGTTGCAAATGATTGATAAAACCATTCATAATAATACATAAGAAATTAGACAATTCATTAGTTATGACAGTACATGTGTAAATGACTGATGGTAAAAATAGATACATGAACCAAATACTGATGACACACTGATCCAAAACACTGATGATGACACCAGTACTATTTTTCCACGTGTGTTTCAACACGGATGTATAAATGAGGCTTTAAATAGAGAAACCGTCTGGATTCTGATGCTAAATTCAACCCACCCACTGGGCTTAAACTATCGCTTGGACTTAAAGGGGTTGTCCCAAGAACAAAGTACATATTAAGTAACAGATCTTAGAATAAAAAAAAGTTCTACAATTGGATGTGTTAAAAAATGTTCCTGTGCTGAGATAATCTTATAAATGTGCCCCTGCTGTGTACTGTGTAATGGCCGTGTCTGACCGTACAGGAACACGGTCTGATTATACCACATCTCCTGGGCAAGAGAGGAAACATAAAGAGAGGATACAGACAGGACAGCATAGGATCGCAGATGCTGCTTGTATACTCTTTTGCTTCCTCCCCTGCTCAGGAGCTGTGGTATGATCAGACCATGTTCCTGCAGGGTCAGACACAGCCATTACACAGTACATAGCAGGGGCACATTTATAAGATTATCTCAGCACAGGAACATTTTATTTAACACATCCAATTGTGGAACTTATTATTCCAAGATCTATTGATTAAAATGTACTTTGTTCGTGGAATAACTCCGCTAATGTTGCATTATTAAATGTACTCTGATTTCTGTATTTTTTCCCTGTATTTTGAGATGTATTTGCTTTTATATTGCACATAGCAGGAAGTGATATGGTGTGTCTTTAATTAGCACATGGGTATAAATGTACATGCGTTATACAATTTATGGACTATGAGTAAGGACAGAAACGCGTCAGTCCTAAGTATGTTTTTTTCTCCGCACTGAACATGACACTGTTTTTATACCGAACACTGTGGTGGCGTGTGAACCAATGGTGATATTTTATTCTATTGTAGCCAAGCAAATATTGCATAAAGTTATGTTCCCTTCATAAGTGCTAACTCATTGCCTAGGTCATTCTGCTAAAATCTGAGGCTTTTTATGTATTTTGTACAGGGACAAGCAAATCTGTAAAATAGATCTACACATACTTTGTTGTATAATCTGTATGCAACAAAATGTGTTGAAATAAAGGAAGATTCAGAAGCAGGGTCCTTTTTTTTGACATTTCAGTATTGCAAGTCTTTCTTATAACTTGGCTTTCATGAATTTGTTTCCAGGCGCTCAGCTACCCTGCAGTAGTCGTTTTATCACAATACTTGTTATACACTCAGCTTAAGTGATAACTCTCCAAATACAAAAATACACAGAAAAAATAAACAATTATTTACTGTTCTATATTTGAATGTGCACCATCTATTTTTTTTTTAACGCTGCATAATTTATCGTATTTGTAACAGTTCATGAGGAGAATCTAAATGATAGCTGCCGCAAACATCCTAGAGCAAAATAGAAATCCTATACCTGAACTGTATTACAGTAGACTGGGCTGTGTGTGAATCCACTGTTCCCAATGTGGTTTTCAGTATCGTGCCTTTAAACATTATGGCCCTGATTCATCAATGTGTTTACGCTAGTAATCTGATTGCTCAAAAAGTTTGTGACTTTTGATATTTTCACACCAGCTAGGACAGGACGAGGGCTTGACGCCACATACATGACGACATGTGACATTCCTTAATCTAGAAATCTTGCTCCAGTCCCTGACTGGAGTATGATTTGTGGCGAGGTGCACGGAGGCACATGCCACTTGTCAAACACTCCTGCGTGCATCTCTTAATGAGTCAAACTCATCTGACTCCAGCACATATCATCATCAACACCGGAATGAACATTGCCTGCCTTGATGAATCTGGGCCTAATTTTCCAAAATTAAAAACCACCTAAGGCGATGGTTTTCTCTACATGGCTTTTGGAGACAGAAGTGCATGAATCTGTGACTACAGTGTTGGGATTTACTGTCACTCTTTGGCTGTTACTGGGCACAATGATTAATAAACACCACAGCCCAAACATATAAACTCCCAATGTATGATTACAGTGGGAAATTCCTTTTTATCATTTTCTATTAAAATTGATATAAGAACATAATATAGGTCACACATACATATGATATATAGGAGAAACGACTGAAAAAAATATATGGATATGCCCAACTTTTATCTTTTCTTGAATGTTGCACATTAAAACCCAATAAAATTAGCATTAAAATTAAAGACCCATGTAACACCCCTTTAAGCCGCCTCTGTGGGCAGGGTGTTTGGTATTTCTCACCTCAATATAGCGCAGTGCCTCAACATGAATCTTGCTGGGAGTAGTAGTGGGATGCAGGAGGGTCTTCCTCTTCTGCAAGGGGTCGACTCGGGAATCCCCTGTACACACTCCGTATACACTCGCAAAGAGAAGAGGTTGAAAACTTAAAAAGGTTTATTGTGGAGGAAGGTAAACGATAAATATGGTAGGGGGTATGGCAAGTAACAATAAAACAAACAGTATTCACAATTTACACATATAAAGAATCAGTTAAGGCTTTGCAGTTAACTTGAAAGATAGGGATGACACTTTCCCTTTAACCAACAGCAAACACACTCCTAGCTAAAACTGCTTAACTATAAATGGCTGCAGCCTAAGAAAGCAACACAGTTCACTGTTGGAGCCTGGTTGCCGTGGGTGTTGGAGATCTTGAAGACTTTGTTGGTGCACATGACAAAGAAACAAAATATCCTTCACAGATAGACCTTTTATAGCTTCAAGTCCCATAACAGCTCAGCAAAAGTACTCTTATTAACTTAACAGTGGGACAACAAGTCTCATAATAGCTACTCACTTCTCGATGTAGCAGGCTTGGGGTCACACAGGGATCCAGCTTAGGGCTGCAGGGTCTGGATGCCTTGAACACAGGGGACGGATTTCAGAATTGGTCCCTTGGTTAGGCCAGATGGCGATGGAAATCTCCTGATAATCTGACTGGCCTGTAGATGTGGTTTAGCTGCAGGATCATCTTTTCCCTTCACACACTGAGGGGCTGGACGTTTAGCACTCACTCGGTGCCTCTGCCCCCTGCTCTCCAGGATCAGACTCTCACATGTCTGACATGGTGGATTCCAGGTTTCTCTCTCTCTCTGCTCTTAGCTCCACACTTCTTCTCCAACCTGTTCAGCCAATCAGTCTCTTCCTCTACTGCTCCTCCTCCCCTATGATGCAGAGAATGTTCACTGGGAGTTGTAGTCTGCTGCTGTGATTGTCTGTGTAATCCGAGCAATTCCATTCTATGTACGCACAGATCTCAATGCAGGTGTTACACCCATATCTCTAGAGCTGTACAATGATGATGGCAGATTAAAAAAAAAAACCCAAAAAACCCTGAATATTAAGGGGAGAAGTGGGAATAAAATAAGTACAAAAACTGGCCACTTTTGACCTGATGAAAGGTCTTCTTTAAGGTCAGAAAGGAAACATTATTACATTTTTCTCTCGTAGGCTTCTTTTCTTTGAAACCCAAAATATTTATATCCTATTTTTCTCCTGCAGTCTTGACAAATAATCAGTTACAAAATTGATATATGCACCAATCCGAGGTCTTGAGGATAGCTTCTTTTTCTGGACTGTTTTGCATTTCTTTTTAATTCAGCAAAAGCATTGTGGTCAGATTCTGAAGGGGCTTCATTTCTTTTAATCGATTATGTGGGAGGAAACCTGAGAACCCAGAGGAAACCGACGGAGAACATGCAAACTCCTTGCAGATGTTGCCCTTGGTGGGATTTGAATCCAGGATCCCAGTGCTGCAAATCAGCAGTGCAAACCAGTGAGCCACTGTGCTCCTTTTCAAAAAGGTCAGGGTCAAATCCAGGTTAGGCCTACAATTTTTTTGTGTGCATATATTTGTGTTTCTTCATATACTTTGTTATACCATGCCTGAGGAAGGGACCTAAGAAGTCTTGAAAGCTTGCTTTATAGCATCATTTATTTTATTTTTGTCAACCATTAAAATGTTCCATAACTAGCAAGATTATCTTGTTTTTCCCACTGAGAGCAATATTTTTCATTTGACCAACTATGTACCAAACCCTTTTTTTCTTTTATTTAATCAGGGCATGAGTAACACCAGAGTACAAAAAGAAATCTAAGCAATAACTGGCAACTCAAAGCAGCATGCTGGCAGTTTAAGTAGGGTGTCGGATTGCCCTGTTTTCATAGCATGGAGCTGATTACTAAAGAACTGCCCACTTACAGGAATGGACAGGTACATTTACCTGGCCCTGGAAAACCATCAGTCAGGGAGCTTCCAACAACCCATAGATATCCAAAAGGACAAGGAATTCAGAACCTTCTGTACTATTCGAAGGAAACTCTGCCATCTGAAGACATCTGTGAGGGTCTGACTAAAAATCTTTGATTTCATAATCCCCCCAATCTTCCAGTATGGCAGTACAATATAGGTTTCTCACACATAAGCAGACTGGTCAAGATGGAATTCCAATCTAACAAAAATATTCCACAGTGAATTCGGAAAGCCCCTTCTCCTGGTCCATCAGAACATCTTCAACAGTGCCTGTTGATACCCTCTACACTTTGGAGCCCAGAAGAGGGCACTGTCATTTTGTGCTTACCTACATAGCAGCAGTCTGAGCTCCTATCACCATAAAGCCTTACTACATTTTGTTGCTCCACTAAAACCTGGCTCCCTGGAAAAGCTCATCAAAACCTATTCTGACAGAAACACAAACCATAGCAGCCTGTCAAAGGTCGGAATCAGGAAGATGGTAAATAAGGGCCAAGAGAGATATATGTCAATGACTGAAGGGACAATATCATCACCTCACAAACACTGACCAGATACTGGAATCAAAAGAGAGACTACAGACTGGCCCCATGTCTGGAAAAACTCCCAAACCCCAGAGATCACCAGATTCTGAGCCAGTACAGACTCAGTGCCAACAGTCTGGCCATCGAATCCTACCAAGCCCAGGAAGGACAGACTGTGCTCATACTGTAATCTTGAGGATGACAATCATTTTACCACTGCACCAAATACTCAACAGTGAGGGACCTTTATCTCAGGAGACTGCCCGATCTTTTCCTAGATTTCAGCTTTATGGAGGAGGAGAATATATACATCCTCCTGGAGAAGACGAGAGCACGGTGGACATGTGTAATGTGTATTTGCTTCTGCCAATAGTTTCTTTGAATTTGTATTTGAGACACAAAGATTTCATACATTCATTTCTGTTTAATATATTTTTAACAATTTTGTGTGTTACCTGGTTCATATAGAATCATATTGATTGAGGGCGATTTTTTGTTCATATGCACCTATTGGAATTTTGTTATACAAGAGACAGAGTTAACCATTTTAGATTCAGATTAAGCCAATGAGGCAAAACTCAAGTTGGGCTAGTGGGCAATACACACCTTTTGTAGGATTACATCGGATCACATTGTTTTTCCTGCTACCTATTTTTTTCACTTGAGTACAATAAATGTGTTTGGGCAATTTGCCGCAATAACCAGCAGTGCTTCTCCATTGTGGTCTACTTTTGGTCCCTTTAATATCTAGACTGCTTTATGGAACAACTTTATCCTTGCTGAAGGTTTGACACTGTTGCCCACTGATTTCATCTCAATCTGTTGGGGAATACATCTCTAATGTCTCCCGGCAAACAGTTTTAACATCACCAGCTAAGTTCCTCATTGTGTGGAGTTTCAATAATCTGTTTTTTTTACAAGGGTTATTGACCAATGCCTGTAACACCAGCTGTGGCTAATTTACACTTTGTGACTCATCGGGGCATATTTAATAAGTTCTCCTACTCAACAGGCATTCATTTGAATTAAATATTCTCTCCCTCCATACTAAAATATACAGTATGTCAGTGTTCATGAGGAATTTAAGGCATGGATCATAACAGTAGATGGAACAGGCTGTACTGGCTTGAGTTAAGATTAGAATGTAACACCATAACATCCATTTACAGGAAGGGGATAAATTAGGTTTTTGTGTTACAGGTATTTTTTAAAAAAGTTGGGAATTTTTTTTCATATCACAATCTTTATTAAAAAAACATGAATTAGTAATCTTGCAATTTTCACAGTGGCTACTGGAACTTGTTTGGACTCTAAGTTACTGTTCTTCCAGGAAATGGGACATGCACATTAGCCATAATGATCTGACTGACCTTTTTGTATCAAAGCATCTGAGTGTATGCAAAGGTCATTGTTAATGGAGGGTGAGCAGTGTCAGCTGTGTCTTCACCTATTGTGATTTGTGAATCTTGTGTTACCTGTTACATACCTGTCCCAGGTATCCCAGCCTCTGCTCCCTTCACCTTGATCATCTGCCCTCTGTTGTGCTCCTCATCGGGTTTTGCTAGTTGCCTGGAGTGGATCTTTGACATCACGTTCCTAGATCTATTTAACACCCATTGATACACACACTCCTGTGTCTTTGTATTCTGTTTAAAGACTCTTGCTTTGTGTACTCCACCTCCGGTGAACACTGCGCTAACCCGAATCTTTCCTTGCTGACTTCACTACATCTGTCCAGTTGCTCCCTAGGTTCCTGAGCATAACACATCCTTGCTGTGCACGTGCGATCCTGCCAGCTGCACCGATTCCCAGGGACCATGTACCCACCCGGACCTTGGGTCAATTGATCCATTTCACAAAGTGAGCCTTACAGAATTCAAAGACCATAGATCCTAAAGGTGCAGAAGTCACAACACCTTTGCTGTGAGATATGGACGATCTGCCTGGACTGGTGATGCATCTTGTTGTAAGTCAACGGTAGGTCATCCAGGTTGTGTGGGATCTTATAGCCCATATGGATGCATTATCACAGATTCATGCAGCCTTTCCACCAGCTCCTCAACACCTGCTACAGCATAATACTCACCAGCAATATTCTACTTGGGAAACATCTCCACATTTGCTTCTCCTGTACATTTTGATGGAGATATTACAGCCTGCTGGGACTTTGTGAGCGAGTGCACTGTACACTTTGAGCTATGTCTGCAGCAATTTTTTTTCTGACCTGTCCAAAGTGACCTACATTTGCTGTCTGCGGACACTTTGGCGTCGGCTACGCCAATGTTGGAGCAGGACGACTCTATGATGCATTCCTTACCATCTTTCCTGTCTTCTTTCCATAAAGCTTTTCATGAACCGGGTATCGTCTGCTCCATCGTTGATTCTATACTGCGGCTCGGACAAGGGAAAAGCTCTGTGGGACATTGTGCCATCCGTTTAAAAACCCTGTCTGCTGAATTGACTTGGAACAATGACTGTCTCCTACGCCAGCGCCTGTCCAGTCGGATCAAAGATGAACTCAATGGTAGCGATTTGCCTTCGTCCCTTGATGACTTGCTTTCCCTTGCCACCCAAATGGACTTGCGGTATAAAGAACAGCCTAAGGAGAAAAACCTTGATTCCTGTGAATTGCGTTCTGAAACTTCTTCAAAATCTCCTCCCAGAATGGCTGAACCGGAACCCTTGGAGATTGGCCGGAACAGATTATTTCCAGCTGATAGATCCCGTCAACTTTCACAAGGATTCTGTTTAAATTGTGGTGCACGGAATCATTATAGCACAAATTGTTCTAAACTGAAGGCCAAATGAAGGGAACTTCAGACCCAAGGCAAGGAGTGAGGTATCGCCCTAGGATGAACTCTTTCCTTCACTAAACATAAATTACTTGTGGCTATATCCATCTCTTACGGTTCCGCTGTGTACACTGGACAAGCACTTATTTATTTTATTTCTTTTTTTCTTTTATTTTTTTTATTTTTTTCATAGCGCCAACATATTGCAAAGTGCTTTACAATTCAGACAATTTTACAGACATTTTGGGTACTGTCCCTATTGGGGCTCACAATCTACATTCCTTATCAGTATGTCTTTGGAGTGTGGGAGGAAACCAGAGAATCCAGAGGAAACCCACGCAAACACTGGGAGAACATACAAACTCCGTGCAGATGTTGTCCGGAGCACTTATTGACTTCTGTTGCGGAGATGCTGGTCTCCGCAACAGAAATTTCCACAATAGAATGTATTGTGTGCGGTAGCTCCGCATGTGTTCAATGAACACATGCGGATTTACCTGGATGATCGGACGCAGCGCTTTGAATGATGCGAAAATATGCTGCGTCCAAAACGCTGCTATGGCCTGATCGTGGGCACAAAGCCTAGGTCAAAAAAAGCCCTAGTAGCCACTGTCAAAGTTGCAAGATTACTAATTTTGTTTTTTAATTAAATTTCATGGTATGAAAAAAACAAACATTGCCAAAAATATATTAACAATACATGGAACAAAAAAACCTAATTTAAACAATAGGTCATTTTCTGAATATAGCTTCCGTTTAAGGCGTTCAGAACTAGCTTAGTAAGAGACATTAAAAGAACTGTGTATTGATACTCTGTCTAACCGGACAGAATTTGTGTGTAAAAAGACTAAGTACACACATAAATGAGATATTTAAGGCTTTTTTTCCATAGTCACTGTAATTTCAACAATCATTGCATAAATCAACATTAAACTGCATTCACACATCCGTTTGACACATCCTGGTGATGTCCGTTTTTTTCTCGGACATCACATTCACCCATAGAGTTCATTGATCACACACACATGAGTTTTAAAAACGGATCAGTGTGTCTGATCAGTGAGACTTACAGAATGTCCAATTTTAATCAATTCTGAGGATCAGATTCAGACATTGATGTTTATGGGAAAACAGATGACACCCAGAAGATATAGATTGTACTTTAGAGTTCAATCCCAGCTTCATCTGCTTTTAACTGATAAATTATTAAGAGTCAATGGATAAAAAAAAGTCCAGACAATCTACCTACTTCAGTGAAACATACAGATGGTAAAAAATATTAAGTAACTAGGATGACACCTCACAAAAAAAGTAAAAATTGTCCCCTTTCTTTTGGTTGAATGTGTGAATGTAGACTAACAAGCAAATATAAGAAATTTATTTTATCAGAGAAATATGCTTGTATTCACAAACCATCACATCATAATAATGTCAGCACCCGGCTGCTGGTTTTATTTCTTCAAAATTATAAAAGAAAAAAAAAAGCCTTTTTGATATTTTAAAAAGGAAATAAAAAAATAGCATGGTATCGCTCACCTTTTTTTGAAAACCACAAAGCTAAACCGATGTTATCTACTGTATACTAAAAACCAGAGGTTCACTTTCATGGCCCAATACTTTTTATTTCTTTCGCTTTTACATCATTGCCCAACGCGTCACTTTTTTATTTTTCCAAAGATGTAGGTTTATGAAGACTTTGTATTTTTAAAATATCAACATAGGGTTACATATATTTTTTTGGTCTATGACATCACGTGATTAATAACTGACTAGCTGAATCCTTCTAAGCTCTATAAAGAAACAAGAAGTCTCTTTTCTCAGCTTGTCATCCGCCCCCTCAAATCCTGACCCATGTACTCCTCCCCTGTAGGGAGTTTTGCAGTGACTTATGACTCATACAGGAAAAATTGACCTCCTGTTTCTACATAGCGCTGAGAAAGATTCAGCTAGTCAGTTTTTAATCACGTGATATCATAGACCTAATGGAAAAGAGAAGAATGAACTGGGTAGAAAGGTAAAATGAGCAATTGTAAGTACACAGTGCTGTATATTCTGATGACTGCAATAGATTAAGAGGATAAAAACTCTGATGGGAGGAGTGCTTCTTTAAAGAGTTTGCACAAATTTAGACATACTCAAATGCATATTGCCATAATAGGGTAGTGTAGGTAGATTAAGAGAGAAGAAAAATTAATATTATATTTTAGAAGGAAGAAGTAACAACAAAAATTGAGAGGTAAAGAGGTCTGGATGTTTTCTGAATGCACTGTACATTAGTCTGATCATGCACGATATAAACATTACTTATTCATATTATTTGAATGGAATCAGTAATGGAATAGCGTAGAGAATCAATCAACCAATTGGAGCGATCCTGCAGGCAAATCCCCTTCTGATTGACTGTGATTTATTAAACTGAGGTAATGAGAAGTAGTGTATTTCACCGTCAGACCTCACCTACCTGTGTACAGCCATATTTCTGTATTTGGGTTTAAGCTTATATTTAGTCCTTCTTTGCAAATATATCCATTCTGGTTATGGGTTAATAAATCTGTTCAGTCCATTTTGTCATTTAAGGCTGATGTTATATCTCTACTAAACCTCTTCAGCTTCGGGCTATGTATGTTAGCATATCTAATCTTTGTTCAACAACTCTTCTCTCACATTGATTTGGTGCTAGATAGAATCATGCAAACTGACATTACATTAAGAACATCAAATAAGAAATCTCTAAAAATGAGAAGAAATATTAGCTATATCATTTATGGCATTGGCGTTATATCTGTGGCAATGTGAATTTTCTCCGAGATTGTTTTCATGATATTAAATAATAAACGTATTAAATATTTGTTCAATTCCTAAGTGATATTTTCCTAGTTTGACTTTCATAGTGGTATTATTTTATATATTGCATTGGGAAAGTATGTTTTTATCAGGCGTCGTAGACATAACAATAGATTGTGATGGAGCTTTATATGATTCGGAAGGCAAAGCATAACGCTTACAGAAGCAGAAAAGGTAATGCTTTCATACCAAGATGACCTGAAAGAGCTGTAGGAAGATCTGACAGTTTTGATCATGATCTGAATAATAAGCTAATGATAGGGACAAGTGATAGCAGTAAATTGCGACAAGCCCATGAGAATATTTATGGGGTTTGCAGACATAGTCACTGCTATGAGGCACCATCTCCACTCAGAGGTGACTTTTGGTAAGTGATAATTGTGTTCTGTCAAAGGCAGAAAATGAATGCAGACCACGGAGAGATAAGAAAAAGTAGTAAAGACACAGAAAACAGAATGGAGATCAGAATAATAATACGTCTTCCATGTCTTGGTTGCAGGGCTGCATTGTAAGTTTTGTTGTGGAGCCACACGGATACTTGTTACAACCCCAGATCCACAATTAATTGATTAAGATTTATCCGTCTTTACAACTATACAGTCAAACACTACACTTCTAGCCACCACTGGGTAAAATTTCCTGAAGATGCTTTTTTTACAGCCCTCTTTAAATATCTAAGTTGAGTTTTTTTTTCTCATACCTGTTGGGTGGCTTGTTAAATGCATTAATCCCTTCATGACCCTTTGACGATTATTCACATTAAAGGTCGTGTCCCTGCTTTTGATGCGGGCTCCAATGCTGAGTCCGCATCTTTCCCCGCACTTGATGGCTGATTTAATCCAAGATCCACCCGCGGCTGTTAACCAGTTAAATGGCACTGTCAATCACTGACAGTGGCATTTAACACACGCAGGCCTATATAGCACAGGCGATTGGATTATCGAAGCTTCAAGTCTCCTAAGGGGACTACTGAAGTCAGTAAAAAGTAAAAAAAAAAACAGTTTTAAAAAATATAAAAAAACAACAACATAAAAGTTCCAATCAAGCCCCCTTTGCACCATTGAAAATAGAACAATTTAAAACAAAACACATTTGGTATCGCCGAGTTCAGAAACATCCAATATATCAAAATATTAAGTAAATTAATCCGATCAGTAAATGACTCAACGAGAAAAAAAAATAGAAACGCCAGAATCTGTTTTTTCGGCCATCGGAACATTGCAATAAAATGCAATAGGAGGCGATCAAAGCATATTATATACCCCAAAATGGTATCAGTAAAAACGTCAGCTCAGGGCGCAAAAAATAAGCCATCATTCACCCCTAGATTCCAAAAAATGGAGACGCTACTGGTCTCAGAAAATGGCGACATAAGCATTTTTTTTCTTACAAATTTTGGATTCTTTTTTTCACCACTTAAATAAAAAGAACCTACATATGTTTGGTATCCGTGAACTCGTACTGACCTGGGGAATCATATTGCCAGGTCAGTTTTAGCATTTAGTGAACATAGTAAATAAAAAAAACAATTGTAGAATTGCACTTTTTTATGCAATTTCACCGCACATGGAATTTTTTTACGGCTTTTCCAGTACACGATATGGTAAAATCAATGGTGTAATTCAAAAGTACAACTCGTCCTGCAAAAATCAAGCCCCATATGGCTATATTGACAGAAAAATGAAAAAGTTATGGGTTTGGGAAGAGGGGGAGGAAAAAACTAAAGCGCAAAAACGGAAAATCGCAAGGTCATTAAGGGGTTAAAGAGGAAGTAACTTTTTATTTTTTATATATTTATTATCTGTTATATACTTTATTAGCTTGTTTTCTTTCCAAAATGTCTTGCTGCAGTGCCATTTCAATTGGCCAGTGCATGCTCTTTTTAATTGCAGCCCAGGAATATCTGTACTCTGAAGGCAACTAATCCGTGTACAGGTTTCCCCTCTCTGAGCTTTTTGGAACTGCAGTCCTGTATTAAGTCGGTACAATATCTCATAACTTTGCAATGCCTGAGCAATTATTACACATGTAAAACAAATTCAGAATAATGGCCCCACATAGTCCTCCATGCAGAATAATGGCCCCACATAGTCATCCATACAGGATAATGGGCCCCACATAGTCCTTCATACAGTATAATGGCCCACATAGTCCTCCATACAAAATAAAGGCCCTACATAGTCCTCCATACAGTATAATGGCCACACATAGTCCTCCATACAGTATAATGGCCCCACATAGTCCTCCATACATTATAATGGGCACCACATAGTCCTCTATACAGAATAATGGCCCCATATAGTCCTCCATACAGAATAGTGGGTACCACATAATCCAGTATACAAAATAATGGGCACCGCATAGTCCTCCATACAGAATAATGGGCCCCACATAGTCCTCCATACAGAATAATGGCCCCACATAGTCCTCCATACAGAATAGTGACCCCACATAGTCCCCCATACAGAATAATGGGCCCCACAAAGTCTTCCGATACAGAATAAAGGGCCCTACATAGCCCTCCATACACAATAATGGCCCCACATAGTCTTCAATACAGAATAATGGGCCCCACATAGTCCTCCATACAGTATAATGGCTCCACATAGTCCTCCATACATTATAATGGGCCCCACATAGTCCTCCATACAGAATAATGGCCTCACATGAAGGTGTCAGTTCTGGTGTCATGGGCCAAATAAAACCACCCTGCGGCCCAGATTTGGCCATGGGGACCAGAGTTTGACATGTACAGTACAGACCAAAAGTTTGGACACACCTTCTCATTTAAAGATTTTTCTGTATTTTCTTGACTTTGAAAATTGTACATTCACACTGAAGGTATTAAAACTATGAATTAGCACATGTGGAATTATATACTTAACAAAAAAGTGTGAAACAACTGAAAATATGTCTTATATTCTAGGTTCTTCAAAGTAGCCACCTTTTGCTTTGATGACTGCTTTGCACACTCTTGGCATTCTCTTGATGAGCTTCAAGAGGTAGTCACCGGAAATGGTTTTCACTTCACAGGTGTGCCCTGTCAGGATTAATAAGTGGGATTTCTTGCCTTATAAATGGGGTTGGGACCATCAGTTGTGTTGTGCAGAAGCCTGGTGGATACACAGCTGATAGTCCTACTGAATTGACTATTAGAATTTGTATTATGGCAAGAAAAAAGCAGCTAAGTAAAGAAAAACGAGTGGCCATCATTACTTTAAGAAATTAAGGTCAGTTAGTGCGAAAAATTGGGAAAACTTTGAAAGTGTCCCCAAGTGCAGTTGTAAAAACCATCAAGCGCTACAAAGAAACTGGCTCACATGAGGACCGCCCCAGGAAAGGAAGACCAAGAGTCACCTCTGCTTCTGAGGATAAGTTTATCCGATTCACCAGCCTCCAAAATCGCAGGTTAACAGCAGCTCAGATTAGAGACCAGGTCAATGCCACACAGAGTTCTAGCAGCAGACACATCTCTTCAACAACTGTTAAGAGGAGACTTTGTGCAGCAGGCCTTCATGGTAAAATAGCTGCTAGGAAACCACTGCTAAGGACAGGCAACAAGCAGAAGAGACTTGTTTGGGCTAAAGAACACAAAGAATGGACATTAGACCAGTGGAAATCTGTGCTTTGGTCTGATGAGTCCAAATTTGAGATCTTTGATTCCAACCACCGTGTCTTTGTGCGACGCAGAAAAGGTGAACGGATGGACTCTACATGCCTGGTTCCCACCGTGAAGCATGGAGGAGGAGGTGTGATGGTGTGGGGGTGCTTTCCTGGTGACACTGTTGGGGATTTATTCAAAATTGAAGGCATACTAAACCAGCTTGGCTACCACAGCATCTTGCGGCGGCATGCTATTCCATCCGGTTTGCGTTTAGTTGGACCATCATTTATTTTTCAACAGGACAATGACCCCAAACACACATCCAGGCTGTGTAAGGGCTGTTTGACCAAGCAGGAGAGTGATGGGGTGCTACGCCAGATGACCTGGCCTCCACAGTCACCAGACCTGAACCCAATCGAGATGGTTTGGGGTGAGCTAGACTGCAGAGTGAAGGCAAAAGGGCCAACAAGTGCTAAGCATCTCTGGGAACTCCTTCAAGATTGTTGGAAGACCATTTCCGATGACTACCTCTTGAAGCTCATCAAGAGAATGCCAAGAGTGTGCAAAGCAGTCATCAAAGCAAAATGTGGCTACTTTGAAGAACCTAGAATATAAGAAATATTTTCAGTTGTTTCACACTTTTTTGTTAAGTATATAATTCCACATGTGTTAATTCATAGTTTTGATGCCTTCAGTGTGAATGTACAATTTTCATAGTCATGAAAATACAGAAAAATCTTTAAATGAGAAGGTGTGTCCAAACTTTTGGTCTGTGCTGTATGTGTTTAAAGTAAGAAAAACCCACAGTGGTCACTGCCAAAAGTAATTTTCAAGTACGGTAATTCAATTAGAATTTAATAAGTATCAACTAATGAAAGTGTGTTTGTGTTAATCTATCTATCTCCATATATATCTAACTACCATATTTTTCGGACTATAAGATGCACCAGATCGTAAGACACACCTAGGTTTTAGAGCAGAAAAATAGAAAAAACAATTGAAGCAAAAAATGTGGTCATGATGCACTGTTATGGGGGCGCGGGTCTGCTGCTGACACGGTTATATAAGTAATGTCCCAAAATTCTGAACTAATATCCACCATCCTGATATACGTGGCCCCCATCCTCATCCTGGTATACAAGGCACCCCATTCTGGTATACATGGTCCTTCATCCACATCCTGGTATACATGGCATCTATCTCCACCCTTGTTTATATGCCCCCATCCCCATCCTTGGTATACATGGCCCTCCATCCTGTTATATATGACCCCCCATCCTGGTATACATAGCCCCCCATCCTGGTATATATGGCACCCCCCATTCCCATCCGGGTATATATGGCACCCCTCTAACCCCATCCTGATATATATGGCACCCCCCATCCCTATCTTGGTATATATGGCACCCCAAGCCCTATCTTGGTATATATGGCACCCCCCATCCCCATCCTGTTATATATGGCACCCCCCATCCCCATCCTGTTGTATATGGCACCCACCCATCCCCATCCTGGTATATATGCCCCCATCCAGATCCTTGGTATACATGGCCCTCCATCCTAGTATACATGGCCCCCCATACTAGTATACATGGCCCCCATCCTGGTATACATGGCCCCCATCCTGGTATATATGGCACCCCCCATTCCCATCCGGGTATATATGGCACCCCTCTAACCCCATCCTGGTATATATGGCATCCCCATCTCCATCCTGGTATATATGGCACCCCCAATCCCCATACTGATATATATGGCACCCCCCATCCCCATTCTGGTATATATGGCACCCCCAAGTCCCATCCTGGTATATATGGCACCCCCCATCCCCATCCTGTTATATATGGTACCTACAATCCCCATCCTGGTATAGATGGCACCCCCCATACCCATCCTGTTATATATGACACCCCCTTCCCCATCCTGTTATATATGGCACCCCTATCCCCATCCTGGGATACATGGTCCCCGCATGCAGGACACATAAAAATAATAAAGGATTCTACTCACCTTCCCTCTGCTCCAGCGGTGTTCTGTTCTGTACTCACCTTCCCTCTGCTGTCAGTTTGCATGATGTCACAGACATGCGCTCTCACACGCTGAGGTCACCTGCCAGAATATTCACTGCTCCCCACGACCACGGGAGCAGGGAGTAGTGAATTTTCATGCTCTTTAGTAGCGGGCACACATGATCGCTGAGCAGCTTCAGGAGCCGCGGCTGCGGCTAACAGTGTGCCCGCTATTAAAGAGAATGGATATTCACTGCTCCACACACCCATTGTCCCTTCCAGTGCCGGCTTCAGTGCATAGAGGTGGGAGGGACTATGGGCGTGTTGAGCAGTGAATGTTCATTTTCTTTAACAGTGGGCACAGTGTTAGCCGCAGCAGGGGGCTCCTAGATCTGTGACCCGCTCCTCCATCGCTGCCGCTCCCCCCCTCACCATCCACAGCCAGACAACCATCCAAAACGGTACATCCAGACTATAAGACGCACCCCCCAGTTTCCTCCAAAATTTTGGAGGAAAAAAGTGTGTCTTATAGTCCGAAAAATACGGTATCTATCTATCTCCATATCTATCTATCCATTTATTTATCTATCTGGGGCACACATGTCAAACTCTGGCCCGTGGGCCAAATTTGGCCCTCAGGGTGATTATATTTGGCCTGTGCCATATGGAGGACTATGTGGGGCCATTATTCTGAATGGAGGACTATGTGGGGCCCATTAATTTGTCTGGGTAATTGAGGGTCATACAGTAGGGTCATCATACCATACATGTGGAGGGAACTGTGGAGGAATTTACTGTGGGGACATCATACTGTGTTTGGGGGGCACTTTTTTTGGCATCGTACTTTATGGGGGCAGTGGAATGGAAATCTAGGGGCTTCAATAGAATGAAAATTACTCTGTCAGGGCTTCAAAGTTGTGAGATATGCTCCTCTGTGATCCCAACGAATATTAAGTTTTTTTTTTTAAAGAAATATCAAGGTTGGCTCGTGACTTTGTCCAAGTTTTTAATTTTGCCCCTCTGTGTATTTGAGTTTGACATCCCTGATCTAGGAGGGTCTCCTTTTTACTATAAGTTAAGTAATGCATGACATATTCTAGTTGTATCAGAGCATAAACTATGATATTTTTCTTATTTCATTTACACTTGCTGCAGACTTACCATTGCTCTCTCATGTATTTAATTAGCTCATTTTTTCAGCCAGTAAGCCGGCTCAACATTTTGGTTCTGCTGCCAAATCTTACATTACAAAACGGAAATCTACTCACCCTTTTCCCTAAATTCATCTAGTAAATTAGAAATTACGTTTATATTAAAATTAAACAAATTGATTTCTGGTGCAAAGTTATAAAAAAGTAGAACTTTTAAACAAGAACATCAATGGTGATCAAGCCATGGTGGTCATTAACTTTGTTATAGTTGCCATCAGAATTATTTATTATGAAAAATGTTACTGGAAAAAAGTTAAGCATTAGAGGCCCATTTGTACCACAATTTTTCTAAATTTCCTAATTTTGATTTAAAATTTCAGCATATGTATTCGGATGTTACCATCAACTTGTCACAATAATTATTGATTATTGCAATACTTTTTTTATTTTATATTGAAATATTATATTAATGGGGTAGTCCAAATCAAAAGGTGAATTTCATACTAAATGTCTGTTTAATTTAATACTGTAATTTAACTACTTTTCTAATGTACTTCAATTAAAATTCCCTCCCACTCTACTCTAACTTACTTTCTGTTTTTGTTTTTTGTTTTTTTTACTTTCAATTATGTTTCGTTTGCTTTTGTTTCAATTATGTTTTGTTTGAGAAATGAAGCGTCATCAGTGACCTCCATTTCAGGGGCTAAGCTAGTTCATGCTCTCCTGAGCATGTGTCGGTTGTCAACTCCAACGGATACTCAGAATACGCCCCCTGCTTGATATTCCTTTGAATTCCCGTACCGGTCAGTTCCTGCCATCTGACCCGTGGGAGTCACCTGCTCTCACACAAGGTCGGTCCCAGAGTGGCACCTGGTCCCCCTGCTCGGTCCCTCCCTGGTTTACAGAGTCGATTGAGCCGCCCATGCGACCTTGGTCAGGCCGAGTAGGCACTTAGTCACGCCCCTCTGGTCCCTCCTTGCACTGAAGCACAGAAGTTCCACCACCCGGACCCGTAACAGATTGCACAGGCCATGGAACCCTGTGGCCCCCAGGCTCCCAACAGGAGACTATCTTGTCCTATCTGCGGTCAGTCAACTCTCGCCTGGACACGCTGTCCACCCCGTCTGTGTCCGTCTCTAGCCGAGCGGCTCCCGCTCAGGCGGCATCTCAACGTACTGGCGCTATGGCACCCGGTTCTGGACCGCGGCTCTCTGCGTCTCCACGTTTTGGTGGTGACCCCGTCTTATGTCGAGGCTTCCTAAATCAGTGCACGCTGCACTTCGAACTCTTGGCACATCAGTTCCCCTCCGACCAGGCCAAGGTGGCGTTCATCATGTCTCACCTCACGGGGGAGGCATTGGCATGGCTAAACCCTCTGTGGGAGAGAGGGGATCCCCTGGTGTCCAATTTTCCGGAAGGTCTTCGATGAGTCCGGACGAAAATCTTCTACTGCGTCCTCACTTCTCCGTCTCCGCCAAGGGAGTCTCACCGTGGGCCAGTATGCCATACATTTTCGAACCCTTGCATCTGAGCTTGCCTGGAACAACGAGGCCCTGGTGTCAACCTTCTGGGAGGGTCTTTCCGGACGGATCAAGGATGAGCTAGCCGGTCGTGACATCCCTTCCACCCTGGACAACCTGGTGTCATTAGCTACCCGGATTGACATCCGCTTTTTTGGAACGAGCAAAGGAGACTACCTGGGAGAGAACACTTCTGCGGCTCGCTCCTGTATTCCAAAGCCCAGCCTCGCAACCAGCTATTCCTCGGACACGTTCCCTAGAGCCTATGCAAATTGACCAAACCAAGATGATCAAGTCTCGCCTGGAGACGCGCCGAGCCGAGGGGAGTTCCTTCTACTGTGGCAGTAAAGAGCATCTGATCCATTCCTGCCCGGTGAAGTCGGGAAACTCCAGTGTCTAGGACCACTTGTAGAGGTCGTCCTAGGCAAGAGTAAATCCTCTCCGTCCTTGACTCTATCTGTTTCTATTTCCAGTGGTGAGACCCGCTTCTTTGAGACTGCCCAACTGGATTCTGGAGCCGCTGGGAATCTAATTTCACAGACTGTTGTAGAGCGGTATCAGATTCCTACCATACGCCTGGCTGAACTGTTGGCGGTCGCTTCCATGGATGGGAGACTTCTTCCGGAGACCATCTTGCTCGTCACAGAGCCTGTAACCCTTCAGGTGGGAATTCTGCACTCGGAGAGGATCTCTTTTCATGTGCTGTCCGGTCTCTCTCACTCCCTCTTGCTTGGTCTACCATGGTTACAAAGACATGAGCCCGACCTGAATTGGAGATCTGGTGAAGTGCTCCGTTGGGGGCAGGAATGCCATAAGTCCTGTCTGTTTCTGGTTCGTCCTGCTCGACCTCCGTCTACTCCGGCTAATCTACCTGGTCTGCCGGCACCCTACTTGTCCTACGCGGACGTCTTCGACAAAAAGGAGGCAGAGACACTGCCACCTCACAGGCCGTATGATTGCCCAATCGACCAGGTACCTGGTGCTTCACCTCCCTGCGGGTGTATCTACCCCTTGTCGCTGGCTGGGACCTGGGCCATGTCTGAGTACATAGAAGAGAATCTTGCTAGGGGATTCATCCAGAAATCTATGTCTCCGGCTGGAGCAGGATCCTTCTTTAAGAAGAAAAATGGCTCACTACGTCCCTGTATTGATTACAGGGGTCTTAACCAGATTACCATCAAGAATAAGTACCCCCTGCCTCTCATCTCAGAGCTGTTCGACCGCCTTAAAGGCGCGAAGATCTTTACCAAGCTCGATCTTCGTGGGGCGTACAATTTGGTCCGGATCCGCCAGGGAGATGAGTGGAAGATGGCATTCAACACCTGGGACTGTCACTGTGAATATCGCGTGATGCCCTTTGGTCTCTGTAATGCCCCAGCTGTCTTCCAGGATATGGTTAAAGACATCTTCCGTGATCTCCTGTATTCTTGCATGGTGGTGTACCAGGACAATATCTTGGTCTTCTCTCCGGACCTGCCCACACACTGGAGGAATGTTCGTCAGGTTCTGCTAAGGCTCCGGCAGAATCGCCTATACGCAAAATTTGAGAAATCCCTCTTTGAGCAGACCTCCCTTCTGTTCCTGGGCTATATTATCTCCAAGACTGGTCTGCGGATGGATCCCGAGAAGGTTTCTGCCATCTTAAAGTGGCCCCGACCAGAGGGGTTGAAGGTGATTCAGCGATTCCTGGGCTTCGCAAATTATTACCACCTCTTCATCCCTCATTTCTCCTCCCGGACCACTCCCATCTCCGCGCTCACCCGTAAGGGAGCAAATCCCAGGGAATGGACTTCTGAAGCGGAGGAGGCCTTTGTCTCCCTAAAATAAGCTTTCTCCTCCACTCCTGTGCTGCACCGTCTGGATTGCAACAAGCAGTTCTTCCTGGAGGTTGATGTATCCTCCTCCGGAGCCGGAGCGGTGCTCACCCAGAAATCCCCATCCGGGAGAATGGTAACCTGCGGCTTCTTTTCCAAGCTCTTCTCCTGGTCCGAGCGCAACTACTCCATAGGAGATCGTGAGCTGCTAGCCATCAAATTGGCGCTGGAGGAGTGGCGTTACCTGCTGGAGGGGGCTCTGCATCCGGTGGTCATCTACACTGACCACAAAAACCTGGCCTATTTACAAAATGCCCAAAGACTTAATCCGCATCAGACCAGGTGGTCTCTATTCTTTGCCCGATTCTGCTTCACTCTGCATTACCGCCCGGCGGACAAGAATATTAAGGTTGACACTTTATCCCGCTCATTCCTGTCCACTGACCAAGAGGAGGAGCCTCTACATATCATCGACCCCTCCAAAGTAATGACTGTGGCTCCGTTTGACCTGTCTCTTCTTCCACCCAGTAAGACTTTTATGGCGGTTCCAGATCGTAAGAAGATTCCACTCTGGGGCCATTCATCGTCGCGGATTGTTCCTCCTGTGCCCGTAACAAGGTTCCCCGGCACCTTCCATCCGGCTGTCTCCTTCCTCTTCCCGTGGCTTCCGCTCCGTGGCAACACATAGCTATGGACTTCATTACGGATTTCCCTGTCTCTTCTGGTTGTATAGTCATTTGGGTGGTCGCTGAGCGCTTCGCTAAAATAGCCCACTTCATCCCTCTGTCTGGTCTTCCATCTGCATCTGTGCTGGCTAAGGACTTCATCCATCACATCTTCCGTCTTCATGGCCTACCCCTCCATATTGTGTCTGATCGCGGGGTTCAGTTAACTTCGCGCTTCTGGAGAGCTACGTGCAAGCTGCTGAATATCTCTTTGGATTTTTCCTCTGCTTATCACCCTCAATCCAATGGTCAAGTGGAAAATATCAACCAGGTCCTTACCAGCTTTCTCCGGCACTGTGTCAATGCTCACCATAACGATTGGGTTGAGCTCCTGCCCTGGGCCGAGTTCTCCTATAACAACCATGAGAGTGAGTCTTCTACTAAATCCTCGTTCTTTGTGATCTACAGTCAACACCCCCGGATTCCGTTTCCCGTCTCCTCTTCAGTGGACAATCCTGCCGCGGAGTCTCTTGTCAGCGAATTTTTGGCTATTTGGGAAGACACTAGATCTGCACTTCTTCAGTCCTCCGAGCGGATATAGAGACATGCTGATAGGAGATGTCTGGATCCACCTCAATTCCGTCCGGGAGACAAGGTCTGGCTTTCCTCCAAATATGTCTGTCTCAAGATACCTTCCTATAAGTTGGGTCCGCGATTCATCGGTCCATTCGAGGTTCTGAACCAAATCAATCCAGTGGCCTACAAGCTGAAACTCCCGGTCACCTTACGGATTCCCAACTCCTTTCATGTATCTCTCCTCAAACCTGTTGTCCTTAATTCCTTCTCTGACGATCCAGGTACCTCTCCAGCTCCAGTCTCCGCAGAGGACGTCTTTGAGATAGAAAAACATTTTGGCCACCAAGAGGGTAAGAGGAAAGACTCTTTCTTGTGGATTGGAAGGGGTTTGGCCCAGAGGAGAGGTCTTGGGAACCCAGGGAGAACATTCATGCCCCTCATCTTCTTAAAAAATTTCTCTTGGGCTTAAAGAAGGGGGGGCGTAAAGGTGGGGGGGTACTGTAGCATCTGCGTCTCTGCCTCCTGCCGGGCAGAGACGCCGTTCCCCTCACCGCCACGGCCCTGGTCCGGCGTCTTCTGTCTTCCATCCTGCAGCTACTGTGGCACACACTGCACGCAGCTTCCCGGGCACTGTGCTTAGGGCACTCGCTCTCCCTCCCTCTTAAAGGGGCCGCACGCGCCGTCCTAAAAAGTCCCCAGCCAGCAGCACCCCTATTTAAAGAACCTCCTCCAATATGGAGGTGCCTGTGCAAGGTTGTTGTTCTGTGTGCTAACACTTGCTTCAGCCCTCAGGTCCCGCTGCCTGTCAGTCATGCCCACCAGTCTGCCTGTCTGTCCTGCCCACCAGTCTGTCTGCCAGTTACCTGCCGTGCTCACCAGTCTGCCTACCTGGAGCACCTACCTGTTACCTGTCGTGCCCGCCAGCTTGCCTACCCGGAGCACCCGTCTGACTATCTGCCGAACCAGCCTGCTTATCTATCCGGACCACCCGTCAGCCTTCCTGGCGTGAGCATCCGCTGTACTGGTCAGTTCCTGCCATCTGACCCATGGAAGTCTCCTGCTCTCACACAAAGTCGGTCCCAGAGTGGCACCTGGTCCCCCTGCTCGGTCCCTCCCTGGTTCATGGAGTCGATTGAGCCGCCGTGCGACTTTGGTCAGGCCGAGTAGGCACTTAGTCACGCCCCTCTGGTCCCTCCTTGCACCAAAGCACAGAGGTTCCACCACCCGGACCCGTAACATAAATCAAAACCCCAGAGTCTGGAGGAAGAGTGGAGAGGCACACAATCCAAGCTGCTTGAAGTCTAGTGTGAAGTTTCCCCAATCAGTGATGGTTTGGGGAGCCATGTCATCTGGTGGTGTAGGTCCACTGTCTTGTATCAAGAGCAAAGTCAGTGCAACTGTCTACCAGGAAATTTTAGAGCACTTCATGCTTCCCTCTGCTAACAAGCTTTTTGGAGATGGAAATTTCATTCTCCAGCAGGACTTGGCACCTGTCCACACTGCCAAAAGTACCAATACCTGGTTTAAAAACAACAGTATCACTGTGCTTGATTGGCCAGCAAACTCACCTGACCTTAACCCTATAGGGAATCTATGGGGTATTGTCAAGAGGAAGATGAGAGACACCAGATCCAACAATGCAGATGAGCTGAAGGCTGCTATTAAAGCAACCTGGCTTCCATAACACTTCAGCGGTGCCACAGGCTGATCGCCTCCATGCCACGCCGCATTGATGCAGTAATTGATTCAAAAGGAGCCCCGACCAAGTATTGAGTGAATTCACTTAACATACATTTCAGTAGGCCAACATTTGGGATTTTAAAATCATTTTTCAAGCTGTTGTTATAAAATATTCTAATTTACTGAGATAATGACTTCTGTGTTTTCATTGGCTGTAAGCCATAATCATCAACATTAACAGAAATAAACACTTGGAATAGATCACTCTGTTTGTAATGACTCTATATAATATATGAGTTTCACTTTTTGTATTGAAGAACTGAAATAAATTAACTTTTTGATGATATTCTAATTTAGTTAGAAGCACTTGTATGTACTAAAACTACATTTCCCTGCAGCATCCTGCATCTTCATAGTGCTTCACACCCCTCCCTCGCCTGTGAGCTCCTAACTAGCCCTGTCTCTCTGAATTGATGACTCCGAGCTGTGTTGGAAACTGAGTGACTGATGAATGTGTTAAATATGTAGAATAGCACAGAGCTCCAGCACAGCTCTGCTATAATGGGCTCAGCTGCATCCACCACAAATATTTGGCACATGATCAAGCTAATTTTTGCTTAGAATACACTACCTGAAGTATTTTATATTTTGCCATTTACATCATCATAGCAGTCTGTGTGTTTTTCATAATTGATTTGTTAGCTGTTTTCCAAAAGTCCTTCACTACACTCTGCCTGCACAAGAGGGCTTGCAATAATAGGTACAGCAGAGTTGACACAAGTATAAAAAGATGTAAGAAATACAGCTGCACAGAAAATGCAGACTCAGTGGTATAGTAAAGCAGGACATTATTTATTAACTATATACTACTTTGCAAATTAAGATACAATATGAAATAGAAGTTAATTTGTCAAATACTGACAATGAAATTCAATATGGTTCTTGAGGTCCTCCTTTGCCCTAGTAGTTATTAGCTGTCCCTAGCTCTGTCCTTATAGCAGTCGAGACTGCCCTATAAAATAATAAACCCGGTGCTACCGCACTTAGAGATGCAATACTGATAGAGTAGTCGTTGACTAAGAATTCCCTAGCTTTCAATAAAGCAGATAACTGTTGTCTGTCTGAATTCATAATCTATAAAACAAAATAGAATGGGGGCGCAAATGGTGCTGTTACCCAATGAAACAATGGTTGAATAATAAAAAGGACGCTCACCTTGTCGTGTTGTGATGATGCACAACACATGTAAGAGCTAATGTGGAGATCTGCAGAAAACATCAACCCTAGCAGGGTTTCCAAAATGTATCAACGAACCGATGTAGAAGAAGAAAGGTGTCTAAATGTCCGCGCTTCTCCGCATACAATGATAATCTCGTGTCCGATGGATAGATGTAAGAATTTTATTAAATAAAAGCCACATTCAAACGTGTTTCACGGATGTCCTGTCCTCTTCCTCAGTGAGTAGCTGGTATACAGACTTCTCTAGTGCAGCTTAAATACAAACATGCTTGAAAAAGAAACAAAACAAAAAATATACAGTACAGACCAAAAGTTTGGACATACCTTCTCATTTAAAGATTTTTCTGTATTTTCATAACTATGAAAATTGTACATTCACACTGAAGGCATCAAAACTATGAATTAACACATGTGGAATTATATACTTAACAAAAAAGTGTGAAACAACTGAAAATATGTCTTATATTCTTGGTTCTTCAAAGTAGCCACCTTTTGCTTTGATGACTGCTTTGCACACTCTTGGCATTCTCTTGATGAGCTTCAAGAGGTAGTCACCGGAAATGGTCTTCCAACAATCTTGACGGAGTTCCCAGGGATGCTTAGCACTTGTTGGCCCTTTTGCCTTCACTCTGCGGTCCAGCTCACCCCAAACCATCTCGATTGGGTTCAGGTCTGGTGACTGTGGAGGCCAGGTCATCTAGCGTAGCACCCCATCACTCTCCTTCTTGGTCAAATAGCCCTTACACAGCCTAGAGGTGTGTTTGGGGTCATTGTCCTGTTGAAAAATAAATGATGGTCCAACTAAACGCAAACCGGATGGAATAGCATGCCGCTGCAAAATGCTGTGGTAGCCATGCTGGTTCAGTATGCCTTCAATTATGAATAAATCCCCAACAGTGTCACCAGCAAAGCACCCCCACACCATCACACCTCCTCCTCCATGCTTCACGGTGGGAACCAGGCATGTAGAGTCCATCCATTCACCTTTTCTGCATCGCAGAAAGACACGGTGGTTGGAACCAAAGATCTCAAATTTGGACTCATCAGACCAAAGCACAGATTTCCACTGGTCTAATGTCCATTCCTTGTGTTCTTTAGCCCAAACAAGTCTCTTCTGCTTGTTGCCTGTCCTTAGCAGTGGTTTTCTAGCAGCTATTTTACCATGAAGGCCTGCTGCACAGTCTCCTCTTAACAGTTGTTGAAGAGATGTGTCTGCTGCTAGAACTCTGTGTGGCATTGACCTGGTCTCTAATCTGAGCTGCTGTTAACCTGCGATTTTTGAGGCTGGTGACTCAGATAAACTTATCCTCAGAAGCAGAGGTGACTCTTGGTCTTCCTTTCCTGGGGCGGTCCTCATGTGAGCCCGTTTCTTTGTAGCGCTTGATGGTTTTTGCAACTGTACTTGGGGACACTTTCAAAGTTTTCCCAATTTTTCGCACTGGCTGACCTTCATTTCTTAAATTAATGATGGCCACTCGTTTTTCTTTACTTAGCTGCTTTTTTCTTGCCATAATACAAATTCGAACAGTCTATTCAGTAGGACTATCAGCTGCGTATCCACCTGACTTCTGCACAACAGAACTGATGTTCCCAACTCCATTTATAAGGCAAGAAATCCCACTTATTAAACCTGACAGGGCACACCTGTGAAGTGAAAACCATTTCCGGTGACTACTTCTTGAAGCTCATCAAGAGAATGCCAAGAGTGTGCAAAGCAGTCATCAAAGCAAAAGGTGGCCACTTTGAAGAACCTAGAATATAAGACATATTTTCAGTTGTTTCACACTTTTTTGTTAAATATATAATTCCACATGTGTTAATTCATAGTTTTGATGCCTTCAGTGTAAATGTACAATTTTCATAGTCATGAAAATACAGAAAAATCTTTAAATGAGAAGGTGTGTCCAAACTTTTGGTCTGTACTGTATATATACTTTTTGGGCTTCTTCTCCCTCTTCTCTTTCATGCATGTTTGTATTTAAGCTGCACTAGAGAAGTCAGTATACCAGCTACTCACTGAGGAAGAGGACAGGACGTCCGTGAAATGCGTTTGAATGTGGTTTTTATTTAATAAAATTCTTACATCTATCCATTTAACACGAGATCATCATTGTATGCGGAGGAGCGTGGACATTTAGACACCTTTCTTCTTCTACATCGGTTCCTTGATACATTTTGGATTCATAATCTAGTATATGAAACACAAACTGATTCACTAACTAAGCTAGTGTAATGTGCTGAACAATATTAGGAAGGTGTGATGAAAGCCGGCCGGTGGGTGCAGCTCTCTGGCGCCCCCTTACCTCTCAGGTCAGTCAAGGTACTGCACCTAGAGAAAGTAGTGCCAGGAAGCTGCAACCAGCGCAGGGAACACGGTAGTGTGTTATCCCTTCAACGTCACTAAACCGTAACGTCACTACACAGCACAACTCGCTAGCGCCCTCTTAGCCTCAGGTCAGTCAAGGAACTGCACCTAGGATAAGCGGTCGCCAGGGAGACTGTCCTGTAACCTACTGGGGATCGGGGCCCTCTGTAGTGAGGGCGGTATATATATCTTCCTTGGCCGCGCCAGGAATATATATATCTGAACCTCCGACCGTCACTACCAGCCTTCCCCAATCCCCAGTTGGTATGCTGCCACCAGTCCCTATTTTAGATATACGCCCAGTCCGTGAATGGGCCTATATCGGGTCAGGAACCAACCCTGGGTAGCGTTTTTGGCTTGAGCCGAGCTCACACGGACGTGCGTTCGTTATGCAGAATAAAAGGCAGGCCCACAATTACTTGAGGTAATTGATTATAATAATACACTAGATACACGATATACAACTAAATATACACAGGTATAAGGTCAGGCTAAACTATACAACAATGGAATACAACACACAGAATCACCACAGCATATCAGTTACCGGTTTCTTGATTTTCTTGTGACGCAGGGAGAGGATTCTGCGATCGCAGGCACGGTTCTTTGTTACAGGCTGAGGCCTACCACCGCATGGTCAAACTGCTCCTCCCCTTGGTGGCCTCAGCTGGTGCTCAGATGTTCAGCACCCCACTCTTGGGTCAAGTCTGACTTGTCTCTTGTCTGTCCTGCTATCTTACCTGCCCCGTCCCGCCCACTGCTGGTGAGGTCAGCTGGCTCAGTCTCCACCCTCAGGTCTAACTTCGATCAGAAGCCCAAATTCTATGGAACCCAATAACTTCTTCTGGGATGGTCTCATGATACCCCCAGGGGTTCCCATGGATTCGGGCCGCCGTAACCGACCTTTTGATATCAATTATGATACCATACGGTCCTCAGGAATGGCTCCGCGCTATATCTTGGCTTCCAGAGCACGTACAAACGTCTACCGCGGAGGCTTGTGTGCGCAATGGCTCCGGGACGCCGTGATATTTTTTTATTGGCCCATCCCACGCAACATGCGTGTACTATTCATGTTTCTATATCTTATGCCTCCATGCTTGTGACAGACAAAGAAACTAGTCCTATGGGACAAATGGTCAGGTACAGATAGACGAAGCACCCCCCCCTGCTGGCTGTGTTTCCTCTTTGAAGCTCCTAGCATTCAAGTGTTAAGTAGGCTTCTTATCTTACAGGAGCCTGGATGGGGGGAAACTATCTAGTTGACGTTTTAACAGAAGGTCCCAAGGGTGGGGGCTGCTGAAGTGTGGCCATCCCTGGATATGATTTATCATTACCAAGATGGCGGCTACAGGTTCATCACACCTCCCCCTATACGAGGGCGCGAGGGGGTAGCACATTCCTGTGTTCCCCCATGCGTCCTTCTGCACCCTCCCCTTGCCGGGATAACCCGTCAGCGTTACCGTGGTCACGGCCTCTTCTGTGGCGAATGGAGAAGTGGTACTGCTGGAGAGCGAGGCTCCAGCGTAGCAACCTGCCATTCGACCCAGAGACCGTGTGTAACCAGCTGAGGGGGTTGTGGTCCGTCTCCACGGTGAAATGGCTCCCGTACAAGTAGGGCTGCAGACGCTGCAGGGCCCATACAATTGCCAGGCATTCTTTTTCCACCGTGGAGTAAGCCACCTCCCGGGGCAGTAGCTTCCTGCTCAGGTACAAGACAGGATGTTCCTGGCCTGTCGTGTTGACCTGACTTAGCACAGCACCGAGGCCAAAGTCACTGGCGTCGGTCTGTACCACAAACGGCCGGTCGAAGTCGGCAGCTTGCAGTACAGGGGAGCTACTTAGGGCGGCCTTGAGTGCCCCGAAAGCTGTCTCGCAGGCGACTGTCCAGTCGACTGCGACGGGCAGCTTCTTCTTGGTGAGGTCCGTCAGGGGCTTGGCCAGGGTGCTATAGTGTGGGACGAACCTCCTATAGTACCCGGCGGTCCCCAAGAAGGACATCACCTGCTTTTTGGTCCTAGGAGTGGGCCAGGATGCGATGGCATCCACTTTCCCCGGTTCTGGCTTCAGAACCCCCCCCGCCTACCCGGTGACCCAGGTAGAGGACCTCACTCATGCCCAGCTGGCACTTTTCCGGCTTGATGGTCAAGCCTGCCCGGTGGATCCGACCGAGCACCTGCCGCAGGTGCTCTAGGTGATCCTCCCAAGTGGGACTGAAGACTGCAATATCGTCCAAGTACGCAGCCGCGTACCCTTCAAGTCCCTCAAGCAGCGTATTGACCATCCGCTGAAAAGTGGCAGGGGCATTCTTCATGCCGAATGGCATCACTGTGGACTCGTACAGTCCAAAAGGGGTGATAAAGGCAGAGCGTTCCCTTGCCGCGGGGGTCAGAGGAATCTGCCAGTACCCCCGGCTCAGATCCATGATGGTCAGGTACTTAGCCCCGGCCATCCGATCGAGCAGGTCATCGATGCGTGGTATGGGGAACGCATCGGTGGCCGTTACAGCGTTGAGCCCCCGGTAGTCCACGCAGAACCGTGTAGTTCGGTCCTTCTTTGGTACGAGGACTACAGGCGAGGCCCACGCGCTGCTGGATGCCTGGATCACCCCCAGCTTCAGCATCTCGTCTATCTCTTGGCGCATGTTTCCCTGCACCTCGAAAGAGACCCGATATGCTGAACGCCGGATCGGCGGGTGATCGCCAGTGTCCACGTCGTGGACAGCCATCTCAGTCCTTCCGGGCAGGCTGCTGAACAGCCCCCGGAAGGGGTGCAGGGTGGTCCCCAGCTGGGACCGTTGGTCCTCCGTGAGCTGGTGGCCAACCCCCACATCCTCGATGGACCCACCCGCCTTGGCTTGGGTGAGCAGATCCAGGAGGGTTTCTACCTCTCCTTCCTCGGGAAGGTTGCACACTGGGTGGGCAGTCGCTTCCCGCTCATGATGAGCCTTCATCATGTTCACGTGGAAGGCCTTCCTCCTTCCACGGGCGTGATCCAGGGTGACCAGATAGGTGACGGCATTGAGTTTCTGGTGCACGAAGTAGGGACCTTCCCAGGCTGCCTGAAGCTTGTTCTGTGGTACGGGGACCAGTACCCACACCTTTTGACCCACCTGGTAGGTCCTCTCACAAGCATTCTGGTCGTACCACCGCTTCTGGTCGGCCTGGGCCTGGGCCATATTGTCCTGCACCAGCTTTGCCAAGGCCATCATCCTGTCCCGGTGGCGCACGACATACTCGATGACCGACACCTCGGGGGTGGCCAAATCCCCTTCCCATGCTTCCTTCACCAGAGCCAGGGGGCCCCGTACCCGTCGCCCGTACAGGAGCTCAAAGGGGGAGAACCCCGTTGAGGCCTGCGGAACCTCCCGGTAAGCAAATAGGAGGTGTGGGAGGTAACGCTCCCAGTCTCTCCCGTGGGAGTCGACCAACATCTTAAGCATCTGCTTTAAGGTGCCATTGAACCGCTCACACAGGCCATTAGTCTGTGGGTGATACGGGCTGGCCACCAGATGTTGCACCTGCATTTGCTTACAGAGGGACTCCATCAGCCGCGACATGAACTGGGTCCCTCGGTCGGTGAGCATTTCTTGGGGGAAACCCACTCTGGAGAAGATCTCCAGTAAGGCGGTAGCCACCTTGTCGGCCCGAATGGACGACAAAGCTACCGCTTCCGGGTACCGGGTGGCATAGTCCACTACCGTGAGTATGAAGCATTTCCCGGAGTGGCTGGGAGTGGACAGAGGTCCAATAAGATCCACAGCGACCCTCGAGAAAGGCTCTTCGATGATTGGCAGAGTTACCAGTGGGGCTTTGGGGCGCGGCCCCGCCTTCCCCACCCTCTGACAGGTGTCACACGAACGGCAGTAGGCACCCACCGTGGCTCCCATCCCAGGCCAGTAGAAATGCTGAGCTATCCTGGCCTTGGTTTTAGCGATCCCTAGGTGTCCGGCCATCGGAATCTCGTGTGCGATCCGCAACAATCCCGCCCTGAACGGATAGGGTACCACTAACTGTCGGTCCCTGGGCCACGCCTCCGGTGAACCCTGCTGGACCGTTACCCGGTACAGCCGTCCCTGGTCCCAGACCACACGCTCGCAGTCTGACTCCATGGGAGGCTGTGCCGCCTGTTCCTTGAGAGCTTTCAGGCTGTCGTCTGCTTCCAACGCAGCCTGAAATTCCTGACTTGATGTGGCCAGAATCGACGAAACTGCCACATCCTCCGTCAGCCCCTCCGGGCATGTCACCTGGCCGCTGTCTGACCCGGCAGACACTTGGTCAGAAGTGGGGAAGCCGTCGGACCTCTGCAAGGCTCCTTGGGCTCCGGCGCTCCCACTCCTGGTGACAGCGGCTATGACCGCTGTGACCGTGGGTAGTGCCTGCTTCCCCTCTGTTTCTGACCAAGCCGCCCGATCAGGCAGGCTTCCTAGGCCTTTGGACATCTCGGATGTGGGGAACTCCTGCCCTGGGGTCTTACCTGGCGGCTCCTCTCTTGGGACACCCCCACCCCCCATGGCCTGTTCCTCCCCCTGCAGTGGGCCTATACTCAGCAGCCTGGATACCCCTGGGAGCCCTACACTGCCGGTAGCTGCCCCCCTCTCCATCCCTGAGCTTCCCTCTACAGAATCCTGCCCGCCCCCTCCCTCACCGGAGGACAAGAGGTCACGGCACGCCGGCTGAGCACCTCTGCGGGCATCCCCACACTCCCCACCTGCTTTCACTAACCCTGTTTGTGTTGTGTCTGTGCAGGTGTTACCCTCAGGTTTCACTCCCTCCTCCTCAGCAGGACACACACTACATACAACATGGTTGGCATTAGCAGCAGACAAATCAATACACTCTTGGGGGGCCGAACTTGGGGGTTCAGAGGGTACATACTGCGATACTAGACGCCCCAAGTCGGTCCCTAATAAAACATTTGCGGGAATATTTGGCGTTACTCCCACCTCCCGCATCCCCCTTCCGGCACCCCAGTCCAAATACACCATGGCAACGGGAAGTGCCGGCTCCACGCCTCCAACCCCGGAGACGGAAAGAGTCTTTCCTGGTACCAAGTCCTGGGGGGACACCACCTCAGGCCGTACCAGTGTTCGTTCAGCGCCCGTGTCCCGCAGTCCCATGACCGCAGAACGGCCTATGGTGACGGGTTGGATGTTGTCCAGGGACCTACCACCACCCCCTCCCACACACAAAACATTGGGCGCTCTCTGGGACTGGGATGGGGTCTTTTGGCGCTGGGGACACTCAGCCCTAAAGTGTCCTGGTTTGTTGCATAGATGACAACGTCTTACGTCTGGTCCTTGCCTGGAGAGGGCAACAGGGGGATACACCCCTTGTGTTCTAGGGGCCGGGGAAACAGGGGCATGACTGGGCTTACCCCCTCTCCAGGTGCTGCTGGCAGACTTCTTCAGCTCAGGCGCCCTGTTATTGGCATACTCGTCTGCCAGGGCGGCTGTAGCAGAAGCCCCTGTTGGTTTTCGGTCACGGAGGAACTGTCGGAGGTCCTCTGGGCAGTTCCACAAAAACTGCTCCGTGACGAACAGTTCCTGGACCTCCTGGCGGGTAGTAAGCGCTAGACCCGAGGTCCAGTGCTCTGCGGCTCTCAACAGCGCCCGCATATGATCGGTCCAGGTGTCCTTGGGGCCACGCAGCAGGCTCCGGAACTTCTGGCGGTACGACTCGGGAGTGAGGTTGTACTGCCGGATCAGGGCCCGCTTGATGCAGTCGTAGTTCTGTACCTCCCCGGCAGGTAAGTCCCCCAAGGCATCCAGGGACTTACCCCTCAAACGGGGGGTCAGGTATCTGGCCCACTGATCCCGGGCCAGATGGTGCTGAAGACAGGTCCGTTCAAATGCCACCAGAAAGGAGTCCAGGTCCCCATCCTTCTCCAGTAGAGGGAAGTCCTCAGCTCGGACTTTGGACGACTTGGTCTCCTGATGGGTTGGTTGCTCTAGCGGAAGCCCCCGCTGGGCCAGGTCCAGTTGGTGCTGGCGCTCCGCAGCTCGCTCTGCACGCTCCGCAGCCTCCCGGCGCTCTGCAGCTTCACGCTCCGCAGCCTCCCGGCGCTCTGCAGCTTCGCGCTCCTCCTCCGCTGCCTTCTCTGATGCTGCCAGGAGGGTTTTGTAGACGGCATCGCCATGAGACTGGAGACTTGCCATAGCCGCTTGTAAAAGGGCTTGTGATCTGGACAGGCTGGGCTGGGTAGGTGGTGGGCAGCCCACTGCGGGACCGTATACTGGGGACTGGCTCCCTGAGGTGCCCGGGCTGGACTCCTCCTCGCCATGAGTAACAATGTCCTCCCCTCCTGCCACACGGACCGTAGCATTAGCCTCTTGCAGGGTCTTGCTCCTGGTGCCGTCTGCCATCTTGGTAACCGACACCGCTGCAACCCTGAGTTTGCACACACCTTGTTATACTTTTAGCCTGACCGTCTAACGTTGGGCTGACCTTAAGACTCCAGCAGTGGAAGTTACCACTGGCAGTCTTTAGTGCCTGGGAGTAGGGGTCCCACAACACTATTATTCTGCAATCCCACCGCTCTGCCACCAATGTGATGAAAGCCGGCCGGTGGGTGCAGCTCTCTGGCGCCCCCTTACCTCTCAGGTCAGTCAAGGTACTGCACCTAGAGAAAGTAGTGCCAGGAAGCTGCAACCAGCGCAGGGAACACGGTAGTGTGTTATCCCTTCAACGTCACTAAACCGTAACGTCACTACACAGCACAACTCGCTAGCGCCCTCTTAGCCTCAGGTCAGTCAAGGAACTGCACCTAGGATAAGCGGTCGCCAGGGAGACTGTCCTGTAACCTACTGGGGATCGGGGCCCTCTGTAGTGAGGGCGGTATATATATCTTCCTTGGCCGCGCCAGGAATATATATATCTGAACCTCCGACCGTCACTACCAGCCTTCCCCAATCCCCAGTTGGTATGCTGCCACCAGTCCCTATTTTAGATATACGCCCAGTCCGTGAATGGGCCTATATCGGGTCAGGAACCAACCCTGGGTAGCGTTTTTGGCTTGAGCCGAGCTCACACGGACGTGCGTTCGTTATGCAGAATAAAAGGCAGGCCCACAATTACTTGAGGTAATTGATTATAATAATACACTAGATACACGATATACAACTAAATATACACAGGTATAAGGTCAGGCTAAACTATACAACAATGGAATACAACACACAGAATCACCACAGCATATCAGTTACCGGTTTCTTGATTTTCTTGTGACGCAGGGAGAGGATTCTGCGATCGCAGGCACGGTTCTTTGTTACAGGCTGAGGCCTACCACCGCATGGTCAAACTGCTCCTCCCCTTGGTGGCCTCAGCTGGTGCTCAGATGTTCAGCACCCCACTCTTGGGTCAAGTCTGACTTGTCTCTTGTCTGTCCTGCTATCTTACCTGCCCCGTCCCGCCCACTGCTGGTGAGGTCAGCTGGCTCAGTCTCCACCCTCAGGTCTAACTTCGATCAGAAGCCCAAATTCTATGGAACCCAATAACTTCTTCTGGGATGGTCTCATGATACCCCCAGGGGTTCCCATGGATTCGGGCCGCCGTAACCGACCTTTTGATATCAATTATGATACCATACGGTCCTCAGGAATGGCTCCGCGCTATATCTTGGCTTCCAGAGCACGTACAAACGTCTACCGCGGAGGCTTGTGTGCGCAATGGCTCCGGGACGCCGTGATATTTTTTTATTGGCCCATCCCACGCAACATGCGTGTACTATTCATGTTTCTATATCTTATGCCTCCATGCTTGTGACAGACAAAGAAACTAGTCCTATGGGACAAATGGTCAGGTACAGATAGACGAAGCACCCCCCCCTGCTGGCTGTGTTTCCTCTTTGAAGCTCCTAGCATTCAAGTGTTAAGTAGGCTTCTTATCTTACAGGAGCCTGGATGGGGGGAAACTATCTAGTTGACGTTTTAACAGAAGGTCCCAAGGGTGGGGGCTGCTGAAGTGTGGCCATCCCTGGATATGATTTATCATTACCAAGATGGCGGCTACAGGTTCATCACAGAAGGATACACTGGTCTGTCTACCACCAGAGTCCGAGCATCATCTGTAAGGGGTTTCCTTGGCCCTTCCGGCCTCTGATTGCTGCACTAGGCCCTAAGAGAAGCCAACTCCGAACTCCTGCTATGTCGCAAGTCTTGTAATGTAGTCAGTAGACAGTTCCCTCTATCACCTGTTCTTATTGCCTCTGGTTCCTAGGGCATGGCTCATGTCTTTTTCCTTCTCTTTTGTCAAGCCTCTGTGCCTGCTGCTCACTCGATCTGGGGGGTTCCATTCTGTTGAGCATGCCTCTGTGCCTGCAGCTTACTCGATCAGGGGGTTCCGTTGATCAGGCCTCCGTGCCTGCCACTCACTTGATGGGGGAGATTCCATTCTGTTGATCAATCCTACGTGCCTGCCGATCACCTGATTGAACGGTTCTGCTCCATTGCCATACTCTGGTCAACCCGAATTCCTTCTCCTTCAGACAGGTTCTCCACTCCTGGGTTAATCCACTTTCGATAGTAGTCTTGTGTTTCTAGCTACACTCTTCTATGGTTTGGCTGTAAGTCAGTAGAGGCCTTACTGCACTTGCAACTTGATACAAGTCTGGTCGATGACTGACCTCTTGCCCTGGCCCCCATAGCTTTTATATTTTCTAGCTGTGTCACAGCAGATCACATGTCCCTGGGTATCTGGCTTCTCTCATCCTCCCGTATAAGCAGTCCTTCTATCTGCAGTTCTTAAGTCATTTTTGGTTCCTACCTCCATTGTCTACTGGCAGCATCTGTTCACACCTGCTTCCCGGCATGTTCTTTTTATTTGCGTCATTCATCTCCTTACGGAAGCAGGGCTGAGCTGTTTTTGATTATTGCTGTTGACAGATCAATGATGGAAAACTGGAAATGCCGCTTTGTTGATGCATACGGCAGAGGATTATTTTCTGCTTTATGTATCCATAGGGCGGCATTTGCGGTTTTACATCACTGTCCTGTAAACAGCAGACATCAAACACAGCTCTGCCCTGCTTGTGTCAACTCTGCTGTGCCTAGATATTACAGGCTTCGTTTTGCAGGCAGAGGAGACTGCCGGCCTGTTCTTTTTGCTAGAAAAATGGGGGGTGGGCCCAACAGATCAATGATGTAAATACACAAATGCGTCTAATGTAATGTAGATGGCAGAAGATTAAATTGGGCTGTCAGACTAGTGTCCACGACCATAGAATACACTCTTTTATTTTGCACATACTAGAACCCAGCTGAGACTGTAAGCCAATGCTCGACCAGAAGCACTGGAACTACTACTGAACAGATTCAATGGCAACTGGAGGGTAAATAGAGCCTGAGGGGGCACCTTATTTAGATTGGTGACATGTGCAAAATGGGCAGATCTGACATTGAGTAATATTGACACAAAGGAATAACTACACACAGTACAGACCAAAAGTTTGGACACACCTTCTCATTTAAAGATTTTTCTGTATTTTCATGACTATGAAAATTGTACATTCACACTGAAGGCATCAAAACTATGAATTAACACATGTGGAATTATATACTTAACAAAAAAGTGTGAAACAACTGAAAATATGTCTTATATTCTTGGTTCTTCAAAGTAGCCACATTTTGCTTTGATGACTGCTTTGCACACTCTTGGCATTCTCTTGATGAGCTTCAAGAGGTAGTCACCGGAAATGGTCTTCCAACAATCTTGAAGGAGTTCCCAGAGATGCCTAGCACTTGTTGGCCCTTTTGCCTTCACTCTGCGGTCCAGCTCACCCCAAACCATCTCGATTGGGTTCAGGTCTGGTGACTGTGGAGGCCAGGTCATCTGGAGTAGCACCCCATCACTCTCCTTCTTGGTCAAATAGCCCTTCCACAGCCTGGAGGTGTGTTTGGGGTCATTGTCCTGTTGAAAAATAAATGATGGTCCAACTAAACGCAATCCGGATGGAATAGCATGCCGCTGCAAGATGCTGTGGTAGCCATGCTGGTTCAGTATGCCTTCAATTTTGAATAAATCCCCAACAGTGTCACCAGCAAAGCACCCTGACACCATCACACCTCCTCCTCCATGCTTCACGGTGGGAACCAGGCATGTAGAGTCCATCCGTTCACCTTTTCTGCGTCACACAAAGACACGGTGGTTGGAACCAAAGATCTCAAATTTGGACTCATCAGACCAAAGCACAGATTTCCACTGGCCTAATGTCCATTCCTTGTGTTCTTTAGCCCAAACAAGTCTCTTCTGCTTGTTGCCTGCCCTTAGCAGTGGTTTCCTAGCAGCTATTTCACCATGTAGGCCTGCTGAACAAAGTCTCCTCTTAACAGTTGTTGAAGAGATGTGTCTGCTGCTAGAACTCTGTGTGGCATTGACCTGGTCTCTAATCTGTGCTGCAGTTAACCTGTGATTTCTGAGGCTGGTGACTCGGATAAACTTATCCTCAGAAGCAGAGGTGACTCTTGGTCTTCCTTTCCTGGGGCGGTCCTCATGTGAGCCAGTTTCTTTGTAGCGCTTGATGGTTTTTGCAACTGCACTTGGGGACACTTTCAAAGTTTTCCCAATTTTTCGCACTGACTGACCTTTATTTCTTAAAGTAATGATGGACACTTGTTTTTCTTTACTTAGCTGCTTTTTTCTTGCCATAATACAAATTCTAACAGTCTATTCAGTAGGACTATCAGCTGTGTATCCACCAGACTTCTGCACAACACAACTGATGGTCCCAACCCCATTGATAAGGCAATAAATTCCACTTATTAAACCTGACAGGGCACACCTGTGAAGTGAGAACCATTTCCTGTGACTACCTCTTGAAGCTCATCAAGAGAATGCCAAGAGTGTGCAAAGCAGTCATCAAAGCAAAAGGTGGCTACTTTGAAGAACCTAGAATATAAGACATATTTTCAGTTGTTTCATACTTTTTTGTTAAATATATAATTCCACATGTGTTAATTCATAGTTTTGATGCCTTTAGTATGAATGTACAATTTTCAGTCATGAAAATACAGAAAAATCTTTAAATGAGAAAGTGTGTCCAAACTTTTGGTCTGTACTGTATGTACATTATTATAAGAGCATATTGTGATTTTAGGAATAAAGATAAACTCCATACAATGTTGTTGCAGTATATGTTCTGTTTTCTATAGTCGTGTGTTCGGTGTTGCTAACATCTGCAGGATATACTATATAAGTGAAAACAGGGACCCTATACACTGTCTAAGTAGAGACTCTGTATATGATATTTGCAATTGATGTTTGTGATTATGTAACCTTTTCATTTATTACAAATCCCATTTTGTATGCTGTTTCTAAACAAATTTATTTAATACAATATAGATTAAACATAGAGAAGTGTCAGTAAACTGGCTGTGATGATTAAATACTGAGAGAGATTATGTCTTTCATCCCCAGTTACCTTAATTGATTCATACCTTTTGATTACCGTGGTCTTGCTTTTATACTTCAAAATAACATAATGACATCTGCCACCTAGTGTCAGAAAACCATATGACATGTTAAATATATCAATTAGAGCTATTCTTTCACCACGGTTTTATATCACACACATTGTAATACATTACAATCTTTTCACCTTATTATTTCAGAGCCTTATCAAAGGCTCTGTTGTGTGCCAATGCAGATTCCATCATTTTTTTTTTACAGACAAAATAGCATTATATGCATCTACATCCATATGGTCCTCATCTGTTTTACTACTCAGTGTCAGTTTCACACGTTTGTGGAATATGGAGCATGTTTGGATTGGAAGACCAGGCCCAACTGCCAGGTCTCCTGACCTAAGCGAACAGCCTCATATGCATAAGTTAGATGTGGAGATCCAGAGGTTGTGGCAGGTCTTTTGAACACAGCATGGTCTGTGACCTTGGACACTGTGGAAGGGTTCTTACTGTGAAACAACATGCCACTGTAGTCTGCCTAAGCATGTAATATAAGAATGACTGAAGTCCACCAAACTGGGTCCTGCACCCTCAGAGCGTCTCTCCATTCTTGCTTATATAGTGGACTCCTGAGTGAGTTTCTAACATTAAAAAAAGATGTTAATGTCAGGACATTCTCAATAGCAGACTGATTGGCAGAACTATATTTCAATGTAGGTGTGTGCCTATAGATAATGTCTGACGAAAGAAACTGTACAAACTGTGGTAGATCGACTCGCTCGGCTCTCACAGAGGTAGACAGGGGAACACTTCTTGGAACACTTCTTGGGTTAACCTCCTACTGGTTTATTAGGACACGGCATAAACCACTGCAGGGTTCCAGAAAAAAACATGGCCATAGCGAGAAACCAAACAAAAATAAAGTATAGGATCGTTCATAAGTGAACGGGGCTTCACACTCTCTGAGCAGCACAACAAAGTTCACCAAAAAGTCCTTCTGTGGAGCTCTCTGACTTGTACACACACAGTCTGGAGACTTCCTTCTCCAAACAACACCAGAGGGAAAAAAACACAATGCTGGAGATTTACCTTCTCCAGCCACACCCTTGAGGTGGCAATGTGATGAGTAGGTGTCCGACCCATCTCACACCTACTCACAAAAAGCCCAACCCAAGATGGTTGATTAACCTCTTCAGCACATAACATGCTGGAGACAAACTTCTGGGTTTCACATCACGGAAGCGAGCAATCTCCGTGACAGATATCTCCCCTCACATACATCGCCAGTGACCCTGTCACAAAACGAATACACGGAACACTTAGTTATGCATATTTGGAAGTTATTAAAGGGAACCTGTCAGGTGGGTCCCCCATGCCAACCCAGCAGCAGTCAGCTATGTATGATTAAACTTCCTCCCCAACCATCCCTCTATAACATAATTGAGTTAAATAAATGCTTTAAAAAAGCATTTATATTGTCCCCGTTTCCTATGCTAATGAGGCTTTGACTAGTCGATGGGGCGTTAGTTTCCCAGACTAGTCAGCCCTCTTTCCATGTTATCACTTCTGGACATGCGCAGTGTGCGCCTCAGAAGCTGGGAAGCGTACATCTGGCTTTAGAGACACAGTGACAGAGACACAGCTGCCGGAATGAGCGCGCATGCGTGATAACAGGGGCATGATAATATGGAAGAGGGCTGACTACTCTGGGGAACTAACGCCCCATCAACTAGTCAAAGCTCTCATTAGAATAGGAAACGGGGACAATATAAATGCTTTATTAAAGCCTCTATTTAACTCAATTATGTTATACAAGGCTGGTTAGGGAGGGAGTTTAATCACACATAGCTGACTGCTGCTGGGTTGAAGGGCATGGGGGACTTCACAGGTTCCCTTAAGGCTATGTTCACACATTGTGTTTTTTCAGCGTTTATTTCTGCAGCACAACCTGATCTCTTGCCAGGAAAGTTTGTTGGGGATTTTGCTTGTTTTTTTCCTTGTATTTTCCAACATTTTTGCTGTGTCTTTCAGGACCCCAAAGTTCAGCTTTGCTTCCACTACAGAAGCATAAACACAGGTCACCAATGCAAGACATATGTGAAACCATATTAACCAGAATTACAAATGTAATAGTAGGAGGAGGTGAATTGTTCAGGAATAGTTTACCTAAGACACTGGCAGTGCATTGAGTTAGTAGGACACTATTTATTTTCACACTATGGTTGGCCATTGAATTGCTCAGGGATTGTTCAATTTCACACATCCCTCCCTGGGCCACAGGTATTGTTCAATCTCACACATAGGTAAGCCAATGTTTACTGTGTACTCATCACTAATTTAGTTTAACTGTACTATCCAAACTGACATCTCAGGTGACCAAGACAAGATGGTAAAATCATCAAAATAAATGAGTTTCACATACTGCTCTACTTGCTATTTTTCACTAAAAATGCAGCAAAACCTGACAGCTATGTTCACACTAGGCGTTTTTTCACTACCCATTACTTCCAATGGGTGAAAAACGCTGAAAAAATGCTGAAAAAATGCTGAAAGACGTGACATGCTCTATTCCTCAAAAAAAACATGCAAAGCACATATTACTGATCAAATAAAAAACAAGGTGTGTGCATAAGATTTCTGGAATCTCATAGACTTTGCTGGTACTGTAAAACGCAGCAGAAAATTTGCATAAAAAATGCTTAAAAAAACACAGCAAAAACGCAATGTGTGAACATAGCCTTAAGCTATGGGAGTGAGAGGACATCCAGAAAGAGACATGAAGACGGCTGCAGAAATAAAAAACAAAGTAGCACTCTGAAACACTGAGTATGCAAACATGAAATATATGAAATTTGAATAGCTAAAATTTATCATTTATTTCTATTTTCTAGAGCAGTAATTCTATTCAAATTTAATATATTCCATGTTCGCACTTAGCCTTGCAGTGTGCTACTTTGTTTTTTATTTCTGCAGCCGTCTTCATGTCTCTTTCTGGATGTCCTCTCACACATGGAGATAGATGCTCCTAGTAAGCACCTGTACACACCTATTTCTTGTTTTGGAAGTGTTTTTTCTGTTTGAGTAAGCTGTGGCTGGCAGACAACAACCCTGCAAACCGCCTCCAACCTGACAGAATCCCTGGTGCCTTTTTTGACCTGTAGACTTGACGCAAAATCATGGTCAAAATATGATGCACACATGCTGGTCCCACCAATCAGAGGAGGTGCCGTGTTTTGCGGCAGGTAGCAGGATGTTCGCGGGGCTCCTGTCCAGCAACTAGACAACTGAAGTATGTAGCTGATGGACCAGGGTCTTTTGAACTGATTCACTCATCTCTGATCATGATATTTTTTTAACTTTTTTATCATTATTGTAAATTACTGCTATTTGTGAGTGTCTGTTTGGACCAATGCCTATTTATCTGTTATTCTACTGTGTTAAATGAGTGGAGCAACTAGATTATTGGCAATACTGGACCTCTTACATAATAAATAACTGCTGTGCTCACTGGACCTCATTGCCTTTAATGGGGCCTCATGGATTTCCGTCATGTGTCCAGCATTTTTGACCGGATTTCTTACTGTCTCCTACTCTCTCTCATAATCTGTTTCATACTCTTGATTGCCATTTGATGGCTTTTCTGTTAATTAATCTGTCTTAAACGTTAAGAACACTACCAATTCGCGAAAACTATTGATCACTTTTTTGGCACTTTTTAAATTTGGTGTAGTGTCTAGAAAAGTTGCAATTTTTTAAGTAAACTTGTCACAAAACATAACTTGCACCTTATTGTTTCGTGATTTACACTAAAATCTAGCATAAACTGCACAGTAAATGTGAGTGTCTGTGCAAGTAAGATGCATCTCTCTAGAGTTTGCAGCACACAAAGGAATACATACATTTTAAGCCAAAGTAATACTGAAAGATTAGTTTTGCGTTATGTTTCTGTTTCATTATTTTATATTGTCTTTTTCCCCCATAGGCAAGAGAAATCTTCTGATTCTCAAATGCTTTGTAGCTGGATAATCCTCTGCTGTTTGTTTTTTTATAACTATACACTATGTCTAATTTTCCTTAGTAAAAAAATAAATCTCACTTTCACTGCATGATACTGAAAATGTTGCAAAACAATCTACATTTCAGAGATGAAGAAGCAAATAGAAAATGTCACGGAGAGTCTCTAGATGAATGCGTTTGATAGATACACCAATAACACAGAGCTAATGGGTTCCTTGATGCCCAATGAATATGGCCTCATTGAGATGTCAATGATTTTTCTTGTAAAATCGGTCTGAGTTTCATCACTGTTTTTGATCTGAGTTTCATCAGAATTTCATCAGTGTCATCAGAGTTTCGTCAGAGTTGGGTCAGAGTTTCATTAGTTTTTCACTGATGAGTTGAAAAAATGCTTTTCCACCTTCTCCTATCTATCAGTTAGTGAAAAATGGACAGAGCAGGGATTATTTCACGGACCCATAGACTTTCATTGATGATTTTGATTTGACTCGTGGATCAATATCGAACGTGGTAATATGTGGTCTGGTCATGGTGTGGTGGTACTTGTTCCTTGTACGTGGTATTATTTGGTTACTATAGGGTGTAATATGTGGCCTGGTCATGGTGTGACGGTATTTGTTTGTTGTATGTGGTATTATTCGGTCACTATGGCTTGGTAATATGTGATCAGGTCATGGTGTGACGGTATTTGTCCCTTGTATGTGGTATCATTCAGAATTTCAAAAAATGTATGTGACACATTCCTTTAACCCCTTTACAGCACAAGGCGTACTAATACGTACTTGCGCCCTGGGATTTAAGAGCCAGGTACGTATTAGTACGCCCTGTTGATTTCGCCCGCACACAGGCTGTGCGGGCGCAATCGCCGCCGGGTGTCAGCTGATTGTCACAGCTGACACCCAGGCTATGTGCAGGGAGCGGTGTCGCACCCCCCCGGCCCATTAACCCCTGCAATGCTGCGATCAAAGTTGATCGCAGCATTGCGGGGGCAATGGGAGGTGATCGCAATACTCACCTCCTCTCCCGGCCTCCAGCGCTATCTGCTGCGGCTTCCCGGATGTTGCCATGACGACCCGATGTCGTCTTGACAACCCGATGTCGTCATGACAACATTCGGGTCACCAGACAGCAGGAAGATATTTTGGTCATGCGCAGTGCATGACCAAAGTATTTTCTGCATCTGCAGCGCTAACAGCCTGTATGCAAAGTATAAAAGTCCAAAAAGTGTTAAAAAATGAAAAAAAAAAAAATTTTTTTGCAAAAATATAAAAAATAAAATAAAAAAAATAATCCACCAAAAATAAAAATATAATGTAGCCATCAATAAATATTATTATGAACCCCCCCCCCCAAAACTGTCCCACTAGTTAACCCCTTTAGTGAACACGGTAAAAAAAAAAAAAAAAAAAAAAACGAAGCAAAAAACAATGTTTTATCATCATATCGCCGAACACAAAATGGAATAACATGCAATCAAAAAGACAAATATAAATAAAAATGGTACCACTGAAAATGTCATCTTGTCCCGCAAAAAACAAGCTGCCATACAGCTCCATCAGCAGAAAAATAAAAAAGTTATAGCTCTCAGAATAAAGCGATGCAAAAATTATTTTTTTTCGATGAAAAACGGAACAGCATAAAAAAACCCCCATAAAAACAATTCCGGAATTGCTGTTTTTTGTTTATTCATTATGTTATTTATTATAGAAAGCGATCAAAAAATGTCATGTGCCTGAAAATGGTACCAATAAAAATGTCAACTCATCCCGCAAAAAACAAGCTGTCACATGACTCTGTGGGCCAAAATATGGAAAAATTATAGCTCTCAAAATATGGAGATGCAAAAACTAGATTTTTTAAAAAAAATGCATCTTTTAGTGTGTGACAGCGGTCAATCATAAAAACCCAATATGATTCTGGTATTGCTGTAATCGCACCGACCCGAAGAATAAAGTCGTCTAATCACTTATACCGCACGAGTAACGGCGTAAAAAATAAACTCTATGGTTAGGGTTGGGCTAGGGTTACTGTTGGGGTTAGGGTAGGGTTATGGTTAGGGTTGGGCTAGGGTTAGGGTTGGGGTTTAGGTTAGGGTTCAGCTAGGGTTAGGGTTGGGCTAGGGTTAGGGTTGGGGTTAGGGTTGGGGTTAGGGTTGGTCTAGGGTTGGGGTTAGGGTTACAGTTGGGCTACGGTTAGAGTTGGGGTTAGGGTTGGGCTAGGGTTAGGGTTGGGCTAGGGTTAGGGTTGGGCTAGGGTTGGGGTTGTATTAGGATTGGGGTTAGGGTTGGGATTTTTTTCAAAAGTAAAAAAAAAGATGACGATATGGTGACTAGTGTTGAGTGCAAGTGCTCGCTACTTGAGTTTTCATTGGGTGCTCGGGTATGCACTGAGTATCGCGGGTGCTCGAGTGACATGCTCGAGTCTCCGCCCCATATGCTTCGTGGCCAAAAAAACCTCACGGGGATTGCCTGCCATGCACGAGCGATCCCTGCAGGTTATTTTTTGAGTGTCTAATAACCGTGAAACATGCGGGCAAGGACTCGAGCATGTCACTCGAGCACGCGCGATACCTGGCGCATACCCGTGTACCCGATGCAAACTCAAGTAGCAAGCACTTGCGCTCAAGACTAATGACAACTTATTCAATATGATGACCTAATGTTATCAAATTCTGTGTCGTACCTCTGGGTTCAAAATGTTCACTATACCCCTTGATAAAATACTTGAGGGGTATAGTTTCCAAAATTGGGTCACTTGTGGGGGTTTCCACTATTTAGGCACATCAGGGGCTCTCTAAACGTGACATGGCGTCTGCTCTCAATTCCAGCCAATTTTGAGTTCAAAAAGTCACACAGTGCTCCTTCCCTTCTGAGCTCTGCCGTGCGTCCAAACACTGTATTTTCCCCACATATGGGGTATTGGCGTACTGAGGAGAAATTGCACAACAGTTTTTGGGGTCCATTTTCTCCACTTACCCTTGTGAAAATAAAAAATTGGGGCTAAAACATCATTTTTGTGGAAAAAGTTTCATTTTTTTATTTTCACGGCTCAATATTATAAACTTCTGTGAAGCAACTGGGGGTTCAAAGTGCTCGCCACACATCTAGATAAGTTCCTTGAGGGGTCTAGTTTCCAAAATGGTGTCACTTGGGGGGGTTTCCACTGTTTAGGCACATCAGGGGCTCTCCAAACGCAACATGGCGCCGCTAATTATTCAAGCAAATTTTACAATCAAAAAGTCAAATGGCGCTCCTTCCCTTTCGAGCCCTGCCGTGCACCCAAACAGTGGTTTTCCCCCACATATGGGGTATCTGCTTACTCCGGAAAAATTGCACAATAAACTGTATGGTGCAATTTCTCCTGTTACCCTTATGAAAATGCAAAATTGGGGTCTGAAAAACAGGGCGTCCGCTAATTATTTAAGCAAATTTTACATTCAAATAGTCAAATGGCGCTCCTTCTCTTCCGAGCCCTTCCGTGTGCCCAAACAGTGGTTTTCCCCAACATATGGGGTATCGGCGTGCTCAGGAGTAATTGCACAACAAATTGCATGGTGCAATTTCTCCTGTTACCCTCATGAAAATGCAAAATTGGAGGCTGAAAAACATTTTTGTTGCAAAAATGTGAAAATTTTATTGCACAACAAATTTTGGGGTCCATTCCAAAAATTCCTGTGAAGCACTTGAAGGGTTAATAAACTTCGGGAATGTGGTTTTGAGCACCTTGAGGGGTGCAGTTTTTAGAATGGTGTCACTTTTTGGTATTTTCTGCCATAAAGACCCCTCAAAGTGACTTCAAATGTGATGTGGTCCCTAAAAAATGGTTTTGTAAACTTCGTTGGAAAAATGAGAAATCGCTGGTCAACTTTTAACCCTTAGAGCTCCCTAATAAAAAAAAAAAAATTGGTTCCAAAATTGTGCTGATGTAAAATAGACATGTGGGAAATGTTATTTATTAACTATTTTGGGTGACATATCTCTCTGATTTAAGGGCATAAAAATTAAAATTTAGAAAATTGCAAAATTTTCAAAATTTTTGCCAAATTTCCATTTTTTTCACAAATAAACGCAAGTGATATTGAAGAAATTTTACCACAATCATGAAGTACAATATGTCACAAAAAAAGAATCTCAGAATCAGGGGGATCCGTTGAGCGTTCCAGAGTAATTACCTCATAAAGTGACAGTGGTCAGAATTGTAAAAATTGGCCTGGTCATTAACGTGCAAACCACCTTGGGTTGTAAAGGGGTTAAAGAAAAATAAATAAAAATATACCTAAAAAGAGTTGGACAATTTTGCACCGACCACTCGGTCCATGAAAAATCATGAACATGTGAAAAGCCCTAGAGACTATCATAGGTATGAGTGCTATCCATGAAAAATATGGATAGCACAATTTACCTGAAAAACTGACGTATGAATGAGCCCTAAGGAAGCATAATCTTTAAATTTGAATTACCAGACCAGATGCAGCGCACGTCTCTTACAAAGAAGTAATGCAGTTGGACGAATTATCCTATATGAGCAAACTGAGGGATGCTCTGTTTTCTAACTTCACATGCTTTTGGTCAGAAGTTCAATTGGTGTTCAGTAGGTGGGAATTGCACCCACTGCTTAGTGTTATCAGAGCTTCTGATACCACTTTACATAAACCAATTTCAGAAAAGTTTTAGCATGTCAGTGACAATTCAAAAGTTTACATTGGTAAGGATCTGGGTGCCAAGACAACAATTGATTCTTGAAATTAGAGGGTTAATCCCATTATCTACAGGATATGTGATAAATATTTGATAGATGTGGGTCCCACTCATATAGAAGTTGGGGCAACCCTGTTAAATGGCAGCAGGGCGCAGATGTTGCCGATTGGCTGTGATTGGATTTGAGGCAAGGTTGGTGATGTACAGGCTCAATGATAGATGGTGTATATGAACAAATAAAAAAAAGCCTAATACAGATCCATCATAGTAACCTGAAAGACCCCTCACATGAATGTATGTCAGTTATCACATTATAGTAAATGGTTTAGTACTTTATTCAGATATATAATGTGTTTTCACTCTTAAAAAATTCTTTATTTCCATTTATTTATTTATTGCCATTTCCGTTTGTGGCTCAACCATTACTCCCCAGCAACAAGCCCGCTGTCTTGGGGTCATTTTTGATTCAGATCTTTCCTTCACTCCTCACATCAAATCACTCGCTCGTTCATGTCATCTACACCTCAAAAACATCTAAAAAATCAGGACTTTTCTCACCTTTGACTCGGCAAAAACTCTTACTAGAGCTATTATTCATTCTCGTCTGGATTACTGCAACTCTCTACTAATCGGTCTCCCTCTTACTATACTCTCCCATCTCCAATCCGTCCTTAACACAGCAGCCAGGATCATATTCCTCGCCAACCGCTACTCAGATGCCTCTTCCCTGTGCCAGTCATTGCATTGGTTGCCCATCCAATATAGAGTTCAATTTAAACTTATCACGCTTACCCACAAAGCGCTCCATGCTTCAGTACCCCCCCTACATCTCCTCCCTCTTCTCAGTCTACCACCCTACACGTGCCCTCCGTTCTGCCAATGACTTAAAACTAAAATCCTCCATAATCCGAACTTCCTACTCCCGTCTCCAAGATTTCTCGCGTGCTGCGCCAATTCTTTGGAATGCACTACCCAGGACAGTTCGATTAATTCCCAATACCCACAGTTTCAAGCAGACCCTAAAAACCCATTTCTTTAGACTGGCGTATCGCCTCCACACACTATCTGTCCGCCCAAGTTTTCTACCATATTAAAATCTTCAATTTCAGGTTCATATCAACCATGCACTTAATAGCCTCGGTCAGGACTGCACACATACTGGCAGGCGACCAGTCCATGTATTATTATTTATCCTATTTAGTATATCAAGGCTGCATTATACAATATATGTACATTCTACCTTTTGTGTCTCCCCCATTTCCTCATAGACTGTAAGCTTGCAAGCAGGGCCCTCACTCCTTTCGATATGAGATATGCTTATTCTGTATTGTCTGTATAAGTCCCCCATAAAATTTGTAAAGTGCTGCGGAATATGTTGGCGCTATAAAAATAAAAAATTATTATTATAATTTAATACATGTCACAAAAAATAATTACTTGATACAAATACACTTATATGTGACCCCAGACACACCTTGGAAATTAATTTTGATACTTACTGTTAGTATATTAATTAAAGTCACCACTAAGTGTCTATATACAGTGGGGGAAATAAGAATTTGATCCCTTGCTGTTTTTGTAAATTTGCCCACTGACAAAGACACGAACAGTCTATAATTTTAAGGGTCATTTTAACATTGAGAGATAAAATATACCAAAAAATCAAGAAAATCCCATTGTATAAATTAGATAAAATTTTTTGCATTTTGCAGTGAGGAAAAAGTATTTGATTCCTCTGGCAAACAAAACTTAATACTTGGTGGCAAAATCCTTGTTGGCAAGCACAGCAGTCAGACGTTTTTGTAGTTGATGATGAGGTTTGCGCACATGTCAGGAGCAATTTTGGTCCACTCCTCTTTGCAGATCAGCTCTGAATCATTAAGATTTTGTGGCTGTAGCTTGGCAACTCGGAGCTTCAACTCCCTCCATGTGTTTTCTATGGGATTAAGGTCTGCAGACTGGCTAGGCCACTCCATGACCTTAATTTGCTTCTTTTTGAGCCACTGCTTTGTTGCCTTGGCTGTATGTTTTGTGTTATTATCTTTCTGGAAGACCCAGCCATGACCCATCTTCAATGCTCTTACTGAGGGAAGGAGGTTGTTGGCCAAAATCTCGCAATACATGACCCCATCCATCTTCCCTTCAGTATGGTGCAGTCGTCATGTCCCCTTACTGAAAAGCACCCCCAAGGTATAATGTTTCCCCCACCATGCTTCACAGTTGGGACGATGTTCTTAGGGTTGTACACATCCTTATTCTTCCTCCAAACACAGCGAGTTGAGTTAATGCCAAAGAGCTCAATTTTTGTCTCATCTGACCATAGCACCTTCTCCCAATAACTCACAGAATCATCCCGGTGTTCATTGGCAAACTTCAGACGGGCCTGCAAATGTGCCCACATTAGCAGGGGGACCTTGCGGGTACTGCAGGATTTTAAACCTTTAAGGCGTAATGTGTTACCAATGGTTTTCTTGGTGACTGTGGTCCCAGCTGCCTTGAGATCATGAACAAGTTCCCCCCGTGTAGTTTTAGGCTGATCTCTCACCTTCCTCATAATCAAGGATACCCCACGAGATGAGATTTTGCATGGTGCCCCAGATTGATGTCGATTGACAGTCATTTTGTATTTCTTCCATTTTCTTACTATTGCACCATCAGTTGTCTCCTTCTCAGCCAGCGTCTTATTTATGGTTTTGTAGCCCATTCCAACTTTGTGCAGGTCTATGATCTTGACCCTGACATCCTTAGAAAGCTCTTTGGTCTTGCCCATGTTGTAGAGGTTAGCGTCTGACTGATTAATTGAGTCTGTGGACAGGAGTCTTTTATACAGGTGACTATGTAAGACAGCTGTCTTTAATGCAGGTAACGAGTTGATTAGGAGAATCTAAGTAGTCTGTAGGAGTCAGAACTCATAATGGTTTGTAGGGGATCAAATACTTTTTTCTCACTGCAAAATGCAAATAAATTTATTTAATTTATACAATGTGATTTTGTTGATTTTTTTGGGGGGATATTCTATCTCTCAATGTTAAAATTAACCTACCCTTAAAATTATAGACTGTTCATATCTTTGTCAGTGGGCAAACTTAAAAAAACAGCAAGGATCAAATACTTATTTCCCCCACTGTATAAAGGATTTCCATTATCTGTAGGCTAATGTTCAGTTCTAGGCTGCTCATACATTTTATATATTTGCATTTACCTTGCGATGTAATAATTTTGTGTATTTTTTAAAATATATTTGAATACAATTAATTATTATATTTTAACATTCTTTGGAAAGTTTTTTCACCCCTATGGCTCTCAGTTCTTTTCTTGCATTATATGGATGGTGTATAGTCTGAATACAGAATATGAGTCTAGCATAAAAGATCATTGAGGTAGGGGCACAATTCTCAGCTGAGCAATTCTATCTCTTAGTTTCAAAGGTGAGTGGGGATATCAGGAGCTGGAAACTCTCAAATCAAAGCTTCCGATAGGTCCTCATGAAATTTAGTTTTCTGAAACTAGATCAAGCAGAAGAAAGACGGCACTCTGTTCTCCTCGGTTCAATGCTTTATTAGAAATCCATGTGCACAATGACATACAGTGCAGTCTTTAAAGCATCTGATGCGTTTCAGAATACAATTGTTTTCTGAAACGCGTCAGATGCTTTAAAGACTAAACTGTATGTCATTGTGCACATGGATTTCTAATAAAGCATTGAACCAAGGACAATGGAGTGCCAAGTTTCTTCTGCTTGAAATACTTCTTTGCCTGCTCCGGTTGCCATACACTCAGGATGCGATTAATGCAGGTATGGTAAGCTGTCATTGTTTGTATTGGTTCTGAGACTAGAGGAACGTTTTGAATATAGCAGTAGGGTGTAGTATGAGAGGTCACATATGTTTTGGCCTGGTGCAAAAATACATTGGTGCAGAAAAGTAGAACGACAGAAATTTTAAGGACAGCACATAGGAATTCTGCAAGAGAATCTCACAATTAGACATTGGATTGCTAACAATAAATGATAAAACACACACATTGGAAAACAATTCTGTAAATATGAATATCAGTGAAGAAGTTTTCATGCAGCAAAATAGTGACCTGGAGAAACTCAGTTATGATGCAAACAGCAAAAGCTGCTGAGCTCAGTGATTGGTTGCAGCGTTGTCTATATGAGGTCATTGCTGCAGTCAATCAACAGAGACTGGGGCAGTGGCAGAAAGGCAGTGCTGGTCCAATGGAGGGTAAATAAACCACAATTTGTGTATTTTTTTTACACATCACTGCATATAACCTTTATGCACATATAGCTTTTTACCATACTAAATATATATACATATATACATATATATATATATATATATATATATATATATATATATACAGTATATATATATATATATATACATATATATATATATATATATATATGTACATTTGGTGCTATTCCAAACTCTGTTCATATACTTTTAAACTAAAAATGCATGGCTCTGCTCTTATTATGTATGTAGGGACCACTGGGAATCGGCTAATGGGGTAACCAGAGTCACACAAGTGTGAGTTACAGAGGTGGAAACAACACCTATCAGGCGTTTATGGTGTATCCTATGGATATATCATGCATACTTAATATGGGAAGACCTTGTTAAAGGGGCTCTCCGAGAATAAGATATAATTATGTTCCTGATATAATTCAAATTGCAGTCTGTTCTAGTCACGTGTCAAAATGGGCTGCAGACCGTAGACATACAGTTCACGAGACCTGAGTCTCAACTGTCAACAGCTGTATCACACATTCCTCAGTCGTCAGCTGGGAGCACGGCTGTCATATGTGAAGAAATAAATCTTTCTCTCTGAGCACAAAGGGGGTTATCTGCAGCTTCATCCTCCTCAATGTTTATTTTTTGCTAGTTGGGCTCATTGAGTCTCTGTACCTGGCAATAAAGCTGTCAGAGCGCCGAAGGTGGAGGAGTAGGATGAAGATCGCCTCGCTGAGCACAACATAGCTTAAAACATATTTTTTCACATCTCACAGCCGTGCTGCTGATGGGGTATATGTGATACAGTTCGTCAGTTGAGATGCAGGTCATGAGAGCTGTATGTCTTCAGTCTGCAGCACATACTGACACGTGACGAGGACAGGCTACAGTTTGAATTATATCATGGACTCCAACTTATATAATTCTTGAAGAGCACTTTAACCCCATAATAGTACGCACCAAGTCATAACCCCCTGTTCAGCGTGGGCTTCAGCGCTGAGCCCACACTAAACCGTGCACATGACAGCCGACATGTGCCAGCAACAGGTACGGATGAAATCGAGATCCACCCCCGGCTGTTAACTAGTTAAATGCCACTGTCAATTTCTGACAGCGGCATTTAACTCGCGCAAACCGGATGCACGTCTCTTACCCCGCCCATCGGCGACCCAGGCACCCAGTGGTCGGCGCTCATAGCAAGTGAGCAAATCTGCTGCACACAGGCGATCTGCTCATCTCCCATGAAGACTATTGAAGCATGCAAAAAGTGTAAAAAAATGTTTTTAAAAATATTAAAAAATAAAAAATATATAAAAGTTTAAATCACCCCCCTTTTGCCCCATTCAAAATAAAACAATAAAAAAAAACACACATACACATATTTGGTCTCTCCACGTTCAGAATCGCCCGATCTATCAATATAAAAAAAGAATTAATCCGATCGGTAAACGGCGTAATGAGAAAAAAATTCTAAACCCCAGAATTACGTTTTTTTTGGTCGCCGCAACATTGCAAGAAAATGCAATAACGGGCGATGAAAAAATCGGATCTACCCCAAAATGGTATCAATAAAAACATCAGCTTGGTGCGCAAAAAATAAGTCTTCACCAACCCCAGATCCAGAAAATGGAGACACTACTGGTCTCGAAAAATGGCGCCATACACTATATGGTAAAACCAGTAAAGTTGTTCAAATGTTCAACTCGTTGCGCAAAAAAATAATCCCTCAAATGGCCATAATGACAGAAAAATAAAAAAGTTATGGCTCTGGGAAAAAGGGGAGCAAAAAAACGAAAACGCAAAAACGGAAAATGTTCCGGTCATGAAGGGGTTAAGCAGTGTTTGTAAAATATTTTTTTGCACATAATTATTAAAGGTCTAGCTAGAAAACAAGCTTTGGTGTTATTTTTGTATAACATTTTAAAATGTTTAGTTTTCTAGAATAGTTGCTTTTCCTGAGCGAGTAGTTGTATGCCATTCGCTCTGTATCCAGTAGCCTTGTGAACAGTTAATACATCAACCTTGTGTATAATTTATACAATAAACAAAGTCACATGTACCCCCCATAATTTAGATGTAAGCAAATGTTGATTTATTCAGGAAGGCGAAAGCCAGAAGCACAGCCCAAAGCAACAAATTGTGAATTAAACTAGGACAGGAGCAGGCTAGTCTATAATAACATTTGTATAATTTTATTTTTGCCCTTGGCTCAGTTCATTTCCTCTTACAGTAGACACATGAAATTGGTTCTTCAGCCACCTAAGCTGATGTTCAATGTTAAACGGCAAAAAAAGGAAAAATGCAAAATATTATAACCATCCTAGACTTTGTCTTTTTAATCAGTAAGGCATGAATTCCTGGGTCATTTCTGACAATAAATATCCGCCTTAAGAGTTTTGCTGCCTTCAAAGTTTCTGAACAGCTCTGTTTAACCTGGAGATACATATATTTTTTCTTTCTCTGATGGAACTCTTAGAACCGGGATTCTTAAATAGATGCAAATGTTTCGCTGTTTTTATTCTTCTGTTTTGGCCCCAGGGGGAGCTCAGACTTGCTCTGCTACCCTTTCAGCACTGAAGTAAAAGACCATATGAGAACTACAACACTATGTGGTAAATCTTATAGACATCACAGTGACAAATAAACACCATTGAGCAAATGCGTCTAATAAATACCTCATCAGCCGCTCTCATAAAACTTTCATTAGCCTCGACCTGATGGATTTTAAAAAGAAGCACATTAAAATGTTGGATGTTTCCTCTTTCAATACTTAATTAATATTATGAGCAGAATTTCCTGCTTAAAGATCTGAAATGTATGCATAAATTTATCGACTTCATTGTCTGCCTGCTTAGTTTAACCTTGTTATTTTTTCTTGTTGTTGCAAAGACATGGCACAAAATTTTCACCCTCTGCTTGTGGGTTTGCTAATGTACTAGTGATTCGGTCGACAGGGGTAGAGGTACTTGGATACCGGGATGGATGGGCTACTTCTGTGGGGATCACGGTTGGTCGGTTCCCGGTTCCGTGCCCTGGACCGTCAGTAAAGGGATGGGGGTGAGGATGATGAGAGTATTGTGTCCTGACGCCTCCTGTGGTAACTGGTAAAGTCGGTTACCAGCGCTGTGTATGGTTGCTGAGGTGATCGGCATACGGCTTGTACGAACGCTATAGGCAGTGATGTCAAAGTAGGCACACACACACATTAAGTCTTTGTTTCAGTACCTTTCTTTTACTGATGTCCGGTAACAGGTACAGTTCAGGAGGGTAACCAGGTTTTCGGTGCAGGTAGAGATATTCACTCTGGAGATTTGTGAGGCCTCCTCTAACAATGTGTGCGTTTTTTGGGATCAGTCCTGCCTTAAGCTGAACCTGCCACCTTTTACTTTCTTTGGGGTCCTTCTCCACAACTGACAATGAGGACCTTTCCTTGGGGCTACCAATTCTCTTTCTGGGCCCCTGGTCCTATACTTGGTCAAGTTTGGCGACTCTTTCCCCTTCTTCTTCAGGGGGAGTAGATCCTCCTGATCTGTCCAGGTTTTCTATGCTATTCCTGAATTAATAGCAATGTCGGACTCTGGTGTCCGGATGAGCTAAAGGGATAATAGTTTTATCTCTTTCTTTCTTTCTCCTTCTAGCCTCCGTCCCTCTCTCTAGGGCGCTTCACAACACAGACCCGTTTTCTAGTTCAGGGCTTCACTGGTCCCCGGCCAACAGCTCTCTCTGTCTCCCTCCTCCTTCACCCCTCTCAAGACTAACTGCCGCTTTTTCTGTCTCCCTGGAAACTGACTCCTCCCCTCAGACCTGGGATGGAAGGTGTTGTGTGTGCCCAAGAGTACATCTCTCCCTGCACCTATGGATCCTGTGGTAATCCCCCGCAGGGGTGCCACATTCCCCCCTAGTTAACTTCAGTCCTCCGGGACTGAAACATTTTTTTTTTTTTATCAAAGATAACATAACATTAACAGTTATATTTGTAATTTGAACAGAGTCTCAAAAATAAAATTTACAATAACCAGGGAAAATGGGAAAAACGGATAACCAGTCCATACAACGCTAGTCGATCTGCTGCAGGCTGTTAAAGGGAAAGTGTTTTTGCCACCACCAGTCCAGTGGCTTCGGTCCATTCTTAAAAATTTTCAAACAAAAAAGTTTCAGACGTCCACGCAGGTAAAGTCTCTTTAGGCTTAAAGATTCAAATAAACTTAATAATTCACAATACACAACAAAACATTTACTACGTGTTCCTCGGCGCAAGGGTCCCAGGTACTGCAGGGGCCTCTCCCGGTCATAAGCACTGTAGGCTCTTTGGCCCTGGGGTCACCTATTGGCCAAGATTTTGCTCTCCCTATACAGTTTCTTACGCTAACTCTACTAACCCTTTTTTTTTTATGTTGTGTACCTGGTGTAACCTGTTTTGGTCTACTCGTCACCCTTCTATATACTGACTTTAACTACATATTTACATTTTTGAACCTATTTACATTTCCCTTTTGTTATCGTTTACTCCCTGTATCTGAGTGGTGGGTGTCCAAAATTAATACGTGATGACCTCCGTAAAACTGGTATCCCACTGGTGCGTAAGCCTGGTGTGGAGCGAACACTACTTACTTATGTGTTGGTCTACGTAGCACAGGTATTCCGGAGTGTCTTCCCACTCCCCTAGTGGGAATGGCAGGTACACCGATTGCAGGATTCCCTAGCTCGGCTGCAGCAGGTGGTTCTTCTGCTCTTGATCCTTCTACTGGTTGTGGGAATGTCAACATGGGAATCAAATATGCTCCTTCTATTCGGGGCTAATCTGCGGGTAACTCTCCTAAGATTGTCTTAATTGTCCTTGGCGTCTCTTCTTCTAGTATGGGACAAGGGATATATTCTTTTTGTTGTAAGGGTTGAGGACACTTCTTTAAGTGGTCTCGGGACACTGTTGCTGTTGTTTTTCCGTTATCCTTGCTGATTAGACAGGTTTTCTGTTTGTCAAAATTGGATGGTAATACAGTGTATGGTTCTTCTTCCCATTGATTATCTAGCTTATGAAGTCTCTTTTTCCTTTTCAAAACCAATTCTCCGGGGGTTAACGGGATTCCTTGTGCGTTTTTATTGAAATTGGTTTCTTGTCTTTCTCTGGATTTTGCTAGACTTTTCTCAACACACTCCTGTATTTTCTTATATTGTTCTGTTCTTCTAGTATCCCAATCTGCACTTGAGTGGTCTTCCTCAGGAACTACTATGCCCATTTCAAAGTCCACTGGCAATTTTCCTGGTCTCGCTCTCATCAAGTATGCCGAGTTGCAATTAGTTGAACTTACTGGGATGTTGTTATAGATGTCAATAAGATCTGGTAATTTCTCTGGCCATCTGTTTCTGTCTTCCAAGGGTAGAGTCTTCAGCAATTCTATTACCACGTGATTAATTTTTTCGCACATTCCGTTAGTTTGGGGATGGTAAGGCGTGGTACGAATTTTCTTGCATCCATACAATCTACAGAACTCTTGAAATATTTCCGCTTCAAAGGCAGGACCCTGATAAGTCAATACCTGTTCTGGATATCCATGTGGCCTGCAGAAATAAGCTTGAAAGGTTCTTGCTGCTGTCTGAGCTGTTTAGTCCTTCACAGGAGCAACCACTAGGAATCTGGAATAGTGCTCCACCATGGTAAGAGCATAAGTATAGCCTGATCTACTGGGTGTGAATTTGACATGATCCAAGGCTACTAGTTCCAAGGGCTGTTTGGTTATGATAGGCTGGAGTGGTGCTTTCTGGTTGTTACGATCTCCTCTTCTTAATGAGCATGGGCCACAATTTTTACACCATTTTTCTATGGAAGACCTCATGCCAATCCAATAAAACCTCTCACATAACAGTATTTCCAGTTTTCTCCATTCAAAGTGTCCTGCTCCATTATGGTACGCTTCCAATACCATTTGGACGTCTCTCTTTGGAACCACAACTTGCCATACCATTTCATGTGTCCTTGGATTGATATACCGTCTGCACCATTGGTTTTTATAGCTAAATAACCTGCTTCTTTCTTTCCACAGGTATTGAGCCTCTGGGGGAGCATTCTTCTCAATTTTGGAATCCGGTTGGGTTACCAGCCTCTTCACTAGGCTCACTGCCGGATCGCTGTCTTGGGTTTCTTTCCATCCATAATGAGGCAGCGGGTTTAGTGCAACATCCTGATGGTTCTGGTAGATATGGGTTTCAGTCATTTTCCATTTTCTACATTTATGGAAAGCTGGAAGTTCTATTTCCTCCAAGTCATCTGTTTCTTCTTCAAGCCCTTGCAAATGTACTTGAGGGTTTCTGGAGAGGGCATCAGCATTTGCATTTCCACGGCCAGCTCGGTACTTGATGGTAAAGTCATAATTCGATAGCCGGGCCATCCAACGCTGCTCCAATGCACCAAGTTTTGCAGTATCCAAGTGTGTTAGCGGATTGTTGTCCGTAAAGATGGTAAATTTTGAAGCTGCTAAGTAATGCTTGAACCTCTCCGTGACTGCCCAGACCAAGGCCAGGAACTCCAACTTAAAAGAACTGTAATTTTCCGGGTTCCTCTCAGTAGGTCGAAGTCTTCTACTGGCATAGGCAATTACTCTTTCCTTGCCTTCTTGTATTTGGGACAGTACTGCTCCCAGGCCTACATTATTTGCATCCGTGTAGAGGACAAATGGTCAGGGCCTGTTTCATTTGTTGGAAGGAGTCTTCTTGTTTCTTTCCCCATTCCAATGGCGGCTCTGAAGACCTTCTCTTCTTAGCTTGGCCTACCAGAAGATCTTGTAGGGGCGCTGCCATCTTCGTGTAGCCCTTAATAAATCTTCTGTAATACCCAACCAAACCTACGAACTGACGTACCTCTCTGACGGTGGTCGGCCTCTGCCAGTCCTGGATAGCTGCCACTTTTTCCGGATCTGGTGCTACGCCATCCGTGCTGACCACATGCCCTAGGTATTGGACTTTTGGCTTCAGCAGGTAACATTTAGATGGTTTGAGCTTCATTCCATACTTTGTTAGAGCTGTAAATACCTCCACCAGGTGTTCCAGATGTTCTTCATAGGTTTTGGAATACACTATGACGTCATCCAGGTATAAAAGTACCGTCTCAAAATTCCGGTGTCCCAGGCAGCACTCCATGAGTCTCTGAAACGTCCCCGGTGCATTGCATAACCCAAATGGCATGCTATTGAATTTGCATAGGCCCATTGGGGTTGTGAATGTTGTTTTCTCCCGGTCTTCTTCTGCAACGGAGACCTGCCAATACCCACTAGTGAGATCTAATGTGGAGAAATACTTAGCAGTCTTTAATGCAGCAAGAGACTCCTCTATCCGGGGTAACGGGTAAGCATCTTTGTGAGTGATCTTATTGACCTCCCTGTAATCCACACACATCCTCATAGTGCCATCTTTTTTTCTGACTAAGACCAAGGGGGCCGCCCAGGGACTACAGCTATCTCTTATAACCCCGGCCTCCTTCATGTCCTGCAGCATCTCTTTAGCACACTGGTAGTGGTTTGGTGGGATGGGTCTATGTCTCACTTTAATCGGGGGATGATCTCCTGTGGGTATGTGATGGTGTACCCCTTTTATCCTCCCAAAATCTAATGGATGCTTACTGAATACTTGGCTAAACTCTTGTACTACCCGGTAAACTCCTTGCTTCTGGTGGTCGGGAGTGGCATAAGTCCCTATTTGCAACTGCTGACACCACTCCTCTAGCTGTCCCTTGGGGTTGTTGTCCTCCGCTTGACTTGACGGGGGCAAGGGCTCTAATGTCTGTATGTTGTTATTACTGACAGTGTACAGCTTTGCTACAGTAGCATACCGGGGTAGTTTCACTTCTTCCTCACCACAATTCAACACATGGATTGGTACTCTTCCCCTGCGTACATCCACCACCCCTCTAGCTGTCAGCAGTGTAGGTCTATGCTCTGAATATATCGGCTCTACAATTGCCTGGTATTCCTTTCTTCTGATACCCATAGCTGCTCGACACCATATCATCATTTCACTGTTTAGTGGTAATACAATGGGAAACGGATCCGTTACCTGCGCACTGCCAATCTCCTCCGCAGACAGATTTACTTGTTGCTTGTGATTTAAGGCATGGATTTCTCTTTGAAGGACTCTCCTCCGCCCAATACCAGCAGTCTCTGTAATCTGTTGGAGTAAAAACATCACTTCTTCAAGGCAGTTTTCAATCACATTAGTACCAAGCACCATGTAAGGACATTTCTTTTTGGGGTCATCTTCTACCACACTTGGCCTCTCAACTCCACCCTCCCCAGCTTTATTGTCACCTCTCTAAACCCCACCTGATTCAGTGGTTGACCATTAGCTGCTAAAATGACAAAACTAGAGTCTGGCGGGCTAAGATCAGCATCAGACCAAAATTGCTTGTAAAGGATATGTGGGATGGTGGTGACTTGTGACCCAGTGTCCAATAGGGCCGATGTGGGGATTCCTTCTAGCGTAATGTTGAGGTACGGATGGCCTCCCACATACCGACTAAGCCAGTCATATGGGCCCTGCCGTTTTATTCCTGGGGGTTGGCCCTGGGACCCAGGAATCTCGGGTTTAAACAACGTCTTCTTGCAAAGTGGCCCGGTTTGTTGCAACGAAGGCAAACGGGTTGTCCTGAAGAATCCGTGTGGTCGGTGGCTCTGCGTCGGATGGTGCGTTGGTCCCCTGAACGGGCAACTTGTTGATCCCCTCCACGGGCGACATGGCTCTGCGTTGGAATGGTGCATTGGTCCCCTGCACAGGCGACATGAGCTTTCTCCTCATCCACGGAACATCCTCAGGGGATTCAGCTAACTGGATTTTGCTTTGTGGTTGTGCCTCCGGTCTGGCTTGCAAGAGTTTTAGCACATAGTCCATGTTTTTGGTTAGTTGTAACACTTGATTACGTACGTCATCAGCAGATTCGGGTACGACAGCTTGTCCTACCGCTTTTATAGAGTCTTTAGGGGTAGGCTCTAAGTTCATGTGAGAGGTATTAACCTGCCAGGATGGGATTGCAGGTTTTGCAGGTAATGGGTCTCGTAGTACAGTTATAGCACGGTCCTTTAAGGTATTAAAATCCACATCTGGATGATCAAGGACCCACATGTGCACCTGCTGACGGTGGAAGTCTGATCTCAACCCATTCATAAACTGTTCTGCAAGCAATTTATCTTCGTCTTGCACACTTGCTGGATCTACCTGTTTTATGGACCGGAGTGCCGCTTGTAAACGTAGGGCAAAGTCTCTGATGGTATCTTGCAGTCTCTGCTTGCATTGGTAGAATAGCATCCTTAGTTCAGACTGTGTGCATTTTTCAAAAGCAGCTTTGAGCTTATCAAACACATTTTCTATAGAGTCTCCATCAGCATCGCTCCAAGTCTCAGCTTCTAGCTCCGCTGCATCTATTAATTGTCCCTGCACAACGGAGGCTCGCTGCTTTCCTGTCATTGCATACTTGTCCAGCACCGCACACATTTTACGTTTGAAAGCTGATAAGGTACCTTCATACTTCGGTAACCATTTGGCCCCCGGTACATACGGCAAGGCAATTGGCATTATCGGGGCCATCGCTCCAGATGCTGCGGCCCCCTCACCAGCTGAGGAACCGCCTGCTGCTGTGTCTTGGGCATCCCCTCCCTCAAGGTCTCGGATATTGTTTGCTTCACTCATGACGGTGTCCCCCTAGTTAACCTTTGCCAGATGCTACGATTAACTCCTTCAATAACCGATGACTCTATCCTCGCGCTCCTTTAGCCGCGCCCCTGCGACTCTCTCCGCTCTGTGATGCAGTTTAATTTCTCTATGACGCAGTAATGATGGCCTGTTTTACAGTACACAAACTTCCAATAAAGTCCAATTTAAGCACACAGTACCCGGTTCTACCGGGCTCGGTATCCTGTTCGTGATACCAAACTGATTTGGTCGACAGGGGTAGGGGTACTCGTATACCGGGATGGATGGGCTACTTCTGTGGGGATTACGGTTGGTCGGTTCCTGGTTCCGTGCCCTGGACCGTCAGTAAAGGGATGGGGGTGAGGATGATGGGAGTATTGTGTCCTGACGCCTCCTTTGGTAACTGGTAAAGTCGGTTACCAGCGCTGTGTACGGTTGCTGAGGTGATCGGTATACGGCTTGTACGAACGCTATAGGCAGTGATGTCAAAGTAGGCACACATACACATTAAGTCTTTGTTTCAGTACCTTTCTTTTACTGATGTCCGGTAACAGGTACAGTTCAGGAGGGTAACCAGGTTTTCGGTGCAGGTAGAGATATTCACTCTGGAGATTTGTGAGGCCTCCTCTAACAATGAGTGCATTGTTTGGGATCAGTCCTGCCTTAAGCTGAACCTGCCATCTTTTACTTTCTTTGGGGTCCTTCTCCACAACTGACAATGAGGACCTTTCCTTGGGGCTACCAATTTTCTTTCTGGGCCCCTGGTCCTATACTTGATCAAGTTTGGCAACTCTTTCCCCTTCTTCTTCAGGGGGAGTAGATCCTCCTGATCTGTCCGGGTTTTCTATGCTATTCCTGAATTAATAGCAATCTTGGACTCCGGTGTCCGGGTGAGCTAAAGGGATAATAGTTGTATCTCTTTCTTTCTCCTTCTAGCCTCCGTCCCTCTCTCTAGGGTGCTTCACAACACAGACCTGTTTCCTAGTTCAGGGCTTAACTGGTCCTCAGCCAACAGCTCTCTGTCTCTCTCCTCCTTCACCCGTCTCAAGACTAACTGCCGCTTTTGCTGTCTCCCTGCAAACTGACTCCTCCCCTCAGACCTGGGGTGGAAGGTGTTGTGTGTGCCCAAGTGTACATCTCTCCCTGCACCTATGGATCCTGTGGTAATCCCCCGCAGGGGTGCCACACTAGTATCTAAGGGGTAAGCGTTCTCCTTGTGGAGAGTGACATGCCAGGTCTGGCATGCCAGTATGAGGAGACTTAAACGCCTTGCATGCTTCTCTGAGAAATTAAATATGCAAATTGTCTTTTCAGAGAGGAAGAGGACTTGAACTCTAGTGCCATCTATTGGAAGTAGGAATCTTATAAATCATTATCGACCCTTTAACGAGACTTGAGTCTCTCATCTTTATCCTAAGTCATATTTCATGGCTCATTAAAGAGTTGATAATAACTTGTAGGATTGCTACTTCCAATAGGTGGCACTAATGTACTAGTAAAGGTCTCTCCTGGACACCCTGTGGTTCTACTCACCTGGACTTAGATCACCATAGGATCTTGTGGTGATTAAGGTTTAGTTCAATAGAACTGAGGGAGATTAGCGTTTTGCTTTTTTAATATGAATGCTAAAATGTGCCTATATTATGGCATGTGTATTTTGTTCAAGTTTGTAGCATATTAAGTAGTTTATAATGCTGTCAAACTTTGACTATGGTCAGCTCCTGATCTGTCTGTTTGAATTGAACCTGTCATGAGAATTCTACCTATTCCTATTGGTATATTCTCCGATTTTGAAGTTATCCTCTATCTATGAGATAGAGAGAACTTCCTTACCATTGAGGCATAACTGCTGGGACCCCACTGATCCTTAGAACTAGAACCCCATATGAATGGAGCAGTGGTCAGCTGCGGGACCATTTAATTTTATGAGGGTGCTAAAGACCAGCCGAGCTCAACGTTCAGCTATCTATGGCCGTCTCATTAAGAATGAATGGAGAGGCGGTAGGCATGATTGACGACCACTTCATTCACACGGGCCTCCTCAGAGCCCCATTTCTTGAGATTGCCAGGGGTCCCAGCGGTTGGATCCACAGCAAATGGGAAATTATTCCCTATCCATGGATTTGTCATAACTTTCAGACTTGAGAATAACCCTTTAAACAGGACATTTCACCACATTTTTCATGTTGAACTGGACACAGAATGTAATAGAGGCTGCAGAGCGGAAAAAAACATTTTCTAAACAATAGCTTTTTCTTTTGAGTGTTGCTGTCTGCTCATGAATGGTCGGCATCATTCAGGGAGAAGAAGCCCCACAAGTGAAAACTATCTGATAACACCCAATTGGCCTTAAAAAAGTTAACTCGTCAGGTGCAAAATGCTTTGCTTATATCTCTGCAACAGAGAGCCAAAATAAAAAAATGTTTTATTCTGCTCTGCAACTACTATTACATCCTGTGTACAGTTTACCATGACAAATTTGGTGAAAAGTACTATGTAACTAAGGCCTCGATCACACTGCTGTATAATACGGAGGAGTGCAATGTGAGAAAACATCGCATTGCACTTTGACCAACGGTATTAAATGAGTCAGTGCTCATCAAGTTTTTCCTCAGCTCTAATCTGACTGAGTAAAAAAATTGCAGCATGCTGCGATTGACTGCGTATATTGAACGAAAATCGCCAATGCAAGTCTAAGGGTGCGAGAAAAAAATCAGAATGCACACGGACCATGCGAATGCTGCCAGATTTTTACGCACACATCTCAAAGGAAACCTGACATTTCAGGGGTAAGATGCCTGAATATATCCAGAGGCTGCAATTAGAAATAAGATATCCCTCTCAGAAGATAATAAGATGTCTTTTGAAGATAAAAATGTTCTAGTATCGATGAAGCGTACTTCAACAGGTTGATGGATCCCTCTGATGTTCCCAGATGCCAAAGATGCCAAAAATGTCTAAAGAAAAAAGGGAAAAGAAAAATATAAACAACTAAAACCAGTAAAATGCAATATAATGTAGCAACAATAATGCTAAACTTACCCGTAAAAGTCTCTACAGAAATGGTTTAAAACCAAAATTCTCATTGAGACCCCCAGGTGCATTGTTACCTAACCTGTATATCAATTTGCTTTCTAAACTGGCTAGTTTCTTGCTGATGACGCACCCCCTGACGAAGCTAGGGACACTTGGGCCACACAGCATCTATCCCATCTTTCCTCACTTGATGTAAGTGCAGTCTTGGACTTAAAATAATATGCTGTCTTTATTTAAAGGGGTTTTCCCACGACCAAAAGTTCATTTTATTCACTTGATCTTGGAATAAAAATAAGTTCCACAATTGGATGTGTTTAAATAAAATGTTCTTGTGTTGCGATAATCTTATAAATGTGCCCCTGCTGTGTACTGTACAATGGCTGTGTCTGACCGTACAGGAACATGGTCTCCACCCACATCAGGTGGCATGGTCGCTATGTGGATGACCCCCTCCTGGTGTGGGTGGGTGGTACATTGAAATTCTCTGAATTTGTTCTATATCTAAATGATAACACATGCAATTTCAAGTTCCCATCTGATCCACTTTCCAATCAAATTTTACTTTTGGACATTTTTCTCGAAGGAGATTGCATTGACGATCGTGTACATACATCTTTGTACAGGAAAAGTATATCAGGCAATTCTCCAATCGACAAGTTGTCACCCCAAACATACTACTAGCACTATCCCCTATGGAGAAATGTTACGTGCTAAACGCATTTGTTCAGACTACAACCTCTTCCTTGTGGAGAGTAATGTTGTACTTAACAGATTGCGAGAAAGGGGATATTGAAGTCAGTTGATTCAAGGTGTATTCACCAAAGTAAAAAATAAAACTAGAAATCAACTCCTATCTACTATGAAAAATATTCTATAAAATATGAATAATGATGCATCTGTTACTTTTTCCATATCCTACAGCCTACAATATAATCAAGTCAAAAATATTATCCAAAAAAATCTTACAGTCATCAATCAAGATGACACATTTAGAAAAATCATATCTCAGGGCTGCATATTTGTGGCAAAAAGAGGCCGGACCTTGGGCAACATGCTTTCTCCAAGCCTGTTCTAAAGTCCGACCAAAAAGACCTGTTGGTTAAAATCCAAAGGTTTTTTCAAGTGTAATGGAAACCGATGTAGCATGTACGCCTTTGTTGCGGACAAAACAAAAAGCTTTCATTCTTCTCAAGCAGATAGATGTTCATTATATTCAAGAATTCATTAACTGCGATACCAACCATGTAGTATATTCTATTTTCTGTGATTTATGTGAAGTACAATATGTAGGATGTACCACTAGAAAAATTAAAACAGCGAATTTCCTAACACTTAAACTATATATCTAAAAAAATGAATCATACTCTGGTGCTGTCAAACATTTTGTTACTATGCATAATGGTGATTTAACGCAGTGGTCCCCAACCTTTTTTGCACCAGGGACCGGCTTGAAGCAAGATCATTTTTCCATGGCCCAGCAAGGAGGGGGTGGGGTGGGCGGGGCTTTGGTCATATGGGGGCGGGGTAATGGAGGGATTTGGAGTTTAGTGCATACTTATCATATAGTGTAGACCAGGTCCCGGCCAGGAGCTGTGCCAGGAGCCCCACATAATGTGCTGTGCCAGGAGCCGCATCACTGAGGCCCCATCACGCCCTGCAGCAGGACAGGGCAGCTGTCCTGACAGCTGCTGTTCAGCTGCATTTACTTCATCCCAGGGGCGGACACAGACTGTAGTGGGCCCCTGTGCAAGAAATTTTTGGGGGCCCCCCCCGCCCTTCATAAGGCAACAAAGTTTTGTAAACATAACCCCCCCATGTGCATCTCTCACCCCCCCATGTGCAGCTCACCCCCGTGCATCTCTCATCCCCCTCCGTGCATCTCTCATCCCCCTCCGTGCATCTCTCATCCCCCTCCGTGCATCTCTCATCCACCCCCCGTGCATCTCTCATCCCCTCCGTGCATCTCTCATCCCCTCCGTGCATCTCTCATCCCCCCCGTGCATCTCTCACCCCCCCTTGCATCTCTCACCCCCCCGTGCATCTCTCATCCACCCCCCGTGCATCTCTCATCCCCCCCGTGCATCTCTCACCCCCCCGTGCATCTCTCATCCACCCCCCGTGCATCTCTCATCCCCCCCGTGCATCTCTCATCCCCCCCGTGCATCTCTCACCCCCCCGTGCATCTCTCATCTCTCCCCTCCCTCCCATGTGCATCTCTCATCTCTCCCCTCCCCCATGTGCATCTCTCATCTCTCCCCTCCCTCCCATGTGCATCTCTCATCTCTCCCCTCCCCCCCATGTGGATCTCTCATCTCTCCCCTCCCCCATGTGCATCTCTCATCTCTCCCCTCCCCCATATGTGGATCTCTCATCTCTCCCCTCCCCCATGTGCATCTCTAATCTCTCCCCTCCCCCATGTGCATCTCTCATCTCTCCCCTCCCCCCCATGTGGATCTCTCATCTCTCCCCTCCCCCATGTGCATCTCTCATCTCTCCCCTCCCCCCATGTGCATCTCCCATTCCCCCCACTCCTAGTTAATTGTATTTAAAAAAAAATAAAACTTGTTATACTTACCCCCATGCGATCCCTGCAGAATCCTGGCGCTCGTCCAAATCGCTGACACCAGGTTCTCCTGACTTCCGGCCATGTGACGGCGCCGTCACATGACCGGAAGTCAGGGGAATCATGAAGGTGCTGCCGCAGCAGCGCAGCGCTAAGATGTCCCGGACCCGGCGCTTAGCATGCGGCCGGGGGCCCCATGAGGAGAGAGACGCACAAGAGGGGGGCTCCGAGGGGGCTCCTACCGGCCGGGCCCCATACTGGAGTCAGGGCAGTCATGCCCTGATGGCGGCCCTGCTGGAGGCTGGAGGGGCCCCCTCTCCCCGCGGACCGGCTGAAAAACCCCAACGGCCCGGTCCTGGTCCGCGGACCGGCGGTTGGGGACCTCTGATTTAACGCACTTTAAATTCTTTGGTATAGTAAGAGTGCCATATCCCCCTAGAGGAGGTAGTTGACAAAAACGCCGAATGCTGCAAGAATCATTCTGTATATAATATTTAGATAGCAAACATCCCAAAGGTATGAATTATAGGAGTGATCTTTATTATATACAGTGCCTACAAGTAGTATTCAACCCCCTGCAGATTTAGCTGGTTGACACATGCAGAATTAACTTGGCATTGTGACATTTGTACTGTAGATCAGCCTGGAAGTGGGAAATGCACTGCAGCAAATTTTTTTTTTTTTTTTTTTTTTTTAAATGTAAAAAGTTAATTCAGAGTGTCATTTATTATTCAACCCCTCAAACCACAAGAATTCTGTTTGGTCCCCCTAAAGTATTAAGAAGTAGTTCAGGCACCAAGAATAATGAGCTTCACGTGTGTGGATTAAAGATCTCTTTTGCCAGCCTTTTCTGACTATTTAAGACCCTCCCCAAACTTGTGAACAGCACTCAGACATGGTCAACATGGGAAAGACAAAGGAGCATTCCAAGGCCATCAGAGACAAGATCGTGGAGGGTCACAAGGCTGGCAAGGGGTACAAAACCCTTTCCAAGGAGTTGGGCCTACCTGTCTCCACTGTTGGGATCATCATCCGTAAGTGGAAGGCTTATGGAACTACTGTTAGCCTTCCACAGCCAGGACAGCCTTTGAAAGTGTCCTCCCGTGCCGAGGCCAGGCTTGTCCGAAGAGTCAAGGCTAATCCAAGGACAACAAGGAAGGAGCTCCGGGAAGATCTCATGGCAGTGGGGACATTGGTTTCAGTCAATACCATAAGTAACGTACTCCACCGCAATGGTCTCCGTTCCAGACGAGCCCGTAAGGTACCTTTACTTTCAAAGCGTCATGTCAAGGCTCGTCTACAGTTTGCTCATGATCACTTGGAGGACTCTGAGACAGACTGGTTCAAGGTTCTATGGTCTGATGAGAACAAGATCGAGATCTTTGGTGCCAACCACACACGTGACGTTTGGAGACTGGATGGCACTGCATACGACCTCAAGAATACCATCCCTACAGTCAAGCATAGTGGTGGCAGCATCATGCTGTGGGGCTGTTTCTCTGCCAAGGGGCCTGGCCATCTGGTCCGCATCCATGGGAAGATGGATAGCACGGCCTACCTGGAGATTTTGGCCAAGAACCTCCGCTCCTCCATCAAGGATCTTAAGATGGGTCGTAATTTCATCTTCCAACAAGACAACGACCCAAAGCACACAGCCAAGAAAACCAAGGCCTGGTTCAATAGGGAAAAAATTAAGGTGTTGGAGTGGCCTAGTCAGTCTCCTGACCTTAACCCAATTGAAAACTTGTGGAAGGAGCTCAAGAATAAAGTCCACATGAGACACCCAAAGAACCTAGATAACTTGGAGAAGATCTGCATGGAGGAGTGGGCCAAGATAACTCCACAGACCTGTGCCGGCCTGATCAGGTCTTATAAAAGACGATTATTAGCTGTAATTGCAAACAAGGGTTATTCCATAAAATATTAAACATAGGGGTTGTATAATAATTGACCCACACTTTTATGTTTAAAATTTAATAAAATTCGACTGAGCAACATAACTTTTTGGTTTGTAAGATTTATGCTTCTGTTCATAAAACCTACTCTCGTTTGCAGTTTGAAGGCTCTAACTTATTTGCATCTTATCAAACCAGCTAAATCTGCAGGGGGTTGAATACTACTTGTAGGCACTGTATGTATATTATTTTGTCATTCTATGTACATTATTGTATGCTCCATGCCTCGTATTAAATTTGGATAGCAAAATATTTCATATGTACAGTACAGACCAAAAGTTTGGACATACCATTTAAAGATTTTTCTGTATTTTCATGACTATGAAAATTGTACATTCACACTGAAGGCATCAAAACTATGAATTAACACATGTGGAATTATATACTTAACAAAAAAGTGTGAAACAACTGAAAATATGTCTTATATTCTAGGTTCTTCAAAGTAGCCACCTTTTGCTTTGATGACTGCTTTTGACTTTCAGGCTCCATATCTCACCATCCAGCACTTCATTGAACGGAGTCTACCATTATTTTATAGACAATCATCTTGACTATCTCATACATAAATTTCATTTGCAACTATTTAGCATACGATTAGTTATGCAGATTCTTGTCATGTCACCGCATTGTTACTGTTTTGCTCCTGATGGTGGAAAAATCATTTTCTTCCTGTATACTACAAATTACAACCTGTTATAATAATAATAATCTTTATTTATATAGCGCCAACATATTCCGCAGCGCTTTACAATTCAGAGGTTCATATTCAACAGTCATAAGTAACATAGCTACAGTAAAGATAATACAATAATTAAATCAAAAATAATAACGACCCTGCTCGTAAGAGCTTGCAATCTACAATGAGGTGGGAGTGACACAAAGTACAGTGGCTTATTTATAATGATGGTCCAGCCATCTTGAGGGGACGAGGGATAGATAAAAGCCGCATGACATCATCACCAGCCAGTATCTGTAGTGCTTTTGGGTTCGGTGGAGACTTGTTTGGAGAAATAAGGGATGGGCTATAAGAATATAAAAGGACTTCAATTAGGGATAGTGATAGACCGCCCTAAACAGGTGTGTTTTTAGGGAGCGCCTAAAACTGTGTAAGTTGTGGTTCATCCTAATTTTAATTTCTTGGGGTAGAGCATTCCAAAAAATAGGGGCAGCTCGGGAGAAGTCTTGAAGCCGGGAGTGGTAGGTACGGATTAGTGCAGATGTTAGTCGAAGGTCGCTTGCGGAGCGTAAAGAATGGGTAGGCTGATAAACAGAAATGAGGGAAGATAGGTACCGGGGGTGCCACACTGTGGAGAGCTTTGTGGGTGAAAATAAGCAATTTAAATTGGATCCTATAATTCATGGGCAGCCAGTGCAATGACTGGCACAGAGCGGAGAAGTCTGAGTAACGGTTAGCCAAATGGATGACCCTGGCTGCAACATTAAAGTTGGAGTGGAGAGGGGAAAGTCGAGTGAGGGGCAGGCCAATTAATAGAGAGTTAACGTAGTCAAGGCGGGAGTGGATCAGGGCAACAGTGAGGGTTTATGTTGTTTCCAAGGTGAGAAAGGGGTGGATTCTAGAGATGTTCTTCAGGTGCAAGCGATAAGCGCGTGCAAGAGATTGAATATGGAAGGTGAAGGAAAGACTGATGTCAAACACAACGCCCAGACAACGTGCCTGCTGGCTCGGCGTTATTGTGGTGTCACACACGGTGAGAGAGATGTCAGATTTAGGGAGGTGAGTAGACGGCGGGAGCAGAAGAAGTTCAGTTTTGGAAAGGTTGAGTTTCAGATAGAGAGCAAACATGATGTTAGAAACTGCGGCCAGACAGTCACTGGTGTTCTGTAGTACAGTGGGGGTAAGGTCAGGGGATGAGGTGTATAGTTGTGTGTCATCAGCATAAAGATGGTACTGAAAACCAAATTTGCTGATGGTCTGTCCAATTGGGGCTGTGTAGAGAGAGAAGAGAAGAGGGCCAAGGACTGAACCCTGAGGAACCCCAATAGTGAGAGGAAGGGGGGAAGAAGTGAAACCAGCGAATGATACAGTGAAAGAGCGATCAGATAGGTAGGAGGAGAACCAGGAGAGAGCAGTGTCCTTTATGCCGATTGAGTGGAGCATAGAGAGTAGGAGGTGGTGGTCAACGGTGTCAAAAGCTGCAGAGAGGTCAAGAAGAATGAGCAGAGAGTAGTCACCATTATGTTTTGCTGTCAGAAAGTCATTGGTTACTTTGATGAGTGCAGTTTCTGTAGAATGTAGGGGGCGGAAGCCGGATTGTGATGGGTCTAGAAGAGAGTGAGTGGAGAGGTAACAGGTAAGGCGTGCGTAGACCAGGCGCTCCAAGAGTTTAGAGATGAAGGGAAGATTGGAGACTGGTCTGTAGTTGTTTGTGCAGGAAGGGTCAAGGCAGGGTTTTTTTAATAATGGAGTAATGATGGAGTGTTTGAAGGAGGCGGGGAAGATACCAGAAGAGAGGGAGAGGTTGAAGATTTTAGTTAGGTGAGTAGTGACGACTGAAGAAAGAGGCTGGAGTAGATGTGAGGGGATGGGGTCAGTGGTGCATGTAGTGGGATGAGAAGAAGAGAGGAGCCTTGAGACTTCTTCTTCTGTGACTGGGTCAAATGTGGAGAGTGATCCAGAGGGCATGTGGGAAGGGATGGGAGTCACGGCACTTGGTGGCTGGGAGCTGATTTCCTGATGGATGGTGTCTATTTTCTCTGTGAAGTAGGAGGCCCAGTCCTCAGCACAAATGTCCATGATGGGGGCCTGGGCTTTAGGACTGAGGAGGAAGTGAAAGGTGTTGAAGAGTTTTTTGGGGTTGTTGGATAGTGAGGCGATCAGGGTGGTGAAGTAGGTCTGTTTGGCGAGGTGAAGGGCAGAGTTATATGTTTTTAGCATAAATTTATAGTGGATAAAATTTTCCAGTGTGCGAGTTTTCCTCCATAGGCGTTCGGCAGTTTTAGAGCATCGCTGGAAAAATCGGGTTTGCGGTGTGAGCCAGGGCTGTTTTACGGTGTATTTAGAGGTTCTGAGGGTGAGGGGCGCTACTTGGTACTGCGTGCTTCTGAGAGTGTCATTGTAGTGTCATTGTTCTCACATTCTCTAATAGCTAAGTATGTTATTAGGTTGATTTGCAATGGAAAGGTCACTAGTTTGAATCAAGGAGTATCCATGAAGAAGATTTCCCAAAAAATGAGAAACAGCTTCATCCAGCTCATCGATAGTAGTCTCTTGGCCAAGAAAATTGCCAAACAGCATCATGTGAGTGCCATGAAAGTTGGAAGAATACGAAATATAGTCCGTCCATTCATTCAAAAGCTAAGAGGTGGACGTCCAGGCAAAATATTGGAGTCAACAAGTCGGCTCATCACAAGGTCTATCAGTTCTGGTGCTTCAAACACGGTGGTGGAGGTGACTCGTAAGCTTCATAATAGTGAGATCACTGACATCCATGCAAGCACCGTGCCACGCATATTGCACAAGTCTTGAATGGTCACTCAAAAAAAGGTGAAGAAGCCTCGACTTCAATATCGCCATAAGAAGCGTTGACTCGAGTTTGCAGTACGAAACCTGAACAGTAGAAGATTGGAAATGGGTAATTTAAAGCGATGAGACCAAAGTCAATAGACTAGGCTCTGATGGGTGCAAATGGGTCTGGAAGAAATAAGAGAAAAGGGGCTAACAGATGGAAAAATTGAAGGAACTGTCAAGTTTTGGTGAAGGAAACCTGATGATATGGGGTTGTTTCACAGCCAAACGCATTGGATACTTGAACGATGGTGGTCTCAATGCTGAACTATATGTGAGTATCTTAAAAGACTAATTACCTTGTACACTCGAGTACTATGGGTATGAAAAGGACGACATAGTGTTCCAGCAGGACAATGACCCAAAGCATACATTAAGATTGTCAAACAAATGGTCAATGACAATGAAGTAGAGATGCTGGATTGGCCCCCACAGTCCCCAGACCTCAACCCCATAGAACACTTGTGGGTAGAGTTGAAGAAAAAACTTTATACATACCCAAGTGAGTCGACCACTATGCACCAACTTTGGGAACATGTAAAAGAGACCTGGGATCAGATGTCGGTCGAGACATGCTTAAATCTGATTGAGAGCATGCCCAGAAGGATTCAGGCAGTATTGAAAGCCAAAGGTGGATTTACAAAATACAAACAAAATACTAAAAATTTACATGCAGATTTTTAGGAGCAAAACAGTAAAAATTCAGGGACATGACAAGAATCAGCATAACTAATGATATACTTAATAGTTGCAAGTCAAATTTATGTATTCGATATCCAAGATGATTGTCTATAAAATGATGGCAGTCTCACATTCAAAGTAGTAGTGGATGGTGAGATATGGAGCCTGAAAGTCAAAAGTTCAAAACATTGTTACCCTTTTGCTCATCACAGTATATTGATTGTTCACTTTTTGTATTTTATTGCATTATTCTTGCTCTTGCACACCTGACAAATTTGGACAGCAAAGATGAGACATCTAGAGGATAGATCTCTCTCTTACATATATGTTGATTGGTTGTTTTTTGTATTTCATTGCATGTTCTGTGTTCTTGCACACCTGCTAATTACGCATGTTATTTTCAGCCTCTCTGTGATTGGCTGTATTTAGCTTAAAACAGGACCATTGTCATTTTATTACTATGCTATAATTAAAGGCGTCTAAGACGCCAGACACATGTCAGTTTTTTATCTTTGTATGTCGGGTTTTATAGCATAAAGAAATAAAATATTTTTTTTGGCACCCACCGGATTTCCTCCAATGGATTTCCAACTCACAAAGTGTGGTAAGCTCTGATTCTTTTTTCAAAATGAACTTTTGTTCATGTGAAAACCCCTTTAACACATAAGGATATACCTTGTAGACATTGGGATATTTATTACTTAATTAACAACTCATATTAACTTTTGTATACATGTGCTTGTTGTGGTTCTCCATAGGGTTCTTCAGCTAGATATTTAATTTTATAAAAGAAAATATTTAGACTTCATAGCACAATTTTTTAGTTGGTATTTAGATTTAAACAAGGGTATCTTTAAAAACATATTTGTACAACCTATATCAACTCGATGATGATGAAGAAGTGTGATGTGTTTATAAAATGTTTCATTACTAGGGTTGAGCATTCCGATATTGAAATATCGGGTATCGAACGATATTCGCTGTATCGGAGTTCCGATACTGAGTTCCGATACTTTTACATTATCGAATACCGGAATCGGAAATTCACATAATGCCTGCGCTATGCAGTGTCTCTGAAGGATGACAAGCTGGATGGCAGCGGTCAGCTGCGATCCAGCCTGTCATCAGAATGCCTGGGAAGGGGCCTGGGAAGGGGCCAATATTTATGGCACCCTTCCTGGGTTATTAATATCAGCCCCCAGCTGTCTGCCTAGCCTTTGCTAGCTATTAAAATAGGGGGGGACCCCACGTCATTATTTTTTGGGGGTCCCCCATTTTAATAGCTAGTAAAGGCTAGGTATTCAGCTGGGGGCTGATATTAGTAGCCTGGGAAGCTCCGTGGGTATTACGCCCTTCCCAGACTTCAAACATCTGCCCCAGCCGTCTGCTTAACCTCCGATAGAGACTAAAATTACGGGGAACCCCACGCCAATATTTTTTTTAATAAATCCTTTATTTTAACACTAAATGACAAGTACAGTAACCAACACTGTCACTGTACTTATTATATATGTGACTGACATGTTTCTATCTATCTAATCTATGTGTGATGCTCTATCTTTCTGTTCTAAATTGTCGGGTACCGATGCTGAATTGCCGGCCGGCTTTTTTAAAGAGACGGTGCATGAAAACACTATTATTTTTTTAAATAAATCCTTTAACACTAAATGACAAGTACAGTAACCAACACTGTCACTGTACTTCTTATATATGTGACTGACATGTTTTTATCTATCTAATCTATGTGTGAAGCTCTATTCTTTCTGTTCTAAATTGTCGGGTACCGGTATATGCCGCTGCTGAATTGCCGGCTTTTCATGTTTCACTGTGAGCACTGTTCCCATCGATTTGGGCAACCACCTCCCCCAATACATTCTACATTATTGTTCGTTGTTTTCCTTCATGTAGAATTAACCTACAAGGAAAGAAAGGGTTTATTTTCATTCCGATATTTGTGTCCCATTGACTTGCATTGGTTTCCGATATCGGAATCGGCGATATCCGATATTTTTTGGGTATCGGCCGATCCAATCCGATCCGATATTTCCTGATATCGGAAGGTATCGCTCAACACTACTCATTACTAATTCCACTCACATTGATGCATTTAATTGACCCTCCCTCTAAGTTCCAATAAGCAGGTTCCTTTACCCATTAAGATGAACAAATAATTTTAAGGTAGCTGTATATAGTACAATATTATTTATTTGGGCACTTCACTATTCACAGGGGTCTATATCCCAGCACTGTACTAAAGGGGTATTCCTAAAAAAGAGAAAAATTGAGTTAAAAGGGTTTGGAAGTTATCCTCTACCCATATGATAAGGGATAACTTACCGATTGCTGGGGATCCGACGACTGGAACTCCCACTGATTTTGAGAACTGGCATATGAATAGAGTGCATGGTGATAGTGTCACTCTATTCATTCTTATGGGAGTGTCGAAGACCAGCAGGGCGCACCACTCGGCTTTCTCCAGCGGTCCCATTAGGAATGAATAGAGCAGCAGTGCACATGATCAACCACTGCTCCATTCACAAGGGCCTTTTCAGAGCACCAGTTCTTGGGATTGGTGTAGGTTACAGATGTCAATTATTCCCTATCCAGTGCCAGGATAGGGTTAATATTCAGCCCTGTCATTTGAAAGCACAAAGGCTGATGCTGCCTCACTTTTCCAGATGGAGATCTCTGTTACAAATATTACTCTGCCTGAAAGAAATCAAGATTTACTACAAGACCAATATTACCAATAATACTGTTATATAAGACTAAATAATACCGCTACATCATGAATACATAGTACCACCACATCATGAATAATGTAATCATACTGATCATGATTGGAGTTGTACACACCTGAATAAATTTATGGTAAACAGTAGTATAACCTGCCGAATCTTAAAGGGGTGTAATATACACATCATTAGGATTTGGCTCTGCTTGATTGTTCTAGCAGTTGTTACATGATCGCAAAAATATGCGATTTGCATACTTGTGGTCACAGGCCCATGAGAGTCTCAACAATTTCACACAATGCTCTAGTCTAATCATAATGTGATTGAAAATATGCAAATCACATATTAGTGATCATATGACAGCTGCTGGAAATGACAAGTGGAGCCGAATCCTAATGGAGAAACTGGCAGAGCAGGCAGCCTATGGACTCTGATACTGTTAATAGTATTCCAGGGTAAAATGGCTCTCTTCTGGACCATTTGGCATTTGCCAGACTTGCTTACTGTCCAGTCCGGCCCTGCCCCTATTCCATTGATAGGAGATAACTTCCAAAGTTGAGACTTTTCCTTTAACTAAATTTATCTGTTTTTTGTATGCACTATTTATCTATGCACTTTGAATCATTTTTTTTACTTAGGTACTGTGTGCACTATTGTTCTTTGCACTATATGATGTTTATTGATCACTGAATTATCAATAAATTTTGGCAGGGTACAAATTATTTGTAATTTCTGATCCTCTGTGTGCAGTATATACACTAATAGTCATGATACATATGAGCTATTTCTCTATAAAGTATAAACATTATTTATGGACACTGTAACACAATACTCTTTTTGCAATTTATCTTAATGTTGTATAGCATTATGTCTTTGGCTGCTGTATCTAATGTTTTTCTATTCACTACGTACATTATTTATCTAGATATTTATCTAGATATTATATGCATTATGTCTTGAAAATATGCAACAGTATACATCTGGTTGGTGTATACTCATTTATCCAAGTCTAATAGACACTGTACACTGCATGTGCTATTTATTTAGATGCTACATGCACTAGTCATTCAGATTTGCATTGTTCAGTTAGCAGCTTGTGATCCAAAGAGTTTAATAAAATACATAACATAATTATACCAACCAAAACATTGGGATTTATTTGCCCAAAATGTGGATAGAATAGTTGGCAACAAAATTATTGTACAAAAAGATATTAAATTTTGTAATAATGTGTGTACTGTGTGTATATATACTGTATATATGTATATATATATGTAGATATATATACAAATATATATACAAATATATATATATATGTATATATATATTGTATATAGAGTATGTATATAAACCTAGCAGTTAAAAATCTGCAAACATTACTTTTCTGTATTCATTCAGTTATCCAGATGGACCATTATTGCTGAATTGCAAAATTACCATTTCACGACTCATTACAAGTAATTTAATTCTCAGTAAGATGCTCTAACTGCAACATTTCACCCAGTTTAGCAAAAATATTCATAAAGTCTGAATATTGCAGCAATGTGATTATTGTGCAGAGTATTACATTGTGCTGTACAAAAGAAGCTGCTACACACGAACTGTAGTGTCTATACAGTACCACAGATTTCATAATTCTAAGGTAGAAAATCCTGAGTCATAACATTATCAAATGTGACATTACTCGATTTAAAAATAGTGAATGTAGCAGAATTTAGTTGTGCAGAGAAATGCTGCATGGAAATGGTAGTACCAAGATTTCATGAGTATATCTACAAATAGCCACTTCAGTGAGGAGATGACTTGAAATCTAGTGCCACCTATTGGATGTAGCAATCCTAAAAGTCAATATCTTCCTTTTAATGAACATTACCACATGACTTAGGATCAGAATCAAAGACAGACACTCCATTTGCAGACACATGTATTGGGGTGTTCGTCCTGAGGCTATTTACATATTTAAATTCTCAGGGGAGCATTGCATGGCCTATGAGTTTCCTAACGCTGCCTTGTCACTCTCAACAAGGTGATACCTTACCCTTTAGACCTGCTATCAGAGACTACTCACCCAGCCCAATCAGACCTCGTGCTTTGCACTGATGAGGAGCAAATATCATGCAGCAAGCACATGTCTGTAAATGGAATTGTTTTGGCTTTTTATCCTAAGTAATGTAGGAAGACTCGTTAAAGGGTGGATATTGACATTTAGGATTGCAACATTCAATAGGTGACACTGGAGTTCAAGGCCAATTGTCCTTCAAAGAGGCTAATTGCATATTTAAATTCCCAAAGGAGCATTGCATGGCCTACAAGTCTCTTTACACGATCTTCGCACTCTCCACAAGGAGAAACATTACCCCTCAGAGAATATCTGTTACACGTAAGAAGCAATTCAGGCCAGGCAATGCAGCTAGCAAAGAGAAACTGATGGGCACTAAAAAGGTTGTGAAATTTAATTAGCATGAAATAAATTTGGCACAAATTGAATCTGCCAAGATGGAGTGAAAAAACAAAAATTCTTATACTCACCTATCCTCTGCACTCCCCAGACCTCTCCCGTGGCAGTGTGGGATGCTCAGTATGCAGAATGGGCTGTGTGGGGGGTTAGTGTGGAAAGGGGCAATGTGGGAAGCTCCATATAGAGAATGGGAAGCATGGGGGCTCAGTATGCAGAAAGGGCAGCAATATGGGTTCAGTATGCAGAATGAGCAGCTTGGGGGACCAGTATGGAGAATGGGCAGCATGGAGGGCCCATTATGGAGAGCAGCAGTGTAAGTATCTCAGTATAGAGAAGGGGCAACATGAAGGACCCAATATAAAGAAATGTTGCATGGAGGCTCAGTAGGGAGGAGAGGCAGCACCAACATGGGGCTTTTAGTATCAAGAAGAGCAGCATGAGGAGCTCATCATGGAGAAGAGGCAACATGGTGGGCTCAGTATGGAGTATAGGCAGCTTGGGGGGCCCAGTATGGAGAAGAGGCAGCATGGGGGCCCTGTATGGAGAGGGGCATTGTGAGCATCTCAGTATAGGGAAGATGAAGCATGGGGAATTCAATATAGAGAAGAGGTCACATGAGGACTCAGTATGAAGAAGAGGCAGCTCCAACATGGGGCTCTCAGTATCGAGAAGAGCAGCATGAGAAACTCACTATGAAGTATGAGCAGCTTGGGGGGCTCATTATGGAAAAGGAGCAGCAAGTATGTATGAAGAGTGAGACAACATGGGGGCTCAGTATAGAGAAGTGGAAGCATGGAGGCTTAGTATCGAGAAAGTGCAGCAGTCAACATGAGGAGCTAAGTATAGAGAAGGGGAAGCATAATGGGCTATGTATGAAGAAAGCACAACATGTGGGACTCAGTATGGAAAGTGATACATCGTAGGGGGCTCAGAATTGAGAATGGGCTGCATGAGAGACTCAGTATGGAGAGAGGGCAGCAGTCAAAATAAAGGCTCAGTATGAAAAAGGGTAGCATGAGGACTTAGTGTGTAGAGAGAACAGCTTGAGGGTTCAGAATGGAGAGAAGGCAGTATAGGGGGCTTAATATGGAGAATGGATAGCATGGGGGCTCAGTATGGAGAATGGTCAGCATGGGGGACTCAGTATTCAGAGTGTGGCAGTGTGGGGGGGGCTCTTGTATGGAGAGTGGGTCAGTATTGAGAGCTGGGAGAAGCATGGGGGTCTCAGAATGAAGATGGGACAATATGAGAGGCTTAGTAGGGGCAGCATGATTAGTATAGTAGAAATAGGGCGCAATATGGAGAGGGGGCAGCCTGGGAGGACAGTGTGAAAAGGGGGTTTAGTATGGAGAGGGGGCATAATACAAAGGACAGAGTGAAGAGGGTGGTCAGTATGGAGAGGGGTCAGCATGACGTGCACAGTGTGAAGAGAGGAGCATCATAGGGGGACAGTGTAAAGAAAGGGCTCAATATGGAGTAGGGGCAACATGGGTGGACAGTGTAAGGAGTGAGCAGCTTGGGGGAGGGACAATGTGAAGAGGGGGTAGCATAAGGGGATCAGTAAGGAGATCATAGTACATAAGGGTGGAAGCTACAGTGGGTATAGTACATAAGGGAGGACTGTGTTTAGCGGTTGTAAATTATGGTGTGGTGGGAATATTTTTTGTAGGAGAAGATAGTATGTAGGCAATGTATCATAAGAGTGAAAATTATATATGCACACCATAAGGCTTATTTAGACCACAGCATGGTGGTTAGTTTTAATCATGTGACTGTCTATTGACACTGCTATTTTTAAGTACACTGTGTCAGGATGTGCAGCAAAAGGTTAGAGAAGAGGGAAGTCTGTATAGACGAGCTTTGGTTGTGATAAGACACTATGGTGTCAAGACCATGTGAAAAAGAAAGGGATGAAAACAACTCCAATCAGAGAAGTCACGTACAAGGTTCCTGGTTCTAAAGGTGCATTTCCACTAGACAATCACTGCATTTAGTCGACTACTGACCAGCTAAATGAAACTGATTGGCAGTCGTTTAATAACCTATTTAGACAGACTATGAGAGCACTTTCACAAGTACAGAACGATCGTTAATATGATCATTTTGTGCTCATAGCATAACATTGTTCACAGCAGCACATATTTGCATAGGATTATCTGCTGCCGAGAATGATGATTAGAGATGAGCGGTGTTCGACTAGAACTGTTCGCCAATCTCAAATTCGAGCTGTTTTGGGCGGTGTTCGAGTTGTTCGACGAACCCGAACGATTTGCAAAAAATTCGGCTGTTCGAGGTTATGTTCGATAACTGTTCGTGCACCAAAAGCGTGTCCTGCATGTCTGGCGCTATTTAGAGCACCAATCATGCAGGGATTGTCTGCCACTCACTGTAATGCCACAGCCATGGTGGTTGTGGCATTACAGTGATTGCCCAAATCGATGGGAACAGTGCCAACAGTGAAACATGAAAAGCCGGCAATTCAGCAGCGGCATACACCTGTACCCGACAATTTAGAACCGAAAGAATAGAGCTTCACACATAGATTAGATAGATATAAACATGTCAGCCACATATATACGAAGTACAGTGAAAGTGCTGCTTACTGTACTTGTCATTTAGCGTAAAGGATTTATCAAAAAAAATAATAGTGTTTTCATGCACCGTCTCTTTAAAAAAGCCGGCCGGCAATTCAGCAGCGGTACCCGACAATTTAGAATAGAAGGAATAGAGAATCACACATAGATTAGATAGATAGAAACATGTCAGTCACATATATAAGAAGTGCAGTGACAGTGTTGATTACTGTACTTGTCATTTAGTGTAAAGGATTTATTTAAAAAAATAATAGTGTTTTCATGCACTGTCTCTTTAAAAAAGCCGGCCGGCAATTCAGCAGCGGTACCCGACAATTTATAACAGACAGAATAGAGCATCATACATAGATTAGATAGATAGAAACATGTCAGCCACATATATACGAAGTACAGTGACAGTGTTGCTTACTGTACTTGTCATTTAGCGTAAAGGATTTATCAAAAAAAATAATAGTGTTTTCACTATTCAGCAGCGGTACCCGACAATTTATAACAGACAGAATAGAGCTTCACACATAGATTATATAGATAGAAACATGTCAGTCACATATATATGAAGTACAGTGATAGTGTTGGTTACTGTACTTGTCATTTAGTATTAAAATAAAGGATTTATTATTAAAAAAATTGGCGTGGGGTTCCCCTTAATTTTAGGCTCTAGCGGAGGTTAAGCAGACGGCTGGGGCAGATGTTTGAAGCCTGGGAAGGGGGTAATACCCACGGAGCTTCCCAGGCTACTAATATCAGCCCCCAGCTGAATACATAGCCTTTACTAGCTATTAAAATGGGGGACCCCCCCAAAAAAATGACGTGGGGTCCCCCCTAATTTAATAGCTAGCAAAGGCTAGGCAGACAGCTGGGGGCTGATATTAATAGCCCAGGAAGGGAGTCATGAATATTGGCCCCCTCCCAGGCTAGAAACACCAGCCGTCAGCCGCCCCAGAAATGGCGCATTCATAGGATGCGCCAATTCTGGCACTTAGCCTCGCTCTTCCACGCTGCCCTGGTGCGGTGGCAGGGGGTAATAGGGTTGGGGTTGATGTCAGCTTATAATGCCAGCTGACATCAAGCCCAGGTTAGTAATGGAGAGGCGTCTATAAGACACCCCCATTACTAATCCCATAGTCAAAGTTAAAAAAAACACAAACACCCAGAATAAAGTCCTTTAATTGAAATAAAGACACAATCCTTTATTGTTCTAAATTAAACCATACTTACCGTCACGCCCATTCCAGCTGAAGCCAACGATCTCCTGCAATAAAAGAAAAATAATAAAGCAACCTCATCCTTACCTTTCCATGGTTCCCACGACAGCTTCAGCTCTGCTACATCGAGATGACAGGCTGGACCGCAGCAGAACGCTGCCATCCAGCCTCTCATCCCGCAGACACTGAGAAGCGCAGGCTTGCTTGCGCTGCTCAGCGTCTCTCTGTGACGACATCCAGATGAGCCGAGTTCATGTCCAATGAACTCGGCTCACCTCATGCACGTCACTGACAGCGTGGGAAAATTCTCAAGCTGAAGCGGTGAGTGCAGGAGAATTCTCCCACGCTGTCAGTGACGTGCATAAGGTGAGCTCATGTCCAATGAACTCAGCTCACCTCCTGCACGTCACTGACAGCGTGGGAGAATTCTCCTGCACTCAGCGCTTCAGCGTGAGAATTCTCCTGCTGAAGCGCTGAGTGCAGGAGAATTTTCCCACGCTGTCAGTGACGTGCATAAGGTGAGCTCATGTCCAATGAACTCAGCTCACCTCCTGCACGTCACTGACAGCGTGGGAGAATTCTCCTGCACTCAGCGCTTCAGTGTGAGAATTCTCCCACGCTGAAGCGCTGAGTGCAGGAGAATTTTCCCACGCTGTCAGTGACGTGCATGAGGTGAGCCGAGTTCATTGGACATTAACTCGGCTCATCTGGATGCCCTCACAGAGAGACACTGTGGAGCGCAAGCAAGCCTGCGCTTCTCAGTGTCTGCGGGATGACAGGCTGGATGGCAGCGTTCTGCTGCGGTCCAGCCTGTCATCTCGATGTAGCAGAGCTGAAGCTGTCATGGGAACCATGGAAAGGTAAGGATGATGTTGCTTTATTATTTTTCTTTTATTTCAGGAGATCGTTGGCTTCAGCTGGAATGGGCGTGATGGTAAGTATGGTTTAATTTAGAACAATAAAGAATTGTGTGTTTATTTCAATTAAAGGACTTTTTTCTGGGTGTTGTGTTTTTTTTAAATACTTTACTAGAAATTCATGGTGGTCATGTCTAATATTGGCGTGACCCCATGAATTTCGGGCTTAGGGCCAGCTGATAATGCCAAGCTGGCCCTAACCCCTTTATTACCCAGTGAGCCACCGCATCAGGGCCCTGGATGAGTTGGGTACAGCGCCAGAAGATGGCGCTTCTATGAACGCGCCATTTTCCGGGGTGGCTGCGGACTGCAATTTGCAGCGGGGGTGGCCCAGAAAGCTTGGGCCTCCCTGCGCTGCGGATTCCAGCCCCCAGCTGCCTAGTTGTACCTGGCTGGACACAAAAACAGGGCGAAGCCCCACGTCAATTTTCTTTAAATTATTTCATGAAATAATTAAGAAAAAAAGGGCTTCCCTATATTGTTGTGTCCGGCCAGGTACAAATAGGCAGCTGGTGGTTGGGGGCAGCCCGTTCCTGCCTGCTGTACCTGGCTGGACACAAATATAGTGCGAAGCCCCACGTCAATTTTTTTTAAATTATTTCATGAATTTCCTGAAATAATTTAAAAAAATTGAAGTGGGGCTTCGCACTATATTTGTGTCCAGCCAGGTACAGCAGGCAGGAACGGGCTGCCCCCATCCACCAGCTGCCTATTTGTACCTGGCCGGACACAACAATATAGGGAAGCCCTTTTTTTCTTAATTATTTCATGAATTTCATGAAATAATTAAAAAAAATTGAAGTGGGGCTTCGCACTATATTTGTGTCCAGCCAGGTACAGCAGGCAGGAACGGGCTGCCCCCAACCACCAGCTGCCTATTTGTACCTGGCCGGACACAACAATATAGGGAAGGCCTTTTTTTCTTAATTATTTCATGAATTTCATGAAATAATTAAAAAAAAAGTACGTGGGGCTTCGCCCTATTTTTGTGTCCAGCCAGGTACAACTAGGCAGCTGGGGGCTGGAATCTGCAGCGCAGGGAGGCCCAAGCTTTCTGGGCCCCCCCCCGCTACAAATTGCAGTCCGCAGCCACCCCGGAAAATGGCGCGTTCATAGAAGCGCCATCTTCTGGCGCTGTACCCAACTCATCCAGGGCCCTGGTGCGGTGGCTCACTGGGTAATAAAGGGGTTAGGGCCAGCTTGGTATTATCAGCTGGCCCCAAGCCCAAAATTCATGGGGTCACGCCAGTATTAGATATGACCGCCATGAATTTCTAGTAAAGTATTTAAAAAAAACACAACACCCAGAATAAAGTCCTTTAATTGAAATAAAGACACAATTCTTTATTGTTCTAAATTAAACCATACTTACCATCACACCCATTCCAGCTGAAGCCAACGATCTCCTGCAATAAAAGAAAAATAATAAACCAACCTCATCCTTACCTTTCCATGGTTCCCACGACAGCTTCAGCTCTGCTACATCGAGATGACTGGCTGGACTGCAGCAGAACGCTGCCATCCAGTCTGTCATCCCGCAGACACTGAGAAGCGCAGGCATGCTTGCGCTCCTCACTGTCTCGCTGTGACGGCATCCAGATGAGCCGAGGTCATGTCCAATGAACTCGGCTCACCTCATGCACGTCACTGACAGCGTGGGAAAATTCTCACGCTGAAGTGCTGAGTGCAGGAGAATTCTCCCACGCTGTCAGTGATGTGCATGAGGTGAGCTCATGTCCAATGAACTCAGCTCACCTCCTGCACGTCACTGACAGCGTGGGAAAATTCTCCTGCAATCAGCGCTTCAGCGTGAGAATTTTCCCACGCTGTCAGTGACGTGCATGAGGTGAGCCGAGTTCATTGGACATGAACTCGGCTCATCTGGATGTTGTCACAGAGAGATGCTGAGCAGCGCAAGCAAGCCTGCGCTTCTCAGTGTCTGCAGGATGACAGGCTGGATGGCAGCGTTCTGCTGCGGTCCAGCCTGTCATCTCGATGTAGCAGAGCTGAAGCTGTCGTGGGAACCATGGAAAGGTAAGGATGAGGTTGCTTTATTATTTTTCTTTTATTGCAGGAGATCGTTGGCTTCAGCTGGAATGGGCGTGATGGTAAGTATGGTTTAATTTAGAACAATAAAGGATTGTGTCTTTATTTCAATTAAAGGACTTTATTCTGGGTGTTTGTGTTTTTTTTAACTTTGACTATGGGGTTAGTAATGGGGGTGTCTTATAGACGCCTCTCCATTACTAACCTGGGCTTGATGTCAGCTGGCATTATAAGCTGACATCAACCCCAACCCTATTACCCCCTGCCACCGCACCAGGGCAGCGTGGAAGAGCGAGGCTAAGTGCCAGAATTGGCGCATCCCAGGGGCGGACACAAACTGTAGTGGGCCCCTGTGCAAGAAATTTTTGGGGGCCCCCCCCGCCCTTCATAAGGCAACAAAGTTATGTAAACATAACCCCCCCATGTGCATCTCTCACCCCCCCATGTGCAGCTCACCCCCCGTGCATCTCTCATCCCCCTCCGTGCATCTCTCACCCCCCCGTGCATCTCTCATCCACCCCCGTGCATCTCTCATCCACCCCCCATGCATCTCTCATCCCCCCCATGCATCTCTCATCCCCCCGTGCATCTCTCATCCCCCCCGTGCATCTCTCATCCCCCCCGTGCATCTCTCATCCCCCCCGTGCATCTCTCATCCCCCCCGTGCATCTCTCATCCCCCCCGTGCATCTCTCATCCCCCCGTGCATCTCTCATCCCCCCCGTGCATCTCTCATCCCCCCCGTGCATCTCTCATCCCCCCTGTGCATCTCTCATCCCCCCGTGCATCTCTCATCCCCCCGTGCATCTCTCATCCCCCCCATGCATCTCTCACCCCCCCGTGCATCTCTCATCTCTCCCCTCCCCCATGTGCATCTCTCATCTCTCCCCTCCCCCCATGTGCATCTCTCATCTCTCCCCTCCCCCCCATGTGCATCTCTCATATCTCCCCTCCCCCCATGTGCATCTCTCCCCTGCCTCCCATGTGCATCTCTCCCCTGCCCCCCATGTGCATCTGTCATCTCTCCCCTGCCCCCCATGTGCATCTGTCATCTCTCCCCTCCCCCCATGTGCATCTCTCATCTCTCCCCTCCCCCCAATGTGCATCTCTCATATCTCCCCTCCCCCCATGTGCATCTCTCATCTCTCCCCTCCCCCATGTGCATCTCTCATCTCTCCCCCTCCCCCATGTGCATCTCTCATCTCTCCCCCTCCCCCATGTGCATCTCTCATCTCTCCTCTCCTCCCCATGTGCATCTCTCATCTCTCCTCTCCCCCCCATGTGCATCTCTCATCTCTCCTCTCCCCCCCATGTGCATCTCTCATCTCTCCCCTCCCCCCCATGTGCATCTCTCATCTCTCCCCTCCCCCCCATGTGCATCTCTCATCTCTCCCCTCCCCCCCATGTGGATCTCTCATCTCTCCCCTCCCCCATGTGCATCTCTCATCTCTCCCCTCCCACCATGTGCATCTCCCATTCCCCCCACTCCTAGTTAATTGTATTTAAAAAAAAAATAAAACTTGTTATACTTAACCCCATGCGATCCCTGCAGAATCCTGGCGCTCGTCCAAATCACTGACACCAGGTTCTCCTGCCTTCCGGTCATGTGACGGCGCCGTCACATGACCGGAAGTCAGAGGAATTATGAGATGTCCTGGACCCGGCGCTTTGCATGGGACCGGGGGCCCCATGAGGAGAGAGACGCACAAGAGGGGGGCTCCTACCGGCCGGGCCCCATACTGGAGTCAGGGCAGTCATGCCCTGATGGCGGCCCTGCTGGAGGCTGGAGGGGCCCCCTCTCCCTCGGGGCCCCCGTTCAATGAACCGGCTGCACGGGCGGTAGTTCCGCCCCTGGCGCATCCTATGAATGCGCCATTTCTGGGGCGGCTGACGGCTGGTGTTTCTAGCCTGGGAGGGGGCCAATATTCATGGCTCCCTTCCTGGGCTATTAATATCAGCCCCCAGCTGTCTGCCTAGCCTTTGCTAGCTATTAAATTAGGGGGGACCCCACGTCATTTTTTTGGGGGGGTCCCCCATTTTAATAGCTAGTAAAGGCTATGTATTCAGCTGGGGGCTGATATTAGTAGCCTGGGAAGCTCCGTGGGTATTACCCCCTTCCCAGGCTTCAAACATCTGCCCCAGCCGTCTGCTTAACCTCCGCTAGAGCCTAAAATTAAGGGGAACCCCACGCCAATTTTTTTAATAATAAATCCTTTATTTTAATACTAAATGACAAGTACAGTAACCAACACTATCACTGTACTTCATATATATGTGACTGACATGTTTCTATCTATCTAATCTATGTGTGATGCTCTATCTTTCTGTTCTAAATTGTCGGGTACCGCTGCTGAATTGCCGGCCGGCTTTTTTAAAGAGACAGTGCATGAAAACACTATTATTTTTTTAAATAAATCCTTTACACTAAATGACAAGTACAGTAAGCAACACTATCACTGTACTTATTATATATGTGACTGACATGTTTCTATCTATCTAATCTATGTGTGAAGCTCTATTCTTTCTGTTCTAAATTGTCGGGTACAGATGCTGAATTGCCGGCCGGCTTTTTTAAAGAGACGGTGCATGAAAACACTAATATTTTTTTTAATAAATCCTTTACACTAAATGACAAGTGCAGTAACCAACACTGTCGCTGTGCTTCTTATATGTGTGACTGACATGTTTCTATCTATCTAATCTATGTGTGATGCTCTATTACTTCTTGTCTAAATTGTCGGGTACCGGTGTATGCCGCTGCTGAATTTGCCGGCCGGCTTTTTTAAAGAGAGTGTCTTCTGAGCAGTTTGTCAGCTTTTGGACACCTTTGCAGGTGTTTTCTATGTGTTTCTATGTGTTTTTGTTTGCCTGCCATTGGTTTTAACGGTGTTCGACGGTGTTCTAAGGTGTTCGACGAACAGTTCGACGAACAGTTCCTCGAACATCCCGGTGTTCGACGAACCGAACCGAACCCGAACACTACGGGGGTGGCTCAACACTAATGATGATATGTTAGAACATCTAAAAATGATTTCTTTAGACAAACATATGTTTTGCTCATGCATCGATGGTAGACCGAAATTCGGTTCTCGATTATTGGTCAGTTTAAATGCACTTTAAAGTCACTAAACTATTGGCAGATTTTTTTTAGTGTTTTGGCCCTTTAATTCTAAGCAGATCCTGGGACCTTCACCAATCACTCAAAAAACTTCTTACAAGTGTTCAGCCCAGGAGGCAGGAGATCATACACACAATGCAGAGCTGATGCAGTAGAAAGTTGTATACTCCTGTCTCCCCTGACAATTAGCAGTTTAGAATCACTCATACATATTAAACTATCAATAGGTTATGGGCACTTTTAGGATATGTGCACATGACATCAGTGAACCTGAAGTGTTTCTTGCAAAAGATGCTTCAAGACATCTTGGTGTCTTTTGTCCTGATGTGTATTTTTTGCATCTTTTCGTTGTTTTTTCAGCATCTATTCGCCACTGGCTTTTTTATTTCTATTATGTCAAATAAACTAGTGAGCAGTTTCCAAGCAGAAGCCATTCAAAAAATGGTCAGGTCACTTCTTAAAGAGCTTTGTGTCTTTGGAATCCTGAAGCTGTTAAAAGAAGCTCAAAAGACTGAACAAATGAACAGTCGTTTTTACATTGCAGTGCATATTTTCTTCTTTTTCAGCTTTTATTTAGCATACCCAACTTAAAAAGACGTTGTGCACATATTAGTCTGACTTACAAGTAGGGGGCGTTAACACTTAAAGTGCCCAAGGCAGCATGAACACAAAATACGACCCTGGGTTACTTGCAGTCCCATGCCAGAAGGGGGAGCTGGGAGACTGAATTGGAACTTGGGAACGACTAGGAGAAGAACATCGGGAGATTGCTTGGTGAGTATGCTGTATTTCAGATCATTTCAGCATGGTGGACAACCTCTTTAAGATTTGATTTGACTTGATTAAATCTAAGTAAATAAGGGTAACACAATTTTTTAAATCTTAAAGAGTTTCAAAGTTATTGACAGACTTCATTGTTAGCTGCAGTTAGGCTGTGCAGACTATTTTTTTTTGCAAAATTATGATAGATCTTTCATAAAGGAATCCTCAGTACTTGATTATTGATTCTTTTTACTCTAGAACATACTCTAAAAGTATCCTGGAATTAAGTAAACCATCTGAATGAGGGAAGAAAAATATGCCCCATCTAAAACACCTGTAAAACCCTGTAAAACCAGAAAGTGCAGCATGTGACAGATCTGTGTAAAGGAGTGGAAAAACTGCCCACACTCCCTCTTGAAGATTCAATGGTTTTATAATGCATTACTATGTTTTGAATTGTTGTTTAGCTATTTTCTGCCCAGCAACAGTAAGTCAGCTGCTAACAGGGTTAATAGTTGGAGAGCAGCCCAGGGTGGCAGGAGGTACATGGGCACAGAGGATTGCAATTTCCTGTTTGGTTTGTTGTCAGATAGAGTCAGTTCTTGAGAAGTAACAAACTTATGGTCTAACTGCTTGTAGACTTGCATGGAAACGGTGTTGTGTGCAAAGAGGGAAGACCATGATATGTCAGATACTATGTTCTGATGGATATCAAGGATCTAGTGGCAACAGGAGTCCGGATCTCAGGCAGGAAGCCTAGGGGAGATAAAAGTGTGGATGAGGTCCTCAGCTCAGACTAGGAGGCCTAATTAATGGAACGGAATATCGCTCAGGTGAGCAGCAGGTCAAGGTCCATAGCCAAGGTCAGGACGCCTGCTCATAGGGATAAAACATCACTCAGGTGAGCTTTGGAACTGGTTCCTTAGCCTTGGCCAAGAGGTCTTCTTAAATGGTATGGAATTTTCCTCAGGGGAAGCGGAAGGCCATGAGGCCCAATTAAAGAGGATTAAGCTGAAGGAAGGATTCCTTATCTCAGATAAACAGGACTTAAGCAAACAATTATCTATACTAGAGAGAAAGCTAGAGTGTAGCTTACTGGAACACAAGTTCTCCTATGGAGAGCTGAAGATGCCGTGGAAAAGCAACGAGCTTGTAGCCCTCATCTAATAGACATTAAGAGTACTAGTGAGGAGTCATATTGATTCACCTCAGCCAATGAGGTCCTCACAAACCAACTGGAATTTGAGACTAGCTGAGAGGGACTGTAGCGTTACACCTCAAGCCGTGCGGTCCTCACAGGGAAAGATGGAGCTTCCCATAATGGTTTGCTGGACTGTTGTGACTTCTAATGAAAGTAACCATAAATTTCCTGTCACAACATAATGCAGAAGAAGCGTTCATGAAGCGTTGTGCCTGCTATCTGATGTATATACTTCTCATCAAGTTCTTGTGGTCAGCAGACGCGCATCACCAAGGTAACACAAGCTCACACACCTAGCCAGGATGCCCATTTTCCTGTAGCATGGCATGGATGATGCTCCCTTCGCCCACTACTGCCGCCCTGCACCATGTTACATCTCCACTGGAGTGTCCAGGAGAAAGTGAACTCCCTGTTGTGATTTTAAAAAAAAACAGACTGTTTTCTGAAATATCTATTTCTTCCAAGAAAAGTTTTCTGTACATGTTAATCAGCTTTATTAGAATTCTTGTACATGGTTAGTTAAAATGATTGATGCAGCGTCTCCTAGTTCCTAATGTTTGGATTGCATTTACTGGCCCGAAGCATTTTAATTTGTGTAATGCTAATTGTACATATTTAACAAATGCAAATACATTTGAAATATTTTAACACATATGAAACTAAATAGGATCCTATTTAATTAAGTCTGACTTACTTTAAAATTGAACAGAACAAACTTTTAAATATACATGAACATAATACTAATCATTTTCCAAGCTTCTCTTTTTGCTGTTTCACAAATAAAATGCAACATTGTATCCACTGCTACGTCTGTTACTAGATTACACAATACAAACGGCATACATTACTAAATAGATCTCTTAGATCCTGAATTCTGACCAGTATGTTATATTTACCATTAATATCCAATGTTAGAATGGTTGTACAATCCTTTAAGAAAGTTTAATTCAATCTCCATCCACCTAGACTGATTGACGGCTCCTCAGTGACCCTTCTTCCTGCTGGTGAAATCTCATACTGCTCAATACAAGCTGCAGTGGTCTGTCAGTCTGGGTGGGCAGAGATTTAATATACTTGGACATATGAGCTATTTTATTTTAGAGCTGATCTCATAAAATGCTCATTTTAAAATCAGGATAACACATCCATTGTGATATTGATTTCAAAGTACGTACACAAACTGCACTGGGTCTTAGAGATTTATTTAATAATGTATGCAGTTTCCATTGTCATAACTGAATCGCAGATCCTTTATAAGACATGATGAAAACTCTACATTAATGACACGTTTCTCCTGTTTGTACCATCTTCATCAGTGGACCAAGGCATTCAATTGCCTGTTAAGAAAATTTTAAATATGAGCCATAGCATTTCATGTACCATGGGACTATTAACTCAGTTACTGATTAAAATTGTAGGATTGTAGGATTTTTGTTGTGATTACATGTTTTTACTGCTTTATGAGTTATGTGTTCTGAGGGCAGTCACCTTTTTATATTTCTGGGCTGAAAAAAAAAATGCGAATTTGCCTTCTTCTGAAGAAACCATAGTGCTGTCAGAATCTTGCCACTGTACATTGAAGGGAAACTGTCGTATTAAACATGATGTTTGAGCTGGAGGCATCATGTTATAGAGCAAAAGGAGCTGAGCCGATTCATATATAATTTTCAATACGAAAAAAAGTATTAAACAATCTGGCAAAAACAACATTTTTCTCATGATTTGAATATAAAATGCTTTATTATAGCCAAAAAAATCCACAATTAAAAACATACTGTAAATCACACAAGACATGATAAAAATTTGAAGAATAGGGGAACAGGCAGGACCATGATTGGATGTGTACAATAATAGCCAGTATGTGCAGATGGTGGTATAATCGCCAAAATAGACTATAACTTGTGAATCAGGAGAATCATAAAGCCAATTTATTGGAGTTGGCTTGGCCAAAGGATCACAGCACCAAAGTTTGAAAACTCTTTTTTGTCAAATACATTTTTAATGGTTTTATAAAAAAAAGTTAATAGGGAGGGGATACAGAAAGAAGGGGAATCAATCAAAAGGGTACATTATAAGGCCGGTTTCACATGTCCATATATTTCCGGTACCGGGAAAACCGGTACCGGAGAGATCCATGTACCGTGTGTCCGTGTGTGTTACACGTGTGGCAACCGTGTGCCACATCAGGATCACAGGTACCAGTGGGAAACAGTGTACAGTGAGCGCTGTTGCCAAGCGCCGGGTGCTCCCACAGTGTCCCTGTGTAAAAATAAGAATAAAATAATAAAATCCTTATACTCGCCTGTCCGGAGATGTCCCCCTCTGTAATCCTCTGACCGCTGACGCTGAGGAACCGGGGCCCGCTCGCTGGAGCGGCTCATTCTCCCTGGCTCCTCAGCATCAGCGGTTAGAGGATTACAGCGGGGGACATCTCTGGACAGGCGAGTATAAGGATTTTATTATTTTATTCTTATTTTTACACAGGGACACTGTGGGAGTTGACACTACAACTTCCAACATTGTCTCTTGCTCGTGCTGATCGAGCAGCGTTCGGCACCTGGCGCTTGGGAACAGCGCAAACTGTAGCGCTGATTCCCAGGCGCTGGTACATGTCACAGTGAACCAATCATTGTAAAACTTTGTCTATAAATGTTTTTCTTGTGTTCATATCCTTGTACCACCTGATGAAGATAGTTTGACTATCGCGTTGTGGAGAGGGCTTAATAAATGTTTTTTAGCCCCATTTCTGTCTTCCAGTAATCAATCTAGCGCTCCACAGACCGCTTCTGTCCTTTTTATATTTTGCCATTTTCATTCCCTCCTACAGGGTTAGCAGCAGGAGCAGCGGTTGATCACCTGTTAATTTTCCCTATAACTCCCCACCTAACTATTTGAGGACCTGCAGGCACCGGAGCCACCCTCCCCAATTCCAAAGTCTCGAGTCACGTGGTCCGCAGCCAATCACGTGGTCCGCTCCCAGGAACCCGGAAGCAGCAGTCACAGACAGCGGTCCACAGCACGTGGGGGGCACACCGGTCCACATCGTGCGGTGAGAAACACCATCTCTCAACTTCCAGGCAGTCACCAGGGATGTGCAGGGGTGCACAACTCCATTAGGTGAGTGGCCCTTCGGCCATCCTCATTTTAACTGGTCCACTCGGTCCTTCACACAGCACGCTTTTTCTTCTCTTCTTCTTACACTGATGACACACGTCATCTGTGTGTGTTCAGTGTGAGCCACTTTTGCGGACCGTGCATCCGCAAAGAAACGGATACGTCAGCGTGTGGAGCACATGGACACACGTTCCGTGGAAACACACTAACGTGTGCGCAGACCCTTAGATTTGAATGGGTCTGCATGTGTCAGTGTCTCCAGTACGTGTGGAAACTGTCACCACTCGTACCGGAAATGCTGACGTGTGAAAGAGCCCTAAGTGTTACACTTACAACATAAAAAAAAAGATAAAATAATGAATAAATCATCAAAGTTATATATATATATATATATATATATATATATATATATATATATATATATATATATATATATATATACAGTATATATACACTGCTCAAAAAAATAAAAGGAACACTCAAATAACACATCCTGGATCTGAATGAATGAAATATTCTCATTGAATACTTTGTTCTGTACAAAGTTGAATGTGCTGACAACAAAATCACACAACAATCATCAATCGAAATCAAATTTATTAACCAATGGAGGCCTGGATTTGAAGTCACCCCCAAAATTAAAGTGGAAAAACACACTACATGGCTGATCCAACTTTGATGTAATGTCCTTAAAACAAGTCAAAATGAGGCTCATTATTGTGTGTGGCCTCCACGTGCCTGTATGACCTCCCTACAACGCCTGGGCATGCTCCTGATGAGGTTGCGGATGGTCTCCTGTGGGATCTCCTCCCAGACCTGGACTAAAGCATCCGCCAACTCCTGGAAGTCTGTGGTGCAACGGGATGTTGGTGGATGGAGCGAGACATGATGTCCCAGATGTGCTCAATCGGATTCAGGTCTGGGGAATGGGCGGGCCAGTCCATAGCTTCAATGCATTCATCTTGCAGGAACTGCTGACACACTCCAGCCACATGAGGTCTGGAATCGTCCTGCATTAGGAGGAACCCAGGGCCAGCCGCACCAGCATATGGTCTCACAAGGGGTCTGAGGATCTCATCTCGGTACCTAATGGCAGTCAGGCTACCTCTGGCGAGCACATGGAGGGCTGTGCGGCCCTCCAAAGAAATTCCACCCCACACCATTACTGAACCACTGCCAAACCGGTCATGCTGAGGGATGTTACAGGCAGCACATCGCTCTCCACGGCATCTCCAGACTCTGTCACGTCTGTCACATGTGCTCAGTGTGAACCTGTTTTCATCTGTGAAGAGCACAGGGCGCCAGTGGTGCCTTTGACAATCCTGGTGTTCTGTGGCAAATGCCAAGCATCCTGCATGGTGTTGGGCTGTGAGCACCACCCCCATCTGTGGATGTCGGGCCCTCATACCACCCTCATGGAGTCGGTTTCTAACTGTTTGTGCAGACACATGCACATTTGTGGGCTGCTGGAGGTCATTTTGCAGGGCTCTGGCAGTGCTCCCCCTGTTCCTCCTTGCACAAAGGCGGAGGTAGCGGTCCTGCTGCTGGGTTGTTGCCCTCCTACGGTCCCCTCCACAACTCCTGGTGTACTGGCCTGTCTCCTGGTAGCACCTCCAGCCTCTGGACACTACACTGACAGACACAGCAAACCTTCTTGCCACAGCTCACATTGATGTGCCATCCTGGATGAGCTACACTACCTGAGCAACTTCTGTGGGTTGTAGAGTCCGTCTCATGCTACCACGAGTGTGAAAGCACAACCAACATTCAAAAGTGACCAAAACATCAGCCAGAAAGCATTGTTACTGAGATGCGGTCTGTGGTCCCCACCTGCAGAACCACTCCTTTATTGAGGGTGTCTTGATAATTGCCAATAATTTCCATCTATTGTTTATTCCATTTGCACAACAGCATGTGAAATTGATTGTCAATCAGTGTTGCTTCCTAAGTGGACAGTTTGATTTCACAGAAGTTTGATTTGCTTGGAGTTATATTCTGCTGTTTCATTGTTCCCTTTATTTTTTTGAGCAGTGTATATATATATGTAAATATATACAGGTGCATCTCACTAAATTAGAATATCATCAAAAAGTTAATTTATTTCAGTTCTTCATTACAAAAAATGAAACTCATATATTAGGCTGTGTGCCCACGATGCGTTTTTCAAGCGTTTACGCTGCGGAATTTCCGCAACGTAAACGCTTGGGAAACGCTTGGTAAACCTTCCCCCATGGTCTCCAATGCAATTCCACACTTTCAATGTCCATGCTGTGGATTTTTCCGTAGCGTTTATTCTGCGCTCAAAAATCCGCAGCATGTCCATTAATTTTGCGGAAGCGCTGCGTTTTTGCCGCCATTGACTTGCATTAGAATGTGCCAATTCTGCAAGACTGCATCTGTACTTGCGTAATTGGCGTGTTCTAATGTGCGGATGGTACCCGGGTTTAGAGGAGAGGAGAGTCTCCTCCACACCCAGGTACCATAAAAAAAAGAATAAAATAAAAAATAAATATTATATTCACCTTCCGACGGCCCCCGGACACCTTCCCTGTGCTGGCTGCCGGCAATCGCGCAGGACTGAAGTACCTGCGGTGACGTCACAGTCATGTGACGGCAGGTCTTTTCAGTACAGCATACTGCGATCTGCCGGCAGCCAGCACAGGAGCGCAGCAAGTCTCAGGGGCCATCGGAAGGTAAGTATTAGGTTTATTTTTTTATTTTTAACCACTCTCTCGGGTCACACTATATAAATCCATGCCGTTTGCATGGATTTATAAAGTGTGACCTAGTTGTCACAAGCACTTTCCAAGTAATGCTAAGCGCTTGGAAAGCGCTTGTCAACCCGCATGCGGAAATGTCAGTGAATAACGCTTCATTTCCGCATGTCCCTGGCAGGAAAATGCATGTACAATCCGCATGTACAATCCGCATGCGTTTTTTTCTGCCAGGGAGATTCAGAAGCGCTCAGGAAAAAATCCTGAGCATTTCTGCATCGTGAGCACATAGCCTTATATAGAGTCATTAATAATAATAATAATAATTTTTATTTTTATAGCGCCAACATATTCCGCAGTACTTTACAATTTTAGGGGGGCTTGAACAGACAAAAAGACATTACCAATTAAGCATAACTCAGATATTAAAAGGAGTGAGGGCCCTGCTCGCAAGCTTACAGTCTATAACATTACAAACAGAGTGATCTATTTCAAATGTTTATTTCTTTTAATATTGATGATTATGGCTTACAGCCAATGAAAACACAAGAGTCATTGTAGCATCGGCGTCTCTGCCCACTGTTAGGCAGAGACGCCGTCCCTCTCACCTTCCCGCTCCTGGCGCAGCGTCCTCCTGCGCTCCCCTCCTCGCTGCTGCCGGCGCGCGCTCCTTCCCGGGCTCTGTGCTTAGGGCGCGCGCGCTCCCCCTCTCTTAAAGGGACCACGCGCGCTGTCCTAAGGAGTCCCCGGCCAATGGCCGGAGGACCTCCCATATATAAAGCACCTCCTCCAAAATGGAGGTGCCCGAGCAAAGTTGTTGCAAAGCATACTCACCTCTGCTTCAGCCCTCAGGTCCCGTTGCCAGCCTGACTACCAGTCCTGTCTGCCAGCTTGTCTTCTCTCCAGCCCGACAGTCTGTCTCCAATCATCCGCCAGTCTGTCTTTGGGCGAATCCACCTGCATACCAGGAAGCCCCTCCCAGTTACCTGCCTGCTACCTGCCGTACCTGTTAGCCCGCTCACCTGTGAGTGCACGTCTGCTACTCGCCTGCTGGCCTACCTGGAGGCTCTGCCGTCACATGCCGTGACCTCCTGCCTGCTAGCCAAGAGACTTCTACCTGTTCTGCCGTCACATGCCGTGACCACCTGCCTTCTAGCCAATAGACTTCTACCTGCTCTGCCGTCACTTGCCGTGACCACCTGCCTGCTAGTCAAGAGACTTCTTCCGTCACGTACCGTGACCACCCGTCAGCTAACCCAGAGACTGCTGCCTGCCTGTTGTGTCCACCCGCTATACCGGTCAGTCCCAGCTATCTGACCCGTGGGAGCCACCTGCTCTTTTACAAGGTCGTCCCCAGAGTAGCACCTGCCCCTCTGGCTCCCTCCTTGTTCCAAGGCACAGAGGTTCCACCACCCGGACCTGTTACAGTCATTATTATCTCAGTAAATTAGAATACTTTATAACAACAGCTTGAAAAATGTTTTTAAATTCCAAAATGTTGGCCTACTGAAATGTATGGTCAGTAAATGCACTCAATACTTGGTCGGGGCTCCTTTTGCTTCAATTACTGCATCAATGCGGCGTGGCATGGAGGCGATCAGCCTGTGGCACTGCTGAGGTGTTATGGAAGCCCAGGTTGCTTTGATAGCAGCCTTCAGCTCGTCTGCATTGTTGGGTCTCGTGTCTCTCATCTTCCTCTTGACAATACCCCATAGCTTCTCTTTGGGGTTAAGGTTAGGCGAGTTTGCTGGCCAATCAAGCACAGTGATACTGTTGTTTTTAAATCAGATACTGGTACTTTTGGCAGTGTGGACAGGTGCCAAGTCCTGCTGGAGAATGAAATTTCCATCTCCATAAAGCTTATCAGCAGAGGGAAGCATGAAGTGCTCTAAAATTTCCTGGTAGACGGCTGCGCTGACTTTGGTCTTCATAAAACACAGTGGACCTACACCAGCAGATGACATGGCTCCCCAAACCATCACTGATTGTGTAAACTTCACACTAGACCTCAAGTAGCTTGGATTTTGTGCCTCTCCACTCTTCCTCCAGACTCTGGGACCTTGATTTCCAAAAGTAAATTGGAACTCTGGGACCTTGTGGAGTGTGTCAATGACTGCCTTCTGGACATCTGTCAAGTCAGCAGTCTTCCCCATGATTGTGGATCCTACTGAAACAGTCCAAGGGACCTTTTTAAATGCTTAGGAAGCCTTTGCAGGTGTTTTTTGTTAATTATTTTAATTTACTGAGATAATGACTTTTGTGTTTTCATTGGCTGTAAGCCATATTAATCAACATTAACAGAAATAAACATGTGAAATAGATCACTCTGTTTGTAATGACTCTATATGATATATGAGTTTCACTTTTTGTATTGAAGAACTGAAATAAATTAACTTTTTGATGGTATTCTAATTTGGTGAGATGCACCTGTATATATAAAGTATATAAATATAAAAACATTTGTTTGTAATTTATAGTCCAGTGTTCCAGACGTTGTAGCTTGCACCTGCACTTTTTAATTGGTCCTGCTTTATCCCTCTTTTTTGGTATTTTATATATACATATATACAGTTATTCACCCAAGTCGATGACCTTAAACCTGATTTACACCAAAACTTATGCTGAAGCTCAGACGTAAAGAAAATTGTGAGTAGAATCACACTATTGTTTTATAACAATTTTGCCCTTTTCTGACAATTCTTGTGCAGGGGCCCAACTGTGAAGGGTCTTACTAGGAAAATTCACCCTAGTTGACACCCAAAAAAAGAAATTTCACTAAAAAAGATGAAGAATCAGAAAAGTAAAGAATATTGCAGCCATTGAAGAAGATTCATTTTAATTTGAATTAAGGAGGAGCAGGGGGAATTCATCCTAATCAAAGTATGATAGTAATATACTAGAACAGTTTTTTTTTTTCAATGTCAGAATTAATTATAATTATATATTATTCTATTGCAGGAGAAGCTCTTCCAAGTGGTTGTAAAATATTTTTTGGGCATGATAAAATATAATAAACGTATGCATACTCACTTTCCAGCACCCCCACTGATCCAATGCTGGATGCTTCAGAGGTCTCCAGCTCTGGAAGACAAGTCCACCCCGTTTGGAAGTCACTGCACCACTGCAATTGGCTGCAGCGGTTGGGTGACTAGAAGACTGCGTCATCAGATGTGACTTCAGAATGGGTGAGACACCACTTCTGGTCTGGTAGAGACCTCCAGAGTGGCCTGCCAAGGGGCGCTGGAAGGTGAGTATGCCTCTGTTTATTATTTTTAATCAATAAATGCCGAAAAAAATATTTTTTCTGTCAACTGTTAAGCAACTCCATTAACTAATGGGGACATTATCTTTATCTCCCTGAAACTTCTTGCTTTCAATATTTTTTTATTAGGTTTAAAAATAACTAAATACATTTTCAAACATAGCTGTTAAAAAAAAAATGAATTCATGATATCATTGGTAGTCATCTTACACTATCTCCACAACTAGTGTTATTATCTTTGGGCATAGCTAATCGTTTAAAAGACCATCAGTATATTGTCTGCCATATACTTATTACTACCAATCATCTAATAGCTATCGTTTGGAAGCGCAAATATGCCCCTTCAGTAGAGGATATTATTGAAAGTATTGCGGCCCATAACATCTATGAACACAACTACTCTCTTCAAAACGATAATATTACACAATCCGAAAAAAAATTGGTCTGTCTGGAATTGAAATTTTTTGACAACTATGATCTTATTGTTTATCAGTACCACCTCTCAGACAGTCAACAACCTTTTAGGTGTCCTATATACATCAGAATTTAGATGTAGTTGACGCGCCCCCTGGGCCGTGGGGTACTCGGTGCCCGGCTGGTCGGTGCAGGGGATGTCACAGTGGCAGTGACCCGGTCCGTGACCCAGGGCAGTCAATAAAAGGGGATTATAGTTTTTATAGTTTAATGTTCATGACACCACCTGTGGTATGCGGCAATATGGAGCCGCCGCTGCGTTGCAGATCCTCTGGAGCTGATGGTGACGCAGCAGAGTTGGGACAGCTCTCCACAGGCAGAGTTTAGCTCCAGGGCAAGAAATGGTGATGTTATAGATGTTGCTGTGCTGTGTAGTGCAGGGGATGGCGCAGATAATAACCAGTCCACAACTTAATGGCGGTTTCCTCTTATCTTTACTTGCGGTGGTTAGGCAGACCGGGGCACGGGTACTAGCTTGTAGTAGAGGTCCAGGCGGCCTGGGAGCAAGTTGGGAATCCACCTCGCTAGGTGAAGTTGTAGGCTTTCCCTTTGCGCCAATCTCTTTGGCCCTGCTGCTTATAGCTGTGCTGCGGCCCTCGTCCCTGAGTAAAACGTCTTTGTGCTCACCCGTATGGCAGGCAGCTCGGGCCTTCCAGGAGTGTCGCTTTTTGAATTAACAATCAACAATAATAACAATTCACATTACAAATAGTTTACAAAAATTACAAAAAACTCAACCAAAAATTTATAGAAGTCACTGCGGTGCTTAGTCTTTACGCCACAATCTGGGAATTGTCTTTTTCTGGATAATTGAAATTTGGCTGGTGGGAACAGCATCAACCCACTTTGTATATCGTTCCCTGGCATGGCTTCAGGGCACTCTGTCGTTGGGCCTGGTCTTTGGCCACGCCTGCGGTTTATTTTCAAGGCCACTTACTAACTATTTTCAATATTGTCCTGACCACACCTAGTCCTGTGGTCCAATTGTCCATAAGTTTAACAACTATATATATCCAAGATTATTTAATGGTTACAACTATATATAACATACACTTTAGTTCCTCCAGCAGGCAGGGAGCTGACCTTTAGTACTTTGGGTCGATCTACGTAGTACATTTGTTGTCACTGACCTACCCTGGTCCCTAGTGTCCACCCCTGGTGTGGTGGGTTCAGTGTAAACTACACTACGGGTAGTCTGAGGTAACACCGGTAGGCTGGGTAATCTCTTACGAAGTCTTTGGCTCACCCTGGGTACGACAGGTTCACAGCAGAGTGTAGATTCTCCTGATCTGCTGCTGATGAAGCATCTGTCTCTGGGGCCGATTGGTCTCTCTGCTATTCTGGAGCCTCTGCAGCTTCCGGTGAGGCCTCTTGGAAAAAGGTCAGGACCGGTACCACAATTACTCTGTTCACCTGCGTCCAAGACCGGGGAAATGCTCCAAGGACTGTCTGGACCGTTTCCTCCACTTTTTCTATGGGTTGAGGGCTGTCTTGGTCTTCTTCTTTGTGTTTCAACTGTTCAGGGCATATCTTCAGGTGGTCTCTTGAGACTGCCGCTGAAGTTTCCCCTCCATCTTTACTGATGAGGCACACTTTGGTGTTATCATAATTCGAGGGTAGGACGGTGTATGACTCAACCTCCCACTGGTCATCTAATTTATGGACTCGTCTCTTCCTCTTGAGTACCTGTTCTCCAGGTGATAAGGGAACTGCAGGTGCGTTCTGATTGTAAGTTTTCTCCTGTTTCTGTCTCACCTGGGACAAACTTCTCTCCACACATTCTTGCACCTTGCGGTATTGTTGCTGCCGCTCTGTATCCCAATCTGCATCTGGTGATGTCGTACAGCACTGCTCCCAATCCCATGTTGCTGGCATCCGTATGGAGTATAAAGGCTTGGCCATAGTCGGGGTAGGCCAGGACTTTGTCTCCAGTAAGAGCCATTTTCAGTCGAGTGAAAGATTCGTCTTCTGGTTTACCTCATTTGAACGGAGGTTTTGGGTTCTTGGCCTTCTTGGACTGGCCCACTAAGAGGTCCCGCATGGGTGCCGCTATCTTGGGGAAACTCTTGATGAATCTCCTGTAGTAGCCTACCAGCCCGAGGAACTGCCGCACTTCCTTGATAGTGGAGGGTCTTGGCCAGTCCTTGATCACAGTAACTTTTTCAGGGTCTGGTGCTACACCTTCGGCGCTTACCACATGACCTAGGTATTGCACCTTGGGCTTTAACAGGTGGCACTTGGATGGCTTTACTTTCAGGCCATAACCAGATAGGGCTTGGAACACCTCGGCCAGGTGCTCCAGGTGGTCTTCATTTGTCTTTGAGTAGACGATTACATCGTCTAGGTACAGCAGGACGGTTTCGAAGTTTTTGTGTCCTAGGCAATGCTCCATTAACCGCTGGAAGGTTCCTGCGGCGTTGCAGAGCCCGAATGGCATGCAGTTGAACTCGCTAAGGCCCATTGGTGTTGTAAGCGCGGTCTTTTCTCTGTCCGCCTTTGCCACAGGAACCTGCCAGTACCCACTGGTGAGATCCAAAGTGGAGAAATAGTTAGCTGATCTCAATGCTGCTAATGATTAGTGTTGAGCCACCCCCGTAGTGTTCGAGTTCGGTTCGGTTCGTCGAACACCCGTGTGTTCGCCGAACTGTTCATCGAACTGTTCGTCGAACACCTTCGAACACCGTTAAAACCAATGGCAGGCAAACAAAAACACATAGAAACACATAGAAAACACCTTCAAAGGTGTCCAAAAGCTGACAAACTGCTCTGAAGACACAACTAACACATGGAAAAGTGACAAGTACATATAGTCATGCGAAAAGAAAAGAGGTGGAGGAGTAAAAGGAGGGGGAGACACAGATATAGGCATGTCATGCCCTTCTAAAATCCAAAAAGTGAGAAGCCGACACGTTCAGTCCGCTCCTGCCCGTGCCACCTCCGTGTCGCCGGGTTTGTGCCAGAGCCGCGGTGAACCCTGACGGCCAGCCCCCCTCTCCCAATACTGGTGCCTGTCCGCTGGTGGGTCGAGCGAGCCCCCCTGTGGTGGAGGCAGCTCTAAGCTTTTTAATTTAAATTGTCTCTCTAATTTGAATGAATACACTTTAAATCCATTTACAAGGATCTATTGGAGGGCAAGTCTCATGCCAGCAGCCGCGTAATTCCAGCTCCAGTAGCGTCCACTAAAGCTGCTGCAGTTAAAAAGCTTTTATAAGGATCGAGCTCGGCTGTCCACCGCAAGGCATCCTACTGCCAGTCCCAGCCCCTATGCCTTGGGGTGCCTCCTGATGCTCTTCACTGAGTATCCTGTGGTCCCGAAGCATTTCCTTTGAAAAAATTAAGTGTCAAAACTACAGGTGGTGTAGCTTGCTTAACAGCCGGGATAATCCGCTGACTAGCAGACACTGCTACTAGGCACAAAGTATTTCCTGGGCTAGATGCAGTTAAAAATTTGTAATTAGATATTCTCGTTGGATGCTGAGAAAGCATTCCATAGAGTCTCCTGGCACGCCATATATGATTCTCTTAAAAAGCTTGGGGTAGGGGTCTAGGGGACCCTTTTATAGCCAAAATCACGGCCCTGTATCGCAATACGTCACCTAGGCTGAAGATAAATGGAACTGTATTACCCTGAGGGCTCGGTTGCTACAGAGGTATTGCACCTCACCCAGAGGTGTGATATCTCACTCTCAGGTAAGGATGGAGTGTGGATCAGGACCCGACACCTGCATGCATTACACCACATTGCCGTGGGGCAGGGCGACCAATATGCCCCTGAGATGGGCACGACAGTCCCTGTCCCTGGCTGGAGTGGGGGGAGGGAACACTGAGGAAGGGGAACCCTGTAGTGCAGGAGCAGGGAGGAAGCAGTTCCTGGGTGCATTGAGAAGGGAGTATAAAAGGTGGGCACCATCTTAGTTCAGTGCAGAGAAGTCTGAGCAGAAGTGGCAGGGAGCAGGTGCTCTGCATGAGCTCTGCTCCGGAGGCGGGCCTAGTAACAGAGGCCCAGGCCTGGAAGAGGGAGAAGGAAGGAAGAGGAGCGGAGAAGGCTCCAGGAACGAGGAATGAAGGGATCCCAGGGGTGCGGACGGGCGAGTCGCCACCGCACGCCCGAATCCACCTGCGTGGAGGGGTCAGGCCAAAGGGGGAGACCGGTCCCCGAAACTAGTGGAGGCAGGAAACGACCCTCAGCTAGAAACCGGAGGCTGTGACATTTTATGTGGCGCAGCCCCTCGCTACACCCGCTAGGAAGGCACCACATAGGGTCAGGGAAACTGGCGCCAAGTTTACCAAGAGGAGGCCCGAGGCAGCCGGACAGAAGGGTTGGTAAGAAAGGCCAGACAAAGGACACACAAAGGGGGTCCTGTGAAGCGCTCCAAAGTTATCTGGGAGTTGTCTGAGCCCCTCACCTGGTGAGCACAGTACGACGTGGGCAGCCGTTACCTGCAGACGTGGTCTGGATAATAAGAACTGTGAGTAAAGGCCCTGGACTGCATCACTGACTCCGTGTCGTTACTGCTGCTGCCCTGCACCATCACCCCCATCCTCCGCATACACTGCCCTGAGGCTATACTCCTCCCGTGGGGAGTTATGCTACGCTCTGCTGCACCCACAACACCAGCCTCAGCGGTCTGCCCTGGAGCGGCGGTTCACTCTGACCGCAATCCACGGGTGGCGTAGTCGGACATTTAAACATCAAAACCACATAAATAGTTCCACCACTGGTTTGACCGCCCTGAGCCACGGAACCGGGTCGCCGCCACGGAGACTACAACCACCAGCATCCACCAAAAAGGGTCCGGCTCCGGGTGTCCCAAGGCCCAGGGGGCGCGTCAGAACATTTTCATCACCTTTCACAATCACCAATGGGACAAGGCAGGGATGTTCTCTGTCCCCTCTCTTATACATTCTAGTGACGGAGCACCTGCTCTCATCAATTCGCCATAACCCCAATATTAGGTGGATTGAGGTGGGAGGCACCGAGTACAAGTGCTCTCTATTTGCTGATGATGTCCTAGTATATATCACTCAATCACATATATCCATCCATGCTGTTATGGCTGAAATAGATCACTTTGTTACATGGTCAAATTTTAAAATCAATGCAGCGAAGTCTGAGGCCCTCGATGTCTCCCTCCCCAAATCCATATAGGATTCCATCCAGTCCAACTTTCCCTTTGCCTGGCCCTCACAGGGTATCAAATACTTAGGAATTCCTATTCATAGAGACCTCTCCCATCTATGTTATCTTAATTTTGGGCCCTTTATTGAACAACTCCATACAGACCACGGTTGGCAAGTTAGAACTGTAAGATTCACTACATGAACCACTGGTGTTTTGTGGAAAAGCACACGTACATTGTGTTCCAAATTATTATGCAAAAAGTGTTTAGGAGTGATAAGGGAAGAATTTGTTTGTTTGTCAGTTAAACTCATTGATGGTGATGTGTGTCAGGGCTCTTTATATCACTGTAAGCAATTGCAGACACCTGTGCTAATTAGTTTGGCAGGTGTGTCCAATGAAAGGCAAAACTACTTAAGAAGGCTGTCTCACATTATTAAGCAGCCTACATTTTCTGCCAAAATGGGAAAGAAAAAGGATGTATCGGCTGCTGAGAAGCAACAAATTGTGGAGTGTTTAGGTCAAGGCATGACTACAATCAACATTGTGCGATGATCAGGATGAAGTGTCTTGGCAATCAAGAAGTATGTAGCTGATTCACAGTACACACGTGTGCGTGCTGATAAGGGCAAATTGAGGACTCTTTCCTACAAGCAATTACGTCAGGTTAAAAGAGCAGCGGCAAAAAAGCCTTGTCATAGCAGCAGACAAGTTTTTGAAGCTGCTGGTGCCTCCAACGTCCCCCGAACAACAAGATGCAGGGTCCTTCAGAGGTTTGCAGCTGTGCATACGCCATCCTGTCGACCTCCTCTATCCACTTCACACAAGCAGAAACGGCTCCAGTGGGCCAAACATTACATGAAGACTGATTTCAAAACTGTTTTGTTCACGGATGAGTGCCATGCAGCGCTCGATGGTCCAGATGGATGGAGTGGAGGATGGCTGGTTGATGGACACCCCACGCAAACACGGCTACAGCGCCAACAAGGAGGAGGTGGAGTAATGTTTTGGGCTGGAATCATAGGGAGAGAGATTGTTGGCCCCTTTAGGATCCCTGAACGCGCTAAAGATGAACTCCATAATGTATGTGGATTTTCTCAAACAGCACTTCCTGCCATGGTTCAAGAAGAAGAACCATGTATTTCACAGCAAGATCATTTTTTTGCATGATAATGCACCATCTCATGCTGCACATAAAACATCTGCATCTCTGGCTGATATGGGCATAAAAGGGGACAAACTTATGGTGTGACCCCCATGCTCCCCTGACCTCTACCCCATTCAGAACCTCTGGAGCATCATCAAAAGGAGTGTCTATGATGGCGGGAGGCAGTTCACATCTAAGCAACAGCTCTGGGAGGGTATTCTGTCCTCATGCAAAACAATTGAAGCAGAAACCATCCAAAACCTGACAAATTCAATGGACGAGAGAGTTCAGAAGCTCCTTTCGAACAAGGGGTCCTATGTGAAAATGTAACATCACCTAGAATAAAGTTTTGAGTTGAAAACTGTTTGATTTCAGTTTCTAATAACCTGCTAATGCTTATAATTTCAAAAATGACCATTTTTTTGGTCTTTATTAAAATGAAAAGGTTGATCGAAAAGTTTGGGGGATCTAAGAGTGTGGCAACCCAGTAGTCATGATTACTTCGAATTCTGACAATATGAGGGTCATGTTGCAGGTAGTGCAGCAAGAAGGCACTTATGTGTCTTGCGCATCTCGGAGCCCCAAAATTATTTTCCGGGCTAGATGCAGCTAAAAATTATTATTAATTTTAAATCTGGTGGATCTTAGTATAGATGGCCTAATAGGATCAGTGCTGCACACTGCTACAAAGCCCAAATTATTTTCTAGCCAAGATACAGATAAACATGATTAGTAATTTGAAAGCTTAAAACGGTTGGTAGGGTGATTTTAACCAATCATCCATCTTTTACTCTCCCCAGGATGACACAGGGGTAGAAAAGTCGTTTCGGATCCATGATTTGTTCATCTTTATGAACGTGAGTCTGTCTACATTATCAGTGGAGAGCCGCGTGCGCTTATCTGTCAGCACACCACCAGCAGCGCTGAACACACGTTCAGACAGAACGCTGGCTGCGGGGCATGACAAGATCTCCAAGGCGTAAGTGGCTAGCTCCGGCCATTTATCCAGATTGGAAGCCCAAAAAGAGCAAGGGTCCAGTGACACAGTCATGGCTTCAATGTTTACTTGGAGATACTCCTGTACCATCGTCTCTAGGCGTTGACTATGTGTCAGACTTCTTGTCTCCTGTGGCCTTGCAAAGGATGGGCTAAAAAAGTGGTGAAATGATTGTGCAAAATTGATGTTACCAGCAGATACTGTGGTTCTGTTATGGTTTGAGTGCTGAACACTTGACGGTCCCACGGTTGGCAAGTTGGAACTGTGAGATTCACTACGTGCACCACTGGTGTTTTGTGGAAAAGCACATGTAAGATTCTGCAACAGTCTCTGCTGATACTCCTGCATGCGTGCATCCCTTTCTATGGCAGGAATAATTTCTGCAAATTTACTTTTGTACCGGGGATCTAACAGTGTGGCAACCCAGTAGTCAGGATTATTTCTAATTCTCCCAATTCGAGGGTCATGTTGCAGGTAGTGCAGCAAGAAGGCACTCATGTGTGTTGCGCATCCAGGAGCACTAAGTCCCTGTTGTGTTGGTGGCGAGGTAACAATCATGCTTCCTTCCTCTGTCCTCTCCCCCCAACCTCGCACAACAGAAATGTGATCAAGGTCTCCCTCATCTGATGAGTCTTCCATCAGTTCGTCCTCCACTTCTTCCTGGGCTCCTGCACCTTCCTCACTAGTTTGGCTGCTACCATGCGCCCTGGTAAAACCATCTCCCCCACCCTCACATGCCTGCCGTCTTGGTGCTGCCGACCGTCTGGACCTTGCAGATGTTAGCCCTTCCGCATACAACTCCTCCTCCTCTACTTCCTCCACCTCCTCTTGTGCCACCACCTGACTCCGAATTCTGTTTAACATGTGCTCCAGCATGTAAATCACCGGAATAGTCATGCTGATAATGGCATCGTCAGCACTAAACATCTTCGTCGCCATTTCAAAACTGTGCAGAAGGGTGCATAGGTCCCTGATCTGAGACCACTCCTCCAGCGTGATTTGCCCCACGTCTGGATCTCGTTGGCCCAGGCTATACGTCAGAACCTATTGCACCAGGGCTTGTCGGTGCTGCCACAGTCGCTGCAACATGTGCAGAGTTGAATTCCACCGGGTAGGCACATAGCATTTTAGCCGGTGAAGTGGCAGGCCCAACGACTTCTGTAGAGATGTAAGTCGCTGAGCTGCGGGATGCGAACGGCGGAAGTGAGCACACAGCGACCGTGCCCTCTGCAGAAGGCCATCTAGTCTGGGATAGTGGGCTAAAAATTGCTGGACAACCAGGTTCAACACGTGAGCCATACAAGGCACGTGTGTGACATTGCCCCGGCGAAGGGCCGCACCCAGGTTTGCAGCATTGTCGCACACGGCCTTCCCTGGTTTCAGGTCCAGTGGAGACAACCATTCATGAAATTGGTTCTCCAGAGCTGACCACAACTCCTCAGCTGTGTGACTCACATTTCCCAGACATTTCAAAGTAAAAACCGCCTGATGATGTTGAGCCCTACTGCCAGCATAGTAAGGAGGTGTGCAGGATCCCTTCTGCGCAGTTAGAAAGCTTGTGGCATGACCAGACAGGCTTTGGGTGCAGGTGGAAGACCGAGAGGAGGTTGAGGAGGCAGAAGCAGTGGAGGAACTTTGACATAAAGAGGATTGACGCACAACTCGTGGGGACGGCAAGACTTGGACAGCAGCCCCGTGTCCTGCTGTCACCATAGTTACCCAGTGCCCAGTCAGCGACATGTAACGCCCCTGTCCATGCCTACTCGTCCAAGTGTCTGTGGTGAAATGCACCCTGTCACACACAGAGTTTCTCAAAGAAGCGGTGATGTTGTGTGCGACATGCTGGTGGAGCGCAGGCACACCTTTCTTTGAGAAGTAGTGCCGACTGGGCATCTGGTACTGGGGCACTGCGACGGACATAAGGTCTCGAAAATCCTCTGTGTCCACCAGGCGGAAAGGCAGCATTTCTGTAGCCAAGAGCTTGCAAATGGTGAAATTCAACCTCTTAGCTTTCTCATGGCTAGGAGGAAATGGTCTTTTACTTGTCCACATCTGAGGGACCGAGGGCTGGCTATTGTGCTTAGACGGGGTTGATAAGGGTGTCCCCGGCAAACTGCCGGTCTGTGAGGAAGATGCAGGCGGACATGTTAGGTTGCCTTGATCCAAAGGTGGTGCTATCGATGTCGGACAGCGCTCAACACCAGCTGGTGTTACCACCTCCAAAGAAAATGATGACCTGCCAATCACGCTGGCTGTTGCGGGTAAAGAGGTGGCAGGTCTGCGCCCCAAAACAGGTGTGACTGCTGTCCCCCCAGTCACAGAGGATGAAGAGGCCGCGGACGCACAAGATATGGCAGACGGTGGTTGGCCCGGCCGGCTAGGCCGCATTGTAGCACACTGAGCTTCCCACTGCAACTTATGCTTCATGTCCATGTGCCGGTTCATGCATGAAGTACTCAAACTATGTATTTTTTGGCCTCTACTTAGCTTTTGCTGACAAATGTTACAGATAACACGAGTTGGGTCATCTTTATCGATCTGAAAAAATGCCCAGGCTATGCAAGGCTTAGCACCCATGCGACCTGAAGAGCCACCACGACTTGTGGTGAGAGGCAGAGTTGTGTTTGAGGATGCAGTTGTTGACGTGCTTCCAGTACTACGTCTCTGTCCAGGAAGGCGCAACCTGACCTCGTCGTCACTAGCATCTTCCTCCACCTCCTCTGCTGACCTCATCTCTTGGCTGACTGTGGGTTGACAGTAAGTGGGATCTCCAACCTCATCATCATCACCCTGTGCGTTATCACACCCGTCGTCCTCAGAGCCAACCTGTTCCTGCCCTGACAAAAAACTAAAGTTGTCGCTCCAATCAGGTATTTGAGTCTCATCATCATCTTCCTCATTGTCTCCACCAACAGGAGTTACAGTTTGGGAATGAGGGTCTACATTATGGTCAGAACCTTCTGCGTCTGGTCCTGGATCCGACTCATAAAGATTCTGGGCATCAGTGCAGATCATTTCCTCGTCTGGATTCACAGAAGCGCTGGAGTCGACCTCTGATTCCCAGGCTATAGTATGAGTAAACAGCTCTGCAGACTCAACCATCTGTTCTACCTCATACTCAGACGGGCAGCTGGAGATTTGGGAGCTGTGAGGAAGCAAGTGCGATTGGGGTGACACCTTTGAGGACTGGAGTATTTGTGATGTTGAAGTTGATGTGGAGGAGAGCCCACTTAAAGGAGCACTTGATATCCGTTGAAGCACCTGCTGTTTTTGTGCCTCATCTGGAATTTGTAGCGATTGGCGTGGCCGTAAGAAAGGGATCTTATCACATTGTCCGCTAAAAGAAGTAGACATTTTAGTTTGGCTGGAAGATGGTCTTTCTTCTGCAGATGTTACTGTTGCTTTAACACCTACCCCACGGACACAACCTTTTTTCCCCTTCCCAACACGCCTATTCCCCTTTCCACCAGCAGCAGGCCTTTTTCCACTCATTTTGGTGGTTAACTAATTCACAACTCTGGAGTTGTTTGCACAAAAAAACAATGGATGGGAACCGAGCAGAGCTGAGTGGCCAAACTGTGGTATTAGGCCCAAACTATTGGCTGGGTTAGATGCAGAAAAAAATTATATTCAATTTGCAACCTGATGGAGGTCAGTATAGATGGACTAATAGAACAAGTCCCACACACAGCTAGAAGCCCAAATATTTTTTCAGAGGTAGATGCAGAAAAAAAAATATTCAGTTGGCAACCTGATGGAGGTCAGTATAGATGGACTAATAGAGAAAGTCCCACACACTGCTAGAAGGCCAAATATTTTTTCAGAGCTAGATGCAGAAAAAAATTATATTCAGTTTGCAACCTGATGGAGGTCTGTATAGATGGATTAATAGAACAAGTCCCACACACAGCTAGAAGCCCAATATTTTTTCAGAGGTAGATGCAGAAAAAAATATATTCAGTTTGCAACCTGATGGAGGTCAGTATAGATGGAGTAATAGAACAAGTCCCACACACAGCTAGAAGCCCAAATATTTTTTCAGAGCTAGATGCAGAAAAAAATTATATTCAGTTTGCAACCTGATGGAGGTCAGTATAGATGGACTAATAGAGAAAGTCCCACACACTGCTAGAAGGCCAAATATTTTTTCAGAGCTAGATGCAGAAAAAAATAATATTCAGTTTGCAACCTGATGGAGGTCAGTATAGATGGACTAATAGAGAAAGTTCCACACACTGCTAGAAGGCCAAATATTTTTTCAGAGCTAGATGCAGAAAAAAATTATATTCAGTTTGCAACCTGATGGAGGTCTGTATAGATGGATTAATAGAACAAGTCCCACACACAGCTAGAAGCCCAATATTTTTTCAGAGCTAGATGCAGAAAAAAATTATATTCAATTTGCAACCTGATGGAGGTCAGTATAGATGGAGTAATAGAACAAGTCCCACACACAGCTAGAAGCCCAAATATTTTTTCAGAGCTAGATGCAGATAAAAATTATTTTTAATTTGCAACCTGATGGAGGTCAGTATAGATGGACTAATAGAGAAAGTCCCACACACTGCTAGAAGGCCAAATATTTTTTCAGAGCTAGATGCAGAAAAAAATTATATTCAGTTTGCAACCTGATGGAGGTCAGTATAGATGGACTAATAGAGAAAGTCCCACACACTGCTAGAAGGCCAAATATTTTTTCAGAGCTAGATGCAGAAAAAAATTATATTCAGTTTGCAACCTGATGGAGGTCAGTATAGATGGACTAATAGAGAAAGTCCCACACACTGCTAGAAGGCCAAATATTTTTTCAGAGCTAGATGCAGAAAAAAATTATATTCAGTTTGCAACCTGATGGAGGTCTGTATAGATGGATTAATAGAACAAGTCCCACACACAGCTAGAAGCCCAATATTTTTTCAGAGGTAGATGCAGAAAAAAATATATTCAGTTTGCAACCTGATGGAGGTCAGTATAGATGGACTAATACAACAAGTCCCACACACAGCTAGAAGCCCAATATTTTTTCAGAGCTAGATGCAGAAAAAAATTATATTCAATTTGCAACCTGATGGAGGTCAGTATAGATGGAGTAATAGAACAAGTCCCACACACAGCTAGAAGCCCAAATATTTTTTCAGAGGTAGATGCAGAAAAAAATTATATTCAGTTTGCAACCTGATGGAGGTCTGTATAGATGGATTAATAGAACAAGTCCCACACACAGCTACAAGCCCAATATTTTTTCAGAGGTAGATGCAGAAAAAAATATATTCAATTTGCAACCTGATGGAGGTCAGTATAGATGGACTAATAGAGAAAGTCCCACACACTGCTAGAAGGCCAAATATTTTTTCAGAGCTAGATGCAGAAAGAAATTATATTCAATTTGCAACCTGATGGAGGTCAGTATAGATGGACTAATAGAGAAAGTCCCACACACTGCTAGAAGGCCAAATATTTTTTCAGAGCTAGATGCAGAAAAAAATTATATTCAGTTTGCAACCTGATGGAGGTCAGTATAGATGGACTAATAGAGAAAGTCCCACACACTGCTAGAAGGCCAAATATTTTTTCAGAGCTAGATGCAGAAAAAAATTATATTCAGTTTGCAACCTGATGGAGGTCTGTATAGATGGATTAATAGAACAAGTCCCACACACAGCTAGAAGCCCAATATTTTTTCAGAGGTAGATGCAGAAAAAAATATATTCAGTTTGCAACCTGATGGAGGTCAGTATAGATGGACTAATACAACAAGTCCCACACACAGCTAGAAGCCCAATATTTTTTCAGAGCTAGATGCAGAAAAAAATTATATTCAATTTGCAACCTGATGGAGGTCAGTATAGATGGAGTAATAGAACAAGTCCCACACACAGCTAGAAGCCCAAATATTTTTTCAGAGCTAGATGCAGATAAAAATTATTTTTAATTTGCAACCTGATGGAGGTCAGTATAGATGGACTAATAGAGAAAGTCCCACACACTGCTAGAAGGCCAAATATTTTTTCAGAGCTAGATGCAGAAAAAAATTATATTCAGTTTGCAACCTGATGGAGGTCAGTATAGATGGACTAATAGAGAAAGTCCCACACACTGCTAGAAGGCCAAATATTTTTTCAGAGCTAGATGCAGAAAAAAATTATATTCAGTTTGCAACCTGATGGAGGTCAGTATAGATGGACTAATAGAGAAAGTCCCACACACTGCTAGAAGGCAAAATATTTTTTCAGAGCTAGATGCAGAAAAAAATTATATTCAGTTTGCAACCTGATGGAGGTCTGTATAGATGGATTAATAGAACAAGTCCCACACACAGCTAGAAGCCCAATATTTTTTCAGAGGTAGATGCAGAAAAAAATATATTCAGTTTGCAACCTGATGGAGGTCAGTATAGATGGACTAATACAACAAGTCCCACACACAGCTAGAAGCCCAATATTTTTTCAGAGCTAGATGCAGAAAAAAATTATATTCAATTTGCAACCTGATGGAGGTCAGTATAGATGGAGTAATAGACCAAGTCCCACACACAGCTAGAAGCCCAAATATTTTTTCAGAGGTAGATGCAGAAAAAAATTATATTCAGTTTGCAACCTGATGGAGGTCTGTATAGATGGATTAATAGAACAAGTCCCACACACAGCTACAAGCCCAATATTTTTTCAGAGGTAGATGCAGAAAAAAATATATTCAATTTGCAACCTGATGGAGGTCAGTATAGATGGACTAATAGAGAAAGTCCCACACACTGCTAGAAGGCCAAATATTTTTTCAGAGCTAGATGCAGAAAGAAATTATATTCAATTTGCAACCTGATGGAGGTCAGTATAGATGGACTAATAGAGAAAGTCCCACACACTGCTAGAAGGCCAAATATTTTTTCAGAGCTAGATGCAGAAAAAAATTATATTCAGTTTGCAACCTGATGGAGGTCAGTATAGATGGACTAATAGAATGATGCTATGCCCAAAAGATTTTACTTCACTAGGTGCAGTAAAAAAATTGGTATTCTATACACAGGTGGTATATCTTGCAACACAGATAGGCTACTCCACTGACTAACACACTCTGCAATAGGCCAAAAAGGATTAGCTTTGCTAGATTCAGCCAAATGCTGTGAAAAAAACTTGCACAGCACTGGCACAGACCTGCCTGGCAAAAACTGATAGGAACTGATGTAACCTAGTCCTGAAAAGGACTCCAATTACAATTAGTCTTTACTCCCACAACCTATCTATTTAAGAGCACAGACCTGCTTGATAAAAGTCGTAGGAAATGCTGTAACCTAGTCCTTAAAAGGACTGCAATCACAACTATTCCCTACTCCCAAGCTATCTGTAGATTTGTGCGATAATTGGCTTGAAATTAACAAGGTATAGCGCACACAGCAACAGCGGTGCCGTCTAACACGCAGCTGCAGCAGTGAGAAAATGGTGGCGACGGGGAAAATGGCTTGGTCTTATAGGGCAAGGACATGTGACATACACTGCCAATGACACATGTCCTTGCTTGTGTGAAAAAAAGCACTTCGCTCCGTGTGTGCGCTGCTGATAGGCTGACAGATTGCACCTCCCCACTGTAAATGCGGAAAAGAGAAAAAAAAATGGAGATCTTCATTATTCCTGCAGAGATCCATCCCCTGCCCCTCCCCCCACCCCGCTGTACACTCAAACTGCGTATTAACATTAATTTTCATCATTACTGAGAAAAAATCCAGTTATGATTTTGGTGCACGAACAGTTATTGAACATAACCTCGAACAGCCGAATTTTTCTCAAATCGTTCGTGTTCGCCGAACGGCTCGAACACCGCCCAAAACAGCTCGAATTTGAGATTGGCGAACAGTTCGAGTAGAACAACGCTCATCTCTACTAATGATTCCTCAATTCTGGGTAATGGGTAGGCGTCCTTATGTGTAATGCGGTTAATCTGCCTGTAATCAACACACATCCTCATTGTACCATCTTTCTTTCTGACTAGGACTAATGGAGCTGCCCAGGGGCTACAACTATCTCTGATCACTCCAGCCTCCTGTAACATTCCTTTGGCACATTGATAGTGAGCTGGGGGTACAGGCAGGTACCTCTCTTTAATAGGCGGATGATCTCCCTTGGGGATATGATGTTGGACCCCTTTTACCTGCCCAAAATCTGGTGGGTGTTTGCTGAAGACTTGCTCATATTCTTGGACCACCCGGTATACTCCATGCTTTTGGTGCAAAGGGGTGGAGTCAGTGCCCACTTGTAGTTTCTGACACCAATTCTCCATCTGCCCCTTGCAGCCATTATCCTCCGCAGGTTTGGATGGAGGCAAGGGTTCCACTGTCTTTATTGCATTGTTACTGACAGTGAATAGTTTAGCAAGGGTAGCATACCGGAGTAAATGGACCTCTTTCTCCCCACAATTCAGGATGCATATCGGTACTCTCCCCTTGTGGACATCGACTATCACCCTGGCCTTCAAGATGGTGGGCCTACTATCAGAGTTCTACCAGGGCCTGATAATCTTGACCCCTGAGACCGATTGCTCCTCAACACCATATTAACATTTCACTCTAGGGGGCATTGCAATGGGGAATGGATCACTCATTCTGACACTGCCAACTTCTCCTCCAGACAGCTCTACCTGTTGTTTTTTCATCAGGGCTCTGATTTCCTTCTGCAGAACTCACTGCTGACTGGAACTGGCAGTCTCTGCGACCTGTTGCAACAAAATAATAATTTCCCCAAGACAATTCTCTATCACATTGGTGCCTATAGTTATCATAGTATGACTTTCTCAGCGATCAATATCAATAATAATCATTCCTTGTGATGGCAATTCTACTTGGCCAACTTTTATGGTCATCTCTTTATACCCCACCTGAGGCAAGGGCTGACCATTGCTGGCATAGATGCTAAGATGTTCATCTGGACGGCGGGTAATGTCTGAATCAGTCCAGTATTGTTTATAAAGGATATATGGCATCGTTGTCACCTGGGACCCAGTGTCCAGCAGTGCGTTCATCAGGATGCCATCAAGCACGACAGGTAGGACCGGTCGTCGTCCCACGTACTTGTCTTGCCAGCTTTGTGGGCCTGGTCGTCTTACTCCTGGGGGTTGGCCCTCTGCCTCACGGGTTGCTCTTTTTAAATCGCAGAATCTTGCGAAGTGCCCCCCCTTTTGACAGCGGCGGCAGATGGGTTGTCCGTCCTGGACTTCACCTCTCTCTGGGCTGCACCGATTAGCTGGCCTATGAGGATGCTGACTTTTTGCTCCTCGGACAGGGGGTACACTTTAAACAAACTGCGCAGCCTCTCCTCAAAGTCGGTCAGGGTGTGCGACTCCGCTAAGTACTGGGGCAACCACGCCGCCCCTGGTATATACGACATTGATAATGGCATTACAGTGGCGGAAGCCCACCTGCGGCTGAATCCTCTCCCAGGTTTGGCATCTTCCTCCCCCCTAGTGAACCTCAGCCAGGTCCTGGGTTTCTACTGACGTACCAGTATGCTGCTCTGCAGGTGGGAGGGATCGCTTACCCGGTGATTCCAGATCAGGGCCTCTTGCTCCCCCTCGGCGGACGGCAAATGACGTGATGACACAGTTCAGTAAAGTCTATGGCACACAGTACCCAGTTATACCGGGCTTCGTTAATCCTGTTTGTGATGCCAAGTTGACACGCCCCCTGGGCCGTGGGGTACTCGGTGCCGGGCTGGTCGGTGCAGGGGATGTCACAATGGCAGTGACCCGGTCCGTGACCCAGGGCAGTCAATAAAAGAGGATTATAGTTTTTATAGTTTAATGTTCGTGACACCACCTGTGGTATGCGGCTATATGGAGCCGCTGCTGTGGTGCAGATCCTCTGGAACTGATGGTGACGCAGCAGAGTAGGTTCAGCTCTCCACAGGCATAGTTTAGCTCCAGGGCAGGAAATGGTGATGTTATAGAATGTTGCTGTGCTGTGTAGTGCAGGGGATGGTGCAGATAATAACCAGTCCACAACTTAATGGCGGTTTCCTCTTATCTTTACTTGCGGTGGTTAGGCAGACTGGTGCACGGGTACTAGCTTGTAGTAGAGGTCCGGACGGCCTGGGAGCCAGTTGGGAATCCACCTCGCCAGGTGAAGTTGTAGGCCTTCCCTTTGCACTAATCTCTTTGGCCCTGCTGCTTATAGCTGTGCTGCGGCCCTCGTCCCTGAGTAAAACGTCTTTATGCTCACCCGTATGGCAGGCAGCTCGGGCCTTCCAGGAGTGTCGCTCCCACGTGGCGGTGCTGGGCCCTATGTGCTGTGGAGCCTCTGGGCGTCTGATGGGGCCTGGAGACCTGCAGTCTTCTGTCCTCCGGTTTCTGCTGCTGGGCCTTCAGTGCCCCACAACCTCGGACTCCGGTGTCCGGTTCTTCTACGCTCCTCTCTGGGGTGAGCTGCCGCGCAGCTCCACTCCCCAGGTCTTTCGTCGTCGCTGTCCTGTATTCAACTCCTCACACTAACTCTAACTAACCCCGCCTCCAGATTCCAGTTGCTAAGGGGAGGGGCTCCCCTTGCTCGTCTGGAGCCAGGAAAGTGTTGCATGCTAGTATACCTGACTAGGGGACCCCTGCTTGCTTCCAGGTATGGCATCACCTCTTGTGAGGGAGACAATGCCACTGTGGCAACCTGACCGCTGGGGTGCCACATAATTGTTTAGAATAATATTTAAAGGGAACCTGTCATGTCCTATCTACTATGTAAACTGTCCCCATAGCGTTGTTAGTGATGCAATGTGCATCTCCAACACACTTTTTTCATTAAAACTGGCGCAAATATAATGAGTATATAACATTTTATATACTTATAATCCTACCTGCTCGTTCAGTCATAGGGGTGTGATCCTCGTATTCAGACATGGGCGCATGCGCTGTATGACACGGACAGGCAGTAAAGCTTCCAGCGCTGGGAGCCGCGCATGCATTGTGAGACTTTGTAGTTTATTATCTGACCGTGTCATACAGTGCATGCGCCCCACAAATTTCAGCGCTCGCCGGGATCAAAATTCAAATATGTGGGTTGGCGCCATCCCTGACTAAATGTGGCGTCTGCCCATGACTGAATACGAGGATCACACCCCTATGACTGAACGAGCAGGTAGGATTATAAGTATATAAAATGTTATATACTCATTATATTTGCACCAATTTTAATGAAAAATATTGCATCACTAACAATGCTATAGGGACAGTTTACATAGTAGATAAGACATGACAGGTTCCCTTTAAATATTTTGATTGTTAAGTAGTTCTGACTCCCTTTTCCCTTCTTCTTCCCCTCTTCCCCTGCTTTTCCTGTATCCTTCCTTCTTTCCGCCTCACCTAACCCTGTTATTCTGTTTATACCTTTATCGCAACAACTCCCTGAACTGAAACTTCTTTACCTTTGCCTAGATCACAGTGCATGCACACAAAACTCTTCTAGATAAATCAATAAGGATATGTGCACATTATCCGTACTGTCAATGCTTTGAACGCAGCATAATTTATGCTGCGTCCAAAGCGTTGCACGGAGGTGAATCCGCATGTGTTCATTGGACCATGCGAATTCACCGCAATCAATACATTTTATTGATCTAATTTCTTTTGCAGAGACTCGCGACTCCCCAAGAGAAATTGAAATGCTGCGGTCTGGAATGACGCGCTGCATGTCTGTGTTCGCGGGTGATCCACAGGAGCACGGAGACGCATAGTGGGTATGGGATTTCTTGAAATCCCCTCCACTTTGCTTGTAATGTAAAAAGCTGAGCTTTGCACACAGCGCAAGTGCCCTGCGTCCAATCCGCAGCGTTTGCTGATTGTGTGCACATACCCTAAGTGATCTTTAGGCTTCAGTTTTTATGTGGCTGCTGTGGCAAATTTCTAAACTGATACTGCTATTCACGGAGCAACTCAGGCAAGATTTCGGCCATCCTAATCATGTACAGAACATAGAACGAGTTATAAAATAATAAATTATCGCCATTATTTTATGCTCTTCAAATTTTTTTTATTTTTTTTTAGGACATATGAATTGCCTTTTGCCAGTTGCAAATATTAATAGCCCCCCTGAAAATATGTATTTTAGTTCAGTAAAGACACACATATAATTTGATAATAATGTTACAATAGCTCGTTTTTTTTTTCTTCAGTAACCCATTCTACTGATTTACCTCTGTTATGCACACGCCCGGACTGACTGGCGTGTGCGGGTGTTGTGGTTCCACTGGACCATGGACCGAAGAGTGCCTGGAGGGGCGTGACTAAGTATCTGGCCGATCCGACCAAGGTGGCACGACGGCATACGACGCCAGTGCACCAGGGAGAAACCGGGCAGAGGGACCAGGTGCTACTCCAGGTCAAACTCCGGACACGGGGGTTGACCCACACAGGGATTACTGGAACAGGCAGGTTAGGCTGGCACAGACTGGTGGATGTAAGCAAACACGGCAGGTATGCAGACGGGTGGATACAGGCGGGTATGCAGGCAGGGAGGTACTGGCCAAAAGGACGGGCTGGAGCACAGAGAGGTTAAGACCCAGTACAGACTGGGTCACAGAACCGCAGATGCGGTAGACAACCACAGCAGAGAGGGAAAGCCCGAAGCGGTGGGCAAGAACAGAGCAGGACGGGGCTGCAGGAGCAGCGAGCACAAGCAGAGCAGGACAGGACTGCCGGAGCAGCGGGCAGAAGCAGGGCAGGGCGGAAACCGCAGAAGCAGTAAGCAAGATAAGAGCAGAGCGAAAACCGCAAGAGCGGCAAGCAAGGCAGGAGCAGAGCAGAAACCGCAAGAGCGGCAAGCTAAGCAGGAGCAGAGCGGACACCGCAGAGCGGTAAACAAGGCAGGAGCAGAGCAGAAACCGCAAGGGCGGCAAGCTAAGCAGGAGTAGAGCGGACACCGCAGAGCGGTAAACAAGGCAGGAGCAGAGCAGAAACCGCAAGAGCGGAAAGCTAAGCAGGAGCAGAGCGGACACCGCAGAGCGGTAAACAAGGCAAGGGGATAGGACTCTGTTCACAAAGAACAGACGGAGAAGGAAAGGCAGAACCAGAAGCACACACAGTACTTACAAAGAAGTAGCGAGCGTACACTAAATTCACAACAGAGGTACAGAGACGACGAGAAGGAATTTAGGAGCAGGTTCAGACTCTGCAGAAAGACACAGAAAACAGACATAGAGGGAAAAGGGAGACAAGGTTAAAGTAGAAACGAGGCACAGACAACAGGGAACAGAGGAACGGGAACAGATACCGTAAGGCAGGAACACAAACAGGACTCTGTTCAGACGGGAACAGATACCGCAAGGCAGGAACACAAACAGGACTCTGTTCAGACGGGAACAGATACCGAAAGGCAGGAACACAAACAGGACTCTGTTCAGACGGGAACAGATACCGAAAGGCAGGAACACAAACAGGACTCTGTTCAGACGGGAACAGATACTGAAAGGCAGGAACACAAACAGGACTCTGTTCAGACGGGAACAGATACCGCAAGGCAGAGACACAAACAGGACTCTGTTCAGACGGGAACAGATACCGCAAGGCAGAGACACAAACAGGACTCTGTTCAGACGGGAACAGATACCGCAAGGCAGAGACACAAACAGGACTCTGTTCAGACGGGAACAGATACCGCAAGGCAGAGACACAAACAGGACTCTGTTCAGACGGGAACAGATACCGCAAGGCAGAGACACAAACAGGGCTCTGTTCAGACGGGAACAGATACCGAAAGGCAGGAACACAAACAGGACTCTGTTCAGACGGGAACAGATACCGAAAGGCAGAGACACAAACAGGACTCTGTTCAGACGGGAACAGATACCGAAAGGCAGAGACACAAACAGGACTCTGTTCAGACAGGAACAGATACCGCAAGGCAGAGACACAAACAGGACTCTGTTCAGACGGGAACAGATACCGCAAGGCAGAGACACAAACAGGACTCTGTTCAGATGGGAACAGATACCGCAAGGCAGAGACACAAACAGAACTCTGTTCAGACGGGAACAGATACCGAAAGGCAGAGACACAAACAGGACTCTGTTCAGACGGGAACAGATACCGAAAGGCAGAGACACAAACAGGACTCTGTTCAGACAGGAACAGATACCGCAAGGCAGAGACACAAACAGGACTCTGTTCAGACGGGAACAGATACCGCAAGGCAGAGACACAAACAGGACTCTGTTCAGATGGGAACAGATACCGCAAGGCAGAGACACAAACAGAACTCTGTTCAGACGGGAACAGATACCGCAAGGCAGAGACACAAACAGGACTCTGTTCAGACGGGAACAGATACCGCAAGGCACAGACAGGCAGATCTAGGAATACGGCCCCTAGAAGGCGAAAGAACAGGCAAGAAGCGTGTTCACAAGAACAGACCACAGTTCAGACACAGAACTGGAAAACAGGCAGGAAAACAGGATAGGACCTGGCATGTCAGAGACAAAAGCCAACTGACAAGAAACAATGCTCAGGCGCCATCTTGAGGAAGAAGGTGGTATAAATACCCAAAGATGGACAGCAATAGGCTGAAGGTGCAACAGGGGCGTGTCCGCAGCAGGTACAAGAAACAGGAAGTTCTGCGGGCGTCGCCCTATGCAGCCAAAGTGGAGCAGAGCAGAGCACAAGGAAAGAAGCCAGACCAGGAAGCTGGGCGGGAGATGAAGTTTGCGATCTTGCATGATGAGAGATGGAACACCATGCAAGAACGCCGCCAGGTATGCTACAACCTCTTTTAACTCTGTTTGTAGATGTGAATATACTGTAGATTAAAAAAACTTTAATCATTTTAGCAAGGACTCAAAATTGACTAGAATGAGACCACAGAGGTATTTTGCCAAGTTTATTTGATCAAAGGATAATAAAATGACCATCTGTACTCTACACATTAAAATTGCATCTCCTGTCTAAATAACAACCATCTACTGTCACAGAGAGGGGCTACCGTCACTGCTCAGTGCATCTGTTGCCCTAGGTAAAAGAGGCAAATATAATATAATCATGTTTGTTCTATCACTATCGGATGTGGAACCTGCTGAGTAGACAGGTGCTGCTGCACTCATGTCCATAAGCAATGGAGCCTGACTGTCCCCAGTATGTGACATCTATATCTACTGATCTCTCCGGATCCCATAACTGATACAACATGAAGAATGTCACTCTGTGTTATTTCTATATATTTTATTTAGCTACTGTTTTCTGAAAGCGCTTGGCTTGGAGCCAGATACCTCATTGTTTGATGTTTCCATTATTTCTGCTGACAATTGACTTTATGACATGGTAGTATTTGCCCAGTTTTTGCCGGTCTAAATATTTCATGTTTATAGGCAAAATTGATTCTAGCGACCAGTTTTTTTTAGTTTTGGAATAACAATCAACTCGCTACAATAAGCAAGCTATTAAAAGAGTAATACTAATGTATGTGTTCATTGTTGGTCTAATGAGATATTATTGTTGGTTAAATATTTATCGCTGGAAAATTTCAATGATCAAATATAAATATTTTAAATAAAGAAAACATAATATGTCATGATGCCAACTGAACTGATTTCATAGGACACAAATATACTAAACACCTTATGGTGACCTGCATGCCCTGGAAACTAGTATTGTACTCTATTAATTTTAAGGCGAGATTGTCAGGACCAAACTATGTTATAGATAGAGTTGATTGAATCTTGTAAAATTCGAATTTTCCAGATTCGACAAATTTTCAAAAAAATGAAAATATTCGCCTGGAATTATATGCACTACAATTGCCCTGAAACGATGCGTATGGCATTCTGACTGACATTTCATGTTTTTTTAAAGAAAAAAAAAAGATACAAAATTATCCCTATTTGTGATCAGGTAGACTATTCTGTGCAGAAAATAACGCTGTAAAATTCATATTTATTATTATTCATAATACAAACATACAACACAAAAATTACAGAATAAAAATAGGGCAAAGGGGAAAAAGGGGGTGGAAAGAAAATAAAATAAAAGGAGGAGGGTGATGGATGTGCATGAGGTTTATAATATATCAACAAATAATATGAAATTGGAATAACAATCCAATGGGCAAATTATTACTAGCACAATATAGTACCCTGCAAAAAGAGTCACATATCATGTATAATGCAATAATGTTGTAATAAAAGTGCACTACGCAATGATTAATAGTAAGATGAGAAATAATAATAAGGTAACCAAGGTATTAGTGACAAGAACATAAATATCATCCAAGAATACACATTTCATTAATATAAAACAATGATAAGATAAGGAAAGTGCACTGTGCAATAAATAATAAATGTTAAATATATATTAATTGAAGTTCATGAATAAATATTGCACAGTGAAAAAGTAAGATATTGGTGACAATCATAACATTATCCAGAAGAATAATACGGTGATAAAGATAAAGTGCACTGTGCAATAAATAATAGATATAAATATATATTAAATAAAATTCATGATTAAATAATGCACAGTGAAAAAGAATTGCTACCCAAAGTATGGCTACCCAAGGGGGAGATGAATTTGATGAGTCCAAAAGAAGTGTAAAAGATGTAAACTTATACTGACCATTAGGAGAACACCACAACCTCCACCTACTGCATTGCATGTTTCGCTGTCACTTCATCAGGGATACAGCGAAGAGTGGCAAGTAAAAGTTTGGACACCCCTGGTCAAAATTACTGATATTGTGAACAGTTAAGTACAGTACAGACACACCTTCTCATTTAAAGATTTTTCTGTATTTTCATGACTATGAAAATTGTACATTCACACTGAAGGCATCAAAACTATGAATTAACACATGTGGAATTATATACTTAACAAAAAAGTGTGAAACAACTGAAAATATGTCTTATATTCTAGGTTCTTCAAAGTAGTCACCTTTTGCTTTGATGACTGCTTTGCACACTCTTGGCATTCTCTTGATGAGCTTCAAGAGGTAGTCACCGGAAATGGTCTTCCAACAATCTTGAAAGAGTTCCCAGAGATGCTTAGCACTTGTTGGCCCTTTTGCCTTCACTCTGCGTTCCAGCTTACCTCAAACCATCTTGATTGGATTCAGGTCTGGGGGCTGTGGAGGCCAGGTCATCTGGCGTAGCACCCCATCACTCTCCTTCTTGCTCAAATAGCCCTTACACAGCCTGGAGGTGTTTGGGGTCATTGTGCTGTTGAAAAATAAATGATGGTCCAACTAAACGCAAACCGGATGGAATAGCATGCCGCTGCAAGATGCTGTGGTAGCCATGCTGATTCAGTATGCCTTCAATTTTGAATAAATCCCCAACAGTGTCACCAGCAAAGCACCCCCACACCATCACACCTCCTCCTCCATGCTGGGAACCAGGCATGTAGAGTCCATCCGTTCACCTTTTCTGCATTGCACAAAGACTCGGTGGTTGGAACCAAAGATCTCAAATTTGGACTCATCAGATCAAAGTACAGATTTCCACTGGTCTATTGTCCATTCCTTGTGTTCTTTAGCCCAAATAAGTCTCTTCTGCTTGTTGCCTGTCCTTAGCAGTGGTTTCCTAGCAGCTATTTTACCATGAAGGCCTGCTGCGCAAAGTCTCCTCTTAACAGTTGTCGAAGAGATGTGTCTACTGCTAGAATTCTGTGTGGCATTGACCTGGTCTCTAATCTGAGCTGCTGTTAACCTGCGATTTTTGAGGCTTATGACTCGGATAAACTTATCCTCCGAAGCAGAGGTGACTCTTGGTCTTCCTTTCCTGGGGCGGTCCTTGTTATGTTCTGCTACCAGAGCTAAGGAAAGAGAGGAGATCTGTCCCTACGATAGAACTCAGCTGAATCCCTACGATGTAACAGGGAACCTGATCCTGCGATCAGACCTGCTAAAGTCCTAAGCTAGTCTGTACGGAGACCTATAGATGTGGGGAAGGAATCCCTACAAGTACTAAGGACTGGGAGGAAAATGGGACACCTCCTAACAGAAATAGTAGCAGACAGACGAACAAACAAAATATATAGAACATAGAGGTCCGTAGACCAAGCAAACTAACAGAGTTAGATACAGAGCACAGGCTAGCTAGAAAGTAGTTATACAATGAAGTCCAGCAAAGCCAGAAGGGCGGAGCAGGATTAAATAGGCCAACAAGGTCATGTGACCAGCAAAGGAAAAAACCTAAGAGCAAGGTTCTAACAGTACCCCCCCTTCTAAGAGGATCCTCCGGATCCCCTAGGACCAGGCTTATCAGGAAATCTCCTGTGAAACGCTCTGATAAGTCTGGACGCGGAAACATCATCTGACCTCACCCAAGAGTTATCCTCGGGTCCGAAACCTTTCCAGGCCACAAGATACTGCAAACTACCTCTATACCGTCTAGAGTTAAGGATGCGAGAAATTTCATATTCCCCGTCCTCCACCACCGGAGGAACAGAGGCAGAGGCATCACCATCTGACACAACAGCTTTTTTTTAACAGAGAGACATGAAATACCGGATTAATTCTCCAGGAGGTAGGAACCTCCAACCTAACAGCAGATTGGTTGACAACCTGAAGCACCTTAAAGGGCCCTACAAACTTGGGACCCAATTTCTTAGAAGGAATCCTCAACCGCAGATTCCTAGAGGACAACCAAACCATGTCACCAACAGCGAGCAAAACCTCCTGTCGTTTCCTATCAAAGTAGTCTTTAGATTTTCTGTTGGCCTCCTGAAGATTACCACGCACATCCGTCCAAACTCTCTCCAAATCACCGGAAAAATTCTCCTCCTCAGGCACGGCAGATCCCAACTTGGAGAACGACCCAAACGACGGATGTCTCCCAGAACAACAAAAAAAAGGCGAACAACCAGCAGAAGAAGATGTATGATTGTTCAGAGCAAATTCAGCAAGTGGCAGAAACTCAGACCACCCCTCTTGATTGTCTGCCACAAAACAACGCAAGAACTGCTCAACATCCTGGTTTTTCCTTTCTGTCTGGCCATTAGATTCAGGATGATATCCAGACGAGAACGACAAATGAACTCCCAACCTGTCACAAAAGGCACGCCAAAAACGAGCCACGAACTGAGGACCCCTATCAGAAACAATGTCAGTAGGAACGCCATGAAGTCTGACAATTTCCTTGACAAAGGCCTTAGCGAGAGTTTTAGCGCAGGGCAGTTTGACGAAGGGAACCAAGTGACACATCTTGCTAAAACGGTCCACGACCACCCAGATGACAGTAAAACCCTCAGAGGGGGGAAGGTCAGTTATAAAGTCCATAGCCAAATGTGTCCAAGGAGCACTGGGAACCTCCAAAGGACAAAGCAACCCCGCAGCAGGAGTATGTGAGGACTTAGATCTAGCACATATAGTACATTGACGCACCCACTTAATGACCTCCTTCTGCCATCCAGGCCACCAAAAACTGCGACCCACCAGTCTCTTGGTCTCAGAGATTCCGGGATGACCTGCCAACCGAGACTCGTGACACTCAACAAACAAATCTCTCCTAAAGGTCCCAGGCACAAACAACCTCCCATGAGGAGTGTTAGATGGGGCATTCTCCTGTGCTTTAAGAATCTCATCTTCCAAAACGGAGTCCAAAGCAGCTATCACAACACCTTCTTGTAAAATGTTCTCCTCTTTCTCAGCACCAACTATGGGAGAAAAACTGCGAGACAAGGCATCCGCCTTAACATTCTTAGCACCAGGGATGTAAGTAACGGAGAAATTAAACCGCGAGAAAAACAGTGCCCACCTAGCCTGACGGGCATTCAGGCGCTTGGCAGCATCAAGATATATCAGATTTTTATGATCCGTAAGAACCTGAACGGGAAATTCCGCACCTTCCAAGAAGTGGCGCCAGTGTTCAAATGCGAGTTTAATAGCCAATAATTCCCGATTACCAATATCGTAATTCAGTTCAGTCTCCGAAAATTTTTTTGAAAAAAAGGCACAGGGATGTAATCCATCCCCATTATCCTGAGACAATACTGCGCCAACCCCCACAGAGGAAGCATCAACCTCAACCAAAAACGGCTTAGTCACATCAGGCTGCATAATGATGGGAGCAGAGGTGAACCTCTCCTTGAGATACACAAAAGCTTCAATGGCCTCAGGAGACCACTGAACCGCATCAGCACCTTTCCTGGTGAGATCGGTCAGAGGTTTGACAATACTAGAAAATTTTTTTATGAATTTTCTGTAATAATTGGCGAAACCTAAAAACCTCTGTATCGATTTCAAACCAATAGTCCTAGGCCATTCCTGTACAGCTTGAACTTTAACCGGGTCCATCTCAAAACCTTCGCTGGAGATAATGTAACCCAAAAAACTAATTCTCTGTACAGCGAACTCACATTTCTCCAGCTTAGCAAAAAGCAAATTGTCCATTAATAACTGTAATACCTCACGTACGCTCCGCCAATGAGACTCCAGATCCGGCGAATAAATCAAAATGTCATCCAAATACACAACCACATTTTTGCCGATCAAAGGTCTAAGGATGTCATTAATAAGATTCTGAAAAAATGCAGGAGCATTAGTAAGACCAAAAGGCATAACCAGATTCTCAAAATGACCCACAGGAGTGTTAAAAGCAGTCTTCCATTCGTCACCCTCCTTCATGCGCAACAGATTGTATGCCCCCTTAAGGTCAATTTTAGAGAACAACTTGGCCCCCATTAACTGGTTAAACAGATCAGGAATCAATGGCAGTGGGTAAGGATTACGTACAGTAATTTTGTTAATCTCACGAAAATCCAGACAAGGACGTAAACCGCCGTCCTTTTTTTTTACAAAAAAAAATCCAACCGCCACAGGAGACTTAGAGGGCCTAATGTGACCGGCGGCCAAACTTGTCTGTATGTATTCCTCCAAAGCCTTCCTCTCAGGAATAGTAAGGTTAAATAAACGACTTTTAGGAAGAGTCGCTCCAGGGACAAATTCAATAGAACAATCATAGTCTCTATGGGGATGCAAAACCTTCTCAGAAAAACTCTCCAAAAATCCTGAATAGGAACAGGCAATTCTCCCCTATCCAAAGCTGCAATACGCCCGTTACAACACTTGTCATAACATTTATGGCTCCAGGATTTAATTTCACTGGTAGACCAATCCAGTACAGGATTGTGAAATTTTAACCAGGGCAATCCCAATATTACTGGAGAAGGCAAGTTATTCAAAACTACCAAATCCAATTTCTCATGGTGAACACCATTAATAGTGAGAGGAAATTCACAGACCTTGAGAGTAATATTCTTCAAAGGGGAACCATCCACAGAAACCACAGCAATGGGGGATGATAAAGGTTCGGGTTTTAAATTGAGTCTTTCCAAGAATCCCCCATCAATTACATTCAGAGTAGACCCACAATCAACAAACACCCGAAATTCCATTAATTTTTCCTGAGCAATCGTGGAAGCAGCTAAAAATACACCCTTGGAATTTAAACAGGCAATACGAGCATGACTGACAATTTTTTTTTCTTTCTTCATACGAAGCTCACAGCCTTTAATCAAATGACCAGATTTTCCGCAATAGAAACACAAGCCTTCAGAAAATCTACGGTCTTTTTCTTGAGAGCGAGGTGCCACCGATCCAATCTCCATCGGTTCACCACTATTAGTACACACATTCTCATAACCAGAAACTGACATAGCAGAGGATTTGCTCTCATTAACCCTTGCACGCAGTCTCCTATCCACCCGTATAGCTAATTGCATAGCCTGTTGCAAATCTTCAGGTGTAGGATAAGCAATTAGCAGGTCTTTAACCCTTTCATTGAGCCCAGCAAGAAATAGACTTTTCAGAGCAGAATCGTTCCACCCTGTTTGAGTAGACCAACGACGGAAATGAGTACAATATTTTTCCACATTACCTGATCCCTGTTTCAAACGTCTCAACTCAGTCTCAGCTGATGCGACACGGTCAGGATCATCATATAATAGTCCCAAAGCAGAAAAAAAACTATCCACTGATCTGAAGCATGTATCACTAGGTTGCAAAGAAAAGGCCCACTCCTGAGGCTCTTTGCGCAAAAGTGACATTATGAACCCTATGCGCTGGGATTCATCCCCAGAGGACTTGGGTCTCAAACGAAAATACAATAAGCAAGCATTTTTAAATGAAAAAAATTCTCGGTGTTCACCAAAAAATAAATCCGGCAAACATACCTTAGGCTCCAAGAAATGTGCTCCAGGACAGTTACTCACGTGCTGACGGAGCTCGGCCACCTCCAGAGAGAGTCCCTGCAGGCGATGAGCCAAATCCTGAACCGACACCATGATGGAACAGAAAAATCTTTCCTTAGAGAATTTGCAGGCTGGACTTACTGTTATGTTCTGCTACCAGAGCTAAGGAAAGAGAGGAGATCTGTCCCTACGATAGAACTCAGCTGAATCCCTACGATGTAACAGGGAACCTGATCCTGCGATCAGACCTGCTAAAGTCCTAAGCTAGTCTGTACGGAGACCTATAGATGTGGGGAAGGAATCCCTACAAGTACTAAGGACTGGGAGGAAAATGGGACACCTCCTAACAGAAATAGTAGCAGACAGACGAACAAACAAAATATATAGAACATAGAGGTCCGTAGACCAAGCAAACTAACAGAGTTAGATACAGAGCACAGGCTAGCTAGAAAGTATACAATGAAGTCCAGCAAAGCCAGAAGGGCGGAGCAGGATTAAATAGGCCAACAAGGTCATGTGACCAGCAAAGGAAAAAACCTAAGAGCAAGGTTCTAACAGTCCTCATGTGAGCCAGTTTCTTTGTAGCCCTTGATGGTTTTTGCAACTGCACTTGGGGACACTTTCAAAGTTTGCCCAATTTTTCGGGCTGACTGACCTTCCTTTTTTAAAGTAATAATGGCCACTCGTTTTTCTTTACTTAGCTCCTTTTTTCTTGCCATAATACAAATTCTAACAGTCTATTCAGTAGGACTATTAGCTGTGTATCCACCTGACTTCTGCACAACACAACTGATGGTCCCAACCCCATTTATAAGACAAGAAATCCCACTTATTAAACCTGACAGGGCACACCTGTGAAGTGAAAACCATTTCCGGTGACTACCTCTTGAAGCTCATCAATATAATGCCAAGAGTGTGCAAAGCAGTCATCAAAGCAAAAGGTGGGTACTTTGAAGAACCTAGAATATAAGACATATTTTCAGTTGTTTCACACTTTTTTGTTAAGTATATAATTCCACATGTGTTAATTCATAGTTTTGATGCCTTCAGTGTGAATGTACAATTTTCAAAGTCATGAATATACAGAAAAATCTTTAAAGGAGAAGGTGTGTCCAAACTTTTGGTCTGTACTGTAAGTTGAAGATGAAATGATCTCTAAAAGTCCTAAAGTTAATAGATGACATATTTCCTTTGTGTTTTAGGCAAAAAAGAAAGATTTCGCAGACTTTGGAGTTGTGGTACATTGTTCTACTATTCCGAGACACTTGCACAAAAATGTCCTTCATGGAACAGTCATCAGAAGAAAACCTCTCCTGCGTCCTCACTATAAAACTCAGCATCAGAAATATAGAAAAGAACATCTAAATAAGCTAGATGCATTTTGGAAACAAGTCCTGTGGACCGATGAGGTTTAAAAAGGGGCACAGAATTTCAGGAAAAGAACATCTCGCCAACCATTAAGCATGAAGGTGGATCAATTATGCTTTGGGATTGTGTTGCAGCTAATGGCCCAAGGAACATTTCATGGGCAGAGGGAAGAATGGATTGAATGAAATTTCAACAAATTCTTGATGCAAGCATAACACCATCTGTTAAAAAAGCTGAAGTTGAAAAGAGGATGGCTTCTACAAATGGATAATGATCTTAAAAACACGTCAAAATCCACAATAGACTATCTCAAAAGGCGCAATCTGAAGGTTTTACAATGGCCCTCACAGTCTCCTGATCTGAACATCATTGAAAATCTGTGGCTAGACCTCAAAATAGCAGTGCAAGATGACCCAGGAATCTCACAGAACTGGAAGAATTTTCTCATGAAGGATGGATGAAAAGCCCTCAAACAAGAATTGAAAGACCCTTGTCTGGCTACAAATAGCATTTACAAGCTGTGATACTTTCAAAAGGGTGTGATACTATGTACTATACATGTGTGGCACCCCAGGGGTCTGGTTGCCACAGTAATAGAAATATTATGTCTGAGAGCAAGTGGGAGGCTTCTCTGGTCAGGAGCCCTAAGCATGCAACACTGCCCGCCCAGACCTGGGAGGGGAGGAATCTGCCCTTATAAACTGGGTCTGGGGCGGGATTAGGTAAGACAGAGACAGAGCCTGCAGAACAAGCAGAGCAGACAGAGTCTGAGAGTCAGAGCCTGGAGAGGGAAAGTGACAACAGGAGCTCTGTAGGAGCAGGAGTGAGTGTCAGAGGCTGGAAGCTAGAAAGCTCGCCTTGGCTGAAGACACTAAACTCGGACACGGAGTCCGAGGCTGTGGGGACATCCAGGTCCAGCAGCAGAATCCAACCGGCAGGGGATTCCATGTCCTCTGGCCATAGAAGCCCGGAGGCACGGTCACAAGCAAGGGACCAGCACCGCCATTGTGAAGCGGAGGCTAATGGAAGGCCCCAAGTCACCTGCCATACGGGTGAGCACCACACGGTATACTCAGGGACGTGGGCTACTTCTACCCGCATAGAGCAAGGTAGCCAGGAAAGAGTGCAGATAGTCGGGGAGGCCTACAACTCCACCTGGCCAGGGGAGATCCTACTTGCTTACAGACTGACCAGGCCCCTACTGCTAACCAGTACTCCCGGGAGGGTCTGCGTTATTCCATCAGTAAAGACCCTGAACTGCACCACACGTCTCTGTGTTTCATCGCCGCACCAGCACCATCAGTACTCGGACGCTCACACCATCACTCCCATCATCCACACTAGCTGCCCTGAGGCAATACTTCTCCCGTGGGGAGTTATCCCATACTTGGCTGCGCATACAACATCAGCCTCAGCGGTCTGCAGCGTAGCGGCGGTCCCCACTGACCGCAATCCACGGGTGGCGTAGTCGAACATTTGTTATCACACTCAGACTGCCACTGGTTTGACCGCCCTTGGCACGGACCGGGTCATAGCCACAGAGGACTACAACCCCCAGCGATCCGGCTCCGGGTATCCCCTGCACAACACAGGCCCAGGGGGCGCGTCAACTTTGGCGTAGTCGGCAGGATTTCGTGCCCGCAACCACCGGGTACCGCGTGCCTGAAAAAGACTTTTATACTTACCTGTGGTGAAGTTTCCCGCCGTCCAGAGCCGTTTCCCGCCATCGGACGCCATCTTGGGTCATTTCCCGCCGTCTTCTGCCGTCTTCCCGCCATCCGCAGCTGCTTCCCGCCTTCGGACGCCATCTTCAGGACGCCGCACGGGAAGAAGAGGGGCGTGGATGCTGAAAGCGCGTGAGATCCGAGGCTCCGCCCCACACACTGACGCTGCGCAAGGTCCTGGAAGGGAGGAAGAGCGACCCTGACGTCATCGGAGCGCGACGCCAGGTCCTCTACCCCGACGATTGACTGCGGAGCCGCGGCCTACGTTAGAAGAGCATCGCAGGGTAGGCGACGGTCCACTAGGGGGTAGAAGGATGCCGGATACCGAGGGGAGCTCCACCGCCACACCGGCTGCCAGCGCAACCGCTTCTGCGGTCATGCCATTCACCATGCCCTATATCCCGGGGGCGACCTGGCAACCCCAGTACTCAGGGGAGTCACATACTCTAAGTGACTTTAGGGAAAGACTGGATAGCCTCTTTCAGGTATACCCCCTCACAGAAGAGCAAAAAGTGAGCATTCTGGTGGCCCAGTTAATCGGGGCAGCCCAAAGGGAGGTAAAGTCCTGGTCACCTGGGAAGAAGAGGACTGTCATTGAAATACTAGCCCGGCTGAAAGACACATTTGATACCCGAACCTCAGCCGAAATAAAGCTCAGATTTAACGGGTGCAAACAGCGGGCACATGAAAGTATAAGAGACTATGCTCTAAACCTACAAGAGGCCCTGAGAGCCATTAAGCAGGCAGACCCTGACAGCGTGGGAAATGAAGACAAGCTGTTGATCGAACAATTTATTGAGGGTCTACTGTGCAATGCCCACCGAACCCAGTTGCGGGCAATGGCCTTACAGGACACAGTTCAAGGACAGAGCCATCTGGGTGCTCCGAGAACCGGCACCAGGTGGCGCTGTGACCCAGGCTGTGACCCAGGCGCCCTGCTATCACTTATCACCAGGACGCGGCGCCCTTGTCTGCAGGGCCTGTGGGAGCTGATGCGCAGGCTTTGAACAATGACCCGGCTACAGACCTGCACCATCAGGTCCAAGAGCTGACTAAGAGCGTTGCCGTGCTAACCAGAACCGTGCAGTCTTTACAGGTCTCTTCTCCAGGAAAGATCCGGCTGGCATCCGGACCGGAGGACGTCCCGTGGCGCCGACTGAGGAGGACCCCACCGGCCAGAGGAAGACCCAGCGACAGATACAACGAGGACGGACGACCCATCTGCCGCCGCTGCAATCAACCCAGACATATGGCAAGGTACTGTCATTTAAACGGGCTCAACCTGGGGTAGAGGGCCAACCCCCAGGCATAAGATCATCAGGCCCATCGAACTGGCGTGACAAGTACGTAGGGGGACGTCCGGTCTTGCCTGTGGTACTGGACGGCATTCCTATGAGTGCCCTACTGGACACCGGGTCACAGGTCACCACCATCCCGTACGTGCTCTTCAAGCGGTACTGGAATGACCCGCTACCCAGATGACGACCTGAGCATTATAGCCAGCAATGGTCAGCCCGTGCCCCAGATAGGATTTAAAGAAGTGACCATCAAGGTCGGTAAAGTTGAACTGCCGGCACAAGGGTTGATCATTGTGGACATTGACCGTCATGAGAGTCACCCAAAAATAACCCTAGGTACTAACGTAATTGAAAACTGTCTTGCAGAGGTGATCCTTATTTTGCAGCAGGTTGCCAAGAACGCCAGTTCCAGCCAGCAGCGTGTGCTCCAAAAAGAGATCCGGGCACCGATGAAGCGGCAACAAGTGGAACTATCTGGTGATGAGATAGGTAGCGTGAGAATGTGTGACCCGTTCCCTATTGCCATGCCCCCAAAAAGTGAGATGATGATTTGGTGCCGGGCAGCTATTGGTCTGAGAGGTAGAGACTACCAAGCAATGGTAGAACCCGTCTACTCAGACAGTAGGCCCACCATTTTGACAGCACGGGGGGTGGTCGATGTACATCATGGGAGGGTGCCCGTCCGCATCATAAATATCGGGGAGAGAGAAGTATACCAGCCCCGGTATGCCACGCTAGCCAAATTGTTCACCATCAACCAGAACTCTGTACAGGCCGTGGAACCCTTGCCTCCATCTCAACCAGAGGAAGGTAACGGCTCTAAGAAACCAATGGAGGACTGGTGTCAGCAACTGCATTTTGGTACTGACTCCACTCCCTCACACCAAAAACAGGGAGTCTACCGGGTGGTTCAAGAGTAAAGGGGGTAGAACATCACATCCCCACGGGAGACCATCCTCCCATAAAGGAGAGATACCGACCCGTACATCCTGCACACTGTCAACACGCCAAGGGGATGCTAAAAGACATGAAGGAGGCTGGGGTAATCAGGGACAGCTGTAGCCCCTGGGCAGCTCCACTAGTCTTAGTGAAAAAGAAAGACAACACCATGAGGATGTGTGTAGACTACAGGAAGGTCAACCGTATCACACACAAAGATGCGTACCCGTTACCAAGGATAGAAGAGTCCTTAGCTGCATTAAAATCTGCTAACTTCTTCTCTACTTTGGATCTCACTAGCGGGTACTGGCAGGTTCCTGTAGCAGAGGTGGACCGGGAGAAGACCGCATTCACCACCCCGATGGGACTCAACGAATTTAACTGTATGCCGTTCGGACTCTGCAATGCACCAGGAACCTTCCAACGGTTGATGGAATGCTGCCTGGGACACCGAAACTTCGAGACGGTCCTATTATACCTGGACGATGTCATCATCCATTCCAAGACCTATGAGGACCATCTGGAACACCTGGCAGAAGTGTTTGAAGCCCTGGCAAACTATGGCCTAAAGGTAAAACCCTCAAAGTGTCATCTACTGAAGCCAAAGGTACAGTACATGGGACACGTGGTGAGTGCTGACGGAGTAGCCCCCTACCCTGACAAGATCACCGTGATTAAGGACTGGCCAAGACCATCCAGCATAAAGGAAGTGCGGCAGTTCCTCGGGTTGGTAGGCTACTACCAAAGATTCATTCCCGGTTTTACCAAGAAGGCAGCTCCTATGCAGGACCTCCTGATAGACCAGTCCAGGAAGGCCAAAAACCAGAAGCCACCCTTCAGATGGGAAAAGCTGGAAGAGGAGTCCTTCTGCCAGCTGAAGATGGCCCTCATGGGGGATGAAATCCTGGCGTACCCTGATTACAGCCAGCCCTTTATCCTCCACACGGACGCAAGCAACATCGGGCTAGGAGCCGTACTGTCCCAGATCCAGCAGGGGAGAGAACGGGTAATTGCTTACGCCAGCCGAAAACTGCAACCCACGGGAAGAAACCCTGAGAATTGCAGCTCGTTCAAGCTAGAGTTCCTGGCAGTGGTGTGGGCAGTAACCGAACATTTCAAGCATTACCTTGCCTCTTCCAGGTTCACCGTGTACACGGACAACAACCCGTTGACACACCTGGACACAGCAAGACTGGGTGCCCTGGAGCAGAGATGGATGGCCCGCCTGTCCAATTATGAGTTCACAATCAAATACCGGGCAGGGCGCTCCAATACCAACGCGGACGCCCTGTCCAGGATGCCAAGCCTACCGGACGTAGGGGAGGATCCGGAAGAATTGGAAGAGATCGAACTCCCTGCGTTTCACCATCATGGGATTACCCAGTATTCCCACTGTGTGAGGGGCCAGCGATCGCTACGTTCAACCCCTTACCCCACTACAACTGGGCGGAGACGCAAGTCAGTGACCCCGCAGTCCATCTGGTGAAGGAGATGCTGACCCAGGCTGACGCCCGCCTGGACCCAGACGCTCCGGAAGAGACCAAGCAACTGTGGACGGACAAGAGCAGACTGTTTCTCTACAAGGAGAAGTTGTGCCGCAGAATGGTCAATTCCCGGACACATGAACTGATCTGGCAGGTTGTGGTACCGAGACGGGACGCAGCTATGGTGCTGGAGGCCTACCACAATGGGGCAGGGCACTTCGGATGGAATAAGCTGGGGTTCCTGCTGCGTGAACGGTTCTACTGGATAGGCATGAGATGAGCCATTGAGAGGTGGTGTAGAGACTGTGGCCCGTGCAACCTAAGAAGAAGGGACCGTGCCAGCCAGAGAACTCCCCTGCACCCCATCATCACCAGGCAGCCGCTGGAACTGGTCGCTCTGGACCATGTTAAACTGGCTCCAAGCAGAAGCGGGTATGTCTACGCCCTAACCATCGTGGATCACTACTCCCGGTTCCTGGTGGTGGTCCCTGTCAAAGACCTGACGGCTCAGACAGCAGCCAGAGCCTTCCAGCTGCACTTCTGCCGTCCACACGGGTACCCGGACCAAGTGCTGACGGACCAAGGACCAGCCTTCGAAGCGGAGGTCTTCCAGGAGTTCTGCAACCTGTATGGCTGCAAGAAGATAAGAACAACGCCTATCACCCGCAGACCAACGGACTCTGCGAAAAGATGAACCAGGTGGTGATAGATCTGCTTAAAACATTGCCCCTGGAAGAACGCAGTCTGTGGCCTGAGAAACTGCCCGATCTGGTGGACCTGTATAACCACATCCCGGTAGGTTCCACCAACTGTACCTCGGCTTACCTAATGCGAGCAAGACCTGGTAAGCTGCCTGTTGACCTGGATATGGGAGTCCTGACACCTGAGGACACCTCGCCAGAGGCAGACTGGGATACAGAACGGCAGCAGCAGTACCGGAAAGTACAGGAGAGCGTCGAGCAAAGTCTCTGTCAAACAAGAGAAAGGCAGGAGAGGACTTATAACCAACATGCTCCCGCTGTTCACCTGGTACCTGGAGAGCAGGCCTTGAAAAGAAAAACGCGGCTGCATAAGTTGGACGACCAGTGGGAAAAGGACCCGTACACCGTACTGCCCTCAAGCCAGAATAATCCAAAGGTGTACATCATCAGCAAGGATGGAGGAGAGACCACAGCCACTGTCTCCAGACACCACCTGAAAAAGTGCCCCGAGAAGTTGCAAAGCACGGATGAAGATCAGGAAGACCCTCAACCCACAGAGGAAAAGGAGGAAATGATCAGTACCGTACTCGGAGACTTTCCCCGGTCCTGGACACAAGTAAACAACGCTATCGTGGTGCCCGTCCTCACCTTTCTCCAGCCAGCCCCTCAAGTGCCTACAGAAGACCAGGTAGAGCTGGAAGAGCAGCCGGCCCAGGAGGCAGAAGAGTCCACACCAGCAGCGCAGGAGGATCAACCCTCTGCTAGTAGTGAGCCTGCCATGCCCCTAGTGAGCCAAAGAGTGCGCAGACAGCTGCCCAGCTTGCCCATAACACCTCCTACACCCTGTAGTGCAGGACCAGTTAGTGAGCTCCGTAGGTCCACTAGAGTCACTAGAGGTCAGATGCCCGCTCGCTGGAAAATATAAAGTAATGCACTGTAAATTTACCTGTTTATTGAGAAATGTTGATGTTTTTTGCTGTTGCCTGTTACTAATTATGTTTCTCAGTTACCCTGCAGATTTATTTGGACTAACAGGTTATGGACGCTGGATAACCGGAACAATCTTGTAGATAGTTGCACATTGTGCCTCTTGCGAAGACGGCCGCGGAAGAGAAAACCTGTCTGGCGTGGCCTCCTTGCGGCCCAAAGTAGATAGCTTCAGCCTTGCAGCCACGCCCAAGGCCAACGCAAGGCGTTTGCTTTGGACAGGTCCCCTACTTCGCTTAAAGCTTCACCTTGGGTGACATGGTATCCCTCTTGTTTCACAAACTTCACCTTGGGTGATATGGACACCCGGTTGCAGACACGCCGTGACCTTTAAAGAACTAAAGCTACTTGTAAATATGTTATTGTATTATTGTTTATACCCTGCATTTATGTTTCTTTAAAAAAAATGTGTTTAGTCCCGGAGTACTAAAATTTGCTAGGGGGGAATGTGGTACCCAGGGGTCTGGTTGCCACAGTAATAGAAATATTATGTCTGAGAGCAAGTGGGAGGTTTCTCTGGTCAGGAGCCCTAAGCATGCAACACTGCCCTCCCAGACCTGGGAGGGGAGGAATCTGCCCTTATAAACTTGGTCTGGGGCGGGATTAGGTAAGATAGAGACAGAGCCTGCAGAACAAGCAGAGCAGACAGAGTCTGAGAGTCAGAGCCTGGAGAGGGAAAGTGACAACAGGAGCTCTGTAGGAGCAGGAGTGAGTGCCAGAGGCTGGAAGCTAGAAAGCTCGCCTTGGCTGAAGACACTAAACCCGTACACGGAGTCCGAGGCTGTGGGGACATCCAGGTCCAGCAGCAGAATCCAACCGGCAGGGGATTCCATGTCCTCTGGCCATAGAAGCCCGGAGGCACGGTCACAAGCAAGGGACCAGCACTGCCATCATGAAGCGGAGGCTAACGGAAGGCCCCAAGTCACCGGCCATACGGGTGAGCACCACACGGTATACTCAGGGACGTGGGCTGCTTCTACCCGCATAGAGCAAGGTAGCCAGGAAAGAGTGCAGATAGTCGGGGAGGCCTACAACTCCACCTGGCCAGGGGAGATCCTACTTGCTTACAGACTGACCAGGCCCCTACTGTTAACTAATACTCCCAGGAGGGTCTGCGTTATTCCATCAGTAAAGACCCTGAACTGCACCACACGTCTCTGTGTTTCATCGCCGCACCAGCACCATCAGTACTGGGACGCTCACACCATCACTCCCATCATCCACACTAGCTGCCCTGAGGCAATACTTCTCCCGTGGGGAGTTATCCCATACTTGGCTGCGCATACAACATCAGCCTCAGAGGTCTGCAGCGCAGCGGCGGTCCCCACTGACCGCAATCCACGGGTGGCGTAGTTGGACATTTGTTATCACACTCAGACTGCCACTGGTTTGACCGCCCTGGGCACGGACCAGGTCACAGCCACGGAGGACTACAACCCCCAGCGATCCGGCTCCGGGTATCCCCTGCACAACACAGGCCCAGGGGGCGCGTCACATGCAGGGTGCCCAAACTTTTGCATCGGTCCATTTTCCTTTTTGTAATTTTTAAAATGTAAAAGATGAAAAAAAAAAAAAAAAAATATATATATATATATATATATATATATATATATATATATTTGCCTAAACATACAAGGGAAATGTGTCATCTTTAACTTTAGTCCTTTTAGAGATCACTTCATCTTCAACTTGCTTAACTGTTCACAATAACAGTAATTTTGACTAGGGATGCCCAAACGTTTACATGCCACTGTACATGTACAAAAAGCAAAATGTAATAGCAGGCTGCAGTATAGGTGTGGCATGTAGGGTTGTCAAATTGGACTAATAAAACAGGCGTGTAAAAACAGACATACATAGTTAAATGTCTACATTTTTGTAATTTTTTTCAATTAAATTCGACCCACTTTCCAAAAATGACAAAATAAGAAATGCTAGGTACCTAACCAACCAAAAAGCTAACAAATGCACCTGAGCATAATATTATTGTGGCGTGTACGGATGCAAAAGTTGACTAGTAAAAGAGATGTGAAAAAAAAATTGTTTGCGACATTCACACTATGTGAGTTAGACTGTCACAGTCACATGTCTGGATTTTGGAGAATTTTCTTTTGTATTATCCTAAAACAATTTTTCCCCCGACTCAAAAATGATTGCACACAAAATGCAAAAGCTCCGTATAGTCGCTTGTGACAAGCAATCATACTATCTGACACAGATTTTTTCTTCTGTTAAAACTATCGTGCTGTATTGTTCTGCAAAAAGAATGTAGGAAAAAAATGTTATTGTAATTCAAGTACAACAGTATAGATGCCAGCTACTACATGTCACTAACCTGGCAATACACTGGGTCTGTCACTGCTCCTGGCACTATTGCTATCTCTCTACTCTTATAAACTTAATCTCTGTATTATATCCAGATTACTACCCTCACCTTCTTCCCTGCTGCAGTTGTACTGCATATTGCTGTGTGGAGTGTTTATCCAATGTTTTAAGGGTTTCTCTTCCTGCCTCTATTGTTAAGCTGTTAGCTTGGGGTCCTCTCAGTATCATAAATTATCCTACAATGGCTGTTACATTCCCTGCTTAGGCTTTTATACAGACTGTGATACTACCTCACCGTGTCATGTGATAGCTGCAAGACATTCTGGTTAGGTATGTGCAGTCAAACTTGATGTGTACCTTCTGTGTTTGATGCAATATTTTTCAATGTGTAAAGTGGCGGTGGTCATTTTTTGGGTGATTTGTGTGAATCGAATAACAGATTAATTGAACATGCCGTGAACTGTGAATTTCATAAAATTTTATTCAAAATCCAATTTCCATGAAATTGATTCAATCATCTCTAGTTATGGAGTAAGTCCATAAACCTTCAAGGTTTGGAAGCTAAGTTTTAATGATAGAAGCGCTGATGGTGCAGATGCAGTCACCTTTCAGTACACAGCACATCTGTGCATAGTGAAGTGCCAATCAAAGTGTTGGGGCGCAGGGCTGCCACTAGGAATTTCAGGGCCCGATACTGGCAAAATTTTCGGGCCCCCTTGAAACTCTGCCCAGGCTCCATCCCTCAAACCTTCTACAGTCCCACCGCCCACTCTTGTAAAAACTCCACTTCTGTACCACGTCCTCACGAATCACACATTAACAGTTCCCAGTGAACACCATATCACATACATAGCCAGCAGCTTTTGTTTTGGCCAAAAGATTTTTTAAGCTGCCACCAGGACAAAGAGACTCTCCTGGCTGGGCCCTATTCTGCTCTAACCTATTAAACATTTCTTAAAATATCCAGTACTTTTTGTTAGGTATATTTTTATTTATTTTTCTTTAAGGGAATGTGTCACATAATTTTTTTTAAATGATCAATAATATCACATACAATTGTCATACTGTGACCAGATCACATATTAACACCACAGTAACCGAATAATACCACATACAAAGAATACCGCTACATCATAACCAGACCACATATTACCACCACATTGTGACCGAATAATACCACATACAAGGGACAAATACTGTCACACCATGGCCCGACCAGATACTACCACCGTAGTGACCGAATAATAATACCACATACAAGGAACAAATATCGCCACACCATGACTAGACCACATATTACCACCACATAGTGACCAAACAATACCACATACGAGGAACAAATACCTCCACACCATGACCGGAACACATATTGCTACCACATAGTGACCAAATACTACAATACTGATCATCAATAAAAAACACAATACTAATATTACCATAGTGCCACTATACACAGGAGCTCTGTACATAGTATACAGTGAATAGTGTCTGTACAGGTAATACAGTGATCACCAGTGACATTATACACAGGAGATCTGTATATAGTGCCAGTGTACAGGTAATACAGGGATCACCAGTGACATTATACACAGGAGTTCTGTATATAGTGTCAGTGTACAGGTAATACAGTGATCACCAGTGACATTATACACAGGAGCTGTGTATATAGTGTATAGTGTCAGCGTACTGATAACACACTGACTCACCAGTGGCGTCTATAGTTGAAGTCCTTCATCTTCGCTTTTCTCCTTCATCCAGCGCAGACCGCCATCACTTCTTCCAGCCAGGACTCGTCTCTGCATAAAATAACACACAGTTATCTAGAGCACCTCTTCCAGAGCATATTCCCCAACTTCTACACTACGCAGCTGAATACAGACGTGCACCCACCATTAATATATAATTTGTTATTATACAACCGACCATTCCAAATATAAATTGCAATCCATCACTGCGCCCCCATTAACTATACATAGCCACTTTCTCCACCTAATAAGTATATAAATTAATTAGAACCTGTACTCTGTACCCCAATTCATTACCAGTCACACTCTGTCATCCTCAACGCCCCCTCTCCCAATTCATAATATTTACATGCCCCAAATAATTTTGTCATGTCCTCTCTCTCCCACCCCCACTTCATCATCATTTACTCTCCCCCACTCCCAGTTCATCATAATTTTCTCTCCCTCCACCCTCAAGTCATCATTTGCTCTCCCCACCCCACCTTCAATTCATCATTAGCTCCCCCCACTCCCAATTCATCATTTTCTCTCCCCACTCCCCACTTCATCATCATGTGCTCTTCCCACCCCCACTCCCATTTCATCATGTGCTCTCCCCACCCCCACTTCCAGTTCATCATCATGTGCTCTCCCCACCCCCCACTCCTAGTTCATCATCATGTGTTCTCCCCACACCCCACTCCCAGTTCATCACCATGTGCTCTGCCCACTCCCAGTCAGTTCATCATCATGTGCTCTACCCACTCCCAGTTCATCATCATGTGCTCTGCCCACTCCCAGTTCATCATCATGTGCTCTGCCCACTCCCAGTTCATCATCATTTGCTCTCCCCACTCCCAGTTCAGCATCATGTGCTCTCCCCACTCCCAGTTCAGCATCATGTGCTCTCCCCACTCCCTGTTCAGCATCATGTGCTCTGCCCACTCCCAGTTCAGCATCATGTGCTCTGCCCACTCCCAGTTCAGCATCATGTGCTCTGCCCACTCCCAGTTCAGCATCATGTGCCCTCTCCCCAAGACAATTTAATTAATTCCATAAAAAAAATAAAGTTTTCATACTTACCTCTCGATGAGCTGCATCTCCACTTCTGGGGACTGGCAGCATCCTTGCGCTGAATGCCGGCAAGTACGCGATTACGTCATCACATACACGTGGTCTCAAGCGCGTCACTGAAGGGGGGGGGGACTCCCTTGGAGCTGCACGGCCATTCAGCTTTGACGGCCATGAGAGCTCCAAGGCTCCTTGCGCGGAGGACAAGTAAGCTTCTGCCAGCAGCAGCGCACCAGCACGTGAGACCCAGAGGCCCAGTGAGCAGAAGCACAAGAGGAGGGGACCCTGACCATGTTTGGGCCCCTGCTCTTTACTGCTGTTCACCGGGCCCCATAAAGCAGTAAGGGCAGTAATGCCATGATGGCATCCCTGCTGGGGCGTACTTACAGCCGCTTACAGCCGCCAATCACAGTGCTGTGAGTGAGGACTGTAGCTTCTCTGCGCACGACGCCATGACTGAGAACTGATGGCTCCTGGGAGGAGTAAAGTTCATTTTCTACCGGTAGCCAAATTTTGGGTAGGTTCATACAAGCGTATAAAAAATTAGTTCAGAGTTTCTTCCAGAAAAGTGGAACAATTTCTTCCTTACTTAGAATCCGTGTACAATCCATTTTTTTACAACAGTAGATATTAATAATTTTCAAGACTATTTACAGTTTCCTAAGTTACAGAATTGGAATGTATCCAGGAAAAATAAGATACTATACTGTGTCTCTGTATGGCATCCTTTTTTTTTGTGCACCCATAGACTTGAATGGATGAGTCTCGTTAAAGAAACTAGTGCAAGCTGCAAATTTTTTCTCAAGCAGATTCGGTGAGTAAAACAATCGCTCATCTGCACTGCCCTGTTGAATAACATTGGTCCGAGTGCTGTCTATTTTTTTTCACAGACAGCACTTAGACAAAAAATACGGACATGTGAACGAGCCCTTTTTTAGCATGACAGAGAGAGAACTGTAATGTTAAGAACCTGCTGATTCACTCTATATCTGCTGGTTTATAGCATTCAGGATCATGACAGGTTCCCTTTAAATTGATTATTTAACATTCCTGATTATTAGAATGTTTCTCGTTGTCAAAGCTCCAATTCTAAAAATACATTTTAGATTTAGGAATTTACTTTTATATAATTACCTAAATATAAGAATTAGTTTATTGAAAATAAAACTAAATATTAGTTGCTACTGTCACAAAATTAGTGATCACATTACACAGAAAGAACAGGTGGATGTCTTCCGCAAGATCTGCATTGGGTTTATTTAAATAAGGACTTTAGGGCAGCTTTGCTGGTAAGGACAAGTGCTCAGCAATTCCGCCAAATGGTATCAACTTAATTTTTATACTCTAAATTATAATTATTATATACTTTATTTTTATATCCTAAACTATAAGTACAATACAGTCACATAAAAACAAAGTACACTCATTTTAAATTCTTTGATTTTATGTATCGGGACATAATAAAAAATATCTAGTACTTAGAAGGTCTTAAAGTTAGGTAAATGCAATCTCAGGTGAACAAGACATGAAAAATGACACCGTTATTTATTTGATGAAAACTAGGTCAAAATGCAGAAGCAGTTTGTGAAAAATTAAGTACACCCTATGAATAAATAGGTTGTAGAACCACCTTTAGCAGTAATAACTTAAATTAATTGTTTTCTCAAAGACTTTACCAGTATCTCACCTCGTTCAGGTGGTATTTTGGTTCATTCTTCTTTACAACATTGTTTAAGTTCTTTGTGATTTGTGGCTATGTTTTCAAGTACAAATCTCTTAAGGTACCACCACAGCATTTAAATTGAGTTGATGTCTGGAGTTTGACTAGGCCATCTACATCTTGATTCTTTTCTTTTTCAGCCATTTAGAAGTAGCTGGTGTGCTTAGGATCATTGCCATCCTGTTGCATGGTCCAGCTTCTGCCAAGCTTTTGCTTTTGGATAGATGGCCTCATTTGTCCAATTAGCATACCAAACCCACACATCAATGAACGGGTCCAAGATGAAAGGGATTATCCAGTCAACTGCTATTGATGATCTATTCATAAGTGGGGGTGCCGAGTAGTGATGAGCGAGTATGTTCTGTTAACCTTTTCGGGGAGCATGCTCGGGTGCTCACCAATTATTTTCAGCGGTGCTCGGTGTTATGTTTTAGTCACTCCGTGCTCATGATTTGCGACTGTTTGACAGCTTTAATACATGTGAAGAATGCCTAAGAAACAGATATTCCTCACATATATTAAAGCTGTCAGTCGCAAATCATGAGCACTGAGTGACTAAAACATAACACCCGAGCACGCTGAAGATACTCAGAAAACTCCCGAGCATGCTCGTAAATCTCGAGTAACGAGCATGCTCGCTCATCACTAGTGCCGAGCATAAGTTCAGGTGGCGGACAGAATGAAACACAAAGAACTGAGCTGCGCATCTCGACTCCATTCAATGTATACCCGTCGCTCCCAGGTATTGACAAACTGCTCCAATAAGAGAGTATATATGAGCTCTTCTGCAATATCAGCTACACATTGAATGGAGCCAGGAGTGCTGCTCCGTTCTATGTGTTTACATCTGGCAGCTGATCAGTGGGAGTGCCAGGTGTCGGACTCCCACCTTTCTGATATTGAATATTCCTATCCAATGCATACGTCACCACTTTCACTTGACTGTATATACTTTACAATTCCAGACAGGATCCCTAAAAATTTAATTGAAGGGTCCTATGATTGTAGGGGTGCATTGAGGATTACTTCATAAAGTAGTGGGCAGGGATGAGCGAACCCGTGGATGTTTGAGTTTGTCGGGTTCGACCGAACTTTGGGTGCCAGAACTCTATTTGAACTTCTATCTATCCATTTAAATAAATTGTCTTTCTCTTTCAGTGTGTATTGAGCTCAGCTCAGGTGCTGCTTCAAGTGTTTACATATATGTGTCATTCGACTGCCTCACACTACCTCATTAACATCATGAGCTCGTATGTATGTTTGGGCAACTGGCCCATTGCTAGTTCAGGAGCAGTGGCTCACCAAGAATTCTTCTGGTGAAGATGGCTAGTCCAAACCTGGTTGATGTGATGTTCTTGTGCAGATGTGCTGAATTTTGTTTTCGCCAAGTATTGTGCAAGGCATTATGGCTAAACATCTCTATTTTGGTCTTGTTTGTCCCAAGGACATTGTTTCATCCTGCAACGCATCCAAACAAGACATATTTGTTTAATATTTCTAAATTGTCATAAACACACACCTTCTCTTTTAAAGATTTTTCTGTATTTTCATGACTATGAAAATTGTACATTCACACTGAAGGCATTAAAACTATATATTAACACATGTGGAATTACATACTTAACAAAAAAGTGTGAAACAACAGAAAATATGTCTTATATTCTAGGTTCTTCAAAGTAGCCACCTTTTGCTTTGATGACTGCTTTGCACACTCTTGGCATTCTCTTGTTGAGCTTCGCTGGAAATGGTCTTCCAACAATCTTGAAGGAGTTCCCAGAGATGCTTAGCACTTGTTGACCCTTTTGCCTTCAATCTGCGGTCCAGCTCACCCCAAACCATCTCGATTGGGTCCAGGTCTGGTGACTCTGGAGGCCAGGTCATCTGGCGTAGCACCCCATCACTCTCCTTCTCGCTCAAATAGCCCTTACACAGCCTGGAGGTGTGTTTGGGGTCATTGTTCTGTTGAAAAATAAATGATGGTCCAACTAAACGCAAACCGGATGGAATAGCATGCTGCTGCAAGATGCTGTGGTAGCCATGCTGGTTCAGTATGCCTTCAATTTTGAATAAATCCCCAACAGTGTCACCAGCAAAGCACCCCCACACCATCTCACCTCCTCCTCCATGCTTCACGGTGGGAACCAGGCATGTAGAGCCATCCGTTCACCTTTTCTGCATAAAGACACGGTGGTTGGAACCAAAGATCTCAAATTTGGACTCATCAGACCAAAGCACAAATTTCCACTGGTCTAATGTCCATTCCTTGTGTTCTTTATCCCAAACAAGTCTCTTCTGCTTGTTGCCTGTCCTTAGTAGTGGTTTCCTAGCAGCTATTTTATCATGAAGGCCTGCTGCACAAAGTCTTCTCTTAACAGTTGTTGAAGAGATGTGTCTGCCAGTTTCTTTGTAGCGCTTCATGGTTTTTGCAACTGCACTTGGGGACATTTTCAAAGTTTTCCCAATTTTTTGGACTGACTGACCTTCATTTCTTAAAGTAATGATGGCCACTCGTTTTTCTTTACTTAGCTGCTTTTTTCCTGCCATAATACAAATTCTAACAGTCTATTCAGTAGGACTCTCAGCTGTGTATCCACCTGACTTCTGCACAACACAACTGATGGTCTCAACCCCATTTATAAGACAAGAAATCCCACTTATTAAACCTGATAGGGCATACCTGTGAAGTGAAAACCATTTCCGGTGATTACCTCTTGAAGCTCATCAAGAGAATGCCAAGAGTGTGCAAAGCAGTCATCAAAGCAAAAGGTGGGTACTTTGAAGAACCTAGAATATAAGACGTATTTTCAGTTGTTTCACACTTTTTTTGTTAAGTATATAATTCCACATGTGTTAATTCATAGTTTTGATGCCTTCAGTGTGAATGTAAAATTTTCATAGTCATGAAAATACAGAAAAATCTTTAAATGAGAAGGTGTGTCCAAACTTTTGGTCTGTTCTGTATATATACGTACAGTGAGGTAAAAAAGTGTTTTTCCCCCTTCATGATTTCTTATTCTTTTGCATGTTTGCCACACTTAAATGTTTCGGATCAAAAAACAAATTTAAACATTAGATAGACAAAGATAACATAAGTAAACACAAAATGCAGTTTTTAAATGAAGGTCCTTATTATAAAAGGAAAAAGAAATGCAAATCTACAGGGCCCTGCGTGAACACCTGTTCTCAATCAAAAAATCACTTTAATAGGACCTGCCTGATAAAGTGAAGTAGAACAAAAGTTCCTCAAAAGCTAGACATCATGCTGCGATCCAAAGAAATTCAGGAACGAATGAGAAATTAATTAAGTAATTGAGATCTATCAGTCTGGAAAGGGTATAAATCCATTTCTAAAGCTTTTGGGATTCCAGTGAACCACAGTGAGAGCCATTATCCACAAAGGGCAAAAACATGGAACAGTGGTGAACCTTCCCAGGAGTGACTGGCCTACCAAAATTACCCCAAGAGCGCAGCGACGACTCATCCAAGAGATCAGAAATAGCCCACAACAACATCCAAGCAACTGCAGGTCTCACTTGCCTCAGTTAAGGCCAGTGTTCATGATTCCACCATAAGAAAGAGACTAGGCAAAAATAGCATGAATGTCAGAGTTCCAAGACCACTGCTGAGCAAAAAGAACATAAAGGCTTGTCTCCGTTTTGCCAGAAAATATCTTGATGGTCGCCAAGACTTTTGGGAGAATACTCTATGGACTCCTAAGACAAAGTTGAACTTTTTGGAAGGTGTATGTCCCATTAAATCTGGCGTAGAAGTAACACAGCATTTCAGAGAAGGAACATCATACTAACAGTAAAATATGGTAGTGTTAGAGTGATGGTCGAGGGCTGTTTTGTTGCTTCAGGACCAGGAAGACTTGCTGTGGTAAATGGAACCATGAATTCTGCTGTCTACCAAAAAATCCTGAAGGAGAATGTCCGACCATCTGATTGTGACCTCAAGCTGAAGTGCACTTGGCTTATGCAGCAGGACAATGATCCAAAACACACCAGCAAGTCCACATCTGAGTGGCTTAAGAAAAACAAAATTAAGACTTTGGAGTGGCCTAGTCAAAGTCCTGACCTTAATCTGATTGAGATTACAGGTATGTGGCATGACCTTAAAAAAGGCGGTTCATGCTCGGAAATCCTTCAATGTGGCTGAATTACAACAATTTTGCAAAGATGAGTGGCTCAAAATTCCTCCGGAGCGTTGTAAAAGACTCATTGCCAGTTATCGCAAATGCTTGATTGCAGTTGTTGCTGCTAAGGGTGGCCCAACCAGTTATTAGGTTTAGGGGGCAATCACTTTTTCACACAGGGCCCTATAGGTTTGGATTGCTATTTCCCTTAATAATAAAGACCTTCATTTAAAAACTGCATTTGTGTTGACGTTTGTTATCTTTGTCTAATATTTAAATTTGTTTTTTGATCTGAAACATTTAAGTGCGACAAACATGCAAAAGAATAAGAAATCAGGAAAGGGGCAATCACTTTTCACACCACTGTATATTGCACATAATGTCTCTTGTAGGTGCTGGAGCTAGAATTACTAAATTTGTCTAATTTTTGGAAAATGCAAATTTAGACAAGATACTCCTAAAATGTGACACATTTTTCAAAGTTACTCATCACAAATTTGGCTTCGTAAATATCGGCCATTGACTTTACTGAGTTCCTTAAATGCTTTATATGGATTTATTTTGTGAAATCTTGGTAGATAATTAGCTGCCATTGGGAAAGCCACAATACAGTAGATTCACATGTTACAATATCTTCATGGTCTCTCTTGCCTAGTGTATCTTAAAGCCATGTTTAGCATACAATGTCTAATAGTGCTGATATATGGCTTGTCTGATTTTTACTGATGAAACAAGTGTATTACAGACATTCTAGCTCTACTTAAGTATTTAAAGAGCAGCAATTAATGTAATGTTCTGGTATGTATCTGCACTGTTTTGTGTGGCTCTTTACCTGTGCCAGAACTACAGCGACTGCTCCTTTGGACACCAGACGACAGCAGCTCCATCTCAATCTTACTGTTAAGGACTAGAGATGAGCGTTGTTCGAATCGAACAGTTCGCCAATCTCAAATTCGAGCTGTTTTGGGCTGTGTTTGAGCCATTCGGCGAACCCGAACGATTTGAAAAAAATCCGTCTGTTCGAGGTTATGTTCGATAACTGTTCGTGCACCAAAATCATAACTGGATTTTTTCACAGTAATGCTGATAATCAATGTTAATACACAGTTTGAGTGTACAGCGGGGCGGGGGGAGGGGCATGGGATGGATCTCTGCAGAAATAATGAAGATCTCCATTTTTTTTCTCTTTCCCGCATTTACAGTGGGGAGGTGCAATCTGTCAGCCTATCAGCAGCGCACACACGGAGCGAAGTGTTTTTTTTCACACAAGCAAGGGCATGTGTCATTGGCAGTGTATATCACATGTCCTTGCACTATAAGACCCAGCCATTTTCCCCGTCGCCACCATTTTCTCACTGCTGCAGCTGCGTGTTAGACGGCACTGCTGCTGCTGTTAGCGATATATTGTGTAACTGAATTGCAAGCGAATTTTCTCTTAAATAGACAGAAAGGTTTAGGGAGTAGGGACTAGTTTGTAATTCCAGCCCTTTTGAGGGCTAGGTTACATCAGTTCCTATCACATTTTGCCAGGCAGGTCTGTTTTAGTGCTGTGCAAGTGTTTTTCACAGCATTTGGCTAAATCTAGCTAAGCAAATCCTTTTGGGCCTCTTGCAGTGTGTGTTAGTCAGTGGAGTAACCTATCTGTGTTTCAAGCTATACCACCTGTGTATGTAATACAAATGTTTTACTGCATCTAGCCAAGTAAAACTCAATCTATTAGGCCATCTATACCAAGCTCCACCAGCTTTGAAATCAATAATAATTTTTAGCTGCATCTTGCCTGTAAAATAATTTTTGGCATATTAGCAGTGTGTGGTACTCATTCTATTAGGCCATCTATACTAAGCTCCACCAGCTTTCAAATTCCTAATAATTTTTAGCTGCATCTTGCTTGTAAAATAATTTTGGGCATATTAGCAGTGTGTGGTACTCATTCTATTAGGCCATCTATACTAAGCTCCACCAGCTTTCAAATTCCTAACAATTTTTAGCTGCATCTAGCCCAGAAAATAATTTTGGGCATAGTAGCAGTGTGTGGTACTCATTGTATTAGGTCATCTGTACCAAGCTCCACCAGATTAGAAATTAATAATAATTTTTAGCTGCATCTTGCCTGTAAAATAATTTTGGGCATATTAGCAGTGTGTGATACTCATTGTATTAGGCCATCTATACCAAGCTCCACCAGCTTTGAAATTCCTAATAATTTTTAGCTGCATCTAGCCCAGAAAATAATTTTGGGCATAGTAGCAGTGTGTGGTACTCATTGTATTAGGCCATCTATACCAAGCTCCACCAGCTTTGAAATGAATAATAATTTTTAGCTGCATCTTGCCTGTAAAATAATTTTGGGCATATTAGCAGTGTGTGGTACTCATTGTATTTGGCCATCTATACCAAGCTCCACCAGCTTTGAAATTAATAATAATTTTTAGCTGCATCTAGCCCGGAAAATAATTTTGGGCTTAGTAGCAGTGTATGGTACTCATTGTATTAGGCCATATATACAAAGCTCCACCAGCTTTGAAATTAATAATAATTTTTAGCTGCATCTTGCCTGTAAAATAATTTTGGGCATAGTAGCAGTGTGTGGTACTCATTGTATTAGGCCATCTATACCAAGCTCCACCAGCTTTGAAATTAATAATAATTTTTAGCTGCATCTTCCTTTAAAATAATTTTGGGCATATTAGCAGTGTGTGGTGCTCATTGTATTAGGCCATCTATACCAAGCTCCACCAGCTTTGAAATTAATAATAATTTTTAGCTGCATCTTGCCTGGAAAATAATTTTGGGCATATTAGCAGTGTGTGGCACTCATTGTATTAGGCCATCTATACCAAGCTCTACCAGCTTTGAAATTAATAATAATTTTTAGCTGCATCTTGCCTGGAAAATAATTTTGGGCATATTAGCAGTGTGTGGTACTCATTCTATTAGGCCATCTATACTAAGCTCCACCAGCTTTCAAATTCCTAATAATTTTTAGCTGCATCTTGCCTGTAAAATAATTTTGGGCACATTAGCAGTGTGTGGTACTCATTCTATTAGGCCATCTATACTAAGCTCCACCAGCTTTCAAATTCCTAATAATTTTTAGTTGCATCTTGCCTTTAAAATAATTTTGGGCATATTAGCAGTGTGTGGTACTCATTCTATTGGGCCATCTATACTAAGCCTCACCAGCTTTCAAATTCCTAATAATTTTTAGCTGCATCTTGCTTGTAAAATAATTTTGGGCATATTAGTAGAGATGAGCGTTGTTCTACTCGAACTGTTCGCCAATCTCAAATTCGAGCTGGTTTGGGCGGTGTTCGAGCCGTTCGGCGAACACGAACAATTTGATAAAAATTCGGCTGTTCGAGGTTATGTTCGATAACTGTTCGTGCACCAAAATCATAACTGGATTTTTTCTCAGTAATGATGGAAATTAATGTTAATACGCAGTTTGAGTGTACAGCGGGGTGGGGGGAGGGGCAGGGGATGGATCTCTGCAGGAACAATGAAGATCTCCATTTTTTTTTCTCTTTCCCGCATTTGCAGTGGGGAGATGCAATCTGTCAGCCTATCAGCAGCACACACACGGAGCGAAGTGCTTTTTTTCACACAAGCAAGGGCATGTGTCATTGGCAGTGTATGTCACATGTCCTTGCCCTATAAGACCAAGCCATTTTCCCCGTCGCCACCATTTTCTCACTGCTGCAGCTGCGTGTTAGACGGCACCGCTGTTGCTGTGTGCGCTATACCTTGTTAATTTCAAGCCAATTTTCGCACAAATATACAGATAGCTTGGGAGTAGGGAATAGTTGTGATTGCAGTTCTTTTAAGGACTAGGTTACAGCATTTCCTACGACTTTTATCAGGCAGGTCTGTGCTCTTAAATAGATAGGTTGTGGGAGTAAAGACTAATTGTAATTGGAGTCCTTTTCAGGACTAGGTTACATCAGTTCCTATCAGTTTTTGCCAGGCAGGTCTGTGCCAGTGCTGTGCAAGTTTTTTTCACAGCATTTGGCTGAATCTAGCAAAGCTAATCCTTTTTGGCCTATTGCAGAGTGTGTTAGTCAGTGGAGTAGCCTATCTGTGCTGCAAGATATACCACCTGTGTATAGAATACCAATTTTTTTACTGCACCTAGTGAAGTAAACTCTTTTGGGCATAGCATCATTCTATTAGTCCATCTATACTGACCTCCATCAGGTTGCAAATTAAAACTAATTTTTATCTGCATCTACAGTACCTCTGAAAAAATATTTGGGCTTCTAGCTGTGTGTGGGACTTGTTGTATTAGTCCATCTATACTGACCTCCATCAGGTTGCAAACTGAATATATTTTTTTCTGCATCTACCTCTGAAAAAATATTTGGGCTTCTAGCTGTGTGTGGGTCTTGTTCTATTAATCCATCTATACTGACCTCCATCAGGTTGCAAACTGAATATAATTTTTTTCTGCATCTAGCTCTGAAAAAATATTTGGCCTTCTAGCAGTGTGTCGGACTTTCTCTATTAGTCCATCTATACTGACCTCCATCAGGTTGCAAATTAAAAATAATTTTTATCTGCATCTACAGTACCTCTGAAAAAATATTTGGGCTTCTAGCTGTGTGTGGGACTTGTTGTATTAGTCCATCTATACTGACCTCCATCAGGTTGCAAACTGAATATATTTTTTTCTGCATCTACCTCTGAAAAAATATTTGGGCTTCTAGCTGTGTGTGGGACTTGTTGTATTAGTCCATCTATACTGACCTCCATCAGGTTGCAAACTGAATATAATTTTTTCTGCACCTAACTCTGAAAAAATATTTGGGCTTCTAGCTGTGTGTGGGACTTGTTGTATTAGTCCATCTATACTGACCTCCATCAGGTTGCAAATTAAAAATAATTTTTATCTGCATCTACAGTACCTCTGAAAAAATATTTGGGCTTCTAGCTGTGTGTGGGACTTGTTGTATTAGTCCATCTATACTGACCTCCATCAGGTTGCAAATTAAAAATAATTTGTATCTGCATCTACAGTACCTCTGAAAAAATATTTGGGCTTCTAGCTGTGTGTGGGACTTGTTGTATTAGTCCATCTATACTGACCTCCATCAGGTTGCAAATTAAAAATAATTTGTATCTGCATCTACAGTACCTCTGAAAAAATATTTGGGCTTCTAGCTGTGTGTGGGACTTGTTGTATTAGTCCATCTATACTGACCTCCATCAGGTTGCAAACTGAATATATTTTTTTCTGCATCTACCTCTGAAAAAATATTTGGGCTTCTAGCTGTGTGTGGGACTTGTTGTATTAGTCCATCTATACTGACCTCCATCAGGTTGCAAATTAAAAATAATTTGTATCTGCATCTACAGTACCTCTGAAAAAATATTTGGGCTTCTAGCTGTGTGTGGGACTTGTTGTATTAGTCCATCTATACTGACCTCCATCAGGTTGCAAATTAAAAATAATTTGTATCTGCATCTACAGTACCTCTGAAAAAATATTTGGGCTTCTAGCTGTGTGTGGGACTTGTTGTATTAGTCCATCTATACTGACCTCCATCAGGTTGCAAACTGAATATATTTTTTTCTGCATCTACCTCTGAAAAAATATTGGGCTTCTAGCTGTGTGTGGGACTTGTTGTATTAGTCCATCTATACTGACCTCCATCAGGTTGCAAACTGAATATATTTTTTTCTGCATCTACCTCTGAAAAAATATTTGGGCTTCTAGCTGTGTGTGGGACTTGTTGTATTAGTCCATCTATACTGACCTCCATCAGGTTGCAAATTAAAAATAATTTGTATCTGCATCTACAGTACCTCTGAAAAAATATTTGGGCTTCTAGCTGTGTGTGGGACTTGTTGTATTAGTCCATCTATACTGACCTCCATCAGGTTGCAAACTGAATATATTTTTTTCTGCATCTACCTCTGAAAAAATATTGGGCTTCTAGCTGTGTGTGGGACTTGTTGTATTAGTCCATCTATACTGACCTCCATCAGGTTGCAAACTGAATATATTTTTTTCTGCATCTACCTCTGAAAAAATATTGGGCTTCTAGCTGTGTGTGGGTCTTGTTCTATTAATCCATCTATACAGACCTCCATCAGGTTGCAAACTGAATATAATTTTTTTCTGCATCTACCTCTGAAAAAATATTTGGCCTTGTAGCAGTGTGTCGGACTTTCTCTATTAGTCCATCTATACTGACCTCCATCAGGTTGCAAACTGAATATATTTTTTTCTGCATCTAACCCAGCCAATAGTTTTGGCCTAATACCACAGTTTGGCCACTCAGCTCTGCTCGGTTACCATCCATTGTTTTTTTGTGCAAACAACTCCAGAGTTGTGAATTAGTTAACCACCAAAATGAGTGGAAAAAGGCCTGCTGCTGGTGGAAAGGGGAATAGGCGTGTTGGGAAGGGGAAAAAAGGTTGTGTCCGTGGGGTAGGTGTTAAAGCAACAGTAACATCTGCAGAAGAAAGACCATCTTCCAGCCAAGCTAAAATGTCTACTTCTTTTAGCGGACAATGTGATAAGATCCCTTTCTTACGGCCACGCCAATCGCTACAAATTCCAGATGAGGCACAAAAACAGCAGGTGCTTCAACGGATATCAAGTGCTCCTTTAAGTGGGCTCTCCTCCACATCAACTTCAACATCACAAATACTCCAGTCCTCAAAGGTGTCACCCAAATCGCACTTGCTTCCTCACAGCTCCCAAATCTCCAGCTGCCCGTCTGAGTATGAGGTAGAACAGATGGTTGAGTCTGCAGAGCTGTTTACTCATACTATAGCCTGGGAATCAGAGGTCGACTCCAGCGCTTCTGTGAATCCAGACGAGGAAATGATCTGCACTGATGCCCAGAATCTTTATGAGTCGGATCCAGGACCAGACGCAGAAGGTTCTGACCATAATGTAGACCCTCATTCCCAAACTGTAACTCCTGTTGGTGGAGACAATGAGGAAGATGATGATAAGACTCAAATACCTGATTGGAGCGACAACTTTAGTTTTTTGTCAGGGCAGGAACAGGTTGGCTCTGAGGACGACGGGTGTGATAACACACAGGGTGATGATGATGAGGTTGGAGATCCCACTTACTGTCAACCCACAGTCAGCCAAGAAATGAGGTCAGCAGAGGAGGTGGAGGAAGATGCTAGTGACGACGAGGTCAGGTTGCGCCTTCCTGGACAGAGACGTAGTACTGGAAGCACGTCAACAACTGCATCCTCAAACACAACTCTGCCTCTCACCACAAGTCGTGGTGGCTCTTCAGGTCGCATGGGTGCTAAGCCTTGCATAGCCTGGGCATTTTTTCAGATCGATAAAGATGACCCAACTCGTGTTATCTGTAACATTTGTCAGCAAAAGCTAAGTAGAGGCCAAAAAATACATAGTTTGAGTACTTCATGCATGAACCGGCACATGGACATGAAGCATAAGTTGCAGTGGGAAGCTCAGTGTGCTACAATGCGGCCTAGCCGGCCAGGCCAACCACCGTCTGCCATATCTTGTGCATCCGCGGCCTCTTCATCCTCTGTGACTGGGGGGACAGCAGTCACACCTGTTTTGGGGCGCAGACCTGCCACCTCTTTACCCGCAACAGCCAGCGTGATTGGCAGGTCATCATTTTCTTTGGAGGTGGTAACAGCAGCTGGTGTTGAGCGCTGTCCGACATCGATAGCACCACCTTTGGATCAAGGCAACCTAACATGTCCGCCTGCATCTTCCTCACAGACCGGCAGTTTGCCGGGGACACCCTTATCAACCCTGTCTAAGCACAATAGCCAGCCCTCGGTCCCTCAGATGTGGACAAGTAAAAGACCATTTCCTCCTAGCCATGAGAAAGCTAAGAGGTTGAATTTCACCATCTGCAAGCTCTTGGCTACAGAAATGCTGCCTTTCCGCCTGGTGGACACAGAGGATTTTCGAGACCTTATGTCCGTCGCAGTGCCCCAGTACCAGATGCCCAGTCGGCACTACATCTCAAAGAAAGGTGTGCCTGCGCTCCACCAGCATGTCGCACACAACATCACCGCTTCTTTGAGAAACTCTGTGTGTGACAGGGTGCATTTCACCACAGACACTTGGACGAGTAGGCATGGACAGGGGCGTTACATGTCGCTGACTGGGCACTGGGTAACTATGGTGACAGCAGGACAAGGGGCTGCTGTCCAAGTCTTTCCATCCCCACGAGTTGTGCGTCAATCCTCTTTATGTCAAAGTTCCTCCACTGCTTCTGCCTCCTCAACCTCCTCTCGGTCTTCCACCTGCACCCAAAGCCTGTCTGGTCATGCCACAAGCTTTCTAACTGCGCAGAAGGGATCCTGCACACCTCCTTACTATGCTGGCAGTAGGGCTCAACGTCATCAGGCGGTTTTTACATTGAAATGTCTGGGAAATGTGAGTCACACAGCTGAGGAGTTGTGGTCAGCTCTGGAGAACCAATTTCATGAATGGTTGTCTCCACTGGACCTGAAACCAGGGAAGGCCGTGTGCGACAATGCTGCAAACCTGGGTGCGGCCCTTCGCCGGGGCAATGTCACACACGTGCCTTGTATGGCTCACGTGTTGAACCTGGTTGTCCAGCAATTTTTAGCCCACTATCCCAGACTAGATGGCCTTCTGCAGAGGGCACGGTCGCTGTGTGCTCACTTCCGCCGTTCGCATCCCGCAGCTCAGCGACTTACATCTCTACAGAAGTCGTTGGGCCTGCCACTTCACCGGCTAAAATGCGATGTGCCTACCCGGTGGAATTCAACTCTGCACATGTTGCAGCGACTGTGGCAGCACCGACAAGCCCTGATGCAATACGTTCTGACGTATAGCCTGGGCCAACGAGATTCAGAGGTGGGGCAAATCACGCTGGAGGAGTGGTCTCAGATTAGGGACCTATGCACCCTTCTGCACAGTTTTGAAATGGCGACGAAGATGTTTAGTGCTGACGATGCCATTATCAGCATGACTATTCCGGTGATTTACATGCTGGAGCACATGTTAAACAGAATTCGGAGTCAGGTGGTGGCACAAGAGGAGGTGGAGGAAGTAGAGGAGGAGGAGTTGTATGCGGAAGGGCTAACATCTGCAAGGTCCAGACGGTCGGCAGCACCAAGGCGGCAGGCATGTGAGGGTGGGGAGATGGTTTTACCAGGGCGCATGGTAGCAGCCAAACTAGTGAGGAAGGTGCAGGAGCCCAGGAAGAAGTGGAGGACGAACTGATGGAAGACTCATCAGATGAGGGAGACCTTGATCACATTTCTGTTGTGCGAGGTTGGGGGGAGAGGACAGAGGAAGGAAGCATGATTGTTACCTCGCCACCAACACAACAGGGACTTGGTGCTCCTGGATGCGCAACACACATGAGTGCCTTCTTGCTGCACTACCTACAACATGACCCTCGAATTGTGAGAATTAGAAATAATCCTGACTACTGGGTTGCCACACTGTTAGATCCCCAGAACAAAAGTAAATTTGCAGAAATTATTCCTGCCATAGAAAGGGATGCACGCATGCAGGAGTATCAGCAGAGACTGTTGCAGTATCTTACATGTGCTTTTCCACAAAATACCAGTGGTGCACGTAGTGAATCTCACAGTTCCAACTTGCCAACCGTGGGACCGTCAAGTGTTCAGCACTCAAACCGTAACAGAACCACAGTATCTGGTGGTAACATCAATTTTGCGGAATCATTTCACCACTTTTTTAGCCCATCCTTTGCAAGGCCACAGGAGACAAGAAGTCTGACACATATTCAACGCCTAGAGACGATGGTACAGGAGTATCTCCAAGTAAACATTGAAGCCACGACTGTGTCACTGGACCCTTGCTCTTTTTGGGCTTCCAATCTGGATAAATGGCCGGAGCTAGCCACTTACGCCTTGGAGATCTTGTCATGCCCCGCAGCCAGCGTTCTGTCTGAACGTGTGTTCAGCGCTGCTGGTGGTGTGCTGACAGATAAGCGCACGCGGCTCTCCACTGATAATGTAGACAGACTCACGTTCATAAAGATGAACAAATCATGGATCCGAAACGACTTTTCTACCCCTGTGTCATCCTGGGGAGAGTAAAAGCTTGATGATTGTTTAAAATCACCCTACCAACCGTTTTAAGCTTTCAAATTACTAATCATGTTTATCTGTATCTTGACTGGAAAATAATTTGGGCTTTGTAGCAGTGTGCAGCACTGATCCTATTAGGCCATCTATAATAAGCTCCACCAGATTTAAAATTAAAAATAATTTTTAGCTGCATCTAGCCCGGAAAATAATTTTGGGGCTCCGAGATGCGCAAGACACATAAGTGCCTTCTTGCTGCACTACCTGCAGCATGACCCTCATATTGTCAGAATTCGAAGTAATCATGACTAGTGTTGAGCCACCCCCGTAGTGTTCGGGTTCGGTTCGTCGAACACCGGGATGTTCGAGGAACTGTTCGTCGAACTGTTCGTCGAACACCTTAGAACACTGTCGAACACCGTTAAAACCAATGGCAGGCAAACAAAAACACATAGAAACACATAGAAAACACCTGCAAAGGTGTCCAAAAGCTGACAAACTGCTCAGAAGACACTCTCTTTAAAAAAGCCGGCCGACAAATTCAGCAGCGGCATACACCGGTACCCGACAATTTAGACAAGAAGGAATAGAGCATCACACATAGATTAGATAGATAGAAACATGTCAGTCACACATATAAGAAGCACAGTGACAGTGTTGGTTACTGCACTTGTCATTTAGTGTAAAGGATTTATTTAAAAAAATAATAGTGTTTTCATGCAGTGTCTCTTTAAAAAAGCCGGCCGGCAATTTAGCAGCGGTACCCGACAATTTAGAACAGAAAGATAGAGCATCACACATAGATTAGATAGATAGAAACATGTCAGTCACATATATATGAAGTACAGTGATAGTGTTGGTTACTGTACTTGTCATTTAGTATTAAAATAAAGGATTTATTATAAAAAAAATTGGCGTGGGGTTCCCCTTAATTTTAGGCTCTAGCGGAGGTTAAGCAGACGGCTGGGGCAGATGTTTGAAGCCTGGGAAGGGCGTAATACCCACGGAGCTTCCCAGGCTACTAATATCAGCCCCCAGCTGAATACATAGCCTTTACTAGCTATTAAAATGGGGGACCCCCCAAAAAAAATGACGTGGGGTCCCCCCTAATTTAATAGCTAGCAAAGGCTAGGCAGACAGCTAGGGGCTGATATTAATAGCCCAGGAAGGGAGCCATGAATATTGGCCCCCTCCCAGGCTAGAAACACCAGCCGTCAGCCGCCCCAGAAATGGCGCATTCATAGGATGCGCCAATTCTGGCACTTAGCCTCGCTCTTCCACGCTGCCCTGGTGCGGTGGCAGGGGGTAATAGGGTTGGGGTTGATGTCAGCTTATAATGCCAGCTGACATCAAGCCCAGGTTAGTAATGGAGAGGCGTCTATAAGACACCCCCATTACTAACCCCATAGTCAAAGTTAAAAAAAACACAAACACCCAGAATAAAGTCCTTTAATTGAAATAAAGACACAATCCTTTATTGTTCTAAATTAAACCATACTTACCATCACGCCCATTCCAGCTGAAGCCAACGATCTCCTGCAATAAAAGAAAAATAATAAAGCAACCTCATCCTTACCTTTCCATGGTTCCCACGACAGCTTCAGCTCTGCTACATCGAGATGACAGGCTGGACCGCAGCAGAACGCTGCCATTCAGCCTGTCATCCCGCAGACACTGAGAAGCGCAGGCTTGCTTGCGCTGCTCAGCATCTCTCTGTGACGACATCCAGATGAGCCGAGTTCATGTCCAATGAACTCGGCTCACCTCATGCACGTCACTGACAGCGTGGGAAAATTCTCACGCTGAAGCGCTGATTGCAGGAGAATTTTCCCACGCTGTCAGTGACGTGCAGGAGGTGAGCTGAGTTCATTGGACATGAGCTCACCTCATGCACATCACTGACAGCGTGGGAGAATTCTCCTGCACTCAGCACTTCAGCGTGAGAATTTTCCCACGCTGTCAGTGACGTGCATGAGGTGAGCCGAGTTCATTGGACATGACCTCGGCTCATCTGGATGCCGTCACAGCGAGACAGTGAGGAGCGCAAGCATGCCTGCGCTTCTCAGTGTCTGCGGGATGACAGACTGGATGGCAGCGTTCTGCTGCGGTCCAGCCTGTCATCTCGATGTAGCAGAGCTGAAGCTGTCGTGGGAACCATGGAAAGGTAAGGATGAGGTTGCTTTATTATTTTTCTTTTATTGCAGGAGATCGTTGGCTTCAGCTGGAATGGGCGTGACGGTAAGTATGGTTTAATTTAGAACAATAAAGGATTGTGTCTTTATTTCAATTAAAGGACTTTATTCTGGGTGTTTGTGTTTTTTTTAACTTTGACTATGGGGTTAGCAATGGGGGTGTCTTATAGACGCCTCTCCATTACTAACCTGGGCTTGATGTCAGCTGGCATTATAAGCTGACATCAACCCCAACCCTATTACCCCCTGCCACCGCACCAGGGCAGCGTGGAAGAGCGAGGCTAAGTGCCAGAATTGGCGCATCCTATGAATGCGCCATTTCTGGGGCGGCTGACGGCTGGTGTTTCTAGCCTGGGAGGGGGCCAATATTCATGGCTCCCTTCCTGGGCTATTAATATCAGCCCCCAGCTGTCTGCCTAGCCTTTGCTAGCTATTAAATTAGGGGGGACCCCACGTCATTTTTTTTGGGGGGTCCCCCATTTTAATAGCTAGTAAAGGCTATGTATTCAGCTGGGGGCTGATATTAGTAGCCTGGGAAGCTCCGTGGGTATTACCCCCTTCCCAGGCTTCAAACATCTGCCCCAGCCGTCTGCTTAACCTCCGCTAGAGCCTAAAATTAAGGGGAACCCCACGCCAATTTTTTTAATAATAAATCCTTTATTTTAATACTAAATGACAAGTACAGTAACCAACACTATCACTGTACTTCATATATATGTGACTGACATGTTTCTATCTATCTAATCTATGTGTGAAGCTCTATTCTGTCTGTTATAAATTGTCGGGTACCGCTGCTGAATTGCCGGCCGGCTTTTTTAAAGAGACAGTGCATGAAAACACTATTATTTTTTTTGATAAATCCTTTACGCTAAATGACAAGTACAGTAAGCAGCACTTTCACTGTACTTCGTATATATGTGGCTGACATGTTTCTATCTATCTAATCTATGTGTGAAGCTCTATTCTTTCGGTTCTAAATTGTCGGGTACAGGTGTATGCCGCTGCTGAATTGCCGGTTTTTCGTGTTTCACTGTTGGCACTGTTCCCATCGATTTGGGCAATCACTGTAATGCCACAACCACCATGGCTGTGGCATTACAGTGAGTGGCAGACAATCCCTGCATGATTGGTGCTCTAAATAGCGCCAGACATGCAGGACACGCTTTTGGTGCACGAACAGTTATCGAACATAACCTCGAACAGCCGAATTTTTTGCAAATCGTTCGGGTTCGTCGAACAACTCGAACACCGCCCAAAACAGCTCGAATTTGAGATTGGCGAACAGTTCTAGTCGAACACCGCTCATCTCTAATCATGACTACTGGGTTGCCACACTCTTAGATCCCCCAAACTTTTCGATCAACCTTTTCATTTTAATAAAGACCAAAAAAATGGTCATTTTTGAAATTATAAGCATTAGCAGGTTGTTAGAAACTGAAATCAAACAGTTTTCAACTCAAAACTTTATTCTACTTGATGTTACATTTTCACATAGGACCCCTTGTTCGAAAGGAGCTTCTGAACTCTCTCGTCCATTGAATTTGTCAGGTTTTGGATGGTTTCTGCTTCAATTGTTTTGCATGAGGACAGAATACCCTCCCAGAGCTGTTGCTTAGATGTGAACTGCCTCCCGCCATCATAGACACTCCTTTTAATGATGCTCCAAAGGTTCTGAATGGGGTAGAGGTCAGGGGAGCATGGGGGTCACACCATAAGTTTGTCCCCTTTTATGCCCATATCAGCCAGAGATGCAGATGTTTTATGTGCAGCATGAGATGGTGCATTATCATGCAGAAAAATGATCTTGCTGTGAAATACACGGTTCTTCTTCTTGAACCATGGCAGGAAGTGCTGTTTGAGAAAATCCACATACATTATGGAGTTCATCTTTAGCGCCTTCAGGGATCCTAAAGGGGCCGACAATCTCTCTCCCCATGATTCCAGCCCAAAACATTACTCCACCTCCTCCTTGTTGGCGCTGTAGCCGTGTTTGCGTGGGGTGTCCATCAACCAGCCATCCTCCACTCCATCCATCTGGACCATCGAGCGCTGCACGGCACTCATCCGTGAACAAAACAGTTTTGAAATCAGTCTTCATGTAATGTTTGGCCCACTGGAGCCGTTTCTGCTTGTGTGAAGTGGATAGAGGAGGTCGACAGGATGGCGTATGCACAGCTGCAAACCTCTGAAGGACCCTTCATCTTGTTGTTCGGGGGACGTTGGAGGCACAAGCAGCTTCAAAAACTTGTCTGCTGCTATGACAAGGCTTTTTTGCCGCTGCTCTTTCAACCTGACGTAATTGCCTGTAGGAAAGAGTCCTCAATTTGCCCTTATCAGCACGCACACGTGTGTACTGTGAATCAGCTACATACTTCTTGATTGCCAAGACACTTCCTGATCATCGCACAATGTTGATTGTAGTCATGCCTTGACCTAAACACTCCACAATTTGTTGCTTCTCAGCAGCCGACACATCCTTTTTCTTTCCCATTTTGGCAGAAAATGTAGGCTGCTGAATAATGTGAGAGAGCCTTCTTAAGTAGTCTTGCCTTTCATTGGACACACCTGACAAACTAATTAGCACTGGTGTCTGCAATTGCTTACAGTGATATAAAGAGCCCTGACACACATCACCATCAATGAGTTTAACTGACAAACAAATTCTTCCCTTATCACTCCTAAACACTTTTTGCATAATAATTTGGAACACAGTGTACATGTGCTTTTCCACAAAACACCAGTGGTTCACGTAGTGAATCTTACAGTTCTAACTTGCCAACCGTGGTCTGTATGGAGTTGTTCAATAAAGGGCAAAAAATTAAGATAACATAGATGGGAGAGGTCTCTATGAATAGGAATTCCTAAGTATTTGATACCCTGTGAGGGCCAGGCAAAGGGAAAGTTGGACTGGATGGAATCCTATATGGATTTGGGGAGGGAGACATCGAGGGCCTCAGACTTCGCTGCATTGATTTTAAAATTTGACCATGTAACAAAGTGATCTATTTCAGCCATAACAGCATGGATGGATATATGTGATTGAGTGATATATACTAGGACATCATCAGCAAATAGAGAGCACTTGTACTCGGTGCCTCCCACCTCAATCCACCTAATATTGGGGTTATGGCGAATTGATGAGAGCAGGTGCTCCGTCACTAGGATGTATAAGAGAGGGGACAGAGAACATCCCTGCCTTGTCCCATTGGTGATTGTGAAAGGTGATGAAAATGTTCTGACGCGCCCCCTGGGCCTTGGGACACCCGGAGCCGGACCCTTTTTGGTGGATGCTGGTGGTTGTAGTCTCCGTGGCGGCAACCCGGTTCCGTGGCTCAGGGCGGTCAAACCAGTGGCGGAACTATTTATGTGGTTTTGATGTTTAAATGTCCGACTACGCCACCCGTGGATTGCGGTCAGAGTGAACCGCCGCTCCAGGGCAGACCGCTGAGGCTGGTGTTGTGGGTGCAGCAGAGCATAGCATAACTCCCCACGGGAGGAGTATAGCCTCAGGGCACTGTATGCGGAGGATGGGGGTGATGGTGCAGGGCAGCAGCAGTAATGACACGGAGTCAGTGATGCAGTCCAGGGCCTTTACTCACAGTTCTTATTATCCAGACCACGTCTGCAGGTAACGGCTGCCCACGTCGTACTGTGCTCACCAGGTGAGGGGCTCAGACAACTCCCAGATAACTTTGGAGTGCTTCACAGGACCCCCTTTGTGTGTCCTTTGTCTGGCCTTTCTTACCAACCCTTCTGTCCGGCTGCCTCGGGCCTCCTCTTGGTAAACTTGGCGCCAGTTTCCCTGACCCTATGTGGTGCCTTCCTAGCGGGTGTAGCGAGGGGCTGCGCCACATAAAATGTCACAGCCTCCTGTTTCTAGCTGAGGGTCGTTTCCTGCCTCCACTAGTTTCGGGGACCGGTCTCCCCCTTTGGCCTGACCCCTCCACGCAGGTGGATTCTGGCGTGCGGTGGCGACTCGCCCGTCCGCACCCCTGAGATCCCTTCGTTCCTCGTTCCTGGAGCCTTCTCCGCTCCTCTTCCTTCCTTCTCCCTCTTCCAGGCCTGGGCCTCTGTTACTAGGCCCGCCTCCGGAGCAGAGCTCATGCAGAGCCCCTGCTCCCTGCCACTTCTGCTCAGACTTCTCTGCACTGAACTAAGATGGTGCCCACCTTTTATACTCCCTTCTCAATGCACCCAGGAACTGCTTCCTCCCTGCTCCTGCACTACAGGGTTCCCCTTCCTCAGTGTTCCCTCCCCCCACTCCAGCCAGGGACAGGGACTGTCGTGCCCATCTCAGGGGCATATTGGTCGCCCTGCCCCACGGCAATGTGGTGTAATGCATGCAGGTGTCGGGTCCTGATCCACACTACATGCTTACCTGAGAGTGATATATCACACCTCTGGGTGAGGTGCAATACCTCTGTAGCAACCGAGCCCTCAGGGTGCTACAGTTCCATTTATCTTCAGCCTAGGTGACGTATTGCGATACAGGGCCGTGATTTTGGCTATAAAAGGGTCCCCTAGACCCCTACCCCAAGCTTTTTAAGAGAATCATATATGGCGTGCCAGGAGACTCTATGGAATGCTTTCTCAGCATCCAACGAGAGTATCTAATTACAAATTTTTAACTGCATCTAGCCCAGGAAATACTTTGTGCCTAGTAGCAGGGTCTGCTAGTCAGCGGATTATCCCGGCTGTTAAGCAATCTACACCACCTGTAGTTTGGACACTTAATTTTTTCAAAGGAAATGCTTCGGGACCACGGGATACTCAGTGAAGAGCATCAGGAGGCACCCCAAGGCATAGGGGCTGGGACTGGCAGTAGGATGCCTTGCGGTGGACAGCCGAGCTCGATCCTTATAAAAGCTTTTTAACTGCAGCAGCTTTAGTGGACGCTACTGGAGCTGGAATTACGCGGCTGCTGGCATGAGACTTGCCCTCCAATAGATCCTTGTAAATGGATTTAAAGTGTATTCATTCAAATTAGAGAGACAATTGAAATTAAAAAGCTTAGAGCTGCCTCCACCACAGGGGGGCTCGCTCGACCCACCAGCGGACAGGCACCAGTATTGGGAGAGGGGGGCTGGCCATCAGGGTTCACCGCGGCTCTGGCACAAACCCCGCGACACGGAGGTGGCACGGGCAGGAGCGGACTGGCCGTGTCGGCTTCTCACTTTTTGGATTTTAGAAGGGCATGACATGCCTATATCTGTGTCTCCCCCTCCTTTTACTCCTCCACCTCTTTTATTTTCGCATGACTATATGTACTTGTCACTTTTCCTTGTGTTAGTTATGTTTTCTGAGCAGTTTGTCAGCTTTTGGACACCTTTGAAGGTGTTTTCTATGTGTTTCTATGTGTTTTTGTTTGCCTGCCATTGGTTTTAACGGTGTTCGAAGGTGTTCAACGAACAGTTCGACGAACCGAACCGAACTCGAACACTACGGGGGTGGCTCAACACTACATATTAGCAGTGTGTGGTACTCATTCTATTAGGCCATCTATACTAAGCTCCACCAGCTTTTAAATTCCTAATAATTTTTAGCTGCATCTAGCCCGGAAAAAAATTTTGGGCATAGTAGCAGTGTGTGGTACTCATTGTATTAGGCCATCTATACCAAGCTCCACCAGCTTTGAAATTAATAATCATTTTTAGCTGCATCTAGCCCGGAAAATAATTTTGGGCTTAGTAGCAGTGTGTGGTACACATTGTATTAGGCCATCTATACAAAGCTCCACCAGCTTTGAAATGAATAATAATTTTTAGCTGCATCTTGCCTGTAAAATAATTTTGGGCATATTAGCAGTGTGTGGTACTCATTGTATTAGGCCATCTATACCAAGCTCCACCAGCTTTGAAATTAATAATAATTTTTAGCTGCATCTTGCCTTTAAAATAATTTGGGGCATGTTAGCAGTGTGTGATACTCATTGTATTAGGCCATCTATACCAAGCTCCACCAGCTTTTAAATTAATAATCATTTTTAGCTGCATCTTGCCTGGAAAATAATTTTGGGCATATTAGCAGTGTGTGGTACTCATTCTATTAGGCCATCTATACTAAGCTCCACTAGCTTTCAAGTTACTAATAATTTTTAGCTGCATCTTGCCTGTAAAATAATTTTTGGCATATTAGCAGTGTGTGGTACTCATTCTATTAGGCCATCTATACTAAGCTCCACCAGCTTTCAAATTCCTAATAATTTTTAGCTACATCTTGCCTGTAAAATAATTTTGGGCATATTAGCAGTGTGTGGTACTCATTCTATTAGGCCATCTATACAAAGCTCCACCAGCTTTCAAATTCCTAATAATTTTAAGCTGCATCTTGCCTGTAAAATAATTTTGGGCCTGTAGCAGTGTGTGGTACTCATTGTATTAGGCAATCTATACCAAGCGCCACCACCTGTATATGTAATAAATTTGTTTTACTGCTTCTAACCCAGCCAATCCTTTTGGGCTAGTACCACAATTTGGCCACTCAGCTCTGCTCGGTTTCCATCCATCGTTTTTTGTGAAAACTACTCCAGAGTTGTCAATTAGTTAACCACCTAAATGAGGGGCAAAAGGCCTGCTGCTGGTGGAAAGGGCAATAGGCGTGTTGGGAAGGGAAAAAAAGGTTGTGTCCGTGGGGTAGGTGTTAAAGCAACAGTAACATCTGCAGAAGAAAGACCATCTTCCAGCCAAACTAAGATGTCTACTTCTGTTAGTGGACAATATGATACGGGCCCTTTCTTATGGCAACGCCCATCGCTACAAATTCCAGATGAGGCACAAAAACAGCAGGTGCTTCAACGGATATCAAGTGCTCCTTTATGTGGGCTCTCCTCCACCTCAACTTCAACATCACAAATACTCCAGTCCTCAGAGGTGTCACCAGAATCGCACTTGCTTCCTCACAGCTCCAAAGTCTCCAGCTGCCGTCTGAGTATGCGGTAGAACAGATGGTTGAGTCTGCAGAGCTGTTTACTCATACTATAGCCTGGGAATCAGAGGTCGGCTCCAGAGCTTCTGTGAATCCAGATGAGGAAATGATCTGCACTGATGCCCAGAATCTTTATGAGTCGGATCCAGGACCAGATGAAGAAGGTTTTGAGCATAATGTAGACCCTCGTTCCCAAACTGTAACTCCTGTTGGTGGAGACAATGAGGAAGACGATGATGAGACTCAAATACCTGATTGGAGCGACAACTTGAGTTTTTTGTCAGGGCAGGAAGAGGTTGGCTCTGAGGACGATGGGTGTGAGAACACACAGGGTGATGATGACGAGGTTGCAGATCCCTCTTACTGTCAACCCACAGTCAGCCAGTCAATGAGGTCAGCAGAGGAGGTTGAGGAGGATGCTAGTGACGACGAGGTCTGGTTGCGCCTTCCTGGACAGAGACGTAGTACTGGAAGCACGTCAACAACTGCATCCTCAAACACAACTCTGCCTCTGACCACAAGTCGTGGTGGCTCTTCAGGTCGCATGGGTTCTAAGCCTTGCATAGCCTGGGCATTTTTTCAGATCGATAAGGATGACCCAACTCGTGTTATCTGTAACATTTGTCACCAAAAACTAAGTAGAGGCCAAAAAATCCATAGTTTGAGTACTTCATGCATGAACCCTCACATGGATATGAAGCATAAGTTGCAGTGGGAAGCTCACTGTGCTACAATGCGGCCTAGCGGGCCGGGCCAACCACTTTCTGCCCCTTCTTATGCATCCTCGGCCTCTTCATCCTCTGTGACTGGGGAGACAGCAGTCACACCTGTTTTGAGACGCAGACCTGCCACCTCTTTACCCGCAACAGCCAGTGTGATTGGCAGGTCATCATTTCATTTGGAAGTGGAAACACCAGCTGGTGTTGAGCGCTCTCCGACATCGAGAGCACCACCTTTGGATCACTGCAACCTAACTTTTCCGCCTGCATCTTCCTCACAGACCGTCAGTTTGCCGGAAACACCCTACTCAACCTCGTCTAAGCACAACAGCCAGCCCTAGGTCCCTCAGATGTGGACAAGTAAAAGACCATTTCCTCCTAGCCATGAGAAAGCTAAGAGGTTGAATTTCACAATCTGCAAGCTCTTGGCTACAGAAATGCTGCCTTTCCGCCTGGTGGACACAGAGGATTTTCGAGACCTTATGTCCGTTGCAGTGCCCCAGTACCAGATGCCCAGTCGGCACTACTTCTCAAAGAAAGGTGTGCCTGCGCTCCACCAGCATGTCGCACACAACATCACCGCTTCTTTGAGAAACTCTGTGTGTGACAGGGTGCTTTTCACCACAGACACTTGGACGAGTAGGCATGGACAGGGGCGTTACATGTCGCTGACTGGGCACTGGGTAACTATGGTGACAGCAGGACAAGGGGCTGCTGTCCAAGTCTTTCCATCCCCACGAGTTGTGCGTCAATCCTCTTTATCTCGAAGTTCCTCCACTGCTTCTGCCTCCTCAACCTCCTCTCGGTCCTCCACCTGCACCCAAAGCCTGTCTGGTCATGCCACCTGCATTCTAACTGCGCAGAAGGGATCCTGCACACCTCCTTACTATGCTGGCAGCAGGGCTCAACGTCATCAGGCGGTTTTTACTTTGAAATGTCTGGGAAATGTGAGTGACACAGCTGAGGAGTTGTGGTCAGCTCTGGAGAACCAGTTTCATGAATGGTTGTCTCCACTGGACCTACAACCAGGGAAGGCCGTGTGCGACAATGCTGCAAACCTGGATGCGGCCCTTCGCAGGGGCAATGTCACACACGTGCCTTGTATGGCTCACGTGTTGAACCTGGTTGTCCAGCAATTTTTAGCCCACTATCCCAGACTAGATGGCCTTCTGCAGAGGGCACGGTCGCTGTGTGCTCACTTCCGCCGTTCGCATCCCGCAGCTCAGCTACTTACATCTCTACAGAAGTCGTTGGGCCTGCCATTTCACCGGCTAAAATGCGATGTGCCAACATGGTGGAATTCAACTCTGCACATGTTGCAGCGACTGTGGCAGCACCGACAAGCCCTGGTGCAATACGTTCTGACTTATTGCCTGGGCCAACGAGATCCAGAGGTGGGGCAAATCACGCTGGAGGAGTGGTCTCAGATCAGGGACCTATGCACCCTTCTGCACAGTTTTGAAATGGCGATGAAGATGTTTAGTGCTGACGATGCCATTATCAGCATGACTATTCCGGTGATTTACATGCTGGAGCACATGTTAAGCAGAATTCGGAGTCAGGTGGTGGGACAAGAGGAGGTGGAGGAAGTAGAGGAGGAGGAGTTGTATGTGGAAGGGCTAACATCTGAAAGGTCTAGACGGTCGGCAGCACCAAGGCGGCAGGCATGGGAGGGTGGGGGAGAGGGATTAACCAGGGCACATGGTAGCAGCCAAACTAGTGAGGAAGGTTCAGGAGCCCAGGAAGAAGTGAAGGGCGAACTGGCGATGGGCATGGAAGACTCATCAGATGAGGGAGACCTTGATCACATTTCTGTTGTGCGAGGTTGGGGGGAGAGGGCAGAGGAAGGAAGCATGATTCTTACCTCGCCACCAACACCAACACAACAGGGACTTGGTGCTCCTGGATGCGCAAGACACATGAGTGCCTTCTTGCTGCACTACCTGCAACATGACCCTCGAAATGTCAGAATTCGAAATAATCCTGACTACTGTTTAGCCACACTCTTAGATCCCCGGTACAAAAGTAAATTTGCTGAAATAATTCCTGCCATAGAAAGGGATTCACGCATGCAGGAGTATCAGCAGAGACTGTTGCAGAATCTTACATGTGCTTTTCCACAAAACACCAGTGGTGCATGTAGTGAATCTCACAGTTCTAACTTGCCAACCGTGGGACTGTCGAGTGTTCAGCACTCAAACCATAACAGAAACACAGTATCTGCTGGTAACAGCAATTTTGCGGAATCCTTTCACCACATTTTTAGCCCATCCTTTGCAAGGCCACAGGAGACAAGAAGTCAGACACATAGTCAACGTCTAGAGACGATGGTACAGGAGTATCTCGAAGTGAACATTGAAGCCATGACTGTGTCACTGGACCCTTGCTCTTTTTGTGCTTCCAATCTGGATAAATAGCCAGAGCTCGCCACTCACGCTTTGGAGATCTTGTCATGCCCCGCAGCCAGCGTTCTCTCTGAACGTGTGTTCAGTGCTGCTGGTGGTGTGCTGACAGATAAGCACACGCGGCTGTCCACTGACAATGTAGACAGACTCACGTTCATAAAGATGAACAAATCATGGATCCACAAGGACTTTTCTACCCCTGTGTCACCCTGGGGAGAGTAAAAGCTTGAGGATTTGTTAAAATCACCTCACCAACCGTTTTAAGCTTTCAAATTAATAATAATTTTTAGCTGCATCTAGCCCGGAAAATAATTTTGGGCCTGTAGCAGTGTGTGGTACTCATTCTATTAGGCCATCTATACTAAGCTCCACCTGCTTTCAAATTAATAATAATTTTTAGCTGCATCTTGTCTGGAAAATAATTTTGGGCATAGTCGCAGTGTGTGGTACTCATTCTATTAGGCAATCTATACTAAGCTCCACCTGCTTTCAAATTAATAATAATTTTTGTTCTCTCTGAACGTGTGTTCAGCGCTGCTGGTGGTGTGCTGACAGATAAGCGCACGCGGTTGTCCACTGACAATGTAGACAGACTCACGTTCATAAAGATGAACAAATCATGGATCCGCAAGGACTTTTCTACCCCTGTGTCATCCTGGGGAGAGTAAAAGCTTGAGGATTTGTTAAAATCACCTCACTAACCGTTTTAAGGAACTCTGGGGCAATTGATGCCACTTAAGTGGTGTGTGTGCCCCAAATTTTTGGAAAAAATTGAGACTCTTTTTGGAGTCCCCTTGCTGTGTTTTACGTGACGTTGGCATCGTCAATTACAGGTGGGTTGGGTCTCCCCCCCCTCTTTTAAATGTAAGAAACTACATACACTATGGCTTAGGGTAACACAGATGGTTGAGTCTGAAGAGCTGTTTACTCAGAGGTCAGCTCCAAAGCTTCAGTGTCTGCTAGTCAGCGTAGTAACCCAGCTGCGAAGCAAGCTGCACCGCCTGTGTATCTAATAATGATTTTTAACTGCATCTGGCCTAGGCAGACTGTGGTGACCACCAACCAAACCCAGACGCTCAGCCCCCTACCGCCCCCATTTCATTGACAATACAATCATGTAACTCTTACAACTGGATGGGTGAGGATCAGTCACAGCTTTATTAACTGTTTATACTCATTACATTAGAAAGGCATTTTATTTCTAAAATAATTCAGCTTGTTGCAGCATGCCCTGTGTCTCCAGTCTCCACAACGGCAAGTTGGCCAACAAGTGTAACTCTCCAACATGTCCTTTCTATTTCCAGGCCACAGAGGATCGTGCGTACTCGTATGCAGGACTCTGACCCCTATCCATCACTCTTAACGCTTGTTCCACTCCATCCTGGAGTCCTGACAGGAATATGTCCAGTCCAATATCCATTAATTGAACACCGTCGGGCCGTATGAGGCCTGCTTTATCTCCTTCCAGTTGTCCGCCTCTGTCTCTTATAAATTTTGCCATCCAAATATTTATTAGCCGCCTTGTACGTTCGATGGCCGTGATGTCTCGGGCACCTTGCCATACCGCGCTCGGCACAATCTCTGATTATTTTTGTGAAAAATTCTCTGAAGCGCTCAGTGTCTAGTTTCATTATTGCCATTAGTTATGCGCTTTTGTGACAACCTAGGTCGTTTCCCCCGGCCTGTATAACTAAGATGACCGGACCTCTTGCCTCTCTCCCTACCTTGATTACCTCCATTAGTACCTGTGGCCATTGCAGGCCTCTAATACCTCTCCAGTTGAAATATGTGTTATGAAACTCTAATTTCCTCCCCCCTGGGCGGACTTTCGCCCTTTTCTGCCCAATATATATATGAGTGGCCTATCACCCACACTGTTGGCTTAGCGTCACCTGTAAAAGAAACAAGCCACGTTAGGATAACAAGTCCGGTCTTATGTATGTCGCCAAACACGTGGATCGCCATCTCCCTATCCTCTGAACTTCCGTTTGTGACAGTCCTGCTCTTGCTGCTTCCGTGGCCGCGCCTATGTGGAATGAGTGTGTCCCATAATCTTTGGGGTGGTTCCCTGCCGATGTTATGCATTTATTAAATATAGCTTGGAACTGGTGGTATCTTGATAATGGCGTTCCATCAATGTGTGATAGGAAGAAATTACTTTGTGATCTGATGGTTATATATGTTTTTACTATTGTTACCCGACTCAGCGTACCATTTGTGGGTTGTAGAAGTACCCAAGTGCCCCTGCCCGCTGGAACCGTTTTTGATTTGCGTATGCGTAGACGTATTGCATTATTGGCTATGACTATGTCCTGGTGTAATAAGCCTCCACTGGTGTTAATTTTGGATTCAGGGACTAATTCGCTTATGCATAGCGCCCCGAAGAAGGCGATCGCAAATACAGTAGACAGTAGTGTTGCTTCGAATTGTGAGTATCACGTTAATGGTGTTAGGGATATGATGTGAGAAATCAGTTTTAGTGACACGGGACGGGACATCTACACTCCTGACTTGGCTGACCCCTTTTCCACCCTTTTATGGATTGTCTGATGATGAATCTCTTTGTGACATGTCCCCAATTCAGTAGTTGGAAGTGAAATGCTACTCCGGTCAGCCACCGCTGCGCTGACGCCCCTGATATGCCCCTCATCATTAGCTGGTGGAGAAATTCGGTGGTGACTTGTAATCTGGCTTGTTCACATTGGTCAACCCGTCTGCCTGCTACTAGTCGTGTCCACTGTTCCTATGCCTTACCATATGCTTGCCACATCGACGGGGCAAATGACGCTCTGATTAATGGCATCAACTATTCTCCACTAGATCCCATAGGGAGGCTGGGCAACTGTTGCCCGATGGGTGGGCGTTGGGGAGGAGCTCTGTGAAAATCTGCCAATTGAATTGTGATAAAACATTAGCAGCAGCGTTAGACACCTCAGCATCGTGGCTCGCGCGGACCCATACATTGTGTTTTAGGCACAGGAATGCTAGCCGGCATAGTAGGCCTAGCACTGGGAGAGACGATGATGCCATATTATTACTGAAGTGCGCTAGGCTGGTGTTTTTTGTTATGAAGAGTATATTTTTGTTAGCCAGGCGCTAAAGTATAAATCCACCAACTTTCTCTATTAAGGAGCTTTCTCCTATAATCATCCACCAAATCTCCACCAATCGCCACGGCCCACGGAGGGGACACCACAGTCAGTGAATCCTTCCTTATTTAGTATAGAGTCTACCAATACTTTGGGCGTATTAGCCCAGCTGCGAAGCAAGCTGCACCGCCTGTGTATCTAATAATAATTTTTAGCTGCATCTAGCCTAGGCAGACTGTGCGGACCCCCAACCAAACCCAGACGCTCTGCATCTAACCCAGCCAATCATTTGATAGTATTGCTAGTAGCAGAGTCGCATGGGCTCTAAACCTTGCATAGCCTGTGCATTTTTTCAGATCGATAAGAATGACCCAACTCGTGTTATCTGTAACATTTGTCACCAAAAGCTAAGTAGAGGCCAAAAAATCCATAGTTTGAGTACTTCATGCATGAACCGTCACACGGGTATGAAGCATAAGTTGCAGTGCGAAGCTCACTGTGCTACAATGCGGCCTAGCGGGCAACCACCATCTGCCCCACCTGTGTCATTCTGGGGAGACTAAAAGCTTGAGGATTTTGGAAAATCACCTCACCAACCATTTTAAGCAACTCTGGGGCAATTGATGCCATTTAAGTGGTGTCTGTGCCACAATTTTGGGAAAAAATGGAGACTCTTTTTGGAGTCCCCTTGCTGTGTTTTACATGACGTTGCCATCGTCAATTCCAGGTGGGTCAGGTCTCCCCCCCCCCTTTTAACCGTAAGAAACTACATACACTATGGTTTGGGTTAACACAGATGGTTGAGTCAGAAGAGCTGTTTACTCATACTATAGCCTGGGAATCAGAGGTCTGCTCCAAAGCTTAAGTGTCTGCTACTCAGCGGAGTAGCCACCGCCTGTAGATCTAATTACAATTTTTTTTTTCAAATTCAAGCTTTTTTTTATTTTTATGTTGAAAAAGTACAAGAAAATACAATATACGTAGTAAAAGGGGTAGTATGACTATAAATCTATGCATAACGACAGTACATTGGGGGGTACAGGGAGGGTTTTCCATCAATATCCAGATCAAGCATGTATTTTTCCATATGAAAGAGAGAGAGAGGGAATGGACCACGGCACACCACCAATCAATAGAGTGCGATTATGATCATTGTTGTGCCGACATCACGGATAACTTTATTTGGGGGCTAGATGGTAGGCGTCAGAGTTTTTCAAATCAATCCAATCCCTCCAAATCACACAGTATCTATCAACATCAGCTGGTGAGATGGCAATCAGATGCTCCATCCTATTAAGGAGGGAGATCTCCACAACCATTCCTCCACAGTGGGTGGGTCTCTGCTTTTCCAGTGTCGTGGAATGACATTCTTAGCCGCCTGTATTAGGTAGCCTATTGATGACCTTTTATAACTATGTTTACTTATTGGTAACATTGATAAAAGGAGGGCTTCTGGCGTATTAGGGATAGTCAAACCAGTTATTTTCTCAATCATGGGAACCACCTTTGCCCAAAATGCATTTATTATAGGGCATGCCCACCATATGTGTGACATTGTCCCTTCCCCCTCCCCACATCTCCAACATCTATCTGAGACCACTGGATACCATCTATGAAGGACTGCTGGTACCCGGTACCATCTAGAGATAATTTTGAAGGAGGTTTCCTGAGCTTTGGACCCTATTGAGGTTTTATGTGTTAGGAAGAAACATTTATCCCATTGTGAGTCAGAGAAGGACTTCCCCAGTTCCCTTTCCCATGCACCGCAGAATCCTGGCCTATTGTCAGTTACCTGGGCAATGAGGAGATTATACAGTAGGGAGATGGAGTGTGTAGGGGGTGGCAATGATAGGCTCAATTTTTCAAAGTTTGTGAGATCTCTATGAAGATGTGTGCGCTTCTTCACAGTTGAATAGAAGTGTTGTAACTGGCTATATTCAAAATTAGCCTTCGGGGAAGTGGCTCTTCCCTGTAACAAGTCATTGAGGGGGAGCAGCGAAGTATTGGAGATGACATGAGAAAATAATATCGGATGGGATTTATTTGAACCGAGAAATCTATTTGCAGATAGTCCTGGTGGGAAATATGGATTATCTGAAATCAGGAGCAAGGGGCCCTGGGGGTCGATTGAGGATAAGCTTTATTTTTGGGATCTCAAGCAGTGGCATAAGTACTATATGACATGAGGCCAAGAGAGGGGACAATTAAATGGGAGCACCATGGGAGAGTGGTAAGAGCTTTAGGACAAATGGATTGAGCTATTTTGACCCACAATTTCCCCTCCGAATGATGGAAGAAGTCCAGGATTCTAGCGTGTACTGCTGCCATGAAATACCTTCTACAATCCGGAAGGCTAAGGCCCCCCTTTTGTTTGTGTCTGATCAGAACGTCCCCCCGAACGCGTGGACGCCCACTTGCCCAGATAAATCTGCAAAAGCTACTGCGTAGTCTTTTCCAAAAATTTGAGGGAATTACCATGGGAATGGTTTGGAAGAGGTATAAGAGTTTAGGTAGGATGTTCATTTTTAGTATATTTATTCTGCCGAACCAGGAAAAATCCTTCACCGGCCAAGAAGTAAGATCTCTATGGAGTTGTTCAATAAAGGGCCCAAAATTAAGATAAAATAGACGGGAGAGGTCTCTATGAATACAAATTCCTAAGTATTTGATACCCTGTGAGGGCCAGGCAAAGGGAAAGTTGGACTGGATGGAATCCTGTATGGATTTGGGGAGGGAGACATCGAGGGCCTCAGACTTCGCTGCATTGATTTTAAAATTTGACCATGTACCAAAGTGATCTATTTCAGCCATAACAGCAGTGATGGATATATGTGGTTGAGTGATATATACTAGGACATCATCAGCAAATGCATAGCACTTGTACTCTGTGCCTCCCGCCTCAATCCCCCTAATATTGGGGTTATCGTGAATTGATGAGAGCAGGTGCTCCATGTATAAGAGACGGGACAGAGGACATCCCTGCCTTGTCCCATTGGTGATTATGAAAGGTGATGATAGTGTTCCATTTATCTTCAGCCTAGCTGACGGATTGCGATACAGGGCCATGATTTTGGCTATAAAAGGGTCCCCTACCCCAAGCTTTTTAAGAGAATAATATATGGCGTGCCAGGAGACTCTATGGAATGCTTTCTCAGCATCTAATGAGAGTATCTAATTACTAATTTTTAACTGCATCTAGCCCAAGCAATACTTTGGGCCTAGTAGCAGTGTCTGCTAGTCAGCGGATTAACCCAGCTGTTAAGCAAGCTACACCACCTGTAGTTTGGACAATTAATTTTTTCAAAGGAAATGGTTCAGGCCCCCGGGACACTCAGTGAAGAGCATCGGGAAGGCACCCCAAGGCACAGGGGCTGGGACTGGCGGTAGGACGCCTTGCGGTGGACCGCCAAGCTCGATCCTTATAAAAGCTTTTTAACTGCAGCAGCTTTAGTGGACGCTACTGGAGCTGGAATTACCGCGGGTGCTGGCATGAGACTTGCCCTCCAATAGATCCTTGTAAAAGGATTTAAAGTGTACTCATTCAAATTAGAGAGACAATTTAAATTAAAAAGATTAGACCTGCCTCCACCGCAGGTGGGCTCGCTCGACCCACCAGCGGACAGGCACCAGTATTGGGAGAGGGGGGCTGGCCGTCAGGGTCCACTGTGGCTCTGGCACGAACCCGGCAACACGGAGGTCGCACGGGCAGGAACGGACTGGCCGTGTCGGCTTCGCACTTTTTTGGTTTTAGAAGGGCATGATATGCCTATATCTGTGTCTCTCCCTCCTTTTACTCCTCCACCTCTTTTCTTTTCGCATGACTATATGTACTTGTCACTTTTCCATGTGTTAGTTGCGTCTTCTGAGCAGTTTGTCAGCTTTTGGACACCTTTGAAGTGTTTTCTATGTGTTTTCTATGTGTTCTTGTTTGCCTGCCATTGGTTTTAACGGTGTTCGAAGGTGTTCGACGAACAGTTTGAAAAACAGTTCGGCGAACATACGGGTGTTCGAATAATCGAACCGAACTCGAACACTACGGGGGTGGCTCAACACTATTACGGACCCTGAAACACCTTTATTATTGATATAAGTGATTTATAGCTTCCTGTAACTATTTTTGAATCTCGTACATGAGCACTTCCTTTATCTGTACTTTAAGGGCTTTAGAACCAATTAATAGGCTTTCATAGAGTTAAAGCCTCAAGTTACAATTTTTCAACTTACATTGATCATTCAGAATCAATTCATATTTTTCACTTGAAAGAGCTAAGTGTATAAAAAGATTCTCCAAAGTGGGCGCCTGCATTTACACCATTATCCTGTATGTTCTATTTTGGAAGAAAAAAGTCCAGTGTCAAAAGTATTAAAAACTACCTGTAAGTGGGTGTATGCTCATTGTTCTGCCAGGAATCGTGACATCTTGTTCTCCAAATAGGTGAAGACATGAAAATCTAAATTATAAATTGGGAACATTTAGTCCATTTTAGTTATAGTTTTTTTGTAAAGTCACTTCTTTGCCAGACAGAAAACTGTAATAGAAGAAGCCACTAATAGGAGCAAGAAAGGGAGAAAAGAAAGGCACAAAAGGGAATAGATACTGTACACAGCTTGCAGGCTTTCCCTCCCACACATATGATTTAGCGTTGTTCAATGTCTCACATGGGAAAATGTTGCCCTGCTGACAATATAACTTACAGGCCGTTCTGCCTCAGAGACGTTCCATATGCATATTGATAACATGCACTTTGTTTTGCCTGAAGATGCTTTTAGCGAAGCATGCTTAAATGTACCAACAATTTTTATTTATATCCTTCTGCTAGCCACAGATGAGAAAAATACTTCCTGGTGGTCCGTCTCTTGTATAAGCAATATATGTATTTTACAACCTAACAGACCATATGCGTTTCTTATTTATAGCATGGGGGAACGTAAACCTGCTTTGAAATTTAATGAGCAATTAAGAATATACCAACATTAATCTTTATGTTTTCTGCCTGTTGTAATCATTCTATTTCTAAAAATTATATAAAGCAGAATTTATATGTTAATTGTGTCTCAACAGAGCACTAGCGAAATACTGAATCTTCATAGCTTAAGTAGAAATTCAAATTTTCAACGAACGGCCAATATCCCACATGCAACCTTTGTACGTGAAATATTTTAATTATTTGAGCACATTTCACAAGCTATAAAAATGCTTTTATGACATTTTTTTGTTGCATTTTTCTGAAGCAAAAACAATGTTCAAAATTGTATTAAAACAGTTACATTTTTGCTGTGATTTCAAAGGAATCAGTACAAAAGTCTGAAATGGCAACATCAATCTGATTTTACCGTGATTTAGTTGAAATTGTAGCAGAACAACTATGAAAAGTGCAGAAAAAAATTAAACACAGATGCAACATGTGACCACAGTCTTCAAATGATCACTGACTAATTGCCCATTTGATTAGTGGCTGATGCTTGAAATGCTCTGCTTGGAGCAAAGCATCTGTACAACCCTCAAAGTCACACAGAACAGAGTCTTCCACAATGCTTTTTTAACAGGGTAAATCATAGTGCCCCTAAAATAGGGCCAACCACAATGTGTCCTTAACATTGCCATCCACAGTGTCCCCATTACTGCTTATGTAGTGTCAGACACAGGTACAGAGCAATCCACATCTCTTACCAGGGCGAACCATAATGTTTTCAAAACAGACTTATATAGTTTCACTTTTTTAACAAATCCTTCCACAGTTCCCCAATTATGGTGCCAATCAGTTTCTCTATAACAGCAAAACTACAGGTTAAACATTTTGCCATCATACACAGTCTCCTACAGTGCATACATACTGCATCAGTCACAGAGCAAAAGAACAATACAAACATATGGAACAAAGCACCAAACAAGTACAATAAACACAATTAAATGACATACTGGTATAAAAGAAGAGATGACCCTGCCTGCAAGAGCTTTTGATTTCTAAGAGAACAACTGAGGACCTGGAAGGGGTGTAAGCTGGCAGTGTGGGAGAAGCTAGGCAATTGTAGGTTGCACAACATAAAAAACATAAAAAGGGCCCTCACATGTATTGTGTACTAAAGGGGTATTTCCATCTCCAATATCCTAACCCAGTATGTAGTAGGTGTATAAATAATATTAGCAAATACTGTCAATTAGAAATGTGGTATGGTTTTTCAGATTCACTATGTCTCTTTCTTCATGTGCAGGACACTGCAGTAGCTTAGGTATCCATTGTTATAAACACTAGCAACTAACTAATTGCCACTACATGAGTGGTCATAACCATGGATACCTAAGCTACTGCCATTCCCTGCACATGGGGTAAGCAACATACCTAATCACAAGAACTATACTACACTTCTAATTGGAAGTATTTGTTAATATTATTATTACACCTGTGAAGGTCTCACCAATTTAAGATACACTAGGTAACTGTTCTCCTCCAAATTAAAGATGTCCGAGTGCATGCAGAGAAGCTAATTAACCAAATCTGCTAATCTGGTTGAAAAACTTCACTCAGAGACTGAACCACGCAAATGGCATACCTTATTACGTAGACATGGGGTTAAATAGCATTCTCCTTCTAGGTGGGATTAGTAAAATGTATTGCTCTTTTCTGATAACTCAGCACGCTGTAATTTGTTCTTCTATGTATCTCTTAGTCTCAGTAACGCCTTAGGAATTCTGATGGAAGGGGGTGAGTTCGTCTCTCAGCGCCATCTTTGCCAACTCGACATGAATCTCTCTGTTATCAGCCATGCACATGCATACGTCATTCCCAGGAAATCATTTAGTTGTTCGTATCTACAATAAGAATAGAAGCTATTTAGTTATATATTCATTAACTATTAACATAATCCATGTGCATATACACATTTGCATACATACATACACATAGATTATTCCATCATCGCTATATTGATTCACATTGATTAGGTAATCTATTAAAAGAAACTAATTGATTTTCTATAATATACAGTGCCTACAAGTAGTATTCAACCCCCTGCAGATTTAGCTGGTTGACACATGCGGAATTAACTTGGCATTGTGACATTTGTACTGTAGATCAGCCTGGAAGTGGGAAATGCACTGCAGCAAATTTTGTTTTTGTTTTGTTTTTGTTTTTTTTTTAAAAACGTTAAAAGTTAATTCAGAGTGTCATTTATTATTCAACCCCTCAAACCACAAAAATTCTGTTTGGTCCCCCAAAAGTATTAAGAAGTAGTTCAGGCACCAAGAATAATGAGCTTCACATGTGTGGATTAAAGATCTCTTTTGCCAGCCTTTTCTGACTATTTAAGACCCTCCCCAAAACTTGTGAACAGCACTCAGACATGGTCAACATGGGAAAGACAAAGGAGCATTCCAAGGCCATCAGAGACAAGATCGTGGAGGGTCACAAGGCTGGCAAGGGGTACAAAACCCTTTCCAAGGAGTTGGGCCTACCTGTCTCCACTGTTGGGAGCATCATCCATAAGTGGAAGGCTTATGGAACTACTGTTAGCCTTCCACGGCCTGGACAGCCTTTGAAAGTGTCCTCCCGTGCCGAGGCCAGGCTTGTCCGAAGAGTCAAGGCTAACCCAAGGACAACAAGGAAGGAGCTCCGGGAAGATCTCATGGCAGTGGGGACATTGGTTTCAGACAATACCATAAGTAACGTACTCCACCGCAATGGTCTCCGTTCCAGACGAGCCCGTAAGGTACCTTTACTTTCAAAGCGTCATGTCAAGGCTCGTCTACAGTTTGCTCATGATCACTTGGAGGACTCTGAGACAGACTGGTTCAAGGTTCTATGGTCTGATGAGACCAAGATCAAGATCTTTGGTGCCAACCACACACGTGACGTTTGGAGACTGGATGGCACTGCATACGACCCCAAGAATACCATCCCTACAGTCAAGCATGGTGGTGGCAGCATCATGCTGTGGGGCTGTTTCTCTGCCAAGGGGCCTGGCCATCTGGTCCGCATCCATGGGAAGATGGATAGCACGGCCTACCTGGAGATTTTGGCCAAGAACCTCCGCTCCTCCATCAAGGATCTTAAGATGGGTCGTAATTTCATCTTCCAACAAGACAACGACCCAAAGCACACAGCCAAGAAAACCAAGGCCTGGTTCAAGAGGGAAAAAGTCAAGGTGTTGGAGTGGCCTAGTCAGTCTCCTGACCTTAACCCAATTGAAAACTTGTGGAAGGAGCTCAAGAATAAAGTCCACATGAGACACCCAAAGAACCTAGATAACTTGGAGAAGATCTGCATGGAGGAGTGGGCCAAGATAACTCCACAGACCTGTGCCGGCCTGATCAGGTCTTATAAAAGACGATTATTAGCTGTAATTGCAAACAAGGGTTATTCCACAAAATATTAAACATAGGGGTTGTATAATAATTGACCCACACTTTTATGTTTAAAATTTAATAAAATTCAACTGAGCAACATAACTTTTTGGTTTGTAAGATTTATGCTTCTGTTCATAAAACCTACTCTCGTTTGCAGTTTGAAGGCTCTAACTTATTTGCATCTTATCAAACCAGCTAAATCTGCAGGGGGTTGAATACTACTTGTAGGCACTGTATATATTTTACCTTGACACACTTACTACATCTTGGGATAGGATCTTGGTGATGGGAATTACCCTTTAAGTTAATATACAGGTGCACAAGTATAGTGTGGCTAATATACAGGCATGTGCATACTCTATATGTCAGCAAACTGCATATGTGGCGCCCCGAGGGCTCGGCCGCTACAGGGGTATTGCACCTCTGCCAGAGGTGTGGTATTCCACTCCCTGGTAAGGATGGAGTATGGACCAGGGCTCAGTTAGCTGCATGCAGCACACACACCCCATTTCCGAGGGACAGCTCAACGGTGCTCCCACTAGACATAAGTGCAGGCACGACCGACCATGTCCCTGCTGGAGTGGGGAGGGAGGGGTGGAACACCCAGTGCTGTAGGGGCAGATAGGGGGCGGTTCCTGAGCGTAGGTAGGAGCCCATTGGTTGCTGGTCTCCTGGGCTCATGGCTAGAGGGAGGTATAAAAGGTGGGCACCATCTTAGTTCTGGGTCAGTTCAGCCAGAGGAGAAGACAGGGAGTAGAGGCTCTGTAGGAGCTCTACTCCAGAAGGGCCTAGTGAGAGGCCGAGGAGGAGGTGAAGAGGAGCTGAGATTCTGGCTCATCTCAGCTCCAAGAGAAAGGAACAGAAAGGAACAGAACAGGAAAGAAAGAGAAGGAGAGACAGAGAAACAGAAGGGCTCAGGAACAAGAAGGTGGAAGGGACCCTAAGAACCCATGAGAATCCAGGGTGCAGGGTCAGGCAGACTAAGGGTACCGGATCCCAAGTTGGTGGAGGAGAAACAACCCTCAGCCAAAGACTGGTCGTCGTGATCATCTATTGGTGCGACACCTCATCAAACCTGCTAGGAAGGCACCATATAGGACAGCGGAGGACGGGGCCCACGTTTAACCGCACAAGTCCGCGGCAGCTGGACAAAAGTGGGTCACTGGTGAGGCAGGCCAGAGAAAGGATTAAAGGGGGTCCTGTGCCATGCTCCTGAACTGCCTGGGAGTTGACCGAGCCCCACACCTGGTGGACGCAGCACGGCTCGGGCGGTCACTGCTGACAGAAGTGACCCGGAACAAATGAACTGTGAGTAAAGACCCTGGACTGTAACTTGTTGTCTGTGTGCTCCTTCGCGCCTCCAGCACTACCGGTACTGGGACTCTCACCACCATCATTCCCACCATTCACTACACTGCCCTGGGGCCGCACTCTTCCCGTGGGGAGTCACACCATCCCAGCTGCACACGTCATCGGCCCCAGCGGACTGCCTTGCAGCGGCGGTTCCTAATAACCGCAGTCCACGGGTGGCGTAGTCGGACATTATATGAAGCACGTAGCAGACTACCATTGGTCTGACCACCCTGAGCCACGGAACCGGGTTGCCACTACTACTCCCACCGTTTCCCTTATTGCCCGGATCCGAGTGCCCCACGGCCCAGGGGGCGAGTCAGCTTTGGCGTAGTCGGCAGGATTTCGTGCCCGCTAACCACGGGTACTGCGCGCCTGAAAAGAGACTGTTTCATTGTACTAAAGATGGCGCCCGCCCTAGAAGAACGAGCGCCATAATGTGCGCGCCAAAAGACCACAGGAGGCCGCCTCCCATCGTGGGCCGGGTCCCAGAATGGCGCCAAAGAGGAAGCCCGCCCCCAACAACCATGAGCACTGCTGTGGAAATGTCCGTCAACATGGGGGGGCTGCCCCTGAGAGTGATTGTCAGCAGAATGCCCCAGGACCACCCCCCATGGGGGTGGATAGGAAAGAAAACTGCGGGGCAGGGGGTGGTCTGGATCAGTCCAGACAGACCGCACCCGGGAATGGACGCCCTGAGCAGCACCAGCCTCCTGGCCCGAAGCCTGCTGCAGGCCGAACCGCTCTGCAGCCTAGCAGAAGTCCTAGCGCAGCTCCCCAGAGATCCGGAGCGTGTGCAAGCTGCACTGGAGGACCTGGAGCGGAGGATGGTCCGGGCGCAGCGGAGTGCACTCACCGAGTGGAGAGAGGAACTGGCCCGGCAGGCCGAGACCCACCAGCGACAGGCCTCAGCCGCACCCCGGGGTTTGCCTGCCTCTGAGGACGGCGCAAGAGGAGAGAGGACCGGAGGCGACGCCACGGAGGGAGCCACGAGGACTGAGGCAAGTGAAGGGGACGTTACCACCCCAAGCCCAGCACCCGCAAGCCTGCCCCAGCCTCCCATCGCAGCACCAGAAGCCCCACTCACCGCACCTGTTGCCGCGCCGCCACTGCTCCCAGCTAGGCCTCAAGCGGCGAGCGCCGTGGCCATGCCCCGCCCAGTGCCACACCCCTTGACCCCGGGCGCCGTAAAGCAGGAAGCATCATCGGCCCGGTCGCAAGGCCTGGATGACCCGGGCGCCATCGCCAAGCCTGCGCCCCTGTCCTGGATGGGACTGCCACCTAGCGCAGCCACAAGACCTCCGGCCTGGTCGCAAGGCCGAGTGCCCCCGGGCGCTGCTCCCAGATCAGGTCCCCCCACTATACCATCGCTGGGCGTGGACCTGTTTGCCCATCACACCGGTCCGGATGGACTGCCGCTGGAGTGGCCGGCTGAAGTGACCGGCAATCAGCCATGGAAGGCCCAGCCCCCGCGCGAGCCTCTGATACCGGCTCCTGAACCCGTCGAGGTCACCCTACCCCCACTAGAAGACGTCCAATTTGCGTGGGACTCCACCGGCGAGAACTTGATGGGGTTCTCTCAAGAGACCCGGGCAGACGCGGTCCGTCGTCTGGAGGCCTGTCACCAGCAACTGGCGACCTTTGAGCGGGAGCGACGAGAGAGGCGCGTCAGGGAAGAACGGCTCCAAGCCCAGAGTGCTGAACAAAAGCGCAAGGCCCGCCAAGACCCCCAAGCAGCCCGTGGTCCCCGAATCACCGGGACCATAGTCAAGTTCCACATGGAGAACGGCTGGGGCTTCATCAGGGGCCCAGAAACCGCAGGCGACGTCTTTGTGACCCGCAGGGACGTGGAGAGTCATCTACCGGAGGGACATCGTGGCCGTGACCTGTACCCTGGTGATGTGGTCGCCTTTACCCGCCACGTAGGTGCAAAAGGACCATACGCCCTACATGTCCATCGGCTCACCGAGGAGGAGCTACAATACCGCGGCTATGAGGAGAGCCAAGAGGACCCGGACGGGTCTGAAGAACCATATGAGGAGGAAGAAGGAGCATATGGAGGACACCGCTACTAGTAAGTAGCAAAGTACCTGTGTACATAGTTACCCGTCAGGGTATCAGAACTGTTTTTGGGACTGTTCCCGTCTTGAAAGTGTGGTCCCCGTAGGGACAAAGATTGAACTGTTACCTGTGTGCCCCTCATCCCCTACCAGGCTGAGGACTGTGAGCAGCCATTCCCTTCCCAAAACTGGCCGAGGACTGAGAGCGGTCAACCCCTTGTATATAGTTGCGCTTCCTAAAGCGCCCCCTACTGGTTTTATACAAAAACCGCAACGTCTACCTCAAGATTTACTGGACTGTTGCACCTTTACCTGGTCGCAAGTTGCACCGCGGCCATGATCCAAGAATCCAAGAATGTGCTTTACTTAAAAATGTGTTATATGAGAAAGTTTTATATGCTGCTAGGTGATAATGCAAATGTTTTACAAGATGTTTCATATGACAAAAGAGTTCCAGAGGCATGAGCAAAGTGTTTTATAACAGTGACAAGAAAAGAAAAGTGTTTCCCATAAAGGGAATTGAACCGTATTACCTGTTTTCTGATGTGAAAAGTTATTGAAAAAGTTTTGCATGTCCTGTAATTATCTGTTTTTCCTCTTTTCCAGCCCGAGGACGTGCTGTGCTTTACCAGGGGGGAATGTGGCGCCCCGAGGGCTCGGCCACTACAGGGGTATTGCACCTCTGCCAGAGGTGTGGTATTCCACTCCCGGGTAAGGATGGAGTATGGACCAGGGCTCAGTTAGCTGCATGCAGCACACACACCCCATTTCCGAGGGACAGCTCAACGGTGCTCCCACTAGACATAAGTGCAGGCACGACCGACCATGTCCCTGCTGGAGTGGGGAGGGAGGGGTGGAACACCCAGTGCTGTAGGGGCAGATAGGGGGCGGTTCCTGAGCGTAGGTAGGAGCCCATTGGTTGCTGGTCTCCTGGGCTCATGGCTAGAGGGAGGTATAAAAGGTGGGCACCATCTTAGTTCTGGGTCAGTTCAGCCAGAGGAGAAGACAGGGAGTAGAGGCTCTGTAGGAGCTCTACTCCAGAAGGGCCTAGTGAGAGGCCGAGGAGGAGGTGAAGGGGAGCTGAGATTCTGGCTCATCTCAGCTCCAAGAGAAAGGAACAGAAAGGAACAGAACAGGAAAGAAAGAGAAGGAGAGACAGAGAAACAGAAGGGCTCAGGAACAAGAAGGTGGAAGGGACCCTAAGAACCCACGAGAATCCAGGGTGCAGGGTCAGGCAGACTAAGGGTACCGGATCCCAAGTTGGTGGAGGAGAAACAACCCTCAGCCAAAGACCGGTCGTCGTGATCATCTATTGGTGCGACACCTCATCAAACCTGCTAGGAAGGCACCATATAGGACAGCGGAGGACGGGGCCCACGTTTAACCGCACAAGTCCACGGCAGCTGGACAAAAGTGGGTCACTGGTGAGGCAGGCCAGAGAAAGGATTAAAGGGGGTCCTGTGCCATGCTCCTGAACTGCCTGGGAGTTGACCGAGCCCCACACCTGGTGGACGCAGCGCGGCTCGGGCGGTCACTGCTGACAGAAGTGACCCGGAACAAATGAACTGTGAGTAAAGACCCTGGACTGTAACTTGTTGTCTGTGTGCTCCTTCGCGCCTCCAGCACTACCGGTACTGGGACTCTCACCACCATCACTCCTACCATTCACTACACTGCCCTGGGGCCGCACTCTTCCCGTGGGGAGTCACACCATCCCAGCTGCACACGTCATCGGCCCCAGCGGACTGCCTTGCAGCGGCGGTTCCTAATAACCGCAGTCCACGGGTGGCGTAGTCGGACATTATCTGAAGCACGTAGCAGACTACCATTGGTCTGACCACCCTGAGCCACGGAACCGGGTTGCCACTACTACTCCCACCGTTTCCCTAATTGCCCGGATCCGAGTGCCCCACGGCCCAGGGGGCGAGTCACATACATGAAAACATGACTTCTACTATTCCTCTACATGTAAAAAGGGTAAAGTGCGGTATAAAAGCTATCCAAAAATGTCAAGGTGTAACTTTATACTGTGTGGTTCCTAACTGTAATGACTCACCTTTTCATGTGGCAAAACAAGCCTCATGTGTTGTGCATCGAGTGGCGCGGCCCCCTCACGGGCTGCACCCTTATTCACCCATCTTTCCAGAAAGTTTTTCTTTTATTAAGCGCTAAGCCTGGATTCCATCTCTTCCCCATTTCATATGAGACTTCCTTGGGCACATGGAGAGGTGAGTCATTAGAGTTGGGGACCATCCATATTTAGGTACATCTTGACATGATGGGATGGCTTTTACACTTCTTGATAAAAAACACAAACATTTTTTTAAAATGTATAACAATAGGGGAACTGTTTTTAAGTTTAAGAGGTGGTAAAGTGTATGGCCTATTGGTGTAACAAGCCAAGAGAAGAGCAGAGAAAGAGGTCATGTTAGTGTTGGAGATTGTTTGGGTAGGTAGTAGATAAGGGCAGAGATTTATTGAAGGAACAGGTTATGGACAGCCTTTTAAGTCATTGTTATTATTTTTAACTGAATTTTCTGGGCAGTGGGTAGAAATGTTTAAATGGATAGATACTACACTTAATTGTTTTAGACTCCCGTGATTCACCTTGTCTTCTGTCTTCTATTACTCTTTGATTTTCCACCAGTAGACTTTGTATTCTATATTTCTGAGCAGTGTCAGCCTGTGGTGCTAAGGGCCCACAGATAGAATTGACTCTAGGGGCCCACACTACAGCTATATGCTAATAACTGTTACGCATTATCCTTGTTACAGTTGAGTATTGAATGTAAAATACATGTGGATCCCTGTACATCTACTCTGCCATGCCATAACTGTGATATACAACTAAGGTGGTTTGCCATTGAAGGGGTTTTTGGTGAAAACCTTCCGCAGAATAGGTTATAGCTTATTGATCAGTGCAGGTCTAAAAGCCGGGACCCACACGGTGAACTTTTATCCCAATTTGATCAATGTATCCCCATTTCAAAATGGAATAGCAGGTTGAATGCCTGACTGCCGCTCCCTTCAACCTCGATGGCTATATGGGGCTGCCAGAGAAAGCTTAGCACATCACTTGGCAGTCACGTAAGGAAAGAATGGAGTGGTGGTCGAACATGATGCTCCATTCTAACGGGGACAAAAGTTTACCATTCTGTCACTCACTGCGCGTCCCACGAGTTAGACCTCCACCAATATAATAGGTTAACACTGATCCTTTGGTTAGATATAAACTTGTTTTCACCACAGAACCCCTATAAACTCTTCCTGACATGTATGTTTTCAGCATTTCCATATTAGTTTTTTCCTCTTCTTCTAACAGCCATAACTTTTTTATTTGTCCATCGTCGTAGCTATATAACAGCTTGTATTTTGCAGGACGACTTGTACATTTGAATGACAACAATAATTTTATCATGTCATGTAATGTAAAGTGGGAAAAAAAATCCACTTTATCAAATTGTGAAAAAAGCACAATTCCACAATTGGTTTTTGGCAGTTTTATTTACCATGTTCATTACATGGTAAAAATGACTCGGCAATATGCTTCTCCAGCTCAATATGATTATGCCAAATATGCATATTTCCTTTTTTATTTCAGTGTTGAAAATTTTTTGCGAAATTTGCAAAAATAATTTTTTGCTCATGTTGCCATTTTCTGAGATGGGGTTGTGTGAGGGCTTGTATTTTGCATCCTGAGCCGATGTTTTTATTGGTGCCATTTTTGGGTAGATTTTATGTTTTGATTGCCTCCTATTGCATTTTTTGCTGTGTGGCAGCAGCCGAAAAAAATATTTATTGATCTGATTAATCAGTTTTATATTTTGATAGATCAGACTTTTAAGGACGTAATGATACCACATATATTTTTGTCTCTCCAGAATGAAACACAGAGTTATCTTTGGCTCATTACTTGTAGAGTATCTTCCCCACTTTTTTCACACTTTAACACAACACCAGATGAAGAAAGAAAGTACCCTGGTTCTCTGAACAGTAACACTGCCTCCAAAATAAAATATTGCAATAGTGATGTCCTTTGTCATTCTCTCACAATAGAAATCCCCCCTCTCCTGTAGCTCCCATACACTATTAATGCATATATCCCCTTTTGTGGGCCCAGTATCTCAAATGCAACAGTAGTGCCCCGTCTCCAGTGACACCCATACGGTAATAGCTTCCACCTTTCATTTCTAAATACAGATGGAATGTGTTAGAACCCTCCTGTTAGTTTTTGCTATCTTGTGTTTTGTGGTCAAGTGACCAGCTGCCTATATATTCCAGCTCCCCCCTTCTGGCTTTGCTGGACTTCAGTGTTTTTTGCCTGTCTCTCTAGCCAGGTGCTTCGGTGCCTATCTCTGTCAGTTCTTGGTCCTCTGGGACCGTTAGTACTTTTTGTCAGTTTGTCCTTTTTGCTCTGCAACAACTTCTGTTTAGGAGGTGTCCCATTTTTGTCCCAGTCCTTAGTTCTTTTAGGGACCCCTCCCTTTATTCTATAGGTCTCCGTTCAGACTAGCCGAGGACAAAGGCGGGTTTGTTCATAAGGAACAGGCAGCCCGCTACATCGTAGGGATTCAGCTTAGTCTTACTGTAGGGACAGCTTTCCCTTATTGTTCCTTAGTTTATGTTGCAGATCATAACAGAATGTCAACAATTGTGGCCCAAAAAATCAATGATGTATGAGGCCACAATGGCGGGATTGTTAATCTTCCTCATTGTGGCCCTATATATTAATAAAGTTCCTCAAGAAAGTATGATTTCCCCCATTCTGGTCCCCAATATGGTAATAATACCATCCTCAGTGATCCCCCGTACAATATACTTTATGGCCACCTCTGTGGCCCTTTATGCAGTTTATTATCTAACTCTGTGGCCCCTCATATACTTTAATGCCTTCGACTGTGGCCTCTATATTGTATTATTCCTATCCCTTTAGCCCCAAGTCAATATGTTTCTTTCCCCATCTATAGCCCACATTTAGTAACATGTACACATCTTTAGACTCAATTTACTATGATATTCCCCTCTCTGGTCCCCATTTAGGATAATGTCCTCCTCTATGGCGCTCTTTACATCAAAATGAAAGAAAGTAAACAGGATTCTACTCATCTTTTTCTGCTCCCATGATAGAGCAGCTTCTTCTCCTTTTCCATGCACATTGCAGATGCAATGCGGTGACATCATTGCAGTAAGCCATCTGCTACATCATTTTCTGCCGTCTATCAGAGGTATGATGGGGCGAAGAGCCATTGACTTTCTGCTCTGTAATACTTTTTAACAGGATGAGCAAATGAGGATGCACATCCAGCTGAAGCTAGCTGTCGCACCATCTGGCCCCCTCTACCTTGGTCAATGTCCCAACTCAGCGGCACACCGTACTAAGGGCTCACCAAGGAATTCTCCGGTTCTCCGGTGGGCCAGTCCAAATTAGTTTCCAAGTGCTTGTCACAGCCTTCAATTTTATACTAGGTCTTAAAAAACAGAAACCATCACTTAAAATGTAATTTTATTAAAAACATCATTCCCTCTTCGGCTTATAAAAATGAAGCATATTGACATTTATTTTATAGTGGTCAACATAGTTTTACATGTATCATTTCTTTGCTTTAATAAACAGATTGCATCACATTTAATGATATCAGGGTGTATCTTGTTACTGTCAAAGCCTTCAATTATTAAAAAAAAGTGCTATTGTCAAAATGCCAGTATTCTAGTTTTTTTCTGTGTCCTTTTATTAAATGTCCTAAATACATCAATCCGTCTGTAGTAATTCTGTGCAGGGTATTGTATTGTGTTATACCCATATATATCGAACATACCATGACAGATAATAAAAATTTTTGTTGTCTGAATTTTGAGGTGTTTTACCTTTCCATGTTCTATTTGCTTTATCAATGATTTAGGAACCTCTGAGTTTTTCTTTAGCTGTGGCTTTCCTTTGCTGAACTTGACAATAGATTTGTTACAAGGAATTTCCTTTAGCAAAAAGTATTGATGAACAAGATGAGTTTTTGAAATCTTCTAATATTCTTCTGTACCAGTGTGATCCACACTATGCCACATAACAAAATTGCTAGCATCTTTTAAGGAATGATTTTAGAAAAATAGATAAAACTGTTTAACTATTACATGCAAACTCCATGCAGGTGTTGCCCTGATTAATATTTCCTATTGGTGTTGGAATAAAGCTTAAAATTGTTTTGTCTAATTATGTTTTAGGTAATATTGTGAAAGTCTTATTGAAAAGTAGATCATGAATATTCCATTTGTAAACTATAATATATAGATAAGTTGTACTTTTAGGTTATATTCCTATTTTCTTTTGGAAGGTTTCAATTCACAGTTTTTCAAACTATAGAATGCTATTTCTGTGAAGTAACAGATAAAAAGTGTTTTGAAACCTTTTTAATGTTTTATGTGTTAACTAGTGTTGAGCATTCCGATACTGAAATACCGGGTATCGGCCGATATTCGCGGTTTTCGGAATTCAGATACTTAATTCCGAGACTTTTAGAATATCGTATACCGGAATCGGAAGTTCCCATAATGCAATGAGCCAGTTTCATTTTATTCAGCCAATGAGGATCCTAATAAGTGTGGGCACATCCTGTTAGGCATGTAGGCATGTTAACTAATGGCATGGCTGTGATTGGCTGCTGAAATGATGTCATGATGCACTATAAAAGCCGCCGCCGCCATTTTGAGCTCACTCTGCTGTGAATTCAGTTAGGGATAGGACGCTGTTGTTCTGAGGGACAGTTTTAGCTACCTATTTGCTCTATTCTGCTTTACCCAAGCTACTTTAGAAATCGCTGTGCCTTGCAGCGCTAGTGCACAGTTCTCTGTGCTGTTCACCGCTGTCTGCAAGGTCTGGTGTGTGAGTGCAGCTCACGCTGTAGTGTGTGCTTCAGCCATGTCTGGTTGTAGTGCGCTCAGCGTGCGTCACTGCCTCATACATTGTCCTTTTTTGCTAATTGATCATTTTTCCTGATTTCTCCTATTAGTGTGGTGGTTCCATCCGTATTCAGCTAAATTGGTTCCAAACACACTATATAGGAGTAGAAAGAGAATTTCTTTTTTGTCTTGCAGCGCTAGTGCACAGTGCTCTGCATCTGCACTGTTCATGCCTGTCTGCAAGGTCTCTGTGTGTGAGTGCAGCTCACTCTGTAGTGTGTGCTTCAGCCACGTCTGGTTGTAGTGCGCTCAGCGTGCGTCACTGCCTCATACATTGTCCTTTTTTGCTAATTGATTATTTTTCCTGATTTCTCCTTTTAGTGTGGTGGTTCCATCCGTATTCAGCTAAATTGGTTCCAAACACACTATATAGGAGTAGATAGAGAATTTTTTTTTGTCTTGCAGCGCTAGTGCACAGTGCTCTGCATCTGCACTGTTCACGCCTGTCTGCAAGGTCTCTGTGCGTGAGTGCAGCTCATGCTGTAGTGTGTGCTTCAGCCACGTCTGGTTGTAGTGCTCTCAGCGTGTGTCACTGCCTCATACATTGTCCTTTTTTGCTAATTGATCATTTTTCCTGATTTCTCCTCTTAGTGTGGTGGTTCCATCCGTATTCAGCTACATTGGTTCCAAACACACTATATAGGAGTAGATAGAGGAGCCTTTCTGCAGCATTGTGCCCTGCAGCCCCAGCCAGATTAGTATTAGCCTATTTTTTGTAGCCTCATCTATTGCATTGTAGGTTACCTTCCTGCATTGTAATAGCTACAGAATGTTTGTGATACTATCGGTATTACATCTTTGGGCACATCCAGTGTCTTTTTGTGACAAAAAAAAGCTAAATAAAGTTCACCAAACACTCCACGTTACAGTTGTGTAGGCCACATTAGCTCATATTAAAGTCTAGTCCACACTTTATAAAATTAGTGTTCCATATACCTGTTAGCAGCTGTTCAGGAATAAGCACACTAAGCCCTTAGTACTTTTCTGCCTATCTTTATCAGTCTACCAAGATGAAGAAGGCAGGGAGTAAGGCATGTGGTCGTGGGCGTGGAGTTTCTGCAGGGAGAGGACGTGAGGATTCTGTGCCTGCAGGGAGAGGACGTGGGGATTCTGTACCTGCTGCGGGCACCAGTGACTCAGCATCCCCCAGTTTTACCAGGGAACAGTCCTTTATGCGCAGCTTTGTAGGAGCTAGCCGTACCCCACTGCTGCGGGAGGACCAAATTGAACCCGTTCTCGGATGGATGGCAGCTAACGCATCGACTTCAATTAGTTCCAGATCCTCTCAGGTCCTGAGCACTGAATAGCACCCATCTGTCTCTTCACCACCTGCCAAATTGCCCAGGCAGTCAGAGAGCCCTGGACAGGAGCCATCTCTACTTCTGTTCTCTGAATCTCTTGGCTTGGAAAGAGGGGGCCAGCCAAGCAGAATTTGAGAATTTGAAGAAGAGGTAGTATGCAGTGATGCGCAACCGTTTTGTCTCTCTGAATCTGAAGAGGCGGGTGGGCCAGTGCCTATGGTCAGCTGCACACCTCAATACGCATCTGATGATGAGACTCAGGTGCCACTTTCTGGTGCGTACTGTGCTGTCGAGACTACCCAGGAGAAGCAGTTGTTTGAAGAGGGTGGTGTAGATGATGAGGTCCTTGACCCATCATGGCGTGAGGGACAGGAAGGTGGTGGGAGCAGCTCTGAGGAAGAGATTCCCCGAACGGCCCAAAAAGGAGGGAGAGGGAGGGGGCAGACTTGGTTGCCTGTAGCCTCCACTTCGGCACCCATTAGGAGCATGGCTCTTCCAAAATCCAAAGCGGGCGCTCCCAAGACTTGCAGTGCCTGGTCCTTTTTTGACACAGTTGCAGATGACATTTGCTTTGTCAAATGCAAGATGTGTAATCAGAAGGTGAAAAGAGGGAAAAGTGTCAGCAACCTCATTACCACAAATATGTGGAAACATGTGCGGACCAAGCACGTGGTGGAGTTACAAAAACACACTGAAGACCTAGGCCAACCTACAGCGCCACCTACCACCTCTTCAGCTCGTGTTGTAGCCTCTTCCTCCAGCTCACACACAGCTGGTTCGGCTTCCTCACAGGATCGCCATGGAAGAACCTCTGGCACTGTTGTACAGAGACACAGTGTAATTCCACCCACAGCACCACTTTCCCTGTCATCCTCACACTCCCAGGCCAGTCTACAGCCATCGTTAGCACAGGCATGGGAGAAAAGGCGCCCATACTCGGCAAACCACTCCCGAGCACAGGCTCTGAATGCTGGCATTGCAAAACTACTGGCCCTTGAAATTCTATCATTCAGGCTGGTGGAGACTGACACCTTCGTAACTTTATGGCATTGGCAGTCCCACAAAACAACATGCCCAGACGCTTTTATTTCAGCAGGCAAGCCGTCCCTGTCCTGCAACAGCATGTGGAGGGAAAAATTAAACATGCGCTACAAAACGCCGTCAGTAGCAAGGTCCACCTGACCACCGATGCGTGGACCAGTAAGCATGGACAGGGATGATACCTTTCCCTCACTGCCCATTGGGTAAATGTTGTGGAGCTGGGTACAGATCTTGAGAGTGGCGCTGTACATGTTCTGCCAACTCCAAGGATTGCAGGAATCCAGTCTGTACACATTGACTCCTCCTCATACTCCAGTTCCTCTGAATCAGTGCTGCAGGAGCCGTCACGGTCTACCTCCACATCGACCCGTGAACGGTTACCTGTTATGATGACCGATATGAGCACAGCCGTGGCCAAACATCAACAGGCCGTATTAAAATTGATTTCTTTGGGGAATTGAAGCCACACAGCGCAGGAGCTCTGGAATGCCATCAAGCAGCTGAGCGGCGTGTGGTTTGTGCCAGTGAATCTCCAGCCAGGCATGGTAGTGTGTGACAATGGCCGAAATCTGGTGGCAGCTCTGGGCCTAGGCAACCTCACTCACATCCCATGTCTGGCACATGTGCTCAACTTGGTTGTGCAGAGTTTTTTGAGGGACTATCCGGGTCTTGATGCACTGCTTCACAAGGTCCGCATAGAGTGCGCTCACTTGCGGCGTTCCAGCAACGCAAGATCACGCATTGCAGCTCTGCAGCGCCGATTACGTCTTCCGGAACATCGCATCATATGTGACCTACCCACCAGGTGGAATTCAACGTTACATACAGTATGTTAGAGAGGTTGTGTGAGCAGCAGGCAGCAGTAATGGAGTAGCAGCTGCAGCAGGCGCAAACAAGTCGCAGTGTGCGCCGTTCACACTTCACCACCACTGAGTGGGCCCCTATGAAGGACATTTGCCACGTTTTGCGTGCCTTTGATTATTCCACGCGGATGGCGAGTGCAAATGATGCACTAGTCAGCATGACTATCCCCCTTATCTGCCTGCTTGAAGAAACACTGCCAGCACTAAGGGAGGAGGTTTTGGAAGAGGTGGAGGATGAGGAGTCACAAATGCCATCTGCTTCTGTAACGTTTCCGTCAGATGGTGACCGACTACATGTCTTGCCCTCTCAGTGTACTCCCAGACGGCTCTTCCCCCTTCAAGTTTTGGGTCTCTAAGCTGGATACATGGCCAGAGCTTAGCCAGTATGCATTGGAGGTGCTGGCTTGCCCTGCTGCTAGTGTATTATCGGAACGCGTCTTTAGTGCTGCAGGTGGTGTACTAACAGACCGTCGCATGCGCCTATCCTCCGATAACATTGACCGGCTTACTTTTCTGAAAATGAACAAGGCCTGGATCTCGCATGAATTTGCCAGTCCTCTTCCAGAATAAATAATTGGTTGGCAACAGTATCCAGGTCTCCTGTTGTGTCCATGTTTCTACCACCTGAACTGTAATCCCTGAGCTCCAACACCGCCAGTTGCTGCTCAGAAGTGCTGTCTGCACAGTCAACGCTTGCTCCAGTGTTATTGGGGTTCAGAAACGTCAGGTGATCCCCAGCTGTGTGTCCGGCAAATTCTCCTGTTCTGTCCACATCCACTGTACTACTAATTTAAAACTTGCTCCAATTACACCTCTGGCTCCTCTGTTTTTAGTATTTACCCTGGGCTCCAACACCGCTAGTTGCTGCTCAGAAGTGCCGTCTGCACAGTTAACATTTGCTGCAGTGTTATTGGGGTTCAGTAACGTCAGCTGATCCCCAGCTGTGTGTCCGGCAATTTCTCCTGCTCTGTCCACATCCACTGTACTACTAATTTAAAACTTGCTCCAATTACACCTCTGGCTCCTCTGTTTTTAGTATTTACCCTGGGCTCCAACACCGCTAGTTGCTGCTCAGAAGTGCCGTCTGCACAGTCAACGCTTGCTCCAGTGTTATTGGGGTTCAGTAACGTCAGCTGATCCCCTGCTGTGTGTCCGGCAAATTCTCCTGCTCTGTCCACATCCACTGTACTACTAATTTTAAACTTGCTCCAATTACACCTCTGGCTCCTCTGTTTTTAGTATTTACCCTGGGCTCTAACACCGCTAGTTGCTGCTCAGAAGTGCCATCTGCACAGTCAATGCTTGCTCCAGTGTTATTGGGGTTCAGTAACGTCAGCTGTTCCCCTACTGTGCGTACGGCAATTTCTCCTGCTCTGTCCACATTCACACTACTACAGATTTTAAAGTTGCTCCAATTACACCTCTGGCTCCTTTGTTTTGAGTATTATCCCTGAGCTCCAACACCGTCAGTTGGCGCTCAGAAGTGCCGTCTGCACAGTCAACACTTGCTGCCGTGTTATTGGGGTTCAGTAACATCAGCTGTTCCCCTGCTGTGCGTACGGCAATTTCTCCTGCTCTGTCCACATTCACACTACTAGTCTACTACTGATTTTAAAGTTGCTCCAATTAGGCCTCTGGCTCCACTCTGTTTTTAGTATTTACCCTGGGTTCCAGCACCGCCAGCTGTCTCCCAGCAGTGTCTTTGGCACGGGTACTCCCTCCTGCCCAGCCTGGTTCCAGCACGCCAGCTGTTTCCGGGTAGTGTCAACGTCACTTTGCCTCCAATGCGTTGTCCTGTCGTGTTGCTGTCGGGTTAGCTGACTCTATGGTGCCTGGTCCTCGGTAGTTCCATTGGCTCTTGTACCTTCTGCTACCCCTCCGGGTTCCAGTACCGTCAGCTGGTTCTCGGCAGTGCCTTTGGCTTAGGTGCCTCCTTCTCGGTATCCAAGTTCCACCAACGTCTGCTGGTCCTTGGTAGTGCTTTCTGGCACAGGTACCTCCTGCTTAGTAACCGAGTTCCAGTACCGTCAGCTGGTCCTCGGTAGTTCCATTGGCTCTTGTACCTTCTGCTACCTATCCAAGTTCCAGTACCATCAGCTGGTTCTCGGCAGTGTCATTGGCACGGGTACTCCCTCCTGCCCAGCCTGGTTCCAGCACGCCAGCTGTTTCCGGGTAGTGTCAACGACACTTTGCCTCCAATGCGTTGTCCTGTCGTGTTGCGGTCGGGTTAGCCGACTCTATTGTGCCTGCAGCTTAGGTGACTCCTATGTGGGCTGCGGGATCTGGCAATTAAGGCTGGTTCCATAGTGCCAATAGGACAAGCACCCCCTGTAGGACTGTGGGTTGCGGTAACTGCGGCCGGCTCGCGGCCTTGCAACTTTTTTTTTCATGGGTACCTTCTGTTACCCATCCGAGTTCCAGTACTGTCAGCAGGTTCTCAGCAGTGCCTTTGACTTAGGTGCCTCCTTCTCGGTATCCAAGTTCCACCAACGTCTGCTGGTCCTTGGTAGTGCTTTCTGGCACAGGTACCTCCTGCTTAGTAACCGGGTTCCAGTACCATCAGCTGGTCCTCGGTAGTTCCATTGGCTCTTGTACCTTCTGCTACCCATCCGGGTTCCAGTACCGTCAGCTGGTTCTCGGCAGTGCCTTTGGCTTAGGTGCCTCCTTCTGGGTATCCAAGTTCCACCAATGTCTGCTGGTCCTTGGTAGTGCTTTCTGGCACAGGTACCTCCTGCTTAGTAACTGGGTTCCAGTACCGTCAGCTGGTCCTCTGTAGTTCCTTTGGCTCTTGTACCTTCTGCTACCCATCCGGGTTCCAGTACCGTCAGCTGGTTCTCAGCAGTGCCTTTGGCTTAGGTGCCTCCTTCTCGGTATCCAAGTTCCTCCAACATCTGCTGGTCCTTGGTAGTGTCAGCTGGTTCTCGGCAGTTCCTCAGCCTTCTTGTACCTTCTGCTACATTTCCAAGTTCAAGCTTTTTGAAAATGGTTCTTGGTAATTACTCTGGATCTCCCTGACGAGAACCCTGAAGACGAGGACCCTGAAGACCACCCCGAAGAAGACGAGGACCCCGAAGACGAGGACCCTGAAGACGAGGACCCTGAAGACCACCCCGAAGAAGACGAGGACCCCGAAGATGACGACCCTGAAGACGAGGACCCTGAAGACCACCCCGAAGAAGACGAGGACCCCGAAGACGACGACCCTGAAGACGAGGACCCTGAAGACCACGCCGAAGAAGACGAGGACCCCGAAGACGACGACCCTGAATACGACGACCCTGAAGACCACCCCGAAGAAAACCAAGAAGATGACCCTGAAGAAGATGACCAAGAGGACAAAGAACAAGAAGACAACCACCAAGATACAGAAGAACAAGAGACAGAAAACCAAGAAGCAGAAGTACAAGAAGCTGCAGAACAAAAAGCGGAAGAACATTAAGCATAATACTAAAAATCAGAGCAAAAGATGTTATCTAAATTATAAGCAGAAGAAGACTAAGCAGTGTATGGGGGTGAGTCCGTTCCTTCTAGTGGTGCCCCTGGAAAAGACCTGCTGCTGCAGGCCAAACTGAACGCGGACAAATCCTGTTGTAAATCTTTTGTGATGGGCAGAACGAAAGGTATAATGTTCAAACTTTTATAGATAACAACTACAGGAATGCCTGTCACAAATAAGAATATGATGAAGAAGAAGAATATGAAGAAGATGAAGAAGAAGTAGAATATGAAGAAGAATAATAGTTGAATAAGAAGAATATGAAGAATGTAAAAAAAAGAATAATACAAAGAAGGTGAAGAAGAAGAAGATGAAGAAGGTGAAGAAGAAGTTGATGAAAAAGATGCAGATGCTGAGGATGATGAAGGAGAAAGTGTGGGAGAAGTAAAAAAGAAGGTGAAGAGCATGGAAGCAGTGAAACATAAATATCTGACAAAATATAAAAAACTTAACATAGTCAATATTTCCGTAACTCAGAACGTCTTAAAAAAAAATATTAATTCCTGCTATTCCATTTGATTGGGCTAAACCTCTATGCCTTTATTGTCTCCCCCCACCTCCCCCAATACATTCTACATTATTCTTAGTTGTTTTCCTTCATGTAGAATTAACCTACAAGGAAAGATAGGGTTTATTTTCATTCCGATATTTGTGTCCCATTGACTTGCATTGGTTTCCGGTATCGAAATCGGCGATATCCGATATTTTTTGGGTATCGGTCCGATACAATCCGATCCGATATTTCTCGATATCGGAAGGTATCGCTCAACACTAGTGTTAACCCCTTGGTGTTGCAGGAAGTATTGACCTTTATGGAAAACCATTTTTTCTTCCTTTTTTTTATTATAGTGTTCCAGGAGCCATAGCTATGTTTAGTTTTTTTTATTTGCTTCATAGTTGTATGAGTGCTGTCTTGTTTTAAGGATGTGTTATATCTGTCTGTGCTATCATTTTCATATACATTGAACTTATTAACAAACTTTTATTACCTCTACATGGGAAGAAATATATATCTTATATATAGAAATATATATCTTTCACAGAAATACCCATGCAGCATAATTGACACATTAACTTTATTCTGCAGGTTGATATGATTACTGTCATACCCAAATACCTTATTTTTATGTTTTACTACATTTACCATACATTTATTTTTTGATCATCATATTCTGTCCTATCTTTTTTATTTCTCTGTTTACAGAGCTTTATAAGGGCATATTTTTTATGTAATGTGCTACAGTTTATGTTGGTGTGGTATGAACTTTATATTTTTTGGGAGGAAAGATTAACAAAAACAGCAACTTTGTCATATTTTTTAGTACAGTTTTAGAGAACAGGACTCTTTATGAATGCAGAAATATCAAATATGTGTTATTTTTTAGGGAGTTTATTTTTTTCACGCAAAAAAAACATTTTTTTAAATTAAAACTGAGATTTTTTTCCTCTATTATTACATTTTTATGCATCTCCCTCTGACAGCAGCATGTGAGGGGTTAAAGCTCCAGTACCAGCACACACAGCAGGATCTTAGCTGTATATTACAGCCGGCAGCTCCTGCACGTTACAATCCCTATGCCCATACTTCCCTGGGATGAAACCATACATTCTGGATGTACAGTTTTGTCGATTTACAGGAAGGGGTTATGAATACATCTAGAAGTTTACAATATTTAATTTAAATTGAATCTATCAGTAGGTTTTTGCTATGTAATCTGAAGACAGCATAATGTAGAGATCTAAACACTAAATTCAGTGATGTGTCACTTATCAAGCTCTGTGCTGTTGTTTACTTATAACGAAAGTTTAACACCAGGACCTTATTACTGCTCAGACTACAGCAGCTACAGCAGCGCGTGAGACCTAGTCCGGCCACAACCCCCTCCTCTGATATGCAGCTCACTGTCTATAGACAATAGACATTATGTAGACAATGTGGGGGCAGCTGTGGTGCGGGCGTGGTTGGTTCTCCGAGCTCTACTTTATCCTACTTCTAAGAACTCTGATTGTATCACAGCTGCTGCACATAGTAAACTAAGTGATACATTATTGGAATCAGGGTCTCTTTTCCAACATTATGCTGTTCCCAGATGAGGAAGTAAAAACCTGGTGACAGATTCCCTTTAACCCCTTTACGTCCTTGGATGTATGAGTACATCCAAGGTCGTATACCTACACGCCATGCAGGTTCCTGATCATCTGTCGTGTGCCCCTAACAGCCGAGGTTGGAATCGTGATCCACCCGTGGCCGTTAACATGTTAAATGCCACTGTCAGTGGCACGGGCAGTGCTCATAGCAAATGAGCATTTTTGCTACACACAGCAGGGATGAAGCCCTGCTATGTGTAACACAGGCAATCGGATGATCACAGCTTCTAGTCTCCCATGGAGACTATTGAAGCATGTGAAAAATAAAAAAAAAGTTTTTAAAAATATAAAAAAAATATATATATATATAAAAGTTCAAATCACTCCCCTTTCACCCAATTCAAAATAAAACAATAAAAAACAAAAACAAATATACACATATTTTATATCACCGCGTTCAGAATCGCCCAATCTATCAATATATAAAAGAATTAATCCGATCGGTAAACGACATTACAAGAAAAAGAATTAAAACACCAGAATTACGTTTTTTTGGTTGCCACAACATTGAAATAAAATGTAATAACAGGCGATCAAAAGATCGTATATACCCCAAAAAAGTAGCAATAAAATTATCAGCTTGTCGTGCAAAAAATAAGCCCTCACCTGGCCTCAGATCAAGAAAAATGGAAACGCTATAGGTCTCGGAAAATGGCAACTTTATTTTTTTGCAAACTTTGGATTTTTTTTTTCACCACTTAAAAAAGAACCTATACATGTTTGGTATCTAAGAACTCATAATTACCTGGAGAATCATAATGGCAGGTCAGTTTTAGCATTTAGTGAACATGGTGAAAAAAAAGAACAAAAAACAATCGTGGAATTGCACTTTTTTGCAATTTTACCGCACTTTGAATTTTTTTCCTGTTTTCCAGTACACGATATGATAAAACCAATGGTGTTGTTCAAAAGTACAACTCATCCTGTAAACTAAAGCCCTCACAAGGCCATATTGACTGAAAAATAAAAAAGTTATTGCTCTGGGAAGACAGTGAGCAAAAAACGAAAATGCAAAAACACAAAAACCCAAGGTAGTAAAGGGGTTGAAAATCTGCTTAGTCTTGGGAAAAGTTCTGCTGTTTATCAAGCCGAATGCAACACTTTTCAGAAAATCATGGCACAAGTTAGAAGATCATGGACCATTATTGCCACCATAGATCATCTAAATATTAATATTATGTTTAAAGTGGTTTTCCCACAAACAAAAGTTTATTGTAATCAATGGCTGTGTCTGACCGTGTACAGAACACGGTCTGATCATACCATGGCTCCTGGGCAGGGGAGGAAGCAAAAGAGAGTATACAGATATTACAGCATGGGATCACAGCTGATTCTTTCTTTGAAGTAAAACATTGTTTAAAAACAGGCAGTGAAATGTTTTATCTCACAAAATGAATCCTTTGCGATCCCCTGCCGTAATGTCTGTATACTCTTTTGCTTCCTCCCCTACCCAGGAGATGTGGTATGATCAGACCATGTTCCTGTACGGTCAGACACAGCCATTACACAGTACACAGCAGAGGCACATTCATAAGATTATCTCAGCACAGGAATATTTTATTTAAACACATCCAATTGGAAGTTATTATTATTCCAAGATCTATTGATTAAAATCAACTTTCGTTTGTGGGAAAACCTCTTTAATGTTAAAGAAGCACTCCCTCTTAAAAGTTTTTATCCTCTTAATATATTGCAGTCATCATATTATATAGCAGTGTGTACTTACAATTGCTCATTTTGCCTTTCTACCCAGTTAATTCTTATCTTTTCCATTAGGTCTATGACATCTCGTGATTAAACAGACTAGCTGAATCCTTGTAAGGTCTCAGTAGAAACAGGGAATCTCTTTTTTCCCCAGCATGCGACAGTGGAGCGGAGCAGCTGCGTCTGGAGATGAAGAGGCGGATGACTCCTGCAGTGAAAAGAAACTTACTGCTTCTACATAGAGCAGAGAAAAGAGAAGAATTTAATGAGTAGAAAGAAAAACTGAGTGATTGTAAGTACACAGTGTTATAAAATGTGATGATTGCAATATAGTAAGAGGATAAAAAAATTTGATGGGAGTGCTTCTTTAACAAAATAATCTATCAACTATGGTAGGACAATGTTATTCTTAAAGTAGCTAAGTGAAGAGTAAGCCTGCACCACCTTCTAAATGCAAAATGACCGCACCTGAATCTTAACGGCAGATACACATAGCAAAAACCTGCGGTGCTAGCTATAAAAAATGCAGAAACAACAGTTCAATTGAAAGAAGATGATGAAAAGCTGCACTCACCGTTTATGTAAAAATAAGAGTCCTTTATTTCATATTTGGATAAAATGGAATGGAAAGCAGGGAGTGCGGGGAGGAGGTGGATGACAGCTGTTTCACACTCTAACTAGCACTTCTGTGGGTCCATGTGTTCATCAACAGACATGCTATGGATTTGCAAATGATGGACATTAGGCCCATTGGAGAGATGTGACCGGGTGACTGATTATATTATAGAAGCGCTCTACCACTTAGAGCCACTACATCCTAATAATATTAAAGTCCATAGAATGCTAGAGTCTGTCTTACATAGTGTTCTACCCACTTACATACATTTTAAAAAAAATCTTTAGCATAATATAGTCTAGCTACCGTTCTCCCCAGAACAACAGTACTTGGTGCACCTACCAGCCTATTATGTCCCGAAATGAAACCAAGTCTCATTCCCTGTAACTTGTCATCCACTTTTTGTTAATGTAAATAATTTTATACCCAAAAATGACAAAAGTATTCTTGGAGTGATACCTTTATAGGCTAACCAGAAAAAAATATATATATGCAAGCTTTTAGAGCGCAGAGGCTCCTTCTTCAGGCTGTGTTACAAATGAATATCGCCTGACAAAGGAGCCTCTGTGCTCTAAAAGCTTGCAGGTATTTTTTTTTTCTGGTTAACCAATAAAGGTATTAATCTGAGAATACTTTTGTCATTTTTGGGCATAAAAGTATTTACATCGATTTTTCTGGCTAACACCGTACCACAATATAACTTTGTATTGTACGTCACTTTTTGTTAATACATTTTCAACAGCATCCAATATCATTTTTAAATGAAGTAGTTTTAAGGTAGCCCTTTTTGTACATTTTCTACTAATATGACCAAGTTGTTTGAAAGTCTAGGAGTCATAGACAACCTATTGATTTTAACATATACTTGTAGTAGGGGCAGCACAGTGACTCTGTAGTGCTGGGGTCCTGTGTTCAAATCCCACCAAGGACAACATCTGCAAGGAGTTTGTATGTTCTCCCCGTGTTTGTGTGGGTTTCCTCTGGGTTCTCCGGTTTTCTCCCACACTCTAAAGACATACTGATAAGGAATGTAGATTGTGAGCCCCAATGGGGACAGTGCTGGTAATGTCTGTAAAGCGCTGTGAAATTAATGGTGGTATGTAAGTGAGTAAAATAAATAAATAATAAATAATGCTTATTTTACCCTGTGATTACGAGCAAAAGGACGCTCTACAGGCAGCTTTATTGTTCAAGTACCCTTTCATCAAAAATGGATTGTGTAATATTGGTTAAGGGCAGGAATCATATTTTGGTCAGTTCCTGAAAATTGTCTGTATGTGACAAAATTAACTGTTTTTTTTTCTAATTTGTTTAATGACTTTAGCACCATTAGATTTACATCCTTACAGAAATACTTTTGCAAGATAAGACACTGCACTGTATTTCAAAATGTGAGCCATTGGAGCATAATATTCTTAAATCTCTTAGCAAGTGACCTCTTCATGTCTCTTTTCTGAAAAAAATATGTCTTTTAATAACATATGTGGTTTTCTGTATGTATAATAGGCAGTACAGCTGCCTCAATTGTTTCTTAGTAGAGTCTATGCAGCTGTTTCTCTGGAGCTGCACCTAAGGCAAGGAGCAGCGTAGCCCATCACTTGTGTACATTTCCTGATCCTTCTGGTCCATTTTGTCTACGGTCTGTCGTATTTAATCATTAAATCTTACTTTGTGGTTGACACCTTTCTCTTATTGTAAATCTACTGGTCTTTGTTTGTGCAAGATGAAGGGACAAGTAAGACAACTATGTACATTGGAACTTTTCTTATCACTTTCTTCTAGAGGTCACAGGTCTTGGGACTGACATGCAATATTAACTATGCCCTAAGCAGTTAAGTATATATGGATTTCTGCATTTTGCCTACATGCATTGTAATTCTTTTTGACTACTGATAAACTTGCCAGTAGATGCCTTGTATACAAAGAGACATAAAATGTTATTAAAGAATACAGTGTTATTTCTGTCCAAAATGTATGGACTATTAAAATTGTGAAGAAAATTTTATGCCATATACAAGACATGGATTAGGCTGAAGTTTGATCTGTCCATCTCCTGACATGCCTATTTTAATAAATAATTTTATTTCCCAGAATATAACTATTCAGTAGCATCTTGTCTTAAAGGGAACCTGTTATGTGGGATAATGCAGGGGCTCCTGCTCCACGTGTGTAGCTTGTCCTCTGCCCCTGTGCCCTGACAGTCTGCTCATAGATCTCCCTTTATTTTCCATTGGTACGTATAGCGAGACCTTTATGGTTGTATATGAGATTACTATATGTTATGTCTAAGGGCACATTATGACTTTCTGATAGACACCTAATGATTGTACTCTTGAATATGGGGCTATGGTATGACTACTTATTTTGCAATTTTGTAACTATATAATGATATACTCAACACGTGGATTGTGGTTTTTGTCCATGGTATCTGTATTTTACCCCTTTTTGCTACTATGTGTTAAATAAATCTTTGATATATTTATATATTTATGGCTTTCTGATCGTTTACTCCTTTCCTTGTTTCTAACATAGGTTAATAGAATTAGAAAGGTGCCTGGCGGTGGACTGAAAGCACAGATTCCTGGAGAAACTGAACTTTATTCTTCTCGGTAACAGCCAACTTTCAGTCACTCAGGCATGCCGGCATGGCTACAGTCACTGCTCACAGCACTGTGAGCGGCGACTGTAAGCAGCCCCTGGCACTTTAACTACAAGCAAGCTCTACAGTGCATCAGTGCAAAGCCAGTTGTCAAAGTGCCATGGCATGCTTAATAGGGATGAGTGAGTATGTTCTGTTAACCCTTTTGCCGAGTATGCTCGGGCGAGCACCGAGTAGTTACAGCTGCTCGGTGTTATGTTTAAATCGCTCCCGTGTGCATGATTTGCAACTGTTTGACAGATTTATTACATGTGAGGAATGATTGTTTCTTTTGCATTCCTCACATGTAATAAACCTGTCAAACAGTCACAAATCATGCACACGGGAGTGATTCAGCCATATCACCGAGCAGCTGTAACTACTCGGTGCTCGGTCCGAGCATACTTGGCGAAAGGGTTAACAGAACATACTCGCTCATTCCTAGTGCTTACAGCTGCCATTCACAGTGCTGTAAGGTGTGACTGTTGTTGCACTGGCATGTCTGTATTACTGAAAGCCAACGGCTCCTGCGAGCAATAAAGTTAATTTTCTCCTTGGAGCCACTCTTTCAGTATGGTGGCCAGACAACATTGGAATGCTATTAACCTGCGTATTGACCCAATGTCTGCAGGTTAAAGGGGTTGTCTGATAAGTCTGCAGTCACTCTGTGTGCTAACAGAGTATCTTTGGCGTGCTCGGAAAATATGTTTGCGCCGCCGCGGCTGTTTGACAGCTCCACCACATGCAGGAATTGCTTGTTTGCTAGGCAATCCCTGCATGTGGTGCGGTTGTCTAACAGCCGTGAGATATGCAGCCGCGGCGACCCGAACATATTTTTAGCATGTCAAAGATACTCTTAGTGTGATTGGATAACACCTTTTCCGAGCACATTCGTGCAACACTAAGAACTATACAGTATATTAATCATAATGCAAAATACTTTCAAGAATTTTAAAATGAACTGAGTGCCTTGGCTAGAAACAATTATTTTCTGGAATACCATGTAGACGTACAATATGTTTGATGAATAACTTACTAAGGTTTAGGAGTTATGGAATTTGGAGAAAGAGACACAGTGACACTGTTTACAAAATCTGTCCATAACTACCCAAATAACTATTTTCCCACTAGAGGATGTCAGATCAGTAATAAAGTCAAGCAAGAGATAAGACTAGCCACCTTAAGGAATAGGAGAAAACTGGCGTAATCCTGCAGGATGGATTCAGGCTCTTTACAGATTCTTCAGATGAGCACAATTTACCAACAGTCCCAAAATTAATATACAGTAATGTTCAAAATAGCAGTGTGTTCAAAAACATGAGTTAAGCACAAAATCTTTATACTAGTTTTTATTTCCATAACAAAACATGAAGAGAAATGTATATAATTTTTAGCTATTTAACAGAAAATAACAAAAAATGAACATTGGGTTGTTCTAAAAATAGCAGTGTTTGTATTTTTCTTTACAAACTCACAATATGTACTCTTTTTTTTGAGGATTTAGCATTCCTGTGAATCACTAACCTAATATTTAGTTGTATACCCACAGTTTTTTAGAACTGCTTCACATCTATGTTGCATAGTCAACCAACATCTGGCACCTGTCAACTGTTATTCCAGCCCAGGATGCTTTGACTACATCCCACAATTCTTTTGCCATTTGTTGGCTTTGCCTCAAAAACTGCATTTTTGATGTCACTACTAGTGATGAGCGAGCATGCTCGCTACTGCTCGGTGCTTGCCGAGCATCTCACTGCTCGACATGCTTGGCGCTCGCCGAGTATTTCCGGGTTGCTCGGGCGGGAACTCGGGTCCCCTCCCTGCATGTTTGGCGCTTTTTAGAGTGCCAATGAACATGCAGGGATTGCCTGCCATGCACTGTAATGCCGTAGCCATGTTGGTTGTGGGCATTACAGTGATTGGCTGGCCGCACAGCGTCATCAGGTCTATATCAGACCTGGCGCCGCCATGCTCATCACAGTCACTCTGGATCAGACAGTGTAGGGAGAGCTCCTGCTGTGCCAGGGAGAGATTTGATCGTGTATTAGGTAGTGTAGGGAGAAAAACCGTACATTACACATATCCATCTTAACAAACAGTCCTTCTGAGGACTAATCCATCTGCAGAGAAATCAGGCAGGCAGGGTGTATAGGCAGGCAGTGTATACAGCAGACTGCATTGTATATAGCACAAGAGGCTCCATTCCAATTCTGCCTTCTGCTGCTGTTAGATATATCTATACAAAGGCCGAGGTCACAGGGCCAGAAATACTTTTCTTTGGATCTTAATCCTCATTATTTGCTTAAAAAGCAATCCAGAGAACACCATTTTTTCTGCGCCAGTTGCTTGTTGGCACTGCAGAATACAGCCAAGTCCTTTCCATATGACAGCGCTAGAAATCCAGCTATTTAAAACTGTGTTTTCTCTGTCAAATGGATCACATATACGTTGTCAGAAAATACTGCCATTTCTGGCCTCCATTAAAAAATTTCCTTTAGTGTGTCACTGAAGCAATTCACCGCAGTTTGCTGTTCAAACTACTTACCTACAGGCCAGGTATTTAAAACTGTGTTTTCTCCGTCAAATGGATCACATAAACGTTGTCAGAAAATACTGCCATTTCTGGCCTCAAATTAAAAATTTCCTTTAGTGTGTCATTGAAGCAATTCACCGCAGTTTGCTGTTCAAACTAGTTACCTACAGGCCAGGTATTTAAAACTCTGTTTTCTCTATCACACGGATCACATATAAGTTTGCTCCAAACTCAGTCATTTGTAGTGAGCATGGAAGATACTGTCCTCCATTTAAAATGGGCACGGCACGTGGCAAGGGACGGGGAACTGGATGTGATAGTAATGGTACATGCAAAGGCCGAGGACAAGGCCGTGGGCAAGCCGAAATTGTGCCACAACAAACACCCACATCTTCTCACCTGACCTTCCTGTCCCAATTTCTAGTGGACCGCAGCACACCGATATTGAACCCAGAGCAGTGTCAAAAGGTTGTTGGTTGGATAGTGGATAATTCTTCCAGTCACTTAGCCACCATCACCACCACCCTGCTTCCACATGGTCAAGTCTCAGTAGCCGTGAGTCTGGACCGCATATTCCTCACCCTGATCCTCCTTCTTCTCACCATGCCGAGTACCCAGAGACAACTGATCCCACACTTGGACACTCTGAAGAGCTGTTCACTTTTCCATTTATAGATTCGGGCCTCTCGCCCGGTCCACTTGAAGCGGGGCAAGAGGAGATCGCGTGTAGCGATGCCCAAATATTTGAGAAGCCACGGTCACATGAAGGCGACGGTGGGAAAGTGTCACAAGAGGTGGACGATGATGAGACACAATTGCCAGAAAGTCAGGAGGAGGACCAGGGTGCGGAAGTGGAAGATGAGGTGGTGGATGATATAGTAACTGACCCAACCTGGCAGGAGGACATGCAGAGCGAGGACAGCAGCGCACAGGGGGAGGGAGGCAGAGCATCCCAACATACAGGAAGAAGAAAGTGTGGTGGCCGCAGACAGAAGGCAGGCAACCGTTCCCCTTAACACCAACACAAAGGAAGTTGCCAGCACAACTGTTAGGTCTTCCCGAGTCTGGTTGTTTTTTAAAGACTCTACCGATAACCCCAAAAAGGCCATTTGCACCACCTGTCAGGCCAGCATCAGCAGGGGTGGCAAAACGACCAGCCTGACCACCACCAGCATGATCAGGCACATGGAAGCAAATCACCCGACTTTGTGGGCCGAACCCCAGTGTCCAGATACAGTGTCTGCAGGTTGCACCATTGCTTCTTCCGCTGTTGTGCATGCAAGCCAATCCCCTGTCCATGGTGTATGCGAAGACGCCTCCTGCCCTGCACCTGTCATTGCACACTCACAAGTAGCAGCATCAGGAAGCACGTCCATGTCCTTGTCCCAGCGCAGCGTTCAGTTGTCCATACCCCAGTCCTTGGAACGCAAGTGCAAATATGCAGTCAATGCCCCACAGGCCACACTACTAAATTCTCACATTTCACGACTGCTTACGCTCGAAATGTTGCCTTTTAGGCTTGTGGAGACGGAAGCTTTCCGCAACCTGATGGCGGCGGCCGTCCCTTGGTACTCGGTGCCCAGCCGCCACTATTTCTCCCATTGTGACGTCCCCGCATTATACAAGCAAATGTCCCAAAACATTAGCTGTGGTCTCAACAACGCAGTTACCGGGAAAGTCCACCTAACCACGGACACGAGGACAAGTGGGCAGGGATGGTACAGCTCGCTGACGGCACACTGGGTTAACATAGTGGAAGCCGGGACCCAGTCAGACCTTGGGACAGAACACGTCCTCCTGACGCCAAGGATTGCGGGCCCTAGGTCAATCAGGGTTGCCCCCATGGTCTACAGCTCCTGCACCTCATCCTCCTCAGCCTCCTCCTCCTCTTCAGCCTCCATGTCCGAAATAACCACATCAGTCACAAGCTGAAAGCACTGCAGCACTGCCTCAGCCAAGCTGCAACGGGCTGTGCTGAAGCTAATATGCTTAGGTGACAAACCGCACAATGCTAAAGAGTTATGGACAGCTCTGAAAGAGCAGGCAGATCTGTGGCTCACAACGCTGAACCTACAGCCAGGCATGGTCGTGTGTGACAACGGCCAGAACCTGGTGGTGGCTCTGAGGCTAGGCGATGCCTGGCCCATGTGCTTAACCTCGTGGTTCAGCGGTTTCTCAAATCCTACCCGGAGCTGCCGGATCTGCTTGTTAAAGTACGCCGCCTGTGTGCCCATTTTAGAAAGTCAGCTACAGCTTCCGCCGCCCTTGCAAAGTTTGCAGCTTCTGGCTCACAGACTGGTGTGTGATGTCCCCACGCGTTGGAACTCTACACTGCAGAAGTTGGGAAGGATTTGTGAGCAGAAGAGGGCATTTGTTGAGTACCAGCATCAACAAGGCCATCGGTATTCAGTTCAGACTCCGCACATAAGACCTCAGGAGTGGACATGGATGTCAGACATATGTACCATCCTCCAAAACTTTGAGGACTCTACCAAGATGGTGAGCGGTGATGACGCCATAATTAGCGTCACCATCCCGCTTCTCTGTCTTCTGAAATGCTCTCTGCTCACAATCAAAGAGGATGCATTACAGGCGGAGCACGATGAGATGGAGCAAGGAACCATACAGGGTGATTACACACAGCCAAGCCTCATCTCATCCCAACATGGATTGGGTGACTATGAGGAAGAGGAGGAGGAGGAAGGATAGGAGCTAGTTTCATGCACTATAGACGGTACTACATGCACAGCTGTCATACCGTCTGTTCAACGTGGATGGCCAGAGGATAGCAAGAAGGAGGAGGAGGAGAGCATGGTCAGTCATCCTCTTGGTGAGGACACGGAAGTCTTGCCTGTTAGTAGTCTGGCACGCATGGCTGAGTTTATGTTAGGCTGCCTTTCCCATGACCCTCGCGTTCTCAAAATTTTGGGTGACAGTCATTACTGGTTGGTGACACTTCTAGACCCACGCTGCAAAGAGAACTTTATATCTCTTTTTCCTGAGGTGGACAGGTCTTCAAAAATGGGGCAGTACCAGAAGGCCCTTGTTGCGGAACTATTAAAAAAAATTCCCATCTGAAAACGCTGGTGGCAGAGTGCACACTTCGTTGGACAACCAATGAGTACAGGCGAGAGAGACACAACTTCAATCCAGCAGAGGCTGGGAACACTGTCAAAGTTCTGGGAGAGTTTTCTCAGGCCCTCCCATTGCACAGGCCCTGAGGCGTGGGGTACACTCACAAGGAGTGCAAAGTTTGGGAAGATGCTGAGGGAGTACCTTGCTGACCGTACCAACATCCTCCGTTATTCCTCTGTGCCTTATAATTATTGGGTATCCAATCTGGATACTTGGAATGAACTGGCTCTCTATGCCTTGGAGGTTCTGGCATGCCCTGCCGCCAGCGTTTTATCAGAGCGGGTTTTTAGTGCCGCTGGTGGAATTATAACTGATAAGCGCATCCGCCTGTCAACTAAAAATGAACAAGGGCTGGATTGGGCCAGACTTCTCAATATCACCGAATGATAGCAGCGTAACATAAACTCCAATCCAGAGTCTTTTCTTGGGAGGTGTATTCCCATGCACCTTTTCACACCCGCACATGGGTATACGCTTCCTGATTTTGTCTATTTGCTCTTGTCCTCCTCCTTCTCCTCATCCTCCACCACCATATCACCAGGGTGAACGTGGTCCATGATGCAACACCCACATCATTTTTTTAAAGGGTGTTTATGATGCCCATGAAAATTTTTTTTCATACAGTATGTTCATGTATACCACCCAGGGGTAAATGTTTGTCACCCCATACACTTAGTGCATGGGCATTACAAGTATAGGAGGCCCGCTCCTTTCTAATGGGAACATATTTTATGAGGCCCTCTTCCATGTCTCTTCCAAGGGGCATTGAAGTGCCTTGAAATTTTTGGTAGCCCTTGCATTCACTGCATAGGCCAACACTATGGGAGACTCTCTCCTTTCTAATGGAAATTTGTCGTTACTGTGGCCCTGCTCTGTGTGTCTTTAAATTCTTAGTGGGGTTTTTCCTAAAATTGGTCAGCCGTTGGACTCACTGCATACCCTATAACTATATAGCAGACCCTCTCCCTTATAATGGGAACATGTCGTACCTTGTTACTGCGGCCCTGCTCCGTGTGTCTGTAAATTCTTAGTGAGGTTTTTCCTAAAATTGGTCAGCCGTTGGACTCACTGCATACCCTATAACTGTATAGCAGACCCTCTACTTTCTAATGGGAACATGTCGTACCTTGTTACTGTGGCCCTGCTCTATGTGTCTTTAAATTCTTAGTGGGGTTTTTCCCAAATTTTGGCAGCCCTTGCAGTCAAAGCATGGGCATTACCACTATAGGTGACCCGCTGCTTTATAATGGGAACATTTTTTTTACTGAGACCCTCCACTATGTCTCTTCAAAGGGGTATTGGGTTGCGTCCAAATTTTTGGCAGCCCTTGTGGTCACTGGATACGCAATAACAGTATAGGACAAACACTTGTTAATAATGGGAACAGCAAAGCATAGCCGGCTGATGGCTCTCTAACAATAGCTACGGGCGACTGCTGGCCTTTTAAGAATAGTAAGGTCCGTCTAATGTCCCTGTAAAAATAGGCTTTATGACTTTCAGAGTCCCTCCATCATAAATAAAAAGGATGTGTCTGATGATGTGTCACACACCACATTGCCCAATAAGGTTGTAAAATGTTAAAATGACATTTCCTGGTGAATGCATTTGTCTTAAAAAATAACGTATAAAAAACAAAACAATAAGATCTTTCTTTAGTATAAAAAACAGCGTCACCAATTTAACCTCAATGTAATCACATTGTTCAGTTCATGCACCTCCTCCTCCATCTCCGAAATGATCACATCAGTCACAAGCTGACAGCACTGCAGCACTGCCTTGGCCAAGCGGCAACAGGCTGTGCTGAAGATAACATGCTTAATGCTTAATTGACAAAACGCCCAGCGCTGCAGAGTTGTTGAAAGCTGTAACACAGCAGCCTGATCTGTGGCACTCACCGCTGAACTTACAGCCAGGCATGGTCGTGTGTGACAATGGGCGGAACCTGGTGACAGAGAAATGACAGCTGGGTTAGATACGGTTTCCCTCTATTCCAGCCCTTTCACCGAGCTAAATAATATGGCTGTGGTGAAATACGACTCCCACTGAGAAGCTGTTTCAGATTAAAAAACATTGTGCCCACTATAGGATTTCATTCTGAGGGCTAACCTTTCTCACCCACTCAAGAGCCCCATAGCAGCTGCAAAGTTAGCGCTATCATGAACTCCCCTGAGGTAGAAGCCAATGCACACCAGAGGATTCTCTGGTGGGACGGTCCAACCCTGCTGAGAAGCAGTACTGGCTAAGAAAAGTGTGTGGGAAGGTTCCCAGACACTCTATGGCTGCTTTTTTACTGAGGAGGAAACACACAAACATACAAAGTCCTTGCAGATGTTGTCCTTGCTGGGATTTGATCCCAGGATCTGAGCACTCCAAGGCTTCAGTGCTAACCACTGATCCAATGTGCTGCCGTTCACCCTGTATTATCTAACAGGTTGGAGAAACTTGCACCTACTGCCACTCTATCTTCAGCTCCTTTGTGAGAAAATGTATTTGGGCAGCCACTCAGTCAACCAAATAAAATTCCTGAGAAGGAAATTGGGGATGGCTTCGCTACTAGTACTAGGGGCAGTGCTAATACCATGGCGTCGTACCATAGTTTTCTGGAAATATTACAGGCTGTTAGGAGGCAAGCAAATTCCCAGAGAAAAGTACCAGCAGTAATGTTCAGGCCACATTTCAAGTGGAAGCAGCTTTAGAGGACTTCCTGGGAGAAATGACATGCAGGGTAGATACGATGTCCCTCTATGCCAGTCCTTTCACCGAGCTAAATACAACTCTCAGCCAAAAAAGTTGTGAACTGGCTCCGTACCGTCCCTGGCCACATTCACCTCTCCACGTGTTTGTGGTTAGGTGGTCCTTCCCAGTAAGTGCACTGGGGAGGGCAAGGGTAATGTTGGGGGACCCGTGCTTGTGGAAGGCAGAGGCTGGCTGTATACATGCACTGGCATTCCAAGTAACAGAAAACTAAGCAGATGGTGGCCTCTATCATCATCATGGCCTCACCTCGGCACTATGAACTCTCCTGAAGGAGAAGCCAGGGCCCGCCGGAGGAGTCTCCGGTTCTCTGGTGAGCCCTTCCAACCCTGTCGGAAAGCAGCCCTGGCTAAGAAAAGTGTGGGGGAAGGTTCCCGGACACTCTATGGCAGCTTTTTTAAAGTGGATTGCCCATGCTTATGCATGTTATTTCTCAAAACGCATTACAGATCAGGCCATTGTCCAACTCTGTATTCAAGAAATTAAATGCTCAAAGAAAGATGTGTGTGTGTGTCAAAGCACCACCGACAAGCGCGAGTTGAAGTTGGACGGGCTGCCATTGCTTCTGCAACAAGCTCAATTACAGGACTTCCTGGGAGAAATGACACGCAGGTTACATACGGTTTCCCTCTATGCCAGTCCTTTCACCGAGCTAAATACAACTCTTAGCAAAAAAAGTTGTGGACTGGCTCCGTACCATCCCTGGCCACATTCACCTGTCAACGTGTTTATGGTTAGACGGTCCTTCCCAGTAAGTGCACTGGGGAGGGCACGGGTAATGTTATGGGACCCGTGCTTGTGGAAGGCGGAGGCGATACCGGGAAATATAGTGGCGGCTGGGGACCGAGTATGGACACCCGGCCGCCGCCGACATGAGGTTGTGAAAAGCTTCCGCCTTCAAGAGCTTAAAAGGCCATATTTCAAGTGCAATGAGCTGCCCAGAAATCTGGCAGTTGAGTGTTGCGGCCTGTGGGTGGGTGGGTGGCTGTCTGCATACTTGCACTTGCATTCCAAGTAACAGAAAACTAAGCAGATGGTGGCCTCTATCACGATCATGGCCTCACCTTGGGACTATGAACTCTCCTGAAGGAGAAGCCAGGGCCCGTCGGAGGAGTCTCCGGTTCTCTGGTGAGCCCTTCCAAACCTGCCGGAAAGCAGCCCCGGCTAAGAAAAGTGTGGGGAAAGGTTCCGGGACACTCTATGGCTGCTTTCTTAATGTGGATCGCCCATGCTTATGCATGTTATTTCTCAAAACGCATTACAGATCAGGCCATTGTCCAACTCTGTATTCAAGATATTAAATGCGCAAAAAAAGATGTGTGTGTGTGTCAAAGCACCACCGACAAGTGTGAGTTGATGTTGGACGGCCTGCCATTGTTTCTGCAACAAGCTCAATTACAGGACTTCCTGGGAGAAATGACACGCAGGTTACATACGGTTTCCCTCTATACCAGTCCTTTCATCGAGCTAAATACAACTCTTAGCAAAAAAAGTTGTGCACTGCCTCCGTACCGTCCCTGGCCACATTCACCTGACCACGTGTTTGTGGTTAGGCGGTCCTTCCCAGTAGGTGCACTGGGGAGAACATGGGTAATGTTGTGGGACCCGTGCTTGTGGAAGGCGGAGGCGATACTGGGACATATAGTGGCGGCTGGGGACTGAGTATGTACACTTGGCCGCCGCCGGCATGAGGTTGTCAAAAGCTTCCGCCTCCATAAGCTTAAAAGGCCACATTTCAAGTGCAAGCAGCTGTCAAAAATTTGGCAGTATAGTATTGCAGCCTGTGGGTGGGTGGCTGCCTGCATACTTGCGCTTGCATTCCAAGGAATGGGGTAGGGACAAGTGAATGCTGCAGTGGAACAAGGATGTGGACGGTGATTGTTGCAAGTCTGCAATGACAGGTGCACGGCGGGAGGCATCTTCGCATGCGCCAAGGATCACTTATGATGGGCACACTTTTAGGCAGTGACCTGGGAGTCAGAGATGCTTCCAGAGGTCTTCCCCATGCTGTTCCCATGTCTTTTCAGCACTGTATGCATGTGTCTGATGATGTGTCACACACCACATGGCCAGATAAGGTTGTAAAATGTTAAAATGACATTTCCTGGTGAATGCATTTGTCTTGGTTGAAAGCAATTCAAAAGTGCAAAAACGCATCAAAAACGCTACGCGTGAACATAGCTCAGGTTGTGGAGGAGTATTTTTGTTTTTGGTTATTTATTTTGATTTATATACAAGTCATTACCCTGGAAAGGATGATCCTTAACATACAGTACATACCAAAAGTTTGGACACACCTTCTCATTTAAAGATTTTTCTGTATTTTCATGACTATGAAAATTGTACATTCACACTGAAGGCATCAAAACTATGAATTAACACATGTGGAATTATATACTTAACAAAAAAGTGTGAAACAACTGAAAATATGTCTTATATTCTAGGTTCTTCAAAGTAGCCACCTTTTGCTTTGATGACTGCTTTGCACACTCTTGGCATTCTCTTGATGAGCTTCAAGAGGTAGTCACCGGAAATGGTCTTCCAACAATCTTGAAGGAGTTCCCAGAGATGCTTAGCACTTGTTGGCCCTTTTGCCTTCACTCTGCGGTCCAGCTCACCCCAAACCATCTCGATTAGGTTCAGGTCTGGTGACTGTGGAGGCCAGGTCATCTGGCGTAGCACCCTATCACTCTCCTTCTTGGTCAAATAGCTCTTACACAGCCTGGAGGTGTGTTTGGGGTCATTGTCCTGTTGAAAAATAAATGATGGTTCAACTAAACGCAAAATGGTTGGAATAGCATGCCGCTGCAAGATGCTGTGGTAGCCATGCTGGTTCAGTATGCCTTCAATTTTGAATAAATCCCCAACAGTGTCACCAACAAAGCACCCCCACACCATCACACCTCCTCCTCCATGCTTCACGGTGGGAACCAGGCATGTAGAGTCCACGGAGGTTGGAACCTAAGATCTCAAATTTGGACTCATCAGATTTTCACTGGTCTAATGTCCATTCCTTGTGTTCTTTAGCCCAAACAAGTCTCTTCTGCTTGTTGCCTGTCCTTAGCAGCGGTTTCCTAGCAGCTATTTTACCATGAAGGCCTGCTGAACAGTCTCCTCTTAACAGTCGTTGAAGAGATGTGTCTGCTGCTAGAACTCTGTGTGGCATTGACCTGGTCTCTAATCTGAGCTGCTGTTAACCTGCGATTTCTGAGGCTGGTGACTTGGATAAACTTATCCTCAGAAGCAGAGGTGACTCTTGGTCTTCCTTTCCTGGGGCGATCCTCATGTGAGCCAGTTTCTTTGTAGCGCTTGATGGTTTTTGCAACTGCATTTGGGGACACTTTCAAAGTTTTCCCAATTTTTCGCACTGACTGACCTTCATTTCTTAAAGTAATAATGGCCACTCGTTTTTCTTTACTTAGCTGATTTTTTCTTGCCATAATACAAATTCTAACAGTCTATTCAGTAGGACTATCAGCTGTGTATCGACCAGATTTCTGCACAACGTAAAAGTGGTGTAATACTCTGACCACATTGCTGACAGCAGTGATCTGGGAGTCAGAGATGCTTCCACGGGTCTTCCCCATACTGTTCTCATGTTATTTGAGCACTGTTCCCATCGATTTGGGCAATTTTTAGGCCCTCTGCACACCGCCGGGGGATCCGCCTGAAAAATGCTCGAGTTTCCCATAGACTTAAATTGGGCTCGTTGCTCGGGTTGAGCACCCGAGTATTCCTATTTGCTCGACCCGAGCAACGAGTACCCGAGCATTTTAGTGCTCGCTCATCACTAGTCACCACACAAGTGTTCTATTGGATTAAGGTCCTGGGATTGTGCTGGCAACTCCATAACCTCAATTTTGTTGGACTGGAAACAAGATTTTGCTTGTTTACTGGTATGTTGTCTTGGCATATCCTCTTCAGCATAAGGCAACATGACCTCTTCAAGTATTTTAATATATGCAAACTGGTCCATGATCCCTGGTATGCGGTTAATTGTTCCGGCACCATAGTAAGAGAAACATGCCTATATCATGATGCTTGCACCACCATGCTTCATTGTCTTCAGAGTTGCTTGAATGCAGAGTTTGGGAGTCATCTGACGAACTGTCTGCGGCCCTTGGACCCAAAAAGAACAATTTTACTTTCATCAGTCCACAAAATGTTTCTCCATTTCTCTTTAGGCAAGTTGTTGTGTTCTTTGGCAAATTGTATCCGCTTCAGTACATATCTTTTTTTTAACAGTGGGACTTTGCGGGGACTTCTTGCTAAGAGATTAGCTTCACACAGGCATCTTCTAACTGTCACAGTACTCACAGGTAACTTGAGACTGTGTTTGATCATCTTGGAGCTGATCATTAACTGAGCCTTTGCCATTCTGGCTATTCTTCGATCAATTTGAATAGTAGCGTTCTGTTTTCTTCCATGTCTCCAATCAACTTTTTAATCAAAGTACGCTGTTCTTCTGAATAATGTCTCGAACTACCCATATTTCTCAGGCTTGCAAGGATAAATGCATGTACAACATGTGCTGGCTTTACCCTTAAATAAGGGCCACCTGATTCACACCTGTTTCTTCACAGAATGATTGACCTCACTAATTAAACTTCACACTGCTATTATTTTGAGCACATCCCCTTTCAATTAATTATTCAAGTGCACAGATTCAAAGACATGCAGATCTTGAATGCTGAGTCTGTTGGTTTTCTTAGAATCCACTGCACCAACTGGCAAATTGTTTGACATGTGGTAATATAATTTATACCAAAAACAGTGATTAATCTGGTTAGTCATATTAAACTGCTATTATTTTGAATACTATTGTATATGGTTAATCCCTGTGTGACTGTTGAGTATTAAACCATGGGATTCTTGTAGGACTCGCAGACAGAACTGAGGAGGAACAAACTATTTTTGAGTGGGCATATTGTAAGGAGCTAAATTTTGAGAAATATGGATCTCTTTATCCAGATCTAGAGACCATGGACACAACTAATTCTTCTACAAGGATAAGAGCCTATTCAGATATTCAGAGTTTTTCTGTCGTATGGTCTGAATCTTAGGGAGAGTGAATCTGATTTTATATTTTTTTAATACCAGGTGTGAATTTCACCATAAAATAATATCTATAACAATTAAAGCTCAAAAGGCATGAAAAGATACTCATGGTGCCATTCAGGAGTATTAAATCTGCCACTCATCTCCTTCTCTAGTTCCGATCAAGTTATAAGCCCCTTAAGATGAAACCTCGGGTTTTGCCTCATACAGTGGCATGTAAAAGTTTGGGCACTCCTGGTCAAAATTGCTGTTATTGTGAACAGTTAAGTAAGTTGAAGATGAAATTATTTCTAAAAGGCCTAAAGCTAAAGATGACACATTTCCCTTGTGTTTTAGGCAAAAAAAATATTTTCATCTTTTACATTTTAAAAATTACAAAAAGGAAAATGGGCCGATGCAAATGTTTGGGCATCCTGCATGGTTAATACCTAGTAGCACCCCCTTTTGAAAGTATCACAGCTTGTAAACACTTTTTTGTAGCCAGACAACGGTCTTTCAATTTTTGTTTGAGAGATTTTCATCCTTTCTTCCTTGGAAAATTCTTCCAGCTCCGTGAGATTCCTGGGTCATCTTGCATGCACTGCCATTTTGAAGTCTAGCCACAGATTTTCAATGATGTTCAGATTAGGGGATTGTGAGGGCCATTCTAAAACCTTCAGCTTGTGCCTTTTGAGGAAGTCTATTGTGGATTTTGACTTGTGTTTAGGATCATTATCCATTTGTTGAAGTCATCCTCTTTTCAACTTCAGCTTTTTTACAGTTGGTGTTATGTTTGCATCAAGAATATGTTGAAATTTCATTGAATCCATTCTTCCCTCTACCTGACAAATTTTCCCCATGCCATTGGCTGTGCGACACAATCCCAAAGCACGATTGATCCACCGAGATGGCAAGATGTTCTATTCCTGAAATTCTGTGCCCTTTTTTCTCAACACATATCTTTTAATTATTCTGGCCAAAGAGTTCTATTTAAACTTCATCAGTCCACAAGACTTGTTTCACAAATGCATCACGCTCATTTAGATGTTCTTTTGCATAGTTCTGATGCTGAATTTTATGGTGAGGACGCAGGAGAGATTTCTTCTGATGACTCTTTCATGAAGGCCATATTTGTGGTTGTGACGTGTCTACTCGTAAAGCCCGTGTTTTACCCTGGGTGTTGGGGGACTCGGTGTCGGGCCCCGTGATGGAGAGGTGGGATGCTGCCGTGGCCCGGGCCTGACCCGTGCTCAGGGCTGTCACACTAGTAAGAGATGGTATGGGCTTGTCCGGGTTGAGTGGCTGATTTTAACGATTACGCCACCTGTGGTGCCTGGTGAAGGGCCACCAGCGCCACTGCAGTCCGCCGAGGCCTGGTGTTATGGCGACCAAAGTTCTCGCTGCTCCCCACAGGCGGAGCAAGGCCTCAGGGCAGAGGGACAGGAGGATGGGGGTGGCTGTAGAGGAAGACGGGCGCCGCGTCGTGCGGTGTAGCGCAGAATAAACAGTCCAGAGGCCATAGGGGTGAACTTCCAAGGCTTTACTCACTTTAGAGATGGCAGAAGGAAGGCGACTCCCTGCTCCTCGTGGAGTCCTGCGGTCACCAGGGACGGGGGTCCAACAACCTCCGAGTAAATCCAGCATTCAGTCGCGACCTTACACCAGAGTGTTCCTGAACTACAAACCGAATCCTTTCCTGTCCTTGTGTGCGTAGATAGGCCGGATCTCCCTTTGAGCTCCCCTCAGAACAAGGGTACAGGTGGCAATTCCTCTCCATCCGATACCCGGTGGGATCCTCTGGGCCTAGCCGGGCTTTCCCATCCAGGACGTAGAGTAGCAAGGTCGGGTGTCGGGGGCCGGTACCCCCTTTTGCAGCCGGAGTCCCTCTGACTATATCAGCATGGCGAGGACAGGTGGCGTAAACCGCTCCGTCTGCATCCTGCCTGGGATCCATTTGCTGTGGAGCCCCGATCTTAGGCTCCGGGCCTTCTTGATCTTGGTTCTTGGTGGGGTTGAGACATTCCGTGTCTACAACCTACCTCTCGTCCCAAGACCAGGGTGCGAGGGCTGTGTCCCTTGCCGGTGCAGGCCCAAACAGGATCTGCGCTCCCGGAGGGAAGTCACATTACACACAGTATTTTGACAGCACAGTACGACCAAGGCCGACTAGCCAGGTTGCGCCAAAGAGAGGAAGCACTCTGGACCAACTAATTAACTAGTGAGAACTAGCAGAAGGACCAAGATCAAAGATGGCTTTTTATTAAATATCAAATCCTAAAGTGTAACTAACTTGTAAGTCCTCCACCCTCACCCACTAACTGGTTCCTACCACATTGTGTTCCCCAGTCTCCCTGTAACCAGGGGAGCAGCACCTAGTGCATACTAGCTCCCTCTGGTGGAGAAGTGTGGTGTTGGATGCAAAAGGTTAGGTCATGACTATCACACTGGCCTTACCTCAGAGGAGGAACACCACACTCCATTAAAGAAGTGCAGCATCCCTGTGGCGGTCGAACCCTCAGGGGCGCCACATGCCAGTGTCTCTGAGCAGTAGAACAATGTACCACAACTCCAGAGTCTGTTAAATCCTTCTAAAGGTATTTTGCAGTCAAGCCGTAGTTCTGATTTGCCTTTCTAGCAATCCTAAGAGCAACTCTAACTGAAATTTTGCTTGGTCTTCCAGACCTTATCTTGACCTCCACTTTTCCAGTTAGCTGCTATTTCTTAATTAAATTTCCAACTGAAGAAAGGGCAACTTGAAAACGCTTTGCTATCTTCTTATTGCCTTCTCCTGATTTGTGGGCCTGTACCATTTTCATTTTCAAAATGCTAGGCAGCTGCTTAGAAGAACCCATGGCTGCTGTTTTTTGGCACAAGGTTAGAGGATACTGGGTTTTTATAAAGCTGGGAAATTTGCATCACATGGCCTTTCCTAATGATGATAGTGAAAAATCCTTAACCCTAGCAGGCTAAAAAAGGTCTGAAGAATATGGAAAAGGTATGTGCCGGCACCATCTGCTGCGACTCCCTTGCAAACACTGGATTGGATGGAACTCAGACTCCACAGGACTTTGGGTGTGTTAATTGTAGCACAGTAGGCATAACATCAGGAGCAGAAGGAAAATCGCACTCACCATCCCTTTAAAACATCTTCACTTTATTCAGGAAATTAAACCATCGGGTAGCAGGGGTGACGGAATGCATATCCTCCATGCATTCCTTCTACTCCTGATGTAATAAAGGTCTGAAACCTTGGTCAAAGTTATCTGAGCACACAAATCTCCAACGGTGCCCAAGCTTTTGTAACAGCCCATTTTCCTTTTTGTAATTTTTGAAATGTAAAAAATTACTATATATATTTTTTGCCTAAAATACAAAGGAAATGTGTCATCTTTAACATTAGGCCTTTCATCTTTAACTTGCTTATCTGTTCACAATAACAGTAATTTTGACCAGGGGTGCCCAAACTTTTACATGCCACTGTAGGTTACACTATACCTTCAAACTAACTGTTCTGCAGAAACACACATACTCCTGGCACTAGTATCACCCAGCGATGCTAACAATACCTCCATTGCTAGTGCTGTTTGTAGAGCAAGTACAGTGCTTCCTAGTGACAGAGGCAGAGGTCATTGGAGCAAGGCACTGAGGAATCAGGTTAGGTGCATGGAGATTGACTTCAGCTTTCATTTATGCAGTTTGTATTGTGATTTTTGGTGAAAGATCCACTTTTATATAAAGCAAGAATAACACTCCTTAAATTTAGAAAGGTAAATGCCCATAACAAACACAGATCGATGATATAGCAAGTTGATCAAAACTTGTTCACAAAAATACAACAATGAATAGCTCTTTTCATAAATAGGGTCATTCACACATTTGTTTGTCCTTCCTCTCCATACTAAAACATTACATCCTTTTCCTGCTGCTGAAATCTCACACTGCTTAGTACAATCTGCAGCTGACAGACTGGGTGGGTGGAGATTGAGCTAAACTCTCATAAGGGATAATACAGCCATTCTGCCATGGATTTTCAGACTAAATACACCAAACTCATCATTTCTACAGGATAACTGATAAATGTATGGCCACTGGGGATTCAACTACTGGGACCTCAATGTTCACGAAACCAGGGGTGCCAACATTCCCTGTGAGAGCAGTAGTGAACATACGGTGCCACAATTACTGTATATTTTCTGTCTATAAGAGTCATGGTCGCACATACTCACTATTACTCCATTCAAACGGGGAACTTTACTACCCCTAGTCTCAGGATTGGTGAGGTGTTACCAGCAAGACCCCAGGAATCATATATTTAAAAATCTATCCTGTGAATAAGTGATAAATGTGAAACATGAAAAGCATTTAAGGGACAATTTACAATAATTTACAATAACTAATAATGTATATTATAATACAAACGCATGGTGTATATTGTGAGGAATTACTTCCTAACTATAATTTTGACTGCTAATAGCCAATAGGCAAATGTGTAATGATAGTAGAAATACAATTATAATTACCTACCTGCATTCATAATTGTGATAATTGGCTTAACGGCGAGCTTCAGTAAATCCTGTTAAATGACTACCTTGTTACTTTTGTATCTTGCTTTGTCAATTCATTGCTAACAGCAACAAAGGAACATCTGATTCCAACTCAATCTGTACTCACACATTAGCCAGTCCGTTTTATATTTGTGTTATAAATGTTATGTTAGTATTTCATCTGCAAGCAAAATGGACGTATTACCAAGCGTTTTTTAAGCGTTTTCGCTGCAGAAATTCCGCGGCAAAAATGCTTGAAAAATGCATAGTGGGCACGCAGCCTAACATAACAATTACCTATTGAGTGTCAATTTAACCCCTCAGTGACCGAGCCAATTATGTCATTAATGACCAAGCCAAATTTTACAATTCTGACCAGTGTTACTTTATGAGGTAAGTAGTCTGGAACGCCTCAATGGATCCCAGATTGAGATTGTTTTATGGTGACATATTGTACTTCATGATAGTGGTAAAATTTCTTCGATATCATTTGCATTTATTTGTGAAAAAAACGGAAATTTGGCGAAAATTTTGAAAATTTAGCAATTTCCAAACTTTTAATTCTTATGCCCTTAAATCAGTGAGATAAGTCACACAAAATAGTTAATAAATAACATTCCCCACATGTCTAATTTACATCAGCACAATTTTTGAAACAATTTTTTTTTTTGTTAAAAAGTTGTAAGGGTTAAAGCTGACCAGCAATTTCTCATTTTTCCAACAAAATTTACAAAACAATTTTTTTTAGGGACCACATCACATTTGAAGTGACTTTAAGGGGTCTATATGACAGAAAATGCCAAAAAAGTGACACGATTCTTAAAAATGCACCCCTCAAGGTGCTCAAAATCACATTCAGGAAGTCTATTAACCCTTCAGGTGCTTCACAGGAACTGAAGCAATGTGGAAGGAAAAAATGAACATTCAACTTTTTTTTTCACAAAAATTTTACTTCAGACCCAATTTTTTTTTTCCACAAGGGTTTCAGGACAAAATTGACCGTAAAATTTGTTGTGCAATTTCTCCTGAGCATGCAGTTACCCCATATGTGGATATGTGGGGGAAAACCACTGTTTGGGCGCACAGCAGGGATTGGAAGGGAAAGAGCACTTTTTGAACGCAAAATTGTCTGGAATTGAGAGCCCCTGATAAGCCTAAACAGTGGAAACCCCCCCACAAGAGACTCCATTTTGTAAACTACACCGCTCAAAGATTTTATCCAGGGTTATAGTGAGCATTTTGAACCCACAGGTACAACACAGAATTTGATAACAATAGGTTGTCATATTGAAAAAGTAAATTTTTTTTCACAAATCTTGCTCTAGCCCCAAATTTCTAACTTTTGCCAAAGGTAACACTGAAAAGTGGACCCCACAATTTGTTACCCACTTTCTTACGAGCGCAGCGAAACCCTGCATGTAGTCAAAAAGTTCTGTTTGGACAGACGGCAGGGCTTGGAGCAGAAGGAGCAAAGCAGGATGTATGCCTGCTCTGCGCTGAATGTTATGCAGGGCATTAGTATTTTTTATATGCCTGCCTAACAAAAATTCCTAAACCCAATCTAACACTACTAGATCTAACACTACTAGACCTAAACCTAATCTAACACTAGAATTTTTTTATACTGTATATGTTTTTTTTCTTTTGAAAAAACTGTAAGCCTAACCCTAATAAGCCTAATTCTAATAAGTATTGCCCTAATAAGCCTAACCCTAATAAGCTTAACCCTAACCCAAGTAATGCTAACCCTAAGTAACCCTAACCTTAATATCCCTAACCCAAATTCTATCCCTATTAACCCTAACCCAAATTGCAAAGAAAAAAAATATAACAGTTATAAAAAAAAATGTAATTTGACATAGGGGTGCGATCATTGAGGTTTAGGAGATTTACTGAAACTATTATTAGGGGCTTTTCATCAATGTGATAGGGTCTATCACAGTAATCAAAAGCCATCAGACAATGAGAAAAATCCCTGCTGTTGGTGGGTGCAGGGAGGCAGATCTTGGCTGGGGCACTGCGCATGCACCTGCCATTTTCTTTCGTCAGAAGGAGGAGGAGGACCAGGGGATCGTGGATCCAGTACCTAAGGTACCGTGGGGGCTTAAATCAGACTTTTTTTTGTGGTCGTCGTTATTCCGTGAATAACAGTGATCACGTGACAGGGGACTGTAAAAACCGGCCTTGATCATGTTTAGCTGAGATCCCGGAGATTTTCCGACGAAGGGAGGTGCTACACTTTTATTCCTCAGCTCCGTTAAACAGCGGCGCTGAGGAATAAGTACCCTTAATGACCACTGTGAAAGGGCATATCGATGGTCGTTAAGGGGTTAATTAAATCAGGATTATATAAAATCAGTTATAATATCTGCAATGTGCTCAGATGTTTAATCACAGAGGTTGTCCCAAATCTGAAGCATTTTTATGTAAGTTTTGGGGCTAAAGGAGATATGGCATGGCATGGGTGTGATAAGTGTCCAGATTTATAATGCAATATGAGATACGTCCAATATTCTTTTGCAATAGTGAAATTCTGCAGCCGTGTTTTGCAATCAAAGTGGAGTACCAGTTTAGTAATTCACAAAGTCAGCTCTAAAGGAGAGGGACTTGAGAGGGTTTAGTAACAAGAGCCATAACACTTGTCTCACTTAAGGGGAGTCTGTCACCAGGTTTTTGCTATGTAATCTGAGAGAAACATGCTATAGGGGCAGACACCCTGATTACAGTGGTGTATCACTAACTAAGCTGCTTGCTGTAGTTTTGATAAAATCAATGTTATCACTAGAAGACTAGTAGACCTGCTACCAGGTAGTCCAACTACGCCCCCACCACTGATTAGCAGCTTTCTGCCCATGTACACTAATTAGTGGTGTGGGTGGGGTTATACAGAGCTTTTCATTCAGAGAACTGGTAGGTCTGCAGCAGAAAAAACAGTAATGTTATCAAAACTCCAGCAAGAAACCCTGCAAGTGACACATCGCTGGAATCAGAGTCTTCGCCCCTACATTATGCTGCTATCAGATGGGGTAGCAAAAACCTGGTGATAGATTCCCTTTAAGACCACCACAGCCATTGGGCTTCTTTAAAGCTAATTTGCATATAGAATAAAGTGAATTAGTCTACTAACAGTTATTGGTTTAGTATGGATAAATCTGCTCACAGACTACGACCCATAGACACAAAAGCTACAAAAGCTACGGGGAATCATATTGTATATGGTCTGCTGTCCCTTACTACTTGAATAGAAAGTTATTCAGGTGAATCATTTTTATACTGCATAAGACAATTCTCTACAGATAAAAGACTCTTCAAAAATATGTCTGGTATAATATAATGCAATGCAGAAAAGGAATACCACAGCTTCTACCATTGCAAATGTTTGAACAAAGATTATCATATGAAGTTCTTGTGTAGCCCCTCGTGTTGTAAATGTCTCCCTTACAAGCTAAGGCTGCATTTCCTGTTTTAAAAGATATTATATTTCTTATTTCTCAAATATTAAAGCTATCCAGCATTACCGCAGGCTAGAACAGTCCACAGGATGATGTTTTCATAGCACTTTATATTGGATACCAGGGGGTCTCTCCCTTGTAATGAAAACTTTATTTTTGACAAGAGAAAAATTCCTTCAGTAAAAACAAATGAATATTTCGGATTAATGATTAAAGAATGACTGCCTCAGATTCATGATTCGATCCACATCAATTCCTGTTTTAAGTTATAAAGTCATATTAAAGTGGTTACCTTTTTTCTACAAACTTTGCATAACTAATGGTACAAGCAGAAATTATACATTTTGTAATATATCTTATCAGAGAAATATGCTTCTTCTCCTCCTTCTTTTCTCCTCTGCCTCCTGAACTCATCATTCACTCAAATCCATCTTGTTTTTACCATGCCTGACTGCCAACTTGCTGAAGGATAAGATTATAGATTACTATTGAAATCTATGGAGAGGGATTCACAGCTACACTCCTCAGTATTGTTGTATAATTTTTTCTATGCTTCTGCTGTATTGAACAAGTGCTACATGAATATATGAGAGCAGTAATCCCTCATGTCTCTGTGTAGCGTGTATGGGAGAGAGACAGAAAAACTGATGAAAAATGCAAGATACAAGTCATATACAGTGTTTTGATGAAATATTCATACCCCATGGACTTTTCAACATTTTTTCACGCTACACCCTCAAACTTAAATGTACTTTATTGGGATTTTATGTGATATATCAACACAAAGAAGCAAGTATTTGTGCAGTGTAACTGAAATAATACACGGTTTTCTAATTATTTTAAAAATATAAATCTGAAAAGTGTGATGTGCATTTGTACTCGGCCCTCTGTAGTCTGATACCCCTAGATAAAATCCTGAATGACCAACTGAGTCTACCTGTGTGTAAAGTATTCACAGTATAACTACAGCTGTTCTGTTAACAACCTGTGAGGTTAGTCTGAGAACATTAGGGCTCAAACAGCAGAGCTACAATGTAATGGTTTTGATCAAGTCCATAACTTAGTCCCATTGAAAATCTGTGGCAAGACTTGAAAATTGTTGTTCACAGACGCTGTCCATCCAATCTCACTGCGCTAGAGCTAGTTTGCAAAGAAAAATTAGGAAAAATTAATTTCTGCCTCTAGATGTGCAAAGCTGGTAGAGACAGACCCAAAAAGACTTGAAGCAGTAATTGCAGTGAAAGGAGGTCCTACAAAGTATTGACTCAAGGGTTTGTATATAAATGCACGTCGCAATTTTCACATTTTTTTTAAATTTAGAAAACAATGTATAGTTCACGTTTATATCACATAAAATCCAAATAAAATACATTTAAGTTTGAGGGTTAATAGGAAAAAATGTGGAAAAGTTCACAGGATATGAATACTTTCTCACGGTACTGTAATGGCCATAAATGGTGTTAACAGTAATGATTCTTTAAAGAGGTTGTCCACTAATTAACAAACCCCCCTTAATTCCTTTAGTGACCCACATGAAATAAAAAAACCCCACATACTTACCACCCAGACTGGTGCCACTCCTGCAATGTTGGCGCTTTGATTCCCGGTAGTCTACCCGGATGGAATAGTGAAGGCTGCAGCCATCCCATGACATACAATGTCATGTGACCACCAGGAATGATAGCACTGACATTGCAGGAGGTAAATGTATATTATTTGTATAATATGTGGAGCACTTAAACAATTAGAAAAGGACTGGCAGTAATGGATGACCCCTTTAATAATGTGCTTTTGATGCTGTCATAGAAGCAGGGCATGGGACGCTGGGTGTCAAGTATGGTGGGAGTAGCTGAAAGCAGCTACTGCTATGGGGCGTTAAATTAGTATAGCTATGTAAAGTTTCCATTGAATTTAATACTGGTTATAGCTCTAAGAAATCAAGATTTGTAGCTGTGAAAAATCCATGTATAGTAAGCGCTGTCAAGTGATGGCTGCATGCTGCCGCAATTATATTATTCATTATATTAGAAAGAATTACACTATGCAGATATATTATAAAATTTCTTCCCAGGGTGGTTTAGGGTTTGAAATTCTTCTTTAAATTGCTTCTTTAGTCGCTTTTCTTGATGTAAACCATGGAGCTCCGGTCTTCTACCTCCTACATCTCTGGGATCCAGGCCACGCTCCAGAATTTTGGATCTTAAGTCAGAGTGTTGAACAGTAATTTCAATAAAATTATTATAGTTAGTAAAGCTCTCATTGGGACATATCCTACATTTTGGGCTCTGTGATTTCTGTATTCACCTATGTATGCTATGTAAACACTGAAGATAATAACCAATGTACATAAGTTATTACATTTTGTTTTACATTTTATGTAGTCTTAAGCAGATAATTTGAAATTCCAATTTGCTGGCTTTGTAAAATTTTCCTCAAAAATGTAATAAATTTGCCACAAATCACAAAGCTAAAAAGCCTTTCTTGTATGGAAAATTCATTGTATAACACTCAGAGTTCCCCTTAGAGTCTATTGAAGCAGCATGTTTAACTACACAGTGCACTATCAGACTTTCTAGGTTACTTATATTGTATAATTGTTCAAAAATCATCCCTTCTTAGGGACAAATGCATGTCTTGCTGTTGCTTCTACACAGGCAGTGCAAATGGAAGAAGCAGTGGCATTTTCACTCAGCTGGGTCCTCAAAAGGTTTGCTAATCACAAACTGAAGAATCAATTACCAAGGCTTTTTATCAAGCCATCCAAAAATTATCCTCATATTAAGGGAGACAAAATAGCAGTACTGTTTCCAAAGTGAAGAAGATATGGCTTGTTGTTACCAAGCCTTTTCAAAAATTCGCCCTCTTTGAGAGCAGTTTCATGTTTGTGTACCCCCAAAAGGGTTCTTTTTGGAGCATTACAGTAAAACACAGTGAGCAGCCAGGAAATATGTGGCTGACTTAGCTTTGCAGTGAATGTGGCAGGAACAGTACAATAGAAAGTTAGGACCGGGCAGGCTAGGAGATATGTGGCAGAATAGGGCCAGCAAGGCAGCAGCTGTTCTGTCTAGCACTATGAAACACATTGGGAAGTCAATAGATTTGTGGCTGGCAAGGTTGTTCAGTGGCTGTGGCAGGAACAGCATGTTAGAGAGTTAGGACAGGGCAGGCAAGTAGATGTGTGGCAGTAAAGGGCTAGCATCAGCAGCACTGGGAGCAGTATAATCTAGTACACCTAGGAGATTTGTGGCTGGCATGGCTGAGCAGTTTCTGCGGTAGGAGCAACACAGTAGAGAGTCAGGACAGGGTAGGCAAGGAGATGCTTGACAATTTAGGGCCAGCAACAGCAGCCCCTGCAGCAGGAATACTACATTATAGATAACATGATAGATAGGGAGGAGATGCCGGCTGAATGTGGGCTATCTTTATTGTTGCCAACAGATGTAGAAGACAGTCAATAGACAATCAGCCAGACAGATGGTATGGCTGATTTAATCATTGACATCAGCCATTGGTGCATGAAAACTGCTCTGATCTATGCCTGATTCATTTTGACAAATGTTAGGTTTTCCACACTTTTGGCAGATAACCTAATCCACATCTGTGTGATAAATCCACCGGCCACGCTGAGTACCCCCTCGGCATTACACTGGAGTCTGGACATGACAATATGCCCATAGCAAACTGGGCCTGTTCTTGCCACGTGTCCAATTTGTTGACCTAGAAGTCTTTGGGATTTGGGCTCAGAGAATCTTCCCGTTGAAAAAACACAATCTATGTACAACTGATCTCGACTGTTTAGATGGTGCGTATGTGTTTGTTGAAGTGTGCCGAGTTATTGCAATGAGAAATAAAACATTTGGTCCATCATGTCAAATATACTGTAGATTTTTCTGTTGTAGGCGTAACGCTGGCACAGATGGGAGAAAGTTGTGCAGCGTGGATTGCAGAGGGGTCTGCTAGTAAGTTTTGTGGGAAGCGAAAGCTTGCAGAACAGGTAACAGAACTTATCTTGGTAATAATCCAATTTGTACTCCCATGTGGAATCTGGAAAAATTGTCCCCATTTCACATTTATGGTAAGGATCTAAAAGCGTGGCTAACCAATAGTCATCCCTTTACTTTATGTTGAGAATATGTTTGTCCTTCCACAAGCATTGCAACATACAGCTTACCAGGCTCGCCAGCATGACCAAGAACCGTTGTTTCATTGTGATTAGTGTTGAGCGAATTTGTTCAGCATTTCAAATTCGGGTTCGTGTTCGGGGTTCCGGCTTATTTGCACCAAAAAATCGGCTCCGCCCATGAACATCCTTGATTTGCCACGCTGTCACGCAGATGTTGGTTGTAATGGCCATAATCATTATCATCATCATCATCATTTTCACTCTGAACAACCACATGGCCCGTGTAAATGAAAGCCATAATTAGGAGAACTCCTCTGGAAAGTGACGATGGTGGGAATTGGTGGACTGGTATTTTACTGGACTGTCTCTGCTAGCAGTGTGGAAGATAGCTCAGTTCAGACTAATGAATGACCATGATGCTTATGCGAATTGTCAATCTAGAAGAGCACACCGCCCTAGGCAAAAATTAAGTCAGGAGGCAAAGGAGCAGTGTGGTAATGAAGAAACAAGCTAAGACAAACCCTTTGATGTGAATAGGTTGAGTTAATATGATATACTGTATGTCATTGCAGTTATTTGTTCTGATATGCAATATGTTGTTTATACAGGGATGTTATAAGGTAAATTACAATAAAGACACCATAATTTTCTATCACTGTTTTCCATTAAGTTTTATTAAACTTAATGATCTACATAATAATAGTAATTTAGTGAATAAATAAATAGCAAGTTTATTGGATTTTATTCTGTACATATATAGTAATGTATGATTATTGTACAATAGCCAAAACACAGAAAAGCAAAATTGTTTCAACTACGAAGTGACATTTCTAATGTTCTCCTCTTTTGGTAATTTTTCACACTTCAGATTAACACTTATAAAAAGGAAACTAAAAGCCGATTAATAGTAGTTTGGATCCTATTCACAAGACACTACCTTAAATAGAAAACTGCTTGCATCTGCTTTCAAGTCTTTGCTAAACCATTAGTTAGACTTTTTGAGACCTTGGAAAAATAAACTGAAATAGACTTGAATACAACGAAATGTTATATATGAATACATAACAAAAAATAAAGAAAAATATTTTTTTTGCCCAACTGCACACCACCAAACTGTCCCAAATCCAGTAGGAAATTCCCAAATTTGGGAAGCTGTCCTGATGTCAACTGTATTAGTGTCCTAAGGCATACATCGGTCTGAGGCTCAGTGACCTAGCATTCATGAGGACCCATGGAAGCACTGGCCAGATCTATGTAGAGTGGTCAGATATGCTAGGCTGATCAGTCTATGGCAGGTGGTAGCCCCTTAGAGATCCACAGCAGCACTATAGGTTGGGAGAAATCTGGAAACCCCTTTAAGTGCAACCTATCTGTAGGTCAGCCTCTGGAACATTGCACAGTCTCCCACGTCCAGTAAAGAACCCACTCATTTTTTGACTTAAAGTTACAGTTTGCAAGCTTCAAGTATTTTGTACTGCTAAGCATGAAACTGAATTCACTTTGTGTTTTACCCTCATGTTAGTTATGTTTGAAGCTCTTGAAAACGGGATTCAGGCGTATGTGCTGATGATGCCATGATGCATATGGAGTCACTATGTGTCTGTTGGACATCACTTTTGGCCGTATACGCCTATTTGCGGGCTCCAAGACTTGATTGACTGTGTTTTGGAACTTGCCTCAAAAGGGCAGATATGGTTGAAAATGATGTCTGATAGAGCACAAAGTGACTCTTTCTGCATCATTACAGTTAATAGCCGCGTCAGTATAATCATCTGAATCCAGTTTTCCAGGGCTTCAGATGTAAGCCCCGAAGGAACAACTGATGTGAGGGTACAATGTGATGTGAACATAGCCTAATTTGCGACTAGCAAGTATATTGTGCCACCTGGTTGGATTTACAACAATCTGATCATTTTTAAAAATTAGCACCTCAACTTTCAAGTTTTCTCTGAAACAGGGTCCATGCAAGAGCCGTAGGTAATGGAATTGTATTGCTTACATTTAATCATAATGTATTACTTAATACTTGGTTCACCTGTATAGTTGGTTTTAAGGGAATGTCTCATATATTTAAGTTAGGCTTCAGTAATTAAATGTAATTCTGTATAATAAAATAATGTAATTATGATTCTGCTTAATATTATAGCTACTTATTTCTTTTTGACTTGGTATGGATGCTTTATGGCAGCAGCAATGACTGGGTTTCCATTGATAAAAAATGTCAACAGGTTTATATGCTGATTAGGTAGAGATGGAATAAAGACCATGACCCAGGGAGTGTCATGGATGCTGTGAACAAGATCTTCTTATTTGTGTGTAAAAGGCTTGTGGCTTCTCCCCGCCCGCTGCCCTCTAGTGACATGTCTCTCCCTAGACATGCAGGGAGAGACCCATCACTGCAGGGCAGCTGTCGAGAGAAGCTGCAAGGGACCCGCCTGTCTGACTAGTCTCCCATGTGGCTCGGTCCCCTGCGGCTATTAAACTGTGTTTTCTCTGAAACGCTCCAGCGTTTCAGAGTTAAACATATATTGCTGAAATCATGCAACCAGTATCTGATGCATGCTGCCCGTAGATCATGCAGCAAGTATCAGCTGTCGGGTTCTCTTTAAACTCCAGAAGAAATTAAATAAAACCTAACAAGAATATGCCCCTCATTGACTTTGAATGGAGGGGCAGACCACCTCTCTATTTACATTAGGGTCAATGGACATTGGAGGGTCCCAGAGTTCAGATCCCCCACAATCTAGCAATTTTTCTTCTTGATAGGTAAACCTGAAAATAACAGGAATACCCCTTTTATTATGATGTATTGATGGAAGAGTAATAATAATTTATTCAGAATTTATTCTCACTTATTCAGAAGTGAGAGAGACTATATTTTTTTGCAAGGCTCTAAAATAATATCTTCCATATTTAAATATCTATCTACTTGGATTGATTAAAAGGTCTAGAGTTCAATTATGAGTCTAAAGAACTATACAGTAAAGTATTATAGAGGATGCCAATGATTTGATATATGATGGTATAACACCAGTAATAATGAGAAAAAAACGTTAAAATGCCAACATCTTCGATTATATCTTACATCTAAACATTTTCAACCAAACACTCAAATAATTAGAGTCATACAAAGAAAGTGCATAAAACTAAGAGAAAGGTCTTTGTCTATTTTTAGAGTGTTATTCACACCTTTTTTTGCATGGTCCTGATAAATAGCTAGCCATTCAACAGATCAAACAAAGGGAAAAATACATAGACAGGAAAAAAAATGGTGCTTAAAGATTTTTCTTCTCCTCAAGCCATTTGATGTTTTCTCTGGCTGCTTCTTCATTTGTAAAGTACTTTCTCAAAAGTTTGCTATTAAACAAAACAAAGTGAAAAAAAAAATATATATTTTTTTCAAAATACAAAAAAAGATTGTAATAATTATATTTCATCTTAAATGATAGTTCTGTTGTGCATTTGCTGCTCTCCTGATAGTGATTAAATAGGGGGATATCTTAATCAGCGCTGACAACAACCAATTATTTGCCAGAGGAAAAACCATTTGTTTGAATTTGCCACTGGGCACTTTAAACTAATGTGCACTGTCAATCTAGATGCTAAACGGGCAGATTTGAGGCTCAATATTGACTTCTTGTTAAATTAAGGATCACTGTTATTTACCTTAGATTTGCCAAAAGGACAGTGTCCAAAGAATACGTGCACGTCTCATATAGTCGTTGTTTTTACATTGTGGTGGATTCAAGCTTTGATAGTAATGTTTAGTGAATGATATAAGTATTTTTAGATAATACAGCTGCTTTATATGATATCGGTTTCTTTGATTGGAAAAAATGTTGGTGATGGTTTAGGCTTTTCTCTGGCTTCCGGTTCTAGTCATACAGATGACAACACCTCACCAGAGGTATCCTTTCCTTTTTTCTCATCTAAAACATGGACAATTCCAGGTTTCAGTAATTGGTCATCTGATTCTATCTGACTTTTACTTTCTTCTACTTCACTGTATTTCCCTTTGGATTGTGTGGCCTTATTTAAGACCTCCTTTAAGCGATTCTTGAGTTCAACATCTGGACAGAAGATATATTCGTAGAGCAATCCTGCCATAACTGCTCCTATCACTGGGCCAACCCAGTACACCTAGGAAAAGATAATAATTATTAGTACTAACACTGGCTAGTAGTGCATAGAAACTTCCTGGCCTTTCACATTTTCTAGTTTTATTGTATATGTGCTTTTATTGGCTCATTTTTTTTCTCTCATTTGGGTATTCAAATCATTTTATGCCTGTTTAATTTGCGATATGTTGGATTTAATTTTATGACATTTTTTATATTCCCTTTTTTTTGCTCATATTGGGGGAAAATGGAAGGAAAAATAGAAAATATGTGTCTATTTTTCATATTTTATTCTCTTACTAAAGGCTTGCTAAAAAACATTTTTAAATTGTATTCCTTTTTTTCTGTAGAAATTATGTTTATGTATTGGACATATTTTCTTTTTCAAGGGGGTCGTGGCTATAAACAGTGAACTTAGTGGGGGTGTTTCCTGTTTTGGGTTTAATTTTGTTTATTTTTTTCTTGATTTATTTATTCATATACTGTACTCCCAATAATGCCCAATGGGGGCATTTTATACATAATACAATATTTGTATTGCACATTTACCCTGTAACTAGAGCAGATATATTAGCCCCAAGTTACAGGAGAAATTCAGCTTCTAGGCTGCACAGTAAAGCTGACTGGATCTCTTAGGACACAGCAGCTCCTGCTCCTTCCCTACTCTTAGCGATCACATGATCATTGGGTCTGGAGGAGGAAGCACTGTCAGTAAACATCACTCCATTTATATGAGGGATGCATAACATTGAAAGGTACTAGCGGTCAGTTCCCTAACAATTAATCAATATATCTCGCTCATAGGTAATAACTTAAATAACAAGAATAACACTTTATTATAACATTGGTGAAGATGTAATATTACTGGTGCTCCAGCCGAGCAGATCACTCATTCACTCCGAAGAGTAGCATTTGATATATACATCAATAATACCAGGTTCAACTTGCCATTAGTTTTTCTGTTCACTTTTCAAGACAAAGACATTATGAATATAGCATTTGTCCTGAGTAGTGTTGAGCGAATTTGTTCGGCATTTCAAATTGGCTCAGCCCATAAACATCCCTGATTTGCCACGCTGTCACGCAGGTGTTATCATTCACGCAGCACTAGTCCTCAGCCCCTTTTTTTTAAAAATGTATTCATTTAAGAAGACTAGCATGTATACATTCATGTACTGTATCTGCCTTATTTTTTGCACCCATAGAAATAGTTGATATTCATGTTAAATATACATTTTATGTTAATATTTTATTTTTATGAATATTATTACATTTTATTATGTATTTTACAACTATACAGCAATATTTGTTTTCCCTAACTTTTCCCTTTAATTATAAGCCATTCTTCACATATGATTCCAAGTTATTTTTAAACCTATAACATTCCGAGGAGAACTTTTCTTTTTTATCAACATAGCCTTATCTGGAATTGTTTTTTGTGGAATTAGTTATACATTTTTAATGGCACTATTGTGTGCCATGTATAACATATTTAAAAATATCTGTTTTTTTTGAGGGGGGTGGGAATTAGGAAAAAAAATAATTCTACAATTTTTTTTCTTTCATCATGTGAACAAATGATTTATGAACCTCAGTGGATCAGCACAATTATAGCGACACTAAATTTATATAAAGTTTTGCCAACACTTCTTTTTAAATAATTTTTTGTGTCACCATAGGTTAAAGGGAATATGTCAGCAGATTTTTGCTACCTAATCCGAGAGCAGACGCTTTGATTCCAGCAATGTTTCACTTACTTTTCTCCTTAGTGTAGTTTTTATAAAATCACTATTTTACCAACAGGATATTATCATTAGATAACTACTGCTGCCAGGTAATCCAAACCCGCCCCCACTAATGCTTGGCTGCTTTCTGATTATGCACAGTGTGCACAGAAATCTGCCAATAATTGGTGTGTGTGGGGTTATACAGAGCTCAGCATTCAGAGAACTGGTAGATCTGCAGCAGATAAAACAGTTTTTCAGTTTAAAAATTGAAGCACCCACAAAAGTAACACATCTCTGTAATCAGGGTCTCCATCTCTACATTATGCTGCTACCAGATGGGGTAGCAAAACTCTTGTGACAAATTCCCTTTAAATAATGGGATCAATTTGTAGCTTGGGATATAATAGATGCTGATTTTTTTGACAAGATTTAGTATTTTTATAAGGTAAGTTGTGGCTTTTAATCTTATCTTATATTTTTAAACAATTATTTAAACTTTTGCTTTATGTGTAAAATTAGTGTCCTTTGGGAATTAAACTTCTATGAGCTTGATTGCACGTGTGATACTTTTAGATTGCACGGTATTATTCTTATTAACCTCACACTTTCTCATTTTCTGAAGAGCAAATTCAAAGGAAACTCTAACCTCACACTTTATGATCAACAGGATCAAGAATGACTTTTTTTTCACACTGTGGTATGTGATTCTTCTGGGAAGGTGATTTGTGATGTATGGTGGTATTTGGTGTTGCCAGAGAAGACATATCGTCACTGCACTATAGTATTTGTTCACTGGTGAGACCCTTGCATTACCATAATGTGGAAAAAATTGAGAAGCCCTACTATAAAGCATCACACAAAATGCTCATGGTTCAGTAATATTAAACCATAGAAACTTCTGTGTCCAGGTAGTTGAAAACATAACTCTTAAGTCATGCCAACTGAAATAGAAAATACTGTTACTTGTAAGTAGAGATGAGCGGTGTTCGACTAGAACTGTTCGCCAATCTCAAATTCGAGCTGTTTTGGGCGGTGTTCGAGTTGTTCGACGAACCCGAACGATTTGCAAAAAATTCGGCTGTTCGAGGTTATGTTCGATAACTGTTCGTGCACCAAAAGCGTGTCCTGCATGTCTGGCGCTATTTAGAGCACCAATCATGCAGGGATTGTCTGCCACTCACTGTAATGCCACAGCCATGGTGGTTGTGGCATTACAGTGATTGCCCAAATCGATGGGAACAGTGCCAACAGTGAAACATGAAAAGTCGGCAATTCAGCAGCGGCATACACCTGTACCCGACAATTTAGAACCGAAAGAATAGAGCTTCACACATAGATTAGATAGATATAAACATGTCAGCCACATATATACGAAGTACAGTGAAAGTGCTGCTTACTGTACTTGTCATTTAGTGTAAAGGATTTATCAAAAAAAATAATAGTGTTTTCATGCACCGTCTCTTTAAAAAAGCCGGCCGGCAATTCAGCATCTGTACCCGACAATTTATAACAGACAGAATAGAGCTTCACACATAGATTAGATAGATAGAAACATGTCAGTCACATATATATGAAGTACTGTGACAGTGTTGCTTACTGTACTTGTCATTTAGCGTAAAGGATTTATCAAAAAAAATAATAGTGTTTTCATGCACCATCTCTTTAAAAAAGCCGGCCGGCAATTCAGCATCTGTACCCGACAATTTATAACAGACAGAATAGAGCTTCACACATAGATTAGATAGATAGAAACATGTCAGTCACATATATATGAAGTACAGTGATAGTGTTGGTTACTGTACTTGTCATTTAGTATTAAAATAAAGGATTTATTATTAAAAAAATTGGCGTGGGGTTCCCCCTAATTTTAGGCTCTAGCGGAGGTTAAGCAGACGGCTGGGGCAGATGTTTGAAGCCTGGGAAGGGGGTAATACCCACGGAGCTTCCCAGGCTACTAATATCAGCCCCCAGCTGAATACATAGCCTTTACTAGCTATTAAAATGGGGGACCCCCCCAAAAAAAATGACGTTGGGTCCCCCCTAATTTAATAGCTAGCAAAGGCTAGGCAGACAGCTGGGGGCTGATATTAATAGCCCAGGAAGGGAGCCATGAATATTGGCCCCCTCCCAGGCTAGAAACACCAGCCGTCAGCCGCCCCAGAAATGGCGCATTCATAGGATGCGCCAATTCTGGCACTTAGCCTCGCTCTTCCACGCTGCCCTGGTGCGGTGGCAGGGGGTAATAGGGTTGGGGTTGATGTCAGCTTATAATGCCAGCTGACATCAAGCCCAGGTTAGTAATGGAGAGGCGTCTATAAGACACCCCCATTACTAACCCCATAGTCAAAGTTAAAAAAAACACAAACACCCAGAATAAAGTCCTTTAATTGAAATAAAGACACAATCCTTTATTGTTCTAAATTAAACCATACTTACCGTCACGCCCATTCCAGCTGAAGCCAACGATCTCCTGCAATAAAAGAAAAATAATAAAGCAACCTCATCCTTACCTTTCCATGGTTCCCACGACAGCTTCAGCTCTGCTACATCGAGATGACAGGCTGGACCGCAGCAGAACGCTGCCATCCAGCCTCTCATCCCGCAGACACTGAGAAGCGCAGGCTTGCTTGCGCTGCTCAGCGTCTCTCTGTGACGACATCCAGATGAGCCGAGTTCATGTCCAATGAACTCGGCTCACCTCATGCACGTCACTGACATCGTGGGAAAATTCTCACGCTGAAGCGGTGAGTGCAGGAGAATTCTCCCACGCTGTCAGTGACGTGCATAAGGTGAGCTCATGTCCAATGAACTCAGCTCACCTCCTGCACGTCACTGACAGCGTGGGAGAATTCTCCTGCACTCAGCGCTTCAGCGTGAGAATTCTCCCACGCTGAAGCGCTGAGTGCAGGAGAATTTTCCCACGCTGTCAGTGACGTGCATAAGGTGAGCTCATGTCCAATGAACTCAGCTCACCTCCTGCACGTCACTGACAGCGTGGGAGAATTCTCCTGCACTCAGCGCTTCAGTGTGAGAATTCTCCCACGCTGAAGCGCTGAGTGCAGGAGAATTTTCCCACGCTGTCAGTGACGTGCATGAGGTGAGCCGAGTTCATTGGACATTAACTCGGCTCATCTGGATGCCCTCACAGAGAGACACTGTGGAGCGCAAGCAAGCCTGCGCTTCTCAGTGTCTGCGGGATGACAGGCTGGATGGCAGCGTTCTGCTGCGGTCCAGCCTGTCATCTCGATGTAGCAGAGCTGAAGCTGTCATGGGAACCATGGAAAGGTAAGGATGATGTTGCTTTATTATTTTTCTTTTATTTCAGGAGATCGTTGGCTTCAGCTGGAATGGGCGTGATGGTAAGTATGGTTTAATTTAGAACAATAAAGAATTGTGTGTTTATTTCAATTAAAGGACTTTTTTCTGGGTGTTGTGTTTTTTTAAAATACTTTACTAGAAATTCATGGTGGTCATGTCTAATATTGGCGTGACCCCATGAATTTCGGGCTTAGGGCCAGCTGATAATGCCAAGCTGGCCCTAACCCCTTTATTACCCAGTGAGCCACCGCATCAGGGCCCTGGATGAGTTGGGTACAGCGCCAGAAGATGGCGCTTCTATGAACGCGCCATTTTCCGGGGTGGCTGCGGACTGCAATTTGCAGCGGGGGTGGCCCAGAAAGCTTGGGCCTCCCTGCGCTGCGGATTCCAGCCCCCAGCTGCCTAGTTGTACCTGGCTGGACACAAAAACAGGGCGAAGCCCCACGTCAATTTTCTTTAAATTATTTCATGAAATAATTAAGAAAAAAAGGCCTTCCCTATATTGTTGTGTCCGGCCAGGTACAAATAGGCAGCTGGTGGATGGGGGCAGCCCGTTCCTGCCTGCTGTACCTGGCTGGACACAAATATAGTGCGAAGCCCCACGTCAATTTTTTTTAAATTATTTCATGAATTTCCTGAAATAATTTAAAAAAATTGAAGTGGGGCTTCGCACTATATTTTTGTCCAGCCAGGTACAGCAGGCAGGAACGGGCTGCCCCCATCCACCAGCTGCCTATTTGTACCTGGCCGGACACAACAATATAGGGAAGGCCTTTTTTTCTTAATTATTTCATGAATTTCATGAAATAATTAAAAAAAAAGTACGTGGGGCTTCGCCCTATTTTTGTGTCCAGCCAGGTACAACTAGGCAGCTGGGGGCTGGAATCTGCAGCGCAGGGAGGCCCAAGCTTTCTGGGCCCCCCCCCGCTACAAATTGCAGTCCGCAGCCACCCCGGAAAATGGCGCGTTCATAGAAGCGCCATCTTCTGGCGCTGTACCCAACTCATCCAGGGCCCTGGTGCGGTGGCTCACTGGGTAATAAAGGGGTTAGGGCCAGCTTGGTATTATCAGCTGGCCCCAAGCCCAAAATTCATGGGGTCACGCCAGTATTAGACATGACCGCCATGAATTTCTAGTAAAGTATTTAAAAAAAACACAACACCCAGAATAAAGTCCTTTAATTGAAATAAAGACACAATTCTTTATTGTTCTAAATTAAACCATACTTACCATCACACCCATTCCAGCTGAAGCCAACGATCTCGTGCAATAAAAGAAAAATAATAAACCAACCTCATCCTTACCTTTCCATGGTTCCCACGACAGCTTCAGCTCTGCTACATCGAGATGACAGGCTGGACCGCAGCAGAACGCTGCCATCCAGTCTGTCATCCCGCAGACACTGAGAAGCGCAGGCATGCTTGCGCTCCTCACTGTCTCGCTGTGACGGCATCCAGATGAGCCGAGGTCATGTCCAATGAACTCGGCTCACCTCATGCACGTCACTGACAGCGTGGGAAAATTCTCACGCTGAAGCGCTGAGTGAAGGAGAATTCTCCCACGCTGTCAGTGATGTGCATGAGGTGAGCTCATGTCCAATGAACTCAGCTCACCTCCTGCACGTCACTGACAGCGTGGGAAAATTCTCCTGCAATCAGCGCTTCAGCGCGAGAATTTTCCCACGCTGTCAGTGATGTGCATGAGGTGAGCCGAGTTCATTGGACATGAACTCGGCTCATCTGGATGTCGTCACAGAGAGACGCTGAGCAGCGCAAGCAAGCCTGCGCTTCTCAGTGTCTGCGGGATGACAGGCTGGATGGCAGCGTTCTGCTGCGGTCCAGCCTGTCATCTCGATGTAGCAGAGCTGAAGCTGTCGTGGGAACCATGGAAAGGTAAGGATGAGGTTGCTTTATTATTTTTCTTTTATTGCAGGAGATCGTTGGCTTCAGCTGGAATGGGCGTGATGGTAAGTATGGTTTAATTTAGAACAATAAAGGATTGTGTCTTTATTTCAATTAAAGGACTTTATTCTGGGTGTTTGTGTTTTTTTTAACTTTGACTATGGGGTTAGTAATGGGGGTGTCTTATAGACGCCTCTCCATTACTAACCTGGGCTTGATGTCAGCTGGCATTATAAGCTGACATCAACCCCAACCCTATTACCCCCTGCCACCGCACCAGGGCAGCATGGAAGAGCGAGGCTAAGTGCCAGAATTGGCGCATCCTATGAATGCGCCATTTCTGGGGCGGCTGACGGCTGGTGTTTCTAGCCTGGGAGGGGGCCAATATTCATGGCTCCCTTCCTGGGCTATTAATATCAGCCCCCAGCTGTCTGCCTAGCCTTTGCTAGCTATTAAATTAGGGGGGACCCCACGTCATTTTTTTTGGGGGGTCCCCCATTTTAATAGCTAGTAAAGGCTATGTATTCAGCTGGGGGCTGATATTAGTAGCCTGGGAAGCTCCGTGGGTATTACCCCCTTCCCAGGCTTCAAACATCTGCCCCAGCCGTCTGCTTAACCTCCGCTAGAGCTTAAAATTAAGGGGAACCCCACGCCAATTTTTTTAATAATAAATCCTTTATTTTAATGCTAAATGACAAGTACAGTAACCAACACTATCACTGTACTTCTTATATATGTGACTGACATGTTTCTATCTATCTAATCTATGTGTGATGCTCTATCTTTCTGTTCTAAATTGTCGGGTACCGCTGCTGAATTGCCGGCCGGCTTTTTTAAAGAGACAGTGCATGAAAACAGTATTATTTTTTTAAATAAATCCTTTACACTAAATGACAAGTACAGTAAGCAACACTATCACTGTACTTATTATATATGTGACTGACATGTTTCTATCTATCTAATCTATGTGTGAAGCTCTATTCTTTCTGTTCTAAATTGTCGGGTACAGATGCTGAATTGCCGGCCGGCTTTTTTAAAGAGACGGTGCATGAAAACACTAATATTTTTTTTAATAAATCCTTTACACTAAATGACAAGTGCAGTAACCAACACTGTCACTGTGCTTTTTATATGTGTGACTGACATGTTTCTATCTATCTAATCTATGTGTGATGCTCTATTCCTTCTTGTCTAAATTGTCGGGTACCGGTGTATGCCGCTGCTGAATTTGCCGGCCGGCTTTTTTAAAGAGAGTGTCTTCTGAGCAGTTTGTCAGCTTTTGGACACCTTTGCAGGTGTTTTCTATGTGTTTCTATGTGTTTTTGTTTGCCTGCCATTGGTTTTAACGGTGTTCGACGGTGTTCTAAGGTGTTCGACGAACAGTTCGACGAACAGTTCCTCGAACATCCCGGTGTTCGACGAACCGAACCCGAACACTACGGGGGTGGCTCAACACTACTTGTAAGTCAACAAAGTAATCATATATGCAATATAGTGGATATTACCCAGTGGTACTCCCATATGTTCATAATGACAGCTGGTCCAAAAGATCTAGCTGGATTCATGCTGGCTCCGGTATAATTGATCTAATAAATGATTGCCATATATAGAAAAATGTTAGGACCATATTCAGAACATCTCATTAAAAATACAAATTGAGAGCCATTAGTGCTTGATACTCAATTTATAATTTTTATATCTACTGGCTAACATGATATAAATATATAATATTTTTCCTGGAACATCTTATTAAATGGTAAACTTTTTAAAAAAAATTAAAGAGTAAACTTGTAAAATTGTATTTGATATGTTATAGCCACTGTTCATAATATTAATTCCATTGGATCCCAACGATCACTCAAAGGAAGTTTCAGAAGTTTTCACCTTATTCTCAAATGCAAGCAGAGTAGTGTATGGACCCATAGAATTTCTGTTTAGACCACACTGTACACTGCTCTACTCTTGTTGCTCACTTTGTAGGTGAGCACTTTAGAAACTATTACTCCAAAGTCTCCAATTGCCCAGTAAAATGTGTATAACATTATTCTCTTTTCCTCCCACACTAATCTTCTTTACCACAAAAAGCGCCTCGGTCACAATGTGTAAAAGCAGCCTTACATTTTATTTAATGTTTTATGGCTTTCTCTCCATCCCTATGAATAAACTGTGAACTATTCAGATTCACTATAAAATGGCTGCTGCAGTTCCTGCTTCTCCTTTTATACAGGCTCTGATAATTCCTCTTGATTGACTGTGTTATACCATGTGATGTGGTAGCTGCAAGTCATTGTGGAGAAGACCGGCCTCCATCCCCAAAGTTACGTGAGCCCTCTCTGGCTAATACAATCTTTTCAATTGCAAAAAATTGTAGTGGCCATTTTTTGTGATTCGAGTGAAGTAAACCACGTTGTTTGAATTGGCCAGGTTTAGCAAATTTCCCAAAATTTGACACCAATTATATTCTCATTGAATTGATTTGCTCATCTCTATTTTTTGGGAATAACACTTTTAGCCTAGACTGAGATAAAGAATGACATAGCTTTATTGCTGCCAAGCTACTCTCCTACTATTTTCCATTCTAATTCAGCCTTTCCAACATTACAAGTGGATTTCCTGAAGCTATTTTTTGAATGTGATATCTCACTCAGACAAGACTATATGTCCTAATAGAGAATACTGGTGTTGTAGATGAATGTTACATCAATTGGGACCCCTTCCTGAAATAGAGAGGACAGCAAATATAAACCAAAAGCTATCGCTCTGATGGACTTAAGCTGTCCACGCATTACATTGACTGCCATTTCTATGTAATAAGACTTGTTCATATGAGTATATAATCAGTCTGGGTGTGTTCTTTATGCAAAATGGATAGTATACGAATAGCACAGCTATCCTTTCCTGCGAATGGAGACTTTTCTATTTCACACCCATATGGCTAACACAGATTGTTCATCATTAAAGCAGCAATGTGTTACAACATTCATAAAAACAGAAATTCATGAAATATTATACTTACCGCAAATAAATGTCCTATGGCAACAGAAAATCCAATGGCCAATGCGACAGCCCCGGTAATGTCATTGCGCTTCGAATCACAGCTTGCACAGATCGTAAATAGCAGTTGGAAGGTTATTACCAATTCCACAAGTATCCCATGGCCAGGAGAAAGCATCTTATTTACCTATGGATATCAAGTATGGTCAATTTACTGCAAATAAACTATAAAGAAGGTAAAGTATTGCATTAGGAATCCATATTATGACTGGACAGATTCTGGAAAAATGTAATGCAAGAATAAGCCAAGTATTTTCTATTCTATATTTGTATTTGGCTTCTAGAATTATTTATTGTCATGAGTTGTGAAAACTAAAATTATCTATACAGTAAATGACTGTATTCATGTTTCTTATAAATAGCATTGGATGACGTAGGTTTTCCATGTGCTTCAGAAATGATTCCTTCTGTGGGAGCTCTATATTATTGGCTATGTATTCTAGCTCTTGAGCTAATGTGTGTAATACAAAGGTTTAGGCAGTTTGGCCAGCTGCTATTTTATATACTAATGCAAAGGAGGCATACTGACAAAAAACAAAAATCACTATGTGATCCATCATTGCCTCTGCTCCTGTTTTTATATCTAGCCTTGTGTGTTTTGTGCCTCTTTTTCACCTAATTCATTATTCTATTAGCACCTTTTGAAGTCTATTTTATATGTGCTCTGCTGTTCTTTTTTTTTGTCCGGTTTGTGAGCAGAGATTAGTTATTCCAGATGTTTTGCCGGATTCATCAATTGCGACTTTTTAAAAAACTCCACTCCAGTCTCCAGTGTATTTTTGAATATGTCAGTATGTCAGAGCCATTTTTTGCGCCATTTTGTGAAATGTGTGACTTTTGGCACCAAACTATTGCAAAATCAGTTCAAGACTGAAAAAATTGCCATTTTTGACTTTGCACCAAATTCATGAATCGTGTAAGCCATTTTGAAGAAGTTGGCGTCAAACACGCAACTAATAGCCCAAGATATAAAAAAAAAAAATTACTTAAAAAAAGCCACAAATGATGAATCGGGGCCCATGAATTTAACACTAATACTAGGAACCAGAAGAAATGGTTGTGATAATTACCTTAGTAACGCCCAGTTCACCAGCAACTTCTAATGGAGTAACAATGTAGAGAATTCCTGCTCCTGCAATAGCACCCAAGCACTGTGCAACAATATAAAAGGCTGCCTTTGCAATGCTGATTTTCCTCATGCACACCATTGCAATAGTGACTGCTGGATTGATATGGCCTCCACTAATATGTCCAAAACATTGTACTAGAGTTGCAATGCTAAGTCCAAAGCAGAGTGAGATAAGGACCAGGTCTGCTGGTTGGCGATTTTCTTTTGGACTCCAGTTAATAGTTGATCCAAGACTCAAAAGGACAAATATGAGCATAGCCAGAAATTCACCAACCACTCCTTTCCAAAATGGTTGTGTCCAGACTCCTTTGCACGCCACCATGATTGACTTACACTTGCACAGAGGACCACACTTGCTGAAATACAGACAATGAATTCCATAAGCTTGTACCTAATACCATAGTGTCATTTAGGAATTTTCTGTAATGAAAGACTGTCTACATTAGTAAAGCAAGTAAAAGAGCACATGGTGTAGACCTTGGCTAAAAGTTTATTGTTTAAAATACACATCTTTTTACCTTTGGGAAGCTGTGTAGTTACTAGACATATGTATTCCCTGCAAAATGTTCTTGGCAGTCCTGCCAGACCAGTGTAGTTTGGGGGCAACAACCAAGATTTATCACATTATAACACATGAGTTTTATATAAATCTTATGCTGCTTTTTCAAGTTGTTGTTAAATATAAATGAACTTGTTATTAAATATAAATGAACAAATATCAACATTACATACGTAGAGGAAGTGCCTGGCAAAACTCAATATTAGACCAGAGTGTGCATCAACATGGAATCGCTCCAACCTGGTTTTTACACTTAGATGAATTAAACCATAAATGTTAATAATTTTATGAATTTTCTCGTATGCACTTTAAATTTTAATGTATCACTATGCTGACAAGCTATTCCCTACATTTATCTAGACAACAGATACTGTATATAGGGAGTTATATATTGGGTGATGTAAGCACTCACATGGTTTGTCCTTTATGAGTGTCTGAAGGTAAAATCATAAATTGTTTGTATTCATATATAAAATGTTATCTTTGTATTTAGATGTAATCTGTCAGCAGATTTTTTTTGCTGATACGCGGATTACAGGGATGTGTCATTTATTAGGCTGTTGCTTCTATACAACGAGTGATTTTATCAGCAGGTGATTATCACTGCCTGGACTAGGTCTCACGTGCCTGCTAGACCAACCATGCCCCGAGGGTAACTATTAAGTAAAGTATAGAGTAAAGTATAGAGTAAACTGTCTTGTGTAAATATGAAGAATAACACTATTTCTGCTCATTTATATAACTTCTATTCTGCATTTCCACCAGTTTTTCCCCTCTGTAGGATCTCTCTCTTAATTTGAAATCCACTCTGATCTGGTGGGAGGTGACTAGAGGATGTGATGCCTCCCATACACAGAACAGCACACAGAAAGGGATTCCTGCTCTTGATTCCATTCCTTAGCACATAGACAGAAGCAGCAGAAGCATGTAGAAAATTATAAAGCAGAAGTGAGCAGTGTATTTTAGATATGAGTCTGCTCCTATGCACCCCTAATATACATCACAGCACACAAACAGGGATGCTTCATTCCTTAGTTAGCACACAGACAGAAGCTGCAGCCTGGAGGATATTATACAGTATCACTGAGCAGTGTAGATATGAATCCAGCTCTGGATTGAGATAGAAGACTTGTTAGAAAACTCAGCAAGATAATCTGCCTGTGTATCCATCTGCTTGCTTTCTCAGTATGCTCCTCACTCCTCCTCACCTTTCCCCTCTATAAAGAGTATAATAGGATTTGTAACTGACCCCTCCCTGTGCTCTCAGTCCCACTTGCTTTGACACAGGCAGATTTGGACTGATTTTCAGAGTGGATGGTAAATTCAGGAGGGGAAGAAGTGGCTTGTAAATGGAGAAAGAAGATATATTCCAATGTTTCTTATATTCACTTGTACTATTGACTTATGCAAAGTTTGTTAAATGTGCAGTTACTGCATCAAATAAAGGTATAGATTAACGTCTGAATTAAATTTTTCATTCGTTTCTGCAATGACAAAAATGCAAATAGAGGTGAATAAAATATAATTCATATAAGAAAATGTCATTTTATGAGCAGTAAGTCCAGTAATATCATTAATATATGTATAAATATGTGCAAAAGTTCTTTTATAACAAGTGACAGATTCAGTATCATAAGTCAATTAACTTACTGCAAAAGGAATCTACACAGCCATAAGTATGAACCCATGAACCAAACTAAATATCTACTTACCGAGTGAGTGGTTTACCCCCACATCTAACAGAGGACCATAAAACAAATCAAAAGTTAAAAGAGTAGAACAAGGAGTTATTCGGGTACTGCAAATCACCAACACAGACTGATGGACAACAAGCCCAATAGTCTACGACCAGAAGTGAAAGGTTGGGTCAGTATAGGATAGGATGTCTGCAATTCCATGTGGGATGATCCAGAATCTGCCTATTCTCTAGGGGGTTGCTGACAGCACATGGTTCTCTGACCAATTCAAATAACACCGGGGCCCTCCCCTCCATCCCATACCTACACACACAAAGCAGCTTCTAGTTTCTATCACTGTGACAGTATGCTGGAGTCAGGGTGAAGAGAGCCTGCAATGCGTGTGATAAGGCACCATGGTTCATGCCTATCATATACAGAACAGCATGTCCTGCACATCTGTATCTCATAGGACATGAAGGGACACTGCTAGATATAGAGAATGTATGGAGAAATGCAGGTTTCACCATTCATAGGAATTTGGTAAACTGACAATACACTACATTACTAGAAAGTGTATTGTACCATCGATCAAATGATTTCAGGATCAAGAGCCTCACAGAGCTATAAATATGTGAAAAAAATAGTTAAAAAATATATAAAAGCTTAAAAAGTTTAAAAGTTCAAATCACCTCACTTTTCCCAATCTGAAAATAAAGAAATTAAAAAAGTAAAAATAATAAAAAAAAAATACAAAAGCACATTTGTAATTGTCATATCAGTAACAGTCAAATCTTTGAAAATGTAAAATTATTTAACCCATGCAGTAAACACTATATAAAAAAAATAAAATAAAACGTCCAGTGTTGGGGTTCTTTATTCATCTTGGTCCCCCCCAAAAAAATGACATAAAAAGCGATTAAAAGTCATCTGCAGAAAAGTAAAAAAGTTGTGGGTCTTAGAAAATAACAACACAAACTAAATTTTTTGTTAAACTTCTAAATATTTTAAAAGCAATAAAAACAATCATATCAATTTGAAATCACCAGAATCATACAGATCTGGAGAATACTGGTGCTATTTTTTACTGCATAATGAATATTGTAAAAATAAAACCCCCAAAAAACAATGGTGGAATTGTATGGGGTTTCTTTTACTAGTTGTTTTTCTCATTTTCAGTACAATATTTGGTAAAGTCAATTATGTCATTCAAAACGGCCACTCAGCCCACAGAAAATAAACCCTCAAATGGCAGTAAAAAAATATGGCTTTGGAAAAAAAAATGGGTGAAAAACGAAAAAGCAAAAAATTTACCCTGTGATGAAAGTGTTAAAAGGAGTTTGTCTGCTCTGTATGACTGGGGTAATTAAAAAGATTTCTGCAACAAAACTGGTTTGGAAAAATATGCTCTACAAACAAATAGTATTATTGGTATTTTAGCATGTATTAGGCATCATTAGGTGGCTTTATGTGGTGACAACACTAAACATAAAAACATAATAATACAAAAGCACAAATAGCTGGATGACAATGTCAGTGCAGTAAGGTAAAATTATACAGATAAAGGTATTTACAAGTTGTATTTCTGCTAATTTTGTTAGAATTTATTAAGGAAGAAATGAAAAACTTATTGAGATATTGCCGATCAAGCTTCATATAATGTTAATTCTGCATAATCACCAATAGAGGGCGCTTTTGCATTAAAAACTCACTGCCCTAGTAACACTGACCAATTTTTCATTAAATTCAGTGCTTTTTCAATTCCTGTTTATACAATATATTAAAAAGGCAAGTATTTTATTTCTATAATAATTTATATACCTGAAGTCATATTTGGCTTCTAATATTTCAGTAACGTGTCTGTATTTATCAGTCTGTTATTTAGATGTGACAGACTGTTGCCGTCTATTTTTTGTATGCAATTCCTTTTTTTCTGTTGTTTTTTCTCTTATCAAGTGTGCAGTGTAGGTGCAGATGATCGCATTATTGCTCCGAGTTCGATCCGACAAAACATCGAATTGCACCTGGACCAATGTTATTCTATGGGACAATGCACATAGCTGATTTTTTTCCTGAGACAGAGGAAAAAAAATTGAAGCATGCCTGAGTTTGATCCAATTGGATTGAACTTGGTCATGCAAGTCAATGAATGCGTGGAAACCTTCGGACTGCGCTCGGATGACATGTGAGTGCAGTCTGATTTCCACGGCCTGATAGAATGGATAAGATGGAAATTTTCTCATCTGAGAGAATCAAATCACACTATGATCACAATATGATCAAACTCTGATCACAGTTTGACCAGAGTTTGATTTGCATAATCGGCCCGAGTTTCTGGGATGAGAGAATCTATGGTTGTCTTACAGTAGCCTTATTGATATAGATTCGCTGCTTACCAATTCAAATGTAGTGTATTTTCCTAATTGCATGAAGTGTGTCATGATCTATCCAGCTTACAAACTTAGAAACATGTGTCTATATGTAAACTACAACATAAAAGATTTTATAAAAGCAACATAAAAAGATTTTCATAAAGCATACTGCATTTTAACATGCCTATTCTTCTGTTATACAGTATTACTTTGTTCTCCGAATAGCCATAAACGTGTTTAGCCACTAGATTTCCTCGGGAATTGGTTGTTTCGCCCCCAGCAGTTCGCCCCCAGCAATTTGCCCCTGGGTACATTTCGCCCCCGCACATTTCGTCCCCAGCGTTTGGCCCCCAGGATGTTTTGCCCCCGCACATCTCACCCCTGCACATATCGCCCCCAGTTAGAAACGTCCGGGGGCGAAACGTGCGGGGGCGAAACGTGCGGGGGCGAATCTTCCTGGGGGCGAAATGATAGGGGCAAAATGCGGGGGGGGGGGCGAACAGATGGGGGCGAACTGCTGGGGGCAAATTTCTGGGGGTGAACTGCTGGGGGTGAAACCTCCTACAACCGATTTCCTCAGACATAGAACTTTAAAATAAAGCTGCATTTGCACTAAAAGATAATCGTGAAGGATCATTCTTCAGTTGTTCAGAAGGCTCATTTCACTATAATCTTTCAGTGAACACAGCCTGTCAATCATCTGATGAGCAAGCAAAATGCTCGAGCAATGACAGACGAGCATGCTGATGACCACACTAATCACTACGAGCCAGAGGTCAGTATAAAAGAGGTTAAAAAATGTGCAGGCTCAGCTAACTTTTAATTTCTCACTTTTGTGTATCCATGTGAACTATTTAGTTGTCATTCATATAAACATTCATATATATAGACATTGCCTGGTGCAATATGCATAGTTGGCTCTCAAATACATAGTTTCTTTTTCAATATGTGTTAAAACTGCAGGTAGTCACATGCTTGAAGGGGTTTCCAGGACTTAGATATTTATGACTGGGGTCCAACACCTAAGATATTGATGACCTTTCCCCCGAGGTCCGACACCTGGCCTCTACACTGATCAGCTGCTTGCAGCTACCAAATTTGGCAAATGTAAACAGTCTACTGTGCCAAAAAAGCTGGGCCTTGTACACTGTGTAGTGGTTGTTCTCTAAGGTTAAATCATAAATATCCAAGTATTGGACTTTAACTTTTTATGCTATTTATAAGAAAAATACAATTTTTTTAGTGATACAATGGAACAATAAAAACCCAAACTAAAGGGATTGTGTGGTTGGTAATTTGTTTAGGGGGGGAAGGGTGAATGGGGGTGGTTTAAAAATAAAAGAAGACATTTCAAATTCATTTAACCTGTGATGGTGGTGCTGCTGCAGGAAAATGTAACATTTACTGCTAAGTTTTCCCTCCATCTGGTTCCAGAAGAGCGATACATTGTAATCAGCTTGTTTTCAAGGGACCCTTCTAGGGGTGATTGCCAAGGTTGACAAACTTTTTAGCCGCTGATATGAACAATAAATGTAAGCTGAATGCTTCAAAAAATAATAATAATAATCTTACCTTTATAAAAATTCATATGCTTTTGACATCTTTTAAATGATAATTCTCAAATCTCTTGTGAAGGAATCTGCTTTCCTATCTCTTTAACTTTCTGATTTCTGGCAGGGTGGACTCTCTTCCTTTTGACAGTTCTGGTGAGTAGCAGCTGCAGTATAAGGCTACATTCACACGTTCAGTATTTGGTCAGTATTTTACATCAGTATTTGTAAGCGAAAATCAGGAGAGGAACAATCAGAGGAAGAGTATAATAAAAACAAGTGCACCACTGCTGTGGGGGAAGCTAATGCTTTGGGCTTGTGATTTAATAAGATTTATAACAGATGCTTGTCAGGAGCTGAGAGTGAAGGCAATGAGGAGCAGACTACTGTATAGAAATCAATGGGCTAGAGATCGTTGGCTGGTATCTTAGGAGTTAACTCCTCCCCTATAATGTAACCACTGCCCACACTGGGCCTTGGTATGGTCTGGGACTGGTATCTGAGCTCCATGAAACCTTCAGTACACTATGAAAGATAAAAGGGCTCATTGCAGGAGAATGACAGCAGATATTTGTCTAATTGATTAAATAACTGAGTCAAATGATCAATTAAATAACTTGAGCATACCCCTTAAAATGTCTGCACCTTGGACAAGAAAACAAGGCTGCCTAAATATGCTTCGCGACAAAACTATGCAATGTAGGTCACTTTAGAGTTATAGAAAAAACAATTAATACAGGACCATGTGGTTTTTGAATTTGAAAATTTGTCCATGTCTTTACACATTAATAATCAGAACATTAACTTATATGAACGTGATTTAGCCTTGAAGAACAGTAGATAGATACGATGAATGTCTTCTTATTGAAGTACCTGGCATGTCCTGGCAATACGTGGACAGTGTTTCATTTCAAATGAAACAGAATAAGAGCTTGTTCAGATAAATGTATTAAATGTCTATCTACTGTCCAGTTACAAAACAGGTCAGTGGCGGACATACTGCCGGTGCAGCTGGTGCGGCTGCACTGGGGCCCGGAGGTGGAGGGGGGCCCTTGCAGGGTGGCTGATATTGAGGGCAATGTAGCCTGTTTCTTGGAGCCCGAGGCTCCAGGGGCCTGTAGCCAGATTGCCCTCATCTTGTACGGTGGGTAGGGAGCAATCCCTGCAGCTCTGCTTCCTAAAGGAAAAGTTGGCAGCGAAGCTGCAAGAACCCAACCTCTTCTTCCTGCCTGGAGTTTTCTACCTGACACAGGTGCACGCAGCTTGATGATGTCAGCATGCAGCGTGAGCCTGTGTCAGAGAGAAAGTTGCCAGCTGTGGTGGAACGGGCAGAGAGGTGAGTGTGTTTTTTTTTTTTTTTTACCAATACACTGGGGAGAGGTCCAGGACAATGAGGGGTGGTGGAGAACCATGATGGGGATGGTGGGGGAGAACAATTATGGAGGTGGTGAGATGACAATGATGGGGGTGGGGGAGAACAGTGATGGAGGTGGGGGAGATTAAAATGATGGAGGTGGGGGAGAACAATGATGGGTGAGAACAATGATGAATGTGGGGGAGAGGACAATGATGGATGTGGGGGGACAATGATGGAGGTGGGGAGATGACAATGATGGAGGTGGGAGAGAACAATGATGGAGGTGGGGGAGAATAATGATGGAGGTGGGGGAGAATAATGATGGGATGAGGAGAACAATGATGGGGATGGGGGAGAACAATAACAGGGATGGGGAGAACAATGATGGATGTGGGGGAGAGGACAATGATGGAGGTGGAGGACATGACAATGATGGAGGTGGGGGAGAAGACAATGATAGAGGTGGGGAGATGACAATGATAGAGATGGGAGAGAACAATGATGAAGGTGGTGGAGATGACAATGATGGAGGTGGGGGAGATGACAATGATGAAGGTGGGGGAGAAAAATGATGGGGATGGGGAGAAAAATTATGGGGATGGGGAGAAAAATGATGAGGATGGGGATGGGAGAGAACAATGATGGGGTGGGGGAGAACAATGATGGATGTGGGGGATAACAATGATGGGGATGGGGAGAACAATGATGGATGTGGGGGAGAGGACAATGATGGAGGTGGGGGAGAACAATGATGGAGGTAGGGGAGGGGACAATGATGGATATATTTTGATTGGTAGGGAGCTAATAGTATATTAATGGTGGAGTACATATCTGTATTCAGGGGCACTGTGCGGGGGAGACACTTGTATGTATAAAAATATATGTGACCTTTTTATTTTTAGGGCTGTGGTGATCATCGTGACAAGATGAGTCGTGACTGGGAGATGTCGACATGAAGGTCGATGGAGAAAAAACAGCAGAAAATGATTCTAATCAGACGAGGCGTCAGTGGTAAGTTCCTGGATGTAAATATTATTCTGTATCTGCACTGTGTGACTTGGGATGATAATGTTATCTGTAAAATCCCTTATGCCACATTCTCAAATTCGTGTCATATGTCCGTGTGCTACCAGACTTTTTTATTGGACGGCACACGGACTCATAGATTTTTCTAGGTCCATTCACACATTCGAGAAAATCACGCATCTGAGAAGGAGATCTGTGGGAGTCAGAGAGTGTCCTGTTCTGATTCGATTTTGAGGATCCGAATAGGACATGCTCAATGCATCTGTATAAGGAGACAGCACACCGACACTGCACACGAATACAGGAATGTAGCCTTATTATGTATAGCATAGTCCCTTAGTATATAGTGTACTCACTTATTATGTTCAAAATAACACGATTGACACAATGTAGTACGTGAACGAGAATTGGAATAAAAACAACACACAAGCAAGAGGGCGCCACAGCAGACCCATACGCGGGAAATGCTCAATTATATATTTGTCGTATCAATAGTAAAGCCAAAGTTACATTGTTCGCTTAAAAAATTCCTGCGCACTGATGTATACCTTTCTCAAAAGCTTATACTGCATATCAGTTAATACTCATGTATCTTAAAAAAATATAGTATACCATGCAGATTAAACACCATAGTGCTAGCTCATGACACCGTTCACAATATTGATGTTTATTATAATTATTACCATATAGGTAGAATATGTAAATAGAGTATATGAACAAATGTGAACACCGTCATGAACAGCACCCAATTAACCTGAGAGCGTGCACGGCTCCAAATACATTAGATAGAAAGACGCTAGTGTTGCGTGGAAAAACGAACATATTCATGAGCTGGAGCTATCATGATGGCAAAATGAGCTTACTCACACGTGGATGGTATGTAGCAGGTCAGCGATGGCTGACCAGCGATGGCTGACCAGCTACATACCATATGTCATGCATTTTTTATAGATACAGAACAATTAAGATATGAAAATATTATTTGACTTTTATTATTTATTTATTTAATTGTTCATGTAAAAAGTGTATGCCATACATATGTACAAAATAGACATATTGATGCACACAGATGTAAATACTGGTTTAAAAAATGAACATACGGAGCACAATATGGATGCAAAAATGTCATTTTTTTTCAGGATGCAAGCTGGACAATTTTGCATATGCTTGTGTGTCCAGAAATAAAAAATAATGTAGACATGTCTATTTTTTGACTGGAGTCACAAATCAAAATTACCCATTCAAGTCTATGAGTCTGTCAAAATCATGGATAGCACATGAATGCATCCGTGTGCAATCCGTGTGCTTTCCTTGATTAACATAGCAATGGATAGGAAAAGCTTTCACATTTCTTTCTTTCTTTCTTTCTTTCTTTCTTTATTTATTTATTTAATTTAAATACTTTTTCACACAGTCATGGGCAAAAGTGTTTGCATCCTTAAAATTGTTCCAGAAAATGAAGCATTTCACCCAGAAAATGATTTCAATTTTACATGTTTTGTTATACACGTTTATTTCCTTTGTGTGTATTGGCACAACACAAAAAAAACAGAGAAAAAAATTTAAATTGGACATAATTTTACACAAAACCCCAAAAATGGGCCGGACAAAATTATTGGCACCCTCAGCTTAATATTTGGTTGCACACCCTTTGGAATAAATAACTGCAATCAATCATTTCCTTTAACCATTAAGAAGCTTCTTACACCTCTCAACTGGCCTTTTGGACCACTCTTCTTTTGCATACTGCTCCAGGTCTCTTCAACAATTTTAAGATCTTTCCACATGTGTTCAATAAGATTTAGATCCGGACTCATTGCTTGACACTTCAGAACTCTCCAGCACTTTGTTTTCATCCACTGGGTGCTTCTTCATGTTTGTTTGGGGTTTTGTCATGTTGGAAGACCCATGACACAAACCCAGCTTTCTGACACTGAGCACTATATTGCTACCCCAAAATCCTTTGGTAATCTTTAGATTTTATGATGCCTTGCACACAGTCAAGGCACCCAGTGCCAGAGGCAGCAAAACAACTCCTACACATCTTTAAACCTTTACCATATTTGACTGTAGGTACTTTGCTCTTTTCTTTGTAGAATGATGTGCTTTACCAAAAAGCTTTATCTTGGTCTCATCTGTCCACAAGACACTTTCCCAGAAGGATTTTGGCTTACTCATGTACACTTTGGCAAACTGTAGTCCAGCCTTTTTATGTCTTTGTGTCAGCAGTGGGGTCCTCTTTGGTCTTCTGCCATAGCATTTCACTTCATTCAAATATCAATGGATTATTGACACTGATACACTCTGAGCCTGCAGGACAGCTTGAATTTATTTGGAACTTGATTAGGGCTGCTTATCCGCCATCTAGACTATCTTGCGTTGCAACCTTTCATCAATTTTTCTCTGTCATCCACGTCCACGTCCAAGGAGACTAGCTACAGTGCAATGGCTTGTACACTTCTTGACTATGTTGCACACTGTGGACAAAGGAACATCAAGGTCTCTGAACATGGACTTGTAACCTTGAGATTGTTGATATTGTTCAACAATTTTGATTCTTAAGTCACCAGACAGGTCTCTGATCCTCTTTCTGTTCTCCATGCTTAGTGTGGCACACACAGATACACAATGCAAAGATTGAGTCAACTTCTCCCCTTTTTTTTGGTTTTTGGTGTGATTTTCATATTGCCCTCACCTGTTACTTGTCACAGGTGAGTTTGAACGAGCATCACATGCTTGAAACAAAGTTGTTTACCCACAATTTTGAAAAATTTCCAACAATTTTGCCAGACTATTTTTGGGGTTTTGTGTGGAATTATGTCCAATTTGCCTTTTTTCTCTTTTTTGTGTTGTTCCAATACACACAAAGGAAATAAACGTGTGTAACAAAACATGTGATTGCAATTACTTTCTGGGAGATATACTTCATTTTTTGGAACAATTTCAAGGGTGCCAAGACTTTTGACCATGACTGTATATAAAAATCACCAATGAAACTGATGATGAAAACTGACACACTAACTAAACACTGATGTAACTCATTTGAAACTGATTCAAAAAGAAGATGAGCTTTGGGTATGTGTTCTCCCACCAAATATTAATATAACAATACAGTGCACATGTTCAGTCTAAAAGACTTCAGGTTTCAGAAACCGTGAAGTGTTTTGCGTGTTCATTCTTCCTAGCAGAAGCTACTCACTAGTTACGGTATAAATTATAAAAAAAGGGCAAAATCTCCAGTGAAGTGACATCAGAGAAAAGACTGCCAGCTTTCTCCTGAAATGGCTTTGCCTAGGAAAGCCTCTGGCATGCTCTGGCATCTTAAAGACATTTTGTGCATTACCCTTTAGTTGGGAATCACTTCATGATACTCTCATTCTTTGGAGAGATTTGCAGGAGTTTTTAATTTCTTGAAGATTTTCCTGAAGAGGCTTTGAAGGATTTTTTAAGTGTTTTGTAGTGTTTTTTATTTCTGGAAGAAAAGGGCCACCCTTGGAGAAGATCATTGTGCTTCCCCGCACAGGGAGCAATTAGTGATTCGGACAACGTGTGGGTGGGCGCCCGTGCGGGTTGTCAGAATGCTGTCGTCGCTCAGGTCTGGTCAAACTCCACACGGCTCGGCTGCCTTCATGGACGGGAAAGACAACCAGAGTGTGTGCCCAAAGATAGGTGTAGGAAGCCCAGGGGTAGAGGAGGAAGGGCACTGCTCACCCGGGAGTGCAGCGCCAGACTGATCGGAGGAGCTTTTTCTCCTGAAGCGATTTTTGCAGCCTTTTGATTGGACAATGCTTAGTTTTGAGTAGATTCCTTCAGGAGTTGCTTCTAAGAAGTTACATACACTCTATGTCCACCAGGCGTGTTTCAAAACCTGAAGTGGTCTCAAAATCAAAAGACTAAACATATGAACAACAAAGAGGGTTTTAGAATAGAAATTAGTAGTCACAATAATTTTTTTCCACATGTTTTCATTTGTTTTTTTGAACCAAGTCACTTCAAGAAACACTTTAAAAACTCTAAGTGCATATACCCTGAGATGACTTTTATATTGGTTTGATTGTGAGTTGTACCTTATTAAAACTAGATATGTTAAAAATTATGTGTGTTGCTAATGTTAGATTTCAATTACGGTAGTTTTGTATCAAAGATTAGTAAAAAACTGAATTAGTTCCGAGTTTTGAGTCATGTCCATTATATGTGTTTGTGGCGCAAGCTACATTAGCGTGTATACTTTAAACAAACTATTACATTTTATTTAATAATCATGAATAAATTCTATTACATGAAATTACTTTTAAAAATAACCAAGAATAAATAAAGCAAATTAAAGCAGATTTTTTAGATCTTCCATGTCTCTCTATGCCAAAAAGGGAGACAGTGATCTTGGGTATATGTAGTTTTCAGTATCTTCATGTAAAAAGTTGCTTAGATACTGCTAGGATTCCTAATTCGAGCTTGTGAGTCCTGCATTACCCAGCCTGCACAAGCTGATTGACAACTGCTCCATATACAAATTTACAAAAGAACAGGTGTCACTCGCATAGGCACATTGGACCCACATGTTTTCTAATTGAGAACCTAATTACATAGCTTTTTTAATAAAATTACTGAATGAAATAATATAAAATGACATGTCTCTGAATCTGAAGCTGCCCACAAACAGACGAGCATAGGAAATAAAACAAAACTGTCAGCTTGTTACTTGATATAAAGGTCATTAACACACATAAATAGCAAATTTTTACCAGCTTATGAAAATTTACACTGAAATGAATAGGTGATAATGATATTTGGTTCACACCATACATATTATTTACAAGACATTGCTGCTTATGTTTTAGGATAAATAAATGATAAATACAACATAGTTAAGACAAAAGTGAGATTATTCATAATTAGTTGCTGCCTCATTGATTCATTTTGAAGAATGCTAGAATCAGATAAATCTAACATATGATCTGCAATAAGTCATTATTAAATATTTCATATCATAGAACTGTGTGCAAATAAAGTTTCAGTTGCATGCTTGTACTCTTGTATACAAATAACTATTCATTCAGACAGGTAAATTATTGAAAATAAAAGAAATGATCTACTTCATGTAGATTAAAGTACTTACCCTCGAACTCTGGTATCAGATCTGTCACTCATTCCTCCTTAGGATAGAATAAAATGTTCTAATAGCCCACTCCAGAAGAACACAAGGAGTCAAATTACAGCAAGCTGTCTGATTGGGTTTTGCAAGACTAGGGGTGGAAATTTACATTGCTATTTGCTCCAGGTATAAAGTAACTTCTACAGTATATACAAGTCAAATATTTGCATGAATGAAAATTTATGGATAATGCTATCCATTTGTACAACTATTTAACTAAGTAATCTGCATAAGTTAAGTACATCTTAAAAATACATTTCCATCTCTTAATCTTGACTGTATAAGCGGACTATAACCTCTCCAATGCACAAGATATTGTAAAGACCCCATCTCAGTGTGAGAATCAAGAATTTTCTGTACCTCATACTCCAAGTTGCCTTTGTTCATTACAGGAGGAGGTGAGTGATATGTGTTGAGAAGAGATGAGCGAATGTTTCGGATTACGATCTTTGAATTTGCAATATTCGCCGATTTATTTGTCGAATGTTCATGGAACGCTACTGAACGCCATAGGATTCATTCGGGGGACAAAAAAAAACGCATATACAACACCTTAAAGGTGCCATCAATTGACCCAGAGTACAAGTACTATAATTATTATTACTATTACAGCGACATTTATTCCGTGGTGAAAAGGAGTCACCGTCGGTGACTCATCGACTGGTACAAGAGGAGAGATGACCCTACCTGCGAGGGCGCACAAACAATCTAAAAGGGATGGGTGAGAATACAGTAGGTCAGGGTACAGCTAGTCGTGCAGCGGTATGCTGGAGGGAGGCTTACCGCAGATTGTACGCTTGTCACAAGAAGTGGGTCCTTTTCAGGTTTCCTTTTCAGGTTTCCACGGTAGACAACAGTCTGATGTGTTGGGGTACAGCGTTATCACAGTAGGGGAGATGCATGGGACAAATTTGTCAAGAGCCTAAATCATGTTAAGCTTCCTAGGAGCTCACAACTGAGCAGATTAACTCCTGCACCGATTAATATGAAGGCAAAAGGCTTCTTTCTAATGACTGCAGGAGTGGGAGGAATCAGATGCTACGGTCTTCTGGCTCCTCTCTGTCATGGTAAACCCGTGACACCTTGTAAGCTTCAACACAATGTTCACAAGGTAGACATCAGCAGTGGTCGGTCTCCTAGACAGCAAGCTAACTCCTTTATGATGGTAGAGGACAACATCTGCAAGTAGTTTGTATGTTCTCCCCGTGTTTGCAGGGGTTTCCTCCAGGTTCTCCGGTTACCTCCTCAGTAAAAACCTAGCCATACAAGAGTGTTCACAGTTCAAAAAATTAGGGCCTGACACCACCATTTCCGTGGCCAACAGATTGGAGATGGTGGATTTTCACCTCTTAGCTTTGTCATGTGTGGGGGGAAACAACCTTTTACGTGACCACAAATGCGGGACCGAGAGCTGGTTTCAGTGCTGAGAGAGGGCGGAGTACAGTGAAACGGACAAACTGCTGGACCGTGAGTGAGGTGCAGGGGGACATGTTACTGTGGATTGAGAAACATGTGGTGTGCTCGGTGAAACAAACACAGCATGCATGTCCGCTTCCATTGCAGCTGACGGGCTCTCACTCAGCCTGACTGGAGCAGGTAGAGAAGCAGAGGTTCTGCAGTGGGAGACCTGCGTGCCAATACTTGACATGGTAACGAAGGAGGAGGAAGAAGCAGCGAATGCGGTTGATGGGGCAGCTGATGGTTGTTGAGGTAGCAGTGAGATTGCCAGAGTAACGCATGTTGATTGCGCATGTGAAGGTTCATGCATGTAGTTGTCAAATTATTGCACTTTTTCCCTCTACTGAGTTTTTTATCGCAAAGTGTGCAGATAACGTGAGCTGGCTCATACTTTGTGTTCTCAAAAAAGGCCCAGGCTAGGCAACCCTTGCCGCCCCTGCGAGTTGCAGACCTGCGACCGCTGCTGGTCACTGCCACGATTGTGGCTAAGGATGCAGTGCTCCTCGTGCTTGCATCACTCCGTGTCTGCGCCATAGGATGCAACGTAACCTCCTCGCCTTCCTCCTCCACCTCCTCAGATGAGGTACTCCCTCATCATCATCCAATGTGTTATCCATACCTCACCCTCAGAGTCACCCTCCTCTTCTTCTTGCCGTGATAGCACAGTACAGTGGAGGGTCAGGAAGCTGCTCGGACCCAACCCTTTTTTTCCCCCCTGTGTGGAGAAGAATATCTGCCCCAAACAATTTTAAGCTGAGATGCAGTCTGCTTTATATACTCATTTTGAGTTTATCAGGTCTGTGTACCCCTGTGTGAAGAACAATATCTGCACTAAAAAAATATTTTCACTAGAGTATAACTATTGTAAAGTAGACCAAAACCTCTTCCACTGCAGCCAGCCCAGCACATGGAGACCCAATCAGGAGTGTTCACATTTCCCTAAATTAGGGCCTAATACCACCAAAGTGGCATCAATTTCAGTACAGTAGAAATTGTACAATTAGAAACGACACCTCTTCCTCTACAGCCAACCAAGTAGATGGAGACCCAATCAGGAGTGTTCACATTTGAAAACATTTGGACCTAAAACCACCAAAGTGGCATCAATTTCACTAGAGTATAAGTAGTATAATGGGGACCCAATCAGGACTGTTCCCATTTGAAAACATGTGGGCCTAAAACCACCAAAGTGGCATCAATTTCACTAGAGTATAAGTAGCATAATGGTGACTGACACCTTCACTACTGCCAACCCAATGGATTAAGAGACCAAATCTGTATTCTCCACGTTTCAAAAAATTAGGACCTACAACCTGCAGCCGCAGCAAGAGCAGGAACATAAGCCATATCACAGACTGCAATTCCGCAAGATCAATGCCGCACCCTAAAAACGACAACATCGCCTACTCTGTACAGTCTGCAATTGGGGTGCAAAAATCCTTGGAGATCCATGACGTGTTCATCTTAATGAAAGTTAGGAGGTCTACACTTTCATGGGACAGTTGGGTGCGCTTATCCATCAGGACACCACCAGCAGCGCTGAACACACGTTCTGAGAGAACGCTGGCTGCCAGGCATGATAAAACCTCCAAGGCGTGACAGGCGAGCTCAGGCCATTCATCCATTTTGGATGACCAAAATGTTAAAAGGTCAAAATCCTCACTGATGGTATTCGTATTGAGCTCTACATAGTCCTCCACCATCCTCTCCTGTCGTTCTCCACGTGTCAGACTTGTACTCTGTTGTGCTGGTGCACGAGCTGGTCTAAAAAATGTTTGAAAGGACTCGCAGAAATTGCTTCGGCCACTTACTCTGCTGCCGCTAATGTTTTGGCATGATGAACTGACATGCCGGAGGTTGAGAGACTACAGCTGCGATGCACACTGTGTGCCTCACTCCTATCTTGGGGAAAAGCTCTATTAAGGCTGCTTAAAAGCTTGTTTTGATACTCCAACATTAGCATGTCCCTTTCCAGGGCAGGAAGCATCTGGCAAAATCTACTCTTATAACGTGGATCTAACAGAGTGGCAACCCAGTAGTCAGCATTAGTTATGAGCGAGCATGCTTGCTACTGCTCAGTGCTCGCCCGAGCATCTCACTGCTCGAGATGCTCGGCGCTCGCCGAGTATTTCTGGGATGCTCAGCGGGAGCTCGGGTCTCCTCCCTGCATGTTTGGCACTCTTTAGAGCACCAATGAACATGCAGGGATTGTCTGCCACACACTGTAATGGCGCAGCCATATTAATTGTGGCATTACAGTGATTGGTTGGCCGCACAGCGTCATCAGGTCTATATCAGACCTGGCACCCCCTGCTCGTCACAGTCTACTCTGGAATCAGGCAGTGTAGGAAGAGGTGCTGCTGAGCACAATCCAGTAGAGGCAGGGGAACACTGTCAAAGTTCTGGGACAGTTTTCTCAGACCCTCCCATCTTACAGGCCCTGAAGCGCGGGGTACTCTCACAAGTAGTGCAAAGTTTGGGAAGATGGTGAGGGAGTATCTTGCTGACCAAACCAATGTCCTCTGTGATTCCTCTGTACCTTATAATTATTGGGTATCCAAGCTGGACACCTGGCATGAACTGGCTCTCTACGCCTTGGAGGTCCTGGCCTGCCCTGCCGCTAGTATTTTGTCAGAGCGGGTTTTTAGTGCCACTGGTTGAATAATAACTGATAAGCACATCCACCTATCAACTGAAAATGCTGACAGGCTGACTCTTATAAAAATGAACAATGGCTGGATTGGGCCAGACCTCTCAACACCACCGAATGATAGCAGCGTAACATAAACTCAAATCCAGTGTCTTTTTTTGGGAGGTCTATTCCCATGCACCTCTTCACACCTACACATGGGTATACGCTTCCTGATTTTGTCTATTTGCTCTTGTCCTCCTCCTTCTCCCCATCCTCCATCACCATATCTACCATGTCACCTCCTCTACGTGTCATGCAAGCGGCATTGGAGTGCCTCCAAATTTTTGGCAGCCGTTACTTCACTTCATAGGCAAACACTATGGGAGACCCACTTCCTTTTAATGGGAACATTGTATTTAGGAGACTCTCCGACTTCTAGGTCTCTTGCAAGGGGCATTGGAGTTCCTCCAAATTTATGACAGCTTTTGCATTCACTGCATAGGCAAACACTATAGGAGACCCACTTCCTAATATTGGGAATATTGTTTTTAGGAGGCTCTCTGGCCTCTACATCTCTTACGAGGGGCATTGGAGTGCCTCCAAATTTTTGACAGCTTTTGCATTCACTGCATAGGCAAACACTATGGTAGGCCCACTTCCTAATAATGTGAGCATTTTTTCATGAGGCCCTCTACGTCTCTTGCTAGGGGCATTGGAGTGCCTCCAAATTTTTAGCAGCCGTTGCTTCAATGCATAGGCAAACACTATGGAAGACCCACTTCCTATTAACAGGAACATTGTTTTTAGGAGGCTCTCCGACCACTACGTCTCTTGCAAGGGGCATTGGAGTTCCTCCAAATTTTTGGCAGCTTTTGCATTCACTGCATAGGCAAACACAATGGAGACCCACTTCCTAATAATGGGAACATTTTTTTCTGGAGGCCCTCTACGTCTCTTCCAAGGGGCATTGTTAGAACTCTCCTGTTAGGTTTTTTTTAGTTTGCTGGTCACATGACCATTTTTGCCTATTTAATCCGGCTCCGCCCTCCTGGTCTTGCTGGACTTCATTGTATTTACTACTCTTGAGCTAGCTTGGTGCTCTGTTGCCGTTCTCTGTTAGTTTTGCTAGGTCTTCTGACCTCTATGCTTTTTGTTGTGTGTTTGTCTTTGACTGCTACTATTTCTGCTAGGAGGTGTCCAACTTATCCCAGTCCCTAGTTCTTGTAGGGATCCCTCCCTCACATCTATAGGTCTTCGTTCAGACTAGCCGAGGACTTTAGCGGGTCTGATCGCAGGATCAGGTTTCCTGTTACATCATAGGGATCTAGTTTAGTTCTATTTTAGGGACAGTTCTCCTGTCTTTCCTTAGTCCCTGTAGCAGATCATAATAGTAAGTCCAGCCCTAAAAGAAAAAAAAAAATTTTCTCTAAGGAAAGACCTCCAGTTTTCCATCATGGTTTCGGTTCAAGATTTGGCTCAACGCTTGCAGGGACTCTCTCTGGAGGTGGCCAAGCTCCAACAACACGTGAGTAGCTGTTCTGGAGCACATTTTGTGGAACCAAAGGTACGTCTGCCTGATTTATTTTTTGGCGAACAACAAGATTTTTTTTCTTTTAAAAATGCTTGTTTATTGTATTTTCGTTTGAGACCCGGATCCTCTGGTGATGAATCACAGCGCATAGGGTTCATAATGTCACTTTTGCGCAAAGATCCTCAGGGATGGGCCTTCTCTCTCCAACCTAGTGATCCGTGCTTTAGATCAGTGGATAGTTTTTTTTCTGCTTTGGGTTTGTTGTATGATGATCCTGATCGTGTCTCATCTGCTGAGTCTGAATTGAGACGTTTGAGGCAGGGATCAGGTAATGTGGAAAAATATTGTTCTCACTTCCGTTGGTGGTCTGCCCAGGTGGGGTGGAACGATTCAGCTTTGAAAAGCTTGTTTCTTGCAGGGCTAGGTGAAAGGGTTAACGATTTACTGATTGCTTATCCCACACCTGGAAACTTGCAGGAGGCTATGCAATTAGCTATACGGGTGGACAGGAGACTGCGTGCAAGGGTTAATGAGAGCAAATCCTCTGCTATGTCAGCTCCGAGTCTTGAGAGGGTCTGTGCTGACAATGGAGAGCCGATGGAGATTGGAGCGATGACACCCCGCTCTCAGGAAAAAGATCGCAGGCTTTCTGAAGGCTTGTGCTTCTATTGCGGAAATTCTGGTCATCTTATTAAGAACTGTGTGCTTCGTTTGAAGAAAGAAAAAAAAAAAGGTCAGTTATGCCCGTATTGCCTGTTTAAATTCTAAGGGAGTATTCCTATCTGCCACTACTGCTGCTCAGGATGAATTAATTGAATTTCGGGTATTTGTGGATTGTGGTTCTACTCTGAATGTGATTGATGGGGGATTCTTGGAAAAACTTAGATTAGAACCTAAAACTTTGTCATCCCCTATTGCTGTGGTTTCTGTTGATGGCTCTCCCTTGAAGAGTGTTACTCATAAGGTCTGTGAATTTCCCCTCACTATTAATGGTATTCACCAAGAAAATTTGGATTTGGTGGTATTGGATAATTTGCCTTCTCCAGTAATATTGGGGTTACCCTGGTTAAAATTGCACAATCCTGTACTGGATTGGTCTACCAATGAAATTAAGTCCTGGAGCCCTAAGTGTTATGACAAGTGTTGTAACGGACATATTGCTGCTGTGGATAAAGGGGAATTGCCTGCACCTATTCAGGATTTTTGGAGAGTTTTTTCTGAGGAGGAGTCACAAATTTTGCCTCCCCATAGAGACTATGATTGTACCATTGAATTTGTCCCTGGAGCGACTCTTCCTAAAAGTCGTTTATTTAATCTTACTATTCCTGAGAGAAAGGCGTTGGAGGAATACATACTGACAAGCTTGGCCGCCGGTCACATTAGGCCTTCCAAGTCTCCTGTGGCTGTTGGATTTTTTTTTGTAAAAAAAAAAGATGGCGGTTTACGTCCTTGTCTGGACTTTCGTGAGATTAATAAAATTACTGTACGCAATCCTTACCCACTGCCATTGATTCCTGATTTATTTAACCAGTTAGTGGGGGCCAAGTGGTTCTCTAAAATTGATCTCCGGGGGGCATACAATTTGTTGCGCATGAAGGAGGGTGATGAATGGAAGACTGCTTTTAACACTCCTGTGGGTCATTTTGAGAATCTGGTGATGCCTTTTGGTCTTACCAATGCTCCAGCATTTTTTCAGAATCTTATTAATGACATCCTTAGACCTTTAATCGGCAAAAATGTGGTTGTGTATTTGGATGACATTCTGATTTATTCGCCTGATCTGGAGTCTCATTGGCGGAGCGTACGTGAGGTATTACAGTTATTAATGGACAATTCGCTTTTTGCTAAGCTGGAGAAATGTGAGTTCGCTGTACAGAGAATTAGTTTTTTGGGCTACATTATCTCCAGTGAAGGTTTTGAGATGACCCGGTTAAAGTTCAAGCTGTGCAGGAATGGCCTAGGCCTATTGGTTTGAAATCAATACAGAGGTTTTTGGGTTTCGCCAATTATTACAAAAAATTCATAAAAATTTTTTCTATTATTGTCAAACCGCTGACCGAGCTCACCAGGAAAGGTGCTAATGCGGTTCAGTGGACTTCTGAGGCCATTGAAGCTTTTGTGTTTCTAAAGGAGAGGTTCACCTCTGCTCCGATCCTTATGCAGCCTGATGTGACTAAGCCGTTTTTGATTGAGGTTGATGCTTCTTCGGTGGGGGTCGGTGCGGTGTTGTCTCAGGAAAACAAGGATGGAGTACATCCCTGTGCCTTTTTTTCAAAAAATTTTTCTGAGACTGAACTTAATTACGATATTGGTAATCGGGAATTGCTGGCGATTAAACTCGCATTTGAACACTGGCGTCACCTCTTGGAAGGTGCTGAATTTCCCATTCAGGTTTTCACTGATCATAAAAATCTGATCTATCTTGATGCTGCCAAGCGCTTGAATGCCCGTCAGGCTAGGTGGGCACTTTTTTTCTCGCGGTTTAATTTTTCTGTTACTTACATCCCGGGTACCAAGAATGTTAAAGCGGATGCTTTGTCTCGCAGCTTTTCTCCCATGGTCGGTGTTGAGGAGGAAGAGGAGAGCATTTTACAAGAAGGTGCTGTGATTGCTGCTTTGGACTCTGTTTTGGAGGATGAGATTCTTAAAGCTCAGGAGAATGCCCCATCTAACATTCCCCATGGGAGGTTGTTTGTGCCTAGGACCTTTAGGAGAGATTTGTTTGTTGAGTGTCATGAGTCTCGGTTGGCAGGTCATCCAGAAATTTCTGAGACCAAGAGACTTGTGGGTCGCAGTTTTTGGTGGCCTGGATGGCAGAAGGAAGTCATTAAGTGGGTGCACCAATGTACTGTGTGTGCTAGATCCAAGTCTTCGCATGCTCCTGCTGCGGGGTTGCTTTGCCCTCTGGAGGTTCCTAGTGCACCTTGGACACATCTGGCTATGGACTTTATTACTGACCTTCCCCCCTCTGAAGGTTTCACGGTCATCTGGGTGGTCGTGGACCGTTTTAGCAAGATGTGTCACTTGGTTCCCTTCATCAAACTGCCTTGCGCTAAGACACTCGCTAAGGCCTTTGTCAAGGAAATTGTCAGACTACATGGTGTTCCTTCTGACATTGTTTCTGATAGGGGACCTCAGTTCGTGGCTCGTTTTTGGCGTGCCTTTTGTGACAGGTTGGGAGTTCATTTGTCGTTTTCATCTGGATATCATCCTGAGTCTAATGGCCAGACAGAAAGGAAGAACCAGGATGTTGAGCAGTTCTTGCGTTGTTTTGTGGCAGACAATCAAGAGGGGTGGTCTGAGTTTCTGCCACTTGCTGAATTTGCTCTTAACAACCATACATCCTCTTCTGCTGGGTGTTCGCCTTTTTTTTGTTGTTCTGGGAGACATCCGTCTTTTGGGTCATTCTCCAAATTGGTTTCGGCTGTGCCTGAGGAGGAGAGTTTTTCCGGTGATTTGGAGAGAGTTTGGACGGATGTGCGTGGTAATCTTCAGGAGGCTAACAAAAAATCTAAGAGGTACTTTGATAGGAAATGGCAAGAGGTTTTGTTTGCTGTTGGTGACATGGTTTGGTTGTCCTCTAAGAATCTGCGATTGAGGATTCCTTCTAAAAAATTGGGTTCAAAGTTCGTAGGGCCCTTTAAGGTGCTTCAGATAGTTAACCAATCTGCTGTTAGGTTGGAGGTTCCTACGTCCTGGAAGATTAACCCGGTGTTTCATGTTTCTCTGTTGAAAAAAGCTGATGTGTCTGATGGTGACGCCTCTGCCACTGTTCCTCCGGTGGTGGAGGACGGGGAATATGAAATTTCCCGCATCCTAAATTCTAGACGGTATAGAGGGAGTTTGCAGTATCTCGTCGCTTGGAAGGGTTTCGGACCTGAGGATAACTCATGGGTGAGGGCGGATGATGTTTCTGCTTCCAGACTTGTCAGAGCGTTTCACAGGAGGTTTCCTGGTAAGCCTGGGCCTAGGGGATCCGGAGGATCCTCTTAGAAGAGGGGGTACTGTTAGAACTCTCCTGTTAGTTTTTTTTTAGTTTGCTGGTCACATGACCATTTTTGCCTATTTAATCCGGCTCCGCCCTTCTGGTCTTGCTGGACTTCATTGTATTTACTACTCTTGAGCTAGCTTGGTGCTCTGTTGCCGTTCTCTGTTAGTTTTGCTAGGTCTTCTGACCTTTATGCTTTTTGTTGTGTGTTTGTCTTTGACTGCTACTATTTCTGCTAGGAGGTGTCCAACTTATCCCAGTCCCTAGTTCTTGTAGGGATCCCTCCCTCACATCTATAGGTCTTCGTTCAGACTAGCCGAGGACTTTAGCGGGTCTGATCGCAGGATCAGGTTCCCCGTTACATCGTAGGGATCTAGTTTAGTTCTATTGTAGGGAAAGTTCTCCTGTCTTTCCTTAGTCCCTGTAGCAGATCATAACAGGCATTGGTGTGCCTCCGAATTTTTAGCAGCCGTTGCTTCACTGCATAGGCAAACACTATGGGAGACCCACTTCCTAATAATGGGAACATTGTTTTTAGGATGCTCTCCGACCTCTACGTCTCTTCTAAAGGGAATTGAAGTGCCTCCAAATTTTTGGCAGCTTTTGCATTCACTGAATAAGCAAACACTATGGGAGACCCACTTTCTAATAATCGGAGCATTGTTTTTAGGAGGCTCTCTGACCTCTACTTCTCTTGCAAGGGGCATTGGAGTGCCTCAAATACTTGACAGCCCTTGCAGCTACTGCATACGCAATAACAGTGTAGGAGACCCACTCGTTAATAATGGGAACAACAAAGCATAGCCGACTGATGGCTCTCTAACAATAGCGAGGGTCGACTGCTAGCCCTTTAAAAACAGTAAGGGCCACCTGATGGCCCTATAAAAATAGGCTTTGTGACTTTCAGAGTCCCTCCATCATAAATTAAACAGGATGTGTCTGATGATGTGTCACACACCACATGGCCAGATAAGGTTGTAAAATGTTAAAATGACATTTCCCGGTGAATGCATTTGTCTTAAAAAATAACGTAAAAAACCCCCCAAAACAGTAGGATCTTTCTTTAGTAGAAAAACCAGAGTCACCAATGTAACCTCCTTTTCCTCCAGTTCGGCCTCCATCGCCGAAATGTCCATATCAGTCACAAGCAGAAAGCACTACAGCACTGCCTTGACCAAGCGACAACAGGCTTTGCTGAAGATAACATGCTTAATGCTGCTTAAGTGACAAACCGCCCACCGCTGCAGAGTCGTTGAAAGCTGTAATGCAGCTCTCACCGCTGAACATTTAGCCAGGCATGGTCGTGTGTGACAATGGGCGGAACCTGGTGACGGAGAAATGACAGCCGGAGTAGATACGGTTTCCCTCTATGCCAGTCCTTTCACCAAGCTAAAGAATATGGCTGTGCTGAAATACAACTCCCACTGAGAAGCAGTTTCAGACTGAAAACAAATTGGGCCCACCAGAGGATTTGATTCTGAGGGCCCACCTTTCTCCCTCTCTCAAGAGCCCCATAGCAACTGCAAAGTTTTCGCTATCATCATGAACTCTCCTGATGGAGAAGCCAGGGCCCACCCGAGGATTCTCTGGTGGGACCGTTCAATCCTGCCGAGAAGAAGTCCTGGCTAAGAAAAGTGTGTGGGAAGGTTCCCGGATACTCTATGGCTGCTTTTTTACTGGGGTGGAAACCCACACAAACACGAGGAGAACATACAAAATCCTTGTAAATGTTGTCCTTGCTGGGATTTGAACCCAGGACCTCAGCGCTGCAAGGCTTCAGTGCTAACCACTGAGCCAATGTGCTGCCGTTCACCCTCTGACATCTAACAGGCTGGAGAAACTTGCACCTACTGCCACTCTATCTTCAGCTCCTTTGTGAGAAACTAATGTATTTGGGCAGCCACTCAGTCTACCAAATAAAATTCCTGAGAAGGAAATTGGGGATGGCTTTACTACTGGCACTGGGGGCAGTGCTAATACCATGGCGTCGTACCATAGTTTACTGGAAATATTCCAGGCAGGTAGAAGGCAATCAGATTCCCACAGAAATGTACCAGCAGTAATGTTCAGGGACCCGTGCTTGTGGAAGGCGGAGACGATACCGGGATAAATAGTGGCGGCTGGGGACTGAGTATGGACACCCGGCCCCCGCCGGCATGAGGTTGTGAAAAGCTTCCGCCTTCATGAGCCTAAAAGGCCACAGTTCAAGTGCAAGCAACTTTAGAGGACTTCCTGGGAGAAATGAAAGCTGGAGTAGATACGGTTTCCCAAATCCTTTCACCAAGCTAAAGAATATGGCTGTGGTGAAATACAACTCTCAGAAAAAAAAAGCTGTGGACTGGCTCCATACCGTCTCTGTCAAAATTCACTTGACCACGTGTTTGTGGTTAGGCATTCCTTCCCAGTAAGTCCACTAGGGAGGGCACGGATAATGTTGTGGGACCTGTGCTTGTCGAAGGCGGAGACGACACCGGGAGAAATAGTGGCTGCTGGGGACTGAGTATGGACACCCGGCCGCCGCCGGCATGAGATTGTGAAAAGCTTCCGCCTCCACGAGCCTAAAAGGCCATATTTCAAGTGCAAGCAGCTTTAGAGGACTTCCTGGGAGAAATGGCAGCTGGAGTAGATACGGTTTCCCAAGTCCTTTCACCAAGCTAAAGGTTATGGCTGTGGTGAAATACAACTCTCAACAAAAAAGCTGTGGACTGGCTCCATACTGACCCTGACCACATTCACTTGACCACGTGTTTGTAGCTAGGTGGTCCTTCCCAGTAAGTCCACTGAGGAGGGCACGGGTAATGTTGTGGGACCCATTCTTGTGGAAGCAGCTCTCCAAAAATGTGGCAGTGTAGTGTATGCCTGTGTCTGATGATGTGTCACACACCACATGGCCAGATAAGGTTGTAAAATGTTAAAATGACATTTCCCAGTGAATGCATTTGTCTTGGTTGAAAGCAATGCAAAACTGCAAAAACGCATCAAAAATGCTACATGTGAACATAGTCTAAGGTGTGGAGGAGCATTTTTGTTTTTGGTTATTTATTTTGTCTTATATACAAGTCATTACCCTGGTCAGGATGTTCTTTAACATATTTCCCAGGAAAATACATTTCAGTTTTTTTTTTGCATGTTTTATTGTGAGTCCGTAAAAGTGGCATAATAACTCTGACAACATTGTTCACAGCTGTGACCTGGAAGTCAGAAATGCTTCCAGGGGTCTTCCCCATGCTGTTCCCATGTCATTTGAGCACTGGTCCCATCGATTTCCGCAATTTCTAGGCCCTCTGCAGACCGCCGGGGGGGCCACCAGAAAAATGCTCAAGTTTCCCATAGACTTACATTGGGCTCATTGCTCACCAGAGCATTCCAATTTGCTCGAACCGAGCAACGAGCACCCGAGCATTTTAGTGCTCCCCCATCACTAGTGTTGAGCAATGTATACAGGAGCAGCCGACTAGTCCACAGTGCTTGCTATTGGATGAAGCAGGATGAGATGTTTTGGATATACAGTGCTCAGTATAAATGAGTACACTCTGTGACAGAGTCACTGGTGTGAGATATGAAGGGAGGTATGTGTCACTCAGGTTTCTCTCCTGTGTGAACTGAGACCTACTGAATTTCTGCCAGCATGGTATATGCTGGGGGTTAACTCTTTTAAAGGGTGTGGTTTTATGTGAATGACATAGAGATGGGAGGGTTGTCATTCACCATACCTCCCCTCAGGATGTGGCTGAGCATGGTTTAAATGTTCAGTCCTGTTTTTTTTTCTGTGTTGTGTTCTGGAGAGGCAAGGTCTCCAGACTGGCAAAGGCTGTGACTACATCCTGTGTGGGTGAATTCCACATACATATGGACTGTGCTATTGTTTATCTCTTGTTTTGTCGTTTTGCCAGTAAGGCCATGTTTATTTTTGCTGGAGTTGGCTTTATGCCATATAATATAAAATTGGCTTTATGCCATATAATAAAGCCTGTAGAGAAAACCTGGTTCCTGAGTCTACTTCCGAAAGCGGCCGAGCAAGTCGTCTTACCACAACCCCAACAGATTTTGTCAGGAAACCTTTACTTTTCTTTCACAATCAATATTTTTTATCGGATACCATATTACAAAATACTCCCACAAATGTGGGCCAAAGTAATTTCCCTAGCAAATTCATTCAAGACAAGGTTGTAAAAATGAATACAATCCAATTAAAGTCTTAGGAGCAAAGCTAAAGCTTAAACAACAAAATTCTAATTAACAAGGATTCAACCACAGGTAAGTCTAATTATTCATTAAACAGGTGTCCCGTTGACAGTTGTCTATACAGTAAAAGGGTGTTACTTAAAGAAAACCCCTTTTTATTTCACGCTGTCAGCACTGGCACCACGTGGAATAGAAATGTCACAAGACCTGAGAAAGAAAATAATGTATTTACACAAGAAAGGTTAAAGCTATAAGAATATCAGCAAAGCTTTACTTATTAGTCAGAATACTGTAGCAAAGTGATGCAAAAATTTAACAAAGATGGAACTGAAACCATCCCACACAAACATCCAAACAAACCACCAAAGTTAATACCTAAACAGGAGCGTCTTCTGATGACAAGGGTTGAAAAAAATCTACAGTGGGGAGGCGCCAGATGTTGCAGAAGGACCAGCTGGGGTGTGTAGTTTCACTGGCAGCAGATAATGATGTCACGGTAGCTTCGCTCGTGTCCACAACAATTTCAAAAGTGGGAGGTGGCACTTGTGGATGGTTTAGGACTCCCCGGAAATGTGTATTTGGTGAAGTCTGTAGCCTGAGACAGGGTCCAAAGTGTTTCTCAGTATGAACCCTTTCTGGACAAATAGGCGTTTTTTCTGTCTCCAGAGGCAGGTAAGTTCCACATCAGGATGAGCTTGTCTTAGCCGGGTTGGAACTCTTCCAGCAGTAAGGAAGTCATGGAGTTCTCCCAGGACTCTGTTCTCTTCTTGTAATTTCTTCCACAGAGAAGGGTCTTGAAGAGGTTCAGCAGTTGGCTTGGAATGAGATTCTCCCTTTTCAGCAGAGGAAGTGATGGCACTCTGTTGGGCAAGCCTTGAGTAGAAAGGAGGCATTTCTACCTCTTCCCAGATGTCATCTCGGGGTGGTTCTTCTTCAACAGACAGCCGGAACAACGCATCAGCATTGACATTTGATTTGCAACTGCAGTATTTGACTGTGAATTTGTAGTTCACAGGCATGAAGCCCACCGTTGTTTCATGGCTCCCAAACGGGCGGTATCCAGGTGCGCTAGCGGATTATTGTCTGTGTAGACAGTAAAGGGCGTGGCAGCTAGTTAATCCTTGAATTTTTCTGTAACAGCCCAGACAAGTGCAAGCAGTTCAAGCTTGAATGAACTGTAGTTGCTGTCATTCTTCTCGGTTCCTCTGAGGCTGCGGCTGGCGTAAGCAATCACATGCTCCTTATTGTCCTGGACCTGGGACAAAACAGCGTATAGCCCTTGGAGGCTAGCATCTGTATACAAAAGGAATGGCTGAGTGTAATCGGGATAGGCCAGGATAGGTGGCTGGGTAAGAAGGTCTTTCAGTGTTTGGAATGCTTGTTCTTGACAATTTGTCCAGTCTACTGGAAACCTTCGGTTGTAGTTTTCCTTGGAACATCCCTGTAGCAACTCAGTAAGTGGTTCAGACACTTGAGCAAAGTGAGGAATAAAGTGGAGATAGTAGCCTGCAAATTCCAAAAAGCTTCGGACTACTTTGATGGTAGTGGGCGTTCTCCAGTTTTGAACTGCATCAAATTTGTCAGGGTCAGGTTGTACCACATGTCCAAGGTAGTTTACTCGTGGTTTTAGCAAGTGGCATTTGGAAGGCTTGATTTTGAGGCCATGCTGTTTTAGTACCTTGAAGACTTCAGACAGATGGTGAATGTGGTCTTCATATGTCCGGGAATAGACAATGACATCATCAAGGTAAAAGAGGACACTCTGGAAATTTTCATGGCCAAGACAACTCTCCATTAGCCGTTGGAATGTAGCAGAGGCATTGCAAAGCCCGAAAAGGCATAAAGTTAAATTCATAAAGCTCCTTTGTTGTGGTAAAGGCAGTCTTCTCTCTGTCTTCTGGCGCCATGAGAACTTGCCAGTATCCAGAGGTTAAGTCAAGGGGAGAGAAGTAGGAGGCAGATCCGAGAGCAGTCAGGGACTCTTCAATTCGTGGCAAGGGATAAGCATCCTTGTGTGTGATGTTGTCCAATTTGCGGTAATCCATGCAGAAACGGATGGAGTCATCTTTTTTTTTTCACAAGGACCAGCGGTGTGGCCAAGGGCTTTGACTTTCACGTATGACATCAGCGTCTTTCATGTCTTTAAGCATTTTCTTGACAGGCGGGCACTTCACAGGTGGTATGGGACAATGTCGCTCTTTGATGGGAGGATGATCACCTGTGAGGATTCGATGCTGAATCAGAGTAGTCTTACCGAAATCCAGTGGGTGCCTACTGAATGCTTGATAATGTTTGGCAATGTTCAGAACTCCATTGATTCTCTCTACAGGAGTAGTGGCATCTCCCACATTCAGCTCAGTCCACCAGGGGTCTGAAGTAACCTTTTTACTGTCTTTGGCAGCTTGGGTAGAATGTTGATTAGCTGTTACTTCACTTGGGATGATGTCTTCTGTTGAGAGTTGAGACAACTACGCTACTGTATGAAATTTGTGAAGGTTAACAGGTGTGTCACTCAAGTTAATCAGTCAAACTGGCACTCTTCTGTTACAGGCAGTTACAATGCTGCGAGCAGCTTTCACTAATGGTTGTCCTTCTAGCAGGATTGGTTCAAGGAGAGCCTAATAATCTTGATTTTCAATACCTGGTCGGGCACGGCACCAAACCATGGTTACTGAATTAAGCTGCAGAATCACTGGTTGGGTGTCTCTTTACACATTTGCATGTCATGTATTATGACAAACAGGCAATCCCTGCATGTATTGCGTCTGTCTAACAGCTGCGAGACTTGCAGCTGTGGCGACGCAATCATGTTTACCCAGCACGCTGAAGATACTTGGTTAGGACTTGAGCGTGCTCAGATAACCCGTTATCCGAACACGTTCGTGCATCACTAATCCCAACCAAAACACCTATGGGAAATTCTAAAGAGAAAAGTTGAACATCACTCTCCATCAAGCATCCAGGCTCTAAAAGAGGTCGTTCTTCAACTGAAAAAGATAGATGTTGGCATTTGTCACCAACTTGTTCATTCTATGCATAGAAAACTCAGTGTTGTTCTTGAAAATCATGGAGATCATAAAATATACTAGATGCAGTTGTTTTTGATGTGGGGTGTATTCATTTTTGAATCAATTAATTTTAGTAAAACTGTAGATTTTATAATGAAAGTTCAACTTACTTTCATGTTATGGGTTGAAAAAAAAGTCCTGTGAAACTCAGTATTGTCAAAATTTTGGAAATTCTTCTTATGTTCATTGAGATATTGATTAAAATCTTACTTTTCAAATGGAGAGGAATTACTTTTTGCTGATCACTGTATATAGAGGGAAGATGAGGTAGGTAACTTAAGGAATTCGTCTAGCAACTATATAGGTGTTTGTTTCACATACACCAAAAAAGTGTTATCAGTACTTGGGATCCGAGTGTCATCAGTGTTTAATCAGTATTTTATTTTTTAACACCAGTGTCTTCACGTATGGATAAATAAACAAATTACTTAACTTCTCCTATTCATTGCAATGTTGATCACAGATAGCACATGGATGCCATCCATTTGCTCTCGTGATTTTCACGCACCTAGAGACTTGTATTAGAATTGTATTTTCGAAGAAGCATGGCATGTAAGTGGACGCAAGAGAGCAGAGCTCCGGGGTACCTCCCTTCTTGCGCTTCCACTGGGCCTCCATGCTGTCGGTGTTTGGCTCTCTCGGTGTCTGAGAGCCTCCTGCATCATCCGGTGATACTTTTGGCTGTCCCCCCAGCCATAATTGCATCGATAGGCAACGGTGAGCGGTGGCAAATAAGTTAAAGATTGCCCCCACGCACCCTCGGCAGGTACCAGGGCGGGAAGAGCTGCGGTGGCCAGCATAATGGCGAGACTAGTTGGCTTTGTCAGAACCTCCAGCAAGTAGGCCACTGCTCGAGATGAGTCACAGAAGCCTCAGGAGGGAGATACCACCATATCCCCTGAACCCATAAGGGAAAAGGAGAACAAGGCTGCATCCACCTCAAACAGTCATCCTACCCTATAACCAACACATGTCACAAAAAAAGTATAGTCGCTCCAAAATCAATATTCATGCTGGTCCAAAAGTAGGTGGACAGAAAGTGTAATAACTTGATGAAGGGGGAGATTTATCAAACATGGTTTAAAGTGAAACTGGCTCAGTTGCCATTAGCAACCAATCAGATTCCACTTTTCATTCCTCACAGACTCTTTGGAAAATGAAAGGTGGAATCTGATTGGTTGCTAAGGGCAACTGAGCCAGTTTCACAGATCTAGTTTTCACAGATAGATCTCCCCCAAATCTGTTTTCTTTTCAGATAATTCAGATAACACATAATGGCAAATAATTTAAATACAGATCAAAGAAAATGGATTTTAACAGAGTATTGGAAATCTCAAAATGCTGAAACCGTTAGAGCAAATTGGGTTGAAACATTTGGTACTCAAGCCCCAAACAGACAAACCATTTACCCTCATTAGTGACAAATTCAATGCCACTGGCTCAATCCTTAATGCTCCAAAAACTGGTCGACCCAAAACAGTCTGTACAGAAGATAATAAACAACTTGTTGCTGAAACATTTGTTCAGAGTCCAAAAAAGTCCACCAGAAGAGCCTCTTTGGAACTGGGAATTTCACAAGCTTCTATAATGGGAATCCTGAAATCTATTGGGTGGAAAGCTTATCGTCCACGTCTAATTCATGGTTTATTGGAGGATGTTCCAGACAGGCGGCTGCAATTTAGTGTTTGATAAATCTCCCCCTTCATAACCTTATTACACTTTTTGTCCACCTACTTTTGAACCACCCTGTATATAACACACATCACCCACTATAGGCAATACTAGCGGGTATACTGGAGTCCAGACACAATAAGATAAAAATTATAGTTTTTATTAGATCATCTTAAAAACGGTTTTACACAAAATTAAAAAATTAAGCAGGAAAATTTCAGCTAAACAGGAGTGTACATATGGGACTCAATCCGAAAGCTCATTTCGGTGGGGAATAAGGTAGAGGCATATACGGATATAGATGAAAACAATCCAGCTTAATAATCAGTAACCAGGAAACCTAAAGTGCAAATGCCCTATAAAGTGTCAGTGCCGGCAGCATGGGTTTAATACCCGAATAATAACTATCTCAGAAAAATGTCAAGTGACAATAATGTGCTGCTACTGTATAGTGAACAAGGAACATAAAGTGCACATGCCTTAAACAATGTCAGTATCCACAGTAATTACTAGAGGTCTAAATGTTCCTGTCTGATCTCCATAGTGAGCGGCATGAGAAAAATATATATACCAAACACCTAATCGCTATATCCCCAGCAGATGTCATAGTAATGACTACTTACAGCCAGAGGAGAGAGAAGGTAACCCACTGCTCCTGATGCTGACCTTATTCCCCACCGAAATGAGCCTTCGGATTGAGTCCCATATGTACAATCCTGTTTAGCTGAAAATTTCCGGCGTAACGTCTTAATTTTGTGTAAAACCATTTTTAAGATGATCTAATAAAAACTATAATTTTTTATCTTATTGTGTCTGGACTCCAGTATACCCCCTAGTATTGCCTATAGTGGGTGATGTGTGTTATATATAGTCATCTTACCCTGCAGCTTCATTTAAAGGCAAACTTCCCTCCTATTGATTCAGATCAGTAAGTTGCTGAGCCCACATTGAAAGACGTATTCATCGCTGTAACATCCTGCAGCTCAGCAATTTCCTCCCTCACTGTACGAATGCGTCTGCTGAAGGATGACATCTCCTTCATGCGGCGTGGGCCTACAAAAAGTAATCGATTGCATGGCAGCAGCAGAAGGCAGTATCAGTGACATTGAGGATAATGTAAATTACCTCAGCTGACCTGTGATTCCTACAGACATGACCAACAAATCTCAGCCTTACTATCCAAGGCAGATGACCTGGAAAACAGGCTTAGGAGGAATAATGTGAGGGTGGTCGGTATTCCAGAAAGAACATAGAGCATCAACACTTCTGAACATTTTGAAAAATGGCTACGTTCATCATTTGTGGACTCCCTATCTCCATTCTTTGCCATGGAGAGAGCACACAAGGTGCCTACTAGGTGTCTCCCCTCGCTTGGTCCTAATCAAGTATAATGCAGTGGCTTGCTGCATTGCCAAAATGTCTGAGGGGGTGTGTTCTGACTGACCACATACCTCCCCATGTATGTGTTACATCTCATATAGGATCACCCCTTCCCTTTAGGTGAGTGATCACATGACTGTGACTTCATCACAGGTCCTGTGCGCACAGAGGAGATATATATCCGGGTGGTTTTTGAAACATAGGGAGTCAAGAGACCTGATCTCTGTGCCTGGGACACCATTAGCCCTGGAAGGCACGAGGCCTGGAGACCACGTCGGGTGAGCCTTAAAACGCAGCTTTGGCAGAACAGAGCTGATGGAAGCAGCTAGACCCGGCAAAGGTAAAAGATGGTGCTTGATATGGACATTGATGTTGTTACCTTGCTTAGGACTGTATCTGAAGCCAAGCGGGCATAGCTGTCACTGAAAGACTCTAGGATATTACGTGTGTAACATTCCTGCAAGCCACTGAGATGGACTATGTTATAAGCAGTTTATGACGTGTAATAAACTGCTGGACTTTAGTTTACTGGAAAACGTTGCTTGTGTGCTTTAATTGACCCGGTGAAGTGAGTGTCCCTCAACATGATCAATAGCGCTACCTCACACAAGCTACTTCACTATAGGGACAAAGATGCTATCCTCAGGGCTGCCAGTACTAAAGGGGAGATATCTCTAAATGGAATTGTATTTTCCTATGTTATAGGATAACATAAAGGATATAGGATAAAACTGACATATCTCTGGGATTTTTGCACAGACACACGGTCCTCAAAAAATGTGAATATGTGAACAGCCCCATAGATTACAATGGGTACATGTTCAATCCATGAAAATCAGTGATAGAAAACTACAGCAACATCGTAGGTCTGAATGAGACCTTAAAAATATCTTTCATTAGTCCATTTTATAAAACTTTTTATTTTCTGCATATAAACCATAATATACTAATTATTATCAATGAAAAACACAATTTGTTGCTTTTTATTTCAGCTTACTGAGTTAAAAGCAGACATTACATCTGAAGTTTGAAAATTAATAGAATATCTCAAGGAATTATTCATCATCTTGAAGGGAGTGAATGACTCCAAATGAGACAAAAAGCTCAATGTTCCTTGACACTGCCTTATGTTACATACATAGTTATTTATTTAGGAAATAAACTAATTCAGATTTAGCACAAATACTACTGAATTCCAGAAATATGAAAATACTCAGCTGAAGTAATTTCACACCTTCGATCATATCATGCAAATATAGGCCTGATAAAGAAGAGCAAAGTATGGGTACATTTATGTGGCTATGTCACACCTACATTTTCTGGCCTGGAGGGGCGTTCAGATTAAAGTATTTGTGATACTGTTAGTTTGGGTTATTGAACCATAGGTTGGGCTGGCACTTACGACTCTAATAAGTGTGCAAAAATACAGTCATCTAACCACTGGCGGACACAGACAGAAGAGGCCCCTGTGCAGGAGCAATATATGGGCCTTTTACAGTCCAGTAGCTCATCATAATGCATAATTCCACATATTTTGGAGGTGGATGTGGCTCCCTGACCTCTTGGGCCCTTATGCGACTGCACAAGTTGCACCAATGGTATGTCCGCCCCTGTATCAAACCTTAATCACAAAATTATTCTTTAACCTGTCATAGATCTTGTCACTTCACTCTGCATACTACTATAAACATGGCTGTTATTAGTTGATGGGGTTTTAAATTTTATTTATGGTATGATAATTTTTTAATAAGCTTACTCAGTCCTAGCTTTGTTCACAACTGAAAGTTTGTTTTAAAGGGGACCTGTCATTAGGTTTATGCTGCCTGAACCATGGGCAGCATGAACCAGAGCCTGTCTGCATGATTGCAGCGAGGTATATTTTATTCCTGAAAAGCTGTGGCATTTCATAGAAAAACTATAAAAAGCTGGGCGTGGATAATAGAAAGAGACATGACTAGTCCGATTTGATCTACAACTTGTTCCGCCCTGCTTTAGTTGATTGACAGGTGTCTCCCATTTATGTACATAAGTGTGACATTTTATAAGTGAGTAAAATAAAAATAAAATGTGCATATGTAGATATCTGTCAATCAACAGGAGCACAGTGGGGACTGCATTGGACTAGTCAGGTCCTTGCTTTAGTCCCCAGATGTTTTTTTTACATTTTGTGTACTCTGAAGAGCTGCACTGCTTCATGTGGATGAGGCATCCTACGTCATTCACAGTTTCCTCTATCACGCTCCTGTACTGGCACACTTCTGTCTGCCCTGTTGTGAGTAGAGCAAAGTACTGGATTGGATTCATTCTTGTATTTACTATTGTACCAGTGTCAATTACATAAAGTAATAATTACCCATTGTTTATTGTGTCAGCGGCGCTCCAGCCCAGACTCCCCAAACGCCCTTTTTTGTGGTAGATGCTTGACACTGGTCATGTTTCTATGGAACTGTTTCTATACTTGTGTGGCATCATGCAGCACCACTGAGATCTTTTATACCTAAGGTGCTGTGAGCACCACACACTATTTTGCACACGCTACAGTGTGGTATTGGAGAGTGACACTAATCTCATGTACATTAGGCACCTTTAACTATTGACATTATTGACCTTGTTATCTCTATATTGTGATCTCATCTCCACTAACACAAGCATACATACTGTGCTTATTTAAATTGAAACCTTTTTGGTCATCACATGGTAACAGAGCACGGGATCCATTAAGAAACTATTACTTTCCCAACCAGTTTCTTGTTGATTGGCAGCACTCCTAGCCCTAATGTGGCACCCTGCTGTTTACAGGTACCACAGGACCCAAAAGGGTGCATGGATGGACTTCTCCACAAGAGGCCCTCACTACAGACAAACACCTCCACCCTTCCACCTCATACCACCAGAGGGAGCCTTGATAGGAATATATATATATGGAGGGTGGAGCCAGGCAGTTCAGTTGTTTAGTCAGAGAGTGTGCTGCCACTGAGAGCAGTGAAGACGCAGCACGTCTGCTGCTGAGTTGAGGGCCCCGAGTGTGGCCGGAGGCAAGGAGGAGAGGAGAGAGGAGTTGAGGGGGCAGAGGAGCATCATAGGCTCACCCCAAGACAAAAAACGGACACCTGGTCCGCGCCTACAGGGTCCTTTACACCCTGTAGGGATCACCGGCATACCAGGAGGACTACAAGTCCCTGGTCGACCTGAAGCTAAACCCTTGACAGGACTAGGAACCACGAAGGCCCCGGCATCCAGGGATAGTGGTTGCCAGGAAAAGGTCCTACTACAAAGCGACAGGTGAAGGAACAGCACGATACAGAAGCTAGGCCCAGTTGCAGGCTGGCCAGGAGCTTAGAGAGAGGGAGACTTGGACCAGGAGGCCTTATACCCGCTCACTGGGGAGAAGTCCTGAAGTGCACCCTTCCTACCGAGTACCCTGGACCGTACCTGACATCTGCACCAGTAAAGGTACTGAAGTGAATCCCTTTTCTCTGTCAGTTACTCCTGCTGCGCCATCTCTCCTGCACTGCAAGCCCCAGCATCACCACCATTTGCACCTACACTGCCCCGGGGGCCTGCTCCGCCTGTGGGGAGCAGAAATATCCCAGCTGCCATCCCATCACCCCCCGGAGGTCTGCAGCAGCGCAGGTAACCATTACCAGAAACCACAGGTGGCATCATGAGACAAACTGTACACTAAAAACCCCTTTTTAAAGAGAGACCCAGAGTACGGGCCCTGGAGCCGACTGCCGTGACCTCCTAAACAAGGTAAAAGGCCCGGGTACCGAGTCCCCTATATTCCCCCTGGGTGACACATCTCTCTTTCCTGGCGTCACGAACAAGATTTCGTGCCCGTTGCCACCGGGTACTGTGTGCCGTATTGAACTGTATTTGAACTGTGGTAAACAACATCGCCGCCATTACTGTGCCGCCGCGCGGGAAGAAGAGGGGCGTAACCGCGGGAATCAGAGAGGCGTGACGGTTGGAAGCGCGCGAAGCTCAAGCCCCGCATCGCGCTCTGACGCAGCACCAGGAAGCATCAGGTCCTGGAAGGAGACCATCGTCTGCGGAGCTGAGGCCTACCCGAAAAAGAAACAGAAGGTAGGCTACTGTTTACAAGGGGGGGCACAACCATGGTCGACGACCAGCAAAACGCCCGAGCACCGGTTAATGCTCCTGATGCTCAACTCGCGCCCGGCGCTGCTCAGGCCGGAACAGCCACCCCACCAGCAGGGGTCGTGACTCCGTTAATACCCATGGCCCTGCCGTATATCCCTGGAGCAAAATGGCTTCCCCAGTATGACGGCAAACAAGACACCCTGTCTGGATTCAGAAGGAAAATATGCGGTGTACTGGATATGTACTCATTGACTGGTAATTAAAGGATTGCAAAGAACAAGCAGATAATACACATTCTAATTTATGTATAATGTTAATACTCCTAACCATCCACATCATGGATAGTGTGTACCTGCTGACTAGATTGGATGGACCAATCGGACCAAAATCGAAAAAAAACTATAAATAAACATCCGTCAAAACGGCCATATGTATTAAATAAAACAGACCTTTATTGGAACAAGTAGGGTATATAGTGACACAGAAAAAAAGAGCATCCACATAATAGAAATTATCATATTAAAATGGCTAATGATGTGCACACAGGGAATCAAAGTGATACTGCCACTGCCCTTAGATATAACCAACACTGCTATATCTGACCTGCTGCAATGGCAATATGTCAGTATAATTGGCAATGTAGCTTGTGTTATATTAGAGCACCATCCACCATATACGACCAGCGGTTTTCCATGTTTTAATGTCCACTAATTTTTGCTGTGTTATAGTATATATTCAGCAATATAGCCATTTATGAACATTATATGTCCTCATACCTGCTGGTTGTGGTGTCCAGATATATCGGTGGCTGTCCTTGATGTATGTGTGATGCCCACCCCGACGCGCGTTTCGGTGCCTCCTTCCTCAGGGGGAAGGACGCACCGAAACGCTGGTCGTATATGGTGGATGGTGCTCTAATATAATACAAGCTTTGATTCCCTGTGTGCACATCATTAGCCATTTTAATATGATAATTTCTATTATGTGGATGCTCTTTTTTTCTGTGTCACTATATACCCTACTTGTTCCAATAAAGGTCTGTTTTATTTAATACATATGGCCGTTTTGTCGGATGTTTATTTATAGGTTTTTTTCATTGACTGGTAAGCAGAGAGCCGGTGTTGTGCTGGGACAATTGACTGGTGCCGCAGAGCGGGAAGTTGAAACCTGGCCAGCTGCAGACCAGGAATCAGTGTCCATTATCTTTAAGAGACTGCAAACTGTCTTTGAAAACCGCACTGAGACAGATCTCCGGATGAGGTTCTACCACTGTGCCCAGAAACCTGAGGACAGTATCCGGGACTATGCCTGGCGCTTACAGGAAGCCCTGCGGGCCCTGAAACAGGTTAGTCCAGCCAGCATACATGGTGAGGACAAAATGCTGACAGAACAGTTCATCCGGGGATTGAGGTCCCAGGAGGAGAGCAGAACCGTACGGTGGTGGGCCTTAGATCATCCAAATGCCACCTTTGGCGCCCTGTAGGACATGGCTATTAAGGGTCTGCAGCCCCTGGAAACATCAGATACTGCTATCCAGTGTTACCAGGGTGGGGCCACCCCAGTGCCTACAGCACCCACTGCTCCTTCATTAACGGCTGAAACAAAGATGCAAACAGTGCCCCCTAGCGAGCTGGACAGCCTGCGCTCTGAAGTGCGTCAGCTAAGTAAAACCCTGACCACTGTCCTGAGCGCCCTGAAGCTACAGGCGGAGCCCGAGCCGGAGGGAAGGATCCTACTCGCTGACAGTCCTGAGGATGTCCCCTGGATGAGGAGAAGAAGAAGGACAACACCACCCCATAGGAGGACAGTGCCACCCCGTGGGAGGACCAACGACCAATGTCGCCCTCCGGGAGACTTCATCTGCTACCGTTGCCACAAGGCAGGCCATACCGCGTGGAACTGTCCTTTAAACGGGCAAACCCTGGGGCCAAGGGCCGACACCCAGGAGTAGATCAATCAGGCCCATCAAGCTGGTACAACCGGTTTGTAGGAGGAAGACCTTTCCTGTCCATCGTGCTGGACGGCATAGCAACACGAGCATTACTGGACACCGGCTAACAGGTAACCATCATACCTGATGTCCTCTACAAAAGGTACTGGTCCATAGATGAACTCCAACCGCCAGCCCCGAACCTCTCTGTGTATGCCTCTAACGGCCTTCCTCTTAACCTAGTAGGGGTTAAGGACGTGACAGTGAAGGTGGGGAGAGTGGAACTAAAGGACCAAGGACTAATTGTCATAGAATCTAACCCTGGTGATACCAATCCGTATATGATACTTGGTACAAATATTGTTGGTAACTGTTTGGGAGAAGTGTTGTTTTTACTCCAACAGATTGCTGACACTTCCAAAACAGGGCAGAGGAAGGTGCTCCAGAAAGAAATTCGAGCCCTCCTGTACCAGCAACAGGTAAAACTAACAGGTGGTGAGATTGGTAATGTATGGGTGACAGACCCGATACCCATTGAGATTCCCCCAATGAGTGAAATGCTGATTTGGTGTAGGGCAGCAATAGGTCTCAAGGAACAGAACTACCAGACGGTAGTGGAGCCCATTAGCTCAGAGCACAGACCTACACTCCAAACTGCTAGAGGGGTAGTTGATGTACGCAATGGAAGGGTACCTGTACGTCTCCTAAATTGTGGGGAGGAGGAAGTTAAATTGCCAAGATACGCCACTGTTGCCAGATTGTATACTGTGAATAATGATGCCATACACACAGTGGAATCCTTGACCCCACCAGATACAGTGGAGGACAATGACTCCGAAGCTCAGCTGGAGGATTGGTGTCAACAGCTCCATGTTGGGACTGACGCCACCCCTGTCCATCAGAAACACGGTGTTTACAGAGTGGTTCAGGAATATGAACAAGTGTTTAGTAAGCACCCACTTGATTTTGGAAGGGTTAAAGGGGTACAACACCACATACCCACCGTTAACCATCCACCCATTAAGGAGCGTTACAGACCCATAGCACCAGCACATTACCAAAAAGCCAAGGAAATGTTGCATGACATGAAAAAGGCAGGGGTAGTAAGGGATAGCTGCAGCCCCTGGGCAGCTCCCCTGGTCCTGGTCAGAAAGAAGGACAGTGGCATGAGGATGTGTGTAGATTATAGACAAATTAATCGAATAACACATAAAGATGCATACCCTTTGCCCCGTATAGAGGAATCCTTGGCTGCACTAAAATCTGCCAATTACTTTTCTACATTTGATCTCACTAGTGGGTACTGGCAAGTCTCTGTTGCTGAGGAAGACTGGGAGAAGACAGCCTTCACCACCTCGATGGGACTGTGCGAATTCAACAGCATGCCGTTTGGACTCTGCAACGCACCCGGAACGTTCCAGAGGTTGATGAAGTGTTGCTTAGGACACCGGAACTTTGAGACAGTGCTGCTGTACCTGGATGACGTTATCATGTGCTCGAGGACGTATGAAGACCATCTGAAGCACCTGGCGGAGGTATTTGAAGCATTGTCTCGGTATGGGATGAAACTAAAATCTTCCAAGTGCCACCTGCTCAAACAGAAGGTTCAGTACCTGAGACATGTAGTCAGCTCAGAGGGAGTAGCACCAGACCCAGAGAAGGTCACTGCCATCCAGGAGTGGCCTGAACCGAAAAGCATCAAGGAAGTACGTCAGTTTCTGGGACTGGTCGAGTACTACAGGAGGTTCATAAAGGATTACACCAAAAAGGCAGGACCTTTACAAGATTTCTTGTTAGGACAGTCCAAGAGAGGTAAAAATCCCCCATTCCAGTGGGGTAAGGAACTGGCTGAATCCTTTGCAGTAATGAAGGAAGTCCTAACTGGTGAAGAAATCCTGGCTTACCCTTACTACAGCCAGTCTTTCCTGTTGTATACTGACACCAGCAATGAGGGACTGGGAGCTGTGTTTTCCCAGAAGCAAAACGGCAGAGAAAAGGTAATTGCGCATGGCAGTAGGAAGCTTCGCCCTACTGAGAGGAACCTGTAGAATTACAGTTCCTTCAAGCTGGTGTTCCTGGCCTTGGTCTGGGCTATCACTGAAAGATTCAAGCATTACCTACCCTCAACTAAATTCACAGCCTTTACTGACAATAATCCCTTGACACACCTGGAGACAGCCAGGTTGAGAGCCATGGAACAGCGTTGGGTGTCCAGACTGTCGAATTATCAGTTCACAATCAAGTACCGGGCAGGTCACAAGAATGCCTTGTCAAGAATGCCCCACCTGTCGGACTCTGAGGATGAAGTGGATGATCTCGAGGAAATTGAACTACCTGCTTTCCACAGAAATGGAATGATCCACGAGCAACACGCCTCCAGAAGATGTCATGGTAGGACGCCAAACCCTCTACCTCATCACAGCTGGAAGGAGACCCAGGACAGTGACCCGGTTGTCAGCCTCATCAAAAGACTGATAACCCAAGAAGGTTCTCACCTGGAGAAGGATGCTCCCCACAAGCCAAGCACCTGTGGAATGAGAGAAGCCGGCTGTTCATCTACAGAGAGAAGCTGTGCAAAAGGTATGTCAACCCCAAGACCCATGAAATGGTGTGGCAGATTGTTGTACCTAGGACAGATATCCAGATGGTGTTAGAGGCCTACAACGATCAAGCAGGTCACTTTGGCTGGAAGAAGCTGGAGACCCTGCTGAAGGACCGGTTCTATTGGGTTGGAATGTGGAGCTCCATAGAAAGGTGGTGCCAGAATTGTGGGCCCTATAGCCTCAGAAGGAAAGACTACGGCAGACAGAAAGCACCCTTGCAGTCCATCAAAACAACCCAACCCCTGGAGATTGTCGCTCTGGATCACGTCAAACTGTCACCCAGCAGATCAGGCTACTCCTATGCCCTGACCATGGTGGATCACTATTCCCGGTTCCTGGTGGTAGCCCCTGTCAAGGACCTGACAGCAGAAACTGCAGCAAGAACGTTCCAAGCCTACTTCTGCAGACCCCATGGATATCCAGAAAAGGTGCTCACAGATCAAGGCCCTGCTTTTGAAGCTGAGCTATTCAAGGAATTCTGCCACCTGTATGGATGCAAGAAGATCCGGACTATGCCATATCATCCGCAAACCAATGGTATGTGCGAGAAAATGAACAACATCGTTATAGACCTGTTGAAAACCCTACCATTGGAAGAAAGTAACCAGTGGCCAGAAAAGCTACCTGACCTAGTGGACCTGTATAACCACATACCTGTGAGTTCTACTAATTGTACCCCAGCGTACCTCATGAGAGAAAGAACTGGAAATTTGTCCATGGACCTTGAACTCGGAGTGGTAGAACCTGCTGCAGATACGTCCACTGAAGACTGGGACACAAATCGGCAAGAGCAGTACAGGAAAGTACAGGCCTGTGTCGAAGACAGTTTAAACAAGGTGAGGGAAAGACAGGAAGAGCAGTATAACAAATATGCACCAGCAGAACCCTTGGCATCTGGAGAGATAGTGCTAAAGTGGAAAGGAAGAGGTCACAAGCTTGATGACCAGTGGGAAAGAGAGCCCTACACTGTGCTAAACTCCAGATTTGACAACAGTAAAACCTGCCTGATTAGTAAGGATGGAGGTAAGATGACCGCAACAGTCTCAAGAGACCACTTGAAAGTGTGCCCAGGTCTACTGAAGACTAGTGTTGAGCCACCCCCGTAGTGTTCGAGTTCGGTTCGGTTCGTCGAACACCCGTGTGTTCGCCGAACTGTTCGTCGAACTGTTCGTCGAACATCTTCGAACACCGTTAAAACCAATGGCAGGCAAACAAAAACACATAGAAACACATAGAAAACACCTTCAAAGGTGTCCAAAAGCTGACAAACTGCTCAGAAGACACAACTAACACATGGAAAAGTGACAAGTACATATAGTCATGCGAAAAGAAAAGAGGTGGAGGAGTAAAAGGAGGGGGAGACACAGATATAGGCATGTCATGCCCTTCTAAAATCCAAAAAGTGAGAAGCCGAGACGGCCAGTCCGCTCCTGCCCGTGCCACCTCCGTGTCGCCGGGTTTGTGCCAGAGCCGCGGTGAACCCTGACGGCCAGCCCCCCTCTCCCAATACTGGTGCCTGTCCGCTGGTGGGTCGAGAGAGCCCCCCTGTGGTGGAGGCAGCTCTAAGCTTTTTAATTTAAATTGTCCCTCTAATTTGAATGAATACACTTTAAATCCATTTACAAGGATCTATTGGAGGGCAAGTCTCATGCCAGCAGCCGCGTAATTCCAGCTCCAGTAGCGTCCACTAAAGCTGCTGCAGTTAAAAAGCTTTTATAAGGATCGAGCTCGGCTGTCCACCGCAAGGCATCCTAGTGCCAGTCCCAGCCCCTATGCCTTGGGGTGCCTCCTGATGCTCTTCACTAAGTATCCCGTGGTCCCGAAGCATTTCCTTTGAAAAAATTAAGTGTCCAAACTACAGGTGGTGTAGCTTGCTTAACAGCCGGGATAATCCGCTGACTAGCAGACACTGCTACTAGGCACAAAGTATTTCCTGGGCTAGATGCAGTTAAAAATTTGTAAGTAGATACTCTCGTTGGATGCTGAGAAAGCATTCCATAGAGTCTCCTGGCACGCCATATATGATTCTCTTAAAAGCTTGGGGTAGGGGTCTAGGGGACCCTTTTATAGCCAAAATCACGGCCCTGTATCACAATACGTCACCTAGGCTGAAGATAAATGGAACTGTAGCACCGAGGGCTCGGTTGCTACAGACGTATTGCACCTCACCCAGAGGTGTGATATCTCACTCTCAGATAAGGATGGAGTGTGGATCAGGACCCGACACCTGCATGCATTACACCACATTGCCGTGGGTCAGGGCGACCAATATGCCCCTGAGATGGGCACGACAGTCCCTGTCCCTGGCTGGAGTGGGGGGAGGGAACACTGAGGAAGGGGAACCCTGCAGTGCAGGAGCAGGGAGGAAGCAGTTCCTGGGTGCATTGAGAAGGGAGTATAAAAGGTGGGCACCATCTTAGTTCAGTGCAGAGAAGTCTGAGCAGAAGTGGCAGGGAGCAGGGGCTCTGCATGAGCTCTGCTCCGGAGGCGGGCCTAGTAACAGAGGCCCAGGCCTGCAAGAGGGAGAAGGAAGGAAGAGGAGCGGAGAAGGCTCCAGGAACGAGGAATGAAGGGATCCCAGGGGTGCGGACGGGCGAGTCGCCACCGCACGCCCGAATCCACCTGCGTGGAGGGGTCAGGCCAAAGGGGGAGACCGGTCCCCGAACTAGTGGAGGCAGGAAACGACCCTCAGCTAGAAACCGGAGGCTCTGACATTTTATGTGGCGCAGCCCCTTGCTCCACCCGCTAGGAAGGCACCACATAGGGTCAGGGAAACTGGCGCCAAGTTTACCAAGAGGAGGCCCGAGGCAGCCGGACAGAAGTGTTGGTAAGAAAGGCCAGACAAAGGACACACAAAGGGGGTCCTGTGAAGCGCTCCAAAGTTATCTGGGAGTTGTCTGAGCCCCTCACCTGGTGAGCACAGTACGACGTGGGCAGCCGTTACCTGCAGACGTGGTCTGGATAATAAGAACTGTGAGTAAAGGCCCTGAACTGCATCACTGACTCCGTGTCGTTACTGCTGCTGCCCTGCACCATCACCCCCATCCTCCGCATACACTGCCCTGAGGCTATACTCCTCCCGTGGGGAGTTATGCTACGCTCTGCTGCACCCACAACACCAGCCTTAGCGGTCTGCCCTGTAGCGGCGGTTCACTCTGACCGCAATCCACGGGTGGCGTAGTCGGACATTTAAACATCAAAACCACATAAATAGTTCCGCCACTGGTTTGACCGCCCTGAGCCATGGAACCGGATCGCCGCCACGAAGACTACAACCACCAGCATCCACCAAAAAGGGTCCGGCTCCGGGTGTCCCAAGGCCCAGGGGGTGCGTCAGAACATTTTCATCACCTTTCACAATCACCAATGGGACAAGGCAGGGATGTCCTCTGTCCCCTCTCTTATACATCCTAGTGACGGAGCACCTGCTCTCATCAATTCGCCATAACCCCAATATTAGGTGGATTGAGGTGGGAGGCACCGAGTACAAGTGCTCTCTATTTGCTGATGATGTCCTAGTATATATCACTCAATCACATATATCCATCCCTGCTGTTATGGCTGAAATAGATCACTTTGTTACATGGTAAAATTTTAAAATCAATGCAGCGAAGTCTGAGGCCCTCGATGTCTCCCTCCCTAAATCCATATAGGATTCCATCCAGTCCAACTTTCCCTTTGCCTGGCCCTCACAGGGTATCAAATACTTAGGAATTCCTATTCATAGAGACCTCTCCCATCTATGTTATCTTAATTTTGGGCCCTTTATTGAACAATTCCATACAGACCACGGTTGGCAAGTTAGAACTGTAAGATTCACTACGTGAACCACTGGTGTTTTGTGGAAAGGCACATATACACCGCGTTCCAAATTATTATGCAAAAAGTGTTTAGGAGTGATAAGGGAAGAATTTGTTTGTTTGTCAGTTAAACTCATTGATGGTGATGTGTGTCAGGGCTCTTAATATCACTGTAAGCAATTGCAGACACCTGTGCTAATTAGTTTGGCAGGTGTGTCCAATGAAAGGCAAGACTACTTAAGAAGGCTCTCTCACATTATTAAGCAGCCTACATTTTCTGCCAAAATGGGAAAGAAAAAGGATGTGTCGGCTGCTGAGAAGCAACAAATTGTGGAGTGTTTAGGTCAAGGCATGACTACAATCAACATTGTGCGATGATCAGGATGAAGTGTCTTGGCAATCAAGAAGTATGTAGCTGATTCACAGTACACACGTGTGCGTGCTGATAAGGGCAAATTGAGGACTCTTTCCTACAGGCAATTACGTCAGGTTGAAAGAGCAGCGGCAAAAAAGCCTTGTCATAGCAGCAGACAAGTTTTTGAAGCTGCTTGTGCCTCCAACGTCCCCCGAACAACAAGATGCAGGGTCCTTCAGAGGTTTGCAGCTGTGCATACGCCATCCTGTCGACCTCCTCTATCCACTTCACACAAGCAGAAACGGCTCCAGTGGGCCAAACATTACATGAAGACTGATTTCAAAACTGTTTTGTTCACGGATGAGTGCCGTGCAGCGCTCGATGGTCCAGATGAATGGAGTGGAGGATGGCTGGTTGATGGACACCCCACGCAAACACGGCTACAGCGCCAACAAGGAGGAGGTGGAGTAATGTTTTGGGCTGGAATCATGGGGAGAGAGATTGTCGGCCCCTTTAGGATCCCTGAAGGCGCTAAAGATGAACTCCATAATGTATGTGGATTTTCTCAAACAGCACTTCCTGCCATGGTTCAAGAAGAAGAACCGTGTATTTCACAGCAAGATCATTTTTCTGCATGATAATGCACCATCTCATGCTGCACATAAAACATCTGCATCTCTGGCTGATATGGGCATAAAAGGGGACAAACTTATGGTGTGACCCCCATGCTCCCCTGACCTCTACCCCATTCAGAACCTTTGGAGCATCATTAAAAGGAGTGTCTATGATGGCGGGAGGCAGTTCACATCTAAGCAACAGCTCTGGGAGGGTATTCTGTCCTCATGCAAAACAATTGAAGCAGAAACCATCCAAAACCTGACAAATTCAATGGACGAGAGAGTTCAGAAGCTCCTTTCGAACAAGGGGTCCTATGTGAAAATGTAACATCACCTAGAATAAAGTTTTGAGTTGAAAACTGTTTGATTTCAGTTTCTAACAACCTGCTAATGCTTATAATTTCAAAAATGACCATTTTTTTGGTCTTTATTAAAATGAAAAGGTTGATCGAAAAGTTTGGGGGATCTAAGAGTGTGGCAACCCAGTAGTCATGATTACTTCGAATTCTGACAATATGAGGGTCATGCTGCAGGTAGTGCAGCAAGAAGGCACTTATGTGCCTTGCGCATCTCGGAGCCCCAAAATTATTTTCCGGGCTAGATGCAGCTAAAAATTATTTTTAATTTTAAATCTGGTGAAGCTTTAGTATAGATGGCCTAATAGGATCAGTGCTGCACACTGCTACAAAGCCCAAATTATTTTCCAGTCAAGATACAGATAAACATGATTAGTAATTTGAAAGCTTAAAACGGTTGGTAGGGTGATTTAACCAATCATCAAGCTTTTACTCTCCCCAGGATGACACAGGGGTAGAAAAGTCGTTTCGGATCCATGATTTGTTCATCTTTATGAACGTGAGTCTGTCTACATTATCAGTGGAGAGCCGCGTGCGCTTATCTGTCAGCACACCACCAGCAGCGCTGAACACACGTTCAGACAGAACGCTGGCTGCGGGGCATGACAAGATCTCCAAGGCGTAAGTGGCTAGCTCCGGACATTTATCCAGATTGGAAGCCCAAAAAGAGCAAGGGTCCAGTGACACAGTCGTGGCTTCAATGTTTACTTGGAGATACTCCTGTACCATCGTCTCTAGGCGTTGACTATGTGTCAGACTTCTTGTCTCCTGTGGCCTTGCAAAGGATGGGCTAAAAAAGTGGTGAAATGATTCCGCAAAATTGATGTTACCAGCAGATACTGTGGTTCTGTTACGGTTTGAGTGCTGAACACTTGACGGTCCCACGGTTGGCAAGTTGGAACTGTGAGATTCACTACGTGCACCACTGGTATTTTGTGGAAAAGCACATGTAAGATTCTGCAACAGTCTCTGCTGATACTCCTGCATGCGTGCATCCCTTTCTATGGCAGGAATAATTTCTGCAAATTTACTTTTGTACCGGGGATCTAACAGTGTGGCAACCCAGTAGTCAGGATTATTTCTAATTCTCACAATTCGAGGGTCATGTTGCAGGTAGTGCAGCAAGAAGGCACTCATGTGTGTTGCGCATCCAGGAGCACCAAGTCCCTGTTGTGTTGGTGGCGAGGTAACAATCATGCTTCCTTCCTCTGTCCTCTCCCCCCAACCTCGCACAACAGAAATGTGATCAAGGTCTCCCTCATCTGATGAGTCTTCCATCAGTTCGTCCTCCACTTCTTCCTGGGCTCCTGCACCTTCCTCACTAGTTTGGCTGCTACCATGCGCCCTGGTAAAACCATCTCCCCCACCCTCACATGCCTGCCGCCTTGGTGCTGCCGACCGTCTGGACCTTGCAGATGTTAGCCCTTCCGCATACAACTCCTCCTCCTCTACTTCCTCCACCTCCTCTTGTGCCACCACCTGACTCCGAATTCTGTTTAACATGTGCTCCAGCATGTAAATCACCGGAATAGTCATGCTGATAATGGCATCGTCAGCACTAAACATCTTCGTCGCCATTTCAAAACTGTGCAGAAGGGTGCATAGGTCCCTGATCTGAGACCACTCCTCCAGCGTGATTTGCCCCACCTCTGAATCTCGTTGGCCCAGGCTATACGTCAGAACGTATTGCACCAGGGCTTGTCGGTGCTGCCACAGTCACTGCAACATGTGCAGAGTTGAATTCCACCGGGTAGGCACATCGCATTTTAGCCGGTGAAGTGGCAGGCCCAACGACTTCTGTAGAGATGTAAGTCGCTGAGCTGCGGGATGCGAACGGCGGAAGTGAGCACACAGCGACCGTGCCCTCTGCAGAAGGCCATCTAGTCTGGGATAGTGGGCTAAAAATTGCTGGACAACCAGGTTCAACACGTGAGCCATACAAGGCACGTGTGTGACATTGCCCCGGCGAAGGGCCGCACCCAGGTTTGCAGCATTGTCGCACACGGCCTTCCCTGGTTTCAGGTCCAGTGGAGACAACCATTCATGAAATTGGTTCTCCAGAGCTGACCACAACTCCTCAGCTGTGTGACTCACATTTCCCAGACATTTCAATGTAAAAACCGCCTGATGACGTTGAGCCCTACTGCCAGCATAGTAAGGAGGTGTGCAGGATCCCTTCTGCGCAGTTAGAAAGCTTGTGGCATGACCAGACAGGCTTTGGGTGCAGGTGGAAGACCGAGAGGAGGTTGAGGAGGCAGAAGCAGTGGAGGAACTTTGACATAAAGAGGATTGACGCACAACTCGTGGGGACGGCAAGACTTGGACAGCAGCCCCTTGTCCTGCTGTCACCATAGTTACCCAGTGCCCAGTCAGCGACATGTAACGCCCCTGTCCATGCCTACTCGTCCAAGTGTCTGTGGTGAAATGCACCCTGTCACACACAGAGTTTCTCAAAGAAGCGGTGATGTTGTGTGCGACATGCTGGTGGAGCGCAGGCACACCTTTCTTTGAGAAGTAGTGCCGACTGGGCATCTGGTACTGGGGCACTGCGACGGACATAAGGTCTCGAAAATCCTCTGTGTCCACCAGGCGGAAAGGCAGCATTTCTGTAGCCAAGAGCTTGCAGATGGTGAAATTCAACCTCTTAGCTTTCTCATGGCTAGGAGGAAATGGTCTTTTACTTGTCCACATCTGAGGGACCGAGGGCTGGCTATTGTGCTTAGACGGGGTTGATAAGGGTGTCCCCGGCAAACTGCCGGTCTGTGAGGAAGATGCAGGCGGACATGTTAGGTTGCCTTGATCCAAAGGTGGTGCTATCGATGTCGGACAGCGCTCAACACCAGCTGGTGTTACCACCTCCAAAGAAAATGATGACCTGCCAATCACGCTGGCTGTTGCGGGTAAAGAGGTGGCAGGTCTGCGCCCCAAAACAGGTGTGACTGCTGTCCCCCCAGTCACAGAGGATGAAGAGGCCGCGGATGCACAAGATATGGCAGACGGTGATTGGCCCGGCCGGCTAGGCCGCATTGTAGCACACTGAGCTTCCCACTGCAACTTATGCTTCATGTCCATGTGCCGGTTCATGCATGAAGTACTCAAACTATGTATTTTTTGGCCTCTACTTAGCTTTTGCTGACAAATGTTACAGATAACACGAGTTGGGTCATCTTTATCGATCTGAAAAAATGCCCAGGCTATGCAAGGCTTAGCACCCATGCGACCTGAAGAGCCACCACGACAAGTGGTGAGAGGCAGAGTTGTGTTTGAGGATGCAGTTGTTGACGTGCTTCCAGTACTACGTCTCTGTCCAGGAAGGCGCAACCTGACCTCGTCGTCACTAGCATCTTCCTCCACCTCCTCTGCTGACCTCATCTCTTGGCTGACTGTGGGTTGACAGTAAGTGGGATCTCCGACCTCATCATCATCACCCTGTGCGTTATCACACCCGTCGTCCTCAGAGCCAACCTGTTCCTGCCCTGACAAAAAACTAAAGTTGTCGCTCCAATCAGGTATTTGAGTCTTATCATCGTCTTCCTCATTGTCTCCACCAACAGGAGTTACAGTTTGGGAATGAGGGTCTACATTATGGTCAGAACCTTCTGCGTCTGGTCCTGGATCCGACTCATAAAGATTCTGGGCATCAGTGCAGATCATTTCCTCGTCTGGATTCACACAAGCGCTGGAGTCGACCTCTGATTCCCAGGCTATAGTATGAGTAAACAGCTCTGCAGACTCAACCATCTGTTCTACCTCATACTCAGATGGGCAGCTGGAGATGTGGGAGCTGTGAGGAAGCAAGTGCGATTTTTGGTGACACCTTTGAGGACTGGAGTATTTGTGATGTTGAAGTTGATGTGGAGGAGAGCCCACTTAAAGGAGCACTTGATATCCGTTGAAGCACCTGCTGTTTTTGTGCCTCATCTGGAATTTGTAGCGATTGGCGTGGCCGTAAGAAAGGGATCTTATCACATTGTCCGCTAAAAGAAGTAGACATTTTAGTTTGGCTGGAAGATGGTCTTTCTTCTGCAGATGTTACTGTTGCTTTAACACCTACCCCACGGACACAACCTTTTTTCCCCTTCCCAACACGCCTATTCCCCTTTCCACCAGCAGCAGGCCTTTTTCCACTCATTTTGGTGGTTAACTAATTCACAACTCTGGAGTTGTTTGCACAAAAAAACAATGGATGGTAACCGAGCAGAGCTGAGTGGCCAAACTGTGGTATTAGGTCAAAACTATTGGCTGGGTTAGATGCAGAAAAAAATTATTTTGAATTTGCAACCTGATGGAGGTCAGTATAGATTGGCTAATACAAATAGTCCCACACACTGCTAGAAGCCCAAATATTTTTTCAGAGGTACTGTAGATGCAGATAAAAATTATTTTTAATTTGCAACCTGATGGAGGTCAGTATAGATGGACTAATAGACCAAGTCCCACACACTGCTAGAAGCCCAAATATTTTTTCAGAGCTAGATGCAGAAAAAAATTATTTTTAATTTGCAACCTGATGGAGGTCAGTATAGATGGACTAATAGACCAAGTCCCACACACTGCTAGAAGCCCAAATATTTTTTCAGAGCTAGATGCAGAAAAAAATTATTTTTAATTTGCAACCTGATGGAGGTCAGTATAGATGGTCTAATAGACCAAGTCCCACACACCGCTAGAAGCCCAACTATTTTTTCAGAGCTAGATGCAGAAAAAAATTATATTCAATTTGCAACCTGATGGAGGTCAGTATAGATGGACTAATAGAATGATGCTATGCCCAAAAGATTTTACTTCACTAGGTGCAGTAAAAAAATTGGTATTCTATACACAGGTGTTATATCTTGCAACACAGATAGGCTACTCCACTGACTAACACACTCTGCAATAGGCCAAAAAGGATTAGCTTTGCTAGATTCAGCCAAATGCTGTGAAAAAAACTTGCACAGCACTGGCACAGACCTGCCTGGCAAAAACTGATAGGAACTCATGTAACCTAGTCCTGAAAAGGACTCCAATTACAATTAGTCTTTACTCCCACAACCTATCTATTTAAGAGCACAGACCTCCCTGATAAAAGTCGTAGGAAATGCTGTAACCTAGTCCTTAAAAGGACTGCAATCACAACTATTCCCTACTCCCAAGCTATCTGTATATTTGTGCGAAAATTGGCTTGAAATTAACAAGGTATAGCGCACACAGCAACAGCGGTGCCGTCTAGCACGCAGCTGCAGCAGTGAGAAAATGGTGGCGACGGGGAAAATGGCTTGGTCTTATAGGGCAAGGACATGTGACATACACTGCCAATGACACATGCCCTTGCTTGTGTGAAAAAAAGCACTTCGCTCCGTGTGTGCGCTGCTGATAGGCTGACAGATTGCACCTCCCCACTGCAAATGCGGGAAAGAGAAAAAAAAATGGAGATCTTCATTGTTCCTGCAGAGATCCATCCCCTGCCCCTCCCCCCACCCCGCTGTACACTCAAACTGCGTATTAACATTAATTTTCATCATTACTGAGAAAAAATCCAGTTATGATTTTGGTGCACGAACAGTTATCGAACATATCCTCGAACAGCCGAATTTTTCTCAAATTGTTCGTGTTCGCCGTCCGGCTCGAACACCGCCCAAAACAGCTCGAATTTGAGATTGGCGAACAGTTCGAGTAGAACAACGCTCATCTCTACTGAAGACAACGGAGGAAGAAGTACCTCCTATAGCACCGGAAGAACCCAAGGAAGATGTGCTTCACACAGTTCTAGGAGGTTTCCCTGCGGACTGGCCTCAACTTGATGGAGCAGTTATTATACCAGTAATACACTTCTATCAACCACAAGAAGAACCTCTGAGCACCCTAGAGGAACCTGCTCAGGAACAAGAAGAGTCCCCAGTCAGAGGAGGATCACCCGTTGAAGCAGAGCCTGAAGGCCCAATAAACAGTGCACTTGCCACTCCCATAGAGAGATGGAGGCAGTTTTATAATCTACCAGCACGTACACCTGATAGGTTAGCAGAGAGTGCATGCACAGACACCAGTATCACCCCAGTGTTACGAAGGTCCACACGCAGCACACAAGGCCAAATCCCTGCCAGGTTTTAGGGATTAAAATACAAAATGCCTAAAGTATAAATAGTTACCCAATTGGGTATTGCCTATTGTTTATTGTGTAAACTGAAATTAATGTCTGCCTGTAGTTACCCATCAGGGTACAGAGACTTGTAGGCTGAGGACTGTGAGCAGCCAAAAACTGTCCTTGTAAATAGTTGAACTCATCAAAAGTGTCCCCTTATTTGACCACTGAACAAAAACCCGTTTGGCATGGCCGAAGACGTGGTCCAACACCTGGATCACTTATGCCCTGTAGCCACACCCAGGGCCTACGTTGAGGGTTTTCAGGCGGGTCCCTCATGTTACTCATTTTGCACTTTCATTGGTGAAATGGACACCGGGTTACTGGACTTACTGTAACTTTATTATTGTTATTGTAATTATTATTATAATTATTGTTATTGTTGTAACCTGTTACAAAATGCTTCAGTCCAGGAGTACTGAATTGTACTAGGGGGGAATGTGGCACCCTGCTGTTTACAGGTACCACAGGACCCAAAAGGGAGCATGGATGGACTTCTCCACAAGAGGCCCTCACTACAAACAAACACCTCCACCCTTCCACCTCATACCACCAGAGGGAGCCCTGATAGGGATACATATATGGAGGGTGGAGCCAGGCAGTTCAGTTGTTTAGTCAGAGAGTGTGCTGCCACTGAGAGCAGTGAAGACGCAGCACGTCTGCTGCTGAGTTGAAGGCCCCGAGTGTGGCCGGAGGCAAGGAGGAGAGAGGAGTTGAGGGGGCAGAGGAGCATCATAGGCTCACCCCAAGACACAAACCGGACACCTGGTCCGCGCCTACAGGGTCCTTTACACCCTGTAGGGATCACCGGCATACCAGGAGGACTACAAGTCCCTGGTCGACCTGAAGCTAAACCCTTGACAGGACTAGGAACCACGAAGGACCCGGCATCCAGGGATAGTGATTGCCAGGAAAAGGTCCTACTACGAAGCGACAGGTGAAGGAACAGCACGACACAGAAGCTAGGCCCAGTTGCAGGCTGGCCAGGAGCTTAAAGAGAGGGAGACATGGACCAGGAGGCCTTATACCCGCTCACTGGGGAGAAGTCCTGAAGTGCACCCTTCCTACCGAGTACCCTGGACCGTACCTGACATCCACACCAGTAAAGGTACTGAAGTGAATCCCCTTTCTCTGTCAGTTACTCCTGCTGTGCCATCTCTCCTGCACTGCAAGCCCCAGCATCACCACCATTTGCACCTACACTGCCCCGGGGGCCCGCTCCGCCTGTGGGGAGCAGAAATATCCCAGCTGCCATCCCATCACCCCCCCCCCCCGGAGGTCTGCAGCAGCGCAGGTAACCATTACCGGAAACCACAGGTGGCATCACGAGACAAACTGTACACGAAAAACCCCTTTTTAAATAGAGACCCAGAGTACGGGCCCGGGAGCCGACTGCCATGACCTCCTAAACAAGGTAAAAGGCCCGGGTACCGAGTCCCCTTTATTCCCCCTGGGTGACACACTAACACTGGAGTTCTTTTTCTTCACTTGTACGTCTATGACTCGCATTATGTGTTTTTAATTAAGTATTCAATAAAATGATATTTTTAGTGAGTAGCATGGACGCAGTATTCTCTGTATTTTCATGCTTGATAGAGTTGCTACATTTGCAGCCATCTTCTTGAAGTCGTGATCTACAGGAAAATGGCCGCCCAAGCTGGCACCTGCACCGACTGGGAACTCTGCAGCTATTTCCCTGTGGCACACGGCTTCAGGAAGATGGCTGCGGCTACTGGAAAAGCCGTGCACACCGCTCTGCCTCACCGTTGACAGCCAGACACGACCCCGCAGCATCTCACCTCTTCTGCTGCCACCGCCAGGTTCCTGAGGGAGGGAATGGAGTGCTCTGCCTTCTACGATCCTGCTCAACCACCACCGCAACTCACCGCTGCTGGAGCACCCCTGGTCTGCAGCATTCCTCCACGTCCACCGGTTTCCTGAGGGACGCTGCCTCCTGTGACCCCCGCTCCACTGCCCCCCAGGTAAGATACCTATTCAGACTATAAGATGGACTTATAAAAAATATATTTTTCCTATTTTCCACCCCGAAATAGTGTCTGGAGTGTCTTATAGTCCGAAAAATACTGGAACTTTTTCAATATACTTCTTATTGCTTGTTTACTCCTTCACATTAGTATCCGTTCCTCCTGGACTATCCCTATATTTACTGTTCCTGTCAGCCCCAGGGATTTCCCGTCCAGTCCCGCAGTGCACCCGGGATCCGTTATCTCCCCTTCATCCAGTTCCACGTCCATCGTGCCCTGTATGCCAGAGGATAAGACACACTTCGTAGTACCTGTACCGAGTCGTGAGCTCCGGACATTGCAGGAATGTCCGCAAGGGATCCCAGTAAGGCTTCCCACTGCCCCGAATGATAGATGCTTGCCCACTACAATGTGAAATTGACCATAGTTACTGTACTTCCCTATCTGACCTGCTATCATGAAACAGTCACTTTTAACTGGGGCTTTCCCCTCCTACTATGGGCTAGTCCCGGACCTTAGCTATGTCTGTAGCTGACAGATATACTTTTACAAACACTATGCATTGCATTTGCATACATTAAACACATTACATTTATACTGCTTACCAAAGTCTATCTTATCTTATGGTCACTACATTATATCCTAAAACCTAACCTATGTATTATATCACTTATCTTATACTTTACACTTCCTATATTCATACTGCACCTGTGCCTATTAAACTAATAATGCTTGTTCCACACAATACATTAACCAAGTTACGCCTATAATGCTTATCACACTCTATACTTTATACATTGCAGAATATATCTAAAACCCCATGACACTATTGACATTATAATATACAGCACAGCACGATTGGTGTCTTCAGGGGTAGGAACACAATAGTATAGTCCACCACTCTTACATTGTAAACACACACTGTATCTTACAATGTAAAAGCGTTTTAGATTGTAGCTGACTTTCCACTATAGCTCCATTGACATGTGAGTTAGCTACAAATTGCTTTTTTTTTGTTTAAATTGAAAATGGCAGTATGTTTCATTCCACTAATACAGCTGTATTATGTCACTCACATTTTCTTTTGCTCCTTCCTTCTTTCAGCTATACAGTTTCCTTATTCATCGATTAGTACATCTTTTTTTTCACCTGTTTCTTTTTACTTAAATGGCTGTGCCTGATTGTGTGTTTATGTATGATCTCAAAGTTTGAATATGAATTCAATGGTTGTGCTCTCTCAAAGATTTAGTTATTTAATTTAATAAATGTCCATTTGTAATTGTTAAAACTTTTTTTAAAATTTTTACAATGCAAAGGAGTTTTCTGGTTTGACATTTCAATAGTTTGTTAAATGGTGGGAAGTGCGTGAAAAATTCAAACTCAGCAGTGTTCACCTACATCCAACATCACTACTTTGCTACTCTTCACTAGTCTTTGTTGATATGGCCGCAGTGGTGACACAGTGGGATACCTTTCTTCTGCCAAGGACAATTTGGATATGTCTACCATCCTTCGGGGCCGTACAAATCGCGCAATAACTCTGCCCACAAAGTACGTCCTGACGCTTTCACTGGCGTCAGGACATAATCTTTCATTGCATGCGCCTCAGCCTTCAGCAGTGAATGCTGCGTGTGTGTACTCAAAGAGCAAGAAATTAAAAGGCCTGTGGCCGTCAAAACACAGCTGCCAGCCCAAGCACTGTGGTCCCCAAGAATCTGTCTGGAGGCAAGAGAAAAGGTCATTGTGGGCCGTAAACGGTCCCTCAGGCCGGAGGTTCCTCACCCCTGAACTAGCAGAAAACTACCTACAGTATGTCAGCACTCTGGCTCCCTGAGCTAAGTTATGTGCCTCTTGGTCATATCACACAAGGCCCCTCCTTAATAAAAGACCTGCTCCAGTGGCTTCTGGAAAATTGGCAACTGGGACAGTTTTTTCAGAAGCCACGCTCCATCTAGCAGGAGAATACCTATGCCACCACACAAACAGGAAAGTACTGATATAATGATAATAACATTTTTCAACATAGTTTCATGAAATAGATAAAACATTTCAACATATTAAATAATTTTTAACTAATGCTCTACAATAAATTAGTGAACAGGTAAGTCCTAAACCCCTTTCTATGTGCATGCAGAGGAAAATTTATGGGGCATGAATTAATTTTTACAAACATGTATGCCAAACATGCATCATGAAAAGAGCCCTAATTATAAGTTATTTAGACTTTTAGAATATTTTGCCAATGTGTCTTTTAGATGTACAATGTTGCTCAGGGTCGTATGTTTTGAATATCCTATGATTAGTTAAGTACAGTGTGTTGGTTTAGGATATCCCCCCACTAGTTGTATTTTGATACGTGTAAATTAATATTCAGCTCCTGACATCCAATGCAAGTAATGTCCAACCATTCAAGAAATGCTCATATCCATGGCTCTTATCCAGAGGTTCATTCTACACCTTCAATCAATTTAACTGGACTGTCCTTGGCTTGCTCCAGTTGTACTTTTGAAGCCATGCATGCCCTTTCTAAATCACTTGGCACATTTCCGTTTACTTATTACTGTAACGGGTCTGGGAGGCGGAACCTCTGAGCAACTTATACAAGGGGGCAGTCCTTGTAAGGAAGCGGGTGGCGACCAGGGAAGACAGGCAGGCGGTGACAGCAGGTGACCGGGACAGTCTCTGGGCAAACGGGCAGGAGGTCACGGCAAGTGACCGGGACAGTCTCTGGGTAAACGGGCAGGAGGTCACAGCAAGTGACCGGGACAGTCTCAGGGTAAACGGGCAGGAGGTCACGGCAAGTGACCGGGGCAGTCTCTGGGTAAACAGGCAGGTACGACCTGTGACGGCTGAGCCTCCAGGTAGGCTAGCAGGCAGATGGCAGATGAGTGCTCCCAGGTGAGCAGGCGAGAGTCTCAGGATAAGCAGGTGGTCACAGCATGTGATGGCGGAGCCTCCAGGTAGGCTAACAGGCAGGTAGCAGATGAGCGCTCCCAGGTGAGAGGGCAAGAGTCTCTGTACTGGCAGGTGGTCACAGCACGTGACGGCGGAGCCTCTAGGTAGGCTAACAGGCAGGTAGCAGATGAGCGCTCCCAGGTGAGCGGGCAAGAGTCTCTGGACTGGCAGGTGGTCACAGCACGTGACGGCGGAGCCTCCAGGTAGGCTATCAGGCAGGTAGCAGGTGAGCGCTCCCAGGTGAGCGGGCAAGCTGGTCCATAGACAGACTGACAGGTGTCGGAAGGCAGACCGTCGAACCTCAGGCTAGCAAGCAGGAAAGCGGATGACAGGCAGGAATCAGGCAGCAAACTGGCAGGAGACTGGCAGGTAACTGGCAGGTAACTGGCAGGTAACTGGCAACGGGACCTGAGGGCTGAAGCAGAGTAGTGAACAGTGCAACAACATTGCTCGGGCACCTCCATTTTGGAGGAGGTGCCTTATATATGGAGGGATCCTCCGGCCATTGGCCGGGGACTCCTTAGGGCGACGCGCGCGGCCCCTTTAAGAGAGGGGCGCTGCAGGCAGAGCGGGAGGAAGCCACCGGGCACGGAGCAGAGAGGTGAGGGGAACAGCGTCCCTGCCTAGCAGGAGGCAGGGACGCCGACGCTACAATTACAACTTGGGTAACGTGTTAGTTACAATTTACTTATGGCGTTTCTCAGTGTTCCTAAACTAAGTACCCCTGACTCAAATAAAACACATCAAAGTATCACTGCGGGTATGATCATAGACTGTGCTGCACATTAAACACCATAACCTCCACTGACATGGCATGTACCACTTGAGATACATGCATCACAGGTTGAGAACTTGCCTTATTTTTTTAAATGCTGAGTATTGGATGGTTTAAGCCTCCTCATACTGGCGTGCCAGACTTGGCATGTCACTCTCCATAAGGAGAAAACTTACCCCTTAGATCCCAGTCTAAGCATCTCGCTCAGCCAAATCAGATTTCGTATTTTGCACTAAAGAGGGGCAATACCCCGAGAACCGTGTCTGCAAATTGAGCTTCTGATTTGGCTTTTATCCTAAGTCATATTGCAAGGCTCGGTAAAGGGTCGATATTGACATGTAGGATTGCTACTTCCAATAGGTGGCACTAGAGTTCAAGTTCTCTTTCTCTCTGAAGAGACAATTTGCATATGGTATAAGCAAGAAAGGCTTAATGACCTGAAATCTATGATTACTGATGTATGTTGTGATATAGACCAGTCATAGAGCTGTGCAACCTGTGCAGCAATGGGCATATCATTCCTTCCCTGAACAGGGGGCTTCATTGTTGCTTACAAATATTACACTTTCACTATTTCATTTCCCCAGGCAGGAATGAGGGTAAATTGCATTGTCCTGGACTGGATAAGAGTGCACAGTGATTTTTTTCATGTTTTTTCATACATGTGGTGTAAATAGCTGTGAAGAATTCTTGATTGGATATTCAAATAATTTTTGCATCTTTTTTTCATCATGAATGGGGTTTAATTTATACATTATTCTCATAATGCTTTTTTTGCCCACAGGCAATATTGGTGAGAAAGTAAAGGAAATACATGTCTGTTTTCTACACTGTTAAACAATTTAGACTGGCAGGGGCTTTTTTTTTACCCACTTTTATTTATGTATGCTATTTATTTACTTTCATTTCTTTCACATATTGGAGGAGCATTTCAACATTTAAATACTTTTTTATCTGATTTCCCTTATAACTGGGGTTAGAATTTTATTCCTAAATACAGTGGAAATACAGCATAGCAGAGCTGACAGGGTCTCCTAAGATTGTGTGCAGCTACTTTACTCTGCAATGATATTTTAGAATGTCACTGCAGAGTAGATTGTGGACCACCAGGATGTTTACAGTCTATGGGCGGTCCAGAAGTAGTTAAACAGTGACTAAACTTTCATTTTATATTTATAATTTTGTTCATCATGGAAAGTTTTGAATTTTTACAAATGTCTTAGAGAATTTGTCTTAATTACTGTAAAAAATATTAATGTAAGTGACTTCCAAACCCCTGCTGTTTCCAGTCTATTTACCTGTATTCAGCTGCATTGAAATCAGAATGTACTCATTTGGAGTACAGATAATGGCAGTGAAAGGGTTAGCTCAGCTCCTGTCTCTTTCTCTGATTTTTTTCATTATCTCACTTCTTACAGTGCTGCTCACCATAATTGGCACCCCTTCATTTTTTTCATAGACTGTACAATATCTTCAGAAATAAATGAAAATGTGCCAAAGTTACAGTGCCTACAAGTAGTATTCAACCCCCTGCAGATTTAGCTGGTTGACACATGCGGAATTAACTTGGCATTGTGACATTTGTACTGTAGATCAGCCTGGAAGTGGGAAATGCACTGCAGCAAATTTTGTTTTTGTTTTTTTTTTTTGTTTTTTTAAAAACGTTAAAAGTTAATTCAGAGTGTCATTTATTATTCAACCCCTCAAACCACAAGAATTCTGTTTGGTCCCCCTAAAGTATTAAGAAGTAGTTCAGGCACCAAGAATAATGAGCTTCACATGTGTGGATTAAAGATCTCTTTTGCCAGCCTTTTCTGACTATTTAAGACCCTCCCCAAACTTGTGAACAGCACTCAGACATGGTCAACATGGGAAAGACAAAGGAGCATTCCAAGGCCATCAGAGACAAGATCGTGGAGGGTCACAAGGCTGGCAAGGGGTACAAAACCCTTTCCAAGGAGTTGGGCCTACCTGTCTCCACTGTTGGGAGCATCATCCGTAAGTGGAAGGCTTATGGAACTACTGTTAGCCTTCCACGGCCTGGACAGCCTTTGAAAGTGTCCTCCCGTGCCGAGGCCAGGCTTGTCCAAAGAGTCAAGGCTAACCCAAGGACAAGAAGGAAGGAGCTCTGGGAAGATCTCATGGCAGTGGGGACATTGGTTTCAGTCAATACCATAAGTAACGTACTCCACCGCAATGGTCTCCGTTCCAGACAAGCCTGTATGGTACCTTTACTTTCAAAGCGTCATGTCAAGGCTCGTCTACAGTTTGCTCATGATCACTTGGAGGACTCTGAGGCAGACTGGTTCAAGGTTCTATGGTCTGATGAGACCAAGATCGAGATCTTTGGTGCCAACCACACACGTGACGTTTGGAGACTGGATGGCACTGCATACGACCCCAAGAATACCATCCCTACAGTCAAGCATGGTGGTGGCAGCATCATGCTGTGGGGCTGTTTCTCAGCCAAGGGGCCTGGCCATCTGGTCCGCATCCATGGGAAGATGGATAGCACGGCCTACCTGGAAATTTTGGCCAAGAACCTCCGCTCCTCCATCAAGGATCTTAAGATGGGTCGTAATTTCATCTTCCAACAAGACAACGACCCAAAGCACACAGCCAAGAAAACCAAGGCCTGGTTCAAGAGGGAAAAAGTCAAGGTGTTGGAGTGGCCTAGTCAGTCTCCTGACCTTAACCCAATTGAAAACTTGTGGAAGGAGCTCAAGAATAAAGTCCACATGAGACACCCAAAGAACCTAGATAACTTGGAGAAGATCTGCATGGAGGAGTGGGCCAAGATAACTCCACAGACCTGTGCCGGCCTGATCAGGTCTTATAAAAGACGATTATTAGCTGTAATTGCAAACAAGGGTTATTCCACAAAATATTAAACATAGGGGTTGTATAATAATTGACCCACACTTTTATGTTTAAAATTTAATAAAATTCAACTGAGCGACATAACTTTTTGGTTTGTAAGATTTATGCTTCTGTTCATAAAACCTACTCTCATTTGCAGTTTGAAGGCTCTAACTTATTTGCATCTTATCAAACCAGCTAAATCTGCAGGGGGTTGAATACTACTTGTAGGCACTGTATATCCTCAGGATTTTTTAATTAGTGGTCCAAAGCAATACATCAATAAAACATTGTTTTTCAGCTTCTATGTTGTAATTTCAAAGAAAAAACAGAATAAACAGCATGTGCAGCAATAAAGGTACCCCTAATTAATACTTGTTTGCACACACTTTGGCATTGATGGTAGCCTCCAAATGATTCTTGTAGTCATCTATTAGCTTCTTGCACTTCTCAGCTTGAATTTCCTCCCACTCTTCCTTTGCCATTTGTTCAAGCTCTTGAATGTTTGCAGTGTTCTTTTTCCCAATGGCAGATTTCAGCTCACCCCAACGATTTTCAATGAGATTGAGATCAGGACTCATTGCTGGTAATTTTAAAACAGTCCTTTTTTTTTGTTTTTCAACCATTCCTGTGTACTTTTGGATGTGTGCTTTGCAGGGCCGGCTCCAAGTTTTTGTGGGCCCCGGGCGAAAGAGTCTCAGTGGGCCCCTTTAACACATACCACGATTCATGATGCACAGATATCACAGAGAAATATATAGATAGATAGATAGATAGATAGATAGATAGATAGATAGATAGATAGATAGATAGTACAAGGCCAAAGATTTCACTTCTTACATTACATGAGTGATATCTATTGTAAATTCTACAATAGCTCAGAAACCGGTGAATCGCTCCACACAGGATACTGGCCCCTATATAACGCTCCATACAGGATACCGGCCCCCATATAACGCTCCATACAGAATACTGGCCCCCATATAACGCTCCATGCAGGCTGTGCCCCCACATAATGCCCCACGCAGGCTGTTCCCCCCCACATAATGCCCCACACAGGCTGCTCCCCCCACATAATGCCCCATGCAGGCTGTTCCCCCCATATAATGCCCAATTTAGGATGTCACCCCCTTATAATGCCCCATGCAGGATGTCACCCCCCCCTCCCTTATAATGCCCCATGCAGGATGTCACCCCCCCTCCCTTATAATGCCCCATGCAGGATGTCACACCCCCCTTATAATGCCCCACGCAGGATGTCACACCCCCCTCCCTTATAATGCCTCATGCAGGATGTCACACCCCCCTCCCTTATAATGCCCCATGCAGGATGTCACCCCCCCTTATAATGCCCCATGCAGGATGTCACACACCCCCTCTCTTATAGTGCCAAATGCAGGATATCACACACCCCCACTCCCTTAAAATGCACCATGCAGGATGTCACCCCCCCCTCCGTTATAATGCCCCATGCAGGATGTCACCCCCCTCCCTTATAATGCCCCATGCAGGATGTCACACCCCCCCTCGCTTATAATGCCCCATGCAGGATCTCACCTCCCCCCCCCCACCCCACCATATAATGCCCCATGCCTCCATACAATAAAAAAAATAAATCAAATAGTCACCTCTCTTCTCACCTGCTGCCGCTGCTCCGGACTCCTCATGCACGCCGGCGTCTTCCCCCTCTGCATTGTGACGGCTCAGGAGAGAGTGCCGTAGAAAGACGTCACCACGCCCTCTGAACTGAGATGTCACTGTGCAGCAGCCACAGAAGAGACAGGACCTGTTGCGGAGGCACGGGGAGAGGTAAGGCCCTGAGCAAGCGGGGGGGAGCAGGTGCTGGCACCATTCTCCTCCACTCACGGGTCCCATAGCGTGGCGGGGTGCCTGACGGTGAGTGGGCCCCCTCGCCTGCTTAGGGCACCAGCACTTGCCCGGGTGCGCAGGGTGCTGACGCCGATTGTTTCATTTTCCAAGAAGGATTGTGGTTTGTCACGGTACTCTTTTGGAAAAGATCAGTCGTTCTGTTTAATGTCTTTTCTTCAGCAATAGTTTCTTCCTTGACCTTTGCCCATAAAGCTCTGATTGGTTTAGTGTGTGGCGTATGGTACTTGTTGAAACTATGAACCCAGCCTGTTCCAGGTTGGCCTTCCCATCTTTGAATGTTTGACGTGGTGTTTTTTCCACCATTCGCACCAACCTTCAAAGACATCTCTTGTCAATTTTCCTCTTCCCCACGTCCAGGGAGGTTCTTGACGGTTCCATGCTTGGCAAGCTTCTTAATAATGTTGCACACCGTTGAAACTGGGATACCAAGGTCTTTGACGATAGCCTTATACCCTTTGGAAGTCTTGTGTTTGCTAATAATAGCAAATAGTGTGACAAAGGAACAGGGCCTACCATGTGGCTTTTAAAACACTGTAGTCATCATTCATTGGCTAATACATGGGCACGACAATTAATCACAGGAGAATCTCTTTTGTGGTTTACCACGGGAGATTCAAAATGTATTTCCATACTAAATTAATGTAAAGGGTGCCAATAACAGTGTCACAGCAAGCTTTAGGTTTTTCTATTTTTCCCTCGCATTGTTTTTTGTTTTATATTATTGTTTATCATTTGCTCTTTTGTATTTAACATGAGTGCTCTATATAAAAAAAACTATTTCACTTCATTCATTTTATTCAGGAGATATTCCACATTATGTACTTAAACTTCATGGGTGCCAATAACGATGAGCAGGACTGTAAATATTATGTTAGCACAGAACATAGTTTTCTTGCTTTATTTATTAGATAACAATTTTGGTTAAAGAACATTTTGTATCTGGGTCTCTTTATATCTTCACTGATAAGGTTTAATTGGTAACCTGGGGGAATATCCGAAAAATCATTAATCAAGGCTGTTATGTAAGAGATATTATGTATAAAAGAAAATTAAATTTTTCTGCTTAATGTTAGCAGCTTATGTTTTTAGAAATAGATGCAGTGGATCCTCTTTTCATTGATTGATGTTGAATACATTCATATTCATTGGATCTAAACATATAATTTAGTTACAATAGATATAAGCATACAAGACGGTCTACTAAACAAGGAAAAAGTAATAAATTCGCTCAAGTATACCTTGCTTCAGTACCTAAGATAAAGTTTAGATCATACAGCAATACATTAAAAACTGTGACAATTAGACTGAAACTCATTGTAAAATAGAGTAATTTAAAATACTAGGTTATAAACTGCAGTGGAAACCATAATGCATCATTTCATGTAATCTGTAAGGTCGATCATCTACTGTTATGTACAGTGGGGGAAATAAGTATGTGATACCTTGCTATTTTTGTAAGTTTGCCCACTGACAAAGACGTGAACAGTCTATAATTTTAAGGGAAGGTAAATTTTAACATTGAGAGATAGAATATCCAGAAAAAGAAAATCACATGGTATAAATTAGATAAATTTATTTGCATTTTGTAGTGAGAAATAAGTATTTGATCCCCTACAAACCATTATGAGTTCTGGCTCCTACAGACCAGTTAGAAGCTCCTAATCAACTCGCTACCTGCATTAAAGACAGCTGTCTTGCATAGTCACATGTATAAAAGACTCCTGTCCACAGACTCAGTTAATCAGTCAGATGCCAACCTCTACAACATGGGCAAGACCAAAGAGCTTTCTAAGGATGTCAGGGACAAGATCATAGACTTGCACAAACCTGGAATGAGCTATAAAACCATAAGTAAGATGCTGGGTGAGAAGGAGACAACTGTTGGTACAATAGTAATAAAATGGAAGAAATACAAAATGACTGTCAATCGACATCGATCTGGGGCACCATACAAAATCTCACCTCGTGGGGTATCCTTGATCATGAGGAAGGTGAAAGATCAGCCTAAAACTACACGGGAGGAACTTGTTCATGATCTCAAGGCAGCTGGGACCACAGTCACCAAGAAAACCATTGGTGACACATTACGCCTTAAAGATTTAAAATCCTGCAGGGCCCCCAAGTTCCTCCTGCTCATGAAGGCCCATGTGCAGGCCCATCTGAAGTTTGCAAATTAACACCTGGATGATTCTGTGAGTTATTGGGAGGAGGTGCTGTGATCAGATGAGACAAAAATTGAGCTTTTTGGCATTAACTCAACTCGCCGTGTTTGGAAGAAGAAGGATGAGTACAACCCTAAGAACATCGTCCCAACCGTGAACAGTATACTTTGGGGGTGCTTTTCTCCAAAGGGTACATGACAACTGCACCGTACTGAAGGGAAGATGAATGGGGTCATGTATCGCGAAATTTTGGCCAACAACCTCATTCCCTCAGTAAGAACATTGAAGATGGGTCGTAGCTGGGTCTTCCAGCAAGACAATGACCCAAAACATACAGCCAAGTCAACAAAGGAGTGGCTCAAAAAGAAGCACATTAAGGTCATTGAGTGGCCTAGCCAGTCTCCAGACCTTAATCCCATAGAAAACTTATGGAGGGAGTTGAAGCTCCGAGTTGCCAAGTGACAGGCTCAAAATCTTAATGATTTAGAGATGATCTGCAAAGAGGAGTGGACCAAAATTCCTCCTGACATGTGCGCAAACCTCATCATCAACTACAAAAAACGTCTGACTGCTGTGCTTGTCAACGAGGGTTTTGCCACTGAGTATTAATTGTTGTTTGCCAGAGGGATCAAATACTTATTTCTCACTGCAAAATGCAAAAAAAATTATCTAATTTATACAATGTGATTTTTTGGGGGATATTCTATCTCTCAATGTTAAAATTAACCTACCCTTAAAAATTATAGACTGTTCGTGTCTTTGTCAGTGGGCAAACTTACAAAAACAGCAAGGGATCAAATGCTTATTTCCCCCACTGTATGTTTACATGTGACACCTGACAAAGTGTTGGAATGGGGTGCCGAAGGCCCACAGGAAAAATTAACTCTTGGGGCCCACACTAGAGCTATGTGCTAACAACTGCTAGGAATTTTCTCCATCAGGAAAGGGTCCCACAAAAGGGTCCCACAACCGATTCTCTCTAATTCGAGAAAATCGGTCCGATTATGCTAATCAAACTCTGATCAGAGTTTGATCCGATTTTCTCAGATGTGGAGAATAAAAAAAAAAAGTTTCTTCTTCTGCTCCATTAAGTCTGTCCGTGAAAATCAGACCACATTCTGATGTCATCTGAGTGCTGTCTGACTTTCTCACAGATAGTAGACTTGAATGGCTTAGTGCATTTCGATTATCAGAGGCAAATGCTGCAATTTTTTTTTAATACCACATATAAGGGACAAATACCACTACATCATGACCAGACCACACATTGCCAACACATAGTGACCAAATAATACAACTATACTCATTATTAATAATGTCCCCTTCTTTGGCCCCCAATTTAGCATAATATTCCCATCTTAGACCCCCAATTACTATGAGGTAATTTTTGGCCCCCATTTTCTATAGTGACTCCCTCTAACATGCACTTTACATACAAATTGTGAAAAAAAACTGGATTCTACTAAATTGTCCTTGTTCCCATGATGAGATGAAAATAGAAGTCGTAGCCACATATGCGCGACTGCAATCATTATGCCCCAACTCAGTGGCCCACTGCGGACTGGAGGCCCACCGGGTATTTCCCTGTCTCTTAGTGGGCAAGTCTGAGCCTGCTGACACCTTGTCTTTAAACTTGACTTTGATAACAGTTTTCTCAGTTTTGGGATTATTTTTTTTACTGAGTAAATTATTGTTAGTACTATAATTATTGGACTATTTTATACATAACAAGCACTTTTTACATGTTATGTCTTCCTTATTCCCTTTGATTACACATTAAAGGGGTTTTCCCAATAACAAAAGTTAATTTTAAAAATTGTCTGTGTCTGACCGTGCACAGAACATACCACAGCTCCTGGGTAGGGGAGAAAGCAAAAGACAATACAGACATTACAGCGGGGGATTCATTTTGTGAGGTAATACATTGTTTAAAAACAGGCAGTGAAATGTTTTTAATATAAAGAGCATTTAATCTAAAACCTGCCTAGAATTTGCATTCTTAAAGACCTCATCTACTTTTTGTAACTATCCAAATATATTGATTGATGAGAAAATTCACACATTTTTTGCAACTTTTTCGCAGGTCATCTTTTGTAATTTTTTCTTTGCAATAATTCACATCAAATTGACATAAAACTGCATAGTAAATATGAGTCAAAGGCTTTAAACATGGTCCAGATTGGGGCCTTATTTGCAATAGTAACAATTGTATGACAGAATTCCAATCAATGTCTTCAAGCTATAAACTGTACATGAAGCTAAAGTGGAAAGTTAATCCCTATGGACATAATTTCGGAAGGAACAAAGATTACAGATTCATTTGTGTTGCAGGAGGATTAAAAGTTCATGAGCAGACAGGAAGTCTCAGACATAAAAATAGCTTATATCTCTTCCAAAATAATATGTTTTATTTTCCATTTTTATTTTATCAGTCCTAAATGTGTTTTGCATGTTTTACAGTTGAACTTTTCAAATTTTAAATATTTTTTTCTGCTACCTCTTGTACAAATGTAGAACTGTTCAGTATACAGTAGTGTTCATAATAATAGCAGTCCAATATAACTAACCAGATTATCAATATGACCAGTTTGCATATATTAAAATACTTGAAGAGGTCATGTTGCCTTACGATGAAGAGGATATGCACCTGAAATGGGTATTTAACAAGACAATGACCCTAAACACATCAGTAAACGAGCAAAATATTGGTTTCGGTCCAACAACATTGAGGTTATGGCGTGGCCAGCCCAATCCCTGGACCTTAATCTGATAGAACATTTGTGGGGTGACATCAAAAATGCCGTTTTTGAGGCAAAGCCAACAAATGCCTAAAAATTGTGGGATGTAGTCAAAGCATCCTGGGCTGGAAAAACAGTTGACAGAAGTTGGCTGACTCTATGCAACACACAGTGAAGGAAATAATTATTTGATCCCTTGCTGTTTTTGTAAGTTTGCCCACTGAAAAAGACATGAACAGTCTATAATTTTAAGGGCAGGTTAATTTTAACATTGGGAGATAGAATATCCAAAATAAAAAAATCAAGAAAATCACAGTGTATAAATTAGACAAATTTATACAATTTGGATATTCTATCTCTCAATGTTAAAATTAACCTACCCTTAAAATTATAGACTGTTCATGTCGTCGTCAGTGGGCAAACTTACAAAAACAGCAAGGGATCAAATAACTATTTCCTTCACTGTAGATGTGAAGCAGTTCTAAAAAACTGTGGTTACACAGCTAAATATTAGGTTAGTGATTCATAGGAATGCTAAATCCTAAAAAAAAAAGAGTACATATTGTGAGTTTGTAAAGACAAATGCAGACACTGCTGTTTTTTTTAGAACATTCCAATGTTCATTTTTTGTTATTTTCTGTAAAGTAGTTACAATTATATACGAGTACATATATTATCTCTCATATTTTGAATTAGAAAACAGTGTGCAATGTTCCCAATGCATGGAAATAAAAACTAGTATAAAGATATTGTGCTTAACTCATGTTGTTGAACACACTGCTATTATTTTGAGCACTGCTGTATACAGTATACTCTGACTATACTAAATACATTTTTTTTAATGTATGATATTGTTTTATCCATTTAAAAATGCTTGGTTGGTGGAAGAATAATTGAGCTGACAATTTATAGGAGTGCTTTCTCTGATTTTATTAGCCATCAGACAGCTGCATAATAGAAAAATGTACAGTGCCTTGTGAAAGTATTTGGCCCCCTTGAACTTTTCTACCTTTTGCCACATTTCTGGCTTCAAACATAAAGATATAAAATTCTTTTTTGGGAAGAATCAACAACAAGTGGGACACAATCGTGAAGTGGAACGAAATTTATTGGATATTTTAAACTTTTTAAAAAAATGAAAAAGTGAAAAGTGGGGCGTGCAATATTATTCGGCCCCTTTACTTTCAGTGCAGCAAACTCACTCCAGAAGTCAGTGAGGATCTCTGAATGATCCAATGTTGTCCTAAATGACTGGTAATGATAAATAGAATCCACCTGTGTGTAATCAAGTCTCTGTATAAATGCACCTGCTCTGTGATAGTCTCAGGGTTGTGTTTCAAGTGCAGAGAGCATCATGAAGACCAAGGAACACACCAGGCAGGTCCGAGATACTGTTGCGGCAAGGTTTAAAGCCGGATGTGAATACCAAAAGATTTCCCAAGTTTTAAACATCTCAAGGAGCACTTGTTAGAACCCTCCTGTTTGTTTTTTCCATCTTGTGTTTTGCGGTCACGTGACAATTTGCCTTTATATTCCAGCTCCGCCCTTTTGGCTGTGCCGGACTTCAGTGTTTGACTGTTTCTCTAGCCAGATGCTTCTGTGTCTTTCTCTGTCAGTTCGTTTGGTCCTTCTGGGACCTCTAGTACTTTTTTGTCTGTTTGTCTTTTTGTGTTCTGCAACAACTTCTCTGTTTAGGAGGAGTCCCATTTTTGTCCCAGTCCTTAGTTCTTTTAGGGACCCCTCCCCTTATGCTATAGGTCTTTGTTCAGACTAGAGGAGGACTAAGGCGGGTCTGTTCGCTAGGAACAGGCAGCCCGCTACATCGTAGGGGTTCAGCTTAGTTTTACTGTAGGGACAGTTTTCCCTTATCTTTCCTTAGTACATGTTGCAGATCATAACAATAAGTCCAGCCCAAAAAAAACTAAAAGGAAAGAAATTCGGGGATCAGTATGGTTTCCGTCCAGGATTTGGCTCAACGCCTGCAGGGATTGTCTCTGGAGGTGGCCGACCTCCAGCAACACGTGAGTAGCTGTTCTGAAGCGCATTTTGTGGAACCCAAGGTAGAACTGCCTGATGTTTTTTATGGTAAAGTGCAAGATTTTTTTTCCTTTAAAAATGCTTGTTTGTTATATTTTCATTTGAGACCAAGGTCCTCTGGGAATGAATCACAGCGCATTGGTTTTATTATGTCACTTTTGCGCAAAGAACCACAGGGGTGGGCCTTTTCTCTCCAACCTAATGATCCATGTTTAAGGTCTGTAGAAGAATTTTTTTTTGCTATGTGGCTATTATATGACGATCCTGATCGAATCTCATGTGCTGAGGCAGAACTCAGGCGTTTGAATCAGGGGTCAGGTGATGTTGAAAATTATTGCACACACTTCAGAAGATTGGCCTCAGAAGTTAAATGGAATGATCCAGCTCTGAAATGTCTATTTCTTGCTGGTCTGAGTGAAAGGGTTAAGGATTTGCTAATTGCATTCCCTGCACCTGAGACTCTGCAGGATGCCATGCAATTAGCTGTTCGTGTGGATAGGAGACTAAGATTTAGACAGAATGAGGTAAAGACTCCTGTAATGCCAAGTACTAGTCCCCAGAAAATGATGGCAGAGAACCAATGGAGATTGGGGCGAAGTCGCTCCCCTCTCAGGAAAGAGACCGGAGGTTCGCCGAGGGATTGTGTCTTTATTGTGGTAAAGCTGACCATTTGATTAAGTATTGTGAGCTTCGTTTAAGTAAAGAAAAAAAAAGGTCAGTTACGCCTGTATAGCTTGTTTAAGCTCTGCAGGAGTATTTCTTTCTGGGAGTACTACTTTGCAGGAAAATTTGATTGAATTTCAGGTATTTGTGGATTGTGGTTCAACACTTAATGTGATTGATAAAGGGTTTTTGGAAAACCTTAAATTGAAATCCAAACCTTTGTCATCACCTATTTCTGTGATTGCAATTGTTAACACTCCCTTGAAATGTATTATTCACAAGGTTGCTGCATTTCCCCTCACTATCAAGGGATTTCACCAAGAAATTTTGGACTTGGTTGTATTAGATAATTTACCTTCTCCGGTCGTTCTAGGATTGCCTTGGTTAAAACTGCACAATCCTTTGCTGGACTGGTCTACTAATATGATAAAGTCTTGGAGTCCGAAGTGCTACGATAAATGTTGTAATGGTCGCATTGCGGCTAAGGAAAAAAGAGAATTACCTGTACCTATTCAAGATTTTTGGAGAGTTTTTTCAGAGGAGAAGTCGCAAGTTTTACCTCCTCATAGGGATTATGATTGCGCCATTGAGTTTGTTCCTGGAGCTACTCTTCCCAAGAGTCACTTGTTTAATCTGACTATCCCTAAAAGAAAGTCCTTGGAGGAGTACATACAGACTAGCCTGGCTGCTGGTCACATTAGACCTTCTAAGTCGCCTGTGGCAGTTGGATTTTTCTTTGTTAAAAAAAGGACGGGGAGTTTACGTCCATGTCTGGCTTTTCGTGAAGTTAATAAGATTACCGTACGCAATTCCTACCCATTGGCGTTAATTCCTGACTTTTTTAACCAGTTGGTGGGGGCCAAGTGGTTCTCTAAAATTGATCTCCGGGGGGCATACAATTTGTTACGAGTGAAGGAGGGTGATGAATGGAAAACTGCTTTTAACACTTCGGTAGGTCATTTTGAGAATCTGGTGATGCCTTTTGGTCTTACCAATGCACCTGCTTTTTTTCAGAACCATATTAATGACATCCTGAGACCTTTGATTGGTTGTGTATTTGGATAACATTTTGATTTATTCACCAGATCTAGAGTCCCATTGGCAGAGTGTACGTGATGTTTTGCAGTTATTGAGTGATAATTCACTCTTTGCTAAGCTGGAGAAATGTGAGTTCGCTGTGCAGAAAATTAGTTTTTTGGACTACAGTGTCTCCAGCGAGGGCTTTGAGATGGACCCGGTGAAGGTTCAGGCTGAGAAGGAATGGCCTAGGCCTATTGGTTTGAAATCTATACAGAGATTTTTGGGTTTTGCCAATTATTACAGGAAATTCATTAAGAATTTTTCTGTAATTGTTAAGCCTCTGACCGATCTCACCAGGAAAGATACGAATAGGGTCCAGTGGACTACTGAGGCCATTGAAGCGTTTGAGTATCTCAAAGAGAGGTTCAGTTCTGCCCCTATCCTTATGCAGTCTGATGAGACCAAGCCTTTTTTGGTCGAGGTCGATGCTTCATCGGTGGGGGCCGAAGCAGTTTTGTCTCAGGAGAACAAGGATGGAGTACATCCTTGTGCCTTCTTTTCAAAAATTTTTTCGGAAACTGAACTGAATTATGATGTTGGAAATCGGGAGTTGCTGGCTATTAAACTCGCGTTTGAACATTTGCATCATTTTTTGGAAGGCGCTAGATTACCTATTCAGGTTTTCACAGATCATAAGAATTTTATCTATCTGAATGCTGCCAAGCGCTTGATTGCCCGTCAAGCTAAGTGGGCACTTTTTTTTTCTCGGTTTCATTTTTCTGTTACCTATATCCCTGGTACTAAGAATGTTAAAGCCGATGCTTTATCTCGCAGCTTCTCTCCTACGGTCGGTGCCGAGGAGGAGGAGAGCATTTTACAGAAAGGAGTTGTGGTGGTGGCATTGGACCCCGTTTTGGAGAATGGGATTCTGAAAGCTCAAGATGATGCTCCATCTAACACTCCCCATGGGAGGTTGTTCGTGCCTAGAGCCTGTAGGATGGATTTTCTTGTGGAGTGTCTTGAGTCTCGGTTGGCAGGTCATCCAGGAATTTCGGAGACTAAGAGACTTTTTAGTCGCAGTTTTTGGTGGCCTGGATGGCAAAAGGAAGTCATCAAGTGGGTGCGTCAATGTACTGTGTGTGCTAGGTCAAAGGCTTCACATACTCCTGCTGCGGGGTTGCTTTGCCTTCTGGAGGTTCCTAGTGCACCTTGGACGCATCTCACAATGGATTTTATTACTGATCTTCCTGTGTCCAAGGGTTTTACTGTCATCTGGGTGGTCATTGACCATTTTAGTAAGATGTGTCATTTGGTTCCATTCATTAAGTTGCCCTGCACCAAGACACTCGCTAAGGCATTTGTTAAGGAGATTGTCAAGTTCCATGGCGTTCCCACGGATAATGTTTCTTATTGAGGACCTCAGTTTGTGGTTCGCTTTTGGCGTGCTTTTTGTGACAGGTTGGGAGTCCATTTGTCATTTTCGTCTGGGTATCATCCTGAGTCTAATGGACAGACTGAAAGAAAGAACCAGGATGTTGAGCAGTTTTTGCGTTGCTTTGTGGCGGACAATCAAGAGGTGTGGTCTGAGTTTCTGCCTCTCACAGAATTTGCTCTAAACAATCATACCTCCTCCTCTGCTGGGTGTTCTCCTTTTTTTTGTTGTACTGGGAGACATCCGTCTTTTCATTCGTTCTCCAAATTGGGGTTGACGGTGGCGGAGGAGGAGAATTTTTCCGGTGATTTGGAGAGATTTTGGACTAATGTACGTTGCAACCTTCAAGAGGCTAACAAGAAGTCCAAGAAGTATTTTGACAGGAAACGTACGGATGTTTTGTTTACTGTGGGTGACATGGTTTGGTTGTCCTCAAAGAACCTGCGGTTGAGGATGCCCTCTAAAAAACTGGGTCCTAAGTTTGTGGGTCCATTTAAAGTGCTTCAGGTTGTTAACCCGTCTGCTGTTTGTTGGATGCCCCTACTTCCTGGAAGATTAATCCTTTGATTCATGTTTCCATGTTAAAAAAGTCTGATGTATCAGATAGGGATGCCACTCTCTCAGTTCCTCCTGTGGTGGAAGACGGCGAATATGAAATTTCTCATATCTTGAATTCTAGATGACATAGAGGGAGATTACAGTATCTTGTCTCCTGGAAGGGTTTCGGTCCCGAAGACAACTCCTGGGTAAGGATGGATGATGTCTCTGCTCCTAGGCTTGTTAAAACTTTCCACAAGAGGTTTTCGGATAGGCCTGGGCCTGGAGGATCCAGAGGATCCTCATAAAAGTGGGGGTACTGTTAGAACCCTCCTGTTTGTTTTTTCCATTTTGTGTTTTGCGGTCATGTGACCATCTGCCTTTATATTCCAGCTCCGCCCTTTTGGCTGGGTTGGACTTCAGTGTTTGACTGTTTCTCTAGCCAGGTGCTTCTGTGCCTTTCTCTGTCAGTTCGTTTGGTCCTTCTTGGACCTCTAGTACTTTTTTGTCTGTTTGTCTTTTTGTGTTCTGCAACAACTTCTCTGTTTAGGAGGTGTCCCATTTTTGTCCCAGTCCTTAGTTCTTTTAGGGACCCCTCCCCTTATGCTATAGGTTTTTGTTCAGACTAGCCGAGGACTAAGGCGGGTCTGTTCACTAGGAACAGGCAGCCCGCTACATCGTAGGGATTCAGCTTAGTTTTACTGTAGGGACAGTTTTCCCTTATCTTTCCTTAGTACATGTTGCAGATCATAACAGCACTGTGCAAGCGATCATATTGAAATGGAAGGAGTATCAGACCACTGCAAATCTACCAAGACCCAGCCGTCCCTCTAAACTTTCATCTCGAACAAGGAGAAGACTGATCAGAGATGCAGCCAAAAGGCCCATGATCACTCTGGATGAACTGCAGAGATCTACATCTGAGGTGGGAGAGTCTGTCCATAGGACAACAATCAGTTGTACCCTGCACAAATCTGGCCTTATGGAAGAGTGGCAAGAAGAAAGCCATTTCTCAAAGATATCCATAAAAAGTCTCATTTGAAGTTTGCCACAAGCCACTTGGGAGACACACCAAACATGTGGAATAAGGTGCTTTGGTCAGATGAAACCAAAATCAAACTTTTTGGCCACAATGCAAAATGATGTTTGGCGTAAAAGCAACACAGCTCATCACCCTCAAAACACTATCCCCACTGTCAAACATGGTGGTGGCAGCATCATGGTTTGGGCCTGCTTTTCTTCAGCAGGGACAGGGAAGATTGTTAAAATTGATGGGAAGATGGACGGAGCCAAATACAGGACAATTCTGGAAGAAAACCTGTTGGAGTCTGCAAAAGGCCTGAGACTGGGACAGAGATTTATCTTCCAACAAGACAATGATCCCAAACATAAAGCAAAATCTACAATGGAATGGTTCAAAAATAAACGTATCCAGGTGTTAGAATGGCCAAGTTAAAGTCCAGACCTGAATCCAATCGAGAATCTGTGGAAATAGCTGAAAACTGCTGTTCACAAACGCTCTCCATCCAACCTCACTGAGCTTGAGCTATTTTACAAGGAAATATGGGCAAGAATTTCAGCCTCTCGATGTGCAAAACTGATAGAGACATACCCCAAGCGACTTGCAGCTGTAATCGCAGCAAAAGGTGGCGCTACAAAGTATTAACTCAAGGGGGCCGAATAATATTGCACGCCCCACTTTTCAGGTTTTAATTTGTTAAAAAAGTTTAAAATATCCAATAAATTTCATTCCACTTCACGATTGTGTCCCACTTGTTGATTCTTCCCCAAAAAATTAGAATTTTATATCTTTATGTTTGAAGCCAGAAATGTGCCAAATACTTTCACAAGGCACTGTATATATGCTTGAATTGACACCAGGAAAATAATGTTCATTGTAAAGTTTGTTCTTAAGCCTCATTGAGACGCCTATTTTTCACATATGTGTTCTATTAGTGATTTTCATGGATAGAGCACATACCCATTATAACTAGAGATGAACGGACCCGTAGATGTTCGGGTTCAGTCGAACTGTAGCTCAAAGTTCGGTTTGGGTACCAGAACTAGACCCAAACTTGACCCTGAACCCAGACCCCATAGAATCCAAGGGCTGCAAAATGAAGCAAAATGGGGGTATGAGCAGGACAATTGCCCCGCAAACAAATGTGGATATGGAAATGACTTAAAATGACAGAATAAAAAACAATAATCTTGATCCAGTAGGTGGATTTCCAAGTGGAGGAGGAGGTTAAAGAAGAGGTAGACATGGTGGTGTAGGTGGAAGAAGCGAGGGAGGAGGTAGCCAACACTGTTTTTCAGGTTTTTTTTGTGTTTAGGGAAATTACTTAAAATAACAGAATAAAAAAAATAAAAATAATCTTGAACCAGGAGGCGGAAGTCCAAGTAGAGAAGGAGGCTGAGGAGGAGGTGGAGTTGGAAGAGGCAGAGGTAGTCAACATGCTTTTTTTGTTTTTTTTCTATTTTAGCTTTTATGTTTTTGTTTAGTGAAATGACTTAAATTAACATAGAATAATAATAAAAAAAAATAATCTTGAACCATGAGGCAGAGGTCCAAGTGGAGGAGGTGGAGGTGGACGTGGCAGTGTAGGTGGAAGAGGCGGAGGAGGAGGTAGTCTGATTTTGTTTTTTATTTATTTTTTTGTTTTGTTTTATTATTTTATTTATTTACACATTGTAAATGGCAAGTAGAATGAACAAACTATGGTGCAATATCTGGTTCATTCTAATGAATGTGAGCTTGTCCATGTTGGCTGAGGACAGAGGAATGCTCCTGTCTGTGAACATGGCCTGCCGTGTTAAACACACGTTTCAACAGTACACTTGCCACAGGGCAAGCCAGCACCTCCAAGGTGTAAATGGCAAGTTCAAGTCATGTGTCCAATTTGGAGATCCAAAAGTTAAATGGGGAAGGCGCATCACTCAGTACATGTGGACACGTCCTCTTCCACTATCTTGTTGAAATGCTGCCTCCTGCTAATACAGACCATATCAGATGATGGTGGCAGATGTTGTGGCATGTTTTCCACATTTCGGCTGGGCTAACTCTCCCTTCCGAGGTAGTGCCGGTGTCCCAGCTGCATTGAGACCTTCCTCCTCCTCCCCTTCCTTGTGCTTCCACTGAGCCTCCGCTGTCAGGTGGGAACGCCGTCAGTAGTGCATCTACCAAAGTGCAATTGTATTCCCACATTTTTTGATGACGCTTCAGTAACGGAAGTATGGATAATAATAATAATCTTTTTATTTATGTAGCACCAACAATTCAGACAATTTACAGACATTATCAGCTCTATCCCTATTGGGGCTCACAATCTACATTCTATTAGTATGTCTTTATGGATGGTACGTTGTCTTTGTAGCAGTGATCCAGCAAGGTGGCCACCCAGTACTCAGAAATCCGGGCAACTCGGTGGTTGTTGAGCAGGCACAGCAGTGTTTATTGGCTCATGTGTGCCAGGCGCAATGACAAGCTGTCCTCGGTGGGAGGTGTATCATCACTGTCCTCTGTATCCCTCCAGCCATGCTCCAGTGATGACCGTGAACTGCTTTGAGCACCACCCTGCTGTGAACATGGTTCCTACTCCTCATCCTTCAATACTGTCCCCTGGCTGGACAGTTTTGTATCTGGCTGTAGATGGTACAGGAACCCACCCTCCGAGCCATGTATGGACGACTGGCCTGATAATGATGTGAATGGTCCTTGTCCCTCCTCCTCTTCCACCACCTCATCCAGCATCGCCTGAAGTGTTTTTGCAAGGAGGCATAGAAGTGGGATAGTAACGTTGATGACTGTGTCATCAGCGCTGGCCATGTTGGTGGAGTAGTCGAAGCAACGCAACACGGCACACTAGTCCTTCATGGATGCCCACTAGTGTTGAGAGAGCATGCTCGACACTGCTCGGTACTCGCCCGAGCATCTCACTACTCGGGATGTTCGGAGAGCATCGAGCATTTCCGAGTTACTCGGGCGGGAGCTCGGGTCTCCGCCCTGCATGTTTGGTGCTCTTTACAGAGCCAATGAACATGCAGGGATTGCCAGCCAGTCACTGTAATGCCGCAGCCATGTTGGTTGTGGGCATTACAGTGATTGGCTGGACGCACAGCATCATCTCGAGTATTTAAAACCGGACGGCACCATCTTGGACACAGTCGCTCGGGATCAGACGGTGTAGGGAGAGTGCTGCTGAGCTAGGGAGAGATTTATACTGCAAAATAGGTAGTGTAGGGTCTCTAAAGCCTGCAAAATCAAACAAACAGTCCTTCTCAGGACTAATTTCCATCCCAGATATCAGGCAGGCAGACCGGCTTTATAGGAGACGCAGTGGTTTCAGGGGCCAGGAAAAATCCTTTTTTTTTTTCATCTAAATCCTCTTTTTTTTTTTTTTACTCAGTCAGAATGTATAAATACGCGTCTTATTAACCATTTGGTATTTCCCCCCCCAAAAAAAAATTTAGTGTGTCTGTGAGGGTTCAGACACAAATATATCTGTTTAAAAGAATCTGGAGTAGGCCAGAAAACTAGAACTGTGGTTTTGCATTTCCCTGGTTCAAATCTCTGTATTATCCACTTTTTTGCTTTTTTTCCATAAAAAAAAAACATTTTGAGTGTCTCGCTGACTGTTCAGACACAAATATATCTGTTTAAAAGATTCTGGTGTAGGCCAGATAACTAGAACTGTGGTTTTCCTCTTCCATTGTTCAAATCTGGGTGTAATCCACCTTTTTGCATAAAAAAAACATTTTGAGTGTCTCGCTCACTGTTGAGACACAAATATATCTGTTTAAAAGATTCTGGTGTAGGCCAGATAACTAGAACCGTGGTTTTCCTCTTCCATGGTTTAAATCTCTGTATTATCCACTTTTTTGCCTTTTTTCCATAAAAAAACAGTTTCAGTGTCTTGCTGACTATTCAGACACAAATATATCTGTTTAAAAGATTCTGGTGTAGGCCAGAGAACTAGAATTGTGGTTTTTCTCTTCCACGGTTCAAATCTCCTTTTTATTACCCTTTTGCAATTGATAGTGCGAGTGTAAGCTATTTTACTTCATTTACAGTGCCTACAAGTAGTATTCAACCCCCTGCAGATTTAGCTGGTTTGATAAGATGCAAATAAGTTAGAGCCTTCAAACTGCAAACGAGAGTAGGTTTTATGAACAGAAGCATAAATCTTACAAACCAAAAAGTTATGTCGCTCAGTTGAATTTTATTAAATTTTAAACATAAAAGTGTGGGTCAATTATTATACAACCCCTATGTTTAATATTTTGTGGAATAACCCTTGTTTGCAATTACAGCTAATAATCGTCTTTTATAAGACCTGATCAGGCCGGCACAGGTCCGTGGAGTTATCTTGGCCCACTCCTCCATGCAGATCTTCTCCAAGTTATCTAGGTTCTTTGGGTGTCTCATGTGGACTTTATTCTTGAGCTCCTTCCACAAGTTTTCAATTGGGTTAAGGTCAGGAGACTGACTAGGCCACTCCAACACCTTGACTTTTTCCCTCTTGAACCAGGCCTTGGTTTTCTTGGCTGTGTGCTTTGGGTCGTTGTCTTGCTGGAAGATGAAATTACGACCCATCTTAAGATCCTTGATGGAGGAGAGGAGGTTCTTGGCCAAAATTTCCAGGTAGGCCGTGCTATCCATCTTCCCATGGATGCGGACCAGATGGCCAGGCCCCTTGGCTGAGAAACAGCCCCACAGCATGATGCTGCCACCACCATGCTTGACTGTAGGGATGGTATTCTTGGGGTCGTATGCAGTGCCATCCAGTCTCCAAACGTCACGTGTGTGGTTGGCACCAAAGATCTCGATCTTGGTCTCATCAGACCATAGAACCTTGAACCAGTCTGCCTCAGAGTCCTCCAAGTGATCATGAGCAAACTGTAGACGAGCCTTGACATGACGCTTTGAAAGTAAAGGTACCATACAGGCTCATCTGGAACGGAGACCATTGCGGTGGAGTACGTTACTTATGGTATTGACTGAAACCAATGTCCCCACTGCCATGAGATCTTCCCGGAGCTCCTTCCCTTTTGTCCTTGGGTTAGCCTTGACTCTTTGGACAAGCCTGGCCTCGGCACGGGAGGACACTTTCAAAGGCTGTCCAGGCCGTGGAAGGCTAACAGTAGTTCCATAAGCCTTCCACTTACGGATGATGCTCCCAACAGTGGAGACAGGTAGGCCCAACTCCTTGGAAAGGGTTTTGTACCCCTTGCCAGCCTTGTGACCCTCCACGATCTTGTCTCTGATGGCCTTGGAATGCTCCTTTGTCTTTCCCATGTTGACCATGTCTGAGTGCTGTTCACAAGTTTGGGGAGGGTCTTAAATAGTCAGAAAAGGCTGGCAAAAGAGATCTTTAATCCACACATGTGAAGCTCATTATTCTTGGTGCCTGAACTACTTCTTAATACTTTAGGGGGACCAAACAGAATTCTTGTGGTTTGAGGGGTTGAATAATAAATGACACTCTGAATTAACTTTTAACGTTTTTAAAAAAACAAAAAAAAAAACAAAAACAAAATTTGCTGCAGTGCATTTCCCACTTCCAGGCTGATCTACAGTACAAATGTCACAATGCCAAGTTAATTCCGCATGTGTCAACCAGCTAAATCTGCAGGGGGTTGAATACTACTTGAAGGCACTGTACAATGGGCAAAGCACGTGACAAGGGACGTGGAACTGGTGATGGTGCGTGCAAAGGATGGGCCCGTAGCCAAGGTTAAAATGTGCCACAACCAACAGCCACATCTTCTCGCTCCCAGTTTTTGACCGAATTACTAGGGAAGCACACAACAGCACCACTGTTGCGAACTGATCAGTGTGAACAGGTTATTAATTGGATAGCAGATAATACTTCCTCTCACCTGGGCACCACCACCTCCGGTCTGTCTTCCACACAGTCAAGTGTTAGTAGCCGTGAGTCTCGACTGCATACTCCTCACCCTGATGCTCCTTCCTCCAACCATGCCGAGTGTCGTCAGACAGCAACTGATCCCACAGTTGGACACTCTGAAGAGCTGTTCACTGGTCCATTTCCATATTTGGGCCCCTCGCCTGCTCCGCTTGAAATGGTGTAAGAGGAGATCCCATGTAGCGATGGCCAAATATTTGTACAGCCACGGCCACAGGAAGGCGACGCAGGCAATTTGTCACAAGAGGTGAACGATGACGAGACACAATTGCCACGAAGTGAGGAGCAGGACCGTGGTGCGGAAGTGGAAGAGGAGGAGGTGGTGGATGATCTAGTAACTGACCCAACGTGGCAGGAGGACACGCAGAGCGAGGCCAGCAGCACACAGGGGCAGGGAGGCAGAGTACTCCAACAGGCAGAAAGAAGCAGTGTGGTGCCCGCAGACAGGAGGCGGGCAACCGATCCCCGTAACACGAACACGAGGGACGTTGCCAGTACAACCGGTTGGTCTTCCAAAGTCTGGAATTTTTTTAAAGACTCTGCTGATAACCCCAAAAATGCCATTTGTACCGCCTGCCAGGCCAGCATCAGCGGGGCTGACAAAACTACCAGCCTGACCACCACCAGCATGATCAGGCACATGTCAGCAAAGCACCCAACTTTGTGGGGCGAACCCCAGGGTCCACGACCAGTGTCAGCGGGTGTCACCACTGCTTATTCCGCTGTTCTGCATGTAAGAGAACCCCCTGTTATGCGTGCAAGGCAATCCCCTGTCCATACTGCATGCAAAGATGCCCCCTCCTCTCAGTCTTCACTTGTTATGGCAGTTTCTCAAGAAACAGCATCAACGTCCACATCCACGTCCCACCGCAGCGTTCAATTGTCCATATCCCAGACCTTTGAACGAAAGTGCAAATTTGCAGCCAACGCCCCACAGGCCACAGTCCTAAATTTGCACATTTCACGACTGCTTGCGTTGGAAATGCTGCCTTTTAGGCTGGTGGAGACAGAATCCTTCCGCAACCTTATGGTGGTGGCCGTCCCTCGGTACTCGGTCCCTAGCCGACACTATTTGGCCCAGGGTGCCATCCCCGCACTACACAAGCACGTGTCCCAAAACATCTGCCGTGCCCTCAACAACGCAGTTACTGGGAGAGTCCTCCTGACAACGGACACGTGAACAAGTGCTTGTGGCCAGGGACGGTACATCTCCCTGATGGCACACTGGGTAAACATAAAGGAAGCCGGGACCCCTTGGGATGGAACACATCCTTCCCACACCGAGGATTGCGGGCCCTATGTCAGTCAGAGTTGCCCCCACAGTGTACAGCTCTTGCGCAAACCTCCTCCTCCTCCTCATGTTCAGCCTCCATCTCAGATATCACCACATCAGATACAAGCTGGTAGCACTGCAGTACTGCCTCAGCCAAGCGGCAACAGGCTATGCTGAAACTCATAAACTTAGGTGATAAACCTCACACTGCTTGCGAGTTGTGGACAGCTGTGAAAGAGCAGGCAGATCTGTGGCTGAGACTGCTGAACCTACATCCCGGCATGGTCGTGTGTGACAATGGCCGTAACCTGGTGGCGGCTCTGAGGCGAGGAGAGATCACACACATACCATGCCTGGCTCATATGCTTAACCTCGTGGTTCAACGGTTTCTTAAATCGTACCCCGAGTTGCCAGATCTGCTTATCAAAGTACGCTGCCTGTCAGCTCATTTTCGCAAGTCGGCTACAGCTTCCGCCGCCCTTGCTGTGTTGCAGCAGCGTTTGCAGCTTCCGGCACACCGACTGGTGTGTGATGTCCCCACACATTGGAACTCTACCCTCCACATGTTGCAAAGGATTTGTGAGCAGAAGAGAGCAGTTGTGGAGTACCAGCTGCAACAAGGCCGTCGATATTCAGGTCAGACTCCACAAATAAGACCTCAGGAGTGGACCTGGATGTCTGACATATGTACCATCCTGACAAACTTTGAGGAGTCCACCAAGATGGTGAGTGGCGATGACGCCATCATTAGCGTCAGCATCCCACTTGTCTGTCTTTTGCAACGCTCTCTGCAGAGAATTAAAGAGGAGGCATTGCAGCCAGACTATGATGAGATGGATCAAGAAGCCGTAGCGGGCGATTACACACAGCCCAGCCTCATCTCATCCCAACGTGCATTGTGGGACAATGAGGGAGAGGAGGAGAAGAAGGAGGAGGAAGAACAGGAGCTGGTATCATGCGCTGTAGACGGTAGTACCTGTACAACTGTTATACCATTGGTTCAGCGTGGGTGGCCTGGGGGGAGGAGGAGGAGGAGGAGGAGGAGAGCATGGTCAGTCGTGATCTTGATGAGGACACGGAAGTCTTGCCCCTTACCAGTGTTGCACGCATGGCTGACTTTATGTTACGCTGCCTTAACTGTGACCCTCGCGTTGTTAAAATGTTGGGTGACAGTCATTACTGGTTGGTGACACTTTTAGACCCCTGCTATAAAGAGAACTTTCACTCTCTTATTCCTGAGGTGGGGAGGTCTACAAAAATGGGGCAGTACCAGAAGGCCCTTGCTGCAGAACTGTTAAAAAATTTCCCATGTGAACATGCTAGTGGCAGTAGTCACAGTTCATTGCCCAACCAAGGCATACAGGCGACAGAGACGCAACTCCAATCCAGCAGAGGCAGGGGAACACTGTCAACGTTCTGGGACAGTTTTCTGAGACCCGCCCAGCTTACAGGCCCTGAGGCGCGGGGTACTATCACAAGGAGTGTGAAAGTTTCAAAAGATGGCGAGAGAGTACCTTGCCGACCGTACCAGCGTCCTCCGTGATTTCTCTGTGCCTTTTAATTATTGGGTATCCAAGCTGGACACTTGGAATGATCTCGCTCTGTATGCCTTTGAGGTCCTGGCCTGCCTTGCCGCTAGCGTGTTATCAGAGCGTGTTTTTAGTGCCGCTGGGGGAATTATAACTGATAAGAGCACTCGGCTATCAACTGACAATGCTGACAAGCTGACCCTTATCAAAATGAACAAGGGCTGGATTGGGCCAGACTTCTCATCACCACCAAACGACAGCAGAGTAACATAAAGTCAAATCCACTGTGTTATTTCGGGAGGTGTATTCCCATGCACCGCTTCACATCCACACATGGGTATATGCTTTCTCATTTCGGCTGTTTTTTGCTCTTCTCCTTATCCTCAGCCTCCACCACCACTATTCCACCAAGGTGACCGTGGTTCGTGTTGCCAGCATTGCAAGATCCTCTGTCCTAATTTTTGGCAGCTTTTGCTTGGAAGGCATTGGCAAAGACTATGGGAGACCCACACCCCAATAATGGGAATAATGTTTTTAATATGCTGTACTGCATGGCTCTTGTAAGGAGCATTGCAAGTTCCTCCGTCCTAATTTTTGGCATCTTTTGTTGGGAAGGCATAGGCAAAGACTATGGGAGACCCACTCCCCAATAATGGGAATAATGTTTTTAATATGCTGTACTGTATGGCTCTTGTAAGGTGCATTAAAACCGTCTTGTTAAGCTACTGTGACCTCCACGTCTCTTCAAAGGGGCATTAAAATCATCTTGTTAAACCACTCTGACCTCCATGTTTCTTCCACGGGGCATTAAAAACGTCTTGTTAACCACACTGAACTCCACATCTCTTCCAAGGGGCATTAAAACCATCTTGTTAAGCTACTGTGACCTCCACGTCTCTTCCAAGGGGCATTAAAACCGTCTTGTTAAACCACTCTGAACTCCACGTCTCTTCCAAGGGGCATTAAAACCATCTTGTTAAGCTACTGTGACCTCCACGTCTCTTCCAAGGGGCATTAAAACCGTCTTGTTAAGCTACTGTGACCTCCACGTCTCTTCCAAGGGGCATAAAAACCGTCTTTTTAAACCACTCTGACCTCCACGTCTCTTCCAAGGGGCATTAAAACCGTCTTGTTAACCACTCTGAACTCCACGTCTCTTCCAAGGGGCATTAAAACCATCTTGTTAAACCACTCTCAACTCCACGTCTCTTCCAAGGGGCATTAAAACCGTCTTGTTAAGCTACTGTGTGTAATGCACACGCCCAGGCTGAGTGGCGAGCAGAGGGACCAGGTGCTACTCCAGGACAGACCCCGGACACGGCTGTTGACCCACACAGGGGAATACAGGAACAGGCAGGCTAGGCTGGCACACAGACTGCTGGGCATAGGCAGACACGGCTGGTATGCAGACTGGTGGATGCTGGCAAGCATGACTGGTATGCAGGCAGGGAGGTACTGGCAGGTACGACAGGTTGGAGCACCGAGTGGATAGGACCCAGTACAGACTGGGACTCAGGAACAGAACCGCAGACGCGGTGGACAAACAGCAGAGTGAGGCCGCCCAGAGCGGCGAGCAAGAGCAGAACAAGACGAGACCGCCTGGAGCGGTGAGCGAGAGAAGAGCAGGACAAGGCCGCCGGGAGCGGTGCGCGAGAGAGGAGCAGGACGAGACTGCCGAAGCAGCGATCAAAGCGTCAGAGCAGAGCGAGACTGCCGGAGCAGCGAGCAAAGGGTCAGAGAAGAGCGAGACTTCCGGAGCAGCGAGCGAAGGGTCAGATCAGAGCGAGACTGCCGGAGCAGCGAGCAAAGGGTCAGATCAGAGTGAGACTGCCGGAGCAGCGAGCAAAGGGTCAGAGCAGAGCGAGACTGCCGGAGCAGCGAGCAAAGGGTCAGAGCAAAGCGAGACTGCCGGAGCAGCGAGCAAAGGGTCAGATCAGAGCGAGACTGCCGGAGCAGCGAGCAAAGGGTCAGATCAGAGCGAGACTGCCGGAGCAGCGAGCAAAGGGTCAGAGCAGAGCGAGACTGCCGGAGCAGCGAGCAAAGGGTCAGATCAGAGCGAGACTGCCGGAGCAGCGAGCAAAGGGTCAGAGCAGAGTGAGACTGCCGGAGCAGCGAGCAAAGGGTCAGATCAGAGCGAGACTGCCGGAGCAGCGAGCAAAGGGTCAGAGCAGAGCGAGACTGCCGGAGCAGCGAGCAAAGGGTCAGATCAGAGCGAGACTGCCGGAGCAGCGAGCAAAGGGTCAGAGCAGAGCGAGACTGCCGGAGCAGCGAGCAAAGGGTCAGATCAGAGCGAGACTGCCGGAGCAGCGAGCAAAGGGTCAGAGCAGAGTGAGACTGCCGGAGCAGCGAGCAAAGGGTCAGATCAGAGCGAGACTGCCGGAGCAGCGAGCAAAGGGTCAGAGCAGAGCGAGACTGCCGGAGCAGCGAGCAAAGGGTCAGAGCAGAGCGAGACTGCCGGAGCAGCGAGCAAAGGGTCAGAGCAGAGCGAGACTGCCGGAGCAGCGAGCAAAGGGTCAGAGCAGAGCGACACTGCCGGAGCAGCGAGCAAAGGGTCAGAGCAGAGCGACACTGCCGGAGCAGCGAGCAAAGGGAGAGCAGAGGGGACAGGGCTCTGTTCACACGGAACAGACTGGAAGGGAAAGGCAGAACCAGGTACACACAGGATACTTGCAATGAAGTAGCGAGTGGGCCACAAACTCACAAACGGCAGTACAGGGACAACGAGTAGGAGTTAGGTACGGGATCAGATTCTGCAGGAAAAGGGAAGGTACGGACATAGAGAAAAACAGGTAACAGTCTAGGAGAGTATTCAGACAAGAACAGACACAGCAGCAAGATACAGGAGCGGGTCTAGGTATGCGGCCCCTAGAAGGCGGAAAGAACAGGCTAGGAGCGTGTTCACACTGGCCTGGAAATACAGCCCCCAGGATAGACAGAAGACAACAGACTAGAAGATAGTTCAGACAGGACACAGTTCAGACACGGGAACTGATACCGCAAGACAAGAAACATAGACAGGACCTGGCACGTCAGTGACAGAAGCCAACTGACAGAACACAATGCTCAGGCAGGGTTTCTTGGGAGGAGCTGGGATAAATACCAGATGACAGACAGCAATAGGCTGAGGACGCATCAGGGGTGTGTCTGCAGCAGGTACAAGAAACAGGAAGTGTTCGGGCGCCGCCCTTAAGCAGCAGAAACAGAGGCAAGCAGACAGCATGGAGGGAAGCCAGGCTAGCAGACTGGACTGGAGATCAAGTGCGCGCTCTTGCACAGTGGGAGATGGACCACTATGCAAGGACGCCGCCAGGTATGTTACACTGTGACCTCCACGTCTCTTCCAAGGGGCATTAAAACCATCTTGTTAAAACACTCTGAACTCCACGTCTCTTCCAAGGGGCATTAAAATCATCTTGTTAAGCTACTGTGACCTCCACGTCTCTTCCAAGGGGCATTGATATTGTCTTTTTATTCCTCTGCGACCTCCACCACTCTTCCAAGGGCCATTGATATTGTCTTTTTATTCCACTTTAACCTCCACCACTCTTCCAAGGGGCATTGATATTGTCTTTTTATTCCACTGGGACCTCCACCACTCTTCCAAGGGGCATTGATATTGTCTTTTTATTCCACTGGGACCTCCACGTCTCTTCCAAGGGGCTTTAAAACCGTCTTGTTATTCCACAGGGACCTCCACGTCTCTTGCAAGGGGCATTAAAACCGTCTTGTTAAACCACTCTGAACTCCATGTCTCTTCCAAGGGGCATTAAAACCGTCTTGTTAAGCTACTGTGACCTCCACGTCTCTTCCAAGGGGCATTAAAACCATCTTGTTAAGCTACTGTGACCTCCATGTCTCTTCCAAGGGGCATTAAAACCGTCTTGTTAAGCTACTGTGACCTCCACGTCTCTTCCAAGGGGCATTAAAACCATCTTGTTAAGCTACTGTTACCTCCACGTCTCTTCCAAGGGGCATTAAAACCGTCTTGTTAAACCACTCTGAACTCCACGTCTCTTCCAAGGGGCATTAAAACTGTCTTGTTAAGCTACTGTGACCTCCACGTCTCTTCCAAGGGGCATTAAAACCATCTTGTTAAACCACTCTGAACTCCACAGCTCTTCCAAGGGGCATTGAAATGTTGTTTTTAATTACCTCTAACCTCTATGACTCTTCCTACGGGCATTGCATTTCCTCCTAATTTTAGTCAGCTTTTACTTTTCAATGCGTAAGCGAACACTAAGGGAGACCCACTCCCCAATAATGGGTAGAAGGTTTTTAGTATGCTGTAATCCAGGTCTGTTTCAAGGGCATTGCAGTTCCTCATAATTTTTGGAAAGCCTTACATTCACTGCTTAGGCCAACAGTGTACAGGAGACACTGTTGCTATAAATGGAAAAAACGGTTTAGTTAGGTCCCTCTGACCTCCATGTCACTTCCAAGGGGCATTGGATCGCCTCGATATTTTTGGCCGGCATTGCACTCACTGTATGCCATATAACTGTGTAGCCGAACCGCTCCTATTGGTACAGAAACATATCCTACAAGACATGTGTGGTTGACTGGCCTGATGTTGATGTGAATGGTCCCTGTTCCTCCTGCTCTTTCTCCTTTGCCACCACCTCATCCATCATTCATCACCTGAAGTTTTGTTTTATCAGGAGTCATAGATCTGGGATAGTAGCAGGAAAACATCCAGCAATCCTTGGAGGAGGTAGGATATGCGCCAGAACACTGACCACCTCAGGCCTAGCCGCTACTACATACATGCGCTTGCATTCCAAGGAACAGAAAGCTAAGGAGATGGATGGCCTCATGATCATGAATAATTTACTCGTTGTGTAGGCAGCCGACCACTGCTGCTGTCTGAACTTTATGTTGAAGCCTGATTGACCCAGGACCCGCAATCCTCTATGTCTGGAGGACGTGTTGCATCCCAGTGTCCAACTGTGTCCCAGCTTCCACAATATTAACACAGTGTGAAGGCGTCAGTGAGATGGACCATCCCTGGCCATATTCACTAGTCCACGTGTTTGTGGTTAGGCTGTCCATCCCACTAAATGCACTGGGGAGGGCACAAGTAATGTTTTGGTATGCGCGCTTGTGTATAAGGCGCACCGGGACAAATTGGGGTGGCTGGGGACCGTTTATGGACACCCGGCTGCCCCCAGGTGGCTGGGGACCTTGTGTGGACACCCGGCTGCCGGACGGCTGGGGACTGAATATGGATACCAGGCCGCCGACACTGCCTTGACGTGGTGGCCAGATTCCGCCTCCACATGCCTAAAAGGCTCAATTTCAAGTGCAAGCAAGCAAGCAGTATGGTATTGCAGCCTGGGGGTGGGTGGGTGGCAGGCTGTATACTTGCGCTTGCATTGCAAGGAATGGGGGAGGTACAATTGAACACTGCCCTGGGACAATGACTTGCACGGGGATAGTTGCAAGTCTGCATCTTCTGATGCGGCAAGGATCACTTCTGATGGGCACACTTTTAGGCAGTGACCTGGGTGTCAGAGATGCTTCCAGGGGTCTTCCCCATGCTGCTCCCATGTCTTTTCAGCACTGTATGCATGTGTCACACAGCACATGGCCAGATAAGGTTGTAAAATGTTAAAATGACATTTCCCGGTGAATGCATTTGTCACGGTTGAAAGCAATACAAAAGTGTAAAAACGCATAAAAAATGCTACTTGTGAACATAGCCCAAGGTGTGGAGGAGTATTTTTGTTTTTGGTTACTTTATTTTACCTTATACACAAGTCTTTACCCTGGAAAGGATGTTCCTTAACATATTTCACAGGAAAGCAGTTTCAGTTTCGTTTTTGAACGTTTTATTGTGAGCTCGTAAAAGTGGCTTAATACCTCTGACCACATTGTTGACAACAGTGACCTGGGGTTCAGAAATGCTTCCTGGGATGACCCCCATGCTGTCCCCATGTCATTTGATCACTGTCACTATCGTTTTGGGCACTTTTTAGGCTTTCTACAGACTGCCGGAGGTGCCGCCACAAAAATGCTCGGGTCTCCCATAGACTAACATTGGGCTCGTTGCTCGGGTCGAGCACCCGAGTATCACGGTGAGCTCGGCCCGAGCTTCGAGCACCCGAGCATTTTAGTGCTCGCTTAACACTAATGCCCACTCATTGGTGGTGAAGTGTTGTTGTTCCGCAGAGTCTCCCCAGAATATGCAAGGTGGAGTTTCACTTTGTTGGTACGTCGCATATGAGGCGATGAGCGGAAAGGCAGAAGTGACGCTGCAGCGCAGACAGGCGAGCATCAGCAGGGTGAGAATGCTAAATGCATGCACAGATAACCCGCACTTTCTGCAACAGCTCTGACATATCGGTGTAATTTTTAAGGAAGCTCTGCAACTCTAAATTCAGCACATGTGCCAGGCAAGGGATGTCAAATCTTCTATGAGATTTCGCCTCTTATCGCACAACACCAGTCCGGGCTTTAGGCTCAACAGCATCAACCACTCATCCGTCTGTTGTTTGATCCCTGACCACAGCTCCTGCTTGGAGAGGGATCTTTCCCGCAAACAGATGAGTTTCAGAACAGCCTGCTATCGTTTCCCCAGGAAACCAGGAAAAATGTAAAACCTGTCCGTTTATAATGACCACAGACAAGATGAAGATATTCAATTCACATCAGGACTACAAGATCCCAGGTACTTTCAGCTGTATCACATCCAATGTAGTGTACTTAACTATATGTACCAAATGTCCAGCTGGGTGTCTGTATGTAGGGGAAACGGGGCAAAAACTTAGGACAAGGATGCATCATCATCGCCACACAATAAAAGAAAAAAGAATAGATCTACCGTTAGCCAAGCATTTTTGTTCCCCTGATCATGGCATCAAAGACATGAAATTATTGGTATTAAAAGGTAACTTCAAATCTCAGAGAGAAAGGAGAGTCTCGGAATATAAACTGATGATGACCTTTGACACCTTCAGAGCAGGAATGAATGTGTCGCATGGATTTATGTCATTCTACATCAACTAAGGAATGTGCCCATCAGATTTGTGGGGTCATCACAACAGTGCACCAAACAATAACTTTCGCAGTCCTTATCTATGAACTGCTAAAATATTTACAGCCAGAAATGTTTATCTCTCCCATAGTAATAGCTCTGCTTTTCATCACCTGTCTCATCTATTGCATTATTTCTGTGCCCTATTGTGTATAAATAGGTGACTTCAGATTTTGGGTTATACTAGCCTGATGAAGAGGCCTGAGTAGTCTCGAAAGCTTGCAACCTGTTACCATCTTTTCAGTTTTTTATTGTTACATGGGAATTGCCCGTCACTGATGGTGATGACAGGACTCTTCTGACAAGTAAATTCCTTAAGATAGTGAGCAGATTATCTTTTGAGCCTGTCCAGATTATTAGCAGATCATCAATGTAGCAGAAGTATGCTAAAGGTACAGTACAGACCAAAAGTTTGGACACACCTCATTTAAAGATTTTTCTGTATTTTCATGACTTTGAAAATTGTACATTCACACTGAAGGCATCAAAACTATGAATTAACACATGTGGAATTATATACTTATATTATAGGTTCTTCAAAGTAGCCACCTTTTGCTTTGATGACTGCTTTGCATACTCTTGGCATTCTCTTGATGAGCTTCAAGAGGTAGTCACCAGAAATGGTCTTCCAACAATCTTGAAGGAGTTCCCAGAGATGCTTAGCACTTGTTGGCCCTTTTGACTTCACTCTGCGGTCCAGCTCACCCCAAACCATCTCGATTAGGTTCAGGGCTGGTGACTGTGGAGGCCCGGTCATTTGGCGTAGCACCCCATCACTCTCCTCCTTGGTCAAATAGCCCTTACACAGCCTGGATGTGTGTTTGGGGTTATTGTCCTGTTGAAAAATAAATGATGGTCCAACTAAATGCAAACCGGATGGAATAGCATGCCGCTGCAAGATGCTGTGGTAGCCATGCTGGTTCAATATGCCTTCAATTTTGAATAAATCCCCAACAGTGTCACCAGCAAAGCACCCCCACACCATCACACCTCTTCGTCCATGCTTCACGGTGGGAACCAGGCATGTAGAGTCCATCTGTTCACCTTTTCTGCGTCTCACAAAGACACAGTGGTTGGAAACAAAGATCTCAAATTTGGACTCATAAGACAAAAGCACAGATTTCCACTGGTCTGATGTCAATTCTTTGTGTTCTTTAGCCCAAACAAGTCTCTTCTGCTTGTTGCCTGTCCTTAACAGTGGTTTCCTAGCAGCTATTTTACCATGAAGGCCTGCTGCACAAAGTCTCGTCTTAACCGTAAGATGTGTCTGTTGCTAGAACTCTGTGTGGCATTGACCTGGTCTCTAATCTGAGCTGCTGTTAACCTGAGATTTCTGAGGCTGGTGACTCGGATAAACTTATCCTCAGAAGCAGAGGTGACTCTTGGTCTTCCTTTCCTTGGGCGGTCCTCATGTGAGCCAGTTTCTTTGTAGCGCTTGATGGTTTTTGCAACTCTACTTGGGGACACATTCAAAGTTTGCCCAATTTTTCAGACTGACTGACCTTCATTTCTTAAAGTAATGATGGCCACTCGTTTTTCTTTACTTGGCTGCTTTTTTCTTGCCATAATTCAAATTCTAACAGTCTATTCAGTAAGACTATCAGCTGTGTATCCACCTGACTTCTTCACAACACAACTGATGGTCCCAACCCCATTTATAAGGCAAGAAATCCCACTTATTAAACCTGACTGGGCACACCTGTGAAGTGAAAACCATTTCTGGTGACTACCTCTTGAAGCTCATCAAGAGAATGCCAAAAGTGTGCAAAAGAGTCATCAAAGCAAAAGGTGGCTACTTTGAAGAACCTAGAATATAAGACATATTTTCAGTTGTTTCACACTTTTTTGTTAAGTATATAATTCCACATGTGTTAATTCATAGTTTTGATACCTTCAGTGTGAATGTACAATTTTCAAAGTCATGAAATTACAGAAAAATCTTTAAATGAGAAGGTGTGTCCAAACTTTTGGTCTGTACTGTATAATAGAGCAATATGACAAAAACTTCTCTAGTTCAGCCATAAACCAGGTTTGTGCTCCATCACAACTATTTATCCTTAGGGAATAATTTATAGCTGCAGTGTTTGGGCTGCGCCATGGGAAGCAAAATGTCCCTACAATATGCTAACCTATTTATGGCTAAACTAGAGGAGGAGTTTTTGTCATTTTGCTCTATTAAACCTCCAGCATACTTCCACTACATTAATGATCTGCTAATTATCTGAACAGGCTCAAAAGATGATCTTCTCACCTTCCACAATAACTTCATTAAGTTTCATAAAGCTCACCCTCAACTTCTCAAAGTCCCAAATACATTTTCTGGACACCACCATATACATCAAAAGACAACACTATGCAAGCATAAATTTACCATAAACCCACAGGATGTCCAACATATCTTGTGGTCACATACAACCCCCACATGAACATCCTAAGAAAAATTGGTGCTGATCTCCAATCCATATTACACAGAGACCACAAACTGAAAAGAATATTCCCAGAACTACCACTTCTCTCCTACAAATAGCCCTCTAACTTAAGGAATTTACTTGTCAGAAGTGTTCTCTCATCACCATCAGTGACGGGCACATTCCCATGTAACAATAAAAAATGCAAAACTTGTATCCATATATTACCATCAAATGCAGTCTGCATACCAAATATAAATCAGGACTATAAAATCATGGAAGTCTTTTCATGTACATCCTCCGATGTGGTGTACATGATGCAATGTACTAGGTGTCCTGAAGGTTTTGGGGAAACTATGCAAAAACTACAAACAAGAATGAATTTACCAAGACACACAATCAGGAATGAACTGGAAACACCTGTGGGAAAACATTTCTCTGGACCAGGACACTGAGATTAGTTAAGGTTCTGTGGTCTCTTCAGGTGGAAGAGAAGTGTGGTAGGAATGAACTGGTAAAAACCAGGAAACAAAAATTGTGGAGCCAAGATAAGTTCAGTGAGGCTATGCATTCTTTCTGATGAATCTGGAGGATTTTGTGTTCCAATAATAGGGGACTCAGGTAGTGGTGATTCTCTCAGGAGTTCTTCTTTGAAGCAAAGTTTTAGTCGGTTTCTGTGTCTACTGTCTGAGGTTTCCAACCAATCTTGGATATCTCATGCACGTCAGATGGTAAAAAGGGTATAGCAGTTATTGTGTATGGTTCAACTTCCCAAAGAGGATTCAAGTTGCCAGTCCAATGATCATTTCGGACCCAGACTCAGTCTCCAATTTGTAAGGGCTTGGCATTGGCATGATGGTTATAGTTTTCTTGTTGTCTTCTTCGTGCTTCTTCCATGTGAGAATCTACAATTTCCTTGCAACACTACATAATGGATATATCCCTTATGAGTGCTGGTAAATTAATGTGCCATGATAGATATATCTGTCAATCACCCAGTCCATTTGTGAAAAAGGATTAATAGTGTCAGGAATTTGTACACCGTGAGCTAAGACTGATGGCAACTGACCTTGTCAGCTGAACATTAAATAAAAGGGAATATGACCAGTTGAGCAATGAGTGATGTTATTGTAGATGTGGACAAGATCTTTCAGAAATACAGGTCACTAAGTTCCCTTGGTGATGGAAGCAGTACACAGCATACCAATGATGACTTGGTTCAATCTCTCACATAGTCCATTACCTTGTCGATGGTAAGCAGTGGTATGCAGTTCCTTGCAATCTCTGTACTTGCACAGCTCATGTAAAAGTTGAGATTCAAAGTCAGGTCCATGAACAGTGAGAATGTGGTCTTAAAACCCTTAGTGTTGGACGAACTCTGTATTGAAGACTTCAGCTGCAATTTTAGCTGTAAGATCTTTGACAGGAGCAATAGTGGCAAGCTTTGTGTAATGGTCCACCATTTTGAGGGCATATGCATAGCCAGAGAGAGTTGAAGCTAATGTCACATGATCAATAGCAACAATTTCTCCTGTTTTTTGTGACTTAATAGGGTGTAGAGACGTGTACATAGGGTGTACATCTTTAGTGATGTTACACGCGGGACATTCTCAGCATCAACTTTCAATATTGCTTCTCATACCAACCCAGTAGAATCTTCGGTGGATTGTAGCTTCAGTTTTCTGGACACCGAAATGGCCAGAATGATCATGATAAGCTTCAAGGACGACTCGTGTATTTGGTGAAGTCTCTCTCCTATGACAGGGTCCAAAGTGTTTTTCATGATGAGCCCTTTCTTAACAAATAGGCATTTTCTCGGTCTCCAGAGACGGTAAAGTTCCACATCAGGATGAGCTTGTCGTAGCCTGGTTGGAATTCTTCCAGTGGTAAGGAAGTCATGGACTTCTCCCATAACTCTGGTCTCTTCCTTCTATATTTTCCACAGGGAAGTTCTTGAAGAGGTTTAGCAGGTGACTTGAAATAAGAGTTTTCCTCTTCAGCACAGGGAGTAAAGACACTCTGTTGGGCAAATCTTGAGTAGAAAGGTGGAATTTCCACTTCTTCCCAGATGTCCTCTTGGGCTGATTTGTCTCCAAAAGGCAACCATGAGAACACATCGGCATTGACATTTAATTTGCCATTGCAGTATTTGACTGTGAACTTATAATTCCCTAGGTGTGAAGCCCGCCATTGTTCCAAGACTCCTAGCCAAGCAATATCCAGATGTGCTAGTGAATTATTGTTTGTGTAAACAGTGAAGGGTGTGACAGCCAGGTAATCCTTTAATTTTTTCTTAACAGCCTAGATAAGTGCAAGCAATTCAAGCTTGAACAAACTATAATTGCGGTCATTCTTCTCAGTTCCTCTGAAACTGCGGCTGGCATAAGCGATCACTCTTCGTTGGCCTGGATATGGGACAAGACAGTGCCTAGTCCTTGGGGGCTAGCATCTGTGTACAGAAGGAAAGAGTGCAATCAGGATAGGCCAGGAGGTGGTTGGATGAGAAGGGCCTTCAACATTTGAAACGCTTGTTTTTGACGGTCCATCTAGTCTACTGCAAGTTTTAGGTTGTAGTTTTCCTTTGGGCATCCTCATAGCAACTCTGCTTCATTCCTCTCTTTGCTCTAGTAGCTGAACCATTTACAGTGATAGTAGCCTGCGAATCCCAAGAAGCTTTGGACTTCTTTGACGTTAGTTAGCATTCAACAGTTTTGGACAGCAGCAATTTTGTCGGGGTCAGGTTGCACACCTGCTGCGCTTACCACATGTCCAAGGAAGTTGACTTGTGGTTTTGGCAAGTGGCATTTGGAGGGCTTGACTTTAAAGTCGTGTTGGATCAGTACTTTGAAGACTTCAAACAGATGATGAATGTGAACTACCAAAAAAAGAATAGAATGATGCAAATAAGTCTCATGATGTATAGCTTTTATTGAAATAAATATTTATGCAATAAAATCAGTAATTAAAACTACAGAGTACCCCAGAGGAGGACCACATATAGAAGTAGTGATTACTATAAAGTAAATTATACTAGATAGATATAGTAAACATGGTTGAACTAAAAATAATTGTGTATAGGATAAACACAATTTGCATCACCCAATATTGAGAAAAACGTATTCAAACGACAATATTTGTAAACCAAACTGCCAATTATGAGTCAAAAATTGAACACCTTGATAGGACAGGAGAAAGATCAATAATAGCGATATACTGTACATTAATAAAGTCATACTGCCCACAGCTTGCATGAATCAGATGACAGGATCCCTTTAAAAAAAAGCTACCTAGTCCTAAATGGTACCAAGCTTCAAGTTATCCCTTAAAAGCCTGTACACAGACCTTTTGGTAGAAAAAGTATATGTCTCAGAATATGGAGATACAAAAACAAATACATTTTTGTGAAAAAGTGTTTGCAGATTGCAACAATAATAAATATAAAAAAACAAATATATAACCCTGACATCACTGTAACCATACTGATTTGTAGGATAAAATTGTATTTTGCTGCTCAGTGTACAGTATAAAATAGCATAAGAAAAAAGTAAATATGTAATATTTCATATATCATAAATTATTTTCATGCTGTTTATTTTCTGCAAGGTATTTGCTTATTATGTTTTTATCATGAGTTCTGTCTGTTTAGTGGCCAATGTGAACATGCGCTTACATGCTGCATGCCCACCAACTTATATCCAAGTTCATCTTTTTAGTTTCATTTGTTTTACACCGTGTGCAAATAAAGGTGTAGCCTCCCTTTTCTTTGAGCTGGACATTACATTCATGTAGCTTCCCATGCCCGGTTGTCTATTAGTCAGGGTTTCAGTCCTTTTCGGCCCTTAGTCACATTTATGTCATTTGACACATTGTAAGATTTTAATGCTAGAGGTTAGGACCGTCCCGAATAGGGTTACCATGACATGGAGGGATGGCTTTTACATTTTTTTGATCAAAATTATGTTCACCAAGCACCATATATTATTTTCATGCACTATTTCTATTAATTTATTTACTGCAGGGTATTTATTTATTATGTTTTTATCTCGAGTTTTGTAAGGTATAATAATCCGTAAGATATCATAGTTGTAGGACATTATGGGAAGGCCCACATGAAAATGGAAAATGGAATTAGCTGGCTTTCTGAGGTTTCAGCAGTGTGGGAAATGGTGCCCGGCAATTTCTTTTTTCAAACCGCAAATTGAATCCTGAAATGTTCAAATTCAAATTTCTGGAAATTCGATTCAAACTCAATCCTCCGTGGATTGATCCGCTCATCTCTAGCAGCTGCTTTAGCAGGTTTCAGCTTATCGGTGGTGTCAGACGCCCACGTATTTCATGTTAAGATAAGTCATCAATTATTAAGCTCCGGACAACCCACTTAATTTACGGGGTGCATGTCTCCAGAAACGCAGCATGGGCACCACGTATTCAGCAGTAAAATACCTTATTGGCAATTATCACTCTGCAACATGCACTGCGTACTAAGCTCTGGAAAATGTCAGTGGGGTCAAAATAGTCACTACACCAGTAGGTAAATTCCCTGAATGCACTTTGCAAAATGTGGTCATTTTGCGTGGGATTTCTGCTGTTTTGGCAATTTAGGGGCTATGTGAATGATGCCCTCAAACTACTCCAAATACTCCAAGAAATGCTGCATATAAAATCACAAACGGTGCTCCTTGTCTTCTGTGCGATGTCATGTGCCCAATCACTAGTGAACAATATATAGGGTATTGTCATACTTTGATGAATTAGTGTAATATTTTATAGGGTTCTTTTTTTTTTTACAAGTCATTGTAAAAATTAAACATTTTGAGCTAAATCTACTTATTATTGTAGCAAATTAATTTTTTTTTGTTTACATAGTCCAATAGTAAAAAACTCAGTGATACACTTGTGGGGTAAAAATACCCATTGCAGCCCTAGAGGAGCTCCATGAGGATGTGTAGTTTCCCAAATAGGCTCATTTTGGAGTTGTTCTGCTGTTCTAGCACCTCGAGGGATCTGCAAGTGGCGCCCACAAACTGATACTGCCAAATTTGCATTCCAAAAGCAAAATCGCAAATTGCAATTCTTGTCTTTTGAGCCCTGCACAAACAGTAGTTTCCGAAATTTGCAAGAATCCTCCACCATGCTTCACTGTTGCCTGCAGACATTTATGATTGTACTACTCTCCAGACCTTCAGCAAACAAACTGCTTTTGTTTCATCCAAATATTTAAAATTTTGGCTTATCAATCCAGTGCCCCTGCTTTCATTTTTCTTATGTTTTCATGAATAGTTCAGTCGCTTGGTCTTGTTTCCATATCAAAAGGTATGGATTATTGGCCTCAATCTTTCCATGAAGTCCACTTCAGAACAGAATTCTCCAAACAGTAGATGGTTGGAGCTGTTTCTAACTGACTGCTGCCAGTTCTGATGGCACTGGCAGAGATCTTCCAATTTTAAAGGGCAATAAGCATAATATGTCTTTCATCTGCTACATTAAACTTTGTTTAGATGACCACTGCATCAACGGTTCTCAGCATTGCACAATTTTTTAGTGTTTCTTCAAAAGAGCTTGATTAGTAAATCTTGAAACCCCTGTCTACTTTGAAATCTTTGGAAGAGACCTTGCTGATGCAGTATAGCTACCCTTTTTATTACTGTGCTGAGTCTTGCCATGCTGTATGACCTGTGACATGAAACTGTATTCCACAACCTCAACATTGTGCCAGAGTTTGGCTGTTTTTTATTCAGCCTAAAGCTTTTTACACAGCAGTTTCTGTTTCAGTTAGTGACTGTGTTAAAACTTTCATTTGAAAACGATGATTATTATCATCTGTTTGGTAGAATTGGTTAATCATACACTTGACTATAATCCTACAAAATCCCACACACACAACCTGCCCCGCATGTTGGTCAGATGTAAGGGCCCTTGTAGCATTCTAAATTCTATAAGGAGATATGAGTTGCCCCCCCCCCACCCCCCCATTATGTAGTAATGTCCCCTATACTGGGCTCCTTCCTGGTTTATATTTCCCCCATCCTGGGCCAATCCTAGTATATATGTCTCCCATACTGGCCCCATCCTGGTATATATATGTCCTCCATCCTGGTATATATGTTCCCCACCCTGGTATATATGACCTCCATCCTTGCATATATGTTCCCCATCCTGGGCCCAATCCTGTTATATATGTACTCCATCCTGGTATATATGTTTCCCGTCCTGGGCCCATTTTGGTATACATGTTACCCGTTCTGGTATATATGTTCTCCATACTGGTATATATATGTCCCCTATATGTCACTTATCCTGGGCCCTATTCTGGTATATATGTCCCTTATTCTGGGCCCCTTCCTGGTATATATATCTCTCATCTGAGTATATGTCCCCATTCTGCCGCTGTTCTATAATGCATAGAAAAAAAATTATTCTACTCACCTTCAGTCTGCTCCGCCGCCATCTGGTGTCTTCTTGTGAAGTCGGCAACTGACTTCAGCGTGCAAGCGACAGGAGCGCATGACGTCACAACCACGCTCCCCCAGACATGTGCATGCCGACATCAGCAGCTGGCCTCTGATTGTCCGGCAGCATGTATTGCATGTCCGAGGACGAACATCCAGTTGAAGTTTGCGTGGCTGTTGGCGGGGCCCTAACCCGTGGTTGCAACCTCTGCTACCGAGGTCGTTACGCCCCTGCATACGTCTATTGATACACTTAAAACACACATAAGCATTACACACATGTATACTTACCTTATATACACTTACAAATACATGTATGTATGTATGCATTACACAAAGAAATTCCTAACCAGAGAAGATTGCTTTCACAAAAGAGCAATGGAAAGCCATAGTGAGCAGAGAAAAAAAACTTTCTACACACTCCTTGTCTCTTACCTGTCTGTCCAGTAGAGCTTCAGGTAAGAAGCTCCAGCTGTAGTAACTTTAAAGCATCACGCTAGTGTTATTTTTTTTAGTGCAGCGCTGGAGTTGTGCTGCTAATGTAACGTCCCTGCACTTCATCTTATACTTACCAGTCTTCATCTTTTATCCGCTCTGCTCCCATCGGTCTACAGCAGATATAGATAAGGCGTTCTGCTCACCTGTCTTGAAGAGTGCACAGGATTTAAACCAACCATCAATAAGAGTCCAACAAGAAGATCCAGTACATTTAAAAAAAAATAATTATTTATTTTCAATATTTAAAAAATGCCAATAAGGGATGGCATGCCAAAAACCTTGGATAAAGTGAAAAAAGTCCCCTTAATCCATATGCATTGGCGAGTTTTGTGACAGACACCTCTTACTCACGAATTTCATCCCATTTGGCAGAGAAGTCTCCATCATACGAAAAAGTAGGGTAACTTTTTATTTCTCAAGCCCCAAGGAACCATTTCCTTTTTGACATCCATTAAAGTTAGTGAGTAAGAGATGTGTGCCTTGAAACACGTCAATAAATATGGATGAAGGGAACTTTCCACACATGTTTTTGGCATACCATCCCTTTTTGCGATTTTTTAAATATTGGAAATAAAGTATTCATTGTGCTGGATCTTCTTGTTGGACTCTCTTATGCAGCAGGTTGTGACCTGATGAATACTTCAAGTGTTTGCTGGAGCGAGCTGGTGGTCACTTTTCCAGTCTGTGAGAGCCTGATACTGTATATACACTGCTCAAAAAAATAAAGGGAATACTCAAATAACACATCCTACATCTGAATGAATGAAATATTCTCATTAAATACTTTGTTCTGTACAAAGTTGAATGTGCTGACAACAAAATCACACAAAAATCATCAATGGAAATCAAATTTATTAACCAATGGAGGCCTGGATTTGGAGTCACTCCCAAAATTAAAGTGGAAAAACACACTACAGGCTGATCCAACTTTGATGTAATGTCCTTAAAACAAGTCATAATGAGGCTCAGTATTGTGTGTGGCCTCCACGTGCCTGTATGACCTCCCTACAATGCCTGGGCATGCTCCTGATGAGGTTTCGGATGGTCTCCTATGGGGTCTCCTCCCAGACCTGGACTAAAGCATCCGCCAACTCCTGGACAGTCTGTGGTGCAATGTGACGTTGGAGGATGGAGCGAGACATGATGTCCCAGATGTGCTCAATCGAATTCAGGTCTTGGGAACAGGCGGGCCAGTCCATAGCTTCAATGCCTTCATCTTGCAGGAACTGCTGACATACTCCAGCCACATGAGGTCTGGCATTGATCTGCATTAAAAGGAACCCAGGGCCAACCGCACCAGCATATGGTCTCACAAGGGGTCTGAGGATCTCATCTTGGTACCTAATGGCAGTCAGGCTACCTCTGGCGAGCACATGGAGGGCTGTGCGGCCCTCCAAAGAAATGCCACCCCACACCATTACTGACCCACTGCCAAACCGGTCATGCTGAAGGATGTTGCAGGCAGCAGATCGTTCTCCACGGCGTCTCCAAACTCTGTCACGTCTGTCACATGTGCTCTGTGTGAACCTGCTTTCATCTGTGAAGAGCACAGGGCACCAGTGGCGACTTTGCCAATCCTGGTGTTCTGTGGCAAATGCCAAGCGTCCTGCACGGTGTTGGGCTGTGAGCACAACCCCCATATGTGGATGTCAGACCCTCATACCACCCTCATGGAGTCGGTTTCTAACTGTTTGTGCAGACACATGCACATTTGTGGCCTGCTGGAGGTCATTTTGCAGGGCTCTGGCAGTGCTCCTCCTGTTCCTCCTTGCACAAAGGCAGAGGTATGTGCTGCTGGGTTGTTGCCCTCCTACGGCCCCCTCCACATCTCCTGGTGTACTGGCCTGTCTCGTGGTAGCGCCTCCAGCCTCTGGACAGTACGCTGACAGACACAGCAAACCTTCTTGCCACAGCTCTCATTGATGTGCCATCCTGGATGAGTTGCACTATCTGAACAACTTCTGTGGGTTGTAGAGTCCGTTTCATGCTACCACGATTGTGAAAGCACAACTAACATTCAAAGTGACCAAAACATCAGCCAGAAAGCATTGGTATTGAGATGTGGTCTGTGGTCCCCACCTGCAGAACCACTCCTTTATTGAGGGTGTCTTGATAATTGCCAATAATTTCCATCTATTGTCTATTCCATTTGCACAACAGCATGTGAAATTGATTGTCAATCAGTGTCGCTTCCTAAGTGGACAGTTTGATTTCACAGAAGTTTGATTTACTTGAAGTTATATTCTGTTGTTTCAGTGTTCCCTTTATTTTTTTTAGCAGTGTATATAAATTACATATGAACTCACAAAATTACAATCTAAATTGGCGTAAAACCACACTATGAGTTTAGGATATTCTTTATTTTAGTTAGCTAATCAAACAAGACACACTTGTTTATGTCTATCTTCCATCTCCTTAGTGGCTAGTATAATTTTATAAGTGCAGACATGAGATATCTAATATGAGCATATGAAACATAGCACTAATTCAACTGCAGCTTCTATGCCAGAAAGTGTTGTGGGCCATTCAATAAGGCTGTAAGCCCTCTATACTAATGACTATAAGTAGTGATGAGCGAGCATGTTCGCTACTGCTCGGTGCTCGCCCGAGCATCTCACTGCTCTACATGCTCGGCGCTCGCTGAGTATTTCCGGGGTTGCTCGGCAGGAGCCCAGGTCTGCTCCCTGCATGTTTGGCGCTCTTTAGAGAGCCAATGAACATGCAGGGATTGCCTGCCACTCACTGTAATGCCGTAGCCATGTTGGTTGTGGTATTACAGTGATTGGCTGGCTGCACAGCATCATCAGGTCTATATCAGACCTGGCGCCGCCATGCTCGTCACAGTCACTCCGGAATCAGACAGTGTTGGGAGAGCTGCTGCTGAGCTAGGGAGAGATTCACTTGTTTCTAGTTAGTGTATGTATACAGACTATATTAGAGACACATATCCATCTCAAAAAACAGTCCTTCTGAGGACTAATCCATATGCAGAGATATCAGGCAGGAAGTGTATATAGGCAGGCAGGATATATAGCAGACTGCAGTGCATATAGCACAAGAGGCTCCATTCCAATTCTGCCTTCTGCTGCTGTTAGATATTTCTAAACAAAGGCCCAGGTCTCAGGGGCCAGGAATAATTTTTTTTGGATCTTAACCGGTTCCCGACCGCCCACTGTAGATAAACGTCGGCGCTTGCCGGGCTCTGTGCAGCGCCGACGTTTAAAAACGGTGGGTGGTCTCGCAGCGCTCAGGACCCCCAGGGTCCTGCAAGCGCTGCGATTCCGGTGCAGAGCGTTAGCTCTGACAGGGGACATCATCGGGACCTGATTAGATCAGGTCCCAGTGATGTTAACCCTTAGCTGTCTTCTATATGCTGTGATCTATTGTGATCGCGGCATATAGGAGACAGCAGGAGGAGAGGGGGTCGTCAACTTACCTCTCCGAAGACCTCCGAGTCCTTCCAGGACCTGGGGTTGCTATGGCAGCTGGAGGTCACATGACCGCCTCCAGCTCTGCCATATATGGTGTCCTGTCTGGCTCAGCTGCAGCTGTAGCCAGACAGGAGACTCTGACTGAAACAGTCAGGGAAGATCTCATGTAATGTAATATATGTCTATTACATTACATGAGATCAGAGATCAGAAAAATAAAAATTAATGTCCCATACAGGGACTAAGAAAAAATGTGAAAAAAAGTAAAAAAAAAGTTTTTAAACTATTAATAAAAAAATCACAAAATAAATAAAAATAAATAAATAAAATATTAAACCAATAAATCCGTATATTTTTACAAAACCAAAAAAAGTACACCTATTTGGTATCGCCGCGTCCGAAACAACCCGAGCTATAAAACTGTCACACTAATTAACTCCTTCTGTGCACACCGTAATAAAAATAAATAAAAAACGGAGCAAAAAAATATGCTTTTCATCATATTGCCAAACAAAAAGTGGAAAAAAATGCGATCAAAAAACAAAATAGAAATAAAAATGGTACCACTGAAAACGTCATCTTGTTACGCAAAAAAAAAGCCGCCATACAGCTCCATCAGCCGAAAAATAAAAAAGTTATAGCGCTCAGAATAAAGCAATGCAAAACAAATATTTTTTTCTATAAAATAGTTTTATTGTGTAAAAGCGCCAAAACATAAAAAAAATACAGTAAGTGTATTATCGCTGTAAACGTACTGACCCGAAGAATAACGCTGCCTGATCACTTTTACCACACGCAGAACGGCATAAAAAAAAACTCAAAAAACAATTCCTGAATTGTTTGTTTTTGTTAATTTTACCTCCCAAAAAACGGAATAGAAAGCGATCAAAAAATGTCACGTCCCCAAAAATGGTACCAATAAAAATGTCAACTCGTCCCGCAAAAAACAAGCCATCACATGACTCTGTCGGCCGAAATATGGAAAAATTATAGCTCTCAAAATATGGTGATGCAAAAACTAGATTTTGCAAAAAAAGCGTCTTTTAGTGTGTGACAGCTGTCAGTCATAAAAACCCGATATCAATCTGGTATCTCTGTAATCACACCGACCCGAAGAATAAAGTAATCTAATCAGTTATATCACACTAGGAACGGCGTAAAAAATAAATAAAACCAATTCTTCACCTGCTACTGATTTGTTTATTATGTCCCCAAAGATCCCAGTAAGGCTCTGCCCACATTTATCCTGTGCTCTGCGCTGAGCACTTACACCAGAGTTTCCGTGTAAATCTCTGAAATACATGATTCAGCCGGAACCCATGACGGAAGATTCCCTGTAATGAGACAGATATAGGCCACTGTGGACGCCGTCTAGCCTGGGATCCCACGGTGTCATTTGTTTTAGGCGTGCATAAAAGTGCGGTTGGCCACAGTTTTGTGCACTTCTGAAAAAAAGGACACCGCTACACAGAGGCCAGACGGTGTCCAGAGTAACTCTGCTGCCTCATTACAGTGAATGGATCCTGCAGGGGTTTCATCTGAATTACATCACTTGGAAATTTAGATGGAAACCCCGATGTAAGTGCTCAGCCTAGAGCGCCGGATAAATGTTACGTAAAATGTTCCCAATAAAAGCTTCAACTCAGTCCTCAAAAAAGCTAGTCCCCACTCAGGTCCGTCATCTGTTAAAAATATAAGGGACTTCCAAGTTACTGGTAGCAGAAAGGCTCTGGAAAAGCAAAATGACCCTTGCCCCCCAAAAGAAATTCAGAAAATTTTGTGCTCCCAAATCCAAATGCCTATTCTACAATAATTTGTTCTCCAATTGTCAAATAGCACTCCGTCCCCCCCAGATCTCACCATATGGCTAAGCGGTACGATACAGCCACATATGGGGTATTGACACTTTTAGAAGAAATTGTGTGACACATTTTGGCACCATTTTTACCCATTGCCCTGTTTGAAAATGTAAAATCTGAGGGTAAAACATTTTTTTGTGGTAAAAATATAATTATGATTTTTTCACTGCCCAATGGTATAAATTTAAAAATTAAAAAATACTCACTACTTCCCTAGATGAATTCCTTGAGAGGTGTAGTTTACAAAATGGGGTCATTTGTGGAGGTTTCTGCTGTTTTGGCATGTCAGCGACTCTTCAAATGTGACATGGTGTCTGCTGCCTATCCCAGCCAACATAGCGCTCCTTTCTCTTCCGAACCCTGCCGTACACCAAAGCAGTGGTTTTCCCCCACATATGGGGTATCGGCGTACTCAGGAGAAATTGTACAACAAATTTCATGGTGCAATTTCTCCGGTTATCCTTATGATAATGCAAAATTAGGGGATGAAAAACATTTTTTATGGGAAAAATGTGAAAATTTTATTTTCACGGCTCAATATTATAAACTTCTGTGAAGCAGCTGGGGGTGCAAGGTGCTCACCACACATCTAGATAAGTTTCCTAAGGGGTCTAGTTTCCAAAATGGTGGCACTTGTGGGGGGTTTCCACTGTTTAGTCACATTAGGGGCTCCCCAAATGCGACATGGCGTCTGCTAATTATTCAAACAAATTTTACATTCAAAAAGTCAAATGGCGCTCCTTCCCTTTCAAACCCTGCCATGCGCCCAAACAGTAATTTGCCTCCACATATGGGGTATCAGCGTGTTCAGGAGAAATTGCACAACAAATTTCATGGTGCAATTTATCCTATTACCCTTATGATAATGCAAAATTAAGGGATGAAAAACGGTTTTGTGGGAAAAATATGAAAATTTTATTTTTACAGCTCAATATTATAAACTTCTGTGAAGCACCTTGGGGTTCAAGGTGCTCACCACACATCTAGATAAGTTCCCTAAGGGGTCTAGTTTCCAAAATGGTGTCACTTGTGGGGGGTTTCCACTGTTTAGGCACATCAGGAGCTCTCCAAACGCAACATGGCGTCTGCTAATTATTCAGACAAATTTTACATTCAAAAGTCTAATGGCGCTCCTTCCCTTCCGAACCCTGCAGTGCGCCCAAACAGTGGTTTTCCCTCACATATGGGGTATCAGCACGCTCAAGAGAAATTGCACAAAAAAATTTGGGGTCCATTTTTTCCTGTTACCCCTGTGAAAATAAAAAAAATTGGGTCTAAAGTAACATTTTTGTGAAAAAAGTTAAATGTTAATTTTTTTTTTCCACATTCCAAAAATTCCTGTGAAGCACCTGAAGGGTTAATAAAGTTCTTGAATGTGGTTTTGAGCACCTTGAGGGGTGCAGTTTTTAGAATGGTGTCAATTTTGGGTATTTTCTGTCATAAAGACCCCTCAAAGTGACTTCAAATATGATGTGGTCCCTAAAAAAATGTTTTTGTAAATTTTGTTGGAAAAATGAGAAATCGCTGGTCAACTTTTAACCCTTATAGCTCCCTAACAAAAAAAAATTTTGGTTCCAAAATTGTGCTGATGTAAAGTAGACATGTGGGAAATGTTATTTATTAACTATTTTGTGTGACATATCTCTCTGATTTAAGGGCATGAAAATTCAAAGTTTGAAAATTGCAAAATTTTCTAAATTTTCGCCAAATTTCCGATTTTTTCACAAATAAACGCAAGTTATATGGAAGAAATTTTACCACTATCATGAAGTACAATATGTCATGAAAAAACAATCTCAGAATCAGGGGAATACGTTGAAGTGTTCCAGAGTAATTACTTCATAAAGTGACAGTGGTCAGAATTGAAAAAATTGGCCCGGTCACGAAGGCAAAAACAGGCTCTGGCGCGAAGTGGTTAATCCTCATTATTTGCTTAAAAAGCAATCCAGAGAACACTGTTTTTCTGCGCCATTTGCTTGCTGGCACTGCAGAATACAGGCAGGTCCTTTCCATATTACAGCACTAAACATCCAGATATTTAAAACTGTGTTTTCTCCGTCACACGGATAACATATCCGTTTTCAGAAAATACTGCCATTTCGGATCTTCATTAAAAATTTGTTGCAGTGTGTCAGTGAAGCAATTGACACCAGATTGCTGTTCAAAATAGTTACCTACAGGCCATGTATTAAAAACTGTGTTTTCTGTCACACGGATTACATATACGTTTTCAGAAAATACTGCCATTTCTGGCCTCCATACCTTTTAACTGTATAGCAGACTCTCTCCTTTCTAAAGGGAATTTGTTGTTAATGTGGCCCTGCTCTATGTGTCTTTAAATTCTTATTGGGGTTTTTCCTAAAATTGGTCAGCCGTTGGACTCATTGCATACCCTATAACTGTATAGCAGACCCTCTCCTTCCTAATGGGATCATGTCTTACTTGTTACTGTGGCCCTGCTCTATGTGTCTTTACATTCTTAGTGGGTTTTTCTTAAAATTGGTCAGCCGTTGAACTCACTGCATACCCTATAACTGTATAGCAGACTCTCTCCTTTCTAATGGGAACATGTCGTACTTATTACTGTGGCCTTGCTCTATGTGTCTTTAAATTCTTAGTGGGGTTTTTCCTAAAATTGGTCAGCCGTTGGACTCACTGCATAGCCTATAACTGTATAGCAGACTCTCTCCTTTCTAATGGGCACATGTCGTACTTGTTACTGTGGCCCTGTTCTATGTGTCTTTAAATTCTTAGTGGGGTTTTTCCTAAAATTGGTCAGCCGTTGGACTCACTGCATACCCTATAACTGTATAGCAGACCCTCTTCTTTCTTATGGGAACATGTCGTACTTGTTACTGTGGCCCTGCTCTGTGTCTTAAAATTCTCAGTGGCTTTTTTCCTAAAATTGGCCAGCCGTTGGACTCACTGCATACCCTATAACTGTATATGACGCACCCCCGGGGCAATGGGGTACTCGGCATCCGGGCCTATGGATGCTGGGGTGGGGTATGTCACAGTGGATGGCCCGGTCCGTGGCCCAGGGCGGTCAACTAAAAAGGGGATTGGAACTTGGATAGGAAAAATAAAAATAAAGTAAATAGTTTGTGACGCCACCTGTGGTACCTGGTAAGGTTTACCAGCACTGCTGCAGACCTACGGGGGGTGATGGGATGGCAGCTGAGATGTTTCTGCTCCCCACAGGTGGAGCGGGCCCTCGGGGCAGTGGGGAGTTTGATGGTGGTGATGCTGGGACTTGTAGTGCAGGCGGATGGCGCAGCAGGAGTAATTGACAGAGACAGGGGATTCGCTTCAATACCTTTACTGGTGCGGATGTCAGGTACGGTCCAGGGTACTCAGTAGGATGGGTGCACTTCAGGATTTCTCCCCAGTGAGCGGGTATAAGGCCTCCTGGTCCATGTCTGCCTCTCTGTATGCTCCTGGCTAGCCTGCAACTGGGCCTAGCTTATGTGTCGTGCTGTTCCTTCACCTGTCGCTCGGTGGTAGGACCTTCTGCTGGTAACCACTCTCCCTGGATGCTGGAGCCTTGTGGTTCCTGGTCCTGTAATGGGTCTAGCTTCAGGTCAGCCAGGGACTTGAAGTCCTCCTGGGTTACCGGTGATCCCTACTGGGTATAAAGGAACCCTGTAGGCGCGGACCCGGTGTCCGATTTGTATATCGGGGTGAGCCTATGATGCTCCTCTGCCCCCACAACACCACTCTCCTTTCTCCTCTTGTCTTCGGCCACACTCGTGGCCCTCAGAACTCAGCAGCAGACGCGCTGCGTCTTCGCTGCTCTCAGCGTCAGCAAGCTCTCTCTCTGACTGAGAGACTACTAACTGAACTGCCTGGCTCCACCCTCCATATATATATCCCTAACAGGCTCCCTCTGGTGGTATGAGGTGGAAGGGTGGAGGTGTTTGTATGTAATGAGGGCCTCTTGTGGAGAAGTCCGTCCATGCACCCTTGGTCCTGTGGTACCTGTGCACAGCAGGGTGCTACATATAGCAGACCCTCTCCTTTCTAATGGGAACATGTCGTACTTGTTACTGTGGCCATGATCTATGTGTCCTTAAATTCTTAGTGGGGTTTTTCCTAAAATTGGTCAGCCGTTGGACTCACTGCATACCCTATAACTGTATAGCAGACTCTTTCCTTTCTAATGGGAATTTGTCGTTACTGTGGCCCTGCTCTATGTGTCATTAAATTCTTAGTGGTGTTTTTCCTAAAATTGGTCAGCCGTTGGACTTACTGCATACACTATAACTGTATAGCAGACTCTGTCTTTTCTAATGGGAATTTGTCATTACTGTGGCCCTGCTCTATGTGTCTTTAAATTCTTAGAGGGGGTTTTTCCTAAAATTGGTCAGCCGTTGGATTCACTGCATACCCTATGACTGTATAACAGACTCTCTCCTTTCTAATGGGAATTTGTCGTTACTGTGGCCCTGCTCTATGTGTCTTTAAATTCTTAGTGGGGTTTTCCTAAAATTGGTCAGCCATTGGACTCACTGCATACCCTATAACTGTATAGCAAACAGTCTCCTTTCTAATGGGAACATGTCATACTTGTTACTGTGGCCCTGCTCCATGTGTCTTTAAATTCTTAGTGGGGATTTCCTAAAATTGGTCAGCCGTTGGACTCACTGCATAACCTATAACTGTATAGCAGACCCTCTACTTTCTAATGGGAACATGTCGTACTTCTTACTGTGGCCCTGCTCTATGTGTCATTAAATTCTTATTGGGGTTTTTCCTAAAATTAGTCAGCCGTTGGACTCACTGCATACCCTATAACTGTATAGCAGACTCTTTCCTTTCTAATGGGAATTTGTCGTTACTGTGGCCCTGCTCTATGTGTCATTAAATTCTTAGTGGTGTTTTTCCTAAAATTGGTCAGCCGTTGGACTTACTGCATACCCTATAACTGTATAGCAGACTCTGTCTTTTCTAATGGGAATTTGTCATTACTGTGGCCCTGCTCTATGTGTCTTTAAATTCTTAGAGGGGGTTTTTCCTAAAATTGGTCAGCCGTTGGACTCACTGCATATCCTATGACTGTATAACAGACTCTCTCCTTTCTAATGGGAATTTGTCGTTACTGTGGCCCTGCTCTATGTGTCTTTAAATTCTTAGAGGGGGTTTTTCCTAAAATTGGTCAGCCGTTGGACTCACTGCATATCCTATGACTGTATAGCAGACTCTTTCCTTTCTAATTAGAATTTGTTGTTACTGTGGCCCTGCTCTATATGTCTTTAAATTCTTAGTGGGATTTTTCCTAAAATTGGTCAGCTGTTGGACTTACTGCATACCCTATAACTGTATAGCAGACTCTCTCCTTTCTAATGGGAATTTTTCATTACTGTGGCCCTGCTCTATGTGTCTTTAAATTCTTATTGGGATTTTTCCTAAAATTGGTCAGCCGTTGGACTTACTGCATACCCTATTACTGTATAGCAGACTCTCTCCTTTCTAATGGGAATTTGTCATTACTGTGGCTCTGCTCTATGTGTCTTTAAATTGTTAGTGGGGTTTTTCTTAAAATTGGTCAGCTGTTGGACTTACTGCATACCCTATAACTGTATACATAGGCGGACTATAATGAGGGCAATCTGGGCTATCGCCCGGGGCCCTGTGGCTCCAGAGGGCCCGGGGCTCTGGGGGGTCCATGGCTTGATTGCCCTCATTATAATATGTGCGGCGCCGCAGCACATACCGGCAGTCAGAGGCGGGGGGTCCCCGGACCGCTCCCCCAGCTGCTGCGCACGGCCGCTACTTCTTCTTCGGCCGGGCCAGCACTGCACCTGTTAACTTCCCTGTGTGCTGGCCTGTCCGCATCACAGCTAGGAGACACGGCCCTGTGCGTGGCCGTGTCGGCTAGTGTGATGTCACGCAGTGCGCGCTGCACTGCTGCACCGGAGAGGTGCTGGAGGACTGGAGCCGAGTGTGTGTGTGTGTGTGTGTGAGTGTGTGTGAGTGTGTGTGTGTGTGTATGAGTGTGTGTGCGTGTGCGAGTGTGTGTGAGTGTAAATGATTGAGTGAGTGAGTGTGTGCGTGTGTGCAGGCAGATATCATTGTGTGATGTTTGTTTATATGTATTTTTGTGTTTCAAATGTGTTTATGCATGTATGTACAGTACAGACCAAAAGTTTGGACACACCTTCTCATTTAAAGATTTTTCTGTATTTTCATGACTTTGAAAATTGTATATTCACACTGAAGGCATCAAAACTAGTGTTGGGCGAACATGCTCGACACTGCTCGGTACTCGCCCGAGCATCACGCTACTCGGGATGTTCGGCGAGCACCGAGCATTTCCGGGCTACTCGGGTGGGAGCTCGGGTCTCCGCCCTGCATGTTTGGCGCTCTTTACAGAGCCAATGAACATGCAGGGATTGCCAGCCAGTCACTGTAATGCTGCAGCCATGTTGGTTGTGGGCATTACAGTGATTGGCTGGCCGCACAGCGTCACCTCGAGTATTTAAAATCGGGCGCCGCCATCTTGGACACAGTCGCTCCGGATTAGACAGTGTAGGGACAGCGCTGCTGATTTAGGGAGAGATATAAACTGTGAATTAGTTAGTGTAGGGTCTGTAAAGGCTGCCAGAACAAACAAACAGTCCTTTTCAGGACTAATATCCATCCCAGATACCAGGCAGGCAGGCTGTATAGGAGACACAGTGGTTATACCAGCAAAGGCTGCATTACAGTCCTGTGTGCTCCTGTTGCTGAAATTGCTGGACTTAGCACCAGGTGTCGGGGGCCAGGAAAAATCCTTTTTTTTTCATCTAAATCCTCCTTTTTTTTTCCTCCTTCACACTGTACAAATACCCGTCTTATTAACCTTTTGGTGTGTCCCCCCCCCCGCAAAAAAAAAGCGTGTCTCAGATTTTTCAGACACAAACATAACTGTTGAAAATAGTCTGGTGTAGGCTAGAGAAACAGAAGTGTTGTTTTGCACTTCCACTGTTCAAACCTCTGTATTATCCATTTTGGGCCATTTGTATCTAAAAAAAAAAAACAGTTTGAGTGTGTCGCTCACTGTTCAGCCGCAAATATCTCTATTTAAAAAAGTGTGGTATACCCCAGTAAACAATAACTGTGGTTTTGCCATCCCACGGTAAAAAATCTCTATTATTCAGCTTTTGGTAGTTTTTTCCGTAAAGAAAAATAGTAGTGTCTCCTGACTGTTGTGACACAAAAATATATCTGTTGAAAATAGTCTTGTGTAGGCCCAACATCCCAGTGTGGTTTCGCAGTTCCACGGGTCAAATCGCTGTACTATCCAGTTTTGGGCCTTTGGTATCTAAAAAAAAAAGCAGTTTGAGTGTGTCGCTCACTGTTCAGCCGCAAATATCTCTATTTAAAAAAGTGTGGTATACCCCAGTAAACAATAATTGTGGTTTTCCTCTTCCACGGTTCTAATCTACTCATTATTACCCTTTTTCCATTGATAGTGCAAGTGTAAGCTATTTTACTTCATTTACAATGGGCAAGGCGCGTGGCAAGGGACGTGGAAGTGGACGTTCTGGTGATGGTTCGTGCAGAGGACGGGGCCGTGGCCAAGGTGAAAATATGCCACAATCAACAGCAGCCACATCTTCTCGCTCCCACTTCTTGACCGAATTACTAGGGAAGCACAGAACAACACCAGTATTGAGAACTGATCAGTGTGAACAGGTTATTAATTGGATAGCAGATAATACTTCCAGTTACCTGGGCACCACCACCTCCGGTCTGTCTTCCACACGGTCAACTCTTAGTAGCCGTGAGTCTCGACCGCATACTCCTCCTCACCCTGATGCTCCTTCCTCCCACCATGCCGAGTGTCGTCAGACAGCAAGTGATCCCACACTTGGACACTCTGAAGAGCTGTTCACTGGTCCATTTCCATATTTGGGCCCCTCGCCTGATACGCTTGAAGTGGTGGAAGAGGAGATCCCATGTTGCGATGCCCAAATATTTGAACAGCCACGGCCACAGGAAGTCGACGTTGGCAATCTGTCACAAGAGGTGGACGATGACGAGACACAATTGCCAGGAAGTGAGGAGGAGGATCGTGGTGCGCAAGTGGAAGAGGAGGAGGTGGTGGATGATCTAGTAACTGACCCAACGTGGAAGGAGGACATGCAGAGTGAGGCCAGCAGCACACAGGGGGAGGGAGGCAGAGTACCCCAACAGGCAGGAAGAAGCAGTGTGGTGGCCGCAGACAGAAGGCAGGCAACTGTTCCCCGTAACACCAACACGAGGGACGTTGCCAGTACAAGCGGTAGGTCTTCCAGAGTCTGGAATTTTTTTAAAGACTCTGCTGATAACCCCAAAAAGGCCATATGTTCCACCTGCCATGCCAGCATCAGCAGGGGTGACAAAACTACCAGCCTGACCACCACCAGCATGATCAGACACATGACAGCAAAGCACCCGACTTTGTGGAGCGAAACCCAGGGTCCACGACCAGTGTCAGCATGTGTCACCACTGCTTCTTCCACTGTTGTGCATGCAATAGAACCCCCTGTTGTGTGTGCAAGGCAATCCCCTGTCCATACTGCATGTAAAGATGCCCCCTCCTCTCAGTCTTCACTTGTTATGGCAGTTTCTCAAGAAACAGCATCAACGTCCACATCCACGTCCCACCGCAGCGTTCAATTGTCCATATCCCAGACCTTTGAACGAAAGCGGAAATTCGCAGCTAACGCCCCACAGGCCACAGTCCTAAATTAGCACATTTCATGACTGCTTGCATTGGAAATGCTGCCTTTAAGCTGGTGGAGACGGAATCCTTCCGCAATCTTATGGCGGTGGCCGTCCCTCGGTACTCGGTCCCCAGCCGACACTATTTTGCCCAGTGTGCCATCCCCGCACTACACAAGCACGTGTCCCAAAGCATCTGTCGTGCCCTCAACAACGCAGTTACTGGGAGAGTCCATCTGACAACGGACACGTGGACAAGTGCTTGTGGCCAGGGACGGTACATCTCTCTGACGGCACACTGGGTAAACATAGTGTAAGCCGGGACCCAGTCGGACCTTGGGACGGAACACATCCTTCCCACACCGAGGATTGCGGGCCCTATGTCAGTCAGAGTTGCCCCCACAGTGTACAGCTCCTGCGCATCCTCCTCCTCCTCATGTTCAGCCTCCATCTCAGATATCACCACATCAGTTACAAGCTGGAAGCATTGCAGTACTGCCTCCGCCAAACGGCAACAGGCTGTGCTGAAACTCATAAGCTTAGGTGATAAACCTCACACTGCTTGTGAGTTGTGGACAGCTGTGAAAGAGCAGGCAGATCTGTGGCTGAGACCGCTGAACCTACATCCCGGCATGGTCGTGTGTGACAATGGCCGTAACCTGGTGGCGGCTCTGAGGCGAGGTGAGATCACACACGTACCATGCCTGGCTCATATGCTTAACCTCGTGGTTCAACGGTTTCTTAAATCGTACCCCGAGTTGCCAGATCGGCTCGTGAAAGTACGCCGCCTGTCAGCTCATTTTCGCAAGTCGGCTACAGCTTCCGCCGCCCTTGCTGTGTTGCAGCAGCGTTTGCAGCTTCCGGCACACCGACTTGTGTGTGATGTCCCCACACGTTGGAACTCTACCCTCCACATGTTGCAAAGCATTTGTGAGCAGAAGAGAGCAGTTGTGGAGTACCAGCTGCAACAAGGCCGTCGATATTCAGGTCAGACTCCACACATAAGACCTCAGGAGTGGACCTGGATGTCTGACATATGTACCATCCTAACAAACTTTGAGGAGGCCACCAAGATGGTGAGTGGCGATGACGCCATCATTAGTGTCAGCATCCCACTTGTCTGTCTTTTGCAACGCTCTCTGCAGAGAATTAAAGAGGAGGCATTGCAGCCAGAGTATGATGAGATGGATCAAGAAGCCGTAGCGGGCGATTACACACAGCCCAGCCTCATCTCATCCCAACATGCATTGGGGGACAATGAGGGAGAGGAGGAGGAGGAGGAGGAAGAACAGGAACTGCTATCATGCGTTGTAGACGGTAGTACCTGTACAAGTGTCATACCGTCGGTTCAGCGTGGGTGGCCTGAGGACGGGGGGGGAGGAGGAAGAGGAGGAAGAGGAGGAGGAGGAGGAGGAGGAGAGCATGGTCAGTCGTCATCTTGGTGAGGACAAGGAAATCTTGCCCGTTACCAGTCTGGCACGCATGGCTGACTTTATGTTACGCTGCCTTAACCGTGACCCTCGCGTTGTCAAAATGTTGGGTGACAGTCATTACTGGTTGGTGACACTTGTAGACCCCCGCTACAAGGAGAACTTTCACTCTCTTATTCCTGAGGTGGAGAGGTCTACAAAAACGGGGCAATACCAGAAGGCTCTTGCTGCAGAACTCTTAAAAAAATTCCCATCTGAACACGCTAGCGGCAGAGGTTACAGTTCGTTGCCCAACCAAGGCGTACAGGCGAGAGAGATGCAACTCCAATCCAGCAGAGGCAGGGGAACACTGTCAACATTCTGGGACAGTTTTCTGACACCCGCCAAGCTTACAGGCCCTGAGGCGCGGGGTACTCTCACAAGGAGTGGAAAGTTTCAAAAGATGGTGAGGGAGTACCTTGCCGATCGTACCAGCGTCCTCCGTGATTCCTCTGTGCCTTTTAATTATTGGGTATCCAAGCTGGATACTTGGAATGAACTCGCTCTGTATGCCTTGGAGGTCCTGGCCTGCCCTGCCGCTAGCGTGTTATCGGAGCGTGTTTTTAGTGCCGCTGCGGGAATTATAACTCGCCTGTCAACTGACAATGCTGACAAGCTGACCCTTATCAAAATGAACAAGGGCTGGATTGGGCCAGACTTCTCATCACCACCAAATGACAGCAGAGTAAAATAAAGTCAAATCCACTGTGTTATTTCGGGAGGTGTATTCACATGCACTGCTTCACACCCACACATGGGTATACGCTTCCTCGTTTCGGCTGTTTAATCTTCTTCTCCTTATCCTCAGCCTCCACCACCACAATACCACCAGGGTGCCAGCATTGCAAGTTCCTCCGTCCTTATTTTTGGCAGCTTTTGCTTGCAAGGCATAAGCAAATACTATGGGACACCCACTCCTCAATAATGGGACTTATGTTTGTAATATGCTGTACTGCATGGCTCTTGTAAGGGGCATTGCAAGTTGCTCCGTCCTAATTTTTGGCAGCTTTTGCTGGGAAAGCATAAGCAAATACTATGGGACACCCACTCCCCAATAATGGGACTTATGTTTGTAATATGCTGTAATGCATGGCTCTTGTAAGGGGCATTGCAAGTTGCTCCATCCTAATTTTTGGCAGCTTTTGCTGGGAAAGCATAAGCAAATACTATGGGACACCCACTCCCCAATAATGGAACATATGTTTGTAATATGCTGTACTGCATGGCTCTTGTAAGGGGCATTGCAAGTTGCTCCGTCCTAATTTTTGGCAGCTTTTGCTGGGAAAGCATAAGCAAATACTATGGGACACCCACTCCTCAATAATGGGACTTATGTTTGTAATATGCTGTACTGCATGTCTCTTGTAAGGGGCATTGCAAGTTGCTTCGTCCTAATTTTTGGCAGCTTTTGCTGGGAAAGCATAAGCAAATACTATGGGACACCCACTCCCCAATAATGGGACTTATGTTTGTAATATGCTGTACTGCCTGGCTCTTGTAAGGGGCATTGCAAGTTGCTCCGTCCTAATTTTTGGCAGCTTTTGCTGGGAAAGCATAAGCAAATACTATGGGACTCCCACTCCCCAATAATGGGACTTATGTTTGTAATATGCTGTACTGCATGGCTCTTGTAAGGGGCATTGCAAGTTGCTCCGTCCTAATTTTTGGCAGCTTTTGCTGGGAAAGCATAAGCAAATACTATGGGACACCCACTCCCCGATAATGGGACTTATGTTTGTAATATGCTGTACTGCATGGCTCTTGTAAGGGGCATTGCAAGTTGCTCCGTCCTAATTTTTGGCAGCTTTTGCTGGGAAAGAATAAGCAAATACTATGGGACACCCACTCCCCAATAATGGGACTTATGTTTGTAATATGCTGTACTGCATGGCTCTTGTAAGGGGCATTGCAAGTTGCTCCGTCCTAATTTTTGGCTGCTTTTGCTGGGAAAGCATAAGCAAATACTATGGGACACCCACTCCCCAATAAGGGGACTTATGTTTGTAATATGCTGTACTGCATGTCTCTTGTAAGGGGCATTGCAAGTTGCTCCGTCCTAATTTTCGGCAGCTTTTGCTGGGAAAGCATAAGCAAATATTATGAGACACCCACTCCCCAATAATGGGACTTATGTTTGTAATATGCTGTACTGCATGGCTCTTGTAGGTCCTAATTTTTGGCAGCTTTTGCTGGGAAAGCATAAGCAAATACTATGGGACACCCACTCCCCAATAATGGGACTTATGTTTGTAATATGCTGTACTGCATGGCTCTTGTAAGGGGCATTGCAAGTTGCTCCGTCCTAAATTTTGGCAGCTTTTGCTGGGAAAGCATAAGCAAATACTATGGGACACCCACTCCCCAATAATGGGACTTATGTTTGTAATATGCTGTACTGCATGTGTGGCACCCCAGGGGTCTGGTTTCCACAGTAATAGCAGTATTACGTCTGGGAGCAGGTGGGAGGTCTCCTGGGCAGGAATCCTAAGCATGCCACACCTCCTGCTCAGTCCTGGGAGGGGAAGAACTTCCCCTACATAAACTGGGGCTGAGGCAGGGTTAGAGAGAGGAGTTCCAGACAGAGACGGAGTCTGGTCTGGACACGCAGAAACAGGGACAGATAGACATCAGGAGCTCTGTAGGAGCCAAGGAGAAGCGCCAGGGGGCTGGAGCTGTGCAGAGCTCACCCTGGGAGAAGGTACTAAAACCGGACACAGGAGTCCGAGGCTGTGGGGACTAAGATATACCCAGCAGCAGAATCCATCCGGCAGGGGATTCCAGGTCCTCTGACCATAAAAGCCCGGAGGCTCAGTCACAACGAAGGGACCAGCACCGCCATCCCGGAGCGGAGGCTAACAGGAGGCCCCAGGTCACCAGCCATACGGGTGAGCACCACACGGTATACCCAGGGACGTGGGCTACTTGTAACCGCTGAAAGCAGGGTAGCCAGGAAGGGTACAGACTAACGGGAAGGCCTACAACTCCACCTGGCCAGGGGAACTCCGGCTTACTCGCAGACTAACCAGGCCCCAACTACTAGCCAGTACTCCCGGGGGAATTTGCCTTGTACCATCAGTAAAGGACCTGAACTGTACCCTCGCGTCTCAGTGCTTCCTTGTCGCACCATTAGTGCTGGGACATCCACACCATCACTCCCAACATCACCCACATCCGCTGCCCTGAGGCCATACCTCTCCCGTTGGGGGTTATATCAACATTGCTGCACACCTATACCACCGGCCTCAGCGGTCTGCCCTGCAGCGGCGGTTTCATAACCGCATTCAACGGGTGGCGTAGTCGGACACTAATACCATCATACCAATAACTGCCACTTAGTTTGACCACCCTGGGCGCGGACCGGGTCACCGCCACACGAAGACTACTACCCCCATCGGATCCGGCTCCGGGTATCCCCCGCGCGCACGCGCGCCGCACTACAGCACTGGCCCAGGGGGTGAGTCAACTTTGGCGTAGTAGGCAGGATTTCGTGCCCGCAACCACCGGGTACTGCGTGCCTGAAAAAGACTGTTAAACTTACCTGTGGTGAAGATTCCCGCCATCCGACGCCATCTTCTGCCTTCTTCCCGCCATCCGTGGAGTTTTCCCGCCATCCGACGCCATCTTCTGCCTTCTTCCCGCCATCCGTGGAGTTTTCCCGCCATTGGACGCCATCTTGAGGACGCCGCGCGGGAAGAAGAGGGGCGTGGACTCCGAAAGCCCGCGAGAACTGAAGCCCCGCCTCACGTCCGGACGTTGCGTAAGGTCCTGGAAGGAGCCCAGCAGACGCCGACGTCACAGGAGCGCGACGGAAGGTCCTCAACCCTGACGATCGACTGCGGAGCCGCGGCCTACGGAAGAGGATCATCGCAAGGTAGGCCACGGTCCACTAGGGGGGAGGAGGATGTCGGATACGGAGGAGAGCTTCACCGCCACAGCCGCCTCCAGCGCCACCGCTGCTGCGGTCATGCCTTTCACCATGCCCTATATCCCGGGGGCAGCCTGGCTACCCCAGTACTCAGGGGAGTCACATACCCTAAATGACTTCAGAGAAAGGCTGGATAGCCTCTTCCAGGTGTATCCCCTCACGGAGGCGCAAAAAGTGAGCATCCTGGTGGCCCAATTAATCGGGGCAGCCCAAAGGGAGGTAAAGTCCTGGCCACCTGGGAGGAAGAGGACTGTCAGAGACATACTAACCCGGCTGAAAGACACATTTGACACCCGCACCTCAGCCGAAATAAAACTAAGATTTTATGGGTGCAAACAACGGGCACATGAGAGTATAAGAGACTATGCTCTAAACCTACAAGAGGCCCTGAGAGCCATTAAGCAGGCAGACCCTGACAGCGTGGGAAATGAAGATAAGCTGTTGACTGAACAATTCATTGAGGGTCTACTGTGCAATGCCCACCGAACCCAGTTGCGGGCAATGGCCTTACAGGACCCTGACCTGGACTTTGCACAGTTCAAGGACAGAGCCATCCGGGTGCTCCGAGAACCGGCACCAGGTGGCGCTGTGACCCACAGGCGCCCTGCTATCACTTATCACCAGGAGACGGCGCCCTTGTCTGCAGGGCCTGTGGGAGCTGATGCGCAGGCTTTAAACAGTGACCCGGCTACAGACCTGCACCATCAGGTCCAAGAGCTAACTAAAAGCGTTGCCGCGCTAACCTGAACTGTGCAGTCTTTACAGGTTTCTACTGCAGGGAAGATCGAGCTGGCATCCGGACCGGAGGACATCCCGTGGCACCGACCAAGGAGGACCCCACCGGCCAGAGGAAGACCCAGCGATCGATACAACGAGGACGGACGACCTATTTGCCGCCGCTGCAATCAACCCGGACATGTGGCAAGGTACTGTCATTTAAACGGGCACAACCTGGGGTAGAGGGCCAACCCCCAGGCATAAGACCATCAGGCCCATCAAACTGGCGTGATAAATACGTAGGGGGACGTCCAATCTTGCCTGTGGTACTGGATGGCATTCCTATGAGTGCCCTACTAGACACTGGGTCACAGGTCACCACCATCCCGTACGTGCTCTTCAAGCAGTACTGGAATGATTCGGACATAACCCGCTACCCAGACGACGACCTGAGTATCATCGCCAGCAATGGTCAGCCCGTGCCGCAGGTGGGATTCAAGGAGGTGACCATTAAAATCGGAAAAGTCGAACTGGCGGCACAAGGACTGATTATACTGGACATAGACCGTCATGAGAGTCACCCTAGAATCACCCTGGGAACCAATGTAATTGAAAATTGTCTTGCAGAGGTGATTCTCATTTTACAGCAGGTTGCCAAGAACGCCAGTTCCGGCCAGCAGCGTGTGCTCCAAAAAGAGATCCGGGCACTGATGAAGCGGCAACAGGTGGAACTATCTGGTGGTGAGATAGGTAGCGTGAGAATGTGTGACCCGTTCCCTATTGCCATGCCCCCAAAAAGTGAGATGATTATTTGGTGCCGGGCAGCTATTGGTCTAAGAGGTAGAGACTACCAAGCAATGGTAGAACCCGTCTACTCAGACAGTAGGCCCACCATTTTGACAGCACGGGGGGTGGTCGATGTACGCCATGGGAGGGTGCCCGTTCGCATCATAAATATCGGTGAGAGAGAAGTACACCTGCCCCGGTATGCCACGCTAGCTAAATTGTTCACCATAAACCAGAATTCTGTACAGGCCGTGGAACCCTTGCCTCCATCTCAACCAGAGGAAGGTAACGGCTCTAAGAGACCAGTGGGGGACTGGTGTCAGCAACTACATCTGGGTACCGAATCCACTCCCTCACACCAGAAACAAGGAGTCTATCGGGTGGTTCAAGAGTACGAGAGAGTGTTTAGTAAACACCCGTTAGACTTCGGGCGAGTAAAGGGGGTAGAACACCACATCCCCACGGGAGACCATCCTCCCATAAAGGAGAGATACCGACCCGTACCCCCTGCACACTACCAACACGCCAAGGGGATGCTTAGAGACATGAAGGAGGCTGGGGTAATCAGGGACAGCTGTAGCCCCTGGGCAGCTCCACTAGTCTTAGTGAAAAAGAAGGACAACACTATGAGAATGTGTGTAGACTACAGGAAGGTCAACCGTATCACACACAAAGATGCGTACCCGTTACCAAGGATAGAAGAGTCCTTAGCTGCATTAAAATCTGCTAATTTCTTCTCTACTTTGGATCTCACTAGCGGGTACTGGCAGGTTCCTGTAGCAGAGGCAGACCGAGAGAAGACCGCATTCACCACCCCGATGGGTCTCAGCGAATTTAACTGTATGCCGTTCGGGCTCTGCAACGCACCAGGAACCTTCCAACGGTTGATGGAATGCTGTCTGGGACACCGGAACTTCGAGACGGTCCTGTTATACCTGGACGATGTCATCGTGTATTCCAAAACATATGAGGACCACCTGAAACACCTGGCAGAAGTGTTCGAAGCTCTGGCAAACTGCGGCCTAAAGGTGAAACCCTCCAAGTGTCACCTCCTGAAACCAAAGGTGCAGTACCTGGGACACGTGGTGAGTGCTGACGGAGTGGCTCCCGACCCTGATAAGATCACCGTAATTAAGGACTGGCCAAGACCCTCCAGCATAAAGGAAGTGCGGCAGTTCCTCGGGTTGGTAGGCTACTACCGAAGATTCATTCCCGGTTTCACCAAAATGGCAGCCCCTATGCAGGACCTCCTGATAGGTCAATCTCGGAAAGCCAAAAACCAGAAGCCGCCCTTCAGGTGGGAAAAGCTGGAAGAGGAGTCCTTTTGCCAGCTGAAGATGGCCCTCACGGGGGATGAAATCCTGGCATATCCAGACTACAGCCAGCCCTTTATCCTCCACACGGACGCAAGTAACATCGGGCTAGGAGCCGTGCTGTCCCAGATCCAGCAAGGGAAAGAACGGGTAATCGCTTACGCCAGCAGAAAGCTACGGCCCACGGAGAGGAACCCTGAGAATTATAGCTCACTCAAGCTGGAGTTCCTGGCAGTAGTGTGGGCAGTGACCGAACGTTTCAAGCATTACCTTGCCTCCTCCAAATTCACCGTGTACACGGATAACAACCCGTTGACACACCTGGACACTGCAAGGCTCGGTGCCCTGGAACAGAGATGGATGGCCCGCCTGTCCAACTTTGAATTCATCATCAAATACCGGGCAGGACGCTCAAATGCCAACGCGGATGCCCTGTCTAGAATGCCGAACTTACCGGACGTAGGGGAAGATCCAGAAGATCTAGAAGAAGTTGAGCTCCCTGCGTTCCACCGTCATGGGATTACCCTGTATTCCCACCGTGTGAAGGACAGGCGCTCCGCGACGTTCAATCCCTTGCCCCACTACAACTGGGCGGAGACGCAAGACAGTGATCCTGCAGTCCGTCTGGTGAAGGAAATGCTGACCCAAGCTGATGCCAGTCTGGACCCAGACGCCCCAGAGGAGACTAAGCAACTGTGGAAGGAGAAAAGTAGGCTGTTCCTCTACAGGGAGAAGTTGTGCCGGAGAATGGTTAACTCTCGAACACATGAGTTGACCTGGCAGGTAGTGGTCCCCAGACGAGACGCGGCTATGATTCTGGAGGCGTACCACAACGGAGCAGGACATTTCGGGTGGAAGAAGCTGGAGTTCTTGTTGCGTGAACGGTTCTACTGGGTAGGCATGAGAGGAGCCATCGAGAGGTGGTGCAGAGACTGTGGACCGTGCCACCTAAGAAGGAAGGACTGTGCCAGCCAGAAGACTCCCTTGCAGCCCATCATCACCCGACAGCCACTGGAACTGGTAGCCCTGGACCATGTGAAACTGGCTCCAAGCAGATCTGGGTATGTCTACGCCCTCACAATCGTAGATCATTACTCCCGGTTCCTGGTGGTGGTTCCGGTCAAGGACTTAACGGCTCAAACAGCAGCTAGAGCTTTCCAGCAGCACTTCTGCCGTCCACACGGGTACCCGGACCAAGTGCTGACAGACCAAGGGCCAGCCTTCGAAGCGGAAGTCTTCCAGGAGTTCTGCAACCTGTATGGCTGCACGAAGATAAGAACAACGCCCTATCACCCACAAACTAATGGACTCTGCGAGAAGATGAACCAGGTGGTGATAGACCTCCTGAAAACATTGCCCCTGGAAGAACGCAGTCTGTGGCCTGAGAAGCTGCCTGATCTGGTGGACCTATACAACCACATCCCTGTAGGTTCTACCAACTGTACCCCGGCTTACCTAATGAGAGCGAGGCCTGGTAAGCTGCCTATCGACCTGGATATGGGAGTCCTGACGCCCGAGGACACCTCGCCAGAGGCAGACTGGGATACAGGACGGCAGCAGCAGTATCGGAAAGTGCAGGAGAGCGTGGAGCAAAGTCTGTCTCAAGCTAGAGAAAGGCAAGAGAAAGCTTATAATCAGTATGCTCCCGCCGTTCCCCTGGTACCTGGAGAGCAGGTCTTGAAGAGGAAAAGACGGCTCCACAAGTTGGACGACCAGTGGGAGAAGGACCCGTACACCGTACTGCCATCAAGCTATGAGAACCCAAAGATTTGCGTGATCAGTAAGGATGGAGGAGAAACCACAGCCGTTGTCTCCAGAGACCACCTGAAGACGTGTCCCGAACAGCTGCAAAACCCTGAAGAAGAAGATCAAGAAAACCCTCGACCCGCAGAGGAAAGGGAAGAAATGATCAGGACTGTACTCGGAGACTTCCCCCGGTCTTGGACACAAGTAAACGGTGCTGTCGTGGTACCCGTCCTCACCTTTCTCCAGCCAGCCCCGCAAGTGCCTACAGAGGAACCAGTAGAGCTGGAAGAGCAGCCGGCCCAAGAGGCAGAAGAGTCCACACCAGCAGTACAGGAGGATCAACCCTCTGCTAGTAGTGAGTCTGCCGTGCCCCTAGTGAGCCAAAGAGTGTGCAGAAAGCTGCCCAGCCTGCCCATAACACCTCCTACACCCTGTAGTGCAGGACCAGTTAGTGAGCTCCGTAGGTCCACTAGGGTTACCAGAGGCCAGATGCCCGTACGTTGGAGAATCTAAGTTGGCTAGTTGCTTTAACTATTTTATGTTTACCTGTTTTGTTGTAGCCGTTGCTAATTATGTTTTTCAGTTACAGATTTCTTTATATGGACTGACAGGTTATGGACAGTGAGTAACCGGAACTCTGTTGTAAATATGTTTGGAGCGTAACCCAGGAATGGACTAAAGACTGTTGAAGACTCGGGGCAGGACAGACCCCTACCTGGTTACGGCTCCCTGTTCTTTGGTGAAATGGACACCCTTATTGCTTCCCAGTTACGGACACGCCGTGACCATCTCATGTATTTAATTGTTATTGTTTATACCCTGTTATGTTTTGAAAAAAAAAATATGTTTAGTCCGGGAGTACTAAATTTCACTAGGGGGGAATGTGGCACCCCAGGGGTCTGGTTTCCACAGTAATAGCAGTATTACGTCTGTGAGCAGGTGGGAGGTCTCCTGGGCAGGAATCCTAAGCATGCCACACCTCCTGCTCAGTCCTGGGAGGGGAAGAACTTCCCCTATATAAACTGGGGCTGAGGCAGGGTTAGAGAGAGGAGTTCCAGACAGAGACGGAGTCTGGTCTGGACACGCAGAAACAGGGACAGATAGACATCAGGAGCTCTGTAGGAGCCAAGGAGAAGCGCCAGGGGCTGGAGCTGTGCAGAGCTCGCCCTGGGAGAAGGTACTAAAACCAGACACAGGAGTCCGAGGCTGTGGGGACTAAGATTTACCCAGCAGCAGAATCCATCCGGCAGGGGATTCCAGGTCCTCTGACCATAAAAGCCCGGAGGCTCAGTCACAACGAAGGGACCAGCACCGCCATCCCGGAGCGGAGGCTAAAAGGAGGCCCCAGGTCACCAGCCATACGGGTGAGCACCACACGGTATACCCAGGGACGTGGGCTACTTGTAACCGCTGAAAGCAGGGTAGCCAGGAAGGGTACAGACTAACGGGAAGGCCTACAACTCCACCTGGCCAGGGGAACTCCGGCTTACTCGCAGACTAACCAGGCCCCAACTACTAGCCAGTACTTACGGGGGAATTTGCCTTGTACCATCAGTAAAAGCCCTGAACTGTACCCTCGCGTCTCCGTGCTTCCTTGTCGCACCGTTAGTGCTGGGACATCCACACCATCACTCCCAACATCACCCACATCCGCTGCCCTGAGGCCATACCTTTCCCGTTGGGGGTTATATCAACATTGCTGCACACCTTTACCACCGGCCTCAGCGGTCTGCCCTGCAGCGGCGGTTTCATAACCGCATTCAACGGGTGGCGTAGTCGGACACTAATACCATCATACCAATAACTGCCACTTAGTTTGACCACCCTGGGCGCGGACCGGGTCACCGCCACACGAAGACTACTACCCCCATCGGATCCGGCTCCGGGTATCCCCCGCACGCACGCGCGCCGCACTACAGCACTGGCCCAGGGGGTGAGTCACATGGCTCTTGTAAGGGGCATTGCAAGTTGCTCCGTCCTAATTTTTGGCAGCTTTTGCTGGGAAAGCATAAGCAAATACTATGGGACACCCACTCCCCAATAATGGGACTTATGTTTATAATATGCTGTACTGCATGGCTCTTGTAAGGGGCATTGCAAGTTGCTCCGTCCTAATATTTGGCAGCTTTTGCTGGGAAAGCATAAGCAAATACTATGGGACACCCACTCCCCAATAATGGGACTTATGTTTGTAATATGCTGTACTGCATGGCTCTTGTAAGGGGCATTGCAAGTTGCTCCATCCTAATTTTTGGCAGCTTTTGCTGGGAAAGCATAAGCAAATACTATGGGACACCCACTCCCCAATAATGGGACTTATGTTTGTAATATGCTGTACTGCATGGCTCTTGTAAGGGGCATTGCAAGTTCCTCCGTCCTAATTTTTGGCAGCTTTTGCTGGGAAAGCATAAGCAAATACTATGGGACACCCACTCCCCAATAATGGGACTTATGTTTATAATATGCTGTACTGCATGGCTCTTGTAAGGGGCATTGCAAGTTGCTCCGTCCTAATTTTTGGCAGCTTTTGCTGGGAAAGCATAAGCAAATACTATGGGACACCCACTCCCCAATAATGGGACTTATGTTTGTAATATGCTGTACTGCATGGCTCTTGTAAGGGGCATTGCAAGTTGCTCCATCCTAATTTTTGGCAGCTTTTGCTGGGAAAGCATAAGCAAATACTATGGGACACCCACTCCCCAATAATGGGACTTATGTTTGTAATATGCTGTACTGCATGGCTCTTGTAAGGGGCATTGCAAGTTGCTCCGTCCTAATTTTTGGCAGCTTTTGCTGGGAAAGCATTAGCAAATACTATGGGACACCCACTCCCCAATAATGGGACTTATGTTTGTAATATGCTGTACTGCATGTCTCTTGTAAGGGGCATTGCAAGTTGCTCCGTCCTAATTTTTGGCAGCTTTTGCTGGAAAAGCATAAGCAAATACTATGGGACACCCACTCCCCAATAATGGGACTTATGTTTGTAATATGCTGTACTGCATGGCTTTTGTAAGGGGCATTGCAAGTTGCTCCGTCCTAATTTTTGGCAGCTTTTGCTGGGAAAGCATAAGCAAATACTATGGGACACCCACTCCCCAATAATGGGATTTATGTTTGTAATATGCTGTACTGCATGGCTCTTGTAAGGGGCATTGCAAGTTGCTCCGTCCTAATTTTTGGCAGCTTTTGCTGGGAAAGCATAAGCAAATACTATGGGACACCCACTCCCCAATAATGGGACTTATGTTTGTAATATGCTGTACTGCATGGCTCTTGTAAGGGGCATTGCAAGTTGCTCCGTCCTAATTTTTGGCAGCTTTTGCTGGGAAAGCATAAGCAAATACTATGGGACACCCACTCCCCAATAATGGGACTTATGTTTATAATATGCTGTACTGCATGGCTCTTGTAAGGGGCATTGCAAGTTGCTCCGTCCTAATTTTTGGCAGCTTTTGCTGGGAAAGCATAAGCAAATACTATGGGACACCCACTCCCCAATAATGGGACTTATGTTTGTAATATGCTGTACTGCATGGCTCTTGTAAGGGGCATTGCAAGTTGCTCCATCCTAATTTTTGGCAGCTTTTGCTGGGAAAGCATAAGCAAATACTATGGGACACCCACTCCCCAATAATGGGACTTATGTTTGTAATATGCTGTACTGCATGGCTCTTGTAAGGGGCATTGCAAGTTGCTTCGTCCTAATTTTTGGCAGCTTTTGCTGGGAAAGCATAAGCAAATACTATGGGACACCCACTCCCCAATAATGGGACTTATGTTTGTAATATGCTGTACTGCATGTCTCTTGTAAGGGGCATTGCAAGTTGCTCCGTCCTAATTTTTGGCAGCTTTTGCTGGGAAAGCATAAGCAAATACTATGGGACACCCACTCCCCAATAATGGGACTTATGTTTGTAATATGCTGTACTGCATGGCTCTTGTAAGGGGCATTGCAAGTTGCTCCGTCCTAATTTTTGGCAGCTTTTGCTGGGAAAGCATAAGCAAATACTATGGGACACCCACTCCCCAATAATGGGACTTATGTTTGTAATATGCTGTACTGCATGTCTCTTGTAAGTGGCATTGCAAGTTGCTCCGTCCTAATTTTTGGCAGCTTTTGCTTGGAAAGCATAAGCAAATACCATGGGACACCCAATCACCAATAATGGGACTTATGTTTGTAATATGCTGTACTGCATGTGACGCGCCCCCTGGGCCGTGTGTACACGTGTGTGGGATACCCGGTGCCAGGTCTCTGGGGTCTGTAGTCTCCGTGGCGGTGACCTGGTCCCGTGGCTCAGGCTGGTCAAACCAGTGGCAGTCTTTCTTAGGTTTTGAGGTTAATTGTCTGACTGCGCCACCCGTGGATTGTGGTCAGGGAGTACCACCGCTGCGAGGCAGACCGCTGAGGCTGGTGTTGTGTGCGCAGCATAGAATGGGATAACTCCCCTCAGGAGGAGTATAGCCTCAGGGCAGTGAGTGTGGATGATGGGGGTGATGGTGCACGAGCGCAGCAGGAATGACTCAGAGTCTTTGCAGTGCAGTTCAGGGTCTTTACTGATGATTATAAGGTAGACCCTCCCGGGAGTACTGGCTAGCATAAGAGGCCTGGTCAGTCTGTGAGCAAGCAGGAGTTCCCCTGGCCAGGTGGAGTTGTAGGCCTCCCCGTCTGTCTGCCCTCTTCCTGGCTATCTTGCTGTAAGCGGGTAGAAGTAGCCAACGTCCCTGAGTGTACCGTGTAGTGCTCACCCGTATGGCTGGTGACTTGGGGCCTTCTGTTAGCCTCCGCTCCACGATGGCGGTGCTGGTCCCTTGCTTGTAACTGAGTCTCCGGGCTTGTATGGCCAGAGGACCTGAAATCCCCTGCCGGCTGGTTTCTGCTGCTGGATATATAAGTCCTCACAGCTTCGGACTCCTGTGTCCAGTTCCTATTGTCTTCTGCCAGGGCGAGCTCTGCTCAGCTTCCAGCCCCTGGTCTTTAGCTCCTAGCTCCTTGCTGTTACTTTCCCTTGCTCTCACTCTGACTCTGACTGTTCTCTGACTCACTCAACCCCGCCCCAGATCCAGTTTATAAGGGCAGAATTCTCCCCTCCCAGGATTGGGGCAGGAGGATGTTGCATGTTTAAGGGATCCTGACCAGGAAACCTCTCACTTGCTCTCCGACGTAATATCTCTATTACTGTGGTGACCAGACCCCTGGGGTGCCACACATGGCTCTTGTAAGGGGCATTGCAGTTCCTCATAATTTTTGGAAAGCCTTCCATTCACTGCTTAGGCCAACAGTGCATGGGAGACCCAGTTGCTATAAATGGAAAAAAAGGTTTAGTTAACGCCCTCTGACCTCCATGTCATTTCCAAGGGGCATTGGAGTGGCTCGAAATTTTTGGTAGGCATTGCACTCACTGTATGCCCTATAACTGTGTAGCCGAACCGCTCCTTTTGTTACAGAAACATATCCTACAAGACATATCTGGTTGACTGGCCTGATATTGATGTGAATGGTCCCTGTTCCTCCTGCTCTTTCTCCTTTGCCACTACCTCATCCATCATTTATCACCTGAAGCTTTGTTTTAACGGGAGTCATAGAAGTTGGATAGTAGCAGGAAAACATCCAGCAATCCTCGGAAGAGGTAGGATATGCGCCAAAACGCTGACCACCTCAGGCCTAGCCGCTACTGCATACATGCGCTTGCATTACAACAAAACAAAGCATATGCTAACTTCTATCATCCTCATCATGCTCCTCACCTTGGCACTCTCAACTCCCCTGATGGAGAAGCCAGGGCCCACCGGAGGAGTCTGATAGTCCCTTGGGCTCGGCCAATGCTGCCCTAAAGCAGGCCAGGCTAAGAAAAGTGTGGGAAAGGTTACCGGGACAAATAGGGGTTTCTGGGGACCGAGTATGGACACCCGGCCACCCCCTGGAGGCTGGGGATGAAGCGGGGACACCCGGCCACCAGGCGGCTGGGGACTGAGTATGGATACCAGGCCGCCGACACAGCCATGGCGTGGTGGCCAGATTCCGCCTCCACATGCCTAAAAGGCCCAATTTAAAGTGCAAGCAAGCAAGCAGTATGGTATTGCAGCCTGGGGGTGGGTGGGTGGCAGGCTGCATACTTGCGCTTGCATTGCAAGGAATGGGAGAGGTACAATTGATCACTGCCCTGGGACAAGGACTTGAATGGGGATAGTTGCAAGTCTGCAATGACAGGTGCAAGGTGGGAGGCATCTTCGCATGTACCATGAACAGGGGTTTGGCATGCACACACTACAGCAGAATAGGCTCTCCTTCCCACTAAATGCACTGGGGAGGGCACAGGTAATGTTTTGGTATATGCGCTTAATCTTATGTATAAGGCACACCAGGACAAATATGGGCGGCTGGGGACTGAGTATGGATACCTCGTTGCCGAAGCAGCCATGAGTTAGTGGCCAGCTTCGGCCTCCTCCAAACTAAAAGGCCCCATTTCAAGTGCAAGCTAGCAGTATGTAATTGCAGTCTGGGGGTGGGTGGGTGGCAGGCTGCACACTTACACTTGCATTAAAAGAAAACATAGCAGATGCTAACTTCTGTCATCATCATCATGCTCCTCACCTTGGCACTCTCAACTTCACCGATGGAGAAGTCAGGGCCCACCGGAGGAGTCTTGTTCTCTGGTGGGCTCGTCCATTGCTGCCTAAAGCAGGCCGGGCTAAGAAAAGTGTGTGGGGGGATGTTCCAAGGAGAAATAGGGGTGGCTGGGGACCGTTTATGGACACCCGGCTGCCCCCAGGCGGCTGGGGACCGCGTGTGGACACCCGGCCGCAGGGCGGCTGGGGACCGAGTATGGACACCCGGCCGCCGGGCGGCTGGGGACTGAGTATGGATTCCAGGCCGCCAACACAGCCATGACGTGGTGGCCAGATTCTGCCTCCACATGCCTAAAAGGCCCCATTTCAAGTGCAAGCTAGCAGTATGGTATTGCAGCCTGGGGGTGGGTGGGTGGTTGGCTGCATATTTGCGCTTGCATTGCAAGGAGTGGGGGAGGTACAATTGAACACTGCCCTGGGACAAGGACTTGCACGGGGATAGTTGCAAGTCTGCATCTTCTGATGCGGTAAGGATCACTTATGATGGGCACACTTTTAGACAGTGACCTGGGAGTCAGAGATGCTTCCAGGGGTCTTCCCCATGCTGTTCCCTTGTCTTTTCAGCACTTTATGCATGTGTCACACAGCACATGGCCAGATAAGGTTGTAAAATGTTAAAATGACATTTCACGGTGAATGCATTTGTCATAGTTGAAAGCAATACAAAAGTGCAAAAACGCATAAAAAATGCTACTTGTGAACATAGCCGAAGGTGTGGAGGAGAATTTTTGTTTTTGGTCATTAATTTTAAATTATACACAAGTCTTTACCCTGGAAAGGATGTTCCTTAACATATTTCACAGGAAAAAAGTTTCACTTTCGTTTTTGAGCCTGTAAAAGTGGCTTAATACCTCTGACCACGTTATTGACAGCAGTGACCTGGGGGTCAGAAATGCTTCCTGGGGCGATCCCCATGCTGTCCCCATGTCATTTGAGCACTGTCACTATCGTTTTGGGCACTTGTTAGGCTTTTAAAAGACTGCCGGGGGTGCCACTGCAAAAATGCTCGAGTCTCCCATAGACTAACATTGGGCTCGTTGCTCGGGTCGAGCACCCGAGTATCACGGCGAGCTCGGCCCGAGCTTCGAGAACCCGAGCATTTTAGTGCTCGCTCAACACTAATCAAAACTATGAATTAACACATGTGGAATTATATACTTAACAAAAAAATGTGAAACAACTGAAAATATGTCTTATATTCTAGGTTCTTCAAAGTAGCCACCTTTTGCTTTGATGACTGCTTTGCACACTCTTGGCATTCTCTTGATGAGTTTCAAGAGGTAGTCACTGGAAATGGTTTTCATGTCACAGGTGTTCTCTGTCACGTTTAATAAGTGGGATTTCTTCCCTTATAAATGGGGTTGGGACTATCAGTTGTGTTGTGCAGAAGTCAGGTGGATACACAGCTGATAGTCCTACTGAATAGACTGTTAAAATTTGTATTATGAGAAGAAAAAAGCAGCTAAGTAAAGAAAAATGAGTGGCTATCATCACTTTAAGAAATGAAGGTCAGTCTGTACGAAAAATTGGGCAAACTTTGAAAGTGTTCCCAAGTGCAGTTGCAAAAACCATCAAGCGCTACAAAGAAACTGGCTCACATGAGGACCGCCCCAGGAAAGTAAGACCAAGAGTCACCTCTGATTCTGAGGATGTTTATCCGAGTCACCAGCCTCAGAAATCGCAGGTTAACAGCAGCTCAGATTAGAGACCAGGTCAATGCCACACAGAGTTCTAGCAGCAGACACATCTCTTCAACAACTATTAAGAGGAGACTTTGTGCAGCAGGCCTTCATGGTAAAATAGCTGCTAGGAAACCACTGCTAAGGACAGGTAACAAGAAAAAGAGACTTGTTTGGGCTAAAGAACACAAGGAATGGACATTAGACCAGTGGAAATCTTTGGTTCCAACCACCGTGTCTTTGTGCGACGCAGAAAAGGTGAATGGATGGACTCTACATGCCTGGTTCCCACCGTGAAGCATGGAGGAGGAGGTGTGATGGTGTGGGAGTGCTTTGCTGGTGACACTGTTGGGGATTTATTCAAAATTGAAGGCATACTGAACCAGCATGGCTACCACAGCATCTTGCAGCGGCATGCTATTCCATCCGGTTTGCGTTTAGTTGGACCATCATTTATTTTTCAACAGGACAATGACCCCAAACACACCTCCAGGCTGTGTAAGGGCTATTTGATCAAGTAGGAGAGTGATGGGGTGCTACGCCAGATGACCTGGCCTCCACAGTCACCAGACCTGAACCGAATCGAGATGGTTTTGGGTGAGCTGGACCGCAGAGTGAAGGCAAGAGGGCCAGCAAGTGCTAAGCATCTCTGGGAACTCCTTCAAGATTGTTGGATGACCATTTCCGGTGACTACCTCTTGAAGCTCATCAAGAGAATGCCAAGAGTGTGCAAGGCAGTCATCAAAGCAAAAGGTGGCTACTTTGAAGAACCTAGAATATAAGACATATTTTCAACTGTTTTACACTTTTTTGTTTAGTATATAATACCACCTGTGTTGATTCATAGTTTTGATGCCTTCAGTGTGAATGTACAATTTTCATAGTTATGAAAATACAGAAAAATCTTTAAATGAGAACGTGTGTCCAAACTTTTGGTCTGTACTGTATATGTCTGTATATGTTTGTGTGTGTGCTTGACTGCGTGTGGCCTCCTGCTGTGTATAGATGGCGCCGTGCGGCCTCCTGCTGTGTATAGATGACTACGTGCGGCCTCCTGCTGTGTATAGATGGCTAAGTGGGGCCCCCTGCTGTGTATAGATGGCTACGTGCGGCCTCCCGCTGCATATAGATGTCTACGTACAGCCTCCTGCTGTGTATAGATGGCTACGTGCGGCCTCCTGCTGTGTATAGATGGCTACGTGCCACCTCCTGCTGTGTATAGATTGCTATGTGCCGCCTACTGCTGTGTATAGATGTCTACATGCAGCCTCCTGCTGTGTATAGATGGCTACGTGTGGCCTCCCGCTGTGTATAGATGTCTACGTATGGCCCCCTGCTGTGTATAGATGGCTACATGCGGCCTCCTGCTGTGTATAAATGGCTAAGTGCGGCCTCCTGCTGTGTATAGATTGGCTACGTGCGGCCTCCTGCTGTGTATAGATGGCTACATGCGGCCTCCTGCTGTGTATAGATGGCTACGTGTGGCCTCCTGCTGTGTGTAGATGGCTACGTGCGGCCTCCTGCTGTGTATAGATGGCTACGTGCGGCCTCCTGCTGTGTATAGATGGCTACGTACGGCCTCCTGCTGTGTATAGATGGCTACGTGCAGCCTCCTGCTGTGTATAGATGGCTACGTGCAGCCTCCTGCTGTGTATAGATGGCTACGTGCAGCCTCCTGCTGTGTATAGATGGCTACGTGCGGCCTCCTGCTGTGTATAAATGGCTACGTGTGGCCTCCTGCTGTGTATAGATGGCTACATGAGGCCTCCTGCTGTGTATAGATGGCTATGTGTGGCCTCCCTCTGTGTATAGATGGCTACGTGCGGCCTCCCGCTGTGTATAGATGGTGCCGTGCGGCCTCCTGCTGTGTATAGATTTCTACGTGCGGCCTCCTGCTGTGTATAGATGGCTATGTTTGCTCAATATTAAGCCATACAATTCATGTAAGGCTATGTGCCCACGATGCAGAAATGCTCCGGATTTTTTTTGAGCATTTCTGCATCTCCCTGGCAGAAAAAATGCATGCGGATTGTACATGCGTTTTTCCTGCCAGGGACAAGCGGATGTGAAGCGTTCTTCACATGCAGTTCCGCATGCGGGTTGTCAAGCGCTTTCCAAGCGATTTTAGCATCGCTTGGAAAAGTACTTGACAACTTGGTCACACTATATAAATCCATGCAACCGGCATGGATTTATATAGTGTGACCGTAAAAGAATGGTAAAAAATAAAAAATAAATATATACTTACCTTCTGATGGCCTGTTAGCGGTCGCGTGACCCATCGCATGACTGAATGACGTCACCACAGGTCCTTTAGTCTACCGCGAGTTGCCGGCAAGCCAGGACGCATCGGATAAAGACACCGGGGGCCATCAGAAGGTAAGTATAATATTTATTTTATTCTTTTTTTTACAGGTTCTATGGTACCCGGGTCCGAAGGAGAGTCTCCTGTTCTCCAGACCCGGGTATCATCCGCACATTGAAATGCATGGAATCCGCATGTACAGATGCAGTGATGCGGATTCCATGCATTCCAATGCAAGACAATGGCGGCGAACACACCGCTCTTCCGCAAAATAATTGGTAGTGCTGCGGATTTTTCCGCAATGATAATCTGCAGCGGAAATTTCCTCAGCATGTGCACAGCACATGCGGATTATCATTAGGGAGCATGGCAGACCTTCTACCAAGCGTTTTTTAAGCGTTTCTGCAGTGGAATTGCCACTGCGGAAACGCTTAAAAAACGCATAGTGGGCAAACCGCCTAAAAAAAATTATTATAATTAATGTATTAATATTGTGCCAAATTAATTTCACTTGAATTGTCACATGATCTATCACAGGGGATCATGTGCCATGTGATACATCAGGTGTGTGTGTGTGTGTGGGGGCCTGCGCCTTCTAAACTGCCCGGGGCCCTTGCTACGCTTAATCCACCCCTGACTATATAGCAGACTCTCTCCTTTCTAATGGGAATTTGTCGTTACTGTGGACCAGCTCTATGTGTCTTTAAATTCACAGTGGGGTTTTTCCTAAAATTGGTCAGCCGTTGGACTCACTGCATACCCTATAACAGTATAGCAGACTCTTTACTTTCTAATGGGAATTTGTCGTCACTGTGGCCCTGCTCTATGTGTCTTTAAATTCTTAGTGGCTTTTTTTCCTAAAATTGGTCAGCCGTTGGACCCACTGCATACCCTATAACTATATAGCAGACTCTTTCCTTTCTAATGGGAATTTGTCGTTACTGTGGCCCTGCTCTATGTGTCTTTAAATTCTTAGTGGGGTTTTTCCTAAAATTGGTCAGCAGTTGGACTCACTGCATACCCTATAACTGTATAGCAGACTCTTTCCTTTCTAATGGGAATTTGTCGTTACTGTGGCCCTCCTCTATGTGTCTTTAAATTCTTAGTGGGGTTTTTCCCAAATTTTGGCAGCCCTTGCAATCACAGCATGTGCATTACCACTATAGGAGACCTGCTTCTTTATAATGGGAACATTTTTTTTACTGAGACTCTCCTCTATGTCTCTTCAAAGGGGTCTTGGGTTGCGTCCAAATTTTTGGCAGCCCTTGCAGTCACTGGATACGCAATAACAGTCTAGGAGACTCACTTGTTAATAATGGGAACAACAAAGCATAGCCGGCTGATGGCTCTCTAACAATAGCGAGGGCCGACTGCTGGCCTTTTAAAAATAGTAAGGGCCATCTGATGGCCCTATAAAAATAGGCTTTATGACTTTCAGAGTCCCTCCATCATAAATAAAACAGGATGTGTCTGATGATGTGTCACAGACCACATTGCCAAAAAAGGTTGTAAAATATTAAAATGACATTTCCTGGTGAATTCATTTGTCTTAAGAAATGACGTAAAAAAAACCAAAACAATAGGATCTTTCTTTAGTATAAAAAACAGCGTCACCAATTTAACCTCAATGTAATCACATTATTCAGCTCCTGCACCTCCTCCTCCATCTCCGAAATGACCACATCAGTCACAAGCTGACAGCACTGCAGCACTGCCTTGGCCAAGGCAGTGCTGAAGATTACATGCTTTATGCTTAGGTGACAAACCGCCCAGACCAGCAGAGTTGTTTAAAGCTGTAACACAGCAGCCTGATCTGTGGCTCTCACCACTGAACATACAGCCAGGCATGTTCGTGTGTGACAATGGGCGGAACCTGGTGACAGAGAATTGACAGCCGGAGTAGATTCGGTTTCGCTCTATGCCAGTCCTTTCACCGAACTAAAGAATATGGCTGTGGTGAAATACAACTTCCACTGAGAAGCTGTTTCAGATTGAAAAACATTGTGCCCACCGGAGGATTTGATTCTGAGGGCTCACCTTTCTCTCCCGCTCAAGAGCTCCATAGCAGCTGCAAAGATAGCGCTATCATGAACTCTCCTGAGGTAGAAGCCAAGGCACACCAGAGGATTCTCTGGTGAGACCGTCCAACCCTGCCAAGAAGCAGTCCTGGCTAAGAAAAGTGTGGGGGAAGGTTCCTGGACAATCTATGGCTGCTTTTATAATGCAGATCGGACGTGCTTATGCATGTTATTTCTCAAATTGCATTGCAGATCAGGCCATTGCCCAACTCTGTAGTCATGAAATGAAATGCGCAGAAAAAGATGTGTGTGTGTCAGAGAACCAACAACAAGCTGCATTAGGGGACTTCCTGGGAGAAATTACACCCAGAGTAGATACGGTTTCCCTCTATGCCAGTCCTTTCACCGAGCTAAATATAACTCAGCAAAAAAACCTGTGGACTGGCTCCGTACCGTCCCTGGCTACATTCACCTGTCCATGTGTTTGTGGTTAGGTGGTCCTTCCCATCAAGTGCACTGGGGAGGGCACGGGTAATGTTGTGGGACCCGTGCTTGTGGAAGGCGGAGACGAAACCGGGAAAAATAGTGGCGGCTGGGGACCGAGTATGGACACCCGGTCGCCGCCACCATAAGATTGTGGACAGCTTCTGCCTCCACAAGCCTAAAAGGCCACATTTCAAGTGCAAGCAGCTGCCCGGAAATCTGGCAGTTTAGTATTGCGGCCTGTGAGTGGGTGGGTGGGTGGCTGGCTGCATACTTGCGCTTGCATTCCAAGTAATTGAAAACTAAGCAGATGGTAGTCTCTATCATCATCATGGCCTCACCTCTGCACTATGAACTCTGCTGAAGGAGAAGCCAGGGCCTACCGGAGGAGTCTCCGGTTCTCTGTTGGGTCTGTCCATCCCTGCCAAGAAGCAGCCCTGGCTAAGAAAAGTGTAGGGGAGGGTTCCCAGACACTATGGCTGCTTTTTTAATGTGGATCAGACGTGCTTATGCATGTTATTTCTCAAATCGCATTGCAGATCAGGCCATTGCCCAACTCTGTAGTCATGAAATTAAATGCGCAAAGAAAGATGTGTGTGTGTCAAAGCACCACCGACAAGTGCGAGTTGATGTTGGACGGGCTGCCATTGCTTCTGCAACAAGCTGCATTAGAGGACTTCCTGGGACAAATTACACCCAGAGTAGATACGGTTTCCCTCTATGCCAGTCCTTTCACCGAGCTAAATACAACTCCGCAAAAAAAGCTGTGGACTGGCTCCGTACCGTCCCTGGCCACATTCACCTGTCCACGTGTTAGTGGTTAGGCGGTCCTTCCTACTAAGTGCACTGGGGAGGGCATGGGTAATGTTGTGGGACCCGTGCTTGTGGAAGTCGGAGACAATACCGGGAGAAATAGTGGCGGCTGGGGACCGAGTATGGACATCCGGTCGCCGCCACCATAAGATTGTGGACAGCTTCCACCTCCACGAGCCTAAAAGGCCACATTTCAAGTGAAAGCAGCTTTAGAGGACTTCCTGGGAGAAATGATAACTGGATAGATATGGCTTCCCATGTCCTTTCACCAAGCTAAAGAATATGGCTGTGGTGAAATACAACTCAATAAAAAAAGCTGTGGACTGGCTCCGTACCGTCCCTGGCCACATTCATCTTTCCACGTGTTTGTGGTTAGGCGGTCTTTCCCAGTAAGTACACTGGGGAGGGCACGGGTGATGTTGTGGTACCCGTGCTTGTGGAAGGCGGAGACGATGCCGGGAAAAATAGTGGCGGCTAGGGACCGAATATGGATACCCAGTCGCCGCCACCATAAGATTGTAGACAGCTTCTGTCTCCACGAGTCTAAAAGGCCATATTTCAAGTGCAGACAGCTGTCAAAAATTTGGCAGTATAGTATTGCAGCCTGTGGGAGGGTGGGGGGCTGGCTGCATACTTGCGCTTGCATTCCAAGGAATGGGGTAGGGACAACTGAACGCTGCACTGGGACAAGGAAGTGGACGGTGATTGTTGCAAGTCTGCAACATCAGGCGCATGGCCGGAGGCATCTTCGCATGCGCCAAGGATCACTAATGATGGGCACACTTTTAGGCAGTTACCTGGGAGTCAGAAATGCTTCCAGAGGTCTTCCCCATGCTGTTCTCATGTCTTTTCAGCACTGTATGCATGTGTCTGATGATGTGTCACACACCACATGGCCAGATAAGGTTGTAAAATGTTAAAACGACATTTCCCAGTGAATGCATTTGTCTTTGTTGAAAGCAATGCAAAAGTGCAAAAACGCATCAAAAACGCTACGTGTGAACATAGCCCAAGGTGTGTAGGAGTATTTTTGGTTTGGGTTATTTATTTTGCCTCATATACAAGCCATTACCCTGGAAAGGATGTTCCTTAACATGTTTCCCAGGAAAATCCATTTTGGTTTCGTTTTTGTACGTTTTATTGTGAGTCCATAAAAGTGGCGTAATAATCTGACAACGTTGATGACAGCAGTAACATGGAGTCAGAAATGCTTCCAGGGGTCTTCCCCATGCTGTTCCCATGTCATTTGAGCACTGTTCCCATCGATTTGGGCAATTTTTAGGCCCTCTGCAGACCGCCGGGGAGAGCCGCCTGAAAAATGCTCGAGTTTCCCATAGACTTTGGCACGTTGCTTGGGTCGAGCACCCGAGTATTACAATTTGCTCGACCCGAGCAACAAGTACCCGAGCATTTTAGTGCTCGCTCATCACTAACTATAAGGTATTAATCATCTCTTCTGTAAGACAGAATAAACCAATTTGTCCCTCTACTTCCGCTCTCCATAAGCTTTCAAAGCAGTGAAGATGAATGAATTGGTTTACATGTGCACAGTTTTAAATAACTTATAAATATAGCCTTAAGAACTGAGAGATTTTTTTTTCTTTTAAGTTTGTAAATTCCAATACCTTTTTTATGTTGCCTTGTCATACCTTTTATTAATTATTTTTCAGTACATGCTTAAAGTTTAATTTAGAAATATTTTTTAATCCACTATCACTTATCACCCACAGCGATATGCAAAAATTTGTCTCTGCACACAAAAATGCTACACAGGAAAATAAACCAGGAATGTGCAGGGCACTACATCTGCAGACATATATGGTGCTTTACTAGATTACAGAAAAAAGGCACAAAATATTTTTTAACCCCTTCCCAACATGGCCAATTTCTGTTTTGCATTTTTGAGTTTTTTCTTCTGCTTCTTCCAAAAGCCATAACTTTTTTTTATTTTTCTGTCCACATAGATACTGTATATGAGGGCTTGTGACACCATTCATTTTACTACATTCGTACTACATGTACGTTCTACAACTTCGGTGAAATTGCAAAAAAAAAGCGCAATTACATAGATTTTTTTTAAATTTATGTTGTCAATTGTGTGGTAAAAATGACCCGGCAATATGATTCTCCTCATCAGGACAATTATGGAAATACCAAACATGTCCAGTTTTGTTTATTACTTTACTGGTGAAAATAAAATCAGAAATTTGTAAGAAAAAAAATGGGGAGGTTGAGTAGCCATTTTCCAAAACCTGCAACATTTTTATTTTTCAAACTATGGAGCTGTGTGAGGGTTTTTCTTTTGCGGGGTGAGAAAACATTTTTACTGAACATGAACAAATATGACAATATTATCTCTTCTTGCAGCATTTTTTGCGCTGTTGTGGCAACTTAAAAAACACAAATTTGCCATTTGCTTTGTTATGTTTACCGACTGAGTTAATTAATTTTATACTCTGATAGATTGGACTTTTATGGACTCGGCGATACCATATAAATGTATTTTTTACTATTTTTATTCTTAATTGGGAAAATGGATGGGTTTCAAAGGATCTCTGCAATGACAGGTACGTGTCTTCAAACGAACCCTGGCTATCATAGCAACTCAGCAGCATCCCGCGATCGTGTTACAGGGGTGCCAATTCGCACATAGAATGACACTCCTCTGTACCCGCCACTGTTAATGCAGTTGTTAGAGTTTGACAGTGGCATTTAACAGGTTAACAGTCATAGCACATCAGTAAAATATAATGTTCATAGCAGCAAAGTGTAATCACCAGCAAGATGTACATAAACGTTTTGAAAAGGGCCAAGATGGCCTGCCTGAAGATGTAAGGGAAAGGCAAAACAGTCTATAAAGGAAAAATAGCATTTTGTAGCAGATAAAAAGAACCAGATAACGTATAAAGGTTCACCCGCCAACACACATCTAATGCAATGCATGTTTCATTAATGACTTCTTCTGGGGTCATGCTGTAAATATTTTTGTTAAAAGCAGGATTCCTTTGTTATAATGATAATTTAGTAACGCTAATGAATGCAATGAATGTATTAATCATTAGTGATGAGCGATCATGCTCGTTACTCGAGATTTATGAGAATGCTTGGGTGTTTTCCGAGCATCTTCAGCGGTGCTCGATGTTATGTTTTCGTCACTCAGTGCTCATGATTTGCGACTGTTTGACAGCTTTAATACATGTGAGGAATGCCTGTTTCTTAGGCATTCCTCACATGTATTAAAGCTGTCAGTCGCAAATCATGAGCATTGAGCAACGAAAACATAACACCGAGCACCACTGAAGATACTCGGCGAAACCCGAAAATGCTCGCCGAGAGGGTTAACAGAACACACTCGCTCATCACTATTAATCATCTCTTCTGTAAGATAGAATAAACCAATTTGTCCCTCTACCTCTCCTTTCTACAAGCTTTCTAAGCAGTGAAGATGAATGAATTGCTTCACATGTACACTGTTTTGAATAACTTATGAATATAGCCTTAAACAATGGAAGATCTTTTTTCCTTTTAAATCTGTGCATTCCTGCACCTTTTTTTGATGTTTTTATGTACCCTAAGCGTTATCCTAAAATAAGCACAAACATGTAGAGCATATATGTCGATAAAGCAAGTGTTTGTATACAGTATCAGAGCTAGAAAAAGCTGCTGAAAGCAAATCTAACACTATTAGACAACCAATCAGTGTCTGAGAGTAAAACAAATGTTTCACTATTCAAATACTGGTACAGATTGTCTGTACCTTCTAGCCAAACACACGTGTCATTCTTTGGCAGTGTCTATAACAGGGGTCTGAAACTCGGCTGGGTAAATGAGCCAAATATAGAATAAATTTGAATCTGGGGGGCTGCATTCTTTGCAGAGCAAAGTGACATTTTTAGCGACATCGGCCTGGCTGCACATGGCAGTGACATCATAAGCCACTACGCCGGCACTCTGATGTCAGCTGCTAGCCTCTGATTGGCCAGCGGCTGTCATTGGTATTGCTGTGCACAGAGCTTGTCTCTACACAGTAATACATCTCAATTGAATATGCAGACACACATATAATAAAGCGCTGCCGTCGGTGGCCCCTGGACCAGGCCTTGATCACTAAGGGGTCTACAGTGCCCACAGGCTCAGGGGCCGCATGCAGCCTGCGGGCCACGTGTTTGAGACCCCTGGTCTATAACATTGTATTGTACAGTATGTTGAATGTGGTTTTCAGTTACAATGACACTGGAAAGACAATTATTGAAAATGTAACCTGGGGTCATTGTAAATTGAGGGATCATTGTATCGACGTTCGATCATGTTAATATGCTATGTCTGTGCATAATACTATACACAGACATCTGCTTGGACAAGTGGACGTACTTCATGACAATGTCATAAATATTACTACATTTAAATTATACAGGGTGGGCCATTTATATGGATACACCTAAATAAAATGGGAATGGTTGGTGATATCAACTTCCTGTTTGCGGCACATTAGTATATGGGAGGGGGAAAACTTTTCCAGATGGGTGGTGACCATGGCGGCCATTTTGAAGTCGGACAATTTGGATCCAACTTTATTTTTTTCAATGGGAAGAGGGTCATGTGACACATCAAACTTATTGAGAATTTCATAAGAAAAGTAATGGTGTGCTTGGTTTTAACGTAACTTTATTCTTTCATGAGTTATTTACAAGTTTATGACCACTTATAAAATGTGTTCAAAGTGCTGCCCATTGTGATGGATTGTCAATGTAACCCTCTTCTCCCACTCTTGACACACTGATATAAACACCGCAGAAGAAATGCTAGCACAGGCTTCCAGTATCCGTTGTTTCAGATGCTGCACATCTTGTCTCTTCACAGCATAGACAATTGCCTTCAGATGACCCCAAAGATAAAAGTCTAAGGGGGTCAGATCAGGAGACCTTGGTGGCCATTCAACTGGCCCACAACGACCAATCCATGTTCCAGGAAACTGTTCATGTAGGAATGCTCGAACCTGACACCCATAATGTGGTGGTGCACCATCTTGTTGGAAAAACTCAGGGAACGTGCCATCTTCAGTGCATAAAGAGGGCAACACATCATCATGTAGCAATTTCAGATATCCAGTGGCATTAAGGTTTCCATTGATGAAGAATCGCCCCACTATCTTTGTACCCCATATACCACACCATACCATCAATTTTTGAGTTCCAACAGTCTTGGAGGGATCTATCCACTGTAGGTTAGTGTCAGACCAATAGCGGTGGTTTTGTTTGTTAACTTCACCATTCACAAAAAAGTTTGCCTCATCACTGAATATAATGTTCTGTGTAAACTGAGGGTCCTGTTCCAATTTTTGTTTTGCCCATTCTGCAAATTCAGTGCGTCGATCTGGGTCATCCTCGTTGAGATGCTGCAGCAGCTGGATTTTGTAGGGGTGCCATTTGTGAGTAGCTAATATCTGCCGAAGGGATGTTCGACTGATGCCACTCTCCAGTGAAATTCGGCGAGTGCTTGTTATGTTCTGCTACCAAAGCTAAGGAAAGAGAGGAGATCTGTCCCTACTATAGGACTCAGCTGAATCCCTACGATGTAACAGGGAACCTGATCCTGCGATCAGACCTGCTAAAGTCCTAATCTAGTCTGTACGGAGACCTATAGATGTGGGGAGGGAATCCCTACAAGTACTAAGGACTGGGAGGAATATGGGACACCTCCTAACAGAAATAGTAGCAGACAGACGAACAAACAAAATAGATAGAACATAGAGGTCCGTAGACCAAGCAAACTAACAGAGTTAGATACAGAGCACAGGCTAGCTAGAAAGTAGATATACAATGAAGTCCAGCAAAGCCAGAAGGGCGGAGCAGGACTAAATAGGCCAACAAGGTCATGTGACCAGCAAAGGAAAAAAAACCTAACAGCAAGGTTCTAACAGTACCCCCCCTTCTAAGAGGATCCTCCGGATCCCCTAGGACCAGGCTTATCAGGAAATCTCCTGTGAAACGCTCTGATAAGTCTGGACGCGGAAACATCATCTGACCTCACCCAAGAGTTATCCTCAGGTCCGAAACCTTTCCAGGCCACAAGATACTGCAAACTACCTCTATACCGTCTAGAGTCAAGGATGCGAGAAATTTCATATTCCCCGTCCTCCACCACCGGAGGAACAGAGGCAGAGGCGTCACCATCCGACACAACAGCTTTTTTTAACAGAGAGACATGAAAGACCGGATTAATTCTCCAGGAGGTAGGAACCTCCAACCTAACAGCAGATTGGTTGACAACCTGAAGCACCTTAAAGGGCCCTACAAACTTGGGACCCAATTTCTTAGAAGGAATCCTCAACCACAGATTCCTAGAGGACAACCAAACCATGTCACCAACAGCGAACAAAACCTCCTGTCGTTTCCTATCAAAGTAGTCTTTAGATTTTCTGTTGGCCTCCTGAAGATTACCACGCACATCCGTCCAAACTCTTTCCAAATCACCGGAAAAATTCTCCTCCTCAGGCACGGCAGATCCCAACTTGGAGAACGACCCAAACGACGGATGTCTCCCAGAACAACAAAAAAAAGGCGAACAACCAGCAGAAGAAGATGTATGATTGTTCAGAGCAAATTCGGCAAGTGGCAGAAACTCAGACCACCCCTCTTGATTGTCTGCCACAAAACAACGCAAGAACTGCTCAACATCCTGGTTTTTCCTTTCTGTCTGGCCATTAGATTCAGGATGATATCCGGACGAAAACGACAAATGAATTCCCAACCTGTCACAAAAGGCACGCCAAAAACGAGCCACGAACTGAGGACCCCTATCAGAAACAATGTCAGTAGGAACGCCATGAAGTCTGACAATTTCCTTGACAAAGGCCTTAGCGAGAGTTTTAGCGCAGGGCAGTTTGACGAAGGGAACCAAGTGACACATCTTGCTAAAACGGTCCACGACCACCCAGATGACAGTAAAACCCTCAGAGGGGGGAAGGCCAGTTATAAAGTCCATAGCCAAATGTGTCCAAGGAGCACTGGGGACCTCCAAAGGACAAAGCAACCCCGCAGCAGGAGTATGTGAGGACTTAGATCTAGCACATACAGTACATTGGCGCACCCACTTAATGACTTCCTTCTGCCATCCAGGCCACCAAAAACTGCGACCCACCAGTCTCTTGGTCTCAGAGATTCCGGGATGACCTGCCAACCGAGATTCGTGACACTCAACAAACAAATCTCTCCTAAAGGTCCCAGGCACAAACAACCTCCCATGAGGAGTGTTAGATGGGGCATTCTCCTGAGCTTTAAGAATCTCATCTTCCAAAACGGAGTCTAAAGCAGCTATCACAACACCTTCTTGTAAAATGTTTTCCTCTTTCTCAGCACCGACTATGGGAGAAAAACTGCGAGACAAGGCATCCGCCTTAACATTCTTAGTACCAGGGATGTAAGTAACGGAGAAATTAAACCGCGAGAAAAACAGTGCCCACCTAGCCTGACGGGCATTCAGGCGCTTGGCAGCATCAAGATATATCAGATTTTTATGATCCGTAAGAACCTGAACGGGAAATTCCGCACCTTCCAAGAAGTGGCGCCAGTGTTCAAATGCGAGTTTAATAGCCAATAATTCCCGATTACCAATATCGTAATTCAATTCAGTCTCCGAAAATTTTTTTGAAAAAAAGGCACAGGGATGTAATCCATCCCCATTATCCTGAGACAATACTGCGCCAACCCCCACAGAGGAAGCATCAACCTCAACCAAAAACGGCCTAGTAACATCAGGCTGCATAAGGATGGGAGCAGAGGTGAACCTCTCCTTGAGATACACAAAAGCTTCAATGGCCTCAGAAGACCACTGAACCGCATCAGCACCTTTCCTGGTGAGATCAGTCAGAGGTTTGACAATACTAGAAAAATTTTTTATGAACTTTCTATAGTAATTGGCGAAACCCAAAAACCTCTGTATCGATTTCAAACCAATAGGCCTAGGCCATTCCTGCACAGCCTGAACCTTAACCGGATCCATCTCAAAACCTTTGCTGGAGATAATGTAGCCCAAAAAACTAATTCTCTGTACAGCGAACTCACATTTCTCCAGCTTAGCAAAAAGCAAATTGTCCATTAATAACTGTAATACCTCACGCACGCTCCGCCAATGAGACTCCAGATCTGGCGAATAAATCAAAATGTCATCCAAATACACAACCACATTTTTACCGATCAAAGGTCTAAGGATGTCATTAATCAGATTCTGAAAAAATGCAGGAGCATTAGTAAGACCAAAAGGCATAACCAGATTCTCAAAATCACCCACAGGAGTGTTAAAAGCAGTCTTCCATTCATCACCCTCCTTCATGCGCAACAGATTGTATGCCCCCTTAAGGTCAATTTTAGAGAACCACTTGGCCCCCAATAACTGGTTAAACAGATCAGGAATCAATGGCAGTGGGTAAGGATTGCGTACCGTAATTTTGTTAATCTCACGAAAATCCAGACAAGGACGTAAACCGCCGTCCTTTTTTTTTACAAAAAAAAATCCAACCGCCACAGGAGACTTAGAGGGCCTAATGTGACCGGCGGCCAAGCTTGTCTGTATGTATTCCTCCAAAGCCTTCCTCTCAGGAATAGTAAGGTTAAATAAACGACTCTTAGGAAGAGTCGCTCCAGGGACAAATTCAATAGAACAATCATAGTCTCTATGGGGAGGCAAAACCTGCGATTCTTTCTCAGAAAAAACTCTCCAAAAATCCTGAATAGGAACAGGCAATTCTCCCCTATCCAAAGCTGCAATACGCCCGTTACAACACTTGTCATAACATTTATGGCTCCAGGATTTAATTTCACTGGTAGACCAATCCAGTACAGGATTGTGAAATTTTAACCAGGGCAAACCCAATATTACTGGAGAAGGCAAGTTTTTCAACACTACCAAATCCAATTTCTCATGGTGAACACCATTAATAGTGAGAGGAAATTCACTGACCTTGAGAGTAATATTCTTCAAAGGGGAGCCATCCACAGAAACCACAGCAATGGGGGATGATAAAGGTTCAGGTTTTAAATTGAGTTTTTCCACGAATCCCCCATCAATTACATTCAGTGTAGACCCGCAATCAACAAACACCCGAAATTCCATCAATTTTTTCTGAGCAATCGTGGAAGCAGCTAAAAATACACCCTTGGAATTTAAACAGGCAATACGGGCGTGACTGACCATTTTTTTTTCTTTCTTCATACGAAGCTCACAGCCTTTAATCAAATGACCAGATTTTCCGCAATAGAAACACAAGCCTTCCGAAAAACGACGGTCTTTTTCTTGAGAGCGAGGTGCCACCGATCCAATCTCCATCGGTTCACCACTGTTAATACACACATTATCATAACCAGAAACTGACATAGCAGAGGATTTGCTCTCATTAACCCTAGCACGCAGTCTTCTATCCACCCTTATAGCTAATTGCATAGCCTGTTGCAAATCCTCAGGTGTAGGATAAGCAATTAGCAGGTCTTTAACCCTTTCACTGAGCCCAGCAAGAAATAGACTTTTCAGAGCAGAATCGTTCCACCCTGTTTGAGTGGACCAACGACGAAAATGTGTACAATATTTTTCCACATTACCCGATCCTTGTTTTAAACGTCTCAACTCAGTCTCAGCTGATGCGACACGGTCAGGATCATCATATAATAGTCCCAAAGCAGAAAAAAAACTATCCACTGATCTGAAGCATGAATCACTAGGTTGCAAAGAAAAGGCCCACTCCTGAGGCTCTTTGCGCAAAAGTGACATTATGAACCCTACGCGCTGGGATTCATCCCCAGAGGACTTAGGTCTCAAACGAAAATACAATAAGCAAGCATTTTTAAATGAAAAAAAATTCTCGGTGTTCACCAAAAAATAAATCCGGCAAACATACCTTAGGCTCCAAGAAATGTGCTCCAGGACAGTTACTCACGTGCTGACGGAGCTCGGCCACCTCCAGAGAGAGTCCCTGCAGGCGATGAGCCAAATCCTGAACCGACACCATGATGGAACAGAAAAATCTTTCCTTAGAGAATTTGCTGGCTGGACTTACTGTTATGTTCTGCTACCAAAGCTAAGGAAAGAGAGGAGATCTGTCCCTACTATAGGACTAAACTTGATCCATACGATGTAACGGGGAACCTGATCCTGCGATCAGACCCGCTAAAGTCCTCGGCTAGTCTGAACGCAGACCTATAGATGTGAGGGAGGGATCCCTACAAGATCTAGGGACTGGGAAAAGTTGGACACCTCCTAGCAGAAATAGTAGCAGTCAAAGACAAACACACAACAAAAAGGCATAGGGGTCAGAAGACCTAGCAAAACTAACAGAGAACGGCAACAGAGCAACAAGCTAGCTCAACAGTAGTAAATACAAATGAAGTCCAGCAAAGCTGAATCCCTACGATGTAACAGGGAACCTGATCCTGCGATCAGACCTGCTAAAGTCCTAATCTAGTCTGTACGGAGACCTATAGATGTGGGGAGGGAATCCCTACAAGTACTAAGGACTGGGAGGAATATGGGACACCTCCTTACAGAAATAGTAGCAGACAGACGAACAAACAAAATAGATAGAACATAGAGGTCCGTAGACCAAGCAAACTAACAGAGTTAGATACAGAGCACAGGCTAGCTAGAAAGTAGATATACAATGAAGTCCAGCAAAGCCAGAAGGGTGGAGCAGGACTAAATAGGCCAACAAGGTCATGTGACCAGCAAAGGAAAAAAAACCTAACAGCAAGGTTCTAACAGTGCTACGCTGTGGGCTCTTGCTGCATGAAGCTAGGACAGCCACTGATGTTTTTTCTTGTGTCCATATTTTGGCAAATCCAACACTGAACCTGTTTCACGTAATTTGGCAAGCAGTTTGCTAACTGTAGCATGGGAGATGGGTGGTCTCATAGGGTGTCTTGCATTGAAATCTGCTGCAATGACCCGGGTACTGCGTTCACCAGACATCAACACAATTTCTATCCGCTCCTCGCGTGTTAACCTCTGTGACATGTCAATGGCTGTAAACAAAGAGAAACTTGTAAATAACTCATGAAAGAATAACGTTACGTTAAAACCAAGCACACTATTGTTTTTCTTATGAAATTCTCAAAAGTTTTCCCCCTCCCATATACTAATGTGCCACAAACAGGAAGTTGATATCACTAACCATTCCCATTTTATTTAGGTGTATCCATATAAATGGCCCACCCTGTATTTTGTTTTTGCATCCATTGGGCACATGATCATTCCGTGCTAAACTAATGTTTGTATATACTATATTAGTTTTTTATTTCGGTACTCTATGATTACATCAAATAGTCAAAACAGACGCAGACCATGGTACACAGATTAGAAGTTAGACATTTTTCCATTTCATTTGAAAACAAAAAACTAATTTAGAAATACCAGCAACACATCTCATAAAGTTGGGGCAGGACCATGTCTACCATTGCGTAGCATCACCTTTTCTTATTACAATAGTCTTTAAGCATCTAGGAAGTCAGCAGACAAATTGCTGGAGTTTTGTGAGAGAAATGTTGTTCCATTCTTGTCTAATGTAGGATTCTCGCTGCTCAACAGTCCTGGACCTTCTTTGCTTAATTTTTCTTTTCATAATGCATCAAATGTTTTCTCTTGGTGAAAGTTCTGGGCTGCAGGTGGCCAGTTCATCACCTGAACTCTTCTGCGAACCATGCTGCTTTGTCTTGCTGAAATATACATTGTCTGAATGGGATTATATGTTGTTCTAAAACCTCTCTATAATGCTCACCATTGATGATTCCTTTCATGATGCGTAATTTTTCTATGCCATAGGCAATAATGCAACCCCATATCAGATATGTAGATTTTGAACTGTGCGCTGATAACAAGCTGGATGGTTCTTTTCCTCTTGAGCACACATGCCAGTTTCCATAAAGAATTTCTTCTTCTTTTGAAGAATTTTGATTAATCTGACCACAGAACAATTTTCTATTTTGCCTCAATCAATTTTAAATGAGCTTTTACCCAGAGAAGAAGGCAGCATTTCTGGATTGTATTGATTTATGGTTTCCTTTTTGCATATTGAAACTTTAACTTGCATTTGTGGATTGCATGGCAAAAAATATTCGCCATTGATTTCTGGAAGTATTCCTGAGGTCATGCAGTGATTTTCACGACCATATCATGTCTGTTTTTAATGCAGCGCTGTCTGAGGGCCTATAGATCATGAGAATCCAATATTGATGGTCGACCTAGTCACTTGTGCACATGGATTTCCACAGAATCTCTGAATCTTTTGATTGTATTATGTACTGTAGATAGTGGGATATTCAAATTCTTTGCAATTTTGAGTGAAAACATTTTTTTTTCTGAAACTATTCCACAATTTTTAGATGTTGTTGTTGTTCACAAAATGGGAACTAGATATTATCATATTGATCCGCAGATGATTGAGTTTATGTCAAATTTCCTGAAATTCGCGGTTTCATGCGAATTCAAACATTTTGACATTTTTTTCACAGTTTGCAGAAAAAAAACCTTGCCCAGCACCATTTTCCACACTGCTGAAGCATCAAAGAACAGGTGAATGTCTTTCTGTGTTGCTGTGCTGGCTTCCCTATAATGTCTTGCAGCTATGATATCTTATGGATTAACATACCTTGTATGGTCAATACATGGGCCATCACAGATCATCGATTCCCAGTGGAGCACAGTTTGTATGGCAGAATCATTTTCTGTCTCCAGAGTCACTGGGTAAGGCCCCACTATCAGTATTGGTCAGTATTCGGTCAGTATTTTTTCTCAGGAGTGGGAGCCAAAACCAAGTGAGGAACAATCAGAGAAAAGGTATAATAGAAGCAAGTCACAATTCTGCATTTATCACCCACTCCTAGTTTTGGCTCCCACTCCTGAGAAAAAATACTGACCGAATACTGATAGTGGGCTATGGCCTAAGTCTCTCTCCCTGGTAGAGTGTAGGTTCTTCTGTAAAGTGGAAGCTCTTATGGTCAGTGGGGTCCTCTCTCCCTCCTGCAAACTGTAAGGTCTTATGGTCAGTGGGATCCTCTCTCTCTCCTGTACAGTGTAAGCTCTTATTCTCAGCAGGGTTCTTGCTCTCCTCTTCCCCACATGTATTTTCCTGAGCAATTACAAGCTTTCAAGTATTGAGATTCACATGAATTATTCGCTGTAAATCAAATATTTTTGGATTCAAATGTCAAAAAGATCTGTTCATCTCTACTGGTGAATCATCTTTGTTTCTGAGAGACTCAGTCTCTCTAGCATGCTCTTTTTATAAACAGTTTTAAGACTTATCACTTAATTTTCCAGCTTTTGATAACCCTGTCCGAACTTTTTGAGATGGGTTCCTACCATCAACTTTTAAATGAGTTAATGTTTTCAAATGAAATGGAAAAATATCTAACTTTTGCCTTCTCAAATGACTTGTATGTCCTGTTGTGAATAAAATATGGCTATAAAACATTTTGAGATGATTTCATTTTAGTTTTCTTTACATATTACACAGCACCCCATTTTTTTGGAATAGGGGTTGTATTTTAAAAGTTAAGACTCTTATGGAAATCATAAATAATACTTAATATGTTTAATTATTTTTCTTTGTGTGTGTGTATGTAACACGGGCACTTTAGATGCAGCGACACAGAAACACAGAGCAGCCAATACGGGGTTAATAAACAGGGTAAGTTTATAACAACAGTGTAAATCTCCATGCAGGGAGTATCAGGGGAAAAACAAGGGAAAAGCAGGTAAAAGTCTTTCACTGACAGTTCACAGTTTAACTGGATGTAGCAGAGTCAAACCGGTTATAATCAACAGTTTTTTTCACTTAGCTGACTCTCGCTCCTCAGAAGGCAGATGCACGCTGATGCCGGTGTTGATTTTTCAGGCGTCCCCGCCCAAACAATGCTCTGTCTTCTGGCGGCAGCGGGCGGTCTTCGGTTTTACCCGCTGAGCCCCTAGTCCATAAAACTGCACCTAATGTGCCCAGCTCCACCGACCCTGCGTCTCTTCTCTAGTCGGCCTGACTCCTCCGGTCCACTGCACTCGGCTCTTGCTCCCAGTCCTGGAGCCAGGAGCCTGGACCCTCTCATGCTGCTCTGCTGAGCCGGATCCAGCTCCGCTTTCCCGCGCAAAATGTACTCGTCTCTTCCTCCATCTAGTCACACCCGGAGCCCCTCAGTCACCTGACCTCCCAGCTATCTCTCTCGACACACCCCTTGCTTCCCTGTCACATGACTCCTCTGCTTGCAGTCTGTCTTCCTCCTGCAACAAGAGGTACGGCCCCGGCAGTTCCGGATCCCTTGCTCTGAAAGCACTTACACCCCGGTCTTCCCCCTTACACTCCCACTCTCCTTTAACTCGCCATTCCACGGGCGAGAGTTCCTTCATCAAACGTTCACATTCTTGGACTTCCTGGACGATACGGTGCCATATAAATTGATCTTGTTTGTAACGGTGAGGAGGCACTCCTGCTGTTGTCCGTTCTGACCGGCGTAACTCAGTTTGACCGATGGGGGGTGCAGGGTCACTCGGATTTCCAATCTCCGCCTGCCCGGTGGCTTCAACCAATGTTGTTCCCTCGCCACCTGCACTGGGGACTGCAGGTAATCGAGTGGGGCTCGGAGGTAGAATAAACAACTCTTCTTCGTCCACATTGTGGCTTGGGGCAACTGTGACAGGTCCCTTTCTAGAAGCAGGTGATTCTTCTCCACCCTCGTCATCTTTAGACAGACAGGGTAGCAGCATACTACGATGAACCACTCTGGTAGGGGCTCCTTCAGCCCCCTCGGGTTGAACTTCATACACAGGTCCTTCAGCGCCAATCCTGCACTTCACTCAGTGCGGGGTCCGTTCCCACCGCCTACTCAATTTGCCCCGGGGCCGCCTATCCCGAACCAACACCCGCGCCTCGGGCCTCAGAGCTGTCCCTCGAAGAGGCAATGTCTCATGATGTTTGAGCTCCTGAAACTTTTGTTGTACCAACCGTCGGAGGGTCTGCAGTCGATGCCGATGTTCTCGGACCCAGGAAGACACCCCCCCGTGGTTAGTCTTCCTCGGGGTCCAGCTCTAACTTGGTGATCTCCCTTTTGTCCGAACAGCAAGGTATAAGGAGTGAACCCTGTCGTACTATTCACTCGGCTGTTGTAGACCCACACCAGCTCGGCCACAAACTCAGGCCATCGTACCTTCCGATCTTCCTCCAACATGCAGAGCATTTGGATCAGTGTCCGATTAAAGCGTTCACAGGCCCCATTTCCTTGAGGGTGGTAAGGAGTAGTCCGTGACTTCTCAATCTTGTATAACCGGTGCAGCTCTTCCATCACCCGGCCTTGGAATCAGGCGCCTTGATCGGAATGAATCCTCTTTGGGCAGCCGTACACCCGAATGAAGTCTCGGCAGATGGGCTGCGCAGCTGACTCAGCGGTCTGGTCTCTGGTCGGGGTCACTACTGCAAACTTGGTGAAGTGGTCTGTCATTACCAGGCAATGTTCATACCCGAGATGCGCCGGTCCAACAGTCAAATAGTCGATCATCAACACCTCCAAGGGGGCAGAAGTCACAATAGTTTGTATGGGGACCCGCTGCTCCGGGGGCTTTACCAGTGTTAAAGATAAGATTCGAAAATCTACTAAAAAACATTATATGAAACTCTGATGTATACTAAATATCTATACTTATATTTTGTTATATGTTATGAATCTTGTTTTGCATATATCTGTTTGATATCATTTAGTCATATATACCCACACTTTAATATATTATGAAAATCTTGATATATATATTAGATATCTGCTCGTGTGTCACTATATATATATATATATATATATATATATATATACAGTGCCTGCAAGTAGTATTCAACCCCCTGCAGATTTAGCTGGTTTGATAAGATGCAAATAAGTTAGAGCCTTCAATCTGCAAACGAGAGTAGGTTTTATGAACAGAAGCATAAATCTTACAAACCAAAAAGTTATGTTGCTCAGTTGAATTTTATTAAATTTTAAACATAAAAGTGTGGGTCAATTATTATACAACCCCTATGTTTAATATTTTGTGGAATAACCCTTGTTTGCAATTACAGCTAATAATCGTCTTTTATAAGACCTGATCAGGCCGGCACAGGTCTGTGGAGTTATCTTGGCCCACTCCTCCATGCAGATCTTCTCCAAGTTATCTAGGTTCTTTGGGTGTCTCATGTGGACTTTATTCTTGAGCTCCTTCCACAAGTTTTCAATTGGGTTAAGGTCAGGAGACTGACTAGGCCACTCCAACACCTTGACTTTTTCCCTCTTGAACCAGGCCTTGGTTTTCTTGGCTGTGTGCTTTGGGTCGTTGTCTTGTTGGAAGATGAAATTACGACCCATCTTAAGATCCTTGATGGAGGAGCGGAGGTTCTTGGCCAAAATCTCCAGGTAGGCCGTGCTATCCATCTTCCCATGGATGCGGACCAGATGGCCAGGCCCCTTGGCTGAGAAACAGCCCCACAGCATGATGCCACCACCATGCTTAACTGTAGGGATGGTATTCTTGGGGTCGTATGCAGTGCCATCCAGTCTCCAAACGTCACGTGTGTGGTTGGCACCAAAGATCTCGATCTTGGTCTCATCAGACCATAGAAACTTGAACCAGTCTGTCTCAGAGTCCTCCAAGTGATCATGAGCAAACTGTAGACGAGCCTTGACATGACGCTTTGAAAGTAAAGGTACCTTACGGGCTCGTCTGGAACGGAGACCATTGCGGTGGAGTACGTTACTTATGGTATTGACTGAAACCAATGTCCCCACTGCCATGAGATCTTCCCGGAGCTCCTTCCTTGTTGTCCTTGGGTTAGCCTTGACTCTTCGGACAAGCCTGGCCTCGGCACGGGAGGACACTTTCAAAGGCTGTCCTGGCCGTGGAAGGCTAACAGTAGTTCCATAAGCCTTCCACTTACGGATGATGCTCCCAACAGTGGAGACAGGTAGGCCCAACTCCTTGGAAAGGGTTTTGTACCCCTTGCCAGCCTTGTGACCCTCCACGATCTTGTCTGTGATGGCCTTGGAATGCTCCTTTGTCTTTCCCATGTTGACCATGTCTGAGTGCTGTTCACAAGTTTGGGGAGGGTCTTAAATAGTCAGAAAAGGCTGGCAAAAGAGATCTTTAATCCACACATGTGAAGCTCATTATTCTTGGTGCCTGAACTACTTCTTAATACTTTTGGGGGACCAAACAGAATTCTTGTGGTTTGAGGGGTTGAATAATAAATGACACTCTGAATTAACTTTTAACGTTTTAAAAAAAAAATAAAAAATAAACCAAAACAAAATTTGCTGCAGTGCATTTCCCACTTCCAGGCTGATCTACAGTACAAATGTCACAATGCCAAGTTAATTCCGCATGTGTCAACCAGCTAAATCTGCAGGGGGTTGAATACTACTTGTAGGCACTGTATATATGTATATATATATATATATATATATATATATATATATATATATATATATATATATATATATATATATATATATATATATATATATATATATATATATATATATATATATATATATATATATATTATAATATATCCTGAAAGAACTAGTTGGAACTGGTTATAGAAGTGGACTTTCAAACTGTTTACAAGAAGAAGACAAAGGATTCAACATGACACCTCCCAACAGAATATCCTGGCGAATGAGGAGAATACCTGGGAGGAAACACTTAACCCCATAGGGCAACATAATAAGACTTATCTATACCATGGGCCAGACACTACTGTGATTGCTCAATTGCCTCAGGGTGACACCCTATTAGGACCTTCCTTTATACTGAATATATATATATGTTGTGCTGGAATAATAAACACACCTCTTTCTGCGCCATCTCTCTTCAAGAGAAGTTCAGTATCAGACTCTGTCTGTCTGATATCAAAGCTTCACGTATACACTTGAATAAGTTAATTTGGCAAGGGATAAGCGAAGAGTTGGGGTCCTTTGAACCCCACTTCCACAATTGGTGTAACCAACGTGGAGCACCACACGGGTACCACACCAGGGCAAACCGGATGAAGGTGTCCAGCTGTGGATCGTGGATGACTGGATGGGCCTGATCACCCCCCTTACACGGTAAGTCTAGTGTAATTACACTGTAATTACAGACTTGCTTGTGTTTCCAGTCGTTCATAGATTAGCAGAGGGCACGATTCGGTCTGTTGTGGTAGTCCTTAAGTGGGGGTAGGTGTGACCCTGCTGGTGCTATCGAAACCCACTCACATTCCAATCCACTGTAACCTTTGCTTATTCTAATTTGTTTGTGTTTTAGACTGTGACTTAGTGGATGGGCTGTTGTGTGTGACTTATGAACAGAGTACTCTCCTGGTTGTACTCTCACATTGCATCTTCATATACCTCCTGTTCTTGAAAAAAAAAGAAGAGAATGCAGGGGGGATGATGTGAGAAAGGGAAAAAAGTTTTGCAGTTCTGTATCGCTCCCTAGACAACGTCCTGTTCTTGGTCGATAGAACGCACGAGGGTGGATACAGAAGCCAGGCTGGCCAGCTAGCATCTGCCGTTATTGTTTTTTTATAAAAGGAGATTATTCTGTTTCATTGAGTCATACTGACACAAGAATTCTCTCTGTCTAGTCTGTCTTTCTGTCTGTACTGTGTTAACATTCTTCAGCCATGCAGAAATTCTTGAGACTGTTCACAAAGAAAGCTGAGGTGTCAAATAACAGCTATAGCGCTCAGACCATAGTGGCTGAGAGAAAAGGGGTTAAGCATATTGCTAGAGTTAAACAGTTAATGGACATTGTAGGAATGAATAAGAGGGGGAGACTTCAGCCGGGGCTGTGGAAAATAGCACTTAAGGAAAAGAAGGGTAAACTAGAGGATACAGATTTATTATCTGCGGCTATGACCTGGGGTCATATAGCAAATGACATAGCAAAAGAGGGATGGGAAGAGGAAGAGAGAACAGATGATAATGATAATGTATATTACATGTATGTTAAGCCCCATGTTTTTAATGTTGCTTTGAAAACTGTTGAGCCACCACCTTATAATGGCCTCAGGGGGTGGACATGTTCTAGGAGTGATGTGCAAACTTTAGACTCTCGGGACAATTGTTTACATTGTGGAGTTCATAGATCATCCCCCCCCCCCCCGACTGACTTTGTAGCCACAGCTCCTTCTCTTCCTCTTGACTGTTCTTGGACAGACACACCACCCGGGTGCCCTCCCACCTCTGGAATGCATGACTCAAAGGAAGTCCCACCCACAGGTACTTCCTGTTTTGGCCATCTTACATCACCCGGAAGGCCTGATAACAATGAGACCAGAGATATTCCAAAGCCTAATGCCAATTAGTTCCTCCACCAGTTTCTATATATCCAGTTGTGACTATGCAAGGACAATACTACACCCACCTCAGCAATCTACCTCAGCATCTCCCCCACCTCCGACACCAATGTTCCAGGCTCTTACATCACCTGTCTCTCAGTCAGGTGGAGGGGCTCCATCTGTTGCCCCATCATATCAACATGTGGATAATGGCCGCTTTGTGTCGGGCCCCCCAGAGGACTGGGATCCTATTTTTGAGAAAATGATTACCCAGGGACAGACAGGGGCTGGGGTACTAATCTCTGTGGGTTAAGGGAACATGGTCACGCAGCAGGTGGATGTTATAGTGAATGCTACCAATAGCCACCTGCAGCACAGGGGTGGCTTGGCTAGAGATATTGTTATGGCAAGGGGAGACAGTATTCAAAGGGAAAGTGATAATATTGTACGACGACATGGTCCTTTCCAGCCAGGAATGGTCACGGTTACAGAATCAGGCGATTTACCCTGTAACACTATTACTCATGCAGTGGGGCCCATCTATGACCCTTCCTATCCAGATAATAGTGCACAGATCTTGCGCCAGACTGTACACGCAGCATTAGACACTGCAAACAAGACTGCTATCTTTAAGACTATAGCACTTCCTTTAATTAGCTCCGGTATCTTTGGATACCCAGTCAGAGCATGTGCAAGGGAGCTAGTACAGACAGTGATAGAAGAGGCCTCTAAGCCTTCTTGCCATCTAACCGAGATACACCTAGTCAGTAAACAGACTGACACTGCAAGGGCAATGAAAGATGCTTGTCAAACAAATGTGACTCCCATCACACCAGTACCAATTAAAAATGATGTGGATGAAGAAGAGTTGCTGCCAGGCCTACCCAGACCACCATCTAATTTAACCCCTAAGCCTGTCACGCCACCACCTGCTCTTGGCAAACCAGAACCTATCATGTATGTAAAATTCACACCGACTCAGGCCATGACACTCTGCAACCAATTTCCAGACCCAGAGAAACAACCCATGCCTTTCTATCGTGCAGTTTTGCCTATTCAGAAGACATATTCAGCTACGTGGCAAGATTTGTCCTCTCTTGTGTCTGTTAAAGCAGGAGATGCATATTGGCCTGTAATAGAAAGATCTCTGGATGATGTCCGGTTAGTCTCTGATACTACATGGGAATCGGGACAGGATTTCTGCCAGCATCTTAAAACATGGGCCCAGGAGAAATTAAGCGACCAGTCAACCAATTTATCAGATGTTACCCAGGAGGAGAAACAATCAGTGGAAAGGTATGCAGCCAGAATGACTCAAATGTTCCAAGACATGGGCTTCAGTGAACAAATTAAAGTTCAGCAGGGTATTTTAGTTTCTTCCTTTGCTCGTGGTCTTAGAGATGACCTTAAGAAATTGATCACTACAGCTAGGCCAGAAATCGAGACTCTAGATATGAAAACTGCAGTGCTCATAGCTAAAGGATTCCAAAAGATTACTCCAAAGCAGATGAAAGCAGTCACTGCCATGTTAACTACAGATGAAGAAGATTATCCCATGATACCCAATATCTCAGCAGACCCGTGCCAAGTTCCTTATGGCCAGCCACAGGGACAGCAATACTCCCAGCACCAGACTCCAGTTGTTTATTATCCACCACAACAATCTTATCAAGGAAGGCAACAAAGATCTTTTACTGTCCCCTGCTATAGATGTGGCAAGATTGGCCACATGAGGAATGATTGTAGAACGCCCAGAAATCTTTGTAACCCACTCCCGAGATCAAGACAACCCACAGGACAAGATTACAGACAACATCAAGATGCGAGGAATCAGCCTCACTCCCAGCAATAGGAATTCAGCGGTCTTGTGTCAGCAATGGTGTATAAATCTGGCTTCACGTGTACCAATGTACCCTTACAGGTGGAAGGACAAACGCTTGAATTTAAGGTTGACACGGGCGCTACCAGGACTGTTATACGTCAAGATGAGTTGCCATTTTCTAATATGACTACTAAAGACTTTATTACGTGGATGGGAAACCTACTATAGCCCATTTAACTCAACCGGTACAGATTGGACCCTATGAAGAGGTGCTCGCCAGGTTGGTTGTCTCCCCCACCTGCCCTGTTAATCTCCTTGGAGCTGACCTACTTGCCAGATTACGAGCAAATATCCAATACACTTCTACAGGTCTCCAGTGGATCCTACACAACCCGCGCACAGAGGATATTCTTCAAGATGAAGATATGTGTGTGCTCCAAGCCGTGCCTCTGCTTCTTTTTGAACTAACAATGGGATATGGAGTACCAGACCACATTGTCTCCCAAATACCCGCTCATCTCTGGTCAAAAGGACCAGATGATATTGGGTGCCTCAGGGTACCCCCTGTTTCTGTGCGACTGAAGGAAGGGGCACAGTTACCCCGAGTGCCCCAAAACCCCCTCAAGGCAATACATGAATCTTCTCTCAAAGAACAGATCATGGCCCTATTAAAGAATGTTGCTCTCGTCAGATGCGTTTCTCCCTGCAACACACCCTTGTTTCCAGTAAAGAAGAAACCAGTGAAAGGTCAGCCAGATAAATTTAGACTTGTACAAGATCTCAGAGCCGTTAATGATGCAACAGTGTTGGAATCTCCAGTGGTGCCAAACCCACACACTCTTTTTCTGGAGTACCCCCAGATGCCATGCACTTTACCGTTATTGATCTTGCAAATGCTTTTTTCAGCGTACCGCTCCACGAAGACAGTCGTTTCTTGTTTGCCTTTACTTTTCAAGGGTCCCAATTCACTTGGACAGTAATGCCACAGGGAGGTCAAAATTCTCCAAATCAGTTCACTCAGGCCTTGTCAGTATGTCTCCAACCATGGAAAGATTTACATCCAGACTCTACCCTGCTACAGTATGTTGATGACCTTCTTCTCTGCGCCCCAACCTTCGAGGATTGTGAGAGTCTATCTCTTGATCTAATTCTACATCTTGCTGCACAGAACTGTAAAGTCTCCAAGGACAAGGTTCAATGGTGCCATCAGAAGGTTGTCTTTTTAGGCCATTGTCTATCTCAGGGCCTCCGACATTTAACGGATGAAAGAAAACAAGCCATTGTGGATATACCTTTCCCTAAAGGGTATAAACAACTCCAAGCCTTCTTAGGCCTCGTCACCTACTGTAGACAATGGATCCCCAATGCTTCAAGACTCATGCAACCTCTCTATGATGCCCTAAGAGAAGGTAATCTTATCGCCTATGGTCGTAACATACCCAGACAGATGTATGACTCCTTTGAGAAGCTAAAAGCAGCCATCATATCTGCCCCAGCCTTGGGCATTCCTGTTTATACCAAGCCCTTCTACCTTTTTGTACACAAAGTCAAGGGACATGCCTCTGGAGTTCTCGCCCAGAAACATGGAGGCAGCATGACACCCGTTGCCTACTACTCAGCAAGGCTTGATCCTGTTGCCAGAGCCGCCCCTTCATGTCTCAGAGCTGTTCAGGCTGCACACTTGCTTCTTGACAAGACGGCTGATGTGATCCTCAGACATGAAACCCGTGTTATGGCTCCTCACGACCTCAAGGCTATCCTTGCTCAGACACAGCCAAGATTAATATCTGTGCAAAGACATGTCTGTCTTGAGTAGTGTTGAGCCACCCCTGTAGTGTTCGGGTTCGGTTCGGTTCGTCGAACACCAGGATGTTCGTGGAACTGTTCGTCGAACACCTTAGAACACCGTCGAACACCGTTAAAACCAATGGCAGGCAAACAAAAACACATAGAAACACATAGAAAACACCTTCAAAGGTGTCCAAAAGCTGACAAACTGCTCAGAAGACACTCTCTTTAAAAAAGCTGGTCGGCAATTCAGCAGCGGCATACATAGGTACCCGACAATTTAGAACAGAAAGAATAAAGCATCACACATAGATTAGATAGATAGAAACATGTCAGTCACATACTGTTTATAAGAAGTACAGTGACAGTGTTGCTTACTGTATTTGTCATTTAGTGTTAAAGGATTTATTAAAAAAAATATTAGTGTTTTCATGCACCGTCTCTTTAAAAAAGCCGGCCGGCAATTCAGCATTGGTACCCGACAATTTATAACAGAAAGAATAGAGCATCACACATAGATAAGATACATAGAAACATGTCAGTCACATATATAAGAAGTACAGTGATAGTGTTGATTACGGTACTTGTCATTTAGTGTTAAAATAAAGGATTTCTTAAAAAAAAAATTGGCGTGGGGTTCCCCGTAATTTTAGTCTCTAGCGGAAGTTAAGCAGACGGCTGGGGCAGATGTTTGAAGCCTGGGAAGGTGGTAATACCCACGCAGCTTCCCAGGCTACTAATATCAGCCCCCAGCTGAATACCTAGCCTTTACTAGCTATTAAAATGGGGGACCCCCAAATAATGACATGGGGTCCCCCCTATTTTAATAGCTAGCAAAGGCTAAGCAGACAGCTGGGGGTTGATATTAATAGCCCAGGAAGGGTGCCATGAATATTGGCCCCCTCCCAGGCTAGAAACACCAGCCGTCAGCCGCCCCAGAAATGGCGCATCCATGGGATGCGCCAATTCTGGCACTTAGCCTCGCTCTGTAGCGGTGGCAGTGGGGTAATAGGGCTGGGGTTGATGTCAGCTTATAATGCCAGCTGACATCAAGCCCAGGTTAGTAATGGAGAGGCGTCTATAAGACACCCCCATTACTAACCCCATAGTCAAAGTTAAAAAAAACCCACAAACACCCAGAATAAAGTCCTTTAATTGAAATAAACACACAATTCTTTATTGTTCTAAATTAAACCATACTTACCATCACGCCCATTCCAGCTGAAGCCAACGATCTCCTGCAATAAAAGTAAAATAATAAAGCAACATCATCCTTACCTTTCCATGGTTCCCACGACAGCTTCAGCTCTGCTACATTCACATGACAGGCTGGATCGCAGCCGAAAGCTGCCATCCAGCTTGCCATGCCGCAGACACTGAGAAGCGCAGGCATGCTTGTGCTCCTCAGTGTCTCGCTGTGATGACATAAAGATGAGCCGAGGTCATGTCCAATTGTCGGGTACCGGTGTATGCCGCTGCTGAATTGCCGGCTTTTCATGTTTCACTGTGAGCACTGTTCCCATCGATTTGGGCAACCACTGTAATGCCACAACCACCATGGCTGTGGCATTACAGTGAGTGGCAGACAATCCCTGCATGATTGGTGCTCTAAATAGCGCCAGCCATGCAGGACACGCTTTTGGTGCACGAACAGTTATCGAACATAACCTCGAACAGCCGAATTTTTTTCAAATCGTTCGCGTTCGTCGAACGACTCGAACACCGCCTAAAACAGCTCGAATTTGAGATTGGCGAACAGTTCTAGTCGAACACCGCTCATCTCTAGTCTTGAGTGTTCCCTTTTGCTTCCTGAGAACATCACTCTCCACAGATGTACAGTACTCAACCCTGCCACTCTGCTGCCTCTTTCCAGGGGGATGATGTGGAAAATTCTCCTCCCATTAATCTCAGGCCCCATGATTTTTACCCAGAGGGCCCGGAAATAGAAGATCTCCTTGAGCATGATTGCATTGAACAGATGATGTCAGAAGCACAACATAATTTGAAGATCCAAGAAGAGCCCCTCCCCAATCCAGACCTCCAGATGTGGACGGATGGCTCTAGGTTTGCTGATAAAGCAGGAAGGTTCCACACAGGCTACGCAGTAGTCACGATGGACCAGCCTGTTTCAGTAGGCCCATTGCCCCCATCCATGTCAGCTCAGGAGGCGGAGCTAGTTGCACTCACAGAGGCTTGCAAGGCAGGGGAGGGCAAGAAGATCAATATCTATACGGATTCAAACTATGCTTTTGGTGTGGCACATGAATTCTGTTATCTGTGGAAGAACAGAGGATTTCTTACAGCCACCGGGACACCCATCAAACACGCAGGTCTTGTAAATGACCTTTTGGAGGCATTGAAGTTGCCAGAAGAAGTAGCTGTAATCAAAGTCCGAGCACACAGACGCTTGGATACAGAAGAAGCCCTGGGTAATCATTATGCAGATGAAGCAGCCAAGAACGCAGCCCTTCAGTGGTGCCCAGGGAAAGAGACAGCAGAAGTGGCACAGCAGGAACAACAAATCCCAGCCCAAACAATGGTTATCACAAGAAGTCAGAGACAAATCCAAGATCAGAATGAGAGTGAACATATAACATCACCGTGGACCTTACTATACAAACATCAGGCAGAAGCTGGAGCAGAAGAAAAAGAAGAGTGGAAGAAGTCGGGAGCCAAGCAGGACAAGTATGGCCTATGGATGTTAGGTCCAAGAGTATGCCTTCCACGAACACTATACCCAGCGGCAATCTCATGGGCCTATGGAGCCACACACCTGGGAAAAGATCAGATGTTCCAAAAGATAAATAAATTACACTTGGCACCTGGAATATCAACACCCTTTCTGCGATACAAAGGCCTGCTTGATCTGTGCAACTTGCAATCCAGGAAAAACAAGACTCCACCAAAACATCTGGTGAAACCACTATACCCATTTCAGAGAATCCAAGTTGACCATATTCAGATGCCCAAAGTAGGGAAATATGAATATGTTTGGTAATAGTGGATATGTTTTCAGGATGGCCTGAGGCCTACCCAGTCACTAACATGACAGCCCGCACCACAGCTAAGAAACTGATGACAGAGGTTGCGTGTAAGTTTGGGGTACTAGAAGTAGTAGAAAGTGACCAGGGACCAGCATTCATGGCCCAACTCTACAGGGATCTGTGGAGTATGGTAGGAACCTGCTTAGGCCTTCATACGCCTTACAATCCCAAAAGTAGTGGGAAGATTGAGAGACTAAATGGTACTTTAAAGTCCAAATTGTTGAAGATTAATCAGGAAACACAAATTCCCTGCCCTGTACTCAATCAGAAACACCCCGACAGGCCAACACAAACTGACTCCCTATGAGATTTTGTTAGGAGGAGCCCCAAGGTTGGGAGGGTATTTCCCCCAAGAGATGGTTGCAGGTAGTGATACCCTTGTTAACTATGTAATACAATTTTCCAAAGAACTTGCAATAACACATGCTGCAGTTTTGTCTTCTATCCCAGATCCTGACAGTGACGAGCATACTCACTCAATCAAACCCGGAGACTGGGTGGTCGTTAAGAAGCACGTCCGGAAGTCCTGCCTGGATCCCAGATACGAGGGCCCATTCCAAGTGATCTTGGTGACACCTACATCAGTCAAAGTCGAAGGGAAGGCCACTTGGATCCACGCTTCACATTGCAAGAAGACCCCAGCACCAGCACAGCTATGAGACTGCATATCCTTTTCTGCATTGTTTTTGTGAGCACTCAGAATCCCGAGTCCCAGGTAGCAATTACTAAAATGGGAGGTGTACCTACCTTCTGGTATAATGCCACCAGCATGCAAGTGGCAACGTTTAGATTTGATTATTGTAGCATTGTTCCCTGTTATCATGAATATGCTCCACAAATAGGTAGGGCTGTCCAATTGAGGGGAGGGCAACAATATATATGTGTAACAGAAAGGGAGTGGGAATAAATATCAAAGGAAATCTGGATCCCCATGTCTATATTGATGCTATAGGAGTGCCAAGGTGGGTACCAGACAAGTTTAAAGCTAGAAATCAAGTTAAAGCAGGATTTGAATCCTTCGTCATGCCCCTGGTAACTATCAACAAGAATGTAGATTGGATTAATTATCTGTATTATAACCAGCAGAGATTTGTAAATGCTACTAAAGATGCCCTACAGAGTTTGACAGATCAACTAGGTCCTACACCAGAATAGAATGGCCCTGGATATGATTTTAGCAGAAAAAGGGGGCGCATGTAAGATGTTCAGGGACTCTTGTTGTACCTATATTCCAGATAATGTTGGCCTTACAGGCAAAGTAACAATTGCTCTAAAGAAACTTACTAGTTTATCAGAAGAACTCAAAGAAAATTCAGGGATCAAGGATCCATGGGAGCAGTATTTCTCATGGATGAGTGGCTGGCAGAAATGGTTAGCTCAGGTGGGGATGGCAATTCTTGTAATAATGATTATATTAGTGATGATGGCATGTTGTGCTGTTCCTTGAATACGGAAACTAATACAAACAACTGTGGACCCTATAATGGTAATGACTGATGAGGAAACTAATAACTGGACAGAAGAATCTTTGACAACAATCCAGATTAAACAGTCAGTCTTAAGTAATAAGTCTAACACTTGATTGTGGCACCTGTATAGTTTCCTTGTTTGTCGTGGTTTGTGTGTGTTCGTGTCCATCTGGCAGTGTAGCGGACAGGCTTGTCTGGGGAATCCGGCTTCGGCTGGCTCTTCCTACTAGGGGAGGAGAAGTACGTGGGCAGGTCTGTGTGTTTGCACTTCGGCTGGAGCGTTCACCCACTGCCAAAGGAGAAGGGATCTGTGAAAGCAGTACTCATTTTGTTATATCTAGAATTTATATTATTAAATGTAACCTCTATATTCTTTTGTGTGAACATTTTTGCTATGTATTTCTACAAGTGCTAAGTAGAGAGGGGATCTGATGAAGGGTTTCAAAAATGTTTTTAGGGGGGACTGTTAAAGATAAGATTCTAAAATCTACTAAAAACATTATATGAAACTCTGATGTATACTAAATATCTATAGTTATATTTTGTTATATGTTATGAATCTTGTTTTGCATATATCTGTTATATTCGATATCATTTAGTCATATATACCCACACTTTAATATATTATGAAAACCTTGATATATATATTAGATATCTGCACTCGTGTGTCACTATATATATATATATATCCTGAAAGAACTAGTTGGAACTGGTTATAGAAGTGGACTTTCAAACTGTTTACAAGAAGAAGACAAAGGATTCAACATGACACCTCCCAAGAGAAAACCCTGGTGAATGAGGAGAATACCTGGGAGGAAACACTTAACCCCATAGGGCAACATAATAAGACTTATCTATACCATGGGCCAGACACTACTGTGATTGCTCAATTGCCTCAGGGCAACACTCTATTGGGACCTTCCTTTATACTGAATATATATATATATGTTGTGCTGGAATAATAAACACACCTCTTTCTGCGCCATCTCTCTTCAATAGATGTTCAGTATCTGACTCTGTCTGTCTGATATCAAAGCTTCACGTATACACTTGAATAAGTTAATTTGGCAAGGGATAAGCAAAGAGTTGGGGTCCTTTGAATCCCACTTCCACACCAGCTCACAGCTCCGACATCTTCGACAAGTGTCTTCTATTGTTGCTCGCAGTCGGGGATGATACACCAGCCTCTACAACCACTGAAACGTCTTCTCTGGTCCGAAGTGAGCCCCTCGTTCATGAGCCTCCTTAGCCACTACTCCGACCAACTTCTCTGGGATCACCACTTGCCAGGTGGTCCCGAACTCTCGCAGTAGCTGCACCCGTCGGTACAGCAGCCCGTCTCGCAAACACAGTCTCTCCCATTGTCCCAGCATTTTCAGTGCTCCCGAGGACAGGGTGCTCCTCTCTTCATGACTGGGGAGTTGCCGCAAAGCCACCCATTGACGTAATTGAGCAACTTCTCTGTCAGTCTCTTGAAGTCGGATCCAATCATCTCTTGGCCCTCCTAGCACTTGTTCTTTCGACGTCTCTCCGATCCGTCCCTGCACCGCAGCCAGCGGTCCCACGAAACTTCGGAAGCTAGGGGTCTCATCCGCCTCTAAATCTTCATTGCGGTCATGATCAGGCCGTTCATATCTCACTCTGGAGAGGGCGTCGGCATGAGTATTCTCTGCCTTAGGCTGGTAGGCGATCTTATACTGGTACCTGGCAATGCGGGCCACCCAACGCTGCTCCAGGGCCCCCAATTTCGCTTTCTCCAGGTGGGCCAGCGGGTTGTTATCTGTTCTCACCAGTACTTCGGACTCGGACAAATACTCCGCAAACTTCTCTGTCATTGCCCAAAGCAGGGCCAGCAACTCTAGTTTGAAAGAGCTATAATTATCTGGGTTCCTCTTGGAGTCGTGAAGGAAGCGGCTGGCGTACGCAATCACGCGCTCTTTCCCCTGCTGTACTTGGGATAACACGGCTCCCAGACCATGTAGGCTCCCATCAGTGTGGAGTATGAAGGGTTGGGAGAAATCTGCATAGGTAAGTATTGGGGCCTCAGTCAGGGCCATTTTTAGGGCACGGAAGGCCTCTTCCTGGCTGCTTCCCCACCGAATCGCTTGATTCTTGGAGCCCGCCGGCACTCCCTTAAGTAGCTCCAGCAATGGGTTGGCTATGCGGGTGAAGTTATTCACGAATCTTCGGTAGTACCCGGCAAGTCCCAGGAAGGCCCGAACGTCCTTCACTGTCTTCGGGGTAGGCCACTCCTGTACAGCGGCCACCTTTTCCTGGGTGGGCCTGACTCCTTCACCGGACACAGTATGACCGAGATATTCGATCTTTTTGTGGAACAGGTGGCACTTCTGGGGCTTCACCTTTAGGCCATGACTCTGTAGGCGACTCAGTACTTGCTCCAGTGGCTGGAGGTGCTCCTACAAGGTGGCGGCATAGACAATTATGTCATCAAGGTAAATCAGTGTCGCCTCAAAGTTCAAATCGCCCAGGCACCTCTCCATCAGACGCTGGAACGTCCCGGGGGCGTTAGTCAGGCCGAAGGGCATCCAATTGAACTCGAACAGTCCCATGGGTAATATGAACGCTGTCTGTGCACGGTCATGTTTGGCCACGGGCACCTGCCAGTACCCACTGGCCAGATCCAAAGAGTAGAAGTATCTTGCCTTCCCTAAGGCCGACAGGGACTCTTTGATTCGGGGTAGTGGGTAAGAGTCCCGTACTGTACAGGCATTCAGCCGTCTATAGTCCACACAGAACCGCAGGGTCCCATCGTTCTTCCGGACCAGGATGATCGGGGCCGCCCACAGACTCTGACTCTCCCGTATCACACCATTCTATAACATATGAGCTAGCATTTCCTTAACCTCTTTATACATCTGGGGAGGTATCTGCCGGTATCTCTCCCGCACTGGGGCAGCGCTCCCCATGGGAATCTCGTGGGTTATGGCTTCGGTGCAACCAAAATCATCCTCATGGCGAGCAAAGACTTCCTGGTACCGCTCCAGCACCTCCTCAACCTGCTGCACCTGTCGAGGTGTAAGTCCCGTCAATTCAGCCCGCATTCATTCTAGGATTCTTTGTCCCCCCTTCGCACTAGCCCGATGGGATTCTGGTGGCACGGTGACCGCCAGAGTCCAGAGGTCTCCTCGTACAGCGGACAGCTGTACCACATCAGGTCACACCAACTTCTCTGGCATTCCCAGAATCTGGCCTATTTCCGCCCTGGGGGTAGTGTGAGATCATCTTCGCCTAGATTAAGGCCCTCTGTCACCTGACCTCCCATCTCTCTCTCTCGACACACCCCCTGCTTCCCTGTCACATGACTCCTCTGTTTGCAGTCTGTCTTGCCCCTGCAACAAGAGGTACGGCCCCGGCAGTTCTGGATCCCTTGCTCTGAAAGCACTTACACCCCGGTCTTCCCCCTTACATGTGTGTGTATATATATATATTTTATTTTTTTTATTTTTTTTCAGACCCAATGATACCGGTAGCGTGGTCCACTACTTGAACAACCACATCTCATTCAGCACATTTGTCCCCCTTAAATAACAACATTAATTATCACCTACCTCAGGTGCCAGCACTATTCCACTGGTGTCGGCACACACTATCCCGGGTTTGTGTCCATTGTTTTGTCATGCGAGACCCTGAGTTCAATCGGCACTGGCTTCAGTTTCCCTGCCTTTGGAATATTTAGACATCAAGAGGAAGTCAGAGCTGCAGCTGGCCGCTCACTTCCTCTTGATGTCTGACACATTCGAAGGTGGGGACAGTGATGCCAGCACTGATTGGGTGCAGGGCTTGCATGACGTAACAATGTCATGGAAGCCCCGGGAGAGCGAGTGCCATCACTGCTTGAATGGTACCGGCACTGTAGGTGAGTATACGTGTTGTTATTTTAAAGTGCAAATATGTTGTTTTGAAGGGGTTGTCCACTACTCAGACAACTCTTTTTCAGTATAACTAACTACCAGTCATTTACAGTATGTTATTTCTAACTTACTGCCGAGAGGGGGAGAAGGAGTAACATACAACGATTTTTCTATAGCTGCATAATGAAGTGTAATTGAGTGTAAAGAGAATATAGCTTATCATTGGTTGTTACAAAGCTGGTGTTTCTACTTTACATGTATGTCCTTGGCCTAAAACATTTGACTATACTGTAGGTATGAGTTATTGAAAACTGACTATAGACAATACTATTGTCCCTTTTATATTCAGTTTTTGAAGTTTACTGGACAAAGAATATGAATGCTAGGAAATTATTTCTTTATATGCTTGTCATTTTTTTTCAATTATTCACAATTCAAACTTTTACCAACAGCATTTCACTTCAGTGTACTTCATCAGTAGCCATAGTAACTATGAAATGAGCAGGAGGGCTGAGTGGGCTAAGTGGATAAGAGCAGTCCTTAATTGATGCTTAAATACAATTACATATATCAATACTGAATGCAAAATCTATTTGCACATATTGTTTCATCAACGAAAATATTTCAGCTTTTATCCTGCAATTATTGCAGTGACCTCTGTGTATAAATATATCTGCCGTAGTGCATTATAAAGACAACAATACATAGTGTTCACATAAATGAAGTCAGACTAGCAAAGTGCCCCCCTTATAGTTTGTACAAAGTTATTAATTATGTATACAGGAAAAAAAAATATTCTACATAACTCAAAAGGATCCGGCAAATACAGATGGATCCTCACAGTTATTCGAATACTAACCCTTCCTGTAGAGCAGGGGTCTCAAACACGCGGCCCGCGGGCCGCATGCGGCCCCTGAGGCTGCTTTATGCGGCCCGTAGGCACAGACCCCTTGACGATCCCGAACTGGTCCAGGAGGAGCCGCCGATAGCAGCGCTGAATTGCCACACAGAGACTGTTTCCCAGCACTGCATTTCCAATGCCAGCCGCTGGCCAATCAGAGGCCAGCAGCTGATATCTGCGTGTCGGCGCAGCGAGTATGACGTCATTGCCATATGCAGATGTCAGCTGCTGGCCTCTGATTGGCCGGCGGCTGACATTGAAAATGCTGTGCTGGGAGACAGTCTCTGTGCGGCAATGCAGCGCTGCTGTCGGCGGCTCCTCCTGGACTAGGTCGGGATCGTCAAGGGGTCGGACTCTGTGGTGCCTGCGGGCCACATCTGCAGGAAGGCCGCCGAGGGAATGGAGGACAGGTGAGAATCATCTTTTTTTTTTTCTATTTTATGTGTGTGAAGAACAGCACAGGGGGCACATAGCCACAAGAGGGGACCTGGATGGGGCACATAGCCACAAGAGGGGACCTGGATGGGGCACATAGCCACAGGATGGGGACCTGGATGGGGCACAGAGCCTCAAGATGTGGACCTGGATGGGGCACATAGCCTCAAGATGGGGACCTGGATGGGGCACAGAGCCACAAGATGGGGACCAGAGCCACAAGATGGGGACCTGGATGGGGCACATAGCCACAAGATGGGGACCTGGATGGGGCACATAGCCACAAGATGGGGACCTGGATGGGGCACATAGCCACAAGATGGGGACCTGGATGGGGAACATTGCCACAGGATGGGGACCTGGATGAGGCACATTAGTACAAGATGGGCGCCAGGATGGGGAACGTTGCCACAGGATGGGGACCTGGATGGGGCACATAGCCACAAGATGGGGACCTGGATGGGGCACAGAGCCACAAGATGGGGACCTGGATGGGGCACAGAGCCACAAGATGGGGACCAGAGCCACAAGATGGGGACCTGGATGGGGAACATTGCCACAGGATGGGGACCTGGATGAGGCACATTAGTACAAGATGGGCGCCAGGATGGGGAACGTTGCCACAGGATGGGGACCTGGATGGGGCACATAGCCACAGGATGGGGACCTGGATGGGGCACATTAGTACAAGATGGGGACTTGGATGGGGAACATTACTACAAGATGTTTTCCATTATTACTATATGATGCTAATTGTAAGACAATATTACTGTATGTGGCCAATTGGGGGAAATAAAATTGTAAAAAAAATAAAAAATAAAATAAAACATGAAAAAATATTGGGCACTAAAAATGCTGTTTTATATGTAAACTAAAGTAAACACAAAAAAGTGCACGTTTATTATCGCCACATCCATAACGACCCAAGCCATAAAAAAATAAACACGGCAAAAATGTTCAAAAGGTGTATACAAAAAAAATGGTATCACTAAAAATGTCACATTGAACAAAGAATGCGGCCCCCCAAATTCAAATTTTTTCCATGTGCGGCCCATATACCCAGCCGAGTTTGAGACCCCTGCTGTAGAGATACTTTGTAGATTTTTTTCAGCTTCTTTTTTTTCTATAGAAGCCTGAAAATAAGTTGAAAAGTTTCTAAAGTGTTGAAACAGAATGCTAGCAATGTGTGAGAACTCATCAGGTTGAATAGCTGATAAGTTATACATAAACTAGTTATCCCTGAGGTTTAGGTGAAGGAAACTTTTTCATACAGTATATATAGGCAAAGGCAAAACCTATTGGCACCACTAATGCTAGAGGAGCTGATTGTAGTGGTTACCGTATATGGGGAAGGGAGGAAAATGGTGGTGCACTAACGCTGATGAGAAAACATGTAGCATACAGAAAATACATGAGGCAGAGAGGGCATTCATCATCTTAAAAACTTTCCTTCATTCCATTGCAATAAAAGTAGAAAGCGGCATAGCAAGAGAGGGATCTTAATCTTTCCCCTGCTATGCCGCTTCCTACTGGTTTTACTGCAATTGAATAATGGAAATTTTTTTTTGACTGTGAATGCCCTCTCTGCTTCACATATTTTTATAGAAATATGTATATAGAAAGTTAAAGTTAAAAAAAATCTACACTTATAATTTCACTAGAATTTATATTCCTGAAGATATATAAAGGGTATTATAATTATAAATTAGCTATTAGTTATAAATAAGTTATTTTACAATTAATACAACTTCTGGGCTTTTTCAGATGAGGGATTCACTTAACTATTCTCACTGTCTGAACACTTATTCACTCGTGCTAATAAATATTGATATAAATATGATTTTGTAAAACTTGCTTACGTATATTGCACAAACTCCCCAATGTCATCCCTTATCCCAAATATTAAAGCTATTTTACAGTATTTTTCTGTTTGCAATAACTAAAATGCATTAAAGACGAGACAAAGCAAAACTGACCAATTACAAGCAAAAAAAAAAATAGAACAAGGGATTTACCACTTTCATAGTACTCGCCCTTCCAGTGCTGTCTCCCTGCTGCTTCTCCAGTCTTTGTGTTTTGGCTGCAGAAGTGTCACGTGGACAGCACACATCAGTTCCATATACATGTGCAAAGTCACAGGTCACAGTGATTGATGTGCGATGTCGACGTGACATCCCCACTGCAGTCAAAACACAAAGACTAGAACAGCGAGAGCCAACACTAGTGCCTGCAAGCACTTGAGGTCCACTTTTCTGAAAGTGGAAAACCCATTTAAACTCTTTATTACTTTCTAATATTTATAATCTAAAATAATTTCCTAATAAAATTTCTTAAAAACAATGATGATCATATATTTGAATGGTGCATCAGAGCAGTTCTTGACAATATGCATGGACCAAGACAGCAAGGTATGCAGGACAGCAAACAAACAAGCGAATAAAGTAGCACATATAAAGCAAAGCCTGATGTGATGATACACATAGGAACAGTAACTATGTAAGAAACTGGTATCTTTTTGTAGGGAAGTAATTAATTACAGATAAGCAGTTTAGAATCTTCTGACAGTTAAATGATTAAACACAAGAGTAACTGAAGTAAATGCAGACCGGTATCTTCAAGCAGTGCAATAGTTAATAGCAGTGATATATCAGAGGAATAAATGCAGGTTTGAATTAAAGAAAAAAAAACTCTTTAAATCTCTTAGTTTGCGAGTGTGAACGAGCTGAGTGTGACCGGAGCGTAAGTGCAAACGAAAGTAAGTGTGTGACTTATTTTTCAGCGACTTTGGATTCAGGGAGTTTGGAAGGGAGGACTTTGGACTGAATTGCTGTCTGTATTTTATTAATTCTTTACTTTTCTTTTTACTTAACATTCTGTCTATTGCAATCCCCATTAGGAAATTAGCTCCATTATTGACAATGCTATCCAGTGTACATCTTGCCACATGTATGCATTCCTTGAACAGCCGGTCGGGGTTGCTTACTGCTGCGCGAGATGTGTGAACGTTGTGCGTTTGGAAGCCCAGGTACTGGATCTAAATGAGCAGCTGGCAACACTGAGATCCATTGACAATATGGAAAGGAGTCTGCTGCTCACTGATCAGCAGCTCACTGTGGTAGATGTGGGGGAGGGTGGTAGTCGGGAGCTGCAGGACAGTGAGGCCGTTAGTTGGGTGACAGTTAGAAGGGGGGGTAGAGGGAAGAGTGCCAGGGAGGCTAGTCCTGATCTGGCACACCCCAATAAGTTTGCAAAGTTGGCAGATGAGGGGAGTGACGGTACAGGGGTAGCACTGCTGCAGCAAGGCATGTCCCCTGAAAGACGGAGGAGTGTCAGCTCCAGTAAAGAGGGAAATAGGAGAGCAGGGCAGGCCAGGCAGGTGCTGGTAGTGGGGGACTCAATTATTAGGGGAACAGATAGGGCAATCTGTCACAAAGACATGTATCGTCGAACAGTGTGCTGCCTACCTGGCGCTCGAGTCCGGCACATCGCTGATCGGGTTGACAGATTACTGGGAGGGGCTGGTGAGGACCCAGCGGTCATGGTGCACATTGGCACAAATGACAAAGTTAGAGGTAGGTGGAAGGAAAGATGATTTCAGGGAATTAGGCTGCAAGCTGAAATCAAGGACCTCCAAGGTGGTATTCTCTGAAATACTACCGGTACCACGTGCCACACCAGAGAGGCAATGGGAGATTAGGGAGATAAATAAGTGGCTCAAGAACTGGTGTAGGAAGGAGGGATTTGGGTTCCTGGAGAACTGGGCCGACTTCTCAGTTGGCTACAGACTCTACGCTAGGGACCGGCTACACCTCAATGGGGAGGGTGCAGCTGTGCTGAGGAGAAAATGGCTAGAAGGTTGGAGGAGTGTTTAAACTAGGGATTGGGGGGGAGGGTATTCATTTTATAGATGGGGAAGATAGTGCAGATAGTGACCTGGGCACAAATAAAGAAATTGGGGGTGGGGTTAGAACAGTCAATAAAGTAAGAAGGAATAGAGGTACAGAGAGATACATAAAATGCATGTACACTAATGCCAGAAGCCTCACCAACAAAATGGAGGAATTAGAATTAATTTTGTTGGAAAATAATTATGACATGGTAGGGATATCTGAGACGTGGCTGGACGAGAGCCATGACAGGGCAGTTAATTTACAGGGCTATAGTCTGTTCAGAAATGACCGTACGAACAAGCGAGGCGGGGTGTGTGTTTATATGTAAAATCATCTTTAAAACCCGTCTTGCGGGAGGATATAGGTGAATCTAATGAAAATGTAGAGTCCCGGTGTGTGGAGATAAGGGGAGGGGGAAAAAATAATAAATTACTGATAGGGGTTTGTTATAAGTCTCCAAAAATAATGGAAGTAGCGGAGAATATCCTCGTAAAGCAAATAGATGAAGCAGCGACTCAAGGAGAAGTCATTATTATTGGAGACTTCAACTACCCTGAAATACATTGGGGGACAGAAACCTGTAGTTCAAGCAAAGGTAATAGGCTTTTGACAACTATGAGAGACAATTACCTTTCACAAATGGTTCAGGACCCAACAAGAAGGGGGGCACTGCTAGACCTAATATTAACCAATAGGCCAGACCGCATATCAAATATACGAGTTGGGGGTCACTTGGGTAATAGTGATCACAAAATAATATGTTTTCATGTAACCTTTAATAAGATGTGTAGTAGAGGGGTTACAAGGACACTAAACTTCAGGAAGGCAAATTTCCAACGGTTGAGAGATGATCTTAGTGCAATAAACTGGGGCGATATCCTGAGACATGAAGCTACACAAAGCAAATGGGAGACATTTATTAGCATCCTGAATAGGACCTGTGCACAATATATACCCTTTGGGAATAAACATGCTAGAAATAGGAGGAAACCACTATGGCTAAATAGAGCTGTAGGGGGCGCAATAAGTGACAAAAAGAAAGCATTTAGAGAACTAAAGCAAGTAGGTAGTGATGAGGCATTAAATAAATATAGAAAATTAAATAAATTCTGTAAAAACCAAATCAAGGCAGCAAAGATTGAGGCAGAGAGAATCATTGCCAGTGAAAGTAAAAATAACCCCAAAATATTCTTTAACTGCATAAATAGTAAAAAACTAAAAAATGATAGTGTGGGCCCCCTTAAAAATAGTCTGGGTGAAATGGTGGAAGAGGATGAGGAAAAAGCCAATATGCTAAATGATTTTTTTTCAACCGTATTTACACAAGAAAATCGCATGACAGAAAACATGATTAGTGATAACAAAAATTCTCCATTAAATGTCACTTGCTTAACCCAGCAGGAAGTACGGCGGCATCTAAAAATCACTAAAGTTGACAAATCCCCGGGCCCGGATGGGATACACCCGCGAGTACTGCAGGAATTAAGTAACATCATAGATAGACCATTATTTTTAATCTTTAAAGATTCCATAATAACAGGGTCTGTACCACACGACTGGCGTATAGCAAATGTGGTGCCAATATTCAAAACGGGGACAAAAACTGAACTTGGAAATTATAGGCCAGTAAGCTTAACCTCTACTGTGGGTAAAATCCTGGAGGGTTTCCTAAGAGATTCTATAATAGAGTATCTGAAGAAGAATAACCTCATGACCCAATATCAACATGGGTTTACGAGGGACCGTTCCTGTCAAACTAATCTGATCAGTTTTTATGAGGAGGCAAGTTCCAGACTGGACCAAGGAAATGCAGTGGATGTTGTGTATATGGACTTTTTTCAAAAGCTTTTGATACGGTTCCACACAAAAGGTTGATACATAAAATGAGAACAATGGGGATAGGGGAAAATATATGTATGTGGGTTAAGAATTGGCTCAGTGATAGGAAACAAAGTGTGGTTATTAATGGGACACACTCAGACTGGGTCTCAGTTAACAGTGGGGTACCACAGGGGGCAGTATTGGGCCCCCTTCTTTTTAACATATTTATTAATGATCTTGTAGGGGGCATACAGAGTAATATTTCAATATTTGCAGAAGACACTAAACTCTGCAGGGTAATCAATACAGAGGAGGACAATTTTATATTACAGGAGGATCTATATAAACTAGAAGCTTGGGCTGATAAATGGCAAATGAGCTGTAATGGGGATAAATGTAAGGTAATGCATTTGGACAGAGGAAATAAAATGTATAATTATATGCTTAATTGTAAAACACTGGGCAAAACTGTAACTGAAAAAGACCTGGGTGTATTGGTGGACGGCAAGCTCACGTTTAGTGGCCAGTGTCAGGCAGCTGCTGCAAAGGCAAATAAAATAATGTGATGCTTTAGAAGAGGCATAGATGCTCATGAGGAGAACATAATTTTACCTCTATACAAGTCATTAGTGCGACCACACTTAGAATACTGTGTACAGTTCTGGTCTCCGGTGTATAAGAAAGACATAGCTGAACTAGAACGGGTGCAGAGAAGAGCGACCAAGGTTATTAGAGGACTAGGGGGTCTGCGATACCAAGACAGGTTATTACACTTGGGGTTATTTAGTGTGGAAAAAAGAAAGAAGGCTTAGGGGTGATCTTATTACTATGTACAAGTATATGAGGGGACAGTACAAAGACCTTTCTACTGATCTTTTTACTCTGAGGCCAGAGATGGGGACAAGAGGGCATCTTCTACATCTGGAAGAAAGAAGGTTTAATCATAATCACAGACGGGGATTCTTTACTGTAAGAGCAGTGAGACTATGGAACTCTCTGCCGCATGATGTTGTAATGAGTGATTCACTATTAAAATTTAAGAAGGGCATGGATGCCTTTCTTGAAAAGTATAATATTACAGGTTATATATACAAGATTCCTTGATAGGGCGTTGATCCAGGGAACTAGTCTGATTGTCGCATGGAGTCGGGAAGGAATTTTTTCCCCAATGTGGAGCTTAGTGTTTGCCACATGGTTTTTTTTGCCTTCCTCTGGATCAACATGTTAGGCTATGGGTTGAACTAGATGGACTTAGTCTTCCTTCAACCTTAAAACTATGTTACTATGTGTGAATAGCACTCACAACAGTTATGAGGAATTGGTAACTCGCATTCTGAGATGATGGGGTGGACAGCACCTAGTAAGTTGGACTGAGCTTGGAAATAATGCTGCTTGAAGCATGGATGTCCTAAGTACCAGATAAGCATGTGTCTGGAACACAGCCAAGTGAAGTACAGCCCAATTGAAAAAATTTAAATACTGTGTAAAATGTAAAGAAAACAAGAATGCAAATACTTGGAAATCTCTCACAGCCATATTTTATTCACAACAAAACATAGAATACTGATCAGAAGTAGAAAGCTAGACATTTATCCATTTTAAGGGAATCTATCAGCAGATTTTTGCTATTTAATCTGAGAGCAGCAGAAGGCCATGTTCTCATGTCCAGTAATGATCCATAGAACAGATCCAGCAACAATCCATTGGCAAAAAAGTTGTGCAAACACAACTTTTTAGTCCATTTTTAAAAAACTGATCTCTGCTGGATCTGTTTTTTATAACATTGAAGTCTATGGAAAACAGATCCGTTAATTAGCCATTCGTTTTTCTTTAATTTGTAAAGAATATTTTTTGCTTATTAGATCTGTTATAAATGGGAGAAAGACAAATGAATAATTAACAGATCCGTTGCTGGATCTGCTGGATCAGTTCTAATCGATCATTACTGGACATATGAACATAGTTTAATATAGAGCAGGAGAGCCTGAATCCAGCGATCTATCATTTATTAGTCTGTGTGTTGTAGTTTCAATGCAATTAGCATTTTATCAGCAGGAAGATAACACTACAGGCCTGCCCAGTCATGCTCAGCCCAGACCAGCTAATCTGTGTAACTCCACCCAGACCATTGAGCAGCAGCTTGCTCACATTGCACAATGTACACAGGACCTGCCAGTCAGGGGTGTGGGCTGGGATATATACATTTTAACTCTTAAGGCCCCGTCACACTTAGCGACGCTGCAACGATCCCGACAACGATATGACCTGTCAGGGATCGTTGCTGCGTCGCTATGTGGTCGCTGGTGAGCTGTCAAACAGGCAGGCTCACCAACGATCAGGGGAGCAGTGACATCGTGGAAAGAATCTTTCCACGATGTCCTGCTCCGGTTACCAGCCTGCTGAAGCAGGAGCAGGCTGGTAACTATGGTAAACATCGGGTTACTAGGGGCACACGCGCTCCTAGTAACCTGTTGTTTATCATGGTTACCACTCTGCTACAGTGAGCGGGAGGTAACCGCTCACTTTAGCAGGCTTGTAACCATGATAAACAACGGGTTACTAGGTGCGCGTGTGCCCCTAGTAACCCGATGTTTACCATAGTTACCAGCTTGATCGTTGCTCCCGCTGGTCACACACAGCGATGTGTGCTGACCAGCGGGAGAGCAACGACCAAAAAATGGTCCAGGACACTTTGCAGCGATCAGCGACCTCACAGCAGGGGCCTGATCGTTGCAAAGTGTCACACATAGCAACATCGCTGGTGAGGTCACTGTTGCGTCACCAAAACCGTGACACAGCAGCGATCTCGCTAGCGATCTCGTTATGTGAGACGGGGGCTTTAGCTCTGCTACATCTCCAGCAGACAAAATAGGTATTCAATGAAAACTCCACCAAGCAGCCCAGTAATTGGTACATTCCTGGAATCAGGCTTTCTTACCCTATGTTATGCTGCATTCAGGTTATATAGAAAAATCCTGCTGACAGATTCCCTTTAATTTGAAAAAATTACCTCATTTAGAAATTGATAGCATCAACAAATCTCCAAAATATTGGGACAATGCCATGTCTATCATTGTGTATTATTCCTTCTTCCTTTTACAACAGTCTGTAAACATCTGGCAGGTGAGGAGACCAATTGCTGCAGTTTCGGGAGTGGAATGTTGTCCCCTTCTTGCCTAATATAGAGTTCTAGCTGCTCAATATTCTTGGGTTTTATTTGTGTCACGTTTAGACACGACGGTGACCGGCGGACGGCACAACATAAAATACAATGGAATGGAAAAGAGGGAGGAAGGCCCTAATGGTAGGGAGCAAGTGATGGGACACCTCCTGACACCAACCTGTGTCCATCCCTTAGCTCCCCTAACGCCCTATGCGGATCCTTCCCCCCGCCGCCATCACGTGCCTAGACCCTGACTGTCACCTCAACTAGCCCTGGCTAGTGCACTGGCCGACAAGAACTCTAGGCTTGTTACTACAGGTAATGAACACAGAGTAAGATGACAAAGAAGGGACTGGCAGCAAGAAAAAAAACAACTTGGAATCTGCAGCAAAGCTCCAACAATGGCACCAGGGTACAGAACTCCTACAGTGGCTCCACCACAGTCACAGGAGGACTCCAAACCTAGCTGGTCTGCATAGAATTAACTCTATAACCAACGGTCAGCTGATGGGTCATGTGACTATTTAAAGGGAGGTGGAAGTGGTTACAAATCATCATCAGCTGATCAGACAAAAAGAATTTACCAGCAAGAAACTGACATTAACTCTTGCTGGATCAAAGGGAAAAACAACAACATTTAAATTCCAGCAACCAGAACTGCCACGAATCCCTTAATGATTTGTGACAATTTGAGTTTTTTTCGTTTCATAATGATACAAATGTTTTCTATTTGTGAAAGGTCTGGGCTGACCACAGAACAGTTTTCCATTTTGCTTCAGTCTATTTCAAATAAGGTTTGGCTCAGAAAGAATGGCAGTTTTTCTGTATTGCGTTGATATATTCCTTCATATTTGCATGATAGAGCTTAAAGTGGTTGTCCAGTCAAAACTGATAATTCAGCAGTCCCTCTGTGTGTCACTGTGTGACTGCAGACTTATGAATCCCGCCAGCGCACTGCTGCGGAGATTCGTCGGTTTCAGACCCGGTAACGGAGGGTATGTATACTCCTGGCCAGTGGGAGCAACCTCGCTCTCCATACACCTGTATGAGAGAGGCTGCATCCTCTAGTCGGACACACCCACTGGCCGCCCGAGTCACTGGTTGGGGTGTAGCCCAAGTGTATGGAGCGAGGCCACACCCACTGGACTCCGTTCCCGGGTCTGCAACCAGCGAATCCCTGCAGCGTGCAGTGCGTGCGCTGGGGGGGATTCATATGTCTGCAGTCACACGGAGTGACTGCAGACTTATCGGCTTTAAGCAGACAACCCCTTTAACTTGCTTTTGTGAATTTCACAGCAAACTGTGTTCACAGACAATGATTTCTGGAAGTATTTGTGAGTCCATGGAGTGATTTGCATGGCCAAATCATGCCTGATTTTAATGCAGTGCCATCTGAGGGCCCATAGATGATGAGCATCCAATATTGACTGTCGGCCTTGTCTCTTGCACACATTTATTTCTCCAGAAATTGTTTCACAATTTTTAGACGCAGTTGTTCACAGATTGGTTAACCTCTGACCATCTTCGCTTCTGAGAGATTCTGCTTCTCTAGCATGCTCTTTTCATGCACATTCATGCGACTTAGTTGAAAATTGACAGTCCAGCTGTTTTTCATTCACACCACTTTTTCAACCTTTTCTTAAATGTGTATTCACATCTCCAAAATCCTATCTCAATATGTAGTAGGTGTAATACTAATAATTTTAGCAACTAACTCTAATTAGAACTGTAGTATAGTTTTTCAGATTCGCTATATTTCTTTTCTCATGTGCAGGACATTTGCGGGACCTTAGGTATTCATGGTTACGACCACTAGCAACTAGCTAACTGTCACTATATGAGTGGACATAACCATGGATACCTAGGGTCCTGCAATGCCCTGCACATGAGAAAAGAGACATAGCAAATCTGAAAAACTATACTACATTTCTAATTGGAGGTATTTTCTAATATTATTATTATTATACCTACTACATATTGGGATAGGATCTTGGAGATGGGAATACCCCTTTAACCCTTTTCTAACTTTTTAGAGATATGTTGCTGCTATCAATTTCTAAATGAGTTAATTTTTTTAAAATTAAATGGAAAAATGTCTAACTTTCAACCTATGATGTTTGTTTAGGAGTGTGGCTATAAGAGATTTCCAAATCATTGCATTCTTGTTCTCTTTACATTTTACCAGGCATTCCATATTTTTTGGAATTGAGGTTGTAGATAAATTTTCCTGACCAGGTTAAGGCAACTATGGATAATGCTACTTACTATCTAAGCACCTGACCTCTGCCAGAAGTGATGTTGATGATGATGATGATGATGATGAATGATGTCAGGTGATGATGTCAAGGTGTAAGAAGCTTGTTGATGGTTATAGGAAACGATTGATTGCAGTTATTTATTCCAACGGGTGTGCAACCAAATATTAAGTTGTGGGTGCCAACAATTTTGTCCGGCCTATTTTTTGGGTTTTGTGTAAAATGATGTTCAATTTTCCTTTTTTTTCTGTGTTTTTTTGTGTTGCCTCAATACACATAAAGGAAATAAACATGTTTATAACAAAACATGTGTAATTGCAATAATTTTCTAGAAGCAATACTTCATTTTCTGGAACAATTTCGAGGGTGCCAACACTTTCAACCATGACTCTCTATCTATCTATCTATCTATCTATCTATCTATCTATCTATCTATCTATCTATCTATCTATCTGTCTATCTATTTCTACAAACCAACATAACAACACTACATATAAATCCATGTAGGGTTTTTTCAAGTGTACCACCATGCACTGGATAAGAACCTGGCTGAACCAGTGAGGTCCTACTTTTCACTTGGTTTGAAAATAATATGTAAATACCTTGATTTCTACTTTTATTATATACTAATACATTTTAGAAATATTATTATCGATTATTATTTCTGTTACTTGGAAATATCTGAAAAATTGACAACTAAATGTTACCTTTCCTGCTGTCTGCAGGGCATTAACCTACACAGTCTGACAATGACGAAATCAGTACTAATGTGTCAGGCCTTTTGGGGACACGTAAAATAGTATCACCCGGTTTTCAATTTATTAGTACATTGCAAAATACTAAAAAAGATGCTCCAAAAAATATATGTTGTGTTGAAAGGCTCTCTTTTTAATGAGAACCTGTCATACGGAATTTATACCTCAAACTAATGGCAAGTATGTACAGGGGCTTTCATGGCTGATTAAATCCATACCTTGATTGTACAGATTTGTTCTGAAATTTCTAAGAAATCCAACATTGAAATTGTACTCAAAAGAGCCACAAGTGCTTCATGGTGGGACCTTGCATTTGCAGCTCTCTTCCCCTCTCTCCTTCATTTAAAGGGGTTGTCTGGTCTACAACTAGAAGTTTGCAGTCTCTCTATGTAACTGCAGACTTGTGAATCCTCACTGCGGGCCGTGAGGATTCTTGGAAGTCAGCACCAGGAACGGCGGTCATTTGACCACAAGTGTGCGATATGCATACTCCCGGACACTATCCGACTAGATGGCCATGGTCTCGCTCAATGCAAGTGTATTGAGCAAGGCTGAAAACAGTCTAACCGTTTTAGACTGGACAACCCCATTAAGGTAAAAAATCTTCATGACAAGTTCCTTTTAAGATTGGGTCTATTTATGTGTGTGATTTGTTAGTAACTAAGTAGAAACATAAAGACATAATCTTCACAGATATAAACTGCTTGTAATTTTGCAATTTGATGCCAAATAATATTTATCTATATTTATTATAACTTGGGTTATTGGCTGGCCAGTCAAATGAATGGCTGACATATAATATTAAAACACTCCCACTCCTCCAAAGTAAAACACAATTTTTTGTTAGCAGCTCTCTGTTCGGGCTCACAGTGTGACACCTCATGTTTTATGTTATCCATTTTCACTATAACATAGAAAGGTCATTAGAAAACAATATAAATGAAGCTGCTAGAATAATGTGTAAAAAATAACAAGTATCAACCTATATACACTACTGTAGCAGTTTTGAACATTTAATGCCCCCTCAAGCACAAAAATATACTATATTTAGTGGGATATTACTAGGGAAGGAAAAGAAAGTTCTTCTAATTAACACATAACTGCTGATGGTAGAGGTGTTATCTGACACAGTAGCTTTTAAGGCTGATCTGAAACGGTGTTCTTATAATTAGTTTTATGCAGTGATTAGGTGGAAATCTGCCACACAGACTCTGTATATTATACTTATTAAAACTTAAATTGTTTATTTTTTTTAACTACTTGTTAACTAGATGCAGAATGAGAAGAGAAGGCCTGTCAATCAATAATGATATTTACGTAAGCTGTAATATTTTTGTAAATCATCATTAGCATTCATTGTTCATTACTGAAATGGAAATCAACATGGCAAGTTCATACTTGCTCTTGTTTTATTTCTGTGCCTTTCAGGCCTGGCTTTAAACTCGGTGTATTTGGCAAGGTTTGATTAACTGGCATGACATGTAAAAGACAAACTGTTTATTGCAACACTGTTTACTTAAGTGATCACCGTAAAGGCAATACAATTATGGTATTAATACTTGTACTAAATGAAGAAAGCGGAATTTCTATAATTAAGCTGATAAAATAATTAATATAAAATTCACAATACGTATAGTCCTATTTGCTCATAAACATAAAGTAATAATGATATTAATGCTTTTGTATTTCTATCATTTTCCCCTATTCTAATGACTATGTTTGTTCTCAGTTTCCACTTGAATGCAAAGTTTTAGGTGAGATAACACTGTTGGGACCCCAGACTATCGGGACCACAACATTAAAAGTAACTTGTCACCGTTTGTCTGACCTTTTAAATTTCAGCTTCTTGCGCTTTAGAAAGTGTATTTATCTAAGGTTGGAGACACAGGAGCGTAAAGCATCGGATGTGAAATGCTAATGACACTCGGCTCCAGCTCTGCTGCGAGTGTGAGCCGAGTGTTAATGCTCTGTGCGCCGATCCTCTCGCATGAGAGAATCGCAGCACAGGTGCGGAAGAGACGGAGAAAGTAATTCCTCTATCTCCTCCATTTCCTGACTTGGCGTATATCGGACTGCACTGGGATGACATCCGAATGCAGTCCGATGTTTCACATGCACCCATAGACTTGTACAGATGCATGTGAGCCGCGTCTCTCTGCCAACTGACATGTATTGAAGATGGCTAGAAATAAATAAAATAGATACACTTTAAATGGGAGCTGTACTTTCAACAAACTTTAGATGAAACAATAGTTCAGGTACTTTGCATTATCAGAAAACACTACTTCTTTCTTCCCTTATGATCCACTTCTCCACATTGCTTCTTCATTTACTGCTTCACTGTTCCCTTGGAAAAAAAAATGTTTAACACGATCTTTGTCAAAGCAAACCAGCTTAGTGAGGTGTCAGATTTCACCACCTATTATATTCTATAGCACAAGGAGGAGCAGAGTGAGAAAGCAGGTAACTGGAGACCCTGACTGACTGTAAGATTGTGCTGAGCATTCTAACAAGTCTTTATGTAGCACCCTGAGGATTCGGCTGCTACAGGGGTATTGCACCTCAACCCAGAGGTGTGATATTCCACTCCCGGGCAAGGATGGAGAGTGGAACTGAGCTCGGTAGGCTGCATGCACTACACACATCCCATTTCCGAGGAACAGGCCGACGGTACTCCCACTTAGAAATGTGCAGGTACGACCGAGTCTGTTCCTGGCTGGAGTGGGAGGGGGGTGGTACATCCCATGTAGTGTAGGGGCAGATAGGGGGAGCAGCCTGGGTAAAGTTAGGAGCTCATTGGGTGCTGGTCACCTGAGCTCACACATAGAGGGTGTATATAAGGTGGGCACCAACTAAGATCAGGGTCAGATGCAGAGAACAAGTCAGTTGGAGACAGCAAGACAGCTGCAGAGGAGCAGACAGCAAGCAGAGAGGAAGTCAGCCTGCAGCAAGAGAGAGACCCTGAGTGAGAGAGGAGCAAAGAAGGAGTACCCGGAGGGGAAAACAGAGAGGACCCAAGAACCCAAATTAAAGCACTGGGTGAGGAGTCGGCACAGGGTACCGGAACCCAAGCTGGTGGGGGCAGAAAACACACCCTAGCCAGAGACCGGAGACCGTGGGCAGCGTTTGTCACGGTCACCCATTACATCCACCCCGAAGGCACACCACATGAAGGGTCAGGGAACCCAAGGCCAAGGGTGTCCCAACAGAAGGCCCGAGGGAGCTGGACCTAGGTGGATCCCTGGTGGGGACGGCCAGAGAACGGGACAGAAGGAGAGCTCAGGGCCACGCTCCGGACTTGTTTGGGGGTTGGCTGGATCCAGGACCTGGTGGACGCAGCACGGCTCGGGTGGTCACTCGGAGCTGGAGTGACCAGTACAACATCTGCAGTAAGTAAACACCCTTAACTGCACAACCCGACTCTGTCTTCATTGCCGTCTGCACTGCACCACCACAACCCCCATCCTCTGCACCTGTCCTCCCTGAGGCTATACCCCTCCCGTTGGGGGTTATCCCACCAAGCTGCGCACCCACCATCAGCCTCAGCGGACCCTGCTGCAGCGGCGGCCACAGTGACCGCATCACAACGGGTGGCGTAGTCGACACAAAAGAACTCTTAATAACATCTGTAGGACTGCCACATAACACTGAGCTTGACGCCCTGGGCACGGGGCCGGGTCACAGCCGCTCGGAGACTACAACCCCCCATCTGATCCGGTGCCGGGTATTCCCCTCAAAAAGGAATATGTCCCAGGGGGCGCGTCAACTTTGGCGTAGTCGGCAGGATTACGTGCCCGCAACACCCGGGTACTGCGTGCCTGAAGAAAAGTGCAAGTTTACCTCAGAAAGAAGTCTCCCGCCGGTTCCGGAGGGTCCACGCCATCGGACTCCATCACCAGTCGTTTCCCGCCGATTGTCCGCCATTTCCAACTGGTTCCCGCCATCTGCAGAGTTTCCCGCCACTGGGCGACGCTTCCCGCCAAAACCGCAGATTTCCCGCCTTGGAAGAGCAGCGGACGCCATTATGGGCGTGCCAAAGGAGGGCAAGAGGCCACCTCCCATCGTGGGCCGGGACAGAAAATGGCGCCAAAAGTGGAAACCGCCCCCACCAACAGAGACTGTGATGCTGGAGGTGTCTGTCAGCGTGAAAGAACTACCCCTGGAGCTGACAGTCACCGAGTTGCCCCGGGACCGCCCTCGAAGTGGGAGGAGACGAGAGAAAAAAACGAAGATGGGTGCCGCCTGGAGAGTCTGGAGCGAGCGCACCCGGAGGCAAGAAGTCTAACGAGGAGTAGCGGAGAAGTTTACCCGGATATGGAGAGAAAGCAGAACAGCACCGGCCCGCTGGCCAGGAGTCTGCTAAAGACCGAGGAAGGAGAGCAGAGCAGCACCGGCCCGCTGGCCAGGAGCCTGCTGGAAGAAGAGCAGAGCAGCACCGACCCGTTGGTCAGGAGCCTGCTAGACACCACGACCCCACTAGGCCTAGTGGAGGTCCTTGCACAGCTCCCCCGAGAGTGGGAGTGTGCACAGACTGCCCTGGAGGGCCTCGCACGGAGGATGGCCCGGGTACAGCGCGAGATACTGGCGGAGTGGAGCCGGGAGATGACCCAGCAAGCTGAGACCAGTCAACGGAGCACGCTACCCTGGAAGAGGAAGCAGACCGCCTCTGAGGATGGCGCGGGAGGACCCAAGGCCGGAGACGGCGCCGAGAAGGGAGCCGAACGCATGGAGGCAGGTAAAGGGGACGCCTATACCCCAAGCCGAGAAACCGCCCACCTGCCCCAGCTCCCCGTCGCAGAGCCCGAAAGTCCCCCTGCTGTGCCCGTAGCCGCCATGTCACCGCTATGGACTAGGCCCCGACCGGAAGCCGCCGCAGCGACCCCTGTGACGTCACGCGCCTCGACCCGGAGCGTGACAAAGCAGGAAATACCACCAGCCTGGTCGCAAGGCCTAGTACCCCCGGGCGCCGCATCACCAACAGCGCCCCCTACCTCCGCGGAGCCTCCGGCCTGGCCGCAAGGCCAGGTAGCCCAGGGTGCCGCCGTCCTAACGGTGCCCTTCACCTTCCAGGTGCCCCAGGCCTGGCCGCAAGGCCTGGGCAACCCGGGCGCCACCACCACCGCGCCCGCGCCCGTAAAACCAAGGGTGCCACACCTGGGGGAAGACTTGTTCAGCCAGCTCACATGGCCGGACGGGCGGCCCTTCATCTGGCCCGAAGGATACCATGAGCTGGAACGGCAGCAGAAACTAAGACCCCTGGATGAACCCCTGATTCCGGCTCCGAAGCCCGTGGCACGGATCTCGCCCCCGCTAGCGGAAGCACAGTTTGAGTGGGACCCCACCGGAGAAGATCTAATGGGGTTCACTCAGGAAACTAGGGCAGCTGCAGCAGAGCGCGCTGAGTGTTGCCGACAGCAGCTCGAAGAGTTCGCGAGGGAGCGGAGAGAGAGGCGGGTCCGGGAACAACAGGCCCAAATAAGGAGCGCCGAGCAAAAGAGCCGGACCAGGAGGGACCCCCGTGCAGCGCACAGTCCCCGTACCACCGGGACTGTAATCAAGTTTAACCAGCAGCACGGGTGGGGCTTCATTCGAGACAACAACACCCCCGGCGACGTCTTTGTCACGCGCAGAGACGTGGAGTCCCATCTGCCGGAGGGGCACAGAGGTCGTGACCTCTACATCGGAGACGAGGTCACATTTACCCGGCACAAGTGTGCCAAAGGACCTTATGCCCTCCACGTACACCGCCTGACGGAGGAGGAGTTGCGGTGCGAGGAGGAGGAGCAAGAGGACCCGGACGGGTCTGAAGTAACAACCAGCTGTAAGCAAAGAGCAGGAGGAAGACGCCGTTGAGTGCGGCAGAGCAAGTGCTGTAAATAGTTACCCGACCGGGTACCAAAGAAACTGTTGATACATATATATATAGCCCCCGTTGGGACCAGCTGAGTGAACTGTTTACCCGTTAACCCCTTAATCCCACAGGCTGAGGACTGTGAGCAGCCATTCCCTTCCCTCTACCTGGCCGAGGACTGAGAGCGGCCAACTACCCCTTTTGTATATAGTTGCGCTTCCTAAAGCGCCCCCTACCGGTTTTATAGGAAAACCATTTTTCTAGAGAAACTGTTGCACTTTTCCCGGACACACGTTGCACAGTGTCCGGAGGAGGAACCAGAAACAAGAGACGACGAGAATGTTATATGAAAAGTTTTATATATATATATAATGTTTTATATGTTTTATATGTTTATGAAAAAAAAATGTATGTTTGGTGTTGTTTTTTATCTTACAGCCCGAGGACGTGCTGTGATTTACCAGGGGGGAATGTAGCACCCTGAGGATTCGGCTGCTACAGGGGTATTGCACCTCAACCCAGAGGTGTGATATTCCACTCCCGGGCAAGGATGGAGAGTGGAACTGAGCTCGGTAGGCTGCATGCACTACACACATCCCATTTCCGAGGAACAGGCCGACGGTACTCCCACTTAGAAATGTGCAGGTACGACCGAGTCTGTTCCTGGCTGGAGTGGGAGGGGGGTGGTACATCCCATGTAGTGTAGGGGCAGATAGGGGGAGCAGCCTGGGTAAAGTTAGGAGCTCATTGGGTGCTGGTCACCTGAGCTCACACATAGAGGGTGTATATAAGGTGGGCACCAACTAAGATCAGGGTCAGATGCAGAGAACAAGTCAGTTGGAGACAGCAAGACAGCTGCAGAGGAGCAGACAGCAAGCAGAGAGGAAGTCAGCCTGCAGCAAGAGAGAGACCCTGAGTGAGAGAGGAGCAAAGAAGGAGTACCCGGAGGGGAAAACAGAGAGGACCCAAGAACCCAAATTAAAGCACTGGGTGAGGAGTCGGCACAGGGTACCGGAACCCAAGCTGGTGGGGGCAGAAAACACACCCTAGCCAGAGACCGGAGACCGTGGGCAGCGTTTGTCACGGTCACCCATTACATCCACCCCGAAGGCACACCACATGAAGGGTCAGGGAACCCAAGGCCAAGGGTGTCCCAACAGAAGGCCCGAGGGAGCTGGACCTAGGTGGATCCCTGGTGAGGACGGCCAGAGAACGGGACAGAAGGAGAGCTCAGGGCCACGCTCCGGACTTGTTTGGGGGTTGGCTGGATCCAGGACCTGGTGGACGCAGCACGGCTCGGGTGGTCACTCGGAGCTGGAGTGACCAGTACAACATCTGCAGTAAGTAAACACCCTTAACTGCACAACCCGACTCTGTCTTCATTGCCGTCTGCACTGCACCACCACAACCCCCATCCTCTGCACCTGTCCTCCCTGAGGCTATACCCCTCCCGTTGGGGGTTATCCCACCAAGCTGCGCACCCACCATCAGCCTCAGCGGACCCTGCTGCAGCGGCGGCCACAGTGACCGCATCACAACGGGTGGCGTAGTCGACACAAAAGAACTCTTAATAACATCTGTAGGACTGCCACATAACACTGAGCTTGACGCCCTGGGCACGGGGCCGGGTCACAGCCGCTCGGAGACTACAACCCCCCATCTGATCCGGTGCCGGGTATTCCCCTCAAAAAGGAATATGTCCCAGGGGGCGCGTCATTTACCTCACCCCAAAGGGTTCAAATCTACACAGCTCATTACTGTTTTATACAGTAATCTCGTACATGCTGCTGCTTCTGTCTGCATACTAAGCAATAGATTGAAGAGAAGGAATCCTTCTCTGAGAGCTGTTTATGGGAGACATCATAGCAGCTAATCTCCTCCCAGCAGCTCACAGTGGATTGCAAATTAGAAACAGAGAAAAAAAACTGGAGCAAATGCAGAATACAAGGCATATAAGGCTATGTGCTCACGATGCAGAAATGCTCAGGATTTTTTCCTCAGCGTTTCTGCATCTCCCTGGCAGAAAAAATGCATGCGGATTGTACATGCGGATTGTACATGCATTTTTCCTGCCAGGGACAAGCGGATGTGAAGCGTTCTTCACATGTATTTCCGCATGCGGATTGACAAGCGCTTTCCAAGCGATTTTAGCATCACTTGGAAAGTGCTTGTCAACTTGGTCACACTATATAAATCCATGCAAACAGCATGGATTTATATAGTGTGACCACAAAGAATGTAAAAAAATAAATCTATACTTACCTTCTGATGGCCCCCCCAGTCTTGCTTCACTCCGTCCTGGCTTGCCGGCAGCTCGCGGTACACTACACTGAAGAACCTGTCGTCACTTGACTATGACGTCAGCGCAGGTCCTTCAGTCCACCGCGATCTGCCGGTAAGCGAAGAGAAGGAGACCAGGGGCCATCAGAAGGTAAATATCATATTTATTTTTTATTTTATTCTTTTTTTTACAGGTTCTATGGTACCCGGGTCTGGAGGAGAGTCTCCTGTCCCCCAGACTCGGATACCATCCGCACATTGAAACGTTTGGATTCCGCATGTAAAGATCCAGTGATGCGGAATCCAAGCATTCCAATGAAAGTCAATGGCGGCGAAAACGCAGCGCTTCAGCAAAATAATTGGTAGTGCTGCGTTTTTTTCCGCAATGTTAACCCGCAGTGGAAATTTCTGCAGCATGTGCACAGCACATGCCGATTATCATTGGGGAGCATGGCAGGCCTTCTACCATGCGTTTTTTAAGCGTTTCTGCAGCGTTTTTGCCGCTCCAGAAACGCTTAAAAAACGCATCATGGGCACACAGCCTTATAGATATAGTGTTTATGTTTATGTACACACACATGACAGCTTGTTATGAAAAGTTTCTTGAAAGCACAGTTACTAGAAATCAGTGAACAAACTGAAGCGGAATTGAATTCTACTTGATCCTTACAAAATTATGCATTCATCAAAATGAGGATTTTTTGTAATTCGCTTCCGCGCAGATTTAGCAGATACAGTAGGTGGCCACTGGCTGCAATTTTGCTGAATTGTAAAAGGCCATCAAAATGTTTAAAAGAAAAATCTTTATACTTGTCTCTCTGGTTCCTCCACTTCTCACCACCACCTGTCAGGTCCTCATGGCGTTTTTGAATTGCTGTCAGCCATACTGACATCCCTGGACCTCGTTTGCTAGGCCAAGGATTCCGGTTTATCTAGGCCCCGAGGGTTCTGTGCATGCGCCTGCAAAGCCCACGGCCCACGTATGATGTCGTGGCATCATAGCAAACCGAGAAGCCTGGGACCTAGTGAGATTTCAGAACAGCTGACGGTGATCAAAAGACTCGATGAGATCAGGACAGGTGGTGTTGAGGAGTGGACAGGCCAGAAAGGTGAACGGTGAGATGAGTATGAAGATTGTTTTTTTACATATTATGCTTATTATGCTCTGGGGTCTAGAGAGATCCCAGAGGATAATAAATGACCTTTAATTTGTAGAAAATAGCTTCTCAGTGAATCGCATTTCCAGGGAAAAAACAGGTGAATTTGAATTTTGCTTAATCCGCTCATCTTTACCAGTCACCCTTTCAGTATTATCTAATGAACTTGGAAACAGAAGATATGAATGCTAGGGTGCACTTATTAAAATATTATATAGATGATCAAATTACTGATGGCTTACTTAGGTAAGGGGTCAGATAATAGTGCTTAAAATATTATTTCTGCATCTCATGGTTATGCATAAGTATTAGTGTTGAGCGAACATGCTCGACACTGCTCGGTACTCGCCCGAGCATCACGCTACTCGGGATGTTCGGCGAGCACCGAGCATTTCTGGGTTACTCGGGCGGGAGCTCGGGTCTCCGCCCTGCATGTTTGGCGCTCTTTACAGAGCCAATGAACATGCAGGGATTGCCAGCCAGTCACTGTAATGCCGCAGCCATGTTGTTTGTGGGCATTACAGTGACTGGCTGGCCGCACAGCGACACCTCGAGTATTTAAAACCGGGCGCCGCCATCTTGGACACAGTCGCTCCGGATCAGACAGTGTAGGGACAGCGCTGCTGATTTAGGGAGAGATATATCCTGCAAAATAGTTAGTGTAGGGTCTGTAAAGGCTGCCAGATCAAACTAACAGTCCTTCTCAGGACTAATATCCATCCCAGGTATATCAGGCAGGCAGGTAGGCAGGCAGGCTGTATAGGAGACGCAGTGGTTATACCAGCAAACGCTGCATTACAGTCCTGTGTGCTGTTCCTGTTGCTGAAATTGCTGGACTTAGCTTCAGGTCCCGGGGGCCAGGAAAAATCCTTTTTTTTATCTAAATCCTCTTTTTTTTTTCCTCCTTCACAATGTACAAATACCCATCTTATTAACCTTTTGGTGCCCCCCCCCAAAAAAAAAAGTGTGCCTCTGATTTTTCAGACACAAATATATCTGTTGAAAATAGTCTGGTGTAGGCCAGAGAAATAGAAGTGTGGTTTTGCAGTCCTATGGGCCATTTGTATCTAAAAAAAACAGTTTGAGTGTGTCGCTCACTGTTCAGCCGCAAATATATATATATTTTAAAAAGCCTGGTATACACCAGTAAATTATTACTGTGGTTTTGATGTTCCACGGTAAAACATCTCTATTATCCTGTTTTTGACATTTTTTGCTGTATAAAAATAATAAGTGCCTCCCTGATTTTTCAGACACAAATATATCTGTTGAAAATAGTCTGGTGTAGGCCAGAGAGACAGAAGTGTGCTTTTGCTGTTCCACGGTAAAAAATCTCTATTATCCTGCTTTTTGCATTTTTTGCTGTAAAAAAAAAAAAAAAAAATAGTGTTTCCCTGATTTTTCAGACACAAATATATCTGTTGAAAATAGTCTGGTGTAGGCCCGAGAAATACAAGTGTGGTTTTGCAGTTCCACGGTACAAACCTCTGTATTATCCACTTTTGGGCCATTTGTATCTAAAAAAAACAGTTTCAGTGTGTCGCTCACTGTTCAGCCGCAAATATATATATATTTTAAAAAGCCTGGTATACACCAGCAAATTATTACTGTGGTTTTGATGTTCCACGGTAAAACATCTCTATTATCCTGTTTTTGGCATTTTTTGTTGTATAAAAATAATAATAGTATCTCCCTGATTTTTCAGACACAAATATATCTGTTGAAAATAGTCTGGTGTAGGCCAGAGAGACAGAAGTGTGCTTTTGCTGTTCCACGGTAAAAAATCTCTATTATCCTGCTTTTTGCATTTTTTGCTGTAAAAAAAAAAAAAATAGTGTCTCCCTGATTTTTCAGACACAAATATATCTGTTGAAAGTAGTCTGGTGTAGGCCCGAGAAATACAAGTGTGGTTTTGCAGTTCCACGGTACAAACCTCTGTATTATCCACTTTTGGGCCATTTGTATCTAAAAAAAACAGTTTGAGTGTGTCGCTCACTGTTCAGCCGCAAATATATATATATTTTAAAAAGCCTGGTATACACCAGTAAATTATTACTGTGGTTTTGATGTTCCACAGTAAAACATCTTAATTATCCTGTTTTTGGCATTTTTTGCTGTATAAAAATAATAATAGTGTCTCCCTGATTTTTCAGACACAAATATATCTGTTGAAAATAGTCTGGTGTTGGCCAGAGAGACAGAAGTGTGCTTTTGCTGTTCCACGGTAAAAAATCTCTATTATTCATGTTTTGGTCCTTTTTACAGTAGTGTCTCCTGACTGTTGTGACACAAAAATATATCTGTTGAAAATAGTCTTGTGTAGGCCCGACATCACAGTGTGATTTCGCAGTTCCACGGGTCAAATCGCTGTACTATCCAGTTTTGGGCCTTTGGTATCTAAAAAAAAGCAGTTTGAGTGTGTCGCTCACTATTCAGCCGCAAATATCTCTATTTAAAAAAGTGTGGTATACCCCAGTAAACAATAACTGTGGTTTTCCTCTTCTACGGTTCTAATCTACTCTTTATTACCCTTTTTCCATTGATAGTGCAAGTGTAAGCTATTTTACTTCATTTACAATGGGCAAGGCGCGTGGCAAGGGACGTGGAAGTGGACGTTCTGGTGATGGTTCGTGCAGAGGACGGGGCCGTGGCCAAGGTGAAAATGTGCCACAACCAACAGCCACATCTTCTCGCTCCCACTTCTTGACCGAATTACTAGGGAAGCACAGAACAACACCAGTATTGAGAACTGATCAGTGTGAACAGGTTATTAATTGGATAGCAGACAATACTTCCAGTTACCTGGGCACCACCACCTCCGGTCTGTCTTCCACACGGTCAACTCTTAGTAGCCGTGAGTCTCGACCGCATACTCCTCCTCACCCTAATGCTCCTAATGCTCCTTCTTCCCACAATGCCGAATGTCGTCAGACAGCAAGTGATCCCACACTTGGACACTCTGAAGAGCTGTTCACTGGTCCATTTCCATATTTGGGCCCCTCGCCTGATACGCTTGAAGTGGTGGAAGAAGAGATCCCATGTTGCGATGCCCAAATATTTGAACAGCCACGGCCACAGGAAGTCGACGTTGGCAATCTGTCACAAGAGGTGGACGATGACGAGACACAATTGCCAGGAAGTGAGGAGGAGGATCGTGGTGCGCAAGTGGAAGAGGAGGAGGTGGTGGATGATCTAGTAACTGACCCAACGTGGAAGGAGGACATGCAGAGTGAGGCCAGCAGCACACAGGGGGAGGGAGGCAGAGTACCCCAACAGGCAGGAAGAAGCAGTGTGGTGGCCGCAGACAGAAGGCAGGCAACCGTTCCCCGTAACACCAACACGAGGGACGTTGCCAGTACAAGCGGTAGGTCTTCCAGAGTCTGGAATTTTTTTAAAGACTCTGCTGATAACCCCAAAAAGGCCATATGTTCCACCTGCCATGCCAGCATCAGCAGGGGCGACAAAACTACCAGCCTGACCACCACCAGCATAATCAGGCACATGGCAGCAAAGCACCCGACTTTGTGGGGCGAAACCCAGGGTCCACGACCAGTGTCAGCGGGTGTCACCACTGCTTCTTCCACTGTTGTGCGTGCAATAGAACCCCCTGTTGTGTGTGAAAGGCAATCCCCTGTCCATACTGCATGTAAAGATGCCCCCTCCTCTCAGTCTTCACTTGTTATGGCAGTTTCTCAAGAAACAGCATCAACGTCCATGTCCACATCCCACCGCAGCGTTCAATTGTCCATATCCCAGACCTTTGAACGAAAGCGGAAGTTCGCAGCTAACGCCCCACAGGCCACAGTCCTAAATTCGCACATTTCACGACTGCTTGCATTGGAAATGCTGCCTTTTAGGCTATTGGAGATGGAATCCTTCCGCAATCTTATGGCGGTGGCCGTCCCTTGGTACTCGGTCCCCAGCCGACACTATTTTGCCCGGTGTGCCATCCCCGCACTACACAAGCACGTGTCCCAAAGCATCTGCCGTGCCCTCAACAACGCAGTTACTGGGAGAGTCTACCTGACAACGGACACGTGGACAAGTGCTTGTGGCCAGGGACAGTACATCTCTCTGACGGCACACTAGGTAAACATAGTGGAAGCCGGGACCCAGTCGGACCTTGGGACTGAACACATCCTCCCCACACCGAGGATTGCGGGCCCTATGTCAGTCAGAGTTGCCCCCACAGTGTACAGCTCCTGCGCATCCTCCTCCTCCTCCTCCTCCTCATGTTCAGCCTCCATCTCAGATATCACCACATCAGTTACAAGCTGGAAGCATTGCAGTACTGCCTCCGCCAAGCGGCAACAGGCTGTGCTGAAACTCATAAGCTTAGGTGATAAACCTCACACTGCTTGTGAGTTGTGGATAGCTGTGAAAGAGCAGGCAGATCTGTGGCTGAGACCGCTGAACCTACATCCCGGCATGGTCGTGTGTGACAATGGCCGTAACCTGGTGGCGGCTCTGAGGCGAGGTGAGATCACACACGTACCATGCCTTGCTCATGTGCTTAACCTCGTGGTTCAGCGGTTTCTTAAATCGTACCCCGAGTTGCCAGATCTGCTCGTGAAAGTACGCCGCCTGTCAGCTCATTTTCGCAAGTCGGCTACAGCTTCCGCCGCCCTTGCTGTGTTGCAGCAGCCTTTGCAGCTTCCGGCACACCGACTGGTGTGTGATGTCCCCACACGTTGGAACTCTACCCTCCACATGTTGCAAAGGATTTGTGAGCAGAAGAGAGCAGTTGTGGAGTACCAGCTGCAACAAGGCCGTCGATATTCAGGTCAGACTCCACACATAAGACCTCAGGAGTGGACCTGGATGTCTGACATATGTACCATCCTGACAAACTTTGAGGAGGCCACCAAGATGGTGAGTGGCGATGACGCCATCATTAGTGTCAGCATCCCACTTGTCTGTCTTTTGCAATGCTCTCTGCAGAGAATTAAAGAGGAGGCATTGCAGCCAGAGTATGATGAGATGGATCAAGAAGCCGTAGTGGGCGATTACACACAGCCCAGCCTCATCTCATCCCAACGTGCATTGGGGGACAATGAGGAGGAGGAGGAGGAGGAGGAAGAACAGGAGCTTCTATCATGCGTTGTAGACGGTAGTACCTGTACAAGTGTCATACCGTCGGTTCAGCGTGGGTGGCCTGAGGACAGGGGGGAGGAGGAAGAGGAGGAGGAGGAGGAGGAGGAGGAGACCATGGTCAGTCGTCATCTTGGTGAGGACACGGAAATCTTGCCCGTTACCAGTCTGGCACGCATGTCTGACTTTATGTTACGCTGCCTTAACCGTGACCCTCGCGTTGTCAAAATGTTGGGTGACAGTCATTACTGGTTGGTGACACTTGTAGACCCCCGCGGGGTACTCTCACAAGGAGTGGAAAGTTTCAAAAGATGGTGAGGGAGTACCTTGCCGATCGTACCAGCGTCCTCCGTGATTCCTCTGTGCCTTTTAATTATTGGGTATCCAAGCTGGACACTTGGAATGAACTCGCTCTGTACGCCTTGGAGGTCCTGGCCTGCCCTGCCGCTAGCGTATTATCGGAGCGTGTTTTTAGTGCCGCTGGGGGAATTATAACTGATAAGCGCACTCGCCTGTCAACTGACAAATCCTGACAAGCTGACCCTTATCAAAATGAACAAGGGCTGGATTGGGCCAGACTTCTCATCACCACCAAATGACAGCAGAGTAAAATAAAGTCAAATCCACTGTGTTATTTCGGGAGGTGTATTCACATGCACCGCTTCACACCCACACATGGGTATACGCTTCCTCGTTTCGGCTGTTTAATCTTCTTCTCCTTATCCTCAGCCTCCACCACCACTATACCACCAGGGTGCCAGCATTGCAAGTTCCTCCGTCCTAATTTTTGGCAGCTTTTGCTGGGAAAGCATAAGCAAATACTATGGGAGACCCACTCCCCAATAATGGGACTTATGTTTGTAATATGCTGTACTGCATGGCTCTTGTAAGGGGCATTGCAAGTTGCTCCGTCCTAATTTTTGGCAGCTTTTGCTGGGAAAGCATAAGCAAATACTATGGGAGACCCACTCCCCAATAATGGGACTTATGTTTGTAATATGCTGTACTGCATGGCTCTTGTAAGGGGCATTGCAAGTTGCTCCGTCCTAATTTTTGGCAGCTTTTGCTGGGAAAGCATAAGCAAATACTATGGGAGACCCACTCCCCAATAATGGGACTTATGTTTGTAATATGCTGTACTGCATGGCTCTTGTAAGGGGCATTGCAAGTTGCTCCGTCCTAATCTTTGGCAGCTTTTGCTTGCAAGGCATAAGCAAATACTATGGGACACCCACTCCCCAATAATGGGACTTATGTTTGTAATATGCTGTACTGCATGTGACGCGCCCCCTGGAACGTGTGTACACGTGTGTGGGATACCCGGTGCCGGATCTCTGGGGTCTGTAGTCTCCATGGTGGTGACCCGGTCCCGTGGCTCAGGCTGGTCAAACCAGTGGCAATCTTTCTTAGGTTTTGAGGTTAATTGTCTGACTGCGCCACCCGTGGATTGCGGTCAGGGAGTACCACCGCTGCGAGGCAGACCGCTGAGGCTGGTGTTGTGTGCGCAGCATAAAATGGGATAACTCCCCTCGGGAGGAGTATATCCTCAGGGCAGTGAGTGTGGATGATGGGGGTGATGGTGCACGAGCGCAGCAGGAATGACTCAGAGTCTTTGCAGTGCAGTTCAGGGTCTTTACTGATGATTATAAGGTAGACCCTCCCAGGAGTACTGGCTAGCATAAGAGGCCTGGTCAGTCTGTGAGCAAGCAGGAGTTCCCCTGGCCAGGTGGAGTTGTAGGCCTCCCCGTCTGTCTGCACTCTTCCTGGCTGCCTTGCTGTAAGCGGGTAGAAGTAGCCCACGTCCCTGAGTGTACCGTGTAGTGCTCACCCGTATGGCTGGTGACTTGGGGCCTTCTGTTAGCCTCCGCTCCACGACGGCGGTGCTGGTCCCTTGCTTGTGACTGAGCCTCCGGGCTTCTATGGCCAGAGGACCTGAAATCCCCTGCCGGCTGGTTTCTGCTGCTGGATATATAAGTCCTCACAGCTTCGGACTCCTGTGTCCGGTTCCTATTGTCTTCTGCCAGGGCGAGCTCTGCTCAGCTTCCAGCCCCTGGTCTTTAGCTCCTAGCTCCTACAGAGCTCCTTGCTGTTACTTTCCCTTGCTCTCTCTCTGACTCTGACTGTTCTCTGTTCTCTGACTCACTCAACCCCACCCCAGATCCAGTTTATAAGGGCAGAATTCTCCCGTCCCAGGACTGGGGCAGGAGGATGTTGCATGTTTAAGGGATCCTGACCAGGAAACCTCCCACTTGCTCTCCGACGTAATCTCTATTACTGTGGTGACCAGACCCCTGGGGTGCCACACATGGCTCTTGTAAGGGGCATTGCAGTACCTCATAATTTTTGGAAAGCATTCCATTCACTGCTTAGGCCAACAGTGCACAGGAGACCCAGTTGCTATAAATGGAAAAAAAGGTTTAGTTAACGCCCTCTGACCTCCATGTCATTTCCAAGGGGCATTGGAGTGCCTCGAAATTTTTGGTAGGCATTGCACTCACTGTATGCCCTATAACTGTGTAGCCGAACCGCTCCTTTTGTTACAGAAACATATCCTACAAGACGTATCTGGTTGACTGGCCTGATATTGATGTGAATGGTCCCTGTTCCTCCTGCTCTTTCTCCTTTGCCACTACCTCATCCATCATTTATCACCTGAAGCTTTGTTTTAACGGGAGTCATAGAACTTGGATAGTAGCAGGAAAACATCCAGCAATCCTCAGAGGAGGTAGGATATGCGCCAAAACGCTGACCTCCTCAGGCCTAGCCGCTACTATATACATGCGCTTGCATTAAAACAAAACAAAGCAGATGCTAACTTCTATCATCCTCATCATGCTCCTCACCTTGGCACTCTCAACACCCCTGATGGAGAAGCCAGGGCCCACCGGAGGAGTCTGATAGTCCGGTGGGCTCGGCCAATACTGCCCTAAAGCAGGCCAGGCTAAGAAAAGTGTGGGAAAGGTTACCGGTACAAATAGGGGTGGCTGGGGACCGAGTATGGACACCCGGCCACCCCCGGGAGGCTGGGGAGCAAGCGGGGACACCCGGCCACGAGGCGGCTGGGGACTGAGTATGGATACCAGGCCGCCGACACAGCCATGGCGTGGTGGCCAGATTCCGCCTCCACATGCCTAAAAGGCCCAATTTAAAGTGCAAGCAAGCAAGCAGTATGGTATTGCAGCCTGGGGGTGGGTGGGTGGCAGGCTGCATACTTGCGGTTGCATTGCAAGGAATGGGAGAGGTACAATTGAACACTGCCCTGGGACAAGGACTTGAATGGGGATAGTTGCAAGTCTGCAATGACAGGTGCAAGGTGGGAGGCATCTTCGCATGTACCATGAACAGGGGTTTGGCATGCACACACTACAGCAGAATAGGCTCTCCTTCCCACTAAATGCACTGGGGAGGGCACAGGTAATGTTTTGGTATACGCGCTTAATCTTATGTATAAGGCACACCAGGACAAATAGGGGCGGCTGGGGACTGAGTATGGATACCTCGCTGCCGAAGCAGCCATGAGGTAGTGGCCAGCTTCGGCCTCCTCTAAACTAAAAGGCCCCATTTCAAGTGCAAGCTAGCAGTATGAATTGCAGTCTGGGGGTGGGTGAGTGGCAGGCTACACACTTACACTTGCATTAAAAGAAAACATAGCAGATGCTAACTTCTGTCATCATCATCATGCTCCTCACCTTGGCACTCTCAACTCCACCGATGGAGAAGTCAGGGCCCACCGGAGGAGTCTGGTTCTCTGGTGGGCTCGTCCAATGCTGCCTAAAGCAGGCCGGGCTAAGAAAAGTGTGTGGGGGGATGTTCCAAGGAGAAATGGGGGCGGCTGCGGACCGTTTATGGACACCCGACTGCCCCCAGGCGGCTGGGGACCGTGTGGACACTTGGCCGCGGGGCGGCTTTGGACTGAGTATGTACACCCGGCCGCCGGGCGGCTGGGGACTTAGTATGGATTCCAGGAAGCCAACACAGCCATGACGTGGTGGCCAGATTCCGCCTCCCCATGCCTAAAAGGCCCAATTTAAAGTTCAAGCAAGCAAGTAGTATGGTATTGCAGCCTGGGGGTGGGTGGGTGGCAGGCTGCATACTTGCGCTTGTATTGCAAGGAATGGGGGAGGTACAATTGAACACTGCCCTGGGACTAGAATTTGCATGGGGATAGTTGCAAGTCTGCATCTTCTGATGCGGCAAGGATCACTTATGATGGGCACACTTTTAGACAGTGACCTGGGAGTCAGAGATGCTTCCAGGGGTCTTCCCCATGCTGTTCCCATGTCTTTTCAGCACTTTATGCATGTGTCACACAGCACATGGCCAGATAAGGTTGTAAAATGTTCAAATGACATTTCCCGGTGAATGCATTTGTCATAGTTGAAAGCAATACAAAAGTGCAAAAACGCATAAAAAATGCTACTTGTGAACATAGCCAAAGGTGTGGAGGAGTATTTTTGTTTTTGGTCATTTATTTTAACTTATACACAAGTCTTTTCCCTGGAAAGGATGTTCCTTAACATATTTCACAGGAAAAAAGTTTCACTTTCGTTTTATTGTGAGCCTGTAAAAGTGGCTTAATACCTCTGACCACGTTGTTGACAGCAGTGACCTGGGGGTCAGAAATGCTTCCTGGGGCGATCCCCATGCTGTCCCCATGTCATTTGAGCACTGTCACTATCGTTTTGGGCACTTGTTAGGCTTTTAAAAGACTGCCGGGGGTGCCACCGCAAAAATGCTCGAGTCTCCCATAGACTAACATTGGGCTCGTTGCTCGGGTCGAGCACCCGAGTATCACGCGAGCTCGGCCCGAGCTTCTAGCACCCGAGCATTTTAGTGCTCGCTCAACACTAATAAGTATATATACATCATATAACTGTAGTAAGAATATGAGTAGGTAGAATGTTTAGAGATACAGAAGTCTAGTAAAAGCAATAAAAAAATAACACGTTATTACACTATTTTACAGATTGCATCGGATCAGATACCTCAGTTATAAGCCATCCACTACTATCAGAATGTAATCTTGGTTATTACATCTGCAGGCTTTAAGCTGGTGGCCATCTATTAGAGCACGGCATGGCTCTGTCTGCAGTTAATTCTTTGGTTGACTTTTAAGTCTTGCAAGATATTATTTTGTAGGTCTGTAAGTCTCGTCTGCAAGTATTAACCCCATTATATTTGGAGAAAAACACTTGCAAAATACAGTAAAATCAAAACTGATGTAAAGTTGTAATCATGTTTCTTATCTCAGTCTAGGGTCTATTAAATCTTGACAACACCTAAGGTTTAGAGATAAAGATGAAAAAATGTATCGATGTGCTGCATATCTGCCAAATTTAATATGACCAGATAATGTTCCAGAATCAAAGTTTATGACCAGATGAAAGTGAAATCTACAAACTATATTATACAAACCAAGCAAAGAAAATGTTCTACAAAGGTTGCACAGATTGCTTGCTTGCAAGTTTTCCTTGCTGTCTGATTTATTTTGTAATATGATATGTTACATCTAGTGTTGAGCATTCCGATACTGAAATATCGGGTATCGGTCGATATTCGCGGTATCGGAATTCCGATACTTAATTCCGATACTTTTACAATATCGAATACCGGAATCGGAAGTTCCCATAATGCCTGCGCTCTGCAGTGTCTCTGAAGGATGACAAGCTGGATGGCAGCGCTCAGCTGCGATCCAGCCTGTCATCAGAATGCCATCCCAGCGTGAGAGAATTCTCCTGATTGTTTAAAAGCCGGCGGGCGGTAAAAAGCCGCCGGCTTTTAAACAATCACACAGCCCCATATTGCTTCCCCGCAGCCTCCCACCCCGATCCTCCGCTCCCCTCGCCACGTCCCATCCCGATCGTAAGTTAGGACCGGGCGGGGAGCACAGCACCAAGGAGCGGGGAGCGAAGGACCCGGGCGGGGAAGCCGGCAGTGAAAAGACTTCACCGCCGGCTTTCCCGTTCTGTGCTGCGCTTTCCCGCCGGTTATTTCAAATGAATTGCTGTTCATTTGAAGTAGCAGCGGTGCCCTCAGAGGGTTCATGTGAGTTCATGCTTGACTGCATTGCATGAACTCACATGAACTTTCCCACGGTCGCACAGGTCAGCCACACCTCCCAGACCATCAGCCCGTCATGATTAGTGTGTGCGGGTGTCTTTGCGATGTCTGCGGGTGTGTGCGGTGTCTGTGCGATGTCTGCGGGTGTGCGCGGTGTCTGTGCGATGTCTGCGGGTGTGTGCGCGGTGTCTGTGTGATGTCTGTGCGATGTCTGCGGGTGTGTGCGGTGTCTGTGCGATGTCTGGGGGGTGTGTGTGTGCAGGCAGACATAGGCCGATGTGACACTACTACTCCCATCGGCCTATGTCTGTCCCCCGTCCACTCGTGCCAGCAGGATCAGCTCGATGGGAGCAGTAGTTCCCATCAGCCTGATCCTGCTATTTAAATTGCCCTACTGTGTCCCCAATAAATTTTAAATACATGTCATTGGTGGCCAGTGGTTACCTACAATAAATTAGTTCATACATTACCTGTCCCCGCCGATCGCCACCTAAAATAAAGTAAAAAAATAAAAAACTACACCTATGCTCACCTAGACACCTAATTCCCCGAAGCCATCGATCTCCTGTAATAAAATATAAAATAATAAACCACAACCTTATCCTTACCCCTCCGTATTAGTCCACGAGTGTCCCACGAAGATCTCCAGTTTAGAGCAGCCACATAGAATGTGACCGCTCTGAACCGCTGCCGCCGCTAGAATGACGGGGCCGTAAAGAGTCCCCGTCACTGCATAAGCGGGTTCGCCGGATTTCAGGCAGTGCTGCTCCAGTTAGCTCCTTTACGGCCCTGCTGTATCGTGAGAAATTCCCACGGTACAGCAGTGCCGTAAAGGAGGTCTCCGGAGCTGCGCTGCCTGAATGCACTCCGGTGACCTCAGTCAGTGGCTCCCGCTGCCGGGAGCGGACGTGTTCCCGGCAGCGTGAGCTTACAGCAGCCATGACAGCTGTCACATCTCCTGATGTGACAGCTGTGCATGGGAGATCAGCGCAGGAACGTGGACAGGTAACTATTTTTTTTTAGTAAACTAAGAATTAAATAAAATGGTGTGTTTTATTTCAAATAAATTATTTTTTTCTGGGTGTAGTGTGTGTTTTTCTTTTTAACACTTTGTAGGTTAGTAATGGGGGTGTCTTATAGACGCCCATCATTACTAACCTGGGCTTCATGGCAGCTGGCGCTGACATGAACCCCAACCCTATTACCCCCTGCCACCGCACCAGGGCAGTGTGGAAGAGCGAGGCTAAGTGCCAGAATTGGCGCATCCTATGGATGTGCCATTTCTGGGGCGGGTGACGACTGGTGTTTCTAGCCTGGGAGGGGGCCAATATTCATGGCACCCTTCCTGGGCTATTAATATCAGCCCCCAGCTGTCTGCCTAGCCTTTGCTAGCTATTAAAATAGGGGGGACCCCACGTCATTTTTTTGGGGGGGTCCCCCATTTTAATAGCTAGTAAAGGCTAGGTATTCAGCTGGGGGCTGATATTAGTTGCCTGGGAAGCTCCGTGGGTATTACCCCCTTCCCAGGCTTCAAACATCTGCCCCAGCCGTCGACTTAACCTCCGCTAGAGACTAAAATTATGGGGAACCCCACGCCAATTTTTTTTTTAATAAATCCTTTATTTTAACACTAAATGACAAGTACAGTAATCAACACTATCACTGTACTTCTTATATATGTGACTGACATGTTTCTATCTATCTAATCTATGTGTGATTCTCTATTCTTTCTATTCTAAATTGTCGGGTACAGATGCTGAATTGCCGGCCGGCTTTTTTAAAGAGACGGTGCATGAAAACACTAATATTTTTTTAAATAAATCCTTTACACTAAATGACAAGTACAGTAAGCAACACTGTCACTGTACTGTCACGGAAGATGAAGTGATCAGGCTCCTTGCATCTTCTCGCCCTACCACCTGCACCAGTGACCCTATTCCCTCACATCTCCTTCAGTCCCTTGCTCCAGCTGTCACCACTCACCTAACTAAAATTTTCAACCTTTCCCTCTCATCTGGTATCTTTCCCTCTTCTTTTAAACACGCCAGCATACAACCATTACTTAAAAAACCATCCCTCGACCAGAACTGCACGGCCAACTACAGACCTGTTTCCAATCTTCCCTTTATCTCTAAACTCCGGGAACGCCTGGTCCATTCCCGTCTAATCCGCTATCTCTCAGACAACTCTCTTCTTGACCCTTTACAATCTGGTTTCCGCTCTTTACATTCTACTGAAACTGCCCTCACTAAAGTCTCTAATGATTTACTAAAACCTAAATCTAATGGTCACTATTCCCTGCTGATTCTCCTGGATCTCTCTGCAGCATTCGACACTGTGGATCACCAGCTCCTCCTCACTATGCTCCACACTATTGGCCTCAAGGACACTGTTCTCTCCTGGTTCTCCTCTTATCTCTCTGACCGCTCCTTCTCTGTGTCTTTTGCTGGCTCCTCCTCCTCCCTACTTCCTCTTACTGTCGGGGTTCCTCAAGGATCAGTCCTAGGCCCCCTTCTTTTCTCCTTATACACCGCTCCTATTGGACAAACAATCAGTAGATTCGGTTTTCAGTACCATCTCTATGCTGATGACACCCAATTGTACACCTCTGCTCCGGACATCACCCCTGCATTACTACAAAAGACCAGTGATTGTCTTTTTGCTGTGTCTAACATCATGTCCTCCCTCTGCCTAAAACTGAATCTGTCAAAAACTGAACTACTCGTCTTTCCTCCCTCCACTAACCTACCTGTGCCCAATATTGCCATTTCCGTTTGTGGCTCAACCATTACTCCCCAGCAACAAGCCCGCTGTCTTGGGGTCATTTTTGATTCAGATCTTTCTTTCACTCCTCACATCAAATCACTCGCTCGTTCATGTCATTTACACCTCAAAAACATCTCAAGAATCAGGACTTTTCTTACCTTTGACTCAGCAAAAACTCTTACTGTAGCTCTTATTCATTCTCGTCTTGACTATTGCAATGCTCTACTAATCGGTCTCCCTCTTACTAAACTCTCCCCTCTCCAATCCGTCCTGAATGCAGCAGCCAGGATCATATTCCTCGCCAACCGCTACTCCGATGCCTCTTCCCTGTGCCAGTCATTGCATTGGTTACCCATCCAATATAGAATTCAATTTAAACTTATCACGCTTACCCACAAAGCGCTCCATGCTTCAGTAACCCCCTACATCTCCTCCCTTGTCTCAGTCTACCACCCTACACGTGCCCTCCGTTCTGCAAATGACTTAAAACTAAAATCCTCCATAATCCGAACTTCCCACTCCCGTCTCCAAGATTTCTCGCGTGCTGCGCCAATTCTTTGGAATGCACTACCCAGGACAGTTCGATTAGTTCCCAATACCCACAGTTTCAAGCGAACCCTAAAAACACATTTCTTTAGACTGGCGTATCGCCTAAACACACTCTGTCCGTCCCGGTTTTCCCCCATATTAAAATCTAATTCAACTTCGGGTTCATACCAACCATGCACATAATAGCCTCTGTCAGGACTGCACACATACTGGCTGACGACCAGTCCATGTATTATTATTTATCCTATTCAGTATATCAAGACTGCATTATACAATATATGTATTTTTTACCTTTTGTGTCTCCCCCACTTCCTCATAGACTGTAAGCTCGCGAGCAGGGCCCTCACTCCTTTCGATATGAGATATGCTTATTCTGTAGTGTCTGTATATGTCCCCCCTAAAATTTGTAAAGTGCTGCGGAATATGTTGGCGCTATAAAAATAAAAACTTATTATTATTATTATTTATTACTTCATATATATGTGACTGACATGTTTCTGTCTATCTAATCTATGTGTGAAGCTCTATTCTTTCTGTTATAAATTGTCGGGTACCGGTGTATGCCGCTGCTGAATTGCCGGCTTTTCATGTTTCACTGTGAGCACTGTTCCCATCGATTTGGGCAACCACCTCCCCCAATACATTCTACATTATTGTTAGTTGTTTTCCTTCATGTAGAATTAACCTACAAGGAAAGAAAGGGTTTATTTTCATTCCGATATTTGTGTACCATTGACTTGCAATGGTTTCCGGTATCGGAATCGGCGATATCCGATACTTTTTGGGTATCGGCCCGATCCAATCCGATCCGATATTTCCTGATATCGGAAGGTATCGCTCAACACTAGTTACATCTTATTTTTTTACTGGAACTGAAATATTGCTCATATTAAAGGTAACCTGTCAGTAAGATCAACCCCCTTCCCCCCAATCCGCATACATGGGCATGCAGGACTTTGAAATGTAAATCCATCGACACCTATATATCTTCTATCTGCTGCTAAATTCCCCCAAAACTGATATTTTAATTCATATGCAAATGAGACATTAAGTGCTTTGGGTGTGAAAGAGCACTTCAGTAGCCTTTTCCTCCTGAGCTTGTTTCACAGCCCAACACCAGCATTTATAGGTTGATTGATAGCTCACAGTCTGATTTCCTTTCTTGGTGCCTGACATCACAGCAACAGTGAGCTATAAATTAAGCTAAAGAGGCTCATGCTGGGGGACAGGAAGAAACTACATCAAGGGCAGAGGCTCCTTAAAGGGGTATTCCCATATCCAAGATCCTATCCCAATATGTAGTAAGTGTAATTAATATAATATTAGCAAATACCTACAATTAGAAATCTAGTATAATTCTTCTGATTCGCTATGTTGCTTACTCCATGTGCAGGACATTGCGGTAGCTTAGATATCCATGGTTATGACCACTAACTATTTGAATTGTTATAACCATGGATACCTAGGCTACTGCAATGCCCTGCACATGGGTTAAGTGAAATAGGTCAGAAGAACTATACTACATTTCTAATTGGAGGTATTTGATGATATTATTCCACTTACATTTTGTGATAGGATCTTGGAGATGAGAATACTCCTTTAAGTGTTCTGTCATGACCATAAACTTGATACATCATTTGCATATGAACTAAAACACAAATTTTTCAGGAATGCAGAAACAGATAAAAGATTAAGGTATCAATGGATTTACATTTTAAAGACCCACAGGCCCACATCTTCATTTTGGGGTGTTGATCTTAGCTACCCTTTAAATTGCACAGAATGATATAGCTGGGGGATGGATTAGGTATTTTGTCTCCTGTAGAGACTAGTGTATGTGCACCACAACCACTGGTGACAAATGTTAAAGAAGTTGTCCACTACTTTATATGAACCCCCCAATGTATCCCCCCGGGGCCCAGAAGTGTTTTTGTACATACCTTGCGGTGCCTTTTCTGCCTCTGAGAGGCGCTATCGCTGGCCGCTCAGAGGCATCACGTGACCCGTCACTGATGTCACGTCAAGTGAGGCGTGACATCAGTGATGTGCTAACTGCAGTGGATGCTGGGCTTTGGGTGGGGTTACCCCGTGTGTCACACTCAGCATCCACCACGCGCTTTCCCAGTGAATGAGGAGAGGGAGAGTGCACGGTGGATGCCGGGTGTGACATGCTGGGTAACCCCGCCCACAGCCCAGCATCCACAGTGGAACGCAGAAGTGAGTACCCCCTGCTGCAGCAGGAACTTGACGTGACATCAGCGGATGTCAGAGCCGGCTGCAGCCGGGGGTCACATGATGCCTGTGAGCAACCAGTGATAGCGCCGCTCACAGCAGTAACCGCACTGCAAGGGATTTAGAGAAACACTTATGGGCCCTGGGGGAATACATTGCAGGATCATATAAAGTAGTGGACAACCCCTTTAATCCCCTAATGCCACACATGTTTTAGTCTATAACCCATTCCTGACCAGGCCAATTTTTGTTATTGCACTTTAGTTTTTTCCTTCCCTTTTCCTTATTTTTGTGTTGAAATTGCAAAGTTGTAGTTTTGATATCACGTTCAATTAAGTGACTGCTGCTGTTCTACTAAGCTAAGTATCCTTTGATCCTACTTTATTTTCATCTTATTCTCTTTGTTGGTATAAGGAGGTACCTGCTAATGTTATTATTTCCAGTCAAATTTTCAAAAAAATTACCAGAAAAAGAGAAGAGAAAAAGGAGGATTAGCTGGTTGCAAACTAACATAGATTCTCAGGAAGTAATTTATCTGTATCTTAACTTATAGCATTGTACCAAAAGAATGAATATACAATGTTTGGACTTTCCTGAGTTGGTTTATCAGTCAAATTGTTTGCAATTTACGACAATTTCGATTTGGAACTTTTCTGTATCCAGAAAGCCCGTCGATTACCAGCTAGATCTTCGCCTCATGGATCAGTCCCTAGTCCGAATATTCTTTTTTGAAGATTCTATCCTATCGGGATAAATTGTCCATCTTGACAAGAGCCAGAAATTTGGCTTTTTACAATAGGAACAGTTATGCTTTTGTTCAGATTATTTAGTTAATACTCAAAAACCCAGAAAAAGATTAATAGAGATGAATAAAAGGATGTGTAGAGAGGGTCCGCAATATGCAATGTTACATCCTGTTAAAATTCAAGGAATTTTTTAATTAGCAGACTTGTATTTCCTTTCCATCCGAAAGGGCAATAAAGTAGCTTGATGGAAGGGGCATGGAGCTGTCTATGGAGAAAAATGATAAGTATTTATGTGTATCAATTGCTGATGTCAGATTTGGCGGGGTGGCTATGCATGATAGTTTGGGATTCATAACGTGACAGTTTTTACTGTTTGTTTTGAGTTGACAATTTGGAGGACTGGTGTTGATAAGATATGGGTTTGAGTTTTTTTTTTATTATTCTCTTTATTTTCTGATTTGTTTTTGTTTGCATGTGGGGTATGAAAGTTCTAACTTGGAAGATTAAAGGAATTAAGGACAAAATTAAACATTTTGCTATGTTGAATGAACTAATTAATCACTTACCAGCTATTGTGTGTATGATAGAGACACTTACCTTTAGACACAGCGAATTTATTGAATAGAAGATGGGTTGGTGATCAATTTGTTTATATGTATGTTTCTCATCCTGGGCCCAACCTGGGATATACAGTATGGCCCCATCCTGGGACCATTCTTAGTATACAGTATATGTCCACCATCCTGGTATATATGTCCACAATCCTGGTATATACAGTACAGACCAAAAGTTTGGACACACTTTCTCATTTAAAGATTTTTCTGTATTTTCATGACTTTGAAAATTGTACATTCACACTGAAGGCATCAAAACTATGGATTAACACATGTGGAGTTATATACTTAGCAAAAAAGTGTGAAACAACTGAAAATATGTCTTATATTCTAGGTTCTTCAAAGTAGCCACCTTTTGCTTTGATGACTGCTTTGCACACTCTTGGCATTCTCTTGATGAACTTCAAGAGGTAGTCACCGGAAATGGTTTTCACTTCACAGGTGTTCCCTGTCAGGTTTAATAAGTGGGATTTCTTGCCTTATAAATGGGGATGGGACCATCAGTTGTGTTGTGCAGAAATCTGGAGGATACACAGCTGATAGTCCTACTGAATAGACTGTTAGAATTTGTATTATGGCAAGAAAAAAGCAGCTAAAAAAAGAAAAACAAGTGGCCATCATTACTTTGAGAAATGAAGGTCAGTCAATGCGAAAAATTGGGAAAACTTTGAAAGTGTCCCCAAGTGCAGTTGCAATAAACATCAAGCGCTACAAAGAAACTGGCTCACATGAGGACCGCCCCAGGAAAGGAAGACCAAGAGTCGCCTCTGCTTCTGAGGATAAGTTTATCCGAGTCACCAGCCTCAGAAATCGCAGGTTAACAACAGCTCAGATTAGAGACCAGGTCAATGCCACACAGAGTTCTAGCAGCAGACACATCTCTACAACAACTGTTAAGAGAATACTTTGTGCAGCAGGCCTTCATGGTAAAATAGCTGCTAGGATACCACTGCTAAAGACAGGCAACAAGCAGAAGAGACTTGTTTGGGCTAAAGAACACAAGGAATTAGATATTAGACCAGTGGAAATCTCTGCTTTGGACTGATGAGTCCAAATTTAAGATCTTTGGTTCCAACCACCATGTCTTTGTGTGACGCAGAAACGGTGAACGGATGGACTTTACATGCCTGGTTCCCACCGTGAAGCATGGAGGAGGAGGTGTGATGGTGTGGGGGTGCTTTGCTGGTGACACTGTTGGGAATTTATTCAAAATTGAAGGCATACTGAACCAGCATGGCTACCACAGCATCTTGCAGCGGCATGCTATTCCATCCGGTTTGCGTTTAGTTGGACCATCATTTATTTTTCAACAGGACAATGACCCCAAACACACCCCCAGGCTGTGTAAGGGCTATTTGACCAAGAAGGAGAGTGATGGGGTGCTACGCCAAATGACCTGGCCTCCACAGTGTAACGGGTCTGGGAGGCGGAACCTCTGAGCTACTATACAAGGGGGCGGTCCTTGTAAGGGAGCGGTTGGCGACCAGGGAAGACGGGCAGGCAGTCACAGCAGGTGACCGGGACAGTCTCTGAGTGAACGGGCTGGAGGTCACGGCAAGTGACCGGGGCAGTCTCTGGATGAACGGGCAGGAGGTCACGGCAAGTGACCGGGGCAGTCTCTGGATGAACGGGCAGGAGGTCATGGCAAGTGACCGGGGCAGTCTCTGGATGAACGGGCAGGAGGTCACGGCAAGTGACCGGGGCAGTCTCTGGATGAACGGGCAGGAGGTCACGGCAAGTGACCGGGGCAGTCTCTGGGTAAAGGGTTGGTACGACCTGTGGCGGCTGATGGTAGACGTGAGCTCCCAGGTGAGCAGGCGAGAGTCTCTGGATAAACGGGTGGTCACAGCATGTGACGGCGGAGCCTCCAGGAAGACCAACAGACAGGCGGCAGATGAGCGCTGCCAGGTGAGCGGGCAGAAGTCTCTGGACAGGCGGGTGGTCACAGCACGTGACGGCGGAGCCTCCAGGTAGGCTAGCAGGCAGGTAGCAGATGTGCGCTCCCAGGTGAGCGGGCAAGCTGGTCCATAGACAGACTGACAGGAGTTGGAAGGCAGACCGTCGGACCTCAGGCAAGCAGGCAGGTAGCTGATGTGCGCTCCCAGGTGAGCGGGCAAGCTGGTCCTTAGACAGACTGACAGGAGTTGTAAGGCAGACCGTCGGACCTCAGGCTAGCAGGCAGGTAGCAGAATATCAGGCAGGAATAAGACAGCAAGCTGGCAGGAATCTGGCAGGTATCTGGCAGGTAACTGGCAACGGGACCTGAGGGCTGAAGCAGAGTAGTGAACAGTGCAACAACATTGCTCGGGCACCTCCATTTTGGAGGAGGTGCCTTATATATGGTGAAGTCCTCCGGCCATTGGCCGGGGACTCCTTAGAATGGCGCGCGCGGCCCCTTTAAGAGGGAGGGAGAGCGCGCGCCCTAAGCACAGTGGCCGGGAAGGAGCGTGCGCTGCCAGCAGAGCGGGAGGAGGACGCCGGGCACGGAGCAGAGAGGTGAGGGGAACAGCGTCCCTGCCTAGCAGAGGGCAGGGACGCCGGCGCTACAGTACCCCCCCCTTTAGGCCCCCCCTTTTTTAGGCCAGACAGAAATTTAGCAAGGATAAGAGGGGCATGGATGTTCTCCCGGGGCTCCCACGTTCTCTCCTCAGGACCAAACCCCTTCCAATCTACCAGAAAAAAGGTCTTTGCTCTTACCCTTTTGGTGGCAAGAATGTTCTCTACCTCAAATTCGTCCTCAGCAGAAACCGGAGCAGGAGGCGTACCTGTAGACTTGGAAAAAGAGTTAAGAACCACAGGTTTGAGGAGAGATACATGGAAGGAGTTAGGGATCCGTAAGTTGGCCGGGAGTTTCAATTTATAGGCCACCGGGTTGATCTGACTGATGACCTCCAGAGGACCGATGAACCGAGGCCCTAACTTGTAAGAAGGTATCTTGAGTCGGACATATTTAGATGAGAGCCAGACTTTATCTCCAGGACGAAATTGTGGAGGATCCAGGCGTTTTTTGTCAGCGTGTCTTTTCATCCGTTCGGACGACTGAAGGAGTGCGGATCGGGTACTCTCCCAAATGGAGGAAAATTTGCTAACGAGAGATTCTGCAGCCGGGTTGTCCACAGAGGTGGAGACAGGAAAAGGAATCCGAGGATGCTGACCGAAGACTACAAAAAACGGGGATTTGGAGGAGGATTCGCTCTCGTGATTGTTATAAGAGAACTCGGCCCATGGTAGGAGATCCACCCAGTCTGAATGATGGGCATTAACGAAGTGCCGGAGGTAACTGGTCAGGTTCTGATTGATAAGCTCCACTTGACCATTGGACTGTGGGTGGTAAGCGGAAGAGAAGTCCAGGGTGACGTCTAGCAGTTTACAAGTGGCTCTCCAGAAGCGTGAGCTGAACTGTACCCCACGATCCGACACGATGTGGAGGGGCAGGCCATGAAGACGAAAGATGTGACGAATAAAGTCTTTAGCTAGCTCGGGTGCAGACGGGAGGCCTGGCAGGTGAACGAAATGAGCCATCTTGGAGAAGCGGTCAGCGACCACCCAAATGACCGTACAACCGGCAGAGACTGGGAAGTCAGTTATAAAGTCCATTGCTATATGCTGTCAGGGGGCAGCAGGTACAGAAAGCGGAAGGAGGCGACCGGCTGGCAGATGTCTCGGAACCTTGTTGCGGGCGCAGGACACACAGGCAGAAACAAAGTCTATTACGTCCTTGTGCAGGGTAGGCCACCAGTAGTGCCGGGTAATAAGCTGGAGGGTCTTTTTCTGACCGGCGTGGCCAGCCAGTTTAGACGAGTGACCCCAGTGAAGGATCTTCTCCCGATCAGGTACTGATACGAACGTCTTTCCGGGAGGGAGACGATTTAGACTCACGGGAGCCACCTGCATTACTCTGGCGGGATCGATGATGTGTTTCGGATCTTCCTCGAGATCAGACACCAGAAAGGATCGAGACAAGGCGTCCGCCTTGACGTTTTTGTCAGCCGGGCGAAAATGAAGAACAAAATCAAAGCGAGCAAAAAACAAGGACCACCGGGCTTGGCGCGGGTTAAGTCTCTGGGCATGCTGGAGGTAAGCCAAGTTCTTGTGGTCAGTGTAAATTATTACCGGGTGAAGAGCCCCCTCGAGCAGGTAACGCCACTCCTCCAATGCCAGTTTGATGGCCAATAACTCTCGGTCTCCTATGAAATAATTGCGCTCTGAGGTGGAGAAGAGTTTATAGAAGAAGCCGCAAGTTACCATCCTCCCGGAAGATGATTTTTGAGTAAGTACCGCTCCGACTCCAGAGGAGGAGGCGTCAACTTCCAGGAAGAACTGCTTGTTGCCGTCCGGGCGATGCAGCACCGGGGCGGAAGAGAAGGCCTGTTTTAAGGAAAGAAAGGCCTCCTCTGCTTCGGGCGGCCACTCTTTGGGATTAGTACCCTTACGGGTGAGCGCGGAAATTGGGGCAGTCCGGGAAGAGAAGTGTGGTATGAAGAGGCGGTAGTAGTTGGCGAAGCCCAGGAACCGCTGAATGGCCTTCAACCCCTCCGGTCGAGGCCATTTCTCGATGGCAGACAGTTTCTCTGGATCCATTCGTAGGCCGGTCTGAGAAATAATGTAGTCCAAAAACGGAAGCGAGGTCTGCTCAAAGAGGCACTTCTCGTATTTAGCGAAGAGGTGATTCTGCCTGAGCCTGAGCAGGACCTGACGAACGTTCCTCCGGTGAGTCTGGAGATCCGGAGAGAAGACCAAGATGTCGTCCAGGTACACCACTACGCAGGAGTAGAGAAGGTCCCGGAAGATGTCATTGACCAACTCTTGAAAGACGGCAGGAGCGTTACAGAGACCAAAGGGCATTACCAGATATTCATAGTGGCCGTCCCGGGTGTTGAATGCCGTCTTCCATTCATCCCCCTGACGGATACGAACCAGGTTGTACGCCCCACGGAGGTCCAGTTTGGTGAAGATTCTAGCCCCCCTCAGACGATCAAATAACTCCGGAATGAGCGGAAGGGGGTACTTATTCTTCACCGTGATCTGGTTAAGGCCTCTATAGTCTATACAGGGACGGAGAGAGCCGTCCTTCTTTTTGACGAAAAAGAAGCCTGCTCCCGCCGGGGAGGTAGATTTCCGGATGAATCCCCTGGCCAGATTCTCCTCAATATATTCGGACATCGACCGGGTCTCAGCAGCGGATAATGGATAAATACGCCCACGGGGAGGAGTAGTACCGGGTAACAGGTCGATAGGGCAGTCGTATGGTCTATGAGGGGGTAGTGTCTCTGCCTCCTTTTTATTAAAGACATCAGCATAAGACCAGTAAGGAATCGGAAGTCCAGGTAGATTAGCTGGGGTAGGAGAAGGACGGACGGGATGGACGGGAACCAGACAGGTCTTATGGCAGTCCTGTCCCCAGCGAAGGACTTCTCCGGTCTGCCAGTCAAGCACGGGTGCATGTCTCTGGAGCCAAGGTAAACCTAGCAAGAGGGCGTGAGAAAGTCCAGGCAGAACATGAAAGGAGATACTCTCAGAATGCAGCATTCCCACCTGCAGAGTAATGGATTCGGTGATGAGTTGGATGGGGCGTGGTAAGAGACCCCCATCCACGGCAGCAACAGACAAGGGTACAGCCAGAGGTTTGGTGGGGATGTGGTATTTCTCTACCAGGGACTGTGAAATAAGATTCCCGGCTGCTCCAGAGTCAAGTTGGGCTAGTTCGAAATAACGGTTCTCCCCGCAGACGATTGAGACTGACAGCAGCAGAGATGGAGAGGATTTATTCTTGTCTAGGTCGACCTCTCTGAGTGAACCTAGACACAGGCGTTTCCCGACCTCTCCGGGCAGGCACGGATCCGGTGCTCCTTACTGCCACAGTAGAAGCAGCTCCCCTCGGCACGGCGTAAGTCCTGACGGGTTTTGACCATCTTGGTCTGGTCGACCTGCATAGGCTCAGGAGAGTGTACCTGGGGAGAGACGGAGGGAGTGACGGGTTTCTGAAAAGTAGGAGCTAGACATGGAAACCTCCTCTCACGGATGACCTCTTTGGCACGCTCCTGGAACCGTAGGTCAATCCGGGTGGCAAGAGTTATTAGGTCATCGAGAGTGGTAGGAATGTCCCGACCAGCAAGTTCATCTTTAATACGGCCGGACAGACCCTCCCAGAAGACGGATACCAGAGCGTCGTTATCCCAGGCCAGCTCCGAGGCAAGGGTACGGAACCGTATGGCATATTGGCCCACGGTGAGACTTCCCTGACGGAGGCGTAGCAGTGATGATGCGGATGAGGTCCTCCGTCCGGGTTCGTCGAAGACTTTCCGGAAAGCCGTGAGAAAGGCAGGCAAGTCGGACACCAGGGGGTCTCCTCTCTCCCATAGAGGATTTAGCCAGGCCAGGGCCTCCCCGGTGGGATGGGACATGATGAAGGCAATTTTGGCCCGCTCGGAGTTAAACTGGTGGGACAGGAGTTCAAAGTGCAGGGTGCACTGATTTATGAAGCCCCGAGCCTGGGCGGAGTCGCCTCCGAAGCGAGGAGGTGCAGAAAGCCGGGGTCCGGGGTAGGATACCATGGTATTAGTGGGCAGCGGAGCTGCCGGATTGCGAGTCATGGCACTGGCGGAGGTTGCTGGCGAAGCAGTCAGAGTGTCCAGGCGAGAATTGACATTCCGCAGGTGACCCAGGATGGACTCCTGTTGGGACCTCTGACGGGACAGTTCATGACACAGGTCCGAGAGCGAGGGAGCTTGGGTGCCACCGGGTTCCATGGCCCGAGCAAACTGTAACGGGTCTGGGAGGCGGAACCTCTGAGCTACTATACAAGGGGGCGGTCCTTGTAAGGGAGCGGGTGGCGACCAGGGAAGACGGGCAGGCAGTCACAGCAGGTGACCGGGACAGTCTCTGAGTGAACGGGCTGGAGGTCACGGCAAGTGACCGGGGCAGTCTCTGGATGAACGGGCAGGAGGTCACGGCAAGTGACCGGGGCAGTCTCTGGATGAACGGGCAGGAGGTCACGGCAAGTGACCGGGGCAGTCTCTGGATGAACGGGCAGGAGGTCACGGCAAGTGACCGGGGCAGTCTCTGGATGAACGGGCAGGAGGTCACGGCAAGTGACCGGGGCAGTCTCTGGGTAAAGGGTTGGTACGACCTGTGGCGGCTGATGGCAGACGTGAGCTCCCAGGTGAGCGGGCAGAAGTCTTTGGACAGGAGGGTGGTCACAGCACGTGACGGCGGAGCCTCCAGGTAGGCTAGCAGGCAGGTAGCAGATGTGCGCTCCCAGGTGAGCGGGCAAGCTGGTCCATAGACAGACTGACAGGAGTTGGAAGGCAGACCGTCGGACCTCAGGCAAGCAGGCAGGTAGCTGATGTGCGCTCCCAGGTGAGCGGGCAAGCTGGTCCTTAGACAGACTGACAGGAGTTGTAAGGCAGACCGTCGGACCTCAGGCTAGCAGGCAGGTAGCAGAATATCAGGCAGGAATAAGACAGCAAGCTGGCAGGAATCTGGCAGGTATCTGGCAGGTAACTGGCAACGGGACCTGAGGGCTGAAGCAGAGTAGTGAACAGTGCAACAACATTGCTCGGGCACCTCCATTTTGGAGGAGGTGCCTTATATATGGTGAAGTCCTCCGGCCATTGGCCGGGGACTCCTTAGAACGGCGCGCGCGGCCCCTTTAAGAGGGAGGGAGAGCGCGCGCCCTAAGCACAGTGGCCGGGAAGGAGCGTGCGCTGCCAGCAGAGCGGGAGGAGGACGCCGGGCACGGAGCAGAGAGGTGAGGGGAACAGCGTCCCTGCCTAGCAGAGGGCAGGGACGCCGGCGCTACAGTACCCCCCCCTTTAGGCCCCCCCTTTTTTAGGCCAGACAGAAATTTAGCAAGGATAAGAGGGGCATGGATGTTCTCCCGGGGCTCCCACGTTCTCTCCTCAGGACCAAACCCCTTCCAATCTACCAGAAAAAAGGTCTTTGCTCTTACCCTTTTGGTGGCAAGAATGTTCTCTACCTCAAATTCGTCCTCCGCAGAAACCGGAGCAGGAGGCGTACCTGTAGACTTGGAAAAAGAGTTAAGAACCACAGGTTTGAGGAGAGATACATGGAAGGAGTTAGGGATCCGTAAGTTGGCCGGGAGTTTCAATTTATAGGCCACCGGGTTGATCTGACTGATGACCTCCAGAGGACCGATGAACCGAGGCCCTAACTTGTAAGAAGGTATCTTGAGTCGGACATATTTAGATGAGAGCCAGACTTTATCTCCAGGACGAAATTGTGGAGGATCCAGGCGTTTTTTGTCAGCGTGTCTTTTCATCCGTTCGGACGACTGAAGGAGTGCGGATCGGGTACTCTCCCAAATGGAGGAAAATTTGCTAACGAGAGATTCTGCAGCCGGGTTGTCCACAGAGGTGGAGACAGGAAAAGGAATCCGAGGATGCTGACCGAAGACTACAAAAAACGGGGATTTGGAGGAGGATTCGCTCTCGTGATTGTTATAAGAGAACTCGGCCCATGGTAGGAGATCCACCCAGTCTGAATGATGGGCATTAACGAAGTGCCGGAGGTAACTGGTCAGGTTCTGATTGATAAGCTCCACTTGACCATTGGACTGTGGGTGGTAAGCGGAAGAGAAGTCCAGGGTGACGTCTAGCAGTTTACAAGTGGCTCTCCAGAAGCGTGAGCTGAACTGTACCCCACGATCCGACACGATGTGGAGGGGCAGGCCATGAAGACGAAAGATGTGACGAATAAAGTCTTTAGCTAGCTCGGGTGCAGACGGGAGGCCTGGCAGGGGAACGAAATGAGCCATCTTGGAGAAGCGGTCAGCGACCACCCAAATGACCGTACAACCGGCAGAGACTGGGAAGTCAGTTATAAAGTTCATTGCTATATGCTGCCAGGGGGCAGCAGGTACAGAAAGCGGAAGGAGGCGACCGGCTGGCAGATGTCTCGGAACCTTGTTGCGGGCGCAGGACACACAGGCAGAAACAAAGTCTATTACGTCCTTGTGCAGGGTAGGCCACCAGTAGTGCCGGGTAATAAGCTGGAGGGTCTTTTTCTGACCGGCGTGGCCAGCCAGTTTAGACGAGTGACCCCAGTGAAGGATCTTCTCCCGATCAGGTACTGATACGAACGTCTTTCCGGGAGGGAGACGATTTAGACTCACGGGAGCCACCTGCATTACTCTGGCGGGATCGATGATGTGTTTCGGATCTTCCTCGAGATCAGACACCAGAAAGGATCGAGACAAGGCGTCCGCCTTGACGTTTTTGTCAGCCGGGCGAAAATGAAGAACAAAATCAAAGCGAGCAAAAAACAAGGACCACCGGGCTTGGCGCGGGTTAAGTCTCTGGGCATGCTGGAGGTAAGCCAAGTTCTTGTGGTCAGTGTAAATTATTACCGGGTGAAGAGCCCCCTCGAGCAGGTAACGCCACTCCTCCAATGCCAGTTTGATGGCCAATAACTCTCGGTCTCCTATGAAATAATTGCGCTCTGAGGTGGAGAAGAGTTTATAGAAGAAGCCGCAAGTTACCATCCTCCCGGAAGATGATTTTTGAGTAAGTACCGCTCCGACTCCAGAGGAGGAGGCGTCAACTTCCAGGAAGAACTGCTTGTTGCCGTCCGGGCGATGCAGCACCGGGGCGGAAGAGAAGGCCTGTTTTAAGGAAAGAAAGGCCTCCTCTGCTTCGGGCGGCCACTCTTTGGGATTAGTACCCTTACGGGTGAGCGCGGAAATTGGGGCAGTCCGGGAAGAGAAGTGTGGTATGAAGAGGCGGTAGTAGTTGGCGAAGCCCAGGAACCGCTGAATGGCCTTCAACCCCTCCGGTCGAGGCCATTTCTCGATGGCAGACAGTTTCTCTGGATCCATTCGTAGGCCGGTCTGAGAAATAATGTAGTCCAAAAACGGAAGCGAGGTCTGCTCAAAGAGGCACTTCTCGTATTTAGCGAAGAGGTGATTCTGCCTGAGCCTGAGCAGGACCTGACGAACGTTCCTCCGGTGAGTCTGGAGATCCGGAGAGAAGACCAAGATGTCGTCCAGGTACACCACTACGCAGGAGTAGAGAAGGTCCCGGAAGATGTCATTGACCAACTCTTGAAAGACGGCAGGAGCGTTACAGAGACCAAAGGGCATTACCAGATATTCATAGTGGCCGTCCCGGGTGTTGAATGCCGTCTTCCATTCATCCCCCTGACGGATACGAACCAGGTTGTACGCCCCACGGAGGTCCAGTTTGGTGAAGATTCTAGCCCCCCTCAGACGATCAAATAACTCTGGAATGAGCGGAAGGGGGTACTTATTCTTCACCGTGATCTGGTTAAGGCCTCTATAGTCTATACAGGGACGGAGAGAGCCGTCCTTCTTTTTGACAAAAAAGAAGCCTGCTCCCGCCGGGGAGGTAAATTTCCGGATGAATCCCCTGGCCAGATTCTCCTCAATATATTCGGACATCGACCGGGTCTCAGCAGCGGATAATGGATAAATACGCCCACGGGGAGGAGTAGTACCGGGTAACAGGTCGATAGGGCAGTCGTATGGTCTATGAGGGGGTAGTGTCTCTGCCTCCTTTTTATTAAAGACATCAGCATAAGACCAGTAAGGAATCGGAAGTCCAGGTAGATTAGCTGGGGTAGGAGAAGGACGGACGGGATGGACGGGAACCAGACAGGTCTTATGGCAGTCCTGTCCCCAGCGAAGGACTTCTCCGGTCTGCCAGTCAAGCACGGGTGCATGTCTCTGGAGCCAAGGTAAACCTAGCAAGAGGGCGTGAGAGACTCCAGGCAGAACATGAAAGGAGATACTCTCAGAATGCAGCATTCCCACCTGCAGAGTAATGGATTCGGTGATGAGTTGGATGGGGCGTGGTAAGAGACCCCCATCCACGGCAGCAACAGACAAGGGTACAGCCAGAGGTTTGGTGGGGATGTGGTATTTCTCTACCAGGGACTGTGAAATAAGATTCCCGGCTGCTCCAGAGTCAAGTTGGGCTAGTTCGAAATAACGGTTCTCCCCGCAGACGATTGAGACTGACAGCAGCAGAGATGGAGAGGATTTATTCTTGTCTAGGTCGACCTCTCTGAGTGAACCTAGACACAGGCGTTTCCCGACCTCTCCGGGCAGGCACGGATCCGGTGCTCCTTACTGCCACAGTAGAAGCAGCTCCCCTCGGCACGGCGTAAGTCCTGACGGGTTTTGACCATCTTGGTCTGGTCGACCTGCATAGGCTCAGGAGAGTGTACCTGGGGAGAGACGGAGGGAGTGACGGGTTTCTGAAAAGTAGGAGCTAGACATGGAAACCTCCTCTCACGGATGACCTCTTTGGCACGCTCCTGGAACCGTAGGTCAATCCGGGTGGCAAGAGTTATTAGGTCATCGAGAGTGGTAGGAATGTCCCGACCAGCAAGTTCATCTTTAATACGGCCGGACAGACCCTCCCAGAAGACGGATACCAGAGCGTCGTTATCCCAGGCCAGCTCCGAGGCAAGGGTACGGAACCGTATGGCATATTGGCCCACGGTGAGACTTCCCTGACGGAGGCGTAGCAGTGATGATGCGGATGAGGTCCTCCGTCCGGGTTCGTCGAAGACTTTCCGGAAAGCCGTGAGAAAGGCAGGCAAGTCGGACACCAGGGGGTCTCCTCTCTCCCATAGAGGATTTAGCCAGGCCAGGGCCTCCCCGGTGGGATGGGACATGATGAAGGCAATTTTGGCCCGCTCGGAGTTAAACTGGTGGGACAGGAGTTCAAAGTGCAGGGTGCACTGATTTATGAAGCCCCGAGCCTGGGCGGAGTCGCCTCCGAAGCGAGGAGGTGCAGAAAGCCGGGGTCCGGGGTAGGATACCATGGTATTAGTGGGCAGCGGAGCTGCCGGATTGCGAGTCATGGCACTGGCGGAGGTTGCTGGCGAAGCAGTCAGAGTGTCCAGGCGAGAATTGACATTCCGCAGGTGACCCAGGATGGACTCCTGTTGGGACCTCTGACGGAACAGTTCATGACACAGGTCCGAGAGCGAGGGAGCTTGGGTGCCACCGGGTTCCATGGCCCGAGCAAACTGTAACGTGTCTGGGAGGCTGAACCTCTGAGCTACTATACAAGGGGGCGGTCCTTGTAAGGGAGCGGGTGGCGACCAGGGAAGACGGGCAGGCAGTCACAGCAGGTGACCGGGACAGTCTCTGAGTGAACGGGCTGGAGGTCACGGCAAGTGACCGGGGCAGTCTCTGGATGAACGGGCAGGAGGTCACGGCAAGTGACCGGGGCAGTCTCTGGATGAACGGGCAGGAGGTCACGGCAAGTGACCGGGGCAGTCTCTGGATGAACGGGCAGGAGGTCACGGCAAGTGACCGGGGCAGTCTCTGGATGAACGGGCAGGAGGTCACGGCAAGTGACCGGGGCAGTCTCTGGGTAAAGGGTTGGTACGACCTGTGGCGGCTGATGGCAGACGTGAGCTCCCAGGTGAGCGGGCAGAAGTCTTTGGACAGGAGGGTGGTCACAGCACGTGACGGCGGAGCCTCCAGGTAGGCTAGCAGGCAGGTAGCAGATGTGCGCTCCCAGGTGAGCGGGCAAGCTGGTCCATAGACAGACTGACAGGAGTTGGAAGGCAGACCGTCGGACCTCAGGCAAGCAGGCAGGTAGCTGATGTGCGCTCCCAGGTGAGCGGGCAAGCTGGTCCTTAGACAGACTGACAGGAGTTGTAAGGCAGACCGTCGGACCTCAGGCTAGCAGGCAGGTAGCAGAATATCAGGCAGGAATAAGACAGCAAGCTGGCAGGAATCTGGCAGGTATCTGGCAGGTAACTGGCAACGGGACCTGAGGGCTGAAGCAGAGTAGTGAACAGGGCAACAACATTGCTCGGGCACCTCCATTTTGGAGGAGGTGCCTTATATATGGTGAAGTCCTCCGGCCATTGGCCGGGGACTCCTTAGGACGGCGCGCGCGGCCCCTTTAAGAGGGAGGGAGAGCGCGCGCGCCCTAAGCACAGTGGCCGGGAAGGAGCGCGCGCTGCCAGCAGAGCGGGAGGAGGACGCCGGGCACGGAGCAGAGAGGTGAGGGGAACAGCGTCCCTGCCTAGCAGAGGGCAGGGACGCCGGCGCTACACACAGTCACCAGACCTGAACCCAATCGAGATGGTTTGGGGTGAGCTGGACCGCAGAGTGAAGGCAAAAGGGCCAACAAGTGCTAAGCATCTCTGGGAACTCCTTCAAGATTGTTGGAAGACCATTTCCGGTGACTACCTCTTGAAGCTCATCAAGAGAATGCCAAGAGTGTGCAAAGCAGTCATCAAAGCAAAAGGTGGCTACTTTGAAGAACCTAGAATATAAGATATATTTTCAGTTGTTTCACACTTTTTTGTTAAGTAAATAATTCCACATGTGTTAATTCATAGTTTTGATTCCTTCAGTGTGAATGTACAATTTTCATAGTCATGAAAATACAGAAAAATCTGCCACCCACCCTCCCCCAGGCTGCAATACCACACTGCTTGCTTGCTTCCACTTGAAATTGGGCCTTTTAGGCATGTGGAGGCGAAATCTGGCCACCATGTCATGGCTGCGTCGGCGGCCTGGTATCCATACTCAGTCCCCAGCCGCCAGGCGGCCGGGTGTCCACGCTTGGTCCCCAGCCACCAGGGGGCGGCCGGGTGTCCATAAACGGTCCCCAGCCGCCCCTATTTGTCCCGGTGTGCCTTATACACAAGCGCGCATACCAAAACATTACCTGTGCCCTCCCCAGTGCATTTAGTGGGAAGGACAGCCTAACCACAAACACGTGGACAAGTGAATGTGGCCAGGGATGGTCCATCTCACTGACGCCTTCACACTGGGTTAATATTGTGGAAGCCGGGACACAGTTGGACACTGGGATGCAACACGTCCTCCAGACATTGCGGGTCCTGGGTCAATCAGGCTTCAACACAAAGTTCAGAAGAAAGACAGCTGCAGTGGTCAGCCTCCTACACAATGAGTAAATTATTCATGATCATGAGGCCATCCATCTCCTTAGCTTTTTGTTCCTTGGAATGCAAGCGCATATATGTAGTAGTGGCTAGGCCTGAGGTGGTCAGCGTTTTGGTGCATATCCTACCTCCTCTGAGGATTGCTGGATGTTTTCCTGCTACTATCCCAGTTCTATGACTCCCGTTAAAACAAAGCTTCAGGTGATGAATGATGGATGAGGTGGTGGCAAAGGAGAAAGAACAGGAGGAACAGGGACCATTCACATCAATATCAGGCCAGTCAACCACACATGTCTTGTAGGATATGTTTGTGTACCAAAAGGAGCGGTTCAGCTACACAGTTATAGGGCATACAGTGAGTGCAATGCCTACCAAAAATTTCGAGGCACTCCAATGCCCTTTGGAAGTGACATGGAGGTCAGAGGGCCTTAACTAAACCGTTTTTTCCATTTATAGCAACTGGGTCTCCTGTACACTGTTGGCATAAGCAGTGAATGGAAGGCTTTCCAAAAATTATGAGAAACTGCCATGCCCCTTGAAACAGATGTGGATTACAGCGTACTAAAAGCATTCTACCCATTATTGGGGAGTGGGTCTCCCTTAGTATTGGCCTATGCATTGAAAAGCAAAAGCTGACTAAAATTAAGAGGAAATGCAATGCCCGTTGGAAGAGTCGTGGAGGTTAGAGGTAATTAAAAACAATATTTCAATGCCACTTGGAAGAGCTGTGGAGTTCAGAGTGGTTTAACAAGACTGCTTTAATGCCCCTTGGAAGAGACATGGAGGTCACAGTAGCTTAACAAGATGAATTTAATGCCCCTTGGAAGAGACGTGGAGTTCAGAGTGGTTTAACAAGACGGTTTTAATGCCCCTTGGAAGAGACATGGAGGTCCCAGTGGAATAAAAAGACAATATCAATGCCCCTTGGAAGAGTGGTGGAGGTCTCAGTGGAATAAAAAGACAATATCAATGCCCCTTGGAAGAGTGGTGGAGGTCCCAGTGGAATAAAAAGACAATATCAATGACCCTTGGAAGAGACGTTGAGGTCACAGTAGCTTAACAAGATGATTTTAATGCCCCTTGGAAGTGACGTGGAGTACAGAGTGGTTTAACAAGACGGATTTAATGCCCCTTGGAGGAGACGTGGAGCTCACAGTAGCTTAACAAGATGGTTTTAATGCCCCTTGGAAGAGACGTGGAGTTCAGAGTGGTTTAACAAGACGGTTTAAATGCCCCTTGGAAGAGACGTGGAGGTTTCAGTGGAATAAAAAAGACAATATCAATGCCCCTTGGAAGAGTGGTGGAGGTTACAGTGGAATAAAAAGACAATATCAATGCCCCTTGGAAGAGTGGTGGAGGTCGCAGTGGAATAAAAAGACAATATCAATGCCCCTTGGAAGAGTGGTGGAGGTCCCAGTGAAATAAAAAGACAAAATCAATGCCCCTTGGAAGAGTGGTGGAGGTTGCAGTGGAATAAAAAAACAAAATCAATGCCCCTTGGAAGAGTGGTGGAGGTCCCAGTGGAATAAAAAGACAATATCAATGACCCTTGGAAGAGACGTGGAGTTCAGAGTGGTTTAACAAGACGGTTTTAATGCCCCTTGGAAGAGACGTGGATGTCCCAGTGGATTAAAAAGACAATTTCAATGCCCCTTGGAAGAGTGGTGGAGGTTGTAGTGGAATGAAAAGACAATATCAATGACCCTTGGAAGAGACGTGGAGGTCACAGTAGCTTAACAAGATGATTTTAATGCCCCTTGGAAGAGACGTGGAGTTCAGAGCGGTTTAACAAGACGGTTTTAATGCCCCTTGGAGGAGACGTGGAGGTCACAGTAGCTTAACAAGATGGTTTTAATGCCCCTTGGAAGAGACGTGGAGTTCAGAGTGGTTTAACAAGACGGTTTTAATGCCCCTTGGAAGAGACGTGGAGGTTTCAGTGGAATAAAAAAGACAATATCAATGCCCCTTGGAAGAGTGGTGGTGGTCGCAGTGGAATAAAAAAACAAAATCAATGCCCCTTGGAAGAGTGGTGGAGGTCCCAGTGGAATAAAAAGACAATATCAATGACCCTTGGAAGAGACGTGGAGTTCAGAGTGGTTTAACAAGACGGTTTTAATGCCCCTTGGAAGAGAAGTGGAGGTCCCAGTGGAATAAAAAGACAATATCAATGCCCCTTGGAAGAGTGGTGGAGGTCGCAGTGGAATAAAAAGACAATATCAATGCCCCTTAGAAGAGTGGTGAAGGTCCCAGTGGAATAAAAAAACAAAATCAATGACCCTTGGAAGAGACGTCGAGGTCACAGTAGCTTAACAAGATGATTTTAAGGCCCCTTGGATGAGACGTGGAGTTCAGAGTGGTTTAACAAGACGGTTTTAATGCCCCTTGGAAGAGACGTGGAGTTCAGAGAGGTTTAACAAGACGGTTTTAATGCCCCTTGGAAGAGACGTTGAGGTCCCAGTGGAATAAAAAGACAATATCAATGCCCCTTGGAAGAGTGGTGGAGGTCCCAGTGGAATAAAAAGACAATATCAATGCCCCTTGGAAGAGTGGTGGAGGTCGCAGAGGAATAAAAAGACAATATCAATGCCCCTTTGAAGAGTGGTGGAGGTCCCAGTGGAATAAAAAGACAATATCAATGACCCTTGGAAGAGACGTGGAGGCCATAGTAGCTTAGCAAGACGATTTTAATGCCCCTTGGAAGAGACGTGGAGTTCAGAGTGGTTTAACAAGACGATTTTAATGCACCTTGGAAGAGACATGGAGGTCACAGTAGCTTAACAAGACGGTTTTAATGCCCCTTGGAAGAGACGTGTAGGTCCCAGTGGAATAAAAAGACAGTATCAATTCCCCCTGGAAGAGTGGTGGACTTCCCAGTGGAATAAAGAGACAATATCAATGCCCCTTGGAAGAGTGGTGGAGGTCGCAGTGAAATAAAAAGGCAATATCAATGCCCCTTGGAAGAGTGGTGGAGGTCCTAGAGGAATAATCAGACAAAATCAATGCCCCTTGGAAGAGTGGTGGAGGTCGCAGTGGAATAAAAAAACAAAATCAATGCCCCTTGGAAGAGTGGTGGAAGTCCCAGTGGAATAAAAAGACAATATCAATGACCCTTGGAAGAGACATGGAGTTCAGAGTGGTTTAACAAGACGGTTTTAATGCCCCTTGGAAGAGAAGTGGAGGTCCCAATGGAATAAAAAGACAATATCAATGCCCCTTGGAAGAGTGGTGGAGGTCGCAGAGGAATAAAAAGACAATATCAATGCCCCTTTGAAGAGTGGTGGAGGTCCCAGTGGAATAAAAAGACAATATCAATGACCTTTGTAAGAGACGTGGAATCCATAGTAGCTCAGCAAGATGATTTTAATGCCCCTTCGAAGAGACGTGGAGGTCACAGTAGCTTAACAAGACAGTTTTAATGCCCCTTGGAAGAGACGTGTAGGTCCCAGTGGAATAAAAAGACAATATCAATTCCCCCTGGAAGAGTGGTGGAGGTCCCAGTGGAATAAAAAGACAATATCAATACCCCTTGGAAGAGTGGTGGAGGTTACAGTGGAATAAAAAGACAATATCAATGCCCCTTGGAAGAGTGGTGGAGGTCCCAGTGGAATAAAAAGACAATATCAATGACCCTTGGAAAAGACGTGGAGGCCATAGTAGCTTAGCAAGACGATTTTAATGCCCCTTGGAAGAGACGTGGAGTTCAGAGTGGTTTAACAAGACGATTTTAATGCACCTTGGAAGAGACGTGGAGGTCACAGTAGCTTAACAAGACGGTTTTAATGCCCCTTGGAAGAGACGTGGAGGTCACAGTAGCTTAACAAGACGGTTTTAATGCCCCTTGGAAGAGACATGTAGGTCCCAGTGGAATAAAAAGACAGTATCAATTCCCCCTGGAAGAGTGGTGGAGTTCCCAGTGGAATAAAAAGACAATATCAATGCCCCTTGGAAGAGTGGTGGAGGTTACAGTGGAATAAAAAGACAATATCAATGCCCCTTGGAAGAGTGGTGGAGGTCGCAGTGAAATAAAAAGGCAACATTAATGCCCCTTGGAAGAGTGGTGGAGGTCCTAGAGGAATAAACAGACAAAATCAATGCCCCTTGGAAGAGTGGTGGAGGTCGCTGTGGAATAAAAAAACAAAATCAATGCCCCTTGGAAGAGTGGTGGAGGTCCCAGTGGAATAAAAAGTTAATATCAATGACCCTTGGAAGAGACATGGAGTTCAGAGTGGTTTAACAAGACGGTTTTAATGCCCCTTGGAAGAGAAGTGGAGGTCCCAATGGAATAAAAAGACAATATCAATGCCCCTTGGAAGAGTGGTGGAAGTCGCAGTGGAATAAAAAGACAATATCAATGCCCCTTGGAAGAGTGGTGGAGGTCCCAGTGGAATAAAAAAACAATATCAATGACCCTTGGAAGAGACGTGGAGGTCACAGTAGCTTAACAAGACGATTTTAAGGCCCCTTGGAAGAGACGTGGAGTTCAGGGTGGTTTAACAAGACAGTTTTAATGCCCCTTGGAAGAGACATGGAGATGAGAGTGGTTTAACAAGACGGTTTTAATGCCCTTTGGAACAGACGTGGAGGTCCCAGTGGAATAAAAAGACAATATCAATGCCCCTTGGAAGAGTGGTGGAGGTCCCAATGGAATAAAAAGACAATATCAATGCCCCTTGGAAGAGTGGTGGAGGTCGCAGAGGAATAAAAAGACAATATCAATGCCCCCTGGAAGAGTGGTGGAGGTCCCAGTGGAATAAAAAGACAATATCAATACCCCTTGGAAGAGTGGTGGAGGTTACAGTGGAATAAAAAGACAATATCAATGCCCCTTGGAAGAGTGGTGGAGGTCCCAGTGGAATAAAAATACAATATCAATGACCCTTGGAAGAGACGTGGAGGCCATAGTAGCTTAGCAAGACGATTTTAATGCCCCTTGGAAGAGACGTGGAGTTCAGAGTGGTTTAACAAGACGATTTTAATGCACCTTGGAAGAGACGTGGAGGTCACAGTAGCTTAACAAGATGGTTTTAATGCCCCTTGGAAGAGACGTGTAGATCCCAGTGGAATAAAAAGACAATATCAATTCCCCCTGGAAGAGTGGTGGAGTTCCCAGTGGAATAAAAAGACAATATCAATGCCCCTTGGAAGAGTGGTGGAGGTTACAGTGGAATAAAAAGACAATATCAATGCCCCTTGGAAGAGTGGTGGAGGTCGCAGTGAAATAAAAAGGCAATATCAATGCCCCTTGGAAGAGTGGTGGAGGTCCTAGAGGAATAAACAGACAAAATCAATGCCCCTTGGAAGAGTGGTGGAGGTCGCAGTGGAATAAAAAAACAAAATCAATGCCCCTTGGAAGAGTGGTGGAGGTCCCAGTGGAATAAAAAGACAATATCAATGACCCTTGGAAGAGACATGGAGTTCAGAGTGGTTTAACAAGACGGTTTTAATGCCCCTTGGAAGAGAAGTGGAGGTCCCAATGGAATAAAAAGACAATATCAATGCCCCTTGGAAGAGTAGTGGAAGTCGCAGTGGAATAAAAAGACAATATCAATGCCATTGGAAGAGTGGTGGAGGTCCCAGTGGAATAAAAAAACAATATCAATGACCCTTGGAAGAGACGTGGAGGTCACAGTAGCTTAACAAGACGATTTTAAGGCCCCTTGGAAGAGACGTGGAGTTCAGGGTGGTTTAACAAGACAGTTTTAATGCCCCTTGGAAGAGACGTGGAGTTGAGAGTGGTTTAACAAGACGGTTTTAATGCCCTTTGGAAGAGACGTGGAGGTCCCAGTGGAATAAAAAGACAATATCAATGCCCCTTGGAAGAGTGGTGGAGGTCCCAGTGGAATAAAAAGACAATATCAATGCCCCTTGGAAGAGTGGTGGAGGTCGCAGAGGAATAAAAAGACAATATCAATGCCCCTTTGAAGAGTGGTGGAGGTCCCAGTGGAATAAAAAGACAATATCAATGACCTTTGCAAGAGACGTGGAAGCCATAGTAGCTTAGCAAGACGATTTTAATGCCCCTTCAAAGAGACGTGGAGGTCACAGTAGCTTAACAAGACGGTTTTAATGCCCCTTGGAAGAGACGTGTAGATCCCAGTGGAATAAAAAGACAATATCAATTCCCCCTGGAAGAGTGGTGGAGGTCCCAGTGGAATAAAAAGACAATATCAATACCCCTTGGAAGAGTGGTGGAGGTTACAGTGGAATAAAAAGACAATATCAATGCCCCTTGGAAGAGTGGTGGAGGCGACAGTGGTATAAAAAGACAATATCAATGCCCCTTGGAAGAGTGGTGGAGGTCCCAGTGGAATAAAAAGACAATATCAATGACTCTTGGAAGAGACGTGGAGGTCACAGTAGCTTAACAAGACGATTTTAATACCCCTTGGAAGAGACGTGGAGTTCAGAGAGGTTTAAAAAAACGGTTTTAATGCCCCTTGGAAGAGACGTGGAGCTCACAGTAGCTTAACAAGATGGTTTTAATGCCCCTTGGAAGAGACGTGGCGTTCAGAGTGGTTTAACAAAATGGTTTTAGAGCCCCTTGGAAGAGACGTGGAGGTCCCAGTGGAATAAAAAGACAATATCAATGACCCTTGGAAGAGTGGTGGAGGTCCCAGGGAATAAAAAGACAATATAAATGCCCCTTGGAAGAGTGGTGGAGGTCCCAGTGGAATAAAAAGACAATATCAATGCCCCTTGGAAGAGTGGCGGAGGTCCCAGTGGAATAAAAAGACAATATCAATGACCCTTGTAATAGACGTGGAGGTCATAGTAGCTTAACAAGATGAATTTAATGCCACTTAGAAGAGACGTGGAGTTCAGAGTGGTTTAACAACACGGTTTTAATGCCCCTTAGAAGAGACGTGGAGTTCAGAGTGGTTTGACAAGACGGTTTTAATGCCCCTTGGAAGAGACGTGGAGGTCCCAGTGGAATAAAAAGACAATATCAATGACCCTTGGAAGAGACGTGGAAGTCACAGTAACTTCACAAGACAATTTTAATGCCCCTTACAAGAGCCATGCAGTACAGTATATTAAAAACATTATTCCCATTATTGGGGAGTGGGTCTCCCATAGTCTTTGCCTATGCCTTCCAAGCAAAAGCTCCCAAAAATTAGGACGGAGGAACTTGCAATGCTGGCAACACGGACCACGGTCACCCTGGTGGTATAGTGGTGGTGGAGGCTGAGGATAAGGAGAAGAGCAAAAAACAGCCGAAATGAGGAAGCGTATACCCATGTGTGGGTGTGAAGCGGTGCATGGGAATACAGCTCCCGAAATAACACAGTGGATTTGACTTTATGTTACTCTGCTGTCATTTGGTGGTGATGAGAAGTCTGGCTCAATCCAGCCCTTGTTCATTTTGATAAGGGTCAGCTTGTCAGCATTGTCAGTTGACAGGCGAGTGCGCTTATCAGTTATAATTCCCCCAGCGGCACTAAAAACATGCTCCGAAAACATGCTAGCGGCAGGGCAGGCCAGGACCTCCAAGGCATACAGAGTGAGTTCATTCCAAGTGTCCAGCTTGGATACCCAATAATTAAAAGGCACAGAAGAATCACGGAGAACGCTGCTACGGTCGGCAAGGTACTCCCTCACCATCTTTTGAAACTTTCCACTCCTTGTGAGAGTACCCCGTGCATCAGGGCCTGTAAGCTGGGCGGGTCTCAGAAAACTGTCCCAGAATGTTGACAGTGCTCCCCTGCCTCTGCTGGATTGGAGTTGCGTCTCTCTCGCCTGTACACCTTGGTTAGGCAACGAACTGTGACCTCTGTGGCTAGTGTGTTCAGATGGGAATTTTTTTAACAATTCTGCAGTGAGGGCCTTCTGGTACTGCCCCATTTTTGTAGACCTCTCCACCTCAGGAATAAGAGAGTGAAAGTTAGTGGGGGTCTAAAAGTGTCACCAACCAGTAATGACTGTCACCCAACATTTTGACAACGTGAGGGTCACGGTTAAAGCAGCGTGACATAAAGTCATCCATGGGTGCCAGACTGGTAACGGGCAAGACTTCCGTGTTCTCACCAAGATGACGACTGACCATGCTCTCTTCCTCCTCCTCCTCCTCCTCCCCCCTGTCCTCGGGCCAACCACGCTGAACCAACGGTATGACAGCTGTACAGGTACTACCGTCTACAGAGCATGATACCTGCTCCTGTTCTTCCTCCTCCTCCTCTCCCTCATTGTCCCCCAATGCACGTTGGGATGAGATGAGGCTGGGCTGTGTGTAATCGCCCGCTATGGCTTCTTGATCCATCTCATCATACTCTGGCTGCAATGCCTCCTCTTTAATTCTCTGCAGAGAGCATTGCAAAAGACAGACAAGTGGGATGCTGACGCTAATGATGGCGTCATTGCCACTCACCATCTTGGTGGACTCCTCAAAGTTTGTCAGAAAGGTACATATGTCAGACATCCAGGTCCACTCCTGAGGTCTTATGTGTGGAGTCTGACCTGAATATCGACTGCCTTGTTGCAGCTGGTACTCCACAACTGCTCTCTTCTGCTCACAAATCTTTTGCAACATGTGGAGGGTAGAGTTCCAACGTGTGGGGACATCACACACCAGTCGGTGTGCCGGAAGCTGCAAACGCTGCTGCAACACAGCAAGGGCGGCAGAAGCTGTAGCCGACTTCCGAAAATGAGCTGACAGGCGGCGTACTTTCACGAGCAGATCGGGGTACGATTTAAGAAACCGCTGAACCACGAGGTTAAGCACATGAGCCAGGCATGGTACGCGTGTTATTTCGCCTCGCCTCAGAGCCGCCACCAGGTTACGGCCATTGTCACACATGACCATGCCTGGATGTAGGTTCAGCGGTCTCAGCCACAGATCTGCCTGCTCTTTCACAGCTGTCCACAACTCACAAGCAGTGTGAGATTTATCACCTAAGCTTATCAGTTTCAGCACAGCCTGTTGCCGCTTGGTGGAGGCAGTACTGCAGAGCTTCCAGCTTGTAACTGATGTGGTGATATCTGAGATGGAGGCTGAACATGAGGAGGAGGAGGATGATGCGCAGGAGCTTTACACTGTGGGGGCAACTCTGACTTACATAGGGCCCGCAATCGGTGTGGGGAGGATGTGTTCCGTCCCAAGGTCCGACTGGGTCCCGGCTTCCACTATGTTTACCGAGTGTGCCGTCAGGGAGATGTACCATCCCTGGCCACAAGCACTTGTCCACGTGTCCATTGTCAGGTGGACTTTCCCAGTAACAGCATTGTTGAGGGCACGGCAGATGTTTTGGGACACGTGCTTGTGTAGTGCGGGGATGGCACACTGGGCAAAATAGTGTCGGCTGGGGAGCAAGTACCGAGGGACGGCCACCGCCATAAGGTTTCGGAAGGATTCCGTCTCCACTAGGCTAAAAGGCAGCATTTCCAATGCAAGCAGTCGTGAAATGTGCGAATTTAGGACTGTGGCCTGTGGGGCATTGGCTGCGAATTTGCGCTTTGGTTCAAAGGTCTGGGATATGTACAATTGAACGCTGCGGTGGGACGTGGACCTTGATGCTGTTTCTTGAGAAACTGCCATACAAAGTAAAGACTTAGAGGAGGGGGCATCTTTGCGTGCAGTATGAACAGGGGATTGCCTTGCACGCACAACAGGGGGTTCTCTTACACACACAACAGCGGAAGATGCAGTGGTGACACCCGCTGACACTGGTCGTGGACCCTGGGGTTCACCCCACAGAGTCGGGTGCTTTGCTGACATGTGCCTGATCATGCTGGTGGTGGTCAGGCTGGTAGTTTTGTCACCCCTGCTGATGCTGGCCTGGCAGGTGGTACAAATGGCCTTTTTGGGGTTATCAGCAGAGTCTTTAAAAAAATTCCAGACTCTGGAAGACGTACCGGTTGTACTGGCAACGTCTCTCGTGTTGGTGTTACGGGGAACGGTTGCCCACCTTCTGTCTGTGGCCACCACACTGCTTCTTCCTGCCTGTTGGGGTACTCTGCCTCCCTCCCCTTGTGTGCTGCTGGCCTCGCTCTGCGTGTCCTCCTGCCACGTTGGGTCAGTTACTAGATCATCCACCACCTCCTCCTCTTCCACTTCTGCACCACGGTCCTCCTCCTCACTTCGTGGCAATTGTATCTCGTCATCGTCTACCTCTTGTGACAAATTCTGAGCGTCGCCTTCCTGCGGCTGTGGCTGTACAAATATTTGGCCATCGCTACATGGGTTCTCCTCTTCCACCACTTCAAGCAGAGCAGGCGAGGGGCTCAAATATGGAAATGGACCAGTGAACAGCTCTTCAGAGTGTCCAAGTGTGGGATCAGTTGCTGTCTGACGACACTCGGCATGGTGGGAGGAAGGAGCATCTGGGTCAGAAGGAGTATGCGGTTGAGACTCACGGCTACTAAGACTTGACCGTGTGGAAGACAGACCGGAGTTGGTGGTGCCCAGGTGACTGGAAGTATTATCTGCTATCCAATTAATAACCTGTTCACACTAATCAGTTCGCAATAGTGGTGTTGTTGTGTGCTTCCATAGTAATTCGGTCAAGAACTGGGAGCGAGAAGATGTGGCTGTTGGTTGTGGCACATTTTCACCTTGGCCACGGCCCCGTCCTCTGCACGCATCATCACCAGAAAGTCCAGTTCCACGGCCCTTGCCACGCGCCTTGCCCATTGTAAATGAAGTAAAATAGCTTACACTCGCACTATCAATGGCAAAAGGGTAATAAAAAGGAGATTTGAACTGTGGAAGAGGAAAACCACAGTTCTATTTCTCTGGCCTACACCAGAATCTTTTAAACAGACATATTTGTGTCTGAACAGTCAGCGAGACACTCAAACTGTTTTTTTTCATGAAAAAAAGGAAAAAAGGTGGATAACACCCAGATTTGAACAGTGGAAGAGGGAAACCACAGTTCTAATTTCCTGGTGTATACCAGAGTTTTTTAAATAGATATATTTGTGTCTGAGCAGTCAGCGAGACACTCAAACTGTTTTTTTTTATGGAAAAAATGGAAAAAAGTGGATAATACAGAGATTTGAACCGTGGAACTGCAAAACCACAGTTCTAGTTATCTGGCCGAAAGCAGACTCTTTTAAACAGATATATTTGTGTCTGAACACTCACAGACACACTCAAATTTTTTTTGGGGGGGGGTGGGAATACCAAAAGGTTAATAAGACGGGTATTTGTACAGTCTGACTGAGGAAAAAAAAAAAGAGGATTTAGATGGAAAAAAAAGGATTTTTCCGGGCACCTGAGACCTGGGGCTAAGTCTAGCAAATTGAGCAGCAGCAGCACCCAGGACTGTAATGCAGTGTTTGTTGGTATAACCACTGCGTCTCCTATACAGCCTGCCTGCCTGCCTGATATCTGGGATGGATATTAGTCCTCAGAAGGACTGTTTGTTTGATTTTGCAGGCTTTACAGACCCTACACTACCGATTTTGCAGTATAAATCTCTCCCTAGCTCAGTAGCACTCTCCCTAGCTCAGCAGCACTCTCCCTACACTTTCTGATCAGGAGCGACTGTGTCCAAGATGGCGGCGCAAGGTTTTAAATACTCGAGGTGACGCTGTGCGGCCAGCCAATCACTGTAATGCCCACAACCAACATGACTGCGGCATTACAGTGACTGGCTGGCAATCCCTGCAAGTTCATTGGCTCTGTAAAGAGCGCCAAAGATGCTGGGCGGAGACCCGAGCTCCCGCCCGAGTAACCCGAAAATGCTCAGTGCTCGCCGAACATCCCAAGTAGTGAGATGCTCGGGCGAGTACCGAGCAGTGTCAACACTACTCTTGAGACTTTTTGTCATGGGGAAACAGAGCCTGTTGTGTTATTAAGTGATTTTAATAATGTACAAGATAATGGCCTTGATAGAGTAAGAATGGACAAAACAGCTAAAAATTCAACTCCAACAATAAATTTAATTACAGAATTGGGTTTTATAGATAACTGGAGGAGAAAATGCCCCTTTCCTAATCTGTATTCTCATTACTCTAAAACCTGTAATTGTTTTTTTTCTAGAACTGAGCTAATGATTTGGTGGCACAAAAATTGATTCAGTAAAATATCATGTTACATGTTAAATATCATGTTATATAAATATTGGATAATGCTTTGCTTTCAGTTATTTTTTTCCTGAGCCTATTTCTATATTCTAGATAAATCAAAATCAATCATCATTGGTTAATAATAATAATAATAATTATCTTTATTGAGATAGCGCCAACATATTCCGCAGCGTTTTACTATTCAGAGGTTCATATACAACAGACATAAGTAACATAGCTAAAGATAATACAATAATTAAAGCAAAAATAATGATGACCCTGCTCGGAAGAATTTGCAATCTACAATGAGGAGAGGGTGACACAAAGTACAGGGGCTTATTTACAATGATGGTCCAACCATCTTGAGGGGATGAGGGATAGATAAAGGCTGCATGAGTTTGTCACCAGCCAGCATTTGTAGTGCTTTTGGGTGCCGTGGAGTTTGGTGGAGACTTATGTTTGGAGAAATAATGAATGGGCTATAAAAATATAAAAGGACTTCAATTAAGGAACGTGATAGGCCACTATTAACAGATGCGTTTTTAGGGAGCACCTAAAACTGTGTAAGTTGTGGTTCATCCTAATTTCTTGGGGTAGAGCATTCCAAAGAAAAGGTTGAGCTTGGGAGAAGTCTTGGAGCTGGGAGTGGGAGGTACGGATTAGTGCAGATGTTGGCAAACAGTCTCAAATATCTAGTGCAATTAATAACTATTTTGAAATGAATGTAGATTCAACTATTTGTCTAAGGTTTAGTAGGCTTTTAGGGCCTGTTTTACTGGGTTTCTCATTAAGGAGATAAATAACAAAAAAGATCTTTCAGGGAAGAGAAGATAAAAGGTTTAACAGAAGGTTTAGACAAAGGAAAAAATATACTGCATGTAAATAATCCATCTTGAATAAATAGAGAACACTGGATAAAGGCTCAGAATAATTATGACATTATTATGACGCCATTCAATAGATATGAATAGGACCATGTTTAAAAAACATAAATTCTTGTTTGAAATTGGTGTCCCTAGCAAAGGTCTTGCAAATATAGGTTCTAATTTTATAGGGGTAATTAAGATAACAACTGGACTGGTTGTGATTCTGGAAGAATTTTGGAGATATTTGTTCAACATTTTAAAGCTGTTTATTCTTCCAAACTTTTAGATAAACAGTTCAGATTTGTCAGTTCTTAGAAGGGGTTGTCCTTCCAAAGGTATTCTTAGAGGATGTAATGGGCTTGGAGGTAGAGATGAGCAGTGTTCGACTCGAACTGTTCGCCAATCTCAAATTCGAGCTGTTTTGGGCGGTGTTCGAGCCGTTCTACGAACCCGAACGATTTACAAAAAATCCGGCTGTTCGAGGTTATGTTCAATAACTGTTCGTGCACCAAAATCTTAACTGGATTTTTTCACAGTAATACTGTTAATCAATGTTAATAGACAGTTTCAGTGTAGAGTGGGCGGGGGGAGGGGCAGGGGATGGATCTCTGCAGAAATAATGCCGATCTCCATTTTTTTTTTCTTTCCCGCATTTACAGTGGGGAGGTGCAGTCTGTCAGCCTATCAGCAGCGCACACACGCAGCGAAGTGCTTTTTTTCACACAAGCAAGGGCATGTGTCATTGGCTGTGTATGTCACATGTCCTTGCCCTATAAGACCCAGCCATTTTCCCCGTCGCCACCATTTTCTCACTGCTGCAGCTGAGTGTTAGACGGCACCGCTGCTGCTGTGGGCGCTATACTTTGTAACTGTGTGAATTGCAAGCGAATTTGCTCTTAAATAGACAGATAGGTTTAGGGAGTAGGGACTAGTTGTAATTGCAGCCCTTTTGAGGGATAGGTTACAGCAGTTCCTAGCACTTTTTGCCAGGCAGTTTTGTGCCAGTGCTGTGCAAGCGTTTTTCACAGCATTTGGCTAAATCTAGCTAAGCCAATCCTTTTGGGCCTCTAGCAGTGTGTGTTAGTCAGTGGAGTAGCCTATCTGTGTTGCAAGCTACACCACCTGTGTATCTAATACCAATTTTTTACTGCACCTAGCCAAGTAAAACCTTTTGGGCATAGTAGCCGTGTCTGTTACGCGTTGGAGTAGCCCATCTGTACCAAGCTACACCACATTTGTATTTAATAACAATTTTTTACTGCATCTAGGCAAGTAAAACTTTTGGGCATAGTAGCAGTGTCTGGTAGTCAGTGGAGTAGCCCATCTGTACCAAGCTACACCACCTTTGTATTTAATAACAATTTTTTACTGCATGTAGCCCAGTAAATCCTTTGGGCCTGTAGCAGTGTCTGTTACTCATTGTAGTAGCCCATCTGTACCAAGCAACACCACCTTTGTATTTAATAACAATTTTTTACTGCATCTAGCCCAGTAAATACTTTTGGGCCTGTAACAGTGTCTGTTACCCATTGTAGCAGCCCATCTGTACCAAGCTACACCACCTTTGTATTTAATAACAATTTTTTACTGCATCTAGCCAAGTAAAACCTTTTGGGCATAGTAGCAGTGTCTGGTAGTCAGTGGAGTAGCCCATCTGTACCCAGCTACATCACCTTTGTATTTACTAGCAATTTTTTACTGCATCTAGCCAAGTAAAACCTTTTGGGCATAATAGCAGTGTCTGTTACTCATTGTAGTAGCCCATCTGTACCAAACTACACCACCTTTGTATTTAATAACAATTTTTTACTGCATCTAGCCCAGTAAATACTTTTGGGCCTGTAGCAGTGTCTGTTACTCATTGTAGTAGCCCATCTGTACCAAGCTACACCACCTGTGCATCTAATAAAATTGTTTTACTGCATCTAACCCAGCCAATCCTTTTGGGCTAGTACCACAGTTTGACCACTCAGCTCTGCTCGTTATCCATCCATTGTTTTTTGTGCAAACAACTACAGAGTTGTCAATTAGTTAACCACCAAAATGAGTGGAAAAAGGCCTGCTGCTGGTGGAAAGGGGAATAGGCGTGTTGGAAAGAGAAAAAAAGGTTGTGTCCGTGGGGTAGGTGTTAAAGCAACAGTAACATCTGCAGAAGAAAGACCATCTTCCAGCCAAACTAAGATGTCTACTTCTTTTCGTGGACAATGTGATACGATCCCTTTCTTACGGACACGCCCATCGCTACAAATTCCAGATGAGGCACAAAAACAGCAGGTGCTTCAACGGATATCAAGTGCTCCTTCAAGTGGGCTCTCCTCCACCTCAACTTCAACATCACAAATACTCCAGTCCTCAGAGGTGTCACCCCAATCGCACTTGCTTCCTCACAGCTCCCAAGTCTCCAGCTGCCGTCTGAGTATGGGGTAGCACAGATGGTTGAGTCTGCAGAGCTGTTTACTCATACTATAGCCTGGGAAACGGAGGTCTGCTCCAGAGCTTCTGTTAATCCAGACGAGGAAATGATCAGCACTGATGTCCAGAATCTTTATGAGTTGGATCCAGGACCAGATGAAGAAGGTTCTGAGCATAATGTAGACCCTCGTTCCCAAACTGTAACTCCTGTTGGTGGAAACAATGATGAAGACGATGATGAGACTCAAATATCTGATTGGAGCGACAACTTGACTTTTCGGTCAGGGCAGTAAGAGGTTGGCTGTGAGGACGACGGGTGTGAGAGCACACAGGGTGATGATGATGAGGTTGGAGATCCCACTTACTGTCAACCCACAGTCAGCCAGTCGATGAGGTCAGCAGAGGAGGTGGAGGAGGATGCTATTAACGACGAGGTTAGGTTGCGCCTTCCTTGACAGAGACGGAGTACTGGAAGCACGTCAACAACTGCATCCTCAACCACAACTCTGCCTCTCACCACAAGTCGTGGTGGCTCTTCAGGTCGCATGGGCTCTAAGCCTTGCATAGCCTGGGCATTTTTTCAGATCGATAAGTATGACCCAACTCGTGTTATCTGTAATATTTGTCACCAAAAGCTAAGTAGAGGCCAAAAAATCCATAGTTTGAGTACTTCATGAATGAACCGTCACATGGATATGAAGCATAAGTTGCAGTGGGAAGCTCACTGTGCTACAATGCGGCCTAGTGGGCCGGGCCAACCACCGTCTGCCCCCTCTTGTGCATCCGCGGCCTCTTCATCCTCTGTGACTGGGGGGACAGCAGTCACACATGTTTTTGGACGCAGACCTGCCACCTCTTTACCCGCAACAGCCAGTGTGATTGGCAGGTCATCATTTCATTTGGAAGTGGAAACACCAGCTGGTGTTGAGCGCTCTCCGACATCAAGAGCACCACCTTTGGATCAAGGCAACCTAACTTTTCCGCCTGCATCTTCCTCACAGACCGGCAGTTTGCCGGGGACACCCTACTCAACCCCGTCTTAGCACAACAGCCAGCCCTCGGTCCCTCAGATGTGGACAAGTAAAAGACCATTTCCTCCTAGCCATGACAAAGCTAAGAGGTTGAATTTCACCATCTGCAAGCTGTTGGCTACAGAAATTCTGCCTTTCCGCCTGGTGGACACAAAGGATTTTTGAAACCTTATGTCCGTCGCAGTGCCCCAGGAGCAGATGCCCAGTCGGCACTACTTCTCAAAGAAAGGTGTGCCTGCGCTACACCAGCATGTCGCACACATCACCGCTTCTTTGAGAAACTCTGTGTGTGACAGGGTGCATTTCACCACAGACACTTGGATGAGTAGGCATGGACAGGGGCGTTACATGTCGCTGACTGGGCACTGGGTAACTATGGTGACAGCAGGACACGGGGCTGCTGTCCAAGTCTTTCCGTTCCCACGAGTTGTGCGTCAATCCTCTTTATCTAGAAGTTCCTACACTGCTTCTGCCTCCTCAATCTCCTCTCGGTCCTCCACCTGCACCCAAAGCCTGTCTGGTAATGCCACACGCTTTCTAACTGCGCAGAACGAATCCTGCACACCTCCTTACTATGCTGGCAGCAGGGCTCAACGGCATCAGGCGGTGTTTACTTTGAAATGTCTGGGAAATGTGAGTCACACAGCTGAAGAGTTGTGGTCAGCTCTGGAGACCCAGTTTCATGAATGGTTGTCTCCACTGGACCTGCAACCAGGGAAGGTCGTGTGCGACAATGCTGCAAACCTGGGTGCGGCCCTTCGCCGGGGCAATGTCACACACGTGCCTTGTATGGCTCACGTGTTGAACCTGGTTGTCCAGCAATTTTTAGCCCACTATCCCGGACTAGATTGCCTTCTGCAGAGGGCACGGTCGCTGTGTGCTCACTTCCGCCATTCGCATCCCGCAGCTCAACGACTTACATCTCTACAGAAGTCGTTGGGCCTGCCAGTTCATCGGCTGAAATGCGATGTGCCAACACGGTGGAATTCAACTCTGCGCAAGTTGCAGCGACTGTGGCAGCACTGACAAGCCCTGGTGCAATACGTTCTGACATATAGCCTGGGCCAACGAGATCCAGAGGTGGGGCAAATCACGCTGCAGGAGTGGTCTCAAATCAGGGACCTATGCACTCTTCTGCACAGTTTTGAAATGGCGACGAAGATGTTTAGTGCTGACGATGCCATTATCAGCATGACTATTCCGGTGATCTACATGCTGGAGCACACGTTAAACAGAATTCGGAGTCAGGTGGTGGGACAAGAGGAGGTGGAGGAAGTAGAGGAGGAGTCGTATGCAGAAAGGATAACATCTCCAAGGTCCAGACGGTCGACAGCACGAAGGCGGCTGGCATGGGAGGGTGGGGGAGAGGGATTAACCAGGGTGCACGGTAGCAGCCAAACTGTTGAGGAAGGTGCAGGAGCCGAGGAAGAAGTGGAGGACAAACTGGCGATGGGCATGGAAGACTCATCAGATGAGGGAGACCTTGATCGCATTTCTGTTGTGCGAGGTAGGGGGGAGAGGGCAGAGGAAGGAAGCATGATTCTTACCTCGCTACCAACACAACAAGGACTTGGTCCTCATGGATGCGCAAGACACATGAGTGCCTTCTTGCTGCACTACCTGCAACATGACCCTCAGATTGTCAGAATTCGAAGTAATCCCGACTACTGGATTGCCACACTCTTAGATCCCAGGTACAAAAGTAAATTTGCCGAAATAATTCCTGCCATAGAAAGGGATTCACGCATGCAGGAGTATCAGCAGAGGCTGTTGCAGAATCTTACATGTGCTTTTCCACAAAACACCAGTGGTGCACGTAGTGAATCTCACAGTTCTAACTTGCCAACCGTGGGACTGTCGAGTCTTCATCACTCAAACCGTAACAGCAACACAGTATCTGCTGGTAACAGCAATTTTGTGGAATCGTTTCACCACTTTTTTAGACCATCCTTTGCAAGGCCACAGAAGACAAGAAATCTGACACATAGTCAACGCCTAGAGAGGATGGTACAGGAGTATCTCCAAGTGAATATCGAAGCCATGACTGTGTCACCGGACCCTTGCTCATTTTGGGCTTCCAATCTGGAAAAATGGCCGGAGATCTTGTCATGCCCTGCAGCCAGCTTTCTCTCTGAACGTGTGTTCAGCGCTGCTGGTGGTGTGCTGACAGATAAGCGCACGCGGCTGTCCACTGAGAATGTAGACAGACTCACGTTCATAAAGATGAACAAATCATGGATCCGCAAGCACTTTTCTACCCCTGTATCATCCTGGGGAGACTAAAAGCTTGAGGATTTGGTAAAATTACCTCACCAACCGTTTTAAGCAACTCTGGGGCAATTGATGCCACTTAAGTGGTGTCTGTGCCACTTTTTTTGGAAAAAATGGAGACTCTTTTTGGAGTCCCCTTGCTGTGTTTTACGTGACGTTGGATCGTAAATTCCAGGTGGGTCGGGTCTCCCCCCCCCCCTTTTAACCGTAAGAAACTACATACACTATGGCTTTGGGTAACACAGATTGTTGAGTCTGAAGAGCTGTTTACTCATACTATAGCCTGGGAATCAGAGGTCTGCTCCAAAGCTTCAGTGTCTGCTATTCAGTGGGGTAGCCACCGCCTGTAGATCTAATTACAAATTTTTAACTGCATCTAGCCCAGGCAATACTTTGGGCCTAGTAGCTGTGTCTGCTAGTCCGCGGAGTATCCCAGCTGTTAAGCAAGCTACACCACCTGTGGTTTGGCCACTTAATTTTTTCAAAGGAAATGCTTTGGGCCCCCGGGACACTAAGTGAAGAGCATCGGGGCGGTGCCCCAAGGCAAAGGGGCTGGGACTGGCGGTAGCACGCCTTGCGGTGGACCGCCAAGCTCGATCCTTATAAAAGCTTTTTAACTGCAGCAGCTTTAGTGGACGCTACTGGAGCTGGAACTCTTTTTTTATTTTATATAAAAGTACAAAAACAAAACACAAATATAAACCACAAATACAAACATTATACAAGAAAAAACAAAAACCCCAGCCCAAATCCAAAATTATACAGAGTCCAACAAACTAACACATGACACTTGACACTAAACACAAGACACAAAAAGTCTTCGTTTTTTCAAAAGACCCACAGCAAGGGAAGACCTTCCATACCTACCAGCCAGGCCATGCCCTAAAGCGCACTAGACCCCTAACATCCGCAACATTCTTGCCTGCACATTCACACCTAACCCCAAAAAGGAAAACTAAATAACTGACCTGGACAAAACTAACACTCTACATCCAAATTTTTTAATTTTTTTTTATTTATTTCCCCCCCCCACCACCATTTTTAAACACCCAAGGTCCCACGAAAGTCTGTGGCCTCTTAACACCAACAAGGTCCCACGAAAGTTTGCGGCCATATGCGCGCAAAAAGGGTCCTTTTTCCCGCATCCCGCAGGATGTCCATTTTTCTTTTTTTACAAAAACACCCCTTCCCCCACCCAACCTAAAACTACACCCCCCCACACGCAATACACATACAGTATATATACATACAATACACATATACATACAATACACAACATAAAAAGTCTGTTTTAACACTTAGCAGTAACATGATAATTTAACCACAAAGAATCAACCATAAATCAAAAATCAGACCCAAGTTCAGTGCTTGCAAGCCCTATATTCCGATTCCGATACCGCAAAACAAAAAACTACAATGTGAGGGGAGCAGCCCACCACCAGGAAACTGGAGACTACAGAGGCTCTCACCCTAATCTAACACACAACACCCTGTCCCTCCCTATTGAAAAACAAACAAACAAAAAAAACAAAACAAACCTGTCCCTACCGCCCTACCAATCTTTCCCTTCCTGTCCCTACCTGTCCCTCACTGACCCTCACTACCAACCTAATACTAAACTGCCTATCCCTGATGACTGTCCCTGTCTGTCCCTCCCTGACCCTACACAACTACCTGAGCCTACAAATAAATATAAAGTATAGAAGGAGTCTAACTCACCCTATCACAGACACACGTAACCTAACTCTCCCTAGGGCACATTGAATGAGAACCCCCTCCATAGAAGGGAAGCCCTCCCTGCACCCAGCCTCTCATACTCCAGCAAGCGCGCTTTTGCCAGGTCACCCAGGATTTTCCTAATCACCTCTTCCCAGGGGAGAGCTTTCTGCTGGGTGGACACTAAGCACCGTGCGTTCCACGTGTAAAACCTAGTCACTAAGCTAACTAAGAAAACAGTGCCCCGATCTCGGCCACCAAGGGACATGAATGCCCCATAGCCCCACTCCACATAGGAAAGGCCTGCCAGCCTGGCCAGCCAATGGAAGCACCCGCCCTACTGTAGACCTCTGTATTAAAGGGACACCGAAGCAGGAAGTGCTCCATGCTCTCAAGCATGCCGCCACACTCCTCGCGGGGACAATCCCGGTCATCAGAGTTCCTGTACTTCAGGTTGTCACTCACATACAGTCTCCCATGGAAGCAACGCCAAGCCAAGTCCCAAAACTTCAAGGGGATCCGTTTAGAGTTCAATAACCCAAGCCCTACCTCCAGATCCCGGCTCAGGCAATCCTTGAGCGCCAGGGGCTTCTGAAAGTGGGTCAACAGGACCCTATTGTCAAGTAACCTCCTTGACAAGGTCCTGATCTCCCACACTCCCAGACCCCACCGACGGATCATCTTCAGAACCGGGGTATCATAAGCCGGAAGATGCCCATGAGGCGTTCGAAGGTCCTTCACCTGCCCTCCTGTCTCCCATTCCTGGAAGAAAGGCCAAAACCACCTCCTACAGGAGAATACCCACGGAGGAGCCCTCTATACCCAGAGGTTGGCTATGTTTGCCTTAATAATGGTGTTTACTAGGAACACGACTGGGTTGACCATACCCAACCCTCCTAGTCTACTCGTGTGGTACGTGACCTCCCTCTTGATTAGGTTCAGCCTATTCCCCCATAATAGTTGGAAGAACAGGCTGTAGACCTGTGTCCAAAGAGGCTCTGGCAAGATGCAGATGCTGCCCAGGTATATTAGTAAAGGGAGCAAATACCCTTTGGCCAGGCTAACCCTTTCCCTCAGGGTCAGGGACCAACCCTTCCACTGATCCACCTTCTGGGCGGCAATCTTAAGTCTGCCCTCCCAGTTTTGCTGAGGGTAGTCCCCCGGGCCGAAACTGATACCTAGTATTTTTGCTGTGACCTGAGGCCCTGGAAAGGTGTCCGGGAGATCAAAACTAGGATCTCCCCCTCCCAGAAAGAGACTTTCACACTTATCCCGGTTGATCATGGACCCGGATGCCACCGAGTAGCGCTCAACCTCAGACATGACCCAATCTGCCTCCCCTCTCGAGGTTACAAAAAGGGAAATGTCGTCGGCGTATGCCACTACCCTCAAGGTGGCATCTGGCTCTGCCTGGTCCATCCCAACTCCCACCAACAGTCCGCGCTCCACCCTCCTTAGAAGGGGGTCGATCGTAAACACGTATAACAGTGGGCTCAGAGGACAGCCCTGGCGGACACCAGACTTCACCTCAAAAGGGGGTCTGACCCAACCGTTCACGAGCGGAAAAGTCTCTGCCCCATTGTATAAAACTCTCAACCAATCAACAAACCTCCCGGGCAGACCGTACCTCAGAAGGACGGAACAGAGGTACTCGTGGTTAACCTGGTCAAAGGCTTTCGCCTGGTCTAAGGACAGCAAGTACCCCTTCTAGTGACCAGCCCTGCTCTGCTCCACTGCCTCTCAGACACCGAGCACAGCACTAAATGTGCTGCGGCCTGGAACAGAGCAGTGCTGGGCCCCCGAAAGGAGCCGAGGTGTGAATTTCACCAACCGATTAAAAAGCACCTTTGCCAGAACCTTTCGGTCCATATTGAGAAGCGCTATGGGACGCCAATTCTCAATACAGGACGAGTCTTTACCCTTTGACAAAATAATCAGGGCTGACTTCCTCATTGAACTGGGCAGAGCGTCTGAGGAGAGACACTCATTAAACACCTCAGTCAAGAGGGGGACTAAGGAGTCCCTAAAAGTCTTGTAAAACTCGGATGTTAAGCCATCCGGACCAGGCGACTTTTTGGGCCGGAGCCCATCAATCGCCCGTCTCACTTCCTCTTCCCTGATTGCTTCTGCCAAAACATGAAGAGAGGGGTCATCCCCTGGCTCAGGGATGGTTTCAGCCAGGAAAGCCGACATCTCATCCCGATCAGGTTCCCTCCTCCCCAAGAGGTGCGAGTAGAAGGATCTGACCACCTCCAGGATCCCTGATTTGGATCTGTTCAGGGACCCCATACTGTCGATCAGTCCTGTTACCACCTTACAACTCACTGACATCCTGCAGTTCCTGTAAGGGTCGGGCGAGCGGTACCTCCCGAAATCCCTCTCAAAAACCAAGGATGTGTGCCTATCATACTGGCACCCCTTGAGCGAGGCCTTCACCCTGGAGATTTCCTCTCAATCCCCTCCAGTCGAGACGAGCTGCTCTAGTTTCCTCCCCAGATCCCGATACAGGCGGTGCCTGTTCAGGCCCCTGAGCCTCGAGAGCTGACGGAAGAACCTGGCAAACCTTCTTTTGAAGATCTCCCACCACTCAGACTTAGTACTACAGAGACCCAAGAGAGGTACCTGGCTCTGAAGAAATTCCTCAAAGGATTGTCTTACATCAGCTTCTTCCAACAGGGACGAATTCAGCTTCCACAGGCCTCTCCCCATCCGGGGGGTCTCTGTAACATTCAAGGAAAAGAAAATGAAACCGTGATCGGAGAATTCCACCTCAACAGCGGACATTGCAGAAGAGACGGCCTCCTCCTTTAAAAAAAACCTATCTATCCTAGACCTACTGCTACCCCTATGAAAGGTGAAACCCCCCGTGACCTGTGTGCCGGATGTGGACATCCACCAGGTGATCTTCACTTGCTATGCTATTCAGGGCTATGCTATCATAAGCCAGCCGGTCTCCGAGGCCTCCCCTATCACGAGATCTAGTTACAGTGTTAAAATCCCCACCGAAGACCACCTGCCGGCTTGTAAAAAGATAGGGCTTGACCTTCAGGAAGAGACATTTACGGTCCCACTTAGATTGCGGGCCGTAGATATTAATGAGCCGGAGCTCCTGTACCCTCATGAAGATGTCAAGAACCAAGCACCTCCCCATTTCTGCCTCAATTACCCGTCTGCATGCCACCGAAGCGGCCTTAAAAAGGACCGCTACCCCGCTATACGGCTCGGGTGCAAGAGACCAGTATGAGGGCCCACACCTCCAATCCCTCTTTGCTTTATAAATGGCCCCCATGTCCATTAGTCTAGTCTCCTGCAAAAATAAAATGTCAGCCTCAGCTCGGGTGAAAAAATCAAAGGCCGTAAATCTGGCCGCATCTGACTTTATACTGGCGACATTAATCGACGCAAGAGTCAACGGGGCAGGTTCCTCCATCATGGGTGATTGAGTTAGATGGCCTTCTTTCTCCCCATACCCCCCTTTTTCCTCTCGCCTTCTGAGGAGGAGCCAGAGTCACCTCTCCTCTTTAGGGATACTGAGGTGTCCGTGCCCGCCACCCCAGCATCGGACACGTCGTTCCTAGCACAGGTTTCCTCGCCTCTGGACCCCGGGGCAGTCCCCCCCCAGGGGCAACCGAGTCCCCCGCCGCCCCCTGAATGCACCCCAGATGCTGTCTCCGGCTCCTTACCCCCGACCTCCGACACAGCAGAGTCATCGAGGGCTTGGAACCGATTGGAGAGGGGGATCAGAGGGGAGCCGGTGAGCCCTTCCGTAGGCACCGTAGTGGTCAGGGGGGGGCTTTAGTTTTTTTTACCCTTTTCCTGTTCTTTTTCCTCCGACTACTGGTACTTTTGTCACCTGATTTTTTTGGCTGCTCCACGACCTCCTCATCCAGACTTTCATACTGGGAGGAGTTATCGGAAGCAGCCGTCTCCTCCCTCTCCATCCTCCTGATCTCCTCGCTCACCGCCTTCTCCCCCAGGGCCTCAGAGGCTCCGGCTGCAACCTCCGGGGAGGGGACAGTCATCACCCCAGTCGCCTGGGGCTTATCCTGCCCCCTGTCCCTTCGGCGCCTCACCTGTTGCCACTGGTGGGCAGGTGTATTCGCCTCGCCTTTCCTCCCTGACCCCTCAGCTCCCCTCCTGCCCCCACCTCCAGTTCCAGCAGAAGATGGACCACTGGGAACCCCCCCCGGCCCTCCTCAGCCTGACCAGAGATGGTGTTGGAAAAGGAATGGGGGCAGCGGCTATACGGGTGACCTAGATCACCACATAGGTGACACCTTATGTCACCACAGGCCACGGCCAGATGACCTAGCCCGCCACACAAGGCACATTTCTGCACCTTGCAGCCCGCGCTGAAGTGGCGGGGGTCAACGCACCTGTGGCAGACCCTCGGCTGCCCCTGGTAGAAGATCAGGATCCTGTCCCTCCCAGGAATGCCGAGGAGGGGATGTGAGTGACAGTACCACCTGAAACCTTCAATTTCACCATGAAGGTCAAGCCCCCTTACCAAATGCTGACTTCCCCATAACGAGAAAGCCACGTCATAATATCGATCCCTGAGAATGACTCGTTATTTGTTAGAATGGTCACCCTCTTTACGCCATTTTGGCGAGACACCGCCTGTATGGCAAAGTCTCGCCAGCCGGGCCCCCCCTTCACCAGTTCAAAATTTGACCAGAAAAGCTCTAAACCCTCTGGCCGAACAAAACTGATGTCAAAGATGGAGGTACCAAAAGGATGGATCAGGGCAAAGATGTCAATTGCCCTGAAGTCCATCTTCAGGAGGAGCTCCACGACCCTTGCTCTAGGCGGGCACGCTTCACTGCCCCTCCACCGAAGATGGACCACATTCCTCCTGGCCACCCCCTGCCTGGCTGTGGGGAGGGACCACACTGTTTCCCCCTCCCTTTTATCTTGGAAGGCCTTGGAAGTCATGCCTGTCCAGCCAAAAGGCCAGATCCACCTCTCTTCCCTCTATCGTGATCGTCCGTTCTCCCTTCTTGAGGGCTTCCAGAAAACGGCGTTGCAAGTCACCGTCCCTGGGATCCAGAGGCGAGGAAACCCCCCGAGTGGACCCCGAGGCCCCGGCCACTACCCCCGCAAAACTCCGGGGGCTCGCGGCCGGGGGGGCAGATGGACCAGACCCGCCTTCGTGCTCCCTACTACCAACAGACACTCCATTCACGCACCCTACCGCAGACACCCCACCATTTGCATCCCCAGTCACAGACACATTCGTACCCACACCATCCCCATTTGTGTCCACAATCACCCCACTCGCCCCGCTCCCACTCCCATGCGCACCGGGGTCAATGTTTTTCTTTTTTTGTGTACACTTTCTGGGCACAGTTTCACTACCACCGTCCATATTACCAGTGTTGCCGGTACTGCCACCTGCTGGTGGCGTCTTCCCTGCCGGTGGGTTCTGTACATTTAATGCTGCTGGCCTATCAAGCACCACGCTGCAGGACTTAAACAGTGTAGCACCACTGCTCCCAGCATACCTGAAGCTTCCTGCTTTACTAGCAGGAAGAGAGCCAGGCGTAGCTCCTCCCCCTGCACCATCCAGCCCTGCTGCAGCTTTCCTGGACACCTGCACTGCTGGAGTCCCTGCCCCAGGTAAGCCCCCAGACACAGGGGACCCCGGCACACAGGCACCTGCATCAGCCACAGCAGCAGCCCCCACACTGGCACTGGCGGTCTCTGCTGCTCCTGGAGCAGCCACCGGCGCCGGCGCTAAGCCCCGCCCCGGGCGTGGCAATGCCCATACGGGCAGACCCGGCCTGGGAAGCCACACCCCCAGCCCCGGCAGCACAGTACTGCTCACTGTGGCCACTCCTACATGGGCGGCCCCCGCCCAGGAAGCCACACCCCCTGCACCCGGCAGCACAGTGCGGCCCTCCGTGGCCACTCCCACATCGGCGGGGGACACCAGGGAGGCCACGCCCCCCCCAAATGGCCACGATGGGACCCCCAAAACCGACCCGTAGCTGGGTCTACTCTCGGGGGTCCCCGGTCCAGCGGCACCAATTCCCAGAGGCACTGCACCCCCCACCATCACTCCCTTAGCCACAAAGAGCTTGGTCACAGCAACTCCGGCGGCCAGCCCCAGGCTAGGCCACTCCCCCTTGGCATCCACCGGCGGCAGAGCCCTCAGCACCGACCCCTTACTGGGCCCCTGCGCCGGGGGCCCCGACTTCGCCACGGACCCCGCTGGGGGAGCAGGCCCCACCACCTTCCTTTTACGAACCGGCTCTGCCGGAGCTGCAGGCCCCGCACTTTTTGCCCTGCCAGATGCCTTACCAGGTGCCTGGGTCCCCAAAAGTGATCCAGATTTAACGGATCTGTGAGTAAGGGACCCAGACACTTTCCCAGCACACGCCGCCGGAGATGCGGCCCAGGCTGCCGGTGTGCCGCCAGCAGTGCAGGTGGCAGCGGCAGTTACGCTCACCGCCCCCCGCACGCCAGCAGGCACACCAGGTGCCAGGCCAGCCCCCTCTCTCACAGGGGACCCAGCCTGAGCACCACCATGGTTTTTGCCCGCCGGGCCGCCCTTCGTACCATGCTCCATGTCAGACACATCCGACACACCACCTTCATTACTGCAAACAGAGGCGGCGCTCTGCGTGCCATGGCCTATAGTCTCCCCGCCCCCTCGCTGCGGACCCACAACAGGGCCTGAGCCGGGGTGGGTAGCGGGTGCCGCACAACGGGACCGGGGGGCCCCAGAGAGGGGGACATACACAAATTTATGTGTTACCGATGTTTTCTTTTTCATAGCTCTCTTCCCTTTCCTCTTCATCCCCCTCCTGGTTGCCTCGTCCTCGCAGATCTCGTCCCCGAACGTCAGCTGGTTAAAACGTACCGGGGACTCAATCTGCCTGATCTGCTTCATGACGAGGCAGCCCCCCTCACTACTACTACCACCATCCTCATCCTCCCCTTCGCTCCCGCTGCCCTCTGAAGGGCTAGAGTCAGACGGGAGAGCCATCTGCTCAGGGGCTATCCCGCTATGCGATGCCTGGAGATCACTTACCAGGCCACCAGATGGCGGGTAGGGCGCAACCTCCTCCTCACAGTCCTCTTCCTCCTCATCCTCCACCGCCACCACCTGGCTGGAGCTCCGTGACCCCTCCAGAGATCCACCGGCCATGGCTCTGAACCAGTCGTCGTTCTCCAGTTTTTCTCTGAATGGCCCACTGCCGGCCAGGATGGTACACCGCCGATTCTCCACCTCCTGGATGGCCTTCTTAATCCTCCTGACCGCGGCGGATAGCTCAGGCTTCTTGCTGCTAGAGGCCCTGTCGGACCTCTCCTGAGCTACCCTCAACTCCCCCCAGAGGGATTTTAGCTTCCTAGAGGCGTCCTCATATTCGCAGAGGTGTGCATGGATGCGGGAGCCATAGATGACCGTGGACTCATTCGCCACCTTGGTGCCCCAATCAAGGGGCACCGCTGCAGCACCCCTGCACGTACTCGGCCTACCTCCAGGGGGAGGAACCGCCGCGGCCGTGGCCTCGGGGGTCCCTCTGGTCTTCATGCCGGACCCCTTGCCTTTTCCGGACCTGGTCATCCCAGCCACGATGACATTCCTCCCGCCCCCCGCTGGCTTGGACCGGGGGGCAGGAGCCGGGGGCCCAGCCCCGGAGGCCAATCCCACAGCAAGTCTCCTTTCCTGGGAAGGGGGCAGACAAAAAGTCCCAGATGGAAAAGACAAAACCTCCCTTCCCAGGATCTCTCTCCACACACCAAACACAGCAGCACACGGCAGGCTCCACCTCTTCCTCCTCCTGCTACCGTGGCTGCTGGCATCAGACTTGCCCTCCAATAGATCCTTGTAAAAGGATTTAAAGTGTACTCATTCAAATTACAGAGCCAATTTAAATTACAGAGCTTAGACCTGCCTCCACCGCGGGGGGGCTCGACCCACTAGCGGACAGGCACCAGTATTGGGAGAGGGGGGCTGGCCGTCAGGGTCCACTGCGGCTCTGGCACAAACCCGGCGACACGGAGGTCGCACGGGCAGGAGCGGACTGGCCGTGTTGCCTTCGCACTCCAGCGTAGTCCCTCTGCCTGCTCACGCCCATAACCACAAAGGGATGCGCTAGCGGCTTTTCTTCCCAGGGCTGTTCCCCGCCCAGCAGGAACGTGGAGGAGCTCAGGTCGGCCTTCCACTGGACTCCCTTACCTCCCTCGCCCTCTTTCCTTCTTCTGTTCTCCATCTAACCCCTCGGCTCTGTGGTGTCCGCTCTATCTCCAGCTCTCTCCTTCTCACAGGTGGACTACCGCATGTATTCACACTGTGGCGAATCTTTTGGGCCCAGGCATAAGAAGTTGTCGAGGTAATGGATAATATGTGCCCCCTTAGAAACGTCCATTACAACCCATTCGAGGAAGCAACTAAACGCCTCAAATAGTGAGCAGGATCTGGACCACCCCATGGGCAAACAGCAATCTATATAGTATGCTCCTTCCCAGAAGCAGCCCAGTAGGTGGACACTATTCTGAGGCACAGATAGTAAGTAACCGGAACGCCATATCAATGTCTGTTTTGGCCATTAGGGTGACCCTTCCCAACTTCTTGATCCGCCTGATTGCCTTGTCAAAGGATGTACAGTATATTCTACTGTACTTGGTTCCGCGTCGATGTTATCGTTTACTGACCTGCCCCTTGGATATGACAAATGGTGGATTAGTTCGAATGTACTGGGTTCCGTTTATGGCACAACTCACAGCGGAGATACCACTACGTCTTGTAAGGAAAGTTTTCTGAATGGAACCGCCATTCTACCTAAAGATATTTATTTTTTTAATCTTCTTGTCACGACGTCTGGGTGTTGGTAGGCTGATTTTAGATTTTTGCTCCAGCCTCTCTTGATTTTAGAAGGGCATGACATGCCTATATCTGTGTCTCCCCCTCCTTTTACTCCTCCACCTCTTTTCTTTTCGCATGACTATATGTACTTGTCACTTTTCCATGTGTTAGTTGTGTCTTCTGCGCAGTTTGTCAGCTTTTGGACACCTTTGAAGGTGTTTTCTATGTGTTTCTATGTGTTTTTGTTTGCCTACCATTGGTTTTAACGGTGTTCGATGGTGTTTGACAAACCGAACCCGAACACTACGGGGGTGGCTCAACTCTACTTGGAGGCTGCTTTGAGGATGGGGAAGTGAAAGGAGGCTTTAGATATGTTATCTAGTAATAAGGTGTCTGATACCAAGGGAATTACCTATGAGTAGTGTTGAGCATTCCGATACTGAAATATGAGGTATCGACCGATATTCGCGGTATCGGAGTTCCGATACTGAGTTCCGATACTTTTAGAATATCGAATACCGGAATCGGAAGTTCCCATAATGCCTGCGCTCTGCAGTGTCTCTGAAGGATGACAAGCTGGATGGCAGCGCTCAGCTTACTGTACTTGTCATTTAGTGTTAAAGGATTTATAAAAAAAAATAATAGTGTTTTCATGCACCGTCTCTTTAAAAAAGCCGGCCGGCAATTCATCATTGGTACCCGACAATTTAGAATAGAAAGAATAGAGCATCACACATAGATTAGATAGATAGAAACATGTCAGTCACATATATAAGAAGTACAGTGACAGTGTTGCTTACTGTACTTGTCATTTAGTGTTAAAGGAGTTATTAAAAAAAATAATAGTGTTGTCATGCACAGTCTCTTTAAAAAAGCCAGCCGGCAATTCAGCATCGGTACCCGACAATTTAGAAAAGAAAGAATAGAGCATCACACATAGATTAGATAGATAGAAACATGTCAGTCAAATATATAATAAGTACAGTGACCGTGTTTACTACTGTTCTTGTCATTTAGTGTTAAAATAAAGGATTTATCAAAATAAAAATTGGCGTGGGGTTCCCCGTAATTTTAGTCTCTAGCGGAGGTTAAGCAGACGGCTGGGGCAGATGTTTGAAGCCTGGGAAGGGGGTAATACCCACGGAGCTTCCCAGGCTACTAATATCAGCCCCTTGCTGAATACCTAGCCTTTACTAGCTATTAAAATGGGGGACCCCCAAAAAAATGACGTGGGGTCCCCCCTATTTTAATAGCTAGCAAAGGCTAGGCAGACAGTTGGGGGCTGATATTAATAGCCCAGGAAGGGTGCCATGAATATTGGCCCCCTCCCAGGCTAGAAACACCAGCCATCAGCCGCTCCAGAAATGGCGCATCCATAGGATGTTAATAAAGATGCAGTCCCTAAATTATTTTTCTTTTTTATTATTTTTTAATTATTTTTTCCCAAAAATTTTGACGTGGGCTTTGCCATATTTTTGTATGCCAGCCAGGTACAACATCCAGGAACGGGTTGCCCCCAACCACCAGCTGCCTATTTGTACCTGGCCGGACACAACAATATAGGGAAGCCCATTTTTTTTTTATTATTTCATGAATTTCATGAAATAATTAAAAAAAAAAAAAAATACTTGGGGCTTCGCCCTATTTTTGTGTCTAGCCAGGTACAACTAGGCAGCTGGGGGCAGGAATCCGCAGCGCAGGGAGGCCCAAGCTTTCTGGGCCCCTTCCGCTGCAAATTTTTTAATGTTCTAAATTAAACCATACTTACCATCACACCCATTCCAGCTGAAGCAAATGTCTTCTGCAATAAAAGTAAAATAATAAAGCAACCTAATCCTTACCTTTCCATGGTTCCCAGGACAGCTTCAGCTCTGCTACATTCACATGACAGGCTGGATCGCAGCCAAAAGCTGCCATCCAGCTTGCCATGCCGCAGACACTGAGAAGCGCAGGCATGCTTGCGCTCCTCAGTGTCTGGCTGTGACGGTATCCAGATGAGCCGAGTTCATGTCCAATGAACTCAGTTCACCTCATGCACGTCACTGACAGCGTGGGAGAATTCTCCTGCGCATGTGGTGAGCGCAGGAGAATTCTCCCACGCTGTCAGTGACGTGCATGAGGTGAGCTCATGTCCAATGAACTCAGCTCACCTCATGCACATCATTGACAGCGTGGGAGAATTCTCCTGCGCTCAGCGCTTGAGCAGGAGAATTCTCCCACGCTGGGATGGCATTGAGATGACAGGCTGGATCGCAGCTGAGCGCTGCCATCCAGCATGCCATCCTTCATAGACACTGCAGTGCGCAGGCATGCTTGCGCTCTGCAGTGTCTCTGAAGGATGAAAATCTGGATGGCAGCGCTCAGTGTTAAAATAAAATCCTTTATTTTAACACTAAATGACAAGTACAGTAATCAACACTGTCACTGTACTTCTTATATATGTGACTGACATATTTCTATGTATCTCTTCTATGCGTGATGCTCTATTCTTTCTGTTCTAAATTGTCGGGTACCAGTGTATGCCGCTGCTGAATTGCCGGCTTTTCATGTAATACATTCTACATTATTCTTAGTTGTTTTCCTTCATGTAGAATTAACCTACAAGGAAAGAAAGGGTTTATTTTCATTCCGATATTTGTGTCCCATTGACTTGCATTGGTTTCCGATATCGGAATCGGCGATATCCGATATTTTTTGGGTATCGGTCCGATCCAATCCGATCCGATATTTCCCGATATCGGAAGGTATCGCTCAACACTACCTATAGTTTTATAGCAGCAGTTGGGGGCATCTCATGTCAATTCTAAATAATGTACTAGAAGTAGGTAATCTTCATCTTTCTATGAAAGAAGTGTCATGACTTTGTTTTCGGGTATCCCTAGACCAGGGGCTCCTTCCCTGTCCCTAACTCTAGGGGCGCCCTAGCTATCCCTGTTCCCCAGATTACTTCTAATGGTGAAGACGCCGGGGCCACTTACCTTGCTGAGCTCCTGAATCCGCCCTCAGTCTGTTTCCTTCCCCCACCCAGGGAAGAAGGAGGGGAGTAGTGGTGTATAGTAATACACCAACTAGACTGACAAGGTAATACGAACAGGGATAACGGAAAATACCAAACATACAAATATGCACACAATAACAACAGAGGAAAACACTGGCGCATGGAGGATGGGAGAAAAACCAAAGTAGGAGGAGAGGATTTTCACACAACCAAAACCACACAACAGTCTTAGATAAATCCACCAAACGCCTTCTCAAACAACAACTCTCCACCAACTCCTGCACCATGCAGCAATGAAGCTAGCACTGGCAATGACTGCTTGCCAGAGTCCAGTATATATAGGAGAGGAGAGTGGCCTACAGTGAACAACTGAGAGCCTTAAGGCAGGTAAGCTTCCAGGAGCTCTCAACTTAGCAGATTAACCCCTGCTCTGCTATAAGAAGCCTGCACCATTTAATATGAAGGAGAAATGCTTCCTGTCAGTGCAGGAGTAAAAGAAATCAGACAGCGCGGTCTTCCGGCTTCTGTCTTTTGTGGTAAACCCATGACAAGAAGCTGATATAACGTTGATATTGAAATAAGGGAAAGATCCCTTAGAGGTCAAGTAATATAGATCAATTTCTTTATTTACAAACTCAGATGTTAAAATTCTTGCTCAAATATGGGTTAGAATTGACTAGATTAATAAAAATAATTGCTAACATCATTCATAAAATTCATCATTCCTCATCATCATTTTATTAAATTAGTTTTATGCCTGGCAAAACTCCTAGGTTAAATTAAATATTAGAAGATTGTTTATTAATTCATTATTTTTCTCATCTCATTTTGGTTGTAGGGAGTTATTTTATCCTTAGTTACCTCTAAGACCTGTGATAATTTTGAATGGGAATTTATGTTGATGGTCCTGGAAAAAATGGGCTTTAGGTCTAATTTTAGAAAAGAACCCAACTAATGGGCGTAGCCTTGCTCCATACACTTGTATTGAGCAAGGCCATGCCCACTGGATGGCCACGCCCACTGGACAATAGCGTCTCTACACTGGGTGCGACCTTGCTCAGTACAAGTGTATAGAGCAAGGCCACGCCCACTAGTCTGGCCGGGAGTATGCATACGTACCTGCCGGTCCCAGCTCAGCAGCCTGTGAACCCTCGCAGTGCAAAGTGCGTGCACTGGGGAGATTCATAAGTCTGCAGTCACACTGGGTGACTTTTTTTCATCGGTGATGGAGCTTTTAGCCCATATTATTCTGATCTTCAAATAGTTGGTTTTCAATATCCTGAGAAAGAGAAGATGGTCACTTATAGAGATCACTCCTGCAGTGTATAGCCCTGAGCTGCCGTGAGAGAGGTCACAGGAGTTCAATCAGCTGATGAGCTCCAGAGACCACACTTACTGCACCACCACTGAGTGAGAAAATTCTCAGGCAGCGGTGGTGCCGTAAACGAAGTCACTGGAGCTCATCAGCTGATTGAACTCCTGTGACCTATCTCACGGCAGCTCAGCGCTATACACTGACACAGGAGTGATTACACTGTCAGTGATTGCTGATGTGACTGCGCTACAACTGACTCAGATCTTCATGGGACAGTATGGATTATTTCTTCATGTCGGACAGGTGAGGGATATGGTTGTTTTTTATTTTTGATATTTATAGGTGACAAATGGCTTCAAATGGAATGGGCATTAGGTGAGAATTTTTGTTGTTTATTATTTTCTGTTTTTTACAGGAGATGATGGCTTCAATGGAATGGGCATTAGGTGAGTATAACTGAGTTTGTTATTTTTAAATAAAAAAGTAAAAGTGTTTTGTTTATTTCAAATATAGGATTTTTTTCTAGCTGTTTCTTTATTTCACAAATTTTACAATAGGGTTAGTAATGGGGGCGTCTCATAGACGCCTCTCCATTACTAGCCCCTGGGCTTCATGTCAGCTGCCAATACATGGCTGACATCAACCCCAACCCTATTACCCCACTTGCCAAGCCACCAGGGCAAGTGGGAAGAGCAGAGGCTAAGCACCAGAACTGGCGCATCTTATGGAAGCGCCATTTCCAGGGCAGCTGAGAGCTGATGTTTTTAGCCTCAGAAGGGGGCCAATATCCATGGCCCCTTCCTAGGCTATTAATATCAGCCCACAGCTGTCTGCCTAGCCTTTGCTGGTTATTAATTATAGGGGGCCCCACGTCAAATTTTCTTGGGGTCCCCCATTTTAATAACCAGTAAAGGCTAAGTATACAGCTGTGAGCTGATATTAATAGCCTGGGAAGCTCTATGGGTATTACTCTCTTCCCAGGCTATAAACATCAGCCCCCAGCTGTCCACTTTCCCTCTGCTGGTTAATAAAATTAGGGTGATCCCGTGACATTTTTTTCTGAAATTTTAATCACTTATTAATAAATTACAAGTACAGTAAGCTACAAACACAAAGCGCTGATTATATACAGTATCTTATTCACATATTTCTATCTATCTATCCATCCATCCATCCATCCATATATCTATCTATCCATCCATCCCTATATCTATCTATCTATATAGCTATCTATCCATCCGAATATCTATGTATCCATCCATCCACATATCTATCAATATACACTGATCAAAAAAATAAAGGGAACACTCAAATAACACATCCTAGATCTGAATGAATGAAATATTCTCATTGAATACTTTGTTCTGTACAAAGTTGAATGTGCTGACAACAAAATCACGCAAAAATCATCAATGGAAATCAAACGTATTAACCAATGGAGGCCTGGATTTGGAGTCACCCCCAAAATTAAAGTGGAAAAACACACTACAGGCTGATCCAACTTTGATGTAATGTCCTTAAAACAAGTCAAAATGAGGCTCAGTCTTGTGTGTGGCCTCCACGTGCCTGTATGACCTCCCTACAATGTCTGGGCATGCTCCTGATGAGGTTGCGGATGGTCTCCTGTGGAATCTCCTCCTAGACCTGGACTAAAGCATCCGCCAACTCCTGGACAGTCTGTGGTGCAACATGACATTAGTGGATGGAGCGAGACATCCTTTCCCAGATGTGCTCAATCAGATTCAGGTCTGGGGAACGGGCAGAACAGTCCATAGCTTCAATGCCTTCATCTTTCAGGAACTGCTGACACACTCCAGCGACATGAGGTCTGGCATTGTCCTGCATTAGGAGGAACCCAGGGCCAACCACACCATCATATGGTCTCACAAGGGGTCTGAGGATCTCATCTCGGTACCTAATGGTAGTCAGGCTACCTCTGGCGAGCACATGGAGGGCTGTGCGGCCCTCCAAAGAAATGCCACCCTACACCATTACTGACCCACTGCCAAACCGGTCATGCTGAAGGATGTTGCAGGCAGCAGATTGCTCTCCACAGCGTCTCCAAACTCTGTCACGTCTGTCACATGTGCTCAGTGTGAACCTGCTTTCATCTGTGAAGAGCACAGGGCGCCAGTGGCGACTTTGCCAATCCTGGTGTTCTGTGGCAAATGCCAAGCGTCCTGCACGGCGTTGGGCTGTGAGCACAACCCCCATCTGTGGATGTCAGGCCCTCATACCACCCTCATGGAGTCAGTTTCTAACCGTTTGTGCAGACACATGCACATTTGTGGCCTGCTGGAGGTCATTTTGCAGGGCTCATTTTGATCCTCCTGTTCCTCCTTGCACAAAGGCAGAGGTATGTGCTGCTGGGTTGTTGCCCTCCTACGGCCCCCTCCACGTCTCCTGGTGTACTGGCCTGTGTCCTGGTAGCACCTCCAGTCTCTTGACACTACGCTGACAGACACAGCAAACCTTCTTGCCACAGCTCGCATTGATGTGCCATCCTGGATGAGCTGCACTTCCTGAGCAACTTCTGTGGGTTGTAGAGTCCGTCTCATGCTACCACAAGTGTGAAAGCACAACCAACATTCAAAAGTGACCAAAACATCAGCCAGAAAGCACTTGTACTGAGATGTGGTCTGTGGTCCCCACCTGCAGAACCACTCCATTATTGAGGGTGTCTTGATAATTGCCAATAATTTCCATCTATTGTCTATTCCATTTGCACAGCAGCATGTGAAATTGATTGTCAATCAGTGTTGCTTCCTAAGGCTGGGTGCCCACGTAGCGTTTTTCAAGCGTTTATGCTGCGAAATTTCCGCAGCGTAAACGCTTGTTAAACGCTAGGTAATCCGCACCCCATGGTCCCCAAGGGGATTCCGCATGTTCTATGCACATGCTGCGGATTTTTCCGCAGCGTTTATGCTGCGTACAAAAATCCGCAGCATGTCATTTAATTTTGCGGTAGCGCAGCGGAACTCCCGCCATTGACTTGCATTGAAACGCATAGAAACCGCGACTGTACATTTCTACAAGCGGCTTCTATGCGTTTCTATGTGCGGATGGTACCCAGTTCTGGAGGAGAGGAGACTCTCATCCAGACCTGGGTACCATTGTACCTGTAAAAAAAGAATAAAATAACAAATAAAGTTATATTAACCTGTCCGGCGTCTTCTCTCTGAATGCCGGCATCGCTTGAGGACCTGCGGTGACGTCACAGTCATGTGACCGCAGGCCCTTCACCGCTCTGTCTCGCGATATGCCGGCAGCCGGGAACCAGACAGGAACGAGCGCTGCTGCACACACCGGGGCCTCGGGGGTGAGTATAGCTTTATTTGTTTTAATTTTTACCGTTCACACTGTATAAATCCATGCTGTTTGCATGGATTTATACAGTGTGACCTAGTTGTCAAGCACTTTCCAAGTGATGCTATCACCTGGAAAGCGCTTGTCAATCTGCATGCGGAAACGCATGTGAATCCGCATGTGGATCCGCATGTATTCTGCAGGAAAAACGCATGCACAATCTGCATGCGTTTTTTCTGCCAGGGAGATGCAGAAATGCTGCAGAAATTTTCTGCTTCATTTCTGCATCGTGGGCACATAGCCTTAGTGGACAGTTTGATTTCACAGAAGTTTGTTTTGCTTGGAGTTATATTCTGTTGTTTAAGTGTTCCCTTTATTTTTTTGAGCAGTGTATATAGATATAGTTTAGACATATATACAGATAGATAGAAAGATATGGGTAGATAGATTGATAGATATGGACAGATAGATATATGGATAGAGATGGATATAAGATAAAGATGTATAGATATATGTATAGATATGAATAGATAGATATAAATAGTCAGATATGCATAGATGGATAGATAGATATATGGATAGCCAGATAGATATGCATAGATGGATATATAGAATGGCATTGGAATCCCCCTAAACTTTATTAACCAGCAGAGGGAAAGCGGACAGCTGGGGCTGATGTTTATAGCCTGGGAAGAGGGTAATACCCATGGAGCTTCCCAGGCTATTAATATCAGCCCACAGCTGTATGCTTAGCCTTTACTGGTTATTAAAATGGGAAACCCCCCCAAAAAATTGACGTTGGGTCCCCCTATAATTAATAAACAGCAAAGACTAGGCAGACAGCTGCCGGCTGATATTAATAGCCTAGTAAGTGACCATGGATATTGGCTCCCTTCCGAGGCTAAAAACATCAACTCTCAGCCGCCTCGGAAATGGCTCACCCATAAGAAGCTCCAATTCTGGTGTTTAGCCTCTGCTCTTTCCACTTGCCCTGATGCGGTGGCAAGTGGGGTAATAGGGTTGGGGTTGATGTCAGCCTTGTATTGGCAGCTGACATGAAGCCCAGGTTAGTAATCGAGAGGCATCTATAAGATGCCCCCATTACTAACCCCATAGTCAAATTGTATAAAAACCCAAACACCCAAAATAAAGTTCTTTATTTTAAATAATGACACCGACTCCTTTATTTAAAAAAAACACTTATACTCACCTTAACACCCATTCCATTGAATCACATGTCTCCATGTTAAAATAATAAAGCAACATAATACTCACCTGTCCACAATGTGAAGATAATCCTCCAGATGCCCATGTCCTCTGTAAAAGAGTTAAAAAAATAAACAACCATTTCCTCACTTTTCTGACATACAGATAATAATCTATTTATGTCCCGCAGCGTGTCCAGCTCTGCTACATCTGCTTGACAGGCTGAACGCTGGCAGGATGCTTGGGGCTACAGGTGAGTATAAGTGTTTTTTTATTTTTAAATAAAGGAGTCTGGTGTCATTATTTAAAATAAAATACTTAATTCTGGGTGTTATTTATTTCAAATTTGACTATGGGGGTAGTAATGGGGACTTAGTATAGATGCCGCTCCATTACTTATAGATGCGCCATTTCTGGGGCTGCTGAGAGCCAATGTTATTAGTCTTGGAGGGGGCCAGGATCTGTGGCTACTTCCGAGGCTGTCTGTCTAGCCTTTGCTGGTCAATTTTTTTCTGGGGTTCCCCTGTAATCTAGCCAGTAAAGGCTGATCAAACAGCTGTTAGCTGTTATTAATAGCAAGGGAACATCTTTGGCAAATGGCCTCTTTTCCTGGCTAGTAACATCAGCCCCCAGTGGTCGGCTTTCCCTCTGCTGGTTATGAATAATCGGCAGGAGCCCACGCTGTTTTTTTTTATAATTCTTTATTTTACACATAATGTACACTGTGGGTGATGCGGACAACTCCCATCATTGTCTCCTGCTTTCTCTGATCTCAGGGAGACCAGGGAACAATGATGTGAGCTGCACTCAGTACCCGGCACTCGATACTCTGGCATTTAACTGTCCGGCACTAGAGCTACCGTGAGACCCAGTGGCTCTGAACTCTGGTAACAGAAGGTTACCTGAGTTCAAGCCACTGGGTCTCATGGCAGCTTCGAGACCCAAAAAAAACCTTGGGAAACTTTGAGGGACATTTAAAGTTCAATGGAGTTTCCAGCTGCTGGAACACCTGGTTAGTCTTTACTGGCTAGATTACAGGGAGACCCCAGAAAAAAATTGATGAAGGGTCCCTGTGACAACACAGCTTTTATTCTTAATTATCCAGAGGTCTAAATTCAGTAGGCCTGGAGAAATACACTATTATCTTTATATTGACTTTTGAATTTATGCGTTTTTCTTTGGTTGGTCAAGAAGGACAGACTATTATTTGCCTGAATGTTGACACGTGAGTTGATATTTACTGCAACTTGTCTGTTAACATTGGAGGACAGGGACTGAGAATCATGGAACAATGATGCTTGCTAATATACTGATTACAGATTGAACCAGACTTGCTAATTTGTTGATCTGCAGAGCAATGGAAGACGAACTATGCAAATGTTTTAAATGCTCAAACAATGAGACTTGAGCCCCTACCACCCCCTCCCTGCCCTGCGAATGATGAGAAAGACCTTTCCAAAATCACAGTCAGTTGCTCTCCCTTGAATTATGGGAGATTAAATCTTGAGCATTTGATCCAAAAAATTAGATTAAAGGTTAGTATCTGGAAGGGGTTACCCCTTCCATTCTGCTAAAGAGTGGCATTAGTTAAAATAATTTTATTTTGCCCCAACCTCTATATATTTTTGGCAATTATCCCTATTAGATTGAGACAACATTTTTAGATTAATACAAGGGATAATAAATTATTTGATCTGGAAGGAAAGTGTCCCAGATTATATCCATCAAGCATTTTTAAGGGGCTAAACAAAAGATCATTTTAAGATTACACATTACCTTTAATCTAAGTGGTAAGGTTTCCTTGTGGAGAATGACAAGCCAGGTCAGGCACGCCAGTATGAGGAGACTTAAACACCCTGCATGCATCTCTGGGAAATTAAATATGCAAATTGTCTCTTCAAAGAGGAAGAGGACTTGAACTCTAGTGCCATCTATTGGAAGTAGCACTTGTTGGATTTCTACTTCCAATAGATCGCACCAGAGGCGTAGCTAGGGGTTAAGCTCAGGGGGGCGAAATATCTGACTGGGCCGCTAACTGGTAACCCAGATTACAACTATGGTGGCGGATCTTAATAATAGATATAAGGGAACCTCAGTGGACGACTGCTGTTACTAAAAACAAATCTGTGCACAAAGACAAACAGTGAGATTACAGCTATATGGTGACATATAGTACTAGTTATCAGTCCTGGCGACCATATAAGTGATTACAATGCAGTTATATATAGTGGCTTACAGCTGATGTTCTTTGTGATGGAGGCGTTCTCTTTTCCCGTCTTTTCCATCCAGCCCAGACCGATATGACAACTTCTGCAGCCTGGACTCGTCTGCAGAGATTCCAACAAAGACACATTTGGCTTCTCACAATTCCAGCACATATATTTACAACGTGCACAAACTCCTCATCCTGCTGTCACCCCAATACTGATCTGCTGCTGCCTTATGTGCCTCTATTACTGCACCTGCTGTGTGGTACAATAACAGTACTCCACATAGTAATGCCCACCAATGTGCCCCTTACATAGTAATAATGCCTCCTTTGTGCCCTCTAGATGGTAAAACTGACCCCTAGAAACTATTAGTGCCATGTGCTAATGCTCTAAACAGTGTCCGCAAAGTGATAATGCCCCCTGTGCACCATTGAGGGTCACACTACTCTGAGTGCCAAAATAATGCTTCTAAAGTGCCCACTTAACATTTAATAATGTCCTCCGCGTCCCCACATGTACAGTAATAATGGCCCATGAGTCCCCAGCATCGGACATTATGTGAGCAGGCAGTCATGTAAGCGCAGGTCTGCAACTTGTGGTCATGTGTCAACTAGACTCCTTAGGCTTCTCTTAATTCTCTTGTATTGAGAAAAGCCAAACTTGTCTAATCGACACATGCAAATAGCATACGTATGGTCGCATGACCGCCTGATCGCATCAGTGATTTTGGGGACTCATTACAGCAGGCAAATCCACATCCTACCATGATTTGGCAGTCTGCAGTCATGTAAAGTGACTGCAGACTTGTATTCCATGCTCGCACAACCATTTTAAAGGGAACCTGTCACCAGGTTTTCCCCATATAAAGTACAGCCATCACCTGTAAGCCCTCTGTTACAGTGTACTAGTATGCTTTATCCACTCTGCAAGGCACAAAAAACACCTTTTCTTAAACTTACAGACGGCGCGGTCCGGTCAATTGGGCGTCTCTGGTCGTGATCTGGAGCCTCTTCTCTTCTTATGGTCACCGTCCTCCTTCCCTGCTTCGTGTGGATGACTCATCTGACATCATCCACAGTCTCCTCCATCATGCTCCTGTGTGACCGCACTTCTCTGTACCCTGCGAGGACAGAATAAAGTACTATAGTGCGCATGTGCTGGAAAAGGCCAGAGAGCGCCGATGACCAGTATTTAAAGCCGGCCCATGCGCACTACAGTACTGTGCTCTGCCCTCGGTAGAGTAGATAGTAGCACGGCCGCACAGGAGCGCGATGGAGGACACTGTTGATGATGTCGTATGAGTCATGCACATGAAGCAGGGAAGGAGGTTGGCGATCGTAAGAAGAGAGGAGGCGCTGGACGAAGACCAGAGATGTCCATCGGACCGCCCCGTAGGTGAGAATAATAAAATCTCTTTTCTGTGTCTTGCAGAGGGGATTGGAGACTTACATATAACATACTAGAGCGCTGTAACAGGGCTGAAAGATGCTGACCGTAGTTTATATGGGGAAATCCTGGTGATAGGTTCCCGTTAAAAATTTAATACAAATAATGAGCCTCTTATAATGAAATTATTGAAGGGGTTGTCCTGTCTAAAACTACAAGTCGCTCTATGTGACTGCAGACTTGTGAAGCCTCACATCGCGCCTACTGTGTCCTGTGAGGATTCGCCGTTGCCAGGAGCAGGCACGTGAATACAAGTATATGATATACTGTACATACTCCTGGCCACATTACAACTTTACAGTTTCCAGCCTCACTCAGTACACGTGTGTGGCGCCCCTGAGGGTTTGGCCGCCACAGGAATGCTGCACTACTTTAATGGAGTGTGGTGTTCCTCCTCTGAGGTAAGCCTGGTGTGATGGTAGTGACCTAGCCTTTTGCATCCAACACCACATTCCACCAGAGGGAGCTAGTATGCACTAGGTGCTGCTCCCCTGGTTACAGGGAGACTGGGGAACACAAAGTGGTAGGAACCAGTTAGTGGGTGTGGGTGGAGGAACAGTTAGTTAGTGACACTTCTAATTTCATATTTAATAGAATGCCATCTTTGATCCTGGTTCTTTATGTAGTTTGGTTCTTCTCTGGTCTTTTGGTTGCTGTAAAACTACTGTGTGTAATGTGACTTCCCTCCGGGAGTGCAGATCCTGTGTGGGCCTGCACCGGCATGGGACACAGCCCTCGCACCCCGATCTATGGGACGAGAGGAAGGTTGCAGACAAGGAATGTCTCAACCCGGCCAAGGACCAGGATCAAGAAGGCCTGGGAGCTTTAGAGTGTGGCTCCCTAGCAAATGGGTCCCGGGGAGGATGCAGACGGAGCGGAGCACGCCACCTGTCCTCGCCTACCTGATCTATTCAGAGGGATTCCGGCAGTGAGAGGGGTACCGGCCCCCCGACACCCGACCTCGCACTCTATGTCCAGAACGGGAAAGCCCGGTTAGGCCCTGAGGAACCCGCCGGGCCTCGGATGGAGAGGAATTGCCACCCGAGCTCAGAGGGAGACCCGGCCTATCTACACACGCACAGACGGAAAAGGGTAAAGTCTGTAGTGCAGGAACACTCTGGTGTAGGGATGCTACCTCACACTGGACTTCCTCGGAGGTAGTCGGACCCCCGTCCCTGGTGGCCGCAGGACTCCGCGAGGAGCAGGGAGAAGCCTTGCGCTGCTTATGAGAACTGTGAGTAAAGCCTTGGAAATTCATCCCTATGGCCTCCGGACTGTTCATTACGTGCCATACCACGCGACGCGGTGCCCGCACTCCCCGCGCTACTACTACTACCCCCTTCATCCTGCCTTGCCTGCCCTGAGGCCGCACTCCGCCTGTGGGGAGCAGCGAGAACTTTAGCCGCCATGACATCAGGCCTCAGCGGATTGTAGCGGCGCTGGTGGCGCATCACCAGCCACCACAGGTGGCGTAGTCGACAATTACCACTCAACCCGGAAAGCCCTAACATCATTTTCAATGTGACGGCCCTGGGCACGGAACGGGTCCAGGCCACGACTGCATCCCCGTTCTCAACGTCGGACTCGGCTCCGAGTACCCCATCTTCCCAGGGCAGGGCTTGCGAGCGTCACACGTGCATTGAGCAAGACCGTGCCCACCTTGTTGGTACGTGACCGGGAGTATGTATAGCACATACTTGTAGTGCCCGCTCCTGGCAATGGCGAATCCTCACAGCACGCAGTATGCACAATGTGAGGATTTACAAGTCTGCAGTCACATACAGCAGCTTGCAGTTTTAGCCAGGGCAACACCTTTAAATACAGTGCAGCTCATGCCATAGTTACTATATGGAGGCTTGTTATACTAACAGATTGGGGATTAGAATAAGCCCCCTACCTCACCATCTCCACCCTCCCCAGACAGCAACTATGACATTAGCTTGCACTTGAACTCAGAATCGAAGGCCCCCAGTGCCACCCCCACTACCCAAATCAGCTCCCCCTCTTCCCCCGACTATCATCCCACTCCCAAAGTAACATCATATGCCTTCATATATTTAAAACAAAAAAAATTGGTTCCAGCAGAGCAGCCCTTATATTTATGAATGTGATGAATCTGCTTGGTTCGGCCCAGGCACTGTCTTAGCACACAGCCTGAGCTGCAGCTGCTCACTAGGACCCAGGGTACAGTGTGGACCAATCAGAGTGCACATGCGGAGGAGCCCCCCTTCTGCCCCCTAGTAGCTACGCTACTGAATGGCACTATAGTTTAAGTCCTCTTCCTCTCTGTAGAGATAATTTGCATATTACATTACCTTTAAAGCAGTTTTGGTTTATAAAGTTATGTATAATGAGTATGTCATCTCATTATATGGATCTTGGTCTGATATTGGCTCTAAAACCTCTGTCTGTCTTTCAGACCCCTAAAAAGTTATTTGCTAGAATAATAAAAAAATTCAATGTTCACTTTGTCTCCTTTGGTTTGCTGCAGGTCTAAACCTCTAAAGCAAAGTAAAAAAAAATGGAAATATCTAAGCATCGTATAAATAAACACAGAGAGATATGTGTGAGCTAAGGGATTTCATGTGTACTGTCTCTTCCAATTTTCTGCGAAATGGAAATAATATTTACTTTATTGTTCTGCAAACCATTACATCATAACTTATGTAGTTGTGATCATAAACATTATTATTCCCATTGTATCAATGGAATGACATCATTACATAAAGTGCTGCTGGAAGCTCACAGCAGTGTTATGATCAGAGTGAAGAGATCTCTTCCTGGCGCGAACAGAGGGAGATCAGGGCACTGCTTCAACTATGTTCAGTTGGCAACATACAGATTACAAACTAATTCTTCCTAATTTTACTTTGACTTGAGGAGTCAATGTTTTTGCTTTAGCAATTTGTATTATAGTAATTTTGGGGTGACATTTTTTTCAAGTGTGAATCATTTGCTGTGGCAGTATATATTATTATTCCTCAGAAACATAACTTGGGGCCCTTGGATCTGGGCCCCTAAAATCCAACTGTAAAATAAAATGTATAATATTGGTCTCCTCGAATGGCAAAAAGGAACATTTTCACCCCCATCAGTCTCCATGACCTGAATGCAGCTGCAACCCTGCACCTCTTATAGTTGCACCCTTTTAGTTCAAGTAAATACGAACGTAAATCTATAATATCAAATGCACAACATAGGGGGGAATTGTATGAAATATACAGTTCTCATTGCAAACATGCTTGGAATGTAAATGAAAGGTTCTGCTCTTGGCGCGAGTAGAGAAGCCTCGCTGTAATATCCCCACTGGGATACTCAACTTACCTCTCTATGCCTCTTATGAGGAGTTCAGTCCTGTCAGTAAGGTCAGCTGGCAAAGCCTTGGGGTCTATCTAGATGCCAGGTAACTAGTTATTTATAGCACAACGTGGGTATTTAATGCAAACTATTCACAATAAATCATTACGTCTATGGAAGAATTTTAACAGGTGTTCAGTATATCAGTCATGGCTCGTGCTTGTGGGGTTTATTTTTAAATGTTCTATTACCTAAGCATTCATTTAAGCAGAATATTGGAATAGCTTCTAATATGTGATGATAACTACTCAATCACTATTAGAAATTATAAATATAGCCATTGGGGGGCGCTGCTGCATTCATCTGTATTAGTTGCTGGAGAGAATTCTAGTAAAAAAGTAGTAGTAGTAATGGTCCTAGTAGTATACAGTTGAAATTGTGGCTTTTTTGTGGAGTGACAATAAGGTTACATCCCCATGATGAGAATTTGATGAGTTGCTGACGTTGCAGATTTTTTGCACCATTTCTGCACCTATTAGATTAGATTACTTGCGTTTTTTCATTGCATTTTTTTACATGCCCTTTTATCGCGTTGACGAGGCTGCGGTTTTTGTCCCTTTTTGGTATGTCATCCTTTAAATAAAGCCGATTAGTTTTTTGATATTCCCAGGTATTTGGCTTTAAAAAACTTTATTGATATACACTGTACTTTGGTTCAGATGGCATGCTTTTTTGATACATTTCCAGTGCGGAAATGTACTTAAGGCTGCGTTCACACATTGCGTATTTTTGCGCGCTTTTTTGCGCGCGCTTTTTGAAAATACGCAATGTGCTTTGTGTCTGCCAGCAAAGTGAATGGGAAATTCACTTTGCCGTTCAGACACTGTGTAATTTTACACAGCGGGAAAGTGCAGCTGCGTAAAGAATTCTTTACGCAGCTGCGTCCTGCGCTTTCTCTCTATTGTGCCCATTATAAGCAGTGTGTGAATGGAGGTGCTTTTTTTACCTGCTTAAAAAAACGCAGGTAAAAAAAGCAGGAAAATACGCAGCATAAAAAACCGCAGGGAAATACGCAATGTGTGAATGCAGCCTAAGACATACTTGCTTTTCTTACCTGCGGATTTTCCACATCTAATGCAAGTCTATGGAGAAAATCAGCACAGAAAACTCAGCATACCTGCAAGGGAAATTGACAAGTTGCTGATTGGAAACACGCACTGCAGTTGACTTGACACCGAGTAAAATAAAAACACAGTGAGCAGGAGATTTCTATAGATCGCATCCACTTTGCCAGAACTGTAAGACGGTGCATTTTTGAAGCAGCGAAATATGTAAAGTCAAAAACTCGTTATAGGCACACATTTTCCATTTGTTTTCAAAGATATGGATCTTTTATTAAATACAGGTGCATCTCACTAAATTAGAATATCATCAAAAAGTTAATTTATTTCAGTTCTTCAATACAAAATGTGAAACTCATATTATATAGAGTCATTACAAACAGAGTGATGAATTTCAAGTGTGTATTTCTGTTAATGTTGATGGTTATGGCTGACAGCCAATGAAAACACAACAGTCATTATTTCAGTAAATTAAAATAATTAACAAAAAACACCGGCAAAGGCCTCCTAAGAGTTTAAAAAGGTCCCTTAGTCTGTTTCAGTAGGCTCCACAATCATGGGGAAGACTGCTGACTGTTCAGAAGGCAGTCATTGACACACTCCACAAGGTCCCAGAGTCTGGAGGAAGAGTGGAGAGGGACATAATCCAAGCTGCTTGAGGTCTTGTGTGAAGTTTCCACAATCAGTGATGGTTTGGGGAGCCATGTCATCTGCTGGTGTAGGTCCACTGTGCTTTATCAAGACCAAAGTCAGCGCTGCCGTCTACCAGGAAATTTTAGAGCACTTCATGCTTCACTCTGCCGACAAGCTTTTTGGAGATGGAAATTTCATTCTCCAGCAGGACTTGGCACCTGTCCACACTGCCAAAAGTACCAATACCTGGTTTACAAACAACAGTATCACTGTGCTTGATTGGCCAGCAAACTTGTCTGACCTTAACCCCATAGAGAATCTATGGAGTATTGTCAAGAGGAAGATGAGAGACACCAGACCCAACAATGCAGATGAGCTGAAGGCTGCTATCAAAGCAACCTGGGCTTCCATAACACCTCAGCAGTGCCACAGGCTGATCACCTCCATGCCACGCAGCATTGATGCAGTAATTGATGCAAAAGGAGCCCCGACCAAGTATTGAGTGCATTTACTGAACATACATTTCAGTAGGCCAACATTTCAGATTTTAAAAACATTTTTCAAGCTGTTGTTATAAAGTATTCTAATTTACTGAGATAATGACCTTTGTGTTTTTATTGGCTGTAAGCCATAATCATCAACATTAACAGAAATAAACAAGTGAAATAGATCACTCTGTTTGTAATGACTCTATATAATATATGAGTTTCACTTTTTGTATTGAAGAACTGAAATAAATTAACTTTTTGATGATATTCTAATTTAGTGAGATGCACCTGTATTTCCAATGTGCTAATGTTTATGGCCTTTGCCGAAGGGGGTGTTACTCACATCACAATTATGCAAAGCAGCCTAAAGACATGCTGACAGAAGATCCCGTGAGCAACGATCCTTGAGAAAAACCCTAAAAATTTGTATCTTGAGCACACTACATGAAAAGGCTCACATTGCTGGAACATATGGCACATGACGAGTATTTGCTGCGTTTGTGATGCTACATATTTTCATTGCACAAAAAGCGCAGTCTGTTACAGATCCAGCAAAGTGGACGGAATTTATAGAAATTTTTATTTATGCTGTGGAAACTGTCCTGTGGTCTTTTTTTAAAATTTGCAAAACGTCAATTTCTCATGCCGTAAATATGTGTTTTATCTCTGGATTTACCCCATAGACTTTAATGAGATAAGTAAAATCCACAGAAAAAAAATGCACATGCGGAAAAGCACTAAAAGGGCATGCAATCCGCACATGAGAAAGTTGCCAAAACAAAGTATTTTTTGTATTGTTTTAAACGTGACATACCAAAAGAGACAAATACCGCAGCGGAAAAAAAAAAACGCTAAAAAAATATGTTAAAAAGTGCACTAAAAGACAATGAAAAAACACAAGTAACTTAATTAAGCAAATTGGTGCAAAATGCTGCAGAAAATCTGCTGCATGAAAAACACACCAAAACTCATTGTGGGAATATAGCATAAAGGAAATTGCATTATTGTACATACATTAAAAAATATGCACGATAATGAACCCCTCTCACACATTTAATAAAGTTTGAAGGTTGAAGTGTAGTTTTTTACCAGGTACCATAGATAATATTTGATTACACTTTTTGTGCTTTGCTTTTTTTAACATGCAAAGAAATATAGACAATGTTTCCTATCTATCTATACAGCTACATCGGAACTAATAATCAACTTGAATTAAGAAAAAGTGAAATAAAATTTTATTTAATAAACAACCAGATTATTTAATAAACGTGCCAGATTATCAAATGTTTTGGATTAAATTATCTGGGATTATAGGATACTGATGTGATAGAAAGTAAATATGTGCACAACATACTCAATGAAATATACTTACATGTAGGAAAACGTCTCAGCTGTACTTTTTTGACTGATTATTGCCCTCTTGTGGCAATACCAACACACAATTGTGGCAATTCAGTCATCAAGTTTACAATACATTTTCTTCTGGTTTGGTGATTTATAGCCTTTGAAAATATTAATCTTTATTGGCAATGCTAAAAATTTATAAACACTTTCCTAAATATTTGTAAATCAAAAAGTACATAACAAGACAATGTATTCTCTTGCACAAGCAATATCTTAAAAGGTCATTAAAACATTAATAACCTTATAAGACATTTAGTATTTTTTTTTAAATATAAAAAAACGAAATCTTGCAATAAAAACAATAAATATTCTTCTAAATATATTAAGGGACTCCTACCATACTGATAAGTAAACTACACTATAAAATGTACCTTTATATGAGTCCATACATTATCCTTATTCAATTAATGTATTCTAACCCTATTACTTTTACTATACCTTATGACTACTAATTTCATATATATATATATATATATATATATATATATATATAATACAGTTATATGAAAAAGTTTGGGCACCCCTATTAATCTTAAGCTTAATGTTTTATAAAAATTGGTGTTTTTGCAACAACTATTTCAGTTTGATATATGTAATAACTGTTGGACACAGTAATGTTTTTGCCTTGAAATGAGGTTTATTGTACTAACAGAAAATGTTCAATCTGCATTCAAACAAAATTTGACATGTGCATAAGTATGGGCACCCTTATCATTTTCTTGTTTTAAATACTCCTACCTACTTTTTACTGACTTACTAAAGCACTTTTTTTGGTTTTGTAACCTCATTGAGCTTTGAACTTCATAGCCAGGTGTATGCAATCATGAGAAAAGCTACTTAAAGTGGCCACTTGCAAGTTGTTCTCCTGTTTGAATCTCCTCTGAAGAGTGGCATCATGGGCTCCTCAAAACAACTGTCAAATGATCTGAAAACAAAGATTATTCAACATAGTTGTTCAGGGGATGGATACAAAAAGCTGTCTCAGAGATTTAACCTGGCAGTTTGCACTGTGAGGAACATAGTAAGGAAATGGAAGAACACAAGGACAGTTCTTGTTAAGGCCAGAAGTGGCAGGCCAAGAAAAACATCAGAAAGGCAGAGAAGAAGAATGGTGAGATCAGTCAAGGACAATCCTCAGACCACCTCCAGAGAGCTGCAGTGTCAACTTGCTGCAGATGGTGTCACTATGCATCGGTCAACTATACAACGCACTTTGCACAAGGAGAAGCTGTATGGGAGAGTGATGCGAAAGAAGCCGTTTCTGCAAGCACGCCACAAACAGAGTCGGCTGAGGTATGCAAAAGCACAATTGGAGAAGCCAATTTCTTTTTGGAAGAAGGTCGTGTGGACTGATGAAACCAAGATTGAGTTGTTTGGTTATACAAAAAGGCGTTATGCATGGCGGCAAAAAAACACAGCATTCCAAGAAAAACACTTGCTACCCACAGTAAAATTTGGTGGAGGTTGCATCATGCTTTGGGGCTGTGTGGCTAATGCCGGCACCGGGAATCTTGTTAAAGTTGAGGGACGCATGGATTCCACTCAGTATCAGCAGATTCTTGACAATAATGTTCAAGAATCAGTGACAAAGTTGAAGTTACGCAGGGGATGGATCTTTCAGCAAGACAATGATCCGAAACACCGCTCCAAATCTACTCAGGCATTCATGCAGAAGAACAATTACAATGTTCTGGAATGGCCATCCCAGTCCCCAGACCTGAATATCATTGAACATCTGTGGGATCATTTGAAAAGGGCTGTCCATGCTCGGCGACCATCAAACTTAACTGAACTGGAATTGTTTTGTAAAGAGGAATGGTCAAAAATACCTTCATCCAGGATCCAGGAAATCATTAAAAGCTACAGGAAGCGACTAGAGGCTGTTATTTTTGCAAAAGGAGGATCTACTAAATATTAATGTCACTTTTCTGGTGAGCTGCCCATACTTATACACCTGTCAAATTTTGTTTGAATGCAGATTGAACGTTTTCTGTTAGTACAATAAACCTCATTTCAAGGCAGAAACATTACTGTGTCCAACAGTTATTACATATATCAAACTGAAATAGCTGTTGCAAAAACACCAATTTTTATAAAACATTAAGCTTAAGATTAATAGGGGTGCCCAAACTTTTTCATATAACTGTATATATATGTACAGTATAGACCAAAAGTTTGGACACACCTTCTCATTTAAAGATTTTTCTGTATTTTCATGACTATGAAAATTGTACATTCACACTGAAGGCATCAAAACTATGAATTAACACATGTGGAATTATATACTTAACAAAAAAGTGTGAAACAACTGAAAATATGTCTTATATTCTAGGTTCATCAAAGTAGCCACCTTTTGCTTCGATGATTGCTTTGCACACTCTTGGCATTCTCTTGATGAGCTTCAAGAGGTAGTCACCGGAAATGGTCTTCCAACAATCTTGAAGGAGTTCCCAGAGATGCTTAGCACTTGTTGGCCCTTTTGCCTTCACTCTGTGGTCCAGCTCACCCCAAACCATCTCGATTGGGTTCAGGTCTGGTGACTGTTGAGGCCAGGTCATCTGGCGTAGCACCCCATCACTCTCCTTCTTGGTCAAATAGCCCTCACACAGCCTGGAGGTGTGTTTGGGGTCATTGTCCTGTTGAAAAATAAATGATGGTCCAATTAAACGCAAACCGGATGAAATAGCATGCCGCTGCAAGATGCTGTGGTAGCCATACTGGTTCAGTATGCCTTCAATTTTGAATAAATCCCCAACAGTGTCACCAGCAAAGCACCCCCACATCATCACACCTCCTCCTCCATGCTTAACGGTGGGAAGCAGGCATGTAGAGTCCATCCATTCACCTTTTCTGCGTCGCACAAAGACACGGTAGTTGGAACCAAAAATCTCAAATTTGGACTCCTCAGACCAAAGCACAGATTTCCACTGGTCTAATGTCCATTTCTTGTGATCTTTAGCCCAAACAAGTCTCTTCTGCTTGTTGCCTGTCCTTACCAGTGGTTTCCTAGCAGCTATTTTACCATGAAGGCCTGCTGCACAAAGTCTCCTCTTAACAGTTGTTGAAGATATGTGTCTGCTGCTAGAACTCTGTGTGGCATTGACCTGGTCTCTAATCTGAGCTGCTGTTAACCTGCAATTTCGGAGGCTGATGACTCGGATAAACTTATCCTCAGAAGCAGAGGTGACTCTTGGTCTTCCTTTCCTGGAGTGGTCCTCATGTGAGCCAGTTTCTTTGTAGTGCTTGATGGTTTTTGCAACTGCACTTGGGGACACTTTCAAAGTTTTGCCAATTTTTCGCACTGACTGACCTTCATTTCTTAAAGAAATGATGGCGACTCGTTTTTCTTTACTTAGCTGCTTTTTTCTTGCCATAATATAAATTTTAACAGTGTATTCAGTAGGACTATCAGTTGTGTATCCACCAAACTTCTGCACAACACAACTGATGGTCCCAACCCCATTTATAAGACAAGAAATCCCACTTATTAAATCTGACAGGGCACATCTGTGAAGCGAAAACCATTTCCGGTGACTACCTCTTGAAGCCCATCAAGAGAATGCCAAGAGTGTGCAAAGCAGTCATCAAAGCAAAAGGTGGCTACTTTGAAGAACCAAGAATATAAGACATATTTTCAGTTGTTTCACACTTTTTTGTTAAGTATATAATTCCACATGTGTTAATTCATAGCTTTGATGCCTTCAGTGTGAATGTACAATTTTCATAGTCATGAAAATACAGAAAAATCTTTAAATGAGAAGGTGTGTCCAAATTTTTGGTCTGTACTGTATATACACATATACTGCATAATGGCCCCACATAGTGCTCCATGGCGAGAGGACACGGCAAGCTTGGGACCGTGGGCTGTTACCCTACCAGGAGGAGATAGCCAGAAGGAGCGCAGAGAGCACGGTAGGCCTACACCCTCACCCTGACCAGGGCCTATTTCCCAATTGCTCTCAGACATCCAGGTCCCCTCCTAGCCGGGACTGTTTGTGGGTCAGTTCACCTGTTCTAATAAATACCCTGGACTGCAACCTGTTGTCTGTGTGCTCCTTGCTCCTCCAGCACTAACGGTACTGGAACGCCCTACACCATCACCCCCATCTTCCATTATACTGCCCTGGGGCCGCACTCTTCCCGTGGGGAGTCACACTATCTCAGCTGCATACATCATCAGCGCCAGCAGTCTACCTGGCAGTGGCGGTCCGCACTAACCGCAATCCACGGGTGGCGTAGTCGGACATAACCAACAGCGCATGGCCACTACTACCCCCATCGTTTCCCGATTGCCTGGCTCCGAGTGCCCCACGGCCCAGGGGGCGAGTCAGCTTTGGCGTAGTCGGCAGGATAGTAAACAACCCGCCACAAACGGGTATTGCGTGCCTGAAAAAGACTATACACGCACCTGAAAAGAGGTTTCCCGCCATCCGGAGCCGTCTCCCGCCATCTTCCGTCGGTTCCCGCCATCTTCAGCCGTTTTCCCACCAACGGATGCCATCTTCAGGACGCCGCGCGGGAATAAGAGGGGCGTGGACGCCCAAACCGCGCGAGACCTGAAGCTCCACCCCATGCACCGACGCTGCGCAAGGTCCTGGAAGGGAGAGAGAGCGACGCTGACGTCACCAGGACGCGACGCAAGGTCCTCGTCCGGAGCAGCATCAGCGGAGCCGCGGCCTACAGAAGAGGATCGTCGGAAGGTAGGACGTGCTTAACTAGGGGGGAGGAAGATGTCGGACACAGAGGCGCCCACAACCACCAGCGCAGCTGCAGCAGCGGTGATGCCATTTTCCCTGCCCTACATCCCTGGAGCGGCCTGGCTGCCTAAGTACTCAGGGGAGCCCCATGCCCTGACTGATTGTAAGGAAAGGCTGTACAGTTTGTTCCAAGTTTACCCCCTGACAGAGGAACAGAAGGTCAGCATACTGACGGGGCAGTTAACTGGCGCAGCCCAGCGGGAGGTAAAGTCGTTGCCCGCTGAGGAGAAAAGGACTGTGAAGGACATTCTGGCCAGGCTGCGAGGTACCTTTGATACCCGTACCTCCGCTGAAATTAAAATGCGGTTCTATGGATGTAAGCAGCGGGCACAGGACAGCATCAGAGACTATGCCCTAAACTTGCAGGAAGCCTTGAGGGCCATCAAACAAACTGACCCTAGCAGCGTGCAGGAAACGGAAAGCTGCTAACAGAACAATTCATAGAAGGTCTGCTGTCTAGCGCCCACAGGGCCCTACTGCTCCTCATGTTCTTTCAGAACCCTGATCTGACCTTTGCCCAATTTAAGGACAGGGCCATAAGGGTGCTCCGTGAACCCGCAACAAGTGGCGCTATAAACCCCCGGCGCCCTGCTCCCACCTACCACCAGGAGGCGGCGCCCTCCTCTATGGACTCTGTGGGGGCCGATGCACAGGCCCTGAACCAAGCCCCGTCGAAAGATCTGCACCACCAAGTCCAGGAGCTGACAAGGAGCGTCGCGGCATTGACCAGGACCGTCCAGGCGTTACAAGTGGACCCGTCAAGACCCATCGAGCTGGCTTCAAGTCCGGAGGATGTCCCGTGGCGTCGACAGAGGAGGATCCCGTCGTTCCGAGGGAGGCCCACAGACCGCTACGCAGAGGATGGACAGCCCATTTGCCGTCGATGCAACCAGCCCGGACACATTTCCAGGTACTGTAATTTAAACGGGTCCAACCTGGGGCAGAGGGCCGACCTCCAGGCATAAGATCACCAGGCCCTTGTAATTGGCGTGATAAGTACGTTGGAGGGCGCCCGGTTTTACCCGTGGTGCTGGACGGTATCCCCATGAGTGCCTTGCTGGATACTGGGTCGCAAGTAACCACTATCCCTTATGTACTTTTTAAGCAGTATTGGACTGATGCTGATATCACACGGTATCCTGACAGTAACTTGAGCATCATCGCCAGTAATGGCTTACCCGTGCTGCAGATGGGGTTCAAGGAGATGACCATTAAAATTGGTAAAGTTGAACTACCGGCACAGGGAGTGATTATTGTGGACATTGACCGTCGTGAAAGTCACCCTAAAATAACTGTGGGTACTAACGTGATTGAAAATTGTCTTTCAAAGGTAATTGTAACTCTACAACAGGTGGCGGTGAATGCTAGTTCCAGCCAACAGAGAGTCCTCAACAAGGAGATAAAAGCCCTGATGAGACGGCAGCAGGTAGAACTGTCTGGTGGTGAGATCGGTAGTGTAAGAATGAGTGACCCATTCCCCATTTCCATGCCTCCCAAAAGTGAAATGATGATCTGGTGTCGGACTGCAATCGGGTTGAGAGGTAGAGACTACCAAGCCATGGTAGAACCCGTGTACTCAGACAGCAGGCCCACCATTTTGACAGCCCGGGGGGTGGTTGATGTCTGTCATGGGAGGGTGCCCGTTAGCATTCTCAACATTGGGGAGAGAGAGGTACACTTACCCAGGTACGCTACACTTGCCAAATTGTTTGTTGTCGAACACAAAGCTATCAGGGCTGTGGAGCGTTTGCCTCCATCTCCACAGGCGGAGGGTAATGGCTCCCAGAAACAAAAGGAGGACTGGTGCCAGAAACTCCATGTGGGTGCTGACTCCACTCCCCTGCACCAAAAACAAGGAGTCTACCGGGTGGTATAGGAGTACGAGAGAGTCTTTAGTAAGCACCCGCTGGACTTAGGCAGAGTAAAAGGGATAGAACACCACATCTCCACAGGGAGCCACCCACCAATAAAAGAGAGACACAGGCCTGTACCCCCTGCACATTATCAGAACGCCAAGGGTATGCTGCGGGAAATGAAAGAAGCTGGGGTCATTAGAGATAGCTGTAGCCCCTGGGCAGCCCCCCTGGTTCTGGTAAAAAAGAAAGACGGCACCATGAGAATGTGCGTGGACTATAGACAAATCAACCGTATCACCCACAAAGATGCATATCCACTGCCTAGAATAGAGGAGTCTTTAGCCGCACTAAAATCAGCTAACTTCTTTTCTACTTTGGACCTTACTAGCGGGTACTGGCAGGTTCCTGTGGCAGAGGCTGACAAGGAGAAGACCGCCTTCACCACCCCGATGGGACTGAGCGAGTTCAACTGTATGCCCTTCGGGCTCTGCAACGCACCAGGGATCTTCCAGAGGCTGATGGAATGCTGTCTAGGGCACCGAAACTTCGAGACGGTCCTCCATTACCTGGACGATGTGATTGTCTATTCGAAGACTTACGAGGATCATCTAAAGCACCTGGCCGAGGTGTTCGAAGCCCTGGCAGGCTATGGCCTGAAGGTGAAACCATCGAAGTGTCACCTGCTGAAGCCAAAGGTCCAGTACCTAGGGCATGTGGTAAGTGTGGAAGGAGTAGCCCCCGACCCTGACAAGGTCACGGCAATCAAGAGCTGGCCCAGCCCCTCGAACATCAAAGAAGTAAGGCAGTTTCTCGGGTTGGTAGGCTACTACCGAAGGTTCATCCCCGGGTTCACTAAGATGGCAGCTCCTATGCAGGACCTCCTGATAGGACAGTCTAAGTCCAGAAGTCAAAAGCCACCCTTCAAGTGGGATCAACCGGAAGAGGAGTCCTTCCGCCAGTTGAAGATGGCCCACACTGGGGATGAGATCCTGGCCTACCCTGATTATGGCCAGCCTTTTATTCTCCACACAGACGCCAGTAATGTGGGACAGGGAGCTGTACTGTCCCAAAACCAACAGGGCAGAGAAAGGGTGATCGCGTACGCCAGTCGGAAGCTGAGGCCCACCGAGAGGAACCCGGAGAATAACAGCTCCTTCAAGCTAGAATTCTTGGCGGTGGTGTGGGCCGTAACGGAACGATTCAAGCATTACCTGGCCTCCGCAAAGTTCACTGTGTACACGGACAACAACCCGTTAACACACCTAGACAGTGCAAGACTTGGTGCCCTGGAACAGCGGTGGATGGCCCGTCTCTCCAATTATGACTTCGTGATCAAGTACCGGGCAAGCAAAACCAATGCCAACGCTGACGCCCTATCGAGAATGCCTCACTTACCTGAAGGTGACGAAGACCCGGAAGAGCTGGAGGAGGTAGAACTCCCAGCGTTTCACCGGTATGGAGCCGCTCAATACTCCCACCGTGTGAAGGAGGAGGATTTAACAACCGTTATGATCAATCCCCTACCTCACCACAGCTGGGCCGAGACCCAAGATAGTGACCCTGCAGTCCGCCTGGTGAAAGATCTGCTGACCCAGGAAGATGCCCGCTTAGGTCCGGATGCTCCAGAGGAAGCCAAGCAGCTATGGAAAGAGAAGAGCAAGTTGTTCCTCTATGAAGGCAAGCTGTGCAGACGACTTGTCAACCACCGGACACACAAGCTGACCTGGCAAGTCGTGGTCCCAAGGCGGGATGCAGCTATGGTCCATGACAGAGCGGGGCACTTCGGTTGGAAGAAACTGGAGTTCCTGCTAAGAGGACGGTTCTTTTGGGTCGGCATGAGAGGGGCAGTAGAGAAGTCGTGCCGGGACTGTGGCCCTTGTAACTTAAGGAGAAAAGACCGCACCAGCCAGAAGACACCCTTGAAGCCCATCGTCACCCAGCAACCTCTTGAGCTGGTAGCTCTGGACCACGTCAAATTGGCTCCAAGCCGGTGAGGATACATCTACGCCCTGACAATCGTGGACCACTATTCCCGTTTTCTAGTGGTGGTCCCGATGAAAGACTTGACAGCCCAAACGGCGGCCAGAGCCTTCCAGCAATACTTCTGCCGTCCACACGGGTATCCGGAACAGGTCCTGACGGACCAGGGTCCAGCGTTCAAAGCTGAAATCTTCCAAGAATTCTGCAACCTCTATGGCTGTAAGAAGATTCGGACAACGCCTTACCACCCACAAACCAACGGGATGTGTGAGAAAATGAACAATATAGTGATTGATCTCCTGAAGACGTTGTCCCTGGAGGAACGCAACCTGTGGCCAGAAAAACTGCCGGATCTAATAGACTTATACAACCATATCCCGGTGAATGCTACAAACTGCACCCCGGCTTACCTGATGCGAGCTAGACCAGGTAAGCTGCCCGTAGACCTGGAGATGGGAGTCCTAACACCTGAGGACTCCTCCCCGGATTCAGACTGGGATACGGAAAGGCAACTGCAGTACAAGAAGGTACAGGAGAGTGTGGAGAAGAGACTGGCCCAGGTGAGAAAGAGGCAAGAAAAACTCTTCAACCAACGCACCACTGCTGGTCCTCTAGAACCTGGTGAGCAGGTCCTGAAGCGAAAGAGAAGGCTTCACAAGTTGGACGACCAGTGGGAAAGGGAACCCTACACCGTACTGCAGTCTGATCACGACAACCCGAAGGTATGCGTGATCACCAAGGATGGAGGAGAAACCACTAGTACCGTCTCCAGAGACCACCTAAAAAGGTGCCCCGAACAACTCCGTAGTGCAGAAGAGGATCAAAGTGACCTTGAACCCGCAGAGGACAAGGAAGAAATGATTAGCACCGTTCTCAGAGAGTTCCCTCAGTCCTGGACTCAAATAAATGATGCCATAGTGGTACCCGTCCTGCATTTCCTGCAACCGGTTCAGCAACAACCTACACAAGAACCGGAAGGTGAAGAAGAGCAAGCAGTTCCAGAGGCAGAAGAGCCGGTACCAACAGCCCAGGAGAGTCAACCCTCTGCTGGCAGCGAGCCTGCCATGCCTGCGGTAAGCCAAAGGACCCACAGACAGCAGCCTGCCCTACCTGTACACTCAGCTGGTAGCTGTACCCCTAACACTAGTGGGGAAAGCCAGGTCGGTCCACCACCAGACAGTGGGTTAAGGAGGTCAACCAGGAGCACAAAGGTGCACATACCCGCCCGCTGGAGAATATAGGGTGCACTAAAATTGTTAATAACCCTGTTGCCTAGTGTTGAAATGTTTGCAAAGTTACATGCATGATTAGTAATTCTGTGTTTCAGTTTCTTACAGTTACCGTACAGACTCAAAGGTTATGGACTTTTAATAACCGGGACTTTGTATGGATTGCGTTCGGAGCCTAACCAAGGAAGGAACTAAGACTATGAAGGACTTGGGGTAGGACAGACCCCCACCTGGTTAAGGCCCCCCGTTGTGTTGGTGATATGGACATCCGGTCACAGACCACACTGTGACCTTAAGAACTCAATCTGTTTGTCATTTGTCTACTAATGTTTTATAGTCATGTATATTATCTTTGCTTACTGTTTAGTTCCGGAGTACTAAATTCTACTAGGGGGGAATGTGTCACCCTGGCCTGGATGCCACAAATATAATAAAGCTGTGTCTGAGAGCAAGGAGGAGGTTCTCTGGTCAGGGGAACATTAGCATGCAATACCTCCTGTCTCAGGCCAGTAGGGGGAGCAGGCTGCCCCTATAAAAGCTGGAACTGGGGGCAGGGTTAGGGAGAACTGGACGACCTGTCTCTGGATTGAGAGGCGTCCCAGAGCAGAGAGAGACAGTTGTATTGCAGCCTAAGAGGACGTGTGGCAGTAGGAGAGCCACGAGCCAGGGACAAGAGGTGAAGTACGCCTGTCCTGGCAGACAAAGAACCCAATTTACCAGACTTTGGTGTCTGAGACTGTGAGGATTCCACGTCCTGCAGCAGATAACCAGTCCGCAGGGGACTGTACGTTCCTTGGCCTAAGAAGCCCAGAGGCTCCGCCACAGCAGAAGGGACCAGAAGAGCCGTACCAGGCCGGGAGTAGAAAGGAACCCACGTTGCAAACCATACGGGCGAGAGGACACAGCGAGCTTGGGACCGTGGGCTGTTACCCTACCAGGAGCAGATAGCCAGAAGGAGTACAGAGAGCACGGTAGGCCTACACCCTCACCCTGACCAGGGCCAATTTCCCAATTACTCTCAGACATCCAGGTCCCCTCCTAGCCGGGACTGTTTGTGGGTCAGTTCACCTGTTCTAGTAAAGACCCTGGACTGCAACCTGTTGACTGTGTGCTCCTTGCTCCTCCAGCACTAACGGTACAGGGACGCCCTACACCATCAACCCCATCTTCCATTATACTGCCCTGGGGCCGCACTCTTCCCGTGGGGAGTCACACTATCCCAGCTGCATACATCATCAGCCCCAGCGGTCTACCTGGCAGCGGCGGTCCGCACTGACCGCAATCCACGGGTGGCGTAGTTGGACATAACCAACAGCGCATGGCAGACTACCAATGGTCTGACCACCCTGAGCCACGGAACTGGGTTGCCACTACTACCCCCATCGTTTCCAGATTGCCCGGCTCCGAGTGCCCCACGGCCCAGGGGGTGAGTCATAAAGGTCTTACATAATGCTCAATACAGTATAAAAGTCCTCACATAGTGCACCATACCATATAATGACCCTACATGGTGCTCCATACAGTATAATGGGCCCCACATAGTGCACCATGCAGTATAATGGGCACCGCATAGTGCTCCATACAGTATAATGGCCGCAAAAAGTGCTCCATACAGTATAGTGGGTCCCACATAGTCCTCCATACAATATAACGGGCCCTGCATTGCCTTCCATACAGTATAATGGGTTCCACATAGTGCTCCATAAAGTATAATGGCCAAAAAAAGTGCTCCATACAGTATAAAGGCCTCACATAATACCATACCATATAATGACCCTACATAGGGCTCCATACAGTATAATGGCCTCACATAGTGCTCAATACAGTATAATAGCCCCACATAGTGCTCCATACTGTAAAATGGCCCCACATAGTGCTCAATACAGTATAATAGCCCCACATAGTGCTCCATACAGTATAATGGGCCTCACATAGTGCTCCATACAGTATGCTGGCCTCACATAGTGCTCTGTACAGTATAAAGGGCCACACATAATGCTCCATACAATATAATGGTCCCACATAATGCTCCATAGAGTATAATGTCCCCACATAGTGTTCCATAAAGTATAATGGGCACCACATTAAAAAAAATAAATAAATATTCACCTCTGCCCGTTCCACTGCTGCTCTGGTATCCTTCAAAGTGTCTTCAGATCCTTGCCACATCTCGGTACAGCAGGCATGTTGTAATGACATCATCATGCCCGCTGAGCTGAGACATTAGATGCAGAGGGGGAATGATGAGTGAGCGATCGTCAGCTGACGCTCCTTCCTCCATGATTTCTTTCAACTGTATCGGCAGGATACCGATATAGATCAAAGTGCGATACTGGGTGAAACTGTGATGTTGGGCGGGGGAGTTTCCCGGCATTGCGGGCCAAATATACTCGGGGGTCCTGCCCTGCATCGCGGGCCAAATATACTGACGTCACCACTCGTCACTGCTGTTGGTTCTCAAATTACTCTGTGTGTTCCAGAGACCCTGGTGAGCTGTCACATTACTGATGTCACTGCTCATCACATCCTCTGGATGTAGCAGAGCCAGGGATCATCGTGGGTTGTCCATATTATGAATTTATTGTGGACACTGTGGATTTGATTTTTTTTGCTAATAATTGGGTAAAAGAGGGTAATTGTCAGGGAGTGCTTTTTACAATTAAAGGAATTTGTATGTGTGTCTCTATTTCTTTTGACTATGGGGTTAGTAATGGGGGTCTTCACCTCTCCATTACTAACCCCTGAGCTTGATGTCAGCGGCCATTACACAGTTGACATTAACCCCAGAACCATTACCCCGATTGTGACCGCACAAGGGCAATCAGGAAGAGGCTAAACGCCAGAATTGGCGCATATATGGTCTGGGAAGGGGCCAATATCCATGGCTCCTTCCCTTCCCAAACTAATAATATCAGCCCACAGCTGTCTGCTTAGCCTATGCTGGTTATTAAAAATAGGGAACCCCACATCATTTTTTTTGGGTCCCCCCTTTTTAATAACCAGTAAAGGCTACACAGACAGCTGAGAGATGATATTAGTAGGCTGGGAACTCCATGGTTATTGGCCCCTTCCCAGAATAATAACACAAGCTCACAGCTGTCTGCTTTCCCTCAGCTAGTTATTAAAAATAAGGGGGACCCCATGCCATTTTTTTCATTTATTTGCTTCATTATTAGCTAAATACAAGTACAGAAAAATACACATGCAAAGCACTGATTATATGTATCTCACTGACATATTTCTATCTATTCTGTTTTGTGTCCCATTGTAAACCCATGAGTGAGCAGATAAGTATTACAAGTTCACAATGCTGCTCCTCAGCAGGCCAGGAACATTGTAGCAACTCAGAGACCTATATCTAAAGCAGTGTTTCTTCAAGATCAAAACCCATCCTATCTATGCCTAACACAGGCTGAAGCCTGAAATAGGTGACACCGGCCATATTGGATTACTTCTCAGAGCACCCTTTTAAGGTTTGGTCATTTTGATGTAACGCACATCCACACTGGTCGATTTCAGCCCATTAACAAGTGCAGAAGGACTATGTACAAGTGCAATGTGCTACTGACAAAAAATAGCAAAGAGCACTATGCTCCATTGTCAGATGATCGGCGAACATCAAAACACATTTTTTAACATGGACAACAAAGAAAACACCATTTTCCTGCTATTCTTTGATTCCCACTAATTGTCTTCTTCTCACAGCAATATAAGAGTACTAGATGGAGGCCCGCATCGGGAGGATGGTAATATCACGATGGGGGCAGGCTTTGCAGCATTGAGAATCTCTCCCCCCATGTGCTCACCCACCTATCCACTCTCTCTTTCCCCCATGTGCTGACTTCTCCCATCTGTGCTCGCTTCTTTGATCTGTCTACCCCATGTGCTATCCCCCTTGTCTGCTGCCTCTCTCCTTCCTGAGCTGTGTTCTCCCCTCATGTGCTGTCCCGTTTGGGCTGTCTTCCCCTTGTGCTCTGTCTCTCTCCCCTCCGTGCGCTTTCTCTCTCCCCCATCTGCTGTCTTCTCTTCTCATGTGATCTCTTCTTTGACCTGTGTACCCCATGTGCTCTCCCCCTTGTCTGCTTTCTCTCTCCACCCCTGTGCTGTCTTCTTCCCTCATGTGTTCTCTCGTTTGAGCTGTCTCCCCCCTGTGTGTCCTCTTTCCTTTGTGCACTCACCCCTCCCCCTGTGTTAAAATGAAAGCAAATTAGGTAAAGGTAACATTTTATTAACATGGAAAAATTTATGACAAAGGTGCTTTAATTTACATTGTATCCACATAAGGACAAAAAAACATATTTTATTCTATAATCTATGTCTAGCTACCTCTTATCTATCTATTATATATGTATTTTATATTGATCTATCATCTATCTATGCCTCTATCATCTGTTATTTGTGTATGTGTCTCAATCTATATTTAATGTATTTATGTCATTTCTATCTATCTCTCATCTATGTATGTCTCTATCATCAATGTATCTCATATGTATCTATCATCTATCAATGTATGTCATATCTATCTGTATATTATGCACAGGCGCAATAAATCAGACCGCCACCATCTTTGTGCAGGCAGATAGCGGCAGTCACATTAAAACTGCGCATGCGCTCCTCCTGTACAAAGATGGCGGTGGTCAGTGAATCATTTGGCTGTTCCGGTGGCAGCGTGTGCGGCGTGTACGGCGTGTTCGCGACAGTGTTCCGCTGGTGGTACCGCGCAAGAGGCTGGTACCACCAGCGGTTTCCATATTGAGACACCAATCACTTGGGTGTCCCAATATGGTGGTCGACGAACTTCCACCGCTTGGAATTCTGGGATCCGGACACATCTGGACGGAATAGGATGTGAAGACATCACAAGGTAAGTATGGTATATATTAGGTGTGCACACGGAATTCTTTTGAGGCAGTTGAAAACTGTTTTTTAAGAGTTTTATGGAGGAAACCGCTTCAGGAAATACTACTTTATTGGGGATTTTTTGAGGAGTTTTCATTTACTGCAGTGTTTCATAGAACATTTTAGAGTTTTTTAAGCGTTCTTGCAGATTTTTTTTCTGGAGCGGTGTTTGCTGCCTTTTGATTGGACAGTTCCTAGTTTGGAACAATTGATATCAGGAGACACTTCAAAGTAGTAGCATGTCCTTTCTTTCTCACACTAACCATTTTTCAAAACCTAAAGAGGAATTATAATGCTCAAAAGACTGAACATATGAACAGCAAGCCATTTTACAATAGTAAAAACAGTCTTTCAAGTAGATTTTGGGTTCTTTTTTTAAGCATCAGGATCCACTGCAGAAGACTCCTTAAAAAATAGCCTAAAGTTGACCATACACCTTAGATAGTTGTCATAAAAACACTTGATCAGTCAACAGCTGTTCTTCCTGACCTGCTCAAACATATGCACGTTTTGGTTCTGGTGAGTATACATGTCTTCATAAAGGATAAAGAAGTATAAGCATTGGTGATGATTTATCTTACTTGAGAACTTGTAAATTAGTGATGGAACATCTAAAGTCCATCTCCACATATAGGGTGAGAGACAATCTAACTGGTGCACAGAGAAGGGCACTCAGTAAACTGAGGGCATTGAAAGATGTGATATTTAACCAGCTGATAAGGTGGAAACGTGGTGATCTGGATCACAGGAATGAACTGGAGGCCTTCAGACAGTAAAGGGAGTCATATACATCCTTACCATGTAACCGTCAACCCAGATTTTCTAAATAAATTTTTAATATTCTGGATAGAGCATTGTCTGAGGGAATCATTCCTAAAAAGGTTTTTGATGGGTTGATGGTGCAGCATCCGGTCATTTCAACCTTTTATTTACTGCCCAACATCCATAAGAACCCACTTACTCCCCTGGGGCATCCGATTGTCTCTAGCACAGGAGGGTTATGCGATCCAATATGCAAATTTATTGAACATTACTTACACCCCTTGGTGGAGACCCTGCCCTCCTATGTCATGGAGACCACGGATGTCCTGAGGAGACTGGACAGCCTTACACTGGACTCAGACATGCTTTTGGTCATAGCAGATGTGGAGTCCTTGTACACTTGCATTCGGCATGTTGATGGGTTGGACAAAGTTAAATTCTATAGAAGGGACTAACTTGAAGGGATCAATTTGTGCCCTGATTTTGGAACTGTTACAATTCATACTAACTCACAATTATTTTACTTACAAGGACAGATTTTTTACATGTGGCACTGCGATGGGCTCAGCGTGTGCGCCATCATACGCTAACCTCTTTCTGGGGTTTTGGGAGAGGGAGGTTTTTGGTAATGGCGCACATGCCGCCTCCCAAGCATAGTGCTGGTATCGTTATATTGATGTGTGGCACCCCAGGGGTCTGGTTGCCACAGTGGTAGAAATACCATGTCTGAAAGCGAGCATGGGTTTTCCTGGTCAGGAGCACTTTAGCATGCAACACCTCCTGCCCCAGTCCAGGGAGGGGAGGAACCTGCCCTTTATAAACTGGATCTGGGGCGGGGTTAGTTAGTTAGTTCCAGAGGAAGGGACTGAGCATAGCAGCAAGGAGCTCTGTAGGAGACAGGAGCTGAAGGCCAGGGATTGGAGCTGATAGAGCTCATCCTGGCAGAAGACGCAGAGAACCAGACAACGGAGTCCGAGGCTGTGAGGATATCCACATCCAGCAGCAGAAACCACCTGGCAGGGGATTTCAGGTCCTCTGGCCATAGGAAGCCCGGAGGCTCAGTCACACGCAAGGGACCGGCACCGCCATCGAGGAGCGGAAGGTACCAAAGGCCCCAAGTCACCAGCCATACGGGTGAGCACCACACGGTACACACAGGGACGTGGGCTACTACACGACTACAGCAAGGTAGCCAGGAAGAGTTCAGTCAGACGAGAAGGCCTACACCTCCACCTGGCCAGGGGGACTCTTGCTTGCTCACAGACTGACCAGACCTCTAATGTTAGCCAGTACTCCCGGCAGGGCCTTCTTTACTACCAACAGTAAAGACCCTGAACTGCACTGCACGGACTCTGAGTCATTTCTGCTGCGCCCATGCATCACAACCTTCACCATCTACACACGCTGCCCTGAGGCTATACTCCTCCCGTGGGGAGTTATACTACCCTCTGCTGCACACCCCACAGCGGTGGTTCTCAGTGACCGCAATCCATGGGTGGCGTAGTCGGACATTTAAACATTAAAAACCAAATAAACAGATCCGCCACTGGTTTGACCACCCTGAGCCACGGGACCGGGTCGCCGCCACGGAGACTACAAACCCCGAGAATTACACAGAGACCTGGCTTCGGGTATTCCCCCACACACGGCTCAGGGGGCGCGTCAACATTGGCGTAGTTGGCAGGATTTCGTGCCCGCAACCGCCGGGTACTGCGTGCCTGAAGAAAGACTGTGATACTTACCGTGGTGATGTTTCCCGCCATCCGCAGCCGTTTTCCCACCATCTGCAGCCATTTTCCCGCCATTGGGCGCCATTTTCGGGACGCCACGATGGGAAAAAGAGGGGCGTGGACGCCAAATGCACGCGAGAGCTGAAGCCCCACCTTACGTACGGACGCTGCGCAAGGTCCTGGAAGGAGCCCAGCGGACGCAGACATCATCAGCACGCGACGCAAGGTCCTCGACCCCGACGATCGCCTGCGGAGCCGCGGCCTATGGAGAAGAAGCAACGGAAGGTAGGCCACGGTTAACTAGGGGGGAGGAAGACACCAGGAATGGAGGGAGCTCCCACCGCCGCAGTGATGCCGTTCACGATGCCGTATATCCCCGAAGGCATGGTTACCCCAGTACTCAGGAGAGTCGCATACCCTGAGCGACTTTAAAGAAAGACTGTATAGCCTATTCAAAGTATACCCCCTGTCTGAGGAACAAAAAGTGAGCATCCTGACAGGCCAGTTAATCGGAGCAGCCCAAAGAGAAGTGATGTCCTGGTCAACCAGGGAAAAGGGGACTGTAAAGGAAATACTGGCCCGTCTAAAGGACACTTTTGATACCCGCACCTCAGCAAAGATCAAGCTAAAATTTTATGGGTGCAAACAACGGGCACAAGACAGTATACGGGACTATGCTTTGAATTTGCAGGAGGCCCTGAGAACCATTAAGCAGGCAGACCCTGACAGCGAGCGGAATGAGGATAAGCTGTTGACTGAACAGTTCATTGAGGGTCTACAGTCCAGTGCCCACCAAACCCAGTTGCGTGTAATGGCCTTGCAGAACCCTGATTTGGACTTTGCGCAGTTTAAAGACAGAGCCATCCGGGTGCTTCGAGAACCAGCACCAGGTGGCGCTGTAACCCACAGGCTCCCCGCTATCACCTATCACCAGGAGGCGGAGCCCTTGTCTGCAGAGCCTGTGGGAGCTGATGCACAGGCTTTGGACAAAGCCCCGGCTGCAGACCTGCACCATCAGGACCAAGAGCTGACCAAAATCATTGCCGCGCTAACCAGAACTGTGCAGTCTTTACAGGTGTCCCCTCCAGGAAAGATCCAGCTGGCTTCCAGTCGGGAGGATGTCCCTTGGCGCCGACAGAGGAGGATCTCATCGTCCAGAGGAAGGCCCAGCGACCACTACGACCAGGGCTGACGACCCATCTGCCGCCGCTGCAACCAATCAGGACATATGGCAAGGTACTGTTATTTAAACGGGCCCAACCTGGGGCAGAGAGCCGACCCCCAGGCATAAGACCATCAGGCCCATCGAGCTGGCGTGATAAGTACGTAGGGGGACGACCGGTCTTGCCTGTGGTGCTGGATGGCATTCCTATGAGTGCACTACTGGACACCGGGTCACAGGTAACCACCATCCCCTATGTGCTTTTTAAGCGGTACTGGAATGACTCAGATATTACCCGCTACCCAGATGACGATTTGAGCATCATCGCCAGCAATAGTCAGCCCGTGCCGCAGGTGGGATTCAAGGAGGTGACCATCAAAATTGGGAAAGTTGAACGGCCAGCACAAGGACTGATCATTTGTGGACATTGACCGTCGTGAAAGCCACCGTAAGATAACCTTGGATACTAATGTTATTGAAAATTGTCTTGCAGACATAATTGTCATATTACAGTAGGTTGCGATGAACGCCAGCTCCAGCCAACAGCGTGTCCTACAAAAAAGATCAGAACCTTGATGAAAAGGCAACAGGTAGAACTATCTGGTTGTGAGATTGGTAGTGTTAGGATGAGTGACCCGTTCCCTATCGCCATGCCCCCAAAAAGTGAGATGATGATCTGGTGCCGGACTGCAATCGGGTTAAGAGGAAGGGACTACCAAGCCATGGTAGAACCCATCTACTCAGACAGTAGGCCCACCATTTTGACAGCGCGGAGGGTGGTTGATGTACATCATGGGAGGGTACCCGTCCGCATCCTATACATTAGGGAAAGAGAAGTACACCGACTCCACTCCCTCACATCAAAAACAGTCCACCTGGTGGTTCAGGAGTACGAAAGAGTCTTTAGCAAACACCCGCTAGACTTTGGGCGAGTAAAGGGGGTAGAACACCACATCCCCACGGGAGACCATCCACCCATAAAGGAAAGATACCGGCCTGTACCCCCTGCACACTATCAGAATGCCAAGGGAATGTTGCGAGAAATGAAGGAGGCTGGGGTAATCAGGGACAGCTGTAGCCCCTGGGCAGCTCCACTAGTTCTTGTGAAAAAGAAAGATGGCACCATGAGAATGTGTGTAGATTACAGAAAGGTCAACCGTATCACACACAAAGATGAGTACTCGTTACCTAGGATAGAGGAATCTTTAGCTGCATTAAAGTCTGCTAACTTCTTCTCCACTTTGGATCTTACTAGAGGGTACTGGCAGGTTCCTGTAGCAGAGGCAGACAAGGAGAAGACCGCGTTCACCACCCCGATGGGTCTCAGCGAATTTAACTGTATGCCATTCGGGCTCTGCAACACACCAGGAACCTTCCAGCGGTTGATGGAGTGCTGTCTGGGGCACAGGAATTTCGAGACGGTCCTGCTATACCTGGACGATGTCATCGTGTATTCCAAAACATATGAGGACCATCTGAAGCACCTGCCAGAGGTGTTTGAAGCCCTGGCAGGTTACGGCCTAAAGGTGAAACCCTCCACGTGTCATCTACTGAAACCAAAGGTACAGTACCTGGGACACGTGGTGAGTGCTGACGGAGTAGCTCCAGACCCTGATAAGATCACAGTGATTAAGGACTGGCCAAGACCCTCCAGCATAAAGGAAGTGCGGTGGTTCCTCGGGTTGGTAGGCTACTATCGAAGATTCATCCCCGGGTTCACCAAAATGGCAGCCCCTATGCAAGATCTCCTGTTAGGACAGTCAAAGACCAAGAAACAGAAGCCGCCCTTCAGGTGGGACATGCTGGAAGAGGAGTCTTTCCGCCAGCTGAAGATGGCCCTCACGGGGGATGAGATCCTGGCTTACCCTGATTACGGCCAACCTTTCATCCTCCACACGGACGCCAGCAGGGTAGAGAGCAGGTAATTGCTTACGCCAGCCGAAAACTACGGCCCACAGAGAGAAACCCTGAGAATTATAGCTCCTTCAAGCTAGAGTTCCTGGCACTGGTGTGGGCAGTGACGGAACGTTTCAAACATTACGTTGTCTCTGCCAAGTTCACTGTATACACGGACAACAACCCGTTGACGCACCTGGACACTGCAAGACTTGGTGCCCTGAAACAAAGATGGATGGCCCGGCTATCCAACTATGAATCTACCATCAAATACCGGGGGGGACGCACAAATGCCAACGCAGACGCCCTGTCCAGGATGCCAAACTTGCCGGACGGAGGGGAAGATCCAGAAGAACAGGAAGAGATTGAACTCCCTGCGTTCCACCGTCATGGGATTACCCAGTGTTCCCACTGTGTAAGGGACATGCACTCTGCCACGTTCAATCCCTTACCCCACTACAGCTGGGCGGAGACGCAAGACAGTGACCCAGCCGTCCGCCAGGTAAAAGAGATGCTGACACAGGCTGATGCCCGCCTTGACCCAGACGCTCCGGAAGAGACCAAACAGCTGTGGAAGGAGAAGAGTAAACTGTTTCTCTACAAGGGGAAGCTGTGCCGGAGAATTGTCAACTCCCGGACACATGAGCTGACCTGGCAGGTAGTGGTCCCGAGACGAGATGCGGCTATGGTCCTGGAGGCATACCACGACGGAGCAGGGCACTTTGGATGGAAGAAGTTGGAGTTCCTGTTGCGTGAACGGTTCTTCTGGGTAGGCATGAGAGGGGCCATTGAGAGATGGTGCAGAGACTGCAGCCCGTGCAACCTGAGAAGAAAGGACCGTGCCAGCCAGAAGACTCCCCTGCAGCCCATCATCACCAAGCAGCCACTAGAACTGGTAGCCCTGGACCATGTGAAGCTGGCTCCAAGTATGTCTGGGTACCTCTACGCCCTCACCATTGTAGACCACTACTCCCGGTTCCTGGTGGTGGTCCCTGTCAAAGACTTAACGGCTCAGACGGCAGCTAGAGCCTTCCAGCAGCACTTCTGCCATCCACACGGGTATCCGAAGCAAGTGTTGACTGACCACGGTCCAGCCTTCGAAGCGGAGGTCTTCCAGGAGTTCTGCAACCTGTATGGCTGCAAGAAGATAAGGACAACGCCCTATCACCCCCGAACCAACGGATTGTGCGAGAAGATGAACCAGGTGGTGATAGACTTACTGAAAACGTTGCCCCTGGAAGAACGCAGTCTGTGGCCTGAAAAACTGCCTGATCTGGTGGACTTGTATAACCACATCCCAGTAAATTCCACCAACTGCACCCCGGCTTACCTAATGAGAGCAAGACCTGGTAAGCTGCCTATTGACCTGGATATGGGAGTCCTGACACCCGAGGACACTTCGCCAGAGGCAGACTGGGATACAGAACAGCAGCAGCAGTACCGGAAAGTGCAGGAGAGTGTTGAGAGAAGTCTGTCTCAAGCAAGAGAAAGGCAAGAGAGGACTTACAACCAGCATGCTCCCGCTGTTCCCCTGGCACCCGGAGAGCAGGTCTTGAAGAGGAAGAGGCGGCTTCATAAGTTGGATGACCAGTGGGAGAAAGACCCGTATACAGTACTGCCCTCAAGTCATGAAAATCCGAAAGTATGCATTATCAGTAAGGATGGAGGAGAGACCACAGTCACTGTCTCCAGAGACCACCTGAAGAAGTGTCCCGAGCAGCTGCAAAGCACTGATGAAGACCAAGATAGCCCTCAACCCGCAGAGGAAAGGGAAGAAATGGTCAGTACAGTACTCAGAGAATTTCCCCGATCCTGGACACAAATTAACAACGCTATTGTGGTACCCGTCCTTACCTTTCTCCAGCCAGCCCCTCAAGGGCCTACAGAAGAGCAAGTAGTTTTGGAAGAGCAACTGGCCCCGGAGGCAGAAGATTCCATACCAGCAACCCAGGAGAATCAACCCTCTGCTAGTAGTGAGCCTGCCGTGCCCGTGGTAAGCCAAAGAGTATGCAGAAAGCTGCCCAACCTACCCGTAACATCTCCAAACACCTGTAGTGCAGACACTAGCGAACCCACTACACAAGTACGTAGGTCCACCGGGAGCACTAGAGGTCAGATGTCCGCTCGCTGGAGAATCTAAAAAGTGATATATACCTGTACATTGCAAATGTTGAAGTGTTTAATGTTTGTTGCCTGCGTAATAATTATATTTTTCTAGTTACCCAACAGGGTTTATGGACTGACAGGTTATGGACAATGAATAACCGGAACTGTACCTTGTAAATAGTTGCACCTGTTAAGTGCCCCTTTTGTCCATACCACAGAATAAAAACCCGTGGAGGTGGCTGAAGACGTGGTCCAACTCCGGATCATCGATGCCCTGTAACCACCCCAGGGCCCACGTGGAGGGTTTGGGACGGGTCCCTCAAAATACATCTTGGGTGACATGGACACCTGGTTACGGAAGCGCCGTGACCTATAAAGACTAAACTTCTTTTATATATGTTGTGTTATTGCTTATACCCTGTTATGTATGTTTTCATAAATTTATGTTTAGTCCCGGAGTACTAAAATTCACTAGGGGGGAATCTGGTACCCCAGGGGTCTGGTTGCCACAGTGGTAGAAATACCATGTCTGAGAGCGAGCATGGGTTTTCCTGGTCAGGAGCACTTTAGCATGCATCACCTCCTGCCCCAGTCCAGGGAGGGGAGGAACCTGCCCTTTATAAACTGGATCTGGGCGGGGTTAGTTAGTTAGCTCCAGAGGAAGGGACAGAGCAGAGCAGCAAGGAGCTCTGTAGGAGACAGGAGCTGAAGGCCAGGGATTGGAGCTGATAGAGCTCATCCTGGCAGAAGACGCAGAGAACCGGACACCGGAGTCCGAGGCTGTGAGGATATCCACATCCAGCAGCAGAAACCACCTGGATTTCAGGTCCTCTGGCCATAGGAAGCCCGGAGGCTCAGTCACACGCAAGGGACCGGCACCGCCATCGAGGAGTGGAAGGTACCAAAGGCCCCAAGTCACCAGCCATACGGGTGAGCACCACACGGTACACACAGGGACGTGGGCTACTACACGACTACAGCAAGGTAGCCAGGAAGAGTGCAGTCAGACGGGAAGGCCTACACCTCCACCTGGCCAGTAGGACTCTTGTTCGCTCACAGACTGACCAGGCCTCTAATGTTAGCCAGTACTCCCGGCAGGGACTTCTTCACTACCAACAGTAAAGACCCTGAACTGCACTGCACGGACTCTGAGTCATTTCTGCTGCGCCCATGCATCACAACCTTCACCATCTACACACGCTGCCCTGAGGCTATACTCCTCCCGTGGGGAGTTATACTACCCTCTGCTGCACACCCAACATCAGCCTCAGCCGTCTGCCCCGCAGCGGCGGTTCTCAGTGACCGCAATCCACGGGTGGCGTAGTCAGACATTTAAACATTAAAAACCAAATAAACAGATCCGCCACTGGTTTGACCACCCTGAACCACGGGACCGCGTCGCCGCCATGGAGACTACAAACCCCCAGCATTACACAGAGATCCTGCTCCGGGTATTCCCCCACACACGGCCCAGGGGGCGCGTCAGATGATTTATTCATCATCTGGCAGGGCACTGCCATCGATTTATGTGAGTTCATGGGTCAGCTTAATCAAAATCGTTTCAAGATCAAGCTCACTCACAAATCTCATAATAGACAAATCAATTTCCTCGACATTCAAATTAGGGTCCAATCGGATGATAGGATCCACACGGACGTCTAGCAGAAGGAGACGTCGGTGAATGCGCTCATCCAAGCCACATCAGCGCACACTTCTCCAACTATACAGGCTATTCTCATAGGGCAGTTTTTGAGGATGAGACGGGTGTGCTCTACTGACAATATCTATGAAATACAAGCAAAAGACCTGCTTGAGAGATTTTTGGCAAGAGGCTATAGATGTAGGAGTATAAAGAGAGGATATAATCGAGCTAAAAATAGCAATCGTAATCAACTCTTGTCTAGTCATACCAAAAGATCAGATACTCTCTCTTCAGTTAGATTTATTTCTACATTCAATAACAGATGGGAGGACAGCCATCACATCACATTTTGCGCAAACACTGGCCAATATTAAAAACTGAACCAATTATTGGTATAAATCTATCGAAGACACCTCTACTTACAGCCAGAAGAAGCAAGAATATAAGGGATGTGCTGGTAAAGACCCATTATGTGGAAAAACCGACCTTTCCTTTCTATACCAGGAAACCGAAATGGGGATGTTATCCTTGCGGATCATGTCTGGCCTATCACAATAAAATCATGAATTACATCTCATGCAGCACCAACCATGTAGTATACCATGCCACATGCCCTTGTGACATGGTGTACGTGGGGCTCACGTCACATGAGTTACGGGTGCGCACTAGAGAGCACATCAGAGAAATAAGAGCAGCTGCCAATGTTGATATTTCATCACTGAATACCATCCCCCATCATTTTAAGCTGTGCCATAATTGTGATCCGGAAGATTTAAAAATTAAGGGCATTGACCGCATTCACTGTGGTATTAGGGGGGCAATCTTCAATGCTTGCTGGCGCCTCTTGAATGCCACTGGATAGTGAAATTGGGTACCATGAGCCCAATGGGACTTAGTGAAAAATTGACCTTTTCTCCACTTTTTGATCAGGGACTATGTGTGGGAGTGATGTATATTTATACTTCCTGTTCCTGTATAAATATGGGTAATTCATCTAATATAGAGGATTATGCCTCCTCATTATGTACTAATAGATATGCCTACCTGTAAAATGATTATTTTAAGCACATGTACGCATCAGGTTGTCACCCTGTTTCCATCCTTGTTTGCCTATAACTCAGGCATTACGCATTGCACATACTTTATTTACTCGTCATCTGCTCTCCTCTGTGTGCGCATGCACATGGAGACTCCTGTCTGCTCCCATCGCAGAAGGCTTCTGAATGGGGCAATGCATGTCACTGACATCACCAGAAGTATTCTTCCTGATATGCCATAATTGCCGGAAGTGATGGGGCCGGCGGCAGTGTCTCCGCTCGCATGCACCCATCAACCGCGGTGCTGATGGGATACACCTGGGACACATTTTGGGTATATATACTTTCATATGTAAATAGAACACACAGGAACCCCGAAGAAGCCAACGCGAACCGCACGTTGGGGCTTGGTCAGCGCACGCAGGTCATCTCACATCCTATGGGTAAGCATTTATACATTTAATTATTGTGTCATTATAAGTATTTGAGCAGCCACTTATTCCACCTTTTTGGTCTTGCTCTATATTTACATAGGTTACCTATAGTCATTATTTAGTGCTAAATCCTGTTAGGGAGGACCGTCTCAGGGTTTAAAGTCCTGCTCTCCACTATGGTCTAGATTAGACTCGCTTGACATGTAAATGGGTATATATATATTGTTCTCACTACCATGGAGTGCTATTGATCTGTGTGTACTGTTATACACCCTGTGTTTACACCAATCACCTGATACTAGTTACTATGTCTCATGCTATTTCATGTTACTATGATGTCTAATTTTAAAATGTGTTAATAAAATTTATACTTTTTTTACACAAATTAAGCATTATATATTTTTTGGTTCTCTATGGCTTTTGAGGCACACAGGCTCCTTTTTTCCTTTCTATTTCGGTCTCTATTAATTTGGGAGCTTGCCTTACGGACTATGGTCCTTACTAATATGTATGGTTCTAGGGGAGCATGGGTGCCACACCATAAGTTTGTCCCCTTTTATGCCCATAGCAGCCAGAGATGCAGATGTGTTATGTGCAGCATGAGACGGGGCATTATCATGCATGAAATGATCTCGATGGTCCAGATGGATGGAGTGGAGGATGGCTGGTTGATGGACACCCCATGCGAACACGGCTACGGCGCTAACAAGGAGGAGGTGGAGTAATGTTTTGGGCTGGAATCATGGGGAGAAAGATTGTCGGCCCTCTAAGGATCCCTGAAGGGGTAAAGATGAACTCCATAATGTATGTTGAGTTTCTCAAACAGCACTTCTTGCCATGGTTGAAGAAGAAGAACCAAGCATTCCGCAGCAAGATCATTTTCATGCATGATAATGCACCATCTCATGCTGCACATAACACATCTGCATCTCTGGCTGCTATAGGCATAAAAGGGGACAAACTTATGGCGTGGCACCCATGCTCCCCTGACCTCAACCCCATTGAGAACCTCTGGAGCATCATCAAAAGGAGTGTCTATGATGGCGGGAGGCAGTTCACATCAAAGCAACAGCTCTGGGAGGGTATTCTGTCCTCATGCAAAACAATTCAACCAGAAACCATCCAAAACCTGACAAATTCAATGGACGAGAGAGTTCAGAAGCTCCTTTCGAACAAGGGGTCCTATGTGCAAATGTAACATCACCTAGAATAAAGTTTTGAGTTGAAAACTGTTTGATTTCAGTTTGTAATAACCTGCTAATGCTTATAATTTCAAAAATGACATTTTTTTTGTTCTTTATTAAAATGAAAAGGTTGAAAACTCTGCTGTGCACAATAATTTGGAACATGCATTTTGAGTGCAGTTTGAGTTTTTCATTTTTTTAAAAATATACTGTTATCATAGGCAGTTTGTACAAAAACCTTTCAATTGTACTCTAATAGTTATTTGACTGGAAAATTACAATGACTTCAATTCATATAGGTAATTTGGGAAAATCTGAGAAAATATTATTTGCATAATAATTTGAAACACAGTGTACATACATTTTAGATAGTTGTCATAAAAAACACTTGATCAGTCAACTGCTGTTCTTCCTGACCTGCTCAAACATATGCATGTTTTCGTTCGGGTGAGTATACATGTCTTCTAAATGGATAAATGAGTATAAATATTGGCGGTGACTTATCTTACTTGAGAATAAATGAAAAAAAAATTATAAAAGTTATACAATAAATCATGTAGATTGCAAATCATTGTTTCTGTGGATCAAATTTGTTTTACTGCACCTCAAACTGCACTGAAAAACTGCATATGTGAATCCAGCTGATACGCATTTAGCCTCTTTAGAGAGGAAGAGGACTTTAACTCTAGTGCCACTGTCATGGGTGTGTCAGAGGTGACAGACAGTTGCCCTGCAGTTGGTTGCAGGAGATCTCTACGTTTGGCATTACAGACATCTTGTTAGAGGCTGGCTGTCTCTAGGACCCAGTGGCTACCTCCCTCTGGCTAATTAGTCCCTGGCCTGGGTGTATAAATACCTGGTGTGTCTGAGAAGGAGGTACTGGCGATATTCATTACTACTTGTGAGGCTTTATCAAGAGCAGTACTTCATCATCTCTGGAGCTTGAGGCCGTGTGCGAATTTGTCTGAAGTCGTCTAAAGCTAAGCAATTCCCCCCTTTAGTGGAGATCGACTAGTGCTCATCTCCTCCCTTCCCTAGCCTTAGCCATATGCCAGGGAAAGTCAGGGCGAGGCACGCGTGCGGTGATTGGTGAAGAGCCAATATGGGGACGGTCGTTGAGACAGGGTGACACTAGACCAGACTAGGAGGTCTCCACTCCCACCTTTCCCTAATGTCTGGGCTCCCTTTCCCTCTTCCTTCTGTGTTGCCCTAAGTCTTTCTCACACCTTGCTTGACGTTATCGCCAACCAAGCACGTTTTGAAAAGGAAAAAAAAAAACTGTCATTTTTTTTTCTCTGTGTGTTTTTGGGCGTGGACCTTTTTTTTCCCTTTCTCCCTTGGTATGGGTTCAGTTGCAGAGCTTGCAGAACGGCTTTACAGGCTGTCTCTGGAGGTGAATGACCTCCGCAGTGAAGTACAGCAGCAGCATCAGCGCCTACAGGTCGCCAATGTGGGGGTCTCTGCAGGTAGGCCTGCCTAGCCTGAACCCAAGGTTGCCCTCCTGGACAGGTTTTCTGGAGATAGGGACAAGTTTTTTGCATTCAAGGAGGCCTGCAAACTGTATCTTAAGCTTCGTCCCTACTCCTTCGGAAATGAGGAGCAACTGGTTGGAATTGTGATCTGTCTACTGCAGGGTGATCCTCAATCCTGGGCGTTTTCTTTAACGCAGGACTCGGTTTGTCTCCAGTCTGCGGAGGGTTTTTTCGGGGCTCTGGAATTTATCTATTATGACCCTGACTGAGTCGCCTTGGCTGAGTCTAGGCTACGTCGCCTGCAGCAGAGGAATTGGTCAGTGGAGACGTACAGTTTGGAATTCCGTAAATGGGCAATGGATTCCAAATGGAATGACTCAGCCCTTAGAAGTCAATTTTGTGAGGGGCTTACTGAAAGGTTAAAAGATGCCTTGGCAGTATATGAAACCCCTCAATCCTTGGAGGCTGCCATGTCTTTGGCCATATGTCTTGATAGATGCCTTCGGGATAGACGGGTAAGACCACCTTCTCCGGGGCCTTCTTCTCTGGGTTGTGTACCTCCGCCAGGGAAGCGGTCTGGGGGTCAACCAGTACTGGGGGAGGTGGAGGAACCCATGCAGTGGGGGGGTGTCTCTGCATCATACATCTCCCCGAAGTTTTGCAAGAAAAAAGGCGTATTTTTTTTGTGGGAAAAATGGACATTTTGTTGGGACCTGTCCTTCAATTACTAAATAAAAGGAGACTCGATTAACTCTTGGTAGTCTGTAGTTGGATAAACAAGGGGTTCATTTGTGGCCAAACTGCAGTTCCTGCTTTGTCCTGACATCAGAGGTGGTGCTAGAGAGCAAAACCGAGAAAATGTCTGTGTTTGTTGACAGTGGAGTCGGAGTCAGCATGGTGGATGCTGAATTTGTGAAGACTCATGGTCTTGCTTGCTGTACTTTAGATAAACCTATTTCCATTTTCACCATTGACTTGGTGCCACTTGCACAGAAAGCATTTACTCAGATTGTACATAATGTGAAACTGAGGGTGGGGTCAGTTCATTGAGAAACAATCCCTTGCTATGTCCTGGACAATCTTCCCACACTGATTGTCTTGGGTATCCCTTGGCTTGTTAAACATAATCCGTTGGAAGATTGGCAAGCCGGGGAGATTATTGAATGGGGAGATTACTGCCATGAGAACTGTTTAGATATTTCCCTTGCTACTGTCTCTATGGAAATATTACCTGCTTTTCTGTCTGGTTTTGAGGATGTTTTTTCTGAGAGGGGGTGTCAGGATTTGCCTCCTCATTGTGCTTATGACTGTCCTATTAACCTGATCCCGTAGCTAAACTACCAAAGTCCAGACTGTATAATCTTTCTGGCCCTGAGAGACAAGCCATGAAGGATTTCATTGCGGAAAGTCTGGAGAAGGGACATATCAGACCCTCATCTTCGCCCGTGGCGGCAGGGTTCTTCATTGTGAAGAAAAAAGATGACGATCTACGTCCCTGTTTAGATTTCTGGGAATTAAATCAAATTACCATCCATGATGCATACCCTCTACCTCTGATTCCTGATTTGTTCAGCCAGGTTGTGGGAGCTAAGGTATTCTCCAAGTTGGATTTAAGGGGAGCCTATAACCTGGTTAGAATCAGAGAAGGGGACGAATGGAAAACAGCGTTCAATACCCCGGAAGGACATTTCGAAAGTCTGGTTATGCCTTTTGGTTTGACCAATGCACCTGTGATATTCCATCATTTCATAAATAACATTTTCCATCATTTGGTGGGGAGGTTTGTGGTGGTCTATCTGGACAATATTTTGGTTTGCTCAACTGATTTGGAGACACATCTGGGGCATGTTAAGCAGGTGATATTAAGTGATAACAAACTTTATGCTAAACTAGAAAAATGTGTTTTTGCTGTTCAGGAGGTGCAGTTTTCGGGGTACTTGTTGTCATCTTCGGGTTTTCGGATGGATCCGGAGAAGATCCATGCAGTCTGTAGCGCTGGCGTCCCTGCCCTCTGCTAGGCAGGGACGCTGCTCCCCTCACCGCTCTGCTCCGTGCCCGGCGTCCTCTCCCCGCTCTGCTGTCAGCGCGCGCTCCTTCCCGGCGTCCTCCTCCCGCTCTGCTCTCAGCGCGCGCTCCTTCCCGGCCCCTGTGCTTAGGGCGCGCGCGCGCTCCCCTCCTCTTAAAGGGGCCGCGCGCGCCGTCCTAAGGAGTCCCCGGCCAATGGCCGGAGGACTTCATCATATATAAGGCACCTCCTCCAAAATGGAGGTGCCCGAGCAATGTTGTTTGCACCTGTGTCTCACCTGTGCTTCAGCCCTCAGGTCCCGCTGCCAGTTACCTGCCAGTTTCCTGCCAGTTACCTGCCAGTTTCCTGCCAGTTACCTGCCTGATTCCTGCCTGAATACTTGTTACCTGTCTGCCAGTCTGAGGTCCGACGGTCTGCCTTACAACTCCGGTCAGTCTGTCTATGGACCAGCTTGCCCGCTCACCTGGGAGCGCTTCTCCGTTACCTGCCTGCTTGCCAGCCCGGAGGCTCCGTTGTCACGTGCTGTGACCACCAGCTATTCCAGACTCTTGCCCGCTCACCTGGGAGCGCTTCTCCGTTACCTGCCTGCTTGCCTGCCCGGAGGCTCCGTTGTCACGTGCTGTGACCATCAGCTACTTCAGACTCTTGTCCGCTCACCTGGGAGCGCTTCTCCATTACCTGCCTGCTTGCCAGCCCGGAGGTTCCGCCGTCACGTGCCGTGACCACCTGCTATTCCAGAGACTCTCGCTTGCTCACCTGGGAGCACACATCTACCATCTGCCTGCTAGCCTACCCGGAGGCTCTGCCATCACAGGTCGTACCTACCCTTTACCCAGAGACTGCCCTGATCACTTGCCGTATCTCCCTGTCCGTTCATCCAGAGACTGCCACCCGCTCCCTTACAAGGGCCGCCCCCTTGTATAGTAGCTCAGAGGTTCCGCCTCCCAGACCCGTTACAGTTTGCTCGGGCCATGGAACCCGGTGGCACCCAAGCTCCCTCGCTCTCGGACCTCTGTCTTGAACTGTCCCGTCAGAGGTCCCAACAGGAGTCCATCCTGGGTCACCTGCGGAATGTTAATACTCGCCTGAACACTCTGTCTGATCCACCAACAACCTCCGCCAGTGCCATATCTTGCAATCCGGCAGCTCCGCTGCCCACTAATACCATGGTATCCTACCCCGGACCCCGGCTTTCTGCACCTCCTCGCTTCGGAGGCGACTCCGTCCAGGCTCGGGGCTTCTTAAATCAGTGCACCCTGCATTTCGAACTTTTGTCCTACCAGTTTAACTCCGACCGGGCCAAAATTGCCTTCATCATGTCCCATCTCACCGGGGAGGCCCTGGCCTGGCTAAATCCTCTATGGGAGAGAGGAGACCCCCTGGTGTCCAACTTGCCTGCTTTTCTCACGGCTTTCCGGAAAGTCTTCGACGAACCCGGACGGAAGACCTCATCTGCATCATCGTTGCTACGCCTCCGTCAGGGGAGTCTCACCGTGGGCCAATATGCCATACGGTTCTGTACCCTTGCCTCGGAGCTGGCCTGGGATAACGACGCTCTGGTTTCCGTCTTCTGGGAGGGTCTGTCCGGCCGTATTAAAGATGAACTTGCCGGTCGGGACATTCCTACCACTCTCGATGACTTAATAACTCTTGCCACCCGGATTGACCTACGGTTCCAGGAGCGTGCCAGAGAGGTCACCCGTGAGAGGAGGTTACCACGTCTAGCTCCTACTTTTCAGAAACCCGTCACTCCTTCTGTCTCTAACCAGGTACACCCTCCTGAGCCTATGCAGGTCGACCAGACCAAGATGGTCAAGACCCATCAGGACTTACGCCGTGCCGAGGGGACCTGCTTCTACTGTGGCAGTAAGGAGCACCGGATCCGTGCCTGCCCGGAGAGGTCGGGAAACGCCTGTGTCTAGGTTCGCTCAGAGAGGTCCACCTAGACAAGAATAAATCCTCTCCATCCCTGCTGTTGTCAGTTTCAATCGTCTACGGGGAGAACCGTTATTTCGAACTAGCCCAACTGGACTCTGGAGCAGCCGGGAATCTTATTTCACAGTCCCTGGTAGAGAAATACCGCATCCCCACCAAACCTCTGGCTGTACCCTTGTCTGTGGCTGCCGTGGATGGGGGTCTCTTACCACGCCCCATCCAACTCATCACCGAATCCATTACTCTGCAGGTGGGAATGCTGCATTCTGAGAGTATCTCCTTTCATGTTCTGCCTGGACTCTCTCACGCCCTCTTGCTAGGTCTGCCTTGGCTCCAGAAACATGCACCCGTGCTTGACTGGCAAACCGGAGAAGTCCTTCGCTGGGGACAAGACTGTCATAAGACCTGCCTGGTTCCCGTCCATCCCGTCCGTCCCTCTCCTACCCCAGCTAATCTACCTGGACTTCCAATTCCTTATTGGTCTTATGCTGATGTCTTTAATAAAAAGGAGGCAGAGACATTACCCCCTCATAGACCATACGACTGTCCCATCGACCTGTTACCCGGTACTACTCCTCCCCGTGGGCGTATTTATCCTTTATCCGCTGCTGAGACCCGGTCGATGTCCGAATATATTGAGGAGAATCTGGCCAGGGGATTCATCCGGAAATCTACCTCCCCGGCGGGAGCAGGCTTCTTTTTCGTCAAAAAGAAGGACGGCTCTCTCCGTCCCTGTATAGACTATAGAGGCCTAAACCAGATCACGGTGAAGAATAAGTATCCCCTTCCGCTCATTCCAGAATTATTTGATCGTCTGAGGGGGGCTAGAATCTTCACCAAACTAGACCTCCGTGGGGCGTACAACCTGGTTCGTATCCGTCAAGGGGATGAATGGAAGACGGCATTCAACACCCGGGACGGCCACTATGAATACCTGGTAATGCCCTTTGGTCTCTGTAACGCTCCTGCCGTCTTTCAAGAGTTGGTCAATGACATCTTCCGGGACCTTCTCTACTCCTGCGTAGTGGTGTACCTGGACGACATCTTGGTCTTCTCTCCGGATCTCCAGACTCACCGGAGGGACGTTCGTCAGGTCCTGCTCAGGCTCAGGCAGAATCACCTCTTCGCTAAATACGAGAAGTGCCTCTTTGAGCAGACCTCGCTTCCGTTTTTGGGCTACATTATTTCTCAGACCGGCCTACGAATGGATCCAGAGAAACTGTCTGCCATCGAGAAATGGCCTCGACCGGAGGGGCTGAAGGCCATTCAGCGGTTCCTGGGCTTCGCCAACTACTACCGCCTCTTCATACCACACTTCTCTTCCCGGACTGCCCCAATTTCCGCGCTCACCCGTAAGGGTACTAATCCCAAAGAGTGGCCGCCCGAAGCAGAAGAAGCCTTTCTTTCCTTAAAACAGGCCTTCTCTTCCGCCCCGGTGCTGCATCGCCCGGACGGCAACAAGCAGTTCTTCCTGGAAGTGGACGCCTCCTCCTCTGGAGCTGGAGCGGTACTTACTCAAAAATCTTCTTCCGGGAGGATGGTAACTTGCGGCTTCTTCTCTAAACTCTTCTCCTCCTCAGAGCGCAATTATTCCATAGGAGATCGAGAGTTATTGGCCATCAAACTGGCATTGGAGGAGTGGCGTTACCTGCTTGAGGGGGCTCTTCACCCGGTAATAATTTACACTGACCACAAGAACTTGGCTTACCTCCAGCATGCCCAGAGACTTAACCCGCGCCAAGCCCGGTGGTCCTTGTTTTTTGCTCGTTTTGATTTTGTCCTTCATTTTCGCCCGGCTGACAAAAACGTCAAGGCGGACGCCTTGTCTCGATCCTTTCTGGTATCTGATCTCGAGGAAGATCCGAAACACATCATCGATCCCGCCAGAGTAATGCAGGTGGCTCCCGTGAGTCTAAATCGTCTCCCTCCCGGAAAGACGTTCGTATCAGTACCTGATCGGGAGAAGATCCTTCACTGGGGTCACTCGTCTAAACTGGCTGGCCACGCTGGTCAGAAGAAGTCCCTCCAGCTTATTTCCCGGCACTACTGGTGGCCTACCCTGCACAAGGATGTAATAGACTTTGTTTCTGCCTGTGTGTCCTGCGCCCGCAACAAGGTTCCGAGACATCTGCCAGCCGGTCGCCTCCTTCCGCTCCCAGTACCTGCTGCCCCCTGGCAGCATATTGCAATGGACTTCATAACTGACCTCCCACTCTCTGCCGGTTGTACGGTCATTTGGGTGGTCGCTGACCGCTTCTCCAAGTTGGCTCATTTCGTTCCCCTGCCAGGCCTCCCGTCTGCACCCGAGCTAGCTAGAGACTTTATTCGTCACATCTTCCGTCTTCATGGCCTGCCCCTCCACATCGTGTCGGATCGTGGGGTACAGTTCACCTCACGCTTCTGGAGAGCCACTTGTAAACTACTAGACGTCACCCTGGACTTCTCTTCCGCTTACCACCCACAGTCCAATGGTCAAGTGGAGCGGATCAATCAGAACCTGACCAGTTACCTCCGGCACTTTGTTAATGCCCACCATTCTGACTGGGTGGATCTCCAACCATGGGCCGAGTTCTCTTACAATAATCACGAGAGCGAATCCTCCTCCAAATCCCCGTTTTTTGTAGTCTTTGGTCAGCATCCTCGGATTCCTTTTCCTGTCTCCACCTCGGTGGACAACCCGGCTGCGGAATCTCTCGTTAGCAAATTTTCCTCCATTTGGGAGAGTACCCGATCCGCACTCCTTCAGTCTTCCGAGCGTATGAAAAGACACGCTGACAAAAAACGTCTGGACCCTCCTCAATTCCGTCCTGGGGATAAAGTCTGGCTCTCGTCCAAATATGTCCGGCTCAAGATCCCTTCCTATAAGTTAGGGCCTCGGTTCATCGGCCCACTGGAGGTCATCAGTCAGATCAACCCGGTGGCCTATAAATTGAAACTCCCGGCCAACTTACGGATCCCTAACTCCTTCCATGTATCTCTCCTCAAACCTGTGGTACTTAACTCTTTTTCCAAGTCTACAGGTACGCCTCCTGCTCCGGTTTCTGCTGAGGACGAGTTTGAGGTAGAGAACATTCTTGCCACCAAAAGGGTAAGAGGAAAGACCTTTTTTCTGGTAGATTGGAAGGGGTTTGGTCCTGAGGAGAGAACGTGGGAGCCCCGGGAGAACATCCATGCCCCTCTCATCCTAGCTAAATTTCTGTCTGGCCTAAAAAAGGGGGGGCCTAAAGGGGGGGGTACTGTAGCGCTGGCGTCCCTGCCCTCTGCTAGGCAGGGACGCTGCTCCCCTCACCGCTCTGCTCCGTGCCCGGCGTCCTCTCCCCGCTCTGCTGTCAGCGCGCGCTCCTTCCCGGCGTCCTCCTCCCGCTCTGCTCTCAGCGCGCGCTCCTTCCCGGCCCCTGTGCTTAGGGCGCGCGCGCGCGCGCTCCCCTCCTCTTAAAGGGGCCGCGCGCGCCGTCCTAAGGAGTCCCCGGCCAATGGCCGGAGGACTTCATCATATATAAGGCACCTCCTCCAAAATGGAGGTGCCCGAGCAATGTTGTTTGCACCTGTGTCTCACCTGTGCTTCAGCCCTCAGGTCCCGCTGCCAGTTACCTGCCAGTTTCCTGCCAGTTACCTGCCAGTTTCCTGCCAGTTACCTGCCTGATTCCTGCCTGAATACTTGTTACCTGTCTGCCAGTCTGAGGTCCGACGGTCTGCCTTACAACTCCGGTCAGTCTGTCTATGGACCAGCTTGCCCGCTCACCTGGGAGCGCTTCTCCGTTACCTGCCTGCTTGCCAGCCCGGAGGCTCCGTTGTCACGTGCTGTGACCACCAGCTATTCCAGACTCTTGCCCGCTCACCTGGGAGCGCTTCTCCGTTACCTGCCTGCTTGCCTGCCCGGAGGCTCCGTTGTCACGTGCTGTGACCATCAGCTACTTCAGACTCTTGTCCGCTCACCTGGGAGCGCTTCTCCGTTACCTGCCTGCTTGCCAGCCCGGAGGTTCCGCCGTCACGTGCCGTGACCACCTGCTATTCCAGAGACTCTCGCTTGCTCACCTGGGAGCACACATCTACCATCTGCCTGCTAGCCTACCCGGAGGCTCTGCCATCACAGGTCGTACCTACCCTTTACCCAGAGACTGCCCTGATCACTTGCCGTATCTCCCTGTCCGTTCATCCAGAGACTGCCACCCGCTCCCTTACAAGGGCCGCCCCCTTGTATAGTAGCTCAGAGGTTCCGCCTCCCAGACCCGTTACACAGTCCTTGACTAGTAACGTCCCGAGAACCTGAAGGCTCTACAACGTTTTCTGGGTTTTACTAATTTTTACCAGAAATTCATCCAAAATTACTCTGTTATAGTGAAACCCCTTACTGACATGACTAAGAAGGGGTCTGATTTTTCCAAATGGTCGGATGTTTCCCTCCACGCTTTTTCTTCCTTAAAGAATCATTTTGCCACTTCACTTAAGTCAACCTGATGTTTCTCAACCCTTTATTGTGGAGGTTGATGCGTCGGATGTCGGGGTTGGGGCTGTGTTGTCTCAGGGTTCGTCCCCTGGTAAATGGCGTCCATGCGCCTTCTTTTCTAAAATATTGTCTTCGGCTGAGGGAAATTATGAAGTGGGTAATAGGGAACTTTTAGTGATCAAATTGGCGTTCGAGGAATGGCTACATTGGTTGGAGGGGGCTGTCCATCCTATTACTGTTATTACTGACCATAAGAACCTGACATATCTCCAGTCAGCTAAACATCTCAACCCTAGGCAAGCCAGATGGTCCCTGTTTTTTTACTAGGTTCAATTTTGTTGTCATTTTTCGACCAGGGGTCAAAAATGTCAAGGCTGATGCTTTGTCCCAGAGCTTCCCTGGTGGTGGTGACCATGAGAACCCTAGCCCAATATTACAGAAAGGGGTAGTCATTTCGGCACTGTATCCTGAACTGGAGGTTGAGGTGTTGGAGGCTCATGGGGATGACCCTGCCTCCTGCCCTTCAGGAAAGTTATTTGTACCATCTAATCTGAGCCACAAAGTAACTAAGGAACATCATAACTCTGTGCTTGCTGGGCATCCAGGTGGTAAGGCAACCGTGGACCTCCTCTCTCATCATTTTTGGTGGCCGGTGTTGCATCGGGATGTAATTTAACACATAGCTGCTTGTAGTATTTGCTCGCGTTCTAAGGTTTCATATATCTGTAGCACCCTGAGGATTCGGCTGCTACAGGGGTATTGCACCTCAACCCAGAGGTGTGGTATTCCACTCCCGGGTAAGAATGGAGTGTGGAACTGAGCTCAGTTAGCTGCATGCACTACACACATCCCATTTCCGAGGAACAGACCAATGGTACTCCCACTAGAGAAATGTGCAGGTACGACAGAGTCTGTTCCTGGCTGGAGTGGGAGGGGGGTGGAACATCCCAGTAGTGTAGGGGCAGATAGGGGGAGCAGTCTGGGTAGTGCTAGGAGCTCATTGGGTGCTGGTCACCTGAGCTCACACATAGAGGGAGTATATAAGGTGGGAACCATCTAAGATCAGGGTCAGTCAGTCAGTCTGTGAGAAGTCAGCCTGTTGTAGTGAAGACTTTGCAGAGCAGTGGAAGAAAGCAGAGGAGCAGAGCAGCCCCAGGCCCAGAGTGAGAGAGGAGAGAACGAAAGACCCAGAGGGGGAGAAAGAAGGAACTCTGAGAGCCCAAATACAACCACAGGGTGAAGAGTTGGCAACAGGGTACCGGATCCCAAACTGGTGGGGGCTACAGCATACCTCAGCCAGAGACCGGAGGCCGTGGGCAGCATCTGCCACGGCCACCCACCAAATCCACCCGGAAGGCAGACCACGCATAGGGTCAGGGAACCCAGAGGCAAGGGTTCGCCAACAAGAGGCCCGAGGGAGCCGGACATAGGTGGATCCCTGGTGGGGAAGGCCAGAGACGAGGACAGGACAGAAAGGGAGCTCAGAACCACGCTCCAGAACTACTTGGGGGTTGGCCGAGTCCAGGACCTGGTGGACGCAGCACGGCTCGGGTGGTCACTCAAGGCCGGAGTGACCAGTACAAGAACAGCAGTAAGTAAAGAACCCTGAACTGCACAACCCGACTCTGACTCTCATTACCATCTTCCCTGCACTTCCACAACCACCATCCTCTGCACCTGACCCCCTGAGGCTATACCCCTCCCGTTGGGGGTTATACTACCTAAGCTGCACAAACACCATCAGCCTCAGTGGACCCTGCTGCAGCGGCGGCCGAAGTGACCGCAATTCAACGGGTGGCGTAGTCGACATAAAGAACTTTAGTAACATCAGTAAGGACTGCCACACACTGAGCTTGACACCCTGGGCACGGACCGGGTCACAGCCACTCGGAGACTACAACCCCCATCTGATCCGGCTCCGGGTATCCCCAACAACACTGGCCCAGGGGGCGCGTCAACTTTGGCGTAGTCGGCAGGATTACGTGCCCGCAACAACCGGGTACTGCGTGCCTGAAGAAAAGTACACCGTTACCTTAAAAAGAAGTCTCCTGCCGGTTCCGGAGGGTCCCCGCCATCGGGCCCCATCACAGGTCGTTTCCCGCCGGTTGTCCGCCATTTGCAGCTTTTTCCCGCCATCCATGGAGTTTCCCGCCACTGGGAGACGATTCCCGCCATTTCCGAAGATTTCCCGCCTTGGAAGAACGGACGCCATTATGGGCGTGCCAGAGGGTGGCAAGAGGTCACCTCCCATCGTGGGCCAGGTCGAAGAATGGCGCCAAAAGCGGAAACCGCGCCCACCAACAGAGACTGTGATGCTGGAAGTGTCCATCAGCGTAAGAGAACTGCCCCTGGAACTGACAATCACCAAGTTGCCCCGGGACCACCCTCGATGTGGGCGGAGACAGAAGAAGAGAGCAAAGATGGGTGTCGCCTGGAGCAGTCTGGAGAGAGCGCACCCGGAGACAAGACGTCTGGAAGAGAGTCCAGAGAGAGCCTACCCGGAGATGGAGGGAGAGCCAGGCAGCACCGACCCAGCGGTCAGGAGCCTGATGCGGGCCGCCACTCCAGGCAGCACCGACCCAGTGGTCAGGAGCCTGTTGCAGGTCGCCACTCCAGAAGGCCTGCTGGAGATCCTAGCACAGCTCCCCCGAGACCGGGAGTGTGCACAGACCGCGCTGGAGGGCCTCGCATGGAGGATGGCCCGGGTGCAGCGAGAGACGTTGGCGGAGTGGAGCCGAGAGATGGCCCAGCAGACCGAGACTCGTCAGCGGAGCACGCCACCCGAGACGAGGAGACAGACCGCCTCTGAGGATGGCGCAGGAGGACTGAAGGCCGGAGACGGCGCCGAGAAGGGAGCTGAACGGACGGAGGCAGGTAAAGGGGACGTCTCTACCCCGAGCCGGGAAACCGCGTGCCTGCCCCAGCTCCCCGTCGCAGAGCCCGAAATTCCCCCTGCCGTGCCCGTCGCTGCATCGTCACCGCCGCCGACTAGGCCTCAACCGGAAACTGCGGCCGCGACCCCTGTGACGTCACACGCCTCGACCTCGAGAGTGGCCAAGCAGGAAATACCACCGGCCTGGTCGCAAGGCCTAGTACCCCCGGGCGACGCAATACCAACAGCGCCCCCTACCTCCGCGGAGCCACCGGCCTGGTCGCAGGGCCGAGTAACCACGGGCGCCGCCGTTCTTACGGTGCCCTTTACTTTCAAGGTACCCCAGGCCTGGTCGCAAGGCCTGGTTAACCCGGGCGCCGCTACCACCACGGCGCCCATAACACCTAAAGTACCGCACCTGGGTGAGGACCTATTCGCCCAGCATACGTGCCCGGATGGGCAGCCCTTCATATGGCCACCGGAGTTTCACCATCCCCGACTCCGGAAAGAGAGACCCCTAGACGAACCCCTGATTCCGGTTCCGAAGCCTGTAAAGAGGACCTCGCCCCCGCTAGAAGAGACCCAGTTTGAGTGGGATCCCACCGGAGAAGACCTCATGGGGTTCACTCAAGAGACTCGGGCAGCCGCAGCGGAGCGTGCAGAGTGCTGCCGCCAGCAGCTCGAGGTCTTTGAGAGGGAGCGGAGAGAGAGGCGGGTCCGGGAACAACAAGCCCAAATAAGGAGCGCGGAGCAGAAGAGCCGGACCAGGAGAGACCCCCGTGCAGCGCATGGTCCCCGAACCATCGGGACTGTAATAAAATTTAATCTGCAGCATGGGTGGGGTTTCATCAGGGATCACCGCACCCCAGGCGACGTCTTCGTGACCAGGAGAGACGTTGAGTCCCACCTACCGGAGGGACACAGAGGTCGTGACCTGTATTTAGGGGACGAGGTCACCTTCACCCGGCACAAGTGTGCCAAAGGACCCTACGCCCTCCATGTGCATCGCCTGACGGAGGAGGAGCTGCGGTGTGAGGAGGAGCAAGAGGACCCGGACGGGTCTGAAACTGAAACTGTCCACAAAGAAAGAGCAGGAGGACGCCGTCGTTGAGTACGGTAGTGAAGAGACTGTATAAAGTTACCCGTCAGGGTATAAGAACTGTTACTGCTGCAAATATAGTCCCCGTTGGGACCAGAGAACTGAACTGTTAACCCGTGTGTCCCTATTCCCACTGACCGAGGACTGAGAGCGGCCATATCCCCTTGTATATAGTTGCGCTTCCTAAAGCTCCCCCTACTGGTTTTATGGGAAACCGTGTTTCTTCAAGAGACAGTCGCACTTTACCCGGTCACAAGTTGCACCGTGACCGGAGGAACCAGAAACAAGAATGTTTTTATGAAAAGTTTTTATGAAAATTTTTATATGATGTTTTATTATGTTGTTTATGCAAAAATTGTATGTTTTGGTGTTGTTTATATCTTACAGCCCGAGGACGTGCTGTGATTTACCAGGGGGGAATGTAGCACCCTGAGGATTCGGCTGCTACAGGGGTATTGCACCTCAACCCAGAGGTGTGGTATTCCACTCCCGGGTAAGGATGGAGTGTGGAACTGAGCTCAGTTAGCTGCATGCACTACACACATCCCATTTCCGAGGAACAGACCAATGGTACTCCCACTAGAGAAATGTGCAGGTACGACAGAGTCTGTTCCTGGCTGGAGTGGGAGGGGGGTGGAACATCCCAGTAGTGTAGGGGCAGATAGGGGGAGCAGTCTGGGTAGTGCTAGGAGCTCATTGGGTGCTGGTCACCTGAGCTCACACATAGAGGGAGTATATAAGGTGGGAACCATCTAAGATCAGGGTCAGTCAGTCAGTCTGTGAGAAGTCAGCCTGTTGTAGTGAAGACTTTGCAGAGCAGTGGAAGAAAGCAGAGGAGCAGAGCAGCCCCAGGCCCAGAGTGAGAGAGGAGAGAACGAAAGACCCAGAGGGGGAGAAAGAAGGAACTCTGAGAGCCCAAATACAACCACGGGGTGAAGAGTTGGCAACAGGGTACCGGATCCCAAACTGGTGGGGGCTACAGCATACCTCAGCCAGATACCGGAGGCCGTGGGCAGCATCTGCCACGGCCACCCACCAAATCCACCCGGAAGGCAGACCACGCATAGGGTCAGGGAACCCAGAGGCAAGGGTTCGCCAACAAGAGGCCCGAGGGAGCCGGACATAGGTGGATCCCTGGTGGGGAAGGCCAGAGACGAGGACAGGACAGAAAGGGAGCTCAGAACCACGCTCCAGAACTACTTGGGGGTTGGCCGAGTCCAGGACCTGGTGGACGCAGCACGGCTCGGGTGGTCACTCAAGGCCGGAGTGACCAGTACAAGAACAGCAGTAAGTAAAGAACCCTGAACTGCACAACCCGACTCTGACTCTCATTACCATCTTCCCTGCACTTCCACAACCACCATCCTCTGCACCTGACCCCCTGAGGCTATACCCCTCCCGTTGGGGGTTATACTACCTAAGCTGCACAAACACCATCAGCCTCAGTGGACCCTGCTGCAGCGGCGGCCGAAGTGACCGCAATTCAACGGGTGGCGTAGTCGACATAAAGAACTTTAGTAACATCAGTAAGGACTGCCACACACTGAGCTTGACACCCTGGGCACGGACCGGGTCACAGCCACTCGGAGACTACAACCCCCATCTGATCCGGCTCCGGGTATCCCCAACAACACTGGCCCAGGGGGCGCGTCATATCCATCCGCCTGGTGTTCTTCTTCCGCTAATTATCCCTAGTAGGCCATGGACACACTTGTCCATGGATTTTATTACTGACTTACCGGTTTCTGCAGGCAAAGCGGTGATTTTGGTGGTAGTAGGTAGGTTCAGTAAATGGTTAATTTTGTCGCATTGCCTGCGCTTCCAAATGCCAAGACACTTGCTCAGGTGTTCATAAATGAGATTGTGAAGCTTCACGGGGTTCCCTCTGATGTGGTGTCTGATCGGGGGACCCAGTTTGTTTCCAAGTTCTGGAAGGCATTCTGTTCTCGACTGGGGGTGCAGCTATCCTTTTCCTCTGCCTTCCACCCTCAGTCGAATGGACAGACTGAGCATGTCAATCAAAATTTGGAGACTTACCTCAGGTGCATCCTACCTTCCGCTGGCAGAATTTGCCATTAATAAATAATCATCGTCAAGAATCCACTGGCAGTTCATGGTTCTTCAGTGCATACGGATATCACCCACAGTTTGGTACCTTTAGTGGGGGAGGAGCTTTAGGAGTTCTTGAGGAACGGTTTGCTTCGTCGCTCTCCTCGGTATGGCCGGGTGTGCTGAGTAATTGAAAGATCATGGGAGACAGGTATAAACGTATGGCTGACAGAAAACGCTTGCCAGGTCCGGACCTGAATGTGAATGACTTTGTGTGGTTGTCTACCAGGAATATAAGTTTGAAAGTTTCTTCTTGGAAGCTGTGATTTTTGGTTTATAGGGATTATTGGTCCCTATAAAATAACCGCCATCATTAACCCAGCAGCTTTTCGTCTTGAACTTCCTCAGGCCCTTAAAGTCCACAACGTGTTCCATAGGTCCTTACTTAAAAAATATGTGGAACCTCTTGAGCCCTTGTCTCTACCACTGCCCCCAGAAATTGTTGATGGTAATCTGGAGTTCCAGATTTCGAGGATTGTAGATTCTCATCTCCAACGTCATTCTCGACAATAATTGGTGCACTGGAAAGTCTATGGTCCAGAGGAGAGGATGTGGGTTTCAGCATAAGAGGTGAATGCTCCTAGATTAGTTCGCTCATTTCACACCTCTTTTCCTGAGAAACCCGGTGCTGAGTGTCCGGAGGCCACTCCTAGAGGAGGGGTACTGTCACGGCTATGTCAGATATGACAGACTGTCGCCCTGCAGTTGGTTGCAGGAGAGCTCTATGTTTGGCATTACAGACATCTTCTTAGAGGCTGGCTGTCTCTAGGACCCAGCGGCTACCTCCCTCTGGCTAATTAGCTCCCTGGCCTGGGTGTATAAATACCTGGTGTGTCTGAGAGGGAGGTGCCGGCGATATTCATTACTACTTGTGAGGCTTTAGCAAGAGCAGTACTTCATCCTTTCTGGAGCTTGAGGCCGTGTGCGTATTTGTCTGGAGTTGTCTAAAGCTAAGCAATTCCCCCCTGTTTGTCTACCCTTGTTGTCTGTAGAGTTTAGTGGAGATTGACTAGCCTTAGCCATACGCCAGGGAAAGTCAGGGCGAGGCAGGCGTGCGGCAATTGATGAAGAGCCAATATAGAGACGGTCATTGAGACAGGGTGACACTAGACCAGACTAGGAGGTCTCCACTCCCCGCTTTCCATAGTCTCTGGGCTCCTATTCCCTCTTCCCTCTGTGTTGCACTAAGTCTTTCCCACACCTTGCGTGACAGCCACCTATTTGGGGTAGCAATCTTAAAAAGTAAATATCGACCCTTTAATGAGACTTGTCACATGATTTAGGATGATTCCAGCCAAATGATGGGAAATGTTATAGTATATCTGATATCATTGTAAATGATAATCTCTGTACTAAGAATAAGTTGCTTATATAGAGCCAAAATACTGTATTCCTCATTGATGTTGGCAATATCAGCATAGAATACAATATGTTGGTTCTATGTAAGCAACAAAAGATAAATAAATGATCAAGTGAAAAACAAATGAATTTTCAACTGATAAAAAAAATACAACCATATTTGCAATTTATAAAATACATTCAAAATAAATATATAAAGTGTTTTTCTTGGAGCTGGCGCCTGTTGAGCGCATGTTGTTAATTGCCGAACACAAACAAGATGAAAGTTTGAGCAATTTCAGACGGTTTCAAAACCATGATATTAAATGCTGGTAAAAAAAACAAGGGTAGAATGTGGTTTCAAGGGTCATACATATTACGGTTGATCTGAATAAACAATGCAACAATGCACAATAATGAGCAAAGAAGGAATAGAATATCTGCATTGAAGGCCATCAGCATTTTCTTTAATAAATTGTGTTCAAACAAAACGGTATTAGCGAGTCTTGATTAAGTCATGTAACACTGCCAAATCCATTGTATAACAGTTCACACTCTGCTCTACCACACAGTAACCACATCAAGTCAAATAGGTTGTTTATTGTTTCAGAAATATAATTAGTTTATGTCTAGTTTATAGAAATAGAAGAAATAAAAAATATACATTTACATTTCAATTAACCCCTTGGTGACGGAGCCAATTATGTCCTTAATGACCAGGCCAAATTTTACAATTCTGACCAGTGTCACTTTATGAGGTAATAACTATGGAATGCTTCAACGGATCCCACTGATTATGACTAGTGATGAGTGAATATGTTCGAAATCCGATCTGAAATGTTAAGTTCGACACGAATGTGGCACATTCGGATTCGTGATCGGAAAGGCGAGCAAAATTTGTTAAATTCGGGAAAATCGGTAACGTTCGGCGAATTTACGTGGTTACGTGATTGTGGGGCAACTACTGCATTTTTTTTACAGTTTTTCTACCATAGTGCTTTTGTATGATGAGCGGGGAGATGTGTCAGATGAGCGGGGGGGGGCTGGTGAAAGGTCAGAACAGGTCAGATCAGCGACGTACTGTTTTTTTTTCCTTCCTGTAGGTGGCAACTTTAAGTCAGGAAAGCGCGGCCAGCCAATTCGAGCGCAGGAAGCATCCACAGTGTCCCAGACACAAGGGCTTCTGCAATTCGCTGCTGAAATCACATGTCCTCTCCATATAAAAACCAGTCATGTTCCCTCAGCGCCATTTTATGCATGTCACTGAAGGAGATAGATGCTGCTCAGTGTGCGCTGTTCTGTGTAATGAGAGATATTAGCTAGCTAGATGGGCACTTCTGTGGAAGTCAGATAGTGTACATAAGTCTTGTGCTGTGTACCTGTTCAATGGACCTTGCAGCCTTTTTTTTGTTTTTGTGCAATTATCGAGATTCTCACAGAAAGAGCAGGGTCTATGGCTCAGAACAGTGCTGTGCATCGGTTGTACTGTGCTTTATGCAGACCTTCAATCTATTTTTGCACTTGCTAATGTGATAAAGCAAGTAAGCAAGCAAGCCATTGTAGGCCACTTTTTGCTTTTGTGCAGTTGAAATTCATCTATCTGCAGAGCTTGTCAGTACAGAGCTTCTGAGTGTAGAGCACAAAAAACTTTTTTCATTTGCTAATAGGATATAGTAAGCTGTGTTAGCCCAGTTTGTCATTTTTTGAAGGATGAACTTCAGCTTTATGCACAGTAAAACAAATATGTTTTTGATGTTGCTAGCCGCAGTCCACCAAAATTTTTTTTTGTGTCGCAGACGTGTTACACTCTGCTATAAGCCTAGTGCTTTTAGTGCCGTTGAAATTCAACTGTTTTCAGAGTAAAAAATAGATTTTTTCTATTGCTAGCTTCTGTCCACCAAAGATTTTTTTGTGTCACAGACGTGTTACACTCTGCTATATGCCACCTAGTGCTTTTAGTGACGGTGAAATTTTGCTGTATTCAGAGCTTGTGCAGAATCAAAAAAATCTATTTTTTGCTGCTGCTAACGTTATACAGCAGCCTAGATCTGAAACAAGTTTTTAAAAAATTATCCTGAAGATGGGACTATTCTTTTAATTTTTCTCACTGGCTTCTCATTAACTTATGTTGGAGTCTAGGGTTACTTAGAGTAAAATTTCATAAGGGAGTATCTTTTGGTATATATCTGTGTAACTCCCTCTTTTTGCAGTTATTCAGGGGAGTATCTTTTCATGTGTATATATATATAACTCCCTTATTTTGTATGAAATTAATTACTAGCTATTGAATAATATGCCTTTTCATGTTACCTCAGTAAGGGTCTAAAGTCTGGTTGTGGTGTTCACATTCAGTTTGCTATGTCCTGTTTTGTTATTTCCAGGACGGCTTCGTAGCCCTGCCCTCATCCACAGGTGCAGTGCTAGTGACTCCTAATCTTAGAATTTTGTACTGAGATAGCCTGATAAATCATTTTTTCTTATAGTCCTATAAACTATCTATATTCATGCTCAGCCCTACGTGTTTCATCATTTTTGTATGAGACTGTTATGATCATCAGGGGCTCACAGTCTATATTATTGCTTAATAGGATAGTATGATGGTTTTGTGATAAACCTATTGGCAGGGTTGCCGGCCGCATCTGGCGGCTAAACCAGTGTGTTTTTATAGAGGACTTAGTACCACCACTTGCGTGCCTCCTCTTTCCGTTGTCCAATACAGCGGCTAAGATGCGCTGAAGGTGTGTCTTGTTGTGGGTCATGTGACTATACGACGGCTCGTCTCGTTTGTCCAATAGGATCACTTTCTTCTCACAGGGTTGTCTTAGTTGCGCTGTGGTCTCGCAATGCTAATCTATTCTTTATAATCCATTCTTTATATATGAAAGAGAGGCTAATATATTAATTATTATAATTTTAGATATATGGAATAAAAGTTACTTTTTAATATATTATTCCAATTGAAATTGACTGTGAAATACTTTGTAACTATCTTGGAGCATACTTATACCGCATAACACTGTGAAGTAGCCTAGATCTGAGTTTGAAATAGTTTGAAGAATATCTCCTATGTTATACAAGCGTCATCCACAGTTAAAAAATACTTTGTTCAGTTCCTAACGTTATACAGCAGGGACATCTCAGTTTGAAGTAGTTTGTAGAATATCTTCTAAGTTATATAGGCCTCATCCACAGTAAAAAAATACTTTGTTCTTAACATTATACAGCAGGGACATCTCAGTTTGAAGTAGTGTGTAGAATATCTCCCATGTTATACAGGCCTCATCCACAGTAAAAAAAATACTTTGTTTGGTTCCTAACGTCATACAGCAGGGACATCTCAGTTTGAAATAGTTCGGAGAATATCTCCTATGTTATACAGGCGTCATCCCCAGTAAAAAAATACTTTGTTTGGTTTTTAACACTATTCAGCAGTAACATCTCAGTTTGAAAAAGTTTGGAGAAAATCTCCTATGTTATATAGGCATCATCCACAGTAAAAAAAAATACTTTATTCGGTTAGTAACGCTATACAGCAAGCCATATCTTACCTTGTCATTTAGTGCGGCTGAAATTCAGATGTGTGCATAGCTGTTGCAGAGGAAAAAATCTATTTTTGTTTTGCTAATAGTGTGCTCCTACTACAGTAACTGAGCAACATGAGTGGGAAAAAGATAGGTCGTGGTGGAAGGAGGAATAGGCTTGGTGTTCAAGATATACGTGGGGTAGGTGGTAATGTTAGTGAAAGCACTAGTTAACCAACAACGTCTTGTCCTATCCAAAGACAACTGACAACTTCTGTTACTGGACAGGCTACTCCACTCCCTTTCTTTGGCAGCCACACAGCGATACGCCTTGCTGATAAGGGCCAGAAAAAGCAGGTGCTCCAGTGGATGGCAAACGCTGCTTCAAGAGGCCTCTCCTATTCTTCCTCTATCTCAATATCACACACAGTTCAGTCCACAGCGGTGGCACCCAAATTACCCTTGCTTCCCCCCATGTCACAACTGTCCAAGTGCCAAACTGACTGTAGCGAACTACAGATGGGAAAGTCTGTAGAACTGTTCACCCATTCTATACCATGGGGGAGGGTATTCATTTTATAGGTGGGGAAGATAGTGCAGATAGTGACCTGGGCACAAATAAAGAAATTGGGGGTGGGGTTAGAACAGTCAATAAAGTAAGAAGGAATAGAGGTACAGAGAGATACATAAAATGCATGTACACTAATGCCAGAAGCCTCACCAACAAAATGGAGGAATTAGAATTAATTTTGTTGGAAAATAATTATGACATGGTAGGGATATCTGAGATGTGGCTGGATGAGAGCCATGACTGGGCAGTTAATTTACAGGGCTATAGTCTGTTCAGAAATGACCATACAAACAAGCGAGGGGGGGGTGTGTGTTTATATGTTAAATCATCCTTAAAACCCACCTTGCGGGAGGATATATGTGAATCTAATGAAAATGTAGAGCCCCTGTGGGTGGAGATAAGGGGAGGGGGAAAAAATAATAAATTACTGATAGGGGTTTGTTATAAGTCTCCAAAAATAATGGAAGTAGCACAGAATATCCTCGTAAAGCAAATAGATGAAGCAGCAACTCAAGGAGAAGTCATTATTATGGGAGACTTCAGCTACCCTGAAATACATTGGGGGACAGAAACATGTAGTTCAAGCAAAGGTAATAGGTTTTTGACAACTATGAGAGACAATTACCTTTCACAACTGGTTCAGGACTCAACAAGAAGGGGGACACTGCTAGACCTAATATTAACCAATAGGCCAGATCGCATATCAAATATACGAGTTGGGGGTCACTTGGGTAATAGTGATCACAAAATAATACGTTTTCATGTAACCTTTAATAAGATGTGTAGTAGAGGGGTTAGAAGGACACTAAACTTCAGGAAGGCAAATTTCCAATGGTTGAGAGATGATCATAGTGCAATAAACTGGGACGATATCCTGAGACATAAAGCTACACAAAGCAAATGGGAGACATTTATTAACATCCTGAATAGGACCTGTGCACAATATATACCCTTTGGGAATAAACATGCTAGAAATAGGAGGAAACCACTATGGCTAAATAGAGCTGTAAGGGGCGCAATAAGTGACAAAAAGAAAGCATTTAGAGAACTAAAGCAAGTAGGTAGTGATGAGACATTAAATAAATATAGAAAATTAAATAAATTATGTAAAAAACAAATCAAGGCAGCAAAGATTGAGGCAGAGAGAATCATTGCCAGAGAAAGTAAAAATAACCCCAAAATATTCTTTAACTGCATAAATAGTAAAAAACTAAAAAATGAGAGTGTTGTCCCCCTTAAAAATAGTCTGGGTGAAATGGTGGATGAGGATGAGGAAAAAGCCAATATGCTAAATGACTTTTTTTCAACCGTATTTACACAAGAAAATCGCATGACAGAAAACATGATTAGTGATAACAAAAATTTTCCATTAAATGTCACTTGCTTAACCCAGCAGGAAGTACAGCGGCGTCTAAAAATCACTAAAGTTGACAAATCCCCGGGTCCGGATGGGATACACCCACGAGTACTGCAGGAATTAAGTAACGTCATAGATAGACCATTATTTTTAATCTTTAAAGATTCCATAATAACAGGGTCTGTACCACACGACTGGCATGCCAATATTCAAAAAGGGGACAAAAACTGAACTTGGAAATTATAGGCCAGTAAGCTTAACCTCTACTGTGGGTAAAATCCTGGAGGGTTTCCTAAGAGATGCTATAATAGAGTATCTGAAGAAGAAGAATAACCTCATGACCCAATATCAACATGGGTTTACGAGGGACCGTTCCTGTCAAACTAATCTGATCAGTTTTTATGAGGAGGCAAGTTCTGGACTGGACCAAGGAAATGCATTGGATGTTGTGTGTATGGACTTTTCAAAAGCTTTTGATACGGTTCCACACAAAAGGTTGATACATAAAATGAGAACAATGGGGATAGGGGAAAATATATGTATATGGGTTAAGAATTGGCCCAGTGATAGGAAACAAAGGGTGGTTATTAATGGAAAACACTCAGACTGGGTCTCAGTTAACAGTGGGGTACCACAGGGGTCAGTATTGGGCCCCCTTCTTTTTAACATATTTATTAATGACCTTGTAGGGGGCATACAGAGTAATATTTCAATATTTGCAGATGACACTAAACTCTGCAGGGTAATCAATACAGAGGAGGACAATTTTATATTACAGGAGGATCTATGTAAACTAGAAGCTTGGGCTGATAAATGGCAAATGAACTTTAATGGGGATAAATGTAAGGTAATGCACTTGGGCTGAGGAAATAAAATGTATAATTATATACTTAATTGTAAAACACTGGGCAAAACTGTAACTGAAAAAGACCTGGGTGTATTGGTGGACGACAAGCTCACGTTTAGTGGCCAGTGTCAGGCAGCTGCTGCAAAGGCAAATAAAATAATGGGATGCATTAAAAGAGGCATAGATGCTCATGAGGAGAACATAATTTTAACCCCTATACAAGTCATTAGTGCGACCACACTTAGAATACTGTGTACAGTTTTGGTCTCCGGTGTATAAGAAAGACAAAGCTGAACTAGAGAGGGGGCAGACAAGAGCGCCCAAGGTTATTAGAGGACTGGGGGGTCTGCAATACCAAGACAGGTTATTAGACTTGGGGTTTTTTACTGCGGAAAAAAGAATGCTTAGGGGTGATCTTATTACTATGTACAAGTATATGACGGGACAGTACAAAGACCTTTCTACTGATCTTTTTACTCTGAGGCCAGAGATGGGTACAAGGGGGCACCTTCTATGTCTGGAGGAAAGAAGGTTTAATCATAATCACAGACGGGGAATCTTTACTGTAAGAGCAGTGAGACTATGGAACTCTCTGCCACATGATGTTGTAATTAGTGTTGAGCCACCCCCGTAGTGTTCGAGTTCGGTTCGGTTCGTCGAACACCCGTGTGTTCGCCGAACTGTTCGTCGAACTGTTCGTCGAACACCTTCGAACACCGTTAAAACCAATGGCAGGCAAACAAAAACACATAGAAACACATAGAAAACACCTTCAAAGGTGTCCAAAAGCTGACAAACTGCTCAGAAGACATAACTAACACATGGAAAAGTGACAAGTACATATAGTCATGCGAAAATAAAAGAGGTGGAGGAGTAAAAGGAGGGGGAGACACAGATATAGGCATGTCATGCCCTTCTAAAATCCAAAAAGTGAGAAGCCGACACGGCCAGTCCGCTCCTGCCCGTGCCACCTCCGTGTCGCCGGGTTTGTGCCAGAGCCGCGGTGAACCCTGACGGCCAGCCCCCCTCTCCCAATACTGGTGCCTGTCCGCTGGTGGGTCGAGCGAGCCCCCCTGTGGTGGAGGCAGCTCTAAGCTTTTTAATTTAAATTGTCTCTCTAATTTGAATGAATACACTTTAAATCCATTTACAAGGATCTATTGGAGGGCAAGTCTCATGCCAGCAGCCGCGGTAATTCCAGCTCCAGTAGCGTCCACTAAAGCTGCTGCAGTTAAAAAGCTTTTATAAGGATCGAGCTCGGCTGTCCACCGCAAGGCATCCTACTGCCAGTCCCAGCCCCTATGCCTTGGGGTGCCTCCTGATGCTCTTCACTAAGTATCCCATGGTCCCGAAGCATTTCCTTTGAAAAAATTAAGTGTCTAAACTACAGGTGGTGCAGCTTGCTTAACAGCCGGGATAATCCGCTCACTAGCAGACACTGCTACTAGGCACAAAGTATTTCCTGGGCTAGATGCAGTTAAAAATTTGTAATTAGATACTCTCGTTGGATGCTGAGAAAGCATTCCATAGAGTCTCCTGGCACGCCATATATGATTCTCTTAAAAAGCTTGGGGTAGGGGTCTAGGGGACCCTTTTATAGCCAAAATCACGGCCCTGTATCGCAATACGTCACCTAGGCTGAAGATAAATGGAACTGTAGCACCCTGAGGGCTCGGTTGCTACAGACGTATTGCACCTCACCCAGAGGTGTGATATCTCACTCTCAGGTAAGGATACAGTGTGGATCAGGACCCGACACCTGCATGCATTACACCACATTGCCGTGGGGCAGGGCGACCAATATGCCCCTGAGATGGGCACGACAGTCCCTGTCCCTGGCTGGAGTGGGGGGAGGGAACACTGAGGAAGGGGAACCCTGTAGTGCAGGAGCAGGGAGGAAGCAGTTCCTGGGTGCATTGAGAAGGGAGTATAAAAGGTGGGCACCATCTTAGTTCAGTGCAGAGAAGTCTGAGCAGAAGTGGCAGGGAGCAGGGGCTCTGCATGAGCTCTGCTCCGGAGGCGGGCCTAGTAACAGAGGCCCAGGCCTGGAAGAGGGAGAAGGAAGGAAGAGGAGCGGAGAAGGCTCCAGGAACGAGGAATGAAGGGATCCCAGGGGTGCGGACGGGCGAGTCGCCACCGCACGCCCGAATCCACCTGCGTGGAGGGGTCAGGCCAAAGGGGGAGACCGGTCCCCGAACTAGTGGAGGCAGGAAACGACCCTCAGCTAGAAACCGGAGGCTCTGACATTTTATGTGGCGCAGCCCCTCGCTACACCCGCTAGGAAGGCACCACATAGGGTCAGGGAAACTGGCGCCAAGTTTACCAAGAGGAGGCCCGAGGCAGCCGGACAGAAGTGTTGGTAAGAAAGGCCAGACAAAGGACACACAAAGGGGGTCCTGTGAAGTGCTCCAAAGTTATCTGGGAGTTGTCTGAGCCCCTCACCTGGTGAGCACAGTACGACGTGGGCAGCCGTTACCTGCAGACGTGGTCTGGATAATAAGAACTGTGAGTAAAGGCCCTGAACTGCATCACTGACTCCGTGTCGTTACTGCTGCTGCCCTGCACCATCACCCCCATCCTCCGCATACACTGCCCTGAGGCTATACTCCTCCCGTGGGGAGTTATGCTACGCTCTGCTGCACCCACAACACCAGCCTCAGTGGTCTGCCCTGTAGCGGCGGTTCACTCTGACCGCAATCCACGGGTGGCGTAGTCGGACATTTAAACATGAAAACCACATAAATAGTTCCGCCACTGGTTTGACCGCCCTGAGCCACGGAACTGGGTCGCCGCCACGAAGACTACAACCACCAGCATCCACCAAAAAGGGTCCGGCTCCGGGTGTCCCAAGGCCCAGGGGGTGCGTCAGAACATTTTCATCACCTTTCACAATCACCAATGGGACAAGGCAGTGATGTCCTCTGTCCCCTCTCTTATACATCCTAGTGACGGAGCACCTGATCTCATCAATTCGCCATAACCCCAATATTAGGTGGATTGAGGTGGGAGGCACCGAGTACAAGTGCTCTCTATTTGCTGATGATGTCCTAGTATATGTCACTCAATCACATATATCCATCCATGCTGTTATGGCTGAAATAGATCACTTTGTTACATGGTAAAATTTTAAAATCAATGCAGCGAAGTCTGAGGCCCTCGATGTCTCCCTCCCCAAATCCATATAGGATTCCATCCAGTCCAACTTTCCCTTTGCCTGGCCCTCACAGGGTATCAAATACTTAGGAATTCCTATTCATAGAGACCTCTCCCATCTATGTTATCTTAATTTTGGGCCCTTTATTGAACAACTCCATACAGACCACGGTTGGCAAGTTAGAACTGTAAGATTCACTACGTGAACCACTGGTGTTTTGTGGAAAAGCACATGTACACTGCGTTCCAAATTATTATACAAAAAGTGTTTAGGAGTGATAAGGGAAGAATTTGTTTGTTTGTCAGTTAAACTCATTGATGGTGATGTGTGTCAGGGCTCTTTATATCACTGTAAGCAATTGCAGACACCTGTGCTAATTAGTTTGGCAGGTGTGTCCAATGAAAGGCAAAACTACTTAAGAAGGCTCTCTCACATTATTAAGCAGCCTACATTTTCTGCCAAAATGGGAAAGAAAAAGGATGTGTCGGCTGCTGAGAAGCAACAAATTGTGGAGTGTTTAGGTCAAGGCATGACTACAATCAACATTGTGCGATGATCAGGATGAAGTGTCTTGGCAATCAAGAAGTATGTAGCTGATTCACAGTACACACGTGTGCGTGCTGATAAGGGCAAATTGAGGACTCTTTCCTACAGGCAATTACGTCAGGTTGAAAGAGCAGCGGCAAAAAAGCCTTGTCATAGCAGCAGACAAGTTTTTGAAGCTGCTTGTGCCTCCAACGTCCCCCGAACAACAAGATGCAGGGTCCTTCAGAGGTTTGCAGCTGTGCATGCGCCATCCTGTCGACCTCCTCTATCCACTTCACACAAGCAGAAACGGCTCCAGTGGGCCAAACATTACATGAAGACTGATTTCAAAACTGTTTTGTTCACGGATGAGTGCCGTGCAGCGCTCGATGGTCCAGATGGATGGAGTGGAGGATGGCTGGTTGATGGACACCCCACGCAAACACGGCTACAGCGCCAACAAGGAGGAGGTGGAGTAATGTTTTGGGCTGGAATCATGGGGAGAGAGATTGTCGGCCCCTTTAGGATCCCTGAAGGCGCTAAAGATGAACTCCATAATGTATGTGGATTTTCTCAAACAGCACTTCCTGCCATGGTTCAAGAAGAAGAACCGTGTATTTCACAGCAAGATCATATTTCTGCATGATAATGCACCATCTCATGCTGCACATAAAACATCTGCATCTCTGGCTGATATGGGCATAAAAGGGGACAAACTTATGGTGTGACCCCCATGCTCCCCTGACCTCTACCCCATTCAGAACCTTTGGAGCATCATTAAAAGGAGTGTCTATGATGGCGGGAGGCAGTTCACATCTAAGCAACAGCTCTGGGAGGGTATTCTGTCCTCATGCAAAACAATTGAAGCAGAAACCATCCAAAACCTGACAAATTCAATGGACGAGAGAGTTCAGAAGCTCCTTTCGAACAAGGGGTCCTATGTGAAAATGTAACATCACCTAGAATAAAGTTTTGAGTTGAAAACTGTTTGATTTCAGTTTCTAACAACCTGCTAATGCTTATAATTTCAAAAATGACCATTTTTTTGGTCTTTATTAAAATGAAAAGGTTGATCGAAAAGTTTGGGGGATCTAAGAGTGTGGCAACCCAGTAGTCATGATTACTTCGAATTCTGACAATATGAGGGTCATGCTGCAGGTAGTGCAGCAAGAAGGCACTTATGTGCCTTGCGCATCTCGGAGCCCCAAAATTATTTTCCGGGCTAGATGCAGCTAAAAATTATTTTTAATTTTAAATCTGGTGAAGCTTTAGTATAGATGGCCTAATAGGATCAGTGCTGCACACTGCTACAAAGCCCAAATTATTTTCCAGTCAAGATACAGATAAACATGATTAGTAATTTGAAAGCTTAAAACGGTTGGTAGGGTGATTTTAACCAATCATCAAGCTTTTACTCTCCCCAGGATGACACAGGGGTAGAAAAGTCGTTTCGGATCCATGATTTGTTCATCTTTATGAACGTGAGTCTGTCTACATTATCAGTGGAGAGCCGCGTGTGCTTATCTGTCAGCACACCACCAGCAGCGCTGAACACACGTTCAGACAGAACGCTGGCTGCGGGGCATGACAAGATCTCCAAGGCGTAAGTGGCTAGCTCCGGCCATTTATCCAGATTGGAAGCCCAAAAAGAGCAAGGGTCCAGTGACACAGTCGTGGCTTCAATGTTTACTTGGAGATACTCCTGTACCATCGTCTCTAGGCGTTGACTATGTGTCAGACTTCTTGTCTCCTGTGGCCTTGCAAAGGATGGGCTAAAAAAGTGGTGAAATGATTCCGCAAAATTGATGTTACCAGCAGATACTGTGGTTCTGTTACGGTTTGAGTGCTGAACACTTGACGGTCCCACGGTTGGCAAGTTGGAACTGTGAGATTCACTACGTGCACCACTGGTATTTTGTGGAAAAGCACATGTAAGATTCTGCAACAGTCTCTGCTGATACTCCTGCATGCGTGCATCCCTTTCTATGGCAGGAATAATTTCTGCAAATTTACTTTTGTACCGGGGATCTAACAGTGTGGCAACCCAGTAGTCAGGATTATTTCTAATTCTCACAATTCGAGGGTCATGTTGCAGGTAGTGCAGCAAGAAGGCACTCATGTGTGTTGCGCATCCAGGAGCACCAAGTCCCTGTTGTGTTGGTGGCGAGGTAACAATCATGCTTCCTTCCTCTGTCCTCTCCCCCCAACCTCGCACAACAGAAATGTGATCAAGGTCTCCCTCATCTGATGAGTCTTCCATCAGTTCGTCCTCCACTTCTTCCTGGGCTCCTGCACCTTCCTCACTAGTTTGGCTGCTACCATGCGCCCTGGTAAAACCATCTCCCCCACCCTCACATGCCTGCCGCCTTGGTGCTGCCGACCGTCTGGACCTTGCAGATGTTAGCCCTTCCGCATACAACTCCTCCTCCTCTACTTCCTCCACCTCCTCTTGTGCCACCACCTGACTCCGAATTCTGTTTAACATGTGCTCCAGCATGTAAATCACCGGAATAGTCATGCTGATAATGGCATCGTCAGCACTAAACATCTTCGTCGCCATTTCAAAACTGTGCAGAAGGGTGCATAGGTCCCTGATCTGAGACCACTCCTCCAGCGTGATTTGCCCCACCTCTGAATCTCGTTGGCCCAGGCTATACGTCAGAACGTATTGCACCAGGGCTTGTCGGTGCTGCCACAGTCGCTGCAACATGTGCAGAGTTTAATTCCACCGGGTAGGCACATCGCATTTTAGCCGGTGAAGTGGCAGGCCCAACGACTTCTGTAGAGATGTAAGTCGCTGAGCTGCGGGATGCGAACGGCGGAAGTGAGCACACAGCGACCGTGCCCTCTGCAGAAGGCCATCTAGTCTGGGATAGTGGGCTAAAAATTGCTGGACAACCAGGTTCAACACGTGAGCCATACAAGGCACGTGTGTGACATTGCCCCGGCGAAGGGCCGCACCCAGGTTTGCAGCATTGTCGCACACGGCCTTCCCTGGTTTCAGGTCCAGTGGAGACAACCATTCATGAAATTGGTTCTCCAGAGCTGACCACAACTCCTCAGCTGTGTGACTCACATTTCCCAGACATTTCAATGTAAAAACCGCCTGATGACGTTGAGCCCTACTGCCAGCATAGTAAGGAGGTGTGCAGGATCCCTTCTGCGCAGTTAGAAAGCTTGTGGCATGACCAGACAGGCTTTGGGTGCAGGTGGAAGACCGAGAGGAGGTTGAGGAGGCAGAAGCAGTGGAGGAACTTTGAGATAAAGAGGATTGACGCACAACTCGTGGGGACGGCAAGACTTGGACAGCAGCCCCTTGTCCTGCTGTCACCATAGTTACCCAGTGCCCAGTCAGCGACATGTAACGCCCATGTCCATGCCTACTCGTCCAAGTGTCTGTGGTGAAATGCACCCTGTCACACACAGAGTTTCTCAAAGAAGCGGTGATGTTGTGTGCGACATGCTGGTGGAGCGCAGGCACACCTTTCTTTGAGAAGTAGTGCCGACTGGGCATCTGGTACTGGGGCACTGCGACGGACATAAGGTCTCGAAAATCCTCTGTGTCCACCAGGCGGAAAGGCAGCATTTCTGTAGCCAAGAGCTTGCAGATGGTGAAATTCAACCTCTTAGCTTTCTCATGGCTAGGAGGAAATGGTCTTTTACTTATCCACATCTGAGGGACCGAGGGCTGGCTATTGTGCTTAGACGGGGTTGATAAGGGTGTCCCCGGCAAACTGCCGGTCTGTGAGGAAGATGCAGGCGGACATGTTAGGTTGCCTTGATCCAAAGGTGGTGCTATCGATGTCGGACAGCGCTCAACACCAGCTGGTGTTACCACCTCCAAAGAAAATGATGACCTGCCAATCACGCTGGCTGTTGCGGGTAAAGAGGTGGCAGGTCTGCGCCCCAAAACAGGTGTGACTGCTGTCCCCCCAGTCACAGAGGATGAAGAGGCCGCGGATGCACAAGATATGGCAGACGGTGATTGGCCCGGCCGGCTAGGCCGCATTGTAGCACACTGAGCTTCCCACTGCAACTTATGCTTCATGTCCATGTGCCGGTTCATGCATGAAGTACTCAAACTATGTATTTTTTGGCCTCTACTTAGCTTTTGCTGACAAATGTTACAGATAACACGAGTTGGGTCATCTTTATCGATCTGAAAAAATGCCCAGGCTATGCAAGGCTTAGCACCCATGCGACCTGAAGAGCCACCACGACTTGTGGTGAGAGGCAGAGTTGTGTTTGAGGATGCAGTTGTTGACGTGCTTCCAGTACTACGTCTCTGTCCAGGAAGGCGCAACCTGACCTCGTCATCACTAGCATCTTCCTCCACCTCCTCTGCTGACCTCATCTCTTGGCTGACTGTGGGTTGACAGTAATTGGGATCTCCGACCTCATCATCATCACCCTGTGCGTTATCACACCCGTCGTCCTCAGAGCCAACCTGTTCCTGCCCTGACAAAAAACTAAAGTTGTCGCTCCAATCAGGTATTTGAGTCTTATCATCGTCTTCCTCATTGTCTCCACCAACAGGAGTTACAGTTTGGGAATGAGGGTCTACATTATGGTCAGAACCTTCTGCGTCTGGTCCTGGATCCGACTCATAAAGATTCTGGGCATCAGTGCAGATCATTTCCTCGTCTGGATTCACAGAAGCGCTGGAGTCGACCTCTGATTCCCAGGCTATAGTATGAGTAAACAGCTCTACAGACTCAACCATCTGTTCTACCTCATACTCAGACGGGCAGCTGGAGATTTGGGAGCTGTGAGGAAGCAAGTGCGATTTGGGTGACACCTTTGAGGACTGGAGTATTTGTGATGTTGAAGTTGATGTGGAGGAGAGCCCACTTAAAGGAGCACTTGATATCCGTTGAAGCACCTGCTGTTTTTGTGCCTCATCTGGAATTTGTAGCGATTGGCGTGGCCGTAAGAAAGGGATCTTATCACATTGTCCGCTAAAAGAAGTAGACATTTTAGTTTGGCTGGAAGATGGTCTTTCTTCTGCAGATGTTACTGTTGCTTTAACACCTACCCCACGGACACAACCTTTATTCCCCTTCCCAACACGCCTATTCCCCTTTCCACCAGCAGCAGACCTTTTTCCACTCATTTTGGTGGTTAACTAATTCACAACTCTGGAGTTGTTTGCACAAAAAAACAATGGATGGTAACCGAGCAGAGCTGAGTGGCCAAACTGTGGTATTAGGCCAAAACTATTGGCTGGGTTAGATGCAGAAAAAAATTATTTTGAATTTGCAACCTGATGGAGGTCAGTATAGATGGACTAATACAAATAGTCCCACACACTGCTAGAAGCCCAAATATTTTTTCAGAGGTACTGTAGATGCAGATAAAAATTATTTTTAATTTGCAACCTGATGGAGGTCAGTATAGATGGACTAATAGACCAAGTCCCACACACTGCTAGAAGCCCAAATATTTTTTCAGAGCTAGATGCAGAAAAAAATTATTTTTAATTTGCAACCTGATGGAGGTCAGTATAGATGGACTAATAGACCAAGTCCCACACACCGCTAGAAGCCCAACTATTTTTTCAGAGCTAGATGCAGAAAAAAATTATATTCAATTTGCAACCTGCTGGAGGTCAGTATAGAAGGACTAATAGAACAAGTCCCACACACTGCTAGAAGCCCAAATATTTTTTCAGAGCTAAATGAAGAAAAAAATTATTTTTCATTTGCAACCTGATGGAGGTCAGTATAGATGGACTAATAGACCAAGTCCCACACACTGCTAGAAGCCCAAATATTTTTTCAGAGCTAGATGCAGAAAAAAATTATTTTTAATTTGCAACCTGATGGAGGTCAGTATAGATGGACTAATAGACCAAGTCCCACACACCGCTAGAAGCCCAAATATTTTTTCAGAGCTAGATGTAGAAAAAAATTATTTTTAATTTGCAACCTGATGGAGGTCAGTATAGATGGACTAATAGACCAAGTCCCACACACTGCTAGAAGCCCAAATATTTTTTCAGAGCTAGATGCAGAAAAAAATTATTTTTAATTTGCAACCTGATGGAGGTCAGTATAGATGGACTAATAGACCAAGTCCCACACACCGCTAGAAGCCCAAATATTTTTTCAGAGCTAGATGCAGAAAAAAATTATTTTTAATTTGCAACCTGATGGAGGTCAGTATAGATGGACTAATAGACCAAGTCCCACACACTGCTAGAAGCCCAAATATTTTTTCAGAGCTAGATGCAGAAAAAAATTATTTTTAATTTGCAACCTGATGGAGGTCAGTATAGATGGACTAATAGACCAAGTCCCACACACCGCTAGAAGCCCAACTATTTTTTCAGAGCTAGATGCAGAAAAAAATTATATTCAATTTGCAACCTGCTGGAGGTCAGTATAGAAGGACTAATAGAACAATTCCCACACACTGCTAGAAGCCCAAATATTTTTTCAGAGCTAAATGAAGAAAAAAATTATTTTTAATTTGCAACCTGATGGAGGTCAGTATAGATGGACTAATAGACCAAGTCCCACACACTGCTAGAAGCCCAAATATTTTTTCAGAGCTAGATGCAGAAAAAAATTATTTTTAATTTGCAACCTGATGGAGGTCAGTATAGATGGACTAATAGACCAAGTCCCACACACTGCTAGAAGCCCAAATATTTTTTCAGAGCTAGATGCAGAAAAAAATTATTTTTAATTTGCAACCTGATGGAGGTCAGTATAGATGGACTAATAGACCAAGTCCCACACACTGCTAGAAGCCCAAATATTTTTTCAGAGCTAGATGCAGAAAAAAAATATTTTTAATTTGCAACCTGATGGAGGTCAGTATAGATGGACTAACAGACCAAGTCCCACACACCGCTAGAAGCCCAACTATTTTTTCAGAGCTAGATGCAGAAAAAAATTATATTCAATTTGCAACCTGCTGGAGGTCAGTATAGAAGGACTAATAGAACAAGTCCCACACACTGCTAGAAGCCCAAATATTTTTTCAGAGCTAAATGAAGAAAAAAATTATTTTTAATTTGCAACCTGATGGAGGTCAGTATAGATGGACTAATAGACCAAGTCCCACACACTGCTAGAAGCCCAAATATTTTTTCAGAGCTAGATGCAGAAAAAAATTATATTCAGTTTGCAACCTGATGGAGGTCAGTATAGATGGACTAATAGAATGATGCTATGCCCAAAATATTTTACTTCACTAGGTGCAGTAAAAAAATTGGTATTCTATACACAGGTGTTATATCTTGCAACACAGATAGGCTACTCCACTGACTAACACACTCTGCAATAGGCCAAAAAGGATTAGCTTTGCTAGATTCAGCCAAATGCTGTGAAAAAAACTTGCACAGCACTGGCACAGACCTGCCTGGCAAAAACTGATAGGAACTCATGTAACCTAGTCCTGAAAAGGACTCCAATTACAATTAGTCTTTACTCCCACAACCTATCTATTTAAGAGCACAGACCTCCCTGATAAAAGTCGTAGGAAATGCTGTAACCTAGTCCTTAAAAGGACTGCAATCACAACTATTCCCTACTCCCAAGCTATCTGTATATTTGTGCGAAAATTGGCTTGAAATTAACAAGGTATAGCGCACACAGCAACAGCGGTGCCGTCTAACACGCAGCTGCAGCAGTGAGAAAATGGTGGCGACGGGGAAAATGGCTTGGTCTTATAGGGCAAGGACATGTGACATACACTGCCAATGACACATGCCCTTGCTTGTGTGAAAAAAAGCACTTCGCTCCGTGTGTGCGCTGCTGATAGGCTGACAGATTGCACCTCCCCACTGCAAATGCGGGAAAGAGAAAAAAAAATGGAGATCTTCATTGTTCCTGCAGAGATCCATCCCCTGCCCCTCCCCCCACCCCGCTGTACACTCAAACTGCGTATTAACATTAATTTTCATCATTACTGAGAAAAAATCCAGTTATGATTTTGGTGCACGAACAGTTATCGAACATAACCTCGAACAGCCGAATTTTTCTCAAATTGTTCGTGTTCGCCGAACGGCTCGAACACCGCCCAAAACAGCTCGAATTTGAGATTGGCGAACAGTTCGAGTAGAACAACGCTCATCTCTAGTTGTAATGAGTGATTCACTATTAAAATTTAAGAAGGTCCTGGATGCCTTTCTTGAAAAGTATAATATTACAGGGTATATATACTAGATTCCTTGATAGGGCGTTGATCCAGGGAACTAGTCTAATTGTCGTATGGAGTCGGGAAGGAATTTTTTTCCCCAATGTGGAGCTTAGTGTTTGCCACATGGGTTTTTTTGCCTTCCTCTGGATCAACATGTTAGGCTATGGGTTGAACTAGATGGACTTAGTCTTCCTTCAACCTTAAAAACTATGTTACTATGTTACTATGGGCATCAGAAGTGTAATCCAAAGATACACAGAGTCAAGAAGAGGAGGAAAGCATCTGCACCGATGCCCAAATTTTTTTATCTTGGATTCGGGGCAGGACAGAGTAGGATCCGAGCAGGTACCTGACCCTCGTTACTAGACATTAACCACTGGGGAGGGAGGTGATCCTGATGAGACTCAGAGACCTGAGGCTCATGTGTATCGTACTGTGCTGTCAGGGCAACAAGAGGAGAAGGGTCACTCTAAGGGCGAGGAATGGTATAACATATTGGATGATGACGAGGTTGAAGATCCTACTTGGTGTGAACCCAGAGTCATGCAGCCGAGTAGGTCATCTGAGGAGGTGGAGGAGGAAGACGAGGAGGTTATCTTCTGCCCTACGGCGCAGACACGGAGTGATGCAAGCACGACGAGCACTGCATCCTTAGCCACAACTGTGGCTGTGGCCAGCAGTGGCCGCGGGTCTGCAGGTTACAGGGGTGGCAAGGGTTGCCAAGCCTGGGCCTTTTTTGAGACCGCAAAGGTTGAGCCATCTTTCATTATCAGCACACTTTGCAAGAAAAACACAGTAGAGGGAAAAAGTGCAATAATTTGACTGCTACATGCATACACAACATGCGTTATGCTGGGAATCTCACTGCGCTAAAATGCAGACCAGCGGACCTCAACAACCATCAGCTGCCCCATCAACGCATCCTCTTCTTCCTCCTCCTCTGTTACCATGCCAAGTATTGGCATGCAGGTGTCCCACCGCAAAACTTCTGGTTCTCTGCCTGCTCAAGTCAGGCTGAGTAAGAGTCCGTCAGCTGTAATGGAAGCAGACATGCCTGATGTGTTTGTTTCACCGAGCTCACCACACATTTCTCAATCCACCGTAACATCTGCACCTCACTCACAGTCCAGCAGTTTGTTCGCCCACTCTCAGCACCGCAGCCTGCCCTTGGTCCCGCAGTTGTGGTCACGTAAAAAATTGTTTCCTCCCACACATGACAAAGCTAAGAGGTGGAAATCCACCATCTCCAATCTGTTGGCCACAGAAATGGTGGTGTTAGGCCCTAATTTTTTGATTTGTGAACACTCCTGTATGGCTGCTTTTTTACTGAGGAGGTAACCAGAGAACCTAAAGGAAACCCCCGCAAACACGGGGAGAACATACAAACTACTTGCAGATGTTGTCCTCTATCATCATAAAGAAGTTAGCTTGTTGTCTTGGAGACCGACCACCGCTGCTGTTTACCTTGTGAACATTGTGTTGAAGCTTGCAAGGTGTCATGGGTTTACCGTGACAGAGAGGAGCCAGAAGACCGCAGCGTCTGATTCCTCCCACTCCTCCAGTCATTAAAAAGAAGCCTTACGCCTGCATATTAATCACTGCAGGTGTCAATCTGCTCAGTTGTGAGCTCCTGGAAGCTTAACGTGATTTAGGCTCTTTAGTTGTCCCGTACATCTTCCCTACTGTGATACCGCTGTACCCCAACACATCAGACTGTCACCTACCATGGAAACCTTGAAAAGAAAGCTGAAGACTCACTTCTTGTGACAAGCGTACAATCTGCGGTAACCCTCGCTCCAGCATATCGTTGCACGACTTCCTGTACCCTGACCTACTGTATCCTCACCTATCCCTTGTAGATTGTTTGCGCACCCTGGCGGGCAGGGTCCTCTCTCCTCTTGTACAAGTCAGTGACCGCTTTTGACATGTAACGCACCACAGAATAGATGTCGCTGTAATATTAATAATAATTATAGTACTTGTACTCTGGGTCAATTGATGGCACTTTCCAGGTGTCTACCCCTAATTTGATGTGTTTTGGCAGCTTTTGGGCCAGTTTTAAGGTCTTGCGTATGCGTTTTTTTGCCCCCATTAAATCCTATGGCGTTCGGTAACGTTCAACGAATGAATATTCGATGAATAAATCGATGAATATCGCAAATTCATCGATTGTAATCTGAATCGAATATTGAAACATTTGCTCATCTCTAGTTGAGACGAAAGGTTGGTGGATTTTAGTTTGTAAATCTCTCCACGTCATAACATACCCTTGCCTAGCAATCCACTTCACCCTGAAGTGGCTGAAATCTTACATAATATACAGTAAAGTAAAAAACATGTAATGGAAATCCACATTGCATATATCTTATCCTCCTTTGTTATTTATGAAAAATTCATGTTTTTTTTTATTAACACTACGCATCAACATCAATGGAAATACAATATGTAGTTTAGATTGAAATGCATTGCTATAGATGAGATGTATGGTTAGTACTGCAGTTTATGCCTCAACATTGCTGACATTTACAGTGAAAGTAAGATTTGTGTTCTTCTTTCACAAACTGTTTTTCTCCACTAGGCTACACCCTAAGCATAGAGAATGAGAGTGGAAGTCATTTATATACAGGAAGCAGTAGTCTATGGATGCCCAGAACCACAGCAAGTACAACAAATATATTGAATCCTGTTAGCTTATCAAAAATGCAAATAGATTGCATATCTATATCTCTCTATACACCTGTTTATCTATGAAACTTTGTTGAAACCCAACATAAACATTATTTTATCAATACACCTAAAATAAATCCCGTAACAATTACATGCTGCAAGAATTAATATAAAACCAATACAGGATCTAGCATTGTAAAAGGTTACAGATTTTACTGTAATATATTTTATTTATCTCTATAATTTATAGGTAAGATGTAAATATACAGAAATCTCAATGTAATCATGAAGGCTAAATTATGAGCAGATATGATATACTACTGCATGATTTAGGACTAATGCACATGCCCGCAATATTTTTCATCACATAGATATCAGCTGTGTCCCTGATAGCTGTGAGGTAGAATTAGGGATGCCAAACTTGTTTTATCGATTTTATATATTATCAGCCATATGATACATTTGGATAAAGTATATTTTAGTTGCCAGCAATTTATCTATTCAATATATTTTATATGTAGTGGGGAGTTTCTTTAGTGTATTACTAGATAGTTTTTCACCCAGAAGGGGCTTTACGTGGGATAATTTAATTTCTAGAGGATATGGTTATATAATATTACATTTTTATACATTTATTACATTTCGTTATGTTTTTACATGTATGTGCTGTATAAAGTGTATACAGTGCTGCTCACCATTATTGGCAAACCTTCCTTTTTTTGATAGACTGTACAATATCTTCAGAAATAAATGGAAATGTACTAAAGTGATATCCTCAGGATTTTTTAATTAGTGGTCCAAAGTAATACAACAGTAAAACATTGTTTTCCAACTTCCATGTTGCAATTTGAAAGAAAAAACAGAATAAGCAGTAAGTGCAGCAATAAAGGCACCCCAAATTAATACTTGGTTGTGCACCCTTTGGCATTGATGACAGCCTCCAAATGTTTCTTGTAGCCATTTATAAGCTTCTTCCACTTCTCAGCTGGAATTTTCTCCCACTCTTCCTTTGCAGTTTGTTCAAGCTTTATAATGTTTGCAGGGTTCTTTTTCCCAATGGCAGATTTCAGCTCAACCCAAAGATTTTCAATGGGATTGAGGTCAGCACTCATTGCTGGCCATTTTAAAACAGTCCATTTTTTCTTTTTCAACCATTCCTGTGTACTTTTGGATGTCTACTTTGGGTCATTGTCTTGCTGGAGGACCCATGATCTTTGACTCAAACCAAGTTTTCTTACACTGGGTAGGACATTTTGCTCTAAAATCTCTTGATAATTCTCTGATTTCAAGACTCCTGTGATACGGTCAAGGATCCTCCACCATGCTTAACTGTTGGTAAGGTGTTTTTTTCCTTATAAGTTTGTAAACAAACTGTTGCTTTGCATTGCCAAAAAGCTCTATTTTTGTTTCATCTGTCCACAGAACATTTCCCAGAAGGATTGTGGTTTGTCAAGGTACTCTTTGGCAAAGATCAGTCGTAGCTTTTCATGTTTTTTCTTCAGCAATGGTTTCTTCCATGGCCTTCGTCCATAAATCTCTTCTAGGTTTATTCTGCAGCGTATGATACTTGTTGAAACCATGACCCTAGACTGTTCCAGGTTGGTCTTCTGGTCTTTAGATGTTTGACGTGGTGTTTTTTCCACCATTCGCATGAACCTTCGAAGACATCTCTTGGTAATTTTCCTTTTTCCCCCATGTTCATGGAGGTTATTGACGGTTCCATGCTTGGCAAACTTCTTAATAACATTGCACACCATTGAAATTGGGATACCAAGGTCTTGGGAGATGGCCTCATACCCTTTGGAAGTCTTTGCTAATAATAACAGTTCTGATGTCCTCGGACAGCTCCTTTGTCTTCACCATTGTGACAAAGAAACAGGGCCTACTATATGGCTTTTTAAAACATTGAAGTTATCATTCATTGGCTAATTCATGTCACATGGGCACCGACAATTAATCACAGGTGAATCTCCTTTGTGATTTGCCACAGGCGAGTCAAAATGTGTTTCCATACTAAATTAATGTAAAGGGTGCAAATACCAGTGACACAGCAAGCTTTAGGTTTTTCTATTTTTCCCTCCCATTGTTTTTTGGTTTAAATTATTGTTTATCATTTGCTCTTTTGTATTTAACATGAGTGCTCTATGCAAAAAACTGTTTCACTTGATTCATTTTTTCAGGAGATCTTACACATTATGTACTTAAACTTTATGGGTGCCAATAACGATGTATGCAGTAAATTGCACCATGATGGAAGTCTTTTTATGTCCTCACTTTCTGTAAAGCATTTGCCTGCTTTCTACATGATTTACTTTTAGCTATTTTCTATATGGATGGCAAAAAGAACAAATTAATCAATTTAGGAACAAATCAAAGTAGACATGTCACTCAAAGCAAGAATCAACAGGTTACGACTTGCCTACTTTGGACACATCATACAAAGAGAGCAGTCACTGGAGAAGGAAGTCATGGTCAGAAAAATAGGTACGTCATCAGTCGTGTCCCTACCTTTGATGCGGGCTCCGGAACCGGATCCGCATCTTTCCTTGCACATGACAGCTGATCTGATCAACTCTTATGTGCCTCTGTCAGCCATGGGTGAATCCGCGATCCATAAATTGAATATCGGGCAGCATGGTATCTCAGTGGTTAGCACTGCAGCCTTACGGCGCTGGGGTCCTGGGTACAAATCCCACCAAGGACAACATCTGCAAGGAGTTTGTATGTTCTGCGTGGGTTTCCTCTGGGTTCTCCAGTTTCCTCCCACACTCCTGGTGCGCGACCTGTCACATAACTAAATGATGTCATGGAAGGTCCTTTTACACCACTGCGAGCAGCCGAAGAGCCAGCAGCGCCGCCGGGAGCAGACAGGGGGCCATCAGAAGGTGAGTATATGTTTTTTTTTAATTTCAATTCTTTTTTAACTACAGGTACTATGGTACCCGGATCTGGAGGGGAGTCTCCTCTTCTCCAGACTCGAGTACTATCCGCGCATTGAATCGCATAATATCCGCATGTGTACATGTAGTCATGCAGATGTTATGCGGTCCAATGCAAGTCAATAACGGCGATTTTGCCGCGATTCTGCACAATTAATGGTTGTGCTGCAGATTTTTTGGGGAAACAAGTCAGACAACTTAACAAGCGTTTTAAATGCGTTTCCGCAGCGAAAATGCCGCCGCGGAAACACATTAAATCCGCATTGTGGGCACATAGTCTAATTGTTTGCTTGTGCATTCCCAAGAAAGTCCTTGACAAGGTCTTTGAATGATAGCCAAGCATTCTTTTGGAGGTCTGACATTGTCCCGATGACATGTTCATCTTTGATGCGCTCCCAAATCTGTGAACTATCAAACACACCGTCCTTTATTTTTTCAAATGACAGGCAAGGAAATGCCAAAAGTGGTACTTGAAACGGTCTGCTTCAGTTGGCAAAGCTTTAACAAATTCCTTCATGAGAACCAGTTTCATGGGCAGAGGTGGGAATATAATGTTGTTACTGTCAACAAGTGGATCATGTAGAATGTTTGGATCACGAGGTTTGATGCCAGATCTTGGAGGCCAATTCATCTTCTCCCAATGATTCTTATGAGCTTGGTTGTCCCACATGCACAGAAAACACGAATGCTTGATGTACCTTCATTGCTGACCAAGAAGTAGGCATACCATTTTAAGGTCAACACAGATGATCTAATTGTGTTTGTGATATTGCAACAAATCAGTGACTCTTTTTATGTCTTCATATTCTTCACTAAGAGAAATTAAATTGCCAATTGGGACTGCACCAAATAAATTGCCATTGTGGAGGAGGACACACTTTAAGCTCCGCTTTGACCTATCGATGAACAGTCACCATTCATTTGAGTTATTTATCGGAATTCCTCAATTGAACTATGTATGTTATGGCAATACAAAAAAAGCCACTGTCACTTCTAAGCATTGCAGAAATGCACTTTCTCTGGATGGAAAATAGGCAACCTTTGCTCCATTTTCTAGCGAGTTTTTCCTCATGCAGGCTTGATGCTAGGAGTTCTGAAGCCTTTTATAATAGTCCCAAATCTTGTGTCCAATTGTTCAACTCATGCTGGTTTAAGTCCCTTAAAAAGTGAGACATCTTTAATTTCAAAATCTTCATCATTGCTGTCACTTTGATCTTCACCATAATGCTGTTCTTGAAAAGAGGGTAGTTCAAGAAAAACTGGCACTGGGATTTCAGCTGAATAAGGCACCGGACATATAGCAGATGGTAGCCTAGGATACACTATTTTAGATTTATTTTACTTGTTATATCCTGAAGGTTTTACTTTACAAATGTAACAGTCACTGGAATGATCTCTTTGCTCTCACCAAACTATAGGTATACCATATGGCACCTTATCACGTGTTTCCTTTGTCCACATCTGTAAACTCTTGACACAGTGCTTGCACACTTTGTGAGGGGCCCAAGACTTATCTTGATCACCAAGTTTTACTTTGAAATATGCAAAATAGGCTTTCTTGACAAATATGCTGAGGTTCATTCTTTGACTGGAAATGGTGAAACTTTTACAGAAATAACAAAAGGAATCAATGCTGTTTAGGCACTTAAGCCGAGAAATAGTAGAGACAGACATGATCTGAAAGAAAGGAAATAAGTGTGTAAATAAAAATGTAAATTCTTCTAATCCCTTGTATACAGACTTTCAGAATATGTTGCACTATATAGAGCGGCACACAACCTCTCGGCACACTGCTTCACCTGTAACTGAATAGCCTAGATAAATAACAACCTGTTGCTGGTCGCCAAGGTCTTCCTCCACCCCTCCCTACTCGGGGGCGGTTCACTTTTGGCCAATAGAAGAACACTAGTGCTACCTTCAACCCAGCCTACAGTAAACGCTTTAAGAAGAGTTGTAGAAAAACAAACTAATGTGACAGAAGAAAAAAAACGCAGTTTTGAAATCTGCATGCTTATTTTAGTCTAAATCATCAGAAAAATTGAACTCAACAAAAATTATGTTAAAAATTGTTCCCCAGTGTAATATAATCCAGAGATTCATGTGAGATAGAGAGGTGCAGTACCTGTTTAATTTGTTTGATGTGACTGTGAATTCATTAATCTATAATATACTGCAGTAACATTACAGCACCTGAATAACATTTTTTCACATATTTATACACTGTAATGGCAAACCAGGAGGGCAGTTTTACACCCTGTGTCCTAATTTTGCCAGTAAAGAACAATCCTGAAACTTAGATTTGTGTGTCAGGCAGGAAAGCAATTTTTTCAAATAGAAATCACAATTCTCCAGAATTCAGAAATGTAAAATCAACTGTCTACCTCACAAAGTGGTGTGCATGTGGTTAAAAATGTTCCTTTTGTATTTGCATATTCCTTTGCGCTAGTAGTCCAATATTAGAAGAGTACACACCTCCCAAATGCAGTGGCCTTTTGCAGGTGCTCACTTTTGGGATGCGAATTTAACAGCATTTCTCGTCCTGTTGATTTTTTGGAAAGCACCATGGGTGCAAATTTACTGTTTTAAATCTTTTATACAAAAAATCTTTTAAAACATAAAAAACATTTTCATTTTTTTAATAACTGTTTTAATAGTCCAATTTAATTAACTGTACACCCCACAACCATACTGCATGGTGCTGCCGTATTTTCATTACCAAGCATGAAACTAAATACTGTACAAAGTTTTGGAATATATACTTTGCATTGTTAATTCAAAGGTGGTAGATAACTAAAAAATAAGAAAAACAAAAACAACTGTCTTAGTCAAATATATATATATTTTTTTGTTCAGGGGGCATAACAGAGGTTTAAAAATCAGAATAGAAATAAAAATGTGAAAATATTATACACACAATTTACTTTTGGCATAACTGTTTGTCTATTCCAATTTGTTAGTTCTATACCCCAAAATGATACTATGGACTATTGCTGGATTTTGAGGCTGTGTTCCTGCCTCCTGGCATATGATGTTGTTATGTGTTCCTCTTTAGGCTGAGAGAATTCATTTGTTTTAACCAAATAATTGAATACAATTTATTAGAGTAAATTGAGACATTTAACAGTGCAGGTCTGTTTTGCCACACCTGTTTAAATTATAATAATTATAAAAGTGGACACATATGCACTGCACCAATATTGCGGGCAGACTGTTGTTTCATTAATGTTTTTGGTCCTTATGTGAACCCTGCTTTGCATTTGTAGTTGATTACATAGCTTTTCAGGGTTGGTTTAGGTGTGTATCAAATTTTGGTATTGGACTTACATTTGGCCAAAATGTGGCACTTTGTAATGGACATGGAAACGTAAGAGAAAAAAATCACCAATTCCATGGCAATAAATGTGGGAGCCATTAACAGCAGTATGTCTGGCACTGCTGACAGCAACTATCCCGAAACTAGTAAAACAGACTACCAGTCATAATTGGCCTATTTTGCCTCTGAAGGTGCATTATTGAGGTGGAAACATAGGGTGTAATGGAATAAATGTCACATCACTCACTCTGCCAATGACTTAAAACTAAAATCCTACTTAATCCGAACCTCCCACTCCCGTCTCCAAGATTTCTCATGTGCCGCGCCAATTCTTTGGAATGCACTACCCAGGACAGTTTGATTAATTCCCAATACCCACAGTTTCAAGCGGACCCTAAAAACGCACTTCTTTAGACTGGCGTATGGCCTCCACACACTATTTGTCCATCCCAGTTTTCCCCCATATTAAAATCTTCTTCAATTTCAGGTTCATACCATCCATGCACTTAATAGCCTCGGTCAGGACTGTACACATACTGGCAGACGACTAGTCCATGTATTATTATTTATCCTATTCAGTATTTCAAGGCTGCATTTTACAATATATGTACATTTTACCTTTTGTGTCTCCCCCATTTCCTCAGACTGTAAGCTTGCGAGCAGGGCCCTCACTCCTTTTGATATGAGATAAGCTTATTCTTTATCGTCTGTATAAGTCCCCCCTATTATTATGTTGCTGACTCTTCGAGCCATGATAGTAGGGAGACTGGCAATGATGGTAGCACTCTGAGACAGGGAAAATCTGTAGGTAGGAATCAGACTGGGAGAAAACAATGAGTTTGTACCATTTCTCACACAAAGGCAACTGTTAGCTGATTCTGGGATCACGATGATGGTAATTTTGTGGTGGACAAGACCTGGGAATCATACAGTGGTGTCAAGAAGTTGATGACATCAGAAGAGCAGGTTATTGTCTTCAGCGATATATAGCACAAGGCAGGTACTAAAAGATCCGCAGGAGCAAAATCCACTCATTCTACATTCTACCGTCAGCTCTAGAGCAGGTCATGCTGCACGTGCTGTTAATGGAGAATGCTTAACAGTACTTGAATAGTCTGTTGCAGCAGTGGCGAGTCATACTTGTGGGAATCTTGTGAGTGCGGGTTCTTCTGCACGCTGCTGCTAGACGATTCTACAGTCTCTGCAGGAGGAAAATAAGCCAAAGATATCCTGGCTAGCATAGACCAGCAGGCAGATCAAACCTCAAGTTATCCTCCTCTACAATATTTACACGCTCGTCTATTTGTCAGACAGGCTACAAACTCGTGTAGTACCTTGTCGGTGTCATCATCACTGCTAGCATGGTCATTCACTTTTACTGTTTGTCTTACTCTGATGACGAATCCCCCTCTTTCTCCACTGCACCAGCAATTATCCATCCCTGATTGTATGTCAAGGAAACAGGCATATACTCGAAGTCATCTGCTAGTTTTCCAACTAAACTCTCACCTGGTTAAGTTAATGGTAATACAGTTACCACCTTGGAGAGTTAGCTGCCTTCTGGGAAATGATGATGTACACTCACCCGTGCTGGAAGATACCCAACCACCATTATTTCTCACAGAAAATAGTGCTGTTTCTCTGCTCTCACGTGTAGTAGAATGTAGGCTGCTCTCTTCATTTGTCTTTGAGCACCAAATTGTACAGTACTGTGGAGACCTTAAAGGGAATCTGTCAGCAGGTTTTAGCTATGTAATCTGAAGACAGCATGAGGTAGGGATTACAACACTAAATTCAGCGATGTGTCACTTATCAAACTGTGTGCCATTGTTTACTTATAATGAAGGTTTTATCACCAGGACCTTATCACTGTTTGGACTACAGCAGCTACAGCAGCCTGTGAGACCTAGTCTGACCAAGCCACCTCTTGTGATAAGTAGCTTACTGTCTATAGACTTTGAACAGCTTGGTGTGGGGCTGGATCAACTTTCTCGGCTCTGTTTCATTCTATATCTAAGAACTCTGATTGTGTCACAACTCCTGCATCCAGTAGACTAAATGATATATCGTTGGACTCAGGGTCTCTTTTCCTACATTATGCTGCTCTCAAATGAGGTAGCAAAAACCTGTTTTCAGATTCCCTTTAGCAGGAACTATGGGCAGAAACAATTAATGAGTTTCCTGGCCCCCTGTGTGAACTTTATACACCGACCTTACTCATTTCACTTATGCATGATACATTTCTGTCAAGCAGTTTTATAGCTTTAATGCCAGTTGAACAAAAGCCATACAGTGGATGAGTTTCTGCTGAGCATCAAGTAGCATCTTTCATGATGGCTGTCTTCACTTTAACTTCAGCCCGGAATTGTCATGAGCAACAATGTCAGGAACACTCTGAGTATCTTATGGTTGGGCAAAGTAACTCATGTTCCCTGCATGACACATGTCCTGAATTTAATTGTGCACATTTCTTTCTGAAATATACCTGCTTGAGGAGGATGGTGGCTATGGCCAGGAAATTGTCAGGTCATTTCAACTGTTCTTACATGGCAAAACATACTCTCCTGACCTTGCAGAAACAGAATGATCTGCCAGAGTGCCACCTGATTTTGATATCGCAACTCACTGGAATTTGACACTGCATATAATATTATGTGTACATTCTGGGTAAAGTGGTGATGTACTAAATTATACAGCAGCCAAGTTGGAGCATGGGTTACTTTGAGATCCATCATTAGCAACTGATGAGGGAAGCCTGTCTACTGAAGGCTGAAGCCTTTTGATTAGGTGACAAAATGTATCAGTAGGGAAAAGTGTGGTATCAACAATGTCATTCCCCTCATATTTATCCTGCAAACACTTACCAGAATGCAAGAGGGGCTAGAGAAAGAACAGAAACTTGCACATGTTCATTGTCACACTAAATCTGTTGGAGACCCTTAAGATTTATGTTACATGCAGCAGGATTTGGAGGAGGAAGAGGAGGATGAGCTGAAGGTGGATGTAGAGGGGGGCATAGAGTTGGCATTGGCAGAATGTCATGCTCCTGGATTAAATTCCTTGAGTTTGTGTTATGTGGTCTGCTTCTCTTTTTGCAGAGCCAAAGGAGACACACCTTTTTCTGGGTGTTTGGATTTTGCTATTCTGTATGCAGGCTGTCTAGCTTATAAGAGTATTCCCATCTTCAAGATCCTATCCCAATGTATACTAAGTGTAATAATAATAATAATAATATTAGCAAATACCTCCAATTAGAAATGTAGTATAGTTTTCCTGATTTGCTATGTCTCTTTCCTCATGTACAGACATTACAGGACCTTAGGTATCCATGGTTATGATCACTGATATAGTGACAATTAGTTAGTTGCTAGTGGTCGTAACCATGGATACCTAAGGTCCTGTAATGCAGTGTACATGAGGAAAGAGACATAGCAAATCAGAACTATACTATATTTCTAATTAGAAGTATTTGCTATTATTATTATTATTATTATTATTATTATTACACTTACTACATATTGGGATAGGATCTTGGAGATGGGAATACCCCTTTAACACAGGTGTTCTCCATTAACTCTGTCTGTCTATCAGTTTTTGGATGCAGCTTTAAATACCTTCCCCTACTGGTGTTTCCTGCTGGTGATAGAATTTGTTGGATTCATTCACTTGGCTGTAGTTTGTGTTGGTTGCAGTTGTTTTGTGTGTGATTATTTTATTCGTTAGGGAACTCCTACTTCAGCAATCCTGCTGCTAAGGACATTCTGGGTAAGCCACTGTTAAGTGGGGGCACCATAGAGTTATCTTAGGGTGCCAACTTCTAAGGTCAGGGACAGACCAGGGTCAGAGAAGGGCTTTACCTAGTCTGAACAGGGGACCTGTCAGGTTCAGGTACTTGTCTGCCTTGTTTGTATGTTACCTGTGTAAATGGCCTTTGACAATCATATCACAGAGGATGAGGCTGACAGAAGGAAAACAATGATGACTATGATTATGCTGGCCATAAGAACCAACCGTCACAGCGGGGGGATGTAAATGAACCAATGGGAGCTGGGACAGGCGCATAGAAGCACTTGTCAGTCCCCACTCTGATGTACAGCAGCATGATAAGGTGATCATGCTGCTGACCTCATCACAATGCTGCTGTACGTGGGGAACAGTAAGTACTCCATGGAGGAGCCAAAGATTACATGTCCTAACTATTACGGTAGTGGGAGGTAAGGGAAGGGGGTATAAGGCAGGGTGCTACTGTGAGGGCCCATTATGTGGCAATGGGGGCAAAATTGTGAAAGGGGACACAGTATAGTGAGGGGCAGTGAGTGTGGGGGAATATTATGAAAAGGGGCAGCGTGGGTAATATTATGGAGAGGACCAGTGTCTTTGAGAGATATTATGGAGTGGGGCAATGAAGCGGATATTATGGAGAAGGGCAGTTTGGGTGGATATTATGGAGGAGAATAGTGTGGAGGAATATTATGGAAAGGGGCAGTGTGGGAGGAATATTATGGAAGGGGCAGTGTGGGGGCAGATATTATGGAGAGGAGCAATGTGGGGGGATATTATGGAGAAGGACAATGTGAGGGAATATTATGGAGAGGGGCAGTGTGGGGGGGACATTATGGAGCGGGGCAATGTGGGGGATATTTTGTGCAGGAAGTGCAGTGAGGGGCAATTATTTATTCAGAGGCACATCATGGGAGACATTTTTCTTCAGGAGCATTATAATGATATTTTAATTTTTAAGGGCACCTTGTTGGGATGTGCTGCAGAAGACCAGAAAAGAGGGAAGCCTTGAGAGAGCTCTGTGCATGAAATATCGACATAGCGTCTCTACTACATGGTTTCTGTATGTTCAGCAGTATAATGAAGGCTAGTAACAACAACTCCCAGCATCACCTTACCATTGTTAAGAACATACAGGGAATTGCAGGTTCATGTGATATAAGAATATAGGGGACTAACCTGACACTGTAATTGATCGCTCTACTAAGCTTGGTGCTGCATTGATGTGCTGACAGTGATTCTGGTGCTGCATTCATGTAATGATGGTGGTTCTGATCCTGTACACATGTAGCAATTCATAACATGCTTCATGGCTATGTTAAAACTGAAAAATCCTCAACAAATAGAGCTTTGAGATGATGAGTGTGTTCACACTGAGTTTTTGAAGCAGAAAATGAGCAGAAACTCTCTAAATTCTCCCTAAATACTCAAAACATAGTTATGGTGATGTATTAATGTATTGATTATGGTTATGGTGATGTCTTCATGTAAGTATGCCTTGGTTCAGTATGACAATGGGGCCGTTGAACCGAAAAATGTGCATGTGGCGCCCCTGAGGGTTCGACCGCCACAGGGATGCTGCACTTCTCTAATGGAGTTTAGTGTTCCTCCTCTGAGGTAAGAACAGTGCGATGGTCAGGACCCTTCCTTCACATCCAACACCACACTTCTCCCACCAGAGGGGGCTAATAGGCACTAGGTGCTGCCCCTACTGGCAATCGGGAGACTGGGGAACCAAGAGATAGGGGAACCAATTATTGGGTGAGGGTGGAGGATTCACATTTTAGTGACACTTTAAATTTCATATTTAATACACAGCCATCTTGGCTCTTGGTTCTTTGACTGTCTTTTGATCGTGATCTCCCTCCCTGAGAGTGGATCCTGTGTGGACCTGCAGAGGATGGAGACATGGCCCTAGTACCCTGGCCTTGGGACGAGGGGCAGTTTGTAGATAATGTATGTCTCAACCCGGTCAAGGACCATGACCAAGAAGGCCCGGAGCTTAGGAGTGTAGCTCCACCGCAAATGGATCCCAGGGAGGATGCAGACGGAGGGCATACGCCACCTGTCCTCGCCAACCTGATCTATTCAGAGGGAGTCCGGCTGCAAGAGGGGAACCAGCCCCCGATACCTGACCTTGCCACTCCACGTCCTGGTCAGGGAAGCCCGGTAGGCCCTGAGGATCCCACCGGGTAACGGAAAGAGCGGAGCTGCCTCCCGTACCCTTTTTATGAGTTAAGTTCAGAGGGAGACCCTGCCTATCTACACACACACGGACAGGAAAGGACCTGGTCTGAAGTCTAGGAACACTCTGTTGCGGGGTCCTGATTTAACACTGGACTTACTCGGAGGTTGTCGGACCCCCGTCTTTGGTGACCGCAGAACTGCGCGAGGAGCAGGGAGACGCCTTCCTACTGCCATCTCTTTCTTGAGTAAAAACCCTGGAAGTTAACCCCTATGGCCTCCGGACTCTTATTCTGCTTTACACCGCACTACGCTGCACCAGACCTCCTAGACTACTACCCCCTCCATCCTGTCCCTCTGCTCTGAGGCCCTGCTCCGCCTGTGGGGAGTAGTAAAAACAACGGCTGCGATAACACCATGCCTCAGCGGACTGCAGCTGGTGGCCTTCACCAGGTGCCACAGGTGTCGTAGTCGAGATCAGCCACTCAACCCGGATAAGCCCGTACCATCTCTTTTCTTTTAGTGTGACGGCCCTGGGCACGGATCGGGTCCGGGCCACGGCTGCACCCCATCTACATCACAGGACCCGACTCCGAGTCCCCCATCTCCCAGGGTAGGGCTTACAGAAGGCGCGCGTGAGTCACACATGCACCTGTTTTAGACCCTTGTAGTAAAAGCAAGATGGGGGATTTTTTTTCCAACTTTGAATAGGGAATCTAAATTCGCTTATTACAAGACCCAATGTCCCCTCTCCTTTGCCTGCGTTAGGTCTACAAGTTGCTGAGGCAACAGTAACAGTTATACTATCTTTGACATGATAGACCAAATGTTTTATCTGCAATTGTACTAACTGATGCATTTTAACAAACAGAGATGCACTTGGTGAACAGCCAAGTTCAGTCAGATGTAGACTGTCTTTTCTGAGGCACAATGTCATGGACGTCTGTGCTAGCAAACTAGACAAGTGACAAGAACTGGCCTAGTTTGCTATTAGCATACCGTCATGTTCAGCCTCCATTGTAATATCATAGAGGGTAATCAGTGTGGCTGATAACTTTCTCAAACCCAAGTGGACCAGGCCATCTGTCATGAATGTGAAAAGTCTTACATTTACATTTCTAATTCCCCATTTAATATGTTTGATTCCTCTCACCATGAAAGACTTGGGATTACATTGGTGAAGTTAATAATACAATGTGCTTTATGTGCAGGATTGGTGATATAGTGTCAGATATAAATACAATAGTCATCTGAGTACATATTGTGTATGTTATGAAAAAAATGTTTTTAAACTGACTTGCACCGAACCTACTAATATCATTGGTTCTAACCGATCATGTGATCGGAAGGTCCTAGTATATATTATGGGACATGTACTGTTTCTGGCCACGCCCCTTGAGGAAGCATCTACCGCGAAAATGCGCATTTGGGGAGTCTGGGCTGGAGAATCACTGACGCAAGAAACAATGGGTAATTATCACTCTATGTCATTGACACTGGTCTTATTTTTATGGAACTGTTTACATGCTTGCGTGGTAGTATGTAGCACCACTGAGATTGTCTACACTTTAAATGCTGTGGGCGCTATACCATACTCTGCAGTGGTATCATTGTGGTACCGATATGTGACACTGGTCTCATAGTACAGTGGGCGCATTAGCTATTGATATTCGTTATCATTATATTGTGGTTTCATCTTCTTCTACATATATACAAATCTCTTTTTTTACCATTTTTGTTACTATATGATGATAGTTTCATAATGGATACCATGCTCTATCGCCTTCCAATTTGTCTCTTGTTAATATGTAGCACTCCTAGCGCTCACACTGTAGTTCTTTTTCTTCACTAGTACTTCTATGACTTACCTTATATGTGTTTTTAATTGAGGATTCAATAAAATGATATTTTTATTAAGTAGCTTGGACTCAGTGTTCTCCATATTTTCATTTTATTATTGTGGCTTAGTGATGGCTGTAAAATTTCTTCTCTGTGTACAATTGTGACTACTCCTCTTAGCTACCAGCAGGCAAATTGCTGCTTCCTGATATGATCTCTGCACTGTAATGAAGGAGGCTCTGCCCCTTTCCATGACATAATCCCTCACAATTTAAAGAAGTTGTCCACTACTTGGACAACTCCTTCTCATACCCCATGCTTGGCATTGATAAAATAATAAAGCTTATACTCACCTCCCGTGCTGGTATCATTTTGTGGTGTCGGCACTCGCTCTCTCCGGGGATCCAGTGCTGTTGTTGTGACACGTGATTCTTGTGCCCAATTAGCACTGGCATCACTGTCCCCGCCTCCTGTCAAATTAAACATGAAGAAGAAGTCAGAAATCAGCTGGAGCCCGGACTTCCTCTTCATGCTCAATTCGACAGGAGGCGGGGACAGTGACGCCAGCGCTGATCAGGCGCCAGGGTCACATGTCACAACAACCACAGGAGACCCCTGGGATGGCGACTACTAACACCGCTGGAATGGCGCCAGCATGGAAGGTGACTATAGGCTTTTTTATTTTATCGAAGCCAAACATTTAGATCAAGAAGGGGTTGTCCAAATAGTGGACAACCACTTTAAACTGTAGACACAAACCAGCTTTCCTTGCAGTGTACCAGCTGAGAGAAAACCACTATACAGCACAGACTTGATCAGTTCCTATGGCAACTAAAGTGTTGAAGGATGCCCTTGGGCGTGTTACATATATAAAAAAAGACAGATTTAAAGATGAAGTATATTAGTGTTAGAACCCTCCTGTTGGTTCTTTTTCTATTTTGTTGGTCACATGACTTTCTGCCTATATAATCGAGCTCCGCCCTTCTGGCCTTGCTGGACTTCAGTGTTTCTTTTACTCTTAAGCTAGCCAGGTGCCTTGTACCTAACTCTGTAGTTTGCTTGGTCTTTGGACCACTAGTACTTTTTGTTTGTTTGTCTTTGCTCTGCTACAATTTCTGCTAGGAGGTGTCCATCTATATCCCAGTCCTTAGTTCTTGTAGGGATCCCTCCCTTATATCTATAGGTCTGCGTTCAGACTAGCCGAGGACTTAGGTGGGTCTGTTCACAAGGAACAGGTCCCCCGCCGCATCGTAGGGAATCAGCTTAGTCCTATTGTAGGGACAGTTTTCCTATCTTTCCTTAGTGCTTGTAGCAGTTCATAACAGTAAGCCCAGCCCGAAACAAAAATAAAACACTCTAAGGAAAGAAATACAGATATCAGCATGGTGTCGGTTCAGGAGTTGGCTCATCGCCTACAGGGACTGTCTTTGGAGGTGGCCGAGCTCCAGCAACACATGAGTAGCTGTCCTGGAGCGCATTTTGTGGAACCGAAGGTAGGACTGCCAGATTTTTTTTTATGATAAACAGCAAGATTTTTTTCCTTTAAAAACGCTTGTTTATTATATTTTCGTTTAAGACCCAGATCCTCTGGGAATGAATCACAGCGCATTGGGTTTATAATGTCACTTTTGCTCAAAGAACCAGAGGGATGGGCCTTTTCTCTCCAACCTAATGATCCGTGTTTTAGATCAGTGGAAGATTTTTTTTCTGCTATGGGGTTGTTCTATGACGATCCTGATCGAGTCTCATCTGCTGAAACTGAATTAAGACGTTTAAAGCAGGGATCAGGTGATGTGGAAAATTATTGTACATACTTCAGAAGATGGTCGGCCGAAGTGGAATGGAATGACTCGGCATTAAAATGTCTGTTTCTTGCTGGTCTAGGTGAAAGGGTTAAGGATCTGCTGATTGCCTTCCCAACACCTGGAACCTTGCAGGAGGCAATGCAATTAGCTATACGTGTGGACAGGAGACTGCGTGCTAGGATTAATGAAGAGAAATCTATTGCTATGGCAGCTCCTAGTTTTCAGAGGGTCTGCTCGGAAGGTGGAGAACCGATGGAGATTGGGGCGTTTTCACCCCATTCTCAGGAAAAAGACCGCAGGTTTGCTAAGGGATTATGTTTTTATTGCGGTAAATCTGACCACTTTATTAAGAACTGTGTGCTTCGTTTGAACAAAGAAAAAAAAAGGTCAGTTACGCCCATATAGCTTGTTTAAACTCAAAGGGAGTATTTCTTTCTGGGAGCACCTCATTTCAGGAGGAGTTGATTGAATTTCGGCTATTTGTGGATTGTGGTTCAACACTCAATGTGATTGATAAGGGAATTATGGAAAAATTTAAATTAGAATCCAAACTTTTGCCATCTCCTATTTCTGTGGTTGCGGTTGATGGCTCTCCTTTGAAATGTATTACTCACAAGGTTTTTGAATTTCCCCTCACCATTAATGGTATTCACCAAGAGAATTTGGATTTGGCGGTATTAAATAATTTGCCTTCTCCAGTGGTTTTGGGGTTACCTTGGTTAAAATTGCACAATTCTGTACTGGACTGGTCTACCCATGAAATTAAGTCTTGGAGTCCTAAGTGTCATGACAAATGTTGTAACGGTCGCATTGCTGCTGTGGAAAGAGGGGAATTACCTGTACCTATTCAGGATTTTTGGAAGTTTTTTTCTGAGGAGGACTCGCAAGTTTTGCCTCCTCATAGGGACTATGATTGCACCATTGAGTTTGTCCCTGGAGCTGCTTTTCCCAAGAGTCACTTATTTAATCTGACTATCCCTGAGAGAAAGGCCTTGGAGGAATACATACAGACAAGCTTGGCCGCCGGTCACATTAGACCTTCTAAGTCTCCTGTGGCTGTTGGATATTTTTTTGTAAAAAAAAAGGACGGTGGTTTACGTCGATGTCTGGACTTTCGCGAAATTAATAAAATTACCGTACGCAATTCCTACCCACTGCCATTAATTCCTGACTTGTTCAACCAGTTAGTGGGGGCCAAGTGGTTCTCTAAAATTGATCTCCGGGGGACATACAATTTGTCACGAATGAAGGAAGGTGATGAATGGAAAACTGCTTTTAACACTCCGGTGGGTCATTTTGAGAATCTGGTTATGCCTTTTGGTCTTACCAATGCACCAGCGTTTTTTCCGAACCTTATTAATGACATCCTAAGACCGTTGATCGGTAAGAATGTGGTGGTGTATTTGGATGACATTTTGATTTATTCGCCGGATCTGGAGTCTCATTGGCAGAGCATACGTGAGGTATTGCAGTTGTTAAGTGACAATTCACTTTTTGCTAAGCTGGAGAAATGTGAGTTCGCTGTGCAGAGAATTAGTTTTTTGGGCTACATTATCTCCAGCGAGGGCTTTGAGATGGACCCGGTGAAGGTTCAGGCGGTGCAGGAATGGCCTAGGCCTATTGGTTTGAAATCGATACAGAGATTTTAGGGTTTCGCCAATTATTACAGAAAATTCATTAATAATTTTTCTATAATTGTTTAGCCGCTGACCAATCTCACCAGGAAAGGTGCGAATACGGTTCAGTGAACTACGTAGGCCATTGAAGCTTTTGCGTATCTCAAGGAAAGGTTCAGTTCTGCCCCCATCCTTATGCAGCCTGATGAGACCAAGCCTTTTTTGGTCGAGGTTGATGCTTCTTCGGTGGGGGTCGGGGCTGTTTTGACTCAGGAAAACAAGGATGGAGTACATCCCTGTGCTTTTTTTTTCAAAAAAATTTTCTGAGACAGAACTTAATTACGATGTTGGTAATCGGAAATTGCTGGCTATTAAACTCGCATTTGAACATTGGCGTCAACTCTTGGAAGGTGCTAAATTTCCCATTCAAGTTTTCACTGATCATAAGAATCTGATCTATCTTGATGCTGCCAAGCGCTTGAATGCCCGTCAGGCTAGGTGGGCTCTTTTTTTTTCGCGGTTTAATTTTTCTGTTACTTACATCCCGGGTACCAAGAATGTAAAAGCTGGTGCTTTATCTCGCAGCTTTTCTCCCATGCTTGGTACCGAGGAGGAGGAGAGCATTTTACAGGAAGGTGTTGTGATAGCAGCATTGGACTCCGTTTTGGAAGATGGGATTCTGAAAGCCCAGGAGGATGCCCCGTCTAACACTCCCCATGGGAGGTTGTTTGTGCCTAGGAACTTTAGGAGAGATTTGTTTGTGGAGTGTCATGAGTCTCGGTTGGCAGGTCATCCAGGAATTTCTGAGACTAAGAGACTTGTAGGTCGCAGTTTTTGGTGGCCTGGGTGGCAGAAGGAAGTCATTAAGTGGGTGCGTCAATGTACTGTGTGTGCTAGATCTAAGTCTTCACATGCTCCTGCTGCGGGCTTGCTTTGCTCTCTGGAGGTTCCTAATGCACCTTGGACGCATCTTGCTATGGATTTTATCACTGACCTTCCTGCCTCTGAGGGTTTCACTGTCATCTGGGTGGTCGTGGACCGTTTTAGCAAGATGTGTCACTTGGTTCCTTTCATCAAACTGCCCTGCGCTAAGACACTCGCTAAGGCTTTTGTTAAGGAATTTGTTAGACTCCATGGCATTCCTACTGACATTGTTTCCGATAGGGGACCTCAGTTCATGGCTCGTTTTTGGCGTGCCTTTTGTGACAGGTTGGGAGTTCATTTGTCATTTTCATCTGGATATCATCCTGAGTCTGATGGACAGACAAAAAGAAAGAACCAGGATGTTGAACAGTTTTTGCGCTGTTTTGTGGCTGACAATCAAGAGGGGTAGTCTGAGTTTCTGCCACTTGCTGAATTTGCTCTTAACAACCATACACCCTCTTCTGCTGGGTGTTCTCCTTTTTTTTGTTGTACTGGGAGACATCCGTCATTTGGGTCATTCTCCAAATTGGTATTGGCTGTGCTGGAGGAGGAGAATTTTTCTGGTGATTTGGAGAGAGTTTGGACGGATGTACGTTGTAACCTTCAAGAGGCTAACAAAAAATCTAAGAGGTACTTTGACAGGAAACGTCAAGAGGTCTTGTTTACGGTTGGTGACATGGTTTGGTTGTCCTCTAAGAATCTGCGGTTGAGGATTCCTTCTAAGAAATTGGGCCCGAAATTTGTAGGGCCATTTAAGGTACTTCAGGTAGTTAACCAATCTGCTGTTAGGTTGGAGGTTCCCACCTCCTGGAAGATTAATCCGGTGTTTCATGTTTCCTTGTTGAAAAAAGCTGATATATCGGATAGGGATGCCACTGTCACAGTTCCTCCGGTGGTGGAAGATGGTGAATATGAAATTTCTCGCATTCTTAATTCTAGATGGCATAGAGGGAGATTGCAGTATCTCGTCGCTTGGAAAGGTTTCGGTCACGAGGATAACTCCTGGGTAAAGGCGGATGATGTCTCTGCTCCTAGACTTGTCGGAGCGTTTCACAGGAGGTTTCCTGATAGACCTGGGCCTGGAGGATCCGGAAGATCCTCATAGAAGAGTGGGTACTGTTAGAACCCTCCTGTTAGTTCTTTTTCTATTTTGTTGGTCACATGACTTTCTGCCTATATAATTGAGCTCCGCCCTTTCTGGCCTTGCTGGACTTCAGTGTTTCTTTTACTCTTAAGCTAGCCAGGTGCCTTGTACCTAACTCTGTAGTTTGCTTGGTCTTTGTTGGACCACTAGTACTTTTTGCTTGCTTGTCTTTGCTCTGCTACAATTTCTGCTAGGAGGTGTCCATCTATATCCCAGTCCTTAGTTCTTGTAGGGATCCCTCCCTTATATCTCTAGGTCTGCGTTCAGACTAGCCGAGGACTTAGGCGCGTCTGTTCACAAGGAACAGGTCCCCTGCCGCATCGTAGGGAATCAGCTTAGTCCTATTGTAGGGACAGTTTTCCTATCTTTCCTTAGTGCTTGTAGCAGTTCATAACAATTAGCACAATTGAGTAAATATAAGTGTAAATTATTATAAAATAACATTGTGGTTTAGGGAAAACCGCTTTAATAATAAACTTTATTGCATATGCATCGGGTTGTATGATGTATGATATAAGATGGCTACTGTGATCCCAATCTGCGCATGCGCCACCTCCGCTGGCCATTTTCCCGAAACCCACCTCAGGGAAATCAATGGGAAGGGAACTCCTCTCAATACCGACATTTTATGAAAGCCCAGGAACCGCAGCCTTGCACCCTTGGGACACCCCCTCCTCCCAGCATGGGGCCTGCAGCATTGCTCCTCTCCTGCCACTGCCACCGCCCTCCTGTGACCCCTGCTAGTTTTTTTCCTATTTTCCTCCCCAAAATTTGGGGTGCGTGGTCTATGGTCTGGTGCATCTTATAGTCCTCAAAATACCATAAATATTCACGTATTAATGAGTTGTTTGATAAGTCATCAATATCAGATAGGTGGGGTCCAACATCTGGCACACCCTTGCATTAGCTTTATTCAATGCTTGCAGCATTCTTATATTTACAATTGTGGAACTGAACAACACTGCTCTGTCAATTGTTTATTGGTTGCTACCGAATACTGTAGATCCATTTCAATAGAGGCGAATCTACAGTATGCAGCAGTAGTCACTACACAATTTATGGAGCTGTGCTGTTCAGCTCCACAACTGCTAACATCCAGCCACTGGCGATGAGAATAGCTTATCGGTGAGAGAGTTAGGTGTTGGACCTCACCATTCTGATAGTGATAAATTATCCCTGAATTATGTGATCAATATAAAACTAGTGCAACAACACTTCAAGCACTAGCATAACAGGGCTTTGCCAGATGGAACGTGTACACTTGAGAAAGACCGCTATGTGGTCCTAGATATGGTGTCTATCTACTGGTGCCTCTAAGGTAAACCTCTATGGTGCTGTAATTTCTCTTCACTTATTTACAAAATAACATTGGTGCAGCCATTTGTGAATTTATTGTACATGTCTAAATCTAATACACATACAGATTTTTATTAAAGATGAGCGGTTCAGGCAAATGTCAAATTCAGCTGTTCAAGCGATTTTTTTCCTGGAATTTCAATTTGCGAATTTAATATCCCTTATTATGCTCTGGGGACTCTTGAACCTTTGTGGGTGCATGGGCCTAGCAAACTGGGAAGCCTTGGGGTATTTCAGCACTGTCGATCCAAAGATGCAAACATGACCAGTTGGGTGGCGGTGACTAACGGAGAGGCTGGAGAGGTGAGTATAATGTTTTTGAAGTTCTTTCCTAATATTTTGATGACCTTTTATGGTTCAGAAAGTAGCACCCAGTGGCTACCATTTTGCTAAATCCATGTGGAAGTGAGTTAGAAAAAATCTGAATTTTGGCGAATGCGGATTTGAGTAAAATCTCTAATATTAATACATATGTAAAAAACATTCACTATATGAAAAAAAGAAAGCTAGTCACATTGGGAAGCAAAGATCTTCTCGCTGTTTTGGTATCACACAAAAGAGGCTTTATGGATGTTTTTAATTTGCTTTGCTTGTTTTGATCAATAAATCACATTTATTCTGAATGTGCATTTGCAGTAAAAGTGATTTCTCAGATGTATTGATTCATTTTACTATGTGTATGTTCTTTTGCTGTACTCATTAAAAGTTGTAAAGGGTAAAGTAACAATTTCAAAATAAAGTCAATGCTTGCAGCTCCCAATAAGGTTAAATCAAGAAAGATGGCTTGGTGGGGTCTACTATAACCTTTATATATATCTAATAAAAGATATTTTATAAAAGAATACACAAAAATAAACAAATAGTGACAAAAAAAGTTACTCTTTGATTTTTTAAAACACCATTCCTAAATAAGGAGACAATGTACAAAGAAATCACATAGAAAGCAAAGTGCTTTTTTATAAACAGTGTTGATCAAGTCAATTTTCCATTTTCCCATTGAAGCAGATGTCTATGGGTGGCCTTGTGAACGAGGGAAATTACTACTGAGAGTTAGAGCCTTACTCTTTTGATTCATAGACACATAACTAAAATCTCTGACAAAATTATTTTTCCAAAAGAATAAAAATAGGCAAGCTCACCTGTTGGTATAAGTGCAATATGAAGGTGCACAGTTAAACTGCGGACATAGATAAAACCTAGGATAAAAACAATGAGCAAATACCTTGCAGTAATTAAATAAATAAATGGCAATAATGCATGTAAATAACGTAGGGTACTTAGTTTACACTACTTTGATAAAAAAAAATAAAAGCCATCCCACCGCGACAAGGTGTATCCAACCTGGAAGGACCCTAACACTAATATCTCACCTTAGTATTAGAGATGAGCGATGTTCGACTAGAACTGTTCGCCAATCTCAAATTCAAGCTGTTTTGGGCGGTGTTTGAGTCGTTCGACGAACGAGAACGATTTGCAAAAAATTCGGCTGTTCGAGGTTATGTTCGATAACTGTTCGTGCACCAAAAGCATAACTGGATTTTTTCACATCATGCAGGGATTGTCTGCCACTCACTGTAATGTCACAGCCATGGTGGTTGTGGCATTACAGTGGTTTCCCAAATCGATGGGAACAGTGCTCACAGTGAAACATGAAAAGCTGGCAATTCAGCAGCGGCATACACCGGTACCCGACAATTTAGAACAGAAAGAATAGAGCATCACACATAGATTAGATAGTGTTGGTTACTGTACTTGTCATTTAGTGTTAAAGGATTTATTTAAAAAAATAATAGTGTTTTCATGCACCGTCTCTTTAAAAAAGCCGGCCGGCAATTCAGCATCTGTACCCGACAATTTAGAACAGAAAGAATAGAGCATCACACATAGATTAGATAGATAGAAACATGTCAGTCACATATATAATAAGTACAGTGATAGTGTTGATTACTGTACTTGTCATTTAGTGTTAAAATAAAGGATTTATAAAAAAAAAACCTGGCGTGGGGTTCCCCGTAATTTTAGCCTCTAGCGGAGGTTAAGCAGATGGCTGGGGCAGATGTTTGAAGCCAGGGAAGGGGGTAATACCCACGGAGCTTCCCAGGCTACTAATGTCAGCCCCCAGCTGAATACCTAGCCTTTACTAGCTATTAAAATGGGGAACCCCCCCAAAAATGACTTGGGATCCCCCCTATTTTAATAGCTAGCAAAGGCTAGGCAGACAGCTGGGGCTGATATTAATAGCCCAGGAAGGGTGCCATGAATATTGGCCCCCTCCCAGGCTAGAAACACCAGCCGTCAGCCGCCCCAGAAATGGCGCATCCATAGGGTGCGCCAATTCTGGCACTTAGCCTTGCTCTTCCCACTGCCCTGTAGCGGTGGCAGTGGGGTAATAGGGCTGGCTTGATTTCAGCTTATAATGCCAGCTGACATCAAGCCCAGGTTAGTAATGGAGAGGCGTCTATAAGACACCCCCATTACTAACCCCACAGTCAAAGTTAAAAAAACACAAACACCCAGAATAAAGTCCTTTAATTGAAAAAAACACACAATTCTTTATTGTTCTAAATGAAACCATACTTACCGTCGCGCCCATTCCAGCTGAAGCCAACGATCTCCTGCAATAAAAGTAAAATAATAAACCAACATCATCCTTACCTTTCCATGGTTCCCAGGACGGCTCCAGCTCTGCTACATTCACATGACAGGCTGGATCGCAGCCGAAAGTGGCCATCCAGCTTGCCATGCCGCAGACACTGAGAAGCGCAGGCATGCTTGCGCTCCTCAATGTCTGGTTGTGACGGCATCCAGATGAGCCGAGTTCATGTCCAATGAACTCAGCTCACCTCATGCACGACACTGACAGTGTGGGAAATTCTCTCATGCTCACCGCATGAGCAGGAGAATTCTCTCACGCTGTCAGTGACGTGCATGAGGTGAGCTGAGTTCATTGGACATGAGCTCGGCTCATCTGGATGCCGTCACAGCCAGACACTGAGGAGCGCAAGCATGCCTGCGCTTCTCAGTGTCTGCGGCATGGCAAGCTGGATGGCAGCGTTCTGCTGCAATCCAGCCTGTCATCTCAATGTAGCAGAGCTGGAGCCATCCTGGGAACCATGGAAAGGTAAGGATGATGTTGGTTTATTATTTTACTTTTATTGCAGGAGATCGTTGGCTTTAGCTGGAATGGGCGTGATTGTAAGTATGGTTTAATTTAGAACAATAAAGAATTGTGTGTTTATTTCAATGAAAGGACTTTATTCTGTGTTTTGTGTTTTTTTTAACTTTGACTATGGGGTTAGTAATGGGGGTGTCTTATAGACGCCTCTCCATTACTAACCTGGGCTTGATGTCAGCTGGCATTATAAGTGTAACGGGTCCAGGAGGCGGAACCTCTGAGCTACTATACAAGGGGGCGGCCCTTGTAAGGGAGCGGGTGGCAGTCTCTGGGTGAACGGACAGGGAGTTACGGCAAGTGATCAGGGCAGTCTCTGGGTAAGGGGTAGGTACGACCTGTGATGGCAGAGCCTCCGGGTAGGCTAGCAGGCAGATGGTAGATGTGTGCTCCCAGGTGAGCAAGCGAGAGTCTCTGGAATAGCAGGTGGTCACGGCACGTGACGGCGGAACCTCCGGGCTGGCAGGCAGGAAGGTAACGGAGAAGCGCTCCCAGGTGAGCGGGCAAGAGTCTCTGGAATAGCTGGTGGTCACCGCACGTGACAACGGGACCTCCGGGCTGGCAAGCAGGCAGGTAACGGAGATGCGCTCCCAGGTGAGCGGGCAAGAGTCTCTGAGATAGCTGGTGGTCACAGCACGTGACAACGGAGCCTCCGGGCTGGCAAGCAGGCAGGTAGCGGAGAAGCGCTCCCAGGTGAGCGGGCAAGCTGGTCCATAGACAGACTGACCGGAGTTGTAAGGCAGACCGTCGGACCTCAGGCAAGCAGGCAGGTAGCTGATGTGCGCTCCCAGGTGAGCGGACAAGTTGGTCCTTAGACAGACTGACCGGAGTTGTAAGGCAGACCGTCGGACCTCAGGCAGGCGGGCAGGTAACAAGTATTCAGGCAGGAATCAGGCAGGTAACTAGCAGGAAACTGGCAGGAAACTGGCAGGTAACTGGCAGGTAACTGGCAGGTAACTGGCAACGGGACCTGAGGGCTGAAGCACAGGTGAGACACAGGTGCAAACAACATTGCTCGGGCACCTCCATTTTGGAGGAGGTGCCTTTTATATGATGAAGTCCTCATGCCATTGGCCGGGGACTCTTTAGGGCGGCGCGCGCGGCCCCTTTAAGAGGAGGGGAGCGCGCGCGCGCGCGCCCTAAGCACAGGGGCCGGGAAGGAGCGCGCGCCGAGAGCAGAGCAGGAGGAGGACGCCGGGACGGAGCGCGCGCTGACAGCAGAGCGGGGAGAGGACGCCGGGCAGGAGCGCGCGCTGACAGCAGAGCGGGGAGAGGACGCCGGGCACGGAGCAGAGCGGTGAGGGGAGCAGCGTCCCTGCCTAGCAGAGGGCAGGGACGCCAGCGCTACAATAAGCTGACATCAACCCCAGCCCTATTGCCCCACTGCCACCGTTACAGGGCAGTGGGAAGAGCGAGGCTAAGTGCCAGAATTGGCGCATCCTATGGATGTGCCATTTCTGGGGTGGCTGACGGCTGGTGTTTCTAGCCTGGGAGGGGGCCAATATTCATGGCACCCTTCCTAGGCTATTAATATCAGCCCCCAGCTGTCTGCCTAGCCTTTGCTAGCTATTAAAATAGGGGGGACTCCACGTCATTTTTTTGTGGGTCCCCCATTTTAATAGCTATCAAAGGCTAGGTATTCATCTGGGGGCTGATATTAGTAGCCTGGGTAGCTCCGTGGGTATTACCCCCTTCCCAGGCATCAAACATTTGCCCCAGCCGTCTGCTTAACCTCCGCTAGAGACTAAAATTACGGGGAACCCCACGCCAATTTTTTTTTTAATAAATCCTTTATTTTAACACTAAATGACAAGTACAGTAATCAACACTATCACTGTACTTCTTATATATGTGACTGACATGTTTCTATCTATCTAATCTATGTGTGATGCTCTATTCTTTCTGTTCTAAATTGTCGGGTACCGATGCTGAATTGCCGGCAGGCTTTTTTAAAGAGACGGTGCATGAAAACACTATTATTTTTTTAAATAAATCCTTTAACACTAAATGACAAGTACAATAACCAACACTGTCACTGTGCTTCTTATATATGTGACTGACATGTTTCTATCTATCTAATACATGTGTGATGCTCTTTTCTTTCTGTTCTAAATTGTCGGGTACCGATGCTGAATGGCCGGCCGGCTTTTTTAAAGAGAGTGTCTTCTGAGCAGTTTGTCACCTTTTGGACATCTTTGAAGGTGTTTTCTATGTGTTTTATTTGCCTGCCATTGGTTTTAACAGTGTTCGACGGTGTTTGACAGTGTTCTAAGGCATTCGACGAACAGTTCCACGAACATCCCGGTGTTCGACGAACCGAACCTGAACATTACGGGGGTGGCTCAACACTACTTAGTATGTGCAAGAAGGCCTCAAAATAGATAAGGGCAGAGCAGGACTCAGGCCTGACTGTTTAAAGACCTGTCCATGGAAAGCTATATAGATAAGAAAAAAAAACATATTTCCATTGCAACAATTAATTGGAGCTCTCCAAGCTATGTAAGTTGTTACAACTTGCAAGGACAAAAGTATGACATTTTTGTGTTAAGATTTACAAACTAGTACAATATTTAAAGATAAAACATTCTAGTGTATAGATATTGCTATTACATGCATGTAATGGCACCACCTTATGTTCTTTTGCCTCAATTAATATCCACCTATATGTCCAGTACTGGCGAGAAGAAGTATCTTTTGCATTGATTCTTATTGGCTGGCTGTACAATAGTGAGAATTACTACGGATATATACAAAAGGATTAAGCAGTAGGACTGAGTTATTGATAATGTGTGACCACCGGTACTGGACACACTCTATGGTAGAGTTGGTGTGAATTGATTAGCAGGACCCAATCCATCGACCACAATGGTAATCTGTGATCGCTATGTGGGAATACTGACAACAACCTACTTTCTCCCAACATCTGGCTCTTCTTTTGATTATCCAGCCTGGCATGATGTCATCATTCTCTAAGCTCCCATTAAGTGACTACAGATTACCAATATGGTCACTGGACTTGGCCCTGTAAATTGATTTGCACCAACTATACTTAAAGCTGCTTAGCATATTGACAATGACATAACCATTCAATATCCACAGACCCAGTAGAGCAATTTACAATTTAATCTTCTTAGATTCACAAGTATATTTTTCCAGCTCCAAGAAATGGGTGTTTGAATGTTGATCAATGTTCAGCCATTGCTCTTTTCTTTTTTAAGAGACTGTCAGTCCCATAAAAAGTAAATGGTGTTGTGGACAAATAGGCACACCTTCAATTCATTCACAGGAGACTTTTTGAGATCCCCATTATAAGGATCAATGGAGGTCCCAATGGTTGAAACATACATTTATCACCTATTCTGCTGAGATGTGATCAATAAATTTGGTTGGAAAAGCCCTTTAAACAATGGACCATAATTGCATTTACGCTGCTACTATGAATCCAAACTCTCTCTTACATTAGCAAACTAATAGCAGTTTTTCTTGGAAATCAATTAGCCTGCCAGTGGTTTCTTTTTTCTTTTTTTGATTGGAGAAAGAAAGTGAGTCTGAAGTAAACTAATGCGACAACATAAACCTTATGTAGAAGATGAGGTAATTAAAGTAATGACCTAAGTGTTGAAATGCAGCTTAGGTAAGCACTGAGATCCAATATTGTACCGAGCTAAAGATGATCATAAAATGATCATTAAATTACAGCGGAATAGAATTGAGGTCTAAAAAATTATATTTATGCCATTACCCAAGGGCAGTTGTTACCTGCTGCTGATTTTCCGCAGTGTTAGCTGTTTTTCAGCTTTGTTCCATTAGACCTCAGCTATTATCAATGACTGCACCATGGTTGCATGGAAATTTTATCTGCCTAGGGAGTAGCAAGATGAGTCTGAAATGTTTCTAATGCCTCAAGATCATCAATGGTGTAGACTACAGCATTCCATTGAACTGCAGGAAGATTTTACTTACATAAAAGATAAAATCACTATATTCTAATGGGAACTAGTCCAACAGTGAGAAAATCAATAATTCAGTGTGGTTATTACCATACTTGTATTACACCAAATTAACCACATTAAGAGGAAATTGGAAAATCTGGATATAAAATACACTAGCGCTCAAGGGGATGGAAGAAGAAGAATACTACTAGTACATATGCACTTATTGTTAGTAAAACAGGTCCATTGCAATTTTAAGGAGGTTGCAATGGTCCAGCGCTACAAGTTGTATGCACATATGGACTACCATTCATGGTTATTTATACTTTATATTTTACATGCTAACGATTTTTTGACTGTATAGCCAGTTTTGTATTACTGTTGCAATACTGTTTTACTGTACCAATTCACACCCAACCAGATTAGTCAGTATTACATCTTTAGTCTGTTATGGTTGTTCCCTTCATTTATACTGTATTTTACTACTCTCCCAACCTATTAGCATGGCAGTGCCATTTAGTATCACTAATTGTTTAAAAAGGTTGTACAATATTTTTAATATTTGGCTTTATTCTTCCTGAAACAGAGCAACATATGTCCATGTGCTGTGTGTGGTATTATAGCTCAGTTTCATTAAACGCAAGTAAGGTGAGCTCCAATATCATATGTAACCTGTAATGTTGATTTTGTTAGAAAGCAGCCATTTTTTTCTAATTCTGTACCAGCCCTTTGAATGTTGCTTCACCAAACTTTGCATAAATCAATGGTATAAGCTAATATAAGACATTTTGAAATATATATTTTCAGAGAAACATGCTTTTTTTCTCCCCGTATAAGCCACCAATTCTTACCCTCTCCTCTTCTTCCTAAGCTCACCATCCACACTGAAAAAAACAGCTTAATTTTATCTCGGTCAAATTGTCTACCATTAAACCCTAGGCAGAAAGGAGAAGATCACTTAGCACAATGAGAGACCAAGCAGACACAGGCAGATTGTGTTAGAACCCTCCCGTTAGTTTTTTCTATCTTGTGTTTTGCGGTCACGTGACCATCTGCCTATATATTCCAGCTCCGCCCTTCTGGCTTTGCTGGACTGCAGTTGTTTGATTGTTTTGCAAGCCTGGTGCTTCGGTGCCTATCTCTGTCAGTTTCTTGGTCCTCTTGGACCTCTAGTACTTTTTGTCAGTTTGTCTTTTTGTTCTGCAACAACTTCTGTTTAGGAGGTGTCCCATTTTTGTCCCAGTCCTTAGTACTTGTAGGGACTAGTGTTGAGCCACCCCTGTAGTGTTCGAGTTTGGTTCGGTTCGTCGAAAACCCGTATGTTCGCCGAACTGTTCGTCGAACACCGTTAAAACCAATGGCAGGCAAACAAAAACACATAGAAACACATAGAAAACACATAGAAAACACTTCAAAGGTGTCCAAAAGCTGACAAACTGCTCAGAAGACACAACTAACACATGGAAAAGTGACAAGTACATATAGTCATGCGAAAAGAAAAGAGGTGGAGGAGTAAAAGGATGGGGAGACACAGATATAGGCATGTCATGCCCTTCTAAAACCAAAAAAGTGCGAAGCCGACACGGCCAGTCCGTTCCTGCCCGTGCGACCTCCGTGTCGCCGGGTTTGTGCCAGAGCCATGGTGGACCCTGACGGCCAGCCCCCCTCTCCCAATACTGGTGCCTGTCCGCTGGTGGGTCGAGCGAGCCCCCCTGCGGTGGAGGCAGGTCTAATCTTTTTAATTTAAATTGTCTCTCTAATTTGAATGAATACACTTTAAATCCTTTTACAAGGATCTATTGGAGGGCAAGTCTCATGCCAGCAGCCGCGGTAATTCCAGCTCCAGTAGCGTCCACTAAAGCTGCTGCAGTTAAAAAGCTTTTATAAGGATCGAGCTTGGCGGTCAACCGAAAGTCGTCCTACCGCCAGTCCCAGCCCCTGTGCCTTGTGGTGCCTCCCCGATGCTCTTCACTGAGTGTCCCGGGAGCCCGAACCATTTCCTTTGAAAAAATTAAGTGTCCAAACTACAGGTGGTGTAGCTTGCTTAACATCTGGGTTAATCTGCTGACTAGCAGACACTGCTACTATCCCCAAAGTATTGCTTGGGCTAGATGCAGTTAAAAATTTGTAATTAGATACTCTCGTTGGATGCTGAGAAAGCATTCCATAGAGTCTCCTGGCACGCCATATATTGTTCTCTTAAAAAGCTTGGGGTAGGGGACCCTTTTATAGCCAAAATCATGGCCCTGTATCGCAATCCGTCAGCTAGGCTGAAGATAAATGGAACATTATCATCACCTTTCATAATCACCAATGGGACAAGGCAGGGATGTCCTCTGTCCCCTCTCTTATACATCCTAGTGATGGAGCACCTGCTCTCATCAATTCACGATAACGCCAATATTAGGGGGATTAAGGTGGGAGGCACCGAGTATAAGTGCTCTGCATTTGCTGATGATGTCCTAGTATATATCACTCAACCACATATATCCATTACTGCTGTTATGGCTGAAATAGATCACTTTGGTACATGGTCAAATTTTAAAATCAATGCAGCGAAGTCTGAGGCCCTCGATGTCTCCCTCCCCAAATCCATACAGGATTCCATCCAGTCCAACTTTCCCTTTGCCTGGCCCTCACAGGGTATCAAATACTTAGGAATTCGTATTCATAGAGACCTCTCCCGTCTATTTTATCTTAATTTTGGGCCCTTTATTGAACAACTCCATAGAGATCTTACTTCTTGGCCGGTGAAGGATTTTTCCTGGTTCGGCAGAATAAATATACTAAAAATGAACATCCTACCTAAACTCTTATACCTCTTCCAAACCATTCCCGTGGTAATTCCCTCAAATTTTTGCAAAAGACTACGCAGTAGCTTTTGCAGATTTATCTGGGCAAGTGGGCGTCCATGCATTCGGGGGGACGTTCTGATCAGACACAAACAAAAGGGGGGCCTTAGCCTTCCGGATTGTAGAAGGTATTACATGGCAGCAGTACACGCTAGAATCCTGGACTTCCATCATTCGGAGGGGAAATTGTGGGTCAAAATAGCTCAATCCATTTGTCCTAAAGCTCTTACCACTCTCCCATGGTGCGCGCATTTAATTGTCCCCACTCTTGGCCTCATGTCATATATAGAGATGAGCGTTGTTCTACTCGAACTGTTCGCCAATCTCAAATTCGAGCTGTTTTGGGCGGTGTTCGAGCCGTTCGGCGAACACGAACAATTTGAGAAAAATTCGGCTGTTCGAGGTTATGTTCGATAACTGTTCGTGCACCAAAATCATAACTGGATTTTTTCTCAGTAATGATGAAAATTAATGTTAATACGCAGTTTGAGTGTACAGCGGGGTGGGGGGAGGGGCAGGGGATGGATCTCTGCAGGAACAATGAAGATCTCCATTTTTTTTTCTCTTTCCCGCATTTGCAGTGGGGAGGTTCAATCTGTCAGCCTATCAGCAGCGCACACACGGAGCGAAGTGCTTTTTTTCACACAAGCAAGGGCATGTGTCATTGGCAGTGTATGTCACATGTCCTTGCCCTATAAGACCAAGCCATTTTCCCCGTCGCCACCATTTTCTCACTGCTGCAGCTGCGTGTTAGACGGCACCGCTGTTGCTGTGTGCGCTATACCTTGTTAATTTCAAGCCAATTTTCGCACAAATATACAGATAGCTTGGGAGTAGGGAATAGTTGTGATTGCAGTCCTTTTAAGGACTAGGTTACAGCATTTCCTACGACTTTTATCAGGGAGGTCTGTGCTCTTAAATAGATAGGTTGTGGGAGTAAAGACTAATTGTAATTGGAGTCCTTTTCAGGACTAGGTTACATGAGTTCCTATCAGTTTTTGCCAGGCAGGTCTGTGCCAGTGCTGTGCAAGTTTTTTTCACAGCATTTGGCTGAATCTAGCAAAGCTAATCCTTTTTGGCCTATTGCAGAGTGTGTTAGTCAGTGGAGTAGCCTATCTGTGTTGCAAGATATAACACCTGTGTATAGAATACCAATTTTTTTACTGCACCTAGTGAAGTAAAATCTTTTGGGCATAGCATCATTCTATTAGTCCATCTATACTGACCTCCATCAGGTTGCAAACTGAATATAATTTTTTTCTGCATCTAGCTCTGAAAAAATATTTGGGCTTCTAGCAGTGTGTGGGACTTGGTCTATTAGTCCATCTATACTGACCTCCATCAGGTTGCAAATTAAAAATAATTTTTTTCTTCATTTAGCTCTGAAAAAATATTTGGGCTTCTAGCAGTGTGTGGGACTTGTTCTATTAGTCCTTCTATACTGACCTCCAGCAGGTTGCAAATTGAATATAATTTTTTTCTGCATCTAGCTCTGAAAAAATAGTTGGGCTTCTAGCGGTGTGTGGGACTTGGTCTATTAGTCCATCTATACTGACCTCCATCAGGTTGCAAACTGAATATAATTTTTTTCTGCATCTAGCTCTGAAAAAATATTTGGGATTCTAGCAGTGTGTGGGACTTGGTCTATTAGTCCATCTATACTGACCTCCATCAGGTTGCAAATTAAAAATAATTTTTTTCTTCATTTAGCTCTGAAAAAATATTTGGGCTTCTAGCAGTGTGTGGGACTTGTTCTATTAGTCCTTCTATACTGACCTCCAGCAGGTTGCAAATTGAATATAATTTTTTTCTGCATCTAGCTCTGAAAAAATAGTTGGGCTTCTAGCGGTGTGTGGGACTTGGTCTATTAGTCCATCTATACTGACCTCCATCAGGTTGCAAATTAAAAATAATTTTTTTCTGCATCTAGCTCTGAAAAAATATTTGGGCTTCTAGCAGTGTGTGGGACTTGGTCTATTAGTCCATCTATACTGACCTCCATCAGGTTGCAAATTAAAAATATTTTTTTTCTGCATCTAGCTCTGAAAAAATATTTGGGCTTCTAGCGGTGTGTGGGACTTGGTCTATTAGTCCATCTATACTGACCTCCATCAGGTTGCAAATTAAAAATAATTTTTTTCTTCATCTAGCTCTGATAAAATATTTGGGCTTCTAGCAGTGTGTGGGACTTGGTCTATTAGTCCATCTATACTGACCTCCATCAGGTTGCAAACTGAATATAATTTTTTTCTGCATCTAGCTCTGAAAAAATAGTTGGGCTTCTAGCGGTGTGTGGGACTTGGTCTATTAGTCCATCTATACTGACCTCCATCAGGTTGCAAACTGAATATAATTTTTTTCTGCATCTAGCTCTGAAAAAATAGTTGGGCTTCTAGCGGTGTGTGGGACTTGGTCTATTAGTCCATCTATACTGACCTCCATCAGGTTGCAAATTAAAAATAATTTTTTTCTGCATCTAGCTCTGAAAAATTATTTGGGCTTCTAGCAGTGTGTGGGACTTGGTCTATTAGTCAATCTATACTGACCTCCATCAGGTTGCAAATTAAAAATAATTTTTTTCTGCATCTAGCTCTGAAAAAATATTTGGGCTTCTAGCGGTGTGTGGGACTTGGTCTATTAGTCCATCTATACTGACCTCCATCAGGTTGCAAATTAAAAATAATTTTTTTCTGCATCTAGCTCTGAAAAAATATTTGGGCTTCTAGCAGTGTGTGGGACTTGGTCTATTAGTCCATCTATACTGACCTCCATCAGGTTGCAAATTAAAAATAATTTTTTTCTGCATCTAGCTCTGAAAAAATATTTGGGCTTCTAGCGGTGTGTGGGACTTGGTCTATTAGTCCATCTATACTGACCTCCATCAGGTTGCAAATTAAAAATAATTTTTTTCTGCATCTAGCTCTGAAAAAATATTTGGGCTTCTAGCAGTGTGTGGGACTTGGTCTATTAGTCCATCTATACTGACCTCCATCAGGTTGCAAATTAAAAATATTTTTTTTCTTCATTTAGCTCTGAAAAAATATTTGGGCTTCTAGCAGTGTGTGGGACTTGTTCTATTAGTCCTTCTATACTGACCTCCAGCAGGTTGCAAATTGAATATAATTTTTTTCTGCATCTAGCTCTGAAAAAATAGTTGGGCTTCTAGCGGTGTGTGGGACTTGGTCTATTAGTCCATCTATACTGACCTCCATCAGGTTGCAAATTAAAAATAATTTTTTTCTTCATTCAGCTCTGAAAAAATATTTGGGCTTCTAGCAGTGTGTGGGACTTGTTCTATTAGTCTTTCTATACTGACCTCCAGCAGGTTGCAAATTGAATATAATTTTTTTCTGCATCTAGCTCTGAAAAAATAGTTGGGCTTCTAGCGGTGTGTGGGACTTGGTCTATTAGTCCATCTATACTGACCTCCATCAGGTTGCAAATTAAAAATAATTTTTTTCTGCATCTAGCTCTGAAAAAATATTTGGGCTTCTAGCAGTGTGTGGGACTTGGTCTATTAGTCCATCTATACTGACCTCCATCAGGTTGCAAATTAAAAATAATTTTTTTCTGCATCTAGCTCTGAAAAAATATTTGGGCTTCTAGCGGTGTGTGGGACTTGGTCTATTAGTCCATCTATACTGACCTCCATCAGGTTGCAAATTAAAAATAATTTTTTTCTGCATCTAGCTCTGAAAAAATATTTGGGCTTCTAGCAGTGTGTGGGACTTGGTCTATTAGTCCATCTATACTGACCTCCATCAGGTTGCAAACTGAATATAATTTTTTTCTGCATCTAGCTCTGAAAAAATAGTTGGGCTTCTAGCGGTGTGTGGGACTTGGTCTATTACTCCATCTATACTGACCTCCATCAGGTTGCAAACTGAATATAATTTTTTTCTGCATCTAGCTCTGAAAAAATAGTTGGGCTTCTAGCGGTGTGTGGGACTTGGTCTATTAGTCCATCTATACTGACCTCCATCAGGTTGCAAATTAAAAATAATTTTTTTCTGCATCTAGCTCTGAAAAAATATTTGGGCTTCTAGCAGTGTGTGGGACTTGGTCTATTAGTCCATCTATACTGACCTCCATCAGGTTGCAAATTAAAAATAATTTTTTTCTGCATCTAGCTCTGAAAAAATATTTGGGCTTCTAGCGGTGTGTGGGACTTGGTCTATTAGTCCATCTATACTGACCTCCATCAGGTTGCAAATTAAAAATAATTTTTTTCTGCATCTAGCTCTGAAAAAATATTTGGGCTTCTAGCAGTGTGTGGGACTTGGTCTATTAGTCCATCTATACTGACCTCCATCAGGTTGCAAATTAAAAATAATTTTTTTCTGCATCTAGCTCTGAAAAAATATTTGGGCTTCTAGCGGTGTGTGGGACTTGGTCTATTAGTCCATCTATACTGACCTCCATCAGGTTGCAAATTAAAAATAATTTTTTTCTGCATCTAGCTCTGAAAAAATATTTGGGCTTCTAGCAGTGTGTGGGACTTGGTCTATTAGTCCATCTATACTGACCTCCATCAGGTTGCAAATTAAAAATATTTTTTTTCTTCATTTAGCTCTGAAAAAATATTTGGGCTTCTAGCAGTGTGTGGGACTTGTTCTATTAGTCCTTCTATACTGACCTCCAGCAGGTTGCAAATTGAATATAATTTTTTTCTGCATCTAGCTCTGAAAAAATAGTTGGGCTTCTAGCGGTGTGTGGGACTTGGTCTATTAGTCCATCTATACTGACCTCCATCAGGTTGCAAATTAAAAATAATTTTTTTCTGCATCTAGCTCTGAAAAAATATTTGGGCTTCTAGCAGTGTGTGGGACTTGGTCTATTAGTCCATCTATACTGACCTCCATCAGGTTGCAAATTAAAAATAATTTTTTTCTGCATCTAGCTCTGAAAAAATATTTGGGCTTCTAGCGGTGTGTGGGACTTGGTCTATTAGTCCATCTATACTGACCTCCATCAGGTTGCAAATTAAAAATATTTTTTTTCTGCATCTAGCTCTGAAAAAATATTTGGGCTTCTAGCGGTGTGTGGGACTTGGTCTATTAGTCCATCTATACTGACCTCCATCAGGTTGCAAATTAAAAATAATTTTTTTCTGCATCTAGCTCTGAAAAAATATTTGGGCTTCTAGCAGTGTGTGGGACTTGGTCTATTAGTCCATCTATACTGACCTCCATCAGGTTGCAAATTAAAAATAATGTTTTTCTTCATTTAGCTCTGAAAAAATATTTGGGCTTCTAGCAGTGTGTGGGACTTGTTCTATTAGTCTTTCTATACTGACCTCCAGCAGGTTGCAAATTGAATATAATTTTTTTCTGCATCTAGCTCTGAAAAAATAGTTGGGCTTCTAGCGGTGTGTGGGACTTGGTCTATTAGTCCATCTATACTGACCTCCATCAGGTTGCAAATTAAAAATAATTTTTTTCTGCATCTAGCTCTGAAAAAATATTTGGGCTTCTAGCAGTGTGTGGGACTTGGTCTATTAGTCCATCTATACTGACCTCCATCAGGTTGCAAATTAAAAATAATTTTTATCTGCATCTACAGTACCTCTGAAAAAATATTTGGGCTTCTAGCAGTGTGTGGGACTATTTGTATTAGTCCATCTATACTGACCTCCATCAGGTTGCAAATTCAAAATAATTTTTTTCTGCATCTAACCCAGCCAATAGTTTTGGCCTAATACCACAGTTTGGCCACTCAGCTCTGCTCGGTTACCATCCATTGTTTTTTTGTGCAAACAACTCCAGAGTTGTGAATTAGTTAACCACCAAATTGAGTGGAAAAACGCCTGCTGCTGGTGGAAAGGGGAATAGGCGTGTTGGGAAGGGGAAAAAAGGTTGTGTCCGTGGGGTAGGTGTTAAAGCAACAGTAACATCTGCAGAAGAAAGACCATCTTCCAGCCAAACTAAAATGTCTACTTCTTTTAGCGGACAATGTGATAAGATCCCTTTCTTACGGCCACGCCAATCGCTACAAATTCCAGATGAGGCACAAAAACAGCAGGTGCTTCAACGGATATCAAGTGCTCCTTTAAGTGGGCTCTCCTCCACATCAACTTCAACATCACAAATACTCCAGTCCTCAAAGGTGTCACCCAAATCGCACTTGCTTCCTCACAGCTCCCAAATCTCCAGCTGCCCGTCTGAGTATGAGGTAGAACAGATGGTTGAGTCTGCAGAGCTGTTTACTCATACTATAGCCTGGGAATCAGAGGTCGACTCCAGCGCTTCTGTGAATCCAGACGAGGAAATGATCTGCACTGATGCCCAGAATCTTTATGAGTCGGATCCAGGACCAGACGCAGAAGGTTCTGACCATAATGTAGACCCTCATTCCCAAACTGTAACTCCTGTTGGTGGAGACAATGAGGAAGACGATGATAAGACTCAAATACCTGATTGGAGCGACAACTTTAGTTTTTTGTCAGGGCAGGAACAGGTTGGCTCTGAGGACGACGGGTGTGATAACGCACAGGGTGATGATGATGAAGTCGGAGATCCCACTTACTGTCAACCCACAGTCAGCCAAGAGATGAGGTCAGCAGAGGAGGTGGAGGAAGATGCTAGTGACGACGAGGTCAGGTTGCGCCTTCCTGGACAGAGACGTAGTACTGGAAGCACGTCAACAACTGCATCCTCAAACACAACTCTGCCTCTCACCACAAGTCGTGGTGGCTCTTCAGGTCGCATGGGTGCTAAGCCTTGCATAGCCTGGGCATTTTTTCAGATCGAAAAAGATGACCCAACTCGTGTTATCTGTAACATTTGTCAGCAAAAGCTAAATAGAGGCCAAAAAATACATAGTTTGAGTACTTCATGCATGAACCGGCACATGGACATGAAGCATAAGTTGCAGTGGGAAGCTCAGTGTGCTACAATGCGGCCTAGCCGGCCAGGCCAATCACCGTCTGCCATATCTTGTGCATCCGCGGCCTCTTCATCCTCTGTGACTGGGGGGACAGCAGTCACACCTGTTTTGGGGCGCAGACCTGCCACCTCTTTACCCGCAACAGCCAGCGTGATTGGCAGGTCATCATTTTCTTTGGAGGTGGTAACACCAGCTGGTCTTGAGCGCTGTCCGACATCGATAGCACCACCTTTGGATCAAGGCAACCTAACATGTCCGCCTGCATCTTCCTCACAGACCGGCAGTTTGCCGGGGACACCCTTATCAACCCCGTCTAAGCACAATAGCCAGCCCTCGGTCCCTCAGATGTGGACAAGTAAAAGACCATTTCCTCCTAGCCATGAGAAAGCTAAGAGGTTGAATTTCACCATCTGCAAGCTCTTGGCTACAGAAATGCTGCCTTTCCGCCTGGTGGACACAGAGGATTTTCGAGACCTTATGTCCGTCGCAGTGCCCCAGTACCAGATGCCCAGTCGGCACTACTTCTCAAAGAAAGGTGTGCCTGCGCTCCACCAGCATGTCGCACACAACATCACCGCTTCTTTGAGAAACTCTGTGTGTGACAGGGTGCATTTCACCACAGACACTTGGACGAGTAGGCATGGACAGGGGCGTTACATGTCGCTGACTGGGCACTGGGTAACTATGGTGACAGCAGGACAAGGGGCTGCTGTCCAAGTCTTGCCGTCCCCACGAGTTGTGCGTCAATCCTCTTTATGTCATTTTTCCTCCACTGCTTCTGCCTCCTCAACCTCCTCTCGGTCTTCCACCTGCACCCAAAGCCTGTCTGGTCATGCCACAAGCTTTCTAACTGCGCAGAAGGGATCCTGCACACCTCCTTACTATGCTGGCAGTAGGGCTCAACGTCATCAGGCGGTTTTTACATTGAAATGTCTGGGAAATGTGAGTCACACAGCTGAGGAGTTGTGGTCAGCTCTGGAGAACCAATTTCATGAATGGTTGTCTCCACTGGACCTGAAACCAGGGAAGGCCGTGTGCGACAATGCTGCAAACCTGGGTGCGGCCCTTCGCCGGGGCAATGTCACACACGTGCCTTGTATGGCTCACGTGTTGAACCTGGTTGTCCAGCAATTTTTAGCCCACTATCCCAGACTAGATGGCCTTCTGCAGAGGGCACGGTCGCTGTGTGCTCACTTCCGCCGTTCGCATCCCGCAGCTCAGCGACTTACATCTCTACAGAAGTCGTTGGGCCTGCCACTTCACCGGCTAAAATGCGATGTGCCTACCCGGTGGAATTAAACTCTGCACATGTTGCAGCGACTGTGGCAGCACCGACAAGCCCTGGTGCAATACGTTCTGACGTATAGCCTGGGCCAACGAGATTCAGAGGTGGGGCAAATCACGCTGGAGGAGTGGTCTCAGATCAGGGACCTATGCACCCTTCTGCACAGTTTTGAAATGGCGACGAAGATGTTTAGTGCTGACGATGCCATTATCAGCATGACTATTCCGGTGATTTACATGCTGGAGCACATGTTAAACAGAATTCGGAGTCAGGTGGTGGCACAAGAGGAGGTGGAGGAAGTAGAGGAGGAGGAGTTGTATGCGGAAGGGCTAACATCTGCAAGGTCCAGACGGTCGGCAGCACCAAGGCGGCAGGCATGTGAGGGTGGGGGAGATGGTTTTACCAGGGCGCATGGTAGCAGCCAAACTAGTGAGGAAGGTGCAGGAGCCCAGGAAGAAGTGGAGGACGAACTGATGGAAGACTCATCAGATGAGGGAGACCTTGATCACATTTCTGTTGTGCGAGGTTGGGGGGAGAGGACAGAGGAAGGAAGCATGATTGTTACCTCGCCACCAACACAACAGGGACTTGGTGCTCCTGGATGCGCAACACACATGAGTGCCTTCTTGCTGCACTACCTGCAACATGACCCTCGAATTGTGAGAATTAGAAATAATCCTGACTACTGGGTTGCCACACTGTTAGATCCCCGGTACAAAAGTAAATTTGCAGAAATTATTCCTGCCATAGAAAGGGATGCACGCATGCAGGAGTATCAGCAGAGACTGTTGCAGAATCTTACATGTGCTTTTCCACAAAATACCAGTGGTGCACGTAGTGAATCTCACAGTTCCAACTTGCCAACCGTGGGACCGTCAAGTGTTCAGCACTCAAACCGTAACAGAACCACAGTATCTGCTGGTAACATCAATTTTGCGGAATCATTTCACCACTTTTTTAGCCCATCCTTTGCAAGGCCACAGGAGACAAGAAGTCTGACACATAGTCAACGCCTAGAGACGATGGTACAGGAGTATCTCCAAGTAAACATTGAAGCCACGACTGTGTCACTGGACCCTTGCTCTTTTTGGGCTTCCAATCTGGATAAATGGCCGGAGCTAGCCACTTACGCCTTGGAGATCTTGTCATGCCCCGCAGCCAGCGTTCTGTCTGAACGTGTGTTCAGCGCTGCTGGTGGTGTGCTGACAGATAAGCGCACGCGGCTCTCCACTGATAATGTAGACAGACTCACGTTCATAAAGATGAACAAATCATGGATCCGAAACGACTTTTCTACCCCTGTGTCATCCTGGGGAGAGTAAAAGCTTGATGATTGGTTAAAATCACCCTACCAACCGTTTTAAGCTTTCAAATTACTAATCATGTTTATCTGTATCTTGACTGGAAAATAATTTGGGCTTTGTAGCAGTGTGCAGCACTGATCCTATTAGGCCATCTATACTAAAGCTTCACCAGATTTAAAATTAAAAATAATTTTTAGCTGCATCTAGCCCGGGAAATAATTTTGGGGCTCCGAGATGCGCAAGGCACATAAGTGCCTTCTTGCTGCACTACCTGCAGCATGACCCTCATATTGTCAGAATTCGAAGTAATCATGACTACTGGGTTGCCACACTCTTAGATCCCCCAAACTTTTCGATCAACCTTTTCATTTTAATAAAGACCAAAAAAATGGTCATTTTTGAAATTATAAGCATTAGCAGGTTGTTAGAAACTGAAATCAAACAGTTTTCAACTCAAAACTTTATTCTAGGTGATGTTACATTTTCACATAGGACCCCTTGTTCGAAAGGAGCTTCTGAACTCTCTCGTCCATTGAATTTGTCAGGTTTTGGATGGTTTCTGCTTCAATTGTTTTGCATGAGGACAGAATACCCTCCCAGAGCTGTTGCTTAGATGTGAACTGCCTCCTGCCATCATAGACACTCCTTTTAATGATGCTCCAAAGGTTCTGAATGGGGTAGAGGTCAGGGGAGCATGGGGGTCACACCATAAGTTTGTCCCCTTTTATGCCCATATCAGCCAGAGATGCAGATGTTTTATGTGCAGCATGAGATGGTGCATTATCATGCAGAAAAATGATCTTGCTGTGAAATACACGGTTCTTCTTCTTGAACCATGGCAGGAAGTGCTGTTTGAGAAAATCCACATACATTATGGAGTTCATCTTTAGCACCTTCAGGGATCCTAAAGGGGCCGACAATCTCTCTCCCCATGATTCCAGCCCAAAACATTACTCCACCTCCTCCTTGTTGGCACTGTAGCCGTGTTTGCGTGGGGTGTCCATCAACCAGCCATCCTCCACTCCATCCATCTGGACCATCGAGCGCTGCACGGCACTCATCCGTGAACAAAACAGTTTTGAAATCAGTCTTCATGTAATGTTTGGCCCACTGGAGCCGTTTCTGCTTGTGTGAAGTGGATAGAGGAGGTCGACAGGATGGCGCATGCACAGCTGCAAACCTCTGAAGGACCCTGCATCTTGTTGTTCGGGGGACGTTGGAGGCACAAGCAGCTTCAAAAACTTGTCTGCTGCTATGACAAGGCTTTTTTGCCGCTGCTCTTTCAACCTGACGTAATTGCCTGTAGGAAAGAGTCCTCAATTTGCCCTTATCAGCACGCACACGTGTGTACTGTGAATCAGCTACATACTTCTTGATTGCCAAGACACTTCATCCTGATCATCGCACAATGTTGATTGTAGTCATGCCTTGACCTAAACACTCCACAATTTGTTGCTTCTCAGCAGCCGACACATCCTTTTTCTTTCCCATTTTGGCAGAAAATGTAGGCTGCTTAATAATGTGAGAGAGCCTTCTTAAGTAGTCTTGCCTTTCATTGGACACACCTGCCAAACTAATTAGCACAGGTGTCTGCAATTGCTTACAGTGATATAAAGAGCCCTGACACACATCACCATCAATGAGTTTAACTGACAAACAAACAAATTCTTCCCTTATCACTCCTAAACACTTTTTGTATAATAATTTGGAACGCAGTGTACATGTGCTTTTCCACAAAACACCAGTGGTTCACGTAGTGAATCTTACAGTTCTAACTTGCCAACCGTGGTCTGTATGGAGTTGTTCAATAAAGGGCCCAAAATTAAGATAAGATAGATGGGAGAGGTCTCTATGAATAGGAATTCCTAAGTATTTGATACCCTGTGAGGGCCAGGCAAAGGGAAAGTTGGACTGGATGGAATCCTATATGGATTTGGGGAGGGAGACATCGAGGGCCTCAGACTTCGCTGCATTGATTTTAAAATTTGACCATGTAACAAAGTGATCTATTTCAGCCATAACAGCATGGATGGATATATGTGATTGAGTGATATATACTAGGACATCATCAGCAAATAGAGAGCACTTGTACTCGGTGCCTCCCACCTCAATCCACCTAATATTGGGGTTATGGCGAATTGATGAGAGCAGGTGCTCCGTCACTAGGATGTATAAGAGAGGGGACAGAGGACATCACTGCCTTGTCCCATTGGTGATTGTGAAAGGTGATGAAAATGTTCTGACGCACCCCCTGGGCCTTGGGACACCCGGAGCCGGACCCTTTTTGGTGGATGCTGGTGGTTGTAGTCTTCGTGGCGGCGACCCAGTTCCGTGGCTCAGGGCGGTCAAACCAGTGGCGGAACTAAGTATGTGGTTTTCATGTTTAAATGTCCGACTACGCCACCCGTGGATTGCGGTCAGAGTGAACCGCCGCTACAGGGCAGACCACTGAGGCTGGTGTTGTGGGTGCAGCAGAGCGTAGCATAACTCCCCACGGGAGGAGTATAGCCTCAGGGCAGTGTATGCGGAGGATGGGGGTGATGGTGCAGGGCAGCAGCAGTAACGACACGGAGTCAGTGATGCAGTTCAGCGCCTTTACTCACAGTTATTATTATCCAGACCACGTCTGCAGGTAACGGCTGCCCACGTCGTACTGTGCTCACCAGGTGAGGGGCTCAGACAACTCCCAGATAACTTTGGAGCACTTCACAGGACCCCCTTTGTGTGTCCTTTGTCTGGCCTTTCTTACCAACACTTCTGTCCGGCTGCCTCGGGCCTCCTCTTGGTAAACTTGGCGCCAGTTTCCCTGACCCTATGTGGTGCCTTCCTAGCGGGTGTAGCGAGGGGCTGCGCCACATAAAATGTCAGAGCCTCCGGTTTCTAGCTGAGGGTCGTTTCCTGCCTCCACTAGTTCGGGGACCGGTCTCCCCCTTTGGCCTGACCCCTCCACGCAGGTGGATTCGGGCGTGCGGTGGCGACTCGCCCGTCCGCACCCCTGGGATCCCTTAATTCCTCGTTCCTGGAGCCTTCTCCGCTCCTCTTCCTTCCTTCTCCCTCTTCCAGGCCTGGGCCTCTGTTACTAGGCCCGCCTCCGGAGCAGAGCTCATGCAGAGCCCCTGCTCCCTGCCACTTCTGCTCAGACTTCTCTGCACTGAACTAAGATGGTGCCCACCTTTTATACTCCCTTCTCAATGCACCCAGGAACTGCTTCCTCCCTGCTCCTGCACTACAGGGTTCCCCTTCCTCAGTGTTCCCTCCCCCCACTCCAGCCAGGGCAGGGACTGTCGTGCCCATCTCAGGGGCATATTGGTCGCCCTGCCCCACGGCAATGTGGTGTAATGCATGCAGGTGTCGGGTCCTGATCCACACTCCATCCTTACCTGAGAGTGAGATATCACACCTCTGGGTGAGGTGCAATACGTCTGTAGCAACCGAGCCCTCAGGGTGCTACAGTTCCATTTATCTTCAGCCTAGGTGACGTATTGCGATACAGGGCCGTGATTTTGGCTATAAAAGGGTCCCCTAGACCCCTACCCCAAGCTTTTTAAGAGAATCATATATGGCGTGCCAGGAGACTCTATGGAATGCTTTCTCAGCATCCAACGAGAGTATCTAATTACAAATTTTTAACTGCATCTAGCCCAGGAAATACTTTGTGCCTAGTAGCAGTGTCTGCTAGTGAGCGCATTATCCCGGCTGTTAAGCAAGCTGCACCACCTGTAGTTTAGACACTTAATTTTTTCAAAGGAAATGCTTCGGGACCATGGGATACTTAGTGAAGAGCATCAGGAGGCACCCCAAGGCATAGGGGCTGGGACTGGCAGTAGGATGCCTTGCGGTGGACAGCCGAGCTCGATCCTTATAAAAGCTTTTTAACTGCAGCAGCTTTAGTGAACGCTACTGGAGCTGGAATTACCGCGGCTGCTGGCATGAGACTTGCCCTCCAATAGATCCTTGTAAATGGATTTAAAGTGTATTCATTCAAATTAGAGAGACAATTTAAATTAAAAAGCTTAGAGCTGCCTCCACCACAGGGGGGCTCGCTCGACCCACCAGCGGACAGGCACCAGTATTGGGAGAGGGGGGCTGGCCGTCAGGGTTCACCGCGGCTCTGGCACAAACCCGGCGACACGGAGGTGGCACGGGCAGGAGCGGACTGGCCGTGTCGGCTTCTCACTTTTTGGATTTTAGAAGAGCATGACATGCCTATATCTGTGTCTCCCCCTCCTTTTACTCCTCCACCTCTTTTATTTTCGCATGACTATATGTACTTGTCACTTTTCCATGTGTTAGTTATGTCTTCTGAGCAGTTTGTCAGCTTTTGGACACCTTTGAAGGTGTTTTCTATGTGTTTCTATGTGTTTTTGTTTGCCTGCCATTGGTTTTAACGGTGTTCGAAGGTGTTCGACGAACAGTTCGACGAACAGTTCGGCGAACACACGGGTGTACGACGAACCGAACCGAACTCGAACACTACGGGGGTGGCTCAACACTAGTCATATAGTACTTATGCCACTGCTTTGGCTTTGAAATCCCCCAAAAAAAGCTTATCCTCAATCGACCCCCAGGGCACCTGGCTCCCGATTTCAGATAATCCAGATTTCCCACCAGGACTATCTGCAAATAGATTTCTCGGTTCAAATAAATCCCATCCGATATTATTTTCTCATGTCATCTCCAATACTTCGCTACTCCCCCTCAATGACTTGTTACAGGGAAGAGCCACTTCCCCGAAGGCTAATTTTGAATATAGCCAGTTACAACACTTCTATTAAACTGTGAAGAAGCGCACACATCTTCATAGAGATCTCACAAACTTTGAAAAATTTAGCCTATCATTGTCACCCCCTACACACTCCATCTCCCTACTGTATAATCTCCTCATTGCCCAGGTAACTGACAATAGGCCAGGATTCTGCGGTGCATGGGAAAGGGAACTGGGGAAGTCCTTCTCTGACTCACAATGGGATAAATGTTTCTTCCTAACACATAAAACCTCAATAGGGTCCAAAGCTCAGGAAACCTCCTTCAAAATTATCTCTAGATGGTACCGGGTACCAGCAGTCCTTCATAGATGTATCCAGTGGTCTCAGATAGATGTTGGAGATGTGGGGAGGGGGAAGGGACAATGTCACACATATGGTGGGCATGCCCTATAATAAGTGCATTTTGGGCAAAGGTGGTTCCCATGATTGAGAAAATAACTGGTTTGACTATCCCTAATACGCCAGAAGCCCTCCTTTTATCAATGTTACCAATAAGTTAACGTAGTTCTAAAAGGTCATCAATAGGCTAACTAATACAGGTGGCTAAGAATGTCATTCCACGACACTGGAAAAGCAGAGACCCACCCACTGTGGAGGAATGGTTTGCGGGGATCTCCCTCCTTAATAGGATGGAGCATCTGATTGCCATCTCACCGGCTGATGTTGATAGATACTGTGTGATTTGGAGGGATTTGATTGATTTGCAAAACTCTGACGCCTACCATCTAGCCCCCAACTAAAGGTTTCCGTGATGTCGGCACAACAATGATCATAATCGCACTCTATTGATTGGTGGTCTGCCGTGGTCCACTCCCTCTCTCTATATCTTTCATATGGAAAAATACATGCTTGATCTGGATATTGATGGAAAACCCTCCCTGTACCCCCCAATGTACTGTCGTTATGCATAGATTTATAGTTATACTACCTTTTTTACTATGTACAGTATATTGTATTTTCTTGTACTTTTTCAACAAAAAAAATAAAAAAAAACTTGAATTTGAAAAAAAAAATTGTAATTAGATCTACAGGCGGTGGCTACTCCACTAACTAGCAGACACTGAAGCTTTGGAGCAGACCTCTGATTCCCAGGCTATAGTATGAGTAAACAGCTCTTCAGACTCAACCATCTGTGTTACCCCAAGCCATAGTGTATGTAGTTGGGGGGGGAGACCCGACCCACCTGGAATTAACGATGACAACGTCATGTAAAACACAGCAAGGGGACTCCAAAAAGAGTCTCCATTTTTTCCAAAAATTTGGGGCACAGACACCACTTAAGTGGCATCAATTGCCCCAGAGTTGACACAGGGGTAGAAATGTCCTTGCGGATCCATGATTTGTTCATCTTTATGAACGTGAGTCTGTCTACATTGTCAGTGGACAGCCGCGTGTGCTTATCTGTAAGCACACTACCAGCAGCGCTGAACACACGTTCAGAGAGAACAAAAATTATTATTAATTTGAAAGCTGGTGGAGCTTAGTATAGATGGCCTAATAGAATGAGTACCACACACTGCTACAGGCCCAAAATTATTTTCCAGGCAAGATGCAGCTAAAAATTATTATTAATTTGAAAGCTGGTGGAGCTTAGTATAGATGGCCTAATAGAATGAGTACCACACACTGCTACAGGCCCAAAATTATTTTACAGGCTAGATGCAGCTAAAAATTATTATTAATTTGAAAGCTTAAAACAGTTGGTGAGGTGATTTTAACAAATCCTCAAGCTTTTACTCTCCCCAGGATGACACAGGGGTAGAAAAGTCCTTGCGGATCCATGATTTGTTCATCTTTATGAACGTGAGTCTGTCTACATTGTCAGTGGACAGCTGCGTGCGCTTATCTGTCAGCACACCACCAGCAGCGCAGAACTCTGGCTGCGGGGCATGACAAGATCTCAAAGGCGTGAGTGGCGAGCTCCGGCCATTGATCCAGATTGTAAGCCCAAAAAGAGCAAGGGTCCAGTGACACAGTCATGGCTTCGATGTTCACTTGGAGATACTCCTGTACCCTCGTCTCTAGGCGTTGACTATGTGTCTGACTTCTTGTCTCCTGTGGCCTTGCAAAGGGTGGGCTAAAAAAGTGGTGAAAGGATTCCGCAAAATTGCTGTTACCAGCAGATACTGTGTTTCTGTTACGGTTTGAGTGCGGAAGACTCGACAGTCCCACGGTTGGCAAGTTAGAACTGTGAGATTCACTACGTGCACCACTGGTGTTTTGTGGAAAAGCACATGTAAGATTCTGCAACAGTCTCTGCTGATACTCCTGCATGCGTGAATCCCTTTCTATGGCAGGTATTATTTCGGCAAATTTACTTTTGCACCAGGGATCTAAGAGTGTGACTACCCAGTAGTCATGATTATTTCGAATTCTGACAATTCGAGGGTCATGTTGCAGGTAGTGCAGCAAGAAGACACTCATGTGTCTTGCGCATCCAGGAGCACCAAGTCCCTGTTGTGTTGGTGGCGAGGTAAGAATCATGCTTCCTTCCTCTGCCCTCTCCCCCCAACCTCGCACAACAGAAATGTGATCAAGGTCTCCCTCATCTGATGAATCTTCCATGCCCATTGCCAGTTCGTCCTCCACTTCTTCCTGGGCTCCTGCACCTTCCTCACTAGTTTGGCTGCTACCATGCGCCTCGGTTAATCCCTCTCCCCCACCCTCCCATGCCTGCCGACCATCTGGACCTTGCATATGTTAGCCCTTCCGCATACAACTCCTCCTCCTCTACTTCCTCCACCTCCTCTTGTCCCACCACCTGACTCCAAATTCTGTTTAACATGTGCTCCAGCATGTAAATCACCGGAATAGTCATGCTGATAATGGCATCGTCAGCACTAAACATCTTCGTCGCCATTTCAAAACTGTGCAGAAGGGTGCATAGGTCCCTGATCTGAGACCACTCCTCCAGCGTGATCTGCCCCACCTCTGGATCTCGTTGGCCCAGGTTAAAAGTCAGAACGTATTGCACCAGTGCTTGTCGGTGCTGCCACAGTCGCTGCAACATGTGCAGAGTTGAATTCCACCGTGTTGGCACATCGCATTTCAGCCGGTGAAGTGGCAGGCCCAACGACTTCTGTAGAGATGTAAGTCGCTGAGCTGCGGGATGCAAACGGCGGAAGAGAGCACACAGCGACCGTGCCCTCTGCAGAAGGCCATCTAGTCCGGGATAGTGGGCTAAAAATTGCTGGACCACCAGGTTCAACACGTGAGCCATACAAAGCACATGTGTAACATTGCCCCGGCGAAGGGCAGCACCCAGGTTTGCAGCATTGTCACACATGACCTTCCCTGGTATCAGGTCCAGTGGAGACAACCATTCATGAAACTGGTTCTCCAGAGCTGACCACTACTCCTCAGCTGTGTGACTCTCATTTCCCAGACATTTCAAAGTAAAAACCGCCTGATGACGTCGAGCCCTGCTGCCAGCATAGTAAGGAGGTGTACAGGATCCCTTCTGCGCAGTTAGAAAGCGGGTGGCATGACCAGACAGGCTTTGGGTGCAGGTGGAGGACCGAGAGGAGGTTGAGAAGGCAGAAACAGTGGAGGAACTTTGAGATAAAGAGGATTGACGCACAACTCGTGGGGACGGCAAGACTTGGACAGCAGCCCCTTGTCCGGCTGTCACCATAGTTACCCAGTGCCCAGTCAGCGACATGTAACGCCCCTGTCCATGCCTACTCATCCAAGTGTCTGTGGTGAAATGCACCCTGTCACACACAGAGATTCTCAAAGAAGCGGTGATGTTGTGTGCGACATGCTGGTGGAGCGCAGGCACACCTTTCTTTGAGAAGTAGTGCCGACTGGGCATCTGGTACTGGGGCACTGCGACGGACATAAGGTCTCGAAAATCCTCTGTGTCCACCAGGCGGAAAGGCAGCATTTCTGTAGCCAAGAGCTTGCAGATGGTGAAATTCAACCTCTTAGCTTTCTCATGGCTATGAGGAAATGGTCTTTTACTTGTCCACATCTGAGGGACCGAGGGCTGGCTGTTGTGCTTAGACGGGGTTGAGTAGGGTGTCCCCGGCAAACTGACGGTCTGTGAGGAAGATGCAGGCAGAAAAGTTAGGTTGCCTTGATCCAAAGGTGGTGCCCTCGATGTCGGAGAGCGCTCAACACCAGCTGGTGTTTTCACTTCCAAATGAAATGATGACCTGCCAATCACGTTGGCTGTTGCGGGTAAAGACGTGGCAGGTCTGCGTCTCAAAATAGGTGTGACTGCTGTCCCCCCAGTCACAGAGGATGAAGAGGCCACAGATGCACAAGATGTGGCAGACGGTGGCCTCATTGTAGCACAGTGAGCTTCCCACTGCAACTTATGCTTCATATCCATGTGACGGTTCACGCATGAGGTACTCAAACTATGGATTTTTTGGCCTTTACTTAGCTTTTGGTGACAAATGTTACAGATATCACGAGTTGGGTCATCCTTATCGATCTGAAAAAATGCCCAGGCTATGCAAGGCTTAGAACCCATGCGACCTGAAGAGCCACCACGACTTGTGGTCAGAGGCAGAGTTGTGTTTGAGGATGCAGTTGTTGACGTGCTTTCAGTACTACGTCTCTGTCCAGGAAGGCGCAACCTGACCTCGTCGTCACTAGCTTCCTCCTCCACCTCCTCTGCTGACCTTATTGACTGGCTGACTGTGGGTTGACAGTAAGTGGGATCTGCAACCTCGTCATCATCACCCTGTGTGTTCTCACACCTGTCGTCCTCAGAGCCAACCTCTTCCTGCCCTGACAAAAAACTCAAGTTGTCGCTCCAATCAGGTATTTGAGTCTCATCATTGTCTTCCTCATTGTCTCCACCAACAGGAGTTACAGTTTGGGACCGAAGGTCTACATTATGCTCAGAACCTTCTTCAACTGGTCCTGGATCCTACTCATAAAGATTCTGGGCATCAGTGCAGATCATTTCCTCGTCTGGATTCACAGAAGCTCTGGAGCCGACCTCTGATTCCCAGGCTATAATATGAGTAAACAGCTCTGCAGACTCAACCATTTGTTCTACCCCATACTCAGACAGGCAGCAGGAGACTTGGGAGCTGTGAGGAAGGAAGTGCGATTGGGGTGACACCTCTGAGGACTGGAGTATTTGTGATGTTGAAGTTGAGGTGGAGGAGAGCCAACTTAAAGGAGCACTTGATATCCGTTGAAGCACCTGCTAATTTTGTGCCTCATCTGGAATTTGTAGCGATGTGCGTGGCCGTAAGAAAGGGATCGTATCACTTTGTCCACTAAAAGAAGTAGACATCTTACAGTAGCTTGGCTGGAAGATGGTCTATCTTCAGCAGATGTTACTGTTGCTTTAACACCTACCCCACGGACACAACCTTTTTTCCCTTCCCAACACGCCTATTCCCCTTTCCACCAGCAGCAGGCCTTTTGCCACTCATTTTGGTGGTTAACTAATTGACAACTCTGGAGTTGTTTGCACAAAAAACGATGGATGGAAACCGAGCAGAGCTGAGTGGCCAAATTGTGGTACTAGCCCAAAAGGATTGGCTGGCTTAGAAGCAGTAAAACAATTTTATTAGATACTCAGGGGGTGGAGCTTGGTATAGATGGCTTAATACAATGAGTACCACACACTGCTACAGGCCCAAAATTATTTTCCTGGCAAGATGCAGCTAAAAATTATTAGTAATTTGAAAGCTGGTGTAGCTTAGTATAGACGGCCTAATAGAATGAGTACCACACACTGCTAATATGCCCAAAATTATTTTCCAGGCAAGATGCAGCTAAAAATTATTAGGAATTTGAAAGCTGGTGGAGCTTAGTATAGATGGCCTAATAGAATGAGTACCACACACTCCTAATATGCCCAAAATTATTTTCCAGGCAAGATGCAGCTAAAAATTATTAGGAATTTGAAAGCTGGTGGAGCTTAGTATAGATGGCCTAATAGAATGAGTACCACACACTGCCAATATGCCCAAAATTATTTTCCAGGCAAGATGCAGCTAAAAATTATTAGGAATTTGAAAGCTGGTGGAGCTTAGTATAGATGGCCTAATAAAATGAGTACCACACACTGCTAATATGCCCAAAATTATTTTCCAGGCAAGATGCAGCTAAAAATGATTAGGAATTTGAAAGCTGGTGGAGCTTAGTATAGATGGCCTAATAGAATGAGTACCACACACTGCTAATATGCCCAAAATTATTTTCCAGGCAAGATGCAGCTAAAAATTATTAGGAATTTGAAAGCTGGTGGAGCTTAATATAGATGGCCTAATAGAATGAGTACCACACACTGCTAATATTCCAAAAATTATTTTCCAGGCAAGATGCAGCTAAAAATTATTAGGAATTTGAAAGCTGGTGGAGCTTAGTATTGATGGCCTAATAGAATGAGTACCACACACTGTTAATATGCCCAAAATTATTTTCCAGGCAAGATGCAGCTAAAAATTATTAGTAATTTGAAAACTGGTGGAGCTTAGTATAGATGGCCTAATAGAATGAGTACCACACACTGCTAATATGCCCAAAATTATTTTACAGGCAAGATGCAGCTAAAAATTATTAGGAATTTGAAAGCTGGTGGAGCTTAGTATAGATGGCCTAATAGAATGACTACCACACACTGCTAATATGCCCAAAATTATTTTCCAGGCAAGATGCAGCTAAAAATGATTAGGAATTTGAAAGCTGGTGGAGCTTAATATAGATGGCCTAATAGAATGAGTACCACACACTGCTAATATGCCCAAAATTATTTTCCAGGCAAGATGCAGCTAAAAATTATTAGGAATTTGAAAGCTGGTGGAGCTTAATATAGATTGCCTAATAGAATGAGTACCACACACTGCTAATATGCCCAAAATTATTTTCCAGGCAAGATGCAGCTAAAAATTATTAGGAATTTGAAAGCTGGTGGAGCTTAGTATAGATGGCCTAATACAATGAGTACCACACTCTGCTACTATGCCCAAAATTATTTTCCGGGCTAGATGCAGCTAAAAATTATTATTAATTTCAAAGCTGGTGGAGCTTGGTATAGATGGCCTAATACAATGAGTACCACACACTGCTACTATGCCCAAAAGGCTTTACTTGGCTAGGTGCAGTAAAAAATTTGTATTACATACACAGGTGGTGTAGCTTGCAACACAGATACGCTACTCCACTGACTAACACACACTGCAAGATGCACAAAAGGATTTGCTTAGCTAGATTTAGCCAAATGCTGTGAAAAACACTAGCACAGCACTAAAACAGACCTGCCTGGCAAAAAGTGATAGGAACTGATGTAACCTAGCCCTCAAAAGGGCTGCAATTACAACTAGTCACTACTCCCAACCTATCTGTCTATTTAAGAGCACAGACCTGCCTGCTAAAAGTGCTAGGAACTGCTGTAACCTAGCCCTCAAAAGGGCTGCAATTACAAACTAGTCCCTACTCCCTAAACCTTTCTGTCTATTTAAGAGGAAATTCGCTTGCAATTCAGTTACACAATATAGCCCTAACAGCAGCAACAGTGCCGTCTAACACTCAGCTGCAGCAGTGAGAAAATGGTGGCGACGGGGAAAATGGCTGGCTTTTATAGGGCAAGGACATGTGACATACACAGCCAATGACACATGCCCTTGCTGGTGTGAAAAAAAGCACTTCGCTCTGAGTGTGCGCTGCTGATAGGCTGACAGACTGCACCTCCCCACTGTAAACGGGGGAAAGAGAAAAAAAATGGAGATCTTCATTATTTCTGCAGAGATCCATCCCATGTCCCTCCCCCCGCCCCGCTGTACACTCAAACTGTGTATTAACATTGATTATCAGCATTACTGTAAAAAAATCCAGTTACGATTTTGGTGCACGAACAGTTATCGAACATAACCTCGAACAGCCAAATTTTTTTCAAATCGTTTGGGTTCGTCGAACGGCTCGAACACCGCCCAAAACTCGAATTTGAAATTGGCGAACAGTTCGATTCGAACACCGCTCATCTCTAGTAGGGACCCCTCTCTTATTTCTATAGGTCTTCGTTCAGACTAGCAGAGGACAAAGGCGGGTATGTTCACAAGGAACAGGCAGCCCACTACATCGTAGGGATTCAGCTTAGTCTTACTGTAGGGACAGCTTTCCCCTATCTTTCCTTAGTTCTTGTTGTAGATCATAACAGTAAGTACAGCCCAAAAAACTTAAAGGAAAGAAATTCGGGGATCAGTATGGTTTCCGTCAAGGAGTTGGCTCAACACCTGCAGGGATTGTCTCTGGAGGTGGCCGAGCTTCAGCAACACGTGAGTAGCTGTCCTGGAGCGCATTTTGTCGAACCGAAGGTAGGACTGCCTGATGTTTTTTTTGGTAAACAGCAAGATTTTTTTTCCTCTGAAAATGCTTGTTTGTTACATTTTTGTTTGAGACCAAGATCCTCTGGGAATGAATCACAGCTAGTGTTGAGCGATACCTTCCGATATCGGGAAATATCGGATCGGATTGGATCGGACCGATACCCAAAAAATATCGGATATCGCCGATTCCGATACCGGAAACCAATGCAAGTCAATGGGACACAAATATCGGAATGAAAATAAACCCTTTCTTTCCTTGTAGGTTAATTCTACATGAAGGAAAACAACTAAGAATAATGTAGAATGTATTACATGAAAAGCCGGCAATTCAGCAGCGGCATACACTGGTATCCGACAATTTAGAAAAGAAAGAATAGAGCATCACACATAGATTAGATAGATAGAAACATGTCAGTCACATAAATAAGAAGTACAGTGACAGTGTTGCTTACTGTACTTGTCATTTAGTGTTAATGGATTTATTAAAAAAAATAATAGTGTTTTCATGCACCGTCTCTTTAAAAAAGCCAGCCGGCAATTCAGCATCGGTACCCGACAATTTAGAACAGAAAGAATAGAGCATCACACATAGATTAGATAGATAGAAACATGTCAGTCACATATATAAGAAGTACAGTGATAGTGTTGATTACTGTACTTGTCATTTAGTGTTAAAATAAAGGATTTATTAAAAAAAAAATTGGCGTGGGGTTCCCCATAATTTTAGTCTCTAGCGGAGGTTAAGCAGACGGCTGGGGCAGATGTTTGATGCCTGGGAAGGGGGTAATACCCACGGAGCTTCCCAAGCTACTAATATCAGCCCTCAGCTGAATACCTAGCCTTTACTAGCTATTAAAATGGGGGACCCCGCAAAAAAATGACATGGGGTCCCCCCTATTTTAATAGCTAGCAAAGGCTAGGCAGACAGCTGGGGCTGATATTAATAGCCCAGGAAGGGTGCCATGAATATTGGCCCCCTCCCAGGCTAGAAACACCAGCCGTCAGCCGCCCCAGAAATGGCTCATCCATAGGATGCGCCAATTCTGGCACTTAGCCTCGCTCTTCCCACTGCCCTGTAGCGGTGGCAGTGGGGTAATAGGGCTGGGGTTGATGTCAGCTTAAAATGCCAGCTGACATCAAGCCCAGGTTAGTAAATGAGAGGCATCTATAAGACACCCCCATTACTAACCCCATAGTCAAAGTTAAAAAAAAACACAAACACCCAGAATAAAATCCTTTATTTGAAATAAACACACAATTCTTTATTGTTCTAAATTAAACCATACTTACCATCACGCCCATTCCAGCTGAAGCCAATGTCTTCTGCAATAAAAGTAAAAGAATAAAGCAACCTCATCCTTACCTTTCCATGGTTCCCACGATGGCTCCAGCTCTGCTACATTCACATGACAGGCTGGATCGCAGCTGAAAGCTGCCATCCAGCTTGCCATGCCGCAGACACTGAGAAGCGCAGGCATGCTTGTGCTCCTCAGTGTCTGGCTGTGACGGCATCCAGATGAGCCGAGGTCATGTCCAATGAACTCAGCTCACCTCATGCACGTCACTGACAGCGTGGGAGAATTCTCCTGCGCATGCGGTGAGCGTCAAAGAATTCTCCTGCTGAAGCGCTGAGTGCAGGAGAATTTTCCCACGCTGTCAGTGACTTGTATGAGGTGAGCTCATGTCCAATGAACTCAGCTCACCTCATGCACGTCACTGACAGCGTGGGAGAATTCTCCTGCGCTCAGCGCTTGAGCAGGAGAATTCTCCCACGCTGGGATGGCTTTGTGATGACAGGCTGAATCGAAGCTGAATGCTGCCATCCAACTTGTCATCCTTCAGAGACAGTGCAGAGCGCAAGCATGCCTGCGCTCTGCAGTGTCTATGAAGGATGGCATGCTGGATGGCAGCGCTCATCGTTGTGTCCGGCCAGATACAAATAGGCAGCTGGGGGTTGGGGGCAGCCTGTTCCTGCCTGCTGTACCTGGCTGGACACAAAAATAGGGCGTATCCCCACGTATTTTTTTTTTAATTATTTCATGAAATTCATGAAATCATTAAAAAAAAAGGGTTACCTATATTGTTGTGTCCGGCCAGGTACAAATAGGCATCTGGTGGTTGGGGGAAGCCCTTTCCTGGATGCTGTACCTGGCTGGCATACAAAAATATGGCGAAGCCCACGTCAAAATTTTTGGGAAAAATTAATTAAAAAATAATAAAAAAATAATAATTTAGGGACTGCATCTTTATTAACCCCTCACGTGGAGGGGTTAATAAAGATGCAGTCCCTAAATGTGTTTTTTTTTTAATTTTTATTGAATTTTTCACCAAAAATTTGACGTGGCCTTCGCCATATTTTTGTGTCCAGCCAGCTACAGCAGGCAGGAATGGGCTGCCCCCAACCCCCAGATGCCTATTTGTACCTGGCTGGAAACAAAAATACAGGGAAGCCCTTTTTTTAATTATTTCATGAATTTCATGAAGTAATTTTAAAAAAATTGCCGTGGGGCTTCGCTCTATTTTTGTGTCCAGCCAGGTACAGCAGGCAGGAATGGGCTGCCCCCAACCACCAGCTGCCTATTTGTACCTGGCCAGACACAACAATATAGGGAAGGCCTTTTTTTTAAATTATTTCATGAATTTCATGAAATAATTAAAAAAAAATAATACGTGGGGCTTCGCCCGATTTTTGTGTCCAGCCAGGTACATCTAGGCAGCTGGGGGCTGGAATTCGCAGCGCAGGGAGACCCAAGCTTTCTCCCCCCCCCCGCTGCAAATTGCAGTCTGCAGCCACCCCAGAAAATAGCGCGTTCATAGAAGCGCCATCTTCTGGCGCTGTACCCAACTCATCCAGGGCCCTGGTGCGGTGGCTCACTGGGTAATAAAGGAGTTAGGGCCAGCTTGGCATTATCAGCTGGCCCTAAGCCCGAAATTCATGGGGTCACGCCAATATTAGACAAGACTGCCATGAATTTATAGTAAAGTATTTAAAAAAACACAACACCCAGAATAAAGTCCTTTAATTGAAATAAACACACAATTTTTTAATGTTCTAAATTAAACCATACTTACCATCACGCCCATTGCAGGCATGCTTGCGCTCTGCAGTGTCTCTGAAGGACGACAAGCTGGATGGCAGCGTTTAGCTGCGATCCAATCTGTCATCTTAATGCCATCCCAGCGTGGGAGAATTCTCCTGCTCAAGCGCTGAGTGCAGGAGAATTTTCCCACGCTGTCAGTGATGTGCATGAGGTGAGCTGAGTTCATTGGACATGACCTCGGCTCATCTTTATGCCGTCACAGCCAGACACTGCAGAGCGCAAGCATGCCTGCGCTTCTCAGTGTCTGCGGCATGGCAAGCTGGATGGCAGCTTTCAGCTGCGATCCAGCCTGTCATGTGAATGTAGCAGAGCCAGAGCGGTCGTCGGAACCATGGAAGGGTAAGGATGAGGTTGCTTTAATATTTTACTTTTATTGCAGAAGACATTGGCTTCAGCTGGAATGGGCGTGATGGTACTGTAAGTATGGTTTAATTTAGAACAATAAAAAATTGTGTGTTTATTTCAATTAAAGGACTTTATTCTGGGTGTTTGTGATTTTTTTTTAACTTTGACTATGGGGTTAGTAATGGGGGTGTCTTATAGACGCCTCTCCATTACTAACCTGGGCTTGATGTCAGCTGGCATTATAAGCTGACATCAACCCCAGCCCTATTACCCCACTGCCACCGCTACAGGGCAGTGGGAAGAGCGAGGCTAAGTGCCAGAATTGGCGCATCCTATGGATGCGCCATTTCTGGGGTGGCTGACGGCTGGTGTTTCTAGCCTGGGAGGGGGCCAATATTCATGGCACCCTTCCTGGGCTATTAATATCAGCCCCCAGCTGTCTGCCTAGCCTTTGCTAGCTATTAAAATAGGGGGGACCCCACGTCATTTTTTTGCGGGGTCCCCCATTTTAATAGCTAGTAAAGGCTAGGTATTCAGCTGGGGGCTGATATTAGTAGCCTGGGAAGCTCCGTGGGTATTACCCCTTTCCCAGGCTTCAAACATCTGCCCCAGCCGTCTGCTTAACCTCCGCTAGAGACTAAAATTACGGGGAACCCCACGCCAATTTTTTTTTTAATAAATCCTTTATTTTAACACTAAATGACAAGTACGGTAATCAACACTATCACTGTACTTCTCATATATGTGACTGACATGTTTCTATGTATCTAATCTATGTGTGATGCTCTATTCTTTCTATTCTAAATTGTCGGGTACCGATGCTGAATTGCCGGCCGGCTTTTTTAAATAGACGGTGCATGAAAACACTATTATTTTTTTTAATAAATCCTTTAACACTAAATGACAAGTGCAGTAAGCTGAGCTCTGCCATCCAGCTTGTCATCCTTCAGAGACACTGCAGAGCGCAGGCATTATGGGAACTTCCGATTCCGGTATTCGATATTCTAAAATAATAACTCAGTATCGGAACTCCGATACCGCGAATATCGGTCAATACCCGATATTTCAGTATCGGAATGCTCAACACTAATCACAGCGCATTGGTTTTATTATGTCACTTTTGCGCAAAGAACCACGGGTTGGGCCTTTTCTCTCCAGCCTAATGATCCGTATTTAAGTTCTGTGGAAGAATTTTTTTCTGCTATGGGGCTATTATATGATGATCCTGATCGAATCACATCTGCTGAATCAGAACTTAGATGTTTGAATCAGGGGTCAGATGATGTTGAAAATTACACACACTTCAGGAGATGGGCCTCAGAAGTTATATGGAATGATTCTGAGCTGAAATGTTTATTTCTTGCTGGTCTGAGTGAAAGGGTTAAGGATTTGCTAATTGCATTCCCTGCACCTGAGACTCTGCAGGAAGCTATGCAGTTAGCTGTTCATGTGGACAGGAGACTGAGGTCCATGGTGAATGATGTAAAAACTCCTGTAACTTCAGGTCCTAGTTCCCAGAAATTCTGCTCTGACAGCGGAGAACCAATGGAGGTGGGGGCAATGTCACTCCGCTCTCAGGAAAGAGACCGGAGATTCGCCGAGGGTTTATGTCTTTATTGTGGTAAAGCTGATCATTTGATTAACTATTGTGAGCGTCGTTTAAGTAAAGAAAAAATAAAAGGTCAGTTATGCCCGTATAGCTTGTTTACGCTCTGCAGGAGTATTTCTTTCTGGGAGTACTACTTTGCAGGGAGATTTGATTGAATTTCAGGTATTTGTGAATTGTGGTTCAACACTTAATGTGATTGATAAAGGGTTTTTGGAAAACCTTAAATTGAAATCCAAACCTTTGTCATCACCTATTTCTATGGTTGCAATTGATAACACTCCTTTGAAATGTATTACTCACAAAACTGCTGCATTTTCCCTCACTATCAATGGAGTTCACCAAGAAATTTTGGACTTGGTTGTTTTGAATAATTTGCCCTCTCCAGTTGTTCTAGGATTGCCTTGGTTAAAACTGCACAATTCTTTATTGGACTGGTCTACTAATGTGATTGAGTCTTGGAGTCCGAAGTGCTATGAAAAATGTTGTAATGGTCGCATTGCGGCTGTGGAAAAAGGGGAATTACCTGTACCTATTCAGGATTTTTGGAGGGTTTTTTCGGAGGAGGAGTCGCAAGTTTTACCTCCTCATAGGGGTTATGATTGCGCCATTGAGTTTGTTCCGGGTGCTACTCTTCCCAAAAGTCGCTTATTTAATCTGACTATCCCTGAAAGAAAGGCTTTGGAGGAGTACATAGAGACTAGTCTGGCTGCTGGTCACATTAGACCTTCTAAGTCGCCTGTGGCAGTTGGATTCTTCTTTGTTAAAAAAAAGGACGGCGGTTTACGTCCATGTCTCGATTTTCGTGAAATTAATAAGATTACCGTACGCAATTCCTACCCATTGCCGTTAATTCCTGACTTGTTTAACCAGTTAGTGGGAGCCAAGTGGTTCTCCAAAATTGATCTCCGTGGGGCATACAATTTGTTACGAATGAAGGAGAGTGATGAATGGAAAACTGCTTTCAACACTCTGGTAGGTCATTTTGAGAATCTGGTGATGCCTTTTGGTCTTACCAATGCACCTGCATTTTCTCAGAACCTTATTAATGACATCCTGAGACCTTTGATTGGTAAGAATGTGGTTGTGTATTTGGATGAAATTTTGATTTATTCGCCAGATCTGGAGTCCCATTGGCAGAGTGTACGTGAAGTTTTGCAGTTATTGAGTAATTCACTCTTTGCTAAACTGGAGAAATGTGAGTTCGCTGTGCAGAAAATTAGTTTTTTGGGCTACATTGTCTCCAGCGAGGGCTTTGAGATGGACCCTGTGAAGGTTCAGGTTGTGCAGGAATGGCCTAGGCCTATTGGTTTGAAATCTATACAGAGATTTTTGGGTTTTGCCAATTATTACAGGAAATTCATTAAGAATTTTTCTGTAATTGTTAAGCCTCTAACTGATCTCACCAAGAAAGGTGCGAACACGGCCCAGTGGACTACTGAGGCCATTGAAGCGTTTGAGTATCTCAAAGAGAGGTTTAGTTCTGCCCCTATCCTTATGCAGCCTGATGAGACCAAGCCTTTTTTGGTCGAGGTCGATGCTTCATCGGTGGGGGACGGAGCAGTTTTGTCTCAGGAGAACAAGGGTGGAGTGCATCCTTGTGCCTTCTTTTCGAGGAAATTTTCAGAAACCGAACTGAATTATGATGTTTGAAATCAGGAGTTGCTGGCAATTAAACTTGCGTTTGAACATTGGCGTCATTTTTTGGAAGGCGCTAGATTTCCTATTCAGGTTTTCACAGATCATAAGAATTTGATCTATCTGGATGCTGCCAAGTGCTTGAATGCCCGTCAAGCTAGGTGGGCACTTTTTTTTTCTCGGTTTCATTTTTCTGTTCCCTATATCCCTGGTACTAAGAATGTTAAAGCCGATGCTTTATCTCGCAGCTTCTCTCCTACGGTCGGTGCCGAGGAGGAGGAGAGCATTTTACCAAAAGGAGTTGTGGTGGCGGCTTTGGACTCCATTTTGGAGAATGGGATTCTGAAAGCTCAAGATGATGCTCCATCTAACACTCCCCATGGGAGGTTGTTCGTGCCTAGAGCCTTTAGGAGAGATTTGTTTGTGGAGTGTCATGAGTCTCGGTTGGCAGGTCATCCAGGAATTTCAGAAACTAAGAGACTTATCAGTCGCAGTTTTTGGTGGCCTGGAGGGCAGAAGGAAGTCATCAAGTGGGTGCATCAATGTACTGTGTGTGCTAGGTCAAAGGCTTCACATATTCCTGCTGCGGGGTTACTTTGCCCTCTGGAAGTTCTTAGTGGGCCTTGGATGCATCTCACAATGGATTTTATTACTGATCTTCCTTTGTCCGAGGGTTTTACTGTCATCTGGGTGGTCGTGGACCGTTTTAGTAAGATGTGTCACTTGGTTCTGTTCATTAAGTTGTCCTGCGCCAAGACACTCGCTAAGGCGTTTGTTAAGGAGATTGTCAAACTCCATGGCGTTCCCACAGATATTGTTTCTGATAGAGGACCTCAGTTTGTGGCTCGCTTTTGGCGTGCTTTTTTTGACAGGTTGGGAGTCCATTTGTCATTTTCGTCTGGTTATCATCCCGAGTCTAATGGACAGACTGAAAGAAAGAACCAGGATGTTGAACAGTTTTTGCGTTGTTTTGTGGCAGACAATCAAGAGGTGTGGTCTGAGTTTCTGTCTCTCGCAGAATTTGCTCTTAACAATCATACATGCTCCTCTGCTGGGTGTTCTCCTTTTTTTTGTTGTACTGGGAGACATCCGTCTTTTGGTTCGTTCTCCAAATTAGGGTCGGCGGTGCCGGAGGAGGAGAATTTTTCCGGTGATTTGGAGAGAGTTTGGACTAATGTACGTTGCAACCTTCAAGAGGCTAACAAGAAGTCCAAGAAGTATTTTGACAGGAAACGTAAAGAGGTTTTGTTTACTGTGGGTGACATGGTTTGGTTGTCCTCGAAGAACTTGCGGTTGAGGATTCCCTCTAAAAAACTGGGTCCTAAGTTTGTGGGTCCATTTAAAGTGCTTCAGGTTGTTAACCCATCTGCTGTTAGGTTGGATGTTCCTACTTCCTGGAAGATTAATCCTGTGTTTCATGTTTCCTTGTTGAAAAAGGCTGACGTATCTGATAGGGACGCCACTGTCACAGTTCCCCCTGTGGTGGAAGACGGCGAATTTGAAATTTTGCGTATCTTGAATTCTAGATGGCATAGAGGGAGATTACAGTATCTTGTCTCCTGGAAGGGTTTCGGTCCCGAAGACAACTCCTGGGTAAGGACGGATGATGTCTCTGCTCCTAGCCTTGTTAAAGCTTTCCACAGGAGGTTTCTGGATAGGCCTGGGCCTGGAGGATCTGAAGGATCCCCATAAAAGAGGGGGTACTGTTAGAACCCTCCTGTTAGTTTTTTCTGTCTTGTGTTTTGCGGTCACGTGACCATCTGCCTATATATTCCAGCTCCACTCTTCTGGCTTTGCTGGACTGCAGTGTTTATTGACTGTTTTGCTAGCCTGGTGCTTCGGTGCCTATCTCTGTTAGTTTCTTGGTCCTCTTGGACCTCTAGTACATTTTGTCAGTTTGTCTTTTTGTTCTGCAACAACTTCTGTTTAGGAGTTGTGATATTTTTGTCCCAGTCCTTAGTACTTGTAGGGACCCCTCCCTTATTTCTATAGGTCTTCGTTCACACTAGCCGAGGACAAAGGCGGGTCTGTTCACAAGGAACAGGCAGTCCGCTACATCGTAGGGATTCAGCTTATTCTTACTGTAGGGACAGCTTTCCCCTATCTTTCCTTAGTTCTTGTTGCAGATCATAACAGATTGTGCTGCAGCTTTAAGCAAATTAAATTCACTTTAGTGCTGCATTCCCAGCTACACATATTACATGACACTTATAGTGTCTTCAATGCTGCTGCTACTGCAACTTCTATCTGTATGCTATAGAGTAATAAGAACAGGGAAAATGCAAGATACAAGTCATAAAATTACCACAAAGTAAACAAAGGAAATTTGTTATGAAATTACAACAAAGTTTAACAGACATTTTGACCCCACCAGGGTCTTTATCATAATGTCGCTGTAAAAGAAGAATACAAGATTTACCAATAGTGCCATGTAGAACATAGTTGACAAATTTCAAAAAAGTATCCCGAGTGATATATTCAAAAATTGTTATATTATACAAGATATACATATATACTGTACATATTGTGTATAAAAAAAATATAGAGCGGTAACATGATAATTCCTGGCAATGGAATGCTGGCAAATTGCATTGGTAATGCAAATGATGAATCAAAGCCAATATGTCTAATTAAAGATTTGTGTTTTTTTAGAAACTTGCCGTTTTGATAATTATACCGTCAAACAAATATGCAGATGTCCAACAACTGTATACTTTTTTTTATTTATAAAAAAGTCAAATGGATCCATGAAGTACAAGGTGAGGTTGACATCTATTTTATGGATTTATTTTTTAATATTTGTCCATTGTGCAGTTAAATTGTGCAGAATATTCCGTCAGTCATAGATCTCTATAAATCACTGTGGTCAAAGGTCAAAATAGCATAGTGGGCATCCGACTGGTATTTCCTATTTTCTACGAAACTGAAAATATTGATTCAGGATGGAGCTTGTCACTCATGAGAACTGACTGCTTAGGGATACAGTAGTTTCTACACATTTTACAATACTGGTAAATGCTTTAATGTGTAAAATATATTTTAAGTAAAATATAGATATTGTAGCAGTAACCTAATATATTCTATGAATTCCCAAATATGGATACAGAATTGCAGGAATCAGGCATGACTTCATCACTACTTGTGTTATTAAATTGAATGAACTATATTTAAAGTCTTATATATTGTGTTTGCCTACTATTTCATATATTGAAGATTGATGTACTGCTTCTTGCATCTACAAAAAAAAATCACCTTTAATTTTTATTCATATAAACCCTTCACATTTATACTTTTATGGGTATAGGTCCATTCATCTTAGAATAGATGAAAATCCCTGCAATGAAATTAACTAAAGAGATTTAGAAGTTATTAATAGCTGTCTTAGAAGGAATGATTGAAGGGTTAAGGTCAGTCTGTGGCACTGAATTATCAGTATACCAGAGCTTGAATTCAATACAGAAGAGCATGAAATGGAGTTATAATTATATAACATGAAATAAGAGAGAATAAATGTGCATTAAGCAAACCTTGACTTCAGAAGGTGAACAGTTATTGAAAAACAGTTTAAGTAGATTGCTGTTTTGTTAAACTAAATAACAACTGTTGGAAGCCCGCTAGCTCCATCTACTGCAAATGCCTCCCCATTTGATTGACAAGAGCACTCATGCTTCAACTGCTAATCACTGGATATTTTTATTCCTAGCCCTCTCCAGCAGCATTTCTAGGATTCTTCACTTGGAGTAACGAATCTGATGCCTTTCATACCTCTATTTTCAAATATCATGGCAAAAGCAAAGTGGCTTGTTGGCACCCAGCACTTGAGCCACAGGCTAATCTACTTATAAATAAACAAAAATAGGGAAGATCCAGCTTCATAAAATTTCACGTTTTTTCCAAAAAATTAATAAAGCTAAAAAAAATTGATCCGTGATGTCCATAAAAACAGCAATGCGTTTCGAATGCACACCTTGCGTTCTTTGTTAGAGCTACACATGAAATTTAAAGACAAAGACATTTAAGTGGCCGAACACCAATGAAAGTGCAAGAACAGTCACATGACAAGCGATAAAAACCATGATTGAGAAAGAATTAATCAAAACAACAAAAGTATATACAAAACATTATACAAGAGCAGAGACCCCATGAATTAGACCATATTAATAGTGAAACATTAATTCTCAGTGCATGTTCAATCAGTTTGGGTGGCCAGTGTTCAGACTGTAGATCCCATATGCTTCATGATCGAGCAGATGCTTCCTAATGTCTCAGCCTCTTGGATTTGCAAGCACCCTTTCAATACCAAAAACCTGCAGAGAGGAAGTGTTGTGGTTGTGTTGTTGAATAAAATGCATGGATGCGTGGGAAATCGCACGATTAGTATCAGAAGTACTATACATGTTGGATAAGTGCTCCAAAATTCATTGTTTTAATTTTCAAATTGTGCCACCCAAAATCTTGTCACATGACAAACATTTAATGATGTACACTACATAATCACTGTTACAGTTGATATGATGTCTGATATCAAATTGTTGCGACTAGTGTTGAGCGAGCATGCTCGACACTGCTCGGTACTCGCCCAAGCATCACGCTACTCGGGATGTTCGGTGAGCACCGAGCATTTCCGGGTTACTCGGACGGGAGCTCGGGTCTCTGCCCTGCATGTTTGGTGCTCTTTACAGAGCCAATGAACATGCAGGGATTGCCAGCCAGTCACTGTAATGCTGTAATGTTGTTTGTGGGCTATACAGTGATTGGCTGGCTGCACAGCGTCACCTCGAGTATTTAAAACTGGGCGCCGCCATCTTGGACACAGTCGCTCCGGATCAGACAGTGTAGGGACAGCGCTGCTGATTTAGGTAGAGATATATCCTGCAAAATAGTTAGTGTAGGGTCTGTAAAGGCTGCCAGATCAAACAAACAGTCCTTCTCAGGACTAATATCCATCCCAGATATCAGGCAGGCAGGCTGTATAGGAGACACAGTGGTTATACCAGCAAACGCTGCATTACAGTCCTGTGTGCTCCTGTTGCTGAAATTGCTGGACTTAGCTCCAGGTCTCAGGGGCCAGGAAAAATCCTTTTTTTTTCATCTAAATCCTCTTTTTTTTCCTCCTTCATACTGTACAAATACTCATCTTATTAACCTTTTGGTGTCCCCCCCCCAAAAAAAAACGTGTGTCTCTGATTTTGCAGACACAAATATATCTGTTGAAAATAGTCTGGTATAGGCCAGTGAGAGAGAAATGTTCTTTTGCTGTTCCACGGTAAAAAAATCTCTATTATCCTGCTCTTGGCATTTTTTGCCGTAAAAAAAAAAATAATAGTGTCTCCCTGATTTTTCAGATGCAAATATATCTGTTGAAAATAGTCTGGTGTAGGCCCGAGAAATACAAGTGTGGTTTTGCAGTCCCACGGTTCAAACCTCTGTATTATCCACTTTTGGGCCATTTGTATCTAAAAAAAACAGTATGAGTGTGTCGCTCACTGTTCATCCGCAAATATATATATATTTAAAAAAGTCTGGTATACACCAGTAAATTATAACTGTGGTTTTGCTGTTCCACGGTAAAAAATCTCTATTATCCTGCTTTTGGCATTTTTTGCCGTAAAAAATAAATAGTGTCTCCTGATTGTTCAGACACAAATATATCTGTTAAAAATAGTCTGGTGTAGGCCCGAGAAATACAAGTGTGGTTTTGCAGTTCCACGGGTCAAAACTCTGTATTATCCTGCTTTTCGCAATTTTTTGCCGTAAAAAATAAATAATAGTGTCTTCTGATTGTTCAGACACAAATATATCTGTTGAAAATAGTCTGGTGTAGGCCCGAAAAATACAAGTGTGGTTTTGAAGTTCCACGGTTCAAACCTCTGTATTATCCACTTTTGGGCCATTTGTATCTAAAAAAAAACAGTTTGAGTGCGTCGCTCACTGTTCAGCCGCAAATATATCTATTTAAAAAAGTCTGGTATACACCAGTAAATTATAACTGCGGTTTTGCTGTTCCACGGTAAGAAATCTCTATTATTCCGCTTTTGGTATTTTTTCCGTAAAGAAAAGCAGTAATATTTTCTCCCTGATTGTTCAGATTGTTTAAAAGAGCCGGGTGTAGGCCAGAGAAATAGAACTGTGGTTTTCCTCTTCCACGGTTCTAATCTACTTTTTGTTACCGTTTTTCCATTGATAGTTCGAGTGTAAGCTATTTTACTTACTTTACAATGGGCAAGGCGCGTGGCAAGGGATGTGGAAGAGGACGTTCTGGTGATGGTGCGAGAAGAGGACGGGGCCGTGGCCAAGGTGAAAATGTGCCACAACCAACAGCCACATCTTCTCGCTCCCACTTCTTGACCGAATTACTAGGGAAGCACAGAGCAACACCAGTATTGCGAACTGATCAGTGTGAACAGGTTATTAATTGGATAGCTGATAATACTTCCAGTTACCTGGGCATCACCACCTCCGGCCTGTCTTTCACACGGTCGACTCTTAGTAGCTGTGAGTCTCGACCGCATACTCCTCCTCACCCTGATGCTCCTTCCTCCCAATATGCTGAGTGTCGTCAAACAGCAACTGATCCCACACTTGGACACTCTGAAGAGCTTTTCACTGGTCCATTTCCAGATTTGTGCCCCTCGCCTGCTCCGCTTGAAGTGGTGGAAGAGGAGATCCCATGTAACGTGGTCCAAATATTTGAACAGCCATGGCCACAGGTCGACGCTGGTAATTTGTCACAAGAGGTGGACGATGGCGAGACACAATTGCCAGGAAGTGAGGAGGAGGATTGTGGTGTGCAAGTGGTAGAGGAGGAGGTGGTGGATGATCTAGTAACTGACCCAACGTGGCAGGAGGACATGCAGAGTGAGGCCAGCAGCACACAGGGGGAGAGAGGCAGAGTACCCCAACAGGCAGGAAGAAGCAGTGTGGTGGCCGCAGACAGAAGGCGGGCAACCGTTCCATGTAACACCAACACGAGGGACGTTGCCAGTACAACCGGTAGGTCTTCCAGAGTCTGGAATTTTTTTAAAGACTCTGCTGATAACCCCAAAAAGGCCATTTGTACCACCTGCCATGCCAGCATCAGCAGGGGTGACAAAACTACCAGCCTGACCACCACCAGCATGATCAGGCACATGGCAGCAAAGCACCCGACTTTGTGGGGCGAAACCCAGGGTCCATGACCAGTGGCAGCGGGTGTCACCACTGCTTCTTCCACTGTTGTGCGTGCAAGAGAACACCCTGTTGTATGTGCAAGGCAATCCCCTGTCCATACTGCATGCAAAGATGCCCCCTCCTTTCAGTCTTCACTTGTTATGGCAGTTTCTCAAGAAACAGCATCAACGTCCACGTCCACATCCCATCGCAGTGTTCAATTGTCCATATCCCAGAGCTTTGAATGAAAGTTCAAATTCACAGCCAAAGCCCCACAGACCTCAGTCCTAAATTCGCACATTTCACGACTGCTTGCATTGGAAATGCTGCCTTTTAGGCTGGTGGAGACGGAATCCTTCCGCAACCTTATGGCGGTGGCCGTCCCTCGGTACTCGGTCCCCAGCCGACACTATTTTGCTCGATGTGCCATCCCCGCACTACACAAGCACGTGTCCCAAAACATCTGCGTGCCCTCAAGAACGCAGCTACAGGGAGAGTCCACCTGACAACGGACATGTGGACAAGTGCTTGTGGCCAGTGATGGTACATCTCCCTGACGGCACACTGGGTAAACATAGTGGAAGCCTGGACCCAGTCGGACCTTGGGACGGAACACATCCTCCCCACACCGAGGATTGCGGGCCCTATGTCAGTCAGAGTTGCCCCCACAGTGTACAGCTCCTGCACATCATCCTCCTCCTCCTCCTCCTCATGTTCAGCCTCCATCTCAGATATCACCACATCAGTTACAAGCTGGAAGCATTGCAGCACTGCCTCCTCCAAGCGGCAACAGGTTGTGCTGAAACTCCTAAACTTAGGTGAGAAACCTCACACTGCTTGTGAGTTGTGGACAGCTGTGAAAGAGCAGGCAGATCTGTGGCTGAGACTGCTGAACCTACATCCAGGCATGGTCGTGTGTGACAATAGCCGTAACCTGGTGGCGGCTCTGAGGCGAGGCGAGATCACACATGTACCAAGCCTGGCTCATGTGCTTAACCTTGTGGTTCAGCGGTTTCTTAAATCGTACCGCGAGTTGCCAGATCTGCTCTTCAAAGTACGCCACCTGTCAGCTCATTTTCGCAAGTCGGCTACAGCTTCCGCCGCCCTTGCTGTGTTGCAGCAGCGTTGGCAGCTTCCGTCACACCGACTGGTGTGTGATGTCCCCACACGTTGGAACTCTACCCTCCACATGTTGCAAAGGATTTGTGAGCAGAAGAGAACAGTTGTGGGGTACCAGCTGCAACAAGTCCGTCGATATTCAGGTCAGACTCCACACATAAGACCTCAGGAGTGGAACTGGATGTCTGACATCTGTGCCATCTTGTCAAACTTTGAGGAGTCCACCCAGATGGTGAGTGGCGATGACGCCATCATTAGCGTCAGCATTACACTTGTCTGTCTTTTGCAACGCTCTCTGCAGAGAATTAAAGAGGAGGCATTGCAGCCAGAGTATGATGAGATGGATCAAGAATCCGTAGCGGTCGATTACACACAGCCCAGCCTCATTTCATCCCAACGTGCATTGGGGGACAAAGAGGGAGAGGAGGAGGAGGAAGAACAGGAGCTTATATCATGCGCTGTAGACGGTAGTACCTGTACAACTGTCATACCGTCAGTTCAGTGTGGGTGGCCTGAGGACGGGGGGGAGGAGGAGGAGGAGAGCATGGTCAGTCGTCATCTTGGTGAGGAAACGGAAGTCTTGCCCGTTACCAGTCTGGCACGTATGGCTGACTTTATGTTACGCTGCCTTAACCGTGACCCTCGCGTTGCCAAAATGTTGGGTGACAGTCATTACTGGTTGGTGACACTTTTAGACCCCCGCTACAAGGAGAAATTTCACTTTCTTATTCCTGAGGTGGAGAGGTCTTCAAAAATGGGCAGTACCAGAAGGCCCTTGCTGCAGAACTGTTTAAAAAGTTCCCATCTGAACACGCTAGTGCCAGAGGTCACAGTTCGTTGACCAACCAAGGCGTACAAGCGAGAGAGAGGCAACTCCAATCCAGCAGAGGCAGGGGAACACTGTCAATGTTCTGGGACAGTTTTCTGAGACCCGCCCAGCTTGTAGGCCCTGGGTCGCTGGGTACTGTTGCAAGGAGTGGAAAGTTTCAAAAGATGGTGATGGAGTACCTTGCCGACCGTACCAGCGTCCTCCGTGATTCCTCTGTGCCTTTTAATTTTTGGGTATCCAAGCTGGACACTTGGAATGAACTCGCTCTGTACGCCTTGAAGGTCCTGGCCTGCCCTGCCGCTAGCGTGTTATCGGAGCGTGTTTTTAGTGCCGCTGGGGTAATTATAACTGAAAAGCGCACTCGCCTGTCAACTGACAATGCTGACAAGCTGACCCTTATCAAAATGAACAATGGCTGGATTGGGCAAGACTTCTCATCACCACCAAATGACAGCAGAGTAACATAAAGTCAAATCCACTGTGTTTTTTTGGGAGGTGTAATCACATGCACCACTTCACACCCACACATGGGTATACGCTTCCTCGTTTCGGCTGTTTAATCTTCTTCTCCTTATCCTCAGCCTCCACCACCACTATACCACCAGGGTGACCGTGGTCCGTGTTGCCATTATTGAAAGTTCCTCCATCCTAATTTTTGGCAGCTTTTCCTTGGAAGGCATAAGCAAATACTATGGGAAACCCACTCCCCAATCATGGGAATAATGTTTGTAATATGTTGTACTGCATGGCTCTAGTGAGGGGCATTGCAAGTTTCTCCGTCCTAATTTTTGGCAGCTTTTGCTTGGAAGGCATAAGTAAATACTATGGGAGACACATACCCCCCAATAATGGGAATAATGTTTTTAAGATGCTTTACTGTATGGCGACCTCCACCACTTTTCCGAAGGGCATTAAAAGCATCTTGTTAAGCTACTGTGACCTCCACCACTTTTCCGAGGGGCATTAAAAGCGTCTTGTTAAGCTACTGGGACCTCCACGTCTCTTCTGAGGGGCATTAAAAGCGAATACATATTAAATAATTGGACTCATGAACATACCCAGCAGTTGGAGATGGATGCCAATGGGACCGTCAGCCTGGTGAGAAGATTACACATGTCCCCTACGCACGTTTCACTTGTATAAATGATCGCTTCATCATAGGGGCATCCTCATTGGCGTCCATCTCCAACTGCTGGGTATGTTCATGAGTCCAATTATTTAATATGTATTCTCCCTTGAGCCTATTGATAACTACCAAGATGTACTAGGTACTATACTTCCTTTGGCTCAGGGTTTAACTTATGGACTCATTAGATACTATCAGTATGTACTATGTATAGGAATGCCCTTGTGGCATAGTCACTATTCATGATACCAAATTGTAATTGACACCACTGGCTACTCACAGCTTGAGGTCTGTGTTGATCACATTTTTGTGCATAAATGTTATATGGGTGTTTTTTGTCACTGATTTTAATCTTTATTTGTAATAAAATTTGAATAATCGTTCTAAGCTATTGAAGGCTCCATTTTTCTCCTTGCTATAAATTGTTTTGGAGGAAGTAGAGGTGGTAATTCTGTAATCTACACTCTCCAACCTGAGATCTTCAAAAAATACATGTTAAATGAGAACTATGCGTGAAAGATAAGTCGTCGATATATCTGCCGCACCAAAAGAGATTTTCAACAAAAGGATTAGTAGAAACATATAAACAATTTAGCTCCCATTAGGACATTACCAGGGTTGGCAAGGGACAGTGAGTACTTGGCAACCATAGAGATGCCTCTGCATTGGAGAAAAAAACTTTGGTAATACATAAAAAAGTTGTGGGTCTGCAAAAAATATGTAACATGTACAATATTTGAACATAAATCAGGTGTATAGTTACTGAATTTAGATAAATGGAACCTCAAAGCTTGTAGAGTAATATCATATGGAACACATGTGTATAGTGAAATGACGTCACAACTTAGCCACATATAATCGGGGCACCAAGATAGATGGGATAATTTATCTACAAAATCTTATGAAAGCCAGATGTTCTCTGGACAAGCGGCTGTAATAAAGAGTCTAGCAACTCTCCTAGATATTCAGTTACTGATTCAATCCCAGAGACTATTTGTCTCACTAAGGGAGTATTGATGACCTTGTGTGTTTTGGGGGAGACCATGTAACAAAGGGAGTGTAGGATGTTTTACAATTAAATAATCCCTTTGTTTGTCCATAATAACCCCTAAAGAAAGACCCTCATTGATGATAATATAGGTTTCTTTTTTATATACTGATAAGGGATTGGAGGGTATTTATTTATAAGTCATTTGATCTGATAACATATCCAGCATCTGAGAATCATAAACATCAATATCCATAACAACTACAAGACCTCCCTTGTCACACATTTTGACAATAGTGACCGTCATGTTTTTTAATTCCTTGAGCGCAATAACTTCCTGTGGGGAAAGATTAGAACATTTGCACACCGAATCAGCTGATGCATGTAGGTCCTTTATTTCATGTTGAAATGGACTTGATTGGGTAGAAATATACGGATTGCAAGATCTAAATGTCTGAGCTTAATGGCGCTGTGTGTGTATTGTCCATATGTAGTTCCTGTAAATTTAAAATTGATATTTGTTCATGAAGTCAAATAAGCGATATTCATTTTCTTGATATGAAATAGAATCGACTTTTGTTTCAGTAGAATTTCAGAAAAAAAAATGCCTTTTGACTGTTAAAGTTCTAATAAATTTGTTAATGTCCATGAAACTACTGAATAAATCAAATTTTTTATCAGGTACAAAATTGAGACCGTATGCTAGCACATGGTTTGGTTCAGGGGTAAGACAACATTAAGAAAGATTAAAAACAGTAAATGTTTGCTGCTCGTTTAAAACAGTTTCTTGCAGTGGGTGTACTTTAGTGTTGAGCCACCCCCGTAGTGTTCGAGTTCGGTTCGGTTCGTCGAACACCCATGTGTTCGTCGAACTGTTCGTCGAACACCTTCGAACACCGTTAAAACCAATGGCAGGCAAACAAAAACACATAGAAACACATAGAAAACACTTCAAAGGTGTCCAAAAGCTGACAAACTGCTCAGAAGACACAACTAACACATGGAAAAGTGACAAGTACATATAGTCATGCGAAAAGAAAAGAGGTGGAGGAGTAAAAGGAGGGGGAGACACAGATATAGGCATGTCATGCCCTTCTAAAATCCAAAAAGTGTGAAGCCGACACGTTCAGTCCGCTCCTGCCCGTGCCACCTCCGTGTCGCCCGGTTTATGCCAGAGCCGCGGTGAACCCTGACGGCCAGCCCCCCTCTCCCAATACTGGTGCCTGTCCGCTGGTGGGTCAAGCGAGCCCCCCTGTGGTGGAGGCAGCTCTAAGCTTTTTAATTTAAACTGTCTCTCTAATTTGAATGAATACACTTTAAATCCATTTACAAGGATCTATTGGAGGGCAAGTCTCATGCCAGCAGCCGCGTAATTCCAGCTCCAGTAGCGTCCACTAAAGCTGCTGCAGTTAGAAAGCTTTTATAAGGATCGAGCTCGGCTGTCCACCGCAAGGCATCCTACTGCCAGTCCCAGCCCCTATGCCTTGGGGTGCCTCCTGATGCTCTTCACTGAGTATCCCATGGTCCCGAAGCATTTCCTTTGAAAAAATTAAGTGTCCAAACTACAGGTGGTGTAGCTTGCTTAACAGCCGGGATAATCCGCTGACTAGCAGACACTGCTACTAGGCACAAAGTATTTCCTGGGCTAGATGCAGTTAAAAATTTGTAATTAGATACTCCCGTTGGATGCTGAGAAAGCATTCCATAGAGTCTCCTGGCACGCCATATATGATTCTCTTAAAAAGCTTGGGGTAGGGGTCTAGGGGACCCTTTTATAGCCAAAATCACGGCCCTGTATCACAATAAGTCATCTAGGCTGAAGATAAATGGAACTGTAGCACCCTGAGGGCTCCGTTGCTACAGAGGTATTGCACCTCACCCAGAGATGTGATATCTCACTCTCAGGTAAGGATGGAGTGTGGATCAGGACCCGACACCTGCATGCATTACACCACATTGCCGTGGGGCAGGGCGACCAATATGCCCCTGAGATGGGCACGACAGTCCCTGTCCCTGGCTGGAGTGGGGGGAGGGAACACTGAGGAAGGGGAACCCTGTAGTGCAGGAGCAGGGAGGAAGCAGTTCCTGGGTGCATTGAGAAGGGAGTATAAAAGGTGGGCACCATCTTAGTTCAGTGCAGAGAAGTCTGAGCAGAAGTGGCAGGGAGCAGGGGCTCTGCATGAGCTCTGCTCCAGAGGCGGGCCTAGTAACAGAGGCCCAGGCCTGGAAGAGGGAGAAGGAAGGAAGAGGAGCGGAGAAGGCTCCAGGAACGAGGAACGAAGGGATCCCAGGGGTGCGGACGGGCGAGTCGCCACCGCACGCCCGAATCCACCTGCGTGGAGGGGTCAGGCCAAAGGGGGAGACCGGTCCCCGAAACTAGTGGAGGCAGGAAACGACCCTCAGCTTGAAACCGGAGGCTGTGACATTTTATGTGGCGCAGCCCCTCGCTACACCCGCTAGGAGGTCAGCACATAGGGTCAGGGAAACTGGCGCCAAGTTTACCAAGAGGAGGCCCGAGGCAGCCGGACAGAAGGGTTGGTAAGAAAGGCCAGACAAAGGACACAAAAAGGGGGTCCTGTGAAACGCTCCAAAGTTATCTGGGAGTTGTCTGAGCCCCTCACCTGGTGAGCACAGTACGACGTGGGCAGCCGTTACCTGCAGATGTGGTCTGGATAATAAGAACTGTGAGTAAAGGCCCTGGACTGCATCACTGACTCCGTGTTGTTACTGCTGCTGCCCTGCACCATCACCCCCATCCTCCGCATACACTGCCCTGAGGCTATACTCCTCCCGTGGGGAGTTATGCTACGCTCTGCTGCACCCACAACACCAGCCTCAGCGGTCTGCCCTGCAGCGGCGGTTCACTCTGACCGCAATCCACGGGTGGCGTAGTCGGACATTTAAACATCAAAATCACATAAATAGTTCCGCCACTGGTTTGACCACCCTGAGCCACGGAACCGGGTCACCGCCACGAAGACTACAACCACCAGCATCCACCAAAAAGGGTCCGGCTCCGGGTGTCCGAAGGCCCAGGGGGTGCATCAGAACATTTTCATCACCTTTCACAATCACCAATAGGACAAGGCAGGGATGTCCTCTGTCCCCTCTCTTATACATCCTAGTGACGGAGCACCTGCTCTCATCAATTCGCCATAACCCCAATGTTAGGTGGATTGAGGTGGGAGGCACCGAGTACAAGTGCTCTCTATTTGCTGATGATGTCCTAGTATATATCACTCAATCACATATATCCATCCATGCTGTTATGGCTGAAATAGATCACTTTGTTACATGGTCAAATTTTAAAATCAATGCAGCGAAGTCTGAGGCCCTCGATGTCTCCCTCCCCAAATCCATATAGGATTCCATCCAGTCCAACTTTCCCTTTGCCTGGCCCTCACAGGGTATCAAATACTTAGGAATTCCTATTCATAGAGACCTCTCCCATCTATGTTATCTTAATTTTGGGCCCTTTATTGAACAACTCCATACAGACCACGGTTGGCAAGTTAGAACTGTAAGATTCACTACGTGAACCACTGGTGTTTTGTGGAAAAGCACATGTACACTGTGTTCCAAATTATTATGCAAAAAGTGTTTAGGAGTGATAAGGGAAGAATTTGTTTGTTTGTCAGTTAAACTCATTGATGGTGATGTGTGTCAGGGCTCTTTATATCACTGTAAGCAATTGCAGACACCTGTGCTAATTAGTTTGGCAGGTGTGTCCAATGAAAGGCAAGACTACTTAAGAAGGCTGTCTCACATTATTAAGCAGCCTACATTTTCTGCCAAAATGGGAAAGAAAAAGGATGTGTTGGCTGCTGAGAAGCAACAAATTGTGGAGTGTTTAGGTCAAGGCATGACTACAATCAACATTGTGCGATGATCAGGATGAAGTGTCTTGGCAATCAAGAAGTATGTAGCTGATTCACAGTACACACGTGTGCGTGCTGATAAGGGCAAATTGAGGACTCTTTCCTACAGGCAATTACGTCAGGTTAAAAGAGCAGCGGCAAAAAAGCCTTGTCATAGCAGCAGACAAGTTTTTGAAGCTGCTCTTGCCTCCAACGTCCCCCGAACAACAAGATGCAGGGTCCTTCAGAGGTTTGCAGCTGTGCATACGCCATCCTGTCGACCTCCTCTATCCACTTCACACAAGCAGAAATGGCTCCAGTAGGCCAAACATTACATGAAGACTGATTTCAAAACTGTTTTGTTCACGGATGAGTGCCGTGCAGCGCTCGATGGTCCAGATGGATGGAGTGGAGGATGGCTGGTTGATGGACACCCCACGCAAACACGGCTACAGCGCCAACAAGGAGGAGGTGGAGTAATGTTTTGGGCTGGAATCATGGGGAGAGAGATTGTCGGCCCCTTTAGGATCCCTGAAGGCGCTAAAGATGAACTCCATAATGTATGTGGATTTTCTCAAACAGCACTTCCTGCCATGGTTCAAGAAGAAGAACCGTGTATTTCACAGCAAGATCATTTTTTTGCATGATAATGCACCATCTCATGCTGCACATAAAACATCTGCATCTCTGGCTGATATGGGCATAAAAGGGGACAAACTTATGGTGTGACCCCCATGCTCCCCTGACCTCTACCCCATTCAGAACCTTTGTAGCATCATTAAAAGGAGTGTCTATGATGGCGGGAGGCAGTTCACATCTAAGCAACAGCTCTGGGAGGGTATTCTGTCCTCATGCAAAACAATTGAAGCAGAAACCATCCAAAACCTGACAAATTCAATGGACGAGAGAGTTCAGAAGCTCCTTTCGAACAAGGGGTCCTATGTGAAAATGTAACATCACCTAGAATAAAGTTTTGAGTTGAAAACTGTTTGATTTCAGTTTCTAATAACCTGCTAATGCTTATAATTTCAAAAATGACCATTTTTTTGGTCTTTATTAAAATGAAAAGGTTGATCGAAAAGTTTGGGGGATCTAAGAGTGTGGCAACCCAGTAGTCATGATTACTTCGAATTCTGACAATATGAGGGTCATGTTGCAGGTAGTGCAGCAAGAAGGCACTTATGTGTCTTGCGCATCAGCTCCAAAATTATTTTCCGGGCTAGATGCAGCTAAAAATTATTATTAATTTTAAATCTGGTGGAGCTTAGTATAGACGGCCTAATAGGATCAGTGCTGCACACTGCTACAAAGCCCAAATTATTTTCCAGCCAAGATACAGATGAACATGATTAGTAATTTGAAAGCTTAAAACAGTTGGTAGGGTGATTTTAACCAATCATCAAGCTTTTACTCTCCCCAGGATGACACAGGGGTAGAAAAGTCGTTTCGGATCCATGATTTGTTCATCTTTATGAACGTGAGTCTGTCTACATTATCAGTGGAGAGCCGCGTGCGCTTATCTGTCAGCACACCACCAGCAGCGCTGAACACACGTTCAGACAGAACGCTGGCTGCGGGGCATGACAAGATCTCCAAGGCGTAAGTGGCTAGCTCCGGCCATTTATCCAGATTGGAAGCCCAAAAAGAGCAAGGGTCCAGTGACACAGTCATGGCTTCAATGTTTACTTGGAGATACTCCTGTACCATCGTCTCTAGGCGTTGACTATGTGTCAGACTTCTTGTCTCCTGTGGCCTTGCAAAGGATGGGCTAAAAAAGTGGTGAAATGATTCCGCAAAATTGATGTTACCAGCAGACACTGTGGTTCTGTTACGGTTTGAGTGCTGAACACTTGACGGTCCCACGGTTGGCAAGTTGGAACTGTGAGATTCACTACGTGCACCACTGGTGTTTTGTGGAAAAGCACATGTAAGATTCTGCAACAGTCTCTGCTGATACTCCTGCATGCGTGCATCCCTTTCTATGGCAGGAATAATTTCTGCAAATTTACTTTTGAACCGGGGATCTAACAGTGTGGCAACCCAGTAGTCAGGATTATTTCTAATTCTCACAATTCGAGGGTCATGTTGCAGGTAGTGCAGCAAGAAGGCACTCATGTGTGTTTTGCATCCAGGAGCACCAAGTCCCTGTTGTGTTGGTGGCGAGGTAACAATCATGCTTCCTTCCTCTGTCCTCTCCCCCCAACCTCGCACAACAGAAAAGTGATCAAGGTCTCCCTCATCTGATGAGTCTTCCATCAGTTCGTCCTCCACTTCTTCCTGGGCTCCAGCACCTTCCTCACTAGTTTGGCTGCTACCATGCGCCCTGGTAAAACCATCTCCCCCACCCTCACATGCCTGCCGCCTTGGTGCTGCCGACCGTCTGGACCTTGCAGATGTTAGCCCTTCCGCATACAACTCCTCCTCCTCTACTTCCTCCACCTCCTCTTGTGCCACCACCTGACTCCGAATTCTGTTTAACATGTGCTCCAGCATGTAAATCACCGGAATAGTCATGCTGATAATGGCATCGTCAGCACTAAACATCTTCGTCGCCATTTCAAAACTGTGCAGAAGGGTGCATAGGTCCCTGATCTGAGACCACTCCTCCAGCGTGATTTGCCCCACCTCTGGATCTCGTTGGCCCAGGCTATACGTCAGAACGTATTGCACCAGGGCTTGTCGGTGCTGCCACAGTCGCTGCAACATGTGCAGAGTTGAATTCCACCGGGTAGGCACATCGCATTTTAGCCGGTGAAGTGGCAGGCCCAACGACTTCTGTAGAGATGTAAGTCGCTGAGCTGTGGGATGCGAACGGCGGAAGTGAGCACACAGCGACCGTGCCCTCTGCAGAAGGCCATCTAGTCTGGGATAGTGGGCTAAAAATTGGTGGACAACCAGGTTCAACACGTGAGCCATACAAGGCACGTGTGTGACATTGCCCCGGCGAAGGGCCGCACCCAGGTTTGCAGCATTGTCGCACACGGCCTTCCCTGGTTTCAGGTCCAGTGGAGACAACCATTCATGAAATTGGTTCTCCAGAGCTGACCACAACTCCTCAGCTGTGTGACTCACATTTCCCAGACATTTCAAAGTAAAAACCGCCTGATGACGTTGAGCCCTACTGCCAGCATAGTAAAGAGGTGTGCAGGATCCCTTCTGCGCAGTTAGAATGCTTGTGGCATGACCAGATAGGCTTTGGGTGCAGGTGGAAGACCGAGAGGAGGTTGAGGAGGCAGAAGCAGTGGAGGAACTTTGACATAAAGAGGATTGACGCACAACTCGTGGGGACAGCAAGACTTGGACAGCAGCCCCTTGTCCTGCTGTCACCATAGTTACCCAGTGCCCAGTCAGCGACATGTAACGCCCCTGTCCATGCCTACTCGTCCAAGTGTCTGTGGTGAAATGCACCCTGTCACACACAGAGTTTCTCAAAGAAGCGGTGATGTTGTGTGCGACATGCTGGTGGAGCGCAGGCACACCTTTCTTTGAGAAGTAGTGCCAACTGGGCATCTGGTACTGGGGCACTGCGACGGACATAAAGTCTCGAAAATCCTCTGTGTCCACCAGGCGGAAAGGCAGCATTTCTGTAGCCAAGAGCTTGCAGATGGTGAAATTCAACCTCTTAGCTTTCTCATGGCTAGGAGGAAATGGTCTTTTACTTGTCCACATCTGAGGGACCGAGGGCTGGCTATTGTGCTTAGACGGGGTTGATAAGGGTGTCCCCGGCAAATTGCCGGTCTGTGAGGAAGATGCAGGCGGACATTTTAGGTTGCCTTGATCCAAAGGTGGTGCTATCGATGTCGGACAGCGCTCAACACCAGCTGGTGTTACCACCTCCAAAGAAAATGATGACCTGCCAATCACGCTGGCTGTTGAGGGTAAAGAGGTGGCAGGTCTGCGCCCCAAAACAGGTGTGACTGCTGTCCCCCCAGTCACAGAGGATGAAGAGGCCGCGGATGCACAAGATATGGCAGACGGTGGTTGGCCCGGCCGGCTAGGCCGCATTGTAGCACACTGAGCTTCCCACTGCAACTTATGCTTCATGTCCATGTGCCGGTTCATGCATGAAGTACTCAAACTATGTATTTTTTGGCCTCTACTTAGCTTTTGCTGACAAATGTTACAGATAACACGAGTTGGGTCATCTTTATCGATCTCAAAAAATGCCCAGACTATGCAAGGCTTAGCACCCATGCGACCTGAAGAGCCACCACGACTTGTGGTGAGAGGCAGAGTTGTGTTTGAGGATGCAGTTGTTGATGTGCTTCCAGTACTACGTCTCTGTCCAGGAAGGCGCAACCTGACCTCGTCGTCACTAGCATCTTCCTCCACTTCCTCTGCTGACCTCATCTCTTGGCTGACTGTGGGTTGACAGTAAGTGGGATCTCCAACCTCATCTTCATCACCCTGTGCGTTATCACACCCGTCGTCCTCAGAGCCAACCTGTTCCTGCCCTGACAAAAAACTAAAGTTGTCGCTCCAATCAGGTATTTGAGTCTCATCATCGTCTTCCTCATTGTCTCCACCAACAGGAGTTACAGTTTGGGAATGAGGGTCTACATTATGGTCAGAACCTTCTGCGTCTGGTCCTGGATCCGACTCATAAAGATTCTGGGCATCAGTGCAGATCATTTCCTCGTCTGGATTCACAGAAGCGCTGGAGTCGACCTCTGATTCCCAGGCTATAGTATGAGTAAACAGCTCTGCAGACTCAACCATCTGTTCTACCTCATACTCAGACGGGCAGCTGGAGATTTGGGAGCTGTGAGGAAGCAAGTGCGATTGGGGTGACACCTTTGAGGACTGGAGTATTTGTGATGTTGAAGTTGATGTGGAGGAGAGCCCACTTAAAGGAGCACTTGATATCCGTTGAAGCACCTGCTGCTTTTGTGCCTCATCTGGAATTTGTAGCGATTGGCGTGGCCGTAAGAAAGGGATCTTATCACATTGTCCGCTAAAAGAAGTAGACATTTTAGTTTGGCTGGAAGATGGTCTTTCTTCTGCAGATGTTAATGTTGCTTTAACACCTACCCCACGGACACAACCTTTTTTCCCCTTCCCAACACGCCTATTCCCCTTTCCACCAGCATCAGGCCTTTTTCCACTCATTTTGGTGGTTAACTAATTCACAACTCTGGAGTTGTTTGCACAAAAAAACAATGGATGGGAACCGAGCAGAGCTGAGCGGCCAAACTGTGGTATTAGGCCAAAGCTATTGGCTGGGTTAGATGCAGAAAAAAATTATATTCAATTTGCAACCTGATGGAGGTCAGTATAGATGGACTAATAGAACAAGTCCCACACACAGCTAGAAGCCCAAATATTTTTTCAGAGGTAGATGCAGAAAAAAATTGTATTCAGTTTGCAACCTGATGGAGGTCAGTATAGATGGACTAATAGAACAAGTCCTACACACAGCTAGAAGCCCAAATATTTTTTCAGAGGTAGATGCAGAAAAAAATTATATTCAGTTTGCAACCTGATGGAGGTCAGTATAGATGGACTAATAGAGAAAGTCCCACACACTGCTAGAAGGCCAAATATTTTTTCAGAGCTTGATGCAGACAAAAAATTATTTTGAATTTGCAACCTGATGGAGGTCAGTATGCATGGACTAATAGAGAAAGTCCCACACACTGCTAGAAGGCCAAATATTTTTTCAGAGCTAGATGCAGATATAAATTATTTTTAATTTGCAACCTGATGGAGGTCAGTATAGATGGACTAATAGAGAAAGTCCCATACACTGCTAGAAGGCCAAATATTTTTTCAGAGCTAGATGCAGAAAAAAATTATATTCAGTTTGCAACCTGATGGAGGTCAGTATAGATGGACTAATAGAACAACTCCCACACACAGCTAGAAGGCCAAATATTTTTTCAGAGGTAGATACAGATAAAAATTATTTTTAATTTGCAGCCTGATGGAGGTCAGTATAGATGGACTAATAGAGAAAGTCCCACACACTGCTAGAAGGCCAAATATTTTTTCAGAGCTAGATGCAGACAAAAAAATATTTTGAATTTGCAATCTGATGGAGCTCAGTATAGATGGACTAATAGAGAAAGTCCCACACACAGCTAGAAGGCCAAATATTTTTTCAGAGGTAGATGCAGATAAAAATTATTTTTAATTTGCAACCTGATGGAGGTCAGTATAGATGGACTAATAGAGAAAGTCCCACACACTGCTAGAAGGCCAAATATTTTTTCAGAGCTAGATGCAGATATAAATTATATTTAACTTGCAACCTGATGGAGGTCAGTATAGATGGACTAATAGAGAAAGTCCCACACACTGCTAGAAGGCCAAATATTTTTTCAGAGCTAGATGCAGAAAAATTTTTTATTCAGTTTGCAACCTGATGGAGGTCAGAATAGATGGACTAATAGAACAAGTCCCACACACAGCTAGAAGCCCAAATATTTTTTCAGAGGTAGATGCAGATAAAAATTATTTTTAAATTGCAACCTGATGGAGGTCAGTATAGATGGACTAATAGAGAAAGTCCCACACACTGCTAGAAGGCCAAATATTTTTTCAGAGCTAGATGCAGATAAAAATTATTTTTAATTTGCAACCTGATGGAGGTCAGTATAGATGGACTAATAGAGAAAGTCCCATACACTGCTAGAAGGCCAAATATTTTTTCAGAGCTAGATGCAGAAAACAATTATATTCAGTTTGCAACCTGATGGAGGTCAGTATAGATGGACTAATAGAACAAGTCCCACACACAGCTAGAAGCCCAAATATTTTTTCAGAGGTAGATGCAGATAAAAATTATTTTTAATTTGCAACCTGATGGAGGTCAGTATAGATGGACTAATAGAGAAAGTCCCACACACTGCTAGAAGGCCAAATATTTTTTCAGAGCTAGATGCAGACAAAAAATTATTTTGAATTTGCAGCGTGATGGAGGTCAGTATAGATGGACTAATAGAACAAAGTCCCACACACTGCTAGAAGGCCAAATATTTTTTCAGAGCTAGATGCAGAAAAAAATTATATTCAGTTTGCAACCTGATGGAGGTCAGTATAGATGGACTAATAGAACAAGTCCCACACACTGCTAGAAGCCCAAATATTTTTTCAGAGCTAGATGCAGAAAAAAATTATATTCAATTTGCAACCTGATGGAGGTCAGTATAGATGGACTAATAGAATGATGCTATGCCCAAAAGATTTTACTTCACTAGGTGCAGTAAAAAAATTGGTATTCTATACACTGGTGGTATATCTTGCAACACAGATAGGCTACTCCACTGACTAACACACTCTGCAATAGGCCAAAAAGGATTAGCTTTGCTAGATTCAGCCAAATGCTGTGAAAAAAACTTGCACAGCACTGGCACAGACCTGCCTGGCAAAAACTGATAGGAGCTTATGTAACCTAGTCCTGAAAAGGACTGCAATTACAATTAGTCTTTACTCCCACAATCTATCTATTTAAGAGCACAGACCTGCCTGATAAAAGTCGTAGGAAATGCTGTAACCTAGTCCTTAAAAGGACTGCAATCACAACTATTCCCTACTCCCAAGCTATCTGTAGATTTGTGCGAAAATTGGCTTGAAATTAACAAGGTATAGCGCACACAGCAACAGCGGTGCCGTCTAACACGCAGCTGCAGCAGTGAGAAAATGGTGGCGACGGGGAAAATGGCTTGGTCTTATAGGGCAAGGACATGTGACATACACTGCCAATGACACATGCCCTTGCTTGTGTGAAAAAAAGCACTTCGCTCCGTGTGTGCGCTGCTGATAGGCTGACAGATTGCACCTCCCCACTGTAAATGCGGGAAAGAGAAAAAAAAATGGAGATCTTCATTATTCCTGCAGAGATCCATCCCCTGCCCCTCCCCCCACCCCGCTGTACACTCAAACTGCGTATTAACATTAATTTTCATCATTACTGAGAAAAAATCCAGTTATGATTTTGGTGCACGAACAATTATCGAACATAACCTCGAACAGCCGAATTTTTCTCAAATCGTTCGTGTTCGCCGAACGGCTCAAACACCGCCCAAAACAGCTCGAATTTGAAATTGGCGAACAGTTCGAGTAGAACAACGCTCATCTCTAGTGTACATGCCTGAAACACTTGGTGTGTGTGCATCCGCCGCTTTTCTTCATTTCTTGTGTGTTTTTTGTCCTGTGATATTAGGAAAAATTACATTTTAAAATGGATCTTGGTGTTCTTGAAGATCTTTCCCACCTACCACACTCGTATACCTGTTTCATTTGGTAATCATTATTGTCTTGCTGGATTTTATTTCTTTTTTCTGGTGGTGATGATATTCTCCAGTTTAGAGACAGCCATTTGAATATGTTGTAAAGATTTGTCATATTTAGAAACCTTGGTTTGATTTTTTTGGGAGACATTGGTGGAATCGATCTCATTGTGCAGCTTAGAGAGTTTTAATTCCTCCTCTTGAACAATCAGCTTCATGAGCTCCAATGAGCAACTTAATAATGTCTAGTTCCATTTCTCAACAAAAGCGGAGGGTATGAATAGCATTTGGTATAGACGAAGACCCCTCAGTATCATGTTCTTACTTATATAATTTTCAAGGGACATATGATCCCATGACACTTTGGTCTCCAATGTCATCAATTTCTTCAGTTTATTAAAATCAACATGTATTTTGTCAGAGGAGGATTTGGACCAGAATCAATTGAGAACACCTGTGCAGTTTTGCGTGCTCGGTCTCCAGCCGGGTCAGTCATATTATAAGTGAGGAATGAAGAAAGCAAAAATAACCAGCTCACCCAGGATTTAGGCATTTTGATGCGCAGAATCCAAGGGACCATTTGAAAATAAACAAAAATAGGGAAGACCCAGCTTCATAAAATTCCAAGTTTAAAATATCGATCACAGCATTTAGAAGGCAGGGAGAGTGAGGGGGGCTCTATCTCCCCTGCGATCGTAAATAAAAATGGTATCTCGGAAAACATCATCTTGTCCCGCAAAAAATCAAACCACAATACAACTCCATCAGTGGAAAAGTAAAACAGTTATAGCTCTCAGAATAAAATGATGCCAAAATAATTATTTTCTCTATAGAATAGCTTTTATTGTGTAAAAGAGCCAAAACATAAAAAAATTATATACATGTGGAATCGCTGCAATCATCCGGACCCTAAAAATAAAGCTGCTTGATCAATTTTACCACATGCGGAACGACATGAAAAAAAAAAAATAAAAAAGAGCAATACCTGAATTGTTAATTTTTGTTCATTCTGACTCCCAAAAATCGGAATAGAAAGGATCAAAAAATGTTTTGTGCCCGAAAATGATACCAATAAAAACGTCAACTCGTCCCGCAAAAAATAAGCTCTCATATGACTCTGTTGGCAGAAATATAGAAAAATTATAGCTCTCAAAATATATGTCTTAGGCTGTGTGCGCACTATGTGTTTTTTAAGCATTTCTGCAGCGGCAATTCTGCTGCAGAAACACTTAAAAAACGCTTAGTAGAAGGTCTACAATGTTCATCAATGATAATCCGCATGTGCTCTGCACATGCTGCAGAAATTTCCGCTGCGGATTATCATTGCGGAAAAATCCACAGCACTACCAATTATTTTGCGTAATCGTGGCGTTTTCACCGCCTTTGACTTGCATTGAATCGCTTAATATCCACATCACTACATGTGCACATGCGGATATTAAGCGATTCAATGTGCGGATGGTACCCGGGTCTAGAGAAGAGGAGACTCTCATCCAGACCCGGGTACCATAGTACCTGTAAAAAAAAGAATTTAAAATAAAAAAAATACATTATACTCACCTTCTGATGGCCCCCGGTCTCCTTAGTGATGCGTCCTGGCTCTACGGCAACTTGCGATGGTCTAAAAGGAGCTGCCATGACGTCATTTAGTCATGTGACAGGTCACGCGACCTCTGACGTTGGTGGTCGCGTGACCTGTCACATGACTAAATTAAGTCATGGGCGGTCCTTTTACACAACCGCGAGACACCGAGGAGACTGAACGCATCGGATATGGAGACCGGGGGCCATTGGAAGGTGAGTATAATGTATTTTTTTTATTTTTTACCATTTTTATCTTTTTAACTAACTTGGTCACACTATATAAAATCCATGCCGGTTACATGGATTTATATAGTGTGACCAAGTAGTCAAGCACTTTCCAAGTGAAGCTAAAATCACTTAGAAAGCACTTGACAACCCGCATGCGAAATCGCATGTGCAAAACGCGTGACAAAAGCTTGTCCTTGGCTGAAAAAACACATGTAAAATCCACATGCATTTTTTCTGCCAGGGAGATGCAGAAACGCTCAGGAAAAATCTGGAGCATTTCTGCATCGTGGGCACTTAGCTTTATAGTTTGTGACAGCAGCAAAACAGAGAAAATTGATATAAATCTGGTATCGCTGTAATCGCATCGACCAAAAGAATACAGTTGCCTAATCACTTATACCGCACGAGGAATGGAGTAAAAATTAAATAAAATCAATTCTTTATCTGCAGTTGATTTTTTCATTTTGCCTCCCAAAGATCGAATAAGATCGGCTCACATTTATCTTGCACTCTGCGCTGAGTGCTTACACCGGGGTTTCGTGTAAATCTCTGAAATACGTGATTCCGATGGATCCAACAATTAAATATTTCCTATATTGAGGCAGATGGAGGCAGTGTGGACGCCGTCTTGCCTATGATCCAGCAGTGTCCATCTTTTTAGGCATACATAAAAGCGTGGTTGGCCACAGTTTTGGGCATTTCTGAAAAGCAGGACAATGTTGAACACAGGCCAGACAGAGTCCAGAGTAACTCTGCTTCCTCATTATAGTGAATGGATCCCTTGGGGGTTTTCATCTGAATCATGTCACTCAGAGATTTAGAAGGAAACCCCAAAGTAGGTTCTCAACATAGAGCACAGGATACATGATTCAGACGGAACCCCTGGCCGAAGGATCCCTATAATGAGGCAGATAGAGGCACTGTGGACACCGTCTGACCTGTGATCTGGGGGTGTCTGTCTTTTTAGACGTGCATAAAGGTGTGTCATACTCTTCTGCCTCATTATAGTGAATGGATCCCCTGGGGGTTTCATCTGTATAACGTCACTCAGAGATTTAGATAGAAACCCCGATGTAAGTGCTCAGCGTAGAGCGCTGGATAAATGTGATCAAAATGTTATGTAAAATGTTCACAACAAAAGCTTCAAATCAATCCACAAAAAAGCAAGTCCGTCATCTGTTAGGCAAAAGAAATTCAGCAGATTCTGCATTTCAAAATCAAAATGCTCCTCTCCCTTCTGAGCCTCATAGTGTGCCTAAACTGCATTTGGCATTTCTGTAGCAATGAGAATCCACCTAATTTATGGGTGTGTGTTTCCAGAAGCACGAACTGGGCTCAATGTACTGGGTACTACAACATACTGGACACTACAAAGTACTGGACACTGCAATGGCAGATTTGCAATTTTCACTCAGCAACATACACTGTTGCTTGTTTCGGGAAAACACCAATGGAGTCAAAATCATCACTACACCTGTAGATAAATTCCCATAGGGGTATAATTTACAAAATGGGGTCACCTGAGGGGGTATTCTGCTCTTCTAGCACTTAGGGGCTATTTATATGGAGTCTGCATACTGTTCTAGGAAAATCTACGCTTCGTCCCTCCCGAGTCTCGCTAAGCAGTAATGTACAGCAACATATGCATTATTTACACGTTCAGCAGAAATTGTGGAACAAATTTTGGGGTCATTTTTACCATTATTTCTCCGTGTGAAAATGTAAAATCTGAGGCTAAAAAGAAATTTTGGTGCTAAAAGTGTAATTATGTTTTCTTCACTGCCCAATGGTATAAAATCCTGTGACACACTTGTGATCAGTGCACCCCTAAATGAATTCATTGAGAGGTATAGTTTGTAAAATGGGGTCACTAATGGGGGGGTTCTGCCATTCTGGCACCTCAGGGGCTCTCACAGTGGGTCATCGCACCTGAAAACCATAACAGTAAAATCTGCACATTAATATGGTGCTCCTTCCCTTCTGAGCTTTACACTGTGCTTGAAAAGTATTTGCTGATTACATGTACAGTTTTGGCAGTCTCTGGAGAAATTGCACAACAAACCGAGGTCCATTTTTTCCTATTATTCCTTAGAAAAATTAAAAAATTGGGGCTAAAACAATATTTTAGTGGTAAATTTGTAAATATTCTTTCTTCACCCTCCAATAGTATAAAATTCTGTGAGGCACATGTGGTGTCAACATGCTAAATGCACCCCTAGATGAATTGATCGGGGGGTGTAGATTGTAAAATGAGGTCATGTATGGGGTGTTTCTGCTGTTCTGACACCTCAAGGGCTCTACCAATGTGGCGCTTTTTACCTTTTAAGCATTGCACTTTGCATCAACAGTAGTTATCGACCACATAGGGATATCGGTGTACTTCAGAGAAATTGCACAACAAATGTCAGGGTCCATTTTCTCCTGCTATCTTTGTTAAAATAAAAAATTGGTGGCAAAAAGAATATTTTTGTGGGAAACATAATTTTTTTTCATTTTCACAGTTCAGCGTTATAAAATTCTGTGAAACACCTGTGGGTTCAAGGTACTCACCACACATCTAGGTAAATTCTTTGAGGGGTCTAGTTTCCACTTGGGGGGTTTCCACTGTTTAGGTACATCAGGGGCTCTCCAAAAGCGACACGACACCCGCAGACCACTCCATCAAAGTCTGTGTTTCAAAACGGCACTCCTTCCTTTCTGAGCTCTGTCGTGTGCCCAAACAGTAGTTGTCCCTTACATATAGGGTATCTTCATACTCAGGAGAAATTTTACAACAAATTATGGGTTCCATTTTGTCTTGTTATTCTTGTGAAAATAAAAAATTTGGGGCTAAAGGAAAATTTTTGTGACTGCACGTCATAAACTTCTGTGAAGCACCTGGGGGTTCAAAATGCTTACTAAACAACTAAATAAGTTTCTTGAGGGGTCTAGTTTCCCAAATGGGGTCACCTGTGGAGGGTTTCCACTGTAAAGGCACATCAGGAGCTCTCCAAATGCAACATGGCGTCCGCTCTTGATTCCAGACATTTTTGCGTTCAAAAAGTGAAATAGTGCTGCTTCTTTTCTGAGCCCTGCCGTGCGCCCAAACAGTATTGTCCCCAACGTATGGGGAATTGGTGTACTCAGGAGAAATTACATGACAAATTTTTGGGTCAATTTTTTCCTGTCACTCTTGTGAAAATAAAAAAATTGGGGCTAAAGGAAAATTTTTATATAGGAAAAGTAAAATGTTAGTTTTTTCCTTCTACATTGCATTAATTCCTGTGAAGCACCTGAAGAGTTAATAAACATCTTGACTTTGAAGGGTGCGGTTTTTGGAATCGTGTCATGTTTGGGTATTTTCTGTCATATAGGCCCAGCAAAGTCACTTCAAATGTGATGTCTCTAAGAAAATAATGTTTCAAAAATGATGAAGATGTAAACTTGACACATGGTACATGATGTTTTTTATTAACTATTTTGTGTGACATAACTCTCTGGTTTAAGGGCATAAAAATTAAAAGTTTGAAAATTGCGAAATTTTCAACATTTTTGCCAAATTTCCGATATTTTCACAAATAAACGCAAGTTATATCGAACAAATTTTACCACTATCATGAACTACAATATGTCATGAGAAAATTTTCTCATAATCACTGGGATCCGTTGAAGTGTTCGAGTTATTACCACATAAAGTTACACTGGTCAGAATTGTAAAATTTGGCCTGGTCAAGAAGGATGAAAACAGGCTTGGGGGTTATAGAGTTTAAAACAGGCAGATTTGTGCCCAAAAATGAGCAGCAATTGATTATTTATAAGTTGATTTACAGGCCCATACCCATGGCCAATGAAATCTGTATTGAAAACAATTGTTTTACCTCCATGAGGCATGTATATTATCGGCAGCACACCTCCTGTTTACATTTTGCTATGTGTGGCAAATAATAATGATGTGTTTACTGCCATAAATGATCCAATCAGCACAACAAATGAGCCTTTTATTTGTTTTCAGACTGATTGAGAAAAAGTTTACACAAGCCAATGATGGGGAGCAACATTCCTTATAAGTACTCCTTGGCCAATTTTTGGCCTGTCTAAAGGGTCCTTTAGCTGACTTCTAATTAATTCAGAAATGATTATGACACAGCAAAAACGATCTTTTGCACAAATTATACACTGCTCAAAAAAATAAAGGGAACACTCAAATAACACATCCTAGATCTGAATGAATTAAATATTCTCGTTGAATACTTTGTTCTGTACAAAGTTGAATGTGCTGACAACAAAATCACACAAAAAGCATCAATGGAAATCAAATTTATTAACCAATGGAGGCCTGGATTTGGAATCACCCCCAAAATTAAAGTGGAAAAACACACTACAGGCTGATTCAACTTTGATGTAATGTCCTTAAAACAAGTCAAAATGAGGCTCAGTATTGTATGTGGCCGCCACGTGCCTGTATGACTTCCTTACAATGTCTGGGCATGCTCCTGATGAGGCTGTGGATGGTCTCCTGTGGGATCTCCTCCCAGACCTGGACTAAAGCATCCGCCAACTCCTGGACAGTCTGTGGTGCAACGTGACGTTGGTGGATGGAGCGAGACATGATGTCCCAGATGTGCTCAATCGAATTCAGGTCTGGGGAACGGGCGGGCCAGTCCACAGCTTCAATGCCTTCATCTTGCAGGAACTGCTGACACACTCCAGCCACATGAGGTCTGACATTGTCCTGCATAAGGAGGAGCCCAAGGCCAACTGCACCAGCATATGGTCTCACAAGGGGTCTGAGGATCTCATCTCGGTACCTAATGGCAGTCAGGCTACCTCTGGCGAGCACATGGAGGGCTGTGCGGCCCTCCAAAGAAATGCCACCCCACACCATTACTGACCCACGGCCAAACCGGTCATGCTGAAGGATGTTGCAGGCAGCAGATCGCTCTCAACGGCGTCTGCAAACTCTGTCACGTCTGTCACATGTGCTCAGTGTGAACCTGCTTTCATCTGTGAAGAGCACAGGGTGCCAGTAGCGACTTTGCCAATCCTGGTGTTCTGTGGCAAATGCCAAGCATCCTGCATGGTGTTGGGCTGTGAGCACAACCCCCGTCTGTGGATGTCAGGCCCTCATACCTCCCTCATGGAGTCGATTTCTAACCATTTGTGCAGACACATGCACATTTGTGGGCTACTGGAGGTCATATTGCAGTGCTCTGGCAGTGCTCCTCCTGTTCCTCTTTGCACAAAGGAGGAGGTAACGGTCCTGCTGCTGGGTTGTTGCCCTCCTATGGCTCCCTCCACATCTCCTGGTATCTGCTTCATGCATGCTCTGAACACTGTGCTGACAGACACAGCTATCCTTCTTGCCACAGCTCGCACTGATGTGCCATCCTGGATGAGCGGCACTACATGAGCAACTTCTGTGGGTTGTACTGTAGACACTGCCTCATGCTACTGTACCTCTAAGGGTGAGAGCAAAATGAGAACAGAGAAATGGTCTGTGGTCACCACCTGCAGAACCACTCCTTTATAGGGGTATCTTGCTAATTGCCTATCATTTCTACCAGTTGTCTGTTCCAGTTACACAACAGCAGGAGAAATTGATTCACAATCAGTGTTGCTTCATAACTGGACAGGTAGATTTCACTTAAGTGTTATTGAATTAGAGTTACATTGTGTTGTTTAAGTGTTCCCTTTATTTTTGGAGCAGTGTATATCAACAGGCACAGAGTGATCATCTTATATCAGCAAGATTTATTTAATGTTTTGCTTCAGATAACACATTCAAGCTATTCGAAAATCTAAAATAGCAATAAATAGAGTCACAGTGGTAAGATACATTTAGTAACTTTGGTAAGAAGACACCAAAATCAAAAGTTCACATTGTGACATTGCAAGAAATAATTGTAAATGTGGTCATGGTACAGCCTGGAACCAAATAAACATCCCCAAGACAGTCTTTTTAAAAACCGTTAGGGCATAACATACAGTACAGACCAAAAGTTTGGACACACCTTCTCATTTAAAGATTTTTCTGTATTATCATGACTATGAAAATTGTACATTCACACTGAAGGCATCAAAACTATGAATTAACACATGTGGAATTATATACTTAACAAAAAAGTGTGACCCAACTGAAAATATGTCTTATATTCTAGGTTCTTCAAAGTAGCCACCTTTTGCTTTGATGACTGCTTTGCACACTCTTGGCATTCTCTTGATGAGCTTCAAGTGGTAGTCACCAGAAATGGTTTTCACTTCACAGGTGTGCCCTGTCAGGTTTAACAAGTGGGATTTCTTGCCTTATAAATGGGGTTGGGTCCATCAGTTGTGTTGTGCAGAAGTCTGGTGGATGCACAGCTAATAGTCCTACTGAATAGACTGTTAGAATTTGTATTATGGCAAGACAAAAGCAGCTAAGTAAATAAAAACGAGTGGCCATCATTACTTTAAGAAAGGAAGGTCAGTCAGTCCGAAAAGTTGGGAAAACGTTGAAAGTGTCCCCAAGTGCAGTTGGAAAAACCATCAAGCGCTACAAAGAAACTGGCTCACATGAGGACTGCCCCAGGAAGGGAAGACCAAGAGTCACCTCTGCTTCTGAGGATAAGTTTATCCGAGTCACCAGCCTCAGAAATTGCAGGTTAACAGCAGCTCAGATTAGAGACCAGGTCAATGCCACACAGAGTTCTAGCAGCAGACACATCTCTACAACAGCTGTTAAGAGGAGACTTTGTGCAGCAGACCTTCATGGTAAAATAGCTGCTAGGAAACCACTGCTAAGGACAGGCAACAAGCAGAAAAGACTTGTTTGGGCTAAAGAACACAAGGAATGGACATTAGACCAGTGGAAATCTGTGCATTGGTCTGATGAGTACAAATGTGAGATCTTTGGTTCCAACCACCGTGTCTTTGTGTGACGCAGAAAAGGTGAACGGATGGACCCTACATGCCTGCTTCCCACCGTGAAGCATGGAGGAGGAGGTATGATGATGTGGTGGTGCTTTGCTGGTGACACTGTTGGGGATTTATTCAAAATTGAAGGCATACTGAACCAGCATGGCTACTACAGCATCTTGCAGCGGCATGCTATTCCATCCGGTTTGCGTTTAGTTGGACCATCATTTATTTTTCAACAGGACAATGACCCCAAACACACCTCCAGGCTGTGTAAGGGCTATTTGACCAAGAAGGAAAGTGATGGGGTGCTACGCCAGATGACCTGGCCTCTACAGTCACCAGACCTGAACCCAATCGAGATGGTTTGGGGTGAGCTGGACCGCAGAGTGAAGGCAAAAGGGCCAACAAGTGCTAAGCATCTCTGGGAACTCCTTCAAGATTGTTGGAAGACCATTTCCAGTGACTACCACTTGAAGCTCATCAAGAGAATGCCAAGAGTGTGCAAAGCAGTCATCAAAGCAAAATGTGGCTACTTTGAAGAACCTAGAATATAAGACATATTTTCAATTGCTTCACACTTTTTTATTAAGTATATAATTCCACATATGTTAATTCAGAGTTTTGATGCCTTCAGTGTGAATGTAAAATTTTCATAGTCATGAAAATACAGAAATATCTTTAAATGAGAAGGTGTGTCCAAACTTTTGGTCTGTACTGTATTTGTTTGTACAGGTTTAATTTACTGCATGTAGCATATTGTAATATAAAGCTTAAGTTCCATTTTGTAGCCTAAAAAAAAAATTTAAAAAAAATAGTAAAAATATGACACAGATGGTTCTTTGTGGCATATCCTGCACTGGATTATTTTCCTTCTCCATTCTGTGCATGCTATGATTTACATATTATAAAATATGTATCATTATACAAAATTTACATACACTATTAGGGTGTTCTAAACTATAGCTGACAGAAGGATGTATCCATCTTTTCCAGTAATTGAACATGGAAGAACAGGTACAGATCTTCTCTATAATGCCCTGGTTTTCTTCTTTACTCAGGGAAATGCAGTTTGAATTTTATTTAGCAGCCCTATTACTCCAACGCATATGCCAACATTTGTTTAGAAAATCCATCTCAATTTTGCAATATGTATATTTACTGCTTTACAATTAAAGATGGAATTGTAAATTTAATTTACAATTAAATTTTAGTGACAAGACAGTCAGGATGTGCTGACACTAGAGATGAGCAGATCAATCCATGGAGGATCAAGTTTGAGTTGAATCTCCTGAAATTCACAGTTTCACTTTAATATCTTTTGTATGCCTCATGGCCTTCCCCATAATGCTCTACAGTTATGACAGCTAGCAGATTGACATACTATGCACAATGGTGGTTAGTGCCTGAGATATCACAGATCAGCGGTTCTCAGAGGAGCACAATTTGTACGGCCTAGTTATTTTCCATCTCCAGAATCACTGGGTAAGTATCTCTGTCCAGTACTATGTAAGTTCTTATGGTCAGCGGGGTCCACTATTTTCTGTCTACTGTAGAGATTAAGTCTTATGATTAGCAGGGCCTTTTTCTTTCTGTCTCTATCTTTCCCTCTCTTGTAGAGTGTAAGCTCTTTTGGTCAGCAGGGAAGGCAAGCCCTGCAGGACACAGCAGGGTTAAATTCCTGCAGGATCTGGCTGCACCTTCATATAGCCAGGTGGAGACATCAGGGATATGCAGCAGCGTTAGAAGTGCTGCATGAGATCTGAGCGCAGTGGCCTGACACATGGATGAGCAGAGCAGCGAGCGCACTGAGTAGCAAGGCTCTGGGAACGCGTGCCCATTACCGCCGTGACATTTATCCATTTTTTCAAATGACATCCTATTTTTTTTTTAATATTTTGTTCGTTACTACCCATATTAATTTAAACACACATATACAATACCGATCCTTTAACACTATTTTTTTGTTACACTTTGTTTTATTCAATATAAATTCTTTGCATTACACACATTTGTTTATAATGAAATTTATTGGCTCAAACATGCAAACAAAAGGCTCACATTTTTTTAAAACATTTAGTTATTTAGATTTTTTTCAAACACTTTTTTACTTTTTCTAACTTCATTAACAATCAACAAGCATCTAGTCACATGTACCTCAGAGGTGATTTTTACTCCAATTTGCGCTGTTTTTTTAAATTTTAAATTATTCAAGTTTATTTCCTGTGTTTTTTTACTATTATTGTGGTTCTTTTGATGAAGAAGTTAGCCCAATATTGAAATGCATTCAGAAAAAGTGCATTGTTCCTTACTGTACAACGTCTCCTGGATTTCTATAGGTATTCTATTAATAGCAGCACAGATTACCACTCATATCCTCCAATACTTGATCTACAAGACGGGTTCTTCGACATCAGTATGCCATAACAGTTGTCGATTAGTGTTGAGCGAGTATGCTCTATTAACCCTTTCTCCGAGTACGCTCGGGCCGAGCTCCGAGTATTTATAGCTGCTCGGTGATATGCTTGAATCACTCCCGTGTGCATGATTTGTGACTGACAGTTTCATTACATGTGAGGAATGTCTATTTCTTACACATTCCTCACATGTAATAAAACTGTCAAACAGTTGCAAATCATGCACACGGGAGCAATTCAACCATATCACCGAGTAGCTATAAATACTCGGAGCTCGGCCCGAGCGTACTCGGCGAAAGGGTTAATAGAACATACTCACTCAACCCTATTGTCGATTCATGTTGTTTCCTAGTTGTGAGTTGCACAACCCCAAAAGGTAAGCAGCTTTATATCCTTTACCTACACACATTTTTTACCGGATAAGACTCTATTTTTCTTAGTGATCCCTCTTTCTTTCTTTCTTATTATTTAATTATTATATATTATCAATTACAAGTTATTCAGTATTGAGATTCGAGCAAATTTATTCACCACAAACCAAAAATTGGTGGAAAATTTGGTGAAGGCGGCCAATTCGAATTTCAAAAGATCCGCTCATCTCTAGCAGACAACAAAATCAGCTTCGTAATGGTTAATATCACAGGAAGCAGCCCCTTCTTGACCTAGAGTATATGGAGACAAATGGAAACCAAATGTCTACGTCCACAAGTTATTTTGTTACCTATAAATGCCTTATTTTATATAATTAAAACATTTAACATCACTAAAAAAAGGCACTTCTTAATAAGGGCTAAAATATCCTTATTCATGAATCATAAAAATTATTCAATCAGTATAACAAAGAATATCACAAGATGGGGGATACAGGTGAAGAAAAGGTGGGTACACCTGGTAAAATAAATATATAGCACACTGTAAATATACTACAAACATTCAAAATATGGACATAGTGTCAATATATCATAATTTAGCACATACAGATCACATAAAATAGATAACAATCACTTATATAATGAAAAGTGACACCAGACGTGCATATAAGATCCCAAACCATAAAGGGATTAAACATTAGAGATGAGCGTTGTTCTACTCGAACTGTTCGCCAATCTCAAATTCGAGCTGTTTTGGGCGGTGTTCGAGCCGTTCGGCGAACACGAACAATTTGAGAAAAATTCGGCTGTTCGAGGTTATGTTCGATAACTGTTCGTGCACCAAAATCATAACTGGATTTTTTCTCAGTAATGATGAAAATTAATGTTAATACGCAGTTTGAGTGTACAGCGGGGTGGGGGGAGGGGCAGGGGATGGATCTCTGCTGGAACAATGAAGATCTCCATTTTTTTTTTCTCTTTCCCGCATTTACAGTGGGGAGGTGCAATCTGTCAGCCTATCAGCAGCGCACACACGGAGCGAAGTGCTTTTTTTCACACAAGCAAGGGCATGTGTCATTGGCAGTGTATGTCACATGTCCTTGCCCTATAAGACCAAGCCATTTTCCCCGTCGCCACCATTTTCTCACTGCTGCAGCTGCGTGTTAGACGGCACCGCTGTTGCTGTGTGCGCTATACCTTGTTAATTTCAAGCCAATTTTCGCACAAATCTACAGATAGCTTGGGAGTAGGGAATAGTTGTGATTGCAGTCCTTTTAAGGACTAGGTTACAGCATTTCCTACGACTTTTATCAGGCAGGTCTGTGCTCTTAAATAGATAGATTGTGGGAGTAAAGACTAATTGTAATTGGAGTCCTTTCAGGACTAGGTTACATTAGTTCCTATCAGTTTTTGCCAGGCAGGTCTGTGCCAGTGCTGTGCAAGTTTTTTTCACAGCATTTGGCTGAATCTAGCAAAGCTAATCCTTTTTGGCCTATTGCAGAGTGTGTTAGTCAGTGGAGTAGCCTATCTGTGTTGCAAGATATACCACCTGTGTATAGAATACCAATTTTTTTACTGCACCTAGTGAAGTAAAATATTTTGGGCATAGCATCATTCTATTAGTCCATCTATACTGACCTCCATCAGGTTGCAAATTGAATATAATTTTTTTCTGCATCTAGCTCTGAAAAAATATTGGGCTTCTAGCTGTGTGTGGGACTTGTTGTATTAGTCCATCTATACTGACCTCCATCAGGTTGCAAACTGCATATATTTTTTTCTTCATCTACCTCTGAAAAAATATTGGGCTTCTAGCTGTGTGTGGGACTTGTTCTATTAATCCATCTATACAGACCTCCATCAGGTTGCAAACTGAATATATTTTTTTCTGCATCTACCTCTGAAAAAATATTGGGCTTCTAGCTGTGTGTGGGACTTGTTGTATTAGTCCATCTATACTGACCTCCATCAGGTTGCAAACTGAATATATTTTTTTCTGCATCTACCTCTGAAAAAATATTGGGCTTCTAGCTGTGTGTGGGACTTGTTGTATTAGTCCATCTATACAGACCTCCATCAGGTTGCAAACTGAATATATTTTTTTCTGCATCTACCTCTGAAAAAATATTGGGCTTCTAGCTGTGTGTGGGACTTGTTGTATTAGTCCATCTATACTGACCTCCATCAGGTTGCAAACTGAATATATTTTTTTCTGCATCTACCTCTGAAAAAATATTGGGCTTCTAGCTGTGTGTGGGACTTGTTGTATTAGTCCATCTATACTGACCTCCATCAGGTTGCAAACTGAATATATTTTTTTCTGCATCTACCTCTGAAAAAATATTGGGCTTCTAGCTGTGTGTGGGACTTGTTCTATTAATCCATCTATACAGACCTCCATCAGGTTGCAAACTGAATATATTTTTTTCTGCATCTACCTCTGAAAAAATATTGGGCTTCTAGCTGTGTGTGGGACTTGTTGTATTAGTCCATCTATACTGACCTCCATCAGGTTGCAAACTGAATATATTTTTTTCTGCATCTACCTCTGAAAAAATATTGGGCTTCTAGCTGTGTGTGGGACTTGTTGTATTAGTCCATCTATACAGACCTCCATCAGGTTGCAAACTGAATATATTTTTTTCTGCATCTACCTCTGAAAAAATATTGGGCTTCTAGCTGTGTGTGGGACTTGTTGTATTAGTCCATCTATACTGACCTCCATCAGGTTGCAAACTGAATATATTTTTTTCTGCATCTACCTCTGAAAAAATATTGGGCTTCTAGCTGTGTGTGGGACTTGTTGTATTAGTCCATCTATACTGACCTCCATCAGGTTGCAAACTGAATATATTTTTTTCTGCATCTAACCCAGCCAATAGTTTTGGCCTAATACCACAGTTTGGCCACTCAGCTCTGCTCGGTTCCCATCCATTGTTTTTTTGTGCAAACAACTCCAGAGTTGTTAATTAGTTAACCACCAAAATGAGTGGAAAAAGGCCTGCTGCTGGTGGAAAGGGGAATAGGCGTGTTGGGAAGGGGAAAAAAGGTTGTGTCCGTGGGGTAGGTGTTAAAGCAACAGTAACATCTGCAGAAGAAAGACCATCTTCCAGCCAAACTAAAATGTCTACTTCTTTTAGCGGACAATGTGATAAGATCCCTTTCTTACGGCCACGCCAATCGCTACAAATTCCAGATGAGGCACAAAAACAGCAGGTGCTTCAACGGATATCAAGTGCTCCTTTAAGTGGGCTCTCCTCCACATCAACTTCAACATCACAAATACTCCAGTCCTCAAAGGTGTCACCCCAATCGCACTTTCTTCCTCACAGCTCCCAAATCTCCAGCTGCCCGTCTGAGTATGAGGTAGAACAGATGGTTGAGTCTGCAGAGCTGTTTACTCATACTATAGCCTGGGAATCAGAGGTCGACTCCAGCGCTTCTGTGAATCCAGACGAGGAAATGATCTGCACTGATGCCCAGAATCTTTATGAGTCGGATCCAGGACCAGACGCAGAAGGTTCTGACCATAATGTAGACCCTCATTCCCAAACTGTAACTCCTGTTGGTGGAGACAATGAGGAAGACGATGATAAGACTCAAATACCTGATTGGAGCGACATCTTTAGTTTTTTGTCAGGGCAGGAACAGGTTGGCTCTGAGAACGACGGGTGTGATAACGCACAGGGTGATGATGATGAGGTTGGAGATCCCATTTACTGTCAACCCACAGTCAGCCAAGAGATGAGGTCTGCAGAGGAGGTGGAGGAAGATGCTAGTGACGACGAGGTCAGGTTGCGCCTTCCTGGACAGAGACGTAGTACTGGAAGCACGTCAACAACTGCATCCTCAAACACAACTCTGCCTCTCACCACAAGTCGTGGTGGCTCTTCAGGTCGCATGGGTGCTAAGCCTTGCATAGCCTGGGCATTTTTTCAGATCGATAAAGATGACCCAACTCGTGTTATCTGTAACATTTGTCAGCAAAAGCTAAGTAGAGGCCAAAAAATACATAGTTTGAGTACTTCATGCATGAACCGGCACATGAACATGAAGCATAAGTTGCAGTGGGAAGCTCAGTGTGCTACAATGCGGCCTACCCGCCGGGCCAACCACCGTCTGCCATATCTTGTGCATCCGCGGCCTCTTCATCCTCTGTGACTGGGGGGACAGCAGTCACACCTGTTTTGGGGCGCAGACCTGCCACCTCTTTACCAGCAACAGCCAGCGTGATTGGCAGGTCATCATTTTCTTTGGAGGTGGTAACACCAGCTGGTGTTGAGCGCTGTCCGACATCGATAGCACCACCTTTGGATCAAGGCAACCTAACATGTCCGCGTGCATCTTCCTCACAGACCGGCAGTTTGCCGGGGACACCCTTATCAACCCCGTCTAAGCACAATAGCCAGCCCTCGGTCCCTCAGATGTGGACAAGTAAAAGACCATTTCCTCCTAGCCATGAGAAAGCTAAGAGGTTGAATTTCACCATCTGCAAGTTCTTGGCTACAGAAATGCTGCCTTTCCGCCTGGTGGACACAGAGGATTTTCGAGACCTTATGTCCGTCGCAGTGCCCCAGTATCAGATGCCCAGTCGGCACTACTTCTCAAAGAAAGGTGTGCCTGCGCTCCACCAGCATGTCGCACACAACATCACCGCTTCTTTGAGAAACTCTGTGTGTGACAGGGTGCATTTCACCACAGACACTTGGACGAGTAGGCATGGACAGGGGCGTTACATGTCGCTGACTGGGCACTGGGTAACTATGGTGACAGCAGGACAAGGGGCTGCTGTCCAAGTCTTGCCGTCCCCACGAGTTGTGAGTCAATCCTCTTTATGTCAAAGTTCCTCCACTGCTTCTGCCTCCTCAACCTCCTCTCCGTCTTCCACCTGCACCCAAAGCCTGTCTGGTCATGCCACAAGCTTTCTAACTGCGCAGAAGGGATCCTGCACACCTCTTTAAAATGCTGGCAGTAGGGCTCAAGGTCATCAGGCGGTTTTTACATTGAAATGTCTGGGAAATGTGAGTCACACAGCTGAGGAGTTGTGGTCAGCTCTGGAGAACCAATTTCATGAATGGTTGTCTCCACTGGACCTGAAACCAGGGAAGGCCGTGTGCGACAATGCTGCAAACCTGGGTGCGGCCCTTCGCCGGGGCAATGTCACACACGTGCCTTGTATGGCTCACGTGTTGAACCTGGTTGTCCAGCAATTTTTAGCCCACTATCCCAGACTAGATGGCCTTCTGCAGAGGGCACGGTCGCTGTGTGCTCACTTTCGCCGTTCGCATCCCGCAGCTCAGCGACTTACATCTCTACAGAAGTCGTTGGGCCTGCCACTTCACCGGCTAAAATGCGATGTGCCTACCCGGTGGAATTCAACTCTGCACATGTTGCAGCGACTGTGGCAGCACCGACAAGCCCTGGTGCAATACGTTCTGACGTATAGCCTGGGCCAACGAGATCCAGAGGTGGGGCAAATCACGCTGGAGGAGTGGTCTCAGATCAGGGACCTATGCACCCTTCTGCACAGTTTTGAAATGGCGACGAAGATGTTTAGTGCTGACGATGCCATTATCAGCATGACTATTCCAGTGATTTACATGCTGGAGCACATGTTAAACAGAATTCGGAGTCAGGTGGTGGCACAAGAGGAGGTGGAGGAAGTAGAGGAGGAGGAGTTGTATGCGGAAGGGCTAACATCTGCAAGGTACAGACGGTCGGCAGCACCAAGGCGGCAGGCATGTGAGGGTGGGGGAGATGGTTTTACCAGGGCGCATGATAGCAGCCAAACTAGTGAGGAAGGTGCAGGAGCCCAGGAAGAAGTGGAGGACGAACTGATGGAAGACTCATCAGATGAGGGAGACCTTGATCACATTTCTGTTGTGCGAGGTTGGGGGGAGAGGACAGAGGAAGGAAGCATGATTGTTACCTCGCCACCAACACAACAGGGACTTGGTGCTCCTGGATGCGCAACACACATGAGTGCCTTCTTGCTGCACTACCTGCAACATGACCCTCGAATTGTGAGAATTAGAAATAATCCTGACTACTGGGTTGCCACACTGTTAGATCCCCGGTACAAAAGTAAATTTGCAGAAATTATTCCTGCCATAGAAAAGGGATGCACGCATGCAGGAGTATCAGCAGAGACTGTTGCAGAATCTTACATGTGCTTTTCCACAAAATACCAGTGGTGCACGTAGTGAATCTCACAGTTCCAACTTGCCAACCGTGGGACCGTCAAGTGTTCAGCACTCAAACCATAACAGAACCACAGTATCTGCTGGTAACATCAATTTTGCGGAATCATTTCACCACTTTTTTAGCCCATCCTTTGCAAGGCCACAGGAGACAAGAAGTCTGACACATAGTCAATGCCTAGAGACGATGGTACAGGAGTATCTCCAAGTAAACATTGAAGCCACGACTGTGTCACTGGACACTTGCTCTTTTTGGGCTTCCAATCTGGATAAATGGCCGGAGCTAGCCACTTACGCCTTGGAGATCTTGTCATGCCCCGCAGCCAGCGTTCTGTCTGAACGTGTGTTCAGTGCTGCTGGTGGTGTGCTGACAGATAAGCGCACGCGGCTCTCCACTGATAATGTAGACAGACTCACGTTCGTAAAGATGAACAAATCATGAATCCGAAACGACTTTTCTACCCCTGTGTCATCCTGGGGAGAGTAAAAGCTTGATGATTGGTTAAAATCACCCTACCAACCGTTTTAAGCTTTCAAATTACTAATCATGTTTATCTGTATATTGGCTGGAAAATAATTTGGGCTTTGTAGCAGTGTGCAGCACTGATTCTATTAGGCCATCTATAATAAGCTCCACCAGATTTAAAATTACTAATCATGTTTATCTGTATCTTGACTGGAAAATAATTTGGGCTTTGTAGCAGTGTGCAGCACTGATCCTATTAGGCCATCTATACTAAAGCTTCACCAGATTTAAAATTAATAATAATTTTTAGCTGCATCTAGCCCGGAAAATAATTTTGGGGCTCCGAGATGCGCAAGACACATAAGTGCCTTCTTGCTGCACTACCTGCAGCATGACCCTCATATTGTCAGAATTCGAAGTAATCATGACTACTGGGTTGCCACACTCTTAGATCCCCCAAACTTTTCGATCAACCTTTTCATTTTAATAAAGACCTAAAAAATGGTCATTTTTGAAATTATAAGCATTAGCAGGTTGTTAGAAACTGAAATCAAACAGTTTTCAACTCAAAACTTTATTCTAGGTGATGTTACATTTTCACATAGGACCCCTTGTTCGAAAGGAGCTTCTGAACTCTCTCGTCCATTGAATTTGTCAGGTTTTGGATGGTTTCTGCTTCAATTGTTTTGCATGAGGACAGAATACCCTCCCAGAGCTGTTGCTTAGATGTGAACTGCCTCCCGCCATCATAGACACTCCTTTTAATGATGCTCCAAAGGTTCTGAATGGGGTAGAGGTCAGGGGAGCATGGGGGTCACACCATAAGTTTGTCCCCTTTTATGCCCATATCAGCCAGAGATGCAGATGTTTTATGTGCAGCATGAGATGGTGCATTATCATGCAGAAATATGATCTTGCTGTGAAATACACGGTTCTTCTTCTTGAACCATGGCAGGAAGTGCTGTTTGAGAAAATCCACATACATTATGGAGTTCATCTTTAGCGCCTTCAGGGATCCTAAAGGGGCCGACAATCTCTCTCCCCATGATTCCAGCCCAAAACATTACTCCCCCTCCTCCTTGTTGGCGCTGTAGCCGTGTTTGCGTGGGGTGTCCATCACCAGCCATCCTCCACTCCATCCATCTGGACCATCGAGCGCTGCACGGCACTCATCCGTGAACAAAACAGTTTTGAAATCAGTCTTCATGTAATGTTTGGCCCACTGGAGCCGTTTCTGCTTGTGTGAAGTGGATAGAGGAGGTCGACAGGATGGCGTATGCACAGCTGCAAACCTCTGAAGGACCCTGCATCTTGTTGTTCGGGGGACGTTGGAGGCACAAGCAGCTTCAAAAACTTGTCTGCTGCTATGACAAGGCTTTTTTGCCGCTGCTCTTTCAACCTGACGTAATTGCCTGTAGGAAAGAGTCCTCAATTTGCCCTTATCAGCACGCACACGTGTGTACTGTGAATCAGCTACATACTTCTTGATTGCCAAGACACTTCATCCTGATCATCGCACAATGTTGATTGTAGTCATGCCTTGACCTAAACACTCCACAATTTGTTGCTTCTCAGCAGCCGACACATCCTTTTTCTTTCCCATTTTGGCAGAAAATGTAGGCTGCTTAATAATGTGAGACAGCCTTCTTAAGTAGTCTTGCCTTTCATTGGACACACCTGACAAACTAATTAGCACAGGTGTCTGCAATTGCTTACAGTGATATAAAGAGCCCTGACACACATCACCATCAATGAGTTTAACTGACAAACAAACAAATTCTTCCCTTATCACTCCTAAACACTTTTTGCATAATAATTTGGAACACAGTGTACATGTGCTTTTCCACAAAACACCAGTGGTTCACGTAGTGAATCTTACAGTTCTAACTTGCCAACCGTGGTCTGTATGGAGTTGTTCAATAAAGGGCCCAAAATTAAGATAACATAGATGGGAGAGGTCTCTATGAATAGGAATTCCTAAGTATTTGATACCCTGTGAGGGCCAGGCAAAGGGAAAGTTGGACTGGATGGAATCCTATATGGATTTGGGGAGGGAGACATCGAGGGCCTCAGACATCGCTGCATTGATTTTAAAATTTGACCATGTAACAAAGTGATCTATTTCAGCCATAACAGCATGGATGGATATATGTCATTGAGTGATATATACTAGGACATCATCAGCAAATAGAGAGCACTTGTACTCGGTGCCTCCCACCTCAATCCACCTAATATTGGGGTTATGGCGAATTGATGAGAGCAGGTGCTCCGTCACTAGGATGTATAAGAGAGGGGACAGAGAACATCCCTGCCTTGTCCCATTGGTGATTGTGAAAGGTGATGAAAATGTTCTGTCGCGCCCCCTGGGCCTTGGGACACCCGGAGCCGGACCCTTTTTGGTGGATGCTGGTGGTTGTAGTCTCCGTGGCGGCAACCCGGTTCCGTGGCTCAGGGCGGTCAAACCAGTGGCGGAACTATTTATGTGGTTTTGATGTTTAAATGTCCGACTACGCCACCCGTGGATTGCGGTCAGAGTGAACCGCCGCTCCAGGGAAGACCGCTGAGGCTGGTGTTGTGGGTGCAGCAGAGCGTAGCATAAATCCCCACGGGAGGAGTATAGCCTCAGGGCAGTGTATGCGGAGGATGGGGGTGATGGTGCAGGGCAGCAGCAGTAACGACACGGAGTCAGTGATGCAGTCCAGGGCCTTTACTCACAGTTCTTATTATCCAGACCACGTCTGCAGGTAACGACTGCCCACGTCGTACTGTGCTCACCAGGTGAGGGGCTCAGACAACTCCCAGATAACTTTGGAGTGCTTCACAGGACCCCCTTTGTGTGTCCTTTGTCTGGCCTTTCTTACCAACCCTTCTGTCTGGCTGCCTCGGGCCTCCTCTTGGTAAACTTGGCGCCAGTTTCCCTGACCCTATGTGGTGCCTTCCTAGCGGGTGTAGCGAGGGGCTGCGCCACATAAAATGTCACAGCCTCCTGTTTCTAGCTGAGGGTCGTTTCCTGCCTCCACTAGTTTCGGGGACCGGTCTCCCCCTTTGGCCTGACCCCTCCACGCAGGTGGATTCGGGCTTGCGGTGGCGACTCGCCCATCCGCACCCCTGAGATCCCTTCGTTCCTCGTTCCTGGAGCCTTCTCCGCTCCTCTTCCTTCCTTCTCCCTCTTCCAGGCCTGGGCCTCTGTTACTAGGCCCGCCTTCGGAGCAGAGCTCATGCAGAGCCCCTGCTCCCTGCCACTTCTGCTCAGACTTCTCTGCACTGAACTAAGATGGTGCCCACCTTTTATACTCCCTTCTCAATGCACCCAGGAACTGCTTCCTCCCTGCTCCTGCACTACAGGGTTCCCCTTCCTCAGTGTTCCCTCCCCCCACTCCAGCCAGGGACAGGGACTGTCGTGCCCATCTCAGGGGCATATTGGTCGCCCTGCCCCACGGCAATGTGGTGTAATGCATGCAGGTGTCGGGTCCTGATCCACACTACATCCTTACCTGAGAGTGAGATATCACACCTCTGGGTGAGGTGCAATACCTCTGTAGCAACCGAGCCCTCAGGGTGCTACAGTTCCATTTATCTTCAGCCTAGGTGACGTATTGCGATAGAGGGCCGTGATTTTGGCTATAAAAGGGTCCCCTAGACCCCTACCCCAAGCTTTTTAAGAGAATCATATATGGCGTGCCAGGAGACTCTATGGAATGCTTTCTCAGCATCCAACGAGAGTATCTAATTACAAATTTTTAACTGCATCTAGCCCAGGAAATACTTTGTGCCTAGTAGCAGGGTCTGCTAGTCAGCGGATTATCCCGGCTGTTAAGCAAGCTACACCACCTGTAGTTTGGACACTTCATTTTTTCAAAGGAAATGCTTCGGGACCACGGGATACTCAGTGAAGAGCATCAGGAGGCACCCCAAGGCATAGGGGCTCGGACTGGAAGTAGGATGCCTTGCGGTGGACAGCCGAGCTCGATCCTTATAAAAGCTTTTTAACTGCAGCAGCTTTAGTGGACGCTACTGGAGCTGGAATTACGCGGCTGCTGGCATGAGACTTGCCCTCCAATAGATCCTTGTAAATGGATTTAAAGTGTATTTATTCAAATTAGAGAGACAATTTAAATTAAAAAGCTTAGAGCTGCCTCCACCACAGGGGGGCTCGCTCGACCCACCAGCGGACAGGCACCAGTATTGGGAGAGGGGGGCTGGCCGTCAGGGTTCACCGCGGCTCTGGCACAAACCCGGCGACACGGAGGTGGCACGGGCAGGAGCGGACTGAACGTGTCGGCTTCTCACTTTTTGGATTTTAGAAGGGCATGACATGCCTATATCTGTGTCTCCCCCTCCTTTTACTCCTCCACCTCTTTTCTTTTCGCATGACTATATGTACTTGTCACTTTTCCATGTGTTAGTTGTGTCTTCTGAGCAGTTTGTCAGCTTTTGGACACCTTTGAAGGTGTTTTCTATGTGTTTCTATGTGTTTTTGTTTGCCTGCCATTGGTTTTAACGGTGTTCGAAGGTGTTCGACGAACAGTTCGACGAACAGTTCGGCGAACACACGGGTGTTCGACGAACCGAACCGAACTCGAACACTACGGGGGTGGCTCAACACTATTAAACATGCAATGATAAGGGGAATAGAGGTAATGTTACCTGTAGTGCACCACACCAGGGATCCACCACACCCAATGCGCATTTTGCAAGGAAATGCTTCAATAACTTTTAGTTAAACTTTGCCCATCAAAGGCAAAACATGATATTAAAGACAATACACATTTAAATTCACATTCAGATTCAAAGTGGAAGGAGAACAACAATATATACTGATTTGTTTTGTTCATTTGAATCCAATTAAAGGAACTAAAGTGAATGTCATTTTGGAAAACAGCCTATAATGAAAACATAAATGTATCATATATTGTTAGATTTTAATTATAAAATACAATGTCAGTACTTACCCAAGTCAATGTAAATATTAAAGTAGTCGTGTATTACTTTGAATTATGTTATTTTTCAATATAAACTATGTAATGAACTATATCAGTCATTCTAAGGCATGAATTATCATAACTGAAATAATGTATCTGAACAATATCTGAAGGCATAATAGTTTTCAGCAAATGATTGTTATATGAAGTTGCATATATAAATATTATATGAAGGTTATGCTATTGTTAATGTTATCTGACATTAATTGTTTAGATGGAACTTGCAAAATAATAAATGTGCAGATGGATATAAATATGAAGTCATTCATTTATTCAAGGCCACTGTTAATACATGAGATTAATTAGATTCTAGGAATCCTATAAGGATTTTTTTTATTAAACCATATAAGCTGTAAAAATCCAACTATGATTGGCACAACAATATGCTGCACCTATAAGAGGCAAAACATATCTAACTACCTGTAAATGTGTAATGCAATGCAAAAGGAGTACATGGCTACCTTTATTACATTGCAAGCCCTAATATACCAGTCTGTCACTTAGTGTTCATTAGCTTTTTTTCGCATTTTGTTATAAACCTATATATTGTTATAACTGGACTAGATACTGTAAACCCTGTTTGTACCTTTCTGGTATGTACAGCACCATGGCTTTAGTACACTTTAAATGAAATAATAATTTACTAAGACTGTCATTTATTATTGTTTGTAATTTAATATTGTTAGTAAAGACAACTCAGAGAAGTGTGCATTAAATTTACTAAATAAAACACATCTCTTATATATATGATACAAGTTTACTAACATTCTGAAAATTAAATATGTAACTTTAGTATTTTATTGGATCATTTGGCGCCTTTTTTTTTTTTTTTAAGAAGACAAAAGTTTCATCCCCCAAATAGAGCCTATGATACAAAATATGCTTTCATTTTAGTCTATTAACCTCTTCACTCTCGAGCCTGTTTTCACCTTCATGACCGGGCTAAATTTTACAATTCTGACCATTATCACTTTATGAGGTAATAACTCAGGAATGTTTCAATGGATCCCTCTGATTCTGAGTTTGTTTTTTTGTGACATATTGTACTTCATGATGGTGGTAAAAAATTCTTTGATATGACTTACGTTTATTTAGGAAAAAATCTGAAATTAGACCAAAATTTTGAAAATTGTGGAATTTTAAAACTTTTAATTCATATGACCTTAAATCAGAGAGTTATGTCACACAAAATAGTTATTAAATAATATTTCCCACATGTCTACTTTACATCAGCACAATTTTGGAAACATTTTTTTTTGCTAGAAAGTTAGAAGGGTTAAAAGTTGGCCAGCGATTTCTAATTTTTTACAACAAAATATGCAAAACCATTTTTTTAGGGACTACATCACATTTGAAGTGACTTTGAGGGGTCTATATGATACAAAATACCCAAAAGTGACACCATTCTAAAAACTGCATCCTTCAAGGTGCTCAAAACCACATTCAAGAAGTTTATTAACCCTTCATGTGCTTCACAGGAATTAATGGAATTTTAGAAGGAAAAAATAAACATTTAACTTTTTTCGCAAAAATTTTATTTAAACACCAATTTTTTTATTTACACAAGGGTAACAGGAAAAAATGGACCCCAAAGGTTGTTGTGTAATATCTTCTGAGTGTGCTAATACCAAATATGTAGGGGAAAACCACTGTTTGGGTGCACGGAAGGGCTCAGAAGGGAATGAGCACTATTTGACTTTTTCAATGCAAAATTGGCTGGAATTGAGAGGGGATGCCATGTTATGTTTGAAGAGCCCCTGATGTGCCTAAACAGTGGAAACCCCACACAAGTGATGCCATTTTGGAAACTAGAACCTGAAAGGAACTTATCTAGATGTGTGGTGAGTACTTTGAACCCATAGGTGCTTCACAGAAGTTTAAAATATACAGCCGTGAAAAAAAAATAAATTTTTTTCCACAAATATAATATTTTAGACCCAAATTTTTTATTTTCACAAGGGTAATAGGAGAAATGAAGCCCCAAAATGTGTTGTGCAATTTCTCTTGAGTACGCTGATACCCCATATGTGGGGGAAAACAACTGTTTGGGCGCACGGCATGGCTGTGAAGGGAAGGAGCACCCTCCTGAGCCTTGCTATGAGGCTAAGCAGGACCGTACAGCCACATATGGGGTATTGTCTCGTGCAGCAGAAATTGTGTGACACATTTTGGCACCATTTTTACCCATTGCCTCATGTTAACATGTAAAATCTGGGGCTAAAGCAATTTTTTTGTGGTAAACATTATGTAATTATTTTTTCTTCACCGCCCAATGGTAAATATTTCTGTGAGTTACATGGGGTGTCAATATGATTACTGCACCCCTAGATGAATTTATTAAGAGGTGTAGTTTGTAAAATGAAGTCACTTTTCTGCTGTTCTTGACCTTAGGGGCTCTTTCAATGTGACATGGCACCCGCAAACCATAACAGCAATATCTGCACTGTAAATGGCACTCCTTCCCTTCTGAGCTTTGCACTGTGCCTCAAAAGCAGTTTTCGAACACTTATAGGGTATTAATGTACAAATTGTACTGTTCGTTTTATCCTATTATCCCTCTTTAAAATTGCAAACTTGGGGTCAAAGCAACATTTTAGTGGAAAAAATAGTAATATTTTATTTACTCAGCCCAATGTTATACAAGTTTGTGAATTGCCGGAGGGTTAAAAATACTCACTACACCCCAAGATTAATTTTTTGAGAGGTGTAGTTTACAAAATGGGGTCACTTGTGGGGATTTCTGCTGTTTTGGCATGTCAGGGGCTCATCAAATGTGACATGGTGTCCGCAACCTATTCCAGCCAAAATAGTGCTCCTTCCCTTTTAAGCTCTGCCGTGTGCCTAAGCAGTAGTTTTCTACCATATAAGGGACACGGGCGTACCCAGGAGAAATTGCACAACAAATTTTGGCTTCCATTTTCTCCTGTTACAGTTTTGAAAATAAAAAGTTGGGGCTAAAACAACATTTTTGTGAGAAAAATTAGATTTTTTTATTTTCACAGATCAACACTATAAAATTCTGTGAAGCCCCTAAGGGTTCAAGGTGCTCACCATACATCTAGATAAATTACTTGAGAAGTCTAGTTTCCAAAATGGGGTCATTAGTGGGGGGATTTCCACTGTTTAGGCACATCAGGGGCCCTCCAAACCCGACATGGGGTCCACTATAGATTCCAGACGATTTTGCAATCCAAAGCTCAAACGGTCCTCCTTCCCTTCTGAGCCCTACAGTGCACCCAAGCAGTAGTTTTCCACTACATATAGGGTATCGGCATACTCAGGAGAAATCGCACAACAAATTGTATGGTGCAATTTCTCCAGTTACCCTTGTGAAACTGAAAAATTTGGGGCTAAAGTAACATTTTTGTGGGCACCTGAAGGGTTAATAAATTTATTGAATGTGGTTTTGAGCAGTTTGAGGGGTGCAGTTTTTAGAATGGTGTCACTTTTGGCTGTTCTCTGTCATATAGACCCTCTCAAAGTCATTTCAAATGTGATGTGGTCCCTAAAAAAATGGTTTTGTAAATTTAGTTGGAAAAATGCAAAATTGCTGATCATCTTTCAACCCTTCTAACTTCCTAATAAAAAAAACAATTGTTTAAACAATTGTGCTGATATAAAGTAGACATGTGGGAAATGTTATTAATTAACTATTTTATGTGACATAACTCTCTGGTTTAAGGGTATAACAATTTAAGTTTGAAAATTGGAAAATTTTCGCCAAATTTCTGATATTTTCAGAAAGTCAAATTGAACAAATTTTACCCATATAATGAAGTACAATATGTTTTTGAGTATGTATTTTATATTCCTATTGAAAATAATATATCCAACGTTAATTATTGATGTTTTTTAGTATGTTGTATTACATGTGGCAGCCAATTAACCTGATGTTATTGTGGATGATATAAAAGTTAGGGCGTATTGTTTGCCTGTATAAGCCTGAGGAAGGAGCTATAGACCAGCTCTGAAACGCGTAGCTTGAAAAAAGAAAATTATTTTATGTAGCTAATCTATCTCCAATCATTGGCAGCGCAGTCCTTTATTGTATCTGGACTTTCAATCCCATGGGATCCAGCAGTTGTAGCTGCAGTGAGTGGACAGGTTTTTCCTGCTTTCATCAGTGTTGTGCCTGACGCCGCACAACTAGTCCAGGTGAGCACCAACATTCACCATTTTTTATTAACCCCATTGATCTGCACAAGAAGTGCTTTTCTATTTCTTTTCTTACCTTCAAAAAAACAAGACACACATAACTCTATCAACAGAAAAATTTAAAAAAAATAATGTCTCTCAAAAAATGTCAGTAAAAAACATTTTTTTTAGCTTCTGCTTTTTTTATGATAATAAAAAAAGCTACGCAAATTTGGCATAACTGTAATTGTATTGAGTGGAATAATCAGGTTGGCAGGTAATTTTCACCATTCAATTAACAATATAAAAAAGGAGAAATTTTCATAATTTTTTTGTATTTAACACAATCTTGTTTTCATGTACATGATATTGCAAAATGAAGCATGTCATTCAAAACTACAACTCATTCTGCAGCAAACAAGCCCTCATATGGCTATGTTGATAGAAAAAAAAAATATATATAAAAGACTTTTGGAAGAAGAGGAGAACAAAGATAGTGGAAGAAAGAAGAAAATTGTATGCGGGGAAGGGGTTAAACTATAAATTTTAAATATAAATGAAACTCACTTTTTTGCTATCCTTTATTATAGGTTTGTATTAGGGATCATTTTCCACACATTCACTTATACAAAGAACATTTATAAATATACCATTTCATTCTGCATTTCTAACCTATGCTTTGTTCTGCAACCTTTTTTAAAAAGAAAGTTTAATAAAATAACAGCTGTATAAAAGATAAATATTAAGGCTCTTATTCATAGAGGGATGACAAAGGGTCTTAATTATAATTCATTTGATCCATTGTTAGCTGATAATCAGGGAATATTTTTAGAAATTGACTTAACATAGTATTAAAAGACATTTTATCGAGATGAAAATATGAGAACTGGTATAACCAAGGTCTTTTTTCTAAAGAAAAGCCTCAAATACAGTGCTATGCTCTCTGGAGTAATTAAAATTCCTTAGGTGAAATGGATTTTAATTAAAATTTTGTAGCATGACCGGCTGAGGTTTTCTCTGTCACTTAGCTGATAATATACTTGTTGAGCTAATAGAACATTTACTTAAAATATTTTAAACTACTAGATTCGTGTTGAACAGTCTGTGAAACAAACATTTGCATTTTACATATTATATATTCACATTGATTGATTATGAAAATTATGAAAATTAAGAAATTTTTAGAATGATTACCGTATTAGCACTTTCTGGCTCAAGAGGCCAGGGCAAGGAGACCAAAATAGAAAATCTTTCTCGCATATATTGTATATAATTAGAGACGACTTTGCCTGTGCGGGTGGTGGGCCAGGCAGGTGAGTGGTCCGCCAACACAGCACAAACTTCATCTGGATGGGTGTTCTCGTATGCCCATCCAGTTGAAGTTTATTGCGGCACACAGACCCGTCGGGTCTGTGTGCGGCAATACACGCTGACGGCCAATCAGAGGCCAGCAGCTGACGTCAGCATGCAGTGACATCATGCGCTTCCATGACTTGCACACTGAAGTCAGCTGCCAGCTTCAGCAGAGGACGCCGCAAGGCGGGGGAGCAGAGGGAAGCTGAGTATATTTGTTTATTTTTTTTCTATGCATTAAAGACAAGCATGTAACAGGGGACATATACCAGCATGGGACCCATGATACGGGACATATACCAGGATAAGGGACATATTACCAGGATGGGACGCCTGGATAAGGGACATACACCAGAATATGGGACATATTACCAGGATGAGGCTAGGATAAGGGACATATATCAAAATAAGGGACATATTACCAGGATGGGGGATTTATATATATATATATATATATATATATATATATATATCAGGATGGGGCCCAGGATATTGGACATACATACCAGGATGGGAAATATATATACAGTGAAGGAAATAATTATTTGATCCTTTGCTGTTTTAACATCGAGAGATGGAATATCCAAAAAAAATCAAGAAAATCACATTGTATAAATTAGATAAATTTATTTGTATTTTGCAGTGAGAAATAAGTATTTGATCCCTCTGGCAAACAACAGTTAATACTTGGTGGCAAAACCCTTGTTGGCAAGCACAGCAGTCAGACTTTTTTTTGTAGTTGAAGATGAGGGTTGCGCACATATCAGGAGGAATTTTGGTCCACCCCTCTTTGCAGATCACCTCTAAATCATTCAGATTTTGAGGCTGTCGCTTGGCAACTCAGAGCTTCAACTCCCTCCATAAATTTTCTATGGGATTAAGGTCTGGAGACTGGCTAGGTCAACCCACGACCTTAATGTGCTTCTTTTTGAGCCACTCCTTTGTTGCCTTGGCTGTATGTTTTGGGTCATTGTCTTGCTTGGAGACCCAGCCATGACCCATTTTTAATGTCCTGGGGGAGAGAAGGAGGTTGTCACTCAGGATTTTACAGTACATGGCTCCATCCATTCTTCAATTAATTCGGTGAAGTAGTCCTGTGCCATTAGCAGAGAAACATCCCAAAACATAATGTTTCCACCTCCATTCTTGACAGTGGGGACGGTGTTCTTTGGGTCATAGGCAACATTTCTCTTCCTCCAAACACGGCGAGTTGAGTTAATGCCAAAGAGCTAAATTTTTGTCTCATCTGACCACAGCATCTTCTCCCAATAACTCACAGAATCATCTAGGTGTTCATTGGCAAACTTCAGATGAGCCTGCGCATATGCCTTCTTGAGCAGGGGGACCTTGCAGGCACTGCAGGATTTTAAACCTTTAAGGCGTAATATGTTACCAATAGTTCTCTTGGTGACTGTGGTCCCAGCTGCCTTGAGATCATTAACAAGTTCCCCCCCATGTAGTTTTACGCTGATCTCTCACCTTCCTCATGATCAAGGATACCAAACTAGGTGAGATTTTGCATAGTGCCCCAGATCAATGTCGATTGACAGTCATTTGTATTTGTTCCATATTCTTACTATTGCACCAACAGTTGTCTCCTTCTCACCCAGTGTCTTACTTATGGTTTTGTAGCCCATTCCAGCTTTATGCAGATCTATGATCTTGTCCCTGACATCCTTAGGAAGCTCTTTGGTCTTGCCCATGTTGTAGAGGTTAGAGTCTGACTGATTAATTGAGTCTGTGGACAGGAGTCTTTTATACAGGTGACTATGTAAGACAGCTGTCTTTAATGAAGGTAACGAGTGGATTAGGAGCATCTAACTGGTCTGTAGGAGCCAGAACTCATAATGATTTGTAGGGGTGTCAAATACTTATTTCTCACTGCAAAATTCAAATAAATTTATCTAATCATACAATGTGATTTTCTTGATTTTTTTAAAGATATTCTATCTCTCAATGTTAAAATTAACCTTCCCTTAAAATTATAGACTGTTCATGCCTTTGTCAGTGGGCAAACTTACAAAAACAGCATGGGATCAAATAATTATTTCCTTCACTGTATGTATTGTGACAGTGTCACTGGTTTTATATGTGAGGGGAGGTATGTGTCACTCAGGATGCTCTCCTGTGTGAACTAAGACCTACTTTATTTCTGCCAGCTTGTTATATGCTGGTGGGTTTACTCTATTAAAGTGTGTGCAGTTTTATGGGAATGGCAAATAGGGCGGTACCCATTCCCCCTACCTCCCCTCAGGGTGTGGCTGAGCAATGTGTAAAAACTCAGTCCTTTTTTTTTTCTCTGGAGTGTGGTCTAGAGACTGAAGTCTCCAGAAAGTGTTGTGGAAGCTGGAGAGCTTTTTACAAGGACTTTGCCAGTGCAGTTTGTGCTACCGAGAGCGAGTGAAACCCGCTCATCTATGGACTGAGCTATATTTTGTTTTGTTTTTCTGTTTAACCCAGAGGGGTCTTGTTTATTTTTCCTGTGGAACCCTGCATGAGTTTATGCCATATAATAAACCAGCAGGAAGGTAACCTGAGAACATCTGTCCTGAGTCTGCCTCTGGGAGAGCCGAGCGAGTCGTCTTGCCACAGTTGGTGTGAGAGTGCGTACTGGATTCCAGGAACATGTGTACCTGCCACAAAGACCCGTGGATGTCCTGGGTAAAGGCTGGCAGCCAGCCAGAGAAGTCTGGCAGCATGGAGGAGCTCATTAAGCACCAGGTCCAGAGCCAGCAGACCATGCAGCAGCAACACCTGCAGAGCCCCAAAGCATGCAGCAGGCCCAGCAGAGCATGCAGCAGGCCCAGCAGAGCAGCACCAGGAGACAACCAAACTGTTGCTTTAACAAATCCAGTTGCAGCAAAAGTCGCAGCAGCACCAGCAGGAGGCGCAACAGCAGATACAGCTTCTGGCAGATGCTATCCAGAGCAGGGCGGCTGCCCCACCCCCAGGGTCGACTGATGATTCTCACATCAGGAAGGCAGTAAGGCAGGCCATGCAGAAGATGACCCCTGAGGATGTTGTAGAAGCATTTCTGACTGGTTTTGAGAGGGTGGCTGATAGGGAGAGACTTCCATCAGGACAGTGGGCAGAGGTTCTGGCGCCATATTTATCGGGTGAACTCCAAAAGGCATATTTCGACTTGTCTCTGCAAGATGCTAAGGAATATCCCAAGCTAAAGGCAGAGATCTTAGCATGCCTGGGAGTAAATATGGCAGTGAGAGACCAACGAGTTCATCACTGGGTGTATGCTAGCGACAAACCCCCTCGCTCGCAGATGTTTGAACTACTGCATCTTGTTCATAAGTGGCTACAACTGGAGTCCTCCACTCTGGCCCAAATGGTTGAGTGGGTGGTGATTGACAGATTCATGCATTCCCTTCCCAAGCCAGTACATGTTTGGGTTGCCCCGGGTGATCCCCAGAACGCAGATGACTTCATTGGCCTGGTAGAGAAGTACCAGGTGGTTGAGAAATCCCTTGGGAAACCGGATGCAGTCATTTCCCCGTACTGGGATATTCAAAAGGGGACGGGTTCAGCATGGAAGAGGTCTAGAACCACCACTGGGGGACGTCCCAATCCCACTGAAGGTGTCGTTAGGACTGTTGGTAAACATATATTCTGTTGGTGGTGTAACAACCCTGGACATGTAGCCGCGAGGTGTCAAATATCACCTTAGCCCATGGCCTGCAACCTAGGCAGACGGGTCTCCTATTATGCTTATCCAGCCTGTAGCATGGACTGTCAACCCGGCGAGGGGCCGCAGGTGTGTGCAGTGTCCATTAATGGAGTAAAAGTGCTTGGGCTGTTGGACTCCGGGAGTCTGGTGACTTTGATCAGAGCTACTCTTCCCCACCAGTTGATCCCTTCCAAAACTGTGGGCGTTCGGTGCATCCATGGTGAAGCCAAGGACTATCCCGTGGCCACAGTGACAGTGGGGACAGACTGTGGTGCCCAGTCCCATGAAGTCGGGGTAGTGAAGGACCTGATACACCCCGTCATATTGGCCCGTGATTTTTCCTTATTTTGGGACTTGTGGGGGAAGGGAACTGGACTAAGTAGCGTGGGGAAAAGCCAGGTCCTTGAAGAAGAAACCCCAGTGAAGTCTCAGGTGGAGGAGTTCCCACTGTGCGTCCTTGTCGGTGACGAGGGTGAGACAGTGACTGAGGAGGCCGACCTCCATGAGTTAGATATGTCCGGAGAGAACTTTGGGACTGCTCAAGTTTGAGACCTGACCTTAAAGGGGGCATTCGACCAGGTTACTGTATGTAATGGAGTTGCCTAAGAGCCAGGGGTCGACACTAGATTCTCCCACTTTGCAGTGCAGGGGGAGTTGCTATATCGGGTGGCCAAACTAAGGAGCAGTGAGATAGTGGAACAGCTGTTAGTGCCGGGGTCATACAGACGGAGGGTACTAGATATGGCCCATTCACATGTTGTGGAGGACACCTAGGGGTCAAAAAAACTCAGGAGAGGATACAGAGAAAGTTTTATTGCCCAGGGTGTTACCGAGAAGATCAAAACTATTGTAGGTCCTGCCCCACCTGCCAAATAACTGCTCCCTCTTCCCACTTCCGTAGCCCCTTAGTCCCACTACCTGTGATAGAGGTTCCCTTTGAGAGGATTGCCATGGACCTTGTGGGCCCCTTAGTTAAATTAGCTCGGGGCCATCAATATATCCTGGTCATCATGGACTATGCGACCCGGAACCCCGAAGCGGTTCCCCAAAGGAACTCTTCCAGTAAAAGTATAGCCCGAGAGCTGGTCCATATTTTTGCTTGGAGAGAACAAAGAGATTTTGACAGACCAAGGAACCCCCTTCAGGAGCAAGGTGATGAAGGAGCTTTGCAGAGTCCTTCAGATAACTCAGATTCGGAGGTCACTATTGCAGAGACTCTATCACCGGCCCAGAAGCAACAATGTCGAGAATTACTACAGTGGAATCGGGAGCTGTTCTCAAAGTTTCCGGGGCATACTCAAGTGGTAGAGCATGACGTGCTAACAGAGCCACACGTACAAGTGAATCTGAAGCCGTATCGGATTCCGTAAGCACGCCGGGAGGTGATCTCAGCTGAGGTGAAGACCTCGGGGTAATAGAGGAGTCAAAGAGTGGGTAGTCGAGCCCAATCGTCCTCGTGCCAAAACTCTGTGGAGAGTGGAGGTTTTCTAATGACTACCGCCGGCTGAATGAGGTATCCAAGTGTGACGCGTACCCGATGCCCCGCGTCGACGAACTCATCGAGAGGCTTGGACCGGCGAGGTACATCACCACTCTTGACCTGACGAAGGGCTACAGGCAGATCCCCATGTCCCAGACGGCCAAGGAGAAGATGGCTTTCTCAACACCTGATGGGTGTTTTCAATACACGTGGATGCCGTTCGGACTACAGGGGGCCCCAGCCGCCTTCCAGAGGGCTATGGATCGGATCCTAGTGCCACATAAGAAGTATGCCGCAGCCTACCTTGTCTTTAGTCCAGACTGAGCTAGTCACCTACCTAAACTACAGGCTGTTCTGGAGGCTTCAAGGAAGGTGGGATTTACCATAAATCTGAGAAAGTGTGCCATCAGAAGAGAGGAGGCCAAGTACTTGGGCTATGTCATTGAGAGAGGCGAAATAAAGCCGCAAATCAAGAAAGTGTAGGCAATTTAAACCTGGCTGCAACCGCTCTCATAGAAGTAGGTGAGAGCGTTTATGGGAATGGTGGGATATTACCGGCGGTTTATCATGAATTTCGCCATGATGGCCGTGCCACTAACCGATCTTCTAAAAGGCACCAAATCAACCATGGTGAAATGGACCGAAGAAACGGAGAACGCCTTTCAACAGTTGAAGCTAACACTGTGCAAGCAGCTGGTTCTGGTTGCGCAAGATTTGTAGAAAGAATTTGTGGTCCAGACGGACGCTTCAGAGTTTGGTTTAGGGGCAGTACTCAAGAGATAAATGGGGATGAACATCCCATTCTCTATCTGAGCCGAAAGCTGTCCTCCTGCGAGAAGAACTACGCCATAGTAGAGAAAGAGTGTTTAGCCATAAAATGGGCTGTGGATACACAGAAATATTACCTACTAGGCTGGAAGTTTAAATTAGTATCAGACCATGCCCTGTTGAGATGGTTGAGGGAGAAGAGGGGTAAAAATGCTAGGGTAACTAGATGGTTTCTAGGGCTCCAAGATTTTAACTTTCATGTGGAGCATAGGCCCGGGAAGTTACATGGCAATGCAGATGCCCTCTCTAGGATTCCCTGCCTGGTGTCAGGAAGTGCCCAAAACCCGGCCTTGGGCAGAGGGGGAGAGTATGTGACAGTGTCACTGGTTTTATATGTGAGGGGAGGTATGTGTCACTCAGGATGCTCTCCTGTGTGAACTAAGACCTACTTTATTTCTGCCAGCATGTTATATGCTGGTGGGTTTACTCCATTAAATGGTGTGTGGTTTTATGGGAATGGCAAAGAGGGCGGGATGATATTCCACCTACCTCCCCTCAGGGTGTGGCTGAGCAATGTGTAAAAGCTCAGTCCTTTTTTTTTTTTCTCTGGAGTGTGGTCTGGAGAGTGAAGTCTCCAGACAGTGTTGTGGAAGCTGCAGAGCTTTTTACAAGGACTTTGCTGGTGCAGTTTGTACTACCGAGAGAGGGCGGAACCCGCTCACCTATGGACTGAGCTATATTTTGTTTTGTTTTCCTCTTTAACCCAGAGGGGTCTTGTTTGTTTTTCCTGTGGAACCCTGCATGAGTTTATGCCATATAATAAACCAGCAGGAAGGTAACCTGAGAACGTGTGTCCTGAGTCTGCCTCTGGGAGAGCCGAGCGAGTCATCTTTCCACAGTATACAGTACACACCAAAAGTTTGGACACACCTTCTCATTTAAAGATTTGTCTGTATTTTCATGACTATGAAAATTGTACATTCACACTGAATGCATCAAAACTATGAATTAACACATATAGAGTTATATACTTAACAAAAAAGTGTGAAACAACTGAAAATATGTCTTATATTCTAGGTTCTTCAAAGTAGCCACCTTTTGCTTTGATGACTGCTTTGCACACTCTTGGCATTCTCTTGATGAGCTTCAAGAGGTAGTCACCAGAAATGGTTTTCACTTCACAGGCGTGCCCTGTCAGGTTTAATAAGTGCGATTTCTTGCCTTATAAATTTGGTTGGGACCATCTGTTGTGTTGTGCAGAAGTCTGGTGGATACACAGACACCTCCGTGTCTTTGTGCGATGCAGAAAAGGTGAACGGATGGACTCTACATGCCTGGTTCCCATCATGAAGCATGGAGGAGGAGGTGTGATGGTGTGGGGGTGCTTTTCTGGTGACACTGTTGGGGATTTATTCAAAATTGAAGGCATACTGATCCAGCATGGCTACCACAGCATCATGCAGCGGCATGCTATTCCACCCGGTTTGCGTTTAGTTGGACCATCATTTATTTTTCAACAGGACAATGACCCCAAACACACCTCCAGCCTGTCTAAGGGCTATTTGACCAAGAAGGAGAGTGATGGGGTGCGATGCCAGATGACCTGGCCTCCACAGTCACCAGACCTTAACCCAATCGAGATGGTTTGGGGTGAGCTGGACCGCAGAGTGAAGGCAGAAGGGCCAACAAGTGCTAAGCATCTCTGGGAACTCCTTCAAGATTGTTGGAAGACCATTTCTGGTGACTACCTCTTGAAGCTCATCAAGAGAATTCCAAGAGTGTGCAAAGCAGTCATCAAAATAAAAGGTGGCTACTTTGAAAAACCTAGAATATAAGTCATTTTTTCAGTTGTTTCGCACTTTTTTGTTAAGTATATAATTCCACATGTGCTAATTCATAGTTTTGATGCCTTCAGTGTGAATGTACAATTTTCATAGTCATGAAAATACATAAAAATCTTTAAATTAGAAGGTGGATCCAAACTTTTGGTCTGTACTGTATATATATATATATTTCAGGATGGGGTCCAGGATAAGGGACATATACTAGGATAGGGGATATATATACCAGGATGGGGGATATATATACCAGGATGGGGATGGGACCCAGGATGGGGGACATATACCAGGATGGGGGATATATATACCAGCATTGAGGACATATATATATATAAATATATATATATATACTAGGATGGGGGGACCCAGTCCATATCTAGCACCAGGACCCATCGAACTCTAGCTACGCCACTGGCTCTTGCTCTTTTAGAAGGGGAGATTGAAGTCAGGCTCTCTGTGTTTTTGTGCTTCACAATTTTGATTGCTGTGTGAGACTTCCTGCTTCTGAGATAGAGGATATAGGTTTCTTTCAGGGGAGACTGGGAATTTTCACCATGAAAACATGGGAAATTTGTACTGCTATCTAACTTCATCCTGAATGTTATATTATTATAAAGAAACAACGTGAAATTTATTCCTGTGTGTTATGGGGCAACAGGAGGAGGAGGCTAGAATCAAACAGAATTTAATGTTGCCATAGCCTTCTGTGTATAGTTAGCCACTCAGACTAAACTAAACCTTTGCAGGTAGTTGATTTATTCTTTTGCAGATAAACCTTTATAAGCAGCTATGACCTCTTGAACATTAACTGTTTAGATACAGCACTATCCTCCTCTTGTAGATTAACCCTTTAAAAGCAGCTGGATGCTATTTTTTTCTCTGGGCTGCATAATACACTGGGACATCTCATTTCATGATAAATATATATATTTGGTATGACGTAATGTTCATGCTTATGGTGAGAGGTGAAGAAAATTTTGACCTAATGTTTTGTTGATTGAAACTTTACTCTGAACAGGGAGCAATGTTTCTTGGCCACAGAACTTGACAGAGATGTTTTGTGATTACAGTTTATTTGAAAAATACTTTGTTACCATAAGACAGTTATGAGTAGTGTTGAGCGAGCATGCTCGACACTGCTTGGTACTCGCCCGCGCATCACGCTTCTCGGGATGTTCGGCGAGCACCGAGCATTTCCGGGTTACTCGGGCGGGAGCTCGGGTCTCTGCCCTGCATGTTTGGCGCTCTTTACATAGCCAATGAACATGCAGGGATGGCCAGCCAGTCACTGTAATGCCGCAGCCATGTTGTTTGTGGGCATTATAGTGATTGGCTGGCCGCACAGCGTCACCTCGAGTATTTAAAACCGGGCGCCGCCATCTTAGACTCAGTCGCTCCGGATTAGACAGTGTAGGGACAGCGCTGCTGAGCTAGGGAGAGATTTTTCCTGCGAAATAGTTAGGGTAGAGTCTGTAAAGGCTGCCAGAACAACCAACAGTCCTTCTCAGGACGTATATCCATCCCAGATATCAGGCAGGCAGGCAGGCTGTATAGGAGACGCAGTGGTTATACCAGCAAACGCTGCATTACAGTCCTGTGTGCTCCTGTTTTTGAAATTGCTGGACTTAGCTCCAGGTCTCGGGGGCCAGGAAAAATCCTTTTTTTCATCTAAATCCTCTTTTTTTTTTCCTCCTTAACACTGTACAAATACCCGTCTTATTAACCTATTGGTGTCCCCCCCTCCCCGCAAAAAATACACAAATATATCTGTTGAAACGAGTCTGGTATAGGCCACAGAAACAGAAGTGTGGTTTTGCAGTTCCACGGGTCAAATCTCTGTATTATCCAGTTTTGGGCCTTTTGTATATAAAAAGAAACAGTTTGAGTGTGTCGCTCATTGTTCAGCTGCAAATCTATATATTTAAAAAAGTCTGGTATACACCAGTAAATTATAACTGTGGGTTTGCTGTTCCATGGTAAAAAATCTCTATTATCCTGCTTTTTCATTTTTTGCAGTAAAAAAAAAAATTTAATCGTGCCTCCCTGATTGTCCAGACACAAAAATATATCCGTTGAAAATAGTCTGTTGTAGGCCCGACAAATCCCAGTGTGGTTTTGCAGTTCCACGGGTCAAATCTCTGTAGTATCCAGTTTTGGGCCTTTTCTATCTAAAAAAAAAAAAATTGAGTGTGTCGCTCACTGTTCAGCCGCAAATCTATATATTTAAAAAAGTCTGGTATACACCAGTAAATTAAAACTGTGGTTTTGCTGTTCCACGGTAAAAAATCTCTATTATCCTGCTTTTCGCATTTTTTGCCTTAAAAAAAAACAATAGTGTCTCCTGACTGTTCTGACACAAAAATATATCTGTTGAAAATAGTCTGTTGTAGGGCCGACAAATCCCAGTGTGGTTTTGCAGTTCCACGGGTCAAATCTCTGTAGTATCCAGTTTTGGGCCTTTAGTATCTAAAAAGAAAAAAAATTTAGTGTGTCGCTCACTGTTCAGCCACAAATCTATATATTTAAAAAAGTCTGGTATACACCAGTAAATTAAAACTGTGGTTTTGCTGTTTCACGGTAAAAAATCTCTATTATCCTGCTTTTCGCTTTATTTGCCTTCAGAAAAACCAGTAGTGTCTCCTGACTGTTCTAACACAAAAATATATCTGTTGAAAATAGTCTGTTGTAGGCCCGACAAATTCCAGTGTGGTTTTGCAGTTCCACGGCTCAAATCTCTGTAGTATCCAGTTTTGGGCCTTTTGTATGTAAAAAAAAAAACAGTTTGAGTGTGTCGCTCACTGTTCAGCCGCAAATCTATATATTTAAAAAAAGTCTGGTATACACCAGTAAATTAAAACTGTGGTTTTGCTGTTCCACGGTAAAAAATCTCTATTATCCTGGTTTTCGCTTTTTTTGCCTTAAAAAAAACAGTAGTGTCTCCTGACTGTTCGGACACAAAAATACATCTGTTGAAAATAGTCTGTTGTAGGCCTGACAAATCCCAGTGTTGTTTAGCAGTTGCACGGGTCAAATCTCTGTAGTATCCAGTTTTGGGCCTTTTGTATCTGAAAAAAAAAAAAATTCAGTATGTCGCTCACTGTTCAGCCGCAAATCTATATATTTAAAAAAGTCTGGTATACACCAGTAAACAATAACTGTGGTTTTGCCATTCCACTGTAAAAAATCTCTATTATCCAGTCTTTGGTATTTTTTCCGTAAAGAAAAACAGTAATAGTTTATCCCTGATTTTTCTGATTGTATAAAATAGTCGGGAGTAGGCCAGAGAAATAGAACTGTGGTTTTCCTCTTCCACGGTTCTAATCTCCTTTTTATTACCCTTTTTCCATTGATAGTGCGAGTGTAAGCTATTTTACTTCCTTAGCAATGGGCAAGGCGAATGGCAAGGGACGTGGAAGTGGACGTTCTTGTGATGGTGCGTGCAGAGGACGGGGCCGTGGCCAAGGTGAAAATGTGCCACAACCAACAGCCACATCTTCTCGCTCCCACTTCTTGACCGAATTACTAGGGAAGCACAAAACAACACCAGTATTGCAAACTGATCAGTGTAAACAGGTTATTAATTGGATAGCAGATAATACTTCCAGTTACCTGAGCACCACCACCTCCGATCTGTCTTCCACAAGGTCAAATGTTAGTAGCCGTGAGTCTCGACCGCATACTCCTCCTCACCCTGATGCTCCTTCCTCCCACCATGCCGAGTGTCGTCAGACAGCAACTGATCCCACACTTAGACACTCTGAAGAGCTTTTCACTTGTCCATTTCCATATTTATGCCCCTCGCCTGCTCCGCTTGAAGTGATGGAAGAGGAGATCCCATGTAGCGATGCTCAAATATTTGAACAGCCACGGCCAAAGGAAGTCGACGCTGGCAATTTGTCACAAGAGGTGGACGATGACGAGACACAATTGCCAGGAAGTGAGGAGGAGGATCATGGTGCGCAAGTGGAAGAGGAGGAGGTGGTGGATGATTTAGTAACTGACCCAACGTGGCAGGAGGACATGCAGAGCGAGGCCAGCAGCACACAGGGGGAGGGAGGCAGAGTACCCCAACAGGCAGGAAGAAGCAGTGTGGTGGCCACAGACAGAAGGTGTCCAACCGTTCCCCGTAACACCAACACGAGGGACGTTGCCAGTACAAGCGGTTGGTCTTCCAGAGTGTGGAACTTTTTTAAAGACTCTGCTGATAACCCCAAAAAGGCCATTTGTACCACCTGCCATGCCAGCATCAGCAGAGGTGACAAAACTACCAGCATGACCACCACCTGCATGATCAGGCATATGGCAGAAAAGCACCCGACTTTGTGGGGCGAACCCCAGGGTCCACGACCAGTGTCAGCGGGTGTCACCACTGCTTCTTCCGCTTTTGTGCGTGCAATAGAACCCCCTGTTGTGTGTGCAAGGCAATCCCCTGTCCATACTGCATGTAAAGATGCCCCCTCCTCTCAGTCTTCACTTGTTATGGCAGTTTCTCAAGAAACAGCATTAACGTCCACGTCCACGTCCCACCCCAGCGTTCAATTGTCCATATTCCAGACCATTGAACGAAAGCGGAAATTCGCAACTAACAGGCCACAGTCCTAAATTCACATATTTCACGACTGCTTGCGTTGGAAATGCTGCCTTTTTAGGCTGGTGGAGACGGAATCCTTTCGCAACCTTATGGCGGTGGCCGTCCCTCGGTACTTGGTCCCAAGCCAACACTATTTTGCCTGGTGTGCCATCCCCGCACTACACAAGCTCGTGTCCCAAAACATCTGCCATGCCCTCAACAACACAGTTACTGGGAGAGTCCACCTGACAATGGACACGTGGACAAGTGCTTGTGGCCAGGGACTGTACATCTCCCTGACAGCACACTGGGTAAACATAGAGGAAGCCGGGACCCAGTCGGACCTTGGGACGGAACACATACTCCCCACACCGAGGATTGCGGGCCCTATGTCAGTCAGAGTTGCCCCCACAGTGTAAAGCTCCTCCGCATCATCATCCTCCTCCTCCTCCTCATGCTCAGCCTCCACATCAGTTACAAGCTGGAAGCACTGCAGTACTGCCTCCGCCAAGCGGCAACAGGCTGTGCTGAAACTCAGAAGCTTAGGTGATAAACCTCAGACTGCTTGTGAGTTGTGGACAGCTGTGAAAGAGCAGGCAGATCTGTGGCTGAGACCGCTGAACCTACATCCAGGCATGGTCGTGTGTGACAATGGCCGTAACCTGGTGGCGGCTCTGAGGCGAGGCGAGATCACACACGTACCATGCCTGGCTCATGTGCTTAACCTCGTGGTTCAGCGGTTTCTTAAATCGTACCCCGAGTTGCCAGATCTGCTCGTGAAAGTACGCCGCCTGTCAGCTCATTTTCGCAAGTCGGCTACAGCTTCCGCCGCCCTTGCTGTGTTGCAGCTGCGTTTGCAGCTTCCGGCACACCGACTGGTGTGTGATGTCCCCACACGTTGGAACTTTACCCTCCACATGTTGCTAAGGATTTGTGAGCAGAAGAGAGCAGTTGTGGAGTACCAGCTGCAACAAGGCCGTCGATATTCAGGTCAGACTCCACACATAAGACCTAAGGAGTGGAATTGGATGTCTGACATATGTACCATCCTGACAAACTTTGAGGAGGCCACCAAGATGGTGAGTGGCGATGACGCCATCTTTAGTGTCAGCATCCCACTTGTCTGTCTTTTTCAACGCTCTCTGCAGAGAATTAAAGAGGAGGCATTGCAGCCAGAGTATGATGATCGTGCATTGGGGGATAATGAGGGAGAGGAGGAGGAGGAGGAAGAACAGGAGCTGGTATCATGCGCTGTAGACGGTAGTACATCTACAACTGTCATACCGTCGGTTCAGCGTGGGTGGCATGAGGACGGGGGGGGGGAGGAGGAGAGCATGGTCAGTCGTCATCTTGGTGAGGACATGGAAATCTTGCCCGTTACCAGTCTGGCACGCATGGCTGACTTTATGTTACGCTGCCTTAACCGTGACCCTCGCGTTGTCAAAATGTTGGGTGACAGTCATTACTGGTTGGTGACACTTTTAGACCCCCGCTACAAGGAGAACTTTCACTCTCTTATTCCTGAGGTGGAGAGGTCTACAGAAATGTGGCAGTACCAGAAGGCCCTTGCTGCAGAACTGCTAAAAAAATTCCCATCTGAACACGCTAGCGGTAAAGGTCACAGTTCGTTGCTGCCCAACCAAGGCGTACAGGCAAGAGAGATGCAACTCCAATCCAGCAGAGGCAGGGGAACACTGTCAACGTTCTGGGACAGTTTTCTCAGACCCTCCCTTCGGACAGACCCTGAGGCGCGGGGTACTCTCACAAGGAGTGGAAAGTTTCAAAAGATGGTGAGGGAGTACCTTGCCGACCGTACCAGCGTCCCCCGTGATTCCTCTGTGCCTTTTAATTATTGGGTATCCAAGCTGGACACTTGGAATGAACTCGCTCTGTACGCCTTGGAAGTCCTGGCCTGCCGTGCCCCTAGCGTGTTATCGGAGCGTGTTTTTAGTGAAGCTGGGGGAATTATAGCTGATAAGCGCACTCGCCTGTCAACTGACAATGCTGACAAGCTGACCCTTATCAAAATGAACAAGGGCTGGATTGCGCCAGACTTCTCATCACCACCAAATGACAGCAGAGTAACATAAAGTCAAATCCACTGTGTTATTTCGGGAGGTGCATTCACATGCACCGCTTCACACCCACACATGGGTATACACTTCCTCATTTCGGCTGTTTTATGTTCTGCTCATTATCCTCAGACTCCACCACCACTATACCACCAGAGTGACCGTGGTCCATGTTGCCATTATTGAAAGTTCCTCCATCCTGATTTTTGTCAGCTTTTGCTTGGAAGGCATAAGTAAAGACTATTAAAGACCCACTCCCCAATAATGGGAATAATATTTTTAAGATGCTGTACTGTATGGCTCTTCCAAGGGGCATTAAAACCGTCTTGCTATACCACTCTGACCTCCACGTCTCTTGTAAAGGGCAATTTAACCGTCTTGCTATACCACTCTGACCTCCACGTTTCTTGTAAGGGGCATTAAAACTGTCTTGTTATACCACTCTGACCTCCACGTCTCTTGTAAGGGGCATTAAAACCGTCTTGTTATACCACTCTGACCTTCACGTCTCTTGTAAGGGACATTAAAACCGTCTTGTTATATTACTCTGACCTCCACGTCCCTTCTGAGGGGCATTAAAAGCGTCTTGTTATACCACTCTAACCTCCACGTCTCTTCTGAGGGGCATTAAAAGCGTCTTGTTAAGCTACTAGGACCTCCACGACTCTTTGAACGGGCATTGCATTTCCTCATAATTTTTGGAAGCTTTTGCTTGGAAGGCATAAGCAAATACTATGGGTGACCCACTTCCCAATAATGTGACTTATGTTTGTAATATGCTGTACTGCATGGCTCTTGTAAGGGGCATTGCAAGTTGCTCCGTCCTAATTTTTGTAAGCTTTTGCTTGGAAGACATAAGCAAATACTATGGGAGACCCACTCCCCAATAATGGGACTTATGTTTGTAATATGCTGTACTGCATGGCTCTTGTAAGAGGCATTGCAAGTTGCTCCATCTTAATTTTTGGAAGCTTTTGCTTGGAAGGCGTAAGCAAATACTATGGGAGACCGAATCCCCAATAATGTGACTTATGTTTGTAATATGCTGTACTGCATGGCTCTTGTATGGGGCATTAAAACCGTCTTGTTAATCTACTGTGACCTCAACGTCTCTTCCAAGGGGCATTAAAACCATCTTGTTAAACCACTCTGAACTCCACAGCTCCTCTAAGGGGCATTAAAACTGTCTTGTTAAGCTACTGTGACCTCAACGTCTATTCCACAGGGCATTGATATTGTATTTTTATTCCACTGTAACTTCCACCACTCTTCCAAGGGGCATTAAAACCGTCTTGTTAAGCTACTGTGACCTCCACGTCTCTTCCAACGGGCAATAAAACCGTCTTGTTAAACCACTCTGAACTCCATAGCTCTTCCAAGGGGCAATAAAACCATCTTGTTAAGCTACTGTGACCTCCACGTCTCTTCCACGGGGAATTGATATTGTCTTTTTATTCCACTGCGACCTCCACTACTCTTCCATGGGGCATTAAAACCACCTTGTTAAGCTACTGTGACCTCCATGTCTCTTTCAAGGGGCATTAAAACCATCTTGTTAAACCACTCTGAACTCCACAGCTCTTCCAAGGGGCATTAAAACCGTCTTGTTAAGCTACTGTGACCTCCACGTCTCTTCCACGGGGCATTGATATTGTCTTTTTTTTCCACTGCGACCTCCACCACTCCTCCAAGGGGCATTAAAACCATCTTGTTAAGCTACTGTGACCTCCACGTCTCTTCAAAGGGGCAATAAAAGCATCTTCTTAAGCCACTCTGAACTCCACAGCTCTTCCAAGGGGCATTGAAATGTTGCTTTTAACTACCTTACCTCTAATGTCCACGACTCTTCCAACGGGCATTGCATTTCCTCCTAATTTTAGTCAGCTTTTGCTTTTCAATTCAAAGGTGAAAACTAAGGGAGACCCACTCCTCAATAATGGGTAGCAGGTTTTCAGTACGCTGTAATCCACGTCTGTTTCAAGGGTCATTGCAGTTCCTCATAATTTCTGGAAAGCCTTCCATTTACTGCTTAGGCCAACAGTGCACAGGAGACCCAGTTGCAATAAATGGAAAAAAAGGTTTAGTTAAGGCCCTCTGACCTCCATGTCATTTCCAAGGGGCATTGGAGTGCCTCAAAATTTTTGGTAGGCATTGCACTCACAATATGCCCTATAACTGTGTAGCCGAACCGCTCCTTTTGTTACAGAAACATATTCTACAAGACATATGTGGTTGACTGGCCTGATATTGATGTGAATGGTAGAGATGAGCGTTGTTCTACTCGAACTGTTCGCCAATCTCAAATTCGAGCTGTTTTGGGCGGTGTTCGAGCCGTTCGGCGAACACGAACAATTTGAGAAAAATTCGGCTGTTCGAGGTTATGTTCGATAACTGTTCGTGCACCAAAATCATAACTGGATTTTTTTTCAGTAATGATGAAAATTAATGTTAATACGCAGTTTGAGTGTACAGCGGGGTGGGGGGAGGGGCAGGGGATGGATCTCTGCAGGAACAATGAAGATCTCCATTTTTTTTTCTCTTTCCCGCATTTGCAGTGGGGAGGTGCAATCTGTCAGCCTATCAGCAGCGCACACACGGAGCGAAGTGCTTTTTTTCACACAAGCAAGGGCATGTGTCATTGGCAGTGTATGTCACATGTCCTTGCCCTATAAGACCAAGCCATTTTCCCCGTCGCCACCATTTTCTCACTGCTGCAGCTGCGTGTTAGACGGCACCGCTGTTGCTGTGTGCGCTATACCTTGTTAATTTCAAGCCAATTTTCGCACAAATATACAGATAGCTTGGGAGTAGGGAATAGTTGTGATTGCAGTCCTTTTAAGGACTAGGTTACAGCATTTCCTACGACTTTTATCAGGGAGGTCTGTGCTCTTAAATAGATAGGTTGTGGGAGTAAAGACTAATTGTAATTGGAGTCCTTTTCAGGACTAGGTTACATGAGTTCCTATCAGTTTTTGCCAGGCAGGTCTGTGCCAGTGCTGTGCAAGTTTTTTTCACAGCATTTGGCTGAATCTAGCAAAGCTAATCCTTTTTGGCCTATTGCAGAGTGTGTTAGTCAGTGGAGTAGCCTATCTGTGTTGCAAGATATAACACCTGTGTATAGAATACCAATTTTTTTACTGCACCTAGTGAAGTAAAATCTTTTGGGCATAGCATCATTCTATTAGTCCATCTATACTGACCTCCATCAGGTTGCAAACTGAATATAATTTTTTTCTGCATCTAGCTCTGAAAAAATATTTGGGCTTCTAGCAGTGTGTGGGACTTGGTCTATTAGTCCATCTATACTGACCTCCATCAGGTTGCAAATTAAAAATAATTTTTTTCTTCATTTAGCTCTGAAAAAATATTTGGGCTTCTAGCAGTGTGTGGGACTTGTTCTATTAGTCCTTCTATACTGACCTCCAGCAGGTTGCAAATTGAATATAATTTTTTTCTGCATCTAGCTCTGAAAAAATAGTTGGGCTTCTAGCGGTGTGTGGGACTTGGTCTATTAGTCCATCTATACTGACCTCCATCAGGTTGCAAATTAAAAATAATTTTTTTCTGCATCTAGCTCTGAAAAAATATTTGGGCTTCTAGCAGTGTGTGGGACTTGGTCTATTAGTCCATCTATACTGACCTCCATCCGGTTGCAAATTAAAAATAATTTTTTTCTGCATCTAGCTCTGAAAAAATATTTGGGCTTCTAGCAGTGTGTGGGACTTGGTCTATTAGTCCATCTATACTGACCTCCATCAGCTTGCAAATTAAAAATAATTTTTTTCTGCATCTAGCTCTGAAAAAATATTTGGGCTTCTAGCAGTGTGTGGGACTTGGTCTATTAGTCCATCTATACTGACCTCCATCAGGTTGCAAATTAAAAATAATTTTTTTCTTCATTTAGCTCTGAAAAAATATTTGGGCTTCTAGCAGTGTGTGGGACTTGTTCTATTAGTCCTTCTATACTGACCTCCAGCAGGTTGCAAATTGAATATAATTTTTTTCTGCATCTAGCTCTGAAAAAATAGTTGGGCTTCTAGCGGTGTGTGGGACTTGGTCTATTAGTCCATCTATACTGACCTCCATCAGGTTGCAAATTAAAAATAATTTTTTTCTGCATCTAGCTCTGAAAAAATATTTGGGCTTCTAGCAGTGTGTGGGACTTGGTCTATTAGTCCATCTATACTGACCTCCATCAGGTTGCAAATTAAAAATAATTTTTTTCTGCATCTAGCTCTGAAAAAATATTTGGGCTTCTAGCGGTGTGTGGGACTTGGTCTATTAGTCCATCTATACTGACCTCCATCAGGTTGCAAATTAAAAATATTTTTTTTCTGCATCTAGCTCTGAAAAAATATTTGGGCTTCTAGCAGTGTGTGGGACTTGGTCTATTAGTCCATCTATACTGACCTCCATCAGGTTGCAAATTAAAAATAATTTTTTTCTGCATCTAGCTCTGAAAAAATATTTGGGCTTCTAGCAATGTGTGGGACTTGGTCTATTAGTCCATCTATACTGACCTCCATCAGGTTGCAAATTAAAAATAATTTTTTTCTGCATCTAGCTCTGAAAAAATATTTGGGCTTCTAGCAGTGTGTGGGACTTGGTCTATTAGTCCATCTATACTGACCTCCATCAGGTTGCAAATTAAAAATAATTTTTTTCTTCATTTAGCTCTGAAAAAATATTTGGGCTTCTAGCAGTGTGTGGGACTTGTTCTATTAGTCCTTCTATACTGACCTCCAGCAGGTTGCAAATTGAATATAATTTTTTTCTGCATCTAGCTCTGAAAAAATATTTGGGCTTCTAGCAGTGTGTGGGACTTGGTCTATTAGTCCATCTATACTGACCTCCATCAGGTTGCAAATTAAAAATAATTTTTATCTGCATCTACAGTACCTCTGAAAAAATATTTGGGCTTCTAGCAGTGTGTGCGACTATTTGTATTAGTCCATCTATACTGACCTCCATCAGGTTGCAAATTCAAAATAATTTTTTTCTGCATCTAACCCAGCCAATAGTTTTGGCCTAATACCACAGTTTGGCCACTCAGCTCTGCTCGGTTACCATCCATTGTTTTTTTGTGCAAACAACTCCAGAGTTGTGAATTAGTTAACCACCAAAATGAGTGGAAAAAGGCCTGCTGCTGGTGGAAAGGGGAATAGGCGTGTTGGGAAGGGGAAAAAAGGTTGTGTCCGTGGGGTAGGTGTTAAAGCAACAGTAACATCTGCAGAAGAAAGACCATCTTCCAGCCAAACTAAAATGTCTACTTCTTTTAGCGGACAATGTGATAAGATCCCTTTCTTACGGCCACGCCAATCGCTACAAATTCCAGATGAGGCACAAAAACAGCAGGTGCTTCAACGGATATCAAGTGCTCCTTTAAGTGGGCTCTCCTCCACATCAACTTCAACATCACAAATACTCCAGTCCTCAAAGGTGTCACCCAAATCGCACTTGCTTCCTCACAGCTCCCAAATCTCCAGCTGCCCGTCTGAGTATGAGGTAGAACAGATGGTTGAGTCTGCAGAGCTGTTTACTCATACTATAGCCTGGGAATCAGAGGTCGACTCCAGCGCTTCTGTGAATCCAGACGAGGAAATGATCTGCACTGATGCCCAGAATCTTTATGAGTCGGATCCAGGACCAGACGCAGAAGGTTCTGACCATAATGTAGACCCTCATTCCCAAACTGTAACTCCTGTTGGTGGAGACAATGAGGAAGACGATGATAAGACTCAAATACCTGATTGGAGCGACAACTGTAGTTTTTTGTCAGGGCAGGAACAGGTTGGCTCTGAGGACGACGGGTGTGATAACGCACAGGGTGATGATGATGAGGTCGGAGATCCCACTTACTGTCAACCCACAGTCAGCCAAGAGATGAGGTCAGCAGAGGAGGTGGAGGAAGATGCTAGTGACAACGAGGTCAGGTTGCGCCTTCCTGGACAGAGACGTAGTACTGGAAGCACGTCAACAACTGCATCCTCAAACACAACTCTGCCTCTCACCACAAGTCGTGGTGGCTCTTCAGGTCGCATGGGTGCTAAGCCTTGCATAGCCTGGGCATTTTTTCAGATCGATAAAGATGACCCAACTCGTGTTATCTGTAACATTTGTCAGCAAAAGCTAAGTAGAGGCCAAAAAATACATAGTTTGAGTACTTCATGCATGAACCGGCACATGGACATGAAGCATAAGTTGCAGTGGGAAGCTCAGTGTGCTACAATGCGGCCTAGCCGGCCGGGCCAATCACCGTCTGCCATATCTTGTGCATCCGCGGCCTCTTCATCCTCTGTGACTGGGGGGACAGCAGTCACACCTGTTTTGGGGCGCAGACCTGCCACCTCTTTACCCGCAACAGCCAGCGTGATTGGCAGGTCATCATTTTCTTTGGAGGTGGTAACACCAGCTGGTGTTGAGCGCTGTCCGACATCGATAGCACCACCTTTGGATCAAGGCAACCTAACATGTCCGCCTGCATCTTCCTCACAGACCGGCAGTTTGCCGGGGACACCCTTATCAACCCCGTCTAAGCACAATAGCCAGCCCTCGGTCCCTCAGATGTGGACAAGTAAAAGACCATTTCCTCCTAGCCATGAGAAAGCTAAGAGGTTGAATTTCACCATCTGCAAGCTCTTGGCTACAGAAATGCTGCCTTTCCGCCTGGTGGACACAGAGGATTTTCGAGACCTTATGTCCGTCGCAGTGCCCCAGTACCAGATGCCCAGTCGGCACTACTTCTCAAAGAAAGGTGTGCCTGCGCTCCACCAGCATGTCGCACACAACATCACCGCTTCTTTGAGAAACTCTGTGTGTGACAGGGTGCATTTCACCACAGACACTTGGACGAGTAGGCATGGACAGGGGCGTTACATGTCGCTGACTGGGCACTGGGTAACTATGGTGACAGCAGGACAAGGGGCTGCTGTCCAAGTCTTGCCGTCCCCACGAGTTGTGCGTCAATCCTCTTTATGTCAAAGTTCCTCCACTGCTTCTGCCTCCTCAACCTCCTCTCGGTCTTCCACCTGCACCCAAAGCCTGTCTGGTCATGCCACAAGCTTTCTAACTGCGCAGAAGGGATCCTGCACACCTCCTTACTATGCTGGCAGTAGGGCTCAACGTCATCAGGCGGTTTTTACATTGAAATGTCTGGGAAATGTGAGTCACACAGCTGAGGAGTTGTGGTCAGCTCTGGAGAACCAATTTCATGAATGGTTGTCTCCACTGGACCTGAAACCAGGGAAGGCCGTGTGCGACAATGCTGCAAACCTGGGTGCGGCCCTTCGCCGGGGCAATGTCACACACGTGCCTTGTATGGCTCACGTGTTGAACCTGGTTGTCCAGCAATTTTTAGCCCACTATCCCAGACTAGATGGCCTTCTGCAGAGGGCACGGTCGCTGTGTGCTCACTTCCGCCGTTCGCATCCCGCAGCTCAGCGACTTACATCTCTACAGAAGTCGTTGGGCCTGCCACTTCACCGGCTAAAATGCGATGTGCCTACCCGGTGGAATTCAACTCTGCACATGTTGCAGCGACTGTGGCAGCACCGACAAGCCCTGGTGCAATACGTTCTGACGTATAGCCTGGGCCAACGAGATTCAGAGGTGGGGCAAATCACGCTGGAGGAGTGGTCTCAGATCAGGGACCTATGCACCCTTCTGCACAGTTTTGAAATGGCGACGAAGATGTTTAGTGCTGACGATGCCATTATCAGCATGACTATTCCGGTGATTTACATGCTGGAGCACATGTTAAACAGAATTCGGAGTCAGGTGGTGGCACAAGAGGAGGTGGAGGAAGTAGAGGAGGAGGAGTTGTATGCGGAAGGGCTAACATCTGCAAGGTCCAGACGGTCGGCAGCACCAAGGCGGCAGGCATGTGAGGGTGGGGGAGATGGTTTTACCAGGGCGCATGGTAGCAGCCAAACTAGTGAGGAAGGTGCAGGAGCCCAGGAAGAAGTGGAGGACGAACTGATGGAAGACTCATCAGATGAGGGAGACCTTGATCACATTTCTGTTGTGCGAGGTTGGGGGGAGAGGACAGAGGAAGGAAGCATGATTGTTACCTCGCCACCAACACAACAGGGACTTGGTGCTCCTGGATGCGCAACACACATGAGTGCCTTCTTGCTGCACTACCTGCAACATGACCCTCGAATTGTGAGAATTAGAAATAATCCTGACTACTGGGTTGCCACACTGTTAGATCCCCGGTACAAAAGTAAATTTGCAGAAATTATTCCTGCCATAGAAAGGGATGCACGCATGCAGGAGTATCAGCAGAGACTGTTGCAGAATCTTACATGTGCTTTTCCACAAAATACCAGTGGTGCACGTAGTGAATCTCACAGTTCCAACTTGCCAACCGTGGGACCGTCAAGTGTTCAGCACTCAAACCGTAACAGAACCACAGTATCTGCTGGTAACATCAATTTTGCGGAATCATTTCACCACTTTTTTAGCCCATCCTTTGCAAGGCCACAGGAGACAAGAAGTCTGACACATAGTCAACGCCTAGAGACGATGGTACAGGAGTATCTCCAAGTAAACATTGAAGCCACGACTGTGTCACTGGACCCTTGCTCTTTTTGGGCTTCCAATCTGGATAAATGGCCGGAGCTAGCCACTTACGCCTTGGAGATCTTGTCATGCCCCGCAGCCAGCGTTCTGTCTGAACGTGTGTTCAGCGCTGCTGGTGGTGTGCTGACAGATAAGCGCACGCGGCTCTCCACTGATAATGTAGACAGACTCACGTTCATAAAGATGAACAAATCATGGATCCGAAACGACTTTTCTACCCCTGTGTCATCCTGGAGAGAGTAAAAGCTTGATGATTGGTTAAAATCACCCTACCAACCGTTTTAAGCTTTCAAATTACTAATCATGTTTATCTGTATCTTGACTGGAAAATAATTTGGGCTTTGTAGCAGTGTGCAGCACTGATCCTATTAGGCCATCTATACTAAAGCTTCACCAGATTTAAAATTAAAAATAATTTTTAGCTGCATCTAGCCCGGAAAATAATTTTGGGGCTCCGAGATGCGCAAGGCACATAAGTGCCTTCTTGCTGCACTACCTGCAGCATGACCCTCATATTGTCAGAATTCGAAGTAATCATGACTACTGGGTTGCCACACTCTTAGATCCCCCAAACTTTTCGATCAACCTTTTCATTTTAATAAAGACCAAAAAAATGGTCATTTTTGAAATTATAAGCATTAGCAGGTTGTTAGAAACTGAAATCAAACAGTTTTCAACTCAAAACTTTATTCTAGGTGATGTTACATTTTCACATAGGACCCCTTGTTCGAAAGGAGCTTCTGAACTCTCTCGTCCATTGAATTTGTCAGGTTTTGGATGGTTTCTGCTTCAATTGTTTTGCATGAGGACAGAATACCCTCCCAGAGCTGTTGCTTAGATGTGAACTGCCTCCCGCCATCATAGACACTCCTTTTAATGATGCTCCAAAGGTTCTGAATGGGGTAGAGGTCAGGGGAGCATGGGGGTCACACCATAAGTTTGTCCCCTTTTATGCCCATATCAGCCAGAGATGCAGATGTTTTATGTGCAGCATGAGATGGTGCATTATCATGCAGAAAAATGATCTTGCTGTGAAATACACGGTTCTTCTTCTTGAACCATGGCAGGAAGTGCTGTTTGAGAAAATCCACATACATTATGGAGTTCATCTTTAGCGCCTTCAGGGATCCTAAAGGGGCCGACAATCTCTCTCCCCATGATTCCAGCCCAAAACATTACTCCACCTCCTCCTTGTTGGCGCTGTAGCCGTGTTTGCGTGGGGTGTCCATCAACCAGCCATCCTCCACTCCATCCATCTGGACCATCGAGCGCTGCACGGCACTCATCCGTGAACAAAACAGTTTTGAAATCAGTCTTCATGTAATGTTTGGCCCACTGGAGCCGTTTCTGCTTGTGTGAAGTGGATAGAGGAGGTCGACATGATGGCGCATGCACAGCTGCAAACCTCTGAAGGACCCTGCATCTTGTTGTTCGGGGGACGTTGGAGGCACAAGCAGCTTCAAAAACTTGTCTGCTGCTATGACAAGGCTTTTTTGCCGCTGCTCTTTCAACCTGACGTAATTGCCTGTAGGAAAGAGTCCTCAATTTGCCCTTATCAGCACGCACACGTGTGTACTGTGAATCAGCTACATACTTCTTGATTGCCAAGACACTTCATCCTGATCATCGCACAATGTTGATTGTAGTCATGCCTTGACCTAAACACTCCACAATTTGTTGCTTCTCAGCAGCCGACACATCCTTTTTCTTTCCCATTTTGGCAGAAAATGTAGGCTGCTTAATAATGTGAGAGAGCCTTCTTAAGTAGTCTTGCCTTTCTTTGGACACACCTGCCAAACTAATTAGCACAGGTGTCTGCAATTGCTTACAGTGATATAAAGAGCCCTGACACACATCACCATCAATGAGTTTAACTGACAAACAAACAAATTCTTCCCTTATCACTCCTAAACACTTTTTGTATAATAATTTGGAACGCAGTGTACATGTGCTTTTCCACAAAACACCAGTGGTTCACGTAGTGAATCTTACAGTTCTAACTTGCCAACCGTGGTCTGTATGGAGTTGTTCAATAAAGGGCCCAAAATTAAGATAACATAGATGGGAGAGGTCTCTATGAATAGGAATTCCTAAGTATTTGATACCCTGTGAGGGCCAGGCAAAGGGAAAGTTGGACTGGATGGAATCCTATATGGATTTGGGGAGGGAGACATCGAGGGCCTCAGACTTCGCTGCATTGATTTTAAAATTTTACCATGTAACAAAGTGATCTAGTTCAGCCATAACAGCATGGATGGATATATGTGATTGAGTGATATATACTAGGACATCATCAGCAAATAGAGAGCACTTGTACTCGGTGCCTCCCACCTCAATCCACCTAATATTGGGGTTATGGCGAATTGATGAGAGCAGGTGCTCCGTCACTAGGATGTATAAGAGAGGGGACAGAGGACATCACTGCCTTGTCCCATTGGTGATTGTGAAAGGTCATGAAAATGTTCTGACGCACCCCCTGGGCCTTGGGACACCCGGAGCCGGACCCTTTTTGGTGGATGCTGGTGGTTGTAGTCTTCGTGGCGGCGACCCAGTTCCGTGGCTCAGGGCGGTCAAACTAGTGGCGGAACTATTTATGTGGTTTTCATGTTTAAATGTCCGACTACGCCACCCGTGGATTGCGGTCAGAGTGAACCGCCGCTACAGGGCAGACCACTGAGGCTGGTGTTGTGGGTGCAGCAGAGCGTAGCATAACTCCCCACGGGAGGAGTGTAGCCTCAGGGCAGTGTATGCGGAGGATGGGGGTGATGGTGCAGGGCAGCAGCAGTAACGACACGGAGTCAGTGATGCAGTTCAGGGCCTTTACTCACAGTTCTTATTATCCAGACCACGTCTGCAGGTAACGGCTGCCCACGTCGTACTGTGCTCACCAGGTGAGGGGCTCAGACAACTCCCAGACAACTTTGGAGCACTTCACAGGACCCCCTTTGTGTGTCCTTTGTCTGGCCTTTCTTACCAACACTTCTGTCCGGCTGCCTCGGGCCTCCTCTTGGTAAACTTGGCGCCAGTTTCCCTGACCCTATGTGGTGCCTTCCTAGCGGGTGTAGCGAGGGGCTGCGCCACATAAAATGTCAGAGCCTCCGGTTTCTAGCTGAGGGTCGTTTCCTGCCTCCACTAGTTCGGGGACCGGTCTCCCCCTTTGGCCTGACCCCTCCACGCAGGTGGATTCGGGCGTGCGGTGGCGACTCGCCCGTCCGCACCCCTGGGATCCCTTCATTCCTCGTTCCTGGAGCCTTCTCCGCTCCTCTTCCTTCCTTCTCCCTCTTCCAGGCCTGGGCCTCTGTTACTAGGCCCGCCTCCGGAGCAGAGCTCATGCAGAGCCCCTGCTCCCTGCCACTTCTGCTCAGACTTCTCTGCACTGAACTAAGATGGTGCCCACCTTTTATAATCCCTTCTCAATGCACCCAGGAACTGCTTCCTCCCTGCTCCTGCACTACAGGGTTCCCCTTCCTCAGTGTTCCCTCCCCCCACTCCAGCCAGGGACAGGGACTGTCGTGCCCATCTCAGGGGCATATTGGTCGCCCTGCCCCACGGCAATGTGGTGTAATGCATGCAGGTGTCGGGTCCTGATCCACACTCCATCCTTACCTGAGAGTGAGATATCACACCTCTGGGTGAGGTGCAATACGTCTGTAGCAACCGAGCCCTCAGGGTGCTACAGTTCCATTTATCTTCAGCCTAGGTGACGTATTGCGATACAGGGCCGTGATTTTGGCTATAAAAGGGTCCCCTAGACCCCTACCCCAAGCTTTTTAAGAGAATCATATATGGCGTGCCAGGAGACTCTATGGAATGCTTTCTCAGCATCCAACGAGAGTATCTAATTACAAATTTTTAACTGCATCTAGCCCAGGAAATACTTTGTGCCTAGTAGCAGTGTCTGCTAGTGAGCAGATTATCCCGGCTGTTAAGCAAGCTGCACCACCTGTAGTTTAGACACTTAATTTTTTCAAAGGAAATGCTTCGGGACCATGGGATACTTAGTGAAGAGCATCAGGAGGCACCCCAAGGCATAGGGGCTGGGACTGGCAGTAGGATGCCTTGCGGTGGACAGCCGAGCTCGATCCTTATAAAAGCTTTTTAACTGCAGCAGCTTTAGTGGACGCTACTGGAGCTGGAATTACCGCGGCTGCTGGCATGAGACTTGCCCTCCAATAGATCCTTGTAAATGGATTTAAAGTGTATTCATTCAAATTAGAGAGACAATTTAAATTAAAAAGCTTAGAGCTGCCTCCACCACAGGGGGGCTCGCTCGACCCACCAGCGGACAGGCACCAGTATTGGGAGAGGGGGGCTGGCCGTCAGGGTTCACCGCGGCTCTGGCACAAACCCGGCGACACGGAGGTGGCACGGGCAGGAGCGGACTGGCCGTGTCGGCTTCTCACTTTTTGGATTTTAGAAGGGCATGACATGCCTATATCTGTGTCTCCCCCTCCTTTTACTCCTCCACCTCTTTTATTTTCGCATGACTATATGTACTTGTCACTTTTCCATGTGTTAGTTATGTCTTCTGAGCAGTTTGTCAGCTTTTGGACACCTTTGAAGGTGTTTTCTATGTGTTTCTATGTGTTTTTGTTTGCCTGCCATTGGTTTTAACGGTGTTCGAAGGTGTTCGACGAACAGTTCGACGAACAGTTCGGTGAACACACGGGTGTTCGACGAACCGAACCGAACTCGAACACTACGGGGGTGGCTCAACACTAGTGAATGGTCCCTGTTCCTCCTGCTCTTTCTCCTTTGCCACTACCTCATCCATCATTTATCACCTGAAGCTTTGTTTTAACGGGAGTCATAGAACTTGGATAGTAGCAGGAAAACATCCAGCAATCCTCGGAGGAGGTAGGATATGCGCCAAAACACTGACCACCTCAGGCCTAGCCGCTACTACATACATGCGCTTGCATTCCTTGAAAACAAAGCAGATGCTAACTTCTATCATACTCATCATGCTCCTCACCTTGGCAATCTCAACTCCCCTGATGGAGAAGCCAGGGCCCACCGGAGAAGTCGGGTTCTCGGGTGGGCTCGTCCAATGCTGCCCTAAAGCAGGCCAGTATAAGAAAAGTGTGTGGGGATGTTCCGTGGAGAAATCGGGGCGGCTGGGGACCGTTTATGGACACCCTGCCGCCCCCAGACGGCTGGGGACCGTGTGTGGACATCCGGCTGTGGGGCGGCTGGGGACCGAGTGTGGACACCCGGCCGCCCCTGGCGGCTGAGGACCGAGCGTGGACACCCGGCCGCTGGGCGGCTGGGGACTGAGTATGGATAAAAGGGCTGCCGATGCAGCCATGACATGGTGGCTGGCGTCTGCCTCCACATGCCTAAAAGGCCCAATTTCAAGTGCAAGCAAGCTAGCAGTATGGTATTGCAGCCTGGGGGTGGGTGGGTGGCAGGTTGCACACTCTCGCTTGCATTCCAACAAAACAAAGCAGATGCTAACTTCTATCATCATCATGCTCCTCACCTTGGCACAAACAACTCCCCTGATGGAGATGCCAGGGCCCACCGGAGGAGTCGGGTTCTCTGGTCAGCTCGTCCAATGCTGCCCTAAAGTAGGCAGGGCTAAGAAAAGTCTGTGTGGATGTTCCGCGGAGAAATCGGGGTGGCTGGGGACCGTTCATGGACACCCGGCCGCCCCAGGCGGCTGGGGACTTTGAGTGGACACCCGGCCGCGGGGCGGCTGGGGACAGAGTGTGTACACCCGGCCACCCCCTGGCGGCGGGAGACCGTGTGTGGACACCCGGCCGCAGGGCGGCTGGGGACCGAGTGTGGACACCCGGCCGCCCCTGGCGGCTGGGGACCGAGTGTGGACACCCGGCCGCCGGGCGGCTGGGGACTCAGTATGGATACCTCGCTGCCGAAGCAGCCATGAGGTAGTGGCCAGCTTCGGCCTCCTCAAAACTAAAAGGCCTCATTTCAAGTGCAAGCTAGCAGTATGGTATTGCAGCCTGGGGGTGGGTGGGTGGTTGGCTGCATATTTGCGCTTGCATTGCAAGGAATGGGGGAGGTTCAATTGAACACTGCCCTGGGACAAGGACTTGCACGGGGATAGTTGCAAGTCTGCATCTTCTGATGCGGCAAGGATCACTTCTGATGGGCACACTTTTAGGCAATGACCTGGGAGTCAGAGATGCTTCCAGGGGTCTTCCTCATGCTGCCCCCATGTCTTTTCAGCACTGTATGCATGTGTCACACATCACATGACCAGATAAGGTTGTAAAATGTTAAAATGACATTTCCCAGTGAATGCATTTGTCACAGTTGAAAGCAATACAAAAGTGCAAAATAGCATAAAAAATGCTACTTGTGAACATAGCCCAAGGTGTGGAGGAGTATTTTTGTTTTTGGTTATTTATTTTACCTTATACACAAGTCTTTATCCTGGAAAAGAAATTCCTTAACATATTTCACAGGAAAAAAGTTTCACTTTCGTTTTTGAACGTTTTATTATGAGCCTGTAAAAGTGGCTTAATATCTCTGAACACGTTGTTGACAACAGTGACCTGGGGGTCAGAAATGGTTCCTGGGGCGATCCCCATGCTGTCGCCATGTCATTTGAGCACTGTCACTGTCGTTTTGGGCACTTTTTAGGCTTTCTACAGACTGCCGAGGGTGCCGCCGCAAAAATGCTCGGGTCTCCCATAGACTAACATTGGGCTCGTTGCTCGGGTCGAGCACTAGTTATGAGTAAACCAAATGCTGAGCATACAAAAGGCTGAAATCAGTGGTTTGCAATGGTATACATTTATGCATAAGAATTTGTCTGCAACCTCTCCATCTGGATACATTGGAAAGCAGCAGGAAGTGGTCCAAAACCACACAACCAGGATAGTGACTAGAGATGAGCGGTGTTCGACTAGAACTGTTCCTACGCTGTCAGTGACGTGCATGAGGTGAGCCGAGTTCATTGGACATGAGCTCACCTCATGCACGTCACTGACAGCGTGGTTAAATTCTCCTGCTCTCATCGCATGCGCAGGAGAATTCTCCCACGCTGTCAGTGACGTGCATGAGGTGAGCTGAGTTCATTGGACATGACCTCGGCTCATCTTTATGCCGTCACAGCGAGACACTGAGGAGCGCAGGCATGCCTGCGCTTCTCAGTGTCTGCGGCATGGCAAGCTGGATGGCAGCGTTCTGCTGCGGTCCAGCCTGTCATGTGAATGTAGCAGAGCTGTAGCTGTCGTGGGAACCATGGAAAGGTAAGGATGATGTTGTTTTATTATTTTACTTTTATTGCAGGTGATCGTTGGCTTCAGCTGGAATGGGCGTGATGGTAAGTATGGTTTAATTTAGAACAATAAAGAATTGTGTGTTTATTTCAATTAAAGGACTTTATTCTGGGTGTTTGTGGTTTTTTTTTAACTTTGACTATGGGGTTAGTAATGGGCGTGTCTTATAGACGCCTCTCCATTACTAACCTGGACTTGATGTCAGCTGGCATTATAAGCTGACATCAACCCCAGCCCTATTACTCCACTGCCACCGCTACAGGGCAGTGGGAAGAGCGAGGATAAGTGCCAGAATAGGCGCATCTTATGGATGCACCATTTCTGGGGCGGCTGGCGGCTGGTGTTTCTAGCCTGGGAGGGGGCCAATATTCATGGAACCCTTCCTGGGCTATTAATATCAGCCCCCAGCTGTCTGCCTAGCCTTTGCTAGCTATTAAAATAGGGGGAACCCCACATCATTCTTTTCGGGGTTCCCCATTTTAATAGCTAGTAAAGGCTAGGTATTCAGCTGGGGGCAGATAATAGTAGCCTGGAAAGCTCCGTGGGTATTACCCCCTTCCCAGGCTTCAAACATCTGCCCCAGCCGTCTGCTTAACCTCCGCTAGAGACTAAAATTACGGGGAACCCCACGCCAATTTTTTTTTTAATAAATCCTTTATTTTAACACTAAATGACAAGTACAGTAATCAACACTATCGCTGTACTTCTTATATATGTGACTGACATGTTTCTATCTATCTAATCTATGTGTGATGCTCTATTCTTTCTGTTCTAAATTGCCAGGTACCGATGCTGAATTGCCGGCCGGCTTTTTTAACGAGACGGTGCATGAAAACACTAATATTTTTTTTAATAAATCCTTTAACACTAAATGACAAGTACAGTAACCAACACTGTCACTGTACTTCTTATATATGTGACTGAAATGTTTCTATCTATCTAATCTATGTGTGATGCTCTATTCCTTCTTGTCTAAATTGTCGGGTACCGGTTTATGCCGCTGCTGAATTGCCGGCCGGCTTTTTTAAAGAGAGTGTCTTCTGAGCAGTTTGTCAGGTTTTGGACAACTTTGAAGGTGTTTTCTATGTGTTTCTATGTGTTTTTGTTTGCCTGCCATTGGTTTTAACGGTGTTCGACGGTGTTCGACGGTGTTCTAAGGTGTTCGACGAACAGTTCCACGAACATCCCGGTGTTCGACGAACCGAACCGAACCCGAACACTACGGGGGTGGCTCAACACTAATAGTAACTTGCTAGCAAACTCAAGCACTCTCCAGAGAACACTACTTCCAAAAGACAGTCTTACATGGTTACTATCTCATCTGTATCACTCTTTGCACATCAAATCCTCATATATGCTTATAATCTAATTCAAGCTGATAAAATATGTAGTATGATGACATGCTGCTATTTACACAGTATGCGACCAAAGCCCCTATGATGCCAACATTGCCCACTCCTGTTGGGGTACTGTAAGTTCCCTTCTCCCTTTTCTCCCTGGTAGTTTGACAGTCTCTAGTCAGGTGCTCAGGTTTGTCACACTCTGGGTGCATTACATTGGAGGTACAGAATCATTCTCTACTGTTCAAACTTGTCTAATTCAAACAAGCCATCTTCTCTAAATGCAATTTCTGAATGGAGTCTGGAACATCCTTGATAATCACTTTGAAGTTGTTATCAAGTTGTTTTTGTTATGTTATTCACAGTGAGCTCCAGCCAGAAGCTCTTATGTAGTGGCATTCTAAATATACTGTATCTATGGGCCCTATTCACTCATTCTCCTAGTCACTATCTTTCTTAACCACAAGTAAAGGTACCAGCTGTTTCCATTCCACTATAGTCTCTCAGGCTCAACATGTTTTAGGCTGCAGTCCTTTTAAAAACCTTTTCATTTTTTATTTTTTCATTCTCATCCATAACATCTAAAGCCCAACAGAGTAAAGGTATACCAAGTTGTTGCCAGGCAAACTATGAGTATAGACTTATTTTTGTTGTTGAGACCAGTGAGGATGATTGCAGTTATTCTCCCATGGAAAATTCCTCTGCTGTCCCAAATAGACTCTTTCTCAGGGTAGAATCCTGCCTACGATTGGATTTTAAATCTCTGAGCAAAGGTAGGTTATCCTGCAAGAAGATAGTGCTCAAAGTGATTTGCAATTAAACCGCCAGAATGCACAGGATGTAGGACCCAAGAGGACTCATGGAGACGGACAGCGATTCCCTGCAGAATGACCTGTGCATCCCTAGAAGAGATTTTAATGAAAGCAAAACATTTAATAAAATATTTAAGTAATGGGACCCAACCTGCTACAAATTGCTTGTCTCCTTGTAATGTAATTTATAGAATGTTTTTGGAATCAAATACCTTTTTTTCTTTGAATAATTTAATGAACTCTAAATTACTTAGAATTTGCGTTTCTAAAATGGACTAATAGTATGTAATGAATCTATGAACTCAAACAAGAGTGGCATATTGCATTCTTCTATATCCTTCACATTTTTCCTCATTTGTATTTCTATTTGCTTGCTTTGCTAGTCATGTAAGAAGTATTTTAAGTTAAGTGGTCTATGAACTTCTCTATATCTTTTACATAGTGAAGTCTTGCTGAGCTTCTGAAGGAGGTAAACTGCTGCATGATAATCAGCACATACTGAGCATTCAAGCCGGTGGATATAATTATTTAGCTATTTATATTGTCCTTCGTTTTGTGCCCAGCCGGTATATGCCCTTTCTCTTAACATGATCTGCACCATTTTGGCTGCTTAATTGTAACACTCCTCTGTGCATTATGTCATTGTCAGATCATTATCCTGAGATCTGCGTTTTATCGTTTGAAATTACAAAGATTGATACCCAGGCAGTTTTTTATCTAAACATGTCATTGTATGTAGCCATGCTGTGTGTAAGCCTCAAGGACACTATCTAAAAGGCTTATAGATGGGGACTGCATTTAAAATGATCATTTTCACTGTTGGTGACTGAATAAATTCAGTAGTTTACAGCTAATTATTTGACTGGTGAGTCACAGGAAAACTTTACATTCATGCCCCTTTTTTATTTTCAAAATGATTTCTTTACTGCAATGTCGGTATCTTTAAGAGGAGTAATTACTGTACGTGTATTCATTTCTGAATATTTTTTAATAAAAAAGATCATTTTGAATATTTAAAATGATTACTTTACACAATCAGAAAAATTCTTGGACAGTGCAATCTTAGCTAAAAACAATCATAAAATCTGAGAGTCCCCAGTGATGTACGCTTTTTGATAAATGTGGCATATTTTTGGACTGTCTAGTCAGAGTTTACTATACCAATTAATTGGCTTACTTTGTGGCAAAAATTCGAGCCACAATTTGGAGATTTTTCTTGGTGCATGTTGTTGCTTGTTAGGCCATGCCAGCTTAAGCCTAGTCACACTCCTTGCCGTAAAGCACCACCCACTTTTCCTAGCAGTCGCAAAAAGTGTCTAAAAATAAATATGGAGTAATTCGTGAAATAAAAAAGTATGATGCAAATTGCACCAGAATTCTGGTGCATTTAGCTTGATAAAGCTACCCCATTCATTTTTTTGCCTGTCTCAAATTTAATAATAATTTGAATCACATGGTGCTGAGATATTCGGCAGCACTTTTACAATCAAACGGGGATATGTACATATAAGTTTGTGTTTTAGTGGTAAATGTCACGGCTTCTTTGGGAATGTGGCATGGTTTGAGGTGCAGCACCTTGCAAAAAAGGGTTAGTGCAAATTTCTAGAACAGAGTAAACCACTGTTCGGCATAGACATAGACTCTAAAGATGAACCAAATTTATGAAACAGCATTAACTGCTGTGATAAATTTAGTGCATTATAGCACTGCCTAAATATTAACCAGTTTTAGTAAATCGGCTTCAAAAAGTGCAATGCAATTAAAAGTGGATGTGTACATGTGCTGTATAACTAAAAGGGGATTAATTTCCATAAGTGAATGTGGGGCCCCAAGACCCTCAGCTTGAATGTAAATAAAATTACAGAAGTTTTAACCCTTTAAAGACATCTGACGTACATGTGTGGCGATATGGACAATGCATTCCCGCAAGCCTCTTTACATGCATGGCGCAATGATTTTGCCAGCTCACAATCATCAGCGGATGTCAGAGCTAACACACTGCTCCAATGGTTGTGATCAGTGCCAGCACCGACCGCGGCCGTTTAATTTCTCTGATGCTGTTGTCAATAGTGACAGCGGCATCTAGATGCTTACTTGAGGGGTGGGGCTCCCCACAATTGCATAGTGCTAAATGGTTGTCTTAGTAACTTGAAGCCAGGTAATGGCCTTGAGTCACCAAGCTATGTTGACTTCTTAGGCCCTGCTATAACATACCTTCTGTCAGTGTAAGGGTATGTTCACACTAGTGTATTACATCCGATGATTCTCTCATGTCAGAGAATCGGATGCTGTATGCAAATGACCCTCAGCTCAAACACTGCTGTTAGTGTGAGCTGAGCATCATTTCACTGGGATCCAATTATTTGCATGCTGTAAAAGGTGCTCGCAAACATTTACTGCTTAATTTTATCTCAAAAGCCAAATAGCATTTCTTCTTTGAGCCCCACCATGTCCACAAACAGCAGTTTCCAACAACATATTGCTGCATTGGGAAAAAATTGCTTTACAAACTTTGGAGTCTATGTTCTCCTTGTACCCCTTGTGAGAACGAAACATTTGAAGCTAAAACAACATTCTAGTGGAAAATAAAACTACTTTTAATCCACAACCGAACATTCCAAACTTCTGTGAAGCACCTGTGGGTTCAAAATGTTCATTTCGAAGTATCTGGAAACATCCCAGAGCATACTAAATGTAAGATGTAGGAAAAAAAACAACTAATATTCACATCACTTCTTGCCTCTCTGGCTGCTCCGCTGCTTGATATCCCTCGTACAGTCCTCAAAGTCTTTTCTTACAGAGGCGACATCGACATGTGCTGAAACTGTGGGCCCTTCGTGGTAGGCTGAGACTTTTTGGGACATCCTTGCGGATCCTGCGAATCCCCGCAGCTCACAGTGCGTGCGCTGGAGGGATTCATAAGTCTGCCATCACAGAGAGCGAGTCTTTTTAGACCGGAGAATCCCTTTAAATCCACTTGTGGTTGTAGTTTAGAAAAACTGACAAGAAACTACAATAAATATGCAAAAAAATGTTTGTAAAATCCAAGTGAATCCATTTCTATAATTATTGATGAATGCAGTTATTGAAAAATGTCTAATGTGCATTACTTTGTTCTATTTAAAGAAGCACTCCCATCTATATATTTTTTTATTAAATGTGTGTATGTGCATGTAATATAATATGAGTGTATTAATATACTCACCTACCGCCACCTTCTCTTGGATCCAGCGCTTTTTTGCTACGCTTCTCAGTGACGTCACTGTAAATGAGACTAGCCGGCTCACTCTTTGCTCTTTGCGTGAGCCAGAAGTCTCTTTTTCAATGAAAGCCTATATAGCCTTGTTCTGATGCTCCATAAACTTACATCGCAAAAGCCACCAAAGCCCAGCATGACCCAGAGAGTCTGCAGACTGGTGTCATCACTGAGAAGAGGATAAGAACCATGCTGGATCCCAGAGAAAGTAGCATTCAGTAACTACTGTATATTAATACACTCACATTACATTACATGCATATATACACACACAAAAAATATATATAGATGGAAGTGCTCCTTTAATTTACAATGTTTTAAAAGAAAAAAAGATTATAGGTGCGTATTTTACCATGATGTTTAAGCATTTTTCTAACAATTGAATATTATGAGCATTTAATCCAGTAAGGCTTCATGCACTAGTATGGAGATATATTTTTTTGTTTCTTTAGTATGATACTTTTTTTGAGTGTGTAAACATTTTTAGCTATTTTGCTTCCTGTGATCTCTATGAGAAAGCTGCTAGCTTAAAAGTCGGCTGGGTTCTCATCTCCGCGAGAACACTGCAATCGTCAGTCCTAAATCTGACATGCACAATCCACATCTCCCCCGAACATCAGTCAGTTTCGTAGCTATAAAAGGTGCAGAGGTAGCAGCTTATCCTGGTTTCTGGTGCCTGAAGGTCCCTCTACCACAAGAAACACCACTATTATAAATGGTTTGAGGTTTGTGGACTATGTTAAATATTTTGCATTGGTCCCTTCGGCTCTGTATGGTGCATGATACATTAATCACTGTTTCTGTATTAATTTGCTGTCATCTGCAAACAAACAAATTGGCTACAAAAAGTTCTCATCTGAACCTACCATATCAACCATTGCCCCCAAATTACCATTAAACGATCCATTAGAACCCATAAACTCTTTCTAATAATGCTGGTTTTAAATTACATTGTACTTGCTGTTGTAACATACCTGGCGGCGTCCTTGCATGGTGGTCCATCTCCCACTGTGCAAGAGCGCGCACTTGATCTCCAGTCCAGAATACCTCTCTGGCTTCCCTCCTTGCTGTCTGTTTGTCTGTTTTGGCTGCGTAGGGCGACGCCCGCTGAACTTCCTGTTTCTTGTACCTGCTGCGGACACGCCCCTGTTGCACCTTCAGCCTATTGCTGTCCATCTTTGGGTATTTATACCACCTTCTTCCTCAAGATGGCGCCTGAGCATTGTGTCCTGTCAGTCGGCTTTTTGTCTCTGACGTGCCAGGTCCTATCCTGTTTTCCTGCCTGTTCTCCAGTTCTGTGTCTGAACTGTGGTCTGTTCTTGTGAACACGCTTCTAGCCTGTTCTTTCGCCTTCTAGGGGCTGTATTCCTAGATCTGCCTGTCTGTGCCTTGCGGTATCTGTTCCCGTCTGAACAGAGTCCTGTTTGTGTCCCAGCCTTGCTGTATTTGTTCCCGTTTCTCTGTTTCCAGTTGTCTGTGCCTTGCGGTAACTGTTCCCGTCTGAACAGAGTCCTGTTTGTGTCCCAGCCTTGCCGTATTTGCTCCCGTTCCTCGGTTCCTAGTTGTCTGTGCCTCGTTTCTACTTTTGACTTTTCTCCCTTTTCCCTCTTTGTCTGTTTTCTGCGTCTTTCTGCTGAGTCTGAACTTGCTCCTAAATTCCTTCTCGTCGTCTCTGTACCTCTGTTGTGAATTTAGTGTACGCTCGCTACTTCTTTGTAAGTACTGTGTGTGCTTCTGGTTCTGCCTTTCCTTTTCCGTCTGTTCTTTGTGAACAGAGTCCTATCCCCCTGCCTTGTCTGCCGCTCTGCGGTTTCCGCTCTGCTCCTGCCTTGTTTGCCGCTCTGCGGTTTCCGCTCTGCTCCTGCCTTGCTTGCCGCTCCTGCGGTTTCCGCTCTGCTCCTGCCTTGTTTACCGCTCTGCGATTTCCGCTCTGCTCCTGCCTTGTTTACCGCTCTGCGGTTTCCGCTCTGCTCCTGCCTTGTTTACCGCTCTGCGGTTTCCGCTCTACTCCTGCCTTGTTTACCGCTCTGCGGTTTCCGCTCTGCTCCTGCCTTGTTTACCGCTCTGCGGTTTCCGCTCTGCTCCTGCCTTGTTTGCCGCTCTGCGGTTTCCGCTCTGCTCCTGCCTTGTTTGCCGCTCTGCGGTTTCCGCTCTGCTGCGGCCTTGTTTGCCGCTCTGCGGTTTCCGCTCTGCTCCTGCGTTGTTTGCCGCTCTGCGGTTTCCGCTCTGCTGCGGCCTTGTTTGCCGCTCTGCGGTTTCCGCTCTGCTGCGGCCTTCTTAGCCGCTCTGCGGTTTCCGCTCTGCTCCTGCCTTGTTTACCGCTCTTGCGGTTTCCACTCTGCTCTTGCCTTGCTTGCCGCTCCTGCGGTTCCTGCTCTGCATCTGCTCGCTGCTCCGGCAGTCCTGTCCTGCTCTGCTTGTGCTCGCTGCTCCGGCAGTCCCGTCCTGCTCTGCTCTTGCCCACCGCTTCGGGCGTTCCCTCTCTGCTGTGTTTGGCTACCGCATCTGCGGTTCTGTTTCTGTGACCCAGTCTGTACTGGGTCTTGTCCTCTCTGTGCTCCAGCCCGTCCTTTCAGCCAGTACCTCCCTGCCTGCATATTCGCTTGTATCCACCCGTCTGCATACCTGCCGTGTTCGCTTATATCCACCAGTCTGTGCCAGCCTAACCTGCCTGTTCCAGTAATCCCTGTGTGGGTCAACCCCCGTGTCCGGAGTTTGACCTGGAGTAGCACCTGGTCCCTCTGCCCGGTTTCTCCCTGGTGCACTGGCGTCGTATGCCGTCGTGCCATCTTGGTCAGATCGGCCAGATACTTAGTCACGCCCCTCCAGGCACTCTCCGGTTCATGGTCCAGTGGAACCACTTCTCCCGCACACGCCAGTCAGTCCGGGTGTGTGCATAACAGCATGCTCAGGCCATGGTTCCCGTTGAGCCCCACGGCCTTCGCTCTCTGAGAAGTTTTCCAGCGAATACATGCATTAAAAATAAATAAATATTTTTTTTTTTCTCAGCTGAGTTCTAGGCGAATTACGCACCCGTCCAGATGGATCTATCTGCTCTCATTCCTGCGGATCCGCCACGTTACTATGGGGATCCAAAACAAAGTCGTGCATTTGTGGAGCAATGCATGCTACACTTCAGGTTCTACCCTCTATGTTTTCCCACCGATCGGGTTAAGGTGGCATTCATTATGTCTTACCTGGCGGGTGATGCCTTGGAATGGATCAACCCCCTATATGAAACACAGGATCCGATCCTCCTGGACCTAATGGCCTTCCTGGTGGCCTTTCTAATGGTCTTCGATGATCCTAACCCGGAGGCTCCTGCTGAAGCTTCACCTCCCAATATCCCGGAGCAGCCCCGATGGGTAATGTGTGTGGGTAGCGCAATAGTCCTCCAGCCCAATGAGACTACTGCCCACCCAGAATCCTCACAGGGTGACTACGCTTTCCGGAATACTTCTCCCAACCTCAAGAGGCAGTCCAGACGTGCTAGACGTAGAGGCAAGCCGTCACGCCAGGTTCTGTCCTCCCTGAGACCTCCTGACCCCAACCTTGAAGTCCCTACTGAAGCTTCATCTCCCTGTATCTCGGAGAAGCCCCAACGGGTAATGTGCGTGGGTAGTGCTCCGGTTCTCCTGCCCGAAGAGACTTCTGCCCATCCAGACTCCACACAGGAGAACTTCCTGCACCCGGCATCAGATGCTTCACCCACTTTAACCGGTGTGCATGTCCAAGGATGCTCCAAAGCTGTGGTTACCTCTGAGTCTGTGCACCTCTACTACCTGGCGGAGGACCCCCTGTTGCCTCCTGAATCCTCCGGGATACCACTCGATGACAAATGGAGAGAGACTTCTCTACACTCGGTACTCGATACTTTGTCCGCTTCGTCCTGTGAGCCTGACAATGGGTACCCCAAAGTGGTAGTTACCCCCGAGTCTCTACACCCCTCTGACCAGGCGGAGGACCTCCACTTGTCTCCAGAACCCTTCGGGGTGCTACCTGGTAGCGAAAGGACAGAGACTCTCCTATACTCTGTACCTGATACCTCGCTCGCTTCGTCCAGTGAGTCCAACCTAGTGTACTCCGAAGCAGAGGTTACTCCCGAGTCTCTACACCCCTCCGACCAGGCGGAGGACCTCCAGTTGTCTCCAGAACCCTTCGGGGTACCACCTGGTGGTGAATGGACAGAGACTTTCCTATATCCTGGATCTGATACCTCGCTTGCTTCGTCCAGTGAGTCCGACCTTGTGTACTCTGAAGCAGAGGTTACCCTTGAGTCTCTACACCCCTCTGACCAGGCGGAGGACCTCCAGTTGTCTCCAGAACCCTTCGGGGTGCCACCTGGTGGTGAATGGACAGAGACTTTCCTATACTCGGTACCCGATACCTCGCCTGCTTCCTCCAGTGAGTCCGACCTAGTGTACTCTGAAGCAGATGTTTTCTCTGAGCCTCTGCACTCTTCTGACCCGGCGGAGGACCTCCAGTTGTTTCCTGAATTCTCCGGGGTACCACCAGATAACAAAGAGACAGTGCCTTTTCCTCATTATGTACCTGATAACCCGTCTATTTCTTCCTGTGAGCTTGACAAGATGTACCTCGAAGCAGAGATTACCCCCAAGTCTCTGTCCCCCTCCAACCCGGTGAAGGACTTCCAGTTGTCTCCTGTACCCTCTGGGGTGCCACCTGAAAATATGTGGAGAGAGACTTCCTTGTGTGCTGTTCCTGGTACTCCACCCGTTTCGTCTGTTGCTAAGGATGGCTGGAAAGGAGGTAGCATCCTAGCTAACCAGATGAGATCAATTTTTCCTGTGGACAGTGGAAGTGATCTCCTTGAAGTGAACGACTGGTCCTCGAATTCCCTGCGGAAGATTCTGGCAGGCCTGAAGAAGAGGGGGCGTAAGGGGGGGGTACTGTAACATACCTGGCGGCGTCCTTGCATGGTGGTCCATCTCCCACTGTGCAAGAGCGCGCACTTGATCTCCAGTCCAGAATGTCTCTCTGGCTTCCCTCCTTGCTGTCTGTTTGTCTGTTTTGGCTGCATAGGGCGACGCCCGCTGAACTTCCTGTTTCTTGTACCTGCTGCGGACACGCCCCTGTTGCACCTTCAGCCTATTGCTGTCCATCTTTGGGTATTTATACCACCTTCTTCCTCAAGATGGCGCCTGAGCATTGTGTCCTGTCAGTCGGCTTTTTGTCTCTGACGTGCCAGGTCCTATCCTGTTTTCCTGCCTGTTCTCCAGTTCTGTGTCTGAACTGTGGTCTGTTCTTGTGAACACGCTTCTAGCCTGTTCTTTCGCCTTCTAGGGGCTGTATTCCTAGATCTGCCTGTCTGTGCCTTGCGGTATCTGTTCCCGTCTGAACAGAGTCCTGTTTGTGTCCCAGCCTTGCTGTATTTGTTCCCGTTTCTCTGTTTCCAGTTGTCTGTGCCTTGCGGTATCTGTTCCCGTCTGAACAGAGTCCTGTTTGTGTCCCAGCCTTGCTGTATTTGTTCCCGTTCCTCGGTTCCTAGTTGTCTGTGCCTCGTTTCTACTTTTGCCTTTTCTCCCTTTTCCCTCTTTGTCTGTTTTCTGCGTCTTTCTGCTGAGTCTGAACTTGCTCCTAAATTCCTTCTCGTCGTCTCTGTACCTCTGTTGTGAATTTAGTGTACGCTCGCTACTTCTTTGTAAGTATTGTGTGTGCTTCTGGTTCTGCCTTTCTTTCTCCGTCTGTTCTTTGTGAACAGAGTCCTATCCCCCTGCCTTGTCTGCCGCTCTGCGGTTTCCGCTCTGCTCCTGCCTTGTTTGCCGCTCTGCGGTTTCCGCTCTGCTCCTGACTTCTTAGCCGCTCTGTGGTTTCCGCTCTGCTCCTGCTTAGCTTGCCGCTCTTGCGGTTTCTGCTCTGCTCTTGCCTTGCTTGCCGCTCCTGCGGTTTCCGCTCTGCTCCTGCCTTGGTTACCGCTCTGCGATTTCCGCTCTGCTCCTGCCTTGTTTACCGCTCTGCGGTTTCCGCTCTGCTCCTGCCTTGTTTACCGCTCTGCGGTTTCCGCTCTGCTCCTGCCTTGTTTACCGCTCTGCGGTTTCCGCTCTGCTCCTGCCTTGTTTACCGCTCTGCGGTTTCCGCTCTGCTCCTGCCTTGTTTACCGCTCTGCGGTTTCCGCTCTGCTCCTGCCTTGTTTGCCGCTCTGCGGTTTCCGCTCTGCTGCGACCTTGTTTGCCGCTCTGCGGTTTCCGCTCTGCTCCTGCGTTGTTTGCCGCTCTGCGGTTTCCGCTCTGCTGCGGCCTTGTTTGCCGCTCTGCGGTTTCCGCTCTGCTGCGGCCTTCTTAGCCGCTCTGCGGTTTCCGCTCTGCTCCTGCCTTGTTTACCGCTCTTGCGGTTTCCACTCTGCTCTTGCCTTGCTTGCCGCTCCTGCGGTTCCTGCTCTGCATCTGCTCGCTGCTCCGGCAGTCCTGTCCTGCTCTGCTTGTGCTCGCTGCTCCCGCAGTCCCGTCCTGCTCTGCTCTTGCCCACCGCTTCGGGCGTTCCCTCTCTGCTGTGTTTGGCTACCGCATCTGCGGTTCTGTTTCTGTGACCCAGTCTGTACTGGGTCTTGTCCTCTCTGTGCTCCAGCCCGTCCTTTCGGCCAGTACCTCCCTGCCTGCATATTCGCTTGTATCCACCCGTCTGCATACCTGCCGTGTTCGCTTATATCCACCAGTCTGTGCCAGCCTAACCTGCCTGTTCCAGTAATCCCTGTGTGGGTCAACCCCCGTGTCCGGAGTTTGACCTGGAGTAGCACCTGGTCCCTCTGCCCGGTTTCTCCCTGGTGCACTGGCGTCGTATGCCGTCGTGCCATCTTGGTCGGATCGGCCAGATACTTAGTCACGCCCCTCCAGGCACTCTCCGGTTCATGGTCCAGTGGAACCACTTCTCCCGCACACGCCAGTCAGTCCGGGCGTGTGCATAACAGCATGCTCAGGCCATGGTTCCCGCTGAGCCCCACGGCCTTCACTCTCTGATAAGTTTTCCAGCGAATACATGCATTAAAAATAAATAAATAATTTTTTTTTTCTCAGCTGAGTTCCAGGCGAATTACGCTCCCGTCCAGATGGATCTATCTGCTCTCGTTCCTGCGGATCCGCCACGTTACTATGGGGATCCAAGACAAAGTCGTGCATTTGTGGAGCAATGCATGCTACACTTCAGGTTCTACCCTCTATGTTTTCCCACCGATCGGGTTAAGGTGGCATTCATTATGTCTTACCTGGCGGGTGATGCCTTGGAATGGATCAACCCCCTATATGAAACACAGGATCCGATCCTCCTGGACCTAATGGCCTTCCTGGTGGCCTTTCTAATGGTCTTCGATGATCCTAACCCGGAGGCTCCTGCTGAAGCTTCACCTCAAAAATATCCCGGAGCAGCCCCGATGGGTAATGTGTGTGGGTAGCGCAATAGTCCTCCAGCCCAATGAGACTACTGCCCACCCAGAATCCTCACAGGGTGACTACGCTTTCCGGAATACTCCTCCCAACCTCAAGAGGCAGTCCAGACGTGCTAGACGTAGAGGCAAGCCGTCACGCCAGGGTCTGTCCTCCCTGAGACCTCCTGACCCCAACCTTGAAGTCCCTACTGAAGCTTCATCTCCCTGTATCTCGGAGAAGCCCCAACGGGTAATGTGCGTGGGTAGTGCTCCGGTTCTCCTGCCCGAAGAGACTTCTGCCCATCCAGACTCCACACAGGAGAACTTCCTGCACCCGGCATCAGATGCTTCACCCACTTTAACCGGTGTGCATGTCCAAGGATGCTCCAAAGCTGTGGTTACCTCTGAGTCTGTGCACCTCTACTACCTGGCGGAGGACCCCCTGTTGCCTCCTGAATCCTCCGGGATACCACTCGATGACAAATGGAGAGAGACTTCTCTACACTCGGTACTCGATACTTTGTCCGCTTCGTCCTGTGAGCCTGACAATGGGTACCCCAAAGTGGTAGTTACCCCCGAGTCTCTACAACCCTCCGACTAGGCGGAGGACCTCCAGTTGTCTCCAGAACCCTTCGGGGTGCTACCTGGTAGCGAAAGGACAGAGACTCTCCTATACTCTGTACCTGATACCTCGCTCGCTTCGTCCAGTGAGTCCAACCTAGTGTACTCCGAAGCAGAGGTTACTCCCGAGTCTCTACACCCCTCCGACCAGGCGGAGGACCTCCAGTTGTCTCCAGAACCCTTCGGGGTACCACCTGGTGGTGAATGGACAGAGACTTTCCTATATCCTGGATCTGATACCTCGCTTGCTTCGTCCAGTGAGTCCGACCTTGTGTACTCTGAAGCAGAGGTTACCCTTGAGTCTCTACACCCCTCTGACCAGGCGGAGGACCTCCAGTTGTCTCCAGAACCCTTCGGGGTGCCACCTGGTGGTGAATGGACAGAGACTTTCCTATACTCGGTACCCGATACCTCGCCTGCTTCCTCCAGTGAGTCCGACCTAGTGTACTCTGAAGCAGATGTTTTCTCTGAGCCTCTGCACTCTTCTGACCCGGCGGAGGACCTCCAGTTGTTTCCTGAATTCTCCGGGGTACCACCAGATAACAAAGAGACAGTGCCTTTTCCTCATTATGTACCTGATAACCCGTCTATTTCTTCCTGTGAGTTTGACAAGATGTACCTCGAAGCAGAGATTACCCCCAAGTCTCTGTCCCCCTCCAACCCGGTGAAGGACTTCCAGTTGTCTCCTGTACCCTCTGGGGTGCCACCTGAAAATATGTGGAGAGAGACTTCCTTGTGTGCTGTTCCTGGTACTCCACCCGTTTCGTCTGTTGCTAAGGATGGCTGGAAAGGAGGTAGCATCCTAGCTAACCAGATGAGATCAATTTTTCCTGTGGACAGTGGAAGTGATCTCCTTGAAGTGAACGACTGGTCCTCGAATTCCCTGCGGAAGATTCTCTCAGGCCTGAAGAAGAGGGGGCATAAGGGGGGGGTACTGTAACATACCTGGCGGCGTCCTTGCATGGTGGTCCATCTCCCACTGTGCAAGAGCGCGCACTTGATCTCCAGTCCAGAATGTCTCTCTGGCTTCCCTCCTTGCTGTCTGTTTGTCTGTTTTGGCTGCATAGGGCGACGCCCGCTGAACTTCCTGTTTCTTGTACCTGCTGCAGACACGCCCCTGTTGCACCTTCAGCCTATTGCTGTCCATCTTTGGGTATTTATACCACCTTCTTCCTCAAGATGGCGCCTGAGCATTGTGTCCTGTCAGTCGGCTTTTTGTCTCTGACGTGCCAGGTCCTATCCTGTTTTCCTGCCTGTTCTCCAGTTCTGTGTCTGAACTGTGGTCTGTTCTTGTGAACACGCTTCTAGTCTGTTCTTTCGCCTTCTAGGGGCTGTATTCCTAGATCTGCCTGTCTGTGCCTTGCGGTATCTGTTCCCGTCTGAACAGAGTCCTGTTTGTGTCCCAGCCTTGCTGTATTTGTTCCCGTTTCTCTGTTTCCAGTTGTCTGTGCCTTGCGGTATCTGTTCCCGTCTGATCAGAGTCCTGTTTGTGTCCCAGCCTTGCTGTATTTGTTCCCGTTCCTCGGTTCCTAGTTGTCTGTGCCTCGTTTCTACTTTTGCCTTTTCTCCCTTTTCCCTCTTTGTCTGTTTTCTGCATCTTTCTGCTGAGTCTGAACTTGCTCCTAAATTCCTTCTCGTCGTCTCTGTACCTCTGTTGTGAATTTAGTGTACGCTCGCTACTTCTTTGTAAGTACTGTGTGTGCTTCTGGTTCTGCCTTTCCTTCTCCGTCTGTTCTTTGTGAACAGAGTCCTATCCCCCTGCCTTGTCTGCCGCTCTGCGGTTTCCGCTCTGCTCCTGCATTGTTTGCCGCTCTGCGGTTTCCGCTCTGCTCCTGCCTTCTTAGCCGCTCTGCGGTTTCCACTCTGCTCCTGCTTAGCTTGCCGCTCTTGCGGTTTCTGCTCTGCTCTTGCCTTGCTTGCCGCTCCTGCGGTTTCCGCTCTGCTCCTGCCTTGTTTGCCGCTCTGCGATTTCCGCTCTGCTCCTGCCTTGTTTACCGCTCTGCGGTTTCCGCTCTGCTCCTGCCTTGTTTACCGCTCTGCGGTTTCCGCTCTGCTCCTGCCTTGTTTACCGCTCTGCGGTTTCCGCTCTGCTCCTGCCTTGTTTACCGCTCTGCGGTTTCCGCTCTGCTCCTGCCTTGTTTACCGCTCTGCGGTTTCCGCTCTGCTCCTGCCTTGTTTACCGCTCTGCGGTTTCCGCTCTGCTCCTGCCTTGTTTACCGCTCTGCGGTTTCCGCTCTGCTCCTGTCTTGTTTACCGCTCTGCGGTTTCCGCTCTGCTCCTGCCTTGTTTGCCGCTCTGCGGTTTCCGCTCTGCTGCGGCCTTGTTTGCCGCTCTGCGGTTTCCGCTCTGCTCCTGCATTGTTTGCCGCTCTGCGGTTTCCGCTCTGCTGCGGCCTTGTTTGCCGCTCCAGCCCGTCCTTTCGGCCAGTACCTCCCTGCCTGCATATTCGCTTGTATCCACTCGTCTGCATACCTGCCGTGTTCGCTTATATCCACCAGTCTGTGCCAGCCTAACCTGCCTGTTCCAGTAATCCCTGTGTGGGTCAACCCCCGTGTCCGGAGTTTGACCTGGAGTAGCACCTGGTCCCTCTGCCCGGTTTCTCCCTGGTGCACTGGCGTCGTATGCCGTCGTGCCATCTTGGTCGGATCGGCCAGATACTTAGTCACGCCCCTCCAGGCACTCTCCGGTTCATGGTCCAGTGGAACCACTTCTCCCGCACACGCCAGTCAGTCCGGGCGTGTGCATAACAGCATGCTCAGGCCATGGTTCCCGTTGAGCCCCACGGCCTTTGCTCTCTGAGAAGTTTTCCAGCGAATACATGCATTAAAAATAAATAAATAATTTTTTTTTTCTCAGCTGAGTTCCAGGCGAATTACGCTCCCGTCCAGATGGATCTATCTGCTCTCGTTCCTGCGGATCCGCCACGTTACTATGGGGATCCAAGACAAAGTCGTGCATTTGTGGAGCAATGCATGCTACACTTCAGGTTCTACCCTCTATGTTTTCCCACCGATCGGGTTAAGGTGGCATTCATTATGTCTTACCTGGCGGGTGATGCCTTGGAATGGATCAACCCCCTATATGAAACACAGGATCCGATCCTCCTGGACCTAATGGCCTTCCTGGTGGCCTTTCTAATGGTCTTCGATGATCCTAACCCGGAGGCTCCTGCTGAAGCTTCACCTCCCAATATCCCGGAGCAGCCCCGATGGGTAATGTGTGTGGGTAGCGCAATAGTCCTCCAGCCCAATGAGACTACTGCCCACCCAGAATCCTCACAGGGTGACTACGCTTTCCGGAATACTTCTCCCAACCTCAAGAGGCAGTCCAGACGTGCTAGACGTAGAGGCAAGCCGTCACGCCAGGGTCTGTCCTCCCTGAGACCTCCTGACCCCAACCTTGAAGTCCTTACTGAAGCTTCATCTCCCTGTATCTCGGAGAAGCCCCAACGGGTAATGTGCGTGGGTAGTGCTCCGGTTCTCCTGCCCGAAGAGACTTCTGCCCATCCAGACTCCACACAGGAGAACTTCCTGCACCCGGCATCAGGTGCTTCACCCACTTTAACCGGTGTGCATGTCCAAGGATGCTCCAAAGCTGTGGTTACCTCTGAGTCTGTGCACCTCTACTACCTGGCGGAGGACCCCCTGTTGCCTCCTGAATCCTCCGGGATACCACTCGATGACAAATGGAGAGAGACTTCTCTACACTCGGTACTCGATACTTTGTCCGCTTCGTAATGTGAGCCTGACAATGGGTACCCCAAAGTGGTAGTTACCCCCGAGTCTCTACACCCCTCCGACCAGGCGGAGGACCTCCAGTTGTCTCCAGAACCCTTCGGGGTGCTACCTGGTAGCGAAAGGACAGAGACTCTCCTATACTCTGTACCTGATACCTCGCTCGCTTCGTCCAGTGAGTCCAACCTAGTGTACTCCGAAGCAGAGGTTACTCCCGAGTTTCTACACCCCTCCGACCAGGCGGAGGACCTCCAGTTGTCTCCAGAACCCTTCGGGGTGCCACCTGGTGATGAATGGACAGAGACTTTCCTATATCCTGGATCTGATACCTCGCTTGCTTCGTACAGTGAGTCCGACCTTGTGTACTCTGAAGCAGAGGTTACCCTTGAGTCTCTACACCCCTCTGACCAGGCGGAGGACCTCCAGTTGTCTCCAGAACCCTTCGGGGTGCCACCTGGTGGTGAATGGACAGAGACTTTCCTATACTCGGTACCCGATACCTCGCCTGCTTCCTCCAGTGAGTCCGACCTAGTGTACTCTGAAGCAGATGTTTTCTCTGAGCCTCTGCACTCTTCTGACCCGGCGGAGGACGTCCAGTTGTTTCCTGAATTCTCCGGGGTACCACCAGATAACAAAGAGACAGTGACTTTTCCTCATTATGTACCTGATAACCCGTCTATTTCTTCCTGTGAGCTTGACAAGATGTACCTCGAAGCAGAGATTACCCCCAAGTCTCTGTCCCCCTCCAACCCGGTGAAGGACTTCCAGTTGTCTCCTGTACCCTCTGGGGTGCCACCTGAAAATATGTGGAGAGAGACTTCCTTCTGTGCTGTTCCTGGTACTCCACCCGTTTCGTCTGTTGCTAAGGATGGCTGGAAAGGAGGTAGCATCCTAGCTAACCAGATGAGATCAATTTTTCCTGTGGACAGTGGAAGTGATCTCCTTGAAGTGAACGACTGGTCCTCGAATTCCCTGCGGAAGATTCTGGCAGGCCTGAAGAAGAGGGGGCGTAAGGGGGGGGGTACTGTAACATACCTGGCGGCGTCCTTGCATGGTGGTCCATCTCCCACTGCGCAAGATCGCGCACTTGATCTCCAGTCCAGAATGTCTCTCTGGCTTCCCTCCTTGCTGTCTGTTTGTCTGTTTTGGCTGCATAGGGCGACGCCCGCTGAACTTCCTGTTTCTTGTACCTGCTGCGGACACGCCCCTGTTGCACCTTCAGCCTATTGCTGTCCATCTTTGGGTATTTATACCACCTTCTTCCTCAAGATGGCGCCTGAGCATTGTGTCCTGTCAGTCGGCTTTTTGTCTCTGACGTGCCAGGTCCTATCCTGTTTTCCTGCCTGTTCTCCAGTTCTGTGTCTGAACTGTGGTCTGTTCTTGTGAACACGCTTCTAGCCTGTTCTTTCGCCTTCTAGGGGCTGTATTCTTAGATCTGCCTGTCTGTGCCTTGCGGTATCTGTTCCCGTCTGAACAGAGTCCTGTTTGTGTCCCAGCCTTGCTGTATTTGTTCCCGTTTCTCTGTTTCCAGTTGTCTGTGCCTTGCGGTATCTGTTCCCATCTGATCAGAGTCCTGTTTGTGTCCCAGCCTTGCTGTATTTGTTCCCGTTCCTCGGTTCCTAGTTGTCTGTGCCTCGTTTCTACTTTTGCCTTTTCTCCCTTTTCCCTCTTTGTCTGTTTTCTGCGTCTTTCTGCTGAGTCTGAACTTGCTCCTAAATTCCTTCTCGTCGTCTCTGTACCTCTGTTGTGAATTTAGTGTACGCTCGCTACTTCTTTGTAAGTACTGTGTGTGCTTCTGGTTCTGCCTTTCCTTCTCCGTCTGTTCTTTGTGAACAGAGTCCTATCCCCCTGCCTTGTCTGCCGCTCTGCGGTTTCCGCTCTGCTCCTGCCTTGTCTGCTGCTCTGCGGTTTCCGCTCTGCTCCTGCCTTGTTTGCCGCTCTGCGGTTTCCGCTCTGCTCCTGCCTTGTTTGCCGCTCTGCGGTTTCCGCTCTGCTCCTGCCTTCTTAGCCGCTCTGCGGTTTCCGCTCTGCTCCTGCTTAGCTTGCCGCTCTTGCGGTTTCTGCTCTGCTCTTGCCTTGCTTGCTGCTCCTGCGGTTTCCGCTCTGCTCCTGCCTTGTTTACCGCTCTGCGATTTCCGCTCTGCTCCTGCCTTGTTTACCGCTCTGCGGTTTCCGCTCTGCTCCTGCCTTGTTTACCGCTCTGCGGTTTCCGCTCTGCTCCTGCCTTGTTTACCGCTCTGCGGTTTCCGCTCTGCTCCTGCCTTGTTTACCGCTCTGCGGTTTCCGCTCTGCTCCTGCCTTGTTTACCGCTCTGCGGTTTCCGCTCTGCTCCTGCCTTGATTTCCGCTCTGCTCCTGCCTTGTTTACCGCTCTGCGGTTTCCGCTCTGCTCCTGCCTTGTTTACCGCTCCGCGGTTTCCGCTCTGCTCCTGCCTTGTTTACCGCTCTGCGGTTTCCGCTCTGCTCCTGCCTTGATTACCGCTCTGCGGTTTCCGCTCTGCTCCTGCCTTGTTTGCCGCTCTGCGGTTTCCGCTCTGCTGCGGCCTTGTTTGCCGCTCTGCGGTTTCCGCTCTGCTCCTGCGTTGTTTGCCGCTCTGCGGTTTCCGCTCTGCTGCGGCCTTGTTTGCCGCTCTGCGGTTTCCGCTCTGCTCTTGCCTTGCTTGCCGCTCCTGCGGTTCCTGCTCTGCATCTGCTCGCTGCTCCGGCAGTCCTGTCCTGCTCTGCTTGTGCTCGCTGCTCCCGCAGTCCCGTCCTGCTCTGCTCTTGCCCACCGCTTCGGGCGTTCCCTCTCTGCTGTGTTTGGCTACCGCATCTGCGGTTCTGTTTCTGTGACCCAGTCTGTACTGGGTCTTGTCCTCTCTGTGCTCCAGCCCGTCCTTTCGGCCAGTACCTCCCTGCCTGCATATTCGCTTGTATCCACCCGTCTGCATACCTGCCGTGTTCGCTTATATCCACCAGTCTGTGCCAGCCTAACCTGCCTGTTCCAGTAATCCCTGTGTGGGTCAACCCCCGTGTCCGGAGTTTGACCTGGAGTAGCACCTGGTCCCTCTGCCCGGTTTCTCCCTGGTGCACTGGCGTCGTATGCCGTCGTGCCATCTTGGTCGGATCGGCCAGATACTTAGTCACGCCCCTCCAGGCACTCTCCGGTTCATGGTCCAGTGAAACCACTTCTCCCGCACACGCCAGTCAGTCCGGGCGTGTGCATAACAGCTGTACTTATTTCATGTTAACAAGCGTGTCAGAAAGTTTCAGAACTAACTTCACGAACTTGAAAAGGCTACATGAATAGTAGACAAATGAAAGTCTAATTTCATATTACCGGAAAGCATGCCTCTTAAAAGAGTGCACATAACATTGCATTATGAAAAATATGTCTCCTCCATCAAGTGTTAAATCTTGTCGATCTAACATGCATTAACAAATTAAAACATTCTTTTTGATGTTCTTATGACTAAGCATGGTTAGCTTTGGTGCCGCAATGTCTGAGTCTGCCATAAACCTTCTGGCACATTACACTATCCGCACATTTCTCTATATCCATTGAATAGAGATAAAACAAGTACACTTATTGGATTCTTGCCACCAGAAACCACTTTGAACAGTAAACACAACTTGTTTTATGTGGTTATATTAAAATTGAGTTGTAAAAATGTGATTAACTAGCTACCTAAAATATTGTGCATACTCTTTGAGAGATAGTGACCTTTTCTTATGGTTCGCATGTACGTCAACGATAACTTACAATCCTTATCTATTCTGCACACAGAAACTTGCAGTTTGTTCTTGTCAACTACACATATTGCTGTTCCTAACAAACACTGGAGATCAAGGTCACAAGAATGAACACAGTATTTTTCCAACATTTAAACGATTTAAACAAAACAAAGTACATAAAGAAAAAAATAAAATAAAATAAAAATATAGAAATAACTTAAAAGTAAAAAAAGATTTTATTTATATATAAATATGTACAGTGTATATATATATATATATATATATATATATACAGTACAGACCAAAAGTTTGAACACACCTTCTCATTTAAAGATTTTTTCTGTATTTTCATGACTATGAAAATTGTACATTCACACTGTAGGCATCAAAACTATGAATTAACACATGTGAAATTATATACTTAACAAAAAAGTGTGAAACAACTGAAAATATGTCTTATATTCTAGGTTCTTCAAAGTAGCCACCTTTTGCTTTGATGACTGCTTTTCACACTCTTGGCATTCTCTTGATGAGCTTCAAGAGGTAGTCACCGGAAATGGTTTTCACTTCACAGGTGTGCCCTGTCAGGATTAATAAGTGGGATTTCTTGCCTTATAAATGGGGTTGGGACCATCAGTTGTGTTGTGCAGAAGTCTGGTGGATACACAGCTGATAGTCCTACTGAATACACTGTTAGAATTTGTATTATGGCAAGAAAAAAGCAGCTAAGTAAAGAAAAACGAGTGCCCATCATTACTTTAAGAAATGAAGGTCAGTCAGTGCGAAAAATTGGGAAAACTTTGAAAGTGTCCCCAAGTGCAATTGCAAAAACCATCAAGCGCTACAAAGAAACTGGCTCACATGAGGACCGCCCCAGGAAAGGAAGACCAAGAGTCACCTCTGCTTCTGAGGATAAGTTTATCCGAGTCACCAGCCTCAGAAATCGCAGGTTAACAGCAGCTCAGATTAGAGACCAGGTCAATGCCACACAGAGTTCTAGCAGCAGACACATCTCTTCAACAACTGTTAAGAGGAGACTTTGTGCAGCAGGCCTTCATGGTAAAATAGCTGCTAGGAAACCACTGCTAAGGACAGGCAACAAGCAGAAGAGACTTGTTTGGGCTAAAGAACACAAGGAATGGACATTAGACCAGTGGAAATTTGTGCTTTGGTCTGATGAGTCCAAATTTGAGATCTTTGGTTCCATCCACCGTGTCTTTGTGCGACTCAGAAAAGGTAAACGGATGGACTCTACATGCCTGGTTCCCACCGTGAAGCATGGAGGAGGAGGTGTGATGGTGTGGGGATGCTTTGCTGGTGACACTGTTTGGGATTTATTCAAAATTGAAGGCATACTGAACCAGCATGGCTACCACAGCAGCATGCTTTTCCATCCGGTTTGTGTTTAGTTGGACCATCATTTATTTTTCAACAGGAGAATGACCCCAAACATACCTCCAGGCTGTGTAAGGGCTATTTGACCAAGAAGGAGAGTGATGGGGTGCTATGCTAGATGACCTGGTCTTCACAGTCACCAGACCTGAACCAAATCGAGATGGTTTGGGGTGAGCTGGACCGCAGAGTGAAGGCAAAAGGGCGAACAATTGCTAAGCATCTCTGGGAACTCCTTCAAGATTGTTGGAAGACCATTTCCGGTGACTACCTCTTGAAGCTCATCAAGAGAATGCCAAGAGTGTGCAAAGCCGTCATCAAAGCAAAAGGTGGCTACTTTGAAGAACCTAGAATATAAGACATATTTTCAGTTGTTTCACACTTTTTTTGCTACATATATAATTCCACATGTGTTAATTCATAGTTTTGATGCCTTCAGTGTGAATGTACAATTTTCATAGTCATGAAAATACAGAAAAATCTTTAATTGAGAAGGTGTGTCCAAACTCTTGGTCTGTACTGTATATGCAAAAATATGGAGGCAGCACACAAAATAGAATCAAGTGATAAGGTTTAATAGCCCATACGGCAACATTTTGGTCCAAAATTGTGGACCTTTCTCAAGCATAGGTAAGGTGCAAGTGCAGTGTATTTAAGGCAATCTAAATTGAATAGTAATCATCAGCAATTACATAAGAAGTGCATAATATACATGATCTTTCAAACAGATAATGTTACAAGACATCATAGTGCATAAACAGTGTAAAGTGACATAGTGCATGAATACAATAATTACAGACTTATAGCCTTAACACTCATATCAATGTATAATTGATCATATGCAGCAGCTGTGTATACATAAAGAAAACATGGGTCACCCCAAATTTCATTTGCATATAGCGCCAAAATCTTGGCGTCCCTGTAACTAATACCTCGCATGTTAGAATAGGAAGTGTGGACTTCCGCATTTGCGCACTAAAGACCTGTGCCATCTTGGAAGAGGGCATATCAGCCAAGACATCTATCCCATGGCGATCACATGATGGCGCCACAGAGCATCATGGGCATCACAAGGTCTAAAGGCATAAAGCAGTATGGAAAACATTGCCCACCATATTGAAAAAGGGAAAATCGCCCAGTTTTCATACAATACCAGGCCAATTGCAAATTGGAGAGCTATATCCAAATGATAATAGGCAATACATCAGGACAAATATCCTGCAATTTTAAATAGGACATAACCCAGGTAGCATGGGAACGCCCCCCATGTTCTGGGGAAAGCAACCCAGAGGCCAAAGGTACAGGGGAGATATGGACCTGTCAAGAACATATCTCTACCCTTAAACCATAAAAAGGTTAACATGTCATAAACAGAACTGTGCATTCATATTGGATCACAAATTCCAAGGTAAGTACATATAAGGAAATCCACATTCCTAATCCAACATAGCACAATATGAATAAAAAAGTTTATATGCGATATATAATTTATTACACATTATGATCTCAATAACAAATATATGGGGATGAATCATGTATTCCGTTGTCCTACAGCACCAGCCAATCTAAAAAATCAAAGAAAAAATAATTAATAAAAACACCTAAAATTTATACCATGTTTAACAAAAAATTCACCAAGGAGAGAAAATTAGGCAAGCGACTGTTTCTAGAGAGTCACACTCAATTTAAAGTCAACATTAAGACCATGTGGTTTCAGAGTGTTAAGTCTCCTAATCCATTCAAGTTCCCTAATCTTAAAAAGGCGCACCCCATCTCCTACTCTTCTAAATGCGGGTATATGGTCAATAATCCTAAACTTCAATTGTTTCTCAAGATGTCCCTTCTCTATGAAATGTTTAGAGACAGGTAAATCAAGTATTTTCTTCCTAATAGAATGTCTGTGATTATTCATTCTAGTCTTAAAATCTGTAGTCGTCTCACAAATATATAGCAAATTACACGGGCACTGTAATAAATAAACAATGTGATCAGAAGAATAATGTTTAATTGTATACATCACTCCACTTGTTGGATGTTGAAATTTGTCCCCTTTCACCATATTTGGACAATTGACACAATTGAGACATGGGAAGCAATCCAATCGTTGCTTCCCAGTTAGTGAACCTTGAGTTATTACTCTCTGGGGACCAATATCTGTCCTTATTAACCTGTCTCTAATCTTCTTAGCCTGCTTATGTGAAATTAATGGGGGGGCATTTTAAACTCATCAATTGCGGCAAACATCTATTTAACATAAGCCAATGTTTTTTGACAATATTAGCCACACACTTACTCTGTTCACAGAAAGTGGTAACCAATGGCACTCTCTCCACGATAGTGTCCCCACTGATTTTTTTATCCAAAAGGTTAGTACGATCCATTCTTTCAACCTTATCTCTCCATTTATTCAACAGTTTTTTGGGATACTTTCTTTCCCTAAATCTGTCAACCATAGAATCCAAAATAGTCCCAAGTCTATCTTCATTACTGACAATTCTCCTAACTCTTAACAGCTGACTATATGGTAGGGAATCTACCATTCTGCGTGGGTGATGACTATCATACCATAATAAATTATTCTTATCTGTCGGTTTAACAAATAATTCTGTTCTCAATTTATGGTTCTCATACTTAATTAGGACATCCAAGAATTGCATTTCAGTCTCTGAGCTCAAAAGCGTGAATTTGATATCACTATCCAAGTTATTTAAAAAGACATGGAATTCCACCAATTCCTCCATAGATCCAGACCATAGGAGGAGGACATCATCTATGTATCTCCCCCACCCCCGAACATGTTTGAAGTGGTGGGACACATAGATAAGGTCCTCCTCCATGACCATCATGGTCAAGTTAACATACGCGGGGGCCATACTGGCCCCCATGGCGGTCCCTGTATGTTGTAGATAATACTTATCACCAAAAAGGAAATAATTATTTTTCAATACTAGCTCCAACAAACACAAGATAAAGTCACTTTCCTTTGATGTATAATCAGTCTCACCCAGCTTCTAACTCACTGCCGCAAGTCCCACTTCATGATTGATTGACGTGTACAAAGAAGTCACGTCAAAAGAAGCCAAAATTATTTTACTATCAATTACAACCAAATTTAGTTTCCGTAGAAAATCCATAGTGTCTAACACAAAAGATATTGCTTGTCTAGATAAAGGACCTAAAATCCTTTCAAGATACGTACCATTACATCTGAACAGGGAATCACTCCCTGAGACAATTGGACGTCTGGGAGGATTTACAAGAGACTTATGTATTTTAGTGAGCATGTATATCACCGGCGTAACCGGATTATCAAGCATAAGAAATGTATACAAATCTTCATCAATGATGTTTTGGTGGATAGCCTCATGTAAAATGAATTTAATTTTCCTCATAATTACTTACTTAGGATCCCCATTTAATTCCTCATATACCTCGGTGTCCGACAACTGTCACTCTATTTCAGCTATATATTTAACTGTATCCATGATGACGACCGCTCCCCCCCTTGTCAGTGGGTTTAATCGTGAGGTCGCTGTCATGGATCAAGGAATCCAATGCTTTATAATCATTTTTGGTAAAATTAGGATGACTAAAAGTATTCCTAGTGTAAGACCATTTCAAGTCCTCAATATCTCTATTTACTGCAGTAATATAGGCTTCTATGGCGGGCACATTAATTAAAGGTACAAAATCGCTCTTGTTGCTGAGCTTCACATCGTGTAACCTTAAAATATTTTTGGTGATATCAATATTCGTTTTTTTATCACTTCTACCATACCAATATTTTAATTTTATCGATCTGAAAAACTTATATAATTCAGTTTCAAGTTTAAACCATTCCACATGAGTGTTAAAACTAAATGATAGACCCTTGGACAAAACATCAATCACTTCCCTAGACAGATTTTTTGAAGAAAGATTATCTACCAATTCTGTTCCTTTGTCCTCATGGTTGTCTGTTTTGATGGATTCATCCGGTTCCTTTGTCTTGTTTCCCTTTTCTCCATGGTTGTGTTTCCTTCCACCTCTTCTTGTCCTCCGTTGTCCCCTGTTTCCATCACTTTTTCTGGAAATATGGTTTGGAAAATGTAAGGTATTATAAACATCAAGAAAGTCCCTAGAGAGATATAAAGAAAAAAATGTTTTTTCAGCTCACCAGACATGGTTATGACTAAGGACATTTTTGTTTGGAACGTGTAATCCCCTGGATCTACAATTTTAACAGCATGATTTTAAAGGAATTCTATTAAACATGAAGTTTTAACACACATTCAGATTCTCATTTGGATGTCTGTTGCTGGATCCCTGTTTTTTGTTGAGTCCCTAGAGAGAGTATAACCACCTGATCTATTATAAGATTTTTTATCAAAGGCAGTTCTGCCTCCATTTTTCTGCCAGCCATAGATGTTACCCAGCCAGTAATCCTCTGCATCCCTGGTACACTTATGTCTCGCAGTTTATTCTAAGTCAGTTTTAACTTTTTGTAGCCGTGCATCAACTGCCTCTTTGAATTTCGACCACATCTCAGGATTCATCAGTTCCTTTAATTTAACCTCTATATCCAAAACACTGACACTCAAGATTGAAATTTCCTCTTGTAAAAACTCCATATTCAAAAGTAACATATCCAAAGCATATTTGTTAGACAAAGACAAAAATTTATCACAAAAAACACTATTATTCAAAAATAAATTTGGACGAATTTTGGATCTTAGACCTCTGGGATTTCTTCTATTTTTAAAATATTCCTTCAAAGTTATTAGATGGAGTTGCAGTGTGAGTAATCGTTTTGTTTGTACGCTATACTTGTGTTTCAAATCTGAAGAAGATTATGTGTCCAGGAACGTTGCATCTCACTTAATTCCTCCAAGGATCCTCTCCTCATGTTCCATGGTATAACAGAAAACATCAGGCATATCCAGTTTAGCAGTAGCCATATCCAAATAATGTGCACGCTTCCAGATAGGTAATAGACAAAAAATAAAAATAGGAAACAGCACAAAAAGTAGTTTTAGATTGCCTTAAATACTCTGCACTTGCACCTTACGTATGCTTGAGAAAGGTCCACAATTTAGGACCGAAACGTTGCCGTATGGGCTATTAAACCTTATCACTTGATTCTATTTTGTGTGCTGCCTCCATATTTTTGCATGGATACTTAAAGGACTGGTATATACCTGGGGGGCTTTTTTTGCACCAAAAATACTTTATGTGCTGTTTCCTATTTTTTTTTTTAAATATATATATACATTCATATACTGTATATCATTCATTTTTATATTTAGCGGGTGAAATACTGTGGCATCGGCGTCTCTGCCCCCTGCTAGGCAGAGACGCCGTCCCTCTCACCTTCCTGTTCCGGGCGCGGCGTCCTCCAGCACTCCTTCCCTTGCTGCTGCCAGCGCGTGCTCCTTCCCGGGCACTGTGCTTAGGGCGCGCGCGTGCTCCCCCTCTCTTAAAGGGACCGCGCACGCCGTTCTAAGGAGTCCCCGGCCAATAGCTGGAGGACCTCCCATATATAAGGCACCTCCTCCAAAATGGAGGTGCCCAAGCAAAGTTGTTGCAAAGAATACTCACCTCGGCTTCAGCCCTCAGGTCCCGTTGCCAGCCTGACTACCAGTCTAGTCTGCCTGCTTGTCTGCTCTTCAGCCCGACAGTCGGTCTCAAGCATCCACCAGTCTGACTATGGGCAAGTCCACCTACGGACCAGGAAGCACCTGCCAGTTACCTGCCTGCTACCTGCTGTACTTGCTAGCCCGCTCACCTGGGAGCGCTCACCTTCTACCCGCCTGCTAGCCTACCTGGAGGCTCTGCTGTCACTTGCCGTGACCACCTGCCTGCCAGCCAAGAGGCTCTTACCCGTTCTGCCGTCACTTCCCGTGACCACCTGCCTGCCAGCCAAGAGACTCTTACCTGCTCTGCCGTCACTTGCAGTGACCACCTGCCTGCCTGCCAAGAGACTCTTACCCGTTCTGCCGTCACTTGCCGTGACCACCCGCCTGCTCACCCAGAGACTACTACCCTTCTGTTGTGTCCACCCGCTACACTGGTCAGTCCCCGCTATCTGACCCGTGGGAGCCACCTGCTCAATTACAAGGTCGTCCCCAGACTAACACCTGCCCCTCGGGGTCCCTCCTTGTTCCAAGGCACAGAGGTTCCACCACCCGGCCCCGTTACAAATACGTATTGAACACGTCACCAATTTTCTAAGTAAATATATTTCTAAAGCTGCTATTGAAATGAAACTCTCACCAGATGTCGGTAACAACCTATCTAATCCACACATGCAAAGAAATCAAACCATAGGTTTCCATAAATTAAGTTATGTGTAATAATGAGAAATTACATAGGGAAAAGGTATTGAACACATGAAGAAAGAGAGATGCAAAAGGTCATGGAAAGTCATGAAACCAGCTGTAATCTATCAGTAATTAGAAAGCAATCCTGACACTTAGTAAAAAATAATATCAGCTGGTTCAACTGTAGGCGCATAAAAAGGTGTCTCATTACCAAGGCGCCACACAAGAAACATCTCATAATGGGTAAAACCAGTGAGGTGTCTAAAGACCTTCACTAACTTATTGTTGAAAAACATACTAATGACATTGGTTACAGAAGAATTTCTAAATTATTGAAGGCTCCAGTGAGCACAGTTGGGGCCATAATCCAGAAGAGACTCCCTGACGAAGCGGCAGCGATACGTGCGTTGGAGAAGGTGGAGGGGATGATGATGTGCCTCTGGTCAGTGCATATTATTATGCACAAATTATATTTCATTTGATCTCATTGCTCTTTGATTTTTGTTTATATTATGTCATTTGACATTACATGGTGATCACTTCCACTACTCGTCCTGTCGTTTGGATATGCATGGTTCCATACATATATTTGGATATGTACCTGCATAAAAATAATATTCACAATGCAGTTTTTGGATAAAATCCATCATATAAATAGTAGGTTTTGTGTATAAACAGTGGAATTATGTTTGGACATGCATAGGCATATATATAACATGCATTAGGCACATTTTGTGAATTATATCCATTGGATGAACAGTAGTTTTCTTTTTATATGTAATTTCAGTATCAAATCTCTATATTTAATATATTTAACAAAATATCTGGTTGTGCAATATATTCCCATTTTGGTCTACACATATTTAAATCCTAATTGATATTTATCAACGGGACCAATGAAGTCATAACTAGTGTTGAGCGAACATGCTCGACACTGCTCGGTACTCACCCGAGCATCACGCTACTCGGGATGTTCGGCGAGCACCGAGCATTTCCGGGTTACTCGGGCGGCAGCTCGGGTCTCCGCCCTGCATGTTTGGCGCTCTTTACAGAACCAATGAACATGCAGGGATTGCCAGCCAGTCACTGTAATGCCGCAGCCATGTTGGTTGTGGGCATTACATTGATTGACTGGCCGCACAGCATCACCTCGAGTATTTAAAACCGGGCGCCGCCATCTTAGACACAGATGGCTGGGATCAGACAGTGTAAGGACAGCGCTGCTGATTTAGGGAGAGATATATACTGCAAAATAGTTAGTGTAGGGTCTGTAATGGCTGCCAGATCAAACAAACAGTCCTTCTCAGGACTAATATCCATCCCAGATATCAGTCAGGCAGGCAGGCAGGCTGTATAGGAGACGCAGTGGTTATACCAGCAAACGCTGCATTACAGTCCTGTGTGCTCCTGTTACTGAAATTGCTGGACTTAGCTCCAGGTCTCGGGGGCCAAGAAAAATCGCTTTTTTTAATCTAAATCCTCTTTTTTTTTTCCTCCTTCACATTGTACAAATACCCGTCTTATTAACCTTTGGTGTCCCCCCCCCCCCCCCAAAAAAAAAAAGTGTTTCTCTGATTTTTCAGACACAAATATATCTGTTGAAAAATCTCTATTATCGTGCTTTTTGCATTTTTTGCCGTAAAAAAAAAAACTAATAGTGTCTCCCTGATTTTTCAGACACAAATATATCTGTTGAAAATAGTCTGGTGTAGGCCAGAGAGACAGAAGTGTGGTTTTCCTGTTCCGCGGTAAAAAATCTCTATTATCCTGCTTTTGGCATTTTTTGCCGTAAAAAAAAACTAATAGTGTCTCCCTGATTTTTCAGACACAAATATATCTGTTGAAAATAGCCTGGTGTAGGCCAGAGAGACAGAAGTGTGGTTTTGCTGTTCCACAGTAAAAAAATCTCTATTATCCTGCTTTTGGCACTTTTTGCCGTAAAAAAAAAACTAATAGTGTCTCCCTGATTTTTCAGACACAAATATATCTGTTGAAAATACTCTGGTGTAGGCCAGAGAGACAGAAGTGTGGTTTTGCTGTTCCACGGTAAAAAATCTCTATTATCCTGCTTTGGGCATTTTTTGCCATAAAAAAAACTAATAGTGTCTCCCTGATTTTTCAGACACAAATATATCTGTTGAAAATAGTCTCATGTAGGCCAGAGAGACAGAAGTGTGGTTTTGCTGTTCCATGGTTCAAACCTATGTATTATCCACTTTTGGGCCATTTGTATCTAAAAAAAACAGTTTGAGTGTGTCCCTCACTGTTCAGCCGCAAATATTTATATTTAAAAAAGTCTGGTATACACCAGTAAATTATAACTGTGGTTTTGCTGTTCCACGGTAAAAAATCTCTATTATCGTGCTTTTTGCATTTTTTGCCGTAAAAAAAAACCTAATAGTTTCTCCCTGATTTTTCAGATACACATATATCTGTTGAAAATAGTCTGGTGTAGGCCAGAGAGACAGAAGTGTGATTTTGCTGTTCCACGGTAAAAAATCTATATTATCCTGCTTTTGGCATTTTTTGCATTAAAAAAAAAATAATAGTGTCTCCCTGATTTTTCAGACACAAATATATCTGTTGAAAATAGTCTGGTGTAGGCCAGAGAGACAGAAGTGTGGTTTTCCTGTTCCATGGTAAAAAATCTCTATTATCCTGCTTTTGGCATTTTTTGCCGTAAAAAAAAACTAATAGTGTCTCCCTGATGTTTCAGACACAAATATATCTGTTGAAAATAGCCTGGTGTAGGCCAGAGAGACAGAAGTGTGGTTTTGCTGTTCCACGGTAAAAAAATCTCTATTATCCTGCTTTTGGCACTTTTTGCCGTAAAAAAAAAACTAATAGTGTCTCCCTGATTTTTCAGACACAAATATATCTGTTGAAAATAGTCTGGTGTAGGCCAGAGAGACAGAAGTGTGGTTTTGCTGTTCCACGGTAAAAAATCTCTATTATCCTGCTTTGGGCATTTTTTGCCTTAAAAAAAACTAATAGTGTCTCCCTGATTTTTCAGACACAAATATATCTGTTGAAAATAGTCTCATGTAGGCCAGAGAGACAGAAGTGTGGTTTTGCTGTTCCATGGTTCAAACCTATGTATTATCCACTTTTGGGCCATTTGTATCTAAAAAAAACAGTTTGAGTGTGTCCCTCACTGTTCAGCCGCAAATATATATATTTAAAAAAGTCTGGTATACACCAGTAAATTATAACTGTGGTTTTGCTGTTCCACGGTAAAAAATCTCTATTATCCAGCTTTTGGTATTTTTTCCGTAAATAAAAACAGTAATAGTTTCTCCCTTATTGTTTAGATTGTTTAAAAGAGTCGGGTGTAGGCCAGAGAAATAGAACTGTGGTTTTCCTCTTCCACGGTTCTAATCTACTCTTTATTACCCTTTTTCAATTGATAGTGCGAGAGTAAGCTATTTTACTTCCTTTACAATGGGCAAGGCGCGCGGCAAGGGACGTGGAACTGGACATTCTGGGGATGGTGCGTGCAGAGGATGGGGCCGTGGCCAAGGTGAAAATGTGCCACAACCAACAGCCACATCTTCTCGCTCCAAGTTCTTGACCGAATTACTAGGGAAGCACAGAACAACACCAGTATTGCGAACTGATCAGTGTGAACAGGTTATTAATTGGATAGCAGATAATACTTCCAGTCACCTGGGCACCACCACCTCCGGTCTGTCTTCCACACGGTCAAATCTTAGTAGCCAGGAGTCTCGACCGCATTCTCCTCCTCACCCTGATGCTCCTTCCTGACACCATGCCGAGTGTCGTCAGACAGCAACTGATCCCACAGTTGGACACTCTGAAGAGCTGTTCACTGGTCCATTTCCAGATTTGTGCCCCTCGCCTGCTCCGCTTGAAGTGGTGGAAGCGGAGATCCCATGTAGCGATGGCCAAATATTTGAACAGCCACGACCACAGGAAGTCGACGCTGGCAATTTGTCACAAGAGGTGGACGATGACGAGACACAATTGCCAGGAAGTGAGGAGGAGGATCGTGGTGCGCAAGTGGAAGAGGAGGAGGTGGTGGGTGATCTAGTAACTGACCCAACGTGGCAGGAGGACATGCAGAACGAGGCCAGCAGCACACAGAGTGAGGGAGGCAGAGTACCCCAACAGGCAGGAAGAAGCAGTGTGGTGGATGCACACAGAAGGCAGGCAACAGTTCCCAGTAACACCAACATGAGGGATGTTGCCAGTACAACCTGTAGGTCTTCCAGAGTGTGGAATTTTTTTAAAAACTCTGCTGATAACCCCAAAAAGGCCATTTGTACCACTTGCCATGCCAGCATCAGCAGGGGTGACAAAACTACCAGCCTGACCACCACCAGCATGATCAGGCACATGGCAGCAAAGCACCCGACTTTGTGGGGTGAACCCCAGGGTCCACGACCAGTGGCAGCGGGTGTCACCACAGCTTCTTCCACTGTTGTGCGTGCAATAGAACCCCCTGTTGTGTGTACAAGGCAATCCCCTGTCCATACTGCATGCCAAGATCCCCCCTCCTCTCATTCTTCACTTGTTATGGCAGTTTCTCAAGAACAGCATCCACATCCACGTCCACGTCCCACCGCAGCGTTCAATTGTCCATATCCCAGACCTTTGAACGAAAGCGTAAATTCACAGCTATCGCCCCATAGGCCGCAGTCCTAAATTCGCACATTTCACGACTGCTTGCGTTGGAAAAGCTGCCTTTTAGGCTGCTGGAGACGGAATCCTTCCGCAACGTTATGGCAGTGGCCGTCCCTCGGAACTTGGTCCCCAGCCGACACTATTTTGCCCGGTGTGCCATCCCCGCATAACACAAGCACGTGTCCCAAAACATCTGCCGTGTCCTCAACAACGCAGTTACTGGGAGAGTCCACCTGACAACTCACACGTGGACAAGTGCTTGTGGCCAGGGACGGTACATCACCCTGACGGCACACTGGGTAAACATAGTGGAAGCCGGGACCCAGTCGGACCTTGGGATGGAACACATCCTTCCCACACGGAGGATTGCGAGCCCTATGTCAGTCAGAGGTGCCCCCACAGTGCACTGCTCCTGCGCATCATCCTCCTCCTCCTCCTCCTCATGTTCAGCCTCCATCTCAGATATCACCACATCAGTTGCAAGCTGGAAGCACTGCAGTACTGCCTCCACCAAGCGGCAACAGGCTGTGCTGAAACTCATAAGCTTAGGTGAGAAACCTCACACCGCTTGTGAGTTGTGGACAGCTGTGAAAGAGCAGGCGGATCTGTGGCTGACACCGCTGAACCTATATCCAGGCATGGTCGTGTGTGACAATGGCCGTAACCTGGTGGCGGCTCTGAGTCGAGGCGAGATCACACACGTACCATGCCTGGCTCATGTGCTTAACTTCGTGGTTCAGCGGTTTCTTAAATCGTACCCCAAGTTGCCAGATCTGCTCATCAAAGTACGCCGCCTGTCAACCCATTTTCGCAAGTCGGCTACAGCTTCCGCCGCCCTTGCTTTGTTGCAGCAGCGTTTGCAGATTCCATCACACCGACTGGTGTGTGATGTCCCCACACATTGGAACTCTACCCTCCACATGTTGCAAAGGATTTGTGAGCAGAAAAGAGCAGTTGTGGAGTACCAGCTGCAACAAGGCCGTCGATATTCAGGTCAGACTCCACACATAAGACCTCAGGAGTGAACCTGGATGTCTGACATATGTACCATCTTGACAAACTTTGAGGAGTCCACCAAAATGGTGAGTGGCGATTACACCATCATTAGCGTCAGCATTCCACTTGTCTGTCTTTTGCAACGCTCTCTGCAGAGAATGAAAGAGGAGGCATTGCAGCCAGACTATGATGAGATGGATCAAGAAGCCGTAGCAGTCGATTACACACAGCTCAGCCTCATCTCATCCCTGCGTGCATTGGGGGACAATGAGGGAGAGGAGGAGGAAAAACTGGAGCTTATATCATGCGTTGTAGATGGTAGTACCTGTACAACTGTCATACCGTCGGTTCAGCATGGGTGGCCCGAGGACAGGGGGGAGGAGGAGTTGGAGGAGGAGGAGGAGAGCATGGTCAGTCGTCATCTTGGTGAGGACACGGAAGTCTTGCCCGTTACCAGTCTGGCACGCATGGCTGACTTTATGTTACGCTGCCTTAACCGTGACCCTCGCATTGTCAAAATGTTGGGTGACAGTCAATACTGGTTGGTGACACTTTTAGACCCCCGCTACAAGAAGAACTTTCACTCTCTTATTCCTGAGGTGGAGAGGTCTACAAAAATGGGTCAGTACCAGAAGGCCCTTGCTGCAGAACTGTTAAAAAAATTCCCATCTGAACACGCTAGCGGCAGAGGTCACAGTTCATTGCCCAACCAAGGCATACATGCGAGAGAGACGCAACTCCAATCCAGCAGAGGCAGGGGAACACTGTCAATGTTCTAGGACAGTTTTCTCAGACCCTCCCTTCGGACAGACCCTGAGGCGCGGGATACTCTCACAAGGAGTAGAAAGTTTCAAAAGATGGTGAGGGAGTACTTTGCCGACCCTACCAGCATCCTCCGTGATTTCTCTGTGCCTTTTAATTATTGGGTATCCAAGCTGGACACTTGGAATGAACTTGCTCTGTATGCCTTGGAGGTCCTGGCCTGCCTTGCCGCTAGCGTGTTATCGGAGAGTGGTTTTAGTGCCGCTGGGGGAATTATAACTGATAAGCACACTCTCCTGTTAACTCACAATGCTGACAAGCTGACCCTTATCAAAATGAACAAGGGCTGGATTGGGCCAGACTTCTCATCACCACCAAATGACAGCAGAGTAACAACGTCAAATCCACTGTGTTATTTCGGGAGGTGTATTCCCATGCACCGATTCACACCCACACATGGGTATACGCTTCCTCATTTCGGCTGTTTTATGTTCTTCTCTTTATCCTCAGGTTCCACCACCACTATTCCACCAGGGTGACCGTGGTGCGTGTTGCCATTATTGAAAGTTCCTCCGTCCTTATTTTTGTCAGCTTTTGCTTGGAAGGCATAAGCAAAGACTGTGGGAGACCCACTCCCCATTAATGGGAATAATATTTTTTAAGATGCTGTACTGTATGGCTCTTGTAAGGGGCATTAAACCCATCTTGTTAAGCTACTGTGACCTCCACCACTTTTCCAAGGAGCATTAAAACCGTCTTGTCAAAGTTACTGTGACCTCCATCACTTTTCCGAGGGACATTAAAACAGTCTTGTTAAGCTACTGCGACCTCAACCACTTTTCCGAGGGGCATTAAAACCGTCTTGTTAAGCTATTGGGACCTCCACGTCTCTTACAAGGGGCATTAAAACCGTCTTGTTAAGCTACTGGGACCTCCACATCTCTTCCGAGGGGCATTAAAACCATTTTGTTAAGCTACTGTGACCTCCACCACTCTTCCAAGGGGCATTAAAACCGTCTTGTTAAGCTACTGGGACCTCCACATTTCTTCTGAGGGGAATTAAAAGCGTCTTTTTAAACCACTCAGAACTACACAGCTCTTCCAAGGGGCATTAAAACAGTCTTGTTAAGCTACTGGGACTTCCACATCTGTTCCGAGGGGCATTAAAAGCGTCTTGTTAAACCACTCTGAACTCCAAAGCTCTTCCAAGGGGCATTAAAACCGTCTTGTTAAGCTACTGGGACCTCCACATCTCTTCCGAGGGGCATTAAAAGTGTCTTGTTAAGCTACTGTGAACTCCACCACTTTTCCGAGGGGCATTAAAACCGTCTTGTTAAACTACTGTGACCTTCAACCATTTTTCCAAGGGGCATTAACACCATCTTGTTAAGGTACTGGGCCCTCTACATATCTTCCGAGGGGCATTAAAGCGTCTTGTTAAACCAATCTGAACTCCACAGCTCTTCCAAGGGGCATTAAAACGGTCTTGTTAAGCTACTGGGACCTCCACATATCTTCCGAGGGGCATTAAAAGCGTTTTGTTAAGTTACTGTGACCTCCACCACTTTTCCAAGGGGCATTAAAACGGTTTTGTTAAGCTACTGGGACCTCCACATCTCTTCCGAGGGGCATTATTACTGTCTTGTTAAGCTACTGTGACCTCCACCACTTTTCCAAGGGGCATTAAAACTGTTTTTTTAAGCTACTGGGACCTCCACATCTCTTCCGAGGGGCATTAAAAGCATCTTGTTAAACCACTCTGAACTCCACAGTTCTTTCAAGGGGAATTAAAACCGTCTTGTTAAGCTACTGTGACCTCCACCACTTTTCCAAGGGGCATTAAAACCGTCTTGTTAAGCTACTGTGACATCCACCACTTTTCCAAGGGGCATTAAAACCGTCTTGTTAAGCTACTGGGACTTCCACATCTGTTCTGAGGGGCATTAAAAGCGTCTTGTTAAACCACTCTGAACTCCAAAGCTCTTCCGAGGGGCATTAAAAGTGTCTTGTTAAGCTACTGTGAACTCCACCACTTTTCCGAAGGGCATTAAAACCGTCTTGTTAAGCTACTGTGACCTCCACCACTTTTCCAAGGGGCATTAAAACCATCTTGTTAAGGTACTGGGACCTCCACATATCTTCCTAGGGGCATTAAAGCGTCTTGTTAAACCAATCTGAACTCCACAGCTCTTCCAAGGGGCATTAAAACGGTCTTGTTAAGCTACTGGGACCTCCACATATCTTCCGAGGGGAATTAAAAGCGTTTTGTTAAGTTACTGTGACCTCCAGCACTTTTCCAAGGGGCATTAAAACGGTTTTGTTAAGCTACTGGGACCTCCACATCTCTTCCGAGGGGCATTAAAAGCATCTTGTTAAACCACTCTGAACTCCACAGTTCTTTCAAGGGGAATTAAAACCGTCTTGTTAAGCTACTGTGACCTCCACCACTTTTCCAAGGGGCATTAAAACCGTCTTGTTAAGCTACTGTGACATCCACCACTTTTCCAAGGGGCATTAAAACCGTCTTGTTAAGCTACTGGGACCTCCACATCTCTTCCGAGGGGCATTAAAAGCGTCTTTTTAAACCACTCAGAACTACACAGCTCTTCCATGGGGCATTAAAACCGTCTTGTTAAGCTACTGGGACTTCCACATCTGTTCCGAGGGGCATTAAAAGCGTCTTGTTAAACCACTCTGAACTCCAAAGCTCTTCCAAGGGGCATTAAAACCGTCTTGTTAAGCTACTGTGAACTCCACCACTTTTCCAAGGCGCATTAAAACCATTTTGTTAAGCTACTGGGACCTCCACATCTCTTCCGAGGGGCATTATAACCGTCTTGTTAAGCTACTGTGACAACCACCACTTTTCCAAGGGGCATTAAAACCATTTTGCTAAGCTACTGGGACCTCCACATCTCTCCCGAGGGGCATTATAACCGTCTTGTTAAGCTACTGTGACCTCCACCACTTTTCCAAGGGGTATTAAAACCATCTTGTTAAGCTACTGGGACCTCCACATATCTTCCGAGGGGCATTAAAGCGTCTTGTTAAACCAATCTGAACTCCACAGCTCTTCAAAGGGGCATTTAAATGGTCTTGTTAACCTACTGGGACCTCCACATATCTTCCGAGGGGCATTTAAAGCGTCTTGTTGAGTTACTGTGACCTCCACCACTTTTTCAAGGGGCATTATAACCATTTTTTTAAGCTACTGGGACCTCCACATTTCTTCCGAGGGGCATTAAAAGCGTCTTGTTAAACGACTCTGAACTCCACAGCTCTTTCAAGCGGAATTAAAACAGTCTTGTTAAACTCCTGTGACCTCCACCACTTTTCCAAGGGGTATTAAAACCGTCTTGTTAAGCTACTGTGACATCCACCACTTTTCCAAGGGGCATTAAAACCGTCTTGTTAAGCTACTGGGACCTCCACATCTCTTCCGAGGGGCATTAAAAGCATCTTGTTAAACCACTCAGAACTACACAGCTCTTCCAAGGGGCATTAAAACCGTTTTGTTAAGCTACTGGGACCTGCACATCTCTTCCGAGGGGCAGTATAACAGTCTTGTTAAGCTACTGTGATTTCCACCACTTTTCCAAGGGGCATTAAAATCGTTTTGCTAAGCTACCGGGACCTCCACATCTCTTCCAAGGGGCATTATAACCGTCTTGTTAAGCTACTGTGACCTCCACCACTTTTCCAAGGGGCATTAAAACCGTTTTGTTAAGCTTCTGGGACCTCCACATCTCTTCCGAGGGGCATTATAACTGTCTTGTAAAGCTACTGTGACCTCCACCACTTTTCCAAGGGGCATTATAACCATTTTTTTAAGCTACTGGGACCTCCACATCTCTTCCGAGGGGCATTAAAAGCATCTTGTTAAACCACTCAGAACTACGCACCTCTTCCAAGGGGCATTATAACCGTCTTGTTAAGCTACTGGGACTTCCACATCTTTTCAGTGGGGCATTAAAAGCGTCTTGTTAAACCAATCTGAACTCCACAGCTCTTCCAAGGGGAATAAAACCGTCTTGTTAAGCTCCTGTGACCTCCACCACTTTTCCAAGGGGCATTAAAACCGTCTTGTTAAGCTACTGGGACCTCCACATGTCTTCCGAGGGGCATTAAAAGCGTCTTGTTAAACCACTCAGAACTACGCACCTCTTCCAAGGGGCATTATAACCGTCTTTTTAAGCTACTGGGACTTCCACGTCTTTTCAGTGGGGCATTAAAAGCGTCTTGTTAAACCAATCTGAACTCCACTGCTCTTCCAAGGGGCATTAAAACTGTCTTGTTAAGCTACTGGAACCTCCACATCTCTTCCTAGGGGCATTAAAAGCTTCTTGTTAAACCACTCTGAACTCCACAGCTCTTCCAAGGGGCATTAAAACCGTCTTCTTAAGCTACTGGGACCTCCACATCTCTTCCGATGGGCATTAAAAGCGTCTTGTTAAACCACTCTGAACTCCACAGCTCTTCCAAGGGGCATTGAAACCGTCTTCTTTAGCCACTGGGACCTCCACATCTCTTCCGAGGGGCATTAAATGCGTCTTGTTAAGCTACTGTGATCTCCACCACTTTTCCAAGGGGCATTAAAACCATCTTGTTAAGCTACTGGGACCTCAACATCTCTTCCAAGGGGCATTAGAGCGTCTTGTTTAACCAATCTGAACTCCACAGCTCTTCCAAGGGGCATTAAAAGCGTCTTGTTAAACCACTGTGAACGACACAGCTCTTCCAAGGGGCATTAAAACCGTCTTGTTAAGATACTGGGACTTCCACATCTGTTCCGAGGGGCATTAAAAGCGTCTTGTTAAACCACTCTGAACTCCACAGCTCTTCCAAGGGGCATTAAAACCGTCTTGTTAAGCTACTGGGACCGCCACATCTCTTCCGTGGGGCATTAAAAGCGTCTTGTTAAGCTACTGTGACCTCCACCACTTTTCCAAGGGGCATTAAAACCATCTTGTTAAGCTACTGGGACCTCCACATATCTTCCGAGGGGCATTAAATCATCTTGTTAAACCTATCTGAACTCCACAGCTCTTCCAAGGGGCATTTAAACGGTCTTGTTAAGCTACTGGGACCTCCACATATCTTCCGAGGGGCATTAAAAGCGTTTTGTTAAGTTACTGTGACCTCCACCACTTTTTCAAGGGGCATTAAAACCGTTTTGTTAAGCTACTGGGACCTCCACATCTCCTCCGAGGGCCATTATAACTGTCTTGTAAAGCTACTGTGACCTCCACCACTTTTCCAAGGGGCATTATAACCATTTTTTTAAGCTACTGGGACCTCCACATCTCTTCCGAGGGGCATTAAAAGCGTCTTGTTAAACCACTCTGAACTCCACAGCTCTTTCAAGGGGAATTAAAACCGTCTTGTTAAGCTCCTGTGACCTCCACCACTTTTCCAAGGGGCATTAAAACCGTCTTCTTAAGCTACAGTGACATCCACCACTTTTCCAAGGGGCATTAAAACCGTCTTGTTAAGCTACTGGGACCTCCACATCTCTTCCGAGGGGCATTAAAAGAGTCTTGTTAAACCTCTCAGAACTACACACCTCTTCCAAGGGGCATTAAAACTGTCTTGTTAAGCTACTGGGACTTCCACATCTGTTCCAAGGGGCATTAAAAGCATCTTGTTAAACCACTCTGAACTCCACTGCTCTTCCAAGGGGCATTAAAACCGTCTTGTTAAGCTACTGGGACCTCCACATCTCTTCCGAGGGGCATAAAAAGCGTCTTTTTAAGCTACTGAGACCTCCACCACTTTTCCAAGGGGCATTAAAATCATCTTGATAAGCTACTGGGACCTCCACATCTCTTCTGAGGGGCATTAAAAGCGTCTTGTTAAACCACTCTGATCTCAACAGCTCTTCCAAGGGTCATTAAAATGTTTTTTTTAAGCTACTGTGACATCCAACACTTTTCCAAGGGGCATTAAAACCGTCTTGTTAAGCTACTTGGACCTCCACATCTTTTCCGTGGGGCATTAAAAGCGTCTTGTTAAACCAATCTGAACTCCACAGCTCTTCCAAGGGGCATTAAAATTGTCTTGTTAAGCTACTGGGACCTCCACATCTCTACCGAGGGGCATTAAAAGTGCCTTGTTAAACCACTCTGAACTCCACAGCTGTTCCAACGGGCATTAAAACCGTCTTATTAAGCTACTGGGACCTCCACATCTTTTCCGTGGGGCATTAAAAGCATCTTGTTAAACAACTCTGAACTCCACAGCTCTTCTAATGGGCATTAAAACTATCTTGTTAAGCTACTGGGACCTCCACATCTCTTCCGAGGGGCATTAAAAGCTTCTTGTTAAACCACTCTGAACTCCACAGCTCTTCCAAAGGGCATTAAAACCGTCTTGTTAAGCTACTGGGACCTCCACATCTCTTCCGATGGGCATTAAAAGCGTCTTGTTAAACCACTCTGAACTCCACAGCTCTTCCAAGGGGCATTGAAACCGTCTTGTTTAGCTACTGGGACCTCCACATCTCTTCCGAGGGGCATTAAAAGCGCCTTGTTAAGCTACTGTGACCTCCACCACTTTTCCAAGGGGCAATAAAACTATCTTGTTAAGCTACTGGGACCTCAACATCTCTTCCAAGGGGCATTAAAGGCATCTTGTTAAGCTACTGTGACCTAAACCACTTTTCCAAGGGGCATAAAAACCGTCTTGTTAAGTTACTGGAACCTCCACATCTCTTCAGAGGGGCAATAAATCCGTCTTGTTAAACCACTCTGAACTCAACAGCTCTTCCAAGGGGCATTAAAAGCGTCTTGTTAAGCTACTGTGACCTCCATCACTTTTCGAAGGGGCACTAAAACCATCTTGCTATGCTGCTGTGACCTCCACCGCTTTTCCAGGGGGCATTAAAACCGTCTTGTTAAGCTACTGGGACTTCCACATCTGTTCCGAGGGGAATTAAAAGCATCTTGTTAAACCACTCTGAACTCCACAGCTCTTCCAAGGGGCATTAAAAGCGTCTTGTTAAGCTACTGTGACCTCCATCACTTATCCCAGGGGCATTAAAACCATTTTGTTAAGCTACTGGGACCTCCACATCTCTTCCAAGGGGCATTATAACCGACTTTTTAAGCTACTGTGACCTCCACCACTTTTCCAAGGGGCATTAAAACCGTTTTGCTAAGCTACTGGGACCTCCACATCTCTTCCGAGAGGCATTATAACCGTCTTGTTAAGCTACTGTGCCCTCCACCACTTTTCCAAGGGGCATTAAAACCATCTTGTTAACCTACTGGGACCTCCACATATCTTCCGAGGGGCATTAAATCGTCTTGTTAAACCAATCTGAACTCCACAGCTCTTCAAAGGGGCATTAAAACGGTCTTGTTAAGCTACTGGGACCTCCACATATCTTCCGAGGGGCATTAAAAGCGTCTTGTTAAGTTACTGTGACCTCCACCACTTTTCCAAAGGGCATTAAAACCGTTTTGTTAAGCTACTGGGACCTCCACATCTCATCCGAGGGTCATTATAACGCTCTTTTAAAGCTACTGTGACCTCCACCACTTTTCCATGGGGCATTATAACCATTTTTTTAAGCTACTGGGACCTCCACATCTCTTCCGAGGGGCATTAAAAGTGTCTTGTTAAACCACTCTGAACTCCACAGCTCTTTCAGGGGGAATTAAAACCGTCTTGTTAAGCTACTGTGACCTCCACCACTTTTTCAAGGGGCATTAAAACCGTCTTGTTAAGCTACTGTGACATCCACCACTTTTCCAAGGGGCATTAAAACCGTCTTGTTAAGCTACTGGGACTTCCACATCTGTTCCGAGGGGCATTAAAAGCGTCTTGTTAAACCACTCTGAACTCCACAGCTCTTCCAAGGGGCATTAAAACCGTCTTGTTAAGCTACTGGGACCTCCACATCTCTTCCGTGGGGCATTAAAAGCGTCTTGTTAAGCTACTGTGACCTCCACCACTTTTCCAAGGGGCATTAAAACAATTTTGTTAAGCTACTGGGACCTCCACATCTCTTCCGAGGGGCATTAAAACCGTCTTGTTAAGCTACTGTGACCTCCACCACTATTCCAAGGGGCATTAAAATCATCTTGTTAAGCTACTGGGACCTCCACATCTCTTCCGAGGGGCATTAAAAGCGTCTTGTTAAACCACTCTGAACTCAACAGCTCTTCCAAGGGGCATTAAATCGTCTTTGTAAGCTACTAAGTCCTCCACCACTTTTCCAAGGTGCAATAAAACCGTCTTGTTAAGCTTCTGTGACCTCCACCACTTTTCCAAGGGGCATTAAAACCGTCTTGTTAAGTTACTGGGACCTCCACATCTCTTCCGAGGGGCATTAAAAGTGTCTTGTTAAACCACTCTGAACTCCACAGCTGTTCCAACGGGCATTAAAGCCGTCTTGTTAAGCTACTAGGACCTCCACATCTTTTCGTGGGGCATTAAAAGCGTCTTGTTAACCAAATCTGAACTCCACAGCTCTTCCAAGGGGCATTAAAACTGTCTTGTTAAGCTACTGGGACATCCACATCTCTTCCGAGGGGCATTAAAAGCTTCTTGTTAAACCACTCTGAACTCCACAGCTCTTCCAAGGGGCATTAAAACCGTCTTGTTAAGCTACTGGGACCTTCACATCTCTTCCGATGGGCATTAAAAGCGTCGTGTTTAACCACTCTGAACTCCACAGCTCTTCCAAGGGGCATTGAAACCGTCTTGTTTAGCTACTGGGACCTCCACATCTCTTCCGAGGGGCATTAAAAGTGTCTTTATAAGCTACTGTGACCTCCACCACTTTTCCAAGGGGCATTAAAACTGTCTTGTTAAGCTACTGGGACCTCAACATCTCTTCCAAGAGGCATTAGAGCATCTTGTTTAACCAATCTGAACTCCACAGCTCTTCCAAGGGGCATTAAAAGCGTCTTGTTAAGCTACTGTGACCTCCACCACTTTTCGAAGGGGCATTAAAACCGTCTTGTTAAACTGCTGTGACCTCCACCACTTTTCCAAGGGGCATTAAAACTGTCTTGTTAAGCTACGGGGACCTCCACATCTCTTCCGAGGGGCATTAAAAGCGTCTTGTTAAATAACTCTGAATGACACAGCTCTTCCAAGGGGCATTAAAACCGTATTGTTAAGCTACTGGGACTTCCACATCTGTTCCGAGGGGCATTAAAGGCGTCTTGTTAAAGCACTCTGAACTCCACAGCTCTTCCAAGGGGCATTAAAACCATCTTGTTAAGCTACTGGGACCGCCACATCTCTTCCGTGGGGCATAAAAAGCGTCTTGTTAAGCTACTGTGACCTCCACCACTTTTCCAAGTGGCATTAAAACCGTTTTGCTAAGCTACTGGGACCTCCACATCTCTTCCGAGGGGCATTATAACCGTCTTGTTAAGCTACTGTGACCTCCACCACTCTTCCAAGGGGCATTAAAACCATCTTGTTAAGCTACTGGGACCTCCACATATCTTCCGAGGGGCAATAAAGCGTCTTGTTAATCCAATCTGAACTCCACAGCTCTTCCAAGGGGCATTAAAACGGTCTTGTTAAGCTACTGGGACCTCCACCACTTTTCCAAGGGACATTAAAACCGTTTTGTTAAGCTATTGGGACCTCCACATCTCTTCCGAGGGGCATTCTAACTGTCTTGTTAAGCTACTGTGACCTCCACCACTTTTCCCAGGGGCATTATGACCATTTTTTTAAGCTACTGGGACCCCCACATCTCTTCCGAGGGGCATTAAAAGCGTCTTGTTAAACCACTCTGAACTCCACAGCTCTTTCATGGGGAATTAAAACCGTCTTGTTAAGCTACTGTGACCTCCACCCCTTTTCCAAGGGGCATTAAAACCGTCTTGTTAAGCTATTGGGACCTCCACATCTCTTCCGAGGGGCATTAAAAGCGTCTTGTTAAACCACTCAGAACTACACAGCTCTTCCAAGGGGCGTTAAAACCGTCTTGTTAAGCTACTGGGACTTCCACATCTGTTCCGATGGGCATTAAAAGTGTCTTGTTAAACCTCTTTGAACTCCACAGCTCTTCCAAGGGGCATTAAAACCGTCTTGCTAAGCTACTGTGACCTCCACCACTCTTCCAAGGGGCATTAAAACCATCTTGTTAAGCTACTGGGACCTCCACATATCTTCCGAGGGGCAATAAAGCGTCTTGTTAATCCAATCTGAACTCCACAGCTCTTCCAAGGGGCATTAAAACGGTCTTGTTAAGCTACTGGGACCTCCACCACTTTTCCAAGGGACATTAAAACCGTTTTGTTAAGCTATTGGGACCTCCACATCTCTTCCGAGGGGCATTCTAACTGTCTTGTTAAGCTACTGTGACCTCCACCACTTTTCCCAGGGGCATTATGACCATTTTTTTAAGCTACTGGGACCCCCACATCTCTTCCGAGGGGCATTAAAAGCGTCTTGTTAAACCACTCTGAACTCCACAGCTCTTTCATGGGGAATTAAAACCGTCTTGTTAAGCTACTGGGACCTCCACATCTCTTCCGATGGGCATTAAAAGCGTCTTGTTAAACCACTCTGAACTCCACAGCTCTTCCAAGGGGCATTGAAACCGTCTTGTTTAGCTACTGGGACCTCCACATCTCTTCCGAGGGGCATTAAAAGCGCCTTGTTAAGCTACTGTGACCTCCACCACTTTTCCAAGGGGCAATAAAACTATCTTGTTAAGCTACTGGGACCTCAACATCTCTTCCAAGGGGCATTAAAGGCATCTTGTTAAGCTACTGTGACCTAAACCACTTTTCCAAGGGGCATAAAAACCGTCTTGTTAAGTTACTGGAACCTCCACATCTCTTCAGAGGGGCAATAAATCCGTCTTGTTAAACCACTCTGAACTCAACAGCTCTTCCAAGGGGCATTAAAAGCGTCTTGTTAAGCTACTGTGACCTCCATCACTTTTCGAAGGGGCACTAAAACCATCTTGCTATGCTGCTGTGACCTCCACCGCTTTTCCAGGGGGCATTAAAACCGTCTTGTTAAGCTACTGGGACTTCCACATCTGTTCCGAGGGGAATTAAAAGCATCTTGTTAAACCACTCTGAACTCCACAGCTCTTCCAAGGGGCATTAAAAGCGTCTTGTTAAGCTACTGTGACCTCCATCACTTATCCCAGGGGCATTAAAACCATTTTGTTAAGCTACTGGGACCTCCACATCTCTTCCAAGGGGCATTATAACCGACTTTTTAAGCTACTGTGACCTCCACCACTTTTCCAAGGGGCATTAAAACCGTTTTGCTAAGCTACTGGGACCTCCACATCTCTTCCGAGAGGCATTATAACCGTCTTGTTAAGCTACTGTGCCCTCCACCACTTTTCCAAGGGGCATTAAAACCATCTTGTTAACCTACTGGGACCTCCACATATCTTCCGAGGGGCATTAAATCGTCTTGTTAAACCAATCTGAACTCCACAGCTCTTCAAAGGGGCATTAAAACGGTCTTGTTAAGCTACTGGGACCTCCACCACTTTTCCAAGGGACATTAAAACCGTTTTGTTAAGCTATTGGGACCTCCACATCTCTTCCGAGGGGCATTCTAACTGTCTTGTTAAGCTACTGTGACCTCCACCACTTTTCCCAGGGGCATTATGACCATTTTTTTAAGCTACTGGGACCCCCACATCTCTTCCGAGGGGCATTAAAAGCGTCTTGTTAAACCACTCTGAACTCCACAGCTCTTTCATGGGGAATTAAAACCGTCTTGTTAAGCTACTGTGACCTCCACCCCTTTTCCAAGGGGCATTAAAACCGTCTTGTTAAGCTATTGGGACCTCCACATCTCTTCCGAGGGGCATTAAAAGCGTCTTGTTAAACCACTCAGAACTACACAGCTCTTCCAAGGGGCATTAAAACCGTCTTGTTAAGCTACTGGGACTTCCACATCTGTTCCGATGGGCATTAAAAGTGTCTTGTTAAACCTCTCTGAACTCCACAGCTCTTCCAAGGGGCATTAAAACCGTCTTGCTAAGCTACTGGGACCTACACATCTCTTCCGAGGGGCATTATAACCGTCTTGTTAAGCTACTGTGACCTCCACCACTTTTCCAAGGGGCATTAAAACCATCTTGTTAAGCTACTGGGACCTCCACATATCTTCCGAGGGGCATTAAAGCGTCTTGTTAAACCAATCTGAACTCCACAGCTCTTCCAAGGGGCATTAAAACGGTCTTGTTAAGCTACTGGGACCTCCACCACTTTTCCAAGGGGCATTAAAACCGTTTTGTTAAGCTACTGGGACCTCCACATCTATTCCGAGGGGCATTCTAACTGTCTTGTAAAGCGACTGTGACCTCCACCACTTTTCCCAGGGGCATTATGACCATTTTTTTAAGCTACTGGGACCTCCACATCTCTTCCGAGGGGCATTAAAAGCGTCTTGTTAAACCACTCTGAACTCCACAGCTCTTTCATGGGGAATTAAAACCGTCTTGTTAAGCTACTGTGACCTCCACCCCTTTTCCAAGGGACATTAATACCGTCTTGTTAAGCTACTGTGACATCCACCACTTTTCCAAGGGGCATTAAAACCGTCTTGTTAAGCTACTGGGACCTCCACATCTCTCCCGAGGGGCATTAAAATCGTCTTGTTAAACCACTCAGAACTACACAGCTTTTCCAAGGGGCATTAAAACCGTCTTGTTAAGCTACTGGGACTTCCACATCTGTTCCGATGGGCATTAAAAGTGTCTTGTTAAACCTCTCTGAACTCCACAGCTCTTCCAAGGGGCATTAAAACCGTCTTGTTAAGCTACTGGGACCTCCACATCTCTTCCGAGGGACATTAAAAGCGTATTCTTGAGCTACTGTGACCTCCACCACTTTTCCAAGGGGCATTAAAACCGTTTTGTTAAGCTTCTGGGACCTCCACATCTCTTCCGAGGGGCATTATAACAGTCTTGTTAAGCTACTGTGACCGCCACCACTTTTCCAAGGGGCATTAAAACCGTTTTACTTAGCTACTTGGACCTCCACATCTCTTCCGAGGGGCATTATAACCGACTTGTTAAGCTACTGTGACATCCACCACTTTTCCAAGGGGCATTAAAACCATCTTGTTAAGCTACTGGGACCTCCAGATATCTTCCGAGAGGCATTAAAGTGTCTTGTTAAACCAATCTGTACTCCACAGCTCTTCCAAGGGGCATTAAAATGGTCTTGTTAAGCTACTGGGTCCTCCACATATCTTCCGTGGGGCATTAAAAGCGTCTTGTTAAACTACTGTGACCTCCACCACTTTTCCAAGGGACATTAAAACCGTCTTGTTAAGCTACTGGGACCTCCACATCTCTTCCGAGGGGCATTAAAACCGCCTTGTTAAGCTACTGTCAAATCCAACACTTTTCCAAGGGGCATTAAAACCATCTTGTTAAAGTACTGGGACCTCCACATCTCTTCCAAGGGGCATTAAAAACATCTTGTTAAACACTCTGAACTCAACAGCTCTTCCAAGGGGCATTAAAAGCGTCTTGTTAAGCTACTGTGACCTCCACCCCTTTTCCAAGGGACATTAATACCGTCTTGTTAAGCTACTGTGACATCCACCACTTTTCCAAGGGGCATTAAAACCGTCTTGTTAAGCTACTGGGACCTCCACATCTCTCCCGAGGGGCATTAAAATCGTCTTGTTAAACCACTCAGAACAACACAGCTTTTCCAAGGGGCATTAAAACCGTCTTGTTAAGCTACTGGGACTTCCACATCTGTTCCGATGGGCATTAAAAGTGTCTTGTTAAACCTCTCTGAACTCCACAGCTCTTCCAAGGGGCATTAAAACCGTCTTTTTAAGCTACTGGGACCTCCACATCTCTTCCGAGGGACATTAAAAGCGTATTCTTGAGCTACTGTGACCTCCACCACTTTTCCAAGGGGCATTAAAACCGTTTTGTTAAGCTTCTGGGACCTCCACATCTCTTCCGAGGGGCATTATAACAGTCTTGTTAAGCTACTGTGACCTCCACCACTTTTCCAAGGGGCATTAAAACCGTTTTACTAAGCTACTTGGACCTCCACATCTCTTCCGAGGGGCATTATAACCGACTTGTTAAGCTACTGTGACATTCACCACTTTTCCAAGGGGCATTAAAACCATCTTGTTAAGCTACTGGGACCTCCAGATATCTTCCGAGAGGCATTAAAGTGTCTTGTTAAACCAATCTGTACTCTACAGCTCTTCCAAGGGGCATTAAAATGGTCTTGTTAAGCTACTGGGTCCTCCACATATCTTCCGTGGGGCATTAAAAGCGTCTTGTTAAACTACTGTGACCTCCACCACTTTTCAAAGGGACATTAAAACCGTCTTCTTAAGCTACTGGGACCTCCACATCTCTTCCGAGGGGCATTAAAACCGCCTTGTTAAGCTACTGTCACCTCCAACACTTTTCCAAGGGGCATTAAAACCATCTTGTTAAAGTACTGGGACCTCCACATCTCTTCCAAGGGGCATTAAAAACATCTTGTTAAACACTCTGAACTCAACAGCTCTTCCAAGGGGCATTAAAAGCGTCTTGTTAAGCTACCGTGATCTCCACCACTTTTCCAAGGGACATTAAAACCTTCTTGTTAAGCTACTGGGACCTCCACATCTCTTCCAAGGGGCATTAAAATGTCTTTTTAAGCTACTGTGTCCTCAACCACTTTTCCAAGGGGCCTTAAAACCATCTTGTTAAGCTACTGTGACCTCCACCACTTTTCCAAGGGGCATTAAAACCATCTTGTTAAGCTACTGGGACCTCCACATCTCTTCCAAGGGGCATTAAAAGTGTCGTGTTAAACCACTCTGAACTCCACAGCTCTTCCAAGGGACATTGAAACCGTCTTGTTTAGCTACTGGGACCTCCACATCTCTTCCGAGGGGCATTAAAAGCGTATTGTTAAGCTACTGTGACCTCAGCCTCTTGTCCAAGGGGCATAAAAACCGTCTCGTTAAGCTACTGGGAACTCCACATCTCTTCCGAGGGGCATTAAAAGTGTCTTGTTAAACCACTCTGAACTTAACAGCTCTTCCAAGGGGAATTAAAACGTCTTTTTAAGCTACTGTGTCCTCCACCACTTTTCCAAGGTTCAATAAGACCGTCTTGTTAAACTACTGTGACCTCCACCACTTTTCCAAGGGGCATTAAAACCGTCTTGTTAAGCTACTGGGACTTCCACATCTCTTCCGAGTTGCATTAAAAGTGTCTTGTTAAACCACTTTGAACTCCACGGCTGTTCCAACGGGCATTAAAACCGTCTTGTTAAGCTACTGGGACCTCCACATCTTTTCTGTGGGACATTAAAAGCGTCTTGTTAAACCACTCTGAACTCCACAGATTTTCCAAGGGGCATTAAAACTGTCTTGTTAAGCTACTGGGACCTCCTCATCTCTTCCGAGGGTCATTAAAAGCTTCTTGTTAAACCACTCTGAACTCCACAGCTCTTCCAAGGGGCATTAAAACCGTCTTGTTAAGCTACTGGGACCTCCACATCTCTTCCGAAGGGCATTAAAAGTGTCTTGTTAAACCACTCTGAACTCCACAGCTCTTCCAAGGGGTATTGAAACCGTCTTGTTTAGCTACTGGGACCTCCACATCTCTTCCAAGAGGCATTAAAAGCGTCTTGTTAAGCTACTGTGGCCTCCACCACTTTTCCAAGGGGCGTTAAAACCATCTTGTTAGGCTACTGGGACCTCAACATCGCTTCCAAGTTGCATTAAAGCGTCTTGTTTAACCAATCTGAACTCCACAGCTCTTCAAAGGTGCATTAAAACTGTCTTGATAAGCTACTGGGACCTCCACATCTCTTCCGAGGTGCATTTAAAGCGTCTTGTTAAACTACTGTGACCTCAACCACTTTTCCAAGGGGCATAAAAACCGTCTTGTTAAGCTACTGGAACCTCCACATCTCTTCAGAGGGGCATTAAAAGGGTCTTGTTAAACCACTCTGAACTCACCACTTTTCCAAGGGGCATTAAAAGCGTCTTGTTAAGCTTCTGTGACCTCCACCACTTTTCCAAGGGGCATTAAAACCGTCTTGTTAAGCTACTGGGACCTCCACATCTCTTCCGAGGGGCATTAATAGCGTCTTGTTAAACCACTCTGAACTACACAGCTCTTCCAAGGGGCATTAAAACCATCTTGATAAGCTACTGGGACCTCCACATCTGTTCCGTGGGGCATTGAAAGCGTCTTGTTAAGCTACTGTGACCTCCACCACTTTTCCAAGGGGCATTTAAACCGTCTTGTTAAGCTACTGGGACCTCCACATCTCTTCCGAGGGGCATTAAAAGCATCTTGTTAAGCTACTGTGACCTCCACCACTTTTCCAAGGGGCATAAAAACCGTCTTGTTAAGCATCAGGGACCCCCACATCTCTTCCGAGGGGCATTAAAAGGATCTTGTTAAACCACTCTGAATTCAACAGCTCTTCCAAGGGGCATTAATACAGTCTTGTTAAGCTACTGTGACCTCCACCACTTTTCCAAGGTGCATTAAAACTGTCTTGTTAAGCTACTGTGACCTCCACCACTTTTCCAAGGGGCATTAAAACTGTCTTGTTAAGCTACAGGGACCTCCACATCTCTTCCGAGGGGCATTAAAAGCGTCTTGTTAAACCACTCTGAACTACACAGCTCATCCAAGTGGCATTAAAACCATCTTGTTTAGCTACTGGGACCTCCCCATCTCTTCCGAGGGGCATTAAAGCGTCTTGTTAAGGTACTGTGACCTCCACCACTTTTCCAAGGGGCATTAAAACCATCTTGTTAAGCTACTGGGACCTCCACATCTCTTCCGAGGGGCATTAAAACCGTCTTGTTAAGCTATTGTGACCTCCACCACTTTTACAAGGTGCATTAAAACCGTCTTGTTAAGCTACTGGGAACTCCACCACTTTTCCAAGGGGCATCAAAAGCGTCTTGTTAAGCTACTGGGACCTCCACATCTCTTCCGATGGGGATTAAATGCGTCTTGTTAAACCACTCTGAACTCCACAGCTTTTCCAAGGGGCATTAAAACCATTTTGTTAAGCTGCTGGGACCTCCACATCTCTTCCGAGGGGCATTAAAAGCGTCTTGTTAAGCTACTGTGACCTCCACCACTTTTCCTAGAGGCATTAAAACCATTTTACTAAGCTACTTGGACCTCCACATCTCTTCCGAGGGGCATTATAACCGTCTTGTTAAGCTACTGTGACCTCCACAACTTTTCCAAGGGGCATTAAAACCATCTTGTTAAGCTACTGGGACCTCCAGATATCTTCCGAGGGGCATTAAAGCATCTTGTTAAACCAATCTGAACTCCACAGCTCTTCCAAGGGGCATTAAAATGGTATTGTTAAGCTACTGGTTCCTCCACATATCTTCTGAGGGGCATTAAAAGCATCTTGTTAAGCTACTGTGACCTCCACCACTTTTCCAAGGGGCATTAAAACCAACTTGTTAAGCTACTGGGACCTCCACATCTCTTCCGAGGGGCATTAAAAGCGTCTTGTTAAACACTCTGAACTCAACAGCTCTTCCAAGGGGCATTAGAAGCATCTTGTTAAGCTACTGTGACCTCCACCACTTTTCCAAGGGACATTAAAACCGTCTTGTTAAGCTACTGGGACCTCCACATCTCTTCCGAGGGGCATTATAACCGTCTTGTTAAGCTACTGTGACCTCCACCACTTTTCCAAGGGGCATTAAAACCATCTTGTTAAGCTTCTGGGACCTCCACATATCTTCCGAGGGGCATTAAAGTGTCTTGTTAAACCAATCTGAACTCTACAGCTCTTCCAAGGGGCATTAAAATGGTCGTGTTAAGCTACTGGGTCCTCCACATATCTTCCGAGGGGCATTAAAAGCATCTTGTTAAGCTACTATGTCCTCCACCACTTTTTCAAGGGACATTAAAACCGTCTTGTTAAGCTACTGGGATATCCACATCTCTTCCAAGGGTCATTAAAACCGTCTTGTTAAGCTACTGTGACCTCCACCACTTTTCCAAGGGGCATTAAAACCATCTTGTTAAGCTACTGGGACCTCCACCACTTTTCCAAGGGGCATTAAAACCATCTTGTTAAGCTACTGGGACCTCCACATCTCTTCCGAGGGGCATTAAAAGCGTCTTGTTAAACACTCTAAACTCAACAGCTCTTCCAAGGGGCATTAAAAGCGTCTTGTTAAGCTACTGTGACCTCCACCACTTTTCCAAGGGACATTAAAACCGTCTTGTTAAGCTACTGGGACCTCCACATCTCTTCCGAGGGGCATTATAACCGTCTTGTTAAGCTACTGTGACCTCCACCACTTTTCCAAGGGGCATTAAAACCATCTTGTTAAGCTACTGGGATCTCCACATATCTTCCGAGGGGCATTAAAGTGTCTTGTTAAACCAATCTGAACTCTACAGCTCTTCTAAGGGGCATTAAAATGGTCGTGTTAAGCTACTGGGTCCTCCACATATCTTCCGAGGGGCATTAAAAGCATCTTGTTAAGCTACTATGACCTCCACCACTTTTTCAAGGGACATTAAAACCGTCTTGTTAAGCTACTGGGACCTCCACATCTCTTCCGAGGGACATTAAAACCGTCTTGTTAAGCTACTGTGACCTCCACCACTTTTCCAAGGGGCATTAAAACCATCTTGTTAAGCTACTGGGACCTCCACATCTCTTCCGAGTGGCATTAAAAGCGTCTTGTTAAACACTCTGAACTCAACAACTCTTCCAAGGGGCATTAAAATGTCTTTTTAAGCTACTGTGTCCTCCACCACTTTTCAAAGGGGCATTAAAACCATCTTGTTAAGCTACTGTGACCTCCACCACTTTTCCAAGGGGCATTAAAACCGTCTTGTTAAGCTACTGGGACCTCCACATCTCTTCCGAGGGGCATTAAAAGTGTCTTGTTAAACCACTCTGAACTCCACAGCTGTTCCAACGGGCATTAAAACCATCTTATTAAGCTAATGGGACCTCCACATCTCTTCCGAGGGGCATTAAAAGCGTCTTGTTAAGCTACTGTGACCTCCACCACTTTTCCAAGGGGCATTAAAACCAACTTGTTAAGCTACTGGGACCTCAACATCTCTTCCGAGGGGCATTAAAGCGTATTGTTTAACCAATCTGAACTACACATCTCTTCCGAGGGGCATTAAAACCGTCTTCTTACGCTACTGTGACCTCCACCACTTTTCCAAGGGGCATTAAAACCATCTTGTTAAGCTACTGGGACCTCCACATCTCTTCCGAGCGGCATTAAAAGCGTCTTGTTAAACACTCTGAACTCCACAGCTCTTCCAAGGGGCATTAAAACCGTCTTGATAAGCTACTGGGACCTCCACATCTCTTCCGAGGGGCATTAAAAGCGTATTGTTAAGCTACTGTGACCTCAACCACTTGTCCAAGGGGCATAAAAACAGTCTTGTTAAGCTACTGGAACCTCCACATCTCTTCAGAGGGGCATTAAAAGGGTCTTGTTAAACCACTCTGAACTCAACAGCTCTTCCAAGGGGCATTAAAAGCGTCTTGTTAAGCTACTGTGAACTCCACCACTTTTCGAAGGGGCACTAATACCGTCTTGTTAAGCTGCTGTGACTTCCACCACTTTTCCAAGGGGCATTAAAACCGTCTTGTTAAGCTACTGGGACCTCCACATCTCTACCGAGGGGCATTAAAAGTGTCTTGTTAAACCACTCTGAACAACACAGCTCTTCCAAGGGGCATTAAAACCGTCTTGTTAAGCTACTGGGACTTCCACATCTGTTCCGAGGGTCATTAAAAGCGTCTTGTTAAACCACTCTGAACTCCACAGCTCTTATAAGGGGCATTAAAACTGTCTTGTTAAGCTACTGGGACCTCCACATCTCTTCCGAGGGGCATTAAAAGCGTCTTGTTAAGCTACTGTAACCTCCACCTCTTTTCCAAGGGGCATTAAAACCATTTTGTTAAGCTACTGGGTCCTCCACATCTCTTCCGAGGGGCATTATAACCATCTTGTTAAGCTACTGTGAACTCCACCACTATTCCAAGGGGCATTAAAACCGTTTTGCTAAGCTACTGGGACCTCCACATCTCTTCCGAGGGGCATTATAACCATCTTGTTAAGCTACTGTGACCTCCACCACTTTTCCAAGGGGCATTAAAACCGTTTTGCTAAGCTACCGGGACCTCCACATCTCTTCCGAGGGGCATTAAAACCATCTTGTTAAGCTCCTGAGACCTCTACATATCTTCCGAGGGGCATTAAAGCGTCTTGTTAAACCAATCTGAACTCCACAGCTCTTCCAAGGGGCATTAAAACGGTCTTGTTAAGCTACTCGGACCTCCACATATCTTCCGAGGGGCATTAAAAGCGTCTTCTTAAGTTACTGTGACCTCCACCACTTTTCCAAAGGGCATTAAAACCGTTTTGTTAAGCTACTGGGACCTCCACATTTCTACCGAGGGGCATTATAACTGTCTTGTAAAGCTACTGTGACCTCCACCACTTCTCCAAGGGGCATTATAACGATTTTTTTAAGCTACTGGGACCTCCACATCTCTTCCGAGGGGCACTAAAAGCGTCTTGTTAAACCACTCTGAAATCCACAGCTCTTCCAAGGGGCATTAAAACGGTCTTGTTAAGCTACTGGGACCTCCACATATCTTCCGAGGGGCATTAAAAGCGTTTTCTTAAGTTACTGTGACCTCCACCACTTTTCCAAGGGGCATTAAAACCGTTTTGTTAAGCTACTGGGACCTCCACATCTCTTCCGAGGGGCATTATAACTGTCTTGAAAAGCTACTGTGACCTCCACCACTTTTCCAGGGGGCATTATAACCATTTTTTTAAGCTACTGGGACCTCCACATCTCTTCCGAGGGGCACTAAAAGCGTCTTGTTAAGCCACTCTGAACTCCACAGCTCTTTCAAGGGGAATTAAAACCATCTTGATAAGCTACTGTGACCTCCACCACTTTTCCAAGGGGCATTAAAACCGTCTTGTTAAGCTACTGTGACATCCACCACTTTTCCAAGGGGCATTAAAACCGTCTTGTTAAGCTACTGGGACCTCCACATCTCTTCCGAGGGGCATTAAAAGCAACTTGCTAAACCCCTCAGAACTATACAGCTTTTCCAAGGGGCATTAAAACCTTCTTGTTAAGCCACTGGGACTTCCACATCTGTTCCAAGGGGCATTAAAAGCGTCTTGTTAAACCACTCTAAACTCCACAGCTCTTCCAAGGGGCATTAAAACCGTCTTGTTAAGCTACTGGTACCTCCACATCTCTTCCGAGGGGCATTAAAAGCGTCTTGTTAAGCTACTGTGGCCTCCACCACTTTTCCAAGGGGCATTAAAACCGTTTTGTTAAGCTACTGGGACCTCCACATCTCTTCCGAGGGGCATTATAACCATATTTTTAAGCTACTGTGACCTCCACCACTTTTCCAAGGGGCATTAAAACCATTTTGCTAAGCTACTGGGACCTCCACATATATTCCAAGTTGCATTAAAGCGTCTTGTTAAACCAATCTGAACTCCAGAGCTCTTCCAAGGGGCATTAAAACAGTCTTTTTAAGCTACTGGGTCCTCCACATATTTTCCGAGGGGCATTAAAAGCGTCTTGTTAAGCTACTGTGACCTCCACCACTTTTCAAAGGGACATTAAAATCGTCTTGTTAAGCTACTGGGACCTCCACATCTCTTCCGAGGGGCATTAAAACCATCTTGTTAAGCTACTGTGACCTCTACCACTTTTCCAAGGTGCATTAGAACCATCTTGTTAAGCTACTGGGACCTCCACATCTCTTCCGAGGGGCATTAAAAGCGTCTTGTTAAACCACTCTGAACTTAACAGCTCTTCCAAGGGGCATTAAAACGTCTTTTTAAGCTACTGTGTCCTCCACCACTTTTCCAAGGTTCAATAAAACCGTCTTGTTAAACTACTGTGACCTCCACCACTTTTCCAAGGGGCATTAAAACCGTCTTGTTAAGCTACTGGGACCTCCACATCTCTTCCGAGGGGCATTAAAAGTGTCTTTTTAAACCACTCTGTACTCCACGGCTGTTCCAGCGGGCATTAAAACCGTCTTGTTAAGCTACTGGGACCTCCTCATCTTTTCCGTGGGGCATTAAAAGCATCTTGTTAAACCACTCTGAACTCCACAGCTTTTCCAAGGGGCATTAAAACTGTCTTGTTAAGCTACTGGGACCTCCTCATCTTTTCCGAGGGTCATTAAAAGCTTCTTGTTAAACCACTCTGAACTCCACAGCTCTTCCAAGGGGCATTAAAACCGTCTTGTTAAGCTACTGGGACCTCCACATCTCTTCCAAAGGGAATTAAAAGTGTCTTGTTAACCCACTCTGAACTCCACAGCTCTTCCAAGGGGTATTGAAACCGTCTTGTTTAGCTACTGGTACCTCCACATCTCTTCCGAGGGGCATTAAAAGCGTCTTGTTAAGCTACTGTGACCTCCACCACTTTTCCAAGGGGCATTAAAACCGTTTTGTTAAGCTACTGGGACCTCCACATCTCTTCCGAGGGGCATTATAACCATATTTTTAAGCTACTGTGACCTCCACCACTTTTCCAAGGGGCATTAAAACCATTTTGCTAAGCTACTGGGACCTCCACATATATTCCAAGTTGCATTAAAGCGTCTTGTTAAACCAATCTGAACTCCAGAGCTTTTCCAAGGGGCATTAAAACAGTCTTTTTAAGCTACTGGGTCCTCCACATATCTTCCGAGGGGCATTAAAAGCGTCTTGTTAAGCTACTGTGACCTCCACCACTTTTCAAAGGGACATTAAAATCGTCTTGTTAAGCTACTGGGACCTCCACATCTCTTCCGAGGGGCATTAAAACCATCTTGTTAAGCTACTGTGACCTCTACCACTTTTCCAAGGTGCATTAGAACCATCTTGTTAAGCTACTGGGACCTCCACATCTCTTCCGAGGGGCATTAAAAGCGTCTTGTTAAACCACTCTGAACTTAACAGCTCTTCCAAGGGGCATTAAAACGTCTTTTTAAGCTACTGTGTCCTCCACCACTTTTCCAAGGTTCAATAAAACCGTCTTGTTAAACTACTGTGACCTCCACCACTTTTCCAAGGGGCATTAAAACCGTCTTGTTAAGCTACTGGGACCTCCACATCTCTTCCGAGGGGCATTAAAAGTGTCTTTTTAAACCACTCTGTACTCCACGGCTGTTCCAGCGGGCATTAAAACCGTCTTGTTAAGCTACTGGGACCTCCTCATCTTTTCCGTGGGGCATTAAAAGCATCTTGTTAAACCACTCTGAACTCCACAGCTTTTCCAAGGGGCATTAAAACTGTCTTGTTAAGCTACTGGGACCTCCTCATCTTTTCCGAGGGTCATTAAAAGCTTCTTGTTAAACCACTCTGAACTCCACAGCTCTTCCAAGGGGCATTAAAACCGTCTTGTTAAGCTACTGGGACCTCCACATCTCTTCCAAAGGGAATTAAAAGTGTCTTGTTAACCCACTCTGAACTCCACAGCTCTTCCAAGGGGTATTGAAACCGTCTTGTTTAGCTACTGTGACCTCCACCACTTTTCCAAGGGGCACTAAAACCGTCTTGTTAAGCTACTGGGACCTCAACATCTCTTCCAAGGGGCATTAAAGCGTCTTGTTTAACCAATCTGAACTCCACAGCTCTTCCAAGGTGCATAAAAACCGTCTTGTTAAGCTACTGGAACCTCCACTTCTCTTCAGAGGGGCATTAAAAGGGTCTTGTTAAACCACTCTGAACTCAACAGCTCTTCCAAGGGCCTTTAAAAGCGTCTTGTTAAGCTACTGTGACCTCCACCACTTTTCGAAGGGGCATTAAAACCGTCTTGTTAAGCTGATGTGACCTCCACCACTTTTCCAAGAGGCATTAAAACCGTCTTGTTAAGCTACTGGGACCTCCACATCTCTTCCGAGGGGCATTAAAAGTGTCTTGTTAAACCACTATGAACTACACAGCTCTTCCAAGGGGCATTAAAACCGTCTTGATAAGCTACTGGGACCTCCACATCTGTTCCATGGGGCATTAAAAGCGTCTTGTTAAGCTACTGTGACCTCCACCACTTTTCCAAAGGGCATGAAAACCGTCTTGTTAAGCTACAGGGACCCCCACATCTCTTCCGAGGGGCATTAAAAGGGTCTTGTTAAACCACTCTGAACTCAACAGCTCTTCCAAGGGGCATTAAAACCGTCTTTTTTAGCTACTGTGACCTCCACCACTTTTCCAAGGGGCATTAAAACCGTCTTGTTAAACTACTGTGACCTCAACCACTTTTCCAAGGGGCATTAAATCTGTCTTGTTAAGCTACTGGGACCTCCACATCTCTTCCGAGGGGCATTAAAAGCGTCTTGTTAAACCACTCTGAACTCCACAGCTCTTCCAAGGGGCATTAAAACCGTCTTGTTAAGCTACTGGGACCTCCACATCTCTTCCAAAGGGAATTAAAAGTGTCTTGTTAACCCACTCTGAACTCCACAGCTCTTCCAAGGGGTATTGAAACCGTCTTGTTTAGCTACTGGGACCTCCACATCTCTTCCGAGGGGCATTAAAAGCGTCTTGTTAAGCTACTGTGACCTCCACCACTTTTCCAAGGGGCACTAAAACCATTTTGTTAAGCTACTGGGACCTCAACATCTCTTCCAAGGGGCATTTAAAGCATCTTGTTAAGCTACTGTGACCTCAACCACTTTTCCAAGGGGCATAAAAACCGTCTTGTTAAGCTACTGGAACCTCCACATCTCTTCAGAGGGGCATTAAAAGGGTCTTGTTAAACCACTCTGAACTCAACAGCTCTTCCAAGGGCCTTTAAAAGCGTCTTGTTAAGCTACTGTGACCTCCACCACTTTTCGAAGGGGCATTAAAACCGTCTTGTTAAGCTGATGTGACCTCCACCACTTTTCCAAGGGGCATTAAAACCGTCTTGTTAAGCTACTGGGACCTCCACATCTCTTCCGAGGGGCATTAAAAGTGTCTTGTTAAACCACTCTGAACTACACAGCTCTTCCAAGGGGCATTAAAACCATCTTGATAAGCTACTGGGACCTCCACATCTGTTCCATGGGGCATTAAAAGCGTCTTGTTAAGCTACTGTGACCTCCACCACTTTTCCAAAGGGCATTAAAACCGTCTTTTTTAGCTACTGTGACCTCCACCACTTCTCCAAGGGGCATTAAAACCGTCTTGCTAAACTACTATGACCTCCACCACTTTTCCAAGGGGCATTAAATCTGTCTTGTTAAGCTACTGGGACCTCCACATCTCTTCCGAGGGGCATTAAAAGCGTCTTGTTAAACCACTCTGAACTACACAGCTCTTCCAAGGGGCATTACCTCCGTTTTGTTAAGCTTCTGGGACCTCCACATCTGTTCCGAGGGGCATTAAAAGCGTCTTGTTAAACCACTCTGAACTCCACAGCTCTTCCAAGGGGCATTAAAACCATCTTGTTTAGCTACTGGGACCTCCACATCTATTCCGAGGGGCATTAAAGCGTCTTGTTAAGCTACTGTGACCTCCACCACTTTTCCAAGTGGCGTTAGAACCGTCTTGTTAAGCTACTGGGACCTCCACATCTCTTCCGAGGGGCATTAGAACCGTCTTGTTAAGCTATTGCGACCTCCACCACTTTTACAAGGGGCATTAAAACCGTCTTGTTAAGCTACTGGGACCTCCACCACTTTTCCAAGGGGCATCAAAAGCGTCTTTTTAAGCTACTGGGACCTCCACATGTCTTCCGATGGGCATTAAAAGCGTCTTGTTAAACCACTCTGAAATCCACAGCACTTCCAAGTGGCATTAAAACCGTCATGTTTAGCTACTTGGACCTCCACATCTGTTCCAAGGGGCATTAAAAGCATCTTGTTAAACCACTCTGAACTCCACAGCTCTTCCAAGGGGCATTAAAACGGTCATGTTAACCTACTGGGACCTCAACATCTCTTCCGAGGGGCATTAAAAGCATCTTGTTAAGCTACTGTGACCTCCACCACTTTTCCAAGAGGCATTAAAACCATCTTGTTTAGCTATTGGGACCTCCACATCTCTTCCGAGGGGCATTAAAAGCGTCTTGTTAAGCTACTGTGACCTCCACCACTTTTCCAAGGGGCATCAAAATTGTCTTGTTAAGCTACTGGGACCTCCACATCTCTTCCGAGGGGCATTAAAAGCGTCTTGTTATACCACTCTGAACTCCACAGCTCTTCCAAGGGGCATTTAAAACCGTCTTGTTAAGCTACTGTGACCTCCACCACTTTTTCAAGGGACATTAAAACCGTCTTGTTAAGCTACGGGGACCTCCACATCTCTTCCGAGGGGCATTAAAAGCGTCTTTTTAAACCACTCTGGACTCCACAGCTCTTCCAAGGGGCATTAAAACCGTCTTGTTTAGCTACTGGGACCTCCACATCCGTTCCAAGGGGCATTAAAAGCATCTTGTTAAACTACTCTGAACTCCACAGCTCTTCCAAGGGGCATTAAAACCGTCTTGTTAAGCTACTGGGACCTCCACATCTCTTCCGAGGGGCATTAAAAGCATCTTGTTAATCTACTGTGACCTCCACCACTTTTCCATGAGGCATTAAAACCGTCTTGTTAAGCTATTGGGACCTCCACATCTCTTCCGAGGGGCATTAAAATCATCTTGTTGAACCACTCTGAACTCCACACCTCTTCCAAGAGGCATTAAAACCGTCTTGTTAAGCTACTGGGACCTCCACATCTCTTCCGAGGGGCATTAAAAGCGTCTTACTAAACCACTCTGAACTCCACAGCTCTTCCAAGGGGCATTAAAACCATCTTGTTAAGCTAGTGGGACCTCCACAGCTCTTCCAATGGGCATTAAAAGCGTCTCTTTAAACCTCTGAACTCCACAGCTCTTCCAAGGGGCATTAAAACCATCTTGTTAAACTACTGGGACCTCCACGTCTCTTCCGAGGGGCATTCAAACCGTCTTGTTAAGCTACTGAGACCTCCACCACTTTTCCAAGGGGCATTCAAACCGTCTTGCTAATCTACTGCGACCTCCACCACTTTTCCTATGGGCATTAAAACCGTCTTGTTAAGCTACTGCGACCTCCACCACTTTTCCGAGGGGCATTAAAACCGTCTTGTTAAGCTACTGGGACCTCCACGTCTCTTCCGAGGGGCATAAAAACCGTCTTGTTAAGCTACTGTGACCTCCACGTCTCTTCAAAGGGGCATTAAAAGCATCTTCTTAAGCCACTCTGAACTCCACAGCTGTTCCAAGGGGCATTGAAATGTCGTTTTTAATTAGCCCTAACCTCCACGACTCTTCCAACGGCCATTGCATTTCCTCCTAATTTTAGTCAGCTTTTGCTTTTCAATGCAAAGGCGAAAACTAAGGGAGACCCACTCCCCAATAATGGGTAGAAGGTTTTTAGTGCACCGTAATCCACATCTGTTTCAAGGAGCAGTACAGTTCCTCATAATTTTTGGAAAGCCTTCCATTCACTGCTTAGGCCAACAGTGTACGGGAGACCCAGTTGCTATAAATGGAAAAAACGGTTTTGAAAAGGCCCTCTGACCTCCATGTCATTTCCAAGGGGCATTGGAGTGCCTCGAAATTTTTGGTAGGCATTGCACTCACTGTATGCCCTTTAACTGTGTAGCCGAACCACTCCTTTTGTTACAGAAACATATCCTACAAGACATATGTGGTTTACTGGCCTGATATTGATGTGAATGGTCCCTGTTCCTCCTGCTCTTTCTCCTTTGCCACCACCTCATCCATCATTCATCATCTGAAGCTTTGTTTTAACGGGAGTCAGAGAACTGGGATAGTAGCAAGAAAACATCCAGCAATCCTCGGAGGAGGTAGGATATGCGCCAAAATGCTGACCACCTCAGGCCAAGCCGCTACTACATACATGCGCTTGCATTCTTTGAAAACAAAGCAGATGCTAACTTCTATCATCCTCATCATGCTCCTCACCTTGGCACTCTCAACTCCCCTGATGGAGAAGCCAGGGCCCACCGGAGGAGTCTGGTCCTCTGGTGGGCTCGTCCAATGCTGCCCTAAAGCAGGCCGGGCTAAGAAAAGTGTGTGGGGGGAAGTTGACAGGAGAAATAGGGACGGCTGGGGACCGTTTATGGACACCCGGCTGCCCCCAGGTGGCTGGGGACCGTGTGTGGACACCCGGCCGCGGGGCGGCTGGGGACCGAGTATGGACACCCGGCCGCCGGGCGGCTGGAGACTGAGTATGGATACCAGGCCGCCAATGCAGCCATGACGTGGTGGCCAGATTCTTCCTCCACATGCCTAAAGGCCCAATTTCAAGTGCAAGCAAGCAGTATGGTATTGCAGCCTGGGGGTGGGTGGGTGGCAGGCTGCAAACTTGCACTTGCATTGCAAGGAATGGGGGAGGTACAATTGAACACTGCCCTGGGACAAGAACTTGCACGGGGATAGTTGCAAGTCTGCATCTTCTGATGCTGCAAGGATGACTTCTGATGGGCACACTTTTAGGCAGTGACCTTGGTGTCAGAGATGTTTCCAGGGGTCTTCCCCATGCTGTTCCCATGTCTTTTCAGCACTGTATGCATGTGTCACACAGCACATGGCCAGATAAGTTTGTAAAATGTTAAAATGACATTTCCCGGTGAATGCATTTGTCACTGTTGAAAGCAATACAAAAGTGCAAAAACACATAAAAAATGCTAATTGTGAACATAGCCCAAGGTGTGGAGGAGTATTTTTTTTTTAGTTATTTATTTTACCTAATACACAAGTCTTTACCCTGGAAAGGAACTTCCTTAGCATATTTTACAGGAAAGCAGTTTCAGTTTCGTTTTTGAACATTTTATTGTGAGCCCGTAAAAGTGGCTTAATACCTCTGACCACGTTGTTGACAGCAGTGACCTGGGGGTCAGAAATGCTTCCTGGGGCGATCCCCATGCTGTCTTCATGTTATTTGAGCACTGTCACTATCATTTTGGGCACTTGTTAGTAGAGATGAGCGTTGTTCGACTCGAACTGTTCGCCAATCTCAAATTCGAGCTGTTTTGGGCGGTGTTCGAGCCGTTCGGCGAACACGAACGATTTGAGAAAAATTCGGCTGTTCGAGGTTATGTTCGATAACTGTTCGTGCACCAAAATCATAACTGGATTTTTTCTCAGTAATGATGAAAATTAAAGTTAATACGCAGTTTGAGTGTACAGCGGGGTGGGGGGAGGGGCAGGGGATGGATCTCTGCAGGAATAATGAAGATCTCCGTTTTTTTTTCTCTTTCCCGCATTTACAGTGGGGAGGTGCAATCTGTCAGCCTATCAGCAGCGCACACACGGAGCGAAGTGCTTTTTTTCACACAAGCAAGGGCATGTGTCATTGGCAGTGTATGTCACATGTCCTTGCCCTATAAGACCAAGCCATTTTCCCCGTCGCCACCATTTTCTCACTGCTGCAGCTGCGTGTTAGACGGCACCGCTGTTGCTGTGTGCGCTATACCTTGTTAATTTCAAGCCAATTTTCGCACAAATCTACAGATAGCTTGGGAGTAGGGAATAGTTGTGATTGCAGTCCTTTTAAGGACTAGGTTACAGCATTTCCTACGACTTTTATCAGGCAGGTCTGTGCTCTTAAATAGATAGATTGTGGGAGTAAAGACTAATTGTAATTTCAGTCCTTTTCAGGACTAGGTTACATCAGTTCCTATCAGTTTTTGCCAGGCAGGTCTGTGCCAGTGCTGTGCAAGTTTTTTTCACAGCATTTGGCTGAATCTAGCAAAGCTAATCTTTTTTGGCATATTGCAGAGTGTGTTAGTCAGTGGAGTAGCCTATCTGTGTTGCAAGATATACCACCTGTGTATAGAATACCAATTTTTTTACTGCACCTGGTGAAGTAAAATCTTTTGGGCATAGCATTATTCTATTAGTCCATCTATACTGACCTCCATCAGGTTGCAAATTGAATATAATTTTTTTCTGCATCTAGCTCTGAAAAAATATTTGGGCTTCTAGCAGTGTGTGGGACTTGTTCTATTAGTCCATCTATACTGAACTCCATCAGGATGCAAACTGAATATAATTTTTTTCTCCATCTAGCTCTGAAAAAATATTTGGGCTTCTAGCAGTGTGTGGGACTTGTTCTATTAGTCCATCTATACTGACCTCCATCAGGATGCAAACTGAATATAATTTTTTTCTGCATCTAGCTCTGAAAAAATATTTGGCCTTCTAGCAGTGTGTGGGACTTGTTCTATTAGTCCATCTATACTGACCTCCATCAGGTTGCAAAGTAAAAATAATTTTTATCTGCATCTAGCTCTGAAAAAATATTTGGCCTTCTAGCAGTGTGTGGGACTTTCTCTATTAGTCCATCTATACTGACCTCCATCAGGTTGCAAATTAAAAATAATTTTTTGTCTGCATCTAGCTCTGAAAAAATATTTGGCCTTCTAGCAGTGTGTGGGACTTTCTCTATTAGTCCATATATACTGACCTCCATCAGGGTGCAAATTCAAAATAATTTTTTGTCTGCATCAAGCTCTGAAAAAATATTTGGCCTTCTAGCAGTGTGTGGGACTTTCTCTATTAGTCCATCTATACTGACCTCCATCAGGCTGCAAATTAAAAATAATTTTTATCTGCATCTACCTCTGAAAAAATATTTGGTCTTCTAGCTGTGTGTGGGACTTTCTCTATTAGTCCATCTATACTGACCTCCATCAGGTTGCAAACTGAATATATTTTTTTTCTGCATCTACCTCTGAAAAAATATTTGGGCTTCTAGCTGTGTGTAGGACTTGTTCTATTAGTCCATCTATACTGACCTCCATCAGGTTGCAAACTGAATATATTGTTTTCTGCATCTACCTCTGAAAAAATATTTGGGCTTCTAGCTGTGTGTAGGACTTGTTCTATTAGTCCATCTATACTGACCTCCATCAGGTTGCAAACTGAAAATATTTTTTTCTGCATCTACCTCTGAAAAAATATTTGGCCTTCTAGCAGTGTGTGGGACTTTCTCTATTAGTCCATCTATACTGACCTCCATCAGGTTGCAAATTAAAAATATTTTTTTGTCTGCATCTAGCTCTGAAAAAATATTTGGCCTTCTAGCAGTGTGTGGGACTTTCTCTATTAGTCCATCTATACTGACCTCCATCAGGGTGCAAATTCAAAATAATTTTTTGTCTGCATCTAGCTCTGAAAAAATATTTGGCCTTCTAGCAGTGTGTGGGACTTTCTCTATTAGTCCAGCTATACTGACCTCCATCAGGCTGCAAATTAAAAATAATTTTTATCTGCATCTACCTCTGAAAAAATATTTGGCCTTCTAGCTGTGTGTGGGACTTTCTCTATTAGTCCATCTATACTGACCTCCATCAGGTTGCAAACTGAATATATTTTTTTTCTGCATCTACCTCTGAAAAAATATTTGGGCTTCTAGCTGTGTGTAGGACTTGTTCTATTAGTCCATCTATACTGACCTCCATCAGGTTGCAAACTGAATACAATTTTTTTCTGCATCTACCTCTGAAAAAATATTTGGGCTTCTAGCTGTGTGTGGGACTTGTTCTATTAGTCCATCTATACTGACCTCCATCAGGTTGCAAATTGAATATAATTTTTTTCTGCATCTAACCCAGCCAATAGTTTTGGCCTAATACCACAGTTTGGCCACTCAGCTCTGCTTGGTTCCCATCCATTTTTTTTTTTGTGCAAACAACTCCAGAGTTGTGAATTAGTTAACCACCAAAATGAGTGGAGAAAGGCCTGCTGCTGGTGAAAAGGGGAATAGGCGTTTTGGGAAGGGGAAAAAAGGTTGTGTCCGTGGGGTAGGTGTTAAAGCAACAGTAACATCTGCAGAAGAAAGACCATCTTCCAGCCAAACTAAAATGTCTACTTCTTTTAGCGGACAATGTGATAAGATCCCTTTCTTACGGCCACGCCAATCGCTACAAATTCCAGATGAGGCACAAAAACAGCAGGTGCTTCAACGGATATCAAGTGCTCCTTTAAGTGGGCTCTCCTCCACATCAACTTCAACATCACAAATACTCCAGTCCTCAAAGGTGTCACCCCAATCGCACTTGCTTCCTCACAGCTCCCAAATCTCCAGCTGCCCGTCTGAGTATGAGGTAGAACAGATGGTTGAGTCTGCAGAGCTGTTTACTCATACTATAGCCTGGGAATCAGAGGTCGACTCCAGCGCTTCTGTGAATCCAGACGAGGAAATGATCTGCACTGATGCCCAGAATCTTTATGAGTCGGATCCAGGACCAGACGCAGAAGGTTCTGACCATAATGTAGACCCTCATTCCCAAACTGTAACTCCTGTTGGTGGAGACAATGAGGAAGACGATGATGAGACTCAAATACCTGATTGGAGCGACAACTTTAGTTTTTTGTTAGGGCAGGAACAGGTTGGCTCTGAGAACGACGGGTGTGATAACGCACAGGGTGATGATGATGAGGTTGGAGATCCCACTTACTGTCAACCCACAGTCAGCCAAGAGATGAGGTCAGCAGAGGAGGTGGAGGAAGATGCTAGTGACGACGAGGTCAGGTTGCGCCTTCCTGGACAGAGACGTAGTACTGGAAGCACGTCAACAACTGCATCCTCAAACACAACTCCGCCTCTCACCACAAGTCGTGGTGGCTCTTCAGGTCGCATGGGTGCTAAGCCTTGCATAGCCTGGGCATTTTTTTCAGATCGATAAAGATGACCCAACTCATGTTATCTGTAACATTTGTCAGCAAAAGCTAAGTAGAGGCCAAAAAATACATAGTTTGAGTACTTCATGCATGAATCGGCACATGGACATGAAGCATAAGTTGCAGTGGGAAGCTCAGTGTGCTACAATGCGGCCTAGCCGGCCGGGCCAACCACCGTCTGCCATATCTTGTGCATCCGCGGCCTCTTCATCCTCTGTGACTGGGGGGACAGCAGTCACACCTGTTTTGGGGCGCAGACCTGCCACCTCTTTACCCGCAACAGCCAGCGTGATTGGCAGGTCATCATTTTCTTTGGAGGTGGTAACACCAGCTGGTGTTGAGCGCTGTCCGACATCGATAGCACCACCTTTGGATCAAGGCAACCTAACATGTCCGCCTGCATCTTCCTCACAGACCGGCAGTTTGCCGGGGACACCCTTATCAACCCCGACTAAGCACAATAGCCAGCCCTCGATCCCTCAGATGTGGACAAGTAAAAGACCATTTCCTCCTAGCCATGAGAAAGCTAAGAGGTTGAATTTCACCATCTGCAAGCTCTTGGCTACAGAAATGCTGCCTTTCCGCCTGGTGGACACAGAGGATTTTCGAGACCTTATGTCCGTCGCAGTGCCCCAGTACCAGATGCCCAGTCGGCACTACTTCTCAAAGAAAGGTGTGCCTGTGCTCCACCAGCATGTCGCACACAACATCACCGCTTCTTTGAGAAACTCTGTGTGTGACAGGGTGCATTTCACCACAGACACTTGGACGAGTAGGCATGGACAGGGGCGTTACATGTCGCTGACTGGGCACTGGGTAACTATGGTGACAGCAGGACAAGGGGCTGCTGTCCAAGTCTTGCCGTCCCCACGAGTTGTGCGTCAATCCTCTTTATGTCAAAGTTCCTCCACTGCTTCTGCCTCCTCAACCTCCTCTCGGTCTTCCACCTGCACCCAAAGCCTGTCTGGTCATGCCACAAGCTTTCTAACTGCGCAAAAGGGATCCTGCACACCTCCTTACTATGCTGGCAGTAGGGCTCAACGTCATCAGGCGGTTTTTACTTTGAAATGTCTGGGAAATGTGAGTCACACAGCTGAGGAGTTGTGGTCAGCTCTGGAGAACCAATTTCATGAATGGTTGTCTCCACTGGACCTGAAATCAGGGAAGGCAGTGTGCGACAATGCTGCAAACATGGGTGCGGCCCTTCGCCGGGGCAATGTCACACACGTGCCTTGTATGGCTCACGTGTTGAACCTGGTTGTCCAGCAATTTTTAGCCCACTATCCCAGACTAGATGGCCTTCTGCAGAGGGCACGGTCGCTGTGTGCTCACTTCCGCCGTTCGCATCCCGCAGCTCAGCGACTTACATCTCTACAGAAGTCGTTGGGCCTGCCACTTCACCGGCTAAAATGCGATGTGCCTACCCGGTGGAATTCAACTCTGCACATGTTGCAGCGACTGTGGTAGCACCGACAAGCCCTGGTGCAATACGTTCTGACGTATAGCCTGGGCCAATGAGATCCAGAGGTGGGGCAAATCACGCTGGAGGAGTGGTCTCAGATCAGGGACCTATGCACCCTTCTGCACAGTTTTGAAATGGTGACGAAGATTTTTAGTGCTGACGATGCCATTATCAGCATGACTATTCCGGTGATTTACATGCTGGAGCACATGTTAAACAGAATTCGGAGTCAGGTGGTGGCACAAGAGGAGGTGGAGGAAGTAGAGGAGGAGGAGTTGTATTCGGAAGGGCTAACATCTGAAAGGTCCAGACGGTCGGCAGCACCAAGGCGGCAGGCATGTGAGGGTGGGGGAGATGGTTTTACCAGGGCGCATGGTAGCAGCCAAACTAGTGAGGAAGGTGCAGGAGCCCAGGAAGAAGTGGAGGACGAACTGATGGAAGACTCATCAGATGAGGAAGACCTTGATCACATTTCTGTTGTGCGAGGTTGGGGGGAGAGGACAGAGGAAGGAAGCATGATTGTTACGTCGCCACCAACACAACAGGGACTTGGTGCTCCTGGATGCGCAACACACATGAGTGCCTTCTTGCTGCACTACCTGCAACATGACCCTCGAATTGTGAGAATTAGAAATAATCCTGACTACTGGGTTGCCACACTGTTAGATCCCCGGTACAAAAGTAAATTTGCAGACATTATTCCTGCCATAGAAAGGGATGCACGCATGCAGTAGTATCAGCAGAGACTGTTGCAGAATCTTACATGTGCTTTTCCATAAAACACCAGTGGTGCACGTAGTGAATCTCACAGTTCCAACTTGCCAACCGTGGGACCGTCAAGTGTTCAGCACTCAAACCGTAACAGAACCACAGTATCTGCTGGTAACATCAATTTTGCGGAATCATTTCACCACTTTTTTAGCCCATCCTTTGCAAGGCCACAGGAGACAAGAAGTCTGACACATAGTCAACGCCTAGAGACGATGGTACAGGAGTATCTCCAAGTAAACATTGAAGCCATGACTGTGTCACTGGACCCTTGCTCTTTTTGGGCTTCCAATCTGGATAAATGGCCGGAGCTAGCCACTTACGCCTTGGAGATCTTGTCATGCCCCGCAGCCAGCGTTCTGTCTGAACGTGTGTTCAGCGCTGCTGGTGGTGTGCTGACAGATAAGCGCACGCGGCTCTCCACTGATAATGTAGACAGACTCACGTTCATAAAGATGAACAAATCATGGATCCGAAACGACTTTTCTACCCCTGTGTCATCCTGGGGAGAGTAAAAGCTTGATGATTGGTTAAAATCACCCTACCAACCATTTTAAGCTTTCAAATTACTAATCATGTTTATCTGTATCTTGGCTGGAAAATAATTTGGGCTTTGTAGCAGTGTGCAGCACTGATTCTATTAGGCCATCTATAATAAGCTCCACCAGATTTAAAATTACTAATCATGTTTATCTGTATCTTGACTGGAAAATATTCTGGGCTTTGTAGCAGTGTGCAGCACTGATCCTATTAGCCCATCTATACTAAGCTCCACCAGATTTAAAATTAATAATAATTTTTAGCTGCATCTAGCCCGGAAAATAATTTTGGGGCTCCGAGATGCGCAAGACACATAAGTGCCTTCTTGCTGCACTACCTGCAACATGACCCTCATATTGTCAGAATTCGAAGTAATCATGACTACTGGGTTGCCACACTCTTAGATCCCCCAAACTTTTCGATCAACCTTTTCATTTTAATAAAGACCAAAAGAATGGTCATTTTTGAAATTATAAGCATTAGCAGGTTATTAGAAACTGAAATCAAACAGTTTTCAACTCAAAACTTTATTCTAGGTGATGTTACATTTTCACATAGGACCCCTTGTTCGAAAGGAGCTTCTGAACTCTCTCGTCCATTGAATTTGTCAGGTTTTGGATGGTTTCTGCTTCAATTGTTTTGCATGAGGACAGAATACCCTCCCAGAGCTGTTGCTTAGATGTGAACTGCCTCCCGCCATCATAGACACTCCTTTTGATGATGCTCCAGAGGTTCTGAATGGGGTAGAGGTCAGGGGAGCATGGGGGTCACACCATAAGTTTGTCCCCTTTTATGCCCATATCAGCCAGAGATGCAGATGTTTTATGTGCAGCATGAGATGGTGCATTATCATGCAAAAAAATGATCTTGCTGTGAAATACACGGTTCTTCTTCTTGAACCATGGCAGGAAGTGCTGTTTGAGAAAATCCACATACATTATGGAGTTCATCTTTAGCGCCTTCAGGGATCCTAAAGGGGCCGACAATCTCTCTCCCCATGATTCCAGCCCAAAACATTACTCCATCTCCTCCTTGTTGGCGCTGTAGCCGTGTTTGCGTGGGGTGTCCATCAACCAGCCATCCTCCACTCCATCCATCTGGACCATCGAGCGCTGCACGGCACTCATCCGTGAACAAAACAGTTTTGAAATCAGTCTTCATGTAATGTTTGGCCCACTGGAGCCGTTTCTGCTTGTGTGAAGTGGATAGAGGAGGTCGACAGGATGGCGTATCCACAGCTGCAAACCTCTGAAGGACCCTGCATCTTGTTGTTCGGGGGACGTTGGAGGCACCAGCAGCTTCAAAAACTTGTCTGCTGCTATGACAAGGCTTTTTTGCCGCTGCTCTTTTAACCTGACGTAATTGCCTGTAGGAAAGAGTCCTCAATTTGCCCTTATCAGCACGCACACGTGTGTGCTGTGAATCAGTTACATACTTCTTGATTGCCAAGACACTTCATCCTGATCATCGCACAATGTTGATTGTAGTCATGCCTTGACCTAAACACTCCACAATTTGTTGCTTCTCAGCAGCCGACACATCCTTTTTCTTTCCCATTTTGGCAGAAAATGTAGGCTGCTTAATAATGTGAGACAGCCTTCTTAAGTAGTCTTGCTTTTCATTGGACACACCTGCCAAACTAATTAGCACAGGTGTCTGCAATTGCTTACAGTGATATAAAGAGCCCTGACACACATCACCATCAATGAGTTTAACTGACAAACAAACAAATTCTTCCCTTATCACTCCTAAACACTTTTTGCATAATAATTTGGAACACAGTGTACATGTGCTTTTCCACAAAACACCAGTGGTTCACGTAGTGAATCTTACAGTTCTAACTTGCCAACCATGGTCTGTATGGAGTTGCTCAATAAAGGGTCCAAAATTAAGATAACATTGATGGGAGAGGTCTCTATGAATAGGAATTCCTAAGTATTTGATACCCTGTGAGGGCCAGGCAAAGGGAAAGTTGGACTGGATGGAATCCTATATGGATTTGGGGAGGGAGACATCGAGGGCCTCAGACTTCGCTGCATTGATTTTAAAATTTGACCATGTAACAAAGTGATCTATTTCAGCCATAACAGCATGGATGGATATATGTGATTGAGTGATATATACTAGGACATCATCAGCAAATAGAGAGCACTTGTACTCGGTGCCTCCCACCTCAATCCACCTAATATTGGGGTTATGGCGAATTGATGAGAGCAGGTGCTCCGTCACTAGGATGTATAAGAGAGGGGACAGAGGACATCCCTGCCTTGTCCCATTGGTGATTGTGAAAGGTGATGAAAATGTTCTGATGCACCCCCTGGGCCTTGGGACACCCGGAGCCGGACCCTTTTTGGTGGATGCTGGTGGTTGTAGTCTTCGTGGCGGCGACGCGGTTCCGTGGCTCAGGGTGGTCAAACCAGTGGCGGAACTATTTATGTGGTTTTGATGTTTAAATGTCCGACTACGCCACCCGTGGATTGCAGTCAGAGTGAACTGCCGCTGCAGGGCAGACCGCTGAGGCTGGTGTTGTGGGTGCAGCAGAGCGTAGCATAACTCCCCACGGGAGGAGTATAGCCTCAGGGCAGTGTATGCGGAGGATGGGGGTGATGGTGCAGGGCAGCAGCAGTAACGACACGGAGTCAGTGATGCAGTCCAGGGCCTTTACTCACAGTTCTTATTATCCAGACCACGTCTGCAGGTAACGGCTGCCCACGTCGTACTGTGCTCACCAGGTGAGGGGCTCAGACAACTCCCAGATAACTTTGGAGCGCTTCACAGGACCCCCTTTGTGTGTCCTTTGTCTGGCCTTTCTTACCAACCCTTCTGTCCGGCTGCCTCGGGCCTCCTCTTGGTAAACTTGGCGCCAGTTTCCCTGACCCTATGTGGTGCCTTCCTAGCGGGTGTAGCGAGGGGCTGCGCCACATAAAATGTCACAGCCTCCGGTTTCTAGCTGAGGGTCGTTTCCTGCCTCCACTAGTTTCGGGGACCGGTCTCCCCCTTTGGCCTGACCCCTCCACGCAGGTGGATTCGGGCGTGCGGTGGCGACTCGCCCATCCGCACCCCTGGGATCCCTTCATTCCTCGTTCCTGGAGCCTTCTCCGCTCCTCTTCCTTCCTTCTCCCTCTTCCAGGCCTGGGCCTCTGTTACTAGGTCCGCCTCCGGAGCAGAGCTCATGCAGAGCCCCTGTTCCCTGCCACTTCTGCTCAGACTTCTCTGCACTGAACTAAGATGGTGCCCACCTTTTATGCTCCCTTCTAAATGCACCCAGGTAATTGCTTCCTCCCTGCTCCTGCACTACAGGGTTCCCCTTCCTCAGTGTTCCCTCCCCCCACTCCAGCCTGGGACAGGGACTGTCGTGCCCATCTCAGAGGCATATTGGTCGCCCTGCCCCACGGCAATGTGGTGTAATGCATGCAGGTGTCGGGTCCTGATCCACACTCCATCCTTACCTGAGAGTGAGATATCACACCTCTGGGTGAGGTGCAATACCTCTGTAGCAACCGAGCCCTCAGGGTGCTACAGTTCCATTTATCTTCAGCCTAGGTGACGTATTGTGATACAGGGCCGTGATTTTGGCTATAAAAGGGTCCCCTAGACCCCTACCCCAAGCTTTTTTAGAGAAACATATATGGCGTGCCAGGAGACTCTATGGAATGCTTTCGCAGCATCCAACGAGAGTATCTAATTACAAATTTTTAACTGCATCTAGCCCAGGAAATACTTTGTGCCTAGTAGCAGTGTCTGCTAGTCAGCGGATTATCCCGGCTGTTAAGCAAGCTATACCACCTGTAGTTTGGACACTTAATTTTTTCAAAGGAAATGCTTCGGGACCACGGGATACTCAGTGAAGATCATAAGGAAGCACCCCAAGGCATAGGGGCTGGGACTGGCAGTAGGATGCCTTGCGGTGGACAGCCGAGCTCGATCCTTATAAAAGCTTTTTAACTGCAGCAGCTTTAGTGGACGCTACTGGAGCTGGAATTACGTGGCTGCTGGCATGAGACTTGCCCTCCAATAGATCCTTGTAAATGGATTTAAAGTGTATTTATTCAAATTAGAGAGACAATTTAAATTAAAAAGCTTAGAGCTGCCTCCACCACAGGGGGGCTCGCTCGATCCACCAGCGGACAGGCACCATTATTGGGAGAGGGGGGCTGGTCGTCAAGGTTCACCGCGGCTCTGGCACAAACCCGGCGACACGGAGGTGGCACGGGCAGGAGCGGACTGAGCGTGTCGGCTTCTCACTTTTTGGATTTTAGAAGGGCATGACATGCCTATATCTGTGTCTCCCCCTCCTTTTACTCCTCCACCTCTTTTCTTTTCGCATGACTATATGTACTTGTCACTTTTCCATGTGTTAGTTGTGTCTTCTGAGCAGTTTGTCAGCTTTTAGACACCTTTGAAGGTGTTTTTTATGTGTTTCTATGTGTTTTTGTTTGCCTTCCATTGGTTTTAAAGGTGTTCGAAGGTGTTCGACGAACAGTTCGACGAACAGTTCGGCGAACACACGGGTGTTCGACGAACCGAACCGAACTCGAACACTACGGGGGTGGCTCAACACTACTGCTGAATTGCCGGCCGGCTTTTTTAAAGAGACGGTGCATGAAAACACTGTTATTTTTTTTAATAAATCCTTTACACTAAATGACAAGTACAGTAAGCAACTGTTATGATCTGCTACAGAGACTAAGGAAAGAGAGGAGATCTGTCCCTACAATAGAACTAAACTTGATCCATACGATGTAACGGGGAACCTGATCCTGCGATCAGACCCGCTAAAGTCCTCGGCTAGTCTGAACGCAGACCTATAGATGTGAGGGAGGGATCCCTACAAGATCTAGGGACTGGGAAAAGTTGGACACCTCCTAGCAGAAATAGTAGCAGTCAAAGACAAACACACAACAAAAAGGCATAGGGGTCAGAAGACCTAGCAAAACTAACAGAGAACGGCAACAGAGCAACAAGCTAGCTCAACAGTAGTAAATACAAATGAAGTCCAGCAAAGCCAGGAGGGCGGAGCCGGATTAAATAGGCAAAATGATCATGTGACCAGCAAACTAAAAAAAACCTAACAGGAGAGTTGTAACAGTACCCGCTCTTCTAAGAGGATCCTCCGGATCCCCTAGGCCCAGGCTTACCAGAAAACCTCCTGTGAAACGCTCGGACAAGTCTGGGAGCAAAAACATCATCCGCCCTCACTCATGAGTTATCCTCAGGTCCGAAACCCTTCCAAGCGACGAGATACTGCAAACTCCCTCTATACCGTCTAGAATTTAGGATGCGGGAAATTTCATATTCCCTGTCCTCCACCACCGGAGGAACAGTGGCAGAGGTGTCACCATCCGACACATCAGCTTTTTTCAACAGAGAAACATGAAACACCGGATTAATCCTCCAGGACATAGGAACCTCCAGCCTAACAGCAGATTGGTTAACTATCTGAAGTACCTTAAAGGGCCCTACGAACTTGGGACCCAATTTTTTTGAAGGAATCCTCAATCGCAGATTCTTAGAGGACAACCAAACCATGTCACCAACAGCAAACAAAACCTCTTGCCGTTTCCTATCAAAGTACCTCTTAGATTTCTTGTTAGCCTCCTGAAGATTACCACGCACATCCGTCCAAACTCTCTCCAAATCACCGGAAAAACTCTCCTCCTCAGGCACAGCTGAAACCAATTTGGAAAATGACCCAAAAGACGGATGTCTCCCAGAACAACAAAAAAAAGGCGAACACCCAGCAGAAGAGGATGTATGGTTGTTAAGAGCAAATTCAGCAAGTGGCAGAAACTCAGACCACCCCTCTTGATTGTCTGCCACAAAACAACGCAAGAACTGCTCAACATCCTGGTTCTTCCTTTCTTTCTGGCCATTAGACTCAGGATGATATCCGGATGAAAACGACAAATGAACTCCCAACCTGTCACAAAAGGCACACCAAAAACGAGCCACGAACTGAGGTCCCCTATCAGAAACAATGTCAGTAGGAACACCATGTAGTCTGACAATTTCCTTGACAAAGGCCTTGGCGAGTGTCTTAGCGCAAGGCAGTTTGATGAAGGGAACCAAGTGACACATCTTGCTAAAACGGTCCACGACCACCCAGATGACCGTGAACCCTTCAGAGGGAGGAAGGTCAGTAATAAAGTCCATAGCCAGATGTGTCCAAGGTGCACTAGGAACCTCCAGAGGGCAAAGCAACCCCGCAGCAGGAGCATGCGAAGACTTGGATCTTGCACACACAGTACATTGGCGCACCCACTTAATGACTTCCTTCTGCCATCCAGGCCACCAAACACTGCGACCCACAAGTCTCTTGGTCTCAGAAATTCCTGGATGACCTGCCAACCGAGACTCATGACACTCAACAAACAAATCTCTCCTAAAGGTCCTAGGCACAAACAACCTCCCATGGGGAGTGTTAGATGGGGCATTCTCCTGTGCTTTAAGAATCTCATCCTCCAAAACGGAGTCCAAAGCAGCAATCACAACACCTTCTTGTAAAATGGTCTCCTCTTCCTCCTCAACACCGACCATTGGAGAAAAGCTGCGAGACAAAGCATCCGCTTTAACATTCTTGGTACCTGGGATGTAAGTAACGGAAAAATTAAACCGCGAGAAAAAAAGTGCCCACCTAGCCTGACGGGCATTCAAGCGCTTGGCAGCATCAAGATAGATCAGATTTTTATGATCAGTGAAAACCTGAATGGGAAAATCAGCACCTTCCAAGAGGTGACGCCAGTGTTCAAATGCGAGTTTAATCGCCAGCAATTCCCGATTACCAATATCGTAATTAAGTTCAGTCTCGGAAAATTTTTTTGAAAAAAAGGCACAGGGATGTACTCCATCCTTGTTTTCCTGAGACAACACCGCACCAACCCCCACCGAAGAAGCATCAACCTCAACCAAAAACGGCTTAGTCACATCAGGCTGCATAAGGATGGGAGCAGAGGTGAACCTCTCCTTTAAAAACACAAAAGCTTCAATGGCCTCAGAAGTCCACTGAACCGCATTAGCACCTTTCCTGGTGAGATCGGTCAGCGGTTTGACAATAATAGAAATTTTTTTTATGAATTTTCTGTAATAATTGACGAAACCCAAAAACCTCTGTATCGATTTCAAACCAATAGGCCTAGGCCATTCCTGCACAGCTTGAACTTTAACCGGGTCCATCTCAAAACCTTCACTGGAGATAATTTAGCCCAAAAAACTAATTCTCTGTACAGCGAACTCACATTTCTCCAGCTTAGCAAAAAGCGAATTGTCCATTAATAACTGTAATACCTCACGTACGCTCCGCCAATGAGACTCCAGATCTGGCGAATAAATCAAAATGTCATCCAAATACACAACCACATTTTTGCCGATTAAAGGTCTAAGGATATCATTAATAAGATTCTGAAAAAATGCTGGAGCATTGGTGAGACCAAAAGGCATAACCAGATTCTCAAAATGACCCACAGGAGTGTTAAAAGCAGTCTTCCATTCATCACCCTCCTTCATGCGCAACAAATTGTATGCCCCCCGGAGATCAATTTTAGAGAACCACTTGGCCCCCACTAACTGGTTAAATAAATCAGGAATCAATGGCAGTGGGTAAGGATTGCGTACAGTAATTTTATTAATCTCACGAAAGTCCAGACAAGGACGTAAACCGCCATCTTTTTTTTTTACAAAAAAAAATCCAACAGCCACAGGAGACTTGGAAGGCCTAATGTGACCGGCGGCCAAGCTTGTCTGTATGTATTCTTCCAAAGCCTTTCTTTCAGGAATAGTAAGATTAAATAAACGACTCTTAGGAAGAGTCGCGCCAGGGACAAATTCAATGGTACAATCATAGTCTCTATGGGGAGGCAAAACCTGCGAATCCTCCTCAGAAAAAACTCTCCAAAAATCCTGAATAGGTACAGGCAATTCCCCTCTATCCACAGCAGCAATGCGCCCGTTACAACACTTGTCATAACACTTAGGGCTCCAGGACTTAATTTCATTGGTAGACCATCCAGTACAGGATTGTGCAATTTTAACCAGGGTAACCCCAATATTACTGGAGAAGGCAAATTATCCAATACCACCAAATCCAAATTCTCTTGATGAATACCATTAATAGTGAGGGGAAATTCACAGACCTTGTGAGTAACACTCTTCAAGGGAGAGCCATCGACAGAAACCACAGCAATAGGGGATGACAAAGTTTTAGGTTCTAATCTAAGTTTTTCCAAGAATCCCCCATCAATCACATTCAGAGAAGATCCACAATCCACAAATACCCGAAATTCAATTAATTCATCCTGAGCAGCAGTAGTGGCAGATAGGAATACTCCCTTAGAATGTAAACAGGCAATACGAGCATGACTGACCATTTTTTTTTCTTTCTTCTTACGAAGCACACAGCTCTTAATAAAATGACCAGAATTTCCGCAATAGAAACACAAGCCTTCAGAAAGTCGGCGGTCTTTTTCCTGAGAGCGGGGTGCCATCGCCCCAATTTCCATCGGCTCTCCATTGTCAGCACAGAACCTCTCAGGACTCGAAGCTGACATAGCAGAGGATTTGCTCTCATTAACCCTTTCACGCAGTCTCCTGTCCACCCGTATAGCTAATTGCATTGCCTCCTGCAAGTTTCCAGGTGTGGGATAAGCAATCAGTAAATCCTTTACCCTTTCACATAGCCCTGCAAGAAACAAGCTTTTCAAAGCAGAATCGTTCCACCCCACCTGGGCAGACCACCGACGGAAGTGAGAACAATATTTTTCCACATTACCTGATCCCTGCCTCAAACGTCTTAATTCAGACTCAGCAGATGAGACACGATCAGGATCATCGTACAACAAACCCAAAGCAGAAAAAAAACTATCCACTGATCTAAAGCACGGATCACTAGGTTGGAGAGAGAAGGCCCATCCCTGAGGATCTTTGCGCAAAAGTGACATTATGATCCCTATGCGCTGTGATTCATCACCAGAGGATCCGGGTCTCAAACGAAAATATAATAGACAAGCATTTTTAAAAGAAAAAAAATCTTGTTGTTCGCCAAAAAATAGATCAGGCAGACGTACCTTAGGTTCCACAAAATGCGCTCCAGAACAGCTACTCACGTGTTGTTGGAGCTTGGTCACCTCCAGAGAGAGTCCCTGCAAGCGTTGAGCCAAATCTTGCACCGAGACCATGATGGAAAACTGGAGGTCTTTCCTTAATTTTTTTTTTTATGGCTGGACTTACTGTTATGATCTGCTACAGAGACTAAGGAAAGAGAAGAGATCTGTCCCTACAATAGAACTAAACTAGATCCCTACGATGTAACGGGGAACCTGATCCTGCGATCAGACCCGCTAAAGTCCTCGGCTAGTCTGAACGCAGACCTATAGATGTGAGGGAGGGATCCCTACAAGATCTAGGGACTGGGAAAAGTTGGACACCTCCTAGCAGAAATAGTAGCAGTCAAAGACAAACACACAACAAAAAGGCATAGGGGTCAGAAGACCTAGCAAAACTAACAGAGAACGGCAACAGAGCAACAAGCTAGCTCAACAGTAGTAAATACAAATGAAGTCCAGCAAAGCCAGGAGGGCGGAGCCGGATTAAATAGGCAAAATGGTCATGTGACCAGCAAACTAAAAAAACCTAACAGGAGAGTTGTAACAGCAACACTGTCACTGTACTTCATATATATGTGACTGACATGTTTCTATCTATCTAATCTATGTGTGATGTTCTATTCTTTCTGATCTAAATTGTCGGGTACCGGTGTATGCCGCTGCTGAATTGCCGGCTTTTCATGTCATTCTACATTATTCTTAGTTGTTTTCCTTCATGTAGAATTAACCTACAAGGAAAGAAAGGGTTTATTTTTATTCTGATATTTGTGTCCCATTGACTTGCATTGGTTTCCGGTATCGGTATCGGCGATATCCGATACTTTTTGGGTATCGGTCCGATCCAATCCGATCCGATATTTCCCGATATTGGAAGGTATCGCTCAACACTAGTCAGAAGTTATACAACAAGCTACAAAAAAAACAAAACTGTGTGAAATGGCACAAACAAAACAAAACTCTGCTAATTGCTGCACACAACAACGTAACCAATCCACAGATTCACATTCAACAGCAACATCTCACATTTCATCAAGTCCAGAGATCATGCTAGTGAGATGATAAAATAAGTTGTACTAAGTATACCAAATCAAACACAGAAAAAGAAATAGGAAGCATTGTAATATGGTTAGATTAATTCCTCATACGTGTAAGGCTACGTTCACACGTTATATTATTGTTGCATATTTTGCTGCGTTTTTTATGCAAATTAAAAGCTGTTTTTTACAGTAACAGCAAAAGCTAGGAGATTTCAGAAATGTCATGCTTGTTTTCTTTTCCTGACTGAATTGGAAAACTGCTGCGTATTTTAAAACTGCAGCATGTTACTTCATTTAGCGTTTTTATAGCATTTTTTCACCCATAAAATGCAATGAGTAAGTGCAAAAAAGCAGTAAAATTGCAGCAAAAACGCTGCCATCAGTTTTTACAGCATTTTTATTGAAAAAAATGCAGGTACAGTAGGATGTGCAACACATTTATTTTGTGATTTTCTCAAGCTTAAACCTAAATGTCTGTCTTCTCACATCAGCATGGTTTTTTTATACGCATGTAGTCTTTTTCTTGTTTGTTAAATAATACCATACTCCAAATGCCTGACCAATGTGCGAAATTGAACAATGCCTAATCAACTCAATGCTCTACCAATGTGTGAAAGTAAACAATGTACAACCATCTCAATTCACTGCCAATGTCTTAGGTAAAAGATATAAAAAGCTGAGGAGAAAAGATAATAAATATAATAAATATAAATAGGGTCTTATCTGGTATCAATATATATGTAAAATAATGTTTTTTTTAATTTTTATACTCATTTCAAAGTGTAACTCACTTTTTCTTCAGCGAAGAAAAACCACAAACTTTCCATTTTTTATAATGTCTTAGGTAAATTATTCCTGACCAATTCAACTCCCCCACTGTTTTAACCTTTGCAATTGTGTATTTTTCAAGAACTGATATGAACTTTTTTGTTCACAATAGTCACTATTTTTTCAGACATAAAAAACTTTTTCCACTAAATAATTTGATCAAATTGCCCTTTTTTCCAAAAATGTTTTATGGTGTCACATACATGTTGCATTGGTGGTTTTAAACCTTATATTATTCATGCTTGTATGGTGGAAGCAAAGCTGAACTTTGGGATCCTGGAAAACACAGTAAAAAGAACCGCAGACAGAATGCCCAAGAAAAGAAGCAAAAAAACTAGCAAAACCTGCTTTTTGTCTGCAGCTGTTTTTACTTCCAAAAGATCAGGTTTTAGCTGCAGAAATAAAGCATCAAAAAAGGAACGTGTGAACATAGCCTATGAGGATTATAAAACAAAGGGTCTACTTTAACTCTTATTGGTTGCTATGGGTAATTGTTGACACTATAGCTGTAGAGATACTTTATTGCATTGCAAATGTCATATTGATGCCATTCTATTGCCAGTTGTGTTTTTTTGCCATGTAATGTACTATATTATGTTATATCTGTTGAAATACTCTTGCTAAGTAGTGATATGTCCTTTTAGTTAGGTATGCATGTCAATTTATTATACATGTAAGAGCAGATCTGCAGCATAATCACAAAAAGCCACAAAATTGATACAAGTAAGTAATGACTTCAGAGTAGTGTTGAGCGAGTATGCTCTATTAACCCTTTCACCGAGTATGCTCGGGCCGAGTTCCAAGTATTTATAGCTGCTCGGTGATAAGGTTAAATTGCTCCCGTGTGCATGATTTGCAACTGTTTGACAGTTTTATTACATGTGAGGAATGTCTATTTCTTACACATTCCTCACATGTAATAAAGCTGTCAAACAGTTGCAAATCATGCACACGGGAGCGATTTAACCTTATCACCGAGCAGCTATAAATACTCAGAGATCGGCCCGAGCATACTCGGACAGAACATACTCGCTCAACTCTACTTCAGAGCTTACAAGTATATGGGAAATACAACACATCCCAAAATAAAACATGCCTTGAGCAGTGTGTCACTGGGTAATGGTGTGACACAGCAATGTGGAACATAGAGGATTAGTCCTGTCTATGAAAAGTGCATCCACAAGGTAGGTAAGGGATTTGATGTCCAAAATGCGACACCCACTGTGCCCCAGTGAAGAAGTTGTTGCTGTAGAGTTTGTCAGCACCCTGTTATAAGTGTCACTAAAGTATATCAAGTGTTAAAAAACTGTTCACAGCAATCAGTCCACCTTTGCAGTTGCCAGTTGTCTACCTCTGTTGAATTCAAACTGTTGCCCGTTCGAAGATATTTTAAAGGGGCACAACCATCTTCTAAGTGTGAATTGCTTTATTAGTTGTGGAACCTTAAAGAGGTTTTTGAGGATTTTTACCTTGTTTGCACTGAGTACAAGAAACTAAAGCAAAACAAAAAATGAGCCAGAGTATAAGTTGGTATGCATGCAACATATAGGAGCATATTCACACTGGCCATGAAACAGACAAAACCTAAGATAGAAGAACCAGAAAGCAGATTTTTTCATCAAAGGTATCAATTTAATCTGTGTTACAGTACCATTACAGCTATAGCTTTACTTTTCTTTACAAAATCGTGCTGACAGGTTCTCTTTAATAGGATTTAGACAACATTGCACAACCCAAATGACACATGGCAAGTCAGGTGTAAATTATACACTTTTTTGTGATATGTTATCTGAGTCAAGGTAACCATTGCTACATCTGTAATAGCAAGCAAAAAAACCTTATCTCAACAAGCGACCTGCTATTTAAGTCCTCTGCTCCTGTAGTCACCGCTGTCCTACATGTTGCTATACATTATTCTCATGACTGCTGCAGTCAATCACTGGCTTCAACTGTCGTGTACCATATATACTACCCCAGAGGTTATAGATTGGATAAAGTGTTCACGTGACTATATACATAATGTCATTGCTGAAAAAACCTAAGATAAAAACAAAATGAGCAAATACCCTGCAGTAAGTAAATAAATAGCAATAGTCCATGAAAATAATACAGGGTACTTAGTTAACATTGCTTTGATCAACAAAAAGTAATCTCACCACTAGAGATGAGCGTTGTTCTACTCGAACTGTTCGCCAATCTCAAATTCGAGCTGTTTTGGGCGGTGTTCGAGCCGTTCGGCGAACACGAACAATTTGAGAAAAATTCGGCTGTTCGAGGTTATGTTCGATAACTGTTCGTGCACCAAAATCATAACTGGATTTTTTCTCAGTAATGATGAAAATTAATGTTAATACGCAGTTTGAGTGTACAGCGGGGCGGGGGGAGGGGCAGGGGATGGATCTCTGCAGGAACAATGAAGATCTCCATTTTTTTTTCTCTTTCCCGCATTTGCAGTGGGGAGGTGCAATCTGTCAGCCTAACAGCAGCGCACACACGGAGCGAAGTGCTTTTTTTCACACAAGCAAGGGCATGTGTCATTGGCAGTGTATGTCACATGTCCTTGCCCTATAAGACCAAGCCATTTTCCCCGTCGCCACCATTTTCTCACTGCTGCAGCTGCGTGTTAGACGGCACCGCTGTTGCTGTGTGCGCTATGCCTTGTTAATTTCAAGCCAATTTTCGCACAAATCTACAGATAGCTTGGGAGTAGGGAATAGTTGTGATTGCAGTCCTTTTAAGGACTAGGTTACAGCATTTCCTACGACTTTTATCAGGGAGGTCTGTGCTCTTAAATAGATAGATTGTGGGAGTAAAGACTAATTGTAATTGGAGTCCTTTTCAGGACTAGGTTACATCAGTTCCTATCAGTTTTTGCCAGGCAGGTCTGTGCCAGTGCTGTGCAAGTTTTTTTTCACAGCATTTGGCTGAATCTAGCAAAGCTAATCCTTTTTTGCCTATTGCAGAGTGTGTTAGTCAGTGGAGTAGCCTATCTGTGTTGCAAGATATACCACCTGTGTATAGAATACCAATTTTTTTACTGCACCTAGTGAAGTAAAATCTTTTGGGCATAGCATCATTCTATTAGTCCATCTATACTGACCTCCATCAGGTTGCAAACTGAATATAATTTTTTTCTGCATCTAGCTCTGAAAAAATATTTGGCCTTCTAGCAGTGTGTCGGACTTTCTCTATTAGTCCATCTATACTGACCTCCATCAGGTTGCAAATTAAAAATAATTGTTATCTGCATCTACAGTACCTCTGAAAAAATATTTGGGCTTCTAGCTGTGTGTGGGACTTGTTGTATTAGTCCATCTATACTGACCTCCATCAGGTTGCAAACTGAATATATTTTTTTCTGCATCTACCTCTGAAAAAATATTGGGCTTCTAGCTGTGTGTGGGTCTTGTTCTATTAATCCATCTATACAGACCTCCATCAGGTTGCAAACTGAATATAATTTTTTTCTGCATCTAGCTCTGAAAAAATATTTGGCCTTCTAGCAGTGTGTCGGACTTTCTCTATTAGTCCATCTATACTGACCTCCATCAGGTTGCAAATTAAAAATAATTTTTATCTGCATCTACAGTACCTCTGAAAAAATATTTGGGCTTCTAGCTGTGTGTGGGACTTGTTGTATTAGTCCATCTATACTGACCTCCATCAGGTTGCAAACTGAATATATTTTTTTCTGCATCTACCTCTGAAAAAATATTGGGCTTCTAGCTGTGTGTGGGTCTTGTTCTATGAATCCATCTATACAGACCTCCATCAGGTTGCAAACTGAATATAATTTTTTTCTGCATCTAGCTCTGAAAAAATATTTGGCCTTCTAGCAGTGTGTCGGACTTTCTCTATTAGTCCATCTATACTGACCTCCATCAGGTTGCAAATTAAAAATAAGTTTTATCTGCATCTACAGTACCTCTGAAAAAATATTTGGGCTTCTAGCTGTGTGTGGGACTTGTTGTATTAGTCCATCTATACTGACCTCCATCAGGTTGCAAACTGAAGATATTTTTTTCTGCATCTACCTCTGAAAAAATATTGGGCTTCTAGCTGTGTGTGGGTCTTGTTCTATTAATCCATCTATACAGACCTCCATCAGGTTGCAAACTGAATATAATTTTTTTCTGCATCTACCTCTGAAAAAATATTGGGCTTCTAGCTGTGTGTGGGACTTGTTGTATTAGTCCATCTATACTGACCTCCATCAGGTTGCAAATTGAATATAATTTTTTTCTGCATCTAACCCAGCCAATAGTTTTGGCCTAATACCACAGTTTGGCCACTCAGCTCTGCTCGGTTACCATCCATTGTTTTTTTGTGCAAACAACTCCAGAGTTGTGAATTAGTTAACCACCAAAATGAGTGGAAAAAGGCCTGCTGCTGGTGGAAAGGGGAATAGGCGTGTTGGGAAGGGGAAAAAAGGTTGTGTCCGTGGGGTAGGTGTTAAAGCAACAGTAACATCTGCAGAAGAAAGACCATCTTCCAGCCAAACTAAAATGTCTACTTCTTTTAGCGGACAATGTGATAAGATCCCTTTCTTACGGCCACGCCAATCGCTACAAATTCCAGATGAGGCACAAAAACAGCAGGTGCTTCAACGGATATCAAGTGCTCCTTTAAGTGGGCTCTCCTCCACATCAACTTCAACATCACAAATACTCCAGTCCTCAAAGGTGTCACCCCAATCGCACTTGCTTCCTCACAGCTCCCAAATCTCCAGCTGCCCGTCTGAGTATGAGGTAGAACAGATGGTTGAGTCTGCAGAGCTGTTTACTCATACTATAGCCTGGGAATCAGAGGTCGACTCCAGCGCTTCTGTGAATCCAGACGAGGAAATGATCTGCACTGATGCCCAGAATCTTTATGAGTCGGATCCAGGACCAGACGCAGAAGGTTCTGACCATAATGTAGACCCTCATTCCCAAACTGTAACTCCTGTTGGTGGAGACAATGAGGAAGACGATGATAAGACTCAAATACCTGATTGGAGCGACAACTTTAGTTTTTTGTCAGGGCAGGAACAGGTTGGCTCTGAGGACGACGGGTGTGATAACGCACAGGGTGATGATGATGAGGTTGGAGATCCCACTTACTGTCAACCCACAGTCAGCCAAGAGATGAGGTCAGCAGAGGAGGTGGAGGAAGATGCTAGTGACGACGAGGTCAGGTTGCGCCTTCCTGGACAGAGACGTAGTACTGGAAGCACGTCAACAACTGCATCCTCAAACACAACTCTGCCTCTCACCACAAGTCGTGGTGGCTCTTCAGGTCGCATGGGTGCTAAGCCTTGCATAGCCTGGGCATTTTTTCAGATCGATAAAGATGACCCAACTCGTGTTATCTGTAACATTTGTCAGCAAAAGCTAAGTAGAGGCCAAAAAATACATAGTTTGAGTACTTCATGCATGAACCGGCACATGGACATGAAGCATAAGTTGCAGTGGGAAGCTCAGTGTGCTACAATGCGGCCTAGCCGGCCGGGCCAACCACCGTCTGCCATATCTTGTGCATCCGCGGCCTCTTCATCCTCTGTGACTGGGGGGACAGCAGTCACACCTGTTTTGGGGCGCAGACCTGCCACCTCTTTCCCCGCAACAGCCAGCGTGATTGGCAGGTCATCATTTTCTTTGGAGGTGGGAACACCAGCTGGTGTTGAGCGCTGTCCGACATCGATAGCACCACCTTTGGATCAAGGCAACCTAACATGTCCGCCTGCATCTTCCTCACAGACCGGCAGTTTGCCGGGGACACCCTTATCAACCCCGTCTAAGCACAATAGCCAGCCCTCGGTCCCTCAGATGTGGACAAGTAAAAGACCATTTCCTCCTAGCCATGAGAAAGCTAAGAAGTTGAATTTCACCATCTGCAAGCTCTTGGCTACAGAAATGCTGCCTTTCCGCCTGGTGGATACAGAGGATTTTCGAGACCTTATGTCCGTTGCAGTGCCCCAGTACCAGATGCCCAGTCGGCACTACTTCTCAAAGAAAGGTGTGCCTGCGCTCCACCAGCATGTCGCACACAACATCACCGCTTCTTTGAGAAACTCTGTGTGTGACAGGGTGCATTTCACCACAGACACTTGGACGAGTAGGCATGGACAGGGGCGTTACATGTCGCTGACTGGGCACTGGGTAACTATGGTGACAGCAGGACAAGGGGCTGCTGTCCAAGTCTTGCCGTCCCCACGAGTTGTGCGTCAATCCTCTTTATGTCAAAGTTCCTCCACTGCTTCTGCCTCCTCAACCTCCTCTCGGTCTTCCACCTGCACCCAAAGCCTGTCTGGTCATGCCACAAGCTTTCTAACTGCGCAGAAGGGATCCTGCACACCTCCTTACTATGCTGGCAGTAGGGCTCAACGTCATCAGGCGGTTTTTACATTGAAATGTCTGGGAAATGTGAGTCACACAGCTGAGGAGTTGTGGTCAGCTCTGGAGAACCAATTTCATGAATGGTTGTCTCCACTGGACCTGAAACCAGGGAAGGCCGTGTGCGACAATGCTGCAAACCTGGGTGCGGCCCTTCGCCAGGGCAATGTCACACACGTGCCTTGTATGGCTCACGTGTTGAACCTGGTTGTCCAGCAATTTTTAGCCCACTATCCCAGACTAGATGGCCTTCTGCAGAGGGCACGGTCGCTGTGTGCTCACTTCCGCCGTTCGCATCCCGCAGCTCAGCGACTTACATCTCTACAGAAGTCGTTGGGCCTGCAACTTCACCGGCTAAAATGCGATGTGCCTACCCGGTGGAATTCAACTCTGCACATGTTGCAGCGACTGTGGCAGCACCGACAAGCCCTGGTGCAATACGTTCTGACGTATAGCCTGGGCCAACGAGATTCAGAGGTGGGGCAAATCACGCTGGGGGAGTGGTCTCAGATCAGGGACCTATGCACCCTTCTGCACAGTTTTGAAATGGCGACGAAGATGTTTAGTGCTGACGATGCCATTATCAGCATGACTATTCCGGTGATTTACATGCTGGAGCACATGTTAAACAGAATTCGGAGTCAGGTGGTGGCACAAGAGGAGGTGGAGGAAGTAGAGGAGGAGGAGTTGTATGCGGAAGGGCTAACATCTGCAAGGTCCAGACGGTCGGCAGCACCAAGGCGGCAGGCATGTGAGGGTGGGGGAGATGGTTTTACCAGGGCGCATGGTAGCAGCCAAACTAGTGAGGAAGGTGCAGGAGCCCAGGAAGAAGTGGAGGACGAACTGATGGAAGACTCATCAGATGAGGGAGACCTTGATCACATTTCTGTTGTGCGAGGTTGGGGGGAGAGGACAGAGGAAGGAAGCATGATTGTTACCTCGCCACCAACACAACAGGGACTTGGTGCTCCTGGATGCGCAACACACATGAGTGCCTTCTTGCTGCACTACCTGCAACATGACCCTCAAATTGCGAGAATTAGAAATAATCCTGACTACTGGGTTGCCACACTGTTAGATCCCCGGTACAAAAGTAAATTTGCAGAAATTATTCCTGCCATAGAAAGGGATGCACGCATGCAGGAGTATCAGCAGAGACTGTTGCAGAATCTTACATGTGCTTTTCCACAAAATACCAGTGGTGCACGTAGTGAATCTCACAGTTCCAACTTGCCAACCGTGGGACCGTCAAGTGTTCAGCACTCAAACCGTAACAGAACCACAGTATCTGCTGGTAACATCAATTTTGCGGAATCATTTCACCACTTTTTTAGCCCATCCTTTGCAAGGCCACAGGAGACAAGAAGTCTGACACATAGTCAACGCCTAGAGACGATGGTACAGGAGTATCTCCAAGTAAACATTGAAGCCACGACTGTGTCACTGGACCCTTGCTCTTTTTGGGCTTCCAATCTGGATAAATGGCCGGAGCTAGCCACTTACGCCTTGGAGATCTTGTCATGCCCCGCAGCCAGCGTTCTGTCTGAACTTGTGTTCAGCGCTGCTGGTGGTGTGCTGACAGATAAGCGCACGCGGCTCTCCACTGATAATGTAGACAGACTCACGTTCATAAAGATGAACAAATCATGGATCCGAAACGACTTTTCTACCCCTGTGTCATCCTGGGGAGAGTAAAAGCTTGATGATTGGTTAAAATCACCCTACCAACCGTTTTAAGCTTTCAAATTACTAATCATGTTTATCTGTATCTTGGCTGGAAAATAATTTGGGCTTTGTAGCAGTGTGCAGCACTGATCCTATTGGGCCATCTATACTAAAGCTTCACCAGATTTAAAATTAAAAATAATTTTTAGCTGCATCTAGCCCGGAAAATAATTTTGGGGCTCCGAGATGCGCAAGACACATAAGTGCCTTCTTGCTGCACTACCTGCAGCATGACCCTCATATTGTCAGAATTCGAAGTAATCATGACTACTGGGTTGCCACACTCTTAGATCCCCCAAACTTTTCGATCAACCTTTTCATTTTAATAAAGACCAAAAAAATGGTCATTTTTGAAATTATAAGCATTAGCAGGTTGTTAGAAACTGAAATCAAACAGTTTTCAACTCAAAACTTTATTCTAGGTGATGTTACATTTTCACATAGGACCCCTTATTCGAAAGGAGCTTCTGAACTCTCTCGTCCATTGAATTTGTCAGGTTTTGGATGGTTTCTGCTTCAATTGTTTTGCATGAGGACAGAATACCCTCCCAGAGCTGTTGCTTACATGTGAACTGCCTCCCGCCATCATAGACACTCCTTTTAATGATGCTCCAAAGGTTCTGAATGGGGTAGAGGTCAGGGGAGCATGGGGGTCACACCATAAGTTTGTCCCCTTTTATGCCCATATCAGCCAGAGATGCAGATGTTTTATGTGCAGCATGAGATGGTGCATTATCATGCAGAAAAATGATCTTGCTGTGAAATACACGGTTCTTCTTCTTGAACCATGGCAGGAAGTGCTGTTTGAGAAAATCCACATACATTATGGAGTTCATCTTTAGCGCCTTCAGGGATCCTAAAGGGGCCGACAATCTCTCTCCCCATGATTCCAGCCCAAAACATTACTCCACCTCCTCCTTGTTGGCGCTGTAGCCGTGTTTGCGTGGGGTGTCCATCAACCAGCCATCCTCCACTCCATCCATCTGGACCATCGAGCGCTGCACGGCACTCATCCGTTAACAAAACTGTTTTGAAATCAGTCTTCATGTAATGTTTGGCCCACTGGAGCCGTTTCTGCTTCTGTGAAGTGGATAGAGGAGGTCGACAGGATGGCGTATGCACAGCTGCAAACCTCTGAAGGACCCTGCATCTTGTTGTTCGGGGGACGTTGGAGGCACAAGCAGCTTCAAAAACTTGTCTGCTGCTATGACAAGGCTTTTTTGCCGCTGCTCTTTCAACCTGACGTAATTGCCTGTAGGAAAGAGTCCTCAATTTGCCCTTATCAGCACGCACACGTGTGTACTGTGAATCAGCTACATACTTCTTGATTGCCAAGACACTTCATCCTGATCATCGCACAATGTTGATTGTAGTCATGCTTTGACCTAAACACTCCACAATTTGTTGCTTCTCAGCAGCCGACACATCCTTTTTCTTTCCCATTTTGGCAGAAAATGTAGGCTGCTTAATAATGTGAGAGAGCCTTCTTAAGTAGTCTTGCCTTTCATTGGACACACCTGCCAAACTAATTAGCACAGGTGTCTGCAATTGCTTACAGTGATATAAAGAGCCCTGACACACATCACCATCAATGAGTTTAACTGACAAACAAACAAATTCTTCCCTTATCACTCCTAAACACTTTTTGCATAATAATTTGGAACGCAGTGTACATGTGCTTTTCCACAAAACACCAGCGGTTCACGTAGTGAATCTTACAGTTTTAACTTGCCAACCGTGGTCTGTATGGAGTTGCTCAATAAAGGGCCCAAAACTAAGATAACATAGATGGGAGAGGTCTCTATGAATAGGAATTCCTAAGTATTTGATACCCTGTGAGGGCCAGGCAAAGGGAAAGTTGGACTGGATGGAATCCTATATGGATTTGGGGAGGGAGACATCGAGGGCCTCAGACTTCGCTGCATTGATTTTAAAATTTGACCATGTAACAAAGTGATCTATTTCAGCCATAACAGCATGGATGGATATATGTGATTGAGTGATATATACTAGGACATCATCAGCAAATAGAGAGCACTTGTACTCGGTGCCTCCCACCTCAATCCACCTAATATTGGGGTTATGGCGAATTGATGAGAGCAGGTGCTCCGTCACTAGGATGTATAAGAGAGGGGACAGAGGACATCCCTGCCTTGTCCCATTGGTGATTGTGAAAGGTGATGAAAATGTTCTGACGCACCCCCTGGGCCTTGGGACACCCGGAGCCGGACCCTTTTTGGTGGATGCTGGTGGTTGTAGTCTTCGTGGCGGCGACCCGGTTCCGTGGCTCAGGGCGGTCAAACCAGTGGCGGAACTATTTATGTGGTTTTGATGTTTAAATGTACCACTACGCCACCCGTGGATTGCGGTCAGAGTGAACCGCCGCTACAGGGCAGACCGCTGAGGCTGGTGTTGTGGGTGCAGCAGAGCGTAGCATAACTCCCCACGGGAGGAATATAGCCTCAGGGCAGTGTATGCGGAGGATGGGGGTGATGGTGCAGGGCAGCAGCAGTAACGACACGGAGTCAGTGATGCAGCTCAGGGCCTTTACTCACAGTTCTTATTATCCAGACCACGTCTGCAGGTAACGGCTGCCCACGTCGTACTGTGCTCACCAGGTGAGGGGCTCAGACAACTCCCAGATAACTTTGGAGCACTTCACAGGACCCCCTTTGTGTGTCCTTTGTATGGCCTTTCTTACCAACACTTCTGTCCGGCTGCCTCGGGCCTCCTCTTGGTAAACTTGGCGCCAGTTTCCCTAACCCTATGTCGTGCCTTCCTAGGGGTGTAGCGAGGGGCTGCGCCACATAAAATGTCAGAGCCTCCGGTTTCTAGCTGAGGGTCGTTTCCTGCCTCCACTAGTTCGGGGATCGGTCTCCCCCTTTGGCCTGACCCCTCCACGCAGGTGGATTCGGGCGTGCGGTGGCGACTCGCCCGTCCGCACCCCTTCGATCCCTTCATTCCTCGTTCCTGGAGCCTTCTCCGCTCCTCTTCCTTCCTTCTCCCTCTTCCAGGCCTGGGCCTCTGTTACTAAGCCCGGCTCCGGAGCAGAGCTCATGCAGAGCCCCTGCTCCCTGCCACTTCTGCTCAGACTTCTCTGCACTGAACTAAGATGGTGCCCACCTTTTATACTCCCTTCTCAATGCACCCAGGAACTGCTTCCTCCCTGCTCCTGCACTACAGGGTTCCCCTTCCTCAGTGTTCCCTCCCCCCACTCCAGCCAGGGACAGGGACTGTCGTGCCCATCTCAGGGGCATATTGGTCGCCCTGCCCCACGGCAATGTGGTGTAATGCATGCAGGTGTCGGGTCCTGATCCACACTACATCCTTACCTGAGAGTGAGATATCACACCTCTGGGTGAGGTGCAATACCTCTGTAGCAACCGAGCCCTCAGGGTGCTACAGTTCCATTTATCTTCAGCCTAGGTGACGTATTGCGATACAGGGCCGTGATTTTGGCTATAAAAGGGTCCCCTAGACCCCTACCCCAAGCTTTTTAAGAGAATCATATATGGCTTGCCAGGAGACTCTATGGAATGCTTTCTCAGCATCCAACGAGAGTATCTAATTACAAATTTTTAACTGCATCTAGCCCAGGAAATACTTTGTGCCTAGTAGCAGTGTCTGCTAGTCAGCGGATTATCCCGGCTGTTAAGCAAGCTACACCACCTGTAGTTTGGACACTTAATTTTTTCAAAGGAAATGCTTCGGGACCACGGGATACTCAGTGAAGAGCATCAGGAGGTACCCCAAGGCATAGGGGCTCGGACTGGCAGTAGGATGCCTTGCGGTGGACAGCCGAGCTCGATCCTTATAAAAGCTTTTTAACTGCAGCAGCTTTAGTGGACGCTACTGGAGCTGGAATTACGCGGCTGCTGGCATGAGACTTGCCCTCCAATAGATCCTTGTAAATGGATTTAAAGTGTATTTATTCAAATTAGAGAGACAATTTAAATTTAAAAGCTTAGAGCTGCCTCCACCACAGGGGGGCTCGCTCGACCCACCAGCGGACAGGCACCAGTATTGGGAGAGGGGGGCTGGCCATCAGGGTTCACAGCGGCTCTGGCACAAACCCGGCGACACGGAGGTGGCACGGGCAGGAGCGGACTGGCCGTGTCGGCTTCTCACTTTTTGGATTTTAGAAGGGCATGACATGCCTATATCTGTGTCTCCCCCTCCTTTTACTCCTCCACGTCTTTTCTTTTCTCATGACTATATGTACTTGTCACTTTTCCATGTGTTAGCTATGTCTTCTGAGCAGTTTGTCAGCTTTTGGACACCTTTGAAGGTGTTTTCTATGTGTTTCTATGTGTTTTTGTTTGCCTGACATTGGTTTTAACGGTGTTCGAAGGTGTTCGACGAACAGTTCGACGAACAGTTCGGCGAACACATGGGTGTTCGACGAACCGAACCGAACTCGAACACTACGGGGGTGGCTCAACACTACTCACCACATCAAGGTGACCCTATTCACGATGGTCCTAACTTCTAGTATTAAAACAAATGTAGTGTTCATGTGACTATATTCATAATGTCATTGCTCTAGGACAGATAGTTACCACTAAACCAGTAGCAGCATTGGAATGGCTGAATATTTGAAAGATGAGTTATGTTTTTTTATTATATTGCATACTGTTATAAAAATGTGATAAATACCAAGAATATTCATTTAATCTCCTTACAAGAACAACAGGCCTTACCATTACTTCAGATTCCTGTAATATTATTTGAAAATAATATTTGAAATAAAATCTTATAATAGCACACATGTCCACATGCAAGTGATTACCTTTCTTACAGTAAAAAATAGGGTAAAAAATCAGCTTGAGACAAAATTATTTGCTAAGGGTTACAAAATCAAAATGTGAAATGCAAATAGATTTTAATAGCTGTATTAAAGTAATGAGACTGATTTGAAGTAAAATGATAATTGGTCTCAGACTTAATTAAAAAGAAAGCCTTTCAGTTGCAAAATCCATATAGAGAGCTATATTTTACCTTCGATCTTTATCTAAATAGCTGACTAAATAGTTTTTTTTAATTTAAAACTTCTAGGTCTCTGATCTGTATGCAAATTCTGTTAAAAAGTGTCTTTAATTATATCTTTAAAGTCTCTTTAGAGAAATCAGAAATAAAAACAAAAAAGGAAAAGTGAGATTTTGGCAGAAAACATGGGAGGAATTGTAAGTTACTAAAGAATTAATTTATTGGATTTGCAACCGTAAGTAAAGAAGGTTTTACAGAACAACATACGCTACATGCTGACATGTTGCTTAAGAAGTTGAATAGTTCTACCTTTGATCTGTTAGAGAAAACAGGGTTGGCAAGGTGTTGTAAAATGTCAAAGAATAGAGATGAGCAAATCAATTCAACGCAAATGAGATTCATGTTTAAAAGTAGCTGCTGGGTTGTGGGTGAGATTATTCCTCGCGCCACACCCAGCATCCACAGCGCATTTTCCCAATGAATGGGGACAGGGAGAGCACTCAGTGGATGCCGAGTGAGGCACATGGGGTAACCCCGCCCACAACCCACAACCCAACAGCCACTGGTGGAACACGGAAGAGGGACCTTCGGCTGCAGCCTGGACTTATCATGACTAGAGATGAGCGTTGTTCTACTCGAACTGTTCGCCAATCTCAAATTCGAGCTGTTTTGGGCGGTGTTCGAGCCGTTCGGCGAACACGAACAATTTGAGAAAAATTCGGCTGTTCGAGGTTATGTTCGATAACTGTTCGTGCACCAAAATCATAACTGGATTTTTTCTCAGTAATGATGAAAATTAATGTTAATACGCAGTTTGAGTGTACAGCGGGGTGGGGGGAGGGGCAGGGGATGGATCTCTGCAGGAACAATGAAGATCTCCATTTTTTTTTCTCTTTCCCGCATTTGCAGTGGGGAGGTGCAATCTGTCAGCCTATCAGCAGCGCACACACGGAGCGAAGTGCTTTTTTTCACACAAGCAAGGGCATGTGTCATTGGCAGTGTATGTCACATGTCCTTGCCCTATAAGACCAAGCCATTTTCCCCGTCGCCACCATTTTCTCACTGCTGCAGCTGCGTGTTAGACGGCACCGCTGTTGCTGTGTGCGCTATACCTTGTTAATTTCAAGCCAATTTTCGCACAAATATACAGATAGCTTGGGAGTAGGGAATAGTTGTGATTACAGTCCTTTTAAGGACTAGGTTACAGCATTTCCTACGACTTTTATCAGGGAGGTCTGTGCTCTTAAATAGATAGGTTGTGGGAGTAAAGACTAATTGTAATTGGAGTCCTTTTCAGGACTAGGTTACATGAGTTTCTATCAGTTTTTGCCAGGCAGGTCTGTGCCAGTGCTGTGCAAGTTTTTTTCACAGCATTTGGCTGAATCTAGCAAAGCTAATCCTTTTTGGCCTATTGCAGAGTGTGTTAGTCAGTGGAGTAGCCTATCTGTGTTGCAAGATATAACACCTGTGTATAGAATACCAATTTTTTTACTGCACCTAGTGAAGTAAAATCTTTTGGGCATAGCATCATTCTATTAGTCCATCTATACTGACCTCCATCAGGTTGCAAACTGAATATAATTTTTTTCTGCATCTAGCTCTGAAAAAATATTTGGGCTTCTAGCAGTGTGTGGGACTTGGTCTATTAGTCCATCTATACTAACCTCCATCAGGTTGCAAATTAAAAATAATTTTTTTCTTCATTTAGCTCTGAAAAAATATTTGGGCTTCTAGCAGTGTGTGGGACTTGTTCTATTAGTCCTTCTATACTGACCTCCAGCAGGTTGCAAATTGAATATAATTTTTTTCTGCATCTAGCTCTGAAAAAATAGTTGGGCTTCTAGCGGTGTGTGGGACTTGGTCTATTAGTCCATCTATACTGACCTCCATCAGGTTGCAAATTAAAAATAATTTTTTTCTGCATCTAGCTCTGAAAAAATATTTGGGCTTCTAGCAGTGTGTGGGACTTGGTCTATTAGTCCATCTATACTGACCTCCATCAGGTTGCAAATTAAAAATAATTTTTTTCTGCATCTAGCTCTGAAAAAATATTTGGACTTCTAGCAGTGTGTGGGACTTGGTCTATTAGTCCATCTATACTGACCTCCATCAGGTTGCAAATTTAAAATAATTTTTTTCTGCATCTAGCTCTGAAAAAATATTTGGGCTTCTAGCAGTGTGTGGGACTTGGTCTATTAGTCCATCTATACTGACCTCCATCAGGTTGCAAATTAAAAATAATTTTTTTCTGCATCTAGCTCTGAAAAAATATTTGGGCTTCTAGCGGTGTGTGGGACTTGGTCTATTAGTCCATCTATACTGACCTCCATCAGGTTGCAAATTAAAAATAATTTTTTTCTGCATCTAGCTCTGAAAAAATATTTGGGCTTCTAGCAGTGTGTGGGACTTGGTCTATTAGTCCATCTATACTGACCTCCATCAGGTTGCAAATTAAAAATAATTTGTTTCTGCATGTAGCTCTGAAAAAATATTTGGGCTTCTAGCGGTGTGTGGGACTTGGTCTATTAGTCCATCTATACTGACCTCCATCAGGTTGCAAATTAAAAATAATTTTTTTCTGCATCTAGCTCTGAAAAAATATTTGGGCTTCTAGCAGTGTGTGGGACTTGGTCTATTAGTCCATCTATACTGACCTCCATCAGGTTGCAAATTAAAAATAATTTTTTTCTTCATTTAGCTCTGAAAAAATATTTGGGCTTCTAGCAGTGTGTGGGACTTGTTCTATTAGTCCTTCTATACTGACCTCCAGCAGGTTGCAAATTGAATATAATTTTTTTCTGCATCTAGCTCTGAAAAAATAGTTGGGCTTCTAGCGGTGTGTGGGACTTGGTCTATTAGTCCATCTATACTGACCTCCATCAGGTTGCAAATTAAAAATAATTTTTTTCTGCATCTAGCTCTGAAAAAATATTTGGGCTTCTAGCAGTGTGTGGGACTTGGTCTATTAGTCCATCTATACTGACCTCCATCAGGTTGCAAATTAAAAATAATTTTTATCTGCATCTACAGTACCTCTGAAAAAATATTTGGGCTTCTAGCAGTGTGTGGGACTATTTGTATTAGTCCATCTATACTGACCTCCATCAGGTTGCAAATTCAAAATAATTGTTTTCTGCATCTAACCCAGCCAATAGTTTTGGCCTAATACCACAGTTTGGCCACTCAGCTCTGCTCGGTTACCATCCATTGTTTTTTTGTGCAAACAACTCCAGAGTTGTGAATTAGTTAACCACCAAAATGAGTGGAAAAAGGCCTGCTGCTGGTGGAAAGGGGAATAGGCGTGTTGGGAAGGGGAAAAAAGGTTGTGTCCGTGGGGTAGGTGTTAAAGCAACAGTAACATCTGCAGAAGAAAGACCATCTTCCAGCCAAACTAAAATGTCTACTTCTTTTAGCGGACAATGTGATAAGATCCCTTTCTTACGGCCACGCCAATCGCTACAAATTCCAGATGAGGCACAAAAACAGCAGGTGCTTCAATGGATATCAAGTGCTCCTTTAAGTGGGCTCTCCTCCACATCAACTTCAACATCACAAATACTCCAGTCCTCAAAGGTGTCACCCAAATCGCACTTGCTTCCTCACAGCTCCCAAATCTCCAGCTGCCCGTCTGAGTATGAGGTAGAACAGATGGTTGAGTCTGCAGAGCTGTTTACTCATACTATAGCCTGGGAATCAGAGGTCGACTCCAGCGCTTCTGTGAATCCAGACGAGGAAATGATCTGCACTGATGCCCAGAATCTTTATGAGTCGGATCCAGGACCAGACGCAGAAGGTTCTGACCATAATGTAGACCCTCATTCCCAAACTGTAACTCCTGTTGGTGGAGACAATGAGGAAGACGATGATAAGACTCAAATACCTGATTGGAGCGACAACTTTAGTTTTTTGTCAGGGCAGGAACAGGTTGGCTCTGAGGACGACGGGTGTGATAACGCACAGGGTGATGATGATGAGGTCGGAGATCCCACTTACTGTCAACCCACAGTCAGCCAAGAGATGAGGTCAGCAGAGGAGGTGGAGGAAGATGCTAGTGACGACGAGGTCAGGTTGCGCCTTCCTGGACAGAGACGTAGTACTGGAAGCACGTCAACAACTGCATCCTCAAACACAACTCTGCCTCTCACCACAAGTCGTGGTGGCTCTTGAGGTCGCATGGGTGCTAAGCCTTGCATAGCCTGGGCATTTTTTCAGATCGATAAAGATGACCCAACTCGTGTTATCTGTAACATTTGTCAGCAAAAGCTAGGTAGAGGCCAAAAAATACATAGTTTGAGTACTTCATGCATGAACCGGCACATGGACATGAAGCATAAGTTGCAGTGGGAAGCTCAGTGTGCTACAATGCGGCCTAGCCGGCCGGGCCAATCACCGTCTGCCATATCTTGTGCATCCGCGGCCTCTTCATCCTCTGTGACTGGGGGGACAGCAGTCACACCTGTTTTGGGGCGCAGACCTGCCACCTCTTTACCCGCAACAGCCAGCGTGATTGGCAGGTCATCATTTTCTTTGGAGGTGGTAACACCAGCTGGTGTTGAGCGCTGTCCGACATCGATAGCACCACCTTTGGATCAAGGCAACCTAACATGTCCGCCTGCATCTTCCTCACAGACCGGCAGTTTGCCGGGGACACCCTTATCAACCCCGTCTAAGCACAATAGCCAGCCCTCGGTCCCTCAGATGTGGACAAGTAAAAGACCATTTCCTCCTAGCCATGAGAAAGCTAAGAGGTTGAATTTCACCATCTGCAAGCTCTTGGCTACAGAAATGCTGCCTTTCCGCCTGGTGGACACAGAGGATTTTCGAGACCTTATGTCCGTCGCAGTGCCCCAGTACCAGATGCCCAGTCGGCACTACTTCTCAAAGAAAGGTGTGCCTGCGCTCCACCAGCATGTCGCACACAACATCACCGCTTCTTTGAGAAACTCTGTGTGTGACAGGGTGCATTTCACCACAGACACTTGGACGAGTAGGCATGGACAGGGGCGTTACATGTCGCTGACTGGGCACTGGGTAACTATGGTGACAGCAGGACAAGGGGCTGCTGTCCAAGTCTTGCCGTCCCCACGAGTTGTGCGTCAATCCTCTTTATGTCAAAGTTCCTCCACTGCTTCTGCCTCCTCAACCTCCTCTCGGTCTTCCACCTGCACCCAAAGCCTGTCTGGTCATGCCACAAGCTTTCTAACTGCGCAGAAGGGATCCTGCACACCTCCTTACTATGCTGGCAGTAGGGCTCAACGTCATCAGGCGGTTTTTACATTGAAATGTCTGGGAAATGTGAGTCACACAGCTGAGGAGTTGTGGTCAGCTCTGGAGAACCAATTTCATGAATGGTTGTCTCCACTGGACCTGAAACCAGGGAAGGCCGTGTGCGACAATGCTGCAAACCTGGGTGCGGCCCTTTGCCGGGGCAATGTCACACACGTGCCTTGTATGGCTCACGTGTTGAACCTGGTTGTCCAGCAATTTTTAGCCCACTATCCCAGACTAGATGGCCTTCTGCAGAGGGCACGGTCGCTGTGTGCTCACTTCCGCCGTTCGCATCCCGCAGCTCAGTGACTTACATCTCTACAGAAGTCGTTGGGCCTGCCACTTCACCGGCTAAAATGCGATGTGCCTACCCGGTGGAATTCAACTCTGCACATGTTGCAGCGACTGTGGCAGCACCGACAAGCCCTGGTGCAATACGTTCTGACGTATAGCCTGGGCCAACGAGATTCAGAGGTGGGGCAAATCACGCTGGAGGAGTGGTCTCAGATCAGGGACCTATGCACCCTTCTGCACAGTTTTGAAATGGCGACGAAGATGTTTAGTGCTGACGATGCCATTATCAGCATGACTATTCCGGTGATTTACATGCTGGAGCACATGTTAAACAGAATTCGGAGTCAGGTGGTGGCACAAGAGGAGTTGGAGGATGTAGAGGAGGAGGAGTTGTATGCGGAAGGGCTAACATCTGCAAGGTCCAGACGGTCGGCAGCACCAAGGCGGCAGGCATGTGAGGGTGGGGGAGATGGTTTTACCAGGGCGCATGGTAGCAGCCAAACTAGTGAGGAAGGTGCAGGAGCCCAGGAAGAAGTGGAGGACGAACTGATGGAAGACTCATCAGATGAGGGAGACCTTGATCACATTTCTGTTGTGCGAGGTTGGGGGGAGAGGACAGAGGAAGGAAGCATGATTGTTACCTCGCCACCAACACAACAGGGACTTGGTGCTCCTGGATGCGCAACACACATGAGTGCCTTCTTGCTGCACTACGTGCAACATGACCCTCGAATTGTGAGAATTAGAAATAATCCTGACTACTGGGTTGCCACACTGTTAGATCCCCGGTACAAAAGTAAATTTGCAGAAATTATTCCTGCCATAGAAAGGGATGCACGCATGCAGGAGTATCAGCAGAGACTGTTGCAGAATCTTACATGTGCTTTTCCACAAAATACCAGTGGTGCACGTAGTGAATCTCACAGCTCCAACTTGCCAACCGTGGGACCGTCAAGTGTTCAGCACTCAAACCGTAACAGAACCACAGTATCTGCTGGTAACATCAATTTTGCGGAATCATTTCACCACTTTTTTAGCCCATCCTTTGCAAGGCCACAGGAGACAAGAAGTCTGACACATAGTCAACGCCTAGAGACGATGGTACAGGAGTATCTCCAAGTAAACATTGAAGCCACGACTGTGTCACTGGACCCTTGCTCTTTTTGGGCTTCCAATCTGGATAAATGGCCAGAGCTAGCCACTTACGCCTTGGAGATCTTGTCATGCCCCGCAGCCAGCGTTCTGTCTGAACGTGTGTTCAGCGCTGCTGGTGGTGTGCTGACAGATAAGCGCACGCGGCTCTCCACTGATAATGTAGACAGACTCACGTTCATAAAGATGAACAAATCATGGATCCGAAACGACTTTTCTACCCCTGTGTCATCCTGGGGAGAGTAAAAGCTTGATGATTGGTTAAAATCACCCTACCAACCGTTTTAAGCTTTCAAATTACTAATCATGTTTATCTGTATCTTGACTGGAAAATAATTTGGGCTTTGTAGCAGTGTGCAGCACTGATCCTATTAGGCCATCTATACTAAAGCTTCAGCAGATTTAAAATTAAAAATAATTTTTAGCTGCATCTAGCCCGGAAAATAATTTTGGGGCTCCGAGATGCGCAAGGCACATAAGTGCCTTCTTGCTGCACTACCTGCAGCATGACCCTCATATTGTCAGAATTCGAAGTAATCATGACTACTGGGTTGCCACACTCTTAGATCCCCCAAACTTTTCGATCAACCTTTTCATTTTAATAAAGACCAAAAAAATGGTCATTTTTGAAATTATAAGCATTAGCAGGTTGTTAGAAACTGAAATCAAACAGTTTTCAACTCAAAACTTTATTCTAGGTGATGTTACATTTTCACATAGGACCCCTTGTTCGAAAGGAGCTTCTGAACTCTCTCGTCCATTGAATTTGTCAGGTTTTGGATGGTTTCTGCTTCAATTGTTTTGCATGAGGACAGAATACCCTCCCAGAGCTGTTGCTTAGATGTGAACTGCCTCCCGCCATCATAGACACTCCTTTTAATGATGCTCCAAAGGTTCTGAATGGGGTAGAGGTCAGGGGAGCATGGGGGTCACACCATAAGTTTGTCCCCTTTTATGCCCATATCAGCCAGAGATGCAGATGTTTTATGTGCAGCATGAGATGGTGCATTATCATGCAGAAAAATGATCTTGCTGTGAAATACACGGTTCTTCTTCTTGAACCATGGCAGGAAGTGCTGTTTGAGAAAATCCACATACATTATGGAGTTCATCTTTAGCGCCTTCAGGGATCCTAAAGGGGCCGACAATCTCTCTCCCCATGATTCCAGCCCAAAACATTACTCCACCTCCTCCTTGTTGGCGCTGTAGCCGTGTTTGCGTGGGGTGTCCATCAACCAGCCATCCTCCACTCCATCCATCTGGACCATCGAGCGCTGCACGGCACTCATCCGTTAACAAAACTGTTTTGAAATCAGTCTTCATGTAATGTTTGGCCCACTGGAGCCGTTTCTGCTTGTGTGAAGTGGATAGAGGAGGTCGACAGGATGGCGTATGCACAGCTGCAAACCTCTGAAGGACTCTGCATCTTGTTGTTCGGGGGACGTTGGAGGCACAAGCAGCTTCAAAAACTTGTCTGCTGCTATGACAAGGCTTTTTTGCCGCTGCACTTTCAACCTGACGTAATTGCCTGTAGGAAAGAGTCCTCAATTTGCCCTTATCAGCACGCACACGTGTGTACTGTGAATCAGCTACATACTTCTTGATTGCCAAGACACTTCATCCTGATCATCGCACAATGTTGATTGTAGTCATGCTTTGACCTAAACACTCCACAATTTGTTGCTTCTCAGCAGCCGACACATCCTTTTTCTTTCCCATTTTGGCAGAAAATGTAGGCTGCTTAATAATGTGAGAGAGCCTTGTTAAGTAGTCTTGCCTTTCATTGGACACACCTGCCAAACTAATTAGCACAGGTGTCTGCAATTGCTTACAGTGATATAAAGAGCCCTGACACACATCACCATCAATGAGTTTAACTGACAAACAAACAAATTCTTCCCTTATCACTCCTAAACACTTTTTGCATAATAATTTGGAACGCAGTGTACATGTGCTTTTCCACAAAACACCAGCGGTTCACGTAGTGAATCTTACAGTTTTAACTTGCCAACCGTGGTCTGTATGGAGTTGTTCAATAAAGGGCCCAAAACTAAGATAACATAGATGGGAGAGGTCTCTATGAATAGGAATTCCTAAGTATTTGATACCCTGTGAGGGCCAGGCAAAGGGAAAGTTGGACTGGATGGAATCCTATATGGATTTGGGGAGGGAGACATCGAGGGCCTCAGACTTCGCTGCATTGATTTTAAAATTTGACCATGTAACAAAGTGATCTATTTCAGCCATAACAGCATGGATGGATATATGTGATTGAGTGATATATACTAGGACATCATCAGCAAATAGAGAGCACTTGTACTCGGTGCCTCCCACCTCAATCCACCTAATATTGGGGTTATGGCGAATTGATGAGAGCAGGTGCTCCGTCACTAGGATGTATAAGAGAGGGGACAGAGGACATCCCTGCCTTGTCCCATTGGTGATTGTGAAAGGTGATGAAAATGTTCTGACGCACCCCCTGGGCCTTGGGACACCCGGAGCCGGACCCTTTTTGGTGGATGCTGGTGGTTGTAGTCTTCGTGGCGGCGACCCAGTTCCGTGGCTCAGGGCGGTCAAACCAGTGGCGGAACTATTTATGTGGTTTTCATGTTTAAATGTCCGACTACGCCACCCGTGATTGCGGTCAGAGTGAACCGCCGCTACAGGGCAGACCACTGAGGCTGGTGTTCTGGGTGCAGCAGAGCGTAGCATAACTCCCCACGGGAGGAGTATAGCCTCAGGGCAGTGTATGCGGAGGATGGGGGTGATGGTGCAGGGCAGCAGCAGTAACGACACGGAGTCAGTGATGCAGTTCAGGGCCTTTACTCACAGTTCTTATTATCCAGACCACGTCTGCAGGTAACGGCTGCCCACGTCGTACTGTGCTCACCAGGTGAGGGGCTCAGACAACTCCCAGATAACTTTGGAGCACTTCACAGGACCCCCTTTGTGTGTCCTTTGTCTGGCCTTTCTTACCAACACTTCTGTCCGGCTGCCTCGGGCCTCCTCTTGGTAAACTTGGCGCCAGTTTCCCTGACCCTATGTGGTGCCTTCCTAGCGGGTGTAGCGAGGGGCTGCGCCACATAAAATGTCAGAGCCTCCGGTTTCTAGCTGAGGGTCGTTTCCTGCCTCCACTAGTTCGGGGACCGGTCTCCCCCTTTGGCCTGACCCCTCCACGCAGGTGGATTCGGGCGTGCGGTGGTGACTCGCCCGTCCGCACCCCTGGGATCCCTTCATTCCTCGTTCCTGGAGCCTTCTCCGCTCCTCTTCCTTCCTTCTCCCTCTTCCAGGCCTGGGCCTCTGTTACTAGGCCCGCCTCCGGAGCAGAGCTCATGCAGAGCCCCTGCTCCCTGCCACTTATGCTCAGACTTCTCTGCACTGAACTAAGATGGTGCCCACCTTTTATACTCCCTTCTCAATGCACCCAGGAACTGCTTCCTCCCTGCTCCTGCACTACAGGGTTCCCCTTCCTCAGTGTTCCCTCCCCCCACTCCAGCCAGGGACAGGGACTGTCGTGCCCATCTCAGGGGCATATTGGTCGCCCTGCCCCACGGCAATGTGGTGTAATGCATGCAGGTGTCGGGTCCTGATCCACACTCCATCCTTACCTGAGAGTGAGATATCACACCTCTGGGTGAGGTGCAATACCTCTGTAGCAACCGAGCCCTCAGGGTGCTACAGTTCCATTTATCTTCAGCCTAGGTGACGTATTGCGATACAGGGCCGTGATTTTGGCTATAAAAGGGTCCCCTAGACCCCTACCCCAAGCTTTTTAAGAGAATCATATATGGCGTGCCAGGAGACTCTATGGAATGCTTTCTCAGCATCCAACGAGAGTATCTAATTACAAATTTTTAACTGCATCTAGCCCAGGAAATACTTTGTGCCTAGTAGCAGTGTCTGCTAGTGAGAGGATTATCCCGGCTGTTAAGCAAGCTGCACCACCTGTAGTTTAGACACTTAATTTTTTCAAAGGAAATGCTTCGGGACCATGGGATACTTAGTGAAGAGCATCAGGAGGCACCCCAAGGCATAGGGCCTGGGACTGGCAGTAGGATGCCTTGAGGTGGACAGCCGAGCTCGATCCTTATAAAAGCTTTTTAACTGCAGCAGCTTTAGTGGACGCTACTGGAGCTGGAATTACCGCGGCTGCTGGCATGAGACTTGCCCTCCAATAGATCCTTGTAAATGGATTTAAAGTGTATTCATTCAAATTAGAGAGACAATTTAAATTAAAAAGCTTAGAGCTGCCTCCACCACAGGGGGGCTCGCTCGACCCACCAGCGGACAGGCACCAGTATTGGGAGAGGGGGGCTGGCCGTCAGGGTTCACCGCGGCTCTGGCACAAACCCGGCGACACGGAGGTGGCACGGGCAGGAGCGGACTGGCCGTGTCGGCTTCTCACTTTTTGGATTTTAGAAGGGCATGACATGCCTATATCTGTGTCTACCCCTCCTTTTACTCCTCCACCTCTTTTATTTTCGCATGACTATATGTACTTGTCACTTTTCCATGTGTTAGTTATGTCTTCTGAGCAGTTTGTCAGCTTTTGGACACTTTTGAAGGTGTTTTCTATGTGTTTCTATGTGTTTTTGTTTGCCTGCCATTGGTTTTAATGGTGTTCGAAGGTGTTCGACGAACAGTTCGACGAACACACGGGTGTTCGACGAACCGAACCGAACTCGAACACTACGGGGGTGGCTCAACACTAATCATGACGTCAGCGGATGTCAGAGCCGGCTGCAGCCAGGGGTTACGTGATGCCTGTGAGCGACCACCGATAGCGCCGCTCACAGGCAGAAACAGTACCATGAGGTAATTAGAAAGAAGCTTCTATTTATTATTAAAACAAATTGGCATATTTTTAAAAGTACTGGACAACCCCGTTAATATTTAGAAATTTACTGAACTCGGAAAATTATAACAATTTGCAATTCGCTTCACATGAATCACCTGAAATTGCTGTTGTCTTTTTACATATTGCAGAAGATTGCATCAGCCAGAGAAGGCTGACATGAACTTGGGCATGATCAGGTAGGCTTTCCCATAATGACTTTCAGTTATAAAGTTACATGGTATAAGCACAGTCAACAGTTACTATTCTAGCCAACATAAAAGCAGAAAGAAGGAATGCAGCAGTCATTTTATACTAAAGCTAAAAATTGGAAGGACATCATAACCTTTAGCTTAGCTAGAGAGATAGAAAGAAAAAGCCATAAAACACTGAAGAAACTGTACACATAATTAGAGATGAGCGTTGTTCTACTCGAACTGTTCGCCAATCTCAAATTCGAGCTGTTTTGGGCGGTGTTCGAGCCGTTCGGCGAACACGAACGATTTGAGAAAAATTCGGCTGTTCGAGGTTATGTTCGATAACTGTTCGTGCACCAAAATCATAACTGGATTTTTTCTCAGTAATGATGAAAATTAATGTTAATACGCAGTTTGAGTGTACAGCGGGGCAGGGGGAGGGGCAGGGGATGGATCTCTGCAGGAATAATGAAGATCTCCATTTTTTTTTCTCTTTCCCGCATTTACAGTGGGGAGGTGCAATCTGTCAGCCTATCAGCAGCGCACACACGGAGCGAAGTGCTTTTTTCACACAAGCAAGGGCATGTGTCATTGGCAGTGTATGTCACATGTCCTTGCCCTATAAGACCAAGCCATTTTCCCCGTCGCCACCATTTTCTCACTGCTGCAGCTGCGTGTTAGACGGCACCGCTGTTGCTGTGTGCGCTATACCTTGTTAATTTCAAGCCAATTTTCGCACAAATCTACAGATAGCTTGGGAGTAGGGAATAGTTGTGATTGCAGTCCTTTTAAGGACTAGGTTACAGCATTTCCTACGACTTTTATCAGGCAGGTCTGTGCTCTTAAATAGATAGATTGTGGGAGTAAAGACTAATTGTAAATGCAGTCCTTTTCAGGACTAGGTTACATCAGTTCCTATCAGTTTTTGCCAGGCAGGTCTGTGCCAGTGCTCTGCAAGTTTTTTTCACAGCATTTGGCTGAATCTAGCAAAGCTAATCCTTTTTGGCCGATTGCAGAGTGTGTTAGTCAGTGGAGTAGCCTATCTGTGTTGCAAGATATACCACCTGTGTATAGAATACCAATTTTTTTACTGCACCTAGTGAAGTAAAATCTTTTGGGCATAGCATCATTCTATTAGACCATCGATACTGACAGGTTGCAAATTAAAAATAATTTTTTGTCTGCATCTAGCTCTGAAAAAATATTTGGCCTTCTAGCAGTGTGTGGGACTTTCTCTATTAGTCCATCTATACTGACCTCCATCAGGTTGCAAACTGAATATATTTTTTTTCTGCATCTACCTCTGAAAAAATATTGGGCTTCTAGCTGTGTGTGGGACTTGTTCTATTAATCCATCTATACAGACCTCCATCAGGTTGCAAACTGAATATAATTTTTTTCTGCATCTACCTCTGAAAAAATATTTGGCCTTCTAGCAGTGTGTGGGACTTTCTCTATTAGTCCATCTATACTGACCTCCATCAGGTTGCAAATTAAAAATAATTTTTATCAGCATCCAGCTCTGAAAAAATATTTGGCCTTCTAGCAGTGTGTGGGACTTTCTCTATTAGTCCATCTATACTGACCTCCATCAGGTTGCAAATTAAAAATAATTTTTATCTGCATCCAGCTCTGAAAAAATATTTGGCCTTCTAGCAGTGTGTGGGACTTTCTCTATTAGTCCATCTATACTGACCTCCATCAGGTTGCAAATTAAAAATAATTTTTTGTCTGCATCTAGCTCTGAAAAAATATTTGGCCTTCTAGCAGTGTGTGGGACTTTCTCTATTAGTCCATCTATACTGACCTCCATCAGGTTGCAAACTGAATATATTTTTTTTCTGCATCTACGTCTGAAAAAATATTTGGGCTTCTAGCTGTGTGTGGGACTTTCTCTATTAGTCCATCTATACTGACCTCCATCAAGTTGCAAATTGAATATAATTTTTTTCTGCATCTAACCCAGCCAATAGTTTTGGCCTAATACCACAGTTTGGCCACTCAGCTCTGCTCGGTTCCCATCCATTGTTTTTTTGTGCAAACAACTCCAGAGATGTGAATTAGTTAACCACCAAAATGAGTCGAAAAAGGCCTGCTGCTGGTGGAAAGGGGAATAGGCGTGTTGGGAAGGGGAAAAATGGTTGTGTCCGTGGGGTAGGTGTTAAAGCAACAGTAACATCTGCAGAAGAAAGACCATTTTCCAGCCAAACTAAAATGTCTACTTCTTTTAGCGGACAATGTGATAAGATCCCTTTCTTACGGCCACGCCAATCGCTACAAATTCCAGATGAGGCACAAAAACAGCAGGTGCTTCAACGGATATCAAGTGCTCCTTTAAGTGGGCTCTCCTCCACATCAACTTCAACATCATAAATACTCCAGTCCTCAATGGTGTCACCCCAATCGTACTTGCTTCCTCACAGCTCCAAAATCTCCAGCTGCCCGTCTGAGTATGAGGTAGAACAGATGGTTGAGTCTGCAGAGCTGTTTACTCATACTATAGCCTGGGAATCAGAGGTCGACTCCAGCGCTTCTGTGAATCCAGACGAGGAAATGATCTGCACTGATGCCCAGAATCTTTATGAATCGGATCCAGGACCAGACGCAGAAGGTTCTGACCATAATATAGACCCTCATTCCCAAACTGTAACTCCTGTTGGTGGAGACAATGAGGAAGACGATGATGAGACTCAAATACCTGATTGGAGCGACAACTTTAGTTTTTTGTCAGGGCAGGAACAGGTTGGCTCTGAGGACGACGGGTGTGATAACGCACAGGGTGATGATGATGAGGTTGGAGATCCCACTTACTGTCAACCCACAGTCAGCCAAGAGATGAGGTCAGCAGAGGAGGTGGAGGAAGATGCTAGTGACGACGAGGTCAGGTTGCACCTTCCTGGACAGAGACGTAGTACTGGAAGCACGTCAACAACTGCATCCTCAAACACAACTCTGCCTCTCACCACAAGTCGTGGTGGCTCTTCAGGTCGCATGGGTGCTAAGCCTTGCATAGCCTGGGCATTTTTTCAGATCGATAAAGATGACCCATCTCGTGTTATCTGTAACATTTGTCAGCAAAAGCTAAGTAGAGGCCAAAAAATACATAGTTTGAGTACTTCATGCATGAACCGGCACATGGACATAAAGCATAAGTTGCAGTGGGAAGCTCAGTGTGCTACAATGCGGCCTAGCCGGACGGGCCAACCACCGTCTGCCATATCTTGTGCATCCGCGGCCTCTTCATCCTCTGTGACTGGGGGGACAGCAGTCACACCTGTTTTGGGGCGCAGACCTGCCACCTCTTTACCCGCAACAGCCAGCGTGATTGGCAGGTCATCATTTTCTTTGGAGGTGGTAACACCAGCTGGTGTTGAGCGCTGTCCGACATCGATAGCACCACCTTTGGATCAAGGCAACCTAACATGTCCGCGTGCATCTTCCTCACAGACCGGCAGTTTGCCGGGGACACCCTTATCAACCCCGTCTAAGCACAATAGCCAGCCCTCGGTCCCTCAGATGTGGACAAGTAAAAGACCATTTCCTCCTAGCCATGAGAAAGCTAAGAGGTTGAATTTCACCCTCTGCAAGCTCTTGGCTACAGAAATGCTGCCTTTCCACCTGGTGGACACAGAGGATTTTCGAGACCTTATGTCCGTCGCAGTGCCCCAGTACCAGATGCCCAGTCGGCACTACTTCTCAAAGAAAGGTGTGCCTGCGCTCCACCAGCATGTCGCACACAACATCACCGCTTCTTTGAGAAACTCTGTGTGTGACAGGGTGCATTTCACCACAGACACTTGGACGAGTAGGCATGGACAGGGGCGTTACATGTCGCTGACTGGGCACTGGGTAACTATGGTGACAGCAGGACAAGGGGCTGCTGTCCAAGTCTTGCCGTCCCCACGAGTTGTGCGTCAATCCACTTTATGTCAAAGTTCCTCCACTGCTTCTGCCTCCTCAACCTCCTCTCGGTCTTCCACCTGCACCCAAAGCCTGTCTGGTCATGCCACAAGCTTTCTAACTGCGCAGAAGGGATCCTGCACACCTCCTTACTATGCTGGCAGTAGGGCTGAACGTCATCAGGCGGTTTTTACTTTGAAATGTCTGGGAAATTTGAGTCACACAGCTGAGGAGTTGTGGTCAGCTCTGGAGAACCAATTTCATGAATGGTTGTCTCCACTGGACCTGAAACCAGGGAAGGCCGTGTGCAACAATGCTGCAAACCTGGGTGCGGCCCTTTGCCGGGGCAATGTCACACACGTGCCTTGTATGGCTCACGTGTTGAACCTGGTTGTCCAGCAATTTTTAGCCCACTATCCCAGACTAGATGGCCTTCTGCAGAGGGCACGGTCGCTTTGTGCTCACTTCCGCCATTCGCATCCCGCAGCTCAGCGACTTACATCTCTACAGAAGTCGTTGGGCCTGCCACTTCACTGGCTAAAATGCGATGTGCCTACCCGGTGGAATTCAACTCTGCACATGTTGCAGCGACTGTGGCAGCACCGACAAGCCCTGGTGCAATACGTTCTGACGTATAGCCTGGGCCAACGAGATCCGGAGGTGGGGCAAATCACGCTGGAGGAGTGGTCTCAGATCAGGGACCTATGCACCCTTCTGCACAGTTTTGAAATAGCGACGAAGATGTTTAGTGCTGACGATGCCATTATCAGCATGACTATTCCGGTGATTTACATGCTGGAGCACATGTTAAACAGAATTCGGAGTCAGGTGGTGGCACAAGAGGAGGTGGAGGAAGTAGAGGAGGAGGAGTTGTATGCGGAAGGGCTAACATCTGCAAGGTCCAGACGGTCGGCAGCACCAAGGCGGCAGGCATGTGAGGGTGGGGGAGATGGTTTTACCAGGGCGCATGGTAGCAGCCAAACTAGTGAGGAAGGTGCAGGAGCCCAGGAAGAAGTGGAGGACGAACTGATGGAAGACTCATCAGATGAGGGAGACCTTGATCACATTTCTGTTGTGCGAGGTTGGGGGGAGAGAACAGAGGAAGGAAGCATGATTGTTACCTCGCCACCAACACAACAGGGACTTGGTGCTCCTGGATGCGCAACACACATGAGTGCCTTCTTGCTGCACTACCTGCAACATGACCCTCGAATTGTGAGAATTAGAAATAATCCTGACTACTGGGTTGCCACACTGTTAGATCCCCGGTACAAAAGTAAATTTGCAGAAATTATTCCTGCCATAGAAAGGGATGCACGCATGCAGGAGTATCAGCAGAGACTGTTGCAGAATCTTACATGTGCTTTTCCACAAAACACCAGTGGTGCACGTAGTGAATCTCACAGTTCCAACTTGCCAACCGTGGGACCGTCAAGTGTTCAGCACTCAAACCGTAACAGAACCACAGTATCTGCTGGTAACATCACTTTTGCGGAATCATTTCACCACTTTTTTAGCCCATCCTTTGCAAGGCCACAGGAGACAAGAAGTCTGACACATAGTCAACTTCTAGAGACGATGGTACAGGAGTATCTCCAAGTAAACATTGAAGCCATAACTGTGTCACTGGACCCTTGCTCTTTTTGGGCTTCCAATTTGGATAAATGGCCAGAGCTAGCCACTTACGCCTTGGAGATCTTGTCATGCCCCGCAGCCAGCGTTCTGTCTGAACGTGTGTTCAGCGCTGCTGGTGGTGTGCTGACAGATAAGCGCACGCGGCTCTCCACTGATAATGTAGACAGACTCACGTTCATAAAGATGAACAAATCATGGATCGGAAACGACTTTTCTACCCCTGTGTCATCCTGGGGAGAGTAAAAGCTTGATGATTGGTTAAAATCACCCTACCAACCACTTTAAGCTTTCAAATTACTAATCATGTTTATCTGTATCTTGACTGGAAAATAATTTGGGCTTTGTAGCAGTGTGCAGCACTGATCCTATTAGCCCATCTATACTAAGCTCCACCAGATTTAAAATTAATAATAATTTTTAGCTGCATCTAGCCCGGAAAATAATTTTGGGGCTCCGAGATGCGCAAGACACATAAGTGCCTTCTTGCTGCACTACCTGCAACATGACCCTCATATTGTCAGAATTCGAAGTAATCATGACTACTAGGTTGCCACACTCTTAGATCCCCCAAACTTTTCGATCAACCTTTTCATTTTAATAAAGACCAAAAAAATGGTCATTTTTGAAATTATAAGCATTAGCAGGTTATTAGAAACTGAAATCAAACAGTTTTCAACTCAAAACTTTATTCTAGGTGATGTTACATTTTCACATAGGACCCCTTGTTCGCAAGGAGCTTCTGAACTCTCTCGTCCATTGAATTTGTCAGGTTTTGGATGGTTTCTGCTTCAATTGTTTTGCATGAGGACAGAATACCCTCCCAGAGCTGTTGCTTAGATGTGAACTGCCTCCCGCCATCATAGACACTCCTTTTGATGATGCTCCAGAGGTTCTGAATGGGGTAGAGGTCAGGGGAGCATGGGGGTCACACCATAAGTTTGTCCCCTTTTATGCCCATATCAGCCAGAGATGTAGATGTTTTATGTGCAGAATGAGATGGTGCATTATCATGCAAAAAAGTGATCTTGCTGTGAAATACATGGTTCTTCTTCTTGAACCATGGCAGGTAGTGCTGTTTGAGAAAATCCACATACATTATGGAGTTCATCTTTAGCGCCTTCAGGGATCCTAAAGGGGCCGACAATCTCTCTCCCCATGATTCCAGCCCAAAACATTACTCCACCTCCTCCTTGTTGGCGCTGTAGCCGTGTTTGCGTGGGGTGTCCATCAACCAGCCATCCTCCACTCCATCCATCTGGACCATCGAGCGCTGCACGGCACTCATCCGTGAACAAAACAGTTTTGAAATCAGTCTTCATGTAATGTTTGGCCCACTGGAGCCGTTTCTGCTTGTGTGAAGTGGATAGAGGAGGTCAACAGGATGGCATATGCACAGCTGCAAACCTCTGAAGGACCCTGCATCTTGTTGTTCGGGGGACGTTGGAGGCACCAGCAGCTTCAAAAACTTGTCTGCTGCTATGACAAGGCTTTTTTGCCGCTGCTCTTTTAACCTGACGTAATTGCCTGTACGAAAGAGTCCTCAATTTGCCCTTATCAGCACGCACACGTGTGTACTGTGAATCAGCTACATACTTCTTGATTGCCAAGACACTTCATCCTGATCATCACACAATGTTGATTGTAGTCATGCCTTGACCTAAACACTCCACAATTTGTTGCTTCTCAGCAGCCGACACATCCTTTTTCTTTCCCATTTTGGCAGAAAATGTAGGCTGCTTAATAATGTGAGAGAGCCTTGTTAAGTAGTCTTGCCTTTCATTGGACACACCTGCCAAACTAATTAGCACAGGTGTCTGCAATTGCTTACAGTGATATAAAGAGCCCTGACACACATCACCATCAATGAGTTTAACTGACAAACAAATTCTTCCCTTATCACTCCTAAACACTTTTTACATAATAATTTGGAACACAGTGTACATGTGCTTTTCCACAAAACACCAGTGGTTCACATAGTGAATCTTACAGTTCTAACTTGCCAACCGTGGTCTGTATGGAGTTGTTCAATAAAGGGCCCAAAATTAAGATAACATAGCTGGGAGAGGTCTCTATGAATAGGAATTCCTAAGTATTTGATACCCTGTGAGGGCCAGGCAAAGGGAAAGTTGGACTGGATGGAATCCTACATGGATTTGGGGAGGGAGACATCGAGGGCCTCAGACTTCGCTGCATTGATTTTAAAATTTGACCATGTAACAAAGTGATCTATTTCAGCCATAACAGCATGGATGGATATATGTGATTGAGTGATATATACTAGTACATCATCAGCAAATAGAGAGCACTTGTACTCGGTGCCTCCCACCTCAATCCACCTAATATTGGGGTTATGGCGAATTGATGAGAGCAGGTGCTCCGTCACTAGGATGTATAAGAGAGGGGACAGAGGACATCCCTGCCTTGTCCCATTGGTGATTGTGAAAGGTGATGAAAATGTTCTGATGCACCCCCTGGGCCTTGGGACACCCGGAGCCGGACCCTTTTTGGTGGATGGTGGTGGTTGTAGTCTTCGTGGCGGCGACCCGGTTCCGTGGCTCAGGGTGGTCAAACCAGTGGCGGAACTATTTATGTGGTTTTGATGTTTAAATGTCCGACTACGCCACCCGTGGATTGCGGTCAGAGTGAACCGCCGCTGCAGGGCAGACCGCTGAGGCTGGTGTTGTGGGTGCAGCAGAGCGTAGCATAACTCCCCACAGGAGGAGTATAGCCTCAGGGCAGTGTATACGGAGGATGGGGGTGATGGTGCAGGGCAGCAGCAGTAACGACACGGAGTCAGTGATGCAGTCCAGGGCCTTTACTCACAGTTCTTATTATCCAGACCACGTCTGTAGGTAACGGCTGCCCACGTCGTACTGTGCTCACCAGGTGAGGGGCTCAGACAACTCCCAGATAACTTTGGAGCGCTTCACAGGACCCCCTTTGTGTGTCCTTTGTCTGGCCTTTCTTACCAACCCTTCTGTCCGGCTGCCTCGGGCCTCCTCTTGGTAAACTTGGCGCCAGTTTCCCTGACCCTATGTGCTGCCCTCCTAGCGGGTGTAGCGAAGGGCTGTGCCACATAAAATGTCACAGCCTCCGGTTTCTAGCTGAGGGTCGTTTCCTGCCTCCACTAGTTTCGGGGACCGGTCTCCCCCTTTGGCCTGACCCCTCCATGCAGGTGGATTCGGGCGTGCGGTGGCGACTCGCCCGTCCGCACCCCTGGGATCCCTTCATTCCTCGTTCCTGGAGCCTTCTCCACTCCTCTTCCTTCCTTCTCCCTCTTCCAGGCCTGGGCCTCTGTTACTAGGCCCGCCTCCGGAGCAGAGCTCATGCAGAGCCCCTGCTCCCTGCCACTTATGCTCAGACTTCTCTGCACTGTACTAAGATGGTGCCCACCTTTTATACTCCCTTCTCAATGCACCCAGGAACTGCTTCCTCCCTGCTCCTGCACTACAGGGTTCCCCTTCCTCAGTGTTCCCTCCCCCCACTCCAGCCAGGGACAGGGACTGTCGTGCCCATCTCAGGGGCATATTGGTCGCCCTGCCCCACGGCAATGTGGTGTAATGCATGCAGGTGTCGGGTCCTGATCCACACTCCATCCTTACCTGAGAGTGAGATATCACACCTCTGGGTGAGGTGCAATGCCTCTGTAGCAACCGAGCCCTCAGGGTGCTACAGTTCCATTTATCTTCAGCCTAGGTGATGTATTGCGATACAGGGCCGTGATTTTGGCTATAAAAGGGTCCCCTAGACCCCTACCCCAAGCTTTTTAAGAGAATCATATATGGCGTGCCAGGAGACTCTATGGAATGCTTTCTCAGCATCCAACGAGAGTATCTAATTACAAATTTTTAACTGCATCTAGCCCAGGAAATACTTTGTGCCTAGTAGCAGTGTCTGCTAGTCAGCGGATTATCCCGGCTGTTAAGCAAGCTACACCACCTGTAGTTTGGACACTTAATTTTTTCAAAGGAAATGCTTCGGGACCACGGGATACTCAGTGAAGAGCATCAGGAGGCACCCCAAGGCATAGGGGCTGGGACTGGCAGTAGGATGCCTTGCGGTGGACAGCCGAGCTCGATCCTTATAAAAGCTTTTTAACTGCAGCAGCTTTAGTGGACGCTACTGGAGCTGGAATTACGCGGCTGCTGGCATGAGACTTGCCCTCCAATAGATCCTTGTAAATGGATTTAAAGTGTATTCATTCAAATTAGAGAGACAATTTAAATTAAAAAGCTTAGAGCTGCCTCCACCACAGGGGGGCTCGCTCGACCCACCAGCGGACAGGCACCAGTATTGGGAGAGGGGGGCTGGCCGTCAGGGTTCACCGCGGCTCTGGCACAAACCCGGCGACACGGAGGTGGCACGGGCAGGAGCGGACTGAACGTGTCGGCTTCTCACTTTTTGGATTTTGGAAGGGCATGACATGCCTATATCTGTGTCTCCCCCTCCTTTTACTCCTCCACGTCTTTTCTTTTCTCATGACTATATGTACTTGTCACTTTTCCATGTGTTAGTTGTGTCTTCTGAGCAGTTTGTCAGCTTTTGGACACCTTTGAAGGTGTTTTCTTTGTGTTTCTATGTGTTTTTGTTTGCCTGCCATTGGTTTTAACGGTGTTCGAAGGTGTTCGACGAACAGTTCGACGAACAGTTCGGCGAACACACGGGTGTTCGACGAACCGAACCGAACTCGAACACTACGGGGGTGGCTCAACACTCCACATAATGTGTGACAGCACAACAGTCAGGAAGATTAGTGAGTGAAAAGAATAGTACAGAGATATAATTCATAAGGAGAGAGAGAGATAGAAAAACTGGCTGTGTTGTTGGACTGCTTCATGTCACAAAGTCTGTGTGTCACAAATTCCTAGTTTTTGTACACTTGTTATAATAGTCAAGCTTGATGCACATAAACTCAACACCAATAATTTTGGCGCTGTGGATTTTCAATCATGTAACTAGTATTACTTTGTTGATTCCTTTGGGAAGGGGAGAGTTGTAATAAAAATACAAAAGAGATGCAAAAAAAGGGATATTTAACTCTGTGACTGCTTCAGAAAGTTTGCATTTTACAAACTATTGATTTCTTGCGCATTAGTCAAGGGCCGGGACAATGTATTTTGGTGCCCTAGGCAGATAATGCAAATAGACCCCCCCTCCACTTCTGCTACTAAATCATGTAAACTAGCTGTAAAGTGTGCTTACATTATGATTATTAGTGTTGAGCGAGCATGCTCGACACTGCTCGGTACTCACCCGAGCATCTCACTACACGGGATGTTCGGCGAGCACCGAGCATTTTCGGGTTACTCGGGCGGGAGCTCGGGTCTCCACCCTGAATGTTTGGAGCTCTTTACAGAGCCAATGAACATGCAGGGATTGCCAGCCAGTCACTGTAATGTCGCAGCCATGTTGGTTGTGGGCATTACAGTAATTGGCTGGCCGCACAGCGTCACCTTGAGTATTTAAAACCGGGCGCCGCCATCTTGGACACAGTCACTCCGGATCAGACAGTGTAGGGAGAGTGCTGCTGAGCTAGGGAGAAATTTATACTGCGAAATAGGTAGTGTAGGGTCTCTAAAGCCTGTAAAATCAAACAAACAGTCCTTGTCAGGACTAATATCCATCCCAGATATCAGGCAGGCAGGCAGGCAGGCTGTATAGCAGGCACAGTGGTTATACCAACAAACAATGCATTACAGTCCTGTGTGCTGCTTTTCAAATTGCTAGACTTAGCCCCAGGTCATAGGGGCAAGTAAAAATCCTTTTTTTTCATCTAAATCCTCTTTTTTTTTTTTTCCTCAGTCAGACTGTAGAAAGACCTGTCTTATTAACCTTTTGGTATCCCCCCCCCCAAAAAAAAAAATAAAAAATTGAGTGTGTCTGTGAGTGTTCAGACACAAATATATCTGTTTAAAAGAGTCTGGTGTAGGCTAGATAACTAGAACTGTGGTTTTGCAGTTCCACGGTTCAAATCTCTGTATTATCCACTTTTTTGCCTTTTTTCCATAAAAAAAACAGTTTGAGTGTCTCGCTGGCTGTTTAGACACAAATTTATCTGTTTAAAAGATTCTGGTGTAGGCCAGAGAACTAGAACTGTGGTTTTCCTCTTCCACGGTTCCACTCTAACTTTTATTACCCTTTTGCCAGTGATAGTGCAAGTGTAAGCTATACTAATTCATTTGCAATGGGCAAGGCGCGTGGCAAGGGATGTGGAACTGGTGATGGTGCTTGCAGAGGACGGGGCCGTGGCCAAAGTGAAAATGTGCCACATCCAACAGCCACATCTTCTCGCTCCCACTTCTTGATCGAATTACTAGGGAAGCACACAACAGCTCCACTATTGCGAACTGATCAATGTTTAACAGGTTATTAATTGGATAGCAGATAATACTTCCAGTCACCTGGGCACCACCACCTCCGGTCTGTCTTCCACACGGTCAAGTGTTAGTAGCCAAGAGTCTCGACTGCATACTCCTCCTCACCCTGATGCTCCTTCCTCCCACCATGCCAAGTGTCGTCAGACAGCAACTGATCCCACAGTTGGACACTCTGAAGAGCTGTTCACTGGTCCATTTCCATATTTGGGCCCCTCGCCTGCTCCGCTTGAAGTGGTGGAAGAGGAGATCCCATGTTGCGATGCCCAAATATTTCAACAGCCATGGCCACAGGAAGGCGACGCTGGCAATTTGTCACAAGAGGTGGACGATGATAAGACACAATTGCCAGGAAGTGAGGAGGAGGACTGTGGTGCGGAAGTGGAAGAGGAGGAGGTGGCGGATGATTTAGTAACTGACCCAACGTGGCTGGAGGACACACAGAACGAGGCCAGCAGCACACAGGGGGAGGGAGGCAGAGTACCCCAACAGGCAGGAAGAAGCAGTGTGGTGGCCACATACAGAAGGCGGGCAACCATTCCCCGTAACACCAACACAAGGGACGTTGCCAGTACAACCGGTAGGTCTTCCAGAGTCTGGATTTTTTTTAAAGACTCTGCTGATAACCCCAAAAAGGCCATTTGTACCACCTGCCAGGCCAGCATCAGCAGGGGTGATAAAACTATTAGCCTGACCACCACCAGCATGATCAGGCACATGTCAGCAAAGCACCCGACTTTGTGGGGCGAACCCCAGGGGCCACGACCAGCGTCAGCGGGGTTCAACACTGCTTCTTCTGCTGTTGTGCGTGTAAGAGAACCCCCTGTTTTGCATGCAAGGCAAACCCCTGTCCATATTGCATGCAAAGATGCCCCCTCCTCTCAGTCTTCACTTGTTATGACAGTTTCTCAAGAAACAGCATCACCATTCACGTCCCACCGCAGCGTTCAATTGTCCATATCCCAGACCTTTGAATGAAAGTACAAATCGCAGCCAACGCCCCACAGGCCACAGTCCTAAATTCGCACATTTCACGACTGCTTGCGTTGGAATGGTGCCTTTTAGGCTGGTGGAGACGGAATCCTTCTGCAACCTTATGGCGGTGGCCATCCCTCGGTACTCGGTCCCCAGCCGACACTATTTTGCCCGGTGTGCCATCCCTGCACTACACAAGCACGTGTCCCAAAACATCTGCTGTGCAGTTACTGGGAGAGTCCACCTGACAACGGACACGTGGACAAGTGCTTGCGGCCAGGGACGGTACATCTCCCTGACGGCACACTGGGTAAACATAGTGGAAGCCAGGACCCAGTTGGACCTTGGGATGGAACACATTCTCCCCACACCGAGGATTGCGGGCCCTATGTCAGTCAGAGTTGCCTCCACAGTGTACAGCACCTGCGCATCATCCTTCTGCTCCTCCTCATGTTCAGTCTCCATCTCAGATATCACCACATCAGTTACAAGCTGGAAGCACTGCAGTACTGCCTCAGCCAAGCGGCAACAGGCTGTGCTGTAACTCATAAGCTTAGGTGATAAACCTCACACTGCTTGTGAGTTGTGGACAGCTGTGAAAGAGCAGGCAGATCTGTGGCTGAGACCGCTGAACCTACATCCAGGCATGGTCTTGTGTGACAATGGTCGTACCTGGTGGCGGCTCTGAGGTGAGGCGAGATCACACATGTACCATGCCTGGCTCATGTGCTTAACCTCGTGGTACAGCGGTTTCTTAAATCGTACCCAGAGTTGCCAGATCTGCTCATCAAAGTACGCCGCCTGTCAGCTCATTTTCGCAAGTCGGCAACAGCTTCCGCCGCCATTGCTATGCTGCAGCAGTATTTTCAGCTTCAGGCACACCGACTGGTGTGTGATGTCCCCACACATTGGAACTCTACCCTCCACATGTTGCAAAGGATTTGTGAGCAGAATAGAGTAGTTGTGGAGTACCAGCTGCAACAAGGCCATCAATATTCAGGTCAGACTCCACACATAAGACCTCAGGAGTGGACCTGGATATCTGACATTTGTACCATCCTGACAAACTTTGAGAAGTCGACCAAGATGGTGAGTGGCGATGACGCCATCATAAGTGTCAGCATCCCACTTGTCTGTCTTTTGCAACGCTCTCTGCAGAGAATTAAAGATGAGGCATTGCAGCCAGAGTATGATAAGATGGATCAAGAAGCCATAGTGGGTGATTACTAGAGATGAGCGTTGTTCGACTCGAACTGTTCGCCAATCTCAAATTCGAGCTGTTTTGGGCGGTATTCGAGCCGTTCGGCGAACACGAACGATTTGAAAAAAATTCGGCTGTTCGAGTTTATGTTCGATTACTGTTCGTGCACCAAAATCATAACTGGATTTTTTCTCAGTAATGATGAAAATTAATGTCAATACGCAGTTTGAGTGTACAGCGGGGTGGGGGGAGGGGCAGGGGATGGATCTCTGCAGGAATAATGAAGATCTCCATTTTTTTTTCTCTTTCCCGCATTTACAGTGGGGAGGTGCAATCTGTCAGCCTATCAGGAGCGCACACACGGAGCGAAGTGCTTTTTTCACACAAGCAAGGGCATGTGTCATTGGCAGTGTATGTCACATGTCCTTGCCCTATAAGACCCAGCCATTTTCCCCGTCGCCACCATTTTCTCACTGCTGCAGCTGCGTGTTAGACGGCACCGCTGTTGCTGTGTGTGCTATACCTTGTTAATTTCAAGCCAATTTTTGCACAAATTTACAGATAGCTTGGGAGTAGGGAATAGTTGTGATTGCAGTCCTTTTAAGGACTAGGTTACATCTGTTCCCATCAGTTTTTGCCAGGCAGGTCTGTGCCAGTGCTGTGCAAGTTTTTTTCACAGCATTTGGCTAAATCTAGCAAGGCTAATCCTTTTTGGCCTATTGCAGAGTGTGTTAGTCAGTGGAGTAGCCTATCTGTGTTGCAAGCTACACCACCTGTGTATAGAATAACAATTTTTTTACTGCACCTAGTGAAGTAAAACCTTTTGGGGATGGCATCATTCTATTAGTCCATCTATACTGACCTCCATCAGGTTGCAAATTAAAAATAATTTTTATCTGCATCTAGATCTGAAAAAATATTTGGGCTTCTAGCAGTGTGTGGGACTTGGTCTATTAGTCCATCTATACTGACCTCCATCAGGTTGCAAATTGAATATAATTTTTTTCTGCATCTAGCTCTGAAAAAATATTTGAGCTTCTAGCAGTGTGTGGGACTTGTTCTGTTAGTCCATCTATACTGACCTCCATCAGGTTGCAAATTGAATATAATTTTTTTCTGCATCTAGCTCTGAAAAAATATTTGGGCTTCTAGCAGTGTGTGGGACTTGTTCTATTAGTCCATCTATACTGACCTCCATCAGGTTGCAAATTAAAAATAATTTTTTTCTGCATCCTGCTCTGAAAAAATATTTGGGCTTCTAGCAGTGTGTGGGACTTGTTCTATTAATCCATCTATACTGACCTCCATCAGGTTACAAATTAAAAATAATTTTTATCTGCATCTAGCTCTGAAAAAATATTTGGTCTTCTAGCAGTGTGTGGGACTTGGTCTATTAGTCCATCTATACTGACCTCCATCAGGTTGCAAATTGAATATAATTTTTTTCTGCATCTAGCTCTGAAAAAATATTTGGGCTTCTAGCAGTGTGTGGGACTTGTTCTATTAGTCCATCTATACTGACCTCCATCAGGTTGCAAAACAAAAATAATTTTTATCTGCATCTAGCCCTGAAAAAATATTTGGGCTTCTAGCAGTGTGTGGGACTTGGTCTATTAGTCCATCTATACTGACCTCCATCAGGTTGCAAATTCAATATAATTTTTTTCTGCATCAAGCTCTGAAAAAATATTTGGGCTTCTAGCAGTGTGTGGGACTTGGTCTATTATTCCATCTATACTGACCTCCATCAGGTTGCAAATTAAAAATAATTTTTATCTGCATCTAGCTCTGAAAAAATATTTGGGCTTCTAGCAGTGTGTGGGACTTGTTCTATTAGTCCATCTATACTGACCTCCATCAGGTTGCAAATTGAATATAATTTTTTTCTGCATCTAGCTCTGAAAAAATATTTGGGCATCTAGCAGTGTGTGGGCCTTGTTCTAATAGTTCATCAATACTGACCTCCATCAAGTTGCAAATTGAATATAATTTTTTTCTGCATCTAACCCAGACATTAGTTTTGGCCTAATACCACAGTTTGGCCACTCAGCTCTGCTCAGTTCCCATCCATTGTTTTTTTGTGCAAACAACTCCAGAGTTGTGAATTAGTTAACCACCAAAATGAGTGGAAAAAGACCTGATGATGATGGAAAGGGGAATAGGCATGTTGGGAAGGGGAAAAAAGGTTGTGTCCGTGGGGTAGGTGTTAAAGCAACAGTAACATCTGCAGAAGAAAGACTATCTTCCAGCCAAACTAAAATGTCTACTTCTTTTAGCGGACAATGTGATAAGATCCCTTTCTTACGACCACGCCAATCGCTACAAATTCCAGATGAGGCACAAAAACAGCAGGTGCTTCAACGGATATCAAGTGCTCCTTTAAGTGGGCTCCCCTCCACATCAACTTAAACATCACAAATACTCCAGTCCTCAGAGGTGTCACCCCAATCGCACTTGCTTCCTCACAGCTCCCAAATCTCCAGCTGCCCGTCTGAGTATGAGGTAGAACAGATGGTTGAGTCTGCAGAGCTGTTTACTCATACTATAGCCTGAGAATCAGAGGTCGGCTCCAGCGCTTCTGTGAATCCAGACGAGGAAATGATCTGCACTGATGCCCAGAATCTTTATGAGTCGGATCCAGGACCAGACGCAGAAGGTTCTGACCATAATGTAGACCCAAGTTACGAAACTGTAACTCCTGTTGGTGGAGACAATGAGCAAGACGATGATGAGACTAAAATACCTGATTGGAGCGACAACTTTAGTTTTTTGTGAGGGCAGGAACAGGTTGGCTCTGAGGACGACGGGTGTGATAACACACAGGGTGATGATGATGAGGTTGGAGATCCCACTTACTGTCAACCCACAGTCAGCCAAGAGATGAGGTCAGCAGAGGAGGTGGAGGAGAATGCTAGTGACGACGAGGTTAGGTTGCACCTTCCTGGACAGAGACGTAGTACTGGAAGCACGTCAACAACTGCATCCTCAAACACAACTCTGCCTCTCACCACAAGTCATGGTGGTTCTTCAGGTCGCATGGGTGCTAAGCCTTGCATAGCCTGGGCATTTTTTCAGATCGATAAAGATGACCCAACTCGTGTTATCTGTAACATTTGTCAGCAAAAGCTAAGTAGACGCCAAAAAATACATAGTTTGAGTACTTCATGCATGAACCGGCACATGGACATGAAGCATAAGTTGCAGTGGGAAGCTCACTGTGCTACAATGCGGCCTAGCCGGCCGGGCCAACCACTGTCTGCCACATCTTGTGCATCCGCGGCCTCTTCATCCTCTGTGACTGGGGGGACACCTGTTTTGGGACGCAGACCTGCCACCTCTTTACCCGCAACAGCCAGCGTGATTGGCAGGTCATCATTTTCTTTGGAGGTGGTAACACCAGCTGGTGTTGAGCGCTGTCCGACATCGATAGGACCACCTTTTGATCAAGGCAACCTAACATGTCCGCCTGCATCTTCCTCACAGACCGGCAGTTTGCCGGGGACACCCTTATCAACCCCGTCAAAGGACAACAGCCAGCCTTCGGTCCCTCAGATATGGACAAGTAAAAGACCATTTCCTCCTAGTCATGAGAAAGCTAAGAGGTTGAATTTCACCATCTGCAAGCTCTTGGCTACAGAAATACTGCCTTTCCGCCTGGTGGACACAGAGGATTTTTGAGACCTTATGTCCATCGCAGTGCCCCAGTACCAGATGCCCAGTCGGCACTACTTCTCAAAGAAAGGTGTGCCTGCGCTCCACCAGCATGTCGCACACAACATCACCGCTTCTTTGAGAAACTCTGTGTGTGACAGGGTGCATTTCACCACAGACACTTGGACGAGTAGGCATGGACAGGGGCGTTACATGTTGCTGACTGGGCACTGGGTAACTATGGTGACAGCAGGACAAGGGGCTGCTGTCCAAGTCTTGCCGTCCCCACGAGTTGTGCGTCAATCCTCTTTATCTCAAAGTTTCTCCACTGCTTCTGCCTCCTCAACCTCCTCTCGGTCCTCCACCTGCACCCAAAGCCTGTCTGGTCATGCCACAAGCTTTCTAACTGCGCAGAAGGGATCCTGCACACCTCCTTACTATGCTGGTAGTAGGGCTCAACGTCATCAGGCGGTTTTTACTTTGAAATGTCTGGGAAATGTGAGTCACACAGCTAAGGAGCTGTGGTCAGCTCTGGAGAACCAATTTCATGAATGGTTGTCTCCACTGGACCTGAAACCAGGGAAGGCCGTGTGCAACAATGCTGCAAACCTGGGTGCGGCCCTTCGCCGGGGCAATGTCACACACGTGCCTTGTATGGCTCACGTGTTGAACATGGTTGTCCAGCAATTTTTAGCCCACTATCCCGGACTAGATGGCCTTCTGCAGAGGGCACTGTCACTGTGTGCTCACTTCCGCCGTTGGCATCCCGCAGCTCAGTGACTTACATCTCTACAGAAGTCGTTGGGCCTGCCACTTCACCGGCTAAAATGCGATGTGCCTACCCGGTGGAATTCAACTCTGCACATGTTGCAGCGACTGTGGCAGCACCGACAAGCCCTGGTGCAATATGTTCTGACATATAGCCTGGGCCAACGAGATCCAGAGGTGGGGCAAATCACGCTGGAGGAGTGGTCTCAGATCAGGGACCTATGCACCCTTCTGCACAGTTTTGAAATGGCGACGAAGATGTTTAGTGCTGACGATGCCATTATCAGCATGACTATTCCGGTGATTTACATGTTGGAGCACATGTTAAACAGAATTTGGAGTCAGGTGGTGGCACAAGAGGAGGTGGAGGAAGTAGAGGAGGAGGAGTTGTATGCGGAAGGGCTAACATCTGCAAGGTCCAGACGGTCGGCAGCACCAAGGCGGCAGGCATGTGAGGGTGGGAGAGATGGTGTTACCAGGGCGCATGGTAGCAGCCAAACTAAAGAGGAAGGTGCAGGAACCCAGGAAGAAATGGAGGACGAACTGATGGAAGACTCATCAGATGAGGGAGACCTTGATCACATTTCTGTTGTGCGAGGTTGGGGGGAGAGGACAAAGGAAGGAAGCATGATTGTTACCTCGCCACCAACACAACAGGGACTTGGTGCTCCTTGATGCGCAAGACACATGAGTGCCTTCTTGCTGCACTACCTGCAACATGTCCCTCGAATTGTGAGAATTAGAAATAATCCTGACTACTGCGTTGCCACACTGTTAGATCCCCGATACAAAAGTAAATTTGCAGAAATTATTCCTGCCAGAGAAAGGGATGCACGCATGCAGGAGTATCAGCAGAGACTGTTGCAGAATCTCACATGTGCTTTTCCACAAAACACCAGTGGTGCACGTAGTGAATCTCACAGTTCCAACTTGCCAACCGTGGGACCGTCGAGTGTTCAGCACTCAAACCATAACAGAAACACAGTATCTGCTGGTAACATCAATTTTGCGGAATCATTTCACCACTTTTTTAGCCCATCCGTTGCAAGGCCACAGGAGACAAGAAGTCTGACACATAGTCAACGCCTAGAGACGATGGTACAGGAGTATCTCCATGTAAACATTGAAGCCATGACTGTGTCACTGGACCCTTGCTCTTTTTTGGCTTCCAATCTGGATAAATGGCCGGAACTAGCCACTTACGCCTTGGAGATCTTGTTATGCCCCGCAGCCAGCGTTCTGTCTGAACGTGTGTTCAGCGCTGCTGGTGGTGAGCTGACAGATAAGCGCACGCGGCTCTCCACTGATAATGTAGACAGACTCACGTTCATAAAGATGAACAAATCATGGATCCGAAACGACTTTTCTACCCCTGTGTCATCCTGGGGAGAGTAAAAGCTTGATAATTTGTTAAAATCACCTCACCAACCGTTTTAAGCTTTCAAATTATTAATCATTTTTATCTGTATCATGGCTGGAAAATAATTTGGGCTTTGTAGCAGTGTGCAGTACTGATTCTATTAGGCCATCTATGCTAAGCTCCACCAGATTTAAAATTACTAATCATGTTTATCTGTATCTTGGCTGGAAAATAATTTGGGCTTTGTAGCAGTGTGCAGTACTGATTCTATTAGGCCATCTATACTAAGCTCCACCAGATTTAAAATTACTAATCATGTTTATCTGTATCTTGGCTGGAAAATAATTTGGGCTTTGTAGCAGTGTGCAGTACTGATTCTATTAGGCCATTTATACTAAGCTCCACCAGATTTAAAATTACTAATCATGTTTATCTGTATCTTGGCTGGAAAATAATTTGGGCTTTGTAGCAGTGTGCAGTACTGATTCTATTAGGCCATCTATACTAAGCTCCACCAGATTTAAAATTAATAATAATTTTTAGCTGCATCTAGCCCAGAAAATAATTTTGGGGCTCCGAGATGCGCAAGACACATAAGTGCCTTCTTGCTGCACTACCTGCAACATGACCCTCAGATTGTCAGAATTCGAAGTAATCCTGACTACTGGGTTGCCACACTCTTAGATCCCCCACACTCTTCGATCAACCTTTTCATTTTAATACACACCAAAAAAATGGTCATTTTTGAAATTATAAGCATTAGCAGGTTATTAGAAACTGAAATCAAACAGTTTTCAACTCAAAACTTTATTCTAGGTGATGTTACATTTGCACATAGGACCCCTTGTTCGAAAGGAGCTTCTGAACTCTCTCGTCCATTGAATTTGTCAGGTTTTGGATGGTTTCTGCTTCAATTGTTTTGCATAAGGACAGAATACCCTCCCAGAGCTGTTGCTTAGATGTGAACTGCCTCCCGCCATCATAAACTCTCCATTTGATGATGCTCCAGAGGTTCTGAATGGGGTAGAGGTCAGGGGAGCATGGGGGTCACACCATAAGTTTGTCCCCTTTTATGCCCATATCAGCCAGAGATGCAGATATGTTATGTGCAGCATGAGACGGTGCATTATCATGCATGAAAATGATCTTGCTGTGGAATACACGGTTCTTCTTCTTGAACCATGGCAGGAAGTGCTGTTTGAGAAACTCCACATACATTATGGAGTTCATCTTTACCCCTTCAGGGATCCTAAAGGGGCCGACAATCTCTCTCCCCATGATTCCAGCCCAAAACATTACTCCACCTCCTCCTTGTTGGCGCTGTAGCCGTGTTTGCGTGGGGTGTCCATCAACCTGCCATCCTCCACTCCATCCATCTGGACCATCGAGCGTTGCACTGCACTCATCCGTGAACAAAACAGTTTTGAAATCAGTCTTCATGTAATGTTTGGCCCACTGGAGCCGTTTCTGCTTGTGTGCAGTGGATAGAGGAGGTCGACAGGATGGCGTAAGCACAGCTGCAAATCTCTGAAGAACCCTGCATCTTGTTGTTCGGGGGACGTTGGAGGCACCAGCAGCTTCAAAAACTTGTCTGCTGCTATGACAAGGCTTTTTTGCCGCTGCTCTTTTAACCTGACGTAATTGCCTGTAGGAAAGAGTCCTCAATTTGCCTTTATCAGCACGCACACGTGTGTACTGTGAATCAGCTACATACTTCTTGATTGCCAAGACACTTCATCCTGATCATCGCACAATGTTGATTGTTGTCATGCCTTGACCTAAACACTCCACAATTTGTTGCTTCTCAGCAGCCGACACATCCTTTTTCTTTCCCATTTTGGCAGAAAATGTAGGCTGCTTAATAATGTGGGACAGCCTTCTTAAGTAGTCTTGCCTTTCATTGGAGACACCTGCCAAACTAATTAGCACAGGTGTCTGCAATTGCTTACAGTGATATAAAGAGCCCTGACACACATCACCATCAATGAGTTTAACTGACAAACAAACAAATTCTTCCCTTATCACTCCTAAACACTTTTTGCATAATAATTTGGAACACAGTGTACATGTGCTTTTCCACAAAACTCCATTGGTTCACATAGTGAATCTTACAGTTCTAACTTGCCAACCGTGGTCTGTATGGAGTTGTTCAATAAAGGGCCCAAAATTAAGATAACATAGATGGGAGAGGTCTCTATGAATAGGAATTCCTAAGTATTTGATACCCTGTGAGGGCCAGGTAAAGGGAAAGTTGGACTGGATGGAATCTTGTATGGATTTGGGGAGGGAGACATCGAGGGCCTCAGACTTCACTGCATTGATTTTAAAATTTGACCATGTAACAAAGTGATCTATTTCAGCCATAACAGCAGGGATGGATATATGTGATTGAGTGATATATTCTAGGACATCATCAGCAAATAGAGAGCACTTGTATTCGGTGCCTCCCACCTCAATCCACCTAATATTGAGGTTATGTCGAATTGATGAGAGCAGGTGCTCCTCAATAGGATGTATAAGAGAGGGGACAGAGGACATCCCTGCCTTGTCCCTTTGGTGATTATGAAAGGTGATGAAAATGTTCTGACGCGCCCCCTGGGCCTTGGGACACCCGGAGCCGGACCCTTTTTGGTGGACGCTGGTGGTTGTAGTCTCCGTGGCGGCGACCCGGTTCCGTTGCTCCGGGCGGTCAAACCAGTGGCAGAACTATTTATGTGGTTTTGATGTTTAAATGTCCGACTATGCCACCCGTGGATTGCGGTCAGAGTGAACCGCCGCTGCAGGGCAGACCGCTGAGGCTGGTGTTGTGGGTGCAGCAGAGCGTAGCATAACTCCCCACGGGAGGAGTATAGCCTCAGGGCAGTGTATGCGGAGGATGGGGGTGATGGTGCAGGGCAGCAGCAGTAACGACACGGAGTCAGTGATGCAGTCCAGGGCCTTTACTCACAGTTCTTATTATCCAGACCACTTCTGCAGGTAACGGCTGCCCACGTCGTACTGTGCTCACCAGATGAGGGGCTCAGACAACTCCCAGATAACTTTGGAGCGCTTCACAGGACCCCCTTTGTGTGTCCTTTGTCTGGCCTTTCTTACCAACCCTTCTGTCCGGCTGCCTCGGGCCTCCTCTTGGTAAACTTGGTGCCAGTTTCCCTGACCCTATGTGGTGACTTCCTAGCGGGTGTAGCGAGGGGCTGCGCCACATAAAATGTCACAGCCTCCGGTTTCTAGCTGAGGGTCATTTCCCGTCTCCACTAGTTTCGGGGACCGGTCTCCCCCTTTGGCCTGACCCCTCCACGCAGGTGGAATCGGGCGTGCGGTGGCGACTCACCCGTCCGCACCCCTGGGATCCCTTCGTTCCTCGTTCCTGGAGCCTTCTCTGCTCCTCTTCCTTCCTTCTCCCTCTTCCAGGCCTGGGCCTCTGTTACTAGGCCCGCCTCTGAAGCAGAGCTCATGCAGAGCCCTGGCTCCCTGTCACTTCTGCTCAGACTTCTCTGCACTGAACTAAGATGGTGCCCACCTTTTATACTCCCTTCTCAATGCACCCAGGAACTGCTTCCTCCCTGCTCCTGCACTACAGGGTTCCCCTTCCTCAGTGTTCCCTCCCCCCACTTCAGCCAGGGAAAGGGACTGTCGTGCCCATCTCAGGGGCATATTGGTCGCCCTGCCCCACGGCAATGTGGTGTAATGCATGCAGGTGTCGGGTCCTGATCCACACTCCATCCTTACCTGAGAGTGAGATATCACACCTCTGGGTGAGGTGCAACACCTCTGTAGCAACCGAGCCCTCAGGGTGCTACAGTTCCATTTATCTTCAGCCTAGGTGACATATTGCGATACAGGGCCATGATTTGGGTTATAAAAGGGTCCCCTAGACCCCTACCCCAAGCTTTTTAAGAGAATAATATATGGCGTGCCAGGAGACTCTATGGAATGCTTTCTCAGCATCCAACGAGAGTATCTAATTACAAATTTTTAACTGCATCTAGCCCAGGAAATACTTTCTGCCTAGTAGCAGTGTCTGCTAGTCAGCAGATTATCCCGGCTGTTAAGCAAGCTACAACACCTGTAGTTTGGACACTTAATTTTTTCAAAGGAAATGCTTCGGGACCACGGGATACTCAGCGAAGAGCATCAGGAGGCACCCCAAGGCATAGGGGCTGGGACTGGCGGTAGGATGCCTTGCGGTGGACAGCCGAGCTAGATCCTTTTAAAAGCTTTTTAACTGCAGCAGCTTTAGTGGACGCTATTGGAGCTGGAATTGCGCGGCTGCTGGCATGAGACTTGCCCTCCAATAGATCCTTGCAAAAGGATTTAAAGTGTATTCATTCAAATTAGAGAGACAATTTAAATTAAAAAGCTTAGAGCTGCCTCCACCACAGGGGGGCTCACTCGACTCACCAGCGGACAGGCACCAGTATTGGGAGAGGGGGGCTGGCTGTCAGGGTCCACCGCGGCTCTGGCACAAACCCGGCGACACGGAGGTGGCACGGGCAGGAACGGACTGGCCGTGTCTGCTTCTCACTCTTTGGATTTTAGAAGGGCATGACATGCCTATATCTGTGTCTCCCCCTCCTTTTACTCCTCCACCTCTTTTCTTTTCGCATGACTATATGTACTTGTCACTTTTCCATGTGTTAGTTATGTCCTCTGTGCAGTTTGTCAGCTTTTGGACACCTTTGAAGGTGTTTTCTATGTGTTTCTATGTGTTTTTGTTTGCCTGCCATTGGTTTTAACAGTGTTCGAAGGTGTTCGACGAACAGTTCGACGAACCGAACCGAACTCGAACACTACGGGGGTGGCTCAACACTAGTGATTACACACAGCCCAGCCTCATCATATCCCAACGTGCATTGGGGGAAAATGAGGGAGAGGAGGGGGAGGAGGAGGAGGAGGAAGAACAGGAGCTGGTATCATGCACTGTAGACGTTAGTACCTGTACAACTGTCATACCGTCGGTTCAGCGTGGGTGGCCTGAGGACAGGGGGGAGGAGGAGGAGGAGGAGAGCATGGCCAGTCGTCATCTTCATGAGGACATGGAAGTCTTGCCCGTTAGCAATCTGGCACGCATGGCTGACTTTATGTTACGCTGCCTTAACTGTGACCCTCGCGTTGTCAAAATGTTGGGTGACAGTCATTACTGGTTGGTGACACTTTTAGACCCCCACTACAAGGAGAACTTTCACTCTCTTATTCCTGAGGTGGAGAGGTCTACAAAAATGGGGCAGTACCAGAAGGCCCTTGCTGCAGAACTGTTAAATAAATTCACATCTGAACACGCTAGCGGCAGAGGTCACAGTTCGTTGCCCAACCAAGGCGTACAGGCGAGAGAGACGCAACTCCAATCCAGCAGAGGCAGGGGAACACTGTCAACATTCTGGGACAGTTTTCTGAGACCCTTCCAGCTTATAGGCCCTGAGGCGCGGGGTACTCTCACAAGGAGTGGAAAAGTTTCAAAAGATGGTGAGGGAGTACCTTGCCGACCGTACCAGTGTCCTCCGTGATTCCTCTGTGCCTTTTAATTATTAGGTATCCAAGCTGGACACTTGGAATGAACTCGCTCTGTACGCCTTGGTGGTCCTGGCCTGCCCTGCCGCTAGCGTGTTATCGGAGCGTGTTTTTAGTGCCGCTGGGGGGATTATAACTGATAAGCGCACTCACCTGTCAACTGACAATGCTGACAAGCTGACCCTTATCAAAATGAACAAGGGCTGGATTGGGCCAGACTTCTCATCACCACCAAATGACAGCAGAATAACATAAAGTCAAATCCACTGTGTTATTTCGGGAGGTGTATTCCCATGCACCGCTTCACATCCACACATGGGTATACGCTTCCTCATTTCGGTTGTTTTTAGCTCTTCTCCTTCTCCTCAGCCTCCACCACCACTATACCACAAGGGTGACCTTGGTCCGTGTTGCCAGCATTGCAAGTTCCTCCATCCTAATTTTTGTCAGCTTTTGCTTGGAAGGCATATGCAAAGACTATGGGAGACCCACTCCCCAATAATGGGAATAATGTTTTTAATATGCTGTACTGCATGGCTCTTGTAAGGGACATTGCAAGTTCCTCCATTCTAATTTTTGTCAGCTTTTGCTTGGAAGGCATAGGCAAAGACTATGGGAGACCCACTCCCCAATAATGGGAATAATGTTTTTAATATGCTGTACTGCATGGCTCTTGTAAGGGGCATTAAAATTGTCTAGTTAACCTACTGTGACCTCCACGTATCTTCCAAGGGTCATTGATATTGTCTCTTTATTCCACTGCGACCTCCACCACTCTTCCAAGGGGCATTGATATTGTCTTTTTATTCCACTGCGACCTCCACCACTCTTCCAAGGGGCATTGATATTGTCTTTTTATTCCACTGTAACCATCACCACTCTTCCAAGGCGCATTGATATTGTCTTTTTATTCCACTGCGACCGCCACCACTCTTCCAAGTGGCATTGATATTGTCTTTTTATTCCACTGGGACCTCCACGTCTCTTCCAAGGGGCATTAAAATCGTATTGTTAAGCTACTGTGACCTCCACGTCTCCTCCAAGGGGCATTAAAACCATCTTGTTAAACCACTTTGAACTCCACGTCTCTTCCAAGGGGCATTAAAACCATCTTGTTAAGCTACTGTGACCGCCACGTCTTTTCCAAGGGGCATTAAAACTGTCTTGTTAAACCACACTGAAGTCCAAATCTCTTCCAAGGGGCATTAAAATCATCTTGTTAAGCTACTGTGACCTCCACGTCTCCTCCAAACGGCATTAAAACCATCTTGCTAAACCACTCTGAACTCCACGTCTTTCCCAAGGGGCAATAAAACCATCTTGTTGAGTTACTGTGACCTCCACGTCTCTTCCAAGGGGCATTGATATAGTCTTTTTATTCCACTGCGACCTCCACCACTCTTCCAAGGGGCATTGAAATCGTCTTTTTATTCCACTGCTGCCTCCACCACTCTTCCAAGGGGCATTGATATTGTTTTTTTATTCCACTGCGACATCCACCACTCTTCCAATAGTCATTGACATTGTCTTTTTATTCCACTGCGACCTCCACCACTCTTCAAAGGGGCATTGATATTGTCTTTTTATTCCACTGGGACCTCCACGTCTCTTCCAAGGGGCATTGATATTGTCTTTTTATTCCACTGCGACCTCCACCACTCTTCCAAGGGGCATTGATATTGTCTTTTTATTCCACTGTAACCTCCACCACTCTTCCAAGGGGCATTGATATTGTATTTTTATTCCACTGGGACCTTCACGTCTCTTCCAAGGGGCATTAAAACCGTCTTCTTAAACCACTCTGAACTCCACGTCTCTTCCAAGGGGCATTAAAACCATCTTGTTAAACCACCTTAACTCCACGTCTCTTCAAAGGGGCATTAAAACTGTCTTGTTAAGCTACTGTGACCTCCACGTCTCTTCCAAGGGGCATTAAAACCGTCTTGTTAAACCACTCTGAACTCCGCAGCTGTTCCAAGGGGCATTGAAATGTTGTTTTTAATTACCTCTATCCTCCACGACTCTTCCAACGGGCATTGCAATTCCTCCTAATTTTTGTCAGCTTTTGCTTTTCAATGCATAGGTGAACACTAAGGGAGACCTACTCCCCAATAATGGGTAGAAGGTTTTTAGTGCACCGTAATCCACATCTGTTTCAAGGAGCAGTACAGTTCCTCATAATTTTTGGAAAGCCTTCCATTCACTGCTTAGGCCAACAGTGTACAGGAGACCCAGTTGCTAGAAATGGAAAAAAACGGTTTAGTTAAGGCCCTCTGACCTCCATGTCACTTCCAAGGGGCATTGGAGTGCCTCGAAATTTTTGGTATGCATTGCACTCACTGTGTGCCCTATAACTGTGTACCCAAACCGCTCCCTTTGGTACAGAAACATATCCTACAAGACATGTGTGGTTGACTGGCCTGATATTGATGTGAATGGTCTCTGTTCCTCCTGCTCTTTCTCCTTTGCCACCACCTCATCCATCATTCATCACCTGAAGCTTTGTTTTAACGGGAGTCATAGAACTGGGATAGTAGCAGGAAAACATCCAGCAATCCTAGGATAGGTAGGATATGCGCCAAAACGCTGACCACCTCAGGCCTAGCTGCTACTGCATACCTGCGCTTGCATTCCAAGAAACAGAAAGCTAAGGAGATGGATGGCCTCATGATCATGAATAATTTACTCGTTGTGTAGTAGGCTGACCACTGCTGCTGTCTACCTTCTGAACTTTGTGTTGAAGCCTGATTGACCCAGGACCCGCAATCCTCTATGTCTGGAGGACGTGTTGCATCCCAGTGACCAACTGTGTCCCGGCTTCCACAATATTAGCCCAGTGTGAAGGCGTCAGTGAGATGGACCATCCCTGGCCACATTCACTTGTCCACGTGTTTGTGGTTAGGCTTTCCTTCCCACTAAATGCACTGGGGAGGGCACAGGTAATGTTTTGGTATGCGCGCTTCTGTATAAGGCGCACCGGGACAAATAGGAGCGGCTGGGGACCGTTTATGGACACCCGGCTGCTCCCAGGCGGCTGGGGACCGTGTGTGGGCACCCCGCCGCGGGGCAGCTGGGGACCGAGTATGGACACCCGGCCGCCCCCTGGCGGCTGGGGACCAAGCGTGGACACCCGGCCGCCGGGCGACTGGGGAATGAGTATGGAAGCCAGGCCGCCGATGCAGCCATGACGTGGTGGCCAGATTCCACCTCCACATGCCTAAAAGGCCCAATTTCAAGTGCAAGCAAGCATGCAGTATGGTATTGCAGCCTGGGTGTGGGTGGGTGGCAGCCTGCATACTTGCGCTTGCAATGCAAGGAATGGGGGAGGTACAATTGAACACTGCCCTGGGACAAGGACTTGAACGGGGATAGTTGCAAGTCTGCATCTTGTGATGCGGCAAGGATCACTTCTGATGGGCACACTTTTAGGCAGTGACCTGGGTGTCAGAGATGCTTCCAGGGGTCTTCCCCATGCTGTTCCCATGTCTTTTCAGCACTGTATGCATGTGTCACACAGATAATACATACAGTTCATGGAAGCAGCAGTAGTTTATATCCCATACGGGAGTCATCAATATTATGCTCAATAAGTATTTTCATATCCAGGACTACTAGGATGTGGACATATAATAGGCTAAATCGTAAGCAAAACATATGTTAGAAACAAGGAGAGAAATAAACGATCAAAAAGCCATAAATATATAAATATATCAAAAGTTTATTTAACACATAATAGCATAAAGGGGTAAGATACAGATACCATGGACAGAAACCAAAATCCACGTGTTGAGTATATCATTGTATAGTTGCAAAATTGCAAAATAAATAGTCACTACCGTAGCCCCATATTCAAAGGTACAATCAATAGATATCTATCAGAAAGTCATAATGTGCCCTTAGACATAACAATAGTATTCATGTAGCAATCACATATAAAGCCATAGAGGTCCCGCTATACATACCAATGGAAAATAAAGAAGGGAGATCTATAAGCAAGCAGTCAGGGCACAGGGGCAGAGGACAAGCTACACACGTGGAGCAGGAGCCCCAACACGCGTTTCGGATGTCCCTTCGTCAGGGGGCTTGGAGACATGTGTGGAGGATCCACGTTATATCGGCATTACGCGATGCTGAAAACCGGAAGTGACCGGAAGTGACGCATGCGTCACCATGGAGATCGCGACGCCAAGCGGCGTCCGCGTCACATGACAACCGGCGGCAGGCCACACGTGACCCGACGCCGGAAGGCACCAGAGACGCAGAGAGCCGGTCAGCGTCTAGAGTCCACAGTGCGTATGCGTGCAAGGTCAGTTCACAGGGCACATACAAGGATATAGCAATGCATATACATTCTATGCATTGGGACAGTATGGAACCAAATATCTATCAGAACATATGAAATACATTGAACCACACATCCACAGCATGACCATGAAGAGATATACATAGTATGGTATGATAGCATGAAGTCACTATAGTGGCCCCAAGGTGTTGGATCGCAGTATAATAATACCGATTACAGCATAGAGGGAGGCCATCAACTTAATACATCTACATCCATTTATATATATATATATATATACATATTTTAGTAATGACCACATATCATCCACCCATAAATTACAGGGTATTACATACCACATATATACATCTATATAATGATCATGCAGGATCCATATTTTCATGTCATGGAATTCAATACATGTCAAATAGATTTTATTAAAACACCAAGGCAAACAATATTAACCCAAGTGAACGGTTAGCATCTCATGGCCGTAGATTTTCACTCTCTGTTATGTGTAGTTAATTCGGTCCACTGAAACTGTCCCAACGTATAGTGTGAAAGAGCATTCAAAAATAAAACAAGATCCTAAACAACACAAAAAAACGTAAGTTAAAAACATATAAAAGAATAATAATAAACAAAAATTATCCATAGAACCTGTTTAGACGGTATAATCGTAGTCACATATAGCAAAGTAATGTGATAAGCAGGTGCAAAAGGCAGACGATCAGAGAAAAGGTGCATAACTAATGCTTTCATTTAGTCCTACTGGGTGGAGGGTATTCAAGGTCCAGATCCAGCGGGACTCAAGTTGGGCCAATTTCTGTCCGATTTTTCCCCCTCGTATATTGGGTATAATTGAGTCAATCCCCTTAACCTAAAAACCGAGGCGTCGCAATTATGGTAGATTTTAAAATGGCGCTGTATAGTCTTAAGGGTGGATGTATCCGTGTGGTCGTCAGCAGCAATAATCCCCAACACATGTTCGCGAATCCGAACCTTGAATTGTCGGGTAGTCATCCCTACATATAGTAATCCACATTGGCATGTAGCCGAATATATCACATATTTGGTGGTACATGTGATAAATTTTTTGATCTTGTAGATTTTGGACCCATCAGATCCCAGGAACGTATCGCAACGTTCAACGTTTGGGCATGCCACACACCGACCACACGGAGTACACCCAGATCTCCCAGGTTGTCCGTCCAGAAATGTGCCACCCCCAGAGCCCTCATAATGTGACCGTACTAGTTAATCACGAAGATTCCTAGACCGTCTAGTGGTGATTGATGGTTTATCCGAGATAAACCTCGAAATAATCGGATCGGCCTTCAAGATATGCCATGATTTAGATAGTATCCCTCTGAGACGAGGGAATTGGGAGTTAAAGCTCGTGACAAATCTAACTTGCCCAGAGTTACATCTCCTGTTTTTATTGTCATATAGTAAACTATTTCGGGAAGTGTGCTTAGCCCTATTATACGCCCTTTTGATCATGCGTCGGCTGTATCCTCGAGCGAAAAACCTATCACTCAACTCCAACGCCTGTCTCTCGAAGTCAGCATCTGTGGAGCAGATCCTCCGAATACGGAGAAACTGACCCACAGGTACCGACTGAATAACATGTCCAGGGTGTGAGGAAGAGGCATGCAATAGCATATTAGTAGATGTGGGTTTACGATATACAGAAGTTTGTATGCAGTTATTATCATCTCTCTTTAAGGACACATCTAGGAATTCAATCTGATGGTAATCGAATTGATATGTTAAGTGAATATTACGATTGTTAACATGTGTCACACAGCACATGGCCAGATAAGGTTGTAAAATGTTAAAATGACATTTTCCGGTGAATTCATTTGTAGAGATGAGTGGTGTTCTACTAGGACTGTTCGCCAATCTCAAATTCAAGCTGTTTTGGGTGGTGTTCGAGTCGTTCGACGAACACGAACGATTTGCAAAAAATTTGGCTGTTCGAGGTTATGTTCGATAACTGCTCGTGCACCAAAAGCGTGTCCTGCATGTCTGGCACTATTTAGAGCACCAATCATGCAGGGATTGCCTGCCACTCACTGTAATGCCACAGCCATGGTGGTTGTGGCATTACAGTGGTTGCCCAAATCGATGGGAACAGTGCTCACAGTGAAACATGAAAAGCCCACAATTCAGCAGCAGCATACACCGGTACCCGACAATTTAGAACAGAAAGAATAGAGTATCACACATAGATTAGATAGATAGAAACATGTCAGTCACATATATAAGAAGTACAGTGACAGTGTTGGTTACTGTACTTGTCATTTAGTGTTAAAGGATTTATTAAAAAAAATATTAGTGTTTTCATGCACTGTCTCTTTAAAAAAGCCGGCCGGCAATTCAGCATCGGTACCCGACAATTTATAACAGAAAGAATAGAGGATCACACATAGATTAGATACATAGAAACATTTCAGTCACATATATAAGAAGTACAGTGAGAGTGTTGATTACTGTACTTGTCATTTAGTGTTAAAATAAAAGGATTTATTAAAAAATAAACTGGCGTGGGGTTCCCCGTAATTTTAGTCTCTAGCGGAGGTTAAGCCGATGGCTGGGGCAGATGTTTGAAGCCTGGGAAGGGGTAATACCCACGGAGCTTCCCAGGCTACTAATATCAGCCCCCAGCTGAATACCTAGCCTTTACTAGCTTTTAAAATGGGAGACCCCCAAAAAAATGACGTGGGGTCCCCCCAATTTTAATAGCTAGCAAAGGCTAGGCAGACAGCTGGGGGTTGATATGAATATCCCAGGAAGGGTGCCATGAATATTGGCCCCCTCCCAGGCTAGAAACACCAGCCGTTAGCCGCCCCAGAAATGGCGCATCCATAGGATGCGCCAATTCTGGCACTTAGCCTCGCTCTTCCCACTGCCCTGTAGCGGTGGCAGTGGGGTAATAGGGCTGGGGTTGATGTCAGCTTATAATGCCAGCTGACATCAAGCCCAGGTTAGTAATGGAGAGGCGTCTATATGACAACCTCATTACTAACCCCATAGTGAAAGTTAAAAAAAAACACAAACAGCCAGAATAAAGTCCTTTAATTGAAATAAACACACACAATTCTTTATTGTTCTAAATTAAGCTGCCATCCAGCTTGCCATGCCGCAAACACTGAGAAGCTCCGGCATGCTTGTGCTCCTCAGTGTCTCGCTGTGACGGCATAAAGATGAGCCGAGGTCACGTCCAATGAACTCAGCTCACCTCATGCACGTCACTGACAGCGTGGGAAAATTCTCCTGCGCTTGCAATCAGCGTGAGAGAATTTTCCCACGCTGTCAGTGACGTGCATGAGGTGAGCTCATGTCCAATGAACTCAGCTCACCTCATGCACGTCACTGACAGCGTGGGAGAATTCTGCTGCGCTCAGCGCTTAAGCAGGAGAATTCTCCCATGCTGGGATGGCATTGAGATGACAGGCTGGATCACAGCTGAGCACTGCCATCCAGCTTGTCATCCTTCAGAGACACTGCAGAGCGCAAGCATGCCTGCGCTCTGCAGTGTTTATGAAGGATGGAAAGCTGGATGTCAGCGCTCAGCTGCCATCCAGCCTGTCATCTCAATGCCATCCCAGCGTGGGAGAATTCTCTTGCTGAAGCGCTGAGCGCAGGAGAATTTTCACACGCTGTCAGTGACGTGCATGAGGTGAGCTCATGTCCAATGAACTCAGCTCACCTCATGCACGTCACTGACAGCGTGTGAGAATTGCCTGCGCTCTGCAGTGTCTATGAAGGATGGCATGCTGGATGGCAGTGCTCAGCTGCCATCCAGCCTGTCATCTCAATGCCATCCCAGCGTGGAAGAATTCTCCTGCTCAAGCGCTGAGCGCAGGAGAATTTTCCCACACTGTCAGTGACCTGCATGAGGTGAGCCGAGTTCATTGGATATGACCTCAGCTCATCTTTATGCCGTCACAGCAAGACACTAAGGAGCACAAGCATGCCTGCGCTTCTCAGTGACTGCGGCATGGCAAGCTGGATGGCAGCTTTCGGCTGCGATCCAGTCTGTCATGTGAATGTAGCAGAGCTGAAGCTGTTGTGGGAACCAAGGAAAGGTAAGGATGTTGTTGCTTTATTATTTTACTTTTATTGCAGAAGACATTGGCTTCAGCTGGAATGGGCGTGATGGTAAGTATGTTTTAATTTAGAACATTAAAGAATTGTGTGTTTATTTCAATTAAAGGACTTTATTCTGGGTGCTTGTGTTTTTTTTTAACTTTGACTATGGGGTTAGTAATGGGGGTGTCTTATAGACGCCTCTCCATTACTAACCTGGGCTTGATGTCAGCTGGCATTATAAGCTGACATCAACCCCAGCACTATTACCCCACTGCCACCGCTACAGGGCAGTAGGAAGAGTGAGGGTAAGTGCCAGAATTGGCGCATCCTATGGATGCGCCATTTCTTGGGCGGCTGACGGCTGGTGTTTCTAGCTAGTAAAGGCTAGGTATTCAGCTGGGGGCTGATATTAGTAGCCTGGGAAGCTCTGTGGGTATTGCCCCCTTCCCAGGCTTCAAACATCTGCCCCTGCCGTCTGCTTAACCTCCGCTAGAGACTAAAATTACAGGGAACCCCACGCCAATTTTTTTTTAAATAAATCCTGTATTTTAACTAGAGATGAGCGGTGTTCGAATCGAACTGTTCGCCAATCTCAAATTCGAGCTGTTTTGGGCGGTGTTCGAGCCGTTCGGCGAACACGAACGATTTGAAAAAAATTCGGCTGTTCGAGGTTATGTTCGATAACTGTTCGTGCATCAAAATCATAACTGGATTTTTTCTCAGTAATGCTGAAAATTAATGTTAATACGCAGTTTGAGTGTACAGCGAGGTGGGGGGGGCAGGGGATGGATCTCTGCATAAATAATGAAGATCTCCATTTTTTTTTCTCTTTCCCGCATTCACAGTGGGGAAGTGCAATCTGTCAGCCTATCAGTAGCGCACACACGGAGCGAACTGCTTTTTTTCACACAAGCAAGGGCATGTGTCATTGGCAGTGTATGTCACATGTCTTTGCCCTATAAGACCCAGCCATTTTCCCCGTCGCCACCATTTTCTCACTGCTGCAGCTGCGTGTTAGACGGCACCGCTGTTGCTATGTGCGCTATACTTTGTTAATTTCAAGCCAATTTTCGCACAAATCTACAGATAGCTTGGGAGTAGGGAATAGTTGTGACTGCAGTCCTTTTAAGGACTAGGTTACATCAGTTCCTATCACTTTTATCAGGCAGGTCTGTGCTCTTAAATAGATAGGTTGGGAGTAAAGACTAATTGTAATTGCAGTCCATTTGAGGGCTAGGTTACATCAGTTCCTATCACTTTTTGCCAGCCAGGTCTGTGCCAGTGCTGTGCAAGTTTTTTTCACAGCATTTGGCTAAATCTAGCAATGCAAATCCTTTTTGGCCTCTTGCAGTGTGTGTTAGTCAGTGGAGTAGCCTATCTGTGTTGCAAGCTACACCACCTGTGTATAGAATACCAATTTTTTAACTGCACCTAGTGAAGTAAAACCTTTTGGGCATAGCATCATTCTATTAGTCCATCTATACTAACCTCTACCAGGTTGCAAATTCAATATAATTTTTATCTGCATCAAGCTCGGAAAAAATATTTCGGCTTGTAGCAGTGTGTGGGACTTGTTCTATTAGTCCATCTATACTAACCTCCACCAGGTTGCAAATTCAATATAATTTTTATCTGCATCTAGCTCTGAAAAAATATTTCGGCTTGTAGCGGTGTGTGGGACTTGTTCTATTAGTCCATCTATACTAACCTCTACCAGGTTGCAAATTCAATATAATTTTTATCTGCATCTAGCTCTGAAAAAATGTTTTGGCTTGTAGCAGTGTGTGGGACTTGTTCTATTAGTCCATCTATACTAACCTCCACCAGGTTGCAAATTCAAAATAATTTTTATCTGCATCTAACCCAGCCAATACTTTTGGGCTAATACTACAGTTTGGCCAGTCAGCTCTGCTCGGTTCCCATCCATTGTTTTTTGTGCAAACAACTCCAGAGTTGTGAATTAGTTAACCACCAAAATGAGTGGAAAAAGGCCAGCTACTGGAGGAAAGGGGAATAGGTGTATTGGGAAGGGAAAAAAAGGTTGTGTCCGTGGGGTAGGTGTTAAAGCAACTGTAACATCTGCAGTAAAAAGACCATCTTCCAGCCAAACTATGATGTCTATTCTTTTAGCGGCCACACCAATCGCTACAAATTCCAGATGAGGCACAAAAACAGCAGGTGCTTCAACGGATATCAAGCGCTCCTTTAAGTGGGCTCTCCTCCACCTCAACTTCAATATCACAAATACTCCAGTCCTCAGAGGTGTCACCCCAATCGTACTTGCTTCCTCACAGCTCCCAAGTCTCCAGCTGCCCGTCTGAGTATGGGGTAGAACAGATGGTTGAGTCTGCAGAGCTGTTTACTCATACTATAGCCTGGGAATCAGAGGTCGGCTCCAGAGCTTCTGTGAATCCAGACGAGGAAATGATCTGCACTGATGCCCAGAATCTTTATGAGTCGGATCCAGGACCAAACGCAGAAGGTTCTGACCATAATGTCGACCCAAGTTACCAAACTGTAACTCATGTTGGTGGAGACAATGATGAAGACGATGATGAGACTCAAATACTTGATTGGAGCGACAACTTTAGTTTTTTGTCAGGGCAGGAAGAGGTTGGCTCTGAGGACGACGGGTGTGATAACACACAGGGTGATGATAACGAGGTTGGAGATCCCACTTACTGTCAACCCACAGTCAGCCAAGAGATAAGGTCAGCAGAGGAGGTGGAGGAGAATGCTAGTGACGACGATGTCAGGTTGCGCCTTCCTGGACAGAGACGTAGTACTGGAAGCACGTCAACAACTGCATCCTCAAACACAACTCTGCCTCTGACCACAAGTCGTGGTGGCTCTTCCGGTCGCATGGGTGCTAAGCCTTGCATAGCCTGGGCATTTTTTCAGATCGATAAAGATGACCCAACTCGTGTTATCTGTAACATTTGTCAGCAAAAGCTAAGTAGAGGCCAAAAAATCCATAGCTTGAGTACTTCATGCATGAACCGGCACATGGATATGAAGCATAAGTTGCAGTGGGAAGCTCACTGTGCTACAATGCAGCCTAGCCAGCCGGGCCAACCGCCGTCTGCCACATCTTGTGCATCCGCGGCCTCTTCATCCTCTGTGACTGGGGGGACAGCAGTCACACCTGTTTTGGGACGCAGACCTGCCACCTCTTTACCCGCAACAGCCAGCGTGATTGGCAGGTCATCATTTTCTTTGGAGGTTGAAACACCAGCTGGTGTTCAGCGCTGTCCGACATCGATAGCACCACCTTTGGATCAAGGCAACCTAACATGTCCGCCTGCATCTTCCTAACAGACCGGCATTTTCCCGGGGACACCCTTCTCAACCCCGTCTAAGCACAACAGCCAGCCCTCGGTCCCTCAGATGTGGACAAGTAAAAGACCATTTCCTCCTAGCCATGAGAAAGCTAAGAGGTTGAATTTCACCATCTGCAAGCTCTTGGCTACAGAAATGCTGCCTTTCCACCTGGTGGACACAGAGGATTTTCGAGACCTTATGTCCGTCGCAGTGCCCCAGTACCAGATGCCCAGTCGGCACTACTTCTCAAAGAAAGGTGTGCCTGCGCTCCACCAGCATGTCGCACACAACATCACCGCTTCTTTGAGAAACTCTGTGTGTGACAGGGTGCATTTCACCACAGACACTTGGACGAGTAGGCATGGACAGGGGCGTTACATGTCGCTGACTGGGCACTGGGTAACTATGGTGACAGCAGGACAAGGGGCTGCTGTCCAAGTCTTGCCGTCCCCACGAGTAGTGCATCAATCCTCTTTATCTCGAAGTTCCTCCACTGCTTCTGCCTCCTCAACCTCCTCTCAGTCCTCCACCTGCACCCAAAGCCTGTCTGGTCATGCCACAAGCTTTCTTACTGCGCAGAAGGGATCCTGCACACCTCCTTACTATGCTGGCAGCAGGGCTCAACGTCATCAGGCGGTTTTTACTTTGAAATGTCTGGGAAATGTGAGTCACACAGCTGAGGAGTTGTGGTCAGCTCTGGAGAACCAGTTTCATGAATAGCTGTCTCCACTGGACCTGTAACCAGGGAAGGCCGTGTGCGACAACGCTGCAAACCTGGGTGCGGCCCTTCACCGGGGCAATGTCACACACGTGCCTTGTATGGCTCACGTGTTGAACCTGGCTGTCCAGCAATTTTTAGCCCACTATCCCGGATTAGATGGCCTTCTGCAGAGGGCACGGTCGCTGTGTGCTCACTTCCGCCGTTGGCGTCCCGCAGCTCAGCGACTTACATCTCTACAGAAGTCGTTGGGCCTGCCACTTCACCGGCTAAAATGCGATGTGCCTACCAGGTGGAATTCAACTCTGCATATGTTGCAGCGACTGTGGCAGCACCGACAAGCCCTGGTGCAACACGTTCTGACGTATAGCCTGGGCCAACGAGATCCAGAAGTGGGGCAAATCACACTGGAAGAGTGGTCTCAGATCAGGGACCTATGCACCCTTCTGCACAGTTTTGAAATGGCGACGAAGATGTTTAGTGCTGACGATGCCATTATCAGCATGACTATTCCGGTGATTTACATGCTGGAGGACATGTTAAACAGAATTCGAAGTCAGGTGGTGGCACAAGAGGAGGTGGAGGAAGTAGAGGAGGAGGAGTTGTATGCGGAAGGGCTAACATCTGCAAGGTCCAGACGGTCGGCAGCACCAAGGCGGCAGGCATGTGAGGGTGGGGGAGATGGTTTTACCAGGGTGCATGGTAGCAGCCAAACTAGTGCGAAAGGTGCAGGAGCCCAGGAAGAAGTGGAGGACGAACTGATGGAAGACTCATAAGATGAGGGAGACCTTGATCACATTTCTGTTGTGCGAGGTTGGGGGGAGAGGACAGAGGAAGGAAGCATGATTGTTACCTCGCCACCAACACAACAGGGACTTGGTGCTCCTGGATGCACAAGACACATGAGTGCCTTCTTGCTGCACTACCTGCAACATGACCCTCGAATTGTGAGAATTAGCAATAATCCTGACTACTGAGTTGCCACACTGTTAGATCCCCGGTACAAAAGTAAATTTGCAGAAATTATTCCTGCCATAGAAAGGGATGCACGCATGCAGGAGTATCAGCAGAGACTGTTGCAGAATCTTACATGTGCTTTTCCACAAAACACCAGAGGTGCACGAAGTGAATCTCACAGTTCCAACTTGCCAACCGTGGGACCGTCGAGTGTTCAGCACTCAAACCGTAACAGAAACACAGTATCTGCTGGTAACATCAATTTTGCGGAATCATTTCACCACTTTTTTAGCCCATCCTTTGCAAGGCCACAGGAGACAAGAAGTCTGACACATAGTCAACGCCTAGAGATGATGGTACAGGAGTATCTCCAAGTAAACATTGAAACCATGACTGTGTCACTGGACCCTTGCTCTTTTTGGGCTTCCAATTTGGATAAATGGCCGGAGCTCACCACTTACGCCTTGGAGATCTTGTCATGCCCCGCAGCCAGCGTTCTATCTGAACGTGTGTTCAGCTCTGCTGGTGGTGTACTGACAGATAAGCGCACGCGGCTCTTCCCTGATAATGTAGACAGACTCACGTTCATAAAGATGAACAAATCATGGATCCGAAACCACTTTTCTACCCCTGTGTCATCCTGGGGAGAGTAAAAGCTTGATGATTTGTTAAAATCACCTCACCAACCGTTTTAAGCTTTCAAATTACTAAACATGTTTATCTGTATCTTGGCTGGAAAATAATTTGGGCCTTGTAACAGTGTGCAGTACTGATTATATTAGGCCATCTATACTAAACTCCACCAGATTTAAAATTATTAATCATGTTTATCTGTATCTTGTCTGGAAAATAATTTGGGCCTTGTAGCAGTTTGCAGTACTGATTCTATTAGGCCATCTATACTAAGCTCCACCAGCTTTGAAATTAATAATAATTTTTAGCTGCATCTAGCCCGGAAAATAATTTTGGGGCTCCTTGATGCGCAAGACACTTGAGTGCCTTCTTGCTGCACTACCTGCAACATGACCCTCAGATTGTCAGAATTCGAAATAATCCTGACTACTGGGTTGCCACACTCTTAGATCAACCTTTTCATTTTAATAAAGAACAAAAAAATGGTCATTTTTGAAATTATAAGCATTACCAGGTTATTAGAAACTGAAATCAAACAGTTTTCAACTCAAAACTTTATTCTAGGTGATGTTACATTTGCACATAGGACACCTTGTTCGAAAGGAGCTTCTGAACTCTCGTCCATTGAATTTGTCAGGTATTGGATGGTTTCTGCTTCAATTGTTTTGCATGAGGACAGAATACCCTCCCAGAGCTGTTGCTTAGATGTGAACTGCCTCCTGCCATCATAGACACTCCTTTTGATGATGCTCCAGAGGTTCTCAATGGGGTTGAGGTCAGGGGAGCATTGGGGTCACACCATAAGTTTGTCCCCTTTTATGCCCATATCTGCCAGAGATGCTGATGTGTTATGTGCAGTATGAGACGGTGCATTATCATGCATGAAAATTATCTTGCTGCGGAACACACGGTTCTTCTTCTTGAATGATGGCAGGAAGTGCTGTTTGAGAAACTCCACATACATTTTGGAGTTCATCTTTACCCTTCAGGGATCCTAAAGGGGCCGACAATCTCTCTTCCCATGATTCCAGCCCAAAACATTACTCCACCTCCTCCTTGTTAGCGCCGTAGCCGTTATTGCATGGGGTGTCCATCAATCAGCCATCCTCCACTCCATCCATCTGGACCATCGTGCGTTGCACGGCACTCATCGGTGAACAAAACAGTTTTGAAGTCAGTCTTCATGTAATGTTTGGCCCACAGGAGCCATTTCTGCTTGTGTACAGTGGATAGAGGAGGTCGACAGGATGGCTTATGCACAGCTGCAAACCTCTGAAGGACCCTGCATCTTGTTGTTCGGGGGACGTTGGAGGCACCAGCAGCTTCAAAAACTTGTCTGCTGCTATGACAAGGCTTTTTTGCCGCTGCTCTTTTAACCTGACGTAATTGCCTATAGGAAAGAGTCCTCAACTTTCCCTTATCAGCATGCACACGTGTGTACTGTGAATCAGCTACATACTTCTTGATTGTGCGATGATCAGGATGAAGTGTCTTGGCAATGTTGATTGTAGTCATGCCTTGACCTAAACACTCCACAATTTGTTGCTTCTCAGCAGCCGACACATCCTTTTTCTTTCCCATTTTGGCAGAAAATGTAGGCTGCTTAATAATGTGGGACAGCCTTCTTAAGTAGTCTTGCCTTTCATTGGATACACCTGCCAAACTAATTAGCACAGGTGTCTGCAATTGCTTACTTTGATATAAAGAGCCCTGACACACATCACCATCAATGAGTTTAACTGACAAACAAAAAAATTCTTACCTTATCACTCCTAAACACTTTTTGCATAATAAATTGGAACACAGTGTACATGTGCTATTCCACAAAACACCAGTGGTTCACATAGTGAATCTTACAGTTCTAACTTGCCAACCGTGGTCTGTATGGAGTTGTTCAATAAAGGGCCCAAAATTAAGATAACATAGACGGGAGAGCTCTCTCTGAATATGAATTCTTAAGTATTTGATACCCTGTGAGGGCCAGGCAAAGGGAAAGTTGGACTGGATGGAATCCTGTATGGATTTGGGGAGGGAAACATCGAGGGCCTCAGACTTCGCTGCATTGATTTTAAAATTTGACCATGTAACAAAGTGATCTATTTCAGCCATAACAGCAGGGATGGATATATGTGATTGAGTGATATATACTAGGACATCATCAGCAAATGCAGAGCTCTTGTACTCGGTGCCTCCCACCTCAATCCACCTAATATTGGGGTTATGGTGAATTGATGAGAGCAGGTGCTCCGTCACTAGGATGTATAAGAGAGGGGACAGAGGACATCCCTGCCTTGTCCCATTGGTGATTATGAAAGGTGATGAAAATGTTCTGACGCGCACCCTGGGCCTTGGGACACCCAGAGCCGGACCCTTTTGGTGGATGCTGGGGGTTGTAGTCTCCGTGGCAGTGACCCGGTTCCGTGGCTCAGGGCGGTCAAACCAGTGGCGGAACTATTTATGTGGTTTTGATGTTTAAATGTCCGACTACGCCACCCGTGGATTGCGGTCAGAGTGAACTGCCGCTGCAGGGCAGATCGCTGAGGCTGGTGTTGTGGGTGCAGCAGAGCATAGTATAACTCCCCACGGGAGGAGTATAGCCTCAGGGCAGTGTATGCAGAGGATGGGGGTGATAGTGCAGGGCAGCAGCAGTAACGACACGGAGTCAGTGATGCAGTCCAGGGCCTTTACTCACAGTTCTTATTATCCAGACCACTTCTGCAGGTAACGGCTGCCCACGTCGTACTGTGCTCACCAGGTGAGGGGCTCGGCCAACTCCCAGATAACTTTGGAGCGCTTTACAGGACCCCCTTTGTGCGTCCTTTCTCTGGCCTTTCTTACCCCACCAGTGACCACACTTCTGTCCGGCTGCCTCGGGCCTCCTCTTGGTAAACTTGGCGCCAGTTTCCCTGACCCTATGTGGTGCCTTCCTAGTGGGTGTAGCGAGGGGCTGCACCACATAAATTGTCACAGCCTCCGGTTTCTAACTGAGGGTCGTTTCCCGCCTCCACTAGTTTTGGGGACCGGTCTCCCCCTTTGGCCTGACCACTCCACGCAGGTGGATTCGGGCGCGCGGTGGCGACTCACCCGTCCGCACCCCTGGGATCCCTTCGTTACTCGTTCCTGGAGCCTTCTCCGCTCCTCTTCCTTCCTTCTCCCTCTTCCAGGCCTGGGCCTCTGTTACTAGGCCCGCCTCCGGAGCAGAGCTCATGCAGAGCCCCTGCTCCCTGTCACTTCTGCTCAGACTTCTCTGCACTGAACTAAGATGGTGCCCACCTTTTATACTCCCTTCTCAATGCACCCAGGAACTGCTTCCTCCCTGCTCCTGCACTACAGGGTTCCCCTTCCTCGGTGTTCCCTCCCCCCACTCCAGCCAGGGACAGGGACTGTCGTGCCCATCTCAGGGGCATATTGGTCGCCCTGCCCCACGGCAATGTGGTGTAATGCATGAAGGTGTCGGGGTCCTGATCCACACTCCATCCTTACCTGAGAGTGAGATATCACACCTCTGGGTGAGGTGCAATACCTTTGTAGCAACCGAGCCCTCGGGGTGCTACAGTTCCATTTATCTTCAGCCTATGTGACGTATTGCGATACAGGTCTGTGATTTTGGCTATAAAAGGGTCCCCTAGACCCCTACCCCAAGCTTTTTAAGAGAATAATATATGGCGTGCCAGAAGACTCTATGGAATGCTTTCTCAGCATCCAACGAAAGTATCTAATTACAAATTTTTAACTGCATCTAGCCCAGGAAATACTTTGTACCTAGTAGCAGTGTCTGCTAGTCAGCGGATTATCCCAGCTGTTAAGCAAGCTACACCACCTGTAGTTTGAACACTTAATTTTTTCAAAGGAAATGCTTTGGGACCCGGGATACTCAGTGAAGAGCATCGGGAGGCACCCCAAGGCACAGGGGCTGGGACTGGCGGTAGGACTCCTTGCGGTGGACCGCCAAGCTCAATCCTTATAAAAGCTTTTTAACTGCAGCAACTTTAGTGGACGCTACTGGAGCTGGAATTCCCGCAGCTGCTGGCATCAGACTTGTCCTCCAATAGATCCTTGTAAAAGGACTTAAAGTGTACTCATTCAAATTAGAGAGACAATTTAAATGAAAAAACTTAGACCTGCCTCCACCGCAGGGGGGCTCGCTCGACCCACCAGCGGACAGGCACCAGTATTGGGAGAGGGGGGCTGGCCGTCAGGGTCCACCGCAGCTCTGGCACAAACCCGGCGACACGGAGGTCGCACGGGCAGGAACGGACTGGCTGTGTTGGCTTCGCACTTTTTTTGTTTTAGAAGGGCATGACATGCCTATATCTGTGTCTCCCCCTCCTTTTACTCCTCCACCTCTTTTCTTTTCGCATGACTATATGTACTTGTCACTTTTCCATGTGTTAGTTGTGTCTTCTGAGCAGTTTGTCAGCTTTTGGACACCTTTGAAGTGTTTTCTATGTGTTTTCTATGTGTTGCTATGTGTTTTTGCTTGCCTGCCATTGGTTTTAACGGTGGTCGAAGGTGTTCGTCGAACAGTTCGACGAACAGTTCGTCAAACATACGGGTGTTCGACGAACCGAACCGAACTCGAACACTACGGAGGTGGCTCAACACTAATTTTAACACTAAATGACAAGTACAGTAATCAACACTATCACTGTACTTCTTATATATGTGACTGACATGTTTCTATGTATCTAATGTATGTGTGATGCTCTATTCTTTCTGTTATAAATTGTCGGGTACCGATGCTGAATTGCCGGCGGCTTTTTTAAAGAGACGGTGCATGAAAACACTATTATTTTTTTTAAATAAATCCTTTAACACTAAATGAGAAGTACAGTAAGCAACACTGTCACTGTACTTATTATATATGTGAGTGACATGTTTCTATCTATCTAATCTATGTGTGATGCTTTATTCTTTCTGTTCTAAATTGTCGGGTACCAGTGTATGCCGCTGCTGAATTACCGACCGGCTTTTTTAAAGAGAGTGTCTTCTGAGCAGTTTGTCAGCTTTTGGACACCTTTGAAGGTGTTTTCTATGTGTTGCTATGTGTTTTTGTTTGCCTGCCATTGGTTTTAATGGTGTTCGATGGTGTTCGACAGTGTTCTAAGGTGTTCGACGAACAGTTCCACGAACATCCCGGTGTTCGACGAACCGAACCGAACCCGAACACTACGGGGGTGGCTCAACACTATTCATTTGTCATGGTCGAAAGCAATACAAAAATGCAAAAACGCATAAAAAATGCTACTTGTGAACATAGCCCAAGGTGTGGAGGAGTATTTTTGTTTTTGGTTATTTATTTTACCTTATATACAAGTCTTTACCCTGTAAAGAATATTCCTTAACATATTTCACAGGAAAACAGTTTCAGTTTTGTTTTTGTATGTTTTATTGTGAGCCCGTAAAAGTGGCTTAATACCTCTGATCACGTTGTTGACAGCAGTGACCTGGGGGTCAGAAATGCTTCCTGGGGCGATCCCCATGCTGTCCCCATGTCATTTGAGCACTGTGACTATCGTTTTGGGCACTTTTTAGGCTTTCTACAGACTGCCGGGGGTGCCTCCGCAAAAATGCTCGGGTCTCCCATAGACTAACATTGGGCTCTTTGCTCGGTTCGAGCACCCGAGTATCACAGTGAGCTCGGCCAGAGCTTCGAGCACCCGAGCATTTTAGTGCTTGCTTAACACTAATGATTATACATTATTTCTTTATGATAATATTTAATTAGTTACATTTTTTTAAACAATAAATTATTTAATCACCCCAAACTTACAACATTTAATCACCCCAAACTTACAACAGGGTGCACCCCTCTCTCACAACTTCAGGCATCCTGCCTTTCTTAGCCTCCCATTTTACCTCTCCTCAAGTAAAAATTAGAGTTCTGACAGCTTAGCAATAAATCTACCCTCTCTTCCCCACCCCTCCACTTATTTCAGTGTATGTCCGCACTACTGGACCCTCAGTATTCAAACATTTATCAGTGATTAGTTGATAAATGTTGGTCATGAGACAAGCCATTTAGATATTTACTCTTCAGTCAAAGAAATTAAAGGGACCATAGAATCACTGTTCAAACCAAGCACAGCACCTTGTAGGTGGCATGTCCCAAGAATAAATCATACCAAATCCTTTGCTGTCTTTGCCAGAAATTGTTTTTTATTCAAAAATGCCAATGAGGCACTCAGTACACCCTTGGCATGACTGGGCAGTTACATGCACGTTTCCTCCTACTAGTTCAACATCTATCTCCTACCTCCTTTGGCTCCAGTAAAGCCAGAACAATCAGGTAAAGGGATATTCTCAAGTTTGGAAGTTATTCCTTATCCATGGAAAGGGGAGGACTTCTTGATCACTTGGACACCCACTGATCCCGAGAACCAGAACTCTGAAAAGCCACATAGTAATGCAGCAATGGTCGATCATGTTTTCTTTTGCTCTATTCATTAGTATGGGAGTGCCAAAGACCAGCCAAGTGCAGCGCAGTGCTCAGCTATCTCCATCAGTTACAATACAGTGTGCAGAAGCGCGGTTCATGGGATTGGTGATGGTCCCAGCGTAAGCCCCTCGAATGATCTGAAAATCATTCCCTAGCCTATGGATAGAGGTTAACTTCCAAACTGGAGATAACTCTTTTAAAGAAGGGGGGGCAGAGATAGATGGAAAGCAAGAAGCAAAAACAGCTATAGATTTGGACAATAAAAGTACGATTTTTATTAGGGACATGTACCCGACAAAGTGCTGTGATTGGTTTGTACAGCCCTTTATGTGTTGTTAGATTCCCTTTAAGAAGGCGAAGGATACTACGATAAATGATCATATTGTCCCGAGGTGCACTCAGTCTACTCCTCAGTTACAGTGTGGGACTCATTATTGCCATAGGAGTGTGAGATGACCATCTAACAACAGTCGCTCGGGGTCCTATTTCTTTCTTCTGGATCTCGTCTCACTCTGTGGATTTTACCTCATTCTGACACTGCTACAGGGCCCATATGTGCTCCAAACAGCAATGTCCACATTCCTCCACCTCTACCAGCACACTTTTACATATCAGCAGCAGGCTCCATACAGACTTGCACTAACACACTGTGCTTCCTCCTCTTCTGAAGTTTTAGCAACTATTCTCTGTATTTGGCGGCCCTGCTGAAGAAATGCTGCCGATGCACCACTCTCTGCATAATAAAGAGTGAAATATAGAGCATAAATTGACATGTTGCAGATGACAAACCCATAGTGCTGGTCAATTTCCGCAACAGATTTTCTCCACAGCATGTAGGCAAGGTTAAAAAAAAAATCTCATCCACACCCATCTGGTATTGTAATTCACAGTGGATTATCCACCCAGAAGCAGGAGCTGCCTATTATTATCATTTACTACTGTGGTCTGTTAGTTGGACTGATCAGTGAATGTTGAAATGTTTTTTACATGGACCAATCATTGGGATGCACAGGTTACTTTTGGATCAGTGTGCAGTCTTTTGAGCACATGGAAAGCAAAGTGAACAAAAATATTGCAGTCTGAATGAGACCGATAAGCGTCCTCTGTGTCTGTTATCTGATCATATACTTCAAATAAAAGTATAGAAGAGTCTAATAGACTGCACTATTGCACACAATGGTATCCTGTAAAAGATGTGAACACTGCGTCTGTGTGCTCACAGAGCAAGAAGAAATTAAAGGGCTGGAAGCCATCAAAGTATAGCTGCCAGCCCAAGCACTGTCGTCCCCGGGAATCTGCCTGGAGGCCAGATAAAAGGTCATCGAGGGCCGTAAAAGGCCCATGAGCCTAAGATTCCCCACCCCTGTCCTAGAGGATCATTTAAACAGATATATTTTCAGTTAGCGTGATGTCGGTGTGCTCAGCAGACAGTGCACAGATCCAATAGGATCTAATAAGTCTTGTGCACAATTTTCACATGGATCGCAGCATGCACTAGTCTTTGTCGGTGTAAGGAACTGGAGTACTGAATGTCAATAATGGGCAGCTACTGTATCTGTTCACTATGTAGATAAGCACACAGAGCCAAACTGGTTTGCAATTTGTGGATGTGACTGGCTGAGTTGTAGTATGGGCCAGGTTGGCCCTCCTACCCTTTATAATTATAGACACATTTATACATTCACACACACACACATACATACAAATACATTCATATACACACTTATATACATTCATATACATACACACATACATATACACCGCGTGCAGAATTATTAGGCAAATGCTTATTTTGATCACTTCGATACTTTTTATACATGTTGTCCTACTCCAAGCTGCATAGGCTTGAGCGCCAACTACCAATTAAGTAAATCTGGTGATGTGCATCTCTGTAATGAGGAGGGGTGTTGTCTAATGACATCAACACCCTATATAAAGTGTGCTTAATTATTAAGCAAGTTCCTTTCCTTTGGCAAAATGGGTCAGAAGAGAGATTTGACGGGCTCTGAAAAGTCCAAAATTGTGAGATGTCTTGCAGAGGGATGCAGCAGTCATGAAATTTCCAAACTTTTGAAGCGTGATCACCGAACAATCAAGCGTTTCATGGCAAATAGCCAACAGGGTCGCAAGAAGCGTGTTGGCCAAAAAAGGAGCAAAATAACTGCCCATGAATTGAGGAAAATCAAGCGTGAAGCTGCCAAGATGCCATTCGCCACCAGTTTTGCCATATTTCAGAGCTGCAATGTTACTGGAGTATCAAAAAGCCCAAGGTGTGCGATACTCAAGGACATGGCCAAGGTAAGGAAGGCTGAAAAACAACCACCTTTGAACAAGAAACATAACATAAAACATCAAGAATGGGCCAAGAAATATCTTAAGAATGATTTTTCAAAGGTTTTTGATGAAATGAGAGTGGCTCTTGATGGGCCAGAGGCTGGATCAATAAAGGGCAGAGAGCTCCACTCCGACTCAGATGCCAGCAAGGTGGAGGTGGGATACTGGTATGGGCTGGTATCATCAAAGATGAACTTGTGGGAGCTTTTCAGGTTGAGGATGGAGTGAAGCTCAACGCCCAGACCTACTGCGAGGTTCTGGAAGACAACTTCTTAAATCAGTGGTACAGGAAGAAGTCGGTATCATTCAAGAAAAACATGATTTCCATGCAGCACAATGCTCCATCACATGCATCCAACTACTCCACAGCGTGGCTGGCCAGTAAAGGTCTAAAAGAAGAAAAAATAATGACATGGCCCCTTTGTTCACCTGATCTGAACCCCATAGAGAACCTGTGGTTCATCATAAAATGTGAGATCTACAGGGAGGGAAAACAGTACACCTCTCGGAACAGTGTATGGGAAGCTGTGGTGGCTGCTGCATGCAATGTTGATCGAAAGCAGAACAAGCAACTGACAGAATCTATGGATGGAAGGCTGTTGAGTGTCATCATAAAGAAAGGTGGCTATACTGATCACTAATTTTTTTGTTTTTTGTTTTTGCATGACAGAAATGTTTATTTCTAAATTTTGTGCATTGATATTGGTTTACCTGGTGAAAATAAACAAGTGAGATGGGATTATATTTGGTCTTTATTAAGTTGCCTAATAATTCTGCACAGTAATAGTTACCAGCACAAACAGATAGCCCCCTAAGATAGCCAAATAAAAAAAAAACCCCACTCCAACTTCCAAAAATATTAAGCTTGGATATTTATGAGTCTTTTGGGTTGATTGAGAATATAGTTGTTGATCAATAATAAAAATAATCCTCTAAAATACAACTTGCCTAATAATTCTGCACACAGTGTATATATGTATACTTATACTTGCACGTTAATAAACATCTATATACACATATATAGATATACTGTATATACACATATGCATACACGCATACATACATGTTTAAATACATATATACACACTCATATAGATACTCACACACAGATTATACAGAGTGGGCCATTTATATGGTTACACCTAAATAAATGGAAATGGTTGGTGATATCATCTTCCTGTTTGTGGCGCATTAGTATATGGGAGGGGGAAAACTTTTCCAGATGGGTGGTGACCATGGCGGCCATTTTGAAGTTGACCATTTAAGATCCAACTTTATTTTTTTCAGTGGGAAGAGGGTCATGTGACACATCAAACTTATTGAGAATTTCACAAGAAAAACAATGGTGTGCTTGGTTTTAACGTTTTAACGTAACTTTATTCAGTTTAAGGGCAATGGTACCAAATACTAATGAAATATATGTAAACTTTAGACTTTCCAGTAAGTTATAACAATGCCTTAAAACATTCTCTCTCTCATTATTCTGGCATTTGGCAAATATTAAAAATTATGGTAATCCTAACTGACCTAAAACGGGAAAGGTTTATTCTGATTTCATATCAGATATTGAGAAAAACATGCATATGTGTCTTTTTATATAGTGTATGTAAACTTCTGGTGTGTTTTTAACATACACACAATTTTGTAACATTGCAACATTGTTTAATTGTGGCTCAATCATCACAAAACTACCAATTATTTGTAATAAATGTCTTGCAGAAAAGTAAATGTAGTGGAGAGAAGATTTCCCTTTTTCGGCGCTTCCAGAGGATAAGGATGGTATTGGTTACAGATGAATTCTTTTCTCAAAATCAGAATTATTCGGACACTATACTAAGAGCAAACTTAGTAGTTTGTGCTTAGTATAGTGTCCGAATAAATCTGATTATGAGAAAAATAATTAATCTGTAACCATCCTTATCCTCTGGAAGCACTGAAAAAGGGAAATCTTCTCTCTACTACAATATCGAACATGTAAGCCTTATACCAGGGCTGACATAATTCCTGCATTTGTGCTGCAAACCAGAGGATTGCAAAGAGCCGATCCACTATATGAATCATTTGAGTGAAAATACAAGACATCTAAAGGGTGAGTGCAAAAAAACAAAAATTGTTGTGGCAAATGCATATATTCATCTACACTTAGACTCTGCACCCCTTGTCTCCCCTTTTATCCTTCTTTATATCACTGAGAAAAGTAAATGTACAATTCACAGTAGTTTCACTTTTTTTTTAACAAAACACGCTTTGTTTGGTTTAGGATAGTCATGGCGATGATTCTCCACACACTGGAGAATAAACTGTTTCTAGTCTTCTTGAGTGTTCTGTGACAAATTGAATGTACTCATAAGTGCAATGGAGCATTCGGTGGCATCATTCACGATTTTCAATCCGGCAACTTTTGAGGATGCTTCGGTGTAACTTGCAGTAGTGTGCCATAGACAAGGATCTTGATGAAGAAAATCTTGGTTTATTTCCAGTGCAATGAACATTTTTTTTGTGTTGAACGACAAGAGGTGATGAAGCTTCTTGTGTGACGCAAGATCCTTGGCAGACATTGCTGCATTCCTTCTGCAGAGCCAGGACCATCTCAACCTTTTCTGCGGTTGGAACCTCACTGTCAAAAAAAGCTTGACCCACCATAATCTCACTGAGGTACCACAAGTGTGTGTTGAAAGTTTTTATTGCTGCTTCAGCAACATGCACGTTGACTCCTTTGTATGCTACGAGTTCTTGTAGTAATGTCAAGTTATTTTGCGGTGATGTGTTTGGGATCTGACAGAGGTACCAAGCCTTCAAGTATAAGTGGACAGTAAAAGTGCAAAATTGACTGAGATTTTTTAACTCTGTCAAAGTTAAACGAAATTGGTGATGACACATGAAGATCTTCAGAGTGTATATCACTTTGGCCATTCATGGGGCCCGATGATAGGCGCCTCGATTATTCATGTGTATATCTCGGTTTGCCGGTGAACTAAGGAACAGGAGTGCCAGTTTTAACAATTCCTTGTAATCATCTCTTGGATGGAATTGTGCAAGCTGGTTCATGCAAAATTCAACTAGACACTCCTTAAATGGACCTAGCTCAGTTGAAAATATGTCATCTTCCATTGCAGTCAAAAACTTGGTTTTATCCAGTTGATTCCAGGCAGCCGAAAATCTCTTGAACAACTTTATATTTGGACCTGTTGATGCTGGCCACAATTTATCAAACACACTCGCAATAATTAGCTCATGAATTTGGTGCCTACACGAAAAACTTAGTAGTTCTTTCTGCAGTTTCTGTTGCAAGAGGATGCACACACCAGCCTTTGTCCCAGTGTTAATAGTGGTCATGTCAAATGACATAAACTTCACTTTATCCAAGTGCTGCCAATATTGAAAAACCTCAAATGCAGCCTTAGCTTGGGCTGCTCCTGTGCTGTTAGGTATCTCTGCGACTGACATCAACCTCTCAGTTCCTCCTCCTGACACTAGTACTACCAGTCACTCAGCAGTTTCATTACGGTTTTCTCGTCCAAGTGTACAGTTAGTGCACCACTGCTATCGAAGGAAGCTTTGATAGCATTTGCTGCAATCTCTTGATGCTGGCAATGAGCTTGTGTGATAGATTCCCTATTCAATGTGAGACTGTCTTGATCATGGCCAAGAGACTAAGAAGCAGCAGAAAGGAGGTATATCACTTTTCTATCACTGGTATTAGTTCTGTCTAGAGCTGCAGCAACTTCCGGAGTCACAATGTGGACAGGTCTTACCAACTTACGTTTCTTAGTACGAAAATGCCTTTTGCCCTCATCCCTATTGTTGTCGAAAGTGCCATTGTCACTGCAACTGCTACTACTACTGTAAAATTCAAACGATGCTGTTGACTGCTAAACTCGCTCAGTTTCCTTTCTTCTTAATTTCTCTGCCTTTAATTCTCTCATAAATCTTCTTCTCTCCACCTTGGCCAGCTTTCTGTCTAATGGTCTTATGCTTCCACGACAACCTTTTTCTTTTTGAGCAAGCAAGAAGTCACGGTCTTCCTGAAGTTTTATAAGTTTAATGGCATCAGCATGAGCGACATCAAACAAATCATCAAGTTTATTAACAAATTCCTTCTCCTTGGATTCTAGTGTTTTTGTTTGCCACTTAGCATTCTTCTTGAGACTCTTCCATTGACCAAACAGACTCTTCAACTTACTGACCACGTGATATTGTTGCCTTATCTGAATTCTTGGTTTACCCAGAACCAAAGTACTTCGTTGGCTGTGACGGTAGCACTGGTACATGTTGGTTGCCATTCTGTACAGTGCAGGAAAAAAAACCTGGCCAACACCTGCCAATTCGACAGCAGCTTAGAACCGGTATACTGCCTGCTGTCCCTCCAATTAACCACATTCCTCTAACACTGCAATTTAAAGATGCCATTTTTTTCTCACAACAGTAACTAACCCTGTATCATTGTAGAAAAAGTTATAAAGCCATTTCTAAAGGTTTGGGACTCCAGCGAGCCACAGTGAGAGCTATTATCAAAAATATGGAATAGTGGTGAACTTTCCCGGGAGTGGCCGGCCGACAAAAATTACCCCAAGAGCGCAGTGACGACTCATCCAAGAGGTCACAAAAGACCCCACAACAACATCCAAACAACTGCAGTTGCACTTGCCTCAGTTAATGTCAGTGTTCATGACTCCACCATAAGAAAGACACTGGGCAAACACGGCATACATGGCAGAATTGCAATATGAAAACCAATGCTGAGCAAAAAGAACATAAGGCTCATCTCAGTTTTGCCAGAAAACATCTTGATTGCCAAGACTTTTGGTAGAATACTCTGTGGACTGACAAGACAAAAGTTTAACTTTTTGGAAGGTGTATGTCCCATTTCATATGACATAGAATTAACATAGCATTTCAGAAAAGGAACATCATATCAACACTAAAATATGGTCGTGGTAGTGTGATGGTCTGGGGCTGTTTTGCTGCTTCAGGACTTGGAAGACTTGCTGTGGTATATGGAACCATGAATTCTGCAGTATACCAAAAAAATCTTGAAGGAAAATGTCTGGCCATCTGTTCGTGTCCTCAAGCTGAAGCACACTTGGGATATTCAGCAGGACAATGAGCCAAAACACACCAGCAAATCCACCTCTGAATGGCTTAATAAATACAAAATTAAGACTTTGGAGTGGCCTTGCCTAGTCAAAGTCATGATCTTAATTTGATTGAGATGCTGTGGCATGACCTTACACCTTCCAATGTGGCTGAATTGCATTAATTTTGCAAAGATGTGTGGGTCAAAATTCCTCCAGAGCGTTGTAAAAGACTCATTGCAAGTTACCACAAACATTTGATTGCAGTTGTTGCTACTATGGGTGCCCCAACCAGTTATTACGTTTAGGGGGCAATTACTTTTTCACACAGGGCCCTGTAGGTTTGTACTTATTTTTCCCTAAATAATAAAAACCTTCATTTAAAAACTGCATTTTGTGTTTACTTATGTTATCTTTGTCTAATATTTAAATTTGTTTTGTGATCTGAAACATTTAAGTGAGACACACATGAAAAAGAATAAGAAATCGGGAAAGGGGCAAACACTTTTTCACACCAGTGTATATACCGTATTTTTTGGACTATAAGACGCACCGGACCATAGGACACACCCCAAATTTTGGGGTGGAAAATAGGAAAAAATTTTTTTTCATAAGATGAGGTCCATCTTATAGTCTGATTAGGTATCTTACCTGGTGGGTGGTGGAGCAGGAGGCAGGGTCCTTCAGGAAACCAGCCCGGCGGAAGTGGAGGAATGCTGCGGACCTTGGATACATGGAGCCGGTGCTCCAGCAGCTGTGAGTTACGGTGATGGTGGAGCAGGATCGCAGGTCCCTCCGTTCCCTGCCTCAGGAACCTGGCGGCAGCAGAAGAGGTGAGATGTCAGTGTCTGGTTGGGGCCTGTGGACCGGCTGGGGCCTGTGGACTTGCCTGGGGCCTATGGACTTGCCTGGGGCCTGTGGACTTGCCTGGGGCCCCTGGGGCATGTGAGCTTGCCTGGGGCCTGTGGACTTGCCTGGGGCCTGGACCTGTGAGCGGCGTCCGGCAGTGAAGCAGAGCAGCCGGGGCCTGTGCCGTGCTGTGAGCGGTGTCTGGCGGTGTAGCAGAGCAACGTGTAGCAGCCACAAGTTTCAGCAGCAGCACCACCACTCCTAAACCATTGTGCCCCAATGAGAATAAAACAATGAAAAAAATACACATATTTGGTATTGCTGCTTTCAGAAATGTTCGGTCTATCAAAATATAAAATAAATAAATTTGATCTGTAAACGGCGTAATGGAAAAAACATTCAAAACACCAGAATTGTTTTTGATCGCTACAACATGGTAATAAAATGCAATAAGAGGTGATCAAAACATTGTATCTACCCCAAAATGGTATCAGTAAAAACGTCAGCATTGGGAATAAAAAATAAGCCCTCACACAGTCCTTATTCAGAAAAATGGAAACGCCACGGGTCTCGGAAAATGGCGACAAAAGCAAAAATTTTTTTTTCATACTAATGCCCATTTTTTTTTCCACCACTTAAATAAAAAAAACTATACATGTTTGCTATCTACATGCTCATACTGACCTGGAGAATCATATTGCCAGGTCAGTTTTACCATATAGTGAACATGATAAATAAAAAACCCAAAAAAACAATTGAGGAATTGCCCTTTTTCCCATTTTTCAGTAAACTACATGGTAAAATGAATGTCATTATTCAAAAGTACAACTTGTTTTACAGAAGACAATATTTCATACTTGATGGAAAAATAAAATGTTTTGGCTCTTGACAGAAGGGGAGTAAAAAATGAAAATGAAAAATAAAAAAAAAAGGAAAATGGCCCAGGGGTGAAGGAGTTAAAGTGTGTAAATTCATCAGGTGGGTCCCTGTTCAGAAACATGATTAACAAAGTAGCACTCTGTAACACTAAGTATGCGAACATGAAATATATTAAATATGAATAGCATTACTGCTGTAGAAAATAGAAATAAATGAGAAATCTTAGTGCATAAATTGGCCAATTCATGTGTACCTGGTAGCCACGATAAGGTGTTTCTCAAAATATCAGAACCCTATCAATGTGAATACCTCTCCAAGAGACATCTGTCTGCTTATGTATGGGATAATAAGATCCTGCTGTAATTAAAATTGCGTGTGGCATAGAGGCAGAGTGCTCAGTCAAAGCTTATACATAGAAACCAAAAAAATTACTGGCTACCAGGTACTCATGAATTGGCCAATTTATGTGCTAAGATTTCTCATTTATTTCTATTTTATACAGCAGTAATGCTATTCATATTTCATATATTTCATGTTCGCATACTTAGCGTTACAGAGTGCTACTTTGTTTGTTAGGTTATATGGAGATGGCTGCTCCTAGTAAGCACCTGTTCACACTTATTTCTTGTTTTGGAAGTGCCGGTCAGTTTTTTTTGTTTCTATGTATAAGCTTTGTCTGAGCACTCTGCCTCTATGCCTCAGTTATGTGCGTGGGGTTATATGGTGCTCTGCTTTCAGAGCTCTGGTAGATCTGCAACAGATAAAACAGTGATTTTATGAAAACTGCAGAAATTAGCGCAGTAAGTGGTACATCCCTGGAATCAGGGTTTCTGCCCTTACATCATGCTCATACATCATGCTGCTCTCAGATGAGATAGCAAGAAGCTGGTGACAGATTCCCTTTAAGACTTTTTATTTTAGATTGTACAATCGAAAAAACATAGCACATAAAACTAAATACAAATTGCTTAGTTCAAGTTGGAAAAATTGAAGCATCATATCACTTTTACGTTATTACAATGAAAACTTTGACAGCATCGACTACAGGGACCATAGTGTTGTGTATATTTCATGCTGTAAGATGGAAATGTAACCATAATATTTTCTATGTGGAATGCCATCAAGTGAAACTAAATTGCACAGGTTATTAACTGCAGTAAATGCTTTCTGTACTCTTTACAATAAAAGAACAGCTAAGAAAGGAATGTAATAGGGTGCTTACTGTATATATAGAAGCTGACAATGTTGTGATTCTAATGTGGGAGTAGTTAAATTCTCATGCATTTTCTTAGCTCACACTGTATGCAATAGCTTCTCCAAATCAATTCAATAAAAGTTTATGGCCATGGCAATTTGTACTGGCATTGTCAGGATATTAGAAGAAAAGCTAAATGGATTATGAAATAAGGTAAAAGGAAGAAACATAATAAAATGTGCTGTTAACAACAAGGTAAATTGGGGGGTGCAAACAAATCATTCCATGCTACAGATTTATGGATAGTATAATAATATATTGTGTGCATTGAGATGGCTTATTACCCTTTGCAGATCTGAATTTACAATTTCTACTATCATTATTTTTTTATATTGACTTTTTGTCTTTTAACTTAAAGAAGTAGTCCAGCATTTTTTTGCACATATAAATCTCACTCACCTTATGTATTCTCATGGTTTAATTTGTTTTATTCCACCTGAGTGACATTCTTCCTATTCCTTATAGGAGGTTGAGTCATGTAATTCAATGCCTGACCACCTCTTCAGCACATGGGCTAATGTTTAGACAGGAAGTCACTCTCTAACTTCCTGTGATCTACAGGATGAAATCATCACCTAACAAATCCCTTCTGGCTGCTCTCATACACCTTCCTTTCCCAAACAGCTCTGCCCTCCTCGTCACTCTGGTCAACTGCATATCCTAACATGCAGCTATGGGTGAAGAAACTATCTAAAAGAAAAGTTATCTTTGTTACCCATAGCAATCAATCATAGAGAAGCTTTAATTTTATATTCTAATATAATAATAAAGTAAGTGACATGGGCTCAAGCTTTATCACATAGCATTCACTAAGACTGCTGGCTATGTCAGGGGACAACAGTTCTATGTCACTGACCTATTACTGGCTGCCACTAGATAGGTGCAAGAGCAATATGATAAGACTGTGGCATCATGGGAAATGTAGTCTGCATTATGGGAACCATATTATAGAGATAGATGCAATCAAGATGGCTGAAAGCCTAGACATGGCACATTGATTAAAAATGGTATAAACAAGTCACATACACATATAAGAGCCATATTTTTTTAAATAGCTTATCTAAACTATATGCAGTAGGTGCTGGAGTGCTTCTTTAACTACATATTCAGACCATTATCCATTACATCAGTAATTCCCAAACTTATTAGCAAGATTTTTCAACTGTGAATGAAGACAAACTCAATTTTACCTTAAAGAAGCATTTTGTAGAGATCGGAAAAGCTAAAATTCTAGACAAAAATTACTGACAGGTTTACTTTCCCCATGCCAAGCATCCATGAGGAGGCTGAAATCAGTTTGTCATTCTTATTGTAAAAGTAATTAATGTTGCCATTGGTTCTTTTTGGGTAATCGCTGACCAAGTTCCTGGAAACTCTGTATGGGAAACACTGTAATAGAAAAATAAGTGTTGTATTACAGGATGTGCAGAACAATGGCTTTAATGGAAATTAATAGATAGTTCTCTTTAGAAATCAGAATGTGTAAACATGATCTTAGAAGAAAAAAACATTAGATCGTTACTGGTCAACTAAATAATTAAAAAATAGTTTATGGTGGAACGTAAGGCAGTCCTGGTAACTTCTCTTTGTGACATATTGCTTGTGCCAGTGCTATGTAGCAGGCATTTATGTGCACTCACTTTACTTGGGCGAACCTCGGACAAACGGAAAGATATGAAAGTTCAGCAGCCAAATAGTGACTGCTGATTGGCTGCAGTGCTTATGCGTCATAACAATGTCATACGGGCCCCGAGACTGGTACCGACATCACTGGAATGGCGCCGGTGCAGGAGGTAAGTATATGCTATTTTTATTTTACAATAGGGAGTACTTTTTTTTAAAAAAATGGGGTTGTCCATGTAGTGGTAACCCCTTTAGTTTCAAAACAAACCATAATAAAAAAAATTGTAAGAAAAGGAAAAGCAGTTGACAATACAACAAGTGCCTCTGAACTATCATTCCCAACAAAGTAAATCTTAATTGCCTTTCATTTCCTTTTTTGTGCTTTAATCTTATAGGATTTTCTTCTTTCTCCTCAGGCAATGCTATCTATATCGCACACTGCAGGAAATAAAAATAATGCAACATAGGTATCATAAAAATAAATAGCAGAGATATGAATCATCATATGTAGCAGAGAATGAAGGAGATAAATCCATAATTCTACACATAAAGATAATACAAATGTGCATATATCAGTATCACAAAAATTTCTGGTTATATTGTCAAAGCAGTAGGGGAGTAACAAGCAATAAAAATTTTTGCAATATTAGAAATGTATTGGCTCCAATACATGTGTTATGCTTAAATTAACTGATAGTATCTAGAAAAAGATTAGTGAATAAGAGCAAGGAAAAATTTTCTGGAGTAGAAAAGGTGAGCGCTACCACGAGTCCCATTTAAAGCCAAAAGTAAAGCATCCTGAGTATTAGATCTGGCTAAAAAAATCTAAAAACACTGAAACGGCAAACTTTGTGAGAACCAAGCACTATATATTTTTTTAGATGTACCCATGCTTTATGTGGGTGGTTCATAGCTAATCTTAAACACCCCCAATCTCACATTCATATCATACATCACCTCTAATAATAACTCTAAATATTCTACTTAGTATTTAATAATAAACACTACAGATTATCCATATAGTGGTACAATATAGGTATATTCAGTAATTGACATTTTGTAAAACATTCATATATTAATGCACTAGTCGTAAAATTTGCTTCTCAAATAGTCAGAAATGTTATTAATACATATTCAGAAAATCGTTTCTTCAGTTCAGACCTTGTGATCTTCTTGTATTTAAAGTAAGAAGACTATAAATGTGCTTCTTTAAGCTCTATTTGTTGTTCCAGGTACTGCCTATATATGGTTTATCCATATGGTTTATCATTAGGAGGCTGCTAGAACTCTCCTGTTAGGTTTTTTCTATTTTGCTGGTCACATGACCTTTTTGCCTATTTAATCCTGCTCCGCCCTTCTGGCCTTGCTGGACTTCATTGTCATTTCTACTCTTAAGGTAGCCAGGTGCTTTGTAACCTTTCTCAGTCAGTTTAGCTAGGTCTTTTGACCTTTATGTTCTATGTTGTGTGTTTGTCTTTTTACTGCTACAATTTCTGCTAGGAGGTGTCCATCTTTTTCCCAGTCCCTAGTTCTTGTAGGGATCCCTCCCTCACATCTATAGGTCTTTGTTCAGACTAGCTGAGGACTTTAGCGGGTCTGATCGCAGGATCAGGTTCCCCGTTACATCGTAGGGATCTAGCTTAGTTCTATTGTAGGGACAGGTCTCCTGTCTTTCCTTAGTGCTTGTAGCCTATCATAACAGTAAGTCCAGCCCAAAAATATCTCTAAGGAAAGACCTCCAGTTTCCATCATGGTGTCGGTTCAGGATTTGGCTCAACGCCTGCAGGGACTCTCTCTGGAGGTGGCCGAGCTCCAACAACACGTGAGTAGCTGTTCTGGAGCACATTTTGTGGAGCCAAAGGTACGATTGCCTGATTTATTTTTTGGTGAGCAACAAGATTTTTTTTCCTTTTAAAAATGCTTGTTTATTGTATTTCCGTTTGAGACCCAGATCCTCTGGGGATGAATCACAGCGCATAGGGTTCATAATGTCACTTTTGCGCAAAGAACCTCAGGGATGGGCCTTTTCTCTCCAACCTAGTGATCTGTTCTTTAGATCAGTGGATAGTTTTTTTTCTGCTTTGGGGTTGTTGTATGATGATCCTGATCGTGTCTCATCAGCTGAGACGGAATTGAGACTTTTGAGACAGGGATCAGGTAATGTGGAAAATTATTGTACTCAGTTCTGTCGGTGGTCTGCTCAGGTGGGGTGGAACGATTCAGCTCTGAAAAGTTTGTTTCTTGCTGGGCTAGGTGAAAGGGTTAAAGATCTGCTCATTGCTTATCCTACACCTGCGAACTTGCAGGTGGCAATGCAATTAGCTACACGGGTGGACAGGAGACTGCGTGCAAGGGTTAATGAGAGTAAATCCTTTGCCATGTCAGCTCCTAGTCTTGAGAGGGTCTGTACTGACATTGGAGAGCCGATGGAGATTGGGGCGATGTCACCCCGCTCTCAGGAAAAAGACCGCAGGTTTTCTGAAGGTTTGTGCTTTTATTGCGGAAAATCTGACCACTTTATTAAGAACTGTGAGCTTCATTTGAACAAAGAAAAAAAAAAGGTCAGTTACGCCCGTATTGCCTGTTTAAATTCTAAGGGGTATTTCTTTCTGGAAGCACCTCAGTCCAGGAGGAATTGATTGAATTTCAGGTATTTGTGGATTGTGGTTCTACACTCAATGTGATTGACAAGGGATTTTTGGAAAAACTTAAATTAAAACCCAAACCTTTGTCATCCCCTATTGCCGTGGTTTCTGTCGATGGCTCTCCCTTGAAATGTGTTACTCACAAGGTTTATGAATTTCCCCTCACTATTAATGGTATTCACCAAGAAAATTTGGATTTGGTAGTATTAAATAATTTGCCTTCTCCAGTAATTTTGGGGTTACCCTGGTTAAAATTGCACAATCCTGTACTGGATTGGTCTACTAATGAAATTAAGTCCTGGAGCCCTAAGTGTTATGACAAGTGTTGTAATGGGAGCATTGCTGCTGTGGATAAAGGGGAATTACCTGTACCTATTCAGGATTTTTGGAAAGTTTTTTCTGAGGAGGAGTCGCAAATTTTGCCTCCCCATAGAGACTATGATTGTACCATTGAATTTGTCCCTGGAGCGACTCATCCTAAAAGTCATTTATTTAATCTTACTATTCCTGAGAGAAAGGCTTTAGAGGAATACATACAGACGAGTTTGGCCGCCGGTCATATCAGGCCCTCTAAGTCACCTGTGGCTTTTGGATTTTTTTTTGTTAAAAAAAGGACGGCGGTTTACGTCCTTGTCTGGACTTTCGCGAGATTAATAAAATTACTGTACGTAATCCCTACCCACTGCCATTGATTCCTGATTTGTTTAACCAGTTAGTGGGGGCCAAGTGGTTCTCTAAAATTGATCTCCGGAGGGCATACAATTTGTTGCGCATGAAGGAGGGCGATGAATGGAAGACTGCTTTTAACACTCCTGTGGGTCATTTTGAGAATCTGGTTATGCCTTTTGGTCTTACCAATGCACCAGCATTTTTTCAGAATCTTATTAATGACATCCTTAGACCTTTGATCGACAAAAATGTGGTTGTGTATTTGGATGACATTTTGATTTATTCGCCTGATCTGGAGTCTCATTGGCGGAGCGTACATGAGGTATTACAGTTATTAATTGACAATTCGCTTTTTGCTAAGCTAGAGAAATGTGAGTTCGCTGTACAGAGAATTAGTTTTTTGGGCTACATTATGTCCAGTGAGGGCTTTGAGATGGACCCGGTGAAAGTTCAAGCTGTGCAGGAATGGCCTAGGCCTATTGGTTTGAAATCGATACAGAGGTTTTTGGGTTTCGCCAATTATTACAGAAAATTCATTAAAAAAATTCTATTATTGTTAAACCACTGACCAATCTCACCAGGAAAGGTGCTAATATGGTTCAGTGGACTACTGAGGCCATTGAGGCGTTTGTGTTTCTAAAGGAGAGGTTCAGCTCTGCCCCCATCCTTATGCAGCCTGATGTGACTAAGCCGTTTTTGGTTGAGGTTGATGCTTCTTCTGTGGGGGTCGGAGCGGTGTTGTCTCAGGAAAACAAGGATGGAGTACATCCCTGTGCCTTTTTTTCAAAAAAATTTTCTGAGACTGAACTTAATTACGATATTGGTAATCGGGAATTGCTGGCTATTAAACTCGCATTTGAACACTGGCGTCATCTCTTGGAAGGTGCTGAATTTCCCATTCAGGTTTTCACTGATCATAAAAATCTGATCTATCTTGATGCTGCCAAGCGCTTGAATGCCCGTCAGGCTAGGTGGGCACTTTTTTTTCGCGGTTTAATTTTTCCGTTACTTACATCCCGGGTACCAAGAATGTTAAAGCTGATGCGTTGTCTCGCAGCTTTTCTCCCATGGTCGGTGCTGAGGAGGAGGAGAGCATTTTACAAGAAGGTGTTGTGATTGCTGCATTGGACTCCGTTTTGGAAGATGAGATTCTTAAAGCACAGGAGAATGCCTAATCTAACACTCCCCATGGGAGGTTGTTTGTGCCTAGGACCTTTAGGAGAGATTTGTTTGTTGAGTGTCATGAGTCTCGGTTGGCAGGTCATCCAGGAATTTCTGAGACCTAGAGACTTGTGGGTCGCAGTTTTTGGTGGCCTGGATGGCAGAAGGAAGTCATTAAGGGGGTGCGTCAATGTACTGTGTGTGCTAGATCTAAGTCTTCTCATACTCCTGCTGCGGGGTTGCTTTGCCCTCTGGAGGTTCCTAGTGCACCTTGGACACATCTGGCTATGGACTTTATTACTGACCTTCCCTCCTCTGAGGGTTTCACGGTCATCTGGGTGGTCGTGGACCGTTTTAGCAAGATGTGTCACTTGGTTCCCTTCATCAAACTGCCCTGCGCTAAGACACTCGCTAAGGCCTTTGTCAAGGAAATTGTCAGACTCCATGGTGTTCCTACTGACATTGCTTCTGATAGGGGACCTCAGTTCGTGGCTCATTTTTGGCATGCCTTTTGTGACAGGTTGGGAGTTCATTTGTCGTTTTCATCTGGATATCATCCTGAGTCTAATGGCCAGACAGAAAGGAAGAATCAGGATGTTGAGCAGTTCTTGCATTGTTTTGTGGCAGACAATCAAGAGGGGTGGTCTGAGTTTCTGCCGCTTGCTGAATTTGCTCTTAACAACCATACATCCTCTTCTGCTGGAGGTTCGCCTTTTTTTTGGTGTTCTGGGAGACATCCGTCTTTTGGGTCATTCTCCAAATTGGTATCGGCTGTGCCTGAGGAGGAGAGTTTTTCCGGTGATTTGGAGAGGGTTTGGACGGATGTGCGTGGTAATCTTCAGGAGGCTAACAAAATATCTAAGAGGTACTTTGACAGGAAATGTCAAGAGGTTTTGTTTACTGTTGGTGAAATGGTTTGGTTGTCCTCTAAGAATCTGCGGTTGGGGATTCCTTCTAAAAAATTGGGTCCCAAGTTTGTAGGGCCCTTTAAGGTGCTTCAGGTAGTTAACCAATCTGCTGTTAGGTTGGAGGTTCCTACCTCCTGGAAGATTAATCTGGTGTTTCATGTTTCTCTATTGAAAAAAGCTGATGTGTCAGATAGAGATGCCACTGCCACTGTTCCTCCGGTGGTGGAGGACGGGGAATATGAAATTTCCCGCATCCTTAATTCTAGACGGTATAGGGGGAGTTTGCAGTATCTCGTCGCTTGGAAGGGTTTCGGTCCCGAGGATAACTCATGGGTGAGGGCGGATGATGTTTCTGCTTCCAGACTTGTCAGAGCGTTTCACAGGAGCTTTCCTGGTAGGCCTGGTCCTAGGGGATCCGGAGGATCCTTTTAGAAGAGGGGGTACTGTTAGAACTCTCCTATTAGGTTTTTTCTATTTTGCTGGTCACATGACCTTTTTGCCTATTTAATCCTGCTCCGCCCTTCTGGCCTTGCTGGACTTCATTGTCATTTCTACTCTTAAGGTAGCCAGGTGCTTTGTAACCTTTCTCAGTCAGTTTAGCTAGGTCTTTTGACCTTTATGTTCTATGTTGTGTGTTTGTCTTTTTACTACTACAATTTCTGCTAGGAGGTGTCCATCTTTCTCCCAGTCCCTAGTTCTTGTAGGGATCCCTCCCTCACATCTATAGGTCTTCGTTCAGACTAGCTGAGGACTTTAGCGGGTCTGATCGCAGGATCAGGTTCCCCATTACATCGTAGGGATCTAGCTTAGATCTATTGTAGGGACAGATCTCCTGTCTTTCCTTAGTGCTTGTAGCCTATCATAACAGAGGCATCACCCCTTACACCTCATCAACAAATGTTTGCTGTAACATCTCTTAAATGTTGTGCCTTTTGTCTTATCAATTAATTTGTAATATGCCTGAAGAAGGATCGTCTGTGTTCTGAAAACTTGCATATATATATTTTTTTCTGGTTAGCCAATAAAGGTATCACTCTGAGAATACTTTTGTCATTTTTGGGCATAAAAGTATTTGCACCCATTTTTCTGGCTAACACGGTACCACAATATAACTTTGTATTGTACATCAACAGTGACGAAACAATGATTTATGAATTTTACCAGGAAATTCTTCTAAAGGAAACTGTCAAGTCATCTGTCTATGAGTTGAATCTCAAGAAAACATTGGGCATGCAACAAGACAATGACCCAAAGCATACAAGTTGTTTGACAAAACAATGATTAACAAAGAATAAAGTAAAAGTTTTGGAATGGCCAAGCTAAAGTTCTGACCTTCATCCTATAGAAATGTTGTAGGACCAGAAGCAGGTAGTTCATAGTAGAAAGCCCACCAAAATAACAGAGTTGAAGCTGTTACTGTAAGTAGTGAGGAATGGGCTAAAATTTCTCAAAGCCAACGTGCATGACTAATCAACAATTCCTAGAAATATATACAGGAAACTTCTCTGTCACATCAACCCAAAGCCAGTTCTTGCATACATACTTAATCTTATATATGTCCTGATCTCTAATCAACTATTCAAAATAATCAAATAGTTAAGAAAAAAAATATCAGGTTGTTAGCCAGGTATGATATGTGCTGTTACTGTATAGATGATTGTCAATAAATAAGCAAAACATTCATTTTCTCAACCGTAATCCCTCTAGGTCCATTTTGTAATTTACACAGCTTTTCACTTTTTAACAACTTTGGTATTCTGTTAATGAAAATCTGTTAAATATAGCTCTGAACACTGCACAGCAGCAGAGATTGTACATTTACATTCTCTCATTATCTTCAAACATGTTCTTCAGAAATTATTTGGGCACAAAAAAAATATTTACATTTGGGTTAAAACAAATCTATTAAACCCAGAAATATCATATACTCACCACTCACCCATCACATACTCAAGAATATTCATATAAAACTTTTTTCTTTGCATGTTTCAAGGGCATAACCAGGCTTGGAATTCCCTGCCGGGGTACAAGGGAATTCACCAATAGGCTTTTGAGCATATGGGGGACCTACTAAAACTGTTGCTGTTTTCAGCATGTGTGTTCCTGAATGTGAATGCCACTGGCCTATCTGAGACCACCAGCTGATGTCGGCATCCCATCCGCTGCAATAACATCACTACATTGCCCACCAGCCTTAAGATATTGAAGAGAAAGGAAGAGCTGCTCGTCTTGATAGTGGGGACAGGTGTCACGGGTGTGTCAGAGGTGACAGACAGTCGCTCTGCAGTGAGTTGTAGGACATTTCTATGTTTGGCATTGCAGACAGTTTCTTAGATAAGAGGCTGTCTTTAGGACTGAGCGGCTACCTCTCTCTTGCTTAGCTCTCGGGCCTGGGTGTTATATATACCTGGTGTGTCTGAGAGGGAGTCGCCGGCTATATCCATTTCTACTTGTGAAGCTTAGCAGGAGCAGTACTTCGTCCTCTCTGGAGCTTGAGGCCGTGTGCTTATTTGGAGTTCATCTAAAGCTAAGCCATTTCCCATATTTTGTCCACCCTTGTTGTCTATAGAGTTTAGTGGAGGTTGATTAGTGCTCATCTTCTTCCATCCCTAGCCGTAGCCATACGTCAGGGAGAGTAGGGCGAGGCACGCGTGTGTCTATTACTGAGGAGGTAATATAGGGACATTAGCGGAGACAGGGTGACGCTAGAGCAGACTAGGAGGTCTCTACTTCCCTCTTTCCCTAATGTCTGGGCTCCCTTTCCCTTTTCCCTCTGTGTTGCACTAAGTCTTTCCCACACCAGGCGTGACATAATAGCCGACCGAGCAAGTTTTGAAAGGAAAAAAAAAACAAAACAAGAAACTGACATTTTGTTTTTGTTTTTTTTCTTTGTGTGTTTTTGGGGCGTGCAATTTTTTTTTTTTTTTCCTTTCTCCCTTGGTTATGGGTTCAGTTGCAGAGCTTGCAGAGTGGCGGCACAGGCTGTCTATGGAGGTGAATGACCTCCGTGGTGAGGTACAGCAGCACCATCAGCGGTTATAGGTTGCCAATGTGGGGGTCTCTGCAGGTAGGCCTGTCCAGCCTGAACCCAAGTTTGCCCTCCCGAACAGGTTTTCAGGAGGTAGGGACAAGTTTTTTGTATTTAAGGAGGCATGCAAATTGTATTTAAACTTCGTCCCTACTCCTCCAGTAATGAGGAACAACAGGTTGGTATTGTGATCTCTCTATTGCAGGGCGATCCTCAGTCAAGGGCGTTTTCGTTACCGCAGGACTCGGTTTGTCTCCAATCTATGGAGGGTTTTTTCGGAGCTCTGGCCCTCATCTATGATGATCCTGACCGAGTCGCCTTGGCTGAGTCTAGGCTACATCGCCTTCAGCAGGGGATTCAGTCAGTGGAAACATATAGTAGTTCGGAATTCCATAGATGGGCAACAGATTTCAAATGGAATAACTCAGCCCTTAAAAGTCAATTTTGTGAGGGGCTTACTGAAAGGTTGAAAGATGCCTTGGCTGTATATGAAACTCCTCAGTCCTTGGAGGCTGCCATGTCTTTGGCTATACATCTTGATAGATGCCTTCGGGATAGACGGGTGCGACCACCTTTTCCGGGGCCTTCTTGCCGGTGTTGTGCACCTCTGCCTGGGGAGCGGTCTGGGGGTGAACCAGTACTGGTGGAGGTGAAGGAAGCCATGCAGTTAGGGGGTGTCTCTACATCATACATCTCCCTAGAGATTCGCAAGAAAAAAGGCATATGTTTTTTGTGGGGAAAAAGGGACACTTTGTTGAGACCTGTCCTTCAATTCCTAAACAAAAGGAGACTCGATTAACTCTCGGTAGTCTGGAGTTGGATAAGCAAGGGGTGCATATTTGGCCAAACTGCAGTTCTCGCTTTGTCCTGACAGCAGAGGTGGAGCCAGAGAGAGCAAAACCGAAAAAATTTCTGTGTTTGTTGACAGTGGAGCCGGAGTCAGCATGGTTGATGCTGAGTTTGAGAAAACTCATGGTCTTGCTTGCTGTGCATTAGCTGAACCTATTCCCATCTTTGCCATTGACTCGCACAGAAAGCATTTACTCAGATTGTACATAATGTAAAACTGAGGGTGGGGTCAGTTCATTGAGAAATCATCCCTTGCTATGTGCTGGACAGTCTTCCCACTCCGATTGTCTTGGGTATACCCTGGCTTGTTAAACATAATCCATTGGTGGATTGGCAAGCCGGGGAGATTATTGAATGGGGAAATTACTGCCATGAGAACTGTCTAGATATTTCCATTGCTACTGTCTCTATGGAAATATTACCTGCTTTTCTGTCTGGTTTTGATTATGTTTTTTCTGAGAAGGGGTGTCAGGATTTGCATCCTCATTGTGCTTATGACTGTCCTATTAACCTGACCCCTGGAGCTAGACTACCGAGGTCCACACTGTATCATTTTTCTGGCCCTGAGAGATAAGCCATGAAGGATTTCATTGCGGAAAGTCTGGAAAAGGGACATATCAGACCCTCATCTTCGCCCGAGGTGGCAGGGTTCTTCTTTGTGAAGAAAAAAGATGGCGGTCTATATCCCTGTTTAGATTTCAGGGAATTAAATCAAATTACCATCCTTGATCCATACCCTCTTCCTCTGATTCCTGATTTGTTCAGCCAGGTTGTGGGAGCTAAGGTATTCTCCAAGTTGGATATAAGGGGAGCCTACAATCTGGTTAGAATCAGAGAAGCGGACGAATGGAAGACAGAGTTCAATACCCCGGAAGGACATTTCGAGAGTCTGGTTATGCCTTTTGGTTTGACCAATGCACCTGCGGTATTCCAGCATTTCATAAATTATATTTTCCATCATTTGATGGGGAGGTTTGTGGTGGTCTATCTGGACGATATTTTTCGCTTATTCACCTGATGCTGAGACTCATCGGTGGCATGTTAGGCTGGTGCTCCAGATATTAAGGGTTAAGAAACTTTATGCCAAACTAGAAAAATGTGTTTTCGCTGTTCAGGAGGTGCAGTTTTGGGGGTACTTGTTGTAATTTTCAGGTTTTCGGATGGATCCAGAGAAGATCCGTGGAGTTCTTTACTGGGAATGTCCCGAGAACCTGGAGGCTCTACAATGTTTTCTGGGCTTTACTCATTTTTACAGGACATTCATCCAAAATTACTCTGTTATAGTTAAACCCCATACTGACATGACTAGGAACGTGTGTTGCACTGAGTCTTTCCTATAACTGGCATGACAACAGGTAAGAGGAATTGTTTTTTTTATTGTTATGTGAAAAGTACCAGAATGGGGGATATTATTAGTGTATTAGGGCTAAAATGGGGGTCTTTATTACTACATTGGGCAACAATAAGGGACGTTATCATTGTATTGGGGTCAGAATGGTTACATTATTACAATATGGGGGCCAGACTTTAATACTATATTGGGGCTAGAATGAGGGACACTATTACTGTATTGGGATCATAATGGGGGTGTTATTACTGAATTGGTGTCCGGATGGGGGATATTATTTCTATATGGAAGTCAGAATGGGGGATATTATTACTGTATGAAGACCAGAATATGGTACATTATTACTTTATTAGGTACAGAATAAGTGACATTATTACAACATTGGAGTAAGAACAGGGGACATTATTACTATGCTGCTGATAGAATATGGTAAATTATTTCTATATTTGGGCCAGAATATGGGACATTATTACTGTATGAGGCCAGAATGTGGGATAATATTATTGTATTGGGTCAAAGATGAAAGATATTATCATTTTTTGAGGGCCAGACAAGTGGACATTATTACTATGCTGGTGCTAGAAATGGAGGATATTATTACTATAATGGAGTGCATTGTTATTATATTAGGACCAGAATATTGGGCATCATTACTATATTGGGGCCAGAATAGAGGACATTTTTACTGTATGGGGCCAAATTGGGGACATTATTACTGTATGGGGCCAGAATGAACTTTATTCATTTTCCATTAAATGTCATACAACGTGATTGCAAACAAGATAAAATCCATATTTTCATGTAGCAGTAGTGTGGGTCTCTAGTATTAATTCGAACTGTTGGCCCTAAGTACCCCAGTCCAACACTGAACATAGCTACAAAGGGTGCAGAATTACAAGTTATACCCAGCACACATAAAAAGATGCCAATATCATAAATAGCACATGAAATATGAAAAGACTTGTTATCGATTTCGCATTAGGGTACAGTACTCAATGCACAATGAAAGTAGTCCCCCATATAGACCCCTAGAGGATACATCTACTATTTTAGTATTTAGTTATGTCAGTATAGAGACAGTCCTTGTCTCAGCTCTTGCTCCCAATGATTTTCCTTTAATTTTTCCATTCCAGTGTCTTTTCACCTTCTTTTCACGTTCCATGGCTGTAGAAAAAAAATGAGAGACTTTTCCAAACTGCCACCAAATGGCAACCCTCTCATTTTATCAGTTTTAGTCTCTTCAGCTTTTGAGTAGTGGTAATGCATTGAAAGCTGATACTGGCACCACCCAAAATCTCAGTATAGCCCCTGCAAGTCTCAAGACCCAGCATGACAGAGGCTCCAATTGATTCTCGCAGCTAGAAAACTGTATAATGGCTACTGTATTAGCCCCCAAACTATTTAATATGCCTACACATTATAAGGGCTCCCCCAGTTCCTAAAATGTATGAAGCCCCCCCAATGTTTCAGGGTCCCCCATTGTTTTTGATGCCCCCACACGTTTTAATCAAAATAAAAAATATTATATACTGATCTAATCCAGGGTCCTGACGAGTCCTCCAGGCTGACCAATGCACTGTCAACGCGCCGACGCACACACAGGACGACACATAGTCGTGGCACGATAACGTCACCGCTCCAGGACACTGACATCTTGTGCGTGTGTCGGCGCCTCGGCCGTTCTGTAGACCATAGGCTTAAAGTGACCCGCGGTCTACAGAACGGAGAGTGATAGTACAGGGAGACTATGTCTCCTAGCTCTACTGTGGGGCTTAACTGCATCAATGTACTGCACATGTCAATACAGTTAAAGGTAGTGCAGCTCCGGGTGGGACCCTCTGAGCGCGGGGACCAGGGCGGCCGCACCCTCTGTCTTTCCCAGCAGCTAAGTTACTGATGCCCTCGTATGTCTCATTCCATTTCCTTACTGCTAATCATTCTTTTGTAATCCCTTCCTCTACTAGTGTTTTCTTTATTCTATTTTGGCTTTTTAGTTAAACATGCAAAGTGGGTGTCAACATATCAAGACACTTTCCTGTTCTTGCTGCTTGCCTGTTTTTTTATAATCTTTCCTTTTATTATTATTTAACGATTCTCTCCTTTCTCCCTTTTTTCCTTCCTTTCTTTTTTCATTCTTCCTTCCTTGATTTTTTTCTTCCCATTATCCACATCCTTGCCAATAAGACACCTTTGCAGGTCACTTTTACTTTAACAAAGTTGATGTTGGGATGGCTATGATGATTTCAAATCAGTCAAGAATAATTCTCTGGACATCAATCCATTTTTACTCATCAGTCTAATAATGCCATCCAACACAAGCCAGTTTCAAGAATATCTCCTTCTGTGGCAGCTCTAGGCCTATCTCCCTAATCAAGTGTAATGTTAAAATAGCATATTTTCAAAACGTATTGCAAGTAGGCTACAAGTGAGTCATTATGACCTAGGAGAAAAGTTAGATGTAACACTATTAGGTCAAATATTCTCATGGCGTATGCTTGACCAAAAAGCCTTCCATTTTGTCTTCTTTCGTTTAAAGCTGATAATTCATTTTATTGAGAAAATTGTAGGTTCATTGATTTCTCATTACAGCTGATGACACTGGATTCATTGCTTTGGGGCAGAATCATGTCCTTTTATAGTGAGCCTTTGGCACAAGATTGTGAAAATGGCCTTTTAACCACTCCATTAATATTATAAGTGTAACTTGTCAGGGCTGCCCACTTTTTCCTTTGCTTATGCAAATCCCGATAATAGATAGAAGTTTGTTACCTCCCTTTATTCACTATATATTGTCAATCCTAGGATTACCTTGATGGCTTAATTAGAATGATTTGACAGACTAAGTGATTTTAACATTAATTACACAAAAACAGAGGACGTAAATGTGTCTCAGGGATGATCCGTATATTTAGCTGCTGTATTTCCCTTTAAATGATGCTTCACCACGGAATAAATATTTTGGTATGTAATTACCTCAGGACCTAAATCCCCTCATTAACTAAATAACCTTACTTTACTTTTACTTAGGAGGACGAAAGCCTCTCACCTCCAGAATTGTGTGTTGTGTCTTTTTCTGCTTTGGTACAATTACTGTACGAATGATAAATGTTTGTATCCTTTTTTGTACTTGTTCCAAATGCAATCTATTTTAGACGCAACGTTTTTATTCAAGTCCAATTGAAGTTCAATAGCTAGGTCAACTTCAATTAACCTAAACAGCATGGTGACAGCGGATTTTCTGACCTTAGACTTTATTACATCGCTGAATTTTATTACAATGGTACACTTGGTGACTTTTACACTTCTCCATTTAAGAGCTTTGGATCAAATTTCTAGATGCACTTTGTTGTACCTTTGGTATTTGTTACTTTTGCCAGCTTTCCCTAATGCCAGGTCAAAATATACAGATCTGTATGATTTGAAAATAGGTAATATTTGGTAGAACTGTACTTTTGATTCCAATACTTAATATCTGTAGTTCTTTGATTCCAATACTCAATATCTGTAGTTCTTGCCAGCACTGAAGGTAACCCACTATCTCACTTGGCTCACTGAGGATTGCCCTTGCATTCGTAATTTATTGTCTTGATCAGTTGTAGGACCTTTATCTAGGCTATCTTGCCTCTTCTTGGATCAGTTATTTTCCTGGTGGAATATGAACAATATACTGTATATACTGTGTGTGTATACATATATACAGTATATATAGATAGATAGATATACACACACATTTATACTCTGCTCAAAAAAATAAAGGGAACACTTAAACAACAGAATATAACTGAGTAAATCAAACTTCTGTGAAATCAAACTGTCCACTTAGGAAGCAACACTGGTTGACAATCATTTTCACATGCTGTTGTGCAAATGGAATAGACAATAGATGGAAATTATTGGCAATTATCAAGACACACTCAATAAAGGAGTGGTTCTGCAGGTGGGGACCACAGACCACATCTCAGTACCAATGCTTTCTGGCTGAGGTTTTGGTCACTTTTGAATGTTGGTTGTGCTTTCACACTCGTGGTAGCATGAGACAGACTATACAACCCACAGAAGTTGCTCAGGTAGTGCAGCTCATCCAGGATGGTGTTATGATCGGCAATCAAGTACTAAGGAAAGAAGGGGAAAGCTCTCCCTACAGTAATACTAAGCTGAATCCCTATGATGTAGCGGGCTGCCTGTTCCTAGCGAACAGACCCGCCTTTGTCCTAGGCTAGTCTGAACGAAGACCTATAGAATAAAGGGAAGGGGTCCCTAAAAGAACTAAGGACTGGAACAAAAATGGGACACCTCCTGAACAGAGAAGGTTGATGCAGAACACAAAAGATAAACTGACAAAAAGGTACTAGAGGTTCCAAAACGACCAAGCGAACTGAGAGATATAGGCACAGAAGCACCTGGCTAGCAAAACAGTCAAACAACGCTGAAGTCCAGCACAGTCAAAAAGGCGGAGCTGGAATATAAAGGCAGATGTTCATGTGACCGCAAAACACAAGATGGAAAAAACAAACAAGAGGGTTCTAACAGATGGCACATCAATGCAAGCTGTGTCAAGAAGGTTAGCTGTGTCTGTCAGCGTAGTGTCCAGAGGCTGGAGGCGCTACCAGGAGACAGTCCAGTAGACCAGGAGTCGTGGAGGGGGCCGTAGGAGGGCAACATCCCAGCAGCAGGACCGCTACCTCTGCCTTTGTGCAAGGAGGAACAGGGGGAGCACTGCCAGAGCCCTGTAAAATGACCTCCAGCAGGCCACAAATGTGCACGCGTCTGCACAAATGGTTAGAAACCGACTCCATGAGGGTGGCATGAGGGCCCGACGTCCACAGATGGGGGTTGTGCTCACAGCCCAACACCATGCAGAACGCTTGGCATTTGCCACAGAACACCAGGATTGGCAAAGTCACCACTGGCGCCCTGTGCTCTTTACAGATGAAAGCAGATTCACACTGAGCACATGTGACAGACGTGACAGAGTTTGGAGACGCTGTGGAGAGCGATCTGCTGCCTGTAACATCCTTCAGCATGAACGGTTTGGCAGTGGGTCAGTAATGGTGTGGGGTGGAAATTCTTTGGAGGGCCGCACAGCCCTCCATGTGCTCGCCAGAGGTAGCCTGACTGCCATTAGGTACCGAGATGAGATCCTCAGACCCCTTGTGAGACCATATGCTGGTGCGGTTGGTCCTTGGTTCCTCCTAATGCAGGACAATGCCAGACCTCATGTGGCTGGAGTGTGTCAGCAGTTCCTGCAAGATGAAGGCATTGAAGCTATGGACAGGCCCGCCCGTTCCCCAGACCTGAATCCGATTGAGCACATCTGGGACATCATGTCTCGCTCCATCCACCAATGTCACGTTATACCACAGACTTCCAGGAGTTGGCGGATGCTTTTGTCCAGGTCTGGGAAAAAATCCCACAGGAGACCATCCGCAACCTCATCAGGAGCATGCCCAGGCGTTGTAGGGAGGTCATACAGGCACGTGGAGGCCACACACAATACTGAGCCTCATTTTGACTTGTTTAAAGGACATTACATCAAAGTTGGATTAGCCTGTAGTGTGTTTTTACACTTTAATTTTGGGGGTGATTCCAAATCCAGGCCTCCATTGGTTAATAAATTTGATTTCCATTGATGATTTTTGTGTGATTTTGTAGTCAGCACATTCAACTGTGTACAAAGTATTCAATGAGAATATTTCCTTCATTCAGATCTAGGATGTGTTATTTGAGTGTTCCCTTTATTTTTTTGAACAGTGTTTATAGATTTTTTTTACTCACCATTATTTTCACAGTGCTTTACTGACATTACCATTATTCATCCTTTTACAGTTTATAAAGACCTCTCATTGTCTGTCGCTGACACATTTTTTTAAATCTCTCACTCACTAAGAACAAAGAACAACTAAGAAACATACTGTAAATGAAAACGTGGTCAGTAACAATGTAAAAAAACAATAAAGGTGAAAATTCTAAAACGAGCACTAGCTCTACCACTGTGTCCAGCAGTTGGAAGCTGCGTACCAATGCACTGGTTGCCCGCGTGCGTTATAACTAATGTTAGTACAAAAAAGGTAACATTGATTGGCCGGCAGCATGCATTGCAGCACACGAACCCGATGAGTCTGTGCGGTTTAATAAACTTCAGCTGGATGTGTGCCTGTTGAAGTTTCTGCTGGCATTGGCAGACCCCTTACCCCTCCCGTCCCATTCTCAGCCGTGACCGCTGCAAGTTCGGTCATTATGCCTGATAGCAGCATTTGACAGGTTAACAGCAGCAGGTGGAGCTCAACTCCACTTGCTGCTGTTTGCGAAATATGATTTTTGAATAACATAGCTATCATATTCGTGGAATAGGGGGCTTAGCTCCTGAACACGTTCCATACACTCACTTACATGTACAGCATTCGTTGTTAAGGTGTTAAAAAAAATACCTAGTAATAATGAAATAATCTAAAAATTTCAGTGTGAGACATGGCAGGTGAACTGGTGCTAAGTGTTTTTTTTGCATTAAAGGTAACAGTTGTACGCACTAAGAGTCACTGGATAAATTGCTGGAGCTTACCTTATGATGGACTTGAGAATCCATGATAGCTTGAGAATCCATCTGATTCAAATGCGGGAGCTTGCTTCAGCAGTCCATGGACAAATGTGCAGGCTGTTCCTGCTTGCTGTGCTTGACACTCCGCAAGCAGCATAGACAGGGTACCGGTCAGTCACACCTGCACTACTTCCTTGGCTTGGAAAAAAAAAAATTGCCGCCCTGTGTCTGTGTGACGTCACCAAACTACGGGCTCTCCTTCTTTTGCAAGAGGGGTGCCGACAGTACATCCAACACTTTTCTGAGGACCTCCTTCATCAGGGATTACATTCACTGTGTGTGGTATTTCTTATATAGATGTTTTCAATTATTGGACTGTGGAACCACACCGCTAATTGAAAGCAAACAGTTCTATTTCCCTATTCAGACCAAATGATCTTAATGAATTCAATGTGAAAATCCATTTAATTTCCACTCTAGACATCCTATGAATATAGTTTCCTCCTCTCCAGTGCTTTTTCACATTGTCTATGCCCAAAAATGTGCTGTCTGTTAGTTTACCATTATGTACTGTTTTGTAATGTAGAGACAACGGATGTCCTGTGAATTGGCGTTTTATATTGTATATATGCTTTTTCATTATGACTTTTATTTCCCCTTTAGTTCTACCTACATAATGTTTATGACAGGGACATTGTATGCAATATATAATACCTTTGGAACAACAAGATATGTGTGTTTGGATAGTGAATGTTCCCTCTTTATTACCAAAAGAAAATAATGGTTTATCTGTTTTTTGTTGTTTTACACATAGCACATTTTTGCAGGGAAAAAAAACTTGATTTAATATAACACTTTTATTTTTATTATTGTCTCTTACTACTGTTGGAGCCAATTGACTGGCCAAGTTTTTGGCTTTTCTATATACAAAGCCCGGCTTCGGGTGGATGTGTTCTCCTATAAATTTGTCTCTCTGTAATAATGGCCAATAATTTTCTATTATTTTTCTTAGTTGTCCACACTCTTGATTGTACTGAGTTATTATTGGTATTTTAAATGTGGATGGCCCATTGTGAGTTCTTTCTTTGTTATTTTCTCCATTATTTTTTTGTGCATTCAATAGTTTTTCTCTTGATATCTTTCCTACTTGCTCCCTTATTGTCTCTAGCTGGGTCTGGTTAAATCCCTTTTGAACAAATGTATTTACTGTTTTGTCAGATTCCTCATGGTAGTCTTCCTGTCTTGTGCAGTTTCTTTTAATTCTCATAAGCTACCACCTTGGGATATTTCTCAGCCTGATAGGTAAATGGCAGCTATCCACTTGGATATAGCTGTTGCTATCAGTTTGTTTGCTATATGTGCAAATTGCCTCTTCAGAGAAAAAGAGGACTTGTACTCTATAGCGCCACCTATTGGAAGTAGCAATCCTACAAGTCACAATTAACCCTTTAACGAGTCGTGCAATATGACTTCGAATAAAAGCCAAATCAGAATCTCAATTTGCAGACACGGTGTTTCGGGCTGTTGGCCCTCGTCAGTGCAAAGTATGAGAATTGATTTGGCTAGGTGAGAGGCTCTGGACTGAGGTCTAAGGGGTAGCATTTCTCCTTATGGAGAGTGACACACCAGCTCTGGCACGTCAAGGTAAGGAGGCTTATTCGCCATGCAATAGGTGGCGCCATAGAGTACAAGTCCTCTTTTTCTCTGAAGAGGCAATTTGCATATTAAATTTCCCAGAGGAGCATTGCATGGTGAATAAGCCTCCTTACCATGACGTGCCAGAGCTGATTTGCTATATGTCTTTGCTGCGCTGTGTTAAGCTGGCTTGCACTTCACCCACACTCCTCGCCCTGGTAACAGACATGGTGGACGAGTGGGTCTTCTCCTTTCTGCCAACTGCATCTTTAACCCAATCCCACCTCTACCTTCCCTCATCCTCCCTTCTTTTGAAGTCCACTCTGTCCGCATCTACTCTCCCTTCAACCTCCAAGTGGCTGTCATATACAGACCTCCGGGTCCGGTGACTCCCTTTATTGACCAAATTCCCCCCTGGCTACTTCACTTTCCATCTACTGACATTTCCACCATCATCATGGGCAATTTCAACATCCCCACTGACACACACCAGTCAGAAGCCTCCAAACTTCTGTCACTCACTTCATCTTTTGGACTTACTCAGTGGTCCTTCTCAGCCACCCACACAGATGGACATACACTGGACCTTATCTTCACCTGACTCTGCTCCCTATCTAACGTCTCAATCTTCCCCCTCCCCCTATCTAACCATCATCTACTCACTTTCTCATCCCTGTCCTCCTCACCTGTCACCCATGTCCAGCAACAAGCACACCCCCGCAGAAACCTTGCACATCTAGACACTCACAAACTCTCTGACTCTATTCTACCACTGACATCCATATCTTCACTCCACAACACAGACAGTGCCACTGCTTTCTACAATGCCACTCTCACATCAGCTACCGACTCGGTCGCCCTCTTGTGCATGGCAGAGTGTGACGAATCAATAGACAACCCAGGCACAATGACCTCACTAAAAAGCTTCGGCAAGCATCCAGGGTTGCAGAGCGGCATTGGAAGAAAACACATTTGCAAGATGACTTCACTGCATTCAAACAAGCAACACTTGCATTCAAATCAGCCCTCACCTCTGTTAAACAGGCCTACTTCACAACCCTCATATCTTCCTTATCCTACAACCCCAAACAACTATTCAACACTTTTATCTCCCTCCTCCGCCCTCTATTGCCCCCTCTGACCTCCCTCATCTGTGCTGAGGACTTTGCCACACACCTCAAAAACAAGATTGACCAAATAAGGCAACCCTTCATTGTCCGACCACCACAACCCCTTTGTTTTCCAGACGAGTGCCCTTCCCCCATAATCTCCCTTTCCAACATCACTGAAGGAGAGCTTACCCGCCTCCTCTCCAAATCACACCTCACCACTTGTGCACTTAACCCCATCCCATCCAACCTTCTCCCCAACCTCACCCCCACACTCATCCCATCCCTAACCCATCTCTTCAAACTATCACTAATTTCTTGTAACTTCCCCTCTGCTTTCAAACATACCACAATCACGGCCATCCTCGAAAAGCCATCCCTCGACCCAACTACTTTGTCCAGCTATCGCCCCATATTGCTGCTTCCATTCGCCTCCAAACTCCTTGAGCAACATGTTTACGCTGAACTTTCCTCCCATTTCTCATATAACTCTCTCTTCGACAACCAACAATCTGGCTTCCGTCCCTACCATTCCACCGAAACTGCCTTTACCAAAATTATTAATGATTTACTTACAGCAAAATCTAACAGACAATTCTCCATACTCCTCCATCTAGACCTGTCCTCTGCCTTTAACACAGTTGACCACTGCCTCCTACTACAGATTCTCTCTTCCTTTGGTGTCAACGACCTTGCCCTATCCTGGATCTCCTCATATCTTTCCAACCACACTTTTAGCGTCTTCCACTCCCACACTACCTCTTCATCCATCCCGCTCTCTGCTGGAGTCTCTCAAGGCTCCTTCCCAGGACACCTACTCTTCTCCATCTATACCCTTGACCTGAGACAGCTCATAAAATCCCACGGTTTCCAGTACCACCTGTACGCTGATGACACCCAGATCTACCTCTCTGGCCCAGACGTCACCTCTCTGCTGTCCAGAATCAATCCTAGCGTGTCTATCAACCATATCCTCCTTCTTCTCCTCTCACTTCCTCAAACTCAATGTGAACAAATCTGAGCTCATCATCTTTCCTCCATCTCGCATATCTTCCCCATCTGATCTATCTATCACAATAAGTGACATCACTCTTTCCCCTGTACCAGAAATCCGCTGCCTTGGCATAACCCTCGACTCTGCTCTGTCTTTCAAACCACACATCAAAGCCCTCGCCACTTCCTGTCGCCTCCGGCTCAAAAATATTTCCAGAATTTGTCCTTTCCTCAACCCTCAATCTACTAAACTGCTTGTGCATGCCCTCATCATCTCCCGCCTCGACTACTGCAACATCCTCCTCTACAGTCTGTCCTTAACTCTGCTGCCCGACTAGTTCATCTCTCTCCTCGCTACTCCTCTGCTACCCCCCCTTTGCAAATCTCATCACTGGCTCCCAATTGCCCAGCTTATGTAGTACAAACTACTAACACTGTCATCCATAACCTTTCTCCTCACTACATCTCTGAGCTAATCTCCCGATATACAGTACAGACCAAAAGTTTGGACACACCTTCTCATTTAAAGATTTTTCTGTATTTTCCTGACTATGAAAATTGTACATTCACACTGAAGGCATCAAAACTATGAATTAAAACATGTGGAATTATATATTTAACAAAAAAGTGTGAAACAACTGAAAATATGTCTTATATTCTAGGTTCTTCAAAGTAGCCACCTTTTGCTTTGATGACTGCTTTGCACACTCTTGGCATTCTCTTGATGAGCTTCAAGAGGTAGTCACCGGAAATGGTTTTCACTTCACAGGTGTGCCCTGTCAGGTTTACTAAGTGGGATTTCTTGCCTTATAAATGGGGTTGGGACCATCAGTTGTGTTGTGCAGAAGTCTGGTGGATACACAGCTGATAGTCCTACTGAATAGACTGTTAGAATTTGTATTATGGCAAGAAAAAAGCAGCTAAGTAAAGAAAAACGAGTGGCCATCATTACTTTAAGAAATGAAGGTCAGTCAGTGCGAAAAATTGGGCAAACTTTAAAAGTGTCTCCAAGTGCAGTTGCAAAAGCCATCAAGGCTACAAAGAAACTGGCTCACATGAAGACCTCCCCAGGAAAGGAAGACCAAGAGTCACCTCTGCTTCTGAGGATAAGTTTATCCGAGTCACCAGCCTCAGAAATCTCAGGTTAACAGCATCTCAGATTAGAGACCAGGTCAATGCCACACAGAGTTCTAGCAGCAGACACATCTCTTCAACAACTGTTGAGAGGAGACTTTGTGCAGCAGGCCTTCATGGTAAAATAGCTGCTAGGAAACCACTGCTAAGGACAGGCAACAAGCAGAAGAGACTTGTTTGGGCTAAAGAGCACAAGGAATGGACATTAGACAAGTGGAAATCTGTGCTTTGGTCCGATGAGTCCAAATTTTAGATCTTTGGTTCCAACCACAGTGTCTTTGTGCGACGCAGAAAAGGTGAATGGATGGACTCTACATGCCCTGGTTTCCACCGTGAAGCATGGAGCAGGAGGTGTGATGGTGTGGGGGTGCTTTGCTGGTGATACTGTTGGGGATTTATTCAAAATTGAAGGCATACTGAACCAGCATGGCTACCACAGCATCTTGCAGCGGCATGCTATTCCATCCGGTTTGCGTTTAGTTGGACCATCATTTATTTTTCAACAGGACAATGACCCCAAACACACCTCCAGGCTGTGTAAGGGCTATTTGACCAAAAAGGAGAGTGATGGGGTGCTACGCCAGATAACCTGGCCTCCACAGTCACCAGACCTGAACCCAATCGAGATGGTTTGGGATGAGCTGGACCGCACAGCGAAGGCAAAAGGGCCAACAAGTGCTAAGCATCTCTGGGAACTCCTTCAAGATTGTTGGAAGACCATTTCCGGTGACTACCTTTTGAAGCTCATCAAGAGAATTCCAAGAGTGTGCAAAGCAGTCATCAAAGCAAAAGGTGGCTAATTTGAAGAACCTAGAATATAAGACTTATTTTCAGTTGTTTCACACTTTTTTGTTAAGTATATAATTCAACATGTGTTAATTCATAGTTTTGATGCCTTCAGTGTGAATGTACAATTTTCATAGTCAGGAAAATCCAGAAAAATCTTTAAATGAGAAGGTGTGTCCAAACTTTTGGTCTGTACTGTATTCCCTCACGTAATCTCCAGTCCTACCAAGACCACATCCTCTCCTCTACACTTATTCGTCCCTCAGCCAATCGCCTTCAAGACTTCTCCCGAATATCCCCCATCCTCTGGAATTCTGTGCCTCAACACGTCCGATTATGCGCCACATTCGGATCTTTCAGACGGTACCTGTAAACTCATCTCTTCAAGAAAGCTTACAACTAGTGTTGAGCCACCCCCGTAGTGTTCGAGTTCGGTTCGGTTCGTCGAACACCCGTGTGTTCGCCGAACTGTTTGTCGAACTGTTCGTCGAACACCTTAGAACACCGTTAAAACCAATGGCAGGCAAACAAAAACACATAGAAACACATAGAAAACACCTTCAAAGGTGTCCAAAAGCTGACAAACTGCTCAGAAGACATTATTAACACATGGAAAAGTGACAAGTACATTTAGTCATGCGAAAAGAAAAGAGGTGGAGGAGTAAAAGGAGGGGGAGACACAGATATAGGCATGTCATGCCCTTCTAAAATCCAAAAAGTGAGAAGCCGACACGGCCAGTCCGTTCCTGCCCGTGCCACCTCCGTGTCACCGGGTTTGTGCCAGAGCCACGGTGGACCCTGACGGCCAGCCCCCCTCTTCCAATACTAGTGCCTGTCCGCTGGTGGGTCGAGCTAGCCCCCCTGTGGTGGAGGCAGCTCTAAGCTTTTTCATTTAAATTGTCTCTCTAATTTGAATGAATACACTTTAAATCCTTTTACAAGGATCTATTGGAGGGCAAGTCTCATGCCAGCAGCCGCGGTAATTCCAGCTCCAGTAGCGTCCACTAAAGCTGCTGCAGTTAAAAAGCTTTTATAAGGATCGAGCTCGGCTGTCCACCGCAAGGCATCCTACCGCCAGTCCCAGCCCCTATGCCTTGGGGTGCCTCCTGATGCTCTTCACTGAGTATCCCGTGGTCCCGAAGCATTTCCTTTGAAAAAATTAAGTGTCCAAACTACAGGTGGTGTAGCTTGCTTAACAGCCGGGATAATCCGCTGACTAACAGACACTGCTACTAGGCACAAAGTATTTCCTGGGCTAGATGCAGTTAAAAATTTGTAATTAGATACTCTCGTTGGATGCTGAGAAAGCATTCCATAGAGTCTCCTGGCACGCCATATATTATTCTCTTAAAAAGCTTGGGGTAGGGGTCTAGGGGACCGTTTTATAGCCAAAATCACGGCCCTGAGGTTTGCAGCTGTGCGTACGCCATCCTGTCGACCTCCTCTATCCACTACACACAAGCAGAAACGGCTCCAGTGGGCCAAACATTACATGAAAACTGATTTCAAAACTGTTTTGTTCACGGATAAGTGCCGTGCAACGCTCGATGGTCCAGATGGATGGAGTGGAGGATGGCTGGTTGGTGGACACCCCACGCAAACACGGCTACAGCGCCAACAAGGAGGAGGTGGAGTAATGTTTTGGGCTGGAATCATGGGGAGAGAGATTGTCGGCCCCTTTAGGATCCCTGAAGGGGTAAAGATGAACTCCATAATGAATGTGGAGTTTCTCAAACAGCACTTCCTGCCATGGTTCAAGAAGAAGAACCGTGTATTCCACAGCAAGATCATTTTCATGCATGATAATGCACCGTCTCATGCTGCACATAACACATCTGCATCTCTGGCTGATATGGGCATAAAAGGGGACAAACTTATGGTGTGACCCCCATGCTCCCCTGACCTCTACCCCATTCAGAACCTCTGGAGCATCATCAAAAGGAGAGTCTATGATGGCGGGAGGCAGTTCACATCTAAGCAACAGCTCTGGGAGGGTATTCTGTCCTCATGCAAAACAATTGAAGCAGAAACCATCCAAAACCTGACAAATTCAATGGACGAGAGAGTTCAGAAGCTCCTTTCGAACAAGGGGTCCTATGTCCAAATGTAACATCACCTAGAATAAAGTTTTGAGTTGAAAACTGTTTGATTTCAGTTTCTAATAACCTGCAAATGCTTATAATTTCAAAAATGAAAATTTTTTGGTCTTCATTAAAATGAAAAGGTTGATCGAAGAGTGTGGGGGATCTAAAAGTGTGACAACCCAGTAGTCAGGATTACTTCGAATTCTGACAATCTGAGGGCCATGTTGCAGGTAGTGCAGCAAGAAGGCACTTATGTGTCTTGCGCATCTCAGAGCCCCAAAATTATTTTCCGGGCTAGATGCAGCTAAAAATTATTATTAATTTTAAATCTGGTGGAGCTTAGTATAGATGGCCTAATAGAATCAGTACTGCACACTGCTACAAAGCCCAAATTATTTTCCAGCCAAGATACAGATAAACATGATTAGTAATTTTAAATCTGTTGGAGCTTAGTATAGATGGCCCAATAGAATCAGTGCTGCACACTGCTACAAAGCCCAAATTATTTTCCAGCCAAGATACAGATAAACATGATTAGTAATTTTAAATCTGGTGGAGCTTAGTATAGATGGCCTAATAGAATCAGTACTGCACACTGCTACAAAGCCCAAATTATTTTCCAGCCAAGATACAGATAAACATGATTAGTAATTTTAAATCTGGTGGAGCTTAGTATAGATGGCCTAATAGAATCAGTACTGCACACTGCTACAAAGCCCAAATTATTTTCCAGCCAAGATACAGATAAACATGATTAGTAATTTGAAAGCTTAAAATGGTTGGTGAGGTGATTTTAACCAATCATCAAGCTTTTACTCTCACCAGGATGACACAGGGGTAGAAAAGTCGTTTCGGATCCATGATTTGTTCATCTTTATGAATGTGAGTCTGTCTACATTATCAGTGGAGAGCCGCGTGCGCTTATCTGTCAGCACGCCACCAGCAGCGCTGAACACACGTTCAGACAGAACGCTGGCTGCGGGGCATGACAAGATCTCCAAGGCATAAGTGGCTAGCTCCGGCCATTTATCCAGATTGGAAGCCCAAAAAGAGCAAGGGTCCAGTGACACAGTCATGGCTTCAATGTTTACTTGGAGATACTCCTGTACCATCGTCTCTAGGAGTTGACTATGTGTCAGACTTCTTGTCTCCTGTGGCCTTGCAAAGGATGGGCTAAAAAAGTGGTGAAATGATTCCGCAAAATTGATGTTACCAGCAGATACTGTGTTTCTGTTACGGTTTGAGTGCTGAACACTTGACGGTCCCACGGTTGGCAAGTTGGAACTGTGAGATTCACTACGTGCACCACTGGTGGTTTGTGGAAAAGCACATGTAAGATTCTGCAACAGTCTCTGCTGATACTCCTGCATGCGTGCATCCCTGTCTATGGAAGGAATAATTTATGCAAATTTACTTTTGTACCGGGGATATAACAGTGTGGCAACCCAGTAGTCAGGATTATTTCTAATTCTCACAATTCGAGAGTTATGTTGCAGGTAGTGCAGCAAGAAGGCACTCATGTGTCTTGCGCATCCAGGAGCACCAAGTCCCTGTTGTGTTGGTGGCGAGGTAACAATCATGCTGTCTTCCTCTGTCCTCTCCCCCCCAACCTCGCACAACAGAAATGTGATCAAGGTCTCCCTCATTTGATGAGTCTTCCATCAGTTCGTCCTCCACTTCTTCCTGGGCTCCTGCACCTTCCTCACTAGTTTGGCTGCTAACATGCGCCCTGGTAAAACCATCTCCCCCACCCTCACATGCCTGCCACCTTGGTGCTGCCGACCCTCTGGACCTTGCAGATGTTAGCCCTTCGGCATACAACTCCTCCTCCTCTACTTCCTCCACCTCCTCTTGTGCCTCCACCTGACTCCGAATTCTGTTTAACATGTGCTCCAGCATGTAAATCACCGGAATAGTCATGCTAATAATGGCATCGTCAGCACTAAACATCTTCATCGCAATTTCAAAACTGTGCAGAAGGGTGCATAGGTCCCTGTTCTGAGACCACTCCTCCAGAGTGATTTGCCCCACCTCTGGATCTCGTTGGCCCAGGCTATACGTCAGAACGTATTGCACCAGGGCTTGTCGGTGCTGCCACAGTCGCTGCAACATGTGCAGAGTTGAATTCCACCGGGTAGGCACATCGCATTTTAGCCGGTGAAGTGGCAGGCCCAACGACTTCTGTAGAGATGTAAGTCGCTGAGCTGCGGGATGCGAACGGAAAAGTGAGCACACAGCGACTGTGCCCTCTGCACAACGCCATCTAGTTTGGGATAGTGGGCTAAAAATTGCTGGACAACCAGGTTCAACACGTGAGAAATACAAGGCACGTGTGTGACATTGCCCCGGCGAAGGGCCGCACCCAGGTTTGCAACATTGTCGCACACGGCCTTCCCTTGTTTCAGGTCCAGTGGAGACAACCATTCATGAAATTGGTTCTCCAGAGCTGACCACAACTCCTCAGCTGTGTGACTCACATTTCCCAGACATTTCAAAGTAAAAACCGCCTGATGACGTTGAGCCCTACTGCCAGAATAGTAAGGAGGTGTGCAGTATCCCTTCTGCGCAGTTAGAAAGCTTGCGGCATGACCAGACAGGCTTTGAGTGCAGGTGGAGGACCGAGAGGAGGTTGAGGAGACAGAAGCAGTGGAGGAACTTTGTGATAAGGAGGATTGACGCACAACTCGTGGGGACAGCAAGACTTGGACAGCAGCCCCTTGTCTTGCTGTCACCAAAGTTACCCAGTGCCCAGTCAGCAACATGTAACGCCCCTGTCCATGCCTACTCGTCCAAGTGTCTGTGGTGAAATGCACCCTGTCACACACAGAGTTTCTCAAAGAAGCGGTGATGTTGTGTGCGACATGCTGGTGGAGCACAGGCACACCTTTCTTTGAGAAGTAGTGCCGACTGGGCATCTGGTACTGGGGCACTGCGACGGACATAAGGTCTCGAAAATCCTCTGTGTCCACCAAGCGGAGAGGCAGCATTTCTGTAGCCAAGAGCTTGCAGATGGTGAAATTCAACCTCTTTGCTTTCTCATGGCTAGGAGGAAATGGTCTTTTACTTGTCCACATCTGAGGGACCGAGGGCTGGCTGTTGTGCTTAGACGGGGTTGATAAGGGTGTCCCCGGCAAACTGCCGGTCTGTGAGGAAGATGCAGGTGGACATGTTAGGTTGCCTTGATCCAAAGGTGGTGCTATCGATATCGGACAGCGCTCAACACCAGCTGGTGTTACCACCTCCAAAGAAAATGATGACCTGCAATCACGCTGGCTGTTGCGGGTAAAGAGGTGGCAGGTCTGCATCCCAAAACAGGTGTGACTGCTGTCCCCCCAGTCACAGAGGATGAAGAGGCCGCAGATGCACAAGTTGTGGCAGACGGTGGTTGGCCCGGCCGGCTAGGCCGCATTGTAGCACAGTGAGCTTCCCACTGCAACTTATGCTTCATGTCCATGTGCCGGTTCATTCATGAAGTACTCAAACTATGTATTTTTTGGCCTCTACTTAGCTTTTGCTGACAAATGTTACAGATAACACGAGTTGGGTCATCTTTATCGATCTGAAAAAATGCCCAGGCTATGCAAGGCTTAGCACCCATGCGACCTGAAGAGCCACCACGACTTGTGGTGAGAGGCAGAGTTGTGTTTGAGGATGCAGTTGTTGACGTGCTTCCAGTACTACGTCTCTGTCCAGGAAGGCGCAACCTGACCTCGTCATCACTAGCATTCTCCTCCACCTCCTCTGCTGACCTCATCTCTTGGCTGACTGTGGGTTGACAGTAAGTGAGATCTCCAACCTCATCATCATCACCCTGTGTGTTATCACACCCGTCGTCCTCAGAGCCAACCTGTTCCTGCCCTGACAAAAAACTAAAGTTGTCGCTCCAATCAGATATTTGAGTTTCATCATCGTCTCATGATCGTCTTCCTCATTGTCTCCACCAACAGGAGTTACAGTTTGGGCATGAGGGTCTACATTATGGTCAGAACCTTCTGCGTCTTGTCCTGGATCCGACTCATAAAGATCCTGGGCATCAGTGCAGATCATTTCCTCGTCTGGATACACAGAAGCGCTGGAGCCGACCTCTGATTCCCAGGCTATAGTATGAGTAAACAGCTCTGCAGACTCAACCATCTGTTCTACCTCATACTCAGACGGGCAGCTGGAGATTTGGGAGCTGTGAGGAAGCAAGTGCGATTGGGGTGACACCTCTGAGGACTGGAGTATTTGTGATCTTGAAGTTGATGTGGAGGAGAGCCCACTTAAAGGAGCACTTGATATCCGTTGAAGCACCTGCTGTTTTTGTGCCTCATCTGGAATTTGTAGCGATTGGCGTGGCCGTAAGAAAGGGACCTTATCACATTGTCCGCTAAAAGAATTAGACATTTTAGTTTGGCTGGAAGATGGTCTTTCTTCTACAGATGTTACTGTTGCTTTAACACCTACCCCACGGACACAACCTTTTTTCCCCTTCCCAACACGCCTATTCCCCTTTCCACCAGCAGCAGGCCTTTTTCCACTCATTTTGGTGGTTAACTAATTCACAACTCTGGAGTTGTTGGCACAAAAAAACAATGGATGGGAACCGAGCAGAGCTGAGTGGCCAAACTGTGGTATTAGGCCAAAACTATTGGCTGGGTTAGATGCAGAAAAAAATTATATTCAATTTGCAACCTGATGGATCTCAGTATAGATGGTCTAATAGACCAAGTCCCACACACTGCTAGAAGCCCAAATATTTTTTCAGAGCTAGATGCAGAAAAAAATTATATTCAATTTGCAACCTGTGGGAGGTCAGTATAGATGGACTATTAGAAGAAGACCCACACACTGCTAGAAGCCCAAATATTTTTTCAGAGCTAGATGCAGAAAAAAATTATATTCAATTTGCAACCTGATGGAGGTCAGTATAGATGGACTAATAGACCAAGTCCCACACACTGCTAGAAGCCCAAATATTATTTCAGAGCTAGATGCAGATAAAAATTATTTTTAATTTGCAACCTGATGGAGGTCAGTATAGATGGACTAATAGAACAAGTCCCACACACTACTAGAAGCCCAAATATTTTTTCAGAGCTAGATGCAGAAAAAAATTATATTCAATTTGCAACCTGATGGAGGTCAGTATAGATGGACTAATAGACCAAGTCCCACACACTGCTAGAAGCCCAAATATTTTTTCAGAGCTAGATGCAGATAAAAATTATTTTTAATTTGCAACCTGATGGAGGTCAGTATAGATGGACTAATAGAACAAGTCCCACACACTGCTAGAAGCCCAAATATTTTTTCAGAGCTAGATGCAGAAAAAAATTATATTCAATTTGCAACCTGATGGAGATCAGTATAGATGGACTAATAGAACAAGTCCCATACACTGCTAGAAGCCCAAATATTTTTTCAGAGCTAGATGCAGAAAAAAATTATATTCAATTTGCAACCTGATGGAGGTCAGTATAGATGGACTAATAGACCAAGTCCCACACACTGCTAGAAGTCCAAATATTTTTCAGAGCTAGATGCAGATAAAAATTATTTTTCATTTGCAACCTGATGGAGGTCAGTATAGATGGACTAATAGACCAAGTCCCACACACTGCTAGAAGCCCAAATATTTTTCAGAGCTAGATGCAGATAAAAAATATTTTTAATTTGCAACCTGATGGAAGTCAGTATAGATGGACTAATAGACCAAGTCCCACACACTGCTAGAAGCCCAAATATTTTTTCAGAGCTAGATGCCGAAAAAAATTATATTGAATTTGCAACCTGATGGAGGTCAGTATAGATGGACTAATAGACCAAGTCCCACACACTGCTAGAAGCCCAAATATTTTTTCAGAGATATATGCAGATAAAAATTATTTTTCATTTGCAACCTGATGGAGGTCAGTATAGATGGACTAATAGAACAAGTCCCACACACTGCTAGAAGCCCAAATATTTTTTCAGAGCTAGATGCAGAAAAAAATTATATTCAATTTGCAACCTGATGGAGGTCAGTATAGATGGACTATTAGAACAAGTCCCACACACTGCTAGAAGCCCAAATATTTTTTCAGAGCTAGATGCAGAAAAAAATTATATTCATTTTGCAACCTGATGGAGGTCAGTATAGATGGACTAATAGACCAAGTCCCATACACTGCTAGAAGCCCAAATATTTTTTCAGAGCTAGATGCAGATAAAAATTATTTTTAATTTGCAACCTGATGAAGGTCAGTATAGATGGACTAAAAGACCAAGTCCCACACACTGCTAGAAGCCCAAATATTTTTTCAGAGCTAGATGCAGAAAAAAATTATATTGATTTTTCAACCTGATGGAGGTCAGTATAGATGGACTAATAGACCAAGTCCCACACACTGCTAGAAGCCCAAATATTTTTTCAGAGCTAGATGCAGATAAAAATTATTTTTAATTTGCAACCTGATGGAGGTCAGTATAGATGGACAAATAGAACAAGTCCCACATACTGCCAGAAGCCCAAATATTTTTTCAGAGCTAGATGCAGAAAAAAATTCTATTCAATTTGCAACCTGATGGAGGTCGGTAGAGATGGACTAATAGAACAAGTACCACACCCTGCTAGAAGCCCAAATATTTTTTCAGAGCTAGATGCAGAAAAAAATTATATTCATTTTGCAAACTGATGGAGGTCAGTATAGATGGACTAATAGACCAAGTCCCACGCACTGCTAGAAGCCCAAATATTTTTTCAGAGCTAGATGCAGATAAAAATTATTTTTAATTTGCTACCTGATGGAGGTCAGTATAGATGGACTAAAAGACCAAGTCCCACACACTGCTAGAAGCCCAAATATTTTTTCAGAGCTAGATGCAGAAAAAAATTATATTGATTTTTCAACCTGATGGAGGTCAGTATAGATGGACTAATAGACCAAGTCCCACACACTGCTAGAAGCACAAATATTTTTTCAGAGCTAGATGCAGATAAAAATTATTTTTAATTTGCAACCTGATGGAGGTCAGTATAGATGGACAAAAAGAACAAGTCCCACATACTGCTAGAAGCCCAAATATTTTTTCAGAGCTAGATGCAGAAAAAAATTATATTCAATTTGCAACCTGGTGGAGGTCAGTATAGATGGACTAATAGAACAAGTCCCACACACTGCTAGAAGCCCAAATATTTTTTCAGAGCTAGATGCAGATAAAAATTATTTTTAATTTGCAACCTGATGGAGGTCAGTATAGATGGACTAATAGAACAAGTCTCACACACTGCTAGAAGCCCTAATATTTTTTCAGAGCTAGATGCAGAAAACAATTATATTCAATTTGCAACCTGATGGAGGTCGGTGTAGATGGACTAATAGAACAAGTACCACACCCTGCTAGAAGCCCAAATATTTTTTCAGAGCTAGATGCAGAAAAAAATTGTATTCAATTTGCAACCTGATGGAGGTCAGTATAGATGGACTAATAGACCAAGTCCCACGCACTGCTAGAAGCCCAAATATTTTTTCAGAGCTAGATGCAGATAAAAATTATTTTTAATTTGCAACCTGATGGAAGTCAGTATAGATGGATTAATAGAACAAGTCCCACACATTGCTAGAAGCCCAAATATTTTTTCAGAGCTAGATACAGAAAAAAATTATATTCAATTTGCAACCTGATGGAGGTCAGTATAGATGGACTATTAGAACAAGTCCCACACACTGCTAGAAGCCCAAATATTTTTTCAGAGCTAGATGCAGAAAAAAATTATATTTAGTTTGCAACCTGATGGAGGTCAGTATAGATGGACTAATAGAACAAGTCCCACACACTGCTAGAAGCCCAAATATTTTTTCAGAGCTAGATGCAGAAAAAAATTATATTCAATTTGCAACCTGATGGAGGTCGGTATAGATGGACTAATAGAACAAGTCCCACACACTGCTAGAAGCCCAAACATTTTTCAGAGCTAGATGCAGAAAAAAATTATGTTCAATTTGCAACCTGATGGAGGTCAGTATAGATGGACTAATAGACCAAGTCCCACACACTGCTAGAAGCCCAAATATTTTTTAGAGCTAGATGCAGATAAAAATTATTTTTAATTTGCAACCTGATGGAGCTCAGTATAGATGGACTAATAGACCAAGTCCCACACACTGCTAGAAGCCCAAATATTTTTTCAGAGCTAGATGCAGAAAAAAATTATACTGAATTTTCAACCTGATGGAGGTCAGTATAGATGGACTAATAGACCAAGTCCCACACACTGCTAGAAGCCCAAATATTTTTTCAGAGCTAGATGCAGATAAAAATTATTTTTAATTTGCAACCTGATGGAGGTCAGTATAGATGGACTAATAGAACAAGTCCCACACACTGCTAGAAGCCCAAATATTTTTTCAGAGCTAGATGCAGAAAAAAATTATATTGAATTTGCAACCTGATGGAGGTCAGTATATATGGACTAATAGACCAAGTCCCACACACTGCTAGAAGCCCAAATATTTTTTCAGAGCTAGATGCAGATAAAAATTATTTTTAATTTGCAACCTGATGGAGGTAAGTATAGATGGACTAATAGAACAAGTCCCACACACTGCTAGAAGCCCAAATATTTCTTCAGAGCTAGATGCAGAAATTTTTTTTATTCAATTTGCAACTTGATGGAGGTCAATATAGCTGGAGTAATGGAATGATGCTATGCCCAAAAGGTTTTACTTCATTAGGTGCAGTAAACAAATTGGTATTCTATACACAGGTGGTGTAGCTTGCAACACAGATAGGCTACTCCTCTGACTAACACACTCTGCAATAGGCCAAAAAGGAATAGCTTTGCTAGATTCAGCCAAATGCTGTGAAAAAAACTTGCACAGCACTGGCACAGACCTGCCTGGAAAAAACTGATAGGAACTGATGTAACTTAGTCCTGAAAAGGACTGCAATTACAATTAATCTTTACTCCCAACCTATCTATTTAAGAGCACAGACCTGCCTGATAAAAGTCGTATGAAATGCTGTAACCTAGTCATTAAAAGGACTGGAATCACAACTATTCCCTACTCCCAAGCTATCTGTAGATTTGTGCGAAAATTGGCTTGAAATTAACAAGGTATAGCGCACACAGCAACAGCGGTGCCGTCTAACACGCAGCTGCAGCAGTGAGAAAATGGTGGCGACGGGGAAAATGGCTGGGTCTTATAGGGCAAGGACATGTGACATACACTGCCAATGACACATGCCCTTGCTTGTGTGAAAAAAAGCACTTCGCTCCGTGTGTGCGCTGCTGATAGGCTGACAGATTGCACCTCCCCACTGTAAATGCGGGAAAGAGAAAAAAAAATGGAGATCTTCATTATTCCTGCAGAGATCCATCCCCTGCCCCTCCCCCCACCCCGCTGTACACTCAAACTGCGTATTAACATTAATTTTCATCATTACTGAGAAAAAATCCAGTTATGATTTTGGTGCACGAACAGTTATCGAACATAACCTCGAACAGCCGAATTTTTTTCAAATCGTTCGTGTTCGCCGAACGGCTCGAACACCGCCCAAAGCAGCTCGAATTTGAGATTGGCGAACAGTTCGAGTCGAACAATGCTTATCTCTACTTACAACCTGCAATGACCACGCTGCCGCATCACTACCACCAGAGCTACTGCAACCCCTCACCTATCGTCTCCTTCCCCATTATCCAGTAGAATGCAAGCCCGCAAGGGCAGGGTCCTCTTCCCTCTTTTACCTGTCTATCATTGTTAGTTAATTTACTGTAAGTGATATCTGTATTTTGTATGTAACCCCTCCTTATGTACAGCACCATGGAATCAATGGCGCTATATAAATAAATAATAATAATAATAATTTCCCCTATCTAAAAATATAGTGATGTCTAAAAAATGCATAGATGATTCACTAATATTTGATGTAAACTCCAAGTTAAAATCATTTTTCTGTATTTCATTTAAAAAAGAGCCAGTATATCAGGTCCGCTGGACCAAATGAAAAATATGTCATTGATGAAGCTTTTCCACAGGACCAGACCCGCACCAAGCCTCTGGTAGGGAAGGATTAGTTCCTCCCACCTCCCTACATATAAATTAGTGAAACTTAAAGGGAATCTGTCACCCCACTGGGCGATATCAGACCTCTACTATGGCCATACAGGGTATAGAAAAGTAAATCTATACATACCTGTATGGCCCATAGTAGAGGTCTGATTGCAGAGAAAAACACTTTAATCAATCTTTTTTCCACAGGCTTGGCGTCCGGGGGAAACCAAGCAATCCCCGCCTATCTGCTTATTATTCCCCTAAATCCCCTCCTCTCTTGCTTAATTATCATATCCCCCCTCCCCCGTGGTGCTCTGCGCCGCAGGTTTCTATTGCGTAGGCGCCGGAAAGTGACAGTGACTCCCCGGCGCCTGCGCAATAGAAGACTGCGGCGCAGAGCACAGGCAGACGGGGCCGGGATGAAGCAAAGCACGCTCTATGTGAGCGGCGCTTTGCGCATGCCCGGAAGTCAGGGAGCACAGTGATGTGCAGGGGAGGGGGGATATGCTAATTAAGCAGAGAGGCTGGGATTTAGGCGAATAATAAGCAGATAGGCGGGGATTGCTTGGTGTCCCCCGGACGCCAAGTCTGTGGAAAAAAGAATTGATTAAAGTGCTTTTCTCTGCAATCAGACCTCTACTACGGGCCATACAGGTAAGTATAGATTTACTTTTCTATACCTTGTATGGCCATAGTAGAGGTCCAATATCGCCCAGGGGGTGTGACAGATTCCCTTTAATGCGAATCTGTTCCCCTTTGCTGTGCCCCATGTCTGTACATAAAATTGTTCTTCATATATGAAGTGGTTATGAGTGGTAATAAAATTAATGGCGTTTTTAATAAAATCTATTTGATCTATTTTCATTTTTAAAAAATACTTTTCCCTCTGTCAAAAGAATTGCACTGCTTCCCCACCTTTGTTGTTGTCAATGACTGTATAAAGGAATGTTATGTATAATGCCCCCATAATATAATGCAGTTCCCATTGGATATTTTCAAGAATTTGCAAAATATTTTTCATGTCCTTAATATATGTGGAAAGTTTTGGTACATATTTTTGCAAAATGTGGTCCACATATTCAGAAAGGTTAGCCGTAATTGATTAATTAATTCACATTGAATTCATTAAGATCATTTGGTCTAAATAGGGAAATAGAATTGTTTGCTTTTAATTAGAGGTGTGGCTCTCCAGTCCAATAAGTGAAGACACTCACCTATATAAGAAGTGCCACCCACAGTGAAAGTAATCTCTGACAATGGAGGTCGCAACCTCAGAAACGCGTTGGATGTACTGTGAGCACTCTTTTGCACCATAAGGAGAGCCCGTAGTTTGGTGACGTCACACAGACACAGGGTGGCAATTTTTTTTCCAAGCCAGGAGAAGTGCAGGTGTGACCAGCTGGCACTCTGTCAATATGGCTTGAAGAGTGTCAAGTACAGCTAGAAGGAACAGCCTGCACATTTGTCCATGGACTGCTGAAGCAAGCTTCCACATTTGAATCCGATGGATTCTCAAGCTATCATGGATTCTCAAGCCCATCATAAGGTAAGCTCCAGCAATTTATCCAGTGACTCATCGCGTGTACAACTGTTACCTTTAATGCAAAAAAAACACTTAGCACCAGTTCACCTGCCATATCTCACACTGAAATTTTTAGATTATTTCAATATTACTAGGTATTTTTTTTTAACACCTTAACAACGAATGCTGTACATGGAAGCGAGTGTATGGAACGTGTTCAGGAGCTAAGCCCCCTATTCCACGAATATGATTGCGAAATATGATTTTTTAATAACATAGCTAACAGTAGCAAGGGGAGTTGAGCTCCACCTGCTGCTGTTAACCTGTCAAATGCTGCTATCAGGGGCATAATGACTGAACTTGCAGCGGTCGCGGCTGAGAATGGGATCGGGGGGGTCAGGGGTCCGCCAATGCCAGCAGAAACTTCAACTTCAACAGGCACACATCCAGCTGAAGTGTATTACACCGCACAGACTCATCGGGTCTGTGTGCCGCAATGCATGCTGCCGGCCAATCAGAGGCCAGCAGCTGACGTCAGCGTGCACATGACCGGGGGCTCCTGGTAATGATGTCGTGTGCTCCCATCACACGCTGGAGTCAGCTACCGGCTTCACAGGAGGACATTCCGTAGCAGGGTAGCGGAGGGAAGTTGAGTATTTATTAATTTTTTTTAATTAGTGGCCATACTACTACATGGATGACTATGGGCTGTGCATTATATTATATGGATGACTATGGGCTGTGCATTATTTTATATTAAGGACTATGAGTTGTGCATTATATTATATGGAGGACTATGGGCTGTGCATTATACTACATGGATGACTATGGGCTGTGCTTTATACTTTATGGATGACTATGGACTGTGCATTACACTTTATGGATGAATATGGGCTGTGCATTATACTTTATGGATGCCTATGGGCTGTGCATTATAATTTATGGATGAATATGGACTGTGCATTATACTTTATGGATGACTATGGGCTGTGCATTATATTTTATGGAGGGCTAAGAGGTGCATTAAATATCAGATGATTCGCATGTACTCTGTCGTTTTTGTGAGGTGCTGGTGGAACAGGGTATGTGACCCCTTTGACCAAGGCAGGAAGAATTCACCGCACACTCTTGTATCATGATGCAATATATTTTTATTATCTGTTAATGCAGACATAAGTAAAAAGGCAAAGGTGCTGGGAGTTATACGACAAAGTTACATAGGATGTTTCAACACCACCAGGCTCTTTATCACAATGTTGCTGTGAACAAAAGAGACAAGGTGTGATAGTCATGCAATATGACATAAAACGGCAATACTGTATATATATAGCTTCATAGGAGACAGAGATTTTTACTATAAACTGCCATACAGACAAACTTAGGTTCTAAACCTCCAAGGAGATTAAAAAAAAGAAAAATGCATAAAAAAGTTTTAAATAATTAAAACAACATTAAAATTAGAATCACATGCATTTTCTGGTCCATAATTGATTATCGGGAGCAATTTTTTTTTTATTTAAATATATGTAGTTTTTGGCTAAAAATCATTTTTGTAATTGGGTTTCATTAAAAAATTTGCATTGTTTTTCTTCTATATCTCCTGTGTTGCACTCTCTATTGCAACCTACAGAATGGGTTAACTGAGGACAAGTTAGTGGCACTCTAATGGGAAAGTTTGTAACTCTTTTCAACTCTGGTCTGTATATGATCACAGACCACATCAAAACTGATTGTGCAGGGAAACAAAATGCTTATGTAGCAAAACTGCAAAAATGTAATGAAATTGAATTGTAAAAATGATTTTAACCCCCCTCAAAACATACATTTAAGTAGAACAAAATGTCCCCAAAGATTGACAACTCCCTTAAAAAGGTTGCTCCTAGTCTCTGGAATTTAGGGTGATTTCTTGTCTCTGATTGATAAATGTACATATTTTATGTACCTATTCCAAAACCATCCTATTTTAGTGCCAATTTTTTCCAAACAAGTTAAGTTGACATTCATGAAGTTAAAAAGGTGGTCTTCATGCCATTGAATAACTAGATCAACCCCCTTTGGCCTAAATAGCATGGCTGCAGCAGTTTCCCTGACCCCAGACTACACTACAATGCCTCTCTGTTGCCACATCTTTTAGATGCCATGTGCCAGCATAAGAAATGAATATAAACACAATAAAAAGTATTTTTACGCACACTGAGATAAATGGGTGCAAAAATACCACTGTTGCTATTCACATAAAAAAAACGTATAGCACTTAGTTAACATATTTTTAACAAAAAGCATAAAAACCAATCAACCATGACAAGGTGTACCCAAACTACATGTCCCTAATCCTAGTGATTCACTTCTCTTTGTGCCTACCAAGGCATCAAATAGACAGGGTCAGAGACAGGATCCATGTTTGACTGTGAATAAAATACTGTATGTCTGGGGAAAGCTGGGTGAATAAAGGAGCATAGCCCATATGGCCACAGTGTATTTGTGCACAAGGTCCTTGCTTAGCATAAGAAATGTACTGCAGTCATAGCTAGTCACTGAACAGGATAAGCTGTCTGGAAGGGGATAAATATAGAAAATGAATAAAATGTTTGAGAAAAGAGCATATAAATTCATAATTCTACAAGAGATTTCTGTACTTAACTGACAGGAAATGTCTCTGGAAAAAGAAATATTCATCACTTAGGGGAATGAATATGGTAAAATTTTCTGAGTTTAGTTTTTGAACTCACAGTAGAGTTTGGTTGGGGCAGGTTGCCACCTAACCTTTTCTTTAGAGAACACAATCTTGTCAAGCATAATTTTAGGCTCTATTGAAATGTCTCTAAGGGTTACAAATCGATCAGTAAAAGGCAGTGAGACCAAAGGTGAGAGCAAAATGAAAACTAAACAAAAGAAATGGTTAAACCTTACTTATTCAGACCATTCACCCATGGCCAGGAAATTGTATGGGAAAAGTAAGATGACGTCATAAAACACAACTACTTTGAAATGTAATTGCAACTGAGCTCTGTTGGTTTCAGAAGGGATATTGTACATTAAAAGAAATCATGCTGAGATTAAATATGAGAAAGAAATGAATAGTAAGGGATATAAGCTATTAATTCAGTGCTACTAGGAACATGGAGCTTAAGACTCAAAACTATTTTTTTCTTGTATTTTCTGGACATCTCAGTTCAAACATTGTAAGAAAAAAATATTTAAAGAGGACCTTTAACCAAATGTTTCATGTTGAACTGGACATACAAAGTAATTGTGACTAAAGAGTAGAATAAAATAGGTTTGTTTTTTGCAATTTTGCTTCTCTGTTGTTGAGATATTAGCAATCAAAGTATTTGGCAATTTGAATCATAGACTCATAGAATGTTAGATTTGACCTCCAGGGTCATCATGTCCAACCCCCTGTTCAATGCAGGATTCACTAAACCATCTCATTAACATCCTGGTAGCTCTTCTCTGAACTTACTCCAGTTTTTCGGTCTTTTTTAAATGTGGTGCCCAGAACTGGACACAGTATTCCAGATGAGGTCTGACCAAGGAGGAGTAGAGGGGGATAATTACTTCACATTATCTAGACTCTATGCTTCTCTTAATATATCCCAGAACTGTGTTTTTATGTTTTGCTGCTGCATCACCCTGTTGACTCACGTGCAGTCTGTGATCTATTAGTATATCCAAATGTTTTCACATGTGCTCTTGTTTAGGTTTATTCCTCCCATTCTGTAGACTTAATTTTCCTTTTTCTTGCCCAGATGTAGAATTTTCCATTTTTCCCTGTTAATTACCATTGTATTAGTTGCTGCCCATTGTTCAAGCTTATCTAGATCCCTCTGAATCTTTTCTCTGTCTTCTCTAGTGTTAGCTATCCCTCTTAGCTTTGCATCGTCTGCAAATTTGATTAGTTTACCTTCAGTTCACCTGGGCCAGGGCAAAACCTTGTGGTACCGCACTTGAAGAACAATTCCATGGATGTGCAACCATTTATTACCACTCTTTGAGTTTGAGCACTGAGACAGTTATGAATCCACCTAACCATAGCCTTGTCAATCCCATCATGTTTTCAATAAGGATATTTTACCAAATGCTTTCCTGAAGTTGAGATATACTATATCTACTGCATTTCCCTGATGTACCCAGTCAGTGATTCCATCATAGCAGAAATTATAGATTAGTCTGGCATGACTTGTTTTCTACAAACCCATGCTGGGTCTGGTTAATTACTATTTTCTTATCTAAGTACTTGCATACATGCTCTTTAATGATTTGTTCAAAGATCTTTCCTGGTATAGATGTAAGGATCACTGGCCTGTAATTTCCTAGCTACATCTTCTTTCCGTTTTTGAAGACACCATTTGCACTTCTCCAATCTCCAGAAATTTTCAAAGATTCCGTTTAGTGGTTCTGTAATTTCCTCTGCTATCCCTTTCAGTACCCTAGGATGTAATTCATCTGGACCCGGAGATTTAGATTAATTTTAATTAGCTAAGTGTTCCCTCACCATTAGTGATGAGCGAGTATACTCGCAAGTACTCGGTATTCACCCGAGCATCTCAGTACTCGAGATGCTCGGAGCTCGCCGAGTACTTGCGAGATACTCGGGCGGATACTCGGATCCCCTCCCTGCCTGTTTGGTGCTCTTTAGAGCACCAATCAGCAAGCAGGGATTGCCTGCCACTCATTGTAATGCCGCAGCCATGTTGGTTGTAGCATTACAGTGATTGGCTGGCCGCACAGCGTCATCAGGTCTATATCAGACCTGGCGCCGCTGTGCTCGTCACAGTCACTCCGGAATCAGGCAGAGTAAGGAGAGGTGCTGCTGCGTCAAGGAGAGATTTGCTTGTGTATTAGGTAGTGTAGGGAGAAAAACAATACATTACACATATCCATCTTAACAAACAGTCCTTCTGAGGACTAATCCATCTGCAGAGATATCAGGCAGGCAGGGTATATAGACAGGCAGTGTATATAGCAGACTGCAGGGCATATAAAACAAGAGGCTCCATTCCAATTCTGCCTTCTGCTGCTGTTAGATATTTCTAGACAAAGGCCCAGGTCTCAGGGGCCAGGAATACTTTTCTTTGGATCTTAATCCTCATTATTTGCTTAAAAAGCAATCCAGAGAGCACATGTTTTTCTGCGCCATTTGCCTGTTGGCACTGCAGAACACAGCCAGGTCCTTTCCATGTTACAGCACTAGAAATCCAACTATTTAAAACTGTGTTTTCTCCGTCACATGGATCACATATGCGTCCCCGCATTACACAAGCACGTGTCCAAAAACAGCCGTGCCCTCAACAATACAGTTTCTGGGAAAGTCCACCTAACCACGGACACGTGGACAAGTGCTTGTGGGCAGGGACGGTACATCTCGCTGACGGCACACTGGGTTAACATAGTGGAAGCCAGGACCCAGTTGGACTTTGGGACGGAACATGTCCTCCCGACGCCAAGGATTGCTTGCCCTAGGTCAATCAGGGTTTTCCCACGGTCTACAGCTCCGGCACCTCATCTTCCTCAGCCTCCTCCTCTTCTTCAGCCTCCATCTCTGAAATGACCACATCAGTCTCAAGCTGGAAGCACTGCAGCACTGCCTCGCCCAAGCGGCAACAGGCTGTGCTGAAGCTAATATGCTTAGGTGACAAACCACACAATGCTGAAGAGTTGTGGACAGCTCTGAAAGAGCAGGCAGATCTGTGGCTCACACTGCTGAACCTTCAGCCAGGCATGGTCGTGTGTGACAATGACCGGAACCAGGTATTCAGTTCAGACTCCACACATAAGACCTCAGAAGTGGACATGGATGTCTGACATATGTACCATCCTCCAAAACTTTGAGGACTCCACCAAGATGGTGAGCAGCGATGACGCCATAATTAGGGTCACCATCCCGCTTCACTGTCTTCTGGAACGCTCTCTGCTCACAATCAAAGAGGATGCATAGCAGGCGGAGCACGATGAGATGGAGAAAGGAACCATACAGGGTGATTCCACACAGCCCAGCCTCATCTCATCCCAACGTGGTTTGGGTGACAATGAGAAAGAGGAGGAGGAGGAGGAAGGACAGGAGCTATTTTCATGTGCTATAGACGGTACTACCTGCACAGCTGTCATACCATCTGTTCAGTGTGGATGGCCAGAGGACAGAGAGGAGGAGGAGGAGGAGGAGAGCATGGTCAGTCATAATCTTGTAGAAGACACGGAAGTCTTGCCTGTTAGTAGTCTGGCACACATGGCTGAGTTTATGGTACGCTGCCTTTCCCATGACCCTCACATTCTCAAAATTTTGGGTGACAGTCATTACTGGTTGGTGACACTTCTAGACCCACGCTACAAGGAGAACTTTATATCTCTTATTCCTGAGACGGACAGGTCTACAAAAATGGGGCTCTACCAGAAGGCCCTTGTTGTGGAACTATTGCTCTCTATGCCTTGGAAGTCCTGGCCTGCCCTGTTGCCAGCATTTTATCAGAGCGGGTTTTTAGTGCCGCTAGTGGAATTATAACTGATAAGCGCATCCGCCTGTCAACTGAAAATGCTGACAGGCTGAGTCTTATAAAAATGAACAAGGTTTGGATTGGGCCAGACTTCTCAACACCACCGAATGATAGCAGCGTAACATAAACTCAAATCCAGTGTCTTTTCATGGGAGGTGTATTCCCATGCACCTTTTCACACCCTGACATGGGTATACACTTCCTGATTTTGGTTATTTGCTCTTGTCCTCCTCCTTCTCCTCATCCCTTCACCACCATATCACCAGGGTGCCCATGGTCTGTGACGCAACACCCACATAATTTTTTTAAAGGGTGTTTATGATGCCCGTAAAAAAATTTTTTTATACCGTATGTTCATGTATACCCCCCAGGGGTAAATGTTTGTCAGCCCATACACTTAGTGCATGGGCATTACAAGTATAGGAGGCCCGTGCCATTCTAATGGGAACATTTTTTTATGAGGCCCTCCTCCACGTCTCTTCCAAGGGGCATTGGAGTGCCTCCCAATTTTTGGCAGCCCTTGCATTCACTGCATAGGCAAACACAATGGGATACCCACTTCCTAATAATGGGAACATTGTTTTCAGGAGGCCCTCTGACCTCCACGTCTCTTCCAAGGGGCATTGAAGTACCTCCAAATTTTGGGCAGCCCTTGTATTCACTGCATAGGTCAACACTATGAGAGACCCACTTCCTAATAATGGGAACATTTTTCCATGAGGCCCTCTATGTCTCTTCCAAGGGGCATTGGAGTGCCTCCAAATTTTTGGCAACCCTTGCATTCACAGCATAGGCCAGCACTATGGGAGACCAACTTCCTAATAATGGGAACATTGTTTTGAGGAGGCCCTCTGACCTCCATATCTCTTCCAAGGGGCATTGAAGTGCCTCTAAATTTTTGGCAACCCTTGCATTCACTGCATAGGTCAACACTATGGGAGACCCACTTCCTAATAATGGGAACATTGTTTTCAGGAGGCCCTCCTCTAAGTCTCTTCAAAGGGGTATCGGGGTGCATCCAAATTTTCAAAGTGGTATTGGGGTGCATCCAAATTTTGGGCAGCCCTGGCACTCACTGCAACAAAAAAAGTGGTCCCAAAATCCAGTTGAGAGGTGTGAAAAGCTTGTTCAGTGTCTCTTGGAAAAAAAACTAGGCACAGAAAAAAACAATCACACTTAGTTGAAGCTACATCTAGCAGAGGTCTTGGACTAACACCCCTGCTAAGTAGCCAGGCAATCACCTGGGAAAATGAACACCTGGCACCTGGAGACAACCAACACCTCCCAGTCTCAGATTGGACAGTCAAGCTGTCAATCAACACACTGACAGCTCAGAATGCCCCTGCATCAGACTGGACACTGAGCTGTTAATCAAAGTACTGAAAGCTTCAGCACACCCCTGTACCAGATTGGACCACAGAGCCATCAACTGCATCACAGACACACTGATGACTAGATTCGTGACAACGGCCCTCTCTTGACAGGTTTCTTGTGGTACCATTACAACCTGTGTTTAAATATTTTTGAAATCCGATTTGTGTGTGATGCATCAGCACTAAATAGTCTAAGTTGGTGAAGTGAGAAAAATATAGGCATGAATTAAAATTATGGGATAAAATAACTAAAAATTGGCTGGTGCATATTTATTCACCCCTTTTGCGATGGATCCCCTAAAAATTTCTTGTGCAAGCAATTACTTTCAGAAGTCACATGCTTAGTGAAAGACAGTCCACCTAAATGTCACATGGTCTGTCACTATATACACACCTGAAAGACCACAGAGGCTGCAACACCATTAAGCAAAAGAACCACTAACCAAACAACGCCGCGAAGACCCAAAAAGTCAAGGACAAAGTTGTTGATAAGTCCAAGTCAGCATTGAGTTATAAAAAAACATCCCATTCTCTGATGATCCCCTGAAGCACCAACAAATCCTTCATCATCAAATGGAAGAACATGGTACCACAACAAACCTGCCAAGAGAGGGCCGCCTACCAAAAGCCTGAGCAATGATGGTATTAATCAAAGAAGCAGAACAGAGACCAAAGGTAAGCCTGAAGGAGCTGCAGAGTTCCCAAGCAGAGGCTGGAGTATCTGTCCATACAACCACATTAAGCCGTACACTCCATAGAGGTGGCCTTTATGGAAGAGTGGGCAGAAAAAAACCCTTTACCGCTGCTTTAATAATTACAGATATTTGTAGACATAGACCCAGATATCAGGGGCCAGGGCAATTTTTTTTTATCTTAATCCTGGTTATTTGCTTAAAAAGCAATCCAGAGTATGCCATTTTTCTGCTCCATTTGCTTGTTCTCACTGCAGAATAAATCCAGATCTGTTCCATATTTCAGCGATAAAAATCCAGAAATTTGAACTGAATGTTGAAAATATTGGCCTCCTTTTCCATTCTGTTGCAATGTGTCGGCCAAGCTATTCACACTAGGTGTCTGTGAAGAATACTATTAGTAAATTACAGGCCTGCTATTTAAAACCGTGGTTCTCTGTCAGACATATCACCTATAAGACTGTTACAAAATCAGACATTTCTTCCATTTCCATTCTGTTGCAGTGTGTTGGTCAAGCTATTCACATTAGGTGTCTGTGAAGAATAGTATTAGTAAATCACAGACCTGCTATTTAAAACCGTGGTTCTCTGTCAGACATATCACCTATAAGACTGTTCCAAAATCAGACATTTCTTCTATTTCCATCCTGTTACAGTGTGTCGGTCAAGCTATTCACACTAGGTCTCTGTGTAGAATAATATTAGTAAATTGCAGGCCTGCTATTTATAACCGCGGTTCTCTGTCAGACATATCACATATAACTGCAGTTCAAATCCAGCAATTTGTAGTGAAAGTGGAAAATATTGTCCTACATTTATAGATTGTAGCAGTGTGTCAGTGTACACCATTTTACAGCTTAATTTGCTTGTTTGCAGAATACAGCCAGATTTTTTTAGTTTTATTCATATTACTGTATTGTGGAAGCAGAGGAAGTTTTCTCAATAATCAGATATGACTGCCGAAATTTTGTGGAGCGTGCCAAATATTCCACTCCATTTAAAGTCAGCCACCTGTGTTTTGTTGAACCAATTAACTCTTGGTCGCTGACAAACACCATACTATTAGGCGACTGTCTGAAACCGAGGCCATCAGACGTTATCCCATATGACTGCCCTAATAATCCAGCAATTATTGTGAACGTGTCAAATATTACACTCCATTTAAAGTGTTGCAGTTGAGGGTTCAAACCTATTCTCAGTTGGCCACTGACAAATAGCATATCTGTGAACAATGTTGTCAGAGTATTACGGAACTTTTGCGGACTGACAAAAAAAAAACATACAAAAAACAAGCTAAAATGGAAAAAATGTTAAGAAACATTCTTTACAGGTTAATGACTTGTATATGAGGCCAAAGAAATAAAAAAAAAGAAAGTTATGGACTGTGGAAGACATTTATGCAACCAGAATGAACACTCATCTGTAGCTGGTGATGATACCACCTAGCAGCAGCACCTGTTCCTATTGTAAATGCATCTAACAGCGTTATTGATAGGGAATAAAATAGATTTTACTTTTTTTGGGCAGTACCTGCAGCACACAGTATAAGGCAATAATACTAGGCTGGATCAGTGTAATACGCTATCCATACTGCAATACCTCACCCGTAAAAGAATTTCAGATAAGACAGTTAATATTCTAGAATATAGAATCTATTTGAATTGTCCTTCCCATTATTAAGGAGTGTGCCTCCTATACTTTTATTGCATATGCAACAATTTCAAGGGCTGCCAAAAATTAGGACGCACTTCAATACACATTTGAAGTGACGTGAAAAAAAAAAAAAAACACAAAAAAAACCCACAGTAGGAACTTTCTTTAGTGTAACAACCAGAGTCTCCAATGTAACCTCAATGTAATCACATTGTTCAGCTCCTGCACCTCCTCCTCCAGTTCGGCCTCCATCTCCGAAATTACCACATCAGTCACAAGCTGAAAGCACTACAGCACTACCTTGTCCAAGCAGCAACAGGCTGTGCTGAAGATAACATGCTTAATGCTTAGGTGACAAACCACCCAGCGATGAATTGTTGAAAGCTGTAACATAGCAGCCTGATCCGTTGCTCTCACTGCTGAACATACAGCCAGGCATGGTCGTGTGTGACAATGGGCGGAACCTGGTGGCGGAGAAATGACAGCCGGAGTAGATACGGTTTCCCTCTATGCCAGTCCTTTCACCGATCTAAAGAATATGGCTGTGGTGAAATACAACTCTCATCGAGAAGCAGTGTCAGACTGAAAAACATTGGGCCCACCAGAGGAATTGATTCTGATGGCCCACCTTTCTCCCCCGCTCAAGAGCCCAATAGCAGCTGCAAAGTTTGAGCTATCATGAACTCTCCTAATGGAGAAGCCAGGACCAACCCGAGGATTATCTGGTGGGACCGTCCAACTCTACTGAGAAGCAGCCCTGGCTAAGAGAAGTGTGTGGGAAGGTTCCCGGACACTCTATGGTTGCTTTTTTACTGAGGGGGAAACCCATACAAACACAGGGAGAACATACAAATCCTTGAAGATGTTGCCCTTGCTGGGATTTGAACCCAGAATCCCAGCGCTGCAAGGCTTCAGTGCAGGGCTGGCGTCAGCACCCGGCGCTCCCGGGCAAGTGCCGGGGCCCTGAGCAGGCGGGGGGGCCCACTCGCCGTCGGGCACCCCGCCGCGCTATGGGACACGTGAGCGGAGAAGAGCGGTGTCAGCGCCCGCTCCCCCCCCGCTAGATCAGGGCCCCGGCAGCCAGCGCAATACTTACCTCTCCCCGTGCAGCTCCGGTCTCCTCCGCGTCCTCTGACTATGACGTCTCAGGTCAGAGGGCTCGGTGACGTCTTTCTACTGCGCTCTCTCCTGAGCCGTCACAGCACAGAGCGGGAAGACGCCAGCGAGGGTGTGTAGTCCGGAGCAGTGGCAGCAGGTGAGAAGTGAGGTGAGTATTTGATTTTTTTTTTATTGTATGGAAGCATGGGTCATTATATGGTGGGGGGTGTGACATCCTGCATGAGGCATTAAAAGGAGGGGAGTGACATACTTCATGGGGCATTATAAGGGGGTGTGTGCCATCCTGCATGGGGCTTTAAAAGGGGGGGAGTGACATCCTGCATGGGGCATTATAAGGGGGGTGTGTGACATCCTGCATGGGCATTATAAGGGGGGTGACATCCTGCATGGGGCATTAAAGGGGGGGTGACATCCTGCATGGGGCATTATAAGGAGGGGGTGACATCCTGCATGGGGCATTATATGGGGGGAAATTACATCCTGCATGGGGCATTATAAGGGAGGGGTGTGTGTGACATCCTGCATGGGGCATTATAAGGGAGGGGGATGTGTGACATCCTGCGTGGGGCATTAAAAGGGAGGGGGGGTGACATCCTGCATGGGGCATTAAAAGGGGGGAGTGACATCCTGCATGGGGCATTATAAGGGAGGGGGGGTATGACATCCTGCAAGGGACATTAAATTGGGGGAGTGACATCCTGCATGGGGCATTATAAGGGAGGGGGGTTTGACATCCTGCATGGGGCATTATAAGGGGGAGTGACATCCTGCATAGGGCATTATTAGGGGGGTGAAATAATGCATGTGGCATTATAAGGGGGGTGACATCCTGCATGGTGCATTATAAGGGGGGGTGACATCCTGCATGGGGCATTATATGGGGGGAACAGCCTGCATGGGGCATTATAAGGGGGAACAGCCTGTGTGGGGCATTATGTGGGGGGAACAGCCTGCATGAGGCATTATGTGGGGGGAACAGCCTGCATGGAGCATTGTGTGGAGGCACAGCCTGCATGGAGCATTATATGGGGGCCAGTATTCTGTATGGAGGGTTATATGGGGGCCAGTATCCTGTATGGAGCGTTATATAGGGGCCAGTATCCTGTATGGAGCATTTTATGAGGGCCAGTATTCTGTATGGAGCATTTTATGGGGGCCAGTATTCTGTATGGAGCGATTCACCGGTTTCTGAGCTATTGTGGAATTTACAATAGATATCGGTCAAGTAATGTAAGAAGTGAAATCTTTGGCATTGTACTATATATATATATTTCTCTGTGGTATTTGTGCATCATGAATCGTGGTATGTGTTAAAGGGGCCCACTGAGACTCTTTCGACCTGGGCCCACAAAAACCTGGAGCTGGACCTGCTTCAGTGCAAAAACACTGAGCCACTGTGCTGCCTTTCACCCTCTGACATCTAACAGGCTGGAAAAACTTGGCCCTACTGTCACTCAGTATCTTCAGCTCCTTTGTGAGAAACTAATGTATTTGGGCAGCTACTCAGTCTACCAAATAAAATTCCTGAGAAGGAAATTGAGGATGGGTTCACTACTGGTACAGGGGGCAGTGCTAATACCATGGCGGCGTACCATAGTTCACTGGAAATATTCCAGGCTGGTAGGAGGCAAGCAGATTCCCACAAAAAAGTACCAGCAGTAATGTTCTGGGACCCGTGCTTGTGGAAGGCGGGGGCGACACCGGGAGAAATAGTGGTGGCTGTGGACCGAGTATGGAGACCCAGCCATTGCCGCTATGAGGTTGTGGACAGTTTCCGCCTCTACGAGCCTAAAAGGCCACATTTCTAGTGCAAGCAGCTGCCCAGAAATCTGGCAGTTTACTATTGCGGCATGTGGGTGGTTGGGTGGGTGGCTGAATACTTGCGCTTGCTTTCCAAGGAATGAGGTAGGGACAACTGAATGCTGCACTGGGACAAGGACGTGGACGTGATTGTTGCAAGTCTTCAATGACAGGTGCATGGCGGGAGACATCTTCGCATGTGTCAAGTATCACTTCTGATGGGCACACTTTTATTCAGTGACCTGGGAGTCAGAGATGCTTCCAGGGGTCTTCCCCATGTTGTTCCCATGTCTTTTCAGCACTATATGCATGTGTCTGATCATGTCTCACACACCACATGGCCAGATATGGATGTAAAATGTTAAAATTAAATTTCCAGGTGAATGCATTTGTCTTGGTTAAAAGCAATGCAAAAGTGCATCAAAAACGTTAAGTGTGAACATAGCCCAAGGTGTGGAGGAGCATTTTTTTGTATATTTATTTTGCCTTATATACAAGTCATTACCCTGGAAAGGATGTTCCTTAACATATTTCCCAGGAAAATCCATTTTGGTTTCGTTTTTGCATGTTTTATTGTGAGTCTGTAAAAGTGGCATTATACCTCTGACAACATTATTGACAGCAGTGACCTGGGAGTCAGAAATGCTTCCAGGGGTCTTCCCCATGCTGTTCCAATGCCAATTGAGCACTGTTCCCATCGATTTGGGAAAATTTTAGGCCCTCTGCAGACCGCCGGGGGGGCCGCCAGAAAAATGCTCGAGTTTCCCATAGACTTACATTGGGCTCGCTACTCGGGCCGAGCACTCGAGCATTCCAATTTGCTTGACTCGAACAACGAGCACCCGAGCATTTTAGTGCTCGCTTATCACTAATCATTACCCATTTGAAGAAGCCATATTCTTTTCAACTTCAGCTATTTACAGATGGTGTTATGTTTGCATCAAGAATTTGTCAGAAGTCTAGAAGGCAGTTATTGACACTAAGTAAATGCAAAGTAAATTTTGCATTTCGTTTGGAAATCAAGGTCCCAGAGTCTGGAGGAAGAGTGGAGAGGCCACAATCCAAGCTGCTTGAGGTCTAGTGTGAAGTTTCCACAATCAGTGATGGTTTGGAGAGCCATGTCATCTGCTGGTGTAGGTCCACTGTGTTTTATCAAGACCAAAGTCGGCGCAGCCGTCTACCAGGAAATTTTAGAGCACTTCATGCTTCCCTCTGCCGACAAGCTTTTTGGAGATGGAAATTTCATTCTCCAGCACGACTTGACGCCTGTCCACACTGCCAAAAGTACCAATACCTGGTTTAAAAACAACAGTATCACTGTGCTTGATTGGCCAGCAAACTTGCCTGACCTTAACCCCATAGAGAATCTATGGGGTATTGTCAAGAGGAAGATGACACCAGACCCAACAATGCAGACGAGCTGAAGGCTGCTATCATGTTAATTAACAGTTCACTGTCACTATACAATGTACACAGAAAACTGTGGTGTGGGTGGGGTTATCTTTTTGATCAGATACATGCTAACAACTCTGATTGTGTCACAGCTGCTGCATCCAATAAACTAAGTGATACATTGCTGGAATCAGGATCTCTTTTCCTACATTATGCTGCTCTCAGATGAGGTAGAAAAAAACCTGGTGACATATTGCCTTTAACTCAAAAGAGACAGAAAAAATGTAAACCATAATATTAAAAACAAACCTCTATTATTTTAATTATAGGAGACCTACAAAAGCCAATTGTGCAGCAGTATTTGATAGCTGACACTACAGCATAACAGGTGGGTGGCCCGCATTTTGATGTTGCATATACTAAGTATATTTGATTAGAGAGCATGGAACAGTTTCCTGAATTGCTCCACTCCCACAACTTCTGCATTGTTATTGTATCACACTGTGTTACTGCTCCTTCGAAGATATTAACAATATGTCATCATGCTGATACAAACCCAGCATAAATAATTCTCATATAAAGCAGCAAGAAAGCTATTTACTTGTGTTGTTCCACTGCTGTGCTGTTGTCAGCTCTTCAGTTCTCCTAATCCACTATCCTATTTCAATTATTTGCACCAGAGAAATGTAAAAGTATTTGAGGAGGATTGAATTTCATTCTCTGCTATTCTCTCATTGTACAGAATGATTAACATCTTCAGTTCAAGGTATGGATGTTTTTGTAGACTTTATATTATTGCACTTGATATTATGCATATGAAGAAAAGGCTTATTATGCCATATGCACATGACATATGCCCGTAAATATTAGTGATGAGTGAACGTGCTCGCCACTGCTTGGTACTCACCCGAGCATCACTGTGCACGACGAGCTCGGCGCTTGATGAGTATTTCCCGGTTGCTCGGGCAGGAACTCGGGTCCCCTCCCTGCCTGTTTGGCGCTCTATAGAGAGCCAATGAACATGCAGGGATTGCCTGCCATGCACTGTAATGCCGTAGCCATGTTGATTGTGGGCATTACAGTGATTGGCTGGCCGCACAGCGTCATTAGGTGTATATAAGACCGGGCGCCGACATGCTCGTCACAGTCTACTCCGGAATCAGGCAGAGTAGGAAGAGCTGCTGCTGCGTCAGGGAGAGATTTGTTTCTTCATAGTTAGTATAGGTATTCCACAACATATAATAGGAAAGACGATGATCCAGCTCCACAGAATCCAAAATAAAAACAAATGTATTTTATTTAGAAATTTTTAAAAATATCCAGATAGAGATAATGTAACTCCAGCTGGTGGAAGAACAATAATAGAAGGGAAAACACAGGGGCACGAAGGAGGGGTGTGCTATCACACGCGTTTCGAGCGAAGACCGCTCTTGAGCAGTCTTCGATCGAAACGCGTCTGGTAGCGCACACCTCCTTGGTGCGTATTTTCCCTTCTATTATTGTTCTTTCACCAGCTGGAATTACATTATCACTAACGGGATATTTTTAAAAAATTCTAAATAAAAGACATTTGTTTTTATTTTGGAGTCTGTGGAGCTGAATCATCGTCTTTCCTATTACCTGTCTACTGAGCGCAAGCAGCAGCGCTGATTACGGATCCCGGAGACACCCAGCTGGTTCATGGAGGTAAGCTGTTTTTTTTTCTTTTCCCATTCCACAACATATACAGTACAGAGCAAAAGTTTGGGCACACCTTCTCATTTAAAGATTTTTCTGTATTTTCCTAACTATGAAAATTGTACATTCACACTGAAGGCATCAAAACTATGAATTAACAGATGTGGAATTATATACTTAACAAAAAAGTGTGAAACAACTGAAAATATGTCTTATATTCTAGGTTCTTCAAAGTAGCCACCTTTTGCTTTGATGACTGCTTTGCACACTCTGGGCATTCTCTTGATGAGCTTCAAGAGGTAGTCACCGGAAATGGTTTTCACTTCACAGGTGTGCCCTGTCAGGTTTAATAAGTGGGATTTCTTGCCTTATAAATGGGGTTGGGACCATCAGTTGTGCTGTGCAAAAGTCTGGTGGATACACAGCTGATAGTCCTACTGAATAGATTGTTAGAATTTATATTATGGCAAGAAAAAAGCAGCTAAGTAAAGAAAAATGAGTGGTCATCATTACTTTAAGAAATGAAGGTCAGTCAGTCTGAAAAATTGGGAAAACTTTGAAAGTGTCCCCAAGTGCGGTTGCAAAAACCAGCAAGCGCTACAAAGAAACTGGCTCACATGAGGACCGCCCCAGGAAAGGAAGACCAAGAGTCACCTCTGCTTCTGAGGATAAGTTTATATGAGTCACCAGCCTCAGAAATCGCAGGTTAACAGAAGCTCAGATTAGAGACCAGGTCAATGCCACACAGAGTTCTAGCAGCAGACACATCTCTTCAACAACTTTTAAGAGGAGACTTTGTGCAGCAGGCCTTCATGGTAAAATAGCTGCTAGGACACCACTGCTAAGGACAGTCAACAAGCAGAAGAGACTTGTTTGGGCAAAAGAACACAAGGAATGGACATTAGACCAGTGGAAATCTGTGCTTTGGTCTGATGAGTCCAAATTTGAGATCTTTGTTTCCAACCACCGTGTCTTTGTGCGATGCAGAAAAGGTGAACAGATGGACTCTACATGCCTGCTTCCCACCGTGAAGCATGGAGGAGGAGGTGTGATGGTGTGGGGGTGCTTTGCTGGTGACACTGTTGGGGATTTATTCAAAATTGAAGGCATACTGAACCAGCATGGCTACCACAGCATCTTGCAGCGGCATGCTATTCCATCCGGTTTGCGTTTAGTTGGACCATCATTTATTTTTCAATAGTACAATGACCCCAAATACACCTCCCGGCTGTGTAACGGCTATTTGACCAAGAAGGAGAGTGATGGGTTTCTACGCCAGATGACCTGGCCTCCACAGTCACCAGACCTGAACCCAATCGAGATGGTTTGTGGTGAGCTGGACCGCAGAGTGAAGGCAAAAGGGCCAACAAGTGCTAAGCATCTCTGGGAACTCCTTCAAGATTTTTGGAAGACCATCAAGAGAATGCCAAGAGTGTGCAAAGCAGTCATCAAAGCAAAAGGTGGCTACTTTGAAGAACCTAGAATATAAGATATATTTTCAGTTGTTTCACACTTTTTTGTTAAGTATATAATTCCACATGTGTTAATACATAGTTTTGATGCCTTCAGTCTGAATGTACAATTTTCATAGTCAAGAAAATACAGAAAAATCTTTAAATGAGAAGGTGTGTCCAAACTTTTGGTCTGTACTGTATATATATATATATATATATATATATGCAACTGACCATCTGAGGACTAATCCAGCTGCATATATTCAGTGGTAATAGCAGGAGGTAGGTAGGCAGGCACTGTATGTGGCAGACTGCAGTGCATATAGCAAGAGGGTCCACTGAACGTCCTGTTAGTATAGGTATTCCACAACATATATATATATATATATATATATATATATATATATGTATATTTATATATATATATATATATATATATATATATATATACACACTGCTCAAAAAAATAAAGGGAACACTCAAATAACACATCCTAGATCTGAATGAATGAAATTCTCATTGAATACTTTGTTCTGTACAAAGATGAATGTGCTGACAGCAAAATCACATAAAAATCATCAATGGAAATCAAATTTATTAACCAATGGAGGCTTGGATATGGAGTCACCTCCAAAATTAAAGTGGAAAAACACACTACAGGCAGATCCAACTTTGATGTAATGTCATTAAAACAAGTCAAAATGAGGCTCAGTATTGTGTGTGGACTCCACGTGCCTGTATGACATCCCTACAATGCCTGGGCATGCTCCTGATGAGGTTGCGAATGGTCTCCTGTGGGATCTCCTCTCAGACCTGGACTAAAGCATCCGCCAACTCCTGGACAGTCTGTGGTGCAACGTGACGTTGGTGGATGGAGCAAGACATGATGTCCCAAATGTACTCAATTGGATTCAGGTCTGGGGAATGGGCGGGCCAGTCCATAGCTTCAATGCCTTCATCTTGCACTAACTGCAGACACACTGCAGCCACATTAAGTCTGACATTGTCCTGCATTAGGAGGAACCCAGGGCCAACCGCACCAGCATATGGTCTCACAAGGGGTCTGAGGATCTCATCTTGGTACCTAATGGCAGTCATGCTACCTCTGGCGAGCACATGGAGGGCTGTGCATCCCTCCAAAGAAATGCCACCCCACACCATTACTGACCCACTGGCAAACCGGTCATGCTGAAGGATGTTGCAGGCAGCAGATCTCCACGGCGTCTCCAGACTCTGTCACGTCTGACACAAGAGCACAGGGCGCCAGTGGCAACTTTGTCAATCCTGGTGTTCTGTGGCAAATGCCAAGCATCCTACACGGTGTTGGGCTGTGAGCACAACCCCCATCTGTGGACCTCAGGCCTTCATACCACCCTCATGGGGTCAGTTTCTAACCGTTTGTGCAGACACATGCACATTTGTGGCCTGCTGGAGGTCATTTTGCAGGGCTCTGGCAGTGCTATTCCTGTTCCTCCTTGCACAAAGGAGGAGGTAACAGTCCTGCTGCTGGGTTGTTGCCCTCCTACGGCCCCCTCCACATCTCCTGGTGTACTGGCCTGTCTCCTGGTAGCGCCTCCAGCCTCTGGACACTACGCTGACCGACATAGCTACCCTTCTTGCCACAGCTCACACTGATGTGCCATCCTGGATGAACTGCACTACCTGAGCAACGTCGGTGGGTTGTACTGTAGACACCACCTCATGCTACTGTACCTGTAGGGGTGAGAGCAATGGCAAAATGAAAAAGTGACCAAAACAACAGCCAAAAAGGATGAGAATAGAGAAATGGTCTGTGGTCACCATCTGCAGAACCGCTCCTTTATAGGGGGTATATTCATAATTGCCTATCATTACTACCAGTTGTCTGTTCCATTTGCACAACAGCAGGAGAAATTGATTCACAATCAGTGTTGCTTCATAACTGGACAGGTAGATTTCACAGAAGTGTCATTGACTTGGCATTACATTGTGTTGTTTAAGTGTTCCCTTTATTTTTTTGAGCAGTGTATATATATATATCCTATAAGAGTGTTCCAAAATCAGCTATTTCTTCCATTTTCGGTCAAGCTATGCACACTAGGTGTCTGTGAAGGATAGAATTAGCAAATTACAGGCCTGCTATTTAAAACCATGGTTCTCTGTCAGACATAACACCTATAAGAGTGTTCCAAATCAGACATTTCTTCCATTTTCATTCTGTTGCAGTGTGTCAGTCAATCTATTCACACTAGGTGTCTGTGAAGGATAGTATTGGCAAATTACAAGCCTGCTATTTAAAACCGTGGTTCTCTGTCAGACATAACACCTATAAGAGTGTTCCAAAATCAGACATTTCTTTTTCCATTTTCATTCTGTTGCAGTGTGTCGGTCAAGCTATTCACACTAGGTGTCTGTAAAGGATTGTGTTAGCAAATTACCGGCCTGCTATTTAAAACCATGGTTCTCTGTCAGAAGTATCACATATAACTGCATTCCAAAATCAGCCATTTCTCGTGAACGTGGAAAATATTGTCCTCCATTAAAAATAGGCAAGGTGCATGGCAAGGGATAGGGAAGTGGACATGATGGTGATGGTGTCCCTACCCCAGTCCTTGGAACGCAAGCGCAAATACGCAGCCAATGCCTCACAGGCCACACTACTAAATTCACACATTTCGCGAATGCTTGCATTCAAAATGTTGCCTTTTAGGCTCCTGGAGACGGAAGTTTTCCGCAACCTGATGGCGGAGGCCGTCCCTTGGTACTCGGTCCCCAGCCACCAATATTTCTCCTGGTGTGCCGTCCCTGCATTGCACGAGCACGTGTCCCACAACATTAGCCCTGCCCTCAATAATGCAGTTACTGGGAAATTCAACTTTGAAAAAGACCTGGGTGTATTGGTGTACGACAAGCTCACATTTAGTGGCCAGTATCAGGCAGCTGCTGCAAAGGCAAATAAAATAATGGGATGCATTAAAAGAGGCATAGATGTTCATGAGGAGTACATAATTTTGCCTCTATACAAGTCACTGGTGCGACCACACTTAGAATACTGTGTACAGTTCTGGTCTCCGGTGTATAAGAAAGACATAGCTGAACTAGAGAGGGTGCAGAGAAGAGCGACCGAGGTTATTAGAGGACTGGGGGGTCTGCAATACCAAGACAGGTTATTACTAGTGTTGAGCCACCCCCGTAGTGTTCGAGTTCGGTTCGGTTCGTCGAACACCCGTGTGTTCGCCGAACTGTTCGTCGAACTGTTCGTCGAACACCTTCGAACACCGTTAAAAACAATGGCAGGCAAACAAAAACGCATAGAAACACATAGAAAACACCGTCAAAGGTGTCCAAAAGCTGACAAACTGCTCAGAAGACACAACTAACACAAGGAAAAGTGACAAGTACATATAGTCATGCGAAAAGAAAAGAGGTGGAGGAGTAAAAGGAGGGGGAGACACAGATATAGGCATGTCATGCCCTTCTAAAATCCAAAAAGTGAGAAGCCGAGACGGCCAGTCCGCTCCTGCCCGTGCCACCTCCGTGTCGCCGGGTTTGTGCCAGAGCCGCGGTGAACCCTGACGGCCAGCCCCCCTCTCCCAATACTGGTGCCTGTCCGCTGGTGGGTCGAGAGAGCCCCCCTGTGGTGGAGGCAGCTCTAAGCTTTTTAATTTAAATTGTCCCTCTAATTTGAATGAATACACTTTAAATCCATTTACAAGGATCTATTGGAGGGCAAGTCTCATGCCAGCAGCCGCGTAATTCCAGCTCCAGTAGCGTCCACTAAAGCTGCTGCAGTTAAAAAGCTTTTATAAGGATCGAGCTCGGCTGTCCACCGCAAGGCATCCTAGTGCCAGTCCCAGCCCCTATGCCTTGGGGTGCCTCCTGATGCTCTTCACTAAGTATCCCGTGGTCCCGAAGCATTTCCTTTGAAAAAATTAAGTGTCCAAACTACAGGTGGTGTAGCTTGCTTAACAGCCGGGATAATCCGCTGACTAGCAGACACTGCTACTAGGCACAAAGTATTTCCTGGGCTAGATGCAGTTAAAAATTTGTAAGTAGATACTCTCGTTGGATGCTGAGAAAGCATTCCATAGAGTCTCCTGGCACGCCATATATGATTCTCTTAAAAAGCTTGGGGTAGGGGTCTAGGGGACCCTTTTATAGCCAAAATCACAGCCCTGTATCACAATACGTCACCTAGGCTGAAGATAAATGGAACCGTAGCACCGAGGGCTCGGTTGCTACAGACGTATTGCACCTCACCCAGAGGTGTGATATCTCACTCTCAGATAAGGATGGAGTGTGGATCAGGACCCGACACCTGCATGCATTACACCACATTGCCGTGGGGCAGGGCGACCAATATGCCCCTGAGATGGGCACGACAGTCCCTGTCCCTGGCTGGAGTGGGGGGAGGGAACACTGAGGAAGGGGAACCCTGCAGTGCAGGAGCAGGGAGGAAGCAGTTCCTGGGTGCATTGAGAAGGGAGTATAAAAGGTGGGCACCATCTTAGTTCAGTGCAGAGAAGTCTGAGCAGAAGTGGCAGGGAGCAGGGGCTCTGCATGAGCTCTGCTCCGGAGGCGGGCCTAGTAACAGAGGCCCAGGCCTGCAAGAGGGAGAAGGAAGGAAGAGGAGGGGAGAAGGCTCCAGGAACGAGGAATGAAGGGATCCCAGGGGTGCGGACGGGCGAGTCGCCACCGCACGCCCGAATCCACCTGCGTGGAGGGGTCAGGCCAAAGGGGGAGACCGGTCCCCGAACTAGTGGAGGCAGGAAACGACACTCAGCTAGAAACCGGAGGCTCTGACATTTTATGTGGCGCAGCCCCTTGCTCCACCCGCTAGGAAGGCACCACATAGGGTCAGGGAAACTGGCGCCAAGTTTACCAAGAGGAGGCCCGAGGCAGCCGGACAGAAGTGTTGGTAAGAAAGGCCAGACAAAGGACACACAAAGGGGGTCCTGTGAAGCGCTCCAAAGTTATCTGGGAGTTGTCTGAGCCCCTCACCTGGTGAGCACAGTACGACGTGGGCAGCCGTTACCTGCAGACGTGGTCTGGATAATAAGAACTGTGAGTAAAGGCCCTGAACTGCATCACTGACTCCGTGTCGTTACTGCTGCTGCCCTGCACCATCACCCCCATCCTCCGCATACACTGCCCTGAGGCTATACTCCTCCCGTGGGGAGTTATGCTACGCTCTGCTGCACCCACAACACCAGCCTTAGCAGTCTGCCCTGTAGCGGCGGTTCACTCTGACCGCAATCCACGGGTGGCGTAGTCGGACATTTAAACATCAAAACCACATAAATAGTTCCGCCACTGGTTTGACCGCCCTGAGCCACGGAAGCGGATCGCCGCCACGAAGACTACAACCACCAGCATCCACCAAAAAGGGTCCGGCTCCGGGTGTCCCAAGGCCCAGGGGGTGCGTCAGAACATTTTCATCACCTTTCACAATCACCAATGGGACAAGGCAGGGATGTCCTCTGTCCCCTCTCTTATACATCCTAGTGACGGAGCACCTGCTCTCATCAATTCGCCATAACCCCAATATTAGGTGGATTGAGGTGGGAGGCACCGAGTACAAGTGCTCTCTATTTGCTGATGATGTCCTAGTATATATCACTCAATCACATATATCCATCCCTGCTGTTATGGCTGAAATAGATCACTTTGTTACATGGTAAAATTTTAAAATCAATGCAGCGAAGTCTGAGGCCCTCGATGTCTCCCTCCCTAAATCCATATAGGATTCCATCCAGTCCAACTTTCCCTTTGCCTGGCCCTCACAGGGTATCAAATACTTAGGAATTCCTATTCATAGAGACCTCTCCCATCTATGTTATCTTAATTTTGGGCCCTTTATTGAACAATTCCATACAGACCACGGTTGGCAAGTTAGAACTGTAAGATTCACTACGTGAACCACTGGTGTTTTGTGGAAAAGCACATGTACACCGCGTTCCAAATTATTATGCAAAAAGTGTTTAGGAGTGATAAGGGAAGAATTTGTTTGTTTGTCAGTTAAACTCATTGATGGTGATGTGTGTCAGGGCTCTTTATATCACTGTAAGCAATTGCAGACACCTGTGCTAATTAGTTTGGCAGGTGTGTCCAATGAAAGGCAAGACTACTTAAGAAGGCTCTCTCACATTATTAAGCAGCCTACATTTTCTGCCAAAATGGGAAAGAAAAAGGATGTGTCGGCTGCTGAGAAGCAACAAATTGTGGAGTGTTTAGGTCAAGGCATGACTACAATCAACATTGTGCGATGATCAGGATGAAGTGTCTTGGCAATCAAGAAGTATGTAGCTGATTCACAGTACACACGTGTGCGTGCTGATAAGGGCAAATTGAGGACTCTTTCCTACAGGCAATTACGTCAGGTTGAAACAGCAGCGGCAAAAAAGCCTTGTCATAGCAGCAGATAAGTTTTTGAAGCTGCTTGTGCCTCCAACGTCCCCCGAACAACAAGATGCAGGGTCCTTCAGAGGTTTGCAGCTGTGCATATGCCATCCTGTCGACCTCCTCTATCCACTTCACACAAGCAGAAACGGCTCCAGTGGGCCAAACATTACATGAAGACTGATTTCAAAACTGTTTTGTTCACGGATGAGTGCCGTGCAGCGCTCGATGGTCCAGATGAATGGAGTGGAGGATGGCTGGTTGATGGACACCCCACGCAAACACGGCTACAGCGCCAACAAGGAGGAGGTGGAGTAATGTTTTGGGCTGGAATCATGGGGAGAGAGATTGTCGGCCCCTTTAGGATCCCTGAAGGCGCTAAAGATGAACTCCATAATGTATGTGGATTTTCTCAAACAGCACTTCCTGCCATGGTTCAAGAAGAAGAACCGTGTATTTCACAGCAAGATCATTTTTCTGCATGATAATGCACCATCTCATGCTGCACATAAAACATTTGCATCTCTGGCTGATATGGGCATAAAAGGGGACAAACTTATGGTGTGACCCCCATGCTCCCCTGACCTCTACCCCATTCAGAACTTTTGGAGCATCATTAAAAGGAGTGTCTATGATGGCGGGAGGCAGTTCACATCTAAGCAACAGCTCTGGGAGGGTATTCTGTCCTCATGCAAAACAATTGAAGCAAAAACCATCCAAAACCTGACAAATTCAATGGACGAGAGAGTTCAGAAGCTCCTTTCGAACAAGGGGTCCTATGTGAAAATGTAACATCACCTAGAATAAAGTTTTGAGTTGAAAACTGTTTGATTTCAGTTTCTAACAACCTGCTAATGCTTATAATTTCAAAAATGACCATTTTTTTGGTCTTTATTAAAATGAAAAGGTTGATCGAAAAGTTTGGGGGATCTAAGAGTGTGGCAACCCAGTAGTCATGATTACTTCGAATTCTGACAATATGAGGGTCATGCTGCAGGTAGTGCAGCAAGAAGGCACTTATGTGTCTTGCGCATCTCGGAGCCCCAAAATTATTTTCCGGGCTAGATGCAGCTAAAAATTATTTTTAATTTTAAATCTGGTGAAGCTTATTATAGATGGCCTAATAGGATCAGTGCTGCACACTGCTACAAAGCCCAAATTATTTTCCAGTCAAGATACAGATAAACATGATTAGTAATTTGAAAGCTTAAAACGGTTGGTAGGGTGATTTTAACCAATCATCAAGCTTTTACTCTCCCCAGGATGACACAGGGGTAGAAAAGTCGTTTCGGATCCATGATTTGTTCATCTTTATGAACGTGAGTCTGTCTACATTATCAGTGGAGAGCCGCGTGCGCTTATCTGTCAGCACACCACCAGCAGCGCTGAACACACGTTCAGACAGAACGCTGGCTGCGGGGCATGACAAGATCTCCAAGGCGTAAGTGGCTAGCTCCGGCCATTTATCCAGATTGGAAGCCCAAAAAGAGCAAGGGTCCAGTGACACAGTCGTGGCTTCAATGTTTACATGGAGATACTCCTGTACCATCGTCTCTAGGCGTTGACTATGTGTCAGACTTCTTGTTTCCTGTGGCCTTGCAAAGGATGGGCTAAAAAAGTGGTGAAATGATTCCGCAAAATTGATGTTACCAGCAGATACTGTGGTTCTGTTACGGTTTGAGTGCTGAACACTTGACGGTCCCACGGTTGGCAAGTTGGAACTGTGAGATTCACTACGTGCACCACTGGTATTTTGTGGAAAAGCACATGTAAGATTCTGCAACAGTCTCTGCTGATACTCCTGCATGCGTGCATCCCTTTCTATGGCAGGAATCATTTCTGCAAATTTACTTTTGTACCGGGGATCTAACAGTGTGGCAACCCAGTAGTCAGGATTATTTCTAATTCTCACAATTCGAGGGTCATGTTGCAGGTAGTGCAGCAAGAAGGCACTCATGTGTGTTGCGCATCCAGGAGCACCAAGTCCCTGTTGTGTTGGTGGCGAGGTAACAATCATGCTTCCTTCCTCTGTCCTCTCCCCCCAACCTCGCACAACAGAAATGTGATCAAGGTCTCCCTCATCTGATGAGTCTTCCATCAGTTCGTCCTCCACTTCTTCCTGGGCTCCTGCACCTTCCTCACTAGTTTGGCTGCTACCATGCGCCCTGGTAAAACCATCTCCCCCACCCTCACATGCCTGCCGCCTTGGTGCTGCCGACCGTCTGGACCTTGCAGATGTTAGCCCTTCCGCATACAACTCCTCCTCCTCTACTTCCTCCACCTCCTCTTGTGCCACCACCTGACTCCGAATTCTGTTTAACATGTGCTCCAGCATGTAAATCACCGGAATAGTCATGCTGATAATGGCATCGTCAGCACTAAACATCTTCGTCGCCATTTCAAAACTGTGCAGAAGGGTGCATAGGTTCCTGATCTGAGACCACTCCTCCAGCGTGATTTGCCCCACCTCTGAATCTCGTTGGCCCAGGCTATACGTCAGAACGTATTGCACCAGGGCTTGTCGGTGCTGCCACAGTCGCTGCAACATGTGCAGAGTTGAATTCCACCGGGTAGGCACATCGCATTTTAGCCGGTGAAGTGGCAGGCCCAACGACTTCTGTAGAGATGTAAGTCGCTGAGCTGCGGGATGCGAACGGCGGAAGTGAGCACACAGCGACCGTGCCCTCTGCAGAAGGCCATCTAGTCTGGGATAGTGGGCTAAAAATTGCTGGACAACCAGGTTCAACACGTGAGCCATACAAGGCACGTGTGTGACATTGCCCCGGCGAAGGGCCGCACCCAGGTTTGCAGCATTGTCGCACACGGCCTTCCCTGGTTTCAGGTCCAGTGGAGACAACCATTCATGAAATTGGTTCTCCAGAGCTGACCACAACTCCTCAGCTGTGTGACTCACATTTCCCAGACATTTCAATGTAAAAACCGCCTGATGACGTTGAGCCCTACTGCCAGCATAGTAAGGAGGTGTGCAGGATCCCTTCTGCGCAGTTAGAAAGCTTGTGGCAGGACCAGACAGGCTTTGGGTGCAGGTGGAAGACCGAGAGGAGGTTGAGGAGGCAGAAGCAGTGGAGGAACTTTGACATAAAGAGGATTGACGCACAACTCGTGGGGACGGCAAGACTTGGACAGCAGCCCCTTGTCCTGCTGTCACCATAGTTACCCAGTGCCCAGTCAGCGACATGTAACGCCCCTGTCCATGCCTAGTCGTCCAAGTGTCTGTGGTGAAATGCACCCTGTCACACACAGAGTTTCTCAAAGAAGCGGTGATGTTGTGTGCGACATGCTGGTGGAGCGCAGGCACACCTTTCTTTGAGAAGTAGTGCCGACTGGGCATCTGGTACTGGGGCACTGCGACGGACATAAGGTCTCGAAAATCCTCTGTGTCCACCAGGAGGAAAGGCAGCATTTCTGTAGCCAAGAGCTTGCAGATGGTGAAATTCAACCTCTTAGCTTTCTCATGGCTAGGAGGAAATGGTCTTTTACTTGTCCACATCTGAGGGACCGAGGGCTGGCTATTGTGCTTAGACGGGGTTGATAAGGGTGTCCACGGCAAACTGCCGGTCTGTGAGGAAGATGCAGGCGGACATGTTAGGTTGCCTTGATCCAAAGGTGGTGCTATCGATGTCGGACAGCGCTCAACACCAGCTGGTGTTACCACCTCCAAAGAAAATGATGACCTACCAATCACGCTGGCTGTTGCGGGTAAAGAGGTGGCAGGTCTGCGCCCCAAAACAGGTGTGACTGCTGTCCCCCCAGTCACAGAGGATGAAGAGGCCGCGGATGCACAAGATATGGCAGACGGTGATTGGCCCGGCCGGCTAGGCCGCATTGTAGCACACTGAGCTTCCCACTGCAACTTATGCTTCATGTCCATGTGCCGGTTCATGCATGAAGTACTCAAACTATGTATTTTTTGGCCTCTACTTAGCTTTTGCTGACAAATGTTACAGATAACACGAGTTGGGTCATCTTTATCGATCTGAAAAAATGCCCAGGCTATGCAAGGCTTAGCACCCATGCGACCTGAAGAGCCACCACGACTTGTGGTGAGAGGCAGAGTTGTGTTTGAGGATGCAGTTGTTGACGTGCTTCCAGTACTACGTCTCTGTCCAGGAAGGCGCAACCTGACCTCGTCATCACTAGCATCTTCCTCCACCTCCTCTGCTGACCTCATCTCTTGGCTGACTGTGGGTTGACAGTAAGTGGGATCTCCGACCTCATCATCATCACCCTGTGCGTTATCACACCCGTCGTCCTCAGAGCCAACCTGTTCCTGCCCTGACAAAAAACTAAAGTTGTCGCTCCAATCAGGTATTTGAGTCTTATCATCGTCTTCCTCATTGTCTCCACCAACAGGAGTTACAGTTTGGGAATGAGGGTCTACATTATGGTCAGAACCTTCTGCGTCTGGTCCTGGATCCGACTCATAAAGATTCTGGGCATCAGTGCAGATCATTTCCTCGTCTGGATTCACAGAAGCGCTGGAGTCGACCTCTGATTCCCAGGCTATAGTATGAGTAAACAGCTCTGCAGACTCAACCATCTGTTCTACCTCATACTCAGACGGGCAGCTGGAGATTTGGGAGCTGTGAGGAAGCAAGTGCGATTTGGGTGACACCTTTGAGGACTGGAGTATTTGTGATGTTGAAGTTGATGTGGAGGAGAGCCCACTTAAAGGAGCACTTGATATCCGTTGAAGCACCTGCTGTTTTTGTGCCTCATCTGGAATTTGTAGCGATTGGCGTGGCCGTAAGAAAGGGATCTTATCACATTGTCCGCTAAAAGAAGTAGACATTTTAGTTTGGCTGGAAGATGGTCTTTCTTCTGCACCTACCCCACGGACACAACCTTTTTTCCCCTTCCCAACACGCCTATTCCCCTTTCCACCAGCAGCAGGCCTTTTTCCACTCATTTTGGTGGTTAACTAATTCACAACTCTGGAGTTGTTTGCACAAAAAAACAATGGATGGTAACCGAGCAGAGCTGAGTGGCCAAACTGTGGTATTAGGCCAAAACTATTGGCTGGGCTAGATGCAGAAAAAAATTATTTTTAATTTGCAACCTGATGGAGATCAGTATAGATGGACTAATAGAACAAGTCCCACACGCTGCTAGAAGCCCAAATATTTTTTCAGAGATAAATGAAGAAAAAAATTATTTTTAATTTGCAACCTGATGGAGGTCAGTATAGATGGACTAATAGACCAAGTCCCACACACTGCTAGAAGCCCAAATATTTTTTCAGAGCTAGATGCAGAAAAAAATTATTTTTAATTTGCAACCTGATGGAGGTCAGTATAGATGGACTAATAGACCAAGTCCCACACACTGCTAGAAGCCCAAATATTTTTTCAGAGCTAGATGAAGAAAAAAATTATTTTTAATTTGCAACCTGATGGAGGTCAGTATAGATGGACTAATAGACCAAGTCCCACACACTGCTAGAAGCCCAAATATTTTTTCAGAGCTAGATGCAGAAAAAAATTATTTTTAATTTGCAACCTGATGGAGGTCAGTATAGATGGACTAATAGACCAAGTCCCACACACTGCTAGAAGCCCAAATATTTTTTCAGAGCTAGATGCAGAAAAAAATTATTTTTAATTTGCAACCTGATGGAGGTCAGTATAGATGGACTAATAGAACAAGTCCCACACGCTGCTAGAAGCCCAAATATTTTATCAGAGATAAATGAAGAAAAAAATTATTTTTAATTTGCAACCTGATGGAGGTCAGTATAGATGGTCTAATAGACCAAGTCCCACACACTGCTAGAAGCCCAAATATTTTTTCAGAGCTAGATGCAGAAAAAAATTATTTTTAATTTGCAACCTGATGGAGGTCAGTATAGATGGACTAATAGACCAAGTCCCACACACTGCTAGAAGCCCAAATATTTTTTCAGAGCTAGATGCAGAAAAAAATTATTTTTAATTTGCAACCTGATGGAGGTCAGTATAGATGGACTAATAGACCAAGTCCCACACACCGCTAGAAGCCCAAATATTTTTTCAGAGCTAGATGCAGAAATTTTTTTTATTCAATTTGCAACCTGATGGAGGTCAGTATAGATGGACTAATAGACCAAGTCCCACACACTGCTAGAAGCCCAAATATTTTTTCAGAGCTAGATGCAGAAAAAAATTATTTTTAATTTGCAACCTGATGGAGGTCAGTATAGATGGACTAATAGACCAAGTCCCACACACTGCTAGAAGCCCAAATATTTTTTCAGAGCTACATGCAGAAAAAAATTATTTTTAATTTGCAACCTGATGGAGGTCAGTATAGATGGACTAATAGAACAAGTCCCACACGCTGCTAGAAGCCCAAATATTTTTTCAGAGATAAATGAAGAAAAAAATTATTTTTAATTTGCAACCTGATGGAGGTCAGTATAGATGGACTAATAGACCAAGTCCCACACACTGCTAGAAGCCCAAATATTTTTTCAGAGCTAGATGCAGAAAAAAATTATTTTTAATTTGCAACCTGATGGAGGTCAGTATAGATGGTCTAATAGACCAAGTCCCACACACTGCTAGAAGCCCAAATATTTTTTCAGAGCTAGATGCAGAAAAAAATTATTTTTAATTTGCAACCTGATGGAGGTCAGTATAGATGGACTAATAGACCAAGTCCCACACACCGCTAGAAGCCCAAATATTTTTTCAGAGCTAGATGCAGAAAAAAATTATATTCAGTTTGCAACCTGATGGAGGTCAGTATAGATGGACTAATAGAATGATGCTATGCCCAAAAGATTTTACTTCACTAGGTGCAGTAAAAAAATTGGTATTCTATACACAGGTGGTATATCTTGCAACACAGATAGGCTACTCCACTGACTAACACACTCTGCAATAGGCCAAAAAGGATTAGCTTTGCTAGATTCAGCCAAATGCTGTGAAAAAAACTTGCACAGCACTGGCACAGACCTGCCTGGCAAAAACTGATAGGAACTGATGTAACCTAGTCCTGAAAAGGACTCCAATTACAATTAGTCTTTACTCCCACAATCTATCTATTTAAGAGCACAGACCTGCCTGATAAAAGTCGTAGGAAATGCTGTAACCTAGTCCTTAAAAGGACTGCAATCACAACTATTCCCTACTCCCAAGCTATCTGTATATTTGTGCGAAAATTGGCTTGAAATTAACAAGGTATAGCGCACACAGCAACAGCGGTGCCGTCTAACACGCAGCTGCAGCAGTGAGAAAATGGTGGCGACGGGGAAAATGGCTTGGTCTTATAGGGCAAGGACATGTGACATACACTGCCAATGACACATGCCCTTGCTTGTGTGAAAAAAAGCACTTCGCTCCGTGTGTGCGCTGCTGATAGGCTGACAGATTGCACCTCCCCACTGCAAATGCGGGAAAGAGAAAAAAAAATGGAGATCTTCATTGTTCCTGCAGAGATCCATCCCCTGCCCCTCCCCCCGCCCCGCTGTACACTCAAACTGCGTATTAACATTAATTTTCATCATTACTGAGAAAAAATCCAGTTATGATTTTGGTGCACGAACAGTTATCGAACATAACCTCGAACAGCCGAATTTTTCTCAAATTGTTCGTGTTCGCCGACCGGCTCGAACACCGCCCAAAACAGCTCGAATTTGAGATTGGCGAACAGTTCGAGTAGAACAACGCTCATCTCTAGTTATTACACTTGGGGTTATTTACTGTGGAAAAACGAAGGCTTAGGGGTGATCTTATTACTATGTACAAGTATATGAGGGGACAGTACAAAGACCTGTCTACTGATCTTTTTCCTCTGAGGCCAGAGACGGGGACAAGGGGGCATCTTCTACTTCTGGAGGAAAGAAGGTTTAATCATAATCACAGACGGTGATTCTCTACTGTAAGAGCAGTGAGACTATGGAACTCTCTGCCGCATGATGTTGCAATGAGTGATTCACTATTAAAATTTAAGAAGGGCATGGATGCCGTTCTTGAAAAGTATAATATTACAGGTTATATATAGTAGATTCCTTGATAGGGCATTGATCCAGGGAACTAGTCTGATTGTCGCATGGAGTCGGGAAGGAATTTTTTCCCCAATGTGGAGCTTAGTGTTTGCCACATGATTTTTTTTTGCCTTCCTCTGGATCAACATGTTAGACTATGGGTTGAACTAGATGGACTTAGTCTTCATTCAACCTTAAAAACTATGTTACTATGTAACCACGGACATGTGAACAAGTGCTTGTGGGCAGGGACGGTACATCTCGCTGACGGCACACTGGGTTAATATAGTGGAAGCCGGGACCAAGTCAGATCTTGGAACGGAACACATGTCCTCCCGTCGCCGAGGATTGTGGGCCCTGAGTCAATCAGGGTTGCCCCTATATTCTACAGCTCCTTCACCTCCTCCTCCTCTTCAGACTCTATCTCCGAAATGACCACATCAGTCACAAGCTGGAAGCACAGCAGCAGTGCATCTGCCAAGCGGCAACAGGCTGTGCTGAAGCTAATATGCTTAGGTGACAGACCGCACAATGCTGAAGAGTTGTGGACAGCTCTGAAAGAGCAGGCAGATCTGTGGCTGACACAGCTGACCCTACAGCCAGGCTGGTCATGCGTGACAATGGCTGGAACCTGGTGGCAGCTCTGAGGCGAGGCGAGCTCACACACGTATCATGCATGGCCCATGTTCTTAACCTCGTGGTTCAGCGATTTCTCATTGGAACACTACATTGCAGATGTTAGGAAGGATTTGTGAGCAGAAGAGGACAGTTGTTGACTACCAGAATCAACAAGGCCATCAGTATTCAGGTCAGACTCCACACATGAAACCTCAGGAGTGGACATGGATGTCAGACATTTGTACCATCCTCCAAAATTATGACGACTCCACCAAGATGGTGAGCGGCGATGACGCCATAATTAGCATCACCATTAGGCATGGGCAAACATTTTCGCTGAACAAATTGACTTTCATTGAATTTATTTACTGAATACTCATTGAACATTTCTGAATCCCATAGGAGTCAATGGGGGGACCAAAAAATGCATAGAGAACACCTAGAAAATGGACCAAAAGCTGCCAAAACACATCAAATTAGGTGTAGACATTAGGGAAGTGCCATCAATTGACCCAGAGTACAAGTACTATAATTATTGTTACTATGACAGTGACATTTATTCAGTTGCGCTTTACATGTCAAAAGGGGTCACCGACTGGTACAACAGGAGAAAGGACCTTGCCTGCGAGGGCACACTGTCAGGAACATGGTTTGTGGAACCACTGTGCCACGGACCCCGGAGAGCCTGGAGGGGCCTGACTAAGCGAGCACTGGACTGTTCACTAGAGCCTCTGATGGTGAGATTAGACTTGACTCCTGATAAACGCCAGGTGCCACTCCAGGACAGACCAACGGACGCGCAACCGCTGGACCCAGTAGGACAGACTAGATGGCGCAGCAGGCAGAGTCTGTATCAGAGTGCAGCAGGCAGAGTATGTATCAGGAGTGCAGCAGGCAGAGTATGTATCAGAGTGCAGCAGGCAGAGTCTATATCAGGAGTGCAGAAGGCAGAGTCGATATCAGGAGTGCAGCAGGCAGAGTCTGTATCAGAGTGCAGCAGGCCGAGTCTGTATCAGGAGTGCAGCAGGCAGAGTCTGTATCAGGAGTGCAGCAGGCAGAGTCTGTATCAGAGTGCAGCAGGCAGAGTCTGTATCAGAGTGCAGCAGGCAGAATCTGTATCAGGAGTGCAGAAGGCAGAGTCTGTATCAGGAGTGCAGCAGGCAGAGTCTGTATCAGGAGTGCAGCAGGCAGAGTCTGTATCAGGAGTGCAGCAGGCAGAGTCTGTATCAGGAGTGCAGCAGGCAGAGTCTGTATCAGGAGTGCAGCAGGCAGAGTTTGTATCAGGAGTGCAGCAGGCAGAGTCTGTATCAGGAGTGCAGAAGGCAGAGTCTGTATCAGGAGTGCAGCAGGCAGAGTCTGTATCAGAGTGCAGCAGGCAGAGTCTGTATCAGGAGTTCAGCAGGCAGAGTCTGTATCAGGAGTGCAGCAGGCAGAGTTTGTATCAGGAGTGCAGCAGGCAGAGTCTGTATCAGAGTGCAGCAGGCAGAGTCTGTATCAGGAGTGCAGCAGGCAGAGTTTGTATCAGGAGTGCAGTGGGCAGAGTCTGTATCAGGAGTGCAGCAGGCAGAGTCTGTATCGGAGTGCAGCAGGCAGAGTCTGTATCGGAGTGCAGCAGGCAGAGTCTGTATCAGGAGTACTGAAGGCAGAGTCTGTATCAGGAATGCAGCAGGCAGAGTCTGTATCAGCGTGCAGCAGGCAGAGTCTGTATCATGAGTGCAGCAGGCAGAGTCTGTATCAGAGTGCAGTAGGTAGAGTCTGTATCAGTAGTGCAGCAGGCTGAGTCTGTATCAGGAGTGCAGAAAGGACTGGTACGCAACCTTACACAACTTAGACTGCAGAACAGGAAGGTTCCACTACAGCCAGCCCAATAGATGGAGTCTCAATCAGGATTCCCCACATTTAAAAAAATTAATGGCAGACGTCAGCAAAGTGGCATCAATTTCACTACTGTAGAAATAGTGTAAATGGAGGTACCTCTTCCAGTACAACCAACCCAGGTGATGGAGACCTAACCAGGAGTGTTCACATTACCCTAAATGAGGGCCTAACATAACCAAAGTGGCATCAATGTCATCAGACTACAAGTAGTTTAACGCAGACCCAACTACAACTACAGCCAACCCAGGAGATGCAAACTCAATTGGAAGTGTTTACATTTTAAAAAATAGGACCTAAGACCACCATTTCCGTGGCCAACAGATTGGAGATGGTGGAGTTCAACCTCTTAGCTTTGTCTTGTGTAGGATGAAACAATCTTTTACGTGACGACAACGGCTGGTTTGAGGGCTGGCTGTAGTGCTAAGGGAGGGCAGAGTACGGTGAAATGGACAAACCGATAGACCGTGAATGAGGTTCAGGCAGATATGTTACGGTGGATTGAGAAACGTGTGGTGTCCTCAGAGAAACAAACACAGCAGTCATGTCTGCTTCACTTACAGCTGACGGGCTGTCACTCAGCCTAACTGCAGCGGGTATGCAGCTGGTTCTGTCGGACACCTGCGTGACACAACTGTCATGGTAACAGAGGAGGAGGAAGAAGCAGCAGAGGTGTTTGATGGGCGGCTGATGGTTGTTTACTGAAAATCAATTTAGAGTTTCTTATGTTTGCGTACCCGTTTGGGGAGAACAATATCTGCACCAAATGCTCAATTTCACTACAGTATAACTATAGAAATGCATGGGGACCAAAACCTCTTAAACTACAGTCAACTCAATGGATGGAGATTCATTCAGGATTCCCCACATTTCCAAAAATTAGCGGCAGACGCCAGCAAAGTGTAATCAATTTAACTACAGTAGAAATAGTGTAAATGAGACCCACATCTCTTCCAGTACAGACAACCCAAGAGATGGAGACTTAACCAGGCGTGTTCAAATTGCCCTAAATGAGGGGCTAGCACCACCGAAGTGGCATCAATTTCACTAGAGTATAAGTATTGCAAAGGAGGCCTAAACCAGTTCCACTACAGCCAATCCAATAGATGGAGACCCAATCATGATTCTCCACATTTCAAAACATTTGTGGCAGACACTAGCAATGTCTAATCATTTTCACTACAGTAGAAATAGTGTAAATAAGACCCACACCTCTTCAAGTACAGCCAACCCAGGAGATGGAGACCTAACCAGGAGTGTTCACATTGCCCTAAATGAGGGCCTAACACCACCAAAGTGGCATCAATGTCATCAGACTACAAGTAGTTTAATGCAGACCCATACCTCTCCCACTACAGCCAACCCAATGGATGGAGACACAATCAGAATTCTCCACATTTCCCAAAATTAGGGCCTAAAACCTGCAGCAGCAGCAGCAAGAGCGTGCACAGAAGCCATATCACAGACTGCAATTTCAAGAGATCAATGCAGCACACTCAAAACGACAGCATCGCCTACTCTGTACAGTCTGCAATTGGGGTGCAAAAATTCTTGGAGATCCATGACTTGTTCATCTTGATGAAAGTTAGGCAGTCTACACTTTCAGGGGACAGCCGGGTGCGCTTATCCATCAAGAAACTACCAGCAGCGCTGAAGACACGTTCAGAGAGAACGCTGGCTGCCGGGCATGATAAAACCTCCAAGGCGTGAGGTGAGCTCAGGCCATACATCCATTTTTGAAGCCCAAAATGTAAAAGGGTCAAAATCCTTCCTGATGGTATTCATATTAAGCTCTAGATACTCCTGCACCATCCTCTCTGCATGCTTGTTTCCTCCGTCCCCTCCTGCCAACCATGTTCAAACGAGAGGAGATGATTATCCTCTTCATCTTCTGACAGCTTCTCGCCCTTCACCTCTTCCTCCTCCATTTAGTTCCTCGGCTTTTGCACCTTCACTAACAGTTTGCCTGGTATCACCAAACCCCCTCGATCACTGTAATCCACTGTCACTTGGCATCCACCTGTGCGATGAAAGTCTGGAAATTTGAGACAATGGTATCCCTTCCGCATCCTCCTCTTCTTCTGAGGCCACCACCTCCAGCTCCAGGTTATTCAAAGTTTGCTCCAGTATGTATTTGGCCGGAATAGTGATGCTGATAACGGCATTGTCAGCGCTAACCAGGTTAGTAGCCATTTCAAAGCCATGCAGAAGGGTGCAGAGGTCCTTAATCTGTTCCCATTCCGCAAACGTGATATGCCCCAAGTCCGTACTGCGTTGGCTCAAGCTATATGTCATGACATACTGTGTCAGAGCTCATTGCTGCTGGCACAGTCGCTGCAACATTTGCAGAGTGGAATTCCACCGCATCGGTACATCGTAGATCAACCTGTTAACTAGCGCGGACAAAGACCTCTGTATGGATGCAAGTCGATGACATGAGGGGTGCGAACGGCGGAAGTGAGCACACAGTTTCCGTACTTTGTGAAACAGCTCATCCAGGCCAGGATAGTGGCGGAGAAATCGCTGTACCACCAGGGTGAGGATGTGAGCTATGCAAGGCATGTGTGCGAGCTTGCCTCAGCCTAGGGCCGCTAACTGGTTCGAACCGTTATTGCACACGGCCTTCCCTGGCTCTAGGTTCAGGGGAGACAGCCATTGCTCAACCTGAGCCTGGAGAGCTGCCCACAACTCATATTAGTTTGAAGACTGCCTGGTTATGGTGAGCCCTGACTGTGCAGTACGGAGGTGGTGTGTATTCGCTCCGCACCCTTGGAACGTGTGCCTAATTAAGGCAGAGGTTGAGTGCGCAGGTGAAGGCCCTAGAGGAGGTGGAGGATGCAGAAGCAGCAGAGGAAGTGGGAAATACAAAGGTTTCTTCTGCAAGCCTTGTGGATTCCAAGATATATGGAGCAGCCCCTTCCCCGCCTGCCCCTACAACCACCGGAGTCACCCAGTGCCCAGTCAGTGAGATGTAATTCCCTTGGCTATTCTTACTCATCCAGGTGTCTGTGGAGAAATACAAGGAATGGGTGATGTTGTCTGTAACGTGCTGGTGTAGCGCAGGCACAGCTTTCTTAGAGAAGTAATGACTACTGGGCAACTGGTACAGGGGGACTGCGACAGCCAACAGTTTTCGGAAACTGTCTGTATCTACCAGGCGCAAAAAGGCAGCATTTCCGTGGCCAACAGATTGGAGATGATGGAGTTCAACCTCTTAGCTTTGTCATGCGTAGGATGAAACAATCTTTTACGTGACCACAACTGCAGGACCGAGGGCTGGCTAAGGTGCTGAGAGAGGGCGGAGTATGGTGAACAAGAAAAACTGGTGGAGGTTGAGTGAGATGCAGATGTTACAGTGGATTGAGAAACATGCGATGTGCTCGGTGAAACAAACACAGCAGGCGTGTCCGCTTCCATTACAGCTGACAGGCTGTCACTCAGCCTGACTGGAGCGGGTAAAGAACTGGAGTTTCTGCGATGGGAGACCTGCGTGAAAATACTTGGCACGGTAACAGAGGAGGAGGAAAAAGCAGCGGATGCGTTTGATGAGGCAGCTGATGGTTGTTGAGGTGCGCTGGTCCGCATTTCAGCCTAGTAAGATTCCCAGCGTAAAGAATGTTGTTTGAGCATGTAAACGTTCATGTATGTAGTAGTCAAATTATTGCAGTTTTTCACTCTACTGAGTTTTTTATCACAAAGTTTGCAGATAATGTGAGTTGGCTCATCCTTTGCAGTGAGAAAAAAGTCCCATGCTAGGCAACCCTTGCTGCCTGTGCGAGCTGCGGACCTGTGACCGCTGCTGGCCACAGCCATGGTTGTGGCTAAGGATGCAGTGCTCCTCGTGCTTGCATCACTCTGTGTCTGTGCCGTATGGTGAAATGTAGCCTCTCGTCTTCCTCCTCCACCTCCTCAAATGAGCTACTCGGCTGCGTGACTCTGGGTTCACACCAAGTATTATCTTCAACGTAATCATCATCCAATGTGTTATCCCATTCCTCGCCCTCAGAGTGACCCCTCTCCTCTTGTTGCCCTGACAGCACAGTACTGTCCGAATGATTCTCAGGTATATGAGTCTCATCGGGATCACCTCCCTCCCCTGTGGTTAACGTCTGGTGACGAGGGTCGGGAACCTGCTCGGACCCTACTTTGTCCTGCCCCGAGTCCAAGCTAAAAAAATTTTGGGCATCGGTGCAGATGCTTTCCTCCCCTTGACTCTGTGACTGTTTGGAGTACACTTCTGATGCCCATGGAGTAGAATGGGTGAAGAGTTCTACAGACTCGCCCATCTGTGGTTCACTACAGTCAGTTGGGAAGTTGGCCAGTTGTGACGCGGGGGGAAGCATGGGTAATTGGGGTGCCACCTCTGTGGACTGAACTGTGTGTGATGTTGAGGTGGAGGAAGAAAAGGAGAGGCCACTGGAAGCAGAGCTTGCCATCCCCTGGAGCACCTGCTTTTTCTGGGCCTTATCAACAAGGCGTATCGCTGTGTGGCTGCCAAAGGAAGGGAGTGCAGTATTCCGTCCACTAACATAAGTTGTCAGTTGTGTTTGGATAGGACCTGTTTGTGTTGGTTCGCTAGTGCTTTCACTAACATTACAACGTAAGACACGTACACCTTGAACACCAAGCCTATTCCCCCTTCCACCACGCCCTCTCTTTTTCCCACTCATGTTGGTCAGATACAGTGGTAGGAGCACGCAATTAATTAAAGAAAAATACATTTTTTTCCTGTGCAATAGATCAGCACACACCTGAATTTCAGCGACACTAAATGACGAAGTAAGATATGGCCTGACGTATAACGTTACTAACAGACAAAAGAAATTTGTTAGTGTGCAGGAGGCCGATAAAACCTACAAGATATTCTCCAAACAATTTCAAACTGAGTTGTCCCCTGCTGTATTACTTTAGGAACAGAAAAACATTTTTTTTTATGTGGATGAGGCCAGTATGACATAGAATATATGCTTCAAAATATTTTAAACTCAGATCTAGCCAGGTGTATCACTTTATTTAAAAATGATCACACAACGCGTTTCTGCTCATAGAGCCTTCATCAGGTGTGTACGAGACCTTAGGTTTGACTGAACTCTTATATCCAGCATCTTTACTTGTGGGTGGGGTCACCCTCAGAGATAACACCCAACTCAAATCTACTCTTCCTCTCTGTTGTGGAGTCTGGAGTCTAATTGTTGAATATAGGTGGACTCTTGTATACATATATTTCTTATCAATAGTGTCATTGCTCAAATTTTAAAAATCATCACCTAAATGTGAGCTGGAAGCCTATGTTAACCAAATGACTATTTTGTCAAAATCTAAAATTATCCACAAGGTAGATGCTGGATATCCACAAGTAAAGATGCTGGATATAAGAGTTCAGTCAAACCTAAGGTCTCATACACACCTGATGAAGACTCTATGAGCAGAAACGCGTTGTGTGATCCTTTTTAAAGACTCCCTTCTCCCTTCCCTTTTTGTACATCCATGTCCCTTATGTGTATTCATGGTTTTATGATTTTTTAACAAACCTACAAATATTAATCCCTGGTGGAATATCCTCCATGTGATTGCACCACATTTGGAAGATTCAACAATTTTTTGGTTACTCTTTCTTCCACGGGAGCGCCTCCAGAATCCATTTGTCTCAATTAGGCAAACAGTATGGGAGACACACTTCCTAATAATGGGAACATTGTTTTCAGGAGGCCCTCCGACCTCTACGTCTCTTGCAAGTGGCATTGGAGTTCCTCCAAATTTTTGGCAGCCATTGCTTCACTGCATAGGCAAACAGTATAGGAGACCCACTTCCTAATAATGTGAACATTGTTATCAGGAGGACCTCAGAGCTCTATGTTTCTTGCAAGGGGCATTAGAGTTCCTCCAAATTTTTGGCAGCCGTTGCTTCACTGCAAAGGCAAATAGTATGGGAGACACACTTCCTAATAATGGGAACATTGTTTTCAGGAGGCCCTCCGACCTATACGTCTTTCTCAAGGGGCATTTTAGTTCCTCCAAATTTTTGGCAGCTGTTGCTTCACTGCATAGGCAAGCAGTATGGGAGACATACTTCCTAATAATGGGAGCATTTTTTGCAGACGGCCCTCCGACCTCTACGTCTCTTGCAAGGGCCATTGGAGTTCCTCCAAATTTGTGGCAGCCGTTGCTTCACTGCATAGGCAAACAGTATGGGAGACACACTTCCTAATAATGGGAGCATCTTTTGCAGGAGGCCCTCCGACCTCTACGTCTCTTGCAAGGGAAAAAACCTGGTAGTCTGAACTGAAACGTAAATTGGTGTGCATGCAAAGTGTAAATGCATGTTCACATAAGGCCATTGGACAGAAAAAAACCAAAGACAAGGGCAAAATACACAAATACCTGAAAGTATATGAATAAATTGCACAGCGCATAAAAATAATAATACATAATAAAGGGTATTTAGTTAACATAAATTTTGATCAAAATAATGTAAAAGCCATCCCGCCACGTCACGGCAACCCTTATGGGACAGTCCTAACTCTAATATTTAATATTAAAAACTTTACCATTTGTCAAGTGACATCCATATGGATAAGGGCAGAGAGACTGAAACCCTAGTAGAAGCATAGGCCTGAGGCAGAATGAACCTTGGACATTGGAGTTCCTCCAAATTTTTGGCAGCCGTTGCTTCACTGCATAGGCAAACAGTATGGGAGACACACTTCCTAATAATGGGAGCATTTTTTGCAGGAGGCCCTCCGACCTCTACATCTCTTGCAAGGGGCATTGGAGTTCCTCCAAATTTTTAGCAGCCATTGCTTCACTGCATAGGCAAACAGTATAGGAGACACACTTCCTAATAATGGGAACATTGTTTTCAGGAGGCCCTCCGACCTATACGTCTCTTGCAAGGGGTATTTTAGTTCCTCCAAATTTTTGGCAGCCGTTGCTTCACTGCATAGGCAAACAGTATGGGAGACACACTTCCTAATAATGGGAGCATTTTTTGCAGGAGGCCCTCCGACCTCTACGTCTCTTGCAAGGGGCATTTTAGTTCCTCCAAATTTTTGGCAGCCGTTGCTTCACTGCATAGGCAAACAGTATGGGAGACATGCTTCCTAATAATGGGAGCATTTTTTGCAGGAGGCCCTCCGACCTCTACGTCTCTTGCAAGGGCCATTGAAGTTCCTCCAAATTTGTGGCAGCCGTTGCTTCACTGCATAGGTAAACAGTATGGGAGACACTTCCTTATAATGGGAACATTGTTATCAGGAGGCCCTCTGACCTCTATGTCTCTTGCAAGGGGCATTGGAGTTCCTCCAAATTTTTGGCAGCCGTTACTTCACTGCATAGGCAAATAGTATGGGAGACACACTTCCTAATAACGGGAACATTGTTTTTAGGAGGCTCTCCGACCTCTACGTCACTGGCAAGGGGCATTGGAGTTCCTCCAAATTTTTGGCAGCTGTTGCTTCACTGCATAGGCAAACAGTATGGGAGACACACTTCCTAATAATGGGAGAATTTTTTGCAGGAGGCCCTCCGACCTCTACGTCTCTTGCAAGGGGCATTTTAGTTCCTCCAAATTTTTGGCAGCTGTTGCTTCACTGCATAGGTAAACAGTATGGGAGACATGCTTCCTAATAATGGGAGCATTTTTTGCAGGAGGCCCTCCGACCTCTACGTCTCTTGCAAGGGCCATTGAAGTTCCTCCAAATTTGTGGCAGCCGTTGCTTCACTGCATAGGCAAACAGTATGGAAGACACACATCCTAATAATGGGAACATTGTTATCAGGAGGCCCTCTGACCTCTATGTCTCTTGCAAGGGGCATTGGAGTTCCTCCAAATTCTTGGCAGCCGTTACTTCACTGCATAGGCAAATAGTATGGGAGACATGCTTCCTAATAACGGGAACATTGTTTTTAGGAGGCTCTCCGACCTCTACGTCACTGGCAAGGGGCATTGGAGTTCCTCCAAATTTTTGGCAGCTGTTGCTTCACTGCATAGGCAAACAGTATTGGAGACCCACTTCCTAATAATGGGAACATTATTTTCAGGAGGTCCTCCGACCTCTTCGTCTCTTGCAAGGGGCATTGGAGTTCCTCCAAATTTTTGGCAGCCGTTGCTTCACTGCATAGGCAAACATTATGGGATACACACTTCCTAATAATGGGAGCATTGTTTTCAGGAGGCCCTAAGACCTCTACGTCTCTTGCTAGGGGCATTGGATTTCCTCCAAATTTTTGGCAGCCGTTGCTTCACTGCAAAGGCAAACAATATGGGAGACACACTTCCTAATTATGGGAGCATTTTTTGCAGAAGGCCGTCTGACCTCTACATCTCTTGCTAGGGGCATTGGAGTTCCTCCAAATTCTTGGCAGTCTCTGCAGTCACTGCATACGCAATAACAGTACAGGAGACCCACTCGTTAATAATGGGAACAGCAAAGCATAGCCGACTGCTGGCCCTTTAAGAATAGTAAGGGCCGCCTGATGACCCTATAAAAATAGTCTTTGTGACTTTCAGAGTCCCTCCATCATAAATGAAACAGGATATTTCTGATGATGTGTCACACACCACATGGCCAGATAAGGTTTAAAAATGTTAAAATTACATTTCCTGGTGAATGCATTTGTCTTGGTTGAAATCAATTCAAAAGTGCAAAAACGCATCAAAATTGCTACGTGTGAACATAATCCAAGGTGTGGAGGAGCATTTTTGTATTTGGTTATTTATTTTGCCTTATATATAAGTCATTACCCTGGAAAGGATTTTCCTTAACATATTTCCCAGGAAAGTCCATTTTGGTTTCGTTTTTTGTATGTTTTATACAGTAAAAGTGGCACAATACCTCTGACAACGTTGTTGAGAGCAGTGATCTGGGAGTCAGAGATGCTTCCAGGGGTCTTCCCCATGCTGTTCCCATATCATTTGAGCACTGTTCCCATCGATTTGGGCAATATGTAGGCTCTCTGCAGACCGCTGGGGGGAGCCGCCTGAAAAATGCTCGAGTTTCCCATAGACTTACATTGGACTCGTTACTCGGTTCCACCACTCGAGCATTCCAATTTGCTCGACTCGAACAACGAGTACTCGAGCATTTTAGTGCTCGCTCATCACTCGTAAATATCTAATGGTTGCCCGTCCTATTTTTAAAAACAGCACATGTGTCTAGAATGGGGGTAGCAAATCCTTTCTAATCTTTTGAGACAGGTACCATATTAAACCAGAGGATAAAAGAAGAGATAGCCACATGAATGGCTATCAATATTCACTTTTATGGGAGTTATGCAAACAACTTGTCCTGCCATTCTAGTCATAAGACCTCATTCATACATCCGTGTTGCAAATATGTGCTATATTCATTTTTTCATAGATAGAACACGTACCCATTATAATCCATGGTGCTATTCACATGTTTGTGCTTTTTTCACAGACCATGTATCGGTGTAAAACTCACGGAGCATGTCCATTGTTTTCCGGTATCACTGCTGAAAAGTACCAATACAAGTGTATGGGTCTGTGATTACACGTACAGCACATGGATGGCATCATTGTGCAGTCAGTGTACTGTCCGTATTTAACATTACAAAGTATAGGAGAAGCTTTGTCTTTTTTTTTTTTTTATCCATTTGTGAAAAACACTGACCACACTGATGATAAAAAAGGGCCATATACTGATGACACACTGATCCAAAAAAATCGATGACACTGCACCATTTTTCACGTGTGAATAATTGAATATGCCATAATTGCCTTCGGTGGTGATTCTTTTTTAATTTTAATAAGACAGAGATGATCCTATACTTTAATATTAGGAAACTGCGTATACTGCAATCCCTCCTCAGATCAACTTCCATTATCGTGCCTTCAAACACAGCATTTTTTTAGGTGTTTTTGTTGTGTTTTTCTCATTTCAAATTATATACATCTGATGCGCCCAGGGGATGGGGACGACTCGGCGCCCGGGCCTTGCTGTTAGTTTTGGGGGATGCCGTGGTGGCCGGCTCCCGGGGCTGTACCCTGGGGTCGCTCTTAAAAGCAAGGAATTATGGGGGAAGGTGTATGGGATAGGGAAAGTTCATGACTCCACCCGTGGGGTCTGGTGAGGATCACCAGCGCTGCTACAGTCCTCTGAGGCCGGTGATCAGGCAGCTTAGTTGGTGCGGCTCCCCACAGGTGGAGCGGGGCCTCAGGGCAGCATAAAAAAAGGGATGCAGGACAGAGGGGACCCAGCCGGGTCAGAAGAAGAATAGGCACACACGCAACAGTTCACTTCAGTACCTTTACTCGTGGTGTTTCAGGCACGATCCAGGGCACTGTAGGGTGAAGGGTGCATTTCAGGACTCTCCCCAATGAGCGGGTGTGGGGCCTCCTGTTTCTTGCCTTTTCCTGATAAGTTTATGACCTGACTGGAGCTAGGCCTAACTTGGTCTCTATCTTGGTCTCTATCTTGTACCGGCTGACCTGGTGGTAGGGCCTTCTGTTGGAGATCACACTCCCTGGTCTCTTGGGTCTCAGTGACTCCTGACCCTGGTATTGCGGTCAGCTTTTGGTGTTCCTGGGACATGTAGTTCACTAGGGGTTCCGGTTGTTTCTGCTGGTCGTAGAGATCCCTGCAGACACGGACCCGGTGTCCGGTAAATGGTCTTGGGGTGAGCTGGCTAAGCTCCTCTGCCCCCTATGTAGCTCGCTTACTCCACTTGCCTATGACCGCGCTTGGGGCCCTCACTAGGCTTCACACTGGCAGTAGGCCTTGCTACTCTTCACCGCTCTTATGGTGTCGGCACGCCTTAGGCTCACTAACCTGAGCTCCCTGAGTCTGGGCTGGACTGACTTTCTCACAGACTTCACTCTCTGTGGACTCCAGACTTAGACTGTAGATTCCAGACTGACTGCCTAGCTCCAGCTTCCCTATTTATATCTCTATCCGGGCTCCCTCTGGTGGTCTGAGGTGGAAGGTGGAGGTGTGTGAATGCTATGAGGGCATCTTGTGGAGGAATCCGTCCATGCACCCCTCTAGGATCTGTGTCACCAATGCGCAGCAGGGTGCCACACTTCTAAGTGGAATCTCTAAATTAAATAATCTAAAAATTACAGTGGGTACGGAAAGTATTCAGACCCCTTTAAATTTTTCACTCTTTGTTTCATTGCAGCCATTTGGTAAATTCTAAAAAGTTCTTTTTTTTCTCATTAACATTCACTCTGCACCCCATCTTGACTGAAAAAAATTTTTTTTTGCCAATGTAGTAAAACAGAAAAACTGAAATGTCACATGGTCATAAGTATTCAGACCCTTTGCTCAGACACTCATATTTAAGTCACATGCTGTCCATTTCCTTGTGATCCTCCTTGAGATGGTTCTACTCCTTCATTGGAGTCCAGCTGTGTTTAATTAAATGATAGGACTTGATTTGGAAAGGCACACACCTGTCTATATAAGACCTCAAAGCTCACAGAGCATGTCAGACCAAATGAGAATCATGAGCTCAAAGGAACTGCCCAAGGAGCTCAGAGACAGAATTGTGGCAAGGCACAGATCTGGCCAAGGTTACAAAACAATTTCTACATTACTCAAGGTTCCTAAGAGCACAGTGACCTCCATAATCCTTAAATGGAAGAAGTTTGGGACCACCAGAAGTCTTCCTAGACCTGGCCATCCAGCCAAACTGAGCAATCGTGGGAGAAGAGCCTTGGTGAGAGAGGTAAAGAAGAACCCCAAGATCACTGTGGCTGAGCTCCAGAGATGCAGTAGGGAGATGGGAGAAAGTTCCACAAAGTCAACTATCACTGCAGCCCTCCACCAGCCGGACCTTTATGGCAGAGTGCCCCGACGGAAGCCTCTCCTCAGGGCAAGACATATGAAAGCCTGCATAGAGTTTGCTCAAAAACACATGAAGGACTCCCAGACTATGAGAAATAAGATTCTCTGGTCTGATGAGACGAAGATAGAACGTTTTGGTGATAATTCTAAGCGGTATGTGTGAAGAAAACCAGGAACTGCTCATCACCTGCCCAATACAATCCCAACAGTGAAACATGGTGGTGGCAGCATCATGCTATGGGGGTGTTTTTCAGCTGCAGGGACAGGACGACTGGTTGCAATTGAAGGAAACATGAATGCGGCCAAGTACAGAGATGTCCTGGGTGAAAACCTCTTCCAGAGTGCTCTGGATCTCAGACTTGGCTGAAGGTTCACCTTCCAACAAGACAATGACCCTAAGCACACAGCTAAAATAACAAAAGAGTGGCTTCAGAACAACTCTGTGACCATTCTTGACTGGCCCAGCCAGAGCTCTGACTTAAACCCAATTGAGCATCTGTGGAGAGATCTGAAAATGGCTGTCCACCAACGTTCACCATCCAACCTGATGGAACTGGAGAGGATCTGCAAGGAAGAATGGCAGAGGATCCCCAAATCCAGGTGTGAAAAACTTGTTGCATCATTCCCAAGAAGACTCATGGCTGTACTAGCTCAAAGGGGTGCTTCCACTCAATACTGAGCAAAGGGTCTGAATACTTATGACCATGTGATATTTCAGTTTTTCTTTTTTGATAAATTTGCAAAAAATTCTACATTTCTGTTTTTTTTCAGTCAAGATGGGGTGCAGAGTGTACTTTAATGAGAAAAAAATGAACTTTTTAGAATTTACCAAATGGCTGCAATGAAACAAAGAGTGAAAAATTTAAAGGGGTCTGAATACTTTCCGTATCCACTGTACATGATTTGCAATATAGAAACAAAAGTTGAGAAAAACACCTAAAGTCAAAGGTAGTAAGGCAGAGGTCAGACAGGCATATGGAAAATTGTCTGCTTTCCATCCAGAAAACTTGTACAATTTTCATGCATAATGTAATCCATGTTCCACCCGTTTGTCCGTAAGTCTTTGTGACTTCCATATGGCATCCGTATTTAAATACCATAAATGCCTTTGATGGGGATCCCCAATTAATTTCAAGAAGGCAAAGGTCATCCTACAGTTTTATACTAGAAAACTGCATACTGCTATGACTCCTCTGATCAACTTCTTTTAGGGTGTATATTAATTTAAATGATCTATAAATGACAAGAATTGTAATGTAAAAACATAGTTGAAAAAACAACCAAAAAGTCAAAGGTACTACATGAGCATATGAAAAATCATCCACTTTTTATCCACAAAACTCAGACGATTTTCATGTGTATTGCGGTCCATTCCCCATCTACTTGTCCATATTTTACGCTGTGTGACAACCGTATTTATACATCAACATTTTAAAATGCATACTGTATGATCAAATACAGTTTCCTTGGTTAATAATAGAAATATATCTGGAAATATTGGGTTCTACACGTATGTTCTGTGTGGGATACGATTTTTCTTTACACCTTCATAAATGTGAATGGGTGGAATCTCATCCGATATATGAAAGAAGGTAATGCAAGTGACCATTTTTTTCTTGACAGATAGTTGGACCGAGCAAAAAATTGTTCATCTGAACAGCCCTATTAAATAACATGGTTCAGTGTGTTATCCGTGTGAGCTATCTGATTAAAAATCGGACAGCGCATGTCTGATTCATATGCTTGTATACAAGAGCACTAATACTGATGAGAGGAGTGTTCAGCCAACCTAAGTGTCACGAAGTATTAAATGGTTTGTGACGGCCCTGTCATTTTTGTGGTTTAAATGCTGTTTTTTCCTTTGGTCAATTAGGGGTTAATGTCAGTTTTCCTTGCTAAACTTGATGGGTTGTTTAACTGATGGGGATGTAATCTCTTGCTCCACCCTATAAATAGTCACATGCCCCTTCAATCCATCCTGCCTAACCTGGAGTGAGAAGAAGGAGTCTTTTGTCTGGAGAAGTTGGAGATTTATCTCGGGTTTGCTGCTTGCTGTTTGGCTGAGTGTTTTAACTCTGAGATAAGAGAAAGTCAGGGCCCCCCTAGTGTGGCAGGGACAGATTCGGGTCCCAATTCTTAGCTATTTCCCGTTTTCGCCATTTATGACGTGACAGTAACACCAACCGTCACTGTTTTTTCTGAGTCTCTATGGCTCAGGGTCAAGCGTTTGCTCAGCTGCTCCAGCTCCTCAAGGATGAGGTTGCTGAGTTAAGATCTCAGGTGGTGCAACAGCTTCAGCTTATTTCTGGGTATTGGGTCACGGCTCATATGACTCGCCCCCTGGGCCGTGGGGCACGCGGAACCGGGCAATAGGGAGACGCTGAGAGTAGTAGTGGCGGCCCGGTCCCGCGGCTCAGGGTGGTCAGACCAATGGTAGTCTGCTACGTGCTTCAGATAATGTCCGACTACGCCACCCGTGGATTGCGGTTATTAGGAACCGCCCCTCAAGGCAGTCCGCTGGGGCTGATGATGAATGCAGCTGGAATGGTGTGACTCCCCACGGGAGGAGTGCAGCCCCAGGGCAGTGTAGTGGATGGTGGGAGTGATGGTGGTGAGAGTCCCAGTACCGGTAGTGCTGGAGGCGCGAAGGAGCACACAGACAACAAGTTACAGTCCAGGGTCTTTACTCACAGTTCATTTGTTCCGGGTCACTTCTGTCAGCAGTTACCGCCCGAGCCTTGCTGCGTCCACCAGGTGTGGGGCTCGGTCAACTCCCAGGCAGTTCAGGAGCATGGCACAGGACCCCCTTTAATCCCGTCTCTGGCCTGCCTCACCAGTGACCCGCTTATGTCCAGCTGCCGCGGACTTGTGCGGTTAAACGTGGGCCCCGTCCTCCGCTGTCCTATATGGTGCCTTCCTAGCAGGTTTGATGAGGTGTCGCACCAATAGATGATCACGACGACCGGTCTTTGGCTGAGGGTAGTTTCTCCTCCACCAACTTGGGATCCAGTACCCTTAATCTGCCTGACCCTTCACCCTGGATTCTCGTGGGTTCTCAGGGTCCCTTCCACCTTCTTGTTCCTGAGCCCTTCTGTTTCTCTGTCTCTTCTTCTCTTTCTCAGTTCCTTTCTGTTCCTTTCTCGTGGAGCTGGGATGAGACTTAATCACAGCTCCCTTTCACCTCCTCTCTCTCTCTTCCTCGGCCTCTCTCTAGGCCCACTCCTGAGTGGAGCTCCTACAGAGCCTCCACTCCCGGTCTTCTCCTCGAACTGAACGAACCTAGATCTAAGATGGTGCCCACCTTTTATACCTCCCTCTGACCATGAGCCCAGGTGACCAGCAACCAATGGGCTCCTACCTACGCTCAGGAACCAACCCCTATCTGCCCCTACAGCACTGGGAGTTCCACCCCCCTCCCCACTCCAGACAGGGACATAGTCGGTCGTGCCTGCACTTCTGTCTAGTGGGAGCACCGTTGAGCTGTCCCTCGGAAATGGGGTGTGTGTGCTGTATGCAGCTAACTGAGCCCTGGTCCATACTCCATCCTTACCTGGGAGTGGAATATCACACCTCTGGTCTGAGGTGCAATACCCCTGTAGCGGCCGAACCCTCGGGGCGCTACACATACACAAGCTCAACCTGAACCAAAGATCTCTCTTCCCGATAAATTCCGTAGCGAGAGGGATACATTTTTGGTGTTCAAGGAAGCCTGTAAATTGTATTTCAGGCTTCGCCCTCATTCCGCTCGGAGTGAGGAACAACAGGTGGGAATTGTGGTCTCCCTCCTAGGGGGCATCCCCAGTCGTGGGCTTTCTCTCTGCCTACCAATTCTCCATCCCTACAGTCGGTGGATGAATTTTTTCCGGCTTTAGCCTTGGTTTACGGTGACCCTCATGGCGTCTCCCTGGCTGAGTTCAAACTCCGGAAGATCAGGCAAGGAATATTGCTCGGAGTTCCAGAGATGGGCCATTGACACTCAGTGGAATGACCCTGCTCTGAGGAGACAGTTTATTTAGGGTCTGTCAGGTAGGCTGCAGGATTCCCTGGTTCAGTACGCTACTCCAGGTTCGTTGGAGGCTGCCATGAATCTAGCTATCAGGGTGGATAGATGCCTCAGGGAGAGACTAAGACCTACATTGCCCTCTGTTGTTGGCTATAGGGTGGAAGACTCACAGGTGTCTCCTGAGGAACCCTTGCAGATGGGGGGTACCTCCATTCGTACTGGGATGCCTGCGGTTCCCCAGGGAAAGGGGACATGTTTTTTCTGTGGTCACTTGAACCATTATATTAACATCTGCCCGATTCGTGCCAAAGCTGCTACTGTATCACAAAAGTCGAAGTCCCCTGGTCGTTTGGAGGGAGATGATCAGGGTGTATACATTTCCTCCATTAATCGGTCGGCGTTTTCCATTCCAGGAGAAATTTTTGTTGAAGGGACGACGGAGAACATCCGGGTTTTTGTGGACAGTGGATCTGAAGTCAATTTTGGTGGAATCTCACTTCACTCAGACTATGGGTCTAACATCTAGGGCTTTGGCGAGTCCTATTCCAGTCTTTGCCATCGACTCAGCTCCTCTCAGCCAAAAGAGTCTGACTCATGTGGTTCATGGTGTGAACTTGCGCATGGGTTCTGACCATAGTGAGTCCATGTCGTGCTATGTGTTTGAGGATCTGCCTGTGTCCATTGTCTTGGGTTTTCCCTGGCTGAATAAACACAACCCGGTCATTGATTGGTGGTCCAGTAGGATAGTCAGTAGGGGCAATTTTTGTGGTTAAAAACTGCTGGGCTACCACTATTTCTGCCGTCCTGAGGAATTCTACCCATTCTCTGGTGAGGGTGGCAGAGGTGCAACCAAAGATTAGGGGCGAGTCTCTTCCCATACCCCTGGTTAAAGGATTAGTTGGGTCTTCGGAGCCTGCGTTTCTTCCATCTTCAGTAGTGTATGATGACTATGGGGATCATGTGATTGCTAAAGTGACCTCCGGCATTCATAGTGTCACTTCTGCATGTCGTTTGCCGGATAAATCCGGTCTTGAGTGTCCTGGGGCCACTCATAGAGGGGGTACTGTCACGAAGTATTAAATGATTTGTGACTGCCCTGTCATTTTTGCTGTTTAAATGCTGTTTTTTCCTTTGGGCAATCAAGGGTTAATGTCAGTTTTCCTTGCTAAGCTTGGTGTGTAGATTATTCAGCTGATGAGGGTGTGATCTCTTGCTTCAACCTATAAATAGTCACATGCCCCTTCAGTTGATGTTGGTGTTCAGTTCATTCTGCCTAACCTGGAGTGAGGAGAAGGAGTCTGTTATCTGGAGAAGTTGGAGATTTATCTTGGGATTGCTGCTTGCTGTTTGGCTGAGTGTTTTCCTATTCTCTATCCCATTTAGTTTACCTACCTTTTCTTTCCTGGTGTTTTCCTTTGTGGCTGTGAGTGTATTTTTTGGTGAGCTTGCTATTTCAGTTTACCCTGTCTGTTTTCCCTGTCTTGTTTCAGTATCATTCTATTTGTACTGTGTTCCTCCCTGAGGGAGAGGGGGTCACTGACAGGGCCTGTGCAGGAGATAGGGAGACGCTGGCGGCTCCGGCCTCCTCACCTTCAGAGGTACCCCTGAGATAAGGGAAAGTCAGGGCCCCCCTAGTGTGGCAGGGACAGGTTCGGGTCCCAGCTCCCAGCCATTTCCTGTTTTCACCGTTTACGGCGTGACACTAAGTTCTAGTGATAAGTATTTAGTGAGTTTTCAATGTTGCAGGTTTTCTGCAGCATTTCTGAACCCATTGGATAAATTAGATAACTAGTGTTTTTTTATAGTATTTTTTACATGGGTTTTATCATGTTTTTTATGCTATTATTATTATTATAGTGCCATTTATTCTATGGCGCTTTGCATGTGAAATGGGTACAAAGCACAAGCAATTACAATAATTTTGAACAATGCAAGTTAGCGACTGGTACAGGAGGAGAGAGGACCCTGTCCGTGAGGGCTCACAGTCTACAAGGGATAGGCGAGGATATAGTAGGTGAGGGTAGAGCTGGTCGTGCAGTGGTATGAAGGAGCGGTGGTTACTGCAGGTTGTAGGCTTGTCGGAAGAGGTGGGTCTTTGACTTCCTTTTGAAGATATCCACAGTAGGCGAGAGTCTGATGTGTTCAGGTAGAAAGTTCCAGAGTAGGGGGGATGCACGAGAGAAATCTTGTATGCGACTGTGGGAAGAGGAGCTAAGAGGGGAGTAGAGAAGGAGTTCTTGTGAGGATTGGAGGCTGTGTGCAGGTAACTATCGGGAGACTAGGTCACAGATGTATGGAGGAGACAGGTTGTGGATGGCTTTGTATGCCATGGTTAGGGTTTTGAACTGGAGTCTCTGGGTAATGCGAAGCCAGTGAAGGGATTGACAGAGAGGAGAGGCCGGGGAATAGCGGGGGGATAGGTGGATTAGTCGGGCAGCAGAGTTTAGGATAGATTGCAGGGGTGTGAGAGTGTTAGAAGAGAGGCCACAGAGCAGGAGGTTGCAATAGTCGAGGTGGGAGATGATGAGGGCATGCACTAGTGTTTTTGCAGATTTGTGGTTGAGGAATGTGCGGATCCAGGAGATATTTTTGAGTTGGAGTCGGCAGGAAGTGGAAAGGGCTTGAATATGTGGTTTGAAGGAGAGATTAGAGTCAAGGTTACCCCGAGGCAGTGAGTTTGCGGGACTGGGGAGCGTGAGCAGTCATTGACTATGATGGATAGGTCAGATGGGGGGGTTGAGTGACATGGTGGAATGCTATGGTTTTTGTCTCTTTTTGGAATGTCATGCCTTAAATAAAACTGCTTTGTTTTTGATACTTCTTGGTATTTAGCTTTGACAAAACTTTGTTGATACAGTCATGTGTGGATTGCAATGCATATGCTTTTTTTACCTGAAGATTTTCCAAATGTAATGCAATCCTAAAGGGAAAATCTGCACATAAAACACATCGTCCAAGAAAAATTAACATGTTGCAGAATTAAAAAAAATGCACTGCAGGTCAATTTACATAGCGTAGCAAATAAGCACAGATTTCTAAAAATCCCATCCAGTCAAAAACTCATCAAAAACTCTTTGTGGGAAGGAAGTCACTACCTTTAAATGAATAATACAAAAAAAAAGTGATCCGCACCTCCAAAATGAAGTAAGTATGAACAAGATGTATGCAATTACTAAATATTTGAAATTTAAATTTATATGTAGAATATACTTATTTGTAGTGTTTATATAAATAACATTACATGCAAGTCAATAGAAAAATTAACATTGATGTTTATCATATATCTACACCATGTATACATAATATCTGTACATCTTCCACCCCTGGAGCCACCCAAAAAAATGCTTAGTAAGGGAAGCATTTTTTTAATAAAAGTTGAACAAGTAATCTATAGTATATGGTATTTCATAAACTCTATCAAGAATTTCAGTTACATCTGGAAACAAAATGACAGTAATAGCAATCTTTCTTTTGATTTATCTATGTATTTAGCTAGTCACTGAGTTAGGTAAAGAGGACCTGTCAGCTCTCATGACATGTCTATTTTAGCAAATACTTGTCTTTTTAAAATACAACTCCGGAGTATCTGTTTGTGAAACTTTTCATGGTCCAATTCCTAAGACTAGAAATTTATGAATAAATTACCAATAAAATGTTACTATTAGGAAGGGATATACTTATACAGTCTGTCCAATCAGTACTGAAGCTATAAGCACACACGCTACTGTCAAGGGGAGTAGTGAAGCCCAGTTGTCAAATTATTTATAAGATTTTAGCAAGACTAACTGAGAAATAGCGCAATACAGAGTTTAAAGGTAATCTGTCAGAAAGATCAACCACCCAAACTGCATATACAGTGGATAATAAAATACCCGTTTTTTTTCATGTAAAAAATAATACCAAGAAGGATTATTTTAGAACTTTTTTCACCTTTATTGTCGTCTAAATCTGTAAAATTCTAATGAAAAATAAACTTAAATCTATTTGCATAGAAAAAGAAAAATAAAGAACTAAAATAATGTGTTGCCTAAATATGCAAACCCTTAAAGGGGTTGTCCACTATTAGGACAACCCCTTATTGATCTTAATGTTTGGCCCAAATAAAATAAAAAGCTCATACTCCCCTCCGGTGCCGTTCCAGTGATGTCGGCACTCGGAGTCCCAAGGCTCCTGTGTGGTTGTTGTGACACGTGAGCCTGGCACCTAATAAGCATTGACATCATTGTTAACGCCTTCTGACAAATTGAAAATGAAGAGAAAGTCCGGCCTGCAGCTGATCTCTGACTTCCTCTTCATGTTCAATTTGTTCGAAGGAGGTGACAGTGACGCCAGCGCTGATTGGGCACCAGGCTCACGTGTCACAACAATGGAACGGCACCAGCAGGAGGGGTGAGTATAAGCTTTTTTTTTTATCAGAGGTAAGCGTGGGGTTTGACAAGTAATTTTCCAAGTAGTGGACAACTTCTTTAAACTAATACTTTGTTGAAATAACCTTTTGAATTCAGGAAAGCATTAAATTTTTGGATAAGGAGTATATCATCATGGCATATCTAAAATTGGCAATCTTTGTCCACTCTTCTATGCAGATGCGTTCCAAATCTGTCAGATTGCGAGGGCATCTGCTGTGTAATGCACTCTCTTCAGGTCAACCCATAGAATTTCAATTCAGGTCGGGGTTTTCCTCGGCCATTCCAAAAATTTGATTTTCTTTGGAAAAAGTCATTGTTTTGTTAATTTGAAGGTATGCTTAGGGCCGTTGTCATGCTGAAAGGTTTTCATCTTCAGCTTTTTAGCAGAGGCCTGAAGGTTTTGTTGTAAAATTAATTCATAGTTGAAACTGTTCATAATTCCCTCCATCTTGACTAAAGTCCCAGTTCCAGCTGTTGAAAACCATCCCCAATGCATAATGTTGCCACCACCATGGTTTACTATGGGTATTGTGATCTTTTGGTGATGAGCAGTGTTGGCTTTGCAACAAACATACCTTTTAGAATTTTGGCCAAAAAAATCAACTTTGCTCTCATCAGACTAAAGCACATTTTCCCATATACTTTTGGCACACTTGATGTAGGTTTCTGCACATCATAACTCGACTTGGATGTTTTTCTTTGTAATAAAAGCCTTCTACCTTGCCACACTACCTCGCAGGCCAGACTTATGAAGAACATGGGAGTTTGTTGTAACACGCAGTACACAATCAGAACTTGCCAGAAATTACTGCAGCTCCTTTCATTTTGCTGTTGGTCACTTGCCAGCATCCCAGATCAATTTTATTTTTCTCATCAATTTTTGAGGGACATTCAGTTCTAGGTTATGTCCCTGTTGTGCCAAATTTAAGCCACTTCTTGATGACAGTCTTCAGTGTTCCATGGTATAGCCAATGCCTTGAAATTGTCTTTTATACTTTTCTCCTGACTTATAACGTTCAAAAATGATATATCTCTGCTGTGCTGTAAGCTGTCTATGAACTATGGCTTTTGTTGTAAAATGCAACAAAGAAAATGTCAGGAAAATTGGCATGCCAATGGGTTGGTGTGGCAGCCAGAGGCCTGCTGAAGGCCTCCATGCCTTCCTTGGCGGTACTCCATGAAGACATGTCAGTGGCTGAGCTTCATATGAGACCAGGATCTTGCTGTTAGTTTGCTTTCCTCATGTGAGCAGGTTACGATGCTTCATAATGTGTGGATGTAGTTCCTAGTTGGTTTGTGGAAGGATGTCCACGGTTCATTTTCCAGCGGCAGAGTCTGGACAATGAAAAAGATTGGTCATTTGGCAAAGTGGGAAATAATTTCTACACCCAAGTTGGCTGAACGTAGGAGTAACTATTAGAGATGAGCGGTGTTCGAATTGAACTGTTCGCCAATCTCAAATTCGAGCTGTTTTGGGCGGTGTTCGAGCCGTTCGGCGAGCACGAACGATTTGAAAAAAATTCAGCTGTTTGAGGTTATGTTCGATAACTGTTCGTGCAGCAAAATCATAACTGGATTTTTTCTCAGTAATGCTGAAAATTAATGTTAATACGCAGTTTGAGTGTACAGCGGGGCGGGGGGAGGGGCAGGGGATGGATCTCTGCATAAATAATGAAGATCTACATTTTTTTTTCTCTTCCCCGCATTTACAGTGGGGAGGTGCAATCTGTCAGCCTATCAGCAGCGCACACACGGAGCGAACTGCTTTTTTTCACACAAGCAAGGGCATGTGTCATTGGCAGTGTATGTCACATGTCCTTGCTCTATAAGACCCAGCCATTTTACCCGTCGCCACCATTTTCTCACTGCTGCAGCTGCGTGTTAGACGGCACCGCTGTTGCTGTGTGCGCTATACCTTGTTAATTTCAAGCCAATTTTCGCACAAATCTACAGATAGCTTGGGAGTAGGGAATAGTTGTGATTGCAGTCCTTTTAAGGACTAGGTTACATCAGTTTCTATCACTTTTATCAGGCAGGTCTGTGCTCTTAAATAGATAGGTTGGGAGTAAAGGCTAATTGTAATTGCAGTCCTTTAGAGGGCTAGGTTACATCAGTTCCTATCACTTTTTGCCAGGCAGGTCTGTTTTAGTGCTGTGCAAGATTTTTTTCACAGCATTTGGCTAAATCTAGCAAAGCAAATCCTTTTTGGCCTCTTGCAGTGTGTGTTAGTCAGTGCAGTAGCCTATCTGTGTTGCAAGCTACACCACCTGTGTATAGAATACCACTTTTTTTACTGCACCTAGTGAAGTAAAACCTTTTGGGCATAGCATCATTCTATTAGTCCATCTATACTAACCTCCACCAGGTTGCAAATTCAATATAATTTTTATCTGCATCTAGCTCTGAAGAAATATTTCATCTTGTAGCAGTGTGTGGGACTTGTTCTATTAGTCCATCTATTCTAACCTTCACCAGGTTGCAAATTCAATATAATTTTTTTTCTGAATCTAGCTCTGAAAAAATATTTCGGCTTGTAGCAGTGTGTGGGACTTGTTCTATTAGTCCATCTATACTAACCTCCACCAGGTTACAAATTCAATGTATTTTTTTTCTGCATCTAGCTCTGAAAAAATATTTGGGCTTGTAGCAGTGTGTGGGACTTGTTCTATTAGTCCATCTATACTGACCTCCACCAGGTTGCAAATTCAATATAATTTTTATCTGCATCTAGCTCTGAAAAAATATTTTGGCTTGTGGCAGTGTGTGGGACTTGTTCTATTAGTCCGTCTATACTAACTTCCACCAGGTTGCAAATTAAAAATAATTTTTATCTGCATCTAGCTCTGAAAAAAATATTTGCGCTTGTAGCAGTGTGTGGTATTCATTGTATTAGGCCATCTATACCAAGCTCCACCAGCTTTGAAATTAATAATAATTTTTAGCTGCATCTAGCCCTGAAAATAATTTTTCTTCCCAATAGTGGTAGCAATAGAAATATGGGGCGCGCGCCTGGCTAACAAAAATATACGCTTCATAACAAAAAACACCAGCCTAGCGCACTGCATTAATAAGATGGCATCAGCGTCTCTCCCAGTGCAAGGCCTACTACGCCGGCTAGCATTCCTGTGCATAAAACACAATGTATGGGTCTGCGCTAGCCACGATGCTGAGGGGTGTAAAGCTGCTGCTAACGCTTTATCACGATTCAATTGGCAGATTTTCACAGAGCTCTTCCCCAATGCCCACCCATCGGGCAACAGTTGCCCACCCTCCCTATGGGATCTAGTGGCGAATAGTTGATGCCATTAATCAGAGCGTCAGTTGCCCCGTTGACGTGGCAAGCATACGGTAAGGCATGGGAAGAGTGGACATGACTAGTAGCAGGCAGACGAGTTGACCAATGTGAACAAGCCAGATCACAAGTCTCCATAGAATTTCTCCACCAGCTAATGATGAGGGGCATATCAGGGGCGTCAGCGCAGCGGTTTCTGACCGGAGTAGCATTTCACTTCCAACTACTGAATTGGGGAGATGTGACAAAGATTCATCATCAGACAATCCATAAAAGGGTGGAAAAGGGGTCAGCCAAGTCAGGAGTGTAGACATCCCGTCCTGTGTCACTAAAACTGATTTCTCACATCATATCCCTAACACCATTAACATGACACTCACAATTTGAAGCAACACTACTGTCTACTGCATTTGCGATCGCCTTCTTCGGGGCGCTATGCATAAGCGAATTAGTCCCTCAATCCAAAGTGACCACCAGTGGAGGCTTATTTCACCAGGACGTAGTCATAGCCAATAATGCAATACGTCTACGCATACTCCAATCGAAAATGGTTCCAGCGGGCAGGGGCACTTGGGTACTTCTACAACCCAGAAACGGTACACTGAGTCGGGTAACAATAGTAAAAACATATATAACCATCAGATCACAAAGTAATTTCTTCCTATCACACATTGATGGAACGCCATTATCAAGATACCAGTTCCAATCTATATTTAATAAATGCATAACATCGGCAGGGAACCACCCCAAAGATTACGGGACACACTCATTCCGCATAGGCGCGGCCACAGAAGCAGCAAGAGCAGGACTGTCAGAAACGGAAGTTCAGAGGATAGGGAGATGGCGATCCACGTGTTTGGCGAGATACATAAGACTGGACTTGCTATCCTAACGTGGTTTGTTTCTTTTACGGGTGACGCTAAGCCAACAGTGTGGGTGATAGGCCACTCGTATATATATTGGGCAGAAAAAAAGGCGAAAGTCCACCCAGGCGGGAGGAAATTAGAGTTTCATAACACATATTTCTACTGTAGAGGTATTAGAGGCCTGCTATGGCCACAGGTACTAATGGAGGTAATCAAGGTAGGGAGAGAGGCAAGAGGTCTGGTCATCTTAGTTATACAGGCCGGGGGAAACAACCTAGGTCCTCACAAGAGCGCATAACTTATGGCAATAATGAAACTAGACACTGAGCGCTTCAGAGAATTTTTCACAAAACTAACTATAGTATGGTCAGAGATTGTGCCAATAGCGGTATGGCAAGGTGCGCGAGACATCACGGCCATCGAACGGACAAGGCGGGTAATAAATATTTGGATGGCAAAATTTAGAAAAGACAGAGGCGGTGTAGTGATACGACACCGACAACTGGAAGGAGATAAAGCAGGCCTCATACAGCCCGACGGTGTTCACTTAATGGATATTGGACTGGACATATTCCTGTCAGGACTCCAGGATGGAGTGGAGCAAGCGTTAAGAGTGATGGGTGGGGGTCAAAGTCCTGCATACGAGTACGCTGGATCCTCCGTGGCCTGAAAATAGAAAGGACATGTTGGAGAGTTACACTTGTTGGCCAAGTTGCCGGAGTGGAGACCCAAGGCATGCTGCAACAAGCTGAATTATTTTAGAAATAAAATGCCTTTCTAATTGAATGAGTATAAAGAGTTAATAAAGCTGTGACTGATCCTCACCCATCCAGTTGTAAGAGTTACATTATTGTATTGTCAAGGAAAGGGGGGCGGTAGGGGGGCTGAGCATCTGGGTTTGGTTGGGGGTCCCCACAGTCTGCCTAGGCTAGATGCATTTAAAAATTCTTATTAGATAGGTGGTTCAGCTTGCTACGCAGCTGGGCTACTACGCCCAAAATATTGGCTAGGCTAGATGCAGTTAAAAATTCTACGCTGACTAGCAGACACTGAAGCTTTGGAGCAGAACTCTGAGTAAACAGCTCTTCAGACTCAACCATCTGTGTTACCCCAAGCCATAGTGTATGTAGTTTCTTACAGTTAAAAGGGGGGGGGGAGCGACCCAACCCACCTGGAATTGATGATACCAACGTCACGTAAGACACAGCAAGGGGACTCCAAAAAGAGTCTCCATTTTTTCCCAAAATTGTGGCACAGACACCACTTAACCCTAGAACGCATACCTGGGGCCTCGCAAGCCCGCCCTGTTAATTGTTTTCTATTTTCCGCAAGATTACTTTAGTTAGAATTTTGAAACTCTAGGTATTCTTCATGTATATAGTTGTTTGTCATTTGAGTTTGAGTTATTCCATGTTATTTGCAAACGGGCCTAAAAGGCCCCAGGTATGTGAAAGTGTAGATTTTTATGGTCATGCGTTCTAGGGTTAAGTGGCATCAATTGCCCCACAGTTGCTTAAAACGGTTGGTGAGGTGATTTTACCAAATCCTCATGCTTTTAGTCTCCCCAGTATGACACAGGGGTAGAAAAGTCCTTGCGAATCTATGATTTGTTCATATTTATGAACGTGAGCCTGTCTACATTCTCAGTGGACAGCCGCGTGCGCTTATCTGTCAGCACACCACCAGCAGCGCTGAACACACGTTCAGAGAGAACGCTGGCTGCAGGGCATGACAAGATCTCCAAGGCGTGAGTGGCGAGCTCCGGACATTTTTCCAGATTGGAGTCTCAAAATGAGCAAGGGTCCAGTGACACAGTCATGGCTTCGATGTTCACTTGGAGATACTCCTGTACCATCCTCTCTAGGCATTAACTATGTGTCAGACTTCTTGTCTCCTGTGGCCTTGCAAAGGATGGTCTAAAAAAGTGATGAAACGATTCCACAAAATTGCTGTTACCAGCAGATACTGTGTTACTGTTACGGTTTGAGTGATGAAGACTCGACAGTCCCACGGTTGGCAAGTTGGAACTGTGAGATTCACTACGTGCACCACTGGTGTTTTGTGGAAAAGCACATGTAAGATTCTGCAACAGTGTCTGCAGATACTCCTGCATGCGTGAATCCCTTTCTATGGCAGGAATTATTTTGGCAAATTTACTTTTGTACCGGGGATCTAAGAGTGTGGCAACCCAGTAGTCGGGATTACTTCGAATTCTGACAATGCGAGGGTCATGTTGCAGGTAGTGCAGCAAGAAGGCACTCATGTGTCTTGCGCATCCAGGAGGATAAAGTCCTTGTTGTGTTGGTAGCGAGGTAAGAATCATGCTTCCTTCCTCTGCCCTCTCCCCCCAACCTCGCACAACAGAAATGTGATCAAGGTCTCCCTCATCTGATGAGTCTTACATGCCCATCGCCAGTTCGTCCTCCACTTCTTCCTCGGCTCCTGCACCTTCCTCAACAGTTTGGCTGCTACCATGCGCCCTGGTTAATCCCTCTCCCCCACCCTCCCATGCCTGCCGCCTTGGTGCTGCAGACCGTCTGGACCTTGGAGATGTTATCCCTTCCGCATACAACTCCTCTTCTACTTCCTCCACCTCCTCTTGTCCCACCACCTGACTCTGAATTCTGTTTAATGTGTGCTCCAGCATGTAAATCACCGGAATAGTCATGCTGATAATAGCATCGTCGTCAGCACTAAACATCTTCGTTGCCATTTCAAAACTGTGCAGAAGGATGTGTGGCGCCCCTGAGGGTTCAGTCACCACAGAGTTACTGCATCTCACCCAGAGGTGTGGTATCTCACCCTCAGGTAAGGAAGGAGTATGGCTCGGGACCCTAACACCTGCATCCAACACATACCCGCAGTGGGGGTGGGGCGAGATTGCTCTTAAGGGAGAGCACAGTCCCAGGTCCCTAGCTGGCGGGAGGGTCCTATGTAGTGGGTGGTTAGGGGAGGAGCTTAGGGGAGCACATGACAGGGAGAGTATAAATAGGAAGCCATCTTAGAAAGAGCAAGCCAGTCAGAGGAGGAGAAGTGACAGGAGCAGAGGCTCTGCATGAGCTCTGCTCCGGAGGTGGGCCTAGCCTGGGAGGCCCAGGACTGAAGGAGAGAAGAGAGGAGTGGGAGCAGGAAGGCTCCAGGAACCGAAGGGACCCTAGGGGTACGGGCCGTGCAGAAGGCCACCCGTGCGCCCGCTGCTACCAGGAGGTAGAGGGGTCAGGTCAGATAAGGGGAACCGGTCCCTCAACTAGCGGAGAAACATCATGGCTCAACTAGAAACCGGAGGCTGCAGCATTTCATGTACTTCAGGCCAAAGTCCACACCAGTGTCACTAAGATTGTAGCCACATAGGACCCAGGGGACGGAACACACGTCGCCCGCCAAGGCCCGTGGATACCGGATAGAAGTGTCAATGGGTGTGAGGTGCAGGGAGAAGGCCAGAGAAAGGACACACAGAAGGAGTTCCTGCTAAGTACTCCGGAGCTATCTGGGGGTGGACTGAGCCCCTCACTGAGTACGCACAGCACGACAGGGGAGATTGCTCTGGTACCTGTAATTTGGACTGCAACAACTGTGAGTAAAGATCTTGGGACTGCATCACACGGACTCTGTGTTCATGACTGACTCCCTGCACTACAACCACCATCATCCACCCACACTGCCCTGAAGCTACACTCTTCCTGTGGGAAGTAATAATACCATTGCTGCAAAACCACCAGCTTCAGAGGACTGTTCCGCAGCAGCGGCCCCTTTGGCCGCGCTCCACAGGTGGCATAGTCGGACATTATAAAACCCATATATACAAATTACCCTTGGATTGACCGCCCTGGGTCATGGACCGGGTCACTGCCACAGTGACTACAACCCCCAGCGTCTACCGGCCCGGCTCCGGGTACCCCACGGCCCAGGGGGCGCGTCAACTACATAGGTCCCAGATCTGAGACCACTCCTGCAGCGTGATTTGCCCACCTCTGGATCTCATTGGCCCAGGCTATACGTCAGAACGTATTGCACCAGGGCTTGTCGGTGCTGCCACAGTCGCTGCAACATGTGCAGAGCTAAATTCCACCGTGTCGGCACATCGCATTTCAGCCGGTGAACTGGCAGGCCCAGCGACTTCTGTAGAGATGTAAGTCATTGAGCTGCAGGATGCAAACGGCGGAAGTGAGCACACAGCGACCGTGCCCTCTGCAGAAGGCCATCTAGTCCGGGATAGTGGGCTAAAAATTGATGAACAACCAGGTTCAACACGTGAGCCATACAAGGCACGGGTGTGACATTGCCCCGGCGAAGGGCCGCACCCAGGTTTGCAGCATTCCCTGGTTGCAGGTCCAGTGGAGACAACCATTCAAGAAAATGGGTCTCCAGAGCTGACCACAACTCCTCAGCTGTGTGACTCACATTTCCCAGACATTTCAAAGTAAACACTGATGCCGTTGAGCCCTGCTGCCTGCATAGTAAGGAGGTGTGCAGGATTCCATCTGTGCAGTTAGAAAGCAGGTGGCATTACCAGACAGGCTTTGGGTGCAGGTGGAGGACCGAGAGGAGGTTGAGGAGGCAAAAGCAGTGGAGGAACTTCGAGATAAAGAGGATTGACGCACAACTCGTGGGGACGGTAAGACTTGGACAGCAGCCCCTTGTCCTGCTGTCACCATAGTTACCCAGTGCCCAGTCAGCGACATGTAACGCCCCTGTCCATGCCTACTCGTCCAAGTGTCTGTGGTGAAATGCACTCTGTCACACACAGAGTTTCTCAAAGAAGCTGTGATGTTGTGTGCGACATGCTGGTGGAGCGCAGGCACACCTTTCTTTGAGAAGTAGTGCCGACTGGGCATCTGGTACTGGGGCACTGTGACGGACATAAGGTCTCGAAAATCCCCTGTGTCCACCAGGCGGAAAGGCAGCATTTCTGTAGCCAACAGCTTGCAGATGGTGAAATTCAACCTCTTAGCTTTGTCATGGCTAGGAGGAAATGGTCTTTTACTTGTCCACATCTGAGGGACCGAGGGCTGGCTGTTGTGCTTAGATGGGGTTGAGTAAGGTGTCCCCGGCAAACTGCCGGTCTGTGAGGAAGATGCAGGTGGACATGTTAGGTTGCCTTGATCCAAAGGTGGTGCTCTCGATGTCGGAGAGTGCTCAACACCAGCAGGTGTTTCCACTTCCAAATGAACTGACGACCTGCCAATCACACTGGCTGTTGTGTGTAAAGAGGTGGCAGGTCTGCATCTAAAACATGTGTGACTGCTGTCCCCCCAGTCACAGAGGATGAAGAGGCCGCGGATGCACAAGATGGGGCAGACGGTGGTTGGTCCGGCCCGCTAGGCCGCATTGTAGCACAATGAGCTTCCCACTGCAACTTATGCTTCATATCCATGTGACGGTTCATGCATGAAGTACTCAAACAATGGATTTTTTGGCCTTTACTTAGCTTTTGGTGACAAATATTACAGACAACACGAGTTGGGTCAACCTTATCGATCTGAAAAAATGCCCAGGCTATGCAAGGCTTAGAGCCCATGCAACCTGAAGAGCCACTACGACTTGTGGTCAGAGGCAGAGTTGTGGTTGAGGATGCAGCTGTTGACGTGCTTTCAGTACTCCGTCTCTGTCCAGGAAGGTGCAACCTAACCTCGTCTTCAATAGCATCTGTGACGCCCCGCTGCGCTTGGTATCACAGATTCTAGAAGAGTGCATTGATGGAATCCTCCACAAGAGGCCCCCATAAACATTCACACATCTCCACCTTCCACCTCAGACCAGCAGAGGGAGCCCGTTAGGGATATAAATAGGGAAAGTGGAGCTAGGCAGTTCAGTTCCTCTGAAGAGTTCCTGAAGTAGAGAAGCCTAAGAGAGGTAAGTCTGCAGTGGAGCTCAGTCTAGTCTAGAGAACTCAATTAATAGTTCAGCAGTGGAGCACGAGGCTCCTGCTAGCTAGATTCAGGGAGCCCAGTTAGAGCTTAAGGTGTGCCGGCGCCATAAGATCGGTGAAGTGCGGCAAGCTGCCGTTAGTGTGTATAGCCTAGTGAGGGCCCGAGTAGGCCGAAGGCGAGTGGCGAGTTAGTACATAAGGGGCAGAGGAGCTTAACCAGCTCACCCAAAAGAATTTACCGGACACCGGATCCGAGCTTACCGGCATCTCCATGAACCAGTAAGGCATAACCGGAATCCCTGGAGAACTACAAGTCCCTGGATCGCTAAGGTGCTGATACGTAACAGAGCCAGAAGACGCTTAGGCCCCGCATACTGAGAGCGTGAACTCCAAGACAAGGCCCTATCACAAGGTCAGCCAGCGCAGGACAGAGACAAAGTTAGGCCTAGCTCCAGGCCGGTCAGAAACTTACTACGCAGAGGCAAGAAACAGGAGGCCCTACACCCGCTCATTGGGGAGGATCCTGATATGCACCCTTCACCCTACAGTGCTCCGGGATGTGCCTGAATTTCCACCAGTAAAAGGTACTGAAGTGACTACCGTGTCCGATCCCATTCTTGCTCTGATCCAGCTGGGTCTCACCTGTCCTGCATTCCCCCTGCATACGCTTTTCTGAGGCCTAGCTCCACCTGTGAGGAGCTATACCATCGAGCTGCCTTATCAACGGCCTCAGTGGACTGCTGCAGCGCTGGTGCTTCTCACCAGATACCACTGATGGCGTCACAAACTCTTATAAAATTAACAATTATCCACCCTTTTAAAGAGTGACCCCAGGGTACGGACCCAGGAGCCGACCACCGCGACATCCCCAAGGCCAGGCAAAGGCCCGAGTACCGAGTCATCCCCATCCCCTGGGCTAGTCACATCCTCCTCCACCTTCTCTGCTGACCTCATCGACTGGCTGACTGTGGGTTGACAGTTAGTGGGATCTCCAACCTCGTCATCATCACCCTGTGTGTTCTCACACCCGTCGTCCTCAGAGCCATCCTCTTCCTGACCTGACCGAAAAGTCAAGTTGTCGCTCCAATCAGGTATTTGAGTCTCATCATCATCTTCATCATTGTCTCTACCAACAGGAGTTACAGTTTGGGAACGAGGGTCTACATTATGGTCAGAACCTTCTTCATCTGGTCCTGGATCCGACTTATAAAGATTCTGGGCATCAATGCAGATCATTTCCTCATCTGGATTAACAGAAGCTCTGGAGCAGACCTCCGTTTCCCAGGCTATAGTATGAGTAAACAGCTGTGCAGACTCAACCATCTGTGTTACCCCATACTCAGACGGGCAGCTGGAGACTTGGGAGCTGTGAGGAAGCAAGTGTGATTGGGGTGACACCTCTGAGGACTGGAGTATTTGTGATGTTGAAGTTGAGGTGGAGGAGAGCCCACTTGAAGGAGCACTTGATATCCGTTGAAGCACCTGCTGTTTTTGTGCCTCATCTGGAATTTGTAGCGATGGGCGTGTCCGTAAGAAAGGGATCGTATCACATTGTCCACGAAAAGAAGTAGACATCTTAGTTTGGCTGGAAGATGGTCTTTCTTCTGCAGATGTTACTCCCCCCCACCGCGGGGGGGCTCGACCCACCAGCGGACAGGCACCAGTATTGGGAGAGGGGGGCTGGCCGTCAGGGTCCACCGCGGCTCTGGCACAAACCCGGCGACACGGAGGTGGTACGGGCAGGAATTGACTGGCTTTGTCAGCTTCGCACTTTTTTGGTTTTAGAAGGGCATGACATGCCTATATCTGTGTCTCCCCCTCCTGTCTTCTGAGCAGTTTGTCAGCTTTTGGACACCTTTGAAGTGTTTTCTATGTGTTTTCTATGTGTTGCTATGTGTTTTTGTTTGCCTGCCATTGGTTTTAATGGTGTTCGGAAGTGTTCGCCGAACAGTTCGACGAACAGTTCGTCGAACATATGGGTTTTCGACGAACCGAACTCGAACACTACGGGGGTGGCTCAACACTAGTAACTATCACCAAGACCACCACCAGAGCTTAGAGCCACTGTTGAGACTAGTACACCAACATCAATTACAGCATGCCCTGATCCCGAGCTGACTGCAGAAGAAGATCTTCCCCCAAAAGATCATTTGACCAGACATTGTCTCTACTCTTTAAAGCTGACTCCATCACCCTCCCCCTCTTATGATATCACCTTCTCAGCATCCTAATCTGGTTACAAATTATCATCAGCATTTTCTCTGACTTGGCTCACAAATGCCTCAGCATGTGTATTGTCCAGAACTCCTTGTCCACACTACTTGATTTCTGCTTATAGATTTGCCCTGAATAGGAGTTCCACCACCACTGTCAGGGTCTCTACCACCATGTCTCGCAGAGCCAGAAACACTGTTTGGCAATTTAATCATGTCCTCCATCTCCTTCTACCCCATGTCATCTGAGTACAAAGGCTTACTGTTCATCTTTTCAAATTAATCAACTGGAATAAGTTGTTCTTGTGAAATTTCTTCCTTAGTGCCCTGGATGATGTAGGTAAGTTGACTATAGGAATGAACAGATAGAGTTTTCAATGACAGAATTGAAATTCTGCTACTGCTATGTAAAATATTAACTGTTATGGTGGTGGAGAAGGAGGACTGTGCAGTACATTGGCTCAAAATGACAATATCGCTGTCAGAGGAAATATCATCTTGCTGTTACTGAGGTGAGTAATGGATCATATATTCCATTACACCCTCCACTTCCTCCCCACTAATATTCTTGCAGAATGCAAAGGAGCTCAATTGTGACCTGTGTTTTGTAGTGAGGCGCCCCCTGGGCCTGTGTTGTGCAGGGGATACCCGGAGCCGGATCGCTGGGGTTTGTAGTCTCAGTGTGGCGGTGACCAGGTCCATGCCCAGGGTGGTCAAACCAGTGGCAGTCTTAGGTAATAACAATGTCCGACTACGCCATCCGTGGATTGCGGTCAGTGGGGACCGCCGCTGCGCTGCAGACCGCTGAGGCTGATGTTGTTTGCGCAGCCGAGTATGGGATAACTCCCCACGGGAGAAGTATTGCCTCAGGGCAGCTAATGTGAGAGATGATGGGAGTGATGGTGTGAGCGTCCCAGTACTAATGGTGCTGGTGTAGCGATGAAACACAGAGATGTGTGGTGCAGTTCAGGGTCTTTACTGATGGAATGACGCAGACCCTCCTGGGAGTACTGGTTAGCAGTAGGGGCCTGGTCAGTCTGTAAGCAAGTAGGATCTACCCTGGCCAGGTGGAGTTGTAGGCCTCCCCGACTATCTGCACTCTTTCCTGGCTACCTTGCTCTATGCGGGTAGAAGTAGCCCACGTCCCTGAGTATACTGTGTGGTGCTCACCCGTATGGCCGGTGACTTGGGGCCTTCCGTTAGCCTCCGCTTCACGATGGCGGTGATGGTCCCTTGCTTGTGACCGTGCCTACGGGCTTCTAAGGCCAGAGGACATGGAATCCCCTGCCGGTTGGATTCTGCTGCTGGACCTGGATGTCCCCACAGCCTCGGACTCCGTGTTCGGGTTTAGTGTCTTCAGCCAAGGCGAGCTATCTAGCTTCCAGCCTCTGGCACTCGCTCCTGCTCCTACAGAGCTCCTGTTGTAACTCTCCCTTTCCAGGCTCTGACTGCTCTGCTTGTTCTGCAGGCTCTGTCTGACCTAATCCCGCCCCAGACCCAGTTTATAAGGGCAGATTCCTCCCCTCCCAGGTCTGGGCGGGCAGTGTTGCATGCTTAGGGCTCCTGACCAGAGAAACCTCCCACTTGCTCTCAGACATAATATTTCTATTACTGTGGCAACCAGACCCCTGGGGTGCCACAGTAGTACTGCTGCCCAGATGTCAGATACCAGTGGTGGTGGTTCTGCTTCTGCTAGCAGTTACCACCTTCTTAGCCATGGTATTTTTTTCTTCTTTCACACTATCCCGTCCATTACCAATGTCACGTTTTAATTTACCATACATTTTGTATACAAGTATAACGTTTATAAAAATATTCAGCTATATTTATCCAACCCTTGAGAAAAAGAAATTAACAAGAAATGCTAGATAGGGTTCTTGTGACATCCAAGAATTTGAATGCAACAACAGCCTGCCCGTATTATTGGTGTGGTATGTATGTGTCTCAAAGTTGACTACTTAAAGGGAGTCTATAAGCACACAATGACTGCTCAAACCAAGTACAGGTGCTCAGTAATCCCTTGGCATAGCCAAACATTTAAATACACCTTCCTGCTTACTTGTTTTCCCTCTATCTCCAATTCCCCCCTCCCCCCTTTATTTTTATTGACAGATCTGGCTTTATAGAGCCAGAGAAGGGCAGAGATAGCTGTAAAACAAGTAGGTGGAAAGGTGCACTAAGTACCCGTAATTGGTTTGAACTGTCATTCTGTACTGACAGACTCCCATTAAACAGGTTTGCTAAAGAGACCAGCACAGTTAAATGTGTAGATTTAGTTTAATTTTTAAATCCCCTTGGCCAAAAATGCTGTGTCATAAAATGCCAGTATTCAGTATTTGGGGTACACAATTTGCCCTCTGAACACCAGAATGCAGACACACCTGTTATATCTAGATAGACAAAGCCACAGTATCTAACCATTTTATTGAGGTCCATAAATCAAAAACCTTGGTTTCTCTGTTAGGGGGATTGAAAAGGTGAATGTTCCTATAGAAAGAGGTGATTATCGCCTCAAACTTTTCAGTAGGAAAGCCTACTGAATATTTAAGTTAGGAACTTATGGTCTAAAACTTCTTAACAGAAAACAGGACATCATGCTCCATTATTGAATACATTGTAAACCAGAAACCTAAATATAAACCAAAACGAAATGAGCGAAACAAAAAAATCTCTGATAAATATTTTATTATAAGGTAACATAATTAGTAGTCAATCCCAAAGTGCATAAACATTAGGTATCGAACCGACACCATAGTGCACTGTCAGTGTGCGTTGTCAGAATACTCAGTGTCAGGAATCCGCCGCTCACTGTATCCTAGGGATGCAGTGAGTGACAGTTTAGCCACTCAATAGATGGCAGGGCTTCCTCCAGATGTCATCCTTTCAGGGTGATCGCCTGGCTATTTAGCTTGCTGGCAATGGTCAGACCATTGCCGTTGGTAGCTTTGCTTCGTGGAGTGTGTGCCTTGTGCTTTTATGTTCTGCTGTTCTGATCTCTTGCTGCCTGACCTCAGACCTTGCCTTTGACTATTTGTTTGCCTAGCCCCTTTGTCTCGATCTGCATAGTTTTGGTCTGCTGACCTTGGACTGTGACCTGTTTACTCAGGTCTTTGCCCACAGGGTAGTTTTACAACACTCACTAACAGTGTGCTCTGGTGCCGACTTGTTACTGCTGATCTGAACTGGCAACAGAGATCGTGCTGTCATTGTGCACATCACACAATACACATCATAGTACTACATTATGATCACAGTATGTTAAACCTTATATGTTTTTCAATAAAAATTATTTTAATAAAATCATGTACCTGTAACATACCTGGCGGCGTCCTTGCATGGTGGTCCATCTCCCACTGTGCAAGAGCGCGCACTTGATCTCCAGTCCAGAATGTCTCTCTGGCTTCCCTCCTTGCTGTCTGTTTGTCTGTTTTGGCTGCATAGGGCGACGCCCGCTGAACTTCCTGTTTCTTGTACCTGCTGCGGACACGCCCCTGTTGCACCTTCAGCCTATTGCTGTCCATCTTTGGGTATTTATACCACCTTCTTCCTCAAGATGGCGCCTGAGCATTGCGTCCTGTCAGTCGGCTTTTTGTCTCTGACATGCCAGGTCCTATCCTGTTTTCCTGCCTGTTTTCCAGTTCTGTGTCTGAACTGTGGTCTGTTCTTGTGAACACGCTTCTTGCCTGTTCTTTCGTCTTCTAGGGGCCGTATTCCTAGATCTGCCTGTCTGTGCCTTGCGGTATCTGTTCCCGTCTGAACAGAGTCCTGTTTGTGTCTCTGCCTTGCGGTATCTGTTCCCGTCTGAACAGAGTCCTGTTTGTGTCTCTGCCTTGCGGTATCTGTTCCCGTCTGAACAGAGTCCTGTTTGTGTCCCTGCCTTGCGGTATCTGTTCCCGTCTGAACAGAGTCCTGTTTGTGTCCCTGCCTTGCGGTATCTGTTCCCGTCTGAACAGAGTCCTGTTTGTGTTCCTGCCTTGCGGTATCTGTTCCCGTCTGAACAGAGTCCTGTTTGTGTTCCTGCCTTGCTGTTTCTGTTCCCGTTCCTCTGTTCCCTGTTGTCTGTGCCTCGTTTCTACTTTAACCTTGTCTCCCTTTTCCCTCTGTCTGTTTTCTGCATCTTTCTGCAGAGTCTGAACTCGCACCTAGCCTGTTCCTCCTGCCTTCTAGGGGCCGATTACCTAGACCCGCTCCTGTATCTTGTCTGTCCTGTCTGAACACGCTCCTTGCCTGTTCGTCCCGCCTCTCTGGGGGCCATATTCCCAGACCCGCTCCTGTATCCCGCTGCAGTGTCGGTCTCTTCCGTACACTCAGTTCCAGTCTGAACTCTCTCCTATCCTTTACCTGTTTTGCCTCTATGTCCGTTCCTTTCCTTTTTCTGCAGAGTCTGAACTCGTACCTAACTCCTGCTTGTTGTCTCTGTACTCCCGTTTGTGAGTTTGTGGTCCACTTGCTACTTCACTGCAAATACCCTGTGGGTATCTGGCTCTGCCTTTCCCTTCCTGTCTGTTCCGTGTGAACAGAGCCCTGTCCGTCCTGCTCTGACTCCTTGCTCACTGCTCCGGCAGCCTTGCTCCGCTCTGACCCTTTTGCTCACTGCTCCGGCAGTCCTGTCCTGCCCTGCTTCTGCCCGCTGCTCCGGCAGTCCTGTCCTGCCCTGCTTGTGCTCGCTGCTCCTGCAGCCCCGTCCTGCTCTGTTCTTGCCCACCGCTTCGGGCGTTCCCTCTCTGCTGTGGTTGTCTACCGCATCTGCGGTTCTGTGACCCAGTCTGTACTGGGTCTTAACCTTTCTGTGCTCCAGCCCATCCTTTCGGCCAGTACCTCCCTGCCTGCATACTCGCCTGTATCCACCCATCTGCATACCTGCTGAGTTTGCTTACATCCACCAGTCTGTGCCAGCCTAACCTGCCTGTTCCAGTAATCCCAGTGTGGGTCAACCCCCGTGTCCGGAGTTTGACCTGGAGTAGCACCTGGTCCCTCTGCCCGGTTTCTCCCTGGTGCACTGGCGTCGTATGCCTTCGTGCCACCTTGGTCGGATCGGCCAGATACTTAGTCACGCCCCTCCAGGCACTCTCCGGTCCATGGTCCAGTGGAACCACAACACCCGCACACGCCAGTCAGTCCGGGCGTGTGCATAACAGCATGCTCAGGCCATGGTTCCCGTTGAGCCCCACGGCCTTCGCTCTCTGAGAAGTTTTCCAGCGAATACATGCATTAAAAATAAATAAATAATTTTTTTTTTCTCAGCTGAGTTCCAGGCTAATTACGCACCCGTCCAGATGGATCTATCTGCTCTCATTCCTGCGGATCCGCCACGTTACTATGGGGATCCAAGACAAAGTCGTGCATTTGTGGAGCAATGCATGCTACACTTCAAGTTCTACCCTCTATGTTTTCCCACCAATCGGGTTAAGGTGGCATTCATTATGTCTTACCTGGCGGGTGATGCCTTGGAATGGATCAACCCCCTATATGAAACACAGGATCCGATCCTCCTGGACCTAATGGCCTTCCTGGTGGCCTTTCTAATGGTCTTCGATGATCCTAACCCGGAGGCTCCTGCTGAAGCTTCACCTCCCAATATCCCGGAGCAGCCCCGATGGGTAATGTGTGTGGGTAGCGCAATAGTCCTCCAGCCCAATGAGACTACTGCCCACCCAGAATCCTCACAGGGTGACTACGCTTTCCGGAATACTTCTCCCAACCTCCAGAGGCAGTCCAGACGTGCTAGACGTAGAGGCAAGCCGTCACGCCAGGGTCTGTCCTCCCTGAGACCTCCTGACCCCAACCTTGAAGTCTCTACTGAAGCTTCATCTCCCTGTATCCTGGAGAAGCCCCAACGGGTAATGTGCGTGGGTAGTGCACCAGTTCTCCTGCCCGAAGAGACTTCTGCCCATCCAGACTCCACACAGGAGAACTTCCTGCACCCGGCATCAGATGCTTCACCCACTTTTACCGGTGTGCATGTCCAAGGATGCTCCAAAGCTGTGGTTACCTCAGAGTCTGTGCACCTCTACTACCTGGTGGAGGACCCCCTGTTGCCTCCTGAATCCTCCGGGATACCACTCGATGACAAATGGAGAGAGACTTCTCTACACCCGGTACTCGATACTTTGTCCGCTTTGTCCTGTGAGCCTGACAATGGGTACCCCAAAGTGGTAGTTACCCCCGAGTCTCTACACCCCTCCGACCAGGCGGAGGACCTCCAGTTGTCTCCTGAACCCTTCGGGGTGCTACCTGGTAGCGAAAGGACAGAGACTCTCTTATACTCTGTACCTGATACCTCGCTCGCTTCGTCCAGTGAGTCCAACCTAGTGTACTCCGAAGCAGAGGTTACTCCCGAGTCTCTACACCCCTCCGACCAGGCGGAGGACCTCCAGTTGTCTCCAGAACCCTTCTGGGTGCCACCTGGTGGTGAATGGACAGAGACTTTCCTATATCCTGGATCTGATACCTCGCTTGCTTCGTCCAGTGAGTCCGACCTAGTGTACTCTGAAGCAGAGGTTACTCGTGAGTCTCTACACCCCTCTGACCAGGCGGAGGACCGCCAGTTGTCTCCAGAACCCTTCGGGGTGCCACCTGGTGGTGAATGCACAGAGACTTTCCTATACTCGGTACCCGATACCTCGCCTGCTTCGTCCAGTGAGTCCGAACTAGTGTACTCTGAAGCAGATGTTTTCTCTGAGCCTCTGTACTCTTCTGACCCGGCGGGGGACCTCCAGTTGTTTCCTGAATTCTCCGGGGTAGCACCAGATAACAAAGAGACAGTGACTTTTCCTCATTATGTACCTGATAACCCATCTATTTCTTCCTGTGAGCTTGACAAGATGTACCTCGAAGCAGAGATTACCCCCAAGTCTCTGTCCCCCTCCAACCCGGTGAAGGACTTCCAGTTGTCTCCTGTACCCTCTGGGGTGCCACCTGAAAATATGTGGAGAGAGACTTCCTTGTGTGCTGTTCCTGGTACTCCACCCGTTTCGTCTGTTGCTAAGGATGGCTGGATAGGAGGTAGCATCCTAGCTAACCAGATGAGATCAATTTTTCCTGTGGACAGTGGAAGTGATCTCCTTGAAGTGAACGACTGGTCCTCGAATTCCCTGCGGAAGATTCTGGCAGGCCTGAAGAAGAGGGGGCGTAAGGGGGGGGTACTGGAACATACCTGGCGGCGTCCTTGCATGGTGGTCCATCTCCCACTGTGCAAGAGCGCGCACTTGATCTCCAGTCCAGAATGTCTCTCTGGCTTCCCTCCTTGCTGTCTGTTTGTCTGTTTTGGCTGCATAGGGCGACGCCCGCTCAACTTCCTGTTTCTTGTACCTGCTGCGGACACGCCCCTGTTGCACCTTCAGCCTATTGCTGTCCATCTTTGGGTATTTATACCACCTTCTTCCTCAAGATGGCGCCTGAGCATTGTGTCCTGTCAGTCGGCTTTTTGTCTCTGACATGCCAGGTCCTATCCTGTTTTCCTGCCTGTTTTCCAGTTCTGTGTCTGAACTGTGGTCTGTTCTTGTGAACACGCTTCTTGCCTGTTCTTTCGCCTTCTAGGGGCCGTATTCCTAGATCTGCCTGTCTGTGCCTTGCGGTATCTGTTCCCGTCTGAACAGAGTCCTGTTTGTGTCTCTGCCTTGCAGTATCTGTTCCCGTCTGAACAGAGTCCTGTTTGTGTCTCTGCCTTGCGGTATCTGTTCCCATCTGAACAGAGTCCTGTTTGTGTCCCTGCCTTGCGGTATCTGTTCCCGTCTGAACAGAGTCCTGTTTGTGTCCCTGCCTTGCGGTATCTGTTCCCGTCTGAACAGAGTCCTGTTTGTGTTCCTGCCTTGCGGTATCTGTTCCCGTCTGAACAGAGTCCTGTTTGTGTTCCTGCCTTGCGGTATCTGTTCCCGTCTGAACAGAGTCCTGTTTGTGTTCCTGCCTTGCTGTTTCTGTTCCCGTTCCTCTGTTCCCTGTTGTCTGTGCCTCGTTTCTACTTTAACCTTGTCTCCCTTTTCCCTCTGTCTGTTTTCTGCATCTTTCTGCAGAGTCTGAACTCGCTCCTAGCCTGTTCCTCCTGCCTTCTAGGGGCCGATTACCTAGACCCGCTCCTGTATCTTGTCTGTCCTGTCTGAACACGCTCCTTGCCTGTTCGTCCCGCCTCTCTGGGGGCCGTATTCCCAGACCCGCTCCTGTATCCCGCTGCAGTGTCGGTCTCTTCCGTACACTCAGTTCCAGTCTGAACTCTCTCCTATCCTTTACCTGTTTTGCCTCTATGTCCGTTCCTTTCCTTTTTCTGCAGAGTCTGAACTCGTACCTAACTCCTGCTTGTTGTCTCTGTACTCCCGTTTGTGAGTTTGTGGTCCACTTGCTACTTCACTGCAAATACCCTGTGGGTATCTGGCTCTGCCTTTCCCTTCCTGTCTGTTCCGTGTGAACAGAGCCCTGTCCGTCCTGCTCTGACTCCTTGCTCACTGCTCCGGCAGCCTTGCTCCGCTCTGACCCTTTTGCTCACTGCTCCGGCAGTCCTGTCCTGCCCTGCTTCTGCCCGCTGCTCCGGCAGTCCTGTCCTGCCCTGCTTCTGCCCGCTGCTCCGGCAGTCCTGTCCTGCCCTGCTTGTGCTCGCTGCTCCTGCAGCCCCGTCCTGCTCTGTTCTTGCCCACCGCTTCGGGCGTTCCCTCTCTGCTGTGGTTGTCTACCGCATCTGCGGTTCTGTGACCCAGTCTGTACTGGGTCTTAACCTTTCTGTGCTCCAGCCCGTCCTTTCGGCCAGTACCTCCCTGCCTGCATACTCGCCTGTATCCACCCATCTGCATACCTGCCGTGTTTGCTTAAATCCACCAGTCTGTGCCAGCCTAACCTGCCTGTTCCAGTAATCCCAGTGTGGGTCAACTCCCGTGTCCGGAGTTTGACCTGGAGTAGCACCTGGTCCCTCTGCCCGGTTTCTCCCTGGTGCACTGGCGTCGTATGCCGTCGTGCCACCTTGGTCGGATCGGCCAGATACTTAGTCACGCCCCTCCAGGCACTCTCCGGTCCATGGTCCAGTGGAACCACAACACCCGCACACGCCAGTCAGTCCGGGCGTGTGCATAACAGTACCAAATACAGAGTGCAACTGAAGCAGGGTGAAATAGGAAATCCTCCCCTACCAATACATAAAAATTGTAAGTGAATTTACAGCATAATACCATTCAAAATTTCATAATGTATCATAAAGTAGAACTCATAACATGCCACATAACTACAAGATGGCGCACTGATGCAGTCTAATGAGGATGATTGTAAAGTATGCCCGAACTAAGCAAAAAAATTAAAGAATAAATGGTGAATAAAACATGCTGTTGCTTACAGAAAATATGGAGGACCTGTTCACCTTTCCGCCCTACTCGGGTTTCACCCATAATCTTTGTCAGGGGGCGTCCCACATGCCCCCTGAACTTTTTTGCTTAGTACGGACATACTTTACTATCATCCTCATTAGTGTGCATCAGTGCGCCCTCTTGTGGTCACGTAGCATGTTATGATTTCTACTTTATGATACATTATGCATATTGTTACTTGTGCTATGTAGTGGAGCTTGCAGGAACTTATAGTTAGCAGGACCCGTGAAACACTAGTATGCCATGTTTTGTCATTAATAAGCTATCTGTATATGAGGATTTTTTGAAATTTTGAATGGTTTTATGCTGTAAATTCTGTCTCACTTACAATTTTTATGTATTGATAGGGGGAGATTTGCTATTTCACCCTGCTTCAGTTGCACTCTGTATTTGGTACTTGATTTTTATCATATATGTTTTTCAATAAAAATTATTTTGAGGTTTACTATACTCTGTGGTATCTATGGCTTCTAACTAGCCTGTTATCGTAATGTAATGTAATACTGTAATAGTTGAGTTTTGACCGTTACATTTGTAAGACTTCATATAGGAAATTAGTGTATACAATACACATCATGCAGGGACTAGCCCAGCCCCTGAAATAAGCATCAGTAATGAAGCTTTGTTTCAGGGTGGGGGCAGAGGTTGTGTCAGTGACTGCAGCCTCTGCCCCCTGATGAAACTTCATTTGAGTATCCCAGCATGCACTGGGATTCTCAAACAAAATGTCATCAAAAAAGGAGGTAGGGAAAAAAAGAAAATCAGTTATGTAGTGTAGTTAGGGAAGGAAAGAGAATATTTAATTAAATTATATTAAAATAGTTTAGATTATGGCATTAAATTAATGAAAACTAGCTAGTATTTTGGACCACATCTCTAACTGCTATCTTATCTACAGTATATGTCCCCCATGTCCTCATTTTGCCATTTTTCTCATTTTACTATTTATAGTACCAACAATTAAACTACTTTACATTTTACTCTTGTTTGTGTATTCATAGTTTAATAAATTTTTAATTAAGCTAAATTTTCTATATAAAACAAAAGGATTTTTTTCTACATAACTTTATCTACATATGTTACTGTTAATATATGAAGTGCACTTCTTTTTCCTACCGTAATTCCTCAGAATAATTGAAATAACTATGTTTATTATTTTTTTGTTCAAATTGATACTTATGTCATTCTTATTCAAACATACGATTTTTTTATGTTTAATATTGATGCTGAATCGTGATTATTTATACATTCACTATCCTTTCTCCATTTTCTTCTTAAAATGTGTTTTTTAATTAATTGGGAGTACCATATAACCTGTTCATGTTTGAATTACAAAATGCTACAACTGAGAACATGTACAGTACAGACCAACAGTTTAGACACACCTTCTCATTTAAAGATTTTTCTTTATTTTCATGACTATGAAAATTGTACATTCACACTGAAGGCATCAAAACTATAAATTAACACATGTGGAATTATATACGTAACAAAAAAAAGTGTGAAACAACTGAAAATATGTCTTATATTCGAGGTTCTTCAAAGTAGCCACCTTTTGCTTTGATGACTGCTTTGCACACTCTTGGCATTCTCTTGATGAGCTTCAAGAGGTAGTCACTGGAAATGGTCTTCCAACAATCTTGAAGGAGTTCCCAGATATGCTTAGCACTTGTTGGCCCTTTTGCCTTCACTCTGCAGTCCAGCTCACCCCAAACCATCTCGATTTGGTTCAGGTCTGGTGACTGTGGAGGCCAGCTCATCTGGCGTAGCACCCCATCACTCTCCCTCTTGGTCAAATATCCCTTACACAGCCTGGAGATGTGTTTGGGGTCATTGTCCTGTTGAAAATAAATGATGGTCCAACTAAACGCAAACTGGGTGGAATAGCATGCCGCTGCAAGATGCTGTGGTAGCCATGCTGGTTCAGTATGCCTTCAATTTTGAATAAATCCCCAACAGTGTCACCAGCAAAGCACCCCCACACCATCACACCTCCTCCTCCATGCTTCACGGTGGGAACCAGGCATGTAGAGTCCATCCATTCACCTTTTCTGCGTCACACAAAGACACGGTGGTTGGAACCAAAGATCTCAAATTTGGACTCATCAGACCAAAGCACAGATTTCCACTGATCTAATGTCCATTCCTTGTGTTCTTTAGCCCAAACAAGTCTCTTCTGCTTGTTGCCTGTCCTTAGCAGCGGTTTCCTAGCAGCTATTTTACCATGAAGGTTTGCTGCACAAAGTCTCCTCTTAACAGTTGTTGTAGAGATGTGTCTGCTGCTAGAACTCTGTGTGGCATTGACCTGGTCTCTAATCTGAGCTGCTGTTAACCTGCGAATTCTGAGGCTGGTGACTCGGATAAACTTATCCTCAGAAGCAGAGGTGACTCTTGGGCTTCCTTTCCTGGGGCGGTCCTCATGTGAGCCAGTTTCTTTGTAGCGCTTGATGGTGTTTGCAACTGCACTTGGAGACACTTTCAAAGTTTGCCCAATTTTTCGGACTGACTGACCTTCATTTCTTAAAGTAATGATGGCCACTCGTTTTTCTTTACTTAGCTGCTTTTTTCTTGCCATAATACAAATTCTAACAGTCTATTCAGTAGGACTATCAGCTGTGTATCCACCTGACTTCTGCACAACACAACTGATGGTCCCAACCCCATTTATAAGGCAAGAAATCCCACTTATTGAACCTGACAGGGCACACCTCTGAAGTGAAAACCATTTCCGGTGACTACCTCTTGAAGCTCATCAAGAGAATGCCAAGAGTGTGCAAAGCAGTCATCAATGCAAAAGGTGGCTACTTTGAAGAACCTAGAATATAACACATATTTTCAGTTGTTTCACACTTTTTTGTTAAGTATATAATTCCACATGTGTTAATTCATAGTTTTGATGCCTTCAGTGTGAAAGTACAATTTTCATAGTCATGAAAATACAGAAAAATCTTTAAATGAGAAGGTGTATCCAAACTTTTGGTCTGTACTGTATGTATTGTTCAAAACACGTCATTAGTAATTCTACTGCCTGTTATGCATCTTAATATGTGTTTACATTAACGGCTGAAGAAACTCCTATTCAATTTACTACTGTGTTGAACCATATTCCTTTCCGTCAAAAAATGTAGCTTTGGTACATGCATGGTGTATGCTTTTCAAATTGAGAAAGTTAAATGTGAAATATTTTTTTCTAGTTTTTAAACTCTATTCTCCTTCCCCAACAAAAGGGCAAATGCAAACCAAAAATGCTATGCTGAAAGGTAGATACACCTCCTGGTAGCAATATGCAGCAACAGCACACAGTACCGCAGTACAATACTTGAAATGATTAAAAAAAAGATAAATGTGCACATATTTTTTAAACATTTTTTTTTGTTATCATTTTCCATTAAGGACATGAGAAAAATGCTCGTTAGGTAAATGTTCCAAAAGTCAGCACCTCCAGCAGGACACTGTATTCATGTGGCAGTCATGGGTGAAAGATTTTATATTGAGTTTTTAAGCACAATTCTCCCATCCACATACTCCAGAAAAAGCAATGGGGTACAAATGACCTGGGAGGGGTGTATACAGGGTCGGTCTGGGCTAACGGGATACCGGAAAATTTCCCAGTGGGCCCCGCCCCCTGCTGCAGAGTAGAGGGGGGAGAAGAGAACAAAAAAAAATCCTGCGGTTTTAAGGGGCACGGGCCCTTTAAAAGCGCAGGCACAGTGTATGCAGGGACGCGCGCACGCAGCATTCATTACCTGAACCACCGTGGCGCACGTCCCAGTGAAGCAGCTGAAGCTGCGTGTCTCCCTTCGCCGACCGGCGTATGACGTCATCGTCATGCGCCTGCTGTGAAGGAGGCGCGCAACTCAGGAGAAGGAGGACACCGCACGGGATCGCAGGAAGGTAAGAGGTGTGTGTGTGTGTGTGTGAGTGTGTGTGTAATGGTCTGGACACACAAGGCGGGGGCCAGCAGGACACACAAGGGGGGGCCCAGCTGTACAGACCCACAAGGGGGGGCCCAGCTGGACAGACACACAAGGGGGGGCCCAGCTGGACAGACACACAAGGGCGGGCCAAGTTGGACAGACACACAAGGGGGGGGGCCCAGCTGGACAGACACACAAGGGGGGGCCCAGCTGGACAGACACACAAGGGGGGGCCAAGTTGGACAGACACACAAGGGGGGGGCCAGCTGGACAGACACACAAGGGGGGGCCCAGCTGGACAGACACACAAGGGGGGGCCAAGTTGGACAGACACACAAGGGGGGGGCCAGCTGGACAGACACACAAGGGGGGGCCCAGCTGGACAGACACACAAGGGGGGGCCCAGCTGGACAGACACACAAGGGGGGGCCCAGCTGGACAGACACACAAGGGGGGGCCCAGCTGGACAGACACACAAGGGGGGCCCAGCTGGACAGACACACAAGGGGGGGCCCAGCTGGACAGACACACAAGGGGGGCCCAGCTGGACAGACACACAAGGGGGGGCCCAGCTGGACAGACACACAAGGGGGGGCCCAGCTGGACAGACACACAAGGGGGGGCCCAGCTGGACAGACACACAAGGGGGGCCCAGCTGGACAGACACACAAGGGGGGGCCCAGCTGGACAGACACACAAGGGGGGCCCAGCTGGACAGACACACAAGGGGGCCCAGCTGGACAGACACACAAGGGGGGGCCCAGCTGGATGGACACACAAGGGGGGCCCAGCTGGATGGACACACAAGGGGGGCCCAGCTGGATGGACACACAAGGGGGGCCCAGCTGGACGGACACACGAGGGGGGGCCCAGCTGGACGGACACACGAGGGGGGGCCCAGCTGGACGGACACACGAGGGGGGGCCCAGCTGGACGGACACACGAGGGGGGGCCCAGCTGGACACACGAGGGGGGCCAAGCTGGACACACGAGGGGGGGCCAAGCTGGACACACGAGGGGGGAACCCTGGCTGGACACGCAAGGGGGGGGCCCTGGCTGGACACGCAAGGGGGGGAGCCCTGGCAGGACACACAAGGGGGAACCAAGGTGGACCCAGGCAAAGGGGGGTGGGCAGGATGGGTATATGGGGGGCAGGCTGGACACATGGAGGCCAGGATGGATATATGGGGGGCAGGATGGATATATGGGGGGGGAAGGATGGATATATGGGGGGGCAAGATGGATATATGGAGGCCAGGATGGATATATGGGGGGGGCAAGCTGGACTTATGGAGGCCAGGATGGATATATGGGGGGGGGGCAGGCTGAACACATGGAGGCCAGGATGGATATATGGGGGGGACAGGCTGGATACATGGGGGGCTAGGATGAATATGTGGGGGGGGCGGGCTCGATACACATGGGCTAGCATAAATATATGGAGGGGCACGCTGGATATATGGGGGGTGTCAAGATGGATATATGCAGGGGGTAAGGGCAGTATGGATATATGAGGGGAGAGGCTGGACACATGGAGGCCAGGATGAATATGTAAAGGGCAGGCTGGACACATGGAGGATATATGGGGGTGACATATGGGGGCGCAGGCTGGAAACATGGAGGCAAGGATGGATATGTGGGGGGGCAGACTGGCACATGGGGGGGCTAGGATGGGTATATGGGAGGGGGCAGGCTCGATACACATGTGCTAGGATAAATATATGGAGGGGTCACACTAGACAAATGGTGGCCAGAAGGGACATATGGGGGTGCCTGGCTAGACAAGGGACTTAATTACTGTTTGGGAGCCAGATTGAGGAACATACTTTATTAGTTTATGGTGACCAGTGAGGAACATTATTACTTTAGATTCCAATTATTATTACATTATTACTTCTGTAATATAATTTACTTTTTAGGAAATTGTTTTCCATGGGATGGGACAAAAGAGGGGTCCTGTTACTGTGCAGGACGGCACTATGTTGCTTTTTTTCTTCAACTGGTGTAGTGTAGAGGTCGGGGGGGGAAAGTGGGAATATTCTCTAGAAGAGATCAGTTATTAATAACTGTGTGTTATTTTCTGCAGAGATGATTCCTGGCTGGAAGAAGTGATGGCTGTCTGTGCCAGATGAAGAAGAAAAGCGAAGATGAAGGACTTCACCTAGAGACATCACTAGTGAGTCAGTGTATTACATGTACACTTACACTACACACGTGGTCAAAATTGTTGGTACTCCTCGTTTAATGAAAGAAAAACCCACAATGGTCACAGAAATAACTTCAATCTGATAAATTACAAATTTTTGAAAATGAAGAGATGAAGGTCAGACATTGATTTTCTGCTTCCACAGAATTTAAAAAAAAATTAACCTCATGAAATCGGCCTGGACAGAAATGATGGTTCTTCTTCTTAACTTAATATTTTGTTGAACCTTTTGAGGCAATCACTGCAATCAAACGATTCCTGTAACTGTCAATGAGACTTCTGCGCCTCTCGACAGGTATTTTGGCCGACTCCTCATGAGCAAACTGCTCCAGTTGTCTCGTGTTTGAAGGTTGCCTTTTCCAGAATGTTTCAGCTCTTTCCAAAGATGCTCCATAGGATTTAGGTCAGGGCTCATAGAAGCCACTTCAGAATAGTCCAATGTTTTCCTCTTAGACATTCTTGGGTGTTTTTAGCTGTGTGTGTTTTGGGTCATTATCCTGTTGCTAGACCTGCGACTGAGACCAAGCTTTCTGACACTGGGCAGCACATTTCTCTCTAGAATCCCTTGATAGTCTTGAGATTTCATTGTACCCTGCACAGATTCAAGACACCCTGTGCCAGGTGCAGCAAAGCAGCCCCAGAACATAACAGAGCCTCCACCATGTTTCACAGTAGGGGCAGTGTTCTTTTCTTGATATGCTTCATTTTTCCATCTGTGAACATAGAGCTGATGTGCCTTGCCAAAAACTTCAATTTTTGTCTCATCTGTCCATAGTACATTCTCCCAGAAGCTTTGTGGCTTGTCAACATGTAGTTTGGCAAATTCCAGTCTGGCTTTTTTACTATTTTTTTTTTCAACAATGGTGTTCTCCTTGGTCGTCTTACATGAAGTTCACTTTGGATCAAACAACGGTGGATAGTACGATCTGACACTGATGTTCCTTGAGCTTGAAGTTCACCTTTAATCTCTTTAGAAGTTATTCTGGGCTCTTTTGTTACCATTCATATTATCCGTCTCTTTGATTTGTCATCAATTTTCCTCCTGCACCCACGTCCAGGGAGGTTGGCTACAGTCCCATGGATCTTAAATTTCTGAATAATATGTGCACCTGTAGTCACAGAAGCATCAAGCTGCTTGGAGATGGTCTTATAACCTTTACCTTTTAACATGCTTTTCTATAATTTTCTTTCTAATCTCCTGAGACAGCTCTTTCCTTTGCTTCTTCTGGTCCATGTTGAGTGTGGTACACACCATGTCACCAAACAACACAGTGAGTATCTGTAGCCCTATATACAAGCACAGTGAGTATCTGTAGCCCTATATACAAGCACAGTGAGTATCTGTAACCCTATATACAGGCACAGTGAATATCTGTAACCCTATATACAGGCACAGTGAGTATCTGTAACCCTATATACAGGCACAGTGAGTATCTGTAACCCTATATACAGGCACAGTGAGTATCTGTAACCCTATATACAAGCACAGTGAGTATCTGTAGCCCTATATACAGGCACAGTGAGTATCTGCAGCCCTATATATAGCACAGTGAGTATCTGTAGCCCTATATACAGGCCCACTGACTGATTACAAGATTGTAGACACCTGTGATGCTAATTAGTGGACACAACTTTATTTAACATGTCCCTTTTGTCACATTATTTTCAGGGGTACCATCATTTCTGTCCAGGCCGATTTCATGAGTTTAATTTTTTTTTTTAATTCAGTGGAAGCAGAAAAGCAATGTCTGACTTTCATTTGTTCATTTTCATAGATTTTTAATTTATTATTACTTTTGTCAAATTCAAGTTATTTCTGTGACCATTGTGGGTTTTTCTTTCATTAAACGAGGGGTACCAACAATTCTGACCACGTGTGTATATAGTATATACAGAACTCCTGTGTATGTCACTGGTGATCACTATATTATGTATACACTATATACAGAGCTTCTGTGTATAATGTCACTTGTGACCACTGTATTACCTGTGCACTATATACAGAGCTCCAGTGTATAATGTCACTGGTGATCACTGTATTACCTGTACACTGACACTATATGCAGAGCTCCTGTGTATAATGTCACTGGTGATCCCTGTATTACCTGTACACTATACACTATATACAGAGCTCCTGTGTATAATGTCACTGGTGACCACTGTATTACCTGTGCACTATACACTATGTACAGAGCTCCTGTGTATAATGTCACTGGTGACCACTGTATTACCTGTACACTATATACAGAGCTCCTGTGTATAATGTCACTGGTGACCACTGTAATACCTGTACACTAAATACAGAGCTCCAGTGTATAATGTCACTGGTGATCACTGTATTACCTGTACACTGACACTCTATACAGAGCTCCTGTGTATAATGTCACTGGTGAACCCTGTATTACCTGTACACTGACACTATATACTGAGCTCCAGTGTATAATGTCACTGGTGGTCACTGTATTACCTGTACACTGTACACTATATACAGAGCTCCTGTGTATAATGTCACTGGTGATCCCTGTATTACCTGTACACTGACACTATATACAGAGCTCCTGTGTATAATGTCACTGGTGATCCCTGTATTACCTGTACACTGACACTATATACAGAGCTCCTGTGTATAATGTCACTGGTGGTAATAACAGTGTTGTTAGTATTGTGGTTTGTATTAATGATCAGTATTGTAGTATTTGGTCACGTTGGGGTGGTAATATGTGGTCTGGTCATGGTGTGGCCATATTTGTTCCTTGTATGTAGTATTATTCGGTCACTATGTGGTGGTAATATGTGATCTAGTCATGGTGTGGCGATATTTGTCTCTTTTGTATGTGGTATTATTGGTGTTGATATAGTGGACTGTGTTGTGTATGGCAGTCATTTTGTTCTTGCTGATATTAACTAGGAAAAGATTTTTTTCCATTAGGCCACAGCCCCACCATCAGTATTCGGTCAGTATTTTTTCTCAGGAGTAGCTGCCAAAACCAGGAGTGGGTGATAAATACAGAATTGATGACTTGTTTCTATTATACCTTTTCTCTGATTGTTCCTCACCTGGTTTTGGCTCCCACTCCTGAGAAAAAATACTGACTGAATACTGACCAAATACTGATAGTGGGGCCGCAGCCTTAGAGATTAAATACTTGGACCAGAGCGGCAGAGATGCACTTACAGGGGTTCTCTGGTGAAAACAAGTAATCACCTCTCCACAGGATCAGTGATGATATTGATTGGTGGGGGTCTGACTGCTGGGACACAATCGGCAGAATGTGGAGCTTTTCTCCCCATTAGACTGGAGCGGCATGTGAGATGCGACCACTCATCCAGTCATTCCCTCAGTGACTGTGAGCGCTGCTCTTTTTTGGAAGCTGCATTTTAAAATGGGGATAAGTGTCCTGTCAGGGATGAAACTTCCCCATTCTTCTGATAGGCGCGTTTTCCAATGTTCGGACCCAAACGATCAATAAGTGATCACCGATCCTGTGGATCCCATGGATCGGTGATAACTTGTTTTAACCAAAGAAGCCCTTTAATGCAAACTACCGTAATTGTACATCCCAGTTATAGTGGTGCACAGTAGATGTGCAGGAGCCGCCAGTCAATGCTCCACTATAACAGGGATAGCAGATAACAGATATTTGCATATGGCTGTAGGTGGGCCCCTAGAGTCAGTTCTCCCTGTGGGCCCCAGACACCCCAGTCCGACCCTGGGTGTATATATAAATAAAGAACAAAAGGGGAGAACCCCACTAGATATCCCTCACTAACAGGCCATAAAACTTAACTTTTATTAAGTATATAATTAAATGAGGGTACAGAAGTAAATGATTAAAAAAGTATGCCTCTAGTTTGCTGGTATTGTGCATATATGTTGAGCCATTAGTGCTTCTAAATGTCAATTTATAGCTGTAGGGGGGACTTGCTATTTTAAACTGCATGCCCTGTTTTGCTTATTCATGCTTATTTTTAATAAAAAATTCCAGAAAGTACATAGCAAGAAATGCTGGTAGGTAGATGTCCCAAATGTCAGCGTATCCAACAGGGTACTGTATTTGTTTGGCATGTATGGGTGTAAAAAAAAATTGAAATGAATGTACAAGAGATGTAAAAAGTTGTTGCTTAGTTTATAGTGCTTCGAAAATGAAGAAAAAAATGTACCGCAATTTAATTCACAGGCATATATCACTGTGTGATCAATTCACACAAAGTCTACAGATGCTGACAACTCTCCTATTACTCTCATCCACATTAATTGAGTCTATGTATTGTTCACAGACTCATTCCCTTTTCTAATTTCACAGCGCTACACTAGTTGTCCAATCTGTTTTAGTCCTTTCTCCTCCTATCGCTAAGGTTGAGCTATGCTTGGAAGTTCTCTCTCTAGGCTGTAAAACCCTAAAATGTCTGTTGCATTCCCTGCCTCAGCTTTTTTAAAGGCTCCAATGGTCCCTACTAAATGGCTACACTATACCATGTGATGTGATAGCGGCATTGCATTATGTGGAAGCCGGATAGAGAGCACCCTGGGCCCATGATATTTTGAAACTACTGGACTATCCCTGTAAGCATTCATTGGAACCAACGGAAATGTTCATGGGGTTCCAAAGTTATTTGTGTGAATAAAGTGCACACTGGGGTAACCTCTTTGAAATCTATTTATACATTTTAAAATTGTGTACAAAAATGAACGTTATCTTAGAAACTTCCAGTATTACTTAGTATTAACCATAGACTTTATTATATCTTTTAATCCGAGATGTGTGTTTTCTTTTTGTTCATTGTATTCACCTGCTAAATAATACCTAGACATTTGGTTAAAAAAAGTTGATTTTTTTTTGCTGCTCAAGTACTAATTGCTATAATGCTGCCCCCTGTAGAGCTAAACCTGGAGGGACGATGTTAACATCTAGCCGGAATTGTTATTTAGAGCAATGTCAGTAATGCTCTTACACTTAAAACATGGAATAGAATAAAAGTGAACATGTTACAAAGTACAGCTAACAGCTATTATGCACTGCTTTAAGCTTCTACTTGTATCTTCATAAATTAATCACCATATTTTCCAGACTGTCTATTCTAACTTTAGCATATGCACTTTTTTGGATGATGGAACATAAAATTGCATTATTGCTTTGATCATAGCATAACATCAAAAGAATTCATGCCCGTTATTGAAAGTCTTCCTAGGAATCTAGCAGGCTAGAATTACATGATACTAATAACATCATCGTATAAGTATATATGTATGGTATAGTATATATATATATATATATATACAGTACAGACCAAAAGTTTGGACACACCTTCTCATTTAAAGATTTTTCTGTATTTTCATGACTATGAAAATTGTACATTCACACTGAAGGCATCAAAACTATGGATTAACACATGTGGAATTATATACAAAAAAGTGTGAAATAACTGAAAATATGTCTTATATTCTAGGTTCTTCAAAGTAGCCACCTTTTGCTTTGATGACTGCTTTGCAAACTCTTGGCATTCACTTGATGAGCTTCAAGAGGTAGTCACCGCAAATGGTCTTCCAACAATCTTGAAGGAGTTCCCAGAGATGCTTAGCACTTGTTGGCCCTTTTGCCGTCACTCTGCGGTCCAGCTCACCCCAAACCATCTCGATTGGGATCAGTTCTGGTGACTGTGGAGGCCAGGTCATCTGGCGTAGCACCCCATCACTCTCTCCCTTGGTCAAATAGCCCTTACACAGCCTGGAGGTGTGTTTGGGGTCATTGTCCTGTTGAAAAATAAATGATGGTCCAACTAAACGCAAACCGGATGGAATAGCATGCCGCTGCAAGATGCTGTGGTAGCCATGCGGGTTCAGTATGCCTTCAATTTTGAATAAATCCCCAACAGTGTCACAAAAAAAGCACCCCCACACCATCACACCTCCTCTTCCATGCTTCACGGTGGGAACCAGGCATGTAGAGTCCATCCGTTCACCTTTTCTGCGTCTTACCAAGACACGGTGGTTGAAACCAAAGATCTCAAATTTGGACTCATCAGACCAAAGCACAGATTTCCACTGGTCTAATGTCCATTCCTTGTGTTCTTTAGCCCAAACAAGTCTCTTCTGCTTGTTGCCTGTCCTTAGCAGTAGTTTCCTAGCAGCTATTTTACCATGAAGGCCTGCTGCACAAAGTCTCCTCTTAACAGTTGTTGAAGAGATGTGTCTGCTGCTAGAACTCTGTGTGGCATTGACATGGTCTCTAATCTGAGCTGCTGTTAACCTGCGATTTCTAAGGCTGGTGACTCGGATAAACTTATTCTCAGAAGCAGAGGTGACTCTTGGTCTTCCTTTCCTGGGGCGGTCCTCATGTGAGCCAGTTTCTTTGTAGCGCTTGATGGTTTTGGCAACTGCACTTGGGGACACTTTCAAAGTTTTCCCAATTTTTCGCACTGACTGACCTTCATTTCTTAAAGTAATGATGGCCACTTGTTTTTCTTTACTTAGAATTTGTATTATGGCAAGAAAAAAGCAGCTAACAGTCTATTCAGTAGGACTATCAGCTGTGTATCCACTTGACTTCTGCACAACACAACTGATGGTCCCAACCCCATTTATAAGGCAAGAAATCCCACTTATTAAACCTGACAGGGCACACCTGTGAAGTGAAGACCATTTCCCGTGACTACCTCTTGAAGCTCATCAAGAGAATGCCAAGAGTATGCAAAGCAGTCATCAAAGCAAAAGGTGGCTACTTTGAAGAACCTAGAATATAAGACATATTTTCAGTTGTTTCACACTTTTTTGTTAAGTATATAATTCCACATGTGTTAATCCATAGTTTTGATGCCTTCAGTTTGAATGTACAATTTTCAAAGTCATGAAAATACAGAAAAATCTTTAAATGAGAAGGTGTGTCCAAACTTTTGGTCTGTACTGTATATATATATATATATATATATATATATATATATATATATATACACACAGTATGTATACAGTATATTGTAGGGATTCACACACTTCGGTAGGAATTAAATTCACACAGGCAGTGCGGTTTGGTTCTAACGTGCAGTTTTATTGCTTTCATAAAAGCCTAAGGGATTCAAAACTAAAACAGCCTATTCTTGGCAAATAAATAGTTCATTCAGCAGGCACATATCTGTCAGTGCAGGCTTACCTGTGCAGATTACAGTCCTTTCTCCCACATGGTGAACCTATTTCCTAGTTCTTAGGCAAAGCTAGCCAAATGCATCTAATTAAAGCGTAACTGTGATGATCCCCAGTGTCAAATGCGGCAGAGAGATCCAGGAGAAACAGCAGCGAGTAGTGACCATTAGATTTGTCTATTAGTAGATCATTAGAGACTTTACCGAGTGCAATTTCAGTAGAATGTAAAGAGCGGAAACCAGATTGTAAAGGGTCAAGAAGAGAGTTATCTGAGAGATAGCGGATTAGCCGGGAGTGGACATAGCGTTCCAGGAGTTTAGAGATAAATGGAAGATTGGAAACAAGTCCATAGTTAGCAGCGCAGTTCTGGTCGAGGGATGTTTTTTTAAGTAATGGATGTATGCCAGCGTGTTTAAAAGAGGAGGGAAAAATACCAGATGAGAGGGAGAGATTAAATATTTTAGTTAGGTGAGTGGTGACAGCTGGGGAAATGGACTGAATATATGAGAGAATAGGGTCACTGGTGCAGGTTATAGTGTGAGAAGATTCAAGGAGCTTGGTCCCTTCTTTTTCTGTGACAGGTTCAAAGATGGAAAGTGACCTTGAGGTGCGGGAGGAAAGGGGATCCAAACTCTGAGGGGATTGTGCAAGAATGTCTTGACGGATATGATTGATTTTTTTGTAGCAGATAAGTGGCCAGATCGTCAGCGCTTAGGTTGGTGATGATGGGGGTCTGTACTTTAGGGCTCAGGAGGGAGTAGAAGGTTTCAAAGAGTCCTTTAGGATTGTTGGCTAGAGATGTGATGAGGGTGGTAAAGTGGACTTGTTTAGACAGATTGAGAACAGAGTTATAAGTTTCGAGCATGAGCTTATAGTGGATGAAGTCTTCTTCAGAAATTATTTTCTCCACAGACGCTCAGCGCACCTTAAGCAGCGCAGGAGAAAACGTGTTTGCATCGTGTACCAGGGCTGCCGTCTATGCCGGGTCATTCTGCGTGTAGCAGGTGCTGCTTCATCCAGGGCACTCTGCAATGTGTTGTTATAGTGCGATAATGCTGAGTCTGGACAGGATATGGAGAAGATGGGAGGTAAAGATGACTGTATATTGTTCATAAGCTGCTGGGAATTGATGGCACGTACATTTCTGTATGTATGGTTCTAGACCGACGCTACAAGGAGAACTTCTAGACCCATGATACAAGGAGAACTTTTATATCTCTCCTTCCCATGGCGGAGAGGTCTAATGAAATGTTGCAGCACAGAAGGCCCTTGTCGAAGAATTATTTAAAAAATTCCCATCTGACAATACTGGGGCAGAGGTCACAGTTCCTTGGACAACCAAGGAATACAGGTGAGGGAGACAAAACCCAGATGCAGCAGAGGCAGGGAAACACTGTCAAAGGTCTGGGACAGTTTTCTCTGACCCTCCCAGCTCCCAGGCCCTGATACGTGGGGTACTCTGACAAGGAGGAAAAAGCTGAAGGACTACCTTGGTGACCGTACCAGCGTCCTCCATGATTCCTCTGTACCTTACAATTAGTCAGTATCCAAGCTGGACACGTGGCAAGAACTATGCCTTGGAGGTCCTGGCCGCTAGCGTTTATTCATAGATGCAAAACCAAACGCATACACAACACCTTCAAACGGGCCCAAAAGCTGCCAAAACACATCAAATTAGTGGCAGACACCAGGAAACTGCCATCAATTGACCCAGAGTACAAGTAGTATAATTATTATTTATTATTATAGCACCATTTATTCCATGGTGCTTTACATGGGAAAAGAGGTCACCGACTGGTACAAGAGGAGAAAGGAACCTGCCCTTGAAGGCACACAAACAATCTACAATGTTTGAGTGAGGATACAGTAGGTGAGGGTACAGCTGGTCGTGCAGTGGTATGGTGGAGCAAGGTTTACTGCAGATTGTATGTTTGTCAGAAGACTTGGGTCTTCAGCTTCCTTTTCAAGGTTTCAATGGTAGGCGACAGTCTGATATGTTGGGGTACAGAGTTCCACAGTAGGGGAGATGCACGGGACAAATCTTGTATGCGATTGTGGCAAGAAGAGATAAGAGGTAAGATAGAGAAGGAGATCTTGTGAGGATGGGAGGTTGCACGCAGGTAAGTACAGGGAGACTAGGTCACAGATGTATGGAGGAGACAGGTTGTGGATGTCTTGGTATGCCAAAGTCGGCTTTTCAAGTGGAGTCTCTTGGGCAACGGGGAGCCAGTGCAGGGATTGACAGAGGAGAGAAGCCAGGGAATAGCGGGGTAACAGGTGGATTAGTCGGTCAGCACAGTTTAGGATGAATTGGAGGGGTGCGAGAGTGGTAGTAGGGAGGCCACATAGAAGGAGCTTGCAGTAGTTAAGGCGAGAGATGATGAGGGCATGGACAATTGTTTTTGCAGACTCTTGTTTGAGGAATGTACGGATGCGGGAAATTTTTTTTACTTGGAGTCGGCATATTCCTCAGTTGTACCTCAGCGTTCAGTTGTCCATGCCCCAGCCACCACTATTTCCCCCGGTGTGCCATCTCCGTCTTACCAAAGCATGTGTCCCAGAACATTACCCGTACCCTCACCAATGCAGTTACTGGGAAGGACCACCTAACAACAGACACGTGGACAAGTGCTTGTGACCTGGGATGGTATATCTCACTGACGGCACACCGGTTTAATATCATGGAACCCGGGACCCAGTCAGACCCTGGGACGGAACACGTCCTCCCAACATAGAGGACTGTGGGCCCTGGGTCGATCAAGCTTCAACACAATGATCACAAGGTAGACAGCAGTGGGGGTCGGTCTCCTAGACAACGAGCAAATTTTCATGATGACAGAGGCCACCATTTCCTTAGCTTGCTGCTGGTACTTTTCTGTGGGAATGAGCTTGTCTCCAACCAGCCAGGAATATTTCCAGTGGTTTGGTATTGGCACCCAGTACCAGAAGCAAAGCCATCCACAATTTCCTTCTCAGGAATTTTATTTTGTAGTCTGAGTGGCTGCCCAAACATTATTTTCTCACAAAGGAGCTGAAGACACTGAGTAGCAGTAGATGCAAGTTTCTCCAGCATAACCTGTTTGTTAAATATCAGAGGGAGAACAGAATTTTGGCTTTGCCAAGCTGCCAGATTGCATCTTCCTAAGTCTTATAGATAGATGGAGCCAGTCCATAGTTAAAAAGCAGCCATAGAGTGTCCGGGAACCTTCACACAGACTTTTCTTAGCCAGGGCTGTTTCTCGGTTAGAGTTGTATTTCACCACAGCCATATTCTTTAGGTCGGATAAAAGGACTGGCATAGAGGGAAACCGTATCTACTCTGGCTGTCATTTCTCTGCCACCAGGTTCCAGCCATTGTCACACACGACCATGCCTGGTTGTATGTTCAGTGATGTGAGCCACAGACCTGCCTGCTGTGTTACAGCTTTAAACAACTCTGCAGCGGTGGGCGGTTGGTCACCTAAGCATAAGCATATTATTTTCAGCAGAGTCTGTAGCCACTTGGCCGAGGCAGTGCTGCAGTGCTTCCAGCTTGCGACTGATGTGGTCATTTCGGAGATGGAGGCCGAAGAGGAGGATGAGGTACAGGAGCTGTATACTGTGATTACATTGAGGTTACATTGGTGAGTCTGGTTTTTATACTAAAGTTCATTTTTTTTTAAATTACATTTTTTTACGTCTCTCCAAATGTGTATTGGAGTGCGTCATAAGTTTTGGCAGCCCTTGAAATTGCTGCATATATGCAATAACAGTATAGGAGACCCACTCTTTAATAATGGGAAGGAAAATTTAAATGGATTCTATATTCTAGAATATTACATGTCTTATCTGAAATTTGTTTACGAGTGAGGTATCGCAGTATGGATAGCGTATTTCACCCAACCAGCCAGGTATTATTGCCTTATACTGCGTGCTATGGGTGCTGGAGAAAAAAAATAAATCTATTCTGTTCCCTATCAATACCGCTGTTAGATGTATTTATGATAGGAACAGGTGCTGCTAGGTGATATCATCAGCTCGAGATAAGTGTTCCACAGTCCATAACTTTTTTAGTGACACATTTCCTTTATACATGAAATGCCGTATCGCTGAGGATTTGACGAAAGCAAACAAAAATGTTTTGTAAAAAATATGCTGCAAAGACATGCAAATTTTGATATATTTATGATAAATAATTTAAAACATTTAGGAATAGAGATGAGCAGATCGCTTCGCTCAACCCTGGTTTACGGTCTACGGTAATTTCCTTCTGGGATCCCAAGTTACCTTCTGGGATCCCAAACTCGGTTTTTGATTAGCTGAGCTGGCAGGATGTCATCAGGCCATACAGTATAATATATATACAGCAGGTGAAATAAGTATTCAACACGTAACCAATTTTCTACGTAAATGTATTTCCAAAGGTTTTATTGACATGAAATTCTCAACAGATGCCAGCAACAGCCCATCCAATCCACGCAGGCAAAGAAATCAAACCATAGATCTCCATAAGTTAAGTTATGTGTAATAATGAGAAATGACACAGGGAAAAAGTATTGTACACACTTACTGAAATTTATTTAAGACTTTCTACAAATGACTTTGATAGTGATGACAGCTTCAAGCCACCTCCTCTATAGAGAAACTAGTCATATGCATTGCTCATGTATGATTTTGGCATATTCTTCCACACAAACACTCCTCAAATCCTGATGGTTCCGTGGCTCCTTCTATGAACTCTGAGCTTTAGTTTCTTCCATAAATTTTCTATTGGATTCAGGTCAGGTGACTGGATAGGCCATTTTAGCAGCTTTATTTTCTTTCTCAGAAACCAATTGCGAGTTTCCTTGGTTGTGTGTTTGGGATCATTGTGTTGCTGAAATGTCCGCCCTTGTTTCATTTTCTTCATCCTGGTAGATGCCAGCAGATTTTTATCAAGAATGTCTCTGTACATTTGCCATTATGCTGAAAAACAGCCTAACGCCATAATGTTCCAACCTCCAAACTTCACTGTTGGTATAGTATTTTTGGGGTGATATGCAGTGCCTTTGGGCCTCCAATCATGGTGTGTATTATCGCATCCAAAGAGTTTAATTTTGGTCTTATCTGACCAGACTATATTCTCAAAAATGTATAGTATAATAGAACCGTTTTAAGGAGAAAGCTGTGCTAACATGTAGCCTCAAAAGCAACAAAATTTTAATTAGATACTAAAAAGCAGACAAAAACATCCGAGCCCTCACTATCTATATGGATCAGCGTCATTGCAGTCGTCTTAAGCAAATATCTATACTCAAACATCTCTAATGTATCAGCTTCCAGAGGAACCAAGATGGGGAAATGCATTGAGGGTTCAGCCAGAGGCTAAGATCATGGGACATTGTTCTTAAACATCATCCATCTACATCTGAGATAAGTCTCCTATTAATTTTGACATCATCTCTATGTGATTTTTGTATTTGTATCTATCTGCATTAGGTTGCATCGGATTGTGATGCAACATAGCTCTAGGACGATCCAGGGCTAGTGAGGCAAAGCCACTGTGGAGTGGGGGCGCCATATCGTCAACATTAACTAGGGTGCCAACCTCCGCTGATAGGCAGGTATCAATACATAGGCTTAGAAATCAGGGCCTGAATAGTATAATTGTTGTATTGGTTGTATTGGTCTCTGATTACAGAGAGTTCGTGGGAGATTTATCTTTTTTTTGTGTTTATGTATGCACCTTGTCACTTTATACACTTTTGTCACTTTTTATCTCAGGGCACTGAGGATTATTTGCAATACTGTATGTAGTATGTAATGCCTGACTTTTTCCATCATTTAGTAAAATAAGGGGTGTATTACTGAGTGGTCTGTAGTTAGACTGTGAAATAAGGACTGCTTTCAGTTTCTCCCCGAAAGGCACAAAGTGATACATCAGTGCTCTGAAAATGTTCACACTGTGTGGATAATTGTATGTTTTTGTCCGCTTTTTAGTATCTAATTAAAATGTTGTTGTTTTTGAGGCTACATGTTAGCACAGACCATATTCTCCCTGTATTTCACAGTCTTGTCTAAATGTTGTTGAGCAAACTTTAAATGCTCTTGAACATGCTTTTTGTTCAGCAATGGATTCTTTAGTGGTGAGCAGGCATGCAGGTCATGGAGGTTTAGTGCATTACTTATAGTTTTCTTTGAAACAATTGTACTTGCTGATTCCAAGACTTTCTGTAGCTCTCCACAGGAGGCCATTGGCTTTTGGACAACTCTTCTGATAATTCTTTTCACTCCTTTATCTGAAATTTTGCTGGGAGCACCTGGTTGTGGATGGTTTATAGTGAAATGATGTTCTTGCCATTTTGGCCCCAACAGTGCTCACTGGAACCTTCAGAAGTTTATAAATTCTTCTGTAACCAATTCCATCAGTATGTTTTGCAACAATAAGGTTGTGAAGGTCTTGAGACTGCTCATTAGTTTTACCCATCATGAGATGTTTCTTATGTGACACCTTTTTATATGCCATCAGTTGAACCAGCTGATATTATTTTTCTCTGAGTGGCAGGATTTCTTTCTAATTACTGATAGATTTTGTCATGACTTTCCATGCCATGGCTTTTGCACCTCTTTCTTCATGTGTTCATTACTTTTTCCCTGTGTCATTTCTCATTATTACACATAACTTAGCTTATAGATATCTATGGTTTGATTTCTTTGCCTGTGTGGATTGGATGGGTTGTTACTAACATATGGTGAGAATTTAATTTTTAATAACACCTTTAGAAATATATTTACCGTATATAGTCGTGTATAAGCCGACTTTTTCAGCACATTTTTTATGCTGAAAAAGCCCCCCTCTGATTATACTCAAGTGAGGGTCCCACTTACATTCCGGCTGTGGATGGTGGAGTGGGCGGGAGTGGCGGCGGAAGAGTGGAGCACAAGCAGTAGCGATAGCCGGATGCTGCAGGCATCACATGTTCCCGCTACTAAAGAGAATCAATATTCACTCCTCTCCATGCCCATGGGAGTGGAGAGGAGTGAATATTCATTCTCATTAGTAGCAGGCACACAGGATTGCTGAGCCACAGCAGGAAGCTGGTGGCTGCACTATTAAGGAGAATGAATATTCACTCCTCTCCACACCCATAGTCCCGGCGTGAAGAGGAGTGAATATCCCGGCAGCTGATATCAGAGTGTGAGGGCACATAGCAGTGACGTTATGCACTGCTCGCATGCTGAGATCAGCTTCTGACAGTTCAGTACACAGCCCTGGAGCAGAGTGAAGGAAGGTGAGTTGAATTGTTTATTTGTTTTCATGTGTGCAGTGATGTGGGGCCATGCATACCAGGACTTGGGATGAGGGGGCCATGCATACCAGGATCGGGGATGAGGGGGCCATGCATACCAGGATTGGGGATGAGGGGGCCATGCATACCAGGATTGGGGATGAGGAGGCCATGCATACCAGGATTGGGGATGAGAGGCCATGCATACCAGGATTGGGGATGAGGGGGCCATGCATACCAGGATTGGTGATGAGGGGGGTCATGCATACCAGGATTGGTGATGAGGGGGTCATGCATACCAGGATTGGTGATGAGGGGGCCATGCATACCAGGATTGGTGATGAGGGGGCCATGCATACCAGGATTGGTGATGAGTAGTGTTGAGCCACCCCCGTAGTGTTCGGGTTCGGTTCGTCGAACACCGGGATGTTCGAGGAACTGTTCGAGGAACTGTTCGTCGAACTGTTCGTCGAACACCTTAGAACACTGTCGAACACCGTTAAAACCAATGGCAGGCAAACAAAAACACATAGAAACACATAGAAAACACCTGCAAAGGTGTCCAAAAGCTGACAAACTGCTCAGAAGACACTCTCTTTAAAAAAGCCGGCCGGCAAATTCAGCAGCGGCATACACCGGTACCCGACAATTTAGACAAGAAGGAATAGAGCATCACACATAGATTAGATAGATAGAAACATGTCAGTCACACATATAAGAAGCACAGTGACAGTGTTGGTTACTGCACTTGTCATTTAGTGTAAAGGATTTATTAAAAAAAATATTAGCGTTTTCATGCACCGTCTCTTTAAAAAAGCCGGCCGGCAATTCAGCATCTGTACCCGACAATTTAGAACAGAAAGAATAGAGCTTCACACATAGATTAGATAGATAGAAACATGTCAGTCACATATATAATAAGTACAGTGATAGTGTTGCTTACTGTACTTGTCATTTAGTGTAAAGGATTTATTTAAAAAAATAATAGTGTTTTCATGCACCGTCTCTTTAAAAAAGCCGGCCGGCAATTCATTTAGTATTAAAATAAAGGATTTATTATTAAAAAAATTGGCGTGGGGTTCCCCTTAATTTTAGGCTCTAGCGGAGGTTAAGCAGACGGCTGGGGCAGATGTTTGAAGCCTGGGAAGGGGGTAATACCCACGGAGCTTCCCAGGCTACTAATATCAGCCCCCAGCTGAATACATAGCCTTTACTAGCTATTAAAATGGGGGACCCCCCCAAAAAAATGACGTGGGGTCCCCCCTAATTTAATAGCTAGCAAAGGCTAGGCAGACAGCTGGGGGCTGATATTAATAGCCCAGGAAGGGAGCCATGAATATTGGCCCCCTCCCAGGCTAGAAACACCAGCCGTCAGCGGCCCCAGAAATGGCGCATTCATAGGATGCGCCAATTCTGTCACTTAGCCTCGCTCTTCCACGCTGCCCTGGTGCGGTGGCAGGGGGTAATAGGGTTGGGGTTGATGTCAGCTTATAATGCCAGCTGACATCAAGCCCAGGTTAGTAATGGAGAGGCGTCTATAAGACACCCCCATTACTAACCCCATAGTCAAAGTTAAAAAAAACACAAACACCCAGAATAAAGTCCTTTAATTGAAATAAAGACACAATCCTTTATTGTTCTAAATTAAACCATACTTACCATCACGCCCATTCCAGCTGAAGCCAACGATCTCCTGCAATAAAAGAAAAATAATAAAGCAACCTCATCCTTACCTTTCCATGGTTCCCACGACAGCTTCAGCTCTGCTACATCGAGATGACAGGCTGGACCGCAGCAGAACGCTGCCATCCAGCCTGTCATCCCGCAGACACTGAGAAGCGCAGGCTTGCTTGCGCTGCTCAGCGTCTCTCTGTGACGACATCCAGATGAGCCGAGTTCATGTCCAATGAACTCGGCTCACCTCATGCACGTCACTGACAGCGTGGGAAAATTCTCACGCTGAAGCGCTGATTGCAGGAAAATTTTCCCACGCTGTCAGTGACGTGCAGGAGGTGAGCTGAGTTCATTGGACATGAGCTCACCTCATGCACATCACTGACAGCGTGGGAGAATTCTCCTGCACTCAGCACTTCAGCGTGAGAATTTTCCCACGCTGTCAGTGACGTGCATGAGGTGAGCCGAGTTCATTGGACATGACCTCGGCTCATCTGGATGCCGTCACAGCGAGACAGTGAGGAGCGCAAGCATGCCTGCGCTTCTCAGTGTCTGCGGGATGACAGACTGGATGGCAGCGTTCTGCTGCGGTCCAGCCAGTCATCTCGATGTAGCAGAGCTGAAGCTGTCGTGGGAACCATGGAAAGGTAAGGATGAGGTTGGTTTATTATTTTTCTTTTATTGCAGGAGATCGTTGGCTTCAGCTGGAATGGGTGTGATGGTAAGTATGGTTTAATTTAGAACAATAAAGAATTGTGTCTTTATTTCAATTAAAGGACTTTATTCTGGGTGTTGTGTTTTTTTAAAATACTTTACTAGAAATTCATGGCGGTCATGTCTAATACTGGCGTGACCCCATGAATTTTGGGCTTGGGGCCAGCTGATAATACCAAGCTGGCCCTAACCCCTTTATTACCCAGTGAGCCACCGCACCAGGGCCCTGGATGAGTTGGGTACAGCGCCAGAAGATGGCGCTTCTATGAACGCGCCATTTTCCGTGGTGGCTGCGGACTGCAATTTGTAGCGGGGGGGGGGCCCAGAAAGCTTGGGCCTCCCTGCGCTGCAGATTCCAGCCCCCAGCTGCCTAGTTGTACCTGGCTGGACACAAAAATAGGGCGAAGCCCCACGTACTTTTTTTTTAATTATTTCATGAAATAATTAAGAAAAAAAGGCCTTCCCTATATTGTTGTGTCCGGCCAGGTACAAATAGGCAGCTGGTGGTTGGGGGCAGCCCGTTCCTGCCTGCTGTACCTGGCTGGACACAAATATAGTGCGAAGCCCCACTTCAATTTTTTTTAATTATTTCATGAAATTCATGAAATAATTAAGAAAAAAAGGCCTTCCCTATATTGTTGTGTCCGGCCAGGTACAAATAGGCAGCTGGTGGTTGGGGGCAGCCCGTTCCTGCCTGCTGTACCTGGCTGGACACAAATATAGTGCGAAGCCCCACTTCAATTTTTTTTAATTATTTCATGAAATTCATGAAATAATTAAGAAAAAAAGGGCTTCCCTATATTGTTGTGTCCGGCCAGGTACAAATAGGCAGCTGGTGGATGGGGGCTGCCCGTTCCTGCCTGCTGTACCTGGCTGGACACAAATATAGTGCGGAGTCCCACTTCAATTTTTTTAAATTATTTCAGGAAATTCATGAAATAATTTAAAAAAAATTGACGTGGGGCTTCGCACTATATTTGTGTCCAGCCAGGTACAGCAGGCAGGAACGGGCTGCCCCCAACCACCAGCTGCCTATTTGTACCTGGCCGGACACAACAATATAGGGAAGCCCTTTTTTTCTTAATTATTTCATGAAATAATTTAAAGAAAATTGACGTGGGGCTTCGCCCTGTTTTTGTGTCCAGCCAGGTACAACTAGGCAGCTGGGGGCTGGAATCCGCAGCGCAGGGAGGCCCAAGCTTTCTGGGCCACCCCCGCTGCAAATTGCAGTCCGCAGCCACCCCGGAAAATGGCGCGTTCATAGAAGCGCCATCTTCTGGCGCTGTACCCAACTCATCCAGGGCCCTGATGCGGTGGCTCACTGGGTAATAAAGGGGTTAGGGCCAGCTTGGCATTATCAGCTGGCCCTAAGCCCGAAATTCATGGGGTCACGCCAATATTAGACATGACCACCATGAATTTCTAGTAAAGTATTTAAAAAAAACACAACACCCAGAAAAAAGTCCTTTAATTGAAATAAACACACAATTCTTTATTGTTCTAAATTAAACCATACTTACCATCACGCCCATTCCAGCTGAAGCCAACGATCTCCTGAAATAAAAGAAAAATAATAAAGCAACATCATCCTTACCTTTCCATGGTTCCCATGACAGCTTCAGCTCTGCTACATCGAGATGACAGGCTGGACCGCTGCAGAACGCTGCCATCCACCCTGTCATCCCGCAGACACTGAGAAGCGCAGGCTTGCTTGCGCTCCACAGTGTCTCTCTGTGAGGGCATCCAGATGAGCCGAGTTAATGTCCAATGAACTCGGCTCACCTCATGCACGTCACTGACAGCGTGGGAAAATTCTCCTGCACTCAGCGCTTCAGCGTGGGAGAATTCTCACACTGAAGCGCTGAGTGCAGGAGAATTCTCCCACGCTGTCAGTGACGTGCAGGAGGTGAGCTGAGTTCATTGGACATGAGCTCACCTTATGCACGTCACTGACAGTGTGGGAAAATTCTCCTGCACTCAGCGCTTCAGCGGGAGAATTCTCACGCTGAAGCGCTGAGTGCAGGAGAATTCTCCCACGCTGTCAGTGACGTGCAGGAGGTGAGCTGAGTTCATTGGACATGAGCTCACCTTATGCACGTCACTGACAGCGTGGGAGAATTCTCCTGCACTCACCGCTTCAGCTTGAGAATTTTCCCACGCTGTCAGTGACGTGCATGAGGTGAGCCGAGTTCATTGGACATGAACTCGGCTCATCTGGATGTCGTCACAGAGAGACGCTGAGCAGCGCAAGCAAGCCTGCGCTTCTCAGTGTCTGCGGGATGACAGGCTGGATGGCAGCGTTCTGCTGCGGTCCAGCCTGTCATCTCGATGTAGCAGAGCTGAAGCTGTCGTGGGAACCATGGAAAGGTAAGGATGAGGTTGCTTTATTATTTTTCTTTTATTGCAGGAGATCGTTGGCTTCAGCTGGAATGGGCGTGACGGTAAGTATGGTTTAATTTAGAACAATAAAGGATTGTGTCTTTATTTCAATTAAAGGACTTTATTCTGGGTGTTTGTGCTTTTTTTAACTTTGACTATGGGGTTAGTAATGGGGGTGTCTTATAGACGCCTCTCCATTACTAACCTGGGCTTGATGTCAGCTGGCATTATAAGCTGACATCAACCCCAACCCTATTACCCCCTGCCACCGCACCAGGGCAGCGTGGAAGAGCGAGGCTAAGTGCCAGAATTGGCGCATCCTATGAATGCGCCATTTCTGGGGCGGCTGACGGCTGGTGTTTCTAACCTGGGAGGGGGCCAATATTCATGGCTCCCTTCCTGGGCTATTAATATCAGCCCCCAGCTGTCTGCCTAGCCTTTGCTAGCTATTAAATTAGGGGGGACCCCACGTCATTTTTTTGGGGGGGTCCCCCATTTTAATAGCTAGTAAAGGCTATGTATTCAGCTGGGGGCTGATATTAGTAGCCTGGGAAGCTCCGTGGGTATTACCCCCTTCCCAGGCTTCAAACATCTGCCCCAGCCGTCTGCTTAACCTCCGCTAGAGCCTAAAATTAAGGGGAACCCCACGACAATTTTTTTAATAATAAATCCTTTATTTTAATACTAAATGACAAGTACAGTAACCAACACTATCACTGTACTTCATATATATGTGACTGACATGTTTCTATCTATCTAATCTATGTGTGAAGCTCTATTCTGTCTGTTATAAATTGTCGGGTACCGCTGCTGAATTGCCGGCCGGCTTTCTTAAAGAGACGGTGCATGAAAACACTATTATTTTTTTTGATAAATCCTTTACGCTAAATGACAAGTACAGTAAGCAACACTGTCACTGTACTTCGTATATATGTGGCTGACATGTTTCTATCTATCTAATCTATGTATGATGCTCTATTCTGTCTGTTATAAATTGTCGGGTACCGCTGCTGAATTGCCGGCCGGCTTTTTTAAAGAGACAGTGCATGAAAACACTATTATTTTTTTAAATAAATCCTTTACACTAAATGACAAGTACAGTAATCAACACTGTCACTGCACTTCTTATATATGTGACTGACATGTTTCTATCTATCTAATCTATGTGTGATGCTCTATTCCTTCTTTTCTAAATTGTCGGGTACCGCTGCTGAATTGCCGGCCGGCTTTTTTAAAGAGACGGTGCACGAAAACACTATTATTTTTTTTGATAAATCCTTTACGCTAACTGACAAGTACAGTAAGCAGCACTTTCACTGTACTTCGTATATATGTGGCTGACATGTTTATATCTATCTAATCTATGTGTGATGCTCTATTCTTTCTGTTGTAAATTGTCGGGTACAGGTGTATGCCGCTGCTGAATTGCCGGCTTTTCATGTTTCACTGTTGGCACTGTTCCCATCGATTTGGGCAATCACTGTAATGCCACAACCACCATGGCTGTGGCATTACAGTGAGTGGCAGACAATCCCTGCATGATTGGTGCTCTAAATAGCGCCAGACATGCAGGACACGCTTTTGGTGCACGAACAGTTATCGAACATAACCTCGAACAGCCGAATTTTTTGCAAATCGTTCGGGTTCGTCGAACAACTCGAACACCGCCCAAAACAGCTCGAATTTGAGATTGGCGAACAGTTCTAGTCGAACACCGCTCATCTCTAGTGATGAGTGTGCATTGCTATCAGGATGGGGAAATTTACCAGTAGCTACTGCATTTCCCACCCTAGGCTTATGCTCGAGTCAATGAGTTTTCCCAGTTTTTTGTGGTAAAATTAGGTGCCTCAGCTTATATTCAGGTCAGCTTATACTCAAGTATATACGGCACTAAGAAAATTGGTGAAGTGTTAAATACTTATTTCACTTGCTGTGTGTGTATGTGTGTATATAATAAATATATATATATATTTATTATATATATATAGACATATATACACAGGGTTGTCCAAAAGTAGGTGGACAGAAAGTGTAATATGGTTATGAAGGGGGAGATTTATGAAACATGGTGTAAAGTGAAACTGGCTCAGTTGACCTTAGCAACCAATCAGATTCCACTTTTCATTGCTCACAGACTCTTTGGAAAATGAAAGGTGGAATCTGATTGGTTGCTAAGGGCAACTGAGGCAGTTTCACAGATATAGTTTATACAGATAGATCTCCCCCAAATCTGTTTTCTTTTCAGATAATTCAGATAACACATAATGGCAAATAATTTAAATACAGATCAAAGAAAATGGATTTTAACAGAGTATTGGAAATCTCAAAATGCTGAAACCGTTAGAGCAAATTGGGTTGAAACATTTGGTACTCAAGCCCCAAAGAGACAAACCATTTATCGCATTCATGACAAATTCAATGCCACTGGCTCAATCCTTAATGCTCCAAAAACTGGTCGACCCAAAACTGTCTGTACAGAAGATAATAAACAACTTGTTGCTGAAACATTTGTTCAGAGTCTAAAAAAGTCCACCAGAAGAGCCTCTTTGGAATTGGGAATTTCACGAGCTTCTATCATGCGAATCCTTAAATCTATTGGGGGAAAGCTTATCATCCATGTCTAATTCATGGTTTATTGGAGGATGATCCAGACAGGCGACTGCAATTTAGTGAGATTATGCTTAACCAAATTGAAGAAAATCCAGTAATTTTAGATAACATTATGTGGAGTGATGAAGCTTCTTTCAAATTAACCGGCCATATTAACAGACATAATTGTATTTACTGGTATAATGAGAACATGCATTTAACATTAGAGCAACAACTAAATGAGCCTGATGTCAATGTTTGGGGTGGTATTTCAAGTTTTGGTGTTTTAGGACCAATATTTTGATGGAACAGTCACAGGAGATAAGTGTCTCGAAATTCTAATGAATCAAGTTGTTCCCCAGTTACAGCAACAGCCTAATTCAAATGACCTTTATTTCCAACAAGATGGGGCCCCTCCACATTATTTAAGAGTAGTCCGCGAATATCTTGATGAAACATTTCCTAATAAATGGATTGGTCCAAAGAGGCCCTCTTGAATGGCTGGCTTGTTCACCAGACTTGACCCCAATGGATTTTTTCTTTTGGGGAGTACTCAAGGACAAAGTTTATAGTCGAAAACCAAAAAGAGTCAGTAATTTGAAAAATTACATTAGAGATGCATTTCAAGAAATTAATACTCAAAGAGACTTGTGCAAAAAAGTTTCTCGAAGCGTAAGAGGCAGACTTCAAAGCTATGCAAATTGTAATGGAAAACAGTTTGAGCACCTGCGTTGATAAAATTTAAGGGCTTTTGTATTATTGTTCAGAATAAAATGTAATTGTCAATGTTATGTGTAACATACCTGGCGGCGTCCTTGCATGGTGGTCCATCTCCCACTGTGCAAGAGCGCGCACTTGATCTCCAGTCCAGAATGTCTCTCTGGCTTCCCTCCATGCTGTCTGTTTGTGTCTGCTTCTGCTGCTTAAGGGCGGCGCCCGATCACTTCCTGCTTTTTGTACCTGCTGTGGGTCACACCACTTGTGCGTCCTCAGCCTATTGCTGTCTGTCACCTGGTATATAGCTCAGCTGCTCCCATCTATCCCTGCCTGAGCATAGTGTTTCTTTCAGTGTGTGCTTGCACTCTGAAGGTGCCAGGTCCCGTTCTTTGTCTCCTGCTTTGCGGTATCTGTTCCCGTGTCTGAACTGAGTCCTGTCTGTCTCCTGCCTTGCGGTTTCAGTTCCCGTGTCTGAACTGAGTCCTGTCTATGTCTCCTGCCTTGCGGTATCAGTTCCCGTGTCTGAACTGAGTCCTGTCTGTGTTCTCTTGTCTGCCTATCCTGGAGGCTGTATTTCCAGTCCTGTCTGAACACGCTCCTAGCCTGTTCCTCCCGCCTTCTAGGGGTCGATTATCTAGACCCGCTCCGGTATCTTGTCTGTCCTGTCTGAACACGCTCCTAGCCTGTTCCTCCCGCCTTCTAGGGGCCGATTACCTAGACCCGCTCCGGTATCTTGTCTGTCCTGTCTGAACACGCTCCTAGCCTGTTCCTCCTGCCTTCTAGGGGCCGATTACCTAGACCCGCTCCTGTATCTTGTCTGTCCTGTCTGAACACGCTCCTTGCCTGTTCATCCTGCCTCTCTGGGGGCTGTATTCCCAGACCCGCTCCTGTATTCCGCTGCAGTGTCGGTCTCCTCCATACACTCAGTTCCAGTCTGAACTCTCTCCTATCCTTTACCTGTTTTGCCTCTATATCCGTTCCCTTCCTTTTTCTGCAGAGTCTGAACTCGTACCTAACTCCTGCTTGTTGTCTCTGTACTCCCGTTTGTGAGTTTGTGGTCCACTCGCTACTTCACTGCAAGTACCCTGTGGGTATCTGGCTCAGCCTTTCCCTTCCTGTCTGTTCCGTGTGAACAGAGCCCTGTCCCCCCTGCTCAGCCTTTCCTGCTCTGACTCCTTTGCTCACCGCTCCGGCGGTTCTAGCCTGCTCTGACTCCTTTGCTCACCGCTCTGGCGGTTCTAGCCTGCTCTCACTCCTTTGCTCACCGCTCCGGCGGTTCTAGCCTGCTCTGACTCCTTTGTTTACCGCTCCGGCGGTTCTAGCCTGCTCTGACTCCTTTGCTCGCTGCTCCGGCAGCCTTGCTCCGCTCTGACCCTTTTGCTCACTGCTCTGGCAGTCTCGCTCCGCTCTTATCCTTTTGCTCACTGCTCCGGCAGTCTTGCTCCACTCTTGCTCACCGCTCCAGGCGGTCTCGTTTTGCTCCACTCTTGCTCACTGCTCCGGCAGTCTCGCTCAGCTCTGACCCTTTGCTCACCGCTCCTGGCGGCCTTGTCCTGCTCTACTCTTGCTCACCGCTCCAGGCGGCTTTGTCCTGCCCTGTTCTCGCTCACCTCTCTGGGCGGCCTCACTCTGCTGTGTTCGTCCGCCACATCTGTGGTTCTGTTCCTGAGTCCCAGTGTGTACTGGGTCCTATCCCGCCAGTGTCCCTACCTGCTAGTGCCTCCCTGTCTGCACTCTAGCTGTGCTTGCCTGTACCCCTCTGCCTGTATTGTTCCTGAGTCCCAGTGTGTACTGGGTCCTATCCCGCCTGTGTTCCTACCTGCTAGTGCCTCCCTGTCTGCACTCTAGCTGTGCTTGCCTGTACCCCCCTGCCTGCATACCCGCCTGCCTGCATACCAGTTGTGCCTGCCTATACCCACCAGTCTGTGTGCCAGCCTACCAGTCTGTTCCTGTATTACCCTGTGTGGGTCAACAGCCGTGTCCGGGGTCTGTCCTGGAGTAGCACCTGGTCTCTCTGCTCGGTTCCTCCTTGGTGCACTGGCGTCGTATGCCGTCGTGCCACCTTGGTCGGATCGGGCAGATACTTAGTTACGCCCCTCCAGGCACTCTCCGGTTCATGGCACAGTGGAATCACTACATAAACACACACACGCCAGTCAGTCCGGGCGTGTGCATAACATTATGCTTGTGTTAGTAAATATAATTTTATATATAAATCAAAATAAATGTTATTATTTTCTGGACACCTACTTTGGACCACCCTGTATAAACATATGTGTGTCAGATACCAGCTCTATGGAGACCTGGAAACTGTATTGCTGTATATGGTAGTTGAACCCCATGACTCACTGGTAACTTTTCTCATCTTAATCTTCTCTTTCACTTATCTTCCCTATCTGACATTATGACATCACTGCATTATGCTCCCTGCTTGGGAAAAATAACATCACAGGCCAGAAAATATTCTAGATATTCTGCTTTTTATGGTATCTTAGCTAGGTGAATAGAAGTTATATTTGGTAGGGTTAGTGGGATGACATGAAATTGGAAACTTTTAATGTGTATGTGTGGTACGCATTACTGTTTTAGTGCTTGCAGGGACATTATTAATGTAGGGGAGAGAAAATACAATATAGGGATACTTGGGGGGGGGGCATTATCAACGTCTAAAGTTAGTTATTACATTCAAGATTGTAAACTATAGGCATTATGACTTCTGTATGAGCACAAGGGAGAAATTATTCATTCCTAAGGGTTGGCAAGTAAAATAAATAGGGTCATTAATAATGTATTGGGCAGAAATAAGGAATTAATACTATATAGTTTCATTATTAGTGTCTAGAAGGTCCAAAATAGTCATTATTTCTTCACACAGGTAATGTCTTTTTTCATGAAACCTCCTTTGATTGTTGACTTGCCTGAAAAGTCTATTGTGAGGCTCAGTTTAGGTGAGTAAAAGTTTAGTTTTAGGGGGATAGAGAACACAAAGGTGGGGATTTTTGCAGTATAACGTAACACATTTCTGTTTTGGAGTTTTTAGGTGACATTATTACTTTAAAGGAAGCACATGGAGCTTTATTACGTGTTAGTGGCAAACAGGAGCATTATTACTTTCTAACGGGCATTATGATTTCAATGGTGGAAAACAGTGGGCATAATTACTTTCTAAGGGACAATATCACTTTTGAGGATGCACAAAGGTGGTCATTGCTACTTTATTGGAACAGAAAAGGGCAGTATTACTATAGACATTATTACATAATTACGGGCACAAAGTGCCATTACTACTTTGTAGAGGGCGCATCACAGATAGAAAAAGATAAACAGAAGAAAAATGTCATTTATTACAATTTTACTTTGATTTCTACCTTTCCTGTCAAGATTTCATTGTCAATTAAAGAAAACAAAAACACAACTAGCATGAATGTACTGTAGGTGTTATAATTTTCTATGCAACAATGAAAGAATAGGAGTTGGAGCTCCCCAGAAAGCTTTAGTATACTTTTCATTCTCTCTAACATATAATGTTGGGTTACACAGTGGGGAGATACAATATATAGCACTGCATGGATGTGGTATAATTAGCAAACACTGAATGTTAATAGTGTATCTTGATTTTTCTGATGGCAGTTAGCTGTTGGGATGTGGGCCTATAAATCTTTATGACATATAGAGACTCCGCACCAATACATATTAACAATCTTAGTTTTATTGCTATATTGGTATTAGGTCCATTTGCCCTCTAAAATTGCTAGGAATACAGAGTCTATCAACATACAATTGGCTTATTTTTTAGGGAAACAAATTGTTCTTATACCGTACAGTGCAATACTCCTACAGCTCTGTGTTCTTTTCAGAGCCTACATCTCCATATCTGTAGCACCTATACAAAGCTGTAGCAAAGAGCAATATCACTTGTCAATTGCAGAGTTTATATGTCATGCTGCATTTGCATTACCATTCCTAAATTCCTGCTAGACTAGATATTGTGCATTTGCAATGTATGGCCAAGTGTAGATTTAAGACCACTTCAATTCCATTATATGTCCTAGATGTCTAAAATGGTTTTATTGCTACAATGCATTGTATAGCTTTATATCAATGTTAGTGCCGAGATTTAGTTTTTCATTCTTGAATGTTTCCAACATTGACGCCAAGTTTTATTTATGCTATGACTTCATTGCGTCAGTAGTGCATATTCTTTTTTAAGGAATTGCAAGAATCAGTCTATGAGGAAAAGGGAATTTAAGTATAAGAGGATTAAAAAGGGTATTTTCATCTGAACAGTTCTTTTCCATTTTTTGGATCCCCCCACTATGATTCAGAGCAAAAAATATGCTTAAAAAAAACCATATATTTGAAGGATTTTCACCTGGTGAGTTGTTTCCTTAAATCCGTTGGTCCAAATAAACAGCAGCACTGATGTTGGTGCAGCAAAGAGATCCAGATGGAACAGCATAAGCTATGGCGGAAGAACAGCAGCAGGAGGAGCCAATAGGAATCATGCGATATGATGGAGAGCCGGTATAGAAAAGCTAAGGTAACTCAGTGAAGTGTCAGAGCTAAGCTTGCAGAAGTTCAATATACAGATTTGCGGGTTATAGCAGGGTTAAGGGCTCATTCAGACATCAGTTTTTTTCAAGTATGAGTTTCATCAGTGATTTTTATCAGCATTTCATCAGATTTTTAAGTTTAGCTCACTTTCACATATTCAGTATTTGGTCAGTATTTTACATCAGTATTTGTAAGCCAAAATCAGGAGATGAACAATCAGAAGAAAAGTATAATAGAAACATGTCACCGCTTCTCTGTTTATCACTAGAGATGAGCGTTGTTCTACTCGAACTGTTCGCCAATCTCAAATTCGAGCTGTTTTGGGCGGTGTTCGAGCCGTTCGGCGAACACGAACAATTTGAGAAAAATTCGGCTGTTCGAGGTTATGTTCGATAACTGTTCGTGCACCAAAATCATAACTGGATTTTTTCTCAGTAATGATGAAAATTAATGTTAATACGCAGTTTGAGTGTACAGCGGGGTGGGGGGAGGGGCAGGGGATGGATCTCTGCAGGAACAATGAAGATCTCCATTTTTTTTTCTCTTTCCCGCATTTGCAGTGGGGAGGTGCAATCTGTCAGCCTATCAGCAGCGCACACACGGAGCGAAGTGCTTTTTTTCACACAAGCAAGGGCATGTGTCATTGGCAGTGTATGTCACATGTCCTTGCCCTATAAGACCAAGCCATTTTCCCCGTCGCCACCATTTTCTCACTGCTGCAGCTGCATGTTAGACGGCACCGCTGTTGCTGTGTGCGCTATACCTTGTTAATTTCAAGCCAATTTTCGCACAAATCTACAGATAGCTTGGGAGTAGGGAATAGATGTGATTGCAGTCCTTTTAAGGACTAGGTTACAGCATTTCCTACGACTTTTATCAGGCAGGTCTGTGCTCTTAAATAGATAGATTGTGGGAGTAAAGACTAACTGTAATTGGAGTCCTTTTCAGGACTAGGTTACATCAGTTCCTATCAGTTTTTGCCAGGCAGGTCTGTGCCAGTGCTGTGCAAGTTTTTTTCACAGCATTTGGCTGAATCTAGCAAAGCTAATCCTTTTTGGCCTACTGCAGAGTGTGTTAGTCAGTGGAGTAGCCTATCTGTGTTGCAAGATATACCACCTGTGTATAGAATACCAATTTTTTTACTGCACCTAGTGAAGAAAAATCTTTTGGGCATAGCATCATTCTATTAGTCCATCTATACTGACCTCCATCAGGTTGCAAATTGAATATAATTATTTTCTGCATCTAGCTCTGAAAAAATATGGGGCTTCTAGCTGTGTGTGGGACTTGTTCTATTAATCCATCTATACAGACCTCCATCAGGTTGCAAACTGAATATATTTTTTTCTGCATCTACCTCTGAAAAAATATTGGGCTTCTAGCTGTGTGTGGGACTTGTTCTATGAATCCATCTATACAGACCTCCATCAGGTTGCAAACTGAATATATTTTTTTCTGCATCTACCTCTGAAAAAATATTGGGCTTCTAGCTGTGTGTGGGACTTGTTGTATTAGTCCATCTATACTGACCTCCATCGGGTTGCAAACTGAATATATTTTTTTCTGCATCTTCCTCTGAAAAAATATTGGGCTTCTAGCTGTGTGTGGGACTTGTTCTATTAATCCATCTATACAGACCAACATCAGGTTGCAAACTGAATATATTTTTTTCTGCATCTACCTCTGAAAAAATATTGGGCTTCTAGCTGTGTGTGGGACTTGTTCTATTAATCCATCTATACTGACCTCCATCAGGTTGCAAACTGAATATATTTTTTTCTGCATCTACCTCTGAAAAAATATTGGGCTTCTAGCTGTGTGTGGGACTTGTTGTATTAGTCGATCTATACTGACCTCCATCAGGTTGCAAACTGAATATATTTTTTTCTGCATCTACCTCTGAAAAAATATTGGGCTTCTAGCTGTGTGTGGGACTTGTTGTATTAATCCATCTATACAGACCTCCATCAGGTTGCAAACTGAATATATTTTTTTCTGCATCTACCTCTGAAAAAATATTGGGCTTCTAGCTGTGTGTGGGACTTGTTCTATTAATCCATCTATACAGACCTCCATCAGGTTGCAAACTGAATATATTTTTTTCTGCATCTACCTCTGAAAAAATATTGGGCTTCTAGCTGTGTGTGGGACTTGTTGTATTAGTCCATCTATACTGACCTCCATCAGGTTGCAAACTGAATATATTTTTTTCTGCATCTACCTCTGAAAAAATATTGGGCTTCTAGCTGTGTGTGGGACTTGTTGTATTAGTCCATCTATACTGACCTCCATCAGGTTGCAAACTGAATATATTTTTTTCTGCATCTACCTCTGAAAAAATATTGGGCTTCTAGCTGTGTGTGGGACTTGTTCTATTAATCCATCTATACAGACCTCCATCAGGTTGCAAACTGAATATATTTTTTTCTGCATCTACCTCTGAAAAAATATTGGGCTTCTAGCTGTGTGTGGGACTTGTTCTATTAATCCATCTATACAGACCTCCATCAGGTTGCAAACTGAATATATTTTTTTCTGCATCTACCTCTGAAAAAATATTGGGCTTCTAGCTGTGTGTGGGACTTGTTCTATTAATCCATCTATACAGATCTCCATCAGGTTGCAAACTGAATATATTTTTTTCTGCATCTACCTCTGAAAAAATATTGGGCTTCTAGCTGTGTGTGGGACTTGTTGCATTAGTCCATCTATACTGACCTCCATCAGGTTGCAAACTGAATATATTTTTTTCTGCATCTACCTCTGAAAAAATATTGGGCTTCTAGCTGTGTGTGGGACTTGTTCTATTAATCCATCTATACAGACCTCCATCAGGTTGCAAACAGAATATATTTTTTTCTGCATCTACCTCTGAAAAAATATTGGGCTTCTAGCTGTGTGTGGGACTTGTTGTATTAGTCCATCTATACTGACCTCCATCAGGTTGCAAACTGAATATATTTTTTTTTGCATCTACCTCTGAAAAAATATTGGGCTTCTAGCTGTGTGTGGGACTTGTTGTATTAGTCCATCTATACTGACCTCCATCAGGTTGCAAACTGAATATATTTTTTTCTGCATCTACCTCTGAAAAAATATTGGGCTTCTAGCTGTGTGTGGGACTTGTTGTATTAGTCCAGCTATACTGACCTCCATCAGGTTGCAAACTGAATATATTTTTTTCTGCCTCTACCTCTGAAAAAATATTGGGCTTCTAGCTGTGTGTGGGACTTGTTGTATTAGTCCATCTATACTGACCTCCATCAGGTTGCAAACTAAATATATTTTTTTCTGCATCTACCTCTGAAAAAATATTGGGCTTCTAGCTGTGTGTGGGACTTGTTGTATTAGTCCATCTATACTGACCTCCATCAGGTTGCAAACTGAATATATTTTTTTCTGCATCTACCTCTGAAAAAATATTGGGCTTCTAGCTGTGTGTGGGACTTGTTGTATTAGTCCATCTATACTGACCTCCATCAGGTTGCAAACTGAATATATTTTTTTCTGCATCTACCTCTGAAAAAATATTGGGCTTCTAGCTGTGTGTGGGACTTGTTGTATTAGTCCAGCTATACTGACCCCCATCAGGTTGCAAACTGAATATATTTTTTTCTGCCTCTACCTCTGAAAAAATATTGGGCTTCTAGCTGTGTGTGGGACTTGTTGTATTAGTCCATCTATACTGACCTCCATCAGGTTGCAAACTGAATATATTTTTTTCTGCATCTACCTCTGAAAAAATATTGGGCTTCTAGCTGTGTGTGGGACTTGTTCTATTAATCCATCTATACAGACCTCCATCAGGTTGCAAACTGAATATATTTTTTTCTGCATCTACCTCTGAAAAAATATTGGGCTTCTAGCTGTGTGTGGGACTTGTTGTATTAGTCCATCTATACTGACCTCCATCAGGTTGCAAACTGAATATATTTTTTTCTGCATCTACCTCTGAAAAAATATTGGGCTTCTAGCTGTGTGTGGGACTTGTTCTATTAATCCATCTATACAGACCTCCATCAGGTTGCAAACTGAATATATTTTTTTCTGCATCTACCTCTGAAAAAATATTGGGCTTCTAGCTGTGTGTGGGACTTGTTGTATTAGTCCATCTATACTGACCTCCATCAGGTTGCAAACTGAATATATTTTTTTCTGCATCTACCTCTGAAAAAATATTGGGCTTCTAGCTGTGTGTGGGACTTGTTGTATTAGTCCATCTATACTGACCTACATCAGGTTGCAAACTGAATATATTTTTTTCTGCATCTACCTCTGAAAAAATATTGGGCTTCTAGCTGTGTGTGGGACTTGTTGTATTAGTCCAGCTATACTGACCTCCATCAGGTTGCAAACTGAATATATTTTTTTCTGCCTCTACCTCTGAAAAAATATTGGGCTTCTAGCTGTGTGTGGGACTTGTTGTATTAGTCCATCTATACTGACCTCCATCAGGTTGCAAACTGAATATATTTTTTTCTGCATCTACCTCTGAAAAAATATTGGGCTTCTAGCTGTGTGTGGGACTTGTTCTATTAATCCATCTATACAGACCTCCATCAGGTTGCAAACTGAATATATTTTTTTCTGCATCTACCTCTGAAAAAATATTGGGCTTCTAGCTGTGTGTGGGACTTGTTCTATTAATCCATCTATACAGACCTCCATCAGGTTGCAAACTGAATATATTTTTTTCTGCATCTACCTCTGAAAAAATATTGGGCTTCTAGCTGTGTGTGGGACTTGTTCTATTAATCCATCTATACAGACCTCCATCAGGTTGCAAACTGAATATATTTTTTTCTGCATCTACGTCTGAAAAAATATTGGGCTTCTAGCTGTGTGTGGGACTTGTTCTATTAATCCATCTATACAGACCTCCATCAGGTTGCAAACTGAATATATTTTTTTCTGCATCTACCTCTGAAAAAATATTGGGCTTCTAGCTGTGTGTGGGACTTGTTCTATTAATCCATCTATACAGACCTCCATCAGGTTACAAACTGAATATATTTTTTTCTGCATCTACCTCTGAAAAAATATTGGGCTTCTAGCTGTGTGTGGGACTTGTTCTATTAATCCATCTATACAGACCTCCATCAGGTTGCAAACTGAATATATTTTTTCTGCATCTACCTCTGAAAAAATATTGGGCTTCTAGCTGTGTGTGGGACTTTTTGTATTAGTCCATCTATACTGACCTCCATCAGGTTGCAAACTGAATATATTTTTTTCTGCATCTACCTCTGAAAAAATATTGGGCTTCTAGCTGTGTGTGGGACTTGTTCTATTAATCCATCTATACAGACCTCCATCAGGTTGCAAATTGTATATAATTTTTTTCTGCATCTAACCCAGCCAATAATTTTGGCCTAATACCACAGTTTGGCCACTCAGCTCTGTTCGGTTCCCATCCATTGTTTTTTTGTGCAAACAACTCCAGAGTTGTGAATTAGTTAACCACCAAAATGAGTGGAAAAAGGCCTGCTGCTGGTGGAAAGGGGAATAGGTGTGTTGGAAAGGGGAAAAAAGGTTGTGTCCGTGGGGTAGGTGTTAAAGCAACAGTAACATCTGCAGAAGAAAGACCATCTTCCAGCCAAACTAAAATGTCTACTTCTTTTAGCGGACAATGTGATAAGATCCCTTTCTTACGGCCACGCCAATCGCTACAAATTCCAGATGAGGCACAAAAACAGCAGGTGCTTCAACGGATATCAAGTGCTCCTTTAAGTGGGCTCTCCTCCACATCAACTTCAACATCACAAATACTCCAGTCCTCAAAGGTGTCACCCCAATCGCACTTGCTTCCTCACAGCTCCCAAATCTCCAGCTGCCCGTCTGAGTATGAGGTAGAACAGATGGTTGAGTCTGCAGAGCTGTTTACTCATACTATAGCCTGGGAATCAGAGGTCGACTCCAGCGCTTCTGTGAATCCAGACGAGGAAATGATCTGCACTGATGCCCAGAATCTTTATAAGTCGGATCCAGGACCAGACGCAGAAGGTTCTGACCATAATGTAGACCCTCATTCCCAAACTGTAACTCCTGTTGGTGGAGACAATGAGGAAGACGATGATAAGACTCAAATACCTGATTGGAGCGACAACTTTAGTTTTTTGTCAGGGCAGGAACAGGTTGGCTCTGAGGACGATGGGTGTGATAACGCACAGGGTGATGATGATGAGGTTGGAGATCCCACTTACTGTCAACCCACAGTCAGCCAAGAGATGAGGTCAGCAGAGGAGGTGGAGGAAGATGCTAGTCACGACGAGGTCAGGTTGCGCCTTCCTGGACAGAGACGTAGTACTGGAAGCACGTCAACAACTGCATCCTCAAACACAACTCTGCCTCTCACCACAAGTCGTGGTGGCTCTTCAGGTCGCATGGGTGCTAAGCCTTGCATAGCCTGGGCATTTTTTCAGATCGATAAAGATGACCCAACTCGTGTTATCTGTAACATTTGTCAGCAAAAGCTAAGTAGAGGCCAAAAAATACATAGTTTGAGTACTTCATGCATGAACCGGCACATGGACATGAAGCATAAGTTGCAGTGGGAAGCTCAGTGTGCTACAATGCGGCCTAGCCGGCCGGGCCAACCACCGTCTGCCATATCTTGTGCATCCGTGGCCTCTTCATCCTCTGTGACTGGGGGGACAGCAGTCACACCTGTTTTGGGGCGCAGACCTGCCACCTCTTTACCCGCAACAGCCAGCGTGATTGGCAGGTCATCATTTTCTTTGGAGGTGGTAACACCAGCTGGTGTTGAGCGCTGTCCGACATCGATAGCACCACCTTTGGATCAAGGCAACCTAACATGTCCGCCTGCATCTTCCTCACAGACCGGCAGTTTGCCGGGGACACCCTTATCAACCCCGTCTAAGCACAATAGCCAGCCCTCGGTCCCTCCGATGTGGACAAGTAAAAGACCATTTCCTCCTAGCCATGAGAAAGCTAAGAGGTTGAATTTCACCATCTGCAAGCTCTTGGCTACAGAAATGCTGCCTTTCCGCCTGGTGGACACAGAGGATTTTCGAGACCTTATGTCCGTCGCAGTGCCCCAGTACCAGATGCCCAGTCGGCACTACTTCTCAAAGAAAGGTGTGCCTGCGCTCCACCAGCATGTCGCACACAACATCACCGCTTCTTTGAGAAACTCTGTGTGTGACAGGGTGCATTTCACCACAGACACTTGGACGAGTAGGCATGGACAGGGGCGTTACATGTCGCTGACTGGGCACTGGGTAACTATGGTGACAGCAGGACAAGGGGCTGCTGTCCAAGTCTTGCCGTCCCCACGAGTTGTGTGTCAATCCTCTTTATGTCAAAGTTCCTCCACTGCTTCTGCCTCCTCAACCTCCTCTCGGTCTTCCACCTGCACCCAAAGCCTGTCTGGTCATGCCACAAGCTTTCTAACTGCGCAGAAGGGATCCTGCACACCTCCTTACTATGCTGGCAGTAGGGCTCAACGTCATCAGGCGGTTTTTACATTGAAATGTCTGGGAAATGTGAGTCACACAGCTGAGGAGTTGTGGTCAGCTCTGGAGAACCAATTTCATGAATGGTTGTCTCCACTGGACCTGAAACCAGGGAAGGCCGTGTGCGACAATGCTGCAAACCTGGGTGCGGCCCTTCGCCGGGGCAATGTCACACACGTGCCTTGTATGGCTCACGTGTTGAACCTGGTTGTCCAGCAATTTTTAGCCCACTATCCCAGACTAGATGGCCTTCTGCAGAGGGCACGGTCGCTGTGTGCTCACTTCCGCCGTTCGCATCCCGCAGCTCAGCGACTTACATCTCTACAGAAGTCGTTGGGCCTGCCACTTCACCGGCTAAAATGCGATGTGCCTACCCGGTGGAATTCAACTCTGCACATGTTGCAGCGAGTGTGGCAGCACCGAAAAACCCTGGTGCAATACGTTCTGACGTATAGCCTGGGCCAACGAGATTCAGAGGTGGGGCAAATCACGCTGGAGGAGTGGTCTCAGATCAGGGACCTATGCACCCTTCTGCACAGTTTTGAAATGGCGACGAAGATGTTTAGTGCTGACGATGCCATTATCAGCATGACTATTCCGGTGATTTACACGCTGGAGCACATGTTAAACAGAATTCGGAGTCAGGTGGTGGCACAAGAGGAGGTGGAGGAAGTAGAGGAGGAGGAGTTGTATGCGGAAGGGCTAACATCTGCAAGGTCCAGACGGTCGGCAGCACCAAGGCGGCAGGCATGTGAGGGTGGGGGAGATGGTTTTACCAGGGTGCATGGTAGCAGCCAAACTAGTGAGGAAGGTGCAGGAGCCCAGGAAGAAGTGGAGGACGAACTGATGGAAGACTCATCAGATGAGGGAGACCTTGATCACATTTCTGTTGTGCGAGGTTGGGGGGAGAGGACAGAGGAAGGAAGCATGATTGTTACCTCGCCACGAACACAACAGGGACTTGGTGCTCCTGGATGCGCAACACACATGAGTGCCTTCTTGCTGCACTACCTGCAACATGACCCTCGAATTGTGAGAATTAGAAATAATCCTGACTACTGGGTTGCCACACTGTTAGATCCCCGGTACAAAAGTAAATTTGCAGAAATTATTCCTGCCATAGAAAGGGATGCACGCATGCAGGAGTATCAGCAGAGACTGTTGCAGAATCTTACATGTGCTTTTCCACAAAATACCAGTGGTGCACGTAGTGAATCTAACAGTTCCAACTTGCCAACCATGGGACCGTCAAGTGTTCAGCACTCAAACCGTAACAGAACCACAGTATCTGCTGGTAACATCAATTTTGCGGAATCATTTCACCACTTTTTTAGCCCATCCTTTGCAAGGCCACAGGAGACAAGAAGTCTGACACATAGTCAACGCCTAGAGACGATGGTACAGGAGTATCTCCAAGTAAACATTGAAGCCACGACTGTGTCACTGGACCCTTGCTCTTTTTGGGCTTCCAATCTGGATAAATGTCCGGAGCTAGCCACTTACGCCTTGGAGATCTTGTCATGCCCCGCAGCCAGCGTTCTGTCTGAACGTGTGTTCAGCGCTGCTGGTGGTGTGCTGACAGATAAGCGCACGCGGCTCTCCACTGATAATGTAGACAGACTCACGTTCATAAAGATGAACAAATCATGGATCCGAAACGACTTTTCTACCCCTGTGTCATCCTGGGGAGAGTAAAAGCTTGATGATTGGTTAAAATCACCCTACCAACCGTTTTAAGCTTTCAAATTACTAATCATGTTTATCTGTATCTTGGCTGGAAAATAATTTGGGCTTTGTAGCAGTGTGCAGCACTGATTCTATTAGGCCATCTATAATAAGCTCCACCAGATTTAAAATTACTAATCATGTTTATCTGTATCTTGACTGGAAAATAATTTAGGCTTTGTAGCAGTGTGCAGCACTGATCCTATTAGGCCATCTATACTAAAGTTTCACCAGATTTAAAATTAATAATAATTTTTAGCTGCATCTAGACCGGAAAATAATTTTGGGGCTCCAAGATGCGCAAGACACATAAGTGCCTTCTTGCTGCACTACCTGCAGCATGACCCTCATATTGTCAGAATTCGAAGTAATCATGACTACTGGGTTGCCACACTCTTAGATCCCCCAAACTTTTCGATCAACCTTTTCATTTTAATAAAGACCAAAAAAATGGTCATTTTTGAAATTATAAGCATTAGCAGGTTGTTAGAAACTGAAATCAAACAGTTTTCAACTCAAAACTTTATTCTAGGTGATGTTACATTTTCACATAGGACCCCTTGTTCGAAAGGAGCTTCTGAACTCTCTCGTCCATTGAATTTGTCAGGTTTTGGATGGTTTCTGCTTCAGTTGTTTTGCATGAGGACAGAATACCCTCCCAGAGCTGTTGCTTAGATGTGAACTGCCTCCCGCCATCATAGACACTCCTTTTAATGATGCTCCAAAGGTTCTGAATGGGGTAGAGGTCAGGGGAGCATGGGGGTCACACCATAAGTTTGTCCCCTTTTATGCCCATATCAGCCAGAGATGCAGATGTTTTATGTGCAGCATGATATGGTGCATTATCATGCAGAAAAATGATCTTGCTGTGAAATACACGGTTCTTCTTCTTGATCCATGGCAGGAAGTGCTGTTTGAGAAAATCCACATACATTATGGAGTTCATCTTTAGCGCCTTCAGGGATCCTAAAGGAGCCGACAATCTCTCTCCCCATGATTCCAGCCCAAAACATTACTCCACCTCCTCCTTGTTGGCGCTGTAGCCGTGTTTGCGTGGGGTGTCCATCAACCAGCCATCCTCCACTCCAACCATCTGGACCATCGAGTGCTGCACGGCACTCATCCGTGAACAAAACAGTTTTGAAATCAGTCTTCATGTAATGTTTGGCCCACTGGAGCCGTTTCTGCTTGTGTGAAGTGGATAGAGGAGGTCAACAGGATGGCGTATGCACAGCTGCAAACCTCTGAAGGACCCTGCATCTTGCTGTTCGGGGGACGTTGGAGGCACAAGCAGCTTCAAAAACTTGTCTGCTGCTATGACAAGGCTTTTTTGCCGCTGCTCTTTCAACCTGATGTAATTGCCTGTAGGAAAGAGTCCTCAATTTGCCCTTATCAGCACGCACACGTGTGTACTGTGAATCAGCTACATACTTCTTGATTGCCAAGACACTTCATCCTGATCATCGCACAATGTTGATTGTAGTCATGCCTTGACCTAAACACTCCACAATTTGTTGCTTCTCAGCAGCCGACACATCCTTTTTCTTTCCCATTTTGGCAGAAAATGTAGGCTGCTTAATAATGTGAGACAGCCTTCTTAAGTAGTCTTGCCTTTCATTGGACACACCTGCCAAACTAATTAGCACAGGTGTCTGCAATTGCTTACAGTGATATAAAGAGCCCTGACACACATCACCATCAATGAGTTTAACTGACAAACAAACAAATTCTTCCCTTATCACTCCTAAACACTTTTTGCATAATAATTTGGAACGCAGTGTACATGTGCTTTTCCACAAAACACCAGTGGTTCACGTAGTGAATCTTACAGTTCTAACTTGCCAACCGTGGTCTGTATGGAGTTGTTCAATAAAGGGCCCAAAATTAAGATAACATAGATGGGAGAGGTCTCTATGAATAGGAATTCCTAAGTATTTGATACCCTGTGAGGGCCAGGCAAAGGGAAAGTTGGACTGGATGGAATCCTATATGGATTTGGGGAGGGAGACATCGAGGGCCTCAGACTTCGCTGCATTGATTTTAAAATTTGACCATGTAACAAAGTGATCTATTTCAGCCATAACAGCATGGATGGATATATGTGATTGAGTGATATATACTAGGACATCATCAGCAAATAGAGAGCACTTGTACTCGGTGCCTCCCACCTCAATCCACCTAATATTGGGGTTATGGCGAATTGATGAGAGCAGGTGCTCCGTCACTAGGATGTATAAGAGAGGGGACAGAGGACATCCCTGCCTTGTCCCATTGGTGATTGTGAAAGGTGATGAAAATGTTCTGATGCACTCCCTGGGCCTTGGGACACCCGGAGCCGAACCCTTTTTGGTGGATGCTGGTGGTTGTAGTCTTCGTGGCGGCGACCCGGTTCCTTGGCTCAGGGTGGTCAAACCAGTGGCGGAACTATTTATGTGGTTTTGATGTTTAAATGTCCGACTACGCCACCCTTGGATTGCGGTCAGAGTGAACCGCCGCTGCAGGGCAGACCGCTGAGGCTGGTGTTGTGGGTGCAGCAGAGCGTAGCATAACTCCCCACGGGAGGAGTATAGCCTCAGGGCAGTGTATGCGGAGGATGGGGGTGATGGTGCAGGGCAGCAGCAGTAACGACACGGAGTCAGTGATGCAGTCCAGGGCCTTTACTCACAGTTCTTATTATCCAGACCACGTCTGCAGGTAATGGCTGCCCACGTCGTACTGTGCTCACCAGGTGAGGGGCTCAGACAACTCCCAGATAATTTTGGAGCGCTTCACAGGACCCCCTTTGTGTGTCCTTTGTCTGGCCTTTCTTACCAACCCTTCTGTCCGGCTGCCTCGGGCCTCCTCTTGGTAAACTTGGCGCCAGTTTCCCTGACCCTATGTGGTGCCTTCCTAGCGGGTGTAGCGAGGGGCTGCGCCACATAAAATGTCACAGCCTCCGGTTTCTAGCTGAGGGTCGTTTCCTGCCTCCACTAGTTTCGGGGACCGGTCTCCCCCTTTGGCCTGACCCCTCCACGCAGGTGGATTCGGGCGTGCGGTGGCGACTCGCCCGTCCGCACCCCTGGGATCCCTTCATTCCTCGTTCCTGGAGCCTTCTCCGCTCCTCTTCCTTCCTTCTCCCTCTTCCAGGCCTGGGCCTCTGTTACTAGGCCCGCCTCCGGAGCAGAGCTCATGCAGAGCCCCTGCTCCCTGCCACTTCTGCTCAGACTTCTCTGCACTGAACTAAGATGGTGCCCACCTTTTATACTCCCTTCTCAATGCACCCAGGAACTGATTCCTCCCTGCTCCTGCACTACAGGGTTCCCCTTCCTCAGTGTTCCCTCCCCCCACTCCAGCCAGGGACAGGGACTGTCGTGCCCATCTCAGAGGCATATTGGTCGCCCTGCCCCACGGCAATGTGGTGTAATGCATGCAGGTGTCGGGTCCTGATCCACACTCCATCCTTACCTGAGAGTGAGATATCACACCTCTGGGTGAGGTGCAATACCTCTGTAGCAACCGAGCCCTCAGGGTGCTACAGTTCCATTTATCTTCAGCCTAGGTGACGTATTGTGATACAGGGCTGTGATTTTGGCTATAAAAGGGTCCCCTAGACCCCTACCCCAAGCTTTTTAAGAGAATCATATATGGCGTGCCAGGAGACTCTATGGAATGCTTTCTCAGCATCCAACGAGAGTATCTAATTACAAATTTTTAACTGCATCTAGCCCAGGAAATACTTTGTGCCTAGTAGCAGTTTCTGCTAGTCAGCGGATTATCCCGGCTGTTAAGCAAGCTACACCACCTGTAGTTTAGACACTTAATTTTTTCAAAGGAAATGCTTCGGGACCATGGGATACTCAGTGAAGAGCATCAGGAGGCACCCCAAGGCATAGGGGCTGGGACTGGCAGTAGGATGCCTTGCGGTGGACAGCCGAGCTCGATCCTTATAAAAGCTTTTTAACTGCAGCAGCTTTAGTGGACGCTACTGGAGCTGGAATTACGCGGCTGCTGGCATGAGACTTGCCCTCCAATAGATCCTTGTAAATGGATTTAAAGTGTATTCATTCAAATTAGAGAGACAATTTAAATTATAAAGCTTAGAGCTGCCTCCACCACAGGGGGGCTCGCTCGACCCACCAGCGGACAGGCACCAGTATTGGGAGAGGGGGGCTGGCCATCAGGGTTCACCGCGGCTCTGGCACAAACCCGGCGACACGGAGGTGGCACGGGCAGGAGCGGACTGGCCGTGTCGGCTTCTCACTTTTTGGATTTTAGAAGGGCATGACATGCCTATATCTGTGTCTCCCCCTCCTTTTACTCCTCCATCTCTTTTATTTTCGCATGACTATATGTACTTGTCACTTTTCCATGTGTTAGTTATGTCTTCTGAGCAGTTTGTCAGCTTTTGGACACCTTTGAAGGTGTTTTCTATGTGTTTCTATGTGTTTTTGTTTGCCTGCCATTGGTTTTAACGGTGTTCGAAGGTGTTCGACGAACAGTTCGACGAACAGTTCGGCGAACACACGGGTGTTCGACGAACCGAACCGAACTCGAACACTACGGGGGTGGCTCAACACTATTTATCACCCACTCCTGGTTTTAGCTTATAAATACTGATGTAAACTACTGATCAAATACTGAGCGTGTAAACGTGACATTAGTCAGAGATTCATCAGGTTTTTTTCACTGATGAGAGAGAAAAAGTTTCTCCACCTTCTCCTATTTGTCAGTGAAAAATGGACTGCACATTGATGGCATCCGAATGTTGTCAGATTTATTCACTGACCCATAGACTTGCATTGCTGATTTTGATCTGACACTCGGATCAATATTAGATATGTCTCCGTGACTTTACACAGACTACTTGGTCCGAGGAAAAAATCTGAACAGCCCCATAGAGTTTCATAGTTATGGACAAACCCATGGACTGTCATGGACTGAAAAAAACGGATAGCACTCGTAGCTGAAAAACTGACATGTGGATGAGCCCTAATTTAGCAGTCTAGCAGAACTAAGTTTGTCACAGAGGACAATATGCCTTGGTGTAACACATTTGGGTTTGTCACAGAGTCCAGTAAAGCAGAGCTGGTTAACAGTATAGTAGAGCTAAATTTGTTATCAAGTACAGAATAGCAGAGCTAGTAAGTGGTATAATACAGCTAGGTTTGTGAGTGTCAAGTTTAGCAGTGTTAGGTTTTTCAGAGTCCAAGAGCTGAGGTAGACCATATTCGTGGCATGGATACCAACTATCTGAATGCTCGAGTCATAACTCGTCACCTGGTCAGGCCTATGAGACCTAGGGGCATGATATCAGGTTGCCTTGGTAACCTGACATGCTGGGGAACAGAGAAAGCCAGACACAGGAGGAGGATGCAGTGCCTGCAGCCGAAACCAGGAGAGTTAACCGTATTACACTGACGTGCAAAAGGGTAACAATGTTTTGAACTTTTGATTTTCAGGCTTCACATCTCACCATCCACTACTGCCTTGAATGTGAGACTACCATGATTTTATATACAATCATCCTGGCTATCTCATACATAAATTTGACTTGCAACTATTTTTAGCATATGATTAGTTATGCAGATTCTTGTCATGTCACTGCATTGTTACTGTTTTGCTCCAAAAAATCTAAATTTTAATTTTGTTAGTATTTTGTACATCCACCTTTTAAACACTACCTGAATCCTTCTGGGCATGCTCTCGATCAGATTCAAGCATGTCTTGACCGAAATCTGATTCCAGGTCTCTTCTACATGTTCCAAAGTTGGTGCATACTGGTTGACTCATTTGGCTATGTATACAGCTATTTTTTTCAACTTCACCCACAAACGTTCAATTCTTTGAGGTCTGGCAACTGTGAGGGCCAATCCAGCACCTCTACTTCATTGTCATTGAACCATTTCTTTGAAAATCCTGATGTATGCTGTGGGTTGTTCTCCCGGTGGAACACTATGTTTATAGTACTCGAATGTATGAAGTAACTTGTCTTGTAGGATACTCACATATACCTCAGCATTGAGCGCACCATCGATTCTGGTCAAGTATCCAAGGCCTTTGGCGAAACAACCCCATATCATCAGGCTTTCTTAACAGAACTTGACAGTTCCTTCAATTTCTCGATCTGTTAGCCCCTTTTTCCTTGTTGCTTCCAGACCTATTTTCACCCATCAGAGCCTAGTCTATTGACTTTTTTCTCATCTCTCCAAATCACCCGTTTCTAATCTTCTACTGTCCACTTTTCGTACTTTTTTGCAAATTCAAGCCGACGCTTCTTATGATGATATTGAAGTTGAAGCATACGAGCCACCTGCACAGACACGTTTGTCGCCCCAGAACTTATAGACCTTATTATAAGCCGACTTGTTGACTCCAATATTTTGCCTGGATGTCCACCTCTTGGCTTTTGAATGGATGGACGGACTTCATTTTGTATTCTTATAACTGTCATGGCACTCACATGATGCCGTTTAACAATTTTCTTGGTCGAGAGATGGCTATCGATGAGCTGGATGATGCTGCTTCTCTTTTCTTGGGAAATATTCTTCATGGCTGCTCCTTGATTCGAACCAGTGACCTTTTGCTTGGGAATCAACCTAACACACTGAGCTATTAGGAAATATGAGAACAGGTTGTTATTTGAAGTATACAGGAAGAAAAAGATTTTTCTACCACAAAACAGTAACAATGCAGTGACATGACAAGAATCTGCATAACTAATCATATGCAAAAAAAAGTTGCAAGTTAAATTTATGTATGAGATAGCAAAGATGACTATCTATAAAATGATTGTATGCTGTTTATGATTGTATGTAATTTCATGTTCGAAGCAGTAATGGATGGTGAGATATGGAACGTATATGGTTGGCTATTCATTTGAACGTGCAGCAAGTTATATTACCGTTCCCTGCGGTGACCAAATGAATATGTACATCTGTGAAAGCTTTCCTAAGTATCAACAGGTGATTGCAAAATGTTTTATCTGCTGGACTCAAAGAGATCAGCGGAACTTCAGAATGTTTGCCTTTTTCTAGTTCTTAAAAGGGGTTGTCCCTTATGGTTCATGGGCTATATATTTTTAATAATATCAGGCTACCTTACATAGTTTGTGTGTGTTGTGATGGGCAATCTCACTCAAATGCTACATCATAAATGCCATCCATTAATTAGTCTCTTTTGCGTTTTAACATATCCACTAAGACACTTTATGAAGTCATTGGTGGTGCAGCTTTACAAGCATATGTCAGATCTAGGTTAATGTTTAGTATGAAAAAAACACTCATCTATCAAAGTCCCTAAAATTGCTTCAAAAGCTGAAGAGAGCACGAAGTTGACAGTAAAGCATTTACATTGCATTCAGTGCAGGATCTGCAGTTTTACAAAGAAAATACAATATAAATGATATAATCTCATTGCTATGGATTCTGCATAAGTTTCCCTGCTGGACTTGATAGAGTTTTGTTTTTACAGAATGAGCCACCCATTGTCTTCTCCGAATACATATATTTCTCTACCATACTATTTTTTTTCAAGTTTAATATATCTTGATAAGTATGAAAATGTAAGAGATAGATACAATTCTGCTAGGTTCATGAATAATTATGTCACACTGCAAACAAATGATTCAATCAATATCAGCATCTTTATGAAATATATACCCCGAATATATCAAGAGATGAGGAAATATGGACACTGCTTGTGCCTTTACTTGAATGTGTGTAGTTACAAGTGAAAGGAATTTTCTTTAGTTTTAGTTTTTCTGTTTAGAAAAACTTTTATAAGATATTGTTTGATATAAGTGAATGAACATCCCTCTTAGAAACCAGTCATTATAATTTTCTTCTATACAATTTGCCAGTCACTTCTCCATGAATAGGTGCATGAAAAAAGTATACAATAGTGTACACTTGATTAAATTTAGTCTTCTGCTGTGATCATTTTTCTTTGCGAGTTTTTTTCTTGACTATTATTATTCATAAAACGATTTAAAAAATGTATCATGCCCAATTTCCATAGTTATTAACATGTCACAGCTATAGGTGCTTCTCTTAAAATTAGAATATCCTAAAAGTAATTTTATTTCAGTTCTTCAATACAAAAAGTGAAACTCATATATTATATAGAGTCATTATTAGTGTTGAGCGAGCATGCTCGACACTGCTCGTTACTCGCCCGAGCATCTCACTACTCGGGATGTCCGGCGAGCACCGAGCATTTCCGGGTTACTCGGGCCGGAGCTCGGGTCTCCGCCCTGCACGTTTGGCGCTCTTTACAGAGCCAATGAACATGCAGGGTTTGCCAGCCAGCCACTGTAATGCCGCAGCCATGTTGTTTGTGGGCATTACAGTGATTGGCTTGCCACACAGCGTCACCTCGAGTATTTAAAATCGGGCTCCGCCATCTTGGACACAGTCCCTCCGGATCAGACAGTGTAGAGAGGGTGCTGCTGAGTTAGGGAGAGATATATATAGTGAGAAATAGGTAGTGTAGGGTCTCTAAAGCCTGCCAAATCAAACAAACAGTTCTCAGGACTAATATCCATCCCAGATATCAGGCAGGCAGGCTGTATAGGAGACGCAGTGGTAATACCTGCAAATGCTGCATTACAGTCCTGTGTGCTCCTGTTGGTCAAATTGCTAGACTTATCACCCGATCTCAGGGGCCAGGAAAAATCTTTTTTTTAATTTTTCATCTAAATCCTGTATTTTATTTTTCCCTCAGTCAGACTGTACAAATACGCATCTTATTAACCTTTTGGTATTCCCGACCCCCCCCCAAAAAAAATTGTGTGTCTGTGACTGTTCAGACACCAATATATCTGTTTAAAAGAGTCTGGTGTAGGCCAGAAAAATAGAACTGTGGTTTTACAGTTCCACGGGTCAAATCTCTGTATTATCCTGCTTTTGGCATTTTTTGCCGTACAAAAAAACAGTAATAGTGTCTCCCTGACTGGTCAGACACCAATATATCTGTTTAAAAGAATCTGGTGTAGGCCAGAGAAATAGAGCTGTGGTTTTGCAGTTCCACGGTTGAAATCTCTGTATTATCCTGCTTTTGGCATTTTTTGCCGTAAAAAAAAACAGTAATAGTGTCTCCCTGACAGGTCAGACACCAATATATCTGTTTAAAAGAGTCTGGTGTAGGCCAGAGAAATAGAACTGTGGTTTTGCAGATCCACAGGTCAAATCTCTGTATTATCCTGCTTTTGGCATTTTTTGCCGTAAAAAAACTGTAATAGTGTCTCCCCGACTGGTCAGACACCAATATATCTATTTAAAAGAGTCTGGTGTAGGCCAGAAAAATATAACTGTGGTTTTTCAGTTCCACGGTTGAAATCTCTGTATCATCCAGCTTTTAGTATTTTTTCCGTAAAGAAAAACTGTAATAGTGTCTCCCTGATTGTTCAGACACAAATATATCTGTTTGAAAGATTCTGGTGTAGGCCAGAAAAATATAACTGTGGTTTTGCAGTTCCACGGGTCAAATCTCTGTATTATCCTGTTTTTGGCATTTTTTGTCGTAAAAAAAAACAGTAATAGTGTCTCCCTGACTGGTCAGACATCAATATATCTGTTTAAAAGATTCTGGTGTAGGCCAGAGAAATAGAACTGTGGTTTTCCTCTTCCATGGTTCTAATCTCCTTTTTATTACCCTTTTTCCATTGATAGTGCGAGTGTAAGCTATTTTACTTCATTTAAAATGGGCAAGGCGCGTGGCAAGGGACGTTGAACTGGACGTTCTGGTGATGGAGCGTGTAGAGGACGGGGCCGTGGCCAAGGTGAAAATGTGCCACAACCAACAGCCACATCTTCTCGCTCCCACTTTTTGACCGAATTACTAGGGAACCACATTACAACACCAGTATTGCGAACTGATCAGTGTGAACAGGTTATTAATTGGATAGCAGATAATACTTCCACTCACCTGGGCACCACCACCTCCGTGTCTTCCACACGGTCAAGTTTTAGTAGCCATGAGTCTCGACCACATACTCTACCTCACCCTGATGCTCCTTCCTCCCACCATGCCGAGTGTCGTCAGACAGCAACTGATCCCACACTTGGACACTCTGAAGAGCTGTTCACTGGTCCATTTCCATGTTTGGGCCCCTCGCCTGCTCCACTTGAAGTGGTGGAAGAGGAGATCCCATGTAGCGATGCCCAAATATTTGAACAGCCGCGGCCACAGGAAGTTGACGCTGGCAATTAGTCACAAGAGGTGGACAATGACGAGACACAATTGCCACGAAGTGAGGAGGAGGATCGTGGTGCGCAAGTGGAAGAGGAGGAGGTGGTGGATGATCTAGTCACTGACCCAAAGTGGCAGGAGGACACACAGAACTAGGCCAGGAGCACACATGGGGGGGAGGCAGAGTACCCCAAAAGGCAGGAAGAAGCAGTGAGGTGGCCGCACACAGAAAGCGGGCAACAGTTCCCCGTAACACCAAAACGAGGGACATTGCCAGTACAAGCGGTAGGTCTTCCAGAGTCTGGAATTTTTTTAAAGACTCTGCTGATAACCCCAAAAAGGCCATTTGTACCACCTGCCATGCCAGCATCAGCAGGGGTGACAAAACTACCAGCCTGACCACCACCAGCATAATCAGGCACATGGCAGCAAAGCACCATACTTTGTGGGGCGATCCCCAGGGTCCACGACCAGTGTCAGCGGGTGTTACCACTGCTTCTTCCGCTGTTGTGCATGTAATAGAACCCCCTGTTGTGCGTGAAAGGCAATCCCCTGTCCATACTGCATGCAAAGATGCCCCTTCCTCTCAGTCTTCACTTGTTATGGCAGTTTCTCAAACAGCATCAACGTTCACGTCCCACCGCAGCGTTTAATTGTCCATATCCCAGAGCTTTGAACGAAAGCTCAAATTAGCAGCCAACGCCCCACAGTTACTGGGAGAGTCCACCTGACAACGGACACGTGGACAAGTTCTTGTGGCCAAGGACGGTACATCTCCCTGACGGCACACTGGGTAAACATAGTGGAAGCCGGGACCACGTCAGATCTTGGGACGGAACACATCCTCTCCACACCAAGAATTGAGGGCCCTATGTCAGTCAGAGTTGCCCCCACAGTCTACAGCTCCTGCACCTCATCCTCCTCATGTTCAGCCTCCATCTCAGATATCACCACATCAGTTACAAGCTGGAAGCACTGCAGTACTGCCTCAGCCAAGCGGCAACAGGCTGTGCTGAAACTCATAAGCTTAGCCTGTCAGCTCATTTTCGCAAGTCGGCTACATCTTCCGCCGCCGTTGCTGTTTTGCAGCAGCGTTTGCAGCTTCCAGCACACCGATTGGTGTGTGATGTCCCCACACGTTGTAATTTTACCCTCCACATGTTGCAAAGGATTTGTGAGCAGAAGAGAGCAGTTGTGGAGTTCCAGCTGCAACAAGGCCGTTGATATTCCGGTCAGACTCCACACATAAGACCTCAGGAGTGGACCTGGATGTCTGACATATGTAACATCCTGACAAACTTTGAGGAGTCTACCAAGATGGTGAGTAGCGATGATGCCAAGGGGCATTAAAACCATCTTGTTAAGCTACTGTGACCTCCATCACTCTTCCAAGGGGCATTAAAACCGTCTTGTTAAGCTACTGCGACCTCCATCACTTCTCAAAGGGGCATTAAAACCATCTTTTAAAGCTACTGCAACCTCCACCACTTTTCCCAGGGGCATTAAAACCGTCTTGTTAAGCCACTGCGACCTCCACCACTTCTTCAAGGGGCATTAAAACCATCTTGTTAAGCTACTGCGACCTCCACCATTCTTCCAAGGGGCATTAAAACCATCTTGTTAAGCTACTGCGACCTCCACCACATTTTCAAGGGGCATTGATATTACAGTATCTTTTTATTCCTCTTTGACCTCCACGTGTCTTCCAAGGGGCATTTAAACCGTCTTTTTAAGCTACTACGACCTCCACCACTTCTCCAAGGGGCATTAAAACCATCTTGTTAAGCTACTGCGACCTCCACCACTTCTCCAAGGGGCATTAAAACTGTCTTGTTAAGCTACTGCAACCTCCACCACTTTTTCCATTGGCATTAAAACCGTCTTGTTAAGCTACTGCGACCTCCACCACTTCTCCAAGGGGCATTAAAACCGTCTTGTTAAGCTACTGCGACCTCCACCATACTTCCAAGGGGCATTAAAACCGTCTTGTTACGCTACTGCGACTTTCACCACTTTTCCCAGGGGCATTAAAACCGTCTTGTTAAGCTACTGCGACATCCACCACATTTTCAAGGGGCATTGATATTGTCTTTTTATTCCACTCTGACCTCCACGTCTCTTCCAAGGGGCATTTAAACCGTCTTTTTATGCTACTGCGACCTCCACCGCTCTTCCAAGGGGCATTAAAACCGTCTTGTTAAGCTACTGCGACCTCCACCACTCTTCCTGGGGGCATTGCATTTCCTCCTAATTTTAGTCAGCTTTTGCTTTTCAATGCATAGGCAAACACTAAGGGAGACCCACTTACCAATAATGGGTAGAAGGTTTTTAATATGCTGTAATCCACATCTGTTTCAAGGGGCATTGCAGTTCCTTATCATTTTTGGAAAGCCTTCCATTCACTACTTAGGCCAACAGTGCACAGGAGACCCAGTTGCTATAACTGGAAAAAATGGTTTAGTTAAGGCCCTCTGACCTCCATGTCACTTCCAACGGGCATTGGAGTGCCTCAAAATTTTTGGTAGGCATTGCACTCACTGTATGTCCTATAACTATGTAGCCAAACTGCTCCTTTTAGTACAGGAACATATCCTACAAGACATGTGTGGTTGACAGGCCTGATATTGATGTGAATGGTCCCTGTTCCTGCTGCTCTTTCTCCTTTGTCACCACCTCATCCATCATTCATCACCTGAAGCTTTGTTGTAACGGGAGTCAACTGGGATAGTAGCAGGAAAACATCTAGCAATCCTCGGAGGAGGTAGGATATGCGCCAAAACGCTGACCACCTCAGGCCTAGCCGCTACGACATACATGTGCTTGCATTCCAAGAAAACAAAGCAGATGCTAACTTCTATCATAATCATCATGCTCCTCCCCTTGGCACTCTCAACTCCCCTGATGGAGAAGCCAGGGCCCACCGGAGGAGTCTGGTTCTCTGGTGGGCTCATCCAATGCTGCCCTAAAGCTGGCCGGTCAAAGAAAAGTGTGTGGGGGGATGTTACAAGGAGAAATGGGGGTGGCTGTGGAGCGTTTATGGACACCTGGCTGCCCCCAGGCGGCTGGGGAGCGTGTGTGGACACCCGGCCGCGGAGCTGCTGGGGACCGAGTATGGACACCCGGCCACCCCCTGGCGGCTGAGGACCGAGTGTGGACACCCGGCCGCCGGGCGTCCACACTCCGGGAGTATGGATACCTCGCTGCCGAAGCAGCCATGAGGTAGTGGTCAGCTTCACCCTCCTCCAAACAAAAAAGCCCCATTTCAAGTGCAAGCTAGCAGTATGGTATTGCAGCCTCGGGGTGGGTGGGTGTTTGGTTGCACACTTACACTTGCATTCCATGAAAACAAAGCAGATGCTAACTTCTATCATCATCATCATGCTCCTCACCTTGGCACTCTCAACTCCCCTGATGGAGAAGCCAGGGCCCACTGGAGGAGTCTGGTTCTCTGGTGGGCTCGTCCAATGCTGCCCTAAAGCTGGCCGGGCTAAGAAAAGTGTGTGGGGGGATGTTCCAAGGAGAAATGGGGGTGGCTGGGGACCATTTATGGACACCCGACCGCCCCCAGGTGGCTGGGGACCGAGCATGGACACCCGGCCGCCGGGCGGCTGGGGACTGAGTATAGACACCCGGCCACCCCCTGGCAGCTGGGGACTGAGCGCGGACACCCGGCCGCCGGGCGGCTGGGGACTGAGTATGGATACCTCGCTTCCGAAGCAGCCATGAGGTAGTGGCCAGCTTCGGCCTCCTCCAAACTAAAAGGACCCATTTCAAGTGCAAGCAAGCTAGCAGTATGGTATTGTAGCCTGGGGGTGGGTGGGTGGCAGGCTGCATACTTGCGCTTGCATTGCAAGGAATGGGGGAGGTACAATTGAACACTGCCCTGGGTCAAGGACTTGCACGGGGATAGTTGCAAGTCTGCATCTTCTGATGCGGAAAGGATCACTTCTGATGTGCACACTTTTAGGCAGTGACCTGGGTGTCAGAAATGCTTCCAGGGGTCTTCCCCATGTGGTTTCCATGTCTTTTCAGCACTGTATGCATGTGTCACACAGCACATGGCCAGATAAGATTGTAAAATGTTAAAATGACATTTCCCGGTGAATGCATTTGTCACGGTTGAAAGCAATACAAAAGTGCAAAAACGCATAAAAAATGCTACTTGTGAACATAGCCCAAGGTGTGGAGGAGTATTTTTGTTTTTGGTTATTTATTTTACCTTATACACAAGTCTTTACCCTGGAAAGGAAGTTCCTTAACATATTTCACAGGAAAACCGTTTCAGTTTCGTTTTTGAACGTTTTATTGTGAGCCCGTAAAAGTGGCTTAATACCTCTGACCACGTTGTTGACAGCAGTGACCTGGGGGTCAGAAATGCTTCCTGGGGCAATGCCCATGCTTTCTCCATGTCTTTTGAGCACTGTCACTATCATTTTGGGCACTTTTTAGGCTTTCTACAGACTGCCGGGGGTGCCGCCGCAAAAATGCTCGGGTCTTACATAGACTAACATTGGGCTTGTTGCTTGGGTCGAGCACCCGAGTATCACGGCGAGCTCGGCCCGAACTTGAGCGCCCAAGCATTTTAGTGCTCGCTCAACACTACTTTTAAAGTTTACATTTTTTAATTAACATAAAAAAATCACATAGCTATTTGTTTAGACTGGAAAATAAGATGCTTTCAGCACCAGAATGATGATGGATACTGTTGTTAAGTAACAACCCTTTTACGTAAGTTACTGTACATCTCTATCAAGTATGTTTGTCAGCTGTTAGTATGAAATAGGACATATAATGAGATGACTATGGTTTTGAACTGACAAATAGTGTCACCATCTAACAGATATATAGATGATTACAGTAGAGTATGAACAAATGTAGTCAGGAGTATGATATGTGGTTGTGCTTTGCATTACATGTGTAAATTGGAATTTATCCAGTGTCAGTGTAATTCATTGTCTCTGGGTGAATTCATTAAATAAGTGTCACATTTAAATTGAGTATAACCCAAGATATTTTGCATTAAATATTACTTTTACATAATTATACATATATTTTGTTTACAAATAATAGTCACTATAAAGACATTATTTTCTTTGATTCACAATTTTCATTTTTTAAAGCAATACTAATCTACATTTTATAGCTCTTTTCATTGTCCCCATGGCTCAAGTAAACTTTTTCTTCACTACTTTCTGCTGCTATTGCACAAGGATGGACAATCATTGAGCAAAAATAGTGAGATCACTGTGAAGGGAGAACTGAAGTGGAGAAGCTTGATGTGTTGCTTTTTTCTACTTGTGCAGCTCCATTACATACAGTGAAGGAAATAATTATTTGATCCCTTGCTGTTTTTGTAAATTTGCCCACTGACAAAGACATGAACAGTCTATAAGTTTAAGGGTAGGTTAATTTTAACATTGGGAGATAGAATATCCAAAAGAAAATCACATTGTATAAATTAGATAAATTTATGTACATTTTGCAGTGAGAAATAAGTATTTGATCCCCTACAAACCATTATGAGTTCTGGCTGCTACAGACCAGTTAGATGCTCCTAATCATCTCGTTACCTGCATTAAAGACAGCTGTCTTACATAGTCACCTCTATGAAAGACTCCAGTCCACAGACTCAATTAATCAGTCAGACTCTAACCTCTACAACATGGGCAAGACCAAAGAGCTTTCTAAGGATTTCAGGACAAGATCATAGACCTACACAAAGATGGAATGGGCTACAAAACCATAAGTAAGATGCTGTGTGAGAAGGAGATAACTGTTGGTGCAATAGTAAGAAAATGGAAGAAATACAAAGCTGCTATTATTACCAGGGCTGTGGAGTTGGAGTTGGAGTTGGTGTCCTTTGGTGAAGTCAGAGTCGGAGTCAGTATAAAGTGGACCGACTCCAACTCCTAAAATATATAATAAATTGGGTACAGTAGTTCAATGCAGTTTGTGGGAAATATTATTTTCATAAGAAATTTTGAAATGTAGGAAATGTGCTATAAATGTCTGTCCTATTCCTGATCTAAGGGTCTAGACTTTTAGCTAAGATGAATCTGTGCTACAGTAAGTTTATCACTTAAACATAAGCCATGTATGAGGGAGTTAGAGTCGGAGTCGTGGAGTCAGGAGGATAGCTGATTTGGGGCGGTTAGTGTCCCACTATGTGGCCACTGAACCCCCAAGGCCTAACTCTCCAGACAATGACCACCCCTATTGCTGCTAATGCTATGAACATGCTTACTGATGGGGATGTGGGGGTGGGTGATGTACTTTGTCCCTCTCTCCTGGGGGGGAGGAGATTGATCAAGTTGGCTGTGATAAGACCTTAGAGTGTGTCCAACCGGCAGGCTGGGACAGTTCACCCTGTGAGGGTGTCACAGATGTGACCGACAGGGGGCAAACAGCTGCGGAGGAGGAGCATGCCATGGAGGGAGGGGCAGTCCCAGGAGAGGTAGGGCTCCTAAGTAAGGCCGCATGGCAGGGTTCCCCCACAACTGGGATGTCAGAGGGCCAGAGTAGTCCGTTTTGACCGGAGGCTTGGTCAGAAGTGGAGGAGAAGCGGGCTCTACCCGTGATCACTGCGGCCGTAGCCTGTCACACGCAGTGATGGTTCCCGCGTCCCAGGCGCCCCTCGGGAGTCCGATGGCTTCTCTCTTTCCGACCAAGTGGCTGCTGGGTCAGACGAAGGCCAGGAGACAGGTCCCGGGGAACTGACAGAAGACGTGGCAGTTTCGTCTATTCTGGTCACGTCCAGTCAGGGGTTTCAGGCGGCATTAGAGACTGACGACAGCCTGAAAGCTATTAAGGAGCAGGCGGCATAGCCTCCCTCACACTCAGACCTCGAGCTGGTGGTCTGGAACCAAGGACGGCTATACCGGGTAACGGTCCAGTGAGATTCACAGGAGGTGTGGACCAGGGACCGACAGTTAGTGGTACCCTATCTGTTCAAGGTGGAGTTGTTGCGGATGGCGCATGAGATTCTGATGGCCGGACATTTAGGGACCAATAAGACCAAGGCCAGGTTAGCCCAGCATTTCTACTGGCCAAGGATGGGGGCCGAGGTGGCTGCCTACTGCCTGTCGTGTGACACCTGTCAGAGGGTGGGGAAGGCAGAGCGGTGCCCAAAAGCTCCACTGGTAACTCTGCCCATCATTGAAGAGCCTTTCAGGAGGGTAGCTGTGGATTTAGTTGGCCCGATGGCCACTGCCAGCAGCTCCGGGAAATGCTTCATGCTGATGGTAGTAGACTATGCCACCCGGTACCCGGAAGTGGTAGCCTTGTCGTCCATTCATGCCAACAAGGTGGCCACCGCCTTACTGGCAATTTTCTCCTGAGTGGGTTTTCCCCAGGAAATGCTCGCCAACCGGGAGACCCAGCTCATGTCGCAGAGCTGATGGAGTCCCTTTGTAAGCAAATACAGGTGCAACATCTGGTGACCAGCCCAAACCTCCCACAGACCAATGACCTGTGCGAACGGTTCAATGGCACCCTGAAGCAGATGCTTAAGATGTTGGTCGAATCCCACGGGCGCAACTAGGAGCGGTACCTCCCACACCTGCTATTTGCCTACCGGGAGGTTCCACAGGCCTCATCGGGGTTCTCCCCCTTTGAGCTCCTGTACGGCCGGCGTGTGCGGGGCCCTTTGGCTCTGGTTAAGAAGGTCTGGGAAGGGGACTTAGCCATCCCTGAAGTGTCGGTCATCAAATATGTTGTGCACTTCCATGACAAAATGCAGGCCTTGGAGCAGCTGGTGCACGACAATATGATGCGAGCCAAGGACGATCAAAAGCGATGGTACGACCAGAATGCTTGTGAGAGGACCTACCAGGTGGGTCAAAAGGTGTGGGTACTGGTCCCCGTACCCCAAGACAAGCTTCAGGTGGCCTGGGAAGGTCCGTACCTTGTGCACCAGCAGCTCAATGCCATGACCTACCTGGTCACCCTGGACCATGCCTGGGGGGAGGCGAAAGGCCTTCCACTTGAACATGATGAAGGTGCATCATTAGCGGGAGGACTGCGTCCTTCCCGTGTGCAATCTGCCAGAGGAGGGAGAGGTGGAGATTCTCCCGGACATCCTTGCCCAGGCCAAGGCAGTTGGGACCATCGAGGGCAGGGAGGTTTACCACCAGCAGTTGTTGGACCAACGGTCCCTGCTGTGGAAAACCCTGCACCCCTTCTGGGATTTGTTCAGCAACAAGCCCAGTAGGACAGAGTCGGCTGTCCATCACATGGTCACCGGGGATCACCCCCTCAATCCGGCGTTCAGCATATCAGGCCTCCCTGGAAATGCAGCAGCACATGCGCCAGGAGATTGATGAGATGCTGAAGCTGGGGGTCATCCAACCCTCCAGCAGTGCTTGGGCCTTGCCTGTGGTCCTCGTCCCAAAGAAGGACCGGACAGCTCGGTTCTGCGTGGACTACAGGGGGCTCAACGCTGTCACGGTAACCGATGCGTACCCAATGCCGCGCATTGATGACCATCCATGATCAGTTGGCCGGGGCTAATTACTTGACCATCATGGATCTGAGCCGGGGACATTGGCAAATTCCCCTGACCCCCAAGGCACGGGAATGCTCTGCCTTTATCACCCCATTCGGACTGTATGAGTCCACGGTGATGCCTTTCGGCATGAAGAATGCCCTTGCCACTTTTCAGCAGAAGGTCAACACACTGCTCAAGGGACTCGAAGGGTACATGGCCGCGTACCTGGATGACATTGCCATCTTCAGTCCCATCTGGGAGGATCACCTAGAGCATCTGGCTCAGGTGCTCGGGCGGATCCAATGGACAGGCTTGATCATTAAGCCGGAAAAGTGCCAGCTGGGTATGGGTGAGGTCCACTACCTGGGACACCAGGTAGGTGGGGGAGCTCTGAAGCCAGAATCCGGGAAGGTGGATGCCATCGCATCCTGGCCCACTCCCAGGAACCAGAAACAGGTGATGTCCTTCCTGGGCATTGCCAGGAACTATAGGAGGTTCGTCCCTCACTATAGTAGCCTGGCAAAGCCCCTGACGGACCTCATCAAGAAGAATATGCCCTCCACAGTGGATTGGACAAACGACTGTGAGACGGCCTTCCGGGCGCTGTAGACCTCCCTTGCTAGCTCCCCTGTCCTACAGGCAGCCGACTTCATGCGGCAGTTTGTAGTGCAGACCGACGCAAGTGACTTTGGCCTCTGCGCTGTGCTCAGCCAGGTCGACACTATGGTCCAGGAACACCCCGTTTTGTACCTGAGCCAGAAGCTCCTGCCGAGGTGGGTGGCCTATTCCAGGATGGAGAAGGAATGTCTGGCAATTGTGTGGGCCCTGCAGTGTCTGCAGCCATACTTGTACAGATGCCAATTCACTGTGGAAACAGACCACAACCCCCTCAGCTGGTTGCGCTCCAGCAGTACCACTTCGCCATTGACCACAAAAAGGGCCTCAAGCATGGCAATGTCGACGGCTTATCCCTACAAGGGAAAGTTGTAGATGGGCGCGCGCGGGAACACCGAGCGGTGCTGCCTCTTAGCGCCCTCTAAAGGGCGGAGATATTCAAGGCAATCCCATGTCAATCACTGTGCACTGCTGGCAGGGGTTTTTACAGAGCTCTACAAAGGCAAATCCGACACCACTGCAGCTCAAGCAGAGGGGAGGGGGGCTGAGAAGCATGAAGTGAGAACCCTTACAGCAGCTGTGAGTGACACATGACAGCTCATCCCTCGACCATGTGCTTTCTTTGTTCAAGAAACACCATTCAACAGTAGTTATGGGAAAACAATATATCCGAGTAATGCACAAGATAAATTTTTGGAAACTGGAAGGAAGGGAGAATCCCACCAGCCCTTTCTCCACCACCCAGCTAGAAAAGATAGGGAGATATGCAGCACAGCCTTTCAGAAGCCCCTAGGGCCACTGTGTTTGGTCCGTTGACACCAGAACCGGTTCCCTGGGACCATCCAGTAAGGAGGTATAGCCCATTTTAGTTTTAGGAGTCTCTTAGCTAAGAGGGAACAGGGGTGGAGAATTGGGCTTGAGCAGGGAGCAGTAGGGGGAGTGACCCAGGCAGCTTAAAGGTCTTTGTAGCTAAAGTTCCACCTGGGGAGCCCGTGCCATCAAGACGTGTGGGACAAGTCCACCAACCAAGTGAAGGCCCACAACCTCCCCATGTGGCCTCCCATCCCCCGAGCTAGGCCTTCCAACTATCTGGTAATTGACTTTAAGATCTGCTTATACTTGTTGTACCATGCTTTTGGATTTGCAACTCTGACCACTGTATATGTTTAACCTTTATGTATATAGTAGATTGTTTAGTGAGCCCTTATGGCGATTAAATATATAATTTAATCTTGGGCTGTTCTTTTATCTCGACCGCCAAACCTTCCGTCTTTTGTTTGGTCCAACGAACACGCTACCGGGCTGGTTTCCAGCCTAATATAAGTCTGTTATATCAAATAGAGACTGGTGGCAGCTCTGCCAGGCCGACAAGGCTCTGCTTCACTGGAGTAGTGGAAGAGCCTCTCAGCCTGTCAGGGGTGTGAGTGAGTGTGGGGCCACGCCAGTGACTTAGTGGATCACCTTTTCTCTCGCCCTGGTGCCTCTGTGTACCCGTGTGGATAGGAGGTGACGGTATAGAACTGTACCAATCTGACCTGACGTGTCCTTAAGGTGGGTGCGGAACGTCACGTTGGTGCCAGCGGTAGATCCGTATCACATACTCTGTCTGGCATAGTGTGACGTCAGGCGGGTGGCAGGGTGTGGACCCACCGCAAGAAGCGGCAACAGTGGAATTCTGCGGGGCACCCTGGTGCTGTTTCTTCACAGACACCGACTCCGTCTCCACAACTTCGAATCCACAGCCCTGATTACTAAAGTAATGTTTACCACCAATATTTTATAAAACCAAAAGGGATACAAAGTCACTGGTCAGAAGCTCCTTGTTATTCACCTTTCCAGGCTCAGTCACCGAACTTTTGTTTCTTCCCTAGGTTCAGTTCCCTTTGTGCACTGGGTTACTGCAGTGGCCCAGCAAACACATATGACATTATCTCACCCATGGCCTTTTAAGGATATCCTGCATGCACAGGAGCTCTGCTGTGGGGTGTTCAGCTACCATAAAAGCTGACACCCAGATCTCACTGCCAGGAGTGGTTCCCACACTGCTCCCAGCTGTTTAACCCCCTAAATGCTACGATCGATATCTATTTCAGTATTTAACCCTCCGTCACATACAATAGGCCTGACAGGCACATCTGTTTTACTTTCATTTCTCCTTCCTCACCAGATTGTGAAGAAATCCCCTCCCTCCAGGTAGTTTCCTGTCTCTGGCAGCTCTGTGAAACCTCATACCACAGTTGGATTGCAGAGCTTCAGGAGGACAGATATAACTGCGCTAATCTCTCAGGCTCATTGCATGTGAACACGTCACACTCAATAAGGTTGGTATTTTATGTTTTTATTCATCACAATTGTTTATTTAGCTTGTTTTATGAATGTATACCACAAAGTGTGTGGATATTTCTTAGAAATAAGGCAGATTAAAAAAGAAAGTGTGCTGCTCAGGCATATACAGTAGTTCCCTAACACATATTCCTTCTCTTGCTTCAGATTATCTGCTGAAATGGAGAGGAAGATGTACAATTTATCAAAAAACCTTGATGTTGAGGAAGTAACAAACATGCTGTTAGATGATGCAGACCCCACACTGAATGAGGATTTAGGAGAGGAAAGTGAGATTGATTCTCATGATGAGGTGGAAGTATGTGAAGTGGATTCTGAAACAGAGCAAGATGGTGACAGTGATGAGGATGAAGATGTAGAATCTTATTATATGGGAAAAGATAAAAAAAACAATGGAACAAGAAGCCACTCCAGAAAAAACGTGGGGAGCCTCAAAACATTATTACTCACCTTCCTGCAGTTATAGGAACTGCAAGTAATGCAAAAACTGCAGTTGAATGCTGGAATAGTTTATTCACAGATGACATTCTGGACTCTATTGTCACATATACCAACCAATATATAGACATTATAAAGGACAAGTTCATCTGCAACAGAACCATCAAGGCCACAGATGAAATAGAACTGCGTGCTTTTTTTGGATTATTATACCTTGCAGGAGCTTATAGGGCAAATAGACAAAGTTTGGAGGAGCTTTGGAGTAAAGATGGGGATGGAGTTAAAAAATTTGGCCTTGTTATGTCCATAAACAGATTCAAGCTTCTAATTCGTTGCCTTCGGTTTGACGACAGAACTACCCGAACTGAACGTAAAACACATGACCGACTTGCTCCAATTCGTAATATATTCCAAAAATTTGTTGAAAATTGTTAAAAAAGCTATTGCCCTGGGGAGAATCTCACTATTGACGAAATGCTCCCTGGTTTTCGTGGTAAATGTGCCTTTCGTCAATATATTCCATCAAAGCCTAACAAATATGGAATAAAAATGTATGCCCTTGTTGATGCCAGTAAGACCTACACTTACAACCTGGAAGTTTATGCAGGAAAACAACCAGAAGGTCCTTACTGTGTCAGCAACAAACCCAGTGATGTTGTAAAAAGACTGTCTGAGCCCTTATTTGGATCGGGTCACAATATAACAGCTGACAATTGGTTTTCAAATTGTGATCTGATTGATTATCTGAAAATGCAGAAGCTTTCATATGTCGGAACTGTAAGAAAAAATAAAAAAGAATTGCCTACACAGTTTGTAAGTGTGAAAGGGAGACAACAGTACAGCAGTATGTTTGCATTCCATAATGGAAAGGTTTTGGTTTCCTATGTACCACAAGCAAAAAAAATTGTACCTCTTCTATCAACACTTCATGATGATAATGATGACATTGATCCTGGGATGGAGGCACAAAAAAACCCGGAGATAATTACATTTTATAATGCAACCAAAGGGGGTGTTGATACAGCTGATCAGATGTGCTCAACTTTCAACGTCAGCAGAAACACCAAACGCTGGCCAATGGTCATATTTTTTGCTATGTTGAATTTGGGTGGTATAAATTCACAAGTCATTTACCTTGAAAACAAGCTTGAACCACTCCGCAGATGATACTATCTGAAAAAATTGGCCCATGAACTAGTGCTTGGAGAGCTACGCAGGAGAAGTATGAAAACAATCGGTATCCCCTCTCGCCTTCAAGTTCAGCTCAAAAGATTCCGCCCAGAAGATGATAGTGAAAATTCACCACCTGCACCACCTCCCAAAAGAAGGAGATGCACCACCTGCACCACGGAAAGCGGAATCAGAAGGCTTTCTAATTATGAATGTCACAAATGTCATAATGCAATCTGCCTGACACATGCAAAAATGATGTGTAATTCTTGCTCTTTGCTCTGCAAGTGTAATTTTTCTGGGGAAACTTCAGGATCTAATTCTGATTGAATATGTGTTTAATAGTACTTAAGGTACCTTAAAATTAAGTTTGTTTCCATAAATTTTCTTTGTAGAGTTTTTTGACAGAGTCGAACTGGGGACTATTTGGCGGGAGTTTTGAAATGTTTGTATTTCAGAGTTATTAGTTTTATGTTAAGTAAATGGTTTTTTTTTTGCACCTGATTATGTGTAGTCTCTTTTATTACATCCCTATGAAGCTCACTGATCACTTTTAGAGCACTGAAATTGCAAACATTACATATTATAGGTATTTTTCTAGCCTGCGCCTGACAGTCACATTGTATGTGAACTCGTTAGAACCGATATTGTATGTGACGGAGGGTTAAAAGCCAGGGAGAGATAGGAGGCTCCTACTCCCCTCCTATCGGTGCCTCCACAACTTCATTGTAAGGGCCCGACCGTTGCCATGGTGACCCGAGGTTCTCATAACAACATCCTATGCTATGGAAAGCCCGTTAGATAATGCTCAGAACATGGTCTAAGAAGCTTGTGTCAATGCAGCACTGACAGTTATAAAGCATTGCAATACTAGTGAATTGCAAAACTTAATATCAGCAATCAGACAACTAAAAGTGAAATTCCCATAGAGGGACAGAGTAAAAAAGTTTAAAAAAAATAACAAAAAATGGTAAAAACATATTTTTTAACAATCACAAAATAAAAAAATATATATATGATGTATTTAACCCTAAATACATATTTTAATGTAAAAAAAAAAACTCCCCCCACAAAATTCTGTGACACGCCTGTGGGTTCAAGGTGCTCACCACATGTCTAGATAAATTCCTTGAGGGGTCTAACTTCCAAAATGGGGTCACTTGTGCGAACTTTCCACTGTTTAGGTACATCAGGGGCTCTTCAAATGCGACATGGCGTCGGCACTCGGTTCCAGGGAATTTCCATTCTGAGCCCTGCCGTGCACACAAACAGTAGTTTTCCCCCACATATGGAGTTTCGATGTACTCAGGAGAAATTGCACAACTTATTTAGGGGTCCATTTTCTTCTGTTACCCTTGTGAAAATAAATAAAATTGGGACTAAATTAACATTTTTGTGACAAAAAGTAAAATGCTCATTTTTTCCTTCCACATTGCTTTAATTCTTATGAAGCATCTGAAGAGTTATTAAACTTCTTGAGTATGGTTTTGAGCACTTTGAGGGGTGCAGTATTTAGAATGATGTCACTTTGGGGTATTTTCTATCATATAGGTCCCCCAAAGTCACTTCAATGTGATGTGGTCACAAAAAAAATGGTTTTGTAAATTTTGCTGTAAAAATTAAAAATTGCCGTTCAACTTACAACAAAAGCTTTTAAAGTTCTCTAGTCCGCAGGATTGTGCCCAGTAAACCACATGCACTGTCAGGTGGGTGCCGTTACACTGATTAAAATGATACCTTTGTTGATGAAATCCGTGCTGTGGTTCTTTTATAATCTTTATTTTCATTTATGACGTGATGAGATGCTCGGGCTTTGGGGCGAGCTTTTGGGGAGGGGCTTGTGCTCTGCTTATGTATTCCTATGTCTGCCTTCTGACAGGTCACTGTGCCTTCAGTGACCTGCCTACTATTTTAAATGCTGCATGTGTAATTGTGTTCCAAACCTGAAATTTACATGCAGAAAAACGGCCCCTCTGCCTGCGCATGCGCAGCAGCATCTCTCTGTTGTCTCTCTTTCTCCTCCAGCAAAATGGCACCGCTAGCGGCACTTGCGCAGTAACATCTATCGGCAAGCAATATGGCACCGCTGTCCACAACAGAGACTGCACATGCGTTAATGGGGGCAGCGATTTTCTGCATGTAAATTTCAGGTTTGGAACACAATTACACATGCAGCATTTAAAATAGTAGGCAAGTCACTGAAGGCACAGTGACCTGTCAGAAGGCAGACATAGGAATACATAAGCAGAGCACAAGATAAAGCCCCTCCCCAAAGGCCCGTCCCAAAGCACGAACATTTCATTATGTCAGAAATGAAAATAAAGATTAAAAGAACCACAGCATGGATTTCATCAACATAGGTATTATCAGTGTAATGGCATCCACCTGACAGTGTATGTGGTTTACTGGGCACAATCCTGCTGACAGGTGCACTTTAACAAAATAACTATGCTTCAAAAGTGATGCAGATGTAAAGTAGACATATGGGAAATGTTATTTTTTTACTTTTTTGTGTAATATAATTCTCTGGTTTAAGGACATAAGAATTAAATTTTGAAATTGTGAAATTTTCAAAATTTTCGCCAAATTTCCGATATCTTCACAAATAAACGCAAGTCATATCGATCAAAATTTACCACTACCATGAAATACAATATGTCATGAAAACACAATCTCAGAATCACTGGGACCCGTTGAAGCATTTTAGAGTTATTACTAGAGATGAGAGAACATGTTCGGAAAAGGTTTGGTTTTCTCAAATTCGGCATGAACATTGCACGGATTCGTGATCGGACACCAAGGTTTTACTGAAAATCGTCCCAATTCAGGAAAAGTGCGGTAAATGATTGTTTTTTCACTACTGTATTTTTTATGACATTGGCTAGGATAGTGGTGCTGTATAATGAGCGGGGGAGACGTGTTTGATGAGGGGAGGGGTGGGGAGACGTCAGAGTAGCGGCAGGCTGCTAATATTAATTTTTCTTTCTTAACTTAATGTGTGCAGATTCCGGCAAGCTAATCAAGGTGCAGCAACCATCCACAATGTCCAGACACAAGGGCTTGTGCCATTGACTGCTGAAGTCCCTCTCCATATAAAGAGCAAACATGTTGTTTTAGCACCATTTCGTCAGTGTAACAGTGCAGAAAGGCAGGTCCTGTTACTGCTCCTGGATACTGATAGATTGAGATAGTTAGCTAGGCGGTTGCTTCTAAGTCGAATAGTTTAGATAGATAGTATCCTGCTTGGCTGTGAAATCGACCTTCTAGCAGATTAATAGTTTTTGCTATTAGTGCTGTCCAGACAGAGACAGCAGGCCACATTTCAGCATAGAACTCTGTTGTGCTGATATTCTGCTCCATGCAGGAGTACACCTTTGAAACTCAATTTTTTTTCTGTTACTACTGTGCTACATAAAGCAAGCTACATCTGAGCTTGTAATTCTTTTGCCCTGAGGTTCAGCTGTATCCAGGGCTCCACAGTAGTGATGAGCGAGCACTAAAATGCTCGGGTACTCGTTACTTGGATCGAGTAAATCGTAATGCTCGCGTGCTCGACTCGAGTAACGAGCCCAATGTAAGTCAATGGGAAACCCGAGCATTTTTCCGGCGACCCGCCCGGAGGTCTGGAAAGGCCTAAAAATTGGTGAAATCGATGGAAACAGTGCTGGAATTACAAGGGAACAGCAGGGGGAAGAAACCTGGAAACATCTCTGAATTCCAGGTCACTGCTGTGAACAATGTTGTCAGAGTAATACATCACTTTTACGGACTGACAATAAAACATACAAAAACAAAGCTAAAATGGATTTTCCTTGAAGAAATGTTCGGAAATATTCTTTTCAGGGTAATGATTTGTATATAAGACAAAATAAATAACCAAAAACAAAAATGCTTCACACCTTGATCTATGTTCACATGTAGTGTTTTTGATGCCTTTTTGCACTTTTGCTTTGCTTGCGAAGGTGAAAAATACATTCACCACTTAATGTAATTTTAACATTTTACTACCTTATCTGGCCATATGGTTTGTTAGAAATGATCAGACACATCCTGTTTCATTTATGAAAGAGGGACTCTGAAAGTCACAAAGCCTATTTTTACAGGGCCATCAGGTGGCCCTCACTATTGTTAAAGGGCCAGCAGTCGGCCCTCACTATTGCTAAAGGGCCATCAGTTGGCTATGCTTTGCATTGCCGTATTTTGCCACTGCAATTTAATGCATCCATCTGAGGTGGTCAAATTTTTTTTCTCGTTTATATTCTTTAAAGTTTGAAATTTGGATGTTCAGCAGGAGGATCTCACAATTTATGGATGTCCAACAGGCAGCCCTCACAATTTATAAAGTGTCAGTAGGCAGCCTCCACTATTTTTAGAGGGCCAGCAGGCATCTTTGGGGACAGATGAGACCAAGATAGAGCTTTTTGGTAACGCACATCATTCAACTGTTTACCGTACATGGAATGTGGATTACAATAAAAGAACATATTACTTTTAGTCAACTATGGTGGAGATTCAAAGATATTTAGAGGTTGTTTTGCTGACTCTGGCTCAGCATGCATTGACTGGGTGCAAGGCATAATGAAATGAGAAGATTCCCAATGGATTTTGGTTTGCAATGAAGTGCCCAGTGTCGTAAAACTGAATTTGCATCCTAGGTCATGGGTCTTCCAGCAGGACAATGCCCCCAAACATAATTCAAGAAGCACCCTGAAATGGATGGAAACAAAGCACTGGAGAGTTCTGAAGTGGTAATTCCAGCTCCTGGAGCGTTAAGTCTTTCACCACTAGCTCTTACATACAGAAGCTACAAAGAAATTGAAATCAGTATCAATGTAGAATAGATTTTACTTTTCAGCATGGATTATAATACAATAATCCCTGACTAGATGCCTTTAAGATGCTAACTAGTGTTGAGCGAGCACTAAAATGTGGCTGCTGGGTCAGACGAAGGCCAGGAGACAGGTCCCGGGGAACTGACAGAAGACGTGGCAGTTTCGTCTATTCTGGTCACGTCCAGTCAGGGGTTTCAGGCGGCATTAGAGACTGACGACAGCCTGAAAGCTATTAAGGAGCAGGCGGCATAGCCTCCCTCACACTCAGACCTCGAGCTGGTGGTCTGGAACCAAGGACGGCTATACCGGGTAACGGTCCAGTGAGATTCACAGGAGGTGTGGACCAGGGACCGACAGTTAGTGGTATCCTATCTGTTCAAGGTGGAGTTGTTGCGGATGGCGCATGAGATTCTGATGGCCGGACATTTAGGGACCAATAAGACCAAGGCCAGGTTAGCCCAGCATTTCTACTGGCCAAGGATGGGGGCCGAGGTGGCTGCCTACTGCCTGTCGTGTGACACCTGTCAGAGGGTGGGGAAGGCAGAGCGGTGCCCAAAAGCTCCACTGGTAACTCTGCCCATCATTGAAGAGCCTTTCAGGAGGGTAGCTGTGGATTTAGTTGGCCCGATGGCCACTGCCAGCAGCTCCGGGAAATGCTTCATGCTGATGGTAGTAGACTATGCCACCCGGTACCCGGAAGTGGTAGCCTTGTCGTCCATTCATGCCAACAAGGTGGCCACCGCCTTACTGGCAATTTTCTCCTGAGTGGGTTTTCCCCAGGAAATGCTCACCAACCGGGAGACCCAGCTCATGTCGCAGAGCTGATGGAGTCCCTTTGTAAGCAAATACAGGTGCAACATCTGGTGACCAGCCCAAACCTCCCACAGACCAATGACCTGTGCGAACGGTTCAATGGCACCCTGAAGCAGATGCTTAAGATGTTGGTCGAATCCCACGGGCGCAACTGATCACTTTTAGAGCACTGAAATTGCAAACATTACATATTATAGGTATTTTTCTAGCCTGCGCCTGACAGTCACATTGTATGTGAACTCGTTAGAACCGATATTGTATGTGACGGAGGGTTAAAAGCCAGGGAGAGATAGGAGGCTCCTATCTCTCCCTGGCACGAACATTTCATTATGTCAGAAATGAAAATAAAGATTAAAAGAACCACAGCATGGATTTCATCAACATAGGTATCATCAGTGTAATGGCATCCACCTGACAGTGTATGTGGTTTACTGGGCACAATCCTGCTGACAGGTGCACTTTAACAAAATAACTATGCTTCAAAAGTGATGCAGATGTAAAGTAGACATACAGTACAGACCAAAAGTTTGGACACACCTTCTCATTTAAAGATTTTTCTGTATTTTCATGACTATAAAAATTGTACATTCACACTGAAGGCATCAAAACTATGAATTAACACATGTGGAATTATATACTTAACAAAAAAGTGTGAAACAACTGAAAATATGTCTTATATTCTAGGTTCTTCAAAGTAGCCACCTTTTGCTTTGTTGACTGCTTTGCACACTCTTGGCATTCTCTTGATGAGCTTCAAGAGGTAGTCACCGGAAATCGTCTTCCAACAATCTTGAAGGAGTTCCCAGAGATGCTTAGCACTTGTTGGCCCTTTTGCCTTCACTCTGCGGTCTAGCTCTCCCCAAACCATCTCGATTGGGTTCAGGTCTGGTGACTGTGGAGGCCAGGTCATCTGGCTTAGCACCCCATCACTCTCCTGCTTGGTCAAATAGCCCTTACACAGCCTGGAGGTGTGTTTGGGGTCATTGTCCTGTTGAAAAATAAATGATGGTCCAACTAAACCGAAACCGGATGGAATAGCATGCCGCTGCAAGATGCTGTGGTAGCCATGCTGGTTCAGTATGCCTTCAATTTTGAATAAATCCCCAACAGTGTCACCAGCAAAGCACCCCCACACCATCATACCTCCTCATCCATGCTTCACGGTGGGAACCAGGCATGTAGAGTCCATCCGTTCACCTTTTCTGCGTCGCACAAAGACACGGTGGTTGGAACCAAAGATCTCAAATTTGGACTCATCAGACCAAAGCACAGATTTCCACTGGTCTAATGTCCATTCCTTGTGTTCTTTAGCCCAAACAAGTCTCTTCTGCTTGTTGCCTATCCTTAGCAGTGGTTTCCTAGCAGCTTTTTTACCATGAAGGCCTTCTGCACAAAGTCTCCTCTTAACAGCTGTTGTAGAGATGTGTCTGCTGCTAGAACTCTGTGTGGCATTGACCTGGTCTCTAATCTGAGCTGCTGTTAACCTGCGATTTCTGAGGCTGGGGACTCGGATAAACTTATCCTCAGAAGCAGAGGTGACTCTTGGTCTTCCTTTCCTGGGGCGGTCCTCATGTGAGCCAGTTTCTTTGTAGCGCTTGATGGTTTTTGCAACTGCACTTGGGGACACTTTCAAAGTTTTCCCAATTTTTCAGACTGACTGACCTTCATTTCTTAAAGTAATGATGGCCACTCGTTTATCTTTACTTAGCTGCTTTTTTCTTGCCATAATACAAATTCTAACAGTCTATTCAGTAGGACTATCAGCTGTGTATCCACCTGACTTCTGCACAACACAACTGATGGTCCCAACCCCATTTATAAGGCAAGAAATCCCACTTATTAAACCTGACAGGGCACAACTGTGAAGTGAAAACCATTTCCGGTGACTACCTCTTGAAGCTCATCAAGAGAATGCCAAGAGTGTGCAAAGCAGTCATCAAAGCAAAAGGTGGCTACTTTGAAGAACCTAGAATATAAGACATATTTTCAGTTGTTTCACACTTTTTTGTTAAGTATATAATTCCACATCTGTTAATTCATAGTTTTGATGCCTTCAGTGTGAATGTATAATTTTCATAGTCATAAAAATACAGAAAAATCTTTAAATGAGAAGGTGTGTCCAAACTTTTGGTCTGTACTGTATGGGAAATGTTATTTTTTTACTTTTTTGTGTAATATAATTCTCTGGTTTAAGGACATAAGAATTAAATTTTGAAATTGTGAAATTTTCAAAATTTTCGCCAAATTTCCGATATCTTCACAAATAAACGCAAGTCATATCGATCAAAATTTACCACTACCATGAAATACAATATGTCATGAAAACACAATCTCAGAATCACTGGGACCCGTTGAAGCATTTTAGAGTTATTACTAGAGATGAGAGAACATGTTCGGAAAAGGTTTGGTTTTCTCAAATTCGGCATGAACATTGCACGGATTCGTGATCGGACACCAAGGTTTTACTGAAAATCGTCCCAATTCAGGAAAAGTGCGGTAAATGATTGTTTTTTCACTACTGTATTTTTTATGACATTGGCTAGGATAGTGGTGCTGTATAATGAGCGGGGGAGACGTGTTTGATGAGGGGAGGGGTGGGGAGACGTCAGAGTAGCGGCAGGCTGCTAATATTAATTTTTCTTTCTTAACTTAATGTGTGCAGATTCCGGCAAGCTAATCAAGGTGCAGCAACCATCCACAATGTCCAGACACAAGGGCTTGTGCCATTGACTGCTGAAGTCCCTCTCCATATAAAGAGCAAACATGTTGTTTTAGCACCATTTCGTCAGTGTAACAGTGCAGAAAGGCAGGTCCTGTTACTGCTCCTGGATACTGATAGATTGGAATAGTTAGCTAGGCGGTTGCTTCTAAGTCGAATAGTTTAGATAGATAGTATCCTGCGTGGCTGTGAAATCGACCTTCTAGCAGATTAATAGTTTTTGCTATTAGTGCTGTCCAGACAGAGACAGCAGGCCACATTTCAGCATAGAACTCTGTTGTGCTGATATTCTGCTCCATGCAGGAGTACACCTTTGAAACTCAATTTTTTTTCTGTTACTACTGTGCTACATAAAGCAAGCTACATCTGAGCTTGTAATTCTTTTGCCCTGAGGTTCAGCTGTATCCAGGGCTCCACAGTAGTGATGAGCGAGCACTAAAATGCTCGGGTACTCGTTACTTGGATCGAGTAAATCGTAATGCTCGGGTGCTCGACTCGAGTAACGAGCCCAATGTAAGTCAATGGGAAACCCGAGCATTTTTCCGGCGACCCGCCCGGAGGTCTGGAAAGGCCTAAAAATTGGTGAAATCGATGGAAACAGTGCTGGAATTACAAGGGAACAGCAGGGGGAAGAAACCTGGAAACATCTCTGAATTCCAGGTCACTGCTGTGAACAATGTTGTCAGAGTAATACATCACTTTTACGGACTGACAATAAAACATACAAAAACAAAGCTAAAATGGATTTTCCTTGAAGAAATGTTCGGAAATATTCTTTTCAGGGTAATGATTTGTATATAAGACAAAATAAATAACCAAAAACAAAAATGCTTCACACCTTGATCTATGTTCACATGTAGTGTTTTTGATGCCTTTTTGCACTTTTGCTTTGCTTGCGAAGGTGAAAAATACATTCACCACTTAATGTAATTTTAACATTTTACTACCTTATCTGGCCATATGGTTTGTTAGAAATGATCAGACACATCCTGTTTCATTTATGAAAGAGGGACTCTGAAAGTCACAAAGCCTATTTTTACAGGGCCATCAGGTGGCCCTCACTATTGTTAAAGGGCCAGCAGTCGGCCCTCACTATTGCTAAAGGGCCATCAGTTGGCTATGCTTTGCATTGCCGTATTTTGCCACTGCAATTTAATGCATCCATCTGAGGTGGTCAAATTTTTTTTCTCGTTTATATTCTTTAAAGTTTGAAATTTGGATGTTCAGCAGGAGGATCTCACAATTTATGGATGTCCAACAGGCAGCCCTCACAATTTATAAAGTGTCAGTAGGCAGCCTCCACTATTTTTAGAGGGCCAGCAGGCATCTTTGGGGACAGATGAGACCAAGATAGAGCTTTTTGGTAACGCACATCATTCAACTGTTTACCGTACATGGAATGTGGATTACAATAAAAGAACATATTACTTTTAGTCAACTATGGTGGAGATTCAAAGATATTTAGAGGTTGTTTTGCTGACTCTGGCTCAGCATGCATTGACTGGGTGCAAGGCATAATGAAATGAGAAGATTCCCAATGGATTTTGGTTTGCAATGAAGTGCCCAGTGTCGTAAAACTGAATTTGCATCCTAGGTCATGGGTCTTCCAGCAGGACAATGCCCCCAAACATAATTCAAGAAGCACCCTGAAATGGATGGAAACAAAGCACTGGAGAGTTCTGAAGTGGTAATTCCAGCTCCTGGAGCGTTAAGTCTTTCACCACTAGCTCTTACATACAGAAGCTACAAAGAAATTGAAATCGGTATCAATGTAGAATAGATTTTACTTTTCAGCATGGATTATAATACAATAATCTCTGACTAGATGCCTTTAAGATGCTAACTAGTGTTGAGCGAGCACTAAAATGCTCGGGTGCTCGAAGCTCGGGCCGAGCTCGCCGTGATACTCGTGTGCTCGACCCGAGCAGCGAGCCCAATGTTAGTCTATGGGAGACTCGAGCATTTTTGCGGTGGCATCCCCAGCAGTCTTTTAAAAGCCTAACAAGTGCCCAAAACGATAGTGACAGTGCTCAAATGACATGGGGACAGCATGGGGATCGCCCCAGGAAGCATTTCTGACCCCCAGGTCACTGCTGTCAACAACGTGGTCAGAGGTATTAAGCCACTTTTACAGGCTCACAATAAAACGTTCAAAAACGAAAGTGAAACTTTTTTCCTATGAAATATGTTAAGGAACATCCTTTCCATGGTAAAGACTTGTGTATAAGTTAAAATAAATGACCAAAAACAAAAATACTCCTCCACACCTTCGGCTATGTTCACAAGTAGCATTTTTTATGCGGTTTTTGCACTTTTGTATTGCTTTCAACTATGACAAATGCATTCACAGTGAAATGTCATTTTAACATTTTACAACCTTATCTGGCCATGTGCTGTGTGACACATGCATAAAGTGCTGAAAAGACAAGGGAACAGCATGGGGAAGACCCCTGGAAGCATCTCTGACTCCCAGGTCACTGTCTAAAAGTGTGCCCATCATAAGTGATCCTTACCGCATCAGAAGATGCAGACTTGCAACTATCCCCATGCAAGTTCTAGTCCCAGGGCAGTGTTCAATTGTACCTCCCCCATTCCTTGCAATACAAGCTCAAGTATGCAGCCTGCCACCCACCCACCCCCAGGCTGCAATACCATACTGCTTGCTTGCTTGAACTTGAAATTGGGCCTTTTAGGCATGTGGAGGCGGAATCTGGCCACCACGTCATGGCTTTGTTGGCGGCCTGGAATCCATACTCAGTCCCCAGCCGCCCTGCGGCCGGGTGTCCACACACGGTCCCCAGCTGCCTGGGGGCAGCCGGGTGTCCATAAACGGTCCCTAGCCGCCCCTATTTCTCCTTGAAACATCCCCCCACACACTTTTCTTAGCCCGGCCTGCTTTAGGCAGCATTGGACGAGCCCACCAGAGAACCAGACTCCTTCGGTGGGCCCTGACTTCTCCATCGGTGGAGTTGAGAGTGCCAAGGTGAGGAGCATGATGATGATGATAGAAGTTAGCATCTGCTATGTTTTCTTTTAATGCAAGTGTAAGTGTGCAGCCTGCCACCCACCCACCCCCAGACTGCAATTCCATACTGCTAGTTGCACTTGAAATGGGGCCTTTTAGTTTGGAGGAGGCCGAAGCTGGCCACTACCTCATAGCTGCTTCGGCAGCGAGGTATACATACTCAGTCCCCAGCCGCCCATATTTGTCCTGGTGTGCCTTATACATAAGATTAAGCGCGTATGCCAAAACATTACCTGTGCCCTCCCCAGTGCATTTAGTGGGAAGGAGATCCTATTCCGCTGTAGTGTGTGCAAGCCAAACCCCTGTTCATGGTACATGCGAAGATGCCTCCCACCTTGCACCTGTCGTTGCAGACTTGCAACTATCCCCATTCAAGTCCTTGTCCCAGGGCAGTGTTCAATTGTACCTCTCCCATTCCTTGCAATGCAAGCGCAAGTATGCAGCCTGCCACCCACCCACTCCCACGCTGCAATACCATACTGCTTGCATGTTTGCACTTTAAATTGGGCCTTTTAGGCATGTGGAGGCGGAATCTGGCCACCACGCCATGGCTGTGTCGGCGGCCTGGTATCCATACTCAGTCCCCAGCCGCCTGGTGGCCGGGTGTCCCCGCTTGCTCCCCAGCCACCAGGGGGTGGCCGGGTGTCCATACTCGGTCCCCAGCCACCCCTATTTGTCCCGGTAACCTTTCCCACACTTTTCTTAGCCTGGCCTGCTTTAGGGCAGCATTGGCCGAGCCCACCGGACTATCAGACTCCTCCGGTGGGCCCTGGCTTCTCCATCAGGGGAGTTGAGAGTGCCAAGGTGAGGAGCATGATGAGGATGATAGAAGTTAGCATCTGCTTTGTTTTGTTGTAATGCAAGCGCATGTATGTAGTAGCGGCTAGGCCTGAGGTGGTCAGCGTTTTGGCGCATATCTTACCTCCTCCGAGGATTGCTGGATGTTTTCCTGCTACTATCCAAGTTCTATGACTCCCGTTAAAACAAAGCTTCAGGTGATAAATGATGGATGAGGTAGTGGCAAAGGAGAAAGAGCAGGAGGAACAGGGACCATTCACATCAATATCAGGCCAGTCAACCAGATATGTCTTGTAGGATATGTTTCTGTAACAAAAGGAGCGGTTCGGCTACACAGTTATAGGGCATACAGTGAGTGCAATGCCTACCAAAAAGTTCGAGCCACTCCAATGCCCCTTGGAAATGACGTGGAGGTCAGAGGGCGTTAACTAAACCTTTTTTTCCATTTATAGCAACTGGGCACTGTTGGCCTAAGCAGTGAATGGAAGGCTTTCCAAAAATTATGAGGAACTGCAATGCCCCTTACAAGAGCCATGTGTGGCACCCCAGGGGTCTGGTCACCACAGTAATAGAGATATTACATCGGAGAGCAAGTGGGAGGTTTCCTGGTCAGGATCCCTTAAATATGCAACATCCTCCTGCCCCAATCCTGGGAGGGGAGAATTCTGCCCTTATAAACTGGATCTGGGGCGGGGTTGAGTGAGTCAGAGAACAGTCAGAGTCAGAGTGAGAGCAAGGGAAAGTAACAGCAAGGAGCTTTGTAGGAGCTAGGAGCTAAAGACCAGGGGCTGGAAGCTGAGCAGAGCTCGCCCTGGCAGAAGACAATAGGAACCGGACACAGGAGTCCGAAGCTGTGAGGACTTATATATATCCAGCAGCAGAAACCAGCCGGCAGGGGATTTCAGGTCCTCTGGCCATAGAAGCCCGGAGGCTCAGTCACAAGCAAGGGACCAGCACCGCCGTCGTGGAGCGGAGGCTAACAGAAGGCCCCAAGTCACCAGCCATACGGGTGAGCACTACACGGTACACTCAGGGACGTGGGCTACTTCTACCCGCTTACAGCAAGGTAGCCAGGAAGAGTGCAGACAGACGGGGAGGCCTACAACTCCACCTGGCCAGGGGAACTCCTGCTTGCTCACAGACTGACCAGGCCTCTTATGCTAGCCAGTACTCCCGGGAGGGTCTACCTTATAATCATCAGTAAAGACCCTGAACTGCACTGCAAAGACTCTGAGTCATTCCTGCTGCGCTCGTGCACCATCACCCCCATCATCCACACTCACTGCCCTGAGGCTATTCTCCTCCCGAGGGGAGTTATCCCATTCTATGCTGCGCACACAACACCAGCCTCAGCGGTCTGCCTCGCAGCGGTGGTACTCCCTGACCGTAATCCACGGGTGGCGCAGTCGGACAATTAACCTCAAAACCTAAGAAAGACTGCTACTGGTTTGACCAGCCTGAGCCACGGGACCGGGTCACTGCCACGGAGACTACAGACCCCAGAGACCCGGCACCAGGTATCCCACACATGTGTACACATGGCCCAGGGGGCGCGTCACATGCAGTACAGCATATTACAAACATAAGTCCCATTATTGGGGAGTGGGTGTCCCATAGTATTTGCTTATGCTTTCCCAGCAAAAGCTGCCAAAAATTAGGAAAGAGCAACTTGCAATGCCCCTTACAAGAGCCATGCAGTACAACATATTACAAACATAAGTCCCATTATTGGGGAGTGGGTGTCCCATAGTATTTGCTTATGCTTTCCCAGCAAAAGCTGCCAAAAATTAGGAAAGAGCAACTTGCAATGCCCCTTACAAGAGCCATGCAGTACAACATATTACAAACATAAGTCCCATTATTGGGGAGTGGGTGTCCTATAGTATTTGCTTATGCTTTCCCAGCAAAAGCTGCCAAAAATTAGGATGGAGCAACTTGCAATTCCCCTTGCAAGAGCCATGCAGTACAGCATATTACAAACATAAGTCCCATTATTGGGGAGTGGGTGTCCCATAGTATTTGCTTATGCTTTCCCAGCAAAAGCTGCCAAAAATTAGGACAGAGCAACTTGCAATGCCCCTTACAAGAGCCATGCAGTACAGAATATTACAAACATAAGTCCCATTATTGGGGAGTGGGTGTCCCATGGTATTTGCTTATGCTTTCCCAGCAAAAGCTGCCAAAAATTAGGACGGAGCAACTTGCAATGCCCCTTACAAGAGCCATTCAGTACAGCATATTACAAACATAAGTCCCATTATTGGGGAGTGGGTGTCCCATAGTATTTGCTTATGCTTTCCCAGCAAAAGCTGCCAAAAATTAGGACGGAGCAACTTGCAATGCCCCTTACAAGAGCCATGCAGTACAGCATATTACAAACATAAGTCACATTATTGGAGAGTGGGTGTTCCATAGTATTTGCTTAAGCTTTCCCAGCAAAAGCTGCCAAAAATTAGGATGGAGCAACTTGCAATGCCCCTTACAAGAGCCATGCAGTACAGCATATTACAAACATAAGTCCCATTAATGGGGAGCAGGTGTCCCATGGTATTTGCTTATGCTTTCCCAGCAAAAGCTGCCAAAAATTAGGACAGAGCAACTGAGCAATGCCCCTTACAAGAGCCATGCAGTACAGCATATTACAAACATAAGTCCCATTATTGGGGAGTGGGTGTCCCATATTATTTGCTTATGCTTTCCCAGCAAAAGCTGCCAAAAATTAGGACGGAGCAACTTGCAATGCCCCTTACAAGAGCCATGCAGTACTGCATATTACAAACATAAGACCCATTATTGGGGAGTGGGTGTCCCATAGTATTTGCTTATGCTTTCCCAGCAAAAGCTGCCAAAAATTAGGACAGAGCAACTTGCAATGCCCCTTACAAGAGCCATGCAGTACAGCATATTACAAACATAAGTCCCATTATTGGGGAGTGGGTGTCCCATAGTATTTGCTTATGCCTTGCAAGCAAAAGCTGCCAAAAATTAGGACAGAGCACCTTGCAATGCTGGCACCCTGGTGGTATAGTGGTGGTGGAGGCTGAGGATAAGGAGAAGAAGATTAAACAGCCGAAACGAGGAAGCGTATACCCATGTGTGGGTGTGAAGCGGTGCATGTGAATACACCTCCCGAAATAACACAGTGGATTTGACTTTATGTTACTCTGCTGTCATTTGGTGGTGATGAGAAGTCTGGCCCAATCCAGCCCTTGTTCATTTTGATAAGGGTCAGCTTGTCAGCATTGTCAGTTGACAGGCAAGTGCGCTTATCAGTTATAATTCCCCCAGCGGCACTAAAAACACGCTCCGATAACACGCTAGCGGCAGGGCAGGCCAGGACCTCCAAGGCGTACAGAGCGAGTTCATTCCAAGTGTCCAGCTTGGAAGCCCAATAATTAAAAGGCACAGAGGAATCACGGAGGATGCTGGTACGATCGGCAAGGTACTCCCTCACCATCTTTTGAAACTTTCCACTCCTTGTGAGAGTACCCCGCGCCTCAGGGCCTGTAAGCTGGGCGGGTGTCAGAAAACTGTCACAGAATGTTGACAGTGTTCCCCTGCCTCTGCTGGATTGGAGTTGCATCTCTCTCGCCTGTACGCCTTGGTTGGGCAACGAACTGTGACCTCTGCCGCTAGCGTGTTCAGATGGGAATTTTTTTCAGAGTTCTGCAGCAAGGGCCTTCTGGTATTGCCCCATTTTTGTAGACCTCTCCACCTCAGGAATAAGAGAGTGAAAGTTCTCCTTGTAGCGGGGGTCTACAAGTGTCACCAACCAGTAATGACTGTCACCCAACATTTTGACAACGCGAGGGTCACGGTTAAGGCAGCGTAACATAAAGTCAGCCATGCGTGCCAGACTGGTAACGGGCAAGATTTCCGTGTCCTCACCAAGATGACGACTGACCATGCTCTCCTCCTCCTCTTCCTCCTCCCCCCTGTCCTCAGGCCACCCACGCTGAACCGACGGTATGACACTTGTTCAGGTACTACCGTCTACATCGCATGATAGCAGCTCCTGTTCTTCCTCCTCCTCCTCCTCCTCTCCCTCATTGTCCCCCAATGCACGTTGGGATGAGATGAGGCTGGGCTGTGTGTAATCGCCCGCTACGGCTTCTTGATCCATCTCATCATACTCTGGCTGCAATGCCTCCTCTTCTCTGCAGAGAGCGTTGCAAAAGACAGACAAGTGGGATGCTGACACTAATGATGGCGTCATCGCCACTCACCATCTTGGTGGCCTCCTCAAAGTTTGTCAGGATGGTACATATGTCAGACATCCAGGTCCACTCCTGAGGTCTTATGTGTGGAGTCTGACCTGAATATCGACGGCCTTGTTGCAGCTGGTACTCCACAACTGCTCTCTTCTGCTCACAAATCCTTTACAACATGTGGAGGGTAGAGTTCCAACGTGTGGGGACATCACACACCAGTCGGTGTGCCGGAAGCTGCAAACGCTGCTGCAACACAGCAAGGGCGGCGGAAGCTGTAGCCGACTTGCGAAAATGAGCTGACAGGCGGCGTACTTTCACGAGCAGATCTGGCAACTCGGGGTAGATTTAAGAAACCGCTGAACCACGAGGTTAAGCACATGAGCCAGGCATGGTATGTGTGTGATCTCACCTCGCCTCAGAGCCGCCACCAGGTTACGGCCATTGTCACACACGACCATGCCTGGATGTAGGTTCAGCGGTCTCAGCCACAGATCTGCCTGCTCTTTCACAGCTGCCCACAACTCACAAGCAGTGTGAGGTTTATCACCTAAGCTTATGAGTTTCAGCACAGCCTGTTGCCGCTTGGCGGAGGCAGTACTGCAATGCTTCCAGCTTGTAACTGATGTGATATCTGAGATGGAGGCTGAACATGAGGAGGAGGAGGAGGAGGATGCACAGGAGCTGTACACTGTGGGGGTCAACTCTGACTGACATAGGGCCCACAATCCTCGGTGTGGGGAGGATGTGTTCCGTCCCAAGGTCCAACTGGGTCCCGGCTTCCACTATGTTTACCCAGTGTGCCGTCAGAGAGATGTACCGTCCCTGGCCACAAGCACTTGTCCACGTGTCCGTTGTCAGGTGGACTCTCCCAGTAACTGTGTTGTTGAGGGCACGGCAGATGCTTTGGGACACGTGCTTGTGTAGTGCGGGGATGGCACACCGGGCAAAATAGTGTCGGCTGGGGACCGAGTACCGAGTGACGGCCACCGCCATAAGATTGCGGGAGGATTCCGCCTCCACCAGCCTAAAAGGCAGCATTTCCAATGCAAGCAGTCGTGAAATGTGCGAATTTAGGACTGTGGCCTGTGGGGCATTAGCTGCGAATTTCCGCTTTCGTTCAAAGGTCTGGGATATGGACAATTGAACGCTGCGGTGGGACGTGGACGTGGACGTTGATGCTGTTTCTTGAGAAACTGCCATAACAAGTGAAGACTGAGAGGAGGGGGCATCTTTACATGCAGTATGGACAGGGGATTGCCTTGCACACACAACAGGGGGTTCTATTGCATGCACAACAGTGGAAGAAGCAGTGGTGACACCCGCTGACACTGGTCGTGGACCCTGGGTTTCGCCCCACAAAGTCGGGTGCTTTGCTGCCATGTGCCTGATCATGCTGGTGGTGGTCAGGCTGGTAGTTTTGTCACCCCTGCTGATGCTGGCATGGCAGGTGGAACATATGACCATTTTGGGGTTATCAGCAGAGTCTTTAAAAAAATTCCAGACTCTGGAAGACCTACCGCTTGTACTGGCAACGTCCCTCGTGTTGGTGTTACGGGGAACGGTTGCCTGCCTTCTGTCTGCGGCCACCACACTGCTTCTTCCTGCCTGTTGAGGTACTCTGCCTCCCTCCCCCTGTGGGCTGCTGGCCTCACTCTGCATGTCCTCCTTCCACCTTGGGTCAGTTACTAGATCATCCACCACCTCCTCCTCTTCCACTTGCGCACCACGATCCTCCTCCTCACTTCCTGGCAATTGTGTCTCGTCATCGTCCACCTCTTGTGACAGATTGCCAACGTCGACTTCCTGTGGCCGTGGCTGTTCAAATATTTGGGCATCGCAACATGGGATCTCCTCTTCCACCACTTCAAGCGTATCAGGCGAGGGGCCCAAATATGGAAATGGACCAGTGAACAGCTCTTCAGAGTGTCCAAGTGTGGGATCACTTGCTGTCTGACGACTAGTGTTGAGCCACCCCCGTAGTGTTCGAGTTCGGTTCGGTTCGTCGAACACCCGTGTGTTCGCCGAACTGTTCGTCGAACACCTTCGAACACCGTTAAAACCAATGGCAGGCAAACAAAAACACATAGAAACACATAGAAAACACCTTCAAAGGTGTCCAAAAGCTGACAAACTGCTCAGAAGACACAACTAACACATGGAAAAGTGACAAGTACATATAGTCATGCGAAAAGAAAAGAGGTGGAGGAGTAAAAGGAGGGGGAGACACAGATATAGGCATGTCATGCCCTTCTAAAATCCAAAAAGTGAGAAGCCGACACGTTCAGTCCGCTCCTGCCCGTGCCACCTCCGCGTCGCCGGGTTTGTGCCAGAGCCGCGGTGAACCCTGACGGCCAGCCCCCCTCTCCCAATACTGGTGCCTGTCCGCTGGTGGGTCGAGCGAGCCCCCCTGTGGTGGAGGCAGCTCTAAGCTTTTTAATTTAAATTGTCTCTCTAATTTGAATGAATACACTTTAAATCCATTTACAAGGATCTATTGGAGGGCAAGTCTCATGCCAGCAGCCGCGTAATTCCAGCTCCAGTAGCGTCCACTAAAGTTGCTGCAGTTAAAAAGCTTTTATAAGGATCGAGCTCGGCTGTCCACCGCAAGGCATCCTACTGCCAGTCCCAGCCCCTATGCCTTGGGGTGCCTCCTGATGCTCTTCACTGAGTATCCCGTGGTCCCGAAGCATTTCCTTTGAAAAAATTAAGTGTCCAAACTACAGGTGGTGTAGCTTGCTTAACAGCCGGGATAATCCGCTGACTAGCAGACACTGCTACTAGGCACAAAGTATTTCCTGGGCTAGATGCAGTTAAAAATTTGTAATTAGATACTCTCGTTGGATGCTGAGAAAGCATTCCATAGAGTCTCCTGGCACGCCATATATGATTCTCTTAAAAAGCTTGGGGTAGGGGTCTAGGGGACCCTTTTATAGCCAAAATCACGGCCCTGTATCGCAATACGTCACCTAGGCTGAAGATAAATGGAACTGTAGCACCCTGAGGGCTCGGTTGCTACAGAGGTATTGCACCTCACCCAGAGGTGTGATATCTCACTCTCAGGTAAGGATGTAGTGTGGATCAGGACCCGACACCTGCATGCATTACACCACATTGCCGTGGGGCAGGGCGACCAATATGCCCCTGAGATGGGCACGACAGTCCCTGTCCCTGGCTGGAGTGGGGGGAGGGAACACTGAGGAAGGGGAACCCTGTAGTGCAGGAGCAGGGAGGAAGCAGTTCCTGGGTGCATTGAGAAGGGAGTATAAAAGGTGGGCACCATCTTAGTTCAGTGCAGAGAAGTCTGAGCAGAAGTGGCAGGGAGCAGGGGCTCTGCATGAGCTCTGCTCCGGAGGCGGGCCTAGTAACAGAGGCCCAGGCCTGGAAGAGGGAGAAGGAAGGAAGAGGAGCGGAGAAGGCTCCAGGAACGAGGAACGAAGGGATCCCAGGGGTGCGGACGGGCGAGTCGCCACCGCACGCCCGAATCCACCTGTGTGGAGGGGTCAGGCCAAAGGGGGAGACCGGTCCCCGAAACTAGTGGAGGCAGGAAACGACCCTCAGCTAGAAACAGGAGGCTGTGACATTTTATGTGGCGCAGCCCCTCGCTACACCCGCTAGGAAGGCAACACATAGGGTCAGGGAAACTGGCGCCAAGTTTACCAAGAGGAGGCCCGAGGCAGCCGGACAGAAGTGTTGGTAAGAAAGGCCAGACAAAGGACACACAAAGGGGGTCCTGTGAAGCGCTCCAAAGTTATCTGGGAGTTGTCTGAGCCCCTCAATTGGTGAGCACAGTACGACGTGGGCAGCCGTTACCTGCAGACGTGGTCTGGATAATAAGAACTGTGAGTAAAGGCCCTGGACTGCATCACTGACTCCGTGTTGTTACTGCTGCTGCCCTGCACCATCACCCCCATCCTCCGCATACACTGCCCTGAGGCTATACTCCTCCCGTGGGGAGTTATGCTACGCTCTGCTGCACCCACAACACCAGCCTCAGCGGTCTGCCCTGGAACGGCGGTTCACTCTGACCGCATTCCACGGGTGGCGTAGTCGGACATTTAAACATCAAAACCACATAAATAGTTCCGCCACTGGTTTGACCGCCCTGAGCCACGGAACCGGGTCGCCGCCACGGAGACTACAACCACCAGCATCCACCAAAAAGGGTCCGGCTCCGGGTGTCCCAAGGCCCAGGGGGTGCGTCAGAACATTTTCATCACCTTTCACAATCACCAATGGGACAAGGCAGGGATGTTCTCTGTCCCCTCTCTTATACATCCTAGTGACGGAGCACCTGCTCTCATCAATTCGCCATAACCCCAATATTAGGTGGATTGAGGTGGGAGGCACCGAGTACAAGTGCTCTCTATTTGCTGATGATGTCCTAGTATATATCACTCAATCACATATATCCATCCATGCTGTTATGGCTGAAATAGATCACTTTGTTACATGGTCAAATTTTAAAATAAATTCAGCGAAGTCTGAGGCCCTCGATGTCTCCTTCCCCAAATCCATATAGGATTCCATCCAGTCCAACTTTCCCTTTGCCTGGCCCTCACAGGGTATCAAATACTTAGGAATTCCTATTCATAGAGACCTCTCCCATCTATGTTATCTTAATTTTGGGCCCTTTATTGAACAACTCCATACAGACCACGTTTGGCAAGTTAGAACTGTAAGATTCACTACGTGAACCACAGGTGTTTTGTGGAAAAGCACATGTACACTGTGTTCCAAATTATTATGCAAAAAGTGTTTAGGAGTGATAAGGGAAGAATTTGTTTGCTTGTCAGTTAAACTCATTGATGGTGATGTGTGTCAGGGCTCTTTATATCACTGTAAGCAATTGCAGACACCTGTGCTAATTAGTTTGGCAGGTGTGTCCAATGAAAGGCAAGACTACTTAAGAAGGCTGTCTCACATTATTAAGCAGCCTACATTTTCTGCCAAAATGGGAAAGATAAAGGATGTATCGGCTGCTGAGAAGCAACAAATTGTGGAGTGTTTAGGTCAAGGCATGACTACAATCAACATTGTGCGATGATCAGGATGAAGTGTCTTGGCAATCAAGAAGTATGTAGCTGATTCACAGTACACACGTGTGCGTGCTGATAAGGGCAAATTGAGGACTCTTTCCTACAGGCAATTACGTCAGGTTGAAAGAGCAGCGGCAAAAAAGCCTTGTCATAGCAGCAGACAATTTTTGAAGCTGCTGGTGCCTCCAACGTGCCCCGAACAACAAGATGCAGGGTCCTTCAGAAGTTTGCAGCTGTGCATACGCCATCCTGTCGACCTCCTCTATCCACTTCACACAAGCAGAAACGGCTCCAGTGGGCCAAACATTACATGAAGACTGATTTCAAAACTGTTTTGTTCACGGATGAGTGCCGTGCAGCGCTCGATGGTCCAGATGGATGGAGTGGAGGATGGCTGGTTGATGGACACCCCACGCAAACACAGCTACAGCGCCAACAAGGAGGAGGTGGAGTAATGTTTTGGGCTGGAATCATGGGGAGAGAGATTGTCGGCCCCTTTAGGATCCCTGAAGGCGCTAAAGATGAACTCCATAATGTATGTGGATTTTCTCAAACAGCACTTCCTGCCATGGTTCAAGAAGAAGAACCGTGTATTTCACAGCAAGATCATTTTTTTGCATGATAATGCACCATCTCATGCTGCACATAAAACATCTGCATCTCTGGCTGATATGGGCATAAAAGGGGACAAACTTATGGTGTGACCCCCATGCTCCCCTGACCTCTACCCCATTCAGAACCTTTGGAGCATCATTAAAAGGAGTGTCTATGATGGCGGGAGGCAGTTCACATCTAAGCAACAGCTCTGGGAGGGTATTCTGTCCTCATGCAAAACAATTGAAGCAGAAACCATCCAAAACCTGACAAATTCAATGGACGAGAGAGTTCAGAAGCTCCTTTCGAACAAGGGGTCCTATGTGAAAATGTAACATCACCTAGAATAAAGTTTTGAGTTGAAAACTGTTTGATTTCAGTTTCTAACAACCTGCTAATGCTTATAATTTCAAAAATGACCATTTTTTTGGTCTTTATTAAAATGAAAAGGTTGATCGAAAAGTTTGGGGGATCTAAGAGTGTGGCAACCCAGTAGTCATGATTACTTCGAATTCTGACAATATGAGGGTCATGCTGCAGGTAGTGCAGCAAGAAGGCACTTATGTGTCTTGCGCATCTCGGAGCCCCAAAATTATTTTCCGGGCTAGATGCAGCTAAAAATTATTATTAATTTTAAATCTGGTGAAGCTTTAGTATAGATGGCCTAATAGGATCAGTGCTGCACACTGCTACAAAGCCCAAATTATTTTCCAGTCAAGATACAGATAAACATGATTAGTAATTTTAAATCTGGTGGAGCTTATTATAGATGGCCTAATAGAATCAGTGCTGCACACTGCTACAAAGCCCAAATTATTTTCCAGCCAAGATACAGATAAACATGATTAGTAATTTGAAAGCTTAAAACGGTTGGTAGGGTGATTTTAACCAATCATCAAGCTTTTACTCTCCCCAGGATGACACAGGGGTAGAAAAGTCGTTTCGGATCCATGATTTGTTCATCTTTATGAACGTGAGTCTGTCTACATTATCAGTGGAGAGCCGCGTGCGCTTATCTGTCAGCACACCACCAGCAGCGCTGAACACACGTTCAGACAGAACGCTGGCTGCGGGGCATGACAAGATCTCCAAGGCGTAAGTGGCTAGCTCCGGCCATTTATCCAGATTGGAAGCCCAAAAAGAGCAAGGGTCCAGTGACACAGTAATGGCTTCGATGTTTACTTGGAGATACTCCTGTACCATCGTCTCTAGGCGTTGACTATGTGTCATACTTCTTGTCTCCTGTGGCCTTGCAAAGGATGGGCTAAAAAAGTGGTGAAATGATTCCGCAAAATTGATGTTACCAGCAGATACTGTGGTTCTGTTACGGTTTGAGTGCTGAACACTTGACGGTCCCACGGTTGGCAAGTTGGAACTGTGAGATTCACTACGTGCACCACTGGTATTTTGTGGAAAAGCACATGTAAGATTCTGCAACAGTCTATGCTGATACTCCTGCATGCGTGCATCCCTTTCTATGGCAGGAATAATTTCTGCAAATTTACTTTTGTACCGGGGATCTAACAGTGTGGCAACCCAGTAGTCAGGATTATTTCTAATTCTCACAATTCGAGGGTCATGTTGCAGGTAGTGCAGCAAGAAGGCACTCATGTGTGTTGCGCATCCAGGAGCACCAAGTCCCTGTTGTGTTGGTGGCGAGGTAACAATCATGCTTCATTCCTCTGTCCTCTCCCCCCAACCTCGCACAACAGAAATGTGATCAAGGTCTCCCTCATCTGATGAGTCTTCCATCAGTTCGTCCTCCACTTCTTCCTGGGCTCCTGCACCTTCCTCACTAGTTTGGCTGCTACCATGCACCCTGGTAAAACCATCTCCCCCACCCTCACATGCCTGCCGCCTTGGTGCTGCCGACCGTCTGGACCTTGCAGATGTTAGCCCTTCCGCATACAACTCCTCCTCCTCTACTTCCTCCACCTCCTCTTGTGCCACCACCTGACTCCGAATTCTGTTTAACATGTGCTCCAGCATGTAAATCACCGGAATAGTCATGCTGATAATGGCATCGTCAGCACTAAACATCTTCGTCGCCATTTCAAAACTGTGCAGAAGGGTGCATAGGTCCCTGATCTGAGACCACTCCTCCAGCGTGATTTGCCCCACCTCTGGATCTCGTTGGCCCAGGCTATACGTCAGAACGTATTGCACCAGGGCTTGTCGGTGCTGCCACAGTCGCTGCAACATGTGCAGAGTTGAATTCCACCGGGTAGGCACATCGCATTTTAGCCGGTGAAGTGGCAGGCCCAACGAATTCTGTAGAGATGTAAGTCGCTGAGCTGCGGGATGCGAACGGCGGAAGTGAGCACACAGCGACCGTGCCCTCTGCAGAAGGCCATCTAGTCTGGGATAGTGGGCTAAAAATTGCTGGACAACCAGGTTCAACACGTGAGCCATACAAGGCACGTGTGTGACATTGCCCCGGCGAAGGGGCGCACCCAGGTTTGCAGCATTGTCGCACACGGCCTTCCCTGGTTTCAGGTCCAGTGGAGACAACCATTCATGAAATTGGTTCTCCAGAGCTGACCACAACTCCTCAGCTGTGTGACTCACATTTCCCAGATATTTCAATGTAAAAACCGCCTGATGACGTTGAGCCCTACTGCCAGCATAGTAAGGAGGTGTGCAGGATCCCTTCTGCGCAGTTAGAAAGCTTGTGGCATGACCAGACAGGCTTTGGGTGCAGGTGGAAGACCGAGAGGGGGTTGAGGAGGCAGAAGCAGTGGAGGAACTTTGACATAAAGAGGATTGACGCACAACTCGTGGGGACGGCAAGACTTGGACAGCAGCCCCTTGTCCTGCTGTCACCATAGTTACCCAGTGCCCAGTCAGCGACATGTAACGCCCCTGTCCATGCCTACTCGTCCAAGTGTCTGTGGTGAAATGCACCCTGTCACACACAGAGTTTCTCAAAGAAGCGGTGATGTTGTGTGCGACATGCTGGTGGAGCGCAGGCACACCTTTCTTTGAGAAGTAGTGCCGACTGGGCATCTGGTACTGGGGCACTGCGACGGACATAAGGTCTCGAAAATCCTCTGTGTCCACCAGGCAGAAAGGCAGCATTTCTGTAGCCAAGAGCTTGCAGATGGTGAAATTCAACCTCTTAGCTTTCTCATGGCTAGGAGGAAATGGTCTTTTACTTGTCCACATCTGAGGGACCGAGGGCTGGCTATTGTGCTTAGACGGGGTTGATAAGGGTGTCCCCGGCAAACTGCCGGTCTGTGAGGAAGATGCAGGCGGACATGTTAGGTTGCCTTGATCCAAAGGTGGTGCTATCGATGTCGGACAGCGCTCAACACCAGCTGGTGTTACCACCTCCAAAGAAAATGATGACCTGCCAATCACGCTGGCTGTTGCGGGTAAAGAGGTGGCAGGTCTGCGCCCAAAACAGGTGTGACTGCTGTCCCCCCAGTCACAGAGGATGAAGAGGCCGCGGATGCACAAGATATGGCAGACGGTGGTTGGCCCGGCCGGCTAGGCCGCATTGTAGCACACTGAGCTTCCCACTGCAACTTATGCTTCATGTCCATGTGCCGGTTCATGCATGAAGTACTCAAACTATGTATTTTTTGGCCTCTACTTAGCTTTTGCTGACAAATGTTACAGATAACACGAGTTGGGTCATCTTTATCGATCTGAAAAAATGCCCAGGCTATGCAAGGCTTAGCACCCATGTGACCTGAAGAGCCACCACGACTTGTGGTGAGAGGCAGAGTTGTGTTTGAGGATGCAGTTGTTGACGTGCTTCCAGTACTACGTCTCTGTCCAGGAAGGCGCAACCTGACCTCGTCGTCACTAGCATCTTCCTCCACCTCCTCTGCTGACCTCATCTCTTGGCTGACTGTGGGTTGACAGTAAGTGGGATCTCCAACCTCATCATCATCACCCTGTGCGTTATCACACCCGTCGTCCTCAGAGCCAACCTGTTCCTGCCCTGACAAAAAACTAAAGTTGTCGCTCCAATCAGGTATTTGAGTCTTATCATCGTCTTCCTCATTGTCTCCACCAACAGGAGTTACAGTTTGGGAATGAGGGTCTACATTATGGTCAGAACCTTCTGCGTCTGGTCCTGGATCCGACTCATAAAGATTCTGGGCATCAGTGCAGATCATTTCCTCGTCTGGATTCACAGAAGCGCTGGAGTCGACCTCTGATTCCCAGGCTATAGTATGAGTAAACAGCTCTGCAGACTCAACCATCTGTTCTACCTCATACTCAGACGGGCAGCTGGAGATTTGGGAGCTGTGAGGAAGCAAGTGCGATTGGGGTGACACCTTTGAGGACTGGAGTATTTGTGATGTTGAAGTTGATGTGGAGGAGAGCCCACTTAAAGGAGAACTTGATATCCGTTGAAGCACCTGCTGTTTTTGTGCCTCATCTGGAATTTGTAGCGATTGGCGTGGCCGTAAGAAAGGGATCTTATCACATTGTCCGCTAAAAGAAGTAGACATTTTAGTTTGGCTGGAAGATGGTCTTTCTTCTGCAGATGTTACTGTTGCTTTAACACCTACCCCACGGACACAACCTTTTTTCTCCTTCCCAACACGCCTATTCCCCTTTCCACCAGCAGCAGGCCTTTTTCCACTCATTTTGGTGGTTAACTAATTCACAACTCTGGAGTTGTTTGCACAAAAAAACAATGGATGGGAACCGAGCAGAGCTGAGTGGCCAAACTGTGGTATTAGGCCAAAACTATTGGCTGGGTTAGATGCAGAAAAAAATTATATTCAATTTGCAACCTGATGGAGGTCAGTATAGATGGACTAATAGAACAAGTCCCACACACAGCTAGAAGCCCAAATATTTTTTCAGAGGTAGATGCAGAAAATTTTTTTATTCAGTTTGCAACCTGATGGAGGTCTGTATAGATGGATTAATAGAACAAGTCCCACACACAGCTACAAGCCCAATATTTTTTCAGAGGTAGATGCAGAAAAAAAATATATTCAGTTTGCAACCTGATGGAGGTCAGTATAGATGGACTAATAAAGTCCCACACACTGCTAGAAGGCCAAATATTTTTTCAGAGCTAGATGCAGACAAAAAATTATTTTGAATTTGCAACCTGATGGAGGTCAGTATAGGTGGACTAATAGAACAAGTCCCACACACTGCTAGAAGGCCAAATATTTTTTCAGAGCTAGATGCAGAAAAATATTATATTCAGTTTGCAACCTGACGGAGGTCTGTATAGATGGATTAATAGAACAAGTCCCACACACAGCTAGAAGCCCAAATATTTTTTCAGAGGAAGATGCAGATAAAAATTATTTTTAATTTGCAACCTGATGGAGGTCAGTATAGATGGACTAATAGAGAAAGTCCCACACAATGCTAGAAGGCCAAATATTTTTCCAGAGCTAGATGCAGATAAAAATTATTTTTAATTTGCAACCTGATGGAGGTCAGTATAGATGGACTAATAGAACAAGTCCCACAGACAGCTAGAAGCCCAAATATTTTTTCAGAGGTACTGTAGATGCAGATAAAAAATATTTTTAATTTGCAACCTGATGGAGGTCAGTATAGATGGACTAATAGAGAAAGTCCCACACACTGCTAGAAGGCCAAATATTTTTTAAGAGCTAGATGCAGATAAAAATTATATTCAATTTGCAACCTGATGGAGGTCAGTATAGATGGACTAATAGAGAAAGTCCCACACACTGCTAGAAGGCCAAATATTTTTTCAGAGCTAGATGCAGATAAAAATTATATTCAATTTGCAACCTGATGGAGGTCAGTATAGATGGACTAGTAGAAAAAGTCCCACACACAGCTAGAAGCCCAAATATTTTTTCAGAGGTACTGTAGATGCAGATAAAAATTATTTTTAATTTGCAACCTGATGGAGGTCAGTATAGATGGACTAATACAACAAGTCCCACACACAGCTAGAAGCCCAATATTATTTCAGAGGTAGATGCAGAAAAAAATATATTCAGTTTGCAACCTGATGGAGGTCAGTATAGATGGAGTAATAGAACAAGTCCCACACACAGCTAGAAGCCCAAATATTTTTTCAGAGGTAGATGCAGATAAAAATTATTTTTAATTTGCAACCTGATGGAGGTCAGTATAGATGGACTAATAGAGAAAGTCCCACACACTGCTAGAAGGCCAAATATTTTTTCAGAGCTAGATGCAGATAAAAATTATATTCAATTTGCAACCTGATGAAGGTCAGTATAGATGGACTAATAGAACAAGTCCCACACACAGCTAGAAGCCCAAATATTTTTTCAGAGGTACTGTAGATGCAGATAAAAATTATTTTTAATTTGCAACCTGATGGAGGTCAGTATAGATGGACTAATAGAGAAAGTCCCACACACTGCTAGAAGGCCAAATATTTTTTCAGAGCTAGATGCAGAAAAAAATTATATTCAGTTTGCAACCTGATGGAGGTCAGTATAGATGGACTAATAGAGAAAGTCCCACACACTGCTAGAAGGCCAAATATTTTTTCAGAGCTAGATGCAGATAAAAATTATATTCAATTTGCAATCTGACGGAGGTCAGTATAGATGGACTAATAGAACAAGTCCCACACACAGCTAGAAGCCCAAATATTTTTTCAGAGGTACTGTAGATGCAGATAAAAATTATTTTTAATTTGCAACCTGATGGAGGTCAGTATAGATGGACTAATACAACAAGTCCCACACACAGCTAGAAGCCCAATATTTTTTCAGAGGTAGATGCAGAAAAAAATATATTCAGTTTGCAACCTGATGGAGGTCAGTATAGATGGAGTAATAGAACAAGTCCCACACACAGCTAGAAGCCCAAATATTTTTTCAGAGGTAGATGCAGATAAAAATTATTTTTAATTTGCAACCTGATGGAGGTCAGTATAGATGGACTAATAGAGAAAGTCCCACACACTGCTAGAAGGCCAAATATTTTTTCAGAGCTAGATGCAGATAAAAATTATATTCAATTTGCAACCTGATGGAGGTCAGTATAGATGGACTAATAGAACAAGTCCCACACACAGCTAGAAGCCCAAATATTTTTTCAGAGGTACTGTCGATGCAGATAAAAATTATTTTTAATTTGCAACCTGATGGAGGTCAGTATAGATGGACTAATAGAGAAAGTCCCACACACTGCTAGAAGGCCAAATATTTTTTCAGAGCTAGATGCAGAAAAAAATTATATTCAGTTTGCAACCTGATTGAGGTCAGTATAGATGGACTAATAGAGAAAGTCCCACACACTGCTAGAAGGCCACATATTTTTTCAGAGGTAGATGCAGAAAAAAATATATTCAGTTTGCAACCTGATGGAGGTCTGTATAGATGGATTAATAGAACAAGTCCCACACACAGCTAGAAGCCCAATATTTTTTCAGAGGTAGATGCAGAAAAAAATATATTCAGTTTGCAACCTGATGGAGGTCAGTATAGATGGACTAATACAACAAGTCCCACACACAGCTAGAAGCCCAATATTTTTTCAGAGGTAGATGCAGAAAAAAATATATTCAGTTTGCAACCTGATGGAGGTCTGTATAGATGGATTAATAGAACAAGTCCCACACACAGCTAGAAGCCCAATATTTTTTCAGAGGTAGATGCAGAAAAAAATATATCCAGTTTGCAACCTGATGGAGGTCAGTATAGATGGACTAATACAACAAGTCCCACACACAGCTAGAAGCCCAATATTTTTTCAGAGGTAGATGCAGAAAAAAATATATTCAGTTTGCAACCTGATGGAGGTCTGTATAGATGGATTAATAGAACAAGTCCCACACACAGCTAGAAGCCCAATATTTTTTCAGACGTAGATGCAGAAAAAAATATATTCAGTTTGCAACCTGATGGAGGTCAGTATAGATGGACTATTACAACAAGTCCCACACACAGCTAGAAGCCTAATATTTTTTCAGAGCTAGATGCAGAAAAAAATTATATTCAATTTGCAACCTGATGGAGGTCAGTATACATGGACTAATAGAATGATGCTATGCCCAAAAGATTTGACTTCACTAGGTGCAGTAAAAAAATTGGTATTCTATACACAGGTGGTATATCTTGCAACACAGATAGGCTACTCCACTGACTAACACACTCTGCATTAGGCCAAAAAGGATTAGCTTTGCTAGATTCAGCCAAATGCTGTGAAAAAAACTTGCACAGCACTGGCACAGACCTGCCTGGCATAAACTTATAGGAACTGATGTAACCTAGTCCTGAAAAGGACTCCAATTACAATTAGTCTTTACTCCCACAATCTATCTATTTAAGAGCACAGACCTGCCTGATAAAGTCATAGGAAATGCTGTAACCTAGTCCTTAAAAGGACTGCAATCACAACTATTCCCTACTCCCAAGCTATCTGTAGATTTGTGCGAAAATTGGCTTGAAATTAACAAGGTATAGCGCACACAGCAACAGCGGTGCCGTCTAACACGCAGCTGCAGCAGTGAGAAAATGGTGGCGACGGGGAAAATGGCTTGGTCTTATAGGGCAAGGACATGTGACATACACTGCCAATGACACATGCCCTTGCTCGTGTGAAAAAAAGCACTTCGCTCCGTGTGTGCGCTGCTGATAGGCTGACAGATTGCACCTCCCCACTGTAAATGCGGGAAAGAGAAAAAAAAAATGGAGATCTTCATTGTTCCTGCAGAGATCCATCCCCTGCCCCTCCCCCCACCCCGCTGTACACTCAAACTGCGTATTAACATTAATTTTCATCATTACTGAGAAAAAATCCAGTTATGATTTTGGTGCACGAACAGTTATCGAACATAACCTCGAACAGCCGAATTTTTCTCAAGTTGTTCGTGTTCGCCGAGCGGCTCGAACACCGCCCAAAACAGCTCGAATTTGAGATTGGCGAACAGTTCGAGTAGAACAACGCTCATCTCTACTGACGACACTCGGCATGGTGGGAGGAAGGAGCATCAGGGTGAGGAGGAGTATGCGGTCGAGACTCACGGCTACTAAGAGTTGACCGTGTGGAAGACAGACCGGAGGTGGTGGTGCCCAGGTAACTGGAAGTAATATCTGCTATTCAATTAATAACCTGTTCACACTGATAAGTTCTCAATACTGGTGTTGTTCTGTGCTTCCCTAGTAATTCGGTCAAGAAGTGGAAGCGAGAAGATGTGACTGTTGGTTGTGGCACATTTTCTCCTTGGCCACGGCCCCGTCCTTTGCATGAACCATCACCAGAACGTCCACTTCCACGTCCCTTGCCACGCGCCTTGCCCATTGTAAATGAAGTAAAATAGCTTACACTTGCACTATCAATGGAAAAGGGTAATAAAGAGTAGATTAGAACCGTGGAAGAGGAAAACCACAGTTATTGTTTACTGGGGTATAACACACTTTTTTAAATAGAGATATTTGCGGCTGAACAGTGAGCGACACACTCAAACTGCTTTTTTTTTTAGATACCAAAGGCCCAAAACTGGATAGTACAGCGATTTGACCCGTTGAACTGCGAAACCACACTGGGATGTCGGGCCTACACAAGACTATTTTCAACAGATATATTTTTGTGTCACAACAGTCAGGAGACACTACTGTTTTTCTTTACGGTAAAAACTACCAAAAGCTGAATAATAGAGGTTTTTTACCGTGGGATGGCAAAACCACAGTTATTGTTTACTGGGGTATACCACACTTTTTTAAATAGAGATATTTGCGGCTGAACAGTGAGCGACACACTCAAACTGCTTTTTTTTTAGATACCAAAGGCCCCAAACTGGATAGTACAGCGATTTGACCCGTGGAACTGCGAAACCACACTGGGATGGCGGGCCTACACAAGACTATTTTCAACAGATATATTTTTGTGTCACAACAGTCAGGAGACACTACTGTTTTTCTTTACGGAAAAAACTACCAAAAGCTGAATAATAGAGATTTTTTACCGTGGGATGGCAAAACCACAGTTATTGTTTACTGGGGTATACCACACTTTTTTAAATAGAGATATTTACGGCAGAACAGTGAGCGACACACTCAAACTGCTTTTTTTTTAGATACCAAAGGCCCAAAACTGGATAGCACAGCGATTTGACCCGTGGAACTGTGAAACCACACTGGGATGTCGGGCCTACACAAGACTATTTTCAACAGATATATTTTTGTGTCACAACAGTCAGGAGACACTACTGTTTTTCTTTACGGAAAAAACTACCAAAAGCTGAATAATAGAGATTTTTTACCGTGGGATGGCAAAACAACAGTTATTGTTTACTGGGGTATACCACACTTTTTTAAATAGAGATATTTGCGGCTGAACAGTGAGCGACACACTCAAACTGCTTTTTTTTTAGATACCAAAGGCCCAAAACTGGATAGTACAGCGATTTGACCCGTGGAACTGCGAAACCACACTGGGATGTCGGGCCTACACAAGACTATTTTCAACAGATATATTTTTGTGTCACAACAGTCAGGAGACACTACTGTTTTTCTTTATGGAAAAAACTACCAAAACCTGAATAATAGAGATTTTTTACCGTGGGATGGCAAAACCACAGTTATTGTTTACTGGGATATACCACACTTTTTTAAATAGAGATATTTGCGGCTGAACAGTGAGCGACACACTCAAACTGCTTTTCTTTTAGATACCAAAGGCCCAAAACTGGATAGTACAGCGATTTGACCCGTGGAACTGCGAAACCACACTGGGATGTTGGGCCTACACAAGACTATTTTCAACAGATATATTTTTGTGTCACAACAGTCAGGAGACACTACTGTTTTTCTTTACGGAAAAAACTACCAAAAGCTGAATAATAGAGATTTTTTACCGTGGGATGGCAAAACCACAGTTATTGTTTACTGGGGTATACCACACTTTTTTAAATAGAGATATTTGCGGCTGAACAGTGAGCGACACACTCAAACTGTTTTTTTTTTAGATACAAATGGCCCAAAATGGATAATACAGAGGTTTGAACCGTGGAAGTGCAAAACAACACTTCTGTTTCTCTAGCCTACACCAGACTATTTTCAACAGTTGTATTTGTGTCTGAAAAATCAGAGACACCCTTTTTTTTGGGGGGTGGGGGACACACCAAAAGGTTAATAAGACGGGTATTTGTACAGTGTGAAGGAGGAAAAAAAAAGGAGGATTTAGATGAAAAAAAAAGGATTTTTCCTGGCCCCCGACACTTGGTGCTAAGTCCAGCAATTTCAGCAACAGGAGCACACAGGACTGTAATGCAGCATTTGCTGGTATAACCACTGTGTCTCCTATACAGCCTGCCTGCCTGGTATCTGGGATGGATATTAGTCCTGAAAAGGACTGTTTGTTTGTTCTGGCAGCCTTTACAGACCCTACACTAACTATTTCGCAGTTTATATCTCTCCCTAAATCAGCAGCGCTGTCCCTACACTGTCTAATCCGGAGCGACTGTGTCCAAGATGGCGGCGCCCCGTTTTAAATACTCGAGGTGACGCTGTGCGGCCAGCCAATCACTGTAATGCCCACAACCAACATGGCTGCAGCATTACAGTGACTGGCTGGCAATCCCTGCGTGTTCATTGGCTCTGTAAAGAGCGCCAAACATGCAGGGTGGATACCCGAGCTCCCGCCCGAGTAACCCGGAAATGCTCGGTGCTCGCCGAACATCCCGAGTAGCGTGATGCTCGGGCGAGTACCGAGCAGTGTCGAGCATTTTCGCTCAACACTAATGCTAACCCAACTGCTATCGGTCACCCATACACGAATCTCAGATAAGAGAGGTAGCATAGTACAAAAAAATAGAATTTAACTAGTTCCAAAGAGTTTGTTTTGGTAAGTTCCACCACCAAACTGTGAAGGAACGCAATCAACCCTGCCTGCTTTCATCAATTTCTAATTACAGATCACCATTAAAAAATATGAATTGGTAAACGAGTGAATGGAAAAAATCAATCAAGTTATGAATTATTCTAGTGATGCATGTGACCAGAATGAACACTCTTTTCCAGCTCATGGTACCATCTAGCACCTGTCTCTATTCTAAAAGCAGCTAACAGCGTTATCAATAGGGAATAGAATTTTTTTTCAGCACGGAGTATAATACATCCTTTACTAGATGCCTGTAATACGCTATCCCAACTGCTATAGGTCACCCGTACAAGAATCTCACATAGGAGAGGTAATATAGTATAATAAAAAATAGAATTTAACGGCTCCAAAGAGTTTTATTTGGTATGTTGCACCACCATACTTTAAAGGAACGCAAGCAACCCTCCCTGCTTTCATCAATTTCTAATTACAGATCACCATTAAAAAATATGAATTGGTCAATGAGTGCATGGAGAAAATCAATCAAATTATGCACTGTGAAATGTATGTATGTGACCAGAATATGAACACTCATTTCCAGTTTATGATACCTAGCACCTGTCCTTATTTTAAAAGCAGCTAACAGCGGTATCAATAGGGAATAGATTTTTTTCTGTGTGCGTGCAGCAGCAAGAGTATAAGGCAATAATCCCCGTCTGGATGCGTGTAATATTCTATCCATAATGCGATAGCTCATCCGTACACAAACTTTAGATAAGAGTTAATATTGCAGAATATAGAATTGATTTCAATTGGCCTTCCAATATTTAGGAGTGATTCTCCTATAATGTTATTGGTAATGCAGCAAGTTCAAGGACTGCCAAAAATTAGGACGCACTCCATAACCAATTTGAAGAGATGTAGTGGAGGGCCTCAGTAAAAAAATGTTTTCTCATTACTAAGGAGTGGATATCCTTTACTCTTATTGCGTATGCAGCAAGTTCAAGGGCTGCCAAAAATTAGGACGTACTCCAATACCAATTTGAAGAGATGTTGTGGAGGGCCTCAGTAAAAAAAAATATTTTCCATTATTAAGGGGTGGGTCTCCTAGACTGGTAATGCCCATGCTCTAAGTGCATGGGTTGAAAAACATTTTACCCCTGGGAGGTATACATGTACAGTACAGACCAAAAGTTTGGACACACCTTCTCATTTAAAGATTTACATTCACACTGAAGGCATCAAAACTATGAATTAACACATGTGGTATTATATACTTAACAAAAAAGTGTGAAACAACTGAAAATATGTCTTATATTCTAGGTTCTTCAAAGTAGCCACCTTTTGCTTTGATGACTGCTTTGCACACTCATGGCATTCTCTTGATGAGCATCAAGAGGTAGTCACCGGAAATGGTTTTCACTTCACAGGTGTGCCCTGTCAGGTTTAATAAGTGGGATTTTTTGCCTTATTAATGGGGTTGGGACCATCAGTTGTGTTGTGCAGAAGTCTGGTGGATACACAGCTGATAGTCCTACTGAATAGACTGTTAGAATTTGTATTATGGCAAGAAAAAAGCAGCTAAGTAAAGAAAAACGAGTGGCCATCATTACTTTAAGAAATGAAGGTCAGTCAGTCCAAAAAATTGGGCAAACTTTGAAAGTGTCCCCAAGTGCAGTTGCAAAAACCATCAAGTGCTACAAAGATACTGGCTCACATGAGGACCGCCCCAGGAAAGGAAGACCAAGAGTCACCTCTGCTTCTGAGGATAAGTTTATATGAGTCACCAGCCTCAGAAATCGCAGGTTAACAGCAGCTCAGATTAGAGACCAGGTTAATGCCACACAGAGTTCTAGCAGCAGACACATCTCTTCAACAACGGTTAAGAGGAGACTTTGTGCAGCAGGCCTTCATGGTAAAATAGCTGCTAGGAAACCACTGCTAAGGACAGGCAACAAGCAGAAGAGACTTTTTGGGCTAAAGAACACAAGGAATGGACATTAGACCAGTGGAAATCTGTGCTTTGGTCTGATGAGTCCAAATTTGAGATCTTTGGTTCCAACCACCGTGTCTTTGTGCGACGCAGAAAAGGTGAACGGATGGACTCTACATGCCTGGTTCGAACCATGAAGCATGGAGGAGGAGGTGTGATGGTGTGGGGGTGCTTTGCTGGTGACACTGTTGGGGATTTATTCAAAATTGAAGGCATACTGAACCAGCATGGCTACAACAGCATCTTGCAGCGGCATGCTATTCCATCCGGTTTGCGTTTAGTTGGACCATCATTTATTTTTCAACAGGACAATGACCCCAAACACACCTCCAGGCTGTGTAAGGGCTATTTGACCAAGAAGGAGAGTGATGGGGTGCTACGCCAGATGACCTGGCCTCCACAGTCACCAGACCTGAACCCAATCGAGATGGTTTGGGGTCAGCTGGACCGCAGAGTGAAGGCAAAAGGGCCAGCAAGTGCTAAGCATCTCTGGGAACTCCTTCAAGATTGTTGGAAGACCATTTCCGGTGACTACCTCTTGAAGCTCATCAAGAGAATGCCAAGAGTGTGCAAAGCAGTCATCAAAGCAAAAGGTGGCTACTTTGAAGAGCCTAGAATATAAGACATATTTTCAGTTGTTTCACACTTTTTTGTCAAGTATATAATTCCACATGGGTTAATTCATAGTTTTGATGCCTTCAGTGTGAATGTACAATTTTCATAGTCAAGAAAATACAGAAAAATCTTTAAATGAGAAGGTGTGTCCAAACTTTTGGTCTGTACTGTATATTATATAGAAAGTTAGAAGTAGGCCTCTAAAAATAGTTCCTACGGGAATCATAAACACCCTTAAAAAAATTATGTGGGCATTGCTTGATGGTCACCCTGGTGATATAGTGGTTAAGTATGAGGAGAAGGAGAAGGAGGAGGACGACATAAAATAGATGAAATCTTGAAGTGTATGCCCATGTCTGATGTGAAGGAGTGCATGGGAATAGACCCACCAAAAAAAACCACTGAATTCGAGTTTATGTCCCGCTGCTATCATCCGTTGGTGTCGAGAAGTCTGGCCCAATCCAGCCGTTGTTCATTTTGATAAGAGTCAGCCTGTCAGCATTTTCAGTTGACGAGCGGATGCGCCTGTCAGTTATAATTCCCACTCTAAAAACCCACTCTGACAAAACGCTAGTGGCAGGGCAGGCCTGGACGTCCAAGGCACAGAGACACAGTTCATGCCATGTATCCAGCTTGGATACCCAATAGTTATAAGGCCAAGAGGAATCACGGAGGATGCTGGTACGGTCAGCAAGGTACTCCTTCAGCATCTTACAAAACTTTTCCCTCCTTGTCAGAGTACCCCGCATCAGGGCCTGGGCACTGGGAGGGTCTGAGAAAACTGTCCCACACCTTTGATGGTGTTCCCCTGCCTCTGCTGCATCTGGTTTGTGTCTCCCTCGCCTGTACTCCTTGGTTGTCCAACGAACTGTGACCTCTGCCGCCAGTGTTGTCAGATGGGAATTTTTTAAATAATTTTTCAACAAGGGCCTTCTGGTCCTGCAAAATTTTGAGTCAATTGATGCATTTTTCCTTGTGTCTGCCCCTAATTTGAGCTGTTTTGGCAGCTTTTGGGCCCCTTTGAAGGTGTTATGCATGCGTTTGGTTTTGCCTCCCATTGAATGCAATGGGATTCGGATATGTTTGACAAACTGTTCGGGGAACAACGGGAAGTTCAGTGATCTGAAACGAATCAAACCTTTAAAGTTCACTCATCTCTAGTTATTACCACATAAAATGACACTGGTTAGAATTGTAAAATTTGGCCTGGTCATGGTGGTGGAAAATGGCTTGGGGGGTGAAGGGGCTAAAGATTCCTTTGAAAACTCTCAATACACCAAAAACAAAAAATATGGTGCTAAGAATTAATTTTAGATAGTTTATCCACCCTACAACAATTATTTTTGCTGTAGGATTGGTAGTATAAAATATTCAAGAGCTGAAAGATTATTGATGTATTCCCCTATGGTATTAAGATTAGGAATTACCACATTCAAACTTTTAAAACCTGATTACTCAACCATGTCCATTTTTTTTCTGATGCAGAATTTCAGCTTTCACCAGAATCATTCAGCATTCAGACATTTTGGGAACAGCTTACTTGGAATATACAGCAACTGTCATGTTCTTCATCATCAACATGGAGAATTACAGGAAGAATATCCTAAATCATATTTCATGGCTTGTTAAAGGGTCAATAGTGACTTGTAGAATTGATGCATCCAACAGTAAAAGCTCTTTTCCTCTTCCTCTCTGAAGTGGCAATTTGCATAGGAAGAATAAGACAAACCAAACCAGAGAGGTTATACAATACACCACGTCCCAAATTATTATGCAAATGCTATTTCTCTCTGATTTTCCTAAATGGTCAATTCAAATGAGCCGGTATAATGTTCAAATCATCAATCATTAGAGTAAAAATTAAATTTTATTGGACAAACCCCCTAATGATAATAGTATTTTTTTCAAAATGAAAAAAACCCTCAAAATGCACTGTTCCAAATTATTATGCACAACAGAGATTCCAAGCATTTTCTAGTTTGTAAAGAAATAAAAATGGTAATTTGGTGAATTTGCAGCTTTAAGAGGTCACGTTTACTGAAATCAAGAGCTATTTCAATAAAATGCATCTTAACAGGTGTTACGGGTCCGGGTGGTGGAACCTCTGTGCCGAGGTGCAAGGAGGGACCCAGAGGGGCGTGACTAAGTATCAACCCGAACTGACCCTGGTCAGACGGTGGCTAACGACTCCGTGACCAGGGAGGATCCGGGCAGAGGGACCAGGTGCTACTCTGGGGACGACCTTGTAAGAGAGCAGGTGGCTCCCACAGGTCAGGTGGCTGGAACTGACTGGTATGACGGATGGACACGGCAAGCAGGCGGAAGTCTCTGGTAGCTGACAGGTGGTCACAGTTCGTGATAGCAGGACCAGTAGCAGTCTTTAGGTTTATCAGGAAGGTGGTCACAGCAAGTGACCGCAGGGTCTCCAGGCAGGCTGGCAGGAAACAGGCGGGTGCTCCCAGATGAGTGGGCAGACTGACGAGGCAGGTAACTGGCAGGTAACTGGTGGGTGCTCCCAGGTGAGCGGGCTGACGGACACAGCAGGTAACAGGCGGGTGCTCCCAGGTGAGCGGTCTGACGGACACAGCAGATAACAGGCGGATGCTCCCAGGTGAGCGGTCTGACAGACAAGGCAGGCGGATGCTCCTTGGTGAGCGGACTGATAGCCAAAGCAGGTAACAGGCAGGTAACAGGTGAGCGCTCCAGGTGAGCAGACTGGCAGGCTCGGCAGGTAACGGGCAGATAACAGGCTGGCAGGCAGGATGAGGAGTCAGGCTAGCAGCGGGACCTGAGGGCTGAAGCAAAGATCAGACACAGTGCAAACAACTTTGCTCGGGCACCTCCATTTTGGAGGAGGTGCCTTATATATGGGAGGTCCTCCGGCAATTGGTCGGGGACTCCTTAGGATGGTGCGCGCGGTCTCTTTATGAGAGGGGGAGCGCGCCCGCGCCCTAAGCACACTGCCGGGGCAGGAGCGCGTGCCGGAAGCAGCGGGGAGAGAAGCGCTGGAGGACGCCGCGCCAGGAGCGGGGAGGTGAGAGGGACGGCGTCTCTGCCTAGCAAGGGGCAGAGACGCCGATGCTACAGTACCCCCCTTTAGGCCCCCTCTTTTTTAGGTCAGAAAGAGAGTTTTCAAGGAGAAGCGGGGCGTTGATGTCCTCCCTGGGTTCCCAAGTTCTCTCCTCAGGACCAAACCCCTTCCAATCTACCAGAAAAAAGGTCTTTCCTCTTACTCTCTTGGTGGCCAGAATACTCTCTACCTGTCACGGGTGTGTTGCCACGAAGATCGTCACGAGTACACAGCCTGACTTCTCGCAGCTGACTTGTTGGTGCTTTGTGTTTTCTCGGCAGTGTAGGAGTTAATTCTCTCTCTCTCTGGGCTAGCTGAGGTCCAGCCTCGCCCAGCTGCAATCAATGCTTCTTTAGTGAGACTCCTTTATATTCCTGCAGGTCTGTTTGGGAGGTGTCGGTGAAAGCTTTTCATTCAGACTTACAGAGCGGATCGTGGTGTTTGGAGTTGCTGAGATAAGTGTATTTGGAAGTGTGTTTTCCCTTTCCTCGCTTTATCATTTATCTCCTTTCCCGTTGGTGTTCCCTCTGTTGTAGTTGTTTAGAAGTTGTATGCAAGGTGTTTTTGGTTTTTCCCTTGTACTGTCTCGTTCGTCTAAATACTGTGTGTGGGCATATTATTTCGGGTTCCCTATTGTTGTGATCGGGGTCCTTCTCAGGACTAGATTACTTAGGTGCAGGGATCCTCAGAAGGTAGGGGTTACGCTGGCGGCCTGGACCTCTGTACCTTTAACAGTACCTCCAGGATGAGGGATTAGTCAGGGCCCCAGCTTAGGGTCAGCTTAGGCCCCCTACCTCCAGTATTCTGTGACAGTGTGACATTTTCACCGACCATCTTAGTTTTTCTCCAGCTACCATGGATCCGGTAGCCGGTCTAGCTCGGCAGTTGCAGAGTTTGTCCATGGGGCTGGCGGACGTTAGGTCCAAGGTTTTGCATCCTCTGGAGCAAGCCGGACCAGAACCTAAAGTAGCTCTCCCTGACAGGTTCACTGGGGGGCGGGACAAGTTTTTTGTTTTCCGGGAGGCATGCAAATTGTACTTTCGGCTGCGGCCTCGGTCATCGGGCAGTGAAGAACAAAGGGTGGGAATTGTCATCTCGCTCCTACAAGGGGACCCACAATCTTGGGCGTTCTCTCTTCCCCCAAGCTCCCCAGTTCTCCAGTCAGTGGATAGGTTTTTCGCTGCTCTGGGACTCGTATATGATGACCCAGATCGGATCTCCCTTGCTGAGTCTAAGTTACGTAGGATTCAGCAGGGAGATCGTCCGGCGGAGGAATTCTGTTCGGAGTTCCGTAGGTGGGCCACGGACACCCAGTGGAATGACCCGGCTCTTAGGAGCCAGTTTTGTCATGGTTTATCCGACAAATTACAGGATGTGTTGGCACAGTATGACTCTCCCGCGTCACTGGAAGCCGCTATGGCCCTTGCTATTCGCGTTGACAGACGGCTTCGGGAGAGGTGCGGGATAACTCTACCCCCTGTAATGTCTCCACCTCCTACAAGGTCCCCTCATATGGTGGTTCCCCTGGTCAGTCCGGAGGAGCCTATGCAATTAGGAGGGACATCATTTCGGGGAAGGGGACCGGTGGTGCGCCATAAGACAGGAAGGTGTTTTCTCTGCGGGAAAAAGGGACATTTTATTGGGGGGTGTCCATCCCGTCCCTTGCAGAGTAAAGAGTCGTCGAAAAAACTGTTGATCCCAGGTTCATCGGGCCGTACAGAATCAGTTCTGTTATTAATCCGGTGGCATTCCGTCTTGACCTCCCCCTACGTTTAAAATTCACAACGTGTTTCACAGATCATTGCTTAAGAGGTATGTGGCGCCGGTGGTACCGTCACCTTTACCTCCCCCTCCTGTGGTTGTCAATGGTAACTTGGAGTTCCAGGTATCGAGGGTCATTGATTCACGCTTTAATCGCCGGTCCCTTCAGTACTTGGTTCATTGGAAGGGGTATGGTCCTGAGGAGAGGATGTGGGTTCCTGCGTCGGATATTAACGCAGACCGATTAGTTCGGGCCTTCCACACGACTCACCCGGATAAACCTGGCCCTGAGGGTCCAGAGGCCCCTCGTAGAAGGGGGGGTACTGTCACGGGTGTGTTGCCACGAAGATCGTCACGAGTACACAGCCTGACTTCTCGCAGCTGACTTGTTGGTGCTTTGTGTTTTCTCGGCAGTGTAGGAGTTAATTCTCTCTCTCTCTGGGCTAGCTGAGGTCCAGCCTCGCCCAGCTGCAATCAATGCTTCTTTAGTGAGACTCCTTTATATTCCTGCAGGTCTGTTTGGGAGGTGTCGGTGAAAGCTTTTCATTCAGACTTACAGAGCGGATCGTGGTGTTTGGAGTTGCTGAGATAAGTGTATTTGGAAGTGTGTTTTCCCTTTCCTCGCTTTATCATTTATCTCCTTTCCCGTTGGTGTTCCCTCTGTTGTAGTTGTTTAGAAGTTGTATGCAAGGTGTTTTTGGTTTTTCCCTTGTACTGTCTCGTTCGTCTAAATACTGTGTGTGGGCATATTATTTCGGGTTCCCTATTGTTGTGATCGGGGTCCTTCTCAGGACTAGATTACTTAGGTGCAGGGATCCTCAGAAGGTAGGGGTTACGCTGGCGGCCTGGACCTCTGTACCTTTAACAGTACCTCCAGGATGAGGGATTAGTCAGGGCCCCAGCTTAGGGTCAGCTTAGGCCCCCTACCTCCAGTATTCTGTGACAGTGTGACACTACCTCAACGACGTCTTCAGCAGAAACCGGAGCAGGGGGAGTACCTGGATTGTTGGAAAAAGAGTTAAAGACAACGGGTTTGAGGAGAGATACGTGGAAGGAATTGGGAATCCGTAAGGTGGCCGGGAGTTTTAATTTGTAGGCCACTGGATTAATTTGCCTGAAGATTTCGAAAGGACCAATGAGGCGAGGACCTAACTTGTAGGAGGGTATCTTGAGCCGTACATGTTTGGAGGAGAGCCAAACCTTGTCTCCCGGACGGAATTGAGGCGGATCCAGACGTCTCTTATCAGCATATCTCTTCATCCGCTCGGAGGACTGAAGAAGTGCGGACCTAGTACTCTCCCAAATGGTAGAAAACTCTCTGACAAGAGACTGCGCGTCAGGGTAGTCCACAGAGGTGGAGACGGGAAATGGAATCCGGGAGTGCTGGCCATAGACAATAAAGAACGGGGACTTAGAAGAGGATTCGCTCTCATGGTTATTATAAGAGAATTCGTCCCAAGGAAGGAGGTCCACCCAATCAGAATGGTGGACATTAACAAAGTGCCGGAGATAGCTGGTAAGGATCTAATTGATCCGTTCCACTTGACCATTGGACTGAAGGTGGTAAGCGGAGGAGAAATCCAGGGTGACGTCCAGCAGTTTACATGTGGCTCTCCAGAAGCGTGAGGTGAACTGAACCCCTCGATCCGACACGATGTGGAGGGGTAGACCATGGAGATGGAAGATATGGCAGATAAAGTCCTTAGTCAGCTCAGGTACAGAAGGGAGACCAGGCAGGGGAATGAAGTGGGCCATTTTAGAAAAGCAGTCCACGACCACCCAAATGACACTACACCCGGCAGAAACAGGAAGATCGGTAATGAAGTCCATAGCGATGTGTTGCCATGGGGCAACAGTTATGGGAAGTGGCAGGAGATGACCAGCTGGTAAGTGTCTGGGAACTTTGTTGCGGCCACAAGATGAACAGGCAGAGACGAAGTCTACCACATCCTTACGCAGGGTAGACCACCACTAATGCTGGGAAATGAGTAGGAAGGTCTTCTTTTGGCCGGCATGGCCAGCTAGTTTAGAAGAATAACCCCAGCGAAGAACCTTCTCACGTTCAGGAGGTGCCACGAACGTCTTGCCGGGTGGAAGAGGAGTCAAATCCAAGGGGGCCACATTCATCACCTTGGAGGGGTCGATAATGTGCATAGGCTCCTCCTCTTGGTCGTAGGACAGGAAGGATCGGGACAAGGCATCAGCTTTGACATTCTTGTCTGCCGGGCGGAAATGAAGGATGAAATCGAAGCGGGCAAAAACAAAGACCACCGGGCCTGACGTGGATTAAGTCTCTGGGCATTTTGGAGATATGCCAGGATTTTGTGATCCGTGTAGATGATCACCGGGTATAGAGCCTCTTCAAGCAGATAGCGCCACTCTTCCAGCGCCAATTTGACGGCCAGCAGTACTTGGTCTCCTATGGAGTAATTGCGCTCAGAGGAGGAGAAGATTGTGGAGAAAAAGCCGCAGGTTACCATTCTCCCGGATGAAGACTTTTGGGTGAGCACCACTCCGGCTCCAGAGGAGGAAGCATCAACCTCCAGGTAGAACTGTTTGTTGCCGTCCGGATGGTGCAGCACAGGGGCAGAAGAGAAGGCTTGCTTCAGGGAAAGGAAGGCCTCCTCAGCTTCGGGTGGCCATACCTTGGGATTTGCTCCCTTACGGGTGAGCGCAGATATGGGAGCAGTACGAGACGAGAAGTGAGAAATGAAGAGACGATAGTAATTAGCGAAGCCCAGGAATCGCTGTATCGCCTTCAAGCCCTCCGGACGGGGCCACTTAAGGACAGCAGAGAGCTTCTCGGGATCCATTCGCAAGCCTGTCTGGGAGATAACATAGCCCAGGAATGGAAGAGAGGTCTGCTCAAAAAGGCACTTCTCGTATTTAGCATAGAGGTGGTTCTGCCTGAGCCTAAGCAGGACCTGACGAACATCCCTCCGGTGTGTGGGAAGATCCGGAGAGAAGACCAAGATGTCGTCCAGGTATACCACCACGCATGAGTAAAGAAGGTCACGGAAGATGTCGTTGACCAGTTCTTGGAAGACGGTGGGAGCATTGCTGAGGCCGAAGGGCATCACACGGTACTCATAGTGTCCGTCCCGGGTATTAAATTCCGTTTTTCACTCGTCTCCTTGACGGATACGGACCAGGTTAAACACTCCACGTAGATCCAACTTGGAAAAGATCCTGGTGCCTTTAAGGCGATCAAATAACTCAGAGATGAGCGGAAGGGGGTATTTATTTTTATCCGTGATCTGATTGAGTCCTCTATAGTCAATACAGGGGCGTAGCGAGCCATCCTTTTTTTTGACAAAGAAAAATCCGGCTCCAGCTGGGGAAGTAGACTTCCGGATGAATCCCCTGGCCAGATTCTCCTCTATGTACTCAGACATGGCCCGGGTTTCAGCCGCAGACAACGGATAAATACACCCACGGGGTGCAGTGGTGCCAGGTACCAGGTCGATCGGGCAATCATATGGCCTATGAGGTGGCAATGTCTCTGCTTCCTTTTTACCAAAGACGTCAGCATAGGGCCAGTAAGGAGCAGGAAGACCGGGTAAATTAGCTGGGGTAGGTGGAGGACGAACCGGACGAACCAGAACCAGGCAGGCCTTATGGCAGACCGGCCCCCACCGGAGTACTTCACCGGAATGCCAGTTCAACACGGGTTCATGTGTCTGGAGCCAAGGTAGACCTAGCAATAGGGAGTGGGAGAGTCCGGGCAACACATGGAAGGAGATTACCTCAGAGTGCAGCATTCCCACCTGCAGGGTTATGGGTTCCGTGACGAGCAGGATGGTCACCGGAAGGGGTCTTCCATCCACGGAGGCGACTGGCAAAGGTTCAGCCAGAGACTTGGTGGGAATACGGTATTTCTCAACCAGGGACTGGGAGATGAGGTTTCCAGAGGATCCAGAATCCAGGTGGGCGAGTCCAAAGTGACGGTTCTCTCCCCAGGAGATAGATACAGACAAAGTCAGGTTTGGAGAGGACTTACTTTTGTCTAGGGCGACCTCTCCGAGCGGTCCTAGACACTGGAGTTTCCCGGCCTCTCCGGGCAGGAACGGATCAGGTGCTCCTTACTGCCACAATAGAAACAGCTCCCCTCGGCTCGGCGTGACTCTTGGAGAGATTTGACCATCTTGATTTGGTCGATCTGCATGGGCTCGGGTGAGTGCGCCTGGGGAGTGACAGAAGAGGAGACAGGTCTCTGGAAAGTAGGAGCTAGGCGGGGAAACCTTCTCTCACGGGTGGTCTCTTTGGTGCATTCTTGAAACCGGATGTCAATCCGAGTAGCCAGCGACACTAGGTCATCCAGGGTGGTAGGAATGTCCCGACTGGTGAGCTCATCTTTAATCCGACCGGAAAGACCCTCCCAGAAGACGGACACCAGGGCCTCGTTATCCCAGGCAAGCTCAGAAGCGAGGGTGCGGAACCGTATGGCATATTGGACCACGGTAAGACTCCCTTGGCGGAGACGTAGCAGAGAGGAGGCAGTAGAGGATTTTCATCCTGGTTCATCGAAGACTCTCCGGAAAGCAGTGAGGAAAGATGACAGTTCAGACACCAGGGGGTCCCCTCTCTCCCACAGGGGGTTAAGGCATGCCAATGCCTCCCCAGTGAGATGGGACATGATGAATGCCACTTTGGACCGGTCGGAGATAAATTGGTGAGCCAAGAGTTCAAAGTGCAGGGTGCACTGGTTTATGAAGCCCCGAGCTTGAGCGGGGTCGCCTCCGAAATGAAGAGGTTCAGAAAGCCGGGGTCCGGGGCAGGATGCCATGGTATTGGTGGGCAGCGGCGCTGCCGGGGTGCGAGTCATGCGACTAGCGATGGTTGCTGGTGGAGCAGTCAGTGTGTCCAGGCGGGAGTTGACATTCCGCAGGCGGTTCAGGATGGACTCCTGCTGGGATCTCTGATGAGAGACTTCATGGTATAGGTCAGAGAGCGAGGGAGCTTGGGTGCCACCGGGCTCCATGGCCCGAGCAAACTGTTAGGGGTCCGGGAGGTGGAACCTCTGTGCTGAGGTGCAAGGAGGGACCCAGAGGGGCGTGACTAAGTATCAACCCGAACCGACCCTGGTCAGATGGTGGCTAACGACTCCGTGACCAGGGAGGATCCGGGCAGAGGGACCAGGTTCTACACTGGGGATGACCTTGTAAGAGAGCAGGTGGCTCCCACGGGTCAGGTGGCTGGAACTGACCGGTATGACGGATGGACACGGCAAGCAGGCGGAAGTCTCTGGTAGCTGACAGGTGGTCACAGTTCGTGATAGCAGGACCAGTAGCAGTCTTTAGGTTTACCAGGAAGGTGGTCAGAGTTCGTGATAGCAGGACAAGTAGCAGTCTTTAGGTTTACCAGGAAGGTGGTCACAGCAAGTGACGGCAGGGTCTCCAGGCAGGCTGGCAGGAAACAGGCGGGTACTCCCAGATGAGCGGGCAGACAGACGAGGCAGGTAACTGGCAGGTAACTGGTGGGTGCTCCCAGGTGAGCGGGCTGACGGACACAGCAGGTAACAGGCGGGTGCTCCCAGGTGAGCGGTCTGACGGACACAGCAGATAACAGGCGGATGCTCCCAGGTGAGCGGTCTGACAGACAAGGCAGTCGGATGCTCCAAGGTGAGCGGTATGATAGCCAAAGCAGGTAACAGGCAGGTAACAGGTGAGCGCTCCAGGTGAGCAGACTGGCAGGCTCGGCAGGTAACGGGCAGATAACAGGCTGGCAGGCAGAACGAGGAGTCAGGCTAGCAGCGGGACCTGAGGGCTGAAGCAAAGATCAGACGCAGTGCAAACAACTTTGCTCGGGCACCTCCATTTTGGAGGAGGTGCCTTATATATGGGAGGTCCTCCGGCAATTGGTCGGGGACTCCTTAGGACGGCGCGCGCAGTCCCTTTAAGAGAGGGGGAGCGCGCGCCCTAAGCACACTGCCGGGGAAGGAGCGCGTGCCGGAAGCAGCGGGGAGAGAAGCGCTGGAGGACGCCGTGCCAGGAGCGGGAAGGTGAGAGGGACGGCGTCTCTGCCTAGCAAGGGGCAGAGACGCCGATGCTACAACAGGTTAAGTGACATGTTAATATCGGACCCCTTCTTTGATATCATCTTTACGATTCTTGCATCCATTGATCTTGTGAGTTTTTGGATAGTTTCTGCTTGAATTTCTTTGCAGGATGTCAAAATAGCCTCCCAGAACTGCTGTTTTGGTGGTCTCCCACCCTCATAGATGCTTTGCTTGAGGATACGCCAAAGGTTCTCAATAGTGTTGAAGTCAGGGGAGAAATTTGTTTGCTATAAAAGCCATCATCCAATCAGAGGCCAGCAGCTGATGTCGGCATGACGTTGTGTGTAGTATATGACTTCACTGTCAACCCACACCCCCTCTCCCCATCCCGCATTTGGCCCATGCCGGCTGTGGAACAGGAAGAAGATGCTCCATGTTGTGTTTTGGAGAAGAGCGCCAGGATGAAGGACATTTTTATAGAAAAGGGCCAGAATGAGGGACATTATTAAAGTATGGGGCCAGACCAGGACAGGTATGGGGCCATTATTACAGATAGATTGAATGCAGACTTGTATTCTAAGGCCAGACCCCCCCTTTAACTAACACCGTTCCTGTTTATCCCTTTACTATCAATTCCATCAGCATTACTTCCTTTCCATTCAAATATGCCTCCACCTCCTACTGAAAAGGTCCAGACTTCATCATTAGGCAGATTGTGAGCCCCCTGTATGCAGAGCTGAATTGGGATTGTTGGCAATTAATGATCACAGCAAAGGGCATTGAGAGGAACAAAATGTGAATTGTTTGGGGGTGAAAGGGCAATATATGGAACAGTGATGCATCTATGCCCGTTCACTGTTAGTATGAAATAGTAATTGTCAGAAGAAGAGACAAAGTTCAAAGAGAAGAAAAAGTTTGGTCTTGCTAATACAACTGCACTGAGATTCATATCCTTCTCCGTCTTGTACAGTTCTTGCAAATGTTTTCACTATCTAGCTTTTTATCAGTTTCAAAGTTGGGTTGACTCCTTCATCAGGTTACACTAAGGGTACCTGATGAAGGAGTCAACCCGACTTCGAAATGCATTGTATGAATGAATAAAGATCCATAGAACATACACCCTTGACTTCACTCTTACAAGTACAGAGTTGTGTAAAGTCACAATCTAGGCAGGTGAGCATATACAATCCTTTGTTTGCTGTGTCTTATATTGAAGGTAACACACTTCAAGCGCCTTTTATCTTTTTGTCCCATAGGACAGTTACTTTCAAGCGCCTTTTATCTTTTTCTCCCATAGGATAATTACTTCCTCTTCATCACAATCCTCTATTCTATTGACTTCTGTGTCAGATGATTACCAAGATATTTGGTAATTTTTGCTTTTGGATCTCAATAATTGCAAAACATTGGGTGTAGATTAACAGACTACAGTATATTTATAGAAGTAACTTGCACATAATTTTTAAGCTTTCAACAGTATAAAAAGTTTTAGTTACCCTACTTTTTGTAAAACATCTGCTGATATGCGCTTGACATTTACAGCATAAGTCACAACTCAAAGACAGCAAGTCTTTCAGGCCTGTGGATAATTGAACTACTATGACTAACCAACTAATCCAACGATTTCATTACAAGGAAATGCCCTTTTATATCATGTATTAAATGTACTGTTAAATATACGTAGACTTTCATATTGTTAATTACCTCACTTCTCAGCAATGATATGACAAAATAATGATTTTTAATTTGACTCTCCTTAATATATATTTCCAGTAAATTAACTGTCCAAATGAATTCACAGGGATGTGACGACTTTTTATTCCTGTGTCACCAGTAGTACGAATCTTTGTCTCCAACAGATAATTAATAGATGATAGCATTTTCTTGCTATGGATGGTTGACACAGCCGCTGTGTTTCTTTATGGTTTGTGAACATCTCAAGAACAAAACAGATCCATTTGAGCTAATTTATTATGTAAAACAATCAGTTGAATTACAAAGTATTTGCTTTTTTTCCAAGGTAAAATAGTTAAATTTCTTACAGCATTTATGTGATTTACATGGCAAAATGCTAAAAAATAAAAGAAGCACCCATATTAAACTCTTCAGACCATCATACAGTATTATGCTGTAAGTTAAAGGGAACTTGTCACCAGGCTTGTCCCATATGAGATAAGACCTCCACCTTTCAGCCCTTATGTACAGCATTTTAATATGCTGCATATATGCCCACAATCCGGCCTGCAACAAAAGAAAAACACCTTTTATTATACTCACCTATAGGGCGATCGGGTCCGATGGGCGTCGCTGGTTTAGATCCGGTGCCTCCCTTGCAATGCCACCAGCACTGCTCCCAGCAGTTTAGCCCCCTAAATGCTGCAATTGATAATGATTAGTGATGATCGAATGCGCTCGCCACTGCTTGGTACTCGCCCTAGCATCACGGTCCTCGACGAGCTCGGTGCTTGGAGTGTATTTCCGGGTTGCTTGGGCGGGAACTCGAGTCCCCTCCCTGCATGTTTGGCACTATTTAGAGAGCCAATGAACATGCAGGGATTGCCTGCCATGCACTGTATGTTGGTTGTGGGTATTACATTGATTGACTGGCTGCACAGCGTCATCAGGTCTACACTGTGTACAGAATTATTAGGCAAGTTGTATTTTAGAGGATTATTTTTATTATTGATCAACAACTATGTTCTCAATCAACCCAAAAGACTCATAAATATCCAAGCTTAATATTTTTGGAAGTTGGAGTGTTTTTTTTTTAGATTTGGCTATCTTAGGAGGATATCTGTATGTGCAGATAACTATTACTGTGCAGAATTATTAGGCAACTTAATTAAGAACAAATATAATCCCATCTCACTTGTTTATTTGACCAGGTAAACCCATATCAGTGCACAAAATTTAGAAATAAACATTTCTGACATGCAAAAACAAAACCCCAAAAAATTAGTGATCAATATAGCCACCTTTCTTTATGATGACACTCAACAGCCTTCCATCCATAGATTCTGTCAGTTGCTTAATCTGTTTTCGATCAACATTGCGTACAGCAGTCACCACAGCCTCCCAGACTCTGTTCCGAGAGGTGTACTGTTTTCCCTCCCAGTAGATCTCACATTTTATGATGGACCACAGGTTCTCTATGGGGTTCAGATCAGGTGAACAAGGGGGCCATGTCATTATTTTTTCTTCTTTTAGACCTTTACTGGCCAGCCAAGCTGTGGAGTAGTTGGATGCATGAGATGGAGCATTGCCCTGCATGAAAATCATGTTTTTCTTGAACGATACCGAATTCTTCCTGGACCACTGCTTGAAGAAGTTGTCTTCCAGAAACTGGCAGTAGGTCTGGGAGTTGAGTTTCACTCCATCCTCAAAGCGAAAAGGTCCCACAAGTTCATCTTTGATGATACCAGCCCATACCAGTACCCCACCTCCACCTTGCTGGCGTCTGAGTCAGAGTGGAGCTCTCTGCCCTTTACTGATCCAGCCTCTGGCCCATCCATCTGGCCCTGTTGGCTATTTGCAATGAAATGCTTGATTGTTCGGTGATCACACTTCAAAAGTTTGGAAATTTCAAGACTGCTGCATCCCTCTACAAGACATCTCACAATTTTGGACTTTTCAGAGCCCGTCAAATCTCTCTTCTCACCCATTTTGCCAAAGGAAAGGAAGTTAGGTAATAATTAAGCACACCTTATATAGGGTGTTGTTGTGATAAGTTAACACCTCTCTTCATTACAGAGATGCACATCACCAGGTTTACTTAATTGGTAGTTGGCTCTCAAGCCTATGCTGCTTGGAGTAGGACAACATGTATATAAAGTATCATGCGATCAAAATACTCATTTGCCAAATAATTCTGCAAACAGTGTATAAAAGACCGGGCACAGCCATGCTCGTCACAATCTACCCCGGAATAAGGCAGAGTAAGGAGATCTGCTGCTGAGTCAGGGAGAGATTTGCTTGTTTATAGTTAGTATAGGTATTCCACAACATATATATATATATCCATCTTAACTAACAGTCCTTCTGAGGACTAATCCAGCTGCATATATTCAGTGGTGATAGCAGGAGTTAGGCAGGCAGGTTATGTGGCAGATTGCAATGCATATAGTACAAGAGGGTCCATTGAACGTCCTGTTAGTATAGGTATTCCACAACATATATATAGCCATCTGAACTAACAGTCCTTCTGAGGACTAATCCAGCTGCATATTATCAGAGCTAGGCAGGCAGGCAGTGTATATGGCAAACTGCAGTGTATAATACGGCACAAGAGGGTCCATTGAACGTCCTGTCTTCTGCTGCTTTAATAATTACAGATATTTCTAGATCACCCCAGATATCAGGGGTGAGGGCAAATTTGCTTAAAAATCAATCCAAAGTACACCATATTTCACCATATTTCTGCTCACTACAGAATAAAGCCAGATCTGTTCCATATTAAATGGGAAACCGTTGGGGAAATCTGACATGCAGAAGGACCTGGGCGTCTTGGTTAATAGCAAATTAAATTGGAGTGCCCAGTGTCAGGCAGCAGCTGCGAAGGCAAATAGAGTCGTGGCATGCATCAGAAGAGGAATAGGGGCATATGATGAGAACATTGTTCTTCCTCTGTATAAAGCGCTGGTAAGGCCGCACTTAGAATATTGTGCAAAGTTCTGGGCTCCGGTGCTCAGGAAAGACATATTAGAGCTAGAGAGGGTACAAATGGGGGCGACTAAGGTAATAAAGGGAATGGAGGGACTAGAATACCCAGAGAGGTTGTCAAAATTAGGCCTATTTACGTTGGAAAAGAGAAGGCTTAGGGGAGACCTCATAAACATGTATAAATACATCAGGGGGCAGTACAGAGATCTCTCCCATGACCTGTTTATACCAAGGATGGTGACAAAGACGAGGGGGCACACTATGCGTCTGGAGGAAAGGAGGTTCCTGCACCAGCATAGAAGGGGATTCTTTACGGTGAGAGCCGTGAGACTCTGGAACTCTCTGGGAGAGGAAGTGGTGATATCCAACTCACTTAATGAGTTCAAGAGAGGCCTGGACTCCTTTCTTGAGAACAATAAAATTACATCTTATGCTTAGTGATAGTTAATTAATCCAGGGGTTTAATCTGACTGCCAGATTGGTGTCGGGAAGTGAATTTTTCCTCAATGATGTAAATTGGCCTATACCGCATGGTTTTTTGTTGCCTTCCCCTGGATCAACGCTGCGGAATAGCTGCAGTGCACAAGAAATAGGCTGAACTGGATGGACGCTTGTCTTTTTTCAGCCTTATAAACTATGTAACTATGTAACTATGTAAATTACAGTGATAAAAAAACAGAAATTTGAACTGAACGTGGAAAATAATGGCCTCCTTTTCCATTCTGTTGCATTGTGTCGGTGAAGCTATTCACACTAGGTCACTGTGTAGAATAATATTAGTAAATTACAGGCCTGCAATTTAAAGCCGTGTTTCTCTGTCAGACATATCACCGAAAAGATTTCAAAAATCATACATTTCTTCCATTTTCATTCCGTTGCAGTGTGTCAGTGAAGCTATTCACGTTAGGTCTCCATGTAGAATAATATTGATAAATTACAGGCCTACAATTTAAAGCCGTGATTCTCTGTCAGACATATCACCAAAAAGACTTAAAAAATCATACATTTCTTCCATTTTCATTCCATTGCAGTGTGTCGGTGAAGAGGTCTCTGTGTAGAATAATATTAGTAAATCACAGGCCTGCAATTTAAAGCTGTGGTTCTCTGTTAGACATATCACCGAAAAGACTTCTAAAATCATACATTTCTTCCATTTTCATTACGCTGCAGTGTGTCGGTGAAGCTATTCACACTAGGTCTCCGTGTAGAATAATATTAGTAAATTACAGGCCTATAATTTAAAGTCGTGGTTCTCTTTCAGACATATCACCGAAAAGACTTCAAAAATCATACATTTCTTTCATTTTCGTTCCGTTGCAGTGTCTGTGATGCTATTCACACTAGGTCTCCGTGTAGAAAAATATTATTAAATTACAGGCCTACAATTTAAAGCCATGGTTCTCTGTCAGACATATCACCGAAAAGACTTCAAAAATCATACATTTCTTCCATTTTCGTTCCGTTGCAGTGTGTTGGTAACGCTATTCACACTAAGTCTCTATGTAGAATAATATTAGTAAATTACAGGCCTTCAATATAAAGCCGTGGTTCTCTGTCAGACATATCACCGAAAAGACTTCAAAAATCATAAATTTCTTCCATTTCCATTCCATTGCAGTGTGTCGGTGACGCTACTCACACTAGGTCTCCGTGTAGAATAATATTAGTAAATTACAGGCCTACAATTTAAAGCCGTGGTTCTCTGTCAGACATATCACCGAAAAGACTTCAAAAATTATACATTTCTTACATTTTCATTCCATGGCAGTGTGTCGGTGACGCTATTCACATTTGGTCTCCATGTAGAATAATATTAATAAATTACAGGCCTGCTTTTTAAAATCGTGGTTCTATGTCAGGCATATCACATATAACTGTGTTCCAAAATAAGCCATTTCTCGTGAACATGGAAAATATTGTCTTCCATTTAAAACGGCGCAGTACGTGGCAAGTGACGTCTAAGTGGACGTGATGGTGATGGTGCATGCAGAGGCCGAGGACATGGCCGTGGGCAAAGTGAAATTGTGCCACAACAAACACCCACATCTTCTCGCTCGACCTTCCTCTCTCAATTTCTAGAGGACCACAGAGCATTACTATTGAACACAGAGCAGTGTGAAAAGGTTTTTGGTTGGATAGCAGATAAGGCTTCCAGTCACTTGACCACTACCCCCTCCACCCTGTCTTCCACACAGTCAAGTCTCAGTAGCCGTGAGTCTGGACCACAAATTCCTCTCCCTGATCCTCCTTCCTCCCACCTCCCATGGACACGTGGACAAGTCATTGTGGGCAGGGACGGTAAATCTTGCTGATGGCACACTGGGTTAATATAGTGGATGCCGGGACCCGGTCGGACCTTGGGATGGAACACGTCCTCCCAACGCCGAGGATTACGGGCCCTGGGTCAATAAGGGTTGCCCCACATTCTACAGCTCCTGAACCTCCTCTTCTTCAGCATCCATGTCCATGTTTCAGCAGCATTTTCAGCTTCCAGCTCACTGACTGATCTGCGATGTCCCCACACATTGGGACTCTACATTGCAGATGTTGGGAAGGATTTGTGAGCAGAAGAGGGCAGTTGTTGACTACTAGCATCAACAATGCCGCCGGTATTCAGGTCAGACTCCACACATAAAACCTCAGGAGTGGACATGGATGTCAGACATCTGTACCATCCTCCAAAACTTTGAGGACTCCACCAAAATGGTGAGCGGTGATGACGCCATAATTAGCATCACAATCCCACTTCTCTGTCTTCTGAAACGCTGTCTGCTCTCAATTAAAGAGGATGCATTGCAGGCGGAGCACGAACAAATGGAGCAAGGAACCATACAGGGTGATTACACACAGCCCAGCCTCATCTCATCCCAACGTGGATTGGGTGATAATGAGGAAGAGGAGGAGGAGGAGGAAGAAGAGGAGCTAGTTTCCTGCGCTATAGACGGTACTACATGCACAACTGTCATACCGTCTGTTCAGCATGGATGGCCTGAGGACAGGATGGAGGAGGAAGAGGAGGAGGATGAGGAGGAGAGCATGGTCAGTCGTCCTCTTGGTGAGGTCACGGAAGTCTTGCCTCTTTGGAGTCTGGCACACATGGCTGAGTTTATGATACGCTGCATTTCCCATAATCCTCTCGTTGTTCAAATTTTGGGTGACAGTCATTAATGGTTGGTGACGCTTCTAGACCCACGCTATAAGGAGAACTTTATGTCTCTTATTCCCTTGCAGGACAGGCCTAATAAAATGTTGCAGTACGAGAAGGCCCTTGTTGCGGAATTATTAAAAAAAATAAATTCCCATCTGAAAACGCTGGCGGCAGAGGTCACAGTTCATTGGACAAGGAGTACAGGCGAGAGTTACACAAATGCAATCCAGCAGAGACATGGGAGCACTGTCAAAGTTCTGGGACAGTTTTCTCAGACCCTCCCATAGCACAGGCCCTGAGGCGTGGGGTACTCTCACAAGAAGTGCAAAGTTTTGGACAATGGCGAGGGAGTACCTTGCCGACCGTACCAACATCCTCCGTGATTCCTCTGTGCCTTATAATTATCGAGTATCCAAACTGGATATGTGGCATGAACTGGCTCTTTACGCCTTGGAAGTAATGGCCTGCCCTAGCATTTTGTCAGAGCGGGTTTTTAGTGACGCCGGTGGAATTATAACCGATAGGCGCATCCGCCTATCAACTGAAAATGCTGACAGGCTGACTCCTATAAAAATGAACAAGGGCTCGATTGGGCCAGACTTCTCAACACCACCGAAAGATAGCATAAACTCAAGTCCAGTGTCTTTTTTTGGGGAGGTCAAACTCTATTCCCATGCACCTCTGTCTTCACACCCAGGCATGGGTATACGCTTCCTGATTTTGTCTATTTGCTCCTGTCCTCCTCCTTCTCTGCATCCTCATACTCTACCACCATATCACCACCATATGTACCATATCAAAATATCTACGTCTCTTGCAAAGGACATTGGAGCTCCTCCAAATTTTTGGCAGCCGTTGCTTCACCGCAGAGGCAAACAGTATGGGGGACACACTTCGTAATAATGGGAACATTGTTTTCAGGAGGCCCTCCAACCTCTACGTCTCTTTAAAGGGGCATTGGATTTCCTCCAAATTTTTGGCAGCCATTGCAGTCACTGCATTGGCAAACAGTATGGGAGACCCGCTCCTTTCTAATGGGAATATGTCGTTACTGAGGCCCACCTCTGTGTGTCTTTAAATTGTTATTGGGGTTTTTCCTAAATTTTGGCAGCCGTTGGACTCACTTCATACCCTATAACTGTATAGCGGACCCGCTCCTTTCTAATGGAAACGTGTCGTTACTGTGGCCCTGCTCTATGTTGTTTTGCCAAGTATTTAAAGGGCTCGGATTCGGCTTTAAAGAAGGCGATTCATTTTTATTATAATAAATGATTACAGAAATGATTACAGAAAATAGGAAATAGTGTGATATTGCGTGCACTTTTGCATAATATAAATCACAAAGGTAAAGTACTTACACTGCACACTACACAGTAAGAAAGAAAACTTCACCAGGAACCGTACACATCATCTGTTCGGAAACATCAGCTGTGAAAAGCAAACAGCGAAGACAGAGAGATTCCTGGGATATCCACACTGTGGACTCACATGGGCGTCCCCTCCGGTCCACAGGTTAACAAGCTTCTGTCTTAGCTGAAGTCTTCCCCAACTGATATATTGTTTGGAAACAAATTGTAACGGGTCCGGGAGGCGGAACCTCTGAGCTACTATACAAGGGGGCGGCCCTTGTAAGGGAGCGGGTGGCAGTCTCTGGATGAACGGACAGGGAGATACGGCGAGTGATCAGGGCAGTCTCTGGGTGAACGGACAGGGAGATACGGCAAGTGATCAGGGCAGTCTCTGGGTAAGGGGTAGGTACGACCTGTGATGGCAGAGCCTCCGGGTAGGCTAGCAGGCAGATGGTAGATGGGTGCTCCCAGGTGAGCAAGCGAGAGTCTCAGGAATAGCAGGTGGTCACGGCACGTGACGGCGGAGCCTCAGGGCAGGCAGGCAGGCAGGTAACGGAGAAGCGCTCCCAGGTGAGCGGGCAAGAGTCTCTGGAATAGCTGGTGGTCACCGCACGTGACAACGGGACCTCCGGGCTGGCAAGCAGGCAGGTAACGGAGATGCGCTCCCAGGTGAGCGGGCAAGAGTCTCTGAGATAGCTGGTGGTCACAGCACGTGACAACGGAGCCTCCGGGCTGGCAAGCAGGCAGGTAACGGAGAAGCGCTCCCAGGTGAGCGGGCAAGCTGGTCCAAAGACAGACTGACCGGAGTAGTAAAGCAGACCGTCGGACCTCAGACAAGCAGGCAGGTAGCTGATATGCGCTCCCAGGTGAGCGGGCAGGCTGGTCCTTAGACAGACTGACAGGAGTAGTAAGGCAGACCGTCGGACCTCAGACTGGCAGACAGGTAACAAGTATTCAGGCAGGAAACAGGCAGGTAACTGGCAGGAATCAGGCAGGTAACTGGCAGGTAACTGGCAATGGGACCTGAGGGCTGAAGCACAGGTGAGACACAGGTGCAAACAACATTGCTCGGGCACCTCCATTTTGGAGGAGGTGCCTTTTATATGATGAAGTCCTCCGGCCATTGGCCGGGGACTCTTTAGGGCGGCGCGCGCGGCCCCTTTAAGAGGAGGGGAGCGCGCGCGCGCGCGCCCTAAGCACAGGGGCCGGGAAGGAGCGCGCGCCGAGAGCAGAGCAGGAGGAGGACGCCGGGACGGAGCGCGCGCTGACAGCAGAGCGGGGAGAGGACGCCGGGCAGGAGCGCGCGCTGACAGCAGAGCGGGGAGAGGACGCCGGGCACGGAGCAGAGCGGTGAGGGGAGCAGCGTCCCTGCCTAGCAGAGGGCAGGGACGCCAGCGCTACAGTACCCCCCCCTTTAGGCCCCCCCTTTTTTAGGCCAGACAGAAATTTAGCTAGGATGAGAGGGGCATGGATGTTCTCCCGGGGCTCCCACGTTCTCTCCTCAGGACCAAACCCCCTCCAATCTACCAGAAAAAAGGTCTTTCCTCTTACCCTTTTGCTGGCAAGAATGTTCTCTACCTCAAACTTGTCCTCAGCAGAAACCAGAGCAGGAGGCGTACCTGTAGACTTAGAAAAAGAGTTAAGTACCACAGGTTTGAGGAGAGATACATGGAAGGAGTTAGGGATCCGTAAGTTGGCCGGGAGTTTCAATTTATAGGCTACCGGGTTGATCTGACCGATGACCACCAGTGGGCCGATGAACCGAGACCCTAACTTATAGGAAGGGATCTTGAGTCGGACATATTTGGACGAGAGCCAGACTTTATCCCCAGGACGGAATTGAGGAGGGTCCATCGCTAAATGCTGCCAGGGGGCAGCAGGTACTGGCAGAGGAAGAAGGCGGCCGGCCGACAGGTGTCTCGGAACTTTGTTGCGGGCGCAGGATACACAGGCAGAAACAAAGTCCATAACATCCTTGTGCAGGTTAGGCCACCAGTAGTGTCGGGTAATAAGCTGGAGGGTCTTTTTCCGACCGGCGTGGTCAGCTAGTTTAGACGAATGACCCCAGTGTAGGATTCTCTCCCGATCAGGTACCGATACGAACGTCTTACCAGGAGGGAGACAATTTAGACTCACGGGAGCCACCTGCATTACTCTGGCGGGATCGATGGGGCAGTCACATGGTCTATGAGGTGGTGATGTCTCTGCCTCCTCCTTAACAAAGACATCAGCACTAGACCAATAAGGAATCGGAAGTCCAGGTAGATTAGCTGGGATAGGAGAGGGACGGACGGAATGGACGGGAACCAGGCAGGTTTTATGACAGGCCTGTCCCCAGTGAAGGACTTCTCCGGTTTGCCAGTCAAGCACGGGTGCATGTCTCTGGAGCCAAGGCAGACCTAGCAAGAGGGCGTGAGGTAGACCAGGCAGAACGTGAAAGGAGATACTCTCTGAATGCAGCATTCCTACCTGCAGAGTAATGGATTCGGTGATGAATTGGATGGGGCGAGGTAAGAGGCCCCCATCCACGGCAACAACAGACAAGGGTACAGCCAGAGGTTTGGTGGGGATGCGGAATTTCTCCACCAGGGACTGTGAAATAAGATTTCCGGCTGCTCCAGAGTCAAGTTGGGCTAGTTCGGAATAACGATTCTCCCCGCAGATGATTGAGACTGACAACAGCAGGGATGGAGAGGATTTATTTTTGTCTAGATCGACCCCTCTGAGTGAACCTAGATACAGGCGTTCTCCCGACCTCTCCGGGCAGGCACGGATCAGATGCTCCTTACTGCCACAGTAGAAGCAGCTCCCCTCGGCACGGCGGAAATCCTGACGGGATTTGACCATCTTGGTCTGGTCGACCTGCATAGGCTCAGGAGAGTGTACCTGTGGAGAAACGGAAGGAATGACGGGTTCCTGGAAAGTAGGAGCTAGACGTGGAATCCTTCTCTCACGGGTGACCTCTTTGGCACGCTCCTGGAACCGTAGGTCAATCCGGGTGGCAAGGGTTATTAGATCATCGAGAGTGGTAGGAATGTCCCGACCAGCAAGTTCATCTTTAATACGGCCGGACAGACCCTCCCAGAAGACGGATACCAGGGCTTCGTTATCCCAGGCCAGCTCCGAGGCAAGGGTACGGAACCGTATGGCATATTGGCCCACGGTGAGGCTTCCCTGACGGAGGCGAAGCAGAGAAGATGCGGATGAGGTCCTCCGTCCGGGTTCGTCGAAGGCTTTCCGGAAAGCCATGAGAAAGGCAGGCAAGTCGGACACCAGGGGATCTCCTCTCTCCCATAGAGGATTTAGCCAGGCCAGGGCCTCCCCGGTGAGATGGGACATGATAAAGGCAATTTTGGCTCGGTCGGAGTTAAACTGGTGGGATAATAGTTCAAAATGCAGGGTGCACTGATTTATGAAGCCCCGAGCCAGGACGGAGTCGCCTCCGAAGCGAGGAGGTGCAGAGAGCCGGGGTCCGGAAAAGGATACCATGGTACTGGCGGAGGTTGTTGGTGGATCAGACAGAGTGTTCAGGCGAGTATTAACATTCCGCAGGTGACCCAGGATGGTCTCCTGTTGGGACCTCTGACGGGACAGTTCAAGACAGAGGTCCGAGAGCGAGGGAGCTTGGGTGCCACCGGGTTCCATGGCCCGAGCAAACTGTAACGGGTCCGGGAGGCGGAACCTCTGAGCTACTATACAAGGGGGCGGCCCTTGTAAGGGAGCGGGTGGCAGTCTCTGGATGAACGGACAGGGAGATACGGCGAGTGATCAGGGCAGTCTCTGGGTGAACGGACAGGGAGATACGGCAAGTGATCAGGGCAGTCTCTGGGTAAGGGGTAGGTACGACCTGTGATGGCAGAGCCTCCGGGTAGGCTAGCAGGCAGATGGTAGATGGGTGCTCCCAGGTGAGCAAGCGAGAGTCTCAGGAATAGCAGGTGGTCACGGCACGTGACGGCGGAGCCTCAGGGCAGGCAGGCAGGCAGGTAATGGAGAAGCGCTCCCAGGTGAGCGGGCAAGAGTCTCTGGAATAGCTGGTGGTCACCGCACGTGACAACGGGACCTCCGGGCTGGCAAGCAGGCAGGTAACGGAGATGCGCTCCCAGGTGAGCGGGCAAGAGTCTCTGAGATAGCTGGTGGTCACAGCACGTGACAACGGAGCCTCCGGGCTGGCAAGCAGGCAGGTAACGGAGAAGCGCTCCCAGGTGAGCGGGCAAGCTGGTCCAAAGACAGACTGACCGGAGTAGTAAAGCAGACCGTCGGACCTCAGACAAGCAGGCAGGTAGCTGATATGCGCTCCCAGGTGAGCGGGCAGGCTGGTCCTTAGACAGACTGACAGGAGTAGTAAGGCAGACCGTCGGACCTCAGACTGGCAGACAGGTAACAAGTATTCAGGCAGGAAACAGGCAGGTAACTGGCAGGAATCAGGCAGGTAACTGGCAGGTAACTGGCAACGGGACCTGAGGGCTGAAGCACAGGTGAGACACAGGTGCAAACAACATTGCTCGGGCACCTCCATTTTGGAGGAGGTGCCTTTTATATGATGAAGTCCTCCGGCCATTGGCCGGGGACTCTTTAGGGCGGCGCGCGCGGCCCCTTTAAGAGGAGGGGAGCGCGCGCGCGCGCGCCCTAAGCACAGGGGCCGGGAAGGAGCGCGCGCCGAGAGCAGAGCAGGAGGAGGACGCCGGGACGGAGCGCGCGCTGACAGCAGAGCGGGGAGAGGACGCCGGGCAGGAGCGCGCGCTGACAGCAGAGCGGGGAGAGGACGCCGGGCACGGAGCAGAGCGGTGAGGGGAGCAGCGTCCCTGCCTAGCAGAGGGCAGGGACGCCAGCGCTACACAAATGCTTGTGCAACCAAGTGTTACACAAACTGTAACAAATTATATTTGTCCAATATAGTATCTCTCTTCTGAGTGGCCAGCTCTTCAGATGTCAATCTACACTGGACAAATACGTCACCGGATGAAACATACCAAAAACTCCTGGTACCGAATGTTTTACCATGCTATAAACATATTATTTCTCACCAAACATGGATACTGAAACTATGCAGTAATTGGATGATAATATAAACATGCACTTTCCCACTAAACATTGCTACTTTCCCACTAAACATTGATCCAGGTGCTGGGGAAACTACAGAAAATGCAAAGCTAGTATGAATTAAGCTATTACTGTCTAATATAACTGTTACTGTGAATTATCTTAAAGGGTTCTTTAAAGAGAGGTTACCAATATGGATTCCTGATGGCCATTAACATCTTAGAACTACATAGGTGTCTTTAAATTGTTAACGAGGTTTTTCCTAAATTTTGGCAACCGTTGTACTCACTTCATACCCTAAACCTGTATAGCAGACACGCTCCTTTCTAATGGAAACATGTCATTACTGTGGCCCTGCTCTATGTGTCTTTAAATTGTTAGTAGGGTTTTTCCTAAATTTTGGCAGCCGTTGGACTCCCTTCATACCCTATACCTGTATAGCAGACCTGCTCCTTTCTAATGGAAACACGTCGTTATAGTGGCCCTGCTCTATGTAACTTTAAATTGTTAGTGGGGTTTTTCCTAAATTTTGGCAGCCGTTGGACTCTGTTCATACCCTATAACTGTATAGCAGACCTGCTCCTTTCTTATGGAAACATGTCATTACTGTGGCCCTGCTCTATGTGTCTTTAAATTGTTAGTGGGGTTTTTCCTAAATTTTGGCAGCCATGGGACTCACTTCATACCCTATAACTGTATAGCAGACCCGCTCCTCTTTAATGGGAACATGTTGTTTCTGTGGCCCTGCTCTATGTGTTTTTAATTTGCTAGTGGGGTTTTTCCTAAATTTTGGCAGCCGTTGGACTCACTGCATACCCTATAACTGTATAGCAGACCCTCTCCTTTCTAATGGGAACATGTCGTTACTGTGGCCCTGCTCTATGTGTCTTTAAATTGTTAGTGGGGCTTTTCCTAAATTTTGACGGCTGTTAGACTCACTTCATACCCTATAACTCTATAGCAGACTCGCTCCTTTCTAATGGAAAATGTTGTTACTGTGGCCCTGCTCTATGTGTCTTTAAATTATTAGTGGGGGTTTTCCTAAATTTTGGCAGCTGTTGGACTCACTGCATACCCTATAACTGTATAGCTGTTATGGATCCAGGTGGTGGAACCTCTGTGCTGCAGTGCAAGGAGGGACCAGTCGGGCGTAACTAGGTATCAACTCGGACTGACCAAGGTCGCACGGCGGCTCAATCGACTCCGTGAACCAGGGAAGGACTGAGCAGAGAGACCAGGTGCTACTCTGGACCAGTCCTTGTATGAGAGCAGGTGACTCCCACGGGTCAGAAGGCAGGGACTGACCAGTACAGCAGATGAGCATGACAGGCAGGCTGACGGGTGATCCAGGTAGACGGACTGGCAGACACCACGGGTAACTGGCAGGATCCTCTAGGTAGGCTGGCTGGTAGGCACGGCAGGTAACTGGTACATTCTCCTGGTAGGCAGGCAAGCCTGGCCCATAGAAAGACTGGCGGGTTTGGACCGTAGGCAGACTGTCGGGCTGGAGAGTGTACTTGGCTGGCGGAGACAGGTAATCAGGCTGGAGGACTGGACTGGTAGTCAGGCTGGTGAACTGGACTGGTAGTCACGCTGGTGGACTGGACTTGTAGTCAGGCTGGCAGACTGGACTGGTAGTCAGGCTGGCAGACTGGACTGATAGTCAGGCTGGCGGACTGGACTGGTAGTCAGACTAGGAGAGGGACCTGAGGGCTGAAGCAGAGTTAGAACACAAAGCTACAACCTTGCACGGGCACCTCCATTTTGGTTTGGAGGAGGTGCTTTTTATATGAGAGGTCCTCCGGCCATTGGCCGGGGACTCCTTACGATGGCGCGCGTGGCCCCTTTAAGAGGGAGGGAGCCCTAAGCACAGTGCTCAGGAAGCTGCGCGTGCCAGCAGCAGCAGCAGGAGGGCCAGAAGATGCCGTGCCAGGAGCGCGGCGGTAAGGGGGATGGCATCTCTGCCTGTCAGGGGGCAGAGATGCCGATGCTACAATAGCAGACCCTCTCCTTTCTAATGGGAACATGCCACTACTGTGGCCCAGCTCTATATCTCTTTAAATTTTTAGTGGGGTTTTACCAAAATTTTGGCAGCCTTTGGACTCACTTCATACCCTATAACTGTGCAGCAGACTTGTTCCTTTCTAATGGAAACAAGTCGTTACTGTGGCCCTGCTCTATGTGTCTTTAAATTGTTAGTGGGGTTTTTCCCAAATTTTGGCAGCCCTTGCAGTCACAGCATGGGCATTACCACTATAGGAGACCCGCTTCTTTATAATGGCAACATTTTTTTGCTGAGACCCTCCTCTATGTCTCTTTAAAGGGATATTGGGTTGCATCCAAATTTTTGGCAGGCCTTGCAGTCACTGCATACGCAATAAAAGTATAGGAGACCCACTCGCTAATAATGGTAACAACAAAGCATAGCCGGCTGATGGCTCTCTAACAATAGCGAGGGCCGATTGCTGACCCTTTAAAATAATAAGGGCCGCCTGATGACCCAATAAAAATAGGTTTTGTGACTTTCAGAGTCCCTCCATCATAAATGAAACAGGATGTGCATGATGATGTGTCACACACCACATGGGCAGATAAGGTTGTAAAATGTTAAAATGACATTTCCCGGTGAATGCATTTGTCTTAAAAAAATAACGTAAAATAAATAAAAAATAAAAACACAGTAGGATATTGTTTAGTATAAAAACCAGACTCGCCAATGTAACCTCAATGTAATCACATTGTTCAGCTCCTGCACCTCCTCCTCCAGTTCGGCCTCCATCTCCGAAATGACCACATCAGTCACAAGCTGAAAGCACTGCAGCACTGCCTTGGCCAAGCGGCAACAGGCTGTGCTGAAGATAACATGCTTAATGCTTAGGTGACAAACAGCCCACTGCTGCAGAGTTGTTGAAAGCTGTAACACAGCAGCCTGATCTCTGGCTCTCACCGCTGAACATACAGCCAGGCATGGTCATGTGTGACAATGGGCAGAACCTGGCGATGGAGAAATGACAGCATGAGTAAATACGGTTTCCCTCTATGCCAGTCCTTTCACCGAGCTAAAGAATTTGGCTGTAGTGACATACAACTCCCACTGAGAAGCAGCTTCAAACAGAAAAACATTGGGCCCACCAGACGATTTGATTCTGAGGGCTCACCTTTCTCCCCCGCTCAAGAGCCCCATTGCTGCTGCAAAGTTTGCGCTATCATGAACTCTCCTGATGGAGAAGCCAGGGCACACCAGAGGATTCTCTGGTGGAACCGTGCAACCCTGCCGAGAAGCAGTCCTAGCTGAGAAAAGTGTGTGGGAAGGTTCCCGGACTCTCTATGGCTTCTTTTTTACTGTACTGTCCTTGGCCACATTCACTTGTCCACATGTTTGTGGTCAGGCGGTCCTTCCCAGTAAGTACACTGGGGAGGGCACGGGTAATGTTGTGGGACCCCTGCTTTTGGAAGGCAGAGACGACACCGGGAGAAATAGTGGCGGCTGGGGACCAAATATGGCCATGAGGTTGTGGACATCTTCTTCCTCCACGAGCCTAAAAGGCCACATTTCAAGTGCAAGCAGCTGTCAAAAATTTGGCTGCATACTTGCGCTTGCATTCCAAGGAATGGGGTAGGACAACTAAACTGGGACAAGGACGTGGACGGTGATTGTTGCAAGTCTGCAATGACAGAGGCATCTTTGCATGTGCCAAGGATCACTTGTGATGGGCACACTTTTAGGCAGTGACCTGGGAGTCAGAGATGCTTCCAGGGGTCTTTCCCATGCTGTTCTCATGTCTTTTCAGCACTGTATGCATGTGTCTGTTGATGTGTCACACACCACATGGCCAGATAAGGTTGTAAAATGTTAAAATGACATTTCCCAGTAAGTGCATTTGTCTTGGTTGAAAGCAATGCAAAAGTGCAAAACACGCATCAAAAACGCTACATGTGAACATAGCCCAAGGTGTGGAGGAGCATTTTTCTTTTTGTTTATTTATTTTGCTTTATATACAAGTAATTACACTGGAAAGGACATTCCTTAACATTTTTTCCAGGAAAATCCATTTTGGTCTCGTTTTTGCATGTTTTATTGCGAGTCCGTAAAAGTGGCGTAATACCTCTGACAACATTGTTGAGAGCAGTGACCTGGGCATCCAAAATGCTTCCAGGGGTCTTCCCCATGCTGATCCCATGTCATTTGAGCACTGTTCCCATCGATTTGAGAATGTTTAGGCCCTCTGCAGACCGCCATGAGGAGCCGCCCGAAAAATGCTTGAGTTTCCCATAGACTTACATTGGGCTCGTTACTCGGTCCGAGCATTCCAATTTGCTCGACCCGAACAATGATTTCCCCGAGTATTTTAGTGCTCGCTCATCACTAATAATGATCGCAACTTTTAGAAGGCAGAGAGAGGGAGGTGGCTCCCTCTCACCTCTGATCGGTGCCCCCGTGATGTCATCACAATGGCCCAATCATTGCCATGGTAACCCAATGTCATCATGACGACATCCGGGTCACCAAGTCAGCAAGCTTGTTAGACCATGACCAGGGCAGAACTGACAGTTTATAAAGCATTGCAATGCTTCTGCATTGCAATGCTTTATAACAGAAATCATACTGCTGAAAGTAAAAGTCCCATAGCAGGACTAAGTGAAAAAGCTAGAAAAAAGTAAAAAAAAAAGTAAAAATATTTAAAAAACGTAATAATAAAATTAAAAATATATTGTACCCACAAAAATTTTATTTTTATGTAAAAAAAGCAAAAAAAACCCCAAAAAAGTACACATGTTTGGTATTGCCGCATCTGGAATGACCTGCCTAATAAAATTATCACACTAGTTTACCTCTTCAGTGAGCAGCACAAAAAAAATATAAAAAATGGGGCAAAAAACTATGCTTTTTCATCATACCGCCAAACAAAAAGTGGAACAAAATACAATCAAAAAACGAATGCATATAAAAATGGTATCTCTAAAAATTACATCTTGTCCTGGAAACAACAAGCCACAAAACAGCTCCATCAGTGAAAAAATAAAAAAGTTATAGCTCTCAGAATAAAGCTATGCAAAAATAATAATTTTTTCTTTAATATAGTTTTTAAAACATAAAAAAGTTAAATAAATGTGGTATCATTGCAATTATACTGACCAGAAGAATAAAGCTGCCTCATCAATTTTACCACACGCGAAAAGGCACACCCACCCCCCCCCCAAAAAAAAACACAAAAAAAAACAATTTCTGAATTTCTGGCTGTTGTTCATTCTGTCTCCCAAGAATAGGAATAGAAAGCCTGAAAATGGAACCAATAAAAATGTCAACTCGTCCCACAAAAAGCAAGTCCCCACATGACTCTGTTTGTAGAAGTATAGGAAAATTATGAAATAAACGTCTTTTAGGGTGTGACAGCAACTAAACAGAAAAAAAAACAATATAAATCTGGCATCGCTGTAATCAAACCGACCAGAAGAATAAAGTTGTCTAATCACTTATACCGCACAAGGAACAGCGTAAAAAATAAATAAAGCCAATTTTTCACCTGCTGTTGATTTTTTCATTCTGCCTCCCAAGGATAGCAGTAAGGCTCCACTCACATTGATCCGTCTCTCTACGCTGTGCGCTTACACCAGGGTTTCTGTGTAAATCTCTGAAAATACATGATTCAGACGGAACACCCGGTGGAAAATTCCCTGTAATGAGGCAGATGGGAACATTGTTTACCGTCTGGCCTATGATCCGGCTGTGTCCGTCTTTTTAGGCGTGCATAAAAGCATGGTTGACCACTGTTTTGTGCACTTATGAAAAGAAGGACAATGCTGAACAGAGGCCAGATGGAGTCCAGGGTAACTTTGCTGCAACATTATAATGAATGGATCCCTTAGGGGTTTCATTTGCATCCCATCACTCTGAGATTTAGATGGAGACCCCAAAGTAAGTGCTTAGCACACAGGATAAATGTAATCCAAAATGTTATGTAAAATGTTCTCAACAAAAGCTTCAAATTAATCCACAAAAAATGTACGTCCCCACTCAGGTCCATCATCTGTTAAAGGAAATATATGGGGCTTCCACGTTACTGGTAGCACAAATGTTCTGGAAAAGCGAAATGGCTCTTTGCCCCCGAAAGAATTTCAGCAAATTCTGTGTCCCCCAATCCAAATGCCCTCCTAACTTTTGAGTCGCACAGTGTGCCTAAACCACATTTAGCGTCCAAATGTTTGGCATTTCTGTAGTAATGAGAGCCTGCTTAATTTACTGGTGCATGTCTCCAGATGCATGAACTGGGCATAATGTATTGGGCACTACAACTTACTGGACACTACAACTTACAGGGCACTACAATGGCAGATTTGCAATTTTCGCTCAGCAACATCTACTGCTGGTTGTTTCTGGAAAACACCCATGGAGTCAAAATGGTCATTACACATGTAGATAAATTCCCAAAGGAGTAAAATTTCCAAAATGGGGTCCCATGAGGTAGGTATTCTGCTCTTCTAGCACTTATGGGCTCTGTATACGGAGTCTACAAACTATTTTAGGAAAATCTGCGCAAATAGCACTCCACTACTCCCGAGTCTTGCCTTGTGGCTAAGCAGTACTCTGCAGTCACATATGGAGTATTTCCACATTCAGCAGAAATTGTGGGACAAATTTTGTTGCCATTTTTACTCATTTCCCCATGTAAAATTTTAAAATATGGGGCTAAAACAAAATTTTAGTGGTAAAAATGTAATTACTTTTTCTTCACTGCCCAATTGCATAAAATGCTGTTCTACACCTGAGGTGTCAATTTAATCCCTACACCTCTAGATGAATTCATTGAGAGGTGTAGTTTGTAAAATGGGGTCACTTATGGTTGGTTCTTCTTTTCTTGCACCTCAGGGGCTCTCCCAGTGGGTCATGGCACCCGCATACCGTAACAGTAAAATCTGCTCTATAATATGGCCCTCCTTCCCTTCTGAACTTTGAAGTGTGCCTGAAAAGTATTTCCCAATTATATTTAGGGTATTGACAAACTCGGGAGAAATTGACAAGAAACTGAGGTCCATTTTTTCTATTAGTCCTTATAAAAATTACAAACATTGGGCTAAAACAACATATTAGTGGTAAAAATGTAATTATTCTTTCTTCACCTACCTAATGGTATAAAATTCTATAGGGCACATGTGGTGTCAACATGCTCACTGCACCCTTAATAGAATTCATTGGGGTGTATAGTTTGTAAAATAAGGTCACTTATGGGAGTTTTTGCAGTTCTAGCACCTTAGGGAATCTGCCAATGTGACATGGCACCCTCAAACCACTCCAACAAAATCTGAACTCCAATATGGCACTTCTTCCCTTCTGAGCTTTGCATTGTGCCTCAAAAGTAGTTTTCAAGCACATATGGGGTATCGGTATACTCAGGAGACATTTTATACAATTTATACAAATTAAGGGGTCCATTTTCTTCTGCTATCCTTGTGAAAATAAAAACAATAAGGGTTAAAATATTTTTGTGGGAAAATTATTTTTTTTTTCATTTTCACAGCTTAACGTTGTAAAATTCTGTGAAATACCTGAAGGTTCAAGGTGCTTACCTCACATTTAGATAAATTCATTGAGGGTCTAGTTTTCAAAATGGGATCACTTGTGGGGAGTTTCCACTGTTTAGGCACATCTTGAACCCTCCAAACGTGACATGACGCTCCACAGACCATTCCATCAAAGTCTGCGCTCCAAAACGTCACTCATTCCTTTCTGAGCCCCGCCGTGCGCCCAAACAATTTTTCCCCACATATGGGGCATCTGCGTGCTCAAGAGAAATTGCACAAATAATTTTGGATTCCATTTTCTCCTGTTACCCTAGTGAAAATAAAAAATTGGGGCTAAAAGAAATGTCAAGGGTGGGGTAAAGCTGTTAAGGCAGTGAAAGAATTTGTGTGCATTTTCTGTACTTAGTGTTCATTTAAATGTTAATTTCAAGCAGTTATAACTGTTTATGAAAAATTCTAAGAATAGTAATATGAAAGTATATCCTTAAGGTTGCCCTTTTGTTTTAACTTCTGAGCTGCCTGGACATACTGTATATCTGCAATAATAAAGTAGGAAATATCCCATGAATACATTAGGGATGTGGATTAAGCAATGAACTTGTTTTCTATCAACTTTCTAGGTTAATTATGAAGCAAGGAAGTTATTTTTCCATATTACGTGTAGTGTCAAGATATACATAAAAAATAAACAGCAACAGTTTAAATTAATGTGTGCATTGTATTAAAAAAGGCAAGTTTAAAAGTCAAACGAAGCTCTTTAATGCAAACACAGCTTTTGAAATGTCAAAGTTACCTCACCATATAAACAGATGATAACCACTGGTAACTAAGAGCCTGTTTAACAACATATTGAAATAACAGACATTTTCGCATTTTTTAATAGTAAAAACAGCCCAAAAATTATCCTGCCTTGCAGGTGTTTAAACACAGGCTGTGCACACCGAAGAAGCCTTTATTTTTATTACATGTCTGGCGAGTGCAAAAATGATTCTTCCTAGTAGAGTACTAAAAGGTTTGTCATTTGCTGAATGAAGAAGCAATAGCTTTTTCACAAGCAGCTAAAAAACTTCTCTTTGTTTTTCGGTAAGAAGACAAGTGCCTGTTCATTGTTTAGATAATGAAGGAGATATGGCATGTTCTTCACAAGCCATACAAAAGTTTTCCCTATTTTGGGAACTATCAGAGGTTTTCTATTTGCAAAATTAAGAAACAATAGCATATTGTCCAGTTGTACAAAAATGATGCTTTTATTTAGTGACTGAAAAAAAATGAATTAGAAAGCAGAAATGAAAAAAATATTCCTATATTGGGAGCTTTTTCCTGTTTATTCACCCTGCAGAGGGTACACTTCCCAGAAGCAGTATAGTATAGCCATGCAACACACTGAACAAACACAGAAGACATGTATGTGTGTCTAGTGGCAGTGGCAGCAGCAACCCCAACAGAAACTGCACAGTTTAAAAATATGTTGGACAAGGCAAGGCTATGTTTGGTAGTCCATAGCCAGATCTGACAGTCGCAGCAACATTGGTGCAATATAGCACTATAAAACACAGTGGACAAACAGGACATATGTAGTCGGTGTGGCTATTTAGTGACAATTACAGTGATGGAAGCCGCAAAGTATAGAAATTTGACAGGGCAGGCAAGGAAATGTCTGGCAGTGTAGGGCCATCATGGGCAACATTGGAAGCAGCAGCACAGTGTAGATAACATAATGAATAGGGACACTGGGGACAGCAGTAGAGTGTAGAAGACAATGAACAGGCAGGTATGCAGGTGTTACAATCTAATCATTGGCATCAGCCATAAGTTAATAAAAGTTAGCATTGATCCTTATATGATTCAGTTGGACAAAAGGTTTTCCATGCTTGCGGAGGATAACCTGGTCCGTTTGGGTGTGATAAAGTCACCTGCCATGCTGATTATTCTCTATTACAGTACACTGGAGTTTTGACATGACAGTACTCGTATAACACTGCAGCCAAATTGGTTTAGAGATGACAACAGTTGAACGTAACTAATTTTGTGGTACTGAAAATGAATATGATGCTTACATTTGCTGATTGGCTCTAATTTTCAATATCAATAGGAGATTGTAATTACTTTGACACCTTTCATGCAGGCTTATAGAAAAATTGTGTCTTTTATTTTATCATTATTATTGCATTGTTAGTACCTAGTCTAATACATCAACTATTTGATCTAATGAGCCTTCAGAATTCTATCATCTGAGGGTGACCAATCAAAAAACGCAAACTCAGCTCCTATGACATAATCTTAATTACAGTTGCATCACCTACTTTAATACATGCTCTTTGTGTAAACAGTTTTAGGATTTCTTAGCTTAGTTTCTTAGCATATTGACATGTTTTTATATGTTTTTTCAGATATACCTCATTCTTGCATTAACAAACTGGTTAGTTTTTGCTACATATGCGGAGAAGTCACTTTTGTGTCACAAAGTCAAAACCTGACCATGCTAAGGAAAGCCTACAACCTGTATTTTGGCTGCAGAATAGCAGATCAGGACAATACTTGGGCTCCACACATATGCTGGAATAGATGTGCATCACATCTTACCCAGTGGTTGCATGGGAAGAGGCAATATACGCCTTTTGCAGTCCCAATGATCTGGAGAGATCCAATCGATCACACTACCAATTGCTATTTTTGCATGGTGCCCCCCCATTAGAAAAGGCATTTCAAGGAAGAAGAAGTGAAGCTTACAGTATCCAAACATTCCATCTGCAATACCCCCCAGTATCACGTACAGAAGAACTGCTGGTTCTAACAGCACCAAAAACATTTTCAGACAAGTCAAGTGAGGAAGAAGAGGGTGCTTTGTGTCATGAAGCATCTTCCTCTCATGATACAGACTTTCTGTCAGCAACCTCAACTGAATCACACCTTATAACACAAAGTGAACTGAACGATCTTGTTAGAGATTTGGACCGGCCCAGGAGTAAGGCTGGGCTCTTAGGTTCCAGGCTACAGCAGTGGAATTTCCTAGTGGGCCATGTTCGGCTTTTTTTGTTCCGCAACCTTGATAAAGATCTCATCCAATACTTCTTTATAGAGAGTGGTCTTGTGGCATGAAATAATATCAACAGTTTAATGGAAGCTCTGAAGATAAGTCATAATCCAGAGGAATGGAGGCTCTTTATCGATTCGTCCAAAACAAGCCTAAAAGCCGTCTTGTTGCATAATGGCAATGCGCTACCTTTAATTCCAGCCGGTTATGCAGTCCACATGAATGAAACTTATGACAACATGAAACAGCTGTTGAGGTGCCTGAACTATTGTAACGGGTCTGGGAGGCGGAACCTCTGAGCAACTATACAAGGGGGCGGTCCTTGTAAGGAAGCGGGTGGCTCCCGGGGAAGACGGGCAGGTAGTCACGGCAAGTGACAGGGACAGTCTCTGGGTAGAAGGGCAGGTAGTCACGGCAAGTGACAGGGACAGTCTCTGGGTAGAAGGGCAGGTAGTCACGGCAAGTGACAGGGACTGTCTCTGAGTAGAAGGACGGGTACTCACGGCAAGTGACAGGGACAGTCTCTGGGTAGAAGGACAGCAGGCAGGTGGCTGGTGAGCACTCCCAGGTGAGCGGGCGAAAGTCTTTGGACGGGCAGGTGGTCACGGCAAGTGACGGCAGAGCCTCCAGGTAGGCTAGCAGACAGGTAGCAGGTGAGCGCTCCCAGGTGAGCAGGCAAAAGTCTCTGGACAGGCAGGTGGTCACGGCAAGTGACAGCAGAGCCTCCAGGTAGGCTAGCAGGCAGGTAGCAGATGAGCGCTCCCAGGTGAGCGGGCAGGCTAGTCCATAGACAGACTGACAGGTGTCGGAAGGCAGACCGTCGGACCGCAGGCTTGCAAGCAGGTAAACGGATATCAGGCAGGTATCAAGCAGGAATCTGGCAGGTGACTGGCAGGTAACTGGTAGCGGGACCTGAGGGCTGAAGCAGAGTGAAGGCTTTGCAACAACATTGCTCGGGCACCTCCATTTTGGAGGAGGTGCTTTATATATGGTGAGGTCCTCCGGCCATTGGCCGGGTACTCCTTAGGACGGCGCGCGCGGCCCCTTTAAGAGAGGGGGAGCGCGCGCGCGCGCCCTAAGCACAGTGGCCGGGAAGCAGCGCGCGCTGCCAGCAGAGCGGGAGGAGGACGCCGGGCATGGAGTGGAGAGGTGAGGGGAACAGCGTCCCTGCCTAGCAGGAGGCAGGGACGCCGACGTTACAACTATGACCAACATTTGTGGCCCCTCTGTTGTGACTTAAAGGAGGTTGCTCTCTTACTTGGTCTCCAGGGTGGATACACAAAGTACTGCAGCTTTCCGTGTGAGTGGGATTGTCATGAAAGAAAATATCACTGCAATAAAAGAGACGGGCCTCTCCGATATTCACTTCAGCCAGGGAGTAAAAATGTCCTGCATTCAGCACTTGTTGACCCACATAAATTTTTTTTACCACCTTTGCATATCAAGTTAGGGATAATGAAGAACTTTGTAAAGGCAATGGATAAAAATCCAAAAGAATTCAAGTATCTTCCCCTCCCCACCTCACCCCCCTTTTTTTTTTAGTATGTACTTTTACAATGTATGAATTATCATAACGTAATAGTTTTTTATATTGCATGCATATTTTTTATATTTTAGATAACTTATTAAAGTTGATAGATCAGCTATGGACTATATAAAGAAACAGCACAGCGGCAGCACAGCACCCTCTGGTGAAGGAGATCAGAACATCTCTGAAACGCGTAAGGGATTGGACGGAGCATTGTGGCTTCCATCCCTGTAGTAACCTGTGACATCACATGCTGCTGCGATTTCCCCACACATGGTCTGCTAAGCAGCAGGAGGGATAAAAGCCGGGGCTCCTTGCATGCGTGCATCGTGCATTGTGTCCTGCGCTCACTATATACCAGACCTTCCACTAACAGAGACCGGATTGTGGCTGCACGCAGACCCGTCGTAACAGTGAGTGGTCGGTGGACCCCCTCTTTAATTAAGGACAGTAATACCTACCATTGACTCTAAAAGTGAGTACTGGACTTTTTCTTAGATACACTTTCTAGGCAATTCACTGATCTGGACGGCAACTTGTTTGACACCAATAGTGTCTTATGTTGCTGATAACAATGTGGGATTAATGCCCTTTACAATGTACACCTCACTGGTTGAATCTTTTTGATAATTTATCCACTATGCGAGTTTACTAACCTAACCAGTCTGATATTAGTACCTAATAGAACTGTGGAGGTTTCACCAATTTAAGATACACCAGGTAACTGCTCTCCTCCAAATTAAAAATGTCCGAGTGCATGCAGAGAAGCTAATTAACCAAATCTGCTAATCTGGTTGAAAAACTTCACTCAGAGATTGAACCACGCAAAATGGCATACTTTATTACGTAGACATGGGGTGAAATAGTATTCTCCTTCTAGGTGGGATTAGTAAAATTCCTTGCTCTTTCTGATAACTCGGCAGACTGCAATTTGTTCATCCATGTATCTCTTGGTCTGAGTAACGCCTTAGGAATTCCGATGGGAGGAGGTGAGTTTGTCTCTCAGCGCCATCTTTGCCAACTCGACATGAATCTCTCTGTTATCAGCCATGCATATGCATACGTCATTCCCAGGAAATCATTTCTACAATAAGAATAGAAACTGTTAGTTATATGTTCATTAACTATTAACATAATCCATGTGCATATACACATTTGCATGCATACATACATACACATAGATTATTCCATCATCGCTATATTGATTTACACTGATTAGGTAATCTATTAAAAGAAACAAATTGATTTTCTATAATATATATATTTTACCTTGACAGACCCCCCTAAAATCAATTATTTGCTTTTAATATCCATATGCTAAAAATCAGAGGGGGAGAAATAATTGACCCTATGTTAAGGCTATTCTGGAACCCTACGATGTGACGGGCGCCCCGTCCCTTTTAGACGGACCCACTGACGTTCCTAAATCTAACTCATACGAAGACCCACAGGAAAGGGGTGGAGACCCTAATAGATCTAGTGACTGGGTAATCGAGGGCCACCCCTAACACAGAAATATGGATATTAACTTTACAAACTCATTTACTTCCGGTAATCTCTCTGGTACAATTCTTTTGTTCTAAGGGGAACTGTTTGTTCATAGATTTTGAGAGCCTTAGTAACTTTCCCTGTGGGGCCAGTATTGTCTGGGATATAAGTACAACAATGCTCACCTATCATTTTGCATATCCCTCCTTTTTCTTCAAGTAGCATAACCAGAGCTATTCTGTTTTGGAAGGACATGGTAGATGTGGGTGCTAGTTGGTCAGCTATCCCTTGTAAGGCATCTTTGGTGTAATTGACAAATCTTTGTTGGTTATAATATATGTAATTTATCCATTCTACGTTCTTGTTAACGGTGATTATGGGTATTATGAACTCAAATCCCGCCTTCACTTGGTCTCGGGCCTTGAATTCGTTTGGCAACCCCCTAAGCACTCCGAGAACATCAATATATATATATATGTGGGTCAAAACTGCCTTTGGGGTTAACTTCTCTCTTGGCCCTGTATGTACCTGCAAACGCAGCCTTTATTTCCTTTTTGGATTCCTGGGACTCAGATATAAGGTAAACAGACATTATTGTTTAGTTAAGGCACATTCCCCAGTCATTTGCCCTCCAATCTAATCCTAATCTTCATGTCACCACATTCAAGGAAGTGTTGTACCAGAAAACTGGAATATCATTCTCTTTAGTAATAATTGCTTGGAATGCGCGTGTTACCGTAACAAAGGCTTCCCCCCCAGCTACTGTCATCAGAAAAAGGAACATCAGGGTTGTGGGTCTGAGACCGCCTTCTTGCAATGGGATGCGTGGACCCATGATGTTCGGCCTTAGACCTTCACAGCCGTAGGTGATGTAGGCAGAACTTGGTAGGGCCCTTCAAATCTGGCATCCAGTGTGCCTCGCAAGTGATTCTTTATCCAGACAAAATCTCCAGGCTGAATGCTGTGAGTACCTGGTTCAAGATCTGAGTCTGGAATAGAAGAGTACACTGTGTTAGTTTAAACTCTTTAGCAAGTCCGACAACAAAATTCACAAGCTTATCATTCCCTGAATTAAGCTGCTGTGGGTAATATCGACCCATTCTAGGTGGCCCCTCAAACAAGATCTCATATGGTGTGAGCCCTCTGGGTTGTCACGGGGTATATCGGACTGAGTATAGGGCAATAAACAGCACCTCCAGCCATGGTAGTGACAATTCTTTACTGGCTTTAAGAATTTTGTTTTTCAAAGTGCCATTCATCCTTTCAACTTTGCCGCTACTTTGAGGATGATAAGGAGTATGCAGGCCTAAATCTTCCCCAATCATCTCCCAGATTGATTTGGTAACTTCTGCCGTGTAGGCAGGTCCTTGATCACTTTCAATCACTTCTGGAATCCCAAATCTGCAGATAAGGTCTGCCAGAAGCCTTTTCACTGTAGTTCTAGCAGTCATGTTGGCCACTGGGTTTGCTTCTGTCCAGCCGGTAAACATATCCACCACCACCAAAACATATTCATATCTTCCACGCATATGATCAATTTGGATTCTCTGGAAAGGATACTGTGAGTTTGCCAGCTTCTTCTTTGGCACATGTTCTGTTCTTCCGGGATTACAAGTGTTACAAATCTCACAGCTCCTAGTATAGTTTGCAGCAAGAACTGAGATCTCGGGTGCAATATAGAGTTTTTTGATAGCTGAAATCATCTGATTCTTCCCTCTATGTACCTTTCCATGAGCCCACTGAACCACTGCAGGATATAGTGCTCTTGGCAGACATATTCTTCTTCCCACTCTCCAGATTTCGTCCTTACAAAACGTTCCTCCCCGTCCAATCCATCCTTGTTTTTCTTCTTCTGTTGCCGCATTCTGCCGGTCCACTAAAGTCCTGTGTGCCGGATTCTATTCCAGTCTTTGCTCCTCCTTCATCTTCCTCCTCTTCTTCTTCCAACCCCAAATTTCTCACTCTCGTTTCTTCCTCATCCGCTCGTTGTCTCTGACTTCTGGTGAGCACAAACACCTCCGTACCCCCCGACACCTCTGCTTCCTCTGGAAATATTGGTTCCATAGCTGCTGCTTTTGCTGTAATGTCAGCCAGATGATTCCCCTTGGCTTCCTCCGAATTCAGTTTCCCATGAGTCTTAATTTTGATCACAGCCACTTGCCTAGGTAACTTCAGAGCTTCTAGCCGACTTCTCACTGCCGCTGCATTCCGGATTGGAGCTCCACTGGGTGTCTTGTAGCCCCTCAGGGCCCATATCAGGCCAAAGTCGTGGGCAATCCCGAATCCGTAGCTCGAGTCCATGTAGATATTGATCACTCGACTCTCTGTGCACTTGCCGGCTTCAGTCAGAGCATACAGTTCGGCCTCTTGAGCTGACATATAAGATGGTAGTGGTCCAGCAGAAGCAACCATTGGTGGGGACACCACCGCATATCTTGTATGGTAAGTTCCATATTCATCTGCGTATCTGGACCCATCAGTATGCTGTATCAGATCCGCTTCAGGCAGTGGCTGCTCAGAGACAGTAGGTAGGTGGTAGGTTTCTGCCTTCATGACCTCAAGGCAATCATGGTCACTCAAATTGGAGTATTCATGGTCTTCTGAGGACCCCCCTAAGTCTTCAGAGCAGTCCCACCTTGACAGAGGAAGCAGAGTGGAGAGGTTCAAGACAGTACATCACCGAAGAGCTATATATCTGGTAAAAGGAGCTCACATTGGATTCTGACACGACGTTGCATAGATAGATGGTTGTGCTGGGTTTGTGCAAGGATAGCTTTCAAATCATGAGGGACCAGTATAGTTGTAGGATGGTCAAGTACAACATCTGCTGTTCTGTGGAGTTCTATAGCAACCAGCACTGCTTTGAGACAGGTTGGAGCTGTTTGCGCCATTGGATCCAATTGACTGGAATAATATCCGATGGGTCTCATGTGGCCTCCATGTTTTTGTGCCAGAACTCCTGAGGCATAGCCACATGCTTCAGAGACAAATAGAAAGAATGGAAATTCATAGTTGGGAATCCCCAGTGCAGGGGCTGAAATGATGAGTTATTTCAACTGGTCCATTGCATCTTCAGCTTCTTGGTCAAAATGCTGGTCAAGCTCAGAGTGGACCTGATCATATAGAGGTTGCATGAGAGCTGACGCGTTAGGGATCCACTGCCTGCAGTATGTGACCATTCCCAGGAAAGCTTGGAGTTGTTTGCCAGTTCTGGGGTACGAGATGTCACGGATGGCAGTTTTCCGCTTTTCAGTGAGAAGCTTGGTACCTTGGGATAAGCACTGACCCAAAAGCACAACTTTGGTATAACACCACTTTAGCTTTCACAGAATAACTTTGCATCCGATGGTGGCCAGAAATTGGAGCAAAGAATAGCTGAACCGGTGGCTAGTTTGGTCATCGGGACAACAGAGGAGTAGAACATCGACATATTGTATCAATGTGACTTTGGGGTTCTCACTCTTCCAGGGTTGGAGACAGGTAGTTAAGGCCAGTGTGAAGTGATGAGGAGAGTTTTGAGCTCCTTGAGGCATAACAGTCCAGGTGTACTGTACTCCTCTGTGTGTAACAGCAAAAACATACTGACAGTCTGGATGCAGAGGCACACTGAAGAAGGCATTTGCCAAGTCAATTACTATAAAATGCATTGCCTCAGGGGAAATTTCACTGAGTAATGTATGTGGATTTGGCACCACTGGGGTCTCCAGGATTGTAACTGCATTCACAGCTCTCAGATCTTGCACCATCCTGAATTTATCTGGTTCTCCTCTTGCAGTTTTCTTCTTCACTGGAAACAATGGAGTATTAGCCGAAGAAACACAGGGAATTAATGTTCCTTTCTTGAGTAATTCTTGGATCTGGGCATCTAATAACGCTTCTTGGGCTGCTTTCAGTGGGTACTGTGGGAGTCTGGAATCCGTGCACCTTCTTTCAGGAAAACTTGGACTGGCGGGACAGGCAGCCGGCCCATATCATCAGGACCTTGAGACCAGAGTTCAGGTGATATGCGGTGAAGATAATGCTGTGGTATGGCGGTTGTTGCAAATTGGATGACACACAATGTGAGGGCATGTACCTTTGTTAGTTTCTCTAATGATAATGGAGTAGAGACTTCTAGGTGCATTCCATTCTCATCATATGATATTTGAGCATTTCACTTCTGGAGTAGATCTGCTCCCAACAAATTAAGCGGGCAGGTGTCTGAAAAGAGCAATAGGCAATGGAAATGTTAGTCGGGATTAGTGTTGAGCCACCCCCGTAGTGTTCGAGTTCGGTTCGGTTCGTCGAACACCCGTGTGTTCGCCGAACTGTTCGTCGAACTGTTCGTCGAACACCTTCGAACACCGTTAAAACCAATGGCAGGCAAACAAAAACACATAGAAACACATAGAAAACACCTTCAAAGGTGTCCAAAAGCTGACAAACTGCTCAGAAGACACAACTAACACATGGAAAAGTGACAAGTACATATAGTCATGCGAAAATAAAAGAGGTGGAGGAGTAAAAGGAGGGGGAGACACAGATATAGGCATGTCATGCCCTTCTAAAATCCAAAAAGTGAGAAGCCGACACGGCCAGTCCGCTCCTGCCCGTGCCACCTCCGTGTCGCCGGGTTTGTGCCAGAGCCGCGGTGAACCCTGATGGCCAGCCTCCCTCTCCCAATACTGGTGCCTGTCCGCTGGTGGGTCGAGCGAGCCCCCCTGTGGTGGAGGCAGCTCTAAGCTTTTTAATTTAAATTGTCTCTCTAATTTGAATGAATACACTTTAAATCCATTTACAAGGATCTATTGGAGGGCAAGTCTCATGCCAGCAGCCGCGTAATTCCAGCTCCAGTAGCGTCCACTAAAGCTGCTGCAGTTAAAAAGCTTTTATAAGGATCGAGCTCGGCTGTCCACCGCAAGGCATCCTACTGCCAGTCCCAGCCCCTATGCCTTGGGGTGCCTCCTGATGCTCTTCACTGAGTATCCCATGGTCCCGAAGCATTTCCTTTGAAAAAATTAAGTGTCTAAACTACAGGTGGTGTAGCTTGCTTAACAGCCGGGATAATCCGCTGACTAGCAGACACTGCTGCTAGGCACAAAGTATTTCCTGGGCTAGATGCAGTTAAAAATTTGTAATTAGATACTCTCGTTGGATGCTGAGAAAGCATTCCATAGAGTCTCCTGGCACGCCATATATGATTCTCTTAAAAAGCTTGGGGTAGGGGTCTAGGGGACCCTTTTATAGCCAAAATCACGGCCCTGTATCGCAATACGTCACCTAGGCTGAAGATAAATGGAACTGTAGCACCCTGAGGGCTCGGTTGCTACAGACGTATTGCACCTCACCCAGAGGTGTGATATCTCACTCTCAGGTAAGGATGGAGTGTGGATCAGGACCCGACACCTGCATGCATTACACCACATTGCCGTGGGGCAGGGCGACCAATATGCCCCTGAGATGGGCACGACAGTCCCTGTCCCTGGCTGGAGTGGGGGGAGGGAACACTGAGGAAGGGGAACCCTGTAGTGCAGGAGCAGGGAGGAAGCAGTTCCTGGGTGCATTGAGAAGGGAGTATAAAAGGTGGGCACCATCTTAGTTCAGTGCAGAGAAGTCTGAGCAGAAGTGGCAGGGAGCAGGGGCTCTGCATGAGCTCTGCTCCGGAGGCGGGCCTAGTAACAGAGGCCCAGGCCTGGAAGAGGGAGAAGGAAGGAAGAGGAGCGGAGAAGGCTCCAGGAACGAGGAATGAAGGGATCCCAGGGGTGTGGACGGGCGAGTCCCCACCGCACGCCCGAATCCACCTGCGTGGAGGGGTCAGGCCAAAGGGGGAGACCGGTCCCCGAACTAGTGGAGGCAGGAAACGACCCTCAGCTAGAAACCGGAGGCTCTGACATTTTATGTGGCGCAGCCCCTCGCTACACCCGCTAGGAAGGCACCACATAGGGTCAGGGAAACTGGCGCCAAGTTTACCAAGAGGAGGCCCGAGGCAGCTGGACACAAGTGTTGGTAAGAAAGGCCAGACAAAGGACACACAAAGGGGGTCCTGTGAAGTGCTCCAAAGTTATCTGGGAGTTGTCTGAGCCCCTCACCTGGTGAGCACAGTACGACGTGGGCAGCCGTTACCTGCAGACGTGGTCTGGATAATAAGAACTGTGAGTAAAGGCCCTGGACTGCATCACTGACTCCGTGTCGTTACTGCTGCTGCCCTGCACCATCACCCCCATCCTCCGCATACACTGCCCTGAGGCTATACTCCTCCCGTGGGGAATTATGCTACGCTCTGCTGCACCCACAACACCAGCCTCAGCGGTCTGCCCTGTAGCGGCGGTTCACTCTGACCGCAATCCACGGGTGGCGTAGTCGGACATTTAAACATCAAAACCACATAAATAGTTCCGCCACTGGTTTGACCGCCCTGAGCCACGGAACCGGGTCGCCGCCACGAAGACTACAGCCACCAGCATCCACCAAAAAGGGTCCGGCTCCGGGTGTCCCAAGGCCCAGGGGGTGCGTCAGAACATTTTCATCACCTTTCACAATCACCAATGGGACAAGGCAGGGATTTCCTCTGTCCCCTCTCTTATACATCCTAGTGACGGAGCACCTGCTCTCATCAATTCGCCATAACCCCAATATTAGGTGGATTGAGGTGGGAGGCACCGAGTACAAGTGCTCTCTATTTGCTGATGATGTCCTAGTATATATCACTCAATCACATATATCCATCCATGCTGTTATGGCTGAAATAGATCACTTTGTTACATGGTAAAATTTTAAAATCAATGCAGCAAAGTCTGAGGCCCTCGATGTCTCCCTCCCCAAATCCATATAGGATTCCATCCAGTCCAACTTTCCCTTTGCCTGGCCCTCACAGGGTATCAAATACTTAGGAATTCCTATTCATAGAGACCTCTCCCATCTATGTTATCTTAATTTTGGGCCCTTTATTGAACAATTCCATACAGACCACGGTTGGCAAGTTAGAACTGTAAGATTCACTACGTGAACCGCTGGTGTTTTGTGGAAAAGCACATGTACACCGCGTTCCAAATTATTATGCAAAAAGTGTTTAGGAGTGATAAGGGAAGAATTTGTTTGTTTGTCAGTTAAACTCATTGATGGTGATGTGTGTCAGGGCTCTTTATATCACTGTAAGCAATTGCAGACACCAGTGCTAATTAGTTTGGCAGGTGTGTCCAATGAAAGGCAAGACTACTTAAGAAGGCTCTCTCACATTATTAAGCAGCCTACATTTTCTGCCAAAATGGGAAAGAAAAAGGATGTGTCGGCTGCTGAGAAGCAACAAATTGTGGAGTGTTTAGGTCAAGGCATGACTACAATCAACATTGTGCGATGATCAGGATGAAGTGTCTTGGCAATCAAGAAGTATGTAGCTGATTCACAGTACACACGTGTGCGTGCTGATAAGGGCAAATTGAGGACTCTTTCCTACAGGCAATTACGTCAGGTTGAAAGAGCAGCGGCAAAAAAGCCTTGTCATAGCAGCAGACAAGTTTTTGAAGCTGCTTGTGCCTCCAACGTCCCCCGAACAACAAGATGCAGGGTCCTTCAGAGGTTTGCAGCTGTGCATACGCCATCCTGTCGACCTCCTCTATCCACTTCACACAAGCAGAAACGGCTCCAGTGGGCCAAACATTACATGAAGACTGATTTCAAAACTGTTTTGTTCACGGATGAGTGCCGTGCAGCGCTCGATGGTCCAGATGGATGGAGTGGAGGATGGCTGGTTGATGGACACCCCACGCAAACACGGCTACAGCGCCAACAAGGAGGAGGTGGAGTAATGTTTTGGGCTGGAATCATGGGGAGAGAGATTGTCGGCCCCTTTAGGATCCCTGAAGGCGCTAAAGATGAACTCCATAATGTATGTGGATTTTCTCAAACAGCACTTCCTGCCATGGTTCAAGAAGAAGAACCGTGTATTTCACAGCAAGATCATTTTTCTGCATGATAATGCACCATCTCATGCTGCACATAAAACATCTGCATCTCTGGCTGATATGGGCATAAAAGGGGACAAACTTATGGTGTGACCCCCATGCTCCCCTGACCTCTACCCCATTCAGAACCTTTGGAGCATCATTAAAAGGAGTGTCTATGATGGCGGGAGGCAGTTCACATCTAAGCAACAGCTCTGGGAGGGTATTCTGTCCTCATGCAAAACAATTGAAGCAGAAACCATCCAAAACCTGACAAATTCAATGGACGAGAGAGTTCAGAAGCTCCTTTCGAACAAGGGGTCCTATGTGAAAATGTAACATCACCTAGAATAAAGTTTTGAGTTGAAAACTGTTTGATTTCAGTTTCTAACAACCTGCTAATGCTTATAATTTCAAAAATGACCATTTTTTTGGTCTTTATTAAAATGAAAAGGTTGATCGAAAAGTTTGGGGGATCTAAGAGTGTGGCAACCCAGTAGTCATGATTACTTCGAATTCTGACAATATGAGGGTCATGCTGCAGGTAGTGCAGCAAGAAGACACTTATGTGTCTTGCGCATCTCGGAGCCCCAAAATTATTTTCCGGGCTAGATGCAGCTAAAAATTATTTTTAATTTTAAATCTGGTGGAGCTTATTATAGATGGCCTAATAGGATCAGTGCTGCACACTGCTACAAAGCCCAAATTATTTTCCAGTCAATATACAGATAAACATGATTAGTAATTTGAAAGCTTAAAACGTTTGGTAGGATGATTTTAACCAATCATCAAGCTTTTACTCTCCCCAGGATGACACAGGGGTAGAAAAGTCATTTCGGATCCATGATTTGTTCATCTTTATGAACGTGAGTCTGTCTACATTATCAGTGGAGAGCCGCGTGCGCTTATCTGTCAGTACACCACCAGCAGCGCTGAACACACGTTCAGACAGAACGCTGGCTGCGGGGCATGACAAGATCTCCAAGGCGTAAGTGGCTAGCTCCGGCCATTTATCCAGATTGGAAGCCCAAAAAGAGCAAGGGTCCAGTGACACAGTCGTGGCTTCAATGTTTACTTGGAGATACTCCTGTACCATCGTCTCTAGGCGTTGACTATGTGTCAGACTTCTTGTCTCCTGTGGCCTTGCAAAGGATGGGCTAAAAAAGTGGTGAAATGATTCCGCAAAATTGATGTTACCAGCAGATACTGTGGTTCTGTTACGGTTTGAGTGCTGAACACTTGACGGTCCCACGGTTGGCAAGTTGGAACTGTGAGATTCACTACGTGCACCACTGGTATTTTGTGGAAAAGCACATGTAAGATTCTGCAACAGTCTCTGCTGATACTCCTGCATGCGTGCATCCCTTTCTATGGCAGGAATAATTTCTGCAAATTTACTTTTGTACCGGGGATCTAACAGTGTGGCAACCCAGTAGTCAGGATTATTTCTAATTCTCACAATTCGAGGGTCATGTTGCAGGTAGTGCAGCAAGAAGGCACTCATGTGTGTTGCGCATCCAGGAGCACCAAGTCCCTGTTGTGTTGGTGGCGAGGTAACAATCATGCTTCCTTCCTCTGTCCTCTCCCCCCAACCTCGCACAACAGAAATGTGATCAAGGTCTCCCTCATCTGATGAGTCTTCCATCAGTTCGTCCTCCACTTCTTCCTGGGCTCCTGCACCTTCCTCACTAGTTTGGCTGCTACCATGCGCCCTGATAAAACCATCTCCCCCACCCTCACATGCCTGCCGCCTTGGTGCTGCCGACCTTCTGGACCTTGCAGATGTTAGCCCTTCCGCATACAACTCCTCCTCCTCTACTTCCTCCACCTCCTCTTGTGCCACTACCTGACTCCGAATTCTGTTTAACATGTGCTCCAGCATGTAAATCACCGGAATAGTCATGCTGATAATGGCATCGTCAGCACTAAACATCTTCGTCGCCATTTCAAAACTGTGCAGAAGGGTGCATAGGTCCCTGATCTGAGACCACTCCTCCAGCGTGATTTGCCCCACCTCTGAATCTCGTTGGCCCAGGCTATACGTCAGAACGTATTGCACCAGGGCTTGTCGGTGCTGCCACAGTCGCTGCAACATGTGCAGAGTTGAATTCCACCGGGTAGGCACATCGCATTTTAGCCGGTGAAGTGGCAGGCCCAACGACTTCTGTAGAGATGTAAGTCGCTGAGTTGCGGGATGCGAACGGCGGAAGTGAGCACACAGCGACCGTGCCCTCTGCAGAAGGCCATCTAGTCTGGGATAGTGGGCTAAAAATTGCTGGACAACCAGGTTCAACACGTGAGCCATACAAGGCACGTGTGTGACATTGCCCCGGCGAAGGGCCGCACCCAGGTTTGCAGCATTGTCGCACACGGCCTTCCCTGGTTTCAGGTCCAGTGGAGACAACCATTCATGAAATTGGTTCTCCAGAGCTGACCACAACTCCTCAGCTGTGTGACTCACATTTCCCAGACATTTCAATGTAAAAACGGCCTGATGACGTTGAGCCCTACTGCCAGCATAGTAAGGAGGTGTGCAGGATCCCTTCTGCGCAGTTAGAAAGCTTGTGGCATGACCAGACAGGCTTTGGGTGCAGGTGGAAGACCGAGAGGAGGTTGAGGAGGCAGAAGCAGTGGAGGAACTTTGACATAAAGAGGATTGACGCACAACTCGTGGGGACGGCAAGACTTGGACAGCAGCCCCTTGTCCTGCTGTCACCATAGTTACCCAGTGCCCAGTCAGCGACATGTAACGCCCCTGTCCATGCCTACTCGTCCAAGTGTCTGTGGTGAAATGCACCCTGTCACACACAGAGTTTCTCAAAGAAGCGGTGATGTTGTGTGCGACATGCTGGTGGAGCGCAGGCACACCTTTCTTTGAGAAGTAGTGCCGACTGGGCATCTGGTACTGGGGCACTGCGACGGACATAAGGTCTCGAAAATCCTCTGTGTCCACCAGGCGGAGAGGCAGCATTTCTGTAGCCAAGAGCTTGCAGATGGTGAAATTCAACCTCTTAGCTTTCTCATGGCTAGGAGGAAATGGTCTTTTACTTGTCCACATCTGAGGGACCGAGGGCTGGCTATTGTGCTTAGACGGGGTTGAGAAGGGTGTCCCCGGCAAACTGCCGGTCTGTGAGGAAGATGCAGGCGGACATGTTAGGTTGCCTTGATCCAAAGGTGGTGCTATCGATGTCGGACAGCGCTCAACACCAGCTGGTGTTACCACCTCCAAAGAAAATGATGACCTGCCAATCACGCTGGCTGTTGCGGGTAAAGAGGTGGCAGGTCTGCGCCCCAAAACAGGTGTGACTGCTGTCCCCCCAGTCACAGAGGATGAAGAGGCCGCGGATGCACAAGATATGGCAGACGGTGGTTGGCCCGGCCGGCTAGGCTGCATTGTAGCACACTGAGCTTCCCACTGCAACTTATGCTTCATGTCCATGTGCCGGTTCATGCATGAAGTACTCAAACTATGTATTTTTTGGCCTCTACTTAGCTTTTGCTGACATATGTTACAGATAACACGAGTTGGGTCATCTTTATCGATCTGAAAAAATGCCCAGGCTATGCAAGGCTTAGCACCCATGCGACCTGAAGAGCCACCACGACTTGTGGTGAGAGGCAGAGTTGTGTTTGAGGATGCAGTTGTTGACGTGCTTCCAGTACTACGTCTCTGTCCAGGAAGGCGCAACCTGACCTCGTCGTCACTAGCATCTTCCTCCACCTCCTCTGCTGACCTCATCTCTTGGCTGACTGTGGGTTGACAGTAAGTGGGATCTCCGACCTCATCATCATCACCCTGTGCGTTATCACACCCGTCGTCCTCAGAGCCAACCTGTTCCTGCCCTGACAAAAAACTAAAGTTGTCGCTCCAATCAGGTATTTGAGTCTTATCATCGTCTTCCTCATTGTCTCCACCAACAGGAGTCACAGTTTGGGAATGAGGGTCTACATTATGGTCAGAACCATCTGCGTCTGGTTCTGGATCCGACTCATAAAGATTCTGGGCATCAGTGCAGATCATTTCCTCGTCTGGATTCACAGAAGCGCTGGAGTCGACCTCTGATTCCCAGGCTATAGTATGAGTAAACAGCTCTGCAGACTCAACCATCTGTTCTACCTCATACTCAGACGGGCAGCTGGAGATTTGGGAGCTGTGAGGAAGCAAGTGCGATTTGGGTGACACCTTTGAGGACTGGAGTATTTGTGATGTTGAAGTTGATGTGGAGGAGAGCCCACTTAAAGGAGCACTTGATATCCGTTGAAGCACCTGCTGTTTTTGTGCCTCATCTGGAATTTGTAGCGATTGGCGTGGCCATAAGAAAGGGATCTTATCACATTGTCCGCTAAAAGAAGTAGACATTTTAGTTTGGCTGGAAGATGGTCTTTCTTCTGCAGATGTTACTGTTGCTTTAACACCTACCCCACGGACACAACCTTTTTTCCCCTTCCCAACACGCCTATTCCCCTTTCCACCAGCAGCAGGCCTTTTTCCACTCATTTTGGTGGTTAACTAATTCACAACTCTGGAGTTGTTTGCACAAAAAAACAATGGATGGTAACCGAGCAGAGCTGAGTGGCCAAACTGTGGTATTAGGCCAAAACTATTGGCTGGGTTAGATGCAGAAAAAAATTATTTTGAATTTGCAACCTGATGGAGGTCAGTATAGATGGACTAATAGAGAAAGTCCGACACACTACTAGAAGGCCAAATATTTTTTCAGAGGTAGATGCAGAAAAAAATATATTCAGTTTGCAACCTGATGGAGGTCAGTATAGATGGATTAATAGAACAAGACCCACACACAGCTAGAAGCCCAATATTTTTTCAGAGGTAATTGCAGAAAAAAATATATTCAGTTTGCAACCTGATGGAGGTCAGTATAGATGGACTAATAGAACAAGTCCCACACACTGCTAGAAGCCCAAATATTTTTTCAGAGGTACTGTAGATGCAGATAAAAATTAGTTTTAATTTGCAACCTGATGGAGGTCAGTATAGATGGACTAATAGAGAAAGTCCGACACACTACTAGAAGGCCAAATATTTTTTCAGAGGTAGATGCAGAAAAAAATATATTCAGTTTGCAACCTGATGGAGGTCAGTATAGATGGATTAATAGAACAAGACCCACACACAGCTAGAAGCCCAATATTTTTTCAGAGGTAGATGCAGAAAAAAATATATTCAGTTTGCAACCTGATGGAGGTCAGTATAGATGGACTAATAGAACAGGTCCCAGACACTGCTAGAAGCCCAAATATTTTTTCAGAGGTACTGTAGATGCAGATAAAAATTAGTTTTAATTTGCAACCTGATGGAGGTCAGTATAGATGGACTAATAGAGAAAGTCCGACACACTACTAGAAGGCCAAATATTTTTTCAGAGGTAGATGCAGAAAAAAATATATTCAGTTTGCAACCTGATGGAGGTCAGTATAGATGGACTAATACAACAAGTCCCACACACTGCTAGAAGCCCAAATATTTTTTCAGAGGTACTGTAGATGCAGATAAAAATTAGTATTAATTTGCAACCTGATGGAGGTCAGTATAGATGGACTAATAGAGAAAGTCCGACACACTACTAGAAGGCCAAATATTTTTTCAGAGGTAGATGCAGAAAAAAATATATTCAGTTTGCAACCTGATGGAGGTCAGTATAGATGGATTAATAGAACAAGACCCACACACAGCTAGAAGCCCAATATTTTTTTCAGAGGTAGATGCAGAAAAAACTATATTCAGTTTGCAACCTGATGGAGGTCAGTATAGATGGACTAATAGAACAAGTCCCACACACTGCTAGAAGCCCAAATATTTTTTCAGAGGTACTGTAGATGCAGATAAAAATTAGTTTTAATTTGCAACCTGATGGAGGTCAGTATAGATGGACTAATAGAGAAAGTCCGACACACTACTAGAAGGCCAAATATTTTTTCAGAGGTAGATGCAGAAAAAAATATATTCAGTTTGCAACCTGATGGAGGTCAGTATAGATGGATTAATAGAAAAAGACCCACACACAGCTAGAAGCCCAATATTTTTTCAGAGGTAGATGCAGAAAAAAATATATTCAGTTTGCAACCTGATGGAGGTCAGTATAGATGGACTAATAGAACAAGTCCCACACTCTGCTAGAAGCCCAAATATTTTTTCAGAGGTACTGTAGATGCAGATAAAAATTAGTTTTAATTTGCAACCTGATGGAGGTCAGTATAGATGGACTAATAGAGAAAGTCCGACACACTACTAGAAGGCCAAATATTTTTTCAGAGGTAGATGCAGAAAAAAATATATTCAGTTTGCAACCTGATGGAGGTCAGTATAGATGGACTAATAGAACAAGTCCCACACACTGCTAGAAGCCCAAATATTTTTTCAGAGGTACTGTAGATGCAGATAAAAATTTGTTTTAATTTGCAACCTGATGGAGGTCAGTATAGATGGACTAATAGAGAAAGTCCGACACACTACTAGAAGGCCAAATATTTTTTCAGAGGTAGATGCAGAAAAAAATATATTCAGTTTGCAACCTGATGGAGGTCAGTATAGATGGACTAATACAACAAGTCCCGCACACAGCTAGAAGCCCAAATATTTTTTCAGAGGTACTGTAGATGCAGATAAAAATTATTTTTAATTTGCAACCTGATGGAGGTCAGTATAGATGGACTAATAGAGAAAGTCCGACACACTACTAGAAGGCCAAATATTTTTTCAGAGGTAGATGCAGAAAAAAATATATTCAGTTTGCAACCTGATGGAGGTCAGTATAGATGGACTAATACAACAAGTCCCACACACAGCTAGAAGCCCAAATATTTTTTCAGAGGTACTATAGATGCAGATAAAAATTAGTTTTAATTTGCAACCTGATGGAGGTCAGTATAGATGGACTAATAGAGAAAGTCCGACACACTACTAGAAGGCCAAATATTTTTTCAGAGCTAGATGCAGAAAAAAATTATATTCAGTTTGCAACCTGATGGAGGTCAGTATAGATGGATTAATAGAACAAGACCCACACACAGCTAGAAGCCCAATATTTTTTCAGAGGTAGATGCAGAAAAAAATATATTCAGTTTGCAACCTGATGGAGGTCAGTATAGATGGACTAATAGAACAAGTCCCACACACTGCTAGAAGCCCAAATATTTTTTCAGAGGTACTGTAGATGCAGATAAAAATTAGTTTTAATTTGCAACCTGATGGAGGTCAGTATAGATGGACTAATAGAATGATGCTATGCCCAAAAGATTTTACTTCACTAGGTGCAGTAAAAAAATTGGTATTCTATACACAGGTGGTATATCTTGCAACACAGATAGGCTACTCCACTGACTAACACACTCTGCAATAGGCCAAAAAGGATTAGCTTTGCTAGATTCAGCCAAATGCTGTGAAAAAAACTTGCACAGCACTGGCACAGACCTGCCTGGCAAAAACTGATAGGAACTCATGTAACCTAGTCCTGAAAAGGACTCCAATTACAATTAGTCTTTACTCCCACAACCTATCTATTTAAGAGCACAGACCTCCCTGATAAAAGTCGTAGGAAATGCTGTAACCTAGTCCTTAAAAGGACTGCAATCACAACTATTCCCTACTCCCAAGCTATCTGTATATTTGTGCGAAAATTGGCTTGAAATTAACAAGGTATAGCGCACACAGCAACAGCGGTGCCGTCTAACACGCAGCTGCAGCAGTGAGAAAATGGTGGCGACGGGGAAAATGGCTTGGTCTTATAGGGCAAGGACATGTGACATACACTGCCAATGACACATGCCCTTGCTTGTGTGAAAAAAAGCACTTCGCTCCGTGTGTGTGCTGCTGATAGGCTGACAGATTGCACCTCCCCACTGTAAATGCGGGAAAGAGAAAAAAAAATGGAGATCTTCATTGTTCCTGCAGAGATCCATCCCCTGCCCCTCCCCCCACCCCGCTGTACACTCAAACTGCGTATTAACATTAATTTTCATCATTACTGAGAAAAAATCTAGTTATGATTTTGGTGCACGAACAGTTATCGAACATAACCTCGAACAGCCGAATTTTTCTCAAATTGTTCGTGTTCGCCGAACGGCTCGAACACCGCCCAAAACAGCTCGAATTTGAGATTGGCGAACAGTTCGAGTAGAACAACGCTCATCTCTAGTCGGGATGAGTGTGGTTTTCCATCCACTCCCACACGTGAAAGGAAATCATCAGAAAAAAAGTGATTTATAGGGTAAATCTCTTAAACAGGTGCTAGAGCAGACTCTGGAGCAGGTGCTGAGCAGGCTCTGGAGCAGGCCTTGGTACAGCATTCAATTGTTTCTCTATAGCTTTAGCAATGAGGAGTACCTTCTGCGAGGACATGTCCACATATTCTGACCTGCAGTCTGTAAGCTTCGCTGAGATTTCCTCTCTGAGTCCCCTAACAAATGAAGTGACTAGCAGACTTTGTTGGATCCTCTGACCTTCATCAAACCCTTGATCCTTGAACAGAGTATGGATTCTTGTGTAAAATTTTTCGAAATTCTCCCCTGATTCTTGAGTACAGTCCAATACTGGTAGATGAGTCTGTGAGCTGCTCCTTTGCCCATTGCTGAAGTTGTTGACAAAAGGCTCCTCCTAATTGGTAAGTCTCCTTGTCTGTCACTTGACTGTCATTCAGAGCTACTTGAATTATTGGCCAGAAGGCATCTCCCGCTTTAATGCTAGTGATTTCATGAAGATCTTTCCAAGTGGCTAAATAAGTTTGTTAAATTTGTCTGATTCTTCTGTAGAACGCCATAGGATGTCTGTCTGGGTCACGTAGTTGACTAATCACTCGATAAACTTGCGAGGGTGTGAATGCCACATATCTATTATGGTGATCTGGCACTGGAGATTCTGATTGAGAAGATGTTGACGGAGATACAGGCAACATAGCAACAGGAGGTGGGCTTGTTTGTCCAGGAAATAGTTCATTTGGGTTATCTTCAGAGGTCATCTGGCGGCTGAGTGGGTCTGATCTAGCTGTGGCACTTTCCACAGCTCGGGTGAGAATTTGAGATTTATGATAGTCATTGCTGATTAGTCTTATCTCCTCCAACATAGTTAATCTTCTATACTCCCCTATAGCTTGGTCTATTGCAGGTCTATTGCCTCGACTGGTCCTGAAGAATGTACAATGCTGTTACAATCTTCCTGAATAGCATTACCTCCGACTTGCACAATAGTCTTAGCCACTCCTCCCCTATGTTGTAATCTAAGGTTTGCTGCATTAACTATTGCATCCACTCGCTGTGTTACCAGATCCCCCAGACCTGCTGTTAGTACCGTTGATGACTTCCAAATCATTCTTTCTGTCCATGGTTTCCACACCTGTGGGTATTCTTCATCTTAAAGTATGGCACAGGAATCCTCCTGATCCGGAGGGAATTCTGATACTGTTGTTGTTTGAAATTTCACACGAGCCGGTTTACCTTCTGGATTGCTTATTGGTGTGGACACTGATGGTGGTGGTGGTGCTGCAGTTCAGTAGTATTTCTCCTTCGGTTAAGGGCCTGCCGGAACTCTGGACTATTAAATAGTGTTGAGCCACCCCCGTAGTGTTCGAGTTCGGTTCGGTTCGTCGAACACCCTTGTGTTCGCCGAACTGTTCGTCGAACTGTTCGTCGAACACCTTCAAACACCGTTAAAAAAAATGGCAGGCAAACAAAAACACATAGAAACACATAGAAAACACCTTCAAAGGTGTCCAAAAGCTGACAAACTGCTCAGAAGACATAACTGACACATGGAAAAGTGACAAGTACATATAGTCATGCGAAAAGAAAAGAGGTGGAGGAGTAAAAGGAGGGGGAGACACAGATATAGGCATTTCATGCCCTTCTAAAATCCAAAAAGTGAGAAGCCGACACAGCCAGTCCGTTCCTGCCAGTGCCACCTCCGTGTCACCGGGTTTGTGCCAGAGCCGCGGTGGACCCTAACGGCCAGCCCCCCTACCACAAAACTGGTGCCTGTCTGCTGGTGGGTCGAGTGAGCCCCCCTGTGGTGGAGGCTGCTCTAAGCTTTTTAATTTAAATTGTCTCTCTAATTTGAATGAATACACTTTAAATCCTTTTACAAGGATCTATTGAAGGGCAAGTCTCATGCCAGCAGCCGCGTAATTCCAGCTCCAGTAGCGTCCACTAAAGCTGCTGCAGTTAAACAGCTTTTATAAGGATCGAGCTCGGCTGTCCACCGCAAGGCGTCCTACCGCCAGTCCCAGCCCCTATGCCTTGAGGTGCCTCCTGATGCTCTTCACTGAGTATCCCATGGTCCCGAAGCATTTCCTTTGAAAAAATTAAGTGTCCAAACTACAGGTGGTGTAGCTTGCTTAACAGCCGGAATAATCCGCTGACTAGCCGACTCTGCTACTAGGCACAAAGTATTTCCTGGGCTAGATGAAGTTAAAAATTTGTAACTAGATACTCTCGTTGGATGCTGAGAAAGCATTCCATATAGTCTCCTGGCACGCCATATATTATTCTCTTAAAAAGCTTGGGGTAGGGGTCTAGGGGACCATTTTATAGCCAAAATCACGGCCCTGTATTGCAATGCGTCACCTAGGCTGAAGATAAATTGAACTGTAGCACCCCGAGGGCTCGGTTGCTGCAGAGGTATTGCACCTCACCCAGAGGTGTGATATCTCACTCTCAGGTAAGGATGGAGTGTGGATCAGGACCCCGACACATGCATGCATTACGCCACATTGCCGTGGGGCAGGGTGACCAATATGCCCCTGAGATGGGCACGACAGTCCCTGTCCCTGGCTGGAGTGGGGGAGGGAACACTGAGGAAGGGGAACCCTGTAGTGCAGGAGCAGGGAGGAAGCAGTTCCTGGATGCATTGAGAAGGGAGTATAAAAGGTGGGCACCATCTTAGTTCAGTGCAGAGAAGTCTGAGCAGAAGTGACAGGGAGCAGGGGCTCTGCATGAGCTCTGCTCCAGAGGCGGGCCTAGTAACAGAGGCCCAGGCCTGGAAGAGGGAGAAGGAAGGAAGAGGAGCGGAGAAGGCTCCAGGAATGAGGAACGAAGGGATCCCAGGGGTGTGGACGGGCGAGTCGCCACCGCACGCCCGAATCCACCTGCGTGGAGGGGTCAGGCCAAAGGGGGAGACCGGTCCCCAAAACTAGTGGAGGCGGGAAATGACCCTCAGCTACAAACCGGAGGCTGTGACATTTTATGTGGCGCAGCCCCTCGCTACACCCACTAGGAGGGCAGCACATAGGGTCAGGGAAACTGGCGCCAAGTTTACCAAGAGGAGGCCCGAGGCAGCCGGACAGAAGGGTTGGTAAGAAAGGCCAGACAAAGGACACACAAAGGGGGTCCTGTGAAGCACTCCAAAGTTATCTGGGAGTTGTCTGAGCCACTCACCTGGTGAGCACAGTACGATGTGGGCAGCCGTTACCTGCAGAAGTGGTCTGGATAATAAGAACTGTGAGTAACTGCTGCTGCCCTGCACCATCACCCCCATCCTCCGCATACACTGCCCTGAGGCTATACTTCTCCCGTGGGGAGTTATGCTACTCTCTGCTGCACCCACAACACCAGCCTCAGTGGTCTGCCCTGCAACGGCGGTTCACACTGACCGCAATCCACGGGTGGCGTAGTCGGACATTTAAACATCAAAACCACATAAATAGTTCCGCCACTGGTTTGACCGCCCTGAGCCACGGAACCGGGTCGCCGCCACGGAGACTACAACCACCAACATCCACCAAAAAGGGTCCGGCTCCGGATGTCCCAAGGCCCAGGGGGCGCATCAGAACATTTTCATCACCTTTCATAATCACCAATGCGACAAGGCAGGGATGTCCTCTGTCCCCTCTCTTATACATCCTAGTGACGGAGCACCTGCACTCATCAATTCACCATAACTCCAATATTAGGTGGATTGAGGTGGGAGGCACCGAGTACAAGTGCTCTCTATTTGCTGATGATGTCAATCACATATATCCATCAGCAGGCTGTTATGGCTGAAATAGATCACTTTGTTACATGGTCAAATTTTAAAATCAATACAGCGAAGTCTGAGGCCCTCGATGTCCCCCTCCCCAAATCCATACAGGATTCCATCCAGTCCAACTTTCCCTTTGCCTGACCCTCACAGGGTATCAAATTCTTAGGAATTCCTATTCATAGAGACCTCTCCCGTCTATGTTATCTTAATTTTGGGCCCTTTATTGAACAACTCCATACAGACCACGGTTGGCAAGTTAGAACTGTAAGATTCACTACGTGAACCACTGGTGTTTTGTGGAAAAGCACATGTACACTGTGTTCCAAATTATTATGCAAAAAGTGTTTAGGAGTGATAAGGGAAGAATTTGTTTGTCAGTTAAACTCATTGATGGTGATGTGTGTCAGGGCTCTTTATATCACTGTAAGCAATTGCAGACACCTGTGCTAATTAGTTTGGCAGGTGTCTCCAATGAACGGCAAGACTACTTAAGAAGGCTGTCCCACATTATTAAGCAGCCTACATTTTCTGCCAAAATGGGAAAGAAAAAGTATGTGTCGGCTGCTGAGAAGCAACAAATTGTGGAGTGTTTAGGTCAAGGCATGACTACAATCAACATTGTGCGATGATCAGGATGAAGTGTCTTGGCAATCAAGAAGTATGTAGCTGATTCACAGTACACACGTGTGCGTGCTGATAAGGGCAAATTGAGGTCTCTTTCCTAAAGGCAATTAAGTGAGATTAAAAGAGCAGCGGCAAAAAAGCCTTGTCATAGCAGCAGACAAGTTTTTGAAGCTGCTGGTGCCTCCAACGTCCCCCGAACAACAAGATGCAGGGTCCTTCAGAGGTTTGCAGCTGTGCGTACGCCATCGTGTCGACCACCTCTATCCACTGCACACAAGCAGAAACGGCTCCAGTGGGCCAAACATTACATGAAGACTGATTTCAAAACTGTTTTGTTCACGGATGAGTGCCGTGCAACGCTCGATGGTCCAGATGGATGGAGTGGAGGATGGCTGGTTGATGGACACCCCACGCAAACACCGCTACAGCGCCAACAAGGAGGAGGTGGAGTAATGTTTTGGGCTGGAATCATGGGGAGAGAGATTGTCAGCCCCTTTAGGATCCCTGAAGGGGTAAAGATGAACTCCATAATGTATGTGGAGTTTCTCAAACAGCACTTCCTGCCATGGTTGAAGAAGAAGAACCGTGTATTCCACAGCAAGGTCATTTTCATGCATGATAATGCACCGTCTCATGCTGCACATAACACATCTGCATCTCTGGCTGATATGGGCATAAAAGGGGACAAACTTATGGTGTGACCCCCATGCTCCCCTGACCTCTACCCCTTTCAGAACCTCTGGAGCATCATCAAACGGAGTGTCTATGATGGCGGGAGGCAGTTCACATCTAAGCAACAGCTCTGGGAGGGTATTCTGTCCTCATGCAAAACAATTGAAGCAGAAACCATCCAAAACCTGACAAATTCAATGGACGAGAGAGTTCAGAAGCTCCTTTCGAACAAGGGGTCCTATGTGCAAATGTAACATCACCTAGAATAAAGTTTTGAGTTGAAAACTGTTTGATTTCAGTTTCTAATAACCTGCAAATGCTTATAATTTCAAAAATGACCATTTTTTTGGTCTTTATTAAAATGAAAAGGTTGATCGAAGAGTGTGGGGGATCTAAGAGTGTGGCAACCCAGTAGTCAGGATTACTTCAAAATCTGACAATCTGAGGGTCATGGTGCAGGTAGTGCAGCAAGAAGGCACTTATTTGTCTTGCGCATCTCGGAGCCCCAAAATTATTTTCCGGGCTAGATGCAGCTAAAAATTATTATTAATTTTAAATCTGGTGGTTCTTAGTATAGATGGCCTAATAGAATCAGTACTGCACACTGCTACAAAGCCCAAATTATTTTCCAGCCAAGATACAGATAAACATGATTAGTAATTTTAAATCTGGTGGAGCTTAGTATAGATAGCCTAATAGAATCAGTACAGCACACTGCTACAAAGCCCAAATTATTTTCCAGCCAAGATACAGATAAACATGATTAATAATTTGAAAGCTTAAAACGGTTGGTGAGGTGATTTTAACCAATCATCAAGCTTTTACTCTCCCCAGGATGACACAGGGGTAGAAAAGTTGTTTTGGATCCATGATTTGTTCATCTTTATGAACATGAGTCTGTCTACATTATCAGTGGAGAGCCGCGTGCGCTTATCTGTCAGCACACCACCAGCAGCACTGAACACACGTTCAGACAGAACGCTGGCTGCGGGGCATGACAAGATCTCCAAGGTGTAAGTGGCGAGCTCCGGCCATTTATCCAGATTGGAAGCACAAAAAGAGCAAGGGTCCAGTGACACAGTCATGGCTTCAATGTTTACTTGGAGATACTCCTGTACCATCGTCTCTAGGCGTTGACTATGTGTCAGACTTCTTGTCTCCTGTGGCCTTGCAAAGAATGAGCAAAAAAAGTGGTGAAATGATTTCGCAAAATTGATGTTACCAGCAGATACTGTGTTTCTGTTACGGTTTGAGTGCTGAACACTCGACGGTCCCACGGTTGGCATGTTGGAACTGTGAGATTCACTACGTGCACCAGTGGTGTTTTGTGGAAAAGCACATGTAAGATTCTGCAACAGTCTCTGCTGATACTTCTGCATGCGTGCATCCCTTTCTATGGCAGGAATTATTTCTAAAAAATTTACTTTTGTACCGGGGATCTAACAGTGTGGCAACCCAGTAGTCAGGATTATTTCTAATTCTCCCAATTCGAGGGTCATGTTGCAGGTAGTGCAGCAAGAAGGCACTCATGTGTCTTGCGCGTCCAGGAGCACCAAGTCCCTGTTGTGTTGGTGGCGAGGTAACAATCATGCTTCCTTCCTCTGTCCTCTCCCCCCAACCTCGCACAACAGAAATGTGATCAAGGTCTCCCTCATCTGATGAGTCTTCCATCAGTTCGTCCTCCACTTCTTCCTGGGCTCCTGCACCTTCCTGACTAGTTTGGCTGCTACCATGCGCCCTGGTAAAACCATCTCCCCCACCCTCACATGCCTGCCGCCTTGGTGCTGCCGACCGTCTGGACCTTGCAGATGTTAGCCCTTAAGCATACAACTCCTCCTCCTCTACTTCCTCCACCTCCTGTTGTGCCACCACCTGACTTTGAATTCTGTTTAACATGTGCTCCAGCATGTAAATCACCGGAATAGTCATGCTGATAATGGCATCGTCAGCACTAAACATCTTCGTCTCCATTTCAAAACTGTGCAGAAGGGTGCATAGGTCCCTGATCTGAGACCACTCCTCCAGCGTGATTTGCCCCACCTCTGGATCCCGTTGGCCCAGGCTATACGTCAGAACGTATTGCACCAGGGCTTGTCGGTGCTGCCACAGTTGCTGCAACATGTGCAGAGTTGAAATCCACCGGGTAGGCACATCGCATTTTAGCCGGTGAAGTGGCAGGCCCAACGACTTCTGTAGAGATGTAAGTCGCTGAGCTGCGGGATGTGAACGGCGGAAGTGAGCACACAGCGACCGTGCCCTCTGCAGAAGGCCATCTAGTCCGGGATAGTGGGCTAAATATTGCTGGACAACCATGTTCAACACGTGAGCCATACAAGGCACGTGTGTGACATTGCCCCGGCGAAGGGCCGCACCCAGGTTTGCAGCATTGTCGCACATGGCCTTCCCTGGTTTCAGGTCCAGTGGAGACAACCATTCATGAGATTGGTTCTCCAGAGCTGACCACAACTCCTCAGCTGTGTGACTCACATTTCCCAGACATTTCAAAGTAAAAACCGCCTGATGACGTTGAGCCCTACTGCCAGCATAGTAAGGAGGTGTGCAGGATCCCTTCTGCGCAGTTAGAAAGCTTGTGGCATGACCAGACAGGCTTGGGTGCAGGTGGAGGACCGAGAGGAGGTTGAGGAGGCAGAAGCAGTGGAGGAACTTTGACATAAAGAGGATTGACGCCCAACTCGTGGGGACGGCAAGACTTGGACAGCAGCCCATTGTCCTGCTGTCACCATATTTACCCAGTGCCCAGTCAGCGACATGTAATGCCCCTGTCCATGCCTACTCGTCCAAGTGTCTGTGGTGAAATGCACCCTGTCACACACAGAGTTTCTCAAAGAAGCGGTGATGTTGTGTGCGACATGCTGGTGGAGCGCAGGCACACCTTTCTTTGAGAAGTAGTGCCGACTGGGCATCTGGTACTGGGGCACTGCGATGAACATAAGGTCTCGAAAATCCTCTGTGTCCACCAGGCGGAAAGGCAGCATTTCTGTAGCCAAGAGCTTGCAGATGGTGAAATTCAACCTCTTAGCTTTCTCATGGCTAGGAGGAAATGGTATTTTACTTGTCCACATCTGAGGGACTGAGGGCTGGCTGTTGTGCTTAGACGGGGTTGAGAAGGGTGTCCCCGGCAAACGGCCGGTCTGTGAGGAAGATGCAGGCGGACATGTTAGGTTGCCTTGATCGAAACGTGGTGCTATCGATGTCGGAGAGCGCTGAACACCAGCTGGTGTTACCACCTCCAAAGAAAATGATGACCTGTCAATCAAGCTGGCTGTTGCGGGTAAAGAGGTGGCAGGTCTGCGTCCCAAAACAGGTGTGACTGCAGTCCCCCCAGTCACAGAGGATGAATAGGCTGCGGATGCACAAGATGTGGCAGACGGCGGTTGGCCCGGCCCGCTAGGCCGCATTGTAGCACAGTGAGCTTCCCACTGCAACTTATGCTTCATGTCCATGTGCCGGTTCATGCATGAAGTACTCAAACTATGTATTTTTTGGCCTCTACTTAGCTTTTGCTGACAAATGTTACAGATAACACGAGTTGAGTCATCTTTATCGATCTGAAAAAATGCCCAGGCTATGCAAGGCTTAGCACCCATGCGACCTGAAGAGCAACCACGACTTGCGGTCAGTGGCAGAGTTGTGTTTGAGGATGCAGTTGTTGACTTGCTTCCAGTACTACGTCTCTGTCCAGGAAGGCGCAACCTGACCTCGCCGTCACTAGCATCCTCATCCACCTCCTCTGCTGACCTCATCTCTTGGCTGACTGTGGGTTGACAGTAAGTGGGATCTCCAACCTCATCATCATCACCCTGTGTGTTATCACACCCGTCGTCCTCAGAGCCAACCTGTGCCTGCCCTGACAAAAAACTAAAGTTGTCGCTCCAATCAGGTATTTGAGTCTCATCATTGTCTTCCTCATTGTCTCCACCAACAGGAGTTACAGTTTGGGAATGAGGGTCTACATTATGGTCAGAACCTTCTGCGTCTGGTCCTGGATCCGACTCATAAAGATTCTGGGCATCAGGGCAGATAATTTCCTCGTCTGGATTCACAGAAGCGCTGGAGCCGACCTCTGATTCCAGGCTATAGTATGAGTAAACAGCTCTGCAGACTCAACCATCTGTTCTACCTCATACTCAGACGGGCAGTTGGAGATTTGGGAGCTGTGAGGAAGCAAGTGCGATTGGGGTGACACCTCTGAGAACTGGAGTATTTGTGATGTTGAAGTTGATGTGGAGGAGAGCCCACTTAAAGGAGCACTTGATATCCGTTGAAGCACCTGCTGTTTTTGTGCCTCATCTGGAATTTGTAGCGATTGGCGTGGCCGTAAGAAAGGGATCTTATCACATTGTCCGCTAAAAGAAGTAGACATTTTAGTTTTGCTGTAAGATGGTCTTTCTTCTGCAGATGTTACTGTTGCTTTAACACCTACTCCACGGACACAACCTTTTTTCCCCTTCCCAACACGCCTATTCCCCTTTCCACCCTCAGCAGGCCTTTTTCCACTCATTTTGGTGGTTAACTAATTCACAACTCTGGAGTTGTTTGCACAAAAAATCAATGGATGGGAACTGAGCAGAGCTGAGTGGCCAAACTGTGGTATTAGGCCAAAACTATTGTCTGGGTTAGATGCAGAAAAAAATTATATTCAGTTTGCAACCTGATGTAGGTCAGTATAGATGGACTAATAGAACAAGTCCCACACCCTGCTAGAAGGCCAAATATTTTTTCAGAGCTAGATGCAGAAAAAGATTGTATTCAATTTGCAACCTGATGGAGGTCAGTATAGATGGACTAATAAAACAAATCCCACACACAGCTAGAAGCCCAAATATTTTTTCAGAGGTAGATGCAGAAAAAAATTATATTCAGTTTGCAACCTGATGGAGGTCAGTATAGATGGACTAATAGAACAAGTCCCACACACTGCTAGAAGGCCAAATATTTTTTCAGAGCTAGATGCAGAAAAAAATTATATTCAGTTTGCAACCTGATGGAGGTCAGTATAGATGGAATAATAGAACAAGTCCCACACACTGCTAGAAGGCCAAATATTTTTTCAGAGCTAGATGCAGAAAAAAATTATATTCAATTTGCAACGTGATGGAGGTCAGTATAGATGGACTAATAGAATGATGCTATGCCCAAAAGGTTTTACTTCACTAGGTGCAGTAAAAAAATTGGTATTCTATACACAGGTGGTGTAGCTTGCAACACAGATAGGCTACTCCACAGACTAACACACTCTGTAATAGGCCAAAAAGGATTAGCTTTGCTAGATTTAGCCAAATGCTGTGAAAAAAACTTGCACAGCACTGGCACAGACCTGCCTGGCAAAAACTGATAGGAACTCATGTAACTTAGTCCTGAAAAGGACTGCAATTACAATTAGTCTTTACTCCCACAACCTATCTATTTAAGAGCACAGACCTGCCTGATAAAAGTCGTAGGAAATGCTGTAACCTAGTCCTTAAAAGGACTGCAATCACAACTATTCCCTACTCCCAAGCTATCTGTAGATTTGTGCGAAAATTGGCTTGAAATTAACAAGGTATAGCGCACACAGCAACAGCAGTGCCATCTAACATGCAGCTGAAGCAGTGAGAAAATGGTGGCGACGGCGAAAATGGCTGGGTCTTATAGGGCAAGGACATGTGACATACACTGCCAATGACACATGCTTGTGTGAAAAAAAGCACTTCGCTCCATGTGTGCGCTGCTGATAGGCTGACAGATTGCACCTCCCCACTGTAAATGCGGGAAAGAGAAAAAAAAAATGGAGATCTTCATTATTCCTGCAGAGATTCATCCCCTGCCCCTCCCCCCACCCCGCTGTACACTCAAACTGCGTATTAACATTAATTTTCTGCATTACTGAGAAAAAATCCAGTTATGATTTTGGTGCACGAACAGTTATCGAACATAACCTCGAACAGCCAAATTTTTTTCAAATCGTTCGTGTTCGCCGAATGGCTCGAGCAACGCCCAAAACAGCTCGAATTTGGGATTGGCGAACAGTTCGAGTCGAACAACGCTCATCTCTACTATTAAATAGAGTTTCAGCACTGCGCAAATGAGGATAGAGAGGGACATAGTCTTTTGGGACATAGTACGCACCATCCGGAGTAATAACCGGACACACTGATATAGGATTAAATGTTGCTGTTGATGTTCCGGGTGTAGTGTGCATTGTGGCCTGTATTCCGGGTGCGCCAAGATGGCCGCCGCCGGAAGGAAGCACACTACAAGAAGGGTGTGCCAAGATGGCCGCCACTGAAAGGGACATCTGGTCAGAGTCCGGAGGTTACATAGTTACATAGTTACATAGTTAGTAAAGCCGAATAAAGACTTGCGTCCATCAAGTTCGACCTGTTAGTTCTGTAATTGCTAAAGTTGATCCAGAGGAGGGCAAAAACCCCAAATGATTTAGCCAATCTTCACCTGAGGAAAAATTCCCTCCCGACTCTGAAACCAGCAGTCAGAATAAATCCCTGTATCAACCTACTATTTTATTTTATTTTTAAGTATATGCAGAAATCTGCCTGGTATCTAGAAATGCATCCAGTCCCCACTTGAACTGGTTTAGTGAATCCGACATTACCGTCTCCTCACTCAGTGAATTCCATATTCACACTGCTCTTACCGTAAAGAACCCCTTCCTATGCTGGTGCTGAAACCTTTTCTCTTCCAGTCTTAGTGAATGCCCTCTTGTTACCGTAATATCCCTCCTTTTGAACAAATCCCGGGCAAGGTCTCTATACTGTCCCCTAACATATTTGTACACATTTATTATGTCCCCCCTCAACCTTCTCTTTTCCACGCTGAATAGTCCTAGTTTTGCCAACCTCTCTGGGTATTGCAGTCCCTCCATTCCCTTTATTAATTTTGTTGCCCTCCTTTGTACCTTTTCAAGCTCATTTATATCCTTTCTATATAGTGGGGCCCATAACTGAGCACAGTATTCCAAGTGTGGTCTGACCAGTGGTTTGCACAGTGGAAGAACAATGTTCTCATCCTTTGCAGCTATACCTCTTCTGATACATCCCATTACCCTGTTTGCCCTTACAGCAGCGGCCTTTGGGCACTCCAATTTAGTTTGCTATCAATCAAGATGCCCAAGTCCTTCTCCATCTCTGAATTCCCCAATGATTTCCCATTCAGTGAGTACTGGTGACTTCCATTTTTCCTTCCCATATGTATGACCTTACATTTCTCCTCGTTAAACCTCATTTGCCATTTAATGCTCCACCTACCCAGCTTATCCAAATCCCTCTGTAGGTCTGCACTGTCCTCTTTTGTATTAATTGTTTTACATAACTTTGTGTCATCTGCAAATATTGATATTTTACTATTTATCCCGTTGACTATGTCGTTAATAAAGATATTAAATAACATTGGGCCTAGTACAGACCCCTGTGGTACCCCACTAGTGACGCTTACCCAATCTGAGTATATTCCATTTATAACCACCCTCTGCCTTCTATCCTTTAGCCAGTTAGCTACCCACTTGCAGACATTTTCCCCCAGCCCCATCATTCTCATTTTGTATACCAACCTATTATGTGGCACGCTATCGAACGCTTTTGAGAAGTCGAGATACACGACATCCACTGGTTCCCCCTGATCTACTCGAGAGCTAACCTCCTCGTAGAAGTCAATCAGGTTTGTTTGGCAGGAGCGATTCCTCATGAATCCATGTTGGTTCGGGGTTAATAGATTATTAGCATCAAGATGCTCCATGATTGCCTCATTAATAAAGCCTTCAAAAATTTTGCCCACAACGGACGTCAGACTCACCGGCCGATAGTTTCCGGCGTCACTTTTCGCTCCCTTTTTGAATATTGGCACTACATTCACCTGTCGCCAATCAAGTGGTACAGACCCAGTCTCAACAGAGTCCTTAAATATAAGATATAATGGTCTGTCTATCACATTACTTAGTTCCCTTAGTACCCGTGGGTGTATGCCATCAGGTCCTGGTGATTTGTTTATTTTAATGTTACTGAGGCGTTTCTGTACCCCAGCTTGGGTTAGATTTGTCATACTTAGTGGAGGATTAAGTTTGTCACTTCTCATTTCGCCTGTTAGTTCTTTTTCCTTTGTGAAAGTTGACGAAAAAAATTAATTTAATAGATTAGCTTTATCCTCATCTTTCTCTATGATTTTGCCTTCATCACTTTTTATCGGTCCAATATTATTTGATTTAATCCTTTTACTATTTATATACGTAAAGAACAGTTTGGGATTTGATCTACTTTCCCTAGCAATACGTCTCTCTGTTTCCTCCTTTGCTATTTTTATTTGTTTTTTGCAGGTTCTCGTTTTTTCCTTGTAACACATTAGTGCCTCCTTGCTGTTTTCCTGTTTTAATCTCTTGAATGCCTCTTTTTTGCTATTTAACGCCCCTTTTACGTTCTTGTTCAACCATATTGGTTTCCTCTTATTTCTGGCCCTTTTATTCCCATACGGTATATACCTCTCGCACTGAGTATTCAGAATTCTTTTGAAGGTTTCCCATTTACTATTCGTATTTCCTTGATTAAGAACTTTGTCCCAGTCTATAAGTTGAAGGTTTTCTTTCAGCTGATCAAACTTCGCCCTCCTAAAGTTTAATGTTTTAGTTGTTCCCTTATTGATAACCCTACTGAAGGGCATTTTGAAATTGATAATATTATGATCACTATTACCTAGGTGCCCCCCTATCTGTACCTCAGTTATTCTATCAGGCCTATTAGTCAATATTAAGTCCAACACGGCCTTCCCTCTCGTTGGTTCCTGCAATAGTTGGGAGAGATAATTATCCTTGATATTTGTCAAGAACCTTTTTCCTTTCTGCGATCTACAGGTTTCTGTTTCCCAGTCAATATCCGGGTAGTTGAAGTCCTCCATTACAATCACCTCATTATGTTTTGCTACTTTGTCTATTTGTCCTAATAGCAGTTTCTCATTCTCCTCTGTTATATTGGGTGGCTTATAGCAGACCCCCAGTAATATTTTATTATTATTTTTTGCCCCCTCTATCTCTACCCACATGGACTCGACCCCCTCTTCTCCCTCTCCTATATCTTCCCTTAGTCTGGGCTTTAGACGTGACTTTACATATAAGCAGACTCCTCCGCCCTTCCCCTGTTTCCGGTCCCTTCTAAATAAACTATAATCTGTTAAATTTACCGCCCAGTCGTAGCTATCGTCTAGCCAAGTCTCTGTTATACCTACGATGGTGATGCAATGGGTGTAGCAACATGGCCGCTGCAGGAAGGGTTGGAACTTTGGGCTGACATAGGTATAACAGATGAGGATGGGGCACTAGGAGTGGCTTGGATAGTAGCAAGGGGTGGTCCTCCTGGATGGGGCACATGACATGCAGCACAATAATCTGCTGACAATGGATTCTGCTGGCCACAATTAGAACACACCCAACAATTCATTGCGCCGCCATTATAGGGCGGTGGCGGAGGCATGGTGGGGAAGGGAGGAACTGTGTGAGGTCTGGGACATGGTGCCCCGCATGCAAGACAAGTATCTCTATTATCAGGATTCTGCTGACTGCAATTTGTACAGGTCGATCCCGCCCCGTGGCTGGAGAGCAGTATCTTTGTAATACACATAACATGGCGTCTTTCCCTTATTGTCTATATTTTCTTCCTCGACCCACCCTTCTTTTAACAAATTCTCTGCTGTTCTATACCAAGCCAAAGCTGTTTGTAACAATCCTTTATCTTCTAGCTTGCCCTTTTTCTTCTTCAAAATTTCTAGCAGCTGTAATCGGCCCTTATCTGGTAGCTCACATATTTTAGTTAACTGTTTAAGTTTCTGCAAATAATTTTTCCCTTCTTTTGACAAACTCAGCGCAACCTTTTTCCACATGTATGCATTTTGCAACAACCCATTATCTTCCAGTTTTCCCCTGTTTTCACAAATTGCTGCATTCAACATCTCGTACTGTAATCTACCCCCCGGGTACAACCCACACAATGACATTACTTTTTTGGTTTTCTCTACATATTTCCTTGCTTCTCTTCTAGCAACTATATCTTTGGGGTCCTGTCGCTCCTGATCGAGCGACCCCTGTGTCACAAACGTATTTAAAATCTTCACTTTTAGGTAAAAAAAAATGTAAGTTGCGAATCCCTTAGGCTTTACCCTAAAGTGTTTTTTTATATATTATTTCCTTGATGTATAATTCAACATTCTAGCACAATGGTATTATTAACTTTTATTGCATTTGACGACTGCTCACCAATCCAGTGGTGTTATTGCAAATTTGCTGATGTTATGTTCTCCAATTAATGTCACACCAGATATCGCGGGTGTTCTTGGTTCTATTTACTAATTGCATATTACTATTAGACATTTGTAAGAGATAATCAGATGCAGGAGTACAGGAGACAAGCAAAAAAGAGTTGTCAGTGAATGAGGATCATATTTTGTAGTGCAATTTCTGTAACTGTTTATAATTCACAATAGTGTTTAGACATGTTTTAGGTATTTCAATTGTTGCTAAGTTTCCTCTACAAATATATCAGAAAATTGGCATAACAAAATATTCTGCAAATATTCTGCATCTTTATATTTACAAAAATAATAATGTTTCAAAGTACTGAAACTTTTATGCTTTAATTACTATATATATAGTAGCAAAAGAAAAACTCTTTGATATCATATTAAAAAGAGCCAGCTAAAAAATGCTATTGTCAGATTTATATTCAGGAGGTCAAAATCATTAAGGAATGGCTTATTTCATAACTGAACCTGACAACTTTTGGAAATATGTAGAAAAATATTTTTAACTGGGCCTGTTTTTTTCACTGGTTCATTTTACTGACCCAGAAAGACTATGGGATCAGGGTTCAGGGTATGTGCTAGAGAAAGAACACAGTTTGCTGAAATGGATCAGGTTAGTGCAGCAGCAGATAAAAAGATGGTTGATTAGTGCATTTACCTGTTAACTCCTTGGCAGAAGCTTTGCCAAACAGCTTTTCCTGGTAACATACAAATTTGGACTTTCTTTCAGACGCTGGAAAAATTCCCCCATTTTGCTTTCATAGTGAGGGTCTATAAGCCTTCCTATTCAGTAGGCATCCCTTTTCTTAATGATAATAATATGCAAGCTTTCCAGCATACCGCTTGCAATGCTCACCAGCACGACCCCATGCTGCAATGATTGGTTATCATGGTGAATATTATTGTCATCATTTTCACTTTGACTGTGAGCCTCGTCATAGGATAACTCATGTCCCACTTCATGTCCACTTGCTGCTCCTCCTCCTACTAGTTGTCACGGGTGTGTCAGGTGTAATAGACAGTCGCTCTGGATCTGGCTGTAGAAGGTCACTGTGCTTGGCGTAGCAGACACATTCTTAATCCTTCTTCCTTTAAGACCCAGCAACGACCTCTCTCCTGCTGCTGATTGACACACCCTTGCATGGGAGTTAAAACCCCTCAGTTTGCTCCAGGCAATCGCCGGTGATACTTCTGTGTACCTTTGTGCATGCTTGGAACACTAGCTGTTGCCTGACTACTTCTCTGGTGCCCTTGGAGCACAGTTGACATTAATCTTCTGGTGTCCGCTCAAGCTGAATTAATCCCCTTTGTTTGTCTACCTTGTTGTCTTTAGTTTGTAGTGGGGCTTGACAAGTGCTCACCCCTCCCCCTCCCTATCTAGGGCCAAGCTCTAGGTACATTCAGGGTTTATGGTCGTCCTCGGCGATAGGTGTGGAACCTAAATAGGGATGGTAGGGTAGGCAGGGTGTTATTAGATCTGCCTAGGGATCTCCACTCGCCCCTTTCCCTAGTTTTTAGGCTTCCTCCACCTCTTCCTTTCAGGTTGCACTTTGTCTTTCCCATACCTTGCTTGACACTAGTCTTCCTCCTCTTCCACCATCTGCTGCATGTAATACGGATCTTCGGAGTTGCCAACAACTTCTAAGGAGCAATGAAAACCCACAAGTTTCTAATCTGCCAAAGGCGGATCTAAAAATAAAACCCATTTTGGCAGCTGTATAAAATAGTCCATCACTGCTTTACGCTGTTCATACAGACGCTATAACATATGCAGCGTCAAATTCTAGCAGGTTGCAAAATTACAAATTAGGCAACGCTCTGGCAAATCATTCTGTTTTTGCAAAGCCAGTAAGATATGCTTTACCATGTAAGAATGATTGAAATGAGCGGACACTTTAACATCCTCAAGTGATCATATTTATTTAAGAAATTTAGACTGCCATAATGTTTTGGGCTTTGTTGCTCATGACAATGCCCATTTGCACTTTACAGGCAATGTGCTGCTTTATCCACAGCATCAACTTTGCAGTGGTTTACCTTTCATGAGCGAAAAGAACGAGTGTGGTGTGTGGAATCAACTTTGTGCCCCGTTACTGTTGATGATGGCGTCATGTCTTTTGAAGAAGATGCAGAGGAGGTATAAGAGAAATAAGATTACTGCAATGTGGTGGTAGAAACGGACATAGCTTCAAATTGCAGTGGCTTCCTAAACTGTCCTGGTTGTGGTAGTTCATCACTGCCCCTCAAAACATTCACTTAAAGGGGTTGTCCGGTCAAATGTGATAAGTCTGCAGTCACTCCGTGTGACTGCAGACTTATGAATCCCGCCAGTGCGGGGATTCACCGGTATGAGACCCGGGACCGGAGAGTATATATGCATTATACATACCCTCGGCCAGTGGGCACCGCCTCGCTCTCCATACACTTGTATTGAGTGAGGCCGCGCCTTCTAGTCCGACGTTCGTTCTGGCCGTCACATCACTAGACGGGTTGTGGCCTTGCTCCATACAAGTGTATGAAGCAAGGTGGCGCTGATTGGCCTGGGGTATGTGTAACTTATACATAGCCTCCGGTCCCGGGTCTCATATCGGTGAATCACCGCAGAGCACAGTGCATGCGCTGGGGGGATTCATAAATCTGCAGTCACACAGAGTGGCTGTAGACTTATCACTTTGACTTGACAACCTCTTTAATGAGCTGGGAAACTCAAGTTTTGTCCTGCCCATAGTTGCTGCTGCAGGTGTCTACAGGGCAGTTATAATGCAGTGCATGGTGGTAGCCGTGGGTGAGACACTCGTCTTTTCCTGTTGCGCCCCGGCGTGCTACATGAAAGAGTAGGTCCTGACTGGGTGTTGGTGTTAGTGTTGTGTTGGCCTTACGATCATGCAGGCGGCCTTTAACCAACGGTGTTTGGCTGGCCAGGACCATGAATTCCACAGATTAATTAAGGATACTTCCATTCAAATATGGGGATTTTACTGAATTTGATAACAGTTGTGTACAAGGGATAGTGGGTACACAGTCTTAAGCATGTTTCCTTCACAGTAAGAAGTCTATTCATTCCCACTGTATCCTTCCTCTGTAGGCTACTACATGGGTCTGTAGCTTATTTGTTTTGCCTCTACGTCGACACAACCCAGCTTCCAGGCCACAGTCCTGATCAGCGAGTTTCTCTCTACTCGCTCAGTGGTCTCGCGTCCTATTACTATGGACGCCCTGGATCTTCCGCTCGGGACCCTCACTAGTCCCACGCTCTCAGTTCTCTTTAGGTTGGCTACCTTTGTCGCTAGCAAGCTCTTGGGTTTCTCATGATTCAGCATCTTATCCAATATTATCCAACAGTCTTGTCCCTATCACTAAGACCTCCCCCTGTGGGCTAGTCCCAACAGTTAACTACTTCTGACCCTGCTGTCTGTTGCTGGGCAGACCTTCCTTGCACAACACACTATACTGGCAATATTTATATTATACCTTTCTCTATCACATCCTGCATTACTATACATTATGTGTATTACACTTCAATCCTTATCACACTCTATGTCATAATACATCACACCAGAATATATGACACAATATAAATATATATATATATTATATATATATAAATATATATATATAAATACTGTATTTATATATATATATATTTATATATATATATATATATATATATATATATATATATACAGGGTGGTCCAAAAGTAGGTGGACAGAAAGTGTAATAAGGTTATGAAGGGGGAGATTTATCAAACATGGTGTAAAGTGAAACTGGCTCAGTTGCCCTTAGCAACCTATCAGATTCCACTTTTCATTCCTCACAGACTCTTTGGAAAATGAAAGGTGGAATCTGATTGGTTGCTAAGGGCAACTGAGCCAGTTTCACCGGTTTATACAGATAGATCTCCCCCAAATCTGTTTTCTTTTCAGATAATTCAGATAACACATAATGGCAAATAATTTAAATACAGATCAAAGAAAATGGATTTTAACAGAGTATTAGAAATCTCAAAATGCTGAAACTGTTAGAGCAAATTGGGTTGAAACATTTGGTACTCAAGCCCCAAAGAGACAAACCATTTAACGCATTTGTGACAAATTCAATGCCACTGGCTCAATCCTTAATTCTCCAAAAACTGGTCGACCCTAAACAGTCTGTACAGACGACAATAAACAACTTGTTGCTGAAATATTTGTTCAGAGTCCAAAAAAGTCCACCAGAAGAGCCTCTTTGGAATTGGGAATTTCACGAGCATCTATCATGCGAGTCCTGAAATCTATTGGGTGGAAAGTTTCTCGTCCATGTCTAATTCATGGTTTATTGGAGGATGATCCAGACAGGTGGCTGCAATTTTGTGTTTGATAAATCTCCCCCTTCATAACCTTATTACATTTTCTGTCTACCTACTTTTGGACCACCCTGTATTTATTATACATATATACAGTACAGACCAAAAGTTTGGACACACCTTGTCATTTAAAGATTTTTCTGTATTTTCATGACTATGAAAATTGTACAATCACACTGAAGGCATCAAAACTATGAATTAATACATGTGGAATTATATACTTAACAAAAAAGAGTGAAACAACTGAAAATATGTCTTATATTCTAGGTTCTTCAAAGTAGCCACCTTTTGCTTTGATGACTGCTTTGCACACTCTTGGCATTCTCTTGATGAGCTTCAAGAGGTAGTCACCGGAAATGGTTTTCACTTCACAGGTGTGCCCTGTCAGGTTTAATAAGTGGGATTTCTTGCCTTATAAATGGGGTTTAGACCATCAGTTGTGTTGTGCAGAAGTCTGGTGGATACACAGCTGATAGTCCTACTGAATACACTGTTAGAATTTGTTTTATGGCAAGAAAAAAAGCAGCTAAGTAAAGAAAAACGAGTGGCCATCATTACTTTAAGAAATGAAGGTCAGTCAGTGCGAAAAATTGGGCAAACTTTGAAAGTGTCCCCGAGTGCAGTTGCAAAAACCATCAACCGCACAAAGAAATTGGCTCACATGAGGACTGCCCGAGGAAAGGAAGACCAAGAGTCACCTCTGCTTCTGAGGATAAGTTTATCCGAGTCACCAGCCTCAGAAATCGCAGGTTAACAGCAGCTCAGATTAGAGACCCGGTCAATGCCACACAGAGTTCTAGCAGCAGACACATCTCTACAACAACTGCTAAGAGGAGACTTTGTGCAGCAGGCCTTCATGGTCAAACAGCTGATAGGAAACCACTGCTAAGGACAGGCAACAAGCAGTAGAGACTTGTTTGGGCTAAAGAACACAAGGAATGGACATTAGACCAATGGAAATCTGTGCTTTGGTCTGATGAGTCCAAATTTGTGATCTTTGGTTCCAACCACCGTGTCTTTGTGCGACGCAGAAAAGGTGAACGGATGGACTCTACATGCCTGGTTCCCACCATAAAGCATGGAGGAAGAGGTGTAATGGTGTGGGGGTTCTTTGCTGGTGACACTGTTGGGAATTTAATCAAAATTGAAGGCATATTGAATCAGCATGGCTACCACAGCATCTTGCAGCGGCATGCTATTCCATCCGGTTTGCGTTTAGTTGGACCATCATTTATTTTTCAACAGGACAATGACTCCCAAACACACCACCAGGCTGTGTAAGGGCTATTTGACCAAGGAGGAGAGTGATGGGGTGCTACGCCCGATGACCTGGCCTCCACAGTCACCAGACCTGAACCCAGTCGAGTTGGTTTGGGGTGAGCTGGACTGCAGAGTGAAGGCAAAAGGGCCAACAAGTGCTAAGCATCTCTGGGAACTCCTTCAAGATTGTTTGAAGACCATTTCCGGTGACTACCTCTTGAAGCTCATCAAGAGATTGCTAAGAGTGTGCAAAGCAGTCATCAAAGCAAATGGTGGCTACTTTGAAGAACCTAGAATATAAGACATATTTTCAGTTGTTTCGCACTTTTTTGTTAAGTATATAATTCCACATGTGTTAATTCATAGTTTTGATGTCTTCAGTGTGAATGTACAATTTTCATAGTAATGAAAATACAGAAAAATCTTTAAATGAGTAGGTGTTTTCAAACTTTTGGTTTGTACTGTATATGATGCACAACAGTCTACACCCTTTACGTTCCTCCCCTCTTTAGCCATGGTCCTCCTGCGATGACCTGTATGACACCAACACACTCAACACCAAAAAAATGGTCTCCTCTTCCAGGGGTATATAGTGTCAGCACTGACCCTGGTCCCACTAGACTGGGACCCAATGACCTTGTCTGCCAGGGCACCCAGCTGCATTTCACCATCAGACCGCAAGACCCTAAATATCCTGATCCTGGCACAGCTCGGAACAGGAACTGGCACCTCTCAGTATAACGCCTTCTCCCTCAGCACCAGCGTCCCACTGGCTGAGGAAGCCATCACTCCTTCCATGGAGTCATCCAACAGCTCCTGCCTCACAAGGGCTATCAACTCCTGCCGCTGAATATGGCCGCTTTCTCCATCGGGATTTTCCAGCTGGGCCTCGACCCGCTCCATTTACATCTTGGCCTGGACCACCCCCACAATCCACTTCACCCAATGGCAAGAGGTGTTTACCTTGGGTTGGGTTTTACCTCCGGTATGTGGGCCTGCAGGGTCTCCAGGCACTCAGCCCTATCTCTGGCCACAGACCAGGCTGAATTTCATGGCTCTGGTAGCTGCTCAGCCTTGACCCTCTCCAGCAAGCTGCCTAGTCTCACCTTCTTGTATTATATATAAAATGCACAACACTTTTCACATAACGCGATTGGTGTCTTCAGGGGTAGGGATGCGACTGTTCAGTCCACACCCCTTACACAGTGCACATTGAAAGTGTCCCACGTTTCAACATGGCCCACGTTCTCCTGAATGTGAGAGGATAAGGCAGGCATCCCTTTCTGTAACTAATATTGGTGGATGGGTATCTTCCAGAAAGCTTGAGCTCACACCATTATGTTAGAAAAAGCAGCTGGGAAAGATGAGTAGATCAATCCACTTCAAATAGACTTAGTCAGTTTCCTGAAAACTTCTGGTCCTGGTGAATTTGAGCAACTTGCCATTCAATTTAAATTCAAAAGCTTGTTGCTATTTGGAGTATTAGGCACTTATGCTGTCTTACTAAGCATTCTCTGCTGAGTGAATTACAGAGTGAATAGTAAGATAGCAAGTGACTGACAGTGGTTGGCAGAATTTAATGATTGGACATAGCTAGGGTTTTGGAAACAATGAGCCTAGTAAGGAAAAGTTGACTTCAAGTCCTCTTCAGCAGTTGCAAAATTCCCTGTTGACTGGTAAAACCATTCTTGAGGTCTGACAAAGTCTTGTTACGAGTGGACAATTAAGGCTGTATGCCCACTATGCGTTTTTTAAGCGTTTCCACATCGGAAATTCTGCAAAACGCTTGGTAGAAGGGCTACCATATTCCCCAATGATAATCCGCATGTGCTGTGCACATGCTGTGGAAATTTCCGCTGCGGATTATCATTGCGGAAAAAAATGCAGCACTACCAATTATTTTGCAGAAGCGTTGCGTTTTTGCTGCCATTGATTTGCATTGGAACGCATGGAATCCGCATCACTGCATCTGCACATGCGGAATCCATGCATTTCAATGTGCGGATGGTACCCGGGTTTGGAGAAGAGGAGACTCTCCTCCGGACCCGGGTACCATAGAACCTATAAAAAAAAGAATAAAATAAAAAATGAATATTATACTTACCTTCTGATGGTCTCCAGTGTGCTTGTCTTGGCTTGCCGGCAGCTCGCGGTAGACTAAAAGACCTGAAACCAATCGAGATGGTTTGGGGTGAGCTGGACCGCAGAGTGAAGGCAAAAGGGCCAACAAGTGCTAAGCATCTCTGGGAACTCCTTCAAGATTGTTGGAAGACCATTTCCGGTGACTACCTCTTGAAGCTCATCAAGAGAATGCCAAGAGTGTGCAAAGCAGTCATCAAAGCAAAAGGTGGCTACTTTGAAGAACCTAGAATATAAGACTAGAGATGAGCGGTGTTCGACTAGAACTGTTCGCCAATCTCAAATTCGAGCTGTTTTGGGCGGTGTTCGAGTTGTTCGACGAACCCGAACGATTTGCAAAAAATTCGGCTGTTCGAGGTTATGTTCGATAACTGTTCGTGCACCAAAAGCGTGTCCTGCATGTCTGGCGCTATTTAGAGCACCAATCATGCAGGGATTGTCTGCCACTCACTGTAATGCCACAGCCATGGTGGTTGTGGCATTACAGTGATTGCCCAAATCGATGGGAACAGTGCCAACAGTGAAACATGAAAAGCCGGCAATTCAGCAGCGGCATACACCTGTACCCGACAATTTAGAACCGAAAGAATAGAGCTTCACACATAGATTAGATAGATATAAACATGTCAGCCACATATATACGAAGTACAGTGAAAGTGCTGCTTACTGTACTTGTCATTTAGCGTAAAGGATTTATCAAAAAAAATAATAGTGTTTTCATGCACCGTCTCTTTAAAAAAGCCGGCCGGCAATTCAGCAGCGGTACCCGACAATTTAGAATAGAAAGAATAGAGAATCACACATAGATTAGATAGATAGAAACATGTCAGTCACATATATATGAAGTACAGTGACAGTGCTGCTTACTGTACTTGTCATTTAGCGTAAAGGATTTATCAAAAAAAATAATAGTGTTTTCATGCACCGTCTCTTTAAAAAAGCCGGCCGGCAATTCAGCAGCGGTACCCGACAATTTATAACAGACAGAATAGAGCTTCACACATAGATTAGATAGATAGAAACATGTCAGTCACATATATATGAAGTACAGTGATAGTGTTGGTTACTGTACTTGTCATTTAGTATTAAAATAAAGGATTTATTATTAAAAAAATTGGCGTGGGGTTCCCCTTAATTTTAGGCTCTAGCGGAGGTTAAGCAGACGGCTGGGGCAGATGTTTGAAGCCTGGGAAGGGGGTAATACCCACGGAGCTTCCCAGGCTACTAATATCAGCCCCCAGCTGAATACATAGCCTTTACTAGCTATTAAAATGGGGGACCCCCCAAAAAAAATTACGTGGGGTCCCCCCTAATTTAATAGCTAGCAAAGGCTAGGCAGACAGCTGGGGGCTGATATTAATAGCCCAGGAAGGGAGCCATTAATATTGGCCCCCTCCCAGGCTAGAAACACCAGCCGTCAGCCGCCCCAGAAATGGCGCATTCATAGGATGCGACAATTCTGGCACTTAGCCTCGCTCTTCCACGCTGCCCTGGTGCGGTGGCAGGGGGTAATAGGGTTGGGGTTGATGTCAGCTTATAATGCCAGCTGACATCAAGCCCAGGTTAGTAATGGAGAGGCGTCTATAAGACACCCCCATTACTAACCCCATAGTCAAAGTTAAAAAAAACACAAACACCCAGAATAAAGTCCTTTAATTGAAATAAAGACACAATCCTTTATTGTTCTAAATTAAACCATACTTACCGTCACGCCCATTCCAGCTGAAGCCAACGATCTCCTGCAATAAAAGAAAAATAATAAAGCAACCTCATCCTTACCTTTCCATGGTTCCCACGACAGCTTCAGCTCTGCTACATCGAGATGACTGGCTGGACCGCAGCAGAACGCTGCCATCCAGTCTGTCATCCCGCAGACACTGAGAAGCGCAGGCATGCTTGCGCTTCTCACTGTCTCGCTGTGACGGCATCCAGATGAGCCGAGGTCATGTCCAATGAACTCGGCTCACCTCATGCACGTCACTGACAGCGTGGGAAAATTCTCACGCTGAAGTGCTGAGTGCAGGAGAATTCTCCCACGCTGTCAGTGATGTGCATGAGGTGAGCTCATGTCCAATGAACTCAGCTCACCTCCTGCACGTCACTGACAGCGTGGGAAAATTCTCCTGCAATCAGCGCTTCAGCGTGAGAATTTTCCCACGCTGTCAGTGACGTGCATGAGGTGAGCCGAGTTCATTGGACATGAACTCGGCTCATCTGGATGTCGTCACAGAGAGACGCTGAGCAGCGCAAGCAAGCCTGCGCTTCTCAGTGTCTGCGGGATGACAGGCTGGATGGCAGCGTTCTGCTGCGGTCCAGCCTGTCATCTCGATGTAGCAGAGCTGAAGCTGTCGTGGGAACCATGGAAAGGTAAGGATGAGGTTGCTTTATTATTTTTCTTTTATTGCAGGAGATCGTTGGCTTCAGCTGGAATGGGCGTGACGGTAAGTATGGTTTAATTTAGAACAATAAAGGATTGTGTCTTTATTTCAATTAAAGGACTTTATTCTGGGTGTTTGTGTTTTTTCTAACTTTGACTATGGGGTTAGTAATGGGGGTGTCTTATAGACGCCTCTCCATTACTAACCTGGGCTTGATGTCAGCTGGCATTATAAGCTGACATCAACCCCAACCCTATTACCCCCTGCCACCGCACCAGGGCAGCGTGGAAGAGCGAGGCTAAGTGCCAGAATTGTCGCATCCTATGAATGCGCCATTTCTGGGGCGGCTGACGGCTGGTGTTTCTAGCCTGGGAGGGGGCCAATATTAATGGCTCCCTTCCTGGGCTATTAATATCAGCCCCCAGCTGTCTGCCTAGCCTTTGCTAGCTATTAAATTAGGGGGGACCCCACGTAATTTTTTTTGGGGGGTCCCCCATTTTAATAGCTAGTAAAGGCTATGTATTCAGCTGGGGGCTGATATTAGTAGCCTGGGAAGCTCCGTGGGTATTACCCCCTTCCCAGGCTTCAAACATCTGCCCCAGCCGTCTGCTTAACCTCCGCTAGAGCCTAAAATTAAGGGGAACCCCACGCCAATTTTTTTAATAATAAATCCTTTATTTTAATACTAAATGACAAGTACAGTAACCAACACTATCACTGTACTTCATATATATGTGACTGACATGTTTCTATCTATCTAATCTATGTGTGATGCTCTATCTTTCTGTTCTAAATTGTCGGGTACCGCTGCTGAATTGCCGGCCGGCTTTTTTAAAGAGACAGTGCATGAAAACACTATTATTTTTTTAAATAAATCCTTTACACTAAATGACAAGTACAGTAAGCAACACTATCACTGTACTTATTATATATGTGACTGACATGTTTCTATCTATCTAATCTATGTGTGAAGCTCTATTCTTTCTGTTCTAAATTGTCGGGTACAGATGCTGAATTGCCGGCCCGCTTTTTTAAAGAGACGGTGCATGAAAACACTAATATTTTTTTTAATAAATCCTTTACACTAAATGACAAGTGCAGTAACCAACACTGTCACTGTGCTTCTTATATGTGTGACTGACATGTTTCTATCTATCTAATCTATGTGTGATGCTCTATTCCTTCATGTCTAAATTGTCGGGTACCGGTGTATGCCGCTGCTGAATTTGCCGGCCGGCTTTTTTAAAGAGAGTGTCTTCTGAGCAGTTTGTCAGCTTTTGGACACCTTTGCAGGTGTTTTCTATGTGTTTCTATGTGTTTTTGTTTGCCTGCCATTTTTTTTAACGGTGTTCGACGGTGTTCTAAGGTGTTCGACGAACAGTTCGACGAACAGTTCCTCGAACATCCCGGTGTTCGACGAACCGAACCGAACCCAAACACTACGGGGGTGGCTCAACACTATATAAGACATATTTTCAGTTGTTTCACACTTTTTTGTTAAGTATATAATTCCACATGTGTTAATTCATAATTTTGATGCCTTCAGTGTGAATGTACAATTTTCATAGTCATGAAAATACAGAAAAATCTTAAAATGAGAAGGTGTATCCAAACTTTTGGTCTGTACTGTATTTCCAAAAATTCAGGTCAGACACCACTAAAGTGGCATCAATTTCCCAAGAGTATAAGTAGTATAATGGGGCTTTGAGACCCCTTCCACTACACGCAATCCCCTGATGGAGACCCAACTTCAAAAATCAGAGTGCAGCAGGCAGAGTCTGTATCAGGAGTGCAGCAGGCAGCGTCTGTATCAGGAGTGCAGCAGGCAGCGTCTGTATCAGGAGTGCAGCAGGCAGCGTCTGTATCAGGAGTGCAGCAAGGACTGGTATGTAACCTTACACAACTTAGACTGCAAAATAGGAAGGTTCCACTACAGCCAACCTAATAGATGAAGACCCAATCAGGATTCCCCCCATTTAAAAAAATTAGTGGCAAACGACAGCAAAGTGGCATCAATTTCACTACTGTACAAATAGTGTAAATAAGACCCACACCTCTTCCAGTACAGCCAACCCAGGAGATGGAGACCTAACAAGGAGTGTTCACATTGCCCCAAATGAGGGCCTAACACCACCAAAGTGGCATCAATGTCATCAAACTGCAAGTAGTTTAATGCAGACCGATACCTGGTTTGAGGGCTGGCTGCAGTGCTGAGAGAGGGCAGAGTACAGTGAAACGGACAAACCGATAGACCGTGAGTGAGGTACAGCCGGAGATAATACAGTGTATTGGGAAACATGTGGTGTGCTCAGAGAAACAAACACAGCAGGCATGTCCGCTTCACTTACAGCTGACAGGCTGTCACTCAGCCTAACTGCAGTGGGTATGCAGCTGGTTCTGTCGGACACCTGCGTGACACAATTTGGCATGGTAACAGAGGAGGAGGAAGTGTTTGATGGGGCGGCTGATGGTCATTTATTGAAAATCAATTCAGAGTTTATCATGTTTGTGTACCCATTTGGGGAGAATAATATCTGCACCAAATGCTCAATTTCAGTACAGTATAACTATATAAATGCATGGAGACCAAAACCTCTTTCACTACAGTCAACCCATTGGATGGAGAGACCCATTCAGGATTCCCCACATTTCCAAAAATTAGCGGCAGACCCCAGCAAAGTGTAATCAATTTCGCTACAGTAGAAATAGTGTAAATGAGACCCACATCTCTTCCAGTACAGACTACCCAAGAGATGGAGACTTAACCAGGAGTTTTCACATTGCCCTAAATGAGGGTCTAACAAACACCACCGAAGTGGCATCAATTTCATTAGAGTATAAGTATTTGAAAGGAGGCCTAAACCAGTTCCACTACGGCTAACCCAATAGATGGAGACCCAATCAGGATTCCCCACATTTAAAAAAATTAGTGGCAAACACCAGCAATTTTACTACTGTACTCTGTAAATAAGACCCACACCTCTTGCAGTACAGACAACCCAAGAGATGGAGACCTAACCAGGAGTGTCCACATTTCCCTAAATGAGAGCCTAACACCACCGAAGTGGCATCAGTGTCATCAGACTACAAGTAGTTTAACGCAGACCCAAACCTGTCCCACTACAGCCAACCCAATGAATGGAGACACAATCAGAATTCTCCACATTTTCCAAAATTAGGGGCTAAAACCTGCAGCAGCAGCAAGAGCAGGCACAGAAGCCATATCACAGACTGCAATTTCAAGAGATCAATGCAGCACACTGAAAACAACAACATCGCCTACTCTGTACAGTCTGCAATTGGGGTGCAAAAGTCCTTGGAGACCATGACTTGTTCATCTTGATGAAAGTTAGGCGGTTTACACTTTCAGGGGACAGCCGGGTGCACTTATCCGTCAAGACACTACCAGCAGTGCTGAAGACACGTTCAGAGAGAACGCTGGTTGTCTGGCATGATAAAACCTCCAAGGCGTGAGAGGCGAGCTCAGGCCATTCATCCATTTTTGAAGACCAAAATGTAAAATGGTCCAATTCTTCCCTGATGGTATTGCTATTGAACTGTAGATACTCCTGCACCATCCTCTCCAGTCGTTCACCACGTGTCAGACTTGTACTCTGTTGTGCTGGTGCACGAGCTGGTGCAAAAAATGTGTGAAAGGACTCCCAGAAATTGCTTCTGCCACTTACTCTGCTGCTGTGGCTAATGTTTTGGTGTTAACGAACTGATGTGCCAGAGGTTGAAAGACTGCAGTTGCAATGCACACTGTGTGCCTCACTGTTATCTTGGGGAAAACCTCTATTAAGGTTGCTTAAAAGCTTGTTTCGAAACTCCAACATAAGCGGGTCCCTTTTCAGGGCGGGAAGCATCTGGCAAAATTGACTCTTATAACATGGATCTAACAGAGTGGCAACCCAGTAGTCAGCATTATTTTGAATTCTAACTATATGGGGATCATATTGAAGATCTTCCAGGAGGACCAAAGCCAGGCTGTATTGTGGGCTGAGTAACACTAATGCTTGTTTCCTCCGTCCCCTCCTGCCTATCACATTCAAACGAGAGGGGATGATTATCCTCTTCATCCTCTGACAGCTGCTTGCCCATCACCTCTTCCTCCTTCATTAGTTCCTCAGCTCTTGCACCTTCAATAACAGTTTGTCTGGTATCACCAAACCTCCTCAATCGCTGTAATTCACCCTCACTTGGCATCCGCATGCGTGACGACAGTGTGGAAATTTGAGACATTGGTATCCCTTCCGCGTCCACCTCTTCTTCTGTGGCCAACACCTCCTGCCGCAGGTTATTCAAAGTTTGCTCCAGCATGTATATGACCGGAATAGTGATGTTGATGATGGCATCGTCAGCGCTAACCAGTTTAGTAGCCATTTCAAAACCGTGCTGATGGGTGCAGAAGTCCTTAATCTGTTACCACTCCGCAAATGTGATATGCCCCAAGTCAGTACTGGGTACTGGAGGAAGTGGGAAATACAGAGGTTTCTTTTGCAAGCCTTGGGGATTCCAAGATTTGTGGAGCAGCCCCTTCCCCGCCTGCCCTCACAGCCACCAGTGTCACCCAGTGCCCAGTCAGCGAGATGTAATGCCCTTGGTCATGTGTACTCGTCCAGGTGTCTGTGGGGAAATGCACCCTGGCACACATAGATTTAGACAAGGAACGGGTGATGTTTCTGTGACATGCTAGTAAAGCGCAAGCAGAGCTTTCTTAGAGAAGTAATGGCGACTGGGCAACTAGTACTGGGGGACTGCGACGGCTGTCAGTTTTCGGAAACCGTCTGTATCTACCAGGCAGAAAGGCAGCACTTCCATGGTCAACAGATTGGAGATGGTGGAGTTCAACCTCTTCGCTTTGTTAAGCGTAGGATGAACCAATCTTTTACGTGACCACACTTGCAGGACCGGGGGCTGGCTAAGGTGCTGAGAGAGGGCTGAGTATGGTGAACAAGAAAAACTGGTGGAGCGTGAGGTTCAGATGTTACGGTGGATTGAGAAACATGTGGTGTGCTCAGTGAAACAAACACAGCAGGCGTGTCTGCTTCCGTTACAGCTGACGGGCTGTCACTCAGCCTGACTGGAGCGGGTAAAGAACCGGCGTTTCTGCGATGGGAGACCTGCGTGACAATACTTGGCATGGTAACAGAGGAGGAGGAAGAAGCAGCAGATGTGTTTAATGGGGCAGCTGATGGTTGTTGAGGTGTGCTGGTCCACATTTCAGCGTTTTAAGATTCCCAGCGTATAGAATGTTGTTTGAGCGTGTGAACGTTCATGCATGTAGTTGTCAAATTATTGCAGTTTTTCCCTCTACTGAGTTTTTTATCGCAAAGTTTTCAGATAACGTGAGTTGGCTCATTCTTTGCAGTGACAAAAAAGGCCTTGTTGCCCCTGCGAGCTGCAGACCCGTGACTGCTGCTGGCCACAGTCACGGTTATGGCTAAGGATGCAGTGCTCCTCGTGCTTGCTACACTCCGTGTCTGCGCCGTAGGGCGAAATGTTTCCTCCTCGTCTTCCTTCTCCACCTCCTCAGTTGAGCTATTTGGTTGCATGGCTCTGGATTCACACCAAGTAGGATCTTCAACCTCGTCATCATCCAATGTGTTATCCCATTCCTCACCCTCAGAGTGACCCCTCTCCTCTTGTTGCTCTGACAGCACAGTACAGTCCGCATGAGCCTCAGGTATCTGAGTTTCATCGGGATCACCTCCTTCCCCTGCGGTTGATGTCTGGTGGCGAGAGTTAGGAACCTGGACGGACCCTACTTCGTCCTGCCCCGAATCCAAGCTAAAAAAATTTTAGGCATCGGTGCAGATGCTTTCCTCCCCTTGACTTTGTGACTGTTTGGAGTACACTTCTGATGCCCATGGTGTAGAATGGGTGAAGAGTTCTACAGACTCGCCCATCTGTGGTTCGCTACAGTCAGTTGGGCAGTTGGCCAGTTGTGACGCAGGGGGAAGCATGGGTAATTGGGGTGTCACCTCTGTGCACTGTACTATGTGTGAGGAAGAAGATGAGAGGGCACTGTAAGCAGAGCTTGCCATCCACTGGAGCACCTGCTCTTTCTGGGCCTTATCAACAAGGTGTATCACTGTGTGGCTGCCAAAGGAAGGGAGTGCAGTAGGCCGTCCACTAACGTAAGTTGTCAGTTGTCTTTAGATAGGACCTGTTTGTGTTGGTTCACTAGTGCTTTCACTAACATTACCACATACCCCACGTACACCTTGAACACCAAGCCTTTTCCCCATTCCACCACGCCCTCTCTTTTTCCCACTCATGTTGGTCAGATACAGTGGTAGGAGCAAGCAATTAACTAAATAAAAATATGTTTTTTTCCTGTGCAAAAGCTCAGCACACACCTGAATTTCAGTGACACTAAATGACAAGGTAAGATATGGCCTACCGTATAATGTTACTAACAGACAAAAGAAATTTGTTAGTGTGCATGAGGCCAATAAAACCTACGAGATATTCTCCAAACAATTTCAAACTGAGATGTCCCCTGCTGTATTACTTTATGAACAGAACAAATTTTTTTTTGAATGTGGATGAGGCCAGCATGACAGAATGAATATATGCTCCAAAATATTTCAAACTCAGATCTAGCCAGCTGTATCACTTTACTCAGAACAAAAAATATCTTTGGGTTACTCTGCATAAGCTCTGCGTCCAGCTGACTTTGACCGCTACTGACTTAGTAGCTGGCTTATAGCACTGTATGACTTTTGGCACAGGAAAAAATATTTTTTGGACTGGGCCTAGTAAGAGAAGTATTTTTTTTTTTTACTGTGAAAGCAGGACAAGTTCAACACCACTAAAATAGGATCTGCCTTTTAGCAGACTGAATCAACTTTGCCACAGTAAAAAACCTTTGGTGGACTCTGCCTGCCAACCAAAAATATATATAGGTTTGACTGTGCGTACAAGTTGAATTTGACCACCACTGACGTAGTAACTGGCTTTTAGCACTAAATTACTTTTGGCACAGGAAAAAATATTTTTTGGACTGGGCATAGCAAGAGAAAAAAAAATTGTATTACTCGGAAACCACCTGAAGTTCAACTCCACTAAAATAGTATCTGACACTAAAAAAACTTTCATTCACACAGCTTTCAATATCACAAATAGCAACAGAAAAAAAAAACTGATTTTGTGCTCTGCAATAAGAAGCTCTGCAGACTGTGCAGAGCACAATTTTAACCCCACTAAATGAAAAGGTGCACTGCGCTTGCTTGATCACATTAGCAAGTGCAAAAACAGATTCAAGGTATACTGAGGCATGGAGCTCTATACCAGCGGTGCACAGCACTATTGTATGGCATGGGCCCTCTGTTTCTGTCATAATCTCAGTACTTGCACAAGAACACCAAAAATGTGCTGCACCAGTGGTTGCAGAGGTACACAGGTCAGCAATTATCTAAACTATTTGACTACCACACAAGCGCCCATCTATCTAGCTAATATCTCTCATTACAGAGGAGAACACTGAGCTGCGTCTGTCTCCGGCAGTCAAATGTATATAATGGCGCTGAGGGAACATGGTCGCTTTTTATATTAAGAGGACATGTGATTTCTGCAGCCAATTGCAGAAGCCCTTATGTCAGGACAGTGTAGATGCTTCCTGCGCTATAATTGGCTGACCGCACTTTCCTCAGTTAAAGTTACCGCCCACAGGAAAAAAAAAAAGTGTGCCGCTGATCTGACCTGTACTAAGCTCTCCACAGCCCCTACACTCAGCTGGCACATGTCACCGCTCATCATACACTTGCGCTATGCTAATAAAACTGTTCAAAATGCCGTGATTGCCCTGTGTTGGCGGTCCCATGCAAATTCATTGATATTTTCCGATTTTAAGCAAATTTGCTCGCCTTTGCTATCACGAATGTGCCATATTCATGCCGAATTTGAAACTTTCAAACAATTGTCAAACAAATTCGCTCAACACTACTGTCCTCCCACCTCTCCTCTTTGGCTACTTACAATCTGACTTCTGACCTCACCATTCCACAGAAACTGCCCTGTTTAAAGTCACCAATGACCTACTAACCGCCAAATCCAAGCAACACTACTTTGTCCTCTTCTCCTGGACCTGTCATCTGCCTTTGACACAATGTACCATTCCCTCTTACTACAGATTCTTTCATCTTTTGGCATCACAGTCTTGGCACTATCTTGGATCTCTCAATACCTAAGAGACAGAACATTCAGAGACTTCCACTCGCACACCACCTCCTTCTCTCGTCCCCTATCTGTCAGTGTCCTCCAAGGTTCAGATCTAGGACCCCTTCTCTTCTCCATCTACACCTTTGGCCTGGGACAGCTCATAGTCTCACAGCTTTCAGTATCGCCTCTATGCTGATGACACACAGTTGTGCCTCTCTTGACCTGATATCACCTCCTTACTATCCAGAATCCCACAATGTGTGTCTGCTATTTCATCTTTCTTTTCTGCTAGATTTCTAAAACTTAACATGGATAAAACCAAATTCATCATCTTTCCACCATCTCATTCAACCCCCCCCAACTGACCTATCGATCAAAGTTAATGGCTGTCTACTCTCCCCAGTCCCGCAAGTTTGACTCTGATCTCTCCTTCAAACCTGAGATCCAAGCCCTTTCCACTTCCTGTCGACTCTAACTCAAAAATATCTCCCGGATCTGCACACTAGTACTCATCATCTCCCGCCTCTACTACTGCAGCCTCCTGCTCTGTGGCCTCCCTTCTAATACTCTCGTACCTCTCCAATCTATCCCAAGCTATGCTGGCTGAATAATCGACCTGTCAACCCGCTATTCCCCATATTCTCCCCTCTGTTATTCCCTGCACTGGATCCCCATTGCCCAGATACTCCAGTTCAAAACCCTAACTTTGATATACGAAGCTATACAAAACCTGTCTTCTCCATACATCTGTGACCTATTCTCCTGGTATTTACATGCACGCAACCTCCGATCCTCACAACATCTCCTTCTCGACTCCCCTTTTATCTCCTCTTCCCACAATTGCTTACAAGATTTGTCCCATGCATCCTACTATGGAACTCTCTACCCCAACATATCTGACTCTCACCTACTGTGGAAACCTTCAAAATGAATCTGAAGACCTACCTCTTCCGACAAGTGTACAAACTGCAGTAACCCTCTCTCCACCATACTACTCAATGACTATCTCTACCCTCACCTACTGTATCCTCATCTATCCCTTGTAGATTGTGAGCCCTCGCGGGCAGGGTCCTCTCCCCTCCTCTACCAGTCGAAGACTCACTTTTGTTCAAGATTAATGTACTTATTGTTTGCTATGTATACCTATTTTCCCATGTAAAGCGCCACGGAATAAATGACGCTATCATAGTAAATAATAATTATAATATTTGTACCATTTGTCAATTGATGCCACTTTTCCTGGTGTCTGCCCCTAATTTGATCTGTTTAGTAGTGTTGAGCCACCCCCGTAGTGTTCGAGTTCGGTTCGGTTCGTCGAACACCTTCGAACACCGTTAAAACCAATGGCAGGCAAACAAAAACACATAGAAACACATAGAAAACACCTTCAAAGGTGTCCAAAAGCTGACAAACTGCTCAGAAGACATAACTAACACATGGAAAAGTGACAAGTACATATAGTCATGCGAAAAGAAAAGAGGTGGAGGAGTAAAAGGAGGGGGAAACACAGATATAGGCATGTCATGCCCTTCTAAAATCCAAAAAGTGAGAAGCCGACACGACCAGTCCGTTCCTGCCCGTGCCACCTCCGTGTCACCGGGTTTGTGCCAGAGCCGCGGTGGACCCTGACGGCCAGCCCCCCTCTCCCAATACTGGTGCCTGTCTGCTTGTGGGTCGAGCGAGCCCCCCTGTGGTGGAGGCAGCTCTAAGCTTTTTAATTTAAATTGTCTCTCTAATTTGAATGAATACACTTTAAATCCTTTTTACAAGGATCTATTGAAGGGCAAGTCTCATGCCAGCAGCCGCGTAATTCCAGCTCCAGTAGCGTCCACTAAAGCTGCTGCAGTTAAAAAGCTTTTATAAGGATCGAGCTCGGCTGTCCACCGCAAGGCGTCCTACTGCCAGTCCCAGACCCTATGCCTTGGGGTGCCTCCTGATGCTCTTCACTGAGTATCCCGTGGTTCCGAAGCGTTTAGTTTGAAAAAATTAAGTGTCCAAACTACAGGTTGTGTAGCTTGCTTAACAGCCGGGATAATCCGCTGACTAGCAGACACTGCTACTAGGCACAAAGTATTTCCTTGGCTAGATGAAGTTAAAAATTTGTAATTAGATACTCTCGTTGGATGCTGAGAAAGCATTCCATAGAGTCTCCTGGCACGCCATATATGATTCTCTTAAAAAGCTTGGGGTAGGGGTCTAGGGGACCCTTTTATAGCCAAAATCACGGCCCTGTATCGCAATGCGTCACCTAGGCTGAAGATAAATGGAACTGTAGCACCCCGAGGGCTCGGTTGCTGCAGAGGTATTGCACCTCACCCAGAGGTGTGATATCTCACTCTCAGGTAAGGATGGAGTGTGGATGAGGACCCCGACACCTGCATGCATTACACCACATTGCCGTGGGGCAGGGCGACCAATATGCCCCTGAGATGGGCACAACAGTCCCTGTCCCTGGTTAGAGTGGGGAGAGGGAACACTGAGGAAGGGGAACCCTGTAGTGCAGGAGCAGGGAGGAAGCAGTTCCTGGGTGCATTGAGAAGTGAGTATAAAAGGTGGGCACCATCTTAGTTCAGTTCAGAGAAGTCTGAGCAGAAGTGACAGGGAGCAGGGACTCTGCATGAGCTCTGCTCCAGAGGCGGGCCTAGTAACAGAGGCCCAGGCCTGGAAGAGGGAGAAGGATGGAAGAGGAGCGGAGAAGGCTCAAGGAATGAGGAACGAAGGGATCCCAGGGGTGTGGACGGGCGAGTCGCCACCGCATGCCCGAATCCACCTGCGTGGAGGGGTCAGGCCAAAGGGGGAGACCAGTCCCCGAAACTAGTGGAGGCGGGAAACGACCCTCAGCTAGAAACCGGAGGCTGTGACATTTTATGCGGCGCAGCCCCTCGCTACACCCGCTAGGAGGGCAGCACATAGGGTCAGGGAAACTGGCGCCAAGTTTACCAAGAGGAGGCCCGAGGCAGCCGGACAGAAGGGTTGGTAAGAAAGGCCAGACAAAGGACACACAAACTGGGTCCTGTGAAGCGCTCCAAAGTTATCTGGGAGTTATCTGAGTCCCTCACCTGGTGAGCACAGTATGACGTGGGCAGCCGTTACCTGCAGAAGTGGTCTGGATAATAAGAACTGTGAGTAAAGGCCCTGGACTGCATCACTGACTCCGTGTCGTTACTGCTGCTGCCCTGTACCATCACCCCCATCCTCCGCATACACTGCCCTGAGGCTATACTCCTCCCGTGGGGAGTTATGCTATGCTCTGCTGCACCCACAACACCAGCCTCAGCGGTCTGCCCTGCAGCGGTGGTTCACTCTGACCGCAATCCACGGATGGCGTAGTCGGACATTTAAACATCAAACCACATAAATAGTTCCGCCACTGGTTTGACCGCCCTGAGCCACGGAACCGGGTCGCCGCCACGGAGACTACAACCACCAGCATCCACCGAAAAGGGTCCGGCTCCGGATGTCCCAAGGCCCAGGGGGCGCATCAGAACATTTTCATCACCTTTCATAATCACCAATGAGACAAGGCAGGGATGTCCTCTGTCCCCTCTCTTATACATCCTAGTGACGGAGCACCTGCTCTCATCAATTCGCCATAACCCCAATATTAGGTGGATTGAGGTGGGAGGCACCAAGTACAAGTGGTCTGCATTTGCTGATGATGTCAATCACATATATCCATCAGCAGGCTGTTATGGCTGAAATAGATCACTTTGTTACGTGGTCAAATTTTAAAATCAATACAGCGAAGTCTGAGGCCCTCGATGTCTCCCTCCCCAAATCCATACAGGATTCCATCCAGTCCAACTTTCCCTTTGCCTGGCCCTCACAGGGTATCAAATTCTTAGGAATTCCTATTCATAGAGACCTCTCCCGTCTATGTTATCTTAATTTTGGGCCCTTTATTGAACAACTCCATACAGACCACGGTTGGCAAGTTAGAACTGTAAGATTCACTACTTGAAGCACTGGTGTTTTGTGGAAAAGCACATGTACACTGTGTTCCAAATTATTATGCAAAAAGTGTTTAGGAGTAATAAGGGAAGAATTTGTTTGTTTGTCAGTTAAACTCATTGATGGTGATGTGTCAGGGCTCTTTATATCACTGTAAGCAATTGCAGACACCTGTGCTAATTAGTTTGGCAGGTGTGTCCAATGAACGGCAAGACTACTTAAGAAGGCTGTCCCACATTATTAAGCAGCCTACATTTTCTGCCAAAATGGGAAAGAAAAAGTATGTGTCGGCTGCTGAGAAGCAACAAATTGTGGAGTGTTTAGGTCAAGGCATGACTACAATCAACATTGTGCGATGATCAGGATGAAGTGTCTTGGCAATCAAGAAGTATGTAGCTGATTCACAGTACACACATGTGCGTGCTGATAAGGGCAAATTGAGGACTCTTTCCTACAGTCAATTACGTCAGGTTAAAAGAGCAGCGGCAAAAAAGCCTTGTCATAGCAGTAGACAAGTTTTTGAAGCTGCTGGTGCCTCCAACGTCCCCCGAACAACAAGATGCAGGGTCCTTCAGAGGTTTGCAGCTGTGCGAACGCCATCCTGTCGACCTCCTCTATCCACTGCACACAAGCAGAAACGGCTCCAGTGGGCCAAACATTACATGAAGACTGATTTCAAAACTGTTTTGTTCACGGATGAGTGCCGTGCAATGCTCGATGGTCCAGATGGATGGAGTGGAGGATGGCTGGTTGATGGACACCCCACGCAAACACGGCTACAGCGCCAACAAGGAGGAGGTGGAGTAATGTTTTGGGCTGGAATCATGGGGAGAGAGATTGTCAGCCCCTTTAGGATCCCTGAAGGGGTAAAGATGAACTCCATAATGTATGTGGAGTTTCTCAAACAGCACTTCCTGCCATGGTTCAAGAAGAAGAACCGTGTATTCCACAGCAAGATCATTTTCATGCATGATAATGCACCGTCTCATGCTGCACATAACACATCTGCATCTCTGGCTGATATGGGCATAAAAGGGGACAAACTTATGGTGTGACCCCCATGCTCCCCTGACCTCTACCCCATTCAGAACCTCTGGAGCATCATCAAAAGGAGTGTCTATGATGGCGGGAGGCAGTTCACATCTAAGCAACCGCTCTGGGAGGGTATTCTGTCCTCATGCAAAACAATTGAAGCAGAAACCATCCAAAACCTGACAAATTCAATAAATGAGAGAGTTCAGAAGCTCCTTTCGAACAAGGAGTCCTATGTCCAATTGTAACATCACCTAGAATAAAGTTTTGAGTTGAAAACTGATTGATTTCAGTTTCTAATAACCTGCTAATGCTTATAATTTAAAAAATGACCATTTTTTTGGTCTTTATTAAAATGAAAAGGTTGATCGAAGAGTGTGGGGGATCTAAGAGTGTGGCAACCCAGTAGTCAGGATTACTTCAAATTCTGACAATCTGAGGGTCATGTTGCAGGTAGTGCAGCAAGAAGGCACTTATGTGTCTTGCGCATCTCGGAGCCCCAAAATTATTTTCCGGGCTAGAAGCAGCTAAAAATTATTATTAATTTTAAATCTGGTGAAGCTTAGTATAGATGGCCTAATAGAATCAGTACTGCACACTGCTACAAAGCCCAAATTATTTTCCAGCCTAGATACAGATAAACATGATTAGTAATTTTAAATCTGGTGGAGCTTAGTATAGATGGCCTAATAGAATCATTACTGCACACTGCTACAAAGCCCAAATAATTTTCCAGCCAAGATACAGATAAACATGATTAGTAATTTTAAATCTGGTGGAGCTTAGTATAGTTGGCCTAATAGAATCATTACTGCACACTGCTACAAAGCCCAAATAATTTTACAGCCAAGATACAGATAAACATGATTAGTAATTTGAAAGCTTAAAAGGGTTGGTGAGGTGATTTTAACCAATCATCAAGCTTTTACTCTCCCAAGGATGACACAGGGGTAGAAAAGTCGTTTCGGATCCATGATTTGTTCATCTTTATGAACGTGAGTCTGTCTACATTATCAGTGGAGAGCCGCGTGCGCTTATCTGTCAGCACACCACCAGCAGCGCTGAACACACGATCAGACAGAACGCTGGCTGCGGGGCATGACAAGATCTCCAAGGCGTAAGTGGCGAGCTCCGGCCATTTATCCAGATTGGAAGACCAAAAAGAGCAAGGGTCCAGTGACACAGTCATGGCTTCAATGTTTACTTGGAGATACTCCTGTACCATCGTCTCTAGGCGTTGACTATGTGTCAGACTTCTTGTCTCCTGTGGCCTTGCAAAGGATGAGCTAAAAAAGTGGTGAAATGATTCCGCAAAATTGATGTTACCAGCAGATACTGTGTTTCTGTTACGGTTTGAGTGCTGAACACTCGACAGTCCCACGGTTGGCAAGTTGGAACTGTGAGATTCACTACGTGCACCACTGGTGTTTTGTGGAAAAGCACATGTAAGATATTGCAACACTCTCTGCTGATACTCCTGCATGCGTGCATCCCTTTCTATGGCAGGAATTATTTCTGCAAATTTACTTTTGTACCAGGGATCTAACAGTGTGGCAACCCAGTAGTCAGGATTATTTCTAATTCTCCCAATTCGAGGGTCATGTTGCAGGTAGTGCAGCAAGAAGGCACTCATGTGTCTTGCGCATCCAGGAGCACCAAGTCCCTGTTGTGTTGGTGGCGAGGTAACAATCATGCTTCCTTCCTCTGTCCTCTCCCCCCAACCTCGCACAACAGAAATGTGATCAAGGTCTCCCTCATCTGATGAGTCTTCCATCAGTTCGTCCTCCACTTCTTCCTGGGCTCCTGCACCTTCCTCACTAGTTTGGCTGCTACCATGCGCCCTGGTAAAACCATCTCCCCCACCCTCACATGCCTGCCGCCTTGGTGCTGCCGACCGACTGGACCTTGCAGATGCTAGCCCTTAAGCATGCAACTCCTCCTCCTCTACTTCCTCCACCTCCTGTTGTGCCACCACCTGACTCCGAATTCTGTTTAACATGTGCTCCAGCATGTAAATCACCGGAATAGTCATGCTGATAATGGCATCGTCAGCACTAAACATCTTCGTCGCCATTTCAAAACTGTGCAGAAGGGTGCATAGGTTCCTGATCTGAGACCACTCCTCCAGCGTGATTTGCCCCACCTCTGGATCTCGTTGGCCCAGGCTATACGTCAGAACGTATTGCACCAGGGCTTGTCGGTGCTGCCACAGTCGCTGCAACATGTGCAGAGTTGAATTCCACCGGGTAGGCACATCGCATTTTAGCCGGTGAAGTGGCAGGCCCAACGACTTCTGTAGAGATGTAAGTCGCTGAGCTGCGGGATGCGAACGGCGGAAGTGAGCACACAGCGACCGTGCCCTCTGCAGAAGGCCATCTAGTCCGGGATAGTGGGCTAAAAATTGCTGGACAACCAGGTTCAACACGTGAGCCATACAAGGCACGTGTGTGACATTGCCCCGGCGAAGGGCCGCAACCAGGTTTGCAGCATTGTCGCACACGGCCTTCCCTGGTTTCAGGTCCAGTGGAGACAACCATTCATGAAATTGGTTCTCCAGAGCTGACCACAAATCCTCAGCTGTGTGACTCACATTTCCCAGACATTTCAAAGTAAAAACCACCTGATGACGTTGAGCCCTACTGCAGGCATAGTAAGGAGGTGTGCAGGATCCCTTCTGCGCAGTTAGAAAGCTTGTGGCATGACCAGACAGGCTTTGGGTGCAGGTGGGGGACCGAGAGGAGGTTGAGGAGGCAGAAACAGTGGAGGAACTTTGACATAAAAAGGATTGACTCACAACTCGTGGGGACGGCAAGACTTAGACAGCAGCCCCTTGTCCTGCTGTCACCATAGTTACCCAGTGCCCAGTCAGCGACATGTAACGCCCCTGTCCATGCCTAATTGTCCAAGTGTCTGTGGTGAAATGCACCATGTCACACACAGAGTTTCTCAAAGAAGCGCTGATGTTGTGTGCGACATGCTGGTGGAGCGCAGGCACACCTTTCTTTGAGAAGTAGTGCCGACTGGGCATGTGGTACTGGGGCACTGCGACGGACATAAGGTCTCGAAAATCCTCTGTGTGCACCAGGCGGAAAGGCAGCATTTCTGCAGCCATGAGCTTGCAGATGGTGAAATTCATCCTCTTAGCTTTCTCATGGCTAGGAGGAAATTGTCTTTTACTTGTCCACATCTGAGGGACTGAGTGCTGGCTGTTGTGCTTAGACGGGGTTGATAAGGGTGCCCCCGGCAAACTGCCGGTCTGTGAGGAAGATGCAGGCGGACATGTTAGGTTGCCTTGATCCAAAGGTGGTGCTATCGATGTCGGACAGCGCTCAACACCAGCTGGTGTTACCACCTCCAAAGAAAATGATGACCTGCCAATCACGCTGGCTGTTGCGGGTAAAGAGTTGGCAGGTCTGCGTCCCAAAACAGGTGTGACTGCTGTCCCCCCAGTCACAGAGGACGAAGAGGCCGCAGATGCACAAGATGGGGCAGACGGTGGTTGGCCCGGCCGGCTAGGCCGCATTGTAGCACAGTGAGCTTCCCACTGCAACTTATGCTTCATGTCCATGTGCCGGTTCATGCATGAAGTACTCAAACTATGTATTTTTTGGCCTCTACTTTGCTTTTGTTGACAAATGTTACAGATAACACGAGTTGGGTCATCTTTATCGATCTGAAAAAATGCCCAGGTTGTGCAAGGCTTAGCACCCATGCGACCTGAAGAGCCACCACGACTTGTGGTCAGAGGCAGAGTTCTGTTTGAGGATGCAGTTGTTAACGTGCTTCCAGTACTACGTCTCTGTCCAGGAAGGCGCAACCTGACCTCGTCATCACTAGCATCCTCCTCCACCTCCTCTGCTGACCTCATCTCTTGGCTGACTGTGGGTTGACAGTAAGTGGGATCTCCAACCTCATCATCATCACCCTGTATGTTATCACACCCGTCGTCCTCAGAGCCAACCTGTTCCTGCCCTGACAAAAAACTAAAGTTGTCGCTCAAATCAGGTATTTGAGTCTCATCATCGTCTTCCTCATTGTCTCCACCAACAGGAGTTACAGTTTGGGAATGAGGGTCTACATTATGGTCAGAACCTTCTGCGTCTGGTCCTGGATCCGACTCATAAAGATTCTGGGCATCAGTGCAGATCATTTCCTCGTTTGGATTCACAGAAGCGCTGGAGCCGACCTCTGATTCCCAGGCTATAGTATGAGTAAACAGCTCTGCAGACTCAACCATCTGTTCTACCTCATACTGAGACGGGCAGCTGGAGATTTGGGAGCTGTGAGGAAGCAAGTGCAATTGGGCTGACACCTCTGAGGACTGGAGTATTTGTGATGTTGAAGTTGATGTGGAGGAGAGCCCACTTAAAGGAGCACTTGATATCCGTTGAAGCACCTGCTGTTTTTGTGCCTCATCTGGAATTTGTAGCGATTGGCGTGGCCGTAAGAAAGGGATCTTATCACATTGTCCGCTAAAAGAAGTAGACATTTTAGTTTTGCTGGAAGATGGTCTTTCTTCTGCAGATGTTACTGTTGCTTTAACACCTACTCCACGGACACAACCTTTTTTCCCCTTCCCAACACACCTATTCCCCTTTCCACGAGCAGCTGGCCTTTTTCCACTCATTTTGGTGGTTAACTAATTCACAACTCTGAAGTTGTTTGCACAAAAAAACAATGGATGGGAACCGAGCAGAGCTGAGTGGCCAAACTGTGGTATTAGGCCAAAACTATTGTCTGGGTTAGATGCAGAAAAAAATTATATTCAGTTTGCAACCTGATGGAGGTCAGTATAGATGGACTAATAGAACAAGTCCCACACACAGCTAGAAGGCCAAATATTTTTTCAGAGCTAGATGCAGAAAAAAATTATATTCAGTTTGCAACCTGATGGAGGTCAGTATAGATGGACTAATAGAACACGTCCCACACACTGCTAGAAGGCCAAATATTTTTTCAGAGGTAGATGCAGAAAAAAATTATATTCAGTTTGCAACCTGATGGAGGTCAGTATAGATGGACTAATAGAACAAGTCCCACACACTGCTAGAAGGCCAAATATTTTTTCAGAGCTAGATGCAGAAAAATATTATATTCAATTTGCAACCTGATGGAGGTCAGTATAGATGGACTAATAGAACAAGTCCCACACACAGCTAGAAGCCCAAATATTTTTTCAGAGGTAGATGCAGAAAAAAATTATATTCAGTTTGCAACCTGATGGAGGTCAGTATAGATGGACTAATAGAACAAGTCCCACACACTGCTAGAAGGCCAAATATTTTTTCAGAGCTAGATGCAGAAAAATATTATATTCAATTTGCAACCTGATGGAGGTCAGTATAGATGGACTAATAGAACAAGTCCCACACACTGCTAGAAGCCCAAATATTTTTTCAGAGGTAGATGCAGAAAAAAATTATATTCAGTTTGCAACCTGATGGAGGTCAGTATAGATGGACTAATAGAACATGTCCCACACACTGCTAGAAGGCCAAATATTTTTTCAGAGCTAGATGCAGAAAAATATTATATTCAATTTGCAACCTGATGGAGGTCAGAATAGATGGACTAATAGAAAAAGTCCCACACACAGCTAGAAGCCCAAATATTTTTTCAGAGGTAGATGCAGAAAAAAATTATATTCAGTTTGCAACCTGATGGAGGTCAGTATAGATGGACTAATAGAACAAGTCCCACACACTGGTAGAAGGCCAAATATTTTTTCAGAGCTAGATGCAGAAAAATATTATATTCAGTTTGCAACCTGGTGGAGGTCAGTATAGATGGACTAATAGAACAAGTCCCACACACTGCTAGAAGCCCAAATATTTTTTCAGAGGTAGATGCAGAAAAAAATTATATTCAGTTTGCAACCTGATGGAGGTCAGTATAGATGGACTAATAGAACAAGTCCCACACACTGCTAGAAGGCCAAATATTTTTTCAGAGCTAGATGCAGAAAAATATTATATTCAATTTGCAACCTGATGGAGGTCAGTATAGATGGACTAATAGAATGACGCTATGCCCAAAAGGTTTTACTTGACTAGGTATAGTAAAAAAATTGGTATTCTATACACAGGTGGTGTAGCTTGCAACACAGATAGGCTACTCCACTGACTAACACACTCTGCAATAGGCCAAAAAGGATTAGCTTTGCTAGATTTAGCCAAATGCTGTGAAAAAAACTTGCACAGCACTAGCACAGACCTGCCTGGCAAAAACTGATAGTAACTGATGTAACTTAGTCCTGAAAAGGACTGCAATTACAATTAGTCTTTACTCCCACAACCTATCTATTTAAGAGCACAGACCTGCCAGATAAAAGTCGTAGGAAATGCTGTAACCTAGTCTTTAAAAGGACTGCAATCACAACTATTCCCTACTCCCAAGCTATCTGTAGATTTGTGCGAAAATTGGCTTGAAATTAACAAGGTATAGCGCACACAGCAACAGCGGTGCCGTCTAACACGCAGCTGCAGCAGTGAGAAAATGGTGGCGTCAGGGAAAATGGCTTGGTCTTATAGGGCAAGGACATGTGACATACACTGCCAATGACACATGACCGTGTGTGCGCTGCTGATAGGCTGACAGATTCCACCTCCCCACTGTAAATGCGGGAAAGAGAAAAAAAAAATGGAGATCTTCATTATTCCTGCAGAGATCCATCCCCTGCCCCTCCCCCCACCCCGCTGTACACTCAAACTGCGTATTAACATTAGTTTTCATCATTACTGAGAAAAAATCCAGTTATGATTTTGGTGCACGAACAGTTATCGATCATAACCTCGAACAGCCAAATTTTTTTCAAATCGTTCGTGTTCGCCGAACGGCTCGAACACAGCCGAAAACAGCTCGAATTTGAGATTGGCGAACAGTTCGAGTCGAACAACGCTCATCTCTACTGTTTAGGCAGTTTTTGGGCCACCCTGAAGGTGGTGTCTATGTGTTTGCTTTTGATTCCCATTTAATTCAATGGGGTTCGGATAAGTTTGTCGAACTTTTCCTCAAATTGTTCGGTGAACATCGGTACGTTCGCCGAACCGAACATTGCAAGGTTCGCGCATTTCTAAAGATGACCTGAAAAGTGGGCTGTGAGAAAAATAAATCATGAAGATTTAATTCTTAAGATGCGGAGAGGAGTTAGTGAGGGGCAATGAGGTGAAACTCTTGAGATATCATGATATAAAAGCAAAGCTCTTTGTGTCTGAACCCATAAGATGAAGTGACAGAAGAAGAGATATAGTATGGACTGTGCTGGAAGCTGATACCCAGTACTTGGATTGAAGTGAAATTGTCATGTAAGATTGACAGACAAAGAGTGGAAATTTGGCCTGTCAAAGTAGAGCAATCTGCAATTTTCTCCCTTTTTCAAGGGAAACCTAGAAAATCTTTCAGAAATTGTAGATATATCATTTTTTTAATATATGGTTTTGCATTTTTATTAAGTTATGGGTAAATAAATGAGAACACTCAGAGTTGTCATTTTGATAGATCATACAATGTGTGCTCAAAATATAAATAAAGGACCTCAGAAACAGCAGGCCTTGAAAGCAGCACACATGAACAAATGTTTTATTCAGAAATGTGAATAGTACAGCACGTTTTCTCAGACATTAACACCTTAATAGTGATGGGCGAGCAGCAAAATGTTTGGGTGCTCGATGCTCGGGTCTAGCACATTGGAATACTCGGGTGCTCGACCCAAGCAACTATGTAACACAATGTAAGTCTATGGGAAACTCGAGCATTTTTCAGGCGGCTCCCACCGGCGGTCTGCAGAGGGCCTAATAATTGCCCAAATCGATGGGAACATTGCTCAAATGACATGGGAACAGCATGAAGAAGACCCCTGGAAGCATTTCTGACTCCCAGGTCACTGCTGTCAACAACATTGTCAGCGGTATTATGCCACTTTTACGGACTCACAATAAAATATACAAAAACGAAGCCAAAATGGATTTTCCTGGGAAATATGTTAAGGGACATCCTTTCCAGGGTAATGACTTGCATATAAGGCAAAATAAATAACCAAATTAGTGATGGGCAAGCACTAAAATGCTCGGGTGCTTTATGCTCGGATCGAGAACATTGGAATACTCGGGTGCTCGACCCGAGCAACGAGCCCAATGTAAGTCTATGGGAAACTTGAGCATTTTTCAGGCTGCTCCCCATGGCGGTCTGCAGAGGGCCTAAAAATTGCCAAATCGATGGGAACAGTGCTCAAATGACATGGGAACAGCATGGGGAAGACCCCTGGAAGCTTTTCTGACTCCCAGGTCACTTCTGTCAACAACGTTATCAGAAGTATTACGCCATTTTTACTGACTCACAATAAAACATACAAAAATGAAACCAAAATGGATTTTCTTGGGAAATATGTTAAGGAACATCCTTTCCAGGGTAATGACTTGTATATAAAGCAAAATAAATAACCAAAAACAAAAGTGCTCCTCCACACCTTGGGCTATGTTCACACGTAGCGTTTTTGATGCATTTTTGCACTTTTGCATTTCTTTCAACCGTGACAAATGCATTCACCAGGAAATGTCATTTTAACATTTTACAACCTTTTTTGGCCATGTGGTGTGTGACATATCTTCAGACTCATTGTGTTTCATTTATGAAGGAGGGACTCTGAAAGTTACGAAGCCTATTTTTATAGGGCCATCAGGAGGCCTTTACTATGCTTAAAGGGCCAGCTGTCGGCCCTCACTATTCTTAGAGAGCCATCAGCCGGCTCTGTTTTATTGTTCCCATTACTAAAGAGTGGGTCTCCTATACTGTTATTGCGTATGCAGTGAGTGGCAGGGCTGCCCAAAATTTGGACGCACCCCAATACCACTTTGAAAATTTGGACACACCCCAATACCCCTTTGAAGAGACTTCGAGGAGGGCCTCCTGAAAACAATGTTCCCATTATTAGGAAGTAGGTCTCCCATTGTGTTTTCCTATGCAGTGAATGCAAGGGTTGCCAAAAATGTGGAGGTACTCCAATGCCCTTTGGAAGAGACGTGGAGGTCAGAGGGCCTCCTGAAAACAATGTGTTTGCCTATGCAGTGAATGCAAGGGTTGCCAAAAATTTGAAGGCACTCCAATGTTCCTTGGAAGAGACATAGAGGGCCTCATGAAAAAATGTTCCCATTATTAGGAAATGGGTCTCTCATAGTGTTGGCATATGAAGTGAATGCAAGGGCTGCCAAAAATTGGGAGGCACTCCAATGCCCCTTGGTAGAGAAGTGGAGGAGGGCCTCATAAAAAAATGTTCCCGTTAAAAAGGAGCGGGTCTCCTATACTTGTAATGCCCATTCACTAAGTGTATGGGCTGACAAATCTTTACCCCTGGTGGGTATACATGAACATACTGTATACATTTTTTTATTATGGGCATCATAAAGACCCTTTAAAAAATGATGTGGGTGTTGCGCCACGGACCACGATTACCCTGGTGATATGGTGGTGGAGGACGAGGAGAAGGAGGAGGACAAGAGCAAATAGTCAAAATCAGGAGGCGTATACCCATGTGTGGGTGTGAAAAGGTGCATGGGAATACACCTCTCAAAAAAAGACACTGGATTTGAGTTTATGTTACGCTGCTATCATTAGGTGGTGTTGGGAAGTCTGGTCCAATCCAGCCTTTGTTCATTTTTATAAGAGTCAGCCTGTCAGCATTTTCAGTTGACAGGTGGATGCACTTATCGGTTATTATTCCACCAGCGGCACTAAAAACCCGCTCTGATAAAACGCTGGCGACATGGCAGGCCAGGACCTCCAAGGCACCAATAATTATAAGGCACAGAGGAATCACAGAGGATGTTGGTACGGTTGGCAAGGTATTCCCTCAGCATATTCCCAAACTTTGCCCTCCTTGTGGGAGTACCCCGCGCCTCAGGGCCTGTGCGATCAGAGGGGCTGAGAAAATTCTCCCAGAACTTTGACAGTGTTCCCCTGCCACTGCTGTATTGCATTTGTGTCTCTCTCGCCTGTACTCCTTGGTTGTCCAACGAAGTGTGCCCTCTGCCGCCAGCGTTTTCAGATGTGAATTTTTTTAATAGTTCTGAAACAAGGGCCTTCTGGTACTGCCCCATTTTTGTAGACCTGTTCGCCTCAGGAATAAGAGATAGAAATTTCTCCTTGTAGCGTGGGTCTAGAAGTGTCACCAACCAGTAATGACTGTCACCCAAAATTTTGAGAACGTGAGGGTCATGGGAAAGGCAGCGTAACATAAACTCAGCCATGCGTGCCAGACTACTAACAGGCAAGACTTCCGTGTCCTCACCAAGAGGATGACTGACCATGCTCTCCTCTTCCTCCTCTCTGTCCTCAGGCCATCCAAGCTGAACAGACGATATGACAGTTGTGCAGGTAGCACCATCTATCGCGCATGAAACTAGCTCCTGTTCTTCCTCCTCCTCTTTCTCATTGTCACCCAATCCATGTTGGGATGAGATGAGGCTGAGCTGTGTGTAATAACGCTGCATGGTTCCTTGCTCCATCTTATTGTGCTCCGCCTGCAATGCATCCTCTTTGATTGTGAGCAGAGAGCGTTTCAGAAGACAGAGAAGTGGGATGGTGATGTTAATTATGGCATCATCGCCGCTCACCATTTGGTGTAATCCTCAAAGTTTTGGAGGATGGTACATATGTCTGACATCCATGTCCACTCCTGAGGTCTTATGTGTGGAGTCTGAACTGAGTAACGATGGCCTTGCTGATGCTGGTAGTCAACAACTGCCCTCTTCTGCTCACAAATTCTTCCCAACATCTGCAGTGTAGAGTTCCAACGCTTGGGGACATCACACACCAGTCTGTGAGCCGGAAGCTGTAAACGCTGCTGAAACATGGCAAGGGCGGCGGAAGCTGTAGGTGACTTTCTAAAATTGGCGCACAGGCGGTGTACTTTAACAAACAGATCCGGCAGTTCTGGGTAGGATTTGAGAAATTGCTGAACTACGAGGTTAAGCACATGGGCCAGGCATGGTATGTGTGTGAGCTCGCCTCGCCTCAGAGCCGCCACCAGGTTCTGGCCACTCTCACACACGGCCATGCCTGGCTGTAGGTTCAGCGGTTTGAGCCACAGACCGGCCTGCTCTTTCAGAGCTGTCCACAACTCTTCAGCATTGTGCGGTTTGTCACCTAAACACTAATATGTTGCCTGTTGCCGCTTGGCCGAGGCAGTGCTGCAGTGCTAGTGACTGATGTGGTCATTTCGGAGATGGAGGCTGAAGAGGAGGAGGAGGATGAGGTGCAGGAGCTGTAGACTGTGGGGGCAACCCCGATTGACCTAGGGCCTGCAATGCTTGGCGTTGGGAGAACGTGTTCTGTCCCAAGGTTTGACTGGTTCCCGGTTTCCACTATTCTAACCCAGTGTGTCATCAGCGAGATGTACCATCCTTGCCCACAAGCACTTGTCCACTTGTTCGTGGTTAGGTGGACTTTCCAGGCAACTGCGTTGTTGAGGGCATGGTTAATGTTTTGGGACACGTGCTTGTGTAATGCAGGGATGGCACACCGGGAGAAAAAGTGGCGGCTGGGGATCGAGTACCGAGGAACGGTCGCCGCAATCAGGTTGCAGAATGCTTTCATATCCACGAGCCTAAAAGTCAACATTTCGAGCACAAACAGTCATGAAATGTGGGAATTTAGTACTGTGGCGTGTGGGGTGTTGGCTGCGTATTTGCGCTTGCGTTCCAAGGACTGGGGTATGGACAACTGAATGCTACGCTGCGACAAGGACGTGGACGTGCTTCCTGATGCTGCTACTTGAGAGTGTGCCATGACAGGTGAAGGGCAGGAGGTATCTTCGCATGCACCTTGGACAGGGGATTGGCTTGCATGCACAACAGCGGAAGAAGCAGTGGTGCCACCCGCAGGCACTGTTTCTGGACCCTGGGGTTCGGCCCACAAAGCCGGGTGCTTTGCTGCCATGTGCCTGATCATACTGGTGATGGTCAGGCTGGTTGTTTTGCCACCCCTGCTGATGCTGGCTGGGCAGGTTGTCAAAATGGCCTTTTTGGGGTCATCGGCAGAGTATTTAAAAAACAAACAGACTCGGGAAGACCTAACAGTTGTGCTGGCAACTTCCTTCGTGTTGGTGTTGTGAGGAACGATTGCCTGCCTTCTGTTTGTGGCCACCACACTGCTTCTTCCTGCCTGTTGGGGTGCTCTGCCTCCCTCCCCCTGTGTGATGCTCTCCTCGCTCTGCATATCCTCCTGCCAGGTTGGGTCAGTTACTATATCATCCACCACCTCGTCTTCCACTTCCGCACCCTGATCCTCCTCCTGACTTTCTGGCAATTGTGTCTCATCATAGTCTCTTGTAACACTTTCCCACCGTCGCTTTCATGTGACCATGGCTGCTCAAATATTTGGGCATCACTACATGTGATCTCCTCTTGCCTCGCTTCAAGCGGACCGGGTGAGAGGCCCAAATCTATAAATGGAAAAGTGAACAGCTCATCGGAGTGTCCAAGTGTGGGATCTGTTGTCTCTGGGCACTCGGCATGGTGGGAGGAAGGAGGTTCAGGGTGAGGAATATGCTGTCCAGACTCACAGCTACTGAGACTTGACCGTGTGGAAGACAAGGTGGTGGTGGTGGCTAAGTATCTGGGAGCATTATCTGCTATCCAACCAATAACCTTTTCACTCTGCTCTGTGTTCAATAGTGGTGTTCTGTGGTCCCCTATTAATTGGGACAGGAAAGTCGAGCAAGAAGATGTTCATGTTTGTTGTGGCACAATTTCAGCTTGCCCACGGCCTCTGTCTCTGCATGCACCATCACCATCACGTCCACTTCCCCGTCCCTTGCCACGTGCCTTGCCAATTTTAAATGGAGGACAATATCTTCCCTTCTCACTACAAATGGCTGAATTTGGAGCGAACTTATATGTGATCTGTGTGACGGACAAACCAGTTTAATAGCTGGCCTGTAGGTAAATATTTTAAACAGCAAACTGGTGTCAATAGCTTCACTGCCACACTGAAACTAATTTTTAATGGAGGCTAGAAATGGCGGTATTTTCTGAAAATGTATATGTGATCCGTGTGACAGAGAAAACACAGTTTTAAATACCTGGCCTGTAGGTAACTATTTTGAACAGCAAACTGGTGTCAATAGCTTCACTGACACACTGAAACAAATTTTTAATGGCAGCCAGAAATGGCAGAATTTTCAGCGCAATTATATGTGATCCGTGTGATGGACAAACCACAGTTTTAAATAGCTGGATTTTTAGCTCTGTAATATGGAAAGTACCTGGCTGTATTCTGCAGTGCCAACAAGCAAATGGCACAGAAAAACTGTATTCTCTGGATTGCTTTTTAAGCAAATAATGAGGATTAAGATCCCAAAAAAATTATTCCTGAGACCTGGGCCTATTTCTAGAAATATCTAACAGCAACAGCAGCAGCAGACAAAACTGGAATGGAGCCTCATGTGCTATATGCACTGCAGTCTGCTATATACCCTGCCTGCCTATATACACTGCCTGCCTGATATCTCTGCAGATGGATTAGTCCTCAAAGAACTTTTTGTTGAGATGGATATGTGTCTCTAATATAGTCTGGTATACCTACACTAACTAGAAACAAGCAAATCTCTGCCTTGCTCAGCAGTACCTCTCCCTACACTGTCTGATTCCGGAGTAACTGACGAGCATGGCGGCGCCAGGTCTGATATAAACCTGATGACGCTGTGCGGCCAGCCAATCACTGTAATGCTACAACCAACATGGCTGCGGCATTACAGTGAGTGGCAGACAATCCCTGCATGTTCATTGGCTCTGTAAAGAGCGCCAAACATGCAGGGAGGGGAACCGAGCTCCCGCCGAGCAACCCCGGAAATACTCGGCGAGCGCCGAGCATCTTGAGCAGTGAGATGTTGAGGCGAGCACCGAGCAGTAGCGAGCATGCTAGCTTATCACTACACCTTAATTAAATTACTAACACTTCCTTGTAGTTATTAGGACCTGCATTAAATTAAAAAAATAACTTAGAAATCCCTTTCAGGAAAAATTATCATTGCATTTATTGCTTTTTGTTTAAATCACCCCCAGGAACCATAACACCTGGTATGTCCTACTGGAATGAGAATCTACTATTCTAACCCCCAACAATCAACAGTAAAATATAAGAACTATTTGCTTTGAGTTTGTCTCATATTTTACTCATCCTCTTTCCCACTTTCCCTATGGTAGCCCCCTAGATAAAAACAACCCCCAACAAACTTTAACCACCCTAAAATTCAGACTAAAAATCAGATTCCTATAAATACAGATGCCAGACAAAACCCCTCTGAATACAGGCTTCAAACCTGTTTATTAAACCCCAAACTAGTACCCTTCTTTATACAGACTCCATTCTAGATTCTTCATTTATACAAACCCAGTACAAACTCCTTTTTTGTACAAACCCAGATCAAATCTCAACTTTATAAAGATCCCATAAAAGAACTATCTTTTATATAGAACTCAAACCAAGCCTACAAATAACCCCTACTGATTGTACCTTTGCTCCAGGACAGACATCAGAACTTGTCTATGAGTGCCACCCAGGACTGAAGAGGAGTTAAGGATAGATAACTATAATATAACCGGGGATGTGTGTCTCTGTCTGAAGCCTCGATAGACTGCGCATGCGCGATGCGCAGTCTGGCTCCAGGCAGAATCACGCATCCAGCCATTACAGGTAAGAGGAGTGAGATTATGGCGCTGGAGATCGTGGTATGCGTAGGCACTGAACGCATACCGCGATCTCTGGCACCATGCTTACATACTTACCTGATCGGGAGGAGCGTTGCCGCAGCGCCTCTCTTCGCCCGAGACCAGGGCAGGAGTGAGGCGTTGGATTGGCGCATGCACATAGCGTTATCCGGCGCCATTTTACTGAAGACACATTTGCAGTGTGTCTTCAGCAAAATGGCGCCAGACAGCGCGGTGCTTCTGCGCTGCACTCCTCCCCCGGCCTCCGGCAGAACAGGACGCAGCAGCGCTGGCGCACAGAGAAGAAAGGTGAGTATAACTGTTTATTTTTTGTATGTGTGTACAGTGTGAAAGGGATGAGGGGGCCACACATACCAGGATTGGGGGTGAGGGGGCCACACATACCAGGATTGTGGGGTGAGGGGACCATGCATATCAGGATTGTGGGTTGAGGGGATCATGCATACCAGGATGAGGGGTACCACACATACCAGGATTGGGGGGGTGAGGGAGGGGACCATACATACCAGGATTGCGGGGTGAGGGGACCATGCATACCAGGATTGGGGGGTGAGGGCTACCACACATACCAGGATTGGGGGGTGAGGGGACCATGCATACCAGGATTGAGGGGTGAGGGGTACCACACATACCATTATTGGGGTATGAGGTGCCCATGCATACCAGGATTCGGGGATGAGGGGTACGACACATACCAGGATTGGGGGGTGAGGGGACCATGCATACCAGGATTGGGGGGGGGGGGAGCCATGCATACCAGAATAGGGATGAGGGGTGCCATGCATACCAGGATGAGGGATGAGGTGCCATGCATACCAGGATGAGGGGTATCATGCATACCAGAATAGGGATGAGGAGTACCATGCATACCAGGATATGGATGAGGGGTGTCATGCATACTAGGATGAGGGATTGGGTGCCATGCATACTAGGATGAGAGATATTGGGTGCCATGCATACCAGGTTTCTGGGATGAGGAGGCCATACATACCAGAATTGGGATGAGGGGTGCCATGCATATCAGGATGAGGGGTACCATATATACCAGGATAGGGATGAGGGGTACCGTGTATGCCAGGATAGGGATGAGGGGTACCATGTATACCAGGATTGGGGATGAGGGGTGCCAAGCATACCAGGATGGGGTTGAGGGAGCCATGCATAGCAGGATTGGGGATGAGTGGTGCCATACATACCGGGATTGGGGATGAGGGGTGCCATACATACTGGGATTGGGGATGAGGGGTGCCATACATACTGGGATTGGGGATGAGGGGTGCCATGCATACCAGGATTGGGGATGAGGGGTGACATGCATACCGGGATTGGGGATGAGGGGTGCTATGCATACCAGGATTGGGCATGAGGGGTGCTATGCATACCAGGATTGGGGATGAGGGGTGACATGCATACCGAGATTGGGGATGAGGGGTGCCATGCATAGCCAGATTGGGGATGAGGGGTGTCATGCATACCGGGATTGGGGATGAGGGGTGCCAAGCATACCAGGATTGGGGGTGAGGGGTGCCATGCATACCAGGATAGGGATGAGGGGTGCCATGCATACCAGGATTCAGATGAGGGGCCATGCATACCAGGATAGGGATGAGGGACCCATGCATACCAGGATAGGGATGAGGGGTGCCACGCATACCAAGATTGGGGATGAGGGGTGCCACACATACCAGGATTGGGGGTGAGGGGTGCCAAGCATACCAGGATTGGGGATGATGGGTGCCATGCATACCAGGATTGGGGGTGAGGGGTTCCATGCATACCAGGATAGGGATGAGGGGTGCCATGCATACCAGGATGGGGATGAGGAGTGCCATGCCTACCAGGATAGGATGGTGTGGACAGGATGGGGGCAGCACAAATACCAGGAGGGGGCAGCACCTACCAGCATTGGAGACCATATACCAATAAAAATGCTCGCCACCCGGTCGCAGAACAGGTTTCATAGCTAGTATTGAATATAATTCAAAATGCAGCACCAGAAACTTACTTTTCCATTAATAAAGGAAATCTTTTAAATGGCAGATTAGATCATAGGCTCTTTTGGGAGCTTTTGATGACCTGGAGATTTGGGGCACCAACTGATGCTCAAATCCCCATATTATAATCTTTTTATCTCTTCAGCATTTGAATTCTTTATCCAACTTTTTCCAAAAACTAACACTACAGAAATTGCTTTTCCACCACTAAAACAAATACTCTGTTAATTTGATTATAGAGGTTGACCACTTTTTTGACTCTGTTTTGTTAAAAAGGTTTCTTCAATAGGACAGGAAAGCCATCTTGACACTGATGGGATGGCTTTTGCTGTTTTTTTTTTATCAATAATGGTGTTTACTAGGTACCTAATGTTGTTTATATGCACTATTGATTTACTTGTTTACTTACAGCAGGGTATTTGTTCATTTTGTGTCTGTTTTGGGTTTTGCCTGTTTAATGGCCAATGTGAACATGCTCCTATTTTGCATGCGTACCAACTTACACTCCACTTTCAGGTTTCTGCACTTAGTTCAGGTAAGGCTGTAGTCTCCCTTTCTTTGAGCTGGACTTTACATTTATATAGCTTCCTATTTTGCTGGGTACTCATGTTCGAGACCCGGTCCTGCTCGGCCCTTATTCACATTGATGTCACTTCCATGCATGGTAAGGTTTTAATATTAGAGGTTAGGACCGTCCCAAATTTGGGTACACCTTGACACTGGTGGGATGCTTTTTAAGCTTTTTTTGATCACAAACAGTGTTTACTAAGTACCCTATATTATTTATATGCACTACCAGGATTGTGGGGTGAGGGGTCCATGCATATCAGGATTGTGGGTTGAGGGGATCATGCATACCAGGATGAGGGGTACCACACATACCAGGATTGGGAGGGTGAGGGAGGGGACCATACATACCAGGATTGCGGGGTGAGGGGACCATGCATACCAGGATTGGGGGGTGAGGGCTACCACACATACCAGGATTGGGGGTGAGGGGACCATGCATACCAGGATTGAGGGGTGAGGGGTACCACACATACCATTATTGGGGTATGAGGTGCCCATGCATACCAGGATTCGGGGATGAGGGGTACCACACATACCAGGATTGGGGGGTGAGGGGACCATGCATACCAGGATTGGGGGGTCAGGGCTACCACACATACCAGGATTGGGGGGTGAGGGGACCATGCATACCAGGATTGGGGGTTGAGGGGAGCCATGCATACCAGAATAGGGATGAGGGGTGCCATGCATACCGGGATGAGGGATGAGGTGCCATGCATACCAGGATGAGGGGTATCATGCATACCAGAATAGGGATGAGGAGTACCATGCATACCAGGATAAGGATGAGGGGTGTCATGCATACTAGGATGAGGGATTGGGTGCCATGCATACTAGGATGAGAGATATTGGGTGCCATGCATACCAGGTTTCTGGGATGAGGAGGCCATACATACCAGAATTGGGATGAGGGGTGCCATGCATATCAGGATGAGGGGTACCATATATACCAGGATAGGGATGAGGGGTACCATGTATGCCAGGATAGGGATGAGGGGTACCATGTATACCAGGATTGGGGATGAGGGGTGCCATGCATACCAGGATGGGGTTGAGGGAGCCATGCATAGCAGGATTGGGGATGAGTGGTGCCATACATACCGGGATTGGGGATGAGGGGTGCCATACATACTGGGATTGGGGATGAGAGGTGCCATACATACTGGGATTGGGGATGAGGGGTGCCATGCATACCGGGATTGGGGATGAGGGGTGACATGCATACCGGGATTGGGGATGAGGGGTGCTATGCATACCAGGATTGGGCATGAGGGGTGCTATGCATACCAGGATTGGGGATGAGGGGTGACATGCATACCGAGATTGGGGATGAGGGGTGCCATGCATAGCCAGATTGGGGATGAGGGGTGCCATGCATACCGGGATTGGGGATGAGGGGTGCCATGCATACCAGGATTGGGGGTGAGGGGTGCCATGCATACCAGGATAGGGATGAGGGGTGCCATGCATACCAGGATTCAGATGAGGGGCCATGCATACCAGGATAGGGATGAGGGGCCCATGCATACCAGGATAGGGATGAGGGGTGCCACGCATGCCAAGATTGGGGATGAGGGGTGCCACACATACCAGGATTGGGGGTGAGGGGTGCCATGCATACCAGGATTGGGAATGATGGGTGCCATGCATACCAGGATTGGGTGTGAGGGGTTCCATGCATACCAGGATAGGGATGAGGGGTGCCATGCATACCAGGATGGGGATGAGGAGTGCCATGCATACCAGGATAGGATGGTGTGGACAGGATGGGGGCAGCACAAATACCAGGAGGGGGCAGCACCTACCAATATTGGAGACCATATACCAATAAAAATGCTCGCCACCCGGTCGCAGAACAGGTTTCATAGCTAGTATTGAATATAATTCAAAATGCAGCACCAGAAACTTACTTTTCCATTAATAAAGGAAATCTTTTAAATGGCAGATTAGATCATAGGCTCTTTTGGGAGCTTTTGATGACCTGGAGATTTGGGGCACCAACTGATGCTCAAATCCCAATATTATAATCTTTTTACCTCTTCAGCATTTGAATTCTTTATCCAACTTTTTCCAAAAACTAACACTACAGAAATTGCTTTTCCACCACTAAAACAAATACTCTGTTAATTTGATTATAGAGGTTGACCACTTTTTTGACTCTGTTTTGTTAAAAAGGTTTCTTCAATAGGACAGGAAAGCCATCTTGACACTGATGGGATGGCTTTTGCTGTTTTTTTTTTATCAATAATGGTGTTTACTAAGTACCTAATGTTGTTTATATGCACTATTGATTTACTTGTTTACTTACAGCAGGGTATTTGTTCATTTTGTGTCTGTTTTGGGTTTTGCCTGTTTAATGGCCAATGTGAACATGCTCCTATTTTGCATGCGTACCAACTTTCACTCCAGTTTCAGGTTTCTGCACTTAGTTCAGGTAAGGCTGTAGTCTCCCTTTCTTTGAGCTGGACTTTACATTTATATAGCTTCCTATTTTGCTGGGTACTCATGTTCGAGACCCGGTCCTGCTCGGCCCTTATTCACATTGATGTCACTTCCACGCATGGTAAGGTTTTAATATTAGAGGTTAGGACCGTCCCAAATTTGGGTACACCTTGACACTGGTGGGATGCTTTTTAAGCTTTTTTTGATCACAAACAGTGTTTACTAAGTACCCTATGTTATTTATATGCACTACCAGGATTGTGGGGTGAGGGGACCATGCATATCAGGATTGTGGGTTGAGGGGATCATGCATACCAGGATGAGGGGTACCACACATACCAGGATTGGGAGGGTGAGGGAGGGGACCATACATACCAGGATTGCGGGGTGAGGGGACCATGCATACCAGGATTGGGGGGTGAGGGCTACCACACATACCAGGATTGGGGGGTGAGGGGACCATGCATACCAGGATTGAGGGGTGAGGGGTACCACACATACCATTATTGGGGTATGAGGTGCCCATGCATACCAGGATTCGGGGATGAGGGGTACCACACATACCAGGATTGGGGGGTGAGGGGACCATGCATACCAGGATTGGGTGGTCAGGGCTACCACACATACCAGGATTGGGGGGTGAGGGGACCATGCATACCAGGATTGGGGGGTGAGGGGAGCCATGCATACCAGAATAGGGATGAGGGGTGCCATGCATACCGGGATGAGGGATGAGGTGCCATGCATACCAGGATGAGGGGTATCATGCATACCAGAATAGGGATGAGGAGTACCATGCATACCAGGATAAGGATGAGGGGTGTCATGCATACTAGGATGAGGGATTGGGTGCCATGCATACTAGGATGAGAGATATTGGGTGCCATGCATACCAGGTTTCTGGGATGAGGAGGCCATACATACCAGAATTGGGATGAGGGGTGCCATGCATATCAGGATGAGGGGTACCATATATACCAGGATAGGGATGAGGGGTACCATGTATGCCAGGATAGGGATGAGGGGTACCATGTATACCAGGATTGGGGATGAGGGGTGCCATGCATACCAGGATGGGGTTGAGGGAGCCATGCATAGCAGGATTGGGGATGAGTGGTGCCATACATACCGGGATTGGGGATGAGGGGTGCCATACATACTGGGATTGGGGATGAGAGGTGCCATACATATTGGGATTGGGGATGAGGGGTGCCATGCATACCGGGATTGGGGATGAGGGGTGACATGCATACCGGGATTGGGGATGAGGGGTGCTATGCATACCAGGATTGGGCATGAGGGGTGCTATGCATACCAGGATTGGGGATGAGGGGTGACATGCATACCGAGATTGGGGATGAGGGGTGCCATGCATAGCCAGATTGGGGATGAGGGGTGCCATGCATACCGGGATTGGGGATGAGGGGTGCCATGCATACCAGGATTGGGGGTGAGGGGTGCCATGCATACCAGGATAGGGATGAGGGGTGCCATGCATACCAGGATTCAGATGAGGGGCCATGCATACCAGGATAGGGATGAGGGGCCCATGCATACCAGGATAGGGATAAGGGGTGCCACGCATACCAAGATTGGGGATGAGGGGTGCCACACATTCCAGGATTGGGGGTGAGGGGTGCCATGTATACCAGGATTGGGGATGATGGGTGCCATGCATACCAGGATTGGGGGTGAGGGGTTCCATGCATACCAGGATAGGGATGAGGGGTGCCATGCATACCAGGATGGGGATGAGGAGTGCCATGCATACCAGGATAGGATGGTGTGGACAGGATGGGGGCAGCACAAATACCAGGAGGGGGCAGCACCTACCAGCATGGGAGACCATATACCAATAAAAATGCTCGCCACCCGGTCGCAGAACAGGTTCCATAGCTAGTATTGAATATAATTCAAAATGCAGCACCAGAAACTTACTTTTCCATTAATAAAGGAAATCTTTTAAATGGCAGATTAGATCATAGGCTCTTTTGGGAGCTTTTGATGACCTGGAGATTTGGGGCACCAACTGATGCTCAAATCCCCATATTATAATCTTTTTATCTCTTCAGCATTTGAATTCTTTATCCAACTTTTTCCAAAAACTAACACTACAGAAATTGCTTTTCCACCACTAAAACAAATACTCTGTTAATTTGATTATAGAGGTTGACCACTTTTTTGACTCTGTTTTGTTAAAAAGGTTTCTTCAATAGGACAGGAAAGCCATCTTGACACTGATGGGATGGCTTTTGCTGTTTTTTTTTTATCAAAAATGGTGTTTACTAAGTACCTAATGTTGTTTATATGCATTATTGATTTACTTGTTTACTTACAGCAGGGTATTTGTTCATTTTGTGTCTGTTTTGGGTTTGCCTGTTTTATGGCCAATGTGAACATGCTCCTATTTTGCATGCATACCAACTTACACTCCAGTTTCAGGTTTCTGCACTTAGTTCAGGTAAGGCTGTAGTCTCCCTTTCTTTGAGCTGGACTTTACATTTATATAGCTTCCTATTTTGCTGGGTACTCATGTTCGAGACCCGGTCCTGCTCGGCCCTTATTCACATTGATGTCACTTCCACGCATGGTAAGGTTTTAATATTAGAGGTTAGGACCGTCCCAAATTTGGGTACACCTTGACACTGGTGGGATGCTTTTTAAGCTTTTTTTGATCACAAACAGTGTTTACTAAGTACCCTATGTTATTTATATGCACTATTGCTACTAAGTATTTACTTACAACAGGGTATATGTTCATTTTGTTTCTGTCTTGGGTTTTTACTGATCGCTCTTGCCATGATGTGAGATACTTTCATTGCTTGGAAAGAGTATATTCTACACAGGAGTGCGCAATGCAAATGTGGTACCAATATTCAAAAAGGGGACAAAATATGAGCATGGAAATTATAGGCTGGTAAACGTAACCTCTACTGTTGGGTTTGCTTGAGGGTTTCCTAAGAGATGCTATTCTATAGTATCTCAATAATAATAATAACATCCTGACCCAGCATCAACATGCACTTAGAATCATAGAATCATAGAATCATAGAATGGTAGAGTTGGAAGGGACCTCCTGGGTCATCTGGTCCAACCCCCTGCTCAAAGCAGGATTCACTAAATCATCTCAGACAGATGTCTGTGCAGCCTCTGTTTGAAGACGTCCATTGAAGGGGAACTCACCACCTCTCGTGGCAGCCTGTTCCACTAATTAATCACCCTAACTGTCAAAAAGTTTTTTCTAATATCTAATCTGTGTCTCCTCCCATTTAGTTTCATCCCATTGCTTCTAGTCTTTCCTTGTGCAAATGAGAATAAAGATGATCCTTCTACAATGTGACAGCCCTTGACATATTTGTAGACCGCTATTAAGTCTCCTCTCAGTCTTCTTTTTTGCAAGCTAAACATTCCCAAATCCTGCAACCATTCCTCATAGGACATGGTTTGCAGACCAGTCACCATTCTGGTCGCTCTTCTCTGAACTTGCTCCAGTTTGTCTATGTCTTTTTTAAAATGTGGTGCCCAAAACTGTACACAGTATTCCAGATGAGGTCTGACCAAAGAGGAGTAAAGACCGATAATGACTTCATGTGATCTAGACTGTATGCTTCTGTTAATACATCCCAGAATTGTATTTGCCTTTTTTGCTGCTGCATCACACTGTTGACTCATGTTCAGTCTATGATCTATTAGTATACCTAAGTCTTTTTCACATGTACTGTTGCTTAGATCTATTCCTTCAATTCTGTATATGCTTTTTTCATTTCTATTGCCCAGAAGTAGTACTTTGCATTTTTCCCTGTTAAAAACCATTCTGTTGGTTGCTGCCCACTGCTCCAGTTTATTTAGGTCTTTTTAAATCCTCTCTCTCTCTTCTCTAGTATTAGCTATCCCTCCTAGCTTTGTGTCATCAGCAAATTTAATCAGTTTACCCTCAATTCCTTCACTTATGAGGGATCGGTCATGTAAAACTAATCTAATCAGCTTATATGAGGAGGTAAGTTCCAGACTGGACCATGGAAACACAGTAGATTTTGTCTATATGGACTTTTCAAAGGCAATTGATATGGTGCCACACAAAAGGTTGATACATAAAATGAGAGTGATGCCACTAGGGGAAAATATGTTTAACTGGGTTAATAATTGGCTCAGTGATAGGAAAGAAAAGGTGTTTATTAACAGAACATACACGGATTGGGGCAGAGTTAACAGTGGGATAAAAGAAGGGTCAGTATTGGGCCCTCTTCTTTTTAACATATTTATTAATGATCTTATAGGTGGCACACAGTGTAGAATTTCAATATTTACAGATGACACTAAACTCTGCAAGGTAATCGACACAGAGGTGGATTACTGGGGGATTTATAAAAACAGAAAGCTTGGGCTGAAAATGGCAATTCAAGTTTAACATAGATAAATAGAAAGTCATGCACTTGGGCAGAGGAAATAAAATGTATAATTATGTAATACATTGTAAAACACTAGGTAAAACTGTCACTGAAAAAGACTTGGGTGTATGGGTGTACAGCAAACTCAACTTTACTAACCAGTGCCAGGCAGCTGTTGCCAAGCCTAATAAAATAATGGGATCCATTAAAACAGGCTTAGATGCTCATGACAAGAACATAGTTTTGCCTCTACACAAGTCACTAGTGTGGCCACACTTACAATACTTTGTACAATTTTGGTCTCAGGTGTATATGAAGGACATTGTTGAACTGGTGCAGAAAAGAGCAACCAAGGTTATTAAGGGAATGGGTGAAATGCAATACCAAGACCAGTTAAGGGTGATCTCACTACAATGTACAAATGTATGAAGGGACAGAACAGTGATGATTTTAATGAGCTTTGTACACCTAGACCTGTATGAGGACAAGGAGGCATCCTCTATGTCTAGAAGAAAAAAGGTTTAACCATAAACACAGACAAAGATTCTTTACTGTAAGAGCAGTGAGACTATGAAACATTCTGCCACATGATGTTGTGATGGTTGATTAACTACTGAAATTTAAGAATGGCCTGATGCCTTTGTTGAAAAATATAATACTACAGATTATGGGCACTAGATTCTGTGATGAATCATTCATCCAGAGAGTTAGTTTGATTGCCAAATGGTAAGTCAGGAATTTTTCCCCTGATATGGAACTATTAGTATCTTCCCCATGGGTTTTTGCATTCCTATGGATCAACATGTTAACCTGTAGGTTTAACTCGATGGACTGAAGTCTACCTTCAACCTTAAAAACTATGAAACACACTGTCATAACATTTATACAACATATTGAAATGTAGAATTTAAATGGGGGTATATGAGTTTTGCACAATATTTTATTTATAGAGATAAGAAGATCAGAGAAAATTAGAATTTGCCAAATATCACAGATTATTCTTGGGAAATTCCATTCAGAGCAAAATTAATCTTCACAAATTGAATGTCCTTTATTAAGCTCTGGGGATTCCTGCCATCGAATTCTCAGAGGCACCCCATATTTTCTCAGATGATTGTCACATTTCCCATCCGGTAAACTCTAGGCCAGGACTTCTGGCAGCAACCACTCCACAGAGTAGACTGTGCATCGCAATGACCTCTGAGGTCTGGTCACAGCCAAAAGTGAACAGGCCAAGAGATGGCTGACAGGGGACAGAAGAGGCTGCTTTGAGATCCGGATAAAAAGCAGTGGGCAGAGGAGGGACCAGACAAGTCCAAAACCAGGGGAGGAGTCCTGAGGAGATAATTTGCATATTCCCACTGCATTTTGGGGTAAGTGAAGAGTTTCCGCGAGCTCAAAGAACACTGGATTTTGGCTGTTGGAGCTGAAAAGAGGACATCGGTAAACCAGGGGAGGAGTCCTGAGGAGATAATTTGCATATTCCCACTGCATTTTGGGGTAAGTGAAGAGTCTTCGCAAGCTCAAAGAACACTGGATTTTGGCTGTTGGAGCTGAAAAGAGGACATCGGTAAACCAGGGGAGGAGTCCTGAGGAGATAATTTGCATATTCCCACTGCATTTTGGGGTAAGTGAAGAGTCTCCGCAAGCTCAAAGAACACTGGATTTTGGCTGTTGGAGCTGAAAAGAGGACATCGGTAAACCAGGGGAGGAGTCCTGAGGAGATAATTTGCATATTCCCACTGCATTTTGGGGTAAGTGAAGAGTCTCCGCGAGCTCAAAGAACACTGGATTTTGGCTGTTGGAGCTGAAAAGAGGACATCGGTAAACCAGGGGAGGAGTCCTGAGGAGATAATTTGCATATTCCCACTGCATTTTGGGGTAAGTGAAGAGTCTCCGCGAGCTCAAAGAACACTGGATTTTGGCTGTTGGAGCTGAAAAGAGGACATCGGTAAACCAGGGGAGGAGTCCTGAGGAGATAATTTGCATATTCCCACTGCATTTTGGGGTAAGTGAAGAGTCTCCGCGAGCTCAAAGAACACTGGATTTTGGCTGTTGGAGCTGAAAAGAGGAAATCGGTAAACCGCATTTTGAAGCTTTTTTTTTTAAGCTTTTTTCACTGTTTTCAGAACATTAACAATAAGAACATGGAAGAGTCCAGGAGCCATTTGGTGAGCTGCATATCCTGCTACATGTTCACAGACTTGCCAGTGGAAAAGCCAAACTTCACATGCCAGAAATGCAAGCTTGTGTCCCTGTTGGAGGAAAAGTTGCGAAATCTAGAAGAGAGGTTAACTACCTTGAAAATCATTAAGGAAGGTGAAGAGTTCTTAGACAGAGCAGAATTATCTCTTCATGATTCAGAAAGAGAAGAAATTCGAACTGCACCTGACGAAACAGAGGAATGGAAGCATGTGACCCACAGAAGCAGGAGGATCGAGAGGCAGTCAGCACCCATACTGCTCAGGAACCAGTACCAGGCTCTCACGCAGGAGAACCATGAAGAAATACAGCAAAATAAGACTTTGCCAGCAATGAATAACCTTGTAAGCCTTCAGAATCCTCCTGGATGGAGAAAGAAGAATGTTGTGAAGAAAAAACGGAGAGTGGTGGTCATGGGGGATTCCCTGTTAAGAGGAACAGAGGCCGCTATCTGCAGACCAGACATAACCTCAAGAGAAATGTGCTGTCTTCCAGGAGCAAAAATTAAAGATGTGTCTGACAGGATATCAAGACTCTTCAGACCTACAGATCACTACCCATTCCTGCTAATACATGTGGGGACAAATGACACCGCAAGAAAGGACCTGGAAACCATCTGCAGTGACTTTGAAGACTTAGGCAAGAAAGTGAAAGAATTGGGAGCGCAGGTGGTCTTCTCATCCATCATCCCAGTGGATGGCCATGGAACAATGAGGTGGAATAAGATTCTACAGGTGAACAACTGGCTACGTCGATGGTGCCGTCAACAAGGATTTGGATTTCTGGATCACGGAATGAATTACCTATACGATGGACTACTTGCTAGAGATGGGGTGCACCTTATGAAGACTGGAAAACATGTATTTGGAAGTCGCCTTGCTACACTCATCAGGAGAGCTTTAAACTAGAACAATGTGGGAAGGGAAGCAAAAGGCCAGAAAAAGCCATACAGCTGACTAATACTATTGAGATCTCTGCTACTGGAAGTGGAAAGGAAGAACAAAGACAAAACAATTTAAATAATAAAAATATGGGAGGAAGAGAAACCAATCACAAACTAAAATGTTTTTATACAAATGCACAAAGCATGGGCAACAAACAAGGAGAATTGGAACTACTAACGCAGGAAAAGGAATATGATGTCATTGGAATCACTGAAACTTGGTGGGACGATACACATGATTGGAATAAAAGGCTAAAAGGATGCAACTTATTTGCAAGAAACAGACTTGATAAACGAGGAGGAGGTGTTGCATTGTATGTTAGAAAAGCGTATATCTGCGCAGAGATTGAAGCTTCAGAGACTGGGAGTTCTGTGGAAACTGTTTGGGTAAGAATACAAGGAGAGAACAACGGAAAGGACACCATTGTAGGCATTTACTACAGGCCACCTGGGCAAGCTGAAGATATGGATGAACTCATTATGTATCAAATGACCAAGTTCTCCAAAAAATATGACGTAGTGGTCATGGGAGATTTCAACTATCCAGACATTTGTTGGGAATCTCTCTCAAGTAAAACTAACAGGTCAAGCAAATTCTTATCCTCTCTTGCTGACAACTTTATCTTGCAAAAGGTAGGGGAGAAAACAAGGGGATCTGCTACTTTGGATCTAATCCTTATAAACAGGGAGGAAATGGTTGAGGAGGTAAAGGTGGCTGGGATGCTAGGAGGCAGCGATCATGCTATTATAGAATTTTGGATAACTAGAGGAGGAAGACATGTGAAGACTCAAACTTCAAGGTTAGATTTTAGAAAGGCAGATTTTAAGAGACTCAGAAAGAGAATAGGAGGGATCCAATGGCTGGATGTCCTTAAGGACAAAAATGTCCAGGAAGGATGGGAAATTTTTAAAAATGAGATTCTCAAAGCACAATCGTTAACAATCCCGAAAAGTAGGAAGAATGGGAAGCATTTAAGGAAACCAGGATGGATGAACACAGAACTTAAACACATGCTAAAAAGAAAGAAAGAAATGTTTATTAAATGGAAAGAGGGAGGCATATCTAAAGAAGATTATAATGCAGTCTGCAGATCCTGCAGGGCACGTATCAGGTTAGCTAAAGCTGACAATGAATTAAGGCTTGCAAGAGATGTCAAAAGCAATAAAAAAGGATTTTGGGGGTATGTCAAAAGTAAAAGAAAAGTCAAAGATGCTATAGGATTTTTACAGGATGAAAATAGAGAAATGGTAAGAGAGGATGTTGAGAAGGCCGAACTTTTTAATTCCTATTTTGCATCTGTTTTCTCTCAGAAAGAAAATGTAACATCAACTGATCTTCACTGTCCTTTTAAAGGAATAGAGGAATCCAAGTTATCTGTAAACAGAAAGATTGTGAGGGAATATTTAGCTAACATAAATGAGTTCAAGTCTCCAGGTCCAGATGAATTACACCCCAGAGTACTGAAGGAGATCATAGAAGAAATTTTAGAACCACTCTCCATAATCTTTGAAAATTCTTGGAGAACAGGAGAAGTCCCAGAAGACTGGTGAAGAGCAAATGTTGTTCCTATCTTCAAAAAGGGGAAGAAGGTGGACCCAGGGAACTATAGGCCAGTGAGTCTGACTTCTATACCAGGAAAGATCTTTGAACAAATTATTAAACAACATGTATGTAAGTACATGGATAAGAATGAAGTGATTAACCAGAGTCAGCATGGGTTTGTAACTAACAAGTCATGTCAGACTAACTTAATTTCCTTCTATGACAGAATCACTGACTGGGTGGATCAGGGAAATGCTGTAGATATAGTATATCTTGACTTCAGCAAAGCATTTGACAAAGTATCTCACACCATCCTTATTGAAAAAATGACCAAGTATGCAATGGACCAGGCAACTGTTAGGTGGATTCATAACTGGCTTAGTGATCGGACTCAAAGGGTGGTTGTAAATGGCTTCACATCCAGCTGGATGAATGTCTCAAGTGGGGAACCACAGGGCTCCGTCCTGGGACCTGTATTGTTCAACATCTTTATCAATGATTTAGATGAAGGAATTGAGGGTAAACTGATTAAATTTGCTGATGACACAAAGCTAGGAGGGATAGCTAATACTAGAGAAGAGAGAGAGAGGATTCAAAAAGACCTAAATAAACTGGAGCAGTGGGCAGCAACGAACAGAATGGTTTTTAACAGGGAAAAATGCAAAGTACTACATCTGGGCAATAAAAATGAAAAAAGCATATACAAAATGGGAGGAATAGAGCTAAGTAACAGTACATGTGAAAAAGACTTAGGCATACTAATAGATCATAGACTGAACATGAGTCAACAGTGTGATGCAAAAAACCAGACAATGTGAACTGAGGTCTAAGATGGCAGACATACAAGAAACAGAGGCATGTTCACACTAGCAAAAAAGAAAAAAAGAAGCAAGACAAAAATATATCTCATACCCTACCATAATTATATATAAATGTAAAGCAAAGTTGCATAATAAATATAGGGTACTTAGTGAACTATTTTTGATCAAAAAAAGTATACAAGCCGTCCCACCAGCGGCAAGGTGACCCTAAATTGGGACGGTACCTATACTGCCTATATTAAAAACCTTACTGTATATCAAAGTTGAAGTAATGCATATAAAAGGGTAGACAAATAGGACCGGGTCCCAACTCCAGACCACCTAGGCCCGTGGTAAGCTACATATATACCAATCAGCTCAACAAAGGGCATGCCACACCCTTAAATTGCACAGAATGCAAACAAGTCAAAAAACCAGACAATGTGAACTGAGGTCTAAGATGGCAGACATACAAGAAACAGAGGCATGTTCACACTAGCAAAAAAGAAAAAAAGAAGCAAGACAAAAATATATCTCATACCCTACCATAATTATATATAAATGTAAAGCAAAGTTGCATAATAAATATAGGGTACTTAGTGAACTATTTTTGATCAAAAAAAGTATACAAGCCGTCCCACCAGCGGCAAGGTGACCCTAAATTGGGACGGTACCTATACTGCCTATATTAAAAACCTTACTGTATATCAAAGTTGAAGTAATGCATATAAAAGGGTAGACAAATAGGACCGGGTCCCAACTCCAGACCACCTAGGCCCGTGGTAAGCTACATATATACCAATCAGCTCAACAAAGGGCATGCCACACCCTTAAATTGCACAGAATGCAAACAAGTCAAAAAACCAGACAATGTGAACTGAGGTCTAAGATGGCAGACATACAAGAAACAGAGGCATGTTCACACTAGCAAAAAAGAAAAAAAGAAGCAAGACAAAAATATATCTCATACCCTACCATAATTATATATAAATGTAAAGCAAAGTTGCATAATAAATATAGGGTACTTAGTGAACTATTTTTGATCAAAAAAAGTATACAAGCCGTCCCACCAGCGGCAAGGTGACCCTAAATTGGGACGGTACCTATACTGCCTATATTAAAAACCTTACTGTATATCAAAGTTGAAGTAATGCATATAAAAGGGTAGACAAATAGGACCGGGTCCCAACTCCAGACCACCTAGGCCCGTGGTAAGCTACATATATACCAATCAGCTCAACAAAGGGCATGCCACACCCTTAAATTGCACAGAATGCAAACAAGTCAAAAAACCAGACAATGTGAACTGAGGTCTAAGATGGCAGACATACAAGAAACAGAGGCATGTTCACACTAGCAAAAAAGAAAAAAAGAAGCAAGACAAAAATATATCTCATACCCTACCATAATTATATATAAATGTAAAGCAAAGTTGCATAATAAATATAGGGTACTTAGTGAACTATTTTTGATCAAAAAAAGTATACAAGCCGTCCCACCAGCGGCAAGGTGACCCTAAATTGGGACGGTACCTATACTGCCTATATTAAAAACCTTACTGTATATCAAAGTTGAAGTAATGCATATAAAAGGGTAGACAAATAGGACCGGGTCCCAACTCCAGACCACCTAGGCCCGTGGTAAGCTACATATATACCAATCAGCTCAACAAAGGGCATGCCACACCCTTAAATTGCACAGAATGCAAACAAGTCAAAAAACCAGACAATGTGAACTGAGGTCTAAGATGGCAGACATACAAGAAACAGAGGCATGTTCACACTAGCAAAAAAGAAAAAAAGAAGCAAGACAAAAATATATCTCATACCCTACCATAATTATATATAAATGTAAAGCAAAGTTGCATAATAAATATAGGGTACTTAGTGAACTATTTTTGATCAAAAAAAGTATACAAGCCGTCCCACCAGCGGCAAGGTGACCCTAAATTGGGACGGTACCTATACTGCCTATATTAAAAACCTTACTGTATATCAAAGTTGAAGTAATGCATATAAAAGGGTAGACAAATAGGACCGGGTCCCAACTCCAGACCACCTAGGCCCGTGGTAAGCTACATATATACCAATCAGCTCAACAAAGGGCATGCCACACCCTTAAATTGCACAGAATGCAAACAAGTCAAAAAACCAGACAATGTGAACTGAGGTCTAAGATGGCAGACATACAAGAAACAGAGGCATGTTCACACTAGCAAAAAAGAAAAAAAGAAGCAAGACAAAAATATATCTCATACCCTACCATAATTATATATAAATGTAAAGCAAAGTTGCATAATAAATATAGGGTACTTAGTGAACTATTTTTGATCAAAAAAAGTATACAAGCCGTCCCACCAGCGGCAAGGTGACCCTAAATTGGGACGGTACCTATACTGCCTATATTAAAAACCTTACTGTATATCAAAGTTGAAGTAATGCATATAAAAGGGTAGACAAATAGGACCGGGTCCCAACTCCAGACCACCTAGGCCCGTGGTAAGCTACATATATACCAATCAGCTCAACAAAGGGCATGCCACACCCTTAAATTGCACAGAATGCAAACAAGTCAAAAAACCAGACAATGTGAACTGAGGTCTAAGATGGCAGACATACAAGAAACAGAGGCATGTTCACACTAGCAAAAAAGAAAAAAAGAAGCAAGACAAAAATATATCTCATACCCTACCATAATTATATATAAATGTAAAGCAAAGTTGCATAATAAATATAGGGTACTTAGTGAACTATTTTTGATCAAAAAAAGTATACAAGCCGTCCCACCAGCGGCAAGGTGACCCTAAATTGGGACGGTACCTATACTGCCTATATTAAAAACCTTACTGTATATCAAAGTTGAAGTAATGCATATAAAAGGGTAGACAAATAGGACCGGGTCCCAACTCCAGACCACCTAGGCCCGTGGTAAGCTACATATATACCAATCAGCTCAACAAAGGGCATGCCACACCCTTAAATTGCACAGAATGCAAACAAGTCAAAAAACCAGACAATGTGAACTGAGGTCTAAGATGGCAGACATACAAGAAACAGAGGCATGTTCACACTAGCAAAAAAGAAAAAAAGAAGCAAGACAAAAATATATCTCATACCCTACCATAATTATATATAAATGTAAAGCAAAGTTGCATAATAAATATAGGGTACTTAGTGAACTATTTTTGATCAAAAAAAGTATACAAGCCGTCCCACCAGCGGCAAGGTGACCCTAAATTGGGACGGTACCTATACTGCCTATATTAAAAACCTTACTGTATATCAAAGTTGAAGTAATGCATATAAAAGGGTAGACAAATAGGACCGGGTCCCAACTCCAGACCACCTAGGCCCGTGGTAAGCTACATATATACCAATCAGCTCAACAAAGGGCATGCCACACCCTTAAATTGCACAGAATGCAAACAAGTCAAAAAACCAGACAATGTGAACTGAGGTCTAAGATGGCAGACATACAAGAAACAGAGGCATGTTCACACTAGCAAAAAAGAAAAAAAGAAGCAAGACAAAAATATATCTCATACCCTACCATAATTATATATAAATGTAAAGCAAAGTTGCATAATAAATATAGGGTACTTAGTGAACTATTTTTGATCAAAAAAAGTATACAAGCCGTCCCACCAGCGGCAAGGTGACCCTAAATTGGGACGGTACCTATACTGCCTATATTAAAAACCTTACTGTATATCAAAGTTGAAGTAATGCATATAAAAGGGTAGACAAATAGGACCGGGTCCCAACTCCAGACCACCTAGGCCCGTGGTAAGCTACATATATACCAATCAGCTCAACAAAGGGCATGCCACACCCTTAAATTGCACAGAATGCAAACAAGTCAAAAAACCAGACAATGTGAACTGAGGTCTAAGATGGCAGACATACAAGAAACAGAGGCATGTTCACACTAGCAAAAAAGAAAAAAAGAAGCAAGACAAAAATATATCTCATACCCTACCATAATTATATATAAATGTAAAGCAAAGTTGCATAATAAATATAGGGTACTTAGTGAACTATTTTTGATCAAAAAAAGTATACAAGCCGTCCCACCAGCGGCAAGGTGACCCTAAATTGGGACGGTACCTATACTGCCTATATTAAAAACCTTACTGTATATCAAAGTTGAAGTAATGCATATAAAAGGGTAGACAAATAGGACCGGGTCCCAACTCCAGACCACCTAGGCCCGTGGTAAGCTACATATATACCAATCAGCTCAACAAAGGGCATGCCACACCCTTAAATTACACAGAATGCAAACAAGTCAAAAAACCAGACAATGTGAACTGAGGTCTAAGATGGCAGACATACAAGAAACAGAGGCATGTTCACACTAGCAAAAAAGAAAAAAAGAAGCAAGACAAAAATATATCTCATACCCTACCATAATTATATATAAATGTAAAGCAAAGTTGCATAATAAATATAGGGTACTTAGTGAACTATTTTTGATCAAAAAAAGTATACAAGCCGTCCCACCAGCGGCAAGGTGACCCTAAATTGGGACGGTACCTATACTGCCTATATTAAAAACCTTACTGTATATCAAAGTTGAAGTAATGCATATAAAAGGGTAGACAAATAGGACCGGGTCCCAACTCCAGACCACCTAGGCCCGTGGTAAGCTACATATATACCAATCAGCTCAACAAAGGGCATGCCACACCCTTAAATTGCACAGAATGCAAACAAGTCAAAAAACCAGACAATGTGAACTGAGGTCTAAGATGGCAGACATACAAGAAACAGAGGCATGTTCACACTAGCAAAAAAGAAAAAAAGAAGCAAGACAAAAATATATCTCATACCCTACCATAATTATATATAAATGTAAAGCAAAGTTGCATAATAAATATAGGGTACTTAGTGAACTATTTTTGATCAAAAAAAGTATACAAGCCGTCCCACCAGCGGCAAGGTGACCCTAAATTGGGACGGTACCTATACTGCCTATATTAAAAACCTTACTGTATATCAAAGTTGAAGTAATGCATATAAAAGGGTAGACAAATAGGACCGGGTCCCAACTCCAGACCACCTAGGCCCGTGGTAAGCTACATATATACCAATCAGCTCAACAAAGGGCATGCCACACCCTTAAATTACACAGAATGCAAACAAGTCAAAAAACCAGACAATGTGAACTGAGGTCTAAGATGGCAGACATACAAGAAACAGAGGCATGTTCACACTAGCAAAAAAGAAAATATAGGCAGTATAGGTACCGTCCCAATTTAGGGTCACCTTGCCGCTGGTGGGACGGCTTGTATACTTTTTTTGATCAAAAATAGTTCACTAAGTACCCTATATTTATTATGCAACTTTGCTTTACATTTATATATAATTATGGTAGGGTATGAGATATATTTTTGTCTTGCTTCTTTTTTTCTTTTTTGCTAGTGTGAACATGCCTCTGTTTCTTGTATGTCTGCCATCTTAGACCTCAGTTCACATTGTCTGGTTTTTTGACTTGTTTGCATTCTGTGCAATTTAAGGGTGTGGCATGCCCTTTGTTGAGCTGATTGGTATATATGTAGCTTACCACGGGCCTAGGTGGTCTGGAGTTGGGACCCGGTCCTATTTGTCTACCCTTTTATATGCATTACTTCAACTTTGATATACAGTAAGGTTTTTAATATAGGCAGTATAGGTACCGTCCCAATTTAGGGTCACCTTGCCGCTGGTGGGACGGCTTGTATACTTTTTTTGATCAAAAATAGTTCACTAAGTACCCTATATTTATTATGCAACTTTGCTTTACATTTATATATAATTATGGTAGGGTATGAGATATATTTTTGTCTTGCTTCTTTTTTTCTTTTTTGCTAGTGTGAACATGCCTCTGTTTCTTGTATGTCTGCCATCTTAGACCTCAGTTCACATTGTCTGGTTTTTTGACTTGTTTGCATTCTGTGCAATTTAAGGGTGTGGCATGCCCTTTGTTGAGCTGATTGGTATATATGTAGCTTACCACGGGCCTAGGTGGTCTGGAGTTGGGACCCGGTCCTATTTGTCTACCCTTTTATATGCATTACTTCAACTTTGATATACAGTAAGGTTTTTAATATAGGCAGTATAGGTACCGTCCCAATTTAGGGTCACCTTGCCGCTGGTGGGACGGCTTGTATACTTTTTTTGATCAAAAATAGTTCACTAAGTACCCTATATTTATTATGCAACTTTGCTTTACATTTATATATAATTATGGTAGGGTATGAGATATATTTTTGTCTTGCTTCTTTTTTTCTTTTTTGCTAGTGTGAACATGCCTCTGTTTCTTGTATGTCTGCCATCTTAGACCTCAGTTCACATTGTCTGGTTTTTTGACTTGTTTGCATTCTGTGCAATTTAAGGGTGTGGCATGCCCTTTGTTGAGCTGATTGGTATATATGTAGCTTACCACGGGCCTAGGTGGTCTGGAGTTGGGACCCGGTCCTATTTGTCTACCCTTTTATATGCATTACTTCAACTTTGATATACAGTAAGGTTTTTAATATAGGCAGTATAGGTACCGTCCCAATTTAGGGTCACCTTGCCGCTGGTGGGACGGCTTGTATACTTTTTTTGATCAAAAATAGTTCACTAAGTACCCTATATTTATTATGCAACTTTGCTTTACATTTATATATAATTATGGTAGGGTATGAGATATATTTTTGTCTTGCTTCTTTTTTTCTTTTTTGCTAGTGTGAACATGCCTCTGTTTCTTGTATGTCTGCCATCTTAGACCTCAGTTCACATTGTCTGGTTTTTTGACTTGTTTGCATTCTGTGCAATTTAAGGGTGTGGCATGCCCTTTGTTGAGCTGATTGGTATATATGTAGCTTACCACGGGCCTAGGTGGTCTGGAGTTGGGACCCGGTCCTATTTGTCTACCCTTTTATATGCATTACTTCAACTTTGATATACAGTAAGGTTTTTAATATAGGCAGTATAGGTACCGTCCCAATTTAGGGTCACCTTGCCGCTGGTGGGACGGCTTGTATACTTTTTTTGATCAAAAATAGTTCACTAAGTACCCTATATTTATTATGCAACTTTGCTTTACATTTATATATAATTATGGTAGGGTATGAGATATATTTTTGTCTTGCTTCTTTTTTTCTTTTTTGCTAGTGTGAACATGCCTCTGTTTCTTGTATGTCTGCCATCTTAGACCTCAGTTCACATTGTCTGGTTTTTTGACTTGTTTGCATTCTGTGCAATTTAAGGGTGTGGCATGCCCTTTGTTGAGCTGATTGGTATATATGTAGCTTACCACGGGCCTAGGTGGTCTGGAGTTGGGACCCGGTCCTATTTGTCTACCCTTTTATATGCATTACTTCAACTTTGATATACAGTAAGGTTTTTAATATAGGCAGTATAGGTACCGTCCCAATTTAGGGTCACCTTGCCGCTGGTGGGACGGCTTGTATACTTTTTTTGATCAAAAATAGTTCACTAAGTACCCTATATTTATTATGCAACTTTGCTTTACATTTATATATAATTATGGTAGGGTATGAGATATATTTTTGTCTTGCTTCTTTTTTTCTTTTTTGCTAGTGTGAACATGCCTCTGTTTCTTGTATGTCTGCCATCTTAGACCTCAGTTCACATTGTCTGGTTTTTTGACTTGTTTGCATTCTGTGCAATTTAAGGGTGTGGCATGCCCTTTGTTGAGCTGATTGGTATATATGTAGCTTACCACGGGCCTAGGTGGTCTGGAGTTGGGACCCGGTCCTATTTGTCTACCCTTTTATATGCATTACTTCAACTTTGATATACAGTAAGGTTTTTAATATAGGCAGTATAGGTACCGTCCCAATTTAGGGTCACCTTGCCGCTGGTGGGACGGCTTGTATACTTTTTTTGATCAAAAATAGTTCACTAAGTACCCTATATTTATTATGCAACTTTGCTTTACATTTATATATAATTATGGTAGGGTATGAGATATATTTTTGTCTTGCTTCCTTTTTTTCTTTTTTGCTAGTGTGAACATGCCTCTGTTTCTTGTATGTCTGCCATCTTAGACCTCAGTTCACATTGTCTGGTTTTTTGACTTGTTTGCATTCTGTGCAATTTAAGGGTGTGGCATGCCCTTTGTTGAGCTGATTGGTATATATGTAGCTTACCACGGGCCTAGGTGGTCTGGAGTTGGGACCCGGTCCTATTTGTCTACCCTTTTATATGCATTACTTCAACTTTGATATACAGTAAGGTTTTTAATATAGGCAGTATAGGTACCGTCCCAATTTAGGGTCACCTTGCCGCTGGTGGGACGGCTTGTATACTTTTTTTGATCAAAAATAGTTCACTAAGTACCCTATATTTATTATGCAACTTTGCTTTACATTTATATATAATTATGGTAGGGTATGAGATATATTTTTGTCTTGCTTCTTTTTTTCTTTTTTGCTAGTGTGAACATGCCTCTGTTTCTTGTATGTCTGCCATCTTAGACCTCAGTTCACATTGTCTGGTTTTTTGACTTGTTTGCATTCTGTGCAATTTAAGGGTGTGGCATGCCCTTAGTTGAGCTGATTGGTATATATGTAGCTTACCACGGGCCTAGGTGGTCTGGAGTTGGGACCCGGTCCTATTTGTCTACCCTTTTATATGCATTACTTCAACTTTGATATACAGTAAGGTTTTTAATATAGGCAGTATAGGTACCGTCCCAATTTAGGGTCACCTTGCCGCTGGTGGGACGGCTTGTATACTTTTTTTGATCAAAAATAGTTCACTAAGTACCCTATATTTATTATGCAACTTTGCTTTACATTTATATATAATTATGGTAGGGTATGAGATATATTTTTGTCTTGCTTCTTTTTTTCTTTTTTGCAACAGTGTGATGCAGCAGCAAAAAAGGCAAATACAATTCTGGGATGTATTAACAGAAGCATACAGTCTAGATCACGTGAAGTCATTATCGGTCTTTACTCCTCTTTGGTCAGACCTCATCTGGAATACTGTGTACAGTTTTGGGCACCACATTTTAAAAAAGACATAGACAAACTGGAGCAAGTTCAGAGAAGAGCGACCAGAATGGTGACTGGTCTGCAAACCATGTCCTATGAGGAACGGTTGCAGGATTTGGGAATGTTTAGCTTGCAAAAAAGAAGACTGAGAGGAGACTTAATAGCTGTCTACAAATATGTCAAGGGCTGTCACATTGTAGAAGGATCATCTTTATTCTCATTTGCACAAGGAAAGACTAGAAGCAATGGGATGAAACTAAAAGGGAGGAGACACAGATTAGATATTAGAAAAAACTTTTTGACAGTTAGGGTGATTAATGAGTGGAACAGGCTGCCACGAGAGGTGGTGAGTTCCCCTTCAATGGATGTCTTCAAACAGAGGCTGGAAAGACATCTGTCTGAGATGATTTAGTGAATCCTGCTTTGAGCAGGGGGTTGGACCAGGTGACCCAGGAGGTCCCTTTCAACTCTACCATTCTATGATTCTATGATTCTAAGTGGGCGATAAGGTGAGTAAGGGAGAAACAAGATGCTTCTTTGAGGACCTGATGGAGGGCAGTGAACAGAGGAGGAACCAGACACGTGGGTGATGAGGGAAGTATAGGAGAAAAAAGAGGCTTCTTTGAGAACCAGATGGAGGGCAGTGAGCAGAGAAGAGGCCAGACAGGTGAGCGATGAGGTAGGTATAAGTCTTTTTTTGTTTTTTAAACTTTGGCTTACCACCTACAATTTAGCAAAATTTGTTCATCTCTAGTATTATGTTTCCTCATATTATTTGTTTGTTCATACATACAGAATGTTTGTACTATACCACATCTCAAAATCTGGCTTGACTAAGGAATATAGTAATAAATGCATACTTGAATACTCATTGCTGACTTGCAGTTGTCCATGGTCTGATGATGAAATATTACTATGTGAAATAGTTGCTAATTGGTTGTAATCATAGCACAATTTATTTTCTGCAACTGCTACCATTAGACATCCTGTTAAATACATAAAACTACACTGTGATTTGCAAGCAAAGACTCATTTCTCAACGTCTGTTAACACTAGGACTACTGGACTCGTGACCCCGCCTAGAACTACTGAAAGGAGTCATTTTGACTCCCTGCTTGTTTTCGTTTATTTTTAGAGTTTCATTTGTGGTTATTTATTAATAATTATATTTTTTGTAATGTATTATTATTGTGAGATCCAACAGTAATGCTTTTGATTGTTTTTTTTCTGCTTTTCTTATTTTTCTACAGAAAATAACAATAATTATAATAGACGTTTTTCAAACATTTTTTTTTATTCAAGTGCACACATATAAACAACAACTGAAGAACAAAAAGCAGAGAAAATGTAGGTGGAGGAGCATAAAAATGAAAATATGGCGCAGAATTCACCTTCTAAACATTTGGTGTTTCGCATTTTAGGCATTGCCTTTGATTTATGGCAGTACATTGCCCACACAAAGACTTACCACAAGTCTTACAATTTCCGACAGATCTATTTTTCTTGCACTTTTCTTTGATCTGGCAAAATTTTGTTTGAACCATCACTTCTGAGCATGTAGAAACTTGGGACGTGGAACCCTTTTCCCTATCTGTGACATAAGGACCACTCAACTCTCTCACAAGCGTTTGCAAAAATGCCTTGCGTGACATTTTTTGGTGGGTAATCTCCTTGAATATTATCCATGCATTTATACCCGCAAAGTCTAAGGCATTTTCAAATGCATGAACAGGCCATCTCCTTGTGCATGTTCGTGTGGTATATTTTCGTGCCATCTGATCCACTACATCTACTCCATATTTTGTTTCATTGTAAAACTTTACCGTTTCTGGAGTTTTTTTAGCGGAATCAGACGCAACAACAACATCTGGATGGACGGAACTCAAAATGACAACATTTTTGTTGGGCTTTCCTTGATATATTGTAAGTGTAAAATTGTCTTCATTTCTAAACACTTTAGTGTTGTACAATTCCTCTTTCATGGATTTTATTTCTTTAGGCACTTCTCGCCTTATCTTGTTCAGTGTTCCCACGATGGTTGTTCCTTTGCTTTTTAGCTGTTTAGCTAATTTTACTGAAGTAAAATAATTATCGGTTGTAACATTGCGACCTTTTTTCAAAAACGGGTCCAATAACTTCATTACCACATGGTCAGCTAAACGGTCCTCAGCACGGCGTGTGTCATCTTTGCCTAGATAAGGGAAGCCATTTGCCAGATATTTGCTCCTCTTATCAACAGCTAGCCAATATTTGTGGCCATATTTATCTGGTTTGGAAGGCATGTACTGCGTGAATGGACACCTAGTTTTGCTTGGGAAAAGTTGCTCATCCACCATTATGTATGGGCCAGGTTTGTAACACGCAATACAATTTTCAATAAACCTGTCCCACACAGTAGAAAATAGAGCAAACTTGTCCGTTTGCAGTCTCTCCGATCGAGTAGATTTCTCATCAAATCTGAGAAACCTCATAATTTCAACAAAGCGGTCCCTAGACATTGTCGCTTTGCAAAACGGTATTCCCCAGTCATTACACCAAATACTGCTAATCGAGTGACGGTTCGTGCCAGATATTCCACGAGCATAGAATATCGCAATGAATGCATCTAGCTCCTCATCAGATAGAGTTTGTTCAGCATTACACAGTAATACAAGCAGGTAAAACACAAGGAAAATGTGAAAAGTTGACATGTAAATTGAACTACATCTATATGAACATCAGGGTAAATAAGACAGAGTGAAAAAATTATGCACAAAACTTTATAGCAACATTTAGTGACAAAAGGACCTCAAAATATAGTAGGGAGTCAAAATGACTCCCTTCAGTAGTTCTTGGTAAATTTTGAAAAAAACGCGCAAATTTTTCACCAAAATTATTTATTCTCACAAAATCTTTTTTCACATCATATTTGAGGAAAAGTCACCAAGTTTCAAGCCGGAATTCTGAAAAATGTAGTCACAGAAGAGAAATAAAAAACGAAAGGAGTCAAAATGACTCCATCAGTAGTTCTAGTGTTAAAATCAACTCCATAAAGGACCTTCCATTTGGTCCAAGGTTTCATTTTCTGCTCTGCCACATAATGCATTCGATAGTTTAGGTGTTTGCTCTTGCACTAATAATGCCTGATGAACAATTATTTTGGGCATCAATTTCACACCCGATTTAAATTATTTTTGCATTTGCACAAGTAGATATAATTTTAAAAAGCTTTAAAACTAAAAATATATTTTTATTCATATGTGCAGAAAAGTAAACTGATTATCAAGTTACTAAGCTATATAAATGAAGCATTTATCTTTGACGTTTCTGGAAATTTAATTTATAATAAGGAGAATGTGTAATAACGAGTCTCTCATTTCATTTTCAACACAGTTGGGTTCTGTCATCTTTTACCAGTTCCTCATTCTGTTCACAATTCCATATTCCATAAATAGGCTGTTGAGTGCAGGACATGCAAATCCCATTTTATGATTTCAGAATATTTCCCCTGGTATATGCCCAGCATGACTTGGCAACCAAAATGCTGAACTGTCGTTAGTGAATATAATCGTTAATGTTCTGTCCTTGTACAGTGTAAGACAATCAAATGTAATCATCAGATAGCTATAGGTGGCCAAGCTTCTTGTACAGTTGTAAATGGGTTTTAGTTTTTATTATGCATTGATAAAGGAATAAATCTCAAACCCTTTGCTACACATTCTACAAACTTGATGTTTCACGTGTGCGAAGATTGCATGATTTGATATGTTACTTAAAAGGGCTGTCCGATTAGAGGATTGATGACCAGTGCTGAGCGATAACTTCCGATATCGGGAATCATAGAATCATAGAATCATAGAATGGTAGAGTTGGAAGGGACCTCCTGGGTCATCTGGTCCAACCCCCTGCTCAAAGCAGGATTCACTAGATCATCTCAGACAGATGTCTGTCCAGCCTCTGTTTGAAGACGTCCATTGAAGGGGAACTCACCACCTCTCGTGGCAGCCTGTTCCACTCATTAATCACCCTAACTGTCAAAAAGTTTTTTCTAATATCTAATCTGTGTCTCCTCCCATTTAGTTTCATCCCATGGCTTCTAGTCTTTCCTTGTGCAAATGAGAATAAAGATGATCCTTCTACAATGTGACAGCCCTTGACATATTTGTAGACAGCTATTAAGTCTCCTCTCAGTCTTCTTTTTTGCAAGCTAAACATTCCCAAATCCTGCAACCGTTCCTCATAGGACATGGTTTGCAGACCAGTCACCATTCTGGTCGCTCTTCTCTGAACTTGCTCCAGTTTGTCTATGTCTTTTTTAAAATGTGGTGCCCAAAACTGTACACAGTATTCCAGATGAGATCTGACCAAAGAGGAGTAAAGACCGATAATGACTTCACGTGATCTAGACTGTATGCTTCTGTTAATACATCCCAGAATTGTATTTGCCTTTTTTGCTGCTGCATCACACTGTTGACTCATGTTCAGTCTATGATCTATTAGTATACCTAAGTCTTTTTCACATGTACTGTTGCTTAGCTCTATTCCTCCCATTCTGTATATGCTTTTTTCATTTTTATTGCCCAGATGTAGTACTTTGCATTTTTCCCTGTTAAAAACCATTCTGTTGGTTGCTGCCCACTGCTCCAGTTTATTTAGGTCTTTTTGAATCCTCTCTCTCTCTTCTCTAGTATTAGCTATCCCTCCTAGCTTTGTGTCATCAGCAAATTTAATCAGTTTACCCTCAATTCCTTCATCTAAATCATTGATAAAGATGTTGAACAATACAGGTCCCAGGACGGAGCCCTGTGGTACCCCACTTGAGACATTCATCCAGCTGGATGTGAAGCCATTTACAACCACCCTTTGAGTCCGATCACTAAGCCAGTTATGAATCCACCTAACAGTTGCCTGGTCCATTGCATACTTGGTCATTTTTTCAATAAGGATGGTGTGAGATACTTTGACAAATGCTTTGCTGAAGTCAAGATATACTATATCTACAGCATTTCCCTGATCCACCCAGTCAGTGATTCTGTCATAGAAGGAAATTAAGTTAGTCTGACATGACTTGTTAGTTACAAACCCATGCTGACTCTGGTTAATCACTTCATTCTTATCCATGTACTTACATACATGTTGTTTAATAATTTGTTCAAAGATCTTTCCTGGTATAGAAGTCAGACTCACTGGCCTATAGTTCCCTGGGTCCACCTTCTTCCCCTTTTTGAAGATAGGAACAACATTTGCTCTTCTCCAGTCTTCTGGGACTTCTCCAGTTCTCCAAGAATTTTCAAAGATTATGGAGAGTGGTTCTAAAATTTCTTCTACGATCTCCTTCAGTACTCTGGGGTGTAATTCATCTGGACCTGGAGACTTGAACTCATTTATGTTAGCTAAATATTCCCTCACAATCTTTCTGTTTACAGATAACTTGGATTCCTCTATTCCTTTAAAAGGACAGTGAAGATCAGTTGATGTTACATTTTCTTTCTGAGAGAAAACAGATGCAAAATAGGAATTAAAAAGTTCGGCCTTCTCAACATCCTCTCTTACCATTTCTCCATTTTCATCCTGTAAAAATCCTATAGCATCTTTGACTTTTCTTTTACTTTTGACATACCCCCAAAATCCTTTTTTATTGCTTTTGACATCTCTTGCAAGCCTTAATTCATTGTCAGCTTTAGCTAACCTGATACGTGCCCTGCAGGATCTGCAGACTGCATTATAATCTTCTTTAGATATGCCTCCCTCTTTCCATTTAATAAACATTTCTTTCTTTCTTTTTAGCATGTGTTTAAGTTCTGTGTTCATCCATCCTGGTTTCCTTAAATGCTTCCCATTCTTCCTACTTTTCGGGATTGTTAACGATTGTGCTTTGAGAATCTCATTTTTAAAAATTTCCCATCCTTCCTGGACATTTTTGTCCTTAAGGACATCCAGCCATTGGATCCCTCCTATTCTCTTTCTGAGTCTCTTAAAATCTGCCTTTCTAAAATCTAACCTTGAAGTTTGAATCTTCACATGTCTTCCTCCTCTAGTTATCCAAAATTCTATAATAGCATGATCGCTGCCTCCTAGGGTCCCAGCCACCTTTACCTCCTCAACCATTTCCTCCCTGTTTATAAGGATTAGATCCAAAGTAGCAGATCCCCTTGTTTTCTCCCCTACCTTTTGGAAGATAAAGTTGTCAGCAAGAGAGGATAAGAATTTGCTTGACCTGTTAGTTTTACTTGAGAGAGATTCCCAACAAATGTCTGGATAGTTGAAATCTCCCATGACCACTACGTCATATTTTTTGGAGAACTTGGTCATTTGATACATAATGAGTTCATCCATATCTTCAGCTTGCCCAGGTGGCCTGTAGTAAATGCCTACAATGGTGTCCTTTCCGTTGTTCTCTCCTTGTATTCTTACCCAAACAGTTTCCACAGAACTCCCAGTCTCTGAAGCTTCAATCTCTGTGCAGATATACGCTTTTCTAACATACAATGCAACACCTCCTCCTCGTTTATCAAGTCTGTTTCTTGCAAATAAGTTGCATCCTTTTAGCCTTTTATTCCAATCATGTGTATCGTCCCACCAAGTTTCAGTGATTCCAATGACATCATATTCCTTTTCCTGCATTAGTAGTTCCAATTCTCCTTGTTTGTTGCCCATGCTTTGTGGATTTGTATAAAAACATTTTAGTTTGTGATTGGTTTCTCTTCCTCCCATTTTTTTATTATTTAAATTGTTTTGTCTTTGTTCTTCTTTTCCACTTCCAGTAGCAGAGATCTCAATAGTATTTGTCAGCTGTATGGCTTTTTCTGGCCTTTTGCTTCGCTTCCCACATTGTTCTAGTTTAAAGCTCTTCTGATGAGTGTAGCAAGGCAACTTCCAAATACATGTTTTCCAGTCTTCGTAAGGTGCACCCCATCTCTAGCAAGTAGTCCATCGTATAGGTAATTCATTCCGTGATCCAGAAATCCAAATCCTTGTTGACGGCACCATCGACGTAGCCAGTTGTTCACCTGTAGAATCTTATTCCACCACATTGTTCCATGGCCATCCACTGGGAGGATGGATGAGAAGACCACCTGCGCTCCCAATTCTTTCACTTTCTTGCCTAAGTCTTCAAAGTCACTGCAGATGGTTTCCAGGTCCTTTCTTGCGGTGTCATTTGTCCCCACATGTATTAGCAGGAATGGGTAGTGATCTGTAGGTCTGAAAAGTCTTGATATCCTGTCAGACACATCTTTAATTTTTGTATTTCTTCATGGTTCTCCTGCGTGAGAGCCTGGTACTGGTTCCTGAGCAGTATGGGTGCTGACTGCTTCTCGATCCTCCTGCTTCTGTGGTTCACATGCTTCCATTCCTCTGTTTCGTCAGGTGCAGTTCGAATTTCTTCTCTTTCTGAATCATGAAGAGATAATTCTGCTCTGTCTAAGAACTCTTCACCTTCCTTAATGATTTTCAAGGTAGTTAACCTCTCTTCTAGATTTCGCAACTTTTCCTCCAACAGGGACACAAGCTTGCATTTCTGGCATGTGAAGTTTGGCTTTTCCACTGGCAAGTCTGTGAACATGTAGCAGGATATGCAGCTTACCAAATGGCTCCTGGACTCTTCCATGTTCTTATTGTTAATGTTCTGAAAACAGTGAAAAAAGCTTAAAAAAAAAAGCTTCAAAACCGGCGCGCGGTTTACCGATGTCCTCTTTTCAGTTCCAACAGCCAAAATCCAGTGTTCTTTGAGCTCGCGGAGACTCTTCACTTACCCCAAAATGCAGTGGGAATATGCAAATTATCTCCTCAGGACTCCTCCCCTGGGAAATATCGGATCGGATCGGATTGGATCGGACCAATTCCCAAAAAATATCGGATATCGCCGATTCCGATACCGAAACCAATGCTAGTCAATGGGACACAAATATCGGAATGAAAATAAATCCTTTCTTTCCTTGTAGGTTAATTCTACATGAAGGAAAACAACTAAGAATAATGTAGAATGTTTTACATGAAAAGCCGGCAATTCAGCCGCGGCATACACCGGTACCCGACAATTTAGAACAGAAAGAATAGAGCATCACACATAGATTAGATAGATAGAAACATGTCAGTCACATTTATAAGAAGTACAGTGACAGTGACAGGAGAATTCTCTGATGCTCACTGCAAGCGCAGGAGAATATTCCCACGCTGTCAGTGACATGCATCAGGTGCGCCGATTCCTTGGACATGACCTCGTCTCAACTGGATGCCGTTACAGCCAGACACTGAGGAGCGCAAGCATGCCTGCGCTTCTCAGTGTCTGTGGCATAGCAAGCTGGATGGCAGCTTTTGGCTGCGATCCAGCCTGTCATGTGAATGTAGCAGAGCTGGAGCCGTCCTGGGAACCATGGAAAGGTAAGGATGATGTTGGTTTATTATTTTACTTTCATTGCAGAAGACATTGGTTTCAGCTGGAATGGGCATGATGGTAAGTATGGTTTAAATTAGAACATTAAAAAATTGTGTGTTTATTTCAATTAAAGGACTTTATTCTGGGTGTTGTGCTTTTTTTAAATACTTTACTAGAAATTCATGGCGGTCATGTTTAATATTGGCATGACCCCATGAATTTCGGGCTTAGGGCCAGCTGATAATACCAAGCTGTCCATAACCCCTTTATTACCCAGTGAGCCACCGCACCAGGGCCCTGGATGAGTTGGTTACAGCGCCAGAAGATGGCGCTTCTATGAACGCGCCATTTTCTGGGGTGGTTGTGGACTGCAATTTGCAGCGGGGGGGCCCAGAAAGCTTGGGCCTCCCTGCACTGCAGATTCCAGCCCCCAGCTGCCTAGTTGTACCTGGCTGGACACAAAATAGGGCGAAGCCCCACGTATTTTTTTTTTAATTATTTCATGAAATTCATGAAATAATTTTAAAAAAAAAAGGGCTTCCCTATATTGTTGTGTCCGGCCAGATACAAATAGGCAGCTGGTGGTTGGGGGCAGCCCATTCCTGCCTGCTGTACCTGGCTGGACACAAAAATTCCCTCTTACCTCAAAGACACGGGAGCTTTTTTGAACTGCCTTTATGATATCGAGTGGCAAGAAGGGTTTAATTTAGTCTCAATTGACGTGGAGAATTTATACACCCGCATTCCTCAAGCACAGGGCATTACAGAGGTACTTCTAATTCTCGAGCGTCACTTATTGGATGGTAACCTTGTTAATTTCATTTGCCAGGGGTTGGACTTTGTCCTATCCAATAATGCTTTTAAATTTTGAGACAAGTGGTACAGACAGTGGAATGGTACCGCCATGGGCACGCCTGTCTCGTGTACATTCGCCAATTTATTTCTGGCTTGGCTAGAAAATGAGTTTATTACCTCTACTAATAATCCATTTTTAAAATTTATACTTACTTATCTACGTTATGTGGACAACGTGTTCATAGTCTGGATGGGGAAAAAAGAGGAATTTTTCGATTTCCTAGAATTTCTTAATACTTCGGATTTGTGTAATATGAGATTCACAGCCAAGTGGGGAGGAGAATCCATAGATTTTTTAGATGTAAAAATTCATGTGGATGACGGTAAAATTCTGACAGAGTGTTTTAAAAAATCAACTGCCACCAATTCCTTCCTGCGGTATGAATCAGCTCACCCTGGTCATACTAAGTGAGGGTTGCCATACAGCCAATTCCTCAGGTTGAGGAAAATCAACAACAGTGATGGGGGTTTTAAAAAAACAAGCAGAACTGATGGAAACCGATTTTTTGAATAGGGGGTACCCCAAAAAATTATTAAAGAAGGCCCTCCATAAGGCGTCTGTCCCCCCTAAAAATCAGCCTCCTAGACAGCAAAAGATAAGGAAGGATAATTCAGATAGGGTCATTTTTTCATTTAAGCATACTAACCTTGATAATGTGATCCAGGCAGCAATAAGGAAAAACTGGCATATGTTAGAGCAGGATAGGGTCCTACAGGAAAAGGCAAAAAATAAACCCCTGTTCGCATATGAAAGATGCCATAATCTTTCTGATTTACTTGTAAAAAATCGCCTATGCAAAATTCCTCATATGAACTGGCTGAAGAGAGATATTCCTCAGGGTATTTACAAATGTGGACACTGTTCCCACTGCTCACTGCGGTAAGTTTTTTTAATTGGGAAGCCTAAAGTGGCAAGTAAAGGATTTGATTACCTGTAATACTAACTATGTGGTCTACGTGATTTTCTGTCCCTGTAGATTTTTCTACATAGGGAAAACCATCAGACCCTTGCATGTGAGGTTTGGTGAGCTTTATAGATCGATTCGTTCAGGAAAAGGCTCTCCCCGCTTAGTTCAGCACATGAAAGAAGCTCATGGTAGCGACCCTAATAAATTACGCTTTGCTGGCCTCCTGAAGGTTAATCCGCCCCAAAACTGAGGTAATTACAATTTAGTTTTACTTCAAAAAGAAGCTAGGCTAATTCTGGACTCTAACGCACAAGGTCCGACAGGACTCAGTGATCACCTGGATTTATCTGTATTTATATGAGTTTTCATAAGTTTATTGTAACTGTGTATGTTTTGCATTGTGTTTTTAAACATTTTTGTATTTATGTGTTGTTTCACTTAATCAACACCTGTGCAGGTGGGTTGGCCGTACTGCCTCACTTTCAGGTATTTAACCAGAAGGCTTCGGCTGCTCACCAGTAGTGGACCCGTTGAAGCGCAGGGCTCGCATGAAACGGCAATTGTCCTCTTACCCCCGGACCCCAGAACCTGCACCACCACTCCGCATGTGTAATCCTGAATAAACAGGACTATTATCAGGCAACACTGTTGGTGAGTGCATTATCTGTTCCATTTCTATAGCTTTGACGGCTCAGGTTTCACTATATATGTAATTTGCACCACCTGGCTCGCATGCACACGGCTAGTGCCCTGTCTACGTGGTTTTCAGGCTAACACTCTTTCATATGCAGAGTGCAGCAATTAGTGCTCGACAATTGAAGGCTGCATAGTGTGACTGGTGTCTCACCATTTCTTTTCATATGCTGGACATAATAATTTTGATGGAAATCCAATTTTTCTTGCTGCATTTGGATGAATCTGCTGAATTTAAAATTTGGAAGATTTGCTCATATCTACAATGTGTGAATATGTTGAGAATGTTGTTAAGCAACAGAACAGACACAATTAATTTTCAGGGGTTTATATGATAAACTAACATACAGTCCCCAGTGTAGTATAGAGAGATTGTTGAGTAGATTCATATTTGTATTGGTTAAGGTAAGCATACTGTATGTTTGTATGTTTTATAATTGATTATATATTCCAGTCCTCAGTACAATTTTGCTTTCGAAACTGATTTGTTTAAACAAAACATATCCACATATGTATACAGTATTTTATGAAAACAGCTGATTGTCACTCTTCAGGGAATATGTCCTATTCATTGTTATGAGAATACCTATTGCCTTAGTAGATCTGATTGCAGTAATCAAATGATATATTGAAAAAAATAGTGTGGATGTGAGCTAAGAAAGATCTGCTCAGTTCCCTAAACTTGACCTATATGGGAGCATGAGCAGGTCAATTTGGTAACATTGTAGCACCATTTCAGACTCATATCTGTTTTGGTGGTAATATATACCAGGATACCGCATGTATCCCATGAGAACTTAGAGGTGAAACAGATGGAGTGGACGAGAAAGTTAAAGGATGCAACATAAAATGCAACATGAAAAGTTGTTGAGGGCATCAGATAGCACTAGGATAATTATAGTGCTGTAAAAGAACAGCAGATTCCTGCAGATGATTGTGAGTCATGAAGAGACAAGAAGCTTACTAACAAATTCCACTTGTAGGTTTAAACATATCTTTTAGGGTTTCTTCCAGCAAGAGAGTCAAGAGAGCAATGCAGCAGAGTTTACCGAGTCAAACTTTGTAAGCAAGAAATAAATATATCAGCTAATTCTGAAATTAAAACTTTCCACACAATATATAGAAAAGGCTAAACTTAATATTGCTGGTAATAAAATGTCTTAGCAATTTATTGAAATCGGTTAAAGGTGTTTAGAGTTGGAAAACAAAGAGAAGGAAATACTGGATTGATCTAAAAAGATAAATTAATAAGCAGGAAGAATGAATTGCTTATTTAAAATTGAGATCGAAGTTCTAGCAAGTAGGTGAAGACAAAGAGATATAAGACTGTGACTCTACTCAAGACCCCCCCCCACTTTCCACACTTATAGAAAGATACGCGCCATTAACACCCAGAAATTTATGAAAAAGTTGCAATCATCATTGGCCCCAATCTCCTCCCTCTCATGTCCTGACTCTTCACTGAAGCTTTATAACGAAACATTGCAATATGCCCTGGATGAAGCCACACCTCCAACACAGAGAACAACTCGGCATAGACGGCGACAACCCTGGCACACACCTCAAACACGTCTTCTCCAGCGGTGTTCCAGGTGCACTGAAAGGTTGTGGAGAAAATCTAATCTGCCCGAAGATTTCCTCCATTTTAAATTTATGCTGGAAACATATAACTCTGCGCTTCACCTCTCCAAACAAACCTACTTTAACAACCTCATAATCTCACTTTCCAATAATCCTAAACGACTCTTTGACACATTTCATTCTCTCCTCAATCAAACAGCACAGGCCCCAATCACCAACCTCAGCGCTGACGATCTGGCCAATTATTTCAAAGAAAAAAATGACCATATCCGACAAGAAATTTTCTCCCAATCACCAAACGTTATGGATGCTCTCCCCCACCACATTGTATCTTGCTCACTTTCTGACTTCGAACCAGTCACGGAAGATGAAGTGATCAGGCTCCTTGCATCTTCTTGCCCTACCACCTGCATCAGTGACCCTATTACCTCACATCTCCTTCAGTCCCTTGCTCCAGCTGTCACCATTCACCTAACTAAAATTTTCAACCTCTCCCAATCATCTGGTATCTTTCCCTCTTCTTTTAAACATGCCAGCATACATCCATTACTTAAAAAACCATCCCTTGACCAGAACTGCACGGCCAACTACAGACCTGTTTCCAATCTTCCCTTTATCTCTAAACTCCTGAAACGCCTGGTCCATTCCCATCTAATCCGCTGTCTCTCAGACAACGCTCTTCTTGACCCTTTACAATCTGGTTTCCGCTCTTCACATTCTACTGAAACTGCCCTCACTAAAGTCTCTAATGATCTACTAACAGCTAAATCTAATGGTCACTACTCCCTGCTGATTCGCCTGGATCTCTCTAATGGTCACTACTTCCTGTAGTGTGTGCTTCAGCCACGTCTGGTTGTAGTGCACTTAGTGTGTGTCACTGCCTCATACATTGTCCTTTTTTGCCAATTCATAATTTTTCCTGATATCTCCTATTAGTGTGGTGGTTCCATCCGTCTTCAGCTAAATTGGTTCCAAACACACTATATAGGAGTAGTTAGAGGAGCCTTTCTGCAGCATTGTGCCCTGCAGCCCCAGCCAGATTAATATTAGCCTATTTTTTGTAGCCTCATCTATTGCATTGTAGGTTACCTTCCTACATTGTAATAGCTACAAAAAGTTTATGATACTATCGGTATTACATCTTTGGGCACATCCAGTGTCTTTTTGTGACAAAAAAAACCTAAATAAAGTTCACCAAACACTCCACTTTACAGTTGTGTAGGCCTCATTAGCTCATATTAAAGTCTAGTCCACACTTTAGAAAATTAGTGTTTCTTATACCTGTTAGCAGCTGTTCAGGAATAAGCACACTAAGCCCTTAGTACTTTTCTGCCTATCTTTACCAGTCTACCAAGATGAAGAAGGCAGGGAGTAAGGCATGTGGTCGTGGTCGTGGGCGTGGGCGTGGAGTTTCTGCAGGGAGAGGACGTGAGGATTCTGTGCCTGCAGGGAGAGGACGTGGTGATTCTGTGCCTGCTGCGGGCACCAGTGACTCAGCATCCCCCAGTTTTACCAGGGAACAGTCCTTTATGCGCAGCTTTGTAGGAGCTAGCCGTACCCCACTGCTGCGGGAGGACGAAATTGAAGCTGTTGTCGGATGGATGGCAGCTAACGCATCGACTTCAATTAGTTCCAGATCCTCTCAGGTCCTGAGCACTGAAGAGCACCCATCTGTCTCTTCACCACCTGCCAAATTGCCCAGGCAGTCAGAGAGCCCTGGACAGGAGCCATCTCTACTTCTGTTCTCTGAATCTCTTGGCTTGGAAAGAGGGGGCCAGCCAAGCAGAATTCGAGAATTTGAAGAAGAGGTAGCATGCAGTGATGCGCAACCGTTTTGTCTCTCTGAATCTGAAGACGCGGGTGGGCCAGTGCCTATGGTCAGCAGCACACCTCAGTACGCATCTGATGATGAGACTCAGGTGCCACTTTTTGGTGCGTACTGTGCTGTCAAGACTACCCAGGAGAAACAGTTGTTTGAAGAGGGTGGTGTAGATGATGAGGTCCTTGACCCATCATGGCATGAGGGACAGGAAGGTGGTGGGAGCAGCTCTGCGGAAGAGATTCACCGAACGGCCCAAAAAGGAGGGAGAGGGAGGGGGCAGACTTGGTTGCCTGTAGCCTCCACTTCGGCACCCATTAGGAGCATGGCTCTTCCAAAATCCAAAGCGGGCGCTCCCAAGACTTGCAGTGCCTGGTCCTTTTTTGACACAGTTGCAGATGACATTTGCTTTGTCAAATGCAAGCTGTGTAATCAGAAGGTCAAAAGAGGGAAAAGTGTCAGCAACCTCAATACCACAAATATGTGGAAACATGTACGGACCAAGCACGTGGTGGAGTTACAAAAACACACTGAAGACCTAGGCCAACCTACAGCGCCACCTACCATCTCTTCAGCTCGTGTTGTAGCCTCTTCCTCCAGCTCACACACAGCTGGTTCAGCTTCCTCACAGGATCGCCATGGAAGAATCTCTGGCACTGTTGGACAGAGACACAGTGTAATTCCACCCACAGCACCACTTTCCCTGTCATCCTCACACTCCCAGGCCAGTCTACAGCCATCGTTAGCACAGGCATGGGAGAAAAGGCGCCCATACTCGGCAAACCACCCCCGAGCACAGGCTCTGAATGCTGGCATTGCTAAACTACTGGCCCTTGAAATGCTATCATTCAGGCTGGTGGAGACTGACACCTTCCGTAACTTTATGACATTGGCAGTCCCACAATACAACGTGCCCAGCCGCTTTTATTTCAGCAGGCAAGCCGTCCCTGCCCTGTAACAGCATGTGGAGGGAAAAATTAAACATGCGCTACAAAACACCATCAGTAGCAAGGTCCACCTGACCACCGATGCGTGGACCAGTAAGCATGGACAGGGACGATACCTTTCCCTCACTTCCCATTGGGTAAATGTTGTGAAGCCGGGTACAGATCTTGAGAGTGGCGCTGTACGTGTTCTGCCAACTCCAAGGATTGCAGGAATCCAGTCTGTACACATTGACTTCTCCTAATACTCCAGTTCCTCTGAATCAGCGCTGCAGGAGCCGTCACAGTCTTCCTACACATTGACCCGTGAACGGTTACCTGTTATGATGACCGATATGAGCACAGCCGTGGCCAAACGTCAATAGGCCGTATTAAAATTCATTTTTTTGGGGAATCGAAGCCACACAGCTCAGGAGCTCTGGAATGCCATCAAGCAGCAGAGCGACGTGTGGTTTGTGCTAGCAAATCTCCAGCCAGGCATGGTAGTGTGTGACAATGGCCGGAATCTGGTGGCAGCTCTGGGCCTAGGCAACCTCACTCACATCCCTTGTCTGGCTCATGTGCTCAACTTGGTCGGGCAGAGTTTTTTGAGGGACTATCCGGATCTTGATGCACTGCTTCACAAGGTCCGAATAGAGTGCGCTCACTTGCGGCATTCCAGCAACGCAAGATCGCGCATTGCAGCTCTACAGCGCCGATTACGTCTTCCGGAACATCGCATCATATGTGACCTATCCACCAGGTAGAATTCAACGTTACATATGTTGGAGAGGTTGTGTGAGCCGCAGGCAGCAGTAATGGAGTACCAGCTGCAGCAGGCGCAAACAAGTCGCAGTGCGCGCCGTTCACACTTCACCACCACTGAGTGGGCCTCTATGAAGTACGTTTGCCACGTTTTGCGTGCCTTCGATTATTCCACGCGGATGGCGAGTGCAGATGATGCACTAGTCAGCATGACTATCCCCCTTATCTGCCTGCTTGAAAAAACACTGCAAGCACTAAGGGACGAGGTTTTGGAAGAGGTGGAGGATGAGGAGTCACAAATGCCATCTGCTACTCTACAGTCTGCGCAATGTGGTTCCTCACAAAGGCCTAGGCAGGGGACACTTTGTGAGGAGGATGAGGAGGAGTCAATGGAGGAGGAAGACATCTGTCCAGAGGAGGGAGGTACACAATGCTCTAGTAGTCAGTATCTAGAGCGAGGGTGGGGTGATGCAGAGCAGGCAGAGATCACGCCTCAAGCAGGGGACAGCGTTTCTTGGCCAGTTGGCAGTCTGAAGCACATGGTTGATTTCATGCTGCAGTGCCTGAGAAACTACCGCCGTATCGCCCACATTCTCAACACGGCTGATTATTGGGTGTCCACCCTCCTAGATCCTCGCTACCGGGACAACTTACAAAGCCTCATAACACCGTTGAACCGGGAGCATAAAATGCGGGCGTACCAAGACGCACTGGTGCATTCCATCATGTTCTCCATTCCAACCGAGAACAGTGCTGCTAGTGCTTTACAAAGCAGCTCAGTGCGTCGAGGCAGTGGAGGAAGCTCTGCACAAAGAGGGAGCAGAAGCAGCGCCTCAGCACAAGGCAAGACCAGTATGACCCAAATGTGGCAAAGTTTTGTGTCCCCGCCACCACAAATGTCTACACCATCACAGACGGCTCCAGTCAGCAGGAGGCAACGTTTCCGTCAGATGGTGACAGACTACATGTCTTGCCCTCTCAGTGTACTCCCAGATGGCTCTTCTCCCTTCAAGTTTTGGGTCTGTAAGCTGGATACATGGCCAGAGCTTAGCCAGTATGCATTGGAGATGCTAGCTTGCCCTGCTGCTAGTGTATTATCGGAGCGCATCTTTAGTGCCGCAGGTGGTGTACTAACAGACCGTCGCATGCGATTATCCTCCGATAACGTTGACCGGCTTACTTTTCTCAAAATGAACAAGGCCTGGATCTCGCATGAATTTGCCAGTCCTCTTCCAGAATAAATAATTGGTTGGCAACAGTATCCAGGTCTCCTGTTGTGTTCATGTTTCTACCACCTGAACTGTAATCCCTGAGCTCCAACACCACCAGTTGCTGCTCAGAAGTGCTGTCTGCACAGTCAACACTTGCTGCTGTGTTATTGAGGTTCAGTAACGTCAGCTGTTCCCCTGCTGTGCGGACGGCACTTTCTCCTGCTCTGTCCACATTCACACTACTACAGATTTTAAAGTTGCTCCAATTACACCTCTGGCTCCTCTGTTTTCAGCATTATCCCTGAGCTCCAACACCGCCAGTTGGCGCTGGGAAGTGCTGTCTGCACAGTCAACACTTGCTGCCATGTTATTGGGGTTCAGTAACGTCAGCTGTTCCTCTGCTGTGCGGACGGCAATTTCTCCTGCTCTGTCCTCATTCATACTACTACAGATTTTAAAGTTGCTCCAATTACACCTCTGGCTCCTCTGTTTTCAGTATTATCCCTGATCTCCAACACTGCCAGTTGGCGCTCAGAAGTGTTGTCTGCACAGTCAACACTTGCTGCCGTTTTATTGGGGTTCAGTAACGTCAGCTGTTCCCCTGCTGTGCAGATGGAAATTTCTCCTGCTCTGTCCATATTCACACTACTACAGATTTTAAAGTTGCTCCAATTACTCCTCTCGCTCCTCTGTTTTCAGTATTATCCCTGAGCTCCAACACCGCCAGTTGGCGCTCAGAAGTGCTGTCTGCACAGTCAACACTTGCTGCCGTGTTATTGGGGTTCAGTAACGTCAGCTGTTCCCCTGCTGTGCGGACGGCAATTTCTCCTGCTCTTTCCACATTCACACTACTACAGATTTTAAAGTTGCTCCAATTACACCTCTGGCTCCTCTGTTTTCAGTATTATCCCTGAGCTCCGACACCGCCAGTTGGCGCTCGGAAGTGCTGTCTGCACAGTCAACACTTGCTGCCGTGTTATTGGGGTTCAGTAACGTCAGCTGTTCCCCTGCTGTGCTGACGGCAATTTCTCCTGCTCTGTCCTCATTCAAACTACTACAGATTTTAAAGTTGCTCAAATTACATCTCTGGCTCCTCTGTTTTCAGTATTATCCCTGAGCTCCAACACCGCCAGTTGGCGCTCAGAAGTGCTGTCTGCACAGTCAACACTTGCTGCCGTGTTATTGGGGTTCAGTAACGTCAGCTGGTCCCCTGCTGTGCGGACGGCAATTTCTCTTGCTCTGTCCACATTCACACTACTACAGATTTTAAAGTTGCTCCAATTACACCTCTGGCTCCTCTGTTTTTAGTATTTACCCTGGGCTCCAATACCGCTAGTTGCTGCTCAGAAGTGCCGTCTGCACAGTCAACGCTTGCTCCAGTGTTATTGGGGTTCAGTAACGTCAGCTGATCCCCAGCTGTGTGTCCGGCAAATTCTCCTGCTTTGTCCACATCCACTGTACTACTGATTAGTGTTGAGCCACCCCCATAGTGTTCATGTTCGGTTCGGTTCGTCGAACACCGGGATGTTCGAGGAACTGTTCGTCGAACACCTTAGAACACCGTCGAACACCGTTAAAACCAATGGCAGGCAAACAAAAACACATAGAAAACACCTTCAGAGGTGTCCAAAAGCTGACAAACTGCTCAGAAGACACTCTCTTTAAAAAAGCCGGCCGGCAAATTCAGCAGCGGCATACACCGGTACCCGACAATTTAGACAAGAAGGAATAGAGCATCACACATAGATTAGATAGATAGAAACATGTCAGTCACACATATAAGAAGCACAGTAACAGTGTTGGTTACTGCACTTGTCATTTAGTGTAAAGGATTTATTAAAAAAAAATATTAGTGTTTTCATGCACCGTCTCTTTAAAAAAGCCGGCAGGCAATTCAGCAGCGGTACCCGACAATTTATAACAGAAAGAATAGAGCTTCACACATAGATTAGATAGATAGAAACATGTCAGTCACATATATAATAAGTACAGTGACAGTGTTGCTTACTGTACTTGTCATTTAGTGTAAAGGATTTATTTAAAAAAATATTAGTGTTTTCATGCACCGTCTCTTTAAAAAAGCCGGCAGGCAATTCAGCAGCGGTACCCGACAATTTATAACAGAAAGAATAGAGCATCACACATAGATTAGATAGATAGAAACATGTCAGTCACATATATAAGAAGAACAGTGATAGTGTTGGTTACTGTACTTGTCATTTAGTGTTAAAATAAAGGATTTAGTAAAAAAAAATTAGCGTGGGGTTCCACGTAATTTTAGTCTCTAGCGGAGGTTAAGCAGATGGCTGGGGCAGATGTTTGAAGCCTGGGAAGGGGGTAATACCCACGGAGCTTCCCAGGCTACTAATAACAGCCCCCAGCTGAATACCTAGCCTTTACTAGCTATTAAAATGGGGGACCCCCCAAAAAAATTACGTGGGGTCCCCCCTATTTTAATAGCTAGCAAAGGCTAGGCAGACAGCTGGGGGCTGATATTAATAGCTCAGGAAGGGTGCCATGAATATTGGCCCCCTCCCAGGCTAGAAACACCAGCCGTCAGCCGCCCCAAAAATGGCGCATCCATAGGATGCGCCAATTCTGGCACTTAGCCTCGCTCTTCCCACTGCCCTGTAGCGGTGGCAGTGGGGTAATAGGGCTGGGGTTGATGTCAGCTTATAATGCCAGCAGGCATCAAGCCCAGGTTAGTAATGGAGAGGCGTCTATAAGACACCCCCATTACTAACCCCATAGTGAAAGTTAAAAAAAACACAAACACCCAGAATAAAGTCCTTTAATTGAAATAAACACACAATTCTTTATTGTTCTAAATTAAACCATACTTACCGTCACGCCCATTCCAGCTGAAGCCAACGATCTCCTGCAATAAAAATAAAATAATAAACCAACATCATCCTTACCTTTCAATGGTTCCCAAGACAGCTCCAGCTCTGCTACATCGAGATGACAACCCGCAGACACTGAGAAGAGCAGGCTTGCTTCGCTCCTCAGTGTCTCGCTGTGACGGCATCCAGATGAGCCGAGGTCATGTCCAATGAACTCGGCTCACCTCATGCACGTCACTGACAGCGTGGGAAAATTCTCCTGCACTCAGCGCTTCAGCGTGGGAGAGTTCATTGGACATGACCTCGGCTCATCTGGATGCCCTCACAGAGAGACACTGAGGAGCGCAAGCATGCCTGCTCTTCTCAGTGTCTGCGGGATGACAGGCTGGATGGCAGCGTTCTGCTGCGGTCCAGCCAGTCATCTCGATGTAGCAGAGCTGAAGCTGTCATGGGAACCATGGAAAGGTAAGGATGATGTTGGTTTATTATTTTTCTTTTATTTCAGGAGATCGTTGGCTTCAGCTGGAATGGGCGTGATGGTAAGTATGGTTTAATTTAGAACAATAAAGAATTGTGTGTTTATTTCAATTAAAGGACTTTATTCTGGGTGTTGTGTTTTTTTTAAATACTTTACTAGAAATTCATGGTGGTCATGTCTAATACTGGCGTGACCCCATGAATTTCGGGCTTAGGGCCAGCTGATAATACCAAGCTGGCCCTAACCCCTTTATTACCCAGTGAGCCACCGCACCAGGGCCCTGGATGAGTTGGGTACAGCGCCAGAAGATGGCGCTTCTATGATCGCGCCATTTTCCGGGGTGGCTGCGGACTGCAATTTGCAGCGGGGGGGGGGCCCAGAAAGCTTGGGCCTCCCTGCGCTGCAGATTCCAGCCCCCAGCTGCCTAGTTGTACCTGGCTGGACACAAAAATAGGGCGAAGCCCCACGTATTTTTTTTTAAATTATTTCATGAAATTCATGAAATAATTAAGAAAAAAAGGCCTTCTCTATATTGTTGTGTCCGGCCAGGTACAAATAGGCAGCTAGTGGTTGCGGGCAGCCCGTTCCTGCCTGCTGTACCTGGCTGGACCCAAATATAGTGCGAAGCTCCACGTCAATTTTTTTTAATTATTTCATGAAATTTATGAAATAATTAAGAAAAAAAGGCCTTCCCTATATTGTTGTGTCCGGCCACGTACAAATAGGCAGCTGGTGGTTGGGGGCAGCCCGTTCCTGCCTGCTGTACCTGGCTGGACACAAATATAGTGCGAAGCCCCACTTCAATTTTTTTAAATTATTTCAGGATATTCATGAAATAATTAAAAAAAAATTGACGTGGGGCTTCGCACTATACTTGTGTCCAGTCAGGTGCAGCAGGCAGGAACGGTCTGCCCCCAACCACCAGCTGTCTATTTGTACCTGGCTGGACACAACAATATAGGGAAGCCCTTTTTTTTTAAATTATTTCATGAAATAATTTAAAAAAAATTGACGTGGGGCTTCGCACTATATTTGTGTCCAGCCAGGTACAGCAGGCAGGAACGGGCTGCCCCCAACCAACAGCTGCCTATTTGTACCTGGCCAGACACAACAATGTAGGGAAGCCCTTTTTTTCTTAATTATTTCATGAAATAATTTAAAGAAAATTGAAGTGGGGCTTCGGCCTGTTTTTGTGTCCAGCCAGGTACAACTAGGCAGCTGGGGGCTGGAATCCGCAGCGCAGGGAGGACCAAGCTTTCTGGGCCACCCCCGCTGCAAATTGCAGTCCGCAGCCACCCCGGAAAATGGCGCGTTCATAGAAGCGCCATCTTCTGGCGCTGTACCCAACTCATCCAGGGCCCTGGTGCGGTGGCTCACTGGGTAATAAAGGGGATAGGGCCACCTTGGCATTATCAGCTGGCCCTAAGCCCGAAATTCATGGGGTCACGCCAATATTAGACATGACCACCATGAATTTCTAGTAAAGTATTTAAAAAAAACACAACACCAAGAAAAAAGTCCTTTAATTGAAATAAACACACAATTCTTTATTGTTCTAAATTAAACCATACTTACCGTCACGCCCATTCCAGTTGAAGCCAACGATCTCCTGAAATAAAAGAAAAATAATAAAGCAACATCATCCTTACCTTTCCATGGTTCCCATGACAGCTTCAGCTCTGCTACATCGAGATGACAGGCTGGACCGCAACAGAACGCTGCCATCCAGCCTGTCATCCCGAAGACACTGAGAAGTGCAGGCTTGCTTGCGCTCCACTGTGTTTCTCTGTGAGGGCATCCAGATGAGCCGAGTTAATGTCCAATGAACTCGGCTCACCTCATGCACGTCACTGACAGCGTGGGAAAATTCTCCTGCACTCAGCGCTTCAGCGTGGGAGAATTCTCACGCTGAAGCGCTGAGTGCAGGAGAATTTTCCCACGCTGTCAGTGACGTGCATGAGGTGAACTGAGTTCATTGGACATGAGCTCACCTCATGCACGTCACTGACAGCGTGGGAGAATTCTCCTGCACTCAGCGCTTCAGCGTGAGAATTTTCCCACGCTGTCAGTGACGTGCATGAGGTGTGCCGAGTTCATTGGACATGAACTCGGCTCATCTGGATGCCATCACAGAGAGACGCTGAGGAGCGCAAGCAAGCCTGCGCTTCTCAGTGTCTGCGGGATGACAGGCTGGATGGCAGCTTTCTGCTGCGGTCCAGCCTGTCATCTCGATGTAGCAGAGCTGAAGCTGTCGTGGGAACCATGGAAAGGTAAGGATTATGTTGCTTTATTATTTTTCTTTTATTGCAGGGGATCGTTGGCTTCAGCTGGAATGGGCGTGATTGTAACTATGGTTTAATTTAGAACAATAAAAAATTGTGTCTTTATTTCAATTAAAGGACTTTATTCTGGGTGTTTGTGTTTTTTTTTAACTTTGACTACGGGGTTAGTAATGGGGGTGTCTTATAGACGACTCTCCATTACTAACCTGGGCTTGATGTCAGCTGGCTTTATAAGCTGACATCAACCCCAGCCCTATTACCCCACTGCCACCGCTACAGGGCAGTGGGAAGAGCGAGGCTAAGTGCCAGAATTGGCGCATCCTATGGATGTGCCATTTCTGGGGCGGCTGACGGCTGGTGTTTCTAGCCTGGGAGGGGGCCAATATTCATGGCACCCTTCCTGGGCTATTAATATCAGCACCCAGCTGTCTGCCTAGCCTTTGCTAGCTATTAAAATAGGGGGGACCCCACGTCAATTTTTTGGGGGGTCCCCCATTTTAATAGCTAGTAAAGGCTAGGCATTCAGCTGGGGGCTGATATTATTAGCCTGGGAAGCTCCGTGGGTATTACCCCTTCCCAGGCTTCAAATATCTGCCCCAGCTGTCTGCTTAATCTCCGCTAGAGCCTAAAATTACGGGGAACCCCACGCCAATTTTTTTTTAAATAAATCCTTTATTTTAACACTAAATGACAAGTACAGTAATCAACACTGTCACTGTACTTCATATATATGTGACTGACATGTTTCTATTCTAAATTGTCGGGTACCCTGCTGAATTGCCGGCCGGCTTTTTTAAAGAGACGGTGCATGAAAACACTAATATTTTTTTTAATAAATCCTTTACACTAAATGGCAAGTACAGTAATCAACACTGTCACTGTACTTCTTATATGTGTGACTGACATGTTTCTATCTATCTAATCTATGTGTGAAGCTCTATTCTTTCTGTTATAAATTGTCGCGTACCGCTGCTGAATTGCCGGCCGGCTTTTTTAAAGAGACGGTGCATGAAAACACTAATATATTTTTTTAATAAATCCTTTACACTAAATGACAAGTACAGTAAGCAACACTGTCACTGAACTTCTTATATATGTGACTGACATGTTTCTATCTATCTAATCTATGTGTGAAGCTCTATTCTTTCGGTTCAAAATTGTCGGGTACCGGTGTACGCCGCTGCTGAATTGCCGGCTTTTCATGTTTCACTGTGAGCACAGTTCCCATCGATTTGGGCAATCACTCTAATGCCACAACCACCATGGCTGTAGCATTACAGTGAGTGGCAGACAATCCCTGCATGATTGGTGCTCTAAATAGCGCCAGACATGCAGGACACTCTTTTGGTGCACGAACAGTTATCGAACATAACCTCGAACAGCCGAATTTTTTGCAAATCGTTCGGGTTCGTCGAACAACTCGAACACCGCCCAAAACAGCTCGAATTTGAGATTGGCGAACAGTTCTAGTCGAACACCGCTCATCTCTACTACTGATTTAAAACTTGCTCCAATTACACCTCTGGCTCCTCTGTTTTTAGTATTTACCCAGGGCTCCAATACCGCTAGTTGCTGCTCAGAAGTGCCGTCTGCACAGTCAACGCTTGCTCCAGTGTTATTGGGGTTCAGTAACGTCAGCTGATCCCCAGCTGTGTGCCCGGCAAATTTTCCTGCTTTGTCCACATCCACTGTTCTACTGATTTAAAACTTGCTCCAATTACACCTCTATCTCCTCTGTTTTTAGTATTTACCCTGGGCTTCAATACCGCCAGTTGCTGCTCAGAAGTGCCGTCTGCACAGTCAACGCTTGCTCCAGTGTTATTGGGGTTCAGTAACGTCAGTGGATCCCCCGCTGTGTGTCCGGCAAATTCTCCTGCTTTGTCCACATCCACTGTACTACTGATTTAAAACTTGCTCCAATTACACCTCTGGCTCCTCTGTTTTTAGTATTTACCCTGGGCTCCAATACCGCTAGTTGCTGCTCAGAAGTGTCGTCTGCACAGTCAACACTTGCTCCAGTGTTATTGGGGTTCAGTAATGTCAGCTGATCCCCAGCTGTGTGTCCGGCAAATTCTCCTGCTTTGTCCACATCCACTGTACTACTGATTTAAAACTTGCTCCAATTACACCTCTGGCTCCTCTGTTTTTAGTATTTACCCTGGGCTCCAATACCGCTAGTTGCTGCTCAGAAGTGCCGTCTGCACAGTCAACGCTTGCTCCAGTGTTATTGGGGTTCAGTAACGTCAGCTGATCCCCAGCTGTGTGTCCGGCAAATTCTCCTGCTCTGTCCACATCCACTGTACTACTGATTTAAAACTTGCTCCAATTACACCTCTGTCTCCTCTGTTTTTAGTATTTACCCTGGGCTTCAATACCGCTAGTTGCTGCTCAGAAGTGCCGTCTGCAAAGTCAACGCTTGCTCCAGTGTTATTGGGGTTCAGTAACGTCAGTGGATCCCCAGCTGTGTGTCCGGCAAATTCTCCTGCTTTGTCCACATCCACTGTACTACTGATTTAAAACTTGTTCCAATTACACCTCTGGCTCCTCTGTTTTTAGTATTTACCCTGGGTTCCAGCACCGCCAGCTGTTTCCCAGCAGTGTCTTTGGCACGGGTACTCCCTCCTGCCCAGTCTGGTTCCAGCACGTCAGCTGTTTCCGGGTAGTGTCAACGTTAATTTGCCTCCAATGCGTTGTCCTGTCGTGTTGCGGTCGGGTTAGCCGACTCTATGGTACCTGCAGTTTAGGTGACTCCTATGTGGGCTGCGGGATCTGGCAATGAAGGCTGGTTCCATAGTGCCAATAGGACAAGCACCCCCTGTAGGACTGTGTGTTTTGGTAACTGTGGCTGTCTCGCGGCCTTGCAACTTTTTTTTACATGGGTACCTTCTACTACCCATCCGGGTTCCAGTATCATCAGCTGGTTCTCGGCAGTGCCTTTGGCTTAGGTGCCTCCTTCGCGGTATCCAAGTTCCACCAACGTCTGCTGGTCCTTGGTAGTGCTTTCTGGCACAGGTACCTCCTGCTTAATAACCGAGTTTCAGTACCGTCAGCTGGTCTTCGGTAGTTCCATTGGCTCTTGTACCTTCTGCTACCCATCCGGGTTCCAGTACCGTCAGCTGGTTCTCGGCAGTGCCTTTGGCTTAGGTGCCTCCTTTGCGGTATCCAAGTTCCACCAGCGTCTGCTGTTCCTTGGTAGTGCTTTCTGGCACAGGTACCTCCTGCTTAGTAACCGAGTTCCAGTACCGTCAGCTGGTCTTCGGTAGTTCCATTGGCTCTTGTACCTTCTGCTACCCATCCGGGTTCCAGTACCGTCAGCTGGTTCTCGGCAGTGCCTTTGGGTTAGGTGCCTCCTTCGCGGTATCCAAGTTCCACCAACGTCTGCTGGTCCTTGGTAGTGCTTTCTGGCACAGGTACCTCCTGCTTAGTAACCGAATTCTAGTACCGCCAGCTGGTCTTCGGTAGTTCCATTGGCTCTTGTACCTTCTGCTACCCATCCGGGTTCCAGTACCGTCAGCTGGTTCTCGGCAGTGCCTTTGGGTTAGGTGCCTCCTTCGCGGTATCCAAGTTCCACCAACGTCTGCTGGTCCTTGGTAGTGCTTTCTGGCACAGGTACCTCCTGCTTAGTAACCGAATTCTAGTACCGCCAGCTGGTCTTCGGTAGTTCCATTGGCTCTTGTACCTTCTGCTACCCATCCGGGTTCCAGTATCGTCAGCTGGTTCTCGGCAGTGCCTTAGGCTTAGGTGCCTCCTTCGCGGTATCCAAGTTCCACCAACGTCTGCTGGTCCTTGGTAGTGCTTTCTGGCACAGGTACCTCCTGCTTAGTAACCGAGTTCCAGTACCGTCAGCTGGTCTTCGGTAGTTCCATTGGCTCTTGTACCTTCTGCTACCCATCCGGGTTCCAGTACCATCAGCTGGTTCTCGGCAGTGTCCTTGGCATGGGTACTCCCTCCTGCCCAGCCTGGTTCCAGCACACCAGCTGTTTCCGGGTAGTGTCAACGTCACTTTGCCTCCAATGCGTTGTCCTGTCGTGTTGCGGTCGGGTTAGCCGACTCTATGGTGCCTGCAGTTTAGGTGACTCCTTTGTGGGCTGCGGGATCTGGCAATGAAGGCTGGTTCCATAGAGCCAATAGGACAAGCACCCCCTGTAGGACTGTGGGATTTGGTAACTGCGGCCGGCTCGCGGCCTTGCAACTTTTTTTTACATGGGTACCTTCTGCTACCCATCCGGGTTCCAGTACCGTCAGCTGGTTCTCGGCAGTGCCTTTGGCTTAGGTGCCTCCTTCGCGGTATCCAATTTCGACCAACGTCTGCTGGTCATTGGTAGTGCCTTCTGGCACATGTACCTCCTGCTTAGTAACCGAGTTCCAGTACCGTCAGCTGGTCTTCGGTAGTTCCATTGGCTCTTGTACCTTCTGCTACCCATCCGGGTTCCAGTACCATCAGCTGGTTCTCGGCAGTGCCTTTGGCTTAGGTGCCTCCTTCATGGTATCCAAGTTCCACCAACGTCTGCTGGTCCTTGGTAGTGCTTTCTGGCACAGGTACCTCCTGCTTAGTAACTGAGTTCCAGTACCGTCAGCTGGTCTTCGGTAGTTCCATTGGCTCTTGTACCTTCTGCTACCCATCCGGGTTCCAGTACCGTCAGCTGGTTCTCCGCAGTGCCTTTGGCTTAGGTGCCTCCTTCGCGGTATCCAAGTTCCACCAACATCTGCTCGTCCTTGGTAGTGCTTTCTGGCACAGGTACCTCCTGCTTAGTAACCGAGTTCCAGTACCGTCAGCTGGTCTCCGGTAGTTCCATTGGCTCTTGTACCTTCTGCTACCCATCCGGGTTCCAGTACCATCAGCTGGTTCTCGGCAGTTCCTCAGCCTTCTTGTACCTTCTGCTAAATTTCCAAGTTCAAGCTTTTTGAAATAGTTCTTGGTAATCACTCTGGATCTCCCTGACGAGGACCCTGAAGACGAGGACCCTGAAGACCACCCCAAAGAAGACGAGGACCCCGAAGACGAGGACCCTGAAGACGAGGACCCTGAAGACCAACCCGAAGAAGACGAGGACCCCGAAGACTAGGACCCTGAAGACGAGGACCCTGAAGACCAACCCAAAGAAGACGAGGACCCCGAAGACGACGACTTTGAAGACGAGGACCCTGAAGACGACCCCGAAGAAGACGAGGACCCCGAAGACGACGACCCTGAACACGAGGATCCTGAAGACCACCCCAAAGAAGACAAGGACCCTGAAGACGATGACCCTGAAGACGAGGACCCCGAAGACGAGGACCCCGAAGACGACCCTGAAGACAACGACCCTGAAGACCACCCCGAAGAAGACCAAGAAGATGACCCTGAAGAAGTTGACCAAGAGGACAAAGAAGAAGAAGACAACCACCAAGATACAGAAGAACAAGAGACAGAAAACCAAGAAGCAGAAGTACAAGAAGCTGCAGAACAAAAAGCGGAAGAACATTAAGCATAAGACTAAAAATCAGAGCAAAAGATAATATCTAAATTATAAGCAGAAGATGACTAAGCAGTGTATGGGGGTGAGTCCGTTCCTCCTCGTGGTGCCCCTGGAAAAGACCTGCTGCTGCAGGCCAAATTGAATGCGGACAAATCCTGTTGTAAATCTTTTGTGACGGGCAGAACGAAAGGTGTAATGTTCAAACTTTTATAGATAACAACTACAGGAATGCCTGTCACAAATAAGAATATGATGAAGAAGAAAAATATGAAGAAGATGAAGAAGTAGAATATGAAGAAGAATAATAGTTGAATAAGAAGAATATGAAGAATGTAAAAAAAAAAGAATAATAGGAAGAAGGTGAAGAAGAAGAAGATGTAGAAGGTGAAGAAGAAGTTGATGAAAAAGATGCTGATGCTGAGGATGATGAATGGGGAAAGTGTGGGAGATGTAAAAAAGAAGGTGAAGAGCATGGAAGTAGTGAAACATAAATATCTGACGAAATATAAAAATACTTAACATAGTCAATATTTCCGTAACTCAGAACGTCTTAAAAAAAATATTAATTCCTTCTATTCCATTTGATTGGGCTAAACCTCTATGCCTTTATTGTCTCCCCCACCTCCCCCAATACATTATACATTATTCTTAGTTGTTTTCCTTCATGTAGAATTAACCTACAAGGAAAGAAAGGGTTTATTTTTATTTCGATATTTCTGTCCCATTGACTTGCATTGGTTTCCGGTATCGGAATCGGCGATCCGATATTTCCCGATATCGGAAGGTATCGCTCAATACTACTTATCACGCTTACCCACAAAGCGCTCCATGCTTCAGTACTCACCTACATCTCCTCCCTTGTCTCAGTCTACCACCCTACACGTGCCCTCCATTCTGCCAGTGACTTAAAACTAAAATTCTCCATAATCCGAACTTCCCACTCCCGTCTCCAAGATTTCTCGCGTGCTGCGCCAATTCTTTGGAATGCACTACCCAGGACAGTTCGATTAATTCCCAATACCCACAGTTTCAAGCGGACCCTAAAAAAACCATTTCTTTAGACTGGCGTATGGCCTCCACACACTATCTGTCCGCCCCAGTTTTCCCCCATATTAAAATCTTCTTCAATTTCAGGTTCATACCAACCATACACATAATAGACTCGGTCAGGACTGCACACATACTGGCAGGCGACCAGTCCATGTATTATTTATCCTATTTAGTATATCAAGGCTGCATTATACAATATATGTTCATTCTACCTTTTGTGTCTTCCCCATTTCCTCATAGACTGTAAGCTTGCCAGCAGGGCCCTCACTCCTTTCGATATGAAATATGCTTATTCTATATTGTCTGTATAAGTCCCCCCTAAAATTTGTAAAGTGCTTCGGAATACGTTGGCGCTATAAAAATAAAGAATTATTATTATTATTATTATATAAGTAAAAAGGTCAAAGACTCTGTACCTTTTGCTACAAAATGTGATAAAATCTTATTTATAGTGGAATGTGTCCATAGGGTCATTGTGAAAAGGCAAAGAGCTGATTTTGACAGACATTGTGAAACTCAATTATATGGATATATACATGATCCAATCTTTATGGCAACAAACAAACATGGCCTGAACCTTTCAATAAATTAAAAATCTTTGAAGATTTTGCTCTAGTAACCCTAAAAAGAGAAAAGCATTTAAAAAAGATTACATTATTGGAAAAGAACAACTATTTTCTGAAATCAGTGGTAAGACGCAAATGTTACATTTAGAAGGAGTAAGCATGAACAGTACTTTCTCAGGAAATACAGCAGTGGGAAATGACAAGGATATTAGGAAAACCTGAATACATCCTGTCTGGCTCCTGAATATTAGTGGTAATTACTCATTAAATACATTTATGCATGTGAAGCCTAGGAACAGAATAACATGTTGCTAAATGTATCTTAGCTATGCAAGATGTTTTTCTAAACATAGTGGCCCCTTTTCATCAAAGTGTTTATGCCAGAATATAGTCAGTCTCTGACTAAAGTACATTTCTGGCAGTGGCGCATGCAAATTTTGAGAAGCGTCTAATTCATTAAGTGGCATGGGCTTCTTAATGAATAAGGTGCATCATACACCACAAGCCTGTTCATTAAGACTGGCATGCACGACGCTAGTCTTAATGAATCTGGCCTAGAGAGTATTTAAGTATGTATTTAACAGCCTTAGGCTCAATCTATACCATGGCGACTAGATGGATGAACGATCTGTAGGAAGAATGATCTTGTGCAAGGCTAGATAGATTCACCAGGGTCTTCTTATTTTGATTTTAACAAGTCATCGGGTTGCTGGTCATCCTCTTTGCATTGTTCCTTTTATTTTTTCGACTATGATGTCCTTCTCCAGTGATTGCTCTCTTTGTATGATGTGTTCAAAGTAGGCAAGTTGTAGCTTGATGATCCTTGCTTTGAGTAACATGTCTGACTTGATTTGTTCCAAAATTGATTTGTTTGTTCTTCTTGCCATCCATGGTATTGATAACATCCTTATCCAGCACCACATTTTGAAGGTGTCTGTCTTGTTTCTTTATCATCCAGGTTTTGCCTTCATATGTTACTACAGAAAAGACCAGACTATTTACAACCTGTGTCTTCATCGCCAGTGAAATGTTCCTCAATTGGAAGACATTGTCCAGTAACTTCATTGTTGATTTGGCCATAGTTTATTTTTCTATTGATTTCCAATGGCATCGTTGCATCTTGGGTGATCATTGATCCGAGTAGGTTGAAGTCCTTTATACTGTAACTTCCAGTTCTAGTCTATCTCAAATGAGTCCTGGTTGTACCTAGTAGTAGTCAATATCTTTGTCTTCTTTGTATTGAGTAGCAGTCCCATGCTCGAACTTTCCATCTTGACATGCCGTAAGAAGTCATTGATTCCATCTTTGCTTGTTGCTATCAATGTTGTATCGTCTGCGTATTTAAGATTGTTGATGATACGTCCAGCAATTTTGACTCCTTCTTCTTTTTCGCAAGTCCAGGCTTCCTGAAAATAGCTTCTGCATATAAATTGAAGAGAAATATTGAAAGGTTACATCCTTGTCTGAAGCCTCGCTCTACTTTGAACCATACCATGTCACCGCGTTCTGTTTGGACCGTTACTTCTTGGTCAATGTAAAGGTTCCCAATGAGGCTGATCATAAAGTTTGGCACACCCATATCCTTCATGGTATTCCAAGCCTTCTGGTGATCGAAACAGTTGAAGGCTCTTCTTGTAGTCGATGAAGAAAAAATAGATGTCCTTGTTGTATTCTTTGGCCTTTCCCATTATTCATCTAATGATAGCAATTTCATCTCTTGTTCCTATTTCTTGAATCCTGTTCGGTCCTATGGTAGTTCTTTGTCAAATTAAGGCTGCAACCTTCTTTGCATGATCTTCAGTAGTATTTTGCTGGCATGAAGTATGAGTGCAATAATCCGATAGTTTCCACAGTCGGTAGCATCTACCTTCTTTGGAATAGGAATCAATACTGATCTAGTCCTATCTGTGGATCATTTACCAGTTGTCCATATCTGTTGACACAGGCATGTGATGACATCAAATGCTGCTTCAGAAGACTTTGTTTGCTCTATTTGACTCATTTTTTAAGACCCCATACTAGCCTTGAACCTGTGTACATTTGTTTGCCTATACTTTATACCACAATACCTGAGTATTACAATACATAGTGAAAATAATGATCTATGACGCCATGCCTGTGGCTTTTTTAATGCCCAAGTGACTTCAACCTATTTTTTTTAGGGGAGAATAGATGGCAACCTTTGGAAACCAGCAGCCCATTTAAAAGACTGGTCCGAAATGAACATTGATTTATTCGTAAATGTATATCTACACTAGAGATGAGCGTTGTTCTACTCGAACTGTTCGCCAATCTCAAATTCGAGCTGTTTTGGGCGGTGTTCGAGCCGTTCGGCGAACACGAACAATTTGAGAAAAATTCGGCTGTTCGAGGTTATGTTCGATAACTGTTCGTGCACCAAAATCATAACTGGATTTTTTCTCAGTAATGATGAAAATTAATGTTAATACGCAGTTTGAGTGTACAGCGGGGTGGGGGGAGGGGCAGGGGATGGATCTCTGCAGGAACAATGAAGATCTCCATTTTTTTTTCTCTTTCCCGCATTTGCAGTGGGGAGGTGCAATCTGTCAGCCTATCAGCAGCGCACACACGGAGCGAAGTGCTTTTTTTCACACAAGCATGGGCATGTGTCATTGGCAGTGTATGTCACATGTCCTTGCCCTATAAGACCAAGCCATTTTCCCCGTCGCCACCATTTTCTCACTGCTGCAGCTGCGTGTTAGACGGCACCGCTGTTGCTGTGTGCGCTATACCTTGTTAATTTCAAGCCAATTTTCGCACAAATCTACAGATAGCTTGGGAGTAGGGAATAGTTTTGATTGCAGTCCTTTTAAGGACTAGGTTACAGCATTTCCTACGACTTTTATCAGGCAGGTCTGTGCTCTTAGATAGATAGATTGTGGGAGTAAAGACTAATTGTAATTGGAGTCCTTTTCAGGACTAGGTTACATCAGTTCCTATCAGTTTTTGCCAGGCAGGTCTGTGCCAGTGCTGTGCAAGTTTTTTTCACAGCATTTGGCTGAATCTAGCAAAGCTAATCCTTTTTGGCCTATTGCAGAGTGTGTTAGTCAGTGGAGTAGCCTATCTGTGTTGCAAGATATACCACCTGTGTATAGAATACCAATTTTTTTACTGCACCTAGTGAAGTAAAATCTTTTGGGCATAGCATCATTCTATTAGTCCATCTATACTGACCTCCATCAGGTTGCAAATTGAATATAATTTTTTTCTGCATCTAGCTCTGAAAAAATATTGGGCTTCTAGCTGTGTGTGGGACTTGTTCTATTAATCCATCTATACAGACCTCCATCAGGTTTCAAACTGAATATATTTTTTTCTGCATCTACCTCTGAAAAAATATTGGGTTTCTAGCTGTGTGTGGGACTTGTTCTATTAATCCATCTATACAGACCTCCATCAGGTTGCAAACTGAATATATTTTTTTCTGCATCTACCTCCGAAAAAATATTGGGCTTCTAGCTGTGTGTGGGACTTGTTCTATTAATCCATCTATACAGACCTCCATCAGGTTGCAAACTGAATATATTTTTTCTGCATCTACCTCTGAAAAAATATTGGGCTTCTAGCTGTGTGTGGGACTTGTTGTATTAGTCCGTCTATACTGACCTCCATCAGGTTGCAAACTGAATATATTTTTTTCTCCATCTACCTCTGAAAAAATATTGGGCTTCTAGCTGTGTGTGGGACTTGTTCTATTAATCCATCTATACAGACCTCCATCAGGTTGCAAACTGAATATATTTTTTTCTGCATCTACCTCTGAAAAAATATTGGGCTTCTAGCTGTGTGTGGGACTTGTTCTATTAATCCATCTATACAGACCTCCATCAGGTTGCAAACTGAATATATTTTTTTCTGCATCTACCTCTGAAAAAATATTGGGCTTCTAGCTGTGTGTGGGACTTGTTCTATTAATCCATCTATACAGACCTCCATCAGGTTGCAAACTGAATATAATTTTTTTCTGCATCTACCTCTGAAAAAATATTGGGCTTCTAGCTGTGTGTGGGACTTGTTGTATTAGTCCATCTATACTGACCTCCATCAGGTTGCAAACTGAATATATTTTTTTCTCCATCTACCTCTGAAAAAATATTGGGCTTCTAGCTGTGTGTGGGACTTGTTCTATTAATCCATCTATACAGACCTCCATCAGGTTGCAAACTGAATATATTTTTTTCTGCATCTACCTCTGAAAAAATATTGGGCTTCTAGCTGTGTGTGGGACTTGTTCTATTAATCCATCTATACAGACCTCCATCAGGTTGCAAACTGAATATATTTTTTTCTGCATCTACCTCTGAAAAAATATTGGGCTTCTAGCTGTGTGTGGGACTTGTTCTATTAATCCATCTATACAGACCTCCATCAGGTTGCAAACTGAATATAATTTTTTTCTGCATCTACCTCTGAAAAAATATTTGGGCTTCTAGCTGTGTGTGGGACTTGTTCTATTAGTCCATCTATACTGACCTCCATAAGGTTGCAAACTGAATATAATTTTTTTCTGCATCTACCTCTGAAAAAATCTTGGGCTTCTAGCTGTGTGTGGGACTTGCTCTATTAATCCATCTATACAGACCTCCATCAGGTTGCAAACTGAATATATTTTTTTCTGCATCTACCTCTGAAAAAATATTGGGCTTCTAGCTGTGTGTGGGACTTGTTGTATTAGTCCATCTATACTGACCTCCATCAGGTTGCAAACTGAATATATTTTTTTCTGCATCTACCTCTGAAAAAATATTGGGCTTCTAGCTGTGTGTGGGACTTGTTCTATTAATCCATCTATACAGACCTCCATCAGGTTGCAAACTGAATATATTTTTTTCTGCATCTACCTCTGAAAAAATATTGGGGTTCTAGCTGTGTGTGGGACTAGTTCTATTAATCCATCTATACAGACCTCCATCAGGTTGCAAACTGAATATATTTTTTTCTGCATCTACCTCTGAAAAAATATTGGGCTTCTAGCTGTGTGTGGGACTTGTTCTATTAATCCATCTATACAGACCTCCATCAGGTTGCAAACTGAATATAATTTTTTTCTGCATCTACCTCTGAAAAAATGTTTGGGCTTCTAGCTGTGTGTGGGACTTGTTCTATTAGTCCATCTATACTGACCTCCACAAGGTTGCAAACTGAATATAATTTTTTTCTGCATCTACCTCTGAAAAAATATTTGACCTTCTAGCTGTGTGTGGGACTTGTTCTATTAGTCCATCTATACTGACCTCCATCAGGTTGCAAATTGAATATAATATTTTTCTGCATCTAGCTCTGAAAAAATGTTTGGCCTTCTAGCAGTGTATGGGACTTGTTCTATTAGTCCATCTATACTGACCTCCATCAGGTTGCAAACTGAATATAATTTTTTTCTGCATCTACCTCTGAAAAAATATTTGGGCTTCTAGCTGTGTGTGGGACTTGTTCTATTAGTCTATCTATACTGACCTCTATAAGGTTGCAAACTGAATATAATTTTTTTCTGCATCTACCTCTGAAAAAATATTTGGCCTTCTAGCTGTGTGTGGGACTTGTTCTATTAGTCCATCTATACTGACCTCCATCAGGTTGCAAATTGAATATAATATTTTTCTGCATCTAGCTCTGAAAAAATGTTTGGCCTTCTAGCAGTGTGTGGGACTTGTTCTATTAGTCCATCTATACTGACCTCCATCAGGTTGCAAACTGAATATATTTTTTTCTGCATCTACCTCTGAAAAAATATTGGGCTTCTAGCTGTGTGTGGGACTTGTTCTATTAATCCATCTATACAGACCTCCATCAGGTTGCAAACTGAATATATTTTTTTCTGCATCTACCTCTGAAAAAATATTGGGCTTCTAGCTGTGTGTGGGACTAGTTCTATTAATCCATCTATACAGACCTCCATCAGGTTGCAAACTGAATATATTTTTTTCTGCATCTACCTCTGAAAAAATATTGGGCTTCTAGCTGTGTGTGGGACTTGTTCTATTAATCCATCTATACAGACCTCCATCAGGTTGCAAACTGAATATAATTTTTTTCTGCATCTACCTCTGAAAAAATGTTTGGGCTTCTAGCTGTGTGTGGGACTTGTTCTATTAGTCCATCTATACTGACCTCCACAAGGTTGCAAACTGAATATAATTTTTTCTGCATCTACCTCTGAAAAAATATTTGACCTTCTAGCTGTGTGTGGGACTTGTTCTATTAGTCCATCTATACTGACCTCCATCAGGTTGCAAATTGAATATAATATTTTTCTGCATCTAGCTCTGAAAAAATGTTTGGCCTTCTAGCAGTGTGTGGGACTTGTTCTATTAGTCCATCTATACTGACCTCCATCAGGTTGCAAACTGAATATAATTTTTTTCTGCATCTACCTCTGAAAAAATATTTGGGCTTCTAGCTGTGTGTCGGACTTGTTCTATTAGTCTATCTATACTGACCTCTATAAGGTTGCAAACTGAATATAATTTTTTTCTGCATCTACCTCTGAAAAAATGTTTGGCCTTCTAGCAGTGTGTGGGACTTGTTCTATTAGTCCATCTATACTGACCTCCATCAGGTTGCAAACTGAATATATTTTTTTCTGCATCTACCTCTGAAAAAATATTGGGCTTCTAGCTGTGTGTGGGACTTGTTCTATTAATCCATCTATACAGACCTCCATCAGGTTGCAAACTGAATATATTTTTTTCTGCATCTACCTCTGAAAAAATATTGGGCTTCTAGCTGTGTGTGGGACTTGTTCTATTAATCCATCTATACAGACCTCCATCAGGTTGCAAACTGAATATATTTTTTTCTGCATCTACCTCGGAAAAAATATTGGGCTTGTATCTGTGTGTGGGACTTGTTCTATTAATCCATCTATACAGACCTCCATCAGGTTGCAAACTGAATATAATTTTTTTCTGCATCTACCTCTGAAAAAATATTTGGGCTTCTAGCTGTGTGTGGGACTTGTTCTATTAGTCCATCTATACTGACCTCCATAAGGTTGCAAACTGAATATAATTTTTTTCTGCATCTAGCACTGAAAAAATATTTGGCCTTCTAGCAGTGTGTGGGACTTGTTCTATTAGTCATCTATACTGACCTCCATCAGGTTGCAAATTCAAAATAATTTTTTGTCTGCATCTACCTCTGAAAAAATATTTGGCCTTCTAGCAGTGTGTGGGACTTGTTCTATTAGTCCATCTATACTGACCTCCATCAGGTTGCAAACTGAATATAATTTTTTTCTGCATCTAACTCTGAAAAAATATTTGGCCTTCTAGCAGTGTGTGGTTCTCATTGTATTAGGCCATCTATACCAAGCTCCACCAGCTTTTCAATTAATAATAATTTTTCGCTGCATCTAGCCCTGAAAATAATTTTTCTTCCCAATAGTGGTAGCAATAGAAATATGGGGCGCGCTCCTGGCTTACAAAAATATACGCTTCATAACAAAAAACACCAGCTTAGCGCACTGCATTAATAAGATGGCATCATCGTCTCTCCCAGTGCTAGGCTTACTACCCATTCTAGCATTCCTGTGCCTAAAACACAATGTATGGGTCCACGCTAGCCACTATGCTGAGGGGTCTAAAGCTGCTGCTAACGCTTTATAACAATTCAATTGGCAGATTTTCACAGAGCTCTTCCACAATGCCCACCCATCGGGACAACAGTTGCCCACCTTCCCTATGGGATCTAGTGGTGAATAGTTGATGCCATTAATCAGAGCGTCAGTTGCCCCGTCGACGTGGCAAGCATACGGTAAGGCATGGGAAGAGTGGACACGACTAGCAGCAGGCAGACGGGTTGACCAATGTGAACAAGCCAGATCACAAGTCACCATAGAATTTCTCCACCAGCTAATGATGAGGGGCATATCAGGGGCGTCAGCGCAGCGGTGTCTGACCGGAGTAGCATTTCACTTCCAACTACTGAATTGGGGAGATGTGACAAAGATTCATCATCAGACAATCCATAAAAGGGTGGAAAAGGGGTCAGCCAAGTCAGGAGTGTAGACGTCCCGTCCCGTGTCACTAAAACTGATTTCTCACATCATATCCCTAACACCATTAACATGACACTCACAATTTGAAGCAACACTACTGTCTACTGCATTTGTGATCGCCTTCTTCGGGGCGCTACGCATAAGCGAATTAGTCCCTCAATCCAAAATTAGCACCAGTGGAGGCTTATTACACCAGGACGTAGTCATAGGCAATAATGCAATACGTCTACGCATACACAAATCGAAAATGGTTCCAGCGGGCAGGGGCACTTGGGTACTTCTACAACCCACAAACGGTACACTGAGTCGGGTAACAATAGTAAAACCATATCTAACCATCAGATCACAAAGTAATTTGTTCCTATCACACATTGATGGGACGCCATTATCAAGATACCAGTTCCAAGCTATATTTAATAAATGCATAACATCGGCAGGGAACCACCCCAAAGATTACGGGACACACTCATTCCGCATAGGCGCGGCCACAGAAGCAGCAAGAGCAGGACTGTCAGAAACGGAAGTTCAGAGGATAGAGAGATGGTGATCCACGTGTTTGGCAAGATACTTAAGACCGGACTTGTTATCCTAACGTGGTTTGTTTCTTTTACAGGTGACGCTAAGCCAACAGTGTGGGTGATAGGCCACTCGTATATATATTGGGCAGATTAAAGGGCGAAAGTCCGCCCAGGCGGGAGGAAATTAGAGTTTCATAACACATATTTCAACTGGAGAGGTATTAGAGGCCTGCTATGGCCACAGGTACTAATGGAGGTAATCAAGGTAGGGAGAGAGGCAAGATGTCTGGTCATCTTAGTTATACAGGCCGGGGGAAACAACCTAGGTCATCACAAGAGCGCATAACTAATGGCAATAATGAAACTAGACACTGAGCGCTTCAGAGAATTTTTCACAAAACTAGCTATAGTATGGTCAGAGATTGTGCCGATAGCGGTATGGCAAGGTGCGCGAGACATCACGGCCATCGAACGGACAAGGCGGGTAATAAATATTCGGATGGCAAAATTTAGAAGAGACAGAGGCGGTGTAGTGGTACGACACCGACAACTGGAAGGAGATAAAGCAGGCCTCATACGGCCCGACGGTGTTCACTTAATGGATATTGGACTGGACATATTCCTGTCAGGACTCCAGGACGGAGTGGAACAAGCGTTAAGAGTGATGGGTGGGGGTCAGAGTCCTGCATACGAGTACGCAGGATCCTCCGTGGCCTGGAAATAGAAAGGACATGTTGGAGAGTTACACTTGTTGGCCAAGTTGCCGGAGTGGAGACCCAGGGCATGCTGCAACAAGCTGAATTATTTTAGAAATAAAATGTCTTTCTAATGGAATGAGTATAAAGAGTTAATAAAGCTGTGACCGATCCTCACCCATCCAGTTGTAAGAGTTACATTATTGTATTGTCAAGGAAAGGGGGGCGGTAGGGGGGCTGAGCGTCTGGGTTTGGTTGGGGGTCCCCACAGTCTGCCTAGGCTAGATGCATTTAAAAATTCTTATTAGATACACAGGCGGTGCAGCTTGCTTCGCAGCTGGGCTACTACGCCCAAAGTATTGCCTAGGCTAGATGCAGTTAAAAATTCTACGCTGACTAGCAGACACTGAAGATTTGGAGCAGACCTCTGAGTAAACAGCTCTTCAGACTCAATCATCTGTGTTACCCCAAGCCATAGTGTATGTAGTTTCTTACAGTTAAAAGGGGGGGGGGAGCGACCCAACCCACCTGGAATTGACGATGCCAACGTCACGTAAGACACAGCAAGGGGACTCCAAAAAGAGTTTCCATTTTTTCCCCAAATTGTGGCACAGACACCACTTAACCCTAGAACGCATACCTGGGGCCTCGCAGTCCCGCCCTGTTAATTGTTTTCTATTTTCTGCAAGATTACTTTAGTTAGAATTTTGAAACTCTAGGTATTCTTCATGTATATAGTTGTTTGTCATTTGAGTTTGAGTTATTCAATGTTATTTGCACACGGGCCTAAAAGGCCCCAGGTATATGAAAGTGTAGATTTTTATGGTCATGCGTTCTAGGGTTAAGTGGCATCAATTGCCCCACAGTTGCTTAAAACGGTTGGTGAGGTGATATTACCAAATCCTCAAGCTTTTAGCCTCCCAAGGATAACACAGGATTAGAAAAGTCCTTGCGAATCCATGATTTGTTCATCTTTATGAACGTGAGTCTGTCTACATTCTCAGTGAACAGCCGCGTGCGCTTATCTGTCAGCACACCATCAGCAGCGCTGAACACACGTTCAGAGAGAACACTGGCTGCAGGGCATGACAAGATCTCCAAGGCGTGAGTGGCGAGCTCCGGCCATTTTTCCAGATTGGAATACCAAAATGAGCAAGGGTCCAGTGACACAGTCATGGCTTCGATGTTCACTTGGAGATACTCCTGCACCATCCTCTCTAGGCATTGACTATGTGTCAGACTTCTTGTCTCCTGTGGCCTTGCAAAGGATGGTCTAAAAAAGTGGTGAAACGATTTCACAAAATTGCTGTTACCAGCAGATACTGTGTTACTGTTACGGTTTGAGTGATGAAGACTCGACAGTCCCGCGGTTGGCAAGTTAGAACTGTGAGATTCACTTCGTGCACCACTGGTGTTTTGTGGAAAAGCACATGTAAGATTCTGCAACAGCGTCTGCAGATACTCCTGCATGCGTCAATCCCTTTTTATGGCAGGAATTATTTCGGCAAATTTACTTTTGTACCGGGGATCTAAGAGTGTGGCAACCCAGTAGTCGAGATTACTTCGAATTCTGCAATCTGAGGGTCATGTTGCAGGTAGTGCAGCAAGAAGGCACTCATGTGTCTTGCGCATCCAGGAGGACCAAGTCCTTGTTGTGTTGGTAGCGAGGTAAGAATCATGCTTCTTTCCTCTGCCCTCTCCCCCCAACCTCGCACAACAGAAATGTGATCAAGGTCTCCCTCATCTGATGAGTCTTCCATGCCCATCGCCAGTTCATCCTCCACTTCTTCCTCGGCTCCTACACCTTCCTCAACAGTTTGGCTGCTACCATGCGCCCTGTTTAATCCCTCTCCCCCACCCTCCCATGCCTGCCTCCTTGGTGCTGCCAACCGTCTGGACCTTGGAGATGTTATCCCTTCCGCATACGACTCCTCCTCTACTTCCTCCACCTCCTCTTGTCCGACCACCTGACTCTGAATTCTGTTTAATGTCTGCTCCAGCATGTAAATCACCGGAATAGTTATGCTGATAATGGCATCGTCGTCAGCACTAAACATCTTCGTCGCCATTTCAAAACTGTGCAGAAAGGTGTGTGGCGCCCCTGAGGGTGCAGTCACCACAGAGTTACTGCATCTCACCCAGAGGTGTGGTATCTCACCCTCAGGTAAGGAAGGCGTATGGCTCGGGACCCTAACACCTGCATCCAACACATACCCGCAGTGGGGTTAGGGCGAGATTGCTCCTAAGGGAGAGCACAGTCCCAGGTCCCTAGCTGATGGGAGGATCCTATGTAGTGGGTGCTTAGGGGAGCAGCTTAGGGGAGCACATGACAGGGAGAGTATAAATAGGAAGCCATCTTAGAAAGAGCAAGCCAGTCAGAGGAGGAAAAGTGACAGGAGCAGAGGCTCGGCATGAGCTCTGCTCCGGATGCGGGCCTAGCCTGGGAGGCCCAGGACTGAAGGAGAGAAGAGAGGAGTGGGAGCAGGAAGGCTCCAGGAACCGAAGGGACCCTAGGGCTACGGGCCATGCAGAAGGCCACCTGTACTCCCGCTGCTACCAGGAGGTAGAGGGGTCAGGCCAGATAAGGGGAACCGGTCCCTCAACTAGAGGAGAAACAGCAAGGCTCAACTAGAAACCGGAGGCTGCAGCATTTCATGTACTGCAGGCAAAAGTCCACACCAGTCTCACTAAGAAGGTAGCCACATAGGACCCAGGGGACGGAACACAAGTCGCCCGCCAAGGCCCGAGGATACCGGATAGAAGTGTCACTGGGTGTGAGGTGCAGGGAGAAGGCCAGAGAAAGGACACACAGAAGGGGGTCCTGCTAAGTACTCCGGAGCTATCTGGGGTTGGACTGAGCCCCTCACTGAGTACGCACAGCACGACAGGTGAGATAGCTCTGGTACCTGTAATCTGGACTGCAACAACTGTGAGTAAAGATCTTGGGACTGCATCACACGGACTCTGTGTTCATTACTGACTCCCTGCACTACAACCACCATCATCCACCCACACTGCCCTGAAGCTACACTCTTCCTGTGGTGAGTAATAATACCATTGCAGCAAAACCACCAGCTTCAGAGGACTGTTCCACAGCGGCAGCCCCTTTGGCCGCACTCCACAGGTGGCGTAGTCGGACATTATAAAATCCATATATACAAATTACCGTTGGATTGACCGCCCTGGGTCACGGACCGGGTCACCGCCACAGTGACTACAACCCCCAGCGTCTACCGGCCCGGCTCCGGGTACCCCACGGCCCAGGGGGCGCGTCAACTTCATAGGTCCCTGATCTGAGACCACTCCTGCTGTGTGATTTGCCCCACCTCTGGATCTCGTTGGCCCAGGCTATACGTCAGAAACTATTGCACCAGGGCTTGTCGGTGCTGCCACAGTCGCTGCAACATGTGCAGAGTTGAATTCCACCATGTCGGCACATCGCATTTCAGCCGGTGAACTGGCAGGCCCAACGACTTCTGTAGAGATGTAAGTCGTTGAGCTGCGGGATGCGAACGGTGGAAGTGAGCACACAGCGACCGTGCCCTCTGCAGAAGGCCATCTAGTCCGGGATAGTGGGCTAAAAATTTATGGACAACCAGGTTCAACACGTGAGCCATACAAGGCACGTGTGTAACATTGCCCCGGCGAAGGGCCGCACCCAGGTTTGCAGCATTGTCGCACACGGCCTTCCCTGGTTGCAGGTCCAGTGGAGACAACCATTCATGAAACTGGGTCTCCAGAGCTGACCACAAGTCCTCAGCTGTGTGACTCACATTTCCCAGACATTTCAAAGTAAACACTGATGCCGTTGAGCCCTGCTGCCAGCATAGTAAGGAGGTGCGCAGTTAGAAAGCAGGTGGCATTACCAGACAGGCTTTGGGTGCAGGTGGAGGACCGAGAGGAGGTTGAGGAGGCAGAAGCAGTGGAGGAACTTCTAGATAAAGAGGATTGACGTACAACTCGCAGGGACGGCAAGACTTGGACAGCAGCCCTTGTCCTGCTGTCACCATAGTTACCCAGTGCCCTGTCAGCGACATGTAACGCCCCTGTCCATGCCTACTCGTCCAAGTGTCTGTGGTGAAATGCACCCTGTCACACACAGAGTTTCTCAAAGAAGCGGCGATGTTGTGTGCGACATGCTGGTGGAGCGCAGGCACACCTTTCTTTGAGAAGTAGTGCCGACTGGGCATCTGGTACTGGGGCACTGCGACGGACATAAGGTCTCAAATATCCACTGTGTCCTCCAGGCGGAAAGGCAGCATTTCTGTAGCCAAGAGCTTGCAGATGGTGAAATTCAACCTCTTAGCTTTCTCATGGCTAGGAGGAAATGGTCTTTTACTTGTCCACATCTGAGGGACCGAGGGCTGGCTGTTGTGCTTTGAAGGGGTTGAGTAGGGTGTCCCTGGCAAACTGCCGGTCTGTGAGGAAGATGCAGGCGGACATGTTAGGTTGCCTTGATCCAAAGGTGGTGCTCTCGATGTCAGAGAGCTCTCAACACCAGCAGGTGTTTCCACTTCCCAATGAACTGACGACCTGCCAATCACACTGGCTGTTGCAGGTAAAGAGGTGGCAGGTCTGCGTCCAAAAACATGTGTGACTGCTGTCCCCCCAGTCACAGAGGATGAAGAGGCCGCGGATGCACAAGATGGGGCAGACGGTGGTTGGCCAAGCCTGCTAGGCCGCATTGTAGCACAGTGAGCTTCCCACTGCAACTTATGCTTCATATCCATGTGACGGTACATGCATGAAGTACTCAAACTATGGATTTTTTGGCCTCTACTTAGCTTTTGGTGACAAATATTACAGATAACACGAGTTGGGTCATCCTTATCGATCTGAATAAATGCCCAGGCTATGCAAGGCTTAGAGCCCATGCGACCTGAAGAGCCACTACAACTTGTGGTCAGAGGCGGAGTTGTGGTTGAGGATGCAGTTGTTGACGTGCTTCCAGTACTCCGTCTCTGTCCAGGAAGGCGCAACCTAACCTCGTCGTCAATAGCATCTGTGACGCCCCGCTGCGCTTGGTATCACAGATCCTAGAAGAGTGTATTGATGGAATCCTCCACAAGAGGCCCCCATAAACATTCACACATCTCCACCTTCCACCTCAGACCAGCAGAGGGAGCCCGTTAGGGATATAAATAGGGAAGGTGGAGCTAGGCAGTTCAGTTCCTCTGAAGAGTTCCTGCAGTAGAGAAGCCTAAGAGAGGTCAGTCTGCAGTGGAGCTCAGTCTAGTCTAGAGAACTCAGTTAATAGTTCAGCAGTGGAGCACGAGGCTCCTGCTAGCTAGATTCAGGGAGCCCAGATAGAGCTTAAGGTGTGCCGGCGTCATAAGATCGGTGAAGCGCGTCAAGCTGCCGTTAGTGTGTATAGCCTATTGAGGGCCCGAGTAGGCCGAAGGCGAGTGGCGAGTTAGTACATAAGGGGCAGAGGAGCTTAAACAGCTCACCCCGAAGCATTTACCGGACACCGTATCCGAGCTTACCGGGATCTCTATGACCCAGTAAGGCATAACCGGAATCCCTGGAGAACTACAAGTCCCAGGATCGCTAAGGTGCTGATACGTAACAGAGCCAGGAGACGCTTAGGCCCCGCATACTGGGAGCGTGAACTTCAAGAGAAGGCCCTACCACAAGGTCAGCCAGCGCAGGACAGAGACAAAGTTAGGCCTAGCTCCAGGCAGGTCAGAAACTTACTGCGCAGAGGCAAGAAACAGGAGGCCCTACACCCGCTCATTGGGGAGGATCCTGATATGCACCCTTCACCCTACAGTGCTCCAGGATGTGCCTGAATTTCCTCCAGTAAAAGGTACTGAAGTGACTACCGTGTCCGTTTCCGTTCTTGCTCTGACCCAGCTGGGTCTCGCCTGTCCTGCATTCCCCCTGCATACGCTGCCCTGAGACCTAGCTCCACCTGTGGGGAGCTATACCATCGAGCTGCCTTATCACGGGCCTCAGTGGACTGCTGCAGTGCTGGTGCTTCTCACCAGATACCACAGGTGGTGTCACAAACTCTTATAAAATTAACAATTATCCACCCTTTTAAAGAGTGACCCCAGGGTACGGGCCAGGGAGCCGACCACCGCGACATCCCAAAGGCCAGGCAAAGGCCCGGGTGACCTCATCGACTGGCTGACTGTGGGTTGACAGTAAGTGGGATCTCCAACCTTGTCATCATCACCCTGTGTGTTATCACACCCGTCGTCCTCAAAGCCAACCTCTTCCTGCCCTGACCGAAAAGTCAAGTTGTCGCTCCAATCAGGTATTTGAGTCTCATCATCGTCTTCATCATTGTCTCCACCAACAGGAGTTACAGTTTGGGAATGAGGGTCTACATTATGCTCAGAACCTTCTTCATCTGGTCCTGGATCCAATTTATAAAGATTCTGGGCATCAGTGCAGATCATTTCCTCGTCTGAATTAACAGAAGCTCTGGAGCAGACCTCCGTTTCCCAGGCTATAGTATGAGTAAACAGCTGTGCAGACTCACCCATCTGTGTTACCCCATACTCAGACGGGCAGCTGGAGACTTGGGAGCTGTGAGGAAGCAAGTGCGATTGGGGTGACACCTCTGAGGACTGGAGTATTTGTGATGTTGAAGTTGAGGTGGAGGAGAGCTCACTTGAAGGAGCACTTGATATCCTCTGAAGCACCTGCTGTTTTTGTGCCTCATCTGGAATTTGTAGCGATGGGCGTGTCCGTAACAAAGGGATCGTATCACATTGTCCACGAAAAGAAGTCGACATGTTAGTTTGGCTGGAAGATGGTCTTTCTTCTGCAGATGTTACCCCCCCCCCACCGCGGGGGGCTCGACCCACCAGCGGACAGGCACCAGTATTAGGAGAGGGGGGCTGGCCGTCAGGGTCCACCGCGGCTCTGGCACAAACCCGGCGACACGGAGGTGGCACGGGCAGGAGCGGACTGAACGTGTCGGCTTCTCACTTTTTGGATTTTAGAAGGGCATGACATGCCTATATCTGTGTCTCCCCCTCCTTTTACTCCTCCACCTCTTTTCTTTTCGCATGACTATATGTACTTGTCACTTTTCCATGTGTTAGTTATGTCTTCTGAGCAGTTTGTCAGCTTTTGGACACCTTTGAAGGTGTTTTCTATGTGTTTCTATGTGTTTTTGTTTGCCTGCCATTGGTTTTAACGGTGTTCGAAGGTGTTCGACGAACAGTTCGACGAACAGTTCGGCGAACACACGGGTGTTCGACGAACCGAACCGAACTCGAACACTACGGGGGTGGCTCAACACTAATCTACACTGCTCAAAAAAATAAAGGCAACACTCAAATAACACATCCTAGATCTGAATGAATGAAATATTCTCATTGAATAATTTGTTCTGTACAAAGTTGAATGTGCTGACAACAAAATCACACAAAAATCTTCAATGGAAATCAAATTTATTAACCAATGGAGGCCTGGATTTGGAGTCACCCCCAAAATTAAAGTGGAAAAACACATTACAGGCTGATCCAACTTTGATGTAATGTCCCTAAAACAAGTCAAAATGAGGCTCAGTATTGTGTGTGGCCTCCACGTGCCTTTATGACCTCCCTACAATGCCTGGGCATGCTCCTGATGAGGTTGCGGGTGGTCTCCTATGGGATCTTCTCCCAGACCTGGACTGAAAAATCCGCCAACTCTTGGACAGTCTGTGGTGCAACGTGACGTTGGTGGATGGAGCGAGACATGATGTCCCAGATGTGCTCAATTTAGGTCTGGGGAACAGGCAGGCCAGTCCATATCTTCAATGCCTTTATCTTGCAGCAACTGCTGACACACTTCAGCCACATGAGGTCTGGCATTGTCCTGTATTAGGAGGAACCCAGGGCCAACCGCACCAGCATATGGTCTCACCAGGGGTCTGAGGATTTCATCTCGGTACCTAATGGCAGTCAGGCTACCTCTGGTGAGCACATGGAGGGCTGTGCGGCCCTCAAAAAAAATGTCACCCCACAAATTACTGACCCACTGCCAAACCAGTCATGCTGAACGATGTTGCAGGCAATAGATCACTCTCCATGGCATCTACAGACTCTGTCACGTCTGTCGCATGTGCTCAGTGTTAACCTGCTTTCATCTGTGAAGAGCACAGGGCGCTAGTGGCGACTTTGCCAATCCTGGTATTCTGTGGCAAATGCCAAGCGTCCTGCACGGTGTTGGGCTGTGAGCACAACCCCCATCTGTAGATGTCGGGCCCTCATACCACCCTCATGGAGTCGGTTTCTAACCATTTGTGCAGACGCATGCACATTTGTGGCCTGCTGGAGGTCATTTTGCAGGGTTCTGGCAGTGCTTCTCCTGTTCCTCCTTGCACAATGGCGAAGGTAGCGGTCTTGCTGCTTGGTTGTTGCCCTCCTATGGCCCCCTCCACGTCTCCTGGTGTACTGGCCTGTCTCCTGGTAGCACCTCCAGCCTCTGGACACTACACTGACAGACACAGCATACCTTCTTGCCACAGCTCGCATTGATGTGCCATCCTGGATGAGCTGCACTACCTGAGCAACTTGGGTGGGTTGTAGATTCCGTCTCATGCTACCACAAGTGTGAAAGCACAACCAGCATTCAAAAGTGACTAAAACATCAGCCAGAAAGCATTGGTACTGAGATGTGGTCTGTGGTCCCCACATGCAGAACCACTCCTTTATTGAGGGTGTCTTGATAATTGCCAATAATTTCCATTTATTGTCTATTCCATTTGCACAATAGCATGTGAAATTGATTGTCAATCAGTGTTGCTTCCTAAGTGGACAGTTTAATTTCACAGAAGTTTGATTTACTTGGAGTTATATTCTGTTGTTTAAGTGTTCTCTTTATTATTTTGAGCAGTGTATTTATTGTAATAATCTAATCTCTTTTCTAATATACTGTATCTAATAAGTTTCTACCATTCCCTCTCTACTCTAACTAATTTATTTTTTTTAACAACTTCCTTTTTGATGTTGCTTCATTTAAGAATCCCCAGTGCATGCTGTCATACTAAAATGAGACGTCACCAGGGGACAAATGCTGCAGTCACTGTTGTAGCCTCTGTCCCCCTTCCTGAAATGAAATGTCATTAGTGATGTTCATTTCAGGGGCTGGGCTAATCCCTGCTCTACTGAGCTTGCAACAGGTGTCAATTCCAATGTATGCTCTGTAGGATCTTGTCACTGTGCAATATTCTTTTTAATACACAGCATCAGTGTACTCCCTCACTTGCCTTAATGAAAAGTGATGAGTCAGCAAGAGTGTGCACTGTCAGTGTGCATTGTAAGGAGATGACCCGGCAAGCAGGAAAAGCAGAGATCAGCCTGCCCCCAAAAACAACATCCCTTTTTAGAGGAACATGAACCTCATGTTTAGTTTTGTAAACTTTTGCCTAGAGGCATTAAATCAATGTTTTATTTTTGGATGTGTGGTCCATGTCTTTCTATATTTGTGGTATATTGTATGGCCGGTCCCCTCTTTATTTGTTTTACTTGGACCAGCAATCCTTCTATTTGGCTGAGGCATTTTTAATTAGCAGGAGAATGCTCTCAGTTCACATTCTAATAATATGTGGAAGGTGAGTTTTTCAGCTCCTTTCACTTGGTGTTGGTGCTCTTTGGCGGCAATTGTTGCCAATATGCTATGCCTGTTGGGAGGTGTGACCTGGAGTCATTGGAGACTTAGCCTCGCAGTTTGAGTGCTGTGAGGCATCAGATCGCCTGCCCTTCTGGTGTACTGGCAGGGTATGCGGGCTTTATAAAATCTGTTCAGAATGTTATTCTAAGAAACTCATGTTCAGATTTGTAAATTTTTATATAGCGGCATTATCAATATATGGTTGTTGGATTTACGGTCCATGTATTTCTCTACAGCTATGGTATATTTTCACTCTGACTACCTGCCTGACCCCCTGCCTGCATTACATCTATGTCCCCTTCCACATCCAATGGCTGATTATTGTCCACCTTTTCCTCCTCCAAATCATGCAGCCTATGACATGGACTTTGAGGGTCCCCAGCATACATGAGGCAGTAATGAAAAGGTGTAAATTGGTGGACTTCTTCCATCCTTTCCTTCATGCTGGTGAAAGTTTTTTCCACGATAAATAGTAGCAGAATAACATTTTTAATTCCACACTTGCCCCAAAAAACAAATGTTGTTGCCTCTTCAAAGGGTTTCAGTTGGCAACATGCATCCTTCACTAGCTGCTGATGTCAGATCTCAAAGTAACCCATGCTCTAGTTTGGCTGCTGCACCATATAGCCTGTCATGACTTTATATGGTTTATACAAATGCTGCAACATTTGTAGTGTCAAATTCCAGAAGACTGCGATGTCGCAAACCAGGTTGCGCGTTGTCAGGCAATTTTTTTTTGCTAAACCAAGAGGGAATGCTTTGCTCCATAAGAGCTATTGAAAAGGGCTGACATATTTCTGGCCATTGCCACCACCTTCCTCAAGCATTTATATTAGTGAAAGAAATATTACACTATTAAATTCAGGACATTGGGGATGCATGGAGAGTGAGTTGCAACAATTCTGAATTGCAGTTGATGGGAAGCAAGCCAGCGGGTGAGTTGTTGCTTGATGGACAACAGCAACTTATCTGCCTTATGGATTTTGGATCCTAGGCCTTAAAGTTGTAAAATAATTGGCAGCACTTTGCCTTGCATGAACAATAAGAAAGCAGTTGGTGTGTGAAATCAATGAAGGGCCCTGTATCTGTTGAGGATGGCATTGGGGAGAAGAGGTAGGAGTAAACAGATAACCACCACCTGACAGTGGAAATAAATGTAGCTTCCAATCGTGGAGACCTAACCACCAGTTCCAGATGTGGTTGTGCATTTCTGCTGCCGAAAACATTCACACAGCAGTGAAACTCATGTATTGTCCCTGGCCATAGTTTCTACTCCATGTATCTAGAGTGCAGTACATTTTGGAGCTTAAAGACAAGACTAGAGCACCATACATTCTCCTGCACTTAAGAACAGAGACCATGCACCGCTTTCTGTAAGAAATAATGAAGACTTTGTATCTTCCAGCAAGGTTGAGGACATATCATCATTTCATGACAAGCAGCTGAATCCAAAAGATGGTAAGGCAGCAACTGCACCACCAAATTGACAAGGTGCAAACCAGGAGCATACGTGTATTTCCTTAACACACAATCAAGGATATACAGTGGTGTGAAAAAGTGTTTGCCCACTTCCTGATTTCTTATTCGTTTGCATATTTGTCACACTTAAATGTTTCAGATCACAAAACAAATTTAAATATTAGACAAAGATAATAGTGATGAGCGAGCACTAAAATGCTCGAGTACTCGTTGCTCGGGTCGAGCAAATTGGAATACTCGGGTGCTCGACCCAAGCAACGAGCCCAATGTAAGTCTATGGGAAGCTCGAGTATTTTTCAGGCGGCTCCCCCCGGCGGTCTGCAGAGGGCCTAAAAATTGCTCAAATCGATGGGAACAGTGCTCAGATGACATGGGAACAGCATGGAGAAGACCCCTGGAAGCATTTCTGACTCCCAGGTCACTGCTGTCAGCAACATTGTCAGAGTATTACGCCACTTTTACGGACTCACAATAAAACATACAAAAAGGAAACCAAAATGGATTTTCCTGGGAAATATGTTAACGAACATCCTTTTCTGGGGATTGACTTGTATATAAGGCAAAATAAATAACTAAAACCAAAAATACTCCTCCACACCTTGGGCTATGTTCATGACTCGCCCAGAGGGATATGGGGGGCTCGGTACCCGGGCCTTTACCTTCTTGGGATGTCACGGCAGTCGGCTCCCGGGCCCGTACCCTGGGGTCACTCTTTAAAAGGGGTTTGTTGCTTGAAGGGATGAATAACAGTTTTGTCTCGTGACGCCACCTGTGGCTCCTGGTAATGGGTACCAGCGCTGCTGCAGACCTCCGGGGGTGATGGGATGGCAGCTGGGATGCTTCTGCTCCCCACAGGCGGAGCAGGCCCCCAGGGCAGGGTTGATGGAAGGGGTGCAGGTGAGAGGTGGCCCGGACGGGTCAGGGTGAATGACGGACACGCACACAGGGGATTCGCTACAGTACCTTTACTGGTGTAAACGGCAGGTATGGTCCAGGGTACTTAATAGGAATGGTGCACTTCTGGACTCTCCCCAGTGAGCGGGTAGTAGGCCTCCTGGTCCGTTGCTTCCTCTCTCTAAAGCTCCTGGCCAGCCTGGAACTAGGCCTAGCTTCTGTACTGTTTCACTCTCTCACCTGTCTGCTTGGTAGTAGAACATTTCTCTGGCTACCACTGTCCCTGGACGCTGGGGCCTTCGTGGTTCCTAGTTCTGTAAATGATGGTAGCTTTAGGTTGACCAGGGGTCTGGAATCCTCCTGGTATGCCGGTTATCCCTACTGGGTGTAGAGGACCCTGTAGGCGCGGACCCGGTGTCGGGCTTGTGTTCTGGGGTGAGCTTCAGATGCTCCTCTGCCCCCTTAACTCCTCTTTCCTCTCCTTGCCTCCAGCCACACTCCAGGCCCTCAGCACAGCAGCTCACGTGCTGCTTCTTCACTGATCTAAAGTGGCAGCACACTCTGCCTACCTAACTCCACCCTCCAGTATATATATCCCTAACAGGGCTCCCTCTGGTGGTATGAGGTGGAAAGGTGGAGGTGTCTGTGTGTAGTGAGGGCCTCTTGTGGAGAAGTCCGTCCATGCACCCTTTTAGGTCCTGTGGTACCTGTGTATAGCAGGGTGCCACATTCACACGTAGCATTTTTGATGCGTTTTTCCACTTTTGCATTGCTTTCAACCAAGACAAATGCATTCTCTGGGAAATGTCATTTTAACATTTTACAACCTTATCTGGCCATGTGGTGTGGGACACATCATCAGACACATGCATACAGGCTAAAAAGACATGGGAACATCATGGGGAAGACCTCTGAAAGCATTTCTGACTCCCAGGTAACTGCCTAAAAGTGTGCCCATCATAAGTGATCCTTTGCACATGCGAAGATGCCACCCGCCATGCACCTGTCGTTGCAGACTTGCAGCAATCACCGTCCACGTCCTTGTCCCAGTGCAGCATTCAGTTGTCCCTACCCCATTCCTTGGAATGCAAGTGCAATTATGCAGCCAGCCACCCACCCTCCCACAGGCTGCAATACTATACTGCCAAATTTTTGACAGCTGCCTGCATTTGAAATGTGGCATTTTAGGCTCGTGGAGGCGTAAGCTGTCCACAATCTTATGGCGGCAGTAACCGGGTATCCATACTCGATCCCCAGTCGCCACTATTTTTCCCGGTATCGTCTCCGCCTTCCACAAGCATGGGTTCCACAACACTACCCGTGCCCAGCCCAGTGCACTTACTTGGAAGGACCGCCTAACCACAAACACGTGGACAGGTGAATGTGGCCAGGGACGGTACGGAGCCAGTCCACAGCTTTTTTTGCTGAGTTGTATTTCACCACAGCCATATTCTTTAGTTTGGTGAAAGGAATTGGGAACCATATCTACCCAGCTGTCATTTCCTGTTAGAACCCTCCTGTTAGTTTTTTTTCTATTTTGTGGTCACGTGACCTGCTGCCTATTTATTCCAGCTCCACCCTTCTGGCTTTGCTGGACTTCAGTGTTACTTTGACTCTTAATCTAGCCAGGTGTTTTGTACCTATCTCTATAGTTTGCTTTGTCCTTGGACCTCTAAGTATTTTTGTCTGTTTGTCTTTTTTCTCCGCTACAACTTCTGCTAGGAGGTGTCCAATTTTGTCCCAGTCTTTAGTGCTTTTAGGGGCCCCTCCCTTATATCTATAGGCCTGCGTTAAGACTAGGTGAGGACGAAGGCGGGTCTGTTCACAAGTAGAGATGAGCGTTGTTCTACTCGAACTGTTCGCCAATCTCAAATTCGAGCTGTTTTGGGCGGTGTTCGAGCCGTTCGGCGAACACGAATGATTTGAGAAAAATTCGGCTGTTCGAGGTTATGTTCGATAACTGTTCGTGCACCAAAATCATAACTGGATTTTTTCTCAGTAATGATGAAAATTAATGTTAATACGCAGTTTGAGTGTACAGCGGGGTGGGGGGAGGGGCAGGGGATGGATCTCTGCAGGAATAATGAAGATCTCCATTTTTTTTTCTCTTTCCCGCATTTGCAGTGGGGAGGTGCAGTCTGTCAGCCTATCAGCAGCGCACACACGGAGCGTACTGCTGTTTTTCACACAAGCAAGGGCATGTGTCATTGGCAGTGTATGTCACATGTCCTTGCCCTATAAGACCAAGCCATTTTCCCCGTCGCCACCATTTTCTCACTGCTGCAGCTGCGTGTTAGACGGCACCGCTGTTGCTGTGTGCGCTATACCTTGTTAATTTCAAGCCAATTTTCGCACAAATCTACAGATAGCTTGGGAGTAGGGAATAGTTGTGATTGCAGTCCTTTTAAGGACTAGGTTACAGCATTTCCTACGACTTTTATCAGGCAGGTCTGTGCTCTTAAATAGATAGATTGTAGGAGTAAAGACTAATTGTAATTGCAGTCCTTTTCAGGACTAGGTTACATCAGTTCCTATCAGTTTTTGCCAGGCAGGTCTGTGCCAGTGCTGTGCAAGTTTTTTTCACAGCATTTGGCTGAAACTAGCAAAGCTAATCCTTTTTGGCCTATTGCAGAGTGTGTTAGTCAGTGGAGTAGCCTATCTGTGTTGCAAGATATACCTCCTGTGTATAGAATACCAATTTTTTTACTGCACCTAGTGAAGTAAAATCTTTTGGGCATAGCATCATTCTATTAGTCCATCTATACTGACCTCCATCAGGTTGCAAATTGAATATAATTTTTTTCTGCATCTAGCTCTGAAAAAATATTTGGGCTTCTAGCAGTGTGCGGGACTTGTTCTATTAGTGCATCTATACTGACCTCCATCAGGTTACAAACTGAATATAATTTTTTTCTGCATCTAGCTCTGAAAAAATATTTGGACTTCTAGCAGTGTGTGGGACTTTCTCTATTAGTCCATCTATACTGACCTCCATCAGGTTGCAAATTAAAAATAATTTTTATCTGCATCTACCTCTGAAAAAATATTTGGGCTTCTAGCTGTGTGTGGGACTTGTTCTATTAGTTCATCTATACTGACCTCCATCAGGTTGCAAACTGAATATAATTTTTTTCTGCATCTAGCTCTGAAAAAATATTTGGCCTTCTAGCAGTGTGTCGGACTTTCTCTATTAGTCCATCTATACTGACCTCCATCAGGTTGCAAATTAAAAATATTTTTTTTTCTGCATCTACCTCTGAAAAAATATTGGGCTTCTAGCTGTGTGTGGGACTTGTTCTATTAATCCATCTATACAGACCTCCATCAGGTTGCAAACTGAATATAATTTTTTTCTGCATCTAGCTCTGAAAAAATATATGGCCTTCTAGCAGTGTGTGGGACTTTCTCTATTAGTCCATCTATACTGACCTCCATCAGGTTGCAAATTAAAAATAATTTTTATCTGCATCTAGCTCTGAAAAAATATTTGGCCTTCTAGCAGTGTGTGGGACTTTCTCTATTAGTCCATCTATACTGACCTCCATCAGGTTGCAAATTAAAAATAATTTTTATCTGCATCTACCTCTGAAAAAATATTTGGGCTTCTAGCTGTGTGTGGGACTTGTTCTATTAGTCCATCTATACTGATCTCTATCAGGTTGCAAACTGAATATAATTTTTTTCTGCATCTAGCTCTGAAAAAATATTTGGCCTTCTAGCAGTGTGTGGGACTTTCTCTATTAGTCCATCTATACTGACCTCCATCAGGTTGCAAATTCAAAAAAATTTTATCTGCATCTAGCTCTGAAAAAATATTTGGCCTTCTAGCAGTGTGTGGGACTTTCTCTATTAGTCCATCTATACTGACCTCCATCAGGTTGCAAATTAAAAATAATTTTTATCTGCATCTACCTCTGAAAAAATATTTGGGCCTCTAGCTGTGTGTGGGACTTGTTCTATTAGTCCATCTATACTGACCTCCATCAGGTTGCAAACTGAATATAATTTTTTTCTGCATCTAGCTCTGAAAAAATATTTGGCCTTCTAGCAGTGTGTGGGACTTTCTCTATTAGTCCATCTATACTGACCTCCATCAAGTTGCAAACTGAATATATTTTTTTTCTGCATCTACCTCTGAAAAAATATTGGGCTTCTAGCTGTGTGTGGGACTTGTTCTATTAATCCATCTATACAGACCTCCATCAGGTTGCAAACTGAATATATTTTTTTTCTGCATCTACCTCTGAAAAAATATTGGGCTTCTAGCTGTGTGTGGGACTTGTTCTATTAATCCATCTATACAGACCTCCATCAGGTTGCAAACTGAATATATATTTTTTCTGCATCTACCTCTGAAAAAATATTGGGCTTCTAGCTGTGTGTGGGACTTGTTCTATTAATCCATCTATTCATACCTCCATCAGGTTGCAAACTGAAAATAATTTTTTTCTGCATCTAGCTCTGAAAAAATATTTGGCCTTCTAGCAGTGTGTGGGACTTTCTCTATTAGTCCATCTATACTGACCTCCATCAGGTTGCAAACTGAATATATTTTTTTTCTGCATCTACCTCTGAAAAAATATTTGGGCTTCTAGCTGTGTGTGGGACTTGTTCTATTAGTCCATCTATACTGAGCTCCATCAGGTTGCAAATCGAATATAATTTTTTTCTGCATCTAACCCAGCCAATAGTTTTTGCCTAATACCACAGTTTGGCCATACAGCTCTGCTCGGTTCCCATCCATTGTTTTTTTGTGCAAACAACTCCAGAGTTGTGAATTAGTTAACCACCAAAATGAGTGGAAAAAGGCCTGCTGCTGGTGGAAAGGGGAATAGGCGTGTTGGGAAGGGGAAAAAAGGTTGTGTCCGTGGGGTAGGTGTTAAAGCAACAGTAACATCTGCAGAAGAAAGACCATCTTCCAGCCAAACTAAAATGTCTACTTCTTTTAGCGGACAATGTGATAAGATCCCTTTCTTACGGCCACGCCAATCGCTACAAATTCCAGATGTGGCACAAAAACAGCAGGTGCTTCAACGGATATCAAGTGCTCCTTTAAGTGGGCTCTCCTCCACATCAACTTCAACATCACAAATACTCCAGTCCTCAAAGGTGTCACCCCAATCGCACTTGCTTCCTCTCTGCTCCCAAATCTCCAGCTGCCCGTCTGAGTATGAGGTAGAACAGATGGTTGAGTCTGCAGAGCTGTTTACTCATACTATAGCCTGGGAATCAGAGGTCGACTTCAGCGCTTCTGTGAATCCAGACGAGGAAATGATCTGCACTGATGCCCAGAATCTTTATGAGTCGGATCCAGGACCAGATGCAGAAGGTTCTGACCATAATGTAGACCCTCATTCCCAAACTGTAACTCCTGTTGGTGGAGACAATGAGGAAGATGATGATGAGACTCAAATACCTGATTGGAGCGACAACTTTAGTTTTTTGCCAGGGCAGGAACAGGTTGGCTCTGAGGACGACGGGTGTGATAACGCACAGGGTGATGATGATGAGGTTGGAGATCCCACTTACTGTCAACCCACAGTCAGCCAAGAGATGAGGTCAGCAGAGGAGGTGGAGGAAGATGCTAGTGACGAAGAGGTCAGGTTGCGCCTTCCTGGACAGAGACGTAGTACTGGAAGCACGTCAACAACTGCATCCTCAAACACAACTCTGCCTCTCACCACAAGTCGTGGTGGCTCTTCAGGTCGCATGGGTGCTAAGCCTTGCATAGCCTGGGCATTTTTTCAGATCGATAAAGATGACCCAACTCGTGTTATCTGTAACATTTGTCAGCAAAAGCTAAGTAGAGGCCAAAAAATACATAGTTTGAGTACTTCATGCATGAACCGGCACATGGACATGAAGCATAAGTTGCAGTGGGAAGCTCACTGTGCTACAATGCGGCCTAGCCGGCCGGGCCAACCACCGTCTGCCATATCTTGTGCATCCGCGGCCTCTTCATCCTCTGTGACTGGGGGGACAGCAGTCACACCTGTTTTGGGGCGCAGACCTGCCACCTCTTTACCCGCAACAGCCAGCGTGATTGGCAGGTCATCATTTTCTTTGGAAGTGGTAACACCAGCTGGTGTTGAGCGCTGTCCGACATCGATAGCACCACCTTTGGATCAAGGCAACCTAACATGTCCGCCTGCATCTTCCTCACAGACCGGCAGTTTGCCGGGGACACCCTTATCAACCCCGTCTAAGCACAATAGCCAGCCCTCGGTCCCTCGTATGTGGACAAGTAAAAGACCATTTCCTCCTAGCCATGAGAAAGCTAAGAGGTTGAATTTCACCATCTGCAAGCTCTTGGCTACAGAAATGCTGCCTTTCCGCCTGGTGGACACAGAGGATTTTCGAGACCTTATGTCCGTCGCAGTGCCCCAGTACCAGATGCCCAGTCGGCACTACTTCTCAAAGAAAGGTGTGCCTGCGCTCCACCAGCATGTCGCACACAACATCACCGCTTCTTTGAGAAACGCTGTGTGTGACAGGGTGCATTTCACCACAGACACTTGGACGAGTAGGCATGGACAGGGGCGTTACATGTCGCTGACTGGGCACTGGGTAACTATGGTGACAGCAGGACAAGGGGCTGCTGTCCAAGTCTTGCCGTCCCCACGAGTTGTGCGTCAATCCTCTTTATGTCAAAGTTCCTCCACTGCTTCTGCCTCCTCAACCTCCTCTCGGTCTTCCACCTGCACCCAAAGCCTGTCTGGTCATGCCACAAGCTTTCTAACTGCGCAGAAGGGATCCTGCACACCTCCTTACTATGCTGGCAGTAGGGCTCAACGTCATCAGGCGGTTTTTACTTTGAAATGTCTGGGAAATGTGAGTCACACAGCTGAGGAGTTGTGGTCAGCTCTGGAGAACCAATTTCATGAATGGTTGTCTCCACTGGACCTGAAACCAGGGAAGGCCGTGTGCGACAATGCTGCAAACCTGGGTGCGGCCCTTCGCCGGGGCAATGTCACACACGTGCCTTGTATGGCTCACGTGTTGAACCTGGTTGTCCAGCAATTTTTAGCCCACTATCCCAGACTAGATGGCCTTCTGCAGAGGGCACGGTCGCTGTGTGCTCACTTCCGCCGTTCGCATCCTGCAGCTCAGCGACTTACATCTCTACAGAAGTCGTTGGGCCTGCCACTTCACCGGCTAAAATGCGATGTGCCTACCCGGTGGAATTCAACTCTGCATATGTTGCAGCGACTGTGGCAGCACCGACAAGCCCTGGTGCAATACGTTCTGACGTATAGCCTGGGCCAACGAGAGCCAGAGGTGGGGCAAATCACGCTGGAGGAGTGGTCTCAGATCAGGGACCTATGCACCCTTCTGCACAGTTTTGAAATGGCGACGAAGATGTTTAGTTCTGGTGATGCCATTATCAGCATGACTATTCCGGTGATTTACAGGCTGGAGCACATGTTAAACAGAATTCGGAGTCAGGTGGTGGCACAAGAGGAGGTGGAGGAAGTAGAGGAGGAGGAGTTGTATGCGGAAGGGCTAACATCTGCAAGGTCCAGACGGTCGGCAGCACCAAGGCGGCAGGCATGTGAGGGTGGGGGAGAGGGTTTTACCAGGGCGCATGGTAGCAGCCAAACTAGTGAGGAAGGTGCAGGAGCCCAGGAAGAAGTGGAGGACAAACTGATGGAAGACTCATCAGATGAGGGAGACCTTGATCACATTTCTGTTGTGCGAGGTTGGGGGGAGAGAACAGAGGAAGGAAGCATGATTGTTACCTCGCCACCAACACAACAGGGACTTGGTGCTCCTGGATGCGCAACACACATGAGTGCCTTCTTGCTGCACTACCTGCAACATGACCCTCGAATTGTGAGAATTAGAAATAATCTTGACTACTGGGTTGCCACACTGTTAGATCCCCGGTACAAAAGTAAATTTGCTGAAATTATTCCTGCCATAGAAAGGGATGCACGCATGCAGGAGTATCAGCAGAGACTGTTGCAGAATCTTACATGTGCTTTTCCACAAAACACCAGTGGTGCACGTAGTGAATCTCACAGTTCCAACTTGCCAACCATGGGACCGTCAAGTGTTCAGCACTCAAACCGTAACAGAACCACAGTATCTGCTGGTAACATCAATTTTGCGGAATCATTTCACCACTTTTTTAGCCCATCCTTTGCAAGGCCACAGGAGACAAGAAGTCTGACACATAGTCAACGCCTAGAGACGTTGGTACAGGAGTATCTCCAAGTAAACATTGAAGCCATGACTGTGTCACTGGACCCTTGCTCTTTTTGGGCTTCCAATCTGGATAAATGGCCGGAGCTAGCCACTTACGCCTTGGAGATCTTGTCATGCCCCGCAGCCAGCGTTCTGTCTGAACGTGTGTTCAGCGCTGCTGGTGGTGTGCTGACAGATAAGCGCACGCGGCTCTCCACTGATAATGTAGACAGACTCACGTTCATAAAGATGAACAAATCATGGATCCGAAACGACTTTTCTACCCCTGTGTCATCCTGGGGAGAGTAAAAGCTTGATGATTGGTTAAAATCACCCTACCAACCGTTTTAAGCTTTCAAATTACTAATCATGTTTATCTGTATCTTGGCTGGAAAATAATTTGGGCTTTGTAGCAGTGTGCAGCACTGATTCTATTAGGCCATCTATAATAAGCTCCACCAGATTTAAAATTACTAATCATGTTTATCTGTATCTTGGCTGGAAAATAATTTGGGCTTTGTAGCAGTGTGCAGCACTGATCCTATTAGGCCATCTATACTAAGCTCCACCAGATTTAAAATTAATAATAATTTTTAGCTGCATCTAGCCCGGAAAATAATTTTGGGGCTCCGAGATGCGCAAGACACATAAGTGCCTTCTTGCTGCACTACCTGCAACATGACCCTCATATTGTCAGAATTCGAAGTAATCATGACTACTGGGTTGCCACACTCTTAAATCCCCCAAACTTTTCGATCAACCTTTTCATTTTAATAAAGACCAAAAAAATGGTCATTTTTGAAATTATAAGCATTAGCAGGTTATTAGAAACTGAAATCAAACAGTTTTCAACTCAAAACTTTATTCTAGGTGATGTTACATTTTCACATAGGACCCCTTGTTCGAAAGGAGCTTCTGAACTCTCTCGTCCATTGAATTTGTCAGGTTTTGGATGGTTTCTGCTTCAATTGTTTTGCATGAGGACAGAATACCCTCCCAGAGCTGTTGCTTAGATGTGAACTACCTCCCGCCATCATAGACACTCCTTTTGATGATGCTCCAGAGGTTCTGAATGGGGTAGAGGTCAGGGGAGCATGGGGGTCACACCATAAGTTTGTCCCCTTTTATGCCCATATCAGCCAGAGATGCAGATGTTTTATGTGCAGCATGAGATGGTGCATTATCATGCAAAAAAATGATCTTGCTGTGAAATACACGGTTCTTCTTCTTGAACCATGGCAGGAAGTGCTGTTTGAGAAAATCCACATACATTATGGAGTTCATCTTTAGCGCCTTCAGGGATCCTAAAGGGGATGACAATCTCTCTCCCCATGATTCCAGCCCAAAACATTACTCCACTTCCTCCTTGTTGGCGCTGTAGCCGTGCTTGCGTGGGGTGTCCATTAGAGATGAGCGTTGTTCTACTCGAACTGTTCGCCAATCTCAAATTCGAGCTGTTTTGGGCGGTGTTCGAGCCGTTCAGCGAACACGAACAATTTGAGAAAAATTCGGCTGTTCGAGGTTATGTTCGATAACTGTTCGTGCACCAAAATCATAACTGGATTTTTTCTCAGTAATGATGAAAATTAATGTTAATACGCAGTTTGAGTATACAGCGGGGTGGGGGGAGGGGCAGGGGATGGATCTCTGCAGGAACAATGAAGATCTCCATTTTTTTTTTCTCTTTCCCGCATTTACAGTGGGGAGGTGCAATCTGTCAGCCTATCAGCAGCGCACACACGGAGCGAAGTGCTTTTTTTCACACAAGCAAGGGCATGTGTCATTGGCAGTGTATGTCACATGTCCTTGCCCTATAAGACCAAGCCATTTTCCCCGTTGCCACCATTTTCTCACTGCTGCAGCTGCGTGTTAGACGGCACCGCTGTTGCTGTGTGCGCTATACCTTGTTAATTTCAAGCCAATTTTCGCACAAATCTACAGATAGCTTGGGAGTAGGGAATAGTTGTGATTGCAGTCCTTTTAAGGACTAGGTTACAGCATTTCCTATGACTTTTATCAGGCAGGTCTGTGCTCTTAAATAGATAGGTTGTGGGAGTAAAGACTAATTGTAATTGGAGTCCTTTTCAGGACTAGGTTACATCAGTTCCTATCAGTTTTTGCCAGGCAGGTCTGTGCCAGTGCTGTGCAAGTTTTTTTCACAACATTTGGCTGAATCTAGCAAAGCTAATCCTTTTTGGCCTATTGCAGAGTGTGTTAGTCAGTGGAGTAGCCTATCTGTGTTGCAAGATATACCACCTGTGTATAGAATACCAATTTTTTTACTGCACCTAGTGAAGTAAATTCTTTTGGGCATAGCATCATTCTATTAGTCCATCTATACTGACCTCCATCAGGTTGCAAATTGAATATAATTTTTTTCTGCATCTAGCTCTAAAAAAATATTGGGCTTCTAGCTGTGTGTGGGACTTGTTGTATTAGTCCATCTATACTGACCTCCATCAGGTTGCAAACTGAATATATTTTTTTCTGCATCTACCTCTGAAAAAATATTGGGCTTCTAGCTGTGCGTGGGACTTGTTCTATTAATCCATCTATACAGACCTCCATCAGGTTGCAAACTGAATATATTTTTTTCTGCATCTACCTCTGAAAAAATATTGGGCTTCTAGCTGTGTGTGGGACTTGTTGTATTAGTCCATCTAAAGTGACCTCCATCAGGTTGCAAATTAAAAATAATTTTTATCTGCATCTACAGTACCTCTGAAAAAATATTTGGGCTTCTAGCTGTGTGTGGGACTTGTTCTATTAGTACATCTATACTGACCTCCATCAGGTTGCAAATTGAATATAATTTTTATCTGCATCTAGCTCTGAAAAAATATTTGGCCTTCTAGCAGTTTGTGGGACTTTCTCTATTAGTCCATCTATACTGACCTCCATCAGGTTGCAAATTAAAAATAATTTTTATCTGCATCTACCTCTGAAAAAATATTGGGCTTCTAGCTGTGTGTGGGACTTGTTGTATTAGTCCATCTATACTGACCTCCATCAGGTTGCAAACTGAATATATTTTTTTCTGCATCTACCTCTGAAAAAATATTGGGCTTCTAGCTGTGTGTGGGACTTGTTCTATTAATCCATCTATACAGACCTCCATCAGGTTGCAAACTGAATATATTTTTTTCTGCATCTACCTCTGAAAAAATATTGGGCTTCTAGCTGTGTGTGGGACTTGTTGTATTAGTCCATCTATACTGACCTTCATCAGGTTGCAAACTGAATATATTTTTTTCTGCATCTACCTCTGAAAAAATATTGGGCCTTCTAGCAGTGTGTGGGACTTTCTCTATTAGTCCATCTATACTGACCTCCATCAGGTTGCAAATTCAAAATAATTTTTTGTCTGCATCTAGCTCTGAAAAAATATTGGGCTTCTAGCTGTGTGTGGGACTTGTTGTATTAGTCCATCTATACTGACCTCCATCAGGTTGCAAATAAAAAATAATTTTTATCTGCATCTACAGTACCTCTGAAAAAATATTTGGGCTTCTAGCTGTGTGTGGGACTTGTTCTATTAGTCCATCTATACTGACCTCCATCAGGTTGCAAATTGAATATAATTTTTATCTGCATCTAGCTCTGAAAAAATATTTGGCCTTCTAGCAGTGTGTGGGACTTTCTCTATTAGTCCATCTATACTGACCTCCATCAGGTTGCAAATTGAATATAATTTTTATCTGCATCTAGCTCTGAAAAAATATTTGGCCTTCTAGCAGTGTGTGGGACTTTCTCTATTAGTCCATCTATACTGACCTCCATCAGGTTGCAAATTAAAAATAATTTTTATCTGCATCTACCTCTGAAAAAATATTTGGGCTTCTAGCAGTGTGTGGGACTCATTGTATTAGGCCATCTATACCAAGCTCCACCAGCTTTGAAATTAATAATAATTTTTAGCTGCATCTAGCCCTGAAAATAATTTTTCCCAATAGTGGTAGCAATAGAAATATGGGGCGCGCGCCTGGCTAACAAAAATATACGCTTCATAACACAAAACACCAGCCTAGCGCACTGCATTAATAAGATGGCATCATCGTCTCTCCCAGTGCTAGGCCTACTACGCAGGCTAGTATTCCTGTGCTCAAAACACAATGTATGGGTCCGCGCTAGCCACTATGCTGAGGGGTATAAAGCTGCTGCTAACGCTTTATAACAATTCAATTGGCAGATTTTCACAGAGCTCTTCCACAACGCCCACCCATCGGGCAACAGTTGCCCACCCTCCCTATGGGATCTAGTGGCGAATAGTTGATGCCATTAATCAGAGCGTCAGTTGCCCCATCAACGTGGCAAGCATACGGTAAGGCATGGGAAGAGTGGACACGACTAGTAGCAGGCAGACGGGTTGACCAATGTGAACAAGCTAGATCACAAGTCACCATAGAATTTATCCACCAGCTAATGATGAGGGTCATATCAGGGGCGTCAGCGCAGCGGTGTCTGACCGGAGTAGCATTTCACTTCCAACTACTGAATTGGGGAGATGTGACAAAGATTCATCATCAGACAATCCATATAAGGGTGGAAAAGGGGTCAGCCAAGTCAGGAATGTAGACGTCCCGTCCCGTGTCACTAAAACTGATTTCTCACATCTTATCCCTAACACCATTAACATGACACTCACAATTTGAAGCAACACTAATGTCTACTGCATTTGTGATCGCCTTCTTCGGGGCGCTATGTATAAGCGAATTAGTCCCTCAATCCAAAATTACCACCAGTGGACGCTTATTACACCAGGAAGTAGTCATAGCCAATAATGTAATACGTGTATGCATACACCAATCGAAAACGGTTCCAGCGGGCAGGAGTACTTGGGTACTTCTACAACCCACAAGCGGTACACTGAGTCGGGTAACAATAGTAAAAACATATCTAACCATCAGATCACAAAGTAATTTCTTCGTATCATACATTGATGGAACGCCATTATCAAGATACCTGTTCCAAGCTATATTTAATAAATGCATAACATCGGCAGGGAACCACCTCAAAGATTACGGGACACACTCATTCCGCATAGGTGCGGCCACGGAAGCAGCAAGAGCAGGACTGTCAGAAACGGAAGTTCAGAGGATAGGGAGATGGCGATCCACGTGTTTGGCGAGATACATAAGACCGGACTTGTTATCCTAACGTGGTTTGTTTCTTTTACAGGTGACGCTAAGCCAACAGTGTGAGTGATAGGCCACTCGTATATACACTGTGTTCCAAATTATTATGCAAATAACATTTTCTCAGATTTTACCAAATTACCTATATGAATTGCAGTCATTGTAATTTTCCAGTCAAATAAGTATTAGAGTACAATTGAAAGGTTTTTGTACAAACTGCCTATGATAACAGTATATTTTTTAAAAAATAAAAAATTCAAACTGCACTCAAAATGCATGTTCCAAATTATTATGCAGAGCAGAGTTTTCAACCTTTTCATTTTAGTAAAGAACAAAAAAATGGTCATTTTTGAAATTATAAGCATTAGCAGGTTATTACAAACTGAAATCAAACAGTTTTCAACTCAAAACTTTATTCTAGGTGATGTTACATTTGCGCATAGGACCGCTTGTTCGAAAGAAGCTTTTGAACTCTCTCGTCCATTGAATTTGTCAGGTTTTGGATGGTTTCTGCTTCAATTGTTTTGCATGAGGACAGAATACCCTCCCAGAGCTGTTGCTTAGATGTGAACTGCCTCCCGCCATCATAGACACTCCTTTTGATGATGCTCCAGAGGTTCTCAATGGGGTTGAGGTCAGGTAAGCATGGGTGCCACACCATAAGTTTGTCCCCTTTTATGCCCATAGCAGCCAGAGATGCAGATGTGTTATGTGCAGCATGAGACGGGGCATTATCATGCATGAAATGATCTCGATGGTCCAGATGGGTGGAGTGGAGGATGGCTGGTTGATGGACATCCCATGCAAACACGGCTACGGTGCTAACAAGGAGGAGGTGGAGTAATGTTTTGGGCTGGAATCATGACGAGAGAGATTGTCGGCCCTTTTAGGATCCCTGAAGGGGTAAAGATGAACTCCATAATGTATGTTGAGTTTCTCAAACAGCACTTCCTTCCATGGTTCATGAAGAAGAACCGTGCATTCCGCAGCAAGATCATTTTCATGCATGATAATGCCCCGTCTCATGCTGCACATAACACATCTGCATCTCTGGCTGCTATGGGCATAAAAGGGGACAAACTTATGGTGTGGCACCCATGCTCCCCTGACCTCAACCCCATTGAGAACCTCTGGAGCATCATCAAAAGGAGTGTCTATGATGGCGGGAGGCAGTTCACATCTAAGCAACAGCTCTGGGAGGGTATTCTGTCCTCATGCAAAACAATTGAATCAGAAACCATCCAAAACCTGACAAATTCAATGGACGAGAGAGTTCAGGAGCTTCTTTCGAACAAGCGGTCCTATGTGCAAATGTAACATCACCTAGAATAAAGATTTGAGTTGAAAACTGTTTGATTTCAGTTTGTAATAACCTGCTAATGCTTATAATTTCAAAAATGACCATTTTTTGTTCTTTACTAAAATGAAAAGGTTGAAAACTCTGCTGTGCATAATAATTTGGAACATGCATTTTGAGTGCAGTTTGAATTTTTTATTTTTTAAAAAATATACTGTTATCATAGGCAGTTTGTACAAAAACCTTTCAATTGTACTCTAATAGTTATTTGACTGGAAAATTACAATGACTGCAATTCATATAGGTAATTTGGGAAAATCTGAGAAAATATTATTTGCATAATAATTTGTAACACAGTGTATATTGGGCACAAAAAAGGGCGAAAGTCCGCCCAGGCGGGAGGAAATTAGAGTTTCATAACACATATTTCAACTGGAGAGGTATTAGTGGCCTGCTATGGCCACAGGTACTAATGGAGGTAATCAAGGTAGGGAGAGAGGCAAGAGGTCCGGTCATCTTAGTTATACAGGCCGGGGGAAACAACCTAGGTCATCACAAGAGCGCATAACTAATGGCAATAATGAAACTAGACACTGAGCGCTTCAGAGAATTTTTCACAAAATAAGCTATAGAATGGTCAGAGATTGTGCCGATAGCGGTATGGCAAGGTGCGCGAGACATCACGGCCATCGAATGGACAAGGCGGGTAATAAATGTTCGGATGGCAAAATTTAGAAGAGACAGAGGCGGTGTAGTGATACGACACCGACAACTGGAAGGAGATAAAGCAGGCCTCATACGGCCCGACGTTGTTCACTTAATAGATATTGGACTGGACATATTCCTGTCAGGACTCCAGGACGGAGTGGAACAAGCGTTAAGAGTGATGGGTGGGGGTCAGAGTCCTGCATACGAGTACGCTGGATCCTCCGTGGCCTGGAAATAGAAAGGACATGTTGGAGAGTTACACTTGTTGGCCAACTTGCCGGAGTGGGGACCCAGGGCATGCTGCAACAAGCTGAATTATTTTAGAAATAAAATGCCTTTCTAATGGAATGAGTATAAAGAGTTAATAAAGCTGTGACCGATCCTCACCCATCCAGTTGTAAGAGTTACATTATTGGGTTGTCCATGAAAGGGGGGCGGTAGGGGGGCTGAGCATCTGGGTTTGGTTGGGGGTCCCCACAGTCTGCCTAGGCTAGATTAATTTAAAAATTCTTATTAGATACACAGGCGGTGCAGCTTGCTTCGCAGCTGGGCTACTACGCCCAAAGTATTGCCTAGGCTAGATGCAGTTAAAAATTCTACGCTGACTAGCAGACACTGAAGATTTGGAGCAGACCTCTGAGTAAACAGCTCTTCAGACTCAACCATCTGTGTTACCCCAAGCCATAGTGTATGTAGTTTCTTACAGTTAAAAGGGGGGGGTGCGACCCAACCCACCTGGAATTGACGATGCCAACGTCACGTAAGACACAGCAAGGGGACTCCCAAAATTGTGGCACAGACACCACTTAACCCTAGAACGCATACCTGTGGCCTTGCAGGCCCGCCCAGTTAATTGTTTTCTATTTTCTGCAAGATTGCTTTAGTTAGAATTTTGAAACTCTAGGTATTCTTCATGTATATAGTTGTTTGTCATTTGAGTTTGAGTTATTCCATGTTATTTGCACACGGGCCTAAAGGGCCCCAGGTATGTGAAAGTGTAGATTTTTATGGTCATGCGTTCTAGGGTTAAGTGGCATCAATTGCCCCACTGTTGCTTAAAACGGTTGGTGAGGTGATTTTACCAAATCCCCAAGCTTTTAGTCTCCCAAGGATGACACAGGGGTAGAAATGTCCTTGCGAATCCATGATTTGATCATCTTTATGAACGTGAGTCTGTCTACATTCTCAGTGGACAGCCGCGTGCGCTTATCTGTCAGCACACCACCAGCAGCGCTGAACACACGTTCAGAGAGAACACTGGCTGCATGGCATGACAATATCTCCAAGGCGTGAGTGGCGAGCTCCGGCGATTTTTCAAGATTGGAATACCAAAATGAGCAAGGGTCCAGTGACACAGTCATGGCTTCGATGTTCACTTGGAGATTCTCCTGTACCATCCTCTCTAGGCATTGACTATGTGTCAGACTTCTTGTCTCCTGTGGCCTTGCAAAGGATGGTCTAAAAAAGTGGTGAAACGATTCCACAAAATTGCTGTTACCAGCAGATACTGTGTTACTGTTACTGTTTGAGTGATGAAGACTCGACAGTCCCACCGTTGGCAAGTAAGAACTGTGAGATTCACTACGTGCACCACTGGTGTTTTGTGGAAAAGCACATGTAAGATTCTGCAACAGATACTCCTGCATTCGTCAATACATTTTTATGGCAGGAATTATTTCGGCAAATATACTTTTGTACCGGGGATCTAAGAGTGTGGCAACCCAGTAGTCGGGATTACTTAGAATTCTGACAATCCGAGGGTCATGTTGCAGGTAGTGCAGCAAGAAGGCACTCATGTGTCTTGCGCATCCAGAAGGACCAAGTCCTTGTTGTGTTGGTAGCGAGGTAAGAATCATGCTTCCTTCCTCTGCCCTCTCCCTCCAACCTCGCACAACAGAAATGTGATCAAGGTCTCCCTCATCTGATGAGTCTTCCATGCCCATTGCCAGTTCGTCCTCCACTTCTTCCTCGGCTCCTGCACCTTCCTCAACAGTTTGGCTGCTACCAATGCGCCCTGGTTAATCCCTCTCCCCCACCCTCCCATGCCTACCGCCTTGGTGCTGCCAACCGTCTGGACCTTGGAGATGTTATCCCTTCCGCATACGACTCCTCCTCTACTTCCTCCACCTCCTCTTGTCCCACCACCTGACTCCGAATTCTGTTTAACATGTGCTCCAGCATGTATATCACCGTAATAGTCATGCTGATAATGGCATCGTCAGCACTAAACATCTTCGTCGCCATTTCAAGACTGTGCAGAAGGGTGCATAGGTCCCTGATCTGAGACCACTCCTCCAGCGTGATTTGCCCCACCTCTGGATCTCTTTGGCCCAGGCTATACGTCAGAACGTATTGCACCAGGGCTTGTCGGTGCTGCCACAGTCGCTGCAACATGTGCAGAGTTGAATTCCACCGTGTCGGCACATCGCATTTCAGCCGGTGAACTGGCAGGCCCAACGACTTCTGTAGAGATGTAAGTCGTTGAACTGCGGGATGTGAACGGCGGAAGTGAGCACACAGCGACCGTGCACTCTGCAGAAGGCCATCTAGTCCGGGATAGTGGGCTAAAAATTGCTGGACAACCAGGTTCAACACGTGAGCCATACAAGGCACGTGTGTGACATTGCCCCGGCGAAGTGCCGCACCCAGGTTTGCAGCATTGTCGCACATGGCCTTCCCTGGTTGCAGGTCCAGTGGAGACAACCTTTCATGAAACTGGGTCTCCAGAGCTGACCAAAACTCCTCAGCTGTGTGACTCACATTTCCCAGACATTTCAATGTAAACACTGATGCGTTGAGCCCTGCTGCCAGCATAGTAAGGAGGTGTGCAGGATTCCTTCTGCGCAGTTAGAAAGCAGGTGGCATTACCAGACAGGCTTTGGGTGCAGGTGGAGGACCGAGAGGAGGTTGAGGAGGCAGAAGCAGTGGAGGAAGTTCGAGATAAAGAGGATTAACACACAACTCGTGGGGACGGTAAGACTTGGACAGCAGCCCCTTGTCCTGCTGTCACCATAGTTACCCAGTGCCCAGTCAGCGACATGTAACGCCCCTGTCCATGCCTTCTCGTCCAAGTGTCTGTGGTGAAGTGCACCCTGTCACACACAGAGTTTCTCAAAGAAGCGGTGATGTTGTGTGCGACATGCTAGTGGAGCGCAGGCACACCTTTCTTTGAGAAGTAGTGCCGACTGGGCATCTGGTACTGGGGCACTGTGACGGACATAAGGTCTTGAAAATCCTCTGTGTCCTCCAGGTGGAAAGGCAGCATTTCTGTAGCCAACAGCTTGCAGATGGTGAAATTCAACCTCTTAGCTTTCTCATGGCTAGGAGGAAATGGTCTTTTACTTTTCCACATCTGAGGGACCGAGGGCTGGCTGTTGTGCTTAGACGGTGTTGAGTAGGTTGTCCCCGGCAACTGCCGGTCTGTGAGGAAGATGCAGGCGGACATGTTAGGTTGCCTTGATCCAAAGGTGGTGCTCTCGATGTCGGAGAGCGCTCAACACTAGCAGGTGTTTCCACTTCCCAATGAACTGATGACCTGCCAATCACACTGGCTGTTGCGGGTAAAGAGGTGGCAGGTCTGCGTCCAAAAACATGTGTGACTGCTGTCCCCCCAGTCACAGAGGATGAAGAGGCTGCGGATCACTTGATGGGGCAGACGATGGTTGGCCCAGCCGGCTAGGCCGCATTGTAGCACAGTGAGCTTCCCACTGCAACTTATGCTTCATATCCATGTGACGGTACATGCATGAAGTACTCAAACTATGTATTTTTTGGCCTCTACTTAGCTTTTGCTGACAAATATTACAGATAACACGAGTTGGGTCATCCTTATCGATCTGAATAAATGCCCAGGCTATGCAAGGCTTAGAGCCCATGTGACCTGAAGAGCCACTACGACTTGTGGTCAGAGGCAGAGTTGTGGTTGAGGATGCAGTTGTTGACGTGCTTCCATTACTCCGTCTCTGTTCAGGAAGGCGCAACCTAACCTCGTCGTCAATAGCATCTGTGATGCCCCGCTGCGCTTGGTATCACAGATCCTACAAGAGTGCATTGATGGAATCCTCCACATTCACACATCTCCACCTTCCACCTCAGACCAGCAGAGGGAGCCCGTTAGGGATATAAATAGGGAAGGTGGAGCTAGGCAGTTCAGTTCCTCTGAAGAGTTCCTGCAGTAGAGAAGCCTAAGAGAGGTCAGTCTGCAGTGGAGCTCAGTCTAGTCTAGAGAACGCAGTTAATAGTTCAGCAGTGGAGCACGAGGCTCCTGCTTGCTAGATTCAGGGAGCCCAGATAGAGCTTAAGGTGTGCCGGTGCCGTAAGATCAGTGAAGCGCGGCAAGCTGCCGTTAGTGTGTATAGCCTAGTGAGGGCCCGAGTAGGCCGAAGGCGAGTGGCGAGTTAGTACATAAGGGGCAGAGGAGCTTAACCATCTCGCCCCGAAGCATTTACCGGACACAGGATCCGAGCTTACCGGTATCTCTATGACCCAGTAAGGCATAAGCGGAATCCCTGGAGAACTACCGTTCCCAGGATCGCTAAGGTGCTGATATGTAACAGAGCCAGGAGACGCTTAGGCCCCGCATACTGGGAGCGTGAACTCCAAGAGAAGGCCCTACCACAAGGTCAGCCAGCGCAGGACAGAGACAAAGTTAGGCCTAGCTCCAGGTAGGTCAGAAACTTACTACGCAGAGGCAAGAAACAGGAGGCCCTACACCCCCTCATTGGGGAGGATCCTGATATGCACCCTTCACCCTACAGTGCTCCGGGATGTGCCTGAATTTCCACCAGTAAAAGGTACTGAAGTGACTACCGTGTCCGTTCCCGTTCTTGCTCTGACCCAGCTGGGTCTCGCCTGTCCTGCATTCCCCCTGCATACGCTGCCCTGAGACCTAGCTCCACCTGAGGGGAGCTATACCATCGAGCTGCCTTATCACCGGCCTCAGTGGACTGCTGCAGCGCTGGTGCTTGTCACCAGATACCACAGGTGGCGTCATGAACTCTTATAAAATTAACAATTATCCACCCTTTTAAAGAGAGACCCCAGGGTACGGGCCAGGGAGCCGACCACCGCGACATCCCCAAGGCCAGGCAAATGCCCGGATACCGAGTCATCCCCATCCCCAGGGCTAGTCACATCCTCCTCCACCTCCTCTGCTGACCTCATCGACTGGCTGACTGTGGGTTGACAGTAAGTGGGATCTCCAACCTCGTCATCATCACCCTGTGTGTTATCACACCCGTCGCCCTCAGAGCCAACCTCTTCCTGCCCTGACCGAAAAGTCAAGTTGTCGCTCCAATCAGGTATTTGAGTCTCATCATCGTCTTCATCATTGTCTCCACCAACAGGAGTTACAGTTTGGGAACAAGGGTCTACATTATGCTCAGAACCTTCTTCATCTGGTCCTGGATCCAATTTATAAAGATTCTGGGCATCTTATCAGATCATTTCCTCATCTGGATTAACAGAAGCTCTGGAGCAGACCTCCGTTTCCCAGGCTATAGTATGAGTAAACAGCTGGGCAGACTCAGCCATCTGTGTTACCCCATACTCAGACGGGCAGCTGGAGACTTGGGAGCTGTGAGGAAGCAAGTGCGATTGGGGTGACACCTCTGAGGACTGGAGTATTTGTGATGTTGAAATTGAGGTGATGGAGAGCCCACTTGAAGGAGCACTTGATATCCGTTGAAGCACCTGCTGTTTTTGTGCCTCATCTAGAATTTGTAGTGATGGGCGTGTCCGTAAGAATGGGATCGTATCACATTGTCCACGAAAAGAATTCGACATCTTAGTTTGGCTGGAAGATGGTCTTTCTTCTGCAGATGTTACTCCGCCCCCCACCGTGGGGGGCCTTGACCCACCGGCGGACAGGCACCAGTATTGGGATAGGGGGGCTGGCCGTCAGGGTCCACCGCGGCTCTGGCACAAACCCGGCGACACAGAGGTGGCACAGGCAGGAACGGACTGGCCGTGTCGGCTTCTCACTTTTTGGATTTTAGAAGGGCATGACATGCCTATATCTGTGTCTCCCCCTCCTTTTACTCCTCCACCTCTTTTCTTTTCGCATGACTATATGTACTTGTCACTTTTCCATGTGTTAGTTGTGTCTTCTGAGCAGTTTGTCAGCTTTTGGACACCTTTGAAGGTGTTTTCTATGTGTTTCTATGTGTTTTTGTTTGCCTGCCGTTGGTTTTAACGGTGTTCGAAGGTGTTCGACGAACAGTTCGACGAACAGTTCGGCGAACACACGGGTGTTCGACGAACCGAACCGAACTCGAACACTACGGGGGTGGCTCAACACTCGTGTCCATCAACCAGCCATCCTCCACTCCATCCATCTGGACCATCGAGCGCTGCACGGCACTCATCCGTGAACAAAACAGTTTTGAAATCAGTCTTCATGTAATGTTTAGCCCCCTGGAGCCGTTTCTGCTTGTGTGAAGTGGATAGAGGAGGTCGACAGGATGGCGTATGCACAGCTGCAAACCTCTGAAGGACCCTGCATCTTGTTGTTCGGGGAACGTTGGAGGCACCAGCAGCTTCAAAAACTTGTCTGCTGCTATGACAAGGCTTTTTTGCCGCTGCTCTTTTAACCTGACGTAATTGCCTGTAGGAAAGAGTCCTCAATTTGCCCTTATCAGCACGCACACGTGTGTACTGTGAATCAGCTACATACTTCTTGATTGCCAAGACACTTCATCCTGATCATCGCACAATGTTGATTGTAGTCATGCCTTGACCTAAACACTCCACAATTTGTTGCTTTTCAGCAGCCGACACATCCTTTTTCTTTCCCATTTTGGCAGAAAATGTAGGCTGCTTAATAATGTGAGACAGCCTTCTTAAGTAGTCTTGCCTTTCATTGGACACACCTGCCAAACTAATTAGCACAGGTGTCTGCAATTGCTTACAGTGATATAAAGAGCCCTGACACACATCACCATCAGTGAGTTTAACTGACAAACAAACAAATTCTTTCCTTATCACTCCTAAACACTTTTTGCATAATAATTTGGAACACAGTGTACATGTGCTTTTCCACAAAACACCAGTGGTTCACGTAGTGAATCTTACAGTTCTAACTTGCCAACTGTGGTCTGTATGGAGTTGTTCAATAAAGGGCCCAAAATTAAGATAACATAGATGGGAGAGGTCTCTATGAATAGGAATTCCTAAGTATTTGATACCCTGTGAGGGCCAGGCAAAGGGAAAGTTGGACTGGATGGAATCCTATATGGATTTGGGGAGGGAGACATCGAGGGCCTCAGACTTCGCTGCATTAATTTTAAAATTTGACCATGTAACAAAGTGATCTATTTCAGCCATAACAGCATGGATGGATATATGTGATTGAGTGATATATACTAGGACATCATCAGCAAATAGAGAGCACTTGTACTCGGTGCCTCCCACCTCAATCCACCTAATATTGGGGTTATGGCGAATTGATGAGAGCAGGTGCTCCGTCACTAGGATGTATAAGAGAGGGGACAGAGGACATCCCTGCCTTGTCCCATTGGTGATTGTGAAAGGTGATGAAAATGTTCTGATGCACCCCCTGGGCCTTGGGACACCCGGAGCCGGACCCTTTTTGGTGGATGCTGGTGGTTGTAGTCTTCGTGGCGGCGACCCGGTTCCGTGGCTCAGGGTGGTCAAACCAGTGGCGGAACTATTTATGTGGTTTTGATGTTTAAATGTCCGACTACGCCACCCGTGGATTGCGGTCAGAGTGAACCGCCGCTGCAGGGCAGACCGCTGAGGCTGGTGTTGTGGGTGCAGCAGAGCGTAGCATAACTCCCCACGGGAGGAGTATAGCCTCAGGGCAGTGTATGCGGAGGATGGGGGTGATGGTGCAGGGCAGCAGCAGTAACGACACGGAGTCAGTGATGCAGTCCAGGGCCTTGACTCACAGTTCTTATTATCCAGACCACGTCTGCAGGTATCGGCTGCCCACGTCGTACTGTGCTCACCAGGAGAGGGGCTCAGACAACTCCCAGATAACTTTGGAGCGCTTCACAGGACCCCCTTTGTGTGTCCTTTGTCTGGCCTTTCTTACCAACCCTTCTGTCCGGCTGCCTCGGGCCTCCTCTTGGTAAACTTGGCGCCAGTTTCCCTGACCCTATGTGGTGCCTTCCTAGCGGGTGTAGCGAGGGGCTGCACCACATAAAATGTCACAGCCTCCGGTTTCTAGCTGAGGGTCGTTTCCTGCCTCCACTAGTTTCGGGGACCGGTCTCCCCCTTTGGCCTGACCCCTCCACGCAGGTGGATTCGGGCGTGCGGTGGCGACTCGCCCGTCCTCACCCCTGGGATCCCTTCATTCCTCGTTCCTGGAGCCTTCTCCGCTCCTCTTCCTTCCTTCTTCCTCTTCCAGGCCTGGGCCTCTGTTACTAGGCCCGCCTCCGGAGCAGAGCTCATGCAGAGCCCCTGCTCCCTGCCACTTCTGCTCAGACTTCTCTGCACTGAACTAAGATGGTGCCCACCTTTTATACTCCCTTCTCAATGCACCCAGGAACTGCTTCCTCCCTGCTCCTGCACTACAGGGTTCCCCTTCCTCAGTGTTCCCTCCCCCCACTCCAGCCAGGGACAGGGACTGTCGTGCCCATCTCAGAGGCATATTGGTCGCCCTGCCCCACGGCAATGTGGTGTAATGCATGCAGGTGTCTGGTCCTGATCCACACTCCATCCTTACCTGAGAGTGAGATATCACACCTCTGGGTGAGGTGCAATACCTCTGTAGCAACCGAACCCTCAGGGTGCTACAGTTCCATTTATCTTCAGCCTAGGTGACGTATTTTGATACAGGGCCGTGATTTTGGCTATAAAAGGGTCCCCTAGACCCCTACCCCAAGCTTTTTAAGAGAATCATATATGGCGTGCCAGGAGACTCTATGGAATGCTTTCTCAGCATCCAACGAGAGTATCTAATTACAAATTTTTAGCTGCATCTAGCCCAGGAAATACTTTGTGCCTAGTAGCAGTGTCTGCTAGTCAGCGGATTATCCCGGCTGTTAAGCAAGCTACACCACCTGTAGTTTGGACACTTAATTTTTTCAAAGGAAATGCTTCGGGACCACGGGATACTCAGTGAAGAGCATCAGGAGGCACCCCAAGGCATAGGGGCTGGGACTGGCACTAGGATGCCTTGCGGTGGACAGCCGAGCTCGATCCTTATAAAAGCTTTTTAACTGCAGCAGCTTTAGTGGACGCTACTGGAGCTGGAATTACGCGGCTGCTGGCATGAGACTTGCCCTCCAATAGATCCTTGTAAATGGATTTAAAGTGTATTCATTCAAATTAGAGAGACAATTTAAATTAAAAAGCTTAGAGCTGCCTCCACCACAGGGGGGCTCGCTAGACCCACCAGCGGACAGGCACCAGTATTGGGAGAGGGGGGCTGGCCATCAGGGTTCACCGCGGCTCTGGCAGAAACCTGGCGACACGGAGGTGGCACGGGCAGGAGCGGACTGAACGTGTCGGCTTCTCACTTTTTGGATTTTAGAAGGGCATGACATGCCTATATCTGTGTCTCCCCCTCCTTTTACTCCTCCACCTCTTTTCTTTTCGCATGACTATATGTACTTGTCACTTTTCCATGTGTTAGTTGTGTCTTCTGAGCAGTTTGTGAGCTTTTGGACACCTTTGAAGGTGTTTTCTATGTGTTTCTATGTGTTTTTGTTTGCCTGCCATTGGTTTTAACGGTGTTCGAAGGTGTTCGACGAACAGTTCGCGAACAGTTCGGCGAACACACGGGTGTTCGACGAACCGAACCGAACTCGAACACTACGGGGGTGGCTCAACACTATTCACAAGGAACAGGTTACCCGCTGCATCGTAGGGAATCAGCTTAGTCCTATTGTAGGGACAGTTTTCCTATCTTTCCTTAGTTCTTGTAGCAGATCATAACAGTAAGTCGAGCCCAAAATCAAAAAAGAAAAAAAATCCTTAGGAACGAGATCCGGAGATCAGCATGGTGTCTGTTCAGGAATTGGCTCAACGCCTACAGGGATTGTCTCTGGAGGTGGCCGATCTCCAGCAACACGTGAGTAGCTGTCCTGGAGCGCATTCTGTTGAACCGAAGGTAGGACTGCCTGATTTTTTTTATGGTAAACAACAAGATTTTTTTTCCTTTAAAAATTCTTGTTTATTATATTTTCATTTGAGACCCAGGTCCTCTGGGAATGAATCACAGCGCATTGGGTTTATCATGTCACTTTTGCGCAAGGAACCACAGGGATGGGCCTTTTCTCTCCAACCTAATGATCCGTGTTTTAGATCAGTGGAAGATTTTTTTCTGCTATGGGGTTGTTGTATGACGCTCCTGATCAAGTCTCTTCTGCTGAGACACAACTGAGACATTTAAAGCAGGGGTCAGGTGATGTTGAAAATTATTGTACACACTTCAGAACGTGGTCTTCTGAAGTGAGATGGAATGATTCAGCGTTAAAATGTTTGTTTCTTGCTGGTCTAAGTGAAAGGATTAAGGATCTGCTGATTGCTTTCCCTGCACCTGGAAACTTGCAAGAAGCCATGCAATTAGCTATTCGTGTGGACAGGAGACTGCGTGCCAGGGTTAACGAGGAGAAAACTCCTGCTATGGCAGCTCCTAGTCATCAGAGGGTCTGCTCGCACGACGGAGAACCGATGGAGATTGGGGCGATGCCACTCCGCTCTCAGGAAAAAGACCGCAGGTTTTCCAAGGGATTGTGTTTTTATTGTGGAAAATCTGACCATTTTGTTAAGAACTGTGAGCTTCTGTTAAACAAAGAAAAAAAAAAGGTCAGTTACGCCCATATTGCTCGTTTAAACACTAAGGGAGTATTTCTTTCAGGGAGTACCTCATTGCAGGAGGAGTTGATTGAATTTCAGGTATTTGTGGATTGTGGTTCTATACTGAATGTGATTGATAGGGGATTTTTGGAAAAACTTAAATTGGAACCTAAACCTTTGTCACCTCCTATTTCTGTGGTTGCTGTTGATAACACTCCTTTGAAATGTGTTACTCACAAGGTTTTTGAATTTCCCTTCACTATTAATGATATTCACCAAGAGAATTTGGATTTAGTGGTATTAAATAATTTACCTTCTCCAGTAGTGTTAGGTTTGCCTTGGTTAAAACTGCACAATCCTTTACTGGACTGGTCTACTAATGAGATTACATCTTGGAGTCCTAAGAGTTATTATAAATGTTGTAACGGTCGCATTGCTGCTGTGGAAAGAGGGAAATTACCTGTACCTATTCAGGATTTTTGGAAGTTTTTTTCAGAGGAGCAGTCGCAAATTCTACCTCCTCATAGGGACTATGATTGCACCATTAAGTTTCTTCCTGGAGCTACTTTTCCCAAGAGTCGCTTATTTAATCTTACTATCCCTGAAAGAAAAGCCTTGGAGGAATACATACAGACGAGCTTGGCTGCTGTTCACATTAGACCTTCTAAGTCGCCTGTGGCTGTTGGATTTTTTTTTGAAAAAAAAAAAGACGGCGGTTTACGTCCATGTCTGGACTTTCGCGAAATTAATAAAATTACTGTACGCAATTCCTACCCACTGCCATTAATTCCTGACTTGTTTAACCAGTTAGTGGGGGCCAAGTGGTTCTCTAAAATTGATCTCCGGGGGGCATACAATTTGTTGCAAATGAAGGAGGGTGATGAATGGAAGATTGCTTTTAACACTCCGGTGGGTCATTTTGAGAATCTGGTTATGCCTTTTGGTCTTATCAATGCACCAGCGTTTTTTTCAGAACCTTATTAACCCCTTAAGCCACGGAGCATTTTCCGTTTTTGCATTTTCGTTTTTTGCTCCCCTTGTTCCCAGAGCCATAGCGTTTTTATTTTTTGGTCAATATGGCCATGTGAGGGCTTATTTTTTGCGGGACGAGTTGTACTTTTCAACACCATTACTAGTTTTACCATATCGTGTACGGGAAAATGGGAAAAAAATTCCAAGTGCGGTAAAATAGCAAAAAAAGTGCAATACCACAGTGGTTTTTTATTTATTTTTTTTACCACGTTCACTAAATGCTAAAACTTACCTGCGATTCTTATTCTACAGGTCATTACGAGTTCATAGACACCAAACATGTATAGGTTCTTTTATATTTAAGTGGTGAAAAAAAATTCCAAAATTTGGCAAAAAAAAAAAAAAAAATAGCGCCATTTCCGAGACCTGTAGCATCTCCATTTTTCGTGATCTGGGGCTGGGTGAGGACTTCTTTTTTGCACGACGGGCTGACGTTTTTATTGATCACATTTTGGGCTAGATCCGATGTTTCTATCGCCCGTTATTGCATTTTATTGCAATTTTGAGGCGACCAAAAAACGTAATTCTGGCGTTTAGAATTTTTTTATCGTTACACCGTTTACTAATCGGATTAATTCCTTTTTTATTTTGATAGATCGGGTGATTCTGAACGTGTCGATACCAAATATGTCTATGTAGGTTTTTTTTTATATATTTTATTTTGAATGGGGCGAAAGGGGGGTGATTTAAACTTTTATATTTTTAAAAATTTTTTTATATTTTTAAAAACTTTTTTTTTTTACTTTTTGCATGCTTCAATAGTCTCCATAGGAGACTAGAAGCAGCCACTGTCCGATTGGCTCTGCTACATACAGGGGACCAGCAGATCCCCTGCATGCAGCAGAAATTGTCCTGTGCTATGAGCGCCGACCACTAGGTGGCGCTCATAGTGACCAGATCATGACAACCACAGGCGTCTGCTGCAGACCCTGGGTTGTCATGCCCACCCATCGGTGACCCGCGATCACGTGACGGGGTCGCCGATGGGCGGGGCTTATGACGCGCTACCCGGAAGTGCGCATTAAATGCCGCTGTCGGAGATTGACAGCGGCATTTAACATGTTAACAGCCTGTTGCGGGCACATGTCAGCTGTAAGAATCAGCTGACATGTGCTCGGTTCAGTGAGGGCTCAGCGCAGCAGCCCTCACTGAACGGGGGGTACGCAAATGTGCGTACTAATAAGGCAAGGGTTGTAAAGGGGTTAATGACATCCTGAGACCTTTGATTGGTAAGAATGTGGTGGTGTATTTGGATGACATTTTGATTTATTCACCAGATCTGGAGTCCCATTGGCAGAGCGTACGTGAGGTATTGCAGTTATTAAGTGACAATTCACTTTTTGCTAAGCTGGACAAATGCGAGTTCGCTGTGCAGAGAATTAGTTTTTTGGGCTACATTATCTCCAGCGAGGGTTTTGAGATGGACCCGGTGAAGGTTCAGGCTGTGCAGGAATGGCCCAGGCCTATTGGTTTAAAATCGATTCAGAGATTTTTGGGTTTCGCCAATTATTACAGAAAATTCATTAAGAATTTTTCTATAATTGTTAAGCCGCTGACCCATCTCACCAGGAAAGGTGCGAATACGGTCCAGTGGACTACTGAGGCCATTGAAGCTTTTGTGTATCTCAAGGAGAGGTTCAGTTCTGCCCCCATCCTTATGCAGCCTGATGAGACCAAGCCATTTTTGGTCGAGGTTGATGCTTCTTCGGTGGGGGTCGGTGCGGTTTTGTATCAGGAGAACAAGGATGGGGTTCATCCCTGTGCTTTTTTTTCGAAAATTTTTTCTGAAACCGATCTTAATTACGATGTTGGTAATCGGGAATTGCTGGCTATTAAACTCGCATTTGAACATTGGTGTCATTTCTTGGAAGGTGCTAAATTTCCCATTCAGGTTTTCACTGATCATAAGAATCTGATCTATCTAGATGCTGCCAAGCACTTGAATGCCCGTCAGGCTAGGTGGGCACTTTTTTTTCCTCGGTTTAATTTTTCTGTTACTTACATCCCGGGTACTAGGATTGTTAAAGCTGATGCTTTATCTCGCAGCTTTTCTCCCATGGTTGGTACCGAGGAGGAGGAGAGCATTTTACAGGAAGGAGTTGTGATAGCATCTAACACTCCCCATGGGAGGTTGTTTGTACCTAGAACCTTTGGGAGAGAGTAGTTTGTGGAGTATCATGAGTCTCGGTTGGCAGGTCATCCAGAAATTTCTGAGACTAAGAGACTGGTAGGTCGCAGTTTTTGGTGGCCTGGGTGGCAGAAGGAAATCATTAAATGGCTGCGTCAATGTACGGTGTGTGCTAGATCAAAGGCTTCATATACCCCTGCTGTGGGGTTACTTTGCCCTCTGGAGGTTCCTAGTGCACCTTGGATGCATCTTGCAATGGATTTTATTACTGACCTTCCTGTGTCCGAGGGTTTCACTGTCATCTGGGTGGTCATGGACCGTTTTAGCAAGATGTGTCACTTGGTTCCTTTCATTAAACTACCCTGCGCTAAGACACTCGCTAAGGCTTTTGTCAAGGAAATTGTCAGACTCCATGGCGTTCCCACCGACTTTGTTTCTAATAGGGGACCTCAGTTTGTGGCTCGTTTTTGGCGTGCCTTTTGTTACAGGTTGGAAGTCCATTTGTCATTTTCATCTGGGTATCATCCTGAGTATAATGGAAAGACAGAAAGAAAGAACCAGGATGTTGAGCAGTTTTTGCGTTGTTTTGTGGCAGACAATCAAGAGGGGTGGTCTGAGTTTCTGCCAATTGCTGAATTTGCTCTTAACAACCATACATCCTCTTCTGCTGGGTGTTCTCCGTTTTTCTGTTGTACTGGGAGACATCCGTCGTTTGGTTCATTCTCCAAATTGGTGTCGGTTGTGCCGGAGGAGGAGAATTTTTCTGGTGATTTGGAGAGAGTTTGGACTGATGTACTGTCACGGGTGTGTCGCCACGAAGATCGTCACGATTACACAGCCTGACTTCTCGCAGCTGACTTTTTGGTGCTTTGTGTTTTTCGGCAGTGAGGGAGTTAATTCTCTCTCTCTCTGTGCTAGACGAGGTCCAGCTTCGCCCAGCTGCAATCAATGCTGCTGTAGTGAGACTCCTTCAAATGCCTGCTGGTCTGTTAGGGAAGTGTCGGTGAAAGCATTTCATGCAGACTAACAGAGCGGATCGTGGTATTTGGAGTTTCAGAGATAAGTGTATTCGGAGAGTTTTTTCCCTTCCTCGCTTTATCATTTATCTCCTTTCCCGTTGGTGTTCCCTCTGTTGTAGTTGTGTAGTTTTTGTATGCAAGGTGGTTTTGGTTTTTCCCTTGTACTGTCTCGTTCGTCTAAGTACTGTGTGTGGGCATATTATTACTTGTCCCCTTTTGTTGTGATCGGGGTCCTTCTCAGGACTAGATTACTTAGGTGCAGGGATCCTCAGGAGGTAGGGGTTACGCTGGCGGCCTGGACCTCTGTACCTTTAACAGTACCTCCAAGTTGAGGGATTAGTCAGGGCCCCAGCTTAGGGTCAGCTTAGGCCCCCTACCTCCAGTATACAGAGACAGCGTGACATTTTCACCGACCACTTAGTTTTTCTCCAGCTACCATGGATCCAGTAGCCGGTCTAGCTCGGCAGTTGAAGAGTTTGTCCATGGATCTGGCGGACGTTAGGTCCAAGGTTTTGTATCATCAGGAGCAAGCCGGACCAGAACCTAAAGTAGCTCTACCTGACAGGTTCACTGGGGGGCGGGACAAGTTTTTTGTTTTCCGGGAGGCATGCAAGTTGTACTTTCGGCTGCGGCCTCGGTCATCGGGGAGTGAAGAACAAAGGGTGGGAATTGTCATCTCGCTCCTACAAGGGGACCCACAATCTTGGGCGTTCTCTCTTCCCCCGGGCTCCCCGGCTCTCCAGTCAGTGGATAGGTTTTTCGCTTCTCTGGGACTCGTATATGATGACCCAGATCGGATCTCCCTTGCTGAGTCTAAGTTACGTAGGATTCAGCAGGGAGATCGTCCGGCGGAGGAATTCTGTTCGGAGTTCCGTAGGTGGGCCACGGACACCCAGTGGAATGACCCGGCTCTTAGGAGCCAGTTTTGTCAAGGTTTATCCGACAAATTACAGGATGTGTTGGCACAGTATGACTCTCCCGCGTCACTGGAAGCCGCTATGGCCCTTGCTATTCGCATTGACAGACGGCTTCGGGAGAGGTGCAGGATAACTCTACCCCCTGTGATGACTCCACCTCCTACAAGGTCCCCTCATATGGTGGTTCCCTTGGTCAGTCCAGAGGAGCCTATGCAATTAGGAGGGACATCATTTCGGGGGAGGGGACCGGTGGTGCGCCATAAGACAGGAAGGTGTTTCTTCTGCGGGAGAAAGGGACATTTTATTGGGGGGTGTCCATCCCGTCCCTTGCAGAGTGAAGAGCCGTTGGAAAACTGTTGATCCCAGGTTGTGTGGTGGACGACAATCTGGGAGTAGGTATTTCGTCCCTAGGTTCGTCTCAGTTTCTCGTACCGGCGGAGGTGGTGGCGGGTACGAGAACTGAGAGGATATCTGTTCTTCTGGATAGTGGGGCCAGGGCTAATCTGGTTGATGCTCGGTTTGCCCGGGTTCAAGGTATGCGATTGAGTGAGTTGGCTAAACCCATCCCCATATTCTCGATCGATGCCAGGCCTCTCGGTCAGGGAAGTTTTTTGCAAGCTGTGCATGACGTAAAACTTCAAGTGGGGGCGATACATAAAGAACTGTTGTCTTGCTACGTGTTGGAGGGTCTTCCCACTCCTATAATGTTGGGCCTTCCTTGGTTAACTAAGCATAACCCGGTTATTAATTGGCAAACCAGAGAGATAAGCCAATGGAGTAAATTCTGTAATAAAAACTGCATGAACACGGTCATCGGTGCGGTTACTCCTTGGGTCTTACCTCCATTTCTGGCGGACTTTGAGGATGTATTCTCGGAGAAAGGGTGTCAGGAACTACCTCCTCATCGCGAGTATGACTGTTCTGTAAAACTGCTCCCTGAGGCCAAGTTACCTAAAGCTAGGTTGTATAACCTTTCTGGTCCTGAGAGGCAGGCCATGAAGGATTATATTTCAGAAAGTCTGGCTAAGGGGCATATTAGACCTTCATCTTCACCGGTGGCTGCGGGGTTCTTCTTTGTTAAGAAGAAAGATGGAGGCCTACGCCCTTGCCTGGATTTCCGTGAACTTAATCGGATTACGGTCCGAGATCCGTATCCGCTCCCACTTATTCCCGATCTCTTTAATCAGATCGTGGGCGCCAAATGGTTCTCTAAGTTGGATCTCAGGGGGGCGTACAATCTGATTAGGATGAAGGAGGGGGATGAGTGGAAGACGGCGTTTAACACTCCGGAGGGGCATTATGAGAACCTTGTCATGCCATTCGGTCTGACTAATGCCCCGGCGGTGTTCCAACACTTTGTTAATGACATTTTTCGCCCCCTGGTGGGACAGTTTGTTGTCATATATCTGGATGATATCTTAATTTCCTCGCCGGATCTGGTGTCTCATCAGGAGCACGTTAGGCAGGTGTTACAGATCTTGCGGGATAATAAACTGTATGCCAAATGGGAAAAGTGTGTGTTCGCCGTACAGGAACTCCAGTTTTTAGGCTTCCTGGTTTCAGCGTCCGGTTTTCGTATGGACCCTGGGAAAGTGCGGGCAGTTCTTGAGTGGGATCGGCCAGAGAATCTTAAGGCACTACAACGTTTCCTGGGGTTTGCTAATTATTACCGGAAGTTCATTCGTAATTTCTCGTCCATGGTTAAGCCTCTCACAGACATGACTAAAAAGGGGACGGATTTTTCTAGGTGGTCTGACAAGGCTTGTCAAGCATTCTCCTCCTTGAAAAAATGTTTTGCCTCGGCACCCATACTCATTCAACCTGATGCGTCACAGCCATTCATTGTAGAGGTAGACGCTTCCGAGGTAGGGGTGGGAGCAGTATTGTCACAAGGTTCGTCCCCTGGTAAGTGGCATCCGTGCGCCTTTTTCGCTAAAAAATTGTCATCCGCTGAGAGGAATTACGATGTCGGCAATAGGGAACTCTTGGCCATTAAGTTAGCTTTTGAGGAGTGGCGCCATTTTTTGGAGGGGGCAGTCCATCCGGTCACCGTCATCACCGATCACAAGAACCTGCTATATCTGGAGTCCGCGAAACGTCTGAATCCCAGACAAGCTAGGTGGTCATTGTTTTTTACCAGGTTTAATTTTGTCGTTACATATCGTCCTGGGTCAAAAAATGTAAAGGCGGATGCCTTATCTCGTAGTTTCCCTGGGGCCGGGAATACGGACGACCCGATTCCTATCCTTCAGGAGGGGGTGGTGGTTTCGGCAGTATGCTCTGAGCTGGAGGAGGAGGTATTGGAGGCTCAGGGGGACGCCCCTGTTGGACCTCCGGGGAGACTGTTTGTTCCAGATCAGTTGCGACAAAAGGTGATCGAGGCACACCATAACTCAGTTTTTGCAGGACACCCGGGGAGTAAAGCAACTGTGGATCTCCTCTCGCGTCGGTTTTGGTGGCCTAACTTACATAAGGAGGTGGTAACTTTTGTCGCGTCCTGTGGGGTTTGTGCGCGCTCTAAGACCTCACATACCCGTCCGTCTGGGGCCCTCTTACCTTTGAAGATCCCGGAGCGTCCTTGGACTCATCTGTCTATGGACTTTATTACGGACCTCCCTCTGTCTTCGGGTAAAACGGTCATACTCGTTGTAGTGGACAGGTTCAGCAAGATGGCACATTTTATCGCTCTTCCTGCTCTCCCTAATGCTAAAACTCTTGCGCAGGTGTTCATTGGGGAGATTGTGAGGCTTCACGGGGTACCCTCCGAGGTGGTGTCTGATCGGGGGTCTCAGTTTGTGTCCAAGTTCTGGAAGGCGTTTTGTGCACGGCGGGGGATGCATTTGTCGTTCTCATCGGCTTTTCATCCTCAGACCAATGGTCAGACGGAACGAATGAACCAGAGCTTGGAGACATATCTCCGGTGTTTTGTGTCAGAGAACCAGGAGGACTGGGCTTCTTTCTTACCACTGGCAGAGTTTGCTCTTAATAATAGGCGGAGCGAGTCCACTGGTAAGTCCCCGTTTTTTGGGGCATATGGTTTTCACCCCCAGTTTTGTACTTTCAGTAGGGGGGGCTCTTCGGGGGTTCCTGAGGAGGAACGATTTTCCTCATCACTCGCTTCAGTATGGAGAGGGGTACTGAAGAATCTGAATACTATGGGGAACCGATACAAACGTATGGCTGATAGGAGGAGAGTGTCTGGTCCAGACCTAAGTGTGAACGATCGGGTATGGTTGTCTACCAGGAATATAAAACTTAAGGTTCCCTCCTGGAAACTGGGTCCCAGGTTCATCGGGCCGTACAGAATCAGTTCTATAATTAATCCGGTGGCATTCCGTCTTGACCTCCCCCCTACGTTTAAAATTCACAACGTGTTCCACAGATCGTTGCTTAAGAGGTATGTGGCGCCGGTGGTACCGTCACCTTTACCTCCGCCTCCAGTGGTGGTCAATGGTAACTTGGAGTTCCAGGTATCGAGGGTCATCGATTCACGCTTTAATCGCCGGTCCCTTCAGTACCTGGTTCATTGGAAAGGGTATGGTCCTGAGGAGAGGATGTGGGTTCCTGCGTCGGATATTAATGCAGACCGATTAGTTCGGGCCTTCCACACGACTCACCCGGAAAAACCTGGCACTGAGGGTCCGGAGGCCCCTCGTAGAAGGGGGGGTACTGTCACGGGTGTGTCGCCACGAAGATCGTCACGATTACACAGCCTGACTTCTCGCAGCTGACTTTTTGGTGCTTTGTGTTTTTCGGCAGTGAGGGAGTTAATTCTCTCTCTCTCTGTGCTAGACGAGGTCCAGCCTCGCCCAGCTGCAATCAATGCTGCTGTAGTGAGACTCCTTCAAATGCCTGCTGGTCTGTTAGGGAAGTGTCGGTGAAAGCATTTCATGCAGACTAACAGAGCGGATCGTGGTATTTGGAGTTTCAGAGATAAGTGTATTCGGAGAGTTTTTTCCCTTCCTCACTTTATCATTTATCTCCTTTCCCGTTGGTGTTCCCTCTGTTGTAGTTGTGTAGTTTTTGTATGCAAGGTGGTTTTGGTTTTTCCCTTGTACTGTCTCGTTCGTCTAAGTACTGTGTGTGGACATATTATTACTTGTCCCCTTTTGTTGTGATCGGGGTCCTTCTCAGGACTAGATTACTTAGGTGCAGGGATCCTCAGGAGGTAGGGGTTACGCTGGCGGCCTGGACCTCTGTACCTTTAACAGTACCTCCAGGTTGAGGGATTAGTCAGGGCCCCAGCTTAGGGTCAGCTTAGGCCCCCTACCTCCAGTATACAGAGACAGCGTGACATGTACATTGTAACCTTCAAGAGGCTAACAAAAAGTCTAAGAAGTATTTTAACAGGAAACGTCAAGAGGTTTTGTTTACGGTTGGTGACATGGTTTGGTTGTCCTCAAAGAATCTGCAGTTGAGGATTCCTTCTAAGAAATTGGGTCCAAAGTGTGTGGGACCATTTAAGGTGCTTCAGGTGGTTAACCAGTCTGCTGTTAGGTTGGAGGTTCCCTCCTCCTGGAAGATTAATCCCGTGTTTCATGTTTCCTTGTTGAAAAAAGCTGATGTATCGGATAGGGATTCCACTGTCACAGTTCCTCCGGTGGTGGAAGACGGTGAATATGAAATTTCTCGTATCCTGAATTCCAGAAGGCATAGAGGGAGATTGCAGTATCTCGTCGCTTGGAAAGGTTTCGGTCCTGAGGATAACTCCTGGGTAAGGGCAGATGATGTCTCTGCTCCTAGACTTATCAGAGCGTTTCACAGGAGGTTTCCTGATAGGCCTGGGCCTGGAGGATCCGGAGGATCCTCATAGAAGAGGGGGTACTGTTAGAACCCTCCTGTTAGTTTTTTTTCTATTTTGTGGTCACGTGACCTGCTGCCTATTTATTCCAGCTCCGCCCTTCTGGCTTTTCTGGACTTCAGTGTTACTTTGACTCTTAATCTAGCCTGGTGCTTTGTACCTATCTCTATAGTTTGCTTTGTCCTTGGACCTCTAAGTATTTTTGTCTGTTTGCCTTTTTGCTCCGCTACAACTTCTGCTAGGAGGTGTCCAATTTTGTCCCAGTCTTTAGTACTTTTAGGGACCCCTCCCTTATATCTATAGGTCTGCGTTCAGACTAGCTGAGGACGAAGGCGGGTCTGTTCACAAGGAACAGGTTGCCAGCTGCATCGTAGGGAATCAGCTTAGTCCTATTGTAGGGACAGTTTTCCTATCTTTCCTTAGTTCTTGTAGCAGATCATAACATTTCCCCCAGGAAGTCCTCAAAAAGCTGCTTTCACTTGAAATGTTTCCTTTTAGGCTCGTGGAGGCGGAAGCTTTCCATAACCTCATTCCGGCGGCAGCCGGGTGTCCATACTCGGTCCCCAGCCACCACTATTTCTCCCTGCATCGTCTCTGCCTTTCACAAGCACGGGTCCCACAACATTACCCGTGCCCTCCCCAGTGCACTTACTGGGGAGAACCGCCAAACCACAAACACGTGGACAGGTGAATTTGGACAGGGACGGTACAGAGCCAGTCCACAGCTTTTTTTGCTGAGTTGTATTTAGCTCGGTGAAAGGACTGGCATAGAGGGAAACAGTATCTACTCTGGGTGTCATTTCTCCCAGGAAGTCCTCTAATGCAGCATGTACCAGAAGCAATGGCAGCCTGTCCAACATCAACTCGCACTTGTCAGTGGTGCTTTGATACACACACATATTTCTTTGCGCATTTAATTTCATGACTACAGAGTTGGGTAATGGCCTGATCTGCAATGCGGTTTGAGAAATAACATGCATAAGCACGTCTGATCCACATTAAAAAAGCAGCCATAGAGTGTCCAGGAACCTGCTTCTCGGCATGGTTGCTCTGGCTTCTACCTCAGGAGAGTTCTTGATGGCGCTAACTTTGCAGCTGCTATGGGGCTCTTGAGCGGGGGAGAAATGTTTTCAGTCTGAAACAGCTTCTCAGTGGGAGTTGTATTTCACCACAGCCATATTCTTTATCTCTGTGAAAGGACTGGCATAGAGGGAAACCTTATCTGCTCTAGCTGTCATTTCTCCGTCACCAGGTTCCGCCCTTTGTCACACATGACCATGCCTGGCTGTATGTTCAGCGGTAAGAGCCACAGATCAGGCTGCTGTGTTACAGCTTTCAACAATTCTGCAGTGCTGGGCGGTTTGTCACCTAAGCATTAAGCATGTTATCTTCAGCACAGCCTGTTGCCGCTTGGCCAAGGCAGCGCTGCAGTGCTGTCAGCTTGTAACTGATGTGGTCATTTCAGAGATGGAGGAGGAGGTGCAGGAGCTGAATAATGTGATTACATTGAGGTTAAATTGGTGACACTGTTTTTTATACTAAAGAAAGATGTTATTGCTTTTTTTTTTCAACCCAAGGTGATTTCCATGTTAATGACCAGGCCAATTTTTACAATTCTGACCACTGTCACTTTATGAGGTAATTACTCTAGAACGCTTTAACAGATCCCCCTGATTCTGAGAGATTGTTTTTTCGTGACATATTGCACTTCATGTTTGTTGTAAAATTTCTTCGATATCACTTGCATTTATTTGTGAAAAAATGGAAATTTGGCGAAAATGTTGAAAATTTAGCATTTTTCAAAATTTGAATTTTTATGCCCTTAAATCAGAGAGATATGTCACACAAAATAGTTAATAAATAACATTTCCCACATGTCTACTTTACATCAGCACAATTTTGGAGCCAACATTTTTTTTAGTAGGGAGCTATAAGGGTTAAAAGTTGACCAGCGATTTCTCTTTTTTACCACAAAATTTACAAAACCATTTTTTTAGGGACCACATCACATTTGAAGTCATTTTGAGGGGTCTTTATTACAAAAATTACCCAAAAATGACACCATTCTAAAAACCGCACCCTCAAGGTGCTCAAAACCACATTCAAGAACTTTATTAACCCTTCAGGTGCTTCACAGGAATTTTTGGAATGTGTAAGATAAAAATTAACATTTAACTTTTTTCACAAAAATGTTACTTTAGACCCATTTTTTTTAATTTTGCAGGAGTAACAGGAAAAAATGGACCCCAAAATTTGTTGTGCAATTTCCCCTGGGCACACAGATACCCTATATGTGGGGAAAAAACACTGTTTGGGCGCACGGCAGGGTTTGGAAGGGAAGGAGCACCATTTGACTTTTTTATTGCAAAATGTGCTTGAATAAGGTGCTTCACAGAAGTTTATAACATTGAGCCATAAAAATAAAATTTTCACATTTTTCCCACAAAAAATGTTTTTCAGCCCCCAATTTTGCATTTTCATAAGGGTAACAGGAGAAATTGCACCGTGCAGTTTATTTTGCTATTTCTCCTGAGTAAGCAGATACCCCATAAGTGGGGGAAAACCACTGCTTGGGCGAACGGCAGGGTTCGGAAGGGAAGGAGCGCCATTTGACTTTTTTATTGCAAAATTTGCTTGAATAATTAGCGGAAGCCATGTTGCGTTTGGAGAGCCCCTGATGTGCCTAAACAGTGGAAACCCCCCACAAGTGACATCATTGTGGAAACTAGACCCCTTAGGGAACTTATATAGATGTGTGGTGAGCATCCTGAACCCCCAAGTCCTTTACAGAAGTTTATAACATGGAGCAGTGAAAATAAAAAAAATCAAACTTTTTCCACAAAAATGATGTTTTAGCCCCAATTTTTTTATTTTCACAAGGGTAAAATGAGAAAATGGACCCCAAAAACTTTTGTGCAATTTCTTCTGAGTACGCCAATACCCAATATGTGAGGAAAATACAGTGTTTGGGAGCACGGCAGAGTTCAGAAGGGAAGGAGCACTGTGTGACTTTTTGAACGCAAAATTGGCTGGAATCGAGAGCAGACGCCATGTCGCGTTTGGAGAGCCCCTGATGTGCCTAAATAGTGGAAACCCTCAAGTGACCTCATTTTGGAAACTACACCTCTCAAGGATTTTATCAAGGGGTATAGTGAACATTTTGAACTCAGAGGTACGACACAGAATTTGATAACATTAGGTCATCATATTGAATAAGTTGTCATTAGTCTTGAGCGCAAGTGCTCACTACTTGAGTATGCATCGGGTACTCAGGTATGCACCATGTATCTCGGATGCTCAAGTGACATGTTTCACGGTTATTAGACACCCAAAAAAAACATGCGGGGATCGCTTGTGCATGGCAGGCAATTCCCGTGAGTTTTTTTTGGCCGCGAAGCATATGGGGCGGAGACTCGAGCATGTCACTCGAGCACCCGCGATACTCAATGCATACCCGAGCACCCGATGCAAACTCAAGTAGCGAGCACTTGCGCTCAACACTAGTTGCCATATCGTCATCTTTTTTTCTTTTTTTTTACTTTTGAAAAAAATCCCAACCCTAACCCTAGCCCAACCCTAACCCCAACCCTAACCCTAGCACAACCCTATCACAACCCTAGCCCAACCCTAACCCTAACCCTAGTACAACCCTAACCCCAACCTTGGGTTTTTATGATTGACAGCTGTCACACACTAAAAGACGCATTTTTTTGTGAAATCTAGTTTTTGCATCACCATATTTTGAGAGCTATAATTTTTCCATATTTTGGCCGACAGAGTCATGTGATGGCTTGTTTTTTGCGGAATGATTTGTCGCTTTTATTGGTGCCATTTTCAGGCACGTGACATTTTTTGATCGCTTTCTATTCCAATTTTTGAGAGGCAGAATAAACAAAAACCAACAATTCAGGAATTGTTTTTTTTTTAAATTGTTTTATTCTATTCCTCGTCTGGTAAAATTGATAAGATTGCTTTATTCTTTGGGTCAGTATGTTTACAGCAGTACCACATTTATATCGTTCTTCTATGTTTTGGCGCTTTTGCATAATAAAAGCAATTTTATAGAAAAAAGTATTTTTTTGCATCGCTTTATTTTTCGGCTGATGAAGCTGTATGGTGGCTTGTTTTTTGTGGGACGAAATGATGTTTTCAGCGGTACTATGTTTATTTATATTCGTCTTTTTGATAGCGTGCTATTCCATATTTTGTTTGGCAGTACACTCCCTGACAGACGTTATGTCGCTTATCCATGTTATGTAAATAAAAGCTTATAATCTGACGCTAAATTCATCCATTGGTTTTATAAATTACTCTTTTGAAAGCTGAAACCCTCCCAAATTTGGTTTCGGTTAAGAAAATAAATTGGCATCAATGCTGAAATATTGATCATTTAATGAACACAGAATGGTCAGATTTTGGCAAGACAAAAGTTTTGTCGCCTGGTCATATAATGCACCCAATCCTAGTTTACATCCTCACCAGTGCTCAGTAAATGATCGATTAATTAGTGGGTGTGTATAAAAAGAAACCCAGCACCCCAGACCTTCACTTGAACTGCCAAAAATCCACACTGCGACCTAAGCCTTGATTGTCAAGAGGCTGAAGACTAGATCCACTGCAGAGGTGGCTGGCACCTTTAATGTGATTCAGCGTCAAGTACAAAGAATTTAAAAAAGATTTGAAGAGACTGGAGATGTGTTTGACAAGTCCAGGTCCGGCAGACCCCACAAGACAACTGCTCAGGAGGAACGTTTGTTGGTTAGATAATCCAAAGCAAGCCCCTCTTCCACTGCAGCAGAGCTCCAACAGGCCTGGTCACCTCAAATCCCTGTGTCAACTAGAACAGTTTGTAGGATTCTGTCTCGAAATGGCTTCCATGGTTGAATCAGTGCCCAGAAGCCAGCAATAAACAAAAGGCAAATAAAAAACCGTGTGGCATTTCCAAAGTCCCACAGCCTGCTAAACAGATGGACACTGGAAAAGTGTCAGAAGGTGGATTTCTCTGATGAATCTTCAGTAGAATTACACCACAGTCGTCGCAAATACTGCAGGAGACCTACTGGAGCCCGTATGGATCCAAAATACCAGAAAACAGTTACATTTGGTGGTGGAAAGATCATGGTCTGGGGTTACATTCAGTATGGGGGTGTGTGAAACATTTGCAAGGTGGAAGGCAATATCAATAGCCTAAAATATCAAGAAGTATTAGCTACCTCTTACATTCCAAATCATAAAAGGGGTCAAATTCTGCAGCAGGATGGTGCTCCATTTCATACATCCATCTCTACAACAAAGTTCCTCCAGGCAAAAAAGATCAAAGTGCTCAATGACTGGCCAGCCCAGTCACCAGACATGAACATCATTGAGCATGTTTGGGGTAGGATGAAAGAGGAAGCTTGGAAGACAAAACCAAAGAATCTAGATGAACTCTGGGAGGCATGTAAGACAGCATTCTTTGCTATTCCTGATGACTTCATTAGTAAATTGTATGAATCATTGTTGAACCGCATGGATGCAGTCCTTCAAGCTCATGGAAGTCACACAAAATATTAAATATGACTCTAATAGCACCAGAACTTCATTCACCAATGTTATGCAACATATATTTGTATTTTAAGATAATTATTTGTTTGAATATCACATTACTTTCTGTGGGCGACAAAACTTTTGTCTTGCCAAGATCTGACCATTCTGTGTTTATTAAATGATCAATATTTCAGCATTGATACCAATTTATTTTCTTAACCTAAACAAAATTTGGGAGGGTTTCAGCTTTCAAAAGAATAATTTATAAAACCAATGGATGAATTTAACGTCAGGTTATAAGCTTTTATTTACATAACATGGATAAGCGACATAACTTCTGTCAGGGTGTGTATGATGATAAAGCATTGTTTTTGCTTGGTTTTTTATTTATTTTTTTTACTGTCTTTACTGAAGGGGTAAACTAGTGGGACAATTTTATAAGTCAGGTCATTCCGGACGCGGCAATACCAAATATGTGTACTTTTATTGTTTTTTTGTTTTTTTTCACTTTCTGACACTTTTTTCACTTTTATACTTTGTCCCACTATGGGACTTTCACTTTTTTTAATCTGATCGCCTGCATAGTACAGGAATGGACCACCATCCCTATGCTATGCAGGCTGCAGCGCTGCACAGGGAGAAGAAAGTTTGTTCATGACCAAAATATCTTCCTGCTGTCTGGTGACCCGGATGTTGTCATGACGAAATCGGGTCATCATGGGAACATCCGGGAAGCCGCGGTAGACAGCGCTGGAGGCTGGAAGAGGAGGTGAGTATTGCGATCACCTCCCCTTGCCCCTCAACTTCGATCGCAGCATTGCGGGGGTTAATGTGCCGGGAGTGGTACGAGACCGCTCTCTGCACGTAGTACCGGGTGTCAGCTGTGACAATTAGCTGACACCTGGCGGCGATCGCGCCCGCACAGCCTGTGCGTGGGCGCGATCGCAAAGACGTACTCATACGTATCAGGCTTTAAAGCCCAGGGTGCAGGTACATATTAGTACGTCTTGGGCTTTAAAGTGGTTAAGACAAATGCATTCACCGGGAAATGTTATTTTAACATTTTACAACCTTATCTGGCAATGTGGTGTGTGACACATCATCAGACACATCTTGTTTTATTTATGATGGAGGGACTCTGAAAGTCATAAAGCCTATTTTTATATGGCCATCAGACGGCCCTTACTATTCTTAAAAGACCAGCAGTCATCCCTCATTATTGTTAGAGAGCCATTAGCCGGCTATGCTTTGTTGTTCCCATTATTAACAAGTGGGTCTCCTATACTGTTATTGCGCATGCAGTGACTAAAAGGGCTGCCAAAAAATTGGATGCAACCCAATACACCTTTGAAGAGATATAGAGGAGGGTCTCAGTAAAAAAAATGCTCCCGTTATAAAGGAGTGGGTCTCCTACAGTGGTAACGCCCGTGCTGTGACTGCAAGGGCTGCTAAAATTGGGTAAAAACCCCACTAAGAATTTAAAGACACAAAGAGCAGGGCCACAGTAATGACAAATTCCCATTAAAAAGGAGAGAGTCTGTTATACAGTTATAAGGTATGTAGTGAGTCCAACGGCTGACCAATTTTAGGAAAAACCTCTCTAAGAATTTAAAGACACATAGAGCAGGGCCACAATAAGGACAAATTCCCATTAGAAAGGAGAGAGTCTGCTATACAGTTATGGGGTATGCAGTGAGTACAACGGCTGACCAATTTTAGGAAAAACCCCACTAAGAATTTAAAGACACATAGAGCAGGGCCACAGTAACAAGTACGACATTGTTCCCATTAGAAAGGAGAGGGTCTGCTATACAGTTATAGGGTATGCAGTGAGTCCAACGGCTGACCAATTTTAGGAAAAACCCCACTAAGAATACTGTATAATTATTTTTTTTTACGGGCATCATAAAGACCCTTTAAAAAATTATGTGGGTGTTGCATCACGGAACCTGGTGATATGGTGATGGAGGATGAGGAGAAGGAGGAGGACAAGATCAAATAGCCAAAATCAGGAAGTGTATACCCATGTGTGGGTGTGAAGAGGTGCATGGGAATACACCTCCCAAAAAAAGACACTGGATTTGTGTTTGTTACGCTGCTATAATTCGATGGTGTTGAGAAGTCTGGACAAATCCAGCCCTTGTTCATTTTTATAAGAGTCAGCCTGTCAGCATTTTCAGTTGACAGGCGGATGCGCTTATCAGTTATAATTCCACCAGCAGCACTAAAAACCTGCTCTGATAAAACGTTAGAGGCAGGGCTGGCCAGGACCTCCAAGGCGTAGAGAGCCAGTTCATTCCACATAACCAGCTTGGATACCCAATAATTAAAAGACACAGAGGAATCACGGAGGATGTTGGTACGGTCGACATGGTACTCTTTTAGCATCTTTCCAAACTTTGCTCTCCTTGTGAGAGTACCCCGCACCTCAGGGCCTGTGCAATAGGAGGGTCTGAGAAAACTGTCCCAGAACATTGACAGTGCTCCCCTGCCTCTGCTGGATTGCATTTGTGTCTCTCTTGCCTGTACTCCTTGGTTGTCCAATGAACTATGACCTCTGCCGCCAGCGTTTTCAGATGGGAATTTTTTTAATAGTTCCGCAACAAGGGCCTTCTGTTACTGCCCCATTTTTGTAGACCTGTTCGCCTCAGGAATATGAGATATAAAGTTCTCCTTGTAGCTTGGGTCTACAAGCAGAACCGGCAGCTCCAGGTAGGATTTGAGAAACCGCTGAACCACGAGGTTAAGCACATGGGCCTGGCATGGTACGTGTGTGAGCTCGTCCCGCCTCTGAGCCACCAGCAGGTTCACACATGACCATCGCTGGCTGTAGGTTCAGCGGTGTGAGCCACAGATCTTCCTGCTCTTTCAGAGCTGTCCACAACTCTTTAGCATTATGCGGTTTGTCACCTAAGCATTATAGCTTCAGCACAGCCTGTTGCCGCTTGGCCGAGGCAGTGCTACAGTGCTTCCAGCTTGTGACTGATTTGGTCATTTTGGACATGGAGGCTGAAGAGGAGGAAGAGGCTGAGGAGAATGAGGTGCAGAAGCTGTAGACTGTGGGGGCAACCCTGATTGACCTAGGGCCCGCAATCCTTGGCATTGGAAGGACGTGTTCCGTCCCAAGGTCTGACTGGGTCTCGGCTTTCACTATGTTAACCCAGTGTGCCGTCAGTGAGATGTACCGTCCCTGACCACAAGCACTTGTCCTCGTGTCCGTGGTTAGGTGACTTTCCCGGTAACTGCATTGTTGAGGGCATGGCTAATGTTTTGGGACATGTGCTTGTGTAATCCGGGGAGAAATAGTGGCAGCTGGAGACCGAGTACTGAGGGATGGCCACTGCCATCAGGTTGAGGAATGCTTCCTTCTCCATGAGCCTAAAAGGCAACATTTTGAGTGCAAGCAGTCGTGAAATATGGGAATTTAGTACTGTGGCCTGTGGGACGTATTTGCACTTGCGTTCCAAGGACTGGGGTATGGACAACTGAACGCTGTACTGGGACAAGGATGTGGACGTGCTTCCTGGTGCTGCTACTTGAGAGTGTGCAACGATAGGTGCAGGGCAGGAGGCATCTTCGCATGCACCATGGACAGGGGATTGGCTTGCATGCACAACAGCGGAAGAAGCAATGGTGCCACCCGCAGACACTGTCCCTGGACCCTGGAGTTCGGCCCACAAAGTCGGGTGATTTGCTGACTAATCATGCTGGTGGTGGTCAGGCTGGTCATTGTGCCACCCCTGCTGATGCTGGCCTGGCAGGTGGTGCAAATGGACTTTTTGGGGTTATCGGCAGTGTCTTTATAAAACAACCAGACTCGGGAAGACCTAACAATTGTACTGGCAACTTCCTTTGTATTGGTGTTACGGGGAATGGTTGCTTGCCTTCTTTCTGCAGCCACCACAATGATTCTTCCTGCCTGTTGGGGTGCTCTGCCTTCCTCCCCATGTGTTTTGGAATTTGGAGCTAACGTATATGTCATCTGTGTGACGGAGAAAACACAGTTTTAAATACCTGGCCTGTAGGTAACTATTTTGAACAGCAAACCGGTGTCAAAAACTTTGCTGACCCACTGAAAAAAAAATTAATGGAGGTCAGAAATGGCAGTATTTTCTGAAAACGTACATGTGATTTGTGTGATGGAGAAAACACTTTTTAAATCGCTGGATTTTTAGCGCTGTAATATGAAAAGGACCTGGCTGTATTCTGCAGTGCCAACAAGCAAATGGCGCCGAAAAACTGTGTTCTCTGGATTGCTTTTTAAGCAAATAATGAGGATTAAGATCCAAAAAAAATTATTCCTGGCCCCTGAGACCTGGGTCTGTTTCTAGAAATATAACAGTAGCAGTTATCAGAACTGGAATGGATCCTCTTGTGCCGTATGCACTGCAGTCTGCTATATACACTGCCTGCCTGCCTATATACACTGCCTGCCTGATATCTCTGCAGATGGATTAGTCCTCAGAAGGACTGTTTCTTGAGATGGATATGTGTCTCTAATATAGTTTGGTACACCTACACTAACTAAAAACAAGCAAATCTCTCCCTAGCTCAGCAGCACCTCTCCCTTCACTGTCTGATTCAGCAGTGACTGTGACGAGCATGGCGGCGCCAGGTCTGATATAGACCTGATAACGCTGTGCGGCCAGCCAGTCACTGTAATGCCACAACCAACATGGCTACGGCATTACTGTGAGTGGCAGGCAATTCCTGCATGTTCATTGGCGCTCTAAAGAGTGTCAAACATGCAGGAAGGAGACCTGAGCTCCCGTCTAGCAACCCCGGAAATACTTGGCAAGCGCCGAGCATGTCGAGCAGTGAGAGGCTCGGGCAAGCACCGAGCAGTAACGCACATGCTCGCTCATCACTAAAAGTTAACACAAGTTTCTTAATCAAGGCCTGTATTATGAAGGGAAAAAGAAATGCAAACCTGCAAGGCCCTATGTGAAAAAGCAATTCACATACCCCCTTTAAAGAATAAATTTACTGTGGTTGATCACATCTTTGAAAAGCTGAGTTCAATTTCCTTAGCTACACTCAGCCTGATTACACCTACACCTGTTCTCAATCAAGATATCACTTCAATAGGACCTGCCTGAAAAATTTAAAGGCTCATCTCAGTTTTACCAGAAAACATCTTGATGATCGCCAGGACTTTTGGAAGAATACTCAATAGAACGAGACAAAAGTTGAACTTTTTGGAAGGTGTATGTCCCACTACATCTGGCATAGAAGTAACACAGCATTTTAGAAAAGGAGCATCATACCAACAGTAAAATATAGTGGTTGTAGTGTGATGGTCTGGGGCATTTTTGCTGCCTCAGTACCTGGAGGACTTTCTGTGATAAATGGAACCATGAATTCTGCTGTCTGCCAAAAAATCCTGAAGGAGAATGTCCGGCTATTTGCTTGTGACCTCAAGCTGAACTGCACTTGGGTTATGCAGCAGGACAATGATCCAAAACACACCAGCAAGTCCACCTCTGAATGGCTTGAGAAAAACAAAATTAAGACTTTGGAGTGGCCTAGTCAAAGTCCTGACCTTAATCCGATTGAGATGCTGTGGCATGATTTTAAAGAGGCGGTTCAGGCTTGAAAACCCTCCAATGTGCTTGGATTACAACTATTTTGTAAAGATGAGTGGGCCAAAATTCCTCCAGAGCATTGTAAAAGGCTCATTGCCAGTTATCGCAAATGCTTGATTGCAGTTGTTGCTAAGGGTGGCCCAACCAGTTATTAGGTTTAGGGGGCAATCACTTTTTCACACAGGGCCTTGTAGGTTTGGATTTCTTTTTCCCTTCATAATAAAGACCTTCATTTAATAATGCTTCTCATTGTGGTTTTCTGGAGTTTCAAAGCTTTAGAAATGGCTTTATAACTTTTTACAGACTGATAGATCTCAATTACTTTGTTTCTCATTTGTTCCTGAATTTCTTTGGATCGCAACATGATGCCAAGCTTTTGAGGATCTTTTGGTCTACTTCACTTTGTAAAGAAATCCTATTTAAGTGATTTATTGATTGAGAACAGGTGTGGCAGTAATTAGGCCTGATTGTGGCTAGGGAAATTGAACTCAACTTCCCAAAGATGTGGTAAACCACAATTAATTTATGTTTTAAGGGGGGGGAACAATCGCTTTTTTACACAGGGCCCTGTAGGTTTGGATTTTGATTACCATTAGGCTATGTGCCCATGATGCAGAAATGCACCGGATTTTTCCTGAGGGTTTCTGCTTCTCCCTGGCAGAAAAAACGCATGCAGATTGTACATGCGTTTTTCCTGCCAGAGACAAGTGGAAGTGAAGCGTTCTTCACATGCATTTCCGCATACGGGTTGTCAAGCGCTTTCCAAGCGATTTTAGCATCACTTGGAAAGTGCTTGACAACTTGGTGACCGAAAGAATGGTAAAAAATAAAAAATAAATATATACTTACCATCTGATGGTCCCCGGTGTCCTGGTCTTGGCTTGCTGGCAGCTCGTTGTAGATTAAAGGACCTCCCGACGTCAGCGGTCGCGTGACCCGTCACATTACTAAATTACATCACCACAGGTCCTTTTAGTCTTCCACAATCTGCCGGCAAGCCGAGACAAGGACACTGGGGACCATCAGAAGGTAAGTATAATATTTATTTTTTATTTTATTCTTTTATTTACAGGTACTATGGTACCCGGGTCCGGAGGAGAGTCTCATCTTCTTCAAACCCAGGTACCATCCGCACATTGAAACGCATGGAATCCGCATGTACAGATTCAGTGATGCGTTGCAATGCAAGTCAATGGCGGCGAAAACGCAGCACTTCCGCAAAATAATTGGTAGTACTGCAGATTTTTCAGCAATGATAATCCGCAGCAGAAATTTGCGCAGCATGTGCACAACACAAGAGGATTATCATTGGGGAACATGGCAGATCTTCTACCAAGCATTTTTTAAGCGTTTCTGCAGCGGAATTGCCACTGCAGAAACACTTAAAAAATGCCGTTTAAAAAAATGCCATTTAAAAGTACAACTTGTCCTGCAAAAAATAAGCCCTCACATGGCCATATTCAATGAAAAATAAAAAGGCTATGGCTCTGGGAAGAAGGGGAGCAAAAAATGAAAACACAAAAACGGAAAATGCTCCGGTCATTAAGGGGTTGCTGTATGTAGATTCATGACCAGAAATGAACAGCGGCCAGTATGGCCATGGGGTGTAAGGTACCTAAAGTAGACAATTAAAACAGAGACCTTATACATTAAAAATAAAAAAAGGTCATGTGTTTTTTCAAAATATGATGGGAGTCGAGACCCGAAAATCTCAGGAGAATTACATCCCAAAAGCAAGCTCTTGCATTTGGCCATTGTATTCAGGTTGCATATGTATGGGTATAATATAACACTATTAGATCAATGAATGGAACTAAAATCATATTTTAACCAATGCACACACTTTGGTATGTAAATAGTTTTGTCTAAGTTTCAAGGTTATGGAGATTTCTCTTAAAAACAATTGGTTTGTGCATCTCAAAATTCTGAAATTACATTTTCAGAGAAACACAACTTGGTTTGAATTCAGAATTTTGGTACAAGTTTCAAAAATAGCAATGAAGGATTTAATGCTGACCCGTCTTATTTGCAATGTGTGAAAAAAATGCTGCTATTAAGGTGCTGTTACTGCAGTATATCACAGATCAATCAATTCACTGTCACACTGAGTGACTACACAGCTAAAGTAGTTCAGCACAGCAGATATCCAGTTGTTTCAGCCTAAGTTTACATTTAAGACTTTTTGAAATGTCTCAAAACTACTGCACAATTGCACTATAGTATCCCATTAGAGTAAAACAATCTGTCTACTTTTATTTTTGTAAAGTTCAAGACTAATGTGACATTTAAAGGCAAAATGTTACACTTGGAAAAAAAGGTAGATGCAAAAATAGAGCATCTTTGATTTTGTATAGAATCTACCCTTATGCACCATTTTAAAAAATTTGCCATGAAAAAAGAGCAGAATGATGCAAAACAAAAAATAAATATGATGTCTATAAAACCCAAATGATGAATCAGGGGCCAAAATTATGTTCAAAACTAAGTACAAGGAGCAAACAATGATCTTTTTTGAATACCCCCTTAGGCCATGTTCACACATTCAGCATTTGGTCAGTATTTTAAATCAGTATTTTTAAGTCAAAACCAGGAGTGGGTGAAAATGCAGAAATGGTGCATGTGTTTCTATTATACTTTTCCTTTGATTGTTCCATGCAGGCTTGGACTGACCCACCGAAGAACAGGAGAATCCTCCGGTGGGCCCCCATGCAGGAATTGGCTCTGCACTCTACCTACATGAGAACTAGTTGGCACAATACATTTGTTTCACAATGTTCAGGCAAAGGTATCATCTCAACATTCATTTAACAAACTACCCAGTCTATTATTATATAGAAAAATAGGTACATTTGTGAATGAGGGTAATATGATATTTGCATGTCGCTGAATGGTGGGCCATCAGAGTCCATATTATTGGTGGGCCCTTGGCACCCCAGTCCTGTGCTGCTTCCACTCTTGGTTTTGGCTTACAAATACTGACATAAAATACTGATCAAATACTGAATGTGTAAACGTGGCCTAATACTGAGTATGGAATGAGATGGAAATCGGAAAAGTTGGACATAATGTGGGGAGAGAATATGTTAGAATTTATTGTAGTGGGTGTGTTCTAGATAGATATCTATTGAAATTATATACTTTAATACTTTATTGAAAATATGACTTGGTATGCATAATCAAGCAAACAATAGAGTGACATAAGAAATAGATAAGCTAATGAAGAAGTGATATTATGAGAAAATTAAATACAAAACTCTTCAGATTGATTGCAGTTCATCATCAGACTGCAACAGATTTGGGAATCAGTATAATTCTTGTTACACAACCAGTCAGCATTTTAAAAAAAATTGCGCACTATGTAGTGACAGATTTCTTTAATGGCACATTTAGATGTCTCTACAAATCGGAATACAATGCACGGTCTGGCTGTGGCTTCCCTGTTGTGAGTGTGACAGCTTCATAGAAATATATGAAGCTGTCCCTCTTGTGTAGAGAGACCTGTGACTAGTCCATGCATTGCAGTCCAATCTCAGACCGATTTGAACGGTTGTCTGAGTGTGCCATAACCCTCCTTCATTTCAAACAGTGGACACCACATGTAGGACTGGAAACCCTTAATCTGCTGCCAATCAATGGTGGAAACATCTCTCTTTTAATTTCCTTCTTCAACATGCATAATATCCAATATTACATACATGTAGATAGATAATATAACCAGTAGCATATGAATCAATAAAGGGTGATATACTGTATATAGTGTGTTTACAGATAGCTGATGCAAGAAAACAAGTACAGTCAAACATCGAATGCCAGAGAAAAAATAGTTTCACACTAGGATCTCATTTATGACCTGTTCTGCCAATAGCAATGTTAGTAAGTATGATCATTTATTCTGCCCAAGTAACATACCTTTATATGTGCACATGCATACTTGCAAACAGTTTGGATCTGTCTTACAAACCGAACAACAAAGGGGATGAGCTTAGCAAAATCACACCTAACAATAATCATTTCGGTGGTGCTCCTGGGTATTTTTTTATGCGTTCTCAAGAGGCTTCTTGGGGTTGGGTTTAAATGTCCTGAATATTGCATTGTAAGTGTTGGTATAAATGCATATGAATGTTTTTCTTTTCCTACCAATTAGAGTTTTTCCTTTATTGTGTATAGGGATGTCAGGACAGCTGTCTGCTGAACATATGAATTATCTCATATAGTATATAGCCAGATTATATGTATTAGCATATAGAAGAAAGTAATACTGAGTCCTCCTTGGATGGTTTCTGCTCATTTTGGAGGTTACAATTAGAACACGAGTTAGAACAAATTTAAAAAAAAAACAACTTAATTTTAGTAGTGTTCCTTGAAGAATATATTCTGTAAGCAGACATTTTTTCCCTCTTCACCATACGCAGAGCACACATATCTATACAGATATAACAATATGCTATGTTCTAATATTTTTGATAGTGGACAAAATATAGTTATTAGAAGCTATAAAACTAATGGTCTTTGTATAGATCACAATAGGCATTTAAATGAGTATTTGTTGCTGTCTGGACATCAAAGGTTTTCTTATCTTACTATTGCAGCCAAAAGATGGCAGCATTCTACTATTAATAAAGAATATGGAAAATGTTTCAAGTCACACTTCTTAATTAACAGTAAATTGTGTTTGAATAAGATAATGTCAATAGAAACTATGTGATGCTTGAAAAAAATGTTCCCATCCTCTTAATGGTTTAATTGACAAACATGTTACTGTGTAAATTGTCTGAATAAATAAATGCTTGTGTCTAAACACCATTCAGCTGTGTCACGCCTGCTAATGTATTACACATGTTGAGTTGCACTCAAAGCAAAAAATAAACAACATAGGAATAAATGCATAAAAAAGGATCTGTTGTGTTGTAATATTCATATCACTTTGTTATTTAATTCTAATTATTGAAAAACATTTCTGTTTAAGCCTATAATTATTAGACATTCTTTCCCAAATGTTTTTATTTTGAGAAGACGTAAAGCTCTCACTGGAAGTTTAGAGTTGTCAATGGAATCAATGATAGATCCTATGAAATGACTCTTTACCATAGTTATAGTTTTTGTATTTCAGCTTTTGTGTAGCTTTTATTAAGCCCAATAGATCAAATTGCTAACGTTGTCATAGGATAGAATGAATTATTGTAATACATATGTGATAATTCTTTTAATTCTCATGCCATACCCTATGCCCTAAATCGAGTTGGACAAATCATTTCAAATTTGAATTTGCAAACTTTGACAAATGTGCCCAACTAACATCTATCTATCTATCTATCTATCTATCTAGAAAAAGAAAAAATAAATCACCACTTGCAAACAACTATGGTTAATATGGGTGCCAAACCTTCCAGGCAGTCACCCAGTCCTCCAAAGAGTTCATAAAAAGGAAGGCATCACACCATTTAAAGAGAATCTGTCTTCACATTTGACCTATCTAAATTATTAATATGGTCAAACTGGTTATAGACTGCTAAAAAAAAGTCCTCCCCGTATGCCTCATATCAGATGTCTTGTTGTTGAGAAATCATCTTTTATAATTTTATATAAATTAACTCCTCTGGGCTATGGGGGGGATGATAACTCTGCTTCCAGAACTTGTTTTACATGAAGGGGGAGTTATCAGTGTGATGTGTAATGGCCGCTCTCTGCTCTCCTGATCTCACTGCAGAGCTGTGTGTGATTATACCTGACACATCTGCAGGTTCCTCACAGCTTCAGCTTCCATCTCACAGGCAGACAGGGCTGCAATGTTGTTGCAATACAGCAAAGATGAAGGAGGAGCAAAAAATGTGTCTGCAAGAAGACAAATTTCATCTCTACATCTCAACAACGTGCATCTGATATGAGACATACAGGTATCACTTTCCTCGGCAGTCTATAACCTGTATGCCCATATTAATAGCTTAGATAGGTCAAATTTGGTGACAGATTCCCTTTAAAGAAAAATTATGAGGCTGTGTGCCCACGATGCATTTTTTTAAGCGTGTCTGCAGCGGCAAAAATGCTGCAGTAACGCTTAAAAAATGCATGGTAGAAGGCCTGCCATGGTCCCCAATGATAATCCGCATGTGCACATGCTGCCGAAATTTCCACTGCGGATTATCATTGTGGAAAAAAATGCAGCACTTGCATTGAAACGCATGGATGCACATTCCACACGTTTCAAAGTGCGGATGGTACCCGGGTACCATAGAGCCTGTGAAAAAAAGAATAAAATAAAAAATAAATGTTATATTTACCTTCTGACGGCCCCCACTGCGCTCGTCCTCCCATGCCTGCAGATCGCGGTGGACTGAAGGACGTCATAGTCATAGTCATGTGATGGCAGTTCCTTCAGTGCAGTGTACCGCGATCTGCCGGCAGCCAGGACGGAGCGAAGCAAGATACCGGGGGCCATCAGAATGTAACTATAGATTTATTTTTTTATTTTTAACCATTCTTTAAGGTCACACTATGCAAAATCCATGCATGGATTTATATAGTGTGACCAAGTTGACAAGCACTTTCCAAGTGATGCTAAAATTGCTTGGAAAGCGTTTGTCAACCCGCATGCGGAATTGCATGTGAAGAACGTTTCACATCCGCATGTCTCTGGCAGGAAAAACGCATGTACAATCCGCATGCATTTTTTTCTGCCAGGGAGATGCAGAAACGCTCATGAAAAATCGGGAGCATTTCTGCATTGTGGGCCCATAGCCTTACAACGTCAATCTTCTGCTTGAAGAATGTGGCAAAGTCTTCAGCTGAGATGAAAGGAGAGGGAGGGGGAGCTGGTGGACAGAGGAGAGAATTGAAAGTACTGAATAGCTGGTTAGGGTTGTGAGACAGGGATGATATGAGAGATGAGAAGTAGGTTTGTTTCGCTGCAGTGAGCAATTGCACAGCATTTTGACAACTTCTGTTACTGGATGGGCTACTTCACTCCCTTTCTTTAGCAGCTGCACAGCGGTACGCCTTGTAGATGAGGGACAGAAAGAGCATATGCTCCAGTAGATGGCAAGCGCTGCATCAAGTGGCCTCGTTCTTCTTCCTCCATCTTAACATCACACACAGTACAGTCCTCAGAGGTGGCACCCCAATTACCCTGGTTTTCCCTTGCGTCATACAACTCTTCAACCGCCCAACTGACTGTGGAAAACCACAGATGGGGGGGGGCAGCAGAGCTGTTCACACATTCTATTCTGGGGCATCAGAGGTGTGATCCAAAGATTCACAGACTCAAGAGGAGTAAAGCATGTGCAGCGATGCCCAAAATTTTTTTATGTTTGATCTGGGGCCGGACGAAGTAGGGTTCAAGCAGAATCCAAACCCTTGTCACCAGACATTAACCCCTGGGGGTGGAGGTGATCATGATGAGACTCAGATACTTGAGGTGCACGTGGACTGTACCATGCTGTCGGGGAAGGAAGAGGAGGACAGTGACTCTCAGGGCCAGTAGTGGGAGAACAGAAGGGATGATGATGTAGATCCCACTTGTTGTGAACCCAGAGGCATGCAGCTGAGTTCTCACCTGAGGAGGTGGAAGAGGAGGAAGACAAGGAGGTGGAAGACGAGGAGCTTATGTTGCGGCTTCCGGCACAGACATGGAGTTATGCAACCACGACAAGCACTGCATCCTCAGCTCCAACTTTGGCAGTGGCCAGCAGCATTCGCTGGTCTCCAGTTCGTAGATGTGGCAAGAGTTGCCTAGCCTGGGTATTTTTTGAGACAGCAAAAAATGACACAACTCATGTTATCTGACAACTTTGTTAAAAAACGACAGAGTAAAACAATGCAATAATTTGACTACTACATGCATGAATTGGCACATGTGCGAGAAACATGCGTCAATCTGGGAATCTCACTGTGTTAAAATGCAGACAAGTGGTCCTCGCCAACCACTGGCTGCCTCGTCAACCGCATCTTTTGCTTCTTCCTCCTCTGTCACCGTGGTAAGTGTTCTCACACAGGTCTCTGGCCGCAGAACCTCCACTTGTTTACCCATTACAGTCAGAGTGAGTGAGTGCCTGTCAGCTGTTATGGACATGCCTGCTGTTTTTGACTGATCTCAGACACCAAGCACACCCCACCTATCTCAATCCACAGTAACATCTCCGCCTGCACCTCTCTCACAGTTCAGCAGCTTGTTGTGTTCACGCTACTCCACCCTCTCTCAGCGCAGCAGCCAGCCCTTAATCCCACAGTTGTGTTCATGTAAAAAGATTGTTTCATCCTACACATGCCATAGCAAAGAGCTTGAACTTCACCATCTCCAATCTGTTGGCTACGGAAATGCTGCATTTCAACCTGGTATATACAGACGGTCTCCGAAAGCTGATGGCCGTCGCAGTCCCCCAGTACCAGTTGCTAAGTCGTCATTGCTTCTCTAAGACAGATGTGCCTGCGCTACACCAATGCAGACAACATCACCCATTCCTTGAAAAAATCTATGTCTGACAGGGTGCATTTCAACACTGACACCTGGACAAGCAAGTATGGCCAGGGGCGTTACATCTCACTGACTGGCCACTGGGTGACTCTGGTGGCTGTGGGGGCAGGTGGGGAATAGGCTTCTCCACAAGTCTTGGAATCACCAAGGCTTGCAGGGTGCTTGTGGATGGAGAACTAAACCACTACCCACCAAAAGATGGAGAACTAAACTACTAGACACACACGTGGTGCATATCACACTTGCAGAGTGGACACAGATGAAGGACCCTTCTGCACATTTTAGAAATGGCTACTAAGATGGTTAGCGCGGACGATGTCATCATCAGCATCACTATTCCGGTCATCTACATGCTGGAGCATACTTTGAATAGTCTGCGGGAGGAGGTGGTGGTCCCAGGGGAAAAGGAGGAAGAAGTGGAGGATGCAGAAAGCCTAACAATATTTCTAAGTTCTGGACTGTCATCATATAGGCGGTTGCCATAGGATGGTGCATTACAGTGATCACGGGTGCTCATGGTACCAGACAAACTGTTAGTGAAGGTGCAGGACCCAAGAAACAAATGGAGGAGGATGAGGAGGAAGAGATTATTGACCCGCAAACAGTTCGGAAATGAAGAGGATGTGCAACATGATTATTGCCTGTATTGTTAAAATTCAAAATAGTGCTGACTACTGGTTTGCCACTGTTTTTGATCCACAGTACAAGAGTAAATTTTGCCAGATTATTCTCCCCCTGGAAAGGGTCTCGCCCATGCTGGAGTATCAAAACACACTTGAAGACAATCTTGAGAGTGGACAGCAATGAGGCACACAGTGTTTATCACAGTTATAGACTTCCAACCCCGGGAACGTTGAATCTTCAATGTAAAAACATTACCATCCTTGCAGTGCTGTTGTCCTGTGTTCCAACCCCACCAAGGACAACATCTGCAACGAGTTTGTATGTTCTCCTCGTATTTGCTTAGGTTTTCTTTGGGTACTCATTTTTCTTCCCACACTCCAAAGACATACTATTAGGAAATTTAGATTGTGAGCCCCAATGTGGACGATGCCACTAATGTCTGTAAAGCGCTGTGGAATTAATGGTGCTGTATGAGTAAAATAAATGTAAAAAAAATAAAATCTTTGAGTCATTTCGCTCCTTTTTAGACCAGACCATGCACCTGTAGAACAGAGTACAAGTCTGACTCATAGTGAACGACAGGAGAAGATGGTGCAGGAGTATCTTGAGCTCAATAACAATGCCATCGGGGGGTTTAGATGCTTTTGAATTTTGGCCTAGAAAAATTGAAGAGTGCCCTGAGCTTGCCTGTCACACCTTAGAAGACTTGACATGGGCGGCAGCCAGCGTTCTCTCAGAATGTGTCTTCATTGCTGCTGGTGTGTTCATGGATAAGCGCATCTTGCGGTCCCCTGATAGTGTAGAACACCTAACTTTCATCAAGATGAACAAGTCATGGATCTCAAATGACTTTTGCACCCCAGTCGCAGACCAGGAAGACTAGGTGATGGTGTACTTTTTAGTGTGCTGCATTGATCTCATGTAATTGCAGTCTGTGACACCTTTGTCGTGGCTTAGGTGCCTGTTGCTGCTAGTGCTATTGATGTTACTAAAAAAATTTCGAAATGTGGAGACTCCTGATTGGGTCTTCATCTGATGGGTTGCCTTTAGTGGAAGGGGTGTCAGAGCCCCATTATACTATACTACTATGGGGAAATTTATAATGTCTGTAAAGCTCTGTGGAATTATTGGCACTATGTAATTGAATAAAATAAATAAATAAATACATAAATAGAAATTAATTCCACTTTAGTGGTATCTGTCCATAATTATTGGAAATGTTTGGTCTCCAAGCTGGGTCTCCTTCATGTGTGTTGCCTGATTTTGGCAGAGCTCTAAGAGCACCAGGCCTACACCTGTCACTCATCCACCAGTCACTGATCAAAGTTTAAGCTAGAAATGTTGCGCTAAACCCTGTCCAATGCTGAAATGTGGCATGGTTTCAGGATCACGCTATTAGCACAACAAATTTAGATTCTTAAATGTGGACTCCTGGCTGTAGCACAATACTAGCGCAAAATAACTAAAAGCTGAAATGTGGCCTAGTTTCTGTAGCACTGTAGTAACAGAAAACATTTAGATTTTATCATGCCAACCCCTGTATGGAGAACAATTTCAGCTCCAAAGAATTAAAAGATGAACTGTGGCCTGCATTATGGTAGCACATCAGTAAGAAAACCAATTCTGATTTTATCATGTGTGCCCCTGTATGGAGAACAATTTCAGCACAAAAGAATTAAAAGATGAAATGCAGCCTGCTTTAGGTAGCACGATAGTAAGAAAACCAATTTCGCTTTTTTAATGTGTATTCCTGTATGGAGAACAATTTCAGCACCAAAGAATTAAAGGATGAACTGTGGCCTGCATTATGGTAGCACATCAGTAAGAAAACCATTTCTGATTTTATCATGTGTACCCCTGTATGGAAAACAATTTCAGCACCAAAGAATTAAAAGATGAAATGTAGCCTGCTTTAGGTAGCACGATAGTAAGAAAACCAATTTAGTTTTTTATGTGTATTCCTGTATGGAGAACAATTTCAGCACCAAAGAATTAAAAGATGAAATGTATCCTGCTTTACGCAGAACAGTAGTAAGAAAACAAAGTTAGATTTTATTACGTTAACCCCTGGATAGAGAACAATATCAGCACCAAAAAATTTCAAGCTGAGAAGTGGCCTGATTTATCACGTTAGTAACAGAAGAAATTATTTTTTTTACTGTGGATGAGACTTGTATACAATAGAAAGTATGATGCAAACAATTTCAAACTGAGATATCCCATGCTGTATCATGTCAGTAACAGAAGAAATTATTATTTTTTTTTACTGTGAATGAGGCCTGTATACAACAGAATATATGCTCCGAACAATTTCAAACTGAGATCTGGCCTGCTGTATCACGTTAGTAAAAGTAGAAATTAGATTTTTTACTGTGGATGAGGCCTGTATACAATAGAATATATGCTCCAAACAATTTCAAACTGAGATCTGGCCTGCCGCATCATGTTAGTAAAAGTAGAAATTAGATTTTTTTACTGTGGATGAGGCCTGTATACAATAGAGTATATGCTCCAAACAATTTCAAAATGAGATCTGGCTTGCTGTATCACTTTAGTAACAAAATAGTTTTTTTTTACTTTTGATAAGGGCTGTATAAAATAGAATATATGACCCAAACAATTTCAACCTGAGATCACGTTAGTAATAGTGATGAATGAGCACTAAAATGCTCCGGTACTCATTGTTCGAGACAAGCAATTTGGAATGCTCGAATGCTAGGACCGAGCAATGAGCCCAATATAAGTCTATGGGAAACTCTAGCATTTTTCCGGCGGCTCCCCCCGGGGGTCTGCAAAGGGCCTAAAAATTGGCCAAATCGATGGGAACAGTGCTCAAATGACATGGGAATAACGAAACCAAAATGGATTTTCCTGGGAAATATGTTAAGGAACATCCATTCCAGAGTAATGACTTGTATATAAGGCAAAATAAATAACCAAAAACAAAAATGCTCCTCCACACCTTAGGCTATGTTCACACAAAGTGTTTTTGATGCATTTTTGCACTTTTGCATTGCTTTCAACCATGACAAATGCATTCACCGGGAAATATAAGTTTAACATTTTACAACCTTTTCTGGCCATGTGGTGTGTGACACATCATGAGACACATCCTGTTTCATTTATGATGGAGGGACTCTGAAAGTCACAAAGACTATTTTTATACGGCCATCAGGCCATCGGGCAGCCCCTACTATTCTTAAAGGGCCAGTAGTTGGCTATGCTTTGTTGTTCCCATAGGGTCTCCTATACTGCTATTGCATATGCAGTGACTGCAATGGCTGCCAAAAATTTGGAGGAAATTCAATGTCCCTTGCAAGTGACGTAGAGGTCCGAGGACCTCATGCAAAAAATGCTCCCATTATTAGGAAGTGTGTCTCCCATACTGTTTGCCTATGCAGTGAAGCAACAGCTGCCAAAAATTTGAAGGAACTCCAATGCCCCTTGTAAGAGACGTAGAGGTCGGAGGGCCTCGTGAAAACAATGTTCCCATCATTAGGAAGTGTGTCTCCCATACTGTTTGCCTATGCAGTGAAGCAACGGCTGCCAAAAAAATGACATGTGGTGGTGATATGGTGGTGGAGGATGAGGATGTGCAGAATGAGGAGGACTAGAGCAAATAGACAAAATCAGGAACCATATGCCCATGTCTGGGTGTGAAGACAGAGGTGCGTGGAAATAGAGTTAGACCTCCCCAAAAAAAGTCACTGTATTTGAGTTTATGTTACGCTGCTATCATTCGGTGGTGTTGAGAAGTCTGGACCAATCCAGCCCTTGTTCATTTTTATAACAGTCAGCCTGTCAGAAATTTCAGTTGACAGGCTACAATATTCGGTTATAATTCCACCGGTGGCACTAAAACTCCGCTCTGACAAAACTCTAGCGGCAGGACAGGCCAGGACCTCCAAGGCATAGAGAGGCAGTTCATGCCATGTATCCAGCTTGGTTACCCAATAATTATAAGGCACAGAGGAATCACGAAGGACATTGGGACAGTTGGCAAGGTACTCCCTTAACATCTTCCACAACTTTAGCCTGCTTGAGGGAGTACTCTGCGCATCAGCGCTTGTGCAATGGGAGGGTCTGAGAAAACTGTCCCAGAACTTTGAAAGTATTCCTCTGCCTCTGCTGGATTGCATTTGTGTCTCTCTCGTCTGTGCTCCTTGGTTGTCAAATGAACTGTGACCTCTAACGCCAGTGTTTTCAGATGGGAATTTTTTTAATAATTCCGCAACAAGGGCCTTCTCGTACTACACCATTTTATTAGGCCTGTTCTCCAAGGGAATAAGAGACAGAAAGTTCTCCTTGTAGCGTGAGTCTAGAAGTTTCATTAACCTATAATTACTGTCACCCAAAATTTGGACAACGCGAGGGTCATGGGAAAGGCAGCGTTACACAAACTCAGCCATGAGTGCCAGACTGCTAACAGGCAAGACTTCAGTGTCCGTACCAAGAGGATGACTGACCATGCTCTCCTCCTCATCCTCCTCCTCCCTGTCCTTAGGCCATCTACGCTGAACAGACGGAATGACAGTTGTGCAGGTAGTCAGGTAGCACCGTCTATAGTGCAGGAAACTAGCTCCTGTTCTTCCTCCTCCTCCTCTTCCTCATTGTCACCCAATCCACATTGGGATGAGATGAGGCTGGGCTGTGTGGAATCACCTTGTGTGGCTCATTGCTCCATCTCATCGTGCTCCACCTTTAATGCATCCTCTTTAATTGTGAACAGAGTGCGTTTCAGAAGACAGAAGCGGGATGGTGATGCTAATTATGGCTTCATCGCTGCTCACCATATTGGTGGACTGCTCAAAGTTTTGGAGGATGGTACATATGTCTGACATTCATGTCCTGAGGTCTTATGTGTGGAGTCTGAACTGAATACCGACGGCCTTGTTGATGCTGGTAGTAAACAACTGCCCTCTTCTGCTCACAAATCCTTCCCAACATCAGCAATGTAAAGTTCCAATGCTTGGGGACATCGCAGATCATTCGGTGAGCTGGAAGCGGCAAACGCTGCTGAAGCACAGCAAGGGTGGGTGAAGCTTTAGCTGACTTTCTAAAATGGGCACACAGGCAGCGTACTTTGACAAGCAGATCCAACAGATCTGGTTAGGTTTTGAGAAACTGCTGAACCATGAGGTTAAGCACATCGGCCAGGCATGTTACATGTGTGAGCTCGCCTCAACTCAGAGCCGCCACCAGGTTCCAGCCATTGTCACACACGACCATGCCTGGCTGTAGGTTCAGCGGTGTCACCCACAGATCTGCCTGCTCTTTCAGAGCTATCCTCAACTCTTCAGCGTTTTGCGGTTTGTCACCTAAGCATATTAATTTCAGCACAGCCTGTTGCCGCTTGTCCAAGGCAGTGCTGCAGCTGGAAGTGCTTCCAGCTTGTGACTGATATTGTCATTTCAGAGATGGAGGCTGAAGAGGAGAAGGAGGAGGTGCAGGAGCTGTAGAATGTGGGGGCAACCCTGATTGACCCAGGGCCCCCAATCCTCGGCGTCGGGAGAACGTATTCCGTCCCAAGGTCCGTCTGGGTCCCGGCTTCCATTATATTAACCCAGTGTGCCGTCAGCGAGATGTACCATCCCTGCCCTCAAGCACTTGTACACGTGTCCGTGGTTAGGTTGATTTCCCAGTAACTGCATTGTTGAGGGCAAGTCTAATGTTGTGTCCCTCCTCATGTAATGCAGGGACTGCACACCGGTAAAAATAGTGGTGGCTGGGGACCGAGTACCGAGGGATGGCTGCCGCCATCAGGTTGCGGAAATCTTCCATCTCCACGAGCCTTAAAGGCAACATTTTGAGCGCAAGCATTTGCAAAATGTGTGAATTTAGTAGTGTGGCCTGTGGGGTGTTGGCTGCGTATTTGCATTTGCATTCCAAGGACTGGGGTAGGGACAACTGAACGCTGCTTTGAGACAAGGTCATGGATGTGCTTGATGATGTTGCTAATTGAGAGTGTGCAACGACAGGTGCAAGAAGGGAGGCATCTTGGCATGCACCATGGACAGGGGATTGGTGTGCATGCACAACAATGGAACAAGCAGTGGTGTCACCCGCAGACACTGTTGCTGGACCCTGGGGTTCGAACCACTTAGTTGGGTGCTTTTGCTGCCATGTGCCTGATCATGCTGGTGGTGGTCAGGCTGCTAGTTTTACTACCCCTGATGATGATGGCCTGGCAGGTGGTTCAAATGGCCTTTTTGGGGTTATCTGCATAGTCTTTAAAAAATAACCACACTCGGTAAAACCTAACAGTTGTACTGGCAACTTCCATCGTGTTGGCGTTACGAAGAACTCTTTCCCGCCTTGTGTCTGCGGCCACCACACTGCTTCTTCCTGCCTGTTGGGGTGCTATGTCTCCCTCCCCCTGTGTGCTGCTGTCCTAGCTCTGTATGTCCCCCTGCCGGTTGGGTCAGTTACTATATCATCCACCACCTCATCTTCCACTTCCGCACCCTGGTCCTCTTCCTGACTTTCTGGAAAGAGACAGTAATTGAGACAGTAATTGCACTTTCCCATTGCCGCCTTCATGTGACCGTGGTGCTCCAATATTTGGGCATTGCTACAGGCGTTCTCCTATTGACTCTCTTGAAGCTGGCCGGGCAAGAGGCCCAAATCTACAAATGGAAAAGTGAACAGCTCTTCTGAGTGTCCAAGTGTGGGATCAGCTGTCTCCGGGCACTCGGCATGGTGGGAGGAAGGAGGATCAGGGTGAGGAATATGCAGTTCAGACTCACGGCTACTCAGACTTGACCAGGGTAGGACTGGGGCATCGGGACATCGGAGAATTCTCCGGTGGGCCTGGGTCCTCAGCGTGCCCCCGAGAAGGATGCATGGGAGCCCCTGGTTAACATGGCCGCCGGTGCCACTGCAAGAGCCCGGAGGGTCAGGAGGGCCCTTGCAGTGTGGCTGATGAGGGCAATCTGGCCTGCTTCTTGGAGCCCAAGGCTCTGGTGGACCCTTGGCCAGATTGCCCTCATCCTGTGTGGCGGGCAGGGAGCGACCCCTCCTGCTCCGCTACTGACAGGAGGAAAATGGCAGCGGAGCTGGAGGGATCCGTCTTCTGCTTCCTGCCCGGTGCTTCTTCCCTGACACAGGCTCGTGCTGCTTGATGACATCATCATGCAGCGCGGGCCTGTGTCAGGGAGAAAGATGCCGGGCAGGAAGCGGAGGACGGTGTTACGGGGATGCGAGATGAGAGGTAAGTTTTTTTTGTTTTTTTTTGAGGGAGAGCAATGGTGATTGAGGAGGTGGGGGGAGATATGACATGGTGGGGGAAGATATGGCATGGCAATGGGGGAGGTGGGGGGAGATATGCATGGCATGGTGATGGAGGAGGTAGGGGGAGATATGCATGGCATGGTGATGGAGGAGGTGGGGGAAGATATGGCATGGCAATAGGGGAGGTGGGGGGAGATAAGACATGGTGGGGGATATATGGCATGGCAATGGGAGAGGTGAGGGGAGATATGACATGGTGGGGGAAGATATGGCATGGCAATAGTGGAGGTGGAGGGAGATATGACATGGAGGGGGATATATGGCATGGCAATGGGGGAGGTGGGACCTCTTCTGTTAAGGGTTCAGCCTTGATATGGTCTTCAACTTCAAAAAAGCAAGGTCGCAGCATATTCTGGTGCCACACCCGAGGCACTGCATCTCCCTCACGTCTAACCTCATAGACCGAGTTATCTGGGTGGATCTTCCTCACTACTCGGTAGGGTACTGCCTCCCAACAGTGATCCAGCTTGTTTCTGGGTCACTTGGCCCACACTAGCACATGGTCTCCTGGCTGGAGTTACCACTTGACATTGAGGATCGACTTAAATGCTCCTTTTCCCAAAACTTCTGTTTAACCAATTTCCTTACAGTCTGAAGTCGATGTCGGTGTTCTCGGATCTAGGCACTTGGACTACTGTGCGAATATGGGTCCTCCGAATCTAGCTCCAGTTCAGTGGTCTCTCGTCCGTTTCACCAAAACAGCATGTAGCGCTGGCGTCCCTGCCCTCTGCTAGGCAGGGACGCTGCTCCCCTCACCGCTCTGCTCCGTGCCCGGCGTCCTCTCCCCGCTCTGCTGTCAGCGCGCGCTCCTTCCCGGCGTCCTCCTCCCGCTCTGCTCTCAGCGCGCGCTCCTTCCCGGCCCCTGTGCTTAGGGCGCGCGCGCGCGCGCTCCCCTCCTCTTAAAGGGGCCGCGTGCGCCGTCCTAAGGAGTCCCCGGCCAATGGCCGGAGGACTTCATCATATATAAGGCACCTCCTCCAAAATGGAGGTGCCCGAGCAATGTTGTTTGCACCTGTGTCTCACCTGTGCTTCAGCCCTCAGGTCCCGTTGCCAGTTACCTGCCAGTTACCTGCCAGTTTCCTGCCAGTTTCCTGCTAGTTACCTGCCTGATTCCTGCCTGAATACTTGTTACCTGCCTGCCTGCCTGAGGTCCGACGGTCTGCCTTACAACTCCGGTCAGTCTGTCTAAGGACCAACTTGTCCGCTCACCTGGGAGCGCACATCAGCTACCTGCCTGCTTGCCTGAGGTCCGACGGTCTGCCTTACAACTCCGGTCAGTCTGTCTATGGACCAGCTTGCCCGCTCACCTGGGAGCGCTTCTCCGCTACCTGCCTGCTTGCCAGCCCGGAGGCTCCGTTGTCACGTGCTGTGACCACCAGCTATCTCAGAGACTCTTGCCCGCTCACCTGGGAGCGCATCTCCGTTACCTGCCTGCTTGCCAGCCCGGAGGTCCCGTTGTCACGTGCGGTGACCACCAGCTATTCCAGAGACTCTTGCCCGCTCACCTGGGAGCGCTTCTCCGTTACCTACCTGCCTGCCAGCCCGGAGGTTCCGCCGTCACGTGCCGTGACCACCTGCTATTCCAGAGACTCTCGCTTGCTCACCTGGGAGCACACATCTACCATCTGCCTGCTAGCCTACCCGGAGGCTCCGCCATCACAGGTCGTACCTACCCCTTACCCAGAGACTGCCCTGATCACTTGCCGTAACTCCCTGTCCGTTCACCCAGAGACTGCCACCCGCTCCCTTACAAGGGCCGCCCCCTTGTATAGTAGCTCAGAGGTTCCGCCTCCCGGACCCGTTACAGTTTGCTCGGGCCATGGAACCCGGTGGCACCCAAGCTCCCTCGCTCACGGACCTGTGTCATGAACTGTCCCGTCAAAGGTCCCAACAGGAGTCCATCCTGGGTCACCTGCGGAATGTCAATACTCGCCTGGACACTCTGACTGCACCACCTGCAGCCACTGCCAGTACCATGACTCGCAACCCGGCAGCTCCGCTACCCACTAATACCATGGTAACCTATCCCGGTCCCCGGCTGTCTGCACCTCCTCGCTTCGGAGGCGACTCCGTCCAGGCTCGGGGCTTCATAAATCAGTGCACCCTGCACTTTGAACTTTTGTCCCATCAGTTTAATTCCGACCGGGCCAAAATTGCCTTTATCATGTCCCATCTCACCGGGGAGGCCCTGGCCTGGCTGAATCCTCTATGGGAGAGAGGAGACCCCCTGGTGTCCAACTTGCCTGCTTTTCTCTCGGCTTTCCGGAAAGTCTTCGACGAACCCGGACGGAAGACCTCATCCGCATCCTCTCTGCTACGCCTCCGTCAGGAGGGTCTCACCGTGGGCCAATATGCCATACGGTTCCGCACCCTTGCCTCGGAGCTGGCCTGGGATAACGACGCTCTGGTATCCGTCTTCTGGGAGGGTCTGTCCGGTCGTATTAAAGATGAACTTGCTGGTCGGGACATTCCTACCTCTCTCGATGATCTAATAACCCTTGCCACCCGGATTGACCTACGGTTCCAGGAGCGTGCCAAAGAGGTCACCCGTGAGAGAAGGATTCCACGTTTAGCTCCTACTTTCCAGAAACCCGTCATTCCCTCCATCTCTCCCCAGGTACACTCTCCTGAGCCTATGCAGGTCGACCAGACCAAGATGGTCAAAACCCGTCAGGACTCACGCCGTGCCGAGGGGAGCTGCTTCTACTGTGGCAGTAAGGAGCACCGGATCCGTGCCTGCCCGGAGAGGTCGGGAAACGCCTGTGTCTAGGTTCGCTCAGAGAGGTCCACCTAGACAAGAATAAATCCTCTCCATCCCTGCTGTTGTCAGTTTCGATCATCTACGGGGAGAACCGTTATTTCGAACTAGCCCAACTTGACTCTGGAGCAGCCGGGAACCTTATTTCACAGTCCCTGGTTGAGAAATACCGCATCCCCACCAAACCTCTGGCTGTACCCTTGTCTGTCGCTGCCGTGGATGGGGGCCTCTTACCTCGCCCCATTCAACTCATCACCGAATCCATTACCCTGCAGGTGGGAATGCTGCATTCTGAAAGTATCTCCTTTCATGTTCTGCCTGGACTCTCTCACGCCCTCTTGCTAGGTCTGCCCTGGCTCCAGAGACATGCACCCGTGCTAGACTGGCAAACCGGAGAGGTCCTTCGCTGGGGACAAGACTGTCATAAAACCTGCCTGGTTCCCGTCCATCCCGTCCGTCCCTCTCCTACCCCAGCTAATCTACCTGGACTTCCAATTCCTTATTGGTCTTATGCAGATGTCTTTAATAAAAAGGAGGCAGAGACATTACCACCACATAGACCATACGACTGTCCCATCGATCTGCTACCCGGTACTACTCCTCCTCGTGGGCGTATCTATCCTTTATCCGCTGCTGAGACCCGGTCAATGTCCGAATATATTGAGGAGAATCTGGCCAGAGGATTCATCCGGAAATCTACCTCCCCGGCGGGAGCAGGCTTCTTTTTCGTCAAAAAGAAGGACGGCTCTCTCCGTCCCTGTATAGACTATAGAGGCCTAAACCTGATCACGGTGAAGAATAAGTACCCCCTTCCGCTCATTCCAGAATTATTTGATCGTCTGAGGGGGGCTAGGATCTTCACCAAACTGGACCTTCGTGGGGCGTACAACCTGGTTCGTATTCGTCAGGGGGATGAATGGAAGACGGCATTCAACACCCGGGACGGCCACTATGAATACCTGGTAATGCCCTTTGGTCTCTGTAACGCTCCTGCCGTCTTTCAAGAGTTGGTCAATGACATCTTCCGGGACCTTCTCTACTCCTGCGTAGTGGTGTACCTGGACGACATCTTGGTCTTCTCTCCGGATCTCCAGACTCACCGGAGGGACGTTCGTCAGGTCCTGCTCAGGCTAAGGCAGAACCATCTCTACGCTAAATTTGAGAAGTGCCTCTTTGAGCAGACCTCGCTTCCGTTTCTGGGCTACATTATCTCTCAGACCGGCCTACAAATGGATCCTGAGAAACTGTCTGCCATCGAGAAATGGCCCCGACCGGAGGGGTTGAAGGCCATTCAGCGATTCCTGGGCTTCGCCAACTACTACCGCCTCTTCATACCACACTTCTCTTCCCGGACGGCCCCAATTTCTGCGCTCACCCGTAAAGGTACTAATCCCAAAGAGTGGCCACCCGAAGCTGAGGAGGCCTTTCTTTCCCTTAAACAGGCCTTCTCTTCCGCCCCGGTGCTGCATCGCCCAGATGGCAACAAGCAGTTCTTCCTGGAAGTTGACGCCTCCTCCTCTGGAGCCGGAGCGGTACTTACTCAAAAATCATCTTCCGGGAGGATGGTAACTTGTGGCTTCTTCTCTAAACTCTTCTCCTCCTCTGAGCGCAACTATTCCATAGGAGACCGAGAGTTATTGGCCATCAAACTGGCATTGGAGGAGTGGCGTTACCTGCTCGAGGGGGCTCTTCACCCGGTAATAATTTACACTGACCACAAGAACTTGGCTTACCTCCAGCATGCCCAGAGACTTAACCCGCGCCAAGCCCGGTGGTCCTTGTTTTTTGCTCGTTTTGATTTTGTCCTTCATTTTCGCCCGGCTGACAAAAACGTCAAGGCGGACGCCTTGTCTCGGTCCTTTCTGGTGTCTGATCTCGAGGAGGATCCGAAACATATCATCGATCCCGCCAGAGTAATGCAGGTGGCTCCCGTGAGTCTAAATTGTCTTCCTCCTGGTAAGACGTTCGTACCAGTACCTGATCGGGAGAAGATCCTACACTGGGGTCATTCGTCTAAACTAGCTGGCCACGCCGGTCAGAAAAAGACCCTCCAGCTTATTACCCGGCACTACTGGTGGCCTAACCTGCACAAGGATGTAATAGACTTTGTTTCTGCCTGTGTGTCCTGCGCCCGCAACAAAGTTCCGAGACACCTGCCGGCCGGCCGCCTCCTACCTCTGCCAGTACCTGCTGCCCCCTGGCAGCATATAGCGATGGACTTCATTACTGATCTGCCCGTCTCTGCCGGTTGTACGGTCATTTGGGTGGTCGCTGTCCGCTTCTCCAAGATGGCTCACTTCATTCCACTGCCAGGTCTTCCGTCTGCACCCGAGCTGGCTAAAGACTTTATCCGCCACATCTTCCGTCTTCATGGCCTGCCCCGTCACATCGTGTCGGATCGTGGGGTACAGTTCACTTCCCGTTTCTGGAGAGCCACTTGTAAATTGCTGGACGTCACCCTGGACTTCTCCTCCGCTTACCACCCACAGTCTAATGGTCAAGTGGAGCGGATCAATCAGAACCTGACCAGTTACCTTCGGCACTTCGTTAATGCCCACCATTCTGACTGGGTGGATCTCCTGCCATGGGCCGAATTCTCGTACAACAATCACGAGAGCGAGTCTTCCTCCAAATCCCCGTTTTTTGTAGTCTACGGTCAGCATCCTCGGATCCCGTTTCCCGTCTCCACCTCGGCGGACAATCCGGCTGCGGAATCTCTTGTTAACAAATTTTCCTCCATATGGGAGAGTACCCGGTCCGCACTCCTTCTGTCATCCGAGCGTATGAAAAGACACGCTGACAAAAAACGTCTGGACCCTCCTCAATTCCGCCCTGGGGATAAAGTCTGGCTCTCGTCCAAATATGTCCGGCTCAAGATCCCTTCCTATAAGTTAGGGCCTCGGTTCATCGGCCCACTGGAGGTCATCAGTCAGATCAACCCGGTGGCCTATAAATTGAAACTCCCGGCCAACTTACGGATCCCTAACTCCTTCCATGTGTCTCTCCTCAAACCTGTGGTGCTTAACTCTTTTTCCAAGTCTACAGGTACGCCTCCTGCTCCGGTTTCTTCTGAGGACGAGTTTGAGGTAGAGAACATTCTTGCCACCAAAAGGGTAAGAGGAAAGACCTTTTTTCTGGTAGATTGGAAGGGGTTTGGTCCTGAGGAGAGAACGTGGGAGCCCCGGGAGAACATCCATGCCCCTCTCATCCTAGCTAAATTTCTGTCTGGCCTAAAAAAGGGGGGGCCTAAAGGGGGGGGTACTGTAGCGCTGGCGTCCCTGCCCTCTGCTAGGCAGGGACGCTGCTCCCCTCACCGCTCTGCTCCGTGCCCGGCGTCCTCTCCCCGCTCTGCTGTCAGCGCGCGCTCCTTCCCGGCGTCCTCCTCCCGCTCTGCTCTCAGCGCGCGCTCCTTCCCGGCCCCTGTGCTTAGGGCGCGCGCGCGCGCGCTCCCCTCCTCTTGAAGGGGCCGCGCGCGCCGTCCTAAGGAGTCCCCGGCCAATGGCCGGAGGACTTCATCATATATAAGGCACCTCCTCCAAAATGGAGGTGCCCGAGCAATGTTGTTTGCACCTGTGTCTCACCTGTGCTTCAGCCCTCAGGTCCCGTTGCCAGTTAACTGCCAGTTACCTGCCAGTTTCCTGCCAGTTTCCTGCTAGTTACCTGCCTGATTCCTGCCTGAATACTTGTTACCTGCCTGCCTGCCTGAGGTCCGACGGTCTGCCTTACAACTCCGGTCAGTCTGTCTAAGGACCAACTTGTCCGCTCACCTGGGAGCGCACATCAGCTACCTGCCTGCTTGCCTGAGGTCCGACGGTCTGCCTTACAACTCCGGTCAGTCTGTCTATGGACCAGCTTGCCCGCTCACCTGGGAGCGCTTCTCCGCTACCTGCCTGCTTGCCAGCCCGGAGGCTCCGTTGTCACGTGCTGTGACCACCAGCTATCTCAGAGACTCTTGCCCGCTCACCTGGGAGCGCATCTCCGTTACCTGCCTGCTTGCCAGCCCGGAGGTCCCGTTGTCACGTGCGGTGACCACCAGCTATTCCAGAGACTCTTGCCCGCTCACCTGGGAGCGCTTCTCCGTTACCTACCTGCCTGCCAGCCCGGAGGTTCCGCCGTCACGTGCCGTGACCACCTGCTATTCCAGAGACTCTCGCTTGCTCACCTGGGAGCACACATCTACCATCTGCCTGCTAGCCTACCCGGAGGCTCCGCCATCACAGGTCGTACCTACCCCTTACCCAGAGACTGCCCTGATCACTTGCCGTAACTCCCTGTCCGTTCACCCAGAGACTGCCACCCGCTCCCTTACAAGGGCCGCCCCCTTGTATAGTAGCTCAGAGGTTCCGCCTCCCGGACCCGTTACACAGCAGCAAATAAGGAGTGTAACCGGTAGTTGCATGGACTGGATTGTTATAAACCCATAGGAAACTCAAACACTAATTCGGGCCACTTCATCTTCTTGTCCCATTCCAGGGTCCGCAACATTTGCAACAGGGTTTGGTTGAAGAGCTCACAGGCCTGTTCCCTTGTGGATGATATGGCTGTTAGAACTCTCCTGTTAGGTTTTTTCTAGTTTGCTGGTCACATGACCATTTTTGCCTATTTAATCCGGCTCCGCCCTCCTGGCCTTGCTGGACTTCATTGTAATTTCTACTCTTGAGCTAGCATGGTACTCTGTTACCTTTCTCTGTTAGTTTTGCTAGATCTTCTGACCTCTATGTTCTATGTTGTGTGTTTGTCTTTACTGCTACAATTTCTGCTAGGAGGTGTCCAACTTTATCCCAGTCACTAGTTCTTGTAGGGATCCCTCCCTGGCATCTATAGGTCTTCGTACAGACTAGCCGAGGACTTTAGCGGGTCTGATCGCAGGATCAGGTTCCCCGTTACATCGTAGGGATCCAGTTTAGTTCTATTGTAGGGACAGATCTCCAGTCTTTCCTTAGTGCTTGTAGCAGATCATAACAATGGCATGGTTCAGAGTTTATCAAATCCGTAGATACAATAAAGCTGGTCCATCACTCGCTCCTGGAAACAGGCCCCTTGTTCTGAGGGAATTAGCTTTGGGCACCTATATATGCGGATGAAGTCCTGACAGATGGCCCTGGCTGCAGCTTCAGATGTCTGATCCTGGCAATACCTGTAGACATTGTATTTAGTTCAGATCATCATATAGTTGGTCATCAGGACCTCCAAAGGTGCAGAATTTCAGATAGCCTGAATAGGAGCTCTCTGTTCTGCAAGTTTCTTCAGCTCACATCGACGACATCTTCGTAAAACTCCTTCGACCTCTTTCCGCAGTTGAGGCCACTATACTAGTCATTACAACCACTGAAAGGTCTTCTCTACACTGACGTGAGCACCCCTCTCATGAGCTTCTTTAGCCAGCTGCACTACCAGCGCTTCTAGAGCCATTACTTGCCAGGAAACATCAAACTCTCAAGGCAGTTGAATCCTTTGGCACAGCAGGCCATCTTTCAGGAAGAGCCTTTTCCACTGGCCCAAGATCTGTAAGGTACTTGGGGGAGAAGCAGCCCTGGTCAGGCCTTTGCCCAAGAGCAATCCATTTTCTCAGCCTTGCTAGCTCTGGATCAGAGCAGGTGTATCCATTAGTTTCCTGAGCAGCCCAAAATCTGGGTGGGTCTGGACTCTTCTCTAGTCTCCTGAGCGGTTACTACAGCTGCAGCGAACTGCCTGAAATCTGGGATCTCGTCACCTTCAAGCTTTTCATCTATGTCTCTTTTCATCAATCTTGGGTGACTCAGGACAAGGCATCTGCATGTGTGTTCTGGGACTTAGACCAACAGGAGATCTTGTTCTGGTATTTAGACATCCTCTCGACCCACCACTGTTCTAGCACACCGAGCTTTGCATTATCTAGGTGGACCAGGGGATTGTTGTCCATCGGCAAGTGTATTTCTGCCCCCAACAAATATTCTGCAAATTTGTCGGTCATGGCCCATACCAAAGCCAGCAAATCTAGTTTGAATGAACTGTAGTTGTCTGTATTTTTCTCTGTGTCTCCCAGTGACCTACGTGCATAAGCAATCACTCGCTCTCTTCTTTTTTGTACCTGGGCCAATTCTACCCCCAGTCTGTACAGAATTCCATCGGTATACAGCACGAAGGGCTGCAGGAAGTCAGCGTAGGCCAAGATTGGGGCATCCATCAGTGCCATCTTCAATGTCTGAAACGCTTCCTCTTGGCATGGGCCCCAGAGGATGAGTTGATGTTTGGCTCCCCCTGCCTTCACTCGCAACGACTCGTTGAGTGGTACCGCAATCTTGGTGAAGTACTTTATGAACCTGCGGGAGTAGCTAGATAGCCCTTGGAATGCTCCCAGTTCTCTCAGGTTGGCCAGTGTGGGCCTCTTCTGTACTGCAGCCACTTTTTCAGTGGTGGGATGGCACTAGACATGGTGTGTTCCAGGTATTCAATTTCGCGCTTGAATAGATGACACTTCCGAGGCTTAATTTTTAACCCAAGTCTTTGAAGCCGCTCCAGCACTTGCTCCAGTTGGCTAAGGTGATCTTCAAATGTTGCTGAATAAATGATTATGTCATCTAAATACAGTACAGACCAAAAGTTTGGACACATCTCAATTAAAGATTTTTCTGTATTTTAATGACTATGAAAATTGTACATTCACACTGAAGGCATCAAAACTATGAATTAACACATGTGGAATTATATAATTAACAAAAAAGTGTGAAACAGCTGAAAATATGTCTTATATTCTAGGTTCTTCAATGTAGCCACCTTTTGCTTTGATGACTGCTTTGCACACTCTTGGCATTCTCTTGATGAGCTTCAAGAGGTAGTCACCGGAAATGGTCTTCCAACAATCTTGAAGGAGTTCCCAGAGATGCTTAGCACTTGCTGGCCCTTTTGCCTTCACTCTGCGGTCCAGCTCACCCAAAACCATCTCGATTGGGTTCAGGTCTGGTGACTGTGGAGGCCAGGTCATCTGGCGTAGCACCCCATCACTCTCCTACTTGGTCAAATAGCCCTTACACAGCCTGGAGGTGTGTTTGGGGTCATTGTCCTGTTGAAAAATAAATGATGGTCCAACTAAACGCAAACCGAATGGAATAGCATGTCGCTGCAAGATGCTATGGTAGCCATGCTGGTTCAGTATGCCTTCAATTTTGATTAAATCCCCAACAGTGTCACCAGCAAAGCACCCCCACACCATCACACCTCCTCCTCCATGCTTCATGGTGGGAACCAGGCATGTAGAGTCCATCTGTTCACCTTTTCTGCGTCGCACAAAGACACGGTGGTTGGAACCAAAGATCTCAAATTCGGACTCATCAGACCAAAGCACAGATTTCCACTGGTCTAATGTCCATTCCTTGTATTCTTTAGTCACAAAAAGTCTCTTCTGCTTGTTTCCTGTCCTTAGCAGTGGTTTCCTAGCAGCTATTTTACCATGAAGGCCTGATGCACAAAGTCTCCTCTTAACAGTTGTTGAAGAGATGTATCTGCTGCTAGAACTCTGTGTGGCATTGACCTGATCTCTAATCTGAGCTGCTGTTAACCTGCAATTTCTGAGGCTGGTGACTCGGATAAACTTATCCTCAGAAGCAGAGGTGACTCTTGGTCTTCCTTTCCTGGGGCGGTCCTCATGTGAGCCAGTTTCTTTGTAGCGCTTGATGGTTTTTGCAACTGCACTTGGGGACACTTTTAAAGTTTGCCCAATTTTTCGCACTGACTGGCCTTCATTTCTTAAAGTAATGATGGTCACTCGTTTTTCTTTACTTAGCTGCTTTTTTTTCTTGCCATAATACAAATTCTAACAGTCTATTCAGTAGGACTATCAGCTGTGTATCCACCAGACTTCTGCACAACACAACTGATGGTCCCAAACCCATTTATAAGGCAAGAAATCCCACTTATTAAACCTGACAGGGCACACCTGTGAAGTGAAAACCATTTCCGGTGACTACCTCTTGAAGCTCATCAAGAGAATGCCAAGAGTGTGCAAAGCAGTCATCAAAGCAAAAGGTGGCTACTTTGAAGAACCTAGAATATAAGACATATTTTCAGTTGTTTCACACTATTTTGTTAAGTATATAATTCCATATGTGTTAATTCATAGTTTTGATGCCTTCAGTGTGAATGTACAATTTTCATAGTCATGAAAATACAGAAAAATCTTTAAATGAGAAGGTGTGTCCAAACTTTTGGTCTGTTCTGTATATCAAAATGGCTTTGAAGTTCAATCCCCCCCAATCATCTTTCCATTAAATACTGAAAGGTCCCTGGTGCGTTTGTCTGTCCAAAATGCATTCAGTTGAACTCGAATAGGCCCATTGGAAGGACAAAGGCTGTCTTCAGGTGATCTTTCTCAGCCACCAGGACTTGACAGTAGCCACTGGCTAAATCTAGTGGGGGAGAAATATTTGGCCTTTCCCAACACAGATAGGGACTCCTCAGTTCTGGGCAAGGGATGCACAGTACATGCATTCAGCCTCCGATAGTCCTTGCAGAACCTTAGGGTACCATCTTTTTTGCAAACTAACCTGTTGGGGGTGCCCAAGGACTCAGGTTTTCACGTATCACACCATTGCATAGCATGTGGCCAATAGTTCTTTCACCTCCTGGTACATCTGAGGTGGGATCTGTCAATACCTGTCTCGAATAGGAGCAGTGGTTAATGTAGGGATATCCTGCTGAATAGCCTGGGTGCACCCAAAGTCATCTTCATGCTGTGCAAACACTCTTCGATATTGTTGTAATAAATGTTCAACCTGTTTAACTTGCCTCGAGGAAAACGCTGTAAGATTGGCGTCCATCTGTTCCAAGAGGTGACATCCAGGCAGTGGTTTGTTTCTGTTTTCCTTACTGTTGAGCGACACCGCTAAGGTCCATGGATCTCCTCCTACAGGTGTCAGTACCATAGGTGATAGCTGGAAGTGATGGCCCTGCCCACTCGCACTGTTCCTCCACAATCGGAGGTGTATATCTCCTGTCTTCTCACTGTTGTTCTCAGCTTGACCGTTGGCGGTAGTCTCTTAGGCTTGGGGTGGAGAGGACTAGGCCTCGGCTCTTGACAGACGACGGAGACCTCACCAGCGCAGGGTGCGGATACTGGTCCTGATCAGTGTAGACGGAACTTGGAGTTCTCTTGCGGGGGATCTGGACCTTTCCAGGTGGTTACTGGCACCTGGGTGGGGTAGACATTTTCTGCTAAGGCCTGTCACGCCGGACTCAGCGATGTGTCTCTGGACCACGTCTGCTCTGCTGTCTTCTCTGGACCCAAATCTACCTGATCAGGTTCAGCACCCGATGTCACTCCCCCTGCAAATCTTCCAGCACAATTTGGTTCCACTTGATTTCACCTGGCCAGCAGATGGCAGTCTTTCCTCACTAATGCATCCTGCAAGAGTTCTTCAGGGAATCCAGTGGTTTTTATTACAGATACATTGTATTGCAGCTTTCAGGAGGTAAATAATATAAAACAGTCCTCCAAAATTGTTGTACTTATATTGGAAGACAGATGCATTCAAAATAATAATTCTTAAAAATTAATTTCATATTCAGCAAGGAATTTGGATACGAAAGGGTTAATAAACCAATGTGGGCTGGAGACTGGAAGAAAGCATTGCTCAATAGAGAAGCCTTTTGGATACTAAAATTGTTTTTCTGTTTCCCAATGGTATGAAATACTGCATGGATATAATGTATATTTACTAACTGTGGAGGGTTTATTTGAATAAATATGTACTGTTATTTACTTTTTTAATATCAACATTTCTTTATTTTTTTGGCTTAATTTACATTGTTTTGTATATAATTAGCATTTTTGTATTCATAATAGCATTGGAAGAGGAGTGGCTATTGGTTTTAAATTGAAGTGTTTCTTTGCATACCACGTTATGATTAAGACCGGCAAATGGTCATGACATGTAAACATGATTCTTATCAAACTTTCTGCATCAGTCACTTTGTTACGGGTCAGGGAGGTGGAACCTCTGTGCTACGGTGCAAGGAGGGACCCAGGTAGGCACAGCAGGCAGGCTGACGAGCTGAAGCATCCAGGTAGGCTATCAGGTAGACACAGCAAGTGACGGCAGGAGTCTCTAGGTGGGCTGGCAGGTGGTCACGGCAAGTGACGGCAGGAGCCTCCGGGTAGGCACGGCAGGTAACAAGCAGGTAACAGGCAACTGCTCCCAGGTGAGCGGGCTGGCAGGCACGGCAGGAAACAGGCAGGCAACAGGCAAGTGCTCCCAGGTGAGCGGGCTGGCAGGCACGGCAGGTAACAGGCAGGCAACAGGCAAGTGCTCCCAGGTGAGTGGACAGGCAGGCACGGCAGGTAACAGGCAGGTAACAGGCTGGTGGGCAAGACTGGAAGTCAGGCTAGCAGCGGGACCTGAGGGCTGAAGCAGAGGTCAGAAACACTGTGCAACAACTTTTGCTCAGGCACCTCCATTTTGGAGAAGGTGCCTTATATATGGGAGGACCCTCGGCAATTGGCCGGGGACTCCTTAGGACGGCTCGCGCGGCCCCTTTAAGAGGGAGGGAGCGCACGCGCGCCCTAAGCACAGTGTCTGGGGAGCTGTGCGCACCGGCAGCAGGAAGAGGAGAACTGGTGAACACAGAGCGGGGAGCGCGGGGAGCGAGGAGGTGAGTGGGATGGCGTCTCTGCCTGGCAGGGGGCAGAGACGCCAATGCTACAGTACCCCCCCCTTTACGCCCCCTCTTTTTTAGGCCAGAAAGGAATTTTTCAAGGAGAAACGGGGCATGAATGTTCTCCCTGGGTTCCCAAGTTCTCTCCTCTGGGCCAAACCCTTTCCAATCCACTAGAAAAAGGGTCTTTCCTCTTACCCTCTTAGTGGCCAGAATGTTCTCTACCTCAAAAACGTCCTCAGCGGAAACTGGAGCAGGGGGAGTACCTAGATTGGAAAAAGTTAAACACAACTGGTTTGAGGAGAGATACATGGAAGGAGTTGGGAATCCGTAAGGTGGCCAGGAGTTTTAAATTGTAGGCCACTGGGTTGATTTGTTTGAGAACTTCAAATGGACCGATAAACCGAGGACCCAACTTATAGGAGGGTATTTTGAGTCGGACATGTTTGGAAGAGAGCCTGACTTTATCTCCCGGGCGGAATTGAGGCGGGTCCAGACGTTTCTTGTCAGCATGTTTCTTCATCCGCTCAGAGGACTGAAGAAGTGCGGACCTAGTATTTTCCCAAATGGTGGAGAATTCTCTGACAAGAGCCTCCGCAGCAGGGTTGTCCACCGAGGCGGAGATGGGAAATGGAATCCGGGGATGTTGACCGTGGACCACGAAGAACGCGGATTTAGAAGTAGATTCGCTCTCATGGTTGTTGTAGGAGAATTCGGCCCATGGTAGGAGCTCCACCCAATCGGTATGGTGAGCTTTAACAAAGTGCCGGAGGTAGCTGGTAAGGATTTGGTTGATACGCTCCACTTGGCCATTGGACTGTGGATGGTAGGCAGAGGAGAAATCCAGGGTGACATCCAGTAGCTTACAGGTAGCTCTCCAGAAACGTGAGGTGAACTGAACCCCTCGATCTGATACAATGTGGAGGGGTAGGCCATGGAGACGGAAAATATGACGGAAAAAAACCTTGGCCAGCTCCGATGCAGACGGGAGACCAGGCAGAGGAATGAAGTGAGACATCTTATAGAAGCAGTCGGCGACCACCCAAATGACTGTCCAACCATCAGAAACAGGGAGATCAGTAATAAAGTCCATGGCAATGTGCTGCCACGGGGCAGCAGGTACGGGAAGAGGCAGGAGGCGACCGGCTGGAACATGTCTGGGAACTTTGTTGCGGGCACACGACGAACAGGCCGAGAAGAAGTCTACCACATCCTTGCGCAGGGTAGGCCACCAGTAATGCCGGGTAACAAGTAGGAAGGTCTTCTTTTGGCCAGCATGGCCGGCTAGTTTAGATGAATGACCCCAGTGAAGAACCTTCTCACGATCTGGTACCGCTACAAACGTCTTACCAGGTGGAAGACGAGTCAGATCCAAGGGGGCCACATTCATCACTTTGGAGGGGTCGATAATGTGCATAGGCTCCTCCTCTTGATCGGAGGACAGGAAGGATCGGGACAAGGCGTCAGCTTTGACATTCTTGTCCGCCAGGCGGAAATGTAGGACGAAGTCGAAGCGGGCGAAGAACAAAGACCACCGGGCCTGACGCGGATTGAGTCTTTGGGCATTCTGGAGATATGCCAGGTTTTTGTGATCCGTATAGATGATCACCGGGTATAGAGCCCCTTCAAGCAGGTAACACCACTCCTCCAGCGCCAATTTAACGGCTAAGAGTTCTCGGTCTCCTATGGAGTAGTTGCGCTCAGACAAGGAGAAGAGTTTGGAGAAGAAACCGCAGGTTACCATTCTCCGGGATGAAGACTTTTGAGTGAGCACCGCTCCGGCTCCGGAGGAGGAAGCATCAACCTCCCGGTAGAACTGTTTGTTGCTATCCAGACAGTGCAGCACTGGGGCAGAGGAGAAGGCTTGCTTTAAGGAAAGGAAGGCCTCCTCAGCTTCGGGCGACCATTCCTTGGGATTTGCTCCCTTACGGGTGAGCGCAGATATGGGAGCAGTCCAGGAAGAGAAGTGCAGGATGAAGAGACGATAGTAGTTGGCGAAGTCCAGGAATCGCAGAATCGCTTTCAATCCCTCCGGACGGGGCCACTTTAGGACAGCAGAGAGCTTCTCGGGATCCATTCGTAGGCCTGTCTGGGAGATAACATAGCCCAGGAAAGGAAGAGAGGTCAGCTCGAAGAGGCACTTCTCAAACTTTGCATTGAGGTGATTCTGCCTGAGCCTAAGCAGGACCTGACGAATATCCCTCCGGTGTGTGGGAAGATCCGGAGAGAAGACCAAGATATCGTCCAGGTACACCACCACGCAAGAGTAAAGAAGATCACGGAAGATGTCGTTGACCAATTCTTGGAAGACGGCAGGAGCATTGCAGAGACCAAAGGGCATCACACTGTATTCATAGTGACCGTCCCGGGTATTGAATGCTGTCTTCCACTCGTCTCCTTGACGGATTCGGACCAGGTTATATGCCCCACGTAGACCTAGCTTGGTAAAGATCCTAGGTCCCTTAAGACGGTCAAACAACTCAGAGATGAGCGGCAGGGAGTATTTGTTCTTTACCGTGATTTGGTTGAGTCCTCTATAGTCAATACAGGGGCGTAATGAACCATCTTTCTTCTTGACAAAGAAGAATCCAGATCCAGCTGGGGAGGTAGATTTCCGGATGAATCCCCTGGCCATATTCTCCTCGATGTACTCCGACATGGCCCGGGTTTCAGACGACGACAACGGGTAAATACGCCCACGGGGTGGAGTGGCGCCGGGTACCAGGTCTATCGGGCAATCATATGGCCTATGTGGTTGCAGTGTCTCTGCTTCCTTTTTACTGAAGACATCTGCATAGGGCCAGTAAGGTGCCGGTAGACCGGGTAAATTAGCCGGGGTAGGTGGAGGACAAGCCCGGCAAACCGGAACCAGGCAGGTCCTATGGCAGTCCTGCCCCCACCGGAGTACTTCACCGGATTGCCAGTTCAGCACGGGTTCATGTGTCTGGACCAGGGTAGACCTAGCAATAGGGAGTAAGAGAGTCCGGACAGCACATGGAAGGAGATCTTCTCAGAGTGCAGCATTCCCACCTGCAGGGTTATGGGTTCAGTGACGAGCAGGATGGTCACTGGAAGGAGTCTTCCATCCACGGAGGCAACTGACAATGGTTCAGCCAGAGGTTTGGTGGGAATCCGGTATCTCTCTACCAGGGACTGGGAAATGAGGTTTCCATGAGCTACAGAATCCAGGTGAGCAATTTCAAAGTGACGGTTCTCTCCCCAGGAGATAGAGACAGACAAAGTCAGGGACGGAGAGGGCTTACTTTTGCCTAGGACGACCTCTCTGAGCGGTCCTAGACACTGGAGTTTCCCGGCTTCTCCGGGCAGGAACGGGTGAAGTGCTCCTTACTGCCACAATAGAAACAGCTCCCCTCGGCTCGGCGTGACTCTTGGCGAGATTTGACCATCTTGGTCTGGTCGATCTGCATAGGTTCGGGAGAGTGACTGGTTGAGAGGCAGGTCCCTGGAAAGTAGGAGCAAGGCGAGAAAACTTTCTCTCCCGGGTAGTCTCTTTGGTACATTCTTGGAAACGGATGTCAATCCGAGTAGCTAGTGACACATCCAAGGTGGTAGGAATATCCCGACCGGCTAACTCATCCTTAATCCGCCCGGAAAGACCCTCCCAGAAGATGGACACAAGAGCCTCATTGTCCCAGGCAAGCTCAGAAGCGAGAGTACGGAACCGTATGGCATATTGGCCCACGGTGAGACTCTCTTGGCGGAGACGTAGCAGAGAGGAGGCTGAAAAGGATTTTCGTCCTGGTTCATCGAAGACTTTCCGGAAAACAGCGAGGAAAGATGATAGGTCGGACACCAACGGATCACCTCTCTCCCACAGGGGATTTAGCCATGCCAGTGCTTCCCCAGTGAGATGGGACATGATGAATGCCACCATGGCCCGGTCGGAGATGAACTGATGTGCCAAGAGTTCAAAGTGCAGGGTGCACTGGTTTATGAAACCTCAAGCTAAGGCGAGGTTGCCAGCAAAACGTGGGAGTGCCGAGAGCCGGGGTCCGTAGCCGGACGCCATAATAGGACTAGGTTGTGGTGCCGCGGAAGCAGGCACTGCCTGACCAGAGATGGACACAGACGGTTCGGACAATGCGCCTAGGCGAGAGTTAACAGACCGCAGGAAGGACAGGACCGACTCTTGTTGAGCCCTCTGACGTAAGACCTACTGGTGCAGGTCAGAGATTGCGGGGGTCTGGGGTAGTGTTGAGCCACCCCCGTAGTGTTCGGGTTCGGTTCGTCGAACACCGGGATGTTCGAGGAACTGTTCGTCGAACTGTTCGTCGAACACCTTAGAACACCGTCGAACACCGTTAAAACCAATGGCAGGCAAACAAAAACACATAGAAACACATAGAAAACACCTTCAAAGGTGTCCAAAAGCTGACAAACTGCTCAGAAGACGCTCTCTTTAAAAAAGCCGGCCGGCAATTCAGCAGCGGCATACACCGGTACCCGACAATTTAGACAAGAAGGAATAGAGCATCACACATAGATTAGATAGATAGAAACATGTCAGTCACACATATAAGAAGCACAGTGACAGTGTTGCTTACTGTACTTGTCATTTAGTGTAAAGGATTTATTAAAAAAAATAATAGTGTTTTCGTGCACCGTCTCTTTAAAAAAGCCGGCCGGCAATTCAGCAGCGGTACCCTACAATTTATAACAGAAAGAATAGAGCATCACACATAGATAGATATAAACATGCCAATCACATATATAATAAGTACAGTGACAGTGTGTTTACTGTACTTGTCATTTAGTGTAAAGGATTTATTAAAAAAAATAATAGTGTTTTCGTGCACCGTCTCTTTAAAAAAGCCGGCCGGCAATTCAGCCTCGGTACCCGACAATTTAGAACAGAAAGATAGAGCATCACACATAGATTAGATAGATAGAAACATGTCAGTCACATATATAAGAAGTACAGTGATAGTGTTGATCACTGTACTTGTCATTTAGTGTTAAAATAAAGGATTTATTAAAAAAAAAATTGGCGTGGGGTTCCCCGTAATTTTAGTCTCTAGCGGAGGTTAAGCAGACGGCTGGGGCAGATGTTTGAAGCCTGGGAAGGGGGTAATACCCACGGAGCTTCCCAGGATACTAATATCAGCCCCCAGCTGAATACTTAGCCTTTACTAGCTATTAAAATGGGGGACCCCCCCAAAAAAATGACGTGGGTCCCCCCTATTTAAATAGCTAGCAAAGGCTAAGCAGACAGCTGGGGGCTGATATTAATAGCCCAGGAAGGGTGCCATGAATATTGGCCCCCTCCCAGGCTAGAAACACCAGCCTTCAGCTGTCCCAGAAATGGCGCATCCGTAGGATGCGCCAAATCTGGCACTTAGCCTCGCTCTTCCCACTGCCCTGTAGCGGTGGCAGTGGGGTAATAGGGCTGGGGTTGATGTCAGCTTATAATGCCAGCTGACATCAAGCCCAGGTTAGTAATGGAGAGGCGTCTATAAGACACCCCCATTGCTAACCCCATAGTCAAAGTTAAAAGAAAACACAAACACCCAGAATAAAGTCCTGTAATTGAAATAAACACACAATTCTTTATTGTTCTAAATTAAACCATACTTACTATCACGCCCATTCCAGCTGAAGCCAACGATCTCCTGCAATAAAAGTAAAATAATAAACCAACATCATCCTTATCTTTCCATGGTTCCCACGACTAGAGATGAGCGTTGTTCTACTCGAACTGTTCGCCAATCTCAAATTCGAGCTGTTTTGGGCGGTGTTCGAGCCGTTCGGCGAACACGAACAATTTGAGAAAAATTCGGCTGTTCGAGGTTATGTTCGATAACTGTTCGTGCACCAAAATCATAACTGGATTTTTTCTCAGTAATGATGAAAATTAATGTTAATACGCAGTTTGAGTGTACAGCGGGGTGGGGGGAGGGGCAGGGGATGGATCTCTGCAGGAACAATGAAGATCTCCATTTTTTTTTCTCTTTCCCGCATTTACAGTGGGGAGGTGCAATCTGTCAGCCTATCAGCAGCGCACACACGGAGCGAAGTGCTTTTTTTCACACAAGCAAGGGCATGTGTCATTGGCAGTGTATGTCACATGTCCTTGCCCTATAAGACCAAGCCATTTTCCCCGTCGCCACCATTTTCTCACTGCTGCAGCTGCGTGTTAGACGGCACCGCTGTTGCTGTGTGCGCTATACCTTGTTAATTTCAAGCCAATTTTCGCACAAATATACAGATAGCTTGGGAGTAGGGAATAGTTGTGATTGCAGTCCTTTTAAGGACTAGGTTACAGCATTTCCTACGACTTTTATCAGGGAGGTCTGTGCTCTTAAATAGATCGGTTGTGGGAGTAAAGACTAATTGTAATTGCAGTCCTTTTCAGGACTAGGTTCCATGAGTTCCTATCAGTTTTTGCCAGGCAGGTCTGTGCCAGTGCTGTGCAAGTTTTTTTCACAGCATTTGGCTGAATCTAGCAAAGCTAATCCTTTTTGGCCTATTGCAGAGTGTGTTAGTCAGTGGAGTAGCCTATCTGTGTTGCAAGATATACCACCTGTGTATAGAATACCAATTTTTTAACTGCACCTAGTGAAGTAAAATCTTTTGGGCATAGCATCATTCTATTAGTCCATCTATACTGACCTCCATCAGGTTGCAAATTAAAACTAATTTTTATCTGCATCTACAGTACCTCTGAAAAAAATATTTGGGCTTCTAGCAGTGTGTGGGACTTGTTCTATTAGTCCATCTATACTGACCTCCATCAGGTTGCAAACTGAATATATTTTTTTCTGCATCTACCTCTGAAAAAATATTGGGCTTTTAGCTGTGTGTGGGTCTTGTTCTATTAATCCATCTATACTGACCTCCATCAGGTTGCAAACTGAATATATTTTTTTCTGCATCTACCTCTGAAAAAATATTTGGCCTTCTAGTAGTGTGTCGGACTTTCTCTTTTAGTCCATCTATACTGACCTCCATCAGGTTGCAAATTAAAACTAATTTTTATCTGCATCTACAGTACCTCTGAAAAAATATTTGGGCTTCTAGCAGTGTGTGGGACTTGTTCTATTAGTCCATCTATACTGACCTCCATCAGGTTGCAAACTGAATATAGTTTTTTCTGCATCTACCTCTGAAAAAATATTGGGCTTCTAGCTGTGTGTGGGTCTTGTTCTATTAATCCATCTATACTGACCTCCATCAGGTTGCAAACTGAATATATTTTTTTCTGCATCTACCTCTGAAAAAATATTTGGCCTTCAAGTAGTGTGTTGCACTTTCTCTATTAGTCCATCTATACTGACCTCCATCAGGTTGCAAACTGAATATAATTTTTTTCTGCATCTAGCTCTGAAAAAATATTTGGCCTTCTAGTAGTGTATCGGACTTTCTCTATTAGTCCATCTATACTGACCTCCATCAGGTTGCAAATTAAAACTAATTTTTATCTGCATCTACAGTACCTCTGAAAAAATATTTGGGCTTCTAGCTGTGTGTGGGACTTGTTGTATTAGTCCATCTATACTGACCTCCATCAGGTTGCAAACTGAATATATTTTTTTCTGCATCTACCTCTGAAAAAATATTTGGCCTTCTAGTAGTGTGTCGGACTTTCTCTATTAGTCCATCTATACTGACCTCCATCAGGTTGCAAATTAAAAATAATTTTTATCTGCATCTACAGTACCTCTGAAAAAATATTTGGGCTTCTAGCTGTGTGCGGGACTTGTTGTATTAGTCCATCTATACTGACCTCCATCAGGTTGCAAACTGAATATATTTTTTTCTGCATCTACCTCTGAAAAAATATTTGGCCTTCTAGTAGTGTGTCGGACTTTCTCTATTAGTCCATCTATACTGACCAAAATGAGTGGAAAAAGGCCTGCTGCTGGTGGAAAGGGGAATAGGCATGTTGGGAAGGGGAAAAAAGGTTGTGTCCGTGGGGTAGGTGTTAAAGCAACAGTAACATCTGCAGAAGAAAGACCATCTTCCAGCCAAACTAAAATGTCTACCTCTTTTAGCGGACAATGTGATAAGATCCCTTTCTTACGGCCACGCCAATCGCTACAAATTCCAGATGAGACACAAAAACAGCAGGTGCTTCAACGGATATCAAGTGCTCCTTTAAGTGGGCTCTCCTCCACATCAACTTCAACATCACAAATACTCCAGTCCTCAAAGGTGTCACCCAAATGGCACTTGCTTCCTCACAGCTCCCAAATCTCCAGCTGCCCGTCTGAGTATGAGGTTGAACAGATGGTTGAGTCTGCAGAGCTGTTTACTCATACTATAGCCTGGGAATCAGAGGTCGACTCCAGCGCTTCTGTGAATCCAGACGAGGAAATGATCTGCACTGATGCCCAGAATCTTTATTAGAGATGAGCGTTGTTCTACTCGAACTGTTCGCCAATCTCAAATTCGAGCTGTTTTGGGCGGTGTTCGAGCCGGTCGGCGAACACGAACAATTTGAGAAAAATTCGGCTGTTCGAGGTTATGTTCGATAACTGTTCGTGCACCAAAATCATAACTGGATTTTTTCTCAGTAATGATGAAAATTAATGTTAATACGCAGTTTGAGTGTACAGCGGGGCGGGGGGAGGGGCAGGGGATGGATCTCTGCAGGAACAATGAAGATCTCCATTTTTTTTTCTCTTTCCCGCATTTGCAGTGGGGAGGTCCAATCTGTCAGCCTATCAGCAGCGCACACACGGAGCGAAGTGCTTTTTTTCACACAAGCAAGGGCATGTGTGATTGGCAGTGTATGTCACATGTCCTTGCCCTATAAGACCAAGCCATTTTCCCCGTCGCCACCATTTTCTCACTGCTGCAGCTGCGTGTTAGACGGCACCGCTGTTGCTGTGTGCGCTATACCTTGTTAATTTCAAGCCAATTTTCGCACAAATATACAGATAGCTTGGGAGTAGGGAATAGTTGTGATTGCAGTCCTTTTAAGGACTAGGTTACAGCATTTTCTACGACTTTTATCAGGCAGGTCTGTGCTCTTAAATAGATAGATTGTGGGAGTAAAGACTAATTGTAATTGGAGTCCTTTTCAGGACTAGGTTACATCAGTTCCTATCAGTTTTTGCCAGGCAGGTCTGTGCCAGTGCTGTGCAAGTTTTTTTCACAGCATTTGGCTGAATCTAGCAAAGCTAATCCTTTTTGGCCTATTGCAGAGTGTGTTAGTCAGTGGAGTAGCCTATCTGTGTTGCAAGATATACCACCTGTGTATAGAATACCAATTTTTTTACTGCACCTAGTGAAGTAAAATCTTTTGGGCATAGCATCATTCTATTAGTCCATCTATACTGACCTCCATCAGGTTGCAAACTGAATATAATTTTTTTCTGCATCTAGCTCTGAAAAAATATTTGGGCTTCTAGCAGTGTGTGGGACTTGGTCTATTAGTCCATCTATACTGACCTCCATCAGGTTGCAAATTAAAAATAATTTTTTTCTTCATTTAGCTCTGAAAAAATATTTGGGCTTCTAGCAGTGTGTGGGACTTGCTCTATTAGTCCTTCTATACTGACCTCCAGCAGGTTGCAAATTGAATATAATTTTTTTCTGCATCTAGCTCTGAAAAAATATTTGGGCTTCTAGCGGTGTGTGGGACTTGGTCTATTAGTCCATCTATACTGACCTCCATCAGGTTGAAAATTAAAAATAATTTTTTTCTGCATCTAGCTCTGAAAAAATATTTGGGCTTCTAGCAGTGTGTGGGACTTGGTCTATTAGTCCATCTATACTGACCTCCATCAGGTTGCAAATTAAAAATAATTTTTTTCTGCATCTAGCTCTGAAAAAATATTTGGGCTTCTAGCAGTGTGTGGGACTTGGTCTATTAGTCCATCTATACTGACCTCCATCAGGTTGCAAATTAAAAATAATTTTTCTCTTCATTTATCTCTGAAAAAATATTTGGGCTTCTAGCAGCGTGTGGGACTTGTTCTATTAGTCCATCTATACTGACCTCCATCAGGTTGCAAATTAAAAATAATTTTTTTCTGCATCTAGCTCTGAAAAAATATTTGGGCTTCTAGCAGTGTGTGGGACTTGGTCTATTAGTCCATCTATACTGACCTCCATCAGGTTGCAAATTAAAAATAATTTTTTTCTGCATCTAGCTCTGAAAAAATATTTGGGCTTCTAGCAGTGTGTGGGACTTGGTCTATTAGTCCATCTATACTGACCTCCATCAGGTTGCAAATTGAATAAAAAAATTTTCTGCATCTAGCTCTGAAAAAATATTTGGGCTTCTAGCGGTGTGTGGGACTTGGTCTATTAGTCCATCTATACTGACCTCCATCAGGTTGCAAATTAAAAATAATTTTTTTCTGCATCTAGCTCTGAAAAAATATTTGGGCTTCTAGCAGTGTGTGGGACTTGGTCTATTAGTCCATCTATACTGACCTCCATCAGGTTGCAAATTAAAAATAATTTTTTTCTTCATTTAGCTCTGAAAAAATATTTGGGCTTCTAGCAGTGTGTGGGACTTGTTCTATTAGTCCTTCTATACTGACGTCCAGCAGGTTGCAAATTGAATATAATTTTTTTCTGCATCTAGCTCTGAAAAAATATTTGGGCTTCTAGCGGTGTGTGGGACTTGGTCTATTAGTCCATCTATACTGACCTCCATCAGGTTGCAAATTAAAAATAATTTTTTTCTGCATCTAACCCAGCCAATAGTTTTGGCCTAATACCACAGTTTGGCCACTCAGCTCTGCTCGGTTACCATCCATTGTTTTTTTGTGCAAACAACTCCAGAGTTGTGAATTAGTTAACCACCAAAATGAGTGGAAAAAGGCCTGCTGCTGGTGGAAAGGGGAATAGGTGTGTTGGGAAGGGGAAAAAAGGTTGTGTCCGTGGGGTAGGTGCAGAAGAAAGACCATCTTCCAGCCAAACTAAAATGTCTACTTCTTTTAGCGGACAATGTGATAAGATCCCTTTCTTACGGCCACGCCAATCGCTACAAATTCCAGATGAGGCACAAAAACAGCAGGTGCTTCAACGGATATCAAGTGCTCCTTTAAGTGGGCTCTCCTCCACATCAACTTCAACATCACAAATACTCCAGTCCTCAAAGGTGTCACCCAAATCGCACTTGCTTCCTCACAGCTCCCAAATCTCCAGCTGCCCGTCTGAGTATGAGGTAGAACAGATGGTTGAGTCTGCAGAGCTGTTTACTCATACTATAGCCTGGGAATCAGAGGTCGACTCCAGCGCTTCTGTGAATCCAGACGAGGAAATGATCTGCACTGATGCCCAGAATCTTTATGAGTCGGATCCAGGACCAGACGCAGAAGGTTCTGACCATAATGTAGACCCTCATTCCCAAACTGTAACTCCTGTTGGTGGAGACAATGAGGAAGACGATGATAAGACTCAAATACCTGATTGGAGCGACAACTTTAGTTTTTTGTCAGGGCAGGAACAGGTTGGCTCTGAGGACGACGGGTGTGATAACGCACAGGGTGATGATGATGAGGTCGGAGATCCCACTTACTGTCAACCCACAGTCAGCCAAGAGATGAGGTCAGCAGAGGAGGTGGAGGAAGATGCTAGTGACGACGAGGTCAGGTTGCGCCTTCCTGGACAGAGACGTAGTACTGGAAGCACGTCAACAACTGCATCCTCAAACACAACTCTGCCTCTCACCACAAGTCGTGGTGGCTCTTCAGGTCGCATGGGTGCTAAGCCTTGCATAGCCTGGGCATTTTTTCAGATCGATAAAGATGACCCAACTCGTGTTATCTGTAACATTTGTCAGCAAAAGCTAAGTAGAGGCCAAAAAATACATAGTTTGAGTACTTCATGCATGAACCGGCACATGGACATGAAGCATAAGTTGCAGTGGAAACTCAGTGTGCTACAATGCGGTCTAGCCAGCCGGGCCAACCACCGTCTGCCATATCTTGTGCATCCGCGGCCTCTTCATCCTCTGTGACTAGGGGGACAGCAGTCACACCTGTTTTGGGGCGCAGACCTGCCACCTCTTTACCCGCAACAGCCAGCGTGATTGGCAGGTCATCATTTTCTTTGAAGGTGGTAACACCAGCTGGTCTTGAGCGCTGTCCGACATCGATAGCACCACCTTTGGATCAAGGCAACCTAACATGTCCGCCTGCATCTTCCTCACAGACCGGCAGTTTGCCGGGGACACCCTTATCAACCCCGTCTAAGCACAATAGCCAGCCCTCGGTCCCTCAGATGTGGACAAGTAAAAGACCATTTCCTCCTAGTCATGAGAAAGCTAAGAGGTTGAATTTCACCATCTGCAAGCTCTTGGCTACAGAAATGCTGCCTTTCCGCCTGGTGGACACAGAGGATTTTCGAGACCTTATGTCCGTCGCAGTGCCCCAGTACCAGATGCCCAGTCGGCACTACTTCTCAAAGAAAGGTGTGCCTGCACTCCACCAGCATGTCGCACACAACATCACCGCTTCTTTGAGAAACTCTGTGTGTGACAGGGTGCATTTCACCACAGACACTTGGACGAGTAGGCATGGACAGGGGCGTTACATGTCGCTGACTGGGCACTGGGTAACTATGGTGACAGCAGGACAAGGGGCTGCGGTCCAAGTCTTGCCGTCCCCACGAGTTGTGCGTCAATCCTCTTTATGTCATTTTTCCTCCACTGCTTCTGCCTCCTCAACCTCCTCTCGGTATTCCACCTGCACCCAAAGCCTGTCTGGTCATGCCACAAGCTTTCTAACTGCGCAGAAGGGATCCTGCACACCTCCTTACTATGCTGGCAGTAGGGCTCAACGTCATCAGGCGGTTTTTACATTGAAATGTCTGGGAAATGTGAGTCACACAGCTGAGGAGTTGTGGTCAGCTCTGGAGAACCAATTTCATGAATGGTTGTCTCCACTGGACCTGAAACCAGGGAAGGCCGTGTGCGACAATGCTGCAAACCTGGGTGCGGCCCTTCGCCGGGGCAATGTCACACACGTGCCTTGTATGGCTCACGTGTTGAACCTGGTTGTCCAGCAATTTTTAGCCCACTATCCCAGACTAGATGGCCTTCTGCAGAGGGCACGGTCGCTGTGTGCTCACTTCCGCCGTTCGCATCCCGCAGCTCAGCGACTTACATCTCTACAGAAGTCGTTGGGCCTGCCACTTCACCGGCTAAAATGCGATGTGCCTACCCGGTGGAATTCAACTCTGCACATGTTGCAGCGACTGTGGCAGCACCGACAAGCCCTGGTGCAATACGTTCTGACATATAGCCTGGGCCAACGAGATTCAGAGGTGGGGCAAATCACGCTGGAGGAGTGGTCTCAGATCAGGGACCTATGCACCCTTCTGCACAGTTTTGAAATGGCGACGAAGATGTTTAGTGCTGACGATGCCATTATCAGCATGACTATTCCGGTGATTTACATGCTGGAGCACATGTTAAACAGAATTCAGAGTCAGGTGGTGGCACAAGAGGAGGTGGAGGAAGTAGAGGAGGAGGAGTTGTATGCGGAAGGGCTAACATCTGCAAGTTCCAGACGGTCGGCAGCACCAGGGCGGCAGGCATGTGAGGGTGGGGGAGATGATTTTACCAGGGCGCATGGTAGCAGCCAAACTAGTGAGGAAGGTGCAGGAGCCCAGGAAGAAGTGGAGGACGAACTGATGGAAGACTCATCAGATGAGGGAGACCTTGATCACATTTCTGTTGTGCGAGGTTGGGGGGAGAGGACAGAGGAAGGAAGCATGATTGTTACCTCGCCACCAACACAACAGGGACTTGGTGCTCCCGGATGCGCAACACACATGAGTGCCTTCTTGCTGCACTACCTGCAACATGACCCTCGAATTGTGAGATTTAGAAATAATCCTGACTACTGGGTTGCCACACTGTTAGATCCCCGGTACAAAAGTAAATTTGCAGAAATTATTCCTGCCATAGAAAGGGATGCACGCATGCAGGAGTATCAGCAGAGACTGTTGCAGAATCTTACATGTGCTTTTCCACAAAATACCAGTGGTGCACGTAGTGAATCTCACAGTTCCAACTTGCCAACCGTGGGACCGTCAAGTGTTCAGCACTCAAACCGTAACAGAACCACAGTATCTGCTGGTAACATCAATTTTGCGGAATCATTTCACCACTTTTTTAGCCCATCCTTTGCAAGGCCACAGGAGACAACAAGTCTGACACATAGTCAACGCCTAGAGACGATGGTACAGGAGTATCTCCAAGTAAACATTGAAGCCACGACTGTGTCACTGGACCCTTGCTCTTTTTGGGCTTCCAATCTGGATAAATGGCCGGAGCTAGCCACTTACGCCTTGGAGATCTTGTCATGCCCCGCAGCCAGCGTTCTGTCTGAACGTGTGTTCAGCGCTGCTGGTGGTGTGCTGACAGATAAGCGCACGCGGCTCTCCACTGATAATGTAGACAGACTCACGTTCATAAAGATGAACAAATCATGGATCCGAAATGACTTTTCTACCCCTGTGTCATCCTGGGGAGAGTAAAAGCTTGATGATTGGTTAAAATCACCCTACCAACTGTTTTAAGCTTTCAAATTACTAATCATGTTTATCTGTATCTTGACTGGAAAATAATTTGGGCTTTGTAGCAGTGTGCAGCACTGATCCTATTAGGCCATCTATAATAAGCTTCACCAGATTTAAAATTAAAAATAATTTTTAGCTGCATCTAGCCCGGAAAATAATTTTGGGGCTCCGAGATGCACAAGACACATAAGTGCCTTCTTGCTGCACTACCTGCAGCATGACCCTCATATTGTCAGAATTCGAAGTAATCATGACTACTGGGTTGCCACACTCTTAGATCCCCCAAACTTTTCGATCAACCTTTTCATTTTAATAAAGACCAAAAAAATGGTCATTTTTGAAATTATAAGCATTAGCAGGTTGTTAGAAACTGAAATCAAACAGTTTTCAACTCAAAACTTTATTCTAGGTGATGTTACATTTTCACATAGGACCCCTTGTTCGAAAGGAGCTTCTGAACTCTCTCGTCCATTGAATTTGTCAGGTTTTGGATGGTTTCTGCTTCAATTGTTTTGCATGAGGACAGAATACCCTCCCAGAGCTGTTGCTTAGATGTGAACTGCCTCCCGCCATCATAGACACTCCTTTTAATGATGCTCCAAAGGTTCTGAATGGGGTAGAGGTCAGGGGAGCATGGGGGTCACACCATAAGTTTGTCCCCTTTTATGCCCATATCAGCCAGAGATGCAGATGTTTTATGTGCAGCATGAGATGGTGCATTATCATGCAGAAAAATGATCTTGCTGTGAAATACACGGTTCTTCTTCTTGAACCATGGCAGGAAGTGCTGTTTGAGAAAATCCACATACATTGTGGAGTTCATCTTTAGCGCCTTCAGGGATCCTAAAGGGGCCGACAATCTCTCTCCCCATGATTCCAGCCCAAAACATTACTCTACCTCCTCCTTGTTGGCGCTGTAGCCGTGTTTGCGTGGGGTGTCCATCAACCAGCCATCCTCCACTCCATTCATCTGGACCATCGAGCGCTGCACGGCACTCATCCGTGAACAAAACAGTTTTGAAATCAGTCTTCATGTAATGTTTGGCCCACTGGAGCCGTTTCTGCTTGTGTGAAGTGGATAGAGGAGGTCGACAGGATGGCGTATGCACAGCTGCAAACCTCTGAAGGACCCTGCATCTTGTTGTTCGGGGGACGTTGGAGGCACAAGCAGCTTCAAAAACTTGTCTGCTGCTATGACAAGGCTTTTTTGCCGCTGCTCTTTCAACCTGACGTAATTGCCTGTAGGAAAGAGTCCTCAATTTGCCCTTATCAGCACGCACACGTGTGTACTGTGAATCAGCTACATACTTCTTGATTGCCAAGACACTTCATCCTGATCATCGCACAATGTTGATTGTAGTCATGCCTTGACCTAAACACTCCACAATTTGTTGCTTCTCAGCAGCCGACACATCCTTTTTCTTTCCCATTTTGGCAGAAAATGTAGGCTGCTTAATAATGTGAGAGAGCCTTCTTAAGTAGTCTTGCCTTTCATTGGACACACCTGCCAAACTAATTAGCACAGGTGTCTGCAATTGCTTACAGTGATATAAAGAGCCCTGACACACATCACCATCAATGAGTTTAACTGATAAACAAACAAATTCTTCCCTTATCACTCCTAAACACTTTTTGCATAATAATTTGGAACGCGGTGTACATGTGCTTTTCCACAAAACACCAGTGGTTCACGTAGTGAATCTTACAGTTCTAACTTGCCAACCGTGGTCTGTATGGAATTGTTCAATAAAGGGCCCAAAATTAAGATAACATAGATGGGAGAGGTCTCTATGAATAGGAATTCCTAAGTATTTGATACCCTGTGAGGGCCAGGCAAAGGGAAAGTTGGACTGGATGGAATCCTATATGGATTTAGGGAGGGAGACATCTAGGGCCTCAGACTTCGCTGCATTGATTTTAAAATTTTACCATGTAACAAAGTGATCTATTTCAGCCATAACAGCAGGGATGGATATATGTGATTGAGTGATATATACTAGGACATCATCAGCAAATAGAGAGCACTTGTACTCGGTGCCTCCCACCTCAATCCACCTAATATTGGGGTTATGGCGAATTGATGAGAGCAGGTGCTCCGTCACTAGGATGTATAAGAGAGGGGACAGAGGACATCCCTGCCTTGTCCCATTGGTGATTGTGAAAGGTGATGAAAATGTTCTGACGCACCCCCTGGGCCTTGGGACACCCGGAGCCGGACCCTTTTTGGTGGATGCTGGTGGTTGTAGTCTTCGTGGCGGCGATCCGGTTCCGTGGCTCAGGGCGGTCAAACCAGTGGCGGAACTATTTATGTGGTTTTGATGTTTAAATGTCCGACTACGCCACCCGTGGATTGCGGTCAGAGTGAACCGCCGCTACAGGGCAGACCGCTAAGGCTGGTGTTGTGGGTGCAGCAGAGCGTAGCATAACTCCCCACGGGAGGAGTATAGCCTCAGGGCAGTGTATGCGGAGGATGGGGGTGATGGTGCAGGGCAGCAGCAGTAACGACACGGAGTCAGTGATGCAGTTCAGGGCCTTTACTCACAGTTCTTATTATCCAGACCACGTCTGCAGGTAACGGCTGCCCACGTTGTACTGTGCTCACCAGGTGAGGGGCTCAGACAACTCCCAGATAACTTTGGAGCGCTTCACAGGACCCCCTTTGTGTGTCCTTTGTCTGGCCTTTCTTACCAACACTTCTGTCCGGCTGCCTCGGGCCTCCTCTTGGTAAACTTGGCGCCAGTTTCCCTGACCCTATGTGGTGCCTTCCTAGCGGGTGGAGCAAGGGGCTGCGCCACATAAAATGTCAGAGCCTCCGGTTTCTAGCTGAGGGTCGTTTCCTGCCTCCACTAGTTCGGGGACGGGTCTCCCCCTTTGGCCTGACCGCTCCACGCAGGTGGATTCGGGCGTGCGGTGGCGACTCGCCCGTCCGCACCCCTGGGATCCCTTCATTCCTCATTCCTGGAGCCTTCTCCGCTCCTCTTCCTTCCTTCTCCCTCTTGCAGGCCTGGGCCTCTGTTACTAGGCCCGCCTCCGGAGCATAGCTCATGCAGAGCCCCTGCTCCCTGCCACTTCTGCTCAGACTTCTCTGCACTGAACTAAGATGGTGCCCACCTTTTATACTCCCTTCTCAATGCACCCAGGAACTGCTTCCTCCCTGCTCCTGCACTGCAGGGTTCCCGTTCCTCAGTGTTCCCTCCCCCCACTCCAGCCAGGGACAGGGACTGTCGTGCCCATCTCAGGGGCATATTGGTCGCCCTGCCCCACGGCAATGTGGTGTAATGCATGCAGGTGTCGGATCCTGATCCACACTCCATCCTTATCTGAGAGTGAGATATCACACCTCTGGGTGAGGTGCAATACGTCTGTAGCAACCGAGCCCTCGGTGCTACAGTTCCATTTATCTTCAGCCTAGGTGACGTATTGTGATACAGGGCCGTGATTTTGGCTATAAAAGGGTCCCCTAGACCCCTACCCCAAGCTTTTTAAGACAATCATATATGGCGTGCCAGGAGACTCTATGGAATGCTTTCTCAGCATCCAACGAGAGTATCTACTTACAAATTTTTAACTACATCTAGCCCAGGAAATACTTTGTGCCTAGTAGCAGTGTCTGCTAGTCAGCGGATTATCCCGGCTGTTAAGCAAGCTACACCACCTGTAGTTTGGACACTTAATTTTTTCAAAGGAAATGCTTCGGGACCACGGGATACTTAGTGAAGAGCATCAGGAGGCACCCCAAGGCATAGGGGCTGGGACTGGCACTAGGATGCCTTGCGGTGGACAGCCGAGCTCGATCCTTATAAAAGCTTTTTAACTGCAGCAGCTTTAGTGGACGCTACTGGAGCTGGAATTACGCGGCTGCTGGCATGAGACTTGCCCTCCAATAGATCCTTGTAAATGGATTTAAAGTGTATTCATTCAAATTAGAGGGACAATTTAAATTAAAAAGCTTAGAGCTGCCTCCACCACAGGGGGGCTCTCTCGACCCACCAGCGGACAGGCACCAGTATTGGGAGAGGGGGGCTGGCCGTCAGGGTTCACCGCGGCTCTGGCACAAACCCGGCGACACGGAGGTGGCACGGGCAGGAGCGGACTGGCCGTCTCGGCTTCTCACTTTTTGGATTTTAGAAGGGCATGACATGCCTATATCTGTGTCTCCCCCTCCTTTTACTCCTCCACCTCTTTTCTTTTCGCATGACTATATGTACTTGTCACTTTTCCATGTGTTAGTTGTGTCTTCTGAGCAGTTTGTCAGCTTTTGGACACCTTTGAAGGTGTTTTCTATGTGTTTCTATGTGTTTTTGTTTGCCTGCCATTGGTTTTAACGGTGTTCGAAGGTGTTCGACGAACAGTTCGACGAACAGTTCGGCGAACACACGGGTGTTCGACGAACCGAACCGAACTCGAACACTACGGGGGTGGCTCAACACTAATCTTTATGAGTCGGATCCAGGACCAGACGCAGAAGGTTCTGACCATAATGTAGACCCTCATTCCCAAACTGTAACTCCTGTTGGTGGAGACAATGAGGAAGACGATGATAAGACTCAAATACCTGATTGGAGCGACAACTTTAGTTTTTTGTCAGGGCAGGAACAGGTTGGCTCTGAGGACGACGGGTGTGATAACGCACAGGGTGATGATGATGAGGTCGGAGATCCCACTTACTGTCAACCCACAGTCAGCCAAGAGATGAGGTCAGCAGAGGAGGTGGAGGAAGATGCTAGTGACGGCGAGGTCAGGTTGCGCCTTCCTGGACAGAGACGTAGTACTGGAAGCACGTCAACAACTGCATCCTCAAACACAACTCTGCCTCTCACCACAAGTCGTGGTGGCTCTTCAGGTCGCATGGGTGCTAAGCCTTGCATAGCCTGGGCATTTTTCAGATCGATAAAGATGACCCAACTCGTGTTATCTGTAACATTTGTCAGCAAAAGCTAAGTAGAGGCCAAAAAATACATAGTTTGAGTACTTCATGCATGAACCGGCACATGGACATGAAGCATAAGTTGCAGTGGGAAGCTCAGTGTGCTACAATGCGGCCTAGCCGGCCAGGCCAACCACCGTCTGCCATATCTTGTGCATCCGCGGCCTCTTCATCCTCTGTGACTGGGGGGACAGCAGTCACACCTGTTTTGGGGCGCAGACCTGCCACCTCTTTACCCGCAACAGCCAGCGTGATTGGCAGGTCATCATTTTCTTTGGAGGTGGTAACACCAGCTGGTGTTGAGCGCTGTCCGACATCGAAAGCACCACCTTTGGATGAAGACAACCTAACATGTCCGCCTGCATCTTCCTCACAGACCGGCAGTTTGCCGGGGACACCCTTATCAACCCCGTCTAAGCACAATAGCCAGCCCTCGGTCCCTCAGATGTGGACAAGTAAAAGACCATTTCCTCCTAGCCATTAGAAAGCTAAGAGGTTGAATTTCACCATCTGCAAGCTCTTGGCTACAGAAATGCTGCCTTTCCGCCTGGTGGACACAGAGGATTTTCGAGACCTTATGTCCGTCGCAGTGCCCCAGTACCAGATGCCCAGTCGGCACTACTTCTCAAAGAAAGGTGTGCCTGCGCTCCACCAGCATGTCGCACACAACATCACCGCTTCTTTGAGAAACTCTGTGTGTGACAGGGTGCATTTCACCACAGACACTTGGACGAGTGGGCATGGAGAGGGGCGTTACATGTCGCTGACTGGGCACTGGGTAACTATGGTGACAGCAGGACAAGGGGCTGCTGTCCAAGTCTTGCCGTCCCCACGAGTTGTGCGTCAATCCTCTTTATGTCAAAGTTCCTCCACTGCTTCTGCCTCCTCAACCTCCTCTCGGTCTTCCACCTGCACCCAAAGCCTGTCTGGTCATGCCACAAGCTTTCTAACTGCGCAGAAGGGATCCTGCACACCTCCTTACTATGCTGGCAGTAGGGCTCAACTGTTAGAACCTTGCTGTTAGGTTTTTTTTTCCTTTGCTGGTCACATGACCTTGTTGGCCTATTTAATCCTGCTCCGCCCTTCTGGCTTTGCTGGACTTCATTGTATATCTACTTTCTAGCTAGCCTGTGCTCTGTATCTAGCTCTGTTAGTTTGCTTGGTCTACGGACCTCTATGTTCTATCTATTTTGTTTGTTCGTCTGTCTGCTACTATTTCTGTTAGGAGGTGTCCCATATTCCTCCCAGTCCTTAGTACTTGTAGGGATTCCCTCCCCACATCTATAGGTCTCCGTACAGACTAGATTAGGACTTTAGCAGGTCTGATCGCAGGATCAGGTTCCCTGTTACATCGTAGGGATTCAGCTGAGTCCTATAGTAGGGACAGATCTCCTCTCTTTCCTTAGCTTTGGTAGCAGAACATAACAGTAAGTCCAGCCTGCAAATTCTCTAAGGAAAGATTTTTTTTTTTTTTTTTGTTCCATCATGGTGTCGGTTCAGGATTTGGCTAAACACCTGCAGGGACTCTCTCTGGAAGTGGCCGAGCTCCGTCAGCACGTGAGTAACTGTCCTGGAGCATATTTCTTGGAGCCTAAGGTATGTTTGCCGGATTTATTTTTTGGTGAACATCGAGAATTTTTTTCATTTAAAAATGCTTGCTTATTGTATTTTCGTTTGAGACCCAAGTCCTCTGGGGATGAATCCCAGCGCGTAGGGTTCATAATGTCACTTTTGCGCAAAGAGCCTCAGGAGTGGGCCTTTTCTTTGCAACCTAGTGATACATGCTTCAGATCAGTGGATAGTTTTTTTTCTGCTTTAGGATTATTATATGATGATCCTGACCGTGTGGCATCAGCTGAGACTGAGTTGAGACGTTTAAAACAAGGATCAGGTAATGTGGAAAAATATTGTACTCATTTTCGTCGTTGGTCCACTCAAACAGGGTGGAACGATTCTGCTCTGAAAAGTCTATTTCTTGCTGGGCTCAGTGAAAGGGTTAAAGACCTGCTAATTGCTTATCCTACACCTGAGGATTTGCAACAGGCTATGCAATTAGCTATACGGGTGGATAGAAGACTGCGTGCTAGGGTTAATGAGAGCAAATCCTCTGCTATGTCAGTTTCTGGTTATGATAATGTGTGTACTAACAGTGGTGAACCGATGGAGATTGGATCGGTGGCACCTCGCTCTCAAGAAAAAGACCGTCGTTTTTCGGAAGGCTTGTGTTTCTATTGCGGAAAATCTGGTCATTTGATTAAAGGCTGTGAGCTTCGTATGAAGAAAGAAAAAAAAATGGTCAGTCACGCCCGTATTGCCTGTTTAAATTCCAAGGGTATATTTTTAGCTGCTTCCACGATTGCTCAGGAAAAATTAATGGAATTTCGGGTGTTTGTTGATTGCGGGTCTACACTGAATGTAATTGATGGGGGATTCGTGGAAAAACTCAATTTAAAACCTGAACCTTTATCATCCCCCATTGCTGTGGTTTCTGTGGATGGCTCCCCTTTGAAAAATATTACTCTCAAGGTCAGTGAATTTCCTCTCACTATTAATGGTGTTCACCATGAGAAATTGGATTTGGTAGTGTTGAATAACTTGCCTTCTCCAGTAATATTGGGTTTGCCCTGGTTAAAATTTCACAATCCTGTACTGGATTGGTCTACCAGTGAAATTAAATCCTGGAGCCATAAATGTTATGACAAGTGTTGTAACGGGCGTATTGCAGCTTTGGATAGGGGAGAATTGCCTGTTCCTATTCAGGATTTTTGGAGAGTTTTTTCTGAGAAAGAATCGCAGGTTTTGCCTCCCCATAGAGACTATGATTGTTCTATTGAATTTGTCCCTGGAGCGATTCTTCCTAAAAGTCGTTTATTTAACCTTACTATTCCTGAGCGGAAGGCTTTGGAGGAATACATACAGACAAGTTTGGCCGTCGGTCACATTAGGCCCTCTAAGTCTCCTGTGGCGGTTGGATTTTTTTTTGTAAAAAAAAAGGACGGCGGTTTACGTCCTTGTCTGGATTTTCGTGAGATTAACAAAATTACGGTACGCAATCCTTACCCACTGCCATTGATTCCTGATCTGTTTAACCAGTTATTGGGGGCCAAGTGGTTCTCTAAAATTGACCTTAAGGGGGCATACAATCTGTTGCGCATGAAGGAGGGTGATGAATGGAAGACTGCTTTTAACACTCCTGTGGGTCATTTTGAGAATCTGGTTATGCCTTTTGGTCTTACTAATGCTCCTGCATTTTTTCAGAATCTGATTAATGACATCCTTAGACCTTTGATCGGTAAAAATGTGGTTGTGTATTTGGATGACATTTTGATTTATTCGCCAGATCTGGAGTCTCATTGGCGGAGCGTGCGTGAGGTATTACAGTTATTAATGGACAATTCGCTTTTTGCTAAGCTGGAGAAATGTGAGTTCGCTGTACAGAGAATTAGTTTTTTGGGCTACATTATCTCCAGCAAAGGTTTTGAGATGGATCCGGTTAAGGTTCAGGCTGTGCAGGAATGGCCTAGGCCTATTGGTTTGAAATCGATACAGAGGTTTTTGGGTTTTGCCAATTACTATAGAAAATTCATAAAAAAAATTTCTAGTATTGTCAAACCTCTGACTGATCTCACCAGGAAAGGTGCTGATGCGGTTCAGTGGTCTTCTGAGGCCATTGAAGCTTTTGTGTATCTCAAGGAGAGGTTCACCTCTGCTCCCATCCTTATGCAGCCTGATGTTACTAGGCCGTTTTTGGTTGAGGTTGATGCTTCCTCTGTGGGGGTTGGCGCAGTATTGTCTCAGGATAACGGGGATGGATTACATCCCTGTGCCTTTTTTTCAAAAAAAATTTCGGAGACTGAATTGAATTACGATATTGGTAATCGGGAATTATTGGCTATTAAACTCGCATTTGAACACTGGCGCCACTTCTTGGAAGGTGCGGAATTTCCCGTTCAGGTTCTTACGGATCATAAAAATCTGATATATCTTGATGCTGCCAAGCGCCTGAATGCCCGTCAGGCTAGGTGGGCACTGTTTTTCTCGCGGTTTAATTTCTCCGTTACTTACATCCCTGGTACTAAGAATGTTAAGGCGGATGCCTTGTCTCGCAGTTTTTCTCCCATAGTCGGTGCTGAGAAAGAGGAAAACATTTTACAAGAAGGTGTTGTGATAGCTGCTTTAGACTCCGTTTTGGAAGATGAGATTCTTAAAGCTCAGGAGAATGCCCCATCTAACACTCCTCATGGGAGGTTGTTTGTGCCTGGGACCTTTAGGAGAGATTTGTTTGTTGAGTGTCACGAATCTCGGTTGGCAGGTCATCCCGGAATCTCTGAGACCAAGAGACTGGTGGGTCGCAGTTTTTGGTGGCCTGGATGGCAGAAGGAAGTCATTAAGTGGGTGCGCCAATGTACTATATGTGCTAGATCTAAGTCCTCACATACTCCTGCTGCGGGGTTACTTTGTCCTTTGGAGGTCCCCAGTGCTCCTTGGACACATTTGGCTATGGACTTTATAACTGACCTTCCCCCCTCTGAGGGTTTTACTGTCATCTGGGTGGTCGTGGACCGTTTTAGCAAGATGTGTCACTTGGTTCCCTTCGTCAAACTGCCCTGCGCTAAAACTCTCGCTAAGGCCTTTGTCAAGGAAATTGTCAGACTTCATGGCGTTCCTACTGACATTGTTTCTGATAGGGGTTCTCAGTTCGTGGCTCGTTTTTGGCGTGCCTTTTGTGACAGGTTGGGAATTCATTTGTCGTTTTCGTCCGGATATCATCCTGAATCTAATGGCCAGACAGAAAGGAAAAACCAGGATGTTGAGCAGTTCTTGCGTTGTTTTGTGGCAGACAATCAAGAGGGGTGGTCTGAGTTTCTGCCACTTGCCGAATTTGCTCTGAACAATCATACATCTTCTTCTGCTGGTTGTTCGCCTTTTTTTTGTTGTTCTGGGAGACATCCGTCGTTTGGGTCGTTCTCCAAGTTGGGATCTGCCGTGCCTGAGGAGGAGAATTTTTCCGGTGATTTGGAAAGAGTTTGGACGGATGTGCGTGGTAATCTTCAGGAGGCCAACAGAAAATCTAAAGACTACTTTGATAGGAAACGACAGGAGGTTTTGTTCGCTGTTGGTGACATGGTTTGGTTGTCCTCTAGGAATCTGCGGTTGAGGATTCCTTCTAAGAAATTGGGTCCCAAGTTTGTAGGGCCCTTTAAGGTGCTTCAGGTTGTCAACCAATCTGCTGTTAGGTTGGAGGTTCCTACCTCCTGGAGAATTAATCCGGTCTTTCATGTCTCTCTGTTAAAAAAAGCTGTTGTGTCGGATGGTGACGCCTCTGCCTCTGTTCCTCCGGTGGTGGAGGACGGGGAATATGAAATTTCTCGCATCCTTGACTCTAGACGGTATAGAGGTAGTTTGCAGTATCTTGTGGCCTGGAAAGGTTTCGGACCCGAGGATAACTGTTGGGTGAGGTCAGATGATGTTTCCGCGTCCAGACTTATCAGAGCGTTTCACAGGAGATTTCCTGATAAGCCTGGTCCTAGGGGATCCGGAGGATCCTCTTAGAAGGGGGGGTACTGTTAGAACCTTGCTGTTAGGTTTTTTTTCCTTTGCTGGACACATGACCTTGTTGGCCTATTTAATCCTGCTCCGCCCTTCTGGCTTTGCTGGACTTCATTGTATATCTACTTTCTAGCTAGCCTGTGCTCTGTATCTAGCTCTGTTAGTTTGCTTGGTCTACGGACCTCTATGTTCTATCTATTTTGTTTGTTCGTCTGTCTGCTACTATTTCTGTTAGGAGGTGTCCCATATTCCTCCCAGTCCTTAGTACTTGTAGGGATTCCCTCCCCACATCTATAGGTCTCCGTACAGACTAGATTAGGACTTTAGCAGGTCTGATCGCAGGATCAGGTTCCCTGTTACATCGTAGGGATTCAGCTGAGTCCTATAGTAGGGACAGATCTCCTCTCTTTCCTTAGCTTTGGTAGCAGAACATAACATCAACGTCATCAGGCGGTTTTTACATTGAAATGTCTGGGAAATGTGAGTCACACAGCTGAGGAGTTGTGGTCAGCTCTGGAGAACCAATTTCATGAATGGTTGTCTCCACTGGACCTGAAACCAGGGAAGGCCGTGTGCGACAATGCTGCAAACCTGGGTGCGGCCCTTCGCCGGGGCAATGTCACACACGTGCCTTGTATGGCTCACGTGTTGAACCTGGTTGTCCAGCAATTTTTAGCCCACTATCCCAGACTAGATGGCCTTCTGCAGAGGGCACGGTCGCTGTGTGCTCACTTCCGCCGTTCGCATCCCGCAGCTCAGCGACTTACATCTCTACAGAAGTCGTTGGGCCTGCCACTTCACCGGCTAAAATGCGATGTGCCTACCCGGTGGAATTCAACTCTGCACATGTTGCAGCGACTGTGGCAGCACCGACAAGCCCTGGTGCAATACGTTCTGACGTATAGCCTGGGCCAACGAGATTCAGAGGTGGGGCAAATCACGCTGGAGGAGTGGTCTCAGATCAGGGACCTATGCACCCTTCTGCACAGTTTTGAAATGGCGACGAAGATGTTTAGTGCTGACGATACCATTATCAGCATGACTATTCCGGTGATTTACATGCTGGAGCACATGTTAAACAGAATTCGGAGTCAGGTGGTGGCACAAGAGGAGGTGGAGGAAGTAGAGGAGGAGGAGTTGTATGCGGAAGGGCTAACATCTGCAAGGTCCAGAAGGTCGGCAGCACCAAGGCGGCAAGCATGTGAGGGTGGGGGAGATGGTTTTACCAGGGCGCATGGTAGCAGCCAAACTAGTGAGGAAGGTGCAGGAGCCCAGGAAGAAGTGGAGGACGAACTGATGGAAGACTCATCAGATGAGGGAGACCTTGATCACATTTCTGTTGTGCGAGGTTGGGGGGAGAGGACAGAGGAAGGAAGCATGATTGTTACCTCGCCACCAACACAACAGGGACTTGGTGCTCCTGGATGCGCAACACACATGAGTGCCTTTTTGCTGCACTACCAGCAACATGACCCTCGAATTGTGAGAATTAGAAATAATCCTGACTACTGGGTTGCCACACTGTTAGATCCCCGGTACAAAAGTAAATTTGCAGAAATTATTCCTGCCATAGAAAGGGATGCACGCATGCAGGAGTATCAGCAGAGACTGTTGCAGAATCTTACATGTGTTTTTCCACAAAATACCAGTGGTGCACGTAGTGAATCTCACAGTTCCAACTTGCCAACCGTGGGACCGTCAAGTGTTCAGCACTCAAACCGTAACAGAACCACAGTATCTGCTGGTAACATCAATTTTGCGGAATCATTTCACCACTTTTTTAGCCCATCCTTTGCAAGGCCACAGGAGACAAGAAGTCTGACACATAGTCAACGCCTAGAGACGATGGTACAGGAGTATCTCCAAGTATACATTGAAGCCACGACTGTGTCACTGGACCCTTGCTCTTTTTGGGCTTCCAATCTGGATAAATGGCCGGAGCTAGCCACTTACGCCTTGGAGATCTTGTCATGCCCCGCAGCCAGCGTTCTGTCTGAACGTGTGTTCAGCGCTGCTGGTGGTGTGCTGACAGATAAGCGCACGCGGCTCTCCACTGATAGTGTAGACAGACTCACGTTCATAAAGATGAACAAATCATGGATCCGAAACGACTTTTCTACCCCTGTGTCATCCTGGGGAGAGTAAAAGCTTGATGATTGGTTAAAATCACCCTACCAAACGTTTTAAGCTTTCAAATTACTAATCATGTTTATCTGTATCTTGACTGGAAAATAATTTGGGCTTTGTAGCAGTGTGCAGCACTGATCCTATTAGGCCATCTATAATAAGCTCCACCAGATTTAAAATTAAAAATAATTTTTAGCTGCATCTAGCCCGGAAAATAATTTTGGGGCTCCGAGATGCGCAAGACACATAAGTGCCTTCTTGCTGCACTACCTGCAGCATGACCCTCATATTGTCAGAATTCGAAGTAATCATGACTACTGGGTTGCCACACTCTTAGATCCCCCAAACTTTTCGATCAACCTTTTCATTTTAATAAAGACCAAAAAAATGGTCATTTTTGAAATTATAAGCATTAGCAGGTTGTTAGAAACTGAAATCAAACAGTTTTCAACTCAAAACTTTATTCTAGGTGATGTTACATTTTCACATAGGACCCCTTGTTCGAAAGGAGCTTCTGAACTCTCTCGTCCATTGAATTTGTCAGGTTTTGGATGGTTTCTGCTTCAATTGTTTTGCATGAGGACAGAATACCCTCCCAGAGCTGTTGCTTAGATGTGAACTGCCTCCCGCCATCATAGACACTCCTTTTAATGATGCTCCAAAGGTTCTGAATGGGGTAGAGGTCAGGGGAGCATGGGGGTCACACCATAAGTTTGTCCCCTTTTATGCCCATATCAGCCAGAGATGCAGATGTTTTATGTGCAGCATGAGATGGTGCATTATCATGCAGAAAAATAATCTTGCTGTGAAATACACGGTTCTTCTTCTTGAACCATGGCAGGAAGTGCTGTTTGAGAAAATCCACATACATTATGGAGTTCATCTTTAGCGCCTTCAGGGATCCTAAAGGGGCCGACAATCTCTCTCCCCATGATTCCAGCCCAAAACATTACTCCACCTCCTCCTTGTTGGCGCTGTAGCCGTGTTTGCGTGGGGTGTCCATCAACCAGCCATCCTCCACTCCATCCATCTGGACCATCGAGCACTGCACGGCACTCATCCGTGAACAAAACAGTTTTGAAATCAGTCTTCATGTAATGTTTGGCCCACTGGAGCCGTTTCTGCTTGTGTGAAGTGGATAGAGGAGGTCGACAGGATGGCGTATGCACAGCTGCAAACCTCTGAAGGACCCTGCATCTTGTTGTTCGGGGGACGTTGGAGGCACAAGCAGCTTCAAAAACTTGTCTGCTGCTATGACAAGGCTTTTTTGCCGCTGCTCTTTCAACCTGACGTAATTGCCTGTAGGAAAGAGTCCTCAATTTGCCCTTATCAGCACGCACACGTGTGTACTGTGAATCAGCTACATACTTCTTGATTGCCAAGACACTTCATCCTGATCATCGCACAATGTTGATTGTAGTCATGCCTTGACCTAAACACTCCACAATTTGTTGCTTCTCAGCAGCCGACACATCCTTTTTCTTTCCCATTTTGGCAGAAAATGTAGGCTGCTTAATAATGTGAGAGAGCCTTCTTAAGTAGTCTTGCCTTTCATTGGACACACCTGCCAAACTAATTAGCACAGGTGTCTGCAATTGCTTACAGTGATATAAAGAGCCCTGACACACATCACCATCAATGAGTTTAACTGACAAACAAACAAATTCTTCCCTTATCACTCCTAAACACTTTTTGCATAATAATTTGGAACGCGGTGTACATGTGCTTTTCCACAAAACACCAGCGGTTCACGTAGTGAATCTTACAGTTCTAACTTGCCAACCGTGGTCTGTATGGAATTGTTCAATAAAGGGCCCAAAATTAAGATAACATAGATGGGAGAGGTCTCTATGAATAGGAATTCCTAAGTATTTGATACCCTGTGAGGGCCAGGCAAAGGGAAAGTTGGACTGGATGGAATCCTATATGGATTTGGGGAGGGAGACATCGAGGGCCTCAGACTTCGCTGCATTGATTTTAAAATTTTACCATGTAACAAAGTGATCTATTTCAGCCATAACAGCATGGATGGATATATGTGATTGAGTGATATATACTAGGACATCATCAGCAAATAGAGAGCACTTGTACTCGGTGCCTCCCACCTCAATCCACCTAATATTGGGGTTATGGCGAATTGAAGAGAGCAGGTGCTCCGTCACTAGGATGTATAAGAGAGGGGACAGAGGACATCCCTGCCTTGTCCCATTGGTGATTGTGAAAGGTGATGAAAATGTTCTGACTCACCCCCTGGGCCTTGGGACACCCGGAGCCGGACCCTTTTTGGTGAATGCTGGTGGTTGTAGTCTTCGTGGCGGCGACCCGGTTCCGTGGCTCAGGGCGGTCAAACCAGTGGCGGAACTATTTATGTGGTTTTGATGTTTAAATGTCCGACTACGCCACCCGTGGATTGCGGTCAGAGTGAACCGCCGCTACAGGGCAGACCGCTGAGGCTGGTGTTGTGGGTGCAGCAGAGCGTAGCATAACTCCCCACGGGAGGAGTATAGCCTCAGGGCAGTGTATGCGGAGGATGGGGGTGATGGTGCAGGGCAGCAGCAGTAACGACACGGAGTCAGTGATGCAGTCCAGGGCCTTTACTCACAGTTCTTATTATCCAGACCACGTCTGCAGGTAACGGCTGCCCACGTCGTACTGTGCTCACCAGGTGAGGGGCTCAGACAACTCCCAGATAACTTTGGAGCATTTCACAGGACCCCCTTTGTGTGTCCTTTGTCTGGCCTTTCTTACCAACACTTCTGTCCGGCTGCCTCGGGCCTCCTCTTGGTAAACTTGGCGCCAGTTTCCCTGACCCTATGTGGTGCCTTCCTAGCGGGTGTAGCGAGGGGCTGCGCCACATAAAATGTCAGAGCCTCCGGTTTCTAGCTGAGGGTCGTTTCCTGCCTCCACTAGTTCGGGGACCGGTCTCCCCCTTTGGCCTGACCCCTCCACGCAGGTGGATTCGGGCGTGCGGTGGCGACTCGCCCGTCCGCACCCCTGGGATCCCTTCATTCCTCGTTCCTGGAGCCTTCTCCGCTCCTCTTCCTTCCTTCTCCCTCTTCCAGGCCTGGGCCTCTGTTACTAGGCCCGCCTCCGGAGCAGAGCTCATGCAGAGCCCCTGCTCCCTGCCACTTCTGCTCAGACTTCTCTGCACTGAACTAAGATGGTGCCCACCTTTTATACTCCCTTCTCAATGCACCCAGGAACTGCTTCCTCCCTGCTCCTGCACTACAGGGTTCCCCTTCCTCAGTGTTCCCTCCCCCCACTCCAGCCAGGGACAGGGACTGTCGTGCCCATCTCAGGGGCATATTGGTCGCCCTGCCCCACGGCAATGTGGTGTAATGCATGCAGGTGTCGGGTCCTGATCCACACTCCATCCTTACCTGAGAGTGAGATATCACACCTCTGGGTGAGGTGCAATACGTCTGTAGCAACCGAGCCCTCAGGGTGCTACAGTTCCATTTATCTTCAGCCTAGGTGACGTATTGCGATACAGGGCCGTGATTTTGGCTATAAAAGGGTCCCCTAGACCCCTACCCCAAGCTTTTTAAGAGAATCATATATGGCGTGCCAGGAGACTCTATGGAATGCTTTCTCAGCATCCAACGAGAGTATCTAATTACAAATTTTTAACTGCATCTAGCCCAGGAAATACTTTGTGCCTAGTAGCAGTGTCTGCTAGTCAGCGGATTATCCCGGCTGTTAAGCAAGCTACACCACCTGTAGTTTAGACACTTAATTTTTTCAAAGGAAATGCTTCGGCACCATGGGATACTCAGTGAAGAGCATCAGGAGGCACCCCAAGGCATAGGGGCTGGGACTGGCAGTAGGATGCCTTGCGGTGGACAGCCGAGCTCGATCCTTATAAAAGCTTTTTAACTGCAGCAGCTTTAGTGGACGCTACTGGAGCTGGAATTACGCGGCTGCTGGCATGAGACTTGCCCTCCAATAGATCCTTGTAAATGGATTTAAAGTGTATTCATTCAAATTAGAGAGACAATTTAAATTAAAAAGCTTAGAGCTGCCTCCACCACAGGGGGGCTCGCTCGACCCACCAGCGGACAGGCACCAGTATTGGGAGAGGGGGGCTGGCCATCAGGGTTCACCGCGGCTCTGGCACAAACCCGGCGACACGGAGGTGACACGGGCAGGAGCGGACTGGCCGTGTCGGCTTCTCACTTTTTGGATTTTAGAAGGGCATGACATGCCTATATCTGTGTCTCCCCCTCCTTTTACTCCTCCACCTCTTTTATTTTCGCATGACTATATGTACTTGTCACTTTTCCATGTGTTAGTTGTGTCTTCTGAGCAGTTTGTCAGCTTTTGGACACCTTTGAAGGTGTTTTCTATGTGTTTCTATGTGTTTTTGTTTGCCTGCCATTGGTTTCAACGGTGTTCGAAGGTGTTCGACGAACAGTTCGACGAACAGTTCGGCGAACACACGGGTGTTCGACGAACCGAACCGAACTCGAACACTACGGGGGTGGCTCAACACTACCGACGACAGCTTCAGCTCTGCTACATCGAGATGACAGGCTGGACCGCAGCAGAACGCTGCCATCCAGCCTGTCATCCCGCAGACACTGAGAAGCGCAGGCTTGCTTGCGCTCCTCAGTGTCTGGCTGTGACGGCATAAAGATGAGCCGAGGTCATGTCCAATGAGCTGGGCTCATCTCATGCACGTCACTGACAGCGTGGGAGAATTCTCACGCTGAAGCGCTGAGTGCAGGAGAATTTTCCCACGCTGTCAGTGACGTGCATGAGGCTGATATTTTAATTTGGCGCACAAATCGGTGATTGATCGCGGGCAGCGTCCGCGACCAATCAGCACAGTAGTGTTTAACTTTGGCGGCAAGATCAGTGATTGGTCGCGGTCAAGACGGCGACCAATCACTGATTTGTGCGGCACATTTAAATAGCGGCCGCGACCAATTGGATGTCAGCGCCGCTCCCCGGTCCTCCCTTCACGCCCTAGCCGCATGGATGTCAGCGGCGCTGCCTGTGCGGATACTTCCGCTGCGAGAACCCGGGACATGAGCGGGCGCTCGGAGCAGAAGTATCCCGACCCGCAGCGCCGCTCCCCGGTCCTCCCTTCACACCCTAGCCGCTGATGTCCCCACAGTATCCGCATGGTGTTACAAAGGTCCGGACATTTGTGTTAAAAATCGCTGATTGGTCGCTGGTGCTGCCCGCGACCAATCACCGATTTGGGCGCCAAATTTAAATATCGGCCGCAACCAATCACCCATCTTGGCTCCACATTTAAACACCGCTGTACTGATTGGTCGCGGACGCTATTTAAATGTGGCGCCAAAATCAGTGATTGGTCGCTCCCAGCGTCGGCGACCAATCAGCACAGCGGTGTTTAAATGTGGAGCCAAGATCGGTGATTGGTTGCGGCCGATATTTAAATTTGGCGCCCAAATCGGTGATTGGTCGCGGGCAGCGCCAGCGACCAATCAGCGATTTTTAACACAAATGTCCGGATCTTTGTAACACCATGCGGATACTGTGGGGAGATCAGCGGCTAGGGTGTCAAGGGAGGACCGGGGAGCGGAGCTGCGGGTCGGGATACATCTGCTGCGAGCAGTCGCTCATCTCCCGGCTTCTCGCAGCGGAAGTATCCGACCAGGCAGCGGCGCTCCCCGGTCCTCACCAATACGATGCGCTGATTGGTCGCGCTCTCCACACGCGACCAATCAGTGATCTTGGCGCTAAAGTTAAACACCGCTCTGCTGATTGGTCGCGGAAACTGCCCGCGACCAATCACTGATTTGGGCGCCACATTTAAATAGCGGCCGCGACCAATCAGTGAGATTGGCGCCAAATTTAAACAACGCTCTGCTAATTGGTCGCGGATGCCGGCCGCGACTAATCAGCATTATTGGCGCCAAATTTAAACACCGCTCTGCTGATTGATCGCGGTCGCCGTCCGCAACCAATCAGCAGTATTGGCGCCAAATTTAAACCCTGCTCGGCTGATTGGTCACGGTTGCCGGCCACGACCAATCAGCAGTATTGGCGCCAAATTTAAACCCCGCTCTGCTGATGGGTCACGGTTGCCGGCCGCGACCAATCAGCGATTTTGGCGCCAAATTTAAACCCCGCTCTGCTGATTGGTCGCGACCGCCGGCCGCGACTAATCAACATTGTTGCCGCCAAATTTAAACACCGCCCTGCTGAATGGTCGCGGTCGTGACCAATTACCGTTATTGGCGCCAAATTTAAACACCGCTTTGCTGATTGGTCGCAACCGCAACCAATCAGCATTATTGGCGCAAAATTTAAACATCGCTTTGCTGATTGGTCAAGACCGCGACCAATCAGCATTATTGGCGCAAAATTTAAACCCCGCTCTGCTGATTAGTCGCAACCGCCGGCCGTGACCAATCAGCGATATAGTCGCCAAATTTCAACACCGCTTTGCTGATTGGTCGCGGTTGCTGGCCGCGACCAGTCAGCGATTTTGGTGCCAAATTTAAACACCGCTCTGCTGATTGCGCCGGGTCTGCCGCATACATATTCTAGAATGCCCGATGCGTTAGAATCGGGCCACCATCTAGTTTCATGAAATAATTTAAAAAAAAATTGACGTGGCGCTTCGCACTATATTTGTGTCCAGCCAGGTACAGCAGGCAGGAACGGGCTGCCCCCAACCACCAGCTGCCTATTTGTACCTGGTTGGACACAACAATATAGGGAAGCCCTTTTTTTCTTAATTATTTCATGAATTTCATGAAATAATTAAAAAAAAAAATACGTGGGGCTTCGCCCTATTTTTGTGTCCAGCCAGGTACAACTAGGCAGCTGGGGGCTCGAATCTGCAGCGCAGGGAGGCCCAAGCTTTCTGGGTCCCCCCCGCTGCAAATTGCAGTCCGCAGCCACCCCGGAAAATGGCGCGTTCATAGGAGCGCCATCTTCTGGCGCTGTACCCAACTCATCCAGGGCCCTGGTGCGGTGGCTCACTGGGTAATAAAGGGGTTAGGGCCAGCTTGGCATTATCAGCTGGCCCTAAGCCCGAAATTCATGGGGTCACGCCAATATTAGACATGACTGCCATGAATTTCTAGTAAAGTATTTAAAAAAAACACAACACCCAGAATAAAGTCCTTTAATTGAAATAAACACACAATTCTTTATTGTTCTAAATTAAACCATACTTACCGTCACGCCCATTCCAGCTGAAGCCAATGTCTTCTGCAATAAAAGTAAAATAATAAAGCAACCTCATCCTTACCTTTCCATGGTTCCCACGACAGCTTCAGCTCTGCTACATCGAGATGACAGGCTGAACCGCAGCAGAACGCTGCCATCCAGCCTGTCATCCCGCATACACTGAGAAGGGCAGGCAAGCTTGCGCTCCTCAGTGTCTCGCTGTGACGGCATAAAGATGAGACGAGTTCATGTCCAATGATCTCAGCTCACCTCATGCACGTCACTGACAGCGTGGGAAAATTCTCCTGCACTCAGCGCTACAGCGTGAGAATTCTCCCACGCTGTCAGTGACGTGCATGAGGTGACCTGAGATCATTGGACATGAATGAGCTCACCTCATGCACGTCACTGACAGCGTTGGAAAATTCTCACGCTGTAGCGCTGAGTGCAGGAGAATTCTCCCACATTGTTCTAGTTTAAAGCTCTCCTGATGAGTGGTAAGTATGGTTTAATTTAGAACAATAAAGGAATGTGTCTTTATATCAATTAAAGGAGTTTATTCTGGGTGTTTGTGTTTTCTTTTAACTTTGACTATGGGATTAGTAATGGGGGTGTCTTATAGACGCCTCTCCATTACTAACCTGGGCTTGATGTCAGCTGGCATTATAAGCTGACATCAACCCCAGCCCTATTACCCCACTGCCACCGCTACAGGGCAGTGGGAAGAGCGAGGCTAAGTGCCAGAATTAGCGCATCCTGTGGATGCGCCAGTTCTGGGGCGGCTGACGGCTGGTGTTTCTAGCCTGGGAGGGGGCCAATATTCATGGCACCCTTCCTGGGCTATTAATATCAGCCCCCAGTTGTCTGCCTAGCCTTTGCTAGCTATTAAAATAGGGGGAACCCCACGTCATTTTTTTTGGGGGGGTCCCCCATTTTAATAGCTAGTAAAGGCTAGGTATTCAGCTGGGGGCTGATATTAGTAGCATGGGAAGCTCCATGGGTATTACACCCCTCCCAGGCTTCAAACATCTGCCCCAGCCGTCTGCTTAACCTCCGCTAGAGCCTAAAATTATGGGGACCCCCACGCCAATTTTTTTTTAAATAAATCCTTTATTTTAACACTAAATGACAAGTACAGTAAGCAACACTGTCACTGTACTTCATATATATGTGACTGACATGTTTCTATCTATCTAATCTATGTGTGATTCTCTATTCCTTCTATTCTAAATTGTCGGGTACCGCTGCTGAATTGCCGGCCGGCTTTTTTAAAGAGACAGTGCATGAAAACACTATTATTTTTTTTAATAAATCCTTTACACTAAATGACAAGTACAGTAAGCAACACTGTCACTGTACTTCATATATGTGACTGACATGTTTCTATCTATCTAATCTATGTGTGATTCTCTATTCTTTCTATTCTAAATTGTCGGGTACCGCTGCTGAATTGCCGGCCGGCTTTTTTAAAGAGACGGTGCATGAAAACACTATTATTTTTTTTGATAAATCCTTTACACTAAATGACAAGTACAGTAAGCAACACTGTCACTGTACTTCGTGTATATGTGGCTGACTTGTTTCTATATATCTAATCTATGTGTGATGCTCTATTCTTTCTGTTCTAAATTGTCGGGTACCGGTCTATGCCGCTGCTGAATTGCCGCTTTTCATGTTTCACTGTTGGCACTGTTCCCATCGATTTGGGCAATCACTGTAATGCCACAACCACCATGGCTGTGGCATTACAGTGAGTGGCAGGCAATCCCTGCATGATTGATGCTCAAAGTAGCGCCAGACATGCAGGACACGCTTTTGGTGCACGAACAGTTATCGAACATAACCTCGAACAGCCAAATTTTTTGCAAATCGTTCGGGTTCGTCGAACAACTCGAACACTGCCCAATACAGCTCGAATTTGAGATTGGCGAACAGTTCTAGTCGAACACCGCTCATCTCTAGTCTGGGGGCCACCGGGTTCCATGGCCCGAGCAAACTGTTATGGGTCAGGGAGGTGGTCAGGGAGGTGGAACCTCTGTGCTACGGTGCAAGGAGGGACTCAGAGGCTAACGACTACGTGACCAGGGAGGGACAGAGCCGAGGGACCAGGTGCTACTCTGGGGGCGACCTTGTAAGGGAGCAGGTGACTCCCACGGTACAGATGGCAGGGACTGACTGGAATAGCAGGTAGGCACAGCAGGCAGGCTGACGAGCAGAAGCCTCCAGGTAGGCTATCAGGTAGACACGGCAAGTGACGGCAGGAGTCTCTAGGTGGGTTGGCATATGGTCATGGCAAGTGACGGCAGGAGCCTCCGGGTAGGCACGGCAGGTAAAAAGCAGGTAACAGGCAACTGCTCCCAGGTGAGCGGGCTGGCAGGCACGGCAGGTAATAGGCAGGCAACAGGCAAGTGCTCCCAGGTGAGCGGGCTGGAAGGCACGGCAGGTAACAGGCAGGCAACAGGCAAGTGCTCCCAGGTGAGTGGACAGGCAGGCACGGCAGGTAACAGGCAGTTAACAGGCAGGTAACAGGCTGGCGGGCAAGACTGGAAGTCAAGCTAGCAGCGGGACCTGAGGGCTGAAGCAGAGGTGAGAAACACTGTGCAACAACTTTTGCTTGGGCACCTCCATTTTGGAGGAGGAGCCTTATATATGGGAGGACCCTCGGCTATTGGCCGGGGACTCCTTAGGACGGCGCACGCGGCCCCTTTATGAGGGAGGGAGCGAGCGCGCACCCTAAACACAGTGCCCGGGGAGCTGCGCGCGCCAGCAGCAGGAAGAGGAGTGCTGGTGAACGCAGAGCGGGGAGCGAGGAGGTGAGTGGGACGGCGTCTCTGCCTGGCAGGGGCACAGACGCCGATGCTGCACACTTCAGGGTGAAATAAAGACAAAATGAGCTATTTTGGATCTATGTTTGATATGAAAGGCAGAATCCATTTATTATTTTGCAGGTGTTGGTGAGTTTCCTCCTGAATTGATTTGTTTGTCATATATGATACCTAACACCACCACCTCTTTGACTGGCCTATAACATAACTCTGTCAGGACCACGGAGGCCCAAGAGGCCATTTTTCTCCTTTCCTGGTTGTCCCCTTTTCTGATTTTTTCCCCATTTCCATAGTGTAATACAGCATTACAATTAGACCATATTCACACTTTCAGTATTTAGTCAATGTTTTATATCAGTATTTGTAAGCCAAAATCAGAAGTGGAACAATCAGAGGAAAAGTATAATAGAAATACGTGTACCACGTCTGCATTTTTTACCCAATCCTAGTTTTGGCTCACAAATACTGATGTAAAATACTGCCTAAATACTGAATGTGTGAACGTGGCCTTGGGGTTATTCAGTTCTATATGCTTGTGGGATATCTTACATTGATCATCTTTGATATACACTGCTCAAAAAAATAAAGGGAACACTTAAACAACAGAATATAACTCCAAGTAAATCAGACTTCTGTGAAATCAAACTGCCCACTTAGGAAGCAACACTGACTGACAATCAATTTCACATGCTGTTGTGCAAATGAAATAGACAATAGATGGAAATTATTGGCAATTATCAAGACACCCTCAGTAAAGGAGTGGTTCTGCAGGTGGGGACCACAGACCACATCTCAGTACCAATGCTTTCTGGCTGATGTTTTGGTCACTTTTGAATGTTGATTGTGCTTTCACACTCGTGGTAGCATGAGACGGACTCTACAACCCACAGAAGTTGCTCAGGTAGTGCAGCTCATCCAGGATGGCACATCAATGCGAGCTGTGGCAAGAAGGTTTGCTGTGTCTGTCAGCGTAGTGTCCAGAGGCTGGAGGCACTACCAGGAGACAGTCCAGTACACCAGGAGATGTGGAGGGGGCCGTAGGAGGGCCACAGCCCAGCAGCAGGACCGCTACCTCTGCCTTTGTGCAAGGAAGAACAGGAAGAGCACTGCCAGAGCCCCTGCAAAATGACCTCCAGCAGACCACAAATGTACATGTGTCTGCACAAACGGTTAGAAATCGACTCTATGAGGGTGGTATGAGGGCCCATCGTCCACAGATGGGGGTTGTGCTCACAGCCCAACACCATGCAGGATGCTTTGCATTTGCCACAGAACACTAGGATTAACAAAGTCGCCACTGGCGCCCTGTGCTCTTCACAGATGAAAGCAGGTTGACCCTGAGCACATGTGACAGACGTGACAGAGTCTGGAGATGCCGTGGAGAGCGATCTGCAGCCTGCAACATCCTTCAGTATGACCGGTTTGGCAGTTGGTCGGTAATAGTGTGGGGTGGCATTCCTTTGGAGAGCCGCTCAGCCCTCTATGTGCTCCCAGAGGTAGCCTGACTGCCATTAGGTACTGAGGTGAGATCCTCAGACCTTTTGTGAGACCATATGCTGGTGCGGTTGGCCCTGGGTTCCTCCTAATGCAAGACAATGCCAGACCTCATGTGGCTGGAGTATGTCAGCAGTTCCTGAAAGATGAAGGCATTGAAGTTATGAACTGGCCCGCCCGTTTCCCAGACCTGAATCCGATTGAGCACATCTGGGACATCATGTCTCGCTCCATCCACCAACGTCACGTTGCACCACAGGCTGTCCAGGAGTTGGCGGATGCTTTAGTCCAGGTCTGGGAGGAGATCCCACAGGAGACCATCCGCAACCTCATCAGGAGCATGCCCAGGCATTGTAGGGAGGTCATACAGGCACGTGGAGGCCACACACAATACTGAGCCTCATTTTGACTTGTTTTAAGGACATTACATCAAAGTTGGATCAGCCTGTAGTGTGTTTTTCGACTTTAATTTTGGGGGTGACTCCAAATCCAGGTCTCCATTGATTAACAAATTTGATTTCCATTGATGAGTTTTGTGTGATTTTGTTGTCAACACATTCAACTTTGTACAGAACACAGTATTCAATGAGAATATTTCATTCATTCAGATCTAGGATGTGTTATTTGAGTGTTCCCTTTATTTTTTTGAGCAGTGTATTTAGTTCTAATACATCAATTGATACTTTTTGGTGGGACATATTATCAATGCATTCTAACATAGACATATGGGAACTGACATTTGTTTCTTACCTTGTCTCTTGAATATTGTTGATGGGGTTGCTTAGTGATGAGCCCTGCCAATAATTTTTAATTGGGCACATTCCACCACTAGCAATCCACCAGTGGTTATTCTGTCTCTGTGCAGATTGGATGCACCCAGTGTTAAAATGGGTGCGCACCGAGATTTTCCAGCTTGTTATTTTCGTCATGCCGATATTGACATGAGACAAATTTTTCTACTACGAGATGAATAATATTTCTAACATTAATAGTATGCATGACGCAGATTGGGTGCATGCACTTCCATCTGTAGTGCTACTAAGAACCAGTCCCTTATTAAATAAATATTATCTTTTTGATAGTACTGGTCTCTTTTGGGAATTCTTTTATTGAATATGTTTATTTAACCCCTTCATTTTTATTTTTACCTCTATTTTTCATTTTTGCTTTTTCCTCCCCTTCTTCCAAGAACCATTTATTTTTCAGTCCATCTAGCCATTTGAGGGCTTGTTCTTTTGAGGGAAAAGTTGTACTTTTGAACGACACCATTCATTTCATTATGTGATGCACTGAAAAGCGGGAAAAAAATCCAAAGCGTTGAAACTGCGAAAAAAGTGCAATTCCACAATTGAGATTTTATACAGGGGTAAAAAAAATTCAGAAATTTGTTCAAACAAAAGAATTCAGAAATTTTTCTCAGACCACTAACATTTAAAATTTTTGGGACATTGGGTTCTTCAGGGGCTTATTTTTTTGGTCCTTTTGGGGAAAACATTATAATTTTTAAGTTTCTTTCTACTTATGTAGTTGCATCTTATTGAATTATTTATACTTTCTTTTTTCAATGAGCCTTTTTGTCTTAATCTTATTAATGGGTCATCACTGCCTTCTTGCAATAATTTCCTAAATGCTTTCTTTTTGTTATTAACATCACGGTGCTCAACAAGCTCGGCGCTCAGTGAGTATTTCTGGGTTGCTCGGGCAGGAACTCGGGTCCCCGCCCTGCATGTTTGGCCCTCTTTAGAGAGCCAATGAACATGCAGAGATTGCTTGCCATGCACTGTAATTCTGTAGCCATGTTGGTTGTGGGCATTACAGTTATTGGCTGGCCGTACAGTGTCATCAGGTCTATATAAGAACTGCCGCCGCTATGCTCGTCACAGTCTACCCCAGGAACAGGCAGAGTAGGTAGATCTGCTTCTGAATCAGGGAGAGATTTGCTTGTTTACAGTTAGCAGAGGTATTCCACAACATATATATATGTATATTCATACAGATATTTATATATTTATATATGTATATATATATGCATATACAGTATATATATACAGATAGATACCTTCCATTTTGTTGCAGTGTGATGGTCAAGCTATTCACACTAGTTCTCTGTGAAGAATAGTATTAGTAAACTAAAGGCCTGCTATTTAAACCCGTGGTTCTTTGTCAGACGTATCACATATAACTGCATTCCAAAATCAGCCATTTCTTGTGAACGTGGAAAATATTGTCCTCCATTTAAAAAGAGCAAGGAGCATGGCAAGGGACGGGGAAGTGGACGTGATGGTGATGGTGCATGCAGATGCCGAGGACGTGGCCATGGGCAAGCTGAAATTGTGCCACAACAAACACCCACATCTTGTCGCTCAACCTTCCTGTCCCATTTACTAGGGGGCCACAGCACACCAATATTGAACCCAGAGCAGTGTCAAAAGATTGTTGGTTGGAAAGCAGATATTGCTTCCAGTCAGTTTTCCACCACCACCACCCTGTCTTCCACACGGTCAAGTCTCAGTAGCCGTGAGTCTTGACCGCAAATTCCTCACCCTGTTCCTCCTTCCTCCCACCATGCTGAGTGCCTGGAGACAACTGATCCCACACTTGGACACTCAGAAGAGCTGTTCACTTTTCCATTTGTAGATTAAGGCCTCTCGCCCTACCAGCTACAAGAGAGTCAAAAGGAGAACGTGTGTAGCGATGCCCAAATATTTGATCAGCCACGGTCACATGAAGGCAACTGTGGGAAAGTGCAATTACTGTCTCAATAGGTGGATGATGATGATGATGAGACACAATTGCCAGAAAGTCAGGAGGAGGACCAGGTTGCGGAAGTGGAAGATGAGGTGGTGGATGATATAGTAACTGACCTAACCTGGTAGGGGGACATGCATAGCGAGGAGAGCAGCACACAGGGGGAGGGAGGCGTAGCACCACAACTGAGAGGAAGAAGCAGTGTGGTGGCCACAGACACAAGGTGAGAAAGCATTCCCCGTAACGCCAAGACGATGGAAGTTGCAAGTACAACTCTTAGGTCTTCCCAAGTCAGGTTGTTTATTAAAGACTCTGCAGATAACCCAAAAAAGGCCATTTGTACCACCTGCCAGGCCAGCATCAGCAAGGGTAGCAAAACTAACAGTCTGACCACCACCATCATGATCAGGCACATGGCAGCAAAGCACCTGACTATGTGGGACGAACTCCAAGGTCCAGAAACAGTGTCTGCGGGTGACACCACTGCTTCTTCCACTGTTGTGCATGCACGCCAATCCTCTATTCATGGTGCATGCGAAGATGCCTCCCGCCCTGCACGTGTCGTTGCACACTCTCAACTAGCACCATCAGCAAGCACGTCCACATCCTTGTCGCTCAAAATGTTGCCTTTTAGGCTCATAGAGATGGAAGATTTCAGCAACCTGATGGCGGCAGCCGTCCCTCGGTACTCGGTCCCCAGCCACCACTATTTCTCCCGGTGTGCCGTTCCCGCATTACACGAGCACGTGTCCCACAATATTAGCCGTGCCCTCAACAATGCAGTTACTGGGAAAGTCCGTCTAACCACAAACACATGGACAAGTGCTTGTGGGCAGGGACGGTACATCTCGCTGATGGCTCACTGGGTTAATATAGTGGAAGCCGGGACCCAGTTGGACCTTGAGACGGAACACATCCTCCCGACACCGAGGATTGGGGGCCCTAGGTCAATCAGGGTTGCCCCCACATTCCACAGCTCCTGCACCTCCTCCTCTTCTTCAGCCTCTATCTTCGAGATGATCACATCAGTCACAAGCTGGAAGCTCTGCAACACTGCCTCGGCCAAGCAGCAATAGGATGTGCTGAAGCTAATATGCTTAGGTGACAAACCGCACAACAATGAAGAGTTGTGGACAGCTCTGAAAGAGCAGGCAGACACCGCTGAACCTACAGCCAGGCATGGTCGTGTGTGACAATGGCCGGAACCTGGTGGCGGCTCTGAAGCGAGGTAAGCTCACACACATACCATGGCTGGCCCATGTGCTTAACCTCATGGTTCAGCAGTTTCTTAAAGCCTACCCAGATCTGCCGGATCTGCTTGTCAAAGTATGCCGCGTGTGTGCCCATTTTAGAAAGTCAGCTGCAGTTCTGCTGCCCTTGCCGCCCTTGCCGTGCTTCAGCAGCGTTTGCAGCTTCCAGCTTACTGACTGGCGTATGATGTCCCCATGCGTTGGAACTCTATATTTCAGATGTTGGGAAGGATTTGTGAGCAGAAGAGGGCAGTTGTTTACTACCAGCATCAACAAGGCTGTTGGTATTCAGTTCAGACTCCACACATAAGTCCTCAGGAGTGAACATGGATGCCAGACATCTGTACCATCATCCAAAAGTTTGAGGACTCCACCAGGATGGTGAGTGACGATGACACCATAATTAGCATCACCAACCCACTTCTCTGTCTTCTGAAACGCTCTCTGCTCACAATTAAAGAGGATGCATTAAAGACGGAGCACGATGAGATGGAGCAAGGAACCATACAGGGTGATTCCACATAGCCTAGCCTCATCTCATCCCAATGTGGTGGATTGGGTGACAATGAGGAAGAGGAGGAGGAGGAAGAACAGGAGTTGGTTTCCTGTGCTATAGACAGTACTACCCGCACAAACCGTCTGCTCAGCGTGGATGGGCTGAGGACAGGGAAGAAGAGGATGAGGAGGAGAGCATGGTCAGTCTTCCTCTTGGTGAGGACACTGAAGTCTTGCCTGTTAGCAGTCTGGCACACATGGCTGAGTTTATGCTAAGCTGCCTTTCCCGTGACCCTTGCATTCTCCAAATTTTGGGTGACAGTCATTACTGGTTGGTGACACTTCTAGACCCACGCTACAAGGAGAACTTTCTGTCTCTTATTCCCGCGCAGGACAGGCCTAATAAAATAGGAGAAGGCCCTTGTTGCGGAATTATTAAAAAAATTCTCATCTGAAACCGCTGGCGGCAGAGGTCAGAGTTCGTTGGACAACCAAGGAGTACAGGCGAGAGAGACACAAATACAATCCAGCAGAGGCAGGGAAACACTGTCGAAGTTCTGAGACAGTTTTCTCAGACCCTCCCATCGCACAGGCCCTGAGGTACAGGGTACTCTCACAACTAGGGAAATGTTTCGGAAGATGCTGAGGGAGTACCTTGCCGACCTTACCAACGTCCTCAGTGATTCCTCTGTGCCTTATAATTATTGGGTAGCTGGACACGTGGCATGAACTGGCTCTCTACGCCTTGGAGGTCCTGGCCTGACCTGCCACTAGCGTTTTGTCAGAGCGGGTTTTTAGTGCCGCTATTGGAATTATAACCGATAGGCGCATCTGCCTGTCAACTGAAATTGCTGATCAATGGCTGGATTGGGCCAGACTTCTCAACATCACCGAATGATAGCAGCTTAACATAAACTCAAATGCAGTGTCTGTTTTTTGGGAGGTCTAACTCTATTCCCAAGCACCTCTGTCTTCACTCCCAGACATGGGTATACGCTTCCTGATTTTGTCTATTTGCTCTTGTCCTCCTCCTCCTTCTCCTCATCCTCCACAACCATATCACCATATCTTCATCTCTTGCACGAGATATTGGAGTTCCTCCAAATTTTTGGCAGCCGTCACATTCACTGCATAGGCAAACAGTATAGGAGACCCTATTCCTAATAATAGGAACATTGTTTTCAGGAGGTCCTCTGACCTCTACGTCTCTTGCAAGGGACAATGGAGTGCCTCCAAATTTTTGGCAGCCGTTGGACTGCATACCTTATAATTGTAAAGCAGAACCTTTCCTTTCTTATGGGAACATGTCATTACTGTGGCCCAGCTCTATGTGTCTTTAATATGTTAGTAGGGTTTTTTCAAAATTTTGGCAGCGGTTGGACTCACTGCATACCCTATAACTCTATAGTAGACCCCCTTCTTTCTAATGGGAACATTTCATACTCGTTACTATGGCCCAGCTTTATGTGTCTTTATATTGTTAGTAGGGTTTTTCCTAAATTTTGTTAGCCGTTGAACTCACTGCATACCCTATAACTGTATAGCAGACCCTCTCCTTTCTAATGGGAACATGTCATTACTGTGGCCCAGCTCTATGTGTATTTAAATTGTTATTGGGGTTTTTCCTAAATTTTGGCAGCCGTTGGACTCACTGTATACCCTATAATTGTATAGTAGACCCTCTTCTTTCTAATGGGAACATGTCATACTCGTTACTGTGGCCCAGCTCTATATGTCTTTAAATTGTTAGTGGGGCTTTTCCTAAATTTTGGCATTTGTTGGACTCACTAAATACCCTACAGCTGTATAGCAGACCCTCTCCTTTCTAATCGGAACATGTTATTACTGTGGCCCAGCTTCATATGTCTTTAAATTGTTAGTAGGGTTTTTCCTAAATTTTGGCAGCCATCGGACTCACTGCATACCCTATAACTGTATAGCAGACCCTCTCCTTTCTTATGGGAACATGTTGTTACTGTGACTCAGCTCTATGTGTCTTTAAATTGTTAGTAGGGTTTTTCCTAAATTTTGGCAGCCATTGGACTCACTGCATATCCTATAACTGTAGAGCAGACCCTCTCCTTTCTAATGGGAACATGTCATTACTGTGGCCCAGCTCTATGTGTCTTTAAATTGTTATTGGGGTTTTTCCTAAATTTTGGCAGCCGTTGGACTCACTGTATACCCTATAACCGTATAGCCGACCCATTCCTTTCTAATGGGAACATGTCATACTTGTTAATGTGGCCCAGTTCTATGTGTCTTTAAATTATTAATGGGGTTTTTCCCAAATTTTGGCAGCCCTTGTAATCACTTCATGGGCATTACCACTATAGGAGACCTCCTCCTTCATAATGGGAACATTTTTTTACTGAGACCCTCCTCTATGTCTCTTCAAAGGGGTATTGTGGTGCATCCAAATTTTTGACTGCATACGCAATAACAGTATAGGAGACCCACTGTTTAATAATGGGAAAAACAAAGCATAGTTGACTGCTGGCCCTTTAAGAATAGTAAGGGTCACCTGATGGCCCTATAAAAATAGTGTTTGTGACTTTCAGAGTCCCTCCTTCATAAATGAAACATGATGTGTCTGATGATGTCTTACACACCACATGGCCAGATAAGGTAGTAAAATGTTAAATTACATTTCCCGATGAATGCATTTCTCACAGTTGAAAGCAATGCAAAAGTGCTAAAAAGCATCAAAAACACTACGTGTGAACATTGCCCAAGGTGTGGAGGATCATTTTTGTTTTTGTATATTTATTTTGCCTTATATACAAGTCATTACCCTGGAAAGGATGCTCCTTAACATTTTTTCCCAGGAAAATCCATTTTGGTTTCGTTTTTGTATGTTTTATTGTGAGTCGGTAAAAGTGGCGTAATCCTCTGACATCATTGTTGACAGCAGTGACCTGGGAGTCAGAGATGCTTCCAGGGGTCTTCTCCATGCTGTTCCCATGTCATTTGAGCACTGTTTCCATCGATTTGGGCAATTTTAGGCCCTCTGCAGACCGCCGGGGGGGAAGGCCGCTGGAAAAATGCTCGAATTTCCCATAGACGTATATTGGGTTCGTTGCTCGGACTGAGCACTCGAGCATTTCAATTTGTTTGACACCAGCAACGAGTACACGAGCATTTTAGTGCTCGCTCATCACTAATCATCAGGGTTCACAGAGGTCAGATCATGATCAATCATATATTGGTGGTCTATTCTATTGATTTGCCAGCCATGTCTGTGCTGAAACAACATAAATTTGGTTTTGTAAAAGACTAGTGATTTAATTAATGCTAAATTAAAATATTTGTTTTATGTAAAAGTAAATTATCTGTGTTTTTATGCCTTACCATTCATGGGAATATGTGAAGGGTTATGTATCTAGATGCAGTGGATTAAAATCCCATGGTTCATTGTGTGAAATTTCATTTATGGTGTCATATGCTATATAACCGTGTATGACTTTCATGAAAATACAAGCAGCATAAATGATGTTTCAGCAGTGAAAGAAATGCACTGAAGCTTGAATTAGACATTCCATTCCCAAATGAATGAGTAACTGAATGACAATAGATAATCTATATTCATGGTAGCTCTACTGATCTATGTCCTCAACCTGTGGCTTCAATTTCCCTTGAAACATGGATCAAGCATCACATCCAGAACATATTCCATACTGTCAAGCATTTCACTTTTCATAGACTTTTCATGACAGTCTTGAGCCACTCATAATACAACAATGACTTCTTTCAAGTTTTAAAGTTCACAGTTTGTAGTGGAGGAGAAAGGAGATAAATATAGCTTTCCTATGAATCTAATTTTATGAAATATCTATTTTTGTACACCATCTGGATTTTGATTGCATTTATCTTTTCCTACAGACAGTTTTTTTTTGTAATAGGGATGTTTAGTTCTGATCGCTTACAGTACCAAATGTTCTCTATCTTCATCTATGTTTTTATGCTGGTGGTGAAGCAAAAGTACTAAAGGTGAATATCAGTGTATGATTGTTTTTTTATAGTGCCCTCAATAAAAAAATATTTGAAATTGTAATTGTGTAATTCATTTTTTGATTCACTTAGAGATGAGTTAATCAATTTGATGCAAATAAACTTGAGGTAATTTGAACAATTTGTGATTCAATGTATGTGAATCACCAAGAAAAGTTCATCAACTTTTTACAATTTGCAGAAGACTGCATTAGCCACAGAAGCCTGATATGACTTCAGGCATGACCATGTAGTCTTCCTCATAGTACCTTACAGCTATCTTATCAGAAGCCATAGCTCAGTAAAACAGGAGGGAGAATCATTGTCTGTATAAAAGCCTAGGCAGGTAATTCAGCAGCCATTTTAGGGTGGTTAAGAATAGTGAGAGGACATCAGTCCACACAGCTCAGCAATAGAGATAGGAAGATAAAGCCAGGCTCAGTGTGATTGATCAATTATATGGCGTAGTTAGCATTTGTCCTGCTTCATTTGAATCACAGTTACACATTTTTTCTTCATGCATAATGCACTAGCAACAGGGCAGCACAATATTTTTTTTAAATCAGTGACAGTCAAAGCTGGTGTGCTTGCTAGTCACTAATGAATGTACTGAGTTTATGCATGTCTTGTGCAATCCTATTGTGCAGAATAATTGTTATTTAAAAATGCAAAAGAAAATACCCCAAAATAGAGACATTTAATTGCGACACCAATGCACCAATATTGCAGGGGGGATGTGTACCTTCCTAGCATTTAAAATTATGTCAATTTTGGGATAATGGTTGAATTTTTTTTTTAAAGTAAAAAAAAATATTAAAAAAAGTAGACATTTAGCTGTGCATACAAAACTCAAGATAAAAACATAACATCTAATATTAAAACCTTACCATTTGTCAAGAGACAAGCATGTGGATAACTGCTGAGAAGGACTGAGACCTAGCTAGTGGACACGCAGCCAAGGAGAACCACATGAATGTAATATTCAGCTCAAATAAAAGGCTGATAACATCTTTATATGCACAGGGTGCAAACAAACAAATGAAAAACCTAAAGAGATGAACTGGAATATAAGTTAGTGTGCAGCAATGTGTAAGCGGATGTTCACACAGGCCACTAACTGGACAAAACCCAAGATAAAAACATAATAATCAAATACCATGCAGTAAATAAATAATACCTACTTATATTCTAGTTCATCTCTTTAGGTTTTATTTAGCTCTGCCTGTCTGTTGTTGCACATTTGTTTACTTGTCTAATTTAACAACTGTACATGCCACACCTACTGTATATTGTGGACTGCTGTCACATTTTGCTTTCTGTATGTGTATATACCTTCCTAGCATTTCTTGTTGCATCCTTCTTTGCAAGGGTTGAAAATTAGAGTTGAAAAGATTGTCAAAAAAAATTTTTTGTGTTGTACAAAATATATGGTAAAAAAGTGGCAATGAATAGAGCAATGTAAAAAAACATACCACAGCTAATAATGTGGAAGCTGCTAGCAGTAGTAGCAGAAGCACCACAACCACCACTGTCACCAGCAGTTTGAACAACAGTACTACCAAACCCAGGCCACAATTGACCTCTTTTGCTTATGACAAGTGTATTAGTGAGTAGGAATAAAGACACATTCTCTTATCTTTGTTTCACTCTACCTTGGAAATTTATCAATGGGAGATTTGAATTCTTTTGCATTTTTATCCATTGCCTTTACAAAATATTTCATTAGGCCCAACTGGATATGCAATGGTGGTAACAAAATCCTATGTGTGTCAACAAGTGCTGGATGCAGGACATTTTTACTCCCTGGCTGCAGTGAATGTCAGAGAGGCCAGTCTATTTTATTGTAGTGATATTCTTTTGCATGACTATCTCACTGACACAGAAAGCATCAGTACTTTGTGTATCCACCCTGCAGACCAAGTAAGAGGACAACCACCTTTAAGTCACCACAGAGGAGCCACAAATGTTGGTCATAGTTCAGGCACTTAAACAGCTGTTTCATGTTGTCATAGGTTTCTTTCATGTGGACTGCTTAACCAACTGGAATTGAAAGTAGAGCATTGCCATTGTGCAGCAAGACGGCTTTTAGGCTTGTTTTGGACGAATCGATGAAGAGCTCCATTCCTCTAGATTATGAATTTTCTTCAGAGCTTTCATTAAACTGTTGATGTTGTTGCATCCCACAAGATTGCCCTCCATGAAGAAGTATTGCACAAGATCATTTTCACTGTTGTGGAACAAAGAAATTAGACATTGCCCGCTAGGAAATTCCACTGCTGTAGCCTGGAATCTAAGAGTTCAGCCTTACTCTTAGGCATATCCAATTCTCTAATAAGATAGTTCAGTTCGCTTTATGTTATAAGGAGTGGTTCAGTTGAGGTTGCAGACAGAAGATGCTTCATGACCACAAGCGCCCTCTTCCTCTCTTTACCTGACTGAAAATGTTTCTGGTGCTTCTGTATGCGGTACTGGGCATATTGCAGATGGAATGTTCAGATACTGTAAAGTCCGCTTCTTCTTCCTTGAAACTCCTTTCCTAATGAGGGTCATCATGTAGCAATAGCAATTGGTATTGTGATCGTTAACTCTCTCCAGATCATTGGTACTGCAAAAGGCATAGTTTGCCTCTTCCCATGCAACCACACAAAATACAGGTTGTAGGCTTTCCTTATCATGGTAGTCAGGTTTCACCTTTGTGACGCAAAAGTTACTTATCTGCACATGTAGCAAAAACTATCTGCTTTGTTAATGCAAGAATGTGGCATATGTAAAAAAACATAAATAAACATGTCAATATGCTAAGAAACTGAGCTAAGAAATCCTAAAACTGTATACCTTACACGGAGAGTATTTGCAAAAGTAGGTGATGCAACTGTAATTATGGTTACGTCATCAGAGATGAGTTGATATTTTTGATAAGATGATAAAATACTGAAGGCTCAATAGACTAAATATATGATATAATGGACTGGCTCCTAACACTGCAATCATGATGATGAAATAACAAAAACACAATTATTCTATAAGCCTGCATAAAAGGTGTCATAAGTAATTACAGCCTCCTCTGGATCTTGAAAATTAGAGCTAATCAGCAAATTTAAGCATCATATTTGTTTTCAGCACCACAAAATTAGTTAAGTTAGTCTCTGAACCAATTTGGCTATAGAACAGTGTTATACGTTCCATTTTATACAACATTAACTGCTATAATGGTGGGGGAAGTGGACTTACCAAAACCATGACTACACCTCATTGTGTTGGTGTCAGATGCTTCATCCTCCTGCTGTGATTGAGATGACTGATGGAACATATACTCCATTACAAACTCTGCTTCTACCTGCTATTGTGCTTGCCAGTGTTTGCAAATAGGCCAAGTGTGAATTGACTTTGGTACTACTACTGACAGAATATTTGCTGGTAGCAAGTCCAGCAGTGTCAGAGCAGCTGCTTGCAGCAACCACAGTTTTACAGTCCCGCTCATCGTTATTGGCACCCATGAAGTTTAAGTACATAACGTGGAAAATCTCCTGAAAAAAATGAATCAAGGGAAACTGTTTTTTTTGTATAGAGCACTCGAGTTAAATAAAAAAGAGCAAATGATAAACAATAATTTTAAACAAAAAACAATGGAAGGGAAAAATAGAAAAACCTAAAGCTTGCTGTGTCACTGGTATTGGCACCCTTTACATTAATTTAGTATGGAAACACATTTTGATTCGCCTGTGGTAAATCACATAAGAGATTCACCTGTGATTAATTGTTGGAGCCCATGTGACATGAATTAGGCAATGAATGATGACTTCAAAGTTTTAAAAAGTCACATGGTAGGCCTTGTCCCTATGTTACAATGGTGAAGACAAAGGAGCTGTCTGAGGGCATCAACACTGCTATTATTAGCAAACACAAGACTTCCAAAGGATATAGGGCCATCTCCAAAGACCTTGGTATCAAAGTTTCAGCAGTGCCCAATGTTATTAAGAAGCTTGCCAAGCATGGGACTGTCAATAACCTCCCTGGATGTGGGGGAAAGAAGAAACTTGACAAGAGATGTCTTCGAAGGTTGGTGCAAATGGTGGAAAAAACACCACGTCAAATATCCAAATACCTGAAGGCCAACCTAGAACAGTCTGGAGTCATAGTTTCAACAAGAACCATACACCACACACTAAACCAAGCAGAGCTTTATGGACGAAGGCCAAGGATGAAATCATTGCTGATAAAAGACATAAAAAGGAGCAATTGATCTTTGCCAAAGAGTACCTTGATAAATCACAATCCTTCCGGGAAAATGTTCTGTCGAGAGATGAAACAAAAATAGAGCTTTTTGGAAATGTAAAGCAATAGCTTGTTTACAGATGGCGCAATGAAGCTTATAATGAAAAGAACACCTTACCAAAAGTTAAGCATGATGGAGGATCCATAATGCTGTGGGGTTGCTTTGCTGTGTTTGGTACTGGAGGCCTTGATCATATCACAGGAGTCATGAAATTAGAGAATTATCAAAAGAACAATGAACAGAATGTCCTACACAGTGTAAGAAAACTTAATATGAGTTGAAGATCATGGGTCCTCCAGCAAGACAATGACCCAAAGCATACATCCAAAAGTACACAGGAATGGTTGAAAAAGAAAAAATGGACTGTTTTAAAATGGCCAGCAATGAGTCCTGACCTCAATCCCAATGAAAATCTTTGGGGTGATCTGAAATCTGCCATTGCGGAAAAGAACCCTGCAAACATTCAAGAGCTTGAGCAAACTGCAAAGGAAGAGTGGGAGGAAATTCCAGCTGAGAAGTGCAAGAAGTTTGTAGATGGCTACATGAAATGTTTGGAGGCTGTCAGCAATGCCAAAGGGTGTGCAACCAAGTATTAATTAGGGGTACCTTTATTGCTGCACATGCTGTTTATTCTGTTTTTTCTTTGAAATTGCTACATGGAAGTTGAAAAACAATGTTTTATTATTTTATTACTTTGAACCACTAATTAAAAAATCCTGAGGATATAACTTTGGTACATTTCCATTTATTTCTGAAGATATTGTACAGTCTATGAAAAAAATAAGGGGTGCCAAAAATGGTGAGCAGCAGTGTATTTGTGATATTATTTTTTTTTTCTATTGCCCTGCCACATCTGTCGACCATGTGATGTTTAGGTTTTGCATACATTTTAGACAAAAGAATGACGTTAAAATTGTTTATAAACTTAATTAATATTTGGTTTCAAATTCTAAGACCCTTGACAAAATAAGCTTAACCCTAAATTAAGAGGTTGATATGTAAGTAAATGCACAAAAAGTAATTTAGCTGGGGTGCATATGACTGTTAAACTAGTAGAGATGAGTGAATAAATTCGTGTGGAGTTGAATTGTGTTCCAATTTTACAAAAATACACATTTGTCAAAATGTGGATTTTTTATCATTCGCTTCTGCACTGATCAGCAAAATGGTGGCTGCTGGCTGCAATTTTTCTGAATCATAAAAGGTCATCAAAATATAAATTAAAAAAAAACCAACAACCTTATACTTACCTCTCTGGCACCTCTGATCCTCACCGCTACCCATCAGATACTCATCGCATCCTCGGATTAGTGTTGGTAGCTCTGAAATCCCCATGCCATGGTCGCTAGGCCAAGAATCCGATGTATGATGTCACAGCATGCACCACAGCCTTCGTAGGCACATGTGCACATCCCGCACATGCCTAGCAAATGTGGATGCCTCTATCTAGCAACTGAGGCCTGACAATATCAGCATTGCCTAACATGAATCGAAGATATGGCAAGTACCAGATGGGTGATGGTGAGGAGTGGCGGGGCTGGTGAGGTGAATGGTGAGATGAATATAAGGATTTGTATTATTTTTTAACAGTAAGTTTATTATACTCTTGGGTCTGGAGATTCAATTTTCTCCGCAAATTGAATTTCCTTGGAAAAAACGAGCAAACATGCTAATTCGAACTTTGCCTGATCCACTCATCTCTTGCAACTAGTCAGATAGTTGCAAAATCTTAACCTTTTATCATTGTTTATTTTATTATTATTTTTTTTTTTAAAAATGAAGTTCAACCAAAATGAAAATAAATTAGTGAAACCCAAAATGATAGGTTTTTAAGTTGCTACACGTATATTCATGACTGGTAACAAAAATGCTGCAACAACTGCAGTATGGCTGTGGGGTGTACGGTATCTAGAGTTGACAAAATAGGTATTCCAAAAAAAAGGAGATCTTTCATAATAAAGTTGAAGAAAAGTCCATGTGCCCTTACAAAATCAGATGGGACCAGAAAATTTAGGTAGAATCACTTGCACAAAAAAGCACTTGCAACTGGCCGTTGTACTCAGGTGGTGGGTGCAGGGGCGGACACAGACTGTAGTGGGCCCCTGTGCAAGAATTTTTTTTGGGGCCCCCCCCCTTTATAGGGGGCATGAAGGCCCCCCTCCTGTGTATCTCTCATCCCCCCGTGCATCTCTGATTCCCCCCACTCCTAGTTAATTAATTGTATTTAAAAAAAATAAAACTTGTTATACTTACCCCCAGGGATGGCTCCAGGTTTTTGTGGGCCCTGGGTGACAGAGTTTCAGTGGGCCCCTTTAACACAAACCATGATTCATGATGCACAGATACCACAGAGAAATATATATATATAGTACAAGGCCAAGGATTTCACTTACAACATGACATGTGCGATATCTATTGTAAATTCTACAATAGCTCAGAAACCAGCGAATATTCACAGCGCACAGTGCAGACCGGACAGTATAGTCTTTCATACAGTATTATGGGCACCATATAATGCTCCATACAGGATACTGACTCCCTTATAATGCTCCATACAGGATACTGGTCCCCATATAAAGCTCCATACAGGATACTGGCCCCCATATAATGCTCCATACAGAATACTAACCCCCATAAAATGCTCCATACAGAATACTGACCCCCATATAACGCTCCATACAGAATACTGGCCCCCATATAACGCTCCATACAGAATACTGACCCCCATATAACGCTCCATACAGAATACTGACCCCCATATAACGCTCCATACAGAATATTGGCTCCCATATAACGCTCCATGCAGGCTGTTCCCCCCTTATAATGCCCCATTACACAAGCGATATCTATTGTAAATTCTACAATAGCTCAGAAACCGGCGAATCCTCACAGCGCACAGTGCAGACCGGACAGTATAGTCCTCTATACAGTATTTTGGGCACCATATAATGCTCCATACAGGATACTGACCCCCTTATAATGCTCCATACAGGATACTGGTCCTCATATAATGCTCCATACAGGATACTGGTCCCCATATAATGCTCCATACAGCATACTGGTCCCCATATAACACTGCATACAGAATACTGGCCCCCATATAACGCTCCATACAGAATACTGTCCCCCATATAACGCTCCACACAGAATACTGACCCCCATATAACGCTCCATACAGAATATTGGCTCCCATATAACGCTCCATGCAGGCTGTTCCCCCCTTATAATGCCCCATTACACGAGCGATATCTATTGTAAATTCTACAATAGCTCAGAAACCGGCGAATCCTCACAGTGCACAGTGCAGACCGGACAGTATAGTCCTCCATACAGTATTATGGGAACCATATAATGCTCTATACAGGATACTGACCCCCTTATAATGCTCCATACAGGATACTGGTCCCCATATAACGCTCCATACAGGACACTGGTCCCCATATAACGCTCCATACAGGATACTGTCCCCCATATAACACTCCATACAGAATATTGGCCCCCATGTAACGCTCCATGCTGGCTGTTCCTCCCTTATAATGCCCCATGCAGGATGACACCCCCCTTTTAATGCCCTATGCAGGATGTCACCTCTACCCCCCATAAAATGCCCCATGCAGGATGTCACTTCCCCCCTTTTCAATGCCCCATGCAGTATGTCAGACCACCCCCTCCCTTATAATGCCCCATGCAGGAGGTCACACCCCCCCTCCTTATAATGCCCCATGCAGTATGTCACACACACACCCTCCTTATAATGCCCCATGCAGGATGTCACTTCCCCCCTCCCCCTCTTATAATGCCCCATGCAGGATGTCACTTCCCCCCTTCCCCTCTTATAATGCCCCATGCAGGATGTCACCCCCCCATATAATGCCCCATGCAGTATGTCACTTCGCCCTTCCCCTCTTATAATGCCCCATGCAGGATGTCACGCCCACTCTCCCCCCACCATATAATGCCCCATGCGGTATGTCACCCCCCCATATAATGCCCCATGCAGTATGTCACACACACCCCATATAATGCCCCATGCCGTATGTCACCCTCCCCCCATATAATGCCCCATGCAGGATGTCACACCCACTCTCCCCCCACCATATAATGCCCCATGCGGTATGTCACCCCCCCATATAATGCCCCATGCAGGATGTCACACCCACTCTCCCCCCACCATATAATGCCCCATGCCACCATAGAAAAAAAAAAATCAAATACTCACCTCACTTCTTACCTGATGCTGATCCGGACTCCAGCATCGCCCGCGTATTCCCGCTGTGACAGCTCAGGAGAGATCGCGCGCGCTGTAAACATATCACCGCGCTCTCTGACCTGAGACGTCACAGTCAGAGGACGCGGAAGACGCTGCGGAGGCACGGGGAGGGGTAAGTATTGTGCCGGCGCCGTCACATGACCGGAGATGTCCCTGCGCTCAGCATTGTACATGTGTTTTTCCTGCCAGGGACATGCGGATGTGAAGCGTTCTTCACGTGCATTTCCGCATGTGGGTTGACAAGCGCTTTCCAAGCGATTTTAGCATCACTTGGAAAGTGCTTGTCAACTTGGTCACACTATATAAATCCATGCAAATGGCATAGATTTATATAGTGTGACCCCAAAGAATGGTTAAAAATAAAAAAATAAATCTATACTTACCTTCCGATGGCCCCCGGAGTCTTGCTTCGCTCCGTCCTGGCTGCTGGTACACTGAAGGACCTGCCGATGTCAGCATTGCGTGACCTATCACATGACTATGACGTCAGTGCAGGTCCTTCAGTCCACCGCGATCTGCCGGCATGGGAGGACGAGCGCAGCGGGGGCCGTCAGAAGGTAAATATGATATTTATTTTTTATTTTATTCTTTTTTTTACAGGTTCTATGGTACCCGGGTCTGGAGGAGAGTCTCCTGTCCTCCACACCCGGGTACCATCCGCACATTGGAACGCATGGAATGCGCATCTACATATACAGTGATGCGGAATCCATGCATTCCAATGCAAGTCAATGGCGGCGAAAACTCCGCGCTTCTGCAAAATAATTGGTAGTGCTGCGCTTTTTTCCGCAAAGATAATCCGCAGCGGAAATTTCCCCAGCATGTGCACAGCACATGCGGATTATCATTGGGGAACATGACAGGCCTTCTACCATGCATTTTTTAAGCGTTTCTGCAGCGTTTTTGCCACTGCGGAAACGCTTAAAAAAATGCATCGTGGGCACACAGCCTTAAGCTACTTTCACTGCAGAATATCACATGTGTATTCAATCACAGTTAGGTTAGGTGCAGACCTTTTTTCTCTCCATCCGAGGAAAACAGTCCGATTATGCCAATCAGACACTGATCAGAGTGTGATTAGAGTGGGATTTTCTCTGAGGTGGAGAGATAAAAAAGTTTCTCCTCCTTCTCCATTATGTCAGTCCGTGAAAGTCAGAGCACACTTAGATGTCATGCGAGTGCAGTATGATACGAGTTCTGGCCATCAAAACCATGGATAGCACTCATCTGATTAAAACGGTCGTGGGCACGAGCCCTCAAATGCTTTGTGGTGATCATAGCTGACAACCGTGCTGGATCCAGCAAGCCTGTCCCAATTTGAGAGGGCAGTTCCGCTGATCTGACAGGTCAGGGCTTTATCTCGACTTCCACTCACTCTCTCTGGGCAATGTATTCTCTCGTTTTCGTTGCTCTGTAGCTTCTCCATGGGGGACAAGGCCGAAATTTCTGCTGTGCACACGCTTTCACACTTTCATTCAATTAAACAAACAATTGCTTTCAGTTTTGTGATCAGATCTTCCCAGGAATTGAACCCATAACCTGCATCACTGTAGGCAGTAGCAAAAGTTAGAGAGCCACAACCTGCACTGACAAGTTCAGGAGAATTTTCTAGACTTGAATCTGAATTGTAGCCTGTGAAATCACAGGCAGATTTAATTGCTACATAGAGATACACTATCGTTCAAAAGTTGGGGTCACCCAGACAATTTTGTGTTTTTCATGAAAACTCATACTTTTATTTATCAAATGAGTTGCAAAATGATTAGAAAATATAGTCCAGACATTGCCAAGGTTAGAAATAATGATTTTTATTAGAAAGAATAATTTTCTCCTTTAAACTTTGCTTTTGTCAAAGAATGCTCCCTTTGCAGCAATTACAGCATTGCAGACCTTTGGCATTCTAGCTGTTAATTTGCTGAGGTAATCTTGAGAAATTTCACCCCATGCTTCCTGAAGCCCCACCCACAAGTTGGATTGGCTTGATGGGCACTTCTTGCGTACCATACGTCAAGCTACTCCCACAACAGCTCAATGGGGTTGAGATCTGGTGACTGCACTAGCCACTCCATTACAGATAGAATACTAGCTGCCTGCTTCTTCCCTAAATAGTTCATGCATAATTTGGAGGTGTGCTTTGGGTTATTGTCCTGTTGTAGGATGAAATTGGCTCCAATCAAGTGCTGTCCACAGGGTATGTCATGGCATTGCAAAATGGAGTGATAGCCTTCCTTATTCGAAATCCCATTTACCTTGTACAAATCTCCCACTTTACCAGAACCAAAGCAATCCCAGACCATCACATTACCTCCACCACTCTTCCGGCATTTTTTCAGTTGTTCTGTGTCTCACAAATGTTCTTCTCTGTGATCCAAACACATCAAACTTTGATTCGTCTGTCCATAAAACTTTTTCCAATCTTCTTCTGTCCAATGTCTGATCTCTTGCCCATATTAATCTTTTCCTTTTATTAGCCAGTCTCAGATATGGCATTTTCTTTGCCACTTTGACCTGAAGGCCAGCATCCTGGAGTCGCCTCTTCACTGTAGACGTTGACACTGGCGTTTTGCGTGTACTATTTAATGAAGCTGCCAGTTGAGGAGCTGTGAGGCATCGATTTCTCAAACTAGAGACTCTAATGTCCTTGTCTTGTTGCTCAGTTGTGCAGCTTTGCCTCCCACTTCTCTTTCTACTCTGGTTAGAGCCTGTTTGTGCTCTCCTCTGAAGGGAGTAGCACACATCGTTGAAGGAAATCTTCAGTTTCTTGGCAATTTCTCGCATGGAATAGCCTTCATTTCTAAGAACAAGAATAGACTGTCGAGTTTCACATGAAAGTTCTCTTTTTCTGGCCATTTTGAGAGTTTCACAGAACAAACATGTAAATCTCCAGATTCTCAACTAGCTCAAAGGAAGGTCAATTTTATAGCTTCTCAAATCAGCCAAACCGTTTTCAGCTGGGCTAACATACTTGTGCAAGGGTTTTCAAAACATCCATTAGCCTTCTTACACAGTTAGCAAACACAATGTACCATTAAAACACTGGAGTGGTGGTGGTTGGGAATGGGCCTCTATACATCTATGTAGATATTGCAATAAAAACAAGACGTTTGCAGCTAGAATAGTCATTTACCACATTACCAATGTAATGAGTATATTTCTGATTCATTTAATGTTAGCGTCATTGATAAAAAATGTGCTTTTCTTTCAAAAATAATGAAATTTCTAAATGACCCCAAACTTTTGAATGGTAGTGTACGCCTATATATAGCAGTGTAATTTTTGTATTCCTTTATTCTGGAGGTACATTAAAAACAAGATTATTTTCTTTATATAAAATTACAAAAAAATTCTGAAAATCAAATTCATACAGTAAATGTAAATTTTAACGCACATTTTCAAAAAAATAATAAACATCACATTTCAGAAAATAAATAAAACTCAGTGATCTTATTATTTACGGTGATTGGTAAATAGAATAAAAAAATTGTGTGTTTGATATTTTTCTCCATTAAACTTATAAAAAATTTAATAAAAATGTAGAGTAAATGGTGCATTTTTTCTACTATTTTTTTCTGCAGATGTCCAAACAATGCAATAACAATCTTTTCTTATTATTTGATGTATAATTGGTGCAGATTTGAAGAAGCATTTTTTAATGCTTTTTTAAAAGTAGAGAAAAGTTTTGATTTAGGCTCCATGTAAAAGCTTACAGAAAAAAATGCACCAAAACCACACAATACAACAGCATCTTTAGGGCAGGAGATTTCATGAAGTCACATCCACTTTGCTTGGACACTTAAAGGGAATTTGTCAGTAGGATCAACTGTCCGAAGCTGTCTATATGGGCATGCAGGTCATAGAAAGCTGAATAAAATAACACCTTGATAACTGGGATCCAATGTCTTATTCCAGAAAAATACACATTTTTTTTTACATGTAAATGAGCTGTTCAGGACTATGGGCAGTGACACTGATCTGCATGAGAATCTGCCTCCAGAGATTATTTTACATTAAGGGGAGTTACCAGTGTGATATGTAATGGCCGCTCTCTGCTCTCCTTATCTCAATGAAGAGCTGTGTGTGATTATACCTGACACATCTGCAGATTCCTCTCAGCTTCAGCATCTATCTCATAGGCAGACATTGCTGAGATATTTTTGCAATACAGCAGAGCTCAGAGAGTTGCAAAAAATGTGTTTGCAAGAAGATAAAGTTCAGTTCTACTGTTCTTTGTTAGCATCATGTCTCACACTGGTAACTCCCATTTTTATTTAAAATACTCTCTGGAGACAGATTCTCATGCAAATCAGTGTCCGACCCATAACCAGGAACAGCTCATTTATATATAAAAAAAACATGTATTCCTCTGGAATTAGACATTGGATTGTAAATAATAAGGTGGATCCTACTGACAGATTCCCTTTAATCCGTGTTCACACATAGGTTAAAAGTAGCCTTTTTTTTCTGCTGTGTTTAACTGCTCAAGCAAATCGGATGCGATTTCATGCCAACTGTGCGTCAAAGGAAGCTATTGAATTGTGCAGTTTTGGTGCTTTTTTCCCTATAGGTTTCTATGTGGAGCCTAAAAAAAAGGCATATAAAAAACTGCAGTTACCTTTTTAAGCAAGTTCTTCTGTACTATAAAAACACATTAAAACATTATTTCAAATCTGTACCAAAAACATCAAGCATCAAGTAAGGGGAAAAATGCATAAAATGCAGTAAAAATGCAATAAGCAGAGAACATTGTTATTGCATAGTTTGGTGTAGACACCTTCAGAAAACAAAAAAAAACAGTATTGAGGCAATGTGAAAATGCAGCCTTACAGGCACAAAAAAGCAGGACCTCAAGTGAGCAAGTTAAAGCTGCTACAAATCCATAGGTCCCAGCTAGAGATGAGCATGATGCACAGATGCTGTAGCGACAGCCCTAGCTAATCAAAAGCCACACTGGGGACGTCAGAAGGTAAGATATTCGTCAGCTTCCTTTCCAGTCATTAGGTACTACAGACCTGGACTCTGCACCAGAGTACTGTGTTATACCTGCTCATCTATAGTCCCAACCTTCCCACGTACAGCGATACAATTTGGGTCTACGCCCTGCAGTCCTGGGAAATCTGCTGAATGTCCCTCACTGCCACCATCTCCTCTGACATGGTTGAAATCTCCTCCTGCCAGGATAGAAAGAAATGATGGATGAGTGTGGCTAGGGCCGTGGTCATAATTTGCTGAGACGTGCTACTCGTGCCACATGGTTTGTCCCTCTTTCTATTCTGTAAAAGTTGTTAGTTATCGTAGTGAGGATGAGACTATAACAACAGTTCTAGCAACAGTTCACTGTATGTCCCTTGAACTTTTGATTTTTATTCTCAGAATGAGACTATCACTCTCATTTTCAATCTGTTACATCAGCACTGAAGTAACACACCAAAATTGCATTAGAACTTTATCTATCCATATCCTATGTGCTCTGAGAACTACAATCCCTACATAGTCCAGGCATAAAATTGCATTCCTTGGCCATTTCTTATGTTTTATGCTGCCTGTAATAACCCCCATGATTGGCTGTGCTACACCATGTGATGGCATTGCTGCAGGGCACTATGGGGAAGCCCACACTTCAATGCCAGATGCCATTAGCCTGCTCTCTGAGTTTGCAGCATGTGCGAAATGGCGCTTGACATTTTTTTTTTGCCAATCCTCGGAAATCGAATCATGGATTGTTCAAATTTGCATGAAACCGTGGATTTCAGTAAATTCAACTCAAATTCAATCCTCCATAAATCGATCCACTCATCTCTACTCCTCAGATGTCATTCTACAGCACTAGATAATGTCATCCTCTTTATTTACCTGACATTGTACAATATTTAACCCTGCTCTAAAATCTGATTAATGCCATTCCACCATTAGAGATTATTAGTAATAATAATGTAGAAGCAGAAAATGTTTTAAAAATAAGTGATTGAGAACTTTTTTTTCATGGGTTCCTTAAATTTACATTTTGGTATAATGAGAACAAAAGAATATTTTTCATCATCACTTCTACCATATGGTTTTGCAACTCACACATCTATAGTAATAAAACTTGTGCTGTCTCAGAAGCCATAGATTCATTATTCAATAGATTCTACAAAGCTTTATATGAACAAGTCAGCACTGCCCCAAGACATGTAGCAAAATTGACAATTTCAGTACACTACTGTGCAGAAGAGGGAGCAACAGAAGTCAATCTTGAATCTGCTTTTCTATAGCTACTACACATTTTTGTAAAAGTTTGTTCATAGAATTAGCAGAATTGCATTTCTCCATGCTTGCATTGTAGAATATGTGATGTCCTATATGCTATTGAATCTTGATATCTAAAAGTAAACTCAACGAGATATCATGATGGAGAAAAACATTAACGTTATTAACAACTCTGCTTTGCTACATCAGTAGGTACAGAGCATCTGTAAAATTAACTATACCCAACACCAAAGAAAAAAACTGCACCTTTTTTTCTGTTATTCTCCTAGTGTTGACAAAACCAGTTTTCAGGCACAAAGACATTTTAAAATATTGGGATTTAGTTTGCACAACTCCAAACATTGCACGTTCGTGGAAACGTTTTGTGGATTTTGGTGTTTTTCAGCCTGACGCCGATCAGCTCTTTCAACTTTTTGATAAGTGTTTCGAACTAGGCCAGAATAAGTCGTGGTCAAGGGCAGTCAACAAGTTCATTATAATCTACCCCTAAAAATGATGTAAATTACAATAGAAATGTACTCCTGTTCTTGAGTGGAATGCATTTCATGCAGAAGTTTGGCGCATCTTACTCCAATATCTGGTTCGTCAAGACAGCTGTGGAAGACGCTAGTCTTGATGAATTGGAGCCTTAGTCTTTGTTCACAACTGTGTTGTTCTTTGCATTATAAATGAAAACCACAAAGCACTATTAGATTCGACATATAATATGCACCGGAGGTACCTGATGGCCCTCATTGTCTTATAAAATAAAGTGTCTTTGCAGCATTATTTTTCCTATAAATATTAGAGAAATTTCAACAGATGATGGAACCTATCAAAAATGATAGAATCCTGTAAAAACTGGATTCTGTAAAAAAAAAAAAGGAAATCTCCAACTAGTAGAGCTGATGACTCAGATGTGAAAAAAGCCTTAACTTTGAATATTTTGTGAAATAAAAAAAAAATTCTATAACTAAAAAAAATTCTCTAACTCTTGCTGAGTATATGTAGTATAAAGTAACATTCTTAATTCTATGGTGTAATGTCAGAACTAGTGTTGAGCGATACCTTCCGATATCGGGAAATATTGGATCGGATTGGATCGGACCGATACCCAAAAAGTATCGGATATCGCCGATTCCGATACCGGAAACCAATGCAAGTCAATGGGACACAAATATCGGAATAAAAATAAACCCTTTCTTTCCTTGTAGGTTAATTCTACATAAAGGAAAACAACTAAGAATAATGTAGAATGACATGAAAAGCCGGCAATTCAGTAGCGGCATACACCGGTACCCGACAATTTAGAACAGAAAGAATAGAGAATCACACATAGATTAGATAGATAGAAACATGTCAGTCACATATATAAGAAGTACAGTTACAGTGTTGCTTACTGTACTTGTCATGTAGTGTAAAGGATTTATTAAAAAAAATAACAGTGTTTTCATGCACCGTCTCTTTAAAAAAGCCGGCCGGCAATTCAGCAGCAGTACCTGACAATTTAGAATAGAAAGAATAGAGAATCACACATTGATTAGATAGATAGAAACATGTCAGTCACATATATAATAAGTACAGTGATAGTGTTGATTACTGTACCTGTCAGTTAGTGTTAAAATAAAGGATTTATGAAAAAAAAAATTGGCGTGGGGTTCCCCGTAATTATAGGCTCTAGCGGAGGTTAAGCAGACGGCTGGGGCAGATGTTTGAAGCTTGGGAAGGGGGTAATACCCACAGAGCTTCCCAGGCTACTAATATCAGCCCCCAGCTGAATACCTAGCCTGTACTAGCTATTAAAATGGGGGACCCCCAAAAAAATGATGTGGGATCCCCCCTATTTTAATAGCTAGCAAAGGCTAGGCAGACGGCTGGGGGCTGATATTAATAGCCCAGGAAGGGTGCCATGAATATTGGCCCCCTCCCATGCTAGAAACACCAGCCGTGAGCCGCCCCAGAAATGGCTTATCCATAGGATGTGCCAATTCTGGCACTTAGCCTCGCTCTTCTCACTGCCCTGTAGCGGTGGCAGTGGGGTAATAGGGTTGGGGCTGATGTCAGCTTATAATGCCAGCTGACATCAAGCCCAGGTTAGTAATAGAGAGGCGTCTATAAGACACCGCCATTACTAACCCCATAGTCAAAGCTAAAAAAAAACACAAACACCCAGAATAAAGTCCTTTAATTGAAATAAAGACACAATTCTTTATTGTTCTAAATTAAACCATACTTACCATCACGCCCATTCCAGCTGAAGCCAATGATCTCCTGCAATAAAAGTAAAATAATAAAGCAAGCTCATCCTTACTTTTCCATGGTTCCCAGGACGGCTCCAGCTCTGCTACATTCACATGCAGGACGGCTCCAGCTCTGCTACATTCACATGACAGGCTGGATTGCAGCCGAAAGCTGCCATCCAGCTTGCCATGCCGCAGGGACTGAGAAGAGCAGGCATGCTTGCGCTCCTCAGTGTCTGGCTGTGACGGCATCCAGATGAGCCGAGATCTTGTCCAATGAACTCAGCTCACCTCATGCACGTCACTGACAGTGTGGGAGAATTCTCCTGCTGAAGCGCTGAGCGCAGGAGAATTTTCCCACGCTGTTAGTGTCGTGCATGAGGTGAGCTGAGTTCATTGGACATGAGCTCACCTCATATACATCACTGACAGCGTGGGAAAATATCCTGCTCAAGCGCTGAGCGCAGGAGAATTTTCCCACGCTGTCAGTGACGTGCATGAGGTGAGCTGAGTTCATTGGACTTGAGCTCACCTCATGCACGTCACTGACAGCGTGGGAAAATTCTCCTGCGCTTTCAGTGAGCGTAAGAGAATTCTCCTGCTGAAGCGCTGAGCACAGGAGAATTTTCCCTCGCTGTCAGTGACGTGCATGAGGTGAGTTCATGTCCAATGAACTCAGCTCACCTCATGCACGTCACTGACAGCGTGGGAAAATTCTCCTGCGCTCAGCGCTTGAGCAGGAGAATTCTCCCACGCTGTCAGTGACGTGCATGAGGTGAGCTGAGTTCAGTGGACATCAACTCGGCTCATCTGGATGCCATCACAGCGAGACACTGAGGAGCGCAAGCATGCCTGCGCTTCTCAGTCTCTGCGGCATGGCAAGCTGGATGGCAGCGTTCTGTTGCGATCCAGCCTGTCATGTCAATGTAGCAGAGCTGGAGCCGTCGTGGGAACCATGGAAAGGTAAGGATGATGTTGCTTTATTATTTTACTTTTATTGCAGAAGACATTGGCTTCAGCTGGAATGGGCGTGATGGTAGGTATGGTTTAATTTAGAACATTAAAAAATTGTGTGTTTATTTCAATTAAAGGACTTTATTCTCGGTGTTTGTGTTTTTTTTTTAACATTGACTATGGTGTTATTAATGGTGGTGTCTTATAGACGCCTCTCCATTACTAACCTGGGCTTGATGTCAGCTGGCATTATAAGCTGACATCAACCCCAGCCCTATTACCCCACTGCCACCGCTACAGGGCAGAGGGTAGAGCGAGGCTAAGTGCCAGAATTGGCGCATCCTATGGATGCGCCATTTCTGGGGCGGCTAACGGCTGGTGTTTCAAGCCTGGGAGGGGGCCAATATTCATGGCTCCCTTCCTGGGCTATTAATATCAGCCCCCAGCCGTCTGCCTAGCCTTTGCTAGCTATTAAAATAGGGGGGACCCCACGTCATTTTTTTTGGGGGGTCCCCCATTTTAATAACTAGTAAAGGCTAGGTATTCAGCTGGGGGCTGATATTAGTAGCCTGGGAAGCTCCGTGGGTATTACACCCTTCCCAGGCTACAAACATCTGCCCCAGCCGTCTGCTTAACCTCCGCTAGAGACTAAAATTACGGGGAACCCCATGCCAATTTTTTTTCTATTAAATCCTTTATTTTAACACTAAATGACAAGTACAGTAATCAACACCATCACTGTACTTATTATATATGTGACTGACATGTTTCTATCTATCTAATCTATGTGTGATGCTCTATTCTTTCTATTCTAAATTGTCAGGTACCGCTGCTGAATTGCCGACCGGCTTTTTTAAAGAGACGGTGCATGAAAACACTATTATTTTTTTTAATAAATCCTTTACACTAAATGACAAGTACAGTAAGCAACACTGTCACTGTACTTCTTATATTTGTGACTGACATGTTTCTATCTATCTAATCTATGTGTGATGCTCTATTCTTTCTGTTGTAAATTGTCGGGTACCGGTGTATGCCGCAGCTGAATTGCCAGCCGGCTTTTTTAAAGAGGCGGTGCATGAAAAGACTATTATTTTTTTTAATAAATCCTTTAACACTAAATGACAAGTACAGTAAGCTGAGCGCAGCCATCCAGCTTTTCATCCTTCAGAGACACTGCAGAGCGCAGGCATTATGGGAACTTCCGATTCCGGTATTCGATATTCTAAAAGTATCGGAACTCAGTATCGGAACTCCGATACCGCGAATATCGTCGATACCCGATATTTCAGTATCGGAATGCTCAACACTAGTCAGAACATATTTACAGGCTCCTGTATATATATATATATATATATATATATATATATATATATATATATATACTGTATATACTGTATATGCATATATATATACACAAATATATGTATATATATATATATCAATATATATATATTTATATACTTTATATATTTATACCATACTGTATATATGGATAGACAGATATATACAATGTTGTAAAGTCTTGCAAAAGTCTTAAAAAACTGAAAAGTAAGAAGACTTTCAAAAGAAGAAGCATCAATATTTTATTTAGATCAATTAACAGAATGCAAAGTGAATGAATATAAGGGCAAAGTCAGACAGTCATATAAATTGGAGCAAGATCGGAATGCAGTGCTTGGACTGGCCGACTACTCTCCAGACTTGAATGTGACAGCTTCATGTATTTCTGTGCTGCTATCACCCTCGGGTCGGAAGTGCCACCGCGGCCAGTCCATGCACTGCATTCCGATCTCACTCTTATTTATACGGCCATCTGACTGCCCTAAGAGAAATCTAAATCAAATCTATATTTGTTGTGACCACCCTTTGCCACATGAACTGCATACATTTTTCTAGGTAAACATGCACACTGTTTTTGAAGGAGCTGGACAGGGATGTAATTTGAGATATCTTGGAGAACTAACCATAGATCTTCGTGGATGCAGGCTTGTGCAAATCCTTATATCTCTACATCACAGAGTCAATTATGTTGAGATCCAGGCTCTGTGGGGGCCATATCATCACTTTCAGGACTCCTTGCTCTTCTTTATGCTAAATATAGTTCTTTATGACATTGACAGTATGTGTTGCTTTTTTCGTCCTGCCACAGAATAAATTTGGAGTCCGAGTCCCTAATGGTATTGTATGAGGGATATATATATGCTTGTATTTCTTAGCATTAAGTAAACCAAGAAATGGGCAAAGTTGAAAATAGGAGACACAATGGCTGACCCAGGAAGCCTAGGGCAGCATATGAAAAACAGAGCATGCTTACTTCCCTTTGAAATCGGAATATATCCAGCAGTGAATCAGCTCAGAATTGACAGCAACTAGAAGGTCCAGTTACATTGATCTATTGTTTTGAGACGTCTACCTCGTAGAAGTGATCTTCATAGAAGAATTATGACCAAAAAACATACTTTTGACATAGAAACAAGTCCAAGTAACCCAACTATGCATGAAAACTTAGGAACTGGAAAGCAGAAAAATGGCAGAAGGTGCTCTGTACTGATCAAAATTTGATATTTATGGTTGCAACAGATGGCCGTTTGATTGTTAAAGGGCCTGAGTGTAGTACAGTAATGCATGTTTGCAGGCAAGAGTGAATCATGTTGGAGGTGGCTTGCTAGTTTGAGGCTGCAATTCAGCAAATGGAGTTGGGAATTTGATCACGATTAACAGTGTTCTCAATGCAAAAACTACAGGAAGATACTAATCCATCATGCAATACCATCAGGAATTGGCTCCAAATTTATTCTGTAGCAGGAAATAACCCCAAACATACAGCCAATGTCATTAACAACTATTTTCAACTGGGGCTATATGGAACGTGTCATGTGACAGTGAAGTGACAGTGACAAATTGCAACATTGCATGTAATAATTTCCTATCATGCGGCATTGCAACTTGTTACATAGTGTAACTGAGAGTCACATATATTTCCAAATGTGCTTGATTTTCAGTTGTTGGTGGCAAGTCACACTTGGTTCACTTGCCATAGACTTCAATATGAGTCGCACACAACTGGAGGAGAACAGCTTGTGGAGAACTGTGAAGATTGTGTGGGAATTATTTCAATATGAAGTGTGCTATTTGATACCTTTAACCCTTTGGAAAATTAACGCTGTAGTCTGTGTGGGATCTTAAGTCCTGGGGAAAGTTGTGACTGAGTAGTTGGGATGCAAAAATTTGAGCCTCATAGTAATTGTATTCATTGGGAAAAAGAAAGGTTGACTTGTCCTGTTAAACAGATAAACTACTGGAAGAGACTGTTTTGCTAAATGGGCACTTGAATCAAGTATTCTCTTCTCTTTTTTGTATAAAGCACTATTGTATTGTATGCTGATATTTGATGCTGAAAAAAATACATGGTGCATGAAGGCCATTATATTTTCCCATCTTTGTGAGCCTAAAGTTGAAATTGAATTATGTGAAATATTATTACTATTTCTGTGCTTAAGTTCTAGAGCCACCAAGAACGAACAGCAAATGAGAGAGTGTGATCCAGCTCACCCACATTGAAGTAGTCAACGAATCCTCGGTTTGGATAAAAAAAAACAGTACATCTGGTTTTTTTATACAAATTTCAAAAACTTTTTTTGGTAGAATTGAACAAAAACAAAAAATCTCAGTACTATAGAAAAAAATATATGCACGTGAGAGCTTTTCCTACATATTTCAGACTCAATCTCAGTCCTTACTTACGAGTAAGGACTGAGATTCAGTCTAAAACATATAGGAAGAGCTCTCATATCATGATTAAGGACTGTGATTCAGTCTGAAACATGTAGGAAAAGCTATCTTATATATATATATATATATATACATATATATATATATATATATATACTAGCTATTGAACCACCCGTTCTACGCCCGGGTGGCGAGCATTTTTATTGGTATATGGTCTCCCATGTTGGTATGTACTGCCCCCCTCCTGGTATTTGTGCTGTCCCCACCATCCTATCCCGGTATGCGTGGCACCCCACATCCCCAATCTCGGTATGCGTGGCTCCCCTCATCCCCAATCCCGGTATGTGTGGCTCCCCTCTTCCCCAATCCTGGTATGCGTGGCACCACTCATCCCCAATCCCGGTATGCGTGGCACCCCTCATCCCCAATCCCGGTATGCGTGGCACCCCTCATCCCCAATCCTGGTATGTGTGGTACCCCTCATCCCTATTCTGGTATGCGTGGCACCACTCATCCCCAATCCAATTTTGCTTTACATTTATATATAATTATGGTAGGGTATGAGATATATTTTTGTCTTGCTTCTTTTTTGCTAGTGTGAACATGCCTCTGTTTCTTGTATGTCTGCCATCTTAGACCTCAGTTCACATTGTCTGGTTTTTTGACTTGTTTGCATTTTGTGCAATTTAAGGGTGTGGCATGCCCTTTGTTGAGCTGATTGGTATATATGTAGCTTACCACGGGCCTAGGTGGTCTGGAGTTGGGACCCGGTCCTATTTGTCTACCCTTTTATATGCATTACTTCAACTTTGATATACAGTAAGGTTTTTAATATAGGCAGTATAGGTACCGTCCCAATTTAGGGTCAACTTGCCGCTGGTGGGACGGCTTGTATACTTTTTTTGATCAAAAATAGTTCACTAAGTACCCTATATTTATTATGCAATTTTGCTTTACATTTATATATAATTATGGTAGGGTATGAGATATATTTTTGTCTTCCTTCTTTTTTGCATACATTTTTCTAGGTAAACATGCACACTGCTTTTGAAGGAGCTGGACAGGGATGTAATTTGAGATATCTTGGAGAACTAACCATAGATCTTCGTGGATGCAGGCTTGTGCAAATCCTTATATCTCTACATCACAGAGTCAATTATGTTGAGATCCAGGCTCTGTGGGGGCCATATCATCACTTTCAGGACTCCTTGCTCTTCTTTATGCTAAATATAGTTCTTTATGACATTGACAGTATGTGTTGCTTTTTTCGTCCTGCCACAGAATAAATTTGGAGTCCGAGTCCCTAATGGTATTGTATGAGGGATATATATATGCTTGTATTTCTTAGCATTAAGTAAACCAAGAAATGGGCAAAGTTGAAAATAGGAGACACAATGGCTGACCCAGGAAGCCTAGGGCAGCATATGAAAAACAGAGCATGCTTACTTCCCTTTGAAATCGGAATATATCCAGCAGTGAATCAGCTCAGAATTGACAGCAACTAGAAGGTCCAGTTACATTGATCTATTGTTTTGAGACGTCTACCTCGTAGAAGTGATCTTCATAGAAGAATTATGACCAAAAAACATACTTTTGACATAGAAACAAGTCCAAGTAACCCAACTATGCATGAAAACTTAGGAACTGGAAAGCAGAAAAATGGCAGAAGGTGCTCTGTACTGATCAAAATTTGATATTTATGGTTGCAACAGATGGCCGTTTGATTGTTAAAGGGCCTGAGTGTAGTACAGTAATGCATGTTTGCAGGCAAGAGTGAATCATGTTGGAGGTGGCTTGCTAGTTTGAGGCTGCAATTCAGCAAATGGAGTTGGGAATTTGATCACGATTAACAGTGTTCTCAATGCAAAAACTACAGGAAGATACTAATCCATCATGCAATACCATCAGGAATTGGCTCCAAATTTATTCTGTAGCAGGAAATAACCCCAAACATACAGCCAATGTCATTAACAACTATTTTCAACTGGGGCTATATGGAACGTGTCATGTGACAGTGAAGTGACAGTGACAAATTGCAACATTGCATGTAATAATTTCCTATCATGCGGCATTGCAACTTGTTACATAGTGTAACTGAGAGTCACATATATTTCCAAATGTGCTTGATTTTCAGTTGTTGGTGGCAAGTCACACTTGGTTCACTTGCCATAGACTTCAATATGAGTCGCACACAACTGGAGGAGAACAGCTTGTGGAGAACTGTGAAGATTGTGTGGGAATTATTTCAATATGAAGTGTGCTATTTGATACCTTTAACCCTTTGGAAAATTAACGCTGTAGTCTGTGTGGGATCTTAAGTCCTGGGGAAAGTTGTGACTGAGTAGTTGGGATGCAAAAATTTGAGCCTCATAGTAATTGTATTCATTGGGAAAAAGAAAGGTTGACTTGTCCTGTTAAACAGATAAACTACTGGAAGAGACTGTTTTGCTAAATGGGCACTTGAATCAAGTATTCTCTTCTCTTTTTTGTATAAAGCACTATTGTATTGTATGCTGATATTTGATGCTGAAAAAAATACATGGTGCATGAAGGCCATTATATTTTCCCATCTTTGTGAGCCTAAAGTTGAAATTGAATTATGTGAAATATTATTACTATTTCTGTGCTTAAGTTCTAGAGCCACCAAGAACGAACAGCAAATGAGAGAGTGTGATCCAGCTCACCCACATTGAAGTAGTCAACGAATCCTCGGTTTGGATAAAAAAAAACAGTACATCTGTTTTTTTTATACAAATTTCAAAAACTTTTTTTGGTAGAATTGAACAAAAACAAAAAATCTCAGTACTATAGAAAAAAATATATGCACGTGAGAGCTTTTCCTACATATTTCAGACTCAATCTCAGTCCTTACTTACGAGTAAGGACTGAGATTCAGTCTAAAACATATAGGAAGAGCTCTCATATCATGATTAAGGACTGTGATTCAGTCTGAAACATGTAGGAAAAGCTATCTTATATATATATATATATATATACATATATATATATATATATATATATATACTAGCTATTGAACCACCCGTTCTACGCCCGGGTGGCGAGCATTTTTATTGGTATATGGTCTCCCATGTTGGTATGTACTGCCCCCCTCCTGGTATTTGTGCTGTCCCCACCATCCTATCCCGGTATGCGTGGCACCCCACATCCCCAATCTCGGTATGCGTGGCTCCCCTCATCCCCAATCCCGGTATGTGTGGCTCCCCTCTTCCCCAATCCTGGTATGCGTGGCACCACTCATCCCCAATCCCGGTATGCGTGGCACCCCTCATCCCCAATCCCGGTATGCGTGGCACCCCTCATCCCCAATCCTGGTATGTGTGGTACCCCTCATCCCTATTCTGGTATGCGTGGCACCACTCATCCCCAATCCAATTTTGCTTTACATTTATATATAATTATGGTAGGGTATGAGATATATTTTTGTCTTGCTTCTTTTTTGCTAGTGTGAACATGCCTCTGTTTCTTGTATGTCTGCCATCTTAGACCTCAGTTCACATTGTCTGGTTTTTTGACTTGTTTGCATTTTGTGCAATTTAAGGGTGTGGCATGCCCTTTGTTGAGCTGATTGGTATATATGTAGCTTACCACGGGCCTAGGTGGTCTGGAGTTGGGACCCGGTCCTATTTGTCTACCCTTTTATATGCATTACTTCAACTTTGATATACAGTAAGGTTTTTAATATAGGCAGTATAGGTACCGTCCCAATTTAGGGTCACCTTGCCGCTGGTGGGACGGCTTGTATACTTTTTTTGATCAAAAATAGTTCACTAAGTACCCTATATTTATTATGCAATTTTGCTTTACATTTATATATAATTATGGTAGGGTATGAGATATATTTTTGTCTTCCTTCTTTTTTGCATACATTTTTCTAGGTAAACATGCACACTGCTTTTGAAGGAGCTGGACAGGGATGTAATTTGAGATATCTTGGAGAACTAACCATAGATCTTCGTGGATGCAGGCTTGTGCAAATCCTTATATCTCTACATCACAGAGTCAATTATGTTGAGATCCAGGCTCTGTGGGGGCCATATCATCACTTTCAGGACTCCTTGCTCTTCTTTATGCTAAATATAGTTCTTTATGACATTGACAGTATGTGTTGCTTTTTTCGTCCTGCCACAGAATAAATTTGGAGTCCGAGTCCCTAATGGTATTGTATGAGGGATATATATATGCTTGTATTTCTTAGCATTAAGTAAACCAAGAAATGGGCAAAGTTGAAAATAGGAGACACAATGGCTGACCCAGGAAGCCTAGGGCAGCATATGAAAAACAGAGCATGCTTACTTCCCTTTGAAATCGGAATATATCCAGCAGTGAATCAGCTCAGAATTGACAGCAACTAGAAGGTCCAGTTACATTGATCTATTGTTTTGAGACGTCTACCTCGTAGAAGTGATCTTCATAGAAGAATTATGACCAAAAAACATACTTTTGACATAGAAACAAGTCCAAGTAACCCAACTATGCATGAAAACTTAGGAACTGGAAAGCAGAAAAATGGCAGAAGGTGCTCTGTACTGATCAAAATTTGATATTTATGGTTGCAACAGATGGCCGTTTGATTGTTAAAGGGCCTGAGTGTAGTACAGTAATGCATGTTTGCAGGCAAGAGTGAATCATGTTGGAGGTGGCTTGCTAGTTTGAGGCTGCAATTCAGCAAATGGAGTTGGGAATTTGATCACGATTAACAGTGTTCTCAATGCAAAAACTACAGGAAGATACTAATCCATCATGCAATACCATCAGGAATTGGCTCCAAATTTATTCTGTAGCAGGAAATAACCCCAAACATACAGCCAATGTCATTAACAACTATTTTCAACTGGGGCTATATGGAACGTGTCATGTGACAGTGAAGTGACAGTGACAAATTGCAACATTGCATGTAATAATTTCCTATCATGCGGCATTGCAACTTGTTACATAGTGTAACTGAGAGTCACATATATTTCCAAATGTGCTTGATTTTCAGTTGTTGGTGGCAAGTCACACTTGGTTCACTTGCCATAGACTTCAATATGAGTCGCACACAACTGGAGGAGAACAGCTTGTGGAGAACTGTGAAGATTGTGTGGGAATTATTTCAATATGAAGTGTGCTATTTGATACCTTTAACCCTTTGGAAAATTAACGCTGTAGTCTGTGTGGGATCTTAAGTCCTGGGGAAAGTTGTGACTGAGTAGTTGGGATGCAAAAATTTGAGCCTCATAGTAATTGTATTCATTGGGAAAAAGAAAGGTTGACTTGTCCTGTTAAACAGATAAACTACTGGAAGAGACTGTTTTGCTAAATGGGCACTTGAATCAAGTATTCTCTTCTCTTTTTTGTATAAAGCACTATTGTATTGTATGCTGATATTTGATGCTGAAAAAAATACATGGTGCATGAAGGCCATTATATTTTCCCATCTTTGTGAGCCTAAAGTTGAAATTGAATTATGTGAAATATTATTACTATTTCTGTGCTTAAGTTCTAGAGCCACCAAGAACGAACAGCAAATGAGAGAGTGTGATCCAGCTCACCCACATTGAAGTAGTCAACGAATCCTCGGTTTGGATAAAAAAAAACAGTACATCTGTTTTTTTTATACAAATTTCAAAAACTTTTTTTGGTAGAATTGAACAAAAACAAAAAATCTCAGTACTATAGAAAAAAATATATGCACGTGAGAGCTTTTCCTACATATTTCAGACTCAATCTCAGTCCTTACTTACGAGTAAGGACTGAGATTCAGTCTAAAACATATAGGAAGAGCTCTCATATCATGATTAAGGACTGTGATTCAGTCTGAAACATGTAGGAAAAGCTATCTTATATATATATATATATATATATATATACATATATATATATATATATATATATATATATACTAGCTATTGAACCACCCGTTCTACGCCCGGGTGGCGAGCATTTTTATTGGTATATGGTCTCCCATGTTGGTATGTACTGCCCCCCTCCTGGTATTTGTGCTGTCCCCACCATCCTATCCCGGTATGCGTGGCACCCCACATCCCCAATCTCGGTATGCGTGGCTCCCCTCATCCCCAATCCCGGTATGTGTGGCTCCCCTCTTCCCCAATCCTGGTATGCGTGGCACCACTCATCCCAAATCCCGGTATGCGTGGCACCCCTCATCCCCAATCCCGGTATGCGTGGCACCCCTCATCCCCAATCCTGGTATGTGTGGTACCCCTCATCCCTATTCTGGTATGCGTGGCACCACTCATCCCCAATCCTGGTATGTGTGGCACCCCTCATCCCCAATCCTGGTATGTGTGCACCCCTCACCCCCAATCCCGGTATGCGTGGCACCCCTCATCCCCAATCCTGGTATGCGTGGCACCCCTCATCCCCAATCCTGGTATGTGTGGCACCCCTCATCCCCAATCCTGGTATGCGTGGCACCCCTCATCCCCAATCCCGGTATGCGTGGCACCCCTCATCCCTATTCTGGTATGCGTGGCACCCTTCATCCGCAATCCCGGTATGCTTGACACCCCTCATCCCAAATCCCGGTATGCGTGGCACCCCTCAACCCCAATCCCGGTATGCGTGGCACCCCTCATCCCCAATCCCGGTATGCGTGGCACCCCTCATCCCCAATCCTGGTATGCGTGGCACCCCTCATCCCCAATCCCCGTATGCGTGGCACCCGTCATCCCTATTCTGGCATGTGTGGCACCTTTCATCCCCAATCCTGGTATGCATGGCACCCCTCATCCCCAATCCCGGTGTGTCTGGCACCCCTCATCCCCAATCCCGGTATGCGTGGCACCCCTCATCCTAAATCCCGGTATGTGTGGCACTCCTCATCCCCAATCCCGGTATGCGTGGCACACCTCATCCCCAATTCTGGTATGCGTGGTACCCCTCATCCCCAATCCAAGTATGCGTGGCACCCCTCATCCCCAATCCTGGTATGTGTGGTACCGCTCATACCTATTCTGGTGTGCATGGCACCCCTCATCCCCAATCCCAGTATGCGTGGCACCCCTCATCCCTATTCTGGTATACGTGGCACCTTTCATCCCCAATCCTGGTATGCGTGGCACCCCTCATCCCCAATCCCAGTATGCGTAGCTCCCCTCATCCCCAATCCTGGTATGCGTGGCACCCCTCATCCCCAATCCCCGTATGCGTGGCACCCCTCATCCCTATTCTGGCATGCGTGGCACCTTTCATCCCCAATCCTGTTATGCATGGCACCCCTCATCCCCAATCCCGGTGTGTCTGGCACCCCTCATCCCCAATCCCGGTATGCGTGGCACCCTTCATCCTAAATCCCGGTATGTGTGGCACCCCTCATCCCCAATCCCGGTATGTGTGGCACCCCTCAACCCCAATCCCGGTATGCGTGGCACCCCTCATCCTCAATCCCACTATGCGTGGCACCCCTCATCCCCAATCCTGGTATGCGTGGCACCCCTCATCCCCAATCCCGATAAGCGTGGCACCCCTCATCCCCAATCCCGCTATGCGTGGCACCCCTCATCCCCAATCCTGGTATGCATGGCACCCCTCATCCCCAATCCTGGTATGCCTGGCACCCCTCATCCCCAATCCCGGTATGTGTGGCACCCCTCATCCCTATTCTGGTATGCGTGGCACCTTTCATCCTCAATCCTGGTATACGTGGCACCACTCATCCCCAATCCCGGTATGCGTGGCACCCCTCATCCCTATTCAGGTATGTGTGGCACCTTTCATCCCCAATCCTGGTATGCATGGCACCCCTCATCCCCAATCCCGGTATGCGTGGCACCTCTCATCCCTATTCTGGTATGCGTGGCACCCCTCATCCCCAATCCCAGTATGCGTGGCTTCCCTCATCCCCAATCCTGGCATGCGTGGCACCCCTCATCCCCAATCCCGGTATGCATGGCACCCCTCATCCCCAATCCCGGTATGCGTGGCACCCCTCATCCCCAATCCCGGTATGCTTGGCTCCCCTCATCCCCAATGCCATTATATGTGGCACCCCTCATCCCCAATCCCGGTATGCGTGGCACCCCTCATCCCCAATCCCGGTATGCTTGGCACCCCTCATCCCTATTCTGGAATGCGTGGCACCCCACATCCCTATTCTGGTATGCGTGGCACCTTTCATCCCCAATCCTGGTATGCATGGCACCCCTCATCCCCAATCCCGGTATGCGTGGCAGCCCCCATTCCCTATTCTGGTATGCGTGGCACCTTTCATCCCCAATCCTGGTATGCGTGGCACCCCTCATCCCCAATCCTGGTATGCGTGTCACCCCTCATCCCCAATCCTGGTATGCGTGGCACCCCTCATCCCCAATCCTGGTATGCGTGGCCCCCCTCATCCCCAATCCCGGTATGCGTGGCTCCCCTCATCGCGAATCCCATTGTGCGTGGCACCCCTCATCCCCAATCCCGGTATGCGTGGCACCCCTCATCCCCAATCCCGGTATGCGTGTCACTCCTCATCCTCAATCCCGGTATAAGTGGCTCCCCTCATCCCCAATAATGGTATGCGTGGCTCCCCTCATCCCCATTCTGGTATGCGTGTCACCCCTCATCCCCAATCTCGGTTTGCGTGTCTCCTCTCATCCCCAATCCCGGTATGCGTGTCACCCCTCATCCCCAATCCCAGTAGGCGTGGCACCTCTCATCCCCAATCCTGGTATGCATGTCACCCCTCATCCCCAATCCCGGTATGCGTGTCACCCCTCATCCCTTTTTTGATATGCGTGGCACCCTTCATCCCCAATCCTGGTATGCGTGGCACCCCTCATCCCCAATCCTGGTATGCGTGGCACCAATCATCCCCAATCCTGGTATGCGTGGCACCCCTCATCCCCAATCCTGGTATGCGTGGCACCCCTCATCCCCAATCCTGGTATGCGTGGCACCCCTCATCCCTATTCAGGTATGCGTGGCACCCCTCATCCCTATTCTGGTATGCATGGCACCCCTCATTCCCAATCCTGGTATGCATGGCACCCCTCATCCCCAATCCTGGAATGTATGTCACCCCTCATCCCCAATCCCGGTATGCGTGTCACCCCTCATCCCTATTTTGGTATGCTTGGCACCCCTCATCCTCAATCCCGGTATGCGTGTAACCCCTCACCCCTATTTTGGTATGCGTGGCTCCCCTTACCCCCAATCCTGGTATGCGTGGCACCCCTCATCCCCAATCCTGGTATGCGTGGCACCCCTCATCCCCAATCCTGGTATGCGTGGCACCCCTCATCCCTATTCTGGTATGCGTTGCACCCCTCATCCCCAATCCTGGTATGCGTGGCACCCCTCATCGCCAATCCTGGTATGCGTGTCACCCCTCATCCCCAATCTCAGTATGCGTGGCACCCCTCATCCCTATTCTGTCATGCATGGCTCCCCTCATCCCTATTCTGGTATGCATGGCTCCCCTATTCCCGGTATGTGTAGCACCCCTCACCCCCCCCACTGTACACACATCCCCCAATAAATAAACAGTTATACTCACCTTTTTTTTCTGTACTCCAGCGTTGCTGCGTCCTCTTCTGCCGGAGGCCGGGGGAGGAGTGCGGCGACACAGCACCGCGCTGTCCGGCCCCATTTTGCTGAAGACACACTGTAAATGTGTCTTCAGAAAAATGGCGCCGGATAGCGCTATGCGCATGCGCCGATCCAGCGTCTCACTCCGCCCCCAGTCTCCGCTGAAGAGAGTCGCCGCGGCAATGCTCTTCCCGGTCAGGTAAGTATGGCGCCGGAGATCGCAGTGTGCGTTCAGTGCCTACGCATACCACGCGATCTCCGGCTCCATTCACCACCTCTTACCTGTAACTGCTGGATGCGGTCTTCTGTCTGGAGCCAGACTGCGCGTCACGCATGCGCAGTCTATCGAGGCTTCGGACAGAGACCCGCATCCCCGGTTGTATTATATATATATATATATATATATATAAAAATATGGATTTATATATACACTTTGTTACAAATTATTATGCAAATAATATTTTCTCAGATTTTCCCAAATTACCTATATGAATTGCAGTCATGGTAACTTTCAGCTTTAATTGTTTTGCATGAGGACAGAATACCCTCCCAAAGCTGTTGCTTAGATGTAAACTGCCTCCCGCCATCATAGACACTCCTTTTGATGATGCTTCAGAGGTTCTCAGTGGGGTTGAGGTCAGGGGAGCATGGGTGCCACACCATAAGTTTGTCCCCTTTTTATGCCCATAGCAGCCAGAGATGCAGATGTGTTATGTGCAGCATGAGACGGGGCATTATCATGCATGAAAATGATCTTGCTGCGGAATACACGGCTCTTCTTCTTGAACCATGGAAGGAAGTGCTGTTTGAGAAACTCAACATACATTATGGAGTTCATCTTTACCCCTTCATGGATCCTAAAAGGGCCGACAATCTCTCTCCCCATGATTTCAGCCCAAAACATGACTCCACCTCCTCCTTGTTAGCGCCGTAGCCGTGTTTGCATGGGGTGTCCATCAACCAGCCATCCTCCACTCCATCCATCTGGACCATCGAGATCATTTCATGCATGATAATGCCCCGTCTCATGCTGCACATAACACATCTGAATCTCTGGCTGCTATGGGCATAAAAGGGGACAAACTTATGGTGTGGCACCCAAGGGCCAACAAGTGCTAAGCATCTCTGGGAACTCCTTCGAGATTGTTGGAAGAACATTTCCGATGACTACCTCTTGAAGCTCATCAAGAGAATGCCAAGAGTGTGCAAAGCAGTCATCAAAGCAAAAGGTGGCTACTTTGAAGAACCTAGAATATAAGACATATTTTCAGTTGTTTCACACTTTTTTGTTAAGTATATAATAGTGTTGAGCCACCCCCGTAGTGTTCGAGTTCGGTTCGGTTCGTCGAACACCCGTGTGTTCGCCGAACTGTTCGTCGAACTGTTCGTCGAACACCTTCGAACACCGTTAAAACCAATGGCAGGCAAACAAAAACACATAGAAACACATAGAAAACACCTTCAAAGGTGTCCAAAAGCTGACAAACTGCTCAGAAGACATAACTAACACATGGAAAAGTGACAAGTACATATAGTCATGCGAAAATAAAAGAGGTGGAGGAGTAAAAGGAGGGGGAGACACAGATATAGGCATGTCATGCCCTTCTAAAATCCAAAAAGTGAGAAGCCGACACGGCCAGTCCGCTCCTGCCCGTGCCACCTCCGTGTCGCCGGGTTTGTGAACCCTGATGGCCAGCCCCCCTCTCCCAATACTGGTGCCTGTCCGCTGGTGGGTTGAGCGAGCCCCCCTGTGGTGGAGGCAGCTCTAAGCTTTTTAATTTAAATTGTCTCTCTAATTTGAATGAATACACTTTAAATCCATTTACAAGGATCTATTGGAGGGCAAATCTCATGCCAGCAGCCGCGTAATTCCAGCTCCAGTAGCGTCCACTAAAGCTGCTGCAGTTAAAAAGCTTTTATAAGGATCGAGCTCTGCTGTCCACCGCAAGGCATCCTACTGCCAGTCCCAGCCCCTATACCTTGGGGTGCCTCCTGATGCTCTTCACTGAGTATCCCGTGGTCCCGAAGCATTTCCTTTGAAAAAATGAAGTGTCCAAACTACAGGTGGTGTAGCTTGCTTAACAGCCGGGATAATCCGCTGACTAGCAGACCCTGCTACTAGGCACAAAGTATTTCCTGGGCTAGATGCAGTTTAAAATTTGTAATTAGATACTCTCGTTGGATGCTGAGAAAGCATTCCATAGAGTCTCCTGGCACGCCATATATGATTCTCTTAAAAAGCTTGGGGTAGGGGTCTAGGGGACCCTTTTATAGCCAAAATCACGGCCCTGTATCGCAATACGTCACCTAGGCTGAAGATAAATGGAACTGTAGCACCCTGAGGGCTCGGTTGCTACAGAGGTATTGCACCTCACCCAGAGGTGTGATATCTCACTCTCAGGTAAGGATGTAGTGTGGATCAGGACCCGACACCTGCATGAGATGGGCACGACAGTCCCTGTCCCTGGCTGGAGTGGGGGGAGGGAACACTGAGGAAGGGGAACCCTGTAGTGCAGGAGCAGGGAGGAAGCAGTTCCTGGGTGCATTGAGAAGGGAGTATAAAAGGTGGGCACCATCTTAGTTCAGTGCAGAGAAGTCTGAGCAGAAGTGGCAGGGAGCAGGGGCTCTGCATGAGCTCTGCTCCGGAGGCGGCCTAGTAACAGAGGCCCAGGCCTGGAAGAGGGAGAAGGAAGGAAGAGGAGTGGAGAAGGCTCCAGGAATGAGGAACGAAGGGATATCAGGGGTGCGGACGGGCGAGTCACCACCGCACGCCAGAATCCACCTGCGTGGAGGGGTCAGGCCAAAGGGGGAGACCGGTCCCCGAAACTAGTGGAGGTAGGAAACGACCCTCAGCTAGAAACAGGAGGCTGTGACATTTTATGTGGCGCAACCCCTCGCTACACCCGCTAGGAAGGCACCACATAGGGTCAGGGAAACTGGCGCCAAGTTTACCAAGAGGAGGCCCGAGGCAGCCGGACAGAAGGGTTGGTAAGAAAGGCCAGACAAAGGACACACAAAGGGGGTCCTGTGAAGCACTCCAAAGTTATCTGGGAGTTGTCTGAGCCCCTCACCTGGTGAGCACAGTACGACGTGGGCAGCCGTTACCTGCAGACGTGGTCTGGATAATAAGAACTGTGAGTAAAGGCCCTGGACTGCATCACTGACTCCGTGTCATTACTGCTGCTGCCCTGCACCATCAACCCCATCCTCCGCATACACTGCCCTGAGGCTATACTCCTCCCGTGGGGAGTTATGCTACGCTCTGCTGCACCCACAACACCAGCCTCAGCGGTCTGCCCTGGAGCGGCGGTTCACTCTGACCGCAATCCACGGGTGGCGTAGTCGGACATTTAAACATCAAAACCATATAAATAGTTCCACCACTGGTTTGACCACCCTGAGCCACGGAACCGGGTTGCCGCCACGGAGACTACAACCACCAGCATCCACCAAAAAGGGTCCGGCTCCGGGTGTCCCAAGGCCCAGGGGGCGCGTCAGAACATTTTCATCACCTTTCGCAATCACCAATGGGACAAGGCAGGGATGTTCTCTGTCCCCTCTCTTATACATCCTAGTGACGGAGCACCTGCTCTCATCAATTCGCCATAACCCCAATATTAGGTGGATTGAGGTGGGAGGCACCGAGTACAAGTGCTCTCTATTTGCTGATGATGTCCTAGTATATATCACTCAATCACATATATCCATCCATGCTGTTATGGCTGAAATAGATCACTTTGTTACATGGTCAAATTTTAAAATCAATGCAGCGAAGTCTGAGGCCCTAGATGTCTCCCTCCCCAAATCCATATAGGATTCCATCCAGTCCAACTTTCCCTTTGCCTGGCCCTCACAGGGTATGAAATACTTAGGAATTCCTATTCATAGAGACCTCTCCCATCTATGTTATCTTAATTTTGGGCCCTTTATTGAACAACTCCATACAGACCACGGTTGGCAAGTTAGAACTGTAAGATTCACTACGTGAACCACTGGTGTTTTGTGGAAAAGCACATGTACACTGTGTTCCAAATTATTATGCAAAAAGTGTTTAGGAGTGATAAGGGAAGAATTTGTTTGTTTGTCAGTTAAACTCATTGATGGTGATGTGTGTCAGGGCTCTTTATATCACTGTAAGCAATTGCAGACACCAGTGCTAATTAGTTTGGCAGGTGTGTCCAATGAAAGGCAAGACTACTTAAGAAGGCTCTCTCACATTATTCAGCAGCCTACATTTTCTGCCAAAATGGGAAAGAAAAAGGATGTGTCGGCTGCTGAGAAGCAACAAATTGTGGAGTGTTTATTTCTAGGCATGACTACAATCAACATTGTGCGATGATCAGGATGAAGTGTCTTGGCAATCAAGAAGTATGTAGCTGATTCACAGTACACACGTGTGCGTGCTGATAAGGGCAAATTGAGGACTCTTTCCTACAGGCAATTACGTCAGGTTGAAAAAGCAGCGGCAAAAAAGCCTTGTCATAGCAGCAGACAAGTTTTTGAAGCTGCTTGTGCCTCCAACGTCCCCCGAACAACAAGATGCAGGGTCCTTCAGAGGTTTGCAGCTGTGCATACGCCATCCTGTCGACCTCCTCTATCCACTTCACACAAGCAGAAACGGCTCCAGTGGGCCAAACATTACATGAAGACTGATTTCAAAACTGTTTTGTTCACGGATGAGTGCCGTGCAGCGCTCGATGGTCCAGATGGATGAAGTGGAGGATGGCTGGTTGATGGACACCCCACGCAAACACGGCTACAGCGCCAACAAGGAGGAGGTGGAGTAATGTTTTGGGCTGGAATCATGGGGAGAGAGATTGTCGGCCCCTTTAGGATCCCTGAAGGCGCTAAAGATGAACTCCATAATGTATGTGGATTTTCTCAAACAGCACTTCCTGCCATGGTTCAAGAAGAAGAACCGTGTATTTCACAGCAAGATCATTTTTCTGCATGATAATGCACCATCTCATGCTGCACATAAAACATCTGCATCTCTGGCTGATATGGGCATAAAAGGGGACAAACTTATGGTGTGACCCATATGCTCCCCTGACCTCTACCCCATTCAGAACCTTTGGAGCATCATTAAAAGGAGTGTCTATGATGGGGGGAGGCAGTTCACATCTAAGCAACAGCTCTGGGAGGGTATTCTGTCCTCATGCAAAACAAATGAAGCAGAAACCATCCAAAACCTGACAAATTCAATGGACGAGAGAGTTCAGAAGCTCCTTTCGAACAAGGGGTCCTATGTGAAAATGTAACATCATCTAGAATAAAGTTTTGAGTTGAAAACTGTTTGATTTCAGTTTCTAACAACCTGCTAATGCTTATAATTTCAAAAATGACCATTTTTTTGGTCTTTATTAAAATGAAAAGGTTGATCGAAAAGTTTGGGGGATCTAAGAGTGTGGCAACCCAATAGTCATGATTACTTCGAATTCTGACAATATGAGGGTCATGCTGCAGGTAGTGCAGCAAGAAGGCACTTATGTGTCTTGTGCATCTCGGAGCCCCAAAATTATTTTCCGGGCTAGATGCAGCTAAAAATTATTTTTAATTTTAAATCTGGTGGAGCTTATTATAGATGGCCTAATAGGATCAGTGCTGCACACTGCTACAAAGCCCAAATTATTTTCCAGTCAAGATACAGATAAACATGATTAGTAATTTGAAAGCTTAAAATGGTTGGTAGGGTGATTTTAAACAATCATCAAGCTTTTACTCTCCCCAGGATGACACAGGGGTAGAAAAGTCGTTTCGGATCCATGATTTGTTCATCATTATGAACGTGAGTCTGTCTACATTATCAGTGGAGAGCCGCGTGCGCTTATCTGTCAGCACACCACCAGCAGCGCTGAACACACGTTCAGACAGAACGCTGGCTGCGGGGCATGACAAGATCTCCAAGGCGTAAGTGGCTAACTCCGGCCATTTATCCAGATTGGAAGCCCAAAAAGAGCAAGGGTCCAGTGACACAGTCGTGGCTTCAATGTTTACTTGGAGATACTCCTGTACCATCGTCTCTAGGCGTTGACTATGTGTCAGACTTCTTGTCTCCTGTGGCCTTGCAAAGGATGGGCTAAAAAAGTGGTGAAATGATTCCGCAAAATTGATGTTACCAGCAGATACTGTGGTTCTGTTACGGTTTGAGTGCTGAACACTTGACGGTCCCACGGTTGGCAAGTTGGAACTGTGAGATTCACTACGTGCACCACTGGTATTTTGTGGAAAAGCACATGTAAGATTCTGCAACAGTCTCTGCTGATACTCCTGCATGCGTGCATCCCTTTCTATGGCAGGAATAATTTCTGCAAATTTACTTTTGTACCGGGGATCTAACAGTGTGGCAACCCAGTAGTCAGGATTATTTCTAATTCTCACAATTCGAGGGTCATGTTGCAGGTAGTGCAGCAAGAAGGAACTCATGTGTGTTGCGCATCCAGGAGCACCAAGTCCCTGTTGTGTTGGTGGCGAGGTAACAATCATGCTTCCTTCCTCTGTCCTCTCCCCCCAACCTCGCACAACAGAAATGTGATCAAGGTCTCCCTCATCTGATGAGTCTTCCATCAGTTCGTCCTCCACTTCTTCCTGGGCTCCTGCACCTTCCTCACTAGTTTGGCTGCTACCATGCGCCCTGGTAAAACCATCTCCCCCACCCTCACATGCCTGCCGCCTTGGTGCTGCCGACCGTCTGGACCTTGCAGATGTTAGCCCTTCCGCATACAACTCCTCCTCCTCTACTTCCTCCACCTCCTCTTGTGCCACCACCTGACTCCGAATTCTGTTTAACATGTGCTCCAGCATGTAAATCACCGGAATAGTCATGCTGATAATGGCATCGTCAGCACTAAACATCTTCGACGCCATTTCAAAACTGTGCAGAAGGGTGCATAGGTCCCTGATCTGAGACCACTCCTCCAGCGTGATTTGCCCCACCTCTGAATCTCGTTGGCCCAGGCTATACGTCAGAACGTATTGCACCAGGGCTTGTCGGTGCTGCCACAGTCGCTGCAACATGTGCAGAGTTGAATTCCACCTGGTAGGCACATCGCATTTTAGCCGGTGAAGTGGCAGGCCCAACGACTTCTGTAGAGATGTAAGTCGCTGAGCTGCGGGATGCGAACGGCGGAAGTGAGCACACAGCGACCGTGCCCTCTGCAGAAGGCCATCTAGTCTGGGATAGTGGGCTAAAAATTGCTGGACAACCAGGTTCAACACGTGAGCCATACAAGGCACGTGTGTGACATTGCCCCGGCGAAGGGCCGCACCCAGGTTTGCAGCATTGTCGCACACGGCCTTCCCTGGTTTCAGGTCCAGTGGAGACAACCATTCATGAAATTGGTTCTCCAGAGCTGACCACAACTCCTCAGCTGTGTGACTCACATTTCCCAGACATTTCAATGTAAAAACCGCCTGATGACGTTGAGCCCTACTGCCAGCATAGTAAGGAGGTGTGCAGGATCCCTTCTGCGCAGTTAGAAAGCTTGTGGCATGACCAGACATTCTTTGGGTGCAGGTGGAAGACCGAGATGAGGTTGAGGAGGCAGAAGCAGTGGAGGAACTTTGACATAAAGAGGATTGACGCACAACTCGTGGGGACGGCAAGACTTGGACAGCAGCCCCTTGTCCTGCTGTCACCATAGTTACCCAGTGCCCAGTCAGCGACATGTAACGCCCCTGTCCATGCCTACTCGTCCAAGTGTCTGTGGTGAAATGCACCCTGTCACACACAGAGTTTCTCAAAGAAGCGGTGATGTTGTGTGCGACATGCTGGTGGAGTGCAGGCACACCTTTCTTTGAGAAGTAGTGCCGACTGGGCATCTGGTACTGGGGCACTGCGACGGACATAAGGTCTCGAAAATCTTCTGTGTCCACCAGGCGGAAAGGCAGCATTTCTGTAGCCAAGAGCTTGCAGATGGTGAAATTCAACCTCTTAGATTTCTCATGGCTAGGAGGAAATGGTCTTTTACTTGTCCACATCTGAGGGACCGAGGGCTGGCTATTGTGCTTAGACGGGGTTGATAAGGGTGTCCCCGGCAAACTGCCGGTCTGTGAGGAAGATGCAGGCGGACATGTTAGGTTGCCTTGATCCAAAGGTGGTGCTATCGATGTCGGACAGCGCTCAACACCAGCTGCTGTTACGACCTCCAAAGAAAATGATGACCTGCCAATCACGCTGGCTGTTGCGGGTAAAGAGGTGGCAGGTCTGCGCCCCAAAACAGGTGTGACTGCTGTCCCCCCAGTCACAGAGGATGAAGAGGCCGCGGATGCACAAGATATGGCAGACGGTGGTTGGCCCGGCCGGCTAGGCCGCATTGTAGCACACTGAGCTTCCCACTGCAACTTATGCTTCATGTCCATGTGCCGGTTCATGCATGAAGTACTCAAACTATGTATTTTTTGGCCTCTACTTAGCTTTTGCTGACAAATGTTACAGATAACACGAGTTGGGTCATCTTTATCGATCTGAAAAAATGCCCAGGCTATGCAAGGCTTAGCACCCATGCGACCTGAAGAGCCACCACGACTTGTGGTGAGAGGCAGAGTTGTGTTTGAGGATGCAGTTGTTGACGTGCTTCCAGTACTACGTCTCTGTCCAGGAAGGCGCAACCTGACCTCGTCGTCACTAGCATCTTCCTCCACCTCCTCTGCTGACCTCATCTCTTGGCTGACTGTGGGTTGACAGTAAGTGGGATCTCCAACCTCATCATCATCACCCTGTGTGTTATCACACCCGTCGTCCTCAGAGCCAACCTGTTCCTGCCCTGACAAAAAACTAAAGTTGTCGCTCCAATCAGGTATTTGAGTCTTATCATCGTCTTCCTCATTGTCTCCACCAACAGGAGTTACAGTTTGGGAATGAGGGTCTACATTATGGTCAGAACCTTCTGCGTCTGGTCCTGGATCCGACTCATAAAGATTCTGGGCATCAGTGCAGATCATTTCCTCGTCTGGATTCACAGAAGCGCTGGAGTCGACCTCTGATTCCCAGGCTATAGTATGAGTAAACAGCTCTGCAGACTCAACCATCTGTTCTACCTCATACTCAGACGGGCAGCTGGAGATTTGGGAGCTGTGAGGAAGCAAGTGCGATTTGGGTGACACCTTTGAGGCCTGGAGTATTTGTGATGTTGAAGTTGATGTGGAGGAGAGCCCACTTAAAGGAGCACTTGATATCCGTTGAAGCACCTGCTGTTTTTGTGCCTCATCTGGAATTTGTAGCGATTGGCGTGGCCGTAAGAAAGGGATCTTATCACATTGTCCACTAAAAGAAGTAGACATTTTAGTTTGGCTGGAAGATGGTCTTTCTTCTGCAGATGTTACTGTTGCTTTAACACCTACCCCACGGACACAACCTTTTTTCCCCTTCCCAACACGCCTATTCCCCTTTCCACCAGCAGCAGGCCTTTTTCCACTCATTTTGGTGGTTAACTAATTCACAACTCTGGAGTTGTTTGCACAAAAAAAACAATGGATGGTAAGCGAGCAGAGCTGAGTGGCCAAACTGTGGTATTAGGCCAAAACTATTGGCTGGGTTAGATGCAGAAAAAAATATATTCAGTTTGCAACCTGATGGAGGTCAGTATAGATGGACTAATACAACAAGTCCCACACACAGCGAGAAGCAAAATATTTTTTCAGAGGTAGATGCAGAAAAAAATATATTCAGTTTGCAACCTGATGGAGGTCAGTATAGATGGACTAATACAACAAGTCCCACACACAGCTAGAAGCCCAATATTTTTTCAGAGGTAGATGCAGAAAAAAATATATTCAGTTTGCAACCTGATGGAGGTCAGTATAGATGGACTAATACAACAAGTCCCACACACAGCTAGAAGCCCAAATATTTTTTCAGAGGTAGATGCAGAAAAAAATATATTCAGTTTGCAACCTGATGGAGGTCAGTATAGATGGACTAATACAACAAGTCCCACACACAGCTAGAAGCCCAAATATTTTTTCAGAGGTACTGTAGATGCAGATAAAAATTAGTTTTAATTTGCAACCTGATGGAGGTCAGTATAGATGGACTAATACAACAAGTCCCATACACAGCTAGAAGCCCAATATTTTTTCAGAGGTAGATGCAGAAAAAAATATATTCAGTTTGCAACCTGATGGAGGTCAGTATAGATGGACTAATACAACAAGTCCCACACACAGCTAGAAGCCCAATATTTTTTCAGAGGTAGATGCAGAAAAAAATATATTCAGTTTGCAACCTGATGGAGGTCAGTATAGATGGACTAATACAACAAGTCCCACACACAGCTAGAAGCCCAAATATTTTTTCAGAGGTACTGTGGATGCAGATAAAAATTATTTTTAATTTGCAACCTGATGGAGGTCAGTATAGATGGACTAATACAACAAGTCCCACACACAGCTAGAAGCCCAAATATTTTTTCAGAGGTACTGTAGATGCAGATAAAAATTAGTTTTAATTTGCAACCTGATGGAGGTCAGTATAGATGGACTAATAGAGAAAGTCCGACACACTGCTAGAAGGCCAAATATTTTTTCAGAGCTAGATGCAGAAAAAAATTATATTCAGTTTGCAACCTGATGGAGGTCAGTATAGATGGATTAATAGAACAAGACCCACACACAGCTAGAAGCCCAATATTTTTTCAGAGGTAGATGCAGAAAAAAATATATTCAGTTTGCAACCTGATGGAGGTCAGTATTAGAGATGAGCGGTGTTCGACTAGAACTGTTAGCCAATCTCAAATTCGAGCTGTTTTGGGCGGTGTTCGAGTTGTTCGACGAACCCGAACGATTTGCAAAAAATTCGGCTGTTCGAGGTTATGTTCGATAACTGTTCGTGCACCAAAAGCGTGTCCTGCATGTCTGGCGCTATTTAGAGCACCAATCATGCAGGGATTGTCTGCCACTCACTGTAATGCCACAGCCATGGTGGTTGTGGCATTACAGTGATTGCCCAAATCGATGGGAACAGTGCCAACAGTGAAACATGAAAAGCCGGCAATTCAGCAGCGGCATACACCGGTACCCGACAATTTAGAATAGAAAGAATAGAGCTTCACACATAGATTAGATAGATATAAACATGTCAGTCACATATATAAGAAGTACAGTGAAAGTGCTGCTTACTGTACTTGTCATTTAGCGTAAAGGATTTATCAAAAAAAATAATAGTGTTTTCATGCACCGTCTCTTTAAAAAAGCCGGCCGGCAATTCAGCATCTGTACCCGACAATTTATAACAGACAGAATAGAGCATCATACATAGATTAGATAGATAGAAACATGTCAGTCACATATATATGAAGTACAGTGATAGTGTTGGTTACTGTACTTGTCATTTAGTATTAAAACAAAGGATTTATTATTAAAAAAATTGGCGTGGGGTTCCCCTTAATTTTAGGCTCTAGCGGAGGTTAAGCAGACGGCTGGGGCAGATGTTTGAAGCCTGGGAAGGGGGTAATACCCACGGAGCTTCCCAGGCTACTAATATCAGCCCCCAGCTGAATACATAGCCTTTACTAGCTATTAAAATGGGGGACCCCCCCAAAAAAATGACGTGGGGTCCCCCCTAATTTAATAGCTAGCAAAGGCTAGGCAGACAGCTGGGGGCTGATATTAATAGCCCAGGAAGGGAGCCATGAATATTGGCCCCCTCCCAGGCTAGAAACACCAGCCGTCAGCCGCCCCAGAAATGGCGCATTCATAGGATGCGCCAATTCTGGCACTTAGCCTCGCTCTTCCACGCTGCCCTGGTGCGGTGGCAGGGGGTAATAGGGTTGGGGTTGATGTCAGCTTATAATGCCAGCTGACATCAAGCCCAGGTTAGTAATGGAGAGGCGTCTATAAGACACCCCCATTACTAACCCCATAGTCAAAGTTAAAAAAAACACAAACACCCAGAATAAAGTCCTTTAATTGAAATAAAGACACAATCCTTTATTGTTCTAAATTAAACCATACTTACCGTCACGCCCATTCCAGCTGAAGCCAACGATCTCCTGCAATAAAAGAAAAATAATAAAGCAACCTCATCCTTACCTTTCCATGGTTCCCACGACAGCTTCAGCTCTGCTACATCGAGATAACAGGCTGGACCGCAGCAGAACGCTGCCATCCAGCCTGTCATCCCGCAGACACTGAGAAGCGCAGGCTTGCTTGCGCTGCTCAGCGTCTCTCTGTGACGACATCCAGATGAGCCGAGTTCATGTCCAATGAACTCGGCTCACCTCATGCACGTCACTGACAGCGTGGGAAAATTCTCACGCTGAAGCGGTTAGTGCAGGAGAATTCTCCCACGCTGTCAGTGACTTGCATAAGGTGAGCTCATGTCCAATGAACTCAGCTCACCTCCTGCACGTCACTGACAGCGTGGGAGAATTCTCCTGCACTCAGCGCTTCAGCGTGAGAATTCTCCCACGCTGAAGCGCTGAGTGCAGGAGAATTTTCCCACGCTGTCAGTGACGTGCATAAGGTGAGCTCATGTCCAATGAACTCAGCTCACCTCCTGCACGTCACTGACAGCGTGGGAGAATTCTCCTGCACTCAGCGCTTCAGTGTGAGAATTCTCCCACGCTGAAGCGCTGAGTGCAGGAGAATTTTCCTACGCTGTCAGTGACGTGCATGAGGTGAGCCGAGTTCATTGGACATTAACTCGGCTCATCTGGATGCCCTCACAGAGAGACACTGTGGAGCGCAAGCAAGCCTGCGCTTCTCAGTGTCTGCGGGATGACAGGCTGGATGGCAGCGTTCTGCTGCGGTCCAGCCTGTCATCTCGATGTAGCAGAGCTGAAGCTGTCATGGGAACCATGGAAAGGTAAGGATGATGTTGCTTTATTATTTTTCTTTTATTTCAGGAGATCGTTGGCTTCAGCTGGAATGGGCGTGATGGTAAGTATGGTTTAATTTAGAACAATAAAGAAATGTGTGTTTATTTCAATTAAAGGACTTTTTTCTGGGTGTTGTGTTTTTTTTAAATACTTTACTAGAAATTCATGGTGGTCATGTCTAATATTGGCGTGACCCCATGAATTTCGGGCTTAGGGCCAGCTGATAATGCCAAGCTGGCCCTAACCCCTTTATTACCCAGTGAGCCACCGCATCAGGGCCCTGGATGAGTTGGGTACAGCGCCAGAAGATGGCGCTTCTATGAACGCGCCATTTTCCGGGGTGGCTGCGGACTGCAATTTGCAGCGGGGGGGGCCCAGAAAGCTTGGGCCTCCCTGCGCTGCAGATTCCAGCCCCCAGCTGCCTAGTTGTACCTGGCTGGACACAAAAACAGGGCGAAGCCCCACGTCAATTTTCTTTAAATTATTTCATGAAATAATTAAGAAAAAAAGGGCTTCCCTATATTGTTGTGTCCGGCCAGGTACAAATAGGCAGCTGGTGGTTGGGGGCAGCCCGTTCCTGCCTGCTGTACCTGGCTGGACACAAATATAGTGCGAAGCCCCACGTCAATTTTTTTTAAATTATTTCATGAATTTCCTGAAATAATTTAAAAAAATTGAAGTGGGGCTTCGCACTATATTTGTGTCCAGCCAGGTACAGCAGGCAGGAACGGGCTGCCCCCAACCACAAGCTGCCTATTTGTACCTGGCCGGACACAACAATATAGGGAAGGCCTTTTTTTCTTAATTATTTCATGAAATTCATGAAATAATTAAAAAAAAAGTACGTGGGGCTTCGCCCTATTTTTGTGTCCAGCCAGGTACAACTAGGCAGCTGGGGGCTGGAATCTGCAGCGCAGGGAGGCCCAAGCTTTCTGGACCCCCCCCCGCTACAAATTGCAGTCCGCAGCCACCCCGGAAAATGGCGCGTTCATAGAAGCGCCATCTTCTGGCGCTGTACCCAACTCATCCAGGGCCCTGGTGCGGTGGCTCACTGGGTAATAAAGGGGTTAGGGCCAGCTTGGTATTATCAGCTGGCCCCAAGCCCAAAATTCATGGGGTCACGCCAGTATTAGACATGACCGCCATGAATTTCTAGTAAAGTATTTAAAAAAAACACAACACCCAGAATAAAGTCCTTTAATTGAAATAAAGACACAATTCTTTATTGTTCTAAATTAAACCATACTTACCATCACGCCATTCCAGCTGAAGCCAACGATCTCCTGAAATAAAAGAAAAATAATAAAGCAACATCATCCTTACCTTTCCATGGTTCCCATGACAGCTTCACCTCTGCTACATCGAGATGACAGGCTGGACCGCAGCAGAACGCTGCCATCCAGCCTGTCATCCCGCAGACACTGAGAAGCGCAGGCATGCTTGCGCTCCTCACTGTCTCGCTGTGACGGCATCCAGATGAGCCGAGTTCATGTCCAATGAACTCGGCTCACCTCATGCACGTCACTGACAGCGTGGGAAAATTCTCCTGCAATCAGCGCTTCAGCGTGAGAATTTTCCCACGCTGTCAGTGACGTGCATGAGGTGAGCCGAGTTCATTGGACATGAACTCGGCTCATCTGGATGTCGTCACAGAGAGACGCTGAGCAGCGCAAGCATGCCTGCGCTTCTCAGTGTCTGCGGGATGACAGGCTGGATGGCGGCGTTCTGCTGCGGTCCAGCCTGTCATCTCGATGTAGCAGAGCTGAAGCTGTCGTGGGAACCATGGAAAGGTAAGGATGAGGTTGCTTTATTATTTTTCTTTTATTGCAGGAGATCGTTGGCTTCAGCTGGAATGGGCGTGATGGTAGGTATGGTTTAATTTAGAACAATAAAGGATTGTGTCTTTATTTCAATTAAAGGACTTTATTCTGGGTGTTTGTGTTTTTTTTAACTTTGACTATGGGGTTAGTAATGGGGGTGTCTTATAGACGCCTCTCCATTACTAACCTGAGTTTGATGTCAGCTGGCATTATAAGCTGACATCAACCCCAACCCTATTACCCCACTGCCACCGCACCAGGGCAGCGTGGAAGAGCGAGGCTAAGTGCCAGAATTGGCGCATCCTATGAATGCGCCATTTCTGGGGCGGCTGACGGCTGGTGTTTCTAGCCTGGGAGGGGGCCAATATTCATGGCTCCCTTCCTGGGCTATTAATATCAGCCCCCAGCTGTCTGCCTAGCCTTTGCTAGCTATTAAATTAGGGGGGACCCCACGTCATTTTTTGGGGGGGTCCTCCATTTTAATAGCTAGTAAAGGCTAGGTATTCAGCTGGGGGCTGATATTAGTAGCCTGGGAAGCTCCGTGGGTATTACCCCCTTCCCAGGCTTCAAACATCTGCCCCAGCCGTCTGCTTAACCTCCGCTAGAGCCTAAAATTAAGGGGAACCCCACGCCAATTTTTTTAATAATAAATCCTTTATTTTAATACTAAATGACAAGTACAGTAACCAACACTATCACTGTACTTCATATATATGTGACTGACATGTTTCTATCTATCTAATCTATGTGTGATGCTCTATCTTTCTGTTATAAATTGTCGGGTACCGATGCTGAATTGCCGGCTGGCTTTTTTAAAGAGACGGTGCATGAAAACACTATTATTTTTTTAAATAAATCCTTTACACTAAATGACAAGTACAGTAAGCAACACTGTCACTGTACTTCATATATATGTGACTGACATGTTTCTATCTATCTAATCTATGTGTGATGCTCTATTCCTTCTTGTCTAAATTGTCGGGTACCGGTGTATGCCGCTGCTGAATTTGCCGGCCGGCTTTTTTAAACAGAGTGTCTTCTGAGCAGTTTGTCAGCTTTTGGACACCTTTGAAGGTGTTTTCTATGTGTTTCTATGTGTTTTTGTTTGCCTGCCATTGGTTTTAACGGTGTTCGACGGTGTTCTAAGGTGTTCGACGAACAGTTCGACGAACAGTTCCTCGAACATCCCGGTGTTCGACGAACCGAACCGAACCCGAACACTACGGGGGTGGCTCAACACTAGTCAGTATAAATGGACTAATACAACAAGTCCCACACACAGCTAGAAGCCCAATATTTTTTCAGAGGTAGATGCAGAAAAAAATATATTCGGTTTGCAACCTGATGGAGGTCAGTATAGATGGACTACTACAACAAGTCCCACACACAGCTAGAAGCCCAAATATTTTTTCAGAGGTAGATGCAGAAAAAAATATATTCAGTTTGCAACCTGATGGAGGTCAGTATAGATGGACTAATACAACAAGTCCCACACATAGCTAGAAGCCCAAATATTTTTTCAGAGGTACTGTAGATGCAGATAAAAATTATTTTTAATTTGCAACCTGATGGAGGTCAGTATAGATGGACTAATACAACAAGTCCCACACACAGCTAGAAGCCCAAATATTTTTTCAGAGGTACTGTAGATGCAGATAAAAATTAGTTTTAATTTGCAACCTGATGGAGGTCAGTATAGATGGACTAATAGAGAAAGTCCGACACACTGCTAGAAGGCCAAATATTTTTTCAGAGCTAGATGCAGAAAAAAATTATATTCAGTTTGCAACCTGATGGAGGTCAGTATAGATGGATTAATAGAACAAGACCCACACACAGCTAGAAGCCCAATATTTTTTCAGAGGTAGATGCAGAAAAAAATATATTCAGTTTGCAACCTGATGGAGGTCAGTATAGATGGACTAATACAACAAGTCCCACACACAGCTAGAAGCCCAATATTTTTTCAGAGGTAGATGCAGAAAAAAATATATTCAGTTTGCAACCTGATGGAGGTCAGTATAGATGGACTAATACAACAAGTCCCACACACAGCTAGAAGCCCAAATATTTTTTCAGAGGTAGATGCAGAAAAAAATATATTCAGTTTGCAACCTGATGGAGGTCAGTATAGATGGACTAATACAACAAGTCCCACACACAGCTAGAAGCCCAAATATTTTTTCAGAGGTACTGTAGATGCAGATAAAAATTATTTTTAATTTGCAACCTGATGGAGGTCAGTATAGATGGACTAATACAACAAGTCCCACACACAGCTAGAAGCCCAAATATTTTTTCAGAGGTACTGTAGATGCAGATAAAAATTAGTTTTAATTTGCAACCTGATGGAGGTCAGTATAGATGGACTAATAGAATGATGCTATGCCCAAAAGATTTTACTTCACTAGGTGCAGTAAAAAAATTGGTATTCTATACACAGGTGGTATATCTTGCAACACAGATAGGCTACTCCACTGACTAACACACTCTGCAATAGGCCAAAAAGGATTAGCTTTGCTAGATTCAGCCAAATGCTGTGGAAAAAAATTGCACAGCACTGGCACAGACCTGCCTGGCAAAAACTGATAGGAACTGATGTAACCTAGTCCTGAAAAGGACTCCAATTACAATTAGTCTTTACTCCCACAACCTATCTATTTAAGAGCACAGACCTCCCTGATAAAAGTCATAAGAAATGCTGTAACCTAGTCCTTAAAAGGACTGCAATCACAACTATTCCCTACTCCCAAGCTATCTGTATATTTGTGCGAAAATTGGCTTGAAATTAACAAGGTATAGCGCACACAGCAACAGCGGTGCCGTCTAACACGCAGCTGCAGCAGTGAGAAAATGGTGGCGACGGGGAAAATGGCTTGGTCTTATAGGGCAAGGACATGTGACATACACTGCCAATGACACATGCCCTTGCTTGTGTGAAAAAAAGCACTTCGCTCCGTGTGTGCGCTGCTGATAGGCTGACAGATTGCACCTCCCCACTGCAAATGCGGGAAAGAGAAAAAAAATGGAGATCTTCATTGTTCCTGCAGAGATCCATCCCCTGCCCCTCCCCCCACCCCGCTGTACACTCAAACTGCGTATTAACATTAATTTTCATCATCACTGAGAAAAAATCCAGTTATGATTTTGGTGCACGAACAGTTATCGAACATAACCTCGAACAGCCGAATTTTTATCAAATTGTTCGTGTTCGCCGAACGGCTCGAACACCGACCAAAACAGCTCGAATTTGAGATTGGCGAACAGTTCGAGTAGAACAACGCTCATCTCTAGTATATAATTCCACATGTGTTTATTCATAGTTTTGATGCCTTCAGTGTGAATGTACAATTTTCATAGTCATGAAAATACAGAAAAATCTTTAAATGAGAAGGTGTGTCCAAACTTTTGGTCTGTACTGTATTCAGTATATACACTACCGATCAAAAGTTTGGGGTCACACAGACAATTTTGTTTTCCATGGAAACTCATACTTTTATTTATCAAATGAGTTGCATAATGATTAGAAAATATGGTCCAGACATTGTCGAAGTTAGAAATAATGATTTTTATCACAAAGAATAATTTTCTCCTACAAACTTTGCTTTGGTCAAAGAATGCTCCTTTGCAGCAATTACAGCATTGTAGACCTTTGGCATTCTAGCTGTTAATTTGCTGAGGTAATCTTGAGAAATTTCACCCCATGCTTCCTGAAGCCCCTCCCACAGGTTGGATTGACTTTTTGCACCATACGTTCAAGCTGCTCCCACAACAGCTCAATGGGGTTGAGATCTGGTGACTGCTCTGGCCACTCCATTACAGATAGTAAACCAGCTGCCTGCTTCTTCCCTAAATAGTTCATGCATAATTTGGAGGTGTGCTTTGGGTCATTGTCCTGTTGTAGGGTGAAATTAGCTCCAATCAAGCGCTGTCCACAGAGTATGGCATGGCGTTGCAAAATGGGGTGATTATTAAATCCCATTTACCTTGTACAAATCTCCCACTTTACCAGCACCAAAGCAACCCCAGACCATCACATTACCTCCACCATGCTTGACAGATGGCATCAGGCACTCTTCCAGCATCTTTTCAGTTCTTCTGTGTCTCACAAATGTTCTTCTGTGTGATCCAAACACCTCAAACTTTGATTCATCTGTCCATAAAACTTTTTTCCAATCTTCCTCTGTCCAATGTCTGTATTCTGTTGCCCATATTAATCTTTTCCTTTTATTAGCCAGTCTCAGATATGGCTTTTTCTTGGCCACTTTGCCCTGAAGGCCATCATCCCGTAGTCACCTCTTCACTGTAGACGTTGACACTGGCGTTTTTCGTGTACTATTTAATGAAGCTGCCAGTTGAGGAGCTGTGAGGCATCTATTTCTCAGACTAGAGACTCTAATGTACTTGTCTTGTTGCTCAGTTGTGCAACGGGGCCTCCCACTTCTCTTTCTACTCTGGTTAGAGTCTGTTTGTGCTATCCTCTGAAGGGAGTAGGACACACCGTTGTAGGAAATCTTCAGTTTCTTTGCAATGTCTCGCATGGAATAGCCTTCATTTCTAAGAACAAGCATAGAATGTCGAGTTTCACATGAAAGTTCTCTTTTTCTGGCCATTTTGAGAGTTTCATAGAACAAGCAAATGTAATGCTCCAGATTCTCAACTAGCTCAAAGGAAGGTCAATTTTATAGCTTCTCAAATCAACCAAACCGTTTTCAGCTGGGCTAACATACTTGTGCAAGTGTTTTCTAGAGTTTTCTAAACATCCATTAGCCTTCTTACACTGTTAGCAAAGACAATGCACCATTAAAACACTGGATTGGTGGTTGTTGGAAATAGGCCTCTATCCTCTATACACCTATGTAGATATTGCAATAAAAACAAGACATTTGCAGCTACAATAGTCATTTACCACATTAGCAATGTATAGAGTGTATTTCTGATTCATTTATTGCTAGCTTCATTCAAAAAAAATGTGCTTTTCTTTCAAAAATAATGACATTTCTAAATGACCCCAAACTTTTGAACGGTAGTGTGTGTGTGTATTTATATTATATATATATATATATATATATATATATATATATATATATAACTTTCTGTAGTTCTGGTAGTTCTGGGAATGTTTTATTTTTTATTCAATTCTAACAATAGATTTGTTTTTATTTTTTTTTTCACCAAAAAGCAACTGGATATCCTTTCCTTTTCCTAGGAGTGATAAGCAAACTTCAAACTTTTTTGTCCCACTCAGGATTGCTTTCAGTTAGATGTCTAACCGTAAATCATACTGCACCAATGTAAAAAAAAATATTTAGCCACAAAGCTCTGCAACTGTTTTCTTTAAGGGGGACTTTCCAATCATCTTTTACTTGCTGGAAGCAAAATGGTAGCCCCACATCAAATGGTATGTGGTCATACCTGTGTGTTATGGATGTCACACTTGGTTGGTTCATCCTGAATATAAAGTTATTTTCTCGTTATATGATTTTTATTGCAAAATTAATCCCCCCATTTCTCCATCTTGTATGTTCAGTATCTAAGTCCAATATACTGTATGTTAGAATGTTTGACCTCAGATATCCAAACAGGGAACAATTTTTGCTTGGTTTCATTGATTCTCTAATTTTGCCTGTTTTCTGGTTTGCTAACAGTCAGCAATAAAGTGTTGGACATATTTTTTGTTGTCATTACCCATTTAAAAAAAAAAATTGGTGATCTTGCATGGTAAAGCCACAAGACTTTTTGATTGTCTATTGCATGTGTTTTGGAAAGTCTAAAACATTTTGAATGTTAAATATGTGACAACAAGAAATAACACAATGTAAAGCCCTAGCATGGAATATACAGTTATTGTAAGTAGAATTAGAAGTAGTCTAACACAAAACAAAACTGACCAAACTAACCAACCTCTTTAAAAAAAATTCTGAAATCCTAATATTTCGAATAGGAAAAACAGTTCACTCTATTCTGAAATTTTTCCATAAATTGTCATGATAATGTTATCATTATTTGTGACAGTTTATCCAATTATTGCATGAATGATGATACGTTTGTTGCATTTTTTAATATCTTGAGATACTACAATTTAAACCTACTGGAGAGGAAAGGCCGGAGCACAGCCGCCACCCCCCCCACCCACAGGCGTGGGTGGAGGCCGGCATGACAATGGGTTGGAGGGAGTGGGGAGGGTTTGAAATTTAAACTAAGAGGGTGTGCATATCTAATAAGAGGGCTTTATAAGGGCCAGGGGGTGGGGTATAGCCCCGCTCACAGGGATGGTTAACAGTCCCTCCTAGACTACAGCAGAAAAGTACCTGATGGCCTTCGCAGCGCAGCTCTTTGATAGTCTGAGGGCTGCAGCAGAATCGGGCCCACCAGGATCTCTGGAGGAGTAGGTAGCAGCCACTATCAGAGGGGGGTCAGGGATGGTAGCTGTGCCCGCACAGCCAGAGAGGCGTTCCCGTCAAGCACGGTCTCCTTCAAGGCTGTCACCTGACTCAGCTTCCCGAAAACAGTGCACGCACAGAAGCCTCTCCGGGGAACCTCCAGGTCGGGCGCCGGACAGGAAGCAAACAAGCATGCCCTGGTCAGGGAGGAATCTAATTGCCGCCTGGTGTTCAGCGGCAGTTAGCAGGCCGCAGCCTGCAACAGGGGCGGGCCTTGCAAGGGGACAAGTGACGTCACGGTGGGTCACCATGGCAATGCTCCAGTCGGGCGGCTTGCTTCTTCCTACACTGATGACGCTAGCATTCTCGAGGATGGGCAGCATCTTAAGTAGTGTTGAGCCACCCCTGTAGTGTTCGAGTTCGGTTCGGTTCATCGAGCACCCGTATGTTCGCTGAACTGTTCGTCGAACTGTTCGTCGAACACCTTCGAACACCATTAAAACCAATGGCAGGCAAACAAAAACACATAGAAACACATAGAAAACACCTTCAAAGGTGTCCAAAAGCTGACAAACTGCTCAGAAGACACAACTAACACATGGAAAAGTGAGAAGTACATATAGTCATGCGAAAAGAAAAGAGGTGGAGGAGTAAAAGGAGGGGGAGACACAGATATAGGCATGTCATGCCCTTCTAAAACCAAAAAAGTGCGAAGCTGACATGGCCAGCCCGTTCCTGCCCGTGCGACCTCCGTGTCGCCGGCTTTGTGCCAGAGCTGCGGTGGACCCTGACGGCCAACCCCCCTCTCCCAATAATGGTGTCTGTCTGCTGGTGGGTCGAGCGAGCCCCCCTGTGGTGGAGGCAGGTCTAAGCTTTTTTTTAAATCCTTTTACAAGGATCTATTGGAGGGCAAGTCTCATGCCAGCAGCCTCGTAACTCCAGCTCCAGTAGCGTCCACTAAAGTTGCTGCAGTTAAAAAGCTTTTATAAGGATCGAGCTCGGTCCACCGCAAGGCGTCCTACCGCCAGTCCCAGCCCCTATGCCTTGGGGTGCCTCCTGATGCTCTTCACTGAGTATCCCGAGGTCCCGAAGCATTTCCTTTGAAAAAATTAAATGTCCAAACTACAGGTGGTGTAGCTTGCTTAACAGTTGGGATAATCCGCTGACTAGCAGACACTGCTACTAGGCACAAAGTATTTCCTGGGCTAGATGCAGTTAAAAATTTGTAATTAGATACTCTCGTTGGATGCTGAGAAAGCATTCCATAGAGTCTCCTGGCATGCCATATATTATTCTCTTAAAAAGCTTGGGGTAGGGGTCTAGGGGACCCTTTTATAGCCAAAATCACGGCCCTGTATCGCAATACGTCACCTAGGCTGAAGATAAATGAAACTGTAGCACCCTGAGGGCTCGGTTGCTACAGAAGTATTGCACCTCACCCAGAGGTGTGATTTCTCACTCTCAGGTAAGGATGGAGTGTGGATCAGGACCCCGACACATGCATGCATTACACCACATTGCCGTGGGGCAGGGCGACCAATATGCCCCTGAGATGGGCACGACAGTCCCTGTCCCTGGCTGGAGTGGGGGGAGGGAACACCGAGGAAGGGGAACCCTGTAGTGCAGGAGCAGGGAGGAAGCAGTTCCTGGGTGCATTGAGAAGGGAGTATAAAAGGTGGGCACCATCTTAGTTCAGTGCAGAGATGTCTGAGCAGAAGTGACAGGGAGCAGGGGCTCTGCATGAGCTCTGCTCCGGAGGCGGGCCTAGTAACAGAGGCCCAGGCCTGGAAGAGGGAGAAGGAAGGAAGAGGAGCGGAGAAGGCTCCAAGAACGAGGAACGAAGGGATCCCAGGGGTGCGGACGGGCGAGTCGACACCGCACGCCCGAATCCACCTGCGTGGAGGGGTCAGGCCAAAGGGGGAGACCGGTCCCCGAAACTAGTGAAGGCGGGAAATGACCCTCAGCTAGAAACTGGAGGCTGTGACATTTTATGTGGCGCAGCCCCTCGCTACACCCGCTAAGAAGGCACCACATAGGGTCAGGGAAACTGGCGCCAAGTTTACCAAGAGGAGGCCCGAGGCAGCCGGACCGAAGCATTGGTAAGAAAGGCCAGACAAAGGACACAGAAAGGGGGTCCTGTGAAGCACTCCAAAGTTATCTGGGAGTTGTCTGAGCCCCTCACCTGGTGAGCACAGTACGACGTGGACAGCTGTTACCTGCAGAAGTGGTCTGGATAATAAGAACTGTGAGTAAAGGCCCTGAACTGCATAACTGACTCCGTGTCATTACTGCTGCTGCCCTGCACCATCACCCCCATCCGCCGCATACACTGCCCTGAGGCTATACTCCTCCCGTGGGGAGTTATACTAAGCTCTGCTGCACCCACAACACCAGCCTCAGCGGTCTGCCCTGCAGCGGCGGTTCACTCTGACCGCAATCCACGGGTGGAGTAGTCGGACATTTAGACATCAAAACCACATAAATAGTTCCGCCACTGGTTTGACCGCCCTGAGCCACGGAACCAGGTCGCCGCCACGGAGACTACAACCACCAGCATCCACCAAAAAGCGTCCGGCTCCGGGTGTCCCAAGGCCCAGGGGGCGCGTCAAAACATTTTCATCACCTTTCATAATCACCAATGGGACAAGGCAGGGATGTCCTCTGTCCCCTCTCTTATACATCCTAGTGACGGAGCACCTGCTCTCATCAATTTGCGATAACCCCAATATTAGGTGGATTGAGGTGGGAGGCACCAAGTACAAGTGCTCTGCATTTGCTGATGATGTCCTAGTATATATCACTCAATCACATATATCCATCCCTGCTGTTATGGCTGAAATAGATCACTTTGTTACATGGTCAAATTTTAAAATCAATGCAGCGAAGTCTGAGGCCCTCGATGTCTCCCTCCCCAAATCAATACTGGATTCCATCCAGTCCAACTTTCCCTTTGCCTGGCCCTCACAGGGTATCAAATATTTAGGAATTCCTATTCATAGAGACCTCTCCTGTTTATGTTATCTTAATTTTGGGCCCTTTATTGAACAACTCCATACAGACCACGGTTGGCAAGTTAGAACTGTAAGATTCACTACGTGAACCACTGGTGTTTTGTGGAAAAGCACATGTACACTGTGGTCCAAATTATTATGCAAAAAGTGTTTAGGAGTGATAAGGGAAGAATTTGTTTGTTTATCAGTTAAACTCATTGATGGTTATGTGTGTCAGGGCTCTTTATATCACTGTAAGCAATTGCAGACACCTGTGCTAATTAGTTTGGCAGGTGTGTCCAATGAAAGGCAAGAACACTTAAGAAGGCTGTCCCACATTATTAAGCAGCCTACATTTTCTGCCAAAATGGGAAAGAAAAAGTATGTGTCGGCTGCTGAGAAGCAACAAATTGTGGAGTGTTTAGGTCAAGGCATGACTACAATCAACATTGTGCGATGATCAGGATGAAGTGTCTTGGCAATCAAGAAGTATGTAGCTGATTCACAGTACACACGTGTGCGTGCTGATAAGGTAAAATTGAGGACTCTGTCCTACAGGCAATTACGTCAGGTTAAAAGAGCAGCGGCAAAAAAGCCTTGTCATAGCAGCAGACAAGTTTTTGAAGCTGCTGGTGCCTTCAATGTCCCCCGAACAACAAGATGCAGAGTCCTTCAGAGGTTTGCAGCTGTGCGTAAGCCATCCTGTCGACCTCCTCTATCCACTGCACACAAGCAGAAACAGCTCCAGTGGGCCAAACAATACATGAAGATTGACTTCAAAACTTTTTTGTTCACCGATGAGTGCCATGCAACTCTCGATGGTCCAGATGGATGGAGTGGAGGATGGCAGGTTGATGGACACCCCACGCAAACACGGCTACAGCGCCAACAAGGAGGAGGTGGAGTAATGTTTTGGGCTGGAATCATGGGGAGAGAGATTGTCGGCCCCTTTATGATCCCTGAAGGGGTAAAGATGAACTCCATAATGTATGTGGAGTTTCTCAAGCAGCACTTCCTGCCATGGTTCAAGAAGAAGAACCATGTATTCCACAGCAAGATCATTTTCATGCATGATAATGCACCGTCTCATGCTGCACATAACACATCTGCATCTCTGGCTGCTATGGGCATAAAAGGGGACAAACTTCCGGTGTGACCCCCATGCTCCCCTGACCTCAACCCCATTCAGAACCTCTGGAGCATCATCAAAAGGAGTGTCTATGATGGCGGGAGACAGTTCACATCTAAGCAACAGCTCTGGGAGGGTATTCTGTCCTCATGCAAAACAATTGAAGCAGAAACCATCCAAAACCTGACAAATTCAATGGATGAGAGAGTTCAGAAGCTCGTTTCGAACAAGGGGTCCTATGTGCAAATGTAACATCACCTAGAATAAAGTTTTGAGTTGAAAACTGTTAGATTTCAGTTTCTAATAACCTGCTAATGCTTAAATGACCATTTTTTTTGTTCTTTATTAAAATGAAAAGGTTGTTCGAAGAGTGTGGGGGATCTAAGAGTGTGGCAACCCAGTAGTCAGGATTACTTCGAATTCTGACAATCTGAGGGTCATGTTGCAGGTAGTGCAGCAAGAAGGCACTCATGTGTCTTGCGCATCTCGGAGCCCCAAAATTATTTTCCGGGCTAGATGCAGCTAAAAATTATTATCAATTTGAAAGCTGGTTTAGCTTAGTATAGATGGCCTAATAGAATCAGTACTGCACACTGCTACAAAGCCCAAATTATTTTCCAGCCAAGATACAGATAAACATGATTAGTAATTTTTAATCTTGTGGAGCTTAGTATAGATGGCCTAATAGAATCAGTACTGCACACTGCTACAAAGCCCAAATTATTTTCCAGCCAAGATACAGATAAACATGATTAGTAATTTGAAAGCTTAAAATGGTTGGTGAGGTGATTTTAACAAATCATCAAGCTTTTACTCTCCCCAGGATGACACAGGGGTAGAAAAGTCATTTCGGATCCATGATTTGTTCATCTTTATGAACGTGAGTCTGTCTACATTATCAGTGGAGAGCCGCATGCGATTATCTGTCAGCACACCACCAGCAGCGCTGAACACACGTTCAGACAGAACGCTGACTGCGGGGCATGACAAGATCTCCATGGCGTAAGTGGCGAGCTCCGGCCATTTATCCAGATTGGAAGCCCAAAAAGAGCAAGGTTCTAGTGACACAGTCATGGCTTCAATGTTTACTTGGAGATACTCCTGTACCATCGTCTCTAGGCGTTGACTATGTATCAGACTTCTTGTCTCCTCTGACCTTGCAAAGGATGGGCTAAAAAAGTGGTGAAATGATTCCGCAAAATTGATGTTACCAGCAGAAACTGTGTTTCTGTTACGGTTTGAGTGCTGAACACTCGACGGTCCCACGGTTGGCAAGTTGGAACTGTGAGAATCACTATGTGCACCACTGGTGTTTTGTGGAAAAGCACATGTAAGATTCTGCAACAGTCTCTGCTGAAACTCCTGCATGCGTGCATCCCTTTCTATGGCAGGAATAATTTCTGCAAATTTACTTTTGTACCGGGGATCTAACAGTGTGGCAACCCAGTAGTCAAGATTATTTCTAATTCTCACAATTCGAGGGTCATGTTGCAGGTAGTGCAGCAAGAAGGCACTCGTGTGTCTTGCGCATCCAGGAGCACCAAGTCCCTGTTGTGTTGGTGGCGAGGTAACAATCATGATTCCTTCCTCTGTCCTCTCCCCTCAACCTCGCACAACAGCAATGTGATCAAGGTCTCCCTCATCTGATGAGTCTTCCATCAGTTCGTCCTCCACTTCTTCCTGGGCTCCTGCACCTTCCTCACTAGTTTGGCTGCTACCATGCACCCTGGTAAAACCATCTCCCCCACCCTCACATGCCTGCCGCCTTGGTGCTGCCGACCGTCTGGACCTTGCAGATGTTAGCCCTTCCTCATACAACTCCTCCCCCTCTACTTCCTCCAACTCCTCTTGTGGCACCACCTGACTCCGAATTCTGTTTATCATGTGCTCCAGCATGTAAATCACTGAAATAGTCATGCTGATGATGGCATCGTCAGCACTAAACATCTTCGTCGCCATTTCAAAACTGTGCAGAAGGGTACATAGGTCCCTGATCTGAGACCACTCCTCCAGCGTGATTTGCCCCACCTCTGGATCTCGTTGGCCCAGGCTGTACATCAGAACATATTGCCCCAGGGCTTGTCGGTGCTGCCACAGTGGCTTCAACATGTGCAGAGTTGAATTCCACCGGGTAGGCACATCGCATTTTAGCCGGTGAAGTGGCAGGCCCAACGACTTCTGTAGAGATGTAAGTCGCTGAGATGCGGGATGCGAACGGCGGAAGTGAGCACACAGCGACCGTGCCCTCTGCAGAAGGCCATCTAGTCCGGGATAGTGGGCTAAAAATTGCTGGACAACCAGGTTCAACACGTGAGCCATACAAGGCACGTTTGTGACATTGCCCCAACGAAGGGCCGCACCCAGGTTTGCAGCATTGTCGCACATGGCCTTCCCTGGTTTCAGGTCCAGTGGAGACAACCATTCATGAAACTGGTTCTCCAGAGCTGACCACAACTCCTCAGCTGTGTGACATTTCCCAGACATTTCCAAGTAAAAACCACCTGATGACGTTGAGCCCTGCTGCCAGCATAGTAAGGAGGTGTGCAGGATCCCTTCTGCGCAGTTAGAAAGCTTGTGGCATGACCAGACAGGCTTTGGGTGAAGGTGGAGGACCGAGAGGAGGTTGAGGAGGCAGAAGCAGTGGAGGAGCTTTGAGATAAAGAGGACTGACGCACAACTCGTGGGGACAGCAAGACTTGGACAGCAGCCCCATGTCCTGCTATCACCATAGTTACCCAGTGCCCAGTCAGCGACATGTAACGCCCCTGTCCATACCTATTCGTCCAAGTGTCTGTGGTGAAATGCACCCTGTCACGCACAGAGTTACTCAAAGAAGTGGTGATGTTGTGTGCGACATGCTGGTGGAGTGCAGGCACACCTTTCTTTGAGAAGTAGTGCCGACTGGGCATCTGGTACTGGGGCACTGTGACGGACATAAGGTCTCGAAAATCCTCTGTGTCCACCAGGCGGAAAGGCAGCATTTCTGTAGCCAAGAGCTTGCAGATGGTGAAATTCAACCTCTTAGCTTTCTCATGGCTAGGAGGAAATGGTCTTTTACTTGTCCACATCTGAGGGACCGAGGGCTGGCTGTTGTGCTTAGACGGGGTTGAGAAGGGTGTCCCCGGCAAACTGCCGGACTGTGAGGAAGATGCAAGCGGACATGTTAGGTTGCCTTGATCCAAAGGTGGTGCTATCGATGTCGGACAGCGCTCAACACCAGCTGGTGTTACCACCTCCAAAGAAAATGATGACCTACCAATCACTCTGGCTGTTGCGGGTAAAGAGGTGGCAGGTCTGTGTCCCAAAACAGGTGTGACTGCTGTCCCCCCAGTCACAGAGGATGAAGAGGCCGCGGATGCACAAGATGTGGCAGACGGTGGTTGGCCCGGCCGGGTAGGCCGCACTGTAGCACAGTGAGCTTCCCACTGCAACTTATGCTTCATGTTCATGGGCCGGTTCATGCATGAAGTACTCAAACTATGTATTTTTTGGCCTCTACTTAGCTTTTGCTGACAAATGTTACAGATAACACGAGTTGGGTCATCTTTATCGATCTGAAAAAATGCCCAGGCTATGCGAGGCTTAGCACCCATGCGACCTGAAGAGTAGAGATGAGCGTTGTTCTACTCGAACTGTTCGCCAATCTCAAATTCGAGCTGTTTTGGGCGGTGTTCGAGCCGTTCGGCGAACACGAACAATTTGATAAAAATTCGGCTGTTCGAGGTTATGTTCGATAACTGTTCGTGCACCAAAATCATAACTGGATTTTTTCTCAGTAATGATGAAAATTAATGTTAATATGCAGTTTGAGTGTACAGCGGGGTGGGGGGAGGGGCAGGGGATGGATCTCTGCAGGAACAATGAAGATCTCCATTTTTTTTTCTCTTTCCCGCATTTGCAGTGGGGAGGTGCAATCTGTCAGCCTATCAGCAGCGCACACACGGAGCGAAGTGCTTTTTTTCACACAAGCAAGGGCATGTGTCATTGGCAGTGTATGTCACATGTCCTTGCCCTATAAGACCAAGCCATTTTCCCTGTCGCCACCATTTTCTCACTGCTGCAGCTGCGTGTTAGACGGCACCGCTGTTGCTGTGTGCGCTATACCTTGTTAATTTCAAGCCAATTTTCGCACAAATATACAGATAGCTTGGGAGTAGGGAATAGTTGTGATTGCAGTCCTTTTAAGGACTAGGTTACAGCATTTCCTACGACTTTTATCAGGGAGGTCTGTGCTCTTAAATAGATAGGTTGTGGGAGTAAAGACTAATTGTAATTGGAGTCCTTTTCAGGACTAGGTTACATCAGTTCCTATCAGTTTTTGCCAGGCAGGTCTGTGCCAGTGCTGTGCAAGTTTTTTTCACAGCATTTGGCTGAATCTAGCAAAGCTAATCCTTTTTGGGCTATTGCAGAGTGTGTTAGTCAGTGGAGTAGCCTATCTGTGTTGCAAGATATACCACCTGTGTATAGAATACCAATTTTTTTACTGCACCTAGTGAAGTAAAATCTTTTGGGCATACCATCATTCAATTAGTCCATCTATACTGACCTCCATCAGGTTGCAAATTAAAACTAATTTTTATCTGCATCTACAGTACCTCTGAAAAAATATTTGGGCTTCTAGCTGTGTGTGGGACTTGTTGTATTAGTCCATCTATACTGACCTCCATCAGGTTGCAAATTAAAAATAATTTTTATCTGCATCTACAGTACCTCTGAAAAAATATTTGGGCTTCTAGCTGTGTGTGGGACTTGTTGTATTAGTCCATCTATACTGACCTCCATCAGGTTGCAAACTGAATATATTTTTTTCTGCATCTACCTCTGAAAAAATATTTGGGCTTCTAGCTGTGTGTGGGACTTGTTGTATTAGTCCATCTATACTGACCTCCATCAGGTTGCAAACTGAATATATTTTTTTCTGCATCTACCTCTGAAAAAATATTGGGCTTCTAGCTGTGTGTGGGACTTGTTGTATTAGTCCATCTATACTGACCTCCATCAGGTTGCAAACTGAATATATTTTTTTCTGCATCTACCTCTGAAAAAATATTGGGCTTCTAGCTGTGTGTGGGTCTTGTTCTATTAATCCATCTATACTGACCTCCATCAGGTTGCAAACTGAATATAATTTTTTTCTGCATCTAGCTCTGAAAAAATATTTGGCCTTCTAGCAGTGTGTCGGACTTTCTCTATTAGTCCATCTATACTGACCTCCACCAGGTTGCAAATTAAAACTAATTTTTATCTGCATCTACAGTACCTCTGAAAAAATATTTGGGCTTCTAGCTGTGTGTGGGACTTGTTGTATTAGTCCATCTATACTGACCTCCATCAGGTTGCAAACTGAATATATTTTTTTCTGCATCTACCTCTGAAAAAATATTTGGGCTTCTAGCTGTGTGTGGGTCTTGTTCTATTAATCCATCTATACTGACCTCCATCAGGTTGCAAACTGAATATAATTTTTTTCTGCATCTAGCTCTGAAAAAATATTTGGCCTTCTAGCAGTGTGTCGGACTTTCTCTATTAGTCCATCTATACTGACCTCCATCAGGTTGCAAATTAAAACTAATTTTTATCTGCATCTACAGTACCTCTGAAAAAATATTTGGGCTCCTAGCTGTGTGTGGGACTTGTTGTATTAGTCCATCTATACTGACCTCCATCAGGTTGCAAATTAAAAATAATTTTTATCTGCATCTACAGTACCTCTGAAAAAATATTTGGGCTTCTAGCTGTGTGTGGGACTTGTTGTATTAGTCCATCTATACTGACCTCCACCAGGTTGCAAACTGAATATATTTTTTTCTGCAACTACCTCTGAAAAAATATTTTGGCTTCAAGCTGTGCGTGGGACTTGTTGTATTAGTCCATCTATACTGACCTCCATCAGGTTGCAAACTGAATATATTTTTTTATGCATCTACCTCTGAAAAAATATTGGGCTTCTAGCTGTGTGTGGGACTTGTTGTATTAGTCCATGTATACTGACCTCCATCAGGTTGCAAACTGAATATATTTTTTTCTGCATCTACCTCTGAAAAAATATTGGGCTTCTAGCTGTGTGTGGGACTTGTTGTATTAGTCCATCTATACTGACCTCCATCAGGTTGCAAACTGAATATATTTTTTTCTGCATCTACCTCTGAAAAAATATTGGGCTTCTAGCTGTGTGTGGGTCTTGTTCTATTAATCCATCTATACTGACCTCCATCAGGTTGCAAACTGAATATAATTTTTTTCTGCATCTAGCTCTGAAAAAATATTTGGCCTTCTAGCAGTGTGTCGGACTTTCTCTATTAGTCCATCTATACTGACCTCCATCAGGTTGCAAATTAAAACTAATTTTTATCTGCATCTACAGTACCTCTGAAAAAATATTTGGGCTTCTAGCTGTGTGTGGGACTTGTTGTATTAGTCCATCTATACTGACCTCCATCAGGTTGCAAACTGAATATATTTTTTTCTGCATCTACCTCTGAAAAAATATTGGGCTTCTAGCTGTGTGTGGGACTTGTTGTATTAGTCCATCTATACTGACCTCCATCAGGTTGCAAACTGAATATATTTTTTTCTGCATCTACCTCTGAAAAAATATTGGGCTTCTAGCTGTGTGTGGGACTTGTTGTATTAGTCCATCTATACTGACCTCCATCAGGTTGCAAACTGAATATATTTTTTTATGCATCTACCTCTGAAAAAATATTGGGCTTCTAGCTGTGTGTGGGACTTGTTGTATTAGTCCACCTATACTGACCTCCATCAGGTTGCAAACTGAATATATTTTTTTCTGCATCTACCTCTGAAAAAATATTGGGCTTCTAGCTGTGTGTGGGACTTGTTGTATTAGTCCATGTATACTGACCTCCATCAGGTTGCAAACTGAATATATTTTTTTCTGCATCTACCTCTGAAAAAATATTGGGCTTCTAGCTGTGTGTGGGACTTGTTGTATTAGTCCATCTATACTGACCTCCATCAGGTTGCAAACTGAATATATTTTTTTCTGCATCTACCTCTGAAAAAATATTGGGCTTCTAGCTGTGTGTGGGTCTTGTTCTATTAATCCATCTATACTGACCTCCATCAGGTTGCAAACTGAATATAATTTTTTTCTGCATCTAGCTCTGAAAAAATATTTGGCCTTCTAGCAGTGTGTCGGACTTTCTCTATTAGTCCATCTATACTGACCTCCATCAGGTTGCAAATTAAAACTAATTTTTATCTGCATCTACAGTACCTCTGAAAAAATATTTGGGCTTCTAGCTGTGTGTGGGACTTGTTGTATTAGTCCATCTATACTGACCTCCATCAGGTTGCAAACTGAATATATTTTTTTCTGCATCTACCTCTGAAAAAATATTGGGCTTCTAGCTGTGTGTGGGACTTGTTGTATTAGTCCATCTATACTGACCTCCATCAGGTTGCAAACTGAATATATTTTTTTCTGCATCTACCTCTGAAAAAATATTGGGCTTCTAGCTGTGTGTGGGACTTGTTGTATTAGTCCATCTATACTGACCTCCATCAGGTTGCAAACTGAATATATTTTTTTCTGCATCTAACCCAGCCAATAGTTTTGGCCTAATACCACAGTTTGGCCACTCAGCTCTGCTCGGTTACCATCCATTGTTTTTTTGTGCAAACAACTCCAGAGTTGTGAATTAGTTAACCACCAAAATGAGTGGAAAAAGGCCTGCTGCTGGTGGAAAGGGGAATAGGCGTGTTGGGAAGGGGAAAAAAGGTTGTGTCCGTGGGGTAGGTGTTAAAGCAACAGTAACATCTGCAGAAGAAAGACCATCTTCCAGCCAAACTAAAATGTCTACTTCTTTTAGCGGACAATGTGATAAGATCACTTTCTTACGGCCACGCCAATCGCTACAAATTCCAGATGAGGCACAAAAACAGCAGGTGCTTCAATGGATATCAAGTGCTCCTTTAAGTGGGCTCTCCTCCACATTAACTTCAACATCACAAATACTCCAGTCCTCAAAGGTGTCACCCAAATCGCACTTGCTTCCTCACAGCTCCCAAATCTCCAGCTGCCCGTCTGAGTATGAGGTAGAACAGATGGTTGAGTCTGCAGAGCTGTTTACTCATACTATAGCCTGGGAATCAGAGGTCGACTCCTGCGCTTCTGTGAATCCAGACGAGGAAATGATCTGCACTGATGCCCAGAATCTTTATGAGTCGGATCCAGGACCAGACGCAGAAGGTTCTGACCATAATGTAGACCCTCATTCCCAAACTGTAACTCCTGTTGGTGGAGACAATGAGGAAGACGATGATAAGACTCAAATACCTGATTGGAGCGACAACTTTAGTTTTTTGTCAGGGCAGGAACAGGTTGGCTCTGAGGACGACGGGTGTGATAACACACAGGGTGATGATGATGAGGTTGGAGATCCCACTTACTGTCAACCCACAGTCAGCCAAGAGATGAGGTCAGCAGAGGAGGTGGAGGAAGATGCTAGTGACGACGAGGTCAGGTTGCGCCTTCCTGGACAGAGACGTAGTACTGGAAGCACGTCAACAACTGCATCCTCAAACACAACTATGCCTCTCACCACAAGTCGTGGTGGCTCTTCAGGTCGCATGGGTGCTAAGCCTTGCATAGCCTGGGCATTTTTTCAGATCGATAAAGATGACCCAACTCGTGTTATCTGTAACATTTGTCAGCAAAAGCTAAGTAGAGGCCAAAAAATACATAGTTTGAGTACTTCATGCATGAACCGGCACATGGACATGAAGCATAAGTTGCAGTGGGAAGCTCAGTGTGCTACAATGCGGCCTAGCCGGCCGGGCCAACCATCGTCTGCCATATCTTGTGCATCCGCGGCCTCTTCATCCTCTGTGACTGGGGGGACAGGAGTCACACCTGTTTTGGGGCGCAGACCTGCCACCTCTTTACCCGCAACAGCCAGCGTGATTGGCAGGTCATCATTTTCTTTGGAGGTGGTAACAGCAGCTGGTGTTGAGCGCTGTCCGACATCGATAGCACCACCTTTGGATCAAGGCAACCTAACATGTCCGCCTGCATCTTCCTCACAGACCGGCAGTTTGCCGGGGACACCCTTATCAACCCCGTCTAAGCACAATAGCCAGCCCTCGGTCCCTCAGATGTGGACAAGTAAAAGACCATTTCCTCCTAGCCATGAGAAAGCTAAGAGGTTGAATTTCACCATCTGCAAGCTCTTGGCTACAGAAATGCTGCCTTTCCGCCTGGTGGACACAGAGGATTTTCGAGACCTTATGTCCGTCGCAGTGCCCCAGTACCAGATGCCCAGTCGGCACTACTTCTCAAAGAAAGGTGTGCCTGCGCTCCACCAGCATGTCGCACACAACATCACCGCTTCTTTGAGAAACTCTGTGTGTGACAGGGTGCATTTCACCACAGACACTTGGATGAGTAGGCATGGACAGGGGCGTTACATGTCGCTGACTGGGCACTGGGTAACTATGGTGACAGCAGGACAAGGGGCTGCTGTCCAAGTCTTGCCGTCCCCACGAGTTGTGCGTCAATCCTCTTTATGTCAAAGTTCCTCCACTGCTTCTGCCTCCTCAACCTCCTCTCGGTCTTCCACCTGCACCCAAAGCCTTTCTGGTCATGCCACAAGCTTTCTAACTGCGCAGAAGGGATCCTGCACACCTCCTTACTATGCTGGCAGTAGGGCTCAACGTCATCAGGCGGTTTTTACATTGAAATGTCTGGGAAATGTGAGTCACACAGCTGAGGAGTTGTGGTCAGCTCTGGAGAACCAATTTCATGAATGGTTGTCTCCACTGGACCTGAAACCAGGGAAGGCCGTGTGCGACAATGCTGCAAACCTGGGTGCGGCCCTTCGCCGGGGCAATGTCACACACGTGCCTTGTATGGCTCACGTGTTGAACCTGGTTGTCCAGCAATTTTTAGCCCACTATCCCAGACTAGATGGCCTTCAGCAGAGGGCACGGTTGCTGTGTGCTCACTTCCGCCGTTCGCATCCCGCAGCTCAGCGACTTACATCTCTACAGAAGTCGTTGGGCCTGCCACTTCACCGGCTAAAATGCGATGTGCCTACCCGGTGGAATTCAACTCTGCACATGTTGCAGCGACTGTGGCAGCACCGACAAGCCCTGGTGCAATACGTTCTGACATATAGCCTGGGCCAATGAGATTCAGAGGTGGGGCAAATCACGCTGGAGGAGTGGTCTCAGATCAGGGACCTATGCACCCTTCTGCACAGTTTTGAAATGGCGACGAAGATGTTTAGTGCTGACGATGCCATTATCAGCATGACTATTCCGGTGATTTACATGCTGGAGCACATGTTAAACAGAATTCGTAGTCAGGTGGTGGCACAAGAGGAGGTGGAGGAAGTAGAGGAGGAGGAGTTGTATGCGGAAGGGCTAACATCTGCAAGGTCCAGACGGTCGGCAGCACCAAGGCGGCAGGCATGTGAGGGTGGGGGAGATGGTTTTACCAGGGCGCATGGTAGCAGCCAACCTAGTGAGGAAGGTGCAGGAGCCCAGGAAGAAGTGGAGGACGAACTGATGGAAGACTCATCAGATGAGGGAGACCTTGATCACATTTCTGTTGTGCGAGGTTGGGGGGAGAGGACAGAGGAAGGAAGCATGATTGTTACCTCGCCACCAACACAACAGGGACTTGGTGCTCCTGGATGCGCAACACACATGAGTGCCTTCTTGCTGCACTACCTGCAACATGACCCTCGAATTGTGAGAATTAGAAATAATCCTGACTACTGGGTTGCCACACTGTTAGATCCCCGGTACAAAAGTAAATTTGCAGAAATTATTCCTGCCATAAAAAGGGATGCACGCATGCAGGAGTATCAGCAGAGACTGTTGCAGAATCTTACATGTGCTTTTCCACAAAATACCAGTGGTGCACGTAGTGAATCTCACAGTTCCAACTTGCCAACCGTGGGACCGTCAAGTGTTCAGCACTCAAACCGTAACAGAACCACAGTATCTGGTGGTAACATCAATTTTGCGGAATCATTTCACCACTTTTTTAGCCCATCCTTTGCAAGGCCACAGGAGACAAGAAGTCTGACACATAGTCAACGCCTAGAGACGATGGTACAGGAGTATCTCCAAGTAAACATTGAAGCCACGACTGTGTCACTGGACCCTTGCTCTTTTTGGGCTTCCAATCTGGATAAATGGCCAGAGCTAGCCACTTACGCCTTGGAGATCTTGTCATGCCCCGCAGCCAGCGTTCTGTCTGAACGTGTGTTCAGCGCTGCTGGTGGTGTGCTGACAGATAAGCGCACGCGGCTCTCCACTGGTAATGTAGACAGACTCACGTTCATAAAGATGAACAAATCATGGATCCGAAACGACTTTTCTACCCCTGTGTCATCCTGGGGAGAGTAAAAGCTTGATGATTGTTTAAAATCACCCTACCAACCGTTTTAAGCTTTCAAATTACTAATCATGTTTATCTGTATCTTGACTGGAAAATAATTTGGGCTTTGTAGCAGTGTGCAGCACTGATCCTATTAGGCCATCTATAATAAGCTCCACCAGATTTAAAATTAAAAATAATTTTTAGCTGCATCTAGCCCGGAAAATAATTTTGGGGCTCCGAGATGCGCAAGACACATAAGTGCCTTCTTGCTGCACTACCTGCAGCATGACCCTCATATTGTCAGAATTCGAAGTAATCATGACTACTGGGTTGCCACACTCTTAGATCCCCCAAACTTTTCGATCAACCTTTTCATTTTAATAAAGACCAAAAAAATGGTCATTTTTGAAATTATAAGCATTAGCAGGTTGTTAGAAACTGAAATCAAACAGTTTTCAACTCAAAACTTTATTCTAGGTGATGTTACATTTTCACATAGGAACCCTTGTTCGAAAGGAGCTTCTGAACTCTCTCGTCCATTGAATTTGTCAGATTTTGGATGGTTTCTGCTTCAATTGTTTTGCATGAGGACAGAATACCCTCCCAGAGCTGTTGCTTAGATGTGAACTGCCTCCCGCCATCATAGACACTCCTTTTAATGATGCTCCAAAGGTTCTGAATGGGGTAGAGGTCAGGGGAGCATGGGGGTCACACCATAAGTTTGTCCCCTTTTATGCCCATATCAGCCAGAGATGCAGATGTTTTATGTGCAGCATGAGATGGTGCATTATCATGCAGAAAATTGATCTTGCTGTGAAATACACAGTTCTTCTTCTTGAACCATGGCAGGAAGTGCTGTTTGAGAAAATCCACATACATTATGGAGTTCATCTTTAGCGCCTTCAGGGATCCTAAAGGGGCCGACAATCTCTCTCCCCATGATTCCAGCCCAAAACATTACTCCACCTCCTCCTTGTTGGCGCTGTAGCCGTGTTTGCGTGGGGTATCCATCAACCAGCCATCCTCCACTCCATCCATCTGGACCATCGAGCGCTGCACGGCACTCATCCGTGAACAAAACAGTTTTGAAATCAGTCTTCATGTAATGTTTGGCCCACTGGAGCCGTTTCTGCTTGTGTGAAGTGGATAGAGGAGGTCGACAGGATGGCGTATGCACAGCTGCAAACCTCTGAAGGACCCTGCATCTTGTTGTTCGGGGGACGTTGGAGGCACAAGCAGCTTCAAAAACTTGTCTGCTGCTATGACAAGGCTTTTTTGCCGCTGCTCTTTCAACCTGACGTAATTGCCTGTAGGAAAGAGTCCTCAATTTGCCCTTATCAGCACGCACACGTGTGTACTGTGAATCAGCTACATACTTCTTGATTGCCAAGACACTTCATCCTGATCATCGCACAATGTTGATTGTAGTCATGCCTTGACCTAAACACTCCACAATTTGTTGCTTCTCAGCAGCCGACACATCCTTTTTCTTTCCCATTTTGGCAGAAAATGTAGGCTGCTGAATAATGTGAGAGAGCCTTCTTAAGTAGTCTTGCCTTTCATTGGACACACCTGCCAAACTAATTAGCACTGGTGTCTGCAATTGCTTACAGTGATATAAAGAGCCCTGACACACATCACCATCAATGAGTTTAACTGACAAACAAACAAATTCTTCCCTTATCACTCCTAAACACTTTTTGCATAATAATTTGGAACACAGTGTACATGTGCTTTTCCACAAAACACCAGTGGTTCACGTAGTGAATCTTACAGTTCTAACTTGCCAACCGTGGTCTGTATGGAGTTGTTCAATAAAGGGCCCAAAATTAAGATAACATAGATGGGAGAGGTCTCTATGAATAGGAATTCCTAAGTATTTGATACCCTGTGAGGGCCAGGCAAAGGGAAAGTTGGACTGGATGAAATCCTATATGGATTTGGGGAGGGAGACATCGAGGGCCTCAGACTTCGCTGCATTGATTTTAAAATTTGACCATGTAACAAAGTGATCTATTTCAGCCATAACAGCATGGATGGATATATGTGATTGAGTGATATATACTAGGACATCATCAGCAAATAGAGAGCACTTGTACTCGGTGCCTCCCACCTCAATCCACCTAATATTGGGGTTATGGCGAATTGATGAGAGCAGGTGCTCCGTCACTAGGATGTATAAGAGAGGGGACAGAGATCATCCCTGCCTTGTCCCATTGGTGATTGTGAAAGGTGATGAAAATGTTCTGACGCGCCCCCTGGGCCTTGGGACACCCGGAGCCGGACCCTTTTTGGTGGATGCTGGTGGTTGTAGTCTCCGTGGCGGCAACCCGGTTCCGTGGCTCAGGGCGGTCAAACCAGTGGCGGAACTATTTATGTGGTTTGATGTTTAAATGTCCGACTACGCCACCCGTGGATTGCGGTCAGAGTGAACCGCCGCTCCAGGGCAGACCGCTGAGGCTGGTGTTGTGGGTGCAGCAGAGCGTAGCATAACTCCCCACGGGAGGAGTATAGCCTCAGGGCAGTGTATGCGGAGGATGGGGGTGATGGTGCAGGGCAGCAGCAGTAATGACACGGAGTCAGTGATGCAGTCCAGGGCCTTTACTCACAGTTCTTATTATCCAGACCACGTCTGCAGGTAACGGCTGCCCACGTCGTACTGTGCTCACCAGGTGAGGGGCTCAGACAACTCCCAGATAACTTTGGAGTGCTTCACAGGACCCCCTTTGTGTGTCCTTTGTCTGGCCTTTCTTACCAACCCTTCTGTCCGGCTGCCTCGGGCCTCCTCTTGGTACACTTGGCGCCAGTTTCCCTGACCCTATGTGGTGCCTTCCTAGCGGGTGTAGCCAGGGGCTGCGCCACATAAAATGTCACAGCCTCCTGTTTCTAGCTGAGGGTCGTTTCCTACCTCCACTAGTTTCGGGGACCGGTCTCCCCCTTTGGCCTGACCCCTCCACGCAGGTGGATTCTGGCGTGCGGTGGCGACTCGCCCGTCCGCACCCCTGAGATCCCTTCATTCCTCGTTCCTGGAGCCTTCTCCGCTCCTCTTCCTTCCTTCTCCCTCTTCCAGGCCTGGGCCTCTGTTACTAGGCCCGCCTCCGGAGCAGAGCTCATGCAGAGCCCCTGCTCCCTGCCACTTCTGCTCAGACTTCTCTGCACTGAACTAAGATGGTGCCCACCTTTTATACTCCCTTCTCAATGCACCCAGGAACTGCTTCCTCCCTGCTCCTGCACTACAGGGTTCCCCTTCCTCAGTGTTCCCTCCCCCCACTCCAGCCAGGGACAGGGACTGTCGTGCCCATCTCAGGGGCATATTGGTCGCCCTGCCCCATGGCAATGTGGTGTAATGCATGCAGGTGTCGGGTCCTGATCCACACTACATCCTTACCTGAGAGTGAGATATCACACCTCTGGGTGAGGTGCAATACCTCTGTAGCAACCGAGCCCTCAGGGTGCTACAGTTCCATTTATCTTCAGCCTAGGTGACGTATTGCGATACAGGGCCGTGATTTTGGCTATAAAAGGGTCCCCTAGACCCCTACCCCAAGCTTTTTAAGAGAATCATATATGGCGTGCCAGGAGACTCTATGGAATGTTTTCTCAGCATCCAACGAGAGTATCTAATTACAAATTTTTAACTGCATCTAGCCCAGGAAATACTTTGTGCCTAGTAGCAGGGTCTGCTAGTCAGCGGATTATCCCGGCTGTTAAGCAAGCTACACCACCTGTAGTTTGGACACTTCATTTTTTCAAAGGAAATGCTTCGGGACCACGGGATACTCAGTGAAAAGCATCAGGAGGCACCCCAAGGCATAGGGGCTGGGACTGGCAGTAGGATGCCTTGCGGTGGACAGCCGAGCTCGATCCTTATAAAAGCTTTTTAACTGCAGCAGCTTTAGTGGACGCTACTGGAGCTGGAATTACGCGGCTGCTGGCATGAGACTTGCCCTCCAATAGATCCTTGTAAATGGATTTAAAGTGTATTCATTCAAATTAGAGAGACAATTTAAATTAAAAAGCTTAGAGCTGCCTCCACCACAGGGGGGCTCGCTCGACCCACCAGCGGACAGGCACCAGTATTGGGAGAGGGGGGCTGGCCATCAGGGTTCACCGCGGCTCTGGCACAAACCCGGCGACACGGAGGTGGCACGGGCAGGAGCGGACTGGCCGTGTCGGCTTCTCACTTTTTGGATTTTAGAAGGGCATGACATGCCTATATCTGTGTCTCCCCCTCCTTTTACTCCTACACCTCTTTTATTTTCGCATGACTATATGTACTTGTCACTTTTCCATGTGTTAGTTATGTCTTCTGAGCAGTTTGTCAGCTTTTGGACACCTTTGAAGGTGTTTTCTATGTGTTTCTATGTGTTTTTGTTTGCCTGCCAATGGTTTTAACGGTGTTCGTAGGTGTTCGACGAACAGTTCGACGAACAGTTCGGCAAACACACGGGTGTTCGACGAACCGAACCGAACTCGAACACTACGGGGGTGGCTCAACACTACTGAAGAGTCACCACGACTTGTGGTCAGAGGCAGAGTTGTGTTTGAGGATGCAGTTGTTGACGTGCTTCCAGTACTACGTCTCTGTCCAGGAAGGCGCAACCTGACCTTGTCGTCACTAGCATCCTCCTCCACCTCCTCTGCTGACCTCATCTCTTGGCTGACTGTGGGTTGACAGTAAGTGGGATCTCCAACCTCATCATCATCACCCTGTGTGTTATCACACCCGTCGTCCTCTGAGCCAACCTGTTCCTGCCCTGACAAAAAGCTAAAGTTGTCGCTCCAATCAGGTATTTGAGTCTCATCATCGTCTTCCTCATTGTCTCCACCAACAGGAGTTACAGTTTGGGAACGACGGTCTACATTATGGTCAGAACCTTCTGCGTCTGGTCCTGGATCCGACTCATAAAGATTCTGGGCATCAGTGCAGATCATTTCCTCGTCTGGATTCACAGAAGCTCTGGAGCCGACCTCTGATTCCCAGGCTATAGTATGAGTAAACAGCTCTGCAGACTCAACCATCTGTTCTACCCCATACTCAGAAGGGCAGCTGGAGACTTGGGAGCTGTGAGGAAGCAAGAGCGATTGGGGTGACACCTCTGAGGACTGGAGTATTTGTGATGTTGAAGTTGAGGTGGAGGAGAGCCCACTTAAAGGAGCACTTGATATCCGTTGAAGCACCTGCTGTTTTTGTACCTCATCTGGAATTTGTAGCGATTGGCGTGGCCGTAAAAAAAGGGACCTTATCACATTGTCCGCTAAAAGAAGTAGACATTTTAGTTTGGCTGGAAGATGGTCTTTCTTCTGCAGATGTTACTGTTGCTTTAATACCTACCCCATGGACACAACCTTTTTTCCCCTTCCCAACACGCCTATTCCCCTTTCCACCAGCAGCAGGCCTTTTTCCACTCATTTTGGTGCTTAACTAATTCACAACTCTGGTGTTGTTTGCACAAAAAAACAATGGATGGGAACCAAGCAGAGCTGAGTGGCCAAACTTTGGTATTAGGCCAAAAATATTGGCTGGGTTTGATGCAGATAAAAATTATATTGAATTTGCAACCTGATGGAGGTCAGTATAGATGGACTAATAGAACAAGTCCCACACACTGCTAGAAGCTGAAATATTTTTTCAGAGCTAGATGAAGAAAAAAATTATATTGAATTTGCAACCTGATGGAGGTCAGTATAGATGGACTAATACAACAAGTCCCACACACTGCTACAAGCTGAAATATTTTTTCAGAGCTATATGCAGAAAAAAATTATATTGAATTTGCAACCTGATGGAGGTTAGTATAGATGGACTAATAGAAAAAGTCCCACACACTGCTACATGCTGAAATATTTTTTCAGAGCTAGATGCAGAAAAAAATTATATTGAATTTGCAACCTGATGGAGGTTAGTATAGATGGACTAATAGAATAAGTCCCACACACTGCTAGAGGCCAAAATATTTTTTCAGAGCTAGATGCAGAAAAAAATTATATTGAATTTGCAACCTGATGGAGGTCAGTATAGATGGACTAATAGAACAAGTCCCACACACTGCTACAAGCTGAAATATTTTTTCAGAGCTACATGCAGAAAAAAATTATATTGAATTTGCAACCTGTTGGAGGTTAGTATAGATGGACTAATAGAACAAGTCCCACACACTGCTAGAAGCCTAAATATTTTTTCAGAGCTCGAGGCAGAAAAATTTTTATTGAATTTGCAACCTGATGGAGGTCAGTATAGATGAACTAATAGAACAAGTCCCACACACTGCTACAAGCTGAAATATTTTTTCAGAGCTAGATGCAGAATAAAATTATATTGAATTTGAACCCTGATGGAGGTTAGTATAGATGGACTAATAGAACAAGTCCCACACACTGCTAGAAGCATAAATATTTTTTCAGAGCTAGATGCAAAAAAAAATTATATCGAATTTGCTACCTGATGGAGGTTAGTATACATGGACTAATAGAACAAGTCCCACACACTGCTAGAAGCCAAAATATTTTTTCAGAGCTAGATGCAGAAAAAAATTATATTGAATTTGCAACATGATGGAGGTCAGTATAGATGGACTAATAGAACAAGTCCCACACACTGCTACAAGCTGAACAATTTTTCAGAGCTACATGCAGAAAAAAATTATATTGAATTTGCAACCTGATGGAGGTCAGTATAGATGGACTAATAGAACAAGTCCCACACACTGCTACAAGCTGAAATATTTTTTCAGAGCTACATGCAGAAAAAAATTATATTGAATTTGCAACTTAATGGAGGTTAGTATAGATGGACTAATAGAACAAGTCCCACACACTGCTAGAAGCCGAAATATTTTTTCAGAGCTAGATGCAGAAAAAAATCATATTGAATTTGCAACTTGATGGAGTTCAGTATAGATGGATTAACAGAACAAGTCCCACACACTGCTACAAGCTGAAATATTTTTTCAGAGCTAGATGTAGAAAAAAATTATATTGAATTTGCAACCTGATGGAAGTTAGTATAGATGGACTAATAGAACAAGTCCCACATACTGCTAGAAGCTGAAATATTTTTTCAGAGCTCGATGCAGAAAAAAATTATATTGAATTTGCAACCTGATGGAGGTCAGTATAGATGGACTAATAGAACAAGTCCCACACACTGCTACAAGCTGAAATATTTTTTCAGAGCTACGTGCAGAAAAAAATTCTATTGAATTTGCAACCTGATGGAGGTTAGTATAGATGGACTAATAGAACAAGTCCCACACACTGCTAGAAGCCGAAATATTTTTTCAGAGCTAGATGCAGAAAAAAATTATATTGAATTTGCAACTTGATGGAGTTCAGTATAGATGGACTAACAGAACAAGTCCCACACACTGCTACAAGCTGAAATATTTTTTCAGAGCTAGATGTAGAAAAAAATTATATTGAATTTGCAACCTGATGGAGGTTAGTATAGATGGACTAAAAGAACAAGTCCCACACACTGCTAGAAGCTGAAATATTTTTTCAGAGCTAGATGTAGAAAAAAATTATATTGAATTTGCAACCTGATGGAGGTCAGTATAGATGGACTAATAGAACAAGTCCCACACACTGCTACATGCTGGAATATTTTTTCAGAGCTAGATGCAGAAAAAAATTATATTGAATTTGCAACCTGATGGAGGTTAGTATAGATGGACTAAAAGAACAAGTCCCACACACTGCTAGAAGCTTAAATATTTTTTCAGAGCTAGATGCAGAAAAAAATTATATTGAATTTGCAACCTGATGGAGGTTAGTATAGATGGACTAATAGAACAAGTCCCACACACTGCTAGAAGCCTAAATATTTTTTCAGAGCTCGATGCAGAAAAAAATTATATTGAATTTGCAACCTGGCGGAGGTTAGTATAGATGGACTAATAGAATGATGCTATGCCAGAAAGGTTTTACTTCACTAGGTTCAGTTAAAAAAAATTGTATTCTATACACAGGTGGTGTAGCTTGCAACACAGATAGGCTACTCCACTGACTAACACACTCTGCAATAGGCCAAAAAGGATTTGCTTTGCTAGATTTAGCCAAATGCTGTGAAAAAAACTTGCACAGCACTGGCACAGGCCTGCCTGGCAAAAAGTGATAGGAACTGATGTAACCTAGCCCTGAAAAGGACTGCAATTACAATTAGTCTTTACTCTCAACCTATCTATTTAAGAGCACAGACCTGCCTGATAAAAGTCTTATGAAATGATGTAACCTAGTCCTTAAAAGGACTGCAATCACAACTCTTCCCTACTCCCAAGCTATCTGTAGATTTGTGCGAAAATTGGCTTGAAATTAACAAAGTATAGTGCACACAGCAACAGCGGTGCCGTCTAACACGCAGCTGCAGCAGTGAGAAACTGGTGGCGACTGGGAAAATGGCTGGGTCTTATAGGGCAAGGACATGTGACATACACTGCCAATGACACATGCCCTTGCAGTTCGCTCCGTGTGTGCGCTGCTGATACGCTGACAGACTGCACCTCCCCACTGTAAATGCGAGAAAGAGAAAAAAAAATGGAGATCTTCATTATTCCTGCAGAGATCCATCCCCTGCCCCTCCCCCCGCCCCGCTGTACACTCAAACTGCGTATTAACATTAATTTTCAGCATTGCTGAGAAAAAATCCAGCTATGATTTTGGTGCACGAACAGTTATCGAACATAACCTCGAACAGCCGAATTTTTTTCAAATCGTTCGTGTTCGCCGAACGGCTCGAACACCGCCCAAAACAGCTCGAATTTGAGGTGGGCGAACAGTTCGAGTCGAACACCGCTCTTCTCTAATATTAAGAAGGAGGTAAGGGAAAAAATTTGGAAAGACAAGTATGTCAAAATATTATCCCTTTTACCTCTGGAAAAATGTTACTTAGCTAAAAGCAGAAAGGATGATAGTAAGAAGGAGAATGAGGAGAAAAGGAGGTGGTGTTTAATCCCGCAGACATTTACTAATTTGCTGCAGGCATTTGCCATTCTGGCGAGCGTGATAGGTGAAAAAGCTCCGTAGAACTGCTCTCCCCTGTTTTGCAATATAGACTCCATTGGGGAGGCCCATAGGATTTATGGGGGACAAGCATGGCTCCGTTACGACGAGCAGTTTCGTCAATGGAAAGCCATTCGTCCTGCTATAAGGTGGGATCAGTTGGACATTCCTTTCATGGAGGGGCTGGTTTGGCCAGTCAGTCAGTCAGGAATGCAAGGGACAGGAGGACAATCTGGTCAGTCAGGAATACAAAAACCAGGTTTATGCTGGCAGTTCAACGAAAGTCAGTGTAAATGTGGGGCTAACTGCAAGTTCAAGCATCTCTGCTTGCAGGGCAGTGGTTCCTCGCACGGCGCCGCCAGGTGTTTCAAAAGGAATAAAGCCGAGTCAGGTACCAATAATACTCAAAGGGGAGACACCAGTGAATCTAACTGCAATTCTCCCTTATCTAAATAGATTTCCTGACAGGTAAAAAACGGCAATGTTGTTATCAGGTTTTGCAGAAGGATTTACAACTCCGCCACCTCCATTTGAAATTCCCTGTGTTATAAAAAGTCTTAAATTGGCGGATCAGTATGCGGCGATAATTTTGGGAAAGTTGATTAAAGAGGTTGCCTTGGGGAGTATGGCTGGGCCATTTACTGATCCTACTTATTCAAATTTGGTTGTCTCTCCACTAGGGGTAGTGCCCAAAAAGGAGTTGAACAAGTTTCGGCTTATTCACCATCTCTCTTATCCACTGGGACGGTCGGTAAATGAAGGTATTGATCCGGAACTTTGTTCCGTGGTTTATACGTCATTTGATGAGGCAGCGTGGTGGGCTAGAGTTTGTGGGAAAGGAGCATTGTTGGCTAAGACGGATGTCGAATCAGCTTTTCGGTTGTTGCCGGTTCACCCTGTTCGGTTGTTTCGTTGTTACGGGGGGGGGATTTTTTTGCAGATATATGTTTACCCATGGGTTGTTCGTTGTCCTGTTCCTTATTTGAAGCATTCAGTTCTTTTTTGGAGTGGGTTATTCGGGATGTAACCAGTCTTGAATCAATAATTCATTATTTAGACGATTTTTTGTGTATCGGTCCTGGTGATTCTGGATGTTGTGAAACTATTCTGATGGCTATTCAGTGGGTGGAGAAGCGCTTCGGTGTGCCTTTGGCACCAGGAAAAATGGAGGGCCAACTACAAGTATTTGTTTTCTAGGAATTGTAATTGATTCAGTCAAATGGTAATTTAGGTTGTCAGAGGAGAAGATGTCGGCTTTGAAAGAGGAAGTAGCCCGGGCAAGGAGGTTAAAAAAGATGACATTGAGGGAGGTACAGTCACTTGTCAGGAAACTTAATTTTGCTTGCCGTATCATACCCATGGGGAGAATTTTTTTTTCTGTCAGTTCGTCTGTCGGTGGAACACAATGCTGATTTGGGAGAAATTTTAGGAGTATTATAAGGGACGTTCGTTGCTCATGGAGGAAGTAGTGGATAATTATACTTTTGAGTTGTACACTGATGCTGCGGGGAGTTTAGGTTTTGGGGCTTAATTTAGAGACCAGTGGTGTGCATCCAGTTGGCCTGACGACTGGGTGGCGTCTCGTTTAGTCAAGAATATAGCCCTACTTGAGATTTTTCCCATTTTGGTGGCAGTTTATTTGTGGAAGGGGGAGCTTCAGAATAAGAGGGTTTATTTTAACTGCGACAACATGGGAAACATGTGCGCAATTAACAGCATTACAGCATCCTTGCCTCCGGTGATTCGGGTCCTTTGCCATAACATAAATGCTTTTGTTATTGTGTCTCATGTGCCGGGAGTGCAGAATGATATTGGTGACTCACTTTCTCGTTTACAGTGGAAGAGCTTTCAGCTGTTGGCACCAGAGGCGGAGGACAAGGGGCTAGATTGCCCCCCGGAGCTTTGGAGTGTGGTATACGGGCCGCTGAGCCACTGATTAGGTCATCGTTGGCGGTTGGGACATGGGATGCTTATCAGGCAGTGTGGCACTCATAAGAAGAACGTTTGCAGAATACGGTAGAGAATAGGTCACTTGATGAGGATCAGGTAGGAGTTCTCTTCTTGTGGTTAAGTCAAGGGGCCGCGGAAGGTTGGTCGGCAGCAAAGATCTCCCGGATTATTGCGGCTTTGGTGTTTGGCTTTAAGCTGCATGGTCAGAGAGATTTGACAAAATATTTTTTGATTAAACAGGCAGTAAAATGGTTCTGCAGAAAGACTTTAGATGGCCTGTTTCATTTGGGGTTTTGGAAAGGACAAGGGAGGTGTTAGATTCTGTTTGTTGTTCTAAGTTTGAGGCATGTCTTTTTTGGCTAGCTTTTTTGCTCGCTTTCTTTGGAGCATTGAGAGTAAGGGGGATTGTTTCACCTAGCAAAATGGTGAGTGGGGGACTTTTGGCTGAAGATGTGGTGGCTACCACGGTGGGTATAGAATTATGGATCTGGAAATCTAAAACGGATCAGGAGGGAAAGGGAAGCCATGTAGTTTTGCGAGCTGTGGCAGATTCCTTTATGCGTCCGTTATGGTGTCTGCATCGGTTCAATGATTGTAAGCCCAGGTAAGGGGGACCATTGTTGTGTCACAGAGATGGGTCTTTCTTGTCTAGATACCAGTTTACAATGGTATTTAGGGAGTGTGTAAAGTTTTTGGGGCTAGAGTCATCTCATTTTGCATCACACTCATTTCGAATTGGGGCGGTGACGGAAGCGGCTTTGTGTGGTCTCAGTAGGGAAACAGTACAGCGCATTGGGAGGTGGGAGTCTAAGTGCTATCGTAGTTATATCAGACCTCAGGGTTGGGTTGGTGAATTGCCTATTTAAAGAGATGGGTTTAGTGGCTCTGTCTTAGTGGCTTATGGCAAGTGGTTTAAAGTCTTTTGTGTTTACTCTGGATTTTGGGACACTGTTACATGCACTGGGGAACGCTGCGGGCGGATATGAGGCCAGAGGGTAGACAGTTCGGTTTCATCAGAGAGACGGCGGTGATCTGGTGGTTGGGTTTTAGGGGCATGGGTTGGAGCAGAGTGTTGCAGGAAGTTCACCACAGTGCTCGTTTAGATAGGGCCCCTGACATTTTGGTGCTGCTTGTGGGGGGGAAATGACCTGGGTTTTCACACTTTTAGAGAATTAGTTAAAGATATTAAACACGATTTATTGCGTTTGTGGATGGAGTTTCCCAGATTGGCCATGGTCTGGTATGAGATTGTTCCACGAAAATGTGGGCATAAGGCCAGGTCGGCCAAAAAAATTAATAAAGCAGGAATTAAAGTTAACAGGGCAGTCTAATTTTGAGAATAGGAATTGCTGTTCGCCATTTTGATCTACACTGTGTTCCAAATTATTATGCAAATAATATTTTCTCAGATTTTCCCAAATTACCTATATGAATTGCAGTCATTGTAATTTTCCAGTCAAATAACTATTAGAGTACAATTGAAAGGTTTTTGTACAAACTGCCTATGATAACAGTATATTTTAAAAAAAATAAAAAACTCAAACTGCACTCAAAATGCATGTTCCAAATTATTATGCACAGCAGAGTTTTCAACCTTTTCATTTTAATAAAGAACAAAAAAATTGTCATTTTTGAAATTATAAGCATTAGCAGGTTATTACAAACTGAAATCAAACAGTTTTCAACTCAAAACTTTATTCTAGGTGATGTTACATTTGCACATAGGACCGCTTGTTCAAAAGGAGCTTCGGAACTCTCTCGTCCATTGAATTTGTCAGCTTTTGGATGGTTTCTGCTTTAATTGTTTTGCATGAGGACAGAATACCCTCCCAGAGCTGTTGCTTAGATGTGAACTGCCTCCCGCCATCATTGACACTCCTTTTGATGATGCTCCAGAGGTTCTCAATGGGGTTGAGGTCAGGGGAGCATGGGTGCCACACCATAAGTTTGTCCCCTTTTATGCCCATAGCAGCCAGAGATGCAGATGTGTTATGTGCAGCATGAGACGGGGCATTATCATGCATGAAATGATCTCGATGGTCCAGATGGATGGAGTGGAGGATGGCTGGTTGATGGACACCCCATGCAAACACGGCTACGGCGCTAACAAGGAGGAGGTGGAGTAATGTTTTGGGCTGGAATCATGGGGAGAGAGATTGTCGGCCCTTTCAGGATCCCCGAAGGGGTAAAGATGAACTCCTTAATGTATGTTGAGTTCTCAAACAGCACTTCCTTCCATGGTTCAAGAAGAAGAACCGTGCATTCCGCAGCAAGATCATTTTCATGCATGATAATGCCCCGTCTCATGCTGCACATAACACATCTGCATCTCTGGCTGCTATGGGCATAAAAGGGGACAAACTTATGGTGTGGCACCCATGCTCCCCTGACCTCAACCCCATTGAGAACCTCTGGAGCATCATCAAAAGGAGTGTCAATGATGGCGGGAGGCAGTTCACATCTAAGCAACAGCTCTGGGAGGGTATTCTGTCCTCATGCAAAGCAATTAAAGCAGAAACCATCCAAAACCTGACAAATTCAATGGACGAGAGAGTTCAGAAGCTCCTTTAGAACAAGCGGTCCTATGTGCAAAAGTAACATCACCTAGAATAAAGTTTTGAGTTGAAAACAGTTTGATTTCAGTTTGTAATAACCTGCTAATGCTTACAACTTCAAAAATGACATTTTTTTTGTTCTTTATTAAAATGAAAAGGTTGAAAACTCTGCTGTGCATAATAATTTGGAACATGCATTTTGAGTGCAGTTTGAGTTTTTTATTTTTTAAAAAATATACTGTTACCATAGGCAGTTTGTACAAAAACCTTTCAATTGTACTCTAATAGTTATTTGACTGGAAAATTACAATGACTGCAATTCATATAGGTAATTTGGGAAAATCTGAGAAAATATTATTTGCATAATAATTTGGAACACAGTGTAGAGAAAGGGGGGGATGAGTTATGATTGGCAGATGGTGTTCACTTAAATGCGGTAGGCATTCATATGTGGGCTTTGGGCTTGCAGGTAGGCATTGAAAGGGCCATAGCTTTTTTTTCTAGGGGGGTCTCGGGCATTTGAGGTATTCAAAGTGCCCTCTGTGTGGCAGTTTGGGGTCCTTGAAGTTGGATCTAAATTGGTCTGGGGGGTCTATTAGGTTATGGATTCCTCAATTGGAAAAGAGTTGGACGCTGATCTGGTGTTTTTGGGGGCTCACGGCAGGTAATGTCGGAGCCCGGGAAGTGGAAGTGAGCAATGGAACCCTTTGGGTTATGGTGCTCCCGAGCCAGTGGGGTAATGGCTGGGAGCAATTATGGTTATAGTTGTGGTTTATGATAATCACCAGATTTTGTGAGCTTCAATGACCCTACTATCCTTGATCTTTAATTTGAATTTATCCTTGTAAGTTTGTTTAAATAAATGCTGCGGTGGCCAAAGTTTTCCAAAGCATATGATGTCTCATTTTTATTTATAATTTTAGTAAAGGGGAGGTTTAGGTGAGAAGGGGTATATGCTTCATTTACAGGTTTATTAATGAATCATCGACAATACCAGTGTCAAGGAAAGGCTGGAGCACAGCCGGCTCCCCCCACCCACAGGCGTGAGAAGAGGCTGGCATGACAATGGGTTGGAGGGAGTGGGGAGGGTTTGAAATTAAAATTAAGAGGGTGTGCATATCTAATAAGGGGGCTTTATAAGGACCAGTAGGGGGTGGGGTATTGCACTTTCCCGCACACAGGGGTGGTTAACAGTCCCGCCCACCCTTGAGGGTTGTATTTTGGTTACAAGAGGAGTGGGAGTAGCATCGGGTCATAGTTGCTTTTGGTGGTTTGAGGTCCTTGAAGTTGGATCTAAATTGGTCTGGGGGGTCCATTAGGTTATGGATTCCTCAGTTGGAAAAGAGTTGGTTGCTGATCTGGTGTTTTTGGGGGACTCACGGAAGGTAATGTCGGAGCCCGGGAAGTGGAAGTGAGCAATGGAACCCTTTGGGTTATGGTGCTCCCGAGCCAGTGGGGTAATGGCTGGGAGCAATTATGGTTATAGTTGTGGATTATGGTAATCACCAGATTTAGGGAGCTTCAAGGACCCTACTACCATTGATTATTAATTTGAATTTATCTTTGTAAGTTTGTTTAAATAAAAGTGTGAGTGAAATACGCTCTCTTCTATGCCTTCTGAACTCCAAATAAATAAGATTTGTTTTACGAGCGCTCGGGAAATCAGTACAGCACAGCCAGGAATGGTGTACTAGAAAATACTTCTGCTTTATTAACACATGTGGGACTTTAAATAGGGTCAGAGACAAAGGAATAGTTCCCTCTGACCTATGAACCAATAGTAACCATAAGGGGAGTGAATAGAAATGTGAAACCTCACTGCCCATCAGTGTTACTTGATCACCATTTCACAGAAGTTACAAGACAAGATGGATACCACAAACTCAAAATGGATTCTTTTCTCTCACATTTCCCCCCTTTTGTGACCAATTATGGCATCTCAGTAGGTATATAGGAGCGCGCTAGTTGCGTCCTTGGGACTTTCCTACCTGCTTCACCTCAGTTCCCTACCTAAACACGTATAATTGTATCACAACAATGGATCTTTTCTTGTCTGGGGTTCATAGTATACAATCAGGGGTTATGTGACACAGTTTTCCTTACATATAGACCTGAGTAACTTAGGTGTAACATAGATCAGCGCTTTTACGGCTACGTATATCAACAAGCAGAATAATAATAAGTTCATAAATGTATGTATAATCCCTGAGAGCCCCCCACCAAGACCCTTGAACCAATTAGTGGGATTCAGGAAAGAGAATGTTTCTCCCCACCAGGAGTCGTTGTTTGCATCATGTTCCGGTAACCACTTATCCCTTATCTCGGTTATCTTCTGTATATCAGTCCTAACCTGGATATTTCCCATAACGTCGATGTAATGACAACATGTGGGACCGATGATCTGACACATCCCTCCTTCCTTAGCGGTCAGGTAGTCCAGCACTATGGTGTGTTGTCAGTGACTACAATTAGCTGCTTCTGTATTATATTAGATGCATTAAAGACATTAAGCCCCTGGAAGATCTGGTCATCTAGATAATCAGTCGCCTCCACCAGCTTATCCCACATCTGCGTTATGAATGGGTAAATTAATATGCTGCTGACAATCTTATTTGCCACCCCCATTTCTACAAGATGAGGTTTACCATTTGGTCTGGGATTGTCTGCAGCTCGTCTGTATAATGTGTGTATAGGGATTGCTTTAACATTTACTCTGGTGTGAGGCACAATAAAGGTTGATGGGGTCAGGAAGGCTGGTGTGCAGACCCCTGTGAAGTTATTAGGCTTGTAGGCCTGATGTCCACATACAATGTACAAACTCTCTGGTGCTCCCATAAGAGTGTTATTGAATAGACTAGCAATCCATTTAGACAACAAGGTGGAGCTTAATATGTCCATCATTTCTTCCTGATACTGAGTGTTATTTGACATAATACCTGATATCAGTCTTTCCAAAGTGACGTTTACACAGTGAAGCTCAGGATTGAGCGTGGCATCGACCGCTACACACTGTGTGATGTCGGTACAGACCCATTACACTCAGAATACTCAGCTACACACTGTGTGATGTCAGTACAGACCCTTTACATTCAGAATACTGTAGAGAAAGCGACGTCTCTGGATCTTATCTGGATGCAGCTGCAAGAGGTGAACTTCAGATAACAGGAGAGGTCAACACGACTAGAAGCCCAAGGCATTCCTGTCTGTCTTAGAGGTAGACCACTCCTGTTGAACAAAACCACGGCTCTGTCACCCATGCAACTACAGGCAAACCTACAGCTCTCTCTTTCATGTTGTTATCTAGCTTAGTGGGAAAAGTGCGGTTACTCAAATAGAACATTTCTTTCAAAGTCACTGGAATGGCTAAATAAGGCATAATATTAGAGCTCACAGGACTGTGAGTGCAAATCCAACAGTCTTTTGCTAATGTACTCGTGTCCATGTCTTTTAAAAGTACTTGGTGATGTCTAATGAATTTATTATCCTAGTCATCATTCAGAACCTCATTTAATGTCTTTGCTAGAGGCAATGCCACCACTATCCCCATTAGAACTGGCAAAAAGGTCATCATTCGGCTGGTGGAGTGACTCGTTTACATGGGCTGGCGTGTATCCAAGTGGATTTTCCCTCAAGCTTCACCGAAGTTGCTGTGGTCAGAAGAACTTGGAATGGCCCATCAAATCTTGGATCAAGGCTTTTTCTGACGTGTCTTTTTAGGACTACCCAGTCTCCAGGCTTGAGATCATGTGTTTCAGACACTGATTCAGGGTCTGGAATGGAAGAATACACCTGTTTATCACACTGTTTAGGCGATTATGCAAGGCTTGCACATAGCTAGTCAGGCTGTCTTTCTGCATCTGAAGTGACTGTGGGAAATATAACCCTGTTCTAGGTACTGAACCAAAAAGTATCTCATATGGAGAGAGACCTGTTTTTCTACCTGGAGTGTACCTTATTGAGAAAAGAGCTAGAGGCAAGCATTCGGTCCATGGTTTGCCGGTTTCCTCTTTTGCCTTCTGAATCTTTAACTTTAATGTCCCATTCAGTCTTTCTACCTTCCCACTACTCTGTGGATGGTAAGGTGTGTGTAAACCCTGCTCAATTCACAAAGACTTTAAGATCTCTCTCAAGATCTCTCCAGTGAAGTGTGTACCTCTATCACTTTCAATCACTTCAGGAACCCCTTATCTACATACCACCTCCTTCATGAATTTTTGAGCAGTAACCTTTGCTGTAGCTTTCTGCTCCAGATATGCCTCAGGTCAACCTGAAAAGATATCAACACACACAAGCACGAACTCATATACCCCCACTCGTGGTAGTTGTATATAGTCAATCTGCAATTTCTGGAATGGGTAGAGCGGACGAGGGGTGTGTTTCTGTGGGGTCTTCACAGCTTTCCCTACGTTGTTGTGCACACGTCATACAAGACTGTGTGTGCCTGGCTGCCTGGGTACTGGACCCTGGCGCCACGCATACCTTGTCTACCAAAGCACATATAGCTGTTTTTGACAAATGTGTTAGTCCATGGATTATCTGGGCCGTCACTGAGTAAAGAGCTCGCAGCAGGCAGAGCTTACTGCCCTTTTTCCACAAACCTTCCTCAGTCAGCTGGGCTCTCTGCGTCTACCACTCCTTCTTTTCCTGTTGAACCCCTTGTTTCTGCAGGGATTTAAGAATAGTAGGAGCGACAGGTGCCACTGAGGTCACAGTTTGTACCGCTGCTAGACTCCCAACTCTCGGCCTTTTTGCTGCTTCCTTGGCAGTGACATCCGCACAAGCATTTCCTCTGGTTTCATTGGTGTCAGCTCGAGTGTGAGCTTTATTCTCACTATGCCAAGGTTAGTTGGTAACAGGAGAGCCTTCATCAGGGCCCTTATGCTCTCTGTGGTTTTATAGGTTTTTCATGTGACTTTAGGCAAGATCTACTATCTACACACACATTTGGCCGTCTTACCCTTTGCCGCTCTACACGCCTCAGTGAGTGCCTTCAGCTCTGCCTCCTGTGCCGATAGGTGAGGAGGGAGTGGTTCAGCTTTTATTACCTCATGTTGTGCGACCACAGCGTATCCAGTATAGAATGGACCAACATCTTGGCATTTGGATCCATCTACAAAAAAAACTCAAAATCTGCGTTAGCAATGGGTTCACCTGAGACATGTTCAAACCCTGCCATCTCTTGCTACATCAGAGCTACACAATCATGGGGTGTATGTATGTCGGCTATTTCCTCCTCTGTCAGAGAATGTAAAAATAGTTCCTTTTCCCCATCTTTTCCCCCTTTTTGAATCCAATGGCAGAAGCGTAACTGGATTCAAAACTGTACGTTGTTTGAGTTCTACATTTGGGGGAATGAGGAGGGCACATTAAAGTCGAAGTTGCTGGGTCATTGAAATGTGCCTAGGATGTACCTGACTGAGGACACCATGAATATCATGTTGAGTGTAAAGTATGACCGTGTAATCAAGAACTATTTCTGTGGCCCTTTTAATCATTGCTTGAACCGCAGAAATGGCTCTAACACAAGAGGATGCACCTCTGGCAACAGGATCCAGCCTAGCTGAGTAGTAGGCTACTGGTCTTTGTAGTTGTCAGTGTTTTTGGGTAATGCAACCTACTGTATTGTGACCTTTCTTTCTTTTGTGAAATGTCTTGTGCATTGTGACATGCCATGTCCTAAGAGGACTACTTTCTGGTGATAAACCTGTGGTTTATTTTTAGAGGTCTCTCATGCACGTTCTGCTAGTGAGCACAAAAGTGAGATAGACGACTCTTGACATGAGGCTTGATCAGGACAAAGTAATAAATCGTCCACATACTCTAAACTAAAGCATCACAACCTCCAAACATGGAGGAGTCAACAAATTTTCAAAATGAGAAAACATTGCAAAAGTAGACATTATCGGTGAATTTTGAGCACCTTGTGATAGCACTATCCATGTAACTTGTTTGACCAAGGAAACATAAATAAATAAAAACAAATAAATACCGGCACTCTGGATGCAGAGGCACGTAAAATAATGCCTTTTCTAAGTAAATCACCATAAAATGCTTTGATGATTTCTCAAAGAAAAACATTAATTGCATACAGACCTGGCTGCCCAGTATCTATTAAGGAAAAAATAAATAAAAATGTGCCTGGAGTTCATTTTAATCATTGAAATACAACCTTTAAAATTTGAATTTCTGTCATTATAGTTTTTATCTAGTGGCTTTCAATAATTAGGATGAAGGGAAAAGTCATTCCCAGCTATCTGCTATGTGAGTGGGGGCTGCTGCATTCCTGTTTCCCCCCACCTTTTTCTATGGTAAGAAAAAAACTTACTCTTTGTTCTGCGAGTTTGGATCAACTCTTGCTCCACCCCTTTGGCTACTTGTAACAAATCCTTTGGGTCCTTCCCCCTCCACTCTGGGTGCATTTTTTTTACAAGTACCTCTCCAATTGATTTCTTTAACCCATCCACAAAAGCATTTCCCAATATACGTATATTAAGAGTGTCCCCTGGTAAATATCCCATATCTGTCCAAGTCATCTGTAAAAGGGCAAAATATTTTTCTACAGCTTCATCTTTTTCCTGAGTTATGTCATTTAAAGATATAGATTGTTCTCTCTGTTTTGTCAATGCCCAATGCTGAAACATCTTACAATAGTCTTCCTCTGACTCGAATGTCTGTAAATATTCTGTTCCAGGTCTGTCAATCAGATAGTCTTTTGAAGGTCCTGTCTCTTGCTTTATAATATGTGCAGTCCCATCTCCTCCTCCTTTTGCGTCTACTAACGATTCTAAATCCTGCCATGCACAGTTATATGTAACCTGTATCTGTTGTATTTGTCTAGAGAAAGGAACAGACTTCTCGTCAGGGTCAGGAAGTTGTTTCATCACCTTGTGAGGGGGGCCATGCCTCATGTGTGAGGAGTACTGGTTGCTGGTATGTGAGAGTATCCTCTATCAGTCCCCCCCTCTCACTGCACTCTTCTCCCCTCCCAATCCCATGTAATTAGCTCTGGGGGAGGATGTGTACTATCAGCTACCACTTGCGTCTTTGTTATAACTCGTAGAATAGGAGCATTTGGGGAATTTAATTTAGATTTAGTTTTCTTGCATTTTGAACAGTTATTTTTCCATCCCAAATACTGTACCCTACATACTGTACATGTCCAACGTCCTGGTCCATTATAAGGAGGAGATACTGTTAATTCTGTCTCATTAAGTCCGTTCAGTCCATTGTCAAAAACACTCACACAATACTTTTACTTATAGTGCTTTTCTCACACTTTCTGCACTAATTACTTCCAGAGCCAACATTCTTTAACTGCTCAGCCTTCTCCCTGAACACATACAGACCTGACCCCCCTGTGGGGAATTTCAGTCATTTCAACATTCTTTTACTATCCGTTATGGCATCCTTGACTTCACATCATCTGAACATTCTACTTTTTGCTGTCTTTCCATTGGGTTTCTGTCTCCATTTACTCGACAATTTTTTCCATACTTGCCTCAAAATCAGTGCAAGCACAATATCAACAATAGGCACAAAGCCACGGGTCCAATAGGCAGGCCACACAGACACACATCCTATTCTTCTGTAGAGTAGTCAGTCACAAAGCCACAGACACTACAATACACCCAGTAAATGGTCTATAAGATATCCCTCCTGCTGAGTTGATCAGTCTCCGCAGTCAAGCAAGATGCAGCAACACCAACAATCCTCTATGTATAAGTACCACGATATCACAGTCAAACACTGATCAGATCACATGCACACAGTTCAAAAAGGCATAGGTAACTCTTCCCTGTTCTTGGACTAGACTATTAATTGCAAAAATAACTCACCCGGATTGGAGGTGAACCAGCTCACAGTAAAAGTGAAATACAATTGTAAGAATAAGCTTCTTACCTTATGCTGCAGCGATTGAATTCACTTTCACTTGAGGGTCCTCCTCACTCTAGATCCGGATGGTATAATGCGTGTCTAGTCCTGGGTTTCGGCACCAAATTCTGTGAGCGAAATACGCTCTCTTTTATGCCTTCTGAACTCCAAATTAATACGATTTGTTTTACGAGCGCTCGGGAAATCAATACAGCACAGCCAGGAATGGTGTACTAGAAAAGACTTCTGCTTTATTAACACATGTGGGACTTTAAATAGGGTCAGAGACAAAGGAATAGTTCTCTCTGACCTATGAACCAATAGTAACCATAAGGGGAGTGAATAGAAATGTGAAACCTCACTGCCCATCAGTGTTACTTGATCACCATTACACAGAAGTTACAAGACAAGATGGATACCACATACTCAAAATGGATTCTTTTCTCTCACAAAGGCTGCTGCGGCCAAAATTTTCCATAGAATATGGTGTCTTAGTTTTATTTAGAATTTTAGTAAAATGGAGGTTTAAGTTGGAAGGGGTATATGCTTCATTTACAGGTTTATTAACAAATCATCGACAATACCAGTGTCATGACATTTTATAGAAAAGTTACACCCATAAATGTTCAGTTTTACAATCTGATATGAACAGAGCAAATGGAGTAGATCAATTTTTTTTAGTCACACTATGATCACATTAATAACAATCAGTGATGTACATGGTACAACTCCTCCAACTACACAGTGGCTGTTGTACACATCACAGAGTATGCTCCATATAGTTTCCAGTATAGGTCAAAGCATAGTTTTCTCATGTCCACATATTTGTACAAAGAACTCTGGTTAAAAAAAACTCAAGTAGAATACCCATCTTCATAAAATGGTATTATTTAGAGATGAGAGAATCTTTGAAATTAAAATTTGCCACCTTTGTGGAATTTTCCCAAATAATTCGATATGCATTTAATAAATTTGCATAAATTTCAATATTGGAAATACTGTAAAATTGTTCTACATATTTTCAAAAGTTGTCAGATTCAGTTATGAAATGAGCCATTTCTTAATGCTTTCGACCTCCTGAATTCAAATCTGACAATGAAAATTTTTAGTTGGCTCTTTTTCTATGATATCAAAGAGTTTTCCTTTTAATGTTACATATTAATGCATAACAGTTTCAGTACTTTGAAACATTCTTATTTTTGCAAATATAAAGATGTAGAATATTTTATTATTCCAATTTTCTGATATTTATTTAGAGGAAGCTTAGCAACAATTACAATAACTAAAACATGTCTACACACTATAGTTACAATTAATGTGAATGCTACTCATGCATTTTTTCTTTGCCCTGCAACAAATGGAGAAACTCCTCATCTTGAAGAAACTTATGAATTTGAGGTCCAATAAAGACTCCTTCCTTTATCTTTGTTTCACTCAGCCTTGGAAATGTATCAATGATATACTTGAATGCTTTTGCATTTTCATCCATTGCCTTTACACAGTTCTTCATTAGGCCCAACTTGATATTCAATGGTGGTAACAAAATCTTGAGTGGGTCAAAAAGTGCTGGATGCAGAAAATTTTTACTCCCTGACTTAAAAGAAAGTCGGAGAGGCCAATCTATTTTATTGTAGTGATATTCTCTTGCATGACTATTCCACTGACATAGAAAGCTGTACTTTGTGTATCCACCCCGGAGACCAAGTTTGAGGGCAACCACCTTTAAGTCACTACAGAGAGGCCACAAATATTGGTCATAGTTTCATAGTTCAGGCACCTCAATGGCTGTTTTATGTTGTCATAGGTTTCTTTCATGTGTACTGCATAACCAACTGAAATTGAAATTAATTCATTGCCATTATGCAGCAAGATGGCTTTTAGGATTGTGTCACTTGACTTGACTGAAAATGTTGCAGGTGTTTTTGGAAACGGCAGTTCTTCTGTATGTGGTACTGGGAGTCTTGCAGATGAAATGTTTGGATACTGTAAAGTCTGCTTATTCTTCCCTGAAACTCCTTTCCTAATGGGGCACCAGGCAGAAATAGCCATTGGCAGTATGATCGGTTGGCTCTCTCCAGATCATTGGGATTGCAAAAGGCATAGATTGCCTCTTTCCATGCACCCACTGGGTAAGATGTGATGTACATCTATTGGAGTATATGTGTGGAGCCCAACTCTTGTCATGATCTCCTATTCTGAAGCCAAAATACAGGTTGTAGGCTTTCCTTATCATGGTTGTCAAGTTTCATCTTTGTGATTCAAAAATTACTTCTCCACATAGGTAGCGCAAACTATCCGTTTTTTAATGCTAGAATGAGGCATATCTGAAAAAACATATAGAAACATGTCAATATGCTAAGAAACTAAGCTAAGAAATCCTAAAACTGTATACCTTACACAAAGAGCATTTAAAAAAGTAGGGGATGTAACTGTAATTAGGATTACATCATTGACACTGAGTTGATGTTTTTTCATTGGTCACCCTAAGATGATAGTATACTGAAAGCTCAATAGACTAAATAGATGATGTAATAGACTAGCTACTAACAATGCAATCATGATTATGAAATACTAAAGATGCAATTTTTCTATAAGCCTGCATGAAAGGTATCATAAGTAATTACAAACTCCTCTGGATCTTGAAAATTAAAGCTAATCAGCAAATTTAAGCATCATATTAGTTTTCAGCACCACAAAATTAGTTACGTTCAACTTTTTTAATCTCTGAACCAGTTTGACTGTAGAACAGTGTAATTGCTCATAAAATACACGTGTGGGAGAGGAGAGAAAGAGAGAGAACATCACTGACCATAAGAACTTGCACTTTACAGGCAAGAAAGAGAGGTGGAGATAGAGGACCCCGCTGGCTGTAAGAACCTTAGACTCTACATTAAAAAGAAAGAGGACCCCACTGTCCATAAGGGCTTACACTCTACAGAAGAGAGAGACTTACCCAGTGACTTTGGAGATGAAAATTGACTCCGCCTTACAAACTGTACTCTAATGGGAACCATTGATCTGTGATGGCATGATAATCTGTAGGATGGTATAGCTATAAGGCATTAAGAGGAAGCCTGTGCGGCAATGCAAAATGACCTTTGTCTACTCTCTGATACTTTAGCAGTGTAAGAAATGGTGCCAGGCAAGTTTTTTTTAATGAACCATGAAACGAATCTCAAAATGTTTAAATTTGCGTGAAACTGTAAATTTCAATAATTTTACTCAAAATCGATCCTCCGTGAATCGATGCGCTCATCTCTAGTATTGTCACATTGTCCTTGTACAAATAAATTTGTTCTTGAGATTCCGACAGATATCTTTTCTATTGCTTACAGCTTGTTGCCTTGTATACTGTCTACTGATGCAGTCCAGGAGCAGTTGTGGAATGTAGTGTTTACAAGCTCTTTTCTATTGAGCTTGTAAGCATTGCCCTGAATCTGCCCAGAATCACTGGAGCGCACTGTTATTTCCTGATTCTGGTCACCATTGACGTCCCTGCACTTTCCTCATATAGGAAAACTGCAGCATATAACAGCATCTGGAACTCACAGTTCAGGCATGTGATGCAATGGAAAAATCTAATAAAATAAATATAGCAATATATCTTTGAAGCAGACTTTTTTCAAACTTACTTTTCACATATGTAAATAACCTCACCACATGTTTACACTTATACAAATATAGTTTTTTTTAATGATAAAGCTTCTAATATGAGAATCAAAGTGACAGGACATATAGCAAGGATGAAAGTGTAATGAGGGCAGTGGTCATGAAACATCTACATTATATATAGTTTGGTTTCTGCTAATTCTGCACCTTCCCAGCAATTATGCAAATTTCAAACCTTTATGATTTCTGATATTATACATCATTTTTGCAGCTGAAAAATGTAGGCAATTGGCAAACATAAGATTTGGCATCAGATAAAAAGTTCATTTATCACATCAACAGTCTTTTTTTCTCAGTAAGCGACACAGTGCATTGTAGTTCTTATGGGACTCATTTAGAAGCTGCAGCTATGGCAGGAGTGTATGTTGCTAACCAGTAGTGTTTGCACAGGGTGTAAAGAAATTTATATTTTCTGTAGGTTTTATTTGCTGTTCCATAATATATAGCAAGAAAAAGTAGGAATTCTGACAACTCAATTCAAAGTGACAAAATGATCAAATGGCATATGGAACAGATACAGCAAGCCCCAATAAATGTTGGTAGTCATTCTCCTGAGTGATATCTCTTCAAGATCCAAATTATATGACGCGCCCCCTGGGCCGTGGGGTACTCGGTGCCGGGCCGGTCGTTGCTGGGGGTGTCACCGTGGCGGTGACCCGGTCCGTGACCCAGGGCGGTCAATCAAAAGAGTAATATTTACAGGGGATTTATAGTTTTTATGCATGGAATTCGTGACGCCACCTGTGGTATGTGGCTATAGGAGGCCGCCGCTGCAGCGCAGGTCCTCTGAAGCTGGTGTAAATGCAGAAGAGTTGGTTAAGCTCTCCACAGGTATAGCTTAGCTCCAGGGCAGTGCAGATGTTGGGCGTTGTAGTGCAGGGGTGATGGCGCAGCTGCAGTAACAGACAGAGGCAGTGGGGTGCAGTCTTCAGAGTTTTTTACTCACGGTTGTTTCAATCCAAGTTACAGGTACCGGTGTAACTTCCCTCGTCGTGCTGCGCTTACTCAGGGAGTGGTTCAGCCAGGGCCGGCTCCAGGATTTCGTGGGCCCCGGGCGAAAGAGTCTCAGTGGGCCCCTTTAACAAATACCATGATTCATGATGCACAGATACCGCAGACAAATTATATATATATATATATATATATATATATATATATTTATATATATGTATATGTATATCAATGCCAAAGATTCCACTTCTTACATTACATGAGTGATATCTAAATTCTGCAATAGCTCAGAAACCGGCGAATCCATGGAGCGCACAGTGCAGAACGGGAAGTATAGTCCACCATACAGTATTACGGGCACCACTAAGTCCTCCATACGGTATAATGGCCCCACATAGTCCTCCATACAGTATAATAATCCCCACATAGTCCTCCATACAGTATAATATGCCCCACATAGTCCTCCATACAGTATAATGGGCCCCACATAGTCCTCCATACTGTATAATGGGCCCCACATAGTCATCCAAACAGAATAATGGGCCCCACATAATCCTCCATACAGAATAATGGGCCCCACATAGTCCTCCATACAGAATAATGAGCCCCACATAGTCCTCCATACAGAATAATGGGCCCCACATAGTCCTCCATACAGAATAATGGGCCCACATAGTCCTCCATACACTATAATGGGCCCACATAGTCCTCCATACACTATAATGGGCCCACATAGTCCTCCATACACTATAATGGGCCCCACATAGTCCTCCATACACTATTATGGGCCCCACATAGTCCTCCATACACTATAATGGGCCCCACATAGTCCTCCATACAGAATAATGAGCCCCACATAGTCCTCCATACAGAATAATGGGCCCCACATAGTCCTCCATACAGAATAATGGGCCCACATAGTCCTCCATACACTATAATGGGCCCACATAGTCCTCCATACACTATAATGGGCCCACATAGTCCTCCATACACTATAATGGGCCCCACATAGTCCTCCATACACTATTATGGGCCCCACATAGTCCTCCATACACTATAATGGGCCCCACATAGTCCTCCATACAGAATAATGGGCCCCATATAGTCCTCCATACACTATAATGAGCCCCACACAGTCCTGACAGGAGCCAAGGCAGTAACTCACCCAGTGACCCCACATAGTGGAGAGATGGGCACAAGGTGGTCAGAGAGTGCCAGGAGAAAGGGTCACATACCATTACAGTATAGCCCTCATATAGCGGAGAAGACTGTCACCATCATCCCTGCCCCTGCCTGCCACTTCCTTCTCTGCCATTCCACACAGACAGACAGGTCAGGCCAGGATTTCCTGTAAGATGCTGCAGACAGACTGCAGACAGTGCTGTGCTGACCATATATAATATATCTATGTCTTTCTATATATATATAGATACTGTACATGATGATGCATGTGATTGTCACTGTATCTATATATAGAAAGACATTACATAAGAAATTTAGTGTCTGTCAGTCAGATAAAGTTACAGGCGGTCTGTGTTTGCTGGCTGTGGCTGGCGCTTGAATACTCAGGTGCTCGAGCTCGGAGGAGGGACCCAGGCTGAAGGCAGCGCATGCGCTGTAGACAGGTGAAAAATAGATGGTGCCATCATCTGACTGGATGTGTGCGCTGCTGGCGCACGCGCTCTGCGGCACCAGGAGGCTAAGGATGCATCTGTGGCTCTGCCTGCCGGCGGTAACCCAGGACGTGGCGGGAGCGCTCACATAGCAACCAAGGTGAGTGCGGGCACCCCGCTGTCCAGAAGAGGATCTGCCGGCCGGCGGTAACCCAGGACGCCGCGGGCAGCACCAGCGCTCACATAGCAGCCAATCAAGATGAGTGGGCCCCCCTGCTGTCCAGGGCCCCGGCACTTGCCCGGGTGCGCCGGGTGCTGACGCCGGCCCTGGGTTCAGCCAACCCTCAGGTATATCCGGAGTATTTAGCGGGACCCCCTTCTGTGTGTTCTCTCTCTCTCTGGCCGTCTCCCTGCACCTCACACCTAGTATCCCGATCCAGTAACCGCGGGCCTTGTCGGATGACGTCTGTTCCGTCCCCTGGGTCCTCTATGGCTACCGTCTTGGTGAGACCGATATGGACTGTAGGCTGCAGGACTTGAAATACTGCAGCCTCCGGCTTCTAGTTGAGTCATAAAGTACTCTGCTAGTTGAGGCACCGGTCCCCTTTGTGCAGTCTGACCCCTTCACCTTCTGGTAGTGTCGGGCATACGGGTGGCCTCCAGCACTGCCCGTACCCCTGGGGTCCCTTCTTAGTTCCTGGAGCCTTCCTCCTGCTCTCTACTCTGACTCTGGCTCTGACTCTCAAACAAGATGGTTCCCTCTTTTTATATCACCTTCTTTCCTGTGCTCCCCTGAACTACGTCCTCCACTCACACCCACTACATAGTTCCACCCTTCAGCTAGGGACCAAGGACTGTTCTCTCCCTTAGGAGCAATCTCGCCCTGCCCCCACTGAAGTGGAATGTGTTGGATGCAGGTGTTATTGTCCCAGGCTATACTCCTTCCTTACCTGAGAGTGAGATACCACACCTCTGGGTGAGATGCAGTACCTCTGTGGTGACATAACCCTCAGGGGCACCACATATACATCTGTCAATGAAATTACATTAACTCTTGTTTCAGTGACTAGAGAGTCTCGTCATCTAACAGACCCAACTGTTGTGGCCATAGGCTGTAATTCTCAAGCAGCAACCATTGACATTTCAGTTATCAGAGATCTTAGACTTAGGGTCCATTTACACAGAACTGTACCAGTTTGTCATTGATTGTTCTCTGTAATCTATATTTGTATTTTGCATGTAACAACATCTAATGTACAGCACCATGGAATCAATGGTGCTCTAAAATAAATAATAATAATAACAATGATCTCTTGTGTTACACAAAAGATAATTTCGCCCAATGAATAAACATTTTATCATTCATCGGAACCCTGATTGGAAGCCTGTTTACAATTCTCGATAATCAAGAAATTAGCATTTTTAAGAACGTTTGTTCAAAATTATCCTGCAGTGTAAATTCAACTTTAGTCTTTAAGAAGGTATGGTAACTGAGAAGCTTTACTACCGTCTTTTACACTTATGAGATGCCATAAATGTAGGATAGATGAGTGTCCCACTTATGTCTTCTGGATTAGGGCTTTGCTTTTGTTTTTTTCTGTACATTATTATGGGGCAACCAGTTTGCCTGTGATTCTGTTACCAGCATTTAGAGATATGCTTTATGGTGCTAATATGGACATAAGAATCAATAGTCTGACGATTGCTTTGAGTCTTCTCTAAGTAGCTTTCTTTTCTAGGCATGCTCTGTGACCTTTGCAGAGCAACAGCCGACCACTGTACAGAGGTGTGGGGTGAGCTGTGACAATTTCCTATTTTGAATTTTGGATCCTGCGTTATCTATTATGTGGTACATGTTACCGTAATCTGGCCAGTGGTGATAATGTGATTACTTCTGAAAAGTGATTTCCACAGAACAGGAATTGTTAGACTATTATAAGGCACAATGATCAAAGTGAAAACTAATAGATTTTTTTCTTACTATGTACTGATAAGGGATATTAAGAAAAGAAACACCAAAATACCAAAATGTTTGCAAAAAACATGTAACATAAAGAACATGGAAACATGATTTAAATATTAAGTCATTTTTTTTCATGACACGCTCCATTTAATGAAAAAGAATAACCTACAGTATGTAGTCTACCACCTTGTCCCTAAGTATCCTGTATCACTCCACAGATCCATCAGTACCTAATTGAAATATGATTAACATGATTGCATACTATTCAAGATACTCATATTTACAGTTGATCATAGATGATTTTTTAGTAAGAACTCATTCCTTTACCCCATTTTGCAGTTTGTTATCTCCCAAGAACAAAGTGTTCTACCTCTTCCTTAAGTTTCCGGACATCCGTATTGAGGGAAGAGTCTAAAGGCCCTCTTGCATATTATATAGTTATCTGATTCCACCAAAATCAGTGGTTTATAAAAGTATGCATTCAATGTGTATGAAAGGCTGTATATACTGAATATCTTAATTTTATTACCTTTGCACTTGTTAATGAGTGATAACATTATACCACCTGTCTAACGCTGCGTAGGTCCCATTTTATGTCAGCAAAACAGTTCCCACCCATCAAGTCATGGACTGTACAAGACCTCAAAAATGGTGCAAGCAGGTCCTTTAATGCCTGTCAGTGGTGAGGTGACACATCCAAGTATCAGATTTGACTTTTCAGCAAATCTTACAGTTGCTCAATTAGCTTAAGATCTGGGGATTTGGAAGCCAAATCAACACATTGAATTGTTTGTCTTCTTATATTATTCTTGAACAACTCATTGGGTGAATAAATGTTCACATCACTGCATCCCTCAGAGTGCTGCTGTCTTTCCTCTTGACTGTCATATGTCCTGAAGATTTGGAGTCTGTCTGGTCTTCTGAAGCTTTGTACCCACCCTTGTGATACACTACAAGTGGGTTTCTTCATTCCTTACAACATTTGCACCATGAATGACTGTACTTACAGAACACTAAAGAAATGTTTAGGTAGATGGTACAGTACAAGTTATAGTAACATCGTTATGAATACTAAAACCAAAGTTTTCCCATTAAAAGATTGCCCAGATCATCCTACTACAACCTGATTTAATTTGTAATTTTCCTTCTGATGCAGTTTCTTGCTCAGGTAAGGGATGCACATATACTCTGCTGACCACAAGATGTAAAAGTAAACATGATTCATCAGACATTTCTGGTGGACAAGTCTCTGCTCCCTATGTTATTGAACCTTGAGAGCCCTTGACTCAATGGCAAGTTCATTGGTTGTACTTCTATGAACCATGTTTGGTAGGTATTAACTCCTCTATACATGGGACACTCCTCAAATACTGCCTGTTTTACAGTTTATGTGATTCAGTGATTTATATATAACAATTTGCCTGTCAGAAGATTACAATGGGGCAGAATTACAATTGAACTTGTGTCAAAATTAAGACATCTGCTGCATCCAAATTTTGTTGCAAATGTATCAATTAAATGCACCAAAATAACAGATATTTGTAAGCCACTGTACACTTTTCAAACGTATCTGGAAAAGGGGGTTTCGTTTTGCTAAGTTGCGAATTGCACCATATTTATGGCCTGAAATTTACAACCTAAGAGGGGGTACAGAATAGAAAAGAGAATCAAGGTAATGTGCACCAAAGATATTCCAAATCTAACCAACAATTTTGAGAACTTTGGCTCATTCTCTGACTGCTTTTTCTACATTTATGCTTTAATGAGTAATCTAAATGATACACACCAAAAGTATTTCCACCAATATTTCTTTACTTCAGTATACTGTACTAAAGAGAGCTAAAATTGAACATGCAGTCAATGCAATTTCTTTGAAATATTGCTATGTAACACAGTTGCTGCACAATAATGATGTCACCATTATGTCAGTAAAATGGCATTGTATTGCTCATATTACAAATGTAATAGTTTACAAGGAAAATCTTAGACCATAAAATCTTTAAATTGGAAGAAATTTTATTTATGTACAGAACACCAAGCCTTGGGAACTAAAAGCACATTATGATTTCCTTTAATAGCCCTATTTATTTTCATTATTTTGCTAAAAGAATGAATACTGTGGGTATTTCAACTGCCCGTGAGTATTCCACAATGGTCCTTAATATCCATTACAATTGTTTCTTTGCTAATTAAAGGCCATAGAATCGCTTCTGTTTGGGTGCACAACTGAACAATTCATTTTTAAAATAGTTATAGCACTTTAAGTTAGAAGCATACTAATACAGTCATAATATATCATGTTGCATCTTGTGACCAAAATAAATGATTACTAAGAATATTAGCTAATGCTTTCTTTTTGCCGCATGCACATATACAATAATCTAGCAAATCAGACAGGCAGAGCAGAATATATTAACACATACAGTACCTACAAAGAAAGATATACAAAGGCATATACTATTATTTAATAATAATCTTTATTTTTTTATATAGCGCTAACATATTCAGCAGCGCATACATTATCGTACATTATCACATACATTATCGTCGCTGTTCCCATCGGGGCTCACAATCTAGATTCCCTATCAGTATGTCTTTAAAGTGTGGGAGGAAACTGGAGAACCCGGAGGAAACCCACGCAAACACGGGGAGAACATACAAACTGCTTGCAGATGTTGTCCTTGGTGGGATTTGAACCCAGGACCCCAGCGCTGCAAGGCTGCAGTGCTAACCACTGTGCCACCGTGCCGCCCTAATAGAAACTTGTCTGCAAACCTACTCCAAATGTTCTGCCATTTAGGCAGAACATTGTGGTTTTGAAAAATATCAGAATACCTTAGGCTAATGAAGAATGATTAATTCATTTGTGTGGAATTTAATTCATCTCGAATTTTGTAAAAATCCATATTCTCAAAGATATGGATTTTTTTGCAATTCACTCCCTGGCCGCCATTTTTCTCTACTGGAGAAAGCTGGCAAATGGTTGAAAAAATAAAATAATACCTCACTGCGCACCTATCCAGCCACTCTACTTTGTTGCTCACAGTCTGTTCCTGAGGGCCTCTTCTATATGCCCTCGCATACTGGATCTCCAGCCTCTTCCCTATAGGCTGGGGCGTCCTGCCGTCACTGCGCCCCATAGGGTCACTGTGCACATCATGACATCAAAAAGTTGTGACCTCATGGTGCTCAGGGATGTCCGAGGCCTATAGTGAAGAGACTTGAGATGTGACACGTTACAGTAAAAAAAAAGAGCACCTGAGGAACCGACGGTGAGCTGCGAAACAACCTGATAGGTGAGTGTGAAGACCCGGGGTCTTCCGTGGGCATAATACTACTTAGACAACACAGGGTGAGGGTAAAAAAGCATGGCAATACTTTATTAAACCACAAAACAGGCAATAAACAGATAGAACAGTCCCAGCAAATACCCAAGATGGTACAACATTACACAATCTCACCCTTCTGCTGGCCTGCCTGGGATAGAACAGCTGCAACCTTAGGACTTTCAGGGTCAACTACCTCAACCAGTGCCCCCCCCCCCCCCACTTTTGGCGGGCCCCCACAGAGAGAAGGTAGCGTCAAGCTTAGGAAGCTGACAGTCCATCAAGGTACAAGGCCAGGAGACCCGAGGGTCCCACCCTGGCCTCTCCAAGAGTTTCCATGGGGACAGATGATCAGCTGATCCCAATCTGGCTTCTCTGAATGTATCCATGGGTTCCAGGCAACCGGAAGGTCCCATCTGTCAACCCCAAACAACATATGCATGGGGCCAGGTGTCTTCATTGTCCCAACCTGGTCTCCCCAAATGTATTCATGGGCTCTCTGAGCAGATACATATTTTTCCAGTCAGGGCCGCACACCCTTAGATTATATAGAATCCAAATCTGTGTCTCTCTGGATCAAGCCATGCTACAAGCTACTCTCCTGAAGAGTGTGTCTGATCTTTGATTCTCCTACTAAAGTCTGCCTGCTACAGAGGCATATGTCCCTTAAAAATTGTTACAATTGTCCTTTGAAGTACACATCCACAGGTCAAGAATATGTATTATTCTACAGGGCGCAGGTCTCATTGTTTGTACATTTAATCAATTTACATAGTTGGTATAGCAGGGGCTTTTGTAAATAAACATCTAGCTGGCTTTAGTACAACATGCAATTAGCATAGCAACAAACATCATTGTTTCAGAACAAAGAGAAGACAACATTCAGGGTTATACAAATACTGGTCTGTCCTTCTTGACCCACCAAAGAAACACACACAAGTTCTAAAGTCAACATAAAGACAATAGTGCATTTCTCTTGGCTTAACAAATCTGGACGTCTGGCTGATTAAGATAAGAAGCTGTTTTGTCACATTGCTCCCCCATCTGAAACCCGATTTGTATGCCTCACCTATGGACTATTTGGTTTGTCTACATGCCTCCCTGCTTGTGGAGCCCTTTGGATGGTATGTGCTAACATCATTGTAGAGATGAGTGAAGTACTGAAACTCTGCTTTTATTTCCACTACTGCTGTAGTTTCTGGGAAAGAAGACATTGACAGGGGGCACAGATAGAAGCAGTGAGTGCTGGTAAGTCACTTACACATTTGAGTTCTTGGCATTGAGAATTTGAGACAGAAATTTAATTTGCACATCCTTTGAGCTTTAAAATTTATTTAATCTAAAGCATTATGTTCAAAGATGAGTGTAGCAGTATATTTTCTATCTTAGATTTGCAATTAGTGAATTTCTGTTATTTTAGCATGGACTATACAAAAATCAGAGCCTGCTGCTTCAGCTATTGTTATAAAAATAACATAGGTAGCTGAGGTCATGGTGAGTGCCTTTTCTATCAGAGTGGTGCATAAGTGATCCACTCTCTGATGAAACTGGGTTACAAGACAGCAGAAGAGCAACCATTTACCACTCAGCTCTATTACTCTTTCATGAGTTTGAGGATCTTAGCTAGAAGAATATTTTAAAAGTAATGCCAAATTATGTCTTGCAGCAGTCCCTAAAGAAGTTCTCAAACCAGAAAAAAAAGTGAATTTATAAAACATACTTATATAGTAGAACATAATTGAGTGTTATAAATTAGCATTTTATCAATTAATACAGTTACAACACAACTGTCACTATGCAAATGTCTTACATTAATAAATAGACCTCTTAGACGTGATAAGGCTGGAGTACAGTATTTGCTTTGAAAAATCCATGTCAAAATAGCTGTGTAATCATTTATGAAAGTTTTACTGCATGTCATTAGGATGAGCATTTTATACATTCAGCCCCTCCTGGAGCTGAATATCAAGAATTGGCTCAGCAGTAGAGATAATTTGCAATTAATAAAATTGCATAAATCAATCAATATTGGAAAGCTTGTAATTGCTTTGAAAATACATGTGGGCCCTGAGAGAGAAAAAATCCCACTGATCATAAGAACTTTATACTCCACAGGAGAGAGAGAGACAGAGGAACCCACTGACCATAAAATCTTACATGATACAGAAGAGAGAGAGAGCCCCTCTGATCATAAGCGCTTACACAGTACAGAAGAAAAACACTCTAGAGATGGAAGAGAAAGGGACTATAGAGCTGGAAAATGACTACCGTACAAACTCTGCTCCATTGCGAACAGTTGATCTGTGTTGGCCAAGATACTGACCGGCCCATTGAAAGGTATGATATTTCATAAGATATCATAGCTGCAGGGCAGTCTGGGGAAGCCCATGCATCAATGCAAAATGTCATAATCTCACCCTCTGATGCCAACCATGAATCAAATCTTAAAATGTTCTAAATTATGTGAAACTACAAACTTCAGGAAATTCGATGCAAAAGCAATCCTACACAGATCGATTCCCTCGTGTCTATTTTGCAGTCTTGTGCAAACTGCATCAAGATCATTGCTGAGCACAGTGATTGGTTGCAGCAATAATGTGTACTATAGTCATGATGTCACTTTTGTAGCCTATCAAAAAAGACCAAGGGCAGTGGTAGAGAGGCATTATTGAAATAATGGAGGGAGAGTAATGGATTTTTTGTTATTTTTACTAATGGCTACAGCAAAAAAAAAACTTCATCCTGGAAAACTCCTTCAAGTATCAACCCTCAAATTCATTGTGTCTCTAAGACATGCTGTGCAGAGTTCTAAATGGAAGAAATTGTACAAAAGCTGTTATATAGAATGGCGATTCTCTTCAAGGGCCCAAAATTCACATTTTAACAGATGTTTCTGCATATCCATGGCAATGTTACAGATTAAAAACTTAATTTCTAAATGGCAAAATTTTCCACATTGGTTTTTGCTGCAGAGAGTAGAAGGAATTTCTTTTTAAAAACTCTGTGTTGGGCTCAGTATGGCAGTTTAAACTGTCTCTGTTTTGGAGTCAAATGTATCTCTTTGTCACTTTTATTTGTGCATTTTTTAGCAATAGTCCCATTTCTACATTACTACAGTCCTAATACTAATTGTCCCATTGTCCTAATTGTCCAATTGAAGTAAATTATTCCCTCCAGCATACAGTGTCCCTAGTGCAGAACATACTGCAGATTGTAGTTTTTTTTTTACTGTTTGGTTTTCTTATGAATTGTATGTTTTAATAATATGGCCATGAAAATGAGAAGATAAAATGACTCAGATCTTCCCTTGTATATGGAAACAGGAGACTTTCTCACCATAGATAAAAGGGACATCTGTAAATGTATAAAATAATCTTGAATATGTTAACTGCATATACCGTATGTAATAGGGTTTTCAACTTTTGAGAATCTTATTTTGGTGAAAGGGTCATCCAATGCTAGAGAGTACACTTTCCACAGGGCATGTAACAGACATGTGCGTCAAATGCCAGGAAGATGATAAAATAAGATAATAGAAATGTAATTTAAATGGTAAAATTTGTTTTTTTAATGTCCTAAAACATACTAGTGTAAAACACAAACACAAAAGCATTAGTCTAAATGTATTAACTAACGCTTTGAATCATTTACTAAACAATTCAGTCACATATTTATTGTGTTTATGCATTTTAGATACTTTGTATTATTGATTCAACAAGGGAGTATAGATTAGAGGTAAAGAAGGAAGCAAACATAAGATAATGTAAAGAAAAACATAATGTTCAAAAATGCACTAAAATTATAATCCACCTAGCTACTCTGATAAAAATTTATGATTTTAAAAGTGTCTAGTATCAATGTACTTTAATATAAAAACAGAAAGAATAACTAAATCTGCACATTGTATTTGCAAAAAAGCACTGGTTCTTTTTCTTCTTTAAGGCTATGTGCCCACGATGCAGAAATGCTCCGGATTTTTCCTGAGCGTTTCTGCATCTCCCTGGCAGAAAAAACGCATGCGGATTGTACATGCGGATTGTATATGCGTTTTTCCTGCCAGGGACATGCGGCTGTGAAGCGTTCTTCACTTGCATTTCCGCATGCGGGTTGACAAGCGCTTTCCAAGCGATTTTAGCATCACTTGGAAAGTGCTTGTCAACTTGATCACACTATATAAATCCATGCAAAGAGCATGGATTTATATAGTGTGACCGAAAGAATGGTAAAAAATAAAAAAAAAATCTATACTTACCTTCTGATGGCCCCCGCAGTCTTGCTTCGCTCGGTCCTGGCTGCCGGCAGATCGCGGTACACTGAAGGAACTGCCGACCTCAGCATCGCGTGACCCGTCACATGACTATGACGTCAGCGCAGGTCCTTCAGTCCACCGCGATCTGCCGACATGGGAGGACAAGCACACCGGGGGCCATCAGAAGGTAAATATAATATTTTTTATTTTATTCTTTTTTTCACAGGTTCTATGGTACCCGAGTCCGGAGGAGAGTCTCCTGTCCTCCACACCCGGGTACCATCTGCACATTGGAACGCATGGAATGCTCATCTACATATACAGTGATGCGGAATCCATGCGTTCCAATGCAAGTCAATGTCGGCGAAAACACAGCGCTTCCGCAAAATAATTGGTAGTGCTGCGTTTTTTTCCGCAATGATAATCCGCAGCGGAAATTTCCGCAGCATGTGCACAGCACATGCGGATTATCATTGGGGGAGATGGCATGCCTTCTACCATGCGTTTTTTAAGCGTTTCTGCTGCGTTTTTGCCAGTGCGGAAACGCTTAAAAAAACGCATCGTGAGCACACAGCCTAATAGTTTCCCTAACATCAACAAACACGTATGTCACACCTAGATGCCAGTTCCTGCTTTGTGATGTACATTTTCATCAGGCTAATCTCTCAGGGGCTGTCAGTGCTGTAGCACGATCAACAGTAGACGTGGGACTTTAATACTGAACCGTTGTTTTGTTTCCACTTCCATAATCACTCCTGGTGCCTTTAAAGGCAGTTTAAACCCTCTAGATGCCATATTCAATAGCTATCACAGCATCTAGATGATTATACATAGGGAGGGGTGTCCTTTGTCACTCATCGGCCACCCGCAACAGAATCGCGAGTGTCAATGATTTGTTACAGCAGATGTGAGTATAAAAAATGGCCCCTATGGCTCCTTTCTTACTAATCCTATTAGGCCCTGACATAGTCTTCTAGAATGTCTGTCAACATTTTGCTCATGTAATACACTGGAATCCAGAATTTGCACAATATATTATGTGAGCAATCAAGTTCAATTAAATTTAAATCCAATTAGTGGAACTGAAATAAAAAGTACAAAAAAAAGTCATAAAAATATTTTTTTTAAAAATGTTCTGTAATGCAAACACAGCCTCTTTAACCCCTTAATGGTTCATTTTGGCGTTTCTGTTTTTTGCTTCCCTTATTTCCAGAGCCAGAACTTCCTGAGACCAGTAGCACCTCCATTTTTCAGGATCTGGGGCTGGGTGAGGGATTATTTTTTGCGTGCCGAGCTGACATTTTTATTGATACCATTTTGGGGTAGATCAGCCTGTTACTGCATTTTATTGCAATGTTGCGGCAATAAAAAAAAACCCGTAATACTGGCGCTCCTAATTTTTTTCTCGTTACGCCGTTTACCGATCAGGTTAATTCTTTTTTTATATTGATAGATCGGGTGATTCTGAATGCAGCAATACCAAATATGTGTATGTGTTTTTTTTTATTGTTTTATTTTGAATGGGGCGAAAGGGGAGTGATTTAAACTTTTATATTTTCTTTATTTTTTTAATATTTTTAAAAACTTTTTTTTACACTTTCTGCATGCTTCAATATTCTTCATAGGAGACTAGAAGCTGCAGTTATCTGATCGTTTCTGTTACACACAGGCGATGAGCAGATCGCCTCTGTGTAGCAGAAATGCTCACTTGGTATGAGCGCCTACCACTGTCTCCCTAGAAAAATAATCTGGTCCGCTTTGGTGGGACTAATCTACTGGCCTCACCGAATACCCTCTCTTACCTTGACATTGGGGACTCGAAACAACAGTACTCCCAAAGCAAACTGGGCCAGTTCTTACCAATGGTCCAATTTGTTGATGCTGAAATCCATAGGATCGGAGCTTAGAATATCTGCCTGAGAAAGAACACAGTTTAGGTACAACTGAATCTGGCTGTTCTGTCTGTGCATTTGTGTTTGTTGAAGTGGTTGTCGCAATGGCAGAAAAAAACATATGGTCGATCATGTCAAATATACTGTAGGTGTTGCTGCTGCTGCTGCCTCGAACACTTGTTGTAGCTCTAACACTGGCATAGGCAGGGGAATGTTTTGTCAGCATGAATTGTGCAGGTGTCTGCTACTCAGTCAGGTGGGCGACAGTCGCTTGCTTGGCAAAAGCTTCACTTAGTAGATGGCAGAGCTTAACCTGGTAGTAAGCCAATTTTGAGCCCTTTCAGAAACTTTAAGAAATTCCCCCATTTTGTTTTATAGTGAGGGTCTAAAAGTGTGGCTATCCAATAGCCATCACTTTGCTTCATGTTAACATTATGTCTGTCCTCCCACAAGCATTGCAGTATACAGTACAGCTTGCCATGTCCACCAGCATGACTGTGGGTCCCATTGTTTAATTGTCGCAACCTCACTGCGATTTTTTTTTTCTCTAAATGTCTGCCTTGCCCCTTGTATGCTTCAAGTCTATGTCCTCATCAACTTGCAGTTACTCCTCCACCTCTACCTCCTCCAAATCCTGCAACGTGTGACAATGACCTACGAAGTCCCCAACAGATGCTGAACAGGTGCAAATTGGTGTTCATTTTTGATGAGTGAACATGCTTGCCACTGCTCGGTACTCGCCCGAGCATCACTGTGTTCAACAAGCTCGGCACTCGCCGAGTATTTCCGGGGTTGCTCGGTGGGAGCTTGGGTCTCCTCCCTGCATGTTTGGCGCTCTTTACAGAGCCAATGAACATGCAGAGATTGTCTGCCACACACTGTAATGCCGTAGTCATGTTGGTTGTGGACATTACAGTGATTGGCTGGCCGCACAGCATCATCAGGTCTATATAAGACCTGACGCCGCTATGCTCATCACAGTTTACCCCGGAATCAGGCAGAGTAGGGAGAGGTGCTGCTGCATCAGGGACAGATTTACTTCTTTATAGTTAATATAGGTATTCAACAACATATATATATATATATATATATATATATCCAACTGAACTAACCGTCCTTCTGAGGACTAATCCAGCTGCATATATTCAGTGGTGATAGCAGGAGTTAGACAGGCAGGCAGGGTATGTGGCAAACTGAAGTGCATGATTCAACACAAGAAGGTCCATTGAACGTCCTGTTAGTATAGGTATCCCACAACTTATATATATATATACATATATATATATATATATATATATACATCTGAACTAAAAGCCTTTCTGAGGACTAATCCAGCTGCAAATAATCAGTGCTAGGCAGGCAGGCAGTGTATGTGGCAGACTGAAGTGTATGATACAGCACAAGAGGGTCCATTGAATGTCCTGTCTGCTGCTGTAATAATTACAGATATTTGTAGACATAGCCCCAGATATCAGGCGCCAGGGCAATTTTTTTTTTATCTTAATCCTGTTTATTTACTTAAAAAAGCAATCCAGAGTACACCATTTTTTCTGCTCCATTTGTTTGTTCTCACTGCAGAATAAAGCCAGATCTGTTCCATATTTCAGCGATAAAAATCCAGAAATTTAAATGTGGAAAATAATGGCCTCCTTTTCCATTCTGTTGCAGTGTGTCGGTCAAGCTATTCAAACTAGGTGTCTGTGAAGAATAGTATAAGTTAATTACAGACCTGATTTTTAAACCTTGGTTCTCTGTCAGACATATCACATATAAGACTGTTCCAAAATAGTGTTGAGCCACCCCGGTAGTGTTCGTGTTCGGTTCGGTTCGTCGAACACCCGTATGTTCGCCGAACTGTTCGTCGAACTGTTCGTCGAACACCTTCGAACACCGTTAAAACCAATGGCAGGCAAACAAAAACACATAAAAACACATAGAAATCACCTTCAAAGGTGTCCAAAAGCTGACAAACTGCTCAGAAGACACAACTAACACATGGAAAAGTGACAAGTACATATAGTCATACGAAAAGAAAAGAGGTGGAGGAGTAAAAGGAGGGGGAGTCACAGATATAGGCATGTCATGCCCTTCTAAAACCAAAAGAGTGTGAAGCCGACACGGCCAGTCCGTTCCTGCCCGTGCAACCTCCGTGTCGCCGGCTTTGTGCCAGAGCTTCGGTGGACCCTGATGGCCAGCCCCCCTCTCTCAATATTGGTGCCTGTCCGCTGGTGGGTCGAGCCCCCCCACAGTGGGGGGGAGTAACATCTGCAGAAGAAAGACCATCTTCCAGCCAAACTAAGATGTCTACTTTTTTTTGTGGACAATGTGATACGATCCCTTTCTTACGGACACGCCCATCTCTACAAATTCCAGATGAGGCACAAAAACAGCAGGTGCTTCAATGTATATCAAGTGCTCCTTCAAGTGGGCTCTCCTCCACCTCAACTTCAACATCACAAATACTCCAGTCCTCAGAGGTGTCACCCCAATCACACTTGCTTCCTCACAGCTCCCAAGTCTCAGGCTGCCCGTCTGAGTATGGGGTAACACAGATGGCTGAGTCTGCCCAGCTGTTTACTCATACTATAGCCTGGGAAACGGAGTTCTGCTCCAGAGCTTCTGTTAATCCAGACGAGGAAATGATCTGCACTGATGCCCAGAATATTTATGAGTCGGATCCAGGACCAGATGAAGAAGGTTCTGAGCATAATGTAGACCCTCGTTCCCAAACTGTAACTCCTGTTGGTGGAGACAGTGATGAAGACGATGATGAGACTCAAATACCTGATTGGAGCGACAACTTGACTTTTCTGTCAGGGCAGGAAGAGCTTGGCCCTGAGGACGATGGGTGTGAGAACACACAGGGTGATGATGACGAGGTTGGAGATCCCACTTACTGTCAACCCACAGTCAGCCAGTCGATGAGGTCAGCAGAGGAGGTGGAAGAGGATGTGACTAGCCCAGGGGATGGGGATGACTCGGTACCCGGGCCTTTGCCTGGCCTTTGGGATGTCGCGGTGGCGGCTCCCGGGCCAGTACCCTGGGGTCAGTCTTTAAAAGGGTGGATAATTGTTAATTTTATAAGAGTTCATGACGCCACCTGTGGTATCTGGTGAGAAGCACCAGCGCTGCAGTAGTCCACTGAGGCCGGTGATAAGGCAGCTCGATGGTATAGCTCTCCACAGGTGGAGCTAGGCCTCAGAAAAGTGTATGCAGGGGGAATGCAGGACAGGCGAGACCCAGCTGGAACAGAGCAAGAACGGGAACGGACACGGTAGTCACTTGAGTACCTTTTATTGGTGGAAATTCAGGCACATCCCGGAGCACTGTAGGGTGAAGGGTGCATATCAGGATCCTCCCCAATGAGCGGGTGTAGGGCCTCCTGTTTCTTGTCTCTGCGTAGTAAGTTTCTGACCTGCCTGGAGCTAGGCCTAACTTTGTCTCTGTCCTGCGCTGGCTGACCTTGTGGTAGGGCCTTGTCTTGGAGTTCACGCTCCCAGTATGCGGGGCCTAAGCGTCTCCTGGCTCTGTTACGTACCAGCACCTTAGTGATCCTGGGACTTGTAGTTCTCCAGGGATTCCGATTATGCCTTACTGGGACATAGAGATCCCGGTAAGCTCGGATTCGGTGTCCGGTAAATGCTTTGGGGTGAGCTGGTTAAGCTCCTCTGCCCCCTAAGTACTAACTCTCCACTCGCCTTCGGCCTACTCGGGCCCTCACTAGACTATACACACTAACGGCAACTTGCCGCGCTTCACCGATCTTATGGTGCCGGCACACCTTAATGTCTAACTGGGCTCCATGAATCTAGCTAACAGGACCCTCGTGCTCCACTGCTGAACTATTAACTGAGTTCTCTAGACTAGACTGAGCTCTACTGCAGACTGACCTCTCTTAGGCTTCTCTACTGCAGGAACTCTTCAGAGGAACTGAACTGCCTAGCTCCACCTTCCCTATTTATATCCCTAACGGGCTCCCTCTGCTGGTCTGAGGTGGAAGGTGGAGATGTGTGAATGTTTATTGGGGCCTCTTGTGGAGGATTCCATCAATGCACTCTTCTAAGATCTGTGATACCAAGCGCAGCTGGGTGTCACAGATGCTATTGATGACGAGGTTAGGTTGCGCCTTCCTGGACCGAGACGGAGTACTGGAAGCACGTCAACAACTGCATCCTCAACCACAACTCTGCCTCTGACCACAAGTCGTAGTGGCACTTCAGGTCGCATGGGCTCTAAGCCTTGCATAGCCTGGGTATTTTTTCAGATCGATAAGGATGACCCAACTCGTGTTATCTGTAATATTTGTCTCCAAAAGCTAAGTAGAGGCCCAAAAATCCATAGTTTGAGTACTTCATGCATGAACCGTCACATGGATATGAAGCATAAGTTGCAGTGGGAAGCTCACTGTGCTACAATGCGGCCTAGCGGGCCGTGCCAACCACCGTCTGCCCATCTTGTGCATCCGTGGCCTCTTCTTCCTCTGTGACTGGGGGGACAGCAATCACACCTGTTTTGGGACACAGACCTGCCACCTCTTTACCCGCAACAGCCAGCGTGATTGGCAGGTCATCATTTCATTAGGAAGTGGAAACACCAGCTGGTGTTGAGCGCTCTCCGACATCGAGGGACTAATTCGCTTATGCATAGCGCCCCAAAGAAGGCGATCACAAATGCAATAGACAGTAGTGTTGCTTCAAATTGTGAGTGTCATGTTAATGGTGTTAGGGATATGATGTGAGAAATCAGTTTTAGTGACACAGGACGGGACGTTTACACTCCTGACTTGGCTGACCCCTTTTCCACCCTTTTATGGATTGTCTGATGATGAATCTCTTTGTCACATCTCCCCAATTCAGTAGTTGGAAGTGAAATGCTACTCCGGTCAGAAACCGCTGCGCTGACGCCCCTGATATGCCCCTCATCATTAGCTGGTGGAGAAATTCTATGGTGACTTGTAATCTGGCTTGTTCACATTGGTCAAGCAGTCTGCCTGCTACTAGTCGTGTCCACTCTTCCCATGCCTTACCGTATGCTTGCCACGTTGACGGGGCACCTGACGCTCTGATTAATGGCATCAACTATTCGCTACCAGATCCCATAGGGAGGGTGGGCAACTTTTGCCCGATGGGTGGGCGCTGGGGAGGAGCTCTGTGAAAATCTGCCAATTGAATTGTGAAAAATCGTTAGCAGCAGCTTTAGACCCCTCAGCATCGTGGCTAGCGTGGACCCAGGCATTGTGTTTTAGGCACAGGAATGCTAGCTGGCGTAGACGGGAGAGACGATGATGCCATCTTATTAATGCAGTGCGCTAGGCTGGTGTTTTTTGTTATGAAGCATATAGTTTTGTTAGCCAGGAGCGCGCCCCATATTTCTATTGCTACCACTATTGGGAAGAAAAAAATTTTTCCAGGCTAGATGCAGCTAAAAATTATTATTAATTTCAAAGCTGGTGGAGCTTGGTATAGATGGCATAATACAATGAGTACCACACACTGCTACTATGCCCAAAATTATTTTCCAGGCAAGATGCAGCTAAAAATTATTATTAATTTGAAAGCTGGTGGAGCTTAGTATAGATGGCCTAATAGAATGAGTACCACACACTGCTAATATGCCCAAAATTAGTTTACAGGCAAGATGCAGCTAAAAATTATTATTAATTTGCAACCTGGTGGAGGATAGTATAGATGGACTAATAGAACAAATCCCACACACTGCTACAAGCCCAAGCCCAAATATTTTTCAGAGCTAGATGCAGATAAAAATTATTTTGAATTTGCAACCTGGTGGAGGTTAGTATAGATGGACTAATAGAACAAGTCCCACACACTGCTACAAGCCCAAGCCCAAATATTTTTTCAGAGCTAGATGCAGATAAAAATTATTTTGAATTTGCAACCTGGTGGAGGTAAGTATAGATGGACTAAGAGAACAAGTCCCACACACTGCTACAAGCCGAAGCCCAAAGATTTTTTCAGAGCTAGATGCAGATAAAAATGATTTTGAATTTGCAACCTGGTGGAGGTTAGTATAGATGGACTAATAAAACAAGTCCTACACACTGCTCCAAGCCGAAGCCCAAATATTTTTTGAAAGCTAGATGCAGATAAAAATTATTTTGAATTTGCAACCTGGTGGAGGTTAGTATAGATGGACTAATAGAAGACGTCCCACACACCGCTACAAGCCCAAGCCCAAATATTTTTTCAGAACTAGATGCAGATAAAAATTATTTTGAATTTGCAACCTGGTGGAGGTTAGTGTAGATGGACTAATAGAATGATGCTATGCCCAAAAGGTTTTACTTCACTAGGTGCAGTAAAAAAAATTGTATTCTATACACAGGTGGTGTAGCTTGCAACACAGATAGGCTACTCCACTGACTAACACACACTGCAAGAGGCCAAAAAGGATTTGCTTTGCTAGATTTAGCCAAATACTGTGAAAAAAACTTGCACAGCACTGGCACAGATCTGCCTGGCAAAAAGTGATAGGAACTGATGTAACCTAGCCCTGAAAAGGACTGCAATTACAATTAGTCTTTACTCCCAACCTATCTATTTAAGAGCACAGACCTGCCTGATAAAAGTCGTAGGAAATGATGTAACCTAGTCCTCAAAAGGACTGCAATCACAACTATTCCCTACTCCCAAGCTATCTGTAGATTTGTGCGAAAATTGGCTTGAAATTAACACTGAAAGTATAGCGCACACAGCAGCAGTTGTGCCGTCTAACACGCAGCTGCAGCAGTGAGAAAATGGTGGCGACGGGGAAAATGGCTGGGTCCTATAGTGCAAGGACATGTGACATACACTGCCAATGACACATGCCCTTGCTTGTGTGAAAAAAAGCAGTTCGCTCCGTGTGTGCGCTGCTGATAGGCTGACAGACTGCACCTCCCCACTGTAAATGCGTGAAAGAGAAAAAAAATGGAGATCTTCATTATTTCTGCAGAGATCCATCCCCTGCCCCTCCCCCCGACCCGCTGTACACTCAAACTGCGTATTAACATTAATTTTCAGCATTACTGAGAAAAAATCCAGTTATGATTTTGGTGCACGAGCAGTTATCGAACATAACCTCGAACAGCCGAATTTATTTCAAATTGTTCGTGTACGCCGAACGGCTCGAACACCGACCAAAACAGCTCGAATTTGAGATTGGCGAACAGTTCGAGTCGAACACCGCTCATCTCTATTCCAAAATCAGATATTTCTTCCATTTCAATTCTGTTGCAGTGTGTCGGTCAAGCTATTCACACTAGTTGTCTGTGAAGAATAGTATTAATAAATTACAGGCCTGATATTTACAACCGTGGTTCTCTGTCAGACATATCACCTATAAGACTGTTCCAAAATCAGATATTTCTTCCATTTCCATTCTGCTGCAGTGAGTCGGTCAAGCTATTCACACTAGGTGTCTGTGAAGAACAGTATTAGTAAATCACAGGCCTGCTATTTAAAACCGTGGTTATCTGTCAGACATATCACCTATAAGACTGTTCCAAAATCAGACATTTCTTCGATTTTCATTCCGTTGCAGTGTGTCAGTCAAGCTATTCACACTGGAAGTCTGTGAAGAATAATATTAGTAAATTACAGACCTGCTATAAAATCGTTGTTCTCTTTCAGAACTATCACATATAACTGCGTTCAAAAATCAGCCATTTCTCGTGAACGTGGAAAATATTGTCCTCCATTAAAATTGGACAAGGTGCGTGGCAAGGGAAGGGGAAGCGGACATGATGGGGCATGCAGAGGCCGAGGACGTGGCCGTGGGCAAGCTGAAATTGTGCCAAAACAAACACCCACTTCTTGTCGTTCAACCTTCCTGTTCCAATTACTAGGGGACCGCAGAACACCACTATTAAAACCAGAGCAGTGTCAAAAGGTTGTTGGTTGGATAGCAGATAATGCTTCCAGTTACTTTGCTGCCACCACCACCACCCTGTCTTCCACACAGTCAAGTCTCAGTAGCCGTGAGTCTGGACCGCATATTCATCACCCTCATTCTCCTTCCTCCCACCATACCGAGTGCTCGGAGCCAACTAATCTCACACGTGGACACTCAGAAGAGCTGTTCACTTTTCCATTTGTAGATTCAGGCCTCTCGCCCGGCCAGCTTCAAGCGAGTCAAAAGGAGAAAGTGTGTAGTGATTCTCAAATATTGGAGTAGCCACGGTCACATGAAGGCGACGGTGGGAAAGTGCAATTACTGTCTCAATAGGTGGATGATGATGATGATGATGAGACACAATTGCCAGAAAGTCAGGAGGAGGACCAGGGTGCGGAAGTGGAACAAGAGGTGGTGGATGATATATGTGGTAACTGACTCAACCTGGCAGGGGGACATACAGAGTGAGGACAGCAGCACACAGGGGGAGGGAGGTGTAGCACCACAACAGGCAGGAAGAAGCAGTGTGGTGGCCACAGACACAAGGCGGGAAATCATTTTTTGTAATGCCAACTAGTGTTGAGCCACCCCCGTAGTGTTCGGGTTCGGTTCGTCGAACACCGACATGTTCGTCGAACTGTTCGTTGAAAGGTTCGTCTAACACCGTTAAAACCAATGGCAGGCAAACAAAAACACAGAGAAACATAGAAACACTTAAAAAACACATAGAAAACACCTTCAAAGGTGTCCAAAAGCTGACAAACTGCTCAGAATAGAATAGAATAGAGCATCACACATACAGTGCTGGCCAAAAGTATTGGCACCCCTGCAATTCTGTCAGATAATACTCAGTTTCTTCCTGAAAATGATTGCAATCACAAATTCTTTGGTATTATTCTCTTCATTTAATTTGCTTGCAAGGAAAAAACACAAAAGAGAATGAAGCAAAAATCAAATCATTGATCATTTCACACAAAACTTCAAAAAAGGGCCGGACAAAAGTATTGGCACCCTCAGCCTAATACTTGGTTGCACAACCTTTAGCCAAAATAACTGCGAACAACCGCTTCCGGTAACCATCAATGAGTTTCTTACAATGCTCTGCTGGAATTGTAGACCATTCTTCTTTGGCAAACTGCTCCAGGTCCCTGATATTTGAAGGGAGCCTTCTTCAAACTGCCATTTTGAGATCTCTCCACAGGTGTTCTATGGGATTCAGGTCTAGACTCATTGCTGGCCACTTTAGAAGTCTCCAGTGCTTTCTCTCAAACCATTTTATAGTGCTTTTGGAACTGTGTTTTGGGTCATTGTCCTGCTTGAAGACCCATGACCTCTGAGGGAGACCCAGCTTTCTCACACTGGGCCCTACATTATGCTGCAAAATTTGTTGGTAGTCTTCAGACTTCATAATGCCATGCACACGGTCAAGCAGTCCAGTGCCAGAGGGAGCAAAGCAACCCCAAAACATCAGGGAACCTCCGCCATGTTTGACTGTAGGGACTGTGTTCTTTTCTTTGAGTGCCTCTTTTTTTTCCTGTACACTCTATGCTGATGCTTTTTCCCAAAAAGCTCTACTTTTGTCTCATCTGACCAGAGAACATTCTTCCAAAACGTTTTAGGCTTTCTCAGGTAAGTTTGGCAAACTCCAGCCTGGCTTTTTTATGTCTCGGGGTAAGAAGTGGGGTCTTCCTGGGTATCCTACCATACAGTCCCTTTTTATTCAGACGCCGACGGAGAGTATGGGTTGACACTGTGATACCCTTGGACTGCAGGGCAGCTTGAACTTGTTTGGATGTTAGTCGAGGTTCTTTATCCACCATCCGCACAATCTTGCGTTGAAATCTCTCGTCAATTTTTCTTTTCCGTCCACATCTAGGGAGGTTAGCCACAGTGCCATGGGCTTTAAACTTCTTGATGACACTGCGCACAGAAGACACAGGAACATTCAGGTCTTTGGAGATGGACTTGTAGCCTTGAGATTGCTCATGCTTCCTCACAATTTGGTTTCTCAAGTCCTCAGACAGTTCTTTGGTCTTCTTTCTTTTCTCCATGCTCAATGTGGTACACACAAGGACACAGGACAGAGGTTGAGTCAACTTTAATCCATGTTAACTGGCTGCAAGTGTGATTTAGTTATTGCCAACACCTGTTAGGTGCCACAGGTAAGTTACAGGTGCTGTTAATTACACGAATTAGAGAAGCATCACATGATTTTTCAAAGGGTGCCAATACTTTTGTCCACCCCCTTTTTTAGGTTTGGTGTGTAATTATATCCAATTTGGCTTTAGGACAATTCTTTTTGTGTTTTTTTCATTGAAGACAAATTAAATGAAGAGAATAATACCAAAGAATTTGTAATGGCAATCATTTTCAGAAAGAAACTGAGTATTATCTGACAGAGTTGCAGGGGTGCCAATACTTTTGGCCAGCACTGTAGATTAGATAGATAGAAACATGTCAGTCACATATATAATAAGTACAGTGACAGTGTTGGTTACTGTACTTGGTATTTAGTGTTAAAATAAAGGATTTATTAAAAAAAAATAATAGTGTTTTCATGCACCCGTCTCTTTAAAAAAGCCAGCCGGCAATTTAGCAGCGGCATACATCGGTACCCAACAATTTAGAACAGAAAGAATAGAGCATCACACATAGATTAGATAGAAACATGTCAGTCACATATATAATAAGTACAGTGACATTTAGTGTTAAAATAAAGGATTTATTTTAAAAAAATTGGCGTGGGGTTCCCCGTAATTTTAGTCTCTAGCGGAGGTTAAGCAGACGGCAGGGGCAGATGTTTGAAGCCTGGGAAGAGGGTAATACCCACGGAGCTTCCCAGGCTACTAATATCAGCCCCCTTCTGAATACCTAGCCTTTACTAGCTATTAAAATGGGGGACCCCCAAAAAAATTACGTGGGGTCACCCCTATTTTAATAGCTAGCAAAGGCTAGGCAGACAACTGGGGCCTGATATTAATAGCCCAGGAAGGGTGCCATGATTGTTGGCCTCCTCCCAGGCTAGAAAAACCAGTCGTTAGCCACCCCAGAAATAGCGCATTCATAGGATGCGCCAATTCTGGCACTTAGCCTCGCTCTTCCCACTGCCCTGTAGCGGTGGCAGTGGGGTAATAGGGCTGGGGTTGATGTCAGCTTATAATGCCAGCTGACATCAAGCCCAGATTAGTAATGGAGAGGCGTCTATGAGACGCCCCCATTACTAACCCCATAGTGAAAGTTAAAAAAAAACAAACACCCAGAATAAAGTCCTTTAATTGAAATAAAGACACAATTCTTTAATGTTCAAATTAAACTCTACTTACCGTCACGCCCATTCCAGCCGAAGCCAACGATCTCAAGCCAGTTCATGAAATAATTAAAAAAAGGGCTTCCCTGTATTTTTGTTTCAAGACAGGTACAAATAGGCATCTGGGGATTGGGGGCAGCCCGTTCCTGCCTGCTGTACCTGGCTGGACACAAAAATATGTGTCTAATCTATGTGTGATGCTCTATTCTTTCTGTTTTAAATTGTCGGGTACTGATGTATGCCGCTGATGAATTGCCGGCTTTTCATGTTTCACTGTGAGCACTGTTCCCATCGATTTGGGCAATCACCGTAATGCCACAACCACCATGGCTGTGACATTACAGTGAGTGGCAGACAATCCCTGCATGATTGGTGCGCTAAATAGCGCCAAACATGCAGGACGGGGACCCGAGCTCCCGCCCGAGCATCGCGCAAGTACTCGGCGAGCTCCTAGCATCTCGAGTACTGAGATGCTCAGGTGAGTACCGAGCAATGGCGAGCATGCTCGCTCATCACTAATTAACAGCTGTGGACAGCTCTGAAAGAGCAGGCAGATCTGTGGCTGACACCGCTGACCCTACAGCCAGGTATGGTCGTGTGAGTCAATGACCAGAACCTGGTGGCAGCTCTGAGGCGAGGCAAGCTCACACATGTACCATGCCTGGCCCTTGTGCTTAACCTCGTGTTTCAGCGGTTTCTCAAAACCTACCCGGATCTGCCAGATCTGCTTGTCAAAGTACGCCGCCTGTGTGCCCATTTTAGAAAGTCAACTACAGCTTATGCCATCCTTGCTGTGCTTCAGCAGCGCTTGCAACTTCCAGCTCACCGACTGATCGGCAATGCCCCCATGCATTGGAACTCTACATTGCAGATGTTGTGAAGGATTTGTGAACTGAAGAGGGCAGATGTTGACTACCAGCATCAACAAGGCCGTCGGAATTCAGTTCAGACTCTACACATAAGACCTCAGGAGTGGACATGGATGTCAGACATATGTACCATCCTCCAAAACTTTGAGGACTCCACCAAGATGGTGAGCGGCGATGATGTCATAATTAGTGTCACCATCCCGCTTCTCGGTCTTCTGAAATGCTCTCTGCTCACAATTAAAAAGGATGCATTGTAGGCGGAGCACGATGAGATGGAGCAAGGAACCATACAGGGTGATTCCCCACAGCCCAGCCTCATCTCATCCCAATGTGGATTGGGTGACAATGAGGAAAAGAAGGAGGAGGAAGAACAGGAGCTAGTTTCCTGCGCTATAGATGGTACTACCTGCACAACTGTCATACCGTCTGTTCAACGTGGATGGCCTGAGGACAGGGAGCAGGAGGAAGAGGAGGAGGATGAGGAGGAGGGCATATTCAGTCATCCTCTTGGTGAGGACAAGGAAGTCTCGCCTTTTTGCAGTCTGGCACACATGGCTGAGTTAATGCTACACTGCCTTTCCCGTGACCCTTGCGTTGTCCAAATTTTGGGTGACAGTCATTATTGGTTGGAGACACTTCTAGACCACAGCTACAAGGAAAACTTTCTGTCTCTTATTCCTGCGCAAGACAGACCTAATAAAATGGGGCAGTAGGAGAAGGCCCTTGTTACAGAATTATTAAAAAATTTCCATCTGAAAAAGTGAAAACGCTGGCATCAGAGGTCACAGTTCAGTGGACAACCAAGGAGTACAGGCGAAAGAGACACAAATGCAATCCAGCAGAGGCAGAGGAACACTGTCAAAGTTCTGAGACAGTTTTCTCAGACCCTCCCATCGCACAAGCCCTGATGCGCTGGGTACTCTCCTAAGGAGGGAAACAATTCGGAAGAAGCTTGCCGGCCTTACCAACATCCTCCGTGATTCCTCTGTGCCTTTTAATTATTGGGTATCCAAACTGGACACGTGGCATGAACTGGCTCTCTACGCCTTGGAGGTCCTGGCCTGCCCTGCCGCCAGTGTTTTGGCAGAGCTGTTTTTTAGTGCCGCTGGTGGAATTATAACTGATAGGCGCATCCGCCTATCAACTGAAAATGCTGACAGGCTGACTCTTATAAAAATGAACAAGGGCTGGATTGGGCCAGACTTCTCAACATCACCGAATGATAGCAGCGTAACATAAACTCAAATACAGTGTCTTTTTTTGGGAGGTCTAACTCTATTCCCATGCACCTCTGTCTTCACACTCAGACATGGGTATACGCTTCCTGACTTTGTCTTTTTCCTCTTGTTCTCCTTCTTCTCTGAATCCTCATCCTCCACCACCATATCACCACCATATGTACCATATCAACATATCTACGTCTCTTGCAAAGGATACTGGAGTTTCTCCAAAATTTTGGCAGCCGCTGCTTCACTGCAGAGGCAGTTAGTATGGGAGACCCGCTTCCTTATAATGGGAACATTGTTTTCAGGAGGCCCTCCGACCTCTACGTCTCTTGCAAGGGGCATTGGAGTTCCTCCAAATTTTTGACAGGCATTGCAGTCGCTGCATAGGCAAACAGTAAGGGAGACCCTCTCCTTTCTAATGGGAACATGTCGTTACTGTGGCCCTGCTCTATGTGTCTTTAAATTGTTAGTGGGGTTTTTCCTAAATTTTGACAGCCGTTGGACTCACTGCATACCCTATAACTGAATAGCATACCCTCTCCTTTCTAATGGCAACATGTCATACTTGTTAATGTGGCCCAGTTCTTTAAATTATCAATGGGGTTTTTCCCAAATTTTGGCAGCCCTTGCAATCACTGCATGGGCATTACCACTATAGGAGACCTCCTCCTTCATAATGGGAACATTTTTTTACTGAGACCCTCCTCTATGTCTCTTCAAAGCGGTATTGGGGTGCATCAAAATTTTTGACAGCCCTTGCAGTCACTGCATACGCAATAACAGTATAGGAGACCCACTTCACAATAATGGGAAAAACAAAGCATAGCCGGCTGATGGCTCTCTAACAATAGCGAGGTCCGACTGCTGGCTCTTTAAGAATAGTAAGGGCCGCCTGATGGCACTATAAAAATAGGCTTTGTGACTTTCAGAGTACCTCCATCATAAATGAAACAAGATGTGTCTGATGATGTGTCACATACCACATGGCCAGATAAGGTTGTAAAATGTTAAAATGACATTTCCTGGCGAATGCAATTGTCTTGATTGAAAGCAATGCAAATGTGCAAAAACGCATCAAAACGCTATCTTGTGGACATAGTCCAAGGTGTGGAGGAGCATTTTTGTTTTTGTATATTTTCTTTGCCTTATATAAAAGTCATTATCCTGGAAAGGATGTTCATTAACATATTTCCCAGGAAAATCAATTTTGTTTTTGTTTTTGTATGTTTTATTGTGAGTCGGTAAAAGTGGGAGTCAGAAATGCTTCCAGGGGTCTTCCCAATGCTGTTCGCATTTCATTTGAGCACTGTTCCCATTGATTTGGGCAATTATTAGGCCCTCTGCAGACCGCCGGGGGGAGCCGCCGAAAAAATGCTTGAGTTTCCCATAGACTTACATTGGGCTCGTTACTCAGACCAAGCAATCGAGTATTCCAATTTGCTCGACTCGAACAACGAGTACCCGAGCATTTTAGTGCTTTCTCATCACTAGAGTTCATCCTTCATCCCTTTATTCATGCTGGTGAGTGTTTATTTCCAGGATAAATATTAGCGGAATTATATTGCTGATTTCACATGTGTCCCTATTAAAAAATTTGAACTCCATCCTCTGAGGATAGATCTGCTCATCTCTAACTAAGATCTCAATTGCAAATTATCGCTGCTCAACTCCTCAGGCAAAATCTGTAACTGCAGAGTATATACCCAACACACAATCACACAATATTTTCAATTCTAGTACTAATTTTATCTTACAAATAAGAAAGAGGCCTTAGTAATTGAAGAGAAAACCATGATATAAGAATTGCATCATTTTTCATTTTTAATTATCCTGAGTGGTACTTGAATATGTAGAAATATTAGACATTTTTCCATCATCAATATTATTAGTAGTGTTTTATTAGTAATAGTACTTTTCATACCTACCTGCTTCAAATCTGAGCTCATTCCATTAAGTAAAATTTCTAATTATGTTTTAGGTTATAGACTAATTATATTAGCATATCATTTGTGTATTTGAAAGATACTATTTAAATGAATTTTAATCAGATAATAATAAAAATGAATATTTCATACATATCCTTTGACAATTTCTTAAGGTTAAAGGGAAAATTCTATTTGAGACAAAGCAGATCTGCTGTTCTACAAAAATGATAGATAGCCTGATAACCTTTGCATGAATGTATTCTGGCATAAATTATTAAACCTACTACCAACTCATTTTTCCTTTTATTTATGCTTTTGAAAATACTGACAAAAATGTTTAACACATTTTTTTTTAAGAAATGGAGATTTTATTTTTTTTACTACCTTTTTTTCTGGTTAGAATAAAATGGATATTTGTGAATTCAGATAATGTAGCTTCTGCTGATATAACGTAGACAGAACAGTTGCTTCTCTTCCACTCTGCTCTGTTGACGGGGCGTGACTGCTGATGTCATGTTGATTGACAGCCAGCTCCCCCTTGCCTAACTGAGGGAAGCAGGCTGTAAAACAGCTTCTCTGTTGATGGGAAGGAGCAGTCTGCTCTCAGCCAGTGCAGGGTAGAATGGGCAGGAAATTACTAACTACTTGCCTGTAAGTTCTAAAACCTATAGTAAAAAAAAATAAGCCTGGCTAACCCCTTTAACTTAAAGGGAACCTGTCACTAGAAGTAATGCTAATAAAAAATAAAATTTCAAGAGCTGTTTTGGTTATTCCACATAATCTTTTAGGTGCACTGAATCTGAAAATGGCCTCTGTTTTTTCATAGGACATCTCGTTTCCTGTTATTTTTGGTACCTATGTTAAATAAGGCAACACCGTGAAATAAAGGAAAATAGACTTATAAAATTACAAATGTTTCATGAAAATAATTTTTTTAACTGAAATGAGCTCACTAACATTCACTGAAATCGATTTTTTTTCCCTGTGAGGCTCCTCTTGGTACATTTACACTTGAGAGTAGCATCTGGAATGTCTCTCTGAAGCATCTTACAGTAGTCTGCCATCATTGCAATGCTCCATTTTCCCTTGCATCTTCTTGCCAGCTCTTTAATGTCCTGGTGGAATAGTTCACGTCGGTCTTCACTCACAGCTCCCAAATTTACAGGAAAGTAGTCAAGGTGGGAATGAAGGAAATGCACTTTCAAGCTCATCAGGCAGCCTAAAGCTTGAAATGCTTTCAGCATTCGTGCGACGATCTTTTTGTGGTCAGGATCTTTTTTATTGCCTAAAAATTTCTCTGCGACCTTTTTGAATGCAATCCATCCTTCTTTTTGAGAATCCGTTATGGAATTGACAAATTGTTCATCAGCTTTAAGCCTTCTAATGTCTGGTTCGACTAACACACCTTCCTTCAATTTTGCCTCCGAGATGCTTGGAAACTTGGTGACCAAGTATTTGAAGCATTCCCCATTTCTTTTAAGTGATTTTAAAAATTGCTTCATCAAGCCCAATTTTATGAAGAGAGGTGGTAGAAGAACTTTATAGGAAGGTAGCAAAGTTTCTCGGAGGATATTTTTTTCACCGACTGTGAGCACCCTCAGCTGCCAACTCTTCTTGGTCCAGTAATTTTATCGGTCTCAACACAGAAAACAAGGGTATTTAGTATACCCAGCTTGTTGCCCGAGCACCATGCACAACACCTACAAATCCTCACACACTTGCCAACCGTGGTCTTCGTTAGGCATGAGCGAACATTTCAATGTTCGGTTCGGAAAAGTTCGCTGAACAAATTGATATTCGCCGAATTTATTCGCCAAATGTTTGTTGAACATTTCCGAATCCCATAGGAGTCAAAGGGGGGACCAAAAAAATGCATAGACAACACCTAGAAACGGGACCAAAAGCTGCCAAAACACATCAAATTAGGTGTAGGCACCAGAGAAGTGCCATCAATTGATCCAGAGTACAAGTACAATATTATTACTGTGACAGTGACATTTCTTCAGTTGCGCTTTACATGTCAAAAGGGGTCACCGACAGGTACAACAGGAGAGAGGACCCTGTCTGCGACGGCACACTGTCACAAACGCGGTTTGTGGAACGAACCACTGTGCCATGTACCCCGGAGAGCCTGAAGGGACGTGCCTAAGTGAGCACCGGACTGTTCACTAGAGCCTCTGATGGTGAGGTTAGACTTGGCTCCTGACGAACGCTAGGTGCCACTCCAGGACAGACCAACGGACATGCAGCAGCTGGACCAAGTAGGACAGACTAGATGGTGCAGCAGGCAGAGTCTGCATCAGAGTGCAGCAGGCAGAGTCTGTATCAGAGTGTAGCAGGCAGAGTGTGTATCAGAGTGCAGCAGGCAGAGTCTGTATCAGAGTGCAGCAGGCAGAGTCTGTATCAGGAGTGCAGCAGGCAGAGTCTGTATCATGAGTGCAGCAGGCAGAGTCTATATCATGAGGGCAGCAGGCATAGTCTGTATCAGGAGTGCAGCAGGCAGAGTCTGTATCAGAGTGCAGCAGGCAGAGTCTGTATCAGAGTGCAGCAGGCAGAGTCTGTATCAGGAGTGCAGCAAGCAGAGTCTGTATCAAGAGTGCAGCAGGCACAGTCTGTATCAGGAGTGCAGCAGGCAGAGTCTGTATCAGAGTGCCGCAGGCAGAATCTGTATCAGGCGTGAACAAGCAGAGTAAGTATCAGAGGGCAGCAGGCAGAGTCTGTATCAGAGTGCAGCAGGCAGAGTCTGTATCAGGAGTGCAGCAGGCAGAGTATGTATCAGGAGTGCAGGAGGCAGAGTCTGTATCAGGAGTGCAGCAGGCAGAGTCTGTATCAGAATGCAGCAGGCAGAGTCTATATCATGAATGCAGCAGGCAGAGTCTGTATCAGGAGTGCAGCAGGCAGAGTCTGTATCAGAGTGCAGCAGGCAGAGTCTGTATCAGGGTGCAGCAGGCAGAGTCTGTATCACAGTGCAGCAGGCAGTGTTACGGGTCCGGGGGGTGGAACCTCTGTGCTACGGTGCAAGGAGGGACCCAGAGGGGCGTAACTAAGTATCAACCCAGACCGACCCTGGTCGTCCGGCGGCTAACGACTCCGTGACCAGGGAGGGACCGAGCCGAGGGACCAGGTGCTACTCTGCGGACGACCTTGTAAGGGAGCAGGTAACTCCCACGGTACAGATGGCAGGGACTGACCGGAATAGCAGGTAGGCACAGCAGGCAGGCTGGCGAGCGGGAGCCTCCAGGTAGGCTATCAGGTAGACACGGCAAATGACAGCAGGAGTTTCTAGGTGGGCTGGCAGGTGGTCACGGCAAGTGACGGCAGGAGTCTCTAGGTGGTCACGGCAAGTAACGGCAGGAGTCTCTAGGTGGTCACGGCAAGTGCTCCCAGGTGAGCGGGCTGGCAGGCACGGCAGGTAACAGGCAGGCAACAGGCAAATGCTCCCAGGTGAGCAGACTGGCATGCACGGTAGGTAACAGGCAGGTAACAGGCAAATGCTCCCAGGTGAGCTAGCTGGCAGGCATGGCAGGTAACAGGCAGGTAACAGGCAAGTGCTCCCAGGTGAGCGGGCAGGCAGTCACGGCAGGTAACAGGCAGGTAACAGGCAAGTAACAGGCTGGCGGGCAAGACTGGTAGTCAGGCTAGCAGCGGGACCTGAGGGCTGAAGCAGAGGTCAGAAACACAGTCCAACAACTTTTGCTCAGGCACCTCCATTTTTGAGGAGGTGCCTTATATATGGGAGGATCCTTAGGACAGCGCGCGCGGCCCCTTTAAGAGGGAGGGAGCGTGCACCCTAAGCACACTGCCCGAGGAGCTGCACGCGCCGGCAACAGGAAGAGGAGCGCTGGAGAACGCAGAGCGGGGAGCGAGGAGGTGAGTGCGACGGCGTCTCTGCCTAGCAGGGGGCAGAGACGCCGATGCTACACAGAGTCTGTATCAGAGTTCAGCAGGCAGAGTCTGTATCAGGAGCGCAGCAAGCAGAGTCTGTATCAGGAGTGCAGCAGGCAGAGTCTGTATCATGAGTGCAACAGGCAGAGTCTATATCATGAGTGCAGCAGGCAGAGTCTGTATCAGGACTGCAGCAGGCAGAGTCTGTATCAGAGTGCACAGGCAGAGTCTGTATCAGAGTGCAGCAGGCAGAGTCTGCATCAGGAGTGCAGCTGGCAGAGTCTGTATCAGAGTGTATCAGGCAGAGTCTGTATCAGAATGCAGCAGGCAGAGTCTGTATCAGGAGTGCAGCAGGCAGAGTCTGTATCAGGAGTGCAGCAGGCAGAGTCTGTATCAGGAGTGCATCAGGCAGAGTCTGTTTCAGAATGCATCAGGCAGAGTCTGTATCAGGAGTGGAGCAGGCAGAGTCTGCATCAGGAGTGCAGCAGGCAGAGTCTGTATCAGAAGTGCAGCAGGCAGTGTCTGTATCAGGAGTGCAGCAGGCAGAATCTGTATCAGGAGTGCAGAAGGCAGAGTCTGTATCAGGAGTGCAGCAGGCAGAGTCTGTATCAGAGTGCAGCAGGCAGAGTCTGTATCAGGAGTGCAGCAGGCAGAATCTGTATCAGGAGTGCAGAAGGCAGAGTCTGTATCAGGAGTGCAGCAGGCAGAGTCTGTATCAGGAGTACAACTGGCAGAGTTTGTATCAGAATGCAGCAGGCAGAGTCTGTATCAGAGTGCAGCAGGCAGAGTATGTATCAGAGTGCAGCAGACAGAGTCTGTATCAGAGTGCAGCAGGCAAATTCTGTATCAGAGTGCAGTAGGCAGAGTCTGTTTCAGGAGTGCAGCAGGCAGAGTCTGTATCAGAGTGCAGCAAGCAGAGTCTGTATCAAAGTGCAGCAGGCAGAGTCTGTATCAGAGTGCAGCAGGCAGAGTCTGTATCAGAGTGCAGCAAGCAGAGTCTGTATCAGGAGTGCAGCAGGCAGAATATGTATCAGGAGTGCAGAAGGCAGAGTCTGTATCAGGAGTACAACAGGCAGAGTCTGTATCAGAATGCAGCAGGCAGAGTCTGTATCAGAGTGCAGCAGGCAGAGTCTGTATCAGAGTGCAGCAGGCAGAGTCTGTATCACAGTGCAGCAGGCAAATTCTGTATCAGAGTGCAGCAGGCAGAGTCTGTTTCAGGAGTGCAGCAGGCAGAGTCTGTATCAGAGTGCAGCAGGCAGAGTCTGTATCAGAGTGCAGCAGGTAGAGTCTGTATCAAAGTGCAGCAGGCAGAGTCTGTATCAGAGTGCAGCAGGCAGAGTCTGTATCAGAGTGCAGCAAGCAGAGTCTGTATCAGGAGTGCAGCAAGGACTGGTACGCAACCTTACACAACTTAGACTGCAGAAAAGGAAGGTTCCACTACAGCCAACCCAATAGATGGAGACCCAATCAGGATTCTCCACATTTAAAAAAAAATAGTGGCAGACACTAGCAATGTCTAATCAATTTCACTAAAGTAGAAATAGTGTAAATAAGACCCACACCTTTTCCAGTACAGCCAACCCAGGATATGGAGACCTAAACAGGAGTGTTCACATTGCCCTAAATGAGGGTTAAACACCACCGAAATGGCATCAATGTCATCAGACTACAAGTAGTTTAACGCAGACCCAGACCTGTCCCACTGCAGCCATCCCAGGAGATGCAGACTCAATCGGAAGTGTTTGCATTTAAAAAAATAGGGCCTAAGACCACCATTTCCGTGGCCAACAGATTGGAGGTGGTGGAGTTCAACCTCTTAGCTTTGTCATGTGTAGGATGAAACAATCTTTTACGTGACCACAACAGCGGGATTGAGAGCTGGCTGCAGTGCTGAGAGTACGGTGAAACGGACAAATCGATAGACCGTGAGTGAGGTACAGGCGGAAATGTTACGGTGGATTGAGAAACGTGTGGTGTGCTCAGAGGAACAAACACAGCAGGCATGTCCGCTTCACTTACAGCTGACGGGCTGTCACTCAGCCTAACTGCAGCGGGTATGCAGCTGGTTTTGTCAGACACCTGCGTGACACAACTTGGCACGGTAACAGAGGAGGAGGAAGAAGCAGCAGAGGTGTTTTATGGGGTGGCTGATGGTTGTTTATTGAAAATCAATTTAGAGTTTATCACGTTTGCGTACCCTTTTGGGGAGAACAATATCTGCATCAAATGCTCAATTTCACTACAGTATAACTATAGAAATGCACGGAGACCAAAACCTCTTCCACTACAGTCAACCCAATGGATGGAGACTAGAGATGAGCGAGCACTAAAATGCTAGGGTGCTCGAAGCTAGGGGCCGAGCTCACCGTGATACTCGGGTGCTCGACCCGAGCAACGAGCCCAATGTTAGTCTATGGGAGACCCGAGCATTTTTGCGGCGACACCCCCGCAGTCTGTAGAAAGCCTAAAAAGTGCCCAAAACGATAGTGACAGTGCTCAAATGACATGGGGACAGCATGGGGATCGCCCCAGGAAGCATTTCTGACCCCCAAGTCACTGCTGTCAACAACGTGGTCAGAGGTATTAAGCCACTTTTATGGGCTCACAATGAAACGTTCAAAAACTAAACTGAAACTTTTCCTGTGAAATATGTTAAGGAATATCCTTTCCAGGGTAAATACTTGTGTATAAGGTAAAATAAATAACCAAAAACAAAAATACTCCTCCACACCTTGGGCTATGTTCACAAGTAGCATTTTTTATGCGTTTTTGCACTTTTGTATTGCTTTCAACCGTGACAAATGCATTCACCGGGAAATGTCATTTTAACATTTTACCACCTTATCTGGCCATGTGCTGTGTGACACATGCATACAGTGCTGAAAAGACATGGGAACAGCATGGGGAAGACCCCTGGAAGCATCTCTGACACCCAGGTCACTGACTAAAAGTGTGCCCATCAGAAGTGATCCTTGCCGCATCAGAAGATGCAGACTTGCAACTATCCCCGTGCAACCCCTTGTCCCAGGGCAGTGTTCAAATGTACCTCCCCTATTCCTTGCAATGCAAGCGCAAATATGCAGCCAATCACCCACCCACCCACAGGCTGCAATACTATACTGCTGTTAGAACCCTCCTGTTAGTTTTTGCTATCTTGTGTTTTGCGGTCACGTGACCATCTGCCTATTTATTCCAGCTCCGCCCTTCTGGCTTTGCTGGACTTCAGTGTTGTTTGACTGTCTCTCTAGCCAGGTGCTTCGGTGCCTATCTCTGTCTAGTTCGCTTGGTCCTCTGGGACCTCTAGTACGTTTTGTCTGTTTGTCTTTTGTGCTCTGCATCTACTTCTGTTTAGGAGGTGCCCCATTTTTGTCCCAGTCCTTAGTTCTTTTAGGGGCCCCTCCCTTAACTCTATAGGTCTTCGTTCAGTCTAGCCAAGGACTAAGGTGGGTCTGTTCACAAGGAACAGGCAGCCGGCTGCATCATAGGGATTCAGTTTCGTCTTACTGTAGGGACAGCTTTCCCCTATCTTTCCTTAGTTTATGTTGCAGATCATAACAACTGCTAGCTTGCACTTGGGGCCTTTTAGTTTGGAGGAGGCCAAAGCTGGCCACTACCTCATGGCTGCGTCAGCGGCGAGGTCTCTAAAATACTCAGTCCCCAGCCGCCACTATTTGTCCCGGGAACCTTCCCCACACTTTTCTTAGCCTGGCCTGGTTTAGGGCAGCATTGGACAAGCCCACCAGACAACCAGAGACTTCTCTGGTGGGCCCTGACTTCTCCATCAGGGAAGTTGAGAAGGTCAAGGTGGGAGCATGATGATGATGATAGAAGTTAGCATCTGCTTTGTTTTCTTGTAATGCAAGCGTAAGTATGCAGCCTGCCACCCACCCACCCCCAGGCTGCAATACCATACTGCTTGCTTGCTTGCACTTGAAATTGGGTCTTTTAGGCATGTGGAGGCGGAATCTGGCCACCACGTCATGGCTGCGTCGGCGGCCTGGTATCCATACTCAGTCCCCAGCCGCCCGGCGGCCGGGTGTCCACGCTTGGTCCCCAGCCACCAGGGGGCGGCCGGGTGTCCGTACTCGGTCCCCAGCCGCCCCGCGGCCCGGTGCCCACACACGGTCCCCAGCCGCCTGGGGGCGGCTGTGTGTCCATAAACGGTCCCCAGCCGCCCCTATTTGTCCCGGTGCACCTTATACACAAGCGCGCATACCAAAACATTACCTGTGCCCTCTCCAGTGCATTTAGTGGGAAGGACAGCCTAACCACAAACACGTGGACAAGTGAATGTGGCCAGGGATGGTCCATCTCACTGACGCCTTCACACTGGGTTAATATTGTGGATGCCGGGACACAGTTGGACACTGGGATGCAACACGTCCTCCAGACTTAGAGGATTGCGGGTCCTGGGTCAATCAGGCTTCAACACAAAGTTCAGAAGGTAGATAGCAGCAGTGGTCAGCCTCCTACACAACGAGTAAATTATTCATGATCATGAGGCCATCCATCTCCTTAGCTTTCTGTTTCTTGGAATGCAAGCGCATGTATGTAGTAGCGGCTAGGCCTGAGGTGGTCAGTGTTTTGGCGCATATCCTACCTCCTCCGAGGATTGCTGGATGTTTTCCTGCTACTTTCCCAGTTCTATGACTCCCGTTAAAACAAAGCTTCAGGTGATGAATGATGGATGAGGTGGTGGCAAAGGAGAAAGAGCAGGAGGAACCGGGACCATTCACATCAATATCAGGCCAGTCAACCACCAGTCAACCACACATATCTTGTAGGATATGTTTGTGTACCAAAAGGAGTGGTTCGGCTACACAGTTATAGGGCATACAGTGAGTGCAATGCCTACCAAAAATTTAGAGGCACTCCAATGCGCCTTGGAAGTGACATGGAGGTCAGAGGGCCTTAACTAAACCGTTTTTTCCATTTATAGCAACTGGGTCTCCTGTACACTATTGGCCTAAGCAGTGAATGGAAGGCTGTCCAAAAATTATGAGGAACTGCAATGCCCCTTGAAACAGACGTGGATTACAGCGTACTAAAAACCTTCTACCCATTATTGGGGAGAGGGTCTCCCTTAGTTTTCGCCTTTTCTTTGAAAAAGCAAAAGATGACTAAAATTAGGAGGAAATGCAATGCCCGTTGGAAGAGTCGCGGAGGTTAGAGGTAATTAAAAACAACATTTCAATGCCCCTTGGAAGAGCTGTGGAGTTCAGAGTGGTTTAACAAGACGGTTTTAATGCCCCTTGGGAGAGAAGTGGAGGTCACAATTGCTTAGCAAGACGGTTTTAATGCCCCTTGGAAGAGACGTGGAGTTCAGAGTGGTTTAACAAGATGTTTTTTATGCCCCTTGGAAGAGACATGGAGGTCCCAGTGGAATAAAAAGACAATATCAATGCCCCTTGGAAGAGTGGTGGAGGTTACAGTGGAATAAAAAGACAATATCAATGCCCCTTGGAAGAGTGGTGGAGGTCGCAGTGGAATAATAAGACAAAATCAATGCCCCTTGGAAGAGTGGTGGAGGTCCCAGTGGAATAAAAAGACAATATCAATGACCCTTGGAAGAGATGTGGAGGCCACAGTAGCTTAAAAAGACGATTTTAATGCCCCTTGGAAGAGACGTGGAGTTCAGAGTGGTTTAACAAGACTCTTCTAATGCCCCTTGGAAGGGAGGTGGAGGTCACAGTAACTTAACAAGACGGTTTTAATGCCCCTTGGAAGAGACATGGAGGTCACAGTGGAATAAAAAAACAACATCAATGCCCCTTAAAAGAGACGTGAAGGTCCCAGTGGAATAAAAAGACAATATCAATGACCCTTGGAAGAGACATGGAGGTCATAGTAGCTTAACAAGATGATTTTAATGCCCCTTACAAGAGCCATGCAGAACAGCATATTAAAAACATTATTCCCATTATTGGGGAGTGGGTCTCCCATAGTCTTTGCCTATGCCTTCCAAGCAAAAGCTGCCAAAAATTAGGATGGAGGAACTTGCAATGCCCCTTACAAGAGCAATGCAGTACAGTATATTAAAAGCATTATTCCCATTATTTGGGAATGGGTCTCCCATAGTCTTTGCCTATGCCTTGCAAGCAAAAGCTGCCAAAAAATAGGACGGAGGAACTTGCAATGCTGGCAACACGGACCATGGTCACCCTGGTGGTATAGTGGTGGTGGAGGCTGAGGATAAGGAGAAGAGCAAAATACAGCTGAAATGCGGAAGCGTATACGCATGTGTGGGTGTGAAGAGGTGCATGTGTATACACCTCCCGAAAAAAATTGACTTTATGTTACTCTGCTGTCATTTGGTGGTAATGAGAAGTCTGGCCCAATCCAGCCCTTGTTCATTTTGATAAGGGTCAGCTTGTCAGCATTATCAGTTATAATTCCCCCAGCGGCACTAAAAACACGTTCCAATAACACGCTAGCCGCAGGGCAGGCCAGGACCTCCAAGGTGTACAGAGCGAGTTCATTCCAAGAGTCCAACTTGGATACCCAATAATTAAAAGGCACAGAGGAATCATGGAGGACGCTGGTACGGTCGGCAAGGTACTCCCTCACCATCTTTTGAAACTTTCCACTTCTTGTGATAGTACCCCACGCCTCAGGGCCTCTAAGCTGGGTGGATCTCAGAAAACTGTCCAAGAACGTTGACAGTGTTCCCCTGCCTCTGCTGGATTGGAGTTGCGTCTCTCTTGCCTGTACTCCTTGGTTGGGCAACGAACTGTGACCTCTGCCGCTAGCGTGTTCAGATGGGAATTTTTTTAACAGTTCTGCAGCAAGGGCCTTCTGGTACTGCCCCATTTTTGTAGACCTCTCCACCTCAGGAATAAGAGAGTGAAAGTTCTCCTTGCCTAAAAGTGTCACCAACCAGTAATGACTGTCAACCAACATTTTGACAACGCGAGGGTCACGGTTAAGGCAGCGTAACATAAAGTCAGCCATGCGTGCCAGACTGGTAACGGGCAAGACTTTCGTGTCCTCACCAAGATGACGACTGACCATGCTCTCCTCCTCCTCCCCCCTGTCCTCAGGCCACCCACGCTGAACCGACGGTATGACAATTGTACAGGTACTACCATCTACAGCGCATGATACCAGCTCCTGTTCTTCCTCCTCCTCCTCTCCCTCATTGTCCCCCAATGCACGTTGGGATCAGATGAGGCTGGGCTGTGTGTAATCGTCCGCTACTGCTTCTTCATCCATCTCATCATACTCTGGCTGCAATGCCTCCTCTTTAATTCTCTGCAGAGAGCGTTGCAAAAGACAGGCAAGTGGGATGCTGTCGCTAATGATGACGTCATCGCCACTCACCATATTGGTGGACTCCTCAAAGTTTGTCAGTATGGTACATATGTCAGACTTCCAGGTCCACTCCTGTGGTCTTATGTGTGGAGTCTGAGCTGTTTATCGACGACCTTGTTGCAGCTGGTACTCCACAACTGATCTCTTCTGCTCACAAATCCTTTGCAACATGTGGAGGGTAGAGTTCCAACGTGTGGGGACATCACACACCAGTCGGTGTGCCGGAAGCTGCACACGCTGCTGCAACACAGCAAGGGCGGTGGAAGCTGTAGCCGCCTTGTGAAAATGAGCTGACAGGCAGCGTACTCCGATGAGCAGATCTGGCAACTCAGGGTACGATTTAAGAAACTGCTGAACCACAAGGTTAAGCACATGAGCCAGGCATGGTACGTGTGTGATCTCACCTCGCCTCAGAGCCGCCACCAGGTTACGGCCATTGTCACACACGACCATGCCTGAATGTAGATTCAGCGGTCTCTGCCACAGATCTGCCTGCTCTTTCACAGCTGTCCACAACTCACAAGCAGTGTGAGGTTTATCACCTAAGCTCATGAGTTTCAGCACAGCCTGTTGCCGCTTGGCTGAGGCAGTACTGCAGTGCTTCCAGCTTGTATCTGATGTGGTGATATCTGAGATGGAGGCTGAATATGAGGAGGAGGAGGATGATGCGCAGGAGCTGTACACTGTGGGGGCAACTATGACTGACATAGGGCCCACAATCCTCGGTGTGGGGAGGATGTGTTCCTTCCCATGGTCCGACTGGGTCCCGGCTTCCACTATTTTTACCCAGTGTGCCCTCAGGGAGATGTACCGTCCTTGACCACAAGCACTTGTCCACATGTCCGTTGTCAGGTGGACTCTCCCAGTAACTGCGTTTTTGAGGGCACGGCAGATGTTTTGGGACACGTGCTTGTGTAGTGCGGGGATGGCACACCGGGAAAAATAGTGTCGGCTGGGGACCGAGTACCGAGGGACGGCCACCGCCATAAGGTTGCGGAAGGATTCCGTCTCCACCAGCCTAAAAGGCACCATTTCCAACGCAAGCAGTCATGAAATGTGCAAATTTAGGACTGTGACCTGTGGGGCGTTGGTTGTGAATTTGCGCTTTCGTTCAAAGGTCTGGGATATGGACAATTGAACGTTGCGGTGGGACGTGGACGTAAACGTTGATGCTGTTTCTTGAGAAACTGCCATAACAAGTGAAAACTGAGAGGAGGGGGCATCTTTGCATGCAGTATGGACAGGGGATTGCCTTGCACGCACAACAGGGGGTTCTCTTACACGCACAACAGTGGAAGAAGCAGTGGTGACACCCGCTGACACTGGTCGTGGACCCTGGGGTTCGCCCCACAAAGTCGCGTGCTTTTCTGCCATGTGCCTGATCATGCTGGTGGTGATCAGGCCTGGCAGGAGGTACAAATGGCCTTTTTGGGGTTATCAGCAGAACTCTGGAAGACCTACTGGTTGTACTGGCAACGTCCGTCATGTTGGTGCTACGGGGAATGGTTGCCCGCCTTCTGTCTGAGGCCACCACACTGCTTCTTCCTGCCTGTTGGGGTACTCTGCCTCCCTCCCCCTGTGTGCTTCTGGCCTTGCTCTGCGTTTCTTCCTGCCACGTTGGGTCAATTACTAGATCATCCACCACCTCCTCCTCTTCCACTTCTGCACCACGGTCCTCCTCCTCACTTAGTGGAAATTGTGTCTTGTCATCGTCCACCTCTTGTGACAAATTGCCAGCGTCGCCTTCCTGTGGCCGTGGCTGTTCAAATATTTGGCCATCGCTACATGGGATCGCCTCTTCCACCACTTCAAGCGGAGCAGGTGAGGGACCCAAATATGGAAATGGACCAGTGAACAGCTCTTCAGAGTGTCCAACTGTGGGAACAGTTGCTGTCTGACAACACTCGGCATGGTGGGAGGAAGGAGCATCAGGGTGAGGAGGACTTTGCAGTCGAGACTCAAGGTTACTAAGACTTGACCATGTGGAAGACAGACCGGAGGTGGTGGTGCCCAGGTGACTGGAAGTATTATCTGCTATCCAATTAATAACCTGTTCACACAGTTCGCAATAGTAGTGTTGTGTGCTTCCCTAGTAATTCGGTCAAGAACTGGGAACAAGAAGATGTGGCTGTTGGTGGTGGCACATTTTCACCTTGGCCACGGCCCCATCCTTTGCATGCACTATCACCAGAACGTCCAGTTCCACGTCCTTTGCCACGCGCCTTGCCCATTGTAAATTAAGTAAAATAGCTTACACTCGCACTATCAATGGCAAAAGGGTAATATAAAGGAGATTATAACCGTGGAAGAGGAAAACCACAGTTCTAGTTCTCTGGCCTACACCAGAATCTTTTAAACAGATATATTTGTGTCTGAACAGTCAGCGAGACACTCAAACTGTTTTTTTATATGTAAAAGAGAGAACACTGGCTGCCATGAAAAAACCTCCAAGGCGTGAGAGGCAAGCTCAGGCCATTCATCCATTTTTGAAGGCCAAAATGTAAAAGGGTCAAAATCCTCCCTGATGGTATTCATATTAAGCTCTAGATACTCCTCCACCATCGTCTCCAGTCGTTCACCACGTGTCAAACTTGTACTCTGTTGTGCTGGTGCATGAGCTGGTGCAAAAAATGTGTGAAAGGACTCCCAGAAATTGCTTCTGCCACTTACTCTGCTGCTGCTAATGTTTTGGCATTGACGAACTGACATGCAGGAGGTTGAAATATTACAGCTGCGATGCACACTGTGTGCCTCACTGTTATCTTGGTGAAAACCTCTATTAAGGTTGCTTAAAAGCTTGTTTCAATACTCCAACATAAGCGGGTCCCTTTTCAGGGCATGAAGCATCTGGAAAAATTGATTCTTATAACGTGGATCTAACAGAGTTGCAACCCAGTAGTCAACATTATTTCTAATCCTAACTATACAGAGATCATGTTGCAGACAGTGCATCAAGAAGGCTCTCATATGTCGGGCTCTTCCAGGAGATCCAAAGCCAGGCTGTATTGTGGGCTGCGTAACACTGATGCTTGTTTCCTCCGTCCCCTCCTGCCAACCACGTTCAAACGAGAGGGAATGATTATCCTCTTCATCCTCTGACAGCTGCTCACCCATCACCTGTTCCTCCTCCATTAGTTCCTCGGCTCTTGCACCTTCACTAACAATTTTCCTGGTATCACCAAACCCCCTCGATCACTGTAATCCACCGTCACTTGGCATCCACCTGTGTGACGACAGTCTGCTAATTTGAGACATTGGTATCCCTTCCGCATCCTCCTCTTCTTCTGGGGCCACCACCTCCTGCTCCAGGTTATTCAAAGTTTGCTCCAGAATATGACCGGAATCGCGAAGCTGATGACGGCATCGTCAGCGCTAACCAGTTTAGTAGCCATTCAAAACCGTGCAGAAGGGTGCAGAGGTCCTTAATCTGTTCCCACTCTGCAAAGGTGATATGCCCAAGTCCGTACTGCATTAACCCCAAGCTATACGTCATGACATACTCCGTCAGAGCTTGTTGCTGCTGCCACTGTCGCTGAAACATGTACATAGTGAAATTCCACCACAACGGCACATCGCAGATCAACCTGTTAACTGGCATGGACAAAGGCCTCTGTATTGATGCAAGTCGATGACATGAGGGGTGCGAACGGCGGAAGTGAGCACACAGATTCCGTACTTTGTGAAGCAGCTCATTCAGGCCAGAATAGAGAAATCGCTGTACCAGTAGGTTAAGGACGTGATCCATGCAAGGCACGTGTGCTAGCTTGCCTTGGCCTAGGGCCGCAAACAGGTTCGCACTGTTATCGCACATGGCCTTCCCTGGCTTTAGGTTCTGCGGAGACAGCCATTGCTCAAACTGAGCCAGGAGAGCTGCCCACAACTCTTCACCTGTATGACTGCGATCTCCAAGGTATAATAATTTGAAGACTGCCTGATTACGGGGATCCCTGACTGCGCATTATAGAGGTGGTGTGTCTTCGCTCTGCACCCTTGGAAAACGTGTCTCATTAAGGCAGAGGTTGAGTGCGCAGGTGGAGGCCCTAGAGAAGGTGGAGGACACATAAGCAGCAGAGTAAGTGGGAAATACGGAGGTTTCTTCTGCAAGTCTTGGGGATTCCAAGATTTGTGGAGCAGCCCCTTCCCCGCCTGCCCCCACAGTCACCAGAGTCACCCAGTGCCCAGTCAGCGAGATGTAACGCCCTTGGCCATGATTACTCGTCCATGTATCTATGGTGAAATGCACCCTGGCACACGTAGATTTTGACAAGGAATAGGTGATGTTGTCTGTGACATGCTGGTGTAGCGCAGGCACAGTTTTCTTAGAGAAGTAATGGCGACTGGGCAGCTGGTACTAGGGGACTGCGACGGCCATCAGATTTTGGAAACCGTCTGTATCTACCAGACGGAAAGGCAGCATTTCCTTGGCCAACAGATTGGAGATGGTGGAATTCAACCTCTTAGCTTTGTCATGCGTAGGATGAAACAATCTTTTACGTGACCACAACTGCGGGACCGAGGGCTGGCTAAGGTGCTGAGAGAGGGCGGAGTATGGTGAACCGGATAAACTGGTGGAGCGTGAGTGAGGTGCAGATGTTACGGTGGATTGAGAAACATGCGGTGTGCTTGGTGAAACAAACACAGTAGGCGTGTGCGCTTCCGTTACAGCTGACGGGCTGTCACTCAGCCTGACTGAAGCGGGTAAAGAATCGGAGTTTCTGCGATGAGAGACCTGCGTGACAATACTTGGCATGGCAACAGAGGAGGAGGAAGAAGCAGTGAATGCGTTTGATGGGGCAGCTGATGGTTGCTGAGGTGCGCTGGTCCGCATTTCAGCGCGGTAAGATTCCCAGTGTAAAGAATGTTGTTTGAGCATGTGAAAATTCATGCATGTAGTAGTCAAATTATTGCAGTTTTTCCCTCTACTGAGATTTTTATCGCAAAGTGTGAAGATAACGTGAGTTGGCTCATCCTTTGCAGTGACAAAAAGGCCCATGCTAGTTAACCCTTGCTGCTCCATCAGTGTTGCAGTGTTCGTCCTGCTTGCATCATTCTGTGTCTGTACTGTAGGGCAAAATGTAACCTCCTTGTCTTCCTCCTCCACCTCCTCAGATGAGCTACTCGGCTGCGTGACTCTGGGTTCACACCAAGTAGGATCTTCAACCTTGTCATCATCGAATGTGTTCTCCCATTCCTCGCCCTCAGAGTGACCCCTCTCCTCTTGTTGCCCTGACAGCAAAGTACAGTCCCATGAGCCTCAGGTATCTGAGTCTCATTGGGATCACCTCTCTCCCCTGCGGTTAACGTCTGGTGACGAGGGTCAGGAACCTGCTTAGACCTTACTTCGTCCTGCCCCGATTCCAAGGTTAAAAAATTGTGGGCATCGGTGCAGATGCTTTCCTCCCCTTGAATCTGTGACTGTTTGGAGTACATTTGTGATGCCCATGGTGTAGAATGGGTGAAGAGTTCTACAGACTCGCCTATCTTTGGTTCTCTACAGTCAGTTGGGCAGTTGGCCAGTTGTGACGCGGGGGGGGAAGCATGGGTAATTGGGGTGCCATCTCTGTGGACTGTACTGCATGTGATGTTGAGGTGGAGGAAAAAGAGGAGAGGCCACTGGAAGCAGAGCTTGCCATACACTGGAACATCTGCTCTTTCTGGGCCTTATCAACAAGGCGTATCGCTGTGCGGCTGCTAAAGAATAGATTGCAGTAGGCCGTCCACTAACATAAGCTGTCATTTGTCTTTGGATAGGACCTGTCTGTGTTGGTTCACTAGTGCTTTCACTAACATTACCACATACCCCAAGTACTCCTTGAACACCAAGCCTATTCCCCCTTCCACCACGCCCTCTCTTTTTCCCACTCATGTTGGTCGGATACAGTGGTAGGAGCACGCAATTAACTAAAGAAAAATACATTTTTTTCCTGTGCAATAGCTCAGCACACGCCTGAATTTCAGCGACACTAAATGACAAGGTAAGATATGGCCTGCCATATAACATTGCTAACAGACAAAAGAAATTTGTTAGTGTGCATGAGGCCGATAAAACCTACGAGATATTCTCCAAACAATTTCAAACTGAAATGTCCCCTGCTGTATTACTTTAGGAACAGAAGAAATTTTTTTTTGAATGTGGATGAGGCCAGTATGACATAGAATATATTCTCCAAAATATTTTAAACTCAGATCTAGCCAGCTGTATCACTTTACCCAGAGCAAAAAATATTTTTGGGTTACTCTGCATAAGCTCTGCGTCCAGGTGACTTTGACCACCACTGACGTAGTAGCTGGCTTATAGCACTGTATGATATTCGGCACAGGAAAAAATATTTTTTCTACTGGACTTAGTAAGAGAAGTTTTTTTTTTTTTTACTGTGAAACCAGGACAAGTACAACGCCACTAAAATAGGATCTGCCTGGCTTTCCTCAGTTAAAGTTACTACCACAGGAAAAAATGAGACAAAAAAAACAGTGCGCCGCTGATCTGACCTGTTCTAAGCTCTCACAGCCCCCACACTCATCTGGCACATGTCACCACTCATCATACATTTGCACTATGCTAACAAAAATGTTCAAAACACCATGGTTGCGCAGTATTCAAATTCATGAAACTTTTCCGGTTTTAACAAAATTTGCTCGCCTTTGCGATCACGAATCAGAAAGTGCCATATTTGTGCTGAATTTGAAAGCTTTCGAACATTTGCCGAACAAATTCGCTGAACACTAGTCTTTATATTTAAGCTTAAGAAGAACCAATTCCAAGTTCTCGTTGGTTTCCTTGAAGTGTACGGAATGACCTACAGGAATGGAAGAGTAAAAAGCGCTGTGGAGTAAAACTGCTTTGAGACTTCTTTTTGAAGAATCTATAAAAAGACGCCATTGCACTGAATCATATTGGATCTTGAATTGACCCATCAAACCTTCGACATCAATGCAATAAACCAACTTGTCTTCCTAGGCAAAGTAAGGAACGAACGCCTTTTCACGATGTCTGAACCATGAAAAAGACACGCCTGGTAACAATAAATTCCTGCTTTTGAGCCTTGATCCGAGTAACTCAGCAGCATGTTTGGGAAGATTCAAGTCTCTTACTAAATCCTTCATCTCCTCCTGGGAAAAAAAATTTTGGTCTTGTATCATCTTCAAAGTCAGAACATAATTCGTTATCTGGTTCAGGTATGATTCCATCTTCATCGGAGCTAGGTATCTCTTCCAACGTAGCAGGGGCTTTGGGTACTGGTATATCTGTGCCATGGGGGATGTTATGACTTGCTGAGTGAAGATTTGGGGCATGAAATGGAATGCTTCCATTTGGAATTATACTCTTTCACATTGCATGAACAAAAGTAGCAGTTGTCATTATTAGTGATGAGCGAACGTGCTTGCCATTACTCGGTACTTGCCCGAGAATCACTCTGCTCGACAAGCTCGGCAAGTATTTCTGGGTTGCTCTGGTCGGAGCTAGAGTCCCCACCCTGCATGTTTGGCACTCTTTAGAGAGCCAATGAACACGCAGGGATTGCTTGCCACGCGCTGTAATGCAGTAGCCATGTTGGTTGTGGCATTACAGCGATTGGCTGGCCGCATAACATCATTGGGTCTATTTAAGAGGAACAGGAGCTAGCTTCCTGCGCTATAGATGATACAACCTGCACAACTGTCATACCGTCTGTTCAGCGTGGATGGCCTGAGGACAGGGAGGAGGAGGTGGATGAGGACACGGAAGTTTTGCCTGCTAGCAGTCTGGCACACGTGGCTGAGTTTATGTTATGCTGCCTTTCCCATGACCCTCGCGTTTTCCAAATTTTGAGTGACAGTCATTACTTATTGGTGATACTTCTAGACCCACGCTACAAGGAGAACTTTATATCTCTTATTCCTGCAGCGGACAGGCCTAATAAAATGGGACAGTACCAAAAGACCCTTGTTGCGGAATTATTTAAAAAAATTCTCATCTGAAAATGCTAGCGTCAGAGGTCACAGTTCGTTGGACAACCAAGTACAGGCGAGAGAGATAAAAATCCAATCCAGCAGAGGCAGGAGAACACTGTCAAAGTTTTGGGACAGTTTTTCCTAAATTTTGGCAGCCGTTGTACTCACTGCATACCCTATAACTGTATAACAGACCTGCTCCTTTCTATTGGGAACATGTTGTTACTGTGGCCCACCTCTATGTGTCTTTAAAATAGTTATTGGAGTTTTTTCCCAAATATTGTCAGCCGTTGAAATGTATAGCCATATAACTGTAAAGCAGACCCGCTCCTTTCTAATGGTAACATGTCATTACTGTGGCCCAACTCTAGGTGTCTTAAAATTGTTATTGGGGTTTTTCCTAAACTTTGGCAGCCATTGTACTCAATTCATACCCTATAACTGTATAGCAGACCCACTCCTTTCTAATGGGAATATGTCACACTTATTACTGAGGCCCACCTCTATGTGTCTTTAAATTGTTACTGTTTTTTTTTCCACATTTTTGGCAGCCATTGTACTCACTGCATACCCAATAACTGTATAGCAGACCTGCTCCTTTCTAATGGGACCATGTCATTACTGTGGCTCACCTCTATGTGTCTTAAAATTGTTATTGGGGTTTTTCCTAAATTTTGGCAGCCATTGTACTCATTGCATATGCAATAACTGTATAGCAGACCCTCTCCTTTCTAATGGGAACATGTCATACTCATTACTGAGGCACACCTCAATGTGTCTTTAAATTGTTATTGGTGTTTTTCCCAAATTTTGCCAGCCTTTGTACTCACTGCATACCCTTGTTTGCCTCTTGCATGAATATTCTCCCACCACTTCATTCATTTTTTCTACACCTTCTTTAGTTTTATTGTTATACAGTATGATTTCTGGTTTCAATTTCCTGTCATTTCTTTCAATACTGCAATCATAATGCATGGCACTGAGTAATATAACGGATTTCTCCTTCTTCGCTTTGCAAGATACCAGTGTTACTTTGTTGTTGAAACCAAAGACACTCTCATAAAGTGCTCGCTGTGGATTGTGTTTCATTGCTTGAGGAAATTCTCGTCGGTTTGGCTTCATAGTACCAACAAGTGTAAAAGCTTTTTCAAGCAGAAAATTGCCCAGTGTAACTTTGGTAAAAATAATTGTCCATGGTAATGTTTCTACCCGAATTGTATATTGGTACAGCAAGTGTTTTCACAATCTCAGACCCTAGATCTTTCTGTACTGGTGCATCAACTTCTTTGCCACAGTAGATAAGCCCATTTATGCCATAATAATTTGCAGAATCACACATCGAGAAGATTTTTATTCCATACTTGGCTGGTTTTCAGGGCATGTATTGAATGAACTTGCAGCGTCCTATGAAGGATACAAGTTGCTCATCTACTGTAACATTAGTACTAGAATTGTAAAGTTTGGTGTAATTTTTGATAAATATGTTCCAGATAAAACTGATAGGGGCTAATTTGTCTGTTTGGAACCTCGCTGCACAAGTTCTCTTATCATCAAACGTTTCTTCTAATTTCCTCATATCTGTCCACTGCCATTGTCGCTTTATAGTGTGGATCAGAAAGTGAGTCCAGAAATAATTCTCTGATTGGAACATCATACAATTTTTGACTCCCTGCCAGCAGTAAAAGTCCAATATATGCATGAAGTTCCTCTTTTGAGATATTTCTCCAGGACTTATTTTTTTGCAGAAGCGATATGTCTTCCTTCTAGGCCTTATCACTCCCTCCCAAAATCATATGACATCCTCACATGGCATGATCAACCCCCTGGCCCCTCCACCAGCAACCCTGACTACAAATAAAGTAACTTGAAACACAAACACTGCTGAGTACATGATAAGAATAGCAGGGGCCTAAAAGTCCCCCGTTCCGTACAGATGTGGTTTTCCCCAAAAAAGCATTGTTACACCGAAATGCCTATCAAAAAAATTATATGAACAACTGGATATTACCAACAACGACATACTTGAGGAATACCTAGAGTTTCAAAATTCTAACTAAAGTAATTTTGCAGCTAATAGCAAAAAAGTAAGCACCGGGTCCTAAAATGCCCCCGATACGCATTGAAGGGTTAAATTGTTATTGGGGTTGCTTCCAAATTTTGCCAGCCATTGTACTCACTGCATACCCTATAACTGTATAGCAGACCCTCTCCTTTCTAATATGATCATGTCGTACCCGTTACTGAGGCCTACCTCCATGTGTTTTTAAATTATTATTGGTGATTTTCGTAAATTTTGGCAGCCATTCTATTCACTGCATACCCTATAACTGTTATGATCTGCAACATGTACTAAGGAAAGATAAGGGAAAACTGTCCCTACAGTAAAACTAAGCTGAATCCCAACGATGTAGCGGGCTGCCTGTTTCTAGCGAACAGACCCGCCTTAGTCCTCGGCTAGTCTGAACGAAGAACTATATCATAAGGGGAGTGGTCCCTAAAAGAACTAAGGATTGGGACAAAAATGGGACACCTCCTAAACAGAGAAGTTGTTGCAGAACACAAAAAGACAAACAGACAAAAAAGTACTAGAGGTCCCAGAAGGACAAAACAAACTGATGGAGAAAGGCACAGAAGCACCTGGCTAGATAAACAGTAAAACACTGCAGTCCAGCACAGCCAAAAGGGCGGAGCTGGAATATAAAGACAGATGGTCACGTGACCGCAAAACACAAGATGGAAAAAACAAACAGGAGGGTTCTAACAGTACCCTCTCTTTTATGAGGATCCTCCGGATCCTCCAGGCCCAGGCCTATCCGGAAATCTCTTGTGGAAAGCTTTAACAAGCCTAGGAGCAGAGACATCATCCATCCTTACCCAGGACTTGTTTTCGGGACCGAAACCCTTCCAGGAGACAAGATACTGTAATCTCCCTCTATGCCATCTAGAATTCAAGATACGAGAAATTTCATATTCGCCGTCTTCCACCACAGGAGGAACAGAGACAGTGGCATCCCTATCTGATACATCAGTCTTTTTCAACAAGGAAACATGAAACACAGAATTAATCTTCCAGCAAGTAGGGACATCCAACCTAACAGCAGATGGGTTAACAACCTAAAGCACTTTAAATGGACCCACAAACTTAGGACCCAGTTTTTTAGAGGGAATCCTCAACCTCAGATTCTTTGAGGACAACCAAATCATGTCACCCACAGTAAACAAAACCTCCTTATGTTTCCTGTCAAAATTCTTCTTGTTAGCCTCTAGCAGGTTGCAACGTACATTAGTCCAAACTCTCTCCAAATCACCGGAAAAATTCTCCTCCTCCAGCACTGCCGACCCCAATTTGGAGACCGAACCAAAAGACGAATGTCTCCCAGTACAACAAAAAAAAGGAGAACACCCAGCAGAGGAGGATGTATGATTGTTAAGACCAAATTCAGCGAGAGGCAGAAACTCAGACCACACCTCTTGATTGTCCACCACAAAACAACGCAAAAACTGTTCAACATCCTGGTTCCTTCTTTCAGTCTGTCCATTAGACTCAGAATGGTACCCAGACGAAAATGACAAATGGACTCCCAACCTGTCACAAAAAGCGAGCCAAAAACTGAGGTCCTCTATCAGAAACAATGTCTGTGAGAATGCCATGGAGCTTGACAATCTCCTTAACAAACGCCTTAGCGAGTGTCTTGGAGCAGGGCAACTTAATGAATGAAACCAAATGACACATTTTACTAAAACGGTCCATGACCACCCAGATGACAGTAAAACCCTCGGATACAGGAAGATCAGTAATAAAATCCTTGTGAGATGCGTCCAAGGCGCACTAGGAACTTCCAGAATGCAAAGCAACCCCACAGCAGGAGTATGTGAAGCCTTTGACCTAGCACACACAGTACACTGACGCACCCACTTGATGACTTCCTTCTGCCATCCAGGCCACCAAAAACTGCGACTGATAAAACTCTTAGTCTCCGAAATTCCTGGATGACCTGCCAACTGAGACTCATGACACTCCACAAACAAATCTCTCCTAAAGGCTCTAGGCACGAACAACCTCCCATGGGGAGTGTTAGATGGAGCATCATCTTGAGCTTTCAGAATCCCATTCTCCAAAACGGAGTCCAATGCCGCCACCACAACTCCTTTCTGTAAAATGCTCTCCTCCTCCTCGGCACCGACTGTAGGAGAGAAGCTGTGAGATAAAGCATCGGCTTTAACATTCTTAGTACCAGGGATATAGGTAACAGAAAAACGAAACCGAGAAAAAAAAAGTGCCCACCTAGCTTGACAGGCATTCAAGCGCTTGGCAGCATCCAGATAGATCAAATTCCTTTTATCTGTGAAAACCTGAATAGGAAATCTAGCGCCTTCCAAAAAATGACGCCAATGTTCAAACGCGAGTTTAATAGGCATCAACTCCCGATTTCCAACATCATAATTCATTTCGGTTTGTGAAAATTTTTTTGAAAAGAAGGCACAAGGATGTACTCCATCCTTGTTCTCCTGAGACAAAACTGCTCCGACCCCCATCGATGTAGCATCGACCTTGACCAAAAAAGGCTTGGTCTCATCAGGCTGCATAAGGATAGGGGCAGAACTGAACCTCTCTTTGAGATACTCAAATGCTTCAATGGCCTCAGTAGTCCACTGGATCGTATTCGCACCTTTCCTGGTGAGATCGGTCAGAGGCTTAACAATTACAGAAAAATTCTTAATGAATTTCCTGCAATAATTGGCAAAATCCAAAAATCTCTGTATAGATTTCAAACCAATAGGCCTAGGCCATTCCGGCACAGGGTCCATCTCAAAGCCCTCGCTGGAGACAATGTAGCCGAAAAAACTAATTTTCCGCTCAACGAACTCACATTTCTCCAGCTTAGCAAAGAGTGAATTATCACTCAATAACTGCAAAACTTCACGTACAGTCTGCCATGGGACTCTAGATCTGGTGAATAAATCAAAATGTCATCCAAATACACCACCACATTCTTACCAATCAAAGGTCTCAGGATGTCATTAATAAGGTTCTGAAAAAAATGCAGGTACATTGGTAAGACCAAAAGGCATTACCAGATTCTCAAAATGACCTACCGGAGTGTTAAAGGCAGTTTTCCATTCATCACCCTCCTTCACTCGTAACAAATTGTATGCCCCCCGGAGATAATCTTATTAATTTTACGAAAATCCAGACATGGACGTAAACCCCCATCCTTTTTTTTCACAAAGAAAAATCCAACTGCCACAGACGACTTAGAATCCAACTGCCACAGGCGACTTTGGTCTAATGTGACCAGTAGCCAGGCTAGTCTGTATATACTCCTCCAAGGCTTTTCTTTCAGGGATAGTCAGATTAAACAAGAGACTCTTGGGAAGAGTAGCTCCAGGAGCAAACTTAATGGCGCAATCATAGTCCCTATGAGGAGGTAAAACTTGCGACTCCTCCTCTGAAAAAACCCTCCAAAAATCTTGAATAGGTACAGGTAATTCCCCTTTTTCCACAGCCACAATGCGACCATTACAACATTTATCATAGCACTTCGGACTCCAAGACTTAATCACATTAGTAGACCAGTCCAGCAAAGGATTGTGCAGTTTTATCCAAGGCACTCCTAGAACGACCGGAGAGGGTAAATTATCTAATACAACCAAGTCCAAAATTTCTTGGTGAACTCCATTGATAGTGAGGGGAAATGCAGCAACCTTGTGAGTAATACATTTCAAGGGAGTGTTATCAATTGCAATCACAGAAATAGGTGATGACAAAGGTTTGAATTTCAATTTAAGATTTTCAAAAAACCCTTTATCAATCACATTAAGTGTCGAACCACAATCCACAAATACCTGAAATTCAATCAAATTTTCCTGCAAAGTAGTACTCCCAGAAAGAAATAGTCCTGCAGAGCGTAAACAAGCTATACGGGCGTAACTGACCTTTTTTTTTCCTTTACTTAAGCGAAGCTCACAATACTTAATCAAATGGTCAGCTTTACCACAATAAAGACACAATCCCTCGGCGAACCTCCGGTCTCTTTCCTGAGAGGGGAGCGACTTCACCCCAATCTCCATCGGTTCTCCGCTGTCAGAGCAGATTTTCTGGGGACTAGGACCTGGCATTACAGGAGTCTTTACCTCATTCTGTCTAAATCTTAGTCTCCTATCCACACGAACAGCTAATTGCATGGCATCCTGCAGAGTCTCAGGTGCGGGGAATGCAATTAGCAAATCCTTAACCCTTTCACTTAGACCAGCAAGAAATAGACATTTCAGAGCTGGATCATTCCATTTATCTTCTGAGGCCCATTTTCTGAAGTGTGTGCAATAATTTTCAACATCATCTGACCCCTGATTCAAATGCCTGAGTTCTACCTCAGCAGATGAGATTCGATCAGGATCATCATATAATAGCCCCATAGCAGAAAAAAATTCTTCTACAGACCTTAAACATGGATCATTAGGTTGGAGAGAAAAAGCCCACCCCTGTGGTTCTTTGCGCAAAAGTGACATAATAAAACCAATGCGCTGTGATTCATTCCCAGAGGACCTTGGTTTCAAACAAAAATATAACAAACAAGCATTTTTAAAGGAAAAAAAATCTTGCTGTTTACCATATAAAACATTAGGCAGTCCTACCTTGGGTTCCACAAAATGCACTTCAGAACAGCTACTCACGTGTTGCTGCAACTTGGCTACCTCCAGAGACAATCCCTGCAGGCGTTGAGCCAAATCCTGGACGGAAACCATACTGATCCCGGAATTTCTTTCCTTTTAGTTTTTTTGGGCTGGACTTACTGTTATGATCTGCAGCATGTACTAAGGAAAGATAAGGGAAAACTGTCCCTACAGTAAAACTAAGCTGAATCCCTACGATGTAGCGGGCTGCCTGTTCCTAGCGAACAGACCCGCCTTAGTCCTCGGCTAGTCTGAACAAAGACCTAAAGCATAAGGGGAGGGGTCCCAAAAAGAACTAAGGACTGGGACAAAAATGGGACACCTCCTAAACAGAGAAGTTGTTGCAGAACACAAAAAGACAAACAGACAAAAAAGTACTAGAGGTCCCAGAAGGACAAAACAAACTGACAGAGAAAGGCACAGAAGCACCTGGCTGGAGAAACAGTAGAACACTGGAGTCCAGCACAGCCAAAAGGACAGAGCTGGAATACAAAGGCAGATGATCACGTGACCGCAAAACACAAGATGGAAAAAACAAACAGGAGGGTTATAACAATAACTGTATAGCAGACCCTCTCCTTTCTAATGGGAACATGTCATACTCATTACTGAGGCCCACCTCTATGTGTATTTAAATTATTGGGGTTTTTCCCAAATTTTGCCAGCAATTGTACTCACTGCATACCCTATAACTGTATAGCAGACTCGCTTCTTTCTAATGGGAACATGTCACAGTAGCCCACCTCTATGTGCCTTTAAATTGAAATTGGTGTTTTTCCTAAATTTTGGCAGCCATTGTACTCCCTGCATACCCTATAACTGTAAAGCACACCCTCTCCTTTCTAATGGGAACATGTCATTACTGTGGCCCACTTCTATGTGTCTTAAAATTGTTATTGGGGTTTTTCCTAGATTTTGGCAGCCAATGTACTCACTGCATACCCTATAACTGTATAGCAGAACCTCTCCTTTCTAATATGAACATGTCGTACTCGTTACTGAGGACTACCTCCATGTGTCTTTAAATTATTATTGGGGCTTTTTCATAAATTTTGGCAGCCGTTGTACTCACTACATACCCTATAACTGTATAGCGGACTAACTTCTTTCTAATGGGAACATGTCTTTACTAGTGTTGAGCCACCCCCATAGTGTTCGAGTTCGGTTCGGTTCGTCGAACACCCGTGTGTTCGCCGAACTGTTCGTCGAACTGTTCGTCGAACACCTTCGAACACCGTTAAAACCAATGGCAGGCAAACAAAAACACATAGAAACACATAGAAAACACCTTCAAAGGTGTCCAAAAGCAGACAAACTGCTCAGAAGACACAACTAACACATGTAAAAGTGACAAGTACATATAGTCATGCGAAAAGAAAAGAGGTGGAGGAGTTAAAGGAGGGGGAGACACAAATATAGGCATGTCATGCCCTTCTAAAATCCAAAAAGTGAGAAGCCGACACGTTCAGTCCGCTCCTGCCCGTGCCACCTCCGTGTCGTCGGGTTTGTGCCAGAGCCGCGGTGAACCCTGACGGCCAGCCCCCCTCTCCCAATACTGGTGCCTGTCCACTGGTGGGTCGAGCGAGCCCCCCTGTGGTGGAGGCAGCTCTAAGCTTTTTAATTTAAATTGTCTCTCTAATTTGAATGAATACACTTTAAATCCATTTACAAGGATCTATTGGAGGGCAAGTCTCATGCCAGCAGCCGCGTAATTCCAGCTCCAGTAGCGTCCACTAAAGCTGCTGCAGTTAAAAAGCTTTTATAAGGATCGAGCTCGGCTGTCCACCGCAAGGCATCCTACTGCCAGTCCCAGCCCCTATGCCTTGGGGTGCCTCCTGATGCTCTTCACTGAGTATCCCGTGGTCCCGAAGCATTTCCTTTAAAAAAATTAAGTGTCCAAACTACACGTGGTGTAGCTTGCTTAACAGCCGGGATAATCCGCTGACTAGCAGACACTGCTACTAGGCACAAAGTATTTCCTGGGCTAGATGCAGTTAAAAATTTGTAATTAGATACTCTCGTTGGATGCTGAGAAAGCATTCCATAGAGTCTCCTAGCACGCCATATATGATTCTCTTAAAAAGCTTGGGGTAGGGGTCTAGGGGACCCTTTTATAGCCAAAATCACGGCCCTGTATCACAATACGTCACCTAGGCTGAAGATAAATGGAACTGTAGCACCCTGAGGGCTCGGTTGCTACAGAGGTATTGCACCTCACCCAGAGGTGTGATATCTCACTCTCAGGTAAGGATGGAGTCTGGATCAGGACCTGACACCTGCATGCATTACACCACATTGCCATGGGGCAGGGCGACCAATATGCCTCTGAGATGGGCACGACAGTCCCTGTCCCTGGCTGGAGTGGGGGGAGGGAACACTGAGGAAGGGGAACCCTGTAGTGCAGGAGCAGGGAGGAAGCAGTTCCTGGGTGCATTGAGAAGGGAGTATAAAAGGTGGGCACCATCTTAGTTCAGTGCAGAGAAGTCTGAGCAGAAGTGGCAGGGAGCAGGGGCTCTGCATGAGCTCTGCTCCGGAGGCGGGCCTAGTAACAGAGGCCCAGGCCTGGAAGAGGGAGAAGGAAGGAAGAGGAGCGGAGAAGGCTCCAGGAACGAGGAATGAAGGGATCCCAGGGGTGCGGACAGGCGAGTCGCCACCGCACGCCCGAATCCACCTGCGTGGAGGGGTCAGGCCAAAGGGGGAGACCGGTCCCCGAAACTAGTGGAGGCAGGAAATGACCCTCAGCTAGAAACCGGAGGCTCTGACATTTTATGTGGCGCAGGCCCTCGCTACACCCGCTAGGAAGGCACCACATAGGGTCAGGGAAACTGGCGCCAAGTTTACCAAGAGGAGGCCCGAGGCAGCCGGACAGAAGGGTTGGTAAGAAAGGCCAGACAAAGGACACACAAAGGGGGTCCTGTGAAGCGCTCCAAAGTTATCTGGGAGTTGTCTGAGCCCCTCACCTGGTGAGCACAGTATGACGTGGGCAGCCGTTACCTGCAGACGTGGTCTGGATAATAAGAACTGTGAGTAAAGGCCCTGGACTGCATCACTGACTCCGTGTTGTTAATGCTGCTGCCCTGCACCATCACCCCCATCCTCCGCATACACTGCCCTGAGGCTATACTCCTCCCGTGGGGAGTTATGCTACGCTCTGCTGCACCCACAACACCAGCCTCAGCGGTCTGCCCTGCAGCGGCGGTTCACTCTGACCGCAATCCACGGGTGGCGTAGTCGGACATTTAAACATCAAAACCACATAAATAGTTCCGCCACTGGTTTGACCACCCTGAGCCACGGAACCGGGTCGCCGCCACGAAGACTACAACCACCAGCATCCACCAAAAAAGGTCCGGCTCCGGGTGTCCCAAGGCCCAGGGGGTGCATCCGAACATTTTCATCACCTTTCACAATCACCAATGGGACAAGGCAGGGATATCCTCTGTCCCCTTTCTTATACATCCTAGTGACGGAGCACCTGCTCTCATCAATTCGCCATAACCCCAATATTAGGTGGATTGAGGTGGGAGGCACCGAGTACAAGTGCTCTCTATTTGCTGATGATGTCCTAGTATATATCAGTCAATCACATATATCCATCCATGCTGTTATGGCTGAAATAGATCACTTTGTTACATGGTCAAATTTTAAAATCAATGCAGCGAAGTCTGAGGCCCTCGATGTCTCCCTCCCCAAATCCATATAGGATTCCATCCAGTCCAACTTTCCCTTTGCCTGGCCCTCACAGGGTATCAAATACTTAGGAATTCCTATTCATAGAGACCTCTCCCATCTATGTTATCTTAATTTTGGGCCCTTTATTGAACAACTCCATACAGATCACGGTTGGCAAGTTAGAACTGTAAGATTCACTACGTGAACCACTGGTGTTTTGTGGAAAAGCACATGTACACTGTGTTCCAAATTATTATGCAAAAAGTGTTTAGGAGTGATAAGGGAAGAATTTGTTTGTTTGTCAGTTAAACTCATTGATGGTGATGTGTGTCAGGGCTCTTTATATCACTGTAAGCAATTGCAGACACCTGTGCTAATTAGTTTGGCAGGTGTGTCCAATGAAAGGCAAGACTACTTAAGAAGGCTGTCTCACATTATTAAGCAGCCTACATTTTCTGCCAAAATGGGAAAGAAAAAGGATGTGTCAGCTGCTGAGAAGCAACAAATTGTGGAGTGTTTAGGTCAAGGCATGACTACAATCAACATTGTGCGATGATCAGGATGAAGTGTCTTGGCAATCAAGAAGTATGTAGCTGATTCACAGTACACACGTGTGCGTGCTGATAAGGGCAAATTGAGGACTCTTTCCTACAGGCAATTACGTCAGGTTAAAAGAGCAGCGGCAAAAAAGCCTTGTCATAGCAGCAGACAAGTTTTTGAAGCTGCTGGTGCCTCCAACGTCCCCCGAACAACAAGATGCAGGGTCCTTCAGAGGTTTGCAGCTGTGCATACGCCATCCTGTCGACCTCCTCTATCCACTTCACACAAGCAGAAACGGCTCCAGGGGGCTAAACATTACATGAAGACTGATTTCAAAACTGTTTTGTTCACGGATGAGTGCCGTGCAGCGCTCGATGGTCCAGATGGATGGAGTGGAGGATGGCTGGTTGATGGACACCCCACGCAAACACGGCTACAGCGCCAACAAGGAGGAGGTGGAGTAATGTTTTGGGCTGGAATCATGGGGAGAGAGATTGTCGGCCCCTTTAGGATCCCTGAAGGCGCTAAAGATGAACTCCATAATGTATGTGGATTTTCTCAAACAGCACTTCCTGCCATGGTTCAAGAAGAAGAACCGTGTATTTCACAGCAAGATCATTTTTTTGCATGATAATGCACCATCTGATGCTGCACATAAAACATCTGCATCTCTGGCTGATATGGGCATAAAAGGGGACAAACTTATGGTGTGACCCCCATGCTCCCCTGACCTCTACCCCATTCAGAACCTCTGGAGCATCATCAAAAGGAGTGTCTATGATGGCGGGAGGCAGTTCACATCTAAGCAACACCTCTGGGAGGGTATTCTGTCCTCATGCAAAACAATTGAAGCAGAAACCATCCAAAACCTGACAAATTCAATGGACGAGAGAGTTCAGAAGCTCCTTTCGAACAAGGGGTCCTATGTGAAAATGTAACATCACCTAGAATAAAGTTTTGAGTTGAAAACTGTTTGATTTCAGTTTCTAATAACCTGCTAATGCTTATAATTTCAAAAATGACCATTTTTTTGGTCTTTATTAAAATGAAAAGGTTGATCGAAAAGTTTGGGGGATCTAAGAGTGTGGCAACCCAGTAGTCATGATTACTTCGAATTCTGACAATATGAGGGTCATGTTGCAGGTAGTGCAGCAAGAAGGCACTTATGTGTCTTGCGCATCTCGAAGCCCCAAAATTATTTTCCGGGCTAGATGCAGCTAAAAATTATTATTAATTTTAAATCTGGTGGAGCTTAGTATAGATGGCCTAATAGGATCAGTGCTGCACACTGCTACAAAGCCCAAATTATTTTCCAGCCAAGATACAGATAAACATGATTAGTAATTTTAAATCTGGTAGAGCTTATTATAGATGGCCTAATAGAATCAGTGCTGCACACTGCTACAAAGCCCAAATTATTTTCCAGCCAAGATACAGATAAACATGATTAGTAATTTGAAAGCTTAAAACGGTTGGTAGGGTGATTTTAACCAATCATCAAGCTTTTACTCTCCCCAGGATGACACAGGGGTAGAAAAGTCGTTTCGGATCCATGATTTGTTCATCTTTATGAACGTGAGTCTGTCTACATTATCAGTGGAGAGCCGCGTGCGCTTATCTGTCAGCACACCACCAGCAGCGCTGAACACACGTTCAGACAGAACGCTGGCTGCGGGGCATGACAAGATCTCCAAGGCGTAAGTGGCTAGCTCCGGCCATTTATCCAGATTGGAAGCCCAAAAAGAGCAAGGGTCCAGTGACACAGTCATGGCTTCAATGTTTACTTGGAGATACTACTGTACCATCGTCTCTAGGCGTTGACTATGTGTCAGACTTCTTGTCTCCTGTGGCCTTGCAAAGGATAGGCTAAAAAAGTGGTGAAATGATTCCGCAAAATTGATGTTACCAGCAGATACTGTGGTTCTGTTACGGTTTGAGTGCTGAACACTTGACGGACCCACGGTTGGCAAGTTGGAACTGTGAGATTCACTACGTGCACCACTGGTGTTTTGTGGAAAAGCACATGTAAGATTCTGCAACAGTCTCTGCTGATACTCCTGCATGCGTGCATCCCTTTCTATGGCAGGAATAATTTCGGCAAATTTACTTTTGTACCGGGGATCTAATAATGTGGCAACCAAGTAGTCAGGATTATTTCTAATTCTCACAATTCGAGGGTCATGTTGCAGGTAGTGCAGCAAGAAGGCACTCATGTGTGTTGCGCATCCAGGAGCACCAAGTCCCTGTTGTGTTGGTGGCGAGGTAACAATCATGCTTCCTTCCTCTGTCCTCTCCCCCCAACCTCGCACAACAGAAATGTGATCAAGGTCTCCCTCATCTGATGAGTCTTCCATCAGTTCGTCCTCCACTTCTTCCTGGGCTCCTGCACCTTCCTCACTAGTTTGGCTGCTACCATGCGCCCTGGTAAAACCATCTCCCCCACCCTCACATGCCTGCCGCCTTGGTGCTGCCGACCGTCTGGACCTTGCAGATGTTAGCCCTTCCGCATACAACTCCTCCTCCTCTACTTCCTCCACCTCCTCTTGTGCCACCACCTGACTCCGAATTCTGTTTAACATGTGCTCCAGCATGTAAATCACCGGAATAGTCATGCTGATAATGGCATCGTCAGCACTAAACATCTTCGTCGCCATTTCAAAACTGTGCAGAAGGGTGCATAGGTCCCTGATCTGAGACCACTCCTCCAGCGTGATTTGCCCCACCTCTGGATCTCGTTGGCCCAGGCTATACGTCAGAACGTATTGCACCAGGGCTTGTCGGTGCTGCCACAGTCGCTGCAACATGTGCAGAGTAGTGTTGAGCCACCCCCGTAGTGTTCGGGTTCGGTTCGGTTCGTCGAACACCGGGATGTTCGAGGAACTGTTCGTCGAACTGTTTGTCGAACACCTTAGAACACCGTCGAACACCGTTAAAACCAATGGCAGGCAAACAAAAACACATAGAAACACATAGAAAACACCTGCAAAGGTGTCCAAAAGCTGACAAACTGCTCAGAAGACACTCTCTTTAAAAAAGCCGGCCGGCAAATTCAGCAGCGGCATACACCGGTACCCGACAATTTAGACAAGAAGGAATAGAGCATCACACATAGATTAGATAGATAGAAACATGTCAGTCACACATATAAGAAGCACAGTGACAGTGTTGCTTACTGTACTTGTCATTTAGTGTAAAGGATTTATCAAAAAAAATAATAGTGTTTTCATGCACCGTCTCTTTAAAAAAGCCGGCCGGCAATTCAGCATCTGTACCCGACAATTTAGAACAGAAAGAATAGAGCTTCACACATAGATTAGATAGATAGAAACATGTCAGTCACATATAAAATAAGTACAGTGATAGTGTTGCTTACTGTACTTGTCATTTAGTGTAAAGGATTTATTTAAAAAAATAATAGTGTTTTCATGCACTGTCTCTTTAAAAAAGCCGGCCGGCAATTCAGCAGCAGTACCCGACAATTTAGAACAGAAAGATAGAGCATCACACATAGATTAGATAGATAGAAACATGTCAGTCACATGTATATGAAGTACAGTGATAGTGTTGGTTACTGTACTTGTCATTTAGTATTAAAATAAAGGATTTATTATTAAAAAAATTGGCGTGGGGTTCCCCTTAATTTTAGGCTCTAGCGGAGGTTAAGCAGACGGCTGGGGCAGATGTTTGAAGCCTGGGAAGGGGGTAATACCCACGGAGCTTCCTAGGCTACTAATATCAGCCCCCAGCTGAATACATAGCCTTTACTAGCTATTAAAATGGGGGACCCCCCCAAAAAAATGACGTGGGGTCCCCCTTAATTTAATAGCTAGCAAAGGCTAGGCAGACAGCTGGGGGCTGATATTAATAGCCCAGGAAGGGAGCCATGAATATTGGCCCCCTCCCAGGCTAGAAACACCAGCCGTCAGCCGCCCCAGAAATGGCGCATTCATAGGATGCGCCAATTCTGGCACTTAGCCTCGCTCTTCCACGCTGCCCTGGTGCGGTGGCAGGGGGTAATAGGGTTGGGGTTGATGTCAGCTTATAATGCCAGCTGACATCAAGCCCAGGTTAGTAATGGAGAGGCGTCTATAAGACACCCCCATTACTAACCCCATAGTCAAAGTTAAAAAAAACACAAACACCCAGAATAAAGTCCTTTAATTGAAATAAAGACACAATCCTTTATTGTTCTAAATTAAACCATACTTACCATCACGCCCATTCCAGCTGAAGCCAACGATCTCCTGCAATAAAAGAAAAATAATAAAGCAACCTCATCCTTACTTTTCCATGGTTCCCACGACAGCTTCAGCTCTGCTACATCGAGATGACAGGCTGGACCGCAGCAGAACGCTGCCATCCAGCCTGTCATCCCGCAGACACTGAGAAGCGCAGGCTTGCTTGCGCTGCTCAGCGTCTCTCTGTGACGACATCCAGATGAGCCGAGTTCATGTCCAATGAACTCGGCTCACCTCATGCACGTCACTGACAGCGTGGGAAAATTCTCACGCTGAAGCGCTGATTGCAGGAGAATTTTCCCACGCTGTCAGTGACGTGCAGGAGGTGAGCTGAGTTCATTGGACATGAACTCACCTCATGCACATCACTGACAGCGTGGGAGAATTCTCCTGCACTCAGCACTTCAGCGTGAGAATTTTCCCACGCTGTCAGTGACGTGCATGAGGTGAGCCGAGTTCATTGGACATGACCTGTTATGTTCTGCTACCAGAGCTAAGGAAAGAGAGGAGATCTGTCCCTACGATAGAACTCAGCTGAATCCCTACGATGTAACAGGGAACCTGATCCTGCGATCAGACCTGCTAAAGTCCTAAGCTAGTCTGTACGAAGACCTATAGATGTGGGGGAGGAATCCCTACAAGTACTAAGGACTGGGAGGAATATGGGACACCTCCTAACAGAAATAGTAGCAGACAGACGAACAAACAAGATATAAAGAACATAGAGGTCAGTAAACCAAGCAAACTAACAGAGCAAGACACAGAGCACAGGCTAGCTAGAAAGTAGATATACAATGAAGTCCAGCAAAGCCAGAAGGGCGGAGCAGGATTAAATAGGCCAACAAGGTCATGTGACCAGCAAAGGAAAAAACCTAAGAGCATGGTTCTAACAGTACCCCCCCTTCTAAGAGGATCCTCCGGATCCCCTAGGACCAGGCTTATCAGGAAATCTCCTGTGAAACGCTCTGATAAGTCTGGACGCGGAAACATCATCTGACCTCACCCAAGAGTTATCCTCGGGTCCGAAACCTTTCCAGGCCACAAGATACTGCAAACTACCTCTATACCGTCTAGAGTCAAGGATGCGAGAAATTTCATATTCCCCGTCCTCCACCACCGGAGGAACAGAGGCAGAGGCGTCACCATCCGACACAACAGCTTTTTTTAACAGAGAGACATGAAAGACCGGATTAATTCTCCAGGAGGTAGGAACCTCCAACCTAACAGCAGATTGGTTGACAACCTGAAGCACCTTAAAGGGCCCTACAAACTTGGGACCCAATTTCTTAGAAGGAATCCTCAACCGCAGATTCCTAGAGGACAACCAAACCATGTCACCAACAGCGAACAAAACCTCCTGTCGTTTCCTATCAAAGTAGTCTTTAGATTTTCTGTTGGCCTCCTGAAGATTACCACGCACATCCGTCCAAACTCTTTCCAAATCACCGGAAAAATTCTCCTCCTCAGGCACGGCAGATCCCAACTTGGAGAACGACCCAAACGACGGATGTCTCCCAGAACAACAAAAAAAAGGCGAACAACCAGCAGAAGAAGATGTATGATTGTTCAGAGCAAATTCGGCAAGTGGCAGAAACTCAGACCACCCCTCTTGATTGTCTGCCACAAAACAACGCAAGAACTGCTCAACATCCTGGTTTTTCCTTTCTGTCTGGCCATTAGATTCAGGATGATATCCGGACGAAAACGACAAATGAATTCCCAACCTGTCACAAAAGGCACGCCAAAAACGAGCCACGAACTGAGGACCCCTATCAGAAACAATGTCAGTAGGAACGCCATGAAGTCTGACAATTTCCTTGACAAAGGCCTTAGCGAGAGTTTTAGCGCAGGGCAGTTTGATGAAGGGAACCAAGTGACACATCTTACTAAAACGGTCCACGACCACCCAGATGACAGTAAAACCCTCAGAGGGGGGAAGGTCAGTTATAAAGTCCATAGCCAAATGTGTCCAAGGAGCACTGGGGACCTCCAAAGGACAAAGCAACCCCGCAGCAGGAGTATGTGAGGACTTAGATCTAGCACATACAGTACATTGGCGTACCCACTTAATGACTTCCTTCTGCCATCCAGGCCACCAAAAACTGCGACCCACCAGTCTCTTGGTCTCAGAGATTCCGGGATGACCTGCCAACCGAGATTCGTGACACTCAACAAACAAATCTCTCCTAAAGGTCCCAGGCACAAACAACCTCCCATGAGGAGTGTTAGATGGGGCATTCTCCTGTGCTTTAAGAATCTCATCTTCCAAAACGGAGTCTAAAGCAGCTATCACAACACCTTCTTGTAAAATGTTTTCCTCTTTCTCAGCACCGACTATGGGAGAAAAACTGCGAGACAAGGCATCCGCCTTAACATTCTTAGTACCAGGGATGTAAGTAACGGAGAAATTAAACCGCGAGAAAAACAGTGCCCACCTAGCCTGACGGGCATTCAGGCGCTTGGCAGCGTCAAGATATATCAGATTTTTATGATCAGTAAGAACCTGAACGGGAAATTCCGCACCTTCCAAGAAGTGGCGCCAGTGTTCAAATGTGAGTTTAATAGCCAATAATTCCCGATTACCAATATCGTAATTCAATTCAGTCTCCGAAAATTTTTTTGAAAAAAAGGCACAGGGATGTAATCCATCCCCGTTATCCTGAGACAATACTGCGCCAACCCCCACAGAGGAAGCATCAACCTCAACCAAAAACGGCCTAGTAACATCAGGCTGCATAAGGATGGGAGCAGAGGTGAACCTCTCCTTGAGATACACAAAAGCTTCAATGGCCTCAGAAAACCACTGAACCGCATCAGCACCTTTCCTGGTGAGATCAGTCAGAGGTTTGACAATACTAGAAAAATTTTTTTATGAATTTTCTATAGTAATTGACGAAACCCAAAAACCTCTGTATCGATTTCAAACCAATAGGCCTAGGCCATTCCTGCACAGCCTGAACCTTAACCGGATCCATCTCAAAACCTTTGCTGGAGATAATGTAGCCCAAAAAACTAATTCTCTGTACAGCGAACTCACAATTCTCCAGCTTAGCAAAAAGCGAATTGTCCATTAATAACTGTAATACCTCACGCACGCTCCGCCAATAAGACTCCAGATCTGGCGAATAAATCAAAATGTCATCCAAATACACAACCACATTTTTACCGATCAAAGGTCTAAGGATGTCATTAATCAGATTCTGAAAAAATGCAGGAGCATTAGTAAGACCAAAAGGCATAACCAGATTCTCAAAATGACCCACAGGAGTGTTAAAAGCAGTCTTCCATTCATCCGTATAGCTAATTGCATAGCCTGTTGCAAATCCTCAGGTGTAGGATAAGCAATTAGCAGGTCTTTAACCCTTTCACTGAGCCCAGCAAGAAATAGACTTTTCAGAGCAGAATCGTTCCACCCTGTTTGAGTGGACCAACGACGAAAATGTGTACAATATTTTTCGACATTACCTGATCCTTGTTTTAAACGTCTCAACTCAGTTTCAGCTGATGCGACACGGTCAGGATCATCATATAATAGTCCTAAAGCAGAAAAAAAACTATCCACTGATCTGAAGCATGTATCACTAGGTTGCAAAGAAAAGGCCCACTCCTGAGGCTCTTTGCGCAAAAGTGACATTATGAACCCTACGCGCTGGGATTCATCCCCAGAGGACTTGGGTCTCAAACGAAAATACAATAAGCAAGCATTTTTAAATGAAAAAAATTCTCGATGTTCACCAAAAAATAAATCCGGCAAACATACCTTAGGCTCCAAGAAATGTGCTCCAGAACAGTTACTCACGTGCTGACGGAGCTCGGCCACTTCCAGAGAGAGTCCCTGCAGGCGATGAGCCAAATCCTGAACCGACACCATGATGGAACAGAAAAATCTTTCCTTAGAGAATTTGCTGGCTGGACTTACTGTTATGTTCTGCTACCAGAGCTAAGGAAAGAGAGGAGATCTGTCCCTACGATAGAACTCAGCTGAATCCCTACGATGTAACAGGGAACCTGATCCTGCGATCAGACCTGCTAAAGTCCTAAGCTAGTCTGTACGAAGACCTATAGATGTGGGGGAGGAATCCCTACAAGTACTAAGGACTGGGAGGAATATGGGACACCTCCTAACAGAAATAGTAGCAGACAGACGAACAAACAAGATATAAAGAACATAGAGGTCAGTAAACCAAGCAAACTAACAGAGCAAGACACAGAGCACAGGCTAGCTAGAAAGTAGATATACAATGAAGTCCAGCAAAGCCAGAAGGGCGGAGCAGGATTAAATAGGCCAACAAGGTCATGTGACCAGCAAAGGAAAAAACCTAAGAGCAAGGTTCTAACATGACCTCGGCTCATCTGGATGCCGTCACAGCGAGACAGTGAGGAGCGCAAGCATGCCTGCGCTTCTCAGTGTCTGCGGGATGACAGACTGGATGGCAGCGTTCTGCTGCGGTCCAGCCAGTCATCTCGATGTAGCAGAGCTGAAGCTGTCGTGGGAACCATGGAAAGGTAAGGATGAGGTTGGTTTATTATTTTTCTTTTATTGCAGGAGATCGTTGGCTTCAGCTGGAATGGGTGTGATGGTAAGTATGGTTTAATTTAGAACAATAAAGAATTGTGTCTTTATTTCAATTAAAGGACTTTATTCTGGGTGTTGTGTTTTTTTTAAATACTTTACTAGAAATTCATGGCGGTCATGTCTAATACTGGCGTGACCCCATGAATTTTGGGCTTGGGGCCAGCTGATAATACCAAGCTGGCCCTAACCCCTTTATTACCCAGTGAGCCACCGCACCAGGGCCCTGGATGAGTTGGGTACAGCGCCAGAAGATGGCGCTTCTATGAACGCGCCATTTTCCGGGGTGGCTGCGGACTGCAATTTGTAGCGGGGAGGGGCCCAGAAAGCTTGGGCCTCCCTGCGCTGCAGATTCCAGCCCCCAGCTACCTAGTTGTACCTGGCTGGACACAAAAATAGGGCGAAGCCCCACGTACTTTTTTTTTAATTATTTCATGAAATTCATGAAATAATTAAGAAAAAAAGGCCTTCCCTATATTGTTGTGTCCGGCCAGGTACAAATAGGCAGCTGGTGGTTGGGGGCAGCCCGTTCCTGCCTGCTGTACCTGGCTGGACACAAATATAGTGCGAAGCCCCACTTCAATTTTTTTTAATTATTTCATGAAATTCATGAAATAATTAAGAAAAAAAGGGCTTCCCTATATTGTTGTGTCCGGCCAGGTACAAATAGGCAGCTGGTGGATGGGGGCAGCCCGTTCCTGCCTGCTGTACCTGGCTGGACACAAATATAGTGCGAAGCCCCACTTCAATTTTTTTTAATTATTTCATGAAATTCATGAAATAATTAAGAAAAAAAGGGCTTCCCTATATTGTTGTGTCCGGCCAGGTACAAATAGGCAGCTGGTGGATGGGGGCAGCCCGTTCCTGCCTGCTGTACCTGGCTGGACACAAATATAGTGCGAAGCCCCACTTCAATTTTTTTAAATTATTTCAGGAAATTCATGAAATAATTTAAAAAAAATTGACGTGGGGCTTCGCACTATATTTGTGTCCAGCCAGGTACAGCAGGCAGGAACGGGCTGCTCCCAACCACCAGCTGCCTATTTGTACCTGGCCGGACACAACAATATAGGGAAGCCCTTTTTTTCTTAATTATTTCATGAAATAATTTAAAGAAAATTGACGTGGGGCTTCGCCCTGTTTTTGTGTCCAGCCAGGTACAACTAGGCAGCTGGGGGCTGGAATCCGCAGCGCAGGGAGGCCCAAGCTTTCTGGGCCACCCCCGCTGCAAATTGCAGTCCGCAGCCACCCCGGAAAATGGCGCGTTCATAGAAGCGCCATCTTCTGGCGCTGTACCCAACTCATCCAGGGCCCTGATGCGGTGGCTCACTGGGTAATAAAGGGGTTAGGGCCAGCTTGGCATTATCAGCTGGCCCTAAGCCCGAAATTCATGGGGTCACGCCAATATTAGACATGACCACCATGAATTTCTAGTAAAGTATTTAAAAAAAACACAACACCCAGAAAAAAGTCCTTTAATTGAAATAAACACACAATTCTTTATTGTTCTAAATTTAACCATACTTACCATCACGCCCATTCCAGCTGAAGCCAACGATCTCCTGAAATAAAAGAAAAATAATAAAGCAACATCATCCTTACCTTTCCATGGTTCCCATGACAGCTTCAGCTCTGCTACATCGAGATGACAGGCTGGACCGCAGCAGAACGCTGCCATCCAGCCTGTCATCCCGCAGACACTGAGAAGCGCAGGCTTGCTTGCGCTCCACAGTGTCTCTCTGTGAGGGCATCCAGATGAGCCGAGTTAATGTCCAATGAACTCGGCTCACCTCATGCACGTCACTGACAGCGTGGGAAAATTCTCCTGCACTCAGCGCTTCAGCGTGGGAGAATTCTCACACTGAAGCGCTGAGTGCAGGAGAATTCTCCCACGCTGTCAGTGACGTGCAGGAGGTGAGCTGAGTTCATTGGACATGAGCTCACCTTATGCACGTCACTGACAGCGTGGGAAAATTCTCCTGCACTCAGCGCTTCAGCGGGAGAATTTTCCCACGCTGTCAGTGACGTGCATGAGGTGAGCTGAGTTCATTGGACATGAGCTCACCTTATGCATGTCACTGACAGCGTGGGAGAATTCTCCTGCACTCACCGCTTCAGCTTGAGAATTTTCCCACGCTGTCAGTGACGTGCATGAGGTGAGATGAGTTCATTGGACATGAACTCGGCTCATCTGGATGTCGTCACAGAGAGACGCTGAGCAGCGCAAGCAAGCCTGCGCTTCTCAGTGTCTGCGGGATGAGAGGCTGGATGGCAGCGTTCTGCTGCGGTCCAGCCTGTCATCACGATGTAGCAGAGCTGAAGCTGTCGTGGGAACCATGGAAAGGTAAGGATGAGGTTGCTTTATTATTTTTCTTTTATTGTAGGAGATCGTTGGCTTCAGCTGGAATGGGCGTGACGGTAAGTATGGTTTAATTTAGAACAATAAAGGATTGTGTCTTTATTTCAATTAAAGGACTTTATTCTGGGTGTTTGTGTTTTTTTTAACTTTGACTATGGGGTTAGTAATGGGGGTGTCTTATAGACGCCTCTCCATTACTAACCTGGACTTGATGTCAGCTGGCATTATAAGCTGACATCAACCCCAACCCTATTACCCCCTGCCACCGCACCAGGGCAGCGTGGAAGAGCGAGGCTAAGTGCCAGAATTGGCGCATCCTATGAATGCGCCATTTCTGGGGCGGCTGACGGCTGGTGTTTCTAGCCTGGGAGGGGGCCAATATTCATGGCTCCCTTCCTGGGCTATTAATATCAGCCCCCAGCTGTCTGCCTAGCCTTTGCTAGCTATTAAATTAGGGGGGACCCCACGTCATTTTTTTTGGGGGGTCCCCCATTTTAATAGCTAGTAAAGGCTATTTATTCAGCTGGGGGCTGATATTAGTAGCCTGGGAAGCTCCGTGGGTATTACCCCCTTCCCAGGCTTCAAACATCTGCCCCAGCCGTCTGCTTAACCTCCGCTAGAGCCTAAAATTAAGGGGAACCCCACGCCAATTTTTTTAATAATAAATCCTTTATTTTAATACTAAATGACAAGTACAGTAACCAACACTATCACTGTACTTCATATATATGTGACTGACATGTTTCTATCTATCTAATCTATGTGTGAAGCTCTATTCTGTCTGTTATAAATTGTCGGGTACCGCTGCTGAATTGCCGGCCGGCTTTTTTAAAGAGACAGTGCATGAAAACACTATTATTTTTTTAAATAAATCCTTTACACTAAATGACAAGTACAGTAATCAACACTGTCACTGCACTTCTTATATATGTGACTGACATGTTTCTATCTATCTAATCTATGTGTGATTCTCTATTCCTTCTATTCTAAATTGTCGGGTACCGCTGCTGAATTGCCGGCCGGCTTTTTTAAAGAGACGGTGCCTGAAAACACTATTATTTTTTTTGATAAATCCTTTACGCTAAATGACAAGTACAGTAAGCAGCACTTTCACTGTACTTCGTATATATGTGTCTGACATGTTTATATCTATCTAATCTATGTGTGAAGCTCTATTCTTTCGGTTCTAAATTGTCGGGTACAGGTGTATGCCGCTGCTGAATTGCCGGCTTTTCATGTTTCACTGTTGGCACTGTTCCCATCGATTTGGGCAATCACTGTAATGCCACAACCACCATGGCTGTGGCATTACAGTGAGTGGCAGACAATCCCTGCATGATTGGTGCTCTAAATAGCGCCAGACATGCAGGACACGCTTTTGGTGCACGAACAGTTATCGAACATAACCTCGAACAGCCGAATTTTTTGCAAATCGTTCGGGTTCGTCGAACAACTCGAACACCGCCCAAAACAGCTCGAATTTGAGATTGGCGAACAGTTCTAGTCGAACACCGCTCATCTCTAGTGCAGAGTTGAATTCCACCGGGTAGGCACATCGCATTTTAGCCGGTGAAGTGGCAGGCCCAACGACTTCTGTAGAGATGTAAGTCGCTGAGCTGCGGGATGCGAACGGCGGAAGTGAGCACACAGCGACCGTGCCCTCTGCAGAAGGCCATCTAGTCTGGGATAGTGGGCTAAAAATTGCTGGACAACCAGGTTCAACACGTGAGCCATACAAGGCACGTGTGTGACATTGCCCCGGCGAAGGGCCGCACCCAGGTTTGCAGCGTTGTCGCACACGGCCTTCCCTGGTTTCAGGTCCAGTGGAGACAACCATTCATGAAATTGGTTCTCCAGAGCTGACCACAACTCCTCAGCTGTGTGACTCACATTTCCCAGACATTTCAAAGTAAAAACCGCCTGATGACGTTGAGCCCTACTGCCAGCATAGTAAGGAGGTGTGCAGGATCCCTTCTGCGCAGTTAGAAGGCTTGTGGCATGACCAGACAGGCTTTGGTTGCAGGTGGAAGACCGAGAGGAGGTTGAGGAGGCAGAAGCAGTGGAGGAACTTTGACATAAAGAGGATTGACGCACAACTCGTGGGGACGGCAAGACTTGGACAGCAGCCCCTTGTCCTGCTGTCACCATAGTTACCCAGTGCCCAGTCAGCGACATGTAACGCCCCTGTCCATGCCTACTCGTCCAAGTGTCTGTGGTGAAATGCACCCTGTCACACACAGAGTTTCTCAAAGAAGAAAGAAGAAAGAAGAAAGAAGCGGTGATGTTGTGTGCGACATGCTGGTGGAGCGCAGGCACACCTTTCTTTGAGAAGTAGTGCCGACTGGGCATCTGGTACTGGGGCACTGCGACGGACATAAGGTCTCGAAAATCCTCTGTGTCCACCAGGCGGAAAGGCAGCATTTCTGTAGCCAAGAGCTTGCAAATGGTGAAATTCAACCTCTTAGCTTTCTCATGGCTAGGAGGAAATGGTCTTTTACTTGTCCACAACTGAGGGACCGAGGGCTGGCTATTGTGCTTAGACGGGGTTGATAAGGGTGTCCCCGGCAAACTGCCGGTCTGTGAAGAAGATGCAGGCGGACATGTTAGGTTGCCTTGATCCAAAGGTGGTGCTATCGATGTCGGACAGCGCTCAACACCAGCTGTTGTTACCACCTCCAAAGAAAATGATAACCTGCCAATCACGCTGGCTGTTGCGGGTAAAGAGGTGGCAGGTCTGCGCCCCAAAACAGGTGTGACTGCTGTCCCCCCAGTCACAGAGGATAAAGAGGCCGCGGATGCACAAGATATGGCAGACGTTGGTTGGCCCGGCCGGCTAGGCCGCATTGTAGCACACTGAGCTTCCCACTGCAACTTATGCTTCATGTCCATGTGCCGGTTCATGCATGAAGTACTCAAACTATGTATTTTTTGGCCTCTACTTAGCTTTTGCTGACAAATGTTACAGATAACACGAGTTGGGTCATCTTTATCGATCTGAAAAAATGCCCAGGCTATGCAAGGCTTAGCACCCATGCGACCTGAAGAGCCACCACGACTTGTGGTGAGAGGCAGAGTTGTGTTTGAGGATGCAGTTGTTGACGTGCTTCCAGTACTACGTCTCTGTCCAGGAAGGCGCAACCTGACCTCGTCGTCACTAGCATCTTCCTCCACCTCCTCTGCTGACCTCATCTCTTGGCTGACTGTGGGTTGACAGTAAGTGGGATCTCCAACCTCATCATCATCACCCTGTGCGTTATCACACCCGTCGTCCTCAGAGCCAACCTGTTCCTGCCCTGACAAAAAACTAAAGTTGTCGCTCCAATCAGGTATTTGAGTCTCATCATCGTCTTCCTCATTGTCTCCACCAACAGGAGTTACAGTTTGGGAATGAGGGTCTACATTATGGTCAGAACCTTCTGCGTATGGTCCTGGATCCGACTCGTAAAGATTCTGGGCATCAGTGCAGATCATTTCCTCGTCTGGATTCACAGAAGCGCTGGAGTCGACCTCTGATTCCAAGGCTATAGTATGAGTAAACAGCTCTGCAGACTCAACCATCTGTTCTACCTCATACTCAGACGGGCAGCTGGAGATTTGGGAGCTGTGAGGAAGCAAGTGCGATTGGGGTGACACCTTTGAGGACTGGAGTATTTGTGATGTTGAAGTTGATGTGGAGGAGAGCCCACTTAAAGGAGCACTTGATATCCGTTGAAGCACCTGCTGTTTTTGTGCCTCATCTGGAATTTGTAGCGATTGGCGTGGCCGTAAGAAAGGGATCTTATCACATTGTCCGCTAAAAGAAGAAGACATTTTAGTTTGGCTGGAAGATGGTCTTTCTTCTGCAGATGTTACTGTTGCTTTAACACCTACCCCACGGACACAACCTTTTTTCTCCTTCCCAACACGCCTATTCCCCTTTCCACCATAAGCAGGCCTTTTTCCACTCATTTTGGTGGTTAACTAATTCACAACTCTGGAGTTGTTGGCACAAAAAAACAATGGATGGGAACCGAGCAGAGCTGAGTGGCCAAACTGTGGTATTAGGCCAAAACTATTGGCTGGGTTAGATGGAGAAAATAATTATATTCGATTTGCAACCTGATGGAGGTCAGTATAGATGGATTAATAGAACAAGTCCCACACACAGCTAGAAGCCCAAATATTTTTTCAGAGGTAGATGCAGAAAAAAATATATTCAGTTTGCAACCTGATGGAGGTCAGTATAGATGGACTAATAGAGAAAGTCCCACACACTGCTAGAAGGACAAATATTTTTTCATAGCTAGATGCAGACAAAAAATTATTTTGAATTTGCAACCTGATTGAGGTCAGTATATGTGGACTAATAGAACAAATCCCACACACTGCTAGAAGGGCAAATATTTTTTCAGAGGTAGATGCAGAAAAAAAATTATTTTTAATTTGCAACCTGATGGAGGTCAGTATAGGTGGACTAATAGAACAAGTCCTACACACTGCTAGAAGGCCAAATATTTTTTCAGAGGTAGATGCAGAAAAAAAATTATTTTTAATTTGCAACCTGATGGAGGTCAGTATAGATGGACTAATAGAGAAAGTCCCACACACTGCTAGAAGGCCAAATATTTTTTCAGAGCTGGATGCAGAAAAAAATTATATTCAGTTTGCAACCTGATGGAGGTCAGTATAGATGGACTAATAGAACAAGTCCTACACACAGCTAGAAGCCCAAATATTTTTTCAGAGGTAGATGCAGATAAAAAATATTTTTAATTTGCAACCTGATGGAGGTCAGTATAGATGGACTAATAGAGAAAGTCCCACACACTGCTAGAAGGCCAAATATTTTTTCAGAGCTAGATGCAGATAAAAATTATTTTTAATTTGCAACCTGATGGAGGTCAGTATAGATGGACTAATAGAGAAAGTCCAACACACTACTAGAAGGCCAAATATTTTTTCAGAGCTAGACGCAGAAAAAAATTATATTCAGTTTGCAACATGATGGAGGTCAGTATAGATGGACTAATAGAACAAGTCCCACACACAGCTAGAAGCCCAAATATTTTTTCAGAGGTAGATGCAGATAAAAATTATTTTTAATTTGCAACCTGATGGAGGTCAGTATAGATGGACTAATAGAGAAAGTCCCACACACTGCTAGAAGGCCAAATATTTTTTCAGAGCTAGATGCAGAGAAAAATTATTTTTAATTTGCAACCTGATGGAGGTCAGTATAGATGGACTAATAGAGAAAGTCCCACACACTGCTAGAAGGCCAACTATTTTTTCAGAGCTAGATGCAGAAAAAAATTATATTCAGTTTGCAACCTGATGGAGGTCTGTATAGATGGATTAATAGAACCAGTCCCACACACAGCTAGAAGACCAATATTTTTCAGAGGTAGATGCAGAAAAAAAATATATTCAGTTTGCAACCTGATGGACGTCTGTATAGATGGATTAATAGAACAAGTCCCACACACAGCTAGAAGCCCAATATTTTTTCAGAGGTAGATGCAGAAAAAAAATATATTCAGTTTGCAACCTGATGGAGGTCAGTATAGATGGACTAATAGAGAAAGTCCCACACACTGCTAGAAGGCCAAATATTTTTCAGAGCTAGATGCAGAAAAAAATTATATTCAGTTTGCAACCTGATGGAGGTCAGTATAGATGGACTAATAGAACAAGTCCCACACACAGTTAGAAGCCCAAATATTTTTTCAGAGGTAGATGCAGATAAAAATTATTTTTAATTTGCAACCTGATGTAGGTCAGTATAGATGGACTAATAGAGAAAGTCCCACACACTGCTAGAAGGCCAAATATTTTTTCAGATCTAGATGCAGATAAAAATTATTTTTAATTTGCAACCTGATGGAGGTCAGTATAGATGGACTAATAGAGAAAGTCCCACACACTGCTAGAAGGCCAAATATTTTTTCAGAGCTAGATGCAGAAAAAAATTATATTCAGTTTGCAACCTGATGGAGGTCAGTATAGATGGACTAATAGAACAAGTCCCACACACTGCTAGAAGCCCAAATATTTTTTCAGAGCTAGATGCAGAAAAAAATTATATTCAATTTGCAACCTGATGGAGGTCAGTATAGATGGACTAATAGAATGATGCTATGCCCAAAAGATTTTACTTCACTAGGTGCAGTAAAAAAATTGATATTCTATACACAGGTGGTATATCTTGCAACACAGATAGGCTACTCCACTGACTAACACACTCTGCAATAGGCCAAAAAGGATTAGCTTTGCTAGATTCAGCCAAATGCTGTGAAAAAAACTTGCACAGCACTGGCACAGACCTGCCTGGCAAAAACTGATAGGAACTGATGTAACCTAGTCCTGAAAAGGACTGCAATTACAATTAGTCTTTACTCCCACAATCTATCTATTTAAGAGCACAGACCTGCCTGATAAAAGTCGTAGGAAATGCTGTAACCTAGTCCTTAGAAGGACTGCAATCACAACTATTCCCTACTCCCAAGCTATCTGTAGATTTGTGCGAAAATTGGCTTGAAATTAACAAGGTATAGTGCACACAGCAACAGCGGTGCCGTCTAACACGCAGCTGCAGCAGTGAGAAAATGGTGGCGACGGGGAAAATGGCTTGGTCTTATAGGGCAAGGACATGTGACATACACTGCCAATGACACATGCCCTTGCTTGTGTGAAAAACAGCAGTTCGCTCCGTGTGTGCGCTGCTGATAGGCTGACAGACTGCACCTCTCCACTGCAAATGCGGGAAAGAGAAAAAAAAATGGAGATCTTCATTATTCCTGCAGAGATCCATCCCCTGCCCCTCCCCCCACCCCGCTGTACACTCAAACTGCGTATTAACATTAATTTTCATCATTACTGAGAAAAAATCCAGTTATGATTTTGGTGCACGAACAGTTATCGAACATAACCTCGAACAGCCAAATTTTTCTCAAATCGTTCGTGTTCGCCGAACGGCTCGAACACCGCCCAAAACAGCTCGAATTTGAGATTGGCGAACAGTTCGAGTAGAACAACGCTCATCTCTAGTCTTTACTGAGGCCCACCTTTATGTGTCTTTAAATTGTTATTGGGGTTTTTCCCAAATTTTGGCAGCCGTTGTACTCACTGCATACCTTATAACTGTTTGTAAATACAAGTCCCATAGGCATACTGAAGTATAAATAATTAGATCATCATAGATCATTCATGCATATAAAAAAAATTTAGAACACTCCTGAATGAATACTTGAAAAGAGGAGGAGCAAAGGGAGTGTGTATGAAATATAAATTTTTATTAACTACTGGTTAAAAACATTCTTACAAATAACCAGGACAGGCAAAATAGCAACAAGCAAAAACCCTGGGGTAGGGAAAACACATGCAACATTCAAGTATAGAAGGTATTATATTATGACTGATAGGTGGAATCTTGACATGTATACAATCTGTCCCATGTCACACATGTGTAAATAAAAGTATGTCAGAAAAACCACCATTGAATAATTCAATGAATAGAAACCTTACCCATGTGGCAGGTGAAGCCCCCTCAGTGAATGCACAAGCAGAAAGTGCAGAGCCATTTTTTTTACGTATGCACGTTTCGCGTGTTAAACACATGCTTTCTCAAAGGTGAAAAAAAAAAAAAAAATAAGCATCAAATTAAAAATAAAAGAAAAATTAAAAACAAGACACAAACTGCTTAGTGACAGTTTAGAAATACAAGTCCCATACTTTATAACTGTATAGCAGACTGGCTCCTTTCTAATGGGAACATGTCATTACTGAGGCCTACCTCTATGTGTCTTTAAGTTGTTATTGGGGTTTTTCCAAAATTTTGGCAGCCGTTGTACTCACTGCATACCCTATAACTGTATAGCATACTCGCTCCTTTCTAATGGAAAGAGGTCATACTCATTACTGAGGCCCACCTCTATGTGTCTTTAAATTGTTATAGGATTTTTTTCCTAAATTTTGGCAGTCCTTGCAGCCACTCTATGGGCATTACTACTATAGGAGACCCACACCTATAGAATTGGATCATTTTTTTTTACTGAGGCCCTCCTCTATGTCTCTTCAAAGGGATGTTGGGGTGCATCCAAATTTTTGGAAGCCCTTGCAGTCACTGCATATGAAATAACAGTATAGGAGACCCACTCTTTAATAATGGGAACAACAAAGCATAGCCGGCTGATGGTCCTCTAATAATAATGAGGGCCATCTGCTGGCCCTTTAAAAATAGTAAGGGCCTCCTTATGGCACTATAAAAATAGTCTTTGTGACTTTCAGAGTCCCTCCTTCATAAATGAAATAGGATGTGTCTGATCATGTCTCACACACCACATGGACAGATAAGGTAGTAAAATGTTAAAATGACATTTGCTGGTGAATGTTTTTTTCACTGTTGAAAGCAATGCAAAAGTGAAAAAACGCATCAAAAACTGTACGTGTGAACATAGCCCAAGGTGTGGAGGAGCATTTTTGTTTTTGGTTATTTATTTTGCATTTTATACAAGTCATTACCCAGGAAAGGATGTTCCTTAACATTTTTCCCAGAAAATTTTCATTTTTGTATGTTTTATTGTGAGTCCGTAAAAGTATCGTAATACTCTGACAACATTGTTGACGGGAGTGACCTGGGAGTCAGAGATGCTTCCAGGGGTCTTCCCCATGCTGTTCCCATGTCTTCTGAGCACTGTTCCCATCGATTTGGGCAATTTGTAGGCCCTCTGCAGACCGCCGTGGGGGCCGCTGGAAAAATGCTCGAGTCTCCCATAGACTTACGTTAGTCTCGTCGCTTGGACCGAGCACTTGAGCATTCCAATTTGCTCGACCTGAGCAACGAGTACCTGAGAATTTTAGTGCTCGCTCATCACTAGTCACTAGTGGTTCTTTTGCTCTCGCCATACCATAGGAATCCCATAACGGAAAGCTTTTTTCTTACCCTTGAACCAATTTCGGAGGTCCTCAACACACCGTTTGCACACTTTATGAGGTGCCCAAACTTTATCTTGATCTCCAAGTTTTAGTCCAAAGTATGCAAAGTATATTTTTTTCACAAAGTCTGTAATATTCAGCTGTTGATCCAACACTGTATATTCACCACAAATGAAACAGAAACGGTCAGGCGAATTAATACACTTCCTCAAAGCCATAACGGTAAATTGGGGAAACACGGTTGATGAATGAAATTCCAATGCAAGTTTCTTGAAAGCATAAGGACCTTTCATTATGTCACTAACCATCTGACTTCCACCAGCCAATCATGCAGTTCCTATTGATGTTAATGGGGAAAGAAAATAAGCTTTCTGCCGATGATTCACACCAGAGTTTGCAGAAGTACCTATAGGTTTGTGGCAAGTCCTGACATTTAGGATTTTTTTCAATATTTTTTTTCATTATCAAAACACCAAAATATATGGAAATTGTATGAAAATAATCAAACAGCTTTTTAGTCACAGACCTGTGTAAAATGCAGATATGCAGTTAATCTGCAGGCTAACAACGTAATTATGCTTCCTGGCACCTGCATGCAGCTGAATGCAACGGGAAGAAAATTAACTATTATTCTCCCCCCTAGCATTCAGATTTAGTCATGAGGCGGGGGCACCGAGGGGAAAGTAACTGCTCTGGGTATACAGAGTGGCCGCTGTAACCGCACCACCGGCCCAGGATGACACTCCCTTTGAATTGGAGTCAGCTCTCAGTCAGGGCTGGGGCTCGCGTTGCAGCAGCCGCTCTGTGTTTTTTAATTTTATGTTAATCAATGGGAAAAAGAGGGGATTTGTTGGGGAGTGTTTTGTTCAATTAAAGGACTTTTTTCTGTGTGTGTCTTTCTTACTTTTGACTACAGGGTTAGTAATGGGGGTGTCTCATAGTCACCTTCCCATTTCTCACCCCTGGGCTTGATGTCAACGGACATAAAACAGCTGACATCAACCCCAAAACCATTACCCCACTTGCCAAAGCACCAGAGCAAGTGGGAACAGCCAAGGCTAAGCGCCAGAATTGGTGCATCCAATGAATGTGCAACTTCTTGGCCGGCTGAAGGCTGATGTTATTAGTCTGGGAGGGGGCCAATATCCAAGGCCCATTCTCAACCTATTAAGAACAGAATGCAGCAGTCTGTTTAGCCTTTTCTAGTATTAAAAATAGGTGGGACCCCACATCATTTTTTGGGGGAACCACCTTTTTAATAACCAGTAAAGGCTACGCAGACAGCTGTGAGCTGATAATAATTGCCTGGAAAGCTCTATGTTTATTGCCCCCTTCCCAGAATAATAACACCAGCCCTCAGTTGTCTGCATTCCCTCAGCTGGGTGTTAAATATAAAGGGGGATCCCACACCATTTTTTTCGTTTATTTATTGATTTATTAGCTAAATGCATGTACAGTAAGCTACACACACACACTGCACTAATTATATTTCACACTGACATCTTTATTACTATGCACAGGCTTGGGCTGGTGAATATTCTCATTAGCGTCGCCTGCTCTTGCTGCTATCTGCCAGATCAGACGCAAGATCATTAGAGTAGTACTCGTCCGCCGAAGCCTGACCGGCGGTAACCTTTTCACCATCGGTCACGGCTGCTGGCTCACACGCTTTCATCTGTGTGACAGCATGAGCATGGGAACCACAGTGCTGTGACCGGCGATAACGTCAGTAAGGTTACCACCGATCAGAGCTGATGATTTCTGCTCTGTCACACATATGACAGCGTGAGAACCGCTGGATGTTCGCCCCACCCTATTCACTTGAATGGGGTCCTCTTTTGTGATCAATTTTGGATATCATTTTGGTACCCGAACCAAACTTTTTTATAAAGTTTGGCTGAACCCGACGGACCGAACATCCATGGGTCCGCCCATTCCTCCTCTTATTGGGCGATGTTCGAATTTCTTTGTTTTGCAACAGTGATAAACCTCTTATCTAATACTTCTTTATGGAGTGGCATGCAAAAACATCAACAGTTTAATTGAAGCTTTGAAGATAAGTCATAATCCATAGGAATGGAGTTTGCATCGGGTATATGGGTATGCACCATGTATTGCGGGGGCATAAGTGACATGCTCGAGTCCCCCTCCTGCATGTTTCACGGTTGTTAGACACCGAAAAAAAACATGCGGGGATCGCTCATGCATGACAGGTAATTCCTGCGTGTTTATTTTTGCAATATAACAATCATGAAAAATATGGGACGGAAACTCAAGCATGTTATTCGAGCACGCGCGATACTCAGTGCATACCCGAGTAACCAGTGCAAACTCAAGTAGCAAGCACTTGCACTCAACGCTAGTTGCCATATCATCATCAGTTTTTTTCTCTTCTTTTAATAATAATAATAATAATAATCTTTATTTATCTAGCGCCAACATACTCCGCAGCGCTTTACAATTCAGAGGTTCATATACAACAGTCATAAGTAACATAGCTAAAGATAATACAATAATTAAAGCAAAAATAATGACGACCCTCTTCTTAACAGCTTACAATCTACAATGAGGTGGGGGTGACACAAAGTACAGGGGCTTATTTACAATGATGGTCCAGCCATCTTGAAGGGATGAGGGCTAGATAAAGGTTGCATGAGCTCATCACCAGCCAGTATCTGTAGTGCTTTTTGGTGTGGTGGAGTTGGGTGGACACTTATGTTTGGAGAAATAATGAATGGGCTGTAAAAATATAAAAGGACTTTAATTAGGGAACGTGAAATGCCACCCTAAACAGATGTGTTTTTAGGTAGCGCCTAAAACTGTGTAAGTTGTGGTTCATCCTAATTTCTTGGGGTAGAGCATTCCAAAGAATAGGTGCAGCTCGGAAGAAGTCTTGGAGCCGGGAGTGGGAGGTACGAATTAGCGCGAATGTTAGTTGAAAGTCGCTAGCAGAGCATAGAGAATGGGTAGGCTGATAAACAGAAATGAGGGAGGAGATGTAGGGGGGTGCCGCACTGTGGAGAGCTTTGTGGGTGAGAACAAGCAATTTAAATTGGATCCTATAATGTATGGGCAGCCAGTACAATGACTGGCACGGAGCTGAAGCATCCGAGTAACGATTAGCCAGATAGATGACCCAGGCTGCTGCATTAAGAATGGACTGGAGAGGGGAAAGTCGAGTGAGGGGGAGACCAATTAATAGAGAGTTACAGTAGTCAAGGCGGGAGTGGATCAGGGCAACAGTGAGGGTTTTTGTTGTTTCCAAGGTGAGAAAGGGGCAGATTCTAGAGATATTCTTCAGGTGCAAGCGACAAGAGATTTTCCATGGAAGGTGAAGGAAAGATTGGTTTCAAACACAATGCCCAGACAGCGTGCCTGCTGACTCTGTGTTATTGTGGTGCCACACACGGAAAGGGAGATGTCGGATTTAGGGAGGTAAGTAGTGTTGAGCCACCCCCATAGTGTTCGGGTTCGGTTCGGTTCGTCGAACACCGGGATGTTCGAGGAACTGTTCGTCGAACTGTTCGTCGAACACCTTAGAACACCGTCGAACACCGTTAAAACCAATGGCAGGCAAACAAAAACACATAGGAACACATAGAAAACACCTTCAAAGGTGTCCAAAAGCTGACAAACTGCTCAGAAGACGCTTTCTTTAAAAAAGCCGGCCGGCAATTCAGCAGCGGCATACACCGGTACCCGACAATTTAGACATGAAGGAATAGAGCATCACACATAGATCAGATAGATAGAAACATGTCAGTCACATATATATGAAGTACAGTGACAGTGTTGCTTACTGTACTTGTCATTTAGTGTAAAGGATTTATTAAAAAATATAATAGTGTTTTCGTGCACCGTCTCTTTAAAAAAGCCGGCCGGCAATTCAGCAGCGGTACCCGACAATTTATAACAGACAGAATAGAGCTTCACACATAGATTAGATAGATAGAAACATGTCAGTCACATATATATGAAGTACTGTCACAGTGTTGCTTACTGTACTTGTCATTTACTGCAAAGGATTTATTAAAAAATATAATAGTGTTTTCATGCACCGTCTCTTTAAAAAAGCCGGCTGGCAATTCAGCATCTGTACCCGACAATTTAGAATAGAAGGAATAGAGAATCACACATAGATTAGATAGATAGAAACATGTCAGCCACATATATACGAAGTACAGTGACAGTGTTGCTTACTGTACTTGTCATTTAGTGTAAAGGATTTATTAAAAAATATAATAGTGTTTTCGTGCACCGTCTCTTTAAAAAAGCCACCGGCAATTCAGCAGCGGTACCCGACAATTTATAACAGACAGAATAGAGCTTCACACATAGATTAGATAGATAGAAACATGTCAGTCACATATATATGAAGTACTGTGACAGTGTTGCTTACTGTACTTGTCATTTACTGCAAAGGATTTATTAAAAAAAATAATAGTGTTTTCATGCACCGTCTCTTTAAAAAAGCCGGCCGGCAATTCAGCATCTGTACCCGACAATTTATAACAGACAGAATAGAGCTTCACACATAGATTAGATAGATAGAAACATGTCAGTCACATATATAATAAGTACAGTGACAGTGTTGGCTACTGTACTTGTCATTTAGTATTAAAATAAAGGATTTATTATTTAAAAAAATTGGCGTGGGGTTCCCCGTAATTTTAGTCTCTAGCGGAGGTTAAGCAGACAGCTGGGGCAGATGTTTGAAGCCTGGGAAGGGGGTAATACCCACGGAGCTTCCCAGGCTACTAATATCAGCCCCCAGCTGAATACCTAGCCTTTACTAGCTATTAAAATGGAGGACCCCCCCAAAAAAATGACGTGGGGTCCCCCCTAATTTAATAGCTAGCAAAGGCTAGGCAGACAGCTGGGGGCTGATATTAATAGCCCAGGAAGGGAGCCATGAATATTGGCCCCCTCCCAGGCTAGAAACATCAGCCGTCAGCCGCCCCAGAAATGGCGTATCCATAGGATGCGCCAATTCTGGCACTTAGCCTCGCTCTTCCACGCTGCCCTGGTGCGGTGGCAGGGGGTAATAGGGTTGGAGTTGATGTCAGCTTATAATGCCAGCTGACATCAAGCCCAGGTTAGTAATGGAGAGGCGTCTATAAGACACCCCCATTACTAACCCCATAGTCAAAGTTAAAAAAAAAACACAAACACCCAGAATAAAGTCCTTTAATTGAAATAAAGACACAATTCTTTATTGTTCTAAATTAAACCATACTTACCATCACGCCCATTCCAGCTGAAGCCAACGATCTCCTGCAATATAAGAAAAATAATAAAGCAACCTCATCCTTACCTTTCCATGGTTCCCAGGACAGCTTCAGCTCTGCTACATCGAGATGACAGGCTGGACCGCAGCAGAACGCTGCCATCCAGCCTGTCATCCCGCAGACACTGAGAAGCGCAGGCATGCTTGCGCTCCTCAGTGTCTGACTGTGACGGCATCCAGATGAGCCGACAATGAACTCGGCTCACCTCATGTACGTCACTGACAGCGTGGGAAAATTCTCCTGCACTCAGCGCTTCAGCGTGAGAATTTTCCCACGCTGTCAGTGACGTGCATGAGGTGAGCCGAGTTCATTGGACATGACCTCGGCTCATCTGGATGCCGTCACAGCCAGACACTGAGTAGCGCAAGCAAGCCTGCGCTTCTCAGTGTCTGCGGGATGACAGGCTGGATGGCAGCGTTCTGCTGCGGTCCAGCCTGTCATCTCGATGTAGCAGAGCTGAAGCTGTCGTGGGAGCCATGGAAAGGTAAGGATGATGTTGCTTTATTATTTTACTTTTATTGCAGGAGATCATTGGCTTCAGCTGGAATGGGCGTGGCGGTAAGTATGGTTTAATTTAGAACAATAAAGAATTGTGTGTTTATTTCAATTAAAGGACTTTTTTCTGGGTGTTTGTGTTTTTTTTAAATACTTTACTAGAAATTCATGGTGGTCATGTCTAATATTGGCGTGACCCCATGAATTTCGGGCTTAGGGCCAGCTGATAATGCCAAGCTGGCCTTAACCCCTTTATTACCCAGTGAGCCACCACACCAGGGCCCTGGATGAGTTGGGTACAGCGCCAGAAGATGGCGCTTCTATGAACGCGCCATTTTCCGGGGCGGCTGCGGACTGCAATTTGCAGCGGGTGGGGCCCAGAAAGCTTGGGCCTCCCTGCGCTGCAGATTCCAGCCCCCAGCTGCCTAGTTGTACCTGGCTGGACACAAAAATAGGGCGAAGCTCCACGTATATTTTTTTTTAATTCATGAAATTCATGGAATAAGTAAGAAAAAAAGGGCTTCCCTATATTGTTGTGTCCGGCTAGGTACAAATAGGCAGCTGGTGGTTGGGAGCAGCCGGTTCCTGCCTGCTGTACCTGACTGGACACAAATATAGGGCGAAGCCCCACATCAATTTTTTTTTCATTATTTCATGAATTTCCTGAAATAATTTAAAAAAAATTGACGTGGGGCTTCGCCCTATATTTGTGTCCAGTCAGGTACAGCAGGCAGGAACGGGCTGCCCTCAACCACCAGCTGCCTATTTGTACCTGGCCAGACACAACAATATAGGGAAGCCCTTTTTTAAAAAAATTATTTCATGAAATAATTTAAAAAAAATTGACGTGGGGCTTCGCACTATATTTGTGTCCAGCCAGGTACAGCAGGCAGGGACGGGCTGCCCCCAACCACCAGCTGCCTATTTGTACCTGGTTGGACACAACAATATAGGGAAGCCCTTTTTTTCTTAATTATTCCATGAATTTCATGAAATAATTAAAAAAAAAAATGCGTGGGGCTTCGCCCTATTTTTGTGCCCAGCCAGGTACAACAAGGCAGCTGGGAGCTGGAATCCGCAGCGCAGGGAGGCCCAAGCTTTCTGGGCCCCACCCGCTGCAAATTGCAGTCCGCAGCCGCCCCAGAAAATCGCGCGTTCATAGAAGCGCCATCTTCTGGCGCTATACCCAACTCATCCAGGGCCCTGGTGCGGTGGCTCACTGGGTAATAAAGGGGTTAAGGCCAGCTTGGCATTATCAGCTGGCCCTAAGCCCGAAATTCATGGGGTCACGCCAATATTAGACATGACCACCATGAATTTCTAGTAAAGTATTTAAAAAAACACAACACCCAGAATAAAGTCCTTTAATTGAAATAAACACACAATTCTTTATTGTTCTAAATTAAACCATACTTACCATCACACCCATTCCAGCTGAAGCCAATGTCTTCTGCAATGAAAGTAAAATAATTAAGCAACCTCATCCTTACCTTTCCATGGTTCCCACGACAGCTTCAGCTCTGCTACATCGAGATAACAGGCTGGACCGCAGCAGAACGCTGCCATCCAGCCTGTCATCCCGCAGACACTGAGAAGCGCAGGCATGCTTGCGCTCTGCAGTGTCTGGCTGTGACGGCATAAAGATCAGCCGAGGTCATGTCCAATGAACTCGGCGCACCTCATGCACGTCACTGACAGCGTGGGAGAATTCTCCTGCACTCAGCACTTCAGCGTGAAAATTCTCCCACGCTGTCAGTGACGTACATGAGGTCAGCTGAGTTCATTGGACATGAATGAGCTCACCTCATGCACGTCACTGACAGCGTGGGAAAATTCTCACGCTGAAGCGCTGAGTGCAGGAGAATTTTCCCACGCTGTCAGTGACGTGCTTGAGGTGAGCTCATTCATGTCCAATGAACTCAGCTGACCTCTTGCACGTCACTGACAGCGTGGGAGAATTCTCACGCTGAAGTGCTGAGTGCAGGAGAATTCTCCCACGCTGTCAGTGACGTGCATGAGGTGCGCCGAGTTCATTGGACATGACCTCGGCTCATCTTTATGCCGTCACAGCCAGACACTGCAGAGCGCAAGCATGCCTGCGCTTCTCAGTGTCTGCGGGATGACAGGCTGGATGGCAGCGTTCTGCTGCGGTCCAGCCTGTTCTCTCGATGTAGCAGAGCTGAAGCTGTCGTGGGAACCATGGAAAGGTAAGGATGAGGTTGCTTTATTATTTTTCTTTTATTGCAGGAGATCGTTGGCTTCAGCTGGAATGGGCGTGACGGTAAGCATGGTTTAATTTAGAACAATAAAGGAATGTGTCTTTATTTCAATTAAAGGACTTTATTCTGGGTGTTTGTGTTTTCTTTTAACTTTGACTATGGGGTTAGTAATGGGGGTGTCTTATAGACGCCTCTCCATTACTAACCTGGGCTTAATGTCAGCTGGCATTATAAGCTGACATCAACCCCAACCCTATTACCCCCTGCCACCGCACCAGGGCAGCGTGGAAGAGCGAGGCTAAGTGCCAGAATTGGCGCATCCTATGGATGCGCCATTTCTGGGGCGGCTGACGGCTGGTGTTTCTAGCCTGGGAGGGGGCCAATATTCATGGCTCCCTTCCTGGGCTATTAATATCAGCCCCCAGCTGTCTGCCTAGCCTTTGCTAGCTATTAAATTAGGGGGGCCCCCACGTCATTTTTTTGGGGGGGGTCCTCCATTGTAATAGCTAGTAAAGGCTAGGTATTCAGCTGGGGGCTGATATTAGTAGCCTGGGAAGCTCCGTGGGTATTACCCCCTTCCCAGGCTTCAAACATCTGCCCCAGCTGTCTGCTTAACCTCCGCTAGAGACTAAAATTACGGGGAACCCCACGCCAATTTTTTTTAATAATAAATCCTTTATTTTAATACTAAATGACAAGTACAGTAACCAACACTGTCACTGTACTTATTATATATGTGACTGACATGTTTCTATCTATCTAATCTATGTGTGAAGCTCTATTCTGTCTGTTATAAATTGTTGGGTACAGATGCTGAATTGCCGGCCGGCTTTTTTAAAGAGACGGTGCATGAAAACACTATTATTTTTTTTAATAAATCCTTTGCAGTAAATGACAAGTACAGTAAGCAACACTGTCACAGTACTTCATATATATGTGACTGACATGTTTCTATCTACCTAATCTATGTGTGATTCTCTATTCTTTCTGTTATAAATTGTCGGGTACAGATGCTGAATTGCCGGCGGCTTTTTTAAAGAGACGGTGCATGAAAACACTATTATTTTTTTTAATAAATCCTTTGCAGTAAATGACAAGTACAGTAACCAACACTGTCACTGTACTTATTATATATGTGACTGACATGTTTCTATCTATCTAATCTATGTGTGAAGCTCTATTCTGTCTGTTATAAATTGTTGGGTACAGATGCTGAATTGCCGGCCGGCTTTTTTAAAGAGACGGTGCATGAAAACACTATTATTTTTTTTAATAAATCCTTTGCAGTAAATGACAAGTACAGTAAGCAACACTGTCACAGTACTTCATATATATGTGACTGACATGTTTCTATCTATCTAATCTATGTGTGAAGCTCTATTCTGTCTGTTATAAATTGTCGGGTACCGCTGCTGAATTGCCGGCCGGCTTTTTTAAAGAGACGGTGCATGAAAACACTCTTATATTTTTTAATAAATCCTTTACACTAAATGACAAGTACAGTAAGCAACACTGTCACTGTACTTCGTATATATGTGGCTGACATGTTTCTATCTATCTAATCTATGTGTGATTCTCTATTCCTTCTATTCTAAATTGTCGGGTACAGATGCTGACTTGCCAGCCGGCTTTTTTAAAGAGACGGTGCATGAAAACACTATTATTTTTTTTGATAAATCCTTTATACTAAATGACAAGTACAGTAAGCAACACTGTCACTGTGCTTCTTATATGTGTGACTGACATGTTTCTATCTATCTAATCTATGTGTGAAGCTCTATTCTTTCGGTTCTAAATTGTCGGGTACCGTTGTATGCCGCTGCTGAATTGTCGGCTTTTCATGTTTCACTGTTGGCACTGTTACCATCGATTTGGGCAATCACTGTAATGCCACAACCACCATGGCTGTGGCATTACAGTGAGTGGCAGACAATCCCTGCATGATTGGTGCTCTAAATAGCGCCAGACATGCAGGACACGCTTTTGGTGCACGAACAGTTATCGAACATAACCTCGAACAGCCGAATTTTTTGCAAATCGTTCGTCGAACAACTCGAACACCACCCAAAACAGCTCGAATTTGAGATTGGCGAACAGTTCTAGTCGAACACCGCTCATCTCTAGAGGTGAGTAGACAGCAGGGGCAGAAGAAATTAAGTTTTGGAAAGGTTGAGTTTCAGATAGAGAGCAGACATGATGTTGGAAACTGCGGTCGGACAGTCAGTGGTGTTCTGTATTACAGTGAGGGTAAGGTCAGGGGATGAAGTGTATAGTTGTGTGTCATCAGCATAAAGATGGTACTGAAAGTCAAATTTGCTGATGGTCTATCCAATTGGGACAGTGTAGAGAGAGAAGAGAAGAGGGCCAAGGACTGAACCCTGAGGAACCCCAATAGTGAGAGGAAGTGGGGAAGAAGTGGAACCAGCGAACGATACACTGAAAGAGCGGTCAGATAGGTAGGAGGAAAATCAGGAGAGAGCAGCGTCCTTTATGCCGATTGAGTGGAGCATAAAGAGTGGGAGGTGGTGGTCAACGGTGTCGAAAGCTGCAGAGAGGTCAAGAAGAATGAGTAGAGAGTAGTCACCATTACGTTTTGCTGTCAGAAGGTCATTAGATACTTTGATGAGTGCAGTTTCTGTAGAATGTAGGGGTCGGAAGCCGGACTGTCTAGAAGAGAGTGAATGGAGAGGTAACGGGTAAGGCGGGAGTAGACCAGGTGCTCCAAGAGTTTAGAGATGAAGGGGAGATTGGAGACTGATCTGTAGTTGTTTATGCAGGAAGGGTCAAGAGAGAGCTTTTTTAATAATGGAATAATGATGGAGTGTTTGAAGGAGGAGGGGAAGATACCAGAAGAGAGGGAGAGGTTGGAGATTTTAGTTAGGTGAGTAGTGACGACCAAAGAGAGAGATTGGAGAAAGTGTGAGGGAATGGGGTCAGTGGTGCATGTAGTGAGATGAGAAGAAGAGAGGAGCCTGGAGACTTCTTCTGTGAATGGGTCAGGTGTGGAGAGTGATCCAGAGGAGATGGGGGGGGAGGGATGGGAGTCATGGTACTTGGTGGCTGGGAGCTGATTTCCTGACGGATGTTCTCTATTTTCTGTGTGAAGTAGGAGGCCAGGTCCTCAGCACAAATGTCCGTGATAGGGGCCTGCGCTTTAGGACTGAGGAGGGAGTGAAAGGTGTCGAAGAGTTTTTTTGGGTTGTTGGATGGTGAGGAGATCAGGGTGGTGAAGTCGGTCTGTTTGGTTAGGTGAAGGGCAGAGTTATAGTTTTTTAACATAAATTTATAGTGGACACAATTTTCTAGTGTGCGAGTTTTCCTTCATAGGCGTTCGGCACTCCTAGAGCATCACTGGAGAAATCGGGTTTGCGGTGTGAGCCAGGGCTGTTTTACTCTGTGTCTAGAGGTTCTGAGGCTGAGGGGCACTACTTGGTCCAGGGTGCTTCTGAGAGTGTCATTGTAGCGATTTACAGCCAGATCAGGACAGGAAAAAGAGGAGATTGGGGACAGTGATGAGTGAAGGGATTCTGTAAGTGCAAGAGGGTTAATGGCTTGTAGATTTCTGAATGTGTGATAGGTAGTAGTGTGTTGGGGTGGGCGAGGATTTGTGAGCATGAAGGAGAGGATATTGTGGTCAGAGAGGGGAAGATGTGAGTTATCTAGGTAGGGGATGAAACAAAGCCGGACAAAGACCAGATAAAGGGTGTTTCCGTCTTTGTGTGTCTCAGAGGTTGAAAGCTGTGAGAGGCCAAGAGAAGTGGTTAAATATAGAAGCTGGGATGTGGAAGGGGAGGTGGGGCGGTTTATGGAGATGTTGAAGTCTCCCAGGATAAGGGTTGGTAAATCTGAGGACATGAAGTGCAGCAGCCAAGCAAAAAAATGATCAAGGAACTGGGTGGGTGAGCCTGGGGGACGGTATACGCATGCTACTCTGAGGGAGAGGGGATGGAAGAGCCTGATTGTATGGACCTCAAAAGAAGGGAATGAGAGTGATGGAACTGGGGGGATGACCTGGAATGAGCATTGTGGAGACAGGAGTAAGCCGACTCCACCACCAAGTCTGTTCGCAGGTCTCGGGGAATGGAAAAAATGCAAGCCACCATGATAAAAAGCGGCAGGGGAGACAATGTCAGAATCCTGAATCCAGGTTTCAGTGAGGGCCAGCAGTGTTAGAACTCTCCTGTTAGGTTTTTTTTAGTTTGCTGGTCACATGACCATTTTTGCCTATTTAATCCAGCTCCGCCCTCCTGGCCTTGCTGGACTTCATTGTATTTACTACTCTTGAGCTAGCTTGGTGCTCTGTTACCGTTCTCTGTTAGTTTTGCTAGGTCTTCTGACCTCTATGCTTTATGTTGTGTGTTTGTCTTTGACTCCTACTATTTCTGCTAGGAGGTGTCCAACTTATCCCAGTCCCTAGTTCTTGTAGGGATCCCTCCCTCACATCTATAGGTCTTCGTACAGACTAGCCGAGGACTTTAGCGGGTCTGATCGCAGGATCAGGTTCCCCGTTAAATCATAGGGATCTAGTTTAGTTATATTGTAGGGACAGATCTCCTGTCTTTCCTTAGTTCCTGTAGCAGATCATAACAGTAAGTCCAGCCTAAAAAAAAAATAATAATTTTTTCTAAGGAAAGCCTTCCAGTTTTCCATCATGGTCTCGGTTCAAGATTTGGCTCAACGCTTGCAGGGACTCTCTCTGGAGGTGGACAAGCTCCAAAAACACGTGAGTAGCTGTTCTGGAGCACATTTTGTGGAACCAAAGGTGCGTCTGCCTGATCTATTTTTTGGCGAACAACAAGAATTTTTTTCTTTTAAAAATGCTTGTTTATTGTATTTTCGTTTGAGACCCGGATCCTCTGGTGATGAATCACAGCGCATAGGGTTCATAATGTCACTTTTGCGCAAAGATCCTCAGGGATGGGCCTTCTCTCTCCAACCTAGTGATCCGTGCCTTAGATCAGTGGATAGTTTTTTTTCTGCTTTGGGTTTGTTGTACGATGATCCTGATCGTGTCTCATCTGCTGAGTCTGAATTGAGACATCTGAGGCAGGGATCAGGTAATGTGGAAAAATATTGTTCTCACTTCCGTCGGTGGTCTTCCCAGGTGGGTTGGAATGATTCAGCTTTGAAAAGCTTGTTTCTTGCAGGGCTTGGTGAAAGGGTTAAGGATTTACTGATTGCTTATCCCACACCTGGAAACTTGCAGGAGGCAATGCAATTAGCTATACGGGTGGACAGGAGACTGCGTGCAAGGGTTAATGAGAGCAAATCCTCTGCTATGTCAGCTCCGAGTCCTGAGAGGGTCTGTGCTGACAAAGGAGAGCCGATGGAGATTGGGGCGATGGCACCCCGCTCTCAGGAAAAAGACCGCAGGCTTTCTGAAGGTTTATGCTTCTATTGCGGAAATTCTGGTCATTTTATTAAGAACTGTGTGCTTCGTATGAAGAAAGAAAAAAAATGGTCAGTCATGCACGAATAGCCTGTTTAAATTCTAAGGGAGTATTCCTATCTGCTACTACTGCTGCTCAGGATGAATTAATTGAATTTCGGGTTTTTGTGGATTGCGGTTCTACTCTGAATGTGATTGATGGGGGATTCTTGGAAAAACTTAAATTAAAACCTAAAACTTTGTCATCCCCTATTACTGTGGTTTCTGTTCATGGCTCTCCCTTGAAGAGTGTTACTCATAAGGTCTGTGAATTTCCCCTCACTATTAATGGTATTCATCAAGAGAATTTGGATTTGGTAGTATTAAATAATTTGCCTTCTCCAGTAATATTGGGGTTGCCCTGGTTAAAATTGCACAATCCTGTACTGGATTGGTCTACCAATAAAATTAAGTCCTGGAGCCCTAAGTGTTATGACAAGTGTTGTAACGGGCACATTGCTGCTGTGGATAAAGGGGAATTACCTGTACCTATTCAGGATTTTTGGAGAGATTTTTCTGAGGAGGAGTCACAAATTTTGCCTCCCCATAGAGACTATGATTGTACCATTGAATTTGTCCCTGGAGCGACTCTTCCTAAAAGTCGTTTATTTAATCTTACTATTCCTGAGAGAAAGGCTTTGGAGGAATACATACAGACAAGCTTGGCCGCCGGTCACATTAGGCCTTCCAAGTCTCCTGTGGCTGTTGGATTTTTTTTTGTTAAAAAAAAAGATGGCGGGTTACGTCCTTGTCTAGACTTTCGTGAGATTAATAAAATTACTGTACGCAATCCTTACCCACTGCCATTGATTCCTGATTTATTTAACCAGTTAGTGGGGGCCAAGTGGTTCTCTAAAATTGATCTCCGGGGGGCATACAATTTGTTGCGCATGAAGGAGGGTGATGAATGGAAGACTGCTTTTAACACTCCTGTGGGTCATTCTGAGAATCTGGTTATGCCTTTTGGTCTTACCAATGCTCCAGCATTTTTTCAGAATCTTATTAATGACATCCTTAGACCTTTAATCGGCAAAAATGTGGTTGTGTATTTGGATGACATTCTGATTTATTCGCCTGATCTGGAGTCTCATTGGCAGAGCGTACGTGAGGTTTTACAGTTATTAATGGACAATTCGCTTTTTGCTAAGCTAGAGAAATGTGAGTTCGCTGTACAGAGAATTAGTTTTTTGGGTTACATTATCTCCAGTGAAGGTTTTGAGATGGATCCGGTTAAAGTTCAAGCTGTGCAGGAATGGCCTAGGCCTATTGGTTTGAAATCGATACAGAGGTTTTTGGGTTTCGCCAATTATTACAGAAAATTCATAAAAAAATTTTCTATTATTGTCAAACCGCTGACCGATCTCACCAGGAAAGGTGCTAATGCGGTTCAGTGGACTTCTGAGGCCATTGAGGCTTTTGTGCTTCTTAAGGAGAGGTTCACCTCTGCTCCCATCCTTATTCAGCCTGATGTGACTAAGCCGTTTTTGGTCGAGGTTGATGCTTCCTCTGTGGGGGTCGGTGCGGTGTTGTCTCAGGAAAATAAGGATGGAATACATCCCTGTGCCTTTTTTTCAAAAAAATTTTCTGAGACTGAACTTAATTACGATATTGGTAATCGGGAATTGCTGGCTATTAAACTCGCATTTGAACACTGGCGTCACCTCTTGGAAGGTGCTGAATTTCCCATTCAAGTTTTCACTGATCATAAAAATCTGATCTATCTTGATGCTGCCAAGCGCTTGAATGCCCGTCAGGCTAGGTGGGCACTTTTTTTCTCGCGGTTTAATTTTTCCGTTACTTACATCCCGGGTACCAAGAATGTTAAAGCGGATGCTTTGTCTCGCAGCTTTTCTCCCATGGTCGGTGCTGAGGAGGAAGAGGAGAGCATTTTACAAGAAGGTGTTGTGATTGCTGCTTTGGACTCCGTTTTGGAGGATGAGATTCTTAAAGCTCAGGAGAATGCCCCATCTAACACTCCCCATGGGAGGTTGTTTGTGCCTAGGACCTTTAGGAGAGATTTGTTTGTTGAGTGTCATGAGTCTCGGTTGGCAGGTCATCCAGGAATTTCTGAGACCAAGAGACTTGTGGGTCGCAGTTTTTGGTGGCCTGGATGGCAGAAGGAAGTCATTAAGTGGGTGTGTCAATGTACTGTGTGTGCAAGATCCAAGGCTTCACATGCTCCTGCTGCGGGGTTGCTTTGCCCTCTGGAGGTTCCTAGTGCACCTTGGACACATCTGGCTGTGGACTTTATTACTGACCTTCCCCCCTCTGAAGGTTTCACGGTCATCTGGGTGGTCGTGGACCGTTTTAGCAAGATGTGTCACTTGGTTCCCTTCATCAAACTGCCTTGCGCTAAGACACTCGCTAAGGCCTTTGTCAAGGAAATTGTCAGACTACATGGTGTTCCTACTGACATTGTTTCTGATAGGGGACCTCAGTTCATGGCTCGTTTTTGGCGTGCCTTTTGTGACAGGTTGGGAGTTCATTTGTTGTTTTCATCCGGATATCATCCTGAGTCTAATGGCCAGACAGAAAGGAAGAACCAGGATGTTGAGCAGTTCTTGCGTTGTTTTGTGGCAGACAATCAAGAGGGGTGGTCTGAGCTTCTGCCACTTGCTGAATTTGCTCTTAACAACAATACATCCTCTTCTGCTGGGTGTTCGCCTTTTTTTTGTTGTTCTGGGAGACATCCGTCTTTTGGGTCATTCTCCAAATTGGTATCGGCTGTGCCTGAGGAGGAGAGTTTTTCCGGAGATTTGGAGAGAGTTTGGACGGATGTACGTGGTAATCTTCAGGAGGCTAACAAAAATCTAAGAGGTTCTTTGATAGGAAACGGCAAGAGGTTTTGTTTGCTGTTGGTGACATGGTTTGGTGGTCCTCTAAGAATCTGTGATTCAGGATTCCTTCTAAAAAATTGGGTCCCAAGTTCGTAGGGCCCTTTAAGGTGCTTCAGATAGTTAACCAATCTGCTGTTAGGTTGGAGGTTCCTACCTCCTGGAAGATTAACCCGGTGTTTCATGTTTCTCTGTTGAAAAGAGCTGACGTGCCGGATGATGACGCCTCTGCCACTGTTCCTCCGGTGGTGGAGGACAGGGAATATGAAATTTCCCGCATCCTAAATTCTAGACGGTATAGAGGGAGTTTGCAGTATCTCGTCGCTTGGAAGGGTTTCGGACCTGAGGATAACTCATGGGTGAGGGCGGATGATGTTTCTGCTTCCAGACTTGTCAGAGCATTTCACAGGAGGTTTCCTGATAAGCCTGGGCCTAGGGGATCCGGAGGATCCTCTTAGAAGAGGGGGTACTGTTAGAACTGTCCTGTTAGTTTTTTTTTAGTTTGCTGGTCACATGACCATTTTTGCCTATTTAATCCGGCTCCGCTCTCCTGGCCTTGCTGGACTTCATTGTATTTACTACTCTTGAGCTAGCTTGGTGCTCTGTTACCGTTCTCTGTTAGTTTTGCTAGGTCTTCTGACCTCTATGCTTTTTGTTGTGTGTTTGTCTTTGACTGCTACTATTTCTGCTAGGAGGTGTCCAACTTATCCCAGTCCCTAGTTCTTGTAGGGATCCCTCCCTCACATCTATAGGTCTTCGTACAGACTAGCCGAGGACTTTAGCGGGTCTGATCGCAGGATCAGGTTCCCCGTTACATCGTAGGGATCTAGTTTAGTTATATTGTAGGGACAGATCTCCTGTCTTTCCTTAGTTCCTGTAGCAGATCATAACAAGCAGATTGAGAGAATTGGCTAGAAAGTAGTTGTGCAGGAAAGGAAGCTTGTTGTATACAGACCGTGGATTCCACAGTGCACAGTTGAAAGAGGGAGATGAAGGAGTACAACTGATGTTAATAAGGTTAGTAGGGTTTTAATGTAAGGTGGGGGAGGGGTTAAGTTTGGCAGAGGGTGGACCAGGGTTAGGAGAGATATCCCCTGAAATAAGTAGTAGCAGTAAAAAGAGATGGAGCAAATAGTTTTTTGGATTTGTGACATGCTTTATTGTGCAATATCTGTTGATAACATAAAGTGAGATTTTTCAGGAAATTAAAAAGAGCATGGGCGCTGTACATGGGAGAGGGAAGGAGGTAGGGGCAGATGTGGATAAGTTGTGATGGAGGGGGGATGGGGCGGTGAATGTGGATGAAAAAAGCACACAGGAATATGGACGCAGGAATAAAGTACATAGTTAGAAGAGAGTACAAAGTGTGGGTTACCTGACTCCTGCCCTGAATGACTGCCATTGAAATGACTATAAGAGACACTTGTCGAATAGGACACTTTTCTGAAGCGGACACATGCATGCACCCCACACCATGTGCACCCCTTGCGATACATCTAGATTCATAACAAGAAAATAGGATGAAAAAATCCCAACCCCAACACAACACTAACCCTAGCACAACCCTAACCCTAGCATAACTATAACCCTAACCCTAGCATAACCATAACACAACCCTAACCCTAAAGTAAATTTTTTACACCGTTCCTCGTGCGGTATAATTGTTTAGTGGACTTTATTCTTCGGGTCAGTGCGATTACAACGATACCAGATTCATATCAGGTTTTTATGTTTGGCAGCTGTCACACACTAAAAGACGCTTATTTTTGAAAAGACTAGTTTTTGCAATCATTTTTCCATAGTTTGGCCAACAGAGTCATGTGATGGCTTGTTTTTTGTGGGACGAATTGATGTTTTTATTGGTACCATTTTCGGGCAAATTACATTTTTTGATCGCTTTCTATTCCGATTTTTGGGAGGCAGAATAAACAAAAAATAATCTTTTTTTTTTTACGCCGTTCCAATTGTGGTAAAATTGAAAAGGCAGCTTTATTCTTCGGATCTGTATGTTTACAATGGTACCACATTTATATCTTTTTTTATGTCTTGGCGCTTTTATACAATAAAAACTATTTTATAGAAAAATATTTATTTTTGTATCACTTTATTCTGAGAGCTATATCTTTTTTATTTTTCGGCTGATTGTGCTTATGGCGGCTTGTTTTTGCGAGACAAGATGACATTTTCAGTGATATCATTTTCATTTACATTTGTCTTTTTGATCACGTTTTATTATTCCATTTTTTGTTTGGCGGTATGATGATAAAGCATCGTTTTATGCTTTGTTTTTTATTTTTATCTTTTACCGTGTTCACTAAAGGGGTTAATTAGTAGGAAAGTTTTATAGGTCAGGTCGTTCCGGACACGACGATACCAAATGTGTGTACTTTTATTTATTTTTTTGTTTTTTTTTCATAATATTTATTTATGGTTACAGTATATATATATTTTTTTTGATTATTTTTACAATTTTTCTTTTCACTTTCTGACACTTTTTTTAACTTTTACACTTCTTATCACTATAGAACTTTCATTTTTTGCAGGCTGATCGCCTGCACAGCATAGAGATGCAGCAGCATCTCTATGCTATGCAGCCTGTCAATGCTGCACAGGGACAAGTTACTTTGATCATGCACTGCGCATGATCAAAGTAACTTCCTGATGCCTGGTGACCCGGATATCATCATGACGACATCGGGTCACCATGGCAATGAACAGGACCCAGCAGACACAGCGCGGGACCCCAGAAACAAGGTAAGAGTCACACGCTTACCTATCCTTGTCCCTGGAATGCTGCAATCAACTTCAATCGCAGAATTTCAGGAGTTAATGTGCCGGTAGCAGTGCAACACCTCTCCTGACACATAGTACTGGATGTCAGCTGTGAGAATGAGCTGACACCGGGCGGTGATCGTGCTAGAACAGCCTCAGTGGGGGTGCAATCGCCAAGGTGTAATAATACGTATCTGGTCCAATAGGGGTTGCAGGGGGTGCAGATACGTATTATTACGCCTGATGTCAGAAAGGGGTTAAAGATTAATTTCTTACATTCGCATCTGGACTTTTTTCATTCAAACTGCAGAGCAGTTATGTCACGCAAGGTGAGGGAAGGACCAAGTGCACAACGACGGGAAGAGGGGAAGGAAGAACAAACACTAGGGAAAGGAAGAGTGGAGAACCCCTAGGCAGAACTGACAATACCCTGACTCCCCTAACATCTCTCAATAGGTTCCACACCTATCGCTGAGCAGGAAACCTAATCCATGACTGCCCTAAGTGATAGGCCCTAGGTAGCGAGGAGACAGGGTGAGCACTAGTCAGCTCCCATTGCAACTACACTGTGTACAGAATTATTAGGCAAGTTGTATTTTATAGGATTATTTTTATTATTGATCAACAACTATGTTCTCAATCAACCCAAATGACTCATAAATATCCAAGCTTAATATTTTTGTAAGTTGGAGTGGGGTTTTGTTAGATTTGGCTATCTTAGGAGGATATCTGTTTGTGCAGGTACCTATTACTGTGTAGAATTATTAGGCAACTTAATAAAAACCAAATATAATCCCATCTCACTTGTTTATTTTCACCAGGTAAACCAATATCAGTGCACAAAATTTAGAAATAAACATTTCTGACATGCAAAAACAAAAACCCAAAAAATTAGTGATCAGTATAGCCACCTTTCTTTATGATGACACTCAACAGCCTTCCATCCATAGATTCTGTCAGTTGCTTGATCTGTTTTCAATCAACATTGCGTGCAGCAGCCACCACAGCCTCCCATACACTGTTCCGAGAGATGTACTATTTTCCCTCCCTGTAGATCTCACATTTTATGATGGACCACAGATTCTCTATGGGGTTCAGATCAGGTGAACAAGGGGGCCATGTCATTATTTTTTCTTCTTTTAGGCCTTTACTGGCCAGCCACGCTGTGGAGTAGTTGGATGCATGTGATGGAGCATTGTCCTGCATGAAAATCATGTTTTTCTTGAACGATACCGACTTCTTCCTGTACCACTGCTTGAAGAAGTTGTGTTCCAGAAGCTGGCAGTAGGTCAGGGAGTTGAGCTTCACTCCATCCTCAACCTGAAAAGGTCCCACCAGTTCATCTTTGATGATACCAGCCCATACCAGTACCCCACCTCCACCTTGCTCGCGTCTGAGTCGGAGTGGAGCTCTCTGCCCTTTATTAATCCAGCCTCTAGCCCATCCATCTGGCCCATCAAGAGCCACTCTCATTTCATCAGTCCATAAAACCTTTGAAAAATCAGTCTTAAGATATTTCTTGGCCCATTCTTGACGTTTTATCTTGTGTTTCTTGTTCAAAGGTGGTCGTTTTTCAGCCTTCCTTACCTTGGCCATGTCCCTGAGTATCGCACACCTTGTGCTTTTTGATACTCCAGTAACGTTGCAGCTCTGATATATGGCAAAACTGGTGGCGAATGGCATCTTGGCAGCTTCACGCTTGATTTTCCTCAATTCATGGGCAGTTATTTTGCTCCTTTTTTGGCCAACATGCTTCTTGCGACCCTGTTGGCTATTTGCCATGAAACGTTTGATTGTTTGGTGATCACGCTTCAAAAGTTTGGAAATTTCAAGACTGCTGCATCCCTCTTCAAGACATCTCACAATTTTGGACTTTTCAGAGCCCGTCAAATCTCTCTTCTGACCCATTTTGCCAAAGGAAAGGAAGTTGCCTAATAATTAAGCACACCTTATATAGAGTGTTGATGTCATTAGACAACACCCCTCCTTATTACAGAGATGCACATCACCAGATTTACTTAATTGGTAGTTGGCTCTCAAGCCTATGCAGCTTGGAGTAGGACAACATGTAGAAAAAGTATCGAAGTGATCAAAATACGCATTTGCCTAATAATTCTGCATGCGGTGTATATTAAGGAACATCCTTTCCAGGCTAATGACTTGTATAGAAGGCAAAATAAATAACCAAATCCAAAAATACTCCTCCACACCTTGGGCTATGTTCACACGTAGCGTTTTTGATGCGTTTTTGCACTTTTGTATTACTTTCAACAAAGACAAATGCATTCACTGGGAAATGTCATTTTAACATTTTACAACCTTATCCGGCCATGTGCTGTGTGACACATCATCAGACACATGCATACAGTGCTGAACAGACATGGGAACAGCATGAGGAAGACCTCTGCAAGCATTTTTGACTCCCAGGTCCCTGCCTAAAAGTGTGCCCATCATAAGTGATCCTTGGCGCATGCGAAGATGCCTCCTGCCATGCACCTGTAGTTGCAGACTTGCCGCAATCACCGTCCACATCCTTGTCCCAGTGCAGCGTTCAGTTGTCCCTACCCCATTCCTTGGAATGCAAGTGCAAGTATGCAGCCAGCCACCCACCCACAGACAGCAATACTATACTGCCAATTTTTTGACAGCTGCTTGCACTTGAAATGTGGCCTTTTAGGCTCGTGGAGGTGGAAGCTTTTCATAACCTCATGCTGGCGGCGGCCTGTGTCCATACTCGGTCCTCAGCCACCACTGTTTCTCCCGGTGTCGTCTCCGCCTTCCACAAGCAAGGGTCCCACAACATTACCCGTGCCCTCCCCAGTGCACTTACTGGGAAGGACCGTCTAACCCCAAACATGTAGACAGGTGAATGTGGCCAGGGACGGTACGGAGCCAGTCCACAGCTTTTTTGCTGAGTTGTATTTCACCACAGCTATATTCTTTACCTTGTTAAAAGGACTTGGGAAACAATATCTACCTTGCTGTCATTTCTCCCAGGAAGTCCTCTAAGGCTGCTTTCACTTGAAATGTGGCCCTTTTGGCTCGTGAAGGTGGAAGCTTTTCACAACCTCATGCTGGCGGCGGCCGGATGTCCATACTTGGTCCCCAGCCGCCACTATTTCCCCCGGTATCGTCTCCGCCTTCCACAAGCACTGGTGCCACAACATTACCCGTGCCCTCCCCAGTGCACTTACTGGGAAGGACCGCCTAACCTCAAACACATGGACAGGTGAATGTGGCCAGAGACGGTACGGAGCCAGTCCACAGCTTTTTTTGATGAGAGTTGTATTTAGCTCGGTGAAAGGACTGGAATAGAGGGAAACCGTATATACCCTGGTTGTCATTTCTCCCAGGAAGTCCTCTAATGCAGCTTGTTGCAGAAGCAATGGCAGCCGGTCCAACATCAACTCGCACTTGTCGTTGGTGCTTTGACACACAAACATCTTTCTTTGCGCATTTAATTTCAGTAATACAGAGTTGGACAATAGCCTGATCTGCAATGCGGTTTAAGATAAAACATGCATAAGCATGTCCGATCCACATTAAAAAAGCAGCCATAGAGTGTCCGGGAACCTTCCCCCACAATTTTCTTAGCCAGGGCTACTTCTCGGCAGGGTTGGACGGGCCCACCAGAGAACCGGAGACTCCTCCAGTGGGCCCTGGCTTCTCCTTCAGGAGAGTTCATAGTGCCGAGGTGAGGCCATGATGATGATAGAGGCCACCATCTGCTTAGTTTTCTGTTACTTGGAATGCAAGCGCAAGTATACAGCCAGCCACCCACCCACAGGCAGCAACGCTAAACTGCCAGAATTCTGGGCAGCTGCTTGCACTTGAAATATGGCCTTTTAGGCTCGTGGAGGCGGAAGCTTTTCACAACCTCATGCCAGCGGAGGCCGGGTGTCCATACTCGGTCCCCAGCCGCCACTGTTTCTCCCGGTGTCGTCTCCGCCTTCCACAAGCACGGGTCCCACAACATTACCCATGCCCACCCCAGTGCACTTACTGGGAAGGACTGCCTAACAACAAACACTTGGACAGGTGAATGTGGCCAGGGACAGTACGGAGCCAGTCCACAGCTTTTTTTGATGAGAGTTGTATTTAGCTCGGTGAAAGGACTGGCATAGAGGGAAACCGTATCTACCTTGGGTGTCATTTCCCCCAGGAAGTCTTCTTATGCAGCTTGTTGCAGAAGCAATGGCAGCCCGTCCAACATCAACTCGCACTTGTCGATAGTGCTTTGACACACAAACATCTTTCTTTGCGCATTTAATTTCATGAATACAGAGTTGGACAATGGCCTGATCTGTAATGCGGTTTAAGAAATAACATGCATAAGCATGGCCGATCCTCATTAAAAAAGCAGCCATAGAGTGTCCGGGAACCTTCCCCCGCACTTTTCTTAGCCAGGGCTGCTTCTCGGCATGGTTGGACGGGCCCACCAGAGAACCGGAAACTCCTCCGGTGGGCCGTGGCTTCTCCTTCAGGAGAGTTCATAGTGCCGAAGTGAGGCCATGATGATGATAGAGGCCACCATCTGCTTAGTTTTCTGTTACTTGGAATGCAAGCGCAAGTATGCAGCGAGCCAGCCACCCACCCAAAGGCTGCAACACTAAAGTGCCAGATTTCTGGTCAGCTGCTTGCACTTGAAATATGGCCTTTTAGGCTCATGGAGGCGGAAGCTTTTCACAACCTCATGCCGGTCCCCAATCGCCACTGTTTCTCCCGGTGTCGTCTCTGCCTTCCACAAGCACTGGTCCCACAACATTACCTATGCCCTCCCCAGTGCACTTACTGGGAAGAACCGCCTACCCACAAACACGTTGACAGGTGAATGTGGCCAGGGACGGTACGGAGCTAGTCCACAGCTTTATTTGATGAGAGTTGTATTTAGCTCGGTGAAAGGACTGGCATAGAGGGAAACCGTATCTACTCTGGGTGTCGTTTCTCCGTCACCAGGTTCCACCCATTGTCACACACGACCATGTCTGGCTGTATGTTCAGTGGTGAGAGCCACAGATCAGGCTGCAGTGTTACAGCTTTCAACAACTCTGCAGCGCTGGGCGGTTTGTCAATTAAGCCTTAAGCATGTTATCTTCAGAACAGCCTATTGCCACTTGGCCAAGGCAGTGCTGCGGTGCTGTCAGCTTGTGACTGATGTGGTTTCTTCGGAGATGGAGGAGGAGGTGCAGGAGCTGAACAATGTGATTACATTGAGGTTAAATTGGTGACGCTGTTACTTACAGTAAAGAAAGATCCTATTGTTTTGTTTTTTTTACGTTATTTTTTAAGACAAATGCATTCACCGGGAAATGTCATTTTAACATTTTACAACCTTATCTGCCAATGTGGTGTGTGACACATCCTGTTTTATTTATGATGGAGGAACTCTGAAAGCCTATTTTTATAGGGCCATCAGACGGCCCTTACTATTCTTAAAAGGTCAGCAGTCGGCCCTCGCTATTGTTAAAGAGCCATCAGCCGGCTATGCTTTGTTGTTTTCATGATTAACAAATGGGTCTCCTATACTGATATTGCATATCCAGTGACTGCAAGGGTGCCAAAAATTTGTACGCAACCCAATACCCCTTTGAAGATACATAGAGGAGGGTCTCAGTAAAAAAAAATGTTCCCATTATAAAGGAGTGGGTCACCTATAGTGGTAATGCCCATGCTGTGACTGCAATGGATGCCAAAATTTGGGAAAAACCCCACTAAGAATTTAAAGACATATAGAGCAGGACCACAGTAATGGCAAATTCCCATTAGAAAGGAGAGAGTCTGCCATACAGTTATAGGGTATGCAGTGAGTCCAACGGCTGACCAATTTTAGGAGAAACCCCACTAAGAATTTAAAGACACATAGAGCAGGGCCACAGTAACATGGTAAAAACATTTTTCCATTAGAAAGGAGAGAGTCTGCTATACAGTTATAGGGTATGCAGTGAGTCCAACGGCTGAACAATTTTAGGAAAAACCCCACTAAGAATTTAAAGACACACAGAGCAGGGCCACAGTAACGACAAATTCCCATTAGAAAGGAGAAAGTCTCCCACAGTGTTGGCCTATGCAGTGAATGCAAGGGCTGCCAAAAATTTGGAGGCACTTCAATGCCCCTTGGAAGAGACGTGGAGGAGGGCCTCATAAAAAATTTTTTCCATTAGAAAGGAGCGGGCCTAATATACTTGTAATGCCCATGCACAAGTGTATAGACTGACAAACATTTACCCCTGGGGGTATACATGAACATACTGTATAAAAAATTTTTTTTATGGGCATCATAAACACCCTTTAAAATAATTATGTGGGTGTTGCATCACGGACCACGGTCACCCTGGTGATATGGTGGTGGAGGATGAGGAGATTGAGGAGGACAAGAGCAAATAGCCAGAATTAAGAAGCGTATACAATCATGGCCAAAAGTTTTGAGAATGACACCAAAATTTTATTTTCACATGATCTGCTTGCCTCTGGTTTTTATTAGTGTTTGTCTGATGTTTATATCACATACAGAAATATAATTGCAATCATATTATGAGTACCAATAGGTTATATTGACAGTTAGAATGAGTTAATGCAGCAAGTCAATATTTGCAGTGTTGCCCCTTCTTCTTCAAGACCTCTGTAATTCTCCCTGGCATGCTCTCAATCAACTTTTGGACCAAATCCTGACTGATAGCAGTCCATTCTTGCATAATCAATGCTTGCATTTTGCCAGAATTTGTTGGTTTTTGTTTGTCCACCCGTCTCTTGAGGATTGACCACAAGTTCTCAATGGGATTAAGATATGGGGAGTTTCCAGGCCATGGACCCAAAATCTCTATGTTTTGTTCCATGAGCCATTTAGTTATCACCTTTGCTTTATGGCAAGGTGCTCCATCATGCTGGAAAAGGCATTGTTGGGCGCCAAACTGCTCTTGGACGGTTGGGAGAAGTTGCTCTTGGAGGACATTCTGGAACCATTCTTTATTCATGGCTGTGTTTTTAGGCAAGACTGTGAGTGAGCCGATTCCCTTGGCTGAGAAGCAACCCCACACATGAATGGTTTCAGAATGCTTTACAGTGGGCATGAGACAAGACTGGTGGTAGCGCTCACCTCTTCTTCTCCGAATAAGCTGTTTTCCAGATGTCCCAAACAATCGAAAAGGGGATTCATCAAAGAAAATGACTTTGCCCCAGTCCTCAGCAGTCCACTCCCTGTACCTTTTGCAGAATATCAGTCGGTCCCTGATGTTTTTTCTGGAGAGAAGTGGCTTCTTTGCTGCCCTCCTTGAAACCAGCCCTTGCTCAAAGAGTCTCCGCCTCACAGTGCGTGCAGAAGCACTCACACCAGCCTGCTGCCATTCCTGAGCAAGCTCGGCACTGCTGGTAGTCCGATCCCGCAGCTGAAACAGTTTTAAGATACGGTCCTGGCGCTTGCTGGTCTTTCTTGGGCGCCCTGGAGCCTTTTTGACAACAATGGAAGCTCTCTCCTTGAAGTTCTTGATGATGTGATAGATTGTTGACTGAGGTGCAATCTTTGTAGCTGCGATACTCTTCCCTGTTAGGCCATTTTTGTGCAGTGCAATGATGGCTGCACGTGTTTCTTTAGAGATAACCATGGTTAACTGAAGAGAAACAATGATACCAAGAAACAGCCTCCTTTTAAAGTGTCCAGTGATGTCATTCTTACTTAATCATGACTGATTGATCACCAGCCCTGTCCTCATCAACACCCACACTTGTGTTAATGGATCAATCACTAAAACGATGTTAGCTGCTCCTTTTAAGGCAGGACTGCAATGATGTTGAAATGTGTTTTGGGGGTTAAAGTTCATTTTCTGGGCAAATATTGACTTTGCAAGTACAGTAATTGCTGTTAAGCTGATCACTTTTTGACATTCAGGAGTATATGCAAATTGCCATTATAAAAAATGAAGCAGTAAACTTTGGAAAAATTACTATTTGTCTCATTCTCAATACTTTTGGCCATGACTGTACTCATGTGTGGGTGTGAAAGGTGCATGGGAATGTACCTCCCAAGAAAAGACACTGGATTTGAGTTTATGTTACGCTGCAATCATTCGGTGGTGTTGAGAAGTTTGGCCCAATCCATCCCTTGTTAATTTTTATAAGAGTCAGCCTGTCAGCATTTTCAGTTGACAGGCGGATGCGCTTATCAATTATAATTCCACAAGCGGCACTAAAAACTCGCTCTGATAAAACGCTGGTGGCAGGGCAGGCCAGGACCTCCAAGGCATAGAGAGCCAGTTCATTCCACGTATCCAGCTTGGATACCCAATAATTATGAGGCACAGAGGAATCACGGAGGACATCGGCAAGGTACTCCCTCAGCATCTTCCCAAACTTTGCACTCCTTGTGAGAGTACCCCGAGCCTCAGGGCCTGTGCAATAGGAGGGTCTGAGAATACTCTCCCAGAACTTTGACAGTGTTCCCCTGCCTCTGCTGGATTGAAGTTGTGTCTCTCTCGCCTGTACTCCATGGTTGTCCAATGAAGTGTGCCCTCTGCCGTCATTGTTTTCAGATGGGAATTTTCTTAATAGTTCCGCAACAAGGGCCTTCTGGTACAGCCCCATTTTTGTAGACCTGTCCGCCTCAGGAATAAGAGATATAAAGTTCTCCTTGTAGCGTGGGTCTAGAAGTGTCACCAACCAGTAATGACTGTCACCCAAAATTTTGAGAACGCAAGGGTCATGGGAAAGGCAGCGTAAGATAAACTCAGCCATGCGTGCCAGACTACTAACAGGCAAGACTTCCGTGGCCTCACCAAGAGGATGACTGACCATGCTCTCCTCCTCCTCCTCTCTGTCCTCTGGCCATCCACGCTGAACAGACGGTATAACAGCTGTGCAGGTAGTACCGTCTATAGTGCATGAAACTAGCTCATGTCCTTTCTCCTCCTCCTCTTCTTCATTGTCACCCAATCCATGTTGGGATGAGATGAGGTTGGCCTGTGTGTAATCACCCTGTATAGTTCCTTGCTCCATCTCATCATGCTCCACCTGCAATGCATCCTCTTTGATTGTGAGCAGAGAGTGTTTCAGAAGAGAGAGAAGTGGGATGGTTACGCTAATTATGGCATCATCGCCGCTCACCATGTTGGTGGAGTCCTCAAAGTTTTGGAGGATGTTACATATGTCTGAGATCCATGTCCACTCCTCAGGTCTTATGTGTGGAGTCTGAACTGAATAACGACGGCCTCGTTGATGCTGGTACTCAACAACTGCCCTCTTCTGCTCACAAATCCTTCCCAACATCTGCAGTGTAGAGTTCCAACGCATGCGAACATCACACACCAGTCTGTGAGCTGGAAGCTGCAAGCGCTGCTGAAACACGGCAAGGGCGGCGGAAGCTGTAGCTGACTTTCTAAAATGGGCACACAGGCGGTGTACTTTAACAAGCAGATCCGGCAGCTATGGGTAGGATTTGATAAACCGCTGAACCACGAGGTTAAGCACATGGGCCAGGCATGGTACGTGTGTGAGCTTGTCTCGCCTCAGAGCCGCCACCAGGTTCCGGCCATTGTCACACATGAGCATGCCTGGCTGTAGATTCAGCGGTGTGAGCCACAGATCTGCCTGCTCTTTCAGAGCTGTCCACAACTTTTCAGCATTGTGCGGTTTGTCACCTAAGCATATTAGCTTCAGCACAGCCTGTTGCCGCTTGGCCGAGGCAGTGCTACAGTGCTTCCATCTTGTGACTGATGTGGTCATTTCGAAGATGGAGGTTGAAGAGGGGGAGGAGGCTGAGGAGGATGAGGTGCAGAAGCTGTAGACTGTGGGGGCAACCCTGATTGACCTAGGGTTCGCAATTCTTGGCGTCGGGAGGACATGTTCCGTCCCAAGGTCCGAATGGGTCCCGGCTTCCACTATGTTAACCCAATATGCCGTCAGCGAGATGTACCGTCCCTGCCCACAAACACTTCTCCACGTGTCCGTGGTAAGGTGGACTTTCCCGGTAACTGCGTTGTTGAGGGCACGGCTAATGTTTTGAGACACGTGCTTGTGTAATGCGTGGACGGCACACCGGGAGAAATAGTGGCAGCTGGGGACTGAGTACCGAGGGATGGCCGCCGCCATCAGGTAGCAGAATACTTCCGTCTCCATGAGCCTAAAAGGCAACATTTTGAGCGCAAACAGTCGTGAAATGTGAGAATTTAAGTGTGGCCTGTGGGGCGTTGGCTTCATATTTGCACTTGCGTTCCAAGGACTGGGGTATGGACAACTGAATGCTGCGCTGGGACAAGGACATGGACATGATTCCTGATGCTGCTACTCTAGAGAGTGTGCAACGACAGGTGCTGGGCAGGAGGCATCTTCGCATGCACCATGGACAGGGGATTGGCTTGCATGCACAACAGAGCAAGAAGCAATGGTGCCACCTGCAGACACTGTTCCTGGACCCTGGGGTTCGGCCCACTAAGTCGGGTGCTTTGCTGCCATGTGCCTGATCATGCTGGTGGTGGTCAGGCTGGTCATTTAGCCACCCCTGCTGATGCTGGCCTGGCAGGTGGTGCAAATGGCCTTTTTGGGGTTATCGGCAGAGTCTTTAAAAAACAACCAGACTACGGAAGACCTAACAGTTGTACTGGCAACTTCCTTCATGTTGGTTTTACGGGAAACGGTTGCCTGCCTTATATCTGTGGCCACCACACTGCTTCTTCCTACTAGAGATGAGCGGTGTTCCACTAGAACTGTTCGCCAATCTCAAATTCGAGCTGTTTTGGGCGGTGTTCGAGTTGTTCGACGAACCCGAACGATTTGCAAAAAATTCGGCTGTTCGAGGTTATGTTCGATAACTGTTCGTGCACCAAAAGCGTGTCCTGCATGTCTGGCGCTATTTAGGGCACCAATCATGCAGGGATTGTCTGCCACTCACTGTAATGCCACAGCCATGGTGGTTGTGGCATTAGAGTGATTGCCCAAATCGATGGGAACAGTGCTCACAGTGAAACATGAAAAGCCGGCAATTCAGCAGCGGCATACACCGGTACCCGACAATTTAGAACAGAAAGAATAGAGCTTCACACATAGATTAGATAGATAGAAACATGTCAGTCACATATATATGAAGTACAGTGACAGTGTTGATTACTGTACTTGTCATTTAGTGTAAAGGATTTATTAAAAAAAATATTAGTGTTTTCATGCACTGTCTCTTTAAAAAAGCCGGCCGGCAATTCAGCAGCGGTAACCGACAATTTAGAATGGAAGGAATAGAGAATCACACATAGATTAGATAGATAGAAACATGTCAGTCACATATATAAGAAGTACAGTGACAGTGTTGATTACTGTACTTGTCATTTAGTGTTAAAATAAAGGATTTATTTAAAAAAAAATTGTCGTGGGGTTCCCCATAATTTTAGTCTCTAGCGGAGGTTAAGCAGACGGCTGGGGCAGATGTTTGATGCCTGGGAAGGAGTAATACCCACGGAGCTTCCCAGGCTACTAATATCAGCCCCCAGCTGAATGCCTAGCCTTTACTAGCTATTAAAATGGGGGACCCCCCAAAAAATTGACGTGGGGCCCGCCCTATTTTAATAGCTAGCAAAGGCTAGGCAGACAGCTGGGGGCTGATATTAATAGCCCAGGAAGGGTGCCATGAATATTGGCCCCCTCCCAGGCTAGAAACACCAGCCGTCAGCAGCCCCAGAAATGGCACATCCATAGGATGCGCCAATTCTGGCACTTAGCCTCGCTCTTCCCACTGCCCTGTAGCGGTGGCAGTGGGGTAATAGGGCTGGGGTTGATGTCAGCTTATAATGCCAGCTGACATCAAGCCAAGGTTAGTAATGGAGAGGCGTCTATAAGACACCCCCATTACTAACCCCATAGTCAAAGTTAAAAAAAACACAAACACCCAGAATAAAGTCCTTTAATTGAAATAAACACACAATTCTTTATTGTTCTAAATTAAACCATACTTACAATCACGCCCGTTCCATCTGAAGCCAACGATCCCCTGCAATAAAAGTAAAATAATAAAGCAACATCATCCTTACCTTTCCATGGTTCCCAGGACAGCTTCAGCTCTGCTACATCGAGATGACAGGCTGGACCGCAGCAGAAAGCTGCCATCCTGCCTGTCATCCCACAGACACTGAGAAGCGCAGGCTTGCTTGCGCTCCTCAGCGTCTCTCTGTGACGTCATCCAGATGAGCCGAGTTCATGTCCAATGAACTCGGCTCACCTCATGCACGTCACTGACAGCGTGGGAAAATTCTCACACTGAAGCGCTGAGTGCAGGAGAATTCTCCCACGCTGTCAGTGAATTTCATGAGGTGAGCTCATGTCCAATGAACTCAGCTCACCTCATGCACGTCACTGACAGCGTGGGAAAATTCTCCTGCACTCAGCGCTTCAGCGCGAGAATTCTCCCACGCTGAAGCACTGAGTGCAGGAGAATTTTCCCACGCTGTCAGTGACATGCATGAGGTGAGCCGAGTTCATTGGACTTTAACTCGGCTCATCTGGATGCCGTCACAGAGAGACACTGTGGAGCGCAAGCAAGCCTGCGCTTCTCAGTGTCTGCGGGATGACAGGCTGGATGGCAGCGTTCTGCTGCGGTCCAGCCTGTCATCTCGATGTAGCGGAGCTGAAGCTGTCATGGGAACCATGGAAAGGTAAGGATGATGTTGCTTTATTATTTTTCTTTTATTTCAGGAGATCGTTGGCTTCAGCTGGAATGGGCGTGACGGTAAGTATGGTTTAATTTAGAACAATAAAGAATTGTGTGTTTATTTCAATTAAAGGATTTTATTCTGGGTGTTTTTTTTAACTTTCACTATGGGGTTAGTAATGGGGGTGTCTTATAGACGCCTCTCCATTACTAACCTGGGCTTGATGTCAGCTGGCATTATAAGCTGACATCAACCCCAGCCCTATTACCCCACTGCCACCGCTACAGGGCAGTGGGAAGAGCGAGGCTAAGTGCCAGAATTGGCGCATCCTATGGATGCGCCATTTCTGGGGCGGCTGACGGCTGGTGTTTCCAGCCTGGGAGGGGGCCAATATTCATGGCACCCTTCCTGAGCTATTAATATCAGCCCCCAGCTGTCTGCCTAGCCTTGCTAGCTATTAAAATAGGGGGGACCCCACGTCATTTTTTTTGGGGGGGTCCCCCATTTTAATAGCTAGTAAAGGCTAGGTATTCAGCTGGGGGCTGATATTAGCAGCCTGGGAAGCTCCATGGGTATTACCCCCTTCCCAGGCTTCAAACATCTGCCCCAGCCATCTGCTTAACCTCCGCTAGAGACTAAAATTACGAGGAACCCCACGCTAAATTTTTTTTTTATAAATCCTTTATTTTAACACTAAATGACAAGTACAGTAACCAACACTATCACTGTACTTATTATATATCTGACTGACATGTTTCTATCTATCTAATCTATGTGTGATGCTCTATCTTTCTGTTCTAAATTGTCGGGTACAGATGCTGAATTGCCGGCCGGCTTTTTTAAAGAGACGGTGCATGAAAACACTATTATTTTTTTAAATAAATCCTTTACACTAAATGACAAGTACAGTAATCAACACTGTCACTGTACTTCATATATATGTGACTGACATGTTTCTATCTATCTAATCTATGTGTGAAGCTCTATTCTTTCTGTTCTAAAATGTCGGGTACCGCTGCTGAATTGCCGGCCGGCTTTTTTAAAGAGAAGGTGCATGAAAACACTAATATTTTTTTAAATAAATCCTTTACACTAAATGACAAGTGCAGTAACCAACACTGTCACTGTGCTTCTTATATGTGTGACTGACATGTTTCTATCTATCTAATCTATGTGTGATGCTCTATTCCTTCTTGTCTAAATTGTCGGGTACCGGTGTATGCCGCTGCTGAATTTGCCGGCCGGCTTTTTTAAAGAGAGTGTCTTCTGAGCAGTTTGTCAGCTTTTGGACACCTTTGAAGGTGTTTTCTATTTGTTTCTATGTGTTTTTGTTTGCCTGCCATTGGTTTTAACAGTGTTCGACGGTGTTCTATGGTGTTCGACGAACAGTTCGACGAACAGTTCCTCGAACATCCCGGTGTTCGACGAACCGAACCGAACTCGAACACTACGGGGGTGGCTCAACGCTACTTCCTACCTGTTGGGGTGCTCTGCCTCCCTCCCCCTGTGTGCTGCTGTCCTCACTCTGCATGTCCTCCTGCCAGGTTAGGTCAGTTACTATATCATCCACCACCTCGTCTTCTACTTCCGCACCCTTGTCCACCTCCTGACTTTCTGGCAATTGTGTCTCATCATCATCCACCTCTTGTGACACTTTCCCACCATCGCCTTCGTGTGACCGTGGCTGCTCAAATATTTTTGGTCATCGCTACTCGCGATCTCCTCTTGCCCCGCTTCAAATGGACCAGGTGAGAGGCCCGAAACTATGAATGGAAAAGTGAATAGCTCTTCAGAGTGTCCAAGTGTGGGATCAGTTGTCTCTGAGTACTCGGCATGTTGGGAGGAAGGTGGATCAGGGTGAGGAATATGTGGTCCAGATTCATGGCTACTGAGACTTGACCATGTGGAAGACAGGGTGGTGGTGGTGGTGGTGGATAAGTGACTGGAAGCATTATCTGCTATCCAACCAACAACCTTTTGACACTGCTCTGGGTTCAATAGTGGTGTGCTGCGGTCCCCTAGAAATTGGGACAGGAAGGTCAGGCGAGAAGATGTGGGTGTTTGTTGTTGCACAATTTCAGCTTGTCCACGGCCTTGTCCTCGGCCTCTGCATGCACCATTACCCTCACGTCCAGTGCCCCGTCACCTTGCCACATGCCTTACACATTTTAAATGGAGGACAGTATCTTCCACGCTCACTACAAATGACTGAGTTTGGAGCGAACTTATAAGTGATCCGTGTGACGGAGAAAACAGAGTTTTAGATACCTGGCCTGTAGGTAAGTAGTTTGAACAGAAAACTGCTGTGAATTGCTTCACTGACACACTAAAGGAAATTTTTAATGGAGGCCAGAAATTGCAGTATTTTCTGACAACGTATATGTGATCCGTGTGATGGAGAAAATACAGTTTTAAATACCTGGCCTGTAGGTAAGTAGTTTGAACAGCAAACTGCTGTGAATTGCTTCACTGACACACTACAGGAAATTTTTAATGGAGGCCAGAAATGGCAATATTTTCTGACAACGTATATGTGATCCGTTTGATGGAGAAAACACTGTTTTAAGTAGCTGGATTTCTAGCGCTGTAATATGGAAAGGACCTGGTTGTATTCTGCAGTGCCAACAAGCAAATGGCGCAGAAAAACGGTGTTCTTTGGATTTCTTTTTAAGCAAATAATGAGGATTAAGATCCAAAGAAAAGTGTTTCTGGCACCTGAGACCTGGGCCTTTGTATAGAAATATCTAACAGCAGCAGAAGGCAGAATTGGAATGGAGCCTCTTGTGCTATATGCACTGCAGTCTGCTATATACCCTGCCTGCCTGCCTATATTCACTGCCTGCCTGATATCTCTGCAGATGGATTAGTTAGTCCTCAAAAGGACTGTTTGTTAAGATGGATATGTATAATGTACGCTTTTTATCCCTACACTACCTAATACACAAGCAAATCTCTCCCTGACGCAGCAGCACCTCTCCCTACACAAGCAAATGGCAGAGAAAAACGGTGTTCTCTGGGTTGCTTTTTAAGCAAATAATGAGGATTAAGATCCAAAGAAAAGTATTCCTGGCCCCTGAGATCTGGGACTTTGTATAGAAATATCTAACAGCAGCAGAAGGCAGAATTGGAATGGAGCCTATTGTGCTATTTGCACCCCAGTCTGCTATATACCCTGCCTGCCTGCCTATATTCACTGCCTGCCTGATATCTCTGCAGATGGATTAGTTAGTCCTCAAAAGGACTGTTTGTTAAGATGGATATGTGTAATGTACGCTTTTTATCCCTACACTACCTAATACACAAGCAAATCTCTACCTGACGCAGCAGCACCTCTCCCTACACAAGCAAATGTCACAGAAAAACGGTGTTCTCTGGGTTGCTTTTTAAGCAAATAATGAGGATTAAAATCCAAAGAAAAGTATTCCTGGCCCCTGAGACCTGGGCCTTTGTATAGAAATATCTAACTGCAGCAGAAGGCAGAATTGGAATGGAGCCTCTTGTGCAATTTGCACTGCAGTCTGCTATATACCCTGCCTGCCTGCCTATATTCACTGCCTGCCTGATATCTCTGCAGATGGATTAGTTAGTCCTCAAAAGGACTGTTTGTTAAGATGGATATGTGTAATGTACGCTTTTTCTCCCTACACTACCTAATCCACAAGCAAATCTCTCCCTGACGCAGAATCACCTCTCCCTACACTGTCTGATTCCGGAGTGACTGTGACGAGCATGGCGGCGCCAGGTCTGATATAGACTCGATGACATAATGCGGCTAGCCAATCACTGTAATGCCACAACCACCATGGCTACAGCATTACAGTGAGTGGCAGGCAATCCCTGCATGTTCTTTGGCTCTGTAAAGAGCGCCAAACATGCAGGGAGGAGACCCAAGCTCCCGCCAAGCAACCCCGCAAATACTCGGCGAGCGCCGAGCATCTCGAGCAGTGAGATGCTCGGGCGAGCACCGAGCAGTAGCGAGCATGCTGGCTCATCACTAGTGATGAGCAATTGTGTGGGAAGCATGCATCTCATTGAGCAAACAATTAGTGGGGTAGACAAGAAGAGTGGAGAAGTGGTTCAGGACAAAGAGGCAAGTAGTAGTAGTAAGGGGGAGTGGAAATGGAAGGTCACTCTTGTTTCTGTGCTCTAAGGCAAAATTGTCAAATTACGTGATGATGCCAAGCTATCAGTGCCAGAAATGGCAACCTTAGTGGATACTACTCTTCCTAACATTTGTGAAAACAGACCAACAGAAGCTCAGGGGGATGGTGATGTAGGTAGATTAAGACAGTTGGTGATTGTAAGGGATCTATAATAAGTCAGGAGAATGGAATAATTTGCCTCCAAACTGTCTCAACTGAATGGTTAGCTGTCTCCTTAGTGTGGAGTTTCAGCATGTAGTGGAATGGGTTAATAAATTACTGCAGTGGGGCTGGTGATGATGCGGCTGTCGTCCATTTGGAAACCAATAACAGAATAAGTGGTAGCTGGAGGATCTTAAGACTTAAAAAAATAGGCTGCAAGTTGAATGTAAGGACCTACAAGGTAGTATTCTGGAATACTTCATAGGTCATGTGCAATACAGGAAAGATAACAGAAACTTAGCTAGTTAAATGCATGGTTTATGTGAAGAGGGAAGCACACGAGGCCGGTACTTTCATGCTGTGTGCCAAAACTCTATTCTATTTGCTGGATGCCCCTCTTTTATTAAGGACTGAGACAGCAGTGTGTGCTGCACTGGAGGATTCTCTGTACTCACTATTACACCATCCATGCGACCGGAACCGACTTCAATCAATACAGGAGATCGTAGATCCGGGTTAACAGACTCACTTTTACTGTGCAATTCTTCCATACACTCCTGCAGTATACAGATCAAGACAAGTTCTTTAGTTAGTGAAGTACCCTTGGTTATGTTCCTTTCCAGTGTTCATTCTCATCCTGTCCTGAGACCCAACCTCATCCACTTCTTCTGCGACCCAGCTAAGAATCTCCCCTTCAGGAGTATGGAGGCCTCGCCTTGAGCACCTCTAATGGGTTGTGAGCCTAGGACTGTGCTGGCATCCAGATTCAGACTCAAATGTGTCCTCATTCTGTTCTGACAACTTGCACTCATTAAAACACTTTTTCTTCACTGCTGTAACTGCTAATTATTGAGTCTGTTTTCCTGTCTGCTCATTCTTCCTCCACACTCTGTCTCTTTCTCTCTAGTGCGGAACAGGACCTGCACCAGTCCTGTGCATTCAGGTCGTGAATAGTGTTGAGCCACCCCCGTAGTGTTCGAGTTCGGTTCGGTTCGTCAAACACCCATATGTTCGCAGAACTGTTCATCGAACTGTTCGTCGAACACCTTCGAACACCGTTAAAACCAATGGCAGGCAAACAAAAACACATAGAAACACATAGAAAACACCTTCAAAGGTGTTCAAAAGCTGACAAACTGCTCAGAAGACACAACTAACACATGGAAAAGTGACAAGTACATATAGTCATGTGAAAAGAAAAGAGGTGGATGAGTAAAAGGAGAGGAGACACAGATATAGGCATGTCATGCCCTTCTAAAACCAAAGAAGTGCGAAGCCGACACGGCCAGTCCGTAACTGCCCGTGCGACCTCCGTGTCGCCGGCTTTGTGCCAGAGCTGCGGTGGACCCTGACAGCCAGCCCCCCTCTCCCAATACTGGTGCCTGTCCACTGGGGGGTCGAGCGAGCCCCCCTGTGGTGGAGGCAGATCTAAGCTTTTAAATTTAAACTGTCTCTCTAATTTGAATGAATACACTTTAAATCCTTTTACAAGGATCTATTGGAGGGCAAGTCTCATGCCAGCAGCCGCGTAATTCCAGCTCCAGTAGCGTCCACTAAAGCTGCTGCAGTTAAAAAGCTTTTATAAGGATCGAGCTCAGCGGTCCACCGCAAGGCGTCCTACCGCCAGTCCCAGACCCTATGCCTTGGGGTGCGTCCTGATGCTCTTCACTGAGTATCCCGGGGTCCCGAAGCATTTCCTTTGAAAAAATTAAATGTCCAAACTACAGGTGGTGTAGCTTGCTTAACAGCTGGGATAATCCGCTGACTAGCAGACACTGCTACTAGGCACAAAGTATTTCCTGGGCTAGATGCAGTTAAAAATTTGTAATTAGATACTCTCATTGGATGCTGAGAAAGCATTCCATAGAGTCTCCTGGCACGCCATATATTATTCTCTTAAAAAGCTTGGGGTAGGGGTCTAGGGGACCCTTTTATAGCCAAAATCACTGCCCTGTATCGCAATACGTCACCTAGGCTGAAGATAGATGGAACTGTAGCACCCCGAGGGCTCGGTTGCTACAGAGGTATTGCACCTCACCCAGAGGTGTGATATCTCACTTTCAGGTAAGGATGGAGTGTGGATCAGGACCCCGACACCTGCATGCATTACACCACATTGCCGTGGGGCAGGGCGACCAATATGCCCCTGAGATGGGCACGACAGTCCCTGTCCCTGGCTGTAGTGGGGTGAGGGAACACCGAGGAAGGGGAACCCTGTAGTGCAGGAGCAGGGAGGAAGCAGTTCCTGGGTGCATTGAGAAGGGAGTATAAAAGGTGGGCACCATCTTAGTTCAGTGCAGAGAAATCTGAGCAGAAGTGACAGGGAGCAGGGGCTCTGCATGAGCTCTGCTCCGGATGCGGGCCTAGTAACAGAGGCCCAGGCCTGGAAGAGGGAGAAGGAAGGAAGAGGAGCGAAGAAGGATCCAGGAACGAGGAACGAAGGGATCCCTGGGGTGCGGACTGGCGAGTCGCCACTGCACGCCCGAATCCACCTGCGTGGAGGGGTCAGGCCAAAGGGGGAGACCGGTCCTCGAAACTAGTGGAGGCGGGAAATGACCCTCAGCTAGAAACCAGAGGCTGTGACATTTTATGTGGCGCAGCCCCTCGCTACACCCGCTAGGAAGGCACCACATAGGGTCAGGGAAACTGGCGCCAAGTTTACCAAGAGGAGGCCCGAGGCAGCCGGACAGAAGCGTTGGTAAGAAAGGCCAGACAAAGGACACAGAAAGGGGGTCCTGTGAAGCACTCCAAAGTTATCTGGGAGTTGTCTGAGCCCCTCACCTGGTGAGCACAGTACGACGTGGGCAGCCGTTACCTGCAGAAGTGGTCTGGATAATAAGAACTGTGTGTAAAGGCCCTGGACTGCATCACTGATTCCGTGTCATTACTGCTGCTGCCCTGCACCATCACCCCCATCCTCCGCATACACTACCCTGAGGCTATACTCCTCCCGTGGGGAGTTATACTACGCTCTGCTGCACCCACAACACCAGCCTCAGCGGTCTGCCCTGCAGCGGCGGTTCACTCTGACCGCAATCCATGGGTGGCGTAGTCGGACATTTAAACATCAAAACCACATAAATAGTTCCGCCACTGGTTTGACCGCCCTGAGCCACGGAACCGGGTCGCCGCCACGGAGACTACAACCACCAGCATCCACCAAAAAGGGTCCGGCTCCGGGTGTCCCAAGGCCCAGGGGGCGCATCAGAACATTTTCATCACCTTTCATAATCACCAATGGGACAAGGCAGGGATGTCCTCTGTCCCCTCTCTTATACATCCTAGTGACGAAGCACCTGCTCTCATCAATTCACCATAACCCCAATACTAGATGGATTGAGGTGGGAGGCACCGAGTACAAGTGCTCTGCATTTGCTGATGATGTCCTAGTATATATCACTCAATCACATATATCCATCCCTGCTGTTATGGCTGAAATAGATCACTTTGTTACATGGTCAAATTTTAAAATCAATGCAGCGAAGTCTGAGGCCCTCGATATCTCCCTCCCCAAATCCATACAGGATTCCATCCAGTCCAACTTTCCCTTTGCCTGGCCCTCTCAGGGTATCAAATACTTAGGAATTCCTATTCATAGAGACCTCTCCCGTCTATGTTATCTTAATTTTGGGCCCTTTATTGAACAACTCCATACAGACCACGGTTGGCAAGTTAGAACTGTAAGATTCACTACGTGAACCACTGGTGTTTTGTGGAAAAGCACATGTACACTGTGTTCCAAATTATTATGCAAAAAGTGTTTAGGACTGATAAGGGAAGAATTTGTTTGTTTGTCGGTTAAACTCATTGATGGTGATGTGTGTCAGGGCTCTTTATATCACTGTAAGCAATTGCAGACACCTGTGCTAATTAGTTTGGCAGGTGTGTCCAATTAAAGGCAAGACTACTTAAGAAGGCTGTCCCACATTATTAAGCAGCCTACATTTTCTGCCAAAATGGGAAAGAAAAAGGATGTGTCGGCTGCTGAGAAGCAACAAATTGTGGAGTGTTTAGGTCAAGGCATGACTACAATCAACAGTGCCAAGACACTTCATCCTGATCATCGCACAATCAAGAAGTATGTAGCTGATTCACAGTACACACGTGTGCGTGCTGATAAGGGAAAATTGAGGACTCTTTCCTACAGGCAATTACGTCAGGTTAAAAGAGCAGCGGCAAAAAAGCCTTGTCATAGCAGCAGACAAGTTTTTGAAGCTGCTGGTGCCTCCAACATTCCCTGAACAACAAGATGCAGGGTCCTTCAGAGGTTTGCAGCTGTGCATAAGCCATCCTGTCGACCTCCTCTATCCACTGCACACAAGCAGAAACGGCTCCAGTGCGCCAAACAATACATGAAGACTGACTTCAAAACTGTTTTGTTCACCGATGAGTGCCGTGCAACGCTTGATGGTCCAGATGGATGGAGTGGAGGATGGCTGGTTGATGGACACCCCACGCAAACACGGCTACAGCGCCAACAAGGAGGAGGTGGAGTAATGTTTTGGGCTGGAATCATGGGGAGAGAGATTGTCGGCCCCTTTAGGATACCTGAAGGGGTAAAGATGAACTCCATAATGTATGTGGAGTTTCTCAAACAGCACTTCCTGCCATGGTTCAAGAAGAAGAACCGTGTATTCCACAGCAAGATCATTTTCATGCATGATAATGCACCGTCTCATGCTGCACATAACACATCTGCATCTCTGGCTGATATGGGCATTAAAGGGGACAAACTTATGGTGTGACCCCCATGCTCCCCTGACCTCAACCCCATTCAGAACCTCTGGAGCATCATCAAAAGGAGTGTCTATGATGGCGGGAGGCAGTTCACATCTAAGCAACAGCTCTGGGAGGGTATTCTGTCCTCATGCAAAACAATTGAAGCAGAAACCATCCAAAACCTGACAAATTCAATGGACGAGAGAGTTCAGAAGCTCCTTTCGAACAAGGGGTCCTATGTGCAAATGTAACATCACCTAGAATAAAGTTTTGAGTTGAAAACTGTTTGATTTCAGCTTCTAATAACCTGCTAATGCTTATAATTTCAAAAATGACCATTTTTTTGTTCTTTATTAAAATGAAAAGGTTGATCGAAGAGTGTGGGGGATCTAAGAGTGTGGCAACCCAGTAGTCAGGATTACTTCGAATTCTGACAATCTGAGGGTCATGTTGCAGGTAGTCCAGCAAGAAGGCACTCATGTGTCTTGCGCATCTAGGAGACCCAAAATTATTTTCTGGGCTAGATGCAGCTAAAAATTATTATTAATTTGAAAGCTGGTGGAGCTTAGTATAGATGGCCTAATAGAATCAGTACTGCACACTGCTACAAAGCCCCAATTATTTTCCAGCCAAGATACAGATAAACATGATTAGTAATTTTAAATCTGGTGGAGCTTAGTATAGATGGCCTAATAGAATCAGTACTGCACACTGCTACAAAGCCCAAATTTTTTTCCAGCCAAGATACAGATAAACGTGATTAGTAATTTTAAAGCTTAAAACGGTTGGTGAGGTGATTTTAACAAATCATCAAGCTTTTACTCTCCCCAGGATGACACAGGGGTAGAAAAGTCATTTCGGATCCATCATTTGTTCATCTTTATGAACGTGAGACTGTCTAAATTATCAGTGGAGAGCCGCGTGCGCTTATCTGTCAGCACACCACCAGCAGCGCTGAACACACGTTCAGACAGAACGCTGGCTGCTCGGCATGACAAGATCTCCAAGGCGTAAGTGGCGAGTGTAGCGCTGGCGTACCTGCCTCCTGCTAGGCAGGGACGCTGTTCCCCTCACCTCTCCGCTCCGTGCCCGGCGTCTTCCTCCCGCTCTGCTGGCAGAGCGCGCTGCTTCATGGCCACGGTGCTTAGGGCGCGCGCGCTCCCCCTCTCTTAAAGGGGCCGTGCGCGCCGTCCTAAGGAGTCCCCAGCCAATGGCCGGAGGACTTCACCATATATAAGGCACCTCCTCCAAAATGGAGGTGCCCGAGCATTGTTGTTGTAAAGCCTTCACTCTGCTTCAGCCCTCAGGTCCCGTTACCAATTACCTGCCAGTCACCTGCCAGATTCCTGCTTGTTACCTGCCAGTCACCTGCCAGATTCCTGCCTGTTACCTGCCAGTCACCTGCCAGATTCCTGCTTGATTCCTGCCTGATATCCGCTTACCTGCTTGCAAGCCTGCGGTCCGACGGTCTGCCTTCTGACACCTGTCAGTCTGTCTATGGACCAGCCTGCCCACTCACTTGGGAGCGCTCACCTGCTACCTGCCTGCTAGCCAACCTGGAGGCTCTGCCGTCACTTGCCGTGACCACCTGCCTGTCCAGAGACTCTTGCCCGCTCACCTGGGAGCGCTCACCTGCTACCTGCCTGCTAGCCTACCTGGAGGCTCTGCCGTCACTTGCCGTGACCACCTGCCTGTACAGAGACTCTTGCCCGCTCACCTGGGAGCGTCCACCTGCTACCTGTCTGCTAGTCTACCTGGAGGCTCTGCCGTCACTTGCCGTGACCACCTGCCTGTCCAGAGACTCTTGCCCGCTCACCTGGGAGCATCCACCTGCTACCTGTCTGCTAGTCTACCTGGAGGTTCTGCCGTCACTTGCCGTGACCACCTGCCTGCCCAGAGACTCTCGCCTGCTCACCTGGGAGCGCTCACCAGCCACCTGCCTGCTGTCCTTCTACCCAGAGACTGTCCCTGTCACTTGTCGTGACTACCTGCCCTTCTACCCAGAGACTGTCCCTGTCACTTGCCGTGACTACCTGCCCTTCTACCCAGAGACTGTCCCTGTCACTTGCCGTGACTACCTGCCCGTCTTCCCTGGGAGCCACCCGCTTCCTTACAAGGACCGCCCCCTTGTATAGTTGCTCAGAGGTTCCACCTCCCAGACCCGTTACAGTTTGCTCGGGCCATGGAACCCGGTGGCACCCAAGCTCCCTCGCTCTCGGACCTATGTCATGAACTTTCCCGTCAGAGGTCCCAACAGGAGTCCATCCTGAGTCACCTGCGTGGTGTTAACTCCCGCCTGGACACATTGACTACCTCTTCGAGAGCTGCCTCCACTCGCACACTTACTACCCCGGCACCGCCGCAGCCCATCAACACCATGGCATCTCTTCCCGGTCCCCGCCTCTCCGCCCCTCCTCATTTTGGCGGAGATCCCAGCCAGGCACGGGGCTTCATTAACCAGTGCACTCTGCACTTCGAACTGTTGACACACCAGTTTTCCAGCGACCGAGCCAGGGTAGCCTTCATCATGTCCCATCTCACGGGAGAGGCACTGGCTTGGCTAAATCCTCTATGGGAGAGAGGAGACCCCCTGGTGTCCAACCTGCCAGCCTTTCTCACGGCCTTCCGGAAAGTCTTCGACGAACCAGGACGGAAGACCTCATCCCCATCATCTCTGCTACGCCTCCGTCAAGGAAATCTCTCCGTGGGCCAATACGCCATACGATTCCGTACCCTTGCTTCGGATCTGGCCTGGGATAACGACGCCCTGGTGTTTGTCTTTTGGGAGGGTCTGTCCGGCCGTATTAAAGATGAACTCGCCGGTCGGGACATTCCTACCACTCTCGATGACTTAATAACACTTGCCACCCGGATTGACATCCGGTTCCAGGAGCGCGCCAAAGAGGTCACCCGTGAGAGGAGATTTCCACGTCTAGCCCCTACCTTCCAGAAACCTGTCACTTCTCCCGTTACTACCCAGGCGCACTCACCTGAGCCTATGCAGGTCGACCAGACCAAGATGGTCAAAACTCGTCAAGAGTTACGCCGAGCCGAGGGGAGCTGCTTCTACTGTGGCAGTAAGGAGCACCGGATCCGTTCCTGCCCGGAGAGGTCGGGAAACGCCTGTGTCTAGGATCACTCAGAGAGGTCATCCTAGACAAGAGTAAACCCTCTCCATCTCTGTTGCTGTCGGTCTCTATCATCTGCGGGGAGAACCGTTATTTTGAACTAGCCCAACTTGACTCTGGAGCTGCCGGAAATCTCATTTCTCAGTCTCTGGTAGAGAAATACCGCATTCCCACCAAACCTCTAGCTGTACCCTTATCTGTCGCTGCCGTGGATGGGGGCCTCTTACCACATCCCATCCAACTCATCACCGAATCCATAACCCTGCAGGTGGGAATGCTGCACTCTGAGAGCATCTTCTTTCATGTTCTGCCTGGACTCTCTCACGCCCTCTTACTAGGCCTACCTTGGCTTCAGAGACATGCACCCGTGCTTGATTGGCAGACCGGAGAAGTCCTTCGCTGGGGACAGGACTGCCATAAGACTTGTTTAGTTCCCGTCCATCCTGTCCATCCTTCTCCTACTCCAGCCAATCTACCTGGTCTTCCGGCTCCTTATTGGTCGTATGCGGACGTCTTTAATAAAAAGGAGGCAGAGACATTACCCCCTCATAGACCATACGACTTCCCAATCGACCTGATGCCCGGCGCTACTCCTCCCCGTGGGCGCATTTACCCTTTGTCCGCAGCTGAGACCCGATCCATGTCAGAATATATTGAGGAGAATCTGGCCCGGGGATTCATCCGGAAATCTACTTCCCCGGCGGGAGCAGGCTTCTTCTTTGTCAAAAAGAAGGACGGCTCACTCCGTCCCTGTATAGACTATAGAGGCCTTAACCAGATCACGGTGAAGAATAAATACCGCCTTCCGCTCATTCCGGAATTATTTGACCGTCTGAGGGGGGCTAGAATCTTCACCAAGCTGGACCTCCGTGGGGCGTATAACCTGGTCCGTATCCATCAGGGGGATGAATGGAAGACGGCATTCAACACCCGGGACGGCCACTATGAATACCTGGTAATGCCCTTCGGTCTCTGTAACGCTCCCGCCGTCTTTCAAGAGTTGGTCAATGACATCTTCCGAGACCTTCTCTACTCCTACGTAGTGGTGTACCTGGACGACATCTTGGTCTTCTCTCCGGATCTCCCCACACACCGGAGGGATGTTCGTCAGGTTCTGCTCAGGCTCAGGCAGAACCACCTCTGCGCTAAATATGAGAAGTGCCTCTTTGAGCAGACCTCGCTTCCGTTTCTGGGCTACATAATCTCTCAGACCGGCCTACGAATGGATCCTGAGAAACTGTCTGCCATTCAGAAGTAGCCCCGACCAGAGGGGTTGAAAGCTATTCAGCGGTTCCTGGGTTTCACCAACTACTACCGCCTCTTCATACCGCACTTCTCTTCCCGGACTGCCCCAATCTCTGCGCTCACCCGTAAGGGCACTAATCCCAGAGAATGGCCGCCCGAAGCAGAGGAAGCCTTTCTTTCCTTAAAACAGGCTTTCTCTTCCGCCCCGGTGCTGCATCGTCCGGACGGCAACAAAAAATTCTTCCTGCAAGTTGACGCCTCCTCCTCTGGAGCCGGAGCGGTACTTACCCAAAAGTCGCCTTCCGGAAGAATGGTAACTTGCGGCTTCTTCTACAAACTCTTCTCCTCCTCTGAGCGCAATTATTCTATAGGAGATCGAAAGTTATTGGCCATTAAGCTGGCACTGGAGGAGTGGCGTTACCTGCTCGAGGGGGCTCTTCACCCGGTACTTATTTACACGGACCACAAGAACTTGGCTTACCTCCAGAGCACCCAGAGACTTAACCCGCGCCAAGCCCGGTGGTCCTTGTTTTTTGCCCGCTTTGATTTCGTTCTTCATTTTCGCCCGGCAGACAAAAACATCAAAGCTGACGCCTTGTCCCGATCCTTCCTGGTGTTTGATCTAGAGGAGGAACCGAAGCACATCATTGATCCCGCCAGAGTAATGCAGGTGGCTCCCGTGAATCTAAATCGTCTCCCTTCCGGTAAGACGTTCGTAACAGTACCTGATTGGAAGAAGGTCCTACTCTGGGGTCACTCGTCTAAGCTAGCTGGCCACGCCGGTCAGAAAAATACCCTCCAGCTTATTACCTGGCATTACTGGTGGCCTACCCTGCACAAGGATGTAATAGACTTTGTTTCAGCCTGTGTGTCCTGCGCCCGTAACAAAGTTCCAAGACACCTGCCAGCCGGTCGCCTCCTTCCTCTTCCAGTACCTTCTGCCCCGTGGCAGCATATAGCTATGGACTTTATAACGGATCTCCCTGTCTCTGCCGGTTGTACGGTCATTTGGGTGGTCGCTGACCGCTTTTCCAAGATGGCGCACTTCATTCCCCTGCCGGGTCTCCCGTCTGCACCCGAACTGGCTAAAGACTTTATCCGCCACATCTTCCATCTCCATGGCCTGCCCCTCCACATCATGTCAGATCGTGGGGTTCAGTTCACCTCACGCTTCTGGAGAGCCACATGTAAGCTGCTTGACGTCACCCTGGACTTCTCCTCCGCTAACACCCACAGTCCAATGGTCAAGTGGAGCGGATCAATCAGATCCTGACCAGTTACCTCCGGCACTTCGTTAATGCCCACCATTCGGACTGGGTGGATCTCCTACCATGGGCCGAATTCTCTTACAATAATCACGAGAGCGAATCTTCCTCCAAATCCCCATTTTTTGTAGTCTTCGGTCAGCATCCTCGGATCCCATTTCCCGTCTCCACCTCGGTGGACAATCCGGCTGCGGAATCTCTCATTAGCGAATTCTTCTCCATTTGGGAGAGTACCCGATCCGCACTCCTTCAGTCGTCCGAGCGGATGAAAAAACACGCTGACAAAAAACGCCTGGATCCTCTACAATTCCGTCCTGGAGATAAAGTCTGGCTCTCGTCCAAGTATGTCCGGTTCAAGATTCCCTCCTACAAGTTAGGGCCTCGGTTCATCGGCCCACTGGAAGTTATCAAACAAATCAATCCGGTGTCCTATAAATTGAAACTCCCGGCCAACTTACGGATCCCTAACTCCTTCCATGTATCTCTCCTCAAACCCGTGGTACTTAACTCTTTTTCCAAGTCTACAGGTACGCCCCCTGCTCCGGTTTCCGCTGAGAACGAGTTTGAGGTAGAGAATATTCTGGCCACCAAAAGTGTAAGAGGAAAAACCTTTTTTCTGGTAGATTGGAAGGGGTTTGGTCCTGAGGAGAGAACGTGGGAGCCCCGGGAGAACATCCATGCCCCTCTCATCCTTGATAAATTTCTCTCTGGCCTAAAAAAGGGGGGGCCTAAAGGGGCTGGTACTGTAGCGTCGGCATCCCTGCCTCCTGCTAGGCAGGGACGCTGTTCCCCTCACCTCTCCGCTCCGTGCCCGGCGTCTTCCTCCCGCTCTGCTGGCAGGGCGCGCTGCTTCTCGGCCACGGTGCTTAGGGCACGCGCGCGCTCCCCCTCTCTTGAAGGGGCCGCGCGCGCAGTCCTAAGGAGTCCCCGGCCAATGGCCGGAGGACTTCACCATATATAAGGCATCTCCTCCAAAATGGAGGTGCCCGAGCATTGTTGTTGCAAAGCCTTCACTCTGCTTCAGCCCTCAGGTCCTGTTACCAGTTACCTGCCAGTCACCTGCCAGATTCCTGCTTGTTACCTGCCAGTCACCTGCCAGATTCCTGCCTGTTACCTGCCAGTCACCTGCCAGATTCCTGCTTGATACCTGCCTGATATCCGCTTACCTGCTTGCAAGCCTGCGGTCCGACGGTCTGCCTTCCGACGTCTGTCAGTCTGTCTTTGGACCAGCCTGCCCACTCACCTGGGAGCGCTCACCTGCTACCTGCCTGCTAGTCTACCTGGAGGCTCTGCCGTCACTTGCCGTGACCACCTGCCTGTCCAGAGACTCTTGCCAGCTCACCTGGCAGCATCCACCTGCTATCTGCCTGCTAGTCTACCTGGAGGTTCTGCCGTCACTTGCCGTGACCACCTGCCTGCCCAGAGACTCTCGCCTGCTCACCAGGGAGCGCTCACCAGCCACCTGCCTGCTGTCCTTCTACCCAGAGACTGTCCCTGTCACTTGCCGTGACTACCTGCCCTTCTACCCAGAGACTGTCCCTGTCACTTGCCGTGACTACCTGCCCTTCTACCCAGAGACTGTCCCTGTCACTTGCCGTGACTACCTGCCCGTCTTCCCTGGGAGCCACCCGCTTCCTTACAAGGACCGCCCCCTTGTATAGTTGCTCAGAGGTTCCACCTCCCAGACCCGTTACAGCGAGCTCCGCCCATTTATCCAGATTGGAAGCCCAAAAAGAGCAAGGGTCTAGTGACACAGTCATGGCTTCAATGTTTACTTGGAGATACTCCTGTACCATCGACTCTAGGCGTTGACTATGTGTCAGACTTCTTGTCTCCTGTGGCCTTGCAAAGGATGGGCTAAAAAAGTGATGAAATGATTCCGCAAAATTGATGTTACCAGCAAATACTGTGTTTCTGTTATGGTTTGAGTGCTGAACACTCGACTGTCCCACGGTTGGCAAGTTGGAACTGTGAGATTCACTACGTGCACCACGGGTGTTTTGTGGAAAAGCACATGTAAGATTCTGCAACAGTCTCTGCTGATACTCCTGCATGTGTGCATCCCTTTCTATGACAGGAATAATTTCTGCAAATTTACTTTTGTACCGGGGATCTAACAGTGTGGCAACCCAGTAATCAGGATTATTTCTAATTCTCACAATTCGAGGGTCATGCAAGAAGGCACTCATGTGTCTTGCGCATCCAGGAGCACCAAGTCCCTGTTGTGTTGGTGGTGAGGTAACAATCATGCTTCCTTCCTCTGAAGGAAAATGTGATCAAGGTCTCCCTCATCTGATGAGTCTTCCATCAGTTCGTCCTATACTTCTTCCTGGGCTCCTGCACCTTCCTCACTAGTTTGGCTGCTACCATGCGCCCTGGTAAAACCATCTCCCCCACCCTCACATGCCTGCCGCCTTGGTGCTGCCGACCGTCTGGACCTTGCAGATGTTAGCCCTTCCGCATACAACTACTCCTCCTCTACTTCCTCCACCTCCTCTTGTGCCACCACCTGACTCCGAATTCTGTTTAACATGTGCTCCAGCATGTAAATCACCGGAATAGTCATGCTGATAATGGCATCGTCAGCACTAAACATCTTCGTCGCCATTTCAAAACTGTGCAGAAGGGTGCATAGGTCCCTGATCTGAGACCACTCCTCCAGCGTGATTTTCCCCACCTCTGGATCTCGTTGGCCCAGGCTATACATCAGAACATATTGTACCAGGGCTTGTCGGTGCTGCCACAGTTGCTGCAGCATGTGCAGAGTTGAATTCCACCGGGTAGGCACATCGCATTTTAGCCGGTGAAGTGGCAGGCCCAACGACTTCTGTAGAGATGTAAGTCGCTGAGCTGCGGGATGCGAGCGGCGGAAGTGAGCACACAGCGACCGTGCCCTCTGCAGAAGGCCATCTAGTCCAGGATAGTGGGCTAAAAATTGCGGGACAATCAGGTTCAACACGTGAGCCATACAAGGCACGTGTGTGACATTGCCCCGGTGAAGGGCCGCACCCAGGTTTACAGCATTGTCGCACACGGCCTTCCCTGGTTTCAGGTCCAGTGGAGACAACCATTCATGAAACTGGTTCTCCAGAGCTGACCACAACTCCTCAGCTGTGTGACTCACATTTCCCAGACATTTCAAAGTAAAAACCGCCTGATGACGTTGAGCCCTGCTGACAGCATAGTAAGGAGGTGTGCAGGATCTCTTCTGTGCAGTTAGAAAGCTTGTGGCATGACCAGACAGGCTTTGGGTGCAGGTGGAGGACCGAGAGGAGGTTGAGGAGGCAGAAACAGTGGAGGAACTTTGAGATAAAGAGGATTGACGCACAACTCGTGGGGACGGCAAGACTGGGACAGCAGCCCCTTGTCCTGCTGTCACCATACTTACCCAGTGCCCAGTCAGCGACATGTAACGCCCCTGTCCATGCCTACTCGTCCAAGTGTCTGTGGTGAAATGCACCCTGTCACACACAGAGTTTCTCAAAGAAGCGGTGATTTTGTGTGCGACATGCTGGTGGAGCGCAGGCACACCTTTCTTTGAGAAGTAGTGCCGACTGGGCATCTGGTACTGGGGCACTGCAACGGACATAAGGTCTCGAAAATCCTCTGTGTCCACCAGGCGGAAAGGAAGCACTTCTGTAGCCAAGAGCTTGCAGATGGTGAAATTCAACCTCTTAGCTTTCTCATGGCTAGGAGGAAACGGTCTTTTACTTGTCCACATCTGAGGGATCGAGGGCTGGCTGTTGTGCTTAGACGGGTTTGAGAAGGGTGTCCCCGGCAAACTGCCGGTCTGTGAGGAAGATGCAGGCGGACATGTTAGGTTTCCTTGATCCAAAGGTGGTGCTATCGATGTCGGACAGCGCTCAACACCAGCTGGTGTTACCACCTCCAAAGAAAATGATGACCTGCCAATCACGCTGGCTGTTGCGGGTAAAGAGGTGGCAGGTCTGCATCCCAAAACAGGTGTGACTGCTGTCCCCCCAGTCACAGAGGATGAAGAGGCCGCAGATGCACAAGATGGGGCAGACGGTGGTTGGCCCGGCCGGCTAGGCCGCATTGTAGCACAGTGAGCTTCCCACTGCAACTTATGCTTTATGTCCATGTGCCGTTTCATGCATGAAGTACTCAAACTCTGTATTTTTTGGCCTCTACTTAGCTTTTGCTGACAAATGTTACAGATAACATGAGTTGGGTCATCTTTATCGATCTAAAAAAATGCCCAGGCTATGCAAGGCTTAGCACCCATGCGACCTGAAGAGCCACCACGACTTGTGGTCAGAGGCAGAGTTGTGTTTGAGGATGCAGTTGTTGACGTGCTTCCAGTACTACATCTCTGTCCAGGAAGGCGCAACCTGACCTCGTCGTCACTAGCATCCTCCTCCACCTCCTCTGCTGACCTCATCTCTTGGCTGACTGTGGGTTGACAGTAAGTGGGATCTCCAACCTCATCATCATCACCCTGTGTGTTATCACACCCGTCGTCCTCAGAGCCAATCTGTTCCTGCTCTGACAAAAAACTAAAGTTGTCGCTCCAATCAGGTATTTGAGTCTCATCATCGTCTTCCTCATTGTCTCCACCAACAGGAGTTACAGTTTTGGAATGAGGGTCTACATTATGGTCAGAACCTTCTGCGTCTGGTCCTGGATCTGACTCATAAAGATTCTGGGCATCAGTGCAGAACATTTCCTCGTCTGGATTCACAGAAGCTCTGGAGCCGACCTCTGATTCCCAGGCTATAGTATGAGTAAACAGCTCTGCAGACTCAACCATCTGTTCTACCCCATACTCAGACGGGCAGCTGGAGACTTGGGAGCTGTGAGGAAGCAAGTGCGATTGGGGTGACACCTCTGAGGACTGGAGTATTTATGATGTTAAAGTTGAGGTGGAGGAGAGCCCACTTAAAGGAGCACTTGATATCCGTTGAAGCACCTGCTGTTTTTGTGCCTCATCTGGAATTTGTAGCGATTGGCGTGGAAGTAAGAAAGGGATCTTATCACAATGTCCGCTAAAAGAAGTAGACATTTTAGTTTGGCTGGAAGATGGTCTTTCTTCTGCAGATGTTAAGACTCGCCCCCTGGGCCGTGGGGCACTCGGAACCGGGCAATAGGGAGACGATGGGGGTAGTAGTGGTGACCCGGTCCCGTAGCTCAGGGTGGTCAGACCAGTGGCAGTCTTTTAGTTGTTTTAGATAATGTCCGACTACGCCACCCGTGGATTGCGGTTATTAGGAACCGCCACTGAAGGGCAGACCGCTGGGGCCGATGATGTGTGCAGGTGGGATGGTGTGAATCCCCACGGGAAGAGTGCCGCCCCAGGGTAGTGTAGTGGATGGTGGGAGTGATGGTGGTGGGAGTCCCAGTACCGTTAGTGCTGGAGGAGCAAAAGAGCACACAGATAACGTACTGCAGTACAATGTCTTTTACTCACAGTTCAGGTACTCCGGGTCACTTCTGTACAGGTAGTGACCACCCGAGCCGTGCTGCGTCCACCAGGTGAGGGGCTCGGTCAACTCCCAGGCAGCTTAGAAATATGGCACAGGACCCCCTTCTTTCCTTTCTCTGGCCTGCCTCACCAGTGACCCACTTTTGTCCAGCTGCCACGGACTTGTGCAGGTAAACGTGGGCCCCGTTCTGCGCTGTCTATATGGTGCCTTCCTAGCAGTTTTGATGAGGTGCCGCACCAATAAATGATCACGACGTCCGGTCTTTGGCTGAGGGTAGTTTCTCCTCCACCAACTTGGGATCCGGCACCCTTAAACTGCCTGACCCTTCACCCTGTATTCTCGTGGGTTCTTAGGGTCCCTTCCACCTTCTTGTTCCTGAGCCCTTCTGTTTCTCTGTCTCTTCTTCTCCTTCTATGTTCCTTTCTATTCCTTTCTGTTCCTTTCTCGTGGAGCTGGGATGAGACTTAATCACAGCTCCCTTTCACCTCCTCTCTCTCTCTTCCTCGGCTTCTCTCTAGGCCCGCTCCTGAGTGGAGCTCCTACAGAGCCTCCACTCCCGGTCTCCTCCTCTCACTGAACTTCACACAGAGCTAAGATGGTGCCCACCTTTTATACCTCCCTCCAACCATGAGCCCAGGTGACCAGCAACCAATGGGCTCCTTCCTACGCTCAGGAACCAACCCCTATCTGCCCCTACAGCACTGGGTATTCCACCCCCCTCCCCACTCCAGCCAGGGACATAGTCGGTCTTGCCTGCACTTCTGTCTAGTGGGAGCACCGTTGAGCTGTCCCTCGGAAATTGGGTGTGTGTGCTGTATGCAGCTAACTGAGCCCTGGTCCATACTCCATCCTTACCTGGGAGTGGAATACCACACCTCTGGCAGAGGTGCAATACCCCTGCAGCGGACGAACCCTCGGGGCGCTACATTTTCCCCCGGTAAACCACAGCACGTTCTCGGGCTGGAAAAGAGCAAAAACAATTAAGTACAGGACATGCAAAACTTTTTCAATAACCTTTTACATCAGAAACGGACGACATTGTGCAATTCCCTTTATGGGACACACTTTTCTTTCACTAGGCATTATAAAATATTTTCAACACTACTGGAACTCTTTTTGTCACTTGTCATATAAAACGGTTGCAAGATTATGTAAAGCATTTTCTAGCAGCATATTAAACTCTTCATATAAAACAATTTTAGGCAAAACACATTCTTGTATTCTTGGATCATGGCCGCTGTGCAACTTGCGACCAGGTGTTCTTTCTTCTTAAAGGTGCAACAGTCCAGCAGATTTATCTTGAGGTAGACGTTGCAGTCTTTTTATAAAACCAGTAGGGGGCGCTTTAGGAAGTGCAACCATTTACAGGGGGTTGGCCGTTCCCAGTCCTCGGCCGGTTGGAAGGGGGGGAGGGGAATTGCTGCTCACAGTCCTCAGCCTGGTAGGGGATATAGGGGATAACTTTCATGCGGGAAACAGTTTCACGAAAGTCCTTTGTACCCCGACGGATAACTATTTACACTGGTATGCCACTGCTCACTGGTAGTGATACCCTCCAGCTGCTCCTTGCTCTTCATAATCTTCAGGCCCGTCCGGGCCCTCTCGGTACACGGGGTCCGAATGGTACTGCTCCTCCTCTTCCACCACTCTGCGGACGTGGAGGGCGTACCATCCCTTCACGCCTTGGTGTCGGGTGTAGGACACCACATCCCCTGGATATAGATCCCGCCCTCGATGACCTTCTGGCAGGTGGCTTTCTACATCTCTCCGGGTCACAAATACGTCACTGATGGTGTCCGGATCTCTGATGAAGCCCCAGCCATGCTCCATCTGAAATTTCACGACAGTCCCGGTGACTCGGGGACCGCGGGCAGTTCGGGGATCCCGCCGGGCCTTCATTTTCTGCTCCGCACTTCGGGCCTGCAACTTCTCTTGTTTCACTCGCCGCTCTCGCTGCTCCCTCTCGAACATCTCTAGCTGTTGGTGGCAGGCCTCGCGTCGGTTGGCTGCATCCGCCCGCGTTTCTTGCGTGAACCCCGCCGGGTCATCTCCTCCTTCCACCTGGCAATCACGTCCCGCTGCGCCCGGACCATCCTCCGGTCCAGCTTCTTCAGTGCAGCACGTGCATACTCGGGGTCTTCCTTGGGGAGGTGTTCTAGCAGCTCCATGAAGCTGCATGGTGGTTCAGCCTGCAGCAGGCCCCTCGCCAAGGTGTTGGAGCTGGCTCCTCTCTCCATCTCCGGGTGTGGTCTGGCCAGACTGATCCAGACCACCCCCTGCCCCACAGTTTTCTTCTCTTCCCAACCCCATTGGGGGTGGTCCCGGCGCAACTTGGTGACAATCACTTTCAGGGGCAGCCCCCCCACCTTGATGGACATCTCCACAGACGTGCTCATGGCTGTTGGGGGCGGGCTCCTTCTTTGGCGCAATTCTGGGACCTTGCCCACGATGGGAGATGGCCTCCTGTGGTCTTTTGGCGCGCACATTATGGCGCTCGTTCTTCTGGGGCGGGCACCATTTTCCAACACAGTCAAGCTCAAATAAACAGTCTCTTTCTCTTCAGGCACGCAGTATCCGTTGTTAGTGGGCACGGAATCCTGCCGACTACGAAAAGCTGACTCGCCCCCTGGGCCGTGGGGCACTTGGAACCGGGCAATAGGGAGACGATGGGGGTAGTAGTGGCGACCCGGTCCCGTAGCTCAGGGTGGTCAGACCAGTGGCAGTCTTTTAGTTGTTTTAGATAATGTCCGACTACGCCACCCGTGGATTGCGGTTATTAGGAACCGCCGCTGCAGGGCAGACCGCTGGGGCCGATGATGTATGCAACTGGGATGGTGTGACTCCCCACGGGAAGAGTGCGGCCCCAGGGCAGTGTAGTGGATGGTGGGAGTGATGGTGGTGGGAGTCCCAGTACCGTTAGTGCTGGAGGAGCGAAAGAGCACGCAGACAACGTACTGCAGTCCAATGTCTTTTACTCACAGTTCAGGTACTCCGGGTCACTTCTGTACAGGTAGTGACCGCCCGAGCCGTGCTGCGTCCACCAGGTGAGGGGCTCGGTCAACTCCCAGGCAGCTCAGGAATATGGCACAGGACCTCCTTCTTTCCTTTCTCTGGCCTGCCTCACCAGTGACCCACTTTTGTCCAGCTGCTGCGGACTTGTGCGGGTAAACATGGGCCCCGTTCTCCGCTGTCCTATATGGTGCCTTCCTAGTAGGTTTGATGAGGTGTCGCACCAATAAATGATCACGACGTCCGGTCTTTGGCTGAGGGTAGTTTCTCCTCCACCAACTTGGGATCCGGCACCCTTAATCTGCCAGTCTCTTCACCCTGTATTCTCGTAGGTTCTTAGGGTCCCTTCCACCTTCTTGTTCCTGAGCCCTTCTGTTTCTCTGTCTCTTCTTCTCCTTCTCTGTTCCTTTCTGTTCCTTTCTGTTCCTTTCTCGTGGAGCTGGGATGAGACTTAATCACAGCTCCCTTTCACCTCCTCTCCCTCTCTTCCTCGGCCTCTCTCTAGGCCCGCTCCTGAGTGGAGCTCCTACAGAGCCTCCACTCCCGGTCTCCTCCTCTCACTGAACTTCACACAGAGCTAAGATGGTGCCCACCTTTAATGCCTCCCTCCGACCATGAGCCCAGGTGACCAGCAAACAATGGGCTCCTTCCTACGCTCAGGAACCAACCCCTATCTTCCCCTACAGCACTGGGTATTCCACCCCCCTCCCCACTCCAGCCAGGGACATAGTCGGTCATGCCTGAACTTCTGTCTAGTGGGAGCACCGTTGAGCTGTCCCTCAGAAATGGGATGTGTGTGCTGTATGCAGCTAACTGAGCCCTGGTCCATACTCCATGCTTACCTGGGAGTGGAATACCACACCTCTGGCAGAGGTGCAATACCCCTGTAGCGGCCGAACCCTCGGGTCGCTATAGTTACTGTTGCTTTAACACCTACCCCACGAACACAACCTTTTTTCCCCTTCCCAACACGCCTATTCCCCTTTCCACCAGCAGCTGGCCTTTTTCCACTCATTTTGGTGGTTAACTAATTCACAACTCAGGAGTTGTTCGCACAAAAAAACAATGGATGGGAACCGAGCAGAGCTGAGTGGCCAAACTGTGGTATTAGGCCAAAAGTATTGGCTGGGTTAGATGCAGATAAAAATTATATTGAATTTGCAACCTGATGGAGGTCAGTATAGATGGACTAATAGACCAAGTCCCACACACTGCTAGAAGCCAAAATATTTTTTCAGAGCTAAATGCAGAAAAAAATTAGATTGAATTTGCAACCTGATGGAGGTCAGTATAGATGGACTAATAGAACAAGTCCCACACACTGCTACAAGCTGAAATATTTTTTCAGAGCTAGATGCAGAAAAAAATTAGATTGAATTTGCAACCTGATGAAGGTCAGTATAGATGGAATAATAGACCAAGTCCCACATACTGCTAGAAGCCTAAATATTTTTTCAGACCTAGATGCAGATAAAAATTAATTTTAATTTGCAACCTGGTGGAGGTTAGTATAGATGGACTAATAGACCAAGTCCCACACACTGCTAGAAGCCTAAATATTTTTTCAGAGCTAGATGCAGAAAAAAATTAGATTGAATTTGCAACCTGATGGAGGTCAGTATAGATGGACTAATAGACCAAGTCCCACACACTGCTAGAAGCCTAAATATTTTTTCAGAGCTAGATGCAGATAAAAAATATTTTTAATTTGCAACCTGGTGGAGGTTAGTATAGATGGACTAATAGACCAGGTCCCACACACCGCTAGATGCCTAAATATTTTTTCAGAGCTAGATGCAGAAAACAATTAGATTGAATTTGCAACCTGATGGAGGTCAGTGTAGATGGACTAATAGAACAAGTCCCACACACTGCTACAAGCTGAAATATTTTTTCAGAGCTAGATGCAGAAAAAAATTAGATTGAATTTGCAAAATGATAGAGGTCAGTATAGATGGACTAATAGACCAAGTCCCACACACTGCTAGGAGGCTAAATATTTTTTCAGAGCTAGATGCAGATAAAAATTATTTTTAATTTGTAACCTGCTGGAGGTTAGTATAGATGGACTAATAGACCAAGTCCCACACACTGCTAGAAGCCTAAATATTTTTTCAGAGCTAGATGCAGAAAAAAATTAGATTGAATTTGCAACCTGATGGAGGTCAGTATAGATGGACTAATAGACCAAGTCCCACACACTGCTTGAAGCCTAAATATTTTTTCAGAGCTAGATGCAGATGAAAATTATTTTTAATTTGCAACCTGGTGGAGGTTAGTATAGATGGACTAATAGACCAAGTCCCACACACTGCTAGAAGCCTAAATATTTTTTCAGAGCTAGATGCAGAAAAAAGTTATATTGAATTTGCAACCTGATGGAGGTCAGTATAGATGGACTAATAGAACAAGTCCCACACACTGCTACAAGCTGAAATATTTTTTCAGATCTAGATGCAGAAAAAAATTTGATTCAATTTGCAACCTGATGGAGGTCAGTATAGATGGACTAACAGAAAAAGTCCCACACACTGCTACAAGCTGAAATATTTTTTCAGAGCTAGATGCAGAAAAAAATTATATTGAGTTTGCAACCTGATGGAGGTCAGTATAGATGGATTAATAGAACAAGTCCCACACACTGCTACAAGCTGAAATATTTTTTCAGAGCTTGATGCAGATAAAAATTATTTTTAATTTGCAACCTGGTGGAGGTTAGTATAGATGGACTAATAGACCAAGTCCCACACACTGCTAGAAGCCTAAATATTTTTTCAGAGCTAGATGCAGAAAAAAATTATATTGAATTTTCAACCTGATGGAGGTCAGTATAGATGGGCTAATAGAACAAGTCCCACACACTGCTACAAGCTGAAATATTTTTTCAGAGCTAGATGCTGATAAAAATTATTTTTAATATGCAACCTGGTGGAGGTTAGCATAGATGGACTAATAGACCAAGTCCCACACACTGCTAGAAGCCTAAATATTTTTTCAGAGCTAGATGCAGATAAAAATTATTTTTAATTTGCAACCTGGTGGAGGTTAGTATAGATGGACTAATAGACCAAGTCCCACACACTGCTAGAAGCCTAAATATTTTTTCAGAGCTAGATGCAGAAAAAAATTAGATTGAATTTGCAACCTGATGGAGGTCAGTATAGATGGACTAATAGAACAAGTCCCACACACTGCTAGAAGCTGAAATATTTTTTCAGAGCTAGATGCAGAAAAAAATTATATTGAGTTTGCAACCTGATGGAGGTCAGTATAGATGGATTAATAGAACAAGTCCCACACACTGCTACAAGCTGAAATATTTTTTCAGAGCTTGATGCAGAAAAAAATTAGATTGAATTTGCAACCTGATGGAGGTCAGTATAGATGGACTAACAGAAAAAGTCCCACACACTGCTACAAGCTGAAATATTTTTTCAGAGCTAGATGCAGAAAAAAATTATATTGAGTTTGCAACCTGATGGAGGTCAGTATAGATGGATTAATAGAACAAGTCCCACACACTGCTACAAGCTGAAATATTTTTTCAGAGCTTGATGCAGATAAAAATTATTTTTAATTTGCAACCTGGTGGAGGTTAGTATAGATGGACTAATAGACCAAGTCCCACACACTGCTAGAAGCCTAAATATTTTTTCAGAGCTAGATGCAGAAAAAAATTATATTGAATTTTCAACCTGATGGAGGTCAGTATAGATGGGCTAATAGAACAAGTCCCACACACTGCTACAAGCTGAAATATTTTTTCAGAGCTAGATGCTGATAAAAATTATTTTTAATATGCAACCTGGTGGAGGTTAGCATAGATGGACTAATAGACCAAGTCCCACACACTGCTAGAAGCCTAAATATTTTTTCAGAGCTAGATGCAGATAAAAATTATTTTTAATTTGCAACCTGGTGGAGGTTAGTATAGATGGACTAATAGACCAAGTCCCACACACTGCTAGAAGCCTAAATATTTTTTCAGAGCTAGATGCAGAAAAAAATTAGATTGAATTTGCAACCTGATGGAGGTCAGTATAGATGGACTAATAGAACAAGTCCCACACACTGCTAGAAGCTGAAATATTTTTTCAGAGCTAGATGCAGAAAAAAATTATATTGAATTTGCAACCTGATGGAGGTTAGTATAGATGGACTAGTAGAACAAGTGCCACACACTGCTAGAAGCCTAAATATTTTTTCAGAGCTCGATGCAGAAAAATATTATATTGAATTTGCAACCTGGTGGAGGTTAGTATAGATGGACTAATAGAATGATGCTATGCCCAAAAGGTTTTACTTCACTAGGTGCAGTAAAAAAATTTGTATTCTATACACAAGTGGTGTAGCTTGCCACACAGATAGGCTACTCCACTGACTAACACACTCTGCAATAGGCCAAAAAGGATTTACTTTGCTAGATTTAGCCAAATGCTGTGAAAAAAACTTGCACAGCACTATTACAGACCTGCCTTTCAAAAAATGATAGGAATTGATGTAACCTAGCCCTGAAAAGGACTGCAATTACGATTAGTCTTTACTCCCACAACCTTTCTATTTAAGAGCACAGACCTGCCTGATAAAAGTCGTAGGAAATTATGTAACCTAGTCCTTAAAAGGACTGCAATCACAACTCTTCCCTACTCCCAAGCTATCTGTAGATTTGTGCGAAAATTGGCTTGAAATTAACAAAGTATAGCGCACACAGCAACAGCGGTGCCATCTAACACGCAGCTGCAGCAGTGAGAAAATGGTGGCGACGGGGAAAATGGCTGGGTCTTATAGGGCAAGGACATGTGACATACAATGCCAATGACACATGCCCTTGCTTGTGTGAAAAAAAGCAGTTCGCTCCATGTGTGCGCTGCTGATAGGCTGACAGATTGCACCTCCCCACTGTAAATGCGGGAAAGAGAAAAAAAAATGGAGATCTTCATTATTCCTGCAGAGATCCATCCCCTGCCCCTCCCGCCGCCCCGCTGTACACTCAAACTGCGTATTAACATTAATTTTCAGCATTACTGAGAAAAAATCCAGTTATGATTTTGGTGCACGAACAGTTATCGAACATAACCTCGAACAGCCGAATTTTTTTCAAATCATTCGTGTTCGCCGAACGGCTCGAACACCGCCCAAAACAGCTCGAATTTAAGATTGGCGAACAGTTCGAGTCGAACACCGCTCATCTCTAGTCGTGAACCCAGAACTGGGGTGAACTTGCCACAGGCCTCCCCTATTGGCAATCTCACTGCTTGAGGCTCTCTGACTGACTCTCTCTTCAACTGTCTGTAACCCAGAATTGTTTTCTGTAAAAACTCTTCTAAAACCCCTCCCATTTAATGATGTAATCACTGTCTTAACTCTCTAGTGTCTGAGCAGTGTAGTGTAACTAAATCCCTATCTATTGTATGGCTCCCCTTCTAGGCAGACCTCCCGCATCCCAGGAATGGCTTTAGGCAAAGCCTATAGGAGAACCGGAATACAATAACGGCCATAGGGATTACACATAGCAAACATTTCTTTTATCATATAAATAACATGAACACATAACAAATATAAAACAACTTAACAACCCGCTTGTTGCCTCAGTGTCTTTTTTGCCCACCCCCCTCCTACATATGTATTGATCAGACCAGAGGATTTGGGTTCCTAGGGCACTGACCTTACTTTTCTTTGAGACAAATCTGTATTCTGCCGATATATTGCACCTGAATGGAATGCGGCCTGCTGTATGAGAATTCTAGCTCAGGTAGAGGAGTAAACTAAGGCTGAGGGAGGAGAACAAGGCAGAAAATAAAGCGGTGGATAGGTTAGAGAGGAGTCAGACTTGATCTGAGGGTGGAGAAGTGGATTGACAGGGAGGATTATGTTAGTGGATAAGAAGATCCATGTGTATCAAACAGTGAAGGCAAATGTTCCCCTTAAAATGTCAGGAATTAGTATTTCTGAAAGTAAATGTAGGAAAATAGATGAAAGCATAAAGAATATGTTCACAAATGACAAGAGTCTACCAAACAAAATGGGAGCATTTGAGGCCTTGTAACTACTTTAATGTAATTTGTGTTGCCTAAACATTGTTGGACTCTTCACATGATTGAACTGTAAATCATCTTTCAAATTTAAGCTCTTTTGGAAAACGAGGACAAATAGAAAGGGAGAAGGGGTATGTCTCTATGATAAGAATGATATGAAAGCAAGTGTGGCAGAGGCAATGGGGGGAGTGAGATTGTGAGGACAATGAAACCTTGTGGTAAACAAGAAAGGCAAACACTACAAAGATTTTTATTAGTAATCTTTAGACCACCCAACATATCTGAGGTGTTGGAGGGTCAGCTACATAATTACATGGTGTTGGCTAGACAGGCTGATATAATTTTTTGAATTACACACCTGGGGAAATCATGATACAGGATTATTCTCTACTGTCATGTATCATAAATCTGTCTCAGGGAATACCATTCTCAGAGCAGATTCATGTCATCCAATGCATGTTGTAAAAGCCATAGCCATGGATGAATTAACACAAGGCAACAGGAATTATTCTGACATGGGGATGTGGACACAAGAACAAGGTAAAGTAATCAGCAGATTTCAGGAACAAGGTTGCCTAGTTTGGAATGTAAAAAATAGCACTTAAGAACATCAATAATAAACCCAGGGATCATTTGCTTCAAACAATGCACGGAAGGAAGGAGACTTCAGAAGAAGCCCCTATTTGTTTCTTTACACTACATTCTGTGTAGTCCAGACTTTTATGAAATTAAAAGTATTGTTAATCAAAAATCTTTCCATTTTAGATCAGGACAATACTTTAGAAAACATTTTACAGAAGGGAGTATATTTTGCTATGAAAAAGCTGCAACAAGGAAATGTTTGGATCCTGTTTATTAAACAGTACCAGTGTTAATAAGACATGGCTTACAATTACAGGCTGCTATCAATGCGGTCTCTCAATTTTATAAAACCTGAAAATATTTAGTAGTAGCAAATAAATTTCCATCTATTAGTATGGGTATAATATACCCTATAAAATCAGATATCAATTGTAGTTCTACTGTTGTTATATATTTAATTACTGGCATGCAATATAAGGCTAAATATGTTCGGTTCACAAAATGTGACTTAAAAACTCAAAAACTCAATTTAGAACACATTTAATAGATAGATTGAATGAAAATGTTCACAATAAATCTGCGGTATCCAGGCATTGTGCTAAGGAACATCAAGGCAATACATCATCACTACGAGGAATGGGGATAGAAAGAATAAACATGACCAGCAGAGGTAAAACATTTACTTTTAAAGGGGTTCTCCAAGAAATGTAATAAAATAAATAAAATACATAATACACTTTTAAACATTAAACATTTTTCTAAATATCTTTCTTTGCAAAAAGGTATGCTTTATTTAGTACACTGTGCTAGTTAAATAAAGGTGTTCTCTTTAGTCAGGCTCCACTCAGTGTCCTGTCAGGTTGACTGAACAGATGAATGTGCGTTCACAATGTCTGACGGGACACTGCTCTGACCTGACTTCTATCACATGCGTCACGCAGCCGTTTCCTACTCCTACTGCATGTCCTCTGAAATCTATGTATAATTGATGGTAGCTGCCATCTTGGAATTCTGACAGTGTGCACTAGATCACGAATTTCTTTTTTGCTATATAAAGGTATTTAGAAAAATGTTTAATAATTAAATGTGTATTGTTTATTTTATTTATTTATTTTAGTACATTCCTCTGAGAATCCCTTTAAGTAGTGAAGCACATTGGATATGCTGAAATCCAGTGTACCTTATGGTTTTACCCACCCCTTAAGGACAGAGCCACTTTGTAGGTTAATAACCTGGCCTCATTTTTTAAATCTGACCAGCATCACTTCATGAGTAGAGATGAGCGAATATGTTCGAAATACGATCGCAAAAGTTAAATTCTGCATGAATGTGGCACATTCAGATTCGTGATCAGAAAGGCGAGCATTTTTACTTAAATTCGGGAAAATCGACAACGTTCAGCGATTAAGTGTTGGAACATGATTGCGGGACAACTACAGCATTTTTTAACAGTTTGGCTAGCATAGTGCTTGTGTATGATGAGTGGGGGGATGTGATTGATGAGTGGAGGGGCTGGTCAGAGCTCAGAAGAGGTCAGAGCAGCGGCACACTTACAGTCTTTTTTTTTTTTTCCTGTAAATTTAAGTGAGGAAAGCGCGGCTGGCCAATCAGAGCGCAGGAAGCATTCACACTGTCCAGACATAAGGGCTTCTGCCATTGGCTGCTGAAATCACATGTCCTCTCTATATAAAGAGTGGCCATGTTCCCTCAGTGCCATTTTATGCATGTCACTGCCGGTGATAGATGCTGGTGCTCGGTGTGCTCCTCTTTATTGAGAGATATTAGTTAGATAGATGGGTGCTTGTTTGGAAGCCAGATAATGTAGATAAGTCCTCTGCTGTGTACCTGTGAAATTGATCTTGCAGAACTTTTTTTTCTTGCGCAATTACTGAGATTCAAACAGAAACAGCTGGGCCCATGGCATAGAACTGTGTTGTGCACTGCTTGTAATGTGCTGTATGCACCAGTATCCGTTCAATCTATTTTTTCACTTGCTAATGTGATAAAGGAAGCAAGCAAGCCTTTGCAACCCACCTTTTGATTTTGTGGTGTTGAAATTCAGCTGTATGCAGACTCTGCAGAACTTCTGAGTGCAGAGCACCAAAAACTTTTTTTTTTCATTTGCTAATGTGATAGTGCAAGCTATAGTAGCTCAGTTTGTATTTTTGGTGGGTGAAATTCAGCTGTATGCACAGTAAAAAATGTATATTTTTTCTGTTGCTAGCCAGAGTCCACAAAACATTTTTTTGTGTCACAAACGTGATACACTCTGCTAAAAGCCACCTACTACTTTAGTGGCATTGAACTTAAGCTGTTTTCAGAGTAAAAAAAATTGATTTTTTCTGTTGCTAGCCAGAGGGAAAAAAAACTTTTTTTCTGTGACAAACGTAATAGAGTCTGCCATAAGCCACCTAGTACTTTAGAGGCGTTGAACTTAAGCTGTTTTCAGAGTAAAAAAATGTATTTTTTCTGTTGCTAGCCAGACTACAAAAAATATTTTTTTCTGTGACAAACGTGATAGAGTCTGCCATTGGCCAGCTACTTCTCTAGTGGTGTTGAACTTCAGCTGTTTTCAGAGTAAAAAAAAAAAAATTCTGTTGCTAGCCAGACTACAAAAAGTATTTTTATGTGTTGCAAATGTGATACATTCTACTAAAAGCCACCTGCTACTTTAGTGGTGTTGAACTTCAGCTGTTTTCAGAGTAAAAAAATCGATTTTTTTTCTGTTCCTAGCCAGAGTGAAAAAAAAATAATTTTTCTGTGACAAACGTGATAGAGTCTGCTATAAGCCCCCTAGTCCTTTAGTGGCAGTGAAATTCAGTTGTATGCAGAGCTTATGCAGAGAAAAAAAATCTATTTTTTGCTGTGACTAACATGATACAGCAGGCTAGATCTGAGTTTGAAATTTCTTGGAGCATATATTCTATGTTATACAGGCCTCATCCACAGTAAAAAAAAAAACTTTATTCGATTCCTAACGTTCTACAGCAGGGAACATCTCAGTTTGAAATAGTTTGGAGAATATCTCGTATGTTATACAGGCCTCATCCACAATAAAAAAATACTTTTGTTACTAATGTTATACAGCAGGGGACATCTCAGTTTGAAATTGTTTGTAACATATCTCCTATGTTATACAGGCCTCATCCACACTAAAAAAATACTGTCTTCTGTTACTAATATCATACACTAGAGGAGATCTCAGGATGCCAAGAGAGGGTGGTTCACTGCGATCGAGGGGGGTTGGTGATACCAGAAAAGCTGTTAGTGAAGGTGCAAGAGCCGAGGAACAAATGGAAGAGGAAGAGGTGATGGGCGAGCAACAGTCAGAACATGAAGAGGATAATCATCCCCTCTCTGTTTGCATTTGGCGGCAGGACGTGTTTAACAGAGGAAACAAGCATCAGAGTTACCCAGCCACCAACACAGCATGGGCTTGAGCCTCATGGAAGAGCCCGACATATAAGTGCCTTCTTGCTGCACTATCTGCAACATGATCCGCGTATAGTCATGATTCCAAATAGTGCTGACTACTGGATTGCCACTCTATTACATCCACGTTTTAAGAGTAAATTTTGCCAGATGCTTCCCGCCCTGTTAAGGGACCCACGAATGCTGGAGTATCGAAACACGCTTTTACAACAACCTTAAGATAGGCTTTTCCCAAGACAGCAATGAGGTACACAGGGTGCATCGCAGCTCTACACTTCCAACCTCCGGCTTGAAAATTCGTCAACTCCAAAATATTAGCGGCAGCAGTAGTGAAAGTGGCAATTTCTGTGAGTCCTTTCACACATTTTTTAGATCAGCTTGTGCACAGCAGAGTACTAGTCTGACATGTGGTGAACGATTAGAGAAGATGGTGCACTCCTGATCGAGTCTCCATCTGCTGGGTTGGCTGTAAGGGAAATGGTGTCGTTCCAAATTCTACTGTTTCTACTATAGTAAAAATGATGCCACTTCGATGGTGTCTGCCACTAATTTTTGGAAATGTGGAGAATCCTGATTGGGTCTGCATCTACTGGGCTGGTGTCTACTTTGGTGGTGTCAGGCCCTAATATTTTTAATGTAAACACTCCTGGTTGGGTCTCCATTTGCTGGGTTAGCTGTAGTGGAAGAGGTTTTGTTCTCCATTATAATAGTTATACTGTAGTGAAATTAATTTTTTGGTGCAAATATTGTTCTCCACACAGGGGTACACAAACATGATAAAATCAAAATTGGCTTTCAATAAACAACCATCAGCCGCCCATCAATCACATCTGCTGCTTCTTGCTCCTCCTCTGTTACCATGCCAAGTGTAACATCCCTGCCGGCATGCTTGCATAGTGCACCACCTCCCACCATGCAAGACCGCAATCTTACCTGTCAGTCCAGGCTTCACACTTTGCTCCTGTACCTGCTGTGTCCATGTCTCTTGTCTGATTGCTTAGGGCGTCGGCGCGTCTAATTGTACATTCACACTGAAAGTATCAAAACTATGAATTAACACATGTGGAATTATATACTTAACAAAAAAGAGTGAATCAACTGAAAATATGTCTTATATTCTAGGTTCTTCAAAGTAGCCACCTTTTGCTTTGATGACTGCTTTGCACACTCTTGGCATTCTCTTGATGAGCTTCAAGATGTAGTCACTGGAAATGGTTTTCACTTCACAGGTGTGCCCTGTCTGGTTTAATAAGTGGGATTTCTTGCCTTATAAATGGGGCTGGGACCATCAGTTGTGTTGTGCAGAAGTCAGGTGGATACACTGCTGATAGTCCTACTGAATAGACTGTTAGAATTTGTATTATGGCAAGAAAAAAGCAGCTAAGTAAAGAAAAACAAGTGGCCATCATTACTTTAAGAAATGAGGATCAGTCAGAACGATAAATTTGGCAAACTTTGAATGTGTCCCCAAGTGCAGTTGCAAAAACCATCAAGCGCTACACAGAAACTGGCTCGCATGAGGACCGCCCCAGGAAAGGAAGACCAAGAGTCACCTCTGCTTCTGAGGATAAGTTTATCCGAGTCAGCAGCCTCAGAAATCGCAGGTTAACAGCAGCTCAGATTAGAGACCAGGTCAATGCCACACAGAGTTCTAGCAGCAGACACATCTCTACAACAACTGTTAAGAGGAGACTTTGTGCAGCAGGCCTTCATGGTAAAATAGCTGCTAGGAAACCACTGCTAAGGACAGGCAACAAGCAGAAGAGACTTGTTTGGCTAAAGAACACAAGGAATGGACATTAGACCAGTGGAAATCTTTGCTTTGGTCTGATGAGTCCAAATTTGAAATCTTTGGTTCCAACCACCGTGTCTTTGTGCGACACAGAAAAGGTGAACGGATGGACTCTACATGCCTGGTTCCCACCGTGAAGCATGGAAGATGAGGTGTGATGGTGTGGGGGTGCTTTGCTGGTGACACTGTTGGGGATTTATTCAAATTTGAAGGCATACTGAGGCAGCATGGCTACCCCAGCATCTTGCAGCGGCATGCTATTCCATCTGGTTTGCATTTAGTTGGACCATCATTTATTTTTTAACAGGACAATGACCCCAAACACACCTCCAGGCTTTTTAAGGGCTATTTGATCAAGAAGGAGAGTGATGGGGTGCTACGCCAGGTGACCTGGCCTCAACAGTCACCAGACCTGAACCCAATCGAGATGGTTTGAGGTGAGCTGGACCGCAGAGTGAAGGCAAAAGGGCCAACAAGTGCTAAGCATCTCTGGGAACTCCTTCAAGATTGTTGGAAGACCAACAATCAAGAGAATGCCAAAAGTGTGCAAAGCAGTCATCAAAGTAAAAGGTGGCTACTTTGAAGAACCTAGAATATAAGACATATTTTCAGTTGTTTCACACTTTTTTGTTAAGTATATAATTCCACATGTGTTAATTCACAGTTTTGATGCCTTCAGTGTGAATGTACAATTTTCAAAGTCATGAAAATACAGAAAAATCTTTAAATGAGAAGGTGTGTCCCAACTTTTGGTCTGCACTGTAATCGAAATTGGTTTTCTTAGAACCGTGGTATATAAATTAGGCTATATTTGTTCTTTAAATCTTTGTTGCTGATATTGTTCTCCATACAGGGGTACACATTAGTAATAAGAGAGCACTAACTGTGCTCAACTTAGTGGTTCAGTGGTTTCACAAAACCTACCCAGATCTGCCAGAGCTGCTTGTGAAAGTACAATGCTGCCAGCTCACCGAATGTTGTGCAATGTCATCACACGTTGGCAATCAACGTTGCAGATGTTGGGAAGGATTTGTGAGCAGCAGATTGCAGTTGTTGAGTACCAGCTTCAACACGCCCATTGGAGTTCAGGTCAGCCTCCGCATATAAGAGCTGTTGAGTGGGCATGGATGTCTGACATCTGTGCCGTCCTCCAAAACTTTGAGGACTCCACCAAGATGATGAGCGGCAATGATGCCATAATTCGCGTTACCATCACGCTTCTCTGTCTACTGAAACGCTCGCTGCTCACAGTTAAAGAGGAGGCATTGTAGGCGGAGCAAGGAATTATACAGTCCAGTCTCATCTCATCTCAATGCTGATTGGGTGATAATGAGGAGGAGGATGAGAAGGAGGACATGGACAGTTGTTCTCTTGGTGAGGACAGGGAAGTCTTGGCTGTCTTGGAAGTCTTGATACCCCTCTTTCGGAAAGCTGTATGAGTTTCGCTTAATGATCACTTTGAGTGGCCGAAAGCGTCGCTTTGCTTATGCAAATTATTTATCAATACGCATTGCAGATCAGGCTATTGCCCAACTCTGTAGTCATGAAATTAAAGGCGCAAGGAAATATCTTTGTGTGTCAAAGCACAACCGGGAAGTGTGAGCTGATGTTGGAGGGGCTGTCATTGCTTATGGAACAAGCTGCATTTGGACTTTCCTGAGAGAAATCACAGCCGGAATAGATACGGTTTTCCTCTATACCATTACTTTCACTGAGTTACAACTGAGGTGAAATACATCTGTCACCGAGAAGCAGTGTAAGACTAAAGAACATTGGGCCCACCAGAGGATTTGATTCTGGGGGCCCATCTTTCTCCCCCGCTCAAGAGCCCCATAGCAGCTGCAAGGTTTGCACTATGATCTTTCCTGAAGAAGAAGCCAGGGCCTATCTGGCGAGTCTCCGGTTTTCTGGTGGGCCCATCCAACCCTGCCGAGAAGCAGTATTGGCTAAGAAAAAGTCTGTGTGAAGGTTCCTGGACACTCTATGGCTGCTTTTTTTACTGTGGACTGGCTCCAGTAATCTATAAGATTGCAATCTATAAGATCCCTTCACTGGCTCCCAATTGCCCAGCGTATCCAGTTCAAACTAGTAATACTGACCTACAAAGCCATCCATAATTTTTTTTTCTGTACATCTCTGAACTAATCTCCTGATATATTCCCTTACGTAATCTCCGGTCCTCCCCAAACCTCCTTCTCAACTCCACACTTATTTGTTCCTCACCCAATTGCTTCCAAGACTTCTACCAAATATCCCCCATCTTCTAGAATTCTGTGCCTCTTAGCCAGCACATTCAGATCCTTCAGAAAGAACCTGAAAACTCATCTCTTCAAGACTGACTTCAGCCTGTCATTGCCTCGCTGCCACCTCAACACCACAGGAGCTAATACAACTCCACAACCTACTGTCTCCTTTCCCACCATCCTGTAGAATGTAGGGCCGCAAGTGCATGGTCTATAAGACTTAAAATGCAATATGGCACCTTGGAAAAGCCCAGTTATGTTCTCCCTCTGATATCAAACAATAACAAACAGGTCATTCTGGAGAAATTTGCACCTACTGCTACTCAGTGTCTTCAGCTCCTTTGTGAGAAACTAATGTTTGGGCAGCCAGTCTACCAAATAAAATTCCTGAGGTATGGAAATTGTGGATGGCTTCACTTCTGGTTGCTGATACTGGGTGCAAATAACAAACTATGGCATGCCATTCACTGGATATTCCTGGTTGGTTGGAGACAAGCTCATTTCCACTGAAAAGTACCAGCAAGTTAAGGAGATGGTGGCCTCTATCATCATAAATGAGTTTGCTCGTTGTCTAGTAGTCTGTTTTTTTACAAAAGATCCTGTTCATTTTTTAGTTTTAAGTGAGCACACAAAGACCGTGGATTCTGCAGCAGCTCAACCAGGACGGGATAGTGGCGAAGAAATTGCTGTACCATCAGGTTGAGAATGCGAGCCATGCAAGGCACGTGTGTGAAGTTGCCTCGGCATATAGCCGCCACCAGGTTTGCAATGTTATCACACATGGCCTTCCCTTGCTCCAGGTTCAGTGGAGACAGGCATTGCTCAAACTGGGCCTGGAGAGCTGTCCACAACTCTTCAACTGTATGACTGTGATCTCCAAGGCATATTAATTTTAACACTGCCTGATTGCGGTGAGCCCTGACTGCGCAGTACTGAGGTGGGGGAGATTCTCTCTGCACTGTTGGAATGTGTGTCTCATTAAGGCAGAGGTGGAGACCCTATAGGAGGTGGAAGAGGCATAAGCACTGGAGGAAGTGTTAGATACAGAGGTTTGTCCTGCAAACCTTGGGGATTCCAACACTTGCTGTCTAGTGACACCTTGGTGTCTAGTTGTTTAGTTCTCCATCCCCTGGTGTGTAGTAGTTTATTTCTCCAACCCTACATCTTTAGTGGGTTAGTTTTTCAACCCCTGTTGTCTTATTAGTTTAGTTCTCCAACCCCTGTTTTCTATTAGTTTAGTTCTCCATGTTCTGGTGTGTATTTGTTTCATTCTCCAACATTAGCTGTTTAGTAGTTTGGTTTTCCAAACATTGTTTTATATTAGTTTAGTTCTCCATGTTCTGGTGTGTATTTATTTCGTTCTCCAACCCATCCATGCCCACCCCCAGGGGTTAACCTCTGGTGATGAGGGTTTGGATTCTTCTCAAGCCCTACTTTGTCTGGGCCCAAATCAAAAAAAATTTTGGGCATCGCTGCACATGATTTCCCCCTCTTGAGTTTGTGAAGCTTTGGATCAGACCTCTGATGCCCAGGAATAGAATGTGTGAACAGCTCTGCAGAACCGCCCATCTGTGCTTCCCTACAGTCAGTTGTGCAGTTGGAGAGTTGTGAAGCAGGTGAAAACAAGGGTAATTGGGGTGCCATCTCTGAGGACTATACTGTGTGTGATGTTAAGGGGGAGGAAGAGGAGCAGAGGCCACTTGATGCAGCTCTTGTCATCAACTGGAGCACATTTTCTTCTTGCCCCTCATCTACAAGGCATACTGCTGTGTAACTGCGAAAGAAAGGGCGTGGAGTCCAGTAACAGAAGTTTTCAAAATGCTCACTGCAGCAAAACAAACCTATTTCTCATCTCTCATATCATACGTGTCTCACAACCCTAAACAGCTATTCAGTACTTTCAAGTCCCTTCTCTGTCCACCAAATCCCCCTCCCTCTCCTCTCCTCTCATCTCAGCTGAAGACTTTGCCTCATTCTTCAAGCAGTAGATTGACAGCGTAAGGCAAAGCTTTTGCTTAAAGTCCCAACAGCCCCTCCTCATAAATACTCAACTCTCCTCCTCCAAAATAAGCTTCTCCGCCAACACAGAAGATCATGTTTGCTCTCCAAATCACATCTCACCACCTGTGAACTTGTCCCAATACCATCCCACTTCATTCCAAACCATACCACAGTCTTCATCCAAAGCCTAGCCGTCTTCTTCAACCTGTCACTAACAAATGATTTCTTCTCCTCAAGATTCATACATACCTCAATCACAACCATCCTACAAAAGCCCTCCCTTGACCCATCCTATGTCTAGCTATCGCCCCATCTCACTTCTCTATGCCTCCAAAATACTAAATCAGCACGTTCATTTTGAACTGTCCTCCCACCTCTCCTCCTGCTCCCTCTTTGACCGCTTACAATCTGGCTTCTGACCGCACCATTCCACTGAAACTGCCCTGACTAAATTTACCAACGACGTACTAACTGCCAAATCCAAGCAAGACTACTCTGTCCTCCTCCTCCTAGACCTGTCATTTGCCTTTGACACAGCAGACCATTCGCTCTTACTACAGACTCCCATCTCTTGGCATCACAGACTTGGCCCTGTCTTGGATCTTTTCATACCTAACTGACAGGACACTCAGGGTCTCCCACTCACACACCACCTCCTCATCTCACTCCCTATGTGTCAGTGTCCCCCAAGGTTCAGTTCAAGGACCCCTGCTCTTCTCCATCTACACCATCAACCTGGTACAGCTCATAGAATCATGGTTTCCAGTATCACCTCAATGCTGATGACACACAGATCTACCTCTCTGGGCCTGATATCACCTCCTTACTAGTGATGAGCAAGCACTAAAATGCTCGGGTACTCGTTGCTCGGGTCGAGCAAATTGGAATACTCGGGTGCTCGACCCGAGCAATGAGCCCAATGAAAGTCTATGGGAAACTCGAGCATTTTTCAGGCGGTTCCCCCCGGGGGTCTGCAGAGGGCCTAAAAACTGCCCAAATCGGTGGGAAAAGTGCTCAAATGACATAAGGACAGCATGGGGAAGACCCCTGGAAGCATTTCTGACTCCCAGGTCACTTCTGTCAACAACGTTGTCAGAGGTATTATGCCACTTTTATGTACTCACAATAAAACATAACAAAACGAAACCAAAATGGATTTTCCTGCAAAATATGTTATGGAACATCCTTTCCATGACATGTACAATGTATATAAAGCAAAATAGATAAACAAAAATACTCCTCCACACCTTGGGCTATGTTCACACGTAGCGTTTTTGATGCGTTTTTGCACTTTTGCATTGCTTTCAACCAAGACAAATGCATTCACCAGGAAATTTCATTTTAACATTTTACAACCTTATCTGGCCATGTGGTGTGCGACAAATCATCAGACACATGCATACAGTGCTGAAAAGTCATGGGAACAGCATGGGGAAGACCTCTGGAAGCACCTCTGACTCCGAGGTCACAGCCTAAAAATGTGCCCATCATAAGTGATCCTTGGCGCATGCGAAGATGCCTTGCGCCATGAACCTGTCCTTGCAACAATCACTGTCCACATCCTTGTCCCACTGCAGCGTTCAGTTGCCCCTACCCCATTCCTTGGAATGCAAGCGCAAGTATGCAGGCAGCCAGCCACCCACCCACAAGCTACAATACTATAATGCCAAATTTTTGACAGTTGCTTGCAATTGAAATGTAGCCCTTTAGGCTCGTGGAGGCGGAAGCTTTTCATAACCTCATAATCTCAACCTTCCCCCACACTTTTCTTAGCCAGGGCTGCTCTTCGGCAGGGTTGGACGGGCCCACCAGAGAACTGGAGACTCCTCCGGTGGGCCCTGGCTTCTCCTTCAGGAGAGTTCATAGTGCCGAGGTGAGGCCATGATGATGTTAGAGGCCACCATCTGCTTAGTTTTCTGTTATTTGGAATGCAAGTGCAAGTGTGCAGCCAGCCACCCACCCACAGGCCGCAACACTAAACTGCCAGATTTCTGGGCAGCTTTTTGCACTTGAAATATGGCCTTTTAAGCTCTTGGAGTTGGAAGCTTTTCACAACCTCATGCCAGTGGTGGCCGGGTGTCCATACTCGGTCCCCAGCCGCCACTATATTTCCCAGTATCGCCTCCGCCTTCCACAAGCACAGGTCCCACAACATTACCCATGCCTTCCCCAGTGCACTTACTGGGAAGGACCGCCTAACCACAAACACGTGGACAGGTGAATGTGGCCAGGGTTGGTACGGAGCCATTCCACAACTTTTTTTGCTGACAGTTGTATTTAGCTCAGTCAAAGGACTGGCATAGAGGGAAACCCTATCTACCCTGCGTGTCATTTCTCACAGGAAGTCCTGTAAAGCTGCTTTCACTTGAAATGTGGCCTTTTAGGCTCATGGAGGCGGAAGCTTTTCACAACCACATGCCTTATGCCTCGTGTCCATACTCGGTCCCCAGCTGTCACTATTTCTCCCGGTGTTGTCTCCGTCTTCTACAAGCGTGGGTTCCTGAACATTACTGCTGGTACTTTTCTGGGGGTATTTGCTTGCCTCCTACCAGCCTGGAATATTTCCAGCAAACTATGGTACGACACCATGGTATTAGCACTGCCCCCAGTACCAGTAGCGAAGCCATCCCCAATTTCCTTCTCAGGAATTTTATTTGGTAGACTGAGTGGCTGCCCAAATACATTTTCTCACAAAGGAGCTGAAGATAGAGTGGCAGAAGGTGCAAGTTTCTCCAGCCTGTTAGATATTAGAGGGTGAACGGCTGCACATTGGATCAGTGGTTAGCACTGAAGACTTGCAGCGCTGGGATCCTGGGTTCAAATCCCAGCAAGGACATCTGCAAGGACTTTGTATGTTCTCCCCGTGTTTGCGTGTGTTTCCTCCTCAGTAAAAAAGCAGCCATAGAGTATCTGGGAACCTTTCCACACACTTTTCTTAGCCAGGACTGCTTCTCAGCAGGGTTGCACGGTCCCACCAGAGAATCCTCTGGTGTGCCTTGGCTTCTACCTCAGGAGAGTTCATGATAGCACTAATTTTGCAGCTGCTATGGGGCTCTCGAGCGGGGGAGAAAGGTTAGCCCTCAGAATCAAATCCTCTGGTGGGCACAATGTTTTTCAATCTGAAACAGCTTCTCAGTGGGAGTTGTATTTCACCACAGCCATATTCTTTAGCTCGGTGAAAGGACTGGCATAGAGGGAAACCGTATCTACCCCGGCTGTCATTTCTCCGTCACCAGGTTCCGCACATTGTCACACATGACCATGTCTGGCTGTATGTTCAGCGGAGAAAGCCACAGATCAGGCTGCTGTGTTAAAGCTTTCAACAACTCTGCAGCGCTGGGCGGTTTGTCAATTAAGCATTAAGCATGTTATCTTCAGCACAGACTGTTGCCGCTTGGCCAAGGCAGTGCTGCAGTGCTGTCAGCTTGTGACTGATGTGGTCATTTCGGAGATGGAGGAGGAGGTGCATGAGCTGAACAATGAGATTACATTGAGGTTAAATTGGCGATGCTGTTTTTTATACTAAAAAAATTTCCTATTGTTTTGTTTTTATTATGTTTTTTTTAAGACAAATGCATTCACCGGGAAATGTCATTTTAACATTTTACAACCTTATCTGGCAATGTGGTGTGTGACACATCATCACACACATCCTGTTTTATTTATGATGGAGGGACTCTGAAAGTCATAAAGCCTATTTTTATAGGGACTAGTGTTGAGTGAGCATGCTCGACACTGCTCGGTACTCGCCCGAGCATCACGCTACTCGGGATGTTCGGCGAGCACCGAGCATTTCCGGGTTACTCGGGCGGGAGCTCAGGTCTCCGCTCTGCATGTTTAGCGCTCTTTAAAGAGCCAATGAACATGCAGGGATTGCCAGCCAGTCACTGTAATGCTGCAGCCATGTTGTTTGTGGGCATTACAGTGGTTGGCTCGCCGAACAGCGTCACCTTGAGTATTTAAAACCGGGCTCCGCCATCTTGGACACAGTCGCTCCGGATCAGACAGTGTAGGGACAGCGCTGCTGATTTAGGGAGAGATATATCCTGCAAAATAGTTAGTGTAGGGTCTGTAAAGGCTGCCAGATCAAACAAACAGTCCTTCTCTGGACTAATATCCATCCCAGATATCAAGCAGGCAGGCAGGCAGGCTGTATAAGAGACACAGTGGTTATACCAGCAAATGCTGCATTACAGTCCTGTGTGCTCCTGTTGCTGAAATTGCTGGACTTAGCTCCAGGTCTCGGAGGCCAGGAAAAATCCTTTTTTTTTTCATCTAAATCTTCTTTTTTTTTCCTCCTTCACACTGTACAAATACCCGTCTTATTAACCTTTTGGTGTCCCCTCCCCCCCACCCCCAAAAAAAGTGTGTCTCTGAATTTTCAGACACAAATATATCTGTTGAAAATAGTGTGGTGTAGGTCAGAGAAATAGAAGTGTGGTTTTGCAGTTCCATGGGCCATTTGTATCTTAAAATAACTGATTGAGTGTGTCTCTTACTGTTCAGCCGCAAATATATATATTTAAAAAAGTCTGGTATACACCAGTAAATTATAACTGTGGTTTTGCTGTTCCATGGTAAAAATATCTATTATCCTGTTTTTGGCATTTTTTGCCGTAAAAAAAGATAATAGTGTCTCCCTGATTTTTCAGACACAAATATATCTGTTGAAAATAGTCTGGTGTAGGCCAGAGAGACAGAAGTGTGCTTTTGCTGTTCCACGGTAAAAAATCTCTATTATCCTGCTTTTGCCATTTTTTGCCGTAAAAAAAAAGTAATACTGTCTCCCTGATTTTTCAGACACAAATATATCTGTTGAAAATAGTCTGGTATAGGCCCGAGAGATACAAGTGTGGTTTTGCACTTCCACGGTTCAAACCTCTGTTTTATCCACTTTTGGGCCATTTGTATCTAAAAACAACAGTTTGAGTGTGTCGCTCACTGTTCAGTCGCAAATATATATATTTAAAAAAGTCTGGTATACACCAGTAAATTATAACTGTGGTTTTGCTGTTCCATGGTAAAAAATCTCTATTATCCTGTTTTTGGCATTTTTTGATGTAAAAAAAAAAAATAATAGTGTCTCCCTGATTTTTCAGACACAAATATATCTGCTGAAAATAGTCTGGTGTAGGCCCGAGAAATACAAATGTGTGGTTTTGCAGTTCCACGGGTCAAATCTCTGTATTATCCTGCTTTTGTCATTTTTTGCTGTACAAAATAAATAATTGTATCTCCTGATTGCTCAGACATAAATATATCTGTTGAAAATAGTCTGGTGTAGGCCCCAGAAATACAAGTGTGATTTTGCAGTTCCACGGGTCAAATCTCTGTATTATCCTGCTTTTGGCATTTTTTGCCATAAAAAATAAATAATAGTGTCTCCTGATTGTTCAGACACAGATATATCTGTTTAAAATAGTCTGGTGTAGGCCCAAGAAATACAAGTGTGGCTTTGCAGTTCCATGGTTCAAACCTCTGTATTATCCACTTTTGGGCCATTTGTATCTAAAAAAAAACAGTTTAATTGTGTCGCTCACTGTTCAGCCGCAAATATATATATTTAAAAAAGTCTGGTATACACCAGTCAATTATAACTGTGGTTTTGCTGTTCCATGGTAAAAAATCTCTATTATCCTGCTTTTGGCATTTTTTGCTGTAAAAAATAAATAATAGTGTCTCCTGATTGCTCAGACACAAATATATCTGTTGAAAATAGTCTGGTGTAGGCTCGAGAAATACAAGTGTGGTTTTGCAGTTCCACGGTTCAAACCTTTGTATTATCCACTGTTGGGCCATTTGTATCTAAAAAAAAACAGTTTAATTGTGTCGCTCACTGTTCAGTCGCAAATATATATATTTAAAAAAGTCAGGTATACACCAGTCAATTATAACTGTGGTTTTGCTGTTCCATGGTAAAAAATCTCTATTATCCTGCTTTTGGCATTTTTTGCTGTAAAAAATAAATAATAGTGTCTCCTGAATGCTCAGACACAAATATATCTGTTGAAAATAGTCTGGTGTAGGCTCGAGAAATACAAGTGTGGTTTTGCAGTTCCACGGTTCAAACCTTTGTATTATCCACTTTTGGGCCATTTGTATCTAAAAAAAAACAGTTTGAGTGTGTCGCTCACTGTCCAACCGCAAATATATATATTTAAAAAAGTCTGGTATACACCAGTAAATTATAACTGTGGTTTTGCTGTTCCACGGTAAGAAATCTCTATTATTCAGCTTTTGGTATTTTTTCCGTAAAGAAAAACAGTAATAGTTTCTCCCTGATTGTTCTGATTGTTTAAAAGAGCAGGGTGTAGGCCAGAGAAATAGAACTGCGGTTTTCCTCTTCGACGGTTCTAATCTACTTTTTATCACCCTTTTTCCATTGATAGTGCGAGTGTAAGCTATTTTACTTCCTTTACAATGGGTAAGGCGCGTGGCAAGGGACGTGGAAGTGGACGTTCTGGTGATGGTGCGTGCAGAGGACGGGGCCGCGGCCAATGTGAAAATGTGCCACAACCAACAGCCACATCTTCTCGCTCCCACTTCTTGACCGAATTACTAAGGAAGCACAGAATAACACTAGTATTGCGAACTGATCAGTATGAACAGGTTATTAATTGGATAGCAGATAATACTTCCAGTTGCCTGGGCACCACCACCTCTGGCCTATCTTCCACACGGTCGACTCTTAGTTGCCGTGAGTCTCGACGTCATACTCCTCCTCACCCTGATGCTTCTTCCTCCCAAAATGCTGAGTGTCGTCAGACAGCAAGTGATCCCACACTTGGACACTCTGAAGTGCTGTTTACTGGTCCATTTCCAGATTTGTGCCCCTCTCCTGCTCCGCTTGAAGTGGTGGAAGAGGAGATCCCATGTAGCGATGCCCAAATATTTGAACAGCCACGGCCACAGGAAGTCGACGCTGGCAATTTGTCACAAGAGGTGGACGATGACGAGACACAATTGCCAGGAAGTGAGGAGGAGGATCGTGGTGCGCAATTGGAAGAGGAGGAGGTGGTGGATGATCTAGTAACTGACCCAACGTGGCAGGAGGACATGCAGAGTGAGGCCAGCAGCACACAGGGGGAGGGAGGCAGAGTACCCCAACAGGCAGGAAGAAGCAGTATGGTGGCCGCAGACAGAAGGCTGCAACCGTTCCGTGTAAGACCAATATGAGGGACATTGCCAGTGCAACCGGTAGGTCTTCCAGAGTCTGTAATTTTTTTAAAGACTCTGCTGATAACCCCAAAAAGGCCATTTGTACCACCTGCCATGCCAGCATCAGCAGGGGTGACAAAAATACCAGCCTGACCACCACCAGCATGATCAGGCACATGGCAACAAAGCACCCGACTTTGTGGGGCGAACCCCAGGATCCACAACCAGCGTCAGTGGGTGTCACCACTGCTTCTTCCGCTGTTGTGCGTGCAATAGAACCCCCTGTTGTGTGTGCAAGGCAATCCCCTGTCCATACTGCATGCAAAGATGCCCCCTCCTCTCGGTCTTCACTTGTTATGGCAGTTTCTCAAGAAACAGCATCAACGTCCACGTCCACGTCCCACCGCAGCATTGAATTGTCCATATCCCAGACCTTTGAACGAAAGCGGAAATTCGCAGCTAACGCCCCACAGGCCACAGTCCTAAATGCGCACATTTCACGACTGCTTGCATTGGAAATGCTGCCTTTTAGGCTGGTGGAGACGGAATCCTTCCGCAACCTTATGGCTGTGGCCGTCCCTCGATACTCGGTCCCCAGCCGACACTATTTTGCCCGGTGTGCCATCCCCGCACTACACAAGCACGTGTCCCAAAACATCTGCCGTGCCCTCAACAACGCAGTTACTGGTAGAGTCCACCTTACAACGGACACGTGGACAAGTGCTTGTGGCCAGGGATGGTACATCTCCCTGACGGCACACTGGGTAAACATAGTGGAAGCCGGGACCCAGTCAGACCTTGGGACGGAACACATCCTCCCCCTCCTCCTCCTCATGTTCAGCCTCCATCTCAGATATCAACACATCAGTTACAAGCTGGAAGCACTGCAGTACTGCCTCCGCCAAGCGGCAACAGGCTGTGCTGAAACTCCAAAGCTTAGGTGAGAAACCTCACACGCTTGTGAGTTGTGGACAGCTGTGAAAGAGCAGGCAGATCTGTTGCTGAGACCTCTGAACCTAAATCCAGGCATGGTCGTGTGTGACAATGGCCGTAACCTGGTGGCGGCTCTGAGGCGAGGCGAGATCACACATGTACCATGCCTGGCTCATGTGCTTAACCTCGTGGTTCAGCGGTTTCTTAAATCGTACCCCGAGTTTCCAGATCTGCTCGTCAAAGTACGCCGCCTGTCAGCTCATTTTCGCAAGTCTGCAACAGCTTCCGCCACCCTTGCTGTGTTGCAGCAGCGTTTGCAGCTTCCGTCACACCGACTGGTGTGTGATGTCCCCACATGTTGGAACTCTACCCTCCACATGTTGCAAAGGATTTGTGAGCAGAAGAGAACAGTTGTGGAGTACCAGCTGAAGCAAGGCCGTCGATATTCCGGTCAGACTCTACACATAAGACCTCAGGAGTGGACCTGGATGATTGACATCTGTACCATCTTGACAAACTTTGAGGAGTCCACGTAGATGGTGAGTGGCGATGACGCCATCATTAGCGTCAGCATTCCACTTGTCTGTCTTTTGCAACGCTCTCTGCAGAGAATTAAAGAGGAGGCATTGCAGCCAGAGTATGATGAGATAGATCAAGAAGCCGTAGCGGTCGATTACACACAGCCCAACCTCATCTCATCCCAACGTGCATTGGGGGACAATGAGGGAGAGGAGGAGGAGGAATAACAGGAGCTTGTATCATGCGCTGTAGATGGTAGTACCTGTACAACTGTCATACCCTCTGTTCAGCGTGGGTGGCCTGAGGACAGGGGGGAGGAGGAGGAGGAGGAGAGCATGGTCAGTCGTCATCTTGGTGAGGACACGGAAGTCTTGCCTGCTACCAGTCTGGCAAGCATGGCTGACTTTATGTTACGCTGCCTTAACCGTGAACCTCGCATTGTCAAAATGTTGGGTGACAGTCATTACTGGTTTGTGACACTTTTAGACCCCCGCTACAAGGAGAACTTTCTCTATCTTATTCCTGAGGTGGAGAGGTCTACAAAAATGGGGCAGTACCAGAAGGCCCTTGCTGCAGAACTGTTAAAAAAGTTCCCATCTGAACACGCTAGCGGCAGAGGTCACAGTTCGTTGAGCAACCAAGGCGTACAAGCGAGAGAGAGGCAACTTCAATCCAGCAGAGGCAGGGGAACACTGTCAACGTTCTGGGACAGTTTTCTGAGACTCGCCCAGCTTACAGGCCCTGAGGCACGAGGTACTCTCACAAGGAGTGGAAAGTTTCAAAAGATGGTGATCCCTCTGTGCCTTTTAATTACTGGGTATCCAAGCTGGACACTTGGAATGAACTGGCTCTGTACGCCTTGGTGGTCCTGGCCTGCCCTGCCGCTAGCGTGTTATCGGAGCGTGTTTTTAGTGCCGCTGGGGGAATTATAACTGATAAGCGCACTCGCCTGTCAACTGACAATGCTGACAAGCTGACCCTTATCAAAATGAACAAGGGCTGGATTGGGCCAGACTTCTCATCACCACCAAATGACAGCAGAGTAACATAAAGTCAAATCCACTGTGTTTTTTCGGGAGGTGTATTCACACGCACCGCTTCACACCCACACATTGGTATACGCTTCCTCATTTCGGCGGTTTTATGTTCTTCTCCTTATCCTCAGCCTCCACCACCAATATACCACCAGGGTGACCGTGGTCTGTGTTGCCATTATTGAAAGTTCCTCTGTCCTTATTGTCAGCTTTTGCTTGGAAGGCATAAGCAAAGACTGTGGGAGACCCACTCCCCAATAATGGGAATAATATTTTTAAGATGCTGTACTGTATGGCTCTTGTAAGAAGCATTGCAAGTTCCTCCATCCAAATTTTTGGCAGCTTTTGCTTGGAAAGCATAAGCAAATACTATGGAGACCCAATCCCCAGTCATGGGAATGATGTTTGTAATATGCTGTACTGCATGGCTCTTGTAAGGGGCATTGCAAGTTCCTGGGTCCTAATTTTTGGCAGCTTTTGCTTGGAAGGCATAAGCAAATACTATGGGAGATCCACTCCCCAATCATGGGAATAATGTTTGTAATATGCTGTACTGCATGGCTATTGTAAGGGGCATTGCAAGTTCCTCCATCCTAATTTTTGCCAGCTTTTGCTTGGAAGGCATAAGCAAATACTATGGGAGACGCACTCCCCTATCATGGGAATAATGTTTGTAATATGCTGTACTGCATGGCTCCTGTAAGGGGCATTGCAAGTTCCTCCGTCCTAATTTTTGGCAGCTTTTGCTTGGAAGGCATAAGCAAATACTATGGGAGACACACTCCCCAATAATGGGAATAATGTTTTTAAGATGCTGTACTGTATGGCTCTTGAAAGGGGCATTGAAAGTTCCTCCATCCTAATTTTTGGAAGATTTTGCTTGGAAGGCATAGGCAAAGACTCTTTTCCGAGGGGCATTATAAGCGTCTTGTTAAGCTACTGGGACCTCCACGTCTCTTCTGAGGGGCATTAAAAGCGTCTTGTTAAGCTACTGGGACCTCCACGTCTCTTCTGAGGGGCATTAAAAGCATCTTGTTAAGCTTCTGGGACCTTCACCACTTTTCCGAGGGACATTAAAAGCATCTTGTTAAGCTACTGGTACCTACACGTCTCTTTTGAGGGGCATTAAAAGCGTCTTGTTAAGCTACTGGGACCTCCACGTCTCTTCTGAGGGGCATTAAAAGCGTCTTGTAAGCTACTGGGACCTCCACGTCTCTTGTGAGGGGCATTAAAAGCATCTTGTTAAGCTACTGGGACCTCCACCACTTTTCCGAGGGGCATTAAAACCGTCTTGTTACGCTACTGGGACCTCCACGTCACTTCTGAGGGGCATTTAAAGCGTCTTGTTAAGCTACTGGGACATCCACGTCTCTTCTGAGGGGCATTAAAAGTGTCTTGTTAAGCTACTGGGACCTCCACGTCTCTTCTGAGGGGCATTAAAACCGTCTTGTTAAGCTACTGGGATTCTCCACGTCTCTTCTGAGGGGCATTAAAAGCGTCTTGTTAAGCTACTGGCACCTCCACTTCTCTTCTGAGGGGCATTAAAAGGATCTTGTTAAGATACTGGGACCTCCACGTCTCTTCTGAGAGGCATTAAAAGTGTCTTGTTAAGCTACTGGGACCTCCACGTCTCTTCTGAGGGGCATTAAAGTGTCTTGTAAAGCTAGTGGGACCTCCACATTTCTTCTGAGGGTGTATTAAAAGCGTCTTGTTAAGCTACTGGGACCTCCACCACTTTTCCGAGGGGCATTAAAAGCGTCTTGTTAAGCTAATGGGACCTCCACGTCTCTTCTGAGGGGAATTAAAAGCATCTTGTTTAGCTACTGGGACCTCCACGACTTTTCCGAGGGGCATTAAAAGCGTCTTGTTAAGCTACTGGGACTTCCACGTCTCTTCTGACGGGTATTATAAGCATCTTGTTAAGCTACTTGGACCTCCACGTCTCTTTTGAGGGGCATTAAAAGTGTCTTGTTAAGCTACTGGGTCCTCCACGTCTCTTCTGAGGGGCATTAAAAGCGTCGTGTTAAGCTAATGGGACCTCCACGTCTCTTCTGAGGGGCATTGAAAGCATCTTGTTAAGCTACTGGGACCTTCACGTCTCTTCTGAGGGGCATTAAAAGCGTCTTGTTAAGTTACTGGGACCTCCACCACTTTTCCGAGGGGCATTAAAACCGTCTTGTTAAGCTACTGGGACCTCCACAACTCTTCTGAGTGGAATTATAAGCGTCTTGTTAAGCTACTGGGACCTCATCGTCTCTTCTGAGGGGCTTTAAAACCGTCTTGTTAAGCTACAGGGATCCTCCACGTCTCTTCTGAGGGCATTAAAAGCGTCTTATTAAGCTACTGGGACCTCCACAACTTTTCCGAGGGGCATTCAAAGTATCTTGATAAGCTACAGGGACCTCCACGTCTCTTCTGAGGGGCATTATAAGCATCTTGTTAAGCTACTGGGACCTCCACGTCTTTTCTGAGGGGCATTAAAACTGTCTTGTTAAGCTACTGGGACCTCCACGTCTCTTCTGAGGGGCATTAAAAGCATCTTTTTAAGCTACTGGGACCTCCACCACTTTTCCGAGTGGCATTAAAAGTGTCTTGTTAAGCTACTGGGACCTCCACATCTCTTCTGAGGGGCATTATAAGCGTCTTGTTAAGCTACTGGGACCTCCACGTCTCTTCTGAGGGGCATTAAAACTGTCTTGTTAAGCTACTGGGACCTCAACGTCTCTTCTGAGGGGCATTAAAACTGTCTTGTTAAGCTACTGGGACCTCCACGTCTCTTCTGAGGGGCCTTAAAAGCATCTTTTTAAGCTACTGGGACCTCCACCACTTTTCCGAGGGGCATTAAAAGTGTCTTGTTAAGCTACTGGGACCTCCACATCTCTTCTGAGGGGCATTATAAGCATCTTTTTAAGCTACTGGGACCTCCACGTCTCTTCTGAGGGGCATTTAAAGCGTCTTGTTAAGCTCCTGGGACCTCCACGTCTCTTCTGAGGGGCATTAAAAGCATCTTGTTAATCTACTGGGACCTCCACGTCTCTTCTGAGGGGCATTAAAAGCGTCTTGTTAAGCTACTGGGACCACCACGTCTCTTCTGAGGGGCATTATTAGCGTCTTGTTAAGCTACTGGGACCTCCATGTCTCTTCTGAGGGGCATTAAAAGTGTCTTGTTAAGCTACTGGGTCCTCCACATCTCTTCTGAGGGGCATTATAAGCATCTTGTTAAGCTACTGGGACCTCCACGTCTCTTCTGAGGGGCATTTAAAGCGTCTTGTTAAGCTCCTGGGACCTCACGTCTCTTCTGAGGGGCATTAAAAGCATCTTGTTAATCTACTGGGACCTCCACGTCTCTTCTGAGGGGCATTAAAAGCGTCTTGTTAAGCTACTGGGACGTCCACGTCTCTTCTGAGGGGCATTACAAGCGTCTTTTTAAGCTACTGGGACCTACATGTCTCTTCTGAGGGGCATTAAAAGTGTCTTGTTAAACTACTGGGTCCTCCCCGTCTCTTCTGAGGGGCATTAAAAGCGTCGTGTTAAGCTACTGGGACCTCCACGTCTCTTCTGAGGGGCATTAAAATCATCTTGTTAAGCTATTGGGACCTCCACTTCTCTTCTGAGGGGCATTAAAAGTGTCTTGTTAAGTTACTGGGACCTCCACCACTTTTCCAAGGGGCATTATAACCGTCTTGTTAAGCTACTGGGACCTCCACGTCTCTTCTGAGGGGCATTATAAGCGTCTTGCTAAGCTACTGGGACCTCCACGTCTCTTCTGAGGGGCATTAAAAGTGTCTTGTTAAGCTACTGGGACCTCCACGTCTCTTCTGAGCGGCATTAAAACCGTCTTGTTAAGCTATTGGGATCCTCCACGTCTCTTCTGAGGGGCATTAAAAGCGTCTTGTTAAGCTACTGGGACCTCCACAAGTTTTCCGAGGGGCATTGAAAGCATCTTGTTAAGCTACTGGGACCTTCACTTCTCTTCTGAGGGGCATTAAAAGCATCTTGTTAAGATACTGGGACCTTCACGTCTCTTCTGAGAGGCATTAAAAGTGTCTTGTTAAGCTACTGGGACCTCCACGTCTCTTCTGAGGGGCATTAAAGTGTCTTGTAAAGCTAGTGTGACCTCCACATTTCTTCTGAGGGTGTATTAAAAGCGTCTTGTAAAGCTACTGGGACCTCCACCACTTTTCCGAGGGGCATTAAAAGCGTCTTGTTAAGCTAATGGGACCTCCACGTCTCTTCTGAGGGGCATTAAAAGCATCTTGTTTAGCTACTGGGACCTCCACGACTTTTCCGAGGGGCATTAAAAGCGTCTTGTTAAGCTACTGGGACTTCCACGTCTCTTCTGACGGGCATTATAAGCATCTTGTTAAGCTACTGGGACCTCCACGTCTCTTTTGAGGGGCATTAAAAGTGTCTTGTTAAGCTACTGAGTCCTCCACGTCTCTTCTGAGGGGCATTAAAAGCGTCGTGTTAAGCTAATGGGACCTCCACGTCTCTTCTGAGGGGCATTGAAAGCATCTTGTTAAGGTATTGGGACTTTCATGTCTCTTCTGAGGGGCATTAAAAGCGTCTTGTTAAGTTACTGGGACCTCTACCACTTTTCCGAGGGGCATTAAAACCGTCTTGTTAAGCTACTGGGACCTCCACGTCTCTTCTGAGGGGAATTATAAGCGTCTTGTTAAGCTACTGGGACCTCAACGTCTCTTCTGAGGGGCTTTAAAACCGTCTTGTTAAGCTACAGGGGTCCTCCACGTCTCTTCTGAGGGGCATTAAAAGCGTCTTGTTAAGCTACTGGGACCTCCACAACTTTTCCGAGGGGCATTAAAAGCATCTTGATAAGCTACTGGGACCTCCACGTCTCTTCTGAGGGGCATTATAAGCGTCTTGTTAAGCTACTGGGACCTCCGCGTATTTTCTGAGGGGCATTAAAACTGTCTTGTTAAGCTACTGGGACCTCCACGTCTATTCTGAGGGGCATTAAAACTGTCTTGTTAAGCTACTGGGACCTCCACGTCTCTTCTGAGGGGCATTAAAAGCATCTTTTTAAGCAACTGGGACCTCCACCACTTTTCCGAGGGGCATTAAAAGTGTCTTGTTAAGCTACTGGGACCTCCACATCTCTTCTGATGGACATTATAAGCGTCGTGTTAAGCTACTGGGACCTCCACGTCTCTTCTGAGGGGCATTTAAACTGTCTTGTTAAGCTACTGGGACCTCCACGTATCTTCTGAGGGGCATTAAAATTGTCTTGTTAAGCTACTGGGACCTCCACGTCTCTTCTGAGGGGCATTAAAAGCATCTTTTTAAGCTACTGGGACCTCCACCACTTTTCCGAGGGTCATTAAAAGTGTCTTGTTAAGCTACTGGGACCTCCACATCTCTTCTGAGGGGCATTATAAGCATCTTGTTAAGCTACTGGGACCTCCACGTCTCTTCTGAGGGGCATTAAAAGCGTCTTGTTAAGCTACTGGGACCTCCACGTCTCTTCTGAGGGGCATTTAAAGTGTCTTGTTAAGCTCCTGGGACCTCCACGTCTCTTCTGAGGGGCATTAAAAGCATCTTGTTAAGCTACTGGGACCTCCACGTCTCTTCTGAGGGGCATTAAAAGCATCTTGTTAAGCTACTGGGACCTACACGTCTCTTCTGAGGGGCATTATAAGCGTCTTGTTAAGCTACTGGGACCTCCATGTCTCTTCTAAGGGGCATTAAAAGTGTCTTGTTAAGCTACTGGGTCCTCCCCGTCTCTTCTGAGGGGCATTAAAAGCGTCGTGTTAAGCTACTGGGACCTCCACGTCTCTTCTGAGGGGCATTGAAAACATCTTGTTAAGCTATTGGGACCTCCACGTCTCTTCTGAGGGGCATTAAAAGTGTCTTGTTAAGTTACTGGGACCTCCACCACTTTTCCAAGGGGCATTATAACCGTCTTGTTAAGCTACTGGGACCTCCACGTCTCTTCTGAGGGGCATTATAAGCGTCTTGCTAAGCTATTGGGACCTCCACGTCTCTTCTGAGGGGCATTAAAAGTGTCTTGTTAAGCTACTGGGACCTCCACGTCTCTTCTGAGGGGCAATAAAACCGTCTTGTTAAGCTATTGGGATCCTCCACGTCTCTTCTGAGGGGCAATAAAAGCGTCTTGTTAAGCTACTGGGACCTCCACAAGTTTTCCAAGGGGCATTAAAAGCATCTTGCTAAGCTACTGGGACCTCCACTTCTCTTCTGAGGGGCATTAAAAGCATCTTGTTAAGATACTGGGACCTCCACGTCTCTTCTGAGGGGCATTAAAAGTGTCTTGTTAAGCTACTGGGACCTCCACGTCTCTTCTGAGGGGCATTAAAAGTGTCTTGTTAAGCTAGTGGGACCTTCACGTCTCTTTAGAGGGGCATTAAAAGCATCTTTTTAAGCTACTGGGATCTCCACCACTTTTCCGAGGGGCATTAAAAGCATCTTGTTAAGCTACTGGGACCTCCACGTGTCTTCTGAGGGGCATCAAAAGCGTCTTGTTAAGCTACTGGGACATCCACGTCTCTTCTGAGGGGCATTAAAAGCGTGCTGTTAAGCTACTGGGACCTCCACCACTTTTCCGAGGGGCATTAAAAGCATCTTGTTAAGCTACTGGGACCTCCACCTCTCTTCTGAGGGGCATTAAAAGCGTCTTGTTAAGCTATTGGGATCCTCCACGTCTCTTCTGAGGGGCATTAAAAGTGTCTTATTAAGCTACTGGGACCTCCACAAGTTTTCCGATGGGCATTAAAAGCATCTTGTTAAGCTACTGGGACCTCCACTTCTCTTCTGAGGGGCATTAAAAGCATCTTGTTAAGCTACTGGGACCTCCACATCTCTTCTGAGGGGCATTAAAAGCATCCTGTTAAGCTACTGGGACCTCCACATCTCTTCTGAGGGGCATTAAAAGCATCTTGTTTAGCTACTGGGACCTCCACTTCTCTTCTGAGGGGCATTACAAGGATCTTGTTAAGATACTGGGACCTCCACGTCTCTTCTGAGGGGTATTAAAAGTGTCTTGTTAAGCTTCTGGGACCTCCACGTCTTCTCTGAGGGGCTTTAAAAGTGTCTTGTTAAGCTACTGGGACCTCCACGTCTCTTCTGAGGGGCATTAAAAGCATCTTGTTAAGCTACTGGGACCTCCACCACTTTTCCGAGGGGCATTAAAAGTGTCTTGTTAAGCTACTCGGACCTCCATGTCTCTTCTGAGGGGCATTATAAGCGTCTTGTTAAGCTACTGGGACCTCCACGTCTCTTCTGAGGGGCATTAAAAGCATCCTGTTTAGCTACTGGGACTTCCACCACTTTTCCGAGGGGCATTAAAAGTGTCTTGTTAAGCTACTGGGACCTCCACGTCTCTTCTGAGGGGCATTAAAAGCGTCGTGTTAAGCTACTGTGACCTCCACGTCTCTTCTGAGGGGCATTAAAAACGTCGTGTTAAGCTGCTGGGACCTCCACGTCTCTTCTGAGGGGCATTAAAAGCATCTTGCTTAGCTATTGGGACATCCACGTCTCTTCTGAGGGGCATTAAAAGTGTCTTGTTAAGTTACAGGGACCTCCAACACTTTTCCGAGGGGCATTAAAACCGTCTTGTTAAGCTACTGGGACCTCCACGTCTCTTCTGAGGGGCATTATAAGCATCTTGTTAAGCTACTGGGACCTCCACGTCTCTTCTGAGGGGCATTAAAAGCGTCTTGTTAAGCTACAGTGACCTCCACGTCTCTTCTGAGGGGCATTAAAACCGTCTTGTTAAGCTATTGGGATCCTCCACGTCTCCTCTGAGGGGCATTTAAACCGTCTTGTTAAGCTACTGGGACCTCCACAACTTTTCCGAGGGGCATTAAAAGCATCTTGTTAAGCTACTGGGACCTCCACTTCTCTTCTGAGGGGCATTAAAAGGATCTTGTTAAGATACTGGGACCTCCACGTCTCTTCTGAGGGGTATTAAAAGTGTCTTGTTAAGCTTCTGGGACCTCCACGTCTTCTCTGAGGGGCTTTAAAAGTGTCTTATTAAGCTACTGGGACCTCCACGTCTCTTCTGAGGGGCATTAAAAGCATCTTGTTAAGCTACTGGGACCTCCACCACTTTTCCGAGGGGCATTAAAAGTGTCTTGTTAAGCTACTCGGACCTCCATGTCTCTTCTGAGGGGCATTATAAGCGTCTTGTTAAGCTACTGGGACCTCCACGTCTATTCTGAGGGGCATTAAAAGCATCCTGTTTTGCTACTGGGACCTCCACCACTTTTCCGAGGGGCATTAAAAGTGTCTTGTTAAGCTACTGGGACCTCCATGTCTATTCTGAGGGGCATTTTAAGCGTCTTGTTAAGCTACTGGGACCTCCACGTTTCTTCTGAGGGGCATTAAAAGCATCTTGTTAAGCTACTGGGACCTCCACGTCTCTTCTGAGTGGCATTAAAAGCATCCTGTTAAGCTACTGGGACCTCCACGTCTCTTCTGAGGGGCATTAAAAGCGTCTTGTTAAGCTACTGGGACCTCCACCACTTTTCCGAGGGGCATTAAAAGCGTCTTGTTAAGCTACTGGGACCGCCACGTCTCTTCTGAGGGGCATTAAAAGCGTCTTGTTAAGCTACTGGGACCTCCACCACTTTTCCGAGGGGCATTAAAACCGTCTTGTTAAGCTACTGGGTCCTCCACGTCTTTGGGAGGCCCACTCCCCAATCATGGAAATAATGTTGGTAATATGTTGTACTACATTGGTCTTGTAAGGGCCATTGCAAGTTCCTCCATACTAATTTTTGGCAGCTTTTGCTTGGAAGGCATAAGCAAATACTATGGGAGACACACTCCCCAATCATGGGAATAATGTTTGTAATATGCTGTACTGCATGGCTCTTGCAAGGGGCATTGCAAGTTCCTCCATCCTAATTTTTGTCTGCTTTTGCTTGGAAGGCATAAGCAAAGACTATGGGAGACACACTCCCCAATAATGGGAATAATATTTGTAATATGCTGTACTGTATGGCTCTTGTAAGTGGCATTAAAACCATCTTGTTAAGCTACAGCGACCTCCACCTGTTAGAACCCTCCTGTTAGTTCTTTTTCTATTTTGTTGGTCACATGACTTTCTGCCTATATAATCCAGCTCCGCCCTTCTGGCCTTGCTGGACTTCAGTGTTACATATACTCTTAAGCTAGCCAGGTGCCTTGTACCTAACTCTGCAGTTTGCTTGGTCTTTGGACCACTAGTACTTTTTGTTTGTTTGTCTTTCTCTGCTACAATTTCTGCTAGGAGGTGTCCAACTATATCCCAGTCCTTAGTTCTTGTAGGGACCCCTCCCTTATATCTATAGGTCTGCGTTCAGACTAGCCGAGAACTTAGGCGGGTCTGTTCACAAGGAACAGGTCCCCCGCTGCATCGTAGGGAATCAGCTTAGTCCTATTGTAGGGACAGTTTTCCTATCTTTCCTTAGTGCTTGTAGCAGTTCATAACAGTAAGTCCAGCCCAAAATAAAACACTCTAAGGAAAGTTATCCAGAATTCAGCATGGTGTCGGTTCAGGAGTTGGCTCAACGCCTGCAGGGACTGTCTTTGGAGGTGGCCGAGCTCCAGCAACACGTGAGTAGCTGTCCTGGAGCGCATTTTGTCGAACCGAAGGTAGGACTGCCAGATTTTTTTATGGTAAACAGCAAGATTTTTTTTCCTTTAAAAACGCTTGTTAATTATATTTTCGTTTAAGACCCAGATCCTCGGGGAATGAATCACAGCGCATTGGGTTTATAATGTCACTTTTGCGTAAGGAACCACAGGGATGGGCTTTTTCTCTACAACCTAATGATCCATGTTTTACATCTGTGGAAGATTTTTTTTCTGCTATGGTGTTGTTGTATGATGATCCTGATCGAGTCTCATCTGCTGAAACGGAATTAAGACGTTTGAAGCAGGGATCAGGTGATGTGGAAAATTATTGTACATACTTCAGAAAATGGTCGGCCGAAGTGGAATGGAATAACTCAGCATTAAAATGTCTGTTTCTTGCTGGTCTTGGTGAAAGGGTTAAGGATCTGCTGATTGCCTTCCCAAAACCTGGAACCTTGCAGGAGGCAATGCAATTAGCTATACATGTGGACAGGAGACTGCGTGCTAGGATTAATGAGGAGAAATCTACTGATATGGCAGCTCCTAGTTTTCAGAGGGTCTGCTCGGAAGGTGGAGAACCGATGGAGATTGGGGCGATGTCACCCCACTCTCAGGAAAAAGACCGCAGGTTAGCTAAGGGATTGTGTTTTTATTGCGGTAAATCTGACCACTTTATTAAGAACTGTGTGCTTCGTTTGAACAAAGAAAAAAAAAAGAGGTCAGTTACGCCCGTATAGCTTGTTTAAACTCAAAAGGAGTATTTCTTTCTGGAAGCACCTCATTCCAGGAGGAGTTGATTGAATTTTGGGTATTTGTGGATTGTGGTTCTACACTCAATGTGATTGATAAGGGATTTTTGGAAAAATTTAAATTAGAATCCAAACTTTTGTCATCTTCTATTTCTGTGGTTGCTGTTGATGGCTCTCCCTTGAAATGTATTACTCACAAGGTTTTTGAATTTCCCCTCACCATTAATGGTATTCACCAAGAGAATTTGGATTTGGCTGTATTAAATAATTTGCCTTCTCCAGTGGTTTTGGGGTTACCTTGGTTAAAATTGCACAATCCTGTACTGGACTGGTCTACCCATGAAATTAAGTCTTGGAGTCCTAAGTGTCATGATAAATGTTGTAACGGTCGCATTGCTGCTGTGGAAAGAGGGGAATTACCTGTACCTATTCAGGATTTTCGGAAGTTTTTTTCTGAGGAGGAGTCGCAAGTTTTGCCTCCTCATAGAGACTATGATTGCACCATTGAGTTTGTTCCTGGAGCTACTCTTCCCAAGAGTCGCTTATTTAATCTGACTATCTCTGAGAGAAAGGCCTTGGAGGAATACATACAGAAAAGCTTGGCCGCCGGTCACATTAGACCTTCTAAGTCTCCTGTGGCTGTAGGATTTTTTTTTGTAAAAAAAAAAGGACAGCGGTTTACGTCCATGTCTGGACTTTCGCGAAATTAATAAAATTACCGTACGCAATTCCTATCCACTGCCGTTAATTCCTGACTTGTTCAACCAGTTAGTGGGGGCGAAGTGGTTCTCTAAAATTGATCTCCAGGGGGCATACAATTTGTTACGTATGAAGGAAGGTGATGAATGGAAAGCTGCTTTTAACACTCCGGTGGGTCATTTTGAGAATCTGGTTATGCCTTTTGGTCTTACCAATGCACCAGCGTTTTTTCAGAACCTTATTAATGACATCCTAAGATCGTTGATTGGTAAGAATGTGGTGGTGTATTTGGATGACATTTTGATTTATTCGCCGGATCTGGAGTCTCATTGGCAGAGCATACGTGAGGTATTGCAGTTGTTAAGTGACAATTCGCTTTTTGCTAAGCTGGAGAAATGTGAGTTCGCTGTGCTGAGAATTAGTTTTTTGGGCTACATTATCTCTAGCGAGGGCTTTGAGATGGACCCGGTGAAAGTTCAGGCGGTGCAGGAATGGCCTAGGCCTATTGGTTTGAAATCGATACAGAGATTTTTGGGTTTCTCCAATTATTACAGAAAATTCATTAAGAATTTTTCTATAATTGTTAAGCCGCTGACCGATTTCACCAGGAAAGGTGCGAATACGGTTCAGTGGACTACGGAGGCCATTGAAGCTTTTGTGTATCTCAAGGAGAGGTTCAGTTCTGCCCCCATCCTTATGCAGCCTGATGAGACCAAGCCTTTTTTGGTCGAGGTCGATGCTTCTTCGGTGGGGGTCGGGGCTGTTTTGTCTCAGGAAAACAAGGATGGAGTACATCCCTGTGCCTTTTTTTCAAAAAATTTTTCTGAGACCGAACTTAATTACGATGTTAGTAATCGGGAATTGCTGGCTATTAAACTCTCATTTGAACATTGGCGTCATCTCTTGGAAGGTGCTAAATTTCCCATTCAGGTTTTCACTGATCATAAGAATCTGATCTATCTTGATGCTGCCAAGCGCTTCAATGCCCGTCAGGCTAGGTGGGCACTTTTTTTTTCGCGGTTTAATTTTTCTGTTACTTACATCCCGGGTAACAAGAATGTAAAAGCTGATGCTTTATCTCGCAGTTTTTCTCCCATGGTTGGTACCAAGGAGGAGGAGAGCATTTTACAGGAAGGTGTTGTGATAGCAGCATTGGACTCCGTTTTGGAAGATGGGATTCTGAAAGGCCAGGAGGATGCCCCGTCTAACACTCCCCATGGGAGGTTGTTTGTGCCTAGGAACTTTAGGAGAGATTTGTTTGTGGAGTGTCATGAGTCTCGGTTGGCAGGTCATCCAGGAATTTCGGAGACTCAGAGACTTGTAGGTCGCAGTTTTTGGTGGCCTGGGTGGCAGAAGGAAGTCATTAAGTGGTTGCGTCAATGTACTGTGTGTGCTAGATCTAAGTCTTCACATGCTCTTGCTGCGGGGTTGCTTTGCCCTCTGGAGGTTCCTAGTGCACCTTGGACGCATCTTGCTATGGATTTTATTACTGACCTTCCTGCCTCTGAGGGTTTCACTGTCATCTGAGTGGTCATGGACCGTTTTAGCAAGATGTGTCACTTGGTTCCTTTCATCAAACTGCCCTGCGCTAAGACACTCGCTAAGGCTTTTGTTAAGGAAATTGTCAGACTCCATGGCGTTCCTACCGGCATTGTTTCTGATAGGGGACCTCAGTTCGTGGCTCGTTTTTGGCATGCCTTTTGTGACAGGTTGGAAGTTCATTTGTCATTTTCATCTGGATATCATCCTGAGTCTAATGGACAGACAGAAAGAAAGAACCAGGATGTTGAACAGTTTTTGCATTGTTTTGTGGCTGACAATCAAGAGGGGTGGTCTGAGTTTCTGCCACTTGTTGAATTTGCTCTTAACAACCATACATCCTCTTCTGCTAGGTGTTCTCCTTTTTTTTGTTGTACTGGGAGACATCCGTAGTTTGGGTCATTCTCCAAATTGGTATCGGCTGTGCCAGAGGAGGAGAATTTTTCCGGTGATTTGGAGAGAGTTTGGACTGATGTACATTGTAACCTTCAAGAGGCTAATGAAAAATCTAAGAGTTACTATGACAGGAAACGTCAAGAGGTTTTGTTTACGGTTGGTGACATGGTTTGGTTGTCCTCTAAGAATCTGCGGTTGAGGATTCCTTGTAAGAAATTGGGCCCGAAATTTGTAGGGCCGTTAAAGGTACTTCAGGTAGTTAACCAATCTGCTGTTAGGTTGGAGGTTCCCACCTCCTGGAAGATTAATCCGGTGTTTCATGTTTCCTTATTGAAAAAAGCTGAGGTTTCGGATAGGGACCGCTCTGTCTCTGTTCCTCCGGTGGTGGAAGACGGTGAATATGAAATTTCTCGCATTCTTAATTCTAGATGGCATAGAGGGAGATTGCAGTATCTCATCGCTTGGAAAGGTTTCGGTCCCGAGGATAACTCCTGGGTAAAGGCGGATGATGTCTCTGCTCCTAGACTTATCAGAGCATTTCACAGGAGATTTCCTGATAGACCTGGGCCTGGAGGATCCGGAGGATCCTCACAGAAGAGGGGGTACTGTTAGAACCCTCCTGTTAGTTCTTTTTCTATTTTGTTGGTCACATGACTTTCTGCCTATATAATCCAGCTCCGCCCTTCTGGCCTTGCTGGACTTCAGTGTTACATTTACTCTTAAGCTAGCCAGGTGCCTTGTACCTAACTCTGTAGTTTGCTTGGTCTTTGGACCACTAGTACTTTTTGTTTGTTTGTCTTTCACTGCTACAATTTCTGCTAGGAGGTGTCCAACTATATCCCAGTCCTTAGTTCTTGTAGGGACCCCTCCCTTATATCTATAGGTTTGCGTTCAGACTAGCCGAGGACTTAGGCGGGTCTGTTCATAAGGAACAGGTCCCCCGCTGCATCGTAGGGAATCAGCTTAGTCCAATTGTAGGGACAGTTTTCCTATCTTTCCTTAGTGCTTGTAGCAGTTCATAACACCACCACTTTTCCGAGGGACATTAAAACCGTCTTGTTAAGCTACTGTGACTTCCACATCTCTCCCAAGGGGCATTCAAACCGTCTTGTTAAGCTACTGGGACCTCCACGTCTTTTCCTAGGGGCATTAAAACCGTCTTTTTAAGCTACTGTGACCTCCATGTCTCTTCAAAGGGGCATTAAAAGCATCTTCTTAAGCCACTCTGAACTCCACAGCTCTTCCAAGGGGCATTGAAATGTTGTTTTTAATTACCTCTAACCTCCACGACTCTTCCAACTGGCATTGCATTTACTCCTAATTTTAGCCAGCTTTTGCTTTTCAATGAAAAGGCGAAAACTAAGGGAGACCCATTCCCCAATAATGGGTAGAAGGCTTTTAGTATGCTGTAATCAACGTCTGTTTCAAGGGGCATTGCAGTTCCTCATAATTTTTGGAAAGCCTTCCATTCACTACTTAGACCAACAGTGTACAGGAGACCCAGTTGCTATAAATGGAAAAAACGGTTTAGTTAAGGCCCTCTGACCTCCATGTCATTTCCAAGGGGCATTGGAGTGCCTCAAAATTTTTGGTAGGCATTGCACTCACTGTATGCCCTATAACTATGTAGCTGAACTGCTCATTTTATTACAGAAACATATCCTACAAGACATATGTGGTTGACTGGCCTGATATTTATGTGAATGGTCCCTGTTCCTCCTGCTCTTTCTCCTTTGCCACTACCTCATCCATCAATTATCACCTGAAGCTTTGTTTTAACGGGAGTCATAGCACTGGGATAGTAGCAGGAAAACATCCAGCAATCCTCGGAGGAGGTAGGATATGTGCCAAAACGCTGACCACCTCAGGCGTAGCCGCTAATAAATACATGCGCTTGCATTCCAAGAAAACAAAGCAGATGCTAACTTCTATCATCATCATCATCATGGTCCTCACTTTGGCACTCTCAACTCAACTGGTGTGACATCCTGCATGGGGCATTATAAGGGGGGGTGACATCCTGCATTGGGTATTATAAGCGAGGGGGTGTGTGTGACATCCTGCATGGGGCATTATAAGGGAGGGGGGGTGACATCCTGCATGGGGCATTATAAGCGAGGGGGGGTGTGACATCCTGCATAGGGTATTATAAGGGATCGGGGGCGTGTGACATCCTGCATGGGGCATTATAAGGGAGGGAGGTGACATCCTGCATGGGGCATAATAAGGGACGGGGGTGGGGTGGTGTGACATCCTGCATGGGGTATTATAAGCGAGGGTGTGTGTGTGACATCCTGCATGGGGCATTATAAGGGAGGGGGGGTGTGACATCCTGCATGAGGCATTATAAGCGAGGGGGGGTGTGACATCCTGCATGGGGCATTATAAGGGATCGGGGGGGTGTGACATCCTGCATGGGGCATTATAAGGGAGGGGGTTGTTATCCTGCATGGGGCATTATAAGGGAGGGGGGGAGTGACAACCTGCATGGGCATTATAAGGGAGGGGGAGTGACATCCTGCATGAGGCATTATAAGTGAGTGGGGGGTGTGGCATCCTACATGGGCATTATTAGGGAGGGGGGGTGTGTGACATTCTGCATGGGGCACTATATGGGGGTGAGACATCCTGCATGGGGCATTATAAGGGAGGGTGGTGTGACATCCTGCATGGGGCATTATAAGTTAGGGGGTTTGTGGCATCCTACATGGGGCATTATAAGGGAGGGGGGGGTGATATCCTGCATGGGGCATTATATGGGGCTGAGACATCCTGCATGGGGCATTATAAGCATGGAGCGTTATATGGGAGCCAGCATTCTGTATGGAGCGTTATGAGGGGGCCAGTATCCTGTATAGAGTGTCATATAGAGGCCAGTATCCTTTATGGAGTGTTATATGGGGGCCAGTATACTGTGTGGAGCGATTCGTCGGTTTCTGACCTATTGTGGAATTTACAATAGATATTGCTCATGTAATGTAAGAAGTGAAATCTTTTGCCCTGTTCTATATACAGTGGTGGCCAAAAGTATTGGCACCCCTGCAATTCTGTCAGATAATACTCAGTTTCTTCCTGAAAATGATTGCAATCACAAATTATTTGGTATTATTATCTTCATTTAATTTGTCTTCAATAAAAAAACACAAAAAGAATTGTCCTAAAGCCAAATTGGGTATAATTCCACACCAAACCTAAAAAAAGGGGTGGACAAAAGTATTGGCACTGTTTGAAAAATCATGTGATGATTCTCTAATTCGTGTAGTTAACAGCACCTGTAACTTACCTGTGACACATAACAGGTGTTGGCAATAACTAAATCACACTTGCAGCCAGTTAACATGAATTAAAGTTGACTTAACCTCTGTTCCGTGTCCTTGTGTGTACCACATTGAGCATGGAGAAAAGAAAGAAGACCAAAGAACTGTCTGAGGACTTGAGAAACCAAATTGTGAGGAAGCATGATCAATCTCAAGGCTACAAGTCCATCTCCAAAGACCTGAATGTTCCTGTGTCTTCCGTGTGCAATGTCATCAAGAAGTTTAAAGCCCATGGCACTGTGGCTAACCTCCCTAGATGTGGACGGAAAAGAAAAATTGACGAGAGATTTCAACGCAAGATGGTGCGGATGGTGGATAAAGAACCTCGACTAACATCCAAACAAGTTCAAGCTGCCCTGCAGTCCGAGGGTACAACAGTGTCAACCCGTACTATTCCGTCGACGTCTGAATGAAAAGGGACTGTATGGTAGGATACCCAGGATGACCCCACTTCTTACCCCGAGACATAAAAAAGCCAGGCTGGAGTTTGCCAAAACTTACCTGAGAAAGCCTAGAACGTTTTGGAAGAATGTTCTCTGGTCAGATGAGACAAAAGTATTGCTTTTTGGGAAAAAGCATCAACATAGAGTGTACAGGAAAAAAAAGAGGCATTCAAAGAAAGGAACACGGTCCCTACAGTCAAGCATGGCGGAGGTTCCCTGATGTTTTGGGGTTGCTTTGCTGCCTCTGGCACTGGACTGCTTGACCGTGTGCATGGCATTATGAAGTCTGAAGACTGCCAACAAAGTTTGCAGCATAATGTAGGGCCCAGTGTGAGAAAGCTGGGTCTCCCTCAGAGGTCATGGGTCTTCCAGCAGGACAATGACCCAAAACACACTTCCAAAAGCACTATAAAATGGTTTGAGAGAAAGCACCTGGAGACTTCTAAGGTGGCCAGCAATGAGTCCAGACCTGAATCCCATAGAACACCTGTGGAGAGATCTCAAAATGGCAGTTTGGAGAAGGCACCCTTCAAATATCAGGGACCTGGAGCAGTTTGCCAAAGAAGAATGGTCTACAATTCCAGCAGAGCATTGTAAGAAACTCATTGATGGTTACCGGAAGCGGTTGTTCGCATTTATTTTGGCTAAAGGTTGTGCAACCAAGTATTAGGCTGAGGGTGCCAATACTTTTGTCTGGTCCATTTTTGGAGTTTTGTGTGAAATGATCAATGATTTGATTTTTGCTTCATTCTCTTTTGTGTTTTTTCCTTGCAAGCAAATTAAATGAAGATAATAAGACCAAAGAATTTGTGATTGCAATCATTTTCAGGAAGAAAATGAGTATTATCTGACAGAATTGCTGGGGTGCCAATACTTTTGGCCACCACTGTATATATTTCTCTGTGGTATCTGTGCATCATGAATCGTGGTATGTGTTAAAGGGGCCCACTGAAACTCTTTCACCCAGGGCCCACAAAAACCTGCATCCGGCCCTGTGTGAAGACACTCCCCCTTGAAGAAGGCAAGCGCCGAAACTTGATTAGGGGATTTGGCTTATACCCCATAGCTCTGGTATTTATATTTCTACTTAGATTTGCTCACTCTATTTTTGCTAATCATTATACTATTATAGGAATTTTATATTTGTGTCTGAGCTAATGTTGTGAGGATTGCTAATACTGGTTATATTGACATAATATTTGTCACTACAATTCTTTCTCTCTTTATAGCATGAGCTTCTTTCACACATTTCTCTAACCCTTTTATGTTTCTTTTATTGCACCTTTTTGAGTGTGAATATATTTTTCTATTTATGATATGAACTGCTGGGGATTTTGCCCTTTTTCAATCTTTTCGTCTGTTTGTTAATTTTTAATATGATCCAATAAATATTTATTATTTTATTATTACCTTGTTATTTGGTCTTGTTGCACTTTTTTATATATGATGCTAGAACATATTGTGGTTTACGACCACATTTACAGTCCCTAGCTTCTAAGTACATATATTTTTTTTAGCATGTATTCTTAATGTACTTTCACAAATTGTTCAATTTTGCTCACTAATATAAATGTATAAATGTGTTTCAATTCAAAACTAGACATATTGACCCCATAAAAGTCCCTTGCAGCTGCAGGGAAAAAATTCATATCAAATCTAAAACAGATAGTATTAAATACAAACTCCAAGATTGAAACCAAAAATACAATTTTGGAATTAGTAATTCTAGGGTCTTCTCACAGTTTGCTCCTAACAACAATAACTCCTTCTTTTTAAACGAATATTAGTAAATAAATTCTATATATGAAAGAAACAAAACCATGTCATATAGTATACATCAACCAGAGAAATCCTTAACAGGAAATCATTGGTGTCTCTCAAACAGCTAGGCAACAATTTAACAATATTCTGCAAAAAACAGTGTCCCTAAACCGCCAAGGTGTATAGGACAAAATTAACAATTAGTCTCCCTGGTGGAGATTAAATGCATTTATGTATCTTAGGTGTTATGTAATGAAGGAGCATTATTAGATGTTGGCATTTATTACAAGAGGCATGGACTCGTAAGTCAGGGGCGTAATACTACCAATTTACAAAGCATTAGTGTTTGAGGCACAAAACTGTTAAGGGGCATGGTGGATCTTAGCTGTAAGGAGAGATTAAAAGAATTAAATTTATTTAGTCTTGAGAAGACATGAATAAGGGGGACATGAATAAGTTGTACAAGTACATACTGTAAATGGCCAATGCAAAAATATGATCAAAAGCTGTTTCATGAAAAACACAGCAGTATACTATCACAGGAACGTGACTGAGATTTCTGAAATCACATGCACATGTTGCTTCTTATTTCCTTGCAGATTTCAATCAGTTTCAAATCTGCAGAATGTCAATTTTTTCAGCGTTTTTACAGCAGTTGAGACCCATTATAATGAATGAGAAAAATATGCATCAAAAATACTTGCAAAAATGTGGCAAAAATTGCATGGTTTTTATGCAGCGTTTTTCCTGCCAAGAGACACATTTTTGATGCTGAAATGTCTGCAACTAATACTTAACATGCACACTTACCCTTCATCTGTGGAACGCTTGACAGTTTCAAGTTGGATGCTTTTTAAGAAGACGGTAACTACATACGTGTATAAAATACTTGTTCTGGTTGTTGATTCAGTCGATCGACACTTGGGATCAGTAGGTAAAATCTTACTCTTTAGGGCAAACTCAGGTCACTCATTTTGGCTCTACCTGTACCTCTTCTATTTATTTTTTTCATACCTTGGTTGAAATTTATAGTTTGTGTCTTTTTTTTCAACCGCACTATGTAACTTTATAAGTAATTGCTACCTCTTGGAGTTGGACACCTTTTTTTATATTCTTTATAATATATACAATATATATATTTTTAGTTGTATAGAGTCACCATTTTTGCATATATATTCTAATCTATTTAGCTTTCTTAGTAATTTTATTCCTACATTTTTTTTCCATTGATGATTCAATTGTGTCTATTTACAGTTATATTTGTTTTAATATTATATTACACCTATTATCTAATTATATTATGTTCTTCAGTTTCTTACAAAATATCTTCATTTTTATTATTTTTCCGCACAGTTTTATTAAATACATTAAACTGATATAGAACTGTGTTTTCCTTTATTAGCATATAATTTCCTAACACAGTGGGAGAGTATTAATTTACACATTTAAGCCATTTTTTTCTTAATTAGTTTCCAGCTATCAAAAGGAATACTAAAGTAAATGAATAATAAAATATATTTACAAAGATGTTTTTGTCATATTTAAATAATCATAAAATATAAAAGCAAGTGAATTTCCGATAAAATCACAGTGTGGTTGGTTAAATATATGCAAACGACCCTGATATTAAGTTATTAACATTTTCTTGTTATATGCTATGCTCTTTTTAGACAGTGCAGGAACATTATATTCAATATGTTCTCCTTATTGTAACCCATGTGACACGTTACTTTTTCTTCCTGGTTTCAAAGTGAATAGAAATGCTTTGAAAAAGTTTCTAACTATTGCAGACAAGACAAAAGTTTATCACAGAGCAGCATGAATAATAACACTATTAGAGGGAAAAATAGGGAAACCAGATGAAAATGCAAATATCCTAAAAGGATTGCATAGACAGCTTTGAATTGAAGCTACAATGGAACTGAGCAAAGCATCCATAGCAGTGCAGCAATTAATACCTATTTAAAGAAAATGCAGTGTCTCAAAGCAATACAATACGGAGCTGTGCTTGAGATCACAGAAGTTCAAGATGCAAGATATAACCTGAAGACACATCCTTTTATGAACATTGTATAGAACACAATAACGTTCTACTGACAGCAGCACTAAAATAGTCGAGAATGAGAAGGGTATAAGTTTATTGGAGACTTTCATTCAGCCGCAAATGGAACCGTGACTGCCATCCATTTATGTGCGATGCCATGTGTTACAATGGGATCAATTTCTATCATTGGAAATGCCTGTATAAAACTAAAAAGTGGAAACTGCAACTTCATGAATACTATAAAACTTATGACTCAAAAAAAAGAAGGCAAAAACCATTGTTGCAGTGCAGTCCATACTATTTCCATGATATGTGTTTTTACTATATTCCACTGCAAATGACACAAGATAATGTAAAATAGTAAATTGTAAAATTGGAAGTTGACTTACTGATTATTATTTCAGCATTCCCTTTTATAAAATCCATCAGGCCATCATAAATATAAAAAAAAGATAAAAACCCTTAACAAAGTATGCCTATCTCTATTGTGTTGTAAACTAGTTGCAATAAACATGGTAAACTAAATGCAATAAAATTGGAATAAATCACCAGAATTAGATTACTATAGTATTAGCAGCTTAACGGCAAAATATTTTACTATGGTATCAGTAAAATGTCTTTGAAATCCCACGTAGGTGTCCTATCATGTTAATGTTGTACTGTCTGGCTTAAAGGGAACCTATTAGCTGATTCATGCAGCCCGAACCATGGGCAGCATGAATCAGAACCCGGCTGGTTATTGAAGACATTTATGTGTTATTCTGAAATGTTGTGCCATTTAGAAATTAAATTTACTTTGAAATTCTAACCAGGGTCCATTGATGACTTGTCTGATGCCGTCCCCAGTGGCTTCTTCCCACCCTGCTCCCAAAGGTCTCTCTCAGTATAAGCACGCATAGTTAGAGACATGTCAGTCATTGGAAGAAGAGAGGAAAGAAGCCGCCAGGTACCTGCCTTAGACTGGTGATCCGAGACAGAAAGCTCTCAGCTCACTTCTGAAAGTATGTTTACTCTGAAATGTCTCATACAGTGTATGGCATTAATATTACAACTCAACTACTATTTAAATATTGTTGCCTGTGGTTTGGACAGTATAACTTAGCTGACAGGTTGCCTTTATTTGAAAATAATTTGATATGTTTAGTTTTATACCATTAGCATTTTTAGAGATTATGCATTATGTCAGTCCATACTCCCTCTTAAAATACCTTCATGGGCCAAACCAACTTGACAGTTGTTGAATCAAACTGGGAAACCCAGAGTCAGGTCTCTAGGTAGCATGCAAGTTACAGTGATCCATCTCCACTACTGTATACTTTAGCAGTTTCACCAGTTATACTGTGATTGTAGCACGGAGGCCTAATTTCCTGGTGTCACTCAATCATACAGATTGTTATGGGAAACCTACCCATATTTGGTTGCTGATCCCAGTTGTTGCATGACCAGAGTGCTTCCCCAATCACTTCCCTTGAAATTATTTTGGGATTATTACACACAGGACAAGAAATGTTGCTTCAGAATTTCATAATAATTCTAAACATTGGAAACCTCTCCCTTTATTATGTGGAATTCAAATTATTTACAAGAAATATCTCCCCCTGGTGCTAGTGAGTAGACAAGCCAGAAAGAAAAGAGATAGAGATAAGATGTGTGTACAGAGTCTCTCATTATGGTCCTTGAGACCCCCTTTATTATAGTGACAGTTGATGACACACATCACTTAAAATTATTCATTTGTTTCTTTTTAAAAAGTGCTGAAGAAGAACAGAAGGGGCCAAGGTTGTGAGACATTATACCAGAAAAATGGCCCAGAATGGAGGGCATTGCACCAGGAAGGGGCCCAGGATGTGGAACATTGTTATTGAATGAGTGCCAGGATGAGGTGCATTATTGCTGGAAGGGCCCAGGACAAGTTACATTATTACTGGAAGGGACCAGGATAGGAAATTATTATAGGAAGGGAACCAAGATGGGGAACATTATTATATAAAAGGCCCAGACTAGGTAACATTATTACATGTTGGAGACCATTATACCAGGATGGGGTCTAGGATGGGAGTCATTCTCATACCATGGGGCCCAGGATGAAGGACATTATTACTGAAAGGAGCCCGGGATGGGGGACATTATTACAGAAAGGGGCCAGAACGGGGAAGATTATTACAGGAAGGAGCCAGGATTGAGGGCATTATTACATGAGGGAGAACGTGCATGTCTTTATAGGATCTAGAATGCATCAAGGATCCATACACCTGACCAAATGAACATGGGGGCCCAGTCCAAAGTTTCCATTTTCCCGCACCCAATCTTGGTATAATATCCACCTGTCCTGGCACTGTAATAAGCTCTACAAGCCTGGGCCCTTTCCTTTAATAATTTTTACTATCCTGGGCTTTTTCGAGTAATAATGCCCTTTGTTGAGAACCCCTACCTGTAATAATGTCCCTCGTCCTGGCCGCCATCCCGTAATAATGTCCCCTGTCCTGGGCCCTTTTCAGTAATAATGTCCCATCCTAAGACCCCATTCTGTAAATAATGCCCCCCATCCTGGGATGCTTCCTGTAATAATGTCCACCATCCTGGCCGTCAACTTATAATAATAATGTCTCCTGACCTGGGCCTTTTCCATTAATAATGTCCACTGTCCTTGGCCACTGCCTGCAATAATGTTCCCTGTCCTGGCCCCAATCCTGTAATAATGTCCTCCGTCTTATCCCCCATCATGTAATATAATCCCTCTGCCTGGCCTAGGCCTATCCTGTATTAATGTCACACTGTCCTGGCCCCAAACTATAATAATGTTCCTTGTCCTGGGACCCTTCCTGTAATAATGTTCCTTGTTCTTGCCTTTATTCTGTAATGATGTCCCCTTTCCTAGTATTCATTCTGTAATAATATCTCCTGTCTTTGGCTCCTTCCTGTAATAATGGTCCTCTTCCTGACCCCTTATCCTGTAATAATGTTACCTGTCCTAGCCCCTATCATATAACAATGTCCCCTGCCTGGGCAATTATCCTGTAATAATGTCCTCCATCCTTGCCTCTATCCTGTAATAATGTTCCCTATCCTGTAATAATAATCCTTTTCCTGAATCCTATGCTGAACTGGCCCCACCGTGTAATAATGTGCTCTAACCTTAGCCCTTTCCTTTAATAATGTCCCCTGTTCTGGACTTCTTCCTGTAATAATGTCCTCTGTCAAGGGCCACTTCCTGTAATAATGTCCCCTGTCCTGAGCTCCCATTCTGTAATAATGTATCGCCATCCAGAAATGCTTGCTGTAATAATGTATACTGACCTAGGCCCTTTAATAATGTCTTCTGTTCCGGGTCCCTTTCTGTAATAATGTTCCCCATCATGGCCCCTTCCCATAATAATGTCCCCGGTCCGGGTCACCATCCTGTAATATTTTCTCTCCTCCTGGGTCCCTTTATGTAATATTGTCCTCTTACCTGGACCCTTCCTATAATAATGTCCCCTGTCTTGGCGCCCATCCTGTAGACCTTGAGACCCTTGCTGTAATAATGTAATTTGTCCTGGGTTACCATTCTGCATTAATGTGCCCTATCCTCGACCCTTTTCTGTAATAATATCCCCTGTCATGAGCCTCTTCTTGTTATAATGTCCCCCATCCTGGTGACCTTCTCCAGCACATTTTTAAAAAAATGTTTCTTCTCACCTGTCCATGCTCCCACAGAGAGAAGCATTGTCTTCCTGCTCCATTTCTGGTGCAAGGGGGCAGACAGAGCAAGACAGTGGCGTCATGCGCCTCATGCAATGGGCACACCGATGTCAGCTGCCGGGTCCTGATTGTGGAATGCATAGCTATTTCGGTGCAGGAAGCCGGCTACTCTCTGAGCAACAATGCATTTCTGCTGAATGCGTGTCCTTTGACACACATTCAGCTGAAAACGGCATTAATAGTAAAGGTTAATAGTAAATAAAAGTTTAAAAACTATAATATCATAAAAAATGTAGAAAGGCAGTTTTCTTTTAACAAGATCCTTTTTATGTACAGGAATAGTGATGGGCGAACTTGTGATTTTTCGGGTTCTGCTAACGCCGAACAGTTTACTAAAGGTTTGGGTTCGGGTACCAGAGCAGTACATGAACCCTGAACCCAAACACGGACCCCATTCATGTGAATGGGGGAGCCGAATACACCTGGTTTCCCGCACTGTCACTTGCGGGACAGCGCAGGAAACACGGGCTCAGATCGGCGGTAATAGCATTACCGCGGTCAGAGCACTGTGAGATCATGCTGACAGGTGTCAGCATGATCCCACAGCTGTGACAGTGACCTGGTTTCCCACACTGTCACTTGCATGACAGCACAGTACACACAGGCTTTGATCGGCGGTATTACCATTACCGCGGTCAGAGTGCTGTGCCATCATAGGCGCCAGCTGATGGTACTACTACCACCATCAGCCGGATCAGTTCAACTCATTGCAAGCGTGGGAAAATAATCACCGCGCATGCGCTGACCTCATTTGCCAGCAATCCACTGAGCGTCAGTTTATTGCCGGCTGCTGAACAGATCGGTCACATTTTACAATGTGGCCGTTCTGTTCATGGGATCTTCGTGGGATCCTTGCTATTTGGACTGCATCGGAAAGGTAAGGATGAGGTTGGTTTATTATTTTACTTTTATTACAGGTGATCATGGACTCCGGGGACTAGGTGTAAGGTGAGTATATGGTGTTTTTTATTTTTTATTTTTTGCAGAGGCGGTGAACATCGCAGACAAGGTGTAGGTGAGTATAATGGGTTTAATTTTTATTTGAACATTTTTTTATTAATTTTAACATTTTTTTTTTACTTTCAGCACAGCACAGGAGCTGGTGGATGAGAGACTACTGCTCCCATCGAGAGGTGCCTGTGCTCGCTGTTTCCTATGGCAGTAGGCGCCGGCTGATGGTGGTACCATCAGCCGGCGTCTATGACCCGCAGTAAGCTTTTTATCATGGGTCACTGTCACAGCTGTGGGATCATGCTGACACCTGTCAGCATGATGCTACAGCGCTCTGACCGCGGTAATTATTACCACCGATCAGAGCCTGTGTTGTCTGCGCTGTCACGCAAGTGACAGTGCGGGAAAAACTGGAACCCGAATATTAACATGGACTTCCTGAGGAAGTCTGTGTTCCGGGTCCGTGCTCGAACAGTAGGTGTTCGGTACGGACCCCGAACTTTACTGTTCGGGTTTGCTCATCGCTATACAGGAATTCTAAAACAAAATACACACATAATTTGTACCATCGTATCTGTACCAATCCCAACCATCAAGATGTCATTATTATTTAAAAGTACATTGTTAATTAAAAGTACATGATAAATGTCATCTAACTAGTGTTGTGCGAGCACTAAAATGCTCAGGTACTCGTTGCTCGGGTCGAGCAAACTGGAATACTCGGGTGCTCGACCCGAGCAACGAGCCCAATGTAAGTCTAGGGGAAACTCGAGCATTTTTCAGGCGGCTCCCCCGGCGGTCTGCAGAGGGCCTAAAAATTGCCCAAATCGATGGGAACAGTGCTCAAATGACATGGGAACAGCATGGGGAAGACCCCTTGAAGCATTTCTGACTCCCAGGTTGCTGTTGTTAACAGAGTATTACGCCATTTTTACAGACTCACAATAAAACATACAAAAACGAAACCAAAATGGATTTTCCTGGGAAATATGTTAAGGAACATCCTTTCCAGGGTAATGACTTGTATAGAAGGCAAAATAAATAACCAAAACCAAAAATACTCCTCCACACCTTGGGTTATGTTCGCACGTTGCATTTTGATGCGTTTTTGCACTTTTGCATTGCTTTCAACCAAGACAAATGCATTCACCAGGAAATTTCATTTTAACATTTGACAACTTTATCTGGCCATGTGGTGTGTGACACATCATCAGACACATGCATACAGTGCTGAAAAGACATGGGAACAACATGGGGAAGACCTCTGGAAGCATCTCTGACTTCCAGGTCACTGCCTAAAAGTGTGCCCATCATAAGTGATCCTTGGCGCATGCGATGATTCCTCCCTCCATGCACCTGTCGTTGCAGACTTGCAACAATCACCGTCCACGTCCTTGTCCCACTGCATCGATCAGTTGTCCCTACCCCATTCCTTGGAATGCAAGCGCAAGAATGCAGGTAGCCAGCGACCCACCCACCCACAGGCTGCAATACTATACTGCCAAATTTTTGACAGCAGCTTGCTCTTGAAATGTGGCCTATTAAGCTCATGGAGGCGGAAGCTTTTCACAACCTCATGCCAGCGGTCGCCGGGTGTCCATACTCGGTCCCCAGCCGCCGCTATATTTCCTGGTATCGCCTCCGCCTTCCACAAGCATGGGTCCCACAACATTACCCGTGCCCTCCCCAGTGCACTTACTGGGAACGAGCGCCTAACCACAAACACGTGGAGAGGTGAATGTGGCCAGGGACAGTATGGAGCCAGTCCACAACTTTTTTTGCTGACAGTTGTATTTAGCTCGGTGAAAGGACTGGCATAGTGGGAAACCCTATCTAGCCTGCATGTTATTTCTAACAGGAAGTCCTGTAATGCAGCTTTTTGCAGAAGCAATGGCAGCCCATCCAACATCAACTCGCGCTTGTCGGTGGTGCTTTGACACACACACATATCTTTCTTTGCGCATTTAATTTCTTGAATACAGAGTTGGACAATGGTCTGATTTGTAATGCGGTTTGAGAAATAACATGCATAAGCATGGCCGATCCACCTTAAAAAAGCAGCCATAGAGTATCCGGGAATCTTCCCCCACACTTTTCTTAGCCAGGGCTACTTTTCGGCAGGGTTGGACCGGCCCACCAGAGAACTGGAGACTCCTCCGGCGGGCCCTGGCTTCTCCTTCAGGAGAGTTCATAGTGCCGAGGTGAGGCCATGATGATGATAGAGGCCACCGTCTGCTTAGTTTTCTGTTACTTGGAATGCAAGTGCAAGTATGCAGGCTGCCACCCACCCACAGGCCGCAACACTAAACTGACAGATTTCTGGGCAGCTTTTTGCACTTGAAATATGGCCTTTTAAGCTCGTGGAGGGGGAATCTTTTCACAACCTCATGCCGGCGGTGGCCGGGTGTCCATAATCGGTCCCCAGCCGCCGCTATAATTCCCGGTATCACCTCCGCCTTCCACAAGCATGGGTCCCACAACATTACCCGTGCCCTCCCCAGTGCACTTACTGGGAAGGACCGCCTAACCACAAACACGTGGACAGGTGAATGTGGCCAGGGACGGTACGGAGCCAATCCACAACTTTTTTTGCTGACAGTTGTATTTAGCTCGGTGAGAGGACTGGCATAGAGGGAAACCCTATCTAGCCTACAGGTCGTTTCTCACAGGAAGTCCTGTAAAGCTGCTTGCACTTGAAATGTGGCCTTTTAGGCTTGTGGAGGCGGAAGCTTTTCACAACCACATGCCTCATGCCTCTTGTCGATACTCAGTCCCGAGCCGTTTCTATTTCTCCCGGTGTTGTCTCCGTCTTCTACAAGCGCGGGTCCCTGAACATTACTGCTGGTACTTTTCTGGGGGAATTTGCTTGCCTCCTACCAGCCTGGAATACTTCCTGCCAACTATGGTACGACTCCATGGTATTAGCACTGCCCCCAGTACCAGTAGCAAAGCCATCCCCAAATTCCTTCTCAGGAATTTTATTTGGTAGACTGAGTGGCTGCCCAAATACATTTTCTCACAAAGGAGCTGAAGATAAAGTGGCAGCAGGTGCAAGTTTCTCCAGCCTGTTAGATATTAGAGGGTGAATGGCAGCACATTGGATCAGTGGTTAGCACTGAAGACTTGCAGCGCTGGGATCCTGGGTTCAAATCCCAGCAAGGACAACATCTGCAAGGACTTTGTATGTTCTCCCCGTGTTTGCGTGTGTTTCGTCCTCAGTAAAAAAGCAGCCATAGTGTGTCCGGGAACCTTCCCACACACTTTTCTTAGCCAGGACTGCTTCTCAGCAGGGTTGGACGGTCCCTCCAGAGAATTCTCTGGTGTGCCTTGGCTTCTACCTCAGGGGAGTTCATGATAGCGCTAATTTTGCAGCTGCTATGGGGCTCTTGAGCGGGGGAGAAAGGTGAGTCCTCAGAATCAAATCCTCTGGTGGGCACAATGTTTTTCAATCTGAAACAGCTTCTCAATGGGAGTTGTATTTCACCACAGCCATATTCTTTAGATCGGTGAAAGGACTGGCATAGAGGGAAACTGTATCTACCCCGGCTGTCATTTCTCCGTCACCAGGTTCCGCCCATTGTCACACACGACTATGCCTGGCTGTATATTCAGCGGTGAGAGCCACAGATCAGGCTGCTGTGTTACAGCTTTCAACAACTCTGCAGCTCTGGGCGGTTTGTCAATTAAGCATTAAGCATGTTATCTTCAGCACAGACTGTTGCCGCTTGGCCAAGGCAGTGCTGCAGTGCTGTCAGCTTGTGACTGATGTGGTCATTTCGGAGATGAGCTGAACAATGTGATTACATTGAGGTTAAATTGGTGACACTGTTTTTTATACTAATAAAAGATCCTATTGTTTTGCTTTTTTTACGTTTTTTTTAAGACAAATGCATTCACCGGGAAATGTCATTTTAACATTTTACAACCTTAGCTGGCAATGTGGTGTTTGACACATCATCAGACACTTCCTGTTTTTTTTATGATGGAGGGACTCTGAAAGTCAAAAAGCCTATTTTTATAGGGACATCAGACGGCCCTTACTATTCTTAAAAGGCCAGCAGTCGGCCCTAGCTATTGTTAGAGAGCCATCAGCCGGCTATGCTTTGTTGTTCCCATTATTAACAAGTGGGTCTCCTATACTGTTATTGCGTATTCAGTGACTGCAAGGGCTGCCAGAAATTTGGACGCAACCCAGTACCACTTTAAAGAGACATAGAGGAGGGTCTCATTAAAAAAAATATTCCCATTATAAAGGAGCGGGTCTCCTATAGTGGTAAAGCCCATGCTGTGACTGCAAGGGCTGGCAAAATTTGGGAAAAAACCCACTTAGAATTTAAAGACACACGGAGCAGGGCCACAGTAACAAGGTACGACATGTTCCCATTAGAAAGGAGAGGGTCTGCTATACAGTTATAGGGTATGCAGTGAGTCCAATGGCTGACTAATTTTAGGAAAAACCCCACTAAGAATTTAAAGACACACAGAGCAGGGCCACAGTAACAAGGTATGACATGTTCCCATTAGAAAGGAGCGAGTCTGCTTTACAGTAATAGGGTATGCAGTGAGTCCAATGGCTGACCAATTTTAGGAAAAACCCTACTAAGAAATTAAAGACAGATAGAGCAGGGCCACAGTAACGACAAATTCCCATTAGAAAGGAGAGAGTCTCCCATACTGTTGGCCTATGCAGTGAATGCAAGCGCTGCCAAAAATTTGGAGGCACTTCAATGCCCCTTGGAAGAGACGTGGAGGAGGGCCTCATGAAAAAATGTTCCCATTAGAAAGGAGCGGGCCTCCTATACTTGTAATGCCCATGCGCTAAGTGTATGGGCTGACAAACATTTACCCCTGGGGGGTATACATGAACCTACTGTATCAAAAATTTTTTTACGGGCATCATAAACACCCTTTAAAAATATTAGGTAGGTGTTGCATCACAGACCACGGTCACCCTGGTGATATGAGGAGAAGGAGAAGGACAAGAGCAAATAGCCAAAATCAGGAAGCATATACCCATGTTTGGGTGTGAAAAGGTGCATGGGAATACACTTCTCAAGAAAAGACACTGGATTGGAGTTTATGTTACGCTGCTATCATTCGGTGATGTTGAGAAGTCTGGCCCAATCCAGCCCTTGTTCATTTTTATATGAGTCAGCCTGTCAGCATTTTCAGTTGACAGGCGGATGCGCTTATCAATTATAATTCCACCAGCAGCATTAAAAACCCGCTCTGATAAAACGCTGGTGGCAGGGCAGGCCAGGACCTCCAAGGCATAGAGAGCCAGTACATTCCACGTATCCATCTTGGATACCCAATAATTATAAGGCACAGCAGAATCACGAAGGACGTTGGTACGTTTGGCAAGGTACTCCCTCAGCATCTTCCCAAACTTTGTACTCCTTGTGAGAGTACCCCGCGCCTCAGGGCCTGTGCTATGGGAGGCTCTGAGAAAACTCTCTCAGAACTTTGACAGTGTTCCCCTGTCTCTGCTGGATTGAAGTTGTGTCTCTCTCGCCTGTACTCCTTGGTTGTCCAACGAAGTGTGCCCTCTGCCGCCAGCGTTTTCAGATGGGAATTTTCTTAATAGTTCCGCAACAAGGGCCTTCTGGTACAGCCCCATTTTTGTAGACCTGTCCGCCTCAGGAATAAGAGATACAAAGTTTTCCTTGTAGTGTGGGTCTAGAAGTGTCACCAACCAGTAATGGCTGTCACCTAAAATTTTGAGAATGCGAGGGTCATGGGAAAGGCAGCGTAACATAAACTCAGGATTACGTGCCAGACTACTAACAGGCAAGACTTCGGTGTCCTCACCAAGAGGATGACTGACTATGCTCTCCTCCTCCTACTCCTCTCTGTCCTCTGGCCATCCACGCTGAACAGACGGTATGACAGCTGAGCAGGTAGTACCGTCTATAGTGCATGAAACTAGCTCCTGTCCTTCCTCCTCCTCCTCCTCCTTTTCCTCATTGTCACCCAATCCACGTTGGGATGAGATGAGGCTTGGCTGTGTGTAATCACCCTGTATGGTTCCTTGCTCCATCTCATACAAAATAAGGTAAGTAAATCCAAACAACAAAAAAGCAGTACATTCAGATAAATTTGTATCGTCGAGTTAGCCATAGGGCAAGGAGGGATAATGGAAAAGGGGTAAGGTCTCGGGGAAGAGGTATAGGATCCTGCCTAATGGGGTGGATGGCTAAAGTATGATAGAGATAATCTAAGAGTGTAACACCTATCAGACTGCCTATAAGGAGGAGGGTTAAAGGCATGGGTGCCAGGGCTGAGGGCACAATGTCACAATGCAGCAATAGACTACCTGGAAGGTACAGAAAAGAGCCGAGTTATCAAGGGCCACTTGTATAGCAAGGGTGTACACCCTGTAAAGTTAATAGTGTCTTAGAAGTCTGGAGGCACTGTACCTTAACCGCTGTAAGTGTGGGGAGCCTGGTGAAGAACGCGGTGTCCACCGCTGGTTCCTGGTGCTAAAGTGTTGTGGTGAGGGCCCCTCTATATATGAGAGTGAAAGGGTGATAGACCTATCAGGGCCAGGGCTGCAGAGCGAATCGCAGTGAAAAGCGGAAGTGCCCAAGTGACGTCACCGGATGTGACGTATCGCTGGTGCGTGCAGTCCAGGGCATTCAGGCTTGCGTTCCACGAAGTGGGAAGTGGGCGTGCCTGACAGGGAGGACCTGTATCACGTGCTCCGGATGTGTGTATGCGCTGCAGCCATAGCGCTGTTAATGGTGAAGTAGGTCTATCTAGAGAAGGGACGGGATCAGAGGTATGGGATATCTGAAAGAGGAGGGAACAGTAGATGAGATAAGGAATACAAAATTGCACTTGTAAGTCTGGTACACGTTAATTATTATAATACAACTATTGGTCCACTGGACATATATATAGAGAGAGACAACCGGTCATTCGCGAGTATCATCATATATACATATTGCATGAGCATATATACATACAAATATGTCGATGGACATAGAACTAAAGTCCACCTTAGGTGAACATCAAGGAACCTCACTCCAACCTTGGATCTAAAGTACTGAAGGCATAAAGGCAACTCCATTGAGTCTAGGACCCAAGTCCGACTACTGTAATATGTGTATGTAAACTTATAAAGCATATAGAAGCCGACCGTAAATAGTAGGGGGAGCCCCTATGTAAAGGCAAGTAAGTCATACTCCCTATTTAGTCCTTTTGGTGATAAGGATTCTAATTCGTGGATCCAATACGCCTCTCTTTGTATTAGGAGGCGAACTCGATCCCCACCCCGGCGCAGTGCTAGTACCTGTTCTAGGACTTGAAATTTAAGCTGTAAAAATTTGCTATTACTCGTACCCTATCATTTCATTACCACGGGCCATAGTATATCCCAGCTTAAATTTCAAGTCCTAGAACAGGTACTACCACCGCGCCGGGGTGGGGATCGAGTTCGCCTCCTAATACAAAGAGAGGCGTATTGGATCCACGAATTAGAATCCTTATCACCAAAAGGACTAAATAGGGAGTATGACTTACTCGCCTTTACATAGGGGCTCCCCCTACTATTTACGGTCGGCTTCTATAAACTTTATAAGTTTACATACACATATTACAGGTAGGCGGACTTGGGTCCTAGACTTAATGGAGTTGCCTTTATGCCTTAAATACTTTAGATCCAAGGTTGGAGTGAGGTTCCTTGATGTTCACCTAAGGTGGACTTTAGTTCTATCTCCATCGACATATTTGTATGTATATATGCTAATGTAATATGTATATATGATGATACTCGCGAATGACCGGTTGTCTCTCTCTATATATATGTCCAGTGGACCAATAGTTGTATTATAACAATTAACGTGTACCAGACTTACAAGTGCGATTTTGTATTCCTTATCTCATCTACTGTTCCCTTCTCTTTCAGATATCCCATACCTCTGATCCCGTCCCTTCTCTAGATAGACCTTCTTCACCATTAACAGCGCTATGGCTGCAGCGCATACACACTTCTGGAGCACGTGATACAGGTCCTCCCTGTCAGGCACGCCCACTTCCTACTTCGTGGAACGCAAGCCTGAATGCCATGGACCGCACGCACCAGCGATACATCACATCCGGTCACGTCACTCGGGCACTTCCGCTTTTTGCTGCGATTCGCTCTGCAGGTCTATAACCCTGTCACTCCCATATATAGAGAGGCCCTCCCCACAACACTTTAGCACCAGGAACCAGCGGTCGACACCACGTTCTTCACCAGGCTCCCCACACTTACAGCGGTTAAGATACTGTGCCTCCACACTTCTAAGACATTAGTAACTTTACAGGGTGTACACCCTTGCTATACAAGAGGCCCTTGATAACTCGGCTCTTTTCTTTACCTTCCAGGTAGTCTATTGCTGCATTGTGACATTGTGTCCTCAACCCTGGCACCCATGCCTTTAACCCTCCTCCTTATAGGCAGTCTGGTAGGTGTTACACTCTTAGATTATCTCTATCATACTTTAGCCATCCGCCCCATTAGGCAGGATCCTATACCTCTTCCCCGAGACCTTACCCCTTTTCTATTCTCGCTCCTTGCCCTATGGCTAACTCGACGTTACAAATCTATCTGAATGTACTGCTTTTTTGTTGTTTGGATTTACTTACCTTATTTTGTATTTTTTGTATTTGTGTTCTGCAGTTTTACTGATGAAGGTCGGCTAGACCGAAACGTTTGTTAATTTTTTGGACTACATTAAATTACATTTTGTTTGCTCTAATCTGAGTGCCGAGGTTATTCCAATATATTTCTGGCAATTGTGTCTCATCATCGTCCACCTCTTGTGACACTTTCCCACCGTCGCCTTCGTGTGGCCGTGGCTGCTCAAATATTTGGAAATCGCTACACGCGATCTTCTCTTGCCACGCTTCAAGTGGACCGGGCGAGAGGCCCGAATCTATAAATACAAAAGTGAACAGCTGTTCAGAGTGTCCAAGTGTGGGATCAGTTGTCTCTGGATACTCGGCATGGTGGGAGGAAGGAGGATCAGGGTGAGGAATATGTGGTCCAGACTCACGGCTACTGAGACTTGACCGTGTGGAAGACAGGGTGGTGGTGGTGGTAGCTAAGTGACTGGAAGCATTATCCACTATCCAATCAACAAACTTTTGACACTGCTCTGGGTTCAATATTGGTGTGCTGCGGTCCCCTAGAAATTGGGACAGGAAGGTCAGGTCAGAAGATATGGGTGTTTGTTGTGGCACAATTTCGGCTTGTCCACGGCCTTGTCCTCGGCCTCTGCATGCACCATCACCATCACGTCCAGTTCCCCATCCCTTGCCACGTTCCTTGCCCATTTTAAATGGAGGACAGTATCTTCCACGCTCACTACAAATGACTGAGTTTGGAGCAAACTTATATGAGACGTTTGACGGAGAAAACACAGTTTTAAATACCTGGCCTGTAGGTAAGTAGTTTGAACAGCAAACTGCTGTGTATTGCTTCACTGACACACTGACATTTTTTTTTAATGGAGGCCAGAAATGGCAGTAATTTCTGGAAACGTATATGTAATCCGTGTGACGGAGAAAACACAGTTTTAAATACCTGGCCTGTAGGTAACTGTTTTGAACAGCAAACCAGTGTCAAAAACTTTGCTGACACACTTAAAGAAATTTTTAATGGAGGCAAGAAATGGCAGTATTTTCTGACAACGTATATGTGAGCTGTGTGAAGGAGAAAACACAGTTTTAGATACTTGGCCTGTAGGTAACTATTTTGAACAGCAATCTGCTGTGAATTGCTTCAATGACACACTGAAAATTTGTTTTAATGGAGGCCAGAAATGGCAGTATTTTGTGAAAACGTATATGTAATTTGTGTGATGGAGAAAACACAGTTTTAAATACCTGGCCTGTAGGTAACTGTTTTGAACAGCAAACCAGTCTCAAAAATTTTGCTGTCACACTGAAAAAAATTTAATGCAGGCCAGAAATGGCAGTATTTTCTGAAAACGTATATGTGATCCGTGTGACGGAGAAAACACAGTTTTAAATAGCTGGATTTTTAACGCTGTAATATGGAAAGGACCTGGCTGTATTCTGCAGTGCCAACAAGCAAATGGAGCAGAAAACCTGTGTTCTCTGGATTGCTTTTTAAGCAAATTATGAGGATTAATATGCAAAAAAAATTATTCCTGGCCCCTGAGACCTTGGCCTATTTCTAGAAATATCTGACAGCAGCAGAAGGCAGAACTGGAATGGAGCCTCTTGTCCTATGTGCACTGCAGTCTGTTATACACCCTGCCTGCCTATATACACTGCCTTACCTGATATCTCTGCAGATGGATTAGTTAGTCCTCAAATGGACTGTTTGTTAAGATGGATATGTGTAATGTATGGTTTTTCTCCCTACACTTCCTAATACACGATTAAATCTCTCCCTGACACAGCAGCAGCTCTCCCTACACTGTCAGATCGGGAGTGACTGTGACGAGCATGGCGGCGCCAGGTCTTATATAGACCTGATGACGCTTTGCGGCCAGCCAATCACTGTAATGCCCACAACCAACATGGCTACGGCATTACAGTGCATGGCAGGCAATCCCTGCATGTTCATTGGCACTCTAAAGAGCGCCAAACATGCAGGGAGGAGACCTGAGTTCCCGCCCGAGCAACCCGGAAATGCTCGCCGAGCTTGTCGAGCACCATGATGCTCGGGTGAGTACCGAGTAGTGGCGAGCGCGTTCGCTCATCACTACATATAACACATGCCAAGATTTCTGTTTTTTGCTTACCTCAAAATGGTACTAAAGAGCATGTCTACTAAGCCAAGGCACAAGCTTTCCTACTGCTTCACTGATTAAAAAATAAAAAGTTTTTGCTGTCAAAACATGGCAACCCAAAAACAAATGATTTTTGTTTTAAATTAATGTTAGTGTGAAAACTGTAGAAAAACTATAGTATTTTTTTTTATATAAATTTGCTGCTGTCAAGTGTAGTGACCAATAGAAAAAAGTTAACATATAATTTATAATGCCCAATGAACACCGCAAAAATCATCACTCCAGAGTGCAGGTGCAGTGATAACAGTGATTTTAATAACAGTGATTGCAGTGCAGCGATTTTAATAACCATAAACATATTAAAACAAAAAGTAACAAATTCCTCAACTACGGCCAAATAGCCTCTAGTTTTCATGACATAACTATTACTAATCATTGTGTCTTATGGGCATTCCTCTTTTTTCTAAGAACCTGCTTATTTACACAAACTTTGCATTATACCATCCTAAAACAAGCTAAATAAACAATAGTGATGAATAAAAAGAGAAAATACTAACCTTCAAATGTGAGACGAGTTCAGGCGCAGTGAGCCTGAGAAGTCGCAAAGGTCAGATCTGCTCTCCAGAAGGTCTGCTGTAACATTGTGGGATCAGGTTTCAAAGAGCATGTAAAGACATGAAATAACTGACAGGGGGGAGATTTTCTGATAATTTGGAGAGAAGAGAGAAACAAAACGAATTGAGTTGTGCCTGTGAGATCAGCTGCACTTGAAGGAGGGTTAAGAGTTGTCCAAAATCAGAATAAAAGATTGGGGTCTGTATGTGACTACAGATTGCCTAATCATGACAATACATGGCATGCACACTGTCATGATTACCCTGTATTCCTCATGCGAGTAGACAAACACGTGACCACATGTATATGATTTGCATACTTGCAGTCATGTGCTGCTCCTGCACTTCTCTCAAACATCTTCTAATCAGAACGTGACCACAGGTTTGCAAATCACATACATATGGTCAGGCCCACCCAAACGGAGAAACAGCCCTTTTAAAATTACAACTTGTCCTGTACAGAACAAGCCCCATGAAACTATTTTGACTATAGCTATGGTCATATGACCTTTGAAAACAGTAATAAATAAAACACAAAAATATCTCATTGACCTTAAGGACAAAAATAACTGCCATGTACATATTTATAATTTTTACTTATGCAAATAATATGTCTTTGCTTTTCCTAACCTCTTAATTCATTCAATGATTATTTAATGACACTAGTGTATTGAGATAATAGTTGGCATTATAGTAGTTAATATTCCAGCCCTCCACTGAAAGAGCTTTACATAAAAATGCTTTCAGTAGACACATATGTCAGTTCTATTTATAAAAAGCTTGGGGTATAGATAATAAAACAAAGAAAAAAGCTAACAGTACTTGAAAAGAAAAAAGGACTGTGGTAATCTAATCAAATAATGGATTAAGCACAAAACAAAGCCAAGGAAGGATTATTTAAGAGAAAATAATCACTGCAACTTTATTCCGCACAACCATTATAAGAGCCAAATGTCATATCTTTCTGCTCTTTGAGTAAAATCGCCAGTGAAAGGTAAATCCCCTCAAAAGCAAAGATGACCTTGAGTAGATTGCTCAGCTCAATTGATTAAAGTATTCATAGATGTCATTTTGTATTATTTTTAAATTCTGATTTTATATCCGCTTGTAGATAGATATATTTTCAGTGTCAACAATTTATATTCATGCATACTTTTCATTTCAATAATATCCGATACCATTCCAGAGTATTATTGTACCCCTGTGAACTTAAACATAGCATCATGAGAAAAATACAGCTATTGAATCCTTAAGAATATACGAATATATATATATATATATATATACATATATATATATATATATATATATAAATATATATTTATTTATTTATGTATATATATATTTTAGTGCAATATTGTTGCATAGTAAAAAAAATTAATAGTAAAAAAAATAATAATAAATACCCTATGAAATGAAAAATATATAACGCTAGATTAGCCCCAACAAACCACCAGAAACCATTCTTAATGCATTCTTGGAGGTGTCATGTATTTCTCCCTAACTGGGCCCATCCTCACTAAAATGGAAAACTGTTGATCAAAATCAAATATACACATAGGATGCATTTACCTTCTGTTCAGTGCCAGAAATGGTCAATCCTTGGAATATTTCTAGGATCATTGGGTAATAGCAGAAAGTGAGATTCAGCACTAAGCCAGAGATGTGGCAGGTTCATTGTCAGGATTGGTGGGGATTTCGGAGGTCAAAGCACCACTAATCATAAAGTGATAGCATATTTTAGTTACATGCCATCACTTTGTAAGGCAGGAAACAACCAAATTATATTCACTCCACAACATTGAAATTGCAATGCCAAGAAGAAAAAGTTGGGGAATTATGGAAATTACAAGATCAATAGATATGTTAATGATATGCAAATGAGGAACTATTGGAGACAACATTTTAAAAACATCTCGATTCATTCAGAATCCAGTATGAACACCAGGTGTTGAAATACCAGCAATTTGAAAGAGCGACATGTGCATATACAAAGTTTGATGCATGAAATCCTGCCAACCTTTTCCGTTTAAGGAAGCAGTGCACTGGAAAGATACAGAAGCTTGTGGTAATAGGTGGAGCTGCCAGAATCTTTTTGTTGTAATGCTCAATAGATACTATAGTTGCTACACCAGTCTGAGTTGTTTCTCTTATTGCAGCTCATCATTTCAGGTAAATGTAGCTGCAATACTACACACATCCTTAGAATAGCTTCCATTTTTGGAAGAAAGCAACAATGTTTTTTTCTATGCTGTACTTTAAATTGTACTATTAAAAATGTAATTAAACAAGTCATCTAAACTATGTGGATCGAAACAACTAATTGAATCCAAATCACATGTGTGAGAAACATCAAAGTGAGTAGGAAACCTAGAATATGAAGTGGTGGAGTATTTCCATTATTTGTAATACAATATTTTCACAGCTTCATGTTATTAATGTCTTCATTCAATGTGCCCTTAAGTATGAGCAAATTATTTCTAAATGAATCTAGTTAGTTTAGAATTTCCAAAAATGTGCAGATTCCATAAAATCTGAATATTTAAACATTTGATTTGCATGAATTCAGTGAAACAGCAGAGATAAAAAAAAACAAATAAAATATCATACTCACCTTAACCCTTATTTATCCCTTGCCCTTGCAGCTCCCCACTGGTCCTCCTTTTGCTTTACAGGACACCCACTTCAGTCTTCTCTTTGTGCTTCCTATTTAAATAGGATTTGACACATTATGACTAGTGATGGGCGAGCACTAAAATGCTCGGGTACTCGTTACTTGTTTAGGTACTTGATCCGAGTAACGAGTATAATGGAAGTTAATGGGAAACTCGAGCATTGTTATGGTGCCCCTCCCCCGGAAGTCTGGAGGGGGCCTAAAAATTGGTCAAATAGATGGAAACAGCACTGAAATGGCATGGAAACAGCATGAGAAAGACCCCTGGAAGCATCTCTGAATCCAGGGTCGCTGCTGTGAACAATGTTGTCAGAGTATTACACCACTTTTACGGACTGACAATAAAACATACAAAGTCGAAGATAAAATGGATTTTCCTGGAAAAAATGTTAAGAGACATTCTTTCCAGGATAATGACTTGTATATAAGACAAAATAAATAAGTGAAAAAAAAATGCTACTCCACACCTTGGGCTATGTTCACAAGTAGCGTTTTTTGCTGCGTATTTGCACGCTCGCATAAACGGTGAAAAACATATTCACCAGTAAATGTAATTTTAATACCTTATCTGGCCATGTGGTATGTGAGGCATGATCAGACACATCCTGTTTAATTTATGAAAGAGGGACTCTGAAAGTCCCATTTTTTCTTCAGGGCCATCAGGTGGCCCTCAATATTAGTAGAGGGCTATCAGGCGGCCTTTACTATTGCTAGAGGGCCAGCAGTAGGCCCTCACTCAAATTTTAGAGGTCCAGCAGCTGGCCCTCATTAAGCATTTTTGGAGGGACAGCAGCCGGCTATGCTTTGCATAGCCATCTATTGCTACTACTATATAATGTATCCATTTGAGGTGGTCAAATTTTCTTTTTTGTATATATTCTGTAAAGTTTGAAACTTGGAGTGCCAGAAGGCGGCCCTCACAATTTACAAAGTGTCAGCAGGTGGCCATTCCTATTTTTAGAGGGCCAGCAGCTGTCTTGTGGCAGATGAGACCAAGAAAAAGATTTTTGTTAAACCACATTATTCAAAGGATTACTGCAAATGGAATGAGGTCTACAAGTAAAACAACACAGTACTTACAGTAAAATACAGTGGAGGTTCAAAGATATTTAGGGATTGTTTTGCTGCCTCTGGCACTGGGTGTCTTGACTGTGTGCAAGGCATAATGAAATGTGAAGATTCCCAAAGAATTTTGGATTGAAATGTAGTGTCCAGTGTTACAAAGCTGGGTTTGCATCCTAGGTCATGGGTTTTACAGCAGGACAATGACCCCAAACATACTTCAAGAAGCACCCAAAAAATGGATAAAAAAAGCACTGTAGAAAGTGGTAATTCCAGCTCCAGTAACGTTAAGTTTCCCACCACTACCTCTTATATACTAATGCTACAGAGAATGACACATTAAATCAGTAAATTTTGTTAACTTTGATGAATTTCTATCAACTTTGATGAATTTCTGAGTAAAGATCACCATAAAAATCACGAATCTGTCAATGAGTGTATGGACAAAAGCAATCAAGTTATGGACTGTGGAAGAGATGTATATGACAAGAATGAACATTCATTTACAGCAGATGATATCTAGAACCTATCCATATACTAAATGTAGCTAACAGCAGTATTAATAGGGAATATAATAGACTTTTTGTTTGGTGGCAGCAGCAAGGACTATAAGGCAATAATCCCTGACTAGATGCCTGCAATATACTATCCCTTGTGCGATAGCTCACCTTTCATGAATTTCAGATAAGAGAGGTAATATAGTAATATTGTATAAAGTAGAATAGATTTGAATCGGCCCTGAAAAGAGTTTTTTTTTTTTGCGTGGCAGCAACAAACTGTGGAGGAATGCAAGCAATCTTGCCCTCTTTGATGAATTTCTGAGTACAGATTCGGTTGCAGCATCAAGAACTATAAGGCATTAATCCCTGTGATAGATCCGCACCTCGCCACCCCACCTGACATCACTATTACATGCAATACGATTCTGCACTTGCACCAAGGTGACGTTCTGCATCCCTCGGGGACACATAAGTTCAGATTGATACAGTTTTACACAGACACAGACACAGATTTACACAGTCCACACGGGTCCAGGAAGGCACAGGGAGTGAGAGGATGTGGCACACACAGTCACTGGCGTGTCACCTCACTCGCTCACAACCCTGACAGGCTGATACATCCCTTTCATTAGTCCCAGTGAAACAAAACCTTATCATCCCGGTAGAACTGCCACCAGTTCCTGTTCGATATAAGCCCGGTCCGATAACAGGATTATAGCAGGTCAGGAACCAGCCCTGTAGCATTGAAACTTAAACCGAGAAACGGACGTGTGATCGTGGATTGAGATAAAAGAGCAGCTCAAGGTTAAATTATATATTAGTACTAGACAATACACTACATACACAGTTGTTGTACATATATAATGGTCAGATATGCAAATACAAGGTTGGTAGGACAAAAGATATAATCAGAATATAAGGCAGTTACCAGTCAGATGGAAGGCCTGCTCATGGGGGAGGGGCTGCCACATGTGAGGTTTGCGGACCCCTCTGTTCTTGGACTTCTTCCCACACGATATGTCGTCGTGACCTTCTCGGAAAAAAGCAATAGCCTCTGCTTTACACGAGCATTTAACCCCTTTGATGTCACTCCCCTTATGCTCCCTGGGCTGGACATAAGTTCCCTCCTCTGGAGGTTTATAGCTAAATCTCCCAAAATCTATGAAAGGTCATATCTCCTTTCGGGATGGTCCTAGGGCAGCGGTTCTTCCACCATTGGATCTGGCGGGCCCCCTGCTAATTATGGAGACTAAACACAGCTTGGCTACCTGGTTGATACTACCTGTTCTACGTATTTCCATGCCCTTATGTGCTAGAATTCACATGGTGAGAAAAAAAGGAAAATCCAGTGGAAAATGTGATAAACAGTCTTCTTTTATTTGAACCAATTAAAAATATGTCATGTCACACATCCAGCAGACAAACTGGGCGACCAACGCATTTCAGCTTACACAGCCTTAATCATGGTCATCTCCAACCTCTAAACTCTGGATATATATATCCTAATACTAAGTCACATGTTATCCTAGGTCCAATAAAATTAGTGCACAAATTGCTGTTAATGTTCACCTGTGTATTCCTGGTGTGACTGAGATTCAGGAGGTTGGAGAACAAGAAAAGTGAAACAGACTGAACAAATATACCAACAATTCATGTTATACACAAAAATACTAAAATACATATAAAATATACATAGGATCAAATTGGAATCAATTGTAAGGTTATATGAGATCTTGTCTGATATTCAAGCTAAAGGTGTCCTGGTGTTCAGTTTAAATATCCAATAGGACTCTCTGTTCAAAAGTAACCTTGTTTGAAGCTGGCCAGGTGTCTTGTTACAACTACACATGCTTACAGGATGATTGTAAGCTGCAATTACATTCCCCCATCCTTCACACCTCTCCCCTTTAGAGGGTGCTAGGAACAGCATTTTCAGGTTTTCCCCCAAGCGCTCATTCACAACCTCTTGTCGTCGGGATAGCCCTTTGGCATTAATTACTGTGGTCACGGCGAAATGGTACTGCAGGAGCACAAGCCTCCAGCGTAGCAACCTCCCATTCGTTCTGGATACAGTGTGTAACCAGCTGAGGGGGTTGTGGACCATATCCACAGTGAATTTGTGTCCGTATAAGTATGCCTGCAGATGCTGCAGGGCCCACACAATTGCCAGATATTCCTTATCCATCGTGGAGTAGGCCACCTCCCTCGGCAGGAACTTCCAGTTGAGGTACAAAATGAGGTGTTTGTGGCTGGTGGTGTCGATCTGGCTGAGCACAGCACCGAGGCCAAAGTCACTGGAGTCAGTCTGTACCACAAACTGCTGTGTAAAGTCAGCTGCTTGTAGTACCAGGAAGCTAGCAAGGGTGTTCTTCAGCACCCGGAAGGCCACCTCACAGTCAAATTCACTGCAAAAGGCAGCTTCTTCTTGGTGAAGTCTGTCAGGAGCTTTGCCAGTCTACCATAGTGAGGGACGAACCTTCTGTAGTACTTAGCGGTGCCCAGGAAGGTCATCACCTGCTTCTTGGTCTTGGAGATGGGCCAGCATGCGATGGCATCCACCTTCCCGGGCTCCAGCTTTAGAGATCCCCCACCTACCCAGAGTCCCAGGTAGTGGACCTCACTCATACCCATCTGGCACTTTTCCGGCTTAATGATAAAGTCTGCCTGGCGGATCCTCCCAAGCACCTCAGCCAGACACCCTAGATGATCCTCCCAGGTGGGGCTGAAGAAGGCATTATCATCCAGGTACACAGCCACATACCCTTCAAGTCCCTTGAGCAGTGTGTTGACCATCTGCTAAAAAGTGGCAGGGGCATTCTTCATGCCGAATGGCATCACTGTGGACTCGTACAGTCCGAATAGAGTGATAAAGGAAGAGCATTACTGTGCCTCAGGGGTTAGGGGAATATCCCCGGCTCAGATTCATGATGGTCAGATACTTGGCCCCGGCCAACTGATTGAGCAGGTCATTGATGCGTGGCATTGGGCACACATTGGTGATCATGACAGTGTTGAGTCCTCTGTAGTCTACACAGAACCGGATTGTCTGGTCCTTCTTTGGGATGAGGACTACAGACAAGGCCCAACGGGGACCAGTACCCATAGTTTTAGACCCACCTGGTAGGTCCTCTCGCAAGCATTCTGGTCATACCATCGCTTCTAGTTGGCCTGGGCTCACGTCATTTTATTGTGCACCAGCTGCGCTAAGGCCTTTCTCTTGTCACGGAAGCGCACAACAAACTCAACGACCAACACTCCAGGGGTGGCTAAGTCTCTTTCCCAGACCTCTTTCCCAGTGCCTGGGGCCCCCGCACATGTCACCCGTACAGGAGCTCAAAGAGGGAGAACCCCATTAAGGCCTGTGGAACCTCCCGACTTGCAAATAGCAGGTCTGGGAGGTACCACTGCCAGTAACCCCCATGGTAGTCGACCAACATCTTAAGCATCTGCTTCAGGGTGCCATTGAACTGTTCGCACAGCCCATTGGTCTGTGGATGGTAGGGGCTGTTTACCAGATGTTGCACCTGTATCTGCTTACAGAGGAACTCCATCAGCTGTGACATGTACTGGGTTTCCCGGTCGGTGAGCATTTCCTGGGGAAAACCCATGTGAGAGAAAATCTCCAGTAAAGCGGTGGGCACCTTGTCATCCCAAATGGACGACAGGGCCACCGCTTTGGGTACCAGGTAGCATAGTCTAATACCGTAAATGAAGCTTTTTCTGGAGCTGCTGGGAGTGGCCATCAGGCCAACCAAATTCACAGTCACCCTCCCGAAAGGCTCTTCAACAATGGGCAGAGTAACCATTGGGGCTTTGGGGTGCGCCCCGCCTTCCCCACCCTCTGATAGGTGTTGCACGAATGGCAGTAGGCAGTCATATTGGCCCCCATTTTTGACCAATAGAAATTCTGGACTAGCGTGGCCTTGGTCTTAGTGATCCCTAGAGGTCTGGCCATCAGAATCTTGTGTGCAATCTGCAGCAACTTCGCCCTGAATGGGTAGGGTACCACTAACTGTTGGTCCCTAGGCCACGTTTACGGTAAAACTTGCTGGACCATTCCTGGCACTGCCGTTCTTGGTCCCAGACAACATGCTCAAGGTCTTAGTTTGAGGGAGGCTGTGCCGCCTGCTCCTTAAGACATTTCAGGATGTTATCAGTTTCAACACCGCTTGAAACCCCTGACATAGCCAGAATAGACAAGTCTGCCTCGTCTTCTGTCAGTTCCCCGGGACCTGTCTTCTGACCTCCATCTGACCTGGCAGCCACTTGGTCTGAAAGGGGGAATTTGTTTGATCCCCGAGGGGCCCCTGGGACTCTGATGCTACCACTGTGTGTGACAGTGGCCATGGCCGCTGCAACCGCAGGTAGAGCCCACTTCTCCTCTGCTTCCGACCAATTCGCCAGTCCAGACTGACTAACCTGGCCCTCTGACATCCCAGTTGTAGAGGAACCCTGCAATGGAGCCTTACCCTGGAGCCCTACATCTCCTGGAACTGCCCATCCCTCAATTGCATGCTCCCCCTCCGCAGCTGTCTGACCCTGTCTGTCCCCTCTGTGACAACCTTACAGGACAAACTGTTCAAGCATGCCTGCTGGCCACACTCTAGGGTATTGATTGATCTCCTTTCCCCCGAGGGGAGAGGGATAAAGTACTTCACCCACCCCACATCCCCTTCAGTAAACATGTTATTCACATTGATATCAACAGGGGTGGACCTTACATTGTTGTCTGAAGGATCAGGCCTTGGATGTACAGTGGCCACACTCTGGGACACTAGCCGCCCCTAGTCTGTCCCAAGTAAAACAATCGGGTACATTCAAGGTTACCCCCACTTCCCACACTCCCCTCCTGGTGCCCCGTTTCAAATTCACCTTGGCGACGGGCAATTCCGGTTCGACGCCTCTAATACCGGAGATGGCGAAGGTTTTCCCATGTAACAAATCCTGTGGTGACACCAGCTTAAGCAGCACAAAATTCATCTCAGCGCTGGTGTTTTGCAGTCCCATGGCCATGGCCTGGTCTATGGTGACTGTCTGAAGGTTGTCAAGGGACCTCCAACCACCTCCACCCACACATAAAACAGTGAACGGTTTCTTGGACGGAACTTTATGGCGCTGTGGAAACATGGCTTTGAAGTGTCCTGGCTATTTGCAGAGATTACATAGTGAGAGTTCCTCCACCGACGTGGAGCAGAAAGAATGGGTAAGTGACCTCTTGGGCTTGGGGGCAGGGACAGCAGGCACTGCGTTCGTCTTACTCATTTTCCAGCTGGCAAGTTTCTTGGCCTCTGAAATCCTCTTGTTGCAGTTATTGTTGGCAAGTGTCACTGTTGCAGAGACCCCCTTTGGCTTCTGGCCACGTAGATACTTCTGGAGGTCTTCCGGGCAGTAACACAAAAACTGCTCAGTTGCAATAAGCTTCTTCAGCTGCTGGAAAGTGGTAAGCTCCAATCCCATGGTCCATTGGTCGACTGCTCTCAGTAGGGCTTGCATGTGATCGGCCCAGCTGTCTGCAGGACCCTGCTGTATACTCCGGAGCGTTTTCCGGTACATCTCAGGGATCAAGTTGTACTGCCGGACCAAAGACTGCTTTAATTTCCTTAAGGGCACACTAGACAATACACTATATACACAGTGGTTATACATATATAAAGGTCAGATATGCAAATAAAATAGACCCTAATTTATATGAGCATTTAACCCCTTTGGTGTCACTCCCCTTATTTCCCCTGGACTGGACCTAAGTCCCCTCCCCTGGAGGTTTGTAGCTAAATCTCCCAAAACCTATGAAATCATAGCTCCCTTCTAGACGGTCCTAAAGTGGCAGTTCTTGCTCCATCAGATCCGGCTGGACTCTTGCTATGCATGGAGACTAAACACAGCTTGTCTACCTGGTTACTACTAGCTGTTCTATATATCTCCATGACCTTATGTGCTAGAATGGGTCGAGATCCAGGTGGGCACACTCTTTATGAAATCTTAGCTGGCTGAAAAAAAGGACTAAGACCACATGGCTTGGATCCACAGGGGGTCTTCCTGTATAAGGTTGAATACTAGCTAGCTGGTGGGGGTGTGAATTCCTTCATTGTAAGCTGACATTTCATCCCCCATCCTTCCAAATCCCTGACTAGATGCCAGTAACATACTATCCCTAGTATGACAGCTAACCGTACACGAATTGCAGATAAGAGAGGAAATATTGTAGAATATAGAATCGATTTAAATCAGCCCTGAAAATTTTTTTTTTACATGCCAGTGCCAAACTGTGGAGGAAAGAAAGCAACCCTGCCTGCTTAGATGAATTTCTGAGCACAGACCACAATAAAAATCACGAATCTATCAATTCGTTTTTTGAAAAAAGCAATGAAGTTATAGACAGAGTAAGAGATGTATGTCACCAGAATGAAGTCATTTCCAGCACTTGATACCTAGCACCTGTCCCTATTAGAGGTGAACGGTGTTCGACTAGAACTGTTCGCCAATCTCAAATTTGAGCTGTTTTGGACGGTGTTCGAGCCATTCGACGAATGCGAACGATTTGCAAAAAATTCGGCTGTTCGAGGTTATGTTCGACAACTGTTCGTGCACCAAAAGCGTGTCCTGCATGTCTGGCGCTATTTAGAGCACCAATCATGCAGGGATTGTCTGCCACTCACTGTAATGCCACAGCCATGGTGGTTGTGGCATTACAGTGGTTGCCCAAATCGATGGGAACAGTGCTCACAGTGAAACATGAAAAGCCGGCAATTCAGCAGCAGCATACACCGGTACTCAACAATTTAGAACAGAATGAATAGAGTATCACACATAGATTAGATAGATAGAAACATGTCAGTCACATATATAAGAAGTACAGTGACAGTGTTGGTTACTGTACTTGTCATTTAGTGTTAAAGGATTTATTTAAAAAAATAATAGTGTTTTCATGCACCGTCTCTTTAAAAAAGCTGGCCGGCAATTCAGCAGCGGTACCCGACAATTTATAACAGAAAGAATAGAGCATCACGCATAGATTAGATACATAGAAACATGCCAGTCACATATATAAGAAGTACAGTGATAGTGTTGATTACTGTACTTGTCATTTAGTGTTAAAATAAAGGATTTATTAAAAAAAAAATTGGCGTGGGGTTCCCCGTAATTTTAGTCTCTAGCGGAGGTTAAGCAGACGGCTGGGGCAGATGTTTGAAGCTTGGGAAGGGGGTAATACCCACGGAGCTTCCCAGGCTACTAATATCAGCCCCCCCAGCTGAATGCCTATGCTTTACTGGCAATTAAAATGGGGGACCCCCAAAAACATGACGTGGGGTCCCCCCTATTTTATTAGTTAGAAAAGGCTAGGCAGACAGCTGGGGGATGATATTAATAGCCCAGGAAGGGTGCCATGATTATTGGCCCCCTCCCAGGCTAGAAACACCAGCCGTCAGCCGCCCCAGAAATGGCGCATCCATAGGATGTGCCAATTCTGGCACTTAGCCTCGCTCTTCCCACTGCCCTGTAGCGGTGGCAGTGGGGTAATAGGGCTGGGGTTGATGTCAGCTTATAATGCCAGCTGACATCAAGCCAAGGTTAGTAATGGAGAGGCGTCTATAAGACACCCCCATTACTAACCCCATAGTCAAAGTTAAAAAAAACACAAACACCCAGAATAAAGTCCTTTAATTGAAATAAACACACAATTCTTTATTGTTCTAAATTAAACCATACTTACCATCATGCCCATTCCAGCTGAAGCCAACGATCTCCTGCAATAAAAGTAAAATAATAAAGCAACATCATCCTTACCTTTACATGGTTCCCAGGACAGCTCCAGCTCTGCTACATTCACATAACAGGCTGGACCGCAGCAGAACGCTGCCATCCAGCTTGCCATGCAGCAGACACTGAGAAGCGCAGGCATGCTTGCGCTCTGCAGTGTCTGACTGTGACGGCATAAAGATGAGCCGAGCTCATGTCCAATGAACTCGGCTCACCTTATGCATGTCACTGACAGCGTGGGAAAATTCTCAGCGCTCAGCGCTTCAGCAGGAGAATTCTCCCACGCTGGGATGGCATTCAGATGACAGGCTGGATGGCAGCTGAGCGCTGCCATCCAGCATGCCATCCTTCATATACACTCCAGAGCGCAGGCATGCTTGCGCTCTGCAGTGTCTCTGAAGGATGACAAGCTAGATGGCAACGCTCAGCTGTGATCCAGCCTGTCATCTCAATGCCATCCCAGCGTGGGAAAATTCTCCTCCTGAAGCGCTGAGCACTGAGAATTTTACCACGCTGTCAGTGACGTGCATGAGGTGAGCCGAGTTCATTGGACATGAGCTCACCTCATGCACGTCACTGACAGCGTGGGAAAATTCTCCTGCACTCACCGCATGCGCAGGAGATTTTTCCCACGCTGTCAGTGACGTGCATGAGGTGAGCTGAGTTCATTGGACATGACCTCGGCTCATCTTTATTACGTCACAGTGAGACACTGAGGAGCGCAAGCATGCCTGCGCTTCTCAGTGTCTGCGGCATGGCAAGCTGGATGGCAGCGTTCTGCTGTGGTCCCGCCTGTCATGTGAATGTAGCACAGCTGAAGCTGTCGTGGGAACCATGGAAAGGTAAGGATGATGATGCTTTATTATTTTACTTTTATTGCAGGAGATCGTTGGCTTCAGCTGGAATGGGCGTGATGGTAAGTATGGTGTAATTTAGAACAATAAAGAATTGTGTGTTTATTTCAATTAAAGGACTTTATTCTGGGTGTTTGTGTTTTTTTTAACTTTGACTATGGGGTTAGTAATGGGGGTGTCTTATAGACGCCTCTCCATTACTAACCTTGGCTTGATGTCAGCTGGCATTATAAGCTGACATCAACCCCAGCCCTATTACCCCACTGCCACCGCTACAGGGCAGTGGGAAGAGCGAGGCTAAGTGCCAGAATTGGCACATCCTATGGATGCGCCATTTCTGGGGCGGCTGACGGTTGGTGTTTCTAGACTGGGAGGGGGCCAACATTCATGGCACCCTTCCTGGGCTATTAATATCAGCCCCTAGCTGTCTGCCTAGCCTTTGCTAGCTATTAAAATAGGGGGGACCCCACGTCATCTTTTTTGGGGTCCCCCATTTTAATAGCTAGTAAAGGCTAGGTATTCAGCTGGGGGCTGATATTAGTAGCCTGGGAAGCTCCGTGGGTATTACCCCCTTCCCAGGCTTCAAACATCTGCCCCAGACGTCTGCTTAACCTCCGCTAGAGACTAAAACTACGGGGAACCCCACGCCAATTTTTTTTTAAATAAATCCTTTATTTTAACACTAAATGACAAGCACAGTAATCAACACTATCACTGTACTTATTATATATGTGACTGACATGTTTCTATGTATCTAATCTATGTGTGATGCTCTTTTCTTTCTGTTATAAATTGTCAGGTACCGCTGCTGAATTGCCGGCCGGCTTTTTTAAAGAGACGGTGCATGAAAACACTATTATTTTTTTTAATAAATCCTTTAACACTAAATGATAAGTACAGTAACCAACACTGTCACTGTACTTCTTATATATGTGACTGACATGTTTCTATCTATCTAATCTATGTGTGATGCTCTATTCCTTCTTGTGTAAATTGTCGGGTACCTGTGTATGCAGCTGCTGATTTGCCGGTCGGCTTTTTTAAAGAGAGTGTCTTCTGAACAGTTTGTCAGCTTTTGGACACCTTTGAAGGCGTTTTCTATGTGTTTCTATGTGTTTTTGTTTGCCTGCTATTGGTTTTAACGGTGTTTGACGATGTTCTAAGGTGTTTGACGAACAGTTCCACGAACATCCCGGGGTTCGACGAACCGAACCCGAACACTACGGGGGTGGCACAACACTAGTCCCTATACTAAATGCAGTTAACAGTTGTATTAATCCCTTTACCCCCGAGGGTGGTTTGCACGTTAATGACCAGGCCAATTTTTACTATTCTGACCAGTGTCACTTTATGAGGTAATTACTCTGGAACGCTTCAACGGATCCCCCTGATTCTGAGATTCTTTTTTCGTGACATATTGTACTTCATGATTGTGGTAAAATTTCTTCGATATCACTTGCGTTTATTTGTGAAAAAAATGGAAATTTGGCAAAAATTTAAAAATTTTAGCAATTTTCAAAATTTGAATTTTTATGCCCTTAAATCAGAGAGATATGTCACACAAAAGAGTTAATAAATAAAATTTCCCACATGTCTACTTTACATCAGCACAATTTTGGAACCAAATTTTTTTTTGTTAGGGAGCTATAAGGGTTAAAATTAACCAGCGATTTCTCATTTTTCCAACAAAATTTACAAAACCATCTTTTTAGGGACCACATCACATTTGAAGTCACTTTGAGAGGTCTTTATGAGAGAAAATACCCAAAAGTGACACCATTGCACCCCTCAAGGTGCTCAAAACCACATTCAAGAACGTTATTAACCCTTCAGGTGCTTCACAGGAATTTTTGGAATGTGGAATAAAAAAATGAACATTTAACTTTTTTCACAAAAATGTTACTTTAGACCCAATTTTTTTTATTTTCGCAGGGGTAACAGGAAAAAATGGACCCAAAAATTTGTTGTAAAATTTCCCCTGGGCACGCATATACCCCATATGTGGGGAAAAACCACTGTTTGGGCACACGGCAGGGCTCGGAAAGGAAGGAGCGCCATTTGACTTTTTGATTGTAAAATTTGCTTGAATAATTAGCGGACGCCATGTTGCATTTGGAGAGCCCCTGATGTGCCTAAACGGTGGAAACCACCCACAATTGACACCATTTTGGAAACTAGACCCCCCAAGGCACCTATATAGATGCATAGTGAGAACTTGGAACCCCTAGGTGCTTCACAAATTGATTCGTAAAAATGAAAAAGTATTTTTTTTCCACTTTTTTATTTTTACGAATCAATTTGTGAAGCACCTGAGGGGTCCAAGTGCTCACTATGCATCTAGATTGGTGCCTTGGGGGGTCTAGTTTCCAAAATGGGGTCACTTGTGGGGGAGCTCCACTGTTTAGGCACATCAGGGGCTCTCCAAACGCGACATGGTGTCCGCTAACAAATTGAATGGAAAATCGGCTCAAATTGTTAGCGGACAACATGTTGTGTTTGGAGAGCCACTGATCGCCTGCACAGCATAGGGATGGAGTACCATCCCTGTGCCATGCAGTCAGTCAGCGCTGGACAGGGAGAAGATAGTTTGGAGATGCACTGCGCATGTCCAAACAATCTTCCTGCTGTCTGGTGACCCGGATGTTGTCATGACGACATCGGGTCGTCATGGCAACACCCGGGAAGCCGCGGCACACAGCGCTGGAGGCCGGAAGAGGAGGTGAGTATTGTGATCACCTCCCCTTGCCTCCGCAATGCTGCAAAAGACTTCGATCGCAGCATTGCGGGGGTTAATGTGCTGGGAGCGGTGAGGGACCGCTCCCTGCACATAGTGCCGGGTGTCAGCTGTGACAATCAGCTGACACCCGCCGGCGATTGCGCCCGCACAGCCTGTGTGCGCGCGCGATCGCAATGACGTACTAATACGGGTCAGGCTCTTAAAACCTAGGGCCCTGACGTGTATTAGTACGTCATGGGCTTTAAAGGGGTTAATAGGGAATGAATATAATTTTTTTGTTGTTGTAGCAGCCAGGACTATACGGTAGTAATCTCTGACTAGTTGCCTGTAATATGCTATCCCTAGTGGGACAGCTCAAAGTACACGAATTGCAGAAAAGAGTGGTAATGGTAATATAGGAATATTGTAGAAAATAAAATAGATTTGAATCGGCCCTGAAAGAGTTTTTTTGGTTCGTGGCAGCACAAAACTGTTGTGGAACGCAAGTAATGCAAGCAACCCTATCTGCTTTGATGAATTTCTGAGTACAGATTACTGTAAGAATGATAAATCTGTCAATGAGTATATGGAAAAAAGCAATCAAGAAACAGACAGTGGAAGAGATGTATGTCACCAGAATGAACACTCATTTCCACCAGATGATACCTAGCATCTATCCCTATACTAAATGCAGCTAACAGTGACATTAATAGGGAATAGAATAGACTTCTTTTTTTTTTTCAATTGCAGCACCAATGACTGTTATTTCATGAACCCTGCTGGCGAATATATTGGAGCATTTCTCATGTATTCAGCCTGATATGGAGGAAACCAGGACCTTCTGAACTTACTGTACAAAGTCTCCTGTCCCGGCTGTAAAATTCTTTATGCAGTGTGAGAACTCCCTATGTGACAAGCACCTGACAGCCCACACCAAGTTACGGGATCCTATACTAATAGAACCCACCAGCTCAATACTAGAAGGTGGAGCTTCCACAAAGCATTTTTTCCCATTACTATGATGGGGTCTCCTAGACTGGTAAAACGTATGCACTAAGTGCAATTGATGCCAAAAATTAGAAAGAGGCACTCCAATACCCCTTTGAAGAGATGTAGAAGAGGGCCTCAGAATTTTTTTTCCCCTTTTTAGGAATGGGTATCCTAGACTGGTAATGCCCATGCACTAAGTGGGCTGAAAAACATTTACCCCTGGGGGTATACACATATATATATATATATATATATTTACACTGTGTGCCGAATTATTAGGCAAGTTGTATTTTAGAGGATTATTTTTATTATTGATCAACAACTATGTTCTCAATCAACCTAAAAGACTCATAAATATCCAAGCTTAATGTTTTTGGAAGTTGGAGTGGGGTTTTTTTAGATTTGGCTTTCTTAGGAGGATATCTGTTTGTGCAGGTAACTATTACTGTGCACAATTATTAGGCAACTTAATAAAAACCAGATACAATCCCATCTCACTAGTTTATTTTCACCAGGTAAACCAATATCAGTGCACAAAATGTAGAAATAAACATTTCTGACATGCAAAAACAAAAACCCCAAAAATTAGTGATCAATATAGCAACATTTTTTATGATGACACTCAACAGCCTTCCATCCATAGATTCTGTCAGTTGCTTGATCTGTTTTCGATCAACATTGCGTGCAGCAGCCACCACAGCCTCCCAGACACTGTTCCGAGAGGTGTACTGTTTTCCCTCTCTGTAGATCTCACATTTTATGATGGACCACAGGTTCTCTATGGGATTCAGATCAGGTGAACAAGGGGGCCATGTCTTTATTTTTTCTTCTTTTAGACCTTTAGTGGCCAGCCACGCTGTGGAGTAGTTAGATGCATGTGATGGAGCATTGTCCTGCATGAAAATCATGTTTTTCTTGAACGATACCGACTTCTTCCTGTACCACTGCTTGAAGAAGTTGTCTTCCAGAAACTGGCAGTAGGTCTGGGAGGTGAGCATCACTCCACCCTCAACTCGAAAAGGTCCCACAAGTTCATCTTTGATGATACCAGCCCATACCAGTACCCCACCTCCACCTTGCTGGCGTCTGAGTCGGAGTGGAGCTCTCTGCCCTTTACTGATCCAGCCTCTGACCCATCCATCTGGCCCATCAAGAGTCACTCTCATTTCATCAGTCCATAAAACTTTTGAAAAATCAGTTTTAAGATATTTCTTGGCCCATTCTTGACGTTTTATCTTATGTTTCTTGTTCAAAGGTGGTCGTTTTTCAGCCTTCCTTACCTTGGCCATGTCCCTGAGTATCGCACACCTTGTGCTTTTTGATACTCCAGTAACGTTGCAGCTCTGAAATATGGCAAAACTGGTGGTGAATGGCATCTTGGCAGCTTCACGCTTGATTTTCCTCAATTCATGGGCAGTTATTTTGCGCCTTTTTGGCCAACACGCTTCTTGCCACCCTGTTGGCTATTTGCCGTGAAATGCTTGATTGTTCGGTGATCACTCTTCAAAAGTTTGGAAATTTCAAGACTGCTGCATCCCTCTGCAAGACATCTCACAATTTTGGACTTTTCAGAGCCCGTCAAATCTCTCTTCTGACCCATTTTGCCAAAGGAAGGGAAGTTGCCTAATAATTAAGCACACCATATATAGGGTGTTGATGTCATTAGTCAACACCCCTCCTCATTACAGAGATGCACATCACCAGATTTACTTAATTGGTAGTTGGCTCTCAAGCCTATGCAGCTTGGAGTAGGACAACATGTTTAAAAAGTATCATGTGATCAAAATACTCATTTGCCTAATAATTCTGAACACAGTGTATATTAAAGAATGTTAGAGGTAGGCCTCTAAAAATTGTTCATGCAGGCATGTTTATTGGCTGCCAAACATGTGGGGTGGGGACTCGAACTCCCACCTGAACAATCAAAAAATACTCGAGTAACAAGCATCTCGAGCACAGTAATGTTCAGGCGAGTAATGAGTAGTGACGAGCACACTCACTCATCACTAGTTATGACATTATGACATGTGTCACCTATCAAGTCACATCATGTGACTGTATGGGGAGTCGGAATCGTGTCAGTTGACATGTCATAATGCTATAACCTCGATTCATTCTTAGTCACATTGGAAGAGTAAAGAGAACACCGGAGAGCGTATCTCATGGAGTACGTAGAGCAGCTGGGGCAGCAGGAAAATGTGAGAGGTGAGGTGAGTGTGATATTTTATAGTTTTTCAATCCCTTTCAGACCAATTAATTTATTATGCTTTTAGAGTAGGAAGACCACAGAGCTCAAATATTTTTTTGTTTATTACCATTGAATAAATTAGGCCAAATACAGTTAGGTCCATATATATTTGGACAGAGACAACATTTTTCTAATTTTGGTTCTAGACGTTACCACAATGAATTTTAAACAAAACAATTCAGATGCAGTTGAAGTTCAGACTTTCAGCTTTCATTTAAGGGTATCCACATTAAAATTGGATGAAGGGTTTAGGAGTTTCAGCTCCTTAACATGTGCCACCTTGTTTTTAAAGAGACCAAAAGTAATTGGACAATTGACTCCAAGGCTATTTCATGGACAGGTGTGGGCAATCCCTTCGTTAAGTCATTCTCAATTAATCAGATAAAAGGCCTGGAGTTGATTTGAGGTGTGGTGCTTGCATTTGGGAGGTTTTGCTGTGAAGTAAACATGCGATCAAAGGAGCTTTCCATGCAGGTGAAACAAGCCATCCTTAAGCTGCAAAATCAGAAAAACCCCATCCGAGAAATTGCTACAATATTAGAAGTGGCAAAATCTTCAGTTTGGTACATCCTGAGAAAGAAAGAAATCACTGGTGAACTCATCAATGCAAAAAGACCTGGGCACCTACGGAAGACAACAGTGGTGGAAGATTGCAGAATAATATCCATGGTGAAGAGGAACCCCTTCACAACAGCCAACCAAGTGAACAACACTCTCCAGGAGTTAGGCTTATCAATATCCAAATCTACCATAAAGAGAAGACTGCATGAAAGTAAATACAGAGGGTTCACTGCACGGTGCAAGCCATTCATAAGCATCAAGAATAAAAAGGCTAGACTGGACTTTGCTAAAAAACATCTAAAAAAGCCAGCACAATTCTGGAAGAACATTCTTTGGACAGATGAAACCAAGATCAACCTCTACCAGAATGATGGAAAGAGAACAGTATGGTGAATGCATGGTACAGCTCATGATCCAAAGCATACCACATCATCTGTAAAACACGGCGGAGGCAGTGTGATGGCTTGGGCATGCATGGCTGCCAGTGGCACTGGGTCACTAGTGTTTATTGATGATGTGACACAGGACAGAAGCAGCCGAATGAATTCTGATGTATTCAGAGCCATACTGTGTGCTCAGATCCAGCCAAATGCAGCCAAACTGATTGGTCGTCATTTCATACTACAGATGGACAATGACCCAAAACATAAAGCCAAAGCAACCCAGGAGTTTATTAAAGCAAAGAAGTGGAATATTCTTGAATGGCCAAGTCAGTCACCTGATCTCAATCCAATTGAGCATGCATTTCACTTGTTAAAGACTAAACTTCAGACAGAAAGGCCCACAAACAAACAGCAACTGAAATCCACTGCAGTGAAGGCCTGGCAGAGCACACAACGTCTGGTGATGTCCCTGAGTTCAAGACTTCAGGCAGTCATTGCCAACAAAGGGTTTTCAACCAAGTACTAGAAATGAACATTTTGTTTACAATTATTTCATCTGTCCAATTACTTTTGGTCCCTTTAAAAACAGGGTGGCACATGTTAAGGAGCTGAAACTCCTAAACCCTTCATCCAATTTTAATGTGGATACCCTCAAATGAAAGCTGAAAGTCTGAACTTCAACTGCATCTGAATTGTTTTGTTTAAAATTCATTGTGGTAATGTCTAGAACCAAAATTCAAAAAATGTTGTCTCTGTCCAAATATATATGGACCTAACTGTAGAAGTGAATTTATCAAATTTTAATTTTGGCTCATTCGATCATCTCTATGTTCCTTCCAATGTTCAGAAGCCTTATGGACTTTTTTCATAGGACATGGATATTATCATTAGCCAAGTAATTCATTATATCTACCTTAGTGATACAGAAGTTGACAATATTTTTTAAAGGGTTTTTCCAGGTCTAAGAGGAAACAATTGCAGTCACTTTATGTGACTGCAGACTACCAAATCGTGCCAGTGTGCGCATTTGGCTTCTCTCAATAGAATAAAATTGTGAGAAGCGAATGAGACTTGTCGGTCTGTGACCGAAACTATGCAAATTGAAAAACATGCAGTCACACCTGCTTGCACGGGGAATACAGGGGAGTTGTAACAGGTTACATATTGCACATATTGTACATTGTCACGACTGTTAATCTATAGTCACATAGAGTGATTGCAGACCTTTCTTGTGTGAACAAATATTTTACACCTAGACCTTTCTTAGACTAGATCCCTTAATTTTTCATATTGCAACCAGACATACTGAATTTTCATATATTCATTCATTTTTTGGTATTTTTTTTGTAAATACTAATTTGAATTAGATTTCTCCTTTGTTCATTCACTTTGCATTTTGTTTATTGATAAAAATAAACTGTAACAGATTTTTTTAAACATTTTTTTCACAACTACCTAAAACTTTTTTGGTCAGAACTGTATATATTTTTCTTTTTTGGCTTTTCTATAAATAATTTCTAACAGTATTGTAGTTTGGATTCAACATGTATTTTCCTTCTGTGAAAAAGAAAATATCATTATGTTAAAATGCAAGTGTTTTAATTTATTAATTTATTGTTGAAAATTAAGGTTCACATTGAGAAAACCCCCGCATTTTGATAAAGGCCATTTATATTGCCTAGCTGTCACTCTAATATAAATTTATTGCTTTGAAGCAATCTTCAACTTCAGTGATTTTAGTTGAACACAGATACCTTTTCTAGCATTATAAATATGTTTTGTCATACTGCAGAAGGTTATGAACCTTAATTCAACCATGTTGTGGGAGTTGAGAGTTAGAATACTCACACTGTGTTTAATGTCCTCAGGGGTGCAAGATCAATTCCGTTTGGTTGAACCATGTCAGGAATGTCTATCTTTGGACTTTACATGGCTTGACTTCATAGACTGTGAAAGCATAAATGTTTTGATAAGGTTAAAATGAGCACCCAGCCGTCAATAGAAAACAAGAGGAAGGAAAGCACTGTTTAAGAGCACTGTTCATGCTGTGATAACCAACAAATGTTTTACAATGTAACTGTTCATAAATAGCCAGTTTCAGTTACCTCTGATTTCAGTGTTCTTTGTGTGTTGCTGAGGGGGACATGTAATCTAATAGAAGCATTGTTTCTTAATTATGACTTAACTATAGAGCATATCAGCATCCTTGTGATGAATAAAAACTATGCAAATACTCAATCTTTCATTACTATTGTAAAACTATACTTAGCATAAAGAAATGTTTTGCGTTTGGACCTTTAGAAAAAGTATACACTTAACTTTACTTCCTGAGAACACCCTTGAACTAGACCAGTGAATATCTAAGCCTAAGTTAGACTACTGCTTAATGTAATTCCCCATTATTATTATTGTTTATTATATTAGTGCCATTTATTGCATGGTGGTTTACATATGAACAGTGGTATACATAATAAAAGCAAGTACAATAATCTTAAACAATACAAGTCATCGACTGGTACAGGAGGGGAGAGGACCCTGCCTGTGAGGGCTCACAGTCTACAAGGGATGGGTGAGGATACACCAGATGAGGATAGAGCTGGTCGTGCAGCGAGGGTTCGTGCAGATTGTACGCTTGTCGGAAAAAGTAGGTCTTCAGAATGCTTTTGAAGGTTTCCACGGTCGACGAGAGTCTGATTTGTTGGGGTATAGAGTTCCAGACTATGGGGGATGCATGGGAGAAATGTTGTATGCGATTGTGGGAAGAGGAGATAAGAGGGGAGTAGAAGGTGATCTTGTGAGGATCAAAGGTTGCATGCAGGCAAGTACCAGGAGACAAGGTCACAGATGTATGGAGGAGACAGGTTGCAGTTATCTTTGCATGTCATGGTTAGGGTTATGAACTGGAGTTTTTGGGCAATGTGGTGCTAGTAAAGGGATTGGGAGAGAGGAGAGCCTGGGGACTAGTGGGGAGACAGGTGGATTAGTCGGGCAGCAGAGTTTAGGATAGATTGGAGGGTACGAGAGTGTTAGAAGGGAAGCCAAAGAGCAGGAAGTTGCAAGAGCCCAGGTGGGAGATGATGAAGGCATACACTAGTATTTTTTCACATTCTTAGTTAAAGGGGTTGTGTCACCATAAAACATACAGTTAATTAAGCTGAAAATGTTTAAATATTTTTTGTTGTAATTTATGGTTATTAAAAATTATGTTCCGTTCGAAAAATAGCAACCTTTCATCTTGGCGTTATTCTGTCTGCTAGCTTTATCTGTCCAGCAAAGCAGTCATCAAAGCAAGAGTTGGCTACTTTGAAGAACCTAGAATATAAGACATATTTTCAGTTGTTTCACACTTTTTTGTTAAGTATATAATTCCACATGTGTTAATTCATAGTTTTGATGCCTTCAGTGTGAATGTACAATTTTCAAAGTCATGAAAATACAGAAAAATCTTTAAATGAGAAGGTGTGTCCAAACTTTTGGTCTGTACTGTATATATATATATATATATATTCCGTATTTTTTGGACTATAAGAAACACCGGACCATAAGTTACGGGGAACCCCACGCCAATTTTTTTTTAAATAAATCCTTTATTTTAACTCTAAATGACAAGTACAGAAACCAACACTGTCACTGTACTTCTTATATACGTGACTGACATGTTTCTATCTATCTAATCTATGCGTGATGCTCTATTCTTTCTCTTATAAATTGTCGGGTACCGCTGCTGAATTGCTGGCCGGCTTTTTTAAAGAGACGGTGCATGAAAACACTAATATTTTTTTTAAATAAATCCTTTACACTAAATGACAAATACAGTAACCAACACTGTCACTGTTCTTCATATATATGTGACTGACATCTATCTATGTAATCTATGTGTGATGCTCTATTCCTTCTTGTCTAAATTGTCGGGTACCGCTGTATGCCGCTGCTGAATTGTCGGCCGGCTTTTTTAAAGAGAGCGTCTTCTGAGCAGTTTGTCAGCTTTTGGACACCTTTGAAGGTGTTTTCTATGTGTTTCTATGTGTTTTTGTTTCCCTGCCATTGGTTTTAACGGTGTTCGACGGTGTTCTAAGGTGTTCGACGAACAGTTCGACGAACAGTTCCTCGAACATCCCGGTGTTCGACGAACCGAACCCGAACACTAGGGGGTGGCTCAACACTAGTCACAATACACTGCTAAGGGAGAGCAGGTCTGCTGCTGACACTGGAATAGGGTTAATGTCCCCCAATTCTGATAATATCCCCCATCCTGGTAGATATGCCCCCCCTTCCTATTATACGTGGCCCCCATCCACATCCTGATATGCATGGCATCCCTCCATCCTGATATGCATGGCACCCCGCATCCTTATGCTAGTATGCATGGCACCCCTCATCCTTATCGTAGTATGCATGGCACCCCTCATCCCTATCCTGGTATGCATGGCACTCCTCATCCATATCCTGGTATGCATGGCACCCCTCATCCCTGTCCTGGTATGCATAGCACCCCTCATCCTTATCCTGGTATGCATGGCACCCCTCATCCCTATTCTGGTATGTATGGCACCCCTCATCCCTATCCTGGTATGCATGGCACCTCTCATCCCTATCCTGGTATGCATGGCAACCCTCATCCTTATCCTGGTATGCATGGCACCCCTCATCCCTATCCTGGTATGCATTGCACCCCCTCATCCTTACCCTGGTATGTATGGCCCCCTCATCCTTATCCTAGTATGCATGGTCCCCCTAATCCCCATCAGGTGGCACATAAAAAATTAAACACTCCTACTCACCTTTCTTCTTTCTTCTCCAGCGCTGCATCCTGTCTGCCCACACTGATCTCTACATGTGAGCTGCGCAAGACGTCACTGCCATGCATGGCTCACAAGGAGAGATCAGCTGCCAGAAGTCACTGCTCCCCACGCTGGGACTGTGTGCACGGGGAGCAGTGACTTCATGCTCCTTAATAGCCAACACACAGTGTAGCTACAGCACGGCTCCTGCTGCTGCCGGGCGATCGCGTGTGCCCGATGTTAAAGGGCATGAATATTCACCCGCTCCCAATGACCATGGGCATACAGAGGGGGGGAGAAATATTCATGCTCTTTAATAGCGGGCACACGTGATCGCCCGGCAGCAGCAGGAGCCGCACTGCTGATACACTGTGTGCCGCTATTAAAGAGCATGAATATTCAGTGCTCCCCACGCCTATAGGCATGGGGAGCACTGAATATTCATTTTCTTTAGCAGCGGGGACAGTGTAGGCTGCAGCAGGCGGCTGATGCCTCCTGTGCCCGGCTCCTCCACCGCAACCACTCCCCCCAGCACAGTATGTATATATATATACCTTCCCCAGCAACATCCGGACTATAAGACGCACCCCCATTTTCCTCCAAAATTTTGGAGGAAAAAAGTGCATCTTATAGTCCGAAAAAATACGGTATATATATATATATATATATATATATATATATATATATATATATATATTTTTTTATTTTTTTTTCCCATCAAAATATACACACGTGGTCAAAATTGTTGGTACCCCTCGTTTAATGAAAGAAAAACCCACAATGGTCACAGAAATAACTTGAATCTGACAAAAGTAATAATAAATTAAAAATCTATGAACAAATGAAAGTCAGTCATTGCTTTTCAACCCTGTTTCCACAGAATTTAAAAAAAAATTAAACTCATGAAATAGGCCTGGACAGAAATAATGGTACTCTTAACTTAATATTTTGTTGAACAACCCTTTGAGGCAATCAAACGTTTCCTCTAACTGTCAAAGAGCTTTCTGCACCTCTTGAAAGATATTTTGGCCCACTCCTCATGAGCAAACTGCTCCCGTTGTCTCGAGTTTGAAGGTTGCCTTTTCCAGATGGCATGTTTCAGCTCTTTCCAAAGATGTTCCATAGGATTTAGGTCAGGGCTCATAGAAGGCCACTTCAGAATAGTCCAATGTTTTCCTCTTAGCCATTCTTGGGTGTTTTTAGCCGTGTGTTTTGGGTCATTATCCTGTTGCAAGACCCATGACCTGCGACTGAGACCAAGCTTTCTGACACTGGGCAGCACATTTCTCTCTAGAGTCCCTTGATAGTCTTGAGATTTCATTGTACCCTGCACAGATTCAAGACACCGTGTGCCAGATGCAGCAAAAGAGCCCCAGAACATAACAGAACCTCCTCCATGTTTCACAGTAGGGACAGTGTTCTTTTCTTGATGTGCTTCATTTTTCCGTCAGTGAGCATAGAGCTGATGTGCCTTGCCAAAAACTTCCATTTTTGTCTCATCTGTCTATAGGATATTCTCCCAGAAGCGTTGTGTCTTGTCAACATGTAGTTTGGCAAATTCCAGTCTGGCTTTTTTATGACTTTTTTTCAACAATGGTGTTCTCCTTGGTCGTCTCCCATGAAGTCCACTTTGGATCAAACAACAACGGATGGTGCGATCAGACACTGATGTTCCTTGAGCTTGAAGTTCACCTTTAATCTCTTTAGAAGTTATCCTGGCTCTTTTGTTACCATTCGTATTATCTGTCTCCTTGATTTGTCATCAATTTTCCTCCTGCGGCCATGTCTAGGAAGGTTGGCTATAGTCACATGGATCTTAAATTTCTGAATAATATGTGCAACTGTAGTCACAAGAACATCAAGCTGCTTGGAGATGGTCTTATAACCTTTACCTTTAACATGCTTGTCTAAAATTTTCTTTCTAATCTCCTGAGACAACTCTTTCCTTTGCTTTCTCTGGTCCATGTTGAGTGTGGTACACACTATGTCACCAAAAAGCACAGTGAGTATCTGTAGCCATATATACAGGCCCACTGACTGATTACAAGATTGTAGACACCTGTGATGCTAATTAGTGGACACAACTTGATTTAAAATGTCCATTTTGTCTCATTATTTTCAGGGGTACCATTATTTCTGTCCAGGCCTATTTCATGAGTTTAATTTTTTTTAAATTCGGTGGAAGCAGGGTTGAAAAGCAATGACTGACTTTCATTTGTTCATAATTTGATAGATTTTTAATTTATTATTACTTTTGTCAGATTCAAGTTATTTCTGTGACCATTGTGGGTTTTTCTTTCATTAAACGAGGGGTACTAACAATTTTGACCACGTGTGTAAGTCATTTTTTATGATAATGGGTGTTACTGCATTTCTTATTTATATAATAATTAATTATAACTTTGTTTTTATTTATTTATGCTATGCTCTCACTATTGAATACTTTATCTTTCTGAAGGTTCTGTATGAAAAATGAAAATTAGGTGACTGAAAATGTGTTTCTGAGAATGAAAGGATACAAAATATTTGTATTAAAGTTAAATCTCTATAAAAAAGCATGGATTACTTGTTTGGCCTAATTAGTTATTTCTATGATCCTCCTTCCTGTAATATGTCACACAGTTAAAGTTTTTCCTTGATAGCTGAGTATATTAATACATCAACACTACACTAACATTTACACAGGTTTACTGTTTAATGGAAAGTTAATGCGAGCACTTCTTTACTTTTATTCTAAATTTATATCTTTAAATTTCAGGCTTAGGTTTCATACACCTGACACACAAAACTTAATGTAATTTTTGGAGCTCTGGAGAACTTTTCTATCTCTTCCCAACAAGGTCATTCAAAGAAACAGAGAAAGAGAGACAGAGAAACAGAGGAAGATTGAGAGAGAGACAGGGAGAGGGAGAAGGAAAGGCAGAGGGTGAGGGACAGCGAGAACAAGAGAGAGAGAGAGAGAAAGAAAGAAGGAGAGAAAGATGGAGAGTGACAGGGAGAGGGAGAAGTAAATGGAGAGGAGAGGGTGAGGGATGTTAGGAAGGGAGAGAGAGAAGTAAAGAGATAGGAAAATAGAGAGCAGAAGAGAAGGAGAAGCAGAGGGAGAGAGAGACCACAATAATTATGCAATTTGTTTCAATATGATCTGACTAGTGATGAACGAGCACTAAAATGCTTGGGTACTCGTTGTTCGGGTCGAGCAAATTGGAATTCTCGAGTGCTCGGACCAAGAAACGAGCACAATGTAAGTCTATGGGAAACTCGAGCATTTTTCCGGCGGCTCCGCCCGGCGGTCTGGGAGGGCCTAAAAATTGCCCAAATCGATTGGAACAGTGCTCAAATGACATGGGATCAGCATGGGGAAGACCCCTGGAAGCATTTCAGATGCCCAGATCACTGCTGTCAACAATGTTGTCAGAGGTATTACGCCACTTTTACGGACTCACAATACAACATGCAAAAACTAAACCAAAATGGATTTTCCTGGGAAAAATGTTAAGGAAAATCTTTTCCGCAATGGGCAGCGCAATGTCACCTAAGAATTAAGCATGTTATCTTCAGCACTGCCTGTTGCTGCTTGGCCAAGTTTGTGCTGCAATGTTTTCAGCTTGTAACTGATGTGGTCATTTCGGGGATGGAGGTCGAACTGGAGGAGGAGGTGCAGGAGCTGAACAATGTGATTACATTGAGGGTACATTGGCGAGTCTGGTTTTATACTAAACAAATATCTTACTGTGTCTTTAATTTTTTGTTTTACGTTATTTTTTAAGACAAATGCATTTACCGGGAAATGTCATTTTAACCTTTTACAACCTTATCTGGCCATGTGGTGTGTGACACATTATCAGACACATCCTGTTTCATTTATGATGGAGGGATTCTGAAAGTCACAAAGCCTTTTTTATAGGGTCATCAGGTGGCCCTTACTATTCTTATAGTGGGCCCTCGCTATTGTTAGAGAGCCATCAGCCGGCTTTGCTATTTTGTTACCATTATCAACGAGTGGGACTCCTGTACTGTTATTGCGTATGCCAAAAATTTGGATGCAACCCAATACCCCTTTGAAGAGACATAGAGGAGGGTCTCAGTAAGAAAAATGTTCCCTTTATAAAGGAGCAGGTCTCCTATACTGGTAATGCCCATATTGTGACTGCAAGGGCTGCCAAAATTTGGGAAAAAACCCACTAACAATTAAAAGACACACAGAGCTGAGCCACAGTAACGAGTATGAAATGTTCCCATTAGAAAGGAGCGGGTCTGCTATACAGTTATAGGGTATGCAGTGAGTCCAACGGCTACCAAAATTTAGGAACAACCCCACTAACAAATTTAAAGACACACAGAGCAGGGCCACAGTACCGACATGTTTCCATTACAAAGGAGCGGGTCTGCTATACAGTTATAGAGTATGCAGTGAGTACAATGGCTGCCAAAATTTAGGAAAAATACCGCTAACAATTTAAAGACACAAAGAGCAGGGCCACATTAACGAGTTCGACATATTCCCATTAGAAAGGATAAGGTCTGCTATACAGTTTTAGGGTATGAAGTGAGTCCAACGGCTGCCAAAAATTTGGAGGAACTCCAATGCCCTTTGCAAGAGACGTAGAGGTCGGAGGGCCTCCTGAAAACAATGTTCCGATTATTAGGAAGTGGGTATCCCATACTGTTTGCCTATGCAATGAATGCAATGGCTGCCAAAAATTTGGAGGAACTCCAATGCCCCTTGCAAGAGACGTAGAGGTCGGAAGGCCTCCTGAAAGCTATGTTCCGATTATTAGGAAGTGGGTCTCCCATACTGTTTGCCTATGCAATGAATGCAACGGCTGCCAAAAATTTGGAGGAACTCCAATGCCCCTTGCAAGAGACATAAAGGTCGGAGGGCCTCCTGAAAACAACGTTCCCATTATTAGGAAGTATGTCTCCCATACTGTTTCCTATGCAGTGAAGCAATGGATGCCAAAAAATTGGAGGAACTCCATTGCCCCTTGCAAGAGACGTAAAGGTCGAAGGGCCTCCTGAACCTCCTGAAAAAAATGCTCCCATTATTATGAAGTAGGTCTCCCATACTGTTTGCCTATGCAGTGAATGCAACGGCTGCCAAAAATTTGGAGGAACTCCAATGCCCCTTGCAAGAAACGTAAATGTCGGAAGGCCTCCTGAAAGCAATGTTCCCATTATTAGGAAGCTTGTATCCCAAACTAATTGCCTATGCAGTGAAGCAACGGCTGCCAAAAACTTGGAGGGACTCCAATGCCCCTTGCAAGAGAGGTAAAGGTCGAAGGGCCTCCTGAAAACAATGTTCCCATTATTAGGAAGTGTGTCTCCCATATTATTTGCCTATGCAGTGAATGCAAGGGCTACCAAAAATTTGGAGGAACTCCAATGCCCCTTGCAAGAGACATAAAAGTCAGAGGGCCTCCTGAAAACAATGTTCCCATTATTAGGAACTGTGTCTCCCATACTATTTGCCTATGCAGTGAAGCAACGGCTTCCAAAAGATTGGAGGAACTCCAATGCCCCTTGCATGAGATGTAAAGGTTGAAGGGCCTCCTGAAAACAATGTTCCCATTATTTAGAAGTGTGTCTCCCATACTGTTTGCCTATGCAGTGAAGCAACGGCTGCCCAAAATTTGGAGGAACTCCAATGCCCTTTGCAAGAGATGTAGATATGTTGATATGGTACATATGGTGGTGATATGGTGGTGGAGGATGAGGATGCGGAGAAGGAGGAGGACAAGAGCAAATAGACAAAATCAGTAAGAGTATACCCATGTCTGGGTGTGAAGACAGAGGTGTATGGAAATAGAGTTAGACCTCCCCAAAAAAAACCACTGTTTTTGAGTTTATGTTACACTGCTATCATTCGGTGGTGTTAAGAAGTCTGGCCCAATCTAGCCCTTGTTCATTTATATAAGAGTCAGCCTGTCAGCATTTTCAGTTGACTGGCAGATGCGCCTATCGGATATAATTCCACTGGCGGCACTAAAAACCCTGTCTGACAAAACGCTAGTGGCAAGGCAGGCCAGAACCTCCAAGGCGTAGAGAGCCAGTTCATGCCACGTGTCCAGCTTGGATACCCAATAATTATAAGGCACAGAGGAATCATGGAGGACGTTGGTACGGTCGGCAAGGTACTCCCTCACCATCTTCCGAAACTTTGCACTCCTTGTGAGAGTACCCTACGCCTCATGGCCTGTGCGATGGGAGGATCTGAGAAAACTGTATCAGAACTTTGACAGTGTTCCCCTGCCTCTGCTGGATTGCATTTGTGGCTCTCTCGCCTGTAATCCTTGATTATCCAACTAACTCTGACCTCTGCTTCCAGCGTTTTCAGATGGGAATTATTTTAATAATTCCGCAACAAGGGCCTTCCAGTACTGCACCTTTTTATTAGGCTTGTCCTGCAAGGGAATAAGAGACATAAAGTTCTCCCTGTAGCGTGGTTTTAGAAGCATCACCATCCAGTAATGACTGTCACCCAAAATTTGGACATTGCGAGGGTCACAGGAAAGGCAGTATAACATAAACTCAGCCATGTGTGCCAGACTGCAAAGAGTCAAGACTTCCCAAGAGGATGACTGACCATGCTCTCCTCCTCCTCCTCCTCTCTGTCCTCTGGACATCCACACTGAACAGACGGTATGACAGTTGTGCAGGTAGTACCGTCTATAGCGCATGAAACTAGCTCCTGTACTTCCTCCTTCTCCTCCTCTTCCTCATTGTCATCCAATCCATGTTGAGATGAGATGAGGCTGAGCTGTGTGTAATTACCATGTATGGTTCCTTACTCCATCTCATCGTGCTCTGCCGGCAATGCATCCTCTTTAATTGAGAGCAGAGAGCATTTCAGAAGACAGGGAACTGGGATGGTGATGCTAATTATGGTGTCATCACCGCTCACCATCTTGGCGGAGTCAAGATGGTGAGGATGGTACAGATGTCTGACATTCATGTCCACTCCTGAGGTTTTATGTGGGGAGTCTGACATGAATACCGATGGCCTTGTTGATGCTGCTCACAAATCCATCCCAACATCTGCAATGTAGAGTTCCAATGCGTGGTGACATCGAAGATCAGTCGGTGAGCTTGAAGCTGCATATGCTGCTGAAGCACGGCAAGGGCGGTTAAAGCTGTAGCTGACTTTCTAAAATGGGCACACAGGCGGCGTACTTTGACAAGCAGATCCAGCAGATCTGGGTAGGTTTTCAGAAACCGCTGAACCACGAGGTTAAGCACATTGGCCAGGAATGGTTCGTGTGTGAGCTCGCCTCACCTCAGAGCCACCAAATTCTGGCCATTGTCACACACGACCATGCCTGGCTGTAGGGTCAGTGGTGTCAGACACAGATCTACCTGCTCTTTCAGAGCTGTCCACAACTCTTCATCGTTGTGTGGTTTTTCAGCTAAGAATACTATCTTCAGCACAGCCTGTTGCCGCTTGGCTGAGGCAGTGCTGCAGTGCTTCCAGCTTGAGACTGATGTGGTCATTTCGGAGATGGATGCTGAAGAGGAGGAGGAGGTGCAGATGCTGTAGAATGTGGGGGGCAACCCTGATTGACCCAGGGCCCGCAATCCACTGCGTCGGGAGAACGTATTCCATCTCAAGGTCTGACTGGGTCCCGGCTTCCACTATATTAACCCAGTGTGCCGTCAGCGAGATGTACCATCCCTGCCCACGAGCACGTGTCCACGTGTCCGTGGTTAGGTGGACTTTCCCAGTAACTGCGTTGCTGAGAGCACGTCTAATATTTTGGGACACATGCTCATGTAATGCGGGGATGGCACACCTAGAGAAATAGTGGCAGTTGGGGACCGAGTACAGAGGGACAGTCGCCGCCATCAGGTTGCAGAAAGCTTCCATCTCCACGAGGCTAGAAAGGCAACATTTCGAGGGCAAGTATTCGCAAATTTGTGTGAATTTAGTAATATGGCCTGTGGGGCATTAGCTGCGTATTTGCGCATGCGTTTCAAGGACTGTGGTAGGGAAAACTGAATGCTTTGCTGGGACAAGGACGTGGATGTGCTTGCTGATGGTGCTGCTTGAGAGTGTGCAATGACAGGTGCTGAGCCGGAGGCATCTTGGCATGCGCCATGGACAGGGGATTGGCGTGCACGCACAACAGTGGCAGAAGCAGTGGTGTTACCGACAGACACTGTTCCTGGACCCTGGGGTTCGGCCCACTTAGTCAGGTGCTTTGCTGCCATGTGCCTGATCATGACGGTTGTGTTCAGGCTCGGCGTTTTGCTACCCCTGCTGATGCTGGCCTGGTAAGTGGAGCAAATGGCCTTTTTGGGGTTATCTGCAGAGTCTTTAAAAAATAACTAGATTCGGGAAGACCTAACAGTTGTACTGGCAACTTACGTCATGTTTGCGTTATGAGGAATGCTTTCTCACCTTGTGTTTGCAGCCACCACACTGCTTCTTCCTGCCTGTTTTGGTGCTACACCTCCCTCCCCCTGTGTCCTGCTGTCTTCGCTCTGTGTGACCCCCTGCCAGGTTGGATCAGTTACTATATCTTTCACCACCTCGTATAACACTTCCGCACCCTGGTCCTCCTTCTGACTTTCTGGCAATTGTGTCGCATCATCATCATCCACCTCTTGCGACAGTAATTGCACTTTCCCACCATCACCTTCATGTGACCGTGGCTGCTCAAATATTTGGGCATCGCTACACGCGTTCTCCTCTTGACTCGCTTGAAGCTGACCGGCCGAGAAGCCCGAATCTACAAATGGAAAAGTGAACAGCTCTTTTGAGTGTCCAAGTGTGGGATCAGTTGTCTCTGGGTGCTCGACATGGTGGGAGGAAAGAAGATCAGGGTGAGGAATATGTAGTCCTGACTCGCGGCTACTGAGACTTGACCGTGTGGAAGACAGAGTGAAGGAGGTGGTGGCAAAGTGACTGGAAGCATTATATGCTATCCAACCAATAACCTTTTCACACTTCTCTATGTTCAGTAGTGGTGCTCTACAGTCCCCTAGTAATTGGGACTGGAAGGTTGAGCGAGAAGATGTGGGTGTTTGTTGTGGCACTTTTTCACCTTACCCCCGGCCACCTCCTCGGCCTCTCCATTCACCATCACCGTCACGTCCACTTCTCCATCCCTTGCCACGCACCTTGCCCATTTAAAACGAAGGACAATATTTTCCATGTTCTCAAGAAATGTCTGATTTTGGAATGCAGTTATATGTGATATATCTGACAGAAAACCATGATTTTAAAGAGCTGGCCTGTAATTTACTAATATTATTCTACAAGGAGACATATAGTGAATAGCTTCACAGACACACTGCTACGGAATGAAAATGGAAAAAATTTATGATTTTTTAAGTGTTTTCGATGATGTCTGACAGAGAACCACAGCTTTAAATTGTAGGCCTGTAATTTACTAATATTATTCTACACAGAGACCTAGTGTGAATAGCTTCACCGACACACTGCAATGGAATGCAAATGGAAATATATGATTTTTGAAGTCTCTTCGGTGATATGTCTGACAGAAAACCACGGCTTTAATTTATAGTCCTGTAATTTACTAATATTATTCTACACAGAGACCCAGTGTGAATAGCTTCACTGACACACTGCAACAAAATGAAAATGGAAGAAATGTTTGATTTTAGAGGTCTTTGCAGTGATATGTCTGACAAGAAAGCCACAGCTTTAAATTGTAAGCCTGTAATTTGCTAATATTATTCTACACAGAGACCCAGTGTGAATAGCTTCACCAACACACTGCAACAGAATGGAAAAGGAAGCCAATATTTTCCACGTTCAGTTAAAATTTCTGGATTTTTATCACTGTAGTATGGAACAGAGCTGGCTTTTATTCTGCAGTGAGCAGAAAAATGGTGCATTCTGGATTGCTTTATAGACAAATAACCAGGATTAAGTTAAAAAAAATTAGCCCGGGCCCCTGATATCTGGGGCTGTCTAGAAATATCTGTAATTATTGCAGCAGCAGCAGACAGGACGTTCAATGGACCCTCTTGTGCTGTATCATACACTGCATTCTGCCACATACACTGCCTGCCTGCCTATCACTGATTATATGCAGCTGGATTAGTTCTCAGCTCTTCCTACTCTGCCTGATTCCGGGGAAGACTGTGATGAGCATGGCGGCGTCTGGTCTTTTTTACACCCGAAGACGCTTTGCGGCCAGCCAACTATTGTAATGCCCACAACCAACATGGCTACGGCATTACAGTGTGTAGCAGGCAATCCCTGCATGTTCATTGGCTTTCTAAAGAGGGACAAACATGCAGGAAGGGGACCTGAGCAACCCGGAAATACTCGTTGAGCGCCGAGCTCGTCAAGCACAGTGTTATGACCTGCTACAAACACTAAGGAAAGATAGGAAAGCTGTCCCTACAATAGGACTAAGCTGATTCCCTACGATGCAGCGGGGGACCTGTTCCTTGTGAACAGACCCGCCTAAGTCCTCGGCTAGTCTGAACGCAGACCTATAGATATAAGGGAGGGGTCCCTACAAGAACTAAGGACTGGGATATAGTTGGACACCTCCTAGCAGAAATTGTAGCAGAGCAAAGACAAACAAACAAACAGAAGTACTAGTGGTCAAAAGACCAAGCAAACTACAGAGTAAGGTACAAGGCACGTGGCTAGCTTAAGAGTAAATGTAACACTGAAGTCCAGCAAGGCCAGGAGGGAGGACCTGGATTAAATAGGCAAAAAGTCATGTGATCAGCAAAATAGAAAAAACTAACAGAAGGGTTCTAACAGTACCCCCTCTTCTATGAGGATCCTCTGCATCCTCCAGGCCCAGGTCTATCAGGAAACCTCCTGTGAAACGCTCCGACAAGTCTAAGAGCAGAGACATCATCATCATTACCCAGGAGTTATCCTCGGGACCGAAACCTTTCCAAGCGACGATATACTGCAATCTCCCTCTATGCCATCTAGAATTAAGAATGCGAGAAATTTCATATTCACAGTCTTCCTCCACCGGAGGAACAGAGACAGTGGCATCCCTATCAGAAACATCAGCTTTTTTCAATAAGGAAACATGAAACAGCGGATTAATCTTCCAGGAGGTAGGAACCTCCAACCTAACAGCAGATTGGTTAACTACCTAAAGCACCTTAAACGGACCTACAAACTTCGGGCCCAATTTCTTAGAAGGAATCCTCAACCGCAGATTCCTAGAGGACAACCAAACCATGTCACCAACAGTAAACAAAACCTCTTGACGTTTCCTGTCAAAGTACCTCTTGGATTTTTTGTTAGCCTCTTGAAGGTTATGAAGTACATCAGTCCAAACTCTCTCCAAATCACCTGAAAAATTCTCCTCCTCCGGCACAGCCGATACCAATTTGGAGAATGACCCAAAAGACGGATGTCTCCCAGTACAACAAAAAAAAGGAGAACACCCAGCATAAGAGGATGTATGGTTGTTAAGAGCAAATTCAGCCAGTGGCAGAAACTCAGACCACCACTCTTGATTGTCAGCCACAAAACAACGCAAAAACTGTTCAACATCCTGGTTCTTTTTTTCTGTCTGTCCATTAGACTCAGGATGATAACCAGACGAAAATGACAAATGGACTCCCAACCTGTCACAAAAGGCACGCCAAAAACATACTGAGGTCCCCTATCGGAAACAATGTCGGTAGGAACGCAATGGAGCCTGACAATTTCTTTAAGAAAAGCCTTAGCGAGTGTCTTGGAAAAGGGCAGTTTGATAAAGGGAACCAAGTGACACATCTTGCTAAAACGGTCCACGACCACCCAGATAACAGTGAAACCCTCAGAGGCAGGAAAGTCAGTAATAAAATCCATAGCAAGATGCATCCAAGGAGCACTAGGAACCTACAGAGGGCAAAGCAACCCCGCAGCAGGAGCATGTGAAGACTTAGATCTAGCACACACAGTACATTGACGCACCCACTTAATGACTTCCTTCTGCCACCAAGGCCACCAAAAACTGCGACCTACAAGTCTCTTAGTCTCCGAAATTCCTGGATGACCTGCCAACCGAAACTCATGACACTCCACAAACAAATTTCTCCTAAAGTTCCTAGGCACAAACAACCTCCCATGGGGAGTGTTAGATGGGGCATCCTCCTGGGCTTTCAGAATCCCATCTTCCAAAACGGAGTCCAATGCTGCTATCACAACACCTTCCTGTAAAATGCTCTCCTCCTCCTCGGTACCAACCATTGGAGAAAAACTGCGAGATAAAGCATCAGCTTTTACATTCTTGGTACCCGGGATGTAAGTAACAGAAAAATTAAACCGCGAAAAAAAAAGTGCCCACCTAGCTTGACGGGCATTCAAGCGCTTGGCAGCATCAAGATAGATCAGATTCTTATGATCAGTAAAAACCTGAATGGGAAATTTAGCAACTTCCAAGAGATGACGCCAATGTTCAAATGCGAGTTTAATAGCCAGCAGTTCCCGATTACCAACATCGTAATTAAGTTCAGTCTCAGAAAATTTTTTTGAAAAAAAAGCACAGGGATGTACTCCATCCTTGATTTCCTGAGACAAAACAGCACCGACCCCCACCGAAGAAGCATCAACCTCGACCAAAAAAGGCTTGGTCTCATCAGGCTGCATAAGGATGGGGGCAGAACTGAACGTCTCCTTGAGATACACAAAAGCTTCAATGGCCTCAGTAGTCCACTGAACCGTATTCGCACCTTTCCTGGTGAGATCGGTCAGCGGCTTAACAATTATAGAAAAATTCTTAATGAATTTTCTGTAATAATTGGCGAAACCCAAAAATCTCTGTATTGGTTTCAAACCAATAGGCCTAGGCCATTCCTGCACCAACTGAACCTTCACCGGGTCCATCTCAAAGCCCTCGCTGGAGATAATGTAGCCCAAAAAACTAATTCTCTGCACAGCGAACTCACATTTCTCCAGCTTAGCAAAAAGTGAATTGTCGCTTAACAACTGCAATACCTCACATACGCTCTGCCAATGAGACTCCAGATCCGGCGCAAAAATCAAAATGTCATCCAAATACACCACCACATTCTTTCCGATCAACGGTCTTAGGATGTCATTAATAAGGTTCTGAAAAAGCGCTGGTGCATTGGTAAGACCAAAGGGCATAACCAGATTCTAAAAATGACCCACTAGAGTGTTAAAAGCAGTTTTCCACTCATCACCTTCCTTCATACGTAACAAATTGTATGCCCCCTGGAGATCAATCTTAGAGAACCACTTGGCCCCCACTAACTGGTTGAACAAGTCAGGAATTAATGGCAGTGGGTAGGAATTGCATACTGTAATTTTATTAATTTCGCGAAAGTCCAGACATGGACGTAAACCGCCGTCCTTTTTTTTTACAAAAAAGAATCCAACAGCCACAGGTGACTTAGAAGGTCTAATGTGACCGGCGGCCAAGCTTGTCTGTATGTATTCCTCCAAGGCCTTTCTCTCAGGGATAGTAAGATTAAATAAGCGACTCTTGGGAAGAGTAGCTCCAGGGACAAACTCAATAGTACAATCATAGTCCCTATGAGGAGGCAAAACTTGCGACTCCTCCTCAGAAAAAAACTTCCAAAAATCCTGAATAGGTACAGGTAATTCCTCTCTTTCCACAGCAGCAATGCGACCGTTACAACATTTATCATAACACTTAGGACTCCAAGACTTAATTTCATTGGTAGACCAGTCCAGTACAGGATTGTGCAATTTTAACCAAGGTAACCCCAAAACCACTGGAGCAGGCAAATTATTTAATACCACCAAATCCAAATTCTCTTGGTGGATACCATTAATGGTGAGGGGAAATTCAAAAACCTTGTGAGTAATACCTTTCAAGGGAGAGCCATCAACAGCAACCACAGAAATAGGAGATGACAAAAGTTTGGATTCAAATTTAAATTTTTCCAAAAAACCCTCATCAATCACATTGAGTGTAGAACCACAATCCACAAATACCCGAAATTCAATCAACTCCTCCTGGAATGAGGTGCTTCCAGAAAGAAATTCTAATTTTGAGTTTAAACACGCTATGCGGGTGTAACTGACCTCTTATTTTTTTTCTTTGTTCAAACGAAGCACACAGTTCTTAATAAAGTGGTCAGATTTACCGCAATAAAAACACAATCCTTTAGCAAACCTGCGGTCTTTTTCCTGAGAATGGGGTGACATCGCCCCAATCTCCATCGGTTCTCCACCCTCCGAACCGACCCTCTGAAAACTAGGAGCTGCCATAGCAATAGATTTATCTTCATTACTCCTAGCACGCAGTCTCCTGTCCACAGGTATGGCTAATTGCATTGCCTCCTGCAAGGTTCCAGGTTTTGGGAAGGCAATCAGCAGATCCTTAACCCTTTCACCTAGACCATCAAGAAACAAAAATTTTAATGCTGAGTCATTCCATTCCACTTCAGCCGACCATCTTCTGAAGTATGTACAATAATTTTCCACATCACCTGATCCCTGCTTCAAACGTCTTAATTCAGTTTCAGCAGATGAGACTCAATCAGGATCATCATACAACAACCCCATAGCAGAAAAAAAATCCTTCACAGATCTAAAACATGGATCATTAGGTTGTAGAGAAAAGGCCCATCCCTGTGGTTCTTTGCTCAAAAGTGACATTATAAACCCAATGCGCTGTGATTCATTCCCCGAGGATCTGGGTCTTAAACGAAAATATAATAAACAAACGTTTTTAACGGAAAAAAAATCTTGCCGTTTACCATAAAAAAAATCTGGAAGTCCTACCTTCGGTTCATCAAAATGCGCTCCAGTACAGCCACTCACGTGTTGCTGGAGCTCGGCCACCTCCAAAGACAGTCCCTGCAAGCGTTGAGCCAACTCCTGAACCGACACCATGCTGAAATCAGGATTTTTTTCCTTAGAGTGTTTTATTTTTGGGCTGGACTTACTGTTATGACCTGCTACAAACACTAAGGAAAGATAGGAAAACTGTCCCTACAATAGGACTAAGCTGATTCCCTACGATGCAGCGGGGGACCTGTTCCATGTGAACAGACCCGCCTAAGTCCTCGACTAGTCTGAACGCAGACCTATAGATATAAGGGAGGGGTCCCTACAAGAACTAAGGACTGGGATATAGTTGGACACCTCCTAGCAGAAAATGTAGCAGAGCAAAGACAAACAAACAAACAGAAGTACTAGTGGTCAAAAGACCAAGCAAACTACAGAGTAAGGTACAAGGCACCTGGCTAGCTTAAGAGTAAATGTAACACTGAAGTCCAGCAAGGCCAGGAGGGCGGAGCTGGATTAAATAGGCATAAAGTCATGTGACCAGCAAAATAGAAAAAACTAACAGGAGGGTTCTAACACACAGTGATGCTCGGGCGAGTACCGAGCAGTGGCGAGCACGTTTGCTCATCACTACATCTGACTAATTCTGTTAGCCGGTGAATCTGAAGATGGAATCTATCTCTGTCGTACATCCTACCCTTCTTGCATCTGACTGTGCTCCACTGGGAACCACTGATCTCTTATGAACATGTGGTATACTGATTACTGTTTTCTGATGTTTCACATGTGTTGAAAATGGTGCCGTGCAAGTTTTTTTTCGTGAATCGTAAAATCAAATCTTGAAGTGTTAAAGTTTGCATCGAACACCAAATTTCAGTAAATTCAACTTGAGCTCATCCATGGATCAATCTGCTCACCTTTAATTAATATGATTCAATTACTTCCCTGAATACTCAGCAAAATAACCACATCAGATGCCAACATTTAACTATACCATCCGCATTTCCACAATGCAGTCAAGTTACAGAATAGGCTGCAGAACATTGATGCTTTAAGCCAATTTGTTGTTTTATTCCCCTGGATAACACCTAACATATGGCGAAACGTGAAATCATGGGAAATGCTTGGAAATGCAGTTGCTGTGGGTAATAGAAAAAAAAAGAAATTCAATGCAGAAATGTATGGTTTAAGATAATTGGGGGACTTGCAGGATAAGGAAAATCTTTTATTATACTGAAGATTTGTGAAAAGCTTGTAGAAGATTTTTTAAATATTTTAATGGAGATATGATTTATTGGTCAATCAAAAACTGTCTATACATTTTGTAGAAATTTTTGGATGACAGTTTTCATAATTACTTGTCTCATCATAAACTAGTGTAGTTTATTCAATACTAATGTTTTTTTCATTGGTTAGACTTTAGTTTTTCAGTGTTTAAGATTAGTTGGTTTATGAATTATAATTAGAAAATAAAGGATTGTTTTTCATCCTGAAGTTTTTTATTGTGAACTTTACATAATACAAGAAAGATGTCCCTGGCAGTAAATGAGTTTGATAATAATAGTATTGTGGGATAGAAAGAAGTGGTTTAATAAAAAGAAATATTGTATTTATGAGTTTAATAGGTTTTTGTTGATTAAATTACCGATACATTAATATCTGTATCACAAGTGCTTATGAAGGTTGATATAGAGTAGATTTAAGCGTGTGCCCTTTATAAAAGGTCTACATGTCTGGAAAACATTCACAAATATTGTTACATTCAACTGAAGTCATGGCAAGGTCAGTCCTGCCAGAGAAACCTTGGAAATGTTAACGCTTCACACTTTCCAGCTGACATTCACAGATATGTGTTTGACCCTGTGTATAGTACATAAAATATGGTCATAAAAACTGCTTAATAGAACAGAGGACGCTGTAGTGTTATACACCTCAGAAGTACAAAGGAGAACAACACTATTGCATTTAAGCATACCTAGTTACTTGTAAACTTGTTTTTAAAATTTAAATAATTCAGTTGCGCATTCAAATATTATTGTATAAATACAAAAAAATAATTATCCAATCATTGTTTTATTCATCAACTAAAAATACAATAGAATGATGACTGGAACAAAAGTTACATTTTACAGACATTTTAATAAAAAATGAAAGATTAAATTATACAAGTTTGCTATATAAGGTAAAGTCCATAATACAAATTTATATTAACACATCAAGGTCTAGTCTCTTTAAAACGATTAAGGATGAGTGATTTTTTTCTTCTTTTTGTCATTGGCGCATTACAAGATAAATAACAAATAGACAAATAACTATGGGCCAAATTTAGATGTCTATGAAATACCGTCCAAGTATGGACGCTATGTATGGACCAGCCTTGGATCTTCTAACTGGAACTCTAAATCCTCATGGTTACACTACCGTTCAAAACTTTGGGGTCATTTAAAAATTTCATTATTTTTGAAAGAAAAGCACATTTTTTTTCAATGAAGCTAACATTAAATTAATCAGAAATGCACTCTATACATTGTTAATGTGGTAAATGACTATTCTAGCTGCAAACGTCTTGTTTTTATTGCAATATCTACATAGGTGTATAGAGGCCCATTTCTAACAACCAACACTCCAGTGTTTTAATGGTGCATTGTGTTTGCTAACTGTGTAAGAAGGCTAATGGATGATTAGAAAACCCTAACAAACCCTTGCACAAGTATGTTAGCCCAGCTGAAAACAGTTTGGCTGATTTGAGAAGCTATAAAATTGACCTTCCTTTGAGCTAGTTAAGATTCTGGAGCATTACATTTGTTTGTTCTATGAAACTCTCAAAATGGCCAGAAAAAGAGAACTTTCATGTGAAACTCGACAGTCTATTCTTGTTCTTAGAAATGAAGGATATTACATGCGTGAAATTGCCAAGAAACTGAAGATTTCCTACAATGGTGTGTACTACTCCCTTCAGAGGATAGCACAAACAGACTTTAACCAGAGTAGAAAGAGAAGTGGGAGGCCCCGCTGCACAACTGAGCAACAAGACAAGTACATTAGAGTCTCTAGTTTGAGAAATCAATGCCTCACAGCTCCTCAACTGGCAGCTTCATTAAATAGTACACGCAAAACGCCAGTGTCAATGTCTACAGTGAAGTGGTGACTCCAGGATGCTGTCCTTCAGGGCAAAGTGGCAAAGAAAAAGCCATATCTGAGACTGGCTAATAAAAGGAAAAGATTAATATGGGCAAAAGAACACAGACATTGGACAGAGGCAGATTGGAAAAAAGTTTTATCGACAGACGAATCAAAGTTTGAGATGTTTGGATCACACAGAAGAACATTTGTGAGACGCAGAACAACTGAAAAGATGTTGGAAGAGTGCCTGACGCCATCTGTCAAGCATGGTGGAGGTAATGTGATGCTCTGGGGTTGCTTGGTGCTGGTAAAGAGGGAGATTTGTAAAAGGTAAATGGGATTTTGAATAAGGAAGGCTATCACTCCATTTTGCAACGCCATGCCATACCCTGTGGAAAGGGCTTGATTGGAGCCAATTTCATCCTACAACAGGACAATGACCCAAAGTACACCTCCCAATTATGCATGAACTATTTAAGGAAGAGGCAGGCAGCTGGTATTATATCTGTAATGGAGTGGCCAGCGCAGTCACCAGATCTCAACCCCATTGAGCTGTTGTGGGAGCAGCTTGACCGTATGGTACGCAAAAAGTGCCCATCAAGCCATTCCAACTTGTGGGAGGGGCTTCAGGAAGCTTGGGGTGAAATTTCTCAAGATTACCTCAGCAAATTAACATCTAGAATGCCAAAGGTCTGCAATGCTGTAATTGCTGCAAAGGGAGCATTCTTTGATGAAAGCAAAGTTTGAAGGAGAAAATTGTTTCTTTCTAATAAAAATCATTATTTCTAACCTTGTCAATGTCTGGACTATATTTTCTAATCAATTTGCAACTCATTTGATAAATAAAAGTATGAGTTTTCATGGAAAACACAAATTTGTCTGGGTGACCCCAAACTTTTGAACGGTAGTGTATATACAGATGCAGTCTAACGTGCAAGAAAAATATGATGATGCAGAAAGTCAAGGCTTAAAACTTAGATGACCTGTCACATGTCCAAAAATAGTCTGTTACCTTGTCAAAATCTCTGTGTTACCTTGAACCTGCTAGTATTATCCAATTGTCATTTTGTCATGGAGATATGTGTAGCACCCCTGCGGGCTCAGTTGCCACAGAGGTACTGCATCTCACCCAGAGGAGTGGTATCTCACTCTCGGGTAAGGATGGAGTCCTGCCCGGGACCCAAACACCTGCATCCAACACTACACTACTCCAGACCAGCAGGAGGGGCAAGATGCGCTGCTCCTCTGCTGAGCCCTGTCCCTGGCTGGAGTGGGGGGGAACCAAGAGAGGTGGAACCATGTGGTGGGTGTGGGTGGAGGAAGGAGATCAGGGGAGCACTTCAGCAAGTGTATAAAAAGGGATGGAACCATCTAGAAGGGTTCTAGTCAGAGGAGGACAGTGAGTGGGAGCAGGAGCTCTGCAGGAGCTCTGTTCAGGCGGAGCGGGCCTAGTGAGAGGCCCAGGAGGTAAGATGACTGAAGAGAGGAGAGGAGCAGGAAGGAAGGCTCCAGAAGGAAAGAGGGGATCCTAGGGGTATGGGAAGTGCTGGAGGCCACCCGTACGCCCGAATCTACCAGAACGTGGAGGGATCAAGCCGCGCAGGGGACCGGCCCCTAACTAGTGAGAATTGCAACATTCAGCTAGAAACCGGAGCCATAATCATCAACATTAACAGAAATAAACACTTGAAATAGATCACTCTGTTTATAATGACTCTATATAATATATGAGTTTCACTTTTCGTATTGAAGAACTGAAATAAATTTACTTTTTAATGATATTCTAATTTAGTGAGTTGCACCTGTATGCTAAAGGGTGGTGTTTTCTCTGATCTTATCAGTAGACAATTACCATACTAGTCTATACAGTTATTTCACTTTTAGTACAGTTGGAGAGAACACAGAGAGAGCACATGTATAGACGTCAGAGCTCTGAAAACTCATCTTTACTGGTATGAAGCAGACTATTCTTTGAGTCTCAAATTATTCAATTCTTTTGATTAGATTGTATAGTGTAAAGCAGCAATTTTTTTTAATTTTGCTCAGCCTTTGGTTGATTACTGTGTCATGATGTAAAACAATGGTCACTGCCTGCTTGTTGAAATAATGCCCAGCACTTATTTCATCTTACATGAGACTTATACTTTTGATGACCCATTCTTTGGTATGCAAGTGAGGGGAGCATTATGGCTGTGTAGACTCAATGTCTGCTTATGAGGAGGATATTTTCTCACTGCTCTGATAGAATGAGTGAATGCTTATATGGCTGATCTCGTTTGCGACGCTCCAGCATCGCAATCACAGGGGATGTCTCAATGTGTGATGGGGCCCTTATTGTGGGTATTGTTGTGAAACTAGTAATAGTTTGTTATCTCATTTTATTATTATTGTTTATGTATATATTTTATTTTTTCATTCCACAGTGTTGCCTTTTTGCATGATGAGAAAACAGATATTGACTGAAGCTGAATTGCAGGAGCTTGTAAACGCATCCGATTCAGATGATGTCCCGCTTGAAAATGTGTCCAAAGAGGAGGGCTACATAAGTGATGGGGAAACCAATGCAGAGAAATTCTGAAGTGGAATCTGATGAGGAAACCCAGACAACTAGTCGGATGCAAGAAATCCATTCGAAAAATAAAGATGTAGTTTGGAACTTGCAGCCTTCTGCTCAGGCTGGTAGAAGATCTTCTTCAAATGTCTTAAAACATACTCCAGGTTCTACTAGGTACGCTATATCAAGAATTGATGACATACAATCTGCATTCAAATTGTTCATAAATATAATCATACAAAACATCATAACACAAATGACAAACATTGAGGGACAACAAGTTTATGGCGAGAAATAGAAGAATTTTGATTTGACAGCTCTAAATGCTTTCATAGGTTTACAGCTATTAGCAGGAGTGTACAGATCGTATGGGGAATCAACCAAAAGTTTATGGAATTCCAAAACAGGTCGCCACATATTTAGGGCCACAATGTCTCTAGAAAGATTTCATGAGATTTCAAGAGTCCTTCAGTTTGATTATAAAACCAATCGAATTGAAAGAAGAGCCACAGACAAACTTGCCCCTATTAGAGATTTGTGGAATGAATGGGTAGAGATTCTACCAACATTTTATAAAACTGATGAAAATGTGACTGTAGATGAACAACTGATGTCATTCAGAGATAGGTGCCCGTTCAAACAGTATATTCCAAGTAAGCCTGCAAAGTACGGCATCAAAATATGGACTCTATGCGACAGTAAAAGTTCATAGGCTGTAAACGCTCAGGTATACGTAGGAGAAAACACTGGAGAAAGAGCTGAAAAAAAATCAAGGTATGCGAGTAGTTTTGAATTTGACACACGGACTCAAAGGACAAAATGTTACATGCGACAATTTTTTCACATCATACCAACTGGGGCAGATGTTGCTGAAAAGAAAAATGACCATGCTGGGTACTGTTAGAAAAAATAAGCCAGAACTGCCGCAAGGTATCCTCAGTAAGAGAGACGTTTATAGTTCTATAGTACAACAAAATAACAATGGCAGATAGGACCTTGGATGAAATAGGGGGCATACCACAAAACATTATATAAACCAGAGAGACCATAGGTATTTTCAAAACCCCAAAATAACATAATTAAAACACCATATGTTGACTAGAGATGAGCGGTGTTCGAATTGAACTGTTCGACAATCACAAATTCGAGCTGTTTTGGGCGGTGTTCGAGCCGTTCGGCGAACGCGAACGATTTGAAAAAAATTCGGCTGTTCGAGGCTATGTTCGACAACTGTTCGAGCACCAAAATCATAACTGGATTTTTTCTCAGTAATGCTGAAAATTAATGTTAATACGCAGTTTGAGTGTACAGCGGGGCGGGGGTGGGGGCAGGGGATGGATCTCTGCAGAAATAATGAAGATCTCCATTTTTTTTTTCTCTTTCCCGCATTTACAGAGCGGAGGTGCAATCTGTCAGCCTATCAGCAGCGCACACATGGAGCGAACTGCTTTTTTTCACACAAGCAAGGGCATGTGTCATTGGCAGTGTATGTCACATGTCCTTGCCCTATAAGACCCAGCCATTTTCCCCGTCGCCAACATTTTCTCACTGCTGCAGCTGCGTGTTAGACGGCACCGCTGTTGCTGTGTGCGCTATACTTTGTTAATTTCAAGCCAATTTTCGCACAAATCTACAGATAGCTTGGGAGTAGGGAATAGATGTGATTGCAGTCCTTTTAAGGACTAGGTTACATCATTTCCTACGACTTTTATCAGGCAGGTCTGTGCTCTTAAATAGATAGGTTGGGAGTAAAGACTAATAGTAATTGCAGTCCTTTTCAGGGCTAGGTTACATCAGTTCCTATCACTTTTATCAGGCAGGTCTGTGCTCTTAAATAGATAGGTTGGGAGTAAAGACTAATTGTAATTGCAGTCCTTTTGAGGGCTAGGTTACATCAGTTACTATCACTTTTTGCCAGCCAGGCCTGTGCCAGTGCTGTGCAAGTTTTTTTCACAGCATTTGGCTAAATCTAGCAAAAGCAAATCCTTATTTGCCTCTTGCAGTGTGTGTTAGTCAGTGGAGTAGCCTATCTGTGTTGCAAGCTACACCACCTGTGTATAGAATAACTATTTTTTCACTGCACCTAGTGAAGCAAAACCTTTAGGGCATAGCACCATTCTATTAGTCCATCTATACTAACCTCCACCAGGTTGCAAATTCAATATAATTTTTATCTACATCTAGCTCTGAAAAAATATTTCGGCTTGTAGCAGTGTGTGGGACTTGTTCTATTAGTCCATCTATACTAACCTCCACCAGGTTGCAAATTCAATATAATTTTTATCTGCATCTAGCTCTGAAAAAATACTTCGGCTTGTAGCAGTGTGTGGGACTTGTTCTATTAGTCCAACTATGCTAACCTCCACCAGGTTGCAAATGCAATATAATTTTTATCTGCATCTAGCTCTGAAAAAATATTTCGGCTTGTAGCAGTGTGTGGGACTTGTACTATTAGTCCATCTTTACTAACCTCCACCAGGTTGCAAATTCAATATAATTTTTTTCTGCATCTAGCTCTGAAAAAATATTTCGGCTTGTAGCAGTGTGTTAGACTTGTTCTATTAGTCTATCTATACTAACCTCCACCAGGTTGCAAATTCAATATAATTTTTTTCTGCATCTAGCTCTGAAAAAATATTTCGGCTTGTAGCAGTGTGTGGGACTTGTTCTATTAGTCCATCTATACTAAACTCCACCAGGTTGCAAATTCAAAATAATTTTTTTCTGCATCTAGCTCTGAAAAAATATTTCGGCTTGTAGCAGTGTGTGGGACTTGTTCTATTAGTCCATCTATACTAACCTCCACCAGGTTGCATATTCAATATAATTTTTTTCTGCATCTAGCTCTGAAAAAATATTTCAGCTTGTAGCAGTGTGTGGGACTTGTTCTATTAGTCCATCTATACTAACCTCCACCAGGTTGCAAATTTAAAATAATTTTTATCTGCATCTAACCCAGCCAATACTTTTGGGCTAATACCACAGTTTGGCCACTCAGCTCTGCTCGGTTCCCATCCATTGTTTTTTGTGCAAACAACTCCAGAGTTGTGAATTAGTTAACCACCAAAATGAGTGGAAAAAGGCCTGCTGCTGGTGGAAAGGGGAATAGGCATGTTGGGAAGGGAAAAAAAGGTTGTGTCCATGGGGTAGGTGTTAAAGCAACAGTAACATCTGCAGAAGAAATACCATCTTCCATCCAAACTAAGATGTCTACTTCTTTTAGCAGACAATATGATAAGATCCCTTTCTTATGGCCACGCCAATCGCTACAAATTCCAGAGAGGCACAAAAACAGCAGGTGCTTCAACGGATATCAAGTGCTCCTTTAAGTGGGCTCTCCTGCACCTCAACTTCAACATCACAAATAATCCAGTCTTCCGAGGTGTCACCCCAATCGCACTTGCTTCCTCACAGCTCCCAAGTCTCCAGCTGCCCATCTGAGTATGGGTTAGAACAGATGGTTGAGTCTGCAGAGCTGTGTACTTATACTATAGCCTATATACTATATGGGAATCAGAGGTCGGCTCCAGAGCTTCTGTGAATCCAGACGAGGAAATGATCTGCACTGATGCCCAGAATCTTTATGAGTCAGATACAGGACCAGACGCAGAGGGTTCTGACCATAATGTCAACCCAAGTTCCCAAACTGTAACTCCTGTTGGTGGAGACAATGAGGAAGACGATGATGAGACTCAAATACCTGATTTGAGCGACAACTTTAGTTTTTTGTCAGGGCAGGATGAGGTTGGCTCTGAGGACGACGGGTGTGATAACACACAGGGTGATGATGACGAGGTTGGAGATCCCACTTACTGTCAACCCAAAGTCAGCCAGTCGATGAGGTCAGCAGAGGAGGTGGAGGAGGATGCTAGTGACGACGAGCTCAGGTTGCGCCTTCCTGGACAGAGACGTAGTACTGGAAGCACGTCAACAACTGCACCCTCAAACAAAACTCTGCCTCTGACCACAAATCGTGGTGGCTCTTCAGGTCGCATGGGTGCTAAGCCTTGCATAGCCTGGGCATTTTTTCAGATCGAAAAAGATGACCCAACTCGCGTTATCTGTAACATTTGTCAGCAAAAGCTAAGTAGAGGCAAAAAAATCCATAGTTTGAGTACTTCATGCATGAACCGGCACATTGATATGAAGCATAAGTTGCAGTGGGAAGCTCACTGTGCAACAATGCGACCTAGCCGGCCGGGCCAACCACCGTCTGCCACATCTTGTGCATCCGCGGCCTCATCGTCCTCTGTGACTGGGGGGACAGCAGTCACACCTGTTTTGGGACGCAGACCTGCCACCTCTTTACCCGCAACAGCCAGCGTGATTGGCAGGTCATCATTTTCTTTGGAGGTGGAAACACCAGCTGGTGTTCAGCGCTGTCCGACATCGATAGCACCACCTTTGGATCAAGGCAACCTAACATGTCCGCCTGCATCTTCCTCACAGACCGGCAGTTTGCCGGGGACACCCTTCTCAACCCCGTCTAAGCACAACAGCCAGCCCTCGGTCCCTCAGATGTGGACAAGTAAAAGACCATTTCCTCCTAGCCATAAGAAAGCTAAGAGGTTGAATTTCACCATCTGCAAGCTCTTGGCTACAGAAATGCTGACTTTCCGCCTGGTGGACACAGAGGATTTTTGAGACCTTATGTCCGTCGCAGTGCCCCAGTACCAGATGCCCAGTTGGCACTACTTCTCAAAGAAAGGTGTGCCTGCGCTCCACCAGCATGTCGCACACAACATCACCACTTCTTTGAGAAACTCTGTGTGTGACAGGGTGCATTTCACCACAGACACTTGGACGAGTAGGCATGGACAGGGGCGTTACATGTCGCTGACTGGGCACTGGGTAACTATGGTGACAGTAGGACAAGGGGCTGCTGTCCAAATCTTGCCGTCCCCACGAATTGCGCGTCAATCCTCTTTATCTCAATGTTCCTCCACTGCTTCTGCCTCCTCAACCTCCTATCGGTCCTCCACCTGCACCCAAAGCCTGTCTGGTCATGCCACAAGCTTTCTAACTGCGCAGAAGGGATCCTGCACACCTCCTTACTATGCTGGCAGCAGAGCTCAACATCATCAGGCGGTTTTACTTTGAAATGTCTCGGAAATGTGAGTCACACAGCTGAGGAGTTGTGGTCAGCTCTGGAGAACCAGTTTCATGAATGGTTGTCTCCACTGGACCTGAAACCAGGGAAGGCCGTGTGCGACAATGCTGCAAACCTGGGTGCGGCCCTTGGCCGGGGCAATGTCACACACGTGCTTTGTATGGCTCACGTGTTGAACCTGGTTGTCTAGCAATTTTTAGCCCACTATCCCAGACTAGATGGCCTTCTGCAGAGGGCACGGTTGGTGTGTACTCACTTCCGCCGTTTGCATCCCGCAGCTCAGCGACTTAAATCTCTACAGAAGTCGTTGGGCCTGCCACTTCACCTGCTAAAATGCGATGTGTCTACCCGGTGGAATTCAACTCTGCACATGCTGCAGCGACTGTGGCAGTACCGACAAGCCCTGGTGCAATACGTTCTGATGTATAGCCTGGGCCAACGAGATCCAGAGGTGGGGCAAATCACGCTGGAGGAGTGGTCTCAGATCAGGGACCTATGCACCCTTCTGCACAGTTTTGAAATGGCGACGAAGATGTTTAGTGCTGACGATGCCATTATCAGCATGACTATTCTGGTGATTTACATGCTGGAGCACATGTTAAACAGAATTCGGAGTCAGGTGGTGGCACAAGAGGAGGTGGAGGAAGTAGAGGAGGAGGAGTTGTATGCGGAAGGGCTAACATCTGCAAGCTCCAGACGGTCGGCAGCACCAAGGCGGCAGGCATGTGAGGGTGGGGGAGATGGTTTTACCAGGGCGCATGGTAGCAGCCAAACTCGTGAGGAAGGTGCAGGAGCCCAGGAGGAAGTGGAGGACGAACTGATGGAAGACTCATCAGATGAGGGAGACCTTGATCACATTTCTGTTGTGCGAGGTTGGGGGGAGAGGACAGAGGAAGGAAGCATGATTGTTACCTCACCACCAACACAACAGGGACTTGGTGCTCCTGGATGCGCAAGACACATGAGTGCCTTCTCGCTGCACTACCTGCAACATGACTCTCAAATTGTGAGAATTAGAAATAATCCTGACTACTGGGTTGCCACACTGTTAGATCCCCGGTACAAAAGTAAATTTGCAGAAATTATTCCTGCCATAGAAAGGGATGCACGCATGCAGGAGTATCAGCAGAGACTGTTGCAGAATCTTACATGTGCTTTTCCACAAAACACCAGTGGTGCACGTAGTGAATCTCACAGTTCCAACTTGCCAACCGTGGGACCGTCGAGTGTTCAGCACTCAAACCGTAACAGAAACACAGTATCTGCTGGTAACATCAATTTTGCGTAATCATTTCACCACTTTTTTAGCCAATCCTTTGCAAGGCCACAGGAGACAAGAAGTCTGACACATAGTCAAAGCCTAGAGACGATGGTACAGGAGTATCTCCAAGTAAACATTGAAGCCATGACTGTGTCACTGGACCCTTGCTCTTTTTGGGCTTCCAATCTGGATAAATGGCCGGAGCTAGCCACTTACGCCTTGGAGATCTTGTCATGCCCCGCAGCCAGCGTTCTGTCTGAACGTGTGTTCAGCGCTGCTGGTGGTGTGCTGACAGATAAGCTCACGTGGCTCTCCGCTGATAATGTAGACAGACTCACATTCATAAAGATGAACAAATCATGGATCCGAAACGACTTTTCTACCCCTGTGTCATCCTGGGGAGAGTAAAAGCTTGATGATTTGTTAAAATCACCTCACCAACCGCTTTAAGATTTCAAATTACTAATCATGTTTATCTGTATCTTGGCTGGAAAATTATTTGGGCCTTGTAGCAGTGTGCAGTACTGATTCTATTAGGCCATCTATACTAAACTCCACCAGATTTAAAATTACTAATCATGTTTATCTGTATCTTAACTGGAAAATAATTTGGGCCTTGTAGCAGTTTGCACTACTGATTCTATTAGGCCATCTATACTAAGCTCCACCAGCTTTCAAATTAATAATAATTTTTAGCTGCATCTAGCCCGGAAAATAATTTTGGGGCTCCTAGATGCGCAAGACACATTAGCGCCTTCTTGCTGCACTACCTGCAATATGACCCTCAGATTGTCAGAATTCGAAATAATCCTGACTACTGGGTTGCCACACTCTTGAATCCCCCACACTCTTCGATCAACCTTTTCATTTTAATAAAGACCAAAAAAATGGTCATTTTTGAAATTATAAGCATTAGCAGGTTATTAGAAACTGAAATCAAACAGTTTTCAACTGAAAACTTTATTCTAGGTGATGTTACATTTGCACATAGGACCTCTTGTACGAAAGGAGCTTCTGAACTCTCTCGTCCATTGAATTTGTCAGGTTTTGGATGGTTTCTGCTTCAATTGTTTTGCATGAGGACAGAATACCCTCCCAGAGCTGTTGCTTAGATGTGAACTGCCTCCTGCCATCATAGACACTCCTTTTGATGATGCTCCAGAGGTTCTCAATGGGGTTGAGGTCAGGGAAGCATTGGGGTCACACCATAAGTTTGTCCTGTTTTATGCCCATAGCAGCCAGAGATGCAGATGTGTTATGTGCAGCATGAGACGGTGCATTATCATGCATGAAAATGATCTTGCTGCGGAACACACGTTTCTTCTTCTTGAACCATGGCAGGAAGTGCTGTTTGAGAAACTCCACATACATTATGGAGTTCATCTTTACCCCTTCAGGGATAGTAAAAGGGCCGACAATCTCTCTCCCCATGATTCCAGCCCAAAACATTACTCCACCTCCTCCTTGTTGGTGCCGTAGCCGTGTTTGCATGGGGTGTCCATCAACCAGCCATCCTCCACTCTATCCATCTGGACCATCGAGCGTTGCACGGCACTCATCGGTGAACAAAACAGTTTTGAAGTCAGTCTTCATGTATTGTTTGGCCCACTGGAGCCATTTCTGCTTGTGTACAGTGGATAGAGGAGGTCGACAGGATGGCTTATGCACAGCTGCAAACCTCTGAATGACCCTGCATCTTGTTGTTCGGGGGATGTTGGAGGCACCAGCAGCTTCAAAAACTTGTCTGCTGCTATGACAAGGCTTTGTTTGCCGCTGCTCTTTTAACCTGATGTAATTGCCGGTAGGAATGAGTCCTCAATTTTCCCTTATCAGCACGCACACGTGTATACTGTGAATCAGCTACATACTTCTTGATTGTGCGATGATCAGGATGAAGTGTCTTGGCAATGTTGATTGTAGTTATGCCTTGACCTAAACATTCCACAATTTGTTGCTTCTCAGCAGCCGACACATCCTCTTTCTTTCCCATTTTTGCTTTTCCACAAAACACCAGTGGTTCACGTAGTGAATCTTACAGTTCTAACTTGCCAACCGTGGTCTGTATGGAGTTGTTCAATAAAGGGCCCAAAATTAAGATAACATAGACGGGAGAGGTCTCTATGAATATGAATTCCTAAGTATTTGATACCCTGTAAGGGCCAGGCAAAGGGAAAGTTGGACTGGATGGAATCCTGTATGGATTTGGGGAGGGAAATATCGAGGGCCTCAGACTTCGCTGCATTGATTTTAAAATTTGACCATGTAACAAAGTGATCTATTTCAGCCATAACAGCAGGGATGGATATATGTGATTGAGTGATATATACTAGGACATCATCAGCAAATGCAGAGCACTTGTACTCGGTGCCTCCCACCTCAATCCACCTAATATTGGGGTTATGGCGAATTGATGAGAGCAGGTGCTCCGTCACTAGGATGCATAAGAGAGGGGACAGAGGACATCCCTGCCTTGTCCCATTGGTGATTATGAAAGGTGATGAAAATGTTCTGATGCACCCCCTGGGCCTTGGGACACCCGGAGCCGGACCCTTTTTGGTGGATGCTGGGGGTTGTAGTCTCCGTGGTGGCGACCCGGTTCCATGGCTCAGGGCGGTCAAACCAGTGGCGGAACTATTTATGTGGTTTTGATGTTTAAATGTCCGACTACGCCACCCGTGGATTGCGGTCAGAGTGAACCGCCACTGCAGGGCAGACCGCTGAGGCTGGTGTTGTGGGTGCAGCAGAGCGTAGTATAACTCCCCACGGGAGGAGTATAGCCTCAGGGCAGTGTATGCGGAGGATGGGGGTGATGGTGCAGGGCAGCAGCAGTAACGACACAGAGTCAGTGATGCAGTACATGGCCTTTACTCACAGTTCTTATTATCCAGACCACTTCTGCAGGTAATGGCTGCCCACGTCATAGTGTGCTCACCAGGTGAGGGGCTCGGCCAACTCCCAGATAACTTTATAGCGCTTCACAGGACCCCCTTTGTGTGTCCTTTCTCTGGCCACGCTTCTGTCCGGCTGCCTCGGGCATCCACTCGGTAAACTTGGCACCAGTTTCCCTGACCCTATGTGGTGCCTTCCTAGCGGGTGTAGCGAGGGGCTGCGCCACATAAAATGTCACAGCCTCCGGTTTGCAGCTGAGGGTCATTTCCCGCCTCCACTAGTTTCGGGGACCGGTCTCCCTCTTTGGCCTGACCCCTCCACGCAGGTGGATTCGGGCGTGCGGAGGTCACTCGCCCGTCCGCACCCCTGGGATCCCTTCGTTCCTCATTCCTGGAGCCTTCTCCGCTCCTCTTCCTTCCTTCTCCCTCTTCCAGTCCTTGGCCTCTGTCCTAGGCCCGCCTCCGGAGCAGAGCTCATGCAGAGACCCTGCTCCCTGTCACTTCTGCTCAGACTTCTCTGCACTGAACTAAGATGGTGCCCACCTTTTATACTCCCTTCCCAATGCACCCAGGAACTGCTTCCTCCCTGCTCCTGCACTACAGGGTTCCCCTTCCTCGGTGTTCCCTCCCCCCACTCCAGCCAGGGACAGGGACTGTCCTGCCCATCTCAGGGGCATATTGGTCGCCCTGCCCCACGGCAATGTGGTGTAATGCATGCAGGTGTCGGGGTCCTGATCCACACTCCATCCTTACCTGAGAGTGAGATATCACACCTCTGGGTGAGGAGCAATACCTCTGTAGCAACCGAGCCCTCGGGGTGCTACAGTTCCATTTATCTTCAGCCTAGGTGACGTATTGCGATACAGGGCCGTGATTTTTGCTATAAAAGGGTCCCCTAGACCTCTACCCCAAGCTTTTTAAGAGAATAATATATGGTGTGCCAGAAGACTCTATGGAATGCTTTCTCAGCATCCAACGAGAGTATCTAATTACAAATTTTTAACTGCATCTAGCCCAGGAAATACTTTGTGCCTAGTAGCAGTGTCTGCTAGTCAGCGGATTATCCCAGCTGTTAAGCAAGCTACACCACCTTTAGTTTGGACACTTAATTTTTTCAAAGGAAATGGTTCGGGCCCCCGGGATACTCAGTGAAGAGCATAGGGAGGCACCCCAAGGCACAGGGGCTGGGACTGGCGGTAGGACGCCTTGCGGTTGACCGCCAAGCTCGATCCTTATAAAAGCTTTTTAACTGCAGCAGCTTTAGTGGACGCTACTGGAGCTGGAGCTCTATTTTATTATAAATGTAAAAACACAAACTAGTACAAGTAACAAAAACAATTTCCAGCAATATAACCGATACATAAACAATGTATATACAAGGGACCCCACCTGCCTGACAACCACCATACAACCACAGCCTATCCAAACATACCTCAAACTTCCTCCAGACTTACACCTGATTCTGCCTTAACAAAAAACAGAGATGCAGAAGCAAAATACATATAACAAAATATAAACCACATAAACCATATGAAATAACACACAACACTTAAATCATGAGTAGAGATGAGCGTTGTTCTACTCGAACTGTTCGCCAATCTCAAATTCGAGCTGTTTTGGGCGGTGTTCGAGCCGTTCGGCGAACACAAACAATTTGAGAAAAATTCGGCAGTTCAAGGTTATGTTCGATAACTGTTCGTGCACCAAAATCATAACTGGATTTTTTCTCAGTAATGATGAAAATTAATGTTAATACGCAGTTTGAGTGTACAGCGGGGTGGGGGGAGGGGCAGGGGATGGATCTCTGCAGGAACAATGAAGATCTCCATTTTTTTTTCTCTTTCCCGCATTTACAGTGGGGAGGTGCAATCTGTCAGCCTATCAGCAGTGCACACACGGAGCGAAGTGCTTTTTTTCACACAAGCAAGGGCATGTGTCATTGGCAGTGTATGTCACATGTCCTTGCCCTATAAGACCAAGCCATTTTCCCCGTCGCCACCATTTTCTCACTGCTGCAGCTGCGTGTTAGACGGCACCGCTGTTGCTGTGTGCGCTATACCTTGTTAATTTCAAGCCAATTTTCGCACAAATCTACAGATAGCTTGGGAGTAGGGAATAGTTGTGATTGCAGTCCTTTTAAGGACTAGGTTACAGCATTTCCTACGACTTTTATCAGGCAGGTCTGTGCTCTTAAATAGATAGGTTGTGGGAGTAAAGACTAATTGTAATTGGAGTCCTTTTCAGGACTAGGTTACATCAGTTCCTATCAGTTTTTGCCAGGCAGGTCTGTGCCAGTGCTGTGCAAGTTTATTTCACAGCATTTGGCTGAATCTAGCAAAGCTAATCCTTTTTGGCCTATTGCAGAGTGTGTTAGTCAGTGGAGTAGCCTATCTGTGTTGCAAGATATACCACCTGTGTATAGAATACCAATTTTTTACTGCACCTAGTGAAGTAAAATCTTTTGGGCATAGCATCATTCTATTAGTCCATCTATACTGACCTCCATCAGGTTGCAAACTGAATCTAATTTTTTTCTGCATCTAGCTCTGAAAAAATATTGGGCTTCTAGTTGTGTGTGGGTCTTGTTCTATTAATCCATCTATACTGACCTCCATCAGGTTGTAAACTGAATATAATTTTTTTCTGCATCTAGCTCTGAAAAAATATTGGGCTTCTAGCTGTGTGTGGGTCTTGTTCTATTAATCCATCTATACTGACCTCCATCAGGTTGCAAACTGAATATAATTTTTTTCTGCATCTAGCTCTGAAAAAATATTGGGCCTTCTAGCAGTGTGTGGGACTTGTTCTATTAGTCCACCTATACTGACCTCCATCAGGTTGCAAACTGAATATATTTTTTTCTGCATCTACCTCTGAAAAAATATTGGGCTTCTAGCTGTGTGTGGGACTTGTTGTATTAGTCCATCTATACTGACCTCCATCAGGTTGCAAACTGAATATAATTTTTTTCTGCATCTAGCTCTGAAAAAATATTGGGCTTCTAGCTGTGTGTGGGTCTTGTTCTATTAATCCATCTATACTGACCTCCATCAGGTTGCAAACTGAATCTAATTTTTTTCTGCATCTAGCTCTGAAAAAATATTGGGCTTCTAGCTGTGTGTGGGTCTTGTTCTATTAATCCATCTATACTGACCTCCATCAGGTTGCAAACTGAATATAATTTTTTTCTGCATCTAGCTCTGAAAAAATATTGGGCTTCTAGCTGTGTGTGGGTCTTGTTCTATTAATCCATCTATACTGACCTCCATCAGGTTGCAAACTGAATATAATTTTTTTCTGCATCTAGCTCTGAAAAAATATTGGGCCTTCTAGCAGTGTGTGGGACTTGTTCTATTAGTCCACCTATACTGACCTCCATCAGGTTGCAAACTGAATATATTTTTTTCTGCATCTACCTCTGAAAAAATATTGGGCTTCTAGCTGTGTGTGGGACTTGTTGTATTAGTCCATCTATACTGACCTCCATCAGGTTGCAAACTGAATATAATTTTTTTCTGCATCTAGCTCTGAAAAAATATTGGGCTTCTAGCTGTGTGTGGGTCTTGTTCTATTAATCCATCTATACTGACCTCCATCAGGTTGCAAACTGAATATAATTTTTTTCTGCATCTAGCTCTGAAAAAATATTGGGCTTCTAGCTGTGTGTGGGTCTTGTTCTATTAATCCATCTATACTGACCTCCATCAGGTTGCAAACTGAATATAATTTTTTTCTGCATCTAGCTCTGAAAAAATATTGGGCTTCTAGCTGTGTGTGGGTCTTGTTCTATTAATCCATCTATACTGACCTCCATCAGGTTGCAAACTGAATATAATTTTTTTCTGCATCTAGCTCTGAAAAAATATTGGGCCTTCTAGCAGTGTGTGGGACTTGTTCTATTAGTCCACTTATACTGACCTCCATCAGGTTGCAAACTGAATATATTTTTTTCTGCATCTACCTCTGAAAAAATATTGGGCTTCTAGCTGTGTGTGGGACTTGTTGTATTAGTCCATCTATACTGACCTCCATCAGGTTGCAAACTGAATATAATTTTTTTCTGCATCTAGCTCTGAAAAAATATTGGGCTTCTAGCTGTGTGTGGGTCTTGTTCTATTAATCCATCTATACTGACCTCCATCAGGTTGCAAACTGAATATAATTTTTTTCTGCATCTAGCTCTGAAAAAATATTGGGCTTCTAGCTGTGTGTGGGTCTTGTTCTATTAATCCTTCTATACTGACCTCCATCAGGTTGCAAACTGAATCTAATTTTTTTCTGCATCTAGCTCTGAAAAAATATTGGGCTTCTAGCTGTGTGTGGGTCTTGTTCTATTAATCCATCTATACTGACCTCCATCAGGTTGCAAACTGAATCTAATTTTTTTCTGCATCTAGCTCTGAAAAAATATTGGGCTTCTAGCTGTGTGTGGGTCTTGTTCTATTAATCCATCTATACTGACCTCCATCAGGTTGCAAACTGAATATAATTTTTTTCTGCATCTAGCTCTGAAAAAATATTGGGCCTTCTAGCAGTGTGTGGGACTTGTTCTATTAGTCCACCTATACTGACCTCCATCAGGTTGCAAACTGAATATATTTTTTTCTGCATCTACCTCTGAAAAAATATTGGGCTTCTAGCTGTGTGTGGGACTTGTTGTATTAGTCCATCTATACTGACCTCCATCAGGTTGCAAACTGAATATAATTTTTTTCTGCATCTAGCTCTGAAAAAATATTGGGCTTCTAGCTGTGTGTGGGTCTTGTTCTATTAATCCATCTATACTGACCTCCATCAGGTTGCAAACTGAATCTAATTTTTTTCTGCATCTAGCTCTGAAAAAATATTGGGCTTCTAGCTGTGTGTGGGACTTGTTGTATTAGTCCATCTATACTGACCTCCATCAGGTTGCAAATTGAATTTAATTTTTTTCTGCATCTAACCCAGCCAATAGTTTTGGCCTAATACCACAGTTTGGCCACTCAGCTCTGCTCGGTTACCATCCATTGTTTTTTTGTGCAAACAACTCCAGAGTTGTGAATTAGTTAACCACCAAAATGAGTGGGAAAAGGCCTGCTGCTGGTGGAAAGGGGAATAGGCGTGTTGGGAAGGGGAAAAAAGGTTGTGTCCGTGGGGTAGGTGTTAGAGCAACAGTAACATCTGCAGAAGAAAGACCATCTTCCAGCCAAACTAAAATGTCTACTTCTTTTAGCGGACAATGTGATAAGATCCCTTTCTTACGGCCACGCCAATCGCTACAAATTCCAGATGAGGCACAAAAACAGCAGGTGCTTCAACGGATATCAAGTGCTCCTTTAAGTGGGCTCTCCTCCACATCAACTTCAACATCACAAATACTCCAGTCCTCAAAGGTGTCACCCAAATCGCACTTGCTTCCTCACAGCTCCCAAATCTCCAGCTGCCCGTCTGAGTATGAGGTAGAACAGATGGTTGAGTCTGCAGAGCTGTTTACTCATACTATAGAATGGGAATCAGAGGTCGACTCCAGCGCTTCTGTGAATCCAGACGAGGAAATGATCTGCACTGATGCCCAGAATCTTTATGAGTCGGATCCAGGACCAGACGCAGAAGGTTCTGACCATAATGTAGACCCTCATTCCCAAACTGTAACTCCTGTTGGTGGAGACAATGAGGAAGACGATGATAAGACTCAAATACCTGATTGGAGCGACAACTTTAGTTTTTTGTCAGGGCAGGAACAGGTTGGCTCTGAGGACGACAGGTGTGATAACACACAGGGTGATGATGATGAGGTTGGAGATCCCACTTACTGTCAACCCACAGTCAGCCAAGAGATGAGGTCAGCAGAGGAGGTGGAGGAAGATGCTAGTGACGACGAGGTCAGGTTGCGCCTTCCTGGACAGAGACGTAGTACTGGAAGCACGTCAACAACTGCATCCTCAAACACAACTCTGCCTCTCACCACAAGTCGTGGTGGCTCTTCAGGTCGCATGGGTGCTAAGCCTTGCATAGCCTGGGCATTTTTTCAGATCGATAAAGATGACCCAACTCGTGTTATCTGTAACATTTGTCAGCAAAAGCTAAGTAGAGGCCAAAAAATACAGAGTTTGAGTACTTCATGCATGAACCGGCACATGGACATGAAGCATAAGTTGCAGTGGGAAGCTCAGTGTGCTACAATGCGGCCTAGCCGGCCGGGCCAACCACCGTCTGCCATATCTTGTGCATCCGCGGCCTCTTCATCCTCTGTGACTGGGGGGACAGCAGTCACACCTGTTTTGGGGCGCAGACCTGCCACCTCTTTACCCGCAACAGCCAGCGTGATTGGCAGGTCATCATTTTCTTTGGAGGTGGTAACACCAGCTGGTGTTGAGCGCTGTCCGACATCGATAGCACCACCTTTGGATCAAGGCAACCTAACATGTCCGCCTGCATCTTCCTCACAGACCGGCAGTTTGCCGGGGACACCCTTATCAAACCCGTCTAAGCACAATAGCCAGCCCTCGGTCCCTCAGATGTGGACAAGTAAAAGACCATTTCCTCCTAGCCATGAGAAAGCTAAGAGGTTGAATTTCACCATCTGCAAGCTCTTGGCTACAGAAATGCTGCCTTTCCGCCTGGTGGACACAGAGGATTTTCGAGACCTTATGTCCGTCGCAGTGCCCCAGTACCAGATGCCCAGTCGGCACTACTTCTCAAAGAAAGGTGTGCCTGCGCTCCACCAGCATGTCGCACATAACATCACCGCTTCTTTGAGAAACTCTGTGTGTGACAGGGTGCATTTCACCACAGACACTTGGACGAGTAGGCATGGACAGGGGCGTTACATGTCGCTGACTGGGCACTGGGTAACTATGGTGACAGCAGGACAAGGGGCTGCTGTCCAAGTCTTGCCGTCCCCACGAGTTGTGCGTCAATCCTCTTTATGTCAAAGTTCCTCCACTGCTTCTGCCTCCTCAACCTCCTCTCGGTCTTCCACCTGCACCCAAAGCCTGTCTGGTCATGCCACAAGCTTTCTAACTGCGCAGAAGGGATCCTGCACACCTCCTTACTATGCTGGCACTAGGGCTCAACGTCATCAGGCGGTTTTTACATTGAAATGTCTGGGAAATGTGAGTCACACAGCTGAGGAGTTGTGGTCAGCTCTGAAGAACCAATTTCATGAATGGTTGTCTCCACTGGACCTGAAACCAGGGAAGGCCGTGTGCGACAATGCTGCAAACCTGGGTGCGGCCCTTCGCCGGGGCAATGTCACACACGTGCCTTGTATGGCTCACGTGTTGAACCTGGTTGTCCAGCAATTTTTAGCCCACTATCCCAGACTAGATGGCCTTCTGCAGAGGGCACGGTCGCTGTGTGCTCACTTCCGCCGTTCGCATCCCTCAGCTCAGCGACTTACATCTCTACAGAAGTCGTTGGGCCTGCCACTTCACTGGCTAAAATGCGATGTGCCTACCCGGTGGAATTCAACTCTGCACATGTTGCAGCGACTGTGGCAGCACCGACAAGCCCTGGTGCAATACGTTCTGACGTATAGCCTGGGCCAACGAGATTCAGAGGTGGGGCAAATCACGCTGGAGGAGTGGTCTCAGATCAGGGACCTATGCACCCTTCTGCACAGTTTTGAAATGGCGACTAAGATGTTTAGTGCTGACGATGCCATTATCAGCATGACTATTCCGGTGATTTACATGCTGGAGCACATGTTAAACAGAATTCGGAGTCAGGTGGTGGCACAAGAGGAGGTGGAGGAAGTAGAGGAGGAGGAGTTGTATGCGGAAGGGCTAACATCTGCAAGGTCCAGACGGTCGGCAGCACCAAGGCGGCAGGCATGTGAGGGTGGGGGAGATGGTTTTACCAGGGCGCATGGTAGCAGCCAAACTAGTGAGGAAGGTGCAGGAGCCCAGGAAGAAGTGGAGGACGAACTGATGGAAGACTCATCAGATGAGGGAGACCTTGATCACATTTCTGTTGTGCGAGGTTGGGGGGAGAGGACAGAGGAAGGAAGCATGATTGTTACCTCGCCACCAACACAACAGGGACTTGGTGCTCCTGGATGCGCAACACACATGAGTGCCTTCTTGCTGCACTACCTGCAACATGACCCTCGAATTGTGAGAATTAGAAATAATCCTGACTACTGGGTTGCCACACTGTTAGATCCCCGGTACAAAAATAAATTTGCAGAAATTATTCCTGCCATAGAAAGGGATGCACGCATGCAGGAGTATCAGCAGAGACTGTTGCAGAATCTTACATGTGCTTTTCCACAAAATACCAGTGGTGCACGTAGTGAATCTCACAGTTCCAACTTGCCAACCGTGGGACCGTCAAGTGTTCAGCACTCAAACCGTGACAGAACCACAGTATCTGCTGGTAACATCAATTTTGCGGAATCATTTCACCACTTTTTTAGCCCATCCTTTGCAAGGCCACAGGAGACAAGAAGTCTGACACATAGTCAACGCCTAGAGACGATGGTACAGGAGTATCTCCAAGTAAACATTGAAGCCACGACTGTGTCACTGGACCCTTGCTCTTTTTGGGCTTCCAATCTGGATAAATGGCCGGAGCTAGCCACTTACGCCTTGGAGATCTTGTCATGCCCCGCAGCCAGCGTTCTGTCTGAACGTGTGTTCAGCGCTGCTGGTGGTGTGCTGACAGATAAGCGCACGCGGCTCTCCACTGATAATGTAGACAGACTCACGTTCATAAAGATGAACAAATCATGGATCCGAAACGACTTTTCTACCCCTGTGTCATCCGGGGGAGAGTAAAAGCTTGATGATTGGTTAAAATCACCCTACCAACCGTTTTAAGCTTTCAAATTACTAATCATGTTTATCTGTATCTTGACTGGAAAATAATTTGGGCTTTGTAGCAGTGTGCAGCACTGATCCTATTAGGCCATCTATACTAAAGCTTCACCAGATTTAAAATTAAAAATAATTTTTAGCTGCATCTAGCCCGGAAAATAATTTTGGGGCTCCGAGATGCGCAAGACACATAAGTGCCTTCTTGCTGCACTACCTGCAGCATGACCCTCATATTGTCAGAATTCGAAGTAATCATGACTACTGGGTTGCCACACTCTTAGATCCCCCAAACTTTTCGATCAACCTTTTCATTTTAATAAAGACCAAAAAAATGGTCATTTTTGAAATTATAAGCATTAGCAGGTTGTTAGAAACTGAAATCAAACAGTTTTCAACTCAAAACTTTATTCTAGGTGATATTACATTTTCACATAGGACCCCTTGTTCGAAAGGAGCTTCTGAACTCTCTCGTCCATTGAATTTGTCAGGTTTTGGATGGTTTCTGCTTCAATTGTTTTGCATGAGGACAGAATACCCTCCCAGAGCTGTTGCTTAGATGTGAACTGCCTCCCGCCATCATAGACACTCCTTTTAAAGATGCTCCAAAGGTTCTGAATGGGGTAGAGGTCAGGGGAGCATGGGGGTCACACCATAAGTTTGTCCCCTTTTATGCCCATATCAGCCAGAGATGCAGATGTTTTATGTGCAGCATGAGATGGTGCATTATCATGCAGAAAAATGATCTTGCTGTGAAATACACGGTTCTTCTTCTTGAACCATGGCAGGAAGTGCTGTTTGAGAAAATCCACATACATTATGGAGTTCATCTTTAGCGCCTTCAGGGATCCTAAAGGGGCCGACAATCTCTCTCCCCATGATTCCAGCCCAAAACATTACTCCACCTCCTCCTTGTTGGCGCTGTAGCCGTGTTTGCGTGGGGTGTCCATCAACCAGCCATCCTCCACTCCATCCATCTGGACCATCGAGCGCTGCACGGCACTCATCCGTGAACAAAACTGTTTTGAAATCAGTCTTCATGTAATGTTTGGCCCACTGGAGCCGTTTCTGCTTGTGTGAAGTGGATAGAGGAGGTCGACAGGATGGCGTATGCACAGCTGCAAACCTCTGAAGGACCCTGCATCTTGTTGTTCGGGGGACGTTGGAGGCACAAGCAGCTTCAAAAACTTGTCTGCTGCTATGACAAGGCTTTTTTGCCGCTGCTCTTTCAACCTGACGTAATTGCCTGTAGGAAAGAGTCCTCAATTTGCCCTTATCAGCACGCACACGTGTGTACTGTGAATCAGCTACATACTTCTTGATTGCCAAGACACTTCATCCTGATAATCGCACAATGTTGATTGTAGTCATGCCTTGACCTAAACACTCCACAATTTGTTGCTTCTCAGCAGCCGACACATCCTTTTTCTTTCCCATTTTGGCAGAAAATGTAGGCTGCTTAATAATGTGAGAGAGCCTTCTTAAGTAGTCTTGCCTTTCATTGGACACACCTGCCAAACTAATTAGCACAGGTGTCTGCAATTGCTTACAGTGATATAAAGAGCCCTGACACACATCACCATCAATGAGTTTAACTGACAAACAAACAAATTCTTCCCTTATCACTCCTAAACACTTTTTGCATAATAATTTGGAACGCAGTGTACATGTGCTTTTCCACAAAACACCAGTGGTTCACGTAGTGTATCTTACAGTTCTAACTTGCCAACCGTGGTCTGTATGGAATTGTTCAATAAAGGGCCCAAAATTAAGATAACATAGATGGGAGAGGTCTCTATGAATAGGAATTCCTAAGTATTTGATACCCTGTGAGGGCCAGGCAAAGGGAAAGTTGGACTGGATGGAATCCTATATGGATTTGGGGAGGGAGACATCGAGGGCCTCAGACTTCGCTGCATTGATTTTAAAATTTTACCATGTAACAAAGTGATCTATTTCAGCCATAACAGCAGGGATGGATATATGTGATTGAGTGATATATACTAGGACATCATCAGCAAATAGAGAGCACTTGTACTCGGTGCCTCCCACCTCAATCCACCTAATATTGGGGTTATGGCGAATTGATGAGAGCAGGTGCTCCGTCACTAGGATGTATAAGAGAGGGGACAGAGGACATCCCTGCCTTGTCCCATTGGTGATTGTGAAAGGTGATGAAAATGTTCTGACGCACCCCCTGGGCCTTGGGACACCCGGAGCCGGACCCTTTTTGGTGGATGCTGGTGGTTGTAGTCTTCGTGGCGGCGACCCGGTTCCGTGGCTCAGGGCGGTCAAACCAGTGGCGGAACTATTTATGTGGTTTTGATGTTTAAATGTCCGACTACGCCACCCGTGGATTGCGGTCAGAGTGAACCGCCGCTACAGGGCAGACCGCTGAGGCTGGTGTTGTGGGTGCAGCAGAGCGTAGTATAACTCCCCACGGGAGGAGTATAGCCTCAGGGCAGTGTATGCGGAGGATGGGGGTGATGGTGCAGGGCAGCAGCAGTAACGACACGGAGTCAGTGATGCAGTCCAGGGCCTTTACTCACAGTTCTTATTATCCAGACCACGTCTGCAGGTAACGGCTGCCCACGTCGTACTGTGCTCACCAGGTGAGGGGCTCAGACAACTCCCAGATAACTTTGGAGCACTTCACAGGACCCCCTTTGTGTGTCCTTTGTCTGGCCTTTCTTACCAACACTTCTGTCCGGCTGCCTCGGGCCTCCTCTTGGTAAACTTGGCGCCAGTTTCCCTGACCCTATGTGGTGCCTTCCTAGCGGGTGTAGCGAGGGGCTGCGCCACATAAAATGTCAGAGCCTCCGGTTTCTAGCTGAGGGTCGATTCCTGCCTCCACTAGTTCGGGGACCGGTCTCCCCCTTTGGCCTGACCCCTCCACGCAGGTGGATTCGGGCGTGCAGTGGCGACTCGCCCGTCCGCACCCCTGGGATCCCTTCATTCCTCGTTCCTGGAGCCTTCTCCGCTCCTCTTCCTTCCTTCTCCCTCTTCCAGGCCTGGGCCTCTGTTACTAGGCCCGCCTCCGGAGCAGAGCTCATGCAGAGCCCCTGCTCCCTGCCACTTCTGCTCAGACTTCTCTGCACTGAACTAAGATGGTGCCCACCTTTTATACTCCCTTCTCAATGCACCCAGGAACTGCTTCCTCCCTGCTCCTGCACTACAGGGTTCCCCTTCCTCAGTGTTCCCTCCCCCCACTCCAGCCAGGGACAGGGACTGTCGTGCCCATCTCAGGGGCATATTGGTCGCCCTGCCCCATGGCAATGTGGTGTAATGCATGCAGGTGTCGGGTCCTGATCCACACTCCATCCTTACCTGAGAGTGAGATATCACACCTCTGGGTGAGGTGCAATACGTCTGTAGCAACCGAGCCCTCAGGGTGCTACAGTTCCATTTATCTTCAGCCTAGGTGACGTATTGCGATACAGGGCCGTGATTTTGGCTATAAAAGGGTCCCCTAGACCCCTACCCCATGCTTTTTAAGAGAATCATATATGGCGTGCCAGGAGACTCTATGGAATGCTTTCTCAGCATCCAACGAGAGTATCTAATTACAAATTTTTAACTGCATCTAGCCCAGGAAATACTTTGTGCCTAGTAGCAGTGTCTGCTAGTCAGCGGATTATCCCGGTTGTTAAGCAAGCTGCACCACCTGTAGTTTAGACACTTAATTTTTTCAAAGGAAATGCTTCGGGACCATGGGATACTTAGTGAAGAGCATCAGGAGGCACCCCAAGGCATAGGGGCTGGGACTGGCAGTAGGATGCCTTGCGGTGGACAGCCGAGCTCGATCCTTATAAAAGCTTTTTAACTGCAGCAGCTTTAGTGGACGCTACTGGAGCTGGAATTACCGCGGCTGCTGGCATGAGACTTGCCCTCCAATAGATCCTTGTAAATGGATTTAAAGTGTATTCATTCAAATTAGAGAGACAATTTAAATTAAAAAGCTTAGAGCTGCCTCCACCACAGGGGGGCTCGCTTGACCCACCAGCGGACAGGCACCAGTATTGGGAGAGGGGGGGCTGGCCGTCAGGGTTCACCGCGGCTCTGGCACAAACCCGGCGACACGGAGGTGGCACGGGCAGGAGCGGACTGAACGTGTCGGCTTCTCACTTTTTGGATTTTAGAAGGGCATGACATGCCTATATTTGTGTCTCCCCCTCCTTTTACTCCTCCACCTCTTTTCTTTTCGCATGACTATATGTACTTGTCACTTTTCCATGTGTTAGTTATGTCTTCTGAGCAGTTTGTCAGCTTTTGGACACCTTTGAAGGTGTTTTCTATGTGTTTCTATGTGTTTTTGTTTGCCTGCCATTGGTTTTAACGGTGTTCGAAGGTGTTCGACGAACAGTTCGACGAACAGTTCGGCGAACACACGGGTGTTCGACGAACCGAACCGAACTCGAACACTACGGGGGTGGCTCAACACTAATCATGAGTAACACATACACTACCCCAACTCTCACTATACCCCCAACCCGAACTGGCCTCTAAGTTCTGAAAAAGTCCTTCCGGACTTAGGGCGAACCCCCACAGTTTTGGGCCCGTGCCAGTCCAAGTTCATGCTTAACCCCCCTCAAAACCCCCACCCCACCTAACTAACCCCCAAAGTAAAAGAACAATAAGACAACAATAATAATAACAACAAGAACAATAACAAAAATACCATCCGCACCGGTTCGGTGCTTGTAAACCCTTTTCATGATACCATTCTCAAAACAAAAAGCTACGGTGAGAACTTAGCCCACCACCAGGAGGCTTGGAGCAATCCAGAACTAAGGCACCTGGAAGGAGAAACCCCTCCAGAGACAGGAGGCCCCCGATGCACCCAGACTTTCATACTCCAAGGAGCGCACCTTCACCAGGTCACCAAGGATTTTGCTACATACCTCACCCAGTGGGAGGATTTTACTGCCCGTCGACACTAAACACCGTGCATTCCATGTGAAAAACCTAACCACTAGGCTAACTAGAAAAAGAGTGCACTGGTCCCGTCCACCAAGGTCTCTGAACGCTCCATAGGCCCACTCAGCGTAGGAGAGACCCGCCAGCCTAGGCCAGTCAATGGAAGCGCCCACCCTGTTGCATACCTCTGCAATAAAGGGACACTGAAGCAGGAAGTGCTCCATGCTCTCAAGCGTGTCAGCACAACTCTCACGAGAACAATTCCTATCCTCGGAGTTCCTGTACTTCAAGTTTTCCCTCACATACAGCTTACCCTGAAAGCAGCGCCAAGTCAAGTCCCAATACTTCGCGGGGATCCGTTTTGAATTTAAAAGACGCAACCCACCTCCAGATCCCAACTTGGGCAGTCCCTGAGGGCCAGTGGCTTCTGAAAATGGGTCGATAAGATCCTCCCCTCGAGAAGTTTCCTCGTGAGAGTCCTCACCTTCCACACTCCCAAACCCCACCGGCGTATTACTTTCAAAACCGGGGTAACATAAGCCGGGAGATGCCCGTGCGGTGTGCGAAGATCCTTCACACGCCCTCCTGTCTCCCAATCCTGGAAGAAGGACTGCAACCATCCCCTACAGGAGAATACCCACAGAGGAGCCCTCTCTTTCCAGAGGTTTGATATATTTAACTTAAGAAAGGTGCAAACCAAGAACACCACGGGGTTGACCATATTCAACCCCCCTAGTCTCCTCGTACGGTAAGTAACCTCCCGCTTGACTAGGTTCAGCCTGTTTCCCCATAACAGTTGGAAAAACAGGCTATAGACCCGGGTCCAGAGAGGCTCTGGCAAAATACAAATGCTGCCTAGATACATTAACAATGGGAGCAGGAAACATTTGCACAAGCTCACCCTTTCCCTCAGGGTCAAAGACCAACCCTTCCACTGGTCCACTCTCTGGGTGGCAGTTTTAAATCTACCTTCCCAGTTTTTGGTTGGGTAATCACCCTGGCCAAATTCAATGCCTAGGATCTTGGCATACTCTTGGGGCTCTGGGAGGGTGTCCGGGAGATCAAACCTGGGATCTCCTCCCCCCAGCCAAAGACTCCCACACTTGCTCCGATTGACAATGGAACCAGAGGCCCTGGAGTAGCCCTCCACCTCAGACATCACTGCCCGCACCTCCTCTTCTGAGGAGACAAAAACAGAGACATCATAAGCAGAGGCCACTACCTTCAGGGCTGCCTCCCGTTCGCCCGCCGGGTCCATCCTCACTCCTGCTATTGGTCCACGATCCACCCTCCTTATGAAGGGATCAATCGTGAACACATACAGCAGGGGACTGAGAGGACATCCCTGACGAACGCCGGAGCCCACCGCAAAGGCCTGTCCAATCCAACCATTCACAAGTGGGAAACTCTCCCCTCTGTACAAAGTCTTCAGCCAGTCCACGAACCTCCCTGGCAGACCATACCTCAGAAGAGCGGACCACAGGTACTCGTGATCAACCCGGTCAAAGGCTTTGGCCTGATCCAAGGACAGCAGATACCCCTTCCAGAGGCCAGCCCTACCCTGCTCCACAGCCTCCCGGACACCGAGAACAGCACTAAAAGTGCTACGGCCAGGAACACAGCAGTGCTGGGACTCCGAAAGGAGCCGTGGCGCAAACTTCACCAACCTGTTAAAGAGTACTTTAGCCAAAACCTTCCTGTCCACATTGAGAAGCGCTATGGGCCTCCAGTTCTCAATGTGCGACGGATCCTTTCCCTTAGAAAGAAGGATCAAAGCTGACCTCCTCATTAGAGATGAGCGTTGTTCTACTCGAACTGTTCGCCAATCTCAAATTCGAGCTGTTTTGGGCGGTGTTCGAGCCGGTCGGCGAACACGAACAATTTGAAAAAAATTCGGCTGTTCGAGGTTATGTTCGATAACTGTTCGTGCACCAAAATCATAACTGGATTTTTTCTCAGTAATGATGAAAATTAATGTTAATACGCAGTTTGAGTGTACAGCGGGGCGGGGGGAGGGGCAGGGGATGGATCTCTGCAGGAACAATGAAGATCTCCATTTTTTTTTCTCTTTCCCGCATTTGCAGTGGGGAGGTGCAATCTGTCAGCCTATCAGCAGCGCACACACGGAGCGAAGTGCTTTTTTTCACACAAGCAAGGGCATGTGTCATTGGCAGTGTATGTCACATGTCCTTGCCCTATAAGACCAAGCCATTTTCCCCGTCGCCACCATTTTCTCACTGCTGCAGCTGCGTGTTAGACGGCACCGCTGTTGCTGTGTGCGCTATACCTTGTTAATTTCAAGCCAATTTTCGCACAAATATACAGATAGCTTGGGAGTAGGGAATAGTTGTGATTGCAGTCCTTTTAAGGACTAGGTTACAGCGTTTCCTACGACTTTTATCAGGCAGGTCTGTGCTCTTAAATAGATAGATTGTGGGAGTAAAGACTAATTGTAATTGGAGTCCTTTTCAGGACTAGGTTACATCAGTTCCTATCAGTTTTTGCCAGGCAGGTCTGTGCCAGTGCTGTGCAAGTTTTTTTCACAGCATTTGGCTGAATCTAGCAAAGCTAATCCTTTTTGGCCTATTGCAGAGTGTGTTAGTCAGTGGAGTAGCCTATCTGTGTTGCAAGATATACCACCTGTGTATAGAATACCAATTTTTTTACTGCACCTAGTGAAGTAAAATCTTTTGGGCATAGCATCATTCTATTAGTCCATCTATACTAACCTCCATCAGGTTGCAAACTGAATATAATTTTTTTCTGCATCTAGCTCTGAAAAAATATTTGGGCTTCTAGCAGTGTGTGGGACTTGGTCTATTAGTCCATCTATACTGACCTCCATCAGGTTGCAAATTAAAAATAATTTTTTTCTGCATCTAGCTCTGAAAAAATATTTGGGCTTCTAGCAGTGTGTGGGACTTGGTCTATTAGTCCATCTATACTGACCTCCATCAGGTTGCAAATTAAAAATAATTTTTTTCTTCATTTATCTCTGAAAAAATATTTGGGCTTCTAGCAGCGTGTGGGACTTGTTCTATTAGTCCATCGATACTGACCTCCATCAGGTTGCAAATTAAAAATAAATTTTTCTGCATCTAGCTCTGAAAAAATATTTGGGCTTCTAGCAGTGTGTGGGACTTGGTCTATTAGTCCATCTATACTGACCTCCATCAGGTTGCAAATTAAAAATAATTTTTTTCTGCATCTAGCTCTGAAAAAATATTTGGGCTTCTAGCAGTGTGTGGGACTTGGTCTATTAGTCCATCTATACTGACCTCCATCAGGTTGCAAATTGAATAAAAAAATTTTCTGCATCTAGCTCTGAAAAAATATTTGGGCTTCTAGCGGTGTGTGGGACTTGGTCTATTAGTCCATCTATACTGACCTCCATCAGGTTGCAAATTAAAAATAATTTTTTTCTGCATCTAGCTCAGAAAAAATATTTGGGCTTCTAGCAGTGTGTGGGACTTGGTCTATTAGTCCATCTATACTGACCTCCATCAGGTTGCAAATTAAAAATAATTTTTTTCTTCATTTAGCTCTGAAAAAATATTTGGGCTTCTAGCAGTGTGTGGGACTTGTTCTATTAGTCCTTCTATACTGATGTCCAGCAGGTTGCAAATTGAATATAATTTTTTTCTGCATCTAGCTCTGAAAAAATATTTGGGCTTCTAGCGGTGTGTGGGACTTGGTCTATTAGTCCATCTATACTGACCTCCATCAGGTTGCAAATTAAAAATAATTTTTTTCTGCATCTAGCTCTGAAAAAATATTTGGGCTTCTAGCAGTGTGTGGGACTTGGTCTATTAGTCCATCTATACTGACCTCCATCAGGTTGCAAATTAAAAATAATTTTTTTCTGCATCTAGCTCTGAAAAAATATTTGGGCTTCTAGCAGTGTGTGGGACTTGGTCTATTAGTCCATCTATACTGACCTCCATCAGGTTGCAAATTAAAAATAATTTTTTTTTTCATTTAGCTCTGAAAAAATATTTGGGCTTCTAGCAGTGTGTGGGACTTGTTCTATTAGTCCTTCTATACTGACCTCCAGCAAGTTGCAAATTGAATATAATTTTTTTCTGCATCTAGCTCTGAAAAAATATTTGGGCTTCTAGCGGTGTGTGGGACTTGGTCTATTAGTCCATCTATACTGACCTCCATCAGGTTGCAAATTAAAAATAATTTTTTTCTGCATCTAGCTCTGAAAAAATATTTGGGCTTCTAGCGGTGTGTGGGACTTGGTCTATTAGTCCATCTATACTGACCTCCATCAGGTTGCAAATTAAAAATAATTTTTTTCTGCATCTAGCTCTGAAAAAATATTTGGGCTTCTAGCAGTGTGTGGGACTTGGTCTATTAGTCCATCTATACTGACCTCCATCAGGTTGCAAATTGAATAAAAAAATTTTCTGCATCTAGCTCTGAAAAAATATTTGGGCTTCTAGCGGTGTGTGGGACTTGGTCTATTAGTCCATCTATACTGACCTCCATCAGGTTGCAAATTAAAAATAATTTTTTTCTGCATCTAACCCAGCCAATAGTTTTGGCCTAATACCACAGTTTGGCCACTCAGCTCTGCTCGGTTACCATCCATTGTTTTTTTGTGCAAACAACTCCAGAGTTGTGAATTAGTTAACCACCAAAATGAGTGGAAAAAGGCCTGCTGCTGGTGGAAAGGGGAATAGGCGTGTTGGGAAGCGGAAAAAAGGTTGTGTCCGTGGGGTAGGTGCAGAAGAAAGACCATCTTCCAGCCAAACTAAAATGTCTACTTCTTTTAGCGGACAATGTGATAAGATCCCTTTCTTATGGCCACGCCAATCGCTACAAATTCCAGATGAGGCACAAAAACAGCAGGTGCTTCAACGGATATCAAGTGCTCCTTTAAGTGGGCTCTCCTCCACATCAACTTCAACATCACAAATACTCCAGTCCTCAAAGGTGTCACCCAAATCGCACTTGCTTCCTCACAGCTCCCAAATCTCCAGCTGCCCGTCTGAGTATGAGGTAGAACAGATGGTTGAGTCTGCAGAGCTGTTTACTCATACTATAGCCTGGGAATCAGAGGTCGACTCCAGCGCTTCTGTGAATCCAGACGAGGAAATGATCTGCACTGATGCCCAGAATCTTTATGAGTCGGATCCAGGACCAGACGCAGAAGGTTCTGACCATAATGTAGACCCTCATTCCCAAACTGTAACTCCTGTTGGTGGAGACAATGAGGAAGACGATGATAAGACTCAAATACCTGATTGGAGCGACAACTTTAGTTTTTTGTCAGGGCAGGAACAGGTTGGCTCTGAGGACGACGGGTGTGATAACGCACAGGGTGATGATGATGAGGTCGGAGATCCCACTTACTGTCAACCCACAGTCAGCCAAGAGATGAGGTCAGCAGAGGAGGTGGAGGAAGATGCTAGTGACGACGAGGTCAGGTTGCGCCTTCCTGGACAGAGACGTAGTACTGGAAGCACGTCAACAACTGCATCCTCAAACACAACTCTGCCTCTCACCACAAGTCATGGTGGCTCTTCAAGTCGCATGGGTGCTAAGCCTTGCATAGCCTGGGCATTTTTTCAGATCGATAAAGATGACCTAACTCGTGTTATCTGTAACATTTGTCAGCAAAAGCTAAGTAAAGGCCAAAAAATACATAGTTTGAGTACTTCATGCATGAACCGGCACATGGACATGAAGCATAAGTTGCAGTGGGAAGCTCAGTGTTCTACAATAAGGCCTAGCCGGCCGGGCCAACCACCGTCTGCCATATCTTGTGCATCCGCGGCCTCTTCATCCTCTGTGACTGGGGGGACAGCAGTCACACCTGTTTTGGGGCGCAGACCTGCCACCTCTTTACCCGCAACAGCCAGCGTGATTGGCAGGTCATCATTTTCTTTGGAGGTGGTAACACCAGCTGGTGTTGAGCGCTGTCCGACATCGATAGCACCACCTTTGGATGAAGGCAACCTAACATGTCCGCCTGCATCTTCCTCACAGACCGGCAGTTTGCCGGGGACACCCTTATCAACCCCGTCTAAGCACAATAGCCAGCCCTCGGTCCCTCAGATGTGGACAAGTAAAAGACCATTTCCTCCTAGCCATGAGAAAGCTAAGAGGTTGAATTTCACCATCTGCAAGCTCTTGGCTACAGAAATGCTGCCTTTCCGCCTGGTGGACACAGAGGATTTTCGAGACCTTATGTCCGTCGCAGTGCCCCAGTACCAGATGCCCAGTCGGCACTACTTCTCAAAGAAAGGTGTGCCTGCGCTCCACCAGCATGTCGCACACAACATCACCGCTTCTTTGAGAAACTCTGTGTGTGACAGGGTGCATTTCACCACAGACACTTGGACGAGTAGGCATGGACAGGGGCGTTACATGTCGCTGACTGGGCACTGGGTAACTATGGTGACAGCAGGACAAGGGGCTGCTGTCCAAGTCTTGCCGTCCCCACGAGTTGTGCGTCAATCCTCTTTATGTCAAAGTTCCTCCACTGCTTCTGCCTCCTCAACCTCCTCTCGGTCTTCCACCTGCACCCAAAGCCTGTCTGGTCATGCCACAAGCTTTCTAACTGCGCAGAAGGGATCCTGCACACCTCCTTACTATGCTGGCAGTAGGGCTCAACGTCATCAGGCGGTTTTTACTTTGAAATGTCTGGGAAATGTGAGTCACACAGCTGAGGAGTTGTGGTCAGCTCTGGAGAACCAATTTCATGAATGGTTGTCTCCACTGGACCTGAAACCAGGGAAGGCCGTGTGCGACAATGCTGCAAACCTGGGTGCGGCCCTTCGCCGGGGCAATGTCACACACGTGCCTTGTATGGCTCACGTGTTGAACCTGGTTGTCCAGCAATTTTTAGCCCACTATCCCAGACTAGATGGCCTTCTGCAGAGGGCACGGTCGCTGTGTGCTCACTTCCGCCGTTCGCATCCCGCAGCTCAGCGACTTACATCTCTACAGAAGTCGTTGGGCCTGCCACTTCACCGGCTAAAATGCGATGTGCCTACCCGGTGGAATTCAACTCTGCACATGTTGCAGCGACTGTGGCAGCACCGACAAGCCCTGGTGCAATACGTTCTGACGTACAGCCTGGGCCAACGAGATTCAGAGGTGGGGCAAATCACGCTGGAGGAGTGGTCTCAGATCAGGGACCTATGCACCCTTCTGCACAGTTTTGAAATGGCGACGAAGATGTTTAGTGCTGACGATGCCATTATCAGCATGACTATTCCGGTGATTTACATGCTGGAGCACATGTTAAACAGAATTCGGAGTCAGGTGGTGGCACAAGAGGAGGTGGAGGAAGTAGAGGAGGAGGAGTTGTATGCGGAAGGGCTAACATCTGCAAGGTCCAGAAGGTCGGCAGCACCAAGGCGGCAGGCATGTGAGGGTGGGGGAGATGGTTTTACCAGGGCGCATGGTAGCAGCCAAACTAGTGAGGAAGGTGCAGGAGCCCAGGAAGAAGTGGAGGACGAACTGATGGAAGACTCATCAGATGATGGAGACCTTGATCACATTTCTGTTGTGCGAGGTTGGGGGGAGAGGACAGAGGAAGGAACCATGATTGTTACCTCGCCACCAACACAACAGGGACTTGGTGCTCCTGGATGCGCAACACACATGAGTGCCTTCTTGCTGCACTACCTGCAACATGACCCTCGAATTGTGAGAATTAGAAATAATCCTGACTACTGGGTTGCCACACTGTTAGATCCCCGGTACAAAAGTAAATTTGCAGAAATTATTCCTACCATAGAAAGGGATGCACGCATGCAGGAGTATCAGCAGAGACTGTTGCAGAATCTTACATGTGCTTTTCCACAAAATACCAGTGGTGCACGTAGTGAATCTCACAGTTCCAACTTGCCAACCGTGGGACCGTCAAGTGTTCAGCACTCAAACCGTAACAGAACCACAGTATCTGCTGGTAACATCAATTTTGCGGAATCATTTCACCACTTTTTTAGCCCATCCTTTGCAAGGCCACAGGAGACAAGAAGTCTGACACATAGTCAACGCCTAGAGACGATGGTACAGGAGTATCTCCAAGTAAACATTGAAGCCACGACTGTGTCACTGGACCCTTGCTCTTTTTGGGCTTCCAATCTGGATAAATGGCCGGAGCTAGCCACTTACGCCTTGGAGATCTTGTCATGCCCCGCAGCCAGCGTTCTGTCTGAACGTGTGTTCAGCGCTGCTGGTGGTGTGCTGACAGATAAGCGCACGCGGCTCTCCACTGATAATGTAGACAGACTCACGTTCATAAAGATGAACAAATCATGGATCCGAAACGACTTTTCTACCCCTGTGTCATCCGGGGGAGAGTAAAAGCTTGATGATTGGTTGAAATCACCCTACCAACCGTTTTAAGCTTTCAAATTACTAATCATGTTTATCTGTATCTTGACTGGAAAATAATTTGGGCTTTGTAGCAGTGTGCAGCACTGATCCTATTAGGCCATCTATAATAAGCTCCACCAGATTTAAAATTAAAAATAATTTTTAGCTGCATCTAGCCCGGAAAATAATTTTGGGGCTCCGAGATGCGCAAGACACATAAGTGCCTTCCTGCTGCACTACCTGCAGCATGACCCTCATATTGTCAGAATTCGAAGTAATCATGACTACTGGGTTGCCACACTCTTAGATCCCCCAAACTTTTCGATCAACCTTTTCATTTTAATAAAGACCAAAAAAATGGTCATTTTTGAAATTATAAGCATTAGCAGGTTATTAGAAACTGAAATCAAACAGTTTTCAACTCAAAACTTTATTCTAGGTGATGTTACATTTTCACATAGGACCCCTTGTTCGAAAGGAGCTTCTGAACTCTCTCGTCCATTGAATTTGTCAGGTTTTGGATGGTTTCTGCTTCAATTGTTTTGCATGAGGACAGAATACCCTCCCAGAGCTGTTGCTTAGATGTGAACTGCCTCCCGCCATCATAGACACTCCTTTTAATGATGCTCCAAAGGTTCTGAATGGGGTAGAGGTCAGGGGAGCATGGGGGACACACCATAAGTTTGTCCCCTTTTATGCCCATATCAGCCAGAGATGCAGATGTTTTATGTGCAGCATGAGATGGTGCATTATCATGCAGAAAAATGATCTTGCTGTGAAATACACTGTTCTTCTTCTTGAACCATGGCAGGAAGTGCTGTTTGAGAAAATCCACATACATTATGGAGTTCATCTTTAGCGCCTTCAGGGATCCTAAAGGGGCCGACAATCTCTCTCCCCATGATTCCAGCCCAAAACATTACTCCACCTCCTCCTTGTTGGCACTGTAGCCGTGTTTGCGTGGGGTGTCCATCAACCAGCCATCCTCCACTCCATCCATCTGGACCATCGAGCGCTGCACGGCACTCATCCGTGAACAAAACAGTTTTGAAATCAGTCTTCATGTAATGTTTGGCCCACTGGAGCCGTTTCTGCTTGTGTGAAGTGGATAGAGGAGGTCGACAGGATGGCGTATGCACAGCTGCAAACCTCTGAAGGACCCTGCATCTTGTTGTGCGGGGGACGTTGGAGGCACAAGCAGCTTCAAAAACTTGTCTGCTGCTATGACAAGGCTTTTTTGCCGCTGCTCTTTCAACCTGACGTAATTGCCTGTAGGAAAGAGTCCTCAATTTGCCCTTATCAGCACGCACACGTGTGTACTGTGAATCAGCTACATACTTCTTGATTGCCAAGACACTTCATCCTGATCATCGCACAATGTTGATTGTAGTCATGCCTTGACCTAAACACTCCACAATTTGTTGCTTCTCAGCAGCCGACACATCCTTTTTCTTTCCCATTTTGGCAGAAAATGTAGGCTGCTTAATAATGTGAGAGAGCCTTCTTAAGTAGTCTTGCCTTTCATTGGACACACCTGCCAAACTAATTAGCACAGGTGTCTGCAATTGCTTACAGTGATATAAAGAGCCCTGACACACATCACCATCAATGAGTTTAACTGACAAACAAAGAAATTCTTCCCTTATCACTCCTAAACACTTTTTGCATAATAATTTGGAACGCGGTGTACATGTGCTTTTCCACAAAACACCAGCGGTTCACGTAGTGAATCTTACAGTTCTAACTTGCCAACCGTGGTCTGTATGGAATTGTTCAATAAAGGGCCCAAAATTAAGATAACATAGATGGGAGAGGTCTCTATGAATAGGAATTCCTAAGTATTTGATACCCTGTGAGAGCCAGGCAAAGGGAAAGTTGGACTGGATGGAATCCTATATGGATTTGGGGAGGGAGACATCGAGGGCCTCAGACTTCGCTGCATTGATTTTAAAATTTTACCATGTAACAAAGTGATCTATTTCAGCCATAACAGCATGGATGGATATATGTGATTGAGTGATATATACTAGGACATCATCAGCAAATAGAGAGCACTTGTACTCGGTGCCTCCCACCTCAATCCACCTAATATTGGGGTTATGGCGAATTGATGAGAGCAGGTGCTCCGTCACTAGGATGTATAAGAGAGGGGACAGAGGACATCCCTCCCTTGTCCCATTGGTGATTGTGAAAGGTGATGAAAATGTTCTGACGCACCCCCTGGGCCTTGGGACACCCGGAGCCGGACCCTATTTGGTGGATGCTGGTGGTTGTAGTCTTCGTGGCGGCGACCCGGTTCCGTGGCTCAGGGCGGTCAAACCAGTGGCGGAACTATTTATGTGGTTTTGATGTTTAAATGTCCGACTACGCCACCCGTGGATTGCGGTCAGAGTGAACCGCCGCTACAGGGCAGACCGCTGAGGCTGGTGTTGTGGGTGCAGCTGAGCGTAGCATAACTCTCCACGGGAGGAGTATAGCCTCAGGGCAGTGTATGCGGAGGATGGGGGTGATGGTGCAGGGCTGCAGCAGTAACGACACGGAGTCAGTGATGCAGTCCAGGGCCTTTACTCACAGTTCTTATTATCCAGACCACGTCTGCAGGTAACGGCTGCCCACGTCGTACTGTGCTCACCAGGTGAGGGGCTCAGACAACTCCCAGATAACTTTGGAGCACTTCACAGGACCCCCTTTGTGTGTCCTTTGTCTGGCCTTTCTTACCAACACTTCTGTCCGGCTGCCTCGGGCCTCCTCTTGGTAAACTTGGCGCCAGTTTCCCTGACCCTATGTGGTGCCTTCCTAGCGGGTGTAGCGAGGGGCTGCGCCACATAAAATGTCAGAGCCTTCGGTTTCTAGCTGAGGGTCGTTTCCTGCCTCCACTAGTTCGGGGACCGGTCTCCCCCTTTGGCCTGACCCCTCCACGCAGGTGGCTTCTGGCGTGCGGTGGCGACTCGCCCGTCCGCACCCCTGGGATCCCTTCATTCCTCGTTCCTGGAGCCTTCTCCGCTCCTCTTCCTTCCTTCTTCCTCTTCCAGGCCTGGGCCTCTGTTACTAGGCCCGCCTCCGGAGCAGAGCTCATGCAGAGCCCCTGCTCCCTGCCACTTCTGCTCAGACTTCTCTGCACTAAACAAAGATGGTGCCCACCTTTTATACTCCCTTCTCAATGCACCCAGGAACTGCTTCCTCCCTGCTCCTGCACTACAGGGTTCCCCTTCCTCAGTGTTCCCTCCCCCCACTCCAGCCAGGGACAGGGACTGTCGTGCCCATCTCAGGGGCATATTGGTCGCCCTGCCCCACGGCAATGTGGTGTAATGCATGCAGGTGTCGGGTCCTGATCCACACTCCATCCTTACCTGAGAGTGAGATATCACACCTCTGGGTGAGGTGCAATACGTCTGTAGCAACCGAGCCTTCAGGGTGCTACAGTTCCATTTATCTTCAGCCTAGGTGACGTATTGCGATACAGGGCCGTGATTTTGGCTATAAAAGGGTCCCCTAGACCCCTACCCCAAGCTTTTTAAGAGAATCATATATGGCGTGCCAGGAGACTCTATGGAATGCTTTCTCAGCATCCAACGAGAGTATCTAATTACAAATTTTTAACTGCATCTAGCCCAGGAAATACTTTGTGCCTAGTAGCAGTGTCTGCTAGTCAGCGGATTATCCCGGCTGTTAAGCAAGCTACACCACCTGTAGTTTAGACACTTAATTTTTTCAAAGGAAATGCTTCGGGACCATGGGATACTCAGTGAAGAGCATCAGGAGGCACCCCAAGGCATAGGGGCTGGGACTGGCAGTAGGATGCCTTGCGGTGGACAGCCGAGCTCGATCCTTATAAAAGCTTTTTAACTGCAGCAGCTTTAGTGGACGCTACTGGAGCTGGAATTACGCGGCTGCTGGCATGAGACTTGCCCTCCAATAGATCCTTGTAAATGGATTTAAAGTGTATTCATTCAAATTAGAGAGACAATTTAAATTAAAAAGCTTAGAGCTGCCTCCACCACAGGGGGGCTCGCTCGACCCACCAGCGGACAGGCACCAGTATTGGGAGAGGGGGGCTGGCCATCAGGGTTCACCGCGGCTCTGGCACAAACCCGGCGACACGGAGGTGGCACGGGCAGGAGCGGACTGGCCGTGTCGGCTTCTCACTTTTTGGATTTTAGAAGGGCATGACATGCCTATATCTGTGTCTCCCCCTCCTTTTACTCCTCCACCTCTTTTCTTTTCGCATGACTATATGTACTTGTCACTTTTCCATGTGTTAGTTGTGTCTTCTGAGCAGTTTGTCAGCTTTTGGACACCTTTGAAGGTGTTTTCTATGTGTTTCTATGTGTTTTTGTTTGCCTGCCATTGGTTTTAACGGTGTTCGAAGGTGTTCGACGAACAGTTCGACGAACAGTTCGGCGAACACACGGGTGTTCGACGAACCGAACCGAACTCGAACACTACGGGGGTGGCTCAACACTAGTCTTTACATACTTTATTTGTGGATATTCTATGTATATTCTTCATTTTACCATATTTTTATTAGAGATGTCTGCACATTGACTCTGAATTGGCATTTGCATTTGGATATAGCATCTATATCTTCTTACATTTGTGGGGATCATCCTATTCTAGTTTTTACTTGTATTGTTGATTGACTTCCTGGTATATTATTTTTGTAATCTTTTTGATATGTAACAAAGTATTCTATAAGTTTAAAAAAATGTATTCTACAATTTTTTTGTCAAGTTAATTTACTTTTAGTGTTGAGCCACCCCCGTAGTGTTCGGGTTTGGTTCGGTTCGTCGAACACCGGGATGTTCGAGGAACTGTTCGTCGAACTGTTCGTCGAACACCTTAGAACACCGTCGAACACCGTTAAAACCAATGGCAGGCAAACAAAAACACATAGAAACACGTAGAAAACACCTTCAAAGGTGTCCCAAAGCTGACAAACTGCTCAGAAGACGCTTTCTTTAAAAAAGCCGGCCGGCAATTCAGCAGCGGCATACACCGGTACCCGACAATTTAGACAAGAAGGAATAGAGCCTCACACATAGAATAGATAGATAGAAACATGTCAGTCACATATATATGAAGTACAGTGACAGTGTTGCTTACTGTACTTGTCATTTAGTGTAAAGGATTTATTAAAAAATATAATAGTGTTTTCATGCACTGTCTCTTTAAAAAAGCCAGCCGGCAATTCAGCATCTGTACCCGACAATTTATAACAGACAGAATAGAGCTTCACACATAGATTAGATAGATAGAAACATGTCAGTCACATATATATGAAGTACAGTGACAATGTTGCTTACTGTACTTGTCATTTAGTGTAAAGGATTTATTAAAAAAAATATTAGTGTTTTCATGCACCGTCTCTTTAAAAAAGCCGGCCGGCAATTCAGCATCTGTACCCGACAATTTATAACAGACAGAATAGAGCTTCACACATAGATTAGATAGATAGAAACATGTCAGTCACATATATATGAAGTACAGTGACAATGTTGCTTACTGTACTTGTCATTTAGTGTAAAGGATTTATTAAAAAAAATAATAGTGTTTTCATGCACCGTCTCTTTAAAAAAGCCGGCCGGCAATTCAGCATCTGTACCCGACAATTTATAACAGACAGAATAGAGCTTCACACATAGATTAGATAGATAGAAACATGTCAGTCACATATATATGAAGTACAGTGATAGTGTTGGTTACTGTACTTGTCATTTAGTATTAAAATAAAGGATTTATTATTAAAAAAAATTGGTGTGGGGTTCCCCTTAATTTTAGTCTCTAGCGGAGGTTAAGCAGACAGCTGGGGCAGATGTTTGAAGCCTGGGAAGGGGGTAATACCCACGGAGCTTCCCAGGCTACTAATATGAGCCCCCAGCTGAATACATAGCCTTTACTAGCTATTAAAATGGGGGACCCCCCCAAAAAAATGACGTGGGGTCCCCCCTAATTTAATAGCTAGCAAAGGCTAGGCAGACAGCTGGGGGCTGATATTAATAGCCCAGGAAGGGAGCCATGAATATTGGCCCCCTCTCAGGCTAGAAACACCAGCCGTCAGCCGCCCCAGAAATGGCGCATTCATAGGATGCGCCAATTCTGGCACTTAGCCTCGCTCTTCCACGCTGCCCTGTAGCGGTGGCAGGGGGTAATAGGGCTGGGGTTGATGTCAGCTTATAATGCCAGCTGACATCAAGCCCAGGTTAGTAATGGAGAGGCGTCTATAAGACACCCCCATTACTAACCCCATAGTCAAAGTTAAAAGAAAACACAAACACCCAGAATAAAGTCCTTTAATTGAAATAAAGACACAATCCTTTATTGTTCTAAATTAAACCATACTTACCATCACGCCCATTCCAGCTGAAGCCAACGATCTCCTGCAATAAAAGAAAAATAATAAAGCAACATCATCCTTACCTTTCCATGGTTCCCACGACAGCTTCAGCTCTGCTACATCGAGATGACAGGCTGGACCGAAGCAGAACGCTGCCATCCAGCCTGTTATCCCCCAGACACTGAGAAGCGCAGGCATGCTTGCGCTCTGCAGTGTCTGGCTGTGACGGCATAAAGATGAGACGAGTTCATGTCCAATGAACTCGGTGCACCTCATGCACGTCACTGACAGCGTGGGAAAATTCTCACGCTGAAGCGCTGAGTGCAGGAGAATTCTCCCACGCTGTCAGTGACGTGCATAAGGTGAGCTCATGTCCAATGAACTCAGCTCACCTCCTGCACGTCACTGACAGCGTGGGAGAATTCTCCTGCACTCAGCGCTTCAGCGTGAGAATTCTCCCACGCTGAAGCGCTGAGTGCAGGAGAATTTTCCCACGCTGTCAGTGACGTGCATAAGGTGAGCTCATGTCCAATGAACTCAGCTCACCTCCTGCACGTCACTGACAGCGTGGGAGAATTCTCCTGCACTCAGCGCTTCAGTGTGAGAATTCTCCCACGCTGAAGCGCTGAGTGCAGGAGAATTTTCCCACGCTGTCAGTGACGTGCATGAGGTGAGCCGAGTTCATTGGACATTAACTCGGCTCATCTGGATACCCTCACAGAGAGACACTGTGGAGCGCAAGCAAGCCTGCGCTTCTCAGTGTCTGCGGGATGACAGGCTGGATGGCAGCGTTCTGCTGCGGTCCAGCCTGTCATCTCGATGTAGCAGAGCTGAAGCTGTCGTTGGAACCATGGAAAGGTAAGGATGAGGTTGGTTTATTATTTTTCTTTTATTTCAGGAGATCGTTGGCTTCAGCTGGAATGGGCGTGATGGTAAGTATGGTTTAATTTAGAACAATAAAGAATTGTGTGTTTATTTCAATTAAAGGACTTTTTTCTGGGTGTTGTGTTTTTTTTAACTTTGACTATGGGGTTAGTGTTTGTGTTTTTTTTAAATACTTTACTAGAAATTCATGGTGGTCATGTCTAATATTGGCGTGACCCCATGAATTTTGGGCTTAGGGCCAGCTGATAATGCCAAGCTGGCCCTAACCCCTTTATTACCCAGTGAGCCACCGCACCAGGGCCCTGGATGAGTTGGGTACAGCGCCAGAAGATGGCGCTTCTATGAACGCGCCATTTTCCGGGGTGGCTGCGGACTGCAATTTGCAGCGGGGGTGGCCCAGAAAGCTTGGGCCTCCCTGCGCTGCGGATTCCAGCCCCCAGCTGCCTAGTTGTACCTGGCTGGACACAAAAACAGGGCGCCGCCATACAGCCTGTCATCCCGCAGACACTGAGAAGAGCAGGCATGCTTGCGCTCCTCAGTGTCTCGCTGTGACGGCATCCAGTCCAATGAACTCGGCTCACCTCATGCACGTCACTGACAGCGTGGGAAAATTCTCACGCTGAAGTGCTGAGTGCAGGAGAATTCTCCCACGCTGTCAGTGACGTGCATGAGGTGAGCTCATGTCCAATGAACTCAGCTCACCTCATGCACCTCACTGACAGCGTGGGAAAATTCTCCTGCACTCAGCGCTTCAGCGTGAGAATTCTCCCACGCTGTAAGTGACGTGCATGAGGTGAGCCGAGTTCATTGGACATGACCTCGGCTCATCTTTATGCCGTCACAGAGAGACAATGTGGAGCGCAAGCAAGCCTGCGCTTCTCAGTGTCTGCGGGATGACAGGCTGGATGGCGGCGTTCTGCTGCGGTCCAGCCTGTCATCTCGATGTAGCAGAGCTGAAGCTGTCGTGGGAACCATGGAAAGGTAAGGATGAGTTTGCTTTATTATTTTATTTTTATTACAGGAGATCGTTGGCTTCAGCTGGAATGGGCGTGATGGTAAGTATGGTTTAATTTAGAACAATAAAGAATTGTGTCTTTATTTCAATTAAAGGAGTTTATTCTGGGTGTTTGTGTTTTTTTTAACTTTGACTATGGGGTTAGTAATGGGGGTGTCTTATAGACGCCTCTCCATTACTAACCTGGGCTTGATGTCAGCTGGCATTATAAGCTGACACCAACCCCAGCCCTATTACCCCCTGCCACCGCACCAGGGCAGCGTGGAAGAGCGAGGCTAAGTGCCAGAATTGGCGCATCCTATGAATGCGCCATTTCTGGGGCGGCTGACGGCTGGTGTTTCTAACCTGGGAGGGGGCCAATATTCATGGCTCCCTTCCTGGGCTATTAATATCAGCCCCCAGCTGTCTGCCTAGCCTTTGCTAGCTATTAAATTAGGGGGGACCCCACGTCATTTTTTTGGGGTGGTCCCCCATTTTAATAGCTAGTAAAGGCTATGTATTCAGCTGGGGGCTGATATTAGTAGCCTGGGAAGCTCCGTGGGTATTACCCCCTTCCCAGGCTTCAAACATCTGCCCCAGCTGTCTGCTTAACCTCCGCTAGAGCCTAAAATTAAGGGGAACCCCACGCCAATTTTTTTAATAATAAATCCTTTATTTTAATACTAAATGACAAGTACAGTAACCAACACTATCACTGTACTTCATATATATGTGACTGACATGTTTCTATCTATCTAATCTATGTGTGAAGCTCTATTCTGTCTGTTATAAATTGTCGGGTACCACTGTTGAATTGCCGGCCGGCTTTCTTAAAGAGACGGTGCATGAAAACACTATTATTTTTTTTGATAAATCCTTTACACTAAATGACAAGTACAGTAATCAACACTGTCACTGTACTTCATATATATGTGACTGACATGTTTCTATCTATCTAATCTATGTGTGATTCTCTATTCCTTCTATTCTAAATTGTCGGGTACAGATGCTGAATTGCCGGCCGGCTTTTTTAAAGAGACGGTGCATGAAAACACTATTATTTTTTTTGATAAATCCTTTACGCTAAATGACAAGTACAGTAAGCAGCACTTTCACTGTACTTCGTATATATGTGGCTGACATGTTTATATCTATCTAATCTATGTGTGAAGCTCTATTCTTTCGGTTCTAAATTGTTGGGCACCGGTGTATGCCGCTGCTGAATTGCCAGCTTTTCATGTTTCACTGTTGGCACTGTTCCCATCGATTTGGGCAAACACTGTAATGCCACAACCACCATGGCTGTGGCATTACAGTGAGTGGCAGACAATCCCTGCATGATTGGTGCTCTAAATAGCACCAGACATGCAGGACACGCTTTTGGTGCACGAACAGTTATCGAACATAACCTCGAACAGCCGAATTTTTTGCAAATCGTTCGGGTTCGTCGAACAACTCGAACACCGCCCAAAACAGCTCGAATTTGAGATTGGCGAACAGTTCTAGTCGAACACCGCTCATCTCTATTTACTTTCTCCCCTTTGTGTCATTGTCTATATTTGTTACATATTTCCATTGTAAGTTGTACCTGAACCATGGCCAGTATGACACAGAAACAGGTGCCCTTATTGCAGACATCTATGTTTCATCTGGATTGGTTCCGATAAACTTCTCCCTTCCCAACGTGTTTGATAAGTCTCTCTCTATATACAAAAAGGAAAAGCCCTGTGACTCTAATTCAAGAGGGCAGGGAAAAACTGTCTGGAAATCACCCGGGATTCCATTAAGTGGGTGTCACCATTGCTTAAATAGAGTCATCATATTCTGGAAACCAATAAAGTGCTTGTTTGTTTTAGAGTGTGGGAGAAACTAAACAGAAGCAAATCTACTCTAAAAAGTTTCCTTTGTCGACATTTCACTGGCTTGTTTATTACAGAGCCATGCTTCCTGCATTTAAGACAAAGGAGGCTTGAACCAAAATAGTAATAATTTAAATTATTTCAGCCATTATTGTCTAAAATAAAAGGACAGCAAATACACCAGATAGAGAAACTCTGTCAAATCAAATTAGAAACTTTAGAGGTTCACTATTAAACTGAGAAAAAAAATTAAATGAATTATGAATTATTTCATTATATGAAAAGGCCGATATGAATTAGGGCCAATAAAATGAAAAACTAAGTTATAGAAAATGACTTACATGCCCAACACCAACAATCCGGTAATGATTATTATCTGTATGTCTTGTGTGTGCATCTAGAATCTGACTGTACGCAGTTTAAGTTTTTAATTTTTTCACCAGTGGCTGATCTTATTAGCTGATGAACTGGCATAATCTAATAGAAATCTGTTTCAGGCCCACATTACTTCATACTCAACTATTAATGTGAAGCGTTCCCAAGGAAAAAGCAGTACCTTCTCAATTAAGAGTTATAATAACCTTGTACAAGTGAGGCAACTATATTATATTTTATGCTAATGATGCATGAAAATGTTATGACCAAGCAGTCATTATTACATTTTATCTGGAAATGAAAAATTATTTTAAAGTTAATTATTTCTGTACATAATGTATTAGATGAAACCAGTGTATTTTTTAATAAGATTATGAACAGATTTTTATAGACGAGAAAACCTTTCAGCCTTATCATATTAAATAAGTGTAACTAAAAGTCAAAAGAATTGGAAAATTCAAAGTGTGTGTGCCTAAATGATGGTTTAGTTGCCCAAATTATTTGATGTCAAATTTCAAACTTTAACAAAACTTTTGTTTTATTGAGTTGAAAAATTAAATGGTAATTTTTCTTTCAAATGTAAGTTATGCTATATATTTTTTATTTAGTTTTAGCTACTTTCAAAAGCCATTTAACACTTTTTTTGTCATCCAAATGGCTTAGCTACATAGATGATCTCAAGAACACATTAAAATACAAAATTTTCTTCTCTCTGAACATGTCATTTATCATTCATACATGATCAGCCAAGAAAGACTAAGCACAATGGTATGTTCACACATGGTGTTTTTACAGCGTTTTTTTTTTCACCAAAAACAAGAGTTATTTATTTTTATTAGTGAAAATCGCTGCAAAAACGCTGAAAGAATTGACATGCTGCGTCTTGGCAAAAGCGCAGCAGGGATCAAAGTACATGCCAAAGAAAAAATCCGACAGCACGTGCATGATATTTCAGAATGCTCATTGATTATGCTGCTATTGGAAAACACTGGATATTTACACCGCGTAAAACACGCACAAAGAAAGGCAACGTGTGAAAATATCCTAAATATGCAGAGACGCAGAGAGATTTTTACTCACATATCCCAAAAGGATCCACTAGAGATGGCCAATTAAATTTGCAGAACCTGGTTCAGCGCCCAAGTCAGTATTCCTTGACTGCCTGCAAACTGCCTCCTACATGTCTTCATCCCTGGCTCTTCTTTTCATTAGCTAGCCAGGTGTGAAATCATCATTGCAGCATGATACACACACGATGTATCACAAGGCCAGCCAATCCAAAGGGAAGCCAGGGATTTTGGCAGGTAGAAGGCAATTCGCTAGAATCCTGTCCAATGGCCATAGAATACTGACATGGCTGCTGAACCAGGGTCCTCTGAATTTATTCTTGCATCTCTAGAATCCAGAAGAAAAAATTGTGGTATATTTTATTACTCTTCAGCAAATCCTCATATAGGCTCCATATTGTATCACATAGAAATTATATGATCTACACTTTGTGGTTCATACTTTGATATAAAGTTTGTCTCTTTAGACATTTTTAAAAATAGCAGAATGCATTAAAAGCCAATTACCTCACAGTTTTTTCCATGCATTATGTTGATTATGAAATGACAATAACTTAATTTCTTTTACTTACATACTGTATATGGTCATGCTGAAATATTTTTGTGGACTTATTGAATACATTACAAAAGTTATTTAATGCCTTCTGTGATTTTATTTTAATTATTGAAAATCACTTAATTTTATAATTGCCTCCAGGCAAATGAAGTGTTAAAGGACTATTCCCAAATTTACAATGTGATTTTATAATAATTCTGAATCTGATCTGATTCTATTCATTCGGTCATATCCAAACCTTGGCCAGTCCTTGCTATGCTTCCATGTTTTCTACATCTTCTTGATGTCAATCAGCCATCAGGCATTTGGTCTCCCCTTTTTCCTGTTACCACTGACCAATCTGAGTGACATCTCCTTTTCTAACTAATTCTCCCTCATCAGTTATCCAAAAAAGGTCACTTTTTGTCTGGTGATCTTGTGCTCCAGGGACAATTCTTTGTTCATATAGTCAAAAACACCTTTGTTGGTGATCCTAGATGTCCATGGGATTTGTAGATGTCTTCTGCAGCACCACATCTCAAAGGCATCTATTTATGTTCTGAAATGAAAACCAGCAAGAGTTTCCTCAAGACCATCTCAAAGGATATGTGACAAAATCAATGTATTAAAACCTCATAATGGGGGAATATAAGAAGAATGGAACATAAGACTGGAAATCCTTAAAAATAAAGATTTATTACATCAATAATAACAATAATTAAAATACAATAAGGTGAGGAAAAATACTGCTAAAAACATGTGAAGGGATGATGGAATTACCCTAGAAAGAAGAGGCAAAAAAAGAAAACAAACCACAATTTATGCTCTAGAAGACATTAATAATGGTAATAGATGACCAATGACCAATATATTAGGTCTGATGTTGAACAGCACAATTTGTACATATATTATTTATTGTTTATACATGTATAATTTAAGGTTGAATTGTACAGCAATTATTCCGCATTAAATGATTGTAGTAGAAAAGATACGAACAGCATCAAGGCCCATACACTGATCTAAACATATGCATAGAGGTCTAGAGTGAAATCTCTGTTTCAACTGAATAAATGGAACAGCTGCACAACAGGTTAAAATAATGTAATCAGCAAACACACTATTATATAATGAAAAAAATTTTGCAAAAATCGCCAAAATGTGCAGAATTGCAAAAAGTAATCTGCAACTACAGTATCACAATGTTGTTATAATGCATATAAAACATAAAAGAGTCATCAATAAGTAGCTACAAAACACATTAAATATGGAGAGTCTTCATGACTATACATGCATAAAGTTTAGTAGAGGATAATACCTTGAGACATAATGTATACTCAAAGTAGTGAGCATATAGGGGGAGCACAATTTCCCCGACACGCGATTTTACAGCACTGGGGTTCATCTTATCTTCTATCTGCTGTCATAAGAGTCCACGCCTCACAGCCATATCTAGCAATTGGCTAAACAATTTCATTGATCAGTCTTTGACAGTGATTGAGACATCATTGCACTTCCATATTTTGCTTATGCTCGCCATGACCACATTTCCAAGTTCTAATCGATGCTTGATCTCTGCTGTTGAACCGCTACTGTGATTAATGATTGACCCAAGCAAAATTAAGCTGATGTTGATGTTTATGTGGACTTTCTTGTTGGTGGTAGTCGTGATTTTGGTCTTATTGATGTTCAAGTAAAGTTCCATCTTCTTAGTGTCTTTTTAAATCTTTAGGATCAGTTTCTTCGGGTCCTTTTCATTCTATGCCAGCAGGATTGCATCATTTGCATATATCTGATTGTTGATGGCTCTTCCACCTATTTTCACTCTATCACTCGAATCATCTAAGTCCATCTTCCTCATAAATACTTCTGAATTGAGGTTGATAAGAACAAGATTGAGTATTCATCTTTATCTTGAGACCTTTTTGGACTTGAACCATTCTTTTTGAAATACCTGGTTGACATTGCAGCTTATTGACTGTCATGGAGTAACCTGATTAACCTAATTAGGTGCAGTGGCACTCCTACCTCTCTCAGTGCTTCCCAAAGCTTATGTTCCACACAGTCAAAAGCCTTGATATAATCAATGCAATTAGATATTTTTCTGGAGTTCCCTTGTCTTTTCTATGATCATCCTTATAATAATTGTACACATATTGTAAATATCTGAGGTTGTGGGTTGTAAATAATCACCTAGGCAGGTTAACAATGCAATAATATTTTATTCTTTACATCCATGGTAATACAACAAGTCCAGATAAATGGCCAAAATACAGTTCTCTCAGTCCTCAAGTTCCCAAACTAGGATGAGCAGTTCCACTGACTTTGTATTTTGCGATACTTAATGTCTCCCAACTTTTGGTTTGCTCACAGATTTCATATCTCCAGCCAGAGTAGTCTGTAGCCACAGTCCACAATCTTCCAGAAGACAGATAAAATGATGGAACACAGGTATCCAGTAGCAACAGTCCTTTAAGAAAGTTTAAATTCCAACAACATATCCCAAAACAATAGCACATTCATCCAGCCCAGTCAGTACTGATCTCCAAGATTCCATGTGCCATCGATCCATCCATGGTCCAGGTCCTCAGATTAGATCCTATCCCTTTGAAATTATTCCACCAACTCCTCACTAAATATTTGGCTTCTTTTCTCCTTCACTGGGATCAGCCCTTTGAATGGGAAGAACTGCTCTCACCCTCCACCCCAAAGCTAAGTGTGCCTTAGTGGAGGTATTTTTCTCAGGTCAAACCCATCACTTGGGTCTGCATGTGAGACTCCCTATGATTTAAGGCTCCTGAGATAAGGTTACTGAATATAAAGATTGATACCTGAGGCTGAACTGATGAGCAAACAAATCAATAATTAAAAACACAGCAAGCAAATTTCTAACAAAACAGAACAAGATAGACGAAAATCGGTGCTCTGTGCTGGAAAAAGTCTTATAGTCTTTAGTAAGTGGGCAGCTCCTCACTTATATATTAATTAGTTTGTGTCAATATAGCTTATTTTTAAATCTGGACTACTTTCTCTCCCTTTTATGATAGCCTTGTGTTGCACAAACAAAGAATACATAGAAATATTCTCGGTTTCTAAGAAACATAGATAAGAATCCTGTTATTATATAGAATTGAATTATCAGAATGAACTTGGGAATTTATCTCTGTAATAAAATATATAATGATGCTGACACTTTATAGCTTCTTGCAGATGTTGTTTATGTTCACATATCAGAGCAGCTGATTCTTTCAAAATCAAACAGAAGTGCTTATTACATATATCTCTAGCACATGCCAAGAAAAATGCCAGTAAGGCTTTCATGGCAATTAAAATTCAATTGTTTTTCAATTGCTTGACCCTGTAAGACTGAGTTCACACATGGCTGATGCTGCATCATCATTTCTATCTAGCATTTAACAAAAGCATTGGATGGAAACTGATTGAGGATTCTATCTTCTTGTTTGCAATGGGATCACTTCCATCTGTCTGGTGAATAAGTCTCTATGCCTGAGAGTAAATTTTGGAAAACACTGATGGCAATTGATGTATTTTTGCTCTAGTTTTTCTGTCAGTTCCCATTTGTTAAGTTGCATTGGGCTGAAAAAACTGAGCCTGATGCAAAGGATATATGTGACCCAAGTGTTATTAACCGGTTCCCGACCGCCCACTGTACATAAACGTCGACGCTTGCTGGGCTCTGTGCAGCGCCGACGTTTAAAAACGGTGGGTGATCCCGCAGCCCTCAGGACCCCCAGGGTCCTGCTAGCGCTGCGGTACCGGTTAAGAGCGATAGCTCTGACATGTGGCATCATGGGGACCTGATTGGATCAGGTCCCCATGATGTTAACCTGTTCCTATCTTCTAGATGCCGCGATCCATAGCGATCGCGGCATTTTAAAGATAGTGACAGCCGGTGGTCGGCGATCGGGACCCCCCACATACCTTACCAGCGGCGGGGATCCCGGTGCTGTGACCTCTGACATCATCGAGACCTGATTGGCTCAGGTCTCGATGATGTCAGCGTCACACCAGCCAAACAGAGAGATCACCAGGGAAGTTTGTTTTAGCAACAAACTTTCCCAGGTGATCTGCCTGATAAATACATTGTTTCTCCTCCGATCTCAGTGAGAGAGCAGAGGAGAAACACTGTGACAAGAGCTGTCAGCCTTGCCACTGTGAAAGTGAAAAATAAAAATCAAAAAATAAAGTAAGGTTAGGGTTAGTCAGTCCTGTCAGATCAGTCAGTCCTGTCAGATCAGTCAGTCGTATCAGTCAGTCAGTCAGTCAGTCCTGTCAGATCAGTCAGTCCTATCAGTCAGTCAGTCCTGTCAGATCAGTCAGTCCTGTCAGATCAGTCAATCCGGTCAGTCAGTCAGTCCTGTCAGATCAGTCAATCCGGTCAGTCAGTCAGTCCTGTCAGATCAGTCAGTCCTGTCAGATCAGTCAGTCCGGTCAGTCAGTCAGTCCTGTCAGATCAGTCAGTCCGGTCAGTCCAGTCCAGTCCCGTCCTTTCAGTCCGGTCCCGTCCTTTCAGTCCGGTCCGTTCAGTCCAGTCAAAAAATATAAAAATAAAATGGCCCGTCAGACTTATACCGCAGAGGAGGTGTATGCCCTGCTATGTTCTGACACTGATGACAGTGCAATCTCAGATGGAGATATGGATTTTGAGGGCATTAGTAGCGGCGACACTGAGAGCTCAGAAATGAGCAGTGATTCTGTTCCATCCTCAAGCCCAAGGACCAGTACAGCAATAGGGGCAAATAGCGCTACTGGAGAAACGTCTCCAAATCAGGGAACACTGCCCAGTACAAGCACTGTCCCTGCTACTAGTGAATTGGCGCACGCTAGTGTACAAGGGGCTTTGCCACATGATCTAGCATTTCCCAGATGGGAGGCTTCGGATTCGGCTGCTCTATTCAGCCCTGATTTCAACGCCATTCCTGGTATAAATGTGGAGGTGGAAGATTTTGGACCAATTCATTTTTTTAATTTGTTTTTTACAGACAGCTTGCTAGAGCATATTGTCGCACAAACAAATTTATATGCATCCCAATTTATAAGCTAGAATCCCCGATGTTACTATGCTAGGGCAAATTTATGGACACCAACTAATGTCCCGGAAATAAAAATTTTTTTAGGACTTACATTTGCCATGGGGCTTGTTAAAAAACCGAGCATTCGATCCTACTGGTCCAACCACCCTGTTCAAGCCACCCCTATGTTTTCAGTCGTTCTGCCTAGGACCCGTTATGAAATGCTCATGCGGTTTTGGCATTTTAACGACAATAGTCAATGCCTGCCCAGAAATGCCCCAGAACATGACAGGTTATATAAAATTAGACCCATCATTGAAAATTTGTCAGAAAAATTCTTAAGCCTCTACACCCCAACACAAAATATTTCTATAGATGAGTCCCTTGTAAAATTCAAAGGAAGACTGCACCTCAAGCAATTTATCCCATCTAAAAGGGCAAGGTTTGGAATAAAGATCTATAAAATGTGCGAAAGTTCAACCGGATACATATCCGCTTTCCGCATATATGAGGGGAAAGATAGCCAGCTAATCCCACCAGGATGCCCTACTTATCTGGGGACATCTGGAAAAATTGTTTGGGAGCTGATAAGTCCATTTTTTCAAAAAGGCTACAATCTGTACGTGGACAATTATTACACCAGTATACCCCTATTTAAAAGTCTGGTTGAACACAACATCGGGGCTTGTGGGACCATCCGTAAAAACCGTCAGGGGTTTCCACAACCATTGGTCAACCAAAAGTTTCAAAAGGGGCAGTCAGGGGCTGTACGCAACGGAGAGCTGCTTGCCCTGAAATATAGGGATAAGAGGGATATTTTTGTCCTCAGCTCGATCCACACAGATGCCACAAGGGCCACTGTAGAACTAGGATCCACCACTCCGAAGCAAAAACCTGTGTCAGTCATTGACTACAACAAACACATGGGGGGTGTGGACCTTGCAGACCTGGTTCTACAGCCATACCAGGTATCAAGAAAGTCCTATACCTGGTATAAAAAGTTGGTTATTTTTTTGTTTCAGGTGGCCACATACAATTCTTTTGTGTTGTACAAAAAAGCAGGAAATTCAGATCCTTTTCTTGATTATCAAGAAAAGGTAATTGAAAATCTTGTCTTTCAAAGTGTTAGCCCCGCTAACCATTAGAATCTGAGGATGTGAAAAGACTCACTGAGCGACATTTTATTGCACTTATTCCAGCAACAGAAACAAGAAGGAACCCCCAGAAAAGATGTCGTGTATGTACTAAGAGAGGAATGAGGCGTGATACCCGCTACTATTGCCCACAATGCCCATCACTGCCAGCCTTATGCGTCACTGACTGTTTTAAAATCTTCCACACAGAACCACGTTTATAAACTGTAAAAATGTATCCCAATTTGTCATTCAAACATTTGGTTCATTTAGTGAATAACACACCTTCGAGTAGAGCTCACTTAATTTCCAGGGGGGGTTCTCCAGAATCTAAACCTTCCATTGCTTGCTTGTTTCTGGAAATCATCCATTGAGTTAAAATGGTCACTAAACCCATAAATGAATTCCCAGAGAGGTGTCATTTCCAAAATGGGGTCACTTCAGGGGGGATTCTTTAGTTCTGGTACTTAGCGCCTCTGAAAAGTGCCAGAACAGCAGAATCCCCCCTGAAGTGACCTCATTTTGGAAATGACACCTCTCTGGGAATTCATCTATGGGTTTAGTGACCATTTACCTATCTACTTATTTTCCCACCACTAGATTAATTTATACAGAGGAGTAGATTGTAAAATTCGGTCACTTGTTGGGGGTTTCCTCTGTTTAGGCACCTCAGGGGCTCTCCAAATGCAACATGGCGTCCGCTATCGATTCCAGCCAAATTTCCATTCCAAAAGTCAAATGGCACTCCTTACCTTCCGAGCCATGCCGTGCGGCCAAACAGTGGTTTTGCACCACATATGGGATATCAGCGTGCTCAAGAGAAATTGCTCAACACATTTTGGGGTCCATTTTTTCTGGATGCCCTTGTGAAAATTAAAAATTTGAGGCTAAAGTAGCAGTTTTGTGTTAAAAATGTGTTTTTTTATTTTCACACTTCAACATTATAAAATTCTGTGAAGCCCCTGGGGGTTCAAGGTGCTCACCACACATCTAGATAAGTTCCTTGAGGGGTCTAGTTTCCAAAATGGGGTCACTTGTTGGGGGTTTCCTCTGTTTAGGCACCTCAGGGGCTCTCCAAATGCAACATGGCGTCCGCTATCGATTCCAGACAAATTTCCATTCCAAAAGTCAAATGGCGCTCCTTACCTTCCGAGCCATGCCGTGTGCCCAAACAGTGGTTTTGCCCCACATATGGGGTATCAGCGTGCTCAGGAGAAATTGCAAAACACATTTTGGGGTCCATTTTTTCTGGCTGCCCTTGTGAAAATTAAACATTTGAGGTTAAAGTAGCAGTTTTGTGAAAAAAAGTTAAATGTTCATTGTTTTCTTCCACATTCCAAAAATTCCTGTGAAGCACCTGAAGGGTTAATAAACTTCTTGAATGTGGTTTTGAGCACCTTGAGTGGTGCAGTTTTTATAATGGTATCACTTTTGGGTATTTTCTGTCATAAAGGCCCCTCAAAGTCACTTCAAATAAGATGTGGTCCCTAAAAAACTGTTTTTGTAAATTTTGTTGTAAAAATGAGAAATCACTGGTCAACTTTTAACCCTTATAGCTTCCTAACAAAAAAAAATTTTGGTTCCAAAATTGTGCTGATGTGAAGTAGACATGTGGGAAATGTTATTTATTAACTATTTTGTGTGACATATCTCTCTGATTTAAAGGCATGAAAATTCAAAATTTGAAAATTGCAAAATTTTCAAAATTTTTGCCAAATTTCCGATTTTTTCACAAATAAACGCAAGTTATATCGAAGAAATTTTACCACTATCATGAAGTAAAATATGTCACGAAAAAACAGTCTCAGAATCAGGGGAATCCGTTGAAGCGTTCCAGAGTAATTACCTCATAAAGTGACAGTGGTCAGAATTGAAAAAATTGGCCCGGTCACGAAGGCAAAAACAGGCTCTTGTGCGAAGTGGTTAATCATAATAGGAGATTTTCCTATCGTTATGCACAAAATAAAGAATTATACAAATTGCAATTTACACCAAATAACTGCCAACTTGATGTTTTTAAATATATTTTTTTTAAGTTTGGAAAACTTATAAGTCCACATGCACAAGAGGTCACCCTGACTCACTAAATACAGTTAGAGATATGTATATTACTGCTGATTTACTTTGCAAACAGTACTCCATTATGACTCTTTCATTCATTATTCATCAGACTATAAAATACATTGCTTAAAATACATCCTTTATGACATTAAAAAAGTTATCTACTATATATTTTGCATTAAAAACCTGCCACCAACAGTTGTGTCTACATAACTAAATACCCTGCCTAACAGTGCCTTTATTATATTACACACATAAACAGATCTTTAGAAAAAGTAATTCCAAAGACCGTGTCATGGGGATGCCATGACAGAGAGAGGCCAGTAGACTGTGGTGTCTGATTTCACGAACTCCTGCACTGGTTAGAAGTAATTCACCATATTATTAAACAGTGCATGTTTTTTCCTTACCAGCAGTACAAGGATTAATCTGTTCAGTTGCAGCTCCTGGAGCTTTCCTACCTGGTTTGTCTCAGCTGTTCAGTGTTGGCCACTCCATTCTGCTATATATGCTCGCCTATGACACTTAAAGATTTTTTTCATTTATCCCTGTCTGTCTTTCTTTGTTTGTCTGGTTAATGTGTTCCTATACATTTCAGATTCTCACTACCCTGGGTGGGGGAGGGGACAGATCAGGGTTGGTATAGGAGAATAGAAAGGCATGTGAACCCGGGGTCTCCACATTCAGGAGCAATAAGGGGAACAGGGATAGACTAGGTCACGTTTAGCTCTAGGGACCTGGTTAGTACCCACAGTCCCAACACCATCATGATAGTACATTTATAATAAGTACAGTGGGTAGCAAAAGTATTCAGACCCCTTTAAATTTCTCACTCTTTGTTTCATTTCAGACATTTGGTAAATTCTAAAAAGTTCATTTTTTTCTCATTAAAGTACACTCTGCACCCCATCTTGACTGAAAAAAACAGAAATGTAGAAATTTTTGCAAATTTATCAAAAAAGAAAAACTGAAATATCAAATGGTCATAAGTATTCAGACTCTTTGCTCAGACACTCATATTTAAGTCATATCCTGTCTATTTCCTTGTGATCCTCCTTGAGATGGTTCTACTCCTTCATTGGAGTCCAGCTGTGTTTAATTAAACTGATAGGACTTGATTTGGAAAGGCACACATCTGTCCATATAAGACCTCACAGCTCACAGTGCATGTCAGACCAAATGAGAATCATGAGCTCTAAGGAACTGCCCAAGGAGCTCAGAGACAGAATTGTGGCAAGGCACAGATCTGGCCAAGGTTACAAAACAATTTCTGCTTTAATCCACCTGTCACAATGCTATTCCCCTGCCTCTCCCCTCTGTCAATCCCCTCACTGACTCCCCATTGCCCAGAGAATACAGTTCAAAACCCCATCACTGGTATACAAAGCCATCCACAACCTGTCTCCTCCTTAGTGATGAGCGAGTATGTTTTGTTAACCCTTTCGCCGAGTATACTCGGCCATGCATCGAGGTTTTATAGCGTGCTCGGACTTTAAGTTTTCGTCGCTCCGTGAACATGATTTGTAACTGTTTGACAGATTTAATACATGTGATGAATGCCTGTTTTTCCAGCATTCCTCACATGTATTACATCTGTCAAACAGAGATTTTACAGTGATTGGCTGGCCGCATAGTGTCATCGGGTCTATATCAGACCTGGCGCCGCCATGTTCGTCACAGTCACTTCGGAATTAGACAGTTTAGGGAGAGGTGCTGCTGCGTCAGGGAGAGATTTGATTGTGTATTAGGTAGTGTAAGGAGAAAAACCGTACATTACACATATCCATTTTAACAACAGTCCTTTTGAGGACTAACTAATCCATCTGCAGAGATATCAGGCAGGCAGTGTATATAGCAGACTGCAGTGCATATAGCACAAGAGGATCCATTCCAATTCTGCCTTCTGCTGCTGTTAGATATTTCTATACAAAGGCCCAGGTCTCAGGGGCCAGAAAAACTTTTCTTTGGATCTTAATCCTCGTTATTTGCTTAAAAAGCAATCCAGAGAACACGGTTTTTCTCCGTCAAACGGATCACATATACGTTGTCAGAAAATAATGCCATTTCTGGCCTCCATTAAAAATTTCCTTTAGTGTGTCAGTGAAGCAATTCACAGGAGTTTGCTGTTCAAACTACTTACCTACAGGCCAGGTATTTAAAACTCTCTTTTCTCCGTCACATTGATCACATATACGTTGTCAGAAAATAGTGCCATTTCTGGCCTCCATTAAAAATTTCTTTCAGTGTGTCAGTGAAGCAATTCACACCAGTTTGCTTTTCAAACTACTTACCTACAGGCCGGGTATTTACAACTCTGTTTTCTCCATCACACGGATCACATATACGTTGTCAGAAAATACTGCCATTTCTGCCCTCCATTTGAATTTCCTTTAGAGTGTCAGTAAAACAATTCACACCAGTTTGCTGTTCAAACTACTTACCTACAGGCCAGGTATTTAAAACTCTGTTTTCTCCGTCACACGGATCACATGGAAGATACTGTCCTCCATTTAAAATAGGCAAGGCACGAGGCAAGGGACGGGGAACTGGACGTGATGGTAATGGTGCATGCAGAAGCCGAGGACAAGGCCGTGGGCAAGCTGAAATTGTGCCACAACAAACCCCCATATCTTCTCGCCTGACCTTCCTGTCCCAATTTCTAGGGGACTGCAGCACACCACTATTGAACCCAAAGAAGTGTCAAAAGGTTGTTGGTTGGATAGCGGATAATGCTTCCAGTCACTTAGCCACCACTACCACCACCCTGTCTTCCACATGGTCAAGTCTCAGTAGCCGTGAGCCTGGACCGCATATTTCTCACCCTGATCCTCCTTCCTCCCACCATGCCGACTGCCCAGAGACAACTGATTCCACACTTGGACACTCTGAAGAGCTGTTCACTTTTCCATTTATAGATTCGGGCCTCTCGCCCGGTCCACTTGTAGCGGGGCAAGAGGAGATCGCGTTTAGCGATGCCCAAATATTTGAGCAGCAACGGGCACACGAAGGCAATGGTGGGAAAGTGTCACAAGAGGTGGACGATGATGAGACACAATTGCCAGAAAGTCAGGAGGAGGACCAGCGTGCGGAAGTGGAAGACGAGGTGTTGGATGATATAGTAACTGACCCCACCTGGCAGGAGGACATGCAGAGCGAGGACAGCAGCACACAGGGGGAGGGAGGCAGAGCACCCCAACAGGCAGGAATAAGCAGTGTGGTGGCCGCAGACAGAAGGCAGGCAACCGTTCCCCGTAACAACAACACAAATTAAGTTGCCAGTACAACTGTTAAGTCTTCCCGAGTCTGGTTGTTTTTTAAAGACTCTGCCAATAACCTCAAAAAGGCCATTTGCACCACCTGCCAGGCCAGCATCAGCAGGGGTGGCAAAACGACCAGCCTGACCACCACCAGCATGATCAGGCACATGGCAGCAAAGCACCAGACTTTGTGGGCCAAACCCCAGTGTCCAGGAACAGTGTCTGCTGGTGGCACCATTGCTTCTTCCACTGTTGTGCATGCAAGCCAATCCCCTGTCCATGGTGCATGCGAAGATGCCTCCTGCCCTGCACCTGTCGTTGTGCACTCTCAAGTAGCAGCATCAGAAAGCACGTCCATGTCCTTGTCCCAGCGCAGCGTTCAGTTGTCCATACCCCAGTTCTTGGAACGTAGGCGCAAATATGCAACCAAGGCCCCACAGGCCACACAACTAAATTCTCACATTTCACGTCTGCTTGTGCTCGAAATGTTGCCTTTTAGGCTCATAGAGATGGAAGCATTCCGCAACCTGATGGCGTTGGCCGTCCCTCGGTACTCGATCCCCAGCCGCCACTATTTCTCCCGGTGTGAATTCCCCACATTACACAAGCATGTCCCAAAACATTAGCCATGCGCTCAACAACTCAGTTACCGGGAAAGTCCACCTAACCACGTGCTTGTGGGCAGGTATGGTACATCTTACTGACGGCACACAGGGTTAACATAGTTGAAGCCAGGACACAGTCGGACCTTGGGAAGGAACACGTCCTCCCAATGACAAAGAATGTGGGCCCTAGGTCAATCAGGGTTGCCCACACGGTCTACAACTCCAGCACGTCATCCTCCTCAGCCTCCTCCTCCTCTTCAACCTCCATCTCAGAAATGACCACATCAGTCACAAGCTGTAAGAACTGTAGCACTGCCTCGGCCAAGCGGCAACAGGCTGTGCTGAAGCTAATATGCTTTGGTGACAAACCGCACAATGCTGAAGAGTTGTGGACACCTCTGAAAGAGCAGGCAGATCTGTGGCTCACACAGCTGAACCTACAGCCAGGCATGGTTGTGTGTGACAATGGCCGGAACCTGGTGGAAGCTCTGAGGAGGCGAACTCACACACGTACTATGCCTGACTCATGTGCTTAACCTCGTGGTTCAGCGGTTTCTCAAATCTTTTCCGGAGCTGCCAGATCTGCTTGTTAAAGTACTCTGTCTGTGTGCCCATTTTAGAAAGTCAGCTACAGCTTCCGCCGCCCTTGCCGTGTTTCAGCAGCGTTTGCAGCTTCCGGCTCGCAGATTTTATGTGATGTCCCCACGCGTTGGAACTCTACACTGCAGATGTTGGGAAGGATTTGTGAGCAGAAGAGGGCAGTTGTTGAGTACCAACATCAACAAGGCCGTCGGTATTCAGTTCAGACTCCACAAATAAAACCTCAGGAGTGGACATGAATGTCAGACATATGTACCATCCTAAAAAACTTTGAGGACTCCACCAAGATGGTGAGCGGCAATGATGCCATAATCAGCATCATCATCCCACTTCTCTGTCTTCTGAAACGCTCTCTGCTCACAATCAAAGAGGATGCATTGCAGGTGGAGCACGATGAGATGGAGCAAGGAACCATACAGGGTGATTACACACAGCCAAGCCTCATCTCATCCAAACGTGGATTGGGTGACAATGAGGAAGAGGAGGAGGAGGAGAAAGGACAGAAGCAAGTTTCATGCACTATAGACGGTACTACCTGCACAGCTGTCATACCGTCAGTTCAGCATGGAAGGCCAGAGGACAGAGAGGAGGAGGAGCGCATGGTCAGTCATCCTCTTGGTGAGGACACGGAAGTCTTGCCTGTTAGTAGTCTGGTACACATGGCTGAGTATATGTTACACTGCCTTTCCCATGACCCTCGCGTTCTCAAAATTTTGGGTGACAGTAATTACTGGTTGGTGACACTTCTAGACCCAAGTTACAAGGAGAACTTTATATCTTTTATTCCTGAGGCGGACAGGTCTACAAAAACGGGCCTGTACCAGAAGACCCTTGTTGTGGAACTATTAAAAAATTCCCATCTGAAAACGCTGGCGGCAGAGGGCACACTTCGATGGACAACCAAGGAGTACAGGCAAGAGAGACACATCTCCATTTCAGAAGAGGCAGGGGAACACTGTCAAAGTTCTGGTAGAGTTTTCTCAGACCCTCCCATCGCACAGGCCCTGAGGTGCGGCGTACTCTCACAAGGAGTGCAAAGTTTGGGAAGATGCTGAGGGAGTACCTTGCCGACCGTACCAACGTCCTCAGGGATTCCTCTGTGCCTTATAATTATTGGGTATCCAAGCTGGATACGTGGAATGAACTGGCTCTCTATGTCTTGGAGGTCCTGGCCTGCCCTGCCGCCAGCGTTTTATCAGAGCGGGTTTTTAGTGCCGCTGGTGGAATTAGAACTGATAAGCGCATCCGCCTGTCAACTGAAAATGCTGACAGGCTGACTCTTATAAAAATGAACAATGAACAAGGACTGGATTGGGCCAGACTTCTCAACACCACCGAATGATAGCAGCGTAACATAAACTCAAATCCAGTGTCTTTTTTTGGGAGGTGTATTTCCATACACCTTTTTACACCCAGACATGGGTATACGCTTCCTGATCTTGGCTATTTGCTCTTGTCCTCCTCCATCTCCTCATCCTCCACCACCATATCACCAGGGTAACCGTGGTCCGTGATGCAAAATCCACATAATTTTTTTAAAGGGTGTTTATGATGCCCGTAAAAAAATTTTTTATAGAGTAGGTTCATGTATACCCCCCAGGTGTAAATTTTTGTCAGCCCATACACTTAGTGCATGGGCATTACAAGTATAGGAGGCCCACTCCTTTCTAATGGAAACATTTTTTATGAGGCCCTCCTCCACATCTCTTCCAAGGGGCATTGAAGTGCCTCCAAATTTTTGGCAGCCCTTGCATTCACTGCATAGGCCAACACTATGGGAGACTGTCTCCTTTCTAATGGGAATTTGTCGTTACTGTGGCCCTTCTCTATGTGTTTTTAAATACTTAGTTGGGTTTTTTCTAAAATTGGTCAGCCGTTGGACTCACTGCATACCATATAACTGTATAGCAGACTCTCTCCTTTCTAATGGGAATTTGTCGTTACTGTGGCCCTGCTCTATGTGTCTTTAAATTCTTAGTGGGGCTTTTCCTAAAACTGTTCAGGCATTGGACTCATGGCATAACCTATAACTGTATAGGATACCCTCTCCTTTCTAATGGGAACAAGTCGTACTTCTTACTGTGGCCCTGCTCTGTGTGTCTTTCAATTCTTATTGGGGTTTTTCCTAAAATTGGTCAGCCTTTGGACTCACTGCATACCCTATAACTGTATAGCAGACTCTTTCCTTTCTTATGGGAATTTGTCGTTACTGTGGCCCTGCTCTATCTGTCTTTAAATTCTTAGTGGGATTTTTCCTAAAATTGGTCAGCCTTTGGACTCACTGCATACCCTATAACTGTATACCAGACTCTCTCCTTTCTAATGGGAATTTGTCATTACTGTGGCCCTGCTCTATGTGTCTTTAAATTCTTAGTGGGGTTATTCCTAAAATTGGTCAGCCTTTGGACTCACTGCATACCCTAAAACTGTATAGCAGACTCTCTCCTTTCGGATGTGAATTTGTCGTTACTGTGGCCCTGCTTTCTGTGTCTTTAAATTATTAGTGGGGCTTTTCCTAAAATTGTTCAGCCGTTGGACTCACTGCATAACCTATAACTGTATAGCAGACCCTCTTCTTTCTAATAGGAACATGTCGTACTTGTTACTGTTGCCCTGCTCTGTTTGTCTTTAAATTCTTAGTGGGGTTTTTCCTAAAACTGATCAGCCTTTGGACTCACTGCATACCCTATAACTGTATAGCAGACTCTCTCCTTTCTTATGGGAATTTGTCTTTACTGTGGCCCTGCTCAACGTGTCGTTAAATTCTTAGTGGGGTTTTTCCTAAAATTCGTCAGCTGTTGGACTCACTGCATACCCTATAACTGTATAGCAGACTCTCTCCTTTCTAATGGGAATTTGTTGTTACCGTGGCCTTGATCTATGTGTCTTTAAATTCTTAGTGTGTTTTTATCTAAAATTGGTTGGCCATTGGACTCACTGCATATCCTATAACTGTATAGCAGACTCTCTCCTTTCTAATGGGAATTTGTCGTTACTGTGGTCCTGCTCTATGTGTCTTTAAATTCTTAGTGGGTTTTTTCCTAAAATTGTTAAGCTTTTTGCCTCATGGCATACCCTATAACTGTATAGCAGACTCTCTCCTTTCTAAAGGAAATTTGTCATTACTGTGGCCCTGCTCTGTGTGTCTTTAAATTCTTAGTGGGGTTTTTCCTAAAATTGGTCAGCCTTTGGACTCACTGCATACCCTATAACTGTATAGCAGACCCTCTCCTTTCTAATGGGAATTTGTCGTTACTGTGGCCCTGCTCTATGTGTCTTTAAATTCTTAGTGGGGTTTTTACCAAATTTTGGCAGCCCTTGCAGTCACAGCATGGGCATTACCACTATAGGAGACCAGCTCCTTTATAATAGGAACATTTTTTTTACTGAGACCCTCCTCTATGTCTCTTCAAAGGGGCATTGGGTTGCGTCCAAATTTTTGGCAGCCCTTGCAGTCACTGGATGCGCAATAACAGTATAGGAGACCCACTTTTTAATAATGGGAACATCAAAGCTTAGCTGGCTGATGGCTCTCTAACAATAGCGAGGGTCGACTGCTGGCCTTTTAAGAATAATAAGGTCCGTATGATGGCCCTATAAAAATAGGCTTTATGACTTTCAGAGTCCCTCCATCATAAATAAACCAGGATATGTCTGATGATTTGTCACACACCACATTGCCAGATAAGGTTCTAAAATGTTAAAATGATATTTCCCGTTGAAGGCATTTGTCTTAAAAAATAATGTAAAAGAAACAAAACAATAGGATCTTTCTTTAGTATAAAAAACAGCGTCACCAATTTAACCTCAATGTAATCACATTGTTCAGCTCCTGCACATCCTCCTCCATCTCCGAAATGACCACATCAGTCACAAGCTGACCGCACTGCAGCACTGCCTTGGCCAAGCGGCAGTAGGCTGCGCTGAAGATAACATGCTTAATGCTAAATTGACCAACCGCCCAGCGCTGCAGAGTTGTTGAAAGCTGTAACACAGAAGCCTGATCTGTGGCTCTCACCCCTGAACATACAGCCAGGCATGGTCGTGTGTGACAATGGGCGGAACCTGGTGACGGAGAAATGACACCCAGAGTAGATACGGTTTCCCTCTATGCCAGTCCCTTCACAGAGATAAATACAACTCTCATCAAAAAAAGCTGTGCACTGGTTCCGTACTATCCCTGGCCACATTCACCTGTCCACGTGTTTGTGGGTAGGCGGTTCTTCCCAGTAAGTGCACTGGGGAGGGCACGGGTAATGTTGTGGGACCCGTGCTTGTGGAAGGCGGAGACGACACCTGGAAAAATAAGGGCGGCTGGGGACCGAGTATGGATACCCGGCCGCCGCCGGCATGAGGTTGTGAAAAGCTTGCACCTCCACGAGCCTAAAAGGCCACATTTCAAGTGAAAGCAACTTTACAGGGCTTCCAGGGAGAAATGACAGCTGGGTATATATGGTTTCCCAAGTCCTGTCACCAAGCTAAAGAATATGGCTGTGGTGAAATACAAATCAGCATAAAAAGCTTTGGACTGGCTCCGTACCGTCCCTGGCCACAGTCACCTGTCCATGTGTTTGTGGTTAGGCGGTCCTTCCAAGTAAGTGCACTGGGGATGGCATGGGTAATGTTGTGGGACCCGTGCTTGTGGAAGGCGGAGACGACACCGGGAAAAACAGTGGCGGCTGGGGACCGAGTATGGACACCCGGCTGCCGCCGGCATGAGGTTGTGAAAAGATTCCACCTCCACGAGCTAAAAAGGCCATATTTCAAGTGCAAAGAGCGGCCCAGAAATCTGGCAGTTTAGTGTTGCGGCCTGTGGGTGGGTGGGTGGCTGGCTGAATACTTGCACTTGCATTCCAAGTAACAGAAAACTAAGCAGATGGTGGCCTCTATCATCATCATGGCCTCACCTCGGCACTATGAACTCTCCTGAAGGAGAAGCCAGGGCCCACCGGAGGAGTCTCCGGTTCTCTGGTGGGCCCGTCCAACTCTGCTGATAAGTAGCCCTGGCTAAGAAAAGTGTGGGGGAAGGTTCCCGGACACTCTGTGGCTGCTTTTTTAATGTGCTTATGCATGTTATTTCTTAAACCGCATTGCATATCAGGCCATTGTCCAACTCTGCATTCATGAAATTAAATGCGCAAAGAAAGATATTTGTGTGTCAAAGCACCACCGACAAGTGCGAGTTGATTTTGGACGGGCTGCCGTTGCTTCTGCAACAAGCTGCATTAGAGTACTTCCTGGGAGAAAATACACCGAGGGTAGATACGGTTTCCCTCTATGCCAGTGATTTCACTGAGCTAAATACAGCTCTCAGCAAAAAAAGCTGTGGACTGGCTCCGTACCGTCCCTGGCCACAGTCACCTGTCCACGTGTTTGTGGACAAAAGTGAAAAAATGCATCAAAAACGCTACGTGTGAACATAGCCCAAGGTGTGGAGGAGTATTTTTGGTTTTGGTTATTTATTTTACCTTATATACAAGTTATTACCCTGGAAAGGATGTTCCTTAATATATTTCCCAGGAAAATCCATTTTGGTTTTGTTTTTGTATGTTTTTTTGTGAGTCAGTAAAAGTGGCGTAATACTCTGACAACGTTGTTGACAGCAGTGACCTGGGAGTCAGAAATGCTTCTAGGGGTCTTCCCCATGCTGTTCCCATGTCATTTGTGCACTGTTCCCATCGATTTGGGCAATTTTTAGGCCCCCTGCAGACCGCCGGAGGTAGCCGCTTGAAAAATGCTCGAGTTTCCCATAGACTTACATTGGGCTTGTTGCTCAGGTCGAGCACCCGAGTATTCCAATTTGCTCGACCCGAGCAACGAGTACCCGAGCAATTTAGTGCTCGCTCATCACTACTCGTTATATTTCTGACCTAGTCTCCCGGTACATATTTGCACGCAACCTCCGATCCTCACAAGATCTCCTTCTGTACTCCCCTCTTATCTTCTTTTCACACAATTGCATACAAGATTTCTCCCATGCATCCCCCCTACCCTGGAATTCTCTCCCCAACATATCAGACTCTCGCCTACTATGGAAACCTTCAAAAGGAACCTGAAGACACACCTCTTCCGACAAGCCTACAACCTGCAGTAACCATTGCTCCACCATACTCCTGCACGACCAGCTCTACCCTCACCTACTGTATCCTCACCTATTCCTTGTAGATTGTGAGCCCTCGCGGGCAGAGTCCTCGCTCCTCCTGTACCAGTCATCATCACGTTTTATTAAAGATCTTTGTAATAGTTCATATATGTATTCCCCTTTTTCACATGCAAAGCGCCATGGAATAAATGGCGCTATAATAATAAACAATAATAATAATAATAATTACTCGAAGTTCCTAAGAGCACAGTGGTCTCCACAATACTTAAATCAAAGAAGTTTGGGACCACCAGAAGTCTTCCAAGACCTGGCCATCCAGCCAAACTGAGCAATCGTGGGAAAAGAGCCTTGGTGAGAGAGGTAAAGAAGAACCCCAATATCACTGTGGCTGAGCTCCAGAGATGCAGTCGTGGGAGAAGAGCCTTGGTGAGAGAGGTAAAGAAGAACCCCAATATCACTGCAGCCCTCCACCAGTTGGGCCTTTATGGCAGAAAGGCATGACGGAAGCCTATCCTCAGTGCAAGACATATGAAAGCCTGCATAGAGTTTGGTCAAAAACACATGAAGGACTACCAGACTATGAGAAATAAGATTCTCTGGTCTGATGAGATGAAGATGCAACTTTTTGTGATAATTCTAGGCGGCATGTGTGGGGAAAACCAGGCACAGATCATAACCTGCCTAATACGATCCCGACTGTGAAACATGGTGGTGGCAGCATCATGCTATGGGGGTGTTTTTCAACTGCAGGGAGAGGACGACTGGTTGCAATTGAAGGAAACATGAATGCGGCCAAGTACATTGATATCCTGGATGAAAACCTCTTCCAGAGTGTTCTGGACCTAAGACTTGGCCAAAGGTTCACCTTCCAACAATACAATGACCCTAAGCACACAGCTAAAATAACAAAGGAGTGGCTTCAGAACAACTCTGTGACCATTCTTAACTGGCCCAGCGAGAACCCTGACCTAAACCCAATTGAGCATCTCTGGAGAAACCTAAAAATGGCTGTACACCAACGTTCATCATCCATGATGGAACTGGAGAGAATCTGCAAGGAAGAATGCAGAGGATCCCCAAATCCAGGTATGAAAAACTTGTTGCATCATTCCCAAGAAGACTCATGGCTGTACTAGCTCAAAAAGGTGCTTCTACTCAATACTGAAAGGGTCTGAATACTTATGACCATGTGATATTTCAGTTTTACTTTTTTAATAAATTTGCAAAAATTTCTACATTTCTGTTTTTTTCAGTCAAGATGGGGTGCAGAGTGTACTTTAATGAGAAAAATAATGAACTTTTTAGAATTTACCAAATGGCTGAAATGAAATAAAGAGTGAAAACTGTAAAGGGGTCTGAAGACTTTCCATACCCACTGTATATGAGGCCTTTGACTAGTCAATGGGGTGTTAGTGTCCCCACATGGTCGTACCCAGGATCAAAACTAGGGGGGGGCAAGCCATGGTCACAGATACCGAAGAGAAATATATATATAGTACAATGCAAAGATTTCACTTCTTACATTACATGACCGATATCTATTGTAAATTCCACAATAGCTCAGAAACCGGCGAATCGCTCCACACAGTATACTGGCCCCCATAAAATGCCCCTTACAGGACACTGGTCCCCATATAACGCTCCATACAGGATACTGGCCACCATATAACGCTCCATACAGAATACTGGCCCCCATATAATGCTCTATACAGAATACTGGCTCCCATATAACGCTCCATACAGGATACTGGCCCCCATATAACGCTCCCTACAGAATACTGGCCCCCATATAACGCTCCATGCAGGATACTGGCCCCAATATAACGCTCCATGCAGGATACTGGCCCCCATATAACGCTCCATACAGAATACTGGCCCCCATATAACGCTCCATACAGAATACTGGCCCCCATATAACGCTCCATACAGAATACTGGCCCCCATATAACGCTCCATGCAGGCTGTTCCCCAAACATAATGCCCCATGCAGGCTGTTCCCCACCACATAATGCCCCACGCAGGCTGTTCCCCCACATAATGCCCCATGTAGGCTGTTCCCCCCTTATAATGCCCCATGCAGGATGACACCCCCCTCCCTTATAATGCCCCATGCAGGATGTCACCCCCCCACCCTTATAATGCCCCATGCAGGATGTCACACAAACACCCTCCCTTATAATGCCCTATGCAGGATGTCACACACCCCCTGCCTTATAATGCACCATGCAGGATGTCACACCCCCCCTTATAATGCCCCATGCAGGATGTCACCCCCCCTTATAATGCCCCATGCAGGATGTCACCCCCCTATAATGCCCCATGCAGAAGACCCACCCCTTATAATGCCCCATGCAGGATGTCACACCCCCCCCTCCCTTATAATGCCCCATGCAGGATGACACACACACCCCCTCCCTTAAAATGCCCCATGCAGGATGTCACACCCCCCCTCCATTATAATGCCCCATGCAGGATGTCACACAACGCCCCTCCCTTCTAATTCCCCATGCAGGATGTCACCCCCCCCTTATAATGCCCCATGCATGATGTCACCCCCCCACTTACAATGCCCCATGCAGGATGTCACCCCCCTTATAATGCCCCATGCAGGATGTCTCTCCCCTCCCTTATAATGCCCCATGCAGGATGTCACACCCCACCTCCCTTATAATGCCCCATGCAGGATGTCACCCCCCCCTCCCTTATAACGCCCCATGCAGGATGTCACCCCCTTATAATGCCCCAAGCAGGATGTCACCCCCCAATATAATGCCCCATGCAGGATGTCACACCCCCCCTCCCTTATACTGCCCCATGAATCCATACAATAAAAAAAAATATCAAATACTCACCTCACTTCTCACTTGCTGCCTCTGCTCCGGACTCCTCAGCATCGTCGGCGTCTTCCCGCTCTGCGTTGTGACTGCTCTGGGCAGAGTGCGGTGTAAAGACATCACCGCGCCCTCTGACCTGAGACGTCACAGTGCAGCAGCCACGGATGATGCAGGAGCTGCTGCGGAGGCACGGGGAGAGGTAAGTATTCTGCCGGGTGCTGGGGCCCTGAGCAAGCGGGGGGGGGAGCGGGCGTTGACGGTGAGGCCCCCCCCACCTGCTCAGGGCCCCAGCATTTGCCTTGGTGCGCCGGGTGCTGACGCCAGCCCTGGTGTGCGCCGTGCGTCCCTGCTTCTAGAGGGGGGCAGCTGCTCCCCCTGCCCCACGGTGGGTACGCCCATGTGTCCCCATGCTAGTTCGCCCCTTAGCATGTTATCACGCCCCTCTTCACTTCCAATCATGCACAGTGAACCTCTCTCAAGCCAGCACGCATACACCTGGCTTCAGAGGATCAATGTAGTGAAGGAAAGAAACCTTGTGCATGTGCGAGGTTTGTATCGCGCTGGTGATGACGCCGGCTCTTGTAAGCCATTTTATCGCCCATAGGGGCATGATAACATGCTAAGTGGGCTGACTATTCTGGACACACCAACTCCCCATCGACTACTCAAAGGCCTCATTTACATATCATAAACGGACTTTAGAAATACTTTTTAGAAAGATCTGCTTATGTATGTAATGTAATAAAGGGACTGTTAGGCCATGAATTTAGCTATGTAGACACAACTAATGGTGGTTCTGGCGGCACAGGAAACCTGACAGGTTCCCTTTAAGATCACTGGGCACGTTTTTAGCATAAAAATTTGTAGTGCACAATCAACCACTTTAAGGTTTGTCACTAGGTGTTTGCCACCTAATCAGAGAGAAAAAGATGTATAGACATAGACCCTGATTCCATCAATGTGTCACTTACTGAGCTGGAGCTGTAGTTTTGATAAAATCCCTATTTTGTTAGCAAGAGATTATCACTACAGGATTAGTAGTAAACCTACCATGTAGTTCTTCATATTCATGAGCTCTGTATAACTCCACCAATCGTAGAGCAGAATAATGTATAGACATAAACCCTTATTCCAGTGACTTATTGTACTACTTTCTGGGCTGCTTGCAGCAGTTTTGAAAAAAAAAAAAGGTTTGTTAGCAGGAGATTATCACTAGAAGACTAGTGATTCTGCTGCCAGGTAATTAACCATATTTAAGAGCTGTGTATAACCCTGCCTCTAATACTAATTTGCAGCTTTTTGCCTATGTGCAGTGCACACAGAAGCTGTCAATCAGTGGTGTGGGCTGGGATTTACAGAGCTCAGCATTCAGAGAACTGCTAGACCTGTAGCAGATAAAACAGAGATTTAATCAAAATGACAGCACGCAGCACAATAAGTGATACATCATTGTAAACATGGTCCCTACCCCTACCTCTTGCTGCTCTTAGATGGAGTAGCTCCAGGTGGGGGGACTTGAGAATAAGTCCCATCACACTTAGATACTGAAGTTCAACAGGAAATGTGTATGTAAAATATGCCCCCACTTCTCTAATAATCTTTAGGATTACTATTTATAATATATAGAAGAATATACTGTATACAATTATGCTTATTTTTATGCCCTATGCAGCACCTACTATGTCCGCACCTTCAATAACCCATAACCAATAAATAGACACATTCACCAATAATAATAAAATTGTCACATTTATTTAATACTTAATATTAAAAACAAAATACATAAAAACAGGAAAAAAGGAAAGGTGATAAAGACACTCACAGAAAAAGAACACTGTGGTGAAGTATTATAGACCTATCAAAGTAACAGGTATCACATGCAAAAAAGTCAAATGAAACTCAAATATATATATCCACAAACAGTGGAAAGTGCATAGTGCTATTCAATGAAACATGATCAGTATATAAATATAATCATACTCATAATAAATAAATCCAAGTGGATAAGTGATGAATAAATAAATAAATATATAGATATATCATGAATATTGCACTAAAAGAGTAACCATGACCAAACAAATCAATGTAAAAATAAGTGAATGAATAGGTACTAACTAGTGTTGAGCGAGCACTAAAATGCTCGGGTGCTCGAAGCTCGGGCCGAGCTCGCCGTGATACTCGGGTGCTTGACCCGAGCAACGAGCCCAATGTTAGTCTATGGGAGACTCGAGCATTTTTGCGGCTGCTCCCCCGGCAGTCTTTTAAAAGCCTAACAAGTGCCCAAAACGATAGTGACAGTGCTCAAATGACATGGGGACAGCATGGGGATCGCCCCAGGAAGCATTTCTGACCCCCAGGTCACTGCTGTCAACAACGTGGTCAGAGGTATTAATCCACTTTTACAGGCTCAAAATAAAACGTTCAAAAACGAAAGTGAAAGTGCTTTCCTGTGAAATATGTTAAGGATAGTGTTGAGCGATACCTTCCGATATCAGGAAATATCGTATCGGATTGGATCGGACCGATACCCAAAAAGTATCCGATATCGCCGATTCTGATACAGGAAACCAATGCAAGTCAATGGGACACAAATATCGGAATGAAAATAAACCCTTTCTTTCCTTGTAGGTTAATTCTACATGAAGTAAAACAACTAAGAATAATGTAGAATGTATTACGTGAAAAGCCGGCAATTCATCAGCGGCATACACCGGTACCCGACAATTTACATCAGAAAGAATAGAGCTTCACACATAGATCAGATAGATAGAAACATGTCAGTCACATATATATGAAGTACAGTGACAGTGTTGCTTACTGTACTTGTCATTTAGTGTAAAGGATTTATTTAAAAAAATAATTGTGTTTTCATGCACCGTCTCTTTAAAAAAGCCGGCCGGCAATTCAGCTGCGGTACCCGACAATTTATAACAGACAGAATAGAGCTTCACACATAGATTAGATAGATAGAAACATGTCAGTCACATATATATGAAGTACAGTGACAGTGTTGCTTACTGTACTTGTCATTTAGTGTAAAGGATTTATTTAAAAATATAATAGTGTTTTAATGCACCGTCTCTTTAAAAAAGCCGGCCGGCAATTCAGCATCTGTACCCGACAATTTAGAATACAAGGAATAGAGAATCACACATAGATTATATAGATAGAAACATGTCAGTCACATATATATGAAGTACAGTGACAGTGTTGATTACTGTACTTGTCATTTAGTGTTAAAATAAAGGATTTATTTAAAAAAAATTGGCGTGGGGTTCCCCTTAATTTTAGTCTCTAGCGGAGGTTAAGCAGACGGCTGGGGCAGATGTTTGAAGCCTGGGAAGGGGGTAATACCCACGGAGCTTCCCAGGCTACTAATATCAGCCCCCAGCTGAATACCTAGCCTTTACTAGCTATTAAAATGGGGGACCCCCTCAAAAAAATGACGTTGGGTCCCCCCTAATTTAATAGCTAGCAAAGGCTAGGCAGACAGCTGGGGGCTGATATTAATAGCCCAGGAAGGGTGCCATGAATATTGGCCCCCTCCCAGGCTAGAAACACCAGCCGTCAGCCGCCCCAGAAATGGCGCATCCATAGGATGCGGCAACTCTGGCACTTAGCCTCGCTCTTCCACGCTGCCCTGGTGCGGTGGCAGGGGGTAATAGGGTTGGGGTTCATGTCAGCGCCAGCTGCTATAAAGCCCAGGTTTGTAATGATGGGCGTCTATAAGACACCCCCATTACTAACCTACAAAGTGTTAAAAAGAAAAAACACACACTACACCCAGAAAAAAATAATTTATTTGAAATAAAACACACAATTTTATTTAATTCTTAGTTTACTAAAAAAAAATAGTTACCTGTCCACATTCCTGCACTGATCTCCCATGCACAGCTGTCACATCTGGAGATGGTGACAGCTGTGCATGGCTGCTGTAAGCTCACGCTGCCGGGAACACGTCCGCTCCCGGCAGCGGGAGCCACTGACTGAGGTCACCGGAGTGCATTCAGGCAGCGCAGCTCCGGAAACCTCCTTTACGTCACTGCTGTACCGTGGGAATTTCTCACGATACAGCAGGGCCGTAAAGGAGCTAACCGGAGCAGCGCTGCCTGAACTCCGGCGAACCCTTACGGCCCCATCATTCTAGCGGCGGCAGCGGTTCAGAGCGGTCACATTCTATGTGGCTGCTCTAAACTGGAGATCATCGTGGGACACTCGTGGACTACTACGGAGGGGTAAGGATAAGGTTGTGGTTTATTATTTTATATTTTATTACAGGAGATCGATGGCTTCGGGGAATTAGGTGTCTAGGTGAGTATAGGTGTAGTTTTTTATTTTTTACTTTATTTTAGGTGGCGATCGGCGGGGACAGGTAATGTATGAACTAATTTATTGTAGGTAACCACTGGCCACCAATGACATGTATTTAAAATTTATTGGGGACACAGTAGGGCAATTTATATAGCAGGATCAAGCTGATGGAAACTACTGCTCCCATCGAGCTGATCCTGCTGGCACGAGTGGACCGGGGACAGACATAGGCCGATGGGAGTAGTAGTGTCACATCGGCCTATGTCTGCCTGCACGCACACACCCGCACACATCCCGCACACATCGCACAGACACCGCACACACTCACAGACATCGCACAGACACCGCACACACTCGCAGACATCGCACAGACACCGCACACACCCGCAGACATCGCACAGACACCGCACACACTCGCAGACATCGCACAGACACCGCGCACACCCGCAGACACACGCACAGACACCCACACATACCAATCATGAAGGGCTGATCGTCTGGGAGGTGACGCTGTGCGGCCAGCCAATCACTGTAATGCCCACAAACAACATGGCTGCAGCATTACAGTGACTGGCTGGCAATCCCTGCATGTTCATTGGCTCTGTAAAGAGCACCAAACATGCAGGGCGGAAACCCGAGCTCCCGCCCGAGTAACCCGGAAATGCTCGGTGCTCTCCGAACATCCCGAGTAGCGTGATGCTCGGGCGAGTACCGAGCAGTGTCGAGCATGTTCGCTCAACACAAGTACTAACCCTAGAGCATGTAATGTCTCATATGTGAGTCCAATAGTTCAATAACCTACTTATCTACACCTCCAAAAATAATCCAATGAAAGGCACAATTTCTCAAGATAACATAAAAAGTGCATTTTAACCCTTATCTTCTTACTAAATTTAATAATTTAAAAAAATTTGCAGAGGTCTGTAGAGGAATATATTTTTTTTCTTCTTAGATTTTCCCAGCTTAAAAGATATTGAAAGTGAAGGATGAGTAAGTGACAGCCTATTGGTGATGAGTAAATCTGTTGAAATTTCAATTTGTCACTTGGCTCGAATTGCCAGGAAATTTGAATTGCAACTAGTAGGACCCCACAGATATGATATTGATGACCTATCCTTCTGATAGGTCATCAATATCATATGCTTAGAGAACCCGTTTAAGTAATAGTTAACCCAATTAATTACTGAGATTTGCTTTTTCTAATATTACAATTGACTATTTTGTGAGGAGATTTTAATTTAATTTCTTTATAAACTTCACATATATAAACACACACACATACACACCAAAGAAACATTAAATATATGTCTTCAATTTCAGGAGCAATGTTTCAAAACACATTTGAGAGCTGCTTTATTCTAAAGTTATTGCTTGGTCAAGGAAGCATTCAGGTAGAGTTATTACTTGGTAAAGCCAAGAAAGCTTTCTATCATGTTTGATAAACTGAGCCCAGGTTTGCCTCAAGGCACAGATGAGAAGCTAATGTATCTGAAATGGTAAAAATATCCAGTATGGTGAAAAGGTAGTTTTGAACTATTGTCATTTTATTGCAGATAAATGCAAATTATTGGGTTGCAGTACATAATAACAATAATATTCCAGTTTTGTTCATTTTAATTTGGTGGATATTTAACTTTACCAAATAAAGTGAAATTATCATAAATTAGTTAATTTAACCCCGTTATGACCTATGACATATAGGTATGTTATAGGTCGTTTCACCCTCTTTGTTGTGGGGTCCAGCGTTGAGCCCGCATCTTTTCAGGCACATGACAGCTGATATGATCAGCTGTCACGTGCCCCTAACAGCCGTGGGTGGAATCGCAATCCACCCACGGCTGTTAACATGTTAAATGTCGCTGTCAATCTCTGACAGCGGAATTTAATATGCCCGCTTCGGAAGCGCGTCACTAGCTCTGCCCATGTCACATGATCGCGGGGTGCTGCAGACCCCTGTTATTGTCATTGCCGAACTGTTATGAGTGCCGCCCAGAGGCTGACGTTCATAGTAGAAGCCCTGCTATGTGTAGCACAAGCGATTGGATGATCGCAGCTTCAGGAGACTATTGAAGCATGTAAAAAGTGAAAAAAATGTTTTACAAATATTGAAAAAATTTAAAAAATATCAAAGCTCAAGTAACCCCCACTTTTGCCGCATTCAAAATAAAACAATGAAAAAAACAAAAATACACATATTTGGTATTGCCACGTTCAGAGACGCCTGATCTATCAAAATCTAAAAAGAATTAATCCGATCGGTAAATGGTGTTACGAGAAAAAGATTAAAACACCCGAATTACCTTTTTTTGGTCACCACAACATTGTGATCAAAACATCGTATCTACCCCAAAATGGTACCAATAAATGCAAAAAAAAAGAAGCAAACACAAGCTCACCCTAACCAATAAATACATCTGAGCGGCACACAAAAAAAGCCCTCTTCTAGCCCTAGATGCTGAAAAATGGAGATGCTACAGTTCTTGGAGAATGGTGTAAACACGAGCATTTTTACGGCGGATCCCCCTGTGGTCTGCAGAAGGCCTAAAAATTGTCCAAATCAATGCGAACAGTGCTCAATTGACATAGGAACAGCATGGGGAAGACCCCTGGAAGCATATCTAACTCCCAGGTCACTGCTGTCAACAATGTTGTCAGAGTATTACGCCACTTTTACGGACTCACAATAAAACATACAAAAACTAAAGCAAAATGGATTTTCCAGGGAAAAATGTTAAGGAACATCCTTTCCAGGGTAATGTCTTGTATATAAGTCAAAATAAATAGCCAAAAACATAAATGCTCTTCCACACTTTGGGCTATGTTCACGAGTAGCAATTTTGATGCATTTTTGCACTTTTGCATTGCTGCCATGTGTCTGATCACGCTGGTCATGGTCAGGCTGCTAGCTTTGCTATCCCTGCTGATGCTGGAATGGCTGGTGGTGCAAATGGCCTTTTTAGGGGGTTATCTGCAGAGTCTTTAAAAAATAACCAGACTCGGGAAGACCTAACAGGTGTACTGGCAACTTCCGTCGTGTTGGCGTTACGGCAAATGCTTTCTCACTTTGTGTCTGTGGCCACCACACTGCTTCTACCTGCCTCCCTCCCCCTGTTTGCTGGTGGTGGTGTGGTGGTGGTGGCAAAGTGACTGGAAGCATTATCTGCTATCCAACCAACAACCTTTTGACACTGCTCTGTATTCAATACTCGTGTTCTGCGGTCCCCTAGTAATTGGAACAGGAAGGTCGAGCGACAAGATGTGAATGTTTTTTGTGGCACAACTTCAGCTTGCCCATGGCCTCGGCCTCAGTCTCTGCATGCACCATCACGTCCACTTCTCCGTCCCTTGCCACGCACCTTGACCATTTTAAATGGAGGACAATATTTTCAACGTTCACTATAAATGGCTGGATTTTAACCGCAGTTATATGTTATACGTCTGAAGGACAACCACGGTTTTAAAAAGTGGGCCTGTAGTTTACTAATACTATTCTTCACAGCGACCTCGTGTGAATAGCTTGACCGACACACTGCAACAAAATGGAAATGGAATCCAGATATGGCTGATTTTGGAACGCAGTTATATGTGATACATCAGACGGAAAACCACGGTTTTAAAAAGCGGGCCTGTAGTTTACTAATACTATTCTTCACAGCGACCTTGTGTGAATAGCTTCACTAACACACTGCAACAAAATTGAAATGGAAGCCAGAAATGGCTGATTTTGGAATGTAGTTACATGCGAAACATCTGACGGCGAACCACTGTTTTAAATAGCGGGCCTGTAGTTTACTAATACTATTCTTCACATTGACCTCCTGTGAATAGCTTCACTGACACACTGCAATAAAATGGAAGTGGAGGCCAATATTTTCAACGTTCAGTTCAAATTTCTGGATTTTTATCGCTGTAATATGGAAAAGATCTGGCTGTATTCTGCAGTGCTAACAAGCAAATGGAGAAAAAAAATGGTGTACTCTGGATTGATTTGTAAGCAAATAATCAGAATTAAGATAAAAAAAAATAGCCATGGCACCTGATACCTGGGGCTATGTCTACAAATATCTGTAATAGCAGGATCAGTGAGAACGTGCAATGGACCCTCTTGTGCTGTATCATGCACTGCAGTCTGTCATATACCCTGCCTGCCTTGCTTTTTAAGCAAATAACCAGAATTAAGATATAAAAAAAATTAGCCCTTGCCCCTGATATCTGGGGCTATGTTTACAAATATCTGTAACAGCAGCAGCAGACAGAACATGCAATGAACCCTCTAGTGCTATATGCACTGCAGTCTGCCACATACCCTGCCTGCCTGCCTAACTCCTGCTATCACCACTGAATATATGCAGCTGGATTAGTCCTCAGGAGGACTGTTGGTTCAGATGGATATATAGACATGCTATGGAATACTTTTACTAACTATAAACAAGCAAATCTCTCACTGACTCAGCAGCAGCTCTCCCTACTCTACCTGTTTCCAGGGTAGACTGGGACAAGCCTAGCATCACCCGGTCTTAAATTGACCTGGTGATGCTGTGTGGCCAGACAATTACTGTAATGCCCACAACCAACATGGCTACGTCATTACTGTGCAAGGCAAGCAATCCCTGCATGTTCATTGGCTCTTTAAAGAGAGCCAAACATGCAGGGCGGGGACCCGAGCTCCCGCCCGAGCAGCCCGGAAATATTTTCCGAGCGCTGAGCTTGCCGAGCACTGTGACGCTCAGGCGAGTACGTAGTAGTGGCGAGCACATTTGCTCATCAGTAGTGACCACAACTGCAGGACTGAAGGCTGGCTGCAGTGCTGAGAGAGGGCGGAGTACGGTGAATCAGACAAACGGCTGGACCATGAGTAAAGTGCAGGCGAAGATGTTATGGTGGATTGAAAAACATGTGGTGTGCTCCGGGAAACAAACACAGCAGGCATGTCTGCTTCCGTTAGAGCTGACGGGCTTTCATTCAGCCTGACTGGAGCAGGTATACAACCGGAGGCATGACAAAACTTGACAAGGTAACAGAGGAAGAGGAATAAGTAGAAGATGTGTTTGATGGGACGACTGATAGTTGTTTATTGAAAACCAATTTAGATTTTATCATGTTTGTGTACCCCTGTGCGGAGAACAATATCTGCACCAAAAAATTAACTTCACTACAGTATAACTATTATAATGGAGACCAAAACCTTTTTCACTACAGATAACCCAGCAAATGAGACCCAACCAGGAGTGTTCACATAAAAAAATACAACCTGACACTAGAGATGAGCGTTGTTCTACTCGAACTGTTCGCCAATCTCAAATTCGAGCTGTTTGGGGCGGTGTTCGAGCCGTTCAGCGAACACGAACAATTTGAGAAAAATTCGGCTGTTCGAGGTTATGTTCGATAACTGTTCGTGCACCAAAATCATAACTGGATTTTTTCTCAGTAATGAAGAAAATTAATGTTAATACGCAGTTTGAGTGTACAGCGGGGTGGGGGGAGGGGCAGGGGATGGATCTCTGCAGGAACAATGAAGATCTCCATTTTTTTTTCTCTTTCCCGCATTTGCAGTGGGGAGGAGCAATCTGTCAGCCTATCAGCAGCGCACACACGGAGCGAAGTGCTTTTTTTCACACAAGCAAGGGCATGTGTCATTGGCAGTGTATGTCACATGTCCTTGCCCTATAAGACCAAGCCATTTTCCCCGTCGCCACCATTTTCTCACTGCTGCAGCTGCGTGTTAAACGGCACCGCTGTTGCTGTGTGCGCTATACCTTGTTAATTTCAAGCCAATTTTGGCACAAATATACAGATAGCTTGGGAGTAGGGAATAGTTGTGATTGCAGTCCTTTTAAGGACTAGGTTACAGCATTTCCTACGACTTTTATCAGGCAGGTCTGTGCTCTTAAATAGATAGATTGTGGGAGTAAAGACTAATTGTAATTGGAGTCCTTTTCAGGACTAGGTTACCTCAGTTCCTATCAGTTTTTGCCAGGCAGGTCTGTGCCAGTGCTGTGCAAGTTTTTTTCACAGCATTTGGCTGAATCTAGCAAAGCTAATCCTTTTTGGCCTATTGCAGAGTGTGTTAGTCAGTGGAGTAGCCTATCTGTGTTGCAAGATATACCACCTGTGTATAGAATAAAACATTTTTTACTGCACCTAGTGAAGTAAAATCTTTTGGGCATAGCATCATTCTATTAGTCCATCTATACTGACCTCCATCAGGTTGCAAATTGAATATAATTTTTTTCTGCATCTAGCTCTGAAAAAATATTGGGCTTCTAGCTGTGTGTGGGACTTGTTCTATTAATCCATCTATACAGACCTCCATCAGGTTGCAAACTGAATATATTTTTTTCTGCATCTACCTCTGAAAAAATATTGGGCTTCTAGCTGTGTGTGGGACTTGTTCTATTAATCCATCTATACAGACCTCCATCAGGTTGCAAACTGAATATATTTTTTTCTGCATCTACCTCTGAAAAAATATTGGGCTTCTAGCTGTGTGTGGGACTTGTTCTATTAATCCATCTATACAGACCTCCATCAGGTTGCAAACTGAATACATTTTTTTCTGCATCTACCTCTGAAAAAATATTGGGCTTCTAGCTGTGTGTGGGACTTGTTCTATTAATCCATCTATACAGACCTCCATCAGGTTGCAAACGGAATATATTTTTTTCTGCATCTACCTCTGAAAAAATATTGGGCTTCTAGCTGTGTGTGGGACTTGTTCTATTAATCCATCTATACAGACCTCCATCAGGTTGCAAACTGAATATATTTTTTTCTGCATCTACCTCTGAAAAAATATTGGGCTTCTAGCTGTGTGTGGGACTTGTTGTATTAGTCCATCTATACTGACCTCCATCAGGTTGCAAACTGAATATATTTTTTTCTGCATCTACCTCTGAAAAAATATTGGGCTTCTAGCTGTGTGTGGGACTTGTTGTATTAGTCCATCAATACTGACCTCCATCAGGTTGCAAACTGAATATATTTTTTTCTGCATCTACCTATGAAAAAATATTGGTCTTCTAGCTGTGTGTGGGACTTGTTCTATTAATCCATCTATACAGACCTCCATCAGGTTGCAAACTGAATATATTTTTTTCTGCATCTACCTCTGAAAAAATATTGGGCTTCTAGCTGTGTGTGGGACTTGTTCTATTAATCCATCTATACAGACCTCCATCAGGTTGCAAACTGAATATATTTTTTTCTGCATCTACCTCTGAAAAAATATTGGGCTTCTAGCTGTGTGTGGGACTTGTTCTATTAATCAATCTATACAGACCTCCATCAGGTTGCAAACTGAATATATTTTTTTCTGCATCTACCTCTGAAAAAATATTGGGCTTCTAGCTGTGTGTGGGACTTGTTGTATTAGTCCATCTATACTGACCTCCATCAGGTTGCAAACTGAATATATTTTTTTCTGCATCTACCTCTGAAAAAATATTGGGCTTCTAGCTGTGTGTGGGACTTGTTGTATTAGTCCATCTATACTGACCTCCATCAGGTTGCAAACTGAATATATTTTTTTCTGCATCTACCTCTGAAAAAATATTGGGCTTCTAGCTGTGTGTGGGACTTGTTCTATTAATCCATCTATACAGACCTCCATCAGGTTGCAAACTGAATATATTTTTTTCTGCATCTACCTCTGAAAAAATATTGGGCTTCTAGCTGTGTGTGGGACTTGTTGTATTAGTCCATCTATACTGACCTCCATCAGGTTGCAAACTGAATATATTTTTTTCTGCATCTACCTCTGAAAAAATATTGGGCTTCTAGCTGCGTGTGGGACTTGTTCTATTAATCCATCTATACAGACCTCCATCAGGTTGCAAATTGAATATAATTTTTTTCTGCATCTAACCCAGCCAATAGTTTTGGCCTAATACCACAGTTTGGCCACTCAGCTCTGCTCGGTTCCCATCCATTGTTTTTTTGTGCAAACAACTCCAGAGTTGTGAATTAGTTAACCACCAAAATGAGTGGAAAAAGGCCTGCTGCTGGTGGAAAGGGGAATAGGCGTGTTGGGAAGGGGAAAAAAGGTTGTGTCCGTGGGGTAGGTGTTAAAGCAACAGTAACATCTGCAGAAGAAAGACCATCTTCCAGCCAAACTAAAATGTCTACTTCTTTTAGCGGACAATGTGATAAGATCACTTTCTTACGGCCACGCCAATCGCTACAAATTCCAGATGAGGCACAAAAACAGCAGGTGCTTCAACGGATATCAAGTGCTCCTTTAAGTGGGCTCTCCTCCACATCAACTTCAACATCACAAATACTCCAGTCCTCAAAGGTGTCACCCCAATCGCACTTGCTTCCTCACAGCTCCCAAATCTCCAGCTGCCCGTCTGAGTATGAGGTAGAACAGATGGATGAGTCTGCAGAGCTGTTTACTCATACTATAGCCTGGGAATCAGAGGTCGACTCCAGCGCTTCTGTGAATCCAGACGAGGAAATGATCTGCACTGATGCCCAGAATCTTTATGAGTCGGATCCAGGACCAGACGCAGAAGGTTCTGACCATAATGTAGACCCTCATTCCCAAACTGTAACTCCTGTTGGTGGAGACAATGAGGAAGACGATGATAAGACTCAAATACCTGATTGGAGCGACAACTTTAGTTTTTTGTCAGGGCAGGAACAGGTTGGCTCTGAGGACGACGGGTGTGATAACGCACAGGGTGATGATGATGAGGTTGGAGATCCCACTTACTGTCAACCCACAGTCAGCCAAGAGATGAGGTCAGCAGAGAAGGTGGAGGAAGATGCTAGTGACGACGAGGTCAGGTTCCGCCTTCCTGGACAGAGACGTAGTACTGGAAGCACGTCAACAACTGCATCCTCAAACACAACTCTGCCTCTCACCACAAGTCGTGGTGGCTCTTCAGGTCGCATGGGTGCTAAGCCTTGCATAGCCTGGGAATTTTTTCAGATCGATAAAGATGACCCAACTCGTGTTATCTGTAACATTTGTCAGCAAAAGCTAAGTAGAGGCCAAAAAATACATAGTTTGAGTACTTCATGCATGAACCGGCACATGGACATGAAGCATAAGTTGCAGTGGGAAGCTCAGTGTGCTACAATGCGGCCTAGCCGGCCGGACCAACCACCGTCTGCCATATCTTGTGCATCCGTGGCCTCTTCATCCTCTGTGACTGGGGGGACAGCAGTCACACCTGTTTTGGGGCGCAGACCTGCCACCTCTTTACCCGCAACAGCCAGCGTGATTGGCAGGTCATCATTTTCTTTGGAGGTGGTAACACCAGCTGGTGTTGAGCGCTGTCCGACATCGATAGCACCACCTTTGGATCAAGGCAACCTAACATGTCCGCCTGCATCTTCCTCACAGACCGGCAGTTTGCCGGGGACACCCTTATCAACCCCGTCTAAGCACAATAGCCAGCCCTCGGTCCCTCAGATGTGGACAAGTAAAAGACCATTTCCTCCTAGCCATGAGAAAGCTAAGAGGTTGAATTTCACCATCTGCAAGCTCTTGGCTACAGAAATGCTGCCTTTCCGCCTGGTGGACACAGAGGATTTTCGAGACCTTATGTCCGTTGCAGTGCCCCAGTACCAGATGCCCAGTCGGCACTACTTCTCAAAGAAAGGTGTGCCTGCGCTCCACCAGCATGTCGCACACAACATCACCGCTTCTTTGAGAAACTCTGTGTGTGACAGGGTGCATTTCACCACAGACACTTGGACGAGTAGGCATGGACAGGGGCGTTACATGTCGCTGACTGGGCACTGGGTAACTATGGTGACAGCAGGACAAGGGGCTGCTGTCCAAGTCTTGCCGTCCCCACGAGTTGTGCGTCAATCCTCTTTATGTCAAAGTTCCTCCACTGCTTCTGCCTCCTCAACCTCCTCTCGGTCTTCCACCTGCACCCAAAGCCTGTCTGGTCATGCCACAAGCTTTCTAACTGCGCAGAAGGGATCCTGCACACCTCCTTACTATGCTGGCAGTAGGGCTCAACGTCATCAGGCGGTTTTTACTTTGAAATGTCTGGGAAATGTGAGTCACACAGCTGAGGAGTTGTGGTCAGCTCTGGAGAACCAATTTCATGAATGGTTGTCTCCACTGGACCTGAAACCAGGGAAGGCCGTGTGCGACAATGCTGCAAACCTGGGTGCGGCCCTTCGCCGGGGCAATGTCACACACGTGCCTTGTATGGCTCACGTGTTGAACCTGGTTGTCCAGCAATTTTTAGCCCACTATCCCAGACTAGATGGCCTTCTGCAGAGGGCACGGTCGCTGTGTGCTCACTTCCGCCGTTCGCATCCCGCAGCTCAGCGACTTACATCTCTACAGAAGTCGTTGGGCCTGCCACTTCACCGGCTAAAATGCGATGTGCCTACCCGGTGGAATTCAACTCTGCACATGTTGCAGCGACTGTGGCAGCACCGACAAGCCCTGGTGCAATACGTTTTGACGTATAGCCTGGGCCAACGAGATTCAGAGGTGGGGCAAATCACGCTGGAGGAGTGGTCTCAGATCAGGGACCTATGCACCCTTCTGCACAGTTTTGAAATGGCGACGAAGATGTTTAGTGCTGACGATGCCATTATCAGCATGACTATTCCGGTGATTTACATGCTGGAGCACATGTTAAACAGAATTCGGAGTCAGGTGGTGGCACAAGAGGAGGTGGAGGAAGTAGAGGAGGAGGAGTTGTATGCGGAAGGGCTAACATCTGCAAGGTCCAGACGGTCGGCAGCACCAAGGCGGCAGGCATGTGATGGTGGGGGAGATGGTTTTACCAGGGCGCATGGTAGCAGCCAAACTAGTGAGGAAGGTGCAGGAGCCCAGGAAGAAGTGGAGGATGAACTGATGGAAGACTCATCAGATGAGGGAGACCTTGATCACATTTCTGTTGTGCGAGGTTGGGGGGAGAGGACAGAGGAAGGAAGCATGATTGTTACCTCGCCACCAACACAACAGGGACTTGGTGCTCCTGGATGCGCAACACACATGAGTGCCTTCTTGCTGCACTACCTGCAACATGACCCTCGAATTGTGAGAATTAGAAATAATCCTGACTACTGGGTTGCCACACTGTTAGATCCCCGGTACAAAAGTAAATTTGCAGAAATTATTCCTGCCATAGAAAGGGATGCACGCATGCAGGAGTATCAGCAGAGACTGTTGCAGAATCTTACATGTGCTTTTCCACAAAATACCAGTGGTGCACGTAGTGAATCTCACAGTTCCAACTTGCCAACCGTGGGACCGTCAAGTGTTCAGCACTCAAACCGTAACAGAACCACAGTATCTGCTGGTAACATCAATTTTGCGGAATCATTTCACCACTTTTTTAGCCCATCCTTTGCAAGGCCACAGGAGACAAGAAGTCTGACACATAGTCAACGCCTAGAGACGATGGTACAGGAGTATCTCCAAGTAAACATTGAAGCCACGACTGTGTCACTGGACCCTTGCTCTTTTTGGGCTTCCAATCTGGATAAATGGCCGGAGCTAGCCACTTACGCCTTGGAGATCTTGTCATGCCCCGCAGCCAGCGTTCTATCTGAACGTGTGTTCAGCGCTGCTGGTGGTGTGCTGACAGATAAGCGCACGCGGCTCTCCACTGATAATGTAGACAGACTCACGTTCATAAAGATGAACAAATCATGGATCCGAAACGACTTTTCTACCCCTGTGTCATCCTGGGGAGAGTAAAAGCTTGATGATTGGTTAAAATCACCCTACCAACCGTTTTAAGCTTTCAAATTACTAATCATGTTTATCTGTATCTTGGCTGGAAAATAATTTGGGCTTTGTAGCAGTGTGCAGCACTGATTCTATTAGGCCATCTATAATAAGCTCCACCAGATTTAAAATTACTAATCATGTTTATCTGTATCTTGACTGGAAAATAATTTGGGCTTTGTAGCAGTGTGCAGCACTGATCCTATTAGGCCATCTATACTAAAGCTTCACCAGATTTAAAATTAATAATAATTTTTAGCTGCATCTAGCCCGGAAAATAATTTTGGGGCTCCGAGATGCGCAAGACACATAAGTGCCTTCTTGCTGCACTACCTGCAGCATGACCCTCATATTGTCAGAATTCGAAGTAATCATGACTACTGGGTTGCAACACTCTTAGATCCCCCAAACTTTTCGATCAACCTTTTCATTTTAATAAAGACCAAAAAAATGGTCATTTTTGAAATTATAAGCATTAGCAGGTTGTTAGAAACTGAAATCAAACAGTTTTCAACTCAAAACTTTATTCTAGGTGATGTTACATTTTCACATAGGACCACTTGTTCGAAAGGAGCTTCTGAACTCTCTCGTCCATTGAATTTGTCAGGTTTTGGATGGTTTCTGCTTCAATTGTTTTGCATGAGGACAGAATACCCTCCCAGAGCTGTTGCTTAGATGTGAACTGCCTCCCGCCATCATAGACACTCCTTTTAATGATGCTCCAAAGGTTCTGAATGGGGTACAGGTCAGGGGAGCATGGGGGTCACACCATAAGTTTGTCCCCTTTTATGCCCATATCAGCCAGAGATGCAGATGTTTTATGTGCAGCATGAGATGGTGCATTATCATGCAGAAAAATGATCTTGCTGTGAAATACACGGTTCTTCTTCTTGAACCATGGCAGGAAGTGCTGTTTGAGAAAATCCACATACATTATGGAGTTCATCTTTAGCGCCTTCAGGGATCCTAGGGGCCGACAATCTCTCTCCCCATGATTCCAGCCCAAAACATTACTCCACCTCCTCCTTGTTGGCGCTGTAGCCGTGTTTGCGTGGGGTGTCCATCAACCAGCCATCCTCCACTCCATCCATCTGGACCATCGAGCGCTGCACGGCACTCATCCGTGAACAAAACAGTTTTGAAATCAGTCTTCATGTAATGTTTGGCCCACTGGAGCCGTTTCTGCTTGTGTGAAGTGGATAGAGGAGGTCGACAGGATGGTGTATGCACAGCTGCAAACCTCTGAAGGACCCTGCATCTTGTTGTTCGGGGGACGTTGGAGGCACAAGCAGCTTCAAAAACTTGTCTGCTGCTATGACAAGGCTTTTTTGCCGCTGCTCTTTCAACCTGACATAATTGCCTGTAGGAAAGAGTCCTCAATTTGCCCTGATCAGCACGCACACGTGTGTACTGTGAATCAGCTACATACTTCTTGATTGCCAAGACACTTCATCCTGATCATCGCACAATGTTGATTGTAGTCATGCCTTGACCTAAACACTCCACAATTTGTTGCTTCTCAGCAGCCGACACATCCTTTTTCTTTCCCATTTTGGCAGAAAATGTAGGCTGCTTAATAATGTGAGACAGCCTTCTTAAGTAGTCTTGCCTTTCATTGGACACACCTGCCAAACTAAATAGCACAGGTGTCTGCAATTGCTTACAGTGATATAAAGAGCCCTGACACACATCACCATCAATGAGTTTAACTGAAAAACAAACAAATTCTTCCCTTATCACTACTAAACACTTTTTGCATAATAATTTGGAACGCGGTGTACATGTGCTTTTCCACAAAACACCAGTGGTTCACGTAGTGAATCTTACAGTTCTAACTTGCCAACCGTGGTCTGTATGGAGTTGTTCAATAAAGGGCCCAAAATTAAGATAACATAGATGGGAGAGGTCTCTATGAATAGGAATTCCTAAGTATTTGATACCCTGTGAGGGCCAGGCAAAGGGAAAGTTGGACTGGATGGAATCCTATATGGATTTGGGGAGGGAGACATCGAGGGCCTCAGACTTCGCTGCATTGATTTTAAAATTTGACCATGTAACAAAGTGATCTATTTCAGCCATAACAGCATGGATGGATATATGTGATTGAGTGATATATACTAGGACATCATCAGCAAATAGAGAGCACTTGTACTCGGTGCCTCCCACCTCAATCCACCTAATATTGGGGTTATGGCGAATTGATGAGAGCAGGTGCTCCGTCACTAGGATGTATAAGAGAGGGGACAGAGGACATCCCTGCCTTGTCCCATTGGTGATTGTGAAAGGTGATGAAAATGTTCTGATGCACCCCCTGGGCCTTGGGACACCCGGAGCCGGACCCTTTTTGGTGGATGCTGGTGGTTGTAGTCTTCGTGGCGGCGACCCGGTTCCGTGGCTCAGGGTGGTCAAACCAGTGGCGGAACTATTTATGTGGTTTTGATGTTTAAATGTCCGACTACGCCACCCGTGGATTGCGGTCAGAGTGAACCGCCGCTGCAGGGCAGACCGCTGAGGCTGGTGTTGTGGGTGCAGCAGAGGAGTATAGCCTCAGGGCAGTGTATGCGGAGGATGGGGGTGATGGTGCAGGGCAGCAGCAGTAACGACACGGAGTCAGTGATGCAGTCCAGGGCCTTTACTCACATTTCTTATTATCCAGACCACGTCTGCAGGTAACGGCAGCCCACGTCGTACTGTGCTCACCAGGTGAGGGGCTCAGACAACTCCCAGATAACTTTGGAGCGCTTCACAGGACCCCCTTTGTGTGTCCTTTGTCTGGCCTTTCTTACCAACCCTTCTGTCCGGCTGCCTCGGGCCTCCTCTTGGTAAACTTGGCGCCAGTTTCCCTGACCCTATGTGGTGCCTTCCTAGCGGGTGTAGCGAGGGGCTGCGCCACATAAAATGTCACAGCCTCCGGTTTCTAGCTGAGGGTCGTTTCCTGCCTCCACTAGTTTCGGGGACCGGTCTCCCCCTTTGGCCTGACCCCTCCACGCAGGTGGATTCGGGCGTGCGGTGGCGACTCGCCCGTCCGCACCCCTGGGATTCCTTCATTCCTCGTTCCTGGAGCCTTCTTCGCTCCTCTTCCTTCCTTCTCCCTCTTCCAGGCCTGGGCCTCTGTTAATAGGCACGCCTCCGGAGCAGAGCTCATGCAGAGCCCCTGCTCCCTGCCACTTCTGCTCAGACTTCTCTGCACTGAACTAAGATGGTGCCCACCTTTTATACTCCCTTCTCAATGCACCCAGGAACTGCTTCCTCCCTGCTCCTGCACTACAGGGTTCCCCTTCCTCAGTGTTCCCTCCCCCCACTCCAGCCAGGGACAGGGACTGTCGTGCCCATCTCAGAGGCATATTGGTCGCCCTGCCCCACGGCAATGTGGTGTAATGCATGCAGGTGTCGGGTCCTGATCCACACTCCATCCTTACCTGAGAGTGAGATATCACACCTCTGGGTGAGGTGCAATACCTCTGTAGCAACCGAGCCCTCAGGGTGCTACAGTTCCATTTATCTTCAGCCTAGGTGACGTATTGTGATACAGGGCCGTGATTTTGGCTATAAAAGGGTCCCCTAGACCCCTACCCCAAGCTTTTTAAGAGAATCATATATGGCGTGCCAGGAGACTCTATGGAATGCTTTCTCAGCATCCAACGAGAGTATCTAATTACAAATTTTTAACTGCATCTAGCCCAGGAAATACTTTGTGCCTAGTAGCAGTGTCTGCTAGTCAGCGGATTATCCCGGCTGTTAAGCAAGCTACACCACCTGTAGTTTAGACACTTAATTTTTTCAAAGGAAATGCTTCGGGACCACGGGATACTCAGTGAAGAGCATCAGGAGGCACCCCAAGGCATAGGGGCTGGGACTGGCAGTAGGATGCCTTGCGGTGGACAGCCGAGCTCGATCCTTATAAAAGCTTTTTAACTGCAGCAGCTTTAGTGGACGCTACTGGAGCTGGAATTACGCGGCTGCTGGCATGAGACTTGCCCTCCAATAGATCCTTGTAAATGGATTTAAAGTGTATTCATTCAAATTAGAGAGACAATTTAAATTAAAAAGCTTAGAGCTGCCTCCACCACAGGGGAGCTCGCTCGACCCACCAGCGGATAGGCACCAGTATTGGGAGAGGGGGCCTGGCCATCAGGGTTCACCGCGGCTCTGGCACAAACCCCGCGACACGGAGGTGGCACGGGCAGGAGCGGACTGGCCGTGTCGGCTTCTCACTTTTTGGATTTTAGAAGGGCATGACATGCCTATATCTGTGTCTCCCCCTCCTTTTACTCCTCCACCTCTTTTCTTTTCGCATGACTATATGTACTTGTCACTTTTCCATGTGTTAGTTATGTCTTCTGAGCAGTTTGTCAGCTTTTGGACACCTTTGAAGGTGTTTTCTATGTGTTTCTATGTGTTTTTGTTTGCCTGCCATTGGTTTTAACGGTGTTCGAAGGTGTTCGACGAACAGTTCGACGAACAGTTCGGCGAACACACGGGTGTTCGACGAACCGAACCGAACTCGAACACTACGGGGGTGGCTCAACACTACCTGACACCACCAAAGTGGCATCAGTTTCAGTAGATTAGAAGTAGTACAATGGGAACAGACACCTCTTTCACTACAGCTAAACCCAGCAGATGGAGGCTCAATCAGGAGTGCACCATCCTCTCCAGTCGTTCTCCACGTGACAGACTTGTACTCTGTTGTGACGGTGCACAAGCTGGTCTAAAACAATGTGTGAAAGGACTCACAGAAATTGCATCTCCCACTTACACTACTGCTGCTACTAATATTTTCGCATTAACGAATTTATGTGCCGCAGGTTGGAAGTGCAGAGCTGCCATGCACTCTGTTTTCCTCACTGCTGTCTTGCTGGTTGTATAAAAGTGTGTTTCGATACTCCAGCATTCACGGGTCCCTTTCCAAGCATTATTTTGAATCATAACTATACAGGGATCATGTTTCAGATAGTGCAGCAAGAAGGCACTCATATGTCGGGCTCTTCCATGAGGTTCAAGCCCATGCTGTGTTGGTGGCTGGGTAATTCTGATGCTTGCTTCCTCCATCCCCTCCCGCCAAACACGAACAGAGAGGGGATGATTATCCTCTCCATCTTCTGACTGTTGCTCGCCCATCACCTCTTCCTCTTCCATTTGTTCCTCGCCTCTTGCAGCTTCACTAACAGTTTATCTGGTATCACCAACCCCCCTCGATCGCAGTGAACCACCCTCCCTTGGCATCCTGAGATGTCCCCTAGTGTATGACATTAGTAACAGAAGAAAGTATTATTTTAGTGTGGATGAGGCCTGTATAACCTACGAGATATGCTACGAACAATTTCAAACAGAGATGTCCCCTGCTGTATAACGTTAGAAATTGAATAAAGTTTATTTTTATTGTGGATGAGACCTGTGGAACATAGGAGATATACTATGGACATTTTCAAACTGAGATGTCCCCTGCTGTATCACATTAGGAACAGAAGAAAGTATTTTTTTTACTGTAGATGAGACCTGTATAACATAAAATATATGCTCCAAGATATTTCAAACTCAGATCTAGCCTGCTGTATCACATTAGTAACAGCAAAAAAACATTTTTTTTTCTCTGCATAAGCTCTGCATACAGCTGAATTTCACCACCACTAAAGGACTAGGTGGCTTTCAGCAGAGTGTATCATGTTTGTTACAGCTAAAAATATTTTTTGTAGTCTGGCTAGCAACAGAAAAAAAAATTTTTTTTTCTATGAAAACAGCTGAAATTAAATGCCACTAAAGTAGTAGCTGACTTATAGCAGAGTGTATCTCATTTGTCACAGAAAAAAAATTTTTGGACTCTGCCTAGCAACAGAAAAAATATATATTTTTTACTCTGTAAACTGCTGAAGTTAAATGCCACCAAAGTAGTAGGTGGCTTTTAGCAGAGTGTATCACGTTTGGAACAGATAAAAATACTTTTTGTAGTCTGGCTAGCAACAGAAAAAATATTTTTTTTTATTCTGAAAAGCTGAAATTCAATGCCACTAAAGTACTAGGTGGCCTATAGCAGAGTGTATGACGTTTGTCATGGAAAAAAATATTTTTTGGACTCTGCCTAGCAACAGAAAAAATCTATTTTTTTACTCTGAAAGCAGCTGAAGTTCAACGCAACTAAAATAGTAGGTGGCTTATAGCAGAGTTTATCACGTTTGTGACAACATTTTTTTTGTGAACTCTGCCTAGCAACAGAGAAAATATATATTTTTTACTGTGCATACAGCTGAAATTCACCCACCAAAAAATTGCAAAGTGGGCTACTATAGCTTGCACTATCACATTAGCAAATGAAAAAAAAAGGTTTCTGTGCTCTGCGCTGAGAAGCTCTCCAGAGTCTGCATACAGCTGAATTTCAACCACACAAAATCCAAAGGTGGACTACAAGGGCTTGCATACTTTATCACATTAGCAAGTGAAAAAATAGATTGATCGGATACTCGTGCATACAGCACAATACAAGCAGTGCACAACACAGTTCTATGACATGGGACTTGCTGTCTCTGTCTGAATCTCAGTAATTGCACAAAAAAAATGTGCTGCAAGGTCGATTTCACATGTACACAGCAGAGGACTTATCTACACTATCTGACTTCCAAACAAGCACCCATCTATCTAGCTAATATCTCTCATTAAACAGGAACACACTGAGCAGCAGCATCTATCATGAATGACATGCATAAAATGGCTCTGAGGGAACATGTCCGCTCTTTATATAGAGAGGACATCTGAATTCAGCAGCCAATGGCAGAAGCCCTTGTGTCTGGAGTGTGTGAATGCTTCTGATTAGCTAGCCGCGCTTTCCTCACTTAAAGTTACAGGAAAGAAAGATTACAAGTGCCCCGCTGCTCTGACCTCTTCTGAGCTCTCCCCAGCCCCCCCCACTCATCTAAAACGTCCTCCCGCTCATCATACACAAGCACTATGCTAGCCAACCTGTTAAAAACACTGTAATTGCCCCACAATCACGTTCCCCACTTATTCACATAGCAGTGCAGATTTTTCCAAATTTAAGTAAAAATTCTCACCTTTCCAATCATGAATCTGATTGTGCCACATTCGTGTCAAATTTAGTTTTTGAGATCGGATTTCAAACATATTAGCTCATCACTAGTAGCAATGTGATATACTTATTAGTGATGGGTGAGCGTGCTCACAACTGCTCGGTACTCGCCCAAACATCTCACTGCTCTTGATGCTTGCTACCGTGCACATACTTCTGGGATCCTCAGGTGAGAGCTCAAGTCCCTGCCCTGCATGTTTGGTGCTTTCTAGACAGCGAATAAACATGCAGGGATTTCCTGCCACTCACTGTAATGCCGTAGCAATGTTGGTTGTGGTATTAGAGTGATTGGCTGGCTGCATAGCGTCATCGGGTCTATATAACACCCGGGACCCTATGTTCGTCACAGTCTACCCTTCAGACAGGCAGAGTAGGGAGAGCTGCAGCTGAGTGAGGGAGATTATTGGTGGTTTATTAGTTAGGTATAGGTATTCCACAGCAAGATATATATCCATCTGAACTAACAGTCCTTCTAAGGACTAATCCAGCTGCATATATTAATCCAGGTGATAGTAGCAGTTAGGCAAGCAGAGTTTGTGGACAGTGTATACAGCAGAATAAGGTTTATTGCACCTTCTGTCTGATGCTGTTAGAAATATCCATAGCTCTAGATTAGAGATGAGCGGTGTTCGACTAGAACTGTTCGCCAATCTCAAATTCGAGCTGTTTTGGGTGATGTTCGAGTTGTTCGACGAACCCGAACGATTTGAGAAAAATTCGGCTGTTCGAGGTTATGTTCGATAACTGTTCGTGCACCAAAAGCGTGTCCTGCATGTCTGGCGCTATTTAGAGCACCAATCATGCAGGGATTGTCTGCCACTCACTGTAATGTCACAGCCATGGTGGTTGTGGCATTACAGTGATTGCCCAAATCGATGGGAACAGTGCTCACAGTGAAACATGAAAAGCCGGCAATTCAGCAGCGGCATACACCGGTACCCGACAATTTAGAACCGAAAGAATAGAGCTTCACACATAGATTAGATAGATATAAACATGTCAGCCACATATATACGAAGTACAGTGAAAGTGCTGCTTACTGTACTTGTCATTTAGCGTAAAGGATTTATCAAAAAAAATAATAGTGTTTTCATGCACTGTCTCTTTAAAAAAGCCGGCCGGCAATTCAGCAGCGGTACCCGACAATTTAGAATAGAAGGAATAGAGAATCACACATAGATTAGATAGATAGAAACATGTCAGTCACATATATATGAAGTACAGTGACAATGTTGCTTACTGTACTTGTCATTTAGTGTAAAGGATTTATTAAAAAAAATAATAGTGTTTTCATGCACCGTCTCTTTAAGAAAGCCGGCCGGCAATTCAGCATCTGTACCCGACAATTTATAACAGACAGAATAGAGCTTCACACATAGATTAGATAGATAGAAACATGTCAGTCACATATATATGAAGTACAGTGATAGTGTTGGTTACTGTACTTGTCATTTAGTATTAAAATAAAGGATTTATTATTAAAAAAATTGGCGTGGGGTTCCCCTTAATTTTAGGCTCTAGCGGAGGTTAAGCAGACAGCTGGGGCAGATGTTTGAAGCCTGGGAAGGGGGTAATACCCACGGAGCTTCCCAGGCTACTAATATCAGCCCCCAGCTGAATACATAGCCTTTACTAGCTATTAAAATGGGGGACCCCCCAAAAAAATGACGTGGGGTCCCCCCTAATTTAATAGCTAGCAAAGGCTAGGCAGACAGCTGGGGGCTGATATTAATAGCCCAGGAAGGGAGCCATGAATATTGGCCCCCTCCCAGGCTAGAAACACCAGCCGTCAGCCGCCCCAGAAATGGCGCATTCATAGGATGCGCCAATTCTGGCACTTAGCCTCGCTCTTCCACGCTGCCCTGTAGCGGTGGCAGGGGGTAATAGGGCTGGGGTTGATGTCAGCTTATAATGCCAGCTGACATCAAGCCCAGGTTAGTAATGGAGAGGCGTCTATAAGACACCCCCATTACTAACCCCATAGTCAAAGTTAAAAGAAAACACAAACACCCAGAATAAAGTCCTTTAATTGAAATAAAGACACAATTCTTTATTGTTCTAAATTAAACCATACTTACCATCACGCCCATTCCAGCTGAAGCCAACGATCTCCTGCAATAAAAGAAAAATAATAAAGCAACCTCATCCTTACCTTTCCATGGTTCCCAGGACAGCTTCAGCTCTGCTACAACGAGATGACAGGCTGGACCTGCAGAACGCTGCCATCCAGCCTGTCATCCCGCAGACACTGAGAAGCGCAGGCATGCTTGCGCTCTGCAGTGTCTGGCTGTGACGGCATAAAGATGAGCCGAGGTCATGTCCAATGAACTCGGCGCACCTCATGCACGTCACTGACAGCGTGGGAAAATTCTCCTGCACTCAGCGCTTCAGCGTGGGAGAATTCTCACACTGAAGCGCTGAGTGCAGGAGAATTCTCCCACGCTGTCAGTGACGTGCAGGAGGTGAGCTGAGTTCATTGGACATGAACTCGTCTCATCTTTATGCCGTCACAGCCAGACACTGCAGAGCGCAAGCATGCCTGCTCTTCTCAGTGTCTGCGGGATGACAGGCTGGATGGCGGCGTTCTGCTGCGGTCCAGCCTGTCATCTCGATGTAGCAGAGCTGAAGCTGTCGTGGGAACCATGGAAAGGTAAGGATGAGGTTGGTTTATTATTTTTCTTTTATTACAGGAGATCGTTGGCTTCAGCTGGAATGGGCGTGACGGTAAGTATAGTTTAATTTAGAACAATAAAGAATTGTGTGTTTATTTCAATTAAAGGACTTTATTCTGGGTGTTGTGTTTTTTTTAAATACTTTACTAGAAATTCATGGCGGTCATGTGTAATACTGGCGTGACCCCATGAATTTTGGGCTTGGGGCCAGCTGATAATACCAAGCTGGCCCTAACCCCTTTATTACCCAGTGAGCCACCGCACCAGGGCCCTGGATGAGTTGGGTACAGCGCCAGAAGATGGCGCTTCTATGAACGCGCCATTTTCCGGGGTGGCTGCGGACTGCAATTTGCAGCGGGGGGGGCCCAGAAAGCTTGGGCCTCCCTGCGCTGCAGATTCCAGCCCCCAGCTGCCTAGTTGTACCTGGCTGGACACAAAAATATTGCGAAGCCCCACGTATTTTTTTTTTAATTATTTCATGAAATTCATGAAATAATTAAGAAAAAAAGGCCTTCCCTATATTGTTGTGTCCGGCCAGGTACAAATAGGCAGCTGGTGGTTGGGGGCAGCCCATTCCTGCCTGCTGTACCTGGCTGGACACAAATATAGTGCGAAGCCCCACTTCAATTTTTTTAAATTATTTCAGGAAATTCATGAAATAATTAAAAAAAAATTGACGTGGGGCTTCGCACTATATTTGTGTCCAGTCAGGTGCAGCAGGCAGGAACGGGCTGCCCCCAACCACCAGCTGCCTATTTGTACCTGGCCGGACACAACAATATAGGGAAGCCCTTTTTTTCTTAATTATTTCATGAAATAATTTAAAGAAAATTGACGTGGGGCTTCGCCCTGTTTTTGTGTCCAGCCAGGTACAACTAGGCAGCTGGGGGCTGGAATCCGCAGCGCAGGGAGGCCCAAGCTTTCTGGGCCACCCCCGCTGCAAATTGCAGTCCGCAGCCACCCCGGAAAATGGCGCGTTCATAGAAGCGCCATCTTCTGGCGCTGTACCCAACTCATCCAGGGCCCTGATGCGGTGGCTCACTGGGTAATAAAGGGGTTAGGGCCAGCTTGGCATTATCAGCTGGCCCTAAGCCCAAAATTCATGGGGTCACGCCAATATTAGACATGACCACCATGAATTTCTAGTAAAGTATTTAACAAAAACACAACACCCAGAAAAAAGTCCTTTAATTGAAATAAACACACAATTCTTTATTGTTCTAAATTAAACCATACTTACCATCACACCCATTCCAGCTGAAGCCAACGATCTCCTGCAATAAAAGAAAAATAATAAAGCAACATCATCCTTACCTTTCCATGGTTCCCATGACAGCTTCAGCTCTGCTACATCGAGATGACAGGCTGGACCGCAGCAGAACGCTGTCATCCAGCCTGTCATCCCGCAGACACTGAGAAGCGCAGGCTTGCTTGCGCTCCACAGTGTCTCTCTGTGAGGGCATCCAGATGAGCCGAGTTAATGTCCAATGAACTCGGCTCACCTCATGCACGTCACTGACAGCGTGGGAAAATTCTCCTGCACTCAGCGCTTCAGCGTGGGAGAATTCTCACACTGAAGCGCTGAGTGCAGGAGAATTCTCCCACGCTGTCAGTGACGTGCAGGAGGTGAGCTGAGTTCATTGGACATGAGCTCACCTTATGCACGTATCTGACAGCGTGGGAAAATTCTCCTGCACTCAGCGCTTCAGCGTGGGAGAATTCTCACGCTGAAGCGCTGAGTGCAGGAGAATTCTCCCACGCTGTCAGTGACGTGCAGGAGGTGAGCTGAGTTCATTGGACATGAGCTCACCTTATGCACGTCACTGACAGCGTGGGAGAATTCTCCTGCACTCAGCGCTTCAGCGTGAGAATTTTCCCACGCTGTCAGTGACGTGCATGAGGTGCGCCGAGTTAATTGGACATGAACTCGTCTCATCTTTATGCCGTCACAGCCAGACACTGCAGAGCGCAAGCATGCCTGCGCTTCTCAGTGTCTGCGGGATGACAGGCTGGATGGCAGCGTTCTGCTGCGGTCCAGCCTGTCATCTTGATGTAGCAGAGCTGAAGCTGTCGTGGGAACCAAGGAAAGGTAAGGATGAGGTTGCTTTATTATTTTTCTTTTATTGCAGGAGATCATTGGCTTCAGCTGGAATGGGCGTGATGGTAAGTATGGTTTAATTTAGAACAATAAAGGATTGTGTCTTTATTTCAATTAAAGGACTTTATTCTGGGTGTTTGTGTTTTCTTTTAACTTTGACTATGGGGTTAGTAATGGGGGTGTCTTATAGACGCCTCTCCATTACTAACCTGGGCTTGATGTTAGCTGGCATTATAAGCTGACATCAACCCCAACCCTATTACTCCCTGCCACCGCTACAGGGCAGCGTGGAAGAGTGAGGCTAAGTGCCAGAATTGGCGCATCCTATGAATGCGCCATTTCTGGGGCGGCTGACGGCTGGTGTTTCTAGCCTGGGAGGGGGCCAATATTCATGGCTCCCTTCCTGGGCTATTAATATCAGCCCCCAGCTGTCTGCCTAGCCTTTGCTAGCTATTAAATTAGGGGGGACCCCACGTCATTTTTTTTGGGGGGTCCCCCATTTTAATAGCTAGTAAAGTCTATGTATTCAGCTGGGGGCTCATATTAGTAGCCTGGGAAGCTCCGTGGGTATTACCCCCTTCCCAGGCTTCAAACATCTGCCCCAGCTGTCTGCTTAACCTCCGCTAGAGACTAAAATTAAGGGGAACCCCACGCCAATTTTTTTTAATAATAAATCCTTTATTTTAATACTAAATGACAAGTACAGTAACCAACACTATCACTGTACTTCATATATATGTGACTGACATGTTTCTATCTATCTAATCTATGTGTGAAGCTCTATTCTGTCTGTTATAAATTGTCGGGTACAGATGCTGAATTGCCGGCCGGCTTTTTTAAAGAGACGGTGCATGAAAACACTATTATTTTTTTTAATAAATCCTTTACACTAAATGACAAGTACAGTAAGCAACATTGTCACTGTACTTCATATATATGTGACTGACATGTTTCTATTTATCTAATCTATGTGTGAAGCTCTATTCTGTCTGTTATAAATTGTCGGGTACAGATGCTGAATTGCCGGCCGGCTTTTTTAAAGAGACAGTGCATGAAAACACTATTATATTTTTTAATAAATCCTTTACACTAAATGACAAGTACAGTAAGCAACACTGTCACTGTACTTCATATATATGTGACTGACATGTTTCTATCTATCTAATCTATGTGTGAGGCTCTATTCCTTCTTGTCTAAATTGTCGGGTACCGGTGTATGCCGCTGCTGAATTGCCGGCCGGCTTTTTTAAAGAAAGCGTCTTCTGAGCAGTTTGTCAGCTTTTGGACACCTTTGAAGGTGTTTTCTATGTGTTTCTATGTGTTTTTGTTTGCCTGCCATTGGTTTTAACGGTGTTCGAAGGTGTTCTAAGGTGTTCGACGAACAGTTCGACGAACAGTTCCTCGAACATCCCGGTGTTCGACGAACCGAACCGAACCCGAACACTACGGGGGTGGCTCAACACTACTCTAGATATCAGTGCTAATATTCTTTTTGCTCTTAATGGTGATTATTTGCTTAAAAAGCAATATAATATGCCATTCAACTGCTCCATTTGCTTGTTAGCAGAATATAGCCACATTTGGTTGATTTTATTCGCATTCCTGTACTCTGGAAGCAGAGAAACTTGTTCATCATCAGACGTGATCCAATATGACTGCCGTAATAATGCAGACATTTAGTGGAGAGTGCCAAATATTATAATCCATTTAAATTCAGCCAGCTGTGTGCTGTTGAACCTATTCACTTTGGGTCACTGACCAATGGCATATTAGAAGTAAACTGCCTAAAATTTTGGTCATCAGACGTGATCCCATTTACTGCAGTATTAATACAGACATTTTATGGAGTGTGCCAAATACACTCCATTTCTAGTCTGCCAACTGTGTTGTTGAACCTATTCACTCTTGGTCGCTGACCAATACCACACTACAAGGCCACTGCCTAAAACTTTGGTCATTATACATGATCACATGTTACTGCGGTAATAATACAGAAATTTTGTGGAGATTGCCAAATATACTCCATTTCAAGTCTGCCAGCTGTGTGTTATTGAACCTATCCACACTTGGTCCCTGACCAATACCACACTACAAGGCCACTACCCAAAATCCTGGTCATCACATGTGATCCCATATTATTACAGTAACAATACAGACATTTTGTGGAGCATGCCAAATATACTCCATTTCAAGTCTGCCAGCTGTGTGTTGTTGAACCTATTTACTCTTGGTCGCGGACCAATACCACACTACAAGGCCACTGCCTAAAACCGAGGTCATCACACGTGATCCCATATTACTGTCGTAATAATACAGACATTTTGTGGAGTGTGTCAAATATTATACTACATTTAAAATAGTAATACCAACAAAAAATAGAACGCCATAAAATCTCTTAAAAAGTATAATTTTATTAAATACAATTTAAAACACTAACATGAAAAATATGCAGAATCACCATAAACCTCTAAAACACTGTAAAAAGTGTATAAATATGCAATATCCCAAATACGTCCTTAGGTTCTGTAGGACATATTTGGGATATTGCATATTTATACACTTTTCTTATCAATATTTTTTTACAGTGTTTTATTGGTCTATGGTGGTTCTGCATATTTTTCATGTTAGTGTTGAAATTTGTATTTAATAAAATTATACCTTTTAAGAAATTTTAAGGCATTCTATTTTTTGTTGGCATTAGTATAGTAGCAAGTACCTCTCTATACAATGTTCTAGATACAAGCTCAGTTTTCGCATACAGTTGTGCTCAAAAGTTTACATACCCCGGCAGAATTTTTGCTTTCTTGGCCTTGTTTCAGAGAATATGAATGATAACAAAAACTAGCAGTGTGGCTGTTTCAAGATGCAAAATAAGGAGGCACTTGAAGAAAAATGGGCTGCATGGTCGAGTTGCCAGAAGAAAGCCCTTACTGCTCAAATGCCACAAAGTATCTCGCCTACAATATGCCAAACAGCACAGGGACAAGCCTCAAAACTTCTGGAACAAGGTAATTTGGAGTGATGAGACCAAAATGTAACTTTTTGGCCACAACCATAAACATTATATTTGGAGAGAGGTCAACAAGGCCTATGATGAAAGGAACACCATTCCTACTATAAAGCACAGAGGTGGATCGCTGATGTTTTGTGGATGTGTGAGCTACAAAGGCACAGGAAACTTGGTAAACGTTGAAGGAAAGATGAATGCACGTTACCAGCAAATACTGGATGCAAATTTGCACTCATCAGCCTGGAAGCTGCACATGGGACGTACTTGGACGTTCCAACATGACAACGATCCAAAACACAAGGCCAAGTCGAACTGTCATTGGCTACAGCAGAACAAAGTGAAGGTTCTGGAGTAGCCATCTCAGTCTCCTGACCTCAATATCATTGAGCCACTCTGGGGAGATCTTAAGCGCGTGTGAGAGTGTGAAATGTGATAATAGCAGGAGAGCACTAGGACCCTGTGACTTTTGCCTGGCTGGGCTCAGAGGAGGGGCAGTGCTAGAAACTGTGTGCATTCTAAGAGCGTCTGATGTGTAAGTCTAGACAGGAAGTCTGTGAAAAGGAGCTGCAATAAGACGCTGTCTTTACACTCTTCTGTGTGGAGTTTGTTTACCACTATCTCTGTTTAAGGACAAGTGCTGAGCTGGGGAAGCTGTGTGGCTCTGTGGAGTTTTGTGGAGGTCCATGCTGAGTGGATTATAGACTTTGTGCTGGAGGAGTCACGTGTCGAGCGATGAAGGGACTGAGGTATCCATTTCTGTGACTGAGCATGCGGTTGGTGTACTGGATAACAGTGAGAGACTTCGGGAGGAAAGAAGGTTTCTGGTGCCATTCCCACTGAGATGATATTGACAAGACTTTGTGAAGAGATCTTCCCAGACCTTAATCTGAGGCTACAGGACTAAAGTCCCCGGCGTGTGGGCTCGGCATCGGCCGACAAGACAAGGAATTTTTGCTGTTTTGTGAACTTTGTTTTTGTTTTGGCGCCAAAGTTTTCCGGGACTAGCTGCAGCCGTGATTCACAGGCCTGTGATAGACTGCATCTGAGGTTATCGATACCATAACTTTAAGATATCCGGATATCCTGATAATAAGGGTATAAGATCAATTGATATAGTTTCATGCATTATTATTGTTCATAGTGGAAGGATTGTATGCAGTGTGCCATCTCAGGGGGTCCCCATAGACCGCCCTCACTAGACTGACACAGTGTTTAGGTAAAATTGTTCCAGATCTCTAGAATAATTCACACAAGCTGGAAACCTTGAGATTGGCACATTGATTTAAGCTTTTGCTGATTGTGTGTATTTAGTAGGGATAGTGTCCCAGGCAGAACCTGAGACTGATTCATTCAATACTGAATTTTAGTCTAATCCCTGTTTTAGTAAAGAAAGTGTTGTTTATTTCGGTCTCTGTCTCAATTTGTGACTCACTTGATCTCTCTCGGACCTCTGGTCATTACACGCGCAGTTCATGCTAGACAGCCCAGGAATTTACAGGAACTGGAAACTTTTAGCCAAGAAGAATGAACAGCTTTACCATCTGAGAAAATAAAGAACCTCATCCACAACTACCACAAAAGACTTCAAGCTTTCATTGATGTTAAAGGGGGCAATACACGGTATTAAGAACTGGGGTATGTGAACTTTTGATCAGGGTCATTTGGATGTTTTTGGTTGTCATTAAGATTTAAAAAGAGAAAACACAGTAGTTTGACAATAAATGGCTTCACCCAACCAATAACCATGAGTGGAGAAAAAGGTTTTTTGTTATCATTCATATTTTCTGAAACAAGGCCAAGAAAGCAAAAATTCTGCCGGGTTATGTAAACTTTTGAGCACAAATGTATATTACATTTAAAATGTTCAAGGCGCGTGGCAATGGACGGGGAAGTGAATGTGATGGTGATGGTGCATGCAGAGGCCGAGGCCATGGGCAAGATGAAACTGTGCCTGCTGAGGGAGCACAACAAATACCCACATCATGTTGAACTACCTTCCTTTCCCAATTTATAGGGGGCCACGGAACACCACTCTTGAAGCCAGAGCAGTGTCAAAGGGTTGCTAGTTGGATAGCAGATAATGCTTCCAGTCAGTTTGCCACCACCACCAGCCTGTCTTCTACACGGTCCAGTCTCAGTAGCCGTGAGTCTTGACCACATATTCCTCACCCTGATCCTCCCTTCTCCCACCATGTTGAGTGCCTGGAGACAACTGATCCCACCCTTGGACACTCAGAAGAGCTGTTCACTTTTCCATTTATAGATTCGGGCTACTCTCCCAGCCCGCTTCAAGCGGGGCAAGAGGGGGTCGCATGTAGCAATGCCCAAATATTTGAGCAGCCACGGTTACGCAAAGGTGATGGTGGGAAACTGTCGCAAGAGGTGGATGATGATGATAACACACAATTGCCACCAAGTCAGGAGGAGGAACAGGGTGCATACATGGAATGCGAGGTGGTGGATGATTAAGTCACTGACCAAACCTGGCAAGCATAGCAAGAACAGCAGCCACACAGGGGGAGGGAGGCGTAGCACTACAACAGGCAGGAATGAGCAGTGGTGTGGCCACAGACACAAAGCTGGCAACTGTTCCCCGGAACACCAACATGACGGAAGTTGCCAGTCGAAGTGTTAGGTCTTCCAGAGTATGGCTCTTTTATAAAGACTGTCCAGATAACCCCAAAAGGTCCATTTGCAACATCTGCCATGCCTGCTTCAGCAGGGGCAGAAAAACTACCAGCCTGACCACCACCAGCGTGCTCAGGCACATGGCAGCAAAGTACCCGTCTAGGTGGGCTGAACACCTGGGTTCACAAGCAGTGTCTGCAGGAGACACCACTGCCTGTTACGCTATTGTGTGTGCATGTCAATCCCCTGTCCATGGCGCAGATGCCTTCCACCCTGCACCTGTCATTGAACACTCGCAACCTCCACCATCAGCAACCATGTCCACATCCTTTTCCAGCACAGTGTTCAGTTGTCCCTACCCCAGTCCTTTGAAAGCAAGCACAAATACGCAGCCAACGCCCCACAGACCAGAATACTAAACTCCCACATGTCTCGAATGCTTGCTCTTGAAATATTGCCTTTTAGGCTCGTGTCGATGTAATCTTTCTGCAACCTGATGACACCTGCAATCCTTTGGTATTTGGTCCCCAGCCGCCACTATTTCTCCCATTGTGCCATCCCTGCCTTGCGCAAGCACATGTCCCACAACATTACCCTTGTCCTCAATAATTCAGCTACTGGGAAGGCCCACCTAACCACGCAGACATGGACAAGTGCTTGTGGTGTGGGACAGTACATCTCACTGATGACACAATAGGTTAATATAGTGAAAGCCGGGACCCAGTTGGACTCTGGGACGGAACACGTCCTCCTGATGCCGAAGATTGTGGGCCCTGGGTTAATCAGGGTTGCCCCCACATTCTACAGCTCCTGCACCTCCTCCTCCTCAGCCTAAATCTCCGAAATGACCACATCAGTCGGAAGCTAGAAGCACTGCAGCACTGCCTTGGCCAAGCGGCAACAGGCTGTGCTGAAGCTAATATGCTTAGGTGACAAACCATACACATCTGCAGTTATTGACAGCTGTAAAAGAGCAGGCAGATCTGTGGATGTCACCTCTGAACCTATAGCCAGGCATGGTTATGTTTGACAATGGCCAGAACCTGGTGGTGGCTCTAAAGCTAGGAAAGTTGCATATGTACCATACCTGGCCCATGTGCTCAACCTAGTGGTTCAGCAGTTTCTCAAAACCTATCCGAATCTGCCTAAGCTGCTTGTCAAAGTACGCCACATGTGTGCCCATTTCAGAACGTCACCTACAGCTTTCGCTGCCCTTGCCGTGCTTCAGCAGCATATGGAGCTTCCAGCTCACCGACTGGCGTGCGATATCACCACATATTGGAACTCAACATTGCAGATGTTGGGAAGGGTTTGTGAGCAACAGAGGGTAGTTGTTGAGTATCAGTTTCAACACACCCATCGCTATTCAGGTCAGCCATTGCACATAAGATCTGATGAGTGGGCGTGGATGTCAGACATCTGTGCCATCCTCCAAAACTTTGAGGACCCTGCTAAGATTGTGAGCGGCGATGATGCCATAATTAGCCTCACCATCCCGCTTTTCTGTCTACTGAAAAGCTAGTTGCTCACAATTAAAGACAATGCATTGCAGGCGGAGCACAATAAAATGGAGCAAGAAACCATACAGGGTGATGCCACACAGTCCAGCCTCATCTCATCCCAACGTGGATTGGGTGATAATGAGGAGGAGGAGGAACAGGAGCTGGTGTCCTGCACAACAGATGGTACTATCCACACGACATTCATACCGTCTGTTCAGCATGGATGGCCTGAATGGAGGGAGAATGAGGGGAAGGACCAGGATGAGTATGAGGAGGTGGAAAGCATGGACAGTCATCCTTTTGGTCAGGACAGAGAAGACTTGGCTGTTGGCAGTCTGGCACACATGGCTGACTTTATGTTCCTCTTCCTTTACCCTGAGCCTCGCATTGTACACATTTTGGCCAACAGTAATTACTGGTTGGTCACACTTCTAGACCCATGCTACAAGAGAAATTTCTATCTCTCCTTCCTCTCTCCTTCCTCTGCCATCTGAAAATGCTTGCGGCAGAGGTCGCAGTTCCTTGGACAACCAAGGAGTACAGGTGAGGTAGACACAAATATGATGCAGTAGAGGCAGGGAAACACAGTCAAAGGTGTGGGACAGTTTTCTCTGACCCTCCCAGAGCCCAGGCCCTGATGTGCATGGTACTCTCACAAGGAGGGAAAGGTTTTGGAAGATGCTGAAGGAGTACGTTGCTGACCGTACCAACGTCCTCTGTGATTCCTCTGTGCCTTAATAACTATTGGGTATCCAACCTGGACATGTGGCACGAACTGGCTCGCTATGCCTTGGAGGTCCTGGCCTGCCCTGCCAATAGTGTTTTGTTAGAGTGGGTTTTTAGTGCTGCCGGGGACATTATAACTGATAGGCGTATCCGCCTGTCAACTGAAAATGCTGTCATGCTGACTCAGATAAAAATGAACAAGGACTAGATTGGGCCAGACTCCTCAACACCACCAGATGATAGCAGTGGAACATAAAGTCAAATCCAGTGCCTTTTTATTTAGGGGGGAGTCTGTTCTCATGCACCTCTTCACAGCCAGACATGAATATATGCTTCCTGATTTTGTCTACTTTCTGTTGCTCTCCTCGTCCTTCATCTCATCCTCCACCACCATATCATCAGGGTGACTGTGTTACAACACCCACATTATTTTTTGAAGGGTGTTTATGATGCCAATAGGAATTTTTTTAGAGGCCTACCTCTAACATTCTGCATGTAATACAGTATGTTCATGTATACCCCCCCAGGGGTAAATGTTAGTATAGGAGACCCACTCCTAAACAATGGTAACAATTTTTTTAATGAGGCCCTCCTCTATGTCTCTTCAAAGGGGTATTGGGGTGCATCCAAATTTTTGGCAGCCCTTACAGTCACTGCATACGCAATAACAGTATAGGAGACCCAGTCCATTAAAATGGGAATTTTTTTTTTACTGAGACCCTCCTCTATGTCTCTTCAAAGGGGTATTGGGGTGTGTCTAAATTTTGGCAGCCCTTGCAGTCACTGCATACTCAATAACAGTATAGGAGACCCACTCTTTAATAATGGGAACAACAAGGCATAGCTAGGTGATGGCCCTCTAACAATAGTGAGAGCCGACTGCTGGCCCTCTGACCCCTTTACCCTAGAGGATGGTTTAGACGTTAATGACCAGGCCAATTTTTACAATTCTGGCCACTGTCCCTTTATGAGGTAATAACTCTGGGATGCTTCAACAGATCCCCTGATTCTTAGATTGTTTTTTCATGACATATTGTCCTTCATGATAGTGGTAAAATTTAATCAATATGACTTGCGTTTATATGTAAAAAAAACCTGAAATTTGGCAAAAATTTAGAAAATTTTGCAATTTTCAAACTATGAACTTTTATGCCCTTAAATCAGAGAGATATGTCACAAAATAGTTAATAAATAACATTTCCCACATGTCTACTTTACATAAGCACAATTTTGGAACCAAATTTTTTTTTGTTAGGAAGTTATAAGGGTTAAAAGTTAACCAGCGCTTTCTCATTTTTGCAACAAAATTTACAAAACCATTCTTTTAGGGACCACATCATATTTGAAGTGACTTTGAGGGGTCTTTATGACAGAAAATACCCAAAAGTGACATAATTCTAAAAACTGCACCGCTCATGGTGCTGAAAACCACATTCAAGAAGTTTATTAACCCTTCAGGTGCTTCATAGGAATTTTTGGAACGTGGAAGAAAAAAATGAACATTTAACTTTTTTCACAAGAATGTTACTTTAGACCCCAATTTTTTTTTTGCAAGGGTAACAGGAAAAAATGGACCCAGAAATTTGTTATTCAATTTCTCCTGAGCACGCCGATACCCTATATGTGGGGTGAAAACCACTGTTTCGGTGCACGGCAGGGTTCGGAAGATAAGGAGCGCCATTTGAGTTTTTGAATGTAAAATTTGCTTGAATAATTAGCAGACGCCATGCTGCATTTGGAGGGCCCCTGATGTGTCTAAACCCCTCCAGAAGTGACACCATTTTGGAAACTAGACCCATAAGGGAACTTATCTAGATGTGTGGTTAGCACCTGTAACCCACAGATGCTTCACAGAAGTTTATAACAATGAGCCGTAAATATACAAGTTTCACAGTTTTCCCACAAAAAAAAATGTTTTTCAGCCCCCAATTTTGCATTTTCAGAAGGATAACAGGAGAAATTGCACCATACCATTTGTTGTGCAATTTCTCTTGAGTAAGCCGATACCCCACATGTGGGGAAAATATACTGTTTAAGAGCATGGCAGGGTTCCGAAGGGAGCACAAAATTGGCTGGAATCGAGAGCAGATGCCATGTTGCGTTTAGAGAGCCCCTGATGTGCCTAAATAGTGGAAACCCCCACATGTGACCCCATTTTGGAAACTAGACCCCTCAAGGATTTTATCAAGGAGTATAGTGAACATTTTGAACCAAGAGGTACGACACAGAATTTGATAACATTAGGTCATCATGTTGAATAAGTTGTCATTAGTCTTGAGTAGTGATGAGCGAGCACTAAAATGATCGGGTACTCGTTGCTCGGGTCGAGCAAATTGGAATACTCGGGTGCTCGACCCGAGCGATGAGCCCAATGTAAGTCTATGGGAAACTCGAGCATTTTTCAGGCGGCTCGCCCCGGTGGTCTGCAGAGGGCCTAAAAATTGCCCAAATCGATGAGAACAGTGCTCAAATGATATGGGAACAGCATGGGGAAGACCCCTGGAAGCATCTCTGACTCCCAGATCACTGCTGTCAGCAACGTGGTCAGAGTATTACGCCACTTTTATGGACTCACAATAAAACATGCAAAAACAAAAACAAAATGGATTTTCCTGGGAAAAATGTTAAGGAACATCCTTTCCAGGGTAATGACTTGTATATAAGGAAAAATAAATAACCAAAAGCAAAAATACTCCTCCACAACTTGGGCTATGTTCACACGTAGCGTTTTTGATGCATTTTTGCACTTTTGAATTGCTTTCAACCAAGACAAATGCATTCACCAGGAAATGTCATTTTAACATTTTACAACCTTATCTGGCCATGTGGTGTGTGACACATCATCAGACACATGCATACAGTGCTGAAAAGACATGGGAAAAGCATGGGGAAGACCTCTGGAAGCATCTCTGACTCCCAGGTCACTGCCTAAAAGTGTGCCCATCATAAGTGATCCTTTGCGCATACGAAGATGCCTCCCGCCATGCACCTGTCTTTGCAGACTTGCAAAAATCACCGTCCACGTCCTTGTCCCACTGCAGCGTTCAGTTGTCCCTACCCCATTCCTTGGAAAGCAAGAGCAAGAATGCAGGCAGCCACCCACCCACAGGCTGCAATACTATACTGCCAAATTTTTGACAGCTGCTTGCACTTGAAATGTAGCCTTTTAGGCTCGTGGAGGCGGAAGATTTTCACAACCTCATGCCGGCGGCGTCCGGGTGTCCATACTCGGTCCCCAGCCGCCACTATAGTTCCCAGTATCGCCTCCACCTTCCACAAGAACGGATCCCACAACATCACCCGTGCCCTCCCCAGTGCACTTACTGGGAAGGACCGCCTAACCACAAACACATGGACAGGTGAATGCGGCCAGGAACGGTACGGAGCCAGTCTACAACTTTTTTTGCTAAGAGTTGTATTTAGCTCGGTGAAAGGATTGGCATAGAGGGAAACTGTATGTGACTCGCCCCCTGGGCCATGGGGCACGCAGATCCGGGCGATAGGGGAACGATGGGGGTAGTAGTGGCGGCCCGGTCCCGCGGCTCAGGGTGGTCAGACCAATGGTAGTCTGCTACTGTACTTTAGATAATGTCCGACTACGCCACCCGTGGATTGCGGTTATTAGGAACCGCCGCTGCAAGGCAGTCCGCTGGGGCTGATGATGTGTGCAGCTGGGATGATGTGACTCCCCACGGGAAGAGTGCTGCCCCAGGGCAGTGTAGTGGATGGTGGGAGTGATGGTGATGAGAGTCCCAGTACCGGTAGTGCTGGAGGAGCGAAAGAGCACACAGACAACGTACTGCAGTCCAAATGTCTTTTACTCACACTTCAGGTACTCCAGGTCACTTCTGTACAGGTAGTGACCGCCCGAGCCATGCTGCGTCCACCAGGTGTGGGGCTCGGTCAACTCCCAGGCAGTTCAGAAGTAAGGCTCAGGACCCCCTTTTGTCCTTTCTCTGGCCTGCCTCACCAGAGACCCACTTTTGTCCAGCTGCCGCAGACTTGTGCGGTTAAACGTGGGCCCCGTCCTCCGCTGTCCTATATGGTGCCTTCCTAGCAGGTTTGATGAGGTGTCGCACCAATAAATGATCACGACGACCGGTCTTTGGCTGAGGGTAGTTTCTCCTCCACCAACTTGGGATCCGGTACCCTTAATCTGCCTGACCCTTCACCCTGGATTCTCGTGGGTTCTTAGGGTCCCTTCCACCTTCTTGTTCCTGAGCCCTTCTGTTTCTCTGTCTCTTCTTCTCCCTTTCCGTTCCTTCCTGTTCCTTTCTCTTGGAGCTGGGCTCAGGTGGCACCACAGCTCCCCTTCACCTCCTCCTCGGCCTCTCACTAGGCCCTCCTGGAGTAGAGCTCCTACAGAGCCTCTACTCACTGTCTTCTCCTCTCTGGACAGAACCTAGATCTAAGATGGTGCCCACCTTTTATACCTCCCTCTGACCATGAGCCCAGGTGACCAGCAACCAATGGGCTCCTTCCTACGCTCAGGAACCAACCCCTATCTGCCCCTACAGCACTGGGTGTTCCACCCCCCTCCCCACTCCAGGCAGGGACATAGTCGGTCGTGCCTGCACTTCTGTCTAGTGGGAGCACCGTTGAGCTGTCCCTCGGAAATTGGGTGTGTGTGCTGTATGCAGCTAACTGAGCCCTGGTCCATACTCCATCCTTACCTGGGAGTGGAATATCACACCTCTGGGCTGAGGTGCAATACCCCTGTAGCGGCTAAGCCCTCGGGGAGCTACATTCCCCCCTGGTAAAGCACAGCACGTCCTTGGGCTGGAAAAGAGCAAAAATAGTTAATTACAGGACATGCAAACTTTTTAAAACTTTTCACATCAGAAAACAGGCAACATGGTTCAATTCCCTTTATGGGAAACGCTTTTCTTTTCTTGTCACACTATTATAAAACGCTTACTAATACTTCGGGAACTCTTTTGACATATAAACACTATTAGAAAACATTCACATTACTATCTAGCAGCATATAAAAACTTTTCATATAAAACATTTGCAGGAAAACATTTTTACAACACATTCTTGGATCCTGGCGGCGGTGCAACTTGCGACCATGTGTGCACTCTTCTTGTAAGTGCAGGAACTTTGGCAAACTTGTAAACACGAGGGACTTGCTGTCCCGAGGTAGACATGGTAGTCTTTTTATAAAACCAGTAGGGGGCGCTTTAGGAAGCGCAACTATATACAAGGGATTGACCACTCTCAGTCCTCGGCCAGTTTTGGGAAGGGAATGGCTGCTCACAGTCCTCAGCCTGATAGGGGATGAGGGGCACACAGGTAACAGTCTCTTAACAGTAATCAGTTCTCTGTACCCTGACGGGTAACTATGTACACAGGTACGTGGCTACTTACTAGTAGCGGTGTCCTCCATATGCTCCTTCATCCTCCTCATATGGTTCTTCAGACCCGTCCGGGTCCTCTTGGCTCTCCTCATAGCCGCGGTGTTGTAGTTCCTCCTCAGTGAGCCAATGAACATGTAGGGCGTACGGTCCTTTTTCTCCTACGTGGCGGGTAAAGGCGACCACATCACCAGGGTACAAGTCACGGCCACGGTGTCCCTCAGGTAGATGACTCTCAACGTCCCTGCGGGTCACAAAGACGTCGCCTGCGGTTTCTGGGCCCCTGATGAAACCCCTGCCGTTTTCCATGTGAAATTTGACTATGGTCCCGGTGATTCGGGGACCACGGGCTGCTCGGGGGCCTTGGCGGGCCTTACGTTTTTGTTCAGCACTCTGGGCCTGGAGCCGTTCCTCTCTGACGCGCCTCTCTCGTCGCTCCCGCTCAAAGGTCGCCAGTTGCTGATGACAGGCTTCCAGACGACGGACCGCGTCTGCCCGGGTCTCTTGAGAGAACCCCATCAAGTTCTCGCTGGTGGGGTCCCACGCAAATTGGACGTCATCCAGTGGGGGTAGGGTTACCTCTATGGGTTCTGGAGCCGGTATCAGAGGCTCGCGCGGGGGCTGGGCCTTCCATGGCTGACTGCCGGTCACTTCCGCCGGCCACTCCAGCGGCAGTCCATCCGGACTGGTATGATGTGCCAATAGGTCCACGCCCAGCGATGGTATAGTGGGGGGACCTGATCTGGGAGCAGCGCCCGGGGGTACTTGGCCTTGCGACCAGGCCGGGGGTCTTTTGGCTGCGCTAGGTGGCAGTCCCATCCGGGACAGGGACGCAGGCTTAGTGGTGGCGCCCGGGTCATCCAGGCCTTGCGACCGGGCCGATGATGCTTCTTGCTTTACGGCGCCCAGGGTCAAGGGGCGTGGCGCCGGGCGGGGCGTGGCCACGGCGCTCGCCGCTTGAGGCCTAGCTGGGAGCAGTGGCGGCACGGCAACAGGTGCGGTGAGTGGGGCTTCGGGTGCTGCGACGGGAGGCTGGGGCAGGCTTGTGGTTGCTGGGCTTGGGGTGGTGACGTCCCCTTCACTTGCCTCAGTCCTCGTGGCTCCCTCCGCGGCGTCGCCTCCGGTCCTCTCTCCTCCTGCGCCGTCCTCAGAGGCAGGCAAACTCCGGGGTGCGGTTGAGGCCTGTCGCTGGTGGGTCTCGGCCTGCCGGGCCAGTTCCTCTCTCCACTCAGTGAGTGCACCTCGCTGCGCCCGGGCCATCCTCGGCTCCAGGTCCTCCAGTGCAGCTTGCGCACACTCCGGGTCTCTAGGGAGCTGCGCTAGGACTTCTGCTAGGCTGCAGAGCGGTTTGGCCTGCAGCAGGCTTCGGGCCAGGAGGCTGGTGCTGCTGAGGGCGTCCATCCCCAGGTGCGGTCTGTCTGGACAGATCCAGACCACCCCCTGCCCCGCAGTTCTCTTCTCTTTCCGCCCCCAGGGGGGGTGGTCCTGGGGCATTCTGCTGACAATCACTCTCAGGGGCAGCCCCCCCACGTTGACGGACATTTCCACAGCCGTGCTCATGGTTGTTGGGGGCGGGCTTCCTCTTTGGCGCCATTCTGGGACCCGGCCCACGACGGGAGGCGGCCTCCTGTGGTCTTTCGCGCACATTATGGCGCTCGTTCTTCTAGGGCGGGCGCCATCTTTAGAACAACGAAACAGTCTCTTTTCAGGCGCGCAGTACCCATTGTTAGCGGGCACGAAATCCTGCCGACTACGCCAAAGCTGACTCGCCCCCTGGGCCATGGGGCACGCGGATCCGGGCGATAGGGGAACGATGGGGGTAGTAGTGGCGGCCCGGTCCCGCGGCTCAGGGTGGTCAGACCAATGGTAGTCTGCTACTGTACTTTAGATAATGTCCGACTACGCCACCAATGGATTGCGGTTACTAGGAACCACCGCTGCAAGGCAGTCCGCTGGGGCTGATGATGTGTGCAGCTGGGATGGTGTGACTCCCCACGGGAAGAGTGCGGCCCCAGGGCAGTGTAGTGGATGGTGGGAGTGATGGTGATGAGAGTCCCAGTACCGGTAGTGCTGGAGGAGCGAAAGAGCTGCAACGTACTGCAGTCCAATGTCTTTTACTCACAGTTCAGGTACTCCAGGTCACTTCTGTACAGGTAGTGACCGCCCGAGCCGTGCTGTGTCCACCAGGTGTGGGGCTCGGTCAACTCCCAGGCTGTTCAGAAGTATGGCTCAGGACCCCCTTTTGTCCTTTCTCTGGCCTGCCTCACCAGTGACCCACTTTTGTCCAGCTGCCGTGGACTTGTGCGGTTAAACGTGGGCCCCGTCCTCCGCTGTCCTATATGGTGCCTTCCTAGCAGGTTTGATGAGGTGTCGCACCAATAAATGATCACGACGACCGGTCTTTGGCTGAGGGTAGTTTCTCCTCCACCAACTTGGGATCCGGTACCCTTAATCTGCCTGACCCTTCACCCTGGATTCTCGTGGGTTCTTAGTGTCCCTTCCACCTTCTTGTTCCTGAGCCCTTCTGTTTCTCTGTCTCTTCTTCTCCCTTTCCATTCCTTCCTGTTCCTTTCTCTTGGAGCTGGGCTCAGGTGGCACCACAGCTCCCCTTCACCTCCTCCTCGGCCTCTCACTAGGCCCTCCTGGAGTAGAGCTCCTACTGAGCCTCTACTCACTGTCTTCTCCTCTCTGGACAGAACCTAGATCTAAGATGGTGCCCACCTTTTATACCTCCCTCTGACCATGAGCCCAGGTGACCAGCAACCAATGGGCTCCTTCCTACGCTCAGGAACCAACCCCTATCTGCCCCTACAGCACTGGGTGTTCCACCCCGCTCCCCACTCCAGGCAGGGACATAGTCGGTCGTGCCTGCACTTCTGTCTAGTGGGAGCACCGTTGAGCTGTCCCTCGGAAATGGGGTGTGTGTGCTGTATGCAGCTAACTGAGCCATGGTCTATACTCCATCCTTACCTGGGAGTGGAATATCACACCTCTGGGCTGAGGTGCAATACACCTGTAGCGGCTGAACCCTCGGGGCACTACATATGCACCCTGAGAGTCATTTCTCCCAGGAAGTCCTGTAATTGAGCTTGTTGCCGAAGCAATGGCAGCCCGTCCAACATCAACTCGCACTTGTCAGTGGTGCTTTGATATACACACATCTTTCTTTGCGCATTTAATTTCTTGAATACAGAGTTGGACAATGGCCTGATCTGTAAGGCATTTTGAGAAATAACATGCATAAGCATGGCCAATCCACATTAAAAAAGCAGCCATAGAGTGTCCGAAAACTTTCCCCCACACTTTTCTTAGCCAGGGCTGATTTTTGGCAGGATTAGACGGGCCTACCAGAGAACCAGAGACTCCTCTGGCGGGCCCTGGCTTCTCCTTCAAGAAAGTTCATAGTGTTGAGGTGAGGCCATAATGATGATAGAGGCCACCATCTGCTTAGTTTTCTGTTACTTGGAATGCAAGTGCAAGCATGCAGCCAGCCACTCACCCACCCACAGGCCACAACACTAAACTGCCAGATTTCTGGGCAGCTCTTTGCACTTGAAATATGGCCTTTTAAGCTCGTGGAGTCGGAAGCTTTTCACCACCTCATGTCGGCGGTGGCCGGATGTCCATACTCGGTCCCCAGCCGCCACTATATTTCCCTGTATCACCTCCGCCTTCCACAAGCACGGGTCCCACAGCATTACTCGTGCCCTCCCCAGGGCACTTACTGTGAAGGACCACCTAACCACAAACATGTGGCCAGGTGAATGTGGCCAGGGACGGTATGGAGCCAGTCTACAACTTTTTTTGCTGAGAGTTGTATTTAGCTCGGTGAAAGGACTGGCATAGAGGGAAACCATATCTACCCTGTGTGTCAGTTCTCCCAGGAAGTCCTCTAAAGCTGCTTGCACTTGAAATGTGGCCTGAACATTACTGCTGGTGCTTTTCAGTGGGAATTTGCTTGCCTTCTACCAGCCTGGAATATTTCCAGCAAACTATGGTACAACACCAAGGTATTATCACTGCCCCCAGTACCAGTAGCGAAGCCATCCCCAATTTCCTTCTCAGGAATTTTATTTGGTAGACTGAGTGGATGCCCAAATACATTTTCTCACAAAGGAGCTGAAGATAGAGTGGCAGTATGTGCAAGTTTCTCCAGCCTGTTAGATATTAGAGGGTGACCGATAGCACATTGGATCAGTGGTTAGCACTGAATCCTTGCAGTGCTGGGATCCTGTGTTCAAATCCCAGAAAGGACAACATATGCAAGGAATTTGTATGTTCTCCCCGTGTTGGCGTGTGTTTCCTCCTCAGTAAAAAAGCAGCCATAGAGTGTCCGGGAACCTTTCCACACACTTTTCTTAGCCAGGACTGCTTCTCGGCAGGGTTGGACGGTCCCACCAGAGAATCCTCTGGTGTGCCTTGGCTTCAACCTCAGGAGAGTTCATGATAGCGCTAATTTTGCAGCTGCTATGGGGCTCTTGAGTGGGTGAGAAAGGTTAGCCCTCAAAATCCAATCCCCTGGTGAGCACAATGTTTTTCAATCTGAAACAGCTTCTCAGTGGGAGTTGTATTTCTCCACAGCCATATTCTTTAGCTCGGTGAAAGGACTGGCATAGAGGGAAACCGTATCTACACCGGACGTTATTTCTCTGTCACAAGGTACCACCCATTGCCACACATGACCATGCCTGGCTGTATGTACAGCTGTGAGAGCCAAAGATCAGGCTGCTGTGTAACAGCTTTCTACAGCTCTGCAGCGCTGGGCGGTTTGTCAATTAAGTATTAAGCATGTTATCTTCAGCACAGCCTGTTGCCGCTTGGCCAAGGCAGTGCTGCAGTGCGGTTAGCTCGTGACTGATGTGGTCATTTCAGAGATGGAGCAGAAGGTGCATGAGCTGAACACTGTGATTACATTGGGGTTAAATTGGTAATGCTGTTTTTTATGCTAAAGAAAGATCCTATTGTTTTGGTTTTTTTACATTATTTTTTAAGGCAAATGCATTCGCTGGGAAATGTAATTTTAACATTTTACAACCTTATTTGGCAATGTGGTGTGTGACACATCATTAGACACATACTTTTTAATTTATGATGGAGGGAATATGAAAGTCATAAAGCCTATTTTTATAGGGACATCAGACGGCCCTTACTATTCTTAAAAGGCCAGCAGTCGGCCATAGCTATTGTTAGAGAGCCATTAGCCGGCTATGCATTGTTGTTCCCATTATAAACAAGTGGGTCTCCTATACTGTTATTTCGTATCCAGTGACTGCAAGGGCTGCCAAACATTTGGACGCAGCCCAATACCCCTTTGAAGAGACATAGAGGAGGGTCTCAGTAAAAAAAAAGGTTCCCATTATAAAGGAGCTGGTCTCCTATAGTGGTAATGCCAATGCTGTGACTGCAAGGGCTGCCAAAATTTGGAAAAACCCCACTAAGAATTTAAAGATACATAGAGCAGGGCCACAGTAACAAGTTATGACATGTTGCCATTAGAAAGGAGAGGGTCTGCTATACAGTTATAGGGTATGCAGTGAGTCCCACGGCTGACCAATTTTAGGAAAAACAAGACTAAGAATTTAAAGACACATAGAGCAGGGCCACAGTAACAAGAAACGACATTTTCCCATTAGAAAGGAGAGGGTATGCTATACAGTTATAGCGTATGCAGTGAGTCCAATGGGTGACCAATTTTATGAAAAACCCCACTAAGAATTTAAAGACACATAGAGCAGGGCCACAGTAACAAGGACGACATGTTCCCATTAGAAAGGAGAGGGTCTGCTATACAGTTATAGGGTATGCAGTGAGTCCAATGGCAGACCAATTTTAGGAAAAACCCCACTATGAATTTAAAGACACATAGAGCAGGGCCACAGTAACAAGGTGCAACATGTTCCCATTAGAAAGGAGAGGGTCTGCTATACAGTTAAAGGGTATGCAGTGAGTCCAACGGCTGACCAATTTTAGGAAAAACCCTACTAAGAATTTAAAGGCACACAGAGCAGGGCTTCAGTAACAAGTACGACATGTTCCCATTAGAAAGGAGAGGGTCTGCTATACAGTTATAGTGTATTCAGTGAGTCCAACGGCTGACCAATTTTAGGAAAAACCCCGCTAAGAATTTGAGGACACACAGAGCAGGGCCACAGTAACAAGTACGACATGTTCCCATTAGAAAAGAGAGGGTCTGCTATACAGTTATAGGGTATGCAGTGAGTCCAATGGCTGACCAATTTTATGAAAAACCCCTCTAAGAATTTAAAGACACATAGAGCAGGGCCAAAGTAACACGAATGACATGTTCCCATTAGAAAGGAGAGGATCTGCTATACAGTTATAAGGTATGCAGTGAGTCCAACGGCTGACCAATTTTAGGAAAAACCCCACTATGAATTTAAAGACACATAGAGCAGGGCCACAGTAACAAGGTACGACATGTTCACATTAGAAAGGAGAGGGTCTGCTATACAGTTATAGGGTATGCAGTGAGTCAAACGGCTGACCAATTTAGGAAAAACCCTACTAAGAATTTAAAGGCACACAGAGCAGGGCTTCAGTAACAAGTACGACATGTTCCCATTAGAAAGGAGAGGGTCTGCTATACAGTTATAGGGTATGCAGTGAGTCCAACGGCTGACCAATTTTAGGAAAACCCCACAAAGAAATTAAAGACACACAGAGCAGGGCCACAGTAACAAGTGCGACATGTTCCCATTAGAAAGGAGGGGGTCTGCTATACAGTTACAGGGTATGCAGTGAGTCCAACGGCTGATCAGTGTTAGGAAAAACCCCACTAAGAATTTAAAAAAACATGGAACAGGGCCACAGTAACAAGTACGACCTGTTCCCATTAGAAAGGAGAGGGTCTGCTATACAGTTATAGAGTGTGCAGTGAGTCCAACGGCTGACCAATTTTAGGAAAAACCCTACTAAGAATTTAAAGACACACAGAGCAGGGCTTCAGTAACAAGTACGAAATGTTCCCATTAGAATGGATAGGGTCTGCTATACAGTTATAGGGTATGCAGTGAGTCCAACGGCTGACCAATTTTAGGAAAAAAAACACTAAGAATTTAAAGACACGCAGAGCAGGGCCACAGTAACAAGTACGACATGTTCCCATTAAAAAGGAGAGGGTCTGCTACACAGTTATAGGATATGCAGTGAGTCCAACGGCTGACCAATTTTAGGAAAAACCTCACTAAGAATTTAAAGACACATGGAACAGGGCCACAGTAACAATGTACGATATGTTCCCATTAGAAAGGAGAGGGTCTGCTATACAGTTATAGTGTATGCAGTAAGTCCAATGGCTGACCAATTTTAGGAAAACACTATTAAGAATTTAAAGACACACAGAGCAGGGCTACATTAACAAGTACGACATGTTCCCATTAGAATGGAGAGGGTCTGCTATACAGTTATAGGGTATGCAGTGAGTCCAACGGCTGACCAATTTTAGGTAAAAACCCCACTAAGAATATAAAGACACACAGAGCAGGGACACAGTATCAAGTACGACATATTCCCATTAGAAAGGAGAGGGTCTGCTATACAGTTACAGGGTATGCAGTGAGTCCAACAGCTGACCAATTTTAGGAAAAACCCCACTAAGAATTTAAAGACACATGGAACAGGGCCACAGTAACAAGTACGACATGTTCCCATTAGAAAGGAGAGGGTCTGCTAAACAGTTATAGGGTGTGCAGTGAGTCCAACGGCTGACCAATTTTAGGAAAAACCCCACTAAGAATATAAACACTCACAGAGCAGGGCCACAGTAACAAGTACGACATGTTCCCATTAGAATGGAGAGGGTCTGCTATACAGTTATAGGGTATGCAGTGAGTCCAACGGCTGACCAATTTTAGGAGAAACCTCACTAAGAATTTAAAGACACATGGAACAGGGCCACAGTAACAATGTGCGATATGTTCCCATTAGAAAGGAGAGGGTCTGCTATACAGTTATAGGGTATGCAGTGAGTCCAACGGCTGACCAATTTTAGGAAAAACCCCACTAAGAATTTAAAGACACACAGAGCAGGGCCACAGTAACGACAAATTCCCATTAGAAAGGAGAAAGTCTCCCGCAGTGTTGGCCTATGCAGTGAATGCAAGGGCTGCCAAAAATTTGGAGGCACTTCAATGCCCCTTGGAAAAGACGTTGAGGAGGGTCTCATAAAAAAATGTTCCCATTAGAAAGAAGCGGGCCTCCAACACTTGTAATGCCCATTCACTAAGTGCATGGGCTGACAAACATTTACCCCTGGGGGGTATACATGAACATACTGTCTAAAAAAAATTTTTTACGGGCATCATAAACACTCTTTAAAAAATTATGTGGGTGTTGCATCACGGACCACGGTCACCCTGGTGATATGGCGGTGGAGGATGAGGAGAAGGAGGAGGACAAGAGCAAATAGACAAAATTAGGAAGAATCTATTCATGTGTGGGTCTGAAAAGGTGCATGTGAATACACGTCCCAAGAAAAGACACTGGATTTGAGTTTATGTTACGCTGCTATCATTCAGTGGTGTTGAGAAGTCTGGCCCAATCCAGCCCTTGTTCATTTTTATAAGAGTCATCCTGTCAGCATTTTCAGTTGACAGGCGGAGGTGCTTATCAGTTATAATTCCACCAGCGGCACTAAAAACATGCCCTGATAAAACGCTGGTGGCAGGGCAGGCCAGAACCTCCAAGGCATAGAGAGCCAGTTCATTCCACGTATCCAGCTTGGATACCCAATAATTATAAGGCACAGAGGAATCACGGAGGATGTTGGTACGGTCGACAAGGTACTCCCTCAGCATCTTCCCAAACTTTGCACTCCTATTGAGAGTACCCCGCGCCTCAGGGCCTGTGCGATGGGAGGGTCTGAGAAAACTCTCCCATAACTTTGACAGTGTTCCCCTGCCTATGCTGGATTGAAGATGTGTCTCTCTTGCCTGTACTTCTTGGTTGTTTTTACGAACTGTGACCTCTGCCACCAGCGTTTTCAGATGGGAATTTTTTTAATAGTTCCGCAGCAAGGGCCTTCTGGTACTGCCCCATTTTTGTAGACCTGTCCGCCTCAGGAATAAGAGATATAAAGTTCTCATTGTAGCGTCGGTCTAGAAGTGTCACCAACCAGTAATGACTGTCACCAAAAATTTTGAGAACGCGAGGGTCATGGGAAAGGTAGCATAACATAAACTCAGCCATGCGTGCCAGACTACTAACAGGCAAGACTTCCGTGTCCTCACCAAGAGGATGACTGACCATGCTCTCCTCCTCCTCCACCTCCTCTCTGTCCTTTGGCCATCCACGCTGAACAGACGGTATGACAATTGTACAGGTAGTACCGTCTATAGTGCATGAAACTAGTTCTTGTCCTTCCTCCTCCTCTTCTTCCTCATTGTCACCCAAAGCACGTTGGGATGAGATGAGGCTTGGCTGTGTGTAATCACCCTGTATGATTCCTTGCTCCATTTCATCATGTTCTGCCTGCAATGCATCCTCTTTGATTGTGAGCAGAGAGCGTTTCAGAAGACAGAGAAGCGGGATGGTGACACTAATTGTAGCGTCATCGCCGCTCACCATCTTTGTGGAGTCCTCTAAGTTTGGGAGGATGGTACATAAGTCTGACATCCATGTCCACTCCTGAGGTCTTATGTGTGGAGTCTGAACTGAATACCGATGGCCTTGTTGATGCTGGTACTCATCAACTGCCCTTTTCTGCTCACAAATGCTTCCCAACATTTGCAGTGTAGAGTTCCAACGCGTGGGGACATAACACACCAGTCTGTGAGCTGGAGGCTGCAAATGCTGCTGAAACACTGCAAGGGCGGCGGAAGCTGTAGCTGACTTTCTAAAATGGGCACACAGGAGGCGTACTTTAACAAGCAGATCCGGCAGCTCCGGGAAAGATTTTAGAAACCGTTGAACCACAAGGTTAAGCACATGGGCCAGGCATTGTACATGTGTGAGCTCTCCTCACCTCAGAGCCGCCACCAGGTTCCGGCCATTGTCACACACGACTATGCCTGGCTGTAGGTTCAGTGCTGTGAGCCACAGATCTGCCTGCTTTTTCGGAGCTGTCCACAACTCTACAGCATTGTGCGTTTTTTTACCTAAGCATATTAGATTCAGCACAGCCTGTTGCCGCTTGGCCGATGCTGTGCTGCAGTGCTTCCAGCTTGTGACTGATGTGGTCATTTCGGAGATGGAGGCTGAAGAGGAGGAGGAGGCTGAGGAGGATGAGGTGCAGGAGCTGTAGACCATGGGGGCAACCCTGATTAACCTAGGGCCCGCAATCCTTGGCATTGGGAGGATGTGTTCCGTCCCAAGGTCCGACTGGGTCCCGGCTTCCACTGTGTTAACCCAGTGTGCCGTCAGCAAGATGTACCGTCCCTGCCCACAAACACTTGTCCACGTGTCCGTGATTAGGTGGACTTTACCGGTAACTGCGTTGTTGAGAGCACGGCTAATGTTTTGAGACACGGGCTTGTGTGATGCGGGGACTGCACACCGAGAGAAATAATGGCGGCTAGGGACCGAGCAACGGCTGCCGCCATCAGGTTGCTGAATGCTTCCATCTCTACGAGCCAAAAAGGCAACATTTCGAGCACAAGCAGTCGTGAAATGTGAGAATTTAGTAGTGTGGCCTGTGGGGCATTGGCTGCATATTTGCGCTTGCGTTCCAAGGACTGGGGTATGGACAACTGAACGCTGTGCTGGGACAAGGACATGGACGTGCTTCCTGATTTTGATACTTGAGAGTGTGCAACGACAGGTGCAAGGCAGGAGGCGTCTTCACATACACTATGGATAGGGGTTGGCTTGCATGCACAACAGCGGAAGAAGCAATGGTGCCACAAGCAGACACTGTTCCTGGAACCTGGGGTTCTGCCCACAAAGTCGGGTGCTTTGCTGCCATGTGCCTGATCATGCTGGTGGTGGTTAGGCTGGTCGTTTTGCCAGCCCTTCTGATGCTGGCCTGGCAAATGGTTCAAATGGCCTTTTTGGGGTTATTGGCAGAGTCTTTAAAAAACAACCAGACTTGGGAAGACCTAACAGTTGTACTGGTAACTTCCTTCGTGTTGGTGTTACGGGGAACGGTTGCCTGCCTTCTGTCTACAGCCACCACACTGCTTCCTGCCTGTTGGGGTGCTCTGCCTCCCTCCCCCTGTGTGCTGCTGTCTTCGCTCTGCATGTGCTCCTGCCAGGTTGCGTCAGTTACTGTATCATCCACCACCTCGTCTTCCACTTTTGCACCCTGGTCCTCCTTCTGACTTTCTGGCAATTGTGTTTCATCATCGCCCACCTCTTGTGACACTTTCCCACTGTCGCCTTCGTGTGACTGTGGCTGCTCAAATATTTGGGCATCGCTACACGCGTTCTCCTCTTGCCCTGCTTCAAGTGGACCGGGCGAGAGGCCAAAATCTATAAATGGAAAAGTGAACAGCTCTTCAGAGTGTCCAAGTGTGGGATCAGTTGTCTCTGGGTACTCGGCATGGTGGAAGGAAGGAGGATCAGGGTGAGGAATATGCGGTCCAGACTCACGGCTACTGAGACTTGACCATGTGGAAGACAGGGTGGTGGTGGTGGCTAAGTGACTGGAAGTATTATCCGCTATCCAACCAACAACCTTTTGACACTGCTCTGGGTTCAATTATGGTGTGCTGCAGTCCCCTAGAAATTGGGACAGGAAGGTCAGGCGAGAAGTTGTGGGTGTTTGTTGTGGCACAATTTCGGCTTGCCCACAGCCTTGTCCTCGGCCTTTGCATGCACCATTACCATCACATCCAGTTCCCCGTCCCTTGCCTCGTGCCTTGCCCATTTTAAATGGAGGACAGTATCTTCCACTCTCACTACAAATGACTGAATATGGAGCGAACTTATATGTGATCTGTGTGATAGAGAAAACATAGTTTTAAATGGCCTGTAGGTAAGTTGTTTGAACAGCAAACTGCAGTGAATTGCTTCAATGACACACTAAAGGAAACTTTTAATGGAGGCCAGAAATGGCAGTATTTTCTGACAAATTATATGTGATCCGTTTGATGGAGAAAACATAGTTTTTAATACCTGGCCTGTAGGTAAGTAGATTGAACAGCAAACTGCGGTGAATTGCTTCAATGACACACTAAAGGAAATTTTTAATGGAGGCCAGAAATGGCAGTATTTTCTGACAACGTATATGTGATCCGTTTGACGGAGAAAACACAGTTTTAAATAGCTGGATTTCTAGCGCTCTAATATGGAAAGGACCTGGCTGTATTCTGCAGTGCCAACAAGCAAATGGCGCAGAAAAAATGGTGTTCTCTGGATTGCTTTTTAAGCAAATAATGAGGATTAAGATCCAAATAAAAGTATTCCTGGCCCCTCAGACCTGGGCCTTTGTATAGAAATATCTAACAGCAGCAGAAGGCAGAATTGGAATGGAGCCTTTTGTGCTATATGCGCTGCAATCTGCTTTATACACTGCCTACCTATACACCCTGCTTGCCTGATATCTCTGCAGATGGATTAGTCCTCATAAGGACTGTTTGTTAAGATGGAATTGTGTAATGTATGGTTTTTCGACCCTACACTACCTAGTACACAAGCAAATCTGTCCCTGATGCAGCAGCACCTCTCCCAAAACAAGCAAATGGCGCAGAAAAACGGTGTTCTCTGGATTGCTTTTTAAGAAAATAATGAGGATTAAGATTCAAAGAAAAGTATTCCTGGCCCCTGAGACCTGGGCCTTTGTATAGAAATATCTAACAGCAGCAGAAGACAGAATTGGAATAGAGCCTCTTGTGCTATATGCACTGCAGTCTGCTATATACTCCGCCTGCCTATACACCCTGCCTGCCTGATATCTCTGCAGATAAATTAGTCCTTAGAAGGACTGTTTGTTAAGATGGATATGTGTCATGTATGGTTTTTCTCCCTACACTACCTAATACACGATCAAACCTCTCCCTGACACAGCAGTAGCTCTCCCTACACTGTCTGATCCGGAGTGACTGTGACGAGCATGGCGGTGCCAGGTCTGATATAGACCTGATGACGCTGTGCGGCCAGCCAATCACTGTAATGCCCACAACCAACATGGCTACGGCATTACAGTGCATGGCAGGCAATCCCTGCATGTTCATTGGCTCTCTAAAGAGTGCCAAACATGCAGGGAGGGGACCCGAGTTCCCGCCAGAGCAACCCGGAAATACTCGGCAGTGAGATGCTCCGGCGAGCACCGAGCAGTAGCGAGCATGCTCTCTCATCACTAGTCTTGAGCGCAAGTGCTCGCTACTTGAGTTTGCATCGGGTACTCTGGTATGCACCATATATCACGGATACTTGAATGACATGCTCGAGTCCCTGCCCCGCATGTTTCATGGTTGTTAGACACCCAAAAAAAACATGCGGGGTTCGTTCGTGCATGGCAGGCAATCTATGCAACTTTTTTTTGGCCACGAAGCATATGGGGCGGAGACTCGAACATGTCACTCGAGCACTCGTGATATTCGGTATATACCTGAGCACCCGATGCAAACTCAAGTAACGAGCACATGAGCTCAACACTGGTCGCCATATCGTCATCACTTTTTTTATTTACTTTTGAAAAAATCCCAACCCTAGCACAAACCAAACACTAGTACAACTCTACCCCTAACCCTAGCACAACCCTAACCCTAGTACAACCCTAACCCTAGCACAACCCTAACCATAGCACAACCCTACACCTAGCTCAACCCTAAACCCAGCTCAACCCTAACCCTACAGTTTATTTTTTACGTCGTTCCTAATGAGGTATAAGTGATTAGACGACTTTATTCTTCGGGTCGGTGCGATTACAGCAATGACAGATTCATATCAGGTTTTTTATGACTGACAGCTGTCACATACTAAAAGACAATTTTTTTTTGCAAAGACTAGTTTTTGCATTGCCATATTTTGAGAGCAATAATTTTTCCATATTTTGGTCATGTGATGGATTGTTTTTTTGCGGGACAAGTTGATGGTTTTATTGGTACCATTTTTGGGCATGTGACATTTTTGATCGCTTTCTATTCCGATTTTTGGAAGGCAGAATAAATAAAAAACAACAATTCAGGAACTGTTTTTTTTTTATGTTTTTGTTTATGCCTTTCCGCGTGTGGCAAAATTTATAAGGCAGCATTATTCTTCGGGTCAGTATGTTTACAGCGGTACCACATTTATAACTTTTTTTATGTTTTGGCGCTTTTACACAATAAAAACTATTTTATAGAAAAAAATATTTTTTTGTATCGCTTTATTCTGTGAGCTATAACTTTTTTATTTTTCGGCTGATGGAGCAGTATGGCGGATTGTTTTTTGCAGGACAAGATGACATTTTCAGCGGCACCATTTTTATTTCCATTTGTTTTTTTTATCGCGATTTATAGCATTTTTTATTTGGCGGTATGATGATAAACCATCGTAGCATCGTTTTTTGCTTTGTTTTTTTAATTTTTTTTTACCGCGTTCACTAAAGGGGTTAACTAGTGGGACAGTTTTATAGGACAGGTAGTTCCAGACAAGGCGATACTAAATATGTGTACTTTTTTTTTTTTTTATAATAATATTTATTTATGGGTACAGAATATTTTTATTTTTGGGGGATTATTTTTTTCCTTTTTTTTACATTTTTACAATTTTTTTTAATTTTTTTTTTCACTTTCTGACACTTTTTTATTTGTACACTATGTCCCACTATGGGACTGTCATTTTTTGCCTTCTGATTGCTTATAGAGCATATAGATGCAGCAGCATCTCTATGCTATATACAGCCTGTCAGCGCTGCATACATAAGTTACTTTGGTCACGCACTGCGCATAACCAAAGTAACTTCTTTCCTTCTGGTGACCTGGAAGTCATCATGATGACATTGGGTCACCATGACAACATCCAGGACCCGGCACAGACATCGCGGGATACCGGAAAGGAGGTAAGTATCGGTGCTTACCTCACCTTGCTCCTGGAATGCTGCTATCAACTTCGATCGCAGAATTTCAGGGGTTAATGTGCCAGCAGCAGTGCTTGACTGCTCCTGGAACATAGCACAGCTACCTCCGGGTGTCACAGCTGACACCCGGCGGTGATCACATCGGCGCGATCGTAGCACGCGTAATAGTACGTAGCTGGCCCAATAGGCCCAGGGTGCAGCTACATACTATTACTAACCTTGTCGTAAAGGGGTTAAGAATAGTAAGGGCCGCCTGATGGCCCAGTAAAAATAGGCTTTGCGACTTTCAGAGTCCCTCCTTCATAAATGAAACAGGATGTGTCTGATCATGTCTCACACACCTCATGGCCAGATAAGGTAGTAAAATGTTAAAATGACATCTACTGGTGAATGTATTTTTCACCATTGAAAGCAATGCAAAAGTGCAAAAATGCATAAAAAACGCTACATGTGAACATGCCATTTTTTTGTTTTTGTTTTTGCCTTATATACAAGTCATTACCCTGGAAAGAATGTTCCTTAACGTTTTTTTCCAGAAAAATCCATTTTGGCTTCATTTTTTATTGCATTTTTATCCATTTTGGCTTAATGTTTTATTGCGAGCCAATAAAAGTGGCGTAATACACTGACAACATTGTTCACAGCAGTGACCTGGGAGTCAGAGATGCTTCCAGGAGTCATCTCCATTCTGTTCCCATATCATTTCAGCACTGTTCCCAATTTGGGCAATTTTTAGGCCCCCTGCATACCTCTGGGGGGGCTCAACGGAAAAACGCTCGAGTTTCCTATTGACTTACATTGGGCTTGTTGCTCGGGTCGAGCACCCGAGCATTAAGATTTGCTTGACTTGAGCAACAAGCACCCGAGCATTTTAGTGCTCGCTCATCACTAATAATTATTAAATGTCAGAAATACAATACGATACGCTTTATCGATCCCGTGGGAAACTACAGTGTCACAGCTGCAGAGCATAAATATCAATTACATTGAAACAGTTGAATTTTGCAGGTATATTCTCATACATTCCTATTCATTACTAGAGATGAGTGAATATTTCAATATTCCATTTGGATTACGATTGCTGTTTTTGCAATATTTTCCAATTTATTCGTCGAATATTTGCCGAACATTACCAAACACCATTGTATTCAATGGGAGGCAAAACCAAACGCATACGCAACAACTTCAAAGAGTCCCAAAAGCTGCCAAAACAGATCACATTAGGAGCAGACACCAGGAAAGTGGCCTCAAATAACCCACAGTACAAATTTTTATAATGGCACAGCAGCAATCAGCCATGGGCCATACATGAGGTATCAGGGTCTGGGCCAGCATTTACAGCTTTGAATTGAACTTAAAATTAATACGAGGTGGGTGAGGGATCGGTGTAGGTCTGCTGTGATGGGAGCCCTGATACCACATGCAACAGCTCAACCTGCTTTTACGTTTAGCCAAACTCAGATGGCTAAAAAATCATCTTCTTAGATTGGTACAAAAATTTAAGGATAGTAACACGGGTAGTTGATTGAAAGTAAGTGGAGGGCCTACTGGTCTGGGAAGCCTACTGCTACAGGCAACACACATGATGGAGACCCAACCAGGAATCTCCTCATTTCCAAACATGAAGGGCTGACACCACTAAAGTGGCATCAATTTCACCGGAGTAGAGAAATGGTAGAATTAGGACCGACACCTCTTCCACTACAGCCAACCCAGCAGATGGAGACCCAATCAGGAGTCTCCACATTTCCAAAAATTAAGGCCTGAAACCACCGAAGTGGCATCAGTTTCATTAGAGTAGAAATATTATATTGGAGACTGACACCTCTTCCACTACAGCCAACCCAGCAGATGGAGACCCAATCAGGAGTGTTCACATTTCCAAAAATTACTGTTAACATCTGCAGCAGCAGCAACAACAGGCATAGAAGTCACGCTAAAGATATCACAGACTGCAAATACGCGAGATTAATGCACGATACAAAAAACTAGAACATCACTTATTCTGCACAGTTTGTAATTGGGATGCAAAAATCCTTGGAGATCCATGACTTGTTCATCTTGATGAAAGTTAGGTTGTCTACACTTTCAGGGGACAACCGACTGTGCTTATCCATCAGGACACCACCAGCAGCGCTGAAGACACGTTCTGAGAGAACAATGGCTGCTGGGCATGATAAAATTTCTAAGGTGTGACAGGCGAGCTCAGGCCACTCATCCATTTTTGAAGACCAAAATGTAAAAGGGTCTTCCCTGATAATATTTATATTGAGCTCTAGTCACTCCTGCACCATCATCTCCAGTAGTTCACCACATTTCAGACTTGTACTCTGTTGTGCTGGTGCACCAGCTGGTGTAAAAATTGTGTTAAAGGACTAACAGAAATATCTTTTGCCAATTATACTGCTGCTGCTTTTGCTGGTAATGTTTTGGCGTTGATGAATTCACGTGTCGGAGGTTGAAGGTCTACAGCTGCGATGCAAACTGTGTGCCTCACTGCTGTCTTGGGGAAAACCTCTCTTAAGGTTGTGTAAAATGGTATTTCAATACTCCAGCATTTGCAGGTCCATTTCCAGGGCGGGAATCATCTATCAAAATTTACTCTTAAAAGGTGGATCTAACAGAGTGACAATTCAGTAGTCAGCACTATTTTGAATCATAACTATACTGGGATCCTATTGCAGCAAGAAGGCACTCATATGTTGGGCTCTTCCATGAGGTCCAAGACCATGCTGTGTTGGTGGCTGGGTAACACTGATGCTTGTTTCCTCCATCCTCCCCCACCAACCACGATCAACAGAGAGAGGATGATTATTCTGTTCATCTTCTGACTTGTGCAGGGAGCAGAGGTGCTTAATCTGTGCCCACTCCATAATCATGATATGCCCCACATCCGTACTGCGTTGGCCCAGGCTATACGACATGACATACTGTGTGAGGGCTCGTTGCTGCTGCCACAGTAACTGCAATATGTGCAGAGTGGAATTCCACCGTGTCGGCACATTGCATATCAATCTGTTAACTCGCATGGATAAAGACCTCTGTATCGATGCAAGTCGATGACCTGAGGGGTGCGAACGGCGGAAGTAAGCACACAGCTTCCATGCTTTCTGCAGCAACTCATCTAGGACAGGATAGTGGCGGAGAAATAGCTGTACCACCAGGTTCAGGATGTGAGCCACAAGGTGACATATGGCGTACTGCATCACGTTTGTCACATAAAAAAATATTTTTATTTTACTCTTGTTAGCAACTGAAAAAAATTTTTTTTTACTCTGAACACAGCTGAATTTCACCTCCACAAAATGACAAGGTGACATGTGATGTACTGTATCATGTTTGTCACAGAAAAAAAAATATATTCTTGTTAGCAACTGAAAATAGTTTTCTGCACACAGCTGAATTTCATCTCCACAAAATGACAAAGTGACGCATGGCATACTGCATTATGTTTGTCACAGAAAAAAAATTTTTTTTTACTCTTGTTAGCAACTGATAAAAATAGTTTTTTTTACTTGCACACAGCTGAATTTCACCGCCACAAAATGACAAGGTGACATATGGCATACTGTATCACATTTGTCACAGAAAAAATATGTTTTTACTCTGCATGAGCTCTGCATACAGCTGAATTTTACCGCCACAAAATGACAAAGGGGCCTATGGCTTGCTGTATCACATTAGCAACTGAAAAAAAAATAGATTTTTAAAGGTGTACTCGTGCATAGAGCACAATAGAAGCAGTGCACAACAGACTTCAATGAAATGTGCCCCACTGTCTTTGTTTGGACCTCACTAATGGCACAAGAAAAAAAATCTACTAGGAGGTCAATTTCACAGCTACAGAGGACACTAGCTACCTAAACTATCTGAATTAGAAGCAACCGCCTAGCTAACTAGCTAAAATCTCTCAGTATCCATGAGCAGCATCAGGAGAATCCTCTCTGTGCTGTTATACTCACAAAATGGGGCTAAAACAACATGTCCGCTCTTTAAATAGAGAGGACATGTGATTTCAGCAGCCAGTGGCACAAGCCTTGGTTTCTGGACATTGTGGATGGTTCCTGCACCCTGAATGGCTAGAGGTAATTTGTACATATATAGTTTGGAAAAAAAAAAAGATTAAAAGCACACCGCTACTCTGAGCTCCTCTGAGCTCTTCCCTGTCCCTCATCAAACAAGTCCCCAGGCTCATCATACACCACCACTATTCTAGCTAAACTGATAAAAATACTTTAGTTGCAACGTAATAATTTCCAGCACTTTTACCAAATTTTACCGATTTTTGCCGATTTTAAGAAAAAATGCTTGTGTTTCCGATCACGAATTCGAATTTGAAATCGGCGATCGTTTTTTGAACATATTCGCTCATCACTATTGCTTATTAGTGATGACCAAACGTGCTCGCCACTGCTCGGTACTCGCCCGAGCATCACGGTGCTCGACAAGCTTGGCGCTTGGTGAGCATTTCTGGATTGCTCAGGCGGAAACTCGGGTCCCCTCCCTGCATGTTTGGCACTCTTCAGAGAGCCAATGAACATGCAGGGATTGCCTGCCATGCACTGTAATGCTGTTGTTATGTTCTGCTACCAGAGCTAAGGAAAGAGAGGAGATCTGTCCCTATTATAGGACTCAGCTGAATCCCTACAATGTAACAGGGAACCTGATCCTGCGATCAGACCTGCTAAAGTCCTAAGCTAGTCTGTACGAAGACCTATAGATGTGGGGGAGGAATCCCTACAAGTACTAAGGACTGGGAGGAATATGGGACACCTCCTAACAGAAATAGTAGCAGACAGACGAACAAACAAAATATAAAGAACATAGAGGTCCGTAGACCAAGCAAACTAACAGAGCAAGACACAGAGCACAGGCTAGCTAGAAAGTAGATATACAATGAAGTCCAGCAAAGCCAGAAGGGCGGAGCAGGATTAAATAGGCCAACAAGGTCATGTGACCAGCAAAGGAAAAAAAACCTAACAGCAAGGTTCTAACAGTACCCCCCCTTCTAAGAGGATCCTCCGGATCCGCTAGGACCAGGCTTATCAGGAAATCTCCTGTGAAACGCTCTGATAAGTCTGGACGCGGAAACATCATCTGACCTCACCCAAGAGTTATCCTCGGGTCCGAAACCTTTCCAGGCCACAAGATACTGCAAACTACCTCTATACCGTCTAGAGTCAAGGATGCGAGAAATTTCATATTCCCCGTCCTCCACCACCGGAGGAACAGAGGCAGAGGCGTCACCATCCGACACAACAGCTTTTTTTAACAGAGAGACATGAAAGACCGGATTAATTCTCCAGGAGGTAGGAACCTCCAACCTAACAGCAGATTGGTTGACAACCTGAAGCACCTTAAAGGGCCCTACAAACTTGGGACCCAATTTCTTAGAATGAATCCTCAACCGCAGATTCCTAGAGGACAACCAAACCATGTCACCAACAGCGAACAAAACCTCCTGTCGTTTCCTATCAAAGTAGTCTTTAGATTTTCTGTTGGCCTCCTGAAGATTACCACGCACATCCGTCCAAACTCTTTCCAAATCACCGGAAAAATTCTCCTCCTCAGGCACGGCAGATCCCAACTTGGAGAACGACCCAAACGACGGATGTCTCCCAGAACAACAAAAAAAAGGCGAACAACCAGCAGAAGAAGATGTATGATTGTTCAGAGCAAATTCGGCAAGTGGCAGAAACTCAGACCACCCCTCTTGATTGTCTGCCACAAAACAACGCAAGAACTGCTCAACATCCTGGTTTTTCCTTTCTGTCTGGCCATTAGATTCAGGATGATATCCGGACGAAAACGACAAATGAATTCCCAACCTGTCACAAAAGGCACGCCAAAAACGAGCCACGAACTGAGGACCCCTATCAGAAACAATGTCAGTAGGAACGCCATGAAGTCTGACAATTTCCTTGACAAAGGCCTTAGCGAGAGTTTTAGCGCAGGGCAGTTTGATGAAGGGAACCAAGTGACACATCTTGCTAAAACGGTCCACGACCACCCAGATGACAGTAAAACCCTCAGAGGGGGGAAGGTCAGTTATAAAGTCCATAGCCAAATGTGTCCAAGGAGCACTGGGGACCTCCAAAGGACAAAGCAACCCCGCAGCAGGAGTATGTGAGGACTTAGATCTAGCACATACAGTACATTGGCGTACCCACTTAATGACTTCCTTCTGCCATCCAGGCCACCAAAAACTGCGACCCACCAGTCTCTTGGTCTCAGAGATTCCGGGATGACCTGCCAACCGAGATTCGTGACACTCAACAAACAAATCTCTCCTAAAGGTCCCAGGCACAAACAACCTCCCATGAGGAGTGTTAGATGGGGCATTCTCCTGAGCTTTAAGAATCTCATCTTCCAAAACGGAGTCTAAAGCAGCTATCACAACACCTTCTTGTAAAATGTTTTCCTCTTTCTCAGCACCGACTATGGGAGAAAAACTGCGAGACAAGGCATCCGCCTTAACATTCTTAGTACCAGGGATGTAAGTAACGGAGAAATTAAACCGCGAGAAAAACAGTGCCCACCTAGCCTGACGGGCATTCAGGCGCTTGGCAGCGTCAAGATATATCAGATTTTTATGATCCGTAAGAACCTGAACGGGAAATTCCGCACCTTCCAAGAAGTGGCGCCAGTGTTCAAATGCGAGTTTAATAGCCAATAATTCCCGATTACCAATATCGTAATTCAATTCAGTCTCCGAAAATTTTTTTGAAAAAAAGGCACAGGGATGTAATCCATCCCCGTTATCCTGAGACAATACTGCGCCAACCCCCACAGAGGAAGCATCAACCTCAACCAAAAACGGCCTAGTAACATCAGGCTGCATAAGGATGGGAGCAGAGGTGAACCTCTCCTTGAGATACACAAAAGCTTCAATGGCCTCAGAAGACCACTGAACCGCATCAGCACCTTTCCTGGTGAGATCAGTCAGAGGTTTGACAATACTAGAAAAATTTTTTATGAATTTTCTATAGTAATTGGCGAAACCCAAAAACCTCTGTATCGATTTCAAACCAATAGGCCTAGGCCATTCCTGCACAGCCTGAACCTTAACCGGATCCATCTCAAAACCTTTGCTGGAGATAATGTAGCCCAAAAAACTAATTCTCTGTACAGCGAACTCACATTTCTCCAGCTTAGCAAAAAGCGAATTGTCCATTAATAACTGTAATACCTCACGCACGCTCCGCCAATGAGACTCCAGATCTGGCGAATAAATCAAAATGTCATCCAAATACACAACCACATTTTTACCGATCAAAGGTCTAAGGATGTCATTAATCAGATTCTGAAAAAATGCAGGAGCATTAGTAAGACCAAAAGGCATAACCAGATTCTCAAAATGACCCACAGGAGTGTTAAAAGCAGTCTTCCATTCATCACCCTCCTTCATGCGCAACAGATTGTATGCCCCCTTAAGGTCAATTTTAGAGAACCACTTGGCCCCCAATAACTGGTTAAACAGATCAGGAATCAATGGCAGTGGGTAAGGATTGCGTACCGTAATTTTGTTAATCTCACGAAAATCCAGACAAGGACGTAAACCGCCGTCCTTTTTTTTTACAAAAAAAAATCCAACCGCCACAGGAGACTTAGAGGGCCTAATGTGACCGGCGGCCAAACTTGTCTGTATGTATTCCTCCAAAGCCTTCCTCTCAGGAATAGTAAGGTTAAATAAACGACTTTTAGGAAGAGTCGCTCCAGGGACAAATTCAATAGAACAATCATAGTCTCTATGGGGAGGCAAAACCTGCGAATCTTTCTCAGAAAAAACTCTCCAAAAATCCTGAATAGGAACAGGTAATTCTCCCCTATCCAAAGCTGCAATACGCCCGTTACAACACTTGTCATAACATTTATGGCTCCAGGATTTAATTTCACTGGTAGACCAATCCAGTACAGGATTGTGAAATTTTAACCAGGGCAAACCCAATATTACTGGAGAAGGCAAGTTATTCAACACTACCAAATCCAATTTCTCATGGTGAACACCATTAATAGTGAGAGGAAATTCACAGACCTTGAGAGTAATATTCTTCAAAGGGGAACCATCCACAGAAACCACAGCAATGGGGGATGATAAAGGTTCAGGTTTTAAATTGAGTTTTTCCACGAATCCCCCATCAATTACATTCAGTGTAGACCCGCAATCAACAAACACCCGAAATTCCATTAATTTTTCCTGAGCAATCGTGGAAGCAGCTAAAAATACACCCTTGGAATTTAAACAGGCAATACGGGCGTGACTGACCATTTTTTTTTCTTTCTTCATACGAAGCTCACAGCCTTTAATCAAATGACCAGATTTTCCGCAATAGAAACACAAGCCTTTCGAAAAACGACGGTCTTTTTCTTGAGAGCGAGGTGCCACCGATCCAATCTCCATCGGTTCACCACTGTTAGTACACACATTCTCATAACCAGAAACTGACATAGCAGAGGATTTGCTCTCATTAACCCTAGCACGCAGTCTTCTATCCACCCGTATAGCTAATTGCATAGCCTGTTGCAAATCCTCAGGTGTAGGATAAGCAATTAGCAGGTCTTTAACCCTTTCACTGAGCCCAGCAAGAAATAGACTTTTCAGAGCAGAATCGTTCCACCCTGTTTGAGTGGACCAACGACGAAAATGTGTACAATATTTTTCGACATTACCTGATCCTTGTTTTAAACGTCTCAACTCAGTCTCAGCTGATGCGACACGGTCAGGATCATCATATAATAGTCCTAAAGCAGAAAAAAAACTATCCACTGATCTGAAGCATGTATCACTAGGTTGCAAAGAAAAGGCCCACTCCTGAGGCTCTTTGCGCAAAAGTGACATTATGAACCCTACGCGCTGGGATTCATCCCCAGAGGACTTGGGTCTCAAACGAAAATACAATAAACAAGCATTTTTAAATGAAAAAAATTCTCGATGTTCACCAAAAAATAAATCCGGCAAACATACCTTAGGCTCCAAGAAATGTGCTCCAGAACAGTTACTCACGTGCTGACGGAGCTCGGCCACTTCCAGAGAGAGTCCCTGCAGGTGTTTAGCCAAATCCTGAACCGACACCATGATGGAACAAAAAAAATCTTTCCTTAGAGAATTTGCTGGCTGGACTTACTGTTATGTTCTGCTACCAGAGCTAAGGAAAGAGAATAGATCTGTCCCTACTATAGGACTCAGCTGAATCCCTACGATGTAACAGGGAACCTGATCCTGCGATCAGACCTGCTAAAGTCCTAAGCTAGTCTGTACGAAGACCTATAGATGTGGGGGAGGAATCCCTACAAGTACTAAGGACTGGGAGGAATATGGGACACCTCCTAACAGAAATAGTAGCAGACAGACGAACAAACAAAATATAAAGAACATAGAGGTCCGTAGACCAAGCAAACTAACAGAGCAAGACACAGAGCACAGGCTAGCTAGAAAGTAGATATACAATGAAGTCCAGCAAAGCCAGAAGGGCGGAGCAGGATTAAATAGGCCAACAAGGTCATGTGACCAGCAAAGGAAAAAAAAACCTAACAGCAAGGTTCTAACAGCTGTAGCCAAGTTGGTTGTGGGCATTACAGTGATTGGCTGGCCGTACAGCATCATCAGGTCTATATAAGACCTGGCGCCACTATGCTCGTCACAGTGTACCCCGGAATCAGGCAGAGTAGGGAGAGGTGCTGCTGCATCAGGGAGAAATTTGCTTCTTTATAGTTAGTATAGGTATTCCACAACATATATATCCAACTGAACTAACAGTACTTCTGAGGACAAATCCAGCTGCATATATTCAGTGATGATAGCAGGAGTTAGGCAGGCAGGCAGTTTATGTGGCAGACTGCAGTGCATGATACAGCACAAGAGGGTCCATTGAACATCTTGTTAGTATAGGTATTCCACAACATATATATATATATATATATATATATATATATATATATCCATCTGAACTAACAGTCCTTCTGAGGACTAATCCAGCTGCATATAATCAGTGCTAAGCAGAAGTTAGGCAGGCAGGCAGTGTATGTGGAAGACTGCAGTGCATATAGCGCAAGAGGGTCCACTGAACGTCCTGTCTGCTGCTGCTGTAATAATTACAGATATTTGTAGACATAGCCCCAGATAATCAAATTTTTTTTATCTTAATCCTGGTTATTTATTTAAAAAGCAATCCAGAGTGCACCAATTTTCTGCTTCATTTGCTTGTTTTCACTGCAGAATAAAGCCAGATCTGTTCCATATTTCAGCGATAAAAATCCAGAAATTTAAACTGAATGTGGAAAATATTGGCCTCCTTTTCCATTCTGTAGCAGTGAAGAATAATATTAGTAAATTACATGCCTGCTGTTTAAAACCGTGGTTCTCTGTCAGACATATCACCTGTAAGACTGTTCCAAAATCAGATATCGCTTCCATTTCTATGCTGTTGCAGTGTGTCGGTCATGTTATTCACACTAGGTGTCTGTGAAGAATAGTATTAGCAAATTACAGGCCTGCTATTTAAAACCGTGGCTCTCCGTCAGACATAACACCTATAAGAGTGACATATATGATATAGCTCCCCAAAGAAGGCTAGACGAAACGCACGTCGGGACAACAGGCGGGCGGTTGCACAGAGCGTATAATCAAGGTAATAACCCTTTTGTTATTCACTTTCTTATTCATTCTTATCCAATTTATTTACATATTTATTGGAAACCCGTGTGTAGAATTGTTTGTGATTGACAGTTATTTATTATCTTTTAAACATGTCAGTCTATACTTACCTATTCCTGTATTACACAGGTGGTACTCAATGTTTCAACACAGTTTTCACTATATGCACATAACATGTGATTTATCTATAAATTAGGTTTTGTTCTTATTCTATAGGCTATTTTACTGGCAATAAAATTGTTTTTATTATTGAACAACCTATTATGGTATGTCATCTTTACATCTTTTATATCACAAAGGTTTTTTAAAAAAATAATTATTTATCAAATGTCTGTGCATGTAAATTAATTTGTTGCCCACTCTTTTCTGTGAAGCACTGTATTTCATGTTTTTTAATTTTTTGACATAATAAAATTCATTTTTATCGTTGAATAATATACTCGTGCAAATTCCACTTTTTTTGGGGATCAAGTCTCTGTGGAAAAAGAGAGTGTGTCATATATACCATCCTCCAAATCTTTGAGGACTCCACCAAGATGGTGATCGGCGATGACGACATAATTAGCATCACCATCCCGCTTCTCTGTCTTCTGAAATGCTCTCTGCTCACAATTAAAGAGGATGCACTGCAGACGGAGCACGATGAGATTGAGCAAGGAACCATACAGGATGATTACACACAGCCCAGCCTCATTTCATCCCAATGTGGATTGGGTGACAATGAGGAAGAGGAGTAGGAAGAACAGGAGCTAGTTTCATGCGCTATAGACGGTACTACCTGCGCAACTGTCATACCGTCTGTTCAGCGTGGATGGCCAGAGGACAGAGAGGAGGAGGAGGAGAGCATGGTCAGTCATCCTCTTGGTGAGGACACGGAAGTCTTGCCTGTTAGCAGTCTGGCATGCATGGCTGAGTTTATGTTACGCTTCCTTTCCCATGACCCTCGCTTTCTAAAAATTTTGGGTGACAGCCATTATTGGTTGGTGACACTTCTAGACCCACGCTACAAGGAGAACTTTCTGTCTCTTATTCCCGCGCAGGGCAGACCTTATAAAATTCTGCAGTATGAGAAGGTCCTTGTTACGGAATTATTTAAAAAATTCCAATCTGAAAACGCTGACGGCAGAGGTCACAGTTCGTTGGACAACCAAGGAGTACAGGCAAGAGAGTCACAAATGCAATCCTGCAGACGCAGTGGAGCACTGTCAAACTTCTGGGACAGTTTTCTCAGACTTTCCCACCATTGCACAGGCCCTGAGGCACAAGGTACTCTCCCAAGGAGAGAAAAGTTTCGGAAAATGCTGAGGGAGTACCTTGCCGGACACATGACATGAACTGGCTCTCTACGCCTTGGAGGTCCTGTCCTGACCTGCCCTGCCGCTGGCATTTTGTTAGAGCAGGTTTTTAGTTCCGCTGGTGGAATTATAACTGATAGGCGCATCTGCCTGTCAACTGAAAAGGCTGACTAATGAACAAGGGCTAGATTGGGCCAGAATTCTGAACATGAATGACACGAATGATAGCAGCATAACATAAACTCAAATCCAATGTGTCTTTTTTTGGGGAGATCTAACTCTATTCCCATGCACCTTTTGTCATCCTCCTTCTCCACAACCTCCTCCTCCACCACCATATCACCACCATATGTACCATATCAACATATTTACATCTCTTGCATGGGACATTGGATTGCCTCCAAATTTTTGTCAGCCGTGTTTTCACTGTATATGCAAACAGTATGGGAGACCCACTTCCTAGTAATGGGAACATTGTTTTCAGGAGGCCCTTCAACCTTTATGTTTCTTGCTAGGGGCATTTGAGTTCCTCCAAATTTTTGGCAGCTGTTGCTTCATTACCTAGGCAAACAGTATGGGAGACAAACTTCCTAATAATGGGAACATTGTTTTCAGGAGGCACTCCAACCACTTCATCTCTTGCAAGGAGCATTGGAGTTCCTCCAAATTTTTGCCACCGTTGCTTCACTGCATAGGCAAACAGTATGAGAGACCCACTTCCTAATAATGGGAACTTTTTTTCAGGAGGCCCTCCGACCTCTACTTCTTTTGCAAGGGGCATTGGAGTGCCTCCAAATTTTTGACAGCCTTTGAAGTCACTGCTTAGGCAAGCAGTATGGGAGACCCTCTTCTTTCTAATGGGAACATGCCATTACTGTGGCCCAGCTCTATGTGTCTTTAAATTGTTCATAGGGTTTTTCCTAAATTTTGGCAGCCGTTGTACTCATTGCATACACTATAACTGAATAGCAGACCCTCTCCTTTCTAATGGGAGCATGTCGTACTTGTTACTGTGGGCCAGCTGTATGTGTCTTTACTTTGTTAGTGGGGTTTTTCCCAAATTTTGGAAGCAGTTGGACTCACTGCATACCCTATAACTCTATAGCAGACACTCTTCTTTCTAATGGGAACATGTCATTACTGTGGCCCAGCTCTATGTGTCTTTAAATTGTTTGTTGTTTTTTTCCAAAATTTTGGCAGCCCTTGCGGTCACAGCATGGGCATTACCACTGTAGGAGACCCGCACCTTTATAATGGGACCATTTTTTTTACTGAGACCCTCCTTTATGTTTCTTCAAAGGGGTATTGGGTAGTGTTGAGCCACCCCCGTAGTGTTCGAGTTCGGTTCGGTTCGTCGAACACCCGTGTGTTCGCCGAACTGTTCGTCGAACTGTTCGTCGAACACCTTCGAACACCGTTAAAACCAATGGCAGGCAAACAAAAACACATAGAAACACATAGAAAACACCTTCAAAGGTGTCCAAAAGCTGACAAACTGCTCAGAAGACACAACTAACACATGGAAAAGTGACAAGTACATATAGTCATGCGAAAAGAAAAGAGGTGGAGGAGTAAAAGGAGGGGGAGACACAGATATAGGCATGTCATGCCCTTCTAAAATCCAAAAAGTGAGAAGCCGAGACGGCCAGTCCGCTCCTGCCCGTGCCACCTCCGTGTCGCCGGGTTTGTGCCAGAGCCGCGGTGAACCCTGACGGCCAGCCCCCCTCTCCCAATACTGGTGCCTGTCCGCTGGTGGGTCGAGAGAGCCCCCCTGTGGTGGAGGCAGCTCTAAGCTTTTTAATTTAAATTGTCCCTCTAATTTAAATGAATACACTTTAAATCCATTTACAAGGATCTATTGGAGGGCAAGTCTCATGCCAGCAGCCGCGTAATTCCAGCTCCAGTAGCGTCCACTAAAGCTGCTGCAGTTAAAAAGCTTTTATAAGGATCGAGCTCGGCTGTCCAGCGCAAGGCATCCTAGTGCCAGTCCCAGCCCCTATGCCTTGGGGTGCCTCCTGATGCTCTTCACTAAGTATCCCGTGGTCCCGAAGCATTTCCTTTGAAAAAATTAAGTGTCCAAACTACAGGTGGTGTAGCTTGCTTAACAGCCGGGATAATCCGCTGACTAGCAGACACTGCTACTAGGCACAAAGTATTTCCTGGGCTAGATGCAGTTAAAAATTTGTAAGTAGATACTCTCGTTGGATGCTGAGAAAGCATTCCATAGAGTCTCCTGGCACGCCATATATGATTCTCTTAAAAAGCTTTGGGTAGGGGTCTAGGGGACCCTTTTATAGCCAAAATCACGGCCCTGTATCACAATACGTCACCTAGGCTGAAGATAAATGGAACTGTAGCACCGAGGGCTCGGTTGCTACAGACATATTGCACCTCACCCAGAGGTGTGATATCTCACTCTCAGAAAAGGATGGAGTGTGGATCAGGACCCGACACCTGCATGCATTACACCACATTGCCGTGGGGCAGGGCGACCAATATGCCCCTGAGATGGGCACGACAGTCCCTGTCCCTGGCTGGAGTGGGGGGAGGGAACACTGAGGAAGGGGAACCCTGCAGTGCAGGAGCAGGGAGGAAGCAGTTGATGGGTGCATTGAGAAGGGAGTATAAAAGGTGGGCACCATCTTAGTTCAGTGCAGAGAAGTCTGAGCAGAAGTGGCAGGGAGCAGGGGCTCTGCATGAGCTCTGCTCCGGAGGCGGGCCTAGTAACAGAGGCCCAGGCCTGCAAGAGGGAGAAGGAAGGAAGAGGAGCGGAGAAGGCTCCAGGATCGAGGAATGAAGGGATCCCAGGGGTGCGGACGGGCGAGTCGCCACCGCACGCCCGAATCCACCTGCGTGGAGGGGTCAGGCCAAAGGGGGAGACCGGTCCCCGAACTAGTGGAGGCAGGAAACGACCCTCAGCTAGAAACCGGAGGCTCTGACATTTTATGTGGCGCAGCCCCTTGCTCCACCCGCTAGGAAGGCACCACATAGGGTCAGGGAAACTGGCGCCAAGTTTACCAAGAGGAGGCCCGAGGCAGCCGGACAGAAGTGTTGGTAAGAAAGGCCAGACAAAGGACACACAAAGGGGGTCCTGTGAAGCGCTCCAAAGTTATCTGGGAGTTGTCTGAGCCCCTCACCTGGTGAGCACAGTACGACGTGGGCAGCCGTTACCTGCAGACGTGGTCTGGATAATAAGAACTGTGAGTAAAGGCCCTGAACTGCATCACTGACTCCGTGTCGTTACTGCTGCTGCCCTGCACCATCACCCCCATCCTCCGCATACACTGCCCTGAGGCTATACTCCTCCCGTGGGGAGTTATGCTACGCTCTGCTGCACCCACAACACCAGCCTTAGCGGTCTGCCCTGTAGCGGCGGTTCACTCTGACCGCAATCCACGGGTGGCGTAGTCAGACATTTAAACATCAAAACCACATAAATAGTTCCGTCACTGGTTTGACCGCCCTGAGCCACGGAACCGGATCGCCGCCACGAAGACTACAACCACCAGCATCCACCAAAAAGGGTCCGGCTCCGGGTGTCCCAAGGCCCAGGGGGTGCGTCAGAACATTTTCATCACCTTTCACAATCACCAATGGGACAAGGCAGGGATGTCCTCTGTCCCCTCTCTTATACATCCTAGTGACGGAGCACCTGCTCTCATCAATTCGCCATAACCCCAATATTAGGTGGATTGAGGTGGGAGGCACCGAGTACAAGTGCTCTCTATTTGCTGATGATGTCCTAGTATATATCACTCAATCACATATATCCATCCCTGCTGTTATGGCTGAAATAGATCACTTTGTTACATGGTAAAATTTTAAAATCAATGCAGCGAAGTCTGAGGCCCTCGATGTCTCCCTCCCTAAATCCATATAGGATTCCATCCAGTCCAACTTTCCCTTTGCCTGGCCCTCACAGGGTATCAAATACTTAGGAATTCCTATTCATAGAGACCTCTCCCATCTATGTTATCTTAATTTTGGGCCCTTTATTGAACAATTCCATACAGACCACGGTTGGCAAGTTAGAACTGTAAGATTCACTACGTGAACCACTGGTGTTTTGTGGAAAAGCACATGTACACCGCGTTCCAAATTATTATGCAAAAAGTGTTTAGGAGTGATAAGGGAAGAATTTGTTTGTTTGTCAGTTAAACTCATTGATGGTGATGTGTGTCAGGGCTCTTTATATCACTGTAAGCAATTGCAGACACCTGTGCTAATTAGTTTGGCAGGTGTGTCCAATGAAAGGCAAGACTACTTAAGAAGGCTCTCTCACATTATTAAGCAGCCTACATTTTCTGCCAAAATGGGAAAGAAAAAGGATGTGTCGGCTGCTGAGAAGCAACAAATTGTGGAGTGTTTAGGTCAAGGCATGACTACAATCAACATTGTGCGATGATCAGGATGAAGTGTCTTGGCAATCAAGAAGTATGTAGCTGATTCACAGTACACACGTGTGCGTGCTGATAAGGGCAAATTGAGGACTCTTTCCTACAGGCAATTACGTCAGGTTGAAACAGCAGCGGCAAAAAAGCCTTGTCATAGCAGCAGACAAGTTTTTGAAGCTGCTTGTGCCTCCAACGTCCCCCGAACAACAAGATGCAGGGTCCTTCAGAGGTTTGCAGCTGTGCATATGCCATCCTGTCGACCTCCTCTATCCACTTCACACAAGCAGAAACGGCTCCAGTGGGCCAAACATTACATGAAGACTGATTTCAAAACTGTTTTGTTCACGGATGAGTGCCGTGCAGCGCTCGATGGTCCAGATGAATGGAGTGGAGGATGGCTGGTTGATGGACACTCCACGCAAACACGGCTACAGCGCCAACAAGGAGGAGGTGGAGTAATGTTTTGGGCTGGAATCATGGGGAGAGAGATTGTCGGCCCCTTTAGGATCCCTGAAGGCGCTAAAGATGAACTCCATAATGTATGTGGATTTTCTCAAACAGCACTTCCTGCCATGGTTCAAGAAGAAGAACCGTGTATTTCACAGCAAGATCATTTTTCTGCATGATAATGCACCATCTCATGCTGCACATAAAACATCTGCATCTCTGGCTGATATGGGCATAAAAGGGGACAAACTTATGGTGTGACCCCCATGCTCCCCTGACCTCTACCCCATTCAGAACCTTTGGAGCATCATTAAAAGGAGTGTCTATGATGGCGGGAGGCAGTTCACATCTAAGCAACAGCTCTGGGAGGGTATTCTGTCCTCATGCAAAACAATTGAAGCAGAAACCATCCAAAACCTGACAAATTCAATGGACGAGAGAGTTCAGAAGCTCCTTTCGAACAAGGGGTCCTATGTGAAAATGTAACATCACCTAGAATAAAGTTTTGAGTTGAAAACTGTTTGATTTCAGTATCTAACAACCTGCTAATGCTTATAATTTCAAAAATGACCATTTTTTTGGTCTTTATTAAAATGAAAAGGTTGATCGAAAAGTTTGGGGGATCTAAGAGTGTGGCAACCCAGTAGTCATGATTACTTCGAATTCTGACAATATGAGGGTCATGCTGCAGGTAGTGCAGCAAGAAGGCACTTATGTGTCTTGCGCATCTCGGAGCCCCAAAATTATTTTCCGGGCTAGATGCAGCTAAAAATTATTTTTAATTTTAAATCTGGTGAAGCTTATTATAGATGGCCTAATAGGATCAGTGCTGCACACTGCTATAAAGCCCAAATTATTTTCCAGTCAAGATACAGATAAACATGATTAGTAATTTGAAAGCTTAAAACGGTTGGTAGGGTGATTTTAACCAATCATCAAGCTTTTACTCTCCCCAGGATGACACAGGGGTAGAAAAGTCGTTTCGGATCCATGATTTGTTCATCTTTATGAACGTGAGTCTGTCTACATTATCAGTAGAGAGCCGCGTGCGCTTATCTGTCAGCACACCACCAGCAGCGCTGAACACACGTTCAGACAGAACGCTGGCTGCGGGGCATGACAAGATCTCCAAGGCGTAAGTGGCTAGCTCCGGCCATTTATCCAGATTGGAAGCCCAAAAAGAGCAAGGGTCCAGTGACACAGTCGTGGCTTCAATGTTTACTTGGAGATACTCCTGTACCATCGTCTCTAGGCGTTGACTATGTGTCAGACTTCTTGTCTCCTGTGGCCTTGCAAAGGATGGGCTAAAAAAGTGGTGAAATGATTCCGCAAAATTGATGTTACCAGCAGATACTGTGGTTCTGTTACGGTTTGAGTGCTGAACACTTGACGGTCCCACGGTTGGCAAGTTGGAACTGTGAGATTCACTACGTGCACCACTGGTATTTTGTGGAAAAGCACATGTAAGATTCTGCAACAGTCTCTGCTGATACTCCTGCATGCGTGCATCCCTTTCTATGGCAGGAATAATTTCTGCAAATTTACTTTTGTACCGGGGATCTAACAGTGTGGCAACCCAGTAGTCAGGATTATTTCTAATTCTCACAATTCGAGGGTCATGTTGCAGGTAGTGCAGCAAGAAGGCACTCATGTGTGTTGCGCATCCAGGAGCACCAAGTCCCTGTTGTGTTGGTGGCGAGGTAGCAATCATGCTTCCTTCCTCTGTCCTCTCCCCCCAACCTCGCACAACAGAAATGTGATCAAGGTCTCCCTCATCTGATGAGTCTTCCATCAGTTCGTCCTCCACTTCTTCCTGGGCTCCTGCACCTTCCTCACTAGTTTGGCTGCTACCATGCGCCCTGGTAAAATCATCTCCCCCACCCTCACATGCCTGCCGCCTTGGCGCTGCCGACCGTCTGGACCTTGCAGATGTTAGCCCTTCCGCATACAACTCCTCCTCCTCTACTTCCTCCACCTCCTCTTGTGCCACCACCTGACTCCGAATTCTGTTTAACATGTGCTCCAGCATGGAAATCACCGGAATAGTCATGCTGATAATGGCATCGTCAGCACTAAACATCTTCGTCGCCATTTCAAAACTGTGCAGAAGGGTGCATAGGTCCCTGATCTGAGACCACTCCTCCAGCGTGATTTGCCCCACCTCTGAATCTCGTTGGCCCAGGCTATACGTCAGAACGTATTGCACCAGGGCTTGTCGGTGCTGCCACAGTCGCTGCAACATGTGCAGAGTTGAATTCCACCGGGTAGGCACATCGCATTTTAGCCGGTGAAGTGGCAGGCCCAACGACTTCTGTAGAGATGTAAGTCGCTGAGCTGCGGGATGCGAACGGCGGAAGTGAGCACACAGCGACCGTGCCCTCTGCAGAAGGCCATCTAGTCTGGGATAGTGGGCTAAAAATTGCTGGACAACCAGGTTCAACACGTGAGCCATACAAGGCACGTGTGTGACATTGCCCCGGCGAAGGGCCGCACCCAGGTTTGCAGCATTGTCGCACACGGCCTTCCCTGGTTTCAGGTCCAGTGGAGACAACCATTCATGAAATTGGTTCTCCAGAGCTGACCACAACTCCTCAGCTGTGTGACTCACATTTCCCAGACATTTCAATGTAAAAACCGCCTGATGACGTTGAGCCCTACTGCCAGCATAGTAAGGAGGTGTGCAGGATCCCTTCTGCGCAGTTAGAAAGCTTGTGGCATGACCAGACAGGCTTTGGGTGCAGGTGGAAGACCGAGAGGAGGTTGAGGAGGCAGAAGCAGTGGAGGAAAAATGACATAAAGAGGATTGACGCACAACTCGTGGGGGCGGCAAGACTTGGACAGCAGCCCCTTGTCCTGCTGTCACCATAGTTACCCAGTGCCCAGTCAGCGACATGTAACGCCCCTGTCCATGCCTACTCGTCCAAGTGTCTGTGGTGAAATGCACCCTGTCACACACAGAGTTTCTCAAAGAAGCGGTGATGTTGTGTGCGACATGCTGGTGGAGCGCAGGCACACCTTTCTTTGAGAAGTAGTGCCGACTGGGCATCTGGTACTGGGGCACTGCGACGGACATAAGGTCTCGAAAATCCTCTGTGTCCACCAGGCGGAAAGGCAGCATTTCTGTAGCCAAGAGCTTGCAGATGGTGAAATTCAACCTCTTAGCTTTCTCATGGCTAGGAGGAAATGGTCTTTTACTTGTCCACATCTGAGGGACCGAGGGCTGGCTATTGTGCTTAGACGGGGTTGATAAGGGTGTCCCCGGCAAACTGCCGGTCTGTGAGGAAGATGCAGGCGGACATGTTAGGTTGCCTTGATCCAAAGGTGGTGCTATCGATGTCGGACAGCGCTCAAGACCAGCTGGTGTTACCACCTCCAAAGAAAATGATGACCTGCCAATCACGCTGGCTGTTGCGGGTAAAGAGGTGGCAGGTCTGCGCCCCAAAACAGGTGTGACTGCTGTCCCCCCAGTCACAGAGGATGAAGAGGCCGCGGATGCACAAGATATGGCAGACGGTGGTTGGCCCGGCCGGCTAGACCGCATTGTAGCACACTGAGCTTCCCACTGCAACTTATGCTTCATGTCCATGTGCCGGTTCATGCATGAAGTACTCAAACTATGTATTTTTTGGCCTCTACTTAGCTTTTGCTGACAAATGTTACAGATAACACGAGTTGGGTCATCTTTATCGATCTGAAAAAATGCCCAGGCTATGCAAGGCTTAGCACCCATGCGACCTGAAGAGCCACCACGACTTGTGGTGAGAGGCAGAGTTGTGTTTGAGGATGCAGTTGTTGACGTGCTTCCAGTACTACGTCTCTGTCCAGGAAGGCGCAACCTGACCTCGTCGTCACTAGCATCTTCCTCCACCTCCTCTGCTGACCTCATCTCTTGGCTGACTGTGGGTTGACAGTAAGTGGGATCTCCGACCTCATCATCATCACCCTGTGCGTTATCACACCCGTCGTCCTCAGAGCCAACCTGTTCCTGCCCTGACAAAAAACTAAAGTTGTCGCTCCAATCAGGTATTTGAGTCTTATCATCGTCTTCCTCATTGTCTCCACCAACAGGAGTTACAGTTTGGGAATGAGGGTCTACATTATGGTCAGAACCTTCTGCGTCTGGTCCTGGATCCGACTCATAAAGATTCTGGGCATCAGTGCAGATCATTTCCTCGTCTGGATTCACAGAAGCGCTGGAGTCGACCTCTGATTCCCAGGCTATAGTATGAGTAAACAGCTCTGCAGACTCAACCATCTGTTCTACCTCATACTCAGACGGGCAGCTGGAGATTTGGGAGCTGTGAGGAAGCAAGTGCGATTTGGGTGACACCTTTGAGGACTGGAGTATTTGTGATGTTGAAGTTGATGTGGAGGAGAGCCCACTTAAAGGAGCACTTGATATCCGTTGAAGCACCTGCTGTTTTTGTGCCTCATCTCGAATTTGTAGCGATTGGCGTGGCCGTAAGAAAGGGATCTTATCACATTGTCCGCTAAAAGAAGTAGACATTTTAGTTTGGCTGGAAGATGGTCTTTCTTCTGCACCTACCCCACGGACACAACCTTTTTTCCCCTTCCCAACACGCCTATTCCCCTTTCCACCAGCAGCAGGCCTTTTTCCACTCATTTTGGTGGTTAACTAATTCACAACTCTGGAGTTGTTTGCACAAAAAAACAATGGATGGTAACCGAGCAGAGCTGAGTGGCCAAACTGTGGTATTAGGCCAAAACTATTGGCTGGGTTAGATGCAGAAAAAAATTATTTTTAATTTGCAACCTGATGGAGGTCAGTATAGATGGACTAATAGACCAAGTCCCACACACCGCTAGAAGCCCAAATATTTTTTCAGAGCTAGATGCAGACATTTTTTTTATTCAATTTGCAACCTGATGGAGGTCAGTATAGATGGACTAATAGACCAAGTCCCACACACTGCTAGAAGCCCAAATATTTTTTCAGAGCTAGATGCAGAAAAAAAATATTTTTAATTTGCAACCTGATGGAGGTCAGTATAGATGGACTAATAGAACAAGTCCCACATGCTGCTAGAAGCCCAAATATTTTTTCAGAGATAAATGAAGAAAAAAATTATTTTTAATTTGCAACCTGATGGAGGTCAGTATAGATGGACTAATAGACCAAGTCCCACACACTGCTAGAAGCCCAAATATTTTTTCAGAGCTAGATGCAGAAAAAAATTATTTTTAATTTGCAACCTGATGGAGGTCAGTATAGATGGACTAATAGAACAAGTCCCACACGCTGCTAGAAGCCCAAATATTTTTTCAGAGATAAATGAAGAAAAAAATTATTTTTAATTTGCAACCTGATGGAGGTCAGTATAGATGGACTAATAGACCAAGTCCCACACACTGCTAGAAGCCCAAATATTTTTTCAGAGCTAGATGCAGAAAAAAATTATTTTTAATTTGCAACCTGATGGAGGTCAGTATAGATGGACTAATAGACCAAGTCCCACACACCGCTAGAAGCCCAAATATTTTTTCAGAGCTAGATGCAGAAAATTTTTTTATTCAATTTGCAACCTGATGGAGGTCAGTATAGATGGACTAATAGACCAAGTCCCACACACTGCTAGAAGCCCAAATATTTTTTCAGAGCTAGATGCAGAAAAAAATTATTTTTAATTTGCAACCTGATGGAGGTCAGTATAGATGGACTAATAGAACAAGTCCCACACGCTGCTAGAAGCCCAAATATTTTTTCAGAGATAAATGAAGAAAAAAATTATTTTTAATTTGCAACCTGATGGAGGTCAGTATAGATGGACTAATAGACCAAGTCCCACACACTGCTAGAAGCCCAAATATTTTTTCAGAGCTAGATGCAGAAAAAAATTATTTTTAATTTGCAACCTGATGGAGGTCAGTATAGATGGACTAATAGAACAAGTCCCACATGCTGCTAGAAGCCCAAATATTTTTTCAGAGATAAATGAAGAAAAAAATTATTTTTAATTTGCAACCTGATGGAGGTCAGTATAGATGGACTAATAGACCAAGTCCCACACACTGCTAGAAGCCCAAATATTTTTTCAGAGCTAGATGCAGAAAAAAATTATTTTTAATTTGCAACCTGATGGAGGTCAGTATAGATGGACTAATAGACCAAGTCCCACACACCGCTAGAAGCCCAAATATTTTTTCAGAGCTAGATGCAGAAAAAAATTATATTCAATTTGCAACCTGCTGGAGGTCAGTATAGAAGGACTAATAGAACAAGTCCCACACACTGCTAGAAGCCCAAATATTTTTTCAGAGCTAAATGAAGAAAAAAATTATATTCAGTTTGCAACCTGATGGAGGTCAGTATAGATGGACTAATAGAATGATGCTATGCCCAAAAGATTTTACTTCACTAGGTGCAGTAAAAAAATTGGTATTCTATACACAGGTGGTATATCTTGCAACACAGATAGGCTACTCCACTGACTAACACACTCTGCAATAGGCCAAAAAGGATTAGCTTTGCTAGATTCAGCCAAATGCTGTGAAAAAAACTTGCACAGCACTGGCACAGACCTGCCTGGCAAAAACTGATAGGAACTGATGTAACCTAGTCCTGAAAAGGACTCCAATTACAATTAGTCTTTACTCCCACAATCTATCTATTTAAGAGCACAGACCTGCCTGATAAAAGTCGTAGGAAATGCTGTAACCTAGTCCTTAAAAGGACTGCAATCACAACTATTCCCTACTCCCAAGCTATCTGTATATTTGTGCGAAAATTGGCTTGAAATTAACAAGGTATAGCGCACACAGCAAAAGCGGTGCCGTCTAACACGCAGCTGCAGCAGTGAGAAAATGGTGGCGACGGGGAAAATGGCTTGGTCTTATAGGGCAAGGACATGTGACATACACTGCCAATGACACATGCCCTTGCTTGTGTGAAAAAAAGCACTTCGCTCCGTGTGTGCGCTGCTGATAGGCTGACAGATTGCACCTCCCCACTGCAAATGCGGGAAAGAGAAAAAAAAATGGAGATCTTCATTGTTCCTGCAGAGATCCATCCCCTGCCCCTCCCCCCGCCCCGCTGTACACTCAAACTGCGTATTAACATTAATTTTCATCATTACTGAGAAAAAATCCAGTTATGATTTTGGTGCACGAACAGTTATCGAACATAACCTCGAACAGCCGAATTTTTCTCAAATTGTTCGTGTTCGCCGATCGGCTCGAACACCGCCCAAAACAGCTCGAATTTGAGATTGGCGAACAGTTCGAGTAGAACAACGCTCATCTCTAGTATTGGGTTGCGTTCTAATTTTTGGCAGCCCATGCAGTCACTGTATACGCAATAACAGTTTAGGAGACCCACTCGTTAATAATGGGAACAACAAAGCATAGCCGGCTGAGGGTTCTCTAACAATAGCGAGGGCCGACTGCTGGCCCTTTAGGATCCATCCTTCATAAATGAAACAGGATGTGTCTGATGATGTTTAACACACCACATGGCCTGATATGGTTGTAAAATGTTAAAATGACATTTCCCTGTGAATGCATTTGTCTTGGTTGAAAGCAATGCAAAAGTGCAAAAATGCATCAAAAACACTAAATGTGAACAAAGCCCAAGGTGTGGAGGAGTATTTTTGTTTTAGGTTATTTATTTTGCCTTATATATGTCAATATACTGGAAAGGATATTCCTTAACATATTTCCCAGGGAAAATCCATTTTGGTTTCGTTTTTGTATGTTTTATTGTGATTCCGTAAAAGTGGCGTAATACTTCTGACAACGTTGTTGACAGCAGTAACCTGGGAGTCAGCAATGCTTCCAGTGGTCTTCCCCATGCTCTTCCCAAGTCATTTGAGGACTGTTCACATTGATTTGGGCAATTTTTAGGCCTCTGCAGACCGCCGGGGAGAGCCACCGAAAAAATGCTCGAGTTTCCCATAGACTTACATTGGGCTCGTTACTCGGACCAAGCACTCCAGCATTCCAATTTGCTCGACTCGAGCATCAAGCACCCGAGCATTTTAGTGCTCGCTCATCACTATTGCTAATATCTCCTTTGACCAAGAGGACTTGCCTTTGAAATCCCAACAACTGAATACTTTTATTGCCTGACATGATATGCAATTGTCTCTAAAATGGCAACCATGCTTTAGGAGGTTATGTATATAAATCAGTATATTGTGCATCTGCCCATGGAGATCATATATAGAGAAAACAGCTTTGCACTGTTTCTGGCAGTGCACATTTGGACATAGTCTGTTGAATGCCATGAAACATTTCCTGAGATATTTTGTACCCATAAAAAGTCTTTCATCCTTTGCTTACTATTTTCTGGGATATATACAACCCCTGGCAAAAATTATGGAATCACCAGGCTCTGAGGGCGTTCATTCAGTTGTTTAATGTTGTTGAAAAAAAGCATATCACAGAAATGGAACAAAACTAAACTCATTTCAAATGGCAACTTTAGGGCTTTAAGAAATCAAGATTAAAAATGTGGTACTCAGTAATGGTAATTTTTTTCAGACCAAGCAGAGGGAAAAAAAATATGGAATCACTCATTTCTGAAGAAAAAATTATGGAATCATGTAAAACAAACACACAAAAGAACACTCCAATGCATCACTAGTATTTTGTTGCACCACCTCTGACTTTAATAACCGCTTGCAGTCTCTGAGGCATGGACTTATTGAGTGACAAACAGTACTCATCATCAATCTGGCTCCAACTTTCTCTGATTGCTGTGTTGCCAGATCAGCTTTGCAGGTTGGAGCCTTGTCATGGACCATTTTCTTCAACTTCCACTAAAGATTTTCAATTGGATTGAGATCCGGACTATTTGCAGACCATGACATTGACCTTATGTGTCTTCTTTCAAGGAATGTTTTCACAGTTTTTGCTCTTTTGGCAGGATGCATTATCATCCTGAAAAATGATGTCATCATCCCCAAACATCCTTTCAATTGATGGGATAAGAAAACTGTCCAAAATATCAATGTAAACTTGGGCATTTATTGAAGATGTAATGACAGCCATCTCCCCAGTGCCTTTACCTGAAATGCAGCCCCATATCATCAATGACTGTGGAAATTTGCATGTTCTCTTCATGCAGTCATCTTTATAAATCTCATGGGAACGGCACCTAACAAAAGTTCCAGCATCATCACCTTGCCCAATGCTGATTTGCGATTCATCACTGAATATGACTTTCATTCAGTCATCCACAGTCCACGATTGCTTTTCCTTAGCCCATTGTAAACTTGTTTTTTTCTGTTTAGGTGTTAATGATGGCTTATGTTTAGCTTTTCTGTAAGTAAATCCCATTTCCTTTAAGCAGTTTCATGCTGTTCGGTCACAGACATTGACTCCAGTTTCCTCCTATTCGTTCCTCATTTGTTTTGTTGTACATTTCCTGTTTTGGAGACATAAGTTTCCGGTCTTGATGCTTTGATGTCTTCCTTGATCTACCAGTATGTTTGCCTTTAACAACCTTCCCATGTTGTTTCTATTTGGTCCTGATTTTAGAAACAGCTGAATGTGAACAACCAACATCTTTTGCAACATTCCAAGCAATGTGAACTGAGGTCTAAGATGGTACACATGCAAGAAATAGGAGCATGTTCACAATAGCAAAAAGAAGCAAAACCTACAAAAGACAAAAAATATATCTCATACCTTACCATCATTATATATAAATGTAAAGCAAAGTTGCATATTAAATATAGGGTACTTAGTGAACTATTTTTGATCAAAAAAAGTAGACAAGCCGTCCCACCAGCGACAAGGTGACCCTAAATTGGGACGGTACCTACACTGTCTATATTAAAAACCTTACTGTATATCAAAGTTGAAGTAATGCATATAAAAGGGTAGACAAATAGGACCGGGTCCCAACTTCAGACCACCTAGGCCCGTGGTAAGCTACTTATATACTAATCAGCTCAACAAAGGGGATGCCACACCCTTAATTTGCACAGAATGCAAACAAGACAAAAAACCAAGCAATGTGAACTGAGGTCTAAGATGGTACACATGCAAGAAAACCTACAAAAGACAAAAAATATATCTCATACCCTACCATCATTATATATAAATTTAAAGCAAAGTTGCATATTAAATATAGGGTACTTAGAGAACTATTTTTGATAAAAAAAAGTATAAATCTTTTGCAACATTGCGTGATGATTTACCTTCTTTTAAGAGTTTGATAATCCTCTCCTTTGTTTCAATTGACATCTCTCGTGTTAGAGCCATGATTCATGTCAGCCCTCTTGGTTCAACAGCTCTTCAAGGTGTGATCACTCCTTTTTAGATGCAGACTAACGAGCAGATCTAATTTGATGCAGGTGTTAGTTTTGGAAATGAAAATTTACAGGGTGATTCCATAATTTTTTCCTCAGAAATTGAGTGATTCCATCATTTTTTCCCTCTGCTTGGTCTGAAAAAAATTACCCTACTGAGTACCACATTTTTAATCTTGATTTCTTTTAGTGTTTCTTAAAGCCCTAAAGTTGCCATTTGAAATGACTTTAGTTTTGTGCCATATCTGTGATCTGCTTTTTCAACAACATTAAACAACTGAATGAACATCCTCCGAGCCCGGTGATTGCATAATTTTTACTAGGGGTTGTAATTTTAGCCTTTTTCTGCATATAATTTTAGTGTTTACCAGTAGATCTGAGAACTTTTGAACTGCTTTATGGTTTGGTAAGTATTTTCTATGATTGAAAGGAGGACATGTTTTCCTGGAGTGTCACAAGAATTCTAAATGCCCTTTACAATGCAGATCTTGAGCGGTCGTGGCAAAGTGTGTCATGCAGGACTGTGAGAGGAAATGCTGCCCAGGTGTATGGCGCTATATTTATTTTGAGCGCAGAGTACATCATACAATTTCTAACGGAGTGTAATCTTTACACGTGCACCCTTTACAGAGTGCCGTATATCTAAACAGATATAAAATTGCATCACATATCTTATTTTATGCTACTTAAGAAAAGAATTGAAGATTCTACAACACGCATGTAGAAATTGCTTCCAGATATTTATTTATTGAATTTAACCCATAGATACTCCAGTTGAATTGAAATACAATACTTGCAAGCAATATAGTGCAAATGTTTTAGGGCATGTATCTAAAAATGCTACAAAATAAGAATGCTTTAAAAAAAATTGGAGTACTAATAGTTTATTATTATCAACTAACAGGATGCATAGTGATTGAACAAAAGAGAAATCTAAAAGAAAGCAATGTCTGCTATGAAAATCTTTTGCTTTCAAAACAGCATCAATTCTGCTAGGTAAGCTTGCACATACTTTGTGGAGGGACTTGGTAAAGAAGTTGTTCCAATTGTTCAAAATATTTTGGAGAACTACCCACTTAAGGGGTAAGTTTTCTCCCTCTGAATAGTCACATGCCAGGTTTGGTAAGCCAGTATGAGGAGATTTAAATGCCTTGCATGCTAATTATCTCTTCAGAGAGGAAGAGAATTTGAACTCTAGCGCCTGGAGAACTATCCACAAATTTTCTGCTGATGTATGATTGCACAAATCCTTCTGTCTCTTGATGTAATCCCACAAAGACTCAATGATGTTGAGATTAGGGCTCTGTGGGGACCCTATCATCTCTTCTGAGATTCCTTTTTCTTTAAGCTGAAGAAAATTCTTAATAACCTTGGCTGTATGTTTTGGGTAGTTCCTGCTGCAGATTAAATTTACAGCCAATCACATGCCTCCCTGATTGTATTGCATGATTGACAAGTATCTGTCTGTATTTTTCAGCATTGCGGACACCATAATCCTGACCCCACTGCTGATGCAGAGACATAAAAAAGCTAGACTGCAATTTTCCAAAATGAATGCGAGTACGTCAAAATCCTTCTAGAAAAGCATCTTGTGGACAGATGAAACCAAGACTGAGCTGTTTGGTAAATCACATCATTCTACTGTTTATTGAAAATGGAGTGAGGGCTACAAAGAAAAGAACACAGAACCAACGGTCAAATATGTTGGAGGTTCAAAATGTTTTGAGGTTGATTTGCTGCCTCTGACACTGGGTGCCTTGACTGTGTGCAAGGCATTTTGAAATCTGACGATTACCTAAAGTTTTTGGGTCGCAATGTAATGCCCAATCTGGGTTTGCATCCTAGGTCATGGGTTTCCCAGCAGGACAATGACCCCAAACATATTTCAAGAAGCACCCAGAAATGGATGGAAACAAAGCTTTAGTGAGTTCTGAAGTGGCCAGCAATGAGTCCTGATCTAAATTGAAGCTGAATTGAAGTTCAAGAGAGATAATTTGCATATTCCTGGTGCATTCTGGGAAGAGTGAAGAGTCTCAGCAAGTCTGAAGATCTTCGGGTGTAGCTGGATCGAGCTGCTTGATAAAGTGCTGTGGAATTAATGGTGCTATATATGTGAATAAAATAAATAAACAACACCAAATTTAGATTTGATTTAGAAAGTCTGATGTTCTGCTACTGGGGGCATGTCTTTCAATTCTAACACATGTATTATAATTGCAAATACTAATGGCATACTATTAGCATGCTGATGCTGAAGATAAGCAACTAACGCAGCCTACTGCTATTTAGCAATAATACATTGCTGGCAGTACACCGCAGGCTTAACATAGCATCAGCAGCATAACTGTAGAGGGGGGTGGGTGCAGTCACACCAGGGCCATATAGCATAGAGAAGCCAAAAAGATCTCTTTAGCCCATATGAGAATACCAGTATTAGTAATGACCTGTGACATTTAGGGGGTCGTGTTGGCGATTATGCCATATCATGGCACGGAATATCTTTTATAAGGTAGAACAGTTATATTTTTATTATAATACAGCCACGTTCAATGGAGACCCATAATAACCAATAGGATATAACAGTCTTAGAATGTCCTGAACATAATTTTGGAGTTTAGGTAGCATTTGTCTGTAATTTTAAAAGTGGGTATCAATCCAATTTTTAACTCTTTTACATAATACATTGTGTTTTGCTTTTCATCATTGCTACATATTCTATATTTCTCTCTGCTACTACAATATGTTCAGTACTACATTCTACCTGTACTACATATGCTGTCCTGTTCTTCATCTGTGCTACATTTACTGTACTGCTGTCTACTGATACTACATGATCAATTATTTTATCCACTTGTACTACATGTACCGTCCTTCTACATTTTCTGTAGTACATGATCTATTTGTGATGTTCCACTTGCTCAAGTTGCAAAGAGCATCTTTTACTACTGCAACTTGATTAAATTTCAAACTATGTTTTAATGTATTTGTTCTGATGAAGTATTATTTAAAAAGAAAGTTAAAGAGTAATTTTCGTTTTAATTTTTATTTCATAAATGAATAATACACATGAAAATTAGTAACTTTTTAATATATCTATCAGTGAAAGCTGCTTCTTTCTCCTACAGAATTGATCAGTAGTGTTGAGCGATACCTTCTGATATCGGGAAATATCGGATCGGATTGGACCGATACCCAAAAAGTATCGGATATAGCCGATTCGATCCTTCAAACTAATGCAAGTCAATGGGACAGAAATATGGGAATAAAAATAAACCCTTTCTTTCCTTGTAGGTTAATTCTACATGAAGGAAAACAACTAAGAATAATGTAGAATGTATTGGGAGAGGTGGGGGAGACAATAAAGGCAAAGAGGTTTAGCCCAATCAAATGGAATAGCAGAAATTAATATTTTTTTAAGACGTTCTGAGTTACGGAAATATTGACTATGTTAAGTTTTTTTAATATTTTGTCAGATATTTATGTTTCACAACTTCCATGCTCTTCACCTTCTTTTTTACTTCTCCCACACTTTCTCTTTCATCATCCTAAGCATCAGCATCTTTTTCATCAACTTCTTCTTCACCTTCTTCATCTTCTTCTTCTTCTTCACCGTCTTCGTATTATTCTTTTTTTTACCTTCTTCATATTCTTCTTATTCAACTATTATTCTTCTTCATATTCTACTTCTTCATCTTCTTCATATTCTTCTTCATCATATTCTTATTTGTGACAGGCATTCCTGTAGTTGTTATCTATAAAAGTTTGAACATTACACCTTTCGTTCTGCCCATCACAATAGATTTACAACAGCATTTGTCCGCGTTCAGTTTGGCCTGCAGCAGCAGGTCTTTTCCAGGGGCACCACGAGGAGGAACGGACTCACCCCCATACACTGCTTAGTCATCTTCTGCTTATAATTTAGATAATATCTTTTGCTCTGATTTTTAGTCTTATGCTTATTGTTCTTCCGCTTTTTGTTCTGCAGCTTCTTGAACTTCTGCTTCCTGGTTTTCTGTCTCTTGTTCTTCTGTATCTTGGTGGTTGCCTTCTTGTTCTTTGTCCTCTTGGTCATCTTCTTCAGGGTCATCTTCTTGGTCTTCTTCAGGGTGGTATTCAGGGTCGTCGTCTTCAGGGTCGTCGTCTTCGGGGTCCTCGTCTTCTTCGGGGTGGTCTTCAGGGTCCTCGTCTTCAGGGTCGTTGTCTTCGGGGTCCTCGTCTTCTTCGGGGTGGTCTTCAGGGTCGTCATCATCAGGGTAGTCGTCTTCGGGGTCCTCGTCTTCTTCGGGGTGGTCCTCAGGGTCCTCGTCTTCAGGGTCATCGTCTTCGGGGGTCCTCGTCTACTTCGGGGTGGTCTTCAGGGTCGTTGTCTTCAGGGTCGTCGTCTTCAGGGTCCTCGTCTTCTTCGGGGTGGTCTTCAGGGTCCTCGTCTTCAGGGTCCTCGTCTTCGGGGTCCTCGTCTTCTTCTGGATGGTCTTCAGGGTCCTCGTCTTCAGGGTCCTCGTCAGGGAGATCCAGAGTGATTACCAAGAACCATTTCAAAAAGCTTTAACTTGGAAATGTAGCAGAAGGTACAGGAAGGCTGAGGAACTACCGAGAACCAGCTGATGGCACTGGAACACGGATGGGTAGCAGAAGGTACAAGAGCCAATGGAACTACAGAGGACCAGCTGACGGTACTGGAACTCGGTTACTAAGCAGGATGTACCTGTGCCAGAAAGCACTACCAAGGACCAGCAAATGTTGGTGGAACTTGGATACCGAGAAGGAGGCATCTAAGCCAAAGGCACTGCCGAGAACCAGCTGACGGTACTGGAACCCGGATGGGTAGCAGAAGGTACAAGAGCCAATGGAACTACCGAGGACCAGCTGACGGTACTGGAACCCGGTTACTAAGCAGGAGGTACCTGTGCCAGAAAGCACTACAAAGGACCAGCAGACGTTGGTGGAACTTGGATACCGAGAAGGAGGCACCTAAGCCAAAGGCACTGCCGAGAACCAGCTGACGGTACTGGAACCCCTATGGGTAGCAGAAGGTACAAGAGCCAATGGAACTACCGAGGACCAGCTGACAGAACTGGAACCCGGTTACTAAGCAGGAGGTATCTGTGCCAGAAAGCACTACCAAGGACCAGCAGACGTTGGTGGAACTTGGATACCGAGAAGGAGGCACCTAATCCAAAGGCACTGCCGAGAACCAGCTGATGGTACTGGAACTCGGATGGGTAGCAGAAGGTACCCATGAAAAAAAAGGTTGCAAGGCCGTGAGCCAGTCGCAGTTACTGAAACCCACAGTACTACAGGGGGTGCTTGTCCTATTGGCACTATGGAACCAGCCTTCATTGCCAGATCCCACAGCCCACATAGGAGTCACCTAAACTGCAGGCACCATAGAGTCGGCTAACCCGACCGCAACACGACAGGACAACGTATTGGAGTCAAAGTGACGTTGACACTACCCGGAAACAGCTGGCGTGCTGGAACCAGGCTGGGCAGGAGGGAGTACCCATGCCAAAGACACTGCTGGTAAACAGCTGGCGGTGCTGGAACCCAGGGTAAATACTAAAAACAGAGTGGAGCCAGAGGCCTAATTGGAGCAAGTTTAAAATCAGTAGTAGTGTGAATGTGGACAGAGCAGGAGAAATTGCCGTACACACAGCAGGGGAACAGCTGACGTTACTGAACCCCAATAACACGGCAGCAAGTGTTGACTGTGCAGACGGCACTTCTGAGCACCAACTGGCGGTGTTGTAGCTCAGGGATAATACTGAAAACAGAGGAGCCAGAGGTGTAATTGGAGAAAGTTTTAAATTAGTAGTAGAGTGGATGTGGACAGAGCAGGAGAATTTGCCGGACACACAGCTGGGGATCAGCTGACGTTACTGAGCCCCAATAACATGGCAGCAAGTGTTGACTGTGCAGACTGCACTTCTGAGTGCCAACTGGCAGTGTTGGAGCTCAGGGATAATACTGAAAACAGAGGAGCCAGAGGTGTAATTGGAGCAAGTTTTAAATTAGTAGTAGAGTGGATGTGGACAGAGCAGGAGAATTTGCCAGACACACAGCAGGGGATCAGCTGACGTTACTGAACCCCAATAACACGGCAGCAAGTGTTGACTGTGCAGACGGCACTTCTGAGCGCCAACTGGTGGTGTTGGAGCTCAGGGATAATATTGAAAACAGAGGAGCCAGAGATGTAATTGGAGCAACTTTAAAATCTGTAGTAGTGTGAATGTGGACAGAGCAGGAGAAATTGCCGTACAAACAGCAGGGGAACAGCTGACGTTACTGAACCCCAATAACATGGCAGCAAGTGTTGACTGTGCAGACTGCACTTCTGAGCGCCAACTGGCGGTGTTGGGGCTCAGGGATAATACTGAAAACAGAGGAGCCAGAGGTGTAATTGGAGCAACTTTAAAATCTGTAGTAGTGTGAATGTGGACAGAGCAGGAGTAATTGCCGTACACACAGCAGGGGAACAGCTGACGTTAATGAACCCCAATAACACGGCAGCAAGTATTGACTGTGCAGACGGCACTTCTGAGCACCAACTGGTGGTGCTGGAGCTCAGGGACAGTACCGAAAACAGAGGAGCCAGAGGTGTAATTGGAGCAAGTTTTAAATTAGTAGTAGAGTGGATGTGGACAGAGCAGGAGAATTTGCCGGACACACAGCTGGGGATCAGCTGACGTTACTGAACCCCAATAACATGGCAGCAAGTGTTGACTGTGCAGAAGGCACTTCTGAGTGCCAACTGGCGGTGTTGGAGCTCAGGGATAATACTGAAAACAGAGGAGCCAGAGGTGTAATTGGAGCAAGTTTTAAATTAGTAGTAGAGTGGATGTGGACAGAGCAGGAGAATTTGCCGGACTCACAGCAGGGGATCAGCTGACGTTACTGAACCCCAATAACTCGGCAGCAAGTGTTGACTGTGCAGACGGCACTTCAGAGCGCCAACTGGTGGTGTTGGAGCTCAGAGATAATATTGAAAACAGAGGAGCCAGAGATGTAATTGGAGCAACTTTAAAATCTGTAGTAGTGTGAATGTGGACAGAGCAGGAGAAATTGCCGTACACACAGCATGGGAACAGCTGACGTTACTGAACCCCAATAACACTGGAGCAAGCGTTGACTGTGCAGACGGCACTTCTGAGCAGCAACAACGGTGTTGGAGCCCAGGGTAAATACTAAAAACAGAGGAGCCAGAGGTGTAATTGGAGCAAGTTTTAAATTAGTAGTAGATTGGATGTGGACAGAGCAGGAGAATTTGCCGGACACACAGCTGGGGATCAGCTGACGTTACTTAACCCCAATAACACTGGAGCAAGCGTTGACTGTGCAGACTGCACTTCTGAGCAGCAACTGGCGGTGTTGGAGCTCAGGGATTACAGTTCAGGTGCTAGAAACATGAACACAACAGGAGACCTGGATACTGTTGCCATCAATTATTTATTCTGGAAGAGGACTGGCAAATTCATGCGAGATCCAGGCCTTGTTCATTTTCAGAAAAGTAAGCCGGTCAACGTTATCGGAGGATAAGCGCATGCGACGGTCTGTTAGTACACCACCTGCGGCACTAAAGACGTGTTCCGATAATACACTAGCAGCAGGGCAAGCCAGCACCTCCAATGCATACTGGCTAAGCTCTGGCCATGTATCCAGCTTAGAGACCCAAAACTTGAAGGGGGAAGAGCCGTCTGGGAGTACACTGAGAGGGCAAGACATGTAGTCTGTCACCATCTGACGGAAACGTTGCCTCCTGCTGACTGGAGCCGTCTGTGATGGTGTAGACATTTGTGGCAGCGGGGACACAAAACTTTGCAACATTTGGGCCATACTGGTCTTGCCTTGTGCTGAGGCGCTGCTTCTGCTCCCTCTTTGTGCAGAGCTTCCTCCACTGCCTCGCCGCACTGAGCTGCTATGTAAAGCACTAGCAGCACTGCTCTTGGTTGGAATGGAGAACATGATGGAATGCACAAGTGCGTCTTGGTACTCCCGCATTTTACGCTCCCGGTTCAACGGTGTTATGAGGCTTTGTAAGTTGTCCCGGTAGCGAGGATCTAGGAGGGTGGACACCCAATAATCAGCCATGTTGAGAATGTGGGCGATATGGCGGTCGTTTCTCAGGCACTGCTGCACGAAATCAACCATGTGCTGCAGACTGCCAACTGGCCAAGACACGCTGTCCCCTGCTTGAGGCGTGATCTCTGCCTACTCTGCATCACCCCACCCTCGCTCTAGATACTGACTACTAGAGCCTTGTGTACCTCCCTCCTCTGGACAGACGTCTTCCTCCAGCATTGACTCCTCCTCATCCTCCTCACAAAGTGTCCCCTGCCTAGGCCTTTGTGAGGAACCACGTTGCGCAGACTGTACAGAAGCAGATGGCATTTGTGACTCCTCATCCTCCACCTCTTCCAAAATCTCCTCCCCTAGTGCTTGCAGTGTTTTTTCAAGCAGGCAGATAAGGGGGATAGTCATGCTGACTAGTGCATCATCTGTACTCGCCATCCGCGTGGAATAATCGAAGGCACGCAATACGTGGCAAATGTCCTTCATAGAGGCCCACTCAGTGGTGATGAAGTGTGAACGGCACGCACTGCGACTTGTTTGCGCCTGCTGCAGCTGGTACTCCATTACTGCTGCCTGCTGCTCACACAACCTCTCCAACATATGTAACGTTGAATTCCACCTGGTGGGTAGGTCACATATGATGCGATGTTCCGGAAGACGTAATCGGCGCTGCAGAACTGCAATGGGCGATTTTGCGTTGTTGGAACGCCGCAAGTGAGCGCACTCTATGCGGACCTTGTGAAGCAGTGCATCAAGATCCGGATAGTCCCTCAAAAAACTCTCCACGACCAAGTTGGGCACATGTGCTAGACATGGGATGTGAGTGAGGTTGCCTAGGCCCAGAGCTGCCACCAGATTTCGGCCACTGTCACACACTACGTTGCCTGGCTGGATATTCACTGGCACAAACCACACGTCGCTCTGCTGCTTGATGGCATTCCAGAGCTCCTGCGCTGTGTGGCTTCGATTCCCCAAAGAAATTAATTTTACTACGGCCAGTTGACGTTTGGCAAAGGCTGTGCTCATATCGGTCATCATAACAGATAACCATTCATGGGTCGATGTGGAGGTAGACCGTAACAGCTCTTGCAGCGCTGATTCAGAGGAACTGGAGTATGAGGAGGAGTCAATGTGTACAGACTGGATTCCTGCAATCCTTGGAGTTGGCAGAACACGTACAGCGCCACTCTCAAGATCTGTACCCGGCTCCACAACATTTACCCAATGGGCAGTGAGGGAAAGGTATCGTCCCTAGCCATGCTTGCTGGTCCACGCATCGGTGGTCAGGTGGACCTTGCTACTGACGGCGTTTTATAGCGCATGTTTAATTTTTCCCTCCACATGCTGTTGCAGGGCAAGGACGGCTTGCCTGCTGAAATAAAAGCGGCTGGGCACGTTGTATTGTGGGACTGCCAATGACATAAAGTTACGGAAGGTGTCAGTCTCCACCAGCCTGAAAGATAGCATTTCAAGGGCCAGTAGTTTTGCAATGCCAGCATTCAGAGCCTGTGCTCGGCGGTGGTTTGCCGAGTATGGGCGCCTTTTCTCCCATGCCTGTGCTAACGATGGCTGTAGACAGGCCTGGGAGTGTGAGGATGACAGGGAAAGTGGTGCTGTGGGTGGAATTACACTGTGTCTCTGTACAACAGTGCCAGAGGTTCTTCCATGGCGATCCTGTGAGGAAGCCGAACTAGGTGTGTGTGAGCTGAAGGAAGAGGCTACAACACGAGCTGAAGAGGTGGTAGGTGGCACTGTAGGTTGGCCTAGGTCTTCAGTGTGTTTTTGTAACTCCACCACGTGCTTGGTCCGCACATGTTTCCACATATTTGTGGTATTGAGGTTGCTGACACTTTTCCCTCTTTTCACCTTCTGATTACACACCTTGCATTTGACAAAGCAAATGTCATCTGCAACTGCATAAAAAACGGACCAGGCACTGCAAGTCTTGGGAGCGCCCGCTTTGGATTTTGGAAGAGCCATGCTCCTAATGGGTGCCGAAGTGGAGGCTACAGGCAACCAAGTCTGCCCCCTCCCTCTCCCTCCTTTTTGGGCTGTTTGGGGAATTTCTTCCTCAGAGCTGCCACCACCTTCCTGTCCCTCACACCATGATGGGTCAAGGACCTCATCATCTACACCACCCTCTTCAAACAACTGCTTCTCCTGGGTAGTCTCGACAGCACAGTACGCACCAGAAAGTGGCACCTGAGTCTCATCATCACCAGATGCATACTGAGGTGTGTTGCTGACCATAGGCACTGGCCCACCCGCCTCTTCAGATTCAGAGAGACAAAACGGTTGCGCATCACTGCATACTACCTCTTCTTCAAATTCTCGAATTCTGCTTGGCTGGCACCCTCTTTCCAAGCCAAGAGATTCAAAGAACTGAAGTAGAGATGGCTCCTGTCCAGGGCTCTCTGACTGCCTGGGCAATTTGGCAGGTGGTGAAGAGACAGATGGGTGCTCTTCAGTGCTCAGGGCCTGAGAGGATCTAGAACTAATTGAAGTCGATGCATTAGCTGCCATCCATCCGACAACGGCTTCAATTTGGTCCTCCCACAGCAGCGGGGTACGGCTAGCTCCTTCAAAGCTGCGCATAAAGGACTGTTCCCTAGTAAAACTGGGGGATGCTGAGTCACTGGTGCCCGCAGCAGGCACAGAATCCCCACGTCCTCTCCCTGCAGGCACAGAATCCTCATGTCCTCTCCCTGCAGAAACTCCATGCCCACGACCACGACCACATGCCTTACTCCCTGCCTTCTTCATCTTGGTAGACTGATAAAGATAGGCAGAAAAGTACTAAGGGCTTAGTGTGCTTATTTCTGAACAGCTGCTAACAGGTATAAGAAACACTAATTTTATAAAGTGTGGACTAGACTTTAATATGAGCTAATGTGGCCTACACAACTGTAAAGTGGAGTGTTTGGTGAACTTTATTTAGGTTTTTTTGTCACAAAAGACACTGGATGTGCCCAAAGATGTAATACCGATAGTATCACAAACTTTTTTAAGCCATTACAATGCAGGAAGGTAACCTACAATGCAATAGATGAGGCTATAAAAAATAGGCTAATACTAATCTGGCTGGGGCTGCAGGGCACAATGCTGCAGAAAGGCTCCTCTATCTACTCCTATATAGTGTGTTGGGAACCAATGTAGCTGAATACGGATGGAACCATCACACTAATAGGAGAAATCAAGAAAAATGATCAATTAGCAAAAAAGGACAATGTATGAGGCAGCGACGCATGCTTAGCGCACTACAACTAGACGTGGCTGAAGCACACACTACAGCGTGAGCTGCACTCACACACAGAGACCTTGCAGACAGACGTGAACAGTGCAGATGCAGAGCACTGTGCACTAGCGCTGCAAGACCAAAAAAAATTCTCTATCTACTCCTATATAGTGTGTTTGGAACCAATTTAGCTGAATATGGATGGAACCACCACACTAATAGGAGAAATCAGGAAAAATTATCAATTAGCAAAAAAGGACAATGTATGAGGCAGTGACGCACGCTGAGCGCACAACAACCAGACGTGGCTGAAGCACACGCTATAGCGTGAGCTGCACTCACACACAGAAACCTTGCAGACAGGCGTAAACAGTGCAGATGCAGAGCACTGTGCAGTAGCGCTGCAAGACAAAAAAAAAATTCTCTATCTACTCCTATATAGTGTGTTTGGAACCAATTTAGCTGAATACGGAGGGAACCACAACACTAATAGGAGAAATCAGGAAAAATTATCAATTAGCAAAAAAGGACAATGTATGAGGCAGTGACGCACGTTGAGCGCACTACAACCAGATGTGGCTGAAGCACACACAATAGCGTGAGCTGCACTCACACACAGAGACCTTGCAGACAGGCGTGAACAGTGCAGATGCAGAGCACTGTGCACTAGCGCTGCAAGACAAAAAAAAATTCTCTATCTACTACTATATAGTGTGTTTGGAACCAATTTAGCTGAATACGGATGGAACCACCAAACTAATAGGAGAAATCAGGAAAAATTATCTATTAGCAAAAAAGCACAATGTATGAGGCAGTGACGCATGCTGAGCGCACTACAACCAGACGTGGCTGAAGCACACACTATAGCGTGAGCTGCACTCACACACAGAGACCTTGCAGACAGGCGTGAAGAGTGCAGATGCAGAGCACTGTGCACTAGCGCTGCAAGACAAAAAAAAAATTTCTATCTACTCCTATATAGTGTGTTTGGAACCAATTTAGCTGAATACGGAGGGAACCACCACACTAATAGGAGAAATCAGGAAAAATTATCAATTAGCAAAAAAGGACAATGTATGAGGCAGTGACGCATGTTGAGCGCACTTCCACCAGATGTGGCTGAAGCACACACTATAGCGTGAGCTGCACTCACACACAGAGACCTTGCAGACAGGTGTGAACAGTGCAGATGCAGAGCACTGTGCACTAGCGCTGTCAGACAAAAAAACAATTCTCTATCTACTCCTATATAGTGTGTTTGGAACCAATTTAGCTGAATACGGTTGGAACCACCACACTAATAGGAGAAATCAGAAAAAATGATCAATTAGCAAAAAAGGACAATGTATGAGGCAGTGATGCACGCTGAGCGCACTACAACCAGACGTGGCTGAAGCACACACTACTGCGTGAGCTGTACTCACACACAGAGACCTTGCAGACAGGCGTGAACAGTGCAGATGCAGAGCACTGTGCACTAGCGCTGCAAGACAAAAAAAAATTCTCTATCTACTACTATATAGTGTGTTTGGAACCAATTTAGCTGAATACGGATGGAACCACCACACTAATAGGAGACATCAGGAAAAATGATCAGTTAGCAAAAAAAGACAATGTATGAGGCAGTGACGCACGCTGAGCACACTACAACCAGACGTGGCTGAAGCATACACTATAGCGTGAGCTGCACTCACACACAGAGACCTTGCAGACAGGTGTGAACAGTGCAGATGTAGAGCACTGTGCACTAGCACTGCAAGAAAAAAAAAAAAATCTCTATCTACTCCTATATAGTGTGTTTGGAACCAATTTAGCTGAATACGGATGGAACCACCACACTAATAGGAGAAATCAGGAAAAATTATCAATTAGCAAAAAAGGACAATGTATGAGGCAGTGACGCACGCTGAGCGCACTACAACCAGACTTGGCTGAAGCACCACTACAGAATGAGCTGCACTCACACTCAGAGACCTTGCAGACAGCGGTGAACAGCACAGAGAACTGTGCACTAGTGCTGCAAGGCACAGCGATTTATAAAGTAGCTTGGGTAAAGCAGAATAGAGCAAATAGGTAGCTGAAACTGTTTCTCAGAACAACAGCATCCTATCCCTAACTGAATTCACAGCAGAGTGAGCTCAAAATGGCGGCGGCGGCTTTTATAGTGCATCATGACATCATTTCAGCAGCCAATCACAGCCATGCCATTAGTTAATATGCCTACATGCCTAACAGGATGTGCCCACACTTCTTAGGAACCTCATTGGCTGAATAAAATGAAACTGGCTCATTGCATTATGGGAAGTTCCGATTCCGGTATATGATATTCTAAAAGTATCGGAATTAAGTATCGGAATTCCAATACCGCGAATATCGGCCGATACCCGATATTTCAGTATCGGAATGCTCAACACTATTGATCAGTCATTATCATATAGGGAATATATATATATTCTTGTACCGTGTTAGCCAGTAGATAGAAAAATATTTAGATTTGAGAGTCCTCAGTGGTTGATACCTTTTAATAGCTAACTGAAAAGATGGTAACAAATTGCAAGCTTTCAAGAATACCTTGGTCCCTTCATCAGGCTAGTATGCCACAAAATCTGAAGAGTCACATATTTATACACAATAAGACACAAAAATAATGCAATAGATAAGACAGGTGATGGAAAGCAGAGTTAGTATGGAAGAGATAAACAGTTCTGGCTATAAATATTTTAGCAGTCAATAGATAAGGAGTGTGAAGGTTTTATTGTCCTGTGACTAGGTCCAGTGTTATGAAGGCCTCACAAGTCTGAGGGGCACATTCCTTAATTGATGTAGAATGACATAAATCCATGCAACACATTCATTCCTGCTCTGAAAGTGTTAAAGGTCATCATCAGTTTATATTCTGAGATTCTTCTTTCTGTTTGAGATTTGAAGTTACCTTTTAATACCAGTAATTTCATGTCTTTTATGCTGTGATCAGGGGAACAAAAATGCTTGGCTACAGGTAGATCTATTCTTTTTTCTTTAATTGTGTGGCGATGATGATTCATCCTTGTCCTAAGTTTTTGCCCTGTCTCCCCTACATAAAGACCCCCAGCTGGACATTTGGTACATATAATTAAGTACACTACATTAGATGTGATACAGCTGAAAGTACCTGGGATCTTATAGTCCTGATGTGAATTGGGGATCTTTATCTTGTCTGTGGTCATTATAAATGGACAGATTTTACATTTTTTCTGGTTGCAAGGAAAGGTACCTCTAGCTGAAGGAGATGACAAGGAACTTCTGACAATGACGCTTCTTAAATTTGGGTGCTGCCTGAAACACAGAAGTGGGGGGTCTGGAAATATGGATTGTAATCGGGCATCTTTTGCAGTAAGGGTTGTAGTTTCCGTGCAGCTCTCCTTAGCACCTCCAGATTTGGATTGTAGGTGACTACTAGAGGCACCCGGTTGCTTTCTTGTTTAGTTTTGTAATGTAGGAGATGATTCCTTGATATCCTGGTGGCTCTTGTTATCTGGTTCTCAATTGTTCTTGGATGGTAGCCCTGAGTCAAAAAGGTCTTTCTGAGGCCATCAAGGTGTTTGTCTCTATCCATCTGGTTGGAACATATCCGATTGTATCTGATGGCTTGGCTGTAAACAATAGAGTTTTTTATATGTTATGGATGGAAACTGTCCCATTTAAGGTATGTAGGACGGTCGATTGGTTTCCGGTACAAGGATGTCTCTATTTCATTGTTCTGTAGCTTGATGATGGTGTCCAAAAAGTTAATTTCAGTACAGGAGTAGTTGAGTGTTAGGTTGATGGTGGGATGAAATCGATTAAAGTGTTCATGGAACGTCTTCAGCAGTTGCTCAGACCCTGTCCAGATGATTAAAATATTATCAATGAAAAGATAGTAGGCCAGAGGCCTGATGAGTAGAGATGAGCGGTGTTCGACTAGAACTGTTCGCCAATCTCAAATTCGAGCTGTTTTGGGCGGTGTTCGAGTTGTTCGACGAACCCGAACGATTTGCAAAAAATTCGGCTGTTCGAGGTTATGTTCGATAACTGTTCGTGCACCAAAAGCGTGTCCTGCATGTCTGGCGCTATTTAGAGCACCAATCATGCAGGGATTGTCTGCCACTCACTGTAATGCCACAGCCATGGTGGTTGTGGCATTACAGTGATTGCCCAAATCGATGGGAACTGTGATCACAGTGAAACATGAAAAGCCGGCAATTCAGCAGCGGCATACACCGCTACCCGACAATTTAGAACCGAAAGAATAGAGCTTCACACATAGATTAGATAGATATAAACATGTCAGCCACATATATACGAAGTACAGTGAAAGTGCTGCTTACTGTACTTGTCATTTAGCGTAAAGGATTTATCAAAAAAAATAATAGTGTTTTCATGCACTGTCTCTTTAAAAAAGCCGGCCGGCAATTCAGCAGCGGTACCCGACAATTTATAACAGACAGAATAGAGCTTCACACATAGATTAGATAGATAGAAACATGTCAGTCACATATATATGAAGTACAGTGATAGTGTTGGTTACTGTACTTGTCATTTAGTATTAAAATAAAGGATTTATTATTAAAAAAATTGGCATGGGGTTCCCCTTAATTTTAGGCTCTAGCGGAGGTTAAGCAGACGGCTGGGGCAGATGTTTGAAGCCTGGGAAGGGGGTAATACCCACGGAGCTTCCCAGGCTACTAATATCAGCCCCCAGCTGAATACATAGCCTTTACTAGCTATTAAAATGGGGGACCCCCCCAAAAAAATGACGTGGGGTCCCCCCTAATTTAATAGCTAGCAAAGGCTAGGCAGACAGCTGGGGGCTGATATTAATAGCCCAGGAAGGGAGCCATGAATATTGGCCCCCTCCCAGGCTAGAAACACCAGCCGTCAGCCGCCCCAGAAATGGCGCATTCATAGGATGCGCCAATTCTGGCACTTAGCCTCGCTCTTCCACGCTGCCCTGGTGCGGTGGCAGGGGGTAATAGGGTTGGGGTTGATGTCAGCTTATAATGCCAGCTGACATCAAGCCCAGGTTAGTAATGGAGAGGCGTCTATAAGACACCCCCATTACTAACCCCATAGTCAAAGTTAAAAAAAACACAAACACCCAGAATAAAGTCCTTTAATTGAAATAAAGACACAATCCTTTATTGTTCTAAATTAAACCATACTTACCGTCACGCCCATTCCAGCTGAAGCCAACAATCTCCTGCAATAAAAGAAAAATAATAAAGCAACCTCATCCTTACCTTTCCATGGTTTCCACGACAGCTTCAGCTCTGCTACATCGAGATGACAGGCTGGACCGCAGCAGAACGCTGCCATCCAGCCTCTCATCCCGCAGACACTGAGAAGCGCAGGCTTGCTTGCGCTGCTCAGCGTCTCTCTGTGACGACATCCAGATGAGCCGAGTTCATGTCCAATGAACTCGGCTCACCTCATGCACGTCACTGACAGCGTGGGAAAATTCTCACGCTGAAGCGGTGAGTGCAGGAGAATTCTCCCACGCTGTCAGTGACGTGCATAAGGTGAGCTCATGTCCAATGAACTCAGCTCACCTCCTGCACGTCACTGACAGCGTGGGAGAATTCTCCTGCACTCAGCGCTTCAGCGTGAGAATTCTCCCACGCTGAAGCGCTGAGTGCAGGAGAATTTTCCCACGCTGTCAGTGACGTGCATGAGGTGAGCCGAGTTCATTGGACATTAACTCGGCTCATCTGGATGCCCTCACAGAGAGACACTGTGGAGCGCAAGCAAGCCTGCGCTTCTCAGTGTCTGCGGGATGACAGGCTGGATGGCAGCGTTCTGCTGCGGTCCAGCCTGTCATCTCGATGTAGCAGAGCTGAAGCTGTCATGGGAACCATGGAAAGGTAAGGATGATGTTGCTTTATTATTTTTCTTTTATTTCAGGAGATCGTTGGCTTCAGCTGGAATGGGCGTGATGGTAAGTATGGTTTAATTTAGAACAATAAAGAATTGTGTGTTTATTTCAATTAAAGGACTTTTTTCTGGGTGTTGTGTTTTTTTTAACTACTTTACTAGAAATTCATGGTGGTCATGTCTAATATTGGCGTGACCCCATGAATTTCAGGCTTAGGGCCAGCTGATAATGCCAAGCTGGCCCTAACCCCTTTATTACCCAGTGAGCCACCGCATCAGGGCCCTGGATGAGTTGGGTACAGCGCCAGAAGATGGCGCTTCTATGAACGCGCCATTTTCCGGGGTGGCTGCGGACTGCAATTTGCAGCGGGGGTGGCCCAGAAAGCTTGGGCCTCCCTGCGCTGCGGATTCCAGCCCCCAGCTGCCTAGTTGTACTTGGCTGGACACAAAAACAGGGCGAAGCCCAACGTCAATTTTCTTTAAATTATTTCATGAAATAATTAAGAAAAAAAGGGCTTCCCTATATTGTTGTGTCCGGCCAGGTACAAATAGGCAGCTGGTGGTTGGGGGCAGCCCGTTCCTGCCTGCTGTACCTGGCTGGACACAAATATAGTGCGAAGCCCCACGTCAATTTTTTTTAAATTATTTCATGAATTTCCTGAAATAATTTAAAAAAATTGAAGTGGGGCTTCGCACTATATTTGTGTCCAGCCAGGTACAGCAGGCAGGAACGGGCTGCCCCCATCCACCAGCTGCCTATTTGTACCTGGCCGGACACAACAATATAGGGAAGCCCTTTTTTTCTTAATTATTTCATGAATTTCATGAAATAATTAAAAAAAATTGAAGTGGGGCTTCGCACTATATTTGTGTCCAGCCAGGTACAGCAGGCAGGAACGGGCTGCCCCCATCCACCAGCTGCCTATTTGTACCTGGCCGGACACAACAATATAGGGAAGCCCTTTTTTTCTTAATTATTTCATGAATTTCATGAAATAATTAAAAAAAATTGAAGTGGGGCTTCGCACTATATTTGTGTCCAGCCAGGTACAGCAGGCAGGAATGGGCTGCCCCCAACCACCAGCTGCCTATTTGTACCTGGCCGGACACAACAATATAGGGAAGGCCTTTTTTTCTTAATTATTTCATGAATTTCATGAAATAATTAAAAAAAAAGTACGTGGGGCTTCGCCCTATTTTTGTGTCCAGCCAGGTACAACTAGGCAGCTGGGGGCTGGAATCTGCAGCGCAGGGAGGCCCAAGCTTTCTGGGCCCCCCCCGCTACAAATTGCAGTCCGCAGCCACCCCGGAAAATGGCGCGTTCATAGAAGCGCCATCTTCTGGTGCTGTACCCAACTCATCCAGGGCCCTGGTGCGGTGGCTCACTGGGTAATAAAGGGGTTAGGGCCAGCTTGGTATTATCAGCTGGCCCCAAGCCCAAAATTCATGGGGTCACGCCAGTATTAGACATGACCGCCATGAATTTCTAGTAAAGTATTTAAAAAAAACACAACACCCAGAATAAAGTCCTTTAATTGAAATAAAGACACAATTCTTTATTGTTCTAAATTAAACCATACTTACCATCACACCCATTCCAGCTGAAGTCAATGATCTCCTGCAATAAAAGAAAAATAATAAACCAACCTCATCCTTACCTTTCCATGGTTCCCACGACAGCTTCAGCTCTGCTACATCGAGATGACTGGCTGGCCCGCAGCAGAACGCTGCCATCCAGTCTGTCATCCCGCAGACACTGAGAAGCGCAGGCATGCTTGCGCTCCTCACTGTCTCGCTGTGACGGCATCCAGATGAGCCGAGGTCATGTCCAATGAACTCGGCTCACCTCATGCACGTCACTGACAGCGTGGGAAAATTCTCACGCTGAAGTGCTGAGTGCAGGAGAATTCTCCCACGCTGTCAGTGATGTGCATGAGGTGAGCTCATGTCCAATGAACTCAGCTCACCTCCTGCACGTCACTGACAGCGTGGGAAAATTCTCCTGCAATCAGCGCTTCAGCGTGAGAATTTTCCCACGCTGTCAGTGACGTGCATGAGGTGAGCCGAGTTCATTGGACATGAACTCGGCTCATCTGGATGTCGTCACAGAGAGACGCTGAGCAGCGCAAGCAAGCCTGCGCTTCTCAGTGTCTGCGGGATGACAGGCTGGATGGCAGCGTTCTGCTGCGGTCCAGCCTGTCATCTCGATGTAGCAGAGCTGAAGCTGTCGTGGGAACCATGGAAAGGTAAGGATGAGGTTGCTTTATTATTTTTCTTTTATTGCAGGAGATCGTTGGCTTCAGCTGGAATGGGCGTGATGGTAAGTATGGTTTAATTTAGAACAATAAAGGATTGTGTCTTTATTTCAATTAAAGGACTTTATTCTGGGTGTTTGTGTTTTTTTTAACTTTGACTATGGGGTTAGTAATGGGGGTGTCTTATAGACGCCTCTCCATTACTAACCTGGGCTTGATGTCAGCTGGCATTATAAGCTGACATCAACCCCAACCCTATTACCCCCTGCCACCGCACCAGGGCAGCGTGGAAGAGCAAGGCTAAGTGCCAGAATTGGCGCATCCTATGAATGCGCCATTTCTGGGGCGGCTGACGGCTGGTGTTTCTAGCCTGGGAGGGGGCCAATATTCATGGCTCCCTTCCTGGGCTATTAATATCAGCCCCCAGCTGTCTGTCTAGCCTTTGCTAGCTATTAAATTAGGGGGGACCCCACGTCATTTTTTTTGGGGGGTCCCCCATTTTAATAGCTAGTAAAGGCTATGTATTCAGCTGGGGGCTGATATTAGTAGCCTGGGGAGCTCCGTGGGTATTACCCCCTTCCCAGGCTTCAAACATCTGCCCCAGCCGTCTGCTTAACCTCCGCTAGAGCCTAAAATTAAGGGGAACCCCACGCCAATTTTTTTAATAATAAATCCTTTATTTTAATACTAAATGACAAGTACAGTAACCAACACTATCACTGTACTTCATATATATGTGACTGACATGTTTCTATCTATCTAATCTATGTGTGATGCTCTATTCTTTCTGTTCTAAATTGTCGGGTACCGCTGCTGAATTGCCGGCCGGCTTTTTTAAAGAGACAGTGCATGAAAACACTATTATTTTTTTAAATAAATCCTTTACACTAAATGACAAGTACAGTAAGCAACACTATCACTGTACTTATTATATATGTGACTGACATGTTTCTATCTATCTAATCTATGTGTGAAGCTCTATTCTTTCTGTTCTAAATTGTCGGGTACAGATGCTGAATTGCCGGCCGGCTTTTTTAAAGAGACGGTGCATGAAAACACTAATATTTTTTTTAATAAATCCTTTACACTAAATGACAAGTGCAGTAACCAACACTGTCACTGTGCTTCTTATATGTGTGACTGACATGTTTCTATCTATCTAATCTATGTGAGATGCTCTATTCCTTCTTGTCTAAATTGTCGGGTACCGGTGTATGCCGCTGCTGAATTTGCCGGCCGGCTTTTTTAAAGAGAGTGTCTTCTGAGCAGTTTGTCAGCTTTTGGACACCTTTGCAGGTGTTTTCTATGTGTTTCTATGTGTTTTTGTTTGCCTGCCATTGGTTTTAACGGTGTTGCGACGGTGTTCTAAGGTGTTCGACGAACAGTTCGACGAACAGTTCCTCGAACATCCCGGTGTTCGACGAACCGAACCGAACCCGAACACTACGGGGGTGGCTCAACACTACTGATGAGACATGAGGACAAAAAGTCACTTTCAAGCTTTGCCATGAAAAGATTTGCGTATTGTGGAGCCATTTTACTTCCCTTTGCTGTACCAGTCTCCTGTAGATATATGTTGTTATCAAATTCAAAGTAATTGTAGGTGAGGATGAATTCAGTAAGTTTGACCACAGAATCAGCAACAATTCCTGTATTTTCCATGAACATTTAGCAGGCATTTAGTCCATCCTGGTGTGTGATATTAGAGTACAAATATTCACATCCATGATGGCCAGGATGGTTCCTTCTGGTAGAAGACCTATTGCTGCTAGTTTATTCAGTAGGTCTGTTGTGTCCTGAATGTAGCTGGGTGTAGTCTTTACCAGTGGTTTAAGAACACACTCTACCCATCCAGAAACTTTCTCAGTAAGTCTATGTGCCCACGATGCAGAAATGCTCCGGATTTTTTCCTGAGCGTTTCTGCATCTCCCCTGGCAGAAAAAAACACATGCGGATTGTACATGCGTTTTTCCTGCCAGGGACTTGTGGATGTGAAGTGTTCTTCACAAGCATTTCCGCATGAGGTTTGACAAGTGCTTTCCAAGCGATTTTAGCATCACTTGGAAAGTGCTTGACAACTTGGTGACACTATATAAATCCATGTAATCGGCATGGATTTATATAGTGTGACCATAAAGAATGTTTAAAAATAAAAAAAATAAATCTATACTTACCTTCTGATGGCCCCCGGAGTCTTGCTTCGCTCCGTCCTGGCTGCCGGCAGATCGCGGTACACTGAAGGACCTGCCGGCGTCAGCATCGCGTGACCCGTCACATGACTATGACGTCAGTGCAGGTCCTTCAGTCCACCGCGATCTTCCGGCAAGTGAAGACAAGGACACCGCGGGCCATAAGAAGGTAAGTATAATATTTATTTTTTATTTTATTCTTTTTTTCAGAGGTTCTATGGTACCCGGGTCTGGAGGAGAGTCTCACACATATACAGTGATGCGGAATCCATGCGTTCCAATGCAAGTCAATGGCGGCGAAAACGCAGCGCTTCCGCAAAATAATAGGTAGTGCTGCGCTTTTTTCCGCAATGATAATCTGCAGCGGAAATTTCTGCAGCATGTGTACAGCACATGCGGATTATCATTGGGGAACATGGCAGGCCTTCTATCATGCAATTTTTAAGCGTTTCTGCAGCATTTTTGCCGCTGCGGAAACGCTTAAAAGACGCATCGTGGGCACACAGCCTAAGGGTGCCACACATGAAATAATCTTCCTGGATTTCCAGATTTGTGGATTTTGGGAAGCATATAGAATGTCCCTATTCTTGGACTCCCTGGTATCAGGTCATTGGCTCTTATGGATTCGTCAGGCAGACAAGATACCAACTTGTTTAGTTTCTTGTAATAGTCCTGTGTAGGGTCAGACTCCAGTTTTTTGTAGTAGCGCGTGTCCATCATTTGTCTGTTTGCTTCCCTCATGTAGTCTGATGTGTTCATCATCACTATTGCACCACCCTTGTCAGCAGGTTTAATGATGATTTCTTTGTTGGTTTTCAAAGATTGTATGGCCTTTCTCTCCTGGGCACTGATGTTGGATGCTTGTCTCCTGTTTGCTTCTAGGATGGTGGATTTTATCACATGTCTGAAGGAGTCTATATATGTATCGAAATGGTTTTGTCCAGGTGGCGGTGTCCAATCTGTCCTTTTCTTGGTTGTCAAGATCCCTTTTCCTTCAGTTCAGGTGGGTTCTGAATCTTCTGTAGCATTGAAGTATTCCCTCAGGCGCATTCTCCTGAACTAATTTTCCATATCACTACAGAGTTCCGTTTTATCTAGGGCCTTAGTAGGACAAAATGAGAGTCCCCTAGAAAGCACAGCCAGCTCCGCTTTGTTGGGTGTATAATCTGAGAGATTGATGACACAGTTAGATGCTTCTGTGTCTGGAATGGAGTGGTTGTCCAAATTGTCAGGTTTTGGCTTTGTTTTGTAATTGTTTGTATAGCGTCCTGAGTTTAGGCGCAATCTGTGCAGCTTCTTTTCCTTGTTATGAATTAGAAGGGTCCGTAGTTTGTTGTAGTATTGCTGTAATTTTTGCTCTGTGTTTTCTGTAAGTGTTTTCCTCCGAGTTTCAAATTGCCTTTGGACTTTACTCTTGATGCTGTAGAAGACATGCAAAAGGTGGTTCCTTAGTCTCTCAGAAGTCCTGTGACAAAGGTTTTGTGCATAATGAGTATTGTAGGTATGAAGAATTGGGTTTGTAATCCAGAGTCCTTTAGGAATTAGATTCTCTTTTTTGCATTTAGATAAGAAAAAAATGTCACTGTCCAATTGTGCACGTTTCTTCAGAAGTGGATTAAGTACCATGAAAATGCGGTACACTCAGGTATCTTCCATTTTGATATATTCAGTCATTATCAAAATTCTCAATTCTGAGGTAAAATCTGTATTCAGTGAAGACACTTTCCCATTACTGACATAGGAGATGGCAGCTGCAACAGATACACTTCTATGGAGACAGGAGGAGGGAGGAGCTAGAGGCAAAGCTCCTCCGTCCTCATCATCCTACTCTCTAGATAGAGTCATATAAGCAGCACTTGCCATCTCCTATCTCAGTAATGGGAAAATTTGTCTTCACTGAATACAGATTTTATTTCAGAATTCGGAATTTTGATAATGGCTGGTCAATTTTGTCAGAGAAAGAAGCAAATTTTTCTGATAAGATATAATACAAAGTTGCTTATTTTCATGTGTACTATTGATTTATGAAATAAACATTAAAATGATGGTTGCTCTTTAATGTAAAAAATATCTTATAATGCAAGCGATATTGTGCTAGCTTAAACAATAGTTTTAGTACAACAGAAGCAGGCATGTACAGTACAGACCAAAAGTTTGGAAACACCTTCTCATTTAAAGATTTTTCTGTATTTTCTTGACTATGAAAATTGTACATTCACACTGAAGGCATCAAAACTATGAATTAACACATGTGGAATTATATACTTAACAAAAAAGTGTGAAACAACAAAAATATGTCTTATATTCTAGGTTCTTCAAAGTAGCCACCTTTTGCTTTGATGACTACTTTGCACACTCTTGGCATTCCCTTGATGAGCTTAAAGAGGTAGTCACCGGAAATGGTTTTCACTTCACAGGTGTGCCCTGTCAGGTTTAATAAGTGGGATTTCTTGCCTTATAAATGGGGTTGGGACCATCAGTTGTGTTGTGCAGAAGTCTGGTGGATACACAGCTGATAGTCCCACTGAATTGACTATTAGCTACTTTTTTCTTGCCATAATACAAATTCTAAGTAAAGAAAAACGAGTGGCCATCATTACTTTAAGAAATGAAGGTTAGTCAGTCTGAAAAATTGGGCAAACTTTGAAAGTGTCCCCAAGTGCAGTTGCAAAAACCATCAAGCGCTACAAAGAAACTGGCTCACATGAGGGCCGCCCCAGAAAAGGAAGACCAAGAGTCACCTTTGCTTCTGAGGATAAGTTTATCCGAGTCACCAGCCTCAGAAATCGCAGGTTAACAGCAGCTCCGATTAGAGACCAGATCAATGCCACACAGAGTTCTAGCAGCACACACATCTCTTCAACAACTGTTAAGAGGAGACTTTGTGCAGCAGGCCTTCATAGTAAAATAGCTGCTAGGAAACCACTGCTAAGGACAGGCAACAAGCAGAAGAGACTTGTTTGGGCTAAAGAACACAAGGAATGGACATTAGACCAGTGGAAATCTGTGCTTTGGTCTGATGAGTCCAAATTTGAGATCTTTGGTTCCAACCACCGTGTCTTTGTGCGGCGCAGAAAAGGTGAACTGATGGACTCTACATGCCTGGTTCCCACCGTGAAACATGGAGGAGGATGTGTGATGGTGTGGGGGTGCTTTGCTGGTGACACTGTTGGGGATTTATTCAAAATTGAAGGCATACTGAACCAGCAAGGCTACCACAGCATCTTGCAGCGGCATGCTATAACATCCGGTTTGCGTTTAGTTGGACCATCATTTATTTTTCAACAGGACAATGAACCCAAACACACCTCCAGGCTGTGTAAGGGCTATTTGACCAAGAAGAAGAGTGATGGGGTGCTACGCCAAATGACCTGACCTCCACAGTCACCACACCTGACCCCAATCGAGATGGTTTGGGGTGAGCTGGACCACAGAGTGAAGGCAAAAGGGCCAACAAGTGCTAAGCATCTCTGGGAACTTCTTCAAGATTGTTGAAAGACCATTTCCGGTGACTACCTCTTGAAGCTGATCAAGAGAATGCCAAGAGTGTGAAAAGCAGTCATCAAAGCAAAAGGTGGATACTTTGAAGAACCTAGAATATAAGACATATTTTCAGTTGTTTCACACTTTTTTGTTAAGTATATAATTCCACATGTGTTAATTCATAGTTGTGATGCCTTCAGTGTGAATGTACAATTTTAATAGTCAAGAAAATACAGAAAAATCTTTAAATGAGAAGGTGTGTCCAAACTTTTGGTCTGTACTGTATGTATTGCTCCACTACATAGTAACATAGTAACATAGTTTTTAAGGTTGAAGGAAGACTAATTCCATCTAGTTCAACCCATAGCCTAACATGTTGATCCAGAGGAAGGCAAAAAAAAAACATGTGGCAAACACTAAGCTCCACATTGGAGAAAAAAATTCCTTCCTGACTCCATACGACAATCAAACTAGTTCCCTGGATCAACGCCTTATCAAGGAATCTAGTATATACTGTATAACCTGTAATATTATACTTTTCAAGAAAGGCATCCATGCCCTTCTTAAATTTTAGTAGTGAATCATTCATTGCAACATCATGCGGCAAAGAGTTCCATAGTCTCACTGCTCTTACAGTAAAGAATCTGCATGTGTGATTATGATTAAACCTTCTTTCCTCCAGACGTAGAAGATGCCACCTTGTCCCCGTCTCAGGGCTCAGACTAAAAAGATCAGGAGAAAGGTCTTTGTACTGTCCCCTCATATACTTGTACATAGTAATAATATCACCCCTAAGCCTTCGTTTTTCCAAAGTAAATAACCCCAAGTATAATAACCTGTCTTGGTATTGCAGACCCCCCAGTCTTCTAATAACCTTGGTCGCTCTTCTCTGCACCCGCTCTAGTTCAGTTATGTCCTTCTTATACACCGGAGACCAGAACTGTACACAGTATTCTAAGTGTGGTCGCACTAGTGACTTGAATAGAGGTAAAATTATGTTCTCCTCATGAGCATCTATGCCTCTTTTAATGCATCCCATTATTTTATTTGCCTTTGCAGCAGCTGCCTGACACTGGCCACCAAACGTGAGCTTGTCATCCACCAATACACCCAGGTCTTTTTCAGTGACAGTTTTGCCCATTGTTTTACAATTAAGCATATAATTATACATTTTATTTCCTCTGCCCAAGTGCATTACCTTACATTTATCCCCATTAAAGCTCATTTGCCATTTATTAGCCCAAGCTTCTAGTTTACATAGATCCTCCTGTAATATAAAATTGTCCTCCTCTGTATTGATTACCCTGCAGAGTTTAGTGTCATCTGCAAATATTGAAATACTACTCTGTATGCCCCCTACAAGGTCATTAATAAATATATTAAAAAGAAGCAGGCCCATTACTGACCCCTGTGGTACCCCCCACAGTTAACTGAGACCCAGTCTGAGTGTGTTCCACTAATAACCACCCTTTATTTCCTATCACTGAGCCAGTTCTTAATCCACATACATACATTTTCCCCAATCCCCATTGTTCTCATTTTATCTATCAACCTTTTGTGTGGAACAGTATCAAAAGCTTTTGAAAAGTCCATATACACAACATCCACTGCATTTCCTTGGTCCAGTCCGGAACTTGCCTCCTCATAAAAGCTGATCAGATTAGTTTGACAGGAACGGTTCCTCGTAAGCCCATGTTGATATTGGGTCATGAGGTTATTCTTCCTCAGATACTCTAGTATAGCATCTCTTAGAAAACCCTCCAGGATTTTACCCACAGTAGAGGTTAAGCTTACTGGCCTATAATTTCCAAGTTTGGCTGTTGTCCCTTTTTGAATATTGGCACCACATTTGCTATAAGCCAGTCCTGTGGTACAGACCCTGTTATTATGGAATCTTTAAAGATTAAAAATAATGGTCTATCTATGACTTTACTTAATTCCTGCAGTACTCGCGGGTGTATCCCATCCGGGCCCGGGGATTTGTCAACTTTAGTGATTTTTTAGACGCTGCCGTACTTCTTGTTGGGTTAAGCAAGTGACATTTAATGGAGAATTTTTGTCATCACTAATCAAGTTTTCTGTCATGCGATTTTCTTGTGTAAATACTACTGAAAAAAAATCATTTAGCATATTGGCTTTTTCCTCATCCTCTTCCACCATTTCACCCAGACTAGTTTTAAGGGGACCAACACAAACATTATTTAGTTTTTTACTATTTATGTAGTTAAAGAATATTTTGGGATTATTTTTACTTTCCCTGGCAGCGAGTCTCTCTGTCTCAATCTTTGCTGCCTTGATTTGGTTTTTACAGAATTTATTTAATTTTCTGTATTTATTTAATGCCTCATCACTACCTACTTGCTTTAGTTCTCTAAATGCTTTTTTTTTTTGACACTTGCGCCCCTTACAGCTCTATTTAGCCATAGTGGTTTCCTCCTATTTCTAGCATGTTTATTCCCATAGAGTATATATTGTGCTAAAGTTCTATTCAGGATTCTAATAAATGTCTCCCATTTGCTTTGTGTAGTTTTATGTCTCAGGAAATCGTCCCAGTTTATAGCACTAAGATCATCTCTCAACCGTTGGAAATTTGCCTTCCTGAAGTTTAGTGTCCTTGTAACCCCCCTACTACACATCTTATTAAAGGATACATGAAAACTTATTATTTTGTGATCACTATTACCCAAGTGACCCCCTCCTCGTATATTTGATATGCGGTCTGGCCTGTTGGTTAATATTAGGTCTAGCAGTCCCCCCCCTCTTGTTGGGTCCTGAACCAGTTGTGAAAGGTAATTGTTTATCATAGTTGTCAAAAATCCTATTAACTTTGCTTGAACTACAGGTTTCTGCTCCCCAATGTATTTCAGGGTAGTTGAAGTCCCCCATAATAATGACTTCTCCTTGAGTCACTGCTTCATCTATTTGCTTTATGAGGATATTCTCCGCTGCTTACATTATTTTTGGAGACTTATAACAAACCCCCATTAGTAATTTATTATTTTTTCCCCCTCCCCTTATCTCCACCCACAGGGACTCTGCACTTTCATTAGATTTACATCTACTCAAGATGGGTTTTAAGGCTGATTTTACATATAAACACCCCCCCTCACTTGTTTGTACGGTCATTTCTGAACAGACTATAGCCCTGTAAATTAACTGCCCAGTCATGGCTCTCGTCCAGCCATGTCTCAGATATTCCCACCATACATATGTATACTTCAAGAATGTTTTGCAAAGATGTAAGCTAAAGTATTTGCAGACATGACTGTATTAAAATGGTATGTCTACCTGTAAGACGATGTAGAATGGTAATAAAACAACTGTTTTGCTTGTCTTAGCATTTTCACATATCAAAAATTCTCAGTGAAGCCTATCTGAGCTTTCAACAGAAATGTGCTGATTGCCTAATTTATACCAATTCATTCTCATCTGTAAATGTCTGCTGAAACCTTCACTTGAAAATAAAATTAACAAAGCTGCAGAGGGTAAACTCCCCGTTCATACTTTCATCTATCACAGAATAAGCAAGTTACTTTCTTTGATGATTTCCATTTCCAGGATTATTTGCTGACACTTAGAAAAAGTCTTATTTAGAATTTTACTTAATCTTATATATACCTTAAACAATAGCTTTAGATTTGAAAAGTGTAGCGCCATTGCCTTTCATAAGTGCTGCTCTAGGTATACATCATTTATGAGCAAGTTTCTTGTAGAAACATAGATGAAACAAAATAGGTATCAGAAAGAGAGAATTTGAAAGCAATTCAAAAGTATTAAAAATGAGCAGAGCAAACAGATATCAAATAAAATATCTCAGGTCATCGATGGAATGTATCAAATTTGCTTGACTCATTCTAAGTTAAATTATTTAACTGTTTTGACTTTTTTTTTTTGCTTGTAAAAGCACTTTGCAGACATTGATCAAAAAAGAGTATTGCAAATTCTGGGATAGCCAGAGCTGGAAATCAATTTATTCTGAGACATAATACATATGGTAATTATTAAATAGGACTTTTGCTTCCTATCTAAGTGGAAAACTCCAATTTACGGGAGGACAAGCTATACATCTTCTTTGGTGCACATCATTTACCATGGTATTTTGTGGAGAATTTATGCTTAGTTAATTATGTTTCTTTTGTTTATTATTAATTGGCTTTCCTTTCCTAAATGATTATTAAATTCTGAGAACTAATTCTTCTTATAAATGACTCATTTGACAGATTACTTGCTCCCAAAGACTCTTTAAAATGCCTCAGTAGACACATTGTGGCCTTGATGTTCTAAAGACGAGACCTGTGTTGTAGAATATAAGTAGAAAATGAAAATGACCTACTCATTTTATAACTTTTACAATAAATTTAAGGACATGTAAATCATGTTCTATAAACTAAATGACTAGAGTTGTAGGTCATCTTCGTGAAAGAATGAGAACTTTAATGAGCTATAAAATCACTTAAATATGCCTTGACAATTTAGGTTTTACATGTTTCTTGATATGCAATGGAAACAGTTTAATACTTAAGAATTTACTGTCATATTAATACAGTTGTACTCAGGTTAGTAAAAAAATGAATTAATGATCCAGGAAGATAAGACTTGCATCATTAAAATAAACTAATGTGTTACATAAATATTAGTGCATCAAGAGTTGCCAAAAAAAAAATGTAAACCTGATAAGAACAGGAAAGTCAGATTAATTATCAGCTAAATTGCTAAATACTATTTTGCTGAAAGAGCTCTATACAACTGACTCATAAATAATTGCCTATTAGTGCTTATTTTTATATTTTATTACTTTATTTACACTGCTATATCTACTTCAGATATTTTCCAATCTACTATGATGAGAGAAACCAAGATTATTTATAAGTAAGCAAGCATTTGCAGCACGTTTCGTTTTTCTTGATAAAATAAGGGCTAAACAATAAGCAAATTAAAGAGATTGGCCACTTCACTTTTATTTTAAAACCTTCCCTTGGGAGCCAATTTTCATTTCTGCACTTTCGTTTTTCTCCTTCTATTGTTATAAGAGCCAAAGTTTTCTTATTTTTCCATCAACAAAGCCATATGATAACTTGTTTTTTGCAGGATGATTCATTCCATCATTGTTTTCTGAGTTTTGTTTTTAAGGTGTTCGGAGAGTGATAAAAATGAAACTTGATTCTTCAGGTCAGTACAATTACAGAGATGCCAAATTGAATTAACTTTATATTTTGATAGATTGCTTTTTTATATATGTAGATACCAAATCTGCTTATTTTTTGATCATTTATTCATTTATTATTTATTTTCAGATTGAGAAAGGGTGCAATTTAAACTTTTTTAAAAACTTTTTTAAGTTACTGTTTAATTCCTTTTTAGTCACTATAGGTGTGAAATATTCATTATTTAAATGTTTCTATTATATACTGTTATATTTTAGTAAAACGAATGATATTACATGAAGCCAGGCCATTGGCTACACTTCAAAGTTGTAACAAGATGGTGGCGATGGGGGCCTTCGATAGTAGTGCGATAGGAGAACTCTTAACACTTGTTTATATATATTGGCAAGTGACACAAAACTGAGTTTCCAACACATTTAATAAAGATAAAGTGACCAACCACATTTAAATGTAAGCATATATTTTTCTAAACAGATAATTTAATTAAAAATGTAGATTATTTTGTGAATTACCTTGTCACATATGAAAACAAAGAGCTCATACTCTGATTAAAGTTAAGACTATACAGCAGCACTAGATATGTGATGTTATTGCATTGCTTCATTAAAATACTTTGGATCATCAAAAATACGATAGAAAAAAGGGGGAGGTTAATAATTTGTGAACATAAATTCCCTTTAAAACATTTACTTTTTATTGAATATCATTAAAATTTACCAATGAAAAAAACCCAGGTGTGTAACTAAATGGATACCTGCTTCCCCTGTCAAAAGACAAAGGAAAACCATTCTGACCTCAATGTGTCCCTAGTCTGTACCTAAAGATGGTCCTGCCTGCCAGCGGAGGTTGGCACCCTCGGTCACGAGCATGGTGCCCCCGCTCCTCGGTGGCTGTCCCTTCTGTCCCTGTTATGAGTCTACTGCTAATATACAAATAGAGATGAAAAACAGATAGTATAGATTTCCCTCAAGTCTAGACTACAATTAAGACTTCTTAATATATATGTTGTTCTTTGGTAGTTGTTTTGCGTATTTTTGCTTTGATTATAGCAGTTCAGGTAGTCAGTATGAGCAGTCCAAACACTCGTTCCTCTCCTTCTATTTGATAGTGTGAAAGTAACAGGGTGGAAGAATGGCGTATACAGTAGATTCAATAAATTATGGTATCTAAGAACTGGTAATAGCTATATGTATATACATAAAGATAAATACATCTTTCAAAGAACAGATTTTTTCACCCGTCACACTTCAGGCATATGTGCTAAAAGGAGCAGATTTATCTGCCCGGGACCCAGCAGGATGGCCTAACCAGTACAGACCACACCAAATAAATTGACAAGACTCGAATCTGATACATAAATCAGGCACCGAAAATTTCTACAATCGCCTCTCAGACTAGAGACTTTTGTCTGATAAGTTATAATGCATAAATATACTTTCTCTTGTTTCTGAATTCACCTATTGATAGACTGTGATATTTATAGCATAATGCTGGCTACATATGCACATATATATTGTTCAGAAAACCGGTCTATTTTCTAGGCATATATAGAAACAATACAAATTGGACATCAAAGGTTCAGAGGACTCATATATGATAAATGAGTATAACCATTAAAGTATTTCTAAAATAGACTCTTCAATCAAAAAACTCATATATGATGATTGAGTATAGCACTTATCATGTTTCTGAAGTCGCCTCGACGCGTTTCCCCAAAGCTTTCCCTTGGTTCATCAGGAGGCTGAAAATGTTAGTCACAGATGATTATATGGATGCTATTGCTTGTGAGCATTTTTCCTTTTTGGAGGAGTCAGCTGTAATAATGAGCCATGATTTCTTCCTCCTGGTTTGTCACATGTGGGATTTAAATAGGGCTTCCCAGGTCATAACTACAAAGAGACACACCTTTCCATAACTGAATATACATCCTCATTGCTTCCCTGACTGATCTGCTTCTGTTTTGTCTAGTGATATAGTGCCCTTAGCTTAGTAAGCACCCAGTTTGTGTGTGAAATCATCAGGGCGGTATGTGTCATTATGTTCACTGGATAAACGCTTTCCTCCACTGTGTTTTCCCTGGCAGATCTTTAACCATTGCCATGATTAGCTATGCGATTCCCCGCCCATCCATTAATCACAATATCAATCATGTGACCGCAGACAACAAGACAAGGGAGCTCAGAAAATGCATAGGAGAACACCTAGGGGATAAAAGGACTGAATCCCGGCGCAGAGAACAGTGAATATTCTGGCACAGGATCTCACACTGTGTGAGGGCGCACGGCAGGGACGCCATGCGCACACTGCCATGCGCGGCTCACACAGTGAGAGTGTCAGCAACAGAGCGGGACAGCACTGGAGAATAGAGGAGGTGAGTATGCTTGTTTATTTTTTTTTGTGGGCAGCGTGATGGGGGTTCAAGGGGTGCCATGCATATCAGGATGGGGGATCAAGGAGTGCCATGCATACCAGGATGGGGGATCAAGGGGTGCCATGCATACCAGGATGGGGGATAAAGGGGAGAAATGCATACCAGGATGGGGGATCAAGGGGTGCCATGCATACCAGGATGGGGGATAAAGGGGTGAAATGCATACCAGGATGGGGGATAAAGGGGTGCCATGAATACCAGGATGGGGGATCAAGGGGTGCCACGCACACCAGGATGGGGGATATAGGGGTGAAATGCATACCAGGATGGGGGATAAAGGGGTGCCATGAATACCAGGATGGGGGATCAAGGGGTGCCATGAATACTAGGATGGGGATCAGGGGTTGCCATGAATACCAGGATGAGGGATCAAGGGGTGCCATGAATACCAGAATGGGGGATAAAGGGGTACCATGCATACCAGGATGGGGATCAAGGGGTGCCATGAATACCAGGATGGGGGATCAAGGGGTGCTATGAATACTAGGATGGGGATCAGTGGGTGCCATGCATACCAGGATGGAGGATCAAGGGGTGCCATGAATACCAGGATGGGGGATCAAGGGGTGCCATGCATAGCAGGATGGGGGATCAAGGGGTGCCATGCATACGAGGATGGGGTATCAAGTGGTGCCGTGCATACCAGGATGGGTATAAAGGGGTGAAATGCATACCAAGATGGGGGATCAAGGGGTGCCATGCATACCAGGATGGGGGATAAAGGGGTGAAATGCATACCAGGATGGGGGATAAAGGGGTGCCATGAATACTAGGATGGGGATCAGGGGTTGCCATGAGTACCAGGATGGGGGATTAAGGGGTGCCATGAATACTAGGATGGGGATCAGGGGTTGCCATGAATACCAGGATGAGGGATCAAGGGGTGCCATGAATACCAGGATGGGGACCAGAGGGTGCCATGCATACCAGGATGGGGGATCAAAGGAGTGCCATGCATACCAGGATGGGGGCTCAAGAGGTGCCATGCATAACAGGATGAGGACTCAGAGGGTACAATGCATACCAGGATGGGGGCTCAAGGGGTGCCATGCATTCCAGGATGGGGAATAAAGGGGTGCCATGCATACTAGGATGGGGGCTCAGGTGGTACCATGCATACCAGAATGAGGATGAGGGCCAGGTATACCAGGATGGGATGGGGGCCACTTATACCAGGAAGGAGGGGCCATACATACCAGGATGGTGGATATTAACAGAATTGTGGGACATTACCCCAATACCAGTGTCAGCAGCAGACCCCCTCCCCCATAACAGGGCATCATGACCACATTTTTTGCTTCATTTTTTTTTCCTATTTTTCTCCTTTAAAACCTAGGTGCGTCTTATGGTCCGGTGTTTCTAATAGTCCAAAAAATACGGTATATATATATATATATATATACAGTACAGACCAAAAGTTTGGACACACCTTCTCAATTAAACATTTTTCTGCATTTTCATGACTATGAAAATTGTACATTCACACTGAAGGCATCAAAACTATGAATTAACACATGTGGAATTATATACTTAACAAAAAAGTGTGAAACAACTGAAAATATGTCTTATACTCTAGGTTCTTCATAGTAGCCACCTTTTGCTTTGATGACTGCTTTGCACACTCTTGGCATTCTCTTGATGAGCTTCAAGAGGTAGTCACCGGAAATGGTCTTCAAACAATCTTGAAGGAGTTCCCAGAGATGATTAGCACTTGTTGGCCCTTTTGCCTTCACTCTGCGGTCCAGCTCACCCCAAACCATCTCGATTGGTTTCAGGTCTGGTGATTGTGGAGGCCAGGTCATCTGGCGTAGAACACCATGACTTACCTTCTTGGTCAAATAGCCCATACACAGCCTGGAGGTGTGTTTGGGGTCATTGTCCTGTTGAAAAAGAAATGATGGTCCAACTAAACGCAAATCGGATGGAATAGAGTGCAGCTGCAATATGCTGTGGTAGCTATGCTGGCTCAGTATGCCTTCAATTTTGAATAAATCCCCAACAGTGTTGCCAGCAAAGCACCCCCGCACCATCTCACCTCATACCCCATGCTTCATGGTGGGAACCAGGCATGTAGAGTCCATCAGCTCACCTTTTCTGCGTCGCACAAAGACTCGGTGGTTGTAACCAAAGATCTCAAATTTGGACTCATCAGTAGCGTTGAGCGATACCTTCCGATATCAGGAAATATCGGAGCGGATTGGATCGGGCCGATACCCAAAAAGTATCGGATATCGCCGATTCCGATACCGGAAACCAATGCACGTCAATGGGACACAAATATCGGAATGAAAATAAACCCTTTCTTTCTTTGTAGGTTAATTCTACATGAAGGAAAACAACTAACAATAATGTAGAATGTATTGGGGGAGGTGGTTGCCCAAATCGATGGGAACAGTGCTCACAGTGAAACATGAAAAGCCGGCAATTCAGCAGCGGCATACACCGGTACCCGACAATTTATAACAGAAAGAATAGAGCTTCACATATAGATTAGATAGATAGAAACATGTCAGTCACATATATAAGAAGTACAGTGACAGTGTTGATTACTGTACTTGTCATTTAGTGTAAAGGATTTATTTAAAAAAATCTTAGTGTTTTCATGCACCGTCTCTTTAAAAAAGCCGGCCGGCAATTCAGCAGCGGTACCCGACAATTTAGAATAGAAAGAATAGAGAATCACACATAGATTAGATAGATAGAAACATGTCAGTCACATATATATGAAGTACAGTGACAGTGTTGATTACTGTACTTGTCATTTAGTGTAAAAGATTTATTTAAAAAAATATTAGTGTTTTCATGCACCATCTCTTTAAAAAAGCCGGCCGGCAATTCAGCATCTGTACCCGACAATTTAGAATAGAAAGAATAGAGAATCACACATAGATTAGATAGATAGAAACATGTCAGTCACATATATAAGAAGTACAGTGATAGTGTTGATTACTTTACTTGTCATTTAGTGTTAAAATAAAGGATTTATTAAAAAAAAAATTGGCGTGGGGTTCCCCGTAATTTTAGTCTCTAGCGGAGGTTAAGCAGACGGCTGGGGCAGATGTTTGAAGCCTGGGAAGGGGGTAATACCCACGGAGCTTCCCAGGCTACTAATATGAGCCCCCAGCTGAATACCTAGGCTTTACTAGCTATTAAAATGGGGGACCCCCCCAAAAAAATGACGTGGGGTCCCCCCTATTTTAATAGCTAGCAAAGGCTAGGCAGACAGCTGGGGGCTGATATTAATAGCCCTGGAAGGGTGCCATGAATATTGGCCCCCTCCCAGGCTAGAAACACCAGCCGTCAGCCGTCCCAGAAATGGCGCATCCATAGGATGCGCCAATTCTGGCACTTAGCCTCGCTCTTCCCACTGTCCTGTAGCGGTGGCAGTGGGGTAATGGGGTTGGGGTTGATGTCAGCTTATAATGCCAGCTGACATCAAGCCCAGGTTAGTAATGGAGAGGTGTCTATAAGACACCCCCATTACTTACCCCAAAGTCAAAGTTAAAAAAAACACAAACACCCAGAATAAAATCCTTTAATTGAAATAAACACACAATTCTTTATTGTTCTAAATTATACCATACTTACCGTCACACCCATTCCAGCTGAAGCCAACGATCTCCTGCAATAAAAATAAAATAATAAAGCAACATCATCCTTACCTTCCCATGGTTCCCAGGACAGCTTCAGCTCTGCTACATCGAGATGACAGGCTGGACCGCAGAAGAACGCTGCCATCCAGCCTGTCATCCTGCGGACACTGAGAAGCGCAGGCATGCTTGCGCTCCTCAGTGTCTTGCTGTGACGGCATCCAGATGAGCCGACAATGAACTCAGCTCACCTCATGCACATTACTGACAGCGTGGGAGAATTCTCCTGCGCATGCGGTGAGCGTGAGTGACTCGGCTCATCGGGATGCCGTCACAGCCTGACACTGAGGAGCGCAAGCATGCCTGCGCTTCTCAGTGTCCGCGGGATGACAGGCTCTATGGCAGCGTTCTGCAGGTCCAGCCTGTCATCTCGATGTAGCAGAGCTGAAGCTGTCCTGGGAACCATGGAAAGGTAAGGATGATGTTGCTTTATTATTTTACTTTTATTGCAGGAGATCGTTGGCTTCAGCTGGAATGGGCGTGATGGTAAGTATGGTTTAATTTAGAACAATAAAGAATTGTGTGTTTATTTCAATTAAAGGACTTTATTCTGGGTGTTGTGTTTTTTTTTTAAATACTTTACTAGAAATTCATGGCGGTCATGTCTAATATTGGCGTGACCCCATGAATTTCGGGCTTAGGGCCAGCTGATAATGCCAAGCTGGCCCTAACCCCTTTATTACCCAGTGAGCCACTGCCCCAGGGCCCTGGATGAGTTGGGTACAGTGCCAGAAGATGGCGCTTCTATGAACACGCCATTTTCCGGGGTGGCTGCGGACTGCAATTTGCAGCGGGGGGGGGGCCCAGAAAGCTTGGGCCTCCCTGCGCTGCAGATTCCAGCCCCCAGCTGCCTAGTTGTACCTGGCTGGACACAAAAATAGGGCGAAGCTCTACGTATTTTTTTTTTATTATTATTTCATGAAATTCATGAAATAATTAAGAAAAAAAGGGCTTCCCTATATTGTTGTGTCTGGCCAGGTACAAATAGGCAGCTGGTGGTTGGGGGCAGCCCGTTCCTGCCTGCTGTACCTGGCTGGACACAAATATAGTGCGAAGCCCCACGTCAATTTTTTTGAAATTATTTCATGAAATAATTTAAAAAAAAAGGGCTTCCCTATATTGTTGTGTCCGGCCAGGTACAAATAGGCAGCTGGTGGTTGGGGGCAGCCCGTTCCTGCCTGCTGTACCTGGCTGGACACAAATATAGGGCGAAGCCCCACATCAATTTTTTTTTAATTATTTCATGAATTTCCTGAAATAATTTAAAAAAAATTGACGTGGGGCTTCGCCCTATATTTGTGTCCAGCCAGGTACAGCAGGCAGGAACGGGCTGCCCCCAAACACCAGCTGCTTATTTGTACCTGGTTGGACACAACAATATAGGAAAGCCCTTTTTTCTTTATTATTTCATGAATTTCATGAAATAATTTAAAAAAAAAATACGTGGGGCTTCTCCCTATTTTTGTGTCCAGCCAGGTACAACTAGGCAGCTGGGGGATGGAATCTGCAGTGCAGGGAGGCCCAAGCTTTCTGGCCCCCCCCCCCGCTGCAAATTGCAGTCCGCAGCCACCCCGGAAAATGGCGCGTTCATAGAAGCTGGATGCTGTACCTGGCTGGCATACAAAAATATGGCAAAGCCCACGTCAAAATTTTTGGGAAAAATTAATTAAAAAATAAATAATAATTTAGGGACTGCATCTTTATTAACTCCTCAAATGTCATTTAGTGTTAAAATAAAGCATTTATTTAAAAAAAAATTGGCGTGGGATCCCCCATAATTTTAGTCTCTAGCGTAGGTTAAGCCGACGGCTGGGGCAGATGTTTGAAGCCTGGGAAGGGGGTAATACCCACAGAGCTTCCCAGGCTACTAATATCAGCCCCCAGCTGAATACCTAGCCTTTACTAGCTATTAAAATGGGGGACCCCCCAAAAAAAATGACCTGGGGTCCCCCCTATTTTAATAGCTAGCAAAGGCTAGGCAGACAGCTGGGGGCTGATATTAATAGCCCAGGAAGGGTGCCATGAATATTGGCCCCCTCCAAGGCTAGAAACACCAGCCGTCAGCCGCCCCAGAATTGGCGCATCCATAGGATGCGCCAATTATGGCACTTAGCCTCGCTCTTCCACGCTGCCCTGGTGCGGTGGCAGGGGGTAATAGGGCTGGGGTTCATGTCAGCGCCAGCTGCCATGAAGCCCAGGTTAGTAATGATGGGCGTCTATAAGACACCCCCATTACTAATCTACAAAGTGTTAAAAAGAAAACAACACACTACACCCAGAAAAAAATAATTTATTTGAAATAAAACACACCATTTTATTTAATTCTTAGTTTAATAAAAAAAAAATAGTTACCTGTCCACGTTCCTGCGCTGATCTCCCATGCACAGCTGTCACATCTGGAGATGGTGACAGCTGTGCATGGCTGCTGTAATCTCACGCTGCCGGGAACACATCCGCTCCCGGCAGCGGGAGCCCCTGACTGAGGTCACCGGAGTGCATTCAGGCAGCGCAGCTCCGGAGACCTCCTTTACGGCACTGCTGTACCGTGGGAATTTCTCACGATACAGCAGGGCCGTAAAGGAGCTAACCGGAGCAGCACTGCCTGAACTCCGGCGAACCCGCTTATGCAGTGACGGGGCTGCTTTACGGCCCCGTAATTCTAGCGGCGGCAGCGGTTCAGAGCGGTCACATTTTATGTGGCTGCTCTAAACTGGAGATCATCGTGGGACACTCGTGGACTACTATGGAGGGGTAAGGATAAGGTTGTGGTTTATTATTTTACATATTATTACAGGAGATCGATGGCTTCGGGGAATTAGGTGTCTAGGTGAGTATAGGTGTAGTTTTTTATTTTTTACTTTATTTTAGGTGGCGATCGGCGGGGACAGGTAATGTATGAACTAATTTATTGTAGGTAACCACTGGCCACCAATGAAATGTATTTAAAATTTATTGGGGACTCAGTAGTAGAGATGAGCGTTGTTCTACTCGAACTGTTCGCCAATCTCAAATTCGAGCTGTTTTGGGCGGTGTTCGAGCCGTTCGGCGAACACGAACAATTTGAGAAAAATTCGGCTGTTCGAGGTTATGTTCGATAACTGTTCGTGCACCAAAATTATAACTGGATTTTTTCTCAGTAATGATGAAAATTAATGTTAATACTAGTGTTGAGCCACCCCCGTAGTGTTCGAGTTCGGTTCGTCGAACACCCGTGAGTTCGCCGAACTGTTCGTCGAACTGTTCGTCGAACACCTTCGAACACCGTTAAAACCAATGGCAGGCAAACAAAAACACATAGAAACACATAGAAAACACCTTCAGAGGTGTCCAAAAGCTGACAAACTGCTCAGAAGACACAACTAACACATGGAAAAGTGACAAGTACATATAGTCATGCGAAAAGAAAAGAGGTGGAGGAGTAAAAGGAGGGGGAGACACAGATATAGGCATGTCATGCCCTTCTAAAATCCAAAAAGTGAGAAGCCGACACGTTCAGTCCGCTCCTGCACGTGCCACCTCCGTGTCGCCGGGTTTGTTCCAGAGCCGCGGTGAACCCTGACGGCCAGCCCCCCTCTCCCAATACTGGTGCCTGTCCGCTGGTGGGTCGAGCGAGCCCCCCTGTGGTGGAGGCAGCTCTAAGCTTTTTAATTTAAATTGTCTCTCTAATTTGAATAAATACACTTTAAATCCATTTACAAGGATCTATTGGAGGGCAAGTCTCATGCCAGCAGCCGCGTAATTCCAGCTCCAGTAGCGTCCACTAAAGCTGCTGCAGTTAAAAAGCTTTTATAAGGATCGAGCTCGGCTGTCCACCGCAAGGCATCCTACTGCCAGTCCGAGCCCCTATGCCTTGTGGTGCCTACTGATGCTCTTCACTGAGTATCCCGTGGTCCCGAAGCATTTCCTTTGAAAAAATGAAGTGTCCAAACTACAGGTGGTGTAGCTTGCTTAACAGCCGGGATAATCCGCTGACTAGCAGACCCTGCTACTAGGCACAAAGTATTTCCTGGGCTAGATGCAGTTAAAAATTTGTAATTAGATACTCTCGTTGGATGCTGAGAAAGCATTCCATAGAGTCTCCTGGCACGCCATATATGATTCTCTTAAAAAGCTTGGGGTAGGGGTCTAGGGGACCCTTTTATAGCCAAAATCACGGCCCTGTATCGCAATACGTCACCTAGGCTGAAGATAAATGGAACTGTAGCACCCTGAGGGCTCGGTTGCTACAGAGGTATTGCACCTCACCCAGAGGTGTGATATCTCACTCTCATGTAAGGATGTAGTGTGGATCAGGACCCGACACCTGCATGCATTACACCACATTGCCGTGGGGCAGGTCGACCAATATGCCCCTGAGATGGGCACGACAGTCCCTGTCCCTGGCTGGAGTGGGGGGAGGGAACACTGAGGAAGGGGAACCCTGTAGTGCAGGAGCAGGGAGGAAGCAGTTCCTGGGTGCATTGAGAAGGGAGTATAAAAGGTGGGCACCATCTTAGTTCAGTGCAGAGAAGTCTGAGCAGAAGTGGCAGGGAGCAGGGGCTCTGCATGAGCTCTGCTCCGGAGGCGGGCCTAGTAACAGAGGCCCAGGCCTGGAAGAGGGAGAAGGAAGGAAGAGGAGCGGAGAAGGCTCCAGGAACGAGGAACGTAGGGATCTCAGGGGTGCGAACGGGCGAGTCGCCACTGCACGCCCGAATCCACCTGCGTGGAGGGGTCAGGCCAAAGGGGGAGACCGGTCCCCGAAACTAGTGGAGGCAGGAAACGACCCTCAGCTAGAAACAGGAGGCTGTGACATTTTATGTGGCGCAGCCCCTCTCTACACCCGCTAGGAAGGCACCACATAGGGTCAGGGAAACTGGCGCCAAGTTTACCAAGAGGAGGCCCGAGGCAGCCGGACAGAAGGGTTGGTAAGAAAGGCCAGACAAAGGACACACAAAGGGGGTCCTGTGAAGCACTCCAAAGTTATCTGGGAGTTGTCTGAGCCCCTCACCTGGTGAGCACAGTACGACGTGGGCAGCCGTTACCTGCAGACGTGGTCTGGATAATAAGAACTGTGAGTAAAGGCCCTGGACTGCATCACTGACTCCGTATCATTACTGCTGCTGCCCTGCACCATCACCCCCATCCTCCGCATACACTGCCCTGAGGCTATACTCCTCCCGTGGGGAGTTATGCTACGCTCTGCTGCACCCACAACACCAGCCTCAGCGGTCTGCCCTGGAGCGGCGGTTCACTCTGACCGCAATCCACGGGTGGCGTAGTCGGACATTTAAACATCAAAACCACATAAATAGTTCCGCCACTGGTTTGACCGCCCTGAGCCACGGAACCGGGTTGCCGCCACGGAGACTACAACCACCAGCATCCACCAAAAAGGGTCCGGCTCCGGGTGTCCCAAGGCCCAGGGGGCGCGTCAGAACATTTTCATCACCTTTCACAATCACCAATGGGACAAGGCAGGGATGTTCTCTGTCCCCTCTCTTATACATCCTAGTGACGGAGCACCTGCTCTCATCAATTCGCCATAACCCCAATATTAGGTGGATTGAGGTGGGAGGCACCGAGTACAAGTGCTCTCTATTTGCTGATGATGTCCTAGTATATATCACTCAATCACATATATCCATCCATGCTGTTATGGCTGAAATAGATCACATTGTTACATGGTCAAATTTTAAAATCAATGCAGCGAAGTCTGAGGCCCTCGATGTCTCCCTCCCCAAATCCATATAGGATTCCATCCAGTCCAACTTTCCCTTTGCCTGGCCCTCACAGGGTATCAAATACTTAGGAATTCCTATTCATAGAGACCTCTCCCATCTATGTTATCTTAATTTTGGGCCCTTTATTGAACAACTCCATACAGACCACGGTTGGCAAGTTAGAACTGTAAGATTCACTACGTGAACCACTGGTGTTTTGTGGAAAAGCACATGTACACTGTGTTCCAAATTATTATGCAAAAAGTGTTTAGGAGTGATAAGGGAAGAATTTGTTTGTTTCTCAGTTAAACTCATTGATGGTGATGTGTGTCAGGGCTCTTTATATCACTGTAAGCAATTGCAGACACCTGTGCTAATTAGTTTGGCAGGTGTGTCCAATGAAAGGCAAGACTACTTAAGAAGGCTGTCTCACATTATTAAGCAGCCTACATTTTCTGCCAAAATGGGAAAGAAAAAGGATGTGTCGGCTGCTGAGAAGCAACAAATTGTGGAGTGTTTAGGTCAAGGCATGACTACAATCAACATTGTGCGATGATCAGGATGAAGTGTCTTGGCAATCAAGAAGTATGTAGCTGATTCACAGTACACACGTGTGCGTGCTGATAAGGGCAAATTGAGGACTCTTTCCAACAGGCAATTACGTCAGGTTGAAAGAGCAGCGGCAAAAAAGCCTTGTCATAGCAGCAGACAAGTTTTTGAAGCTGCTTGTGCCTCCAACGTCCCCCGAACAACAAGATGCAGGGTCCTTCAGAGGTTTGCAGCTGTGCATACGCCATCCTGTCGACCTCCTCTATCCACTTCACACAAGCAGAAACGGCTCCAGTGGGCCAAACATTACATGAAGACTGATTTCAAAACTGTTTTGTTCACGGATGAGTGCCGTGCAGCGCTCGATGGTCCAGATGGATGGAGTGGAGGATGGCTGGTTGATGGACACCCCACGCAAACACGGCTACAGCGCCAACAAGGAGGAGGTGGAGTAATGTTTTGGGCTGGAATCATGGGGAGAGAGATTGTCGGCCCCTTTAGGATCCCTGAAGGCGCTAAAGATGAACTCCATAATGTATGTGGATTTTCTCAAACAGCACTTCCTACCATGGTTCAAGAAGAAGAACCGTGTATTTCACAGCAAGATCATTTTTCTGCATGATAGTGCACCATCTCATGCTGCACATAAAACATCTGCATCTCTGGCTGATATGGGCATAAAAGGGGACAAACTTATGGTGTGACCCCCATGCTCCCCTGACCTGTACCCCATTCAGAACCTTTGGAGCATCATTAAAAGGAGTGTCTATGATGGCGGGAGGCAGTTCACATCTAAGCAACAGCTCTGGGAGGGTATTCTGTCCTCATGCAAAACAATTGAAGCAGAAACCATCCAAAACCTGACAAATTCAATGGACGAGAGAGTTCAGAAGCTCCTTTCGAACAAGGGGTCCTATGTGAAAATGTAACATCACCTAGAATAAAGTTTTGAGTTGAAAACTGTTTGATTTCAGTTTCTAACAACCTACTAATGCTTATAATTTCAAAAATGACCATTTTTTTGGTCTTTATTAAAATGAAAAGGTTGATCGAAAAGTTTGGGGGATCTAAGAGTGTGGCAACCCAGTAGTCATGATTACTTCGAATTCTGACAATATGAGGGTCATGCTGCAGGTAGTGCAGCAAGAAGGCACTTATGTGTCTTGCGCATCTCGGAGCCCCAAAATTATTTTCCGGGCTAGATGCAGCTAAAAATTATTATTAATTTTAAATCTGGTGAAGCTTTAGTATAGATGGCCTATTAGGATCAGTGCTGCACACTGCTACAAAGCCCAAATTATTTTCCAGTCAATATACAGATAAACATGATTAGCAATTTTAAATCTGGTGGAGCTTATTATAGATGGCCTAAAAGAATCAGTGCTGCACACTGCTACAAAGCCCAAATTATTTTCCAGCCAAGATACAGATAAACATGATTAGTAATTTGAAAGCTTAAAACGGTTGGTAGGGTGATTTTAACCAATCATCAAGCTTTTACTCTCCCCAGGATGACACAGGGGTAGAAAAGTCGTTTCGGATCCATGATTTGTTCATCTTTATGAACGTGAGTCTGTCTACATTATCAGTGGAGAGCCGCGTGCGCTTATCTGTCAGCACACCACCAGCAGCGCTGAACACACGTTCAGACAGAACGCTGGCTGCGGGGCATGACAAGATCTCCAAGGCGTAAGTGGCTAGCTCCGGCCATTTATCCAGATTGGAAGCCCAAAAAGAGCAAGGGTCCAGTGACACAGTCGTGGCTTCAATGTTTACTTGGAGATACTCCTGTACCATCGTCTCTAGGCGTTGACTATGTGTCAGACTTCTTGTCTCCTGTGGCCTTGCAAAGGATGGGCTAAAAAAGTGGTGAAATGATTCCGCAAAATTGATGTTACCAGCAGATACTGTGGTTCTGTTACGGTTTGAGTGCTGAACAATTGACGGTCCCACGGTTGGCAAGTTGGAACTGTGAGATTCACTACGTGCACCACTGGTATTTTGTGGAAAAGCACATGTAAGATTCTGCAACAGTCTCTGCTGATACTCCTGCATGCGTGCATCCCTTTCTATGGCAGGAATAATTTCTGCAAATTTACTTTTGTACCGGGGATCTAACAGTGTGGCAACCCAGTAGTCAGGATTATTTCTAATTCTCACAATTCGAGGGTCATGTTGCAGGTAGTGCAGCAAGAAGGCACTCATGTGTGTAGCGCATCCAGGAGCACCAAGTCCCTGTTGTGTTGGTGGCGAGATAACAATCATGCTTCCTTCCTCTGTCCTCTCCCCCCAACCTCGCACAACAGAAATGTGATCAAGGTCTCCCTCATCTGATGAGTCTTCCATCAGTTCGTCCTCCACTTCTTCCTGGGCTCCTGAACCTTCCTCACTAGTTTGGCTGCTACCATGCGCCCTGGTAAAACCATCTCCCCCACCCTCACATGCCTGCCGCCTTGGTGCTGCCGACCGTCTGGACCTTGCAGATGTTAGCCCTTCCGCATACAACTCCTCCTCCTCTACTTCCTCCACCTCCTCTTGTGCCACCACCTGACTCCGAATTCTGTTTAACATGTGCTCCAGCATGTAAATCACCGGAATAGTCATGCTGATAATGGCATCGTCAGCACTAAACATCTTCGTCGCCATTTCAAAACTGTGCAGAAGGGTGCATAGGTCCCTGATCTGAGACCACTCCTCCAGCGTGATTTGCCCCACCTCTGGATCTCGCTGGCCCAGGCTATACGTCAGAACGTATTGCACCAGGGCTTGTCGGTGCTGCCACAGTCGCTGCAACATGTGCAGAGTTGAATTCCACCGGGTAGGCACATCGCATTTTAGCCGGTGAAGTGGCAGGCCCAACGACTTCTGTAGAGATGTAAGTCGCTGAGCTACGGGATGCGAACGGCGAAAGTGAGCACACAGCGACCGTGCCCTCTGCAGAAGGCCATCTAGTCTGGGATAGTGGGCTAAAAATTGCTGGACAACCAGGTTCAACACGTGAGCCATACAAGGCACGTGTGTGACATTGCCCCGGCGAAGGGCCACACCCAGGTTTGCAGCATTGTCGCACACGGCCTTCCCTGGTTTCAGGTCCAGTGGAGACAACCATTCATGAAATTGGTTCTCCAGAGCTGACCACAACTCCTCAGCTGTGTGACTCACATTTCCCAGACATTTCAATGTAAAAACCGCCTGATGACGTTGAGCCCTACTGCCAGCATAGTAAGGAGGTGTGCAGGATCCCTTCTGCGCAGTTAGAAAGCTTGTGGCATGACCAGACAGGCTTTGGGTGCAGGTGGAAGACCGAGAGGAGGTTGAGTAGGCAGAAGCAGTGGAGGAACTTTGACATAAAGAGGATTGACGCACAACTCGTGGGGACGGCAAGACTTGGACAGCAGCCCCTTGTCCTGCTGTCACCATAGTTACCCAGTGCCCAGTCAGCGACATGTAACGCCCCTGTCCATGCCTACTCGTCCAAGTGTCTGTGGTGAAATGCACCCTGTCACACACAGAGTTTCTCAAAGAAGCAGTGATGTTGTGTGCGACATGCTGGTGGAGCGCAGGCACACCTTTCTTTGAGAAGTAGTGCCGACTGGGCATCTGGTACTGGGGCACTGCGACGGACATAAGGTCTCGAAAATCCTCTGTGTCCACCAGGCGGAAAGGCAGCATTTCTGTAGCCAAGAACTTGCAGATGGTGAAATTCAACCTCTTAGCATTTCTCATGGCTAGGAGGAAATGGTCTTTTACTTGTCCACATCTGAGGGACCGAGGGCTGGCTATTGTGCTTAGACGTGGTTGATAAGGGTGTCCCCGGCAAACTGCCGGTCTGTGAGGAAGATGCAGGCGGACATGTTAGGTTGCCTTGATCCAAAGGTGGTGCTATCGATGTCGGACAGCGCTCAACACCAGCTGGTGTTACCACCTCCAAAGAAAATGATGACCTGCCAATCACGCTGGCTGTTGCGGGTAAAGAGGTGGCAGGTCTGCGCCCCAAAACAGGTGTGACTGCTGTCCCCCCAGTCACAGAGGATGAAGAGGCCGCGGATGCACAAGATATGGCAGACGGTGGTTGGCCCGGCCGGCTAGGCCGCATTGTAGCACACTGAGCTTCCCACTGCAACTTATGCTTCATGTCCATGTGCCGGTTCATGCATGAAGTACTCAAACTATGTATTTTTTGGCCTCTACTTAGCTTTTGCTGACAAATGTTACAGATAACACGAGTTGGGTCATCTTTATCGATCTGAAAAAATGCCCAGGCTATGCAAGGCTTAGCACCCATGCGACCTGAAGAGCCACCACGACTTGTGGTGAGAGGCAGAGTTGTGTTTGAGGATGCAGTTGTTGACGTGCTTCCAGTACTACGTCTCTGTCCAGGAAGGCGCAACCTGACCTCGTCGTCACTAGCATCTTCCTCCACCTCCTCTGCTGACCTCATCTCTTGGCTGACTGTGGGTTGACAGTAAGTGGGATCTCCAACCTCATCATCATCACCCTGTGCGTTATCACACCCGTCGTCCTCAGAGCCAACCTGTTCCTGCCCTGACAAAAAACTAAAGTTGTCGCTCCAATCAGGTATTTGAGTCTTATCATCGTCTTCCTCATTGTCTCCACCAACAGGAGTTACAGTTTGGGAATGAGGGTCTACATTATTGTCAGAACCTTCTGCGTCTGGTCCTGGATCCGACTCATAAAGATTCTGGGCATCAGTGCAGATCATTTCCTCGTCTGGATTCACAGAAGCGCTGGAGTCGACCTCTGATTCCCAGGCTATAGTATGAGTAAACAGCTCTGCAGACTCAACCATCTGTTCTACCTCATACTCAGACGGGCAGCTGGAGATTTGGGAGCTGTGAGGAAGCAAGTGCGATTGGGGTGACACCTTTGAGGACTGGAGTATTTGTGATGTTGAAGTTGAGGAGGAGAGCCCACTTAAAGGAGCACTTGATATCCGTTGAAGCACCTGCTGTTTTTGTGCCTCATCTGGAATTTGTAGCGATTGGCGTGGCCGTAAGAAAGGGATCTTATCACATTGTCCGCTAAAAGAAGTAGACATTTTAGTTTGGCTGGAAGATGGTCTTTCTTCTGCAGAGGTTACTGTTGCTTTAACACCTACCCCACGGACACAACCTTTTTTCCCCTTCCCAACACGCCTATTCCCCTTTCCACCAGCAGCAGGCCTTTTTCCACTCATTTTGGTGGTTAACTAATTAACAACTCTGGAGTTGTTTGCACAAAAAAACAATGGATGGGAACCGAGCAGAGCTGAGTGGCCAAACTGTGGTATTAGGCCAAAACTATTGGCTGGGTTAGATGCAGATAAAAATTATTTTGAATTTGCAACCTGATGGAGGTCAGTATAGATGGACTAATAGAGAAAGTCCCACACACTGCTAGAAGGCCAAATATTTTTTCAGAGCTAGATGCAGAAAAAAATATATTCAGTTTGCAACCTGATGGAGGTCTGTATAGATGGATTAATAGAACAAGTCCCACACACAGCTAGAAGCCCAATATTTTTTCAGAGGTAGATGCAGAAAAAAATATATTCAGTTTGCAACCTGATGGAGGTCAGTATAGATGGACTAATACAACAAGTCCCACACACAGCTAGAAGCCCAATATTTTTTCAGAGGTAGATGCAGAAAAAAATAGTTTGAGTGTACAGCGGGTGGGGGGAGGGGCAGGGGATGGATCTCTGCAGGAACAATGAAGATCTCCATTTTTTTTTCTCTTTCCCGCATTTACAGTGGGGAGGTGCAATCTGTCAGCCTATCAGCAGCGCACACACGGAGCGAAGTGCTTTTTTTCACACAAGCAAGGGCATGTGTCATTGGCAGTGTATGTCACATGTCCTTGCCCTATAAGACCAAGCCATTTTCCCCGTCGCCACCATTTTCTCACTGCTGCAGCTGCGTGTTAGACGGCACCGCTGTTGCTGTGTGCGCTATACCTTGTTAATTTCAAGCCAATTTTCGCACAAATCTACAGATAGCTTGGGAGTAGGGAATAGTTGTGATTACAGTCGTTTTAAGGACTAGGTTACAGCATTTCCTACGACTTTTATCAGGCAGGTCTGTGCTCTTAAATAGATAGATTGTGGGAGTAAAGACTAATTGTAATTGGAGTCCTTTTCAGGACTAGGTTACATCAGTTCCTATCAGTTTTTGCCAGGCAGGTCTGTGCCAGTGCTGTGCAAGATTTTTTCACAGCATTTGGCTGAATCTAGCAAAGCTAATCCTTTTTGGCCTATTGCAGAGTTTGTTAGTCAGTGGAGTAGCCTATCTGTGTTGCAAGATATACCACCTGTGTATAGAATACCAATTTTTTTACTGCACCTAGTGAAGTAAAATCTTTTGGGCATAGCATCATTCTATTAGTCCATCTATACTGACCTCCATCAGGTTGCAAATTGAATATAATTTTTTTCTGCATCTAGCTCTGAAAAAATATTGGGCTTCTAGCTGTGTGTGGGACTTGTTGTATTAGTCCATCTATACTGACCTCCATCAGGTTGCAAACTGCATATATTTTTTTCTTCATCTACCTCTGAAAAAATATTGGGCTTCTAGCTGTGTGTGGGACTTGTTCTATTAATCCATCTATACAGACCTCCATCAGGTTGCAAACTGAATATATTTTTTTCTGCATCTACCTCTGAAAAAATATTGGGCTTCTAGCTGTGTGTGGGACTTGTTGTATTAGTCCATCTATACTGACCTCCATCAGGTTGCAAACTGAATATATTTTTTTCTGCATCTACCTCTGAAAAAATATTAGGCTTCTAGCTGTGTGTGGGACTTGTTCTATTAATCCATCTATACAGACCTCCATCAGGTTGCAAACTGAATATATTTTTTTCTGCATCTAGCTCTGAAAAAATATTTGGCCTTCTAGCAGTGTGTGGGACTTTCTCTATTAGTCCATCTATACTGACCTCCATCAGGTTGCAAATTGAATATAATTTTTTTCTGCATCTAACCCAGCCAATAGTTTTGGCCTAATACCACAGTTTGGCCACTCAGCTCTGCTCGGTTCCCATCCATTGTTTTTTTGTGCAAACAACAGCAGAGATGTTAATCAGTTAACCACCAAAATGAGTGGAAAAAGGCCTTCTGCTGGTGGAAAGGGGAATAGGCGTGTTGGGAAGGGGAAAAAAGGTTGTGTCCGTGGGGTAGGTGTTAAAGCAACAGTAACATCTGCAGAAGAAAGACCATCTTCCAGCCAAACTAAAATGTCTACTTCTTTTAGCGGACAATGTGATAAGATCCCTTTCTTACGGCCACGCCAATCGCTACGAATTCCAGATGAGGCACAAAAACAGCAGGTGCTTCAACGGATATCAAGTGCTCCTTTAAGTGGGCTCTCCTCCACATCAACTTCAACATCACAAATACTCCAGTACTCAAAGGTGTCACCCCAATCGCACTTGCTTCCTCACAGCTCCCAAATCTCCAGCTGCCCATCTGAGTATGAGGTAGAACAGATGGTTGAGTCTGCAGAGCTGTTTACTCATACTATAGCCTGGGAATCAGAGGTCAACTCCAGCGCTTCTGTGAATCCAGACGAGGAAATGATCTGCACTGATGCCCAGAATCTTTATGAGTCGGATCCAGGACCAGACGCAGAAGGTTCTGACCATAATGTAGACCCTCATTCCCAAACTGTAACTCCTGTTGGTGGAGACAATGAGGAAGACGATGATAAGACTCAAATACCTGATTGGAGCGACAACTTTAGTTTTTTGTCAGGTCAGGAACAGGTTGGCTCTGAGGACGACGGGTGTGATAACGCACAGGGTGATGATGATGAGGTTGGAGATCCCACTTACTGTCAACCCACAGTCAGCCAAGAGATGAGGTCAGCAGAGGAGGTGGAGGAAGATGCTAGTGACGACGAGGTCAGGTTGCGCCTTCCTGGACAGAGACGTAGTACTGGAAGCACGTCAACAACTGCATCCTCAAACACAACTCTGCCTCTCACCACAAGTCGTGGTGGCTCTTCAGGTCGCATGGGTGCTAAGCCTTGCATAGCCTGGGCATTTTTTCAGATCGATAAAGATGACCCAACTCGTGTTATCTGTAACATTTGTCAGCAAAAGCTAAGTAGAGGCCAAAAAATACATAGTTTGAGTACTTCATGCATGAACCGGCACATGGACATGAAGCATAAGTTGCAGTGGGAAGCTCAGTGTGCTACAATGCGGCCTAGCCGGCTGGGCCATCCACCATCTGCCATATCTTGTGCATCCGCGGCCTCTTCATCCTCTGTGACTGGGAGGACAGCAGTCACACCTGTTTTGGGGCGCAGACCTGCCACCTCTTTACCCGCAACAGCCAGCGTAATTGGCGGGTCATCATTTTCTTTGGAGGTGGTAACACCAGCTGGTGTTGAGCGCTGTCCGACATCGATAGCACCACCTTTGGATCAAGGCAACCTAACATGTCCGCCTGCATCTTCCTCACAGACCGGCAGTTTGCCGGGGACACCCTTATCAACCCCGTCTAAGCACAATACCAGGGGAGGAGTCCTGAGGAGATAATTTGCATATTCCCACTGCATTTTGGGTAAGTTAAGAGTCTCCGCGAGCTCAAAGAACACTGGATTTTGGCTGTTGGAGCTGAAAAGAGGACATCGGTAAACCAGGGGAGGAGTCCTGAGGAGATAATTTGCATATTCCCACTGCATTTTGGGGTAAGTGAAGAGTCTCCGCGAGCTCAAAGAACACTGGATTTTGGCTGTTGGAGCTGAAAAGAGGACATCGGTAAACCGCGCGCATTTTGAAGCTTTTTTTTAAGCTTTTTTCACTGTTTTCAGAACATTAACAGTAAGAACATGGAAGAGTCCAGGAGCCATTTGGTGAGCTGCATATCCTGCTACATGTTCACAGACTTGCCAGTGGAAAAGCCAAACTTCACATGCCAGAAATGCAAGCTTGTGTCCCTGTTGGAGGAAAAGTTGCGAAATCTAGAAGAGAGGTTAACTACCTTGAAAATCATTAAGGAAGGTGAAAAGTTCTTAGACAGAGCAGAATTATCTCTTCTTGATTCAGAAAGAGAAGAAATTAGAACTGCACCTGAGGAAACAGAGGAATGGAAGCATGTGACCCAGAGAAGCAGGAGGATCGAGAGGCAGTCAGCACCCATACTGCTCAGGAACCAGTATCAGGCTCTCTCACAGGAGCACCATGAAGAAATACAGCAAGATAAGACTTTGCCAACAATGAATAACCTTGTAAGCACTCAGAATCCTCCTGGATGGAGAAAGAAGAATGTTGTGAAGAAAAAACGGAGAGTGGTGGTCATGGGGGATTCCCTGTTAAGAGGAACAGAGGCCGCTATCTGCAGACCAGACATAACCTCAAGAGAAATGTGCTGTCTTCCAGGAGCAAAAATTAAAGATGTGTCTGACAGGATATCAAGACTCTTCAGACCTACAGATCACTACCCATTCCTGCTAATACATGTGGGGACAAATGACACCGCAAGAAAGGACCTGGAAACCATCTGCAGTGACTTTGAAGACTTAGGCAAGAAAGTGAAAGAATTGGGAGCGCAGGTGGTCTTCTCATCCATCCTCCCAGTGGATGGCCATGGAACAATGAGGTGGAATAAGATTCTACAGGTGAACAACTGGCTACGTCGATGGTGCCGTCAACAAGGATTTGGATTTCTGGATCACGGAATGAATTACCTATACGATGGACTACTTGCTAGAGATGGGGTGCACCTTACAAAGACTGGAAAACATGTATTTGGAAGTCGTCTTGCTACACTCATCAGGAGAGCTTTAAACTAGAACAATGTGGGAAGGGAAGCAAAAGGCCAGAAAAAGCCATACAGCTGACAAATACTATTGAGATCTCTGCTACTGGAAGTGGAAAGGAAGAACAAAGACAAAACAATTTAAATAATAAAAATATGGGAGGAAGAGAAACCAATCACAAACTAAAATGTTTTTATACAAATGCACAAAGCATGGGCAACAAACAAGGAGAATTGGAACTACTAATGCAGGAAAAGAAATATGATGTCATTGGAATCACTGAAACTTGGTGGGACGATACACATGATTGGAATAAAAGGCTAAAAGGATACAAATTATTTGCAAGAAACAGACTTGATAAACGAGGAGGAGGTGTCGCATTGTATGTTAGAAAAGCGTATATCTGCACAGAGATTGAAGCTTCAGAGATTGGGAGTTCTGTGGAAACTGTTTGGGTAAGAATACAAGGAGAGAACAACGGAAAGGACACCATTGTAGGCATTTACTACAGGCCACCTGGGCAAGCTGAAGATATGGATGAACTCTTTATGTATCAAATGACCAAGTTCTCAAAAAAATATGACGTAGTGGTCATGGGAGATTTCAACTATCCAGACATTTGTTGGGAATCTCTCTCAAGTAAAACTAACAGGTCAAGCAAATTCTTATCCTCTCTTGCTGACAACTTTATCTTCCAAAAGGTAGGGGAGAAAACAAGGGGATCTGCTACTTTGGATCTAATCCTTATAAACAGGGATGAAATGGTTGAGGAGGTAAAGGTGGCTGGGACCCTAGGAGGCAGTGATCATGCTATTATAGAATTTTCGATAACTAGAGGAGGAAGACATGTGAAGACTCAAACTTCAAGGTTAGATTTTAGAAAGGCAGATTTTAAGAGACTCAGAAAGAGAATAGGAGGGATCCAATGGCTGGATGTCCTTAAGGACAAAAATGTCCAGGAAGGATGGCAAATTTTTAAAAATGAGATTCTCAAAGCACAATCGTTAACAATCCCGAAAAGTAGGAAGAATGGGAAGCATTTAAGGAAACCAGGATGGATGAACACAGAACTTAAACACATGCTAAAAAGAAAGAAAGAAATGTTTATTAAATGGAAAGAGGAAGGCATATCTAAAGAAGATTATAATGCAGTCTGCAGATCCTGTAGGGCACGTATCAGGTTAGCTAAAGCTGACAATGAATTAAGGCTTGCAAGAGATGTCAAAAGCAGCAAAAAAGGATTTTGGGGGTATGTCAAAAGTAAAAGAAAAGTCAAAGATGCTATAGGATTTTTACAGGATGAAAATGGAGAAATGGTAAGAGAGGATGTTGAGAAGGCCGAACTTTTTAATTCCTATTTTGCATCTGTTTTCTCTCAGAAAGAAAATGTATCATCAACTGATCTTCACTGTCGTTTTAAAGGAATAGAAGAATCCAAGTTATCTGTAAACAGAAAGATTGTGAGGGAATATTTAGCTAACATAAATGAGTTCAAGTTTCCAGGTCCAGATGAATTACACCCCAGAGTACTGAAGGAGATCGTAGAAGAAATTTTAGAACCACTCTCCATAATCTTTGAAAATTCTTGGAGAACAGGAGAAGTCCCAGAAGACTGGAGAAGAGCAAATGTTGTTCCTATCTTCAAAAAGGGGAAGAAGGTGGACCCAGGGAACTATAGGCCGGTGAGTCTGACTTCTATACCAGGAAAGATCTTTGAACAAATTATTAAACAACATGTATGTAAGTACATGGATAAGAATGAAGTGATTAACCAGAGTCAGCATGGGTTTGTAACTAACAAGTCATGTCAGACTAACTTAGTTTCCTTCTATGACAGAATCACTGACTGGGTGGATCAGGGAAATGCTGTAGATATAGTATATCTTGACTTCAGCAAAGCATTTGACAAAGTATCTCACACCATCCTTATTGAAAAAATGACCAAGTATGCAATGGACCAGGCAACTGTTAGGTGGATTCATAACTGGCTTAGTGATCGGACTCAAAGGGTGGTTGTAAATGGCTTCACATCCAGCTGGATGAATGTCTCAAGTGGGGTACCACAGGGCTCCGTCCTGGGACCTGTATTGTTCAACATCTTTATCAATGATTTAGATGAAGGAATTGAGGGTAAACTGATTAAATTTGCTGATGACACAAAGCTAGGAGGGATAGCTAATACTAGAGAAGAGAGAGAGAGGATTCAAAAAGACCTAAATAAACTGGAGCAGTGGGCAGCAAACAACAGAATGGTTTTTAACAGGGAAAAATGCAAAGTACTACATCTGGGCAATAAAAATGAAAAAAGCATATACAGAATGGGAGGAATAGAGCTAAGCAACAGTACATGTGAAAAAGACTTAGGTATACTAATAGATCATAGACTGAACATGAGTCAACAGTGTGATGCAGCAGCAAAAAAGGCAAATACAATTCTGGGATGTATTAACAGAAGCATACAGTCTAGATCACGTGAAGTGATTATCGGACTTTACTCCTCTTTGGTCAGACCTCATCTGGAATACTGTGTACAGTTTTGGGCACCACATTTTAAAAAAGACATAGACAAACTGGAGCAAGTTCAGAGAAGAGCGACCAGAATGGTGACTCGTCTGCAAACCATGTCCTATGAGGAACGGTTGCAGGATTTGGGAATGTTTAGCTTGCGAAAAAGAAGACTGAGAGGAGACTTAATAGCTGTCTACAAATATGTCAAGGGCTGTCACATTGTAGAAGGATCATCTTTATTCTCATTTGCACAAGGAAAGACTAGAAGCAATGGGATGAAACTAAATGGGAGGAGACACAGATTAGATATTAGAAAAAACTTTTTGACAGTGAGGGTGATCAATGAGTGGAACAGGCTGCCACGAGAGGTGGTGAGTTCCCCTTCAATGGACGTCTTCAAACAGAGGCTGGACAGACATCTGTTTGAGATGATTTAGTGAATCCTGCTTTGAGCAGGGGGTTGGACCAGATGACCCAGGAGGTCCCTTCCAACTCTACATTCTATGATTCTATGATTCTATGACAATAGCCAGCCCTCGGTCCCTCAGATGTGGACAAGTAAAAGACCATTTCCTCCTAGCCATGAGAAAGATAAGAGGTTGAATTTCACCATCTGCAAGTTCTTGGCTACAGAAATGCTGCCTTTCCGCCTGGTGGACACAGAGGATTTTCGAGACCTTATGTCCGTCGCAGTGCCCCAGTACCAGATGCCCAGTCGGCACTACTTCTCAAAGAAAGGTGTGCCTGCGCTCCACCAGCATGTCGCATACAACATCACCGCTTCTTTGAGAAACTCTGTGTGTGACAGGGTGCATTTCACCACAGACACTTGGACGAGTAGGCATGGACAGGGGCGTTACATGTCGTTGACTGGGCACTGGGTAACTATGGTGACAGCAGGACAAGGGGCTGCTGTCCAAGTCTTGCCGTCCCCACGAGTTGTGCGTCAATCCTCTTTATGTCAAAGTTCCTCCACTGCTTCTACCTCCGCAACCTCCTCTCGGTCTTCCACCTGCACCCAAAGCCTGTCTGGTCATGCCACAAGCTTTCTAACTGCGCAGAAGGGATCCTGCACACCTCCTTACTATGCTGGCAGTAGGGCTCAACGTCATCAGGCGGTTTTTACATTGAAATGTCTGGGAAATGTGAGTCACACAGCTGAGGAGTTGTGGTCAGCTCTGGAGAACCAATTTCATGAATGGTTGTCTCCACTGGACCTGAAACCAGGGAAGGCCGTGTGCGACAATGCTGCAAACCTGGGTGTGGCCCTTCGCCGGGGCAATGTCACACACGTGCCTTGTATGGCTCACGTGTTGAACCTGGTTGTCCAGCAATTTTTAGCCCACTATCCCAGACTAGATGGCCTTCTGCAGAGGGCACGGTCGCTGTGTGCTCACTTCCGCCGTTCGCATCCCGCAGCTCAGCGACTTACATCTCTACAGAAGTCGTTGGGCCTGCCACTTCACCGGCTAAAATGCGATGTGCCTACCCGGTGGAATTCAACTCTGCACATGTTGCAGCGACTGTGGCAGCACCGACAAGCCCTGGTGCAATACGTTCTGACGTATAGCCTGGGCCAACGAGATTCAGAGGTGGGGCAAATCACGCTGGAGGAGTGGTCTCAGATCAGGGACCTATGCACCCTTCTGCACAGTTTTGAAATGGCGACGAAGATGTTTAGTGCTGACGATGCCATTATCAGCATGACTATTCCGGTGATTTACATGCTGGAGCACATGTTAAACAGAATTCGGAGTCAAGTGGTGGCACAAGAGGAGGTGGAGGAAGTAGAGGAGGAGGAGTTGTATGCGGAAGGGCTAACATCTGCAAGGTCCAGACGGTCGGCAGCACCAAGGCGGCAGGCATGTGAGGGTGGGGGAGATGGTTTTACCAGGGCGCATGGTAGCAGCCAAACTAGTGAGGAAGGTGCAGGAGCCCAGGAAGAAGTGGAGGACGAACTGATGGAAGACTCATCAGATGAGGGAGACCTTGATCACATTTCTGTTGTGCGAGGTTGGGGGGAGAGGACAGAGGAAGGAAGCATGATTGTTACCTCGCCACCAACACAACAGGGACTTGGTGCTCCTGGATGCGCAACACACATGAGTGCCTTCTTGCTGCACTACCTGCAACATGACCCTCGAATTGTGAGAATTAGAAATAATCCTGACTACTGGGTTGCCACACTGTTAGATCCCCGGTACAAAAGTAAATTTGCAGAAATTATTCCTGCCATAGAAAGGGATGCACGCATGCAGGAGTATCAGCAGAGACTGTTGCAGAATCTTACATGTGCTTTTCCACAAAACACCAGTGGTTCACGTAGTGAATCTTACAGTTCTAACTTGCCAACCGTGGTCTGTATGGAGTTGTTCATTAAAGGGCCCAAAATTAAGATAACATAGATGGGAGAGGTCTCTATGAATAGGAATTCCTAAGTATTTGATACCCTGTGAGGGCCAGGCAAAGGGAAAGTTGGACTGGATGGAATCCTATACGGATTTGGGGAGGGAGACATCGAGGGCCTCAGACTTCGCTGCATTGATTTTAAAATTTGACCATGTAACAAAGTGATCTATTTCAGCCATAACAGCATGGATGGATATATGTGATTGAGTGATATATACTAGGACATCATCAGCAAATAGAGAGCACTTGTACTCGGTGCCTCCCACCTCAATCCACCTAATATTGGGGTTATGGCGAATTGATGAGAGCAGGTGCTCCGTCACTAGGATGTATAAGAGTGGGGACAGAGAACATCCCTTCCTTGTCCCATTGATGATTGTGAAAGGTGATGAAAATGTTCTGACGCGCCCCCTGGGCCTTGGGACACCCGGAGCCGGACCCTTTTTGGTGGATGCTGGTGGTTGTAGTCTCCGTGGCGGCAACCCGGTTCCGTGGCTCAGGGCGGTCAAACCAGTGGCGGAACTATTTATGTGGTTTTGATGTTTAAATGTCCGACTACGCCACCCGTGGATTGCGGTCAGAGTGAACCGCCGCTCCAGGGCAGACCGCTGAGGCTGGTGTTGTGGGTGCAGCAGAGCGTAGCATAACTCCCCACGGGAGGAGTATAGCCTCAGGGCAGTGTATGCGGAGGATGGGGGTGATGGTGCAGGGCAGCAGCAGTAATGACACGGAGTCAGTGATGCAGTCCAGGGCCTTTACTCACAGTTCTTATTATCCAGACCACGTCTGCAGGTAACGGCTGCCCACGTCGTACTGTGCTCACCAGGTGAGGGGCTCAGACAACTCCCAGATAACTTTGGAGTGCTTCACAGGACCCCCTTTGTGTGTCCTTTGTCTGGACTTTCTTACCAACCCTTCTGTCCGGCTGCCTCGGGGGTCCTCTTGGTAAACGTGGCGCCAGTTTCCCTGACCCTATGTGGTGCCTTCCTAGCGGGTGTAGCGAGGGGCTGCGCCACATAAAATGTCACAGCCTCCTGTTTCTAGCTGAGGGTCGTTTCCTGCCTCCACTAGTTTCGGGGACCGGTCTCCCCCTTTGGCCTGACCCCTCCACGCAGGTGGATTCGGGCGTGCGGTGGCGACTCGCCCATCCGCACCCCTGAGATCCCTTCGTTCCTCGTTCCTGGAGCCTTCTCCGCTCCTCTTCCTTCCTTCTCCCTCTTCCAGGCCTGGGCCTCTGTTACTAGGCCCGCCTCCGGAGCAGAGCTCATGCAGAGCCCCTGCTCCCTGCCACTTCTGCTCAGACTTCTCTGCACTGAACTAAGATGGTGCCCACCTTTTATACTCCCTTCTCAATGCACCCAGGAACTGCTTCCTCCCTGCTCCTGCACTACAGGGTTCCCCTTCCTCAGTGTTCCCTCCCCCCACTCCAGCCAGGGACAGGGACTGTCGTGCCCATCTCAGGGGCATATTGGTCGCCCTGCCCCACGGCAATGTGGTGTAATGCATGCAGGTGTCGGGTCCTGATCCACACTACATCCTTACCTGAGAGTGAGATATCACACCTCTGGGTGAGGTGCAATACCTCTGTAGCAACCGAGCCCTCAGGGTGCTACAGTTCCATTTATCTTCAGCCTAGGTGACGTATTGCGATACAGGGCCGTGATTTTGGCTATAAAAGGGTCCCCTAGACCCCTACCCCAAGCTTTTTAAGAGAATCATATATGGCGCTCCAGGAGACTCTATGGAATGCTTTCTCAGCATCCAACGAGAGTATCTAATTACAAATTTTTAACTGCATCTAGCCCAGGAAATACTTTGTGCCTAGTAGCAGTGTCTGCTAGTCAGCGGATTATCCCGGCTGTTAAGCAAGCTACACCACCTGTAGTTTGGACACTTAATTTTTTCAAAGGAAATGCTTCGGGACCACGGGATACTCAGTGAAGAGCATCAGGAGGCACCCCAAGGCATAGGGGCTCGGACTGGCAGTAGGATGCCTTGCGGTGGACAGCCGAGCTCGATCCTTATAAAAGCTTTTTAACTGCAGCAGCTTTAGTGGACGCTACTGGAGCTGGAATTACGCGGCTGCTGGCATGAGACTTGCCCTCCAATAGATCCTTGTAAATGGATTTAAAGTGTATTTATTCAAATTAGAGAGACAATTTAAATTAAAAAGCTTAGAGCTGCCTCCACCACAGGGGGGCTCGCTCGACCCACCAGCGCACAGGCACCAGTATTGGGAGAGGGGGGCTGGCCGTCAGGGTTCACCGCGGCTCTGGCACAAACCCGGCGACACGGAGGTGGCACGGGCAGGAGCGGACTGAACGTGTCGGCTTTTCACTTTTTGGATTTTAGAAGGGCATGACATGCCTATATCTGTGTCTCCCCCTCCTTTTACTCCTCCACCTCTTTTCTTTTCGCATGACTATATGTACTTGTCACTTTTCCATGTGTTAGTTGTGTCTTCTGAGCAGTTTGTCAGCTTTTGGACACCTTTGAAGGTGTTTTCTATGTGTTTCTATGTGTTTTTGTTTGCCTGCCATTGGTTTTAACGGTGTTCGAAGGTGTTCGACGAACAGTTCGACGAACATTTCTGCGAACACACGGGTGTTCGACGAACCGAACCGAACTCGAACACTACGGGGGTGGCTCAACACTACTCAGTAGGGCAATTTAAATAGCAGGATCAGGCTGATGGGAACTACTGCTCCCATCGAGCTGATCCTGCTGGCACGAGTGGATGGGGGACAGACATAGGCCGATGGTAGTAGTAGTGTCACATCGGCCTATGTCTGCCTGGACGCACACACCCCCCAGACATCGCACAGACACCGCGCACACCCACACACACTCGTAGACATCGCACAGACACCACGTACACACCCGCCGACATCGCACAGACACCGCACACACTCGCAGACATCGCACAGACACCGCACACACCCGCAGACATCGCGCACACACTAATCATGACGGGCTGATGGTCTGGGAGGTGAGGCTGACCTGTGCGGCCGTGGGAAAGTTCATGTGAGTTCATGCAATGCAGTCAAGCATGAACTCCCATGAACCCTCTGAGGGCACCGCGGCTACTTCAAATGAACAGCTGATCGGCATCACCTGATAACTCAGCTGTTCATTTGAAATAACCGGCGGGAAAGCGCAGCACAGAACGGGAGAGCCGGCGGTGAAGTCTTTTCACTGCCGGCTTCCCCGCCCGGGTCCTGCGCTCCCCGCTCCTTGGTGCTGTGCTCCCCGCCCGGTCCTAACTTACGATCGGGATGGGAGGTGGCGAGGGGAGCGGAGGATCGGGGTCGGAGGCTGCGGGGAAGCAGTATGGGGCTGTGTGATTGTTTAAAAGCCGGCTGCTTTTTACCGCCCGCCGGCTTTTAAACAATCAGGAGAATTCTCTCACGCTGGGATGGCATTCTGATGACAGGCTGGATCGCAGCTGAGCGCTGCCATCCTGCTTGTCATCCTTCAGAGACACTGCAGAGCGCAGGCATTATGGGAACTTCCGATTCTGGTATTCGATATTGTAAAAGTATCGGAATTAAGTAACGGAATTCCGATACCGCGAATATCGGCCGATACCCGATATTTCAGTATCGGAATGCTCAACACTACTCATCAGACCAAAGCACAGATTTCCACTGGTCTAATGTCCATTCCTTGTGTTCTTTAGCCCAAACAAGTCTCTTCTGCTTGTTGCCTGTCCTTAGCTGTTGTTTCCTAGCAGCTATTTTACCATGAAGGCCTGCTGCACAAAGTCTGCTCTTAACAGTTGTTGAAGAGATGTGTCTGCTGCTAGAACTCTGTGTGGCATTGACCTGGTCTCTAATCTGAGCTGCTGTTAACCTGCGATTTCTGAGGCTGGTGACTCGGATAAACTTATCCTCAGAAGCAGAGGTGACTCTTGGTCTTCCTTTCCTGGGGTGGTCCTCATGTGAGCCAGTTTCTTTGTAGCGCTTGATGGTTTTTGCAACTGCACTTGAGGACACTTGTAAAGCTTTCCCAATTTTTCGCACTGACTGACCTTCATTTCTTAAAGTAATGATGGCCACTCCTTTTTCTTTACTTAGCTGCTTTTTTCATGTCTATTCAGTAGGACTATCAGCTGTGTATCCACCAGACTTCTGCACAACACAACTGATGGTCCCAACCCCATTTATAAGGCAAGAAATCCCACTTTTTAAACCTGACAGGGCACACCTGTGAATTGAAAACCATTTCCGGTGACTACCTCTTGAAGCTCATCAAGAGAATGCCAAGAGTGTGCAAAGCAGTCATCAAAGCAAAAGGTGGCTACTTTGAAGAACCTATAATATAACACATATTTTCAGTTGTTTCACACTTTTTTGTTAAGTATATAATTCCACATGTGTTAATTCATAGTTTTGATGCTTTCAGTGTGAATGTACAATTTTAATAGTCATGAAAATACAGAAAAATCTTTAAATGAGAAGGTGTGTCCAAACTTTTGGTTTGTACTGTATATACATACATACATGCATACATATAGAGTGAGCCTTTCATCTTAAATGGACATGATCTAAGAAGAAATTGAGTTATGTTTCTGAGTCATTTTGATATATTTTACAGTGCTAAATGGGACTCATATTGAGCACACCTTATAATCTGGCACAGATGGTACAACACATGGAATCACATAAACTTAAGAAATGTTGCATTGATGTGGATAAGTAATGTTTAATAGGTAGAATACCTTGTTGTCACCCAGATGCATTCCACGATCTCGCCCCTCTATCAGATTTATAGGAGGTAGTGTATTAACCAAAAGATTAAAAATAGCGTTCCTCTGATGCCAGATGTCACTCCAGTAATATAAGACCTCAATATTATACATATATTATCTGTAAATAAAGTCATATACTGGTCCATAAAACAGACAAAAAATTTAATCAGTGATATATTCAGAAAGAACCTAAGGCATATACATATTGACTAATAACCTGCATATTGGTTATCTACTAATAAAACATTACTTTGTAATCCAATTAATATAAATAACAAGATATAGTATTAGTACATTTTCTGACACAATTGTACACACACACAAGCTCAAATGATCAGCATAAAAAGTGACAGTCTTGTATGTACATACAGTGAGGGAAATAAGTATTTGTTAATACTAACATTGAGCGATAGAATATCCAAAAAAAAATCAAGAAAATCACATTGTCTAAATTAGATAAATTTATTTGCATTTTGCAGTGAGAAACAAGTATTTGATCCCCTACAAACCATTCTGAGTTCTGGCTCCTACAGACCAGTTAGACACTCCTAATCAACTCATTACCTGCATTAAAGACAACTGTCTTACATAGTCATCTGTATAAAAGACTCCTGTCCACAGACTCAATTAATCAGTCAGACTCTAACCTCTACAACATGGGCAAGACCAAAGACCTCTCTAAGGATGTCAGGGACAAGATCATAGACCTGCACAAAGCTGGAATGGGCTACAAAACCATAAGTAAGACGCTGGGTGAGAAGGAGACAACTGTTGGTGCAAAAGTAAGAAAACGGAAGAAATACAAAATGACTGTCAATCGACATCGATCTGGGGCACCATGCAAAATCTCACCTCGTGGTGTATCCTTGATCATGAGGAAGGTGAGAGATCAGCCTAAAACTACATGGGGGGATCTTGTTAATGATCTCAAGGCAGCTGGGACCATAGTCACTAAGAAATCCATTGGTAACACATTACGCCTTAAAGGTTTATAATCCTGCAATGCTTGCAAGGTCCGTCTGCTCAAGAAGGCACATGTGGAGGCCCGTCTGAAGTTTGTCAATGAACTCCTAGATGATTCTGTGAGTTATTAGAATAAGGTGCTGTGGTCAAATGAGACAAAAATTGAACTTTTTGGCATTAACTCAACTTGCAGTGTTTGGAGGAAGAGAAATGCTGCCTATGACCCAAAGAACACCGTCCCCACTTTTCAAGCATTGAGGTGGAAACATTATGTTTGGGGGTGTTTCTCTGCTAAGGGCAGAGGACTACTTCACCGCATCAATTGGAGAATGGATGGAGCCATGTACCATAAAATCCTGAGTGACAACCTCCTTCCCTCCTCCAGGACATTAAAAATGGGTCATGGCTGGGTCTTCCAGCAAGACAATGACGCAAAACATAGAGCCAAGGCAAAAAAGAAGTCGCTCAAAAAGAAGCACATTAAGGTCATAGAGTGGCCCAGCCAGTTTCTAGACCTTAATCTCATAGAAAACTTATGGAGGGAGTTGAAGCTCCAAGTTGCCAAGCGACAGCCTCAAAATCTGAATGATTCCGAGGTGATCTGCAAAGAGGCGTGGTCCAAAATTCCTCCTGACATGTGCGAAAACCTCATCATCAGCTACAAAAAATGTCTGACTGCTGTGCTTGCCAACAAGGGTTTTGCCACCAAGTATTAAGTGTTGTTTGCCAGAGGGATCAAATACTTATTTCTCACTGCAAAATGCAAATAAATGTATATAATTTATACAATGTGATTTTCTTGATTTTTTTTTTGGATATTCTGTCTCTCAATGTTAAAATTAACTTACCCTTAAAATTATAGACTGTTCATGTCTTTGTCAGTGGGCAAACTTACAAAAACAGCAAGGGATCAAATAATTATTTCTTTCACTATACATATATAAGTATATGTGAATCAGGAGTTGCATGCAATACAGAGTATTCCTGGCAAGTGCTACTACAGAAAATGTCAATGGCTGTAAATATGAAATATAAAATCACAGGCAAGTGATTATACAGAATGTATCATTAATTTAAAGTATGCAAGAGACAATGATGCTTTGGTATCTAATTTCACTTAAAAAGCACTGTTTTAAATTGAATCTGATATCAAGGTTTTGCTACACCATCTTAGGGCAACATGATGTTGGGGCAGATACTCTGATTCTAGTGATGTATCACTTAATGAGCTGTTTGCTTCAGTTTTAATTATATCACTGTTTTATCTGCTGCAGATCTACCACTTCTCTGAATGCTGAAATTTGTATAACCTCACCCACACCACTGATTGGTAGCTTTCTGTGTACAACGTGCAGTGGTGGGGGCGAAGATATACAAATCTCATGAATGTGGAAGATAAAATAACAGCACATTTACTAGTCCTCTAGTGATAATCTCCTGCTGATAAAACCGTGAGTTTAAACTATAATAAACAGCCCAGAAATTGACACATTGCAGGAAACAGGATTTCTGTCTCCACATTTTGCTGTAGAGACAGAGATTAAGTGGAAAAAACTGGTGACAGATTGCCTTTAACCCCTTTCTGACATGTGCCGAAAACGTACAGCACATGTCCTGTCCCTCCCTTTGGTGCAGGCTCTGGCAATGAGCCTGCACCTTTCCAGGAACATGACAGCTGATATGATCAGCTGTCATGTGCCCCTAACAGCCGAGGGTGAAATCGTGATCCACTCGCTACTGTTAACATGTTAAATGCCGCTGTCAATCTCTGACAGCTGCATTTAACATGGCCACGGCGGAAGGACGTCATTGGTCCCGCCCATTGGTGTCCATGTCACATAACCGCGGGTCGCCGATGGGTTAGCATGACAACTCGAGGTCTGCAGGAGACCCCTGCGGTTGTCATTGCCAGGATGCTATGAGCGCCGCCCAGCGATTGGAGCTAATAGCAAGTGAACATTTCTGCTACAGAGAGGTGATCTGATGGAGACTATTGAAGCAAATGTAAAGTAAAAAAAAAACGTTTTTAAAAATATTAAAAAAATATAAAAGTTTAAATCAACCTCCTTTCGCCCCATTCAAAATAAAACAATAAAAAAAATCAAATATACACTTATTTGGTATCGCCACATTCAGAATCGCCCGATCTATCAATATATAAAAATTTGTTAGGCAATCCCTGCATGTGTCACAGCTGTCTAACAGCCGTGACACATGCAGCCGTGCCGACACTAACATCGATGTTGAGCATGCCGAAAGTACCGAGCATGCTCGCTGAAAGGGTTGACAATGCACGCTTGATTATCACTAGTGTGCAAATTAACAAATCTTGTTTCCATTCCATGGCCCACATTTGTGGAAGTGTTGCAGGATGCATATTTTTATATATGTATGATTTCTTTGCTTTTATATTGCTATATATTTAGCTATTTTGAGAAAGACAGTGGCTACTTCGTGGCTAGAATCATTGGATCATGGGTAAGCACGTGCTATGCACATATGTACATTTAATCATGCCTGCTTTTCCTTCCATTCAAGGAACTTTAATAACAATATTTTATGGGCAGCACGGTGGCCTTGCAGCGCTGGGGTCCTGGGTTCAAATCCCACCAAGGACAACATCTGCAAGGAGTTTGCATGTTCTCCCCATGTTTGCGTGGGTTTCCTCCGGGCTCTCCGGTTTCCTTTCCTCCCACACTCCAAAGACATACCGATATGGAATGTAGATTGTGAGCCCCAATGGGGACAGTGCTGATATTGTCTGTGAAGCGCTGTGGAATTAATGGCGCAATATAAGTGAGTAAAATAAATAAACCAGCATGTTTTTACTGACTTGGATTACTATGTATGATAGATGTACAGCACTCATTCAGATGAGGCCTGGTTTGGCACATGGAGAGGTTGGACATTAGTGATAGAGACACCTTGAAATGCTTGGATGGATTTTACGCTCTTTAATTAAAAAAATGCTAATTAAGTACCTTATGTTTTTAATTTTTAAAGCAATATTGGAGTTCATGCATTCATAAATTGCAGTGTGCTGTCACATCATGAATGAATATGTTGGACTCTATGACATAGTCCTCAAACCATTTCTGGACATTTTTGCTGCATGATCATTCCACAATCCTGCTAAACTAGACAAAGTCATTCGGTAACACTGTTGATTTACTTTGTCTGAGTAAGTATACTTGGTCTTCAATAATGTTTAGGCACAGTAGGTGATAAAAATGAATGCTGTAAATATTAATGCTGGAAATCAATATTTCCCTGCAGAACTTTACTCAGGCTTGACTCTTTCACATTGTGTATCCTGATGTGATCTCTCCTACAGATAAATGTAATTCATCTGAACAACTCACCTTCCATTGCCTCATGCTCTAGGTCAGATGCTTATGTGCCCATTGTAGACACTTTCAGCAATGAGCAAGTGTTAACACAGATATTCTGAGGCTACTTATTACCATACACAGGCAAACATAGCGCATGTGTAACCACACAGATGCTCATGGGACCCGAGGTGCCCAGTCGCACTGCAGATTGCTCAGATAATGTGATCGTTCTCCTTCTCCAAATCAGGATGGTGGGGGAAGAGCCTCCTGCGTCTCTCTATGCTTTAACTTATATTTAATTATCTGCTTTTTATTTTATGTGGTCTGTCGCTAGAGTCATACTCAACACATATTGCAAGGCAAGCAGGAGCTTTGTTTGTGAGCCACAGGTTACACTGCTAAGAATGAAAGATTTTTTTCTGTCTAAAATGCTAACAGTGCATTTCTATGTATCTTTATATCACTGTGGAACACAAATTTCATTGAGTTAGATCTCACACAAAGTGACCCCAGTTTTCCTCACAACACAACAACTATTTAACCTACAAGATACAATCTCTTTGTCTTCAAAACCACACAAAATGTACATACAAAGTAATGCAAAAATTAACCTGAATGTAAGCTATTTTGTGTAAGTTAAATTGTATGCAAGCAGTTAGCAGTTAAGGTAATAATTTACACTTAAAGCTATCCCTGGAGTGTTCAATTTGTGGGCAATCTCGCTTGATGCTCCAACAATAGCCAGCCATCATATGTACACCATATCTACCCTGATACCATCCTCCATAACCTTCAAATCTTGGTGGAATCATTCACCTTATTCATCACTGACTGCATCAAGGTGTCAGGGAAGTTTGCAAGATGGCGATGAGGAAAATTCACCTTGATGCTCATGACTCGCCCCCTGGGCCGTGGGGCACGCGGATCCGGGCGATAGGGGAACGATGGAGGTAGTAGTGGCGGCCCGGTCCCGCGGCTCAGGGTGGTCAGACCAATGGTAGTCTGCTACTGTACTTTAGATAATGTCCGACTACGCCACCCGTGGATTGTGGTTATTAGGAACCGCCGCTGCACGGTAGTCCGCTGGGGCTGATGATGTGTGCAGCTGGGATGGTGTGACTCCCCACGGGAAGAGTGCGGCCCCAGGGCAGTGTAGTGGATGGTGGGAGTGATGGTGATGAGAGTCCCAGTACCGGTAGTCCTGGAGGAGCGAAAGAGCACACAGACAGCGTACTGCAGTCCAATGTCTTTTACTCACAGTTCAGGTACTCCAGGTCACTTCTGTACAGGTAGTGACCGCCCGAGCCGTGCTGCGTCCACCAGGTGTGGGGCTCGGTCAACTCCCAGGCAGTTCAGAAGTATGGCTCAGGACCCCCTTTTGTTCTTTCTCTGGCCTGCCTCACCAGTGACCCACTTTTGTCCAGCTGCCGCGGACTTGTGCGGTTAAACGTGGGCCCCGTCCTCCGCTGTCCTATATGGTGCCTTCCTAGCAGGTTTGATGAGGTGTCGCACCAATAAATGATCACAACGACCGGTCTTTGGCTGAGGGTAGTTTCTCCTCCACCAACTTGGGATCCGGTACCCTTAATTTGCCTGACCCTTCACCCTGGATTCTCGTGGGTTCTTAGGGTCCCTTCCACCTTCTTGTTCCTGAGCCCTTCTGTTTCTCTGTCTCTTCTTCTCCCTTTCCGTTCCTTCCTGTTCCTTTCTCTTGGAGCTGGGCTCAGGTGGCACCACAGCTCCCCTTCACCTCCTCCTCGGCCTCTCACTAGGCCCTCCTGGAGTAGAGCTCCTACAGAGCCTCTACTCACTGTCTTCTCCTCTCTGGACAGAACCTAGATCTAAGATGGTGCCCACTTTTTATACCTCCCTCTGACCATGAGCCCAGGTGACCAGCAACCAATGGGCTCCTTCCTACGCTCAGGAACCAACCCCTATCTGCCCCTACAGCACTGGGTGTTCCACCACCCTCCCCACTCCAGGCAGGGACATAGTCGGTCGTGCCTGCACTTCTGTCTAGTGGAAGCACCGTTGAGCTGTCCCTCGGAAATGGGGTGTGTGTGCTGTATGCAGCTAACTGAGCCCTGGTCCATACTCCATCCTTACCTGGGAGTGGAATATCACACCTCTGGGCTGAGGTGCAATACCCCTGTAGCGGCCGAACCCTCGGGGCGCTACATTCCCCCCTGGTAAAGCACAGCACGTCCTCGGGCTGGAAAAGAGCAAAAACAGTTCATTACAGGACATGCAAACTTTTTAAAACTTTTCACATCAGAAATCAGGCAACATGGTTCAATTCCCTTTATGGGAAACGCTTTTCTTTTCTTGTCACACTATTATAAAACGCTTACTAATACTTCTGGAACTCTTTTGACATATAAACACTATTAGAAAACATTTACATTACTATCTAGCAGCATATAAAAACTTTTCATATAAAACATTTGCAGGAAAACATTTTTACAACACATTCTTGGATCCTGGCGGCGGTGCAACTTGCGACCAGGTGTGCACTCTTCTTGTAAGAAACCATTCTTATAAAACCAGTAGGGGGCACTTTAGGAAGCGCAACTATATACAAGGGATTGACCGCTCTCAGTCCTCGGCCAGTTTTGGGAAGGGAATGGCTGCTCACAGTCCTCAGTCTGATAGGGGATGAGGGGCACACAGGTAACAGTCTCTTAACAGTAATCAGTTCTCTGCACCCTGACGGGTAACTATGTACACAGGTACGTGGCTACTTACTAGTAGCGGTGTCCTCCATATGCTCCTTCTTCCTCCTTATATGGTTCTTCAGACCCGTCCGGGTCCTCTTGGCTCTCCTCATAGCCGCGGTGTTGTAGTTCCTCCTCAGTGAGCCGATGAACATGTAGGGCATACGGTCCTTTTGCGCCTACGTGGCGGGTAAAGGCGACCACATCACCAGGGTACAAGTCACGGCCAAGGTGTCCCTCAGGTAGATGACTCTCAACGTCCCTGCGGGTCACAAAGACGTCGCCTGCGGTTTCTGGGCCCCTGATGAACCCCCAGCCGTTTTCCATGTGAAATTTGACTATGGTCCCGGTGATTCGGGGACCACGGGCTGCTTGGGGGTCTTGGCGGGCCTTGCGTTTCTGTTCGGCACTCTGGGCCTGCAGCCACTCCTCTCTGATGCGCCTCTCTCGTTGCTCCCGCTCAAAGGTCGCCAGTTGCTGATGACAGGCCTCCAGACGACGGATCGCATCTGCCCGGGTCTCTTGAGAGAACCCCATCAAGTTCTCGCTGGTGGGGTCCCACGCAAATTAGATGTCCTCCAGTGGGGGTAGGGTGACCTCTACGGGTTCTGGAGCCGGTATCAGAGGTTCACGCGGGGGCTGGGCCTTCCATGGCTGACTGCCGGTCACTTCCGCCGGCCATTCCAGCGGCAGTCCATCCGGACCGGTATGATGTGCCAATAGGTCCACGCCCAGCGATGGTATAGTGGGGGGACCTGATCTGGGAGCAGCGCCCGGGGGCACTCGGCCTTGCGACCAGGCCGGGGGTCTTTTGGCTGCGCTAGGTGGCAGTCCCATCCGGGACAGGGACGCAGGCTTAGTGGTGGCGCCCGGGTCTTCCAGGCCTTGCGACCGGGCCGATGATGCTTCTTGCTTTACGGTGCCCGGGGTCAAGGGGCGTGGCGCCGGGCACCACTGGTCAACTCCCAGGCAGTTCAGAAGTATGGCTCAGGACCCCCTTTTGTCCTTTCTCTGGCCTGCCTCACCAGTGACCCACTTTTGTCCAGCTGCCACGGACTTGTGCGGTTAAACGTGGGCCCCGTCCTCCGCTGTCCTATATGGTGCCTTTCTAGCAGGTTTGATGAGGTGTCGCACCAATAAATGATCACGCCGACTGGTCTTTGGTTGAGGGTAGTTTCTCCTCCACCAACTTGGGATCCGGTACCCTTAATCTGCCTGACCCTTCACCCTGGATTCTCATGGGTTCTTAGGGTCCCTTCCACCTTCTTGTTCCTGAGCCCTTCTGTTTCTCTGTCTCTTCTTCTCCCTTTCCGTTCCTTCCTGTTCCTTTCTCTTGGAGCTGGGCTCAGGTGGCACCACAGCTCCCCTTCACCTCCTCCTTGGCCTCTCACTAGGCCCTCCTGGAGTAGAGCTCCTACAGAGCCTCTACTCACTGTCTTCTCCTCTCTGGACAGAACCTAGATCTAAGATGGTGCCCACTTTTTATACCTCCCTCTGACCATGAGCCCAGGTGACCAGCAACCAATGGGCTCCTTCCTACGCTCAGGAACCAACCCCTATCTGCCCCTACAGCACTGGGTGTTCCACCCCCCTCCCCACTCCAGGCAGGGACATAGTCGGTCGTGCCTGCACTTCTGTCTAGTGGGAGCACCGTTGAGCTGTCCCTCAGAAATGGGGTGTGTGTGCTTTATGCAGCTAACTGAGCCCTGGTCCATACTCCATCCTTACCTGGGAGTGGAATATCACACCTCTGGGCTGAGGTGCAATACCCCTGTAGCGGCCGAACCCTCTGGGCGCTACACTCATATTACCACCATTCATTTGGTAGCTCTCAAGAGTTTCTGAACAATTTTGATGTAATTGTTTGCTTGTGTATTTCCAAGAAAATCTTTGACAAGGTCTTTGAATGATAATCAACCATTCTTTTGGAATTATGATATTGTCCCGATGAAATGTTCATCTTTGATGAGCGGCTGAATCTGTGGACGATTAAACAAACCGGTCTTTATTTTTTCAAATGACAGGCTTGTAAATGCCAAAATAAAGTACTTGAAAAAGTCTCCTTCAGTTGTCAAAGCTTTAACGAATTGCTTCATGAGGCCAAGTTTCATGTGCAGAGGTGAGAATATAATATTCTTTTTGTTAACAAGTGGCTCATGTAGAATGTTTGGACCACCAGGTTTGAGGTCAGTTCTTGGATGCCAATTTCTTTCTACCCAATGCTTCTTACGATCTCTGCTGTCCCATGTGCACAGGAAACAAGGATATTCCGTGTACCCGAGTTGCTGACCGAGAAGTAAGCATACCATTTTTAGGTCAACACAGATGATCCAATTGTGTTTGTGATATTGCAACAACTCAATGACTCTTTTTATGTCTCGGTATTCTTCTCAAAGAGAAAATGAATATTCAGTTTTTACTGCACCAAATAAATTGTCATTATGGAGGAGCAAATACTTGAAACTTTGCTTTGCGCCATCAATGAACAGTTACCACTCATTTGAATTATGGATTGGAATCCCCAATTTCTCAATTAGACCAAAGCCACTGTCACTTCTAAAGAATTGTAAAAGTGAAATTTATCTGGATAGAGAATAGGATACCTTTGCTCCTTTTTCAAACAAGTTTTTCTCATGCATGTAACCCACGTGGTAGTGGAACCACTGTGCCATGGACCGAGGAGAGCCTGGAGGGGCATGGCTAGGTGGATACCTGACTCTTTGCTTAAGCCCATGAAGGTGTGGTTAGACTTGGCTCCAGATGGAAGCCAGGTGCTACTCCAGGACAGACCTCGGACACACAACAGCTGACCCCCAAAGGGGTAGGAAGCAGGAACAGCCAGGAATGGGTTGGCATGGCAGGTACAGGCAAGCATGGCTGATATACAGGAAGGTAGGGCAGGTGTACAGGAAGACACTGCAGATGCTGGCAGGCACAGCAGGTATACAGGGAGGCTCGACTGGTAAACAGGAAGGCACGGCAGGTGCACACAAGCACGGCTGGTATACAGGTAGACACGGCTGGTATATAGGTAGGCACGGCTGGTATACAGGAAAGCACGGCAGGTGCGGGCAAGCATGGCAGGTACTTACAGGAACAGACAGTTACAAGCAGGCAGAGGCATGTATACAAGAACAATGGACCTGACAACTAGCAAGTGTGTCGGCCAACTGACAAAACACATTGCTCTGGCCCCTCCCAAAAGGTGGAGGTGCCTTAAATAATAAGTGTCTCCCAGCCATTAAGAGACCTGGAGCATTCGCATGCATCCTAAGTGCAATGCCCAGGGAACTATCAGACGTGCGCAGACCCTGGGAGACCATAGCAGCAGGAGGAAGTGCAGACCGAGGGCTCAGGGAGAGGAAGATGGGAATCATGCAGTGATGCTGGCACTACAATGCAGTCTTGATGCTAGGAGTTCTGAAGTCTTTTTTCATAGACCCAAATCATTCAACTCATTTTGGTCAAATCCCTTACAACCTGAGACATCTTCAATTTAAAAATCTTCACCATTGCTGTCACTTTGTTCTTCACCATAATGTTGTTCTTGAAAAAAGGGGTAGTTCAAGCAAAACTGGTACCTGGGATTTAAGCTGAATGACAGATGTATAGCTGATGGTAGACTAGGATACTCTATTTTATGTTTATTCTTATTATTATATCTTGACGTTTTCACTTTACAAAAGTAACACTCACTGGAATGATCTCTTGGCTCTCGCCAGAAGATACATATACCAAATAGTACCTAATCACGTGTTCCCTCCATCCACATTTGCAAACTCCTGATACCCTGCTTGCACAACTTGTGAGGGGCCCAAGACTTATCTTAATCACCAAGTTTTATTTTGAAATATGCAAAACAGGTTTGCTTGACAAACGTGCAGATATAGCAAAAGGAATCAGGGCTTTTTAGGCATTATGATGATAAATAGCAAAGACAGAAATTATCTGGAAAAAAGGGAATTAAATAGTAAATAAAAAAATTTATTCTGCTTATCCCTTGTATACAGACTTTCAGAATATGTTTCGCTATATAGAGCGGCACACAACTTCTTGCCACACTGTCTCATGTGTAACTGAATAGCCTAGACAAATTACAACCTGTTGCAGGTTGCCAAGGTCTTCCTCCACCACTCCCCACTCGAGGGTGGTTCACTAATAGGAGCGCACTAGTGCTACCCTCTATCCATCCTAGAGTAATCACATTAATATACGCTGTGGAGAAATAATCTGGTGTGATAGAAGAAATTATCACATTATTTGAATACTTTTTAAAAATAAACATCATGAGCCAGTAAATAAAACAGACATATTTGGTATCTCTGATATCGTAACAACCCATAGAATAGTGAACAGATTATTTATGGTGATCGATAAATAGTGCGTTTGTCTTACCATTGTTAAATCCATAAAAAAGTTAATACTAATGTAATTCTAACATATATATTTGGCAAAATGGCACTTTAAAAAACAAGACTGAATATAGTGAAGCTTACATAAAGGTATGACCGTTACAACTAGGAATGAATGAAGAAAAAAAATTGTCTTGTCATCTGAAAAGGTACATCACAAAAATGTCACTGTAAACTATGCCTGGGGTCTGAGATTTTCTTCAATACACTTGCCTATTTTTATTGCTTCCAGGGAAAGTATCACATGCCTAGGCACTGACAAAAGATAGTCATCAATGTTATTCACTGCAATTGTGGTTTTACTATTATCATTGCTTTATCTATTTATTTGAAAGTACAAGTAAAATCACAGGTACTGATTGTGGTATATCAATGATTAAATATCCAAGATTAGAGATTTCTCTGATCTCAACCATTATCATGGGTCTTTTTAGACTTTTGCCAGTTTGAGATGTAGTGCCATGTGTATTAAATATTCGCTTATATGATTATGGTTCTAATTATAAATTTATTTTTGAAGACTCTGGAAACTCACACAAAGCTGGAGAATCATTTAGGAATTTATGAGAGTTGGTGACAAAATGAACAAAGAATGATGTAATTAAAGGGGTTGTTCTCTACTCAGAGAACCCTGTCTCAATTAGAATTTTTGTCCCCAGTAAAGAAACAACAGATACTCATCTCTAGTGCCACCGATGTTACAGCGGTGTTGGCTCTTGCTCACCCTGGGGTCTGATAGGTTCGAAGGTGGGGAAAGTGAAGTCAACTCTGATTGGCCACAGGAATCACGTGACATAACAATGTCAAGCAATCTCAAGGACAGCGAGTGCCGAAACTGCTGGAATGGCGCAGGCACTGGAGATGAGTGTGTTATTATTTTACTGTGGGCACACATGCTGATTGAGAAGGGGTTGTCCGATTAGTAGACAATTCCATTAAAGATCTGACTGTGATGTCCTTATATTTTCAACAGTATACAGCTTAAATCAGTAACATGTACATACCTCTTACAACTTCACTGTGAAAAATATGGAAATTGACAACTCTATTACAGTGGTGTTTGAATGTCATTCCTTACATTAACTTTACATCCACTGTTTTGTTGAAAAACTATATATACTGTCATGTTATTGTACCTAGCTGGAAGGAACATCAATAAAGAAATGCATGTTTAATTCAAACATTAGAGAATCCTTAATTAGCTCTATTTTTTCTAGATAGATTACCATATGTAAGACAGAAATGCAAATTACCTTTTGAATCACCTTATGTTACCATATGTTTACTGCAACTATGTAACACATCATTTTTGATAGTCTTCTTGTACACATTTTGTTAAAAAAAGGAATTCTTTCTCTCATTGTGATATCCTGTTATTTTGCATGTAAATATAGCCTGAAAAGGTATTTAAAAATGTTCAGAAAAAAAAATGTTCTTTACTTTAAGCAGTAAATAAGCAGAAGTTTTGAAGAGCTGGTAGATGGTAGATAAGATAAGAAAAATATAACATTTGTCCAATGAAGGTAGGGAGTCACTACAAGTGGGCCCAAAACAAATAGTATCTCATTGTACAAATATGAAACTTGACTTGGCCCTCACTAGGTCTGTTATGTAACCCCTTCCCAATGTACTACGTAACCATATATGCCGAATTCACAAAAGCCCAATCAAAATATAAAATTAAATAACTCATATGCAAAATTCCATAAAGCGAAAAAAAAAGTCAAAACAACACTAAATTGTGTTTTTTTGGTCACTGCACCTCCCTTAACCCCTTCATGCCGGAGTGATTTTCCATTTTTCGTTTTAGCTTTTTCCTCCCTTCTTTCCAAGAGCCATAACTTTTTATTTTTCTGTCAATATAGCCGTAAGAAGGCTTGTTGTTTATGGGACAAGTTGTAGTTTTGGATGACACCATTGATTTTACTACCGGTCGCTCATGGGTCATTATGGACAGTGTGTCTGCGTGGATGTTTTCAGCCTTCGCCCAATAGGTTATCTTGTACTGTTACTTGGGCATCCTTGCAACCCAACATTGTTCCAATGTTCCAAGTTTCTCATTTTGGGGATGTGGGTTGTCAGTCTGCACATCAGATATTTCTCAACTTTTTTGGCCATAGCCCATACCAGGGCTAACAATTCTAATTTGAACTAGCTGTAATTTTCAGGATTTTTCTCGGTATTCCGTAGGGATCAGCCAGCATAGGCAATCAATCGTACTTGTCCTTCCTGGATCTGGGCTAACACCGCTCCCAGACTGTAAAGACTTCCATCTGTGTATAACACAAATGTTTGAGAGAAGCCTGCGTAGGCCAAGATAGGAGCATTCATCAATGCAAGCTTTAGTGCCTGGAAGACTTGTTCCTGCCTCAGCCACAACTGGATCAGTCGACTCTTGGGACCTTTTGTAGTCCTCCTTAGCAGTTCATGTAGTGGGGCCACCATCTTAGCAAAATCCTTAACGAATCTTCCATGATACCCTGATAGGCCCAGGAATGCTCTTAATTCTCTCAATGCCATAGGAGTAGGCCACTTCAGCACAGCAGACACTTTCTCCTTTGTTGGGTACACTCCTTCACTGGAGACTGTGTGCCCTAGTTATTCTATTTCCTTCTGGAACTGATGACATTTTTGAGATTTTATCTTCAATTCATGCTTCCAAAGCTGTTCTTGCACCTGCCTGAGTCTAGCAAGATGTTCCTCAAAACGTGGTTGAGTAGATTATAATGATGTCAAGGTATAACAGCGTCGCCTCAAAATTCAAGTCTCCAAGACACCTTTCCATAAATCGTTGAAACATCCACAGGGCATTAGTTAGCCCAAACCGTATCCTATTAAACTGGAACAGTCCAATGGGGAGGATGAAAGCCGTCTTCGGCTGATCTCGCTCAGCCATGGGGACTTGCCAGTAGCCACTGTCAATATCAAGAGAGGAAAAGTATCTAGTCTTCCCTAGTAGCAACAAGGATTCTTATATCCTTAGTAGAGGGTTTGAATCTCTGACAGTGCAGGTGTTCAAGCGCCTCTTGTCCACACTGAACCTCAAAGGGCCAGGGGCTCTGGCTTTCTAGTATCACCCCATTTTGTAGCATGTGGGCCAGCAGATACTTCACTTCTTGATACATTTGAGGTGGAATCTGGTAATATATTTCTTGCATAGGGGTTGTATATCCCATAGGGATTTCATGCTGGATGGTCTCTGTACAACCAAAGTTGTCATTGTGTTGGACAAACACATCCTGATATTGCCCCAACAGGTCTTCCACTTGTCCCACTTGTCTAGAGGAAAACTCCGATCTGCTTCCACCTGCTCCAATATACCATGGCCATTCCTTGTCTCTCTTTTTCCGGTCTATGAACACTGACAGCATCCACGAGTCCCCATCCACAGAGGTCAATTAAACAGAATCGGATTTTGTGATGTAATTCCTTATCTTATAGACTTGTGCCTCAATTAAAAATTTGTTTCAGTGTGCCAGTGAAGCAATTGACACCAGATTGTTGTTCAAAATCGTTACCTACAGGTCAGGTATTTAACCCCTTAATAACATCTGACGTACTAATACGCGTCTGTGCCCTGGGACTTAAGAGCCAGACCCGTATTAGTACGTCATCGCGATCGCGCGCGCACACAGGCTGTGCGGGCGCGATCGCCGCCGGGTGTCAGCTGATTGTCACAGCTGACACCCGATACTATGTGCAGGGAGCGGTCCTGCACCGCTCCCAGCACATTAACCCCCGCGATGCTGCGATCGAAGTCGATCGCGGCATTGCGGGGGCAAGGGGAAGTGATCGGCGATGCTCACCTCCTCTTCCGGCTTCCAGCGCAGTCTGCAAAGGCTTCCCGGGTGTTGCCATGACGACCCGATGTCGTCATGACAACATCCGGGTCACCAGAGAGCAGGAAGATTGCTTGGACATGCGCAGTGCATCTCCAAACAATCTTCACACTGTGCACCGCTGACAGCCTGCATGGCATAGGGATGGTGCTCCATTCTTGTGCCATGCAGGCGATCAGAAAAAAAAAAGTGAAAGTCCCAGAGTGGGACAAAGTAATAAAGTGTATAAACTGTGTGAAAGTGGAAAAAAAAAAAAAAAAATGTGCAAAAATATTATAAAAAAATAAAAAAAATAATACACCAAAAATAAAAATATAATGTACCCATCAATAAATATTATTATAAAAAAAATAAAAAAAAAACAATAAAAGTACACATATTTGGTATCGCCGCGTCCGGAACAACCTGACCTATAAAACTGTCCCACTAGTTAATCCCTTCAGTGAACACGGTAAAAAAAAAAAAAAAAAAAAAAGAAGCAAAAAACAATGCTTTATCACCATACCGCCAAGCAAAAAGTGGAATAACACGCGATCAAAAAGACGCATATAAATAAAAATGATACCGCTGAAAACGTCATCTCGTTCCGCAAAAAACAAGCCGCCATACAGCTCCATCAGCCGAAAAATAAAAAAGTTATAGCTCTCAGAATAAAGCGATACTAAAAAATATTTTTTTCTATAAAATAGCTTTTATTGTGTATCAGCGCCAAAACATAGAAAAATGATACAAATGTGGTACCGCTGTAAACGTACTGACCCGAAGAATAAAGCTACTTCATCAATTTTACCACACGCGGAACAGAATAAAAAAAAAAAAAAAAAAACAATTCCTGAATTGTTGGTTTTTGTTTATTCTGCCTCCCAAAAATCGGAATAGAAAGCGATCAAAAAATGTCACGTGCCTGAAAATGGCACCAATAACAACGTCAAGTCATCCCGCAAAAAACGAGCTGTCACATGACTGTCTGCCAAAATCTGGAAAAATTATAGCTCTCAAAATATGGCGATGCAAAAACTAGATTTTACAAAAAATGCGTCTTTTAGTGTGTGACAGCTGTCAGTCATAAAAACCCCATATGATTCTGGCATTGCTGTAATCACACCGACCCGAAGAATAAAGTCGTCTAATCACTTATACCGCACAAGGAACGGCGTCAAAAATAAACTCTTGGGTTAGGATTGGGCTAGGGTTAGGGCTGGGTTTGGGGCTAGGGTTGTGCTGGGGCTAGGGTTGTGCTGGGGCTAGGGTTGTGCTGGGGCTAGGGTTGTGCTGGGGCTAGGGTTGTGCTAGGGTTAGGGCTGGGGTTGGGATTTTTTTCAAAAGTAAGAAAAAAAGATGACGATATGGCGACTAGTGTTGAGAGCAAGTGCTCGCTACTTGAGTTTGCATCGGGTGCTCTGGTATGCATTGAGTATCGTGGGTATTTGAGTGACATGCTCGAGTCTCTGCCCCATATGCTTCGCAGCCAAAAAACTTTACGGGGATTGCCTGCCATGCACGAGCGATCCCCGCATGTTTTTTTTTGGGTGTCTAATAACCGTGAAACATGCGGAGCAGGGACTCGAGCATGTCACTTGAGCACACGCTGTACATGGTGCATACCTGAGTACCCGATGCAAACTCAAGTAGCGAGCACTTGCGCTCAAGAATAATGACAACTTATTCAATATGATGGCCTAATGTAAACAAATTCTGTGCCGTACCTCTGGGTTCAAAATGTTCACTATACACCTTAATAAAATCCTTGAGGGGTATAGTTTCCAAAATGGGGACACTTGTGGGGGAGCTCCACTGTTTAGGCACATCACGGGCTCTCCAAAGGCGACATGGTGTCCGCTAACAAATTGAATGGAAAATCGGCTCAAATTGTTAGCGGACGCCATGTTGCGTTTGGAGAGCCCCTGTGTGCCCAAACATTGGAGCTCCCCCACAAGTGACCCCATTTTGGAAACTAGACCCCCCAAGGCACCTATCTAGATGCATAGTGAGCACTTGGAATCCCCAGGTGCTTCACAAATTGATTCGTAAAAATGAAAAAGTGAAAAAAAAAACACTTTTTCATTTTTATGAATCAATTTGTGAAGCACCTGGGGTTCCAAGTGCTCACTATGAATCTAGATAGGTGCCTTGGGGGGTCTAGTTTCCAAAATGGGGTCACTTGTGGGGGAGCTCCAATGTTTGGGCACGCAGGGACTCTCTAAATGCAACATGGTATCCGCTAACAAATTGAATGGAAAATCGGCTCAAATTGTTAGCGGACACCACATTGCGTTTGGAGAGCCCCTCTGTGCCCAAACTTTGGAGCTCCCCCAAAAGTGACCCCATTTTGGAAACTAGACCCCCCAAGGCACCTATCTAGATGAATAGTGAGCATTTGGAACCCCTAGGTGTTTCACAAATTGATTTGTAAAAATGAAAAAGTGTTTTTTTTTTCACTTTTTCATTATTACGAATCAATTTGTGAAGCACCTGGGGGTTCCAAGTGCTCACTATGCATCTAGAAAGGTGCCTTGGGGGGTCTAGTTTCCAAAATGGGGTCACTTGTGGGGATCTCCAAAGTTTGGGCACAGAGGGGCTCTCCAAACGCAATGTGGTGTCCGCTAACAATTTGAGCCGATTTTCCATTCAATTTGTTAGCGGATACCATGTTGCATTTAGAGAGTCCCTGTGTGCCCAAACATTGGAGCTCCCCCACAAGTGACCCCATTTTGGAAACTAGACCCCCCAAGGCACCTATCTAGATGCATAGTGAGCACTTGGAACCCCTAGGTGCTTCACAAATTGATTCGTAAAAATGAAAAAGTGTTTTTTTTTTCACTTTTTCATTATTACGAATCAATTTGTGAAGCACCTGGGGGTTCCAAGTGCTCACTATGCATCTAGAAAGGTGCCTTGGGGGGTCTAGTTTCCAAAATGGGGTCACTTGTGGGGGAGCTCCAAAGTTTGGGCACAGAGGGGCTCTCCAAACGCAATGTGGTGTCCGCTAACAATTTGAGCCGATTTTCCATTCAATTTGTTAGCGGATACCATGTTGCATTTAGAGAGTCCCTGCGTGCCCAAACATTGGAGCTCCCCCACAAGTGACCCCATTTTGGAAACTAGACCCCCCAAGGCACCTATCTAGATGCATAGTGAGCACTTGGAACCCCTAGGTGCTTCACAAATTGATTCGTAAAAATGAAAAAGTGTTTTTTTTTTCACTTTTTCATTATTACGAATCAATTTGTGAAGCACCTGGGGGTTCCAAGTGCTCACTATGCATCTAGAAAGGTGCCTTGGGGGGTCTAGTTTCCAAAATGGGGTCACTTGTGGGGGAGCTCCAAAGTTTGGGCACAGAGGGGCTCTCCAAACGCAATGTGGTGTCCGCTAACAATTTGAGCCGATTTTCCATTCAATTTGTTAGCGGATACCATGTTGCATTTAGAGAGTCCCTGCGTGCCCAAACATTGGAGCTCCCCCACAAGTGACCCCATTTTGGAAACTAGACCCCCCAAGGCACCTATCTAGATGCATAGTGAGCACTTGGAACCCCTAGGTGCTTCACAAATTGATTCGTAAAAATGAAAATGTGTTTTTTTTTTAACTTTTTCATTATTACGAATCAATTTGTGAAGCACCTGGGGGTTCCAAGTGCTCACTATGCATCTAGAAAGGTGCCTTGGGGGGTCTAGTTTCCAAAATGGGGTCACTTGTGGGTGAGCTCCAAAGTTTGGGCACATAGGGGCTCTCCAAACGCAATGTGGTGTCCGCTAACAATTTGAGCCGATTTTCCATTCAATTTGTTAGCGGATACCATGTTGCATTTAGAGAGTCCCTGTGTGCCCAAACATTGGAGCTCCCCCACAAGTGACCCCATTTTGCAAACTAGACCCCCCAAGGCACCTATCTAGATGAATAGTGAGCAGTTGGAACCCCCAGGTGCTTCACAAATTGATTCGTAACAATGAAAAAGTGTTTTTTTTTTCACTTTTTCATTTTTACGAATCAATTTGTGAAGCACCTGGGGGTTGCAACTGCTCACTATGCATCTAGATAGGTGCCTTGGGGGGTCTAGTTTCCAAAATGGGGTCACTTGTGGGGGAGCTCCAATGTTTGGACACACAGGGGCTCTCTAAACGCAACATGGTGTCCGCTAATTATTCAAGCAAATTTTACAATCAAAAAGTCAAATGGCGCTCCTTCCCTTCCGAGCCCTACAGTGCGCCCAAACAGTGTTTTTTCCCCAAATATTGGGTATCTGCGTGCCCAGGGGAAATTGCACAACAAATTTTGGGGTCCATTTTTTCTTGTTACCCCTGTGAAAATAAAAAAAATTGGGTCTAAAGTAACATTTTTGTGAAAAAAGTTAAATGTTCATTTTTTTCTTCCACATTCAAAAAATTCCTGTGAAGCACCTGAAGGGTTAATAAATTTCTTGAATGTGGTTTTGAGCACCTTGAGGGGTGCAGTTTTTAGAATGGTGTCACTTTTGGGTATTTTCTGTCATAAAGACCTCTCAAAGTGACTTCAAATGTGATGTGGTCCCTAAAAAAATGGTTTTGTAAATTTTGTTGGAAAAATGAGAAATCGCTGGTCAACTTTTAACCCTTATAGCTCCCTAACAAAAAAAAATATTGGTTCCAAAATTGTGCTGATGTAAAGTAGACATGTGGGAAATGTTATTTATTAACTCTTTTGTGTGACATATCGCTCTGATTTCAGGGCTTAAAAATTCAAATTTTGAAAATTGCAAAATTTTCAAAATTTTCGCCAAATTTCTGTTTTTTTCACAAATAAACGCAAGTGATATCGAAGAAATTTTTCCACAATCATGAAGTACAATATGTCACTAAAAAACAATCTCAGAATCAGGGGGATCCGTTGAAGCGTTCCAGAGTAATTACCTCATAAAATGACAGTGGTCAGAATTGTAAAAATTGGCCCGGTCATTAACGTGCAAACCACCCGCGGGGCTTAAGGGGTTAAAACTGTGTTTTCTCCGTCACACGGATCACATATACGTTTTCAGAAAATACTGCCATTTCTGACCTCCATTAAAATTTTGTTTCAGTGTGCCAGTGAAGCAATTGACACCAGATTGCTGTTCAAAATAGTTACCGACAGGCCTGGTATTTAAAACTGTGTTTTCTCTGTCACACGAATCACATATACGTTTTCAAAAAATACTGCCATTTCTGGCCTCCATTAAAAATTTCTTTCAGTGTGCCAGTGAAGCAATTGACACCAGATTGCTGTTCAAAATAGTTATCTACAGGCCAGGCATTTAAAACTGTGTTTTCTCCGTCACACGGATCACAAATATGTTTTCAGAAAATACTGCCATTTCTGACATTCATTAAAGATTTTTCAGTGTGCCAGTGAAGCAAATGACACCAGATTGCTGTTCAAAATAGTTACCTACAGGCCAGATATTTAAAACAGTGTTTTCTCCGTCACATGGATCACATATACGTTTTCAGAAAGTACTGCCATTTCTGACCTCCATTAAAAAAAATTTCAGTGTGTCAGTGAAGCAATTGACACCAGATTGCTGTTCAAAATAGTTACCTACAGGCCAGGTATTTAAAACTGTGGTTTGTCCATCACACGGATCACATATACATTTTCAGAAAATACTGCCATTTCTGGCCTACATTAAAAATTAGTTTCAGTGTGTCAGTGAAGCAATTGACACCAGATTGCTGTTCAAAATAGTTACATACAGGCCAGGTATTTAAAACTGTGGTTTGCCCGTCACACGGATCACATATAAGTTCGCTCCAAATTCAGTCATTTGTTGTGAGCGTGGAAGATATTGTCCTCCATTTAAAATGGGCAAGGCACGTGGCAAGGGACGGGGAACTGGACGTGATGGTGATTATGGTGCATGCAGAGGCCGAGGCAGTGGTCAAGCTGAAATTGTGCCACAACAAACACCCACATCTTCTCGCTCGACCTTCCTGTCCCAATTAATAGGGGACCACAGAACACCACTATTAAACACAGAGCAGTGTGAAAAGGTTATTAGTTGGATAGCAGATAATGCTTCCAGTCAATTTGCCACCACCTTGTCTTCCACATGGTCAAGTCTCAGTAGCTGTGAGTCTGAACCACATATTCCTCACCCTGAACCTTCTTCCTCCCACCATGCCGAGTGCCCAGAGATGACTGATCCCACACTTGGACATTCCGAAGAGCTGTTCACTTTCCCATTTATAAATTAGGGCCTATCGCCCGGTCCACTTGAAGCGGGGCAAAAGAAGATCGCATGTAGCAATACCCAAATATTTGAGCAGCCACAGTCACACGAAGGTAACGGTGGGAAAGTGTCTCAAGAGGTGGACAATGATGAGACATAATTGCCAGAAAGTCAGGAGGAGGACCAGAGTGTGGAAGTGGAAGATGAGGTAGTGGATGATATAGTAACTAACCCAACCTGGCAGGAGGACATGCAGAGCGAGGAGAGCAGCACACAGTGGGAGAGAGGCAGAGAACTCCAACAGGCAGAAAGAAGCAGTGTGGTGGCCGCAGAAAGAAGGCAGGCAACCGTTCCCCGTAACACCAACACAAAGAAAGTTGCCAGTACAACTGTTAGGTCTTCCCGAGTCTGGTTGTTTTTTAAAGACTCTGCCGATAACCCTAAAAAGGCAATTTGCAACACCTGCCAGGCCAGCATCAGCAGGGGTGGCAAAACAACCAGCCTGATCTCCACTAGAGATGAGCGTTGTTCGACTCGAACTGTTTGCCAATCTCAAATTCGAGCTGTTTTGGGCGGTGTTCGAGCCGTTCGGCAAACACGAACAATTTGAAAAAAATTCGGCTGTTCGAGGTTATGTTCGATAACTGTTCGTGCACCAAAATCATAACTGGATTTTTTCTCAGTAATGCTGAAAATTAATGTTAATACGCAGTTTGAGTGTTCAGCGGGGCGGGGGGAGGGGCAGGGGATGGATCTCTGCAGGAATAATGAAGATCTCCATTTTTTTTTCTCTTTCCCGCATTTACAGTGGGGAGGTGCAATCTGTCAGCCTATCAGCAGAGCAAACACGGAGCGAACTGCTTTTTTTCACACAAGCAAGGGCATGTGTCATTGGCAGTGTATGTCACATGTCCTTGCCCTATAAGACCCAGCCATTTTCCCCGTCGCCACCATTTTCTCACTGCTGCAGCTGCGTGTTAGACGGCACCTCTTTTGCTGTGTGCGCTATACCTTGTTAATATAAAGCCAATTTTCGCACAAATCTACAGATAGCTTGGGAGTAGGGTAGAGTTGTGATTGCAGTCCTTTTAAGGACTAGGTTACAGCATTAACTACGACTTATATCAGGCAGGTCTGTGCTCTTAAATAGATAGGTTGGGAGTAAAGACTAATTGTAATTGCATTCCTTTTCAGGACTAAGTTACATCAGTTCCTATCAGTTTTTGCCAGGCAGGTCTGTGCCAGTGCTGTGCAAGTTTTTTTCACAGCATTTGGCTAAATCTAGCAAAGCGAATCCTTTTTTGGCCTATTGCAGAGTGTGTTAGTCAGTGGAGTAGCCTATCTGTGTTGCAAGCTACACCACCTGTGTATAGAATACCAATTTTTTTACTGCACCTAGTGAAGTAAAACCTTTTGGGCATAGCATCATTCTATTAGTCCATCTATACTGACCTTCATAAGGTTGCAAATTGAATATAATTTTTTTCTGCATCTAGCTCTGAAAAAATATTTGGGCTTCTAACAGTGTGTGGGACTTGTTCTATTAGTCCATCTATACTGACCTCCATCAGGTTGCAAATTAAAAATAATTTTTATCTGCATCTAGCTCGGAAAAAATATTTGGGCTTCTTGCAGCGTGTGGGACTTGGTCAATTAGTCCATCTATACTGACCTCCATCTGGTTGCAAATTAAAAATAATTTTTATCTGCATCTAGCTCTGAAAAAATATTTGGGCTTCTAGCAGTGTGTGGGACTTGTTCTATTAGTCCATCTATACTGACCTCCATCAGGTTGCAAATTAAAAATAATTTTTATCTGCATCTAGCTCGGAAAAAATATTTGGGCTTCTTGCAGCGTGTGGGACTTGGTCAATTAGTCCATCTATACTGACCTCCATCTGGTTGCAAATTAAAAATAATTTTTATCTGCATCTAGCTCTGAAAAAATATTTGGGCTTCTAGCAGTGTGTGGGACTTGTTCTATTAGTCCATCTATACTGACTTCCATCAGGTTGCAAATTCAATATAATTTTTTTCTGCATCTAGCTCTGAAAAAATATTTCGGCTTCTAGCAGTGTGTGGGACTTGTTCTATTAGTCCATCTATACTGACCTCCATCAGGTTGCAAATTCAATATATTTTTTTTCTGCATCTAGCTCTGAAAAAATATTTGGGCTTCTAGCAGTGTGTGGGACTTGTTTTATTAGTCCATCTATACTGACCTCCATCAGGTTGCATATTGAATATAATTTTTTTCTGCATCTAGCTCTGAAAAAATATTTGGGCTTCTAGCAGTGTGTGGGACTTGGTCTATTAGTCCATCTATACTGACATCCATCAGGTTGCAAATTAGAAATAATCTTTTTCTGCATCTAGCTCTGAAAAAATATTTGGGCTTCTAGCAGTGTGTGGGACTTGTTCTATTAGTCCATCTATAATGACCTCCATCAGGTTGCAAATTCAATATAATTTTTTTCTGCATCTAGCTCTGAAAAAATATTTGGGCTTCTAGCAGTGTGTGGGACTTGTTCTATTAATCCATCTATACTGACCTCCATCAGGTTGCAAATTGAATATAATTTTTTATGCATCTAGCTCTGAAAAAATATTTGGGCTTCTAGCAGTGTGTGGGACTTGTTCTGTTAGTCCATCTATAATGACCTCCATCAGGTTGCAAATTCAATATAATTTTTTTCTGCATCTAGCTCTGAAAAAATATTTGGGCTTCTAGCAGTGTGTGGGACTGGTTCTATTAGTCCATCTATACTGACCTCCATCAGGTTGCAAATTGAATATAATTTTTTTCTGCATCTAGCTCTGAAAAAATATTTGGGCTTCTAGCAGTGTGTGGGACTTGGTCTATTAGTCCATCTATACTGACCTCCATCAGGTTGCAAATTGAATATAATTTTTTTCTGCATCTAGCTCTGAAAAAATATTTGGGCTTCTAGCAGTGTGTGGGACTTGGTCTATTAGTCCATCTATACTGACCTCCATCAGGTTGCAAATTAGAAATATTTTTTTTATGCATCTAGCTCTGAAAAAATATTTGGGCTTCTAGCAGTGTGTGGGACTTGTTCTATTAGTCCATCTATACTGACCTCCATCAGGTTGCAAATTGAATATAATTTTTTTCTGCATCTAGCTCTGAAAAAATATTTGGGCTTCTAGCAGTGTGTGGGACTTTTTCTATTAGTCCATCTATACTGACCTCCATCAGGTTGCAAATTGAACATAATTTTTTTCTGCATCTAGCTCTGAAAAAATATTTGGGCTTCTAGCAGTGTGTGGGACTTGTTCTATTAGTCCATCTATACTGACCTCCATCAGGTTGCAAATTAAAAATAATTTTTTTCTGTATCTAGCTCTGAAAAAATATTTGGGCTTCTAGCAGTGTGTGGGACTTGGTCTATTAGTCCATCTATACTGACCTACATCAGGTTGCAAATTCAATATAATTTTTTTCTGCATCTAGCTCTGAAAAAATATTTGGGCTTCTAGCAGTGTGTGGGACTTGTTCTATTAGTCCAGCTATACTGAACTCCATCAGGTTGCAAATTGAATATAATTTTTTTCTGCATCTAGCTCTGAAAAAATATTTGGGCTTCTAGCAGTGTGTGGGACTTGTTCTATTAGTCCATCTATACTGACCTCCATCAGGTTGCAAATTAAAAATAATTTTTTTCTGTATCTAGCTCTGAAAAAATATTTGGGCTTCTAGCAGAGTGTGGGACTTGGTCTATTAGTCCATCTATACTGACCTCCATCAGGTTGCAAATTCAATATAATTTTTTTCTGCATCTAGCTCTGAAAAAATATTTCGGCTTCTAGCAGTGTGTGGGACTTGTTCTATTAGTCCATCTATACTGACCTCCATCAGGTTGCAAATTCAATATATTTTTTTTCTGCAACTAGCTCTGAAAAAATATTTGGGCTTCTAGCAGTGTGTGGGACTTGTTCTATTTGTCCATCTATACTGACCTCCATCAGGTTGCATATTGAATATAATTTTTTTCTGCATCTAGCTCTGAAAAAATATTTGGGCTTCTAGCAGTGTGTGGGACTTGTTCTATTAGTCCATCTATACTGACCTCCATCAGGTTGCAAATTGAATATAATTTTTTTATGCATCTAGCTCTGAAAAAATATTTGGGCTTCTAGCAGTGTGTGGGACTTGTTCTATTAGTCCATCTATAATGACCTCCATCAGGTTGCAAATTCAATATAATTTTTTTCTGCATCTAGCTCTGAAAAAATATTTGGGCTTCTAGCAGTGTGTGGGACTTGTTCTATTAGTCCATCTATACAGACCTCCATCAGGTTGCAAATTGAATATAATTTTTTTCTGCATCTAGCTCTGAAAAAATATTTGGGCTTCTAGCAGTGTGTGGGACTTGGTCTATTAGTCCATCTATACTGACCTCCATCAGGTTGCAAATTAGAAATATTTTTTTTATGCATCTAGCTCTGAAAAAATATTTGGGCTTCTAGCAGTGTGTGGGACTTGTTCTATTAGTCCATCTATACTGACCTCCATCAGGTTGCAAATTGAATATAATTTTTTTCTGCATCTATTTCTGAAAAAATATTTGGGCTTCTAGCAGTGTGTGGGACTTGTTCTATTAGTCCATCTATACTGACCTCCATCAGGTTGCAAATTGAATTTAATTTTTTTCTGCTTCTAGCTCTGAAAAAATACTTGGGCTTCTAGCAGTGTGTGGGACTTGTTCTATTAGTCCATCTATACTGACCTCCATCAGGTTGCAAATTGAATATAATTTTTTTCTGCATCTAGCTCTGAAAAAATATCTGGGCTTATAGCAGTGTGTGGGACTTGGTCTATTAGTCCATCTAAACTGACCTCCATCAGGTTGCAAATTGAATATAATTTTTTTCTGCATCTAGCTCTGAAAAAATATTTGGGCTTCTAGCAGTGTGTGGGACTTGTACTATTAGTCCATCTATACTGACCTCCATCAGGTTGCAAATTGAATATAATTTTTTTCTGCATCTAGCTCTCAAAAAATATTTGGGCTTCTAGCAGTGTGTGGGACTTGTTCTATTAGTCCATCTATACTGACCTTCATCAGGTTGCAAATTAAAAATAATTTTTTTCTGTATCTAGCTCTGAAAAAATATTTGGGCTTCTAGCAGTGTGTGGGACTTGGTCTATTAGTCCATCTATACTGACCTCCATCAGGTTGCAAATTCAATATAATTTTTTTATGCATCTAGCTCTGAAAAAATATTTGGGCTTCTAGCAGTGTGTGGGACTTGGTCTCTTAGTCCATCTATACTGACCTCCATCAGGTTGCAAATTGAATATAATTTTTTTCTGCATCTAGCTCTGAAAAAATATTTTGGCTTCTAGCAGTGTGAGGGACTTGTTCTATTAGTAAATCTATACTGACCTCCATCAGGTTGCAAACTGAATATAATTTTTTTATGCATCTAGCTCTAAAAAAATATTTGGGCTTCTAGCAGTGTGTGGGACTTGGTCTATTAGTCCATCTATACTGACCTCCATCAGGTTGCAAATTGAATATAATTTTTTTCTGCATCTAACCCAGCCAATAGTTTTGGCCTAATACCACAGTTTAGCCACTCAGCTCTGCTCGGTTCCCATCCATTGTTTTTTTGTGCAAACAGCTCCAGAGTTGTGAATTAGTTAACCACCAAAATGAGTGGAAAAAGGCCTGCTGCTGGTGGAAAGGGGAATAGGCGTGTTGGGAAGGGGAAAAAAGGTTGTGTCTGTGGGGTAGGTGTTAAAGCAACAGTATCATCTGCAGAAGAAAGACCATCTTCCAGCCAAACTAAAATGTCTACTTCTTTTAGCGGACAATGTGATAAGATCCCGATCTTACGACCACGCCAATCACTACAAATTCCAGATGAGGCACAAAAACAGCAGGTGCTACAACGGATATCAAGTGCTCCTTTAAGTGGGCTCTCCTCCACATCAACTTCAACATCACAAATACTCCAGTCCTCAGAGGTGTCACCCCAATCGCACTTGCTTCCTCACAGCTCCCAAATCTCCAGCTGCCCGTCTGAGTATGAGGTAGAACAGATGGTTGAGTCTGCAGAGCTGTTTACTCATACTATAGCCTGGGAATCAGAGGTCGGCTCCAGCGCTTCTGTGAATCCAGACGAGGAAATGATCTGTACTCATGCCCAGAATCTTTATGAGTCGGATCCAGGACCAGACGCTGAAGGTTCTGACCATAATGTAGAACCTCATTCCCAAACTGTAACTCATGTTGGTGGAGACAATGAGGAAGACGATGATGAGACTCAAATACCTGATTGGAGCGACAACTTTAGTTTTTTGTCAGGGCAGGAACAGGTTGGCTCTGAGGACGACGGGTGTGATAACGCACAGGGTGATGATGATGAGGTTGGAGATCCCACTTACTGTCAACCCACAGTCAGCAAAGAGATGACGTCAGCAGAGGAGGTGGAGGAGAATGCTAGTGACGACGAGGTCAGGTTGCGCCTTCCTGGACTGAGACGTAATACTAGAAGCACGTCAACAACTGCATCCTCAAACACAACTCTGCCTCTCACCACAAGTCGTGGTGGCTCTTCAGGTCGCATGGATGCTAAGCCTTGCATAGCCTGGGCATTTTTTCAGATCAATAAAGATGACCCAACTCGTGTTATCTGTAACATTTGTCAGCAAAAGCTAAGTAGAGGCCAAAAAATACATAGTTTGAGTACTTCATGCATGAACCGGCACATGGACATGAAGCATAAGTTGCAGTGGGAAGCTCACTGTGCTACAATGCGGCCTAGCCGGCCGGGCCAACCACTGTCTGCCATATCTTGTGCATCTGAGGCCTCTTCATCCTCTGTGACTGGGGGGACAGCAGTCACACTTGTTTTGGGACGCAGACCTGCCACCTCTTTACCCACAACAGCCAGCGTGATTGGCAGGTCATCATTTTCTTTGGAGGTGGTAACACCAGCTGGTGTTGAGCACTGTCCGACATCGATAGCACCACCTTTGGATCAAGGCAACCTAACATGTCCGCCTGCATCTTCCTCACAGACCGGCAGTTTGCCGGGGACACCCTTATCAACCCCGTCTAAGCACAATAGCCAGCCCTCGGTCCCTCAGATGTGGATAAGTAAAAGACCATTTCCTCCTAGCCATGAGAAAGCTAAGAGGTTGAATTTCACCATCTGCAAGCTCTTGGCTACAGAAATGCTGCCTTTCCGCCTGATGGACACAGAGGATTTTCGAGACCTTATGTCCGTCGCAGTGCCCCAGTACCAGATGCCCAGTTGGCACTACTTCTCAAAGAAAGGTGTGCCTGCGCTCCACCAGCATGTCGCACACAACATCACCGCTTCTTTGAGAAACTCTGTGTGTGACAGGGTGCATTTCATCACAGACACTTGGACGAGTAGGCATGGACAGGGGCGTTACATGTCGCTGACTGGGCACTGGGTAACTATGGTGACAGCAGGACAAGGGGCTGCTGTCCAAGTCTTGCCGTCTCCACGAGTTGTGCGTCAATCCTCTTTATCTCAAAGTTCCTCCACTGCTTCTGCCTCATCAACCTCCTCTCGGTCCTCCACCTGCACCCAAAGCCTGTCTGGTCATGCCACAAGCTTTCTAACTGCGCAGAAGGGATCCTGCACACCTCCTTACTATGCTGGCAGTAGGGCTTAACGTCATCAGGCGGTTTTTACTTTGAAATGTCGGGGAAATGTGAGTCACACAGCTGAGGAGTTGTGGTCAGCTCTGGAGAACCAATTTCATGAATGGTTGTCTCCACTGGACCTGAAATCAGGGAAGGCCGTGTGCGACAATGCTGCAAACCTGGGTGCGGCCCTTCGCCGGGGCAATGTCACACACGTGCCTTGTATGGCTCACGTGTTGAACCTGGTTGTCCATCAATTTTTAGCCCACTATCCCGGACTAGATGGCCTTTTGCAGAGGGCACGGTCTCTGTGTGCTCTCTTCCGCTGTTCGCATCCCGTTGCTCAGCTACTTACATCTCTACAGAAGTCATTGGGCCTGCCACTTCACCGGCTAAAATGCGATGTGCCTACCCGGTGGAATTCAACTCTGCACATGTTGCAGCGACTGTGGCAGCACCAACAAGCCCTGGTGTAATACGTTCTGACATATAGCCTGGGCCAACGAGATGCAGAGGTGGGGAAAATCACGCTGGAGGAGTGGTCTCAGATCAGGGACCTATGCACCTTCTGCACAGTTTTGAAATGGCGACGAAGATGTTTAGTGCTGACGATGCCATTATCAGCATGACTATTCCGGTGATTTACATGCTGGAGCACATGTTAAACAGAATTCGGAGTCAGGTGGTGGCACAAGAGGATGTGGAGGAAGTAGAGGAGGAGGAGTTGTATGCGGAAGGGCTAACATCTGCAAGGTCCAGACGTTTGGCAGCACCAAGGCGGTAGGCATGTGAGGGTGGGGGAGATGGTTTTACCAGGGCGCATGGTAGCAGCCAAACTAGTGAGGAAGGTGCAGGAGCCCAGGAAGAAGTGGAGGACGAACTGATGGAAGACTCATCAGATGAGGGAGGCCTTGATCACATTTCTGTTGTGCGAGGTTGGGGGGAGAGGACAGAGGAAGGAAGCATGATTGTTACCTCGCCACCAACACAACAGGGACTTGGTGCTCCTGGATGCGCAAGACACATGAGTGCCTTCTTGCTGCACTACCTGCAACATGACCCTCGAATTGTGAGAATTAGAAATAATCCTGACTACTGGGTTGCCACACTGTTAGATCCCTGGTACAAAAGTAAATTTGCAGAAATTATTCCTGCAATAGAAAGGGATGCACGCATGCAGGAGTATCAGCAGAGACTGTTGCACAATCTTACATGTGCTTTTCAACAAAACACCAGTGGTGCACGTAGTGAATCTCACAGTTCCAACTTGCCAACCGTGGGATCGTCGAGTGTTCAGCACTCAAACCGTAACAGAAGCACAGTATCTGCTGGTAACATCAATTTTGTGGAATCATTTCACCACTTTTTTAGCCCATCCTTTGCAAGGCCACAGGAGACAAGATGTCTGACACATAGTCAAGGCCTAGAGACGATGGTACAGGAGTATCTCCAAGTAAACATTGAAGCCATGACTGTGTCACTGGACCCTTGCTCTTTTTGGGCTTCCAATCTGGATAAATGGCCGGAGCTAGCCACTTACGCCTTGGAGATCTTGTCATGCCCCGCAGCCAGAACGTGTGTTCAGCGCTGCTGGTGGTGTGCAGATAGATAAGCGCACGCGGCTCTCCACTGATAATGTTGACAGACTCACGTTCATAAAGATGAACAAATCATGGATCCGAAATGACTTTTCTACCCCTGTGTCATCCTGGGGAGAGTAAATAGGCCATCTATACTAAGCTCCACCAGATTTAAAATTACTAATCATGTTTATCTGTATCTTGGCTGGAAAATAATTTCGGCTTTGTAGCAGTGTGCAGTACAGTTTCTATTAGGCCATCTATACTAAGCTCCACCAGATTTAAAATTAATAATAATTTTTAGCTGCATCTAGCCCGGAAAATAATTTTGGGGCTCCGAGATGCGCAAGACACATAAGTGCCTTCTTGCTGCAACACCTGCAACATGACCCTCAGATTGTCAGAATTCGAAGTAATCCTGACTACTGGGTTGCCACACTCTTAGATCCCCCACACTCTTCGATCAACCTTTTCATTTAAATAAAGACCAAAAAAATGGTCATTTTTGAAATTATAAGCATTAGCAGGTTATTAGAAACTGAAATCAAACAGTTTTCAACTCCAAACTTTATTCTAGGTGATGTTACATTTGCACATAGGACCCCTTGTTCGAAAGGAGCTTCTGAACTCTCTCGTCCATTGAATTTGTCAGGTCTTGGATAGTTTCTGCTTCAATTGTTTTGCATGAGGACAGAATACCCTCCCAGAGCTGTTGCTTAGATGTGAACTGCCTCCCGCCATCATAGACACTCCTTTTGATGATGCTCCAGAGGTTCTGAATGGGGTAGAGGTCAGGGGAGCATGGGGGTCACAGCATAAGTTTGTCCCCTTTTATGCCCATATCAGCCAGAGATGCAGTTGTGTTATGTGCAGCATGAGACTGTGCATTATCATGCATAAAAATGTTCTTGCTGTGGAATACATGGTTCTTCTTCTTGAACCATGGCAGGAAGTGCTGTTTGAGAAACTCCACATACATTATGGATTTCATCTTTACCCCTTCTGGGATCCTAAAGGGGCTGACAATCTCTCTCCCCATGATTCCAGCCCAAAACATTACTCCACCTCCTCCTTGTTGGAGCTGTAGCCGTGTTTGCGTGGGGTGTCCATCAACCAGCCATCCTCCACTCCATCCATCTGGACCATGGAGCGCTGCATGGCACTCATCCGTGAACAAGACAGTTTTGAAATCAGTCTTCATGTAATTTTTGGCCCACTGGAGCCGTTTCTGCTTGTGTGATGTGGATAGAGGAGGTCGACAGGATGGCGCACGCACAGCTGCAAACCTCTGAAGGACCCTGCATCTTGTTGTTCGGGGGACTTTGGAGGCTCCAGCAGCTTCAAAAACTTGTCTGCTGCTATGACAAGGCTTTTTTGCCGCTGCTCTTTTAACCTGACGTAATTGCCTGTAGGAAAGAGTCCTCAATTTGCCCTTATCAGCACGCACACGTGTGTACTGTTAATCAGCTACATACTTCTTGATTGCCAAGACACTTCATCCTGATCATCGCACAATGTTGATTGTAGTCATGTCTTGACCTAAACACTCCACAATTTGTTGCTTCTCAGCAGCCGACACATCCTTTTTCTTTCCCATTTTGGCAGAAAATGTAGGCTGCTTAATAATGTGGGACAGCATTCTTAAGTAGTCTTGCCTTTCATTGGACACACCTGCCAAACTAATTAGCACAGGTGTCTGCAATTGCTTACAGTGATAACGAGCCATGACACACATCACCATCAATGAATTTAACTGACAAACAAACAAATTCTTCCCTTATCACTCCTAAACACTTTTTGCATAATAATTTGGAACACAGTGTACATGTGCTTTTCCACAAACACCAGTGGTTCACGTAGTGAATCTTACAGTTCTAACTTGCCAACCGTGGTCTGTATGGAGTTGTTCAATAAAGGGCCCAAAATTAAGATAACATAGACGGGAGAGGTCTCTATGAATAGGAATTCCTAAGTATTTGATAGCCTGAGAGGGCCAGGCAAAGGGAAAGTTGGACTGGATGGAATCCTGTATGGATTTTGGGAGGGAGACATCGAGGGCCTCAGACTTCGCTGCATTGATTTTAAAATTTGACCATGTAACAAAGTGATCTATTTCAGCCATAACAGCAGGGATGGATATATGTGATTGAGTGATATATACTAGGACATCATCAGCAAATAGAGAGCACTTGTACTCGGTGCCTCCCACCTCAGTCCACCTAATATTGTGGTTATGGCGAATTGATGAAAACAGGTGCTCCGTCACTAGGATGTATAAGAAAGGGGACAGAGAACATCCCTGCCTTGTCCCATTGGTGATTATGAAAGGTGATGAAAATGTTTTGACGCGCCCCCTGGGCCTTGGGACACCCGGAGCCGGACCCTTTTTGGTGGATGCTGGTGGTTGTAGTCTCCGTGGCGGCGACCTGGTTCCGTGGCTCAGGGCGGTCAAACCAGTGGCGGAACTATTTATGTGGTTTTGATGTTTAAATGTCCGACTACGCCACCCGTGGATTGCGCTCAGAGTGAACCGCCGCTGCAGGGCAGACCGCTGAGGCTGGTGTTGTGGGTGCAGCAGAGCGTAGTATAACTCCCCACGGGAGGAGTATAGCCTGAGGGCAGTGTATGCAGAGGATGGGGGTGATGGTGCAGGGCAGCAGCAGTAACGACACGGAGTCAGTGATGCAGTCCAGGGCCTTTACTCACAGTTCTTATTATCCAGACCACTTCTGCATGTAACGGCTGCCCACGTCGTACTGTGCTTACCAGGGGAGGGGCTCAGACAACTCCCAGATAACTTTGGAGCGCTTCACAGGACCCCCTTTGTGTGTCCTTTGTCTGGCCCTTCTTACCAACGCTTCTGTCAGGCTGCCTCGGGCCTCCTCTTGGTAAACTTAGCGCCAGTTTCCCTGACCCTATGTGGTGCCTTCCTAGCGGGTGTAGCGAGGGGCTGCTCCACATAAAATGTCACAGCCTCCGGTTTCTAGCTGAGGGTCGTTTACCGCCTGCACTAGTTTCGGGGACCGGTCACCCCCTTTGGCCTGACCCCTCCACGCAGGTGGATTCGGGCGTGCGGTGGCGACTCGCCCGTCCGCACCCCTGGGATCCCTTCGTTCCTCATTCCTGGAGCCTTCCCCGCTCCTCTTCCTTCCTTCTCCCTCTTCCAGGCCTGGGCCTCTGTTACTAGGCCCGCCTCCGGAGCAGAGCTCATGCAGAGCCCCTGCTCCCTGTCACTTCTGCTCAGACTTCTCTGCACTGAATTAAGATGGTGCCCACCTTTTATACTTCCTTCTCAATGCACCCAGGAACTGCTTCCTCCCTGCTCCTGCACTACAGGGTTCCCCTTCCTCATTGTTCCCTCCCCCCACTCCAGCCAGGTACAGGGACTGTCGTGCCCATCTCAGAGGCATATTAGTCGCCCTGCCCCACGGCAATGTGGTGTAATGCATGCAGGTGTCGGGGTCCTGATCCACACTCCATCCTTACCTGAGAGTGAGATATCACACCTCTGGGTGAGGTGCAGTACCTCTGTTGCAAGCAAGATCTGGTGGTGCTACAGTTCCATTTATCTTCAGCCTCGGTGACGTATTGCGATACAGGGCCGTGATTTTGGCTATAAAAGGGTCCCCTAGAGCCCTACCCCAAGCTTTTTAAGAGAATAATATATGGCGTGCCAGGAGTCTCTATGGAATGCTTTCTCTGCATCCAACGAGAGTATCTAATTACAAATTTTTAACTGCATCTAGCCCAGGAAATACTTTGTGCCTAGTAGCAGTGTCTGCTAGTCAGCAGATTATCCCAGCTGTTAAGCAAGCTACACCACCTGTAGTTTGCACACTTAATTTTTTCAAAGGAAATGCTTCGGGACCCCGGGATACTCAGTGAAGAGCATCAGGAGGCACCCCAAGGCATAGGGGCTGGGACTGGCGGTAGGACGCCTTGCGGTGGACCGCCGAGCTCGATCCTTATAAAAGCTTTTTAACTGCAGCAGCTTTAGTGGACGCTACTGGAGCTGGAATTACGCGGCTGCTGGCAAGAGACTTGCCCTCCAATAGATCCTTGTAAAAGGATTTAAAGTGTATTCATTCAAATTAGAGAGACAATTTAAATTAAAAAGCTTAGACCTGCCTCCACCACAGGGGGCTCGCTCGACCCACCAGCGGACAGGCACCAGTATTGGGAGAGGGGGGCTGGCCGTCAGGGTCCACCGCGGCTCTGGCACAAACCCGGCGACACGGAGGTGGCACGGGCAGGAACGGTCTGGCCGTGTCGGCTTCTCACTTTTTGGATTTTAGAAGGGCATGACATGCCTATATCTGTGTCTCCCCCTCCTTTTACTCCTCCACCTCTATTCTTTTCGCATGACTATATGTACTTGTCACTTTTCCATGTGTTAGTTATGTCTTCTGAGCAGTTTGTCAGCTTTTGGACACCTTTGAAGGTGTTTTCTATGTGTTTCTATGTGTTTTTGTTTGCCTGCCATTGGTTTTAACGGTGTTCGAAGGTGTTCGATGAACAGTTCAACACGGGTGTTCGACGAACCGAACCGAACTCGAACACTACGGGGGTGGCTCAACACTAATCACCACCAGCATGATCAGGCACATGGCAGCAAAGCACCCAACTTTGTGGGCCGAACCCAAGGGTCCAGGAACAGTGTCTGCGGGTGGCACCATTGCTTCTTCCGCTGTTGTGCATGCAAGCCAATCCCCTGTCCATGGTGCATGCGAAGATGCCTCCTGCCCTGCACCTGTCGTTGCACACTCTCAAGTAGCAGAATCAAGAAGCACGTCTACGTCCTTGTCCCAGCGCAGTGTTCAGTTGTCCATACCCCGGTCTTGGAACGCAAGCACAAATGCACAGCCAACGCCCCACAGACCACAGTACTAAATTCCCACATTTCATGAATGCTTGCGCTCGAAATGTTGCCTTTTAGGCTCGTGGAGACGGAAGCATTTCGCAACCTAATGGCAGTGGCCATCCCTTGGTACTTGGTCCCCGCATTACACAAGCACATGTCCCAAAACATTAGCCGTGCCTTCAACAACGCATTTACCGGGAAAGTCCACCTAACCATGGACATGTGGACAAGTGCTTGTGGCAAGGATGGTACATCTCGCTGACGGCACACTGGGTTAACATAGTGGAAGCCGGCATCCAGTCGGACCTTGGGACGGAACACTCCTCCCGACGCCAAGGATTGCAGGCCCTAGGTCAATCAGGGTTTCCCCCACAGTCTACAGCTCCTGCACCCCAGCACCCCATCCTTCTCAGCCTCCTCCTCCTCCTCTTCAGCCTCCATCTCCGAAATGACCACATCAGTCACAAGCTGGAAGCACTGCAGCACTGCATAGGCCAAGTGGCAACAGGCTATGCTGAAGCTAATATGCTTAGGTGACACACCGCACAATGCAGGAGAGTTGTGGACAGCTCTGAAAGAGCAGGCAGATCTGTGGCTCACACCGCTGAATCTACAGCCAGGCGTGGTCGTGTGTGACAATAGCCGGAACCTGTTGACGGCTCTGAGGTGAGGTGAGCTCACACACGTACCATGCCTGGCCCATGTGCTTAACCTCGTGGTTCAGCAGTTTCTCAAATCCTACCCGGAGCTGCCGGATCTGCTTGTTAAAATACGCCACCTGTGTGCCCATTTTAGAAAGTCACCTACAGCTTCTGCTGCCCTTGCCATGTTTCAGCAGAGTTTGCAGCTTCCGGCTCAAAGACGGGTATGTGATGTCCCCCTGCGTTGGAACTCTACACTGCAGATGTTGGGAAGGATTTGTGAGCAGAAGAGGGCAGTTTTTGAGTACCAGCATCAACAAGGCTGTCGGTATTCAGTTCAGACTCCACACATAAGACCTCAGGAGTGGACATGGATGTCAGACATATGTACCATCCTCCAAAATTTTGAGGACTCCACCATAATTAGCGTCACCATCATGCTTCTCTGTCTTCTGAAACTATCTCTGCTCACAAACAAAGAGGATGCATTGCAGGCAGAGCACGATGAGATGGAGCAAGGAACCATACAGGGTGATTACACACAGCCCAGCCTCATCTCATCCCATTGTGGATTGGGTAACAATGAGCAAGAGGAGGAGGAGGAGGAAGAACAGGAGCTAGTTTCATGCGATATAGACGGTACTACCTGCACAACTGTCAGCGTGGATGGCCAGAGGACAGAGAGGAGGAGGAGGAGAGCATGGTCAGTCATCCTCTTGGTGAGGACACGGAAGTCTTGCCTGTTAGCAGTCTGGCACGCATGGCTGAGTATATGTTACGCTGCATTTCCCATGACCCTCGCGTTCTCAAAATTTTGGGGACAGTCATTACTGGTTGGTGACCCTTCTAAACCCACGCTACAAGGAGAACTTTATATCTCTTATTCCTGAGGCAGACAGGTCTACAAAATTTGGGCAGTACCAGAAGGCCCTTGTTGCAGAACTATTAAAAAAATTCCCATCGGAAAACCTTGGAAGCAGAGGTCACAGTTCATTGGACAACCAAGGAGTACAGGCGAGAGAGACACAAATGCAATCCAGCAGAGGCAGGGGAACACTGTCAAAGTACTGGGACGGTTTTCTCAGACCCTCCCATCGCACAGGCCCTGAAGTGCAGGGTACTCTCACAAGGAGTGCAAAGTTTGGGAAGATGCTGAGAGTGTATCTTGCCGACCGTACCAACGCCCTCCATGATTCCTCTGTGCCTGTTAATTATTTGTTATCCAAGCTGGATAAATAAATTGAACTGGCTCTCTAGCGTTTTATCAGAGTGGCTTTTTAGTGCCGCTGGTGGAATTATAACTGATAAGTGCATCCGCCTGTCAAATGAAAATGCTGACAGGCTGACTCTTATAAAAATGAACAAGGGCTGGATTAGGCCAGACTTCTCAACAACACCGAATGATAGCAGCGCAACATAAACTCAAATCCAGTGTCTTTTTTTGGGAGGTCTACTCCCATGCACCTCTTCACACCCACACATGGGTATACGCTTCCTGATTTTGTCTATTTGCTCTTGTCCTACTCCTTCTCTTCATCCTCAACCTCCACCACCTTATCACCAGGGTGATCGTGGTCAGTGATGCAACACCCACATAATTTTTTTAAAGGGTGTTTATGATGCCCGTTAAAAAAAAATTATACAGTATGTTCATGTATACCCCCCAGGGGTAAATGATTGTCAGCGCATGCACTTAGTGCATGGGCATTACAAGTATAGGAGGCACGCTCTTTTCTAAAGGGAACATTTTTTTATGAGGCCCTCTAAGTCTCTTCCAACGGGCATTTGATTGCCTTCCAATTTTTGGCAGCCCTTGTATTCACTGCATAGGCCAACACTATGGGAGAACCTCTGCTTTCTAATAGGAATTTGTCGTTACTGTGGCCCTGCTCTATGTGTCTTTAAATTCTTAGTGGGGTTTTTCCTAAATTTGGTCAGCCGTTGGACTCACTGCATACCCTATAACTGTACAGCAAACCCTCTCCTTTCTAATGGGAACATGTCGTACTTGTTACTGTGGCCATGCTCTATGTGTCTTTAAATTCTTAGTGGGTTTTTTCCTTAATTTGGTCAGCCGTTGGACTCACTTCATACCCTATAACTGTATAGCAGACTCTCTCCTTTTTAATGGGAATTTGTCGTTACTGTGGCCCTGCTCTATGTGTCTTTAAATTCTTAGTGGGGTTTTTCCTAAAATTGGTCAGCCGTTGGACTCACTGCATATCCTATAACTGTATAGCAGACCTTCTCCTTTCTAATGGGAACATGTCGTACTTGTTACTGTGGCCCTTCTCTATGTGTCTTTAAATTCTTAGTGGTGTTTTTCCTAAATTTGGGCAGCCATTGAACTCACTGCATACCCTATAACTGTATAGCAAACACTCTCCTTTCTAATGGGAACATGTCGTACTTGTTACTGTGGCCATGCTTTATGTGTCTTTAAATTCTTAGTGGGGTTTTTCCTAAAATTGGTGAGCCGTTGGACTCACTGCATACCCTATAACTGTATAGTGGACTCTCTCCTTTCTAATGGGAATTTGTCGTTACTGTGGCCCTGCTCTATGTGTCTTTAAATTCATAGTGGGGTTTTTCCCAAATTTTGGCAGCCCTTGTAGTCACAGCATGGGCATTACCACTAATGGAGACCAGCTCCTTTATAATGGGAACATTTTTTTTACTGAGGCCCTCCTTTATGTCTCTTCAAAGGGGTATTGGGTTGCGTCCAAATTTTTGTCAGCCCTTGCAATCACTGCATACGCAATAGCAGTAAAGGAGACCCACTTGTTAGTAATGGGAGCAACAAAGCATAGCCGGCTGATAGCTCTCTAACAATAGCGAAGGCCGACTGCTGGCCTTTTAAGAATTGTAAGGGCCGTCTGATGGCGTTATAAAAATAGGCTTTATGACTTTCAGAGTCCCTCCATCATAAACGAAACAGGATGTGTCTGATGATGTGTCACACACCACATTGCCAGATAAGGTTGTAAAATGTTAAAGTGCCATTTCCCGGTGAATGCATTTGTCTTCACATAACGTAAAAAAAAAAAACAATAGGATCTTTCTTTAGTATAAAAAACAGCGTCACCAATTTAACCTCTATGTAATCACATTCTGGAGCTCCTGCGCCTCCTCCTTCATATCCAAAATGACCACATCAGTCACAAGCTGACAGCACTGCAGCACTGCCTTGACCAAGCGGCAACAGACTGTGCTGAAGATAACAAGCTTTATGCTTAGGTGACAAACCGCCCAGCGCTGCAGAGTTGTTTAAAGCTGTAACAGAGCAGCTTGATCTGTGGCTCTCACCGCTGAACATACAGCCAGGCATGATCTTGTGTGACAATGGGCGGAACCTGGTGATGGAGAAATGACAGTCGAAGTAGACACGGTTTCCCTCTATGCCAGTCCTTTCACCGAGCTAAAGAATATGGCTGTGGTGAAATACAACTCCCACTGAGAAGCTGTTTCAGATTGAAAAACATTGTGCCTCACCTCTCTCCCCTGCTCAAGAGCCCTGAGGTAGATGCCAGGACACACCAGAGGATTCTCTGGTGGGACTGTCCAACCCTGCCGAGAAGCAGTCCTAGCTAAGAAAAGGGTGTGAGAAGGTACCCGGACACTCTATGGCTGCTTTTAAACTGAGGAGGAAACACACACAAACACGGGGAGAGCATAAAAAAGTCCTTGCAGATGTTGTCCTTGCTGGGATTTGAACCCAGGATCCCAGTGCTGCAAGGCTTCAGTCTAACAACTGATCCAATGTGCTACCATTCACCCTCTAATATCTAACAGGCTAGAGAAACTTGCACCTACTGCCACTCTATCTTCAGCTCCTTTGTGAGAAACTAATGTATTTGGGCAGCCACTCAGTCTTCCAAATAAAATTCCTGAGAAGGAAATTGGGGATGGCTTCACTACTGGTACTGGGGGCAGTGCTAATACCATGGCATCGTACCATAGTTTACTAGAAATATTCCAGGCTGGAAGGAGGCAAGCAAATTCCCACAGAAAAGTACCAGCAGTAATGTTTAGGAACCCGCACTTGTAGTGTTGAGGGAGGGCAATAACCCTTCACGGTTGACCAAGTAAGTGTCAAATTATTATGTTGATTGCAATCCACAGAAAACCAAGCGGAAACAATGTTCTGTATTGGGAGGATTCAAAGAATCTCTGATCCCGTTTATTTTGCTTAGCATTTTATATTGTTTTGAGTATTTTAATAGCCAACCAACTCTGAAGCCATACTACAGTACTATAGGCTAACTAATGTTAGTACAATTATTACGGAAACATATATACGGTCATATTATCATCGTTAGTTCGAAGCACTATGGAAATTTTACAAGGTCAAACCTGGCCTAAACAAGTTAGATAACCGAGTATCTGACAAAATGTTCTCTTGAGAAAAAGTTAGTGTGAGAGAAGTTCCATGGGAAGAAAAAAAAGGAAGGTATGTTATGCAAGGAGTGATAATAACATGATTTTAAAGCAAGCAGACAAAATGAAGTTGCTCTAGCATGAGTATCAATATGTCCTTTACATTCCCTCCTAAAAATTATGTTATTATCAACAATAGAGGTGCTTTCCCAGGTTCATGCTTTGAGCCTGAGGGTCTTTGGTCTTCACCCAATTAGTGCCCTTGTTACCAATTGAGGCTGTCGCGGCATGTCCATCCCCCCTTGTTTGTTGATATAATCATAAAGCTCAGATTTTCAGACGTCAGGTTGGTTGGGGCATGCGGGTAAAGGTCATCATTCCCTTGTCCAGGTCCTCAATGCTGGTTACATCTGGGAGGTCCGTGTACAGTAGCACTGGATGTTAGCTGACAGCGTCCTCCTTGCTCCTCTCTGATGACTGGCAGGTTTTCCTCATGCAAAATGGGATACAATAAAAGACTAGCTTTAGTAAAATATATATTAACAAGATGCAAGCAGCAATATGTAACACTCCTTGTAATATTCCAGCAATCCATCCACCAATCCCTTTAAACCAATTAGCAGGATTTAAAAAGGAGAATGTATCAGACCACCAACTGTCTTTGGTCAATTCATTATGTTTGTTATATTCTTCCCTGAGTTTCCTAATGTCTTCCATTTTAGTCTTTAACCGTATGGTAGAGTCGGGGTCAATATAGTTACAACAGGCTGGACCTATAACCTGACACATCCCTCCTTGAGCTGCTGTCAAATAGTCCAGCACTAAAGTGTGTTGATTGGCCACTATGATAAGCTGATTCTACACTGCAACAGTAGTATTAATTACTTCCAATATACTCCAAATCTGGTCATCTAAGTAATCAGTGACCTCCACTAATTTGTCCGACATTTGTATTACCATAGGGTAGAGGAAGACAGTACTGGCAATCTTATTGGGTATACTCATTTGTACTAAATGAGGTCTTCCTGATGGGCGTGGGGTGTTGTCTTTGGCACGTTTATAAATGGTATGAAGAGGGATGGCTCTCAAATCTACTTTACTATGGGGAATAAGATAAGTGGCTGGAGTTAGCCGGGCCAACGTACAAGTCCCCCCTACTCCGACTGGGAGCCATTTGTACGCATTACAAATACCATAACTCAGAGTGCTGTAATACTAATTTATGTACCAAATCAATAAAAATGGTGTTATTTGATAACATACACCATGAAGGCATTTGACCCAGGGGGCTACAATATCCAACATTTGGATTGCCACATGTTGGATTACTAGGCTTATATTCAGAGGATTCATTACAAGGGATATTACCAGATATTTTATAACATGTGTCATTGGTACCTTTTATAAATAGATTTGCATGTACCCATGAGTGGTTATGAATGTATCTTTCCAATAATGACGGTTTAAAAGCATCTGCCGTACTAGAGGTAGCATTAAAACTAATCTGTAAACCTTCAGTTGGTATGAAGCCTAAAATAGTCAGGGAAGACTTGTTTCTGGTCACCCATATGTTTCCATTAAGGGCAAGAAATTGCTGGCGTTTACTAGTGGCAGTAAGATTTCCTTGCCACCAGGGGAGATTCACCCACCCATCTACTGGTATAGCTACAGTGGTGTTCCATAATCTACTAAACTTAGTAGCGTTATTAGCAAGGGCGTCACTACAATTGGGCCAGTTTAATATTTCTTCCAGAGTGACTGGGACCGCCAGAAAGGGCATACTAGTGGCTGAAACTGGTGAGTGAGTACATATCCAGCAGTCACTGATCTGGTTGTTCTCTAATTGCCTCAATTCTCGTACAAAAATCTGATGGTGAGTAATGAACTTATTATTAAACGGGTCAGTACTCTGTTGTAGGCTATTCCAGGTATTGACTAGTCTGACCATACATATTATCATAAAACATCTCAGGATGGTTGACGTTTGCAGTGTGAAGCATGGATCCATGTTGACTTCCCTTCAAGTTTTACTGCTGTTGGGGTTGTCAGGAGCACTTGGTATGGTCCTTCATACAATGGGTCTAGTCCGTGTTTCCGAACATGCTTCTTCACATACACATAATCTCCAGGCTTGAGGGTATGACAACCTTCTGCATCAGCTGGATCTGGAATAAAAGAGGATACTAATGCATGGGTGTTATTTAATGCTTTGGCAAGCTGAATCACATATTGCACAACATAATCTGTTTCTTCTGACAATTGTTGTGGGGTAAATCGAGCTATAGCTGGTTGTGACCCAAAGATTATCTCATAGGGTGACAGTTTGTGTTTCCCTATGGAGGTGGTGCGTATGTGATATAGTGCAATGGAAGGAGCTCAGGCCACTGGGCCGTAGTCTCCTGCATCATTTTGGTCAACTGCCTTTTCAGTGAGCCATTCAATCTCTCCACCTTGCCGCTTGACTGTGGATGATAAGGAGTATGCAGCGCCACTGTTGATCCAATCATGGTAAGTATTTCTTGATACATGCATGAGGAAAAAGCTGGTCCTTGATCACTTTCGATAACTTCCGGGACTCCATACTGGCAAACAACTTCAGAGATCAGCTTCTTGGCGGTAGTCTTGGCAGTCATGTTTGGAACGGCGAATGCTTCTGGCCAACTGGAAAACATATCCATTACCACTAAGCAGTATTCATATCGTCCTGCTTTAGGAAGAGTGATGTGATCAACATGCAATCGTTGGAAAGGATACTCTGGTTTGGCAAGGTGTTTGTCGGTATATTCTGTAATCTGCCTGGGTTGCAGGTTTGGCATATTGTGCAACCTTTGTTCTGTGCACTCAACACGATGGAAATTCCTGGAGCCCAATAGAATTCTGTACCAGTAGCAAAGCTTGATTCTTCCCTCGATGTATCTGTCCATGGGCCCAGGCTGCAACGGCTGGATACAAGAGTCGAGGCAAACAATACAGTTGTTCCTTCTTCCAAAGCCCATCTATCAACTTAGCACCCGCCTCCTTCCACGACTGGCATTTTTCTTTAGAGACTTTTTGCTGTGTGGAGCATAACTTTGTGATTGGAGGGACCGGTTGATGCTCTTCTGCAGGTTGATCCTGGGTTGGTACGGAATTTAGCTGTTTGGCCTGTTGCCATGTAACAGCCATGGACATGGATGTCGGAAGAAAAGCTGCTCGCTTAGCATGGAGATCAGCAAGTGCATTACTTTTTGCTTCAGGGGCATCTGGTCGGGTATGAGCTTTTACCTTTACGACAGACAACTGTCTTGGTAGTTGCACCGCTTCCATCAATTGTCTGACGCTTTCAGCATTTTTCACTGGAGAACCTGCAGTTGTGACAAAGCCTCTCTTTGCCCAGATTTCCCCAAAATCATGTGCAATCCCGAATGCGTATCTCGAGTCGGTAAATATATTCACACGTTTTCCTTTGGCCTGTTGACAAGCAGCAATCAGAGCTTTGAGCTTGGCTTCCTGTGCTGACATACTGGGAGGTAAGGCTGCAGCCTCTACCAATGTGTCTTCAGTTGTGACAGCATATCCAGTATGAAACCTGCCAGAGGTGTCAGCATTAGAGATGAGCGGTGTTCGACTAGAACTGTTCGCCAATCTCAAATTCGAGCTGTTTTGGGCGGTGTTCGAGTTGTTCAACGAACCCGAACGATTTGCAAAAAATTCGGCTGTTCGAGGTTATGTTCGATAACTGTTCCTGCACCAAAAGCGTGTCCTGCATGTCTGGCGCTATTTAGAGCACCAATCATGCAGGGATTGTCTGCCACTCACTGTAATGCCACAGCCATGGTGGTTGTGGCATTACAGTGATTGCCCAAATCGATGGGAACAGTGCCAACAGTGAAACATGAAAAGCCGGCAATTCAGCAGCGGCATACACCGGTACCCGACAATTTAGAACCGAAAGAATAGAGCTTCACACATAGATTAGATAGATAGAAACATGTCAGTCACATATATATGAAGTACAGTGACAGTGTTGCTTACTGTACTTGTCATTTAGCGTAAAGGATTTATCAAAAAATATAATAATGTTTTCATGCACCGTCTCTTTAAAAAAGCCGGCCGGCAATTCAGCAGCGGTACCCGACAATTTATAACAGAAAGAATAGAGCTTCACACATAGATTAGATAGATAGAAACATGTCAGTCACATATATATGAAGTACAGTGACAGTGTTGCTTACTGTACTTGTCATTTAGTGTAAAGGATTTATCAAAAAATATAATAGTGTTTTCATGCACCGTCTCTTTAAAAAAGCCGGCCGGCAATTCAGCATCTGTACCCAACAATTTATAACAGACAGAATAGAGCTTCACACATAGATTAGATAGATAGAAACATGTCAGTCACATATATATGAAGTACAGTAACAGTGTTGCTTACTGTACTTGTCATTTAGTATTAAAATAAAGGATTTATTATTAAAAAAATTGGCGTGGGGTTCCCTTTAATTTTAGGCTCTAGCGGAGGTTAAGCAGACAGCTGGGGCAGATGTTTGAAGCCTGGGAAGGGGGTAATACCCACGGAGCTTCCCAGGCTACTAATATCAGCCCCCAGCTGAATACATAGCCTTTACTAGCTATTAAAATGGGGGACCCCCCCAAAAAAATGACGTGGGGTCCCCCTTAATTTAATAGCTAGCAAAGGCTAGGCAGACAGCTGGGGGCTGATATTAATAGCCCAGGAAGGGAGCCATGAATATTGGCCCCCTCCCAGGCTAGAAACACCAGCCGTCAGCCGCCCCAGAAATGGCGCATCCATAGGATGCGCCAATTCTGGCACTTAGCCTCGCTCTTCCACGCTGCCCTGGTGCGGTGGCAGGGGGTAATAGGACTGGGGTTGATGTCAGCTTATAATGCCAGCTGACATCATGCCCAGGTTAGTAATGGAGAGGCGTCTATAAGACACCCCCATTACTAACCCCATAGTCAAAGTTAAAAAAAACACAAACACCCAGAATAAAGTCCTTTAATTGAAATAAAGACACAATTCTTTATTGTTCTAAATTAAACCATACTTACCGTCACGCCCATTCCAGCTGAAGCCAACGATCTCCTGTAATAAAAATAAAATAATAAAGCAACCTCATCCTTACCTTTCCATGGTTCCCACGACAGCTTCAGCTCTGCTACATCGAGATGACAGGCTGGACCGCAGCAGAACGCTGCCATCCAGCCTGTCATCCCGCAGACACTGAGAAGAGCAGGCTTGCTTGCGCTCCACATTGTCTCTCTGTGACGGCATAAAGATGAGCCGAGGTCATGTCCAATGAACTCGGCTCACCTCATGCACGTCACTTACAGCGTGGGAGAATTCTCACGCTGAAGCGCTGAGTGCAGGAGAATTTTCCCACGCTGTCAGTGAGGTGCATGAGGTGAGCTGAGTTCATTGGACATGAGCTCACCTCATGCACGTCACTGACAGCGTGGGAGAATTCTCCTGCACTCAGCACTTCAGCGTGAGAATTTTCCCACGCTGTCAGTGACGTGCATGAGGTGAGCCGAGTTCATTGGACATGACCTCGGCTCATCTGGATGCCGTCACAGCGAGACACTGAGGAGCGCAAGCAAGCCTGCGCTTCTCAGTGTCTGCGGGATGACAGGCTGGATGGCAGCGTTCTGCTGCGGTCCAGCCTGTCATCTCGATGTAGCAGAGCTGAAGCTGTCGTGGGAACCATGGAAAGGTAAGGATGAGGTTGCTTTATTATTTTTCTTTTATTGCAGGAGATCGTTGGCTTCAGCTGGAATGGGTGTGATGGTAAGTATGGTTTAATTTAGAACAATAAAGAATTGTGTGTTTATTTCAATTAAAGGACTTTATTCTGGGTGTTGTGTTTTTTTTAAATACTTTACTAGAAATTCATGGCGGTCATGTCTAATACTGGCGTGACCCCATGAATTTTGGGCTTGGGGCCAGCTGATAATACCAAGCTGGCCCTAACCCCTTTATTACCCAGTGAGCCACCGCACCAGGGCCCTGGATGAGTTGGGTACAGCGCCAGAAGATGGCGCTTCTATGAACGCGCCATTTTCCGGGGTGGCTGCGGACTGCAATTTGCAGCGGGGGGGGCCCAGAAAGCTTGGGCCTCCCTGCGCTGCAGATTCCAGCCCCCAGCTGCCTAGTTGTACCTGGCTGGACACAAAAATAGGGCGAAGCCCCACGTATTTTTTTTTTAATTATTTCATGAAATTCATGAAATAATTAAGAAAAAAAGGCCTTCCCTATATTGTTGTGTCCGGCCAGGTACAAATAGTCAGCTGGTGGTTGGGGGCAGCCCGTTCCTGCCTGCTGTACCTGGCTGGACACAAATATAGTGCGAAGCCCCACTTCAATTTTTTTTAATTATTTCAGGAAATTCATGAAATAATTAAAAAAAAATTGACGTGGGGCTTCGCACTATATTTGTGTCCAGTCAGGTGCAGCAGGCAGGAACGGGCTGCCCCCAACCACCAGCTGCCTATTTGTACCTGGCCGGACACAACAATATAGGGAAGCCCTTTTTTTCTTATTTCATGAAATAATTTAAAGAAAATTGACGTGGGGCTTCGCCCTGTTTTTGTGTCCAGCCAGGTACAACTAGGCAGCTGGGGGCTGGAATACGCAGCGCAGGGAGGCCCAAGCTTTCTGGGCCCCCCCCGCTGCAAATTGCAGTCCGCAGCCACCCCGGAAAATGGCGCGTTCATAGAAGCGGCATCTTCTGGCGCTGTACCCAACTCATCCAGGGCCCTGATGCGGTGGCTCACTGGGTAATAAAGGGGTTAAGGCCAGCTTGGCATTATCAGCTGGCCCTAAGCCCAAAATTCATGGGGTCATGCCAATATTAGACATGACCACCATGAATTTCTAGTAAAGTATTTAAAAAAAACACAACACCCAGAAAAAAGTCCTTTAATTGAAATAAACACACAATTCTTTATTGTTCTAAATTAAACCATACTTACCGTCACGCCCATTCCAGCTGAAGCTAACGATCTCCTGAAATAAAAGAAAAATAATAAAGCAACATCATCCTTACCTTTCCATGGTTCCCATGACAGCTTCAGCTCTGCTACATCGAGATGACAGGCTGGACCGCAGCAGAACGCTGCCATCCAGCCTGTCATCCCGCAGACACTGAGAAGCGCAGGCTTGCTTGCGCTCCACAGTGTCTCTCTGTGAGGGCATCCAGATGAGCCGAGTTAATGTCCAATGAACTCGGCTCACCTCATGCACGTCACTGACAGCGTGGGAAAATTCTCCTGCACTCAGCGCTTCAGCGTGGGAGAATTCTCACACTGAAGCGCTGAGTGCAGGAGAATTCTCCCACGCTGTCAGTGACGTGCAGGAGGTGAGCTGAGTTCATTGGACATGAGCTCACCTTATGCACGTCACTGACAGAGTGGGAAAATTCTCCTGCACTCAGCGCTTCAGCGTGGGAGAATTCTCACACTGAAGCGCTGAGTGCAGGAGAATTCTCCCACGCTGTCAGTGACGTGTAGGAGGTGAGCTGAGTTCATTGGACATGAGCTCACCTTATGCACGTCACTGACAGCGTGGGAAAATTCTCCTGCACTCAGCGCTTCAGCGTGGGAGAATTCTCACGCTGAAGCGCTGAGTGCAGGAGAATTCTCCCACGCTGTCAGTGACGTGCAGGAGGTGAGCTGAGTTCATTGGACATGAGCTCACCTTATGCACGTCACTGACAGCGTGGGAGAATTCTCCTGCACTCAGCGCTTCAGCGTGAGAATTTTCCCACGCTGTCAGTGACGTGCATGAGGTGAGCCGAGTTCATTGGACATGAACTCGTCTCATCTTTATGCCGTCACAGCCAGACACTGCAGAGCGCAAGCATGCCTGCGCTTCTCAGTGTCTGCGGGATGACAGGCTGGATGGCAGCGTTCTGCTGCGGTCCAGCCTATCATCTCGATGTAGCAGAGCTGAAGCTGTCGTGGGAACCATGGAAAGGTAAGGATGATGTTGCTTTATTATTTTTCTTTTATTGCAGGAGATCGTTGGCTTCAGCTGGAATGGGCGTGATGGTAAGTAGAGTTTAATTTAGAACAATAAAGGATTGTGTCTTTATTTCAATTAAAGGACTTTATTCTGGGTGTTTGTGTTTTCTTTTAACTTTGACTATGGGGTTAGTAATGGGGGTGTCTTATAGATGCCTCTCCATTACTAACCTGGGCTTGATGTCAGCTGGCATTATAAGCTGACATCAACCCCAGCCCTATTACCCCCTGCCACAGCTACAGGGCAGCGTGGAAGAGCGAGGCTAAGTGCCAGAATTGGCGCATCCTATGAATGCGCCATTTCTGGGGCGGCTGACGGCTGGTGTTTCTAGCCTGGGAGGGGGCCAATATTCATGGCTCCCTTCCTGGGCTATTAATATCAGCCCCCAGCTGTCTGCCTAGCCTTTGCTAGCTATTAAATTAGGGGGGACCCCACGTCATTTTTTTGGGTGGTCCCCCATTTTAATAGCTAGTAAAGGCTAGGTATTCAGCTGGGGGCTGATATTAGTAGCCTGGGAAGCTCCATGGGTATTACCCCCTTCCCAGGCTTCAAACATCTGCCCCAGCTGTCTGCTTAACCTCCGCTAGAGACTAAAATTAAGGGGAACCCCACGCCAATTTTTTTTAATAATAAATCCTTTATTTTAATACTAAATGACAAGTACAGTAACCAACACTATCACTGTACTTCATATATATGTGACTGACATGTTTCTATCTATCTAATCTATGTGTGAAGCTCTATTCTGTCTGTTATAAATTGTCGGGTACAGATGCTGAATTGCCGGCCGGCTTTTTTAAAGAGACAGTGCATGAAAACACTAATATATTTTTTAATAAATACTTTACACTAAATGACAAGTACAGTAAGCAACACTGTCACTGTACTTCATATATATGTGACTGACATGTTTCTATCTATCTAATCTATGTGTGATTCTCTATTCCTTCTATTCTAAATTGTCGGGTACAGATGCTGAATTGCCGGCCGGCTTTTTTAAAGAGACGGTGCATGAAAACACTATTATTTTTTTTAATAAATCCTTTGCAGTAAATGACAAGTACAGTAAGCAACACTGTCACAGTACTTCATATATTTGTGACTGACATGTTTCTATCTATCTAATCTATGTGTGAAGCTCTATTCTTTCTGTTATAAATTGTCGGGTACCGCTGCTGAATTGCCGGCCGGCTTTCTTAAAGAGACGGTGCATGAAAACACTATTATATTTTTTAATAAATCCTTTACACTAAATGACAAGTACAGTAAGCAACACTGTCACTGTACTTCATATATATGTGACTGACATGTTTCTATCTATCTAATCTATGTGTGAGGCTCTATTCCTTCTTGTCTAAATTGTCGGGTACCGGTGTATGCCGCTGCTGAATTGCCGGCCGGCTTTTTTAAAGAAAGCATCTTCTGAGCAGTTTGTCAGCTTTTGGACACCTTTGAAGGTGTTTTCTATGTGTTTCTATGTGTTTTTGTTTGCCTGCCATTGGTTTTAACGGTGTTCGACGGTGTTCTAAGGTGTTCGACGAACAGTTCGACGAACAGTTCCTCGAACATCCCGGTGTTCGACGAACCGAACCGAACCCGAACACTACGGGGATGGCTCAACACTAGTCAGCATATCTGGATCCATCCGAATATAACGTAAGTTCTGGCTCATCCAAGGGTACTTCCCCCACTTAAACAAGTGGAGTTGACTCCGCAATGCTCTGTTCCAGACAGTCATGTGGTGAAGCCTCTTTCCCCTCTCCTTCAGGTGCTAATGGCAGGGTAGCCAGGTTGATGGTTGTGCACCGATGTAATCTCACATTTTCTGGCAACATCAACGAACACTGCAGCCGCAGGTGTCTTTGTGTGGACAGATGTTTAGGTTGCTGTAAAGTCAGAACAGCAGCAATATCGTGCGGAGCATAAATGTGAGTCTCACGTCCAATGATGATGTCTGCCTTTTTTTCAAGTAACTGCTGTGTAGCGTGAACCGCTCGTAGACAGCTGGGGAAGGCCCTGGGTACCGGGTCCAGATGCGCTGAGAAATACCCGACTGGGCGCTGCTTTGTACAGTGTTTCTGCGTTAGTACTCCGGCTGCATGTCCTCCCGTCTCAGAGACATACAAATCGAAGGGATGAGCATAGTCCGGGTTTCCAAGGGCAGGGGCTGTCATTATCCTTGACTTTAATTGCTCAAAAGCTTGATGCAGCAGTTCTTGGTGGTCCTTGTTGTTTACATCAGCCAGGGTGTCTTCTTTTAATGCATCATATAGGGGTTGCATCAGACGTGAGGCGTCTGGGATCCATTGTCTGCAATATGTACATAGTTCGAGGAACCGTTGCAGCTCTATTGTATCTTTTGGGAATGGTAGTGCGTAGATGGCCATCTTCCTTTCTTCTGTGAGATGTCTGGCACCCTGAGTAAGGCAGTGGCCTAAGAAGACCACTTGACCGAGGCAAAACTGAAGCTTCGAGGCTGAGACTCGACAATTCAGTTTTGCCAGATGCTTGAGGAGGCTAACACTTGCCCTGATGGACACTTGCTCCGTGGGGGCACACAAAAGAAGATCATCCACGTATTGTAATAGTACTACCTCAGAGTTGTCCAGCTGCCACAACAGCAGACAGCTAGACATGTTTTTTGCAAACTGATTAGAGCTATTCTGCGCACCCTGAGGCATCACTGTCCAAGTCAATTGCCTGCCTTGATATGTAAATGCAAACAGAAACTGACAGTCTTTGTGCAGTGGAATACTGAAAAAGGCGTTTGCTAAATCAATTACTGTAAACCAGGCAGCAGTTAATGGTATCTGTGAGAGAAGTGTATGTGGGTTGGGCACCACGGGAGTTTCCAAGACTGTCGCTGCATTTACTACCCTCAAATCCAACACCAATCGATAAGCGGGTGGCTGCCCCGGTGGGGATTTTTTTCTTTACGGAGAACAACGGCGTATTGCACGGGGAGACCCAGGGAATTAGTGCCCCTTTCTCTAGCAAGGTCTGAATTTGCTGGTGTAGACCTTGTTCTTGTGCATGTGTGAGCGGGTACTGGCGGACCTTGGGAAAGGGAGCTTCAGGCTTGAGGTACACCTGTATTGGTTCTACTGGTAATCTCCCAATGTTGTCTGGGCCTTGTGACCACAGATGGGAAGAGATTTCCTCTATGTATGGAGCTAACCTGGGATCCTTTGGGAGATTTCCATTGGTATCTGATATGTTAATCATAACCGTGGGTAGTGCCCGGAAGATGCAGACCTCCTCTATGTGTGCATCAGAGTTTGGATCTTTTAAAGTAAGGATCATCTGACCATTGTCCTGGAATTGAATTCGGGATCAGAATTTAGACAAGAGGTCTGCTCCTAAAAGATTTACTGGGCAGGTCGGGGATATGACAAATTGTGCCATTACTTCGGGAAATGGGCCAATTGGATTAGGTTTGGTGAGAGTGTGTTTGTTAGGTCTGCCATCCACACCAATCAATATTAGATTGTCGTTAGAAAATTGGACTGGGAGACCCTGGGTCAGTTCAGTGGATTTTAAAATAGAGTTGGCCGCCCCAGTGTCTACCATGAACTTTACCGGATTCTCTCCCACTGGGAGAACTACAGATGAACAGAGCCCGGGGGTGGTTACGGGCATTATGATGGCAGACTCTGGTTGGTCTTCATTTCAGAATGGGTGGTCCTGGGGGACAATTTCTTGTGATCCTATTTCTGGATACGGGGGCTTGTGTGGTGCACTGACCAGCAGGAGTGTGACAGTCCCTTTGGAAGTGTCCTGCTCGGCCACACCTCCAACACTGAGAACGGGAATTCACTACTGGTCTTCTTTCTGGATACATTACTTGCTGATCAGGTACCGCCATGGGGTAATAGTGGGGCTGTAAAGGGGGAGGAGGATACCGGGGGGGAAAGGGGGGATACTGTGCTATGGGTACTGCCATTGCAGCAGGTTTGGATTTAGACTTAACCGCAGAAGCGGTCCGGGCGACACTTTTCTGGAAGCTTTTTGCTACCTTAAGGGCATCTCCTGGGGTGGCTGACTCAACATCTGGTCGTACAGCCAATATCGCGTCCCTGATTTCAGCCCGTAACCCCTGGATAAAGGCGGATACTAACAGCTGGCAATGAGTTTTAGTATGCAAGGAAAACCCAAGGTCCTTATAGACCTGCATAAGGCGCCCATAAAACTTCTCAGCCGACTCTCCCTTCTCTTGAGTGACATCTGTGAGGGTAGTGGATTGGTCAGTTAACTTATCCTGAGCCCATGTTTTAAGGGCTTTACAAAAATCAACCCCACTCTCATACGTTTTGGAGTCTAATGCTCTGTTATATGGGATAGCAGTCTCTATCATGGGATAATATCCTTCACCGGCTTTTACACGGAGCAGGTGTAAAAGATCTTGCCTTGTTGTTGAATATATCTCTCTATTTGCAGCCATGGCTCTGTAAAAAGCCATGGGGGAATGTTCGGGATCCGGGAGACGGTTACACAGAGTATCCATCTTTGTTGGGGTAAACGGGGTGTATTTGGGTGATCTGGTATTTGTATTCTGGTCCGCCTCCTCCAGAGGGGGTGGAGGTGGAGGTGGAGGGAAATCAGCATGAGTACTGATTGTGGGGAGATCTTGGAGGTAGGGGAACACAGGAGGAGACCAGATATCGGGTTTGATTGTGGGTGGTTTGATTAATTGAGCGGCATAATCAACAAGATCCCTGTCGATGGCCAAGAGTCTTATCTCTCTCAATTTAGTTGGATGCATGGCAATATACTGCTTTATAGCCCCGACTATTATTTTGGCCGCATCCTCTTTTGGGTATCCAAAGATACCAGTGGAAATGCATGGCAGGGGTAGGGTTGGGGCCGCATGAAGCTGTGATGCGTATGCCAGGGTGTTTTGAATTGTTTCTTTAAGCAGGTGTTGTGACCTGGGTAAATCTAGGGGATCATATTTTGGTCCAACCGCATGTATAACAAACTGACATGATAGCTGTCCGGCTCTTGTAGCCATCACGTCTCCTTCTCTTAACGGACCATGGTCACGGATGTAATCACTAGATGCAGCTTGTATTGTAGATGCCCCAATAAGACATATCTCTGCAGCTAGTCCCCACCCATGCTGTAGTTTCGCATTTGCTGCGTTTACAATGTTCCCAACCTGCTGTTGTGGTATACTCCCCATGCCTATTCTCAGTATAGTAGAGAATTCTGAAGGACCATTCAGTAAAACAGACGCCACCTCCTCAAACTCGCGTCCATGTTCTATTTCTCCAGTTTGGGAGAGGGTGAAAAGGGAAGAGTTCAGAGGACCCTGGGTCTCTCTGAATGGAGTATGGACTATGGCAGGTTTGGGTAGTGGTTTATAATTAGAGATGAGCGTTGTTCGACTCGAACTGTTCGCCAATCTCAAATTCGAGCTGTTTTGGGCGGTGTTCGAGCCGTTCGGCGTACACGAACGATTTGAGAAAAATTCGGCTGTTCGAGGTTATGTTCGATAACTGTTCGTGCACCAAAATCATAACTGGATTTTTTCTCAGTAATGATGAAAATTAATGTTAATACGCAGTTTGAGTAGACAGCGGGGTGGGGGGAGGGGCAGGGGATGGATCTCTGCAGGAATAATGAAGATCTCCATTTTTTTTTCTCTTTCCCGCATTTACAGTGGGGAGGTCCAATCTGTCAGCCTATCAGCAGCGCACACACGGAGCGAAGTGCTTTTTTTCACAGAAGCAAGGGCATGTGTCATTGGCAGTGTATGTCACATGTCCTTGCCCTATAAGACCAAGCCATTTTCCCCGTCGCCACCATTTTCTCACTGCTGCAGCTGCGTGTTAGACGGCACCGCTGTTGCTGTGTGCGCTATACCTTGTTAATTTCAAGCCAATTTTCGCAAAAATCTACAGATAGCTTGGGAGTAGGGAATAGTTGTGATTGCAGTCCTTTTAAGGACTAGGTTACAGCATTTCCTACGACTTTTATCAGGCAGGTCTGTGCTCTTAAATAGATAGATTGTGGGAGTAAAGACTAATTGTAATTGCAGTCCTTTTCAGGACTAGGTTACATCAGTTCCTATCAGTTTTTGCCAGGCAGGTCTGTGCCAGTGCTGTGCAAGTTTTTTTCACAGCATTTGGCTGAATTTAGCAAAGCTAATCCTTTTTGACCTATTGCAGAGTGTGTTAGTCAGTGGAGTAGCCTATCTGTGTTGCAAGATATACCACCTGTGTATAGAATACCAATTTTTTTACTGCACCTAGTGAAGTAAAATCTTTTGGGCATAGCAGCATTCTATTAGTCCATCTATACTGACCTCCATCAGGTTGCAAATTGAATATAATTTTTTTCTGCATCTAGCTCTGAAAAAATATTTGGGCTTCTAGCAGTGTGTGGGACTTGTTCTATTAGTCCATCTATACTGACCTCCATCAGGTTGCAAACTGAATATAATTTTTTTCTGCATCTAGCTCTGAAAAAATATTTGGCCTTCTAGCAGTGTGTGGGACTTTCTCTATTAGTCCATCTATACTGACCTCCATCAGGTTGCAAATTAAAAATAATTTATATCTGCATCTAGCTCTGAAAAAAATATTTGGCCTTCTAGCAGTGTGTGGGACTTTCTCTATTAGTCCATCTATACTGACCTTCATCAGGTTGCAAACTGAATATATTTTTTTTCTGCATCTACCTCTGAAAAAATACTGGGCTTCTAGCTGTGTGTGGGACTTGTTCTATTAATCCATCTATACAGACCTCCATCAGGTTGCAAACTGAATATAATTTTTTTCTGCATCTACCTCTGAAAAAATATTTGGGCTTCTAGCTGTGTGTGGGACTTGTTCTATTAATCCATCTATACAGACCTCCATCAGGTTGCAAACTGAATATAATTTTTTTCTGCATCTACCTCTGAAAAAATATTTGGGCTTCTAGCTGTGTGTGGGACTTGTTCTATTAGTCCATCTATACTGACCTCCATCAGGTTGCAAACTGAATATAATTTTTTTCTGCATCTAGCTCTGAAAAAATATTTGGCCTTCTAGCAGTGTGTGGGACTTTCTCTATTAGTCCATCTATACTGACCTCCATCAGGTTGCAAATTAAAAATAATTTTTATCTGCATCTAGCTCTGAAAAAATATTTGGCCTTCTAGCAGTGTGTGGGACTTTCTCTATTAGTCCATCTATACTGACCTCCATCAGGTTGCAAACTGAATATATATTTTTTCTGCATCTACCTCTGAAAAAATATTGGGCTTCTAGCAGTGTGTGGGACTTTCTCTATTAGTCCATCTATACTGACCTCCATCGCGCTGCAAATTCAAAATATTTTTTTGTCTGCATCTAGCTCTGAAAAAATATTTGGCCTTCTAGCAGTGTGTGGGACTTTCTCTATTAGTCCATCTATACTGACCTCCATCAGGTTGCAAACTGAATATATATTTTTTCTGCATCTACCTCTGAAAAAATATTTGGGCTTCTAGCTGTGTGTAGGACTTGTTCTATTAGTCCATCTATACTGACCTCCATCAGGTTGCAAACTGAATACAATTTTTTTCTGCATCTACTTCTGAAAAAATATTTGGGCTTCTAGCTGTGAGTGGGACTTGTTCTATTAGTCCATCTATACTGACCTCCATCAGGTTGCAAATTGAATATAATTTTTTTCTGCATCTAACCCAGCCAATAGTTTTGGCCTAATACCACAGTTTGGCCACTCAGCTCTGCTCGGTTCCCATCCATTGTTTTTTTGTGCAAACAACTCCAGAGTTGTGAATTAGTTAACCACCAAAATGAGTGGAAAAAGGCCTGCTGCTGGTGGAAAGGGGAATAGGCGTGTTGGGAAGGGGAAAAAAGGTTGTGTCCGTGGGGTATGTGTTAAAGCAACAGTAACATCTGCAGAAGAAAGACCATCTTCCAGCCAAACTAAAATGTCTACTTATTTTAGCGGACAATGTGATAAGATCCCTTTCTTACGGCCACGCCAATCGCTACAAATTCCAGATGAGGCACAAAAACAGCAGGTGCTTCAACGGATATCAAGTGCTCCTTTAAGTGGGCTCTCCTCCACATCAACTTCAACATCACAAATACTCCAGTCCTCAAAGGTGTCACCCCAATCGAACTTGCTTCCTCACAGCTCCCAAATCTCCAGCTGCCCGTCTGAGTATGAGGTAGAACAGATGGTTGAGTCTGCAGAGCTGTTTACTCATACTATAGCCTGGGAATCAGAGGTCGACTCCAGCGCTTCTGTGAATCCAGACGAGGAAATGATCTGCACTGATGCCCAGAATCTTTATGAGTCGGATCCAGAACCATACGCAGAAGGTTCTGACCATAATGTAGACCCTCATTCCCAAACTGTAACTCCTGTTGGTGGAGACAATGAGGAAGACGATGATGAGACTCAAATACCTGATTGGAGCGACAACTTTAGTTTTTTGTCAGGGCGGGAACAGGTTGGCTCTGAGGACGACGGGTGTGATAACGCACAGGGTGATGATGATGAGGTTGGAGATCCCACTTACTGTCAACCCACAGTCAGCCAAGAGATGAGGTCAGCAGAGGAGGTGGAGGAAGATGCTAGTGATGACGAGGTCAGGTTGCGCCTTCCTGGACAGAGACGTAGTACTGGAAGCACATCAACAACTGCATCCTCAAGCACAACTCTGCCTCTCACCACAAGTCGTGGTGGCTCTTCAGGTCGCATGGGTGCTAAGCCTTGCATAGCCTGGGCATTTTTTCAGATCGATAAAGATGACCCAACTCGTGTTATCTGTAACATTTGTCAGCAAAAGCTAAGTAGAGGCCAAAAAATACATAGTTTGAGTACTTCATGCATGAACCGGCACATGGACATGAAGCATAAGTTGCAGTGGGAAGCTCAGTGTGCTACAATGGGGCCTAGCCGGCCGGGCCAACCACCGTCTGCCATATCTTGTGCATCCGCGGCCTCTTCATCCTCTGTGACTGGGGGGACAGCAGTCACACCTGTTTTGGGGCGCAGACCTGCCACCTCTTTACCCGCAACAGCCAGCGTAATTGGCAGGTCATCATTTTCTTTGGAGGTGGTAACACCAGCTGGTGTTGAGCACTGTCCGACATCGATAGCACCACCTTTGGATCAAGGCAACCTAACATGTCCGCCTGCATCTTCCTCACAGACCGGCAGTTTGCCGGGGACACCCTTATCAACCCCGTCTAAGCACAATAGCCAGCCCTCGGTCCCTCAGATGTGGACAAGTAAAAGACCATTTCCTCCTAGCCATGAGAAAGCTAAGAGGTTGAATTTCACCATCTGCAAGCTCTTGGCTACAGAAATGCTGCCTTTCCGCCTGGTGGACACAGAGGATTTTCGAGACCTTATGTCCGTCGCAGTGCCCCAGTACCAGATGCCCAGTCGGCACTACTTCTCAAAGAAAGGTGTGCCTGCGCTCCACCAGCATGTCACACACAACATCACCGCTTCTTTGAGAAACTCTGTGTGTGACAGGGTGCATTTCACCACTGACACTTGGACGAGTAGGCATGGACAGGGGCGTTACATGTCGCTGACTGGGCACTGGGTAACTATGGTGACAGCAGGACAAGGGGCTGCTGTCCAAGTCTTGCCGTCCCCACGAGTTGTGCGTCAATCCTCTTTATGTCAAAGTTCCTCCACTGCTTCTGCCTCCTCAACCTCCTCTCGGTCTTCCACCTGCACCCAAAGCCTGTCTGGTCATGCCACAAGCTTTCTAACTGCGCAGAAGGGATCCTGCACACCTCCTTACTATGCTGGCAGTAGGGCTCAACGTCATCAGGCGGTTTTTACTTTGAAATGTCTGGGAAATGTGAGTCACACAGCTGAGGAGTTGTGGTCAGCTCTGGAGAACCAATTTCATGAATGGTTGTCTCCACTGGTCCTGAAACCAGGGAAGGCCGTGTGCGACAATGCTGCAAACCTGGGTGCGGCCCTTCGCTGGGGCAATGTCACACACGTGCCTTGTATGGCTCACGTGTTGAACCTGGTTGTCCAACAATTTTTAGCCCACTATCCCAGACTAGATGGCCTTCTGCAGAGGGCACGGTCGCTGTGTGCTCACTTCCGCCGTTCGCATCCCGCAGCTCAGCGACTTACATCTCTACAGAAGTCATTGGGCCTGCCACTTCACCGGCTAAAATGCGATGTGCCTACCCGGTGGAATTCAACTCTGCACATGTTGCAGCGACTGTGGCAGCACCGACAAGCCCTGGTGCAATACGTTCTGACGTATAGCCTGGGCCAACGAGATCCAGAGGTGGGGCAAATCACGCTGGAGGAGTGGTTTCAGATTAGGGACCTATGCACCCTTCTGCACAGTTTTGAAATGGCGACGAAGATGTTTAGTGCTGACGATGCCATTATCAGCATGACTATTCCGGTGATTTACATGCTGGAGCACATGTTAAACAGAATTCGGAGTCAGGTGGTGGCACAAGAGGAGGTGGAGGAAGTAGAGGAGGAGGAGTTGTATGCGGAAGGGCTAACATCTGCAAGGTCCAGACGGTCGGCAGCACCAAGGCGGCAGGCATGTGAGGGTGGGGGAGATGGTTTTACCAGGGCGCATGGTAGCAGCCAAACTAGTGAGGAAGGTGCAGGAGCCCAGGAAGAAGTGGAGGACGAACTGATGGAAGACTCATCAGATGAGGGAGATCTTGATCACATTTCTGTTGTGCGAGGTTGGGGGGAGAGGACAGAGGAAGGAAGCATGATTGTTACCTCGCCATCAACACAACAGGGACTTGGTGCTCCTGGATGCGCAACACACATGAGTGCCTTCTTGCTGCACTACCTGCAACATGACCCTCGAATTGTGAGAATTAGAAATAATCCTGACTACTGGGTTGCCACACTGTTAGATCCCCGGTACAAAAGTAAATTTGCAGAAATTATTCCTGCCATAGAAAGGGATGCACGCATGCAGGAGTATCAGCAGAGACTGTTGCAGAATCTTACATGTGCTTTTCCACAAAACACCAGTGGTGCACGTAGTGAATCTCACAGTTCCAATTTGCCAACCGTGGGACCGTCAAGTGTTCAGCACTCAAGCCGTAACAGAACCACAGTATCTGCTGGTAACATCAATTTTGCGAAATCATTTCACCACTTTTTTAGCCCATCCTTTGCAAGGCCACAGGAGACAAGTAGTCTGACACATAGTCAACGCCTAGAGACGATGGTACAGGAGTATCTCCAAGTAAACATTGAAGCCATGACTGTGTCACTGGACCCTTGCTCTTTTTGGGCTTCCAATCTGGATAAATGGCCGGAGCTAGCTACTTACGCCTTGGAGATCTTGTCATGCCCCGCAGCCAGCGTTCTGTCTGAACGTGTGTTCAGCACTGCTGGTGGTGTGCTGACAGATAAGCGCACGCGGCTCTCCACTGATAATGTAGACAGACTCACGTTCATAAAGATGAACAAATCATGGATCCGAAATGACTTTTCTACCCCTGTGTCATCATGGGGAGAGTAAAAGCTTGATGATTGGTTAAAATCACCCTACCAACCATTTTAAGCTTTCAAATTACTAATCATGTTTATCTGTATCTTGGCTGGAAAATAATTTGGGCTTTGTAGCAGTGTGCAGCACTGATTCTATTAGGCCATCTATAATAAGCTCCACCAGATTTAAAATTACTAATCATGTTTATCTGTATCTTGACTGGAAAATAATTTGGGCTTTGTAGCAGTGTGCAGCACTGATCCTATTAGGCCATCGATACTAAGCTCCACCAGATTTAAAATTAATAATAATTTTTAGCTGCATCTAGCCCGGAAAATAATTTTGGGGCTCCGAGATGCGCAAGACACATAAGTGCCTTCTTGCTGCACTACCTGCAACATGACCCTCATATTGTCAGAATTCGAAGTAATCATGACTACTGGGTTGCCACACTCTTAGATCTCCCAAACTTTTCGATCAACCTTTTCATTTTAATAAAGACCAAAAAAATGGTCATTTTTGAAATTATAAGCATTAGCAGGTTATTAGAAACTGAAATCAAACAGTTTTCAACTCAAAACTTTATTCTAGGTGATGTTACATTTTCACATAGGACCCCTTGTTCGAAAGGAGCTTCTGAACTCTCTCGTCCATTGAATTTGTCAGGTTTTGGATGGTTTCTGCTTCAATTGTTTTGCATGAGGACAGAATACCCTCCCAGAGCTGTTGCTTAGATGTGAACTGCCTCCCGCCATCATAGACACTCCTTTTGATGATGCTCCAGAGGTTCTGAATGGGGTAGAGGTCAGGGGAGCATGGGGGTCACACCATAAGTTTGTCCCCTTTTATGCCCATATCAGCCAGAGATGCAGATGTTTTATGTGCAGCATGAGATGGTGCATTATCATGCAAAAAAATGATCTTGCTGTGAAATACACGGTTCTTCTTCTTGAACCATGGCAGGAAGTGCTGTTTGAGAAAATCCACATACATTATGGAGTTCATCTTTAGCGCCTTCAGGGATCCTAAAGGGGCCGACAATCTCTCTCCCCATGATTCCAGCCCAAAACAATACTCCACCTCCTCCTTGTTGGTGCTGTAGCCGTGTTTGCATGGGGTGTCCATCAACCAGCCATCCTCCACTCCATCCATCTGGACCATCGAGCGCTGCATGGCACTCATCCGTGAACAAAACAGTTTTGAAATCAGTCTTCATGCAATGTTTGGCCCACTGGAGCCGTTTCTGCTTGTGTGAAGTTGATAGAGGAGGTCGACAGAATGGCGTATGCACAGCTGCAAACCTCTGAAGGACCCTGCATCTTGTTGTTCGGGGGACATTGGAGGCACCAGCAGCTTCAAAAACTTGTCTGCTGCTATGACAAGGCTTTTTTGCCGCTGCTCTTTTAACCTGACGTAATTGCCTGTAGGAAAGAGTCCTCAATTTGCCCTTATCCGCACGCACACGTGTGTACTGTGAATCAGCTACATACTTCTTGATTGCCAAGACACTTCATCCTGATCATCGCACAATGTTGATTGTAGTCATGCCTTGACCTAAACACTCCACAATTTGTTGCTTCTCAGCAGCCGACACATCCTTTTTCTTTCACATTTTGGCAGAAAATGTAGGCTGCTTAATAATGTGAGACAGCCTTCTTAAGTAGTCTTGCCTTTCATTGGACACACCTGACAAACTAATTAGCACAGGTGTCTGCAATTGCTTACAGTGATATAAAGAGCCCTGACACACATCACCATCAATGAGTTTAACTGACAAACAAACAAATTCTTCCCTTATCACTCCTAAACACTTTTTGCATAATAATTTGGAACACAGTGTATGTAGCATACCTGGCGGCGTTCTTGCATGGTGTTCCATCTCTCATCGTGCAAGATCGCAAACTTCATCTCCCACCCAGCTTCCTAGTCTGGCTTCTTTCCTTGTGCTCTGCTCTGCTCCACTTTGGCTGCATAGGGCGACGCCCGCTGAACTTCCTGTTTCTTGTACCTGCTGCGGACACGCCCCTGTTGCACCTTCAGCCTATTGCTGTCCATCTTTGGGTATTTATACCACCTTCTTCCTCAAGATGGCGCCTGAGCATTGTTTCTTGTCAGTTGGCTTTTTGTCTCTGACATGCCAGGTCCTATCCTGCTTTCCTGCCTGTTTTCCAGTTCTGTGTCTGAACTGTGGTCTGTTCTTGTGAACACGCTTCTTGCCTGTTCTTTCGCCTTCTAGGGGCCGTATTCCTAGATCTGCCTATCTGTGCCTTGCGGTATCTGTTCCCGTCTGAACAGAGTCCTGTTTGTGTCTCTGCCTTGCGGTATCTGTTCCCGTCTGAACAGAGTCCTGTTTGTGTCCCTGTCTTGCGGTATCTGTTCCCGTCTGAACAGAGTCCTGTTTGTGTCTCTGCCTTGCGGTATCTGTTCCCGTCTGAACAGAGTCCTGTTTGTGTCCCTGTCTTGCAGTATCTGTTCCCGTCTGAACAGAGTCCTGTTCGTGTTCCTGCCTTGCGGTATCTGTTCCCGTCTGAACAGAGTCCTGTTTGTGTTCCTGCCTTGCTGTCTCTGTTCCCGTTCCTCGGTTCCCTGTTGTCTGTGCCTCGTTTCTACTTTAACCTTGTCTCCCTTTTCCCTCTATGTCTGTTTTCTGCGTCTTTCTGCAGAGTCTGAACCCGCTCCTAAATTCCTTCTCGTCGTCTCTGTACCTCTGTTGTGAATTTAGTGTACGCTCGCTACTTCTATGTAAGTACTGTGCGTGCTTCTGGTTCTGCCTTTCCTTCTCCGTCTGTTCTTTGTGAACAGAGTCCTATCCCCTTGCCTTGCTTACCGCTCTGCGGTGTCCGCTCTGCTCCTGCCTTGTTTACCGCTCTGCGGTGTCCGCTCTGCTCCTGCTTAGCTTGCCGCTCTTGCGGTTTCTGCTCTGCTCCTGCCTTGTTTACCGCTCTGCGGTGTCCGCTCTGCTCCTGCTTAGCTTGCCGCTCTTGCGGTTTCTGCTCTGCTCCTGCCTTGTTTACCGCTCTGCGGTGTCCGCTCTGCTCCTGCTTAGCTTGCCGCTCTTGCGGTTTCTGCTCTGTTCCTGCCTTGTTTACCGCTCTGCGGTGTCCGCTCTGCTCCTGCTTAGCTTGCCGCTCTTGCGGTTTCTGCTCTGCTCCTGCCTTGTTTACCGCTCTGCGGTGTCCGCTCTGCTCCTGCTTAGCTTGCCGCTCTTGCGGTTTCTACTCTGCTCCTGCCTTGTTTACCGCTCTGCGGTGTCCGCTCTGCTCCTGCTTAGCTTGCCGCTCTTGCGGTTTCTGCTCTGCTCCTGCCTTGTTTACCGCTCTGCGGTGTCCGCTCTGCTCCTGCTTAGCTTGCCGCTCTTGCGGTTTTCACTCTGCTCTTGCCTTGCTTGCCGCTCCTGCGGTTTCTGCTCTGCTCTTATCTTGCTTAGTGCTTCTGCGATTTCCGCCCTGCCCTGCTTCTGCCCGCTGCTCCGGCAGTCCTGTCCTGCCCTGCTTGTGCTCGCTGCTCCTGCAGCCCCGTCCTGCTCTGTTCTTGCCCACCGCTTCGGGCGTTCCCTCTCTGCTGTGGTTGTCTACCGCATCTGCTGTTCTGTGACCCAGTCTGTACTGGGTCTTAACCTCTCTGTGCTCCAGCCCGTCCTTTCGGCCAGTACCTCCCTGCCTGCATACTCGCCTGTATCCACCCATCTGCATACCTGCCGTGTTTGCTTACATCCACCAGTCTGTGCCAGCCTAACCTGCCTGTTCCAGTATTCCCAGTGTGGGTCAACCCCCGTGTCCGGAGTTTGACCTGGAGTAGCACCTGGTCCCTCTGCCCGGTTTCTCCCTGGTGCACTGGCGTCGTATGCCGTCGTGCCACCTTGGTCGGATCGGCCAGATACTTAGTCACGCCCCTCCAGGCACTCTCCGGTCCATGGTCCAGTGGAACCACAACATCCGCACACGCCAGTCAGTCCGGGCGTGTGCATAACAGCATGCTCAGGCCATGGTTCCCGTTGAGCCCCACGGCCTTCGCTCTCTGAGACGTTTTCCAGCTAATACGTGCATTAAAAATAAATAAATAATTTTTTTTTTTTTTTCTCTAGCTGAGTTCCACCCGTTCCTGCGGATCCGCCCCAGTACTATGGGGATCCAAAACAAAGTCGTGCATTTGTGGAGCAATGCATGCTGCACTTCAAGTTCTACCCTCTTTCTTTTCCTTCTGATTGGTCTAAAGTGGCATTTATAATTGACTACCTAGCGGGGGATGCCTTGAAGTTGGTCACCCCCCTATGGGAAGCTTGGGATCCTATCGTCCTTGACCTGCAGGCCTTCCTGGTGGCCTTCCTAATGGTCTTCGATGACCCCAACCCTGGAGTCCCTGCTGAAGCTGCACCTGCTCCCGCGGATCCACCACGGTACTACGGGGATCCAAAACAATGCCGTGCGTTTGTGTGGCAATGCTTGCTGCAGTTCCGGTTCTATGCTAATGCTTATTCTTCTGATCGGGTTAAGGTGGGATTTATAATGTCCAACCTAGCGGGTGATGCCTTGGAATGGATCAACCCCCTATGGGAAGCACAGGATCCTATCGTTCTTGACCTACAGGCCTTCCTGGTGGCCTTGCTTTTGGCTTTCGATGATCCTAACCCTGAAGCCCCTGCTGAAGCTTCACTTCCCTGTATCCCGGAGCAGCCCCGACGGGTAATGTGCATAGGTAGTGCACAAGTTCTCCTGCCCGAAAAGACTGTTGCTTGCCCTGAATCCACTCAGGATGACTACACTCTCCGGAATACTGCTCCCAACCTCAAGAGGCAGTCCAGACGTGCTAGACGCAGAGGCAAGCCGTCACGCCAGGGTCTGTCCTCCCTGAGACCTCCTGACCCCAACCTTGAAGTCCCTACTGAAGCTTCATCTTCCTGTATCCCGGAGAAGCCCCAGCGGGTGATGTGCGTGGGTGGTGCACCAGTTCTCCAGCCAGAAGAGACTGCTACCCATCCAGAGTCCACACAGGAGAGCTTCCTGCACCTGGCATCAGATTCTACACCCACTTTAACCAGTGTGCATGTCCAAGGATGCTCCGAAGCTGTGTTTACCTCCGAGTCTGTACACGTCTACTACCTGGCGGAGGACCCCTTGTTGCCTCCTGAATCCTCCGGGATACCACTCGATGACAATTGGAGAGAGACTTCCCTACACCCGGTACCCGATACTTCGTCCGCTCAGTCCTGTGGGCCTGACAATGGGTGCCTCAAAGTGGTAGTTACTCCCGAGTCTCTACACCCCTCTGACCAGGCGGAGGACCTCCAGTTGTCTCCAGAACCCTTCGGGGTGCTACCTGGTAGCGAATGGACTGAGACTCTCCTTTACTCGGTACCTGATACCTCGCCCGCTTCTTCCAGTGAGTCCGACCTAGTGTACTCTGAAGCAGAGGTTACCCCCGAGTCTCTACACCCCTCCGACCAGGCGGAGGATCTCCAGTCGTCTCCTGAACCCTTCGGGGTGCTACCTGATAGCGAATGGACTGAGACTCTCCTTTTCTCGGTACCTGATACCTTGCCTGCTTCTTCCAGTGAGTCCGACCTAGTGTACTCCGAAGCAGAGGTTACCCTCGAGTCTCGGTATCCCTCCAACCTGGCGGAGGACCCCCAGTTGTTTCCTGAATCCTCCGTGGTACCACCACATAACAAAGAGGCAGTGTCTTCTCTACACCTTGTACCTGATACTTTGCCCATTTCATCCTGTGAGCTTGACAAGATGTACCCCGAAGCAGAGGCTACCCCCGAGTCTCTGCACCCCTCCAACCCGGCAGAGGACCTCCAGTTGTCTCCTGAACTTTTTGGGGTGCTGCCTAAAAATAAATGTAGAGAGACTTTTTTGTGTGCTGTTTCTGGTACTTCACCCGTTTCATCTGTTGCTGAAGATGGCTGGATGGGAAGTCGCATCCTAGCCATCCAGATTATGAGACCAGTTTTGTCTCCTCCTGTGGACAATAGAAGTAATATCCTTGAAGAGAGGGATTGGCCCCCTAATTCCCTGCGGAAGATCCTTGCAGGCCTGAAGAAGAGGGGGCGTAAGGGGGGGGGTACTGTAGCATACCTGGCGGCGTTCTTGCATGGTGCTCCATCTCTCATCATGCAAGATCGCAAACTTCATCTCCCGCCCAGCTTCCTGGTCTGGCTTCTTTCCTTGTGCTCTGCTCTGCTCCACTTTGGCTGCATAGGGCGACGCCCGCTGAACTTCCTGTTTCTTGTACCTGCTGCGGACACGCCCCTGTTGCACCTTCAGCCTATTGCTGTCCATCTTTGGGTATTTATACCACCTTCTTCCTCAAGATGGCGCCTGAGCATTGTTTCTTGTCAGTTGGCTTTTTGTCTCTGACATGCCAGGTCCTATCCTGCTTTCCTGCCTGTTTTCCAGTTCTGTGTCTGAACTGTGGTCTGTTCTTGTGAACACGCTTCTTGCCTGTTCTTTCGCCTTCTAGGGGCCGTATTCCTAGATCTGCCTATCTGTGCCTTGCGGTATCTGTTCCCGTCTGAACAGAGTCCTGTTTGTGTCTCTGCCTTGCGGTATCTGTTCCCGTCTGAACAGAGTCCTGTTTGTGTCCCTGTCTTGCGGTATCTGTTCCCATCTGAACAGAGTCCTGTTTGTGTCTCTGCCTTGCGGTATCTGTTCCCGTCTGAACAGAGTCCTGTTTGTGTCCCTGTCTTGCGGTATCTGTTCCCGTCTGAACAGAGTCCTGTTCGTGTTCCTGCCTTGTGGTATCTGTTCCCGTCTGAACAGAGTCCTGTTTGTGTTCCTGCCTTGCTGTCTCTGTTCCCGTTCCTCGGTTCCCTGTTGTCTGTGCATCGTTTCTACTTTAACCTTGTCTCCCTTTTCCCTCTATGTCTGTTTTCTGCGTCTTTCTGCAAAGTCTGAACCCGCTCCTAAATTCCTTCTCGTCGTCTCTGTACCTCTGTTGTGAAATTAGTGTACGCTCGCTACTTCTATGTAAGTACTGTGCGTGCTTCTGGTTCTGCCTTTCCTTCTCCGTCTGTTCTTTGTGAACAGAGTCCTATCCCCTTGCTTTGCTTACCGCTCTGCGATGTCCGCTCTGCTCCTGCTTAGCTTGCCGCTCTTGCGGTTTCTGCTCTGCTCCTGCCTTGTTTACCGCTCTGCGGTGTCCGCTCTGCTCCTGCTTAGCTTGCCGCTCTTGCGGTTTCTGCTCTGCTCCTGCCTTGTTTACCGCTCTGCGGTGTCCGCTCTGCTCCTGCTTAGCTTGCCGCTCTAGCGGTTTCTGCTCTGCTCCTGCCTTGTTTACCGCTCTGCGGTGTCCGCTCTGCTCCTGCTTAGCTTGCCGCTCTTGCGGTTTCTACTCTGCTCCTGCCTTGTTTACCGCTCTGCGGTGTCCACTCTGCTCCTGCTTAGCTTGCCGCTCTTGCGGTTTCTGCTCTGCTCCTGCCTTGTTTACCGCTCTGCGGTGTCCGCTCTGCTCCTGCTTAGCTTGCTGCTCTTGCGGTTTTCACTCTGCTCTTGCCTTGCTTGCCGCTCCTGCGGTTTCTGCTCTGCTCTTATCTTGCTTACTGCTTCTGCGGTTTCCACCCTGCCCTGCTTCTGCCCGCTGCTCCGGCAGTCCTGTCCTACCCTGCTTGTGCTCGCTGCTCCTGCAGCCCCGTCCTGCTCTGTTCTTGCCCACCACTTCGGGCGTTCCCTCTCTGCTGTGGTTGTCTACCGCATCTGCGGTTCTGTGACCCAGTCTGTACTGGGTCTTAACCTCTCTGTGCTCCAGCCCGTCCTTTCGGCCAGTACCTCTCTGCCTGCATACTCGCCTGTATCCACCCATCTGCATACCTGCCGTGTTTGCTTACATCCACCAGTCTGTGCCAGCCTAACCTGCCTGTTCCAGTATTCCCAGTGTGGGTCAACCCCCGTGTCCGGAGTTTGACCTGGAGTAGCACCTGGTCCCTCTGCCCGGTTTCTCCCTGGTGCACTGGCGTCGTATGCCGTCGTGCCACCTTGGTCGGATCGGCCAGATACTTAGTCACGCCCCTCCAGGCACTCTCCGGTCCATGGTCCAGTGGAACCACAACAACCGCACACGCCAGTCAGTCCGGGCGTGTGCATAACAGTGTACATGTGCTTTTCCACAAAACACCAGTGGTTCACGTAGTGAATCTTACAGTTCTAACTTGCCAACCATGGTCTGTATGGAGTTGTTCAATAAAGGGCCCAAAATTAAGATAACATAGATGGGAGAGGTCTCTATGAATAGGAATTCCTAAGTATTTGATACCCTGTGAGGGCCAGGCAAAGGGAAAGTTGGACTGGATGGAATCCTATTTGGATTTGGGGAGGGAGACATCGAGGGCCTCAGACTTCGCTGCATTGATTTTAAAATTTGACCATATAACAAAGTGATCTATTTCAGCCATAACAGCATGGATGGATATATGTGATTGAGTGATATATACTAGGACATCATCAGCAAATAGAGAGCACTTGTACTCGGTGCCTCCTACCTCAATCCACCTAATATTGGGGTTATGGCGAATTGATGAGAGCAGGTGCTCCGTCACTAGGATGTATAAGAGAGGGGACAGAGGACATCCCTGCCTTGTCCCATTGGTGATTGTGAAAGGTGATGAAAATGTTCTGATGCACCCCCTGGGCCTTGGGACACCCGGAGCCGGACCCTTTTTGGTGGATGCTGGTGGTTGTAGTCTTCGTGGCGGCAACCCGGTTCCGTGGCTCAGGGTGGTCAAACCAGTGGCGGAACTATTTATGTGGTTTTGATGTTTAAATGTCCGACTACGCCACCCGTGGATTGCGGTCAGAGTGAACCGCCGCTGCAGGGCAGACCGCTGAGGCTGGTGTTGTGGGTGCAGCAGAGCGTAGCATAACTCCCCACGGGAGGAGTATAGCCTCAGGGCAGTGTATGCGGAGGATGGGGGTGATGGTACAGGGCAGCAGCAGTAACGACACAGAGTCAGTGATGCAGTCCAGGGCCTTTACTCACAGTTCTTATTACCCAGACCACGTCTGCAGGTAACGACTGCCCACGTCGTACTGTGCTCACCAGGTGAGGGGCTCAGACAACTCCCAGATAACTTTGGAGCGCTTCACAGGACCCCCTTTGTGTGTCCTTTGTCTGGCCTTTCTTACCAACCCTTCTGTCCGGCTGCCTCGGGCCTCCTCTTGGTAAACTTGGCGCCAGTTTCCCTGACCCTATGTGGTGCCTTCCTAGCGGGTGTAGCGAGGGGCTGCGCTACATAATATGTCACAGCCTCCGGTTTCTAGCTGAGGGTCATTTCCTGCCTCCACTAGTTCGGGGACCGGTCTCCCCCTTTGGCCTGACCCCTCCACGCAGGTGGATTCGGGCGTGCGGTGGCGACTCGCCCGTCCGCACCCCTGGGATCCCTTCATTCCTCGTTCCTGGAGCCTTCTCCGCTCCTCTTCCTTCCTTCTCCCTCTTCCAGGCCTGGGCCTCTGTTACTAGGCCCGCCTCCGGAGCAGAGCTCATGCAGAGCCCCTGCTCCCTGCCACTTCTGCTCAGACTTCTCTGCACTGAACTAAGATGGTGCCCACCTTTTATACTCCCTTCTCAATGCACCCAGGAACTGCTTCCTCCCTGCTCCTGCACTACAGGGTTCCCCTTCCTCAGTGTTCCCTCCCCCCACTCCAGCCAGGGACAGGGACTGTCGTGCCCATCTCAGAGGCATATTGGTCGCCCTGCCCCACGGCAATGTGGTGTAATGCATGCAGGTTTCGGGTCCTGATCCACACTCCATCCTTACCTGAGAGTGAGGTATCACACCTCTGGTTGAGGTGCAATACCTCTCTAGCAACCGAGCCCTCAGGGTGCTACAGTTCCATTTATCTTCAGCCTAGGTGACGTATTTTGATACAGGGCCGTGATTTTGGCTATAAAAGGGTCCCCTAGATCCCTACCCCAAGCTTTTTAAGAGAATCATATATGGCGTGCCAGGAGACTCTATGGAATGCTTTCTCAGCATCCAACAAGAGTATCTAATTACAAATTTTTAACTGCATCTAGCCCAGGAAATACTTTGTGCCTAGTAGCAGTGTCTGCTAGTCAGCGGATTATCCCGGCTGTTAAGCAAGCTACACCACCTGTAGTTTGGACACTTAATTTTTTCAAAGGAAATGCTTCGGGACCACGGGATACTCAATGAAGAGCATCAGGAGGCACCCCAAGGCATAGGGGCTGGGACTGGCAGTAGGATGCCTTGCGGTGGACCGCCGAGCTTGATCCTTATAAAAGCTTTTTAACTGCAGCAGCTTTAGTGGACGCTACTGGAGCTGGAATTACGCGGCTGCTGGCATGAGACTTGCCCTCCAATAGATCCTTGTAAATGGATTTAAAGTGTATTCATTCAAATTAGAGAGACAATTTAAATTAAAAAGCTTAGAGCTGCCTCCACCACAGGGGGGCTCGCTCGACCCACCAGCGGACAGGCACCAGTATTGGGAGAGGTGGGCTGGCCGTCAGGGTTCACCGCGGCTCTGGCACAAACCCGGCGACACGTAGGTGGCACGGGCAGGAGCGGACTGAACGTGTCGGTTTCTCACTTTTTGGATTTTAGAAGGGCATGACATGCCTATATCTGTGTCTCCCCCTCCTTTTTCTCCTCCACCTCTTTTCTTTTCGCATGACTATATGTACTTGTCACTTTTCCATGTGTTAGTTGTGTCTTCTGGGCAGTTTGTCAGCTTTTTGACACCTTTGAAGGTGTTTTCTATGTGTTTCTATGTGTTTTTGTTTGCCTGCCATTGGTTTTAACGGTGTTCGAAGGTGTTCGACGAATAGTTCGACGAACAGTTCGGTGAACACACGGGTGTTCGACGAGCCGAACCGAACTCGAACACTACGGGGTGGCTCAACACTATTTATAATACCCCCCGTTAGCGTTAAGTAATGGGCAGGTTTGTGCTACAACACCGGGTTTACGTGCTCCACAATTATAGCACGTCTTGCGCCATCCTGGATTAGTGACCCAACACACATTACAGAGCCAACCGTCTGGGTTATATGATGGTGGTGGCTGGCTCTCAGTGGGAAGTGTAGGGTATTTAATCTCATAAGGTATAAATTGCTCAGTTTCCGGATTCAGGGGCTGGGGTACTGCTACATTTGGGGGGGTAGGGGATGCTTCTTTAGGGGCTTCGGAGTTGGTTTGTGGACACATAAGTTGGGAAGGGGAATCTACTTCCTCCTGTACTTTTTCCCCCATCAGCTTCATTTTGTAGCACAAATCAAACAGTTTTTGTCACAGTGCTAGATAATTTGCCTTTCTTAACATAAAAGTAATAGAAATAATCAGGCTTCATCTCCTCCTCTATTTCAACATATCCTTCATCACAAATCTCATGTGCGACTTTCCTAAACTTCTCAGCGTCTTCCAACAATCCAGAGTCAACTAATCTACCCTTTTGCTGCCAGATGCCTTCATCCCACAACACAGGCTGAAGCCTCCCCTCCACAGGAAAATTTAACACCTTAACACCTTTTGGTGCATTCTTAAAAGATCTTTTACCTTCTCGACCGATCATGATATTCATCACATCCTCCCCCTCCTTCGGGGAAGACAAAATTTTTCTGCTCCACGGAAACATTGATTAATCACTACTGCTGCTTCACAACCAACTAAGATTCTTAATTCTTGTGCACAGAGGAGTCTGGCCAGAACTCCCAGCTGTTCCACTACTACCTACTACCTTTTAATTCAACCCACCCGTCGGGGGAATCGTACAGACTGCTGATGAAAGGGTAGGACACTTGCGTGTCCTACCCAATCTTCGATCACCTGCCGCAACTGAAACTAACAAAGTCCATTCTTTTAAGAATCTTTGTCAAAAGTTAAAGAAGGAAAGATTCACACAATATTCACTTGTCAATCCGAGGTGATACTGCTTGGAAGTTAAATAATATCAGTCCCCTAATGGGACTACACCCCTTATAGTCTCACCTTTGACTATATCCAACCAGGATGTCCAGAGGCACTGCAAACAACCACACACCATGTGGAAACCACGCCAAACGGTCAGCATCACTAGTAAAGAACTGGTGCACTTACCGTCGCTTTTTGTGGGGGAGAATCAGTCCCAATTCCAGTGGGGGAGGCTGAAAGCATGTCTCTCTTTGTGGACGTCCAGAGGTGGAGGGGCGTCCCTGGCTAGGGATCCGAGTCACGGCACCAGCTGTTGAGGGAGGGCAATAACCCTGTGAGTGTCAAATTATTATGTTGATTGCAATCCACAGAAAACCAAGCAGAAACAATGTTCTGTATTGGGAGGATTCAAAGAATCTCTGATCCCGTTAATTTTGCTTAGCATTTTATATTGTTTTGAGTATTTTAATAGCCAATCAACTCTGCAGCCATACTACAGTACTATAGGCTAACTAATGTTAGTACAATTATTACGGAAACACATATATGGTCATATTATCATCGTTAGTTCGAAGCACTATGGAAATTTTACAAGGTCAAACCTGGCCTAAACAAGTTAGATAACAGAGTGTCTGACAAAATGTTCTCTTGAGAAAAAGTTAGTGTGAGAGAAGTTCCATGGGAAGAGAAAGAAAGAATGTATGTTATGCAAGGAGTGATAATAACATGATTTTAAAGCAAGCAGACAAAATGGAGTTTCTCTAGCATGAGTATCAGTATGTCCTTTACAGTAGAAGGCGGAGACAACACCGGGAGAAATAGTGACGGCTGGGGACCGAGTATGGACAGGAGGCATGAGGCATGAGGTTGTGAAAAGCTTCCGCCTCCACGAGCCTAAAAGGCCATATTTCAAGTGAAAGAAGCTTTAAAGGACTTCCTAAGAGAAATGACAGCTGGGTATATATGGTTTCCCAAGTCCTTTCACCAAGCTAAAGAATATGGCTGTGGTGAAATATCACTCAGCAAACAAAAGCTGTGGACTGGCTCCGTACCATCCCTGGCCACATTCACCTGTCCACGTGTTTGTGATTAGGCGGTCCTTCCCAATAAGTGCACTGGGGAGGGCACGGGTAATGTTGTAGGACCCATGCTTGTGGAAGGCGGAGACGATAACAGGAAAAATAGTGGTGGCTGGGGACCAAGTATGGATACCCGGTCGACGCTGCCGCCATAAGATTGTGGACAGCTTCCGCCTCCATGAGCCTAAAAGGCCACATTTCAAGTGCAAGCAGCTGTCAAAAATTTGACAGTATAATATTGCAGCCTGTGGGTGGGTGTGTGGCTGGCTGTATACTTGCACTTGCATTCCAAGGAATGGGGTAGGGACAACTGAACACTGCACTGGGACAAGGAAGTGGACGGTGGTTGTTGCAAGTATGCAACGACAGGTGCATGGCGGGAGGCATCTTCGCATGCGCCAAGGATCACTTATGATGGGCACACTTTTAGGCAGTGACTTGGGAGTCAGAAATGCTTCCAGAGGTCTTCCCCATTCTGTTCCCATGTCTTTTCAGCACTGTATGCTTGAGTCTGATGATGTGTCACACACCACATGGCCAGATAAGGTTGTAAAATGTTAAAATGACATTTCCCAGTGAATGCATTTGTCTTGGTTGAAAGCAATGCAAAAGTATCAAAAACGCTACATGTGAACATAGCTCAAGGTGTGGAGGACTATTTTTGGTTTTGGTTATTTATTTAGCCTTATATACAAGTCATTACCCTGGAAAGGATGTTCCTTATCATATTTCCCAGGAAAATCCATTTTGGTTTCGTTTTTGTATGTTTTATTGTGAGTCCGTAAAAGTGGTGTAATACTCTAACAACATTGTTGACAGCAGTGACCTGGGAGTCAGAAATTCTTCTAGGGGTCTTCCTCATGCTGTTCCCATGTCATTTGAGCACTGTTGCCGTCGATTTGGGCAATTTTTAGGCCCTCTGCAGACTGCCGGGGTGAGCTGCCTGAAAAATTCTCGAGTTTCCCATAGACTTACATTGGGCTCGTTGCTCAGGTCGAGCACCCGAGTATTCCAATTTTCTCGACCCGAGCAATGAGTACCCGAGAATTTTAGTGCTCGCTCATCACTAGTTACCACTAGAGATGAGTGAACCTTTAAAGGTTTGATTCATTTCAGATCAGAAAATTTCCCATTGTTCGCTGAACAGTTTGTTGAACAGTTTGTCGAACATATCTGAATCCCATTGCATTCAATGGGAGGCAAAACCTAACGCATACACAACACCTTCAAAGGGGCCCAAAAGCTGCCAAAACAGCTAAGTGTCAAGTCTGACACTTAGTGTAGGACTGGAGAATGGCTGGAGAAGATGGTGCAGGACTATCTCAAGCTCAATATCAATGCCATCAGGGGGGTTTGGACTCTTCTGAATTTTAGCCTAAAAAATGGAAGAGTTTATCTGTTACGTCTCAGAAGCTTTGTCATGGGTGGCAGCCAGTGTTCTCTCAGAATGTGTCTTCAGGGCTGTGGGTGTCTTCATGGATGTGCGCATCTGGCTGTCCCCTGAAAGCATAGACCGCCAAACTTTTATCAAGATGAAAAAGTCATGGATCTCCAATAACTTTTGCACCCCAGTCGCAGACCGGGAAGACTAGGTGATGGGGTAGTTTTTAGTGTGCTGCATTGATCTTGCATTATTGCAGTCTGTGACACATTTGTCATGGTTTCTGTGCCTGTTGTTGCTAGTGATATTACTAAAAAATTTTCAAAATATGGAGACTGCAAGTTGGGTCTCCATCTGATTGGTTGCCTGTAGTAGAAGAGGTGTCAGAGCCCCATTATACTATTACTACTACCCTGGGGAAATTGATAATGCCTGTAAAGCGTTGTGGAATTATTTGCGCTATATAAGTGAGTAAAATAAATAAATAAATAGTGGTATCTGCCCACAATTATTGGAATTGTTTGATCTCCAAGTTGGGTTTGCTTCATGGGTATTGCCTGAATTTGTTAGAGCTCTCAGAGCACCTGTCACTCAACCCCCAGTTACTGATCAAAGTTTAAGCTATAAATGATGCTCTAAGCCCTGTCCAAAGCTTAAATGTGGCATGATTTTAGGACCATGCTATTAGCACAACTAAGTTAGATTATATAATGTGGCCTATATATTTAGACTCTCTGTAAGGGGTGCACGCGTGCTGGGTTGTGCACGCGTCTTCTTGTGCAAAGTGGCTTCGGAGAGAAGTGGCAGTTATTTCAGAGGCAGTTAGTCAGGGCAGGAGTCAGGTAACCCACACTTTGACCACTTAGTCTCTTTTAACTATGTTTCTGTTAGCTCTCACTTTTTCCTCTATAGTCCTCCACTTTCTAATAACCCCTCAAATCCCTACACCTAGTAAGAAACTCTTCATCTCTCCCTCTATCCTCCCAATTCACCTCACCTCCTCCTCCAAATTATTCCTCAACATTCAATCCTGGATCTCCAAACACAGACAGCCACCTCATGCTCTCTCCTGTTCCCACCTGCTAACACTTTCTCTGCTCCTCCTCACTACTGGAGATATCTCTCCAAATCCTGGTCCTCCTCGCCATATCCCCACAGTCACTTCTACCTCCTATCCACGACCTTCCTCAAACTGTCGTAACCCTTCTAACCTCATACCCATCCAACTAATACCCACCTCCTCAGCTATACTAACAGGAGCTCTATGGAACGCTCGCTCTGTCTGCAACAAACTTTCCTTCATCCACGATCTTTTCATTACAAACAAACTCTCCTTCCTCGCCATCACCGAAACATGGCTCACCCCCTCTGACACAGCCTCCCCAGCTGCCCTTTCATATGGCGGATTCCACCTTTCCCACACCCCCCGCCCCAATGGCAAACATGGTGGAGGCGTAGGTTTCTTCCTATCAGAACTCTGCGCTTTCACCAAAATCCCACTGCCACCCTCCGTTACACTCCCCTCTTTTGAGGTGCACTGTGTGCGCATCTATTCCCCCTCCAACCTCCAACTGGCCGTCGTTCACCGACCCCCAGGGCAAGCCACCACCTTCTTAGACCATTTCACCACCTGGCTGCTTCACTTCCTTTCCACTGACATCCCCACTATCATAATGGGTGACTTCAACATCCCCATTGACACTCCCCACTCGCCTGTCTCTAAGCTCCTATCCCTCACTTCCTCCTTTGGACTCACTCAATGGTCTTCCACACCCACCCACAAAGATGGCCACACACTGGACCTCATCTTCACCCGCCTCTGTTCCCTATCTATCCTCTCTAACTCACCACTCCCTCTCTCTGACCATAACCTCCTCACATTCTCTACCCTCTCCTCTCCGGGTGCACAATCCCCACTCCACAAACTCACACACCCTCGCAGAAATCTCAAACACCTTGACCTACACTCTCTCTCTGAATCCCTCCTTCCTCTCACAGACATAAATTCCTTACACGATGCAGACGTTGCTGCTGCTTCATATAACACCACAATAGCTTCAGCTCTAGACTCGATCGCCCCTCTCACACACACCACACCTCGCACATTCAACAGGCAGCCCTGGCACACTAAACTTACCAAAGAACTGCGCCGGGCCTCCAGGGTTGCGGAGCGGAGATGGAAAAGGTCTCACTCCATCGAGCACTTCATCGCATTCAAGCAATCCCTCACTAATTTCAAGTCCGCACTCACTACAGCAAAACAAACCTACTTCTCATCTCTCATATCCTCCCTATCTCACAACCCTAAACAGCTATTTAACACTTTCAACTCTCTCCTTCATCCCCCAGCACCTCCTCCCTCTTCTCTCATCTCAGCCGACGACTTTGCCTCATTCTTCAAACAGAAGATTGACACCATCAGACGAAATTTTGCCTAAAGTCCACACAACCCCTCCTCATATCTACTCGACCCTCCTCCTCCAAACTCCACTTCTCCACCATTACAGAAGGTCAAGTCTCCTCTTTACTCTCCAAATCACACCTCACCACCTGCGAACTTGACCCAATCCCATCCCACCTCATCACTAACCTCACCACAGTCTTCATCCCAACCCTAACCCACCTCTTCAATCTGTCACTAACAACCGGAGTCTTCCCCTCATGTTTCAAACATGCCGCAATCACACCCATCCTCAAAAAGCCCTCCCTTGACCCTTCCTCTCTGACTAGCTACCGCCCCATATCACTCCTCCCCTTTGCCTCAAAACTTCTAGAACAACATGTCCACCTTGAACTGTCCTCCCACCTCTCCTCCTGCTCCCTCTTCGACCGTCTACAATCTGGCTTCCGACCGCATCACTCGACTGAAACTGCTCTGACCAAAGTCACCAACGACCTACTAAATGCCAAATCCAAGCAAAACTACTCCATCCTCCTCCTTCTGGACCTGTCATCTGCCTTTGACACAGTGGACCATTCCCTCTTACTCCAGATTCTCTCATCTCTTGGCATCACAGACTTGGCTCTATCTTGGATCTCCTCATACTTAACAGACAGGACATTCAGCGTCTCCCACTCACGGACCACCTCCTCATCTCGCCCCCTATCTGTCGGTGTCCCCCAAGGTTCAGTTCTAGGACCTCTGCTCTTCTCCATCTAAACCTTCGGCCTGGGACAGCTCATAGAGTCTCACGGTTTTCAGTATCACCTCTATGCTGACGACACACAGATCTACCTCTCTGGACCCGATATCTCCTCCCTACTAACCAGAATCCCACAATGTCTGTCCGCCATCTCATCCTTCTTCTCCGACAGATTTCTAAAACTCAACATGGATAAAACAGAGTTCATCATCTTTCCACCCTCTCATTCACATCCCCCATCTGACCTATCCATCAACGTCAATGGCTGTTCACTCTCCCCAGTCCCACAAGCTCGCTGCCTTGGGGTAACCCTGGACTCTGATCTCTCCTTCAAGCCACATATCCAAGCCCTTTTCACCTCCTGCCGACTCCAACTCAAAAACATCTCCCGGATCCGTGCATTCCTCAGCAAAGACTCTGCAAAAACACTAGTGCATGCCCTCATCATATCCCGCCTCGACTACTGCAACCTCCTGCTCCGTGGCCTCCCTTCCAACACTCTTGCGCCTCTCCAATCTATCCTAAACTCTGCTGCTCGACTAATCCACCTGTCCCCCCGCTATTCCCCGGCCTCTCCTCTCTGTCAATCCCTTCACTGGCTCCCCATTGCCCAGAAAATTCAGTTCAAAACCCTAACCATGGCATACAAAGCCATCCACAACCTGTCTCCCCCATACATCTGTGACCTAGTCTCCCGGTACTTACCTGCACGCAACCTCCGATCCTCACAAGATCTCCTTCTCTACTCTCCTCTTATCTCCTCCTCCCACAATCGTATACAAGATTTCTCCCGTGCTTCCCCCCTGTCTGATTATCTTGATCTGGTCTTTCTGTAACAATTACTTCCCATAAATCATCCTTAGATAACAACATCTCTACTTTGAATTTCCATAACTGATAATTTTCACTATTCAGTTTATCTACTGTGAATTTCAGTTCTGTGCTACTCATCATCTTTATATAGTCTTACTTGTTTAGAGAGTTGTACTGAAGATATTCTCCTGTTTTTTTCTTGCTGATAGTTCCTGTATGTCCTACCTGTATTGAATTCTCTGTAATTAAATCTAGCTCCTGTGATCATGAATTCCTTTGTCACTCTGTATCTGGATTAATTTCCTTCTGTTTACCGAGCTTATCTGTGTGCTCCGTTATCTGGGGTTATAAACCGGGATCCAACTGCCTGGGCTTGTAGTGCGGGCCTGTAGTGTCTGGGCCCATAACCTGTCGCAGAGTGCATCTTCTTACAGTCACCGCTGTACATACGAGAGCTTCAATCAGCAAGATATCTTGAGTAAACAGTATTTACTTCATACTGGATAAATATGAGATACAATTCAGTGTCACACAGTCCGTGTGCTGCTAACATAACACATACAGAGAAAAAAAAACAGGAAGTAAAAGCAACCAACAATTGAGAGCTTCCCTCCCCACATTACAGCAAGCATATAACTTTACACACTATTGCCATCTGCTGTCTGGTTAGTATAAAGTCCTCCTTTCACTTATAATAAGTCCTAATCTGTTGCATATGCCAGCAACAGGTTCCCTTTAAGTCTAATTCCGGTATTGATGTAAGGGGGAAGACCGGGGTGTAAGTACTTTCAAAGCAAGGGATCCGGAACTGCCGGGGCTGTGCCTCTGGTTGCAGGGGGAAGACAGACTGCGGGCACAGGAGTCAGGTCACTGGGCAGCTGGGGGCGTGTCCAGAGTGAGAGTTGGGAGGTCAGGTGACAGAGAGACTGGTGACGTGGGGAGAGAGAGGAAGAGATGAGGACATTTTGTGCAGGAAAGCGGAGCTGGGTCCTTCTCAGTAGAGCAGTGTGAGAGGGTCCAGGCTCCTGGCTCCAGTACTGGGAGCAAGAGCTGAGTGCAGTGGACTAGAGGAGTCAAGCCGACTAGAGAAACGACGCAGGGTCTGTGGAGCAGGGCACGTGAGTTGCCATGTTATGGACTAAGGGCTCAGCGGGTAAAACCGGAGACCCCCCGCTGCCGCCAGAAGACGGAGCACTGTTTGGGCGGGGAAGCCTGAAGAAATCAACACTGGCCTAAGCTGGCAACTGCCTTGTGGAGGAAAAGAGTCAGCTAAGTGTAAAAACTGTTGTTTACAACCGGTTCGACTCTGCTTCATCTAGTTAAACTGTGAACTGTCAGTTAAAGACTTTTACCTGCTACTTTCCTTGTTTTTCCCCATATTTTCCCCTGTTACTCCCTGCGTGGAGATTTACCCTGTTATTATAAACTTCCCACTGTTTATTAACCCTATATTGGCTGCTCTGTGTTTCTGTGTCGCTGCATCTAAAGTACCCATGTTACATTTGGCCTAGTCGGCAGGATGCAGTCGTTAGACACAGAGACTGCAGAGCAGTCCATCCTGGGAGCCCCTAAATCTAGCTTGCCGCTGGGGGCCATGCTCAGCAATCTCCCAAAGTTCACCGGGGACAATATGATGCTGTGGGACTGGATTGAGAGAGTTAGGAGTATGTTACGTATGAGTCCGATGACCCCAGCTATGCAAGCCGAAATAGCCTTACTGGCCCTGGACGTGGAGGCCCGACAATCCGTGATGTACTGCCCTCCCCATGAACGGGATACTGTAGAAAAAGTGGTGCGGATGCTGGAGGAGATACATGGGGATCCCACCAATGTAGGAGAGCTGAGGATACGGCTGTTTCACCAAGTGCAGCAGGAGGGGGAGACTGTGACGCAGTATGTTAATGCCTTACAGAGGGTGCATGCCTATATCACTAGAAAAGACGACATGGGGAATTTGGGAATGGGCCCCCCTGACGTGATCTTAAGGGACCAGTTTGTGGCAGTCCTCAGGGATGTGCAGCTGAAACAGGCCTTGCGGGAGCGCCTGTGCGCCAACCCACATATGACTTTTCTAGAAGTGGGGGCGGAGGCACGTGTGAGAGAGCAGGAGATGGGGGTGATGGCCCTGGCAGGGATGGTCCGGAGTAACGAGTTACCCACCCCGCCTGCAGCTGAACCGGAATGGGCTCGAGAGATGCGAAAGGAGATACAGGAGATGCGGGATGAATGGTCCAGTCTCAAGAAGACCCCTGCCCTGACACCAGAGATACCCAGATCGATTGCTCCAGTTATGGAAATAATTGAAGTCAGGACCCCCCCTGCAGGAGAGTTCCGTAGGGGAGTGAGGCAGCCCTACACAGACAGAGACATGACCTGCTGGAATTGTGGATGCACAGGACATTACGCCAGGGGCTGTGCTAGCCGAGGGCAGCCCCTATGGCAGCAGCCGTTAAACTAGCTGGCTCCGTGTTTGAGGGACACAGCCAGGAGCCTGAGGAAGGGGAAAGAAAAAGAGGAAGTCCCAAGGACCTGGTTTCAACCAACCTGACTGTCTGGGCCGAAATAAGCGGTCGGGCTGTTCACTGCCTGATTGACACGGGATCCCAGGTGACTACGATGACAGAAGCCTACTTCCAACAGCGATTTCCAGAGATAGCGCGGCCTGAATGAGGACCAGTAATTAGACTCACGGCAGCTAATCAATTACCCATCCCGGTCGCAGGGGTGATGAGGATGAAGATCCGAGTGTGTGGAAAAGATGTGGGAAAAAAAGGAGAACCAGAAGTGGACCCCCGGTGACCCTCGGAATGAATGTGCTGAAAGACATCAGGCAAATCCTGATTAGTGAGCCGAAGGAGATTCCTCTAGACCAGTGGGACCCGCGAACCCCCCAAAGGAGGGTCTTTCAACAACTAATCCGAGCTGCCCAGGCTCAGGAGACGTCAAATGAAGGGAAGATCCTAGGGAAAATAATAGTGCCAGCAGCTACGGTGATCACCTTACCACCCAGACAAACTGTACTCACGTTATCCGCACGGACCTGTACACCTCTTGAGGGGGTCAAAGTTCAGATGGAACCAACATCGATGGACAAAGTACCCCCCGGACTCTTGGTTGCTCGGACACTGGCCACCGTTCGGGGTGGCAATGTTATAGTGCGGTGTGTTAATCTGAGCGAAGATGATCTCACATCTCAGATAAAATAGCCCAGATTCTGGGAATACCAGAGAAGTTGGTGCAACCTGATGTGGTAGAGCTGTCCGCTGTACGAGGAGACCCCTGGACTCTGGCGGTTACTGTAATGCCTGAATCCCACCGGGTTAGTGCGAAGGGGAGACGAAGAATCCTAGAATGAATGCGGGCTGAATTGACGGGACTTACACCTCGGCAGGTTGAGGAGGTGCTGGAGCGGTACCAGTAAGTCTTTGCTCGCCATGAGGATGATTTTGGTCGCACCGAAGCCATTACCCACGAGATTCCCATGGGGAGCGCTGCCCCAGTACGAGAGAGATATCGGCAGATACCTCCCCAGATGTATAAAAGGTTAAGGAGATGCTAGCCTATATGTTACAGAATCGTGTGATATGGGAGAGGCAGAGTCCGTGGGCAGCCCCAATTGTCCTAGTCTGGAAGAAAGATGGGACCCTGCGGTTCTGTGTGGAGTATAGATGACTGAATGCCTGTAAAGTACGGGACTCTTACCCACTACCCTGAATCGAAGAGTCCCTGTCAGCCTTAGGGAAGGCAAGATACTTCTCCTCCTTGGATCTGGCCAGTGGGTACTGGCAGGTGCCCGTGGCCAAACATGACTGTGCGAAGACGGCGTTCATATTAACTATGGGACTGTTCGAGTTCAATCGGATGCCCTTCGGCCTGACTAACACCCCCGAGATGTTCCAGCATCTGATGGAGAGGTGCCTGGGTGATTTAAACTTCGAGGCGACACTGATTTACCTTGATGACATAATTGTCTATGTCGCCACCTTCGAGGAGCACCTCCAGCGATTGGAGCAAGTACTGAGTCACCTACAGAGTCATGGCCTAAAGGTGAAGCCCCAGAAGTGCCACCTGTTTTGCAAACAGATCGAATATCTCGGTCATACTGTGTCCGGTGAAGGAGTCAGGCCCACCCAGGAAATGATGGCCGCCGTACAGGAGTGGCCTACCCCGAAGACAGTGAAGGACGTTCGGGCCTTCCTGGGACTTGCCGGGTACTACCGAAGATTCGTGAAGAACTTCACCCGCATAGCCAACCCATTGCTGGAGCTACTTAAGGGAGTTACATAGTTAGTAAAGCCGAATAAAGACTTGCGTCCATCAAGTTCGACCTGTTAGTTCTGTAATTGCTAAAGTTGATCCAGAGGAGGGCAAAAACCCCAAATGACTTAGCCAATCTTCACCTGAGGAAAAATTCCCTCCCGACTCTGAAACCAGCAGTCAGAATAAATCCCTGTATCAACCTACTATTTTATTCTATTTTTAAGTATATGCAGAAATCTGCCTGGTATCTAGAAAAGCATCCAGTCCCCGCTTGAACTGGTTTAGTGAATCCGACATTACCGTCTCCTCACTCAGTGAATTCCATATTCTCACTGCTCTTACCGTAAAGAACCCCTTCCTATGCTGGTGCTGAAACCTTTTCTCTTCCAGTCTTAGTGAATGCCCTCTTGTTACCGTAATATCCCTCCTTTTGAACAAATCCCGGGCAAGGTCTCTATACTGTCCCCTAACATATTTGTACACATTTATTATGTCCCCCCTCAACCTTCTCTTTTCCAGGCTGAATAGTCCTAGTTTTGCCAACCTCTCTGGGTATTGCAGTCCCTCCATTCCCCTTATTAATTTTGTTGCCCTCCTTTGTACCTTTTCAAGCTCATTTATATCCTTTCTATATATTGGGGCCCATAACTGAGCACAGTATTCCAAGTGTGGTCTGACCAGTGCTTTGTACAGTGGAAGAACAATGTTCTCATCTTTTGCAGCTATACCTCTTCTGATACATCCCATTACCCTGTTTGCCCTTACAGCAGCGGCCTGACTTTGGGCACTCCAATTTAGTTTGCTATCAATCAAGATGCCCAAGTCCTTCTCCATCTCTGAATTCCCCAATGGTTTCCCATTCAGTGAGTACTGGTGACTTCCATTTTTCCTTCCCATATGTATGACCTTACATTTCTCCTCGTTAAACCTCATTTGCCATTTAATGCTCCACCTACCCAGCTTATCCAAATCCCTCTGTAGGTCTGCACTGTCCTCTTTTGTATTAATTGTTTTACATAACTTTGTGTCATCTGCAAATATTGATATTTTACTATTTATCCCGTTGACTATGTCGTTAATAAAGATATTAAATAACATTGGGTCTAGTACAGACCCCTGTGGTACCCCACTAGTGACGCTTACCCAATCTGAGTATATTCCATTTATAACCACCCTCTGCCTTCTATTCTTTAGCCAGTTAGCTACCCACTTGCAGACATTTTCCCCCAGCCCCATCATTCTCATTTTGTATACCAACCTATTATGTGGCACGCTATCGAACGCTTTTGAGAAGTCGAGATACACGACATCCACTGGTTCCCCCTGATCTACTCGAGAGCTAACCTCCTCGTAGAAGTCAATCAGGTTTGTTTGGCAGGAGCGATTCCTCATGAATCCATGTTGGTTCGGGGTTAATAGATTATTAGCATCAAGATGCTCCATGATTGCCTCATTAATAAAGCCTTCAAAAATTTTGCCCACAATGGACGTCAGACTCACCGGCCGATAGTTTCCGGCATCACTTTTCGCTCCCTTTTTGAATATTGGCACTACATTCGCCTGTCGCCAATCAAGTGGTACAGACCCAGTCTCAACAGAGTCCTTAAATATAAGATATAACGGTCTGTCTATCACATTACTTAGTTCCCTTAGTACCCGTGGGTGTATGCCATCAGGTCCTGGTGATTTGTTTATTTTAATGTTACTGAGGCGTTTCTGTACCCCAGCTTGGGTTAGATTTGTCATACTTAGTGGAGGATTAAGTTTGTCACTTCTCATTTCGCCTGTTAGTTCTTTTTCCTTTGTGAAAGTTGACGAAAAAAATGTATTTAATAGATTAGCTTTATCCTCATCTTTCTCTATGATTTTGCCTTCATCACTTTTTATCGGTCCAATATTATTCGATTTAATCCTTTTACTATTTATATACGTAAAGAACAGTTTGGGATTTGATCTACTTTCCCTAGCAATACGTCTCTCTGTTTCCTCCTTTGCTATTTTTATTTGTTTTTTACAGGTTCTCGTTTTTTCCTTGTAACACATTAGTGCCTCCTTACTGTTTTCCTGTTTTAATCTCTTGAATGCCTCTTTTTTGCTATTTAACGCCCCTTTTACGTTCTTATTTAACCATATTGGTTTCCTCTTATTTCTGGCCCTTTTATTCCCATACGGTATATACCTCTCGCACTGAGTATTCAGAATTCTTTGCCGGCGGGCTCCAAGAATCAGGCGATTCGGTGGGGAAGCAGCCAGGAAGAGGCCTTCCATGCCCTAAAAATGGCCCTGACCGAGGCCCCAATACTTGCCTATGCAGATTTCTCCCAACCCTTCATACTCCACACTGATGGGAGCCTACATGGTCTGGGAGCTGTGTTATCCCAAGTACAGGAGGGGAAAGAGCGCGTGATTGCGTACGCCAGCCGCTCCCTTCACGACTCCGAGAGGAACCCGGATAATTATAGCTCTTTCAAATTAGAGTTGCTAGCTCAGGTTTGGGCAATGACCGAGAAGTTTGCAGAGTATTTGTCCGAGTCCGAATTACTGGTGAGAACAGGTAACAACCCGCTGGCCCACCTGGAGAATGCGAAATTGTGGGCCCTGGAGCAGCGGTGGGTGGCCCGCATGGCCAGGTACCGGTATAAGATCGCCTACCAGCCTAAGGCAAAGAATACTCACGCCGATTCCTTCTCCAGAGTGACATATGAACGGCCTGATCATGACCGCGATGAAGATTTGAAGGCGGATAAGACCCCTAGCTTCCGAAGTTTCGTGGGATCACTGGCCGCGGCTCAGGGACAGATCGGAGAGACGTCGGAAGAACAAGTGCTAGGGCAGCCAAGAGATGACTGGATCCGACTTCAACAGACTGACAGAGAAGTTGCTCAATTATGTCAATGGGTGGCTTTGCGGCAAGTCCCCAGTCGAGAAGAGAGGAGTACCCTGTCCCGGGAGCACTGAAGATGCTGGAACAATGGGAGAGACTGTGTTTGTGAGACGGGCTGCTGTACCGATGGGTGCAGCTACAGAGAGAGTTCGGGACCACCTGGCAAGTGGTGATCCCAGAGAAGTTGGTCGGAGTAGTGGCTAAGGAGGCTCATGAACGAGGGGCTCACTTCGGACCAGAGAAGACATTTCAGTAGTTGAAGAGGCTAGTGTATCATCCCCGACTGCAAGCAACAATAGAAGACACTTGTCGAAGATGTCGGAGCTGTGAACAGGTTAAGCCCCTGGAGCAGCGGGTCCCCATACAAACTATTGTGACTTCTGCCCCCTTGGAGGTGCTGATGATCGTTTATTTGACTGTTGGACCGGCTCATCTCGGGTATGAACATTGCCTGGTAATGACAGACCACTTCACAAAGTTTGCAGTAGTGACCCTGACAAGAGACCAGACCGCCGAGACCGCTGCGCAGGCCATCTGCCGAGACTTCATTTGGGTGTACGGCTGCGCAAAGCGGATTCATTCCGATCAAGGCGCCTGCTTCCAAGGCCGGGTGGTGGAAGAGCTGCACCGGTTGTACAAGATTGAGAAGTCACGGACTACTCCTTACCACCCTCAAGGAAATGGGGCCTATGAACGCTTTAATCGGACACTGATCCAAATGCTCTGAACGTTGGAGGAAGATCGGAAGGTACGGTGGCCTGAGTTTGTGGCCGAGCAGGTGTGGGTCTACAACAACCGAGTGAATAGTACAACGGGGTTCACTCCATATACCTTGCTGTTCGGGCGAAAGGGGCGAGAGATTACCGAGTTACAGCTGGACCCCGAGGAGGACTACCCACGGACGGGGGTGTCTTCCTGGGTCCGGGAACATCGGTATCTACTGCAGACCCTCCGACGGTTTGTACAACAAAAGTTTCAGGAGCTCAAACATCATGAGACATTGCCTCTTCAAAGGACAGCTCTGAGGCCCAGGGAGCGAGTGTTGGTTCGAGACAGGCGGCCCCCAGGCAAATTGAGTAGGCGGTGGGAACGGACCCCGCACCGAGTGAAGTGCAGGATTGGCGCTGAAGGACCTGTGTATGAAGTTTAACCCGAGGGGGCTGAAGGAGCCCCTACCAGAGTGGTTCATCATAGTATGCTGCGACCCTGTCTGTCTAAAGATGACGAGGATGGAAAAGAAACACCTGCTTCTAGAGAGGGTCCTGTCACAGTTGCCCCAAGCCACGATGTGGATGAAGAAGAGTTGTTGATTCTACCTCCGAGCCCCAGCACTCGATTACCTGCAGTCCCTAGTGCAGGCAGTGAGGGAACAACATCGGTTGAAGCCACCGGGCAGGCGGAGATTGGAAATCCGAGTGACCCTGCACCCCCCATCGGTCAGACTGAGTTACGCTGGTCAGAACGGACAACAGCATGAGTGCCTCCTCACCATTACGAACAAGATCAATTCATATGGTACCGTATCGTCCAGGAAGTCCAAGAATGTGAACGTTTGATGAAGGAACTCTCGCCCATCGAATGGCGAGTTAAAGGAGAGCAGGAGTGTAAGGGGGAAGACCAGGGTTTAAGTACTTTCAGAGCAAGGGATCCGGAACTGCCGGGGCCGTGCCTCTGGTTGCAGGGGGAAGACAGACTGCGAGCACAGGAGTCAGGTCACTGGGAAGCTGGGGGCATGTCCAGAGCGAGAGCTGGGAGGTCAGGTGACAGAGAGACTGGTGACGTGGGGAGAGAGAGGAAGAGACGAGGACGTTTTGCGTGGGAAAGCGGAGCTGGTTCCTGCTCAGCAGAGCAGTGTGAGAGGGTCCAGGCTCCTGGCTACAGGACTGGGAGCAAGAGACGAGTGCAGTGGACTAGAGGAGTCAAGCTGACTAGAGAAGAGATGCAGGGTCTGTGGAGCCGGGCATGTGAGGTGCCGTGTTATGGCCTAGAGGCTCAGTGGGTAAAACCGGAGACCCCCCGCTGCCGCCAGAAGACGGAGCATTGTTTGGGTGGGGAAGCCTGTAGAAATCAACCCCGGCCTCAGCTGGCAACTGCCTTGTGGAGGAAAAGAGTCAGCTAAGTGTAAAAACTGTCGTTTACAACAGGTTCGACTCTGCTACATCTAGTTAAACTGTGAACTGTTAGTTAAAGACTTTTACCTGCTACTTTCCTTGTTTTTTCCCATATTTTCCCCTGTTACTCCCTGTGTGGAGATTTACCCTGTTATTATAAACTTCCCCTTGTTTATTAACCCTGTATTGGCTGCTCTGTGTTTCTGTGTCGCTGCATCTAAAGTACCCGTGTTACTTTGACACAAAGAAGCAGCACATGGTACATATTTTCACCAAACAGACACACAGAAAAGTAGTCTATGAAGTGTGTGACATAATAAATAAGTCAAAAACTACATGATCAATGTAAGAATGAATTCTATATATGAAGTACATAAGTACTGTAAGTGTAAACAATAAACATATATCATAAAGCAATTTATATAAATGTTAAAATGTAAGCTTTTTGGCCCTGGAAAGTCAGATGCTGACACCAACCCTTTAAAGGGTTTCATTCTATTTTTACGTTTATTGTCAATGAGCCCAGAGTAGGTTAAAAAAAATCTCATACCCACCTACAAGACCGATCCGGCTCCATTGCACTTGCTACTGCTTCCCCCGCTGTTCCGCTGGAATCAACATCTGAAGGGGACGTTACTGCTTCAGCCAACATGTGGTCACTGATCGACTGCAGCCTTAACATATAATTTAAACAGTTTCTCCCTGTTCGGACAAACTATAAGGGTGTGTTTACACTAGCCAATGGTGGTTGTCCATTTAATGTAAAAGCCAATACGTGGTCATTTAATAGCTTGTTTAGACAGACCACTCTTTCTATGCAAAGAGAAATTCGAGGCTATGTAGCGGTGCACTACTATCTACTGAGCCTGCTGATTTCTTGGGAGTCTATTATGCAGTATGTGGAGGTCTCAATATCCTAATCCACCTTGATCTACAGGCCCTTCAAGGGCTTGCTAAATCCAAAAAATCAGGAAGAAAGTTAAGTTACTATTAAATGATATAATGTAACCAGACGAAAGAGTGTTTCGCTTGTTTGTCAAGTAAATGTCAGCCTGTTTACACTGGCTGATTAATGGGAAATGAGAATTACTTGGAAAGCTCAACACAAATAATCACAAAGTGTAGAATATTTTTTCTAACCCACCTACAGCAAACTGACAATAACTTAAAAATTAGGGGAAAAACTCCCTTGCATTGTTACTGCCACCCTCTCAGAAGCAGCAGACCACTCATGGCAGATACAGCTCTTATCCTATGATTCCAACCTTGGAAACTACACCGATAATGCAGCAATGGTATCATCATTGCAGTTTCTGGCATGTAAAAACTGGGGGCACTTTTGGAGATGGAGGCCATAGGCCCTTACTTAGTTTGCCTCCCCCCCCCCCTAACACTGACCCTGACAAGATCATTCAGCTCCAGGATTGAGGAGCAGCTGACTGTCAAACACATCATAGATAAGGCAGAGATAGTTTATTAGCATTTTCAGCTTTCTGAATGTTGTATGCACAGCGCTGAACAAGCATGTATACATGTAGCTGTAAACAGTATTTATAGCACTGACAGTGTTTAGTCATTCTGACCTAGCGATTATATGATTGCTGGGTGCCGGAAGAGTGCACTGACCGCTGGGTTGTAGCAGAACCAGATCAGCTCTGCTTGTCAAACACTGTAACCAGAGCAAATATGCCAGCACCAGTGACAGGGAAAATCAGCAGTATAAAAATGTATTTAAATGTTGATATTATGTGTGAAATAAATAAAATAAGTAAAGAAATGAAAAAGTAAAAAAAAAATAAAATAAATAGAAAAAAAAAAAAAAAAAAATAGAAACCCTCCACCAGTTCAAATTCCTGTTTATAACTCTACCCCTGTCTAAAAATATACAGTAAATGTCCAATATCTAAAAATATTGCACAAAGGAGAATTTATAATGTTTTTACTGGCCCCCATGGTCATACAAAAATGTGAATAATGACACGCATTTCCTATTTTTTCTTTATATTTTCCCCCAGAAAAAAAGCAATAAAAAATGACATAAAAATTAGACCCTGTGTCATGAAAAAAGAGGGAAAATTATTTGAAGGCAAAAGTGAGAATTTTTTTTTAGAGTTGTTAAAGCCACGTGTACGAAAAAATTAAAAATGTGCCTGATCAGGAATGGGGCAAAAGATTTAATTTGATAGAGATGTTAATCAACAAAGTTTCCACTCAATGGAGCACATGTATCAAGCTAAGTACCCCAGCATTTTGTTGTAATATGCACCAAAAAAACTGTCTTTTATTTCTTGCATCATATTTATTGGGTTTTAGACACTTTTTGCAATTTGTCTGACAAAGGGATTGGGCCTGATCAAAAAAGGGTATGGTTTATAGGAAAAGTGGCCCAGTCTGTAACACTATGTGTCAAAAATGCACCACAATTTTGCTGTAAATTTCTGTCCCAAAGTAAATCAAAAAGTAGATGGTGTAAATTTAGGCTAGACTGTCATAAAATATGTTCAGAACATGTATTTGATTATTTAAATCTAATATAGGAAAGTTAAAAAACATACAATGTAATGACATAAAAGGAACTAGGAACCAGTGAGTAAGGACATCATTCACTGATGAATAGTTACAGGGAAGAAAAAATGCATACAAAGTGTATAAATGGTCCACAGTATTGAAAATGGATACTTCACTGAGTGTTGGGTCCTGGAATGGTAAATATTAATAATACTATATAGTATAATCACATTTTTTGATTGGTACCAAGCTCTCTTTAGCTCAGTTTTTTGTACATATTTATCTTTGTCTTCTTTTTTATTGATATTAACTTATTTTTTATGCCCTTTTCATTTTATTTCATGTATATTTTGATACCATCATGTACTGTATACTCTTTCTGTGATTTTTATACTTACCTATATCCATGATTTTTATTACCTCATCTCTCCATTAATTACCCTTTCATTCCGTGGTGTGATTTCTTGTAGTGTGATATTTGTTTATTTTTTATTTTCATATTTATATTTATTTTTAATTACTTCAATTGGTGCTGCTTTACACACACTTTTTGTATGTTTGGTTTATTTTGGTCTTATCAAAAGTCACCATATGATAAATTTTGGTGCACACACTCTGACGTGTTGGACATGTGATCATCCTCCACGTGACTCTTCTTTTTTTCTTTTTTCTTCTTACTTTTCCAGTCGCGTCACTGCCCATGTGATGTTCTTCTGGGTGGACGCCACAGGAGTACAGGATAGTTCTATAAACACAGGGCATGATACGATATGCACACACAAAAAAATATTAGTCATCGTTACCATGACTAAAGGTGATTGACCCACCAGAAACATGTCGGTGATTTTTGTTGCTCTAAGCCGATAAGGATGTAATTTGGAATTTTAACATGTACCAATAAAGAAGATTCTTATGTCTGTGGAGCTGGATCTCTCCTCTTTGCTTCCAGTTTTGCGTTTTTGGCAGTAACACTCTCCGGGCTTCGGACAGGACAGGATTGAGGCAATACTGATAAGCTGGACTTTGAAGAAACAAAGTTATCAAACTGCATAAAATAAGTTTGTACTACTTAAGAATTAGACAGTGTTGATAAATCTGCACTTTTATACTAGTGTACATAATTATACATCTTTTGAGAATGTTTTTCTTTCTTTTGTAGGAGATTAAATTCAATGAATTTTAAATTATCTGAAGACTACTCAAACTCTATGCATGGTATTGTATTCCCATGAATGTTGCTGCATATAATATTCTTATGCTTAAAACACTTGAAACACTTTAATCTTTAGAAAGAATACACACTTTGAGTTACCTTAACAGATTGATGAACTCAACCCATAGACACAAAAGTCATAATCGATATAAAGTTTATTCCAAAAACCAGACTTGATAGACATAGAAAGTCCAAAAATCAAGATTGTACTAGAGAACCAGCAAGGTAAAGTAACACATGTAATATTTGGGCATTCCAGTTATGTAATCTAAATTACATTGTACATAACCAGAGGACAACCTATTTGATAGTCTGTGTACAAATAAGAAATCATCTTTCTGGTTAATCATCAAAAGTTTTAAGACAGCAAATGAGCTGGAAACAGGAACTAAAAATCAATAAAAGTCATCACTGAAAAAGAATAAATAGCAGTCATAATTGCAACACCATGTCCAGACACAAATACACAATAGGATGCAGCAGGCATGATAAAGGTGGGGGCAGCACAGGTGCAAAATACTAATGAAACAACCACTTATTAACCCAGCAAACATCTGCCTAGTATTCAAACTGCACACAGGCTTGCACAGGGCAGAGGTGTATTTCACATAATGGTGTGAATGACACCCTATACAAGCCTGTGTGCATTTTGAATACAAGTCAGCCACCCCACCGATGTTTGGTTGGTTAGTAAGTGGTTGTTTTACTAGTATTTTGCACCTGTACTGACCCTGCTTTTATCATGGGGACCTGCTGGATCCTCTTGTGTATTTATGTCTGGACATGTTAAAAGTATGGCTGCTAATTTTTCTTTTTCAGTAATGAGTAGTGTTGAGCATTCCGATACTGTAATATCGGGTATCGGCCGATATTCGCGGTATCGGAATTCCGATACTTAATTCCGATACTTTTACAATATCGAATACCGGAATCGGAAGTTCCCATAATGCCTGCGCTCTGCAGTGTCTGTGAAGGATGACAAGTTGGATGGCAGCGCGATCCAGCCTGTCATCAGAATGCCATCCCAGCGGGGGAGAATTCTCCTGATTGTTTAAAAGCCGGCGGGCGGTATAAAGCCGCCGGCTTTTAAACAATCACACAGCCCCATACTGCTTCCCCGCAGCCTCCCACCCCGATCCTCCGCTCCCCTCGCCACCTCCCATCCCGATCGTAAGTTAGGACCGGGCGGGGAGCGCAGCTCCAAGGAACGGGGAGTGAAGGACCCGGGCGGGGAAGCCGACAGTGAAAAGACTTCACCGCCGGCTTTCCCGTTCTGTGCTGCGCTTTCCCGCCGGTTATTTCAAATGAATAGCTGAGGTATCAGCTGATGCCGATCAGCTGTTCATTTGAAGTCGCCGCGTTGCCCTCAGAGGGTTCATGTGAGTTCATGCTTGACTGCATGAACTCACATGAACTTTCCCACAGCCGCACAGGTCAGCCTCACCTCCCAGACCATCAGCCCGTCATGATTAGTGTGTGTGCGGTGTGTGTGCGGGTGTGTGCGTGCAGGCAGACATAGGCCGATGTGACACTACTACTCCCATCGGCCTATGTCTGTCCCCCGTCCACTCCTGCCAGCAGGATCAGCTCGATGGGAGCAGTAGTTCCCATCAGACTGATCCTGCTATTTAAATTGCCCTACTGTGTCCCCAATAAATGTTAAATACATGTCATTGGTGGCCAGTGGTTACCTAAAAGAAATTAGTTCATACATTACCTGTCCCCGCCGATCGCCACCTAAAATAAAGTAAAAAATAAAAAACTACACCTATACTCACCTAGACACCTAATTCCCCGAAGCCATCGATCTCCTGTAATAAAATATAAAATAATAAACCACAACCTTATCCTTACCCCTCCGTAGCAGTCCACGAGTGTCCCACGAAGATCTCCAGTTCAGAGCAGCCACATAGAATGTGACCGCTCTGAACCGCTGCCGCCGCGAGAATGACGGGGCCGTAAGGGTTCACCGGAGTTCAGGCAGCGCTGCTCCGGTTAGCTCCTTTACGGCCCTGCTGTATCGTGAGAAATTCCCACGGTACAGCAGTGCCGTAAAGGAGGTCTCCGGAGCTGCGCTGCCTGAATGCACTCCGGTGACCTCAGTCAGTGGCTCCCGCTGCCGGGAGCGGACGTGTTCCCGGCAGCGTGAGCTTACAGCAGCCATGCACAGCTGTCACCATCTCCAGATGTGACAGCTGTGCATGGGAGATCAGCGCAGGAACGTGGACAGGTAACTATTATTTTTAGTAAACTAAGAATTAAATAAAATTGTGTGTTTTATTTCAAATAAATTATTTTTTTCTGGGTGTAGTGTGTTTTTTCTTTTTAACACTTTGTAGGTTAGTAATGGGGGTGTCTTATAGACGCCCATCATTACTAACCTGGGCTTCATGGCAGCTGGCGCTGACATGAACCAGACCACTATTACCCCCTGCCACCGCACCAGGGCAGCGTGGAAGAGCGAGGCTAAGTGCCAGAGTTGGCGCATCCTATGGATGCGCCATTTCTGGGGCGGCTGACGACTCGTGTTTCTAGCCTGGGAGGGGGCCAATATTCATGGCACCCTTCCTGGGCTATTAATATCAGCCCCCAGCTGTCTGCCTAGCCTTTGCTAGATATTAAAATAGGGGGGACCCCACGTCATTTTTTTTGGGGGGGTCCCCCATTTTAATAGCTAGTAAAGGCTAGGTATTCAGCTGGGGGCTGATATTAGTAGCCTGGGAAGCTCCGTGGGTTTTACCCCCTTCCCAGGCTTCAAACATCTGCCCCAGCCGTCTGCTTAACCTCCGCTAGAGACTAAAATTAAGGGGGATCCCACGCCATTTTTTTTTAAAATAAATCCATTATTTTAACACTAAATGACATTTGAGGAGTTAATAAAGATGCAGTCCCTAAATTATTATTTATTTTTTAATTAATTTTTCCCAAAACTTTTGACGTGGGCTTTGCCATATTTTTGTATGCCAGCCAGGTACAGCATCCAGCTTCTATGAACGCGCCATTTTCCGGGGCGGCTGCGGACTGCAATTTTCAGCGGGGGGCAGAAAGCTTGGGCCTCCCTGCGCTGCAGATTCCATCCCCCAGCTGCCTAGTTGTACCTGGCTGGACACAAAAATAGGGAGAAGCTCCACGTTTTTTTTTTTTTAATTATTTCATGAAATTCATGGAATAATTAAGAATAAAAGGGCTTCCCTATATTGTTGTGTCCAACCAGGTACAAATAGGCAGCTGGTGGTTGGGGGCAGCCCGTTCCTGCCTGCTGTACCTGGCTGGACCCAAATATAGTGCAAAGCCCCACGTCAATTTTTTTTTAATTATTTCAGGAAATTCATGAAATAATTAAAAAAAAATTAAGTGGGGCTTCGCCCTATATTTGTGTCCAGTCAGGTACAGCAGGCAGGAACGGGCTGCCCCCAACCACCAGCTGCCTATTTGTACCTAGCCGGACACAACAATATAGGGAAGCCCTTTTTTTTTTAATTATTCCATGAATTTCATGAAATAATTAAAAAAAAAAATACGTGGGGCTTCGCCCTATTTTTGTGTCCAGCCAGGTACAACAAGGCAGCTGGGGGCTGGAATCCGCAGCGCAGGGAGGCCCAAGCTTTCTGGGCCCCACCCGCTGCAAATTGCAGTCCGCAGCCGCCCCGGAAAATGGCGCGTTCATAGAAGTGCCATCTTCTGGCGCTGTACCCAACTCATCCAGGGCCCTGGTGCGGTGGCTCACTGGGTAATAAAGGGGTTAAGGCCAGCTTGGCATTATCAGCTGGCCCTAAGCCCGAAATTCATGGGGTCACGCCAATATTAGACATGACCACCATGAATTTCTAGTAAAGTATTTAAAAAAAACACAAACACCCAGAAAAAAGTCCTTTAATTGAAATAAAGACACAATTCTTTATTGTTCTAAATTAAACCATACTTACAGTCACGCCCATTCCAGCTGAAGCCAACGATCTCCTGCAATAAAAGTAAAATAATAAAGCAACCTCATCCTTACCTTTCCATGGTTCCCAGGACAGCTTCAGCTCTGCTACATCGAGATGACAGGCTGGACCGCAGCAGAACGCTGCCATCCAGCCTGTCATCCCGCAGACACTGAGAAGCGCAGGCATGCTTGCGCTCCTCAGTGTCTCGCTGTGACGGCATCCAGATGAGCTGAGGTCATGTTCAATGAACTCAGCTCACCTCATGCACGTCAATGACAGCGTGGGAAAATTCTCCTGCACTCAGCGCTTCAGCGTGAGAATTTTCCCACGCTGTCAGTGACGTGCATGAGGTGCGCCGAGTTCATTGGACATGACCTCACCTCATGCACGTCACTGACAGCGTGGGAAAATTCTCACGCTGAAGCGCTGAGTGCAGGAGAATTCTCCCACGCTGTCAGTGACGTACATGAGGTGAGCCGAGTTCATTGTCGGCTCATCTGGATGCCGTCACAGCCAGTCACTGAGGAGTGGAAGTATGCCTGCGCTTCTCAGTGTCTGCGGGATGACAGGCTGGATGGCAGCGTTCTGCTGCGGTCCAGCCTATCATCTCGATGTAGCAGAGCTGGAGCCATCGTGGGAGCCATGGAAAGGTAAGGATGAGGTTCCTTTATTATTTTTCTTTTATTGCAGGAGATCGTTGGCTTCAGCTGGAATGGGCGTGATGGTAAGTATGGTTTAATTTAGAACAATAAAGAATTGTGTGTTTATTTCAATTAAAGGACTTTTTTCTGGGTGTTTGTGGTTTTTTTAAATACTTTACTAGAAATTCATGGTACCAGGCAATGTGAACTGAGGTCTAAGATGGTAGACATACAAGAAATAGGAGCATGTATACACTAGCAAAAAAGAAACAAAACCTACAAAAGACAAAAGACAAAAATATATCTCATACCCTACCATCATTATATATAAATGTAAAGCAAAGTTGCATAATAAATATAGGGTACTTAGTGAACTATTTTTGATCAAAAAAAGTATACAAGCCGTCCCACCAGCGGCAAGGTGACCCTAAATTGGGACGGTACCTATACTGCCTATATTAAAAACCTTACTGTATATCAAAGTTGAAGTAATGCATATAAAAGGGTAGACAAATAGGACCGGGTCCCAACTCCAGACCACCCAGGCCCGTGGTAAGCTACATATATACCAGTCAGCTCAACAAAGGGGATGCCACACCCTTAAATTGCACAGAATGCAAACAAGACAAAAAACCAGGCAATGTGAACTGAGGTCTAAGATGGTAGACATGTAAGAAATAGGAGCATGTTCACACTAGCAAAAAAGAAACAAAACCTACAAAAGACAAAAGACAAAATTATATCTCATACCCTACCATCATTATATATAAATGTAAAGCAAAGTTGCATAATAAATATAGGGTACTTAGTGAACTATTTTTGATCAAAAAAAGTATACAAGCCGTCCCACCAGCGGCAAGGTGACCCTAAATTGGGACGGTACCTATACTGCCTATATTAAAAACCTTACTGTATATCAAAGTTGAAGTAATGCATATAAAAGGGTAGACAAATAGGACCGGGTCCCAACTCCAGACCACCCAGGCCCGTGGTAAGCTACATATATACCAGTCAGCTCAACAAAGGGGATGCCACACCCTTAAATTGCACAGAATGCAAACAAGACAAAAAAACAGGCAATGTGAACTGAGGTCTAAGATGGTAGACATGCAAGAAATAGGAGCATGTTCACACTAGCAAAAAAGAAACAAAACCTACAAAAGACAAAAGACAAAAATATATCTCATACCCTACCATCATTATATATAAATGTAAAGCAAAGTTGCATAATAAATATAGGGTACTTAGTGAACTATTTTTGATCAAAAAAAGTATACAAGCCGTCCCACCAGCGGCAAGGTGACCCTAAATTGGGACGGTGCCTATACTGCCTATATTAAAAACCTTACTGTATATCAAAGTTGAAGTAATGCATATAAAAGGGTAGACAAATAGGACCGGGTCCCAACTCCAGACCACCCAGGCCCGTGGTAAGCTACATATATACCAGTCAGCTCAACAAAGGGGATGCCACACCCTTAAATTGCACAGAATGCAAACAAGACAAAAAAACAGGCAATGTGAACTGAGGTCTAAGATGGTAGACATGCAAGAAATAGGAGCATGTTCACACTAGCAAAAAAGAAACAAAACCTACAAAAGACAAAAGACAAAAATATATCTCATACCCTACCATCATTATATATAAATGTAAAGCAAAGTTGCATAATAAATATAGGGTACTTAGTGAACTATTTTTGATCAAAAAAAGTATACAAGCCGTCCCACCAGCGGCAAGGTGACCCTAAATTGGGACGGTACCTATACTGCCTATATTAAAAACCTTACTGTATATCAAAGTTGAAGTAATGCATATAAAAGGGTAGACAAATAGGACCGGGTCCCAACTCCAGACCACCCAGACTTTGATATACAGTAAGGTTTTTAATATAGGCAGTATAGGTACCGTCCCAATTTAGGGTCACCTTGCCGCTGGTGGGACGGCTTGTATACTTTTTTTGATCAAAAATAGTTCAGTAAGTACCCTATATTTATTATGCAACTTTGCTTTACATTTATATATAATGATGGTATGGTATGAGATATATATTTTTGTCTTTTGTCTTTTGTAGGTTTTGTTTCTTTTTTGCTAGTGTGAACATGCTCCTATTTCTTGCATGTCTACCATCTTAGACCTCAGTTCACATTGCCTGGTTTTTTGTCTTGTTTGCATTCTGTGCAATTTAAGGGTGTGGCATCCCCTTTGTTGAGCTGACTGGTATATATGTAGCTTACCACGGGCCTGGGTGGTCTGGAGTTGGGACCCGGTCCTATTTGTCTACCCTTTTATATGCATTACTTCAACTTTGATATACAGTAAGGTTTTTAATATAGGCAGTATAGGTACCGTCCCAATTTAGGGTCACCTTGCCGCTGGTGGGACGACTTGTATACTTTTTTTGATCAAAAATAGTTCACTAAGTACCCTATATTTATTATGCAACTTTGCTTTACATTTATATATAATGATGGTAGGGTATGAGATATATTTTTGTCTTTTGTCTTTTGTAGGTTTTGTTTCTTTTTTGCTAGTGTGAACATGCTCCTATTTCTTGCATGTCTACCATCTTAGACCTCAGTTCACATTGCCTGTTTTTTTGTCTTGTTTGCATTCTGTGCAATTTAAGGGTGTGGCATCCCCTTTGTTGAGCTGACTGGTATATATGTAGCTTACCACGGGCCTGGGTGGTCTGGAGTTGGGACCCGGTCCTATTTGTCTACCCTTTTATATGCATTACTTCAACTTTGATATACAGTAAGGTTTTTAATATAGGCAGTATAGGTACCGTCCCAATTTAGGGTCACCTTGCCGCTGGTGGGACGGCTTGTATACTTTTTTTGATCAAAAATAGTTCACTAAGTACCCTATATTTATTATGCAACTTTGCTTTACATTTATATATAATGATGGTAGGGTATGAGATATATTTTTGTCTTTTGTCTTTTGTAGGTTTTGGTTCTTTTTTGCTAGTGTGAACATGCTCCTATTTCTTGCATGTCTACCATCTTAGACCTCAGTTCACATTGCCTGTTTTTTTGTCTTGTTTGCATTCTGTGCAATTTAAGGGTGTGGCATCCCCTTTGTTGAGCTGACTGGTATATATGTAGCTTACCACGGGCCTGGGTGGTCTGGAGTTGGGACCCGGTCCTATTTGTCTACCCTTTTATATGCATTACTTCAACTTTGATATACAGTAAGGTTTTTAATATAGGCAGTATAGGTACCGTCCCAATTTAGGGTCACCTTGCCGCTGGTGGGACAGCTTGTATACTTTTTTTGATCAAAAATAGTTCACTAAGTACCCTATATTTATTATGCAACTTTGCTTTACATTTATATATAATGATGGTAGGGTATGAGATATATTTTTGTCTTTTGTAGGTTTTGTTTCTTTTTTGCTAGTGTGAACATGCTCCTATTTCTTGCATGTCTACCATCTTAGACCTCAGTTCACATTGCCTGTTTTTTGTCTTGTTTGCATTCTGTGCAATTTAAGGGTGTGGCATCCCCTTTGTTGAGCTGACTGGTATATATGTAGCTTACCACGGGCCTGGGTGGTCTGGAGTTGGGACCCGGTCCTATTTGTCTACCCTTTTATATGCATTACTTCAACTTTGATATACAGTAAGTTTTTTAATATAGGCAGTATAGGTACCTTCCCAATTTAGGGTCACCTTGCCGCTGGTGGGACGGCTTGTATACTTTTTTTGATCAAAAATAGTTCACTAAGTACCCTATATTTATTATGCAACTTTGCTTTACATTTATATATAATGATGGTAGGGTATGAGATATATTTTTGTCTTTTGTCTTTTGTAGGTTTTGTTTCTTTTTTGCTAGTGTGAACATGCTCCTATTTCTTGCATGTCTACCATCTTAGACCTCAGTTCACATTGCCTGTTTTTTTGTCTTGTTTGCATTCTGTGCAATTTAAGGGTGTGGCATCCCCTTTGTTGAGCTGACTGGTATATATGTAGCTTACCACGGGCCTGGGTGGTCTGGAGTTGGGACCCGGTCCTATTTGTCTACCCTTTTATATGCATTACTTCAACTTTGATATACAGTAAGGTTTTTAATATAGGCAGTAAAGGTACCGTCCCAATTTAGGGTCACCTTGCCGCTGGTGGGACGGCTTGTATACTTTTTTTGATCAAAAATAGTTCACTAAGTACCCTATATATATTATGCAACTTTGCTTTACATTTATATATAATGATGGTAGGGTATGAGATATATTTTTGTCTTTTGTCTTTTGTAGGTTTTGTTTCTTTTTTGCTAGTGTGAACATGCTCCTATTTCTTGCATGTTTACCATCTTAGACCTCAGTTCACATGGCCTGTTTTTTTGTCTTGTTTGCATTCTGTGCAATTTAAGGGTGTGGCATCCCCTTTGTTGAGCTGACTGGTATATATGTAGCTTACCACGGGCCTGGGTGGTCTGGAGTTGGGACCCGGTCCTATTTGTCTACCCTTTTATATGCATTACTTCAACTTTGATATACAGTAAGGTTTTTAATATAGGCAGTATAGGTACCGTCCCAATTTAGGGTCACCTTGCCGCTGGTGGGACGGCTTGTATACTTTTTTTGATCAAAAATAGTTCACTAAGTACCCTATATTTATTATGCAACTTTGCTTTACATTTATATATAATGATGGTAGGGTATGAGATATATTTTTGTCTTTTGTCTTTTGTAGGTTTTGTTTCTTTTTTGCTAGTGTGAACATGCTCCTATTTCTTGCATGTCTACCATCTTAGACCTCAGTTCACATTGCCTGTTTTTTGTCTTGTTTGCATTCTGTGCAATTTAAGGGTGTGGCATCCCCTTTGTTGAGCTGACTGGTATATATGTAGCTTACCATGGGCCTGGGTGGTCTGGAGTTGGGACCCGGTCCTATTTGTCTACCCTTTTATATGCATTACTTCAACTTTGATATACAGTAAGGTTTTTAATATAGGCAGTATAGGTACCGTCCCAATTTAGGGTCACCTTGCCGCTGGTGGGACGGCTTGTATACTTTTTTTGATCAAAAATAGTTCACTAAGTACCCTATATTTATTATGCAACTTTGCTTTACATTTATATATAATGATGGTAGGGTATGAGATATATTTTTGTCTTTTGTCTTTTGTAGGTTTTGTTTCTTTTTTGCTAGTGTGAACATGCTCCTATTTCTTGCATGTCTACCATCTTAGACCTCAGTTCACATTGCCTGTTTTTTTGTCTTGTTTGCATTATGTGCAATTTAAGGGTGTGGCATCCCCTTTGTTGAGCTGACTGGTATATATGTAGCTTACCACGGGCCTGGGTGGTCTGGAGTTGGGACCCGGTCCTATTTGTCTACCCTTTTATATGCATTACTTCAACTTTGATATACAGTAAGGTTTTTAATATAGGCAGTATAGGTACCGTCCCAATTTAGCGTCACCTTGCCGCTGGTGGGACGGCTTGTATACTTTTTTTGATCAAAAATAGTTCACTAAGTACCCTATATTTATTATGCAACTTTGCTTTACATTTATATATAATGATGGTAGGGTATGAGATATATTTTTGTCTTTTGTCTTTTGTAGGTTTTGTTTCTTTTTTGCTAGTGTGAACATGCTCCTATTTCTTGCATGTCTACCATCTTAGACCTCAGTTCACATTGCCTGGTTTTTTGTCTTGTTTGCATTCTGTGCAATTTAAGGGTGTGGCATCCCCTTTGTTGAGCTGACTGGTATATATGTAGCTTACCACGGGTCTGGGTGGTCTGGAGTTGGGACCCGGTCCTATTTGTCTACCCTTTTATATGCATTACTTCAACTTTGATATACAGTAAGGTTTTTAATATAGGCAGTATAGGTACCGTCCCAATTTAGGGTCACCTTGCCGCTGGTGGGACGGCTTGTATACTTTTTTTGATCAAAAATAGTTCACTAAGTACCCTATATTTATTATGCAACTTTGCTTTACATTTATATATAATGATGGTAGGGTATGAGATATATTTTTGTCTTTTGTCTTTTGTAGGTTTTGTTTCTTTTTTGCTAGTGTGAACATGCTCCTATTTCTTGCATGTCTACCATCTTAGACCTCAGTTCACATTGCCTGTTTTTTTGTCTTGTTTGCATTCTGTGCAATTTAAGGGTGTGGCATCCCCTTTGTTGAGCTGACTGGTATATATGTAGCTTACCACGGGCCTGGGTGGTCTGGAGTTGGGACCCTGTCCTATTTGTCTACCCTTTTATATGCATTACTTCAACTTTGATATACAGTAAGGTTTTTAATATAGGCAGTATAGGTACCGTCCCAATTTAGGGTCACCTTGCCGCTGGTGGGACGACTTGTATACTTTTTTTGATCAAAAATAGTTCACTAAGTACCCTATATTTATTACGCAACTTTGCTTTACATTTATATATAATGATGGTAGGGTATGAGATATATTTTTGCCATTTGTCTTTTGTAGGTTTTGTTTCTTTTTTGCTAGTGTGAACATGCTCCTATTTCTTGCATGTCTACCATCTTAGACCTCAGTTCACATTGCCTGTTTTTTTGTCTTGTTTGCATTCTGTGCAATTTAAGGGTGTGGCATCCCCTTTGTTGAGCTGACTGGTATATATGTAGCTTACCACGGGCCTGGGTGGTCTGGAGTTGGGAACCGGTCCTATTTGTCTACCCTTTTATATGCATTACTTCAACTTTGATATACAGTAAGGTTTTTAATATAGGCAGTATAGGTACCGTCCCAATTTAGGGTCACCTTGCCGCTGGTGGGACGGCTTGTATACTTTTTTTGATCAAAAATAGTTCACTAAGTACCCTATATTTATTATGCAACTTTGCTTTACATTTATATATAATGATGGTAGGGTATGAGATATATTTTTGTCTTTTGTCTTTTGTAGGTTTTGTTTCTTTTTTGCTAGTGTGAACATGCTCCTATTTCTTGCATGTCTACCATCTTAGACCTCAGTTCACATTGCCTGTTTTTTTGTCTTGTTTGCATTCTGTGCAATTTAAGGGTGTGGCATCCCCTTTGTTGAGCTGACTGGTATATATGTAGCTTACCACGGGCCTGGGTGGTCTGGAGTTGGGACCCGGTCCTATTTGTCTACGCTTTTATATGCATTACTTCAACTTTGATATACAGTAAGGTTTTTAATATAGGCAGTATAGGTACCGTCCCAATTTAGGGTCACCTTGCCGCTGGTGGGACGGCTTGTATACTTTTTTTGATCAAAAATAGTTCACTAAGTACCCTATATTTATTATGCAACTTTGCTTTACATTTATATATAATGATGGTAGGGTATGAGATATATTTTTGTCTTTTGTCTTTTGTAGGTTTTGTTTCTTTTTTGCTAGTGTGAACATGCTCCTATTTCTTGCATGTCTACCATCTTAGACCTAAGTTCACATTGCCTGTTTTTTTGTCTTGTTTGCATTCTGTGCAATTTAAGGGTGTGGCATCCCCTTTGTTGAGCTGACTGGTATATATGTAGCTTACCACGGGCCTGGGTGGTCTGGAGTTGGGACCCGGTCCTATTTGTCTACCCTTTTATATGCATTACTTCAACTTTGATATACAGTAAGGTTTTTAATATAGGCAGTATAGGTACCGTCCCAATTTAGGGTCACCTTGCCGCTGGTGGGACGGCTTGTATACTTTTTTTGATCAAAAATAGTTCACTAAGTACCCTATATTTATTATGCAACTTTGCTTTACATTTATATATAATGATGGTAGGGTATGAGATATATTTTTGTCTTTTGTCTTTTGTAGGTTTAGAAATTCATGGTGGTCATGTCTAATATTGGCGTGACCCCATGAATTTCGGGCTTAGGGCCAGCTGATAATGCCAAGCTGGCCTTAACCCCTTTATTACCTAGTGAGCCACCGCACCAGGGCCCTGGATGAGTTGGGTACAGCGCCAGAAGATGGCGCTTCTATGAACGCGCCATTTTCCGGGGCGGCTGCGGACTGCAATTTGCAGCGGGTGGGGCCCAGAAAGCTTGGGCCTCCCTGCGCTGCAGATTCCAGCCCCCAGCTGCCTAGTTGTATCTGGCTGGACACAAAAATAGGGCGAAGCTCCACGTTTTTTTTTTTTAAATTCATGAAATTCATGGAATAATTAAGAAAAAAAGGGCTTCCCTATATTGTTGTGTCCGGCTAGGTACAAATAGGCAGCTGGTGGTTGGGGGCAGCCCGTTCCTGCCTGCTGTACCTGACTGGACACAAATATAGGGCGAAGCCCCACATCAATTTTTTTTAATTATTTCATGAATTTCCTGAAATGATTTAAAAAAAATTGACGTGGGGCTTCGCACTATATTTGTGTCCAGCCAGGTACAGCAGGCAGGAACGGGCTGCCCCCAACCACCAGCTGCCTATTTGTACCTGGTTGGACCCAACAATATAGGGAAGCCCTTTTTTTCTTAATTATTTCATGAATTTCATGAAATAATTAAAAAAAAAAAATACGTGAAGCTTCTCCCTATTTTTGTGTCCAGCCAGGTACAACTAGGCAGCTGGGGGATGGAATCTGTAGCGCAGGGAGGCCCAAGCTTTCTGCCCCCCCCCCCCCCGCTGAAAATTGCAGTCCGCAGCCACCCCGGAAAATGGCGCGTTCATAGAAGCTGGATGCTGTACCTGGCTGGCATACAAAAATATGGCGAAGCCCACGTCAAAAGATTTGGGAAAAATTAATTAAAAAATAAATAATAATTTAGGGACTGCATCTTTATTAACTCCTCAAATGTCATTTAGTGTTAAAATAAAGGATTTATTTTAAAAAAAATTGACGTGGGGCTTCGCCCTATATTTGTGTCCAGCCAGGTACAGCAGGCAGGAACAGGCTGCCCCCAACCACCAGCTGCCTATTTGTACCTGGCCGGACACAACAATATAGGTGTTATGCACACGCCCGGGCTGAGCGGCGTGTGCGTGTGATTGTAGTGATTCCACTGGACCGTGCCGGAGAGTGAATGCCTGGAGGGGCGTGACTAAGTATTCACCCGATCCGACCAGGGTCGCACGACGGCATACGACGCCAGTGCACCAAGGAGGAACCGAGCAGAGGGACCAGGTGCTACTCCAGGACAGACCCCGGACACGGCTGTTGACCCACACAGGGGAATACAGGAACAGGCTGGTAGGCTGGCACACAGACTGGAGGGTATAGGCAGGCACGACTGGTATGCAGGCAGGCGGGTATGCAGGCAGGGGGGTAAAGGCAAGCACAGCTAGAGTGCAGACAGGGAGGCACTAGCAGGTAGGAACACAGGCGGGATAGGACCCAGTACACACCGGGACTCAGGAACAATACAGGCAGAGGGTTACAGGCAAGCACAGCTAGAGTGCAGACAAGGCTGAGCAGGGAGGACAGGGCTCTGTTCACACGGAACAGACAGGAAGGGAAAGACAGAGCCAGATACTCACACAGTACTTGCAGAGACAACAAGCAGGAGTTAGGTACGAGTTCAGACTCTGCAGAAAAAGGAAGGGAACGGACATAGAGGCAAAACAGGTAAAGGACAGGAGAGAGTTCAGACTGGAACTGAGTGTACGGAGGAGACCGACACTGCAGAGGGATACAGGAGCGGGTCTGGGAATACGGCCCCCAGAGAGGCGGAACGAACAGGCAAGGAGCGTGTTAAGACAGGACAGACCAGACACAGGAGCGGGTCTAGGAAATCGGCCACTAGAAGGCGAGAGGAACAGGCTAGGAGCGAGTACAGACAGGTCAGACAAGATACAGGAACGGGTCTAGGTAATCGGCCCCTAGAAGGCAGGAGGAACAGGCTAGGAGCGTGTTCAGACAGGACAGACAAGAGAACACAGAAAGGACTCAGTTCAGACACGGGAGCTGATACCGCAAAGCAGGAGACATACAGGACTCAGTTCAGACACGGGAACTGATACAAAAAGCAGGAGACAAGAGACGGGACCTGGCACCTTCAGAGTGCAAGCACACACTGAAGGAAAACACTATGCTCAGGCAGGGATAGAAGGGAGCTGCTGAGCTATATACCAAGTGACAGACAGCAATAGGCTGAGGACGCACAAGGGGTGTGACCCACAGCAGGTACAAAAGGCAGGAAGTGATCGGGCGCCGCCCTTAAGCAGCAGAAACAGACACAAACAGACAGCATGGAGGGAAGCCAGAGAGACATTCTGGACAGGAGATCAAGTGCGCCCTCTTGCACAGTGGGAGATGGACCACCATGCAAGGACGCCGCCAGGTATGTTACAGTACCTCCCCCCTTACGCCCCCTCTTCTTCAGGCCTGCCAGAATCTTCTGCAGGGAATTCGAGGACCAGTCGTTCACTGGGTTGGAGGGGGACAGAGACTTAAGGGTAATCTCTGCTTCGAGGTACATCTTGTCAAGCTCACAGGAAGAAATAGACGGGTTATCAGGTACATAATGAGGAAAAGTCACTGTCTCTTTGTTATCTGGTGGTATCCCGGAGGATTCAGGAAACAACTGGAGGTCCTCCGCCGGGTCAGAAGAGTGCAGAGGCTCAGAGAAAACAACTGCTTCAGAGTACACTAGGTCGGACTCACTGGAGGAAGCAGGCGAGGTATCGGGTACCGAGTATAGGAAAGTCTCTGTCCATTCACCACCAGGTGGCACCCCGAAGGGTTCTGAACACAACTGGAGGTCCTCCGCCTGGTCGGAGGGGTGTAGAGACTCGGGAGTAACCTCTGCTTCGGAGTACACTAGGTTGGACTCACTGGACGAAGCGAGCGAGGTATCAGGTACAGGATATAGGAAAGTCTCTGTCCATTCACCACCAGGTGGCACCCCGAAGGATTCTGAACACAACTGGAGGTCCTCCGCCTGGTCGGAGGGGTGTAGAGACTCAGGAGTAACCTCTGCTTCGGAGTACACTAGGTTGGACTCACTGGACGAAGCGAGCGAGGTATCAGGTACAGAGTATAGGAAAGTCTCTGTCCATTCACCACCAGGTGGCACCCCGAAGGATTCTGAACACAACTGGAGGTCCTCCGCCTGGTCGGAGGGGTGTAGAGACTCAGGAGTAACCTCTGCTTCGGAGTACACTAGGTTGGACTCACTGGACGAAGCGAGCGAGGTATCAGGTACAGAGTATAGGAGAGTCTCTGTCCTTTCGCTACCAGGTAGCACCCCAAAGGGTTCAGGAGACAACTGGAGATCCTCCGCCTGGTCGGAGGGGTGTAGAGACTCGGAGGTAACTACCACTTTGGGGTACCCATTGTCAGGCTCACAGGACGAAGCGGACAAAGTATTGAGTACCGGGTGTAGAGAAGTCTCTCTCCATTTGTCATCGAGTGGTATCCCGGAGGATTCAGGAGGCAACAGGGGATCCTCCGCCAGGTAGTAGAGGTGCACAGACTCAGAGGTAACCACAGCTTTGGAGCATCCTTGGACATGCACACCGGTTAAAGAGAGAGAAGCATCTGATGCCGGGTGCAGGAAGTTCTCCTGTGTGGAGTCTGGATGGGCAGAAGTCTCTTCGGGCAGGAGAACTGGTGCACTACCCACGCACATTACCCATTGGGGTTTCTCCGGGATACAGGGAGATGAAGCTTCAGTAGGGACTTCAAGGTTGGGGTCAGGAGGTCTCAGGGAGGACAGACCCTGGCGTGACGGCTTGCCTCTACGTCTAGCACGTCTGGACTGCCTCTTGAGGTTGAGAGAAGTATTCCGGAAAGCGTAGTCACCCTGTGAGGATTCTGGGTGGGCAGTAGTCTCATTGGGCTGGAGGACTATTGCGCTACCCACACACATTACCCATCGGGGCTGCTCCGGGATATTGGGAGGTGAAGCTTCAGCAGGAGCCTCCGGGTTAGGATCATCGAAGACCATTAGAAAGGCCACCAGGAAGGCCATTAGGTCCCGGAGGATCGGATCCTGTGTTTCATATAGGGGGTTGATCCATTCCAAGGCATCACCCGCCAGGTAAGACATCATAAAGGCCACTTTAGCCCAATCGGAAGGAAAGTAGAGAGGGTAGGCCTTAAAGTGTAGCATGCATTGCTCCACAAATGCACGACACTGTCTTGGATCCCCATAGTAACGTGGCGGATCCGCAGGAACGAGAGCTGATAGATCCATCTGGACGGTGCGTAATTTCGCCTGGAACTCAGCTAAGAGAAAAAAAATTTATTTATTTATTTTAATGCATATATTCGCTGGAAAACTTCTCAGAGGGCGAAGGCCGTGGGGCTCAACGGGAACCATGGCCTGAGCATGCTGTTATGCACACGCCCGGGCTAAGCGGCGTGTGCGTGGGATTGGTAGTGATTCCACTGGACCGTGCCGGAGAGTGAATGCCTGGAGGGGCGTGACTAAGTATTCACCCGATCCGACCAGGGTCGCACGACGGCATACGACGCCAGTGCACCAAGGAGGAACCGAGCAGAGGGACCAGGTGCTACTCCAGGACAGACCCCGGACACGGCTGTTGACCCACACAGGGGAATACAGGAACAGGCTGGTAGGCTGGCACACAGACTGGAGGGTATAGGCAGGCACGACTGGTATGCAGGCAGGCGGGTATGCAGGCAGGGGGGTAAAGGCAAGCACAGCTAGAGTGCAGACAGGGAGGCACTAGCAGGTAGGAACACAGGCGGGATAGGACCCAGTACACACCGGGACTCAGGAACAATACAGGCAGAGGGTTACAGGCAAGCACAGCTAGAGTGCAGACAAGGCTGAGCAGGGAGGACAGGGCTCTGTTCACACGGAACAGACAGGAAGGGAAAGACAGAGCCAGATACTCACACAGTACTTGCAGAGACAACAAGCAGGAGTTAGGTACGAGTTCAGACTCTGCAGAAAAAGGAAGGGAACGGACATAGAGGCAAAACAGGTAAAGGACAGGAGAGAGTTCAGACTGGAACTGAGTGTACGGAGGAGACCGACACTGCAGAGGGATACAGGAGCGGGTCTGGGAATACGGCCCCCAGAGAGGCGGAACGAACAGGCAAGGAGCGTGTTAAGACAGGACAGACCAGACACAGGAGCGGGTCTAGGAAATCGGCCACTAGAAGGCGAGAGGAACAGGCTAGGAGCGAGTACAGACAGGTCAGACAAGATACAGGAACGGGTCTAGGTAATCGGCCCCTAGAAGGCAGGAGGAACAGGCTAGGAGCGTGTTCAGACAGGACAGACAAGAGAACACAGAAAGGACTCAGTTCAGACACGGGAGCTGATACCGCAAAGCAGGAGACATACAGGACTCAGTTCAGACACGGGAACTGATACAAAAAGCAGGAGACAAGAGACGGGACCTGGCACCTTCAGAGTGCAAGCACACACTGAAGGAAAACACTATGCTCAGGCAGGGATAGAAGGGAGCTGCTGAGCTATATACCAAGTGACAGACAGCAATAGGCTGAGGACGCACAAGGGGTGTGACCCACAGCAGGTACAAAAGGCAGGAAGTGATCGGGCGCCGCCCTTAAGCAGCAGAAACAGACACAAACAGACAGCATGGAGGGAAGCCAGAGAGACATTCTGGACAGGAGATCAAGTGCGCCCTCTTGCACAGTGGGAGATGGACCACCATGCAAGGACGCCGCCAGGTATGTTACAATAGGGAAGCCCTTTTTTAAAAAAATTATTTCATGAAATAATTTAAAAAAAATTGACGTGGGGCTTCGCACTATATTTGTGTCCAGCCAGGTACAGCAGGCAGGAATGGGCTGCCCCCAACCACCAGCTGCCTATTTGTACCTGGTTGGACACAACAATATAGGGAAGCCCTTTTTTTCTTAATTATTCCATGAATTTCATGAAATAATTTAAAAAAAAAATGCGTGGGGCTTCGCCCTATTTTTGTGCCCAGCCAGATACAACTAGGCAGCTGGGGGCTGGAATCCGCAGCGCAGGGAGACCCAAGCTTTCTGGGCCACCCCCGCTGCAAATTGCAGTCCGCAGCCGCCCCAGAAAATGGCGCGTTCATAGAAGCGCCATCTTCTGGCGCTGTACCCAACTCATCCAGGGCCCTGGTGCGGTGGCTCACTGGGTAATAAAGGGGTTAAGGCCAGCTTGGCATTACCAGCTGGCCCTAAGCCCGAAATTCATGGGGTCACGCCAATATTAGACATGACCACCATGAATTTCTAGTAAAGTATTTAAAAAAACACAACACCCAGAAAAAAGTCCTTTAATTGAAATAAACACACAATTCTTTATTGTTCTAAATTAAACCATACTTACCATCACGCCCATTCCAGCTGAAGCCAACGATCTCCTGCAATAAAAGTAAAATAATAAAGCAACATCATCCTTACCTTTCCATGGCTCCCACGACAGCTTCAGCTCTGCTACATCGAGATGACAGGCTGGACCGCAGCAGAACGCTGCCATCCATCCTGTCATCCCGCAGACACTGAGAAGCGCAGGCATACTTCCACTCCTCAGTGTCTGGCTGTGACGGCATCCAGATGAGCCGAGGTCATGTCCAATGAACTCAGCTCACCTCATGTACGTCACTGACAGCGTGGGAAAATTCTCCTGCACTCAGCACTTCAGCGTGAGAATTTTCCCACGCTGTCAGTGACGTGCATGAGGTGAGCTGAGTTCATTGGACATGACCTCACCTCATGTATGTCACTGACAGCATGGGAGAATTCTCACGCTAAAGCGCTGAGTGCAGGAGAATTTTCCCACGCTGTCAGTGACGTGCATGAGGTGAGCTGAGTTCATTGGACATGAACTCGGCTCATCTGGATGACGTCACAGAGAGACACTGAGGAGCGCAAGCATGCCTGCGCTTCTCAGTGTCTGCGGGATGACAGGCTGGATGGCAGCGTTCTGCTGCGGTCCAGCCTGTCATCTCGATGTAGCAGAGCTGAAGCTGTCGTGGGAACCATGGAAAGGTAAGGATGAGGTTGCTTTATTATTTTACTTTTATTGCAGGAGATCGTTGGCTTCAGCTGGAATGGGCGTGATGGTAAGTATGGTTTAATTTAGAACAATAAAGAATTGTGTCTTTATTCCAATTAAAGGACTTTATTCTGGGTGTTTGTGTTTTCTTTTAACTTTGACTATGGGGTTAGTAATGGGGGTGTCTTATAGACGCCTCTCCATTACTAACCTGGGCTTGATGTCAGCTGGCATTATAAGCTGACATCAACCCCAACCCTATTACCCCCTGCCACCGCACCAGGGCAGCGTGGAAGAGCGAGGCTAAGTGCCAGAATTGGCGCATCCTATGGATGCGCCATTTCTGGGGCGGCTGACGGCTGGTGTTTCTAGCCTGGGAGGGGGCCAATATTCATGGCACCCTTCCTGGGCTATTAATATCAGCCCCCAGCTGTCTGCCCAGCCTGTGCTAGCTATTAAATTAGGGGGGACCCCACGTTATTTTTTTTGGGGGGTTCCCCCATTTTAATAGCTAGTAAAGGCTAGGTATTCAGCTGGGGGCTGATATTAGTAGCCTGGGAAGCTCCATGGGTATTACCCCCTTCCCAGGCTTCAAACATTTGCCCCAGCTGTCTGCTTAACCTCCGCTGGAGCCTAAAATTAAGGGGAACCCCACGCCAATTTTTTTTTAAATAAATCCTTTATTTTAACACTAAATGACAAGTACAGTAATCAACACTGTCACTGTACTTCGTATATATGTGGCTGACATGTTTCTATCTATCTAATCTATGTGTGATTCTCTATTCCTTCTATTCTAAATTGTTGGGTACAGATGCTGAATTGCCGGCCGGCTTTCTTAAAGAGACGGTGCATGAAAACACTATTATTTTTTTAAATAAATCCTTTACACTAAATGACAAGTACAGTAAGCAACACTGTCACTGTACTTCTTATATATGTGGCTGACATGTTTCTATCTATCTAATCTATGTGTGAAGCTCTATTCTGTCTGTTATAAATTGTCGGGTACCGCTGCTGAATTGCCGGCCGGCTTTTTTAAAGAGACGGTGCACGAAAACACTAATATTTTTTTTAATAAATCCTTTACACTAAATGACAAGTACAGTAAGCAACACTGTCACTGTACTTCATATATATGTGACTGACATGTTTCTATCTATCTAATCTATGTGTGAAGCTCTATTCTTTCTGTTGTAAATTGTCGGGTACCGGTGTATGCCGCTGATGAATTGCCGGCTTTTCATGTCATTCTACATTATTCTTAGTTGTTTTACTTCATGTAGAATTAACCTACAAGGAAAGAAAGGGTTTATTTTCATTCCGATATTTGTGTCCCATTGACTTGCATTGGTTTCCGGTATCGGAATCGGCGATATCCGATACTTTTTGGGTATCGGCCCGATCCAATCCGATACGATATTTCCTGATATCAGAAGGTATCGCTCAACACTAGTGATGAGTAAATGAGCTGGTACAACATTACTGTAACAAGGCTTACCGGGGGACACTGCATGTCCCATGTCAGTGCCAGTGTAGCAACTTCTATCCTCCTGGCCACAGGTTCAGGCCATTGCTTTTCATTTTTGGTATGATTTGGAATCAACTATTATAATTATACTGGTTTGCAAATTTTCAAAAGTTACTGTCTGTTACAATAAAGTCTGTTACAGAAATGAAATGTGCCACTTCTTAATTATTTTGATGCTCTGAATTCAAATATTACAATGAAAAAACTGTTAATTGGCTCTTGTTCACTTTAACACTTCATACATTGTTTGATAATGCATAGAAATGTAATCACTACTTTAAAAAAGTATTATATCTGTAATCATAAAGTGACATATAGAGTAAACTTAGCCATAATTAAATTTACTATTACATATTTAAACACGATTGAGAATCATAAATGGAAAGCACTATGCAGAAAGAACAATTAGTAGTGTGATTGGTTGGCTTTCTCCAGACCATTGAGACTGCAAAAGGCATAGATTGCCTGAACCCATTCAACCATTGTGTAAGATGTTATATACATACATGACAGCATATCTGCAGGGCCCAACTCTTGTTCTGATCTCCTATTCTTCAGCCAGAATACAGGTTTTAGGCTTTCCTGTTACATAAATAGGGCTTATGTGAGGGGGGAGGATAAGCGTCACATACAGTGTGAGCATTCAGTTTTCTATAATCCACACAGAAGCGGAGGGATCCATTCTTCTTATGTACCAATATCACTGGTGCCACCTAAGGACTCTGTCTCTCTCGACCACAGGCACTTACTCCTCCTCGCTTTCTATTGCAGCAAGGTAAATATTGTAAAACATCAGATCAGCCGTCATCCGGGTCATCTCTTGCAACTTGTCCCTTAGGAATTTATTGGCTAACCCAGCAATGAACTGATCCTGCAACAGCCTATCCACCTCCTGGAAAGCTCCAATAGCCTTGGGATCCCGCCGCTGTACTTCATTCAACATTTCTTGCAAGGCGTTGGAGTATTACATTAGAGTCTTGACTTCACGCTGCGGCCGATTGAAAAAGAAACTTTGCAGTTGAGTCACTTGGCATGCCCCCCATAGGTTCCTTCCAGCTGCACTAGTATTTTGTCTAAGGTGTCCCTTTCGGAGGCGAGCCACACCATTACTGTGCGCCTGGCATCACCTTAAGGCATTCAGTGAAATTTCTGCTTGCAACTCTGGCATCAAGTTGCACATTTTAATAATACTCAGCACCCTTTCTATCCAGTCTTGCAATGTTAGGTTTTTACCATCATATTTGGCAAATGCTGCAATAGTGCCCTGGCTGAAAGGTACCTCACCGGAACCAAGGCTGTGGCTGGCGGGATCAGCACCTGAGCCTGGGCCACTGGCAATAAGGGATTGTCTCCCTCCCTGTTCCGGTCCACAGAGATCCGTGTATCCTGCCGACTACGCCAAGTTGTAGACCGTGTACAAGGGTGGTCTCTCTCAGAATACAATGGGCTGAGGACAAAGAACATGACCGAGCAATTTGTTAAGAAACTAATTTTTACTAGCAGCAAAAACAGTGTTACCCTGGAAACGTAAGAAAGAAACACAAATAAATATCACTCACAACTAGCCAAGATTTACTAGAACCCCTGCGCAGCACAACTGATAGACCCAGTATTATTATTATTATGCATTATTATTATAGCGCCATTTATTCCATGGCACTTTACATGTGAAAAAGGGGTGTACATACAAGAACAATTACAATAATCTTGAACACAATGTGACAGCGACTGGTACAGGAGGAGCGAGGACCCTGCCCGCGAGGGCTCACAATCTACAAGGGATGGAAAAGGATGCAGTAGGTGAGGGTAGAGCTGGTCATGCAGCGGTGGTTACTGCAGGTTGTAGGCTAGTCGGAAGAGGTGGGTCTTCAGGCTCCTTTTGAAAGTTTCCACAGTCGACGAGAATCTGATGTGTTGGGGTAGAGAGTTCCAGAGTAGGGGGGAAGCACGGGAGAAATATTGTATGCGATTGTGGGAGGAGGAGATTAGAGGGGAGTAGAGAAGGAGATCTTGTGAGGATCGGAGGTTGCGTGCGGGTATGCAACAGGAGACTAGGTCAGAGCTATATGGAGGAGATAGGTTGTGAATGGCTTTGAATGTCATGGTTAGGGTTTTGAACTGGAGTCTCTGAGCAATGGGAACCAGTGAAGAAATTGACAGAGAGGAGAGGCCGGGGAAGAGAGGGGGGACAGGTGGATTAGTCGGGCAGCAGAGTTTAGGATGGATTGGGGGGGTGCGAGAGTGTTGGGAGGGAGGCCACAGAGCAGGAGGTTGCAGTAGTCAAGGTGGGAGAGGATGAGGGCATGCACTAGTGTTTTTGCAGACTCATGGTTGAGGAATGTGCGGATCCGGGAGATATTTCTGAGTTGGAGTCGGCAGTAAGTGGAAAGGGCTTGGATATGTGGTTTGAAGGAGACTTCAGAGTCCCGGGTTACCCAAAGGCAGCAAACTTGAGGGACTGGGGAGAGTGGACAGCCATTGACATTGATAGATAGGTCAGTTGGGGGGGGGTGAATGAGATGGCGGAAAGATGATGAATTCTGTTTTGTCCATATTACGTTTTAGAAATCTAGCAGAGAAGAAGGATGAAATAGTAGACAGATATTGTGGGATTTTGGTTAGTAAGGAGGTGATATCAGGTCCAGAAAGGTAGATCTGTGTGTCATCAGCATAGAGGTGATAATGAAAGCCATGAGACTCTATGAGCTGTCCCAGGCCTAAGGTGTAGATGGAGAAGAGCAGGGGTCCTAGAACTGAACCTTGGGGGACACCAACAGATAGAGGGCGAGATGAGGAGGTGATGTGTGAGTGGGAGACACTGAATGTCCTGTCTGTTAGGTATGAGGAGATCCAGGACAGGGCCAAGTCTGTGATGCCGAGAGATGAGAGAGTTTGTAGTAAGAGGGAATGGTCCACTGTGTCGAAAGCAGATGACAGGTCTAGGAGGAGGAGTACAGAGTAGTGTCACTTAGATTTGGCGGTTAGTAGGTCGTTGGTGACTTTAGTCAGGGCAGTTTCAGTCGAATGGGTGGTCGGAAACCAGATTGTAGGCGGTCGAAGAGAGAGCAGGAGGAGAGGTGGGAGGACAGCTCAGAATGGACGTGTTGTTCCAGTAGTTTTGAGGCATAGGGGAGTGGTGATATGGGGCGATAGCTAGTCAGAGAGGAGGGGTCAAGGGAGGGCTTTTTGGGGATGGGTTTGATTGAGGCATGTTTGAAGCATGAGGGGAAGACAACAATTGTTAGTGACAGGTTGAAGAGGTGGGCTAGGGCTGGGATGAAGATAGTGGTAAGGTTTGGGATGAGGTGGGACAGGATTGGGTCAAGTTTACAGGTGGTGAGGTATGATTTGGAGAGTAAAGAGGAAAGTTCATCTTCCGTAATGGTGGAGAAGGTGGTTTTGGAGGAGGAGGGTTGAGTAGGTGTGGGGAGGGTCTGTGGGGACTTTAGGCAAATGTTTTGTCTGATGGTGTCAATCTTCTGCTTGAAGAATGAGGCAAAGTCTTTGGCTGAAATAAGAGGAGAGGGAGGAGGCACTGGGGGATGGAGGAGAGAATTGAAGGTGTTGAATAGTTGTTTGGGGCTGTGAGACAGGGAGGATATGAGAGATGCGAAGTATGTTTGTTTTGCTGCAGTGAGTGTGGACTTGAAGGTAGTGAGGGACCGTTTGAATGTGATGAAGTGCTCCTTGGAATGGGACCTTTTCCTTCTATGCTCAGCAACCCTGGAGGCCTGTTGCAGTTCTTTAGTTAGGCTGGTGTGCCAGGGTTGTCTGTTGATTGTTTGAGCTTTGGTATGTGTGAGGGGGGAGACCGAATTGAGAGCTGCAGCTGTTGTGGTGTTGTATAAAGTGGCAGCAACATCTGCATCAGTAAGGAACTAATGTCTGTAATAAGGAGAAGGGATTCAGAGAGTGAGTGTAGGTCAAGGTGTTTGAAATTTCTGCAAGGATATGCAAATTTGTGAAGTGGGAATTGTTGCCCTGGAGAGGAGAGGGAAGAGAATGTAAGTTGGTTGTGGTCAGAGAGAGGGAGAGGTGAGTTAGAGAGGTTAGATAGGGAACAGAGGCAGGTGAAGATGAGGTCCAGTGTGTGGCCGTCTTTGTGGGTGGGTGTGGAAGACCACTGAGTAAGACCAAAGGAGGAAGTGAGGGATAGAAGCTTAGAGGCAGCTGAGAGGGAAGTGTCAAAGGGGATGTTAAAGTCGCCCATGAGGATAGTGGGGATGTCAATGGAGAGGAAATGAAGTAGCCAAGTGGTGAAGTGGTCAAAGAAAGTGGTGGTTGATCCTGGGGGGCGGTAAATGACAGCCAGTTGGAGGTTGGAGGGGAGTAGATGTGCACACAGTGCACTTCAAAAAAGGGGAGAGTAATTGAGGGCGGCAGTGGGATATGGGTGAAGGAGCAGTTATCTGAGAGGAGGAAACCTATTCCTCCACCGTGCTTGCCAGTGGGGCGGGGGGTATGGGAGAGGTGGAATCCACCGTATGAAAGTGCAGCAGGAGAGGCCGTGTCAGAGGGGGTGAGCCAGGTTTCAGTGATGCCGAGGAAGGAAAGATTGTTAGTGATGAAGAGGTCTTGAATGTAGGATAGTTTGTTGCAGATGGAGCGAGCGTTTCATAGAGCTCCTGTTAGAGGGACTGGGGAAGCGGGGGATGGGCGGATCGGTATAAAGTTAGAAGGGTTACGAGAGTTGGGATAGATCGTGGGTAGGAGATGGAAGTGATTGTAGGGATGTGGTAAGGAGGACCGGGATGTGTAGAGATTTCGCCGGCAGGGAGGAGGAGCAGAGAAAACATTAGTAGGTGGGAGCAGGAGAGGGCATGAGGTGGCTGTCTGTGTTTGGAGACAAAAAATTGTATGTTGAGGAATAGCTCTGAGGAGGAGGTGAGATTGGTGGAGAGAATGGAGGGAGAGATGAAGAGTTCATTACTAGGTGTAGGGATTAGGGGTGGTTGGAAAAGGTGAAGGATTAAGGGGGTGAGAGTGAAAACAAAGACAAATATTGTTTACTGTGACTTAGTATCCAGTTACCTTCAGTTCCCTTCAGGTTCAATTCAGGATTAATTCATATTTCCCACATTTAAGCAATGGACACAGACTAAAGTCTAACAGACTTCTGGCCCACAATATATTTGTAACAGAATGCATTCAGCTGTGAACCAGAGGGGAGTGATCTGTGCTCATCTTGATCAGCTGATTAAGGCTGAACCAGATGCTGGATAGTCAAAGGCTAAGTAAATAAGGTCATAAATGAAAGTGGGGGGTAGCTGGTGTAACTTGAAGAACATACCATTAGTAAATAGGAACAGAGAGATATAGAGAAGTCTGCATGGAAGTCAGGATGGGAAAGCTGAGTCCCGTACCATTAGTAAATAGGAGCAGAGAGGTATAGTGAAGTCTGCATGGAAGTCAGGATGGGAAAGCTGAGTCACGTACCATTAGTAAATAGGAGCAGAGAGTTATAGAGAAGTCTGCATGGAAGTCAGGATGGGAAAGCTGAGTCACGTACCATTAGTAAATAGGAGCAGAGAGGTATAGAGAAGTCTGCTTGGAAGTCAGTATGGGAAAGCTGAGTCACGTACCAGTAAGAGGAATGGATAAACAGAGATGCTGATTAGAGTGCGGTGGTGGCAGGTAAAGTACAGTCTGCATGCATCATATTATTCAGGATTAATTCATATTTCTCAAACTTAAGCAATGGACACTTAAGGTGATCGACACAGACAGTATGCTCTATCAGATACACTATAATTTGCCTGACCTGTGGTTATGCCTAATGCGGTAACAGGGAGTTTCCCAGAGCATGGGTGTAAATAGATGAGTGCAAGAGTCAGCCCTTGTAGTGGTGCAGAGCGGAGATTCACAAACTTAACAATTTTCTAAAATTACAATTCAGTTATGCTGTTTAAACACAAGCTTACCCACTGAGGGGAGTATCTAGCTAATTTTCACACAGCCCTATTGGCAAACAATGTCTCTAACTTAGAATTTATGTTTGGTGCCAAACTCTCTCTATAGACTGCATGCATATGCCCACCGGGATCCCTGTGATGGGGCCTGAGCTCAGGACTTACCAGCCGTTAACTGATCACTGAAAAGGCTGTCTGATCATCCGAACGGCCGTTTAGCCTGGGAGACCATGGAGTGGATCCTGGGCTTGTCATCTGACGTGCAGTTTTAGACTGACAGGCTAGCAGAAGATCATTTACGTCACAGCCGATGCTTTTGGGAGGAATCCACCTCTGCTTCCAACCGTAGTCATCCCCCAATGTGTTTCTTTGTTTCTTCTTCTCAGACAGGAATTACAGGAACAATCTGTCTCTGACAGGAACCCTCCCACGTCTGCCTTTTTTCACTGTCTCTTACAACTGCGCTCTAAGATGGCTGCCTTCGACCCTCAGAAATCCTTCAGTTTTCAACTGTTTGCTTAGGGCAGCTTAAGCCAGTTATTTTCTTGTGTGCCAACTGACAAACAGGTGACAGTAGTATGATTGTGCAAACCGCTGCCATCTAATGGCCAAAACCCAAATAACATCTCTTATATTTATACATGTAATACATATCTGCTAAATACCTTTTATGTTTATAACATCTTTTATGCTTACACAGGTAATTATATCTACTAAAACAGCTTTAGATGGGAATGGAGTGGGAATCTTCAACCACCCCCTCACACTTACACGGTAAGGTGGATCTTTTAAGCCCATGTTCCGGGAGGGCACATGGGTGTCAGTTCTGCAGCCAGATAGAGCACGTGGAACAAAGACACTTGAAATGCAAACTAAAAGTTTGATAAAGTCCTGGAAACCACAGATAACAGAGTTACTGAACATCTTGGGCAAAAAGGAAAGTTATTGAACATCTCGGGCAGATTGCAGAGATACTGAAGACTTTGGGCAGATAGCAGAGCTACTGAAGACCTCAGGCAGACAGTAGAGTTACTGAAGACCTCGGGCAGAATGCAGGGTTACTGGAAACCGCAGGCAAACAAGAGGTGTCAGAGACACACACTCAGGTAGCAGATAAAACTCTGAAGTAACAAGAAAGCCAGGATGATGTCCTGAAAACCACAGGCAGACATGTAGAAGAGGTCCTAGAAGTCGGAAGACAGGTAGCAGACAGAAGTCCAGAGGAACTAGAAAATCTGAATACCTTGGAAGCTGCAGACAGCAAGGAAGACGTCCTGGAAACCGCAGGCAAGTAGGTGGATGCTGGAAAACACAGCAGGTAGGTAAAGTCCTGAAGACTACTGACAGATAACAAGGTTACTGGAAGCCACAGTCAAGTAGGTGAGGTCCCCCACTGACAGGTAGCAAGGTGATTGAATACCAGCAGACAAGTAGGCAAGGTCCTCACTGACAGGTAGCATGGCTACTGGAAACTACAGACACGTAGGTGAGCAAGGTTACTGAAAACTGCAGATAACTAGATGTATACTGGAAACAACAGGCAGGTAGGTAAAGTGCTGAAGACTACTGACATGTCTGCAGTTTCCAGTAGCCTTAATACAAGTAGGTGAGCAAGGTTACTGGAAACAGCAGACAAGTAGGTGCAGTCCTCCACTGACAGGTAGCATGGTTATAGGAAACTGCAGACAAGTAGATGAGGTCCTCACTGATAGGTGGCATTTTACTGGAAACCGCAGACAAGTAGGTAAGCAAGGTTACTGGAAACTGCAGACAGGTAACTCATTAACGGGATACCACAGACAGACAGTAGACATCCTGATGACTGTGCATTGGAACTGTGCACAGACAACTAAAAGATACTAGCAAGTCTTCGACCAATACCAAGACTCAGGTGTGAGTTTTGGGAGGCCTTAAATAGTCCTAGGAGGTTAATTACATAGGAGCACGCAGGGACACTTGTAAAGCCTGATTTGGAGCACAAAAAAATTAAAGTGACCAGGGCATGTGCGAAATATTTCATAACATTTCCTAACCATGGGAGTCAAGTTATTATTTTTAAACGCAAACGTCTCTATGCTATATATACTGTATATAGTAGAAATTATCTCCTGTGTTAATGCAAGTCTGAGGCACATCTAAATTCATTCTGATAGAAATAAGCCAAAAGGCTAACAAATAAAGAGTGTATGACTGATTGAAGGTTTATTTATAAAGCCAAGTGATGCATTTTTTATTAGGATTGCATCATTTGGGCTGAGATGGTAGGCTTCAATGGGTCACTTTGAGATGATACTGAAGCTCAATAGAGTACGAATGATGTAATATTTTGGATGCAATAATGAAAATACAACCTTTCCCTAAAGTTGCATCATACACTGTTATAAGTGACCACCCCTGTATCTTGAAAATGAGAGTCAATTAATACATTTAGGATGTACTGTAGAGGGAAAGCAAGCGCACATAATAGGGTGACCCTATTATAAGAGAAAAAATACATCAAAAACTGTATTGCTCACCTAGAAGGATATGGAGTACGTCCTTAAAAATGTCAATCACTGCTGCCTCATTGCTGGGTGATAACTTCAAGATAAAATTCACCAGAAGGAAAAAAACACTTTAACCCCTTAATGTCCGCCATAATGTATTTTCACGGCAGCAGTTAAGGGTACTTATTCCTCAGCGCCGTGAAAATGCATAGCTGAGAAATAACAGTTTAGCACCCCTAGCGTCAAAAAATCTCCGGGGTCTCAGCTACCGGAAGTAGCTGAGACTCTGGAAAACATGATCAGGGCCCCTTTTAACGGTCCCCTGTCACTTGATCACACAAAAAAGTCCGATTTAAAATCCATTTCTCTCTCCTCTGATATGATCTAACATACCAGAGAAGAGAGAAATGAGGTCCCCCGAGCTTCCCATGGTACCTTAGGTACCGGATTAGTGATTCCCTGGCCCCCCTCCTCCTTGTGCAGAAAGAAAATGGCAGGCTCAAACGCAGTGCGCCAGCCAAGATCTGCCTCCCTGTACCCGGCAACCGCAGGGATTTTTCTGATTGGCTGCTGGCTTTTGATTACTGTGATTGACCCGATCACAGTGATCAAAAGCCCCAATATTATTAAATATTGCAGCACTTGGGGCTGTACACATCTCTTCCCTTCTTGTAATTGTTTTGAGAGTGAAGATCGATATACTATGTCCGAGTGCTGCCTTGTCAGATTTTAAAACGTAAAAAAAAATATATCCATACCCCTAAACCTCATTGAATAGCCCCCTCATACTGTGTCATCCCCCGTGTCTAATTAATTAATTTCTCTCTTTTTTTTTCATTTTTTTGTTGTTACGGTTATGATTACTAGTGTTATTGTTAGCATTAGGGTTAACATTAGGGTTAGAGTTAGCATTAGCGTTACAGTTTAAAAAAAAAAAAATATTAGTGTTAAATTAGGTTTAGATGTAGTAGTGTGAGACTAGGTTTAGGGCTAGCAGTGTTAGATTAGGTTTAGTTTTTTTGTTTGGCAGGTGTAAGGAGCAATTCAGCGTGGAGCAGGCGTACACACTGCTTTGCTCCTGCAGCTCCGGCAGCGAAACCAAATCTGCCTCTGAAGTAGAGCAGTTTTCGGACAGTGATGACTTTTCTTCCTCCACGAGATCCCACAGCCCGATGATAGCGGTGTCGGTCGTCACTGCTGAAGATTCAGAGGCAGAACCTCTTATTAATGACCTTGTAGGGGGCATACAGAGTAATATTTCATTATTTGCAGATGACACTAAACTCTGCAGGGTAATCAATACAGAGGAGGACAATTTTATATTACAGGAGGATCTATGTAAACTAGAAGCTTGGGCTGATAAATGGCAAATGAGCTTTAATGGGGATAAATGTAAGGTGATGCACTTTGGCAGAAGAAATAAAATGTATAATTATATGCTTAATTGTAAAACACTGGGCAAAACTGTAACTGAAAAAAGACCTGGGTGTATTGGTGGACGACAAGCTCACGTTTAGTGGCCAGTGTCAGGCAGCTGCTGCAAAGGCAAATACACTTAGAATACTGTGTAGTGTTGAGCCACCCCCGTAGTGTTCGAGTTCGGTTCGGTTCGTCGAACACCCGTGTGTTCGCCGAACTGTTCGTCGAACTGTTCGTCGAACACCATCGAACACCGTTAAAACCAATGGCAGGCAAACAAAAACACATAGAAACACATAGAAAACACCTTCAAAGGTGTCCAAAAGCTGACAAACTGCTCAGAAGACACAACTAACACATGGAAAAGTGACAAGTACATATAGTCATGCGAAAAGAAAAGAGGTGGAGGAGTAAAAGGAGGGGGAGACACAGATATAGGCATGTCATGCCCTTCTAAAATCCAAAAAGTGAGAAGCCGACACGTTCAGTCCGCTCCTGCCCGTGCCACCTCCATGTCGCCGGGTTTGTGCCAGAGCCGCGGTGAACCCTGACGGCCAGCCCCCCTCTCCCAATACTGGTGCCTGTCCGCTGGTGGGTCGAGCGAGCCCCCCTGTGGTGGAGGCAGCTCTAAGCTTTTTAATTTAAATTGTCTCTCTAATTTGAATAAATACACTTTAAATCCATTTACAAGGATCTATTGGAGGGCAAGTCTCATGCCAGCAGCCGCGTAATTCCAGCTCCAGTAGCGTCCACTAAAGCTGCTGCAGTTAAAAAGCTTTTATAAGGATCGAGCTCGGCTGTCCACCGCAAGGCATCCTACTGCCAGTCCGAGCCCCTATGCCTTGGGGTGCCTCCTGATGCTCTTCACTGAGTATCCCGTGGTCCTGAAGCATTTCCTTTGAAAAAATGAAGTGTCCAAACTACAGGTGGTGTAGCTTGCTTAACAGCCGGGATAATCCGCTGACTAGCAGACACTGCTACTAGGCACAAAGTATTTCCTGGGCTAGATGCAGTTAAAAATTTGTAATTAGATACTCTCGTTGGATGCTGAGAAAGCATTCCATAGAGTCTCCTGGCACGCCATATATGATTCTCTTAAAAAGCTTGGGGTAGGGGTCTAGGGGACCCTTTTATAGCCAAAATCACGGCCCTGTATTGCAATACGTCACATAGGCTGAAGATAAATGGAACTGTAGCACCCTGAGGGCTCGGTTGCTACAGAGGTATTGCACCTCACCCAGAGGTGTGATATCTCACTCTCAGGTAAGGATGTAGTGTGGATCAGGACTAGAGATGAGCGTTGTTCTACTCGACCTGTTCGCCAATCTCAAATTCGAGCTGTTTTGGGCGGTGTTCGAGCCGTTCGGCGAACACGAACAATTTGATAAAAATTCGGCTGTTCGAGGTTATGTTCGATAACTGTTCGTGCACCAAAATCATAACTGGATTTTTTCTCAGTAATGATGAAAATTAATGTTAATACGCAGTTTGAGTGTACAGCGGGGTGGGGGGAGGGGCAGGGGATGGATCTCTGCAGGAACAATGAAGATCTCCATTTTTTTTTCTCTTTCCCGCATTTGCAGTGGGGAGGTGCAATCTGTCAGTCTATCAGCAGCGCACACACGGAGCGAAGTGCTTTTTTTCACACAAGCAAGGGCATGTGTCATTGGCAGTGTATGTCACATGTCCTTGCCCTATAAGACCAAGCCATTTTCCCCGTCGCCACCATTTTCTCACTGCTGCAGCTGCGTGTTAGACGGCACCGCTGTTGCTGTGTGCGCTATACCTTGTTAATTTCAAGCCAATTTTCGCACAAATATACAGATAGCTTGGGAGTAGGGAATAGTTGTGATTGCAGTCCTTTTAAGGACTAGGTTACAGCATTTCCTACGACTTTTATCAGGGAGGTCTGTGCTCTTAAATAGATAGGTTGTGGGAGTAAAGACTAATTGTAATTGGAGTCCTTTTCAGGACTAGGTTACATCAGTTCCTATCAGTTTTTGCCAGGCAGGTCTGTGCCAGTGCTGTGCAAGTTTTTTTCACAGCATTTGGCTGAATCTAGCAAAGCTAATCCTTTTTGGCCTATTGCAGAGTGTGTTAGTCAGTGGAGTAGCCTATCTGTGCTGCAAGATATACCACCTGTGTATAGAATACCAATTTTTTTACTGCACCTAGTGAAGTAAAATCTTTTGGGCATAGCATCATTCTATTAGTCCATCTATACTGACCTCCATCAGGTTGCAAATTAAAACTAAATTTTATCTGCATCTACAGTACCTCTGAAAAAATATTTGGGCTTCTAGCTGTGTGTGGGACTTGTTGTATTAGACGATCTATACTGACCTCCATCAGGTTGCAAATTAAAAATAATTTTTATCTGCATCTACAGTACCTCTGAAAAAATATTTGGGCTTCTAGCTGTGTGTGGGACTTGTTGTATTAGTCCATCTATACTGACCTCCATCAGGTTGCAAACTGAATATATTTTTTTCTGCATCTACCTCTGAAAAAATATTTGGGCTTCTAGCTGTGTGTGGGACTTGTTGTATTAGTCCATCTATACTGACCTCCATCAGGTTGCAAATTAAAAATAATTTGTATCTGCATCTACAGTACCTCTGAAAAAATATTTGGGCTTCTAGCTGTGTGTGGGACTTGTTGTATTAGTCCATCTATACTGACCTCCATCTGGTTGTAAACTGAATATATTTTTTTCTGCATCTACCTCTGAAAAAATATTGGGCTTCTAGCTGTGTGTGGGTCTTGTTCTATTAATCCATCTATACTGACCTCCATCAGGTTGCAAACTGAATATAATTTTTTTCTGCATCTAGCTCTGAAAAAATATTTGGCCTTCTAGCAGTGTGTCGGACTTTCTCTATTAGTCCATCTATACTGACCTCCATCAGGTTGCAAATTAAAAATAATTTTTATCTGCATCCACAGTACCTCTGAAAAAATATTTGGGCTTCTAGCTGTGTGTGGGACTTGTTGTATTAGTCCATCTATACTGACCTCCATCAGGTTGCAAATTAAAAATAATTTGTATCTGCATCTACAGTACCTCTGAAAAAATATTTGGGCTTCTAGCTGTGTGTGGGACTTGTTGTATTAGTCCATCTATACTGACCTCCATCAGGTTGCAAACTGAATATATTTTTTTCTGCATCTACCTCTGAAAAAATATTTGGGCTTCTAGCTGTGTGTGGGACTTGTTGTTTTAGTCCATCTATACTGACCTCCATCAGGTTGCAAATTAAAAATAATTTGTATCTGCATCTACAGTACCTCTGAAAAATATTTGGGCTTCTAGCTGTGTGTGGGACTTGTTGTATTAGTCCATCTATACTGACCTCCATCAGGTTGCAAATTAAAACTAATTTTTATCTGCATCTACAGTACCTCTGAAAAAATATTTGGGCTTCTAGCTGTGTGTGGGACTTGTTGTATTAGTCCATCTATACTGACCTCCATCAGGTTGCAAACTGAATATATCTTTTTCTGCATCTACCTCTGAAAAAATATTGGGCTTCTAGCTGTGTGTGGGTCTTGTTCTATTAATCCATCTATACTGACCTCCATCAGGTTGCAAACTGAATATAATTTTTTTCTGCATCTAGCTCTGAAAAAATATTTGGCCTTCTAGCAGTGTGTCGGACTTTCTCTATTAGTCCATCTATACTGACCTCCATCAGGTTGCAAATTAAAAATAATTTGTATCTGCATCTACAGTACCTCTGAAAAAATATTTGGGCTTCTAGCTGTGTGTGGGACTTGTTGTATTAGTCCATCTATACTGACCTCCATCAGGTTGCAAATTAAAAATAATTTTTATCTGCATCTACAGTACCTCTGAAAAAATATTTGGGCTTCTAGCTGTGTGTGGGACTTGTTGTATTAGTCCATGTATACTGACCTCCATCAGGTTGCAAACTGAATACATTTTTTTCTGCATCTACCTCTGAAAAAATATTGGGCTTCTAGCTGTGTGTGGGACTTGTTGTATTAGTACATCTTCACTGACCTCCATCAGGTTGCAAACTGAATATATTTTTTTCTGCATCTACCTCTGAAAAAATATTGGGCTTCTAGCTGTGTGTGGGTCTTGTTCTATTAATCCATCTATACAGACCTCCATCAGGTTGCAAACTGAGTATAATTTTTTTATGCATCTACCTCTGAAAAAATATTTGGCCTTGTAGCAGTGTGTCGGACTTTCTCTATTAGTCCATTTATACTGACCTCCATCAGGTTGCAAATTAAAAATAATTTTTATCTGCATCTACAGTAACTCTGAAAAAATATTTGGGCTTCTAGCTGTGTGTGGGACTTGTTGTATTAGTCCATCTATACTGACCTCCATCAGGTTGCAAACTGAATATATTTTTTTCTGCATCTACCTCTGAAAAATATTTGGGCTTCTAGCTGTGTGTGGGACTTGTTGTATTAGTCCATCTATACTGACCTCCATCAGGTTGCAAATTAAAAATAATTTGTATCTGCATCTACAGTACCTCTGAAAAAATATTTGGGCTTTTAGCTGTGTGTGGGACTTGTTGTATTAGTCCATCTATACTGACCTCCATCAGGTTGCAAATTAAAACTATTTTTTTTCTGCATCTACAGTACCTCTGAAAAAATATTTGGGCTTCTAGCTGTGCGTGGGACTTGTTGTATTAGTCCATCTATACTGACCTCCATCAGGTTGCAAACTGAATATATTTTTTTCTGCATCTACCTCTGAAAAAATATTGGGCTTCTAGCTGTATGTGGGTCTTGTTCTATTAATCCATCTATACTGACCTCCATCAGGTTGCAAACTGAATATAATTTTTTTCTGCATCTAGCTCTGAAAAAATATTTGGCCTTCTAGCAGTGTGTCGGACTTTCTCTATTAGTCCATCTATACTGACCTCCATCAGGTTGTAAATTAAAAATAATTTTTATCTGCATCTACAGTACCTCTGAAAAAATATTTGGGCTTCTAGCTGTGTGTGGGACTTGTTGTATTAGTCCATCTATACTGACCTCCATCAGGTTGCAAATTAAAAATAATTTTTATCTGCATCTACAGTACCTCTGAAAAAATATTTGGGCTTCTTGCTGTGTGTGGGACTTGTTGTATTAGTCCATCTATACTGACCTCCATCAGGTTGCAAACTGAATATATTTTTTTCTGCATCTACCTCTGAAAAAATATTGGGCTTCTAGCTGTGTGTGGGTCTTGTTCTATTAATCCATCTAAACAGACCTCCATCAGGTTGCAAACTGAATATAATTTTTTTCTGCATCTACCTCTGAAAAAATATTTGGCCTTGTAGCAGTGTGTCGGACTTTCTCTATTAGTCCATCTATACTGACCTCCATCAGGTTGCAAACTGAATATATTTTTTTCTGCATCTAACCCAGCGAATAGTTTTGGCCTAATACCACAGTTTGGCCACTCAGCTCTGCTCGGTTACCATCCATTGTTTTTTTGTGCAAACAACTCCAGAGTTGTGAATTAGTTAACCACCAAAATGAGTGGAAAAAGGCCTGCTGCTGGTGGAAAGGGGAATAGGCGTGTTGGGAAGGGGAAAAAAGGTTGTGTCCGTGGGGTAGGTGTTAAAGCAACAGTAATATCTGCAGAAGAAAGACCATCTTCCAGCCAAACTAAAATGTCTACTTCTTTTAGCGGACAATGTGATAAGATCCCTTTCTTACGGCCACGCCAATCGCTACAAATTCCAGATGAGGCACAAAAACAGCAGGTGCTTCAACGGATATCAAGTGCTCCTTTAAGTGGGCTCTCCTCCACATCAACTTCAACATCACAAATACTCCAGTCCTCAAAGGTGTCACCCAAATCGCACTTGCTTCCTCACAGCTCCCAAATCTCCAGCTGCCCGTCTGAGTATGAGGTAGAACAGATGGTTGAGTCTGCAGAGCTGTTTACTCATACTATAGCCTGGGAATCAGAGGTCGACTCCAGCGCTTCTGTGAATCCAGACGAGGAAATGATCTGCACTGATGCCCAGAATCTTTATGAGTCGGATCCAGGACCAGACGCAGAAGGTTCTGACCATAATGTAGACCCTCATTCCCAAACTGTAACTCCTGTTGGTGGAGACAATGAGGAAGACGATGATAAGACTCAAATACCTGATTGGAGCGACAACTTTAGTTTTTTGTCAGGGCAGGAACAGGTTGGCTCTGAGGACGACGGGTGTGATAACTCACAGGGTGATGATGATGAGGTTGGAGATCCCACTTACTGTCAACCCACAGTCAGCCAAGAGATGAGGTCAGCAGAGGAGGTGGAGGAAGATGCTAGTGACGACGAGGTCAGGTTGCGCCTTCCTGGACAGAGACGTAGTACTGGAAGCACGTCAACAACTGCATCCTCAAACACAACTCTGCCTCTCACCACAAGTCGTGGTGGCTCTTCAGGTCGCATGGGTGCTAAGCCTTGCATAGCCTGGGCATTTTTTCAGATCGATAAAGATGACCCAACTCGTGTTATCTGTAACATTTGTCAGCAAAAGCTAAGTAGAGGCCAAAAAATACATAGTTTGAGTACTTCATGCATGAACCGGCACATGGACATGAAGCATAAGTTGCAGTGGGAAGCTCAGTGTGCTACAATGCGGCCTAGCTGGCCGGGCCAACCACCGTCTGCCATATCTTGTGCATCCGCGGCCTCTTCATCCTCTGTGACTGGGGGGACAGCAGTCACACCTGTTTTGGGGCGCAGACCTGCCACCTCTTTACCCGCAACAGCCAGCGTGATTGGCAGGTCATCATTTTCTTTGGAGGTGGTAACAGCAGCTGGTGTTGAGCGCTGTCCGACATCGATAGCACCACCTTTGGATCAAGGCAACCTAACATGTCCGCCTGCATCTTCCTCACAGACCGGCAGTTTGCCGGGGACACCCTTATCAACCCCATCTAAGCACAATAGCCAGCCCTCGGTCCCTCAGATGTGGACAAGTAAAAGACCATTTCCTCCTAGCCATGAGAAAGCTAAGAGGTTGAATTTCACTATCTGCAAGCTCTTGGCTACAGAAATGCTGCCTTTCCGCCTGGTGGACACAGAGGATTTTCGAGACCTTATGTCCGTCGCAGTGCCCCAGTACCAGATGCCCAGTCGGCACTACTTCTCAAAGAAAGGTGTGCCTGCACTCCACCAGCATGTCGCACACAACATCACCGCTTCTTTGAGAAACTCTGTGAGTGACAGGGTGCATTTCACCACAGACACTTGGACGAGTAGGCATGGACAGGGGCGTTACATGTCGCTGACTGGGCACTGGGTAACTATGGTGACAGCAGGACAAGGGGCTGCTGTCCAAGTCTTGCCGTCCCCACGAGTTGTGCGTCAATCCTCTTTATGTCAAAGTTCCTCCACTGCTTCTGCCTCCTCAACCTCCTCTCGGTCTTCCACCTGCACCCAAAGCCTGTCTGGTCATGCCACAAGCTTTCTAACTGCGCAGAAGGGATCCTGCACACCTCCTTACTATGCTGGCAGTAGGGCTCAACGTCATCAGGCGGTTTTTACATTGAAATGTCTGGGAAATGTGAGTCACACAGCTGAGGAGTTGTGGTCAGCTCTGGAGAACCAATTTCATGAATGGTTGTCTCCACTGGACCTGAAACCAGGGAAGGCCATGTGCGACAATGCTGCAAACCTGGGTGCGGCCCTTCGCCGGGGCAATGTCACACACGTGCCTTGTATGGCTCACGTGTTGAACCTGGTTGTCCAGCAATTTTTAGCCCACTATCCCAGACTAGATGGCCTTCTGCAGAGGGCACGGTCGCTGTGTGCTCACTTCCGCCGTTCGCATCCCGCAGCTCAGCGACTTACATCTCTACAGAAGTCGTTGGGCCTGCCACTTCACCGGCTAAAATGCGATGTGCCTACCCGGTGGAATTCAACTCTGCACATGTTGCAGCGACTGTGGCAGCACCGACAAGCCCTGGTGCAATACGTTCTGACGTATAGCCTGGGCCAACGAGATTCAGAGGTGGGGCAAATCACGCTGGAGGAGTGGTCTCAGATCAGGGACCTATGCACCCTTCTGCACAGTTTTGAAATGGCGACGAAGATGTTTAGTGCTGACGATGCCATTATCAGCATGACTATTCCGGTGATTTTCATGCTGGAGCACATGTTAAACAGAATTCGGAGTCAGGTGGTGGCACAAGAGGAGGTGGAGGAAGTAGAGGAGGAGGAGTTGTATGCGGAAGGGCTAACATCTGCAAGGTCCAGACGGTCGGCAGCACCAAGGCAGCAGGCATGTGAGGGTGGGGGAGATGGTTTTACCAGGGCGCATGGTAGCAGCCAAACTAGTGAGGAAGGTGCAGGAGCCCAGGAAGAAGTGGAGGACGAACTGATGGAAGACTCATCAGATGAGGGAGACCTTGATCACATTTCTGTTGTGCGAGGTTGGGGGGAGAGGACAGAGGAAGGAAGCATGATTGTTACCTCGCCACCAACACAACAGGGACTTGGTGCTCCTGGATGCGCAACACACATGAGTGCCTTCTTGCTGCACTACCTGCAACATGACCCTCGAATTGTGAGAATTAGAAATAATCCTGACTACTGGGTTGCCACACTGTTAGATCCCCGGTACAAAAGTAAATTTGCAGAAATTATTCCTGCCATAGAAAGGGATGCACGCATGCAGGAGTATCAGCAGAGACTGTTGCAGAATCTTACATGTGCTTTTCCACAAAATACCAGTGGTGCACGTAGTGAATCTCACAGTTCCAACTTGCAACCGTGGGACCGTCAAGTGTTCAGCACTCAAACCGTAACAGAACCACAGTATCTGGTGGTAACATCAATTTTGCGGAATCATTTCACCACTTTTTTAGCCCATCCTTTGCAAGGCCACAGGAGACAAGAAGTCTGACACATAGTCAACGCCTAGAATCATAGAATCATAGAATGGTAGAGTTGGAAGGGACCTCCTGGGTCATCTGGTCCAACCCCCTGCTCAAAGCAGGATTCACTAGATCATCTCAGACAGATGTCTGTCCAGCCTCTGTTTGAAGACGTCCATTGAAGGGGAACTCACCACCTCTCGTGGCAGCCTGTTCCACTCATTAATAGAGATGAGCGTTGTTCTACTCGAACTGTTCGCCAATCTCAAATTCGAGCTGTTTTGGGCGGTGTTCGAGCCGGTCGGCGAACACGAACAATTTGAGAAAAATTCGGCTGTTCGAGGTTATGTTCGATAACTGTTCGTGCACCAAAATCATAACTGGATTTTTTCTCAGTAATGATGAAAATTAATGTTAATACGCAGTTTGAGTGTACAGCGGGGCGGGGGGAGGGGCAGGGGATGGATCTCTGCAGGAACAATGAAGATCTCCATTTTTTTTTCTCTTTCCCGCATTTGCAGTGGGGAGGTGCAATCTGTCAGCCTATCAGCAGCGCACACACGGAGCGAAGTGCTTTTTTTCACACAAGCAAGGGCATGTGTGATTGGCAGTGTATGTCACATGTCCTTGCCCTATAAGACCAAGCCATTTTCCCCGTCGCCACCATTTTCTCACTGCTGCAGCTGCGTGTTAGACGGCACCGCTGTTGCTGTGTGCGCTATACCTTGTTAATTTCAAGCCAATTTTCGCACAAATATACAGATAGCTTGGGAGTAGGGAATAGTTGTGATTGCAGTCCTTTTAAGGACTAGGTTACAGCATTTCCTACAACTTTTATCAGGCAGGTCTGTGCTCTTAAATAGATAGATTGTGGGAGTAAAGACTAATTGTAATTGGAGTCCTTTTCAGGACTAGGTTACATCAGTTCCTATCAGTTTTTGCCAGGCAGGTCTGTGCCAGTGCTGTTCAAGTTTTTTTCACAGCATTTGGCTGAATCTAGCAAAGCTAATCCTTTTTGGCCTATTGCAGAGTGTGTTAGTCAGTGGAGTAGCCTATCTGTGTTGCAAGATATACCACCTGTGTATAGAATACCAATTTTTTTACTGCACCTAGTGAAGTAAAATCTTTTGGGCATAGCATCATTCTATTAGTCCATCTATACTGACCTCCATCAGGTTGCAAACTGAATATAATTTTTTTCTGCATCTAGCTCTGAAAAAATATTTGGGCTTCTAGCAGTGTGTGGGACTTGGTCTATTAGTCCATCTATACTGACCTCCATCAGGTTGCAAATTAAAAATAATTTTTTTCTGCATCTAGCTCTGAAAAAATATTTGGGCTTCTAGCAGTGTGTGGGACTTGGTCTATTAGTCCATCTATACTGACCTCCATCAGGTTGCAAATTGAATAAAAAAATTTTCTGCATCTAGCTCTGAAAAAATATTTGGGCTTCTAGCGGTGTGTGGGACTTGGTCTATTAGTCCATCTATACTGACCTCCATCAGGTTGCAAATTAAAAATAATTTTTTTCTGCATCTAACCCAGCCAATAGTTTTGGCCTAATACCACAGTTTGGCCACTCAGCTCTGCTCGGTTACCATCCATTGTTTTTTTGTGCAAACAACTCCAGAGTTGTGAATTAGTTAACCACCAAAATGAGTGGAAAAAGGCCTGCTGCTGGTGGAAAGGGGAATAGGCGTGTTGGGAAGGGGAAAAAAGGTTGTGTCCGTGGGGTAGGTGCAGAAGAAAGACCATCTTCCAGCCAAACTAAAATGTCTACTTCTTTTAGTGGACAATGTGATAAGATCCCTTTCTTACGGCCACGCCAATCGCTACAAATTCCAGATGAGGCACAAAAACAGCAGGTGCTTCAACGGATATCAAGTGCTCCTTTAAGTGGGCTCTCCTCCACATCAACTTCAACATCACAAATACTCCAGTCCTCAAAGGTGTCACCCAAATCGCACTTGCTTCCTCACAGCTCCCAAATCTCCAGCTGCCCGTCTGAGTATGAGGTAGAACAGATGGTTGAGTCTGCAGAGCTGTTTACTCATACTATAGCCTGGGAATCAGAGGTCGACTCCAGCGCTTCTGTGAATCCAGACGAGGAAATGATCTGCACTGATGCCCAGAATCTTTATGAGTCGGATCCAGGACCAGACGCAGAAGGTTCTGACCATAATGTAGACCCTCATTCCCAAACTGTAACTCCTGTTGGTGGAGACAATGAGGAAGACGATGATAAGACTCAAATACCTGATTGGAGCGACAACTTTAGTTTTTTGTCAGGGCAGGAACAGGTTGGCTCTGAGGACGACGGGTGTGATAACGCACAGGGTGATGATGATGAGGTCGGAGATCCCACTTACTGTCAACCCACAGTCAGCCAAGAGATGAGGTCAGCAGAGGAGGTGGAGGAAGATGCTAGTGACGACGAGGTCAGGTTGCGCCTTCCTGGACAGAGACGTAGTACTGGAAGCACGTCAACAACTGCATCCTCAAACACAACTCTGCCTCTCACCACAAGTCGTGGTGGCTCTTCAGGTCGCATGGGTGCTAAGCCTTGCATAGCCTGGGCATTTTTTCAGATCGATAAATATGACCCAACTCGTGTTATCTGTAACATTTGTCAGCAAAAGCTAAGTAGAGGCCAAAAAATACATAGTTTGAGTACTTCATGCATGAACCGGCACATGGGGATGAAGCATAAGTTGCAGTGGGAAGCTCAGTGTGCTACAATGCGGTCTAGCCGGCCGGGCCAACCACCGTCTGCCATATCTTGTGCATCCGCGGCCTCTTCATCCTCTGTGACTGGGGGGACAGCAGTCACACCTGTTTTGGGGCGCAGACCTGCCACCTCTTTACCCGCAACAGCCAGCGTGATTGGCAGGTCATCATTTTCTTTGGAGGTGGTAACACCAGCTGGTCTTGAGCGCTGTCCGACATCGATAGCACCACCTTTGGATCAAGGCAACCTAACATGTCCGCCTGCATCTTCCTCACAGACCGGCAGTTTGCCGGGGACACCCTTATCAACCCTGTCTAAGCACAATAGCCAGCCCTCGGTCCCTCAGATGTGGACAAGTAAAAGACCATTTCCTCCTAGCCATGAGAAAGCTAAGAGGTTGAATTTCACCATCTGCAAGCTCTTGGCTACAGAAATGCTGCCTTTCCGCCTGGTGGACACAGAGGATTTTCGAGACCTTATGTCCGTCGCAGTGCCCCAGTACCAGATGCCCAGTCGGCACTACTTCTCAAAGAAAGGTGTGCCTGCGCTCCACCAGCATGTCGCACACAACATCACCGCTTCTTTGAGAAACTCTGTGTGTGACAGGGTGCATTTCACCACAGACACTTGGACGAGTAGGCATGGACAGGGGCGTTACATGTCGCTGACTGGGCACTGGGTAACTATGGTGACAGCAGGACAAGGGGCTGCTGTCCAAGTCTTGCCGTCTCCACGAGTTGTGCGTCAATCCTCTTTATGTCATTTTTCCTCCACTGCTTCTGCCTCCTCAACCTCCTCTCGGTCTTCCACCTGCACCCAAAGCCTGTCTGGTCATGCCACAAGCTTTCTAACTGCGCAGAAGGGATCCTGCACACCTCCTTACTATGCTGGCAGTAGGGCTCAACGTCATCAGGCGGTTTTTACATTGAAATGTCTGGGAAATGTGAGTCACACAGCTGAGGAGTTGTGGTCAGCTCTGGAGAACCAATTTCATGAATGGTTGTCTCCACTGGACCTGAAACCAGGGAAGGCCGTGTGCGACAATGCTGCAAACCTGGGTGCGGCCCTTCGCCGGGGCAATGTCACACATGTGCCTTGTATGGCTCACGTGTTGAACCTGGTTGTCCAGCAATTTTTAGCCCACTATCCCAGACTAGATGGCCTTCTGCAGAGGGCACGGTCGCTGTGTGCTCACTTCCGCCGTTCGCATCCCGCAGCTCAGCGACTTACATCTCTACAGAAGTCGTTGGGCCTGCCACTTCACCGGCTAAAATGCGATGTGCCTACCCGGTGGAATTCAACTCTGCACATGTTGCAGCGACTGTGGCAGCACCGACAAGCCCTGGTGCAATACGTTCTGACGTATAGCCTGGGCCAACGAGATTCAGAGGTGGGGCAAATCACGCTGGAGGAGTGGTCTCAGATCAGGGACCTATGCACCCTTCTGCACAGTTTTGAAATGGCGACGAAGATGTTTAGTGCTGACGATGCCATTATCAGCATGACTATTCCGGTGATTTACATGCTGGAGCACATGTTAAACAGAATTCGGAGTCAGGTGGTGGCACAAGAGGAGGTGGAGGAAGTAGAGGAGGAGGAGTTGTATGCGGAAGGGCTAACATCTGCAAGGTCCAGACGGTCGGCAGCACCAAGGCGGCAGGCATGTGAGGGTGGGGGAGATGGTTTTACCAGGGCGCATGGTAGCAGCCAAACTAGTGAGGAAGGTGCAGGAGCCCAGGAAGAAGTGGAGGACGAACTGATGGAAGACTCATCAGATGAGGGAGACCTTGATCACATTTCTGTTGTGCGAGGTTGGGGGGAGAGGACAGAGGAAGGAAGCATGATTGTTACCTCGCCACCAACACAACAGGGACTTGGTGCTCCTGGATGCGCAACACACATGAGTGCCTTCTTGCTGCACTACCTGCAACATGACCCTCGAATTGTGAGAATTAGAAATAATCCTGACTACTGGGTTGCCACACTGTTAGATCCCCGGTACAAAAGTAAATTTGCAGAAATTATTCCTGCCATAGAAAGGGATGCACGCATGCAGGAGTATCAGCAGAGACTGTTGCAGAATCTTACATGTGCTTTTCCACAAAATACCAGTGGTGCACGTAGTGAATCTCACAGTTCCAACTTGCAACCGTGGGACCGTCAAGTGTTCAGTACTCAAACCGTAACAGAACCACAGTATCTGGTGGTAACATCAATTTTGCGGAATCATTTCACCACTTTTTTAGCCCATCCTTTGCAAGGCCACAGGAGACAAGAAGTCTGACACATAGTCAACGCCTAGAATCATAGAATCATAGAATGGTAGAGTTGGAAGGGACCTCCTGGGTCATCTGGTCCAACCCCCTGCTCAAAGCAGGATTCACTAGATCATCTCAGACAGATGTCTGTCCAGCCTCTGTTTGAAGACGTCCATTGAAGGGGAACTCACCACCTCTCGTGGCAGCCTGTTCCACTCATTAATCACCCTAACTGTCAAAAAGTTTTTTCTATTATCTAATCTGTGTCTCCTCCCATTTAGTTTCATCCCATTGCTTCTAGTCTTTCCTTGTGCAAATGAGAATAAAGATGATCCTTCTACAATGTGGCAGCCCTTGACATATTTGTAGACAGCTATTAAGTCTCCTCTCAGTCTTCTTTTTTGTAAGCTAAACATTCCCAAATCCTGCAACCGTTCCTCATAGGACATGGTTTGCAGACCAGTCACCATTCTGGTCGCTCTTCTCTGAACTTGCTCCAGTTTGTCTATGTCTTTTTTAAAATGTGGTGCCCAAAACTGTACACAGTATTCCAGATGAGGTCTGACCAAAGAGGAGTAAAGACCGATAATGACTTCACGTGATCTAGACTGTATGCTTCTGTTAATACATCCCAGAATTGTATTTGCCTTTTTTGCTGCTGCATCACACTGTTGACTCATGTTCAGTCTATGATCTATTAGTATACCTAAGTCTTTTTCACATGTACTGTTGCTTAGCTCTATTCCTCCCATTCTGTATATGCTTTTTTCATTTTTATTGCCCAGATGTAGTACTTTGCATTTTTCCCTGTTAAAAACCATTCTGTTGGTTGCTGCCCACTGCTCCAGTTTATTTAGGTCTTTTTGAATCCTCTCTCTCTCTTCTCTAGTATTAGCTATCCCTCCTAGCTTTGTGTCATCAGCAAATTTAATCAGTTTACCCTCAATTCCTTCATCTAAATCATTGATAAAGATGTTGAACAATACAGGTCCCAGGACGGAGCCCTGTGGTACCCCACTTGAGACATTCATCCAGCTGGATGTGAAGCCATTTACAACCACCCTTTGAGTCCGATCACTAAGCCAGTTATGAATCCACCTAACAGTTGCCTGGTCCATTGCATACTTGGTCATTTTTTCAATAAGGATGGTGTGAGATACTTTGTCAAATGCTTTGCTGAAGTCAAGATATACTATATCTACAGCATTTCCCTGATCCACCCAGTCAGTGATTCTGTCATAGAAGGAAATTAAGTTAGTCTGACATGACTTGTTAGTTACAAACCCATGCTGACTCTGGTTAATCACTTCATTCTTATCCATGTACTTACATACATGTTGTTTAATAATTTGTTCAAAGATCTTTCCTGGTATAGAAGTCAGACTCACCGGCCTATAGTTCCCTGGGTCCACCTTCTTCCCCTTTTTGAAGATAGGAACAACATTTGCTCTTCTCCAGTCTTCTGGGACTTCTCCTGTTCTCCAAGAATTTTCAAAGATTATGGAGAGTGGTTCTAAAATTTCTTCTATGATCTCCTTCAGTACTCTGGGGTGTAATTCATCTGGACCTGGAGACTTGAACTCATTTATGTTAGCTAAATATTCCCTCACAATCTTTCTGTTTACAGATAACTTGGATTCCTCTATTCCTTTAAAAGGACAGTGAAGATCAGTTGATGTTACATTTTCTTTCTGAGAGAAAACAGATGCAAAATAGGAATTAAAAAGTTCGGCCTTCTCAACATCCTCTCTTACCATTTCTCCATTTTCATCCTGTAAAAATCCTATAGCATCTTTGACTTTTCTTTTACTTTTGACATGCCCCCAAAATCCTTTTTTATTGCTTTTGACATCTCTTGCAAGACGATGGTACAGGAGTATCTCCAAGTAAACATTGAAGCCACGACTGTGTCACTGGACCCTTGCTCTTTTTGGGCTTCCAATCTGGATAAATGGCCGGAGCTAGCCACTTACGCCTTGGAGATCTTGTCATGCCCCGCAGCCAGCGTTCTGTCTGAACGTGTGTTCAGCGCTGCTGGTGGTGTGCTGACAGATAAGCGCACGCGGCTCTCCACTGATAATGTAGACAGACTCACGTTCATAAAGATGAACAAATCATGGATCCGAAACGACTTTTCTACCCCTGTGTCATCCTGGGGAGAGTAAAAGCTTGATGATTGTTTAAAATCACCCTACCAACCGTTTTAAGCTTTCATATTACTAATCATGTTTATCTGTATCTTGACTGGAAAATAATTTGGGCTTTGTAGCAGTGTGCAGCACTGATCCTATTAGGCCATCTATAATAAGCTCCACCAGATTTAAAATTAAAAATAATTTTTAGCTGCATCTAGCCCGGAAAATAATTTTGGGGCTCCGAGATGCGCAAGACACATAAGTGCCTTCTTGCTGCACTACCTGCAGCATGACCCTCATATTGTCAGAATTCGAAGTAATCATGACTACTGGGTTGCCACACTCTTAGATCCCCCAAACTTTTCGATCAACCTTTTCATTTTAATAAAGACCAAAAAAATGGTCATTTTTGAAATTATAAGCATTAGCAGGTTGTTAGAAACTGAAATCAAACAGTTTTCAACTCAAAACTTTATTCTAGGTGATGTTACATTTTCACATAGGACCCCTTGTTCGAAAGGAGCTTCTGAACTCTCTCGTCCATTGAATTTGTCAGGTTTTGGATGGTTTCTGCTTCAATTGTTTTGCATGAGGACAGAATACCCTCCCAGAGCTGTTACTTAGATGTGAACTGCCTCCCGCCATCATAGACACTCCTTTTAATGATGCTCCAAAGGTTCTGAATGGGGTAGAGGTCAGGGGAGCATGGGGGTCACACCATAAGTTTGTCCCCTTTTATGCCCATATCAGCCAGAGATGCAGATGTTTTATGTGCAGCATGAGATGGTGCATTATCATGCAGAAAAATGATCTTGCTGTGAAATACACGGTTCTTCTTCTTGAACCATGGCAGGAAGTGCTGTTTGAGAAAATCCACATACATTATGGAGTTCATCTTTAGCGCCTTCAGGGATCCTAAAGGGGCCGACAATCTCTCTCCCCATGATTCCAGCCCAAAACATTACTCCACCTCCTCCTTGTTGGCGCTGTAGCCGTGTTTGCATGGGGTGTCCATCAACCAGCCATCCTCCACTCCATCCATCTGGACCATCGAGCGCTGCACGGCACTCATCCGTGAACAAAACAGTTTTGAAATCAGTCTTCATGTAATGTTTGGCCCACTGGAGCCGTTTCTGCTTGTGTGAAGTGGATAGAGGAGGTCGACAGGATGGCGTATGCACAGCTGCAAACCTCTGAAGGACCCTGCATCTTGTTGTTCGGGGGACGTTGGAGGCACAAGCAGCTTCAAAAACTTGTCTGCTGCTATGACAAGGCTTTTTTGCCGCTGCTCTTTCAACCTGACGTAATTGCCTGTAGGAAAGAGTCCTCAATTTGCCCTTATCAGCACGCACACGTGTGTACTGTGAATCAGCTACATACTTCTTGATTGCCAAGACACTTCATCCTGATCATCGCACAATGTTGATTGTAGTCATGCCTTGACCTAAACACTCCACAATTTGTTGCTTCTCAGCAGCCGACACATCCTTTTTCTTTCCCATTTTGGCAGAAAATGTAGGCTGCTGAATAATGTGAGAGAGCCTTCTTAAGTAGTCTTGCCTTTCATTGGACACACCTGCCAAACTAATTAGCACTGGTGTCTGCAATTGCTTACAGTGATATAAAGAGCCCTGACACACATCACCATCAATGAGTTTAACTGACAAACAAACAAATTCTTCCCTTATCACTCCTAAACACTTTTTGCATAATAATTTGGAACACAGTGTACATGTGCTTTTCCACAAAACACCAGTGGTTCACGTAGTGAATCTTACAGTTCTAACTTGCCAACCGTGGTCTGTATGGAGTTGTTCAATAAAGGGCCCAAAATTAAGATAACATAGATGGGAGAGGTCTCTATGAATAGGAATTCCTCAGTATTTGATACCCTGTGAGGGCCAGGCAAAGGGAAAGTTGGACTGGATGGAATCCTATATGGATTTGGGGAGGGAGACATCGAGGGCCTCAGACTTCGCTGCATTGATTTTAAAATTTGACCATGTAACAAAGTGATCTATTTCAGCCATAACAGCATGGATGGATATATGTGATTGAGTGATATATACTAGGACATTATCAGCAAATAGAGAGCACTTGTACTCGGTGCCTCCCACCTCAATCCACCTAATATTGGGGTTATGGCGAATTGATGAGAGCAGGTGCTCCGTCACTAGGATGTATAAGAGAGGGGACAGAGAACATCCCTGCCTTGTCCCATTGGTGATTGTGAAAGGTGATGAAAATGTTCTGATGCGCCCCCTGGGCCTTGGGACACCCGGAGCCGGACCCTTTTTGGTGGATGCTGGTGGTTGTAGTCTTCGTGGCGGCAACCCGGTTCCGTGGCTCAGGGCGGTCAAACCAGTGGCGGAACTATTTATGTGGTGTGATATCTCACTCTCAGGTAAGGATGTAGTGTGTATCAGGACTAGAGATGAGCGTTGGTCTACTCGACCTGTTCGCCAATCTCAAATTCGAGCTGTTTTGGGCGGTGTTCGAGCCGTTCGGCGAACACGAACAATTTGATAAAAATTCGGCTGTTCGAGGTTATGTTCGATAACTGTTCGTGCACCAAAATCATAACTGGATTTTTTCTCAGTAATGATGAAAATTAATGTTAATACGCAGTTTGAGTGTACAGCGGGGTGGGGGGAGGGGCAGGGGATGGATCTCTGCAGGAACAATGAAGATCTCCATTTTTTTTTCTCTTTCCCGCATTTGCAGTGGGGAGGTGCAATCTGTCAGTCTATCAGCAGCGCACACACGGAGCGAAGTGCTTTTTTTCACACAAGCAAGGGCATGTGTCATTGGCAGTGTATGTCACATGTCCTTGCCCTATAAGACCAAGCCATTTTCCCCGTCGCCACCATTTTCTCACTGCTGCAGCTGCGTGTTAGACGGCACCGCTGTTGCTGTGTGCGCTATACCTTGTTAATTTCAAGCCAATTTTCTCACAAATATACAGATAGCTTGGGAGTAGGGAATAGTTGTGATTGCAGTCCTTTTAAGGACTAGGTTACAGCATTTCCTACGACTTTTATCAGGGAGGTCTGTGCTCTTAAATAGATAGGTTGTGGGAGTAAAGACTAATTGTAATTGGAGTCCTTTTCAGGACTAGGTTACATCAGTTCCTATCAGTTTTTGCCAGGCAGGTCTGTGCCAGTGCTGTGCAAGTTTTTTTCACAGCATTTGGCTGAATCTAGCAAAGCTAATCCTTTTTGGCCTATTGCAGAGTGTGTTAGTCAGTCGAGTAGCCTATCTGTGCTGCAAGATATACCACCTGTGTATAGAATACCAATTTTTTTACTGCACCTAGTGAAGTAAAATCTTTTGGGCATAGCATCATTCTATTAGTCCATCTATACTGACCTCCATCAGGTTGCAAATTAAAACTAAATTTTATCTGCATCTACAGTACCTCTGAAAAAATATTTGGGCTTCTAGCTGTGTGTGGGACTTGTTGTATTAGTCCATCTATACTGACCTCCATCAGGTTGCAAACTGAATATATTTTTTTCTGCATCTACCTCTGAAAAAATATTTGGGCTTCTAGCTGTGTGTGGGTCTTGTTCTATTAATCCATCTATACTGACCTCCATCAGGTTGCAAACTGAATATAATTTTTTTCTGCATCTAGCTCTGAAAAAATATTTGGCCTTCTAGCAGTGTGTCGGACTTTCTCTATTAGTCCATCTATACTGACCTCCATCAGGTTGCAAATTAAAAATAATTTGTATCTGCATCTACAGTACCTCTGAAAAAATATTTGGGCTTCTAGCTGTGTGTGGGACTTGTTGTATTAGTCCATCTATACTGACCTCCATCAGGTTGCAAATTAAAAATAATTTTTATCTGCATCTACAGTACCTCTGAAAAAATATTTGGGCTTCTAGCTGTGTGTGGGACTTGTTGTATTAGTCCATCTATACTGACCTCCATCAGGTTGCAAACTGAATATATTTTTTTCTGCATCTACCTCTGAAAAAATATTTGGGCTTCTAGCTGTGTGTGGGACTTGTTGTATTAGTCCATCTATACTGACCTCCATCAGGTTGCAAATTAAAAATAATTTGTATCTGCATCTACAGTACCTCTGAAAAAAAAATTGGGCTTCTAGCTGTGTGTGGGACTTGTTGTATTAGACCATCTATACTGACCTCCATCAGGTTGTAAACTGAATATATTTTTTTCTGCATCTACCTCTGAAAAAATATTGGGCTTCTAGCTGTGTGTGGGTCTTGTTCTATTAATCCATCTATACTGACCTCCATCAGGTTGCAAACTGAATATAATTTTTTTCTGCATCTAGCTCTGAAAAAATATTTGGCCTTCTAGCAGTGTGTCGGACTTTCTCTATTAGTCCATCTATACTGACCTCCATCAGGTTGCAAATTAAAAATAATTTTTATCTGCATCTACAGTACCTCTGAAAAAATATTTGGGCTTCTAGCTGTGTGTGGGACTTGTTGTATTAGTCCATCTATACTGACCTCCATCAGGTTGCAAATTAAAAATAATTTGTATCTGCATCTACAGTACCTCTGAAAAAATATTTGGGCTTCTAGCTGTGTGTGGGACTTGTTGTATTAGTCCATCTATACTGACCTCCATCAGGTTGCAAACTGAATATATTTTTTTCTGCATCTACCTCTGAAAAAATATTTGGGCTTCTAGCTGTGTGTGGGACTTGTTGTATTAGTCCATCTATACTGACCTCCATCAGGTTGCAAATTAAAAATAATTTGTATCTGCATCTACAGTACCTCTGAAAAATATTTGGGCTTCTAGCTGTGTGTGGGACTTGTTGTATTAGTCCATCTATACTGACCTCCATCAGGTTGCAAATTAAAACTAATTTTTATCTGCATCTACAGTACCTCTGAAAAAATATTTGGGCTTCTAGCTGTGTGTGGGACTTGTTGTATTAGTCCATCTATACTGACCTCCATCAGGTTACAAACTGAATATATTTTTTTCTGCATCTACCTCTGAAAAAATATTGGGCTTCTAGCTGTGTGTGGGTCTTGTTCTATTAATCTATCTATACTGACCTCCATCAGGTTGCAAACTGAATATAATTTTTTTCTGCATCTAGCTCTGAAAAAATATTTGGCCTTCTAGCAGTGTGTCGGACTTTCTCTATTAGTCCATCTATACTGACCTCCATCAGGTTGTAAATTAAAAATAATTTTTATCTGCATCTACAGTACCTCTGAAAAAATATTTGGGCTTCTAGCTGTGTGTGGGACTTGTTGTATTAGTCCATCTATACTGACCTCCATCAGGTTGCAAATTAAAAATAATTTTTATCTGCATCTACAGTACCTCTGAAAAAATATTTGGGCTTCTTGCTGTGTGTGGGACTTGTTGTATTAGTCCATCTATACTGACCTCCATCAGGTTGCAAACTGAATATATTTTTTTCTGCATCTACCTCTGAAAAAATATTGGGCTTCTAGCTGTGTGTGGGACTTGTTGTATTAGTCCATCTATACTGACCTCCATCAGGTTGCAAACTGAATATATTTTTTTCTGCATCTACCTCTGAAAAAATATTGGGCTTCTAGCTGTGTGTGGGTCTTGTTCTATTAATCCATCTATACAGACCTCCATCAGGTTGCAAACTGAATATAATTTTTTTCTGCATCTACCTCTGAAAAAATATTTGGCCTTGTAGCAGTGTGTCGGACTTTCTCTATTAGTCCATCTATACTGACCTCCATCAGGTTGCAAATTAAAAATAATTTTTATCTGCATCTACAGTACCTCTGAAAAAATATTTGGGCTTCTAGCTGTGTGTGGGACTTGTTGTATTAGTCCATCTATACTGACCTCCATCAGGTTGCAAATTAAAAATAATTTTTATCTGCATCTACAGTACCTCTGAAAAAATATTTGGGCTTCTAGCTGTGTGTGGGACTTGATGTATTAGTCCATCGATACTGACCTCCATCAGGTTGCAAACTGAATATATTTTTTTCTGCATCTACCTCTGAAAAAATATTGGGCTTCTAGCTGTGTGTGGGACTTGTTGTATTAGTCCATCTATACTGACCTCCATCAGGTTGCAAACTGAATATATTTTTTTCTGCATCTACCTCTGAAAAAATATTGGGCTTCTAGCTGTGTGTGGGTCTTGTTCTATTAATCCATCTATACAGACCTCCATCAGGTTGCAAACTGAATATAATTTTTTTCTGCATCTACCTCTGAAAAAATATTTGGCCTTGTAGCAGTGTGTCGGACTTTCTCTATTAGTCCATCTATACTGACCTCCATCAGGTTGCAAATTAAAAATAATTTTTATCTGCATCTACAGTACCTCTGAAAAAATATTTGGGCTTCTAGCTGTGTGTGGGACCTGTGGTATTAGTCCATCTATACTGACCTCCATCAGGTTGCAAATTAAAAATAATTTTTATCTGCATCTACAGTACCTCTGAAAAAATATTTGGGCTTCTAGCTGTGTGTGGGACTTGTTGTATTAGTCCATCTATACTGACCTCCATCAGGTTGCAAACTGAATATATTTTTTTCTGCATCTACCTCTGAAAAAATATTGGGCTTCTAGCTGTGTGTGGGATTGTTGTATTAGTCCATCTATACTGACCTCCATCAGGTTGCAAACTGAATATATTTTTTTCTGCATCTACCTCTGAAAAAATATTGGGCTTCTAGCTGTGTGTGGGTCTTGTTCTATTAATCCATCTAAACAGACCTCCATCAGGTTGCAAACTGAATATAATTTTTTTCTGCATCTACCTCTGAAAAAATATTTGGCCTTGTAGCAGTGTGTCGGACTTTCTCTATTAGTCCATCTATACTGACCTCCATCAGGTTGCAAACTGAATATATTTTTTTCTGCATCTAACCCAGCGAATAGTTTTGGCCTAATACCACAGTTTGGCCACTCAGCTCTGCTCGGTTACCATCCATTGTTTTTTTGTGCAAACAACTCCAGAGTTTTGAATTAGTTAACCACCAAAATGAGTGGAAAAAGGCCTGCTGCTGGTGGAAAGGGGAATAGGCGTGTTGGGAAGGGGAAAAAAGGTTGTGTCCGTGGGGTAGGTGTTAAAGCAACAGTAATATCTGCAGAAGAAAGACCATCTTCCAGCCAAACTAAAATGTCTACTTCTTTTAGCGGACAATGTGATAAGATCCCTTTCTTACGGCCACGCCAATCGCTACAAATTCCAGATGAGGCACAAAAACAGCAGGTGCTTCAACGGATATCAAGTGCTCCTTTAAGTGGGCTCTCCTCCACATCAACTTCAACATCACAAATACTCCAGTCCTCAAAGGTGTCACCCAAATCGCACTTGCTTCCTCACAGCTCCCAAATCTCCAGCTGCCCGTCTGAGTATGAGGTAGAACAGATGGTTGAGTCTGCAGAGCTGTTTACTCATACTATAGCCTGGGAATCAGAGGTCGACTCCAGCGCTTCTGTGAATCCAGACGAGGAAATGATCTGCACTGATGCCCAGAATCTTTATGAGTCGGATCCAGGACCAGACGCAGAAGGTTCTGACCATAATGTAGACCCTCATTCCCAAACTGTAACTCCTGTTGGTGGAGACAATGAGGAAGACGATGATAAGACTCAAATACCTGATTCGAGCGACAACTTTAGTTTTTTGTCAGGGCAGGAACAGGTTGGCTCTGAGGACGACGGGTGTGATAACACACAGGGTGATGATGATGAGGTTGGAGATCCCACTTACTGTCAACCCACAGTCAGCCAAGAGATGAGGTCAGCAGAGGAGGTGGAGGAAGATGCTAGTGACGACGAGGTCAGGTTGCGCCTTCCTGGACAGAGACGTAGTACTGGAAGCACGTCAACAACTGCATCCTCAAACACAACTCTGCCTCTCACCACAAGTCGTGGTGGCTCTTCAGGTCGCATGGGTGCTAAGCCTTGCATAGCCTGGGCATTTTTTCAGATCGATAAAGATGACCCAACTCGTGTTATCTGTAACATTTGTCAGCAAAAGCTAAGTAGAGGCCAAACAATACATAGTTTGAGTACTTCATGCATGAACCGGCACATGGACATGAAGCATAAGTTGCAGTGGGAAGCTCAGTGTGCTACAATGCGGCCTAGCCGGCCGGGCCAACCACCGTCTGCCATATCTTGTGCATCCGCGGCCTCTTCATCCTCTGTGACTGGGGGGACAGCAGTCACACCTGTTTTGGGGCGCAGACCTGCCACCTCTTTACCCGCAACAGCCAGCGTGATTGGCAGGTCATCATTTTCTTTGGAGGTGGTAACAGCAGCTGGTGTTGAGCGCTGTCCGACATCGATAGCACCACCTTTGGATCAAGGCAACCTAACATGTCCGCCTGCATCTTCCTCACAGACCGGCAGTTTGCCGGGGACACCCTTATCAACCCCGTCTAAGCACAATAGCCAGCCCTCGGTCCCTCAGATGTGGACAAGTAAAATACCATTTCCTCCTAGCCATGAGAAAGCTAAGAGGTTGAATTTCACCATCTGCAAGCTCTTGGCTACAGAAATGCTGCCTTTCCGCCTGGTGGACACAGAGGATTTTCGAGACCTTATGTCCGTCGCAGTGCCCCAGTACCAGATGCCCAGTCGGCACTACTTCTCAAAGAAAGGTGTGCCTGCGCTCCACCAGCATGTCGCACACAACATCACCGCTTCTTTGAGAAACTCTGTGTGTGACAGGGTGCATTTCACCACAGACACTTGGACGAGTAGGCATGGACAGGGGCGTTACATGTCGCTGACTGGGCACTGGATAACTATGGTGACAGCAGGACAAGGGGCTGCTGTCCAAGTCTTGCCGTCCCCACGAGTTGTGCGTCAATCCTCTTTATCTCAAAGTTCCTCCACTGCTTCTGCCTCCTCAACCTCCTCTCGGTCTTCCACCTGCACCCAAAGCCTGTCTGGTCATGCCACAAGCTTTCTAACTGCGCAGAAGGGATCCTGCACACCTCCTTACTATGCTGGCAGTAGGGCTCAACGTCATCAGGCGGTTTTTACATTGAAATGTCTGGGAAATGTGAGTCACACAGCTGAGGAGTTGTGGTCAGCTCTGGAGAACCAATTTCATGAATGGTTGTCTCCACTGGACCTGAAACCAGGGAAGGCCGTGTGCGACAATGCTGCAAACCTGGGTGCGGCCCTTCGCCGGGTCAATGTCACACACGTGCCTTGTATGGCTCACGTGTTGAACCTGGTTGTCCAGCAATTTTTAGCCCACTATCCCAGACTAGATGGCCTTCTGCAGAGGGCACGGTCGCTGTGTGCTCACTTCCGCCGTTCGCATCCCGCAGCTCAGCGACTTACATCTCTACAGAAGTCGTTGGGCCTGCCACTTCACCGGCTAAAATGCGATGTGCCTACCCGGTGGAATTCAACTCTGCACATGTTGCAGCGACTGTGGCAGCACCGACAAGCCCTGGTGCAATACGTTCTGACGTATAGCCTGGGCCAACGAGATTCAGAGGTGGGGCAAATCACGCTGGAGGAGTGGTCTCAGATCAGGGACCTATGCACCCTTCTGCACAGTTTTGAAATGGCGACGAAGATGTTTAGTGCTGACGATGCCATTATCAGCATGACTATTCCGGTGATTTTCATGCTGGAGCACATGTTAAACAGAATTCGGAGTCAGGTGGTGGCACAAGAGGAGGTGGAGGAAGTAGAGGAGGAGGAGTTGTATGCGGAAGGGCTAACATCTGCAAGGTCCAGACGGTCGGCAGCACCAAGGCAGCAGGCATGTGAGGGTGGGGGAGATGGTTTTACCAGGGCGCATGGTAGCAGCCAAACTAGTGAGGAAGGTGCAGGAGCCCAGGAAGAAGTGGAGGACGAACTGATGGAAGACTCATCAGATGAGGGAGACCTTGATCACATTTCTGTTGTGCGAGGTTGGGGGGAGAGGACAGAGGAAGGAAGCATGATTGTTACCTCGCCACCAACACAACAGGGACTTGGTGCTCCTGGATGCGTAACACACATGAGTGCCTTCTTGCTGCACTACCTGCAACATGACCCTCGAATTGTGAGAATTAGAAATAATCCTGACTACTGGGTTGCCACACTGTTAGATCCCCGGTACAAAAGTAAATTTGCAGAAATTATTCCTGCCATAGAAAGGGATGCACGCATGCAGGAGTATCAGCAGAGACTGTTGCAGAATCTTACATGTGCTTTTCCACAAAATACCAGTGGTGCACGTAGTGAATCTCACAGTTCCAACTTGCAACCGTGGGACCGTCAAGTGTTCAGCACTCAAACCGTAACAGAACCACAGTATCTGGTGGTAACATCAATTTTGCGGAATCATTTCACCACTTTTTTAGCCCATCCTTTGCAAGGCCACAGGAGACAAGAAGTCTGACACATAGTCAACGCCTAGAATCATAGAATCATAGAATGGTAGAGTTGGAAGGGACCTCCTGGGTCATCTGGTCCAACCCCATGCTCAAAGCAGGATTCACTAGATCATCTCAGACAGATGTCTGTCCAGCCTCTGTTTGAAGACGTCCATTGAAGGGGAACTCACCACCTCTCGTGGCAGCCTGTTCCACTCATTAATCACCCTAACTGTCAAAAAGTTTTTTCTATTATCTAATCTGTGTCTCCTCCCATTTAGTTTCATCCCATTGCTTCTAGTCTTTCCTTGTGCAAATGAGAATAAAGATGATCCTTCTACAATGTGACAGCCCTTGACATATTTGTAGACAGCTATTAAGTCTCCTCTCAGTCTTCTTTTTTGTAAGCTAAACATTCCCAAATCCTGCAACCGTTCCTCATAGGACATGGTTTGCAGACCAGTCACCATTCTGGTCGCTCTTCTCTGAACTTGCTCCAGTTTGTCTATGTCTTTTTTAAAATGTGGTGCCCAAAACTGTACACAGTATTCCAGATGAGGTCTGACCAAAGAGGAGTAAAGACCGATAATGACTTCACGTGATCTAGACTGTATGCTTCTGTTAATACATCCCAGAATTGTATTTGCCTTTTTTGCTGCTGCATCACACTGTTGACTCATGTTCAGTCTATGATCTATTAGTATACCTAAGTCTTTTTCACATGTACTGTTGCTTAGCTCTATTCCTCCCATTCTGTATATGCTTTTTTCATTTTTATTGCCCAGATGTAGTACTTTGCATTTTTCCCTGTTAAAAACCATTCTGTTGGTTGCTGCCCACTGCTCCAGTTTATTTAGGTCTTTTTGAATCCTCTCTCTCTCTTCTCTAGTATTAGCTATCCCTCCTAGCTTTGTGTCATCAGCAAATTTAATCAGTTTACCCTCAATTCCTTCATCTAAATCATTGATAAAGATGTTGAACAATACAGGTCCCAGGACGGAGCCCTGTGGTACCCCACTTGAGACATTCATCCAGCTGGATGTGAAGCCATTTACAACCACCCTTTGAGTCCGATCACTAAGCCAGTTATGAATCCACCTAACAGTTGCCTGGTCCATTGCATACTTGGTCATTTTTTCAATAAGGATGGTGTGAGATACTTTGTCAAATGCTTTGCTGAAGTCAAGATATACTATATCTACAGCATTTCCCTGATCCACCCAGTCAGTGATTCTGTCATAGAAGGAAATTAAGTTAGTCTGACATGACTTGTTAGTTACAAACCCATGCTGACTCTGGTTAATCACTTCATTCTTATCCATGTACTTACATACATGTTGTTTAATAATTTGTTCAAAGATCTTTCCTGGTATAGAAGTCAGACTCACTGGCCTATAGTTCCCTGGGTCCACCTTCTTCCCCTTTTTGAAGATAGGAACAACATTTGCTCTTCTCCAGTCTTCTGGGACTTCTCCTGTTCTCCAAGAATTTTCAAAGATTATGGAGAGTGGTTCTAAAATTTCTTCTATGATCTCCTTCAGTACTCTGGGGTGTAATTCATCTGGACCTGGAGACTTGAACTCATTTATGTTAGCTAAATATTCCCTCACAATCTTTCTGTTTACAGATAACTTGGATTCCTCTATTCCTTTAAAAGGACAGTGAAGATCAGTTGATGTTACATTTTCTTTCTGAGAGAAAACAGATGCAAAATAGGAATTAAAAAGTTCGGCCTTCTCAACATCCTCTCTTACCATTTCTCCATTTTCATCCTGTAAAAATCCTATAGCATCTTTGACTTTTCTTTTACTTTTGACATGCCCCCAAAATCCTTTTTTATTGCTTTTGACATCTCTTGCAAGACGATGGTACAGGAGTATCTCCAAGTAAACATTGAAGCCACGACTGTGTCACTGGACCCTTGCTCTTTTTGGGCTTCCAATCTGGATAAATGGCCGGAGCTAGCCACTTACGCCTTGGAGATCTTGTCATGCCCCGCAGCCAGCGTTCTGTCTGAACGTGTGTTCAGCGCTGCTGGTGGTGTGCTGACAGATAAGCGCACGCGGCTCTCCACTGATAATGTAGACAGACTCACGTTCATAAAGATGAACAAATCATGGATCCGAAACGACTTTTCTACCCCTGTGTCATCCTGGGGAGAGTAAAAGCTTGATGATTGTTTAAAATCACCCTACCAACCGTTTTAAGCTTTCATATTACTAATCATGTTTATCTGTATCTTGACTGGAAAATAATTTGGGCTTTGTAGCAGTGTGCAGCACTGATCCTATTAGGCCATCTATAATAAGCTCCACCAGATTTAAAATTAAAAATAATTTTTAGCTGCATCTAGCCCGGAAAATAATTTTGGGGCTCCGAGATGCGCAAGACACATAAGTGCCTTCTTGCTGCACTACCTGCAGCATGACCCTCATATTGTCAGAATTCGAAGTAATCATGACTACTGGGTTGCCACACTCTTAGATCCCCCAAACTTTTCGATCAACCTTTTCATTTTAATAAAGACCAAAAAAATGGTCATTTTTGAAATTATAAGCATTAGCAGGTTGTTAGAAACTGAAATCAAACAGTTTTCAACTCAAAACTTTATTCTAGGTGATGTTACATTTTCACATAGGACCCCTTGTTCGAAAGGAGCTTCTGAACTCTCTCGTCCATTGAATTTGTCAGGTTTTGGATGGTTTCTGCTTCAATTGTTTTGCATGAGGACAGAATACCCTCCCAGAGCTGTTACTTAGATGTGAACTGCCTCCCGCCATCATAGACACTCCTTTTAATGATGCTCCAAAGGTTCTGAATGGGGTAGAGGTCAGGGGAGCATGGGGGTCACACCATAAGTTTGTCCCCTTTTATGCCCATATCAGCCAGAGATGCAGATGTTTTATGTGCAGCATGAGATGGTGCATTATCATGCAGAAAAATGATCTTGCTGTGAAATACACGGTTCTTCTTCTTGAACCATGGCAGGAAGTGCTGTTTGAGAAAATCCACATACATTATGGAGTTCATCTTTAGCGCCTTCAGGGATCCTAAAGGGGCCGACAATCTCTCTCCCCATGATTCCAGCCCAAAACATTACTCCACCTCCTCCTTGTTGGCGCTGTAGCCGTGTTTGCGTGGGGTGTCCATCAACCAGCCATCCTCCACTCCATCCATCTGGACCATCGAGCGCTGCACGGCACTCATCCGTGAACAAAACAGTTTTGAAATCAGTCTTCATGTAATGTTTGGCCCACTGGAGCCGTTTCTGCTTGTGTGAAGTGGATAGAGGAGGTCGACAGGATGGCGTATGCACAGCTGCAAACCTCTGAAGGACCCTGCATCTTGTTGTTCGGGGGACGATGGAGGCACAAGCAGCTTCAAAAACTTGTCTGCTGCTATGACAAGGCTTTTTTGCCGCTGCTCTTTCAACCTGACGTAATTGCCTGTAGGAAAGAGTCCTCAATTTGCCCTTATCAGCACGCACACGTGTGTACTGTGAATCAGCTACATACTTCTTGATTGCCAAGACACTTCATCCTGATCATCGCACAATGTTGATTGTAGTCATGCCTTGACCTAAACACTCCACAATTTGTTGCTTCTCAGCAGCCGACACATCCTTTTTCTTTCCCATTTTGGCAGAAAATGTAGGCTGCTGAATAATGTGAGAGAGCCTTCTTAAGTAGTCTTGCCTTTCATTGGACACACCTGCCAAACTAATTAGCACTGGTGTCTGCAATTGCTTACAGTGATATAAAGAGCCCTGACACACATCACCATCAATGAGTTTAACTGACAAACAAACAAATTCTTCCCTTATCACTCCTAAACACTTTTTGCATAATAATTTGGAACACAGTGTACATGTGCTTTTCCACAAAACACCAGTGGTTCACGTAGTGAATCTTACAGTTCTAACTTGCCAACCGTGGTCTGTATGGAGTTGTTCAATAAAGGGCCCAAAATTAAGATAACATAGATGGGAGAGGTCTCTATGAATAGGAATTCCTAAGTATTTGATACCCTGTGAGGGCCAGGCAAAGGGAAAGTTGGACTGGATGGAATCCTATATGGATTTGGGGAGGGAGACATCGAGGGCCTCAGACTTCGCTGCATTGATTTTAAAATTTGACCATGTAACAAAGTGATCTATTTCAGCCATAACAGCATGGATGGATATATGTGATTGAGTGATATATACTAGGACATCATCAGCAAATAGAGAGCACTTGTACTCGGTGCCTCCCACCTCAATCCACCTAATATTGGGGTTATGGCGAATTGATGAGAGCAGGTGCTCCGTCACTAGGATGTATAAGAGAGGGGACAGAGAACATCCCTGCCTTGTCCCATTGGTGATTGTGAAAGGTGATGAAAATGTTCTGATGCGCCCCCTGGGCCTTGGGACACCCGGAGCCGGACCCTTTTTGGTGGATGCTGGTGGTTGTAGTCTCCGTGGCGGCAACCCGGTTCCGTGGCTCAGGGCGGTCAAACCAGTGGCGGAACTATTTATGTGGTTTTGATGTTTAAATGTCCGACTATGCCACCCGTGGATTGCGGTCAGAGTGAACCGCCGCTCCAGGGCAGACCGCTGAGGCTGGTGTTGTGGGTGCAGCAGAGCGTAGCATAACTCCCCACGGGAGGAGTATAGCCTCAGGGCAGTGTATGCGGAGGATGGGGGTGATGGTGCAGGGCAGCAGCAGTAATGACACGGAGTCAGTGATGCAGTCCAGGGCCTTTACTCACAGTTCTTATTATCCAGACCACGTCTGCAGGTAACGGCTGCCCACGTCGTACTGTGCTCACCAGGTGAGGGGCTCAGACAACTCCCAGATAACTTTGGAGCGCTTCACAGGACCCCCTTTGTGTGTCCTTTGTCTGGCCTTTCTTACCAACCCTTCTGTCCGGCTGCCTCGGGCCTCCTCTTGGTAAACTTGGCGCCAGTTTCCCTGACCCTATGTGGTGCCTTCCTAGCGGGTGTAGCGAGGGGCTGCGCCACATAAAATGTCACAGCCTCCTGTTTCTAGCTGAGGGTCGTTTCCTGCCTCTACTAGTTTCGGGGACCTGTCTCCCCCTTTGGCCTGACCCCTCCACGCAGGTGGATTCTGGCGTGCGGTGGCGACTCGCCCGTCCGCACCCCTGAGATCCCTTCGTTCCTCATTCCTGGAGCCTTCTCCGCTCCTCTTCCTTCCTTCTCCCTCTTCCAGGCCTGGGCCTCTGTTACTAGGCCCGCCTCCGGAGCAGAGCTCATGCAGAGCCCCTGCTCCCTGCCACTTCTGCTCAGACTTCTCTGCACTGAACTAAGATGGTGCCCACCTTTTATACTCCCTTCTCAATGCACCCAGGAACTGCTTCCTCCCTGCTCCTGCACTACAGGGTTCCCCTTCCTCAGTGTTCCCTCCCCCCACTCCAGCCAGGGACAGGGACTGTCGTGCCCATCTCAGGGGCATATTGGTCGCCCTGCCCCACGGCAATGTGGTGTAATGCATGCAGGTGTCGGGTCCTGATCCACACTACATCCTTACCTGAGAGTGAGATATCACACCTCTGGGTGAGGTGCAATACCTCTGTAGCAACCGAGCCCTCAGGGTGCTACAGTTCCATTTATCTTCAGCCTAGGTGACGTATTGCGATACAGGGCCGTGATTTTGGCTATAAAAGGGTCCCCTAGACCCCTACCCCAAGCTTTTTAAGAGAATCATATATGGCGTGCCAGGAGACTCTATGGAATGCTTTCTCAGCATCCAACGAGAGTATCTAATTACAATTTTTTAACTGCATCTAGCCCAGGAAATACTTTGTGCCTAGTAGCAGGGTCTGCTAGTCAGCGGATTATCCCGGCTGTAGTTTGGACACTTCATTTTTTCAAAGGAAATGCTTCGGGACCACGGGATACTCAGTGAAGAGCATCAGGAGGCACCCCAAGGCATAGGGGCTGGGACTGGCAGTAGGATGCCTTGCGGTGGACAGCTGAGCTCGATCCTTATAAAAGCTTTTTAACTGCAGCAGCTTTAGTGGACGCTACTGGAGCTGGAATTACGCGGCTGCTGGCATGAGACTTGCCCTCCAATAGATCCTTGTAAATGGATTTAAAGTGTATTCATTCAAATTCAAATTAGAGAGACAATTTAAATTAAAAAGCTTAGAGCTGCCTCCACCACAGGGGGGCTCGCTCGACCCACCAGCGGACAGGCACCAGTATTGGGAGAGGGGGGCTGTCCATCAGGGTTCACCGCGGCTCTGGCACAAACCCGGCGACACGGAGGTGGCACGGGCAGGAGCGGACTGGCCGTGTCGGCTTCTCACTTTTTGGATTTTAGAAGGGCATGACATGCCTATATCTGTGTCTCCCCCTCCTTTTACTCCTCCACCTCTTTTATTTTCGCATGACTATATGTACTTGTCACTTTTCCATGTGTTAGTTATGTCTTCTGAGCAGTTTGTCAGCTTTTGGACACCTTTGAAGGTGTTTTCTATGTGTTTCTATGTGTTTTTGTTTGCCTGCCATTGGTTTTAACGGTGTTCGAAGGTGTTCGACGAACAGTTCGACGAACAGTTCGGCGAACACACGGGTGTTCGACGAACCGAACCGAACTCGAACACTACGGGGGTGGCTCAACACTAATCAGGACCCGACACCTGCATGCATTACACCACATTGCCGTGGGGCAGGGCGACCAATATGCTCCTGAGATGGGCACAACAGTCCCTGTCCCTGGCTGGAGTGGGGGGAGGGAACACTGAGGAAGGGGAACCCTGTAGTGCAGGAGCAGGGAGGAAGCAGTTCCTGGGTGCATTGAGAAGGGAGTATAAAAGGTGGGCACCATCTTAGTTCAGTGCAGAGAAGTCTGAGCAGAAGTGGCAGGGAGCAGGGGCTCTGCATGAGCTCTGCTCCGGAGGCGGGCCTAGTAACAGAGGCCCAGGCCTGGAAGAGGGAGAAGGAAGGAAGAGGAGCGGAGAAGGCTCCAGGAACGAGGAACGAAGGGATCTCAGGGGTGCGGACGGGCGAGTCGCCACCGCACGCCCGAATCCACCTGCGTGGAGGGGTCAGGCCAAAGGGGGAGACCGGTCCCCGAAACTAGTGGAGGCAGGAAACGACCCTCAGCTAGAAACAGGAGGCTGTGACATTTTATGTGGCGCAGCCCCTCGCTACACCCGCTAGGAAGGCACCACATAGGGTCAGGGAAACTGGCGCCAAGTTTACCAAGAGGAGGCCCGAGGCAGCCGGACAGAAGGGTTGGTAAGAAAGGCCAGACAAAGGACACACAAAGGGGGTCCTGTGAAGTACTCCAAAGTTATCTGGGAGTTGTCTGAGCCCCTCACCTGGTGAGCACAGTACGACGTGGGCAGCCGTTACCTGCAGACGTGGTCTGGATAATAAGAACTGTGAGTAAAGGCCCTGGACTGCATCACTGACTCCGTGTCATTACTGCTGCTGCCCTGCACCATCACCCCCATCCTCCGCATACACTGCTCTGAGGCTATACTCCTCCCGTGGGGAGTTATGCTACGCTCTGCTGCACCCACAACACCAGCCTCAGCGGTCTGCCCTGGAGCGGCGGTTCACTCTGACCGCAATCCACGGGTGGCGTAGTCGGACATTTAAACATCAAAACCACATAAATAGTTCCGCTACTGGTTTGACCGCCCTGAGCCACGGAACCGGGTTGCCGCCACGGAGACTACAACCACCAGCATCCACCAAAAAGGGTCCGGCTCCTGGTGTCCCAAGGCCCAGGGGGCGCGTCAGAACATTTTCATCACCTTTCACAATCACCAATGGGACAAGGCAGGGATGTTCTCTGTCCCCTCTCTTATACATCCTAGTGACGGAGCACCTGCTCTCATCAATTCGCCATAACCCCAATATTAGGTGGATTGAGGTGGGAGGCACCGAGTACAAGTGCTCTCTATTTGCTGATGATGTCCTAGTATATATCACTCAATCACATATATCCATCCATGCTGTTATGGCTGAAATAGATCACTTTGTTACATGGTCAAATTTTAAAATCAATGCAGCGAAGTCTGAGGCCCTCGATGTCTCCCTCCCCAAATCCATATAGGATTCCATCCAGTCCAACTTTCCCTTTGCCTGGCCCTCACAGGGTATCAAATACTTAGGAATTCCTATTCATAGAGACCTCTCCCATCTATGTTATCTTAATTTTGGGCCCTTTATTGAACAACTCCATACAGACCACGGTTGGCAAGTTAGAACTGTAAGATTCACTACGTGAACCACTGGTGTTTTGTGGAAAAGCACATGTACACTGTGTTCCAAATTATTATGCAAAAAGTGTTTAGGAGTGATAAGGGAAGAATTTGTTTGTTTGTCAGTTAAACTCATTGATGGTGATGTGTGTCAGGGCTGTTTATATCACTGTAAGCAATTGCAGACACCTGTGCTAATTAGTTTAGCAGGTGTGTCCAATGAAAGGCAAGACTACTTAAGAAGGCTGTCTCACATTATTAAGCAGCCTACATTTTCTGCCAAAATGGGAAAGAAAAAGGATGTGTCGGCTGCTGAGAAGCAACAAATTGTGGAGTGTTTAGGTCAAGGCATGACTACAATCAACATTGTGCGATGATCAGGATGAAGTGTCTTGGCAATCAAGAAGTATGTAGCTGATTCACAGTACACACGTGTGCGTGCTGATAAGGGCAAATTGAGGACTCTTTCCTACAGGCAATTACGTCAGGTTGAAAGAGCAGCGGCAAAAAAGCCTTGTCATAGCAGCAGACAAGTTTTTGAAGCTGCTTGTGCCTACAACGTCCCCCGAACAGCAAGATACAGGGTCCTTCAGAGGTTTGCAGCTGTGCATACGCCATCCTGTCGACCTCCTCTATCCACTTCACACAAGCAGAAACCGCTCCAGTGGGCCAAACATTACATGAAGACTGATTTCAAAACTGTTTTGTTCACGGATGAGTGCCATGCAGCGCTCGATGGTCCAGATGGATGGAGTGGAGGATGGCTGGTTGATGGACACCCCACGCAAACATGGATACAGCGCCAACAAGGAGGAGGTGGAGTAATGTTTTGGGCTGGAATCATGGGGAGAGAGATTGTCGGCCCCTTTAGGATCCCTGAAGGCGCTAAAGATGAACTCCATAATGTATGTGGATTTTCTCAAACAGCACTTCCTGCCATGGTTCAAGAAGAAGAACCGTGTATTTCACAGCAAGATCATTTTTCTGCATGATAATGCACCATCTCATGCTGCACATAAAACATCTGCATCTCTGGCTGATATGGGCATAAAAGGGGACAAACTTATGGTGTGACCCCCATGCTCCCCTGACCTCTACCCCATTCAGAACCTTTGGAGGATCATTAAAAGGAGTGTCTATGATGGCGGGAGGCAGTTCACATCTAAGCAACAGCTCTGGGAGGGTATTCTGTCCTCATGCAAAACAATTGAAGCAGAAACCATCCAAAACCTGACAAATTCAATGGACGAGAGAGTTCAGAAGCTCCTTTCGAACAAGGGGTCCTATGTGAAAATGTAACATCACCTAGAATAAAGTTTTGAGTTGAAAACTGTTTGATTTCAGTTTCTAACAACCTGCTAATGCTTATAATTTCAAAAATGACCATTTTTTTGGTCTTTATTAAAATGAAAAGGTTGATCGAAAAGTTTGGGGGATCTAAGAGTGTGGCAACCCAGTAGTCATGATTACTTCGAATTCTGACAATATGAGGGTCATGCTGCAGGTAGTGCAGCAAGAAGGCACTTATGTGTCTTGCGCATCTCGGAGCCCCAAAATTATTTTCCGGGCTAGATGCAGCTAAAAATTATTATTAATTTTAAATCTGGTGAAGCTTTAGTATAGATGGCCAAATAGGATCAGTGCTGCACACTGCTACAAAGCCCAAATTATTTTCCAGTCAAGATACAGATAAACATGATTAGTAATTTTAAATCTGTTGGAGCTTATTATAGATGGCCTAATAGAATCAGTGCTGCACACTGCTACAAAGCCCAAATTATTTTCCAGCCAAGATACAGATAAACATGATTAGTAATTTGAAAGCTTAAAACGGTTGGTAGGGTGATTTTAACCAATCATCAAGCTTTTACTCTCCCCAGGATGACACAGGGGTAGAAAAGTCGTTTCGGATCCATGATTTGTTCATCTTTATGAACGTGAGTCTGTCTACATTATCAGTGGAGAGCCGCATGCGCTTATCTGTCAGCACACCACCAGCAGCGCTGAACACACGTTCAGACAGAACGCTGGCTGCGGGGCATGACAAGATCTCCAAGGCGTAAGTGGCTAGCTCCGGCCATTTATCCAGATTGGAAGCCCAAAAAGAGCAAGGGTCCAGTGACACAGTCGTGGCTTCAATGTTTACTTGGAGATACTCCTGTACCATCGTCTCTAGGCGTTGACTATGTGTCAGACTTCTTGTCTCCTGTGGCCTTGCAAAGGATGGGCTAAAAAAGTGGTGAAATGATTCCGCAAAATTGATGTTACCAGCAGATACTGTGGTTCTGTTACGGTTTGAGTGCTGAACACTTGACGGTCCCACGGTTGGCAAGTTGGAACTGTGAGATTCACTACGTGCACCACTGGTATTTTGTGGAAAAGCACATGTAAGATTCTGCAACAGTCTCTGCTGATACTCCTGCATGCGTGCATCCCTTTCTATGGCAGGAATAATTTCTGCAAATTTACTTTTGTACCGGGGATCTAACAGTGTGGCAACCCAGTAGTCAGGATTATTTCTAATTCTCACAATTCGAGGGTCATGTTGCAGGTAGTGCAGCAAGAAGGCACTCATGTGTGTTGCGCATCCAGGAGCACCAAGTCCCTGTTGTGTTGGTGGCGAGGTAACAATCATGCTTCCTTCCTCTGTCCTCTCCCCCCAACCTCGCACAACAGAAATGTGATCAAGGTCTCCCTCATCTGATGAGTCTTCCATCAGTTCGTCCTCCACTTCTTCCTGGGCTCCTGCACCTTCCTCACTAGTTTGGCTGCTACCATGCGCCCTGGTAAAACCATCTCCCCCACCCTCACATGCCTGCCGCCTTGGTGCTGCCGACCGTCTGGACCTTGCAGATGTTAGCCCTTCCGCATACAACTCCTCCTCCTCTACTTCCTCCACCTCCTCTTGTGCCACCACCTGACTCCGAATTCTGTTTAACATGTGCTCCAGCATGTAAATCACCGGAATAGTCATGCTGATAATGGCATCGTCAGCACTAAACATCTTCGTCGCCATTTCAAAACTGTGCAGAAGGGTGCATAGGTCCCTGATCTGAGACCACTCCTCCAGCGTGATTTGCCCCACATCTGGATCTCGTTGGCCCAGGCTATACGTCAGAACGTATTGCACCAGGGCTTGTCGGTGCTGCCACAGTCGCTGCAACATGTGCAGAGTTGAATTCCACCGGGTAGGCACATCGCATTATAGCCGATGAAGTGGCAGGCCCAACGACTTCTGTAGAGATGTAAGTCGCTGAGCTGCGGGATGCGAACGGCGAAAGTGAGCACACAGCGACCGTGCCCTCTGCAGAAGGCCATCTAGTCTGGGATAGTGGGCTAAAAATTGCTGGACAACCAGGTTCAACACGTGAGCCATACAAGGCACGTGTGTGACATTGCCCCGGCGAAGGGCCGCACCCAGGTTTGCAGCATTGTCGCACACGGCCTTCCCTGGTTTCAGGTCCAGTGGAGACAACCATTCATGAAATTGGTTCTCCAGAGCTGACCACAACTCCTCAGCTGTGTGACTCACATTTCCCAGACATTTCAATGTAAAAACCGCCTGATGACGTTGAGCCCTACTGCCAGCATAGTAAGGAGGTGTGCAGGATCCCTTCTGCGCAGTTAGAAAGCTTGTGGCATGACCAGACAGGCTTTGGGTGCAGGTGGAAGACCGAGAGGAGGTTGAGGAGGCAGAAGCAGTGGAGAAACTTTGACATAAAGAGGATTGACGCACAACTCGTGGGGACGGCAAGACTTGGACAGCAGCCCCTTGTCCTGCTGTCACCATAGTTACCCAGTGCCCAGTCAGCGACATGTAACGCCCCTGTCCATGCCTACTCGTCCAAGTGTCTGTGGTGAAATGCACCCTGTCACACACAGAGTTTCTCAAAGAAGCGGTGATGTTGTGTGCGACATGCTGGTGGAGCGCAGGCACACCTTTCTTTGAGAAGTAGTGCCGACTGGGCATCTGGTACTGGAGCACTGCGACGGACATAAGGTCTCGAAAATCCTCTGTGTCCACCAGGCGGAAAGGCAGCATTTCTGTAGCCAAGAACTTGCAGATGGTGAAATTCAACCTCTTAGCTTTCTCATGGCTAGGAGGAAATGGTCTTTTACTTGTCCACATCTGAGGGACCGAGGGCTGGCTATTGTGCTTAGACGGGGTTGATAAGGGTGTCCTCGGCAAACTGCCGGTCTGTGAGGAAGATGCAGGCGGACATGTTAGGTTGCCTTGATCCAAAGGTGGTGCTATCGATGTCGGACAGCGCTCAACACCAGCTGGTGTTACCACCTCCAAAGAAAATGATGACCTGCCAATCACACTGGCTGTTGCGGGTAAAGAGGTGGCAGGTCTGCGCCCCAAAACAGGTGTGACTGCTGTCCCCCCAGTCACAGAGGATGAAGAGGCCGCGGATGCACAAGATATGGCAGACGGTGGTTGGCCCGGCCGGCTAGGCCGCATTGCAGCACACTGAGCTTCCCACTGCAACTTATGCTTCATGTCCATGTGGCGGTTCATGCATGAAGTACTCAAACTATGTATTTTTTGGCCTCTACTTAGCTTTTGCTGACAAATGTTACAGATAACACGAGTTGGGTCATCTTTATCGATCTGAAAAAATGCCCAGGCTATGCAAGGATTAGCACCCATGCGACCTGAAGAGCCACCACGACTTGTGGTGAGAGGCAGAGTTGTGTTTGAGGATGCAGTTGTTGACGTGCTTCCAGTACTACGTCTCTGTCCAGGAAGGCGCAACCTGACCTCGTCGTCACTAGCATCTTCCTCCACCTCCTCTGCTGACCTCATCTCTTGGCTGACTGTGGGTTGACAGTAAGTGGGCTCTCCAACCTCATCATCATCACCCTGTGCGTTATCACACTCGTCGTCCTCAGAGCCAACCTGTTCCTGCCCTGACAAAAAACTAAAGTTGTCGCTCCAATCAGGTATTTGAGTCTTATCATCGTCTTCCTCATTGTCTCCACCAACAGGAGTTACAGTTTGGGAATGAGGGTCTACATTATGGTCAGAACCTTCTGCGTCTGGTCCTGGATCCGACTCATAAAGATTCTGGGCATCAGTGCAGATCATTTCCTCGTCTGGATTCACAGAAGCGCTGGAGTCGACCTCTGATTCCCAGGCTATAGTATGAGTAAACAGCTCTGCAGACTCAACCATCTGTTCTACCTCATACTCAGACGGGCAGCTGGAGATTTGGGAGCTGTGAGGAAGCAAGTGCGATTGGGGTGACACCTTTGAGGACTGGAGTATTTGTGATGTTGAAGTTGATGTGGAGGAGAGCCCACTTAAAGGAGCACTTGATATCCGTTGAAGCACCTGCTGTTTTTGTGCCTCATCTGGAATTTGTAGCGATTGGCGTGGCCGTAAGAAAGGGATCTTATCACATTGTTCGCTAAAAGAAGTAGACATTTTAGTTTGGCTGGAAGATGGTCTTTCTTCTGCAGATGTTACTGTTGCTTTAACACCTACCCCACGGACACAACCTTTTTTCCCATTCCCAACACGCCTATTCCCCTTTCCACCAGCAGCAGGCCTTTTTTCACTCATTTTGGTGGTTAACTAATTAACAACTCTGGAGTTGTTTGCACAAAAAAACAATGGATGGGAACCAAGCAGAGCTGAGTGGCCAAACTGTGGTAATAGGCCAAAACTATTGGCTGGGTTAGATGCAGAAAAAAATTATATTCAATTTGCAACCTGATGGAGGTCAGTATAGATGGACTAATAGAGAAAGTCCCACACACTGCTAGAAGGCCAAATATTTTTTCAGAGCTAGATGCAGAAAAAAATATATTCAGTTTGCAACCTGATGGAGGTCTGTATAGATGGATTAATAGAACAAGTCCCACACACAGCTAGAAGCCCAATATTTTTTCAGAGGTAGATGCAGAAAAAAATATATTCAGTTTGCAACCTGATGGAGGTCTGTATAGATGGATTAATAGAACAAGTCCCACACACAGCTAGAAGCCCAATATTTTTTCAGAGGTAGATGCAGAAAAAAATATATTCAGTTTGCAACCTGATGGAGGTCAGTATAGATGGACTAATACAACAAGTCCCACACACAGCTAGAAGCCCAATATTTTTTCAGCGGTAGATGAAGAAAAAAATATATTCAGTTTACAACCTGATGGAGGTCTGTATAGATGGATTAATAGAACAAGTCCCACACACAGCTAGAAGCCCAATATTTTTTCAGAGGTAGATGCAGAAAAAAATATATTCAGTTTGCAACCTGATGGAGGTCAGTATAGATGGACTAATACAACAAGTCCCACACACAGCTAGAAGCCCAATATTTTTTCAGAGGTAGATGCAGAAAAAAATATATTCAGTTTGCAACCTGATGGAGGTCTGTATAGATGTATTAATAGAACAAGTCCCACACACAGCTAGAAGCCCAATATTTTTTCAGAGGTAGATGCAGAAAAAAATATATTCAGTTTGCAACCTGATGGAGGTCAGTATAGATGGACTAATAGAGAAAGTCCCACACACTGCTAGAAGGCCAAATATTTTTTCAGAGCTAGATGCAGAAAAAAATATATTCAGTTTGTAACCTGATGGAGGTCTGCATAGATGGATTAATAGAACAAGTCCCACACACAGCTAGAAGCCCAATATTTTTTCAGAGGTAGATGCAGAAAAAAATATATTCAGTTTGCAACCTGATGGAGGTCAGTATAGATGGACTAATACAACAAGTCCCACACACAGCTAGAAGCCCAATATTTTTTTAGCGGTAGATGCAGAAAAAAATATATTCAGTTTGCAACCTGATGGAGGTCTGTATAGATGGATTAATAGAACAAGTCCCACACACAGCTAGAAGCCCAATATTTTTTCAGAGGTAGATGCAGAAAAAAATATATTCAGTTTGCAACCTGATGGAGGTCAGTATAGATGGACTAATACAACAAGTCCCACACACAGCTAGAAGCCCAATATTTTTTCAGAGGTAGATGCAGAAAAAAATATATTCAGTTTGCAACCTGATGGAGGTCTGTATAGATGGATTAATAGAACAAGTCCCACACACAGCTAGAAGCCCAATATTTTTTCAGAGGTAGATGCAGAAAAAAATATATTCAGTTTGCAACCTGATGGAGGTCAGTATAGATCGACTAATACAACAAGTCCCACACACAGCTAGAAGCCCAATATTTTTTCAGAGGTAGATGCAGAAAAAAATATATTCAGTTTGCAACCTGATGGAGGTCTGTATAGATGGATTAATAGAACAAGTCCCACACACAGCTAGAAGCCCAATATTTTTTCAGAGGTAGATTCAGAAAAAAATATATTCAGTTTGCAACCTGATGGAGGTCTGTATAGATGGATTAATAGAACAAGTCCCACACACAGCTAGAAGCCCAATATTTTTTCAGTGGTAGATGAAGAAAAAAATATATGCAGTTTGCAACCTGATGGAGGTCAGTATAGATGGACTAATACAACAAGTCCCACACACAGCTAGAAGCACAATATTTTTTCAGAGCTAGATGCAGAAAAAAATTATATTCAATTTGCAACCTGATGGAGGTCAGTATAGATGGACTAATAGAATGATGCTATGCCCAAAAGATTTTACTTCACTAGGTGCAGTAAAAAAATTGGTATTCTATACACAGGTGGTATATCTTGCAACACAGATAGGCTACTCCACTGACTAACACACTCTGCAATAGGCCAAAAAGGATTAGCTTTGCTAGATTCAGCCAAATGCTGTGAAAAAAACTTGCACAGCACTGGCACAGACCTGCCTGGCAAAAACTGATAGGAACTGATGTAACCTAGTCCTGAAAAGGACTCCAATTACAATTAGTCTTTACTCCCACAATCTATCTATTTAAGACCACAGACCTGCCTGATAAAAGTCGTAGGAAATGCTGTAACCTAGTCCATAAAAGGACTGCAATCACAACTATTCCCTACTTCCAAGCTATCTGTAGATTTGTGCGAAAATTGGCTTGAAATTAACAAGGTATAGCACACACAGCAACAGCGGTGCCGTCTAACACGCAGCTGCAGCAGTGAGAAAATGGTGGTGACGGGGAAAATGGCTTGGTCTTATAGGGACAAGGACATGTGACATACACTGCCAATGACACATGCCCTTGCTTGTGTGAAAAAAAGGACTTCGCTCCGTGTGTGCGCTGCTGATAGGCTGACAGATTGCACCTCCCCACTGTAAATGCGGGAAAGAGAAAAAAAAAATGGAGATCTTCATTGTTCCTGCAGAGATCCATCCCCTGCCCCTCCCCCCACCCCGCTGTACACTCAAACTGCGTATTAACATTAATTTTCATCATTACTGAGAAAAAATCCAGTTATGATTTTGGTGCACGAACAGTTATCGAACATAACCTCGAACAGCCGAATTTTTCTCAAATTGTTCGTGTTCACCGAACGGCTCGAACACCGCCCAAAACAGCTCGAATTTGAGATTGGCGAACAGTTCGAGTAGAACAACGCTCATCTCTAATACTGTGTACAGTTCTGGTCTCCGGTGTATAAGAAAGACATAGCTGAACTAGAGCAGGTGTAGAGAAGATCGACTAAGGTTATTAGAGGACTGGGGGGTCTGCAATACCAAGACAGGTTATTACACTTGGGGTTATTTACTGTGGAAAAAAGAAGGCTTAGGGGTGATCTTATTACTATGTACAAGTATATGAGGGGACAGTACAAAGACCTTTCTACTGATCTTTTTACTCTGAGGCCTGAGACGGGGACAAGGGGGCATCTACTACGACTGGAGGAAAGAAGGTTTAAACATAATCACAGACGGGGATTCTTTACTGTAAGAGCAGTGAGACTATGGAACTCTCTGCCGCATGATTTCGTAATGAGTGATTCACTGTTAAAATTTAAGAAGGGCATGGATGCCTTTCTTGAAAAGTAGAACATTACAGGTTATAAATACTAGATTCCTTGATAGGGCGTTGATCCAGGGAACTAGTCTGATTGTTGTATGGAGTCGGGAAGGAATTTTTTTCCCCAATGTTTAGCTTAGTGTTTGCCACATGGTTTTTTTTTGCCTTCCTCTGGATCAACATGTTAGGCTATGGGTTGAACTAGATGGACTTAGTCTTCCTTCAACCTTAAAAACTATGTTACTATGTTACTATGTTACCGCAGTCCCTCCACCGCTGTGGCATCATGACAGTTAATTTTCTCCTCAAATCCCCCCTTTTTTTATCAGCCCCTGAAATAAAATTAAATGTCACTAATTTTTCCCCCTTTGAATTTTTCTAAATTTTCATTACTTCTGAAGTCCTACAATTGATTGTCCACCAAACCAATCAATATGCCCGACAGTATATCTCACAAAAGCCCACATGCTTCCATTCCCATTCCTGGATCCCCACAAATGTCCCTGATCTAAAAAAAATTTGGTCCTTTCCCTGAACATGGGATTAGTAAAAAAAACACACACTCCGCTCCTACTGGGCAACAAAATCCATCCACAGCACCCCTGTATTTGCAGCTGTCATGCCCCAAACCCTCTAAGAAGCCCTGATGAGATTTTTCCATTTCAATGACATTTCCCAAGCACCCCCAAGAACCAACCCAAACTATGATCGGCTGAACAAATTGAGACCCCTAATTTCCTCCAACAACATTCATTTCTAAATTTGCACACCCCAGAACAAAGTGTGGCAGCGGATGAGTTACAAGGGCCGCCGGTCTTTCCACCAATTCATACCATCCAAGAGAGCAAAATATGAAGTTAAGCTCTACAAAGTGCGTGAGAGCTCCTCAGGGTACACATTCACCTTTCTAATGTATGAAAGTAGGGACAAATTAGCCCTCCAAACTGCCCTCAGACAATTTACATCCCAGGTAAAGCTAATGACACCCTTCCTCCATCAAGGCCACCACATGTATACAGACAGCTATTAAACACTTCGCGCCAGAGCCTGTTTTTGCCTTCGTGACCAGGCCAATTTTTTCAATTCTGACCACTGTCACTTTTTGAAGTAATTACTCTGGAAGGCTTCAACATATTCCCCTGATTCTGAGACTGTTTTTTTGTGACATATTGTACTTCATGATAGTGGTAAAATTTCTTCGATTTCACTTGCGTTTATTTGTGAAAAAATCAGAAATTTGGTGAAAATTTTGAAAATTTTGCAATTTTCAAACTTTGAATTTTCATGCCCTTAAATCAGAGAGATATGTCACACAAAATAGTTAATAAATAACATTTCCCACATGTCTAATTTACATCATCACAATTTTGGAACTAAAATTTTTTTTGTTAGGAAGCTATAAGGGTTAAAATTTGACCAGCAATTTCTCATTTTTCCAACAAAAACATTTTTTTAGGGACCACATCTTATTTGAAGTGACTTTGAGGGGCCTTTATGACAGAAAATACCCCAAAGTGACACCATTCTAAAAACTGCACGCCTCAAGGTGCTCAAAACTACATTCAAGAAGTTTATTAACCCTTCAGGTGTTTCACAGAAATTTTTGGAATGTGGAAGAAAACAATGAACATTTAACTTTTTTTTACAAACATGTTACTTTAGACCCAATTTTTTTATTTTCACAAGGGTAACAGGAAAAAATGGAATACACAATTTGTATTGCAATTTCTCATTAGTGCGCTGATACCCCATATGTGAGGGAAAACCACTGTTTGGGCGCACGGCAGGGTTCGGAAGGGAAGAAGCGCCATTAGACTTTTTGAATGTAAAATTTGTTTGATGTGTGGTGAGCACCTTGAACCCCAAGGTGCTTCACAGAAGTTTATAATATTGAGCTGTAAAAATAAAATTTTCACATTTTTCTCACAAAAACGTTTTTCATCCCTTAATTTTGAATTATCATAAGGGTAATAGGATAAATTGCACCATGAAATTTGTTGTGCAATTTCTCCTGAACATGCCGATACCCCATATGTGGAGGAAAACCACTGTTTGGGTGCACCGCAGGGTTTGGAAGGGAAGGAGCGCCATTTGACTTTTTGAATGTAAAATTTGCTTGAATAATTAGCGGACGCCATGTTGCATTTGGGGAGCCCCTGATGTGCCTAAACAGTGGAAACCCCCCACAAATGACACCATTTTGGAAACTAGACCCCTTAGGAAACTTATCTAGTTGTGTGGTGAGCACCTTGCACCCCCAGGAGCTTCACAGAAGCTTATAATATTGAGCCGTAAAAATAAAATTTTCACATTTTTCCCACAAAAATGTTTTTCTTCCCCTTTTGCATTATCATAAGGATAACAGGAAAAATTGCACCAATCGCGGCATATAGAAGATAGCAAAGGGTTAACATCATTGGGACCTGATCCACTCAAGTCCCGATGATGTCCCTTGTCAGAGCTGTCGCTTTGAACTCCAACCGCAGCACTTGCAGGACCCCAAGGGTCCTGAGGGCTGGGGGACCGCCAACCGTTCATAAATGTCGGCGCTATCATTAATTACAATATGTCACGAAAAATTATTCTCAGAATCAGTGGGATCCATTGAAGCGTTCCTGAGTAATTACCTCATAATGTGACACTGGTCTGAATTGTAAAATTTGGCTTGGTCATTAAGGACATTATTGCCTCTATCCTTAAGGGGTTAAAGATAGGCTGAGCAGATGGATAAACAGTTTTTGCTGCTGTAGTAGTAGAAAAAAGTTTTTTTGTTTAACTACATGTTTCCATGCTGAACTGGTGTCTATTTCAAGTTAAAAAAAAAACAGTATTGTCACAAACTAACTTTAAAGTGTTTTTTGCCTACAGGTGAATTAGCAAATTTAGGCATAATTTTCATTTAAGGCACCCTCAAATTAGTTGAGTTCAACTGTTTCTAAGATTGAACTAATATGGCTGTAGACCAGTACAACTGATTGCTTTACAGTTATCTCTAATAACTGAATGATTTTGCATAGGAAAAACCGACAAAAACTGAAGCCATGTGTTTACTTAGTACACATGTTGGTTCTAGAGATGAGAGGATCGATCCCTGGAGGATAAACTTCCAGTCGAATTTCTTGAAATTCTCAGGTCCCCTCAAATTTGAACACTCTTTGATTACTCATAATGCCCTGTAGCTATCACATCAGATGGTCTATCATAGCCAATCAGAGTGGACAATTACAGCCAGTATAAAAGATGTGGTCTGGAAAACCAGCACCATTTTACGATTTTGAAGAAATAGATAGATACATAGAAAGATAAATGATTGATAGATAGATACATAGATACATAGATAGATAAATGATTGATAGATAAATGATTGATAGATAGATACATAGATAGATAAATGATTGATAGATAAATGATTGATAGATATATACATAGATAGATAAATGATAGATACATAGATACATAGATAGATAGATAAAAATGAAGGCATCACAACATTTAATGAAAAATAATAAAAGTGGTTTAGTAGCCCATTGGGGCTCAGCGACGTTTCGGTTCAATTTTTTTTGTTTTTTCAAGCTTGAAAAAGATTCTCACTTGAAAAAGGTTCTCAATTGAGCCCAAACAGGCTATTAAACCACTTTTAGGATATGTGCCCACTATGCAGAAATGCTCCGGATTTTTCCTGAGCGTTTCTGCATCTCCCTGGCAGAAAAAACGCATGCCAGGGACATGCGGATGTGAAGCGTTCTTCACATGCATTTCCGCATGCGGGTTGACAAGCGCTTTCCAAGCGATTTTAGCATCACTTGGAAAGTTCTTGTCAACTTGGTCACACTATATAAATTATTATTATTATTATTTATTATTATAGCACCATTTATTCCATGGTACTTTACATGTGAAAAAGGGGTATACATACAAGAACAATTACAATAATCTTGAGCACAATGTGATGGCGACTGGTACAGGAGGAGCGAGGACCCTGCCCATGAGGGCTCACAGTCTACAAGGGATGGGTGAGGATACAGTAGGTGAGGGTAGAGCTGGTCGTGCAGCGGTATTGGTGGAGTGGTGGTTACTGCAGGTTGTAGGTTTGTTGGAAGAGGTGGGTCTTCAGGCTCTTTTTGAAGGTTTCCACGGTCAAGGAGAGTCTGATGTGTTGGGGTAGAGAGTTCCAGAGTAGGGGGAAGCACAGGAGAAATCTTGTATGCGATTTTGGGAGGAGGAGATTAGAGGGGAGTAGAGAAGGAGATCTTGTGAGGATCGGAGGTTGCATGCGGGTATGTAGCGGGAGACTATGTCAGAGATATATGGAGGAGACAGGTTGTGAATGGCTTTGTATGTCATGGTTAGGGTTTTGAACTGGAGTCTCTGGGCAATGGGGAGCCATTGAAGAGATTGACAGAGAGGAGAGCCGGGGGAATAGAAGGGGGGCAGGTGGATTAGTCGGACAGCAGAGTTTAGGATGGATTGGAGGGGTGCGAGAGTGTTGGAAGAGAGGCCACAGAGCAGGAGGTTGTTGTAGTCAAGGTGGGAGAAGATGAGGGCATGCACTAGTGTTTTTGCAGATTCATGGTTGAGGAATGTGCGGATCCGGGAGATATTTTTGAGTTGGAAAGGGCTTGGATATGTGGTTTGCAGGAGAGTTCAGAGTCCAGGGCTACCCCAAGGCAGTGAGCCTGAGGGACTGGGGAGAGTGGCAGCCATTGACGTTGATAGATATGTCAGTTGGGGGGGTTGAATGAGATGGCGGAAAGATGATGAATTCTGTTTTGTCCATGTTAAGTTTTAGAAATCTAGCAGTGAAGAAGGATGAAATAGTAGACAGATATTGTGGGATTATGGTTAGTAAGGAGGTGATATCGAGTCCAGAGAGGTAGATCTATGTGTCATCAGCATAGTGGTGATAATGAAAGCCATGAGACTCTATGAGCTGTCCCAGGCCTAAGGTGTAGATGGAGAAGAGCAGGGGTCCTAGAACTGAACCTTGGGGTCACCGACAGATAGAGGGCGAGATGAGGAGGTGGTCTGTGAGTGAGAGACACTGAATGTCCTGTCTGTTAGGTATGAGGAGATCCAGGATAGTCTGTGATGCCGAGAGAGTTTGTAGTAAGAGGGAATGGTCCACTGTTTCAAAGGCAGATGACAGGTCTAGGAGGAGGAGGACAGAGTATTGTCGCTTAGATTTGGCGATTAGTAGGTCGTTGGTGACTTTAGTCAGTGCAGTTTCAGTAGAATGGTGCGGTCGGAAACCAGATTGTAGGCGGTCGAAGAGGGAGCAGGAGGAGAGGTGGGAGGACAGTTCAGAATGGACATGTTGTTCCAGTAGTTTAGAGGCATAGGGGAGAAGTGATATGGGGCGATAGCTAGACAGAAAGGATGGGTCAAGGGAGGGCTTTTTGAGGATTGGTGTGATTGAGGCATGTTTGAAGCCTCTCTCTCATAAACTCACTCATCTCTCGGCATCACAGACTTGGCCCTTGGCCCTACCGCACCATTTGACTGAAACTGCCCTGACTAAAATCACTAACGACCTACTAATTGCCAAATCCAAGTGACACTAGTTTGTCCTCCTCCTCCTGGACCTGGCTTCTGCCTTTGACACAGTGAACCATTCCCTCTTACCTCAGACTTTCTGATCTCTTGACGTTACAGACTTGGCCCTTTCTTGGATCTCCTCATACCAAACAGACATGACATTTAGTGTTTCCCACTGACACATCACTTCCTCATCTCGCCCCCTATGTGTCGGAGTCCTCCAAGGTTCAGTTCTAGGACCCCTGTTCTTCTCCATCTACACCTTTGGCCTGGGACAGCTTATAGAGCTACAGCTGTATTACTTGCACGTATTGCATACCAAGACATGCTGTCATGCTCAGGTCAGGATGGCAAGTTGTCAGTCCAAGGATTGCAATGCAATGAGTATTACAGCAGTCTGACTGCACTATAATTATTACTGACGTCGGCGGAGAGGGGTGAGTGGGATTATGGGCGTTGGTAGGGTTGAATATTTACTTTTTATTTACATATGCTTGACTAGCCAGTGCGAGACTCTGAATTGTCTGGAGCTTACCGCAAGAAAACGGTGCAAGGTACAGTAGTAAACGTTATACAGTATGTTCTGAAAGGGCTGCTGAAGTCCTATTTCAGAATACCTTTATCATGCTAGGAAAAAATCACCTGACAAATTTCCTTTAGTAGCCTAAATAATCCGATACTGTAGTCTGTTGTTATAATGGCTGTGGGTTTCCATCTGATAATACCAAACTGGATAGGTTGATGTCACTTGAATTAACATAATTAAGGCTGTATTTTCATTAAAAATCTCAAAACAGGTACAATTCACTCCTAAGAGACCTCTGACTATTATACATGGAATATACATGGATTATCGTGTCAATTAGGAGACTTCACAGTATTGCAGTATTGCAATTTGAAGCAAATTTATTCACCACAAAACAAATCTTTTGCTCATATTTTGTGAAGATGGCAAATTCAAATTTTAAAAGATCCACCCAATTCTAACAGATACACTTTAAGCACCTTATAATATTAGACAAACAGCAAAAATAAGAAAGTCCAGTGTGGACCTGTCCTTTTTAGAGTATTTTTAGTTGTATAATAATGTATTAATAGTACATTTAATTTGCTACAACTTGTAAGAATCTACACACAAAATCAGATATGCTGACTAAAATTTCCTTTTTATGTGAACCTTACATGTATTATTTTCATTGCTTTCAGTGTTGCTGTTCTGTCTCGAGTGTTAAAAATTATGGAGTTTTTATGCATACTTAAACAATTCATCTAAATCAAAATGTGATGGGAGAATGTGGTTTTAGTGCATTTATACTTCATAAATTACAGTAGAGTGATAATTGCAGCCTAAGTGGTGCTGCAGTGGCCTTAGATGACTGTTTCTTTATTGTAGTTTTTGCAACAAAGGTCACTGGCAGTGCTGGCTCTAGTGATTAATGACAGTTCTCATACTTTGTGTAGTGTCAGCTTCAATAACTAAATTGCTAAGGGCTTTTTTTGAACTGTTTGAAAACATTTTTTTCTTAAGCATGCAAAAATCTTGTTTTACCTTGTAGTAGTAGAAGTAGTAATAGTAGTAGTCTATGTCTTAGTCGCATAATTCTTGACCATTAATATAACTATTGGTGACTTACAGGGTTTGGACACTACTTTTTTATTTATAGTCTATCCTTAGGAAAAGCCATCAATGTCTGATCAGTGGAGGTGCAACAAGCTGTTACTGGCGCTGGTGATGGTAACAGCTGATCGCCGGTGTTGCACTACAGATCTCCCCCCCATTCAAATGAATAGGGGGTGATCTGTGGTGTTTGACCTCAGCACTATAGAAATGAGAGAGCTGCTGTATTATGGCTGGCTTTCACTCCTCCACCGATCAGATATTGATGGCTATCCTATGGATAGGCCATCAAAAAAAATATGGCCAAACCCATTAATTTATAATTGGTGTATGTGTTTGAAACCATTTATTTATGAAAATATACTGTATAGAGTTTGGTCAAAAAACATATGTATATGTATCAGGGTTTAACAGGGTTGTCCAGTACTTTTATATTGATAGCTGATTTTTAGTATAGGTCATCAATATCAGATTGTGGGTGTGTGACACCCAGCACCAGTTGTGGACCGAAACAGCACAACTCCTTCAACTGTATAGCACAGTTGACAAGATTAGAATTTGCCTGTTGGCATGGATTTTCACGGGAAATTCGATTAGCAATGAAGTTACTTTCCATGAATTTAATGCCCCTGAATTTCCCTTATTTTACTTTAAGGCCTTATACTCACCTCACCATTCACCTCACCTGTCCAGCCAATCCCATTGCTCCCTTCCTATTCTCCGGTCCTCCATACCTTTGCTGCATTGCATCTCCAGCCACGTGTTCACACTAAGCTAGGACTTCCAACTGCAAGTAGACCCTGGAGCATGCACAGTGAACGCCAGGGCCTGCTCATAGCCGGTAGCCTTGGCCAACAGTGAACAGTGGGCTGGAGATGCAGTACAATGGAGGAACAGAAAGTGGTCAGGAAGAAGCACAGGCGTCTAGAAGCATGGTGGGCCAGAGAGGTGACTATGTTTACTTTTTCTCTTTAACTTTTCCGGCCTTCTACTGTTCAGCATAATGGCAACTGCAGCTGGCCACCATTTTGCTGAATTTGCAAGAAGCGAATTACAAAAAATCAGTTTTTTTATAGACTGCGGATTTTTGTAAAATTCGAGTAGAATTCAATTCACATCCAATTTGCCCATCTCTATTCATTACCTATCTTGCTTTATTAATGATTTGAAGGTTTTAGTATCTTTTGCAAAGGTTTGTCCTTGTTTTGTAAAATAAGTTAGCAACAATCTTAAAATGTTATTACCAAGTTAATTATCATGTTTATGTGAAAAGCTATTAAACCTCATTATATTGTACATGCAGAATTCATTCACTGACCCCCTGAGTCTCCTCTACTCCCATTTTTGCTTTTCTAGTAACATTGAAATTATAAAAAGCATATGGCCGGTCTTGTTGCAAGGTGCATTGGAAGACCATATTTCTCGTGAGTACACTGTGACCCTGTGTGTGTTGAACACCTCCCACCAGCTTTGTTGTCAGTCAAAACAGTACAGTCTGGATATTATAATGTGCACTGCTGAACGTGTGCACAAAGAAAACAATAAAATGGTACCTAAAGCTTGGGCCTGTGTTATTTTTATGTATGTCACTGCAAATTTTCTTTAGGAATTATTTATGTTTTATCTATCTATCTCATATTTATCTATATGTGTATTTACAGTATACATGCTTGCATAATTGAATATTGATATTGTTATATAACATAAAATAAAAACTTAATGTGTAGGCACTCTACAGCAAGTAAATAAATAAATAACTTTAAAAAACCATAGGTTATTTAGTTGACATTTTTTTTTTTTTAAAAAGTGTAAAAGTAATCCAGTCAAGTGTAAAAGTTAGTGTGCCTGTTAATGATGAGCGAGCATGCTCGCCACTATTTGTTACTCGCCCAAGCATCACAGTGCTCGAGATGCTCGGTGAGTAATTTTGAAATGCTTGGACGGGAGCTCGAGTCCCCGTCCCGAATGTTGGGTGCATTTTAGGCAGCCAATTACTATGCAGGGATTGCGTGACAGTCACTGTAATGCCGTAGCCATGTTGGTTGTAGCATTACAGTGATTGGCTGGCCGCATAGTGTCATCGGGTCTATATATGGCCTGGGACCCTATGCTCATCACAGTCTACCTGTCAAAGACACAGAGTAGGGAGAGCTGCAGCTGAGCAATGGCGAGAATTGGCAGTTATTTTAAACAGAGATTCCACACCACTATTATAAATCTACTCTAACAGTCCTTGTAAGGACTAATCCTGAAGAAAATTTTAATCCTGCTGATAGCACTATTTAGGCACAGTTTGTGGAGAGCTAGTATAGTACAGAATAGGGTCCATTGCACTTTCTTTCTACTGCTGGAACTCCTATCAATAGCCCTAGATATCAGGGCTGATAATATTCTTTTTGCTCTTAATCTTGCTAATTTTGGGGAAAAGCAATATAATTCACCATTTTAACCACTCCATTTGCTTGTTAGTAGCATACTGTCAGATTTGGTTGATTTGAATAGCATCGCAGTATTGTGGAAGCAGAGAAACTTGTCCATCTTCTCAGGTGGTCCAATATTACTGCAGTATTAATCCTGTTTTTCTTTGCAATCTACAAAAGATTATACAGCATTTAAAGTCTGCTACTTGTGTGTCAAAAATATATTCACACTTGCTCGCTGACCAATAGCATCGCTATACCCTCACATGGCAAAATAATTGGTTATCAGACTTTACCAAATACTGCAGTATTAATCCTGATTTATTTTTTTGCAAGCTGTAAAATATTATAGTCCATTTAAAGTCTGCTACTTGTGTGTCAAAAATATATTCACACTTGTTCGCTGACCAAAAGCATCACTACCGTGACTGGGCAAAAAAATTGGTCATCAGACGTGATCAAATACTGCGGTATTAATCCTGATTTTTTTTGCAAGCTGCAAAATATTATACTGCATTTAAAGTCTGCTACTTGTGTGTCAAAAATATTTTCACACTTGTTCACTTACCAATAGCAATGCTATACCCTCACTGGGCAAAAGAAGTGGTCATCAGACGTGATCAAATACTACAGTATTAATCTTGATTTTTTTTTGCAAGCCACAAAATATTATAGTCAATTTAAAATTGGCAAGGCATGTTGAAAGGGACGGGGAAGTGGACGTGATGCTGATGATGCACGCAGAGGCCGAGGTCATAGGCAAGATGAAACTGTGCCTGCTAAGGGAGCACAGCAAACACCCACATCATGTCGACCTACCTTCCTGTCCCAATTTCTAAGGGGCCGCGGAACACCACTCTTGAAGCCAGAGCAGTGTGAAAAGGTTGTTGGTTGGATAGCAGATAATGCTTCCAGTTAGTTTGCCACCACCTCCACCCTGTCTTCTGCACGGTCAAGTCTCAGTAGCCGTGAGTCTGGACCAAATATTCCTCACCCTGATCCTCCTTTCTCCCACCATGCCGAGCGCCTGGAGACAAGTGATCCCACACTTGGACACTCTCAAGAGCTATTTACAGTTTCATTTATAGATTTTGGCCTCTCGCTTGGTCCTCTATAAGCGGGGCAAGAGAAGATCACATGTAGCAATGCCCAAATATTTGAGCAGACACGGTCACATGAAGGCGACGGTGAGAAAGTACAATTACTGTTGCAAGAGGTAGATGATGATGATGAGACACAATTGCCAGCAAGTCAGGAGGAGTCCCAGGGTGCGTACATGGAAGACGAGGTGGTGGACGATGAAGTCACTGACCCAACCTGGCAAGGTGACATGCAAAGCAAGGACAGCAGTGCACAGGGGGAGGGAGGTGTAGCACCACAACAGGCAGGAAGAAACAGTGGAGTGACCACAGACACAAAGCGGGCAACTGCTCCTCAAAACAACAATCCAACACCAGTCCAAATGCTAGGTCTTTCTGAGTCTGGCTCTTTTTTAAAGACTGTCCAGTTAACCCAAAAAAGTCCATTTGCAACATCTGCCATGCCAGCATCAGCAGGGGCAGTAAAACTACCAGCCTGACCACCACCTGCAGTTTTAGGCACATGACAGCAAAGCACCCGAGTAGTTGGGCCGAACACCAGGGTCCAGAAACAGTGTCTGCCAGTGACACCAGTGCCTCTTCTCCTGTTGTACATGCATGCCTTGCCTCCGTCCATGATGCATGTGAAGATTCCTCCCACCCTGCACTTGTCATTGCCCACTTGCAACCATCACTGTCAGCAACTATGACCACATCCTTGTCCAAGCACAGTGTTCAGTTGTCCCTACCCCAGTCTTTTGAATGTAAGCGCTAACATGCAGCCAACCACCCACAGTCCACAGCACTAAATGGCCACATTTCTCGACTGCTTACACTGGAAATGTTGCCTTTTAGACTCCTAGAGATGCAAGCTTTCTCCAACCTCATGGTGACAGCCATCCCTCAGTACTCAATCCCCAGCCGCCACGATTTCTCCCGGTGTGCCGTCCCCGCATTACACAAGCATGTGTTCCAAAACATTAGCCGTGCCCTCAACAACGCAGTTACCAGGAAAGTCCACCTAACCATGGACACGTGGACAAGTGCTTGTGGCCAGGGATGGTACATCTCACTGACAGCACACTCGGTTAATATTATGGAAGCCGGTACGTCCTCCCAACGCTGACGATTGCGGGCCCTGGGTCAATCAGGGTTGCCCCCACATTCTACAGCTCCTGCACCTCCTCTTCCTCTTCAGTCTACATCCCCAAAATTACTACATCAGTCGGAAGCTGGAAGCACTGCAGCACTGCCTCGTCCAAGTGGCAACAGGCTGTGCTGAAGCTAATATGCTTAAGTGACAAACCACACACCACTTAAGAGTTGTTGAAAGCTGTAACAGAGCAGGGAGATCTGTGGCTGGCACTGCTGAACCTACAGCCAAACATGGGCATGTGTGAAAATGGCCGGAACTTGGTGGCTGCTCTGACGCTTGGCAACCTCGCACGCGTGCCATGCCTGCCCCATGTGCTCAACCATTTCCCTCCCCAGTGGTTAACATCTGGTGATGAGGGTCAGGAACCTGCCCAGATCCTACTCCGTCCTGCCCCCAATTCAACGTAAAAAAATTTTGGGCATCGGTGCAGATGCTTTCCTCCTCTTCTTGACTCTGTGAATGTTTGGAGTACACTTCTGATGCCCATGACATAGAATGGGTGAGCAGTTCTACAGACTCGCCCATCTGTGGTTCGCAACTGTCAGTTGGGCGCTTGGACAGTTGTGACACGGGGGGAAGCAAGGGTAGTTGGTGTGCCACCTCTGTGGACTGTACTATGTGTGATGCTGAGGTGGAGGAAGAAGAGGAGAGGCCACTTGAAGCAGCACTTGCCATCCACTGGAGCACCTGCTCTTTCTGGTCCTTATCAACAACATCACTGTGCGGCTGCCAAAGAAAGGGAATGGAGTAGCCCGTCCAGTAACAGAAGTTGTCAGTTGTCTTTGGATAGGACATGACAGTGTTGGTGCACTAGTGCTTTCACTAACATTACCACCTACCCCACGTATACCTTGAACACCAAGCCTATTTCCCCTTCCACCACAACCTCTTTTTTCCCCACTCATGATGCTCAGATACTGTAGTAGGAGCACGCTATTAGCAAAACAAAATTTGATATTTTCCCCTGCAACAGCTCTGCACACACCTGAATTTCAGCGGCACTAAATGGCAAGGTAAGATATGGCTTGTTGGATAACATTACTAACCGAACAAAGTATTATTTTTACTAGGGATGATGACTATATAACATAGGAGATATTCTCCAAACTATTTCAAACTCTGATGTAGCATGCTGTATAATGATAGCAACAGCAAAAAATAGATTTTTTTGACTCTGCACAAGCTCTGAATACAGCTGAATTTCACAGCCACTGAAAGGACTAGGTGGCTTATAGCAGAGTGTAACACATCTGCGACTCAAAAAAATCTTTTGTGGACTCTGCCTAGCAAGACAAAAATATATATTTTTTACTCTAAAAAGAGCTGAGGTTCACCGCCACCAAGATAGTAGGTAGCTTTTAGAAGAGTGTATCTTGTTTGCGACATAAAAAAATCTTTTGTGGATTCTGCCTGCCAACATGAAAAATATATTTGTTTTACTGTGCATACAGTTGAAGTTCACAAAGAAAATGACAAACTGGGCTAACACAGCTTGCACTATCACATAGATTGAAGGTCTGCATGGAACACAGACAGTACAATCAGTGCACAACACTGTTCTATGCCATAGGCCCTGCTCTTTCTGTCAAAATCTCAGTGATTGCACAACAAAAAAAAAGGGCTGTAAGGTTGATTGAACAGGTATACAGCACAAGACTTATCTACACTATCTGACTTCCACTGAAGCGCCCATCTATCTAGCTAATATCTCTTATTACACAGGAGCTGGGTGCAGGAGCAGCGTCTGTCTCCATCAGTGATATGCATAAAATGGCGCTGAGGGAAAATGGCCATTTTTTATATGGAGAGGACATGTGATTTCAGCAGTCAATTGCAGAAGTCCTTGTGTCTGGGACTCTAATTGGCGAGCCGCGCTTTCCTGAATTAAAGTTACCGCCTACAGGAGAAAAAAAAAGCGTGCCACTGGTCTGACCTGTTCTGAGCCATCACTAGCCCCCCACTCCTCTGCCACATCTCCTCACTCATCATACACAAGCACTATGCTAGAAAAGCTGTAAAAAGCACTACTTGCCCCGCAGTCACGCAACCTTTCCGTGGACATTACAGCAGATTGGATAAGCTGTCATGTGCCCCTAACAGCCGCTGCCGTTAACATGTTAATGTTAATTTAACATGGTCGCGGTGGAAGGACATTACTAGTCCCACTCATTGGCATGCTTGTCACATGGCCTGGTGTCACCGATGGGTTGATATGACAACCGGGGTCTGCAGGAGACCCTTGCAGTTGTCATTACCAGGATGCTATAAGCACCACCCAGCAGTCAGCGCTCATAGCAAGTGAGCACTTCTGCTGGCACAGGCGATCAGAACAATGCAGCTTCTAGTCTCCCATGGAGACTATTGAAGCATGTAAAAGGTAAAAAAAAATGTTTTTACAAATATAAAAAAATTTAAAAATATAAAAGATTAAATCAGCCCCCTTTCACCCCATTCAAAATAAAACAATAAAAAAACAAATATACACATATTTGGTATCGCCGGATTTAGAATCACCCGATCTATCAATATATAAAAATAATTAATCCCATCGTTAAATGACGTAATGAGAAAAAAATAAGAATGCCAGAATTACCTTTTTTTTGTCGCCACCACATTTCAATAAAATGCAATACCGGGCAAGAAAAACATTGTATACTCCCCAAAATGGTATCAATAAAAGTTTCAGCTTGGGGTGCAAAAAATAAGCCCTTATTTGACTCCAGATCTCGAAAAATGGAGATGCTACGGGTCTCAGAAAATAGAGACTTTTTGTTTTAACAAACTTTGGATTTTTTTCACCACTTAAATAAAAAAGAACCTATACATGTTTGGTATCAAAAAACTCGTAATGACCCGGAGAATCATAATAGCAGGTCAATTTTAGCATTTAGTGAACATGGCAAAAAACAACTTTTTTTTGCACTTTCACTGCACTTGGAATTTTTTTCCCACTTTCCAGTACATGATATGGTAAAATCAATGATGTCGTTTAAAAGTACAACTTGTCCTGCAAAAAATAAGCCCTCACATGGCCATATTGATGGAAAACTAAAAAAGTTATGGCTCTGGGAAGAAGGGAAGCAAAAAATGAAAGAGTAAAAGCAGAAAGTGGCCCGGCGGTGAAGAGGTTAAGGTTTTTATTACAAATGGAGAGGTGGTGGTAGTGAAAGCTTAGTGATCTGGAGTCAGTCTGGTGGAGGTATGAACTGTGTCCATGTAATGAGTCATAAATTCAAATGTTAAATTGAGTTCCATTGTCAAAGAGTTGAACATCCTTATCAGTTTGAATTCCCAGATTTTCTTCTCTCCATAGTCCTTAAAATTACCTTTCAGTATTAAGACTTTTAAATCCATCATACAGTGTCCAGGTCCAGAGAAATGTTTTCCTGCAAGCGTGTCCAGTCCTGGCTAACACAGTATCACAATATAATTTTTTATTTTGCAACATCCTAAGTGGATGATGCAACATAGAGATGCAACTCTATATACCAATACACCTATATGCACTAAATAAATTAAAAAAATATATAAAAACTCAAGGCCCATGGGACTTGAGTTTGACACGTGAGTTAGAAGATGTCTCTGTGTTCTGGCTGCTCTTATTGCTGGGGCTGACTATGCTTTCAGCATTTGTACTCAGCATTAGTCAGCTAAGCAGTTCAATCTGGAGGTACTTATACCTTGAGCAGCCAGAGTGGCCAGAACACACAGGCAACCTCAAACTGCTCTATGGAAGGAGCCATCAGCACGGCATGCAAGAAATAATTTCTGTCCATATTCTCCATGCACAAAATGACAAAAGACTGCAGGAAACGACAAACTAATGAGAGAACTGTGCAGACTCAATCTGTTAAAGCTAGAATTACTATAGGTCATATGTTACACTCACGCTGCTAGGTTCAGATAGGGCGAGACGGGTTTCATGAATTCTTTGGAATCCTGGGGGAACCGTTACTCAGGGCGACCATAGGCTGCAGCTTCTCTCAGGCACACGATAGATTCAATTGCTTTTTCAACAGTTTAACAGTGGAATTTAATATGAACCAGTGCAATTCAGGGATATAACAGCAACAATCTTCATTACAGTACAGTCTGAGTTTCTTGAGCAACCGGCTCCAGTAACAATACAGTAGTTTTTTCACAAGGCACAGTTTTACAGTCTCTTCAGTAGCATAATTCAGCATAGATTAGATCTCTTAGCAGCACACTTCTATGCACACACAACCGCAGGCTTTCCTTCACAAGGACACAATAGTACACAGCATTCTTTATCCTCATGGAGATGGAGGGGGAAGGGTTTGATGAGGGAGATGATCCCTGTGACACAATTCCTTCCAGTCCTTATCTTCCTGTCCGATAATATTCTTCATTGTTAGTTCAGGGAGTTTATCTGACCTGTGTTTAGTTTCTCTCCTGTTCTCAATCCTGTTCAGTTTCCTTCTGTCAGATCCAGATAACACACCACCTTACTCTTCGGTTTCAGCCAGACTACAATAGCAAGTTCCCCACAATCCCCCTGGGGCTCTGCTAAAACACTCCCTGTCTCCTGTGACTGTGTTAACCACTCTAGTTGCTGGATACTTCTGAAGCACAACAGCACTACTTTTGTATGTCACACTCTTCCCTCCTTTTTGAATGTCGTCCTCGACATTCATCTTAATTGGTCAATCTGACCAATTTTGAGACAGTGGTGAAAGTTGAGTAACTTTATATACAAATTGGCATAACATTTATAAACATTTATAACAACCTATTTTATGACCTTTTTCTTGTAGTACTCCTGTAAGAAATAAACAATTAACACAATTAACACAATCAGCGTCTCTTTAGCTGGAGCTTTTCGTACGTCTTCAACCAGTTCTCTCTCTCACTAGGCCTTAACAGTTCTTTGTTTCTACAAAGTCTTTTAAGGAAAATCAAAGCAAGAAAACAAGTCTTTCCACCAGGCAACATCTTCCATACTGCCTCTCAGTGGTGAATACCACTCCAGTGGACTTACCTCATCCATAGGCATAGATACCTGTTTCCAGTCGACAACTCTTGGCACTTGACTCAGTTCACCAAGGGTCTCACACGTCAGCATCACGGGACTCCTCACTTCTCGAGTCGACATCCTCCTGATTGGTTGTTCCTCAGATACCATGGGTTCTTCAGTCACAGGAGTTTCTTCCACCGCACTCATTTCCCGTGCTTACTCAGATGCTCCTGGAACTGCCTCTGTAAGTTCCTGTACATCTCCGGAATTTCCTGGTTCCACGCTGTCTGGTAATTTCGCTTCTCCTGAGTGTCAATCGGTCTCTCCAGTGACCGGTGTTCGATCATCAGATCTGAATTGGACTTCATCTGTACTCCTTGGTACAAACTCTGGAGCCTCGGGACTTAGTTCACTATCCTGAGGATGTTACATCCCTCTCCTTGCCGGTCCGAGAAATGCAACGGTGTGCTCTTCTTCATCGGAACCTTCAAGGTCACTATCCACCACTGGAGCTTCAATCTGTGGTGGTTTCTTAGCCGATCTCGGTCAATGTCAGTCTGCTTCTGGGAAGTCTTGTTGTGGTGGGAGATAATCACAGGGTAGTAATAAATTCCAATCGACTATTCTGGTTTTCTTGTCCCCTCTTTCCAATCGAATTTCATACACTGGACATCATTGGCTTTCCTCTTTATGACCACATATACCTTGTCTTCCCAGAACAAAGTTTTCCTGGACCACCTTTCTCACTTACGCTCTTGACTAGCACCCGGCTTCCCGGTGCCAATTCTGCTCCATAACATTTTCATTCATACTCTTGCTCTGTCCTTGCGTAACCACTTTGGACGCTATGTTGTATGCCTCTGCCATCCATTCCTTCCATTTCCGAACGTACTCCAGATACGTTCTATAAGTCTTTGACACAGGAATATCGAACATGATGTCGATTGGCAGTCTTGGTGATAGTCTATAAAATAGGAAGAAGGGTGAGTAACCCGTTGCATTGCTCTTTGTTCAGTTATAGGCATGTACAACTTTTGACAGAGAACTCTTCCAGTATTTCTTCTCATCAGCTGTTAAAGTACACAACATTTACAATAATGTCTGGTTAAAACGTTCCACTTGTCCATTACCCTCTGAGTGATAGGGCGTTGTGTGGGATCTCTGAATTCTACGGTACTTTCCTAGCTTGGCAAAGAGCTGGTTCTTAAATTCTCTTCCTTGGTCGTGGTGTAACCTTGTAGGGAACCCAAACCTCAAAGCAAAGTCATTGAAGATCTTCTCTGCTGCTGTTCGACCAGCTATATTGGTGGTGGCATATGATTGGGCAAATCGAGTGAAATGGTCCATCACCACCAATATGTATTTGTAACCACCCTTGCACATCTCAAGATGTAGAAAGCCTATTGAGACCATCTCAAACGAATACGTAGTTTGTATGTTGCCCATAGGTGCCCGGGTTGATGTGTTGGGTCGTTTATCTTTCAGACACCCACACTCCCTGGTCACATACCTCTCAATATCTCTCTGCATGTACGGCCAGAAGAAACGTTCACGGATCAAGTTGGTTGTCCTTTCCACTCTCAGGTGTCTCATGTTTTCATTGAGTTCTTTGAAGACCAACCTACAGAATACTCTGAGTAGTGCCAACTGCCGGTTTTGTCCTCCTTTATGATACAGGATGCCATCTTCAATAGAGATGAGCGGTGTTCGACTTGAACTGTTCACCAATCTCAAATTCGAGCTGTTTTGGGCGGTGTTCGAGCCTTTCGGCGAACACGAACGATTTGAAAATAATTCGGCTGTTCGAGGTTATGTTCGATAACTGTTCGTGCACCAAAATCATAACTGGATTTTTTCTCAGTAATGATGAAAAGTAATGTTAATACGCAGTTTGAGTGTACAGCGGGGCGGGGGGGGGGGGCAGGGGATGGATCTCTGCAGGAATAATGAAGATCTCCATTTTTTTTTTCTCTTTCCCGCATTTACAGTGGGGAGGTGCAATCTGTCAGCCTATCAGCAGAGCACACACGGAGCAAAGTGCTTTTTTCACACACAAGCAAGGGCATGTGTCATTGGCAGTGTATGTCACATGTCCTTGCCCTATAAGACCCAGCCATTTTCCCCGTCGCCACCATTTTCTCACTGCTGCAGCTGCGTGTTAGACGGCACCGCTGTTGCTGTGTGCGCTATACCTTGTTAATTTCAAGCCAATTTTCGCACAAATCTACAGATAGCTTGGGAGTAGGGAATAGTTGTGATTGCAGTCCTTTTATGGACTAGGTTACAGCATTTCCTACGACTTTTATCAGGCAGGTCTGTGCTCTTAAATAGATAGATTGTGGGAGTAAAGACTAATTGTAATTGCAGTCCTTTTCAGGACTAGGTTACATGAGTTCCTATCAGTTTTTGCCAGGCAGGTCTGTGCCAGTGCTGTGCAAGTTTTTTTCACAGCATTTGGCTGAATCTAGCAAAGCTAATCCTTTTTGACCTATTGCAGAGTGTGTTAGTCAGTGGAGTAGCCTATCTGTGTTGCAATCTACACCACCTGTGTGTAGAATACCAATTTTTTTACTGCACCTAGTGAAGTAAAACCTTTTGGGCATAGCATCATTCTATTAGTCCATCTATACTGACCTCCATAAGGTTGCAAATGGAATATATTTTTTTTCTGCATCTACCTCTGAAAAAATATTTGGGCTTCTAGCTGTGTGTGGGACTTGTTCTATTAGTCCATCTATACTGACCTCCATCAGGTTGCAAATTGAATATAATTTTTTTCTGCATCTAGCTTTGAAAAAATATTTGGCCTTCTAGCAGTGTGTGGGACTTGTTCTATTAGTCCATCTATACTGACCTCCATCAGGTTGCAAATTGAATATAATATTTTTCTGCATCTAGCTCTGAAAAAATATTTGGCCTTCTAGCAGTGTGTGGGACTTGTTCTATTAGTCCATCTACACTGACCTCCATCAGGATGCAAATTGAATATAATTTTTTTCTGCATCTACCTCTGAAAAAATATTTGGCCTTCTAGCAGTGTGTGGGACTTGTTCTATTAGTCCATCTATACTGACCTCCATCAGGTTGCAAATTGAATAAAAATTTTTTCTGCATCTACCTCTGAAAAAATATTTGGGCTTCTAGCTGTGTGTGGGACTTGTTCTATTAGTCCATCTATACTGACCTCCATCAGGTTGCAAATTGAATATAATATTTTTCTGCATCTAACTCTGATAAAATACTTGGACTTCTAGCAGTGTGTGGGACTTGTTCTATTAGTCCATCTATACTGACCTCCATCAGGTTGCAAATTGAATATAATTTTTTTCCTCATCTACCTCTGAAAAAATATTTGGGCTTCTAGCTGTGTGTGGGACTTGTTCTATTAGTCCATCTATACTGACCTCCATCAGGTTGCAAACTGAATATAATTTTTTTCAGCATCTAACCCAGACAATAGTTTTGGCCTAATACCACAGTTTGGCCACTCAGCTCTGCTCCGTTCCCATCCATTGTTTTTTTGTGCAAACAACTCCATCCTCAAACATAACTCTGCCTCTGACCACAAGTCGTGGTGGCTCTTCAGGTCGCATGGGTGCTAAGCCTTGCATAGCCTGGGCATTATTTCAGATCGATAAAGATGACCCAACTCATGTTATCTGTCACATTTGTCAGCAAAAGCTAAGTAGAGGCCAAAAAATACATAGTATGAGTACTTCATGCATGAACAGGCACGTGGACATGAAGCATAAGTTGCAGTGGGAAGCTCACTGTGCTAAAATGCGGCCTAGCCGGCCGGGCCAACCGCCGTCTGCCTCATCTTGTGCATCTGCGGACTCTTCATCCTCTCTGACTGGGGGGACAGCAGACACACCTGTTTTGGGACGCAAAACTGCCACCTCTTTACCCGCAACAGCCAGTGTGATTGGCAGGTCATCATTTTCTTTGGAGGTGGTAACACCAGCTGGTGTTGAGCGCTGTCCGACATCGATAGCACCACCTTTGGATCAAGGCAACCTAACATGTCCGCCTGCATCTTCCTAACAGACCGGCAGTTTGCCGGGGACACCCTTATCAACCCCGTCTAAGCACAACAGCCAGCCCTCAGTCCCTCTGATGTGGACAAGTAAAAGACAATTTCCTCCTAGCCATGAGAAAGCTAAGAGGTTGAATTTCATCATCTGCAAGCTCTTGGCTACAGAAATGCTGCCTTTCCGCCTGGTGGACACAGAGGATTTTCGAGACCTTATGTCCGTCGCAGTGCCCCAGTACCAGATGCCCAGTCGGCACTACTTCTCAAAGAAAGGTGTGCCTGCGCTCCACCAGCATGTCGCACACAACATCACCGCTTCTTTGAGAAACTCTGTGTGTGACAGGGTGCATTTCACCACAGACACTTGGACGAGTAGGCATTGACAGGGGCGTTACATGTCGCTGACTGGGCACTGGGTAACTATGGTGACAGCAGGACAAGGGGCTGCTATCCAAGTCTTGCCGTCCCCACGAGTTGTGCGTCAATCCTCTTTATGTCAAAAGTTCCTCCACTGCTTCTGCCTCCTCAACCTCCTCTCGGTCCTCCACCTGCACCCAAAACCTGTCTGGTCATGCCACAAGTTTTCTAACTGCGCTGAAGGGATCCTGCACACCTCCTTACTATGCTGGCAGTAGGGCTCAACGTCATCAGGCGGTTTTTACTTTGAAATGTCTGGGAAATGTGAGTCACACAGCTGAGGAGTTGTGGTCAGCTCTGGAGAACCAATTTCATGAATGGTTGTCTCCACTGGACCTGAAATCAGGGAAGGCCGTGTGCGACAATGCTGCAAACCTGGGTGCGGCCCTTCGCCGGGGCAATGTCACACACGTGGCTTGTATGGCTCACGTGTTGAACCTGGTTGTCCAGCAATTTTTAGCCCACTATCCCGTACTAGATGGCCTTCTGCAGAGGGCACGGTTGCTGTGTGCTCACTTCCGCCGTTCTCATCCCGCAGCTCAGCGACTTACATCTCTACAGAAGTCGTTGGGCCTGCCACTTCACCGGCTAAAATGCGATGTGCCTACCCGGTGGAATTCAACTCTGCACATGTTGCAGCGACTGTGGCAGCACCGACAAGCCCTGGTGCAATACGTTCTGACGTATAGCCTGGGCCAACGGGATCCAGAGGAGGGGCAAATCACGCTGGAGGAGTGGTCTCAGATCAGGGACCTATGCACCCTTCTGCACAGTTTTGAAATGGCGATGAAGATGTTTAGTGGTGACGATGCCATTATCAGCATGACTATTCCGGTGATTTACATGCTGGAGCACATGTTAAACAGAATTCGGAGTCAGGTGGTGGCACAAGAGGAGGTGGAGGAAGTAGAGGAGGAGGAGTTGTATGCGGAAGGGCTAACATCTGCAAGGTCCAGACGGTCGGCAGCACCAAGGCGGCAGGCATGTGAGGGTGGGGAGATGGTTTTACCAGGGCGCATGGTAGCAGCCAAACTAGTGAGGAAGGTGCAGGAGCCCAGAAAGAAGTGGAGGACGAACTGATGTAAGACTCATCAGATGAGGGAGGCCGTGATCACATTTCTGTTGTGCGAGGTTGGAGGGAGAGGACAGAGGAAGGAAGCATGATTGTTACGTCGCCACCAACGCAACAGGGACTTGGTGCTCCTGGATGCGCAAGACACATAAGTGCCTTCTTGCTGCACTACCTGCAACATGACCCTCGAATTGGGAGAATTAGAAATAATCCTGACTACTGAGTTGCCACACTGTTAGATCCCCGGTACAAAAGTAAATTTGCAGAAATAATTCCTGCCATAGAAAGGGATGCACGCATGCAGGAGTATCAGCAGAGACTGTTGCAGAATCTTACATGTGCATTTCCACAAAACACCAATGGTGCACGTAGTGAATCTCACAGTTCCAACTTGCCAACAGTGGGACCGTCGAGTGTTCAACACTCAAACCGTAACAGAAACACAGTATCTGCTGGTAACATCAATTTTGCGGAATCATTTCACCACTTTTTTAGCTCATACTTTGCAAGGCCACAGGAGACAAGAAGTCTGACACATAGTCAACGCCTAGATGGTACAAGAGTATCTCCAAGTAAACATTGAAGCCATGACTGTGTCACTGGACCCTTGCTCTTTTTGGGCTTCCAATCTGGATAAATGGCCGGAGCTCGCCACTTACGCCTTGGAGATCTTGTCATGCCCCGCAGCCAGCGTTCTGTCTGAACGTGTGTTCAGCGCTGCTGGTGGTGTGCTGACAGATAAGCGCACGCGGCTCTCCACTGATAATGTAGACAGACTCACGTTCATAAAGATGAACAAATCATGGATCCGAAATGACTTTTCTACCCCTGTGTCATCCTGGGGAGAGTAAAAGCTTGATGATTGGTTAAAATCAACTCACCAACCGTTTTAAGCTTTCAAATTACTAATCATGTTCATCTGTATCTTGGCTGGAAAATAATTTGGGCTTTGTAGCAGTGTGCAGTACTGATTCCATTAGGCCATCTATACTAAGCTCCACCAGATTTAAAATTAATAATAATTTTTAGCTGCATCTAGCCCGGAAAATAATTTTGGGGCTCCGAGATGCGCAAGACACATAAGTGCCTTCTTGCTGCACTACCTGCAACATGACCCTCAGATTGTCAGAATTCGAAGTAATCCTGACTACTGGGTTGCCGCACTCTTAGATCCCCCACACTCTTCGATCAACCTTTTCATTTTAATAAAGACCAAAAAAATGGTCATTTTTGAAATTATAAGCATTAGCAGGTTATTAGAAACTGAAATCAAACAGTTTTCAACTCAAAACTTTATTCTAGGTGATGTTACATTTGCACATAGGACCCCTTGTTCGAAAGGAGCTTCTGAACGCTCTCGTCCATTGAATTTGTCAGGTTTTGGATGGTTTCTGCTTCAATTGTTTTGCATGAGGACAGAATACCCTCCCAGAGCTGTTGCTTAGATGTGAACTGCCTCCCGCCATCATAGACACTCCTTTTGATGATGCTCCAGAGGCTCTGAATGGGGTAGAGGTCAGGGGAGCATGGGGGTCACACCATAAGTTTGTCCCCTTTTATGCCCATATCAGCCAGAGATGCAGATGTGTTATGTGCAGCATGAGACGTTGCATTATCATGCATGAAAATGATCTTGCTGTGGAATGCACGGTTCTTCTTCTTGAACCATGGCAGGAAGTGCGGTTTGAGAAACTCCACATACATTATGGAGTTCATCTTTACCCCTTCAGGGATCCTAAAGGGGCTGACAATCTCTCTCCCCATGATTCCAGCCCAAAACATTACTCCACCTCCTCCTTGTTGGCGCTGTAGCCGTGTTTGCGTGGGGTGTCCATCAACCAGCCATCCTCCACTCCATCCATCTGGACCATCGAGCGTTGCACGGCACTCATCCGTGAACAAAACAGTTTTGAAATCAGTCTTCATGTAATGTTTGGCCCACTGGAGCCATTTCTGCTTGTGTGCAGTGGATAGAGGAGGTCGACAGGATGCCGTACGCACAGCAGCAAACCTCTGAAGGACCCTGCATCTTGTTGTTTGGGGGACGTTAGAGGCACCAGCAGCTTCAAAAACTTGTCTGCTGCTATGACAAGGCTTTTTTGCCGCTGCTCTTTTAACCTGACGTAATTGCCTGTAGGAAAGAGTCCTCAATTTGCCCTTAACAGCACGCACACGTGTGTACTGTGAATCAGCTACATACTTCTTGATTGCCAAAACACTTCATCCTGATCATCGCACAATGTTGATTGCAGTCATGCCTTGACCTAAACACTCCACAATTTGTTGTTTCTCAGCAGCTGACACATCCTTTTTCTTTCCCATTTTGGCAGAAAATGTAGGCTGCTTAATAATGTGGGACAGCCTTCTTAAGTAGTCTTGCCATTCATTGGACACACCTGCCAAACTAATTAGCACAGGTGTCGGCAATTGCTTACAGTGATATAAAGAGCCCTGACACACATCACCATCAATGAGTTTAACTGACAAACAAACAATTTCTTCCCTTATCACTCCTAAACACTTTTTGCATAATAATTTGGAACACAGTGTACATGTGCTTTTCCACAAAACACCAGTGGTTCACGTAGTGAATCTTACAGTTCTAACTTGCCAACCGTGGTCTGTATGGAGTTGTTCAATAAAGGGCCCAAAATTAAGATAACATAGACGGGAGAGGTCTCTATGAATAGGAATTCCTAAGAATTTGATACCCTGTGAGGGCCAGGCAAAGGGAAAGTTGGACTGGATGGAATCCTGTATGGATTTGGGGAGGGAGACATCGAGGGCCTCAGACTTCGCTGTATTGATTTTAAAATTTGACCATGTAACAAAGTTATCTATTTCAGCCATATCAGCATGGATGGATATATGTGATTGAGTGATATATACTAGGACATCATCAGCAAATAGAGAGTACTCGGTGCCTCCCACCTCAATCCACCTAATATTGGGGTTATGGCGAATTGATGAGAGCAGGTGCTCCGTCACTAGGATGTATAAGAGAGGGGACAGAGGACATCCCTGCCTTGTCCCATTGGTGATTATGAAAGGTGATGAAAATGTTCTGACGCGCCCCCTGGGCCTTGGGACATCCGGAGCCGGACCCTTTTTGGTGGATGCTGGTGGTTGTAGTCTCCGTGGCGGCGACCGGGTTCCGTGGCTCAGGGCGGTCAAACCAGTGGCGGAACTATTTATGTGGTTTTGATGTTTAAATGTCGGACTACGCCACCCGTGGATTGCGGTCAGAGTGATCCGCCGCTGCAGGGCAGACCGCTGAGGCTGGTGTTGTGGGTGCAGCAGAGCGTAGCATAACTCCCCACGGGAGGAGTATAGCCTCAGGGCAGTGTATGCGGAGGATGGGGGTGATGGTGCAAGGCAGCAGGAGTAACGACACGGAGTCAGTGATGCAGTCCAGTGCCTTTACTCACAGTTCTTATTATCTAGACCCCTTCTGCAGGTAACTGCTGCCCACGTCGTACTGTGCTCACCAGGTGAGGGGCTCAGACAACTCCCAGATAACTTTGGAGTGCTTCACAGGACCCCCTTTGTGTGTCCTTTGTCTGGCCTTTCTTACCAACCCTTCTGTCCGGCTGCCTCGGGCCTCCTCTTGGTAAACTTGGCGCCAGTTTCCCTGACCCTATGTGCTGCCCTCCTAGCGGGTGTAGCGAGGGGCTGCGCCACATAAAATGTCACAGCCTCTGGTTTCTAGCTGAGGGTCGTTTCCCGCCTCCATTAGTTTCGGGGACCGGTCTCCCCCTTTGGCCTGACCCCTCCACGCAGGTGGATTCGGGCGTGCGGTGGCGACTCGCCCGTCCACACCCCTGGGATCCCTTCATTCCTCGTTCCTGGAGCCTTCTCCGCTCTTCTTCCTTCCTTCTCCCTCTTCCAGGCCTGGGCCTCTGTTACTATGCCCGCCTCTGGAGCAGAGCTCATGCAGAGCCCCTGCTCCCTGTCACTTCTGCTCAGACTTCTCTGCACTGAACTAAGATGGTGCCCACCTTTTATACTCCCTTCTCAATGCACCCAGGAACTGCTTCCTCCCTGCTCCTGCACTACAGGGTTCCCCTTCCTCAGTGTTCCCTCCCCCCACTCCAGCCAGGGACAGGGACTGTCGTGCCCATCTCAGGGGCATATTGGTCGCCCTGCCCCACGGCAATGTGGTGTAATGCATGCAGGTGTCGGGGTCCTGATACACACTCCATCCTTACCTGAGAATGAGATATCACACCTCTGGGTGAGGTGCAATACCTATGCAGCAACCGAGCCCTCGGGGTGCTACAGTTCCATTTATCTTCAGCCTAGGTGACGCATTGCGATACAGGGCCGTGATTTTGGCTATAAAAGGGTCCCCTAGACTCCTACCCCAAGCTTTTTAAGAGAATAATATATGGCATGCCAGGAGACTCTATGGAATGCTTTCTCAGCATCCAACGAGATTATCTAATTACAAATATTTAACTGCATCTAGCCCAGGAAATACTTTGTGCCTAGTAGCAGTGTCTGCTAGTCAGCGGATTATCCCGGCTGTTAAGCAAGCTACACCACCTGTAGTTTGGACACTTAATTTTTTCAAAGGAAATGCTTCGGGACCACGGGATACTCAGTGAAGCGCATCAGGAGGCACCCCAAGGCATAGGGGCTGGGACTGGCGGTAGGACGCCTTGTGGTGGACAGCCGAGCTCGATCCTTATAAAAGCTTTTTAACTGCAGCAGCTTTAGTGGACGCTACTGGAGCTGGAATTACGCGGCTGCTGGCATTAGACTTGCCCTTCAATAGATCCTTGTAAAAGGATTTAAAGTGTATTCTTTCAAATTAGAGAGACAATTTAAATTAAAAAGCTTAGAGCTGCCTCCACCACAGGGGTGCTCGCTCGACCCACCAGCGGACAGGCACCAGTATTGGGAGAGGGGGGCTGGCCGTCAGGGTCCACCGCGGCTCTGGCACAAATGGAGGTGGCACGGGCAGGAACGGACTGGCCGTGTCGGTTTCTCATTTTTTGGATTTTAGAAGGGCATGACATGCCTATATCTGTGTCTCCCCTTCCTTTTACTCCTCCACCTCTATTCTTTTCGCATTACTACATGTACTTGTCACTTTTCCATGTGTTAGTTATGTCTTCTGAGCAGTTTGTCAGCTTTTGGGCACCTTTGAAGGTGTTTTCTATGTGTTTCTATGTGTTTTTGTTTGCCTGCCATTGGTTTTAACGGTGTTCGAAGGTGTTCGACGAACAGTTTGACGAACAGTTCCGCGAACACAAGGGTGTTCGACGAACCGAACCGAACTTGAACACTACGGGGGTGTCTCAACACTAGTCTTCACTGAGGAAGAACTTCGTCCATTCTTTAACTAAAACAGATACTGCTGGTGACTCATTATCTCTCTCCCGTTTACATGGAAACCGATTTTGGTCAACATAAAGTAGTATTCTACCAATTATCTGATCTTCCTATTGTGCTCTATGGATTTTTCCTTTTGGGAGTTGTTGAATGGACAGGGGGTGATCTTGTTTCGCTTTTATCATGGTTTCCATCGTCAATGGACACCACAATGGTGTGTCTTCCTCTTGATAAGCTTTCACTGCTTGTTTAGTGCTCTCAATATACTGACTTCCTCCGAGCATTTTTGCATGAACTCCTCAGGCTCTAGTGGTATCCGCATTTCATTTTCCTTGCCTGTACTTGATGCTGAAATTGAAGATATAAAAAGAACTTCGGCACTCTAGTTATGATGCAAAGTGACTTTATTACAGAAAATGAACCCCTTATTGGCAAAACCAAAAATGTACATCAAAGTTTTGACCTTTTTTGGTCTTTTTCAAGATATTTTCTAAATAAATAAAACAGAAACAATGTCAGAGATTGACAAGAAATAGAAATTAAATTGTAATATGCCAGGGACACAGTGAAAATGTGGAATATAAAACAGTAATAATGAAAATGGCAATGGCAATCCTGTGTATACAGACATAAAGGAGGAATGGTAACAAAGCAGTGTCACCAGTAAGTAATATAAAAGGATGATAACAGGGAAAAGCAAAGGAAAATGTTCAGGGCTTACTGAGTATGAGGTTTTAGTTCAAAGTATTCTGTGAGCTATGGGTGCTGGATTGAAGTCAGCTAGTACAACGACCCATCTCTAACCCGTTGCATTCAGTTTGGCTGTAGTGAGGACATAGGTCAAAGGGTTGTTGTCAGTGTATACCTCAAACTCTTGCTGTAGTAAAGATAATCTCTAAATCGTTCACAGATAGCCCATTTCAATACCAGGAACTCCAATTTTCCGGAATGTAGATGGTAATTCTTCTCGGCGTCTGTCAAAGTTCTAGAACCGTAACCAATGACTCTCAATTTTCCATCTTGATGTTGATACAGGGCAGCTCCCAGTCCAACTTGAGTAGCGTCACAATGAAGAACAAATTGTAAGTTGAAATCAGGATATCCCAAGATGGGTGGTTTTACCAGGTAGTCTACTAGTTCTTCCAATACCTCCTGGTCGTCTGCTGACAAGAGAATGGGCTGTTGGGACAAAACGGCATTGCTTCTTTTAAGCTCGGTATTACCCGCATTCATATTTTTCTCCATGGGTGTTGTTGACTCTGCCCCTCCCCCAAGAGGAGGTATAGCAGGGCGGCAATCCTGAAGAAGTTCCAAACGTAAGTACTATAGTAGGAGAGGAATCCTAAGATCTGCCTCAACTCCACGCCAGTAGAGGGCGCTTGTCTTTTAAGGCCAGTACCGAAGCGATTTCTGCTGGTCCAAGGTATATCCTTCTCCGGACACAATTTTCCCTAGAAATCAGACTTGCCTTTAGAACAGTTCACACTTCTTTGTGGTCAACAAGGTTTTGCTGTGTACCACATTGTCATCGAAGTGGGGCTGTCAAATATCGTCCCTCAATCCTTCCAAACAGGTCTCCATGCTCCTCTGAAAATCTGCTGTAGCTGAACTGAGCCTAACGGTATGCAGATCCACTTATATAACCCCCACAGTGTGATGAATGCTGTCAAGAGTCTACTGGACTCTTCAACAAACCCTTAATGGTATGCTTTACCCTGATCGAGGATAGAGAACCAGGTACTTCCTGATAGGCTATCCAGCATATCTTGAATCTTTGGTATCGGGTGCCGATCAGGTACTGACTTTCCGTTTAGTTCCCAGTAATCAAAACAGAGTCTCAACGTACCGTCCTTCTTCCTAATACAAACAATAGGAGAGGAATAACACGACTTCTACTTTTGAACCCAACCTCTGTTGATTAGATCTTGCAAATACTCTTTCACTTCACGGTGTAATGGTTTCGGCACAGACATGTAACTTATGGTTACAGGGGTCGTGTCATCTTTAGAGAATGCATGACACTCTCCTCTCAGCATCTGTTTTGCTATCGCTATATCTTCAGCACAAAAGTGTTCCAGGTATACTGGGGGATCCAAGGACCCTGAGGTGGGTCGTGCAATTTCCTCCCCTGGGCAACTCCTGTTCCTTGGTGGGGAGACTGAATTCACAGTAGACCCCTGGGCGGGTCTCACACTGGCTGGATATACTGTCACTCGAGCAAACCCACCAGTAGGAATCGTAAGCACAGTCTCATCTTGATCTAGGCCTTTCAGAAGTTCTGAGGAGTCTTTTGGCATGAACAATCTTTTCTAGACTTTTCTTCCCAGTTCTACCCGGACTCTACACCTCACCCCCGCCATTTAGTTTGCAGGGATGATGGTTTGATGCCAGCCTACCTTGACTTCTTTTAGGTCCATTGTATTCTGTGCTTTCTTTACTCTATGAATCACATTTTCCACCACGGCATTGGGTATGGCAAGTGATGTGGCAATTGCATCTACCACCAGCGTCCCTGACTTGTGTTTCGTGATGACCTCACTGATTGCATTATAACCCAGGATAGGATCCTCTGCCATGTTCTGATCACTGGTCACGAGAAAAGGTACCCAAAGCTCAATGGTGGCCCTCAGTTAGAAAGTCACTTTCATCCAGCCTATGAAAGGGATTTCAGTCTGGTTGACAGCTTTGCCGTGGAGTTCCACTGGTCCTAAGAGTTCTTTTAGAGGCTGAAGGCAGATATGTGGCAGGCAGCGCCTTTTCCGTTCTTCATTTAAAAGGCTCGCTTGGGCTCCTGTGTCCCACAGTGCTTTTACCAGGAGTCCATCTAGCTGGCACTGTATAAACCATCTTTCACCAATTAGGCTGATGAGGCTATCTTTACTGACCGAGGAATACTCCTCCCAGGAGTACATCATTTGACCTCCACACTAGGCATTCAGTAACTGATGCCCCTGTCTCTCTTGCAGCTGTTGTAGACGGGAACACACTTGGTGATAGTACTGATGCAGCCGTTTTACCTCATGCGCCATTCTGTGGTTTGGTGAGATTTGGATTTGCTTCTGGAGCCCCCTTCGAGTCACGATTACCAGTCGCCCCGCACTGGCAACCTCCTGTCTTTTAACCCAAATGACCGTGACCATTGGCATTCCTTGGTATAATGTCCTTCCTCAATACATCTTAGTCAGTGGACACACAACGTACTCTGATTTGATGAATGGCACGCTTCACAAACTGGGTATCTTATGTTTTGGAACCCACTCCTGGGTGTGAGGGATACAGGTTCTGGTCTGGAACAAATTAACTTTTTCACCTCCATCAACTCGGCTCGCAGTTCTCCTATTACTTCCTCCCAGTCAGCGCTGGAGGTTCTCTCTTTTGTTGGTTATTTAAGGTTCCCTCTCCGAGGTAGCACTGGAGCATCTCCATGATGATCTTCGGACTGGCCACCGGGGGTCTCCAACTTCAGCTGACTCATTTTGGTGATTTTAGGAGCAGAGCCTTTCTTTAACTTCTGTTTGCTCTCTGACTCCAAACTAGCTGCCTCATTCATTTTTTCAATTAGGACTTCGTCCAGAATGCCAGGATCTTCTAGGTACTGTTTCAGCTGCAACTTGATGTCTTTGCTGATTAACCCCACTCCCAATGATCTCAAGAGCTTCTTCTGGACTAGTCCAGCATCAAAGTTCTCCTCCACTTCTACATCTATGGATGCAAGCAACAGTCTATCCTTCAGTTTAATTGCTCTGAACAAGAAACTTTGGGGTGATTCATTATTTTTCTGTGAAAGGTTAATGAGTCAGTGGATCAATTCTGAAGTATCCTTTTCCTCATAGTGCCCTTTTAAAATCATCTTCAGCCGTTGCAAGGTCAATTGACTCTTCATTTCTAGCATACCACGGAGGTTCAGTCCTGGGCTGTTCGCTTTCACCACCCCCTCAACTATCTCATCTGGCTGGCAGCCTTTCTGTAATCCTGCATTGATCTGGTACAACAAGTTCATATAAGACAGTTTCTCTTTCTGTTCACACTCTCCAATCTGTCACAGGATCTTGAATTCTTTCCTTACGGTGATTTGTAGTGTTAGAGAGGACTGTCTTCCAGATTTATCTAACCCGAGCAGGGTAAAGGTTCTGTCTAATTCTGTCACCTGTTCAAACCTTTTGGTCAATTCCTGCAAGGCTGTTGTTAGGGCTTTGAATTGTTCTTTCAATTCCTGTAGTTCTGTCTGTGGACGGAGATTCCGGCTTTTGGTAATTGGTGCTGCCCCTCCATCCTCCAACTTCAACCTGGTTAGAAACTGTATTAGCTCCTGGAGGAACGTCCCCATCACATCTTCAGCTTCCTTCGCCCCCAGCTTATCCATTTTTGCATTAATGGCAGCTAACAGTTGCCTGCGGTTGTGTGCTTTAGAAATCTGCTCTTTTGACATCTTTAAATGTTCTGCTATTGTTTTCAATTCTTCACAGGTTAACTAAAAAAGCAGCACACTAATTCTGTCCATTTGTATTTCCATATCCAATGCTGCTAGTGAGTTTTCTTTAGGGCTGGTCCCCTTTAACTGGTATAGCAAAGTTGAATTGAGATGCTGTGCTGCTGTGTTTTTCCAGACACTTTTCCACTTCTCTCTATACACGCTAATTCCCGCTCAGGATTCCCCATACGGGCCACCAATGTTACACTCACACCACTAGGTTCAGATAGGGCGAGATGGGTTTCATGAATTCTTTGGAATCCTGGGGGAACCGTTACTCAGGGTGACCATAGGCTGCAGCTTCTCTCAGCCACACGATAGATTCAATTGCTGACCAGACACATCTGACAAGAGTCTTTTTCAACAGTTTAACAGTGGAATTTAATCTGAAGCACAACCAGTGCAATTCAGGGATATTACAGCAACAATCTTCATTACAGTACAGTCTTGAGCAACCGGCTCCAGTAACAATACAGTAGTTTCTTCACAAGGCACAGTATTACAGTCTCTTCAGTAGCATAATTCAGCATAGATTAGATCTCTTAGCAGCACACTTCTATGCATACACAAGCACAGGCTTTTTCTTCACAAGGACACAATAGTACACAGCATTCTTTATCCTGCATGGAGATGGAGTGGGGAGGGTTTGATGAGGGTGATGATCCCTGTGACACAATTCCTTCCAGTCCTTATCTTCCTGCCTGATAATACTCTACACTGTTAGTTCAGGGAGTTTATCTGACCTGCGTTTAGTTTCTCTCCTGATCTGAATCCTATCCAGTTGCCTTCTTTCAGATCCAGATAACATACCACCTTTCTCTTCAGTTTCAGACAGACTACAATAACAAGTTCCCCACATTCCCCCTGGGGCTCTGCTAAAACACTCCCTGTCTCCTGCGACTGTGTTAACCACTCTAGTTGCTGGATGCTTCTGAAGCACAACAGCACTACTTCTGCATGTCACACATATCCAGGGACAACAGCGGAGTAGCAAAGGCTGGAGATGGCATTCTAGTGGAGATGAGAACTCCTTAGAGCTTTATTGTTGAAAAAGTAATGTATTTGCAAACACTAATACATTTTAATTTCTAAAGCAATTGCCTTTCATTTAAAACTTGGGACAACCCTTTTAAGGGAATGAATTCAGTAACGCAGCAATCACAAAGAGCTAACTCTGCCTAGTGTAGCAGTGATTTTGGCATTTAGAGAGAGGATGATGTCCATAAGTTTTTTTATAGGCATTTCAATGAGTTGCGGATTGTATTTCAGCAAAGGGAAAAGCAACTATATTTAAAGCATCTAATATAGCAAATGAAAGAGCTTGCAAGTTATTTGTTCCTAGGTATGATCTGGAATCATAGCATCTAGGGAGTTAAATGGCCACGGTCTGTGTTAGAACCAATAATATGCTAGTGCACCAGGGATTCAACTACAATACAGCTTACATCTACAGGTGCATCTCACTAAATTAGAATATCATCAAAAAGTTAATTTATTTAAATTCTTCAATACAAAAAGTGAAACTCATAAATTATATAGAGTCATTACAAACAGAGTGATCTATTTCAAGTGTTTATTTCTGTTAATGTTAATGATTATGGCTTACAGCCAATGAAAACACAAAAGTCATTATTGCAATAAATTGGAATACTTTATAACAGCTTGAAAATTGTTTTTAAAATCCAAAATGTTGGCCTACTGAAATTTATGTTCAGTAAATGCACTCAATACTTGATTGGGGCTCCTTTTGCATCAATTACTGCATCAATGCGGTGTGGCATGGAGATAATCAGCCTGTGGCACAGCTGAGGTGTTATGGAAGCCCAGGTTGCTTTGATAGCAACCTTCAGCTCATCTGCATTGTTGGGTCTGGTGTCTCTCATCTTCCTCTTGACAATACCCCAAAGATTCTCTATGGGGTTAAGGTCAGGCGAGTTTGCTGGCCAATCAAGCACAGTGATACTGTTGTTTTTAAATCAGGTATTTGTACTTTTGGCAGTGTGGACAGGTGCCAAGTCCTGCTTGGGAATGAAATTTCCATCTCCAAAAAGGTTGTCGGCAAAGGGAAGCATGAAGTGTTCTAAAATTTCCTGGTAGATTGCTGTACTGACTTTGGTCTTGATAAAACACAGTGGACCTACACCAGCAGATGACATGGCTCCCTTAACCATCACTGATTGTGGAAACTTCACACTAGACCTCAAGCAGCTTGGATTGTGTGCCTCTCCACTCTTCCTCCAGATTCTGGGACCTTGATTTCCAAATGAAAATTGGAACTCTGGGACCTTGTGGAGTGTGTCAATGACTGCCTTTTGGACATTTGTCAAGTCAGCAGTCTTCCCCATGATTGTGGAGCTTACTGAAACAGACTAAGGGACCTTTTTAAATGCTTAGGAAGCCTTTGCTGGTGTTTTTATTAATTATTGTAATTTACTGAGATAATGACATTTGTGTTTTTATTGGCTGTAAGCCATAATCATCAACATTAACAGAAATAAACACTTGAAATAGATCACTCTGATTCTAATGACTCTATATAATATATGAGTTTCACTTTTTGTATTGAAGAACTGAAATAAATTAACTTTTTGCTGATAATCCAATTTAGTGAGATGCACCTGTATTTCTGATGTCACTGGCTCAGCTCTTAAGTCTCCATCATCATTGTGCTTTACATTTACTGCTCTTTGTGGGAACTTTTTGCCAAGTGTGATGGATGTTTGGAATGGAATAATTCATCTATTTAGCCACCTTGTTGGCCTTTGAACCTTCTACATATGGATCCAGAGCTTTGGATTCTTTGGGATGCTTCTGCCACTTTTCCCTGCTGAGCTTTTTCATCTATACAGATTTAGTAGTAGCTGTCGCTGTTTTTTAAGTGCCAGTGCAGAAGGAACACTAGAAGACTAGTAACATCCCTAATGTTCTTTGTAACTTTAAGGCTGCAGACTCTACCTGAGTTAGGTTTTAGTGGGAAGTTACTGAAAAGGAAGATGGAAAGGAGGTACTTCAACATGAAGATCTACTTTCCCAGCTTTTATTCTAGCAGTTTTGCACTGCTCATTTTTCAGCAGACACATGTAAACCAATGCCCAACTGTGATAGTTGAAATCCTTCAAGAATTCACAAGAAAAAGAAGTAATGACTAGAGATGAGCGGTGTTCGACTAGAACTGTTCGCCAATCTCAAATTCGAGCTGTTTTGGGCGGTGTTCGAGTTGTTCGACGAACCCGAACGATTTGCAAAAAATTCGGCTGTTCGAGGTTATGTTCGATAACTGTTCGTGCACCAAAAGCGTGTCCTGCATGTCTGGCGCTATTTAGAGCACCAATCATGCAGGGATTGTCTGCCACTCACTGTAATGCCACAGCCATGGTGGTTGTGGCATTACAGTGATTGCCCAAATCGATGGGAACAGTGCCAACAGTGAAACATGAAAAGCCGGCAATTCAGCAGCGGCATACACCGGTACCCGACAATTTAGAACCGAAAGAATAGAGCTTCACACATAGATTAGATAGATATAAACATGTCAGCCACATATATACGAAGTACAGTGAAAGTGCTGCTTACTGTACTTGTCATTTAGCGTAAAGGATTTATCAAAAAAAATAATAGTGTTTTCATGCACCGTCTCTTTAAAAAAGCCGGCCGGCAATTCAGCAGCGGTACCCGACAATTTATAACAGACAGAATAGAGCTTCACACATAGATTAGATAGATAGAAACATGTCAGCCACATATATACGAAGTACAGTGACAGTGTTGCTTACTGTACTTGTGATTTAGCGTAAAGGATTTATCAAAAAAAATAATAGTGTTTTCATGCACCGTCTCTTTAAAAAAGCCGGCCGGCAATTCAGCAGCGGTACCCGACAATTTAGAACAGACAGAATAGAGCTTCACACATAGATTAGATAGATAGAAACATGTCAGTCACATATATATGAAGTACTGTGACAGTGCTGGTTACTGTACTTGTCATTTAGTATTAAAATAAAGGATTTATTATTAAAAAAATTGGCGTGGGGTTCCCCTTAATTTTAGGCTCTAGCGGAGGTTAAGCAGACGGCTGGGGCAGATGTTTGAAGCCTGGGAAGGGGGTAATACCCAGGGAGCTTCCCAGGCTACTAATATCAGCCCCCAGCTGAATACATAGCCTTTACTAGCTATTAAAATGGGGGACCCCCCAAAAAAAATGACGTGGGGTCCCCCCTAATTTAATAGCTAGCAAAGGCTAGGCAGACAGCTGGGGGCTGATATTAATAGCCCAGGAAGGGAGCCATGAATATTGGCCCCCTCCCAGGCTAGAAACACCAGCCATCAGCCGCCCCAGAAATGGCGCATTCATAGGATGCGCCAATTCTGGCACTTAGCCTCGCTCTTCCACGCTGCCCTGGTGCGGTGGCAGGGGGTAATAGGGTTGGGGTTGATGTCAGCTTATAATGCCAGCTCACATCAAGCCCAGGTTAGTAATGGAGAGGCGTCTATAAGACACCCCCATTACTAACCCCATAGTCAAAGTTAAAAAAAACACAAACACCCAGAATAAAGTCCTTTAATTGAAATAAAGACACAATCCTTTATTGTTCTAAATTAAACCATACTTACCGTCACGCCCATTCAAGCTGAAGCCAACGATCTCCTGCAATAAAAGAAAAATAACAAAGCAACCTCATCCTTACCTTTCCATGGTTCCCACGACAGCTTCAGCTCTGCTACATCGAGATGACAGGCTGGACCGCAGCAGAACGCTGCCATCCAGCCTCTCATCCCGCAGACACTGAGAAGCGCAGGCTTGCTTGCGCTGCTCAGCGTCTCTCTGTGACGACATCCAGATGAGCCGAGTTCATGTCCAATGAACTCGGCTCACCTCATGCACGTCACTGACAGCGTGGGAAAATTCTCACGCTGAAGCGGTGAGTGCAGGAGAATTCTCCCACGCTGTCAGTGACGTGCATAATGTGAGCTCATGTCCAATGAACTCAGCTCACCTCCTGCACGTCACTGACAGCGTGTGAGAATTCTCCTGCACTCAGCGCTTCAGCGTGAGAATTCTCCCACGCTGAAGCGCTGAGTGCAGGAGAATTTTCCCACGCTGTCAGTGACGTGCATAAGGTGAGCTCATGTCCAATGAACTCAGCTCACCTCCTGCACGTCACTGACAGCGTGGGAGAATTCTCCTGCACTCAGCGCTTCAGTGTGAGAATTCTCCCACGCTGAAGCGCTGAGTGCAGGAGAATTTTCCCACGCTGTCAGTGACGTGCATGAGGTGAGCCGAGTTCATTGGACATTAACTCGGCTCATCTGGATGCCCTCACAGAGAGACACTGTGGAGCGCAAGCAATCCTGCGCTTCTCAGTGTCTGCGGGATGACAGGCTGGATGGCAGCGTTCTGCTGCGGTCCAGCCTGTCATCTCGATGTAGCAGAGCTGAAGCTGTCATGGGAACCATGGAAAGGTAAGGATGATGTTGCTTTATTATTTTTCTTTTATTTCAGGAGATCGTTGGCTTCAGCTGGAATGGGCGTGATGGTAAGTATGGTTTAATTTAGAACAATAAAGAATTGTGTGTTTATTTCAATTAAAGGACTTTTTTCTGGGTGTTGTGTTTTTTTTAAATACTTTACTAGAAATTCATGGTGGTCATGTCTAATATTGGCGTGACCCCATGAATTTCGGGCTTAGGGCCAGCTGATAATGCCAAGCTGGCCCTAACCCCTTTATTACCCAGTGAGCCACCGCATCAGGGCCCTGGATGAGTTGGGTACAGCGCCAGAAGATGGCGCTTCTATGAACGAGCCATTTTCCGGGGTGGCTGCGGACTGCAATTTGCAGCGGGGGTGGCCCAGAAAGCTTGGGCCTCCCTGCGCTGCGGATTCCAGCCCCCAGCTGCCTAGTTGTACCTGGCTGGACACAAAAACAGGGCGAAGCCCCACGTCAATTTTCTTTAAATTATTTCATGAAATAATTAAGAAAAAAAGGGCTTCCCTATATTGTTGTGTCCGGCCAGGTACAAATAGGCAGCTGGTGGTTGGGGGCAGCCCGTTCCTGCCTGCTGTACCTGGCTGGACACAAATATAGTGCGAAGCCCCACGTCAATTTTTTTTTAATTATTTCATGAATTTCCTGAAATAATTTAAAAAAATTGAAGTGGGGCTTCGCACTATATTTGTGTCCAGCCAGGTACAGCAGGCAGGAACGGGCTGCCCCCATCCACCAGCTGCCTATTTGTACCTGGCCGGACACAACAATATAGGGAAGCCCTTTTTTTCTTAATTATTTCATGAATTTCATGAAATAATTAAAAAAAATTGAAGTGGGGCTTCGCACTATATTTGTGTCCAGCCAGGTACAGCAGGCAGGAACGGGCTGCCCCCATCCACCAGCTGCCTATTTGTACCTGGCCGGACACAACAATATAGGGAAGCCCTTTTTTTCTTAATTATTTCATGAATTTCATGAAATAATTAAAAAAAATTGAAGTGGGGCTTCGCACTATATTTGTGTCCAGCCAGGTACAGCAGGCAGGAACGGGCTGCCCCCAACCACCAGCTGCCTCTTTGTACCTGGCCGGACACAACAATATAGGGAAGGCCTTTTTTTCTTAATTATTTCATGAATTTCATGAAATAATTAAAAAAAAAGTACGTGGGGCTTCGCCCTATTTTTGTGTCCAGCCAGGTACAACTAGGCAGCTGGGGGCTGGAATCTGCAGCGCAGGGAGGCCCAAGCTTTCTGGGCCCCCCCCCCTGCTACAAATTGCAGTCCGCAGCCACCCCGGAAAATGGCGCGTTCATAGAAGAGCCATCTTCTGGCGCTGTACCCAACTCATCCAGGGCCCTGGTGCGGTGGCTCACTGGGTAATAAAGGGGTTAGGGCCAGCTTGGTATTATCAGCTGGCCCCAAGCCCAAAATTCATGGGGTCATGCCAGTATTAGACATGACCGCCATGAATTTCTAGTAAAGTATTTAAAAAAAACACAACACCCAGAATAAAGTCCTTTAATTGAAATAAAGACACAATTCTTTATTGTTCTAAATTAAACCATACTTACCATCACACCCATTCCAGCTGAAGCCAACGATCTCCTGCAATAAAAGAAAAATAATAAACCAACCTCATCCTTACCTTTCCATGGTTCCCACGACAGCTTCAGCTCTGCTACATCGAGATGACTGGCTGGACCGCAGCAGAACGCTGCCATCCAGTCTGTCATCCCGCAGACACTGAGAAGCGCAGGCATGCTTGCGCTCCTCACTGTCTCGCTGTGACGGCATCCAGATGAGCCGAGGTCATGTCCAATGAACTCGGCTCACCTCATGCACGTCACTGACAGCGTGGGAAAATTCTCACGCTGAAGTGCTGAGTGCAGGAGAATTCTCCCACGCTGTCAGTGATGTGCATGAGGTGAGCTCATGTCCAATGAACTCAGTTCACCTCCTGCACGTCACTGACAGCGTGGGAAAATTCTCCTGCAATCAGCGCTTCAGCGTGAGAATTTTCCCACGCTGTCAGTGACGTGCATGAGGTGAGCCGAGTTCATTGGACATGAACTCGGCTCATCTGGATGTCGTCACAGAGAGACGCTGAGCAGCGCAAGCAAGCCTGCGCTTCTCAGTGTCTGCGGGATGACAGGCTGGATGGCAGCGTTCTGCTGCGGTCCAGCCTGTCATCTCGATGTAGCAGAGCTGAAGCTGTCGTGGGAACCATGGAAAGGTAAGGATGAGGTTGCTTTATTATTTTTCTTTTATTGCAGGAGATCGTTGGCTTCAGCTGGAATGGGCGTGATGGTAAGTGTGGTTTAATTTAGAACAATAAAGGATTGTGTCTTTATTTCAATTAAAGGACTTTATTCTGGGTGTTTGTGTTTTTTTTAACTTTGACTATGGGGTTAGTAATGGGGGTGTCTTATAGACGCCTCTCCATTACTAACCTGGGCTTGATGTCAGCTGGCATTATAAGCTGACATCAACCCCAACCCTATTACCCCCTGCCACCGCACCAGGGCAGCGTGGAAGAGCGAGGCTAAGTGCCAGAATTGGCGCATCCTATGAATGCGCCATTTCTGGGGCGGCTGACGGCTGGTGTTTCTAGCCTGGGAGGGGGCCAATATTCATGGCTCCCTTCCTGGGCTATTAATATCAGCCCCCAGCTGTCTGCCTAGCCTTTGCTAGCTATTAAATTAGGGGGGACCCCACGTCATTTTTTTTGGGGGGTCCCCCATTTTAATAGCTAGTAAAGGCTATGTATTCAGCTGGGGGCTGATATTAGTAGCCTGGGAAGCTCCTTGGGTATTACCCCCTTCCCAGGCTTCAAACATCTGCCCCAGCCGTCTGCTTAACCTCCGCTAGAGCCTAAAATTAAGGGGAACCCCACGCCAATTTTTTTAATAATAAATCCTTTATTTTAATACTAAATGACAAGTACAGTAACCAACACTATCACTGTACTTCATATATATGTGACTGACATGTTTCTATCTATCTAATCTATGTGTGATGCTCTATCTTTCTGTTCTAAATTGTCGGGTACCGCTGCTGAATTGCCGGCCGGCTTTTTTAAAGAGACGGTGCATGAAAACACTATTATTTTTTTAAATAAATCCTTTACACTAAATGACAAGTACAGTAAGCAACACTGTCACTGTACTTATTATATATGTGACTGACATGTTTCTATCTATCTAATCTATGTGTGAAGCTCTATTCTTTCTGTTCTAAATTGTCGGGTACAGATGCTGAATTGCCGGCCGGCTTTTTTAAAGAGACGGTGCATGAAAACACTAATATTTTTTTTAATAAATCCTTTACACTAAATGACAAGTGCAGTAACCAACACTGTCACTGTGCTTCTTATATGTGTGACTGACATGTTTCTATCTATCTAATCTATGTGTGAAGCTCTATTCCTTCTTGTCTAAATTGTCGGGTACCGGTGTATGCCGCTGCTGAATTTGCCGGCCGGCTTTTTTAAAGAGAGTGTCTTCTGAGCAGTTTGTCAGCTTTTGGACACCTTTGCAGGTGTTTTCTATGTGTTTCTATGTGTTTTTGTTTGCCTGCCATTGGTTTTAACGGTGTTCGACGGTGTTCTAAGGTGTTCGACGAACAGTTCGACGAACAGTTCCTCGAACATCCCGGTGTTCGACGAACCGAACCGAACCCGAACACTAAGGGGGTGGCTCAACACTAGTAATGACAAATGAGGATTCATTTGGTTTTATTTGTGCTATAACAATTTTACAGTTTTTTTGTTTGCAATGCCAAAGAGCCCCCATTAAACATGGTATAATAGTGCTTGTAAAGTTATTGCACAAATGCTCTTTTATGGATGATATTTTATTTTTAATTAAAGTAAAAAAAATTGGCACACGTAAATCATAAATCAGTAGGCTTAGTGAAATGCTTCTCCCCACAGCTAATTTATAAGTTATAATTCTAAAATGACTAAGCATAAGGAATCCCCATAGATTTACATTTAGCACTGCTTCATGTGTTGTCAGATTGCTAGTGGAATCTTGCTGTGTGTATAATGTTCTGCTTGCATTTGCTTATACCAATTCACAAAGTCAATAAGAATAATATCAGATTAGATTAATGTACTTGCAAAACAATTGCATATTAATTTGCAAACCCCAATGCAACATAGGTTGATTCTCTCTATGCAGTGTAATGTTTGCCATCTGCATGGTATAGCTGTATAAAAAAGTTGGATTTCTTGTCACAAAGAATACACTGAGGGAGATTTATAAATATCTCTGTGAAATACATAAAGTGACAAAATTGGATCAAATTTTTCCAAATTTATTAAAATGTTCACCTTGAAAACAACTCCCTGCTGTCTGATTGCATGTAAGTGACTGAGCTAATGCATTTCATTCGAGAATGTTGAACTGCTCTAGGCCAAAGAAATAATATATTACTTTAGCAAGGAAGCACACTGTGTTAATCACTTTGCCACATTTTAAATTTTTTTTAAAAATGTTTACCAATTTTGAACACTTTTAAAAAACTTTCAAGAAAAGTGCAAAAAGTGTCTAAAAGAAGTATTACTTTGGCACAATCCATATACGCCATTTTATTAGTATAATTCTTGTCCAAACTCTCTCTCATTTTGTTTAGTTATAATTTTTATTCAGAAATACATAATCAAAATGCATGATCCCACCTTATTTAAAAAGAAAAAAAGAAATATAAAGTAGTTCAAAGGACAAGTGTAAAATGTTTTCTATATAGTTGTGTTGAAAATGCAACTGTAACTTTTATCTCCAGTGATTGTCACACTGTCACAACTAATCTACTTTCCATAGGATAGGTTTTAAGTTTCTGATCGTTTGGAGTTCCACCAGCTGGAATCTCCTCTGATTAAGAAAATTTTAAGAGCCTGTTTACACTTTGCAGATTTGTCTAGTTTTTGTTGCAGTTTTTACTGCCCAGATTTGTCACAAAATCTGAAAGATTTCCTACTGCCAGCAAGATGAAAGAGAATCCTGATGTCCCATGCACAGGATGCTTATTTATGACTTAGATTTGGTGAAAATTTAAATCTGCAGAATGTAAATTTTTTCAGTGTTTTTGCGGCAAATTTTACCCATACTAATAAGTGGGGGAAAATCTCCACTGAAAATGCATGTAAAACATGCTTAAAAATGCGCCTATTTTGTGCAGCGTTTTTCCAGCCAAGAGATGCAGAAATGGTGCAGAAATTTCTTAATCAAACACTTAAAGTGTGCACATACACTTCGTCCTATCTAAGTATCCCTTTTAAGGTGAAAGGCCACTCTGTCCCATTTTTGGCCAGTTCCAGGTCATGCTCCTCCCTTGTCCCTTAGTTTCCTTTTCTTAGTAGCTCACCTAAACGGCAGCACTGCTCACAGATAAAAAACACAGGATATAATACACAATGCTATTGGTGTCTTCAGGGGTAGGAACGTGACAGTCCAGTCCACACCCCTTACACTAAGACCAGACATAGTTCGCTACCCTCTCATATATTATTTTCAGTATGTCTAAACATGCCAACAATGACTAGAGAGCAAAATGTTGATTTGTTGGACGCTTTGAATTTTGTGAATCCTAAAATCATGCTTCTTGGCAGCACATCATCTTATGTAAACAGAATGTGCTGCTAATAACAATATTCAAAGTGCACAGAATGATCATTTACATGGAAATGCTGATGGCCAGATTTCATGTAGCTTGATAAGTGAGCTTTTAACCTTCACAATCAAACTGTGTAAATGAGCCCTTTAACTTCCTAATAGTGGTGGGGGTAAGGAAGGAGTGAGTCCTCAATCAGTTAAGGTTTTATGGAAATAGAAATACAATTTGTTAGATGATTTTAGGGGAAATGTAGCAGAGGCAAGACCCAGGAGAGCAGCCAACATCATCCTCACACTTTTTGCCCTATTAGTAGTGACAAAAATTGAAGCAAGTTCTGTGTGTGAGGAGGAGCTAAAAGGGGAGTTAAAGTGGCACAGGCAGCTTTGTTAAAGTGGCACTATTGGCACACAATATTTATGCAAATGCCGCTTTAAGTTGCTACAGTCTAAGAGCGTTTGCAGCAGGGTCAGTGGCTGGAGCCCACCATAGGATCATCCAGTTCTTTGGTTGGCCAGTCTGACACTATTAATGACAAGAGATGAGCTGATCAGGCAAAATTCAAATGTGCCTGTTTGAGTAGATTTTCCAGAGAAATTCTATTCAGTTCGCACAGAAGTTATTTTCTGCAAATTGAATGTACTGTATTATGTTCTGGTGTCTCTTCAGAACCAAGAGCATAGTAAACATAAGATGTGAAAAAAAAACATTTCTTACATTCACCTCACCATTCACCTTCCATTCCTCACCATCACCCATCTGTTCATCGCAAGTATGTGTGAAAGGTCATGATGTCACAACGTATTCCATGACTTTGCGTGTGCATGCACAGAACCATCCCAGGCCTCATCAGAAATATTAGCCTAACATAAGAGACCTGGGATTTCAGAACTCGTGTTGACAATCAGAGGATGCGACGAGGACCAGGAGGGTGATTGTGAAGAGTGGAGGAGCAAGAGATGTTAGCAGTAATGTGAGTATAAATATTTTTTTACTTTTTATGGCCCTTAACAGTTCCGAATAAAGGAGGCCAGCAGCCACCATTTTGCTAAATGAGCATAGAAGTGAGTTACAAATAATATGCATTTTGATGAATGTGGATTTTTATAAACCTATAAAAATGACTATAAGCTGCAAATGTCATAGCAAAAGACTTATTAATTAAATTGTAGTAATTTACATTATTTAAAGAAAATGAAAACAATGATAAAAACTAATAGATTTCATAAAGAATGTCTGAGAATGTGTAGAAGGGGTGTGTCATCATTATAAACATGATAATAACAACAATTTATACATATATAATTCCTTATTTTAGACGGAATAGTATTCTGGTCAAGATAACGTGTACTAATTGCAAAAAAAACTGATCTTTAAAAAATAATAACTAAACAGTTGGTGAATTCTTCAAAATGAGGTAAAATAGACAAAGAATAATTCCATGATAAAAATATACAGTGGTGGCCAAAAGTATTGGCACCCCTGAAATTCTATCAGATAATACTCAGTTTCTTCCTGAAAATGATTGCAATCACAAATTCTTTGGTATTATTATCTTCATTTAATTTGCTTGCAAGGAAAAAACACAAAAGAGACTGAAGAAAAAATCAAATAATTGATCATTTCACACAAAACTCCAAAAATGGGCCAGACAAAAGTATTGGCACCCTCAGCCTAATACTTTGTTGCACAACCTTTAGCCAAAATAACTGCAAACAACCGCTTCCGGTAACTATCAATGAGTTTCTTACAATGCTCTGCTGGAATTGTAGACCATTCTTCTTTGGCAAACTGCTCCAGGTCCCTGATATTTGAAGGGTGCCTTCTCCAAACTGCCATTTTGAGATCTCTCCATAGGTGTTCTATGGGATTCAGGTCTGGACTCATTGCTGGCCACCTTAGAAGTCTCCAGTGCTTTCTCTCAAACCATTTTATAGTGCTTTTGGAAGTGTGTTTTGGGTCATTGTCCTGCTGGAAGACCCATGACCTCTGAGGGAGACCCAGCTTTCTCACACTGGGCCCTACATTATGCTACAAAATTTGTTGGTAGTCTTCAGACTTCATAATGCCATGCACACGGTCAAGCAGTCCAGTGCCAGAGGCAGCAAAGCAACCCCAAAACATCAGGGAACCACCGCCATGTTTGACTGTAGGGACCGCGTTCTTTTACTTGAATGCCTCTTTCTTTTTCCTGTACACTCTATGTTGATGCTTTTTCCCAAAAAAAGCTCTACTTTTGTCTCATCTGACCAGAGAACATTCTTCCAAAACATTTTAGGCTTTCTCAGGTAAGTTTTGGCAAACTCCAGCCTGGCTTTTTTATGTCTCGGGGTAAGAAGTGGGGTCTTCCTGGGTATCCTACGATACAGTCCCTTTTCATTCAGATGCCGACGGATAGTACGGGTTGACACTGTTGTACCCTCGGACTGCAGGGCAGCTTGAACTTGTTTGGATGTTAGTCGAGGTTCTTTATCCACCATCCGCATAATCTTGCGTTGAAATCTCTCGTCAATATTTCTTTTCCGTCCACATCTAGGGAGGTTAGCCACAGTGCCATGGGCTTTAAACTTCTTGATGACACTGCGCACGGAAGACACAGGAACATTCAGGTCTTTGGAGATGGACTTGTAGCCTTGAGATTGCTCATGCTTCCTCACAATTTGGTTTCTCAAGTCCTCAGACAGTTCTTTGGTCTTCTTTCTTTTTTCCATGCTCAATATGGTACACACAAGGACACAGGACAGAGGTTGAGTCAACTTTAATCCATGTTATCTGGCTGCAAGTGTGATTTAGTTATTGCCAACACCTGTTAGGTGCCACAGGTAAGTTACAGGTGCTGTTAATTACACGAATTAGAGAAGCATCACATGATTTTTAAAACATTGCCAATACTTTTGTCCACCCCCTTTTTTAGGTTTGGTGTGGAATTATATCCAATTTGGCTTTAGGACAATTCTTTTTGTGTTTTTTCATTGAAGACAAATTAAATGAAGATAATAATACCAAAGAATTTGTGATTGCAATCATTTTCAGGAAGAAACTGAGTATTATCTGACAGAATTGCAGGGGTGCCAATACTTTTGGCCACCACTGTATAAAGACATCACATTATATTCTTCATTTGAGATGCATAATCCATATATAGCATTAGTACAAAATGCACAGTGCTAATGAATTGATACAATTGAATGGCCAGAGGTTATGGTTAATAAAGTGCATAAAGCAGCTTAAATGCAGGATACTTGCTATTAAGCAGAATCTGTCCATTGATTTTTGCAATGTTTGCTTTTGTAAAAGGCAGCAGTAGATAAAGGCTGAGACACAAATTGCAGGGATGTGTCACTTGTCAAAATGCCTGCTGTTGTTTACTAACTGTGAAGGATTTATCACTAAGAGATTAACATTGCTGAACAATATACATTAGGTCTGCAATGTCCCTGCCCCTGTGATGAGCACCTAAGGCTCAAAGTCTATGGACTTTTTACACAGAGAGCTGTGGTGTGGGCGGGAGCAGCGTTCTCAGCTCTGCTTCATTCTGAATCTAAAAGCTCTGATTGTGTCAGAACTACTGCACCCAGTAAGCTAAGTTATACCTCATTGGATTCAGCTTCTCTTTGCCTGTATTATGCTGCTCTCAGATGGAGAACAAAAGCCTTGTGACAGATTCCCATTAAGAAGTAAATATGGTTAAGGAATCATGAAATGAAAACACAATATAAATATGGTAACAGAGAAGAGTACCAAGCCAGAAACATAGCAACTCCACGCGTGATTCATGTTTTGCTATTGCTTTTTCTAAGGGGCAGAATGCAGATTTTTATAAAATTCAAATAGAATTAAGTTCCACTCAAATATATTTGCTCATCTGTATTAATAACCTATCATAAGAATTTGTCAACAATATCCTAAGCTTGGAAAGCCACTTTTAGCAGTGTTTGCACTGTATATTTAAAGGCAATTAAGGCTAATAGACAATGTACATAGAAAGCTGTTGTGTGGGCAGTGCTAGCTTTCTCAGCTCTGCTGCTTTTTAAATCTAAAAGCTTTGATTGTGCCAGAACAGCTGCACCTAGTAAACTAAGTGATACATCATTGGAATTGTGGTTTCTTTTCCTGTACTGTGCTGCTCTCAGATGACATAGCAAAAACCTTCTGACAGATTCCCTTTAAACATTGATTTTCCTTTTTTTAATCAATATGTATTTGTAAAAGCGATACAAATTCAGGATAATCTAGAAAATACTACAATACACAATACTTGTACTTGTAAAGATAATTAATCTTCCACACAGCAGCACATATTTATAGTGTAATAGAGTTGCCCAGGTACAGTATGTACGGTAAACCATTCTTACTTAGACTCGTATGCACATTTTGAAGTAATTTACCTGCAATGTAATCAAGCCGCTTTTAAAGATGCTTTTCATATAGTTATTTCCCTACAACTGTCTCTGGGGTAATATGTTTCACAGTATAATGGTTCCTACAATAAATAGCTTTACCTATTAAACAAATGAAACATTTCTTCTGGCTATAAAGACTTTTTCTTGTTACTTTTATTGCTTTGGGAGCTAAAAGTTTATCCAAGCTGATCCTCATTAAATTTATACACAAAGGAGATTATTTAAAATCTCCATGTGACTGAGCAAAGTACTACTGTATGTGAATGCAGAATGTGATCAAAATTGTTCAGCATTGAAATCATCCCTAATTTTATTCTTTGCATTCATTTATAAAGAAAAAAGTTTGTATGCTTCTATAAAACCAGCTTATTGCCATGATATGAAATTAATCCTCTTTTAAAATTTTTCCCACCCCTCCTGCTCACACATTTTGACGAAGTATTAAAACTTTGCTGTTCAATCTTCATTTGACTACATATCTCTTAAAAGTGTAATTTCCTCTGCCTATTCTCACAAAAACAGGACAAGTCTAATTAGTACCCAAAGTTAGAAATGTTTTAGGATTTCATTTTTTTTTTCTTTTCAAGTGAAATCAGTTTTTTTCCACATGGGGCGTAATTGCATAGCAACAATATCTTGAAATAGTCAGTGTCAAGGTTTAGTTGCCTCGCTATAATTTGTTTGCAAAATGTCAAAGGCAAAGAAAGGTACTCTCTCCCTGGACCATTTCTTTCTACTATTATATACTGCATATATCATTTCCTTTCTATTCTTGGACTGTAGAGTTATTAGAATAGTGAATTGATGACCAGGAGCAAACATCGGAGAATGTCAAAAGTTTAACAGGTAGGGTTATACATGCTCGTCACATACAAATCTACTAATAGATGCAAATGAACTTGATAAACCAAATCTTTGTACTCTTTAAAAAATGAATAAATAATATTGCCAAACAAACAATCTTCATGTCTGATAATGCTATATAGTACAATTATTTAAAGATATCATGCAATATGCATAAGTTGTGCTGCACTGCATGTTGTTGGTAGCATTGTATGTGTTGCTTTTAGAAAAGGAGTATGGGCGTATAATAATCTGAAGTGCGGGGCTATTTTTAAAAAAGAACTCAAAGAACTGTAAATTCGCTCTGACGTGGGATTGATCCACTTGTTCGATAACCTGGTAATGTAACTGGGCTAATGGGTGACCCGCACTATGGAAATGTTGGGGAACGGGCAACATAAGGTTCCTGCAGCGAATTGTGGATTTGTGTTTAGATATGTGTTTTGTTGGGGAAACCACCCAGCATATAAGACACAGTATATCTAAACACAAATCTACAATTCGCTGCAGAAACCTTATGATGAAGGTCTGACCGATCGAAACGTCTTTATATATTCTGGAATAACTGTGAACAATAAAATTATCAATTTACTTTGAATGAAGAGCGAGTGGCAAGTTTTTTCTTATCATGTGATTAAAAACTTATTAGCTGAATCCTTCTAAACTCTATGCAGAAACAGGAAGTCTCTTTTTCCTGAATCAGTCATCATTAGAACTACAATCCTGCATCACTGAAAGATCCCTGGTAGCCCATCCCCTCCTTTTCAACCCCTGATCCAGTTGTTCTTGCCTCCCCTTGCTTTGTTTTTATCTCTCTTACTTGTTTCCTTTTGTCAATGAGGTAAAATTGTAGTTCTAATGATGAACAGTACCGAAAACTCTATTGGGGTAGAGGTCACTAAAGTGTGTGTAAACATGAAAAAAACTCTAAAGCTATCAATTTTATCCTGATTCTTTTTTTAAAAACATCAAAAAACCCATGTGATGTGCGGGTTAAAACATTTGTCACTATATCCAAATCAAACCAATATCCCTTAGGGACTATTTTTCAAAATAAGAGACAATGGAAATAGATAACCAGATATGGGCCAGTAAAGTCTTATACATGATAAACATAGTTCAGCAATAGGGGTTCCAGGATAACCACACAATAAAATAGGTATTAAAGCAAATGTAGTACTACAGAGAGTTAAAACTTAACATTTATTACGACTGAATAAAAAGTAATACACAAGTCACAAGGACCTAAAAGCGAGTATAAGCCTGTCTGTGGTAGTGAGTAACCATATAACTCAATAACTCATTATGTCCAGGAATACGAGCATATGTAATATCAACATAGTCTACCTGTAACATAACACAGAAAATGGCAGAAAGTAGTGGAGCTCTCAAGACAATGTCTCAACATATCATGTCTCAGCACACAGGAACCTTAATACATTTACACTAATTATGGTGAGCATTTAAACCTTATCTATATGTTAATGGAACGACCTCACTAGTGTTGAGCCACCCCCGTAGTGTTCGAGTTCGGTTCGGTTCGTCGAACACCCGTGTGTTCGCCGAACTGTTCGTCGAACTGTTCGTCGAACACCTTCGAACACCGTTAAAACCAATGGCAGGCAAACAAAAACACATAGAAACACATAGAAAACACCTTCAAAGGTGTCCAAAAGCTGACAAACTGCTCAGAAGACATAACTAACACATGGAAAAGTGACAAGTACATATAGTCATGCGAAAATAAAAGAGGTGGAGGAGTAAAAGGAGGGGGAGACACAGATATAGGCATGTCATGCCCTTCTAAAATCCAAAAAGTGAGAAGCCGACACGGCCAGTCCGCTCCTGCCCGTGCCACCTCCGTGTCGCCGGGTTTGTGCCAGAGCCGCGGTGAACCCTGACGGCCAGCCCCCCTCTCCCAATACTGGTGCCTGTCCGCTGGTGGGTCGAGCGAGCCCCCCTGTGGTGGAGGCAGCTCTAAGCTTTTTAATTTAAATTGTCTCTCTAATTTGAATGAATACACTTTAAATCCATTTACAAGGATCTATTGGAGGGCAAGTCTCATGCCAGCAGCCGCGGTAATTCCAGCTCCAGTAGCGTCCACTAAAGCTGCTGCAGTTAAAAAGCTTTTATAAGGATCGAGCTCGGCTGTCCACCGCAAGGCATCCTACTGCCAGTCCCAGCCCCTATGCCTTGGGGTGCCTCCTGATGCTCTTCACTAAGTATCCCATGGTCCCGAAGCATTTCCTTTGAAAAAATTAAGTGTCTAAACTACAGGTGGTGCAGCTTGCTTAACAGCCGGGATAATCCGCTTACTAGCAGACACTGCTACTAGGCACAAAGTATTTCCTGGGCTAGATGCAGTTAAAAATTTGTAATTAGATACTCTCGTTGGATGCTGAGAAAGCATTCCATAGAGTCTCCTGGCACGCCATATATGATTCTCTTAAAAAGCTTGGGGTAGGGGTCTAGGGGACCCTTTTATAGCCAAAATCACGGCCCTGTATCGCAATACGTCACCTAGGCTGAAGATAAATGGAACTGTAGCACCCTGAGGGCTCGGTTGCTAAAGACGTATTGCACCTCACCCAGAGGTGTGATATCTCACTCTCAGGTAAGGATGGAGTGTGGATCAGGACCCGACACCTGCATGCATTACACCACATTGCCGTGGGGCAGGGCGACCAATATGCCCCTGAGATGGGCACAACAGTCCCTGTCCCTGGCTGGAGTGGGGGGAGGGAACACTGAGGAAGGGGAACCCTTTAGTGCAGGAGCAGGGAGGAAGCAGTTCCTGGGTGCATTGAGAAGGGAGTATAAAAGGTGGGCACCATCTTAGTTCAGTGCAGAGAAGTCTGAGCAGAAGTGGCAGGGAGCAGGGGCTCTGCATGAGCTCTGCTCCGGAGGCGGGCCTAGTAACAGAGGCCCAGGCCTGGAAGAGGGAGAAGGAAGGAAGAGGAGCGGAGAAGGCTCCAGGAACGAGGAATGAAGAGATCCCAGGGGTGCGGACGGGCGAGTCGCCACCGCACGCCCGAATCCACCTGCGTGGAGGGGTCAGGCCAAAGGGGGAGACCGGTCCCCGAACTAGTGGAGGCAGGAAACGACCCTCAGCTAGAAACCGGAGGCTCTGACATTTTATGTGGCGCAGCCCCTCGCTACACCCGCTAGGAAGGCACCACATAGGGTCAGGGAAACTGGCGCCAAGTTTACCAAGAGGAGGCCCGAGGCAGCCGGACAGAAGTGTTGGTAAGAAAGGCCAGACAAAGGACACACAAAGGGGGTCCTGTGAAGTGCTCCAAAGTTATCTGGGAGTTGTCTGAGCCCCTCACCTGGTGAGCACAGTACGACGTGGGCAGCCGTTACCTGCAGACGTGGTCTGGATAATAAGAACTGTGAGTAAAGGCCCTGAACTGCATCACTGACTCCGTGTCGTTACTGCTGCTGCCCTGCACCATCACCCCCATCCTCCGCATACACTGCCCTGAGGCTATACTCCTCCCGTGGGGAGTTATGCTACGCTCTGCTGCACCCACAACACCAGCCTCAGTGGTCTGCCCTGTAGCGGCGGTTCACTCTGACCGCAATCCACGGGTGGCGTAGTCGGACATTTAAACATGAAAACCACATAAATAGTTCCGCCACTGGTTTGACCGCCCTGAGCCACGGAACTGGGTCGCCGCCACGAAGACTACAACCACCAGCATCCACCAAAAAGGGTCCGGCTCCGGGTGTCCCAAGGCCCAGGGGGTGCGTCAGAACATTTTCATCACCTTTCACAATCACCAATGGGACAAGGCAGTGATGTCCTCTGTCCCCTCTCTTATACATCCTAGTGACGGAGCACCTGCTCTCATCAATTCGCCATAACCCCAATATTAGGTGGATTGAGGTGGGAGGCACCGAGTACAAGTGCTCTCTATTTGCTGATGATGTCCTAATATATATCACTCAATCACATATATCCATCCATGCTGTTATGGCTGAAATAGATCACTTTGTTACATGGTAAAATTTTAAAATCAATGCAGCGAAGTCTGAGGCCCTCGATGTCTCCCTCCCCAAATCCATATAGGATTCCATCCAGTCCAACTTTCCCTTTGCCTGGCCCTCACAGGGTATCAAATACTTAGGAATTCCTATTCATAGAGACCTCTCCCATCTATGTTATCTTAATTTTGGGCCCTTTATTGAACAACTCCATACAGACCACGGTTGGCAAGTTAGAACTGTAAGATTCACTACGTGAACCACTGGTGTTTTGTGGAAAAGCACATGTACACTGCGTTCCAAATTATTATACAAAAAGTGTTTAGGAGTGATAAGGGAAGAATTTGTTTGTTTGTCAGTTAAACTCATTGATGGTGATGTGTGTCAGGGCTCTTTATATCACTGTAAGCAATTGCAGACACCTGTGCTAATTAGTTTGGCAGGTGTGTCCAATGAAAGGCAAGACTACTTAAGAAGGCTCTCTCACATTATTAAGCAGCCTACATTTTCTGCCAAAATGGGAAAGAAAAAGGATGTGTCGGCTGCTGAGAAGCAACAAATTGTGGAGTGTTTAGGTCAAGGCATGACTACAATCAACATTGTGCGATGATCAGGATGAAGTGTCCTGGCAATCAAGAAGTATGTAGCTGATTCACAGTACACACGTGTGCGTGCTGATAAGGGCAAATTGAGGACTCTTTCCTACAGGCAATTACGTCAGGTTGAAAGAGCAGCGGCAAAAAAGCCTTGTCATAGCAGCAGACAAGTTTTTGAAGCTGCTTGTGCCTCCAACGTCCCCCGAACAACAAGATGCAGGGTCCTTCAGAGGTGTGCAGCTGTGCATGCGCCATCCTGTCGACCTCCTCTATCCACTTCACACAAGCAGAAACGGTTCCAGTGGGCCAAACATTACATGAAGACTGATTTCAAAACTGTTTTGTTCACGGATGAGTGCCATGCAGCGCTCGATGGTCCAGATGGATGGAGTGGAGGATGGCTGGTTGATGGACACCCCACGCAAACACGGCTACAGCGCCAACAAGGAGGAGGTGGAGTAATGTTTTGGGCTGGAATCATGGGGAGAGAGATTGTCGGCCCCTTTAGGATCCCTGAAGGCGCTAAAGATGAACTCCATAATGTATGTGGATTTTCTCAAACAGCACTTCCTGCCATGGTTCAAGAAGAAGAACCGTGTATTTCACAGCAAGATCATTTTTCTGCATGATAATGCACCATCTCATGCTGCACATAAAACATCTGCATCTCTGGCTGATATGGGCATAAAAGGGGACAAACTTATGGTGTGACCCCCATGCTCCCCTGACCTCTACCCCATTCAGAACCTTTGGAGCATCATTAAAAGGAGTGTCTATGATGGCGGGAGGCAGTTCACATCTAAGCAACAGCTCTGGGAGGGTATTCTGTCCTCATGCAAAACAATTGAAGCAGAAACCATCCAAAACCTGACAAATTCAATGGACGAGAGAGTTCAGAAGCTCCTTTCGAACAAGGGGTCCTATGTGAAAATGTAACATCACCTAGAATAAAGTTTTGAGTTGAAAACTGTTTGATTTCAGTTTCTAACAACCTGCTAATGCTTATAATTTCAAAAATGACCATTTTTTTGGTCTTTATTAAAATGAAAAGGTTGATCGAAAAGTTTGGGGGATCTAAGAGTGTGGCAACCCAGTAGTCATGATTACTTCGAATTCTGACAATATGAGGGTCATGCTGCAGGTAGTGCAGCAAGAAGGCACTTATGTGCCTTGTGCATCTCGGAGCCCCAAAATTATTTTCCGGGCTAGATGCAGCTAAAAATTATTTTTAATTTTAAATCTGGTGAAGCTTTAGTATAGATGGCCTAATAGGATCAGTGCTGCACACTGCTACAAAGCCCAAATTATTTTCCAGTCAAGATACAGATAAACATGATTAGTAATTTGAAAGCTTAAAACGGTTGGTAGGGTGATTTTAACCAATCATCAAGCTTTTACTCTCCCCAGGATGACACAGGGGTAGAAAAGTCGTTTCGGATCCATGATTTGTTCATCTTTATGAACGTGAGTCTGTCTACATTATCAGTGGAGAGCCGCGTGCGCTTATCTGTCAGCACACCACCAGCAGCGCTGAACACACGTTCAGACAGAACGCTGGCTGCGGGGCATGACAAGATCTCCAAGGCGTAAGTGGCTAGCTCCGGCCATTTATCCAGATTGGAAGCCCAAAAAGAGCAAGGGTCCAGTGACACAGTCGTGGCTTCAATGTTTACTTGGAGATACTCCTGTACCATCGTCTCTAGGCGTTGACTATGTGTCAGACTTCTTGTCTCCTGTGGCCTTGCAAAGGATGGGCTAAAAAAGTGGTGAAATGATTCCGCAAAATTGATGTTACCAGCAGATACTGTGGTTCTGTTACGGTTTGAGTGCTGAACACTTGACGGTCCCACGGTTGGCAAGTTGGAACTGTGAGATTCACTTCGTGCACCACTGGTATTTTGTGGAAAAGCACATGTAAGATTCTGCAACAGTCTCTGCTGATACTCCTGCATGCGTGCATCCCTTTCTATGGCAGGAATAATTTCTGCAAATTTACTTTTGTACCGGGGATCTAACAGTGTGGCAACCCAGTAGTCAGGATTATTTCTAATTCTCACAATTCGAGGGTCATGTTGCAGGTAGTGCAGCAAGAAGGCACTCATGTGTGTTGCGCATCCAGGAGCACCAAGTCCCTGTTGTGTTGGTGGCGAGGTAACAATCATGCTTCCTTCCTCTGTCCTCTCCCCCCAACCTCGCACAACAGAAATGTGATCAAGGTCTCCCTCATCTGATGAGTCTTCCATCAGTTCGTCCTCCACTTCTTCCTGGGCTCCTGCACCTTCCTCACTAGTTTGGCTGCTACCATGCGCCCTGGTAAAACCATCTCCCCCACCCTCACATGCCTGCCGCCTTGGTGCTGCCGACCGTCTGGACCTTGCAGATGTTAGCCCTTCCGCATACAACTCCTCCTCCTCTACTTCCTCCACCTCCTCTTGTGCCACCACCTGACTCCGAATTCTGTTTAACATGTGCTCCAGCATGTAAATCACCGGAATAGTCATGCTGATAATGGCATCGTCAGCACTAAACATCTTCGTCGCCATTTCAAAACTGTGCAGAAGGGTGCATAGGTCCCTGATCTGAGACCACTCCTCCAGCGTGATTTGCCCCACCTCTGAATCTCGTTGGCCCAGGCTATACGTCAGAACGTATTGCACCAGGGCTTGTCGGTGCTGCCACAGTCGCTGCAACATGTGCAGAGTTGAATTCCACCGGGTAGGCACATCGCATTTTAGCCGGTGAAGTGGCAGGCCCAACGACTTCTGTAGAGATGTAAGTCGCTGAGCTGCGGGATGCGAACGGCGGAAGTGAGCACACAGTGACCGTGCCCTCTGCAGAAGGCCATCTAGTCTGGGATAGTGGGCTAAAAATTGCTGGACAACCAGGTTCAACACGTGAGCCATACAAGGCACGTGTGTGACATTGCCCCGGCGAAGGGCCGCACCCAGGTTTGCAGCATTGTCGCACACGGCCTTCCCTGGTTTCAGGTCCAGTGGAGACAACCATTCATGAAATTGGTTCTCCAGAGCTGACCACAACTCCTCAGCTGTGTGACTCACATTTCCCAGACATTTCAATGTAAAAACCGCCTGATGACGTTGAGCCCTACTGCCAGCATAGTAAGGAGGTGTGCAGGATCCCTTCTGCGCAGTTAGAAAGCTTGTGGCATGACCAGACAGGCTTTGGGTGCAGGTGGAAGACCGAGAGGAGGTTGAGGAGGCAGAAGCAGTGGAGGAACTTTGACATAAAGAGGATTGACGCACAACTCGTGGGGATGGCAAGACTTGGACAGCAGCCCCTTGTCCTGCTGTCACCATAGTTACCCAGTGCCCAGTCAGCGACATGTAACGCCCCTGTCCATGCCTACTCGTCCAAGTGTCTGTGGTGAAATGCAAAGAAGCGGTGATGTTGTGTGCGACATGCTGGTGGAGCGCAGGCACACCTTTCTTTGAGAAGTAGTGCCGACTGGGCATCTGGTACTGGGGCACTGCGACGGACATAAGGTCTCGAAAATCCTCTGTGTCCACCAGGCGGAAAGGCAGCATTTCTGTAGCCAAGAGCTTGCAGATGGTGAAATTCAACCTCTTAGCTTTCTCATGGCTAGGAGGAAATGGTCTTTTACTTGTCCACATCTGAGGGACCGAGGGCTGGCTATTGTGCTTAGACGGGGTTGATAAGGGTGTCCCCGGCAAACTGCCGGTCTGTGAGGAAGATGCAGGCGGACATGTTAGGTTGCCTTGATCCAAAGGTGGTGCTATCGATGTCGGACAGCGCTCAACACCAGCTGGTGTTACCACCTCCAAAGAAAATGATGACCTGCCAATCACGCTGGCTGTTGCGGGTAAAGAGGTGGCAGGTCTGCGCCCCAAAACAGGTGTGACTGCTGTCCCCCCAGTCACAGAGGATGAAGAGGCCGCGGATGCACAAGATATGGCAGACGGTGATTGGCCCGGCCGGCTAAGCCGCATTGTAGCACACTGAGCTTCCCACTGCAACTTATGCTTCATGTCCATGTGCCGGTTCATGCATGAAGTACTCAAACTATGTATTTTTTGGCCTCTACTTAGCTTTTGCTGACAAATGTTACAGATAACACGAGTTGGGTCATCTTTATCGATCTGAAAAAATGCCCAGGCTATGCAAGGCTTAGCACCCATGCGACCTGAAGAGCCACCACGACTTGTGGTGAGAGGCAGAGTTGTGTTTGAGGATGCAGTTGTTGACGTGCTTCCAGTACTATGTCTCTGTCCAGGAAGGCGCAACCTGACCTCGTCGTCACTAGCATCTTCCTCCACCTCCTCTGCTGACCTCATCTCTTGGCTGACTGTGGGTTGACAGTAAGTGGGATCTCCGACCTCATCATCATCACCCTGTGCGTTATCACACCCGTCGTCCTCAGAGCCAACCTGTTCCTGCCCTGACAAAAAACTAAAGTTGTCGCTCCAATCAGGTATTTGAGTCTTATCATCGTCTTCCTCATTGTCTCCACCAACAGGAGTTACAGTTTGGGAATGAGGGTCTACATTATGGTCAGAACCTTCTGCGTCTGGTCCTGGATCCGACTCATAAAGATTCTCGGCATCAGTGCAGATCATTTCCTCGTCTGGATTCACAGAAGCGCTGGAGTCGACCTCTGATTCTCAGGCTATAGTATGAGTAAACAGCTCTGCAGACTCAACCATCTGTTCTACCTCACACTCAGACGGGCAGCTGGAGATTTGGGAGCTGTGAGGAAGCAAGTGCGATTTGGGTGACACCTTTGAGGACTGGAGTATTTGTGATGTTGAAGTTGATGTGGAGGAGAGCCCACTTAAAGGAGCACTTGATATCCGTTGAAGCACCTGCTGTTTTTGTGCCTCATCTGGAATTTGTAGCGATTGGCGTGGCCGTAAGAAAGGGATCTTATCACATTGTCCGCTAAAAGAAGTAGACATTTTAGTTTGGCTGGAAGATGGTCTTTCTTCTGCACCTACCCCACGGACACAACCTTTTTTCCCCTTCCCAACACGCCTATTCCCCTTTCCACCAGCAGCAGGCCTTTTTCCACTCATTTTGGTGGTTAACTAATTCACAACTCTGGAGTTGTTTGCACAAAAAAACAATGGATGGTAACCGAGCAGAGCTGAGTGGCCAAACTGTGGTATTAGGCCAAAACTATTGGCTGGGTTAGATGCAGAAAAAAATTATTTTTAATTTGCAACCTGATGGAGGTCAGTATAGATGGACTAATAGACCAAGTCCCACACACCGCTAGAAGCCCAAATATTTTTTCAGAGCTAGATGCAGAAAATTTTTTTATTCAATTTGCAACCTGATGGAGGTCAGTATAGATGGACTAATAGACCAAGTCCCACACACTGCTAGAAGCCCAAATATTTTTTCAGAGCTAGATGCAGAAAAAAATTATTTTTAATTTGCAACCTGATGGAGGTCAGTATAGATGGACTAATAGACCAAGTCCCACACACTGCTAGAAGCCCAAATATTTTTTCAGAGCTAGATGCAGAAAAAAATTATTTTTAATTTGCAACCTGATGGAGGTCAGTATAGATGGACTAATAGAACAAGTCCCACACGCTGCTAGAAGCCCAAATATTTTTTCAGAGATAAATGAAGAAAAAAATTATTTTTAATTTGCAACCTGATGGAGGTCAGTATAGATGGACTAATAGACCAAGTCCCACACACCGCTAGAAGCCCAAATATTTTTTCAGAGCTAGATGCAGAAAAAAATTATTTTTAATTTGCAACCTGATGTAGGTCAGTATAGATGGACTAATAGACCAAGTCCCACACACTGCTAGAAGCCCAAATATTTTTCCAGAGCTAGATGCAGAAAAAAATTATTTTTAATTTGCAACCTGATGGAGGTCAGTATAGATGGACTAATAGACCAAGTCCCACACACCGCTAGAAGCCCAAATATTTTTTCAGAGCTAGATGCAGAAAAAAATTATTTTTAATTTGCAACCTGATGTAGGTCAGTATAGATGGACTAATAGACCAAGTCCCACACACCGCTAGAAGCCCAAATATTTTTTCAGAGCTAGATGCAGAAAAAAATTATTTTTAATTTGCAACCTGATGTAGGTCAGTATAGATGGACTAATAGACCAAGTCCCACACACTGCTAGAAGCCCAAATATTTTTTCAGAGCTAGATGCAGAAAAAAATTATTTTTAATTTGCAACCTGATGGAGGTCAGTATAGATGGACTAATAGACCAAGTCCCACACACTGCTAGAAGCCCAAATATTTTTTCAGAGCTAGATGCAGAAAAAAATTATTTTTAATTTGCAACCTGATGGAGGTCAGTATAGATGGACTAATAGACCAAGTCCCACACACCGCTAGAAGCCCAAATATTTTTTCAGAGCTAGATGCAGAAAAAAATTATTTTTAATTTGCAACCTGATGGAGGTCAGTATAGATGGACTAATAGACCAAGTCCCACACACCGCTAGAAGCCCAAATATTTTTTCAGAGCTAGATGCAGAAAAAAATTATTTTTAATTTGCAACCTGATGGAGGTCAGTATAGATGGACTAATAGACCAAGTCCCACACACTGCTAGAAGCCCAAATATTTTTTCAGAGCTAGATGCAGAAAAAAAATATTTTTAATTTGCAACCTGATGGAGGTCAGTATAGATGGACTAATAGACCAAGTCCCACACACCGCTAGAAGCCCAAATATTTTTTCAGAGCTAGATGCAGAAAAAAATTATTTTTAATTTGCAACCTGATGGAGGTCAGTATAGATGGACTAATAGACCAAGTCCCACACACCGCTAGAAGCCCAAATATTTTTTCAGAGCTAGATGCAGAAAAAAATTATTTTTAATTTGCAACCTGATGTAGGTCAGTATAGATGGACTAATAGACCAAGTCCCACACACTGCTAGAAGCCCAAATATTTTTTCAGAGGTAGATGCAGAAAAAAATTATTTTTAATTTGCAACCTGATGGAGGTCAGTATAGATGGACTAATAGACCAAGTCCCACACACCGCTAGAAGCCCAAATATTTTTTCAGAGCTAGATGCAGAAAAAAATTATATTCAGTTTGCAACCTGATGGAGGTCAGTATAGATGGACTAATAGAATGATGCTATGCCCAAAAGATTTTACTTCACTAGGTGCAGTAAAAAAATTGGTATTCTATACACAGGTGTTATATCTTGCAACACAGATAGGCTACTCCACTGACTAACACACTCTGCAATAGGCCAAAAAGGATTAGCTTTGCTAGATTCAGCCAAATGCTGTGAAAAAAACTTGCAAAGCACTGGCACAGACCTGCCTGGCAAAAACTGATAGGAACTCATGTAACCTAGTCCTGAAAAGGACTCCAATTACAATTAGTCTTTACTCCCACAACCTATCTATTTAAGAGCACAAACCTCCCTGATAAAAGTCGTAGGAAATGCTGTAACCTAGTCTTTAAAAGGACTGCAATCACAACTATTCCCTACTCCCAAGCTATCTGTATATTTGTGCGAAAATTGGCTTGAAATTAACAAGGTATAGCACACACAGCAACAGCGGTGCCGTCTAACACGCAGCTGCAGCAGTGAGAAAATGGTGGCGACGGGGAAAATGGCTTGGTCTTATAGGGCAAGGACATGTGACATACACTGCCAATCACACTTGCCCTTGCTTGTGTGAAAAAAAGCACTTCGCTCCGTGTGTGCGCTGCTGATAGGCTGACAGATTGCACCTCCCCACTGCAAATGCGGGAAAGAGAAAAAAAAATGGAGATCTTCATTGTTCCTGCAGAGATCCATCCCCTGCCCCTCCCCCCGCCCCGCTGTACACTCAAACTGCGTATTAACATTAATTTTCATCATTACTGAGAAAAAATCCAGTTATGATTTTGGTGCACGAACAGTTATCGAACATAACCTCGAACAGCCGAATTTTTCTCAAATTGTTCGTGTTCGCCGACCGGCTCGAACACCGCCCAAAACAGCTCGAATTTGAGATTGGCGAACAGTTCGAGTAGAACAACGCTCATCTCTAGACCTCACCAAATAAGATGTCGGTTCTTGCTCTCTGGCTTAAAGACAGCTCCATGTGGTGGGGCATCCAAACCTTTTCAGCCTCCAGAAACTCACAGCACACCACTCTAAAACTATCAATTTTATCCTGATTCTTTTTTTAAAAACATCAAAAAACCCATGTGATGTGCGGGTTAAAAAATTTGTCACTATATCCAAATCAAACCAATATCCCTTAGGGACTATTTTTCAAAATAAGAGACAATGGAAATAGATAACCAGATATGGGCCAGTAAAGTCTTATACATGATAAACATTCATACACAATATAGACTTACATCTGCCCTATCACAAAATACCTCAACTGATACTGCCTGTCATGGAGGTTGGCACCCTAATATAAGAGTTTGGTGCCCCCATTCACCGGTGGCTGTCCCTCACTTTCCCTGTTAAGCCCTGATAATGTGGGTTATAAACAGGTAATGAGTGACTGCCTAATCTAATACATTTTTCATGCTATGCTAGTAGATAAATAAAGAGAGTACAACATAATGGCAAAGTTATCTCATATTCTGGAAATCGCCCCAACGCGTTTCCCCTTCCTGTAGATTCATCAGGAGGCAAAATGTACAGGACTCCAGAAAGTCATGAGCATAGATAAAGATCAATGAAGGATGTGGAAGTCGGTGCTGGTATATGCTGTGGCTGTGTTTAAATACCGTGCTCAATCATAGCCCTGGGTATCTCGTACACCCACTTCCCAAATTCCTCCTCCCCTCCTTGCATAGTCTCCTGTCTATAAGATGGTACTGTGCATGCCCAGTTCCCGGGACACTAGAGGTTGCATCTCTGACGGGCAGCACACAGACGTCACTTCCCTTGCCGGAAATGACGCTTGCGTTCCACTGTGGTTCGCAAGGGGGCGGGCTTGACTCGTGCATGCGCCCCACTGTCACTTCTGGAATCGCTGTGATGCTTGCATTCCAGGCTGAAGCGCAAGAGAAAAAAAAAGATTACTGCACACGTGTCACGCTAAGATACCTGCATTCCACACTGAGGCGCAAGATAGTAGAGACTGCCCCGCATGCGTCCATTCCAGGCTTGATTATTATAACGATAAATGTCCCTTCATAACCGAATTCAATGGCCGGTGAATATAGAAACATGGGCAACAAACTATTAATTTTTAATATTTGCAGACAATACATGCATTTACCAGATCTAGTTAAATAGACATACATCAAGCCACCTGGGGCCTAGGAAGGTTCTAAAGCCTATAGGGACCATGGAAATCAAGAGGAAGAGAGGGGGTGGGGGGTTTGAGATCAACTCAAAAAGATTGGAAAAGTAGATGTATATGAATTTAATATCTATACATAATATTCCCCCAGTGGGGAACCTCCAACCTGGAGGTGTAGAGAAGACATCCTCTCAACAATGTGTCCTCATTAAACAGAACATGGGTGGAAGCAGACCAACCAGGTACCAGACAAGGCAGTACATACGAGCAGAGAGAGACAAGCTTGTGGTGAGGCTTCTACAAGAAGCATGTGTACAAAAGCTGCTCATTTAACACCTTAGGGGTCACAGATTTAATTCTGAAAATCCGTTCAGTTTCTTTTCAAAGGATTGTCTTATTAAGATCACCCCCCCCTTGTTTTTAGTCTTATACGTTCAACCATATTAAATGATATTTCTCTAAGTTGTCCACCATGTCTATCATTCATATGGCGTGCAATGGGGGTGTCACGTTTATTCCTAATGTCTCCTAAATGCTCGCCTACCCGCACTCGTATCTCCCTTGTGGTTTTACCCACATAGTCCTTTGGACAAGTACATGTCGCTTTATACACAACCCCCGAAGACCTGCAATTACCAAAGCTCTCAACGAGAATTGCCTACCAGTGGCTGAGCTAGTGAAGGTCTTACAGACATTCATCCAGTCGCACCTGCTACAGCTACCACATCTGTAGTACCCACAAGGCTTTCTATCAAGCCAAGTGCCAGGTTTATAGGTTTTTGATACAGGCTATGCACCAGGCGGTCGCCAATAGATTTACCCCTTCTATATGTAATACTCGGGACAGGGGGGATTAAATCCTTGACATTTGGATCTGCCAGTAAGATCCCTCAATGTTTTTTCAGGATATGAGATACCCTCTCTGATTGATTATCAAAGGAGCCTATTATCCTTACAATATCCTTCCCCTGCGATTTGAAATTCTTAGGGTTAGCTAGAAGCGACCGTTTGTTTCTGCCCAAAGGCTCTGAATAAGATCTATCCAAGACTTGAGACGGATATCCCCTTTCACGAAACCTATGGTACAAGTCTGTGGCCTGTTCCCTAAAGGTGCCGATGTTGGTGCAGTTTCTCCTCACACGTAAGAATTGTCTTTTTGGAATGCCACACTTTAGAACCTCGGGATGGTGGCTATCCCACTTCAGAAGGCTGTTTGTTGCAGTAGGTTTGCGATAAGTACAAGTACTAATAGATCCATCCTTCTCCTTCCTTATCCTCAAATCAAGGAAGACTATATTGTTATTCTGACATTCGTATGTGAAGGTAAGTCCCAGTCCATTAACATTGATGATTTCAATAAACAGTCTAAGCTCAGCCTCTGTGCCAGACCAGAACACCAAAATGTCATCAATATATCTGGCACAAAGGCCAATGTGCGGATGCCACCATTTATCCTCCTCTCTGAAGATGATTGTTTCCTCCCACCAGCCCAGGAACAGATTGGCATATTTGGGGGCACAAGGACTCCCCATTGCCGTGCCCCTGAGCTTGTGGAAGTACTTACCATCAAAGACAAAGTAGTTGTGAGTAAGAGTGAAGCGCAGCAAGTCCTCCACTAGTCTATTATGGTCATAACATTCCACTGCCCTCATTTTTAGGAAGTGTCCCACCGCCTGAATTCCTGCTTCGTGAGGGTTGCTGCGGTAGGGGGCCTCCACATCTATGGAGGCCAGATAGGTGGTCTCCTCCACAGTTACACCTTCAAGTTGGGTCAATAGGTGTAACGTATCCCGGACATAGGATGGCAAAGAAATAACAAATGGGTGCAAAACTTTATCAATGTAAATGCCAATATTTTGAGACAAGGAGTCAATGCCAGCAACTATGGGGTGGCCTTTCAATGGGTTAAACCCTTTGTGGACCTTTGGAAGGGCGTAAAAAGTGGGTATTGTTGGTACCTCGGGCTTTAGATATAAGAATTCATTGTTTGAAATCAGATCTTTCGCTTTACCCTCTTCCAGAATGTTAATCAGTTTTGAGGTGTAGGCAGTAGCAAAGTCGGATTCTTCGGGAGGACTTTATATGTGTCTTTGTCATTCAATATCATCTGACACAATGTGAGATATTTGGTATGGTCCAACAGTACAAGGTTACCTCCTTTATCTGATGCTTTTATTATCAGCTGCTTATTATTTTCAAGTTTATTCAAAGCCTGTAATTCCCCAGTGGACAGATTTGGACAATGTCCACTGTCTCTTGGAATTTTACACAGATCTTGTTCAACCAGATATATAAAGATGCCAATACTGTTGATTTCATTATTCGGAGGTGTTTTTGTACTCCTATTTTTTAAGGTCTGTAAAGGGTCCTTTCTCCCTTACCCTTGCCTCTTCCTTAGTACCTTCTTGCAAGAGTCCCGTTAGTGCCCGGTAGGCCTCAATGTCACCATCTGCTAGCCCCAGCTGGTGGCATTGCTCCCTGTCATGATTTTGATAAAATAATTTCCATTTTAGATTGTGTCCAAAAATATTGATATCTTTAACCCAATCAAAACAGTTAAATAAGTTGGTTGGCACACAATTTAGCCCTTTTTGTAGGATCAAGCACTCTTCCCTTGAAAGCATATACGAGGTCAGGTTGATAATTTGACCCTTATCCATCAAGGTCTTTTTCTCAGATCGTAGTTTAGAGGTGCTCTCCTTCCTAAAAAACACAATTGTGAGGTAGAGGTAGATGAGGATGCTGAACATGTGTCTACGTCCCTGTTTTGGGGAGCATCTCTCCATACTGCACCCTGTCTTGGCCTGTTCCTTCCTTGCCATCTGGTCTTAAATGGTCTGCCTCCACCACATGAGAATCCTTCCTTATTTCTATCCCCTCGTTCAGTGTTTGCTGTTTCAATGTCCGATGATGAAGCATCAGTTGTGGGTCTCGAACCAAAGTCGTAGGCCTGATTATCTTTAAATTCAGCCAGATCACTTGTAAATTGGTTATGTTTCCTCTCTTTAAGAATAGATTGAAATTTTTCAACAGAGGATTGTAAAGAATTTTCTTTTCTATTGAAATCTGGCTCTGCTTTGTATTTTTGGGCTTTATCTATTAGTTCGTTCAATTTTTTAGTCGAGTCTTCCAATGATATTTTTTCCTCCTTAAGGAGGATTTCCATAAATGTAAGTGAAGACTCGACTGATTCTTTTGCCCAAGCGGCCAATAACTGAGTGCTGGCAGTGCGCAGTGATGGCTGGATCGTAATTCTTAATCCTTTGGGTACAATACGATTTTTTATATAATTTTCTAGACCTTTCATTTCCCACCAAGCTTTTATGTTAGATTTATACAATAGGTACAAATCTTTAAAGAGGGTTTTTAAGGAAGGACTCTCTGCGCTCTCATACGGGGCTCCAGTCATTGAAAACACATGGTTGGCCTCCTCCACCCATGTTTCCGTAATTATTGGACCTGAGAGGAAGCTTGCCATACTCAAGAAAATGTTCAACAGTACCAAAAACTCTACTGGGGTAGAAGTCACTAAAGTGTGTGTAAACATGAAAAAAACTCTAAAACTATCAATTTTATCCTGATTATTTTTTTAAAAACACCAAAAAACCCATGTGATGTGCTGGTTAAAAAATTTGTCACTATATCCAAATCAAACCAATATCCCTTAGGGACTATTTTTCAAATAAGAGACAATGGAAATAGATAACCAGATATGGGCCAGTAAAGTCTTATACATGATAAACATTCATACATAATATAGACTTACATCTGCTCTATTACAAAACACCTCAACTGATACTGCCTGTCATGGAGGTTGCCACCCTAGTATAAGAGTTTGGCGCCCCCATTCAACGGTGGCTGTCCCTCACTTTCCCTGTTAAGCCCTGATAATGTGGGATATAAGCAGGTAATGAGTGACTGCCTAATCTAATACATTTTCATGCTATCCTAGTAGATAATTAAAGAGAATGCAACATAATGGCAAACTTATCTCATATTCTGGAAATTGCCCCAACACGTTTCCCCTTCCTGTAGGTTCATCAGGAGGCCAAATGTACAGGACTCCAGAGAGTCATGAGCATAGATAAAGTTTAATGAAGGATGTAGCAGGCTGTGCTGGTATATGCTGTGGCTGTGTTTAAATACCGTGCTCAATCATTGCCCTGTGTATCTCGTACACCCACTTCCCAAATTCCTCCTCCCCGCCTTGCATAGTCTCCTGTCTATAGGATGGTACTGCGCATGCCCAGTTCCCCGGACGCTAGAGGTTGCGTCTCCGACGGGCAGCACACAGACATCACTTCCCTTGCCGGAAATGACGCTTGCGTTCCACAGTGGTTCGCAAGGGGACTCGCGCATGTGCCCCACTGTCGCTATGATGCTTGCGTTCCAGGCTGAAGCGCAAGAGAAAAAAAAAGATTACTGCACACGCAGCTTATATGGCACTTTGGCAATGTGTAACATGGCTATTTAAGCACTGTAAGATAATAAAACACATGGCGATGGGAATTGTCAATAGAAAATATTACATATGGTATTATTCAAGGTGAAAATCATAACTTAAAGTATATTATTTGCTTGTGTTGGTACCTGATGGATTTAATTTACAGTATACCCCACAATTTATACACAGCAGTTTATTTGAATGAGTACCTTATACTTCTACCCCTTTCCTATACAGCATATTTTAGAGATCACATCTCTACCTTATTATATTAATATACTATATTAATTTATTTGTGTGCTAATCAAACTGTCAATATTATATTAGAAAGTGTGAGGGCACAATTGGAAGACATGGTTACTATTGTTATACTCCAGAAATTAAATGATGATCAAGAGATAAGACTATCAATAGATTTACTTCATTTGTTTATTTATTTGCTGGTAATTGCAAAGTAGACACATCCAATGAAGATAAATGCCATGCCTATGATGAAATCTTTCACCCCACTCATAGCAGACATGAAGTAATGTACCTCACATCAATTGGGATTGATTTTGTGTAACAATAGATAGTTTTGCTCACCACAAGTTGGTAGAATTAAGTATATGCCAAAATCAATTTAATTGTCTGCTCAGTAAAGAGCACTAGTGACTGCTGGCAGAATCAGCGTATTTCCATTTCCAATAATTATTATTCATTCCCAGTTATTCAAGGAAAATTGATTTTTATTTGGCCTTGGAATCTTTAGTTTTCAATTTTAATTTAAAATGCAATTAATGTAGACAAACATTATAAAGTTAATTTGTATTCATATTTCATTAAGGGAATTCAGTAGAACAACAATTTTTTTTCGTGTAGAATAAATCATATGATCCACCCAACAGTTAAACCACAAGACCTACGTTATTAAAATAAACTCACTTAAAAAGGCATTTGGCTATGACTTACAACCTTACTAGTCCTAATGTAAACCTGTTTTTTCCCCTAAAGTAGGTATATCTGAAATGAAACTCTCTTTTCGCCAGTTTAAACAGAAGAGTTATAAGAAAGTTTGAGTGGTTGACATATAATTTAATTATTAAAGCAAATGCAATATTTAATAAATGGATGCATTTCAGCTTTAATACAAGAGAGTGGATTCCATTGATTTGTTTAGAAAATTGAATGAATTGATGCTCATATATTTTGTGATATAAAACATTAATTTCAAACATTTGCTAAATAGATATATGGCTTAAATTTATTAGGAAATTTGTCAAATGATTCTCTTAGGACTCGACTATTATACTCGACTTCCAGTATAGCCAAAAACCATCAAATGAAAAGCTCATGACTGGACGTAAAAATGATGAATGGATCGATAATGCATAACACTAAAAGCATTACATGCAATACATAATATGACCATCATTGAATACTTTAATGTGCTCATTTTTAAATCCAATGAAATTTGTGTAATGTAGTACAATAGATCCACTTTAATACTAACCCCTTTTTGATGTGAGGCGTAATAATACGTCTCTGTGACCTGGGCCTTAATGACCATGGAAGGAATTATTACGCCTCACTGATCGTGCCCTTGTAATACCCCAGAGTTGGGTATTATTATAATTTTGCGTACTGTTACTTATAATATTGGAGTTTAGTACTATTTCATAGGAATTTGTCTTAGTGTCATTGTAATTCAGAACTCATTGTAGGAGTCCAGGTAGAAAGAAGCTAGGATGCCCACTGAGGCAGTTGCTAGGCGGATGGCTTGGTGGGTGGAGCCTCTGGGTTTACTAAAAATGGCTACAACCGTTATTTCAGTCAGAGTTCCAGTGAACACCTCAGAGTACAGTTGAGGACTAGCCAGTGAAGCAGCCACAAAACATATCAGGGGATTAATTTTCCCCTTCCAGCGGGGTGAGTAGAGATGGACTGACCAGAGGAAACCTGTAGGATAGCCTGAGGACTAGAACCCAAGAGACAGTTGGAATTTACTTGTCTGCACGGCACCCTAAGCCTACCAGAATACCATGCTGTGGACGCAGGAGTACTGGCCTGGAGGGTGGTCCCCCATAATGGAGATGGGAAAACAGGAATCCTACAACATAAGGAAGGTCAGAGGAAGCAGGCATATGGGGGTCTGCTGGGGAAAGTCATTGCAGTGGGATAGAAGACTACTCTATTGTGTCAGCTTGGCTAACAGGATAGGCTCTGTTCACACTTGCTGTTTATCATGCCTCATATATGCCATTTCCTGCATCTGTTACAAATTTCCCGCCTGAAGAACTTTGTCATCTGCACATGTTATGTTGTACCATCTATGGCTGTGATTTTTTTCTGGCTGTGATCCTTTTTATGGCTGTGTGACAAGTAAAAGTTACATCTATTTTTAAAGTACATCTGCCTTCTGACTCTCCTGTCACCATCTGCACCAATATCACGGGAAACGCCACCATTACCAGCACACAAAGAGAGGGAACAGTAAAAGCAGTGTTAACTCCCTGCACACCCATAGCCGTGTGCCCATTTTTTTACTGCACACAAGAGCGCCAGGCACTGGGCACGGCCACTGAAACCCCATGTGACAGTAAGAAAGTATCCGACCCATGCCCGGTGTACTGGGTGCCCTGAAAAAGAAAAAAAACAATTCCTGAATTGTTGTGTTTTGTTTATTCTGCCTCCCAAAAATCAGAATAGAAAGAGATCAAAAAATGTAATTTGTCTGAAAATGGTAGCATTAAAAACGTGAACTCGTCCAGCAAAAAACAAGCCCTTATATGACTCTGTCAGTCGAAATGTGGGAAAATGATTGCAAAAACTAGTCTTTGCAAAAAAAAGCATCTTTTAGTGTGTGACAGCTGCCAAACATAAAAACTCGATATGAATCTGGTATTGCTGTAATCGCACCGACCCAAAGAATAAAGTCGTCTAATCATTTATACCACAAAAGAACGGCGTAAAAAATAAACTCTAGAATTAGAGTTATGGTTAGGGTTGTGTTAGGATTAGAGTTGTGCTAGGGTTAAAGTTGGGTTTGGGTTGTGTTAGGTTTAGGGTTGGGATAGTGTTAGGATTGGGATAGGGTTGTGTTAGGATTGGGGTTGGAATAGGGTTGGAATAGGGTTGGGTTAGGGTAGTGTTAGCGTTAGGGTTGGGGTTAGTTTTAGGGTTAGGATTAGTATTAGGGTTGGGGTTAGGGTTGTATTAGGGTTGGGGTTAGGGGTGTATTGTGATTGGAATTGTTTCAAAAGTAAAGAAAAAATAAAGGATGACTGTGAAGATATTTAAGGTAATCCCCTGTCGATCACTGTGCACTGCCAAGCGGGTTTTACAGAGCTGTACATATGCAAATCCAACACCACTGCAGCTCAAGCAGAGGGGAAGGGGCTAAGAGACACAGTGAGTGACAAAAGCCACCACCATCAGCAGCTGTGAAGCTGCTGTAGGCAGGCCCTTAGCACAAGCCATGTGCTTTTTGTGTAAAATGCGATAATTCAACACCGTGTTATGGGGATACAATTCTCCTCAGTGATAAACCAACCAGATTTTCGGGAACCTGAAAGGATGAGTAATGTAATTCTAGCTTTAAACATAGTCCAGCATGTAAAGAAAGGGAGATAACCAGTGCATGATAGCAGGAACCCCCAGGGCCCCGGTGTTTGGCATCCACGTGTAGCAGGGGCCCGGCTGGATCTGATGACACCTGAACCGGCTCCTTAGGACCGTCCAGTAAGGACGTATGACCCATTTTAGTTTTCAGAGGTTCTTAGTTGAGAGAGGCCAGGGGTGAAGATCTAGGTCCAGCCCGAGGTCCGTAAGTGGAGTGACCCAGAGAGGTTAAGAGATCCTGCCACCCCAGGTCCATTGTCTTTTTCTGGGGAGGCCGTGACGTCAAGTCGTGTGGGAAAAACCCTGCAACAACAAAGAGAAGGCCCACACACTTCCCATGTGGCAGCCCTTCCCCCAACAGCCAGATATTCCATACAACTGGTAACTGACTCTTAATAACTGCTATCGGGCTAGAAACCCGCCCAGTAGTGTGTTCGTTGGACCAAACAACAGACGTGAGGTTCGTGGATCAAAATAAAAGCACAGCCCAAGGTTAAATTATTTATTTATTCTCGTTAGGTGCACACTAAACAATACGCTATATACATAAGGGTTATACATACACAGTGGGCAGAGTTACAAATACAATTGCCGGGGTACAAAAGATATAAAACAGTTATTACAAGTCATTTACCGATTACTTCTACCGTTATATGTAAAGGCCTGGCTTGTGGGGGAGGGCTGCGACATGGGGAGCTTGTGGGCCCTCTCTTGTTGAACGGACTCCTTCCATACGACGTGACGTCACGGCCCCCCTAGGAAATAAGACAGGGACTGAAAAACTCTTTGGGTCACTCCTACTACGGCCCCCTGCTATACCCCAAGTCTCCACCCCTGTTCTCTCCCAGCTACAGATTCCCAAAAACTAAGATGGGATATACCTCCTTACTGGACAGTCCTAGGGAGCCAGTTCTGGTGTCATCGGATGCAGCAGGGCCCCAGCTACGCTTGGAGACCAAACACAGTGGTCTTAGGGGCTCCTGCAAGGCTGTGCTGGGTATCTCCCCATACAGGCACGCTGGACTGTGATTAAAGCTAGGGTGATGTTCCCCATTCCCTCAGGTTCCCAAAAAATTGGGTTCATTTAACACTGAGATGTATCGTCTTCCCACAACTCGCTGTTGAATTATAACAGTTCACACATAGGAGCACATGGCATGGGGGAAGGGGCAAATCCTGTGTAGCTGCTGTGGGATTTGTCACCCCCCTGCTCCACTCCCTCCCTTCTGCTCTCTGCAGAAGTATTCAAAAGTGTCAGATTGCACTGTGCATGGAGATCTCTGTAACACTGCCAAACAGTGCACAGTGATTAACATGGGATTACTTTGAATATCTTCACACCTCCCCCCTTTAGAGGGCGCTAGGGGGCAGCACCACTCGGTGTTCCCCCGCACTCCCATCCGCAACTTTCCCTTGTCGGGATAAGCCATCGGCATTGCCATGTTCATGGCCCTTTTTGTGGCAAATGGCAATGTGGTACTGCTGAAGCGCGAGGCTCCAGTATAGCAGCCTGCCATTTGTCCCAGATACAGTGTGTTACCAGCTGAGGGGGTTGTTGTCAGTTTCCATGGTGAATTGGCATCCGTACAAGTATGGCTGCAGACGCTGCAGGGCCCACACAATTGCCAGACATTCCTTCTCCATCGTGAATAGGCCACCTTCCTCTGCAAGAGCTTCCGGCTCAGGTACAAAATGGGGTGTTACTGGCCCGTAGTGTCGACCTTGCTGAGCAAAGCCCAGAGGCCAAAGTCACTGGCGTTGGTCTGCACTACAAATGGCCGTGTGAAGTCAGCTGCCTGTAGTACTGGGGAGCTAGAAAGGGCAGTCTTGAGCGCCCAGAAGGCCATCTCTCAGTGGTTTGTCTAATCGACTGTGGATGGCAGCTTCTTCTTGGTGAGGTCTTTCAGGGGCTTTTCCAGGCTACTATAGTGAGGGATGAACCTCACAGAAAGGACATTACTTGTCTCTTGGTCCTGGGGTGAGCCAGGATACGATGGCATCCACCTTCCTGGGCTCTGGATTCAGAGCTCCCCCACCTATCCGGTGTCACAGGTAGTGGACCTCACTCATACCCAGCTGGCTTAATGGTCAAGCCTGCCCATTGAATCCGCCTGAGCACCTGCGCCAGATGCTCTAGGTGATCCTCCCAGGTGGGATTGAAGATGGCAATGTCATCCAGGTACGAGGGCGCGTACCCTTCGAGTCCCTTGAGCAGCGTGTTGACCATCCGCTGAAAAGTGGCAGGAGCATTCTTCATGCCGAATGACATCACCATGGACTCGTACAGTCTGAATGGGGTGATAAAGGCAGAGCGTTCCCGTGCCTCTGGGGTCAGGGGAATCTGTCAATATCCCCGGCTCAGATCCATGATGGTCAGGTACTTGGCCCCGGCTAACTGATCGAGCAGGTCATCGATGTGTGGCATTGGGTACGCATCGGTGACCGTGAAAGCATTGAGCCCCTGTAGTCCACGCAGAACCGAGTTGTCGGGTTTTTCTTTGGGACGAGGACCACAGGTGATGCCCAAGCACTGCTGGAGGGTTGGATGACCCCCAGCTTCAGCATCTCATCAATCTCCTGGCGCATATGCTGCTGTACTTCCAGGGAGATCCGATATGCTGAACGTCAGATTGGGGGATGATCCCCAGTGTCCACATGATGGATGGCAGACTCTGTCCTTTCGTGCTTGTTGCTGAACAAATCCCTGAAGGGGTGCAGGATTGCCTACAGCTGGGACTGTTGGTCCGACAACAGTTGGTGGCAAACCTCCACTTCCTCGATGGTCCCACCTGCCCTAGCCTGGGCGAGCCCTTCTGGGAGGGTCTCCACTTCTCCCACATCTGGCATGTTGCACATAGGGAGGACGCAGGCCTCCCGCTCATGATGTACCTTCATCATGTTTACGTGGAAGGCCTTTCACCTTTCCCGGGTGTGGTCCAGGGTGACCAGGTATGCAATGGCATTGAGCTGCGGGTGCACGAGGTACGGGCCTTCCCAGGCTGCTTGAAGCTTGTCCTGGAGTACGGCGATCAGTACCCACACCTTTTGACCCACCTAGTAGGTCCTATCACAAGCATTCTAGTTGTACCATCGCTTCTGGTCGGCCTGGGCTTGCGTCTTATTGTCGTGCACCAGCGACAAGGCCTGCATTTTGTCACGAAAGGGCACAACATATTTGATAACCGACACTCCAGGGATGGCTAAGTACCCTTCCCAGACCTCCGTCACCAGAGCCAGGGGACTCCGCACACGCCGGCTGTACAGGAGCTCAAAGGGGGAGAACCCTGTGGAGGCCTATGGAACCTCCCAGTATGCAAATAGCAGGTGTGGGAGGTACAGCTCCCAGTCATGCCCATGGGAGTCAACCAACATCTTAAGCATTTACTTCAGGGTGCCATTGAACCACCTGAATAACTCGTTAGCTTCACAGACTACATCACCAGAACCACTGTCACTATATGACTACATCAACTGAAGCACCGTCAGTACAAGAAATCAGCACCAGAGCTGTCATCACCAGCACAAATACAAATACAGCAGGAAGCTTAGCCCCTTAGTGACCAATAGATGTCTTTTTACTGACCTGTGATATAAGAGACTAGAGTTCCCCAACAAGTGACAATCCTTTAGCTGTCACCTGTACACTATAGCTGACAACTTGCTGCATCAGCCACGATCAGTGTTGGCACTGACCATGCACGTTTAACCCCTTAGATTCTGCTGTCAATAGAGACTACAGAATCTAAATAGTTAGCAGAGTGTGGCGGCTCCCGCTTTAACCTCATCGACACCCTGATATCTTGATTGTGTGGTTCTGTTGTTTGCCATGGCAGTTCATGGCCAAATAACAGTCTTAGAGTCTGCCGGCTATAGTGACCTGTTTAGAAGTTAGCAACATTTAGGTGGTAAAAATAAACTTTTTTATTCTTATCATGGCACTTTCCATTATTTCCTAAAAAGAACCAGAAGGGTTAATGAACTAGATGAAAGTAATTTGAAATACATTGAGAGGTGCAGTTTTTAAAATGGTATGACTTTTGGGTGGTTTCAACATATAAGACCCCCAAAACTTCAAAACTTAACAGGTCCCTATAAAAATAAGTTTTGCAAATTTCCTTGAAAAAATTAAAAATTACTGCTACATTTTTAAATCTTCTAAAATGCTAACAAAATAAAATAACATTTTAGAAATGGTGCTGATGTAAAGCAGACATGAGGGAAATGTTATTTATGAATGTTTGTGTGGTATAACTATTGGGATTAAAGGGATAGTCATTCAAAGTTTGAAAACTGCAATTTTTAAAACATTTTTGTCAAATTTCTGATATATTTATAAATAAACGCAAAACATCTACCTAAATTTACCATTATTATAAAGTATCATGTGTCACAAAAAACAATCTCAAAATCTATGGGAAATGTCAAAGCATTCCAGAGTTATTACTACATAAAGTGACAATGGTCAGATTTAAAAAAATTGGTCCGATCACTAAGAGGTTAGTAAAGTAATCAACTGCAATGTCAGCTCAGCCCCCAGTTTATATAATTGTATTGCATGAAACTGCAACTCCCAGTATCTCCTTAAAAATGTTAAGAAGATACTGGGTGTTTTTGTTACTATCCATCATCTGACTGCTGACCAAACAGGAACTACAGTACTGATTAGATGTAGGTAAGAGTATCATTAACCCCTTAAGGACCGGGCGATTTTTTGTTTTTGCGCTTTCGTTTTTTCCTCCCATTATTCCAAGAGAAATAACTGTTTTATTTTTCATTGACATAGCCAAGTGAGGGCTTGTGGTTTGCAGGATGAGTTGTACTTTTAAATGACACCATACATTTTATCATGTGATGTACTAGAAAGTAGGAAAATAATTCCAATTGTGGCAAAATAGCACACAGTTAAGGAGTTAAACATTTAAAGAAAAATATTTCGATTTGATAGTCCTCAGTGGTTGATACCTTTTAATGGCTAACTGAAAAGATGATAACAAGTTGCAAGCTTTCGAGGCTACGCAGGCCTTTTCATCAGGCTAATATAAAACAAAATCTGAAGAGTCACATATTTATACACATTAGGAAATAAAGCAATAGATGAGACAGGTAACGTTAAGCAGAGCTATTACTGTGTAACGGGTCTGGGAGGCGGAACCTCTGGGCTACTATACAAGGGAGCGGTCCTTGTAAGGGAGCGGGTGGCGATCAGGCAGGCAGTCACAGCAGGTGACCGGGACAGTCTCTGGGTGTACGGGCAGGAGGTCACGGCAAGTGATCAGAGCAGTCTCTGGAAGAACGGGCTGGAGGTCACGGCAAGTGACCGGGGCAGTCTCTGGAAGAACGGGCTGGAGGTCACGGCAAGTGACCGGGGCAGTCTCTAGGTAAAGGGTAGGTACGACCTGTGATGGCTGAACCTCCAGGTAGGCTAGCAAGGCAGATGGAGGATGTGTGCTCCCAGGTGAGCAAGCGAGAGTCTCTGGAATAGCAGGTGGTCACAGCACGTGACGGCGGAGCCTCCAGGTAGGCAAGCAGGCAGGTAGCGGAGAAGCGCTCCCAGGTGAGCGGGCAAGAGTCTCCGGAATAGCTGGTGGTCCCAGCACGTGACAGCGGAACCCCCGGGCAGGCAAGCAGGCAGGTAGCGGAGAAGCGCTCCCAGGTGAGCGGGCAAGAGTCTGGAATAGCTGGTGGTCACAGCACGTGACAGCGGAGCCTCCGGGCAGGCAAGCAGGCAGGTAGCGGAGAAGCGCTCCCAGGTGAGCGGGCAAGCTGGTCCATAGACAGACTGACCGGAGTTGTAAGGCAGACCGTCGGACCTCAGGCAAGCAGGCAGGTAGCTGATGTGCGCTCCCAGGTGAGCGGGCAAGTTGGTCCTTAGACAGACTGACCGGAGTTGTAAGGCAGACCGTCGGACCTCAGGCAGGCAGGCAGGTAACAGGAAATCAGGCAGGATTAGGACAGCTAGCTGGCAGGAATCTGGCAGGTAACTGGCAGGTAACTGGCAACGGGACCTGAGGGCTGAAGCAGAGTAGAACGGTGCAACAACATTGCTCGGGCACCTCCATTTTGGAGGAGGTGCCTTATATATGGTAAAGTCCTCCAGCCATTGGCCGGGGACTCCTTAGGACGGCGCGCGCGGCCCCTTTAAGAGGGAGGGAGGGCGCGCGCGCACGCCCTAAGCACAGTGGCCGGTAAGGAGCGCGAGCCGCCAGCAGAGCGGGAGAGGGACGCCGGGCACGGAGCAGAGCGGTGAGGGGAACAGCGTCCCTGCCTAGCAGAGGGCAGGGACGCCGGCACTACAGTACCCCCCCCTTTAGGCCCCCCCTTTTTTAGGCCAGATAGAAATTTAGCTAGGATGAGAGGGGCATGGATGTTCTCCCGGGGCTCCCACGTTCTCTCCTCAGGACCAAACCCCTTCCAATCTACCAGAAAAACGGTCTTTCCTCTTACCCTTTTGGTGGCAAGAATGTTCTCTACCTCAAACTCGTCCTCAGCAGAAACCGGAGCAGGAGGCGTACCTGTAGACTTGGAAAAAGAGTTAAGCACCACGGGTTTGAGGAGAGATACATGGAAGGAGTTAGGGATCCGTAAGTTGGCCGGGAGTTTCAATTTATAGGCCACCGGGTTGATCTGACTGATGACCTCCAGAGGACCGATGAACCGAGGCCCTAACTTGTAAGAAGGTATCTTGAGTCGAACATATTTAGATGAGAGCCAGACTTTATCTCCTGGACGAAATTGTGGAGGATCCAGGCGTTTTTTGTCAGCGTGTCTTTTCATACGCTCGGATGACAGAAGGAGTGCGGACCGGGTACTCTCCCATATGGAGGAAAATTTGCTAACGAGAGATTCCGCAGCCGGGTTGTCCACAGAGGTGGAGACAGGAAAAGGAATCCGAGGATGCTGACCAAAGACTACAAAAAACGGGGATTTGGAGGAGGATTCGCTCTCGTGATTATTATAAGAGAACTCGGCCCATGGTAGGAGATCCACCCAGTCAGAATGGTGGGCATTAACGAAGTGCCGGAGGTAACTGGTCAGGTTCTGATTGATCCGCTCCACTTGACCATTGGACTGTGGGTGGTAAGCGGAAGAGAAGTCCAGGGTGACGTCTAGTAGTTTACAAGTGGCTCTCCAGAAACGTGAGGTGAACTGTACCCCACGATCCGACACGATGTGGAGGGGCAGGCCATGAAGACGGAAGATGTGGCGGATAAAGTCTTTAGCCAGCTCGGGTGCAGACGGAAGGCCTGGCAGGGGAATAAAGTGAGCCATCTTGGAAAAGCGGTCAGCGACCACCCAAATGACCGTACAACCGGCAGAGACGGGGAGATCAGTTATAAAGTCCATTGCTATATGCTGCCAGGGGGCAGCAGGTACAGGAAGCGGAAGGAGGCGTCCGGCTGGCAGATGTCTCGGGACTTTGTTGCGGGCGCAGGACACACAGGCAGAAACAAAGTCTATTATGTCCTTGTGCAGGGTAGGCCACCAATAGTGCCGGGCAATAAGCTGGAGGGTCTTTTTCTGACCGGCGTGGCCAGCTAGTTTAGACGAATGGCCCCAGTGTAGGATCTTCTCCCGATCAGGTACTGAAACAAACGTCTTACCGGGAGGGAGACGATTTAGACTCACGGGAGCCACCTGCATTACTCTGGCGGGATCGATGATATGTTTAGGTTCTTCCTCGAGATCGGACACCAGAAAAGATCGGGACAAGGCGTCTGCTTTGACGTTTTTGTCAGCCGGGCGAAAATGAAGAACAAAATCAAAGCGAGCAAAAAACAAGGACCACCGGGCTTGGCGCGGGTTAAGTCTCTGGGCATGCTGGAGGTAAGCCAAGTTCTTGTGGTCAGTGTAAATTATTACCGGATGAAGAGCCCCCTCGAGTAGGTAACGCCACTCCTCCAACGCCAGCTTGATGGCCAATAACTCTCGGTCTCCTATGGAATAGTTGCGCTCAGAAGAGGAGAAGAGTTTGGAGAAGAAGCCACAAGTTACCATTCTCCCGGAAGATGATTTTTGAGTAAGTACCGCTCCGGCTCCAGAGGAGGAGGCGTCAACTTCCAGGAAGAACTGCTTGTTGCCGTCCGGGCGATGCAGCACCGGGGCGGAAGAGAAGGCCTGTTTTAGGGAAAGAAAGGCCTCCTCTGCTTCGGGCGGCCACTCTTTGGGATTAGTACCCTTACGGGTGAGCGCGGAAATTGGGGCAGTCCGGGAAGAGAAGTGCGGGATGAAGAGGCGGTAATAGTTGGCGAAGCCCAGGACCGTTGAATAGCCTTCAACCCCTCTGGTCGGGGCCATTTCTCGATGGCAGACAGTTTCTCAGGATCCATTTGTAGGCCGGTCTGAGAGATAATGTAGTCCAGAAACGGAAGCGAGGTCTGCTCAAAGAGGCACTTCTCATATTTAGCGTAGAGATGGTTCTGCCTGAGCCTGAGCAGGACCTGACGAACATCCCTCCGGTGAGTCTGGAGATCCGGAGAGAAGACCAAGATGTCGTCCAGGTACACCACTACGCAGGTGTAGAGAAGGTCCCGGAAGATGTCATTGACCAACTCTTGAAAGACGGCAGGAGCGTTACAGAGGCCAAAGGGCATTACCAGATATTCATAGTGGCCGTCCCGGGTGTTGAATGCCGTCTTCCATTCATCCCCCTGACGGATACGAACCAGGTTGTACGCCCCACGGAGGTCCAGTTTGGTGAAGATTCTAGCCCCCCTCAGACGATCAAATAACTCCGGAATGAGCGGAAGGGGGTACTTATTCTTCACCGTGATCTGGTTAAGGCCTCTATAGTCTATACAGGGACGGAGAGAGCCGTCCTTCTTTTTGACGAAAAAGAAGCCTGCTCCCGCCGGGGAGGTAGATTTCCGGATGAATCCCCTGGCCAGATTCTCCTCAATATATTCGGACATCGACCGGGTCTCAGCAGCGGATAATGGATAAATACGCCCACGGGGAGGAGAAGTACCAGGTAACAGGTCGATAGGGCAGTCGTATGGTCTATGAGGGGGTAGTGTCTCTGCCTCCTTTTTATTAAAGACATCAGCATAAGACCAATAAGGAATCGGAAGTCCAGGTAGATTAGCTGGGGTAGGAGAAGGACGGACGGGATGAACGGGAACCAGACAGGTCTTATGGCAGCCCTGTCCCCAGCGAAGGACTTCTCCGGTCTGCCAGTCAAGAACGGGTGCATGTTTCTGGAGCCAAGGTAGGCCTAGCAAGAGGGCGTGAGAGAGTCCAGACAGAACATGGAAGGAGATACTTTCAGAATGCAGCATTCCCACCTGCAGAGTAATGGATTCGGTGATGAGTTGGATGGGGCGTGGTAAGAGCCCCCCATCCACGGCAGCAACAGACAAGGGTACAGCCAGAGGTTTGGTGGGGATGCGGTATTTCTCTACCAGGGACTGTGAAATAAGATTCCCGGCTGCTCCAGAGTCCAGTTGGGCTAGTTCGAAATAACGGTTCTCCCCGTAGATGATTGAAACTGACAACAGCAGGGATGGAGAGGATTTATTCTTGTCTAGGTGGACCTCTCTGAGCGAACCTAGACACAGGCGTTTCCCGACCTCTCCGGGCAGGCACGGATTCGGTGCTCCTTACTGCCACAGTAGAAGCAGGTCCCCTCGGCACGGCGTAAGTCCTGACGGGTCTTGACCATCTTGGTCTGGTCGACCTGCAGAGGCTCAGGAGGGTGTACCTGGTTAGAGACAGAAGGAGTGACGGGTTTCTGAAAAGTAGGAGCTAGACGTGGTAACCTCCTCTCACGGGTGACCTCTCTGGCACGCTCCTGGAACCGTAGGTCAATCCGGGTGGCAAGAGTTATTAAGTCATCGAGAGTGGTAGGAATGTCCCGACCGGCAAGTTCATCTTTAATACGGCCGGACAGACCCTCCCAGAAGACGGAAACCAGAGCGTCGTTATCCCAGGCCAGCTCCGAGGCAAGGGTACGGAACCGTATGGCATATTGGCCCACGGTGAGACTTTCCTGACGGAGGCGTAGCAACGATGATGCGGATGAGGTCTTCCGTCCGGGTTCGTCGAAGACTTTCCGGAAAGCCGTGAGAAAAGCAGGCAAGTTGGACACCAGGGGGTCTCCTCTCTCCCATAGAGGATTTAGCCAGGCCAGGGCCTCCCCGGTGAGATGGGACATGATGAATGCAATTTTGGCTCGGTCGGAGTTAAACTGGTGGGACAATAGTTCAAAGTGCAGGGTGCACTGATTTATGAAGCCCCGAGCCTGGGCTGAGTAGCCTCCGAAGCGAGGAGGTGCAGAAAGCCGAGGTCCGGGGTAGGATATCATGGTGTTAGTGGACAGCGGAGCTGCCGGATTGCAAGACATGGCACTGGCGGAGGTTGTTGGTGGAACAGTCAGAGTGTCCAGGCGAGTATTGACATTCCGCAGGTGACCCAGGATGGACTCCTGTTGGGACCTTTGACGGGACAGTTCATGACACAGGTCCGAGAGCGAGGGAGCTTGGGTGCCACCGGGTTCCATGGCCCGAGCAAACTGTAACGGGTCTGGGAGGCGGAACCTCTGGGCTACTATACAAGGGAGCGGTCCTTGTAAGGGAGCGGGTGGCGATCAGGCAGGCAGTCACAGCAGGTGACCGGGACAGTCTCTGGGTGTACAGGCAGGAGGTCACGGCAAGTGATCAGGGCAGTCTCTGGAAGAACGAGCTGGAGGTCACGGCAAGTGACCGGGGCAGTCTCTGGAAGAACGGGCTGGAGGTCACGGCAAGTGATCGGGGCAGTCTCTAGGTAAAGGGTAGGTACGACCTGTGATGGCTGAACCTCCAGGTAGGCTAGCAAGGCAGATGGAGGATGTGTGCTCCCAGGTGAGCAAGCGAGAGTCTCTGGAATAGCAGGTGGTCACAGCACGTGACGGCGGAGCCTCCAGGTAGGCAAGCAGGCAGGTAGCAGAGAAGCGCTCCCAGGTGAGCGGGCAAGAGTCTCTGGAATAGCTGGTGGTCCCAGCACGTGACAGCGGAACCCCCGGGCAGGCAAGCAGGCAGGTAGCGGAGAAGCGCTCCCAGGTGAGCGGGCAAGAGTCTGGAATAGCTGGTGGTCACAGCACATGACAGCGGAGCCTCCGGGCAGGCAAGCAGGCAGGTAGCGGAGAAGCGCTCCCAGGTGAGCGGGCAAGCTGGTCCATAGACAGACTGACCGGAGTTGTAAGGCAGACTGTCGGACCTCAGGCAAGCAGGCAGGTAGCTGATGTGCGCTCCCAGGTGAGCGGGCAAGTTGGTCCTTAGACAGACTGACCGGAGTTGTAAGGCAGACCGTCGGACCTCAGGCAGGCAGGCAGGTAACAGGAACTCAGGCAGGATTAGGACAGCTAGCTGGCAGGAATCTGGCAGGTAACTGGCAGGTAACTGGCAACGGGACCTGAGGGCTGAAGCAGAGTAGAACGGTGCAACAACATTGCTCGGGCACCTCCATTTTGGAGGAGGTGCCTTATATATGGTAAAGTCCTCCGGCCATTGGCCGGGGACTCCTTAGGACGGCGCGCGCGGCCCCATTAAGAGGGAGGGAGGGCGTGCGCGCGCGCCCTAAGCACAGTGGCCGGGAAGGAGCGCGCGCTGCCAGCAGAGCGGGAGCGGGACGCCGGGCACGGAGCAGAGCGGTGAGGGGAACAGCGTCCCTGCCTAGCAGAGGGCAGGGACGCCGGCACTACATACTGTAGGAGAAAGATAAACAGTTCAGGCTGTAAATATTGGATTGGTTCATAGATAAGGACTGTTATGATGACCCCAAAGCTCTGAGGACCACATTCCTTAGTTGATGTAGAATGACGTAAATCCATGCAACACATTCATTCCTGCTCTAAAGGTGTCAAAGTTCACCATTAGTTTATATTCTGAGACTCTTCTGTCTCTCTGAGATTTGAATAGGTAGATTTATTTTTTCTTCTTTTATTGTGTGGCGATGATGATTCATCCTTGTGCTAAGTGTTTGCCCTGTCACCCCTACCTACAGACCCCCTAATGGACATTTGGTGCATATAATTAAGTAAACTACATTAGATGTGATACAGCTGAAAGTATCTGGGATCCCTGAGTAGCCTCGAAAACTTGCAGCCTGTTACCATCTTTTCAGTTAGCCATTAAAAGGCATCAACCACTGAGGACTCTCAAATCTAAATCATTTTCTATCTACTGCCTAACACGGTACAAAAATATATATATATTTAACATTTAAAGAGAAACTTAATTTTTGGGAGATATTTGTTTTAGGCCCATTAATTCTGAGCAGATTGGTGGGTTTTCGGTCCCCCCACCAATTTCTGAACAAACTTTTTCTCTTAGAAGTGCACAGCTCAGGAGACAGGATTATAACTTTCTACTGCATTTGCTCTGTGTTGTATATGCTCTTCTGTCTCCTGAGATACGCATTTCAAACTTCTTTTTGGAAAAATTGGTGATGGTCTCAGGAATTCGTCCCCCACTGATCTGCTCAGAATTAATGGGCCTAAAACATAAAAAAAATCTCCCAAAGTTTAATTTACTCTTGAAGGTGCACTTACACTGCGGTTGATAATCGTAAACCGAATATTAGCCTCTGTAATCAGGCTGTCAATCACTCGATGCACGAGAAAAATGTTTGTTTCCTGGGTGAAATGATTTTTACACTAGCTTAATTATTATCATTCTCTGTAGCACCCGTGCAAACATGTGCTGCTGAGAACAATGCTATTCTTATGTGCACAGAATGATCATGTTACTGATCATTCTTCGTACATAAAATTGTGGTCACAGCCTGTCGGCTTCATATAGCAGGTCAGCGGTTGTTTAATTGTAAGACAAAAAGAACAAGAGCGCACTATGTGAAAGACCTGGTGGTCCGATGGATTTTAAAGAACTGGGGCCACTCACCTATTGGCCACTCACCTAATGCGGTTGTGCACCCCTGCACAACCCCAGTGTGTGCTTAAGTATGGAGAGGCTGGTTCTCATTCAGTGCACAGGTCACCACTGCACGTCACTAGAGCCTCTGCATTGTGGTCACGTGGTCGGGAGCTGGCTGTGCGTCACCGCAGGTCATAAGGGCAGGGGATGTGAGCCCCGATCACCGCAGGTCCTCTCGCTTCTCCGATATAGGATAGGATCCACCCAAAGCTGCTCTTGCCGCTTACCCTCAGGAAGAGGCAAAGAAGAATAGAAATGCAAAGTGGAAGCGGTCTGTGGAGTGCTAAGGTAATCATCACTAAGAGGACAAAATTAGGGCAACAACAGCCTTTTATTAACCCTCTCCACAGCGTGTTTCGATAGTAACGCTATCTTCATCAGGTGATAAAGGGAATTGAACATAGAAATAACATTTATAGAGGAAATACAACCTTGATTGGTTAAAAGATGAATTGGTTAACAATTAAACATCCAAACACCCTTTATGTGAATGCTCCATCACATATATATATACATAAAGACTGATACACAAAAGGAAATGTACGGATAAATGACAAATTAAATGCATGCAAAAAATACATAAAATACGTACATACATAACATCTGATAAATATATATATGAAAGTTAAAATATAATAATAATCATGATATTAAGAAACATTAATAATAAAATATCAGTAATATTAAAATTGCCAAAGCAATTGCATTAATAATCATATCAATGATGAAACAACGGAATTAGGGCTCAACAAATTGTCAGAAACAGTTAATGACTAACTATAACTTTAAAAACAGTTAATGAATAATTACATTTTCAATAGCCAAATTCAGACCTTCGGGAGCTAAGGTACCGAGTTTAAAAATCCAAAAACTTTCTTTATTATTCAAACTGGTCAACTGATCTGGGACAGTATCCGCTACATGATCAATGATAATGAGTCTCATGAGTTTCGGATCTTTCTGATGGACTGTACTGAAATGTTTGGATACACTATGTAACTGATATCCTGTTCGTATATTATGCCTATGTTTATTAAGGCGAGCATGCATACTTTGTATTGTGCGGCCCACATATTGGAGGTTACACGTATACTTCAACAAATAGACTACATGTGTTGATTGACAATCAACACAATGTTTGATACTAAATGTTTTGCTTGTGGTCCGTGATGAAAACACACAAACCCCATTTTGAATGGTATCACAACATAGACATTTCGGCTTATTACATGAATAACGGCCCAAACGAGAATTGTCAACCAATTTCTGCATTCTTGGCCTTAAAGATGTGTTACTAGGTGCGATCATGTTTCATAGAATTTTTATTTTTTCTATAAACAATTCTCGGTTTGGTAGGTAAATGTTGGCCTAATATTTGATCTCCTTTCAATATAAACCAAAATTTATTCAAAAGGTTCTGGATGGCAACTCTACGTAGATTGGTTGAAGGTAGTGACCGTACTCCATTTTGCCAACTCAGAGACTGCTTTATTTTCATCAGTGGATGATTCTATTTTATCGATACAAGATTCTTAAGTAAAGATTTTTGTCTTGGAAACAGCATCATTTAACAGTCTCTTTGGATAACCTTTTTGTATAAAACGATTCCTCAATATTTTTGACTCCACTAGAAAATCCGAATCTCTAGTGCAATTTTTACGTACCCTCCAGTATTGACCATTTGTCCATTTTGGGAGATGTCCACTATCAAACCTTAGATAACTGTTGAAATCTACTGACTTAAAAAAGGTTGATTTGAACAATCTCCCCTTATCGTCAAACTGAACCCCGAGATCTAAATACTGGAGATCGTCTATATAACGGCGATAAAATACCACGTGGCCTACTGCCAGGGAGAACTGCGAGATGAAGATGGACTCAAAGGCCCCCATGAAGAGATTGGCATAACTCAGGGTGAATCTCATCCCCATTGTGCAGCCCCTCCTCTAGCAGTATACAGAACCCTCAAATGTAAACAGATTATTATTCAAGATGAACAGAATAGACATCTTAAGAAAATTCTTTTGCTCTAATGGTATGTTGTTATCTAACATTAAATATTGGTCAACTGCTTTCAAACCTAAATCATGGGATATGTTGCTATATAAAGCACTAACATCCAGGGTCAAAATTAGACAATCGTTCATAGGGGGCAGTTCTCTTAATAGTTTAATCAGTTGAGAAGAATCTCTTAAGTAAGAATCGAGTTTAAGGACATATTTTTGAAGGAAGAGATCAACATAGTGAGAAAGATTACTAGTAATGGAGCCAATACTCGATATTATTGGGCGACCAGGGGGGTTGGTGTGGTTTTTGTGTATCTTTGGGAGAAAATAAAAGAAAGGAACTCTAAATTGTTGTATATCTAAAAACTTTCTTTCTTTTTTATTTAGAAGGCCACTGATATGCTGTTTTAACAAGTTCTTTGTATTTCAAAAAAATTGAAACAGAAGGATCATAGGAAAGTTTTTCATAGTATTCTTGATCATTCAAAATCCTTCTACCTCCCCAAGATACCACCCTCTATTCATTATCACCACACCACCCCCCTTATCCGCATTCTTAAAAATAATATTCATATTCTCCCTAAGGGAAACAATTGCTTGTCTCTCTCCGGGACTCATTCACCAAGGAATTGGGACAGAAGGATAGGCCCCATTCAAGTAATAGGACCTCATCTTTAGTTAGAATATGGTCGGATAGATTAAAAATTCCTGTATTTCTATGCCTAATGTAAGAATTTATATGGCCTTCGTCTTCTTCTGTGAGAAATCTGGTGATACCAATGCTTGATTTAAAATATCCCCCCTTCCTCTACAACCCCGTTTTCTCTTTTTCTTTTCGGATGGCGTCCTGGAGCCACCCGATAAAACTGTGTAATTTTCGAATCCTTAAGATAAGGATTCAAATTACTATTTGGATTGTTTTCTTTCGATGAAATAGAGATTTGAACCTTATAAATCAACTCTTGTACAGAAGAGTCAAATCTAACGTTGACAGCACATTTCTTGGTGGAGGTAAAAAATCTGATGAATTAGCAGTATCAACATTTTCAAAATCATTTTCAAGATGATTGAGACCATTAATACAAGTGGTATCATTAGTGAAAAAATGTATTTTCCTTATATCTTGATCTTAATGAATTCTTCAGAAAATTAACTTGTCCATCTCCATATTGAGCCATCTGTACTGCCCCATCTCCATAGAAAGCCCAATATACTTCCCCACTTCCATATTTAACTCCCCATACTGCCAAATCTCCACACAGAGTTCCAATATACTGCCCCATCCCCATGCAAAGATCCAAACCCTTCCCCATCTCCATATATTGCCCATAAAACTGTCCCATGTCCAGAGTTATCCTATACTGTCACATCTCCACACAGAATCACCCTATACTCTATACATAAAGCCCTATACATAAACTCTCTACTATCCCATCTCTCTATAGAGTCCCCTGTACTGCCCCCTCTCTATATACGACTCCCCTGTAATGCCCCATCTCTATATACGACTCCCCTGTACTGCCCCATCTCTATTTAGAGCTCCCATGTACTGCCACATCAATATATATGGAGCACAGGTACTGCCCCATTTTTACATACAGCCCCACTGTACTGCCCCATCTCTCTATAGAGTCCCCTGTACTGCCCCATCTCTATATAGAGATCCATTTACTTCCCCATCTCTATATACAACTTAAAAGGAAAAAAGGGGGTTTGGTATCGTGTTAGCCAGTTGAAAAAAGATTGCTCTCAGTGGAAAAAACAAGATAATCTTGTAGTTATGATACCTTTTAATGGCTAACAAAAATAAAATAAATGATGTTACAAGACAACCTTCGGGACTACTTAGGTCCCTTCCTCAGGCATGATATGGCAAGGTATATGAAGAAACACAAATATATTCACACAAAGAAAAAAAAGGGGAAAGAAAAAAAGGAAAAGCAGATGCATGACATAATAAATTGACATTTAAATAAACAAACAAACTGAGCTTGGAGACTGAGTCCTTAATTGGATTGGATTAGAGGTGTGAAAGTTTTATGGTCCCAATATCCACGTAAGATCATGAGCCCGGTGCCCTCACTGTCTCTGGAGCAGATTCCTCAGATTTTGTAGTGAGACATAAATCCTCCTGACAGGTTTATTCCTGTGTGGAAAGTGTTAAAGACCCACACGAGGTCTCATCGCCACAGGATTACAGATAAAAAAAACCCAGGTACCGCTGGCCAAACATTTCTGTGGTCCAGGACACAACATTAACAATATGAAAGTTGTCATATTAAAAGGCAACTTTAACTCACAAAAACATCGAAGGGTCTGGGAATATAAACTGATAAGGGTCTTTAACACTCTCCACACAGGAATAAATCAGTCAGGAGGATTTATGTCGCACTACAAAATCTGAGGAATCTGCTCCAGAGACAGTGAGGGCACCCGGACAATGTTCTTACATTGATATTGGGACCATAAAACTTTCACACCACTAATCCAATCCAATTAAGGACTCACTCTCCAAGCTCAGTTTGTTTGCTTATTTAAATGTCAATTTATTATGCCATGCATCTGCTTTTCCTTTTTTTTTCTTTCCCCTTTTTTTTACTTTTTTCCCCTTTTTTCTTTTTTTTTATTTCTTTTCTTTCTTTGTATGCATATATTTCTGATTCTTCATATACCTTGCCATATCATGCCTGAGGAAGGGACCAAATTTGTCCCGAATGCTTGCCTTATAACATTATTTATTTTATTTTTATTAGCCATTAAAAGGTATCATAACTACAAGATTATCTTGTTTTTCTCACTGAGAGCAATCTTTTTTCAACTGGCTAACACGGTACCAATCCCCCTTTTTTCCTTTTAACTAAATGGAGGATACCAGAATGTACCATACATATATGGAACTAAAAGATCTTCTGAAGAAACTGGCACAACAGTATAGTGACATCTTTTTAACCAGATGCAAGAAGGAACATTTAATACCCAAAGGACTGAGCTTAAAAAATCCTATTCAGAACACCTACAATACTCATTACTCACAACACCTCTGCTGCAGAACTTCAGAGAGACTACGGAATCTCCTTATTCATGTTTTCTACAGAACCAAGAAGAAGGTCCAAATGGAAATACAAACATTAAGGAGTACTCTTACTGGAAATATAGAGCAGAAAATGCAGCATTATTATACTATGCTGCAGTCATACCTTATACAACAAGAAAAAGAAACTCCACAGACTTCGACTGAAAGCAGGATTCTATTCCAGCACCAGTCAAGTTTCTCCTAAGAACAACAGCATGGAGCAAAGCTACCAGAAGAACACAGGTACAGTCAACTGTGTTATCAATTTGTCATCTCACAAACCCACGAAAATAGAACTCAGTGTGCTTTCCAGCGGTCTCACATTTTGTCCTACAAAACCTCTAGACAAGATAGAGCTTTGTAGTGACATGGAACATTATTTCAGGAGACTGAGACTGAAGGATTTCTTTGATGGTAAAGGCTTCTTGAGGCTTCTAAACAGCCAAAAACAAGTCAAAAGTAGAGGACAAGAAAAAATCTGACTGGACACCTCCTCCTGGCCACAACACCATTTTGGACCAATATATTGACTCATTTAGACATTTGTTGCAGTCCATGATATTGGATAAAAAAAGAAAGGAAACACCTAACATCAGTGTGCAGGAGAGAAGGGCAATTCACAGCCTGAAGAACAACAAGGAGATCACTATTAAGCCTGCGGATAAAGGTGGTGCTATAGTCCTTCTGAATACGATTGACTACATTAAAGCAGCAAACAGACAGCTTAGGGATCTACAATACTACACCAAACTAGATGATGACCCGACTCCAAAATATATGAGGGAGCTGAAAAGAGTGATCAAAGGTATATGTACAGATTCCACATACCTTCTGGACTTCATACCTGAGAATCCCAGGATATGTATTTTCTATATGCTTCCCAAGATTCATAAGCCATGTAATCCAGGGAGGCCAATCTTCTCAGGGGTGGGAACAATCACCGAAAAAATCTCAAGGTGGATAGAAAATGTCCTTAAACCGCTGGTAAGGAAGACAGCCAGTTATTTACAGGACACCACGGACCTTTTAAGAAAGCTATCTGCAATAGGTCCTCTCCCTAAGAGTGCCATCTTAGCAACCTTGGATGTGGAATCACTATATGCAAACATCCCACATGAAGATGGATTATCCGCATGCCAAATGTTTCTTGATGCTAATGGGATCCCTTCTGAATCTGTATTAAGACTCACCAGGTTTATCCTCACACATAACTTCTCTTTTGGTGAGGAGCTATATCTGCAGCGTACTGGAACTGCTATGGGCACAAAAATGGTACCCCAGTATGCCAACCTTTTCATGGCGAAACTGGAAAATGACTCTCTAGCATCATGGTCCATCAAACCCCTGGCCTATTTTCATTACATTGATGACATTTTAATAATCTGGACTGAGTCTGAACAAGAACTTTTAAAATGCCATGACAAATTCAATAGATTTCATCCCACCATAAACTTAACATTGGAGCACTCAAAAACAGAAATCAACTTTCTGGATACCACCATAAATATTCAAAATGGTTCAATCCAGACATCAGTGTATCAGAAACCAATTGACCTTCCCACATACCTCAGATGGGACAGCTTCCACCGGAAACACATTAAAAAGTCCACTGTTTACAGCCAGGCCCTTAGATGTAATCGGATCTCTTCCAGTTCAACGGTCAGGGATGAAATCTTAACCCATCTTAAAAAAATATTTTTAAACCAAGGCTACCACCCCTCCTGCATTGATGACCAGATTATTAGAGCCACAAGGATCCCTAGAAGTCAATTACTTCAATACGGAGAAAAAGAGGGAAATAATCGTGTACCTCTGGTGGTGACCTACAACCTACAGCTTGAGGTACTGAGAAAAACTGTTAAAAAACTTCACCACATTCCACACAAGTATGACCGGCTAAAAACAATATTCAAAGACCCTCCCTTGCTGTGCTACAGGCAACCTCCAAATTTAAGAAACATCATGATCCAAAGTTCAATGCCCTCAGATACACCAAGAGGAACTTTTCCTTGCAATGTGAAGAGCTGCAAAACCTGCACCAATGTAGAGACCAAAGGCAGGATACAGATTCCCAACACACAGCAGGAATATAAGATTCCCAGGACACTCACATGTTCCTCTCCAATGTGGTGTACTTAATTCTGTACACTATATGTCCTACTGGGAGTCTCTATGTGGAAGAAACAGGACAGAAACTGAGAGCAAGGATGAGGTTTCATCGCCACACGATTACAGATTAAAAAACCCATGTACCGGTGGCCAAACATTTCTGTGGTCCAGGACACAACATTAACAATATGAAAGTTGTCATATTAAAAGGCAACTTTAAATCACAAAAACATCGAAGGGTCTGGGAATATAAACTGATAATGGTCTTTAATAGTGTTGAGAGAGTATGTTCTATTAACCCTATCGCCGAGTATGCTCGGGCCGAACTCCGAGTATTTACAGCTGCTCGGTGATATGGTTGAATCGCTCCAGTGTGCATGATTTGTGACTGACAGTTTTATTACATGTGAGGAATGTCTATTTCTTACACATTCCTCACATGTAATAAAGCTGTCAAACAGTTGCAAATCATGCACACGGGAGCGATTCAACCATATCACCGAGCAGCTGTAAATACTCGGAGCTCGGCCCGAGCATACTCAGACAGAACATACTCGCTCAACCCTAGTCTTTAACACTCTCCACACAGGAATAAATCTGTCAGGAGGATTTATGTCGCACTACAAAATCTGAGGAATCTGCTCCAGAGACAGTGAGGGCACCCGACCCATGTTCTTACTTGGATATTGGGTCCATAAAACTTTTACACCACTAATCCAATCCAATTATGGACTCACTCTCCAAGCTCAATTTGTTTGTTTAATTAAATGTCAATTTATTATGCCATGCATCTGCTTTTCCCTTTTTTTTTTTCCCCTTGTTTTTCTTTCTTTCTTTTTTTTTTTTTACTTTTCTTTCTTTGTGTGCATATATTTGTGTTTCTTCTTATACCTTGCCATATCATGCCTGAGGAAGGGACCTAAGTTGTCCCGAAAGCTTGCCTTGTAACATCATTTATTTTATTTTTGTTAGCCATTAAAAGGTATCATAACTGCAAGATTATCTAGCTTTTCCCACTGAGAGCAATCTTTATACAACTTGTCGCGGGTGTGTCAGAAGAGACAGACAGTCGCCCTGCAGTTGTTTGCAGGAGATATCTACGTTTGGCATTGCAGACACCTTCTTAGAGGCTGTCTCAAAGTCCCAGTGGCTACCTTCCTCTGGCTAATTAACACCCTGGCCTAGGTGTATAAATACCTGCTGTGTGTCAGAAGCAGGTGCCAGGGATATTCATTACTCCGTGAGAAGGCTTTAGCAAGAGCAGTACTTCTTCTTCTCTGGAGCTAGAGGATGTGTGCGCATTTGTCTGGAGTCATCTAAAGCTAAGCAATTTTCCCTTGTTTGTACCCTCTTGTTGTCTTTAGTGTTCAGTGGGGATCGACTAGCGCTCATCCCCCTCCTTTTCTAGCCAGGCTCAAACAACAGTAAAGACAGGGTTAGGTACGCGTGCGGCGATTGGTGAAGAACCAATATAGGGATGTTAGGGGAGACAGGGTGATATTCTATCAAGTCAAGGAGGTCTCAACTCCCCCCTTTCCCTAGAGTCTGGGCTTCCTTTCCCTCTTTCCTTTATGTTGCACTAAGTCTTTCCCACACCTTGCGTGACACAACTCCCCTGTACTCCCCCATCTCTACATAAAGCTCCCCTGCACGTCTCCATCTCTATATACAGCTTCCCTGTACTGCTTCATCTCTAGATACAGCACTTCTGTACTGCCCTGTTTCAACGTACAGCTCCCCTGCACTTCCCCATCTTTATGTATAGCTCCCCTCTACTACCCCAGCTCTATATACAGTTCCCCTAAACTGCCCATTCTCTATATACAGTTCCCCTGTACTGTCCCATCTCTATATAGAGCCCCTCCATACAGCCCTATCTCTTTATACAGCTCTCCTCTATTGCGCCATCTCTATATACAGCTCCCCTTTGTGACCCCATCTCTATATAGAGCTCCTCTGTACTACCCCATGTCTATATAGAGACCCCTGTACTGCTCCATATCTATATACAGCTCCCTTGTACTGCCCCATCTCTACATACAGCTCCACTTTTACCGCACCATCTCTATATACAGCTCTCCTGCACTTCCCCATCTCTATATACAGCTCTCATGTACAGCTCCATCTCTATATACATCTCCCCTGCACTTCCCCATCTCTATATACAGCTCCCCTGCACTGCTGCCCATCTCTATATACAGCTCCCCTGTACTATGCCATCACTCTATATAGCTCCCCTATACTGCCCCATCTCTATATTGAGCCCCCCTATACTGCACACTGTTATGCCAATCGGTGGCGCAAGTGGATTTGTGAAATCACTGTGCCACAGGGACAGGTCTGCCTAGGTAGGGGTGTACCTAAGCGGCTACCTGGTGTTCACTGCAGCTCCAGGTGGAGGAGACAGGCTGGGCTGCAGGTAGCTGCCAGGTACCACTCCTAGGCAGATGTCGGTACTGCAGCAGGACCCTAGGAGACAGGTTACCTGACACAGACTAGGGCTCTGTTCAGACAAATAGGTTAAGTTCAGGAATGCTTTCTGATATGGAGATTCAGATAGGAAAACGTTCAGATACTGGTCGCATCGGGGCCAGGGGACTTTGGGAAGAGGACTGGCTGCACCAGGATCAGGGAACAATGTTCAGGCAGTGGCCACACCAGGACCAGGTTACTTTGGGAACAGGACTGGCCACACCAGTACCAGGGGACAATGTTCAGGGAAAGGCACACAGACCAAGGATTGAGGTTCAGGACACTGGCTGCTCCCGGACCAGAGGACCTAACAACTCACTAGTAGGGGAGACTACATAGTAATGAAATCTGTTGCTTCGGTGACTCCCTAAGGGAGAGAGAGTATTTTATACAGGATGACTCCCAGCAATAGGCTGATGGCACTTATCATATGTGCGCACTGCCTCTTTAAGAGCATGGGAGTATGTGCCACCCAGACTCAGTACAGAGCTGGAAGCAGGGAACGCTCTAGGGACCACACCTTGGGGCCGGGACGATGAGTAAGCATTGTTCCTGCATGAAGGGAGAAGGGGACACCATGCAGGGGTGCCGGCCACAGCGCTACACACTATCTCTATATAGATCCACCCCAACCCCAGCTATACTGCCTCATCAACATACTGGCTCTTCTCCATATCTTCAGTTCTGAGAGAGCTTACCATCCCTTAACTGTGTTGTCATCCAGTCCTCTCCTCAGTTGTACTCTGATGACGTCCGCAGCAAGATGAAATGACCTTGCGCTGCACATCTGGCAGGGACCTAGGGACCTGATTCACAAAGTGTCGGGTTGCATACATCTTAATTTGTATTTGCATCTTTACAGATGCGAATACAAATGAATTGCATATAAAGGTATGTATGAGGGTCAGTCAATAAGTAATGCCTCCTATTTTTTCTCTCCTTTTGATTGGCAAGAAATTCAAATGCAATTACATATGTTGAAAACCACAACATTAACGATTAATTTGTCACTTTTCAATATAATCTCCATCCATTTCCACAGTCTTGGTCCACCATTTAACAAGGGCATGTATTCCAGTATGGTAAAAAGCATTCTTGGCACCCACCGTGCACAAACTTTTCTGCATCCCAGTTATCCAATAATTTTCATCACACTGCCTTTACTGAGGCAGATAATGCCACACAATTCACCTGCAGTCACCCGGCGGTCACCAAGAATGATGTCATCGACTCGCTGAATGTTGCTTGGAGTCACTGCAGTTACTGGCCTGCCACTCCGCATTTTGTCAGCCAACGGTGATGGCCCTTCAGCTGTGTTACAGCGACGAACCCATCGTCTAACAGTACTGACATCCACTGTTGCATCACCGTACACATTTTTCAGTCTCTCATGAATTTGAATGGGCGTTTCACCTTCTGCATGCAAGAATTCAATCACGGATCGTTGTCTAATACGAACATCGATGTCAGCCATTTTGCAAATGGATACAGTCCTGCCACCTGTTGGTGTAGGAAGTTGCAATTGCTGTGGATTGGAGAAGAAGGTTTGAGGAATTTTCCCAAATTTGAATAATTAACATAACTACCTTATTTAAGGAGAAAAAAAATAGGAGGCTTTACTTACTGACTGACTCTCGTATTATTTGCGCTTTAGCTAAAGTGATGTAGAAGGAAAAGACGGCAAGGGTTAAATAGTATTAGTTATTTATTAGTATATATATATGAACTGGGCAGTATATGTTACCCAATTGCATAGCCTTGGTTAATATGCTAAGTGATACCTACAGCAAGGGCATTCCCAGAGTCAGAAAAGATCAGGGGCCCAAGCCCCGAGACATAAGCTTTGCATCCTACCCCTCCCCTAAACAAAAAAATGCAACACCACTGATAACATAATGATAGCTCTCTGAGTATAGATAATGTAGATGAAACCTACAGTCACATGTAACACAACAGTTAACAGTAATTATATGCTGCAACAGAACCAAACCAGAGAGCAGATACATGCAACATGCTGGGAAAAAAGTGTGTTGCATTGAAACTCCTTTCTAGTATTTTCGGACAATAAGCCGCACCTAGGTTTTAGAGGAGGAAAACAGAAAAAAAATGGAAGCAAATAATGTGGTCATGATGCACTGCTATGCTATGCTGCTGACAATATTATAGGAGTAACTAGCTACTGAACCCGATCTACGCCCGGGTGGCGAGCATTTTCATTGGTATATGGTCTCCCATGCTGGTGTGTGCTGCCCCCCTCCTGGTATTTGTGCTGTCCCCACCATCCTATCCTGGTAAGCATGGCACCCCTCATCCCCATCCTGGTATGCATGGCACCCCTCATCCCTATCCTGGTATGCATGGCACCCCTCAGCCCTAATCCTAGTATGCATGGCACCCCTCACCCCCAATCCTGGTATGCATGGCACCTCTCACCCCCAATCCTGGTATGCATGGCACCCCTCACCCCCAATCCTTGTATGCATGGCACCCCTCATCCCCAATCCTGGTATGCGTCGCACCCCTCACCCTCAATCCTGGTATGCGTGCCACCCCTCATCCCCAATCCTAGCATGCATGGCACCCCTCATCCCTATCCTAGTATGCATGGTACCCCATCCCTCAACCCTATCCTGGTATGTATGGTATCCCTCATCCTGGTATGCATGGTACCCCATCCCCCATCCCCATCATGGTATGCATGGCTCCTCATCCGAATCCAGGTATGCATGGCACTCCTCATCCCTATTCTGGTATGCATGGCCCCTCATCCGAATCCTGGTATGCATGGCCCCTCATCCACAATCCCGGTATGCGTGGCACCCCTCATCCCCAATCCCGATATACATGTCACCCCTCATCCCCAATCCCGGTATGCATGGCACCCCTCATCCCCAATCCCGGTATGCATGGCACCCCTTATCCCGAATCCTGGTATGCATGGCACCCCTCATCCCCAATCCTGGTATGCATGGCTCCCCTCATCCCCAATCCTGGTATGCATGGCTCCCTCATCCCCAATCCTGGTATGCATGGCACCCCTCATCCCCAATCCTGGTAGGCATGGCACCCCTCATCCCCAATCCTGGTAGGCATGGCACCCCTCATCCCCAATGTTGGTATGCATGGCATCCCTCATCCTCAATCCTGGTATGCATGGCACCCCTCATCCCCAGTCCTGGTATGCATGGCTCCCTCATCCCCAATTTTGGTATGCATGATACCCTTCATCCCCAATCCTGGTCTGTATGGCACCCCTCATCCCCAATTCTGGTATGCATGGCTCCCTCATCCCCAATCCTGGTATGCATGATACCCCTCATCCCCAATCCTGGTATACATGGCACCCCTCATCCCCAATCCTGATATGCATGGCACCCCTCATCCCCAATCCTGGTATGCATGGCTCCCTTATCCCCAATCCTGGTATGCATGGCTCTCTCATCCCCAATCCTGGTATGCATGATACCCCTCATCCCCAATCCTGGTATGCATGGCACCCCTCGTCCCCAATCCTGGTATGCATGGCTCCCTCATCCCCAAACCCTTGTATGCATGGTCCCCTCACCCCCCAATCCTGGTATGCATGGTCCCCTCACCCCCCAATCCTGGTATGTGTGGTACCCCTCACCCCAAAATCCTTGTATGCATGGTCCCCTCACCCACCAATCCTTGTATGCATGGTCCCCTCACCCCCCAATCCAGGTATGTGTGGTACCCCTCACCCCCAAATCCTTGTATGCATGGTCCCATCACCCCCCAATCCTGGTATGCATGGTCCCCTCACCCCCCAATCCTGGTATGTGTGATACCCCTCACCCCCAAATCCTGTTATGCATGGTCCCCTCACTCCCCAATCCTGGTATGCACGGTCCACTCACCCCCAATCCTTGCATGTGTGGTATCCCTCACCCCTCAATCCTGGTATGTGTGGTACCCCTCATCCACCAATCCTGTTATGCATGGTCCCCTTACCCCCCAATCCTGGTATGCATGGTCCCCTCACCCCACAATCCTGGTATATGCATGGTCCCCTCACCCAACAATCCTGGTATGTGTGGTACCCCTCACCCCCCAATCCTGGTATGCATGGTACCCCTCATCCCTTTCACACTGTACACACATAAAAAAAATAAAAACAGTTATACTCACCTTTCTTCTCTGTACTCCAGCGCTGCTGCGTACTGTTCTGCCAGAGGCCGGGGGTGGAGTGCAGCGCCGGAGCACCACGCTGTCCGGCGCCATTTTGCTGAACACACACTGTAAATGTGTCTTCAGTAAAATGGCGCCAGATAGCACTATGCACACGCGTCGATCGGATGCCTCACTCCTGCCCCGGTCTCCGGCGAAGAGAGGCGCCGCGGCAATGCTCCTCCCGGTTAGGTAAGTATGCAAGTATGGTGCCGGAGATCGTGGTGTGCATTCAGTGCCTACGCATACCGCAATCTCCGGCGCCATACACCTCCTCTTACCTGTAACGGCTGGATGCCTGCTTCTGTCTGGAGCCAGACTGCGCGTCACGCATGCGCAGTCTAACGAGGCTTCAGACAGAGGGACGCATCCCCGGTTATATTATAGATGTCCCCCAATTCTAGACATAGGTGACGTAATACTGATCCACGTAGGGAATAATGAGTAAGATTTAAATGGAGTTTTCTTCATGTGATTCTTTGCTTCCTTAAAGGGATTCTGTCACCCTCCTGGGACCTATCAGACCTCTAATATGGGCATACAGGGGATATAAATTTAAATCTTTACATACCTGTATGGCCCATATTAGAGGTCTGCTTGCTTTGAAATAAGTTTTTAGTTGTGACGTTTTAGTTGTGAGAAGCTTCGCGTCCGGGGGACACGAAGAAATCCCCGCCTTTTAACTTCATTTCCAGTTCCCTTCACTTTACCATATAATGTGCTGGGAAAAAGTTCCAAGTGCGGTGAAATGTGAACAAAGGAAAAAAAGAAAAAGCAGTTCTACCATTATTCTTTAGATTTTGTTCTTATGGGGTTCATTCTGCAATAAAAATGGCATGCTAAAATAATTCTCCAGATCAGTGAGCTTACGCCAATTTAAATCTTATTGGTTAAAAAAATCAAAACTATATAAAAAAAAAAGTTTGTGTTGCCATTTTACTACCTCTACAAAGGAAATAAGAAATGAAACAATTAAAATAATATTTTATTCAGCTCTACAGACACTATTTCAAGACGTGACCAGTTTGACTGGCTGAAACTGGTAAAAGGTCCTCTTTAAGGGTACCTTCTCATGAGGCACAAATCAACCCTGCACAATACTAGCCTTATGCATGATATTTTAAGAAATTTCCTGTTTAAGCTACAGAGAATATCCAAAGCTTAAGTTGACCTGTACAGAGGAACTGAAATCAAAAGCATGTCAATCTTTTTCCCAGTAAATGCAGCTACAGATTTCATCACTGCATTTTCCCATGGGAGGTCTGCAATAGAAATGCCCCGTGGAAATGTACCCTTAATGTTGTCCTTTACTTCTACAAACTTTTTTTAATCAATTTAAAATGCCCATAGCATAATATAGAACCTACAAAGAAAAAATTGTGCTCAAGGAGCAAATGACATATAGTATATAACTATATTGAAAATCATTTCTTTTAAAAAACACAGATAAAAAATGTGTGAGTTATCCAATAGAAAGCATCACTTCACAACGGAAGCAAATAGAAAGTACATTTAAATGTATATAGGTCAATGCATTTAATGCTATAGCAGTAAGTGTCAGCATGTGACCAGTAAAGATACCAATAAAGTAAACAATATACTGCAGACATAACAATGAACATGCAGCAATAAAGTTATGTGTGTTTACCTCGTAGCGGTGTGATAAATCCTGATGCGCATTTTGGTAGCGTGCATTCGTCTGGGAGAGTTGAATATATTTGTGTAGTGCTCAGACATTATCATTTTCCATGGTTATAATTAGTGATGACTGATGAATGAGCAATAAAATGCTCGGGTACTCATTGTTCGAGTCGAGCAAATTGGAATACTCGAGTACTCGGACCGAGTAACGAGCCCAATGTAAGTCTATGGGAAGATCGAGCATTTTTACGGCGGCTTCCCCCGGTAGTCTGCAGAGGGCCTAAAAATTGCCCAAATCAATGGGAACAGTGCTCAAATGACATGGGAACAGCATGGGGAAGACCCCTGGAAGCATTTCTGACTCCCAGGTCACTGCTGTCAACAACGTTGTCAGAGGTATTATGCCATTTTTACGGACTCACAATAAAACATACAAAAACTAAACCAAAATGGATTTTCCTGGGAAATATGTTAAAGAACATTCTTTCCAGGGTAATGACTAGTGTTGAGCCACCCCCGTAGTGTTCGGGTTCGGTTCGGTTCGTCGAACACCGGGATGTTCGAGGAACTGTTCGTCGAACTGTTCCTCGAACACCTTAGAACACCGTCGAACACCGTTAAAACCAATGGCAGGCAAACAAAAACACATAGGAACACATAGAAAATACCTTCAAAGGTGTCCAAAAGCTGACAAACTGCTCAGAAGACGCTTTCTTTAAAAAAGCCGGCCGGCAATTCAGCAGCGGCATACACAGGTACCCGACAATTTAGACATGAAGGAATAGAGCATCACACATAGATTAGATAGAGAGAAACATGTCAGTCACATATATATGAAGTACAGTGACAGTGTTGCTTACTGTACTTGTCATTTAGTGTAAAGGATTTATTAAAAAATATAATAGTGTTTTCGTGCACCGTCTCTTTAAAAAAGCCGGCCGGCAATTCAGCAGCGGTACCCGACAATTTATAACAGACAGAATAGAGCTTCACACATAGATTAGATAGATAGAAACATGTCAGTCACATATATATGAAGTACTGTGACAGTGTTGCTTACTGTACTTGTCATTTACTGCAAAGGATTTATTAAAAAAAATAATAGTGTTTTCATGCACCGTCTCTTTAAAAAAGCCGGCCGGCAATTCAGCAGCGGTACCCGACAATTTATAACAGACAGAATAGAGCTTCACACATAGATTAGATAGATAGAAACATGTCAGTCACATATATATGAAGTACTGTGACAGTGTTGCTTACTGTACTTGTCATTTACTGCAAAGGATTTATTAAAAAAAATAATAGTGTTTCCATGCACCGTCTCTTTAAAAAAGCCGGCTGGCAATTCAGCATCTGTACCCGACAATTTAGAATAGAAGGAATAGAGAATCACACATAGATTAGATAGATAGAAACATGTCAGCCACATATATACGAAGTACAGTGACAGTGTTGCTTACTGTACTTGTCATTTAGTGTAAAGGATTTATTAAAAAATATAATAGTGTTTTCGTGCACCGTCTCTTTAAAAAAGCCGGCCGGCAATTCAGCAGCGGTACCCGACAATTTATAACAGACAGAATAGAGCTTCACACATAGATTAGATAGATAGAAACATGTCAGTCACATATATATGAAGTACTGTGACAGTGTTGCTTACTGTACTTGTCATTTACTGCAAAGGATTTATTAAAAAAAATAATAGTGTTTTCATGCACCGTCTCTTTCAAAAAGCCGGCCGGCAATTCAGCATCTGTACCCGACAATTTATAACAGAAAGAATAGAGAATCACACATAGATTAGATAGATAGAAACATGTCAGTCACATATATATGAAGTACTGTGACAGTGTTGGTTACTGTACTTGTCATTTAGTATTAAAATAAAGGATTTATTATTAAAAAAAATTGGCGTGGGGTTCCCCGTAATTTTAATCTCTAGCGGAGGTTAAGCAGACAGCTGGGGCAGATGTTTGAAGCCTGGGAAGGGGGTAATACCCACGGAGCTTCCCAGGCTACTAATATCAGCCCCCAGCTGAATACCTAGCCTTTACTAGCTATTAAAATGGAGGACCCCCCCAAAAAAAATGACGTGGGGTCCCCCCTAATTTAATAGCTAGCAAAGGCTAGGCAGACAGCTGGGGGCTGATATTAATAGCCCAGGAAGGGAGCCATGAATATTGGCCCCCTCCCAGGCTAGAAACACCAGCCGTCAGCCGCCCCAGAAATGGCGCATCCATAGGATGCGCCAATTCTGGCACTTAGCCTCGCTCTTCCACGCTGCCCTGGTGCGGTGGCAGGGGGTAATAGGGTTGGGGTTGATGTCAGCTTATAATGCCAGCTGATATCAAGCCCAGGTTAGTAATGGAGAGGCGTCTATAAGACACCCCCATTACTAACCCCATAGTCAAAGTTAAAAAAAAAACACAAACACCCAGAATAAAGTCCTTTAATTGAAATAAAGACACAATTCTTTATTGTTCTAAATTAAACCATACTTACCATCACGCCCATTCCAGCTGAAGCCAACGATCTCCTGCAATAAAAGAAAAATATTAAAGCAACCTCATCCTTACCTTTCCATGGTTCCCAGGACAGCTTCAGCTCTGCTACATCGAGATGACAGGCTGGACCGCAGCAGAACGCTGTCATCCAGCCTGTCATCCCGCAGACACTGAGAAGCGCAGGCATGCTTGCGCTCCTCAGTGTCTGACTGTGACGGCATCCAGATGAGCCGACAATGAACTCGGCTCACCTCATGTACGTCACTGACAGCGTGGGAAAATTCTCCTGCACTCAGCGCTTCAGCGTGAGAATTTTCCCACGCTGTCAGTGACGTGCATGAGGTGAGCCGAGTTCATTGGACATGACCTCGGCTCATCTGGATGCCGTCACAGCCAGACACTGAGTAGCGCAAGCAAGCCTGCGCTTCTCAGTGTCTGCGGGATGACAGGCTGGATGGCAGCTTTCGGCTGCGGTCCAGCCTGTCATCTCGATGTAGCAGAGCTGAAGCTGTCGTGGGAGCCATGGAAAGGTAAGGATGATGTTGCTTTATTATTTTACTTTTATTGCAGGAGATCATTGGCTTCAGCTGGAATGGGCGTGGCGGTAAGTATGGTTTAATTTAGAACAATAAAGAATTGTGTGTTTATTTCAATTAAAGGACTTTTTTCTGGGTGTTTGTGTTTTTTTTAAATACTTTACTAGAAATTCATGGTGGTCATGTCTAATATTGGCGTGACCCCATGAATTTCGGGCTTAGGGCCAGCTGATAATGCCAAGCTGGCCTTAACCCCCTTATTACCCAGTGAGCCACCGCACCAGGGCCCTGGATGAGTTGGGTACAGCGCCAGAAGATGGCGCTTCTATGAACGCGCCATTTTCCGGGGCGGCTGCGGACTGCAATTTGCAGCGGGTGGGGCCCAGAAAGCTTGGGCCTCCCTGCGCTGCAGATTCCAGCCCCCAGCTGCTTAGTTGTACCTGGCTGGACACAAAAATAGGGCGAAGCTCCACGTATTTTTTTTTTAAATTCATGAAATTCATGGAATAATTAAGAAAAAAAGGGCTTCCCTATATTGTTGTGTCCAACCAGGTACAAATAGGCAGCTGGTGGTTGGGAGCAGCCCGTTCCTGCCTGCTGTACCTGACTGGACACAAATATAGGGCGAAGCCCCACATCAATTTTTTTTTCATTATTTCATGAATTTCCTGAAATAATTTTAAAAAAATTGACGTGGGGCTTCGCCCTATATTTGTGTCCAGTCAGGTACAGCAGGCAGGAACGGGCTGCTCCCAACCACCAGCTGCCTATTTGTACCTGGCCAGACACAACAATATAGGGAAGCCCTTTTTTAAAAAAATTATTTCATGAAATAATTAAAAAAAAATTGACGTGGGGCTTCGCACTATATTTGTGTCCAGCCAGGTACAGCAGGCAGGGACGGGCTGCCCCCAACCACCAGCTGCCTATTTGTACCTGGCCAGACACAACAATATAGGGAAGCCCTTTTTTAAAAAAATTATTTCATGAAATAATTAAAAAAAAATTGACGTGGGGCTTCGCACTATATTTGTGTCCAGCCAGGTACAGCAGGCAGGGACGGGCTGCCCCCAACCACCAGCTGCCTATTTGTACCTGGTTGGACACAACAATATAGGGAAGCCCTTTTTTTCTTAATTATTCCATGAATTTCATGAAATAATTAAAAAAAAAATGCGTGGGGCTTCGCCCTATTTTTGTGCCCAGCCAGGTACAACTAGGCAGCTAGGAGCTGGAATCCGCAGCGCAGGGAGGCCCAAGCTTTCTGGGCCCCACCCGCTGCAAATTGCAGTCCGCAGCCGCCCCAGAAAATGGCGCGTTCATAGAAGCGCCATCTTCTCGCGCTGTACCCAACTCATCCAGGGCCCTGGTGCGGTGGCTCACTGGGTAATAAAGGGGTAAAGGCCAGCTTGGCATTATCAGCTGGCCCTAAGCCCGAAATTCATGGGGTCACGCCAATATTAGACATGACCACCATGAATTTCTAGTAAAGTATTTAAAAAAACACAACACCCAGAATAAAGTCCTTTAATTGAAATAAACACACAATTCTTTATTGTTCTAAATTAAACCATACTTACCGTCACGCCCATTCCAGCTGAAGCCAATGTCTTCTGCAATAAAAGTAAAATAATTAAGCAACCTCATCCTTACCTTTCCATGGTTCCCACGACAGCTTCAGCTCTGCTACATCGAGATGACACGCTGGACCGCAGCAGAACGCTGCCATCCAGCCTGTCATCCCGCGGACACTCAGAAGCGCAGGCATGCTTGCGCTCCTCAGTGTCTCGCTGTGACGGCATAAAGATGAGACAAGCTCATGTCCAATGAACTCGGCGCACCTCATGCACGTCACTGACAGCGTGGGAGAATTCTCCTGCACTCAGCATTTCAGCGTGAAAATTCTCCCACGCTGTCAGTGACGTACATGAGGTCAGCTGAGTTCATTGGACATGAATGAGCTCACCTCATGCACGTCACTGACAGCGTGGGAAAATTCTCACGCTGAAGCGCTGAGTGCAGGAGAATTTTCCCACGCTGTCAGTGACGTGCATGAGGTGAGCTCATTCATGTCCAATGATCTCAGCTCACCTCATGCACGTCACTGACAGCGTGGGAGAATTCTCACGCTGAAGTGCTGAGTGCAGGAGAATTCTCCCACGCTGTCAGTGACGTGCATGAGGTGCGCCGAGTTCATTGGACATGAACTCGTCTCATCTTTATGCCGTCACAGCCAGACACTGCAGAGCGCAAGCATGCCTGCGCTTCTCAGTGTCTGCGGGATGACAGGCTGGATGGCAGCGTTCTGCTGCGGTCCAGCCTGTTATCTCGATGTAGCAGAGCTGAAGCTGTCGTGGGAACCATGGAAAGGTAAGGATGAGGTTGCTTTATTATTTTTCTTTTATTGCAGGAGATCGTTGGCTTCAGCTGGAATGGGCGTGATGGTAAGTATGGTTTAATTTAGAACAATAAAGAATTGTGTCTTTATTTCAATTAAAGGACTTTATTCTGGGTGTTTGTGTTTTCTTTTAACTTTGACTATGGGGTTAGTAATGGGGGTGTCTTATAGACGCCTCTCCATTACTAACCTGGGCTTGATGTCAGCTGGCATTATAAGCTGACATCAATCCCAACCCTATTACCCCCTGCCACCGCACCAGGGCAGCGTGGAAGAGCGAGGCTAAGTGCCAGAATTGGCGCATCCTATGGATGCGCCATTTCTGGGGCGGCTGACGGCTGGTGTTTCTAGCCTGGGAGGGGGCCAATATTCATGGCTCCCTTCCTGGGCTATTAATATCAGCCCCCAGCTGTCTGCCTAGCCTTTGCTAGCTATTAAATTAGGGGGGACCCCACGTCATTTTTTTTGGGGGGGTCCTCCATTTTAATAGCTAGTAAAGGCTAGGTATTCAGCTGGGGGCTGATATTAGTAGCCTGGGAAGCTCCGTGGGTATTACCCCCTTCCCAGGCTTCAAACATCTGCCCCAGCTGTCTGCTTAACCTCCGCTAGAGACTAAAATTACGGGGAACCCCACGCCAATTTTTTTTAATAATAAATCCTTTATTTTAATAGTAAATGACAAGTACAGTAACCAACACTGTCACTGTACTTATTATATATGTGACTGACATGTTTCTATCTATCTAATCTATGTGTGAAGCTCTATTCTGTCTGTTATAAATTGTCGGGTACAGATGCTGAATTGCCGGCCGGCTTTTTTAAAGAGACGGTGCATGAAAACACTATTATTTTTTTTAATAAATCCTTTGCAGTAAATGACAAGTACAGTAAGCAACACTGTCACAGTACTTCATATATATGTGACTGACATGTTTCTATCTATCTAATCTATGTGTGAAGCTCTATTCTGTCTGTTATAAATTGTCGGGTACCGCTGCTGAATTGCCGGCCGGCTTTTTTAAAGAGACGGTGCATGAAAACACTATTATTTTTTTTGATAAATCCTTTACACTAAATGACAAGTACAGTAAGCAACACTGTCACTGTGCTTCTTATATGTGTGACTGACATGTTTTTATCTATCTAATCTATGTGTGATGCTCTATTCTATCGGTTCTAAATTGTCGGGTACCGGTGTATGCCGCTGCTGAATTGCCGGCTTTTCATGTTTCACTGTGAGCACTGTTCCCATCGATTTGGGCAATCACTGTAATGCCACAACCACCATGGCTGTGGCATTACAGTGAGTGGCAGACAATCCCTGCATGATTGGTGCTCTAAATAGCGCCAGACATGCAGGACACGCTTTTGGTGCACGAACAGTTATCGAACATAACCTCGAACAGCCGAATTTTTTGCAAATCGTTCGGGTTCGTCGAACAACTCGAACACCACCCAAAACAGCTCGAATTTGAGATTGGCGAACAGTTCTAGTCGAACACCGCTCATCTCTAGTAATGACTTGTATATAAGGCAAAATAAATAAACAAAAATGTTCCTCCACATCTTGGGTTATGCGTTTTTGATGCGTTTTTGCACTTTTACATTGCTTTCAACCAAGACAAATGCATTCACCGGGAAATGTCATTTTAACATTTTACAACCTTATCTGGCCATGTGATGTGTGACACATCATCAGACACATTCTGTTTCATTTATGATGGAGGTACTCTGAACGTCACAAAGACTATTTTTATATGACCTCAGGTGGCCCTTACTATTCTTAAAGGGCCAGCAGTCGGCTATGCTTTGTTGTTCCCATTATTAACGAGTTGGTCTCCTATACTGTTATTGCGTATTCAGGGACTGCAAGGGCTGCCAGAAATTTGGACCTAACCCAATACCCCTTTGAAGAGACATAGAGGAGGGTCTCAGTAAAAAAAATGTTCCCATTATAGAGGAGCGGATCTCCTATAGTGGTAATGTGCATGCTGTGACTGCAAGAGCTGCCAAAATTTGGGAAAAGACCCACTAACAATTTAAAGACACATACAGCTGGGCCACAGTAACAAGTACGACATGTTCCCATTAGGAAGGAGAGGGTTTGCTATTCAGCTATAGGGTATGCAGTAAAGCAACGGCTGCCAAAAATTTGGAGGAACTCCAATGCCCCTTGCAAGAAACGAAGAGGCCGGAGGGCCTCCTGCAAATAATGCACCCATTATTAGGAAGTGTGTAACCCATACTGTTTGCTATGCAGTGAAGCTTAGGCTGCCAAAAATTTGGAGGAACTCCAATGCCCCTTGCAAGAGACGTAAAGGTCAGAAGGAATCTTGAAAACAATGTTCCTATTATTAGGAAGTGTGTCTCCCATACTGTTTGCCTATGCAGTGAAGCAACAGCTGCCAAAAATTTGGAGGAACGCCAATGCCCCTTGCAAGAGATGTAGAGTTTGGTGGGCCTCCTGAAAACAATGTTCCCATTGTTAGGAAGTGTGCCTCCCATATTGTTTGCCTATGCAATGAATCAACGGCTGCCAAAAATTTGGAGGAACTCCAATGCCCCTAGCAAGAGATGTAGTGGTCAGAGGGCCTCCTGAAAACAATGTTCTCATTATAAGGAAGTGTGTCTCCTATATTGTTTGCCTATGCAATGAATCAACGGCTGCCAAAAATTTGGAGGAACTCCAATGCCCCTAGCAAGAGACGTAGAGGTCAGAGGGCCTCCTGAAAACAATGTTCTCATTATAAGGAAGTGTGTCTCCCATACTGTTTGCCTATGTAGTGAAGCAACGGCAGCCAAAAATTTGGAGGAACTCTAATGCCCCTTGCAAGAGATGTTGAAATCGGAGGGCCTCCAGAAAACAATGTTCCCATTATAAGGAAGAGTGTCTCCCATACTATTTGAATAATGCAGTGAAACAACGACTGCCAAAAATTTGGAGGAACTCCAATGCCCCTTGCAAGAAATGTAGACATGTTGATATGGTACATATGGTGGTGATAGAGAGCGGAGAGCATTTCAGAAGACAGAGAAGCGGCATGGTGACGGTAATTATGGCATCATCGCCGCTCACAGTCTTGGTGATTCCTCAAAGTTTTGGCGAATGGTACAAAGGTCTGACATCCATCTCCACTCCACATGTTTTATGTGTGGAGTCTGACCTGAATACAGATGGCCTTGATGATGCTGGTAGTCAACAGCTGCACTCTTCTGCTCACAAATCCTTCCCAACATCTGGAATGTAGAGCTCCAATGCGTGGGGATATCGCAGATCAGTCGGTGAGCTGGAAGCTGCAAACACTGCTGAAGCACGGCAAGGGTGGCGGAAGCTGTAGCTGACTTTCTAAAATGGGCACACAGGTTGCGTACTTTGACAAGCAAATCCGACAGATCCGGGTAGGTTTTGAGAAACCACTGAACCACCAGGTTAAGCACATGGGCCAGGCATGGTACGTGTGTGAGCTCGTCTCGCCTCAAAGCCGCCACCAGGTTACGGCCAATGTCACACACGACCATGCCTGGCTGTAGGGTCAGTGGTGTCAGCCACAGATCTGCCTGCTCTTTCAGAGCTGTTCATAACTCTTCAGCATTGGGCGGTTGGTCACCTAAGCATATTAGCTTCAGCACAGCCTGTTGCCACTTGGCCGAGGCAGTGCTGCAATGCTTCCAGCTTGCGACTGATGTGTTCATTTCGGAGATGGAGGCTGAAGAGGAGGAGGAGGAGGTGTAGGAAATGTAGAATGTGGGGGCAACCCTAATTGACCCAGGGACCGCAATTCTTGGCGGGAGGACGTGTTCCATCCCAAGGTCCGACTGGGTCCCGGATTCCACTATATTAAACCAGTCAGCGAGATGTACCATCCCTGGCCACAAGCACTTGTCCATGTGTCCATGGTTAGATGGACTTTCCCAGTAACTGCATGGTTGAGGTCACGTCTATTGTTGTGGGACACATGCTCCTGTAATGCGGAGATAGCACCCCAGGAGAAATAGTGATGGCCGCCGCCATCAGGTTGCAGAAAGCTTCCATCTCCATGAGCCTAAAAGGCAACGTTTCGAGTGCAAGCATTCACAAAATGTGTGAATTTAGTAGTGTGGCCTGTTGGGCGTTGGCTGTGTATTTGCTCTTGCATTACAAGAACTTGGGTAGGGACAACTGAATGCTTCACTGATACAAGGACGTGGATGTGCTTGCTGATGGTGCTAGTTGAGAGTGTTCAATGACAGATACAGGGCGGGAGGCATCTTGGCATGCGCGATGGACAGGGGATTGGCGTGCATGCACAACAGTGGCAGAAGCTGTGGAGTCACCCTCAGATACTTTTGCTGGACCCTGGGGTTTGGCCCACTTAGTCGGGTTCTTTGCTGCCATGTGCCTGATCATGCTGGTGGTGGTCAGACAGGTAGTTTTGCTACCCCTGCTGATGCTGGCCTGGCAGGTGGTGCAAATGGCCTTTTTAGGGTTATCTACAGAGTCTTTAAAAAATAACCAGACTTGGAAAGACCTAACAGTTGTACTGGCAACTTCCGTCTTGTTGGCGTTACGAGTAACGCTTTCCCACCTTGGGTCTGTGGCCACCACACTGCTTCTTCCTGCCTGTTGTGGTGCTATGCCTCCTTCTCCCTGTGTGCTGCTGTCCTTGCTCTATGTGTCCCCCTGCCAGATTGGGTCAGTTACTATATCATCCACCACCTCGTCTTCCACTTCCGCACTCTGGTCCTACTCCTGAATTTCTGGCAATTGTGTCTCATTAACATCATCATCCACCTCTCGCGACAATAATTGCACTTTCCCACCGTCGCCTTCATGTGATTGTGGCTGCTCCAATATTTGGGGATCACCACACGCGTTCTCCTCTTGACTCGCTTGAAGCTGGTCGGGCGAGAGGCCCAAATCTATAAATGGAAAAGTGAACAGCTCATCTGAGTGTCCAAGTCTGGGATCAGTTGTATCTGGGCACTCGGCATGGTGGGAAGAAGGAGGATCAGGATGAGGAACATGCAGTCCAGACTCACGGCTACTGAGACTTGAGCGTGTGGAAGACACGGTGGTGGTGGCTAGATGACTGGAAGCATTATCTGTTATCCAACCAATAACCTTTTGACATTGCTCTATGTTCCATAGTGGTGTTCTGCGGTCCCTTAGTAATTGGGACAGGAAGGTCAAGCGACAAGATGTGGGTGTTTGTTGTGGTACAATTTCAGCTTGCCCACAGTCACGTCCTCGGCCTCTGCATGCACCATCACCATCACGTCCACTTCCTCGTCCCTTGCCACGCACCTTGCCCATTTTTAATGGAGGACAATATTTTCCATGTTCAAGAGAAATGGCTGATTTTGGAACGCAGTTATATGTGATACGTCTGACAAAGAACCACAATTTTAAATAGGAGGCCTGTAATTTGCTAATACTAATCTTCACAGACACCTAGTGTGAATAGCTTGACCGATACACTGCAACAGAATGGAAAAGGAGGCCAATATTTTCCACGTTCAGTTTAAACTTCTAGATTTTTATCACTGAAATATGGAACAGATCTTTCTTTATTCTGCAGTGAGAACAAGCAAATGGAGCAGAAAAATGGTGTACTCTGGATCGCTTTTTAAGCAAATAACCAGAATTAAGATAAAAAAAAAATTTCCCAGTCCCTTGATATCTGGGGTTATGTCTACAAATATCTGTAGGAACAGCAGCAGCTGGATTAGTCAGGCGAGTGATGCTCAGACGAGTACCGAGCAGTGGCGAGCACGTTGGCTCATCACTAGTTATAATCTGATATATTTGATACACTGCTGATTTTACAAGTTTTCCCACCTGCAAAGAATGTAGAAGTCTGTAATTTTTATAGTAGGTACACTTCAACTGTGTGAGATAGAATCTAATAAAATCCATAAAATCACATTGTAAGATTTTTGCATAATTAAATTGCATTTTATTGCATGAAATAAGTATTTGATTACCTACCAACCACAAAGAATTCTGGCTCTCATAGACCTGTTAGTTTTTCTTTAAGAAGCCCTCCTACTCTCCACTCATTACCTGTATTAATTGTACCTGTTTGAACTCGTTTCCTGTGTAAAAGACACCTGTCTAGACACTCAACAAATCACAATTCAAACTCTCCACCATGGCCAAGAAAAAAGAGGTGTCCAAGGACACCTGTGACAAAATTGTAGACCTGCACAAGGCTTGGATAGGCTACAGGACAATAGGGTAGCAGCTTGTTGAGAAGGCAACAATTGTTGGTGCATTCATTAGAAAACGGAAGAAACACATGATGACTGTCAATCATCCTCGGCCTGGGGGTCCATGCAAGATCTTGTCTCGTGCGATAAGGATGATTCTGTAAAAGCTCAGGAATCAGCCCAGAACTGCACAGGAGGACCTGGTCAATGACCTCAAGAGAGCTGGGACCACAGTCCCAAACATTACCGTTTACTACGCCATCATGGATTAAAATTCTGCAGGACACGCAAAGTCCCCCTCCTCACACCAGCTCATGTCCAGGCCCATTTGAAGTTTGCCAAAGACCATATGGATGATCCAGAGAAGGCCTGGGAGAAGGTCATGTGGTCAACTCCACTCGCCATGTTAGGAGGAAGAAGACGGATGAGTACAATGCCAAGAACACTATCCCAACAGTGAAGCACTGTAACGGAAAACTTACACTTTGGGGGTGCTTTTCTGTAAAGGGGACAGAATGACTGCACCGTATTGAAGAGAGGATGGATGGGGTCATGTATCGCGAGATTTTGGCCAACAACCTCCTTCCCTCAGTAAGAGCATTGAAGATGGGTCATGGCTAGATCTTGCAGCATTACTATGACCTGAAACACACAGCCTGGGCAACTAAGGAGTGGCTACATAAGAAGCATTTCAAGGTCCTGAAGTGGCTTAGTCAGTATTCAGACCTGAACCCAATAGAAAATCTTTGGTTCTTTGGAGGGAGCTGAAACTCAATGTTACAATATGAGCCCCAAAACCTAAAAGATCTAGAGAAGATTAGTGATGAACGAATGTGCTCGCCACTGCTCGGTACTCACCCAAGCATCACTGTGCTCGATGAGCTCGGCGCTCGGCGAGTATTTCTGGGTTTACTCGGGCAGGAACTCGGGTCCCCTCCCTGCATGTTTGGCACTCTTTAGAGAGCCAATGAACATTCAGGGATTGCCTGCCATGCACTATAATGCCATAGCCATGTTGGTTGTGGGCATTGCAGTGATTGGCTGGCCGCACAGCATCATTAGGTGTATATAAGACTGGGCGCCGCCATGCTCGTCACAGTCTACCCTGGAATCAGGAAGAGTAGGGAGAGCTGCTGCTGCGTCAGGGAAACATTTGCTTCTTCATAGTTAGTATTGGTATTCCACAACATATATATATATATATATCCATCTGAACTAACAGTCCTTCTGAGGACTAATCCAGCTGCATAGAGTATATTCAATGGTGATAGCAAGAATTAGGCAAGCAGGCAGTATACGTGGCAGACTACAGTGCATATAGTGCAAGAGGGTCCATTGAACGTTTCTGCTGCTGCTGTTCTTACAGATATTTGTAGACATAACCCCAGATATCAGGGGCCAGGGAAATTTTTTTTTATCTTAATCCTGGTTATTTGCTTAAAAAGCAATCCAGAGTACAACATGTTCTGCACCATTTGTTTGTTCAAACTGCAGAAAAAAGCCAGATCTGTTCCATATATCAGCGATAAAAATCCAGAAATTTAAAATGAACTTGGAAAATATTGGCCTCCTTTTCCATTCTGCTGCTGTGTGTCGGGCAAGCTATTCACACTGCGTGTCTGTGAAGGATAGTATTAGCAAATTACATGCCTGCTACTTAAAACCGTGGTTCTCTGTCAGACATAACACCTATAAGAGTGTTCCAAAATCAGACATTTCTTCCATTTTCATTCCGTTGCAGTGTGTCGGTCAAGCTATTCACACTAGGTGTCTGTGAAGGATAGTATTAGCAAATTACAGGCCTGCTATTTAAAACCGGGGTTATCTGTCAGACATTACATCTCTAAGAGTGTTCCAAAATCAGACATTTCTTCAATTTTCATTCCATTGCTGTTATGATAGGCTACAAGCACTAAGGAAAGACAGGAGATCTGTCCCTACAATAGAACTAAGCTAGATCCCTACGATGTAATGGGGAACCTGATCCTGCGATCAGACCCGCTAAAGTCCTCAGCTAGTCAGAACGAAGACCTATAGATGTGAGGGAGGGATCCCAACAAGAACTAGGGACTGGGAGAAAGATGGACACCTCCTAGCAGAAATTGTAGCAGGAAAAAGACAAACACACAACATAGAACATAAAGGTCAAAAGACCTAGCTAAACTGACTGAGAAAGGTTACAAAGCACCTGGCTAGCTAAAGAGTAGAAATTACAATGAAGTCCAGCATGGCCAGAAGGGCGGAGCAGGATTAAATAGGCAAAAAGGTCATGTGACCAGCAAAATAGAGAAAACCTAACAGGAGAGTTCTAACAGTACCCCCTCTTCTATGAGGATCCTCCGGATCCCCTAGGCCCAGGCTTATCAGGGAACCTCTTGAGAAATGCTCTGACAAGTCTGGAAGCAGAAATATCATCCACTCTCACCCATGAGTTATCCTCGGGACCAAAACCCTTCCAAGCGACGAGATACTGCAAACTCCCCCTATACCGTCTAGAATTAAGGATGCGGGAAATTTCATATTCCCCGTCCTCCACCACCGGAGGAATAGTGGCAGTGGCGTCTCTATCTGATACATCAGCTTGTTTCAATAGAGAAACATGAAACACCGGATTAATCTTCCAGGAGGTAGGAACCTCCAACCTAACAGCAGATTGGTTAACTACCTGAAGCACCTTAAAGGGCCCTACAAACTTGGGACCCAATTTTTTAGAAGGAAACCTCAACCACAGATTCTTAGAGGACCACCAAACCATGTCACCAACCGTAAACAAAACCTCTTGACGTTTCCTGTCAAAGTACCTCTTAGATTTTTTGTTAGCCTCCTGAAGATTACCACGCACATCCGTCCAAACTCTCTCCAAATCACCGGAAAAACTCTCCTCCTCAGGCACAGCTGATACCAATTTGGAGAATGACCCAAAAGACGGATGTCTCCCAGAACAACAAAAAAAAGGCGAACACCCAGCAGAAGAGGATGTATGGTTGTTAAGAGCAAATTCAGCAAGCGGCAGAAACTCAGACCACCCCTCTTGATTGTCTACCAAAAAACAACACAAGAGCTGCTCAACATCCTGATTCTTCCTTTCTGTCTGGCCATTAAACTCAGGATGATATCCAGATGAAAACGACAAATGAACTCCCAAACTGTCACAAAAGGCACGCCAAAAACGAGCCACGAACTGAGGTCCCCTATCAGAAACAATGTCAGTAGGAACACCATGGAGTCTGACAATTTCCTTGACAAAGGCCTTAGCGAGTGTCTTAGCGCAGGGCAGTTTGATGAAGGGAACCAAGTGACACATCTTGCTAAAACTGTCCACGACCACCCAGATGACCGTGAAACCCTCAGAGGAGGGAAGGTCAGTAATAAAGTCCATAGCCAGATGTGTCCCAGGTGCACTAGGAACCTCCAGAGGGCAAAGCAACCCCGCAGCAGGAGTATGAGAAGACTTAGATCTAGCACACACAGTACATTGACGCACCCACTTAATGACTTCCTTCTGCTATCCAGGCCACCAAAAACTGTGACCCACAAGTCTCAGAAATTCCTGGATGACCTGCCAACCGAGACTCATGACACTCAACAAACAAATCTCTCCTAAAGGTCCGAGGCACAAATAACCTCCCATGGGGAGTGTTAGATGGGGCTTTCTCCTGTGCTTTAAGAATCTAATTTTCCAAAACGGAGTCCAATGCAGCAATCACACTGTAGCGTCGGCGCCCCTGCCTCCTGCTAGGCAGGGACGCCGTTTCCCTCACCTCTCCGCTCCGTGCCCGGCGGCTTCCTCCCGCTCTGCTGGCAGCGCGCACTGCTTCCCGGCCTCTGTGCTTAGGGCGCGCGCGCGCTCCCCCTCTCTTAAAGGGGCCGCGCGCGCCGTCCTAAGGAGTCCCCGGCCAATGGCCGGAGGACCTCACCATATATAAGGCACCTCCTCCAAAATGGAGGTGCCCGAGCAATGTTGTTGCAAAGCCTTTCAACTCTGCTTCAGCCCTCAGGTCCCGTTACCAGATACCTGCCAGTTACCTGCCAGATCTCTGCTTGATACCTACCTGATTCCTGTCTATCTGCTTGCATTCCTGCAGTCCGACAGTCTGCCTTCCAACACCTTTCAGTCTGTCTATGGATCTGCCCGCCCGCTCACCTGGGAGCGCTCACCTGCTACCTGCCTGCTAGCCTACCTGGAGGCTCTGCCGTCACTTGCCGTGACCACCTGCCTGTCCAGAGACTCCTGCCCGCTCACCTGGGAGCGCTCACCTGCTACCTGCCTGCTAGCCTACCTGGAGGCTCAGCCGTCACTTGCCGTGACCACTAGAGATGAGCGTTGTTCTACTCGAACTGTTCGCCAATCTCAAATTCGAGCTGTTTTGGGCGGTGTTCGAGCCGTTCGGCGAACACGAACAATTTGAGCAAAATTCGGCTGTTCGAGGTTATGTTCGATAACTGTTCGTGCACCAAAATCATAACTGGATTTTTTCTCAGTAATGATGAAAATTAATGTTAATACGCAGTTTGAGTGTACAGCGGGGTGGGGGGAGGGGCAGGGGATGGATCTCTGCAGGAACAATGAAGATCTCCATTTTTTTTTTCTCTTTCTCGCATTTACAGTGGGGAGGTGCAATCTGTCAGCCTATCAGCAGCGCACACACGGAGCAAAGTGCTTTTTTTCACACAAGCAAGGGCATGTGTCATTGGCAGTGTATGTCACATGTCCTTGCCCTATAAGACCAAGCCATTTTCCCCGTCGCCACCATTTTCTCACTGCTGCAGCTGCGTGTTAGACGGCACCGCTGTTGCTGTGTGCGCTATACCTTGTTAATTTCAAGCCAATTTTCGCACAAATCTACAGATAGCTTGGGAGTAGGGAATAGTTGAGATTGCAGTCCTTTTAAGGACTAGGTTACAGCATTTCCTACGACTTTTATCAGGCAGGTCTGTGCTCTTAAATAGATAGATTGTGGGAGTAAACACTAATTGTAATTGGGGTCCTTTTCAGGACTAGGTTACATCAGTTCCTATCAGTTTTTGCCAGGCAGGTCTGTGCCAGTGCTGTGCAAGTTTTTTTCACAGCATTTGGCTGAATCTAGCAAAGCTAATCCTTTTTGGCCTATTGCAGAGTGTGTTAGTCAGTGGAGTAGCCTATCTGTGTTGCAAGATATACCACCTGTGTATAGAATACCAATTTTTTACTGCACCTAGTGAAGTAAAATCTTTTGGGCATAGCATCATTCTATTAGTCCATCTATACTGACCTCCATCAGGTTGCAAATTGAATATAATTTTTTTCTGCATCTAGCTCTGAAAAAATATTGGGCTTCTAGCTGTGTGTGGGACTTGTTGTATTAGTCCATCTATACTGACCTCCATCAGGTTGCAAACTGCATATATTTTTTTCTTCATCTACCTCTGAAAAAATATTGGGCTTCTAGCTGTGTGTGGGACTTGTTCTATTAATCCATCTATACAGACCTCCATCAAGTTGCAAACTGAATATATTTTTTTCTGCATCTACCTCTGAAAAAATATTGGGCTTCTAGCTGTGTGTGGGACTTGTTCTATTAATCCATCTATACAGACCTCCATCAGGTTGCAAACTGAATATATTTTTTTCTGCATCTACCTCTGAAAAAATATTGGGCTTCTAGCTGTGTGTGGGACTTGTTGTATTAGTCCATCTATACTGACCTCCATCAGGTTGCAAACTGAATATATTTTTTTCTGCATCTACCTCTGAAAAAATATTGGGCTTCTAGCTGTGTGTGGACTTGTTCTATTAATCCATCTATACAGACCTCCATCAGGTTGCAAACTGAATATATTTTTTTCTGCATCTAGCTCTGAAAAAATATTTGGCCTTCTAGCAGTGTGTGGGACTTTCTCTATTAGTCCATCTATACCGACCTCCATCAGGTTGCAAATTGAATATAATTTTTTTCTGCATCTAACCCAGCCAATAGTTTTGGCCTAATACCACAGTTTGGCCACTCAGCTCTGCTCGGTTCCCATCCATTGTTTTTTTGTGCAAACAACTCCAGAGTTGTTAATTAGTTAACCACCAAAATGAGTGGAAAAAGGCCTGCTGCTGGTGGAAAGGGGAATAGGCGTGTTGGGAAGGGGAAAAAAGGTTGTGTCCGTGGGGTAGGTGTTAAAGCAACAGTAACATCTGCAGAAGAAAGACCATCTTCCAGCCAAACTAAAATGTCTACTTCTTTTAGCGGACAATGTGATAAGATCCCTTTCTTACGGCCGCGCCAATCGCTACAAATTCCAGATGAGGCACAAAAACAGCAGGTGCTTCAACGGATATCAAGTGCTCCTTTAAGTGGGCTCTCCTCCACATCAACTTCAACATCACAAATACTCCAGTCCTCAAAGGTGTCACCCCAATCGCACTTGCTTCCTCACAGCTCCCAAATCTCCAGCTGCCCGTCTGAGTATGAGGTAGAACAGATGGTTGAGTCTGCAGAGCTGTTTACTCATACTATAGCCTGGGAATCAGAGGTCGACTCCAGCGCTTCTGTGAATATAGACGAGGAAATGATCTGCACTGATGCCCAGAATCTTTATGAGTCGGATCCAGGACCAGACGCAGAAGGTTCTGACCATAATGTAGACCCTCATTCCCAAACTGTAACTCCTGTTGGTGGAGACAATGAGGAAGACGATGATAAGACTCAAATACCTGATTGGAGCGACAACTTTAGTTTTTTGTCAGGGCAGGAACAGGTTGGCTCTGAGGACGACGGGTGTGATAACGCACAGGGTGATGATGATGAGGTTGGAGATCCCACTTACTGTCAACCCACAGTCAGCCAAGAGATGAGGTCAGCAGAGGAGGTGGAGGAAGATGCTAGTGACGACGAGGTCAGGTTGCGCCTTCCTGGACAGAGACGTAGTACTGGAAGCACGTCAACAACTGCATCCTCAAACACAACTCTGCCTCTCACCACAAGTCGTGGTGGCTCTTCAGGTCGCATGGGTGCTAAGCCTTGCATAGCCTGGGCATTTTTTCAGATCGATAAAGATGACCCAACTCGTGTTATCTGTAACATTTGTCAGCAAAAGCTAAGTAGAGGCCAAAAAATACATAGTTTGAGTACTTCATGCATGATGCGGCACATGGACATGAAGCATAAGTTGCAGTGGGAAGCTCAGTGTGCTACAATGCGGCCTAGCCAGCCGGGCCAACCCCCGTCTGCCATATCTTGTGCATCCGCGGCCTCTTCAACCTCTGTGACTGGGGGGACAGCAGTCACACCTGTTTTGGGGCGCAGACCTGCCACCTCTTTACCCGCAACAGCCAGCGTGATTGGCAGGTCATCATTTTCTTTGGAGGTGGTAACACCAGATGGTGTTGAGCGCTGTCCGACATCGATAGCACCACCTTTGGATCAAGGCAACCTAACATGTCCGCCTGCATCTTCCTCACAGACCGGCAGTTTGCCGGGGACACCCTTATCAACCCCGTCTAAGCACAATAGCCAGCCCTCGGTCCCTCAGATGTGGACAAGTAAAAGACCATTTCCTCCTAGCCATGAGAAAGCTAAGAGGTTGAATTTCACCATCTGCAAGTTCTTGGCTACAGAAATGCTGCCTTTCCGCCTGGTGGACACAGAGGATTTTCGAGACCTTATGTCCGTCGCAGTGCCCCAGTACCAGATGCCCAGTCGGCACTACTTCTCAAAGAAAGGTGTGCCTGCGCTCCACCAGCATGTCGCACACAACATCACCGCTTCTTTGAGAAACTCTGTGTGTGACAGGGTGCATTTCACCACAGACACTTGGACGAGTAGGCATGGACAGGGGCGTTACATGTCGCTGACTGGGCACTGGGTAACTATGGTGACAGCAGGACAAGGGGCTGCTGTCCAAGTCTTGCCATCCCCACGAGTTGTGCGTCAATCCTCTTTATGTCAAAGTTCCTCCACTGCTTCTGCCTCCTCAACCTCCTCTCGGTCTTCCACCTGCACCCAAAGCCTGTCTGGTCATGCCACAAGCTTTCTAACTGCGCAGAAGGGATCCTGCACACCTCCTTACTATGCTGGCAGTAGGGCTCAACGTCATCAGGCGGTTTTTACATTGAAATGTCTGGGAAATGTGAGTCACACAGCTGAGGAGTTGTGGTCAGCTCTGGAGAACCAATTTCATGAATGGTTGTCTCCACTGGACCTGAAACCAGGGAAGGCCGTGTGCGACAATGCTGCAAACCTGGGTGCGGCCCTTCGCCGGGGCAACGTCACACACGTGCCTTGTATGGCTCACGTGTTGAACCTGGTTGTCCAGCAATTTTTAGCCCACTATCCCAGACTAGATGGCCTTCTGCAGAGGGCACGGTCACTGTGTGCTCACTTTCGCCGTTCGCATCCCGCAGCTCAGTGACTTACATCTCTACAGAAGTCGTTGGGCCTGCCACTTCACCGGCTAAAATGCGATGTGCCTACCCGGTGGAATTCAACTCTGCACATGTTGCAGCGACTGTGGCAGCACCGACAAGCCCTGGTGCAATACGTTCTGACGTATAGCCTGGGCCAACGAGATCCAGAGGTGGGGCAAATCACGCTGGAGGAGTGGTCTCAGATCAGGGACCTATGCACCCTTCTGCACTGTTTTGAAATGGCGACGAAGATGTTTAGTTCTGACGATGCCATTATCAGCATGACTATTCCGGTGATTTACATGCTGGAGCACATGTTAAACAGAATTCGGAGTCAGGTGGTGGCACAAGAGGAGGTGGAGGAAGTAGAGGAGGAGGAGTTGTATGCGGAAGGGCTAACATCTGCAAGGTCCAGACGGTCAGAAGCACCAAGGCGGCAGGCATGTGAGGGTGGGGGAGATGGTTTTACCAGGGCTCATGGTAGCAGCCAAACTAGTGAGGAAGGTGCAGGAGCCCAGGAAGAAGTGGAGGACGAACTGATGGAAGACTCATCAGATGAGGGAGACCTTGATCACATTTCTGTTGTGCGAGGTTGGGGGGAGAGGACAGAGGAAGGAAGCATGATTGTTACCTCGCCACCAACACAACAGGGACTTGGTGCTCCTGGATGCGCAACACACATGAGTGCCTTCTTGCTGCACTACCTGCAACATGACCCTCGAATTGTGAGAATTAGAAATAATCCTGACTACTGGGTTGCCACACTGTTAGATCCCCGGTACAAAAGTAAATTTGCAGAAATTATTCCTGCCATAGAAAGGGATGCACGCATGCAGGAGTATCAGCAGAGACAGTTGCAGAATCTTACATGTGCTTTTCCACAAAATACCAGTGGTGCACGTAGTGAATCTCACAGTTCCAACTTGCCAACCGTGGGACCGTCAAGTGTTCAGCACTCAAACTGTAACAGAACCACAGTATCTGCTGGTAACATCAATTTTGCGGAATCATTTCACCACTTTTTTAGCCCATCCTTTGCAAGGCCACAGGAGACAAGAAGTCTGACACATAGTCAACGCCTAGAGATGATGGTACAGGAGTATCTCCAAGTAAACACTGAAGCCACGACTGTGTCACTGGACCCTTGCTCTTTTTGGGCTTCCAATCTGGATAAATGGCCGGAGCTAGCCACTTACGCCTTGGAGATCTTGTCATGCCCCACAGCCAGCGTTCTGTCTGAACGTGTGTTCAGCGCTGCTGGTGGTGTGCTGACAGATAAGCGCACGTGGCTCTCCACTGATAATGTAGACAGACTCACGTTCATAAAGATGAACAAATCATGGATCTGAAACGACTTTTCTACCCCTGTGTCATCCTGGGGAGAGTAAAAGCTTGATGATTGGTTAAAATCACCCTACCAACCGTTTTAAGCTTTCAAATTACTAATCATGTTTATCTGTATCTTGGCTGGAAAATAATTTGGGCTTTGTAGCAGTGTGCAGCACTGATTCTATTAGGCCATCTATAATAAGCTCCACCAGATTTAAAATTACTAATCATGTTTATCTGTATCTTGACTGGAAAATAATTTGGGCTTTGTAGCAGTGTGCAGCACTGATCCTAGTAGACCATCTATACTAAATCTTCACCAGATTTAAAATTAATAATAATTTTTAGCTGCATCTAGCCCGGAAAATAATTTTTTTGGCTCCGAGATGCGCAAGACACATAAGTGCCTTCTTGCTGCACTACCTGCAGCATGACCCTCATATTGTCAGAATTCGAAGTAATCATGACTACTGGGTTGCCACACTCTTAGATCCCCCAAACTTTTCGATCAACCTTTTCATTTTAATAAAGACCAAAAAAATGGTCATTTTTGAAATTATAAGCATTAGCAGGTTGTTAGAAACTGAAATCAAACAGTTTACAACTCAAAACTTTATTCTAGGTGATGTTACATTTTCACATAGGACCCCTTGTTCGAAAGGAGCTTCTGAACTCTCTCGTCCATTGAATTTGTCAGGTTTTGGATGGTTTCTGCTTCAATTGTTTTGCATGAGGACAGAATACCCTCCCAGAGCTGTTGCTTAGATGTGAACTGCCTCCCGCCATCATAGACACTCCTTTTAATGATGCTCCAAAGGTTCTGAATGGGGTAGAGGTCAGGGGAGCATGGGGGTCACACCATAAGTTTGTCCCCTTTTATGCCCATATCAGCCAGAGATGCAGATGTTTTATGTGCAGCATGAGATGGTGCATTATCATGCAGAAAAATGATCTTGCTGTGAAATACACGGTTGTTCTTCTTGAACCATGGCAGGAAGTGCTGTTTGAGAAAATCCACATACATTATGGAGTTCATCTTTAGCGCCTTCAGGGATCCTAAAGGGGCCGACAATCTCTCTCCCCATGATTCCAGCCCAAAACATTACTCCACCTCCTCCTTGTTGGCGCTGTAGCCGTGTTTGCGTGGGTTGTCCATCAACCAGCCATCCTCCACTCCATCCATCTGGACCATCGAGCTCTGCAGGGCACACATCCCTGAACAAAACAGTTTTGAAATCAGTCTTCATGTAATGTTTGGCCCACTGGAGCCGTTTCTGCTTGTGTGAAGTGGATAGAGGAGGTCGACAGGATGGCGTATGCACAGCTGCAAACCTCTGAAGGACCCTGCATCTTGTTGTTCGGGGGACGTTGGAGGCACAAGCAGCTTCAAAAACTTGTCTGCTGCTATGACAAGGCTTTTTTGCCGCTGCTCTTTCAACCTGACGTAATTGCCTGTAGGAAAGAGTCCTCAATTTGCCCTTATCAACACGCACACGTGTGTACTGTGAGTCAGCTACATACTTCTTGATTGCCAAGACACTTCATCCTGATCATCGCACAATGTTGATTGTAGTCATGCCTTGACCTAAACACTCCACAATTTGTTGCTTCTCAGCAGCCGACACATCCTTTTTCTTTCCCATTTTGGCAGAAAATGTAGGCTGCTTAATAATGTGAGACAGCCTTCTTAAGTAGTCTTGCCTTTCATTGGACACACCTGCCAAACTAATTAGCACAGGTGTCTGCAATTGCTTACAGTGATATAAAGAGCCCTGACACACATCACCATCAATGAGTTTAACTGACAAACAAACAAATTCTTCCCTTATCACTCCTAAACACTTTTTGCATAATAATTTGGAACACAGTGTACATGTGCTTTTCCACTAAACACCAGTGGTTCACGTAGTGAATCTTACAGTTCTAACTTGCCAACCGTGGTCTGTATGGAGTTGTTCAATAAAGGGCCCAAAATTAAGATAACATAGATGGGAGAGGTCTCTATGAATAGGAATTCCTAAGTATTTGATACCCTGTGAGGGCCAGGCAAAGGGAAAGTTGGACTGGATGGAATCCTATATGGATTTGGGGAGGGAGACATCGAGGGCCTCAGACTTCGCTGCATTGATTTTAAAATTTGACCATGTAACAAAGTGATCTATTTCAGCCATAACAGCATGGATGGATATATGTGATTGAGTGATATATACTAGGACATCATCAGCAAATAGAGAGCACTTGTACTCGGTGCCTCCCACCTCAATCCACCTAATATTGGGGTTATGGCGAATTGATGAGAGCAGGTGCTCCGTCACTAGGATGTATAAGAGAGGGGACAGAGAACATCCCTGCCTTGTCCCATTGGTGATTGTGAAAGGTGATGAAAATGTTCTGACGCGCCCCCTGGGCCTTGGGACACCCGGAGCCGGACCCTTTTTGGTGGATGCTGGTGGTTGTAGTCTCCGTGGCGGCAACCGGTTCCGTGGCTCAGGGCGGTCAAACCAGTGGCGGAACTATTTATGTGGTTTTGATGTTTAAATGTCCGACTACGCCACCCGTGGATTGCGGTCAGAGTGAACCGCCGCTCCAGGGCAGACCGCTGAGGCTGGTGTTGTGGGTGCAGCAGAGCGTAGCATAACTCCCCACGGGAGGAGTATAGCCTCAGGGCAGTGTATGCGGAGGATGGGGGTGATGGTGCAGGGCAGCAGCAGTAATGACACGGAGTCAGTGATGCAGTCCAGGGCCTTTACTCACAGTTCTTATTATCCAGACCACGTCTGCAGGTAATGGCTGCCCACGTCGTACTGTGCTCACCAGGTGAGGGGCTCAGACAACTCCCAGATAACTTTGGAGTGCTTCACAGGACCCCCTTTGTGTGTCCTTTGTCTGGCCTTTCTTACCAACCCTTCTGTCCGGCTGCCTCGGGCCTCCTCTTGGTAAACTTGGCGCCAGTTTCCCTGACCCTATGTGGTGCCTTCCTAGCGGGTGTAGCGAGGGGCTGCGCCACATAAAATGTCACAGCCTCCTGTTTCTAGCTGAGGGTCGTTTCCTGCCTCCACTAGTTTCGGGGACCGGTCTCCCCCTTTGGCCTGACCCCTCCACGCAGGTGGATTCGGGCGTGCGGTGGCGACTCGCCCGTCCGCACCCCTGAGATCCCTTCGTTCCTCGTTCCTGGAGCCTTCTCCGCTCCTCTTCCTTCCTTCTCCCTCTTCCAGGCCTGGGCCTCTGTTACTAGGCCCGCTTCCGGAGCAGAGCTCATGCAGAGCCCCTGCTCCCTGCCACTTCTGCTCAGACTTCTCTGCACTGAACTAAGATGGTGCCCACCTTTTATACTCCCTTCTCAATGCACCCAGGAACTGCTTCCTCCCTGCTCCTGCACTGCAGGGTTCCCCTTCCTCAGTGTTCCCTCCCCCCACTCCAGCCAGGGACAGGGACTGTCGTGCCCATCTCAGGGGCATATTGGTCGCCCTGCCCCACGGCAATGTGGTGTAATGCATGCAGGTGTCGGGTCCTGATCCACACTACATCCTTACCTGAGAGTGAGATATCACACCTCTGGGTGAGGTGCAATACCTCTGTAGCAACCGAGCCCTCAGGGTGCTACAGTTCCATTTATCTTCAGCCTAGGTGACATATTGCGATACAGGGCCGTGATTTTGGCTATAAAAGGGTCCCCTAGACCCCTACCCCAAGCTTTTTAAGAGAATCATATATGGCGTGCCAGGAGACTCTATGGAATGCTTTCTCAGCATCCAACGAGAGTATCTAATTACAAATTTTTAACTGCATCTAGCCCAGGAAATACTTTGTGCCTAGTAGCAGTGTCTGCTAGTCAGCGGATTATCCCGGCTGTTAAGCAAGCTACACCACCTGTAGTTTGGACACTTCATTTTTTCAAAGGAAATGCTTCGGGACCACGGGATACTCAGTGAAGAGCATCAGGAGGCACCCCAAGGCATAGGGGCTCGGACTGGCAGTAGGATGCCTTGCGGCGGACAGCCGAGATCGATCCTTATAAAAGCTTTTTAACTGCAGCAGCTTTAGTGGACGCTACTGGAGCTGGAATTACGCGCCTGCTGGCATGAGACTTGCCCTCCAATAGATCCTTGTAAATGGATTTAAAGTGTATTTATTCAAATTAGAGAGACAATTTAAATTAAAAAGCTTAGAGCTGCCTCCACCACAGGGGGGCTCGCTCGACCCACCAGTGGACAGGCACCAGTATTGGGAGAGGGGGGCTGGCCGTCAGGGTTCACCGCGGCTCTGGCACAAACCCGGCGACACGGAGGTGGCACGGGCAGGAGCGGACTGAACGTGTCGGCTTCTCACTTTTTGGATTTTAGAAGTGCATGACGTGCCTATATCTGTGTCTCCCCCTCCTTTTACTCCTCCACCTCTTTTCTTTTCGCATGACTATATGTACTTGTCACTTTTCCATGTGTTAGTTGTGTCTTCTGAGCAGTTTGTCAGCTTTTGGACACCTTTGAAGGTGTTTTCTATGTGTTTCTATGTGTTTTTGCTTGCCTGCCATTGGTTTTAACGGTGTTCGAAGGTGTTCGACGAACAGTTCGACGAACAGTTCGGCGAACACACGGGTGTTCGACGAACCGAACCGAACTCGAACACTACGGGGGTGGCTCAACACTAGTGACCACCTGCCTGTCCAGAGACTCTTGCCTGAGAGCGCTCACCTGCTACCTGCCTGCTAGCCTACCTGGTGGCTCTGCCGTCACTTGCCGTGACCACCTGCTTGTCCAGAGACTCTTGCCCGCTCACCTGGGAGCGCTCACCTGCTACCTGCCTGCTATCCTATCTAGAGACTCTTTCCCTGCCGTCACTTGCCGTGACCACCTGCCTGTCTTAAGACTCTTATCCTGCTGTCACTTGCCGTGACCACCTGCCTGTCTAGAGACTCTTACCCTGCTGTCACTTGCCGTGACCATCCGCTTGTCAAGAGACTGTCCCCGTCACTTGCCGTGACCTCCTGCCCTTCTACCCAGAGACTGTCCCTGTCACTTGCCGTGACTACCTGCTCACCTTCCCTGGGAGCCACCCGCTTCCTTACAAGGATTGCCCCTTTGCATAGTTGCTCTGAGGTTCCACCTCCCAGACCCGTTACACACAACACCTTCTTGTAAAATGCTCTCCTCCTCCTCCTCAGCACCGACCATGGGAGAAAAGCTGCGAGACAACACATCAGCTTTAACATTCTTGGTACCCGGGATGTAAGTAACGGAAAAATTAAACCGCGAAAAAAAAAGTGCCCACCTAGCCTGATGGGCATTTAAGCGCTTGGCAGCATCAAGATAGATCAGATTTTTATGATCAGTGAAAACCTGAATGGGAAATTCAGCACCTTCCAGGAGATGACGCCAGTGTTCAAATGCGAGTTTAATAGCCAGCAATACCCGATTACCAATATCGTAATTAAGTTCAGTCTCAGAAAAATTTTTTAAAAAAAAGCACAGGGATGTACTCCATCCTTGTTTTCCTGAGACAACTCCGCACCGACCCCCACAGAAGAAGCATCAACCTCAACCAAAAATGGCTTAGTCACATCAGGCTGCATAAGGATGGGGGCCGAGCTGAACCTCTCCTTTAGAAACACAAACGCTTCAATGGCCTCAGTAGTCCACTGAACCGTATTAGCACCTTTCCTGGTGAGATCGGTCAGTGGTTTAACAATAATAGAAACATTTTTAATGAATTTTCTGTAATAATTGGCGACACCCAAAAACCTCTGTATCGATTTCAAACCAATAGGCCTAGGCCATTCCTGCACAGCTTGAACTTTCACCGGGTCCATCTCAAAGCCCTCGCTGGAGATAATGTAGCCCAAAAAACTAATTCTCTGTACAGCGAACTCACATTTCTCTAGCTTAGCAAAAAGCGAATTGTCAATTAATTACTGTAATACCTCACGTACGCTCCGCCAATGAGACTCCAGATCAGGCGAATAAATCAAATTGTCTTCCAAATACACAACCACATTTTTGCCGATCAAAGGTCTAAGGATGTCATTAATAAGATTCAGAAAAAATGCTGGTGCATTGGTAAGACCAAAGGGTATAACCAGATTCTCAAAATGACCCACAGGAGTGTTAAAAGCAGTCTTCCATTCATCACCCTCCTTCATGCGCAACAAATTGTATGCCCCCTGGAGATCAATTTTAGAGAACCACTTGGCCCCCACTAACTGGTTAAATAAATCAGAAATCAATGGCAGTGGGTAGGGATTATGTACAGTAATTTTATTAATCTCACGAAAGTCCAGACAAGGACATAAAACGTCGTCCTTTTTTTTAGCAAAAAAAAATCCAGCAGCCACAGGTGACTTAGAGGGTCTGATATGACCGGCGGCCAAGCTCGTCTGTATGTATTCCTCCAAAGCCTTTCTCTCAGGAATAGTAAGATTAAATAAACGACTTTTAGGAAGAGTCGCTCCAGGGACAAATTCAATGGTACAATCATAGTCTCTATGGGGAGGCAAAATTTGCGACTCCTCCTCAGAAAAAACTTTCCAAAAATCCTGAATAGGTACAGGTAATTCCCCTTTATCCACAGTAGCAATGCGCCCGTTACAACACTAGTCATAACACTTAGGGCTCCAGGACTTAATTTCATTAGTAGACCAATCCAGTACAGGATTGTGCAATTTTAACCAGGGTAACCCCAAAATTACTGGAGAAGGCAAATTATTTTATACTACCAAATACAAATTTTCTTGGTGAATACCATTAATAGTGAGGGGAAATTCATAAACCTTGTGAGTAACACATTTCAAGGGAGTGCCATCGACAGAAACCAAGGCAATAGGGGATGACAAAGGTTTGGGTTTTAATTTAAGTTTTTCCAAGAATCCCCCATCAATCACATTCAGAGTAGAACCACAATCCACAAATACCCGAAATTCAATTAATTCTTCCTGAGCTGCAGTAGTAGCAGAAAGAAATACCCCCTTAGTGTTTAAACAGGCTATATGGGCGTAACTGAACTTTTTATTTTCTTTGTTCATACGAAGCACACAGTTCTTAATGAAATGGTCATATTTTCCGCAATAAAAGCACAAACCTTCAGAAAACCTGCGGTCTTTTTCCTGAGAGCGGGGTGACATCGCCTCAATCTCCATCGTCTCTCCAATGTCAGTACAGACCCTCTCAAGACTAGGAGCTGACATGGCAAAGGATTTACTCTCATTAACCCTTGCACACAGTCTCCTGTCCACCCGTATAGCTAATTGCATTGCCTCCTGCAAGTTTCCAGGTGTAGGATAAACAATAAGCAGATACTTAACCCTTTCACATAGCCCAGCAAGAAACAAACTTTGCAGAGCTGAATCGTTCCACCCCACCTGAGCAGACCACCGACGGAAGTGAGTACAAAAATTTTCCACATTACCTGATCCCTGTCTCAAAAGTCTCAATTCCGTCTCAGCTGATGAGACATGATCAGGATCATCATACAACAACCCCAGAGCAGAAAAAAAACTATCCATTGATCTAAAGCACGGATCACTAGGTTGGAGAGAAAAGGCCCATCCCTGAGATTCTTTGCGCAAAAGAGACATTATGAACCCTATACGCTGTGATTCATCACCAGAGGATCTGGGTCTCAAACGAAAATACAATAAACAAGCATTTTTAAAGGAAAAAAAATCTTGTTATTCACCAAAAAATAAATCAGGCAATCGTACCTTTGGCTCCACAAAATGCGCTCCAGAACAGCTACTCACGTGTTGTTGGAGCTCGGCCCCCTCCAGAGAGAGTCCCTGCAGGCGTTGAGCCAAATCCTGAACCGACAACATGATGGAAACTGGAGGTCTTTCCTTAGAGATATTTTTGGGCTGGACTTACTGTTATGATAGGCTACAAGCACTTAGGAAAGACAGGAGATCTGTCCCTACAATAGAACTAAGCTAGATCCCTATGATGTAACGGGGAACCTGATCCTGCGATCAGACCCGCTAAAGTCCTCAGCTAGTTTGAACGAAGACCTATAGATGTGAGGGAGGGATCCCAACAAGAACTAGGGACTGGGAGAAAGATGGACACCTCCTAGCAGAAATTGTAGCAGTAAAAAGACAAACACACAACATAGAACATAAAGGTCAAAAGACCTAGCTAAACTGACTGAGAAAGGTTACAAAGCACCTGGCTAGCTTAAGAGTAGAAACTACAATGAAGTCCAGCATGGCCAGAAGGGCGGAGCAGGATTAAATAGGCAAAAAGGTCATGTGACCAGCAAAATAGAAAAAACCTAACAGGAGAGTTCTAACAGTTGCAGTGTGTCGGTCAAGCTATTCACACTAGGTATCCGTGAACGTTAGTAAATCACAGGCCTTCTATTTAAAACCGGGGTTCTCTGTCAGACAAAACACCTATAAGAGTCTTCCAAAATAAGACATTTCTTCCATTTTCATTCCGTTGCAGTGTGTCGGTCAAGCTATTCACACTAGGTGTCTATGAAGGATGCTATTAGCAAATTACAGGCCTGCTATTTAAAACTGTGGCTCTCTGTCAGACATAACATCTTTAATAGTGTTCCAAAATCTGACAATTCTTCCATTTTCATTCCGTTGCAGTGTGTCTGTCAAGTTATTCACTCTAGGTGTCTGTGAAGGATAGTATTAGCAAATTAAAGGCCTGCTATTTAAAACCGTGGTTCTCTGTCAGACATAACATCTTTAAGAGTGTTCCAAAATCTGACATTTCTTCCATTTTCATTCCGTTGCAGTTTGTCGGTCAAGCTATTCACACTAGGTGTTTGTGAAGGATAGTATTAGCAAAGTAGAGGTCTGTTATTTAAAATTGTGGTTCTCTGTCTGATGTATCACATATCACTGCATTCCAAAATCAGCCATTTCTCGTGAACGTGGAAAATATTGTCCTCCATTAAAAATGGGCAAGGTGCATGGCAGGGGACAGGGAAGTGGACGTGGTGGTGATGGTGCATGCAGAGAACGAGGCCAAGGACGTGGCCATGGGCAAGCTGAAATTGTGCCACAACAAACACCCACATCTTGTCGCTCGACCTTCCTGTTCTAATTAATATGGGATCGCAGAACACCACTATTGAACTCAGAGCAGTGTCAAAAGGTTATTGGTTGGATAGCAGATAATGCTTCCAGTCACTTAGCCACCATCACCACCACTCTGTCTTCCACAAGGTCAAGTCTCAGTAGCCGTGAGTCTGGACCGCATATTCGTCACCCTGATCCTTATTCCTCCCACCATGCCGAGTGCTCGAAGACAACTGATCCCACATTTGGACACTCAGAAGAGCTGTTCACTTTTCCATTTGTAGATTCGGGTCTTTCGTCGGGCCAGCTTCAAGCGAGTCAAGAGGAGAACGCGTGTAGCGATGCCCAAATATTGGAGCAGCCACAGTCACACGAAGGCGACGGTGGGAAAGTGCAAATACTGTCGCAAGAGGTGGATGATGATGATGATGAGACACAATTGCCAGAAAGTCAGGAAGACTAAGGTGCGAAAGTGGAAAACGAGGTGGTGGATGAAATAGTAACTGACCCGACCTGGCAGGGGGACATACAGAGCGAGATCAGCAGCACACAGGAGGAAGGAGGTGTAGCACCACAACAGGCAGGAAGAAGAAGCGTGGTGGCCGCAGACATAAAGTGGGAAAGTGTTAATTGTAACACCAACACGACGACAACTGTTAGGTCTTCCCGAGTCTGGTTATTTCTTAAAGACTGCAGATAACCCAAAAAAGGCCATTTGCTCCACCTGCCAGGCCAGCATCAGCAGGAGTAGCAAAACTAGCAGCCTGACCACCACCAGCATGATCAGGCACGTGGCACCAAGGAACCTGACTTAGTGGGCCGAACTCAAGGGTCCAGCAACAGTGTCTGTGGATGACACCACTGCTTGTTCTGCTGTTGTGCATGGACACCAATCCCCTGTCCATGGCGCATGCCAAGATGCCTCCCTCCCTGCAACTGTCGTTGAACACTCTTAAGTAGCACCATCAGCAAGCTAGTCCACGTCCTTGTCCCAGCGCAGCATTCAGTTGTCCCTGTCAAAGTCCTTGGAACGCAAGTGCAAATACGCAGCCAACACCCCACAGGCCACACTACTAAATTTACACATTTCGTGACTGCTTGCGCTTGAAATGTTGCCTTTTAGGCTTATGGAGACAGAAGCTTTCAGCAACCTGATGGAGGCGGCCGTCCCTTTGTACTCGGTCCCCAGCCGACACTATTTCTCCGAGTGTGCGGTCCCCTCATTAAACGAGCACATGTTCCACACCATTAGACGTGCCCTCAACAATGCAGTTACTGGGAAAGTCGACGTAACCACGGACACATGGACAGATGCTTGTGGGTAGGAACGCTGATGGCACATTGGGTTAATATAGTGGAAGCCGGTACCCAGTCGGACTTTGAGACGGAACACGTCCACCCGACGCCGAGAATTGTGGGCCCTGAGTCAATCAGGGTTGCTCCCACATTCGACAGCTCCTGCATCCCCTCCTCCTCCTATTCAGCATCCATCTCCGAAATGACCACATCAGTCGCAAGCTGGAAGCTCTGCAGCACTGACTCGGCCAAGTGGCAGCAGGCTGTGCCGAAGCTAATATGCTTAGGTGACACACCAAACAACGCTGAGAAGTTGTGGACAGCTCTGAAAGAGCAGGCAGATCTGTGGCTGACACCGCTGACCAGGCAGCCAGGCATAGTCGTGTGTGACAATAGCCGGAATCTGGTGGCGATTCTGAGGCGAGGCGAGCTCACACACATACCATGCGCTTAATCTCGAGGTTCAGCGACTTCTAAAAACCTACCCGGATCTGCCGGATCTGCTTGTCAAAGTACACCGCCTGTGTTCCCATTTTAAAAAGTCAGCTACAGCTTCTGCCGCCCTTGCCGTGTATCAGCAGCGTTTGCAGCTTCCAGCTCACCGGTTGATCTGCGATTTGTGAGCAGACGAGGGCAGTTGTTGACTACCAGCATCAATAAGGCCGTCGGTATTCAGGTCAGACTCCAGACATTAAACCTCAGGAGTGGACATGGATGTCAAACATCTGTACCATCCTGCAAAAATTTGAGGACTCCACCAAGATGGTGGGCGGCGATGACGCCATAATTAGGATCACCATCACGCTTCTCTGTCTTCTGAAATGCTCTCTGTGTGCAATTAAAGAGGATAAATTGCAGGCGGAGCACGATGAGATGGAGCAAGGAACCATACAGGGTGATAGCACACAGCCCAGCCTCATCTCATTCCAACGTGGATTGGATGACAATGAGGAAAAGGAGGAGGAGGAAGAACTGGAGCTTGTTTCTTGTGCTATAGATGGTACTACATGCACAAGTGCTATAATGTCTGTTCAGCGTGGATGGCCTGAGGACAGGGAGGAGGAGCAAGAGGAGGAGGAAGAGGAAAGCATGGTCATTCATCCTCTTGGTGAGAACACAGAAGTCTTGTCTCTTTGCTGTCTAGCACACATGGCTGAGTTTATGTTACACTGCCTTTCCTGTGACCCTCACGTTGTCCAAATTTTGGTTGACAGTCATTACTGGTTGGTGACGCTTCTACACCCACGCTACAGGGAGAACTTTCTGTCTCTTATTTGTTTGCAGGACAGGCCTAATAAAATGGAGCAGTATGAGAAGGCCCTTTTTGCGGAATTATTAAAAAAATTCCCATCTTAAAACGCTGGCGGCAGAGGTCACAGTTCGTTGGACAACCAAAAAGTACAGGCGAGAGAGACACAAATCAAATTTAGCAGAGGCAGGGGAATACTGTCAAAGTTCTGGGACAGTTTTCTCACACCCTACCATCGCACAGGCCCTGAGGTACGAGGTACTCTCACAAGGAGTGCAAAGTTTCGGAAGATGGTGAGGGAGTACCTTGCCGACCGTACCAACGTCCTCCGTGATTTCTCTGTGCTTTATAATTATTGGGTATCCAAGCTGGACACGTGGAATGAGCTGTCTCTCTATGCCTTGGAGGTCCTGGTCTGCCCTGCCACTAATGTTTTATCTGAACGGGTTTTTAGTGTCACCAGTGGAATTATAACCAATAGGCGCATTCGCCTGTCAACTGAAAATGCTGACAGGATGACTCATAAAAATTAACAAGGGCTGGATTGGGCCAGACTTCTCAACACCATTGAATGATAGCAGAGTAACGTACACTCAAATACAGTGGTTTTTTTTGGGAGGCCTAACTCTATTCCCATGCACCTCTGTCTTCACACCCAGACATTGGTATATGCTTCCTGATTTTGTCTATTTGCTCTTGTCCTCCTCTTTCTCCGCATCCTCATCCTCCACCACCATATCACCACCATATGTGCCATATCAACATATCTACGTCTCTTGCAAGGGGCATTGGAGTTCCTCCAAATTTTTGGCAGCCGTTGCTTCACTGCAAAGGCAAACAGTATGGGAGACACACTTCCTAATAATTGGAACATTGTTTTCAGGAGGCAATCCAACCTCTACATCTCTTGCAAGGGGCATTGGAGTTCCTCAAAATTTTTGGCTGCCATTGCTTCACCGCATAGGCAAGCAATATGGGAGACACACTTTCTAATGATGGGAACATTGTTTTTCAGGTGGCCCTCTGACCTCTACGTCTCTTGCAAGGGGCATTGAAGTTCCTCCAAATTTTTGGCAGCCATTGCTTCACTGCATAGGCAAACAGTATGGGAGACACACTTCCTAATAATGGGAACATTGGTTCAGGAGGCCCTCTGACCTCTACATCTCTTGCAAGGGGCATTGGAGTTCCTCCAAATTTTTGGCAACCGTTGCTTCACTGCATACCCTATAACTGTAAAGCAGACCCTCTCCTTTCTAATGGGAACATGTTGTTATTGTGGCCCAGCTTTTTGTGTTTATAAATAGTTAGTGGGGTTTTTCCAAAATTTTGGCAGCCCTTGCAGTCACAGCATGGGCATTATCACAATAGGAGACCCGCTCCTTTATTATGGGAATTATTTTTTTACTGAGACCCTCCTCTATGTCTCTTCAAAGGGGTATTTGATTGTGTCCAAATTTTTGGCAGCCCTTGCAGTCATTGCATATGCAATAACAGTATAGGATACCCACTTGTTAATAATGTGAACAACAAATCATAGCCGGCTGATTGCTCTCTAACAATAGTGAGGGACAACTGCTGGCCCTTTTAAAATAGTAAGGGCCGCCTGATGACCCTATAAAAATAGGCTTTGTGACTTTCAGAATCCCTCCATTATAAATGAAACAGGATGTGTCTGATGATGTGTCTCACACCACATGACCAGACAAGGTTGTAAAATATTAAATGACATTTCCCGGTTAATGCATTTGTTTTAAAAAATAACATAAAAAAAATAAATAAATAAAAATAAAAACACTATTAGGATCTTTGTTTAGTAGAAAAACCAGACTCGCCAATGTAATCTCAATCTAATCACATTGTTCAGCTCCTGCACCTCCTCCTCCAGTTCAGCCTCCATCTCCGAAATGACCACATCAGTCAAAAGCTGAAAGCACTGCAGCCCTGCCTTGGCCAAGTGGCAACAGGCTGTGCTGAAGATAACATGCTTAATGTTTAGGTGACAAACTGCCCACCACTGCATAGTTGTTAAAAGCTGTAACACAGCAGCCTGATCTGTGGCTCTCACCGCTGAACATACAGCCAGACATGGTTGTGTGTGACAATGGGCGGAACCTGGTGGTGACGGAGAAATGACAGCCAGAGTAGATATGGTTTCCTTCTATGCCAGTCCTTTCACCGAGCTAGAGAATATGGGTATAGTGAAATACAATTCTCACTGAGAAGCAGTGTCAGACTGAAAAACATTGGGCCCACCAGAGGATTTAATTCTGATGTCCCACCTTTCTCCCCACTCAAGAGACCAATAGCAGCTGCAAAGTTTGCACCTATCATGAACTCTCCTGATGGAGAAGCCAGGGCCCACATGAGGATTCTCTGGTGGGCCCGTCCAACCCTGTCGAGAATCAGCCCTGGCTAAGAAATGTGTTTGGGAAGGTTCCCGGACACTCTATAGCTGCATTTTTAATGTGGACTGGCTCGGTACCATCCCTGGCCACATTCACTTGTCCCTGTGTTTGTTGTTAGGCAGTACTTCCCACCTAAGTGCACTGGGGAGGGCATGGGTAATGTTGTGGGACCTGTGCTTGTGGAAGGTGGAGACGACACCGGGAGAAATAGTGGCGGCTGGGGACTGAGTATGGACACCTGGCCACCGCCGCCATGAGGTTGTGGACAGCTTCCGCCTCCATGAGTCTAAAAGGCCACATTTCAAGTGCAAGCAGCTGCCCCGAAATCTGGCAGTTTACTATTGCAGCCTGTGGATGTGTGGCTGGCTGCATACTTGCACTTTCATTCCAAGTAACAGAAAACTAAGCAGATGGTGGCCTCTATCATCATCATGGCCTCACCTTGGCACTATAAACTCTCCCGTTGGAGAAGCCTGGGCCCACTGGAGGAGTCTCCGGTTCTCTGGTGGGCCTGTCCAACTCTGCCGAGAAGCAGCCCTGGCTAAGAAATGTGTGTGGGAAGGTTCTCGGACACTCTTTGGCTGCTTTTTTAATGTGGATTGGACTTGCTTATGCATGTTATTTCTCAAACCACATTGCAGATCAGGCCATTACCCAACTCTGTAGTCATGAAATTAAAGGCACAAAGAAAGATGTTTGTGTGTCAAAGCACCACCGACAAGTGTGAGCTGATGTTGGAAGGGCTGCCATTGCTTATGCAACAAGCTGTATTAGAGGACTTCCTGGGAGGAATGACAACTAGAGTAGATACGGTTTTCCTCTATGCCAGTCCTTTCAGCGAGCTAAAGAATATGGCTGTGGTGAAATACAACTGTCACTGAGAAGCAGTGTCAGACTGAAAAACATTGGGCCCACCAGAGGATATGATTCAGAGGGCCCACCATTCTCCCCTGCTCAAGAGCCCCATAGCAGCTGCAAAGTTTGCGCCTATCATGAACTCTCCTGATGGAGAAGCCTGGGCCCACCTGAGGATTCTCTGGTGGCCCCGTCCAACCCTGCCGAGAAGCAGCCCTGGCTAAGAAATGTGTTTCGGAAGGTACCCGGAAACTCTATGGCTGCATTTTTTGTGGACTGGCTCCGTACTGTCCCTGGCCACATTCACCTGTCCACGTTTTTGTGGTTAGGCGGTACTTCCCACCTGAGTGCACTGGGGAGGGCATGGGTAATGTTGTGGGACCTGCGCTTGTGGAAGGTGGAGATGATATCAGGAGAAATAGTGGCGGCTGGGGACCGAGTGTGGAGGTGGTGGACAGCTTCCACCTCCACGAGCCTAGAAGGCCCATTTCAAGTGCAAGCAGCTGTCAAAAATTTGGCAGTAGAGTATTGCAGCCTGTGGGTGGGTGAGTGGCTGGCTGCATACTTGAGCTTGCATTCCAAGGAATGGGGTAGGGACAACTGAACCCTGCGCTGGGACAAGGATGTGGATGTTGATTGTTGCAAGTCTGCAATGACAGGTGCATGGCGGGAGGCATCTTTGCATGCGCCAAGGATCACTTATGATGGACACACTTTTAGGCAGTGACCTGGGAGTCAGAGATGCTTCCAGGGCTCTACCCCATGCTGTTAACATGTCTTTTCATCAGTGTATGCATGTGTCTGATGATGTGTCACACACCGCATGGCCAGATAAGGTTGTAAAATGTTACAATAACATTTAACAGTGAATGCATTTGTCTTGGTTGAAAGCAATGCAAAAACGCATCAAAAATGCTGCGTGTGAACATAGCCCAAGTTGTGGAGGAGCATTTTTGTTTTTAGTTATTTATTTTGCCTTATATACAAGTCATTACCCTGGAAAGGATGTTCTTTAACATATTTCCCTGATTCCCTGAAAAATCCATTTTGGTTTCGTTTTTGCATGTTTTATTGTGAGTCCGTGAAAGTGGCGTAATACCTCTGACAGCATTGTAGACAGCAGTGACCTGGGAGTCAGAAATGCTTCCAGGGGTCTTCCCCGTGCTATTCCCATGTCATTTGAGCACTGTTCCCATCGATTTGGGCAATTTTTAGGCCCTCTGCAGACCGCAAGGGGAAGCTGCCTGAAAAATGCTCGAGTTTCCCATAGACTTACATTGGGCTCGTTACTCGGACCGGGCACTCGAGCATTCCAATTTGCTCGACCCGAGCATTCTAATGTTCGCTCATCACTAGAGAAGATCTGTATGGAGGAGTGGGCCAAAATCCCTTCTGCAGTGTGTGAAAACTTGGTCAAGAAATACAGGAAACGTCTGACCTCTGTAATTACAAAGACAATTTTCTGTACCAAATAATAAGTTGTGTTTTCTATTGTATCAAATACTTATTTCATGCAATACAATGCAAATTAATTATGCAAAAATCATACAATGTTTTTTCTGGATTTTTTTTAAGATTCTGTCTTTTATAGTTGAAGTTTACTTATGATAAAATTACAGACCTCTCCATTCATTGTAGGTGGGAAAACTTGCAAAAATTGCAGTATATCAAATACTTATTTTCCCCACTGAATATAAAAGGGTTACATGTGTACTGCGTGTATGTGTATACATTGTAGGGATTGTACTCACTCAGGTGCAATGAGAGGCAAAAAGGAGGCATGTTTCTTTAAATGTCCGTAGCAGTTTATTGGCTTCTTAAACCGTCAAAAGAAAAATGCAAACAAACAGCCTTTAATGCAGGCAAAAACAAAGAAAATAGTCCTTTTAGCAAAGTCTCTGGTAAACCGGACCTGTGGTCACACAGGCTGGTAATCATCCAGCACACAGCTCAGTCTGGAAACAACACACAGGAAGTCTTCTCCCTCCAAACACAGACCATGTGTCGAACAGCCTCCATTATATATTCAAGTAACCACACCCAGAGGTGAGGTATGTGGATAGCTAGACCCGCCCAAATCTTCAAAGCTACCCGTAACCCGATCCCTGGTACACCAATTAGTCCTCTTAGTGCGTGTATGCACTAGAGAAAACACTCTCGGTTACATCACAGAGACCAGCCATCTCTGTGATACATACCTCCCATCGACTACGCGACCATTAGCCACCTTACAATATAAATATACATAATATATATATACACTGTATATATATACGGTATATATATAAATATATATATATATATATATATATACAGTGTATATATATATATGTATATAAATATATACTGTATATATATATTGTATCCTGACCTATTTCTTCTGCAAGTCCTAATGCCCAAAGTTAAGCAACATTCACTATATTTTTTTGCATTTTGCTGTTGTTTCTGCATTTATACTACTTTTATTTCTTTTTCCAGACTTTTCTGTTAACCAATCCCCGACTTTCAACACTTTTCTGACATGACAGGCTGGTCACATTACTTGCCCCATCATGGGACTTTAATCTAAATTGTACCATTAATCAACTGTCAAATCAAATGGTCATTTACTTTTACATTATCTAACAAAGTCCTACAGCAGAAATGCAGCAGAAAAATCATTAAGAGCAAATACTGCTGTGGATATCATTAGGAATATAGTGAAGTTAAGCTTCATATTTTTTTACCCTTTGCACTGTGAAGGATTACGTCCATGGAAACATCCACAGAGTAAATTGACATGCTGCAGAATTTAAGTTTGTAGTGCTGGGTTACTCATTCACTCCTTTGCTATTATAATAGGCAGCAGATTTATTGTATAAAATTTGTTGCATATGTTTTGTAAAAAAAAGGGATATATAATTTATTAATTATCTATTCACGAGGATGTAATATGACTTGCCATTGTAACATTTTCTATATCTAGTTGTAGTTATTTCATAATCTTTGGTTGAAAAGTTTGTGGCACTGTATGTAATAAATAGTTTCTACCTATGAAAAACTGTGATTGCGAAAACATAAAGCTGTGCACAAACAGTCAAAGGTATTCCAATTCTAATGTGAGAAAGCTGATGTGGAAAACATGCTACAAAATAAGAATGCTTTCAAAAATAGAAGTGCTAATAGTTTATTTTTATCAGCTAACAAAATGCAAACTAAGTGAACAACAGAGAAATATAAGTCAAATCAATGTTTGGTGTGATCACCTGTTGCCTTCAAAACAGCATTAAAGCATCAATTCTTTTAGGTACATTTGCCCACAGTTTTTGAAGAGACTCCGCAAGGACATTGCTTCTAACATCTGGAAGAACTAATCACAGACCTTCTTGGGCATATTCTTCTGTCACTTCATGTAATCCCAGACAGACTTGATTATCTGTAGATAAGGGCTTTGAATAAGCCATGTCATTACTTCAAGGTCTCCTTTTTCTTCTTTAGGCTAGTTCTTAATCACACTGGCTGTACAGTATGCTTGTCGTCATTATGTTGCTCATGCCTTTGGCCAGGAGGAGAAGAGTTTGAGAGCAGCCTGGAAAGGATCAGCACAGGCCGAGGTGAGGCAGGAGGTCTCTGATTTTCCTACAGTGACAGCACCACGCTCACCTCTTGGTATGTTCACAACATCCGCCCTGTCTGCCGTTGCTCTGTGGTATTGTCTCATTTATTGCAATAGCTTGGACCTTCACACAGATCAGGTCGAGCTGTCAGTGGAGTCATCGGCTCCAGCGTTACCCAATCTGTATGGAAGTTCAGCTTGTAGGAATAAATCAGCTCATGCAGCACCCTATACTGACTGATTCTCTGCCTACAGGTTATCATGTAATATATACAGTATATAACCATATATTATAGCATGTGAGGTCCTGCAGGCAGAGGGTAGTCAGTGCATATAACACTGTATACCTGTGCACAGTATAACACATCCAGTCTACACATTGTTATATACCATCTGATGTCTGTAGCCACAGTACATCTGTGACGCCTCTACTCAGAAAGCCCGTGTTTTACCCTGGGTGTTGGGGGACCCGGTGTCGGGCCCTGCGTTGAAGAGATGGGATGCAGCCATGGCCTGGGCCCGACCCGTGCTCAGGGCCGTCACTTTAGAAAGAGATGGTGTGGGCTATTCCGGGTTGAGTGGCTGATTAACGACTACGCCACCTGTGGTGTCTGGTGAAGGGCCACGAGCGCCGCTACTGTCCGCTGAGGCCTGGTGTCATGGCGGCTAAAGTTCTCACTGCTCCCCACAGGCGGAGCAAGGCCTAAGGGCAGACAAACAGGATGAAGGGGGGTAGCAGTAGTGCGGGGAGTATAGGCACGGCGTCGCATGGTATGGCGCGTAATGAACAGTCCGGAGGCCATAGGGGTGAACTTTCAAAGCTTTACTCACTCAGCGATATTAGCTGGAAGGCGACTCCCTGCTCCACGCGGAGTCCTGCGGCCACCAGGGACGGGGGTCCGACTACCTCCGAGGAAGTCCAGTGTTTGGTAGCGACCCTGCACCAGAGTGTTCCTGCACTACAGACTTCACCCTTTCCCGTCTGTACGTGTGTAGATAGGCCGGGTCTCCCTCTGAGCTCCTCTCAGGTGTAGGGGTCGGGTGGCAATTCCTCTCCATCTGACGCCCGGTGGGATCCTCAGGGCCTAACCGGGCTTTCCCGTCCTGGACGTAGAGTACGAGGTCAGGTGTCAGGGGCCGGTACCCCTCTTGCAGCAGGAATCCCTCTGAATAGATCAGGTAGGCGAGGACAGGTGGCGTGCTCCGCTCCGTCTGCATCCTCCCCGGGACCCATTTGCTAGGGAGCCACACCCTAAAGCTCCCAGGCCTTCTTGATCCTGGTCCTCGGCCGGGTTGAGACATTCCTTGTCTACAACCTACCTCTCGTCCCAAAGATTGGGGTACGAGGGCTGTGTCCCATGCCGGTGCAGGCCCACACAGGATCTGCGCTCCCGGAGGGAAGTCACATTACACACAGTATTTTCACAGCACAGTGACAGCCGACAGACTAGCAAAGGCTAGACCAACACTAGCTAAAAGGACTAGCAGAGAAGACAGAAGGACCAAGATCAAAGATGGCATTCTATTAAGTATGAAATTAGAAGTATAACTAACTAACTGTTCCTCCACCCACACCCACTAACTGGTTCCTACCACTTTGTGTTCCCTAGTTTACCTGTAACCAGGGGAGCAGCACCTAGTGCATACTAGCTCCCTCTGGTGGAAATGTGGTGTTGGATGCAAAAGGCTAGATCACTACCATCACACTGGCCTTACCTCAGAGGAGGAACACCACACTCCATTGAAGAAGTGCAGCATTCCTGTGGTGGTCGAACCCTCAGGGGCGCCACACATCATATGCTAATCTGTATATTGGCTGTGCTGCACTGTGTGCACAAACATCAGATGGTTCATGATGTAACCAGAGTTTCATGGGCCCCAATGCAAAATTTGGTCTGGGACACCCAGAGCTATGGGCCTCTGTAATAATGTTCTCTGTCCTGACCCTATCCTTTAATAATGTTCCCTGTCTTGTAATAATATCCCTGTTCTGGACCATTTATGTAATAATGTCCCCGTCCTGGGCCCTGTATGTAATAATGTCCCCGTCCTGTAATAGTGTCCACGCCGTGGGCCCTGTATGTAATAATGTCCCTGTCCTTTGTCCTGTATGTAATAATGTCCCTGTAAAGTAGTACAGACCCCATCCTGTAATAATATCTCCATCCTGTAATAATGTCCCCATCCTGGCGTTTTCCTCAAAAACATTTAAACACATCAGATGGTTCATGATGTAACCAGAGTTTCATGGGCCCCAATGCAAAATTTGGTCTGGGACACCCAGAGCTATGGGCCTCTGTAATACTGTTCTCTGTCCTGGCCCTATCTTTTAATAATGTCCCCTGTCCTGTAATAATGTCCCTGTCCTGGGCCCTGTATTGATTAATGCCCCCATCCGGAGCCATATATGTAATAATGTCCCCATCCTGGGCCCTGTATGTTATAATGTCACCGTCCTGGGCCTTATATGTAATAATGTCCACGTCCTGGGCTCTGTATGTTATAATGTCCCCGTCCTGTGCCCTGTATGTAATAATATCCGCATCGTGGGCCCTGTATGTAATAATCTCCCCATCCTGGCCCTGTATGTAATAATATCCCCATCCTGTACTAATGTCCTTGTCCCGGGCCCTGTATGTAATAAGTAGAGATGAGCGTTGTTCGACTCGAACTGTTCGCCAATCTCAAATTCGAGCTGTTTTGGGCGGTGTTCGAGCCGTTCGGCGAACACGAACGATTTGAGAAAAATTCGGCTGTTCGAGGTTATGTTCGATAACTGTTCGTGCACCAAAATCATAACTGGATTTTTTCTCAGTAATGATGAAAATTAATGTTAATACGCAGTTTGAGTGTACAGCGGGGCGCGGGGAAGGTGCAGGGGATGGATCTCTGCAGGAACAATGAAGATCTCCATTTTTTTTTCTCTTTCCCGCATTTACAGTGGGGAGGTGCAATCTGTCAGCCTATCAGCAGCGCACACACGGAGCGAAGTGCTTTTTTTCACACAAGCAAGCGCATGTTTCATTGGCAGTGTATGTCACATGTCCTTGCCCTATAAGACCCAGCCATTTTCCCCGTCGCCACCATTTTCTCACTGCTGCAGCTACGTGTTAGACGGCACCGCTGTTGCTGTGTGCGCTATACCTTGTTAATTTCAAGCCAATTTTCGCACAAATCTACAGATAGCTTGGGAGTAGGGAATAGTTGTGATTGCAGTCCTTTTAAGGACTAGGTTACAGCATTTCCTACGACTTTTATCAAGCTGGTCTGTGCTCTTAAATAGATAGGTTGTGGGAGTAAAGACTAATTGTAATTGCAGTCCTTTTCAGGACTAAGTTAAATCAGTTCCTCTCAGTTTTTGCCAGGCAGGTCTGTGCCAGTGCTGTGCAAGTTTTTTTCACAGCATTTGGCTGAATCTAGCAAAGCTAATCCTTTTTGGCCTATTGCAGAGTGTGTTAGTCAGTGGAGTAGCCTATCTGTGTTGCAAGATACACCACCTGTGTATAGAATACCAATTTTTTTACTGCACCTAGTGAAGTAAAACCTTTGGGCATAGCATCATTCTATTAGTCCATCTATACTGACCTCCATCAGGTTGCAAATTGAATATAATTTTTTTCTGCATCTAGCTCTGAAAAAATATTTGTCCTTCTAGCAGTGTGTGGGACTTGTTCTACCAGTCCATCTATACTGACCTCCATCAGGTTGCAAATTCAAAATAATTTTTTTTCTGCATCTAGCTCTGAAATAATATTTGTCCTTCTAGCAGTGTGTGGGACTTGTTCTACTAGTCCATCTATACTGACCTCCATCAGGTTGCAAATGAAAAATAATTTTTATCTGCATCTAGCTCTGAAAAAATATTTGTACTTCTAGCAGTGTGTGGGACTTGTTCTACTAGTCCATCTATACTGACCTCCATCAGGTTGCAAACTGAATATAATTTTTTTCTGCATCTACCTCTGAAAAAATATTTGGGCTTCTAGCAGTGTGTGGGACTTGTTTTATTAGTCCATCTATACTGACCTCCATCAGGTTGCAAATTAAAAATAATTTTTATCTGCATCTAGCTCTGAAAAAATATTTGGCCTTCTAGCAGTGTGTGGGACTTGTTCTATTAGTCCATCTATACTGACCTCCATCAGGTTGCAAACTGAATATAATTTTTTTCTGCATCTACCTCTGAAAAAATATTTGGGTTCTAGCAGTGTGTGGGACTTGTTCTATTAGTCCATCCATACTGACCTCCATCAGGTTGCAGATTAAAAATATTTTTTTGTCTGCATTTAGCTCTGAAAAAATATTTTGCCTTCTAGCAGTGTGTGGGACTTGGTCTATTAGTCCATCTATACTGACCTCCATCCGGTTGCAAATTGAATATAATTTTTTTCTGCATCTAGCTCTGAAAAAATATTTGTCCTTCTAGCAGTGTGTGGGACTTGTTTTACTAGTCCATCTATACTGACCTCCATCAGGTTGCAAATTCAAAATAATTTTTTGCCTGCATCTAGCTCTGAAAAAATATTTGGCCTTCTAGCAGTATGTGGGACTTGTTCTATTAGTCCATCTATACTGATCTCCATCAGGTTGCAAACTGAATATAATTTTTTTCTGCATCTACCTCTGAAAAAATATTTGGGCTTCTAGCTGTGCGTGGGACTTGTTCTATTAGTCCATCTATACTGACCTCCATCAGGTTGCAAATTGAATATAATTTTTTTCTGCATCTAGCTCTGAAAAAATATTTGGGCTTCTAGCAGTGTGTGGGACTTGGTCTATTAGTCCTTCTGTACTGACCTCCATCAGGTTGCAAATTGAATATAATATTTTTCTGCATCTAGCTCTGAAAAAATATTTGGCCTTCTAGCAGTGTGTGGGACTTGTTCTATTAGTCCATCTATACTGACCTCCATCAGGTTGCAAACTGAATATAATTTTTTTCTGCATCTACCTCTGAAAAAATATTTGGGCTTCTAGCTGTGTGTGCGACTTGTTCTATTAGTCCATCTATACTGACCTCCATCAGGTTGCAAATTGAATATAATTTTTTTCTGCATCTAACCCTGCCAATAGTTTTGGCCTAATACCACAGTTTGGCCACTCAGCTCTGCTCGGTTCCCATTCATTGTTTTTTTGTGCAAACAACTCCAGAGTTGTGAATTAGCTAACCACCAAAATGAGTGGAAAAAGGCCTGCTGCTGGTGGAAAGGGGTATAGGCGTGTTGGGAAGGGGAAAAAAGGTTGTGTCCGTGGGGTAGGTGTTAAAGCAACAGTAACATCTGCAGAAGAAAGACCATCTTCCAGCCAAACTAAAATGTCTACTTCTTTAGCGGACAATGTGATAAGATCCCTTTCTTACGGCCACGCCAATCGCTACAAATTCCAGATGAGGCACAAAAACAGCTGGTGCTTCAACGGATATCAAGTGTTCCTTTAAGTGGGCTCTCCTCCACATCAACTTCCACATCATAAAATACTCCAGTCCTCAAAGGTGTCACCCCAATCGCACTTGCTTCCTCACAGCTCCCAAATCTCCAGCTGCCCGTCTGAGTATGAGGTAGAACAGATGGTTGAGTCTGCAGAGCTGTTTACTCATACTATAGCCTGGGAATCAGAGGTCGGCTCCAGCGCTTCTGTGAATCCAGACGAGGAAATGATCTGCACTGATGCCCAGAATCTTTATGAGTCGGATCCAGGACCAGACGCTGAAGGTTCTGACCATAATGTTGATCCTCATTCCCAAACTGTAACTCCTGTTGGTGGAGACAATGAGGAAGATGATGATGAGACTCAAATACCTGATTGGAGCGACAACTTTAGTTTTTTGTCAGGGCAGGAACAGGTTGGCTCTGAGGACGACGGGTGTGATAACGCACAGGGTGATGATGATGAGGTTGGAGATCCCACTTACTGTCAACCCTTAGTCAGCCAAGAGATGAGGTCAGCAGAGGAGGTGGAGGAGAATGCTAGTGACGACGAGGTCAGGTTGCGCCTTCCTGGACAGAGACGTAGTACTGGAAGCACGTCAACAACTGCATCCTCAAACACAACTCTGCCTCTTACCACAAGTCGTGGTGGCTCTTCAGGTCGCATGGGTGCTAAGCCTTGCATAGCCTGGGCATTTTTTCAGATCGATAAAGATGACCCAACTCGTGTTATCTGTAACATTTGTCAGCAAAAGCTAAGTAGAGGCCAAAAAATACATAGTTTGAGTACTTCATGCATGAACCGGCACATGGACATGAAGCATAAGTTGCAGTGGGAAGCTCACTGTGCTACAATGCGGCCTAGCCGGCCGGGCCAACCACCGTCTGCCATATCTTGTGCATCCGCGGCCTCTTCATCCTCTGTGACTGGGGGGACAGCAGTCACACCTGTTTTGGGGCGCAGACCTGCCACCTCTTTACCCGCAACAGCCAGCGTGATTGGCAGGTCATCATTTTCTTTGGAGGTGGTAACACCAGCTGGTGTTGAGCGCTGTCTGACATCGATAGCACCACCTTTGGATCAAGGCAACCTAACTTGTCCGCCTGCTTCTTCCTCACAGACCGGCAGTTTGCCGGGGACACCCTTATCAACCCCGTCTAAGCACAATAGCCAGCTCTCGGTCCCTCAGATGTGGACAAGTAAAAGACCATTTCCTCCTAGCCATGAGAAAGCTAAGAGGTTGAATTTCACCATCTGCAAGCTCTTGTCTACAGAAATGCTGCCTTTCCGCCTGGTGGACACAGAGGATTTTCGAGACCTTATGTCTGTCGCAGTGCCCCAGTACCAGATGCCCAGTCGGCGCTACTTCTCAAAGAAAGGTGTGCCTGCGCTCCACCAGCATGTCGCACACAACATCACCGCTTCTTTGAGAAACTCTGTGTGTGACAGGGTGCATTTCACCACAGACACTTGGACGAGTAGGCATGGACAGGGGCGTTACATGTCGCTGACTGGGCACTGGGTAACTATGGTGACAGCAGGACAAGGGGCTGCTGTCCAAGTCTTGCCATCCCCACGAGTTGTGCGTCAATCCTCTTTATCTCAAAGTTCCTCCACTGCTTCTGCCTCCTCAACCTCCTCTCGGTCCTCCACCTGCACCCAAAGCCTGTCTGGTCATGCCACAAGCTTTCTAACTGCGCAGAAGGGATCCTGCACACCTCTTTACTATGCTGGCAGTAGGGCTCAACGTCATCAGGCGGTTTTTACTTTGAAATGTCTGGGAAATGTGAGTCACACAGCCGAGGCATTGTGGTCAGCTCTGGAGAACCAATTTCATGAATGGTTGTCTCCACTGGACCTGAAACCAGGGAAGGCCGTGTGCGACAATGCTGCAAACCTGGTTGCGGCCCTTCGCCGGGGTAATGTCACACATGTGCCTTGTATGGCTCACGTGTTGAACCTGGTTGTCCAGCAATTTTTATCCCACTATCCCGGACTAGATGGCCTTCTGCAGAGGGCACGGTCGCTGTGTGCTCACTTCCGCCATTCGCATCCCGCAGCTCAGCGACTTACATCTCTACAGAAGTCGTTGGGCCTGCCACTTCACCGGCTAAAATGCGATGTGCCTACCCGGTGGAATTCAACTCTGCACATGTTGCAGCGACTTTGGCAGCACCGACAAGCCCTGGTGCAATACGTTCTGACGTATAGCCTGGGCCAACAGGATCCAGAGGTGGGGCAAATCACGCTGGAGGAGTGGTCTCAGATCAGGGACCTATGCACCCTTCTGCACAGTTTTGAAATGGCGACGAAGATGTTTAGTGCTGACGATGCCATTATCAGCATGACTATTCCGGTGATTTACATGCTGGAGCACATGTTAAACAGAATTCAGAGTCAGGTGGTGGCACAAGAGGAGGTGGAGGAAGTAGAGGAGGAGGAGTTGTATGCGGAAGGGCTAACATCTGCAAGGTCCAGACGGTCGGCAACACCAAGGCGGCAGGCATGTGAGGGTGGGGGAGATGGTGTTACCAAGGCGCATGGTAGCAGCCAAACTAGTGAGGAAGGTGCAGGAGCCCAGGAAGAAGTGGAGGACGAACTGATGGAAGACTCATCAGATGAGGGAGACCGTGATCACTTTTCTGTTGTGCGAGGTTGGGGGGACAGGACAGAGGAAGTAAGCATGATTGTTACCTCGCCACCAACACAACAGGGACTTGGTGCTCCTGGATGCGCAACACACATGAGTGCCTTCTTGCTGCACTACCTGCAACATGACCCTCGAATTGTGAGAATTAGAAATAATCCTGACTACTGGGTTGCCACACTGTTAGATCCCCGGTACAAAAGTAAATTTGCAGAAATTATTCCTGCCATAGAAAGGGATGCACGCATGCAGGAGTATCAGCAGAGACTGTTGCAGAATCTTACATGTGCTTTTCCACAAAACACCAGTGGTGCACGTACTGAATCTCACAGTTCCAACTTACCAACAGTGGGACCGTCGAGTGTTCAGCACTCAAACCGTAACAGAAACACAGTATCTGCTGGTAACATCAATTTTGCGGAATCATTTCACCACTTTTTTAGCCCATCCTTTGCAAGGCCACAGGAGACAAGAAGTCTGACACATAGTCAACGCCTAGAGATGATGGTACAGGAGTATCTCCAAGTAAACATTGAAGCCATGACTGTGTCACTGGACCCTTGCTCTTTTTGGGCTTCCAATCTGGATAAATGGCCGGAGCTAGCCACTTACGCCTTGGAGATCTTGTCATGCCCCGCAGCCAGCGTTCTGTCTGAACGTGTGTTCAGCGCTGCTGGTGGTGTGCTGATAGATAAGCGCACGCGGCTCTCCACTGATAATGTAGACTGACTCACGTTTATAAAGATGAACAAATCATGGATCCGAAACGACTTTTCTACCCCTGTGTCATCCTGGGGAGAGTAAAAGCTTGATGATTGGTTAAAATCACCTCACCAACCATTTTAAGCTTTCAAATTACTAATCATGTTTATCTGTATCTTGGCTGGAAAATTATTTGGGCTTTGTAGCAGTGTGCAGTACTGATTCTATTAGGCCATCTATACTAAGCTCCACCAGATTTAAAATTACTAATCATGTTTATCTGTATCTTGGCTGGAAAATAATTTGGGCTTTGTAGCAGTGTGCAGTACTGATTCTATTAGGCCATCTATACTAAGCTCCACCAGATTTAAAATTAATAATAATTTTTAGCTGCATCTAGCCCGGAAAATAATTTTGGGGCTCCGAGATGCGCAAGACACATAAGTGCCTTCTTGCTGCACTACCTGCAACATGACCCTCAGATTGTCAGAATTCGAAGTAATCCTGACTACTGGGTTGCCACACTCTTAGATCCCCCACACTCTTCGATCAACCTTTTCATTTTAATAAAGACAAAAAAAATGGTCATTTTTGAAATTATAAGCAGTAGCAGGTTATTAGAAACTGAAATCAAACAGTTTTCAACTCAAAACTTTATTTTAGGTGATGTTACATTTGCACATAGGACCCCTTGTTCGAAAGGAGCTTCTGAACTCTCTCGTCCATTGAATTTGTCAGGTTTTGGATGGTTTCTGCTTCAATTGTTTTGCATGAGGACAGAATACCCTCCCAGAGCTGTTGCTTAGATGTGAACTGCCTCCCGCCATCATAGACACTCCTTTTGATGATGCTCCAGAGGTTCTGAATGGGGTAGAGGTCAGGGAAGCATGGGCGTCACACCACAAGTTTGTCCCCTTTTATGCCCATATCAGCCAGAGATGCAGATGTGTTATGTGCAGCATGAGACGGTGCATTATCATGCATAAAAATGATCTTGCTGTGGAATACACGGTTCTTCTTCTTGAACCATGGCAGGAAGTGCTGTTTGAGAAACTCCATATACATTATGGAGTTCATCTTTACCCCTTCAGGGATCCTAAAGTGGCCGACAATCTCTCTCCCCATGATTCCAGCCCAAAACATTACTCCACCTCCTCCTTGTTGGCGCTGTAGCCGTGTTTGCGTGGGGTGTCCATCAACCAGCCATCCTCCACTCCATCCATCTGGACCATCGAGCATTGCACGGCACTCATCCGTGAACAAAACAGTTTTGAAATCAGTCTTCATGTAATGTTTGGCCCACTGGAGCCATTTCTGCTTGTGTGAAGTGGATAGAGGAGGTCGACAGGATGGCGTATGCACAGCTGCAAACCTCTGAAGGACCCTGCATCTTGTTGTTCGGGGGACGTTGGAGGCAACAGCAGCTTCAAAAACTTGTCTGCTGCTATGACAAGGCTTTTTTGCCGCTGCTCTTTTAACCTGACGTAATTGCCTGTAGGAAAGAGTCCTCAATTTGCCCTTATCAGCACGCACACGTGTGTACTGTGAATCAGCTACATACTTCTTGATTGTATAATCAAAGTTTCTCAGCAGGTGCATATTAACTAATGATTAGAGCTCCATGGCTAGCACCTAATGAAATTTACTGTAGGCAAATCGCTAATCATAAATATACAGCGAAGGGAAAGATGCGATCAAAGCTACACAGCAGGTAATTATCATAAAATATAGCTTTTATTAAATATATAATTAAGAGAGAATACACCACATAATATGGCAGAAACAGTGCACAACATACATATCAAAAATATCTTAAAATACCATCATGCTCAAATGGACACAGAGGTCCACATATAGGGCACCCACCGGGACTATAATATAGACTCTAATGCACCTGATTAACAGATCTCTAATATATGTGTCCAAATAGTGTATCATTTGTGGTCAGCTAATATTGCCTAACTGTATATTGACATAACCATGTAAATGACCATATAGTATGGTAATGGAATCTATACTTCTTGATTGCCAAGACACTTCATCCTGATCATCGCACAATGTTGATTGTAGTCATGCCTTGACCAAAACACTCCACAATTTGTTGCTTCTCAGCAGCCGACACATCCTTTTTCTTTCCCATTTTGGCAGAAAATGTAGGCTGCTTAATAATGTGGGACAGCCTTCTTAAGTAGTCTTGCCTTTCATTGGACACACCTGCCAAACTAATTAGCACAGGTGTCTGCAATTGCTTACAGTGATATAAAGAGCCCTGACACACATCACCATCAATGAGTTTAACTGACAAACAAACAAATTCTTCCCTTATCACTCCTAAACACTTTTTGCATAATAATTTGGAACACAGTGTACATGTGCTTTTCCACAAAACACCAGTGGTTCACGTAGTGAATCTTACTGTTCTAAATTGCCAACCGTGGTCTGTATGGAGTTGTTCAATAAAGGGCCCAAAATTAAGATAACATAGATGGGAGAGGTCTCTATGAATAGGAATTCCTAAGTATTTGATACCCTGTGAGGGCCAGGCAAAGGGAAAGTTGGACTGGATGGAATCCTGTATGGATTTGGGGAGGGAGACATCAAGGGCCTCAGACTTCGCTGCATTGATTTTAAAATTTGACCATGTAACAAAGTGATCTATTTCAGCCATAACAGCAGGGATGGATATATGTGATTGAGTGATATATACTAGGACATCATCAGCAAATAGAGAGCACTTGTACTCGGTGCCTCCCACCTCAATCCACCTAATATTGGGGTTATGGCGAATTGATGAGAGCAGGTGCTCCGTCACTAGGATGTATAAGAGAGGGGACAGAGGACATCCCAGCCTTGTCCCATTGGTGATTATGAAAGGTGATGAAAATGTTCTGACGCGCCCCCTGGGCCTTGGGACTAGTGTTGAGCCACCCCCGTAGTGTTCGAGTTCGGTTCGGTTCGTCGAACACCCGTGTGTTCGTCGAACTGTTCGTCGAACACCTTCGAACACCGTTAAAACCAATGGCAGGCAAACAAAAACACATAGAAACACATAAAAACACCTTCAAAGGTGTCCAAAAGCTGACAAACTGCTCAGAAGACATAACTAACACATGGAAAAGTGACAAGTACATATAGTCATGCGAAAATAAAAGAGGTGGAGGAGTAAAAGGAGGGGGAGACACAGATATGGGCATGTCATGCCCTTCTAAAATCCAAAAAGTGAGAAGCCGACACGGCCAGTCCGCTCCTGCCCGTGCCACCTCCGTGTCGCCGGGTTTGTGCCAGAGCCGCGGTGAACCCTGACGGCCAGCCCCCCTCTCCCAATACTGGTGCCTGTCCACTGGTGGGTCGAGCGAGCCCCCCTGTGGTGGAGGCAGCTCTAAGCTTTTTAATTTAAATTGTCTCTCTAATTTGAATGAATACACTTTAAATCCATTTACAAGGATCTATTGGAGGGCAAGTCTCATGCCAGCAGCCGCGGTAATTCCAGCTCCAGTAGCGTCCACTAAAGCTGCTGCAGTTAAAAAGCTTTTATAAGGATCGAGCTCGGCTGTCCACCGCAAGGCATCCTACTGCCAGTCCCAGCCCCTATGCCTTGGGGTGCCTCCTGATGCTCTTCACTAAGTATCCCATGGTCCCGAACCATTTCCTTTGAAAAAATTAAGTGTCTAAACTACAGGTGGTGCAGCTTGCTTAACAGCCGGGATAATCCGCTTACTAGCAGACACTGCTACTAGGCACAAAGTATTTCCTGGGCTAGATGCAGTTAAAAATTTGTAATTAGATACTCTCGTTGGATGCTGAGAAAGCATTCCATAGAGTCTCCTGGCACGCCATATATGATTCTCTTAAAAAGCTTGGGGTAGGGGTCTAGGGGACCCTTTTATAGCCAAAATCACGGCCCTGTATCACAATACGTCACCTAGGCTGAAGATAAATGGAACTGTAGCACCCTGAGGGCTCGGTTGCTAAAGACGTATTGCACCTCACCCAGAGGTGTGATATCTCACTCTCAGGTAAGGATGGAGTGTGGATCAGGACCCGACACCTGCATGCATTACACCACATTGCCGTGGGGAAGGGCGACCAATATGCCCCTGAGATGGGCACGACAGTCCCTGTCCCTGGCTGGAGAGGGGGGATGGAACACTGAGGAAGGGGAACTCTGTAGTGCAGGAGCAGGGAGGAAGCAGTTCCTGGGTGCATTGAGAAGGGAGTATAAAAGGTGGGCACCATCTTAGTTCAGTGCAGAGAAGTCTGAGCAGAAGTGGCAGGGAGCAGGGGCTCTGCATGAGCTCTGCTCCGGAGGCGGGCCTAGTAACAGAGGCCCAGGCCTGGAAGAGGGAGAAGGAAGGAAGAGGAGCGGAGAAGGCTCCAGGAACGAGGAATGAAGGGATCCCAGGGGTGCGGACGGGCGAGTCGCCACCGCACGCCCGAATCCACCTGCGTGGAGGGGTCAGGCCAAAGGGGGAGACCGGTCCCCGAACTAGTGGAGGCAGGAAACGACCCTCAGCTAGAAACCGGAGGCTCAGACATTTTATGTGGCGCAGCCCCTCGCTACACCCGCTAGGAAGGCACCACATAGGGTCAGGGAAACTGGCGCCAAGTTTACCAAGAGGAGGCCCGAGGCAGCCGGACAGAAGTGTTGGTAAGAAAGGCCAGACAAAGGACACACAAAGGGGGTCCTATGAAGTGCTCCAAAGTTATCTGGGAGTTGTCTGAGCCCCTCACCTGGTGAGCACAGTACGACGTGGGCAGCCGTTACCTGCAGACGTGGTCTGGATAATAAGAACTGTGAGTAAAGGCCCTGAACTGCATCACTGACTCCGTGTCGTTACTGCTGCTGCCCTGCACCATCACCCCCATCCTCCGCATACACTGCCCTGAGGCTATACTCCTCCCGTGGGGAGTTATGCTACGCTCTGCTGCACCCACAACACCAGCCTCAGTGGTCTGCCCTGTAGCGGCGGTTCACTCTGACCGCAATCCACGGGTGGCGTAGTCGGACATTTAAACATGAAAACCACATAAATAGTTCCGCCACTGGTTTGACCGCTCTGAGCCACGGAACTGGGTCGCCGCCACGAAGACTACAACAACCAGCATCCACCAAAAAGGGTCCGGCTCCGGGTGTCCGAAGGCCCAGGGGGTGCGTCAGAACATTTTCATCACCTTTCACAATCACCAATGGGACAAAGCAGTGATGTCCTCTGTCCCCTCTCTTATACATCCTAGTGACGGAGCACCTGCTCTCATCAATTCGCCATAACCCCAATATTAGGTGGATTGAGGTGGGAGGCACCGAGTACAAGTGCTCTCTATTTGCTGATGATGTCCTAGTATATATCACTCAATCACATATATCCATCCATGCTGTTATGGCTGAAATAGATCACTTTGTTACATGGTAAAATTTTAAAATCAATGCAGCGAAGTCTGAGGCCCTCGATGTCTCCCTCCCCAAATCCATATAGGATTCCATCCAGTCCAACTTTCCCTTTGCCTGGCCCTCACAGGGTATCAAATACTTAGGAATTCCTATTCATAGAGACCTCTCCCATCTATGTTATCTTAATTTTGGGCCCTTTATTGAACAACTCCATACAGACCACGGTTGGCAAGTTAGAACTGTAAGATTCACTACGTGAACCACTGGTGTTTTGTGGAAAAGCACATGTACACTGCGTTCCAACTTATTATACAAAAAGTGTTTAGGAGTGATAAGGGAAGAATTTGTTTGTTTGTCAGTTAAACTCATTGATGGTGATGTGTGTCAGGGCTCTTTATATCACTGTAAGCAATTGCAGACACCTGTGCTAATTAGTTTGGCAGGTGTGTCCAATGTAAGGCAAGACTACTTAAGAAGGCTCTCTCACATTATTAAGCAGCCTACATTTTCTGCCAAAATGGGAAAGAAAAAGGATGTGTCAGCTGCTGAGAAGCAACAAATTGTGGAGTGTTTAGGTCAAGGCATGACTACAATCAACATTGTGCGATGATCAGGATGAAGTGTCTTGGCAATGAAGAAGTATGTATCTGATTCACAGTACACACGTGTGCGTGCTGATAAGGGCAAATTGAGGACTCTTTCCTACAGGCAATTACGTCAGGTTGAAAGAGCAGCAGCAAAAAAGCCTTGTCATAGCAGCAGACAAGTTTTTGAAGCTGCTTGTGCCTCCAACGTCCCCCGAACAACAAGATGCAGGGTCCTTCAGAGGTTTGCAGCTGTGCATGCGCCATCCTGTCGACCTCCTCTATCCACTTCACACAAGCAGAAACGGCTCCAGTGGGCCAAACATTACATGAAGACTGATTTCAAAACTGTTTTGTTCACGGATGAGTGCCGTGCAGCGCTCGATGGTCCAGATGGATGGAGTGGAGGATGGCTGGTTGATGGACACCCCACGCAAACACGGCTACAGCGCCAACAAGGAGGAGGTGGAGTAATGTTTTGGGCTGGAATCATGGGGAGAGAGATTGTCGGCCCCTTTAGGATCCCTGAAGGCGCTAAAGATGAACTCCATAATGTATGTGGATTTTCTCAAACAGCACTTCCTGCCATGGTTCAAGAAGAAGAACCGTGTATTTCACAGCAAGATCATTTTTCTGCATGATAATGCACCATCTCATGCTGCACATAAAACATCTGCATCTCTGGCTGATATGGGCATAAAAGGGGACAAACTTATGGTGTGACCCCCATGCTCCCCTGACCTCTACCCCATTCAGAACCTTTGGAGCATCATTAAAAGGAGTGTCTATGATGGCGGGAGGCAGTTCACATCTAAGCAACAGCTCTGGGAGGGTATTCTGTCCTCATGCAAAACAATTGAAGCAGAAACCATCCAAAACCTGACAAATTCAATGGACGAGAGAGTTCAGAAGCTCCTTTCGAACAAGGGGTCCTATGTGAAAATGTAACATCACCTAGAATAAAGTTTTGAGTTGAAAACTGTTTGATTTCAGTTTCTAACAACCTGCTAATGCTTATAATTTCAAAAATGACCATTTTTTTGGTCTTTATTAAAATGAAAAGGTTGATCGAAAAGTTTGGGGGATCTAAGAGTGTGGCAACCCAGTAGTCATGATTACTTCGAATTCTGACAATATGAGGGTCATGCTGCAGGTAGTGCAGCAAGAAGGCACTTATGTGCCTTGCGCATCTCGGAGCCCCAAAATTATTTTCCGGGCTAGATGCAGCTAAAAATTATTTTTAATTTTAAATCTGGTGAAGCTTTAGTATAGATGGCCTAATAGGATCAGTGCTGCACACTGCTACAAAGCCCAAATTATTTTCCAGTCAAGATACAGATAAACATGATTAGTAATTTGAAAGCTTAAAACGGTTGGTAGGGTGATTTTAACCAATCATCAAGCTTTTACTCTCCCCAGGATGACACAGGGGTAGAAAAGTCGTTTCGGATCCATGATTTGTTCATCTTTATGAACGTGAGTCTGTCTACATTATCAGTGGAGAGCCGCGTGCGCTTATCTGTCAGCACACCACCAGCAGCGCTGAACACACGTTCAGACAGAACGCTGGCTGCGGGGCATGACAAGATCTCCAAGGCGTAAGTGGCTAGCTCCGGCCATTTATCCAGATTGGAAGCCCAAAAAGAGCAAGGGTCCAGTGACACAGTCGTGGCTTCAATGTTTACTTGGAGATACTCCTGTACCATCGTCTCTAGGCGTTGACTATGTGTCAGACTTCTTGTCTCCTGTGGCCTTGCAAAGGATGGGCTAAAAAGTGGTGAAATGATTCCGCAAAATTGATGTTACCAGCAGATACTGTGGTTCTGTCACGGTTTGAGTGCTGAACACTTGACGGTCCCACGGTTGGCAAGTTGGAACTGTGAGATTCACTACGTGCACCACTGGTATTTTGTGGAAAAGCACATGTAAGATTCTGCAACAGTCTCTGCTGATACTCCTGCATGCGTGCATCCCTTTCTATGGCAGGAATAATTTCTGCAAATTTACTTTTGTACCGGGGATCTAACAGTGTGGCAACCCAGTAGTCAGGATTATTTCTAATTCTCACAATTCGAGGGTCATGTTGCAGGTAGTGCAGCAAGAAGGCACTCATGTGTGTTGCGCATCCAGGAGCACCAAGTCCCTGTTGTGTTGGTGGCGAGGTAACAATCATGCTTCCTTCCTCTGTCCTCTCCCCCCAACCTCGCACAACAGAAATGTGATCAAGGTCTCCCTCATCTGATGAGTCTTCCATCAGTTCGTCCTCCACTTCTTCCTGGGCTCCTGCACCTTCCTCACTAGTTTGGCTGCTACCATGCGCCCTGGTAAAACCATCTCCCCCACCCTCACATGCCTGCCGCCTTGGTGCTGCCGACCGTCTGGACCTTGCAGATGTTAGCCCTTCCGCATACAACTCCTCCTCCTCTACTTCCTCCACCTCCTCTTGTGCCACCACCTGACTCCGAATTCTGTTTAACATGTGCTCCAGCATGTAAATCACCGGAATAGTCATGCTGATAATGGCATCGTCAGCACTAAACATCTTCGTCGCCATTTCAAAACTGTGCAGAAGGGTGCATAGGTCCCTGATCTGAGACCACTCCTCCAGCGTGATTTGCCCCACCTCTGAATCTCGTTGGCCCAGGCTATACGTCAGAACGTATTGCACCAGGGCTTGTCGGTGCTGCCACAGTCGCTGCAACATGTGCAGAGTTGAATTCCACCGGGTAGGCACATCGCATTTTAGCCGGTGAAGTGGCAGGCCCATCGACTTCTGTAGAGATGTAAGTCGCTGAGCTGCGGGATGCGAACGGCGGAAGTGAGCACACAGCGACCGTGCCCTCTGCAGAAGGCCATCTAGTCTGGGATAGTGGGCTAAAAATTGCTGGACAACCAGGTTCAACACGTGAGCCATACAAGGCACGTGTGTGACATTGCCCCGGCGAAGGGCCGCACCCAGGTTTGCAGCATTGTCGCACACGGCCTTCCCTGGTTTCAGGTCCAGTGGAGACAACCATTCATGAAATTGGTTCTCCAGAGCTGACCACAACTCCTCAGCTGTGTGACTCACATTTCCCAGACATTTCAATGTAAAAACCGCCTGATGACGTTGAGCCCTACTGCCAGCATAGTAAGGAGGTGTGCAGGATCCCTTCTGCGCAGTTAGAAAGCTTGTGGCATGACCAGACAGGCTTTGGGTGCAGGTGGAAGACCGAGAGGAGGTTGAGGAGGCAGAAGCAGTGGTGGAACTTTGGCATAAAGAGGATTGACGCACAACTCGTGGGGACGGCAAGACTTGGACAGCAGCCCCTTGTCCTGCTGTCACCATAGTTACCCAGTGCCCAGTCAGCGACATGTAACGCCCCTGTCCATGCCTACTCGTCCAAGTGTCTGTGGTGAAATGCACCCTGTCACACACAGAGTTTCTCAAAGAAGCGGTGATGTTGTGTGCGACATGCTGGTGGAGCGCAGGCACACCTTTCTTTGAGAAGTAGTGCCGACTGGGCATCTGGTACTGGGGCACTGCGACGGACATAAGGTCTCGAAAATCCTCTGTGTCCACCAGGCGGAAAGGCAGCATTTCTGTAGCCAAGAGCTTGCAGATGGTGAAATTCAACCTCTTAGCTTTCTCATGGCTAAGAGGAAATGGTCTTTTACTTGTCCACATCTGAGGGACCGAGGGCTGGCTATTGTGCTTAGACGGGGTTGATAAGGGTGTCCCCGGCAAACTGCCGGTCTGTGAGGAAGATGCAGGCGGACATGTTAGGTTGCCTTGATCCAAAGGTGGTGCTATCGATGTCGGACAGCGCTCAAGACCAGCTGGTGTTACCACCTCCAAAGAAAATGATGACCTGCCAATCACGCTGGCTGTTGCGGGTAAAGAGGTGGCAGGTCTGCGCCCCAAAACAGGTGTGACTGCTGTCCCCCCAGTCACAGAGGATGAAGAGGCCGCGGATGCACAAGATATGGCAGACGGTGGTTGGCCCGGCCGGCTAGACCGCATTGTAGCACACTGAGCTTCCCACTGCAACTTATGCTTCATGTCCATGTGCCGGTTCATGCATGAAGTACTCAAACTATGTATTTTTTGGCCTCTACTTAGCTTTTGCTGACAAATGTTACAGATAACACGAGTTGGGTCATCTTTATCGATCTGAAAAAATGCCCAGGCTATGCAAGGCTTAGCACCCATGCGACCTGAAGAGCCACCACGACTTGTGGTGAGAGGCAGAGTTGTGTTTGAGGATGCAGTTGTTGACGTGCTTCCAGTACTACGTCTCTGTCCAGGAAGGCGCAACCTGACCTCGTCGTCACTAGCATCTTCCTCCACCTCCTCTGCTGACCTCATCTCTTGGCTGACTGTGGGTTGACAGTAAGTGGGATCTCCGACCTCATCATCATCACCCTGTGCGTTATCACACCCGTCGTCCTCAGAGCCAACCTGTTCCTGCCCTGACAAAAAACTAAAGTTGTCGCTCCAATCAGGTATTTGAGTCTTATCATTGTCTTCCTCATTGTCTCCACCAACAGGAGTTACAGTTTGGGAATGAGGGTCTACATTATGGTCAGAACCTTCTGCGTCTGGTCCTGGATCCGACTCATAAAGATTCTGGGCATCAGTGCAGATCATTTCCTCGTCTGGATTCACAGAAGCGCTGGAGTCGACCTCTGATTCCCAGGCTATAGTATGAGTAAACAGCTCTGCAGACTCAACCATCTGTTCTACCTCATACTCAGACGGGCAGCTGGAGATTTGGGAGCTGTGAGGAAGCACGTGCGATTTGGGTGACACCTTTGAGGACTGGAGTATTTGTGATGTTGAAGTTGATGTGGAGGAGAGCCCACTTAAAGGAGCACTTGATATCCGTTGAAGCACCTGCTGTTTTTGTGCCTCATCTGGAATTTGTAGCGATTGGCGTGGCCGTAAGAAAGGGATCTTATCACATTGTCCGCTAAAAGAAGTAGACATTTTAGTTTGGCTGGAAGATGGTCTTTCTTCTGCACCTACCCCACGGACACAACCTTTTTTCCCCTTCCCAACACGCCTATTCCCCTTTCCACCAGCAGCAGGCCTTTTTCCACTCATTTTGGTGGTTAACTAATTCACAACTCTGGAGTTGTTTGCACAAAAAAACAATGCATGGTAACCGAGCAGAGCTGAGTGGCCAAACTGTGGTATTAGGCCAAAACTATTGGCTGGGTTAGATGCAGAAAAAAATTATTTTTAATTTGCAACCTGATGGAGGTCAGTATAGATGGACTAATAGACCAAGTCCCACACACCGCTAGAAGCCCAAATATTTTTTCAGAGCTAGATGCAGAAATTTTTTTTATTCAATTTGCAACCTGATGGAGGTCAGTATAGATGGACTAATAGACCAAGTCCCACACACTGCTAGAAGCCCAAATATTTTTTCAGAGCTAGATGCAGAAAAAAATTATTTTTAATTTGCAACCTGATTGAGGTCAGTATAGATGGACTAATAGACCAAGTCCCACACACTGCTAGAAGCCCAAATATTTTTTCAGAGCTAAATGAAGAAAAAAATTATTTTTAATTTGCAACCTGATGGAGGTCAGTATAGATGGACTAATAGAACAAGTCCCACACGCTGCTAGAAGCCCAAATATTTTTTCAGAGATAAATGAAGAAAAAAATTATTTTTAATTTGCAACCTGATGGAGGTCAGTATAGATGGACTAATAGACCAAGTCCCACACACCGCTAGAAGCCCAAATATTTTTTCAGAGCTATATGCAGAAAATTTTTTTATTCAATTTGCAACCTGATGGAGGTCAGTATAGATGGACTAATAGACCAAGTCCCACACACTGCTAGAAGCCCAAAAATTTTTTCAGAGCTAGATGCAGAAAAAAATTATTTTTAATTTGCAACCTGATGGAGGTCAGTATAGATGGACTAATAGAACAAGTCCAACACGCTGCTAGAAGCCCAAATATTTTTTCAGAGATAAATGAAGAAAAAAATTATTTTTAATTTGCAACCTGATGGAGGTCAGTATAGATGGACTAATAGACCAAGTCCCACACACTGCTAGAAGCCCAAATATTTTTTCAGAGCTAGATGCAGAAAAAAATTATTTTTAATTTGCAACCTGATGGAGGTCAGTATAGATGGACTAATAGACCAAGTCCCACACACCGCTAGAAGCCCAAATATTTTTTCAGAGCTAGATGCAGAAAAAAATTATATTCAATTTGCAACCTGCTGGAGGTCAGTATAGAAGGACTAATAGAACAAGTCCCACACACTGCTAGAAGCCCAAATATTTTTTCAGAGCTAAATGAAGAAAAAAATTATTTTTAATTTGCAACCTGATGGAGGTCAGTATAGATGGACTAATAGACCAAGTCCCACACACCGCTAGAAGCCCAAATATTTTTTCAGAGCTATATGCAGAAATTTTTTTTATTCAATTTGCAACCTGATGGAGGTCAGTATAGATGGACTAATAGACCAAGTCCCACACACTGCTAGAAGCCCAAATATTTTTTCAGAGCTAGATGCAGAAAAAAATTATTTTTAATTTGCAACCTGATGGAGGTCAGTATAGATGGACTAATAGAACAAGTCCCACACGCTGCTAGAAGCCCAAATATTTTTTCAGAGATAAATGAAGAAAAAAATTATTTTTAATTTGCAACCTGATGGAGGTCAGTATAGATGGACTAATAGACCAAGTCCCACACACCGCTAGAAGCCCAAATATTTTTTCAGAGCTAGATGCAGAAAAAAATTATATTCAATTTGCAACCTGCTGGAGGTCAGTATAGAAGGACTAATAGAACAAGTCCCACACACTGCTAGAAGCCCAAATATTTTTTCAGAGCTAAATGAAGAAAAAAATTATTTTTAATTTGCAACCTGATGGAGGTCAGTATAGATGGACTAATAGACCAAGTCCCACACACTGCTAGAAGCCCAAATATTTTTTCAGAGCTAGATGCAGAAAAAAATTATATTCAGTTTGCAACCTGATGGAGGTCAGTATAGATGGACTAATAGAATGATGCTATGCCCAAAAGATTTTACTTCACTAGGTGCAGTAAAAAAATTGGTATTCTATACACAGGTGGTATATCTTGCAACACAGATAGGCTACTCCACTGACTAACACACTCTGCAATAGGCCAAAAAGGATTAGCTTTGCTAGATTCAGCCAAATGCTGTGAAAAAAACTTGCACAGCACTGGCACAGACCTGCCTGGCAAAAACTGATAGGAACTGATGTAACCTAGTCCTGAAAAGGACTCCAATTACAATTAGTCTTTACTCCCACAATCTATCTATTTAAGAGCACAGACCTGCCTGATAAAAGTCGTAGGAAATGCTGTAACCTAGTCCTTAAAAGGACTGCAATCACAACTATTCCCTACTCCCAAGCTATCTGTATATTTGTGCGAAAATTGGCTTGAAATTAACAAGGTATAGCGCACACAGCAACAGCGGTGCCGTCTAACACGCAGCTGCAGCAGTGAGAAAATGGTGGCGACGGGGAAAATGGCTTGGTCTTATAGGGCAAGGACATGTGACATACACTGCCAATCACACATGCCCTTGCTTGTGTGAAAAAAAGCACTTCGCTCCGTGTGTGCGCTGCTGATAGGCTGACAGATTGCACCTCCCCACTGCAAATGCGGGAAAGAGAAAAAAAAATGGAGATCTTCATTGTTCCTGCAGAGATCCATCCCCTGCCCCTCCCCCCGCCCCGCTGTACACTCAAACTGCGTATTAACATTAATTTTCATCATTACTGAGAAAAAATCCAGTTATGATTTTGGTGCACGAACAGTTATCGAACATAACGTCGAACAGCCGAATTTTTCTCAAATTGTTCGTGTTCGCCGACCGGCTCGAACACCGCCCAAAACAGCTCGAATTTGAGATTGGCGAACAGTTCGAGTAGAACAACGCTCATCTCTACTTGGGACACCCGGAGCCGGACCCTTTTTGGTGGATGCTGGTGGTTGTAGTCTCCGTGGCGGCGACCCGGTCCCGTGGCTCAGAGCGGTCAAACCAGTGGCGGAACTATTTATGTGGTTTTGATGTTTAAATGTCCGACTACGCCACCCGTGGATTGCGGTCAGAGTGAACCGCCGCTGCAGGGCAGACCGCAGAGCCTGGTGTTGTGGGTGCAGGAGAGCATAGTATAACTCCCCACGGGAGGAGTATAGCCTCAGGGCAGTGTATGCGGAGGATGGGGGTGATGGTGCAGGGCAGCAACAGTAACGACACGGAGTCAGTGATGCAGTCCAGGGCCTTTACTCACAGTTCTTATTATCCAGACCACGTCTGCAGGTAACGGCTGCCCACGTCGTACTGTGCTCACCAGGTGAGGGGCTCAGACAACTCCCAGATAACTTTGGAGTGCTTCACAGGACCCCCTTTGTGCGTCCTTTGTCTGGCCTTTCTTACTAACCCTTCTGTCCGGCTGCCTCGGGCCTCCTCTTGGTAAACTTGGCGCCAGTTTCCCTGACCCTATGTGGTGCCTTCCTAGCGGGTGTAGCGAGGGGCTGCGCCACATAAAATGTCACAGCCTCCGGTTTCTAGCTGAGGGTCGTTTCCCGCCTCCACTAGTTTCGGGGACAGGTCTCCCCCTTTGGCCTGACCCCTCCACGCAGGTGGATTGGGGCGTGCGGTGGCGACTCGCCCATCCGCACCCTTGGGATCCCTTCGTTCCTCGTTCCTGGAGCCTTCTCCGCTCCTCTTCCTTCCTAGTAGCAGTGTCTGCTAGTCAGCGGATTATCCCGGCTGTTAAGCAAGCTACACCACCTGTAGTTTGGACACTTAATTTTTTCAAAGGAAATGCTTCGGGACCACGGGATACTCAGTGAAGAGCATCAGGAGGTACCCCAAGGCATAGGGGCTGGGATTGGCAGTAGGATGACTTGCGGTGGACAGCCGAGCTCGATCCTTATAAAAGCTTTTTAACTGCAGCAGCTTTAGTGGACGCTACTGGAGCTGGAATTACGTGGCTGCTGGCATGAGACTTGCCCTCCAATAGATCCTTGTAAATGGATTTAAAGTGTATTCATTCAAATTAGAGAGACAATTTAAATTAGAAAGCTTAGAGCTGCCTCCACCACAGGGGGGCTCGCTCGACCCACCAGCAGACAGGCACCAGTATTGGGAGAGGGGGGCTGGCCGTCAGGGTTCACCGCGGCTCTGGCACAAACCCGGCGACACGGAGGTGGCACGGGCAGGAGCGGACTGGCCGTGTCGGCTTCTCACTTTTTGGATTTTAGAAGGGCATGACATGCCTATATCTGTGTCTCCCCCTCCTTTTACTCCTCCACCTCTTTTCTTTTCGCATGACTATATGTACTTGTCACTTTTCCATGTGTTAGTTATGTCTTCTGAGCAGTTTGTCAGCTTTCAGACACCTTTGAAGGTGTTTTCTATGTGTTTCTATGTGTTTTTGTTTGCCTGCCATTGGTTTTAACGGTGTTCGAAGGTGTTCGACGAACAGTTCGACGAACAGTTCGGCGAACACACGGGTGTTCGACGAACCGAACCGAACTCGAACACTACGGGGGTGGCTCAACACTAGTAATAATGTCCCTGTCCTGTAATATTGTCCCCGTCCTGGGCTCTGTATGTAATAATGTCCCTGTCCTGTAATAATGTCCCCATCCTGTAATAATATCTCCTTCCTGTAATAATGTCCCCATCCTGGAGTTTTCCTCCATCACATTTAAACACAAAAAAAAAACAATTCCCCTCACCTTTCATCAGCATGCCCCCTAACTCCACGTGCCTGGCTTTGGTTCCACCCTCTGCGACCACTATTGTTTATGACCCTTCAGATATTATATACAGGATAATATACGGCCAGTATAATATATGATGTTCTGTAGTCATAGCTTATTGTATACCAATACAGATGAACAAATTTACACTGTGTTCCAAATTATTATGCAAAAAGTGTTTAGGAGTGATAAGGTAAGAATTTTTTTGTTTGTCAGTTAAACTCATTGATGGTGATGTGTGGCAGGGCTCTTTATATCACTGTAAGCAATTGCTGACACCTGTGCTAGATAGTTTGGAAGGTGTGTCCAATGAAAGGCAAGACTACTTAAGAAGGCTGTCCCACATTATTAAGCAGCCTACATTTTCTGGCAAAATGGGAAAGAAAAAGGATGTGTCGGCTGCTGAGAAGCAACAAATTGTGGAGTGTTTAGGTCAAGGCATGACTACAATCAACATTGCCAAGACACTTCATCGTGATCATCGCACAATCAAGAAGTATGTAGCTGATTCACAGTACACACGTGTGCGTGCTGATAAGGGAAAATTGAGGACTCTTTCCTATAGGCAATTAAGTCAGGTTAAAAGAGCAGCGGCAAAAAAGCCTCGCAAAGCAGCAGACAAGTTTTGAAGCTGCTAGTGCCTCCAACGTCCCCCGAACAACAAGATGCAGGGTCCTTCAGAGGTTTGCAGCTGTGCGTAAGCCATCCTGTCGACCTTCTCTATCCACTGCACACAAGCAGAAACGGCTCCAGTGGGCCAAACAATACATGAAGACTGACTTCAAAACTGTCTTGTTCACGATGAGTGCCGTGCAACGCTCGATGGTCCAGATGGATGGAGTGGAGGATGGCTGGTTGATGGACACCCCATGCAAACACGGCTACGGCGCCAACAAGGAGGAGGTGGAGTAATGTTTTGAGCTGGAATCATGGGGAGAGAGATTGTCATCCCCTTTAGGATCCCTGAAGGGGTAAAGATGAACTCCATAATGTATGTGGAGTTTCTCAAACAGCACTTCCTGCCATGGTTCAAGAAGAAGAACCGTGCATTCCACAGCAAGATCATTTTCATGCATGATAATGCACCGTCTCATGCTGCACATAAAACATCTGCATCTCTGGCTGTTATGGGCACAAAAGGGGACAAACTTATGGTGTGGCCCCCATGCTCCCCTGACCTTAACCCCATTGAGAACCTCTGAAGCATCATCAAAAGGAGTGTCTATGATGGCGGGAGGCAGTTCACATCTAAGCAACAGCTCTGGGAGGGTATTCTGTCCTCATGCAAAACAATTGAAGCAGAAACCATCCAAAACCTGACAAATTCAATGGACGAGAGAGTTCTGAAGCTCCTTTCGAGCAAGGGGTCCTATGTGCAAATGTAACATCACCTAGAATAAAGTTTTGAGTTGAAAACTGTTTGATTTCAGTTTGTAATAACCCGTTAATGCTTATAATTTCAAAAATGAACATTTTTTTGGTTCTTTATCAAAATGAAAAGGTTGAAAACTCTGCTGTGCATAATAATTTGGAACATGCATTTTGAGTGCAGTTTGAGTGTTTTATTTTTTAGAAAATATACTGTTATCATAGGCAGTTTGTACAAAAACCTTTCAATTGTACTCTAATAGTTATTTGACTGGAAAATTACAATGACTGCAATTCATATAGGTCATTTGGGAAAATCTGAGAAAATATTATTTGCATAATAATTTGGAACACAGTGTATTTTCAGGACCCTGATCCAGCAGCCATATCAGTAGTCCGTGGCCACCAGATGGGGACCCTACGGACCTCCTCCTACCAGCCAGCATTTCCACCCTTTTGATTTGCAGCCCTAGAGCAATGACATTTTTGCAGTGTGACACATCCATGACATCGGAACCAGGCTACAAATTAAATAATGACCTAGCCCCCTTACCAGGGTCCTGCAAATTAATTTACTCTTCTCTATGTACCAGACATGTATTCTCCTGTATACTGTATGTGCTATACTATGTGTACTGTGTGAACAGACATCAGATGTTTTCTAAACAGGATAATATCCACTTTACAGCCTGTGCCATATTAGAACGCACAGGCTGTAATCCCCCAGTTCCGTGAGGGCTCTGGCGCTGAGCCAGCACTGAACCGGGCACATGTCAGTTGATTATTACAGCTGACATGTGCCCGCAACAGCCGCGGATGGAATTGCGATCCACCTGCGGCTGTTAACATGTTAAATGCCGCTGTCAATCTCTGACAGCGGCATTTAACAGCGCCGGAAGCGTGTCACTTACCCCGCCCATCGGTGATCCCATCACGTGATCGCGGGTCACCGATGGGTGGGCATGACAACCCTGGGTCTGCAGCAGACTCCAGTGGTTGTCATGAGCTGGTCGCTAAGAGCGCCACCTAGTGGACCATTTCTGCTACATACAGGTGATCTGCTGATCATCTGTATGTAGCAGAGGCGATCAAACAAGTGAAAACAAATGTTTTTAAAAAATTAAAAAAATATAAACGTTTAAATCACCCCCCTTTCGCCCCATTCAAAATAAAATAATAATAAAAAAAAAAACACATGCACATATTTGGTACCACTGCGTTCAGAATCACCCGATCTATCAATATAAAAAAAGTATTAATCCGATCGGTAAACGGCGTAACGAGAAAAAAATTCTAAACGGCAGAATTAAGTTTTTTGGTCGCCGCAACATTGCAATAAAATGCAATAACGGGCGATCAAAACATTGGATCTACCCCAAAATGGTATCAATTAAAACTTCAGCTTTGTGTGCAAAAAATAAGCCCTCACCCGGCCCCAGATCCCGAAAAATGGAGACGCTACGGGTCTTGGAAAATGCCGCCATTTTTTTTTTTTTTACCAAATTTTGGAATTTTTTTCACCACTTGAATAAAAAAGAACCTATACATGTTTGGTATCTACGAACTCGTAATCATCTGGAGAATAATAATGGCTGGTCAGTTTTAGCATTCAGTGAACGTGGTAAAAAAAAACAAAAAAAACAACTGTGGTATTTCACTTTTTTTGCAATTTCACCCGTACACGATATGGTAAAACTAGTAATGGCGTTGAAAAGTACAACTCGTCCTGCAAAAAATAAGCCCTCACACGACCATATTAACCAAAAAATAAAAACGCTATGGCTCTGTGAACAAGGGGAGCAAAAAACGAAAATGCAAAAACGGAAAATCCCAGGGTTGCGAAGGGGATATGCGACTGGTGTAATATCTGATGTCTGTAGTCATATTATATAATATACCAGTCACATATTGTCCCATTTGCTGTATATATTATACTATGTGCACATACATCTTATGGTATGTACAGGGTAATATGTGACTGATATACAGTATATCCTATACGATGACCTTTTTCATTTTTGTGGAGTACAAGTGTACATGAAAGACTGGGTTGAGCGAGTATGTTTGAAATAAAAAAAAAAAAAATACAAAAATGTATTCAGAGGTACAATAAGTATGCAGTACCCTATACTTATGAGTGACCACCTTTGTTCCAGTTATATGCTTTTTTACATTGCTGTGCATTATGTTCATTTTTTTTTTTTTGCTGCATTATTTCAGGCGGATTTCACCTGAAAAATATGCCATGTGCATACACCCTAAGACAATGTTCCCCAACTCCAGTCCTCAAGGACCACCAACAGGTCATGTTTTCAGGATTCCCTTAGTATTGCACATGTGATAATTACATCACCTGCACAGGCAATAATTCCATCATCAGTGCAATACTAAGGAAATCCTGAAAACATGATCTGTTGGTGGACCTTAAGGACTGGAGTTGGGGAACACTGCACTAAGGCAATGGTCATATGCAGCGTTTGTTTTTTGTTTTTTATACAGTATCAGCTAAACCTATAAGACTTCAGAAATCATATTGACACTCTTGATTTTTTTCCCTGACTACATTTTAGAACTGCATCATTTTTTAAATCTGCAGCATGTCAATTCTTACAGTATTTTTGCAGCATTTTTTTCACCTATAGAAAGCAATGAGAAAGTGAGAAAACACTTCATAAAACACAATAGAATTTTTCACAGCATTTTTTAAGTGTTTTGGTGAATAAAACTAAATTTATTAAACATGTACTGTAGGCAAAGCACACATGTAATCTGCACTCATAAATGCTGAAAAATAGTCATTTTTACTGCCAAGAGAACTGGTTTTGGTTGCAGAAAAAAATGCTGCATGTGAACATAGCCTAAGCTTAGTTTTGGTCCAATATCTGTGTAGTGGTCCTTTTACTGCTCCTATGTAGTTAGCTTGGTTCTAGCACCATTTATGTACATATCTTTCATGAAGATGTTTCTGTATAGTGTCTGATAAACAATAAGGATGGGCCACTGCTCATGGGCCACTGCTGTGTGCTTGCCCCCCAAACCAAAATTTATCAGTCAGCCCCTGTCCCTGATGGTACTGCATGAGGTATATGTTTATGTCTTTATTTCTCAGCATTGTGTACACCATTCATTTTGACCAACTTACTAACTCCATTTATGGAAATTTAGCCTCAAACTTGCTTCAATGTTGCCTGCAAACACTCACTAAGGTACTGCTCTTTAGTTTTTTGACAATAAAGTGCCTTTTGTTACAGCCAGATTTCAGATTTTGACACATCAGTCCAAAACATTTTTCTGCACCCTAGTTTCTATGTTTTTGTGCATCATTGAGGTACTTGGCTTTGCAATTATTCCATGAATATAAGTTCTAACCCGATGTCACAGAACAGTAGATGGGTGTAGCGAGATCCCACTGGTTGCTGCTAGTTCTGAGCTGAGCAGTTTTGAACGGTAGCATAATGTGCCTTTCTTCTCCTGAACTAAGTTTCCTCTGCTGACCATTACATCTATGGACGTCAATGTTGCTCAATTTTGATGTTCTCAATGGTGAGAAATACAGGAAGATATGTATCTATACTATCAGGGAGGCATCTGATTAGCTCTAAATTTACCAAATTTATTCTGCAGTCGGACATCGACCGCAAGAAAATAAGCTATATAATTAAGAATGATCTTCAGTGGAAGAACAAGGAGTCCAGGAAGTGATAATAATTCCCCTACAGAGCAATAATATCAAGGTCTTCTAGTCTGTGCAGATCCAAATTCAAACAGCATTTGAACCAGACAAAAAGGCACCCATAGGGTAATTATGTTAACGTAAAAAAAGAGAAAAAATAGTAAAGTAGAAGGCTCACCTTTGGGAGCTGTTCTCTATGGGTACAATTCCAATGAGGGCATAGAAGGATGGAAAAGATTGCTGCCAATATTCCATGTCCACAATTGGGTGTGCTAAACCTTGCTGGAGACGAGTGGAGCTTGAAAGAAGTAAGAGAGGTATGAATGGATACCCCACTGTATTGAACCTTTTTTAATCTCTTTAATTCAAACACAGCCTTTTTAAATTGACCTCAAACTATCTAGCCAGGTAAAACTGGTTTTAAAAAACAGGCCATTTAACAACACACTGCAGTATCAGAATTAATGGGCTACTTAAATTATAGAAACATTTAAAAAATGATCACTTTTTGTGAGTAGATGCATGCCTTGCAAGTATTTATCCATAGATAGTACAGAAAAAAATCTGTTGCTTTTTAACACAGGGTAATGCAAAAAAATATCTTTCTTTGGAGAACTTCAGGATCTTCTTTTCTTTGTTAAATGAAGTAAAGTGAATGAAGCACCCAAAAATTATCCCTATATTAAGGAACAAAAACAGGTTTGCTAAGCACATTTTAAAGTGAAGAAGTAATGGCCTCTCAGCTAGTGGTGAAAAAATTATTACTTTTTTGGGATCTGCAATAGCTTTACTATTCTCAAAACAAGTAATCAAATACAAAGGCTTTTTATCAAACCTGCCAAAAAATATCCCATTGTGCATACGCAATTCTTTTGCAAATGCGGTACAATCCAGATGATTTTGCATAGATTGTGGTGAGCTCGGACATGAGGGAGTTACATTTGCACACAAACAGATGACTGGATGCATATTTCTTGGGCACACTAAAGGTTAACTTAAGATACAATGGAGGAAGAAGAGGAAGAGTACATGATGATGATGATGATGAAGATGATCACAAGGAGAAGGATAACTTGAGCCTTGCTCATGTTGCTAGTCAGTTTGCTTTCCCTATGTGAACAGGTGTTGCCATTTCGTATGCTGATGTAGAGATGCAGTTCCTAGTCAATGTGTACCTGCTTATTTTCCAACAGCAAATCCAGATCACTGCAATAGATTGGTTCTCCGGAAATGTGGAAAAGAATTCCCAAACCCAAGATCCTCACATATAGGAATCACCACCACCAAGTCCACCACCAGAGCAATCAGGCACTATTGAGTTTCTTCTAGCAACTGCACATATGACATCACCTGCTCCAGTGCAGACCACAGAAAAAGCAGATTTGACCCTGAAGTATCTTTTAGCCTCACGTTGCTTGCGCTGTTTATTGCCAAGGCTATATCCCTCCTCCTCTGATGACATCACCTCCGTGGCTCACCTGTGTTGTTCACAGATTTGGACCATGACAGAGTTATCATCATCAGCAGCAGCCTTGGTTTGGCTTACTGTTGACTCTGTTTGGAAAATGTTCATGCAATGCACGTCACAATTTTCGGATTTATATATTTTTTTATATTTACAAAACTATGTATTATTTCCGTTACACTTCACAAATTCTTGCTACTTATTCTGTTTTTGCTTTTTTTGTTTTTTGTATTTAAGCCCCCATGTTAAAAAAATGCAACGTACGTAACCCTAACTACTATGTTACCAGGATTGCCAACTTTATTTGTATTTTTTACTGGACAGCTTCTCAAAAATGAAGGACAGCCATCTTTCTTTACAGACACATTAGAAAACCATAATAAAACATTAAGATTTTAAGTTATTTATGTCTATAGACCATAATTCTGTTATGAAGACATCAATTTTATTCACTGTGAACTGTTAAAGGATGATCATTACAGTCATAATAATCGGTATGAGTTTCTCCAGCTTCAAAAAAATCATGGACACATCAAATTTTTTAAGGACGGGGAAAAAAGTGACCTTTTTTTTGGACTGTGCAGGAATTTCTGGACAGTTGGTGTAAAGAAGTGGAAGTGTTGCCCACAACCCCCCTTGAAAATATGTGATGTGTTCTAATGTTTGCCTGTTCAGTCATATGCACTGTTAGTGAAGTCGTGCGTTGCCCAGTAACAGGTAGTTAGCATATAGAGGTAGAGTTAATGGTTTGGACTACCCCTGGGGCTAAGTGGAAGGACAGAGGAGGTTTTTACTGTAGAGAGTAGTTAGGGCCCAGCTTGCAGCTGTAGCAGACCTCAGGTCTGATGAGTAGAGATGAGCGTTGTTCTACTCGAACTGTTCGCCAATCTCAAATTCGAGCTGTTTTGGGCGGTGTTCGAGCCGGTCGGCGAACACGAACAATTTGAGAAAAATTCGGCTGTTCGAGGTTATGTTCGATAACTGTTCGTGCACCAAAATCATAACTGGATTTTTTCTCAGTAATGATGAAAATTAATGTTAATACGCAGTTTGAGTGTACAGCGGGGCGGGGGGAGGGGCAGGGGATGGATCTCTGCAGGAACAATGAAGATCTCCATTTTTTTTTCTCTTTCCCGCATTTGCAGTGGGGAGGTGCAATCTGTCAGCCTATCAGCAGCGCACATGTAGCACCCTGAGGATTCGGCTGCTACAGGGGTATTGCACCTCAACCCAGAGGTGTGATATTCCACTCCCGGGTAAGGAAGGAGTGTGGAACTGAGCTCAGATAGACTGCATGCACTACATACATCCCATTCCAGAGGAGCAGGCCGACGGTACTCCCACTTAGAAATGTGCAGGTACAACCGAGCCTGTTCCTGGCTGGAGTGGGAGGGGGGTGGTACATCCCATGTAGTGTAGGGGCAGATAGGGGGAGCAGTCTGGGTAGTGATAGGAGCTCATTGGGTGCTGGTCACCTGAGCTCACACATAGAGGGATATATAAGGAGGGCACCAACTTAGATCAGGGTCAGACGCTGAGAACAAGTCAGTTGGAGAGGAGAGAGAAGGAAACAGCAGCCCTGGAGAGAGAGAGAGTGGAGCAGAGAAAGACCCAGAGGGGGAAGACTGAAGGGACCCAAGAACCCAAATTAGAGCACCGGGTGAGGAGTCAGCAAGAGGGTACCGGAACCCAAGCTGGTGGGGGCAAAGACATTCCCCAGCCAGAGACCGGAGACCGTGGGCAGTGTCTGTCACGGTCACCCACCACATTCACCCCGAAGGCACACCACATGAAGGGTCGGGGAACCCAGGGCCAAGGGTGTCCCAAAAGAAGGCCCGAGGGAGCTGGACCTAGGTGAATCACTGGTGGGGACGGCTGAAGAAAGGACAGAGGGAGAGCTCAGGGCCACGCTCTGGACTTGTTTGGGGGTTGGCCGGATCCAGGACCTGGTGGACGCAGCACGGCTCGGGTGGTCACTAGCAGCTGGAGTGACCAGTACAACATCAGCAGTAAGTAAACACCCTTAACTGCACAACCCGAGTCTGTCTTCATTGCCGGCTACATCGCACCACCACAACCCCCATCCTCTGCGCCTGTCCCCTCTGAGGCTATACCCCTCCCGTTGGGGGTTATCTCACCAAGCTGCGCACCCACCATCAGCCTCAGCGGACCCTGCAGCAGCGGCGGCCACAGTGACCGCATCACAACGGGTGGCGTAGTCGACACAAAAGAACTTTAGTAACATCTGTAAAGCTGCCACATAACACTTAGCTTGACGCCCTGGGCACGGGACCGGGTCACAGCCGCTCGGAGACTACAACCCCCCATCTGATCCGGTGCCGGGTATTCCCCTCAAAAAGGAATATGTCCCAGGGGGCGCGTCAACTTTGGCGTAGTCGGCAGGATTACGTGCCCGCAACACCCGGGTACTGCGTGCCTGAAGAAAAGTGCAAGTTTACCTCAGAAAGAAGTCTCCCGCCGGTTCCGGGGGGTCCACGCCATCGGACTCCATCACCAGTCGTTTCCCGCCGATTGTCCGCCATTTCCAACTTGTTCCCGCCATCTGCAGAGTTTCCCGCCACTGGGCGACGCTTCCCGCCAAAACCGCAGATTTCCCGCCTTGGAAGAGCAGCGGACGCCATTATGGGCGTGCCAAAGGAGGGCAAGAGGCCACATCCCATCGTGGGCCGGGACAGAAAATGGCGCCAAAAGTGGAAACCGCCCCCACCAACAGAGACTGTGATGCTGGAGGTGTCTGTCAGCGTGAAAGAACTCCCCCTGGAGCTGACAGTCACCGAGTTGCCCCGGGACCGCCCTCGAAGTGGGAGGAGACGAAAGAGAAGAACAAAGATGGGTGTCGCTTGGAGCAGTCTGGAGCGAGCGCACCCGGAGGCAAGAGGTCTAACAAGGAGTAGCGGAGGAGCTCACCCGGAGATGGAGAGAAAGCAGAACAGCACCGGCCCGCTGGCCAGGAGTCTGCTAGAGACCGAGGAAGGAGGGCAGAGCAGCACCGGCCCGCTGGCCAGGAGCCTGCCAGAAGCCGAGCAGAGCAGCACCGACCCGATGGTCAGGAGCCTGCTAGAGTCCACAACCCCGCTAGGTCTAGCGGAGATCCTAGCGCAGCTCCCCCGAGACCGGGAGTGTGCACAAACTGCCATGGAGGGCCTCGCAAAGAGGATGGCCCGGGTACAGCGCGAGATACTGGCGGAGTGGGGCCGGGAGATGACCCAGCAAGCAGAGACCAGTCAACGGGGCACGCTATCCTGGAAGAGGAAGCAGACCGCCTCTGAGGATGGCGCAGGAGGACCCAAGGCCGGAGACGGCGCCGAGGAGGGAGCCGAACGCATGGAGGCAGGTAAAGGGGACGCCTATACCCCAAGCCGTGACACCGCTTACTTGCCCCAGCTCCCCGTCGCAGAGCCCGAAAGTCCCCCTGCTGTGCCCGTAGCCGCCAGGTCACCGCCATGGACTAGGCCCCGACCGGAAGCCGCCGCCGCGACCCCTGTGACGTCACACGCACCGACCCGGAGCGTGACAAAGCAGGAATTACCACCAGCCTGGTCGCAAGGCCTAGTACCCCCGGGCGCCGCACCACCAACAGCGCCCCCTACCTCCGCGGAGCCTCCGGCCTGGCCGCAAGGCCAGGTAGCCCAGGGCGCCGCCGTATTAACGGTGCCCTTCACCTTCCAGGTGCCCCAGGCCTGGCCGCAAGGCCTGGGCAACCCGGGCGCCACCACCACCGCGCCCGCACCCGTAAAACCAAGGGTGCCGCGTCTGGGAGAGGACTTGTTCAGCCAGCTCACATGGCCGGACGGGTCTGAAGTAACAACCAGCTGTAAGCAAAGAGCAGGAGGAAGACGCCGTTGAGTGCGGCCGAGAAGTGCTGTAAATAGTTACCCAATCGGGGTATATAGAAACTGAAACTGTTGCTGCTAAAATAGTCCCCGTTGGGACCAGGGAACTGTTACCCGTTAACCCCTTCATCCTACAGGCTGAGGACTGTGAGCAGCCATTCCCTTTCCCCTCCTTACCTGGCCGAGGACTGAGAGCGGCCATATCCCCTGTATATAGTTGCGCGTCCTAAAGCGCCCCCTACCGGTTTTATAAGAAAACCAGATTTTTCTAAGAGACTGTCGCACTTTTCCCGGACACACGTTGCACAGTGTCCGGAGGAGGAACCAGAGACAAGAGAAGTCTACGAGAATGTTTATATAAAAAGTTTTATATATATATAATGTTGATATGTTTTATATGTTCATATAAAAATTTTGTATGTTTTGGTGTTTTATGTCTTACAGCCCGAGGACGTGCTGTGATTTACCAGGGGGGAATGTAGCACCCTGAGGATTCGGCTGCTACAGGGGTATTGCACCTCAACCCAGAGGTGTGATATTCCACTCCCGGGTAAGGAAGGAGTGTGGAACTGAGCTCAGATAGACTGCATGCACTACATACATCCCATTCCAGAGGAGCAGGCCGACGGTACTCCCACTTAGAAATGTGCAGGTACAACCGAGCCTGTTCCTGGCTGGAGTGGGAGGGGGGTGGTACATCCCATGTAGTGTAGGGGCAGATAGGGGGAGCAGTCTGGGTAGTGATAGGAGCTCATTGGGTGCTGGTCACCTGAGCTCACACATAGAGGGATATATAAGGAGGGCACCAACTTAGATCAGGGTCAGACGCTGAGAACAAGTCAGTTGGAGAGGAGAGAGAAGGAAACAGCAGCCCTGGAGAGAGAGAGAGTGGAGCAGAGAAAGACCCAGAGGGGGAAGACTGAAGGGACCCAAGAACCCAAATTAGAGCACCGGGTGAGGAGTCAGCAAGAGGGTACCGGAACCCAAGCTGGTGGGGGCAAAGACATTCCCCAGCCAGAGACCGGAGACCGTGGGCAGTGTCTGTCACGGTCACCCACCACATTCACCCCGAAGGCACACCACATGAAGGGTCGGGGAACCCAGGGCCAAGGGTGTCCCAAAAGAAGGCCCGAGGGAGCTGGACCTAGGTGAATCACTGGTGGGGACGGCTGAAGAAAGGACAGAGGGAGAGCTCAGGGCCACGCTCTGGACTTGTTTGGGGGTTGGCCGGATCCAGGACCTGGTGGACGCAGCACGGCTCGGGTGGTCACTAGCAGCTGGAGTGACCAGTACAACATCAGCAGTAAGTAAACACCCTTAACTGCACAACCCGAGTCTGTCTTCATTGCCGGCTACATCGCACCACCACAACCCCCATCCTCTGCGCCTGTCCCCTCTGAGGCTATACCCCTCCCGTTGGGGGTTATCTCACCAAGCTGCGCACCCACCATCAGCCTCAGCGGACCCTGCAGCAGCGGCGGCCACAGTGACCGCATCACAACGGGTGGCGTAGTCGACACAAAAGAACTTTAGTAACATCTGTAAAGCTGCCACATAACACTTAGCTTGACGCCCTGGGCACGGGACCGGGTCACAGCCGCTCGGAGACTACAACCCCCCATCTGATCCGGTGCCGGGTATTCCCCTCAAAAAGGAATATGTCCCAGGGGGCGCGTCACACACACGGAGCGAAGTGCTTTTTTTCACACAAGCAAGGGCATGTGTGATTGGCAGTGTATGTCACATGTCCTTGCCCTATAAGACCAAGCCATTTTCCCCGTCGCCACCATTTTCTCACTGCTGCAGCTGCGTGTTAGACGGCACCGCTGTTGCTGTGTGCGCTATACCTTGTTAATTTCAAGCCAATTTTCGCACAAATATACAGATAGCTTGGGAGTAGGGAATAGTTGTGATTGCAGTCCTTTTAAGGACTAGGTTACAGCATTTCCTACGACTTTTATCAAGCAGGTCTGTGCTCTTAAATAGATAGATTGTGGAAGTAAAGACTAATTGTAATTGGAGTCCTTTTCAGGACTAGGTTACATCAGTTCCTATCAGTTTTTGCCAGGCAGGTCTGTGCCAGTGCTGTGCAAGTTTTTTTCACAGCATTTGGCTGAATCTAGCAAAGCTAATCCTTTTTGGCCTATTGCAGAGTGTGTTAGTCAGTGGAGTAGCCTATCTGTGTTGCAAGATATACCACCTGTGTATAGAATACCAATTTTTTTACTGCACCTAGTGAAGTAAAATCTTTTGGGCATAGCATCATTCTATTAGTCCATCTATACTGACCTCCATCAGGTTGCAAACTGAATATAATTTTTTTCTGCATCTAGCTCTGAAAAAATATTTGGGCTTCTAGCAGTGTGTGGGACTTGGTCTATTAGTCCATCTATACTGACCTCCATCAGGTTGCAAATTAAAAATAATTTTTTTCTTCATTTAGCTCTGAAAAAATATTTGGGCTTCTAGCAGTGTGTGGGACTTGTTCTATTAGTCCTTCTATACTGACCTCCAGCAGGTTGCAAATTGAATATAATTTTTTTCTGCATCTAGCTCTGAAAAAATATTTGGGCTTCTAGCAGTGTGTGGGACTTGGTCTATTAGTCCATCTATACTGACCTCCATCAGGTTGCAAATTGAATAAAAAAAATTTCTGCATCTAGCTCTGAAAAAATATTTGGGCTTCTAGCGGTGTGTGGGACTTGGTCTATTAGTCCATCTATACTGACCTCCATCAGGTTGCAAATTAAAAATATTTTTTTTCTGCATCTAGCTCTGAAAAAATATTTGGGCTTCTAGCAGTGTGTGGGACTTGGTCTATTAGTCCATCTATACTGACCTCCATCAGGTTGCAAATTAAAAATAATTTTTTTCTTCATTTAGCTCTGAAAAAATATTTGGGCTTCTAGCAGTGTGTGGGACTTGTTCTATTAGTCCTTCTATACTGACCTCCAGCAGGTTGCAAATTGAATATAATTTTTTTCTGCATCTAGCTCTGAAAAAATATTTGGGCTTCTAGCGGTGTGTGGGACTTGGTCTATTAGTCCATCTATACTGACCTCCATCAGGTTGCAAATTAAAAATTATTTTTTTCTGCATCTAGCTCTGAAAAAATATTTGGGCTTCTAGCAGTGTGTGGGACTTGGTCTATTAGTCCATCTATACTGACCTCCATCAGGTTGCAAATTGAATAAAAAAAATTTCTGCATCTAGCTCTGAAAAAATATTTGGGCTTCTAGCGGTGTGTGGGACTTGGTCTATTAGTCCATCTATACCGACCTCCATCAGGTTGCAAATTAAAAATAATTTTTTTCTGCATCTAACCCAGCCAATAGTTTTGGCCTAATACCACAGTTTGGCCACTCAGCTCTGCTCGGTTACCATCCATTGTTTTTTTGTGCAAACAACTCCAGAGTTGTGAATTAGTTAACCACCAAAATGAGTGGAAAAAGGCCTGCTGCTGGTGGAAAGGGGAATAGGCGTGTTGGGAAGGGGAAAAAAGGTTGTGTCCGTGGGGTAGGTGCAGAAGAAAGACCATCTTCCAGCCAAACTAAAATGTCTACTTCTTTTAGCGGACAATGTGATAAGATCCCTTTCTTACGGCCACGCCAATCGCTACAAATTCCAGATGAGGCACAAAAACAGCAGGTGCTTCAACGGATATCAAGTGCTCCTTTAAGTGGGCTCTCCTCCACATCAACTTCAACATCACAAATACTCCAGTCCTCAAAGGTGTCACCCAAATCGCACTTGCTTCCTCACAGCTCCCAAATCTCCAGCTGCCCGTCTGAGTATGAGGTAGAACAGATGGTTGAGTCTGCAGAGCTGTTTACTCATACTATAGCCTGGGAATCAGAGGTCGACTCCAGCGCTTCTGTGAATCCAGACGAGGAAATGATCTGCACTGATGCCCAGAATCTTTATGAGTCGGATCCAGGACCAGACGCAGAAGGTTCTGACCATAATGTAGACCCTCATTCCCAAACTGTAACTCCTGTTGGTGGAGACAATGAGGAAGACGATGATAAGACTCAAATACCTGATTGGAGCGACAACTTTAGTTTTTTGTCAGGGCAGGAACAGGTTGGCTCTGAGGACGACGGGTGTGATAACGCACAGGGTGATGATGATGAGGTCGGAGATCCCACTTACTGTCAACCCACAGTCAGCCAAGAGATGAGGTCAGCAGAGGAGGTGGAGGAAGATGCTAGTGACGACGAGGTCAGGTTGCGCCTTCCTGGACAGAGACGTAGTACTGGAAGCACGTCAACAACTGCATCCTCAAACACAACTCTGCCTCTCACCACAAGTCGTGGTGGCTCTTCAGGTCGCATGGGTGCTAAGCCTTGCATAGCCTGGGCATTTTTTCAGATCGATAAAGATGACCCAACTCGTGTTATCTGTAACATTTGTCAGCAAAAGCTAAGTAGAGGCCAAAAAATACATAGTTTGAGTACTTCATGCATGAACCGGCACATGGACATGAAGCATAAGTTGCAGTGGGAAGCTCAGTGTGCTACAATGCGGCCTAGCCGGCCGGGCCAACCACCGTCTGCCATATCTTGTGCATCCGCGGCCTCTTCATCCTCTGTGACTGGGGGGACAGCAGTCACACCTGTTTTGGGGCGCAGACCTGCCACCTCTTTACCCGCAACAGCCAGCGTGATTGGCAGGTCATCATTTTCTTTGGAGGTGGTAACACCAGCTGGTCTTGAGCGCTGTCCGACATCGATAGCACCACCTTTGGATCAAGGCAACCTAACATGTCCGCCTGCATCTTCCTCACAGACCGGCAGTTTGCCGGGGACACCCTTATCAACCCCGTCTAAGCACAATAGCCAGCCCTCGGTCCCTCAGATGTGGACAAGTAAAAGACCATTTCCTCCTAGCCATGAGAAAGCTAAGAGGTTGAATTTCACCATCTGCAAGCTCTTGGCTACAGAAATGCTGCCTTTCCGCCTGGTGGACACAGAGGATTTTCGAGACCTTATGTCCGTCGCAGTGCCCAAGTACCAGATGCCCAGTCGGCACTACTTCTCAAAGAAAGGTGTGCCTGCGCTCCACCAGCATGTCGCACACAACATCACCGCTTCTTTGAGAAACTCTGTGTGTGACAGGGTGCATTTCACCACAGACACTTGGACGAGTAGGCATGGACAGGGGCGTTACATGTCGCTGACTGGGCACTGGGTAACTATGGTGACAGCAGGACAAGGGGCTGCTGTCCAAGTCTTGCCGTCCCCACGAGTTGTGCGTCAATCCTCTTTATGTCAAAGTTCCTCCACTGCTTCTGCCTCCTCAACCTCCTCTCGGTCTTCCACCTGCACCCAAAGCCTGTCTGGTCATGCCACAAGCTTTCTAACTGCGCAGAAGGGATCCTGCACACCTCCTTACTATGCTGGCAGTAGGGCTCAACGTCATCAGGCGGTTTTTACATTGAAATGTCTGGGAAATGTGAGTCACACAGCTGAGGAGTTGTGGTCAGCTCTGGAGAACCAATTTCATGAAGGGTTGTCTCCACTGGACCTGAAACCAGGGAAGGCCGTGTGCGACAATGCTGCAAACCTGGGTGCGGCCCTTCGCCGGGGCAATGTCACACACGTGCCTTGTATGGCTCACGTGTTGAACCTGGTTGTCCAGCAATTTTTAGCCCACTATCCCAGACTAGATGGCCTTCTGCAGAGGGCACGGTCGCTGTGTGCTCACTTCCGCCGTTCGCATCCCGCAGCTCAGCGACTTACATCTCTACAGAAGTCGTTGGGCCTGCCACTTCACCGGCTAAAATGCGATGTGCCTACCCGGTGGAATTCAACTCTGCACATGTTGCAGCAACTGTGGCAGCACCGACAAGCCCTGGTGCAATACGTTCTGACGTAGAGCCTGGGCCAACGAGATTCAGAGGTGGGGCAAATCACGCTGGAGGAGTGGTCTCAGATCAGGGACCTATGCACCCTTCTGCACAGTTTTGAAATGGCGACGAAGATGTTTAGTGCTGACGATGCCATTATCAGCATGACTATTCCGGTGATTTACATGCTGGAGCACATGTTAAACAGAATTCGGAGTCAGGTGGTGGCACAAGAGGAGGTGGAGGAAGTAGAGGAGGAGGAGTTGTATGCGGAAGGGCTAACATCTGCAAGGTCCAGACGGTCGGCAGCACCAAGGCGGCAGGCATGTGAGGGTGGGGGAGATGATTTTACCAGGGCGCATGGTAGCAGCCAAACTAGTGAGGAAGGTGCAGGAGCCCAGGAAGAAGTGGAGGACGAACTGATGGAAGACTCATCAGATGAGGGAGACCTTGATCACATTTCTGTTGTGCGAGGTTGGGGGGAGAGGACAGAGGAAGGAAGCATGATTGTTACCTCGCCACCAACACAACAGGGACTTGGTGCTCCTGGATGCGCAACACACATGAGTGCCTTCTTGCTGCACTACCTGCAACATGACCCTCGAATTGTGAGAATTAGAAATAATCCTGACTACTGGGTTGCCACACTGTTAGATCCCCGGTACAAAAGTAAATTTGCAGAAATTATTCCTGCCATAGAAAGGGATGCACGCATGCAGGAGTATCAGCAGAGACTGTTGCAGAATCTTACATGTGCTTTTCCACAAAATACCGGTGGTGCACGTAGTGAATCTCACAGTTCCAACTTGCCAACCGTGGGACCGTCAAGTGTTCAGCACTCAAACCGTAACAGAACCACAGTATCTGCTGGTAACATCAATTTTGCGGAATCATTTCACCACTTTTTTAGCCCATCCTTTGCAAGGCCACAGGAGACAAGAAGTCTGACACATAGTCAACGCCTAGAGACGATGGTACAGGAGTATCTCCACGTAAACATTGAAGCCACGACTGTGTCACTGGACCCTTGCTCTTTTTGGGCTTCCAATCTGGATAAATGGCCGGAGCTAGCCACTTACGCCTTGGAGATCTTGTCATGCCCCGCAGCCAGCGTTCTGTCTGAACGTGTGTTCAGCGCTGCTGGTGGTGTGCTGACAGATAAGCGCACGCGGCTCTCCACTGATAATGTAGACAGACTCACGTTCATAAAGATGAACAAATCATGGATCCGAAACGACTTTTCTACCCCTGTGTCATCCTGGGGAGAGTAAAAGCTTGATGATTGGTTAAAATCACCCTACCAGCCGTTTTAAGCTTTCAAATTACTAATCATGTTTATCTGTATCTTGACTGGAAAATAATTTGGGCTTTGTAGCAGTGTGCAGCACTGATCCTATTAGGCCATCTATAATAAGCTTCACCAGATTTAAAATTAAAAATAATTTTTAGCTGCATCTAGCCCGGAAAATAATTTTGGGGCTCCGAGATGCGCAAGACACATAAGTGCCTTCTTGCTGCACTACCTGCAGCATGACCCTCATATTGTCAGAATTCGAAGTAATCATGACTACTGGGCTGCCACACTCTTAGATCCCCCAAACTTTTCGATCAACCTTTTCATTTTAATAAAGACCAAAAAAATGGTCATTTTTGAAATTATAAGCATTAGCAGGTTGTTAGAAACTGAAATCAAACAGTTTTCAACTCAAAACTTTATTCTAGGTGATGTTACATTTTCACATAGGACCCCTTGTTCGAAAGGAGCTTCTGAACTCTCTCGTCCATTGAATTTGTCAGGTTTTGGATGGTTTCTGCTTCAATTGTTTTGCATGAGGACAGAATACCCTCCCAGAGCTGTTGCTTAGATGTGAACTGCCTCCCGCCATCATAGACACTCCTTTTAATGATGCTCCTAAGGTTCTGAATGGGGTAGAGGTCAGGGGAGCATGGGGGTCACACCATAAGTTTGTCCCCTTTTATGCCCATATCAGCCAGAGATGCAGATGTTTTATGTGCAGCATGAGATGGTGCATTATCATGCAGAAAAATGATCTTGCTGTGAAATACACGGTTCTTCTTCTTGAACCATGGCAGGAAGTGCTGTTTGAGAAAATCCACATACATTATGGAGTTCATCTTTAGCGCCTTCAGGGATCCTAAAGGGGCCGACAATCTCTCTCCCCATGATTCCAGCCCAATACATTACTCCACCTCCTCCTTGTTGGCGCTGTAGCCGTGTTTGCGTGGGGTGTCCATCAACCAGCCATCCTCCACTCCATTCATCTGGACCATCGAGCGCTGCACGGCACTCATCCGTGAACAAAACAGTTTTGAAATCAGTCTTCATGTAATGTTTGGCCCACTGGAGCCGTTTCTGCTTGTGTGAAGTGGATAGAGGAGGTCGACAGGATGGCGTATGCACAGCTGCAAACCTCTGAAGGACCCTGCATCTTGTTGTTCGGGGGACGTTGGAGGCACAAGCAGCTTCAAAAACTTGTCTGCTGCTATGACAAGGCTTTTTTGCCGCTGCTCTTTCAACCTGACGTAATTGCCTGTAGGAAAGAGTCCTCAATTTGCCCTTATCAGCACGCACACGTGTGTACTGTGAATCAGCTACATACTTCTTGATTGCCAAGACACTTCATCCTGATCATCGCACAATGTTGATTGTAGTCATGCCTTGACCTAAACACTCCACAATTTGTTGCTTCTCAGCAGCCGACACATCCTTTTTCTTTCCCATTTTGGCAGAAAATGTAGGCTGCTTAATAATGTGAGAGAGCCTTCTTAAGTAGTCTTGCCTTTCATTGGACACACCTGCCAAACTAATTAGCACAGGTGTCTGCAATTGCTTACAGTGATATAAAGAGCCCTGACACACATCACCATCAATGAGTTTAACTGACAAACAAACAAATTCTTCCCTTATCACTCCTAAACACTTTTTGCATAATAATTTGGAACGCGGTGTACATGTGCATTTCCACAAAACACCAGTGGTTCACGTAGTGAATCTTACAGTTCTAACTTGCCAACCGTGGTCTGTATGGAATTGTTCAATAAAGGGCCCAAAATTAAGATAACATAGATGGGAGAGGTCTCTATGAATAGGAATTCCTAAGTATTTGATACCCTGTGAGGGCCAGGCAAAGGGAAAGTTGGACTGGATGGAATCCTATATGGATTTAGGGAGGGAGACATCGAGGGCCTCAGACTTCGCTGCATTGATTTTAAAATTTTACCATGTACAAAGTGATCTATTTCAGCCATAACAGCAGGGATGGATATATGTGATTGAGTGATATATACTAGGACATCATCAGCGAATAGAGAGCACTTGTACTCGGTGCCTCCCACCTCAATCCACCTAATATTGGGGTTATGGCGAATTGATGAGAGCAGGTGCTCCGTCACTAGGATGTATAAGAGAGGGGACAGAGGACATCCCTGCCTTGTCCCATTGGTGATTGTGAAAGGTGATGAAAATGTTCTGACGCACCCCCTGGGCCTTGGGACACCCGGAGCCGGACCCTTTTTGGTGGATGCTGGTGGTTGTAGTCTTCGTGGCGGCGATCCGGTTCCGTGGCTCAGGGCGGTCAAACCAGTGGCGGAACTATTTATGTGGTTTTGATGTTTAAATGTCCGACTACGCCACCCGTGGATTGCGGTCAGAGTGAACCGCCGCTACAGGGCAGACCGCTAAGGCTGGTGTTGTGGGTGCAGCAGAGCGTAGCATAACTCCCCACGGGAGGAGTATAGCCTCAGGGCAGTGTATGCGGAGGATGGGGGTGATGGTGCAGGGCAGCAGCAGTAACGACACGGAGTCAGTGATGCAGTTCAGGGCCTTTACTCACAGTTCTTATTATCCAGACCACGTCTGCAGGTAACGGCTGCCCACGTCGTACTGTGCTCACCAGGTGAGGGGCTCAGACAACTCCCAGATAACCTTGGAGCGCTTCACAGGACCCCCTTTGTGTGTCCTTTGTCTGGCCTTTCTTACCAACACTTCTGTCCGGCTGCCTCGGGCCTCCTCTTGGTAAACTTGGCGCCAGTTTCCCTGACCCTATGTGGTGCCTTCCTAGCAGGTGGAGCAAGGGGCTGCGCCACATAAAATGTCAGAGCCTCCGGTTTCTAGCTGAGGGTCGTTTCCTGCCTCCACTAGTTCGGGGACCGGTCTCCCCCTTTGGCCTGACCCCTCCACGCAGGTGGATTCGGGCGTGCGGTGGCGACTCGCCCGTCCGCACCCCTGGGATCCCTTCATTCCTAGTTCCTGGAGCCTTCTCCGCTCCTATTCCTTCCTTCTCCCTCTTGCAGGCCTGGGCCTCTGTTACTAGGCCCGCCTCCGGAGCAGAGCTCATGCAGAGCCCCTGCTCCCTGCCACTTCTGCTCAGACTTCTCTGCACTGAACTAAGATGGTGCCCACCTTTTATACTCCCTTCTCAATGCACCCAGGAACTGCTTCCTCCCTGCTCCTCCACTGCAGGGTTCCCCTTCCTCAGTATTCCCTCCCCCCACTCCAGCCAGGGACAGGGACTGTCGTGCCCATCTCAGGGGCATATTGGTCGCCCTGCCCCACGGCAATGTGGTGTAATGCATGCAGGTGTCGGGTCCTGATCCACACTCCATCCTTATCTGAGAGTGAGATATCACACCTCTGGGTGAGGTGCAATACGTCTGTAGCAACCGAGCCCTCGGTGCTACAGTTCCATTTATCTTCAGCCTAGGTGACGTATTGTGATACAGGGCCGTGATTTTGGCTATAAAAGGGTCCCCTAGACCCCTACCCCAAGCTTTTTAAGCGAATCATATATGGCGTGCCAGGAGACTCTATGGAATGCTTTCTCAGCATCCAACGAGAGTATCTACTTACAAATTTTTAACTGCATCTAGCCCAGGAAATACTTTGTGCCTAGTAACAGTGTCTGCTAGTCAGCGGATTATCCCGGCTGTTAAGCAAGCTACACCACCTGTAGTTTGGACACTTAATTTTTTCAAAGAAAATGCTTCGGGACCACGGGATACTCAGTGAAGAGCATCAGGAGGCACCCCAAGGCATAGGGGCTGGGACTGGCACTAGGATGCCTTGCGGTGGACAGCCGAGCTCGATCCTTATAAAAGCTTTTTAACTGCAGCAGCTTTAGTGTACGCTACTGGAGCTGGAATTACGCGGCTGCTGGCATGAGACTTGCCCTCCAATAGATCCTTGTAAATGGATTTAAAGTGTATTCATTCAAATTAGAGGGACAATTTAAATTAAAAAGCTTAGAGCTGCCTCCACCACAGGGGGGCTCTCTCGACCCACCAGCGGACAGGCACCAGTATTGGGAGAGGGGGGCTGGCCGTCAGGGTTCACCGCGGCTCTGGCACAAACCCGGCGACACGGAGGTGGCACGGGCAGGAGCGGACTGGCCGTCTCGGCTTCTCACTTTTTGGATTTTAGAAGGGCATGACATGCCTATATCTGTGTCTCCCCCTCCTTTTACTCCTCCACCTCTTTTCTTTTCGCATGACTATATGTACTTGTCACTTTTCCATGTGTTAGTTGTGTCTTCTGAGCAGTTTGTCAGCTTTTGGACACCTTTGAAGGTGTTTTCTATGTGTTTCTATGTGTTTTTGTTTGCCTGCCATTGGTTTTAACGGTGTTCGAAGGTGTTCGACGAACAGTTCGACGAACAGTTCGGCGAACACACGGGTGTTCGACGAACCGAACCGAACTCGAACACTACGGGGGTGGCTCAACACTACTGATGAGTTAGCATATTTGCATGTAGTGGGAGTTCCTGTGGCAAGAGGGAGACAAGAAAAGTGGATTATTAGACCCTTCAGAGAGAACAGTTATCCAGAAGCTGCATAGCAGTCCAGAGTTGGAACAGAGACAGAGAGAGAAGGGAAGTGTATTGAGGTCTGGGTCAGGAAGCCCAAAAAAATGTTATGTAGTTTTCAGGCAGAAAGGAAACGAGACGTGAAAGGGAGAGAGAAAAAATAAGAAGAGGAGGCACACTGCTTAGTGGTTTAGAGGCGTCAGTAGAAAAAATGAGCTGAGCAGTCACCATATTGGCATACAGAACTCTCCTCAGAGAAGGAAGCAATAATGTGGATTGGATTTTATAACTCTTGCCTACTGGACTTTAGTGAAGTTATCTGGGGAAGATGGAAGCTCCCAAGGTAGTGTGCTGGGCTATGCTAAGAATTGTGTGAAGAACCGAAAGGGACAGAGTGATTTCAGCAAGGCAGGAAATGTGTGTGATGTTAAAAAAAGTTTTACTCCTTAACACCAGGTCCTTGCCAGCCCGATACAGTGACATCATGCGGTCTCCAGAGGCTTAACGCAAGTCTACACATCCAGCCAGGACCCCCATCTTTATGTAGCATGCCAGGAAGGGGAAGAAGAGTACCTTGCCCATGGCTACCTTCCGCGACACGTTACATTGGCAATTCTGTATGTTACTAAGTAGGTACAGTACAGACCAAAAGTTTGGACACACCTTCTCATTTAAAGATTTTTGTGTATTTTTTTGACTCTGAAAATTGTACATTCACACTGAAGGCATCAAAACTATGAATTGACACATGTGGAATTATATACTTAACAAAAAAAAGTGTGAAACAACTGAAAATATGTCTTATATTCTAGGTTGTTCAAGGTAGCCACCTTTTGCTTTGATGACTGCTTTGCACACTCTTGGCATTCTCTTGATGAGCTTCGAGAGGTACTCACCGGAAATGGTCTTCCAACAATCTTCAAGGAGTTCCCAGAGATGCTTACCACTTGTTGGCCCATTTGCCTTCACTCTGCGGTCCAGCTCACCCCAAACCATCTCGATTGGGTTCATGTCTTGTGACTATGGAGGCCAGGTCATCTGGCGTAGCACCCCATCACTCTCCTTCTTGGTCAAATAGCTCTTATACAGCCTGGAGGTGTATTTGGGGTCAATGTCCTGTTGAAAAATAAATGATGGTCCAACTAAATGCAAACCGGATGGAATAGCATGCCACTGCAAGATGCTGTGGTAGCCATGCTCGTTCAGTATGAATAAATCCCCAACAGTGTCACTAGGAAAGCACCCCCACACCATCACACCTCCTCCTCCATGCTTCACGGTGGGAACCAGGCAAGTAGAGTCCATCCGTTCACCTTTCCTGCGTCGCACAAAGACACATTGGTTGGAACCAAAGATCTTAAATTTGGACTCATCAGACCAAAGCACAGATTTCCACTGGTCTAAGGTCCATTCCTTGTGTTCTTTAGCCCAAACAAGTCTCTTCTGCTTGTTGCCTGTCCTTAGCAGTGGTTTCCTACCAGCTATTTTACCATGAAGGCCTGCTGCACAAAGTCTCCTCTTAACAGTTGTTGCAGAGATGTGTCTGCTGCTAGAACTCTGTGTGGCATTGACCTGGCCTCTAATCTGAGCTGCTGTTAACCTGCAATTTCTAAGGCTGGTGACTCGGATAAACTTATCCTCAGAAGCAGAGGTGACTCTTGGTCTTCCTTTCCTGGGGCGGTCCTCATGTGGGCCAGTTTCTTTGAAGCGCTTGATGGTTTTTTCAACTGCACTTGGGGACACTTTCAAAGTTTGCCCAATTTTTTGCACTGACTGACCTTAATTTCTTAAGGTAATGATGGCCACTCGCTTTTCTTTACTTAGCTGCTTTTTTCTTGCCATAATACAAATTCTAACAGTCTATTCAGTAGGACTATCAGCTGTGTTTACACCAGACTTCTGTACAACACAACTGATGGTCCCAACCCCATTTATAAGGCAAGAAATCCCACTTATTAAACCTGACAGGGCACACCTGTGAAGTGAAAACCATTTTCGGTGACTACCTCTTGAAGCTCATCAAGAGAATGCCAAGAGTGTGCAAAGCAGTCATCAAAGCAAAAGGTGGCTACTTTGAAGAACCTAGAATATAAGACATATTTTCAGTTGTTTCACACTTTTTTGTAAAGTATATAATTCCACATGTGTTAATTCATAGTTTTGATGCCTTCAGTGTGAATGTAAAATTTTCATAGTCATGAAAATACAGAAAAATCTTTAAATGAGAAGGTGTGTCCAAACTTTTGGTTTGTACTGTATATGCACAGAAATTACAGTGGGGAAAAAAAGTATTTAATCAGCCACCAATTGTGCAAGTTCTCCCACTTAAAAATATGAGAGAAACCTGTAATTGACATCATAGGTAGACCTCAACTATGAGAGACAAAATGAGAAAACAAATCCTGAAAATCACATTGTCTGATTTGGAAAGAATTTTTTTTCAAATTTTGGTGGAAAATAAGTATTTGGTCAATTACAAACAAGCAAGATTTCTGGCTCTCACAGTCCTGTAACTTCTTCTTTAAGAGGCTCTTCTATCCTCCACTCATTACTAGTGTTGAGCATTCCGATACTGAAATATCGGGTATCGGCCGATATTCGCGGTATCGGAATTCCGATACTTAATTCCGATACTTTTGCAATATCGTATACTGGAATCGGAAGTTCCCATAATGCAATAAGCCAGTTTCATTTTATTCAGCCAATGAGGATCCTAAGAAGTGTGGGCACATCCTGTTAGGCATGTAGGCATCTTAACTAATGGCATGGCTGTGATTGGCTGCTGAAATGATGTCATGATGCACTATAAAAGCCGCCGCCACCATTTTCAGCTCACTCTGCTGTGAATTCAGTTAGGGATAGGACGCTGTTGTTCTGAGGGACAGTTTTAGCTACCTATTTGGTCTATTCTGCTTTACCCAAGCTACTTTATAAATCGCTGTGCTTTGCAGCGCTAGTGCACAGTTCTCTGTGCTGTTCACTGCTTTCTGCAAGGTCTGTGTGTGTGAGTGCAGCTCACCCTGTAGTGTGTGCTTCAACCACGTCTGGTTGTAGTGCACTCAGTGTGTGTCACTGCCTCATACATTGTCCTTTTTTGCCAATTCATAATTTTTCCTGATATCTCCTATTAGTGTGGTGGTTCCATCCGTATTCAGCTAAATTGGTTCCAAACACACTATATAGGAGTAGATAGAGAAATTTTTTTTGTCTTGCAGCGCTAGTGCACAGTGCTCTGCATCTACACTATTCACCACTGTCTGCAAGGTCTGTGTGTGTGAGTGCAGCTCACCCTGTAGTGTGTGCTTCAGCCACGTCTGGTTGTAGTGCGCTCAGTGTGTGTCACTGCCTCATACATTGTCCTTTTTTGCCAATTCATAATTTATCCTGATTTCTCCTATTAGTGTGGTGGTTCCATCCGTATTCAGCTACATTGGTTCCAAACACACTATATAGGAGTAGTTAGAGGAGCCTTTCTGCAGCATTGTGCCCTGCAGCCCCAGCCAGATTAATATTAGCCTATTTTTTGTAGCCTCATCTATTGCATTGTAGGTTACCTTCCTACATTGTAATAGCTACAAAAAGTTTGTGATACTATCGGTATTACATCTTTGGGCACATCCAGTGTCTTTTTGTGACAAAAAAAAACCTAAATAAAGTTCACCAAACACTCCACTTTACAGTTGTGTAGGCCACATTAGCTCATATTAAAGTCTAGTCCTCACTTTATAAAATTAGTGTTTCTTATACCTGTTAGCAGCTGTTCAGGAATAAGCACACTAAGCCTTTAGTACTTTTCTGCCTATCTTTATCAGTCTACCAAGATGAAGAAGGCAGGGAGTAAGGCATGTGGTTGTGGTCGTGGGCGTGGGCGTGGAGTTTCTGCAGGGAGAGGACGTGAGGATTCTGTGCCTGCAGGGAGAGGACGTGGGGATTCTGTGCCTGCTGCGGGCACCAGTGACTCAGCATCCCCCAGTTTTACCAGGGAACAGTCCATTATGCGCAGCTTTGTAGGAGCTAGCCATACCCCAAAGCTGCGGGAGGACCAAATTGAAGCCGTTGTCGGATGGATGGCAGCTAACGCATCGACTTCAATTAGTTCCAGATCCTCTCAGGTCCTGAGCACTGAAGAGCACCCATCTGTCTCTTCACCACCTGCCAAATTGCCCAGGCAGTCAGAGAGCCCTGGACAGGAGCCATCTCTACTTCTGTTCTCTGAATCTCTTGGCTTGGAAAGAGGGGGCCAGCCAAGCAGAATTCGAGAATTTGAAGAAGAGGTAGTATGCAGTGATGCGCAACGGTTTTGTCTCTCTGAATCTGAAGAGGCGGGTGGGCCAGTGCCTATGGTCAGCAGCACACCTCAGTACGCATCTGATGATGAGACTCAGGTGCCACTTTCTGGTGCGTACTGTGCTGTCGAGACTACCCAGGAAGCAGTTGTTTGAAGAGGGTGGTGTAGATGATGAGGTCCTTGACCCATCATGGTGTGAGGGACAGGAAGGTGGTGGGAGCAGCTCTGAGGAAGAGATTCTCCAAACAGCCCAAAAAGGAGGGAGAGGGAGGGGGCAGACTTGGTTGCCTGTAGCCTCCACTTCGGCACCCATTAGGAGCATGGCTCTTCCAAAATCCAAAGCGGGCGCTCCCAAGACTTGCAGTGCCTGGTCCTTTTTTGACACAGTTGCAGATGACATTTGCTTTGTCAAATGCAAGCTGTGTAATCAGAAGGTGAAAAGATGGAAAAGTGTCAGCAACCTCAATACCACAAATATGTGGAAACATGTGCGGACCAAGCACGTGGTGGAGTTATAAAAACACACCGAAGACCTAGGCCAACCTACAGCACCACCTACCACCTCTTCAGCTCATGTTGTAGCCTCTTCCTCCAGCTCACACACAGCTGGTTCGGCTTCCTCACAGGATCGCCATGGAAGAATCTTTGGCACTGTTGTACAGAGACACAGTGTTATTCCACCCACAGCACCACTTTCCCAGTCATCCTCACACTCCCAGGCCAGTCTACAGCCATCGTTAGCACAGGCATGGGAGAAAAGGCGCCCATACTCAGCAAACCACCCCCAAGCACAGGCTCTGAATGCTGACATTGCTAAACTACTGGCCCTTCAAATGCTATCATTCAGGCTGGTGGAGACTGACACCTTCCGTAACTTTATGGCATTGGCAGTCCCACAATACAACGTGCCCAGCCGCTTTTATTTCAGCAGGCAAGCCGTCCCTGCCCTGCAACATCATGTGGAGGGAAAAATTAAACATGCGCTACAAAACGCCGTCAGTAGGACCTGACCACCGATGCGTGGACCAGTAAGCATGGACAGGGACGATACCTTTCCCTCACTGCCAATTGGGTAAATGTTGTGGAGCCGGGTACAGATCTTGAGAGTGGCGCTGTACGTGTTCTGCCAACTCCAAGGATTGCAGGAATCCAGTCTGTACACATTGACTCCTCCTCATACTCCAGTTCCTCTGAATCAGCGCTGCAGGAGCCATCACAGTCTACCTCCACATCGACCCGTGAACGGTTACCTGTTATAATGACCGATATGAGCACAGCCGTGGCCAAACGTCAACAGGCCGTATTAAAATTAATTTCTTTGGGGAATCGAAGCCACACAGCGCAGGAGCTCTGGGATGCCATCAAGCAGCAGAGCGACATGTGGTTTGTGCCAGCGAATCTCCAGCCAGGCATGGTAGTGTGTGACAATGGCCGAAATCTGGTGGCAGCTCTGGGCCTAGGCAACCTCACGCACATCCCATGTCAGGCACATGTGCTGAACTTGGTCGTGCAGAGTTTTTTGAGGGACTATCCGGATCTTGATGCACTGCTTCACAAGGTCCGCATAGAGTGCGCTCACTTGCGGTGTTTCAGCAACGCAAGATCACGCATTGCAGCTTTGCAGCGCCGATTACATCTTCCGGAACATCGCATCATATGTGACCTACCCACCAGGTGGAATTCAACGTTACATATGTTGGAGAAGTTGTGTGAGCAGCAGGCAGCAGTAATGGAGTACCAGCTGCAGCAGGCGCAAACAAGTCGCAGTGCTTGCCGTTCACACTTCACCACCACTGAGTGGGCCTCAATGAAGGACATTTGCCACATTTTGTGTGCCTTCGATTATTCCACACGGATGGCGAGTGCAGATGATGCACTAGTCAGCATGACTATCCCCCTTATCTGCCTGCCTGAAAAAACACTGCAAGCACTAAGGGACAAGGTTTTGGAAGAGGTGGAGGATGAGGAGTCACAAATGCCATCTGCTTCTCTACAGTCTGCGCAACGTGGTTCCTCACAAAGGCCTAGGCAGGGGACACTTTGTGAGGAGGATGAGGAGGAGTCAATGGATGAGGAAGACTTCTGTCCAGAGGAGGGAGGTACACAATGCTCTAGTAGTCAGTATCTAGAGCGAGGGTGGGGTGATGCAGAGCAGGCAGAGATCACGCCTCAAGCAGGGGACAGTGTTTCTTGGCCAGTTGGCAGTCTGCAGCACATGGTTGATTTCATGCTGCAATGCCTGAGAAATGACCGCCGCATCGCCCACATTCTCAACACGGCTGATCCTCGCTACCGGGACAACTTACAAAGCCTCATAACACCATTGAACCGGGAGCGTAAAATGCGGGAGTACCAAGACGCACTGGTGCATTCCATCATGTTCTCCCTTCCAACCGAGAGCAGTGCTGCTAGTGCTTTACAAAGCAGCTCAGTGCGGCGAGGCAGTGGAGGAAGCTCTGCACAAAAAGGGAGCAGAAGCAGCGCCTCAGCACAAGGCAAGACCAGTATGGCCCAAATGTGGCAAAGTTTTGTGTCCCCGCTGCCACAAATGTCTACACCATCACAGACGGCTCCAGTCAGCAGGAAGCAACGTTTCCGTCAGATGGTGACAGACTACATGTCTTGCCCTCTTAGTGTACTCCCAGACGGCTCTTCTCCCTTCAAGTTTTGGGTCTGTAAGCTGGATACATGGCCAGAGCTTAGTCAGTATGCATTGGAGGTGCTAGCTTGCCCTGCTGCTAGTGTATTATCGGAACGCGTCTTTAGTGCCGCAGGTGGTGTACTAACAGACCGTCGCATGCGACTGTCCTTCGATAATGTTGACCGGCTTACTTTTCTCAAAATGAACAAGGCCTGGATCTCTCATGAATTTGCCAGTCCTCTTCCAGAATAAATAATTGGTTGGCAACAGTATCCAGGTCTCCTGTTGTGTTCATGTTTCTACCACCTGAACTGTAATCCCTGAGCTCCAACACCGCCAGTTAGCGCTCAGAAGTGCCGTCTGCACAGTCAACACTTGCCGCCATGTTATTGGGGTTCAGTAACGTCAGCTGTTCCCCTGCTGTGCGGACGGCAATTTCTCCTGCTCTGTCCACATTCTCACCACTACAGATTTTAAAGTTGCTCCAATTACACCTCTGGCTCCTCTGTTTTCAGTATTATCCCTGAGCTCCAACACCGCCAGTTGACGCTCGGAAGTGCCGTCTGCACAGTCAACACTTGCTGCCGTGTTATTGGGGTTCAGTAACGTCAGCTGTTTGCCTGCTGTGCGGATGGCAATTTCCCCTGCTCTGTCCACATTCTCACCACTACAGATTTTAAAGTTGCTCCAATTACACCTCTGGCTCCTCTGTTTTCAGTATTATCCCTGAGCTCCAACACCGCCAGTTGGCGCTCGGAAGTGCCGTCTGCACAGTCAACATTTGCTGCCGTGTTATTGGGGTTCAGTAGCGTCAGCTGTTCCCCTGCTGTGCGGACTTCAATTTCTCCTGCTCTGTCCACCTTCTCACCACTACAGATTTTGAACTTGCTCCAATTACACCTCTGGCTCCTCTGTTTTTAGTATTTACCCTGGGTTCCAGCACCGCCAGCTGTTTCCTAGCAGTGTCTTTGGCATGGGTACTCCCTCCTGCCCAGCCTGGTTCCAGCACGCCAGCTGTTTCCGGGTAGTGTCAACGTCACTTTGCCTCCAATGCGTTGTCCTGTCGTGTTGCGGTCGGGTTAGCCGACTCTATGGTGCCTGCAGTTTAGGTGACTCCTATGTGGGCTGCGGGATCTGGCAATGAAGGCTGGTTCCATAGTGCCAATAGGACAAGCACCCCCTGTAGGACTGTGGGTTTTGGTAACTGCGGCCGGCTCGCGGCCTTGAAACTTTTTTTTACATGGGTACCTTCTGCTACCCATCCAGGTTCCAGTACCGTCAGCTGGCTCTCGGCAGTGCCTTTGGATTAGGTGCCTCCTTCTCGGTATCCAAGTTCCACCAACGTCTGCTGGTCCTTGGTAGTGCTTTCTGGCACAGGTACCTCCTGCTTAGCAACCGAGTTCCAGTACCGTCAGCTGGTCTTCGGTAGTTCCACTGACTCTTGTACCTTCTGCTACCCATCCGGGTTCCAGTACCATCAGCTGGTTCTCGGTAGTTCCATTTGCTCTTGTACCTTCTACTACCCATCCGGGTTCCAGTACCGTCAGCTGGTTCTCGGCAGTGCCTTTGGATTAGGTGCCTCCTTCTCGGTATCCAAGTTCCACCAACGTCTGCTGGTCCTTGGTAGTGCTTTCTGGCACAGGTATCTCCTGCTTAGTAACCGAGTTCCAGTACCGTCAGCTGGTCTTCGGTAGTTCCATTGGCTCTTGTACCTTCTGCTACCCATCCGGGTTCCAGTACCGTCAGCTGGTTCTCGGCAGTGTCTTTGGCACGGGTACTCCCTCCTGCCCAGCCTGGTTCCAGCACGCCAACTGTTTCCAGGTAGTGTCAACGTCACTTTGCCTCCAATGCGTTGTCCTGTCGTGTTGCGGTCGGGTTAGCCGACTCTATGGTGCCTGCAGTTTAGGTGACTCCTATGTGGGCTGCGGGATCTGGCAATGAAGGCTGGTTCCATAGTGCTAATAGGACAAGCAACCCCTATAGGACTGTGGGTTTGGGTAACTGCGGCCGGCTCGCGGCCTTGAAACTTTTTTTTACATGGGTACCTTCTGCTACCCATCCGGGTTCCAGTACCGTCAGCTGGTTCTCGGCAGTGCCTTTGGATTAGGTGCCTCCTTCTCGGTATCCAAGTTCCACCAACGTCTGCTGGTCCTTGGTAGTGCTTTCTGGCACAGGTACCTCCTGCTTAGTAACCGAGTTCCAGAACCGTCAGCTGGTCTTCGGTAGTTCCATTGGCTCTTGTACCTTCTGCTACCCATCCGGGTTCCAGTACTGTCAGCTGGTTCTCGGTAGTTCCATTTGCTCTTGTACCTTCTACTACCCATCCGGGTTCCAGTACCGTCAGCTGGTTCTCGGCAGTGTCTTTGAATTAGGTGCCTCCTTCTCGGTATCCAAGTTCCACCAACGTCTGCTGGTCCTTGGTAGTGCTTTCTGGCACAGGTACCTCCTGCTTAGTAACCGAGTTCCAGTACCGTCAGCTGGTCTTCGGTAGTTCCATAAGCTCTTGTACCTTCTGCTACCCATCCGGGTTCCAGTACCGTCAGCTGGTTCTCGGTAGTTCCTCAGCCTTCTTGTACCTTCTGCTACATTTCCAAGTTCAAGCATTTGGAAATGGTTCTTGGTAATCACTCTGGATCTCCCTGACGAGGACCCTGAAGACGAGGACCCTGAAGACCAACCCGAAGAAGACGAGGACCCCGAAGATGACAACTCTGAAGACGAGGACCCTGAAGACCACCCTGAAGAAGACGAGGACCCTGAAGACCACCCCGAAGAAGACGAGGACCCCGAAGACGAGGACCCCGAAGACGACGACCCTGAAGACGAGGACCCCGAAGACGACGACCCTGAAGACCACCCCGAAGAAGACGAAGAAGATGACCCTGAAGAAGTTGACCAAGAGGACAAAGAAGCGAAGACAACCACCAAGATACAGAAGAACAAGAGACAGAAAACCACGAAGCAGAAGTACAAGAAGCTGCAGAACAAAAAGCGGAAGAACATTAAGCGTAAGACTAAAAATCAGATCAAAAGATAATATCTAAATTATAAGCAGAAGATGACTAAGCAGTGTATGGGGGTGAGTCCGTTCTTCCTCGTGGTGCCCCTGGAAAGACCTGCTGCTGCAGACCAAACTGAACGCGGACAAATCCTGTTGTAAATCTTTTGTGACGGGCAGAACGAAAGGTGTAATGTTCAAACTTTTATAGATAGCAACTACAGGAATGCCTGTCACAAATAAGAATATGATGAAGAAGAAGAATATGAAGAAGATGAAGAAGTAGAATATGAAGAAGAATAATAGTTGAATAAGAAGAATATGAAGAATGTAAAAAAAAAGAATAATACGAAGAAGGTGAAAAAGAAGAAGATGAAGAAGGTGAAGAAGTTGATGAAAAAGATGCTGATGCTGAGGATGATGAAGGAGAAAGTATGGGAGAAGTAAAAAAGAAGGTGAAGAGCATGGAAGTAGGGAAACATAAATATCTGACAAAATCTAAAAATACTTAACATAGTCAATATTTCCGTAACTCAGAACGTCTTAAAAAAAATATTAATTCCTGCTATTCCATTTGATTGGGCTAAACCTCTATGCCTTTATTGTCTCCCCCACCTCCCCCAATACATTCTACATTATTCTTAGTTGTTTTCCTTCATGTAGAATTAACCTACAAGGAAAGAAAGGGTTTATTTTCATTCCGATATTTCTGTCCCATTGACTTGCATTGGTTTCTGGTATCGGAATCGGCGATATCCGATAATTTTTGGGTATCGGTCCGATCCAATCCGATCCGATATTTCCCGATATCGGAAGGTATCGCTCAGCACTACTCATTACCTGTTGTACTAGCACCTGTTTGAACTTGATATCAGTATAAAAGACACCTGTCCACAACCTCAAACAGTCACACTCCAAACTCCACTATGGTGAAGACCAAAGAGCTGTCAAAGCACACCAGAAACAAAATTGTAGCCCTGCACCAGGCTGGGAAGACTGAACGTGCAATAGAGCAGCAGTTTGGTGTGAAGAAATCAACTATGAGAGCAATAATTACAAAATGGAAGACATATAAGACCACTCACAATCTCCCTCGATCTGGGGCTCCACACAAGATCTCACCCTGTGGGGTCAAAATGATCTCAAGAACTGTGAGCAAAAATCCCAGAACAACACGGGGGACCTAGTGAATGACCTGCAGAGACCTGGGACCAACATTACACAGGCTACCATCCAAAACACACTACGCCACCAGGGACTCAGATCCTGCAGTGCCAGATGTGTCCCCCTGCTTAAGCCATTACATGTCCGGGACCATCTGAAGTTTGCTAGAGAGCATTTGGATGATCCAGAAGAGTATTGGGAGAATGTCATATGTTAAGATGAAACCAAAGTTTGCTAGAAACACAACTTGTCCTGTTTGGAGGAGAAAGAATGCTGAGTTGCATCCAAAGAACACCATACCTACTGTGAAGCATGGGGGTGGCAACATCATGCTTTGGGGCTGTTTCTCTGCCAAGGGACCAGGACGACTGATCCGTGTACATGAAAGAATGAATGGGCCATGTATCCTGAGATTTTGAGTGCAAACCTCCTTCCATCGGCAAGGACATTGAAGATGAAATGTGGGTGAGTCTTTCAGCATGACAATGATCTCAAGCACACCGCCAGGGTAACAAAGGAGTGGCTTCGTAAGAAGCATTTCAAGGTCCTGGAGTGGCCAAGCAAGTCTCCAGATCTAAACCCTATAGAAAATCTTTGGAGGGAATTGAAAGTCCATGTTGCCCAGTGACAGAATCCCAAAACATCATTGCTCTAGAGGAGATCTGCATGGAGGAATGGGCCATCATACCAGCAACAGTGTGTGCCAACCTTGTGAAGACTTACAAAAAACGTTTGACCTCTGTCATTGCCAACAAGCATATATAACAAAGTATTGAGATGAACTTTTGTAATTGACCAAATACTTATTTTCCACCAAAATTTGAAAAAAATTTCTTTCCAAATGAAACAATGTGATTTTCAGGATTTGTTTTCTCATTTTGTCTCTCATAGTTGAGGTCTACCTATGATGTCAATTACAGGTCTCTCTCATCTTTTTAAGTGGGAGAACTTGAACAATTGGTGGCTGACTAAATACTATTTTCCCCACTGTAATTTGCAAAGAGTATTGGAGCAAGCAGTATTTTTTAAAGCTAGCAGAATTGATCTGGTTCATTCAGTTGTTACATTCGACTATTAAAATATTTATAACAATTTTAAATTTGTTTTATCTTTACTTTAATTGTTTTAACGTATGCTCCCCCCATTAATAAAATTGCAATGTAACTTAAAATACTGCATTGCAGTATAGGTACACTGAGTTTCCACCTGGAAACGGGTGTACTCTGTGTTGGTAAATCACATAACATCTGAATAAAAAACATTAAGCTTTGTGGGTGTAATGTGAGAACACGTGAAAAACTTTACGGGGAATGAATACTTTTTCAAGGCACTGTACAGACATTTAATTAAAAAAAATACATGAGAGCGCTTCTTTAAATTGCCTATATGGCAGTAATGCAGTTAACCTTTCATTTAGTCAATATTTGTATACATAGTGTGCTGCTGCACTTTTTATATTCTTAGATGGTGATGTCCCAAGTGGAAGAATCACATAATGACTTTCATTTGCCTTAATATGTCAAAGACATTATCTTAATAAATATATCTATTGCTCTTTAGTGCTCATTTCTAATGGCATTTCCAATGTGCAATAATGTATAGTTTTATTATATTTCAACATACTTATAGTTTATTTTTGGAGAAAAAAGTGTGTTTTAGTTAATAAAAAATGATCTGTCAATATTGCCTGCATTAGGATGATCTGTACTATAACTAAGCTGACCCGAAGAGCAAAGACTTGATTATGAATCATCTAAGTTTTTCAAATACCACATTAAAAGGTGCATATTCCTCTCTGATGGCCAACTTGGCCACATTAATACAGTTTTCAAATTCTATTAAAGTGAATTATGCCAAAGTATTAGATATAAATTCTATATATTTTCCTATATAAAGTATAAATGTCATATTAATATTTATTGAGATAAAAACAGCATAAAACCTGAAATCACACATAATGCTCCTTGAAAGGTTATTTCAAATTATTTTAAGTATAAAATGATGTTCCTCTATATCATTGAATCACATCACTTATCCTACTGGTTTTCAGTGTGTGTATTATCAAAGGCTAGATAGAATCAATGGTGATGGATTGACTATGACCATTAAAATGCCATAACTTGCAATTCTCAATGGGCTGCTGTGACAACTAATGGCCAAATGAAGGGCCGCACCTTTGCAATGTCTGAGAGCCGTTTGGGTGCTGAAGGAACTAAACCCTAAAATGCTTTCTATCAGTGTTAACCTGATGGGGAGGGTGATTGTGAAAAAAAAGGGAATAGATGGAGCAGGCAAAAAGTGGGAGGGAGACAGTAAAGGCCAATGAGGATTTGGAGGAGGCTGAGACTAGCAAGGAAAGTAGGGATGTGATTAGGATTAATAAATGTGCTAATAGTATAAAAATGGAACATGCAAGAAGTCTTATAAACAAAATTTATGATTTGGAACTACAGAATACAATGTGGAACGTAGTGTATTTTTGTTGAATCCAACTTAAGATCTGTGCCCAATGATGACATTGGGGAGAACTAGTGTAAGTGGGGTAAACATGTCTGGAGCATATACAGTGCTCAGCATAAATGTGTACACACCAAAAGATTTGTCAGAAAATCTTTAGTTGCCTTTCAGAATCAACATTTTCTTGGGATATCATACTACCAAATACTCCCACAAATGAGAGTCATTGATTGCAAACATGATTTCTTATGTTGCACACCCAAAAAAAGTAATTTTCCTAACTAATTCAGGAACATGTTGCAAAAATGAGTACACTCCAATGACCGTCTTAGGAACAAAGCAAAAGTTTAGAAATTTTTACCTATTGTATCCCCTTTATTTCCTTATAGATAGTAAGTTTGTGAGCGGTGCCATCACTACTCCTTTAACTGAGTTAGGTATTACTTTGTATTATCTTTATTGTCTGTACATATTGTCTGTACATGTCCCCGCTTCATTGTAAAGTTCTGCGGAATATGTTGTCACTATATAAATAAAATTATTATAATCATTATTATTAGACTACAAACTTCTAATTTATTAGAATTTACCCACAGGTAAGGTGAATTCATTAAACAGGTGTCCAGCATATAGTTAACTATAAAACAAAGAAAACTACTTCCTATTTCATGCTCTCAGCAATGGCACCACATGAAAGAGAAATGTCACAAGATGTGAGAAAGAAAATAATATATTTATACAAGAAAGGATAAGGCTATAAGAACATTAGCAAAGCTTCACTTATCAGTAAGAATTCTGTAGCAAATGTGTTGCAAAAATTTAACAAAGATGGTATTACAACCATCTTACAGAGACGTCCATGCCGACTACAAAAGTTAATGCCTAAACAGGAGTGTCTTCTGATGAGAAGGGTTGGAGAAAATTTACTTAACAGTTAACTGCAGTTAGCTAAAGAAGTAGAAGGTCAAACTGGGGTGAGTATGTCCCATGACACAATACAGCGTAACAGCAGAGGAATGGCTTGCATGGATGTCCTTATTAATGAAGGAAGTCTAGCCTAAAAACCATGCACATAAAGCCTGACTACAATTTGCCGGGGTTTATGCTGAAAAATATGAAGACCACTGGAACTATATACTCTGGAGTTATGAAACCAAGATAAATGTTTTCAGAACTAATGGCTTCAAAACTGTATGGTGTTACAAAGGTGAGAAGAAGAAAAAAATGCAAGGTGCCTATAGTGAAAGATGATGGGGTCAGTGTCCTTATGTGAGACCTGCATGAGTGTAGCTGGTGTCTGGGAGCTACATTTCATTGATAGTATCATGAGTTCATAGATGTACTGTTCTATATTGAAAGAGAGGATGCTACCATCACTACATTTAAGTACACTGTTGCATTTCTGAAGAGCAGGGTGAAAGTGATTCAGTGGCTAAGTATATCTCCTGAGGTAAACGCACTCGAACACATTGGGGAATTCTGTAGAGACAAGTTGAGCATCACTCACCATTCAGCATCCAGGCTCTAAAAGAGATTGTTCATGAAGAATGGAAAAAGATCGATGTTGTAATATGTTGTCAAGTTGTTCATTCCATACCTAGAAGACTTGATGCTATCCTTAAAAATAATGTGGGTAACAACAAATTCTAGATATACAGTATTTTTTTTTGATGTTGTGTGTATTCAATTCTGCAACAACTATTTTGAGTAAAACTGAAGATTTTCTAATGAAAATGAAATTATTAGTGTTGAGCGAGCACTAAAATGCTCAGGTGCTCGAAGCTCGGGCTGAGCTCACCGTGATACTTGGGTGCTCGACCCGAGCAACGAGCCCAATGTTAGTCTATGAGAGACCCGGGCATTTTTGCGGTGGCACCCCCGGCAGTCTGTAGAAAGCCTAAAAAGTGCCCAAAACAATAGTGACAGTGCTCAAATGACACGGGGACAGCATGGGGATCACCCCAGGAAGCATTTCTGACCCCCAGGTCACTGCTGTCAACAACGTGGTCAGAGGTATTAAGCCACTTTTACGGACTCACAATAAAACGTTCAAAAACAAAACTGAAAGTGCTTTCATGTGAAATATGTTAAGGAAGTTCCTTTCCAGGGTAAAGACATGTGTATAAGGTAAAATAAATAACCCCCAAAAAAATTACTCCTCCACACCTTGGGTTATGTTCACAAGTAGCATTTTTTATCCGTTTTTGCACTTTTGTATTGCTTTCAACCCTGACAAATGCATTCACCGGGAAATGTCATTTTAACATTTTACAACCTTATCTGGCCATGTGCTGCATGACACATGCATACAGTGCTGAAAAGACATGGGAACAGCATGGGGAAAACCCCTGGAAGCATCTCTGACACCCAGGTCACTGCCTAAAAGTGTGCCCATCATAAGTGATCTTTGCCGCATCAGAAGATGCAGACTTGCAACTATCCCCGTGCAAGTCCTTGTCCCTGGTCAGTGTTCAATTGTACCTCCCCCATTCCTTGCAATGCAAGCACAAGTATGCAGCTTGCCACCCACCCACCCACCCCAGGCTGCAATACCATACTGCTTGCTTGCTTGCACTTGAAATTGGGCCTTTTAGGCATGTGGAGGTGGAATCTGGCCACCACGTCATGGCTGCGTCGGTGGCCTGGTATCCATACTCAGACCCCAGCCGCCCGGCGGCCGGGTGTCCACGCTTGGTCCCCAGCCCCCAGGGGGTGGCCGGGTATCCATACTCGGTCCCCAGATGCCCCTATTTGTCCCAGTAATCTTCCCCACACTTTTCTTAGCCTGGCCTGCTTTAGGGCAGCATTGGCCGAGCCCACCAGACAACCAGACTCCTCCGGTGGGCCCTGGCTTCTCCATCAGGGGAGTTGAGAGTGCCAAGGTGAGGAGCATGATGATGATGATAGAAGTTAGCATCTGCTTTGTTTTCTTGGAATGGAAGCATAAGTGTGCAGCCTGCCACCCACCCACACCCAGGCTGCAATACCATACTGCTAGCTTGCTTGCACTTGAATTGAGGCCTTTTAGGCTTGTGGAGGCAGACGCTGGCCACCAAGTAATGGCTGCGTCGGCGGCATGGAATCCATACTCAGTCCCCAGCCGCCCCACGGCCGGGTGTCCATAAACGGTCCCCAGCCGCCCCTTTTTGTTCCGATGCGCCTTATACACAAGCGCGCATACCAAAACATTACCTGTGCCCTCCCCAGTGCATTTAGTGGGAAGGACAGCCTAACCACAAACACGTGGACAAGTGAATGTGGCCAGGGATGGTCCATCTCACTGACGCCTTCACACTGGGTTAATATTGTGGAAGCCGGGACACAGTTGGACACTGGGATGCAACACGTCCTCCAGACATAGAGGATTGCGGGTCCTGGGTCAATCATGCTTCAACACAAAGTTCAGAAGGTAGACAGCAGCAGTGGTCGGCCTCCTACACAAAGAGTAAATTATTCATGATCATGAGGCCATCCTTAGCTCTCTGTTCCTTGGAATGCAAGCGCATGTATGTAGTAGCGGCTAGGCCTGAGGTGGTCAGCGTTTTGGCGCATATCCTATCTCCTCCGAGGATTGCTGGATGTTTTCCTGCTACTATCCCAGTTGTATGACTCCCGTTAAAACAAAGCTTCAGGTGATGAATGATGGATGAGGTGGTGGCAAAAGAGAAAGAGCAGGAGGAACAGGGACCATTCACATCAATATCAGGCCAGTCAACCACACATGTCTTGTAGGTTTTTTTCTGTACCAAAAGGAGTGGTTCGGCTACACAGTTATAGGGCATACTGTGAGTGCAATGCCTACCAAAAATTTTGAAGCACTCTAATGCCCCTTGGAAGTGACATGGAGCTCAGAGGTCCTCAACTAAACTGTTTTTTCCATTTATAGCAACTGGGTCTCCTTTACACTGTTGGCCTAAGCTGTGAATGGAAGGCTTTCCAAAAATTATGAGAAACTGCAATGCCCCTTGAAACAGACGTGGATTACAGCTAGAGATGAGCGTTGTTCTACTCGAACTGTTCGCCAATCTCAAATTCGAGCTGTTTTGGGCGGTGTTCGAGCCGTTCGGCGAACACGAACAATTTGATAAAAATTCGGCTGTTCGAGGTTATGTTCGATAACTGTTCGTGCACCAAAATCATAACTGGATTTTTTCTCAGTAATGATGAAAATTAATGTTAATACGCTGTTTGAGTGTACAGCGGGGTGGGGGGAGGGGCAGGGGATGGATCTCTGCAGGAACAATGAAGATCTCCATTTTTTTTTCTCTTTCCCGCATTTGCAGTGGGGAGGTGCAATCTGTCAGCCTATCAGCAGCGCACACACGGAGCGAAGTGCTTTTTTTCACACAAGCAAGGGCATGTGTCATTGGCAGTGTATGTCACATGTCCTTGCCCTATAAGACCAAGCCATTTTCCCCGTCGCCACCATTTTCTCACTGCTGCAGCTGCGTGTTAGACGGCACCGCTGTTGCTGTGTGCGCTATACCTTGTTAATTTCAAGCCAATTTTCGCACAAATCTACAGATAGCTTGGGAGTAGGGAATAGTTGTGATTGCAGTCCTTTTAAGGACTAGGTTACAGCATTTCCTATGACTTTTATCAGGGAGGTCTGTGCTCTTAAATAGATAGGATGTGGGAGTAAAGACTAATTGTAATTGGAGTCCTTTTCAGGACTAGGTTACATCAGTTCCTATCAGTTTTTGCCAGGCAGGTCTGTGCCAGTGCTGTGCAAGTTTTTTTCACAGCATTTGGCTGAATCTAGCAAAGCTAATCCTTTTTGGCCTATTGCAGAGTGTGTTAGTCAGTGGAGTAGCCTATCTTTGTTGCAAGATATACCACCTGTGTATAGAATACCAATTTTTTTACTGCACCTAGTGAAGTAAAATCTTTTGGGCATAGCATCATTCTATTAGTCCATCTATACTGACCTCCATCAGGTTGCAAATTAAAACTAATTTTTATCTGCATCTACAGTACCTCTGAAAAAATATTTGGGCTTCTAGCTGTGTGTGGGACTTGTTGTATTAGTCCATCTATACTGACCTCCATCAGGTTGCAAATTAAAAATAATTTTTTTATCTGCATCTACAGTACCTCTGAAAAAATATTTGGGCTTCTAGCTGTGTGTGGGACTTGTTGTATTAGTCCATCTATACTGACCTCCATCAGGTTGCAAACTGAATATATTTTTTTCTGCATCTACCTCTGAAAAAATATTTGGGCTTCTAGCTGTGTGTGGGACTTGTTGTATTAGTCCATCTATACTGACCTCCATCAGGTTGCAAACTGAATATATTTTTTTCTGCATCTACCTCTGAAAAAATATTGGGCTTCTAGCTGTGTGTGGGACTTGTTGTATTAGTCCATCTATACTGACCTCCATCAGGTTGCAAACTGAATATATTTTTTTCTGCATCTACCTCTGAAAAAATATTGGGCTTCTAGCTGTGTGTGGGTCTTGTTCTATTAATCCATCTATACTGACCTCCATCAGGTTGCAAACTGAATATAATTTTTTTCTGCATCTAGCTCTGAAAAAATATTTGGCCTTCTAGCAGTGTGTCGGACTTTCTCTATTAGTCCATCTATACTGACCTCCATCAGGTTGCAAACTGAATATATTTTTTTCTGCATCTACCTCTGAAAAAATATTGGGCTTCTAGCTGTGTGTGGGTCTTGTTCTATTAATCCATCTATACTGACCTTCATCAGGTTGCAAACTGAATATAATTTTTTTCTGCATCTAGCTCTGAAAAAATATTTGGCCTTCTAGCAGTGTGTCGGACTTTCTCTATTAGTCCATCTATACTGACCTCCATCAGGTTGCAAATTAAAACTAATTTTTATCTGCATCTACAGTACCTCTGAAAAAATATTTGGGCTTCTAGCTGTGTGTGGGACTTGTTGTATTAGTCCATCTATACTGACCTCCATCAGGTTGCAAATTAAAAATAATTTTTATCTGCATCTACAGTACCTCTGAAAAAATATTTGGGCTTCTAGCTGTGTGTGGGACTTGTTGTATTAGTCCATCTATACTGACCTCCATCAGGTTGCAAACTGAATATATTTTTTTCTGCATCTACCTCTGAAAAAATATTTGGGCTTCTAGCTGTGTGTGGGACTTGTTGTATTAGTCCATCTATACTGACCTCCATCAGGTTGCAAACTGAATATATTTTTTTCTGCATCTACCTCTGAAAAAATATTGGGCTTCTAGCTGTGTGTGGGACTTGTTGTATTAGTCCATCTATACTGACCTCCATCAGGTTGCAAACTGAATATATTTTTTTCTGCATCTACCTCTGAAAAAATATTGGGCTTCTAGCTGTGTGTGGGTCTTGTTCTATTAATCCATCTATACTGACCTCCATCAGGTTGCAAACTGAATATAATTTTTTTCTGCATCTAGCTCTGAAAAAATATTTGGCCTTCTAGCAGTGTGTCGGACTTTCTGTATTAGTCCATCTATACTGACCTCCATCAGGTTTCAAATTAAAACTAATTTTTATCTGCATCTACAGTACCTCTGAAAAAATATTTGGGCTTCTATCTGTGTGTGGGACTTGTTGTATTAGTCCATCTATACTGACCTCCATCAGGTTGCAAATTAAAAATAATTTTTATCTGCATCTACAGTACCTCTGAAAAAATATTGGGCTTCTAGCTGTGTGTGGGACTTGTTGTATTAGTCCATCTATACTGACCTCCATCAGGTTGCAAACTGAATATATTTTTTTCTGCATCTACCTCTGAAAAAATATTTGGGCTTCTAGCTGTGTGTGGGACTTGTTGTATTAGGCCATCTATACTGACCTCCATCAGGTTGCAAACTGAATATATTTTTTTCTGCATCTACCTCTGAAAAAATATTGGGCTTCTAGCTGTGTGTGGGACTTGTGTATTAGTCCATCTATACTGACCTCCATCAGGTTGCAAACTGAATATATTTTTTTCTGCATCTACCTCTGAAAAAATATTGGGCTTCTAGCTGTGTGTGGGTCTTGTTCTATTAATCCATCTATACTGACCTCCATCAGGTTGCAAACTGAATATAATTTTTTTCTGCATCTAGCTCTGAAAAAATATTTGGCCTTCTAGCAGTGTGTCGGACTTTCTCTATTAGTCCATCTATACTGACCTCCACCAGGTTGCAAATTAAAACTAATTTTTATCTGCATCTACAGTACCTCTGAAAAAATATTTGGGCTTCTAGCTGTGTGTGGGACTTGTTGTATTAGTCCATCTATACTGACCTCCATCAGATTGCAAACTGAATATATTTATTTCTGCATCTACCTCTGAAAAAATATTGGGCTTCTAGCTGTGTGTGGGAATTGTTGTATTAGTCCATCTATACTGACCTCCATCAGGTTGCAAATTAAAAATAATTTTTATCTGCATCTACAGTACCTCTGAAAAAATATTTGGGCTTCTAGCTGTGTGTGGGACTTGTTGTATTAGTCCATCTATACTGACCTCCATCAGGTTGCAAACTGAATATATTTTTTTCTGCATCTACCTCTGAAAAAATATTTGGGCTTCTAGCTGTGTGTGGGACTTGTTTTATTAGTCCATCTATACTGACCTCCATCAGGTTGCAAACTGAATATATTTTTTTCTGCATCTACCTCTGAAAAAATATTTGGCTTCTAGCTGTGTGTGGGACTTGTTGTATTAGTCCATATATACTGACCTCCATCAGGTTGCAAACTGAATATATTTTTTTCTGCATCTACCTCTGAAAAAATATTGGGCTTCTAGCTGTGTGTGGGACTTGTTGTAATAGTCCATCTATACTGACCTCCATCAGGTTGCAAACTGAATATATTTTTTTCTGCATCTACCTCTGAAAAAATATTGGGCTTCTAGCTGTGTGTGGGACTTGTTGTATTAGTCCATCTATACTGACCTCCATCAGGTTGCAAACTGAATATATTTTTTTCTGCATCTACCTCTGAAAAAATATTGGGCTTCTAGCTGTGTGTGGGACTTGTTGTATTAGTCCATCTATACTGACCTCCATCAGGTTGCAAACTGAATATATTTTTTTCTGCATCTACCTCTGAAAAAATATTGGGCTTCTAGCTGTGTGTGGGTCTTGTTCTATTAATCCATCTATACTGACCTCCATCAGGTTGCAAACTGAATATAATTTTTTTCTGCATCTAGCTCTGAAAAAATATTTGGCCTTCTAGCAGTGTGTCGGACTTTCTCTTTTAGTCCATATATACTGACCTCCATCAGGTTGCAAATTAAAACTAATTTTTATCTGCATCTACAGTACCTCTGAAAAAATATTTGGGCTTCTAGCTGTGTGTGGGACTTGTTGTATTAGTCCATCTATACTGACCTCCATCAGGTTGCAAACTGAATGTATTTTTTTCTGCATCTAACCCAGCCAATAGTTTTGGCCTAATACCACAGTTTGGCCACTCAGCTCTGCTCGGTTACCATCCATTGTTTTTTTGTGCAAACAACTCCAGAGTTGTGAATTAGTTAACCACCAAAATGAGTGGAAAAAGGCCTGCTGCTGGTGGAAAGGGGAATAGGCGTGTTGGGAAGGGGAAAAAAGGTTGTGTCCGTGGGGTAGGTGTTAAAGCAACAGTAACATCTGCAGAAGAAAGACCATCTTCCAGCCAAACTAAAATGTCTACTTCTTTTAGCGGACAATGTGATAAGATACCTTTCTTACGGCCACGCCAATCGCTACAAATTCCAGATGAGGCACAAAAACAGCAGGTGCTTCAACGGATATCAAGTGCTCCTTTAAGTGGGCTCTCCTCCACATCAACTTCAACATCACAAATACTCCAGTCCTCAAAGGTGTCACCCAAATCGCACTTGCTTCCTCACAGCTCCCAAATCTCCAGCTGCCCGTCTGAGTATGAGGTAGAACAGATGGTTGAGTCTGCAGAGCTGTTTACTCATACTATAGCCTGGGAATCAGAGGTCGACTCCAGCGCTTCTGTGAATCCAGACGAGGAAATGATCTGCACTGATGCCCAGAATCTTTATGAGTCGGATCCAGGACCAGACGCAGAAGGTTCTGACCATAATGTAGACCCTCATTCCCAAACTGTAACTCCTGTTGGTGGAGACAATGAGGAAGACGATGATAAGACTCAAATACCTGATTGGAGCGACAACTTTAGTTTTTTGTCAGGGCAGGAACAGGTTGGCTCTGAGGACGACGGGTGTGATAACACACAGGGTGATGATGATGAAGTTGGAGATCCCACTTACTGTCAACCCACAGTCAGCCAAGAGATGAGGTCAGCAGAGGAGGTGGAGGAAGATGCTAGTGACGACGAGGTCAGGTTGCGCCTTCCTGGACAGAGACGTAGTACTGGAAGCACGTCAACAACTGCATCCTCAAACACAACTCTGCCTCTCACCACAAGTCGTGGTGGCTCTTCAGGTCGCATGGGTGCTAAGCCTTGCATAGCCTGGGCATTTTTTCAGATCGATAAAGATGACCCAACTCGTGTTATCTGTAACATTTGTCAGCAAAAGCTAAGTAGAGGCCAAAAAATACATAGTTTGAGTACTTCATGCATGAACCGGCACATGGACATGAAGCATAAGTTGCAGTGGGAAGCTCAGTGTGCTACAATGCGGCCTAGCCGGCCGGGCCAACCACCGTCTGCCATATCTTGTGCATCCGCGGCCTATTCATCCTCTGTGACTGGGGGGACAGCAGTCACACCTGTTTTGGGGCGCAGACCTGCCACCTCTTTACCCGCAACAGCCAGCGTGATTGGCAGGTCATCATTTTCTTTGGAGGTGGTAACAGCAGCTGGTGTTGAGCGCTGTCCGACATCGATAGCACCACCTTTGGATCAAGGCAACCTAACATGTCCGCCTGCATCTTCCTCACAGACCGGCAGTTTGCCGGGGACACCCTTATCAACCCCGTCTAAGCACAATAGCCAGCCCTCGGTCCCTCAGATGTGGACAAGTAAAAGACCATTTCCTCCTAGCCATGAGAAAGCTAAGAGGTTGAATTTCACCATCTGCAAGCTCTTGGCTACAGAAATGCTACCTTTCCGCCTGGTGGACACAGAGGATTTTTGAGACCTTATGTCCGTCGCAGTGCCCCAGTACCAGATGCCCAGTCGGCACTACTTCTCAAAGAAAGGTGTGCCTGCGCTCCACCAGCATGTCGCACACAACATCACCGCTTCTTTGAGAAACTCTGTGTGTGACAGGGTGCATTTCACCACAGACACTTGGACGAGTAGGCATGGACAGGGGCGTTACATGTCGCTGACTGGGCCCTGGGTAACTATGGTGACAGCAGGACAAGGGGCTGCTGTCCAAGTCTTGCCGTCCCCACGAGTTGTGCGTCAATCCTCTTTATGTCAAAGTTCCTCCACTGCTTCTGCCTCCTCAACCACCTCTCGGTCTTCCACCTGCACCCAAAGCCTGTCTGGTCATGCCACAAGCTTTCTAACTGCACAGTAGGGATCCTGCACACCTCCTTACTATGCTGGCAGTAGGGCTCAACGTCATCAGGCGGTTTTTACATTGAAATGTCTGGGAAATGTGAGTCACACAGCTGAGGAGTTGTGGTCAGCTCTGGAGAACCAATTTCATGAATGGTTGTCTCCACTGGACCTGAAACCAGGGAAGGCCGTGTGCGACAATGCTGCAAACCTGGGTGCGGCCCTTCGCCGGGGCAATGTCACACACGTGCCTTGTATGGCTCACGTGTTGAACCTGGTTGTCCAGCAATTTTTAGCCCACTATCCCAGACTATATGGCCTTCTGCAGAGGGCACGGTCGCTGTGTGCTCACTTCCGCCGTTCGCATCCCGCAGCTCAGCGACTTACATCTCTACAGAAGTCGTTGGGCCTGCCACTTCACCGGCTAAAATGCGAAGTGCCTACCCGGTGGAATTCAACTCTGCACATGTTGCAGCGACTGTGGCAGCACCAACAAGCCCTGGTGCAATACGTTCTGACGTATAGCCTGGGCCAACGAGATTCAGAGGTGGGGCAAATCACGCTGGAGGAGTGGTCTCAGATCAGGGACCTATGCACCCTTCTGCACAGTTTTGAAATGGCGACGAAGATGTTTAGTGCTGACGATGCCATTATCAGCATGACTATTCCGGTGATTTACATGCTGGAGCACATGTTAAACAGAATTCGGAGTCAGGTGGTGGCACAAGAGGAGGTGGAGGAAGTAGAGGAGGAGGAGTTGTATGCGGAAGGTCTAACATCTGCAAGGTCCAGACGGTCAGCAGCACCAAGGCGGCAGGCATGTGAGGGTGGGGGAGATGGTTTTACCAGGGCGCATGGTAGCAGCCAAACTAGTGAGGAAGGTGCAGGAGCCCAGGAAGAAGTGGAGGACGAACTGATGGAAGACTCATCAGATGAGGGAGACCTTGATCACATTTCTGTTGTGCGAGGTTGGGGGGAGAGGACAGAGGAAGGAAGCATGATTGTTACCTCGCCACCAACACAACAGGGACTTGGTGCTCCTGGATGCGCAACACACATGAGTGCCTTCTTGCTGCACTACCTGCAACATGACCCTCGAATTGTGAGAATTAGAAATAATTCTGACTACTGGGTTGCCACACTGTTAGATCCCCGGTACAAAAGTAAATTTGCAGAAATTATTCCTGCCATAGAAAGCGATGCACGCATGCAGGAGTATCAGCAGAGACTGTTGCAGAATCTTACATGTGCTTTTCCACAAAATACCAGTGGTGCACGTAGTGAATCTCACAGTTCCAACTTGCCAACCGTGGGACCGTCAAGTGTTCAGCACTCAAACCGTAACAGAACCACAGTATCTGGTGGTAACATCAATTTTGCGGAATCATTTCACCACTTTTTTAGCCCATCCTTTGCAAGGCCACAGGAGACAAAAAGTCTGACACATAGTCAACGCCTAGAGACGATGGTACAGGAGTATCTCCAAGTAAACATTGAAGCCACGACTGTGTCACTGGACCCTTGCTCTTTTTGGGCTTCCAATCTGGATAAATGGCCGGAGCTAGCCACTTACGCCTTGGAGATCTTGTCATGCCCCGTAGCCAGCGTTCTGTCTGAACGTGTGTTCAGCGCTGCTGGTGGCGTGCTGACAGATAAGCGCACGGGGCTCTCCACTGATAATGTAGACAGACTCACGTTCATAAAGATGAACAAATCATGGATCCGAAACGACTTTTCTACCCCTGTGTCATCCTGGGGAGAGTAAAAGCTTCATGATTGTTTAAAATCACCCTACCAACCGTTTTAAGCTTTCAAATTACTAATCATGTTTATCTGTATCTTGACTGGAAAATAATTTGGGCTTTGTAGCAGTGTGCAGCACTGATCCTATTAGGCCATCTATAATAAGCTCCACCAGATTTAAAATTAAAAATAATTTTTAGCTGCATCAAGCCCGGAAAATAATTTTGGGGCTCCGAGATGCGCAAGACACATAAGTGCCTTCTTGCTGCACTACCTGCAGCATGACCCTCATATTGTCAGAATTCGAAGTAATCATGACTACTGGGTTGCCACACTCTTAGATCCCCCAAACTTTTCGATCAACCTTTTCATTTTAATAAAGACCAAAAAAATTGTCATTTTTGAAATTATAAGCATTAGCAGGTTGTTAGAAATTGAAATCAAACAGTTTTCAACTCAAAACTTTATTCTAGGTGATGTTACATTTTCACATAGGACCCCTTGTTCGAAAGGAGCTTCTGAAATCTCTTGTCCATTGAATTTGTCAGGTTTTGGATGGTTTCTGCTTCAATTGTTTTGCATGAGGACAGAATACCCTCCCAGAGCTGTTGCTTAGATGTGAACTGCCTCCCGCCATCATAGACACTCCTTTTAATGATGCTCCAAAGGTTCTGAATGGGGTAGAGGTCAGGGGAGCATGGGGGTCACACCATAAGTTTGTCCCCTTTTATGCCCATATCAGCCAGAGATGCAGATGTTTTATGTGCAGCATGAGATGGTGCATTATCATGCAGAAAAATGATCTTGCTGTGAAATACACGGTTCTTCTTCTTGAACCATGGCAGGAAGTGCTGTTTGAGAAAATCCACATACATTATGGAGTTCATCTTTAGCGCCTTCAGGGATCCTAAAGGGGCCGACAATCTCTCTCCCCATGATTCCAGCCCAAAACATTACTCCACCTCCTCCTTGTTGGCGCTGTAGCCGTGTTTGCGTGGGGTGTCCATCAACCAGCCATCCTCCACTCCATCCATCTGGACCATCGAGCGCTGCACGGCACTCATCCGTGAACAAAACAGTTTTGAAATCAGTCTTCATGTAATGTTTGGCCCACTGGAGCCGTTTCTGCTTGTGTGAAATGGATAGAGGAGGTCGACAGGATGGCGTATGCACAGCTGCAAACCTCTGAAGGACCCTGCATCTTGTTGTTCGGGGGACGTTGGAGGCACAAGCAGCTTCAAAAACTTGTCTGCTGCTATGACAAGGCTTTTTTGCCGCTGCTCTTTCAACCTGACGTAATTACCTGTAGGAAAGAGTCCTCAATTTGCCCTTATCAGCACGCACATGTGTGTACTGTGAATCAGCTACATAGTTCTGAATTGCCAAGACACTTCATCCTGATCATCGCACAATGTTGATTGTAGTCATGCCTTGACCTAAACACTCCACAATTTGTTGCTTCTCAGCAGCCGACACATCCTTTTTCTTTCCCATTTTGGCAGAAAATGTAGGCTGCTGAATAATGTGAGAGAGCCTACTTAAGTAGTCTTGCCTTTCATTGGACACACCTGCCAAACTAATTAGCACTGGTGTCTGCAATTGCTTACAGTGATATAAAGAGCCCTGACACACATCACCATCAATGAGTTTAACTGACAAACAAACAAATTCTTCCCTTATCACTCCTAAACACTTTTTGCATAATAATTTGGAACACAGTGTACATGTGCTTTTCCACAAAACACCAGTGGTTCACGTAGTGAATCTTACAGTTCTAACTTGCCAACCGTGGTCTGTATGGAGTTGTTCAATAAAGGGCCCAAAATTAAGATAACATAGATGTGAGAGGTCTCTATGAATAGGAATTCCTAAGTATTTGATACCCTGTGAGGGCCAGGCAAAGGGAAAGTTGGACTGGATGGAATCCTATATGGATTTGGGGAGGGAGACATCGAGGGCCTCAGACTTCGCTGCATTGATTTTAAAATTTGACCATGTAACAAAGTGATCTATTTCAGCCATAACAGCATGGATGGATATATGTGATTGAGTGATATATACTAGGACATCATCAGCAAATAGAGAGCACTTGTACTCGGTGCCTCCCACCTCAATCCACCTAATATTGGGGTTATGGCGAATTGATGAGAGCAGGTGCTCCGTCACTAGGATGTATAAGAGAGGGGACAGAGAACATCCCTGCCTTGTCCCATTGGTGATTGTGAAAGGTGATGAAAATGTTCTGACGCGCCCCCTGGGCCTTGGGACACCCGGAGCCGGACCCTTTTTGGTGGATGCTGGTGGTTGTAGTCTCCGTGGCGGCAACCCGGTTCCGTGGCTCAGGGCGGTCAAACCAGTGGCGGAACTATTTATGTGGTTTTGATGTTTAAATGTCCGACTACGCCACCCGTGGATTGCGGTCAGAGTGAACCGCCGCTCCAGGGCAGACCGCTGAGGCTGGTGTTGTGGGTGCAGCAGAGCGTAGCATAACTCCCCACGGGAGGAGTATAGCCTCAGGGCAGTGTATGCGGAGGATGGGGGTGATGGTGCAGGGCAGCAGCAGTAATGACACGGAGTCAGTGATGCAGTCCAGGGCCTTTACTCACAGTTCTTATTATCCAGACCACGTCTGCAGGTAACGGCTGCCCACGTCGTACTGTGCTCACCAGGTGAGGGGCTCAGACAACTCCCAGATAACTTTGGAGTGCTTCACAGGACCCCCTTTGTGTGTCCTTTGTCTGGCCTTTCTTACCAACCCTTCTGTCCGGCTGCCTCGGGCCTCCTCTTGGTAAACTCGGCGCCAGTTTCCCTGACCCTATGTGGTGCCTTCCTAGCGGGTGTAGCGAGGGGCTGCGCCACATAAAATGTCACAGCCTCCTGTTTCTAGCTGAGGGACGTTTCCTGCCTCCACTAGTTTCGGGGACCGGTCTCCCCCTTTGGCCTGACCCCTCCACGCAGGTGGATTCTGGCGTGCGGTGGCGACTCGCCCGTCCGCACCCCTGAGATCCCTTCGTTCCTCATTCCTGGAGCCTTCTCCGCTCCTCTTCCTTCCTTCTCCCTCTTCCAGGCCTGGGCCTCTGTTACTATGCCCGCCTCCGGAGCAGAGCTCATGCAGAGCCCCTGCCCCCTGCCACTTCTGCTCAGACTTCTCTGCACTGAACTAAGATGGTGCCCACCTTTTATACTCCCTTCTCAATGCACCCAGGAACTGCTTCCTCCCTGCTCCTGCACTACAGGGTTCCCCTTCCTCAGTGTTCCCTCCCCCCACTCCAGCCAGGGACAGGGACTGTCGTGCCCATCTCAGGGGCATATTGGTCGCCCTGCCCCACGGCAATGTGGTGTAATGCATGCAGGTGTCGGGTCCTGATCCACACTACATCCTTACCTGAGAGTGAGATATCACACCTCTGGGTGAGGTGCAATACCTCTGTAGCAACCGAGCCCTCAGGGTGCTACAGTTCCATTTATATTCAGCCTAGGTGACGTATTGCGATACAGGGCCGTGATTTTGGCTATAAAAGGGTCCCCTAGACCCCTACCCCAAGCTTTTTAAGAGAATCATATATGGCGTGCCAGGAGACTCTGTGGAATGCTTTCTCAGCATCCAACGAGAGTATCTAATTACAAATTTTTAACTGCATCTAGCCCAGGAAATACTTTGTGCCTAGTAGCAGGGTCTGCTAGTCAGCGGATTATCCCGGCTGTTTAGCAAGCTACACCACCTGTAGTTTGGACACTTCATTTTTTCAAAGGAAATGCTTCGGGACCACGGGATACTCAGTGAAGAGCATCAGGAGGCACCCCAAGGCATAGGGGCTGGGACTGGCAGTAGGATGCCTTGCGGTGGACAGCCGAGCTCGATCCTTATAAAAGCTTTTTAACTGCAGCAGCTTTAGTGGACGCTACTGGAGCTGGAATTACGCGGCTGCTGGCATGAGACTTGCCCTCCAATAGATCCTTGTAAATGGATTTAAAGTGTATTCATTCAAATTAGAGAGACAATTTAAATTAAAAAGCTTAGAGCTGCCTCCACCACAGGGGGGCTCGCTCGACCCACCAGCGGACAGGCACCAGTATTGGGAGAGGGGGGCTGGCCATCAGGGTTCACCGCGGCTCTGGCACAAACCCGGCGACACGGAGGTGACACGGGCAGGAGCGGACTGGCCGTGTCGGCTTCTCACTTTTTGGATTTTAGAAGGGCATGACATGCCTATATCTGTGTCTCCCCCTCCTTTTACTCCTCCACCTCTTTTATTTTCGCATGACTACATGTACTTGTCACTTTTCCATGTGTTAGTTATGTCTTCTGAGCAGTTTGTCAGCTTTTGGACACCTTTGAAGGTGTTTTCTATGTGTTTCTATGTGTTTTTGTTTGCCTGCCATTGGTTTTAACGGTGTTCGAAGGTGTTCGACGAACAGTTCGACGAACAGTTCGGCGAACACACGGGTGTTCGACGAACCGAACCGAACTCGAACACTACGGGGGTGGCTCAACACTAATTACAGCATACTAAAAACCTTCTACCCATTATTGGGGAGTGAGTCTCCCTTAGTGTTCACCTAAGCATTGAAAAGAAAAAGCTGACAAAATTAGGAGGAAATGCAATGACCGTTGGAAGAGTCGTGGAGGTTAGAGGTAATTAAAAACAACATTTCAATGCCCCTTGGAAGAGCTGTGGAGTTCAGAGTGGTTTAACAAAATGGTTTTAATGCCCCTTGGAAGAGTGGTGGATGTGGCAGTGGAATAAAAAGACAATATCAATGCCCCTTGGAAGAGTGGTGGAGGTCGCAGTGGAATAAAAAGACAATATCAATGCCCCTTGGAAGAGTGGTGGAGGTCGCAGTGGAATAAAAAGACAATATCAATGCCCCGTGGAAGAGATGTGGAGGTCACAGTAGCTTAACAAGACGGTTTTAATGCCCCTTGGAAGAGTGGTGGAGGTCGCAGTGGAATTGAAAGACAATATCAATGCCCCTTGAAAAAGTGGTGGAGGTCGCAGTGGAATAAAAAGACAATATCAATGCCCCTAGGAAGAGTGATGGAGGTCGCAGTGGAAAAAAAAGATAATATCAATGCCCCGTGGAAGAAACGTGGAGATCTCAGTAGCTTAAAAAGATGATTTTAATGCTCCTTGGAAGAGTTGTGGAGGTCGCAATGGAATAAAAAGACAATATCAATGCCCCTTGGAAGAGTGGTGGAGGTCGCAGTCAAATAAAGAGACAATATCAATGCCCCGAGTAAGAGTGGTGAAGGTCGCAGGGGAATAAAAAGACAATATCAATGCCCCGTGGAAGAGACGTGGAGGTCACAGTAGCTTAACAAGACGATTTTAATGCCCCTTGGAAGAGTGGTGGAGGTCGCAGTGGAATAAAAAGACAATATCAATGCCAGTTGGAAGAGTGGTGGAGGTCGCAGTGGAATAAAAAGACAATATCAATGCCCCTTGGAAGAGTGGTGGAGGTCGCAGTGGAATAAAAAGACAATATCAATGCCCCGTGGAAGAGACGTGGAGGTCACAGTAGCTTAACAAGATGGTTTTAATGCTCCTTGGAGGAGTGGTGGAGGTCGCAGTGGAATAAAAAGACAATATCAATGCACCTTGGAAGCGTGGTGGAGGTCACAGTAGAATAAAAAGACAATATCAATGCCCCATGGAAGAGACGTGGAGGTCACAGTAGCTTAACGAGATGGTTTTAATGCCCCTTGCAAGAGTGGTGGAGGTCGCAGTGGAATAAAAAGGCAATATCAATGCCCCTTGGAAGATTGGTGGAGGTCGCAGTGGAATAAAAAGACAATATCACAACCCCTTGGAAGAGTGGTATAGGTCGCATTGGAATAAAAAGGCAATATCAATTCCCCTTGAAACAGACGTGGATTACAGCGTACTAAAAACCTTCTACCCATTATTGGGGAGTGGGTCTCCCTTAGTGTTCGCCTATGCATTGAAAAGAAAAAGCTGACTAAAATTAGGAGGAAATGCAATGCTTGTTGGAAGAGTCGTGGAGGTTAGAGGTAATTTAAAACAACATTTCAAAGCCCCTTGGAATAGCTGTGGAGTTGAGAGTGGTTTAACAAGACGGTATTAATGCCCCGTGGAAGAGACGTGGAGGTCACAGTAGCTTAACAAGACGGTTTTAATGCACCTTGGAAGAGTGGTGGAGGTTGCAGTGGAATAAAAAGTCAATATCAGTGCCCCTTGGAAGAGTGGTGGAGGTCGCTGTGGAAAAAAAAGACAATATCAATGCCCCTTGGAAGAGTGGTGGAGGTCGCAGTGGAATAAAAAGACAATATCAATGCCCCGTGGAAGAGTGGTGGAGGTCACAGTAGCTAAACAAGATGGTTTTAATGCCCCTCGGAAGAGTGGTGGAGGTCGCAGTGGAATAGAAAGACAATATCAATGCCCCTTGGAAGAGTGGTGGAGGTCGCAGTGGAATAAAAAGACAATATCAATGCCCCGTGGAAGAGACGAGGAGGTCACAGTAGCTTAACAAGACGATTTTAATGCCCCTTGGAAGAGTGGTGGAGGACGCAGTGGAATAAAATGACAATATCAATGCCCCTTGTAAGAGTGGTGGAGGTTGCAGTGGAATAAAAAGACAATATCAATGCCCCGTGGAAGAGACGTGGAGGTCACAGTAGCTTAACAAGACGGTTTTAATGCCCCTTGTAAGAGTGGTGGAGGTCGCAGTGGAATAAAAAGACAATATCAATGCCCCTTGGAAGAGTGGTGGAGGTCGCAGTGGAATAAAAAGACAATATCAATGCCCCTTTGAAGAGTGGTGGAGGTCGCAGTGGAATAAAAAGACAATATCAATGCCCCTTGGAAGAGTGGTGAAGGTCGCAGTGGAATAAAAAGACAATATCAATGCTCCGTGGAAGAGACGTGGAGGTCACAGTAGCTTAACAAGACGATTTTAATGCCCGTAAAAGAGCCATGCAGTACAGCATATTAAAAACTTTATTTCCATTATTGGGGAGTGGGTCTCCCATAGTCTTTGCCTATGCCTTCCAAGCAAAAGCTGCCAAAAATTAGGACGGGGGAACTTGCAATGCCCCGTACAAGAGCCATGCAGTACAGCATATTAAAATCATTATTCCCATTATGGGGGAGTGGGTCTCACAAAGTCCTTGCCTATGCCTTCCAAGAAAAAGCTGCAAAAAATTAGGACTGAGGAACTTGCAATGCCCCGTACAAGAGCCATGCAGTACAGCATATTAAAAACATTATTCCCATTATTGGTCTCCCATAGTCTTTGCCTATGCCTTCCAAGCGAAAGCTGCCAAAAATTAGGACGGAGGAACTTGCAATGCTGACAACACGGACCACGGTCACCCTGGCAGTATAGTGGTGGTGGTGGCTGAGGATAAGGAAAAGAGCAAAAAACAGCCAAAATGAGGAAGCGTATACCCATGTGTGGGTGTGAAGCGGTGCATGGGAATACACCTCCTGAAACAGCACAGTGGATTTGACTTTATGTTACTCTGCTGTCATTTGGTGGTGATGAGAAGTCTGGCCCAATCCAGCCCTTGTTCATTTTGATAAGGGTCAGCTTGTCAGCATTGTCAGTTGACAGGCAAGTGCGCTTTTCAGTTATAATTCCCCCAGTGGCACTAAAAACACGCCCCGATAACACGCTAGCGGCAGGGCAGGCCAGGACCTCCAAGGCGTACAGAGCGAGTTCATTCATAGTGTCCAGCTTGGATACCCAATAATTAAAAGGCACAGAGGAATCACGGAGGATGCTGGTACGGTCGGCAAGGTACTCCCTCACCATCTTTAGAAACTTTCCACTCCTTGTGAGAGTACCCCGCGCCTCAGGGACTGTAAGCTGGGCGGGTCTCAGAAAACGGTCCCAGAATGTTGACAGTGTTCCCCTACCTCTGCTGGATTGGAGTTGCGTCTCTCTTGCCTGTACGCGACCTCTGCCGCTAGCGTGTTCAGATGGGAATTTTTTTAACAGTTCTGAAGCAAAGGCCTTCTGGTACTGCCCCATTTTTGTAGACCTCTCCACCTCAGGAATAAGAGAGTGAATGTTCTCCTTGTAGTGGGGGTCTAAAAGTGTCACCAACCAGTAATGACTGTCACCCAATATTTTGACAACGCGAGGGTCACGGTTAAGGCAGCGTAACATAAAGGCAGACATTACTGGTAACGGGCAAGACTTCCGTGTCCTCACCAAGATGATGACTGACCATGCTCTCCTCCTCCTCCTCCTCCAACCTGTCCTCAGGCCACCCACACTGAACCGACGGTAACATAGTAACATAGTTTTTAAGGTTGAAGGAAGACTAAGTCCATCTAGTTCAACCCATAGCCTAACAGGTTGATCCAGAGGAAGGCAAAAAAAAAACATGTGGCAAACACTAAGCTCCACATTGGGGAAAAAAATTCCTTCCCGACTCCATACGACAATCAGACTAGTTCCCTGGATCAGCGCCCTATCATGGAATCTAGATTTTATAACCTGTAATATTAATCTTTTCAAGAAAGGCATCCATGCCCTTCTTAAATTTTAACAGTAAATCACTGATTACAACATCATGCGGCAGAGAGTTCCATAGTCTCACTGCTCTTACAGTAAAGAATCCCCTGTCTGTGATTATGATTAAACCTTCTTTCCTCCAGACGTAGAAGATGCCCCCTTGTCCCCGTCTCAGGCCTCAGAGTAAAAAGATCAGTAGAAAGGTCTTTGTACTGTCCCCTCATATACTTGTACATAGTAATAAGATCACTCCTAAGCCTTCTTTTTTCCACAGTAAATAGCCTCAAGTGTAATAACCTGTCTTGGTATTGCAGACCCCCCAGTCCTCTAATAACCTTGGTCGCTCTTCTCTGCACCCGCTCTAGTTCAGCTATGTCTTTCTTATACACCGGAGACCAGAACTGTACACAGTATTCTAAGTGTGGTCGCACTAATGACTTGTATAGAGGTAAAATTATGTTCTCCTCATGAGCATCTATGCCTCTTTTAATGCATCCCATTATATTATTTGCCTTTGCAGCAGCTGCCTGACACTGGCCACTAAACGTGAGCTTGATGTCCACCAATACACCCAGGTCTTTTTCAGTTACAGCTTTGCCCAGTGTTTTACAATTAAGCATATAATTATATATTTTATTTCCTCTGCCCAAGTGCATTACCTTACATTTATCCCCATTAAAGCTCATTTGCCATTTATCAGCCCAAGCTTCTAGTTTACATAGATCCTCCTGTAATATAAAATTGTCCTCCTCTGTATTGATTACCCTGCAGAGTTTAGTGTCATCTGCAAATATTGAAATATTACTCTGTATGCCCCCTACAAGGTCATTAATAAATGTTAAAAAGAAGGGGGCCCAATACTGACCCCTGTGGTACCCCACTGTTAACCGAGACCCAGTCTGAGTGTTTTCCATTAATAACCACCCTTTGTTTCCTATCACTGAGCCAATTCTTAACCCACATAAATATATTTTCCCCTATCCCCAATGTTCTCATTTTATGTATCAACCTTTTGTGTGGAACCGTATCAAAAGCTTTTGAAAAGTCCATATACAGTACACAACATCCACTGCATTTCCTTGGTCCAGTCCAGAACTTGCCTCCTCATAAAAACTTATCAGATTTGTCTGACAGGAACGGTCACTCATAAACCCATGTTGATATTGGGTCATGAGGTTATTCTTCTTCAGATACTCTATTATAGCATCTCTTTGGAAACCCTCCAGGATTTTACCCACAATAGAGGTTAAGCTTACCGGCCTATAATTTCCAAGTTCAGTTTTTGTCCCCTTTCTGAATATTGGCACCACATTTGCTATACGCCAGTCCTGTGGTACAGACCCTGTTATTATGGAATCTTTAAAGATTAAAAATAATGGTCTATCTATGACGTTACTTAATTCCTGCAGTACTCGCGAGTGTATCCCATCCGGGCCTGGGGATTTGTCAACTTTAGTGATTTTTAGACGCCGCCGTACTTCCTGCTGGGTTAAGCAAGTGACATTTAATGGAGAATTTTTGTTATCACTAATCATGTTTTCTGTCATGTGATTTTCTTGTGTAAATACGGTTGAAAAAAAATCATTTAGCATATTGGCTTTTTCCTCATCCTCATCCACCATTTCACCCAGATTATTTTTAAGGGGGCCAACACTATCATTTTTTAGTTTTTTACTATTTATGTAGTTAAAGAATATTTTGGGGTTATTTTTACTTTCTCTGGCAATGATTCTCTCTGCCTCAATCTTTGCTGCCTTGATTTGTTTTTTACATAATTTATTTAATTTTCTATATTTATTTAATGCCTCATCACTACCTACTTGCTTTAGTTCTCTAAATGCTTTCTTTTTGTCACTTATTGCACCCCTTACAGCTCTATTTAGCCATAGTGGTTTCCTCCTATTTCTAGCATGTTTATTCCCAAAGGGTATATATTGTGCACAGGTCCTATTCAGGATGTTAATAAATGTCTCCCATTTGCTTTGTGTAGCTTTATGTCTCAGGATATCATCCCAGTTTATTGCACTAAGATCATCTCTCAACCATTGGAAATTTGCCTTCCTGAAGTTTAGTGTCCTTGTAACCCCTCTACTACACATCTTATTAAAGGTTACATGAAAATGTATTATTTTGTGATCACTATTACCCAAGTGACCCCCAACTCGTATATTTGATATGCGGTCTGGCCTATTGGTTAATATTAGGTCTAGCAGTGCCCCCCTTCTTGTTGGGTCCTGAACCAGTTGTGAAAGGTAATTGTCACTCATAGTTGTCAAAAACCTATTACATTTGCTTGAATTACATGTTTCTGTCCTCCAATGTATTTCAGGGTAGTTGAAGTCTCCCATAATAATGACTTCTCCTTGAGTCACTGCTTCATCTATTTGCTTTACGAGGATATTCTCCGCTACTTCCATTATTTTTGGAGACTTATAACAAACCCCTATCAGTAATTTATTATTTTTTCCCCCTCCCCTTATCTCCACCCACAGGGACTCTACATTTTCATTAGATTCACCTATATCCTCCCGCAAGACGGGTTTTAAGGCTGATTTTACATATAAACCCCCCCCTCGCTTGTTTGTACAGTCATTTCTGAACAGACTATAGCCCTGTAAATTAACTGCCCAGTCATGGCTCTCGTCCAGCCACGTCTCAGATATCCCTACCATGTCATAATTATTTTCCAACAGAATTAATTCTAATTCCTCCATTTTGTTGGTGAGCCTTCTGGCATTAGTGTACATGCATTTTATGTATCTCTCTGTACCTCTATTCCTTCTTACTTTATTGACTGTTCTAACCCCACCCCCAATTTCTTTATTTGTGCCCAGGTCACTATCTGCACTATCTTCCCCACTTATAAAATGAATACCCTCCCCCTCCAATCCCTAGTTTAAACACTCCTCCAACCTTACAGCTATTTTCTCCCCCAGCACAGCTGCACCCTCCCCATTGAGGTGCAGCCGGTCCCTAGCGTAGAGTCTGTAGCCAACTGAGAAGTCGGCCCAGTTCTCCAGGAACCCAAATCCCTCCTTCCTACACCAGTTCTTGAGCCACTTATTTATCTCCCTAATCTCCCGTTGCCTCTCTGCCATGGCATGTGGCACCGGTAGTATTTCAGAGAATACCACCTTGGAGGTCCTTGCTTTCAGCTTGCAGCCTAATTCCCTGAAATCATCTTTAAGGACCTTCCACCTACTTCTAACTTTGTCATTTGTGCCAATGTGCACCATGACTGCTGGGTCCTCACCAGCCCCTCCCAGTAATCTGTCAACCTGATCAGCGATGTGCCGGACTCAAGTGCCAGGAAGGCAGCACACTGTTCGACGATCCCTGTCTTTGTGACAGATTGCCCTATCTGTTCCCCTAATAATTGAGTCCCCCACTACCAGCACCTGCCTGGCCTGCCCTACTCTCCTATTTCCCTCTTTACTGGAGCTGACACTCCTCCGACTTTCAGGGGACATGCCTTGCTGCAGCAGTGCTACCCCTGTACAGTCACTCCCCTCATCTGCCAACTTTGCAAACTTACTGGGGTGTGCCAGATCAGGACTAGCCTCCCTGGCACTCTTCCCTCTGCCCCCCCTTCTAACTGTCACCCAACTAGCGGCCTCACTGTCCTGCAGCTCCCGACTACCACCCTCCCCCACATCTACCCCAGTGAGCTGCTGCTCTGTGAGCAGCAGACTCCTTTACATGTTGTCAATGGATCTCAGTGTTGCCAGCTGCTCGTTTAGATCCAGTATCTGGGCTTTCAAACACACAATGTGCACACATCTCGCGCAGCAGTAAGCAACCCCGACCAGCTATTCAAGGAATGCATACATGTGGCAAGATGTACACTGGATAGCATTGTCAATAATGGAGCTCATTTCCTAATGGGGATTGCAATAGACAGAATCTTAAGTAAAAAGAAAAGTAAAGAATAAATGAAATACAGACAGCAATTCAGTCCAAAGTCCTCCCTTCCAAACTCCCTGAATCCAAGTCACTGAAAAACAAGTCACACACTTACTTTCGTTTGCACTTACGCTCCGGTCACACTCAGCTCATTCACACTCGCTAATTAAGAGATTTAAAGAGTTTTTTTTTTTTTTCCCTTTTCCAGCAATGTACCCTTCACCTCAATGCACTTCCAAAGGACTGGATGCCCAACTAGCTGCCCCTTATAAACCCTTAATTATGACCCCTTCCCCTTAATTAACCCCTTGTGAGTAAAGCTACACCTCGGGATTTTAGTGCAATGTAGTTAACCCTTAAATACACAGGTAGTAAACTAAGAAACTAAAACTGTAGTGAGAAAATAGGTTTTAAAAAGCCTAATAAAACTAAGCAGGTAGAAAAGCACTCAGCAGGTCACAATGCAGCAACTCACCGCAATTCACACAGGTATTTTCTGCAGGATTCCCAAATACCTCTTCACTGAAAAACAAGTCACACACTTACTTTCGTTCGCACTTATGCTCCGGTTACACTCAGCTCGTTCACACTCGCAAATTAAGAGATTTAAAGAGGTTTTTTTTTTTTTTTTTCCATTTTCCAGCAATGCACCCTTCACCTCAATGCACTTCCAAAGGGTATGACAGTATGACAGTTGTACAGGTACTACCATCTACAGCGCATGATACCAGCTCCTGTTCTTCCTCCTCCTCCTCTCCCTCATTGTCCCCCAATGCACGTTGGGATGAGATGAGGCTGGGCTGTGTGTAATCGCCCGCTACTGCTTCTTGATCCATCTCATCATACTCTGGCTGCAATGCCTCCGCTTTAATTCCCTGCAGAGAGCGTTGCAAAAGTCAGACAAGTGGGATGCTGACGCTAATGATGGAGTCATCGCCACTCACCATCTTGGTGGACTCCTCAAAGTTTGTCAGGATGGTACATATGTCAGACATTCAGGTCCACTCCTGAGGTCTTATGTGTGGAGTCTGACCTGAATATCGACGGCCTTGTTGCAGCTGGTACTCCACAACTGCTCTCTTCTGCTCACAAATCCTTTGCAACATGTGGAGGGTAGAGTTCCAACGTGTGGGGACATCACACCCCAGTTGGTGTGCCGGAAGCTGCAAACACTGCTGCAACACAGCAAGGGCGGCCGAAAATGAGCTGACAGGCGGCGTACTTTGATGAGCAGATCTGGCAACTCGGGGTACGATTTAAGAAACCGCTGAACCACGAGGTTAAGCACATGAGCCAGGCATGGTACGTGTGTGATCTCGCCTCGCCTCAGAGCCGCCACCAGGTTACAGCCATTGTCACACACGACCATGCCTGGATGTAGGTTCAGCAGTTTCAGCCTCAGATCTGCCTGCTCTTTCACAGCTGTCCACAACTCACAAGCAGTGTGAGGTTTATCACCTAAGCTTATGAGTTTCAGCACAGCCTGTTGCCGCTTGGCTGAGGCAGTACTGCAGTGCTTCCAGCTTGTAACTGATGTGGTGATATCTGAGATGGAGGCTGAACATGAGGAGGAGGAGGAGGAGGAAGATGCGCAGGATCTTCACACTGTGGGGCAACTCTGACTGACATAGGGCCCGCAATCCTCGGTGTGGGGAGGATGTGTTCCGTCCCAAGGTCTGACTGGGTCCCGGCTTCCAGTATGTTTACCCAGTGTGCCGTCAGGGAGATGTACCATACCTGGCCACAAGCACTTGTCCACATGTCCGTTGTCAGGTGGACTCTCCCAGTAACTGCGTTGTTGAGGGCACGGCAGATGTTTTGGGACACGTGCTTGTGTAGTGTGGGGATGGCACACCGGGAAAAATAGTGTCGGCTGGGGACCAAGTACCGAGGGACGGCCACCGCCATAAGGTTGCGAAAGGATTCCGTCTCCACCAGCCTAAAAGGCAGCATTTCCAATGCAAGCATTCGTGAAATGTGCGAATTTAGGACTGTGGCCTGTGGGGCGTTGGCTGCGAATTTGCATTTTCATTCAAAGGTCTGGGATATGGACAATTGAATGCTGCAGTGGGACGTGGACGTGAACGTTGAGGTTGTTTCTTGAGAAACTGCCATAACAAGTGAAGACTGAGAGGAGTTGGCATCTTTGCATGCAGTATGGACAGGGGATTGCCTTGCACGCACAACAGGGGGTTCTCTTACACCCGCTGACACTGGTCGTGGACCCCTGGGGTTCCACCCACAAAGTCGGGTGCTTTGCTGACATGTGCCTGATCATGCTGGTGGTGGCCAGGCTGGTAGTTTTGTCACCCCTGCTGATGCTGGCCTGGCAGGTGGTACAAGTGGCCTTTTTGGGGTTATCAGCAGAGTCTTTAAAAAAATTCCAGACTCTGGAAGACCTACCGCTTGTACTGGCAACGTCTCTCGTGTTGGTGTTACGGGGAATGGTTGCCCGCCTTCTGTCTGCAGCCACCACACTGCTTCTTCCTGCCTGTTGGGGTACTCTGCCTCCCTCCCCCTGTGTGCTGCTGGCTTTGCTCTGCATGTCCTCCTGCCATGTTGGGTCAGTTACTAGATCATCCACCACCTCCTCCTCTTCCACTTCCACACCACGGTCCTCCTCCTCACTTCATGGCAATTGTGTCAAGTCATCGTCCACCTCTTGTGATAAATTTCCAGCGTCGCCTTCCTGTGGCCGTGGCTGTTCAAATATTTGGGCATTGCTATATGGGATCTCCTCTTCCACCACTTCAAGCAGAGCAGACGAGGGGCCCAAATATGGAAATGGACCAGTGAACAGCTCTTCAGAGTGTCCAACTGTGGGATCAGTTGCTGTCTGACGACTCTCGGCATGGTGGGAGGAAGGAGCTTCAGGGTGAGGAGGAGTATGCAGTTGAGACTCACGGCTACTAACACTTGACCATGTGGAAGACAGACCGGAGGTGGTGGTGCCAAGGTGACTGGAAGTATTATCTGCTATCCAATTAATAACCTGTTCACACTGATAAGTTCGCAATAGTGCTGCTGTTGTGTGCTTCTCTAGTAATTCGGTCAAGAACTGGGAGCGAGAAGATGTGGCTGTTGGTTGTGGCACATTTTCACCTTGGCCACGGCCCCATCCTCTGCACGCACCAGTACGTCCAGTTCCACGTCCCTTGCCACTCGCCTTGCCCATTGTAAATGAAGCAAAATAGCTTACACTCGCACTATTAATGGCAAAAGGGTAATAAAACGTAGATTAGAACCGTGGAAGAGGAAAACCACAGTTCTATTTCTCTGGCCTACTCCAGAATCTTTTGAACAGAAATATTGGTGTCTGAACAGTCAGCGAGACAATGAAAATGTTTTTTTTTTTATGGAAAAAAGACAAAAAAGTGGATAATACAGAGATTTGAACTGCGGAACTGCAAAACCACAGTTATAATTTCCTGGTGTATACCAGACTTGTTAAAATAGATATATTTGTGTCTGAACAGTCAGCGACACACACAAACTGTTTTTTTTTATGGAAAAAACGCAAGCAGGTTGATAACACCCAGATTCGAACCATGGAAGAGGAAAAACACAGTTCTAGTTATCTGGCCTACACCAGACTCTTTTAAACAGATATATTGGTGTCTGAACAGTCAGCGAGACACTGAAAATGTTTTTTTTTATGGAAAAAAGACAAAAAAGTGGATAATACAGAGATTTGAACCGTGAAACTGCAAAACCACAGTTATAATTTCCTGGTGTATAGCAGACTTGTTAAAATAGATATATTTGTGTCTGAACAGTCAGCGACACACTCAAACTGTTTTTTTTTTTTTATGGAAAAAAGGCAAGAAGGTTGATAACACCCAGATTTGAACCGTGGAAGAGGAAAAACACAGTTCTAGTTATCTGGCCTACACCAGACTCTTTCAAACAGATATATTGGTGTCTGAACAGTCAGCGAGACACACTAATTTTTTTTTTTTTTTTTGGGGGGGGGGGGGGGAATACCAAAGGTTAATAAGACGTGTATTTGTACAGTCTGACTGAGGGGAAAAAAAAAACAGATTTAGATGAAAAAAAAAAATTTTTTCCTGGCCCCTGAGACCTGGGGATAAGTCTAGCAATTTGACCAGCAAGAGCACACAGGACTGTAATGCAGTGTTTGTTGGTATAACCACTGCGTCTCCTATACAGCCTGCCCGCCTGCCTGCCTGATATCTGGGATGGATATTAGTCCTGAGAAGGACTGTTTGTTTGATTTGGAAGGCTTTAGAGACCCTACACTAACTATTTCGCAGTATAAATCTCTCCCTAGCTCAGCAGCACTCTCCCTACACTGTCTGATCCGGAGCAACTGTGTCCAAGATGACGTCGCCCGGTTTTAAATACTCGAGATGACGCTGTGCGGCCAGTCAATCACTGTAATGCCCACAAACAACATGGCTGCGGCATTACAGTGACTGGCTGGCAATCCCTGCATGTTCATTGTAAAGAGCGCCAAACGTGCAGGGCGGAGGCCCAAGCTCTCGCCCGAGTAACCCGGAAATGCTCAGTGCTCGCCGGACATCCCGAGTAGAGAGATGATCGGGCGAGTACCGAGCATTGTCGAGCATGCTCACTCAACACTAGAAATTATTAATCTTTCTTTCATGCTATAGGTTAAAAAAAATGTTCTATGAAACACAAACTTTTAAAATGGTGGAAATTGTTCTTGCATTCAGTGAGATACTGATTAAAATCTTACTTTTCAAAAGGGCTCTACTCATGTATGCTGAGCTGAGCACTTTAACTGTGGCAGCTGTGTTTTGTGTAGTGTGTGTGTGTATATACAGTTAGGTCCATATATATTTGGACAGAGACTACATTTATCTAATTTTGATTCTAGACATTACCACAGTGAATTTTAAACAAAACAATTCAGATGCAGTTGAAGTTCAAACTTTCAGCTTGAATTTGAGTGTATCCACATTAAAATTGGATGAAGGGTTTAGGAGTTTCAGCTCTTTAACATGTGCCACCTTGTTTTTAAAGGGACCAAAAGTAATTGGACAATTGACTCCAAGGCTATTTCATGGACAGGTGTGGGCAATCCCTTCATTATGTCATTCTCAATTAAGCAGATAAAAGGCCTGGAGTTGATTTGAGGTGTGGTGCTTGCATTTGGAAGGTTTTGGTGTGAAGTAAACATGCGGTCAAAGGAGATCTCCATTCAGGTGAAACAAGCCATCCTTAAGCTGGAAAAACAGAAAAAAAAACATCCGAGAAATTGCTACAATATTAGGAGTGGCAAAATCTACAGTTTCATACATCCTGAGAAAGAAGGAAAGCACTGGTGAACTCATCAATGCAAAAAGACCTGGGCGCCCACGGAAGACAACAGTGGTGGATGATCACAGAATAATCTCCATGGTGAAGAGAAACCCCTTCACAACAACCAACCAAGTGAACAACACTCTACAGGAGGTAGGCGTATCAATATCCAAATCTACCATAAAGAGTAGACTGTATGAAAATAAATACAGAGGGTTCACTGCACGGAGCAAGCCACTCATAAGCATCAAGAATAAAAAGGCTAGACAGGACTTTGCTAAAAAACATCTAAAAAAGCCAGCACAGTTCTGCAAGAACATTCTTTGGACAGATGAAACCAAGATCAACCTCTACCAGAATGATGGAAAGAGAAAAGTATGGTGAAGGCGTGGTACAGCTCATGATCCAAAGCATACCACATCATCTGTAAAACACGGCGGAGGCAGTGTGATGGCTTGGGCATGCATGGCTGCCAGTGGAACTGGGTCACTAGTGTTTATTGATGATGTGACACAGAACAGAAGCAGCCGAATGAATTCTGATGTATTCAGAGCCATACTGTGGGCTCAGATCCAGCCAAATGCAGCCAAACTGATTGGTCGTCGTTTCATACTACAGATGGTCAATGACCCAAAACATAAAGCCAAAGCAACCCAGGAGTTTATTAAAGCAAAGAAGTGGAATATTCTTGAATGGCCAAGTCAGTCACCTGATCTCAACCCAATTGAGCATGCATTTCACTTGTTAAAGACTAAACTTCAGACAGAAAGGCCCACAAACAAACAGCAACCGAAAACCACCGCAGTGAAGGCCTGGCAGAGCATCAAAAAGTAGGAAACACAGCGTCTGGTGATGTCCATGAGTTCAAGACTTCAGGCAGTCATTGCCAACAAAGGGATTTCATCCAAGTACTAGAAATGAACATTTTATTTACAATTATTTAATCTGTCCAATTACTTTTGGTCCCTTTAAAAACAAGGTGGCACATGTTAAGGAGCTGAAACTCCTAAACCCTTCATCCAATTTTAATGTGGATACCCTCAAATGAAAGCTGAAAGTCAGAACTTCAGCTGAATCTGAATTGTTTTGTTTAAAATTCATTGTAGTAATGTCTAGAACCAAAAAATGTTGTCTCTGTCCAAATATATATGGACCTAACTGTATATATACATATATACTGTATACCCTATATTGTATACTGTATATATGTTTACATGTATGTATATATATATAAACAAATAAATAGATAGATAGATATAAATATACATACCCACCTATCTATCTTTATAGATATATACAGTACAGACCAAAAGTTTGGACACACCTTCTCATTTAATGATTTTTCTGTATTTTCATGACTATGAAAATTGTACATTCACACTGAAGGCATCAAAGCTATGAATTAACACATGTGGAATTATATACTTAACAAAAAAGTGTGAAACAACTGAAAATATGTCTTATATTCTAGGTTCTTCAAAGTAGCCACCTTTTGCTTTGATGACTGCTTTGCACACTCTTGGCATTCTCTTGATGAGCTTCAAACGTTAGTCACCGGATATGGTCTTCCAACAATCTTCAAGGAGTTGCCAGAGATGCTTAGCACTTGTTGGCCCTTTTGCCTTCACTCTGGGGTCCAGCTCACCCCGAACCATCTCGATTGGGTTCATCTGGCGTAGTACCCCATCACTCTCCTTCTTGGTCAAATAGCTCTTACACAGCCTGGAGGTGTGTTTGGGGTCATTGTCGTGTTGAAAATAAATGATGGTCCAACTAAATACAAATCAGATGGAATAGCATGCCGCTGCAAGATGCTGTGGTAGCTATGCTGGTTCAGTATGCCTTCAATTTTGAATAAATCCCCAACAGTGTCTGCCGCAAAGCACCCCCACGCCATCACAGCTCCTCCACCATGCTTCATGGTGGGAACCAGGCATGTAGAGTCCATCCATTCACCTTTTCTGCGTCACACAAAGACATGGTGGTTGCAACCAAAGATCTCAAATTTGGACTCATCAGACCAAAGCTGATTTACACTGGTCTAATGTCCATTCCTTGTGCTCTTTAGCCCAAACAAGTCTCTTCTGCTTGTTGCCTGTTCTTAGCAGTGGTTTCCTAGCAGCTATTTTGCTGCACAAAGTCTCCTCTTAACAGTTGTTGTAGAGATTTGTCTGCTGCTAGAACTCTGTGTGGTATTGACCTGGTCTCTAATCTGAGCTGCTGTTAACCTGCAATTTCTGAGGCTGGTGACTTGGATAAACTTATCCTCAGAAGCAGAGGTGACTCTTGGTCTACCTTTCCTGGGGCGGTCCTCATGTGAGCCAGTTTTTTTGTAGCACTTGATGGTTTTTGCAACAGCACTTGGGGACACTTTCAAAGTTTGCCCAATTTTTTGGACTGACTGACCTTCATTTCTTAAAGTAATGACAGCCACTCGTTTTTCTTTACTTAGCTGCTTGTTTCTTTCCATAATACAAATTCTAACAGTCTATTCAGTAGCACTATCAGCTGCATATCCACATGACTTCTGCACAACTCAACTGATGGTCCCAATCCCATTTATCCGGCAAGAAATCCCACTTATTAAACCTGACAGGCCACACCTGTGAAGTGAAAACCATTTCCGGTGACTACCTCTTGAAGCTCATCAAGAGAATGCCAAGAGTGTGCAAGGCAGTCATCAAAGCAAAAGGTGGCTACTTTGGAGAACCTAGAATATAAGACATATTTTCGGTTGTTTCACACTTTTTTGTTAAGTATATAATTCCACATGTGTTAATTCATAGTTTTGATGCCTTCAGTGTGAATGTACAATTTTCATAGTCATGAAAATACAGAAAAATCTTTAAATGAGAAGATGTGTCCAAACTTTTGGTCTTTATTGTATATACACTGCTCAAAAAAATAAAGGGAACACTTAAACAGAATATAACTCCAAGTAAATCAAACTTCTGTGAAATCAAACTGTTCACTTAGGAAGCAACACTGATTGACAATCAATTTCACATGCTGTTGTGCAAAAGGAATAGACAATAGATGGAAATTTTTGGCAATTATCAAGACAATCTCAATAAAGGAGTGGTTCTGCAGGTGGGGACCTCAGACGACATCTCAGTACCAATGCTTTCTGGCTGATGTTTTGGTCACTTTTGAATGTTGATTGTGCTTTCACACTCGTGGTAGCATGAGACGGACTCTACAACCCACAGAAGTTGCTCAGGTAGTGCAACTCATCCAGGATGGCACATCAATGCGAGCAGTGGCAAGAAGGTTTGCTGTGTTTGTCAGCGTAGAGTCCAGAGGCTGGAGGCGCTACCAGGAGACAGGCCAGTACACCAGGAGATGTGGAGGGGGCCATAGGAGGGCAACAACCCAGCAGCAGTACTGCTACCTCTGCCATTGTGCAAGGAGGAACAGGAGGAGTACTGCCAGAGCCCTGCAAAATGACCTCCAGCAGGCCACAAATGTGAATGTGTCTGCACAAACGGTTAGAAACCGACTCCATGAGGGTAGTATGAGGGCCCGAAGTCCACAGATGGGGGTTGTGCTCACAGCCCAACATTGTGCAGGACGCTAGGCATTTGCCACAGAACACCAGGATTGGCAAAGTCTCCTCTAGCGCCCTGTGCTCTTCACAGATGAAAGCAGGTTCACACTGAGCACATGTGACAGACGTGACAGAGTCTGGAGACGCCGTGGAGAGCGATCTGCTGCCTGAAACATCCTACAGCATGACCGATTTGGCAGTGAGTCAGTAATGGTGTGGTGTGGCATTTCTTTGGAGGGCCGCACAGCCCTCCATGTGCTCGCCAGGGGTAGCCTGACTGCCATTAGGTACAGAGATGAGATCCTCAGACCCCTTGTGAGACCATGTGCTGGTGCAGTTGGCCCTGGGTTCCTCCTAATGCAGGACAATTCCAGACCTCATGTGGCTGGAGTGTGTCAGCAGTTCCTGCAAGATGAAGGCATTGAAGCTATGGACTGGCCCGCCCATTCCCCAGACCTGAATCCGATTGAGCACATATGGGACATCATGTCTCACTCCATCCACCAATGTCACGTTGCACCACAGACTGTCCAGGAGTTGGCGGATGCTTTAGTCCAGGTCTGGGAGGAGATCCCACAGGAGAACATTCGCAACCTCATCAGGAGCATGCCCAGGCATTGTAGGGAGGTCATACAGGCACGTGGAGGCAACACACAATACTGAGCCTCATTTTGACTTGTTTTAAGGGCATTACATCATGGTTGGATCAGCCTGTAGTGTGTTTTTCCACTTTAATTTTGGGGGTGACTCCAAATCCAGGCATCCATTGGTTAATAAATTTGATTTCCATTGATGATTTTTGTGTGATATTGTTGTCAGCACATTCAACTTTGTACAGAACAAAGTGTTCAATGAGAATATTTCATTCATTCAGACCTAGGATGTGTTATTTGAGTGTTCCCTTTATTTTTTTGAGCAGTGTGTATATATATATATATATATAATATAAAGCTAGATGCGTCCCTCTTTCCGAAGCCCCTAAAGACTGAGCAGTTTGGCTCCGGACAGAAGATCGCGTTCAGCCGTTACAGGTAAGAGGAGTGTATGGCGCCGAAGATCGCGGTAGGAGTAGGCACTGAACGCATACCGCGATCTCCGGCACCATAAGGACATACTTACCTGACCGGGAGGAGCGCTACTCCGGCGACTCTGTTCTGGCCAGAGGCTGGGGCAGGAATGCGGCGCCGGAATCGGCGAATGCGCATAGCACGCTGTCCTACGCCATTTTACTGAAGACACATTTGCAGCGTCTTCAACAAAATTGCGGAGGACAGCGCCGTATGGGCATGCGCATACTCCGGCACCACACTCCTCCCCCGGCCTCTGGCAGAACGGAATGCAGCGCTGGAGCACAGGGAAGAAAGGTGAGTATAAGTGTTTATTTTTTTGTGTGTGTGTGTGTGCAGTGTGATAGCGTTGAGGGGGTACCATGCATAGCAGAATAGGGATGAGGGGGTACCAAGCATACCAGGATGAGGGATGGGGTGCCATGCATACCAGGATAAGGATGAGTTTTGCCATACATATCAGGATAGGGATGAGGGGGCACCATGCATTCCAGGATAGGGATTAGGGGTACCATGCATACTAGAACAGGGATGAGGGGGTACCATGCATACCAGGATGGGGATTGAGGGGTACCATGCATACCTGGATAGGGATGACGCGTACTATGCATAACAGGATAGGGATGAGGGGGTACCATGCATAACAGGATAGGGATGAGGGGTGCCATACATATCAGGATGAGGGATGGGGTGCCATGCATACCAGGATTGGGGTATGAGGGGTACCATGTATACTAGGATAGGGATGAGGGGGTACCATGCATACCAGGATAGGGATGAGAGGGTACCATGCATACCAGAATAGGGATGAGGGGTACCATGTATACCAGTATAGGGATGAGGGGTACCATGCATACCAGGATACGGACGAGGAGTACCATGCATACCAGAATAGGGACGAGGGGTACCATGCATACCAGGATAGGGATGAGGGGTACCATGCATACCAGGATAGGGATGAGGGGGTACCATGCATACCAGAATAGGGATGAGGGGAACTATGCATACCAGGATAGGGATGATGGGTGCCATACATATCAGGATGAGAGATGAAGTGCCATGCATACCAGGATTGGGGAATGAGGGGTGCTTTGCATACCAGGATGAGGGATGGGGTTCCATGCATACCAGGATAGGGATGAGGGGGCCATACATACCAGGATTGAGGCTGAGGGGTGCCTTGCATACCAGGATGAGGGGTGCCATGCATACCAGGAATGGGATGAGGGGTTCCATGCATACCAGGAATGGGATGAGGGGTGCCATGCATACTAGGATTGGGATGAAGGGTGCCATGAATACGATGATTGGGATGAGGAGTGCCATGCATATTAGGATGGGGATCAAGGGTGCCATGCATACCAGGATGGGGATCAAGGGCGCCATGCATGCCAGGATGGGGATGAGGGGCGCCATGCATACCAGGATGGGGATGAGGGGCATCAAGCGTACCAGGATGGGTATGAGGGGCGCCATGAATACCAAGATGGGGATGAGGGGTGCCATGCGTACCAGGATGTGGATGAGGGGCGCCATGCATACCAGGGTGGGGATGAGGGGTGCCATGCATACCTGGATGGGAATGAGGGGCGTTATGCGTACCAGGATGGAGATGAGGGGCGCCATGCGTACCAGGATGGGGGTGAGGGGCACCATGCGTACCAGGATGGGTATGAGGGGGCCATTCGTACCAGGATGGGGATGATGAGGGCCATGCATACTAGGATGGGGATCAGGGGTGCCTTGCGTACCAGGATGGGGATCAGGGTTACCATGCATACCAACATTAGGGAACAGGGGTGCCATGCATACCAGGATTGGGGATGAGGGGGCCATGCATACCATAATTGGGGATGAGGTGGCCATGCATACCAGAATTGGGGATGAGGTGGCCATGCATACTAGAATTGGGGATGAGGGGTCCATTGTTAAAGAAATGGTTTAGCTCTAGGCTTTGCCTTTAAGAAAATTAGTTTATTATGCTTCTCTTAGTACAGCTCATCGTGTTTTTCTAAAAGATTGCAAGAGTGACTTGTATACTTACAAATTGGCTTGCAAACCTATAATTATCATGCATGTCCAAATCTGTCCAGAAGTGACAAAGAACATCATCTCTATTCTCCTCTCATCAATTCCAGGAAAAACTCCCTAAATGTCCCCAAGATTGGAAAGTACCAAAAATAAGTGGTTAGCCCAGGATTGACAATTTCCCCAAGATTCTATGTGTGTGAAAGGATGTATCCCACACTATCACATTGATCTCATAATAGCTACACAATTAACTCCTTTAACCGAAATGTCTGCCCAAATGTCTGCCAAGTACCATATGTGGTTTACGCATATTCACATAATCCTACCCCCTTTACTCATACCAGAATTGGGGAAGCCCGTGCCATGCATACCAGGATTTTGGTTGAGGGGGCCATGCATACCAGAATGAAGGGGTACCATGCATACCGGGATGGGAATCAGGGGTGCCATGCATACCAGGATGGGATGAGGGCCGCATATAATAAGAAGGGGGGGCATATATACCAGGATGGGGGATATTAACAGAATTGGGGGACATCTATAATATAATCAGGGATGTGTCCTTCTGTCTGAAGCCTCTATAGACTGAGTATGCGCGATGCTCCTGCACAGTCTGGCTCCAGACAGAAGAACACATCCAGCTGTTACAGTTAAGAGGAGTATTGCGTCGGAGATCGTAGTATGCATATACACTGAATGCATACCGCATTCTCCGGCACCGTAAGTACATACATGACTGGGAAGAGTGCTGCCGCAGCGCCTCTGTTCAGGCACGAGGCCAAGGGAGGAGTTCGGCGCTGGAATCGGCGGATGCGCATAGCGCGCTGTCCGGTGCCGTTTTAGTGAAAACACATTTGCAGTGTGTCTTCATCAAAATGGCGCTGGACAGCGTGTTATGGGCACGTTCGTACTCCGGGTCACCACACTCCTCCCCTGGCCTCTGGATGAGGGAGTAGCATGGGCCCAGCACAAAAGAGAATGGGGCGCAGCACAAAAGAGGATGGGGGCGCAGGATGGGGGCAGCATATTCCAATAAAAATGCTAGTATATATACATATATATAAAGGTATATATAAGCTAGCTAGAATTCTAGTTCTAAAGGCTCTGATTATTTTCACCTGGCTGGCTCTGCATGTAACCAGGCTAGGTGTTGACATCAGTCAGTCAGCTGGAGGAAGGTGACAAGAGTGGATTATTGTATTGGAGCTGGAGAGAGGCAAGCCTGAATCCCTCTCTGAGAGCACAGGCTGTGTGCACCACACTGCAAGCATCCCTGGTTGTTATGGACAATAGCTGTTGTGTTTTTATCGAATTGCGACTAGATCAGCCATGTATGAGTAGCCAGGGTCTATTTTGTTGATTAAGTGTCTGGACAAGGCTAGGGATTTTGTTTATGGTTTTGTTTTGCTACTGTGCAACCAGTGGAAATAAACTTCACAATGTTTTGACCCAAGAATCCAGTGCCTGAGTAAACAGGACCTAATGCCTACCTGAGAGTTTGAATCCCTGCAATTGGTGGATTAAATGCAGGTGTGAAGTCCCAGAGAGCACAAACGATTGTAGTGTAAAGATTGAATGTCCTGGGTAAAGGCAGCTACAGTATTGCGAACACAGTCTGAAAGCATGGAGGAGCTGGTTGGATGGCTATCCTGGCAGAAACTGTCCGTGCCTGGAAAATGACACAACCCGTCAGTCAAAGTGAATGTATCAGAGTGAGGCGAATGGTACAGGAGGCTTTACAGGGGATGACTCTGAAGGATGACGTTGAGACTTTCCTGACTGTATTTGAGAAGGTAGTTGACAGAGCGAAACTGCCCCCATAGCAATTGGCAGAGGTCCTAACTTCATACCTTACTGGGGAGCCACAACATGCATACTATGACCTTGCCCTGCAGGATGCCAAGAAGTATGACAAGCTGAAGGCAGAGATTATAGCACATTTTTGCATCACCCTGGCAGTAAAGGCACAAGAGGTGCACCTCTGGTGCTAGAAAAGGGAGAAACCTCTCCGATCCCAGGTGTTTGACCTGTTACACCTGGGGCAAAAATGGCTGCAGCCTGAGATCTGCACTCCAGCTCAGATGATGGAAAAAGTGGTAGCAGACTTCATCCACTCACTATCAAAATCTGTGCAAAGCTGGGTTGCCCAAGGAAATCCCCAGAATTCAGATGACCATGTGAGCCTCGTGGAAAGATACTTGACCATGGAGAACTCCCTGAGCAATCAAGGGAGCCTGAGGTCACATTTCGGGGAGACCCAAAAGAAGGGTCCCAAGGCCACATCTGAGGGGTGCACAAATACCCAGGAACGGTCAGAGCCAGATTCAAAGGGTACATCTCATATCATTGTCTGTTGGAGGTGTTGAGTGCCAGGTCATATATCAGTCAATTTAACTCATTGAAGATATACTGCAGTGTAGGCCAGCACTACTCCTACTTTGCCTAGTGTGCCTGACTAAAGATTCATTATAATGAGGCAGATGGAAACACTGTGCATGCAAACTGACCTATGATCCAGCAGTGTCCATCTTTTTAAAGGGGTTTTCATTCAGTCACTTCATTCGGAGATTTAGATGGAAACCCTGACGTGAGTGCTCACTGTAGAACACAGGATAACTGTGATCCAAAATTTTATGTAAAATGTTCTCAATTAAAACTTCAACTCAATCCATGGAAAATATAATTCCCTCTCAAGTCTGACATCTGTTAATGGAAATATAGGGTGCTTCTGCCTTACTACTAATACAAAAGCTCTGGAAAAACAAAATGGCTCCCCCCAAAATAAATCCCTTCTGAGCCCCACAGTATGCTTACATCATATTTAGCTTCCACATGTTTGGCATTTCTTTAGCGATGAGAGCCGCTTAATTTACAAGTGTGTGTCTCCAGAAGCACGAGCTGGGCACAATGTACGAGCACTCAATGTACCGGCACTACAATGTGTTGGGCACTACAATGTGAGAGCACTATATTGGCATATTTGCAATTTTCACTCAGAAACATCCATTTCTGCTTGTTTCTGGAAAACACCCATGGAGTAAAAATTGTCACTACACCTGTGTATAAATTACCAGAGGGGTGTAATTCTAAAACGGGGTCACCTGATGGGGGATTCTGCTCTTCTGGCTCTTAAGGGCTTGTATATCGAATCTGCAAACTATTTTAGGAAAATCTGTGCTCCAAGAGTCAAAGTACTAGGGCACAGTACTGCGCTAAGCAGTACTGTAGAAACACATATGGGGTATTGCAACATTCAGCAAAAATTGTGTGACATATATTGGTGTAATTTTTATGCCTTTCCCCATGTGAAAATGTAACCTCTGGGGCTAAAACTAAATTATTGTGGAAAAAATATACTGTATTTTTTGGACTAGAAGATGCAATTTTTTCCTCCAAAATTTTGGAGGAAAGAGGGGGGTGCATCTTATAGTCCGGATGTACCTTATGGTTGTGACTGTGGCTGTGGATGGGGGGGAGTGGAAGCGGCGGAGGAGCAGGTCACGGGGGCAGGAGCCGGCTATTTTGGGTGATACTGAGCCCACTGTTAAAGAATATGAATATTCACTGCTCTCCATCCCCAGGCGAGTGGAGTGCAGTGAATATTCATTTTATTTAATAGCGGACACACTGTTAGCCACAGCCGTCGACTTCCTGCAGAGGCTGCGCAATTACATGTGCCCATTGTTAAAGAAAATGAATATTCACTGCTTTCCACTCCCATAGTCCCGGCATGGAGAGCAGTAAATATTCCGGCAGCTGATCTCGGCATGTGGGAGTGCATGGCAGTGACATCATGCGCTGCTTACACGCTGAGAACCGCTGCTGGCAGCAGAACAGGATGCAGTGCTGGAGCAGAGGGTAGTAAGGTTACTAGAATCGTTTATTTTATTATGGGTGCAGCGTGATGGGGCCATATATATCATGATGGGGATGAGGGGCCATGTATACCAGAATGGGGATGAGGGGGCCATGCATAACAGAATGGGGATGAGGGAGCCATGCATACCAGGGTGGGAATGAGGGGACCATGTAGACCAAGATGAGGGGGTCATTTATACCAGGATGGTAATGAGGGGGCCATGTATACCAGGATGGAGATAAGGGGGCCATTCATACCAAGATGGGGGATGAGGGGCCATGTATACTAGGATGGGGATGAGAGGGCCATGTATACCAGGATAGGGAGGAGGAGGATATGAATACCAGGATTAGAATGGGGGCCATGTATATCTGGATTAGGGGCCATGTACACCTGGATGGGGTGCCAAATATACCTGGATTGAGGGCTATATATACCTAGATTGGGGGACATATATACCAGAATGGGGGCCATATATGCCAGGATTGAAATGAGGGGGCCATGCACACCAGGATTGGGGGCCATGCATACCAGGATGGGGATGAGGGGGTCATGTATGCCAGGATGGAAATGAGGGGGCCATGAATACCAGGATGGGAGGGTCATGCATACCAGGATGGAAATGAGGGGGCCATGTATACCTGGATGGGGACGAGGGGGTCATGTATACCAGGATGGGGATGAGGGGGCCATGTATACGTGTTTGGGGTTGATGAGGCCATGTATACCAGGATTAGGATAGGGGCCATGTATACCAGGATGGGAATGAGGGGGTCATATATACCAGGATGGAGATGAGAGGGCCGTGTATACCAGGATGGGGATGAGAGTCCATGTATACCAGGATGGGGATGAGGGGGCCATTTATACTAGGATGGGGATGAGGGGGCCATGCATTCCAGGATTAGGATGGGGCCATGTATACCTGGATTGGGGGCCATGTATACCTTGATTGGGGGCCATATATACCTGGATGGGGACATATATATGCCAGGATGGGGGATATTAGTATAGAATTATGGGACATTACCCCTATAACAGTGTCAGCAGCAGACCCATCCCCCATAACAGTGCATCATGACCTCATTTTTTGCTTAAATTTTTTTTCTATTTTCCTCCTCTAAAACCTAGGAGCGTCTTATGGTCTGGCGCGTCATATAGTCCGAAAAATACGGTAATCATTTTTCTTCACCACTTAATTGGCAAAATGATCTGTGACACATCTGAGTCACTTATGGGAAGGTCCTGCTATTCTGGCACCTCAGGGACTTTGCTAATGTGACATGTCACCCACAAACCGTAACAGCAAAATGTACACTGTTATATGGCGCTCCTTCCCTTCTTAGCTTTATACTGTGCCTCAAAAGTAGTTTTCGACCACATATGGGGTATTATCGTGCACAGGAGAATTTGCGTGAAAAATTGTGCCATTAATTTTCTCCTATTATCCCTTTTGAAAATTAAAAAAAATTGGGTCCAAAGCAACATTTTAGTGGAAAAAATGGTAATATTAATTTAGCCAGTCGAATTTTATACAAGTCTGTCAATCGCATGGAATTAAAAATGCTCACTACACCTTTAGTCAAATCCCTCAAGCAGTGTAGTTTCCAAAATCGGGTCACTTGTGGGAGTTTCCAGAATTTAGGCTTTTCATGAGCTATGCAAATGCAACATGGCATACACTATCTATTCCAGTCAATTTTGCACTCCAAAAGTCAAATGGTGATCCTTCCCTTCTGTCTTTCCCTCCCTGCCGTGCATCCAAACAATAGTTTTCCACCATGTATGGGGTGTCGGTGAAATTACACAATGAATTGTATGGTCCATTTTCTCCTGTTGCCCTTATGAAAATGAAAAATTTTGACCAAAGGAACATTTTTGGGGCAAAAATGTAATTCTTTTTCACGGCTCAACGTTATAGAATTCTGTGAAGCACTTGCTAGTTCAAGGTAATCACAATGCCTCTAGATAAATTCCTTAAATTCCTTGAAAGGTGTAGTTTCCAAAATAGTGTCACTTGTGGGGGATTTTCACTGTTTAAGCACATCTGGGGCTCTGGAAGCGCAACATAGCAACTCCTGTCTATTCCAGCTAATTTTTTGCTCTAAAAGTCAAATGGTGCTTCTTCTCTTCTGAGCCTGCTGTGTGCCCAAACAGTAGTTTTCCACCACATTTGGGGTATTATCATACTCAGAAGAAATAGCACAATAAATTTTGGGGTCCATTTTTTCCCTTGTGAAAATGGAAAATTTGGGGCTAAAACAAAATTTTTGTGAGAAAAATATTAATTTTCATTTTTCCAGCTCAATGTTCTAAAAATTTTTAAAGCATCTATAGGTTACCACATCTCTAGATAAATTCCTTGAGGGGTGCAATTTCCAAAATGGGGTAACTTGTGGGGGGTTCCTTCTGTTTAGGCACTTCAAGGGCTCTGTAAACACGACATTGTGTCCGCTATCTATTCCAGCTAATTTTGCGCTCTAAATGTCAAATGGTGCTCCTTCCCTTCCTAGACTTGTAATGTGCCCAAACAGTAGTTTTTACCACAAATGGGGTATTGGCATACCCTTTTGTGGTCCATTTTTCCCTGTTACTTTTGTGAAAATGAAAAATTTAGGACTACTGGGACTTTTTGTGGTAAAAATTAAAATTTTCATTTTTTACTTCCACATTGCTGCCTATGTAACACCTAAAGGGTTAATAAACTTCTTGAATGTAGTTTTGAGCACTTTGAGGGGTTCAGTATTTAAAATGGTATCACTTTCTGTCACATAGGCCCCTCAAAGTCAATTCAAACATGATGTTGTCCCTAAAAAAATGGTTTTGTAAATTTTGTTAGAAAAATGAGAAATTGCTGGTAAACTTTCAACCCCTTCTATCTTCCTAACAAAAAAAATAATTAAAAAATGATGCTGATGTAAAGTAGACATGTCGTAAATATTATTTATTAACTATTTTGTTTGTTATAATAACTATCTGGTTTAAGGGCTTAAAAATTAAAAGTTTGAAAATTGCAAAATTTTCTAAATGCTTGCCACAATTCTGATATTTTCTCAAATAAATACAAAAAGTATTGATCTATAAAAATACTAACAAAAAGTACAATATGTAACAAAAAACATTCTCAGAATCACTGGGATCCGTTGAAGCATTGAAGAGTTATATTACCTTATAAACTAACACTGGTCAGAATTTTAAAATTTTGCCTTGTTTGGAAGGTGTAAACAGGCTTCAGTGCAAAGGGCTTAAATCTATTCATCATTGGTTCAGGCTGAAGAAATACTAGACACTTAACGTTACAAGTTGTTAGACACGGTAAACAAGAAGTCAATGCTAAAAGGTATTATAAACGCTTACCTACAGTAATAAAAAATAATGTAATAAGAAAATAAAAGCTAACTGACATTACTGCTCACCATAAAAAGTTGACAGAAAAAGGAGCTTGGTAAATGAAACAGAAGTGGAGAGAAAGACAGAGAGGAGCCAACAGTGCAAAGCAGTAATATAATGACAGCAGTAAATTCTGGAAACACTAAGAACTCAATAGTATATGCTTCTAATTTATGGAAGCTAAATTTTAATAGTAACCGAAAGTTTTTCATTTTGTCATATTATCAAAGATGCCACAAATGGAAGCTATACTCATTGTGGCACATACTGCCAGCCATGAACAATTAACTTTGTCATGATGAATACGTCTTTCAATGTAACTACAGTTCAGTTTAACATTCAAACAGCAGGAATATGGCTTCCTCTTAGCTAAAGTAATGTTTCCAGAGATGCCCTCAAGCTGATACAAGTATATATTTTTGCTGGCATTACTTTGTAGTACACCTGACATTACAGATGTGTAAGTGTGTTTTGAATTTCATAAGATGCTGCTTCAACAGGTTTTGCATTTCTGTAGTCAAGTGTATAACCAATGAATATAAAATGTTTTTGAAACATAACTTTAGATCCTTCGGGGACACTTGCAGGCAATCTAACAGATACAACACCAAAAGAGTAGGAAGTGAGCCAAATATGATTACATCTGACAGAGCTCTTAAAATTAATTTGACTATGTGAGCAATCTGCAGTTGGTATTGCATGCATTATACATATCTTCTTACTAATAATAAATGATAGCAACAATCTGATCACTATTTCACCACATCCTTAACCTGTCAATTTCTCTGCTTACTAATGTATGATAAAAATGAAAAATGTCACAAACTTTCAGAAGTGCTAGTGTAGATTTTACAGTGGTTTTATGCCCTACTAACTAGTTATGATGAAAACTTGACTAAAAAGTAGCATTCTTACATGACTGGATATTTACATTAACATTAATGGAGAGTGACCCTGTTTATGAGCCACTTGTGCACCAGAAACAGTAACTGTGAATCCATGTTCTTAAGATTGGTGAGCTTCATATCAGTCAGATTCCATCAATCAAATTTTTTTTTAATCAAATATTTTTCGATGAAAATAAAAATTAGGTAACATGACACCACATCTTCCAATCCTGCACTATGCAGAGAAGAAAAGTAAAGCAACCCAAGAAGTCTGGATACATAGCTCCATACAAGTATTTATTTATTTTACTCACTTATATAGCGCCATTAATTCCACAGCACTTTACAGACATTATTTGCACTGTCCCCATTGGGGCTCACAATCTACATTCCCTATCACTCTGTGTTTGGAATGTGGGAGGAAACTGGAGAACCCGGAGGAAACCCACGCAAACACGGGAAGAACATACAAACTCCTTGCAGATATTGTCCTTGGTGGGATTTGAACCAAGGACCCCAATGCTGCAAGGCTGTGGTGCTAACAACTGAGCCACCATGCTGCCCTGTATAGATCCTTCTAGTATATAGCTATATCGTATATAGCTCTATACACAGTTTAGTAGCCAGCCACTGCTGGGTACTGTAGATGATCTCTTATTGTAGAAATAGGGGCTAATCTGCAGTACCTGGCAGTAGTCACTAAATAGAGTATAAAGCTGTGGTGATCTGCTTATATATAGCAGCTGCTAGAGTTAATAATATACAGTACAGACCAAAAGTTTGGACACACCTTCTCATTTAAAGATTTTTCTGCATTTTCATGACTTTGAAAATTGTACATTCACATTGAAGGCATCAAAACTATGAATTAACACATGTGGAATTTTATACTTAACAAAAAAGTGTGAAACAACAGAAAATATGTCTTATATTCCAGGTTCTTCAAAGTAGCCACCTTTTGCTTTGATGACTGCTTTGCACACTCTTGGCATTCTCTTGATGAGCTTCAAAAGGTAGTCACCGGAAATGTTTTTCACTTCACACGTGTGCCCTGTCAGGTTTAATAAGTGGGATTTCTTGCCTTATAAATGGGGTTGGGACCATCAGTTGTGTTGTGCAGAAGTCTGGTGGATACACAGCTGATAGTCCTACTGAATATGAAAAAAGCCTTGGCACTCGGAATGTTTCCAAATGTGAAAATTTTATTATTGCAGTCCAAAATATTATAAAACGTTTCGGTCTTAGTGACCTTCATCAGTTAACTGCAAAATGTAACATATTGTGAGTACAGAAAATACAATACATATATTAAATACAATAGACATTCAAATTTTATACATGTAAGGGACAGGACCACTGACAAGGAAAGACAACGTGAGGATGGTAATTAGGAGGGATAGGGGACAGGGATGCGGATCTATAAGCAGTGCTCAGTAGATTAAGGCAGACTACACATACCGCATGTTAGAATGTGGCTAAGGATACTGATATTCACTCAGTATGGACGATAATGGTAAGGACCACCTAGAATCAATAATATAAGTGAGTATGTATACAGAAGCTAGTATGTTACGCAGGGAGTGCTGTGTTAGTGACAGAGGGCATTACCTTATTGCTTCATATGACCTGGATGGCGCCAGAACGCGGTGTCCACCGCTTGTTGTGGTAGCCAGTGTGTGTGAGAAGGTTCTCATTTATGCAGGAGCTAATAGAGCCCTGTGCAGGTGCTGCTGGGGTTAATTAGCGTGCACTTGGGAGGCTGAGCGCGCGGGACCGGAAGTAGCTCGATGACGTAGCCGGAAGTGACGTTCCCTAGTGATGATTGCGTTCCACAGTCACTGTGTTTGCGTTCCAGCTAGCAGGAAGCACTAGTACGTGCTAGTAGAGAAGAGGGGCGCTTTCCTGGACTAGGGTATAACTGAGTAGGGCTTTCAGAGAGGAGGAGGAGGAGAGGACCAAGGGTAGGGAACATCTGAAACAAAAATAATCGCAATTAATATCATGATATACTGAACAAAATCGCACAGCTTGAAAAGGATAATAGTTGAACTATAGTAGATGAATAATTTATATACAGTCTATTCACATAAGTGCCTAAAACCAGAAAGCTGTAAATTTATACATAAGGCATTTTGCAATGAGCGGTATGTATACAATACTGCGTTAGTGAATAAGTCTATGTACCTGTGTCTGCATTACATTGTGTGTCTGCATTTCATTGTGTGACACCTGTATGTATACAAATGGTGATCTAATTTTCCTCGTGTGGATGTTGGATATTCATGTACACGGATACACCTACATATTCCCATTAATGTATATACGTACAAGAAAAGCGTACAGAGAAAAGTGTATAGAGAAAATATAGACATAAATCCCAGCATATTGTTACATAGGTGCTAGATGACTGTCTGGGCTGTCTAGACAATGGGTGAGTATCCATTAGGTGAAGGATAGTAAGTCGTATTCGCGGTTGAGGCCTTTGGGTGATAGAGACTCTAGAGTGTGTATCCAGAAGGCCTCTCTCTGTTTAAGGAGGCGGATACGATCGCCACCACGTCTTGGTTGTGGAACCTGTTCTAGGACTTGATACTTCAGTTGAGATATATTATGTCCTTTACTGATAAAGTGGTGTGGAATGGGTAGTAATAGGTTTTTGCAGCGGATTGTGGACTTGTGTTTAGAGATCCTGTCCCTAACGGATTGGGTGGTCTCACCTATATATATCTTGCCACAAGGGCATTTGATAAGGTATACCACAAAGGAACTTTCACAGGTGAAGTAGCCTTTGATGTGAAATTTCTTACCCGTATATGGGTGGTGATTGGTATTTCCTTGTAGGACGTTATTGCATTGTCTGCATTGGAGGCATGGGAATGTGCCGGTTTTGGGGTTCTAAAGGAATCGTTGTGTGGGTCCCTGTTTGGTGACGCCTATATCTGCCCGAACTAAAGAATCTCTGAGATTGCGGGCCCGTTTGAAGCAGGGCAAAAAGGGCTTCTGGAAGCTAGGGATAGTAGGATAGCCTGAGCGCAGTATATTCCAGTTTTTTCAGATTGTTTTATGTAAAACATATGCATAGGGGTGAAAAGTGTGGACAAAAGGAATCCGGTCGGAATTATCGCTGCAAGGCCGAGGCTCTGTTTGTTGAATTGTTAGTAAAGATGGAGGGTCTGTCCTTTTGTCCTACAGGGAGATATAACACCTTCCAACTCGATATGGAGCTACAACGCTTCTACCGCTCTCTTAGGCTCAAGACTCATTTCATGCATACCGACCTCCCCTCCTTAAGAAAAAACCCAACCACCACGGGAATTAACACTGACATGGTTATCACATCTCAGAGTCTGGGTCTATTCAACAAAAGTATGTACAGGCCTCCCCATGGCTCACATGCTCTGGAAACCTTTATTGGGTTCGTAGACTCAGCCTTCAGAGACCTAAGGACCAGTATAGACAGAGGGAAACTCCATTATGAGCCCAATCTGTCTGCACTGGACCAACAGGCTCTCAATAGCCTCAAAAATGACAAAGACCTGATCATTAAGCCCGCTGACAAAGGAGGGGCTATAGTGATCATGGATAGAGACAAATTATCCGGGAGGTAGAGCGTCAATTGCATGACACGACTACCTATCGACAACTCCCTCAGGACCCTACCACCTCCTTCACCAACCTCATTAAAAGAGATGAGCGTTGTTCTACTCGAACTGTTCGCCAATCTCAAATTCGAGCTGTTTTGGGCGGTGTTCGAGCCGGTCGGCGAACACGAACAATTTGAGAAAAATTCGGCTGTTCGAGGTTATGTTCGATAACTGTTCGTGCACCAAAATCATAACTGGATTTTTTCTCAGTAATGATGAAAATTAATGTTAATACGCAGTTTGAGTGTACAGCGGGGCGGGGGGAGGGGCAGGGGATGGATCTCTGCAGGAACAATGAAGATCTCCATTTTTTTTTCTCTTTCCCGCATTTGCAGTGGGGAGGTGGAATCTGTCAGCCTATCAGCAGCGCACACACGGAGCGAAGTGCTTTTTTTCACACAATCAAGGGCATGTGTGATTGGCAGTGTATGTCACATGTCCTTGCCCTATAAGACCAAGCCATTTTCCCCGTCGCCACCATTTTCTCACTGCTGCAGCTGCGTGTTAGACGGCACCGCTGTTGCTGTGTGTGCTATACCTTGTTAATTTCAAGCCAATTTTCGCACAAATATACAGATAGCTTGGGAGTAGGGAATAGTTGTGATTGCAGTCCTTTTAAGGACTAGGTTACAGCATTTCCTACGACTTTTATCAGGGAGGTCTGAGCTCTTAAATAGATAGGTTGTGGGAGTAAAGACTAATTGTAATTGGAGTCCTTTTCAGGACTAGGTTACATGAGTTCCTATCAGTTTTTGCCAGGCAGGTCTGTGCCAGTGCTGTGCAAGGTTTTTTCACAGCATTTGGCTGAATCTAGCAAAGCTAATCCTTTTTGGCCTATTGCAGAGTGTGTTAGTCAGTGGAGTAGCCTATCTGTGTTGCAAGATATAACACCTGTGTATAGAATACCAATTTTTTTACTGCACCTAGTGAAGTAAAATCTTTTGGGCATAGCATCATTCTATTAGTCCATCTATACTGACCTCCATCAGGTTGCAAACTGAATATAATTTTTTTCTGCATCTAGCTCTGAAAAAATATTTGGGCTTCTAGCGGTGTGTGGGACTTGGTCTATTAGTCCATCTATACTGACCTCCATCAGGTTGCAAATTAAAAATAATTTTTTTCTGCATCTACCTCTGAAAAAATATTTGGGCTTCTAGCAGTGTGTGGGACTTGGTCTATTAGTCCATCTATACTGACCTACATCAGGTTGCAAATTAAAAATATTTTTTTTCTGCATCTAGCTCTGAAAAAATATTTGGGCTTCTAGCGGTGTGTGGGACTTGGTCTATTAGTCCATCTATACTGACCTCCATCAGGTTGCAAATTAAAAATAATTTTTTTCTGCATCTAGCTCTGAAAAAATATTTGGGCTTCTAGCGGAGTGTGGGACTTGGTCTATTAGTCCATCTATACTGACCTCCATCAGGTTGCAAATTAAAAATAATTTTTTTCTGCATCTAGCTCTGAAAAAATATTTGGGCTCCTAGCAGTGTGTGGGACTTGGTCTATTAGTCCATCTATACTGACCTCCATCAGGTTGCAAATTAAAAATAATTTTTTTCTGCATCTAGCTCTGAAAAAATATTTGGGCTTCTAGCAGTGTGTGGGACTTGGTCTATTAGTCCATCTATACTGACCTCCATCAGGTTGCAAATTAAAAATAATTTTTTTCTGCATCTAGCTCTGAAAAAATATTTGGGCTTCTAGCGGTGTGTGGGACTTGGTCTATTAGTCCATCTATACTGACCTCCATCAGGTTGCAAATTAAAAATAATTTTTTTCTGCATCTAGCTCTGAAAAAATATTTGGGCTTCTAGCAGTGTGTGGGACTTGGTCTATTAGTCCATCTACACTGACCTACATCAGGTTGCAAATTAAAAATAATTTTTTTCTGCATCTAGCTCTGAAAAAATATTTGGGCTTCTAGCGGTGTGTGGGACTTGGTCTATTAGTCCATCTATACTGACCTCCATCAGGTTGCAAATTAAAAATAATTTTTTTCTGCATCTAGCTCTGAAAAAATATTTGGGCTTCTAGCAGTGTGTGGGACTTGGTCTATTAGTCCATCTATACTGACCTACATCAGGTTGCAAATTAAAAATAATTTTTTTCTGCATCTAGCTCTGAAAAAATATTTGGGCTTCTAGCGGTGTGTGGGACTTGGTCTATTAGTCCATCTATACTGACCTCCATCAGGTTGCAAATTAAAAATAATTTTTTTCTGCATCTAGCTCTGAAAAAATATTTGGGCTTCTAGCAGTGTGTGGGACTTGGTCTATTAGTCCATCTATACTGACCTCCATCAGGTTGCAAATTAAAAATAATTTTTTTCTTCATTTATCTCTGAAAAAATATTTGGGCTTCTAGCAGCGTGTGGGACTTGTTCTATTAGTCCATCTATACTGACCTACATCAGGTTGCAAATTAAAAATAATTTTTTTCTGCATCTAGCTCTGAAAAAATATTTGGGCTTCTAGCAGTGTGTGGGACTTGGTCTATTAGTCCATCTATACTGACCTCCATCAGGTTGCAAATTAAAAATAATTTTTTTCTGCATCTAGCTCTGAAAAAATATTTGGGCTTCTAGCAGTGTGTGGGACTTGGTCTATTAGTCCATCTATACTGACCTCCATCAGGTTGCAAATTGAATAAAAAAAATTTCTGCATCTAGCTCTGAAAAAATATTTGGGCTTCTAGCGGTGTGTGGGACTTGGTCTATTAGTCCATCTATACTGACCTCCATCAGGTTGCAAATTAAAAATATTTTTTTTCTGCATCTAACCCAGCCAATACTTTTGGCCTAATACCACAGTTTGGCCACTCAGCTCTGCTCGGTTACCATCCATTGTTTTTTTGTGCAAACAACTCCAGAGTTGTGAATTAGTTAACCACCAAAATGAGTGGAAAAAGGCCTGCTGCTGGTGGAAAGGGGAATAGGCGTGTTGGGAAGGGGAAAAAAGGTTGTGTCCGTGGGGTAGGTGCAGAAGAAAGACCATCTTCCAGCCAAACTAAAATGTCTACTTCTTTTAGCGGACAATGTGATAAGATACCTTTCTTACGGCCACGCCAATCGCTACAAATTCCAGATGAGGCACAAAAACAGCAGGTGCTTCAACGGATATCAAGTGCTCCTTTAAGTGGGCTCTCCTCCACATCAACTTCAACATCACAAATACTCCAGTCCTCAAAGGTGTCACCCAAATCGCACTTGCTTCCTCACAGCTCCCAAATCTCCAGCTGCCCGTCTGAGTGTGAGGTAGAACAGATGGTTGAGTCTGCAGAGCTGTTTACTCATACTATAGCCTGGGAATCAGAGGTCGACTCCAGCGCTTCTGTGAATCCAGACGAGGAAATGATCTGCACTGATGCCCAGAATCTTTATGAGTCGGATCCAGGACCAGACGCAGAAGGTTCTGACCATAATGTAGACCCTCATTCCCAAACTGTAACTCCTGTTGGTGGAGACAATGAGGAAGACGATGATAAGACTCAAATACCTGATTGGAGCGACAACTTTAGTTTTTTGTCAGGGCAGGAACAGGTTGGCTCTGAGGACGACGGGTGTGATAACGCACAGGGTGATGATGATGAGGTCGGAGATCCCACTTACTGTCAACCCACAGACAGCCAAGAGATGAGGTCAGCAGAGGAGGTGGAGGAAGATGCTAGTGACGACGAGGTCAGGTTGCGCCTTCCTGGACAGAGACGTAGTACTGGAAGCACGTCAACAACTGCATCCTCAAACACAACTCTGCCTCTCACCACAAGTCGTGGTGGCTCTTCAGGTCGCATGGGTGCTAAACCTTGCATAGCCTGGGCATTTTTTCAGATCGATAAAGATGACCCAACTCGTGTTATCTGTAACATTTGTCAGCAAAAGCTAAGTAGAGGCCAAAAAATACATAGTTTGAGTACTTCATGCATGAACCGGCACATGGACATGAAGCATAAGTTGCAGTGGGAAGCTCAGTGTGCTACAATGCGGCCTAGCCGGCCGGGCCAATCACCGTCTGCCATATCTTGTGCATCCACGGCCTCTTCATCCTCTGTGACTGGGGGGACAGCAGTCACACCTGTTTTGGGGCGCAGACCTGCCACCTCTTTACCCGCAACAGCCAGCGTGATTGGCAGGTCATCATTTTCTTTGGAGGTGGTAACACCAGCTGGTGTTGAGCGCTGTCCGACATCGATAGCACCACCTTTGGATCAAGGCAACCTAACATGTCCGCCTGCATCTTCCTCACAGACCGGCAGTTTGCCGGGGACACCCTTATCAACCCCGTCTAAGCACAATAGCCAGCCCTCGGTCCCTCAGATGTGGACAAGTAAAAGACCATTTCCTCCTAGCCATGAGAAAGCTAAGAGGTTGAATTTCACCATCTGCAAGCTCTTGGCTACAGAAATGCTGCCTTTCTGCCTGGTGGACACAGAGGATTTTCAAGACCTTATGTCCGTCGCAGTGCCCCAGTACCAGATGCCCAGTCGGCACTACTTCTCAAAGAAAGGTGTGCCTGCGCTCCACCAGCATGTCGCACACAACATCACCGCTTCTTTGAGAAACTCTGTGTGTGACAGGGTGCATTTCACCACAGACACTTGGACGAGTAGGCATGGACAGGGGCGTTACATGTCGCTGACTGGGCACTGGGTAACTATGGTGACAGCAGGACAAGGGGCTGCTGTCCAAGTCTTGCCGTCCCCACGAGTTGTGCGTCAATCCTCTTTATGTCAAAGTTCCTCCACTGCTTCTGCCTCCTCAACCTCCTCTCGGTCTTCCACCTGCACCCAAAGCCTGTCTGGTCATGCCACAAGCTTTCTAACTGTGCAGAAGGGATCCTGCACACCTCCTTACTATGCTGGCAGTAGGGCTCAACGTCATCAGGCGGTTTTTAGATTGAAATGTCCGGGAAATGTGAGTCACACAGCTGAGGAGTTGTGGTCAGCTCTGGAGAACCAATTTCATGAATGGTTGTCTCCACTGGACCTGAAACCAGGGAAGGCCGTGTGCGACAATGCTGCAAACCTGGGTGCGGCCCTTCGCCGGGGCAATGTCACACACGTGCCTTGTATGGCTCACGTGTTGAACCTGGTTGTCCAGCAATTTTTAGCCCACTATCCCAGACTAGATGGCCTTCTGCAGAGGGCACGGTCGCTGTGTGCTCACTTCCGCCGTTCGCATCCCGCAGCTCAGCGACTTACATCTCTACAGAAGTCGTTGGGCCTGCCACTTCACCGGCTAAAATGCGATGTGCCTACCCGGTGGAATTCAACTCTGCACATGTTGCAGCGACTGTGGCAGCACCGACAAGCCCTGGTGCAATACGTTCTGACGTATAGCCTGGGCCAGCGAGATTCAGAGGTGGGGCAAATCACGCTGGAGGAGTGGTCTCAGATCAGGGACCTATGCACCCTTCTGCACAGTTTTGAAATGGCGACGAAGATGTTTAGTGCTGACGATGCCATTATCAGCATAACTATTCCGGTGATTTACATGCTGGAGCACATGTTAAACAGAATTCGGAGTCAGGTGGTGGCACAAGAGGAGGTGGAGGAAGTAGAGGAGGAGGAGTTGTATGCGGAAGGGCTAACATCTGCAAGGTCCAGACGGTCGGCAGCACCAAGGCGGCAGGCATGTGAGGGTGGGGGAGATGGTTTTACCAGGGCGCATGGTAGCAGCCAAACTAGTGAGGAAGGTGCAGGAGCCCAGGAAGAAGTGGAGGACGAACTGATGGAAGACTCATCAGATGAGGGAGACCTTGATCACATTTCTGTTGTGCGAGGTTGGGGGGAGAGGACAGAGGAAGGAAGCATGATTGTTACCTCGCCACCAACACAACAGGGACTTGGTGCTCCTGGATGCGCAACACACATGAGTGCCTTCTTGCTGCACTACCTGCAACATGACCCTCGAATTGTGAGAATTAGAAATAATCCTGACTACTGGGTTGCCACACTGTTAGATCCCCGGTACAAAAGTAAATTTGCAGAAATTATTCCTGCCATAGAAAGGGATGCACGCATGCAGGAGTATCAGCAGAGACTGTTGCAGAATCTTACATGTGCTTTTCCACAAAATACCAGTGGTGCACGTAGTGAATCTCACAGTTCCAACTTGCCAACCGTGGGACCGTCAAGTGTTCAGCACTCAAACCGTAACAGAACCACAGTATCTGCTGGTAACATCAATTTTGCGGAATCATTTCACCACTTTTTTAGCCCATCCTTTGCAAGGCCACAGGAGACAAGAAGTCTGACACATAGTCAACGCCTAGAGACGATGGTACAGGAGTATCTCCAAGTAAACATTGAAGCCACGACTGTGTCACTGGATCCTTGCTCTTTTTGGGCTTCCAATCTGGATAAATGGCCGGAGCTAGCCACTTACGCCTTGGAGATCTTGTCATGCCCCGCAGCCAGCGTTCTGTCTGAACGTGTGTTCAGCGCTGCTGGTGGTGTGCTGACAGATAAGCGCACGCGGCTCTCCACTGATAATGTAGACAGACTCACGTTCATAAAGATGAACAAATCATGGATCCGAAACGACTTTTCTACCCCTGTGTCATCCTGGGGAGAGTAAAAGCTTGATGATTGTTTAAAATCACCCTACCAACCGTTTTAAGCTTTCAAATTACTAATCATGTTTATCTGTATCTTGACTGGAAAATAATTTGGGCTTTGTAGCAGTGTGCAGCACTGATCCTATTAGGCCATCTATACTAAAGCTTCACCAGATTTAAAATTAAAAATAATTTTTAGCTGCATCTAGCCCGGAAAATAATTTTGGGGCTCCGAGATGCGCAAGGCACATAAGTGCCTTCTTGCTGCACTACCTGCAGCATGACCCTCATATTGTCAGAATTCGAAGTAATCATGACTACTGGGTTGCCACACTCTTAGATCCCCCAAACTTTTCGATCAACCTTTTCATTTTAATAAAGACCAAAAAAATGGTCATTTTTTAAATTATAAGCATTAGCAGGTTGTTAGAAACTGAAATCAAACAGTTTTCAACTCAAAACTTTATTCTAGGTGATGTTACATTTTCACATAGTACCCCTTGTTCGAAAGGAGCTTCTGAACTCTCTCGTCCATTGAATTTGTCAGGTTTTGGATGGTTTCTGCTTCAATTGTTTTGCATGAGGACAGAATACCCTCCCAGAGCTGTTGCTTAGATGTGAACTGCCTCCCGCCATCATAGACACTCCTTTTAATGATGCTCCAAAGGTTCTGAATGGGGTAGAGGTCAGGGGAGCATGGGGGTCACACCATAAGTTTGTCCCCTTTTATGCCCATATCAGCCAGAGATGCAGATGTTTTATGTGCAGCATGAGATGGTGCATTATCATGCAGAAAAATGATCTTGCTGTGAAATACACGGTTCTTCTTCTTGAACCATGGCAGGAAGTGCTGTTTGAGAAAATCGACATACATTATGGAGTTCATCTTTAGCGCCTTCAGGGATCCTAAAGGGGCCGACAATCTCTCTCCCCATGATTCCAGCCCAAAACATTACTCCACCTCCTCCTTGTTGGCGCTGTAGCCGTGTTTGCGTGGGGTGTCCATCAACCAGCCATCCTCCACTCCATCCATCTGGACTATCTAGCGCTGCACGGCACTCATCCGTGAACAAAACAGTTTTGAAATCAGTCTTCATGTAATGTTTGGCCCACTGGAGCCGTTTCTGCTTGTGTGAAGTGGATAGAGGAGGTCGACAGGATGGCGCATGCACAGCTGCAAACCTCTGAAGGACCCTGCATCTTGTTGTTCGGGGGACGTTGGAGGCACAAGCAGCTTCAAAAACTTGTCTGCTGCTATGACAAGGCTTTTTTGCCGCTGCTCTTTCAACCTGACGTAATTGCCTGTAGGAAAGAGTCCTCAATTTGCCCTTATCAGCACGCACACGTGTGTACTGTGAATCAGCTACATACTTCTTGATTGCCAGGACACTTCATCCTGATCATCGCACAATGTTGATTGTAGTCATGCCTTGACCTAAATACTCCACAATTTGTTGCTTCTCAGCAGCCGACACATCCTTTTTCTTTCCCATTTTGGCAGAAAATGTAGGCTGCTTAATAATGTGAGAGAGCCTTCTTAAGTAGTCTTGCCTTTCATTGGACACACCTGCCAAACTAATTAGCACAGGTGTCTGCAATTGCTTACAGTGATATAAAGAGCCCTGACACACATCACCATCAATGAGTTTAACTGACAAACAAACAAATTCTTCCCTTATCACTCCTAAACACTTTTTGTATAATAATTTGGAACGCAGTGTACATGTGCTTTTCCACAAAACACCAGTGGTTCACGTAGTGAATCTTACAGTTCTAACTTGCCAACCGTGGTCTGTATGGAGTTGTTCAATAAAGGGCCCAAAATTAAGATAACATAGATGGGAGAGGTCTCTATGAATAGGAATTCCTAAGTATTTGATACCCTGTGAGGGCCAGGCAAAGGGAAAGTTGGACTGGATGGAATCCTATATGGATTTGGGGAGGGAGACATCGAGGGCCTCAGACTTCGCTGCATTGATTTTAAAATTTTACCATGTAACAAAGTGATCTATTTCAGCCATAACAGCATGGATGGATATATGTGATTGAGTGATATATACTAGGACATCATCAGCAAATAGAGAGCACTTGTACTCGGTGCCTCCCACCTCAATCCACCTAATATTGGGGTTATGGCGAATTGATGAGAGCAGGTGCTCCGTCACTAGGATGTATAAGAGAGGGGACAGAGGACATCACTGCCTTGTCCCATTGGTGATTGTGAAAGGTGATGAAAATGTTCTGACGCACCCCCTGGGCCTTGGGACACCAGGAGCCGGACCCTTTTTGGTGGATGCTGGTGGTTGTAGTCTTCGTGGCGGCGACCCAGTTCCGTGGCTCAGGGCGGTCAAACCAGTGGCGGAACTATTTATGTGGTTTTGATGTTTAAATGTCCGACTACGCCACCCGTGGATTGCGGTCAGAGTGAACCGCCGCTACAGGGCAGACCACTGAGGCTGGTGTTGTGGGTGCAGCAGAGCGTAGCATAACTCCCCACGGGAGGAGTATAGCTTCAGGGCAGTGTATGCGGAGGATGGGGGTGATGGTGCAGGGCAGCAGCAGTAACGACACGGAGTCAGTGATGCAGTTCAGGACCTTTACTCACAGTTCTTATTATCCAGACCACGTCTGCAGGTAACGGCTGCCCACGTCGTACTGTGCTCACCAGGTGAGGGGCTCAGACAACTCCCAGATAACTTTGGAGCACTTCACAGGACCCCCTTTGTGTGTCCTTTGTCTGGCCTTTCTTACCAACACTTCTGTCCGGCTGCCTCGGGCCTCCTCTTGGTAAACTTGGCGCCAGTTTCCCTGACCCTATGTGGTGCCTTCCTAGCGGGTGTAGCGAGGGGCTGCGCCACATAAAATGTCAGAGCCTCCGGTTTCTAGCTGAGGGTCGTTTCCTGCCTCCACTAGTTCGGGGACCGGTCTCCCCCTTTGGCCTGACCCCTCCACGCAGGTGGATTCGGGCGTGCGGTGGCGACTCGCCCGTCCGCACCCCTGGGATCCCTTCATTCCTCGTTCCTGGAGCCTTCTCCGCTCCTCTTCCTTCCTTCTCCCTCTTCCAGGCCTGGGCCTCTGTTACTAGGCCCGCCTCCGGAGCAGAGCTCATGCAGAGCCCCTGCTCCCTGCCACTTCTGCTCAGACTTCTCTGCACTGAACTAAGATGGTGCCCACCTTTTATACTCCCTTCTCAATGCACCCAGGAACTGCTTCCTCCCTGCTCCTGCACTACAGGGTTCCCCTTCCTCAGTGTTCCCTCCCCCCTCTCCAGCCAGGGACAGGGACTGTCGTGCCCATCTCAGGGGCATATTGGTCGCCCTGCCCCACGGCAATGTGGTGTAATGCATGCAGGTGTCGGGTCCTGATCCACACTACATCCTTACCTGAGAGTGAGATATCACACCTCTGGGTGAGGTGCAATACCTCTGTAGCAACCGAGCCCTCAGGGTGCTACAGTTCCATTTATCTTCAGCCTAGGTGACGTATTGCGATACAGGGCCGTGATTTTGGCTATAAAAGGGTCCCCTAGACCCCTACCCCAAGCTTTTTAAGAGAATCATATATGGCGTGCCAGGAGACTCTATGGAATGCTTTCTCAGCATCCAACGAGAGTATCTAATTACAAATTTTTAACTGCATCTAGCCCAGGAAATACTTTGTGCCTAGTAGCAGTGTCTGCTAGTAAGCGGATTATCCCGGCTGTTAAGCAAGCTGCACCACCTGTAGTTTAGACACTTAATTTTTTCAAAGGAAATGCTTCTGGACCATGGGATACTTAGTGAAGAGCATCAGGAGGCAGCCCAAGGCATAGGGGCTGGGACTGGCAGTAGGATGCCTTGCGGTGGACAGCCGAGCTCGATCCTTATAAAAGCTTTTTAACTGCAGCAGCTTTAGTGGACGCTACTGGAGCTGGAATTACCGCGGCTGCTGGCATGAGACTTGCCCTCCAATAGATCCTTGTAAATGGATTTAAAGTGTATTCATTCAAATTAGAGAGACAATTTAAATTAAAAAGCTTAGAGCTGCCTCCACCACAGGGGGGCTCGCTCGACCCACCAGCGGACAGGCACCAGTATTGGGAGAGGGGGGCTGGCCGTCAGGGTTCACCGCGGCTCTGGCACAAACCCGGCGACACGGAGGTGGCACGGGCAGGAGCGGACTGGCCGTGTCGGCTTCTCACTTTTTGGATTTTAGAAGGGCATGACATGCCTATATCTGTGTCTCCCCCTCCTTTTACTCCTCCACCTCTTTTATTTTCGCATGACTATATGTACTTGTCACTTTTCCATGTGTTAGTTATGTCTTCTGAGCAGTTTGTCAGCTTTTGGACACCTTTGAAGGTGTTTTCTATGTGTTTCTATGTGTTTTTGTTTGCCTGCCATTGGTTTTAACGGTGTTCGAAGGTGTTCGACGAACAGTTCGACGAACAGTTCGGCGAACACACGGGTGTTCGACGAACCGAACCGAACTCGAACACTACGGGGGTGGCTCAACACTACTCATTAAGACTACAGTTAATAGATACATAGAAACGGGTATTATCGACAGTAAGACAGGTGAATTTCTCAACAAAACTTACCCTATCACTCCAGTTTTCTATATACTACCCAAGATACATAAAGACTTGACTAACCCACCCGGACGACCGATAGTTGCCTCCACCGACTCCATCTTTTCTCCGTTGTCCAGATTTCTCGAGAAAATCATCACACCCCTGATTCAGAAAACCCTGGCCTTTTTGCTAGACACCGGTATGTTCCTGAAAACATTATCTGATCTACAACAAGTTCCCGCCGCTTCTCTTCTAGTGTCATTTGACGTCAAGAATCTATATACCTCTATACCTCATAATCAGGGCATCTACACGGTGGAGTCCCTGCTTAAGGAGTCCGACACTGACCCTAGACTTACTGACCTGATAATTGACCTACTCACCATAGTACTTCACAAAAACTACTTCATGTTCCAAGATAAGTACTATCTCCAGGTCAAAGGGACGGCTATGGGCTCGAACGTAGCGCCACCGTATGCTAACTGCTACATGGCAGCCTTCGAGACCCAGGTAGTCTATACTAACCCTCTCTTCCAGACACATTCCGTACTCTGGAAGAGATACATTGATGACATCTTTTGCATCTGGAATGGCACCCCGGAAACCCTTAACACGTTCTTCAACCTCCTCAACACAGCCTGGCCTGATCTAGGTTTTACTGTCACCTATGACCAGCATAAAGTAAGCTTCTTGGACACTGTCGTCATCAAAGATGACGATGGCTTCCTCTACACAGACCTGTATTCTAAACCGACGGACTGCAATGGACTACTCCACTATTCCAGCAATCATCCGGCACATATCAAAAGATCTATCCCTAGGTCCCAGCTCAAGAGAGTAGAGAGGATAGTATCAGATCCCAGTACACGCCATCAAAGGCTACAAGAAATGGGCTCTAAGTTCATCTCCAGAGGATACCCTCCATCTTTACTAACAATTCAACAAACAGAGCCTCGGCCTCGCAGCGATAATTCCGACCGGATTCCTTTTGTCCACACTTTTCACCCCTATGCATATGTTTTACATAAAACAATCCGAAAAAACTGGAATATACTGCGCTCAGGCTATCCTACTATCCCTAGCCTCCAGAAGCCCTTTTTGCCCTGCTTCAAACGGGCCCGCAATCTCAGAGATTCTTTAGTTCGGGCAGATATAGGCGTCACCAAACAGGGACCCACACAACGATTCCTGCAGAACCCCAAAACCGGCACATTCCCATGCCTCCAATGCAGACAATGCAATAACGTCCTACGAGGAAATACCATTCACCACCCATATACGGGTAAGAAATTTCACATCAAAGGCTACTTCACCTGTGAAAGTTCCTTTGTGGTATACCTTATCAAATGCCCTTGTGGCAAGATATATATAGGTGAGACCACCCAATCCGTTAGGGACAGGATCTCTAAACACAAGTCCACAATCCGCTGCAAAAACCTATTACTACCCATTCCACACCACTTTATCAGTAAAGGACATAATATATCTCAACTGAAGTATCAAGTCCTAGAACAGGTTCCACAACCAAGACGTGGTGGCGATCGTATCCACCTCCTTAAACAGAGAGAGGCCTTCTGGATACACACTCCAGAGTCTCTATCACCCAAAGGCCTCAACCGCGAATACGACTTACTATCCTTCACCTAATGGATACTCACCCATTGTCTAGACAGCCCAGACAGTCATCTAGCACCTATGTAACAATATGCTGGGATTTATGTCTATATTTTCTCTATACACTTTTCTCTGTACGCTTTTCTTGTACGTATATACATTAATGGGAATATGTAGGTGTATCCGTGTACATGAATATCCAACATCCACACGAGGAAAATTAGATCACAATTTGTATACATACAGGTGTCACAATGAAATGCAGACACACAATGTAATGCAGACACAGGTACATAGACTTATTCACTAACGCAGTATTGTATACATACCGCTCATTGCAAAATGCCTTATGTATAAATTTACAGCTTTCTGGTTTTAGGCACTTATGTGAATAGACTGTATATAAATTATTCATCTACTATAGTTCAACTATTATCCTTTTCAAGCTGTGCGATTTTGTTCAGTATATCATGATATTAATTGCGATTATTTTTGTTTCAGATGTTCCCTACCCTTGGTCCTCTCCTCCTCCTCCTCTCTGAAAGCCCTACTCAGTTATACCCTAGTCCAGGAAATCGCCCCTCTTCTCTACTAGCACGTACTAGCGCTTCCTGCTAGCTGGAACGCAAACACAGTGACTGTGGAACGCAATCATCACTAGGGAACGTCACTTCCGGCTACGTCATCGAGCTACTTCCGGTCCCGCGCGCTCAGCCTCCCAAGTGCACGCTAATTAACCCCAGCAGCACCTGCGCAGGGCTCTATTAGCTCCTGCATAAATGAGAACCTTCTCACACACACTGGCTACCACAACAAGCGGTGGACACCGCGTTCTGGCGCCATCCAGGTCATATGAAGCAATAAGGTAATGCCCTCTGTCACTAAGACAGCACTCCCTGCGTAACATACTAGCTTCTGTATTCATGCTCACTTATATTATTGATTCTAGGTGGTCCTTACCATTATCGTCCATACTGAGTGAATATCAGTATCCTTAGCCACATTCTAACATGCGGTATGTGTAGTCTGCCTTAATCTACTGAGCACTGCTTATAGATCCGCATCCCTGTCCCCTATCCCTCCTAATTACCATCCTCACGTTGTCTTTCCTTGTCAGTGGTCCTGTCCCTTACATGTATAAAATTTGAATGTCTATTGTATTTAATATATGTATTGTATTTTCTGTACTCACAATATGTTACATTTTGCAGTTAACTGATGAAGGTCACTAAGACCGAAACGTTTTATAATATTTTGGACTGCAATAATAAAATTTTCACATTTGGAAACATTCCGAGTGCCAAGGCTTTTTTCATATATCTGCGGGTTCGGCCCCTACTTGAGCACCATTAGACCACAGTGCGGCGATTTTCTTTTGAAAGTCCTACTGAATAGACTGTTAGAATTTGCATTATGGCAAGAAAAAAGCAGCTAAGTAAAGAAAAACGAATGGCCATCATTACTTTAAGAAATGAAGGTCAGTCAGTCCGAAAAATTGGGCAAACTTTGAATGTGTCCCCAAGTGCAGTTGCAAAAACCATCAAGCGCTACAAAGAAACTGGCTCACAAGAGGACCGCCCCAGGAAAGGAAGACCAAGAGTCACCTCTGCTTCTGAGGATAAGTTTATCTGAGTCGCCAGCCTCAGAAATCACAGGTTAACAGCAGCTCAGATTAGAGACCAGGTCAATGCCACACAGAATTCTAGCAGCAGACACATCTCTACAACAACTGTTAAGAGGAGACTTTGTGCAGCAGGCCTTCATTGTAAAATAGCTGCTAGGAAACCACTGCTAAGGACAGGCAACAAGCAGAAGAGACTTGTGTGGGCTAAAGAACACAAGGAATGGACATTAGACCAGTGGAAATCTGTGCTATGGTCTGATGAGTCCAAATTTGAGATCTTTGGTTCAACCACCATGTCTTTGTGCGACGCAGAAAAGGTGAACGGATGGACTCTACATGCCTGGTTCCCACCGTGAAGCATGGAGGAGGAGGTGTGATGGTGTGGGGGTAATTTGCTGGTGACACTGTTGGGGATTTATTCAAAATTGAAGGCATACTGAACCAGCTTGGCTACCACAGCATCTTGCAGCGGCATGCTATTCCATCTGGTTTGCGTTTAGTTGGACCATCATTTATTTTTCAACAGGACAATGATCCCAAACACACCTCCAGGCTGTGTAAGGGCTATTTGACCAAGAAGGGGAGTGATGGGGTGCTACGCCAGATGACCAGGCTGCCACAGTCACCAGACCTGAACCCAATCGAGATGGTTTGGGGTGAGCTGGACCGCAGAGTGAAGGCAAAAGGGCCAACAAGTGCTAAACATTTCTGGGAACTCCTTCAAGATTGCTGGAAGACCATTTCCTGTGACTACCTCTTGAAGCTCATCAACAGAATGCCAAGAGTGTGCAAAGCAGTCATCAATGCAAAAGGTAGCTACTTTGAAGAACCTAGAATATGACATATTTTCAGTTGTTTCACACTTTTTTGTTAAGTATATAATTCCACATGTGTTAATTCATAGTTTTGATGCCTTCAGTGTGAATGTACAATTTTCAAAGTCATGAAAATACAGAAAAAAAATTAAATTAGAAGGTGTGCCCAAACTTTTGGTCTGTACTGTATATAAAAATATATATAGGCCTGTGCTGGTAGCAAAGTGTATAAAAAATGTATAACCAATTGTATGAGAAGAGAAGAGGAAAGACAATCTCTATAAATAAAAGACAAATTTATTTTGAACATTTTTTTTAAATTATTAAGGATATAAAATTAGCTAAAAATGGAAAGTGAGTACTGGGGCTGATCCTGATGATCCTGGGTAATTACTCACAGGTCCATGGGACCCCCACATCAGGCTAGACCAAAAATCCTTCTTCCTCTACCACCAATTCAGGTAAATATACCAGCTTAAAACCTGAAAACTCTAAACCTAAATAATCTTCCTTTATTTTAGAAAAGGATATTCTTCAGGCCGAATCTCCACTGACTAAATAATATCCCTTCGTCCACGACTTACTGGTAAATATCCATCTCCATTTTTCCTCTCTCAGGTCATCACCTTACATTTGTTACTTACTACCCTCCTTTTCTTCTCTTAGGCTACTACCCCTATGCAGAACTCCCCACTGCAATACTAAGAAGCACTCTGCACTTTACCCAGGATCATCAGGATCTGCCCCAGTACTCACTTTCCATTTTTATCTAATTTCATATCCTTAATAGTGTTGAGCGAACATGCTCGACACTGATCGGTACTCGCCCGAGCATCACGCTACTCGGGATTTTCGGCGAGCACCGAGCATTTCCGTGTTACTCGGGCGGGAGCTCGGGTCTCCGCCCTGCATGTTTGGCGCTCTTTACAGAGCCAATGAACATGCAGGGATTGCCAGCCAGTCACTGTAATGCTGCAGCCAAGTTGGTTGTGGGCATTACAGTGATTGGCTGGCCGCACAGCGTCACCTCGAGTATTTAAAACCGGGCGCCGCCATCTTGGACACAGTCGCTCCGGATTAGACAGTGTAGGGACAGCGCTGCTGATTTAGGGAGAGATATAAACTGCGAAATAGTTAGTGTAGGGTTTGTAAAGGCTGCCAGAACAAACAAACAGTCCTTTTCAGGACTAATATCCATCCCAGATACCAGGCAGGCAGGCTGTATAGGAGACACAGTGGTTATACCAACAAACGCTGCATTACAGTCCTGTGTGCTCCTGTTGCTCAAATTGCTGCACTTAGCACCAGGTGTCGGGGGCCAGGAAAAATCCTTTTTTTTCCATCCAAATCCTCCTTTTTTTTTCCTCCTTCACACTCTAAAAATACCCATCTTATTAACCTTTTGGTGTGCCCCCCCCCCCCCAAAAAAAAGCGTGTCTCTGATTTTTCAGACACAAATATAACTGTTGAAAATAGTCTGGTGTAGGCTAGAGAAACAGAAGTGTTGTTTTGCACTTCCACGGATCAAACCTCTGTATTATCCATTCTGGGCCATTTGTATCTAAAAAAAAAACAGTTTGAGTGTGTCGCTCACTGTTCAGCCGCAAATATCTCTATTTAAAAAAGTGTGGTATACCCCAGTAAACAATAACTGTGGTTTTCCTCTTCCACGGTTCGAATCTACTCAATATTACCCTTTTTCCATTGATAGTGCAAGTGTTAGCTATTTTACTTCATTTACAATGGGCAAGGCGCGTGGCAAGGGACGAGGAAGTGGACGTTCTGGTGATGGTTCGTGCAGAGGACAGGGCCGTGGCCAAGGTGAAAATGTGCCACAACCAACAGCCACATCTTCTCGCTCCTACTTCTTGACCGAATTACTAGGGAAGCACAGAACAACACCAGTATTGAGAACTGATCAGTGTGAACAGGTTATTAATTGGATAGCAGACAATACTTCCAGTTACCTGGGCACCACCACCTCCGGTCTGTCTTCCACATGGTCAACTCTTAGTAGCCGTGAGTCTCGACCGCATACTCCTCCTCACCCTGATGCTCCTTCCTCCCACCATGCCGAGTGTCGTCAGACAGCAAGTGATCCCACACTTGGACACTCTGAAGAGCTGTTCACTGGACCATTTCCATATTTGGGCCCCTCGCCTGATACGCTTGAAGTGGTGGAAGAGGAGATCCCATGTTGCGATGCCCAAATATTTGAACAGCCACGGCCACAGGAAGTCGACGTTGGCAATCTGTCACAAGAGGTGGACAATGACGAGACACAATTGCCAGGAAGTGAGGAGGAGGATCGTGGTGCGCAAGTGGAAGAGGAGGAGGTGGTGGATGATCTAGTAACTGACCCAACGTGGAAGGAGGACATGCAGAGTGAGGCCAGCAGCACACAGGGGGAGGGAGGCAGAGTACCCCAACAGGCAGGAATAAGCAGTGTGGTGGCCGCAGACAGAAGGCAGGCAACCGTTCCCCGTAACACCAACACGAGGGACGTTGCCAGTACAAGCGGTAGGTCTTCCAGAGTCTGAAATTTTTTTAAAGACTCTGCTGATAACCCCAAATAGGCCATATGTTCCACCTGCCATGCCAGCATCAGCAGGGGTGACAAAACTACCAGCCTGACCACCACCAGCATGATCAGGCACATGGCAGCAAAGCACCCGACTTTGTGGGGCGAAACCCAGGGTCCACGACCAGTGTCAGCGGGTGTCACCACTGCTTCTTCCACTGTTGTGCGTGCAATAGAACCCCCTGTTGTGTGTGCAAGGCAATCCCCTGTCCATACTGCATGTAAAGATGCCCCCTCCTCTCAGTCTTCACTTGTTATGGCAGTTTCTCAAGAAACAGCATCAACGTCCACGTCCCACCGCAGCGTTCAATTGTCCATATCCCAGACCTTTGAATGAAAGTGGAAATTCGCAGCTAACGCCTCACAGGCCACAGTCCTAAATTAGCACATTTCACGACTGCTTGCATTGGAAATGCTGCCTTTTAGGCTGGTGGAGACGGAATCCTTCCGCAATCTTATGGCGGTGGCCGTCCCTCGGTACTCGGTCCCCAGCTGATACTATTTTGCCCGGTGTGCCATCCCCGCACTACACAAGCACGTGTCCCAAAGCATCTGCCGTGCCCTCAACAACGCATTTACTGGGAGAGTCCACCTGACAACGGACACGTGGACAAGTGCTTGTGGCCAGGGACGGTACATCTCTCTGACGGCACACTGGGTAAACATAGTGGAAGCCGGGACCCAGTCGGACCTTGGGACGGAACACATCCTCCCCACACCGAGGATTGCGGGCCCTATGTCAGTCAGAGTTGCCCCCACAGTGTACAGCTCCTGCGCATCCTCCTCCTCCTCCTCATGTTCAGCCTCCATCTCAGATATCACCACATCAGTTACAAGCTGGAAGCATTGCAGTACTGCCTCCGCCAAGCGGCAACAGGCTGTGCTGAAAATCATAAGCTTAGGTGATAAATAGAGATGAGCGTTGTTCTACTCGAACTGTTCGCCAATCTCAAATTCGAGCTGTTTTGGGCGGTGTTCGAGCCGTTCGGCGAACACGAACAATTTGAGAAAAATTCGGCTGTTCGAGGTTATGTTTGATAACTGTTCGTGCACCAAAATCATAACTGGATTTTTTCTCAGTAATGATGAAAATTAATGTTAATACGCAGTTTGAGTGTACAGCGGGGTGGGGGGAGGGGCAGGGGATGGATCTCTGCAGGAACAATGAAGATCTCCATTTTTTTTTTCTCTTTCCCGCATTTACAGTGGGGAGGTGCAATCTGTCAGCCTATCAGCAGCGCACACACGGAGCGAAGTGCTTTTTTTCACACAAGCAAGGGCATGTGTCATTGGCAGTGTATGTCACATGTCCTTGCCCTATAAGACCAAGCCATTTTCCCCGTCGCCACCATTTTCTCACTGCTGCAGCTGCGTGTTAGACGGCACCGCTGTTGCTGTGTGCGCTATACCTTGTTAATTTCAAGCCAATTTTCGCACAAATCTACAGATAGCTTGGGAGTAGGGAATAGTTGTGATTGCAGTCCTTTTAAGGACTAGGTTACAGCATTTCCTATGACTTTTATCAGGCAGGTCTGTGCTCTTAAATAGATAGATTGTGGGAGTAAAGACTAATTGTAATTGGAGTCCTTTTCAGGACTAGGTTACATCAGTTCCTATCAGTTTTTGCCAGGCAGGTCTGTGCCAGTGCTGTGCAAGTTTTTTTCACAGCATTTGGCTGAATCTAGCAAAGCTAATCCTTTTTGGCCTATTGCAGAGTGTGTTAGTCAGTGGAGTAGCCTATCTGTGTTGCAAGATATACCACCTGTGTATAGAATACCAATTTTTTTACTGCACCTAGTGAAGTAAAATCTTTTGGGCATAGCATCATTCTATTAGTCCATCTATACTGACCTCCATCAGGTTGCAAATTGAATATAATTTTTTTCTGCATCTAGCTCTGAAAAAATATTGGGCTTCTAGCTGTGTGTGGGACTTGTTGTATTAGTCCATCTATACTGACCTCCATCAGGATGCAAACTGAATATATTTTTTTCTGCATCTACCTCTGAAAAAATATTGGGCTTCTAGCTGTGTGTGGGACTTGTTCTAGTAATCCATCTATACAGACCTCCATCAGGTTGCAAACTGAATATATTTTTTTCTGCATCTACCTCTGAAAAAATATTGGGCTTCTAGCTGTGTGTGGGACTTGTTGTATTAGTCCATCTATACTGACCTCCATCAGGTTGCAAACTGAATATATTTTTTTCTGCATCTACCTCTGAAAAAATATTGGGCTTCTAGCTGTGTGTGGGACTTGTTCTATTAATCCATCTATACAGACCTCCATCAGGTTGCAAACTGAATATATTTTTTTCTGCATCTACCTCTGAAAAAATATGTGGCCTTCTAGCAGTGTGTGGGACTTTCTCTATTAGTCCATCTATACTGACCTCCATCAGGTTGCAAACTGAATATATTTTTCTTCTGCATCTACCTCTGAAAAAATATTTGGCCTTCTAGCAGTGTGTGGGACTTGTTCTATTAGTCCACCTATACTGACCTCCATCAGGTTGCAAATTCAAAATAATTTTTTGTCTGCATCTAGCTCTGAAAAAATATTTAGCCTTCTAGCAGTGTGTGGGACTTTCTCTATTAGTCCATCTATACTGACCTCCATCAGGTTGCAAACTGAATATATTTTTTTTCTGCATCTACCTCTGAAAAAATATTTGGCCTTCTAGCAGTATGTGGGACTTTCTCTATTAGTCCATCTATACTGACCTCCATCAGGTTGCAAATTAAAAATAATTTTTATCTGCATCTACAGTACCTCAGAAAAAATATTTGGGCTTCTAGCTGTGTGTGGGACTTGTTCTATTAGTCCATCTATACTGACCTCCATCAGGTTGCAAATTGAATATAATTTTTATCTGCATCTAGCTCTGAAAAAATATTTGGCCTTCTAGCAGTGTGTGGGACTTTCTCTATTAGTCCATCTATACTGAACTCCATCAGGTTGCAAATTAAAAATAATTTTTATCTGCATCTACCTCTGAAAAAATATTTGGGCTTCTAGCTGTGTGTGGGACTTGTTCTATTAATCCATCTATACAGACCTCCATCAGGTTGCAAACTGAATATAATTTTTTTCTGCATCTAGCTCTGAAAAAATATTTGGCCTTCTAGCAGTGTGTGGGACTTGTTCTATTAGTCCACCTATACTGACCTCCATCAGGTTGCAAATTCAAAATAATTTTTTGTCTGCATCTAGCTCTGAAAAAATATTTGGCCTTCTAGCAGTGTGTGGGACTTTCTCTATTAGTCCATCTATACTGACCTCCATCAGGTTGCAAACTGAATATATTTTTTTTCTGCATCTACCTCTGAAAAAATATTGGGCTTGTAGCTGTGTGTGGGACTTGTTCTATTAATCCATCTATACAGACCTCCAATCAGGTTGCAAACTGAATAAAAAAAATTTCTGCATCTACCTATGAAAAAATATTTGGGCTTCTAGCTGTGTGTGGGACTTGTTCTATTAGTCCATCTATACTGACCTCCATCAGGTTGCAAATTGAATATAATTTTTTTCTGCATCTAACCCAGCCAATAGTTTTGGCCTAATGCCACAGTTTGGCCACTCAGCTCTGCTCGGTTCCCATCCATTGTTTTTTTGTGCAAAAACTCCAGAGTTGTGAAATAGTTAACCACCAAAATGAGTGGAAAAAGGCCTGCTGCTGGTGGAAAGGGGAATAGGCATGTTGGGAAGGGGAAAAAAGGTTGTGTCCGTGGGGTAGGTGTTAAAGCAACAGTAACATCTGCAGAAGAAAGACCATCTTCCAGCCAAACCAAAATGTCTACTTCTTTTAGCGGACAATGTGATAAGATCCCTTTCTTACGGCCACGCCAATCGCTACAAATTCCAGATGAGGCACAAAAACAGCAGGTGCTTCAACGAATATCAAGTGCTCCTTTAAGTGGGCTCTCCTCCACATCAACTTCAACATCACAAATACTCCAGTCCTCAAAGGTGTCACCCCAATCGCACTTGCTTCCTCACAGCTCCCAAATCTCCAGCTGCCCGTCTGAGTATGAGGTAGAACAGATGGCTGAGTCTGCAGAGCTGTTTACTCATACTATAGCCTGGGAATCAGAGGTCGACTCCAGCGCTTCTGTGAATCCAGACGAGGAAATGATCTGCACTGATGCCCAGAATCTTTATGAGTCGGATCCAGGACCAGACGCAGAAGGTTCTGACCATAATGTAGACCCTCATTCCCAAACTGTAATTCCTGTTGGTGGAGACAATGAGGAAGACGATGATAAGACTCAAATACCTGATTGGAGCGACAACTTTAGTTTTTTGTCAGGGCAGGAACAGGTTGGCTCTGAGGACGATGGGTGTGATAACGCACAGGGTGATGATGATGAGGTTGGAGATCCCACTTACTGTCAACCCACAGTCAGCCAAGAGATGAGGTCAGCAGAGGAGGTGGAGGAAGATGCTAGTGACGACGAGGTCAGGTTGCGCCTTCCTGGACAGAGACGTAGTACTGGAAGCACGTCAACAACTGCATCCTCAAACACAACTCTGCCTCTCACCATAAGTCGTGGTGGCTCTTCAGGTCGCATGGGTGCTAAGCCTTGCATAGCCTGGGCATTTTTTCAGATCGATAAAGATGACCCAACTTGTGTTATCTGAAACATTTGTCAGCAAAAGCTAAGTAGAGGCCAAAAAATACATAGTTTGAGTACTTCATGCATGAACCGGCACATGGACATGAAGCATAAGTTGCAGTGGGAAGCTCAGTGTGCTACAATGCGGCCTAGCCGGCCGGGCCGACCACCGTCTGCCATATCTTGTGCATCCGCGGCCTCTTCATCCTCTGTGACTGGGGGGACAGCAGTCACACCTGTTTTGGGGCGCAGACCTGCCACCTCTTTACCCGCAACAGCCAGCGTGATTGGCAGGTCATCATTTTCTTTGGAGGTGGTAACACCAGCTGGTGTTGAGCGCTGTCCGACATTGATAGCACCACCTTTGGATCAAGGCAACCTAACATGTCCGCCTGCATCTTCCTCACAGACCGGCAGTTTGCCGGGGACACCCTTATCAACCCCGTCTAAGCACAATAGCCAGCCCTCGGTCCCTCAGATGTGGACAAGTAAAAGACCATTTCCTTTTAGTCATGAGAAAGCTAAGAGGTTGAATTTCACCATCTGCAAGCTCTTGGCTACAGAAATGCTGCCTTTCCGCCTGGTGGACACAGAGGATTTTCGAGACCTTATGTCCGTCGCAGTGCCCCAGTACCAGATGCCCAGTCGGCACTACTTCTCAAAGAAAGGTGTGCCTGCGCTCCACCAGCATGTCGCACACAACATCACCGCTTCTTTGAGAAACTCTGTGTGTGACAGGGTGCATTTCACCACAGACACTTGGACGAGTAGGCATGGACAGGGGCGTTGCATGTCGCTGACTGGGCACTGGGTAACTATGGTGACAGCAGGACAAGGGGCTGCTGTCCAAGTCTTGCCGTCCCCACGAGTTGTGCGTCAATCCTCTTTATGTCAAAGTACCTCCACTGCTTCTGCCTCCTCAACCTCCTCTCGGTCTTCCACCTGCACCCAAAGCCTGTCTGGTCATGCCACAAGCTTTCTAACTGTGCAGAAGGGATCCTGCACACCTCCTTACTATGCTGGCAGTAGGGTTCAACGTCATCAGGCGGTTTTTACATTGAAATGTCTGGGAAATGTGAGTCACACAGCTGAGGAGTTGTGGTCAGCTCTGGAGAACCAATTTCATGAATGGTTGTCTCCACTGGACCTGAAACCAGGGAAGGCCGTGTGCGACAATGCTGCAAACCTGGGTGCGGCCCTTCGCCGGGGCAATGTCACACACGTGCCTTGTATGGCTCACGTGTTGAACCTGGTTGTCCAGCAATTTTTAGCCCACTATCCCAGACTAGATGGTCTTCTGCAGAGGGCACGGTCGCTGTGTGCTCACTTCCGCCATTCGCATCCCGCAGCTCAGCGACTTACATCTCTACAGAAGTCGTTGGGCCTGCCACTTCACCGGCTAAAATGCGATTTGCCTACCCGGTGGAATTCAACTCTGCACATGTTGCAGCGACTGTGGCAGCACTGACAAGCCCTGGTGCAATACGTTCTGACGTATAGCCTGGGCCAACGAGATCCAGAGGTGGGGCAAATCACGCTGGAGGAGTGGTCTCAGATCAGGGACCTATGCACCCTTCTGCACAGTTTTGAAATGGCGACGAAGATGTTTAGTGCTGACGATGCCATTATCAGCATGACTATTCCGGTGATTTACATGCTGGAGCACATGTTAAACAGAATTCGGAGTCAGGTGGTGGCACAAGAGGAGGTGGAGGAAGTAGAGGAGGAGGAGTTGTATGCGGAAGGGCTAACATCTGCAAGGTCCAGACGGTCGGCAGCACCAAGGCGGCAGGCATGTGAGGGTGGGGGAGATGGTTTTTTCAGGGCGCATGGTAGCAGCCAAACTAGTGAGGAAGGTGCAGGAGCCCAGGAAGAAGTGGAGGACGAACTGATGGAAGACTCATCAGATGAGGGAGACCTTGATCACATTTCTGTTGTGCGAGGTTGGGGTGAGAGGACAGAGGAAGGAAGCATGATTGTTACCTCGCCACCAACACAACAGGGACTTGGTGCTCCTGGATGCGCAACACACATGAGTGCCTTCTTGCTGCACTACCTGCAACATGACCCTTGAATTGTGAGAATTAGAAATAATCCTGACTACTGGGTTGCCACACTGTTAGATCCCCGGTACAAAAGTAAATTTGCAGAAATTATTCCTGCCATAGAAAGGGATGCACGCATGCAGGAGTATCAGCAGAGACTGTTGCAGAATCTTACATGTGCTTTTCCACAAAATACCAGTGGTGCACGTAGTGAATTTCACAGTTCCAACTTGCCAACCGTGGGACCGTCAAGTGTTCAGCACTCAAACCGTAACAGAACCACAGTATCTGCTGGTAACATCAATTTTACGGAATCATTTCACCACTTTTTTAGCCCATCCTTTGCAAGGCCACAGGAGACAAGAAGTCTGACACATAGTCAACGCCTAGAGACGATGGTACAGGAGTATCTCCAAGTAAACATTGAAGCCATGACTGTGTCACTGGACCCTTGCTCTTTTTGGGCTTCCAATCTGGATAAATGGCCGGAGCTAGCCACTTACGCCTTGGAGATCTTGTCATGCCCCGCAGCCAGCGTTCTGTCTGAACGTGTGTTCAGCGCTGCTGGTGGTGTGCTGACAGATAAGCGCACGCGGCTCTCCACTGATAATGTAGACAGACTCACGTTCATAAAGATGAACAAATCATGGATCCGAAACGACTTTTCTACCCCTGTGTCATCCTGGGGAGAGTAAAAGCTTGATGATTGGTTAAAATCACCCTACCAACCATTTTAAGCTTTCAAATTACTAATCATGTTTATCTGTATCTTGGCTGGAAAATAATTTGGGCTTTGTAGCAGTGTGCAGCACTGATTCTATTAGGCCATCTATAATAAGCTCCACCAGATTTAAAATTACTAATCATGTTTATCTGTATCTTGACTGGAAAATAATTTGGGCTTTGTAGCAGTGTGCAGCACTGATCCTATTAGGCCATCTATACTAAAGCTTCACCAGATTTAAAATTAATAATAATTTTTAGCTGCATCTAGCCCGGAAAATAATTTTGGGGCTCCGAGATGCACAAGACACATAAGTGCCTTCTTGCTGCACTACCTGCAGCATGACCCTCATATTGTCAGAATTCGAAGTAATCATGACTACTGGGTTGCCACACTCTTAGATCCCCCAAACTTTTCGATCAACCTTTTCATTTTAATAAAGACCAAAAAATTGGTCATTTTTGAAATTATAAGCATTAGCAGGTTGTTAGAAACTGAAATCAAACAGTTTTCAACTCAAAACTTTATTCTAGGTGATGTTACATTTTCACATAGGACCCCTTGTTCGAAAGGAGCTTCTGAACTCTCTCGTCCATTGAATTTGTCAGGTTTTGGATGTTTTCTACTTCAATTGTTTTGCATGAGGACAGAATACCCTCCCAGAGCTGTTGCTTAGATGTGAACTGCCTCCTGCCATCATAGACACTCCTTTTAATGATGCGCCAAAGGTTCTGAATGGGGTAGAGGTCAGGGGAGCATGGGGGTCACACCATAAGTTTGTCCCCTTTTATGCCCATATCAGCCAGAGATGCAGATGTTTTATGTGCAGCATGAGATGGTGCATTATCATGCAGAAAAATGATCTTGCTGTGAAATACACGGTTCTTCTTCTTGAACCATGGCAGGAAGTGCTGTTTGAGAAAATCCACATACATTATGGAGTTCATCTTTAGCGCCTTCAGGGATCCTAAAGGGGCCGACAATCTCTCTCCCCATGATTCCAGCCCAAAACATTACTCCACCTCCTCCTTGTTGGCGCTGTAGCCGTGTTTGCGTGGGGTGTCCATCAACCAGCCATCCTCCACTCCATCCATCTGGACCATCGAGCGCTGCACGGCACTCATCCGTGAACAAAACAGTTTTAAAATCAGTCTTCATGTAATGTTTGGCCACTGGAGCCGTTTCTGCTTGTGTGAAGTGGATAGAGGAGGTCGACAGGATGGCGTATGCACAGCTGCAAACCTCTGAAGGACCCTGCATCTTGTTGTTCGGGGGACGTTGGAGGCACCAGCAGCTTCAAAAACTTGTCTGCTGCTATGACACGGCTTTTTTGCCGCTGCTCTTTCAACCTGACGTAATTGCCTGTAGGAAAGAGTCCTCAATTTGCCCTTATCAGCACGCACACGTGTGTACTGTGAATCAGCTACATGCTTCTTGATTGCCAAGACACTTCATCCTGATCATCGCACAATGTTGATTGTAGTCATGCCTTGACCTAAACACTCCACAATTTGTTGCTTCTCAGCAGCCGACACATCCTTTTTCTTTCCCATTTTGGCAGAAAATGTAGGCTGCTTAATAATGTGACACAGCCTTCTTAAGTAGTCTTGCCTTTCATTGGACACACCTGCCAAACTAATTAGCACAGGTGTCTGCAATTGCTTACAGTGATATAAAGAGCCCTGACACACATCACCATCAATGAATTTAACTGACAAACAAACAAATTCTTCCCTTATCACTCCTAAACACTTTTTGCATAATAATTTGGAACACAGTGTACATGTGCTTTTCCACAAAACACCAGTGGTTCACGTAGTGAATCTTACAGTTCTAACTTGCCAACCGTGGTCTGTATGGAGTTGTTCAATAAAGTGCCCAAAATTAAGATAACATAGATGGGAGAGGTCTCTATGAATAGGAATTCCTAAGTATTTGATACCCTGTGAGGGCCAGGCAAAGGGAAAGTTGGACTGGATGGAATCCTATATGGATTTGGGGAGGGAGACATCGAGGGCCTCAGACTTCGCTGCATTGATTTTAAAATTTGACCATGTAACAAAGTGATCTATTTCAGCCATAACAGCATGGATGGATATATGTGATTGAGTGATATATACTAGGACATCATCAGCAAATAGAGAGCACTTGTACTCGGTGCCTCCCACCTCAATCCACCTAATATTGGGGTTATGGCGAATTGATGAGAGCAGGTGCTTCGTCACTAGGATGTATAAGAGAGGGGACAGAGAACATCCCTGCCTTGTCCCATTGGTGATTGTGAAAGGTGATGAAAATGTTCTGACGTTCCCCCTGGGCCTTGGGACACCCGGAGCAGGACCCTTTTTGGTGGATGCTGGTGGTTGCAGTCTCCGTGGCGGCGACCCAGTTCCGTGGCTCAGGGCGGTCAAACCAGTGGCGGAACTATTTATGTGGTTTTGATGTTTAGATGTCCGACTACGCCACCCGTGGATTGCGGTCAGAGTGAACCGCCGCTCCAGGGCAGACCGCTGAGGCTGGTGTTGTGGGTGCAGCAGAGCGTAGCATAACTCCCCACGGGAGGAGTATAGCTTCAGGGCAGTGTATGCGGAGGATGGGGGTGATGGTGCAGGGCAGCAGCAGTAACGACACGGAGTCAGTGATTCAGTCCAGGGCCTTTACTCACAATTCTTATTATCCAGACCACGTCTGCAGGTAACGGCTGCCCACGTCGTACTGTGCTCACCAGGTGAGGGGCTCAGACAACTCCCAGATAACTTTGGAGCGCTTCACAGGACCCCCTTTGTGTGTCCTTTGTCTGGCCTTTCTTACCAACCCTTCTGTCCGGCTGCCTCGGGCCTTCTCTTGGTAAACTTGGCGCCAGTTTCCCTGACCCTATGTGGTGCCTTCCTAGCGGGTGTAGCGAGGGGCTGCGCCACATAAAATGTCACAGCCTCCTGTTTCTAGCTGAGGGTCATTTCCTGCCTCCACTAGTTTCGGGGACCGGTCTCCCCCTTTGGCCTGACCCCTCCACGCAGGTGGATTCGGGCGTGCGGTGGCGACTCGCCCGTCCGCACCCCTGGGATCCCTTCGTTCCTCGTTCCTGAAGCCTTCTCCGCTCCTCTTCCTTCCTTCTCCCTCTTCCAGGCCTGGGCCTCTGTTACTATGCCCGCCTCCGGAGCAGAGCTCATGCAGAGCCCCTGCTCCCTGCCACTTCTGCTCAGACTTCTCTGCACTGAACTAAGATGGTGCCCACCTTTTATACTCCCTTCTAAATGCATCCAGGAACTGCTTCCTCCCTGCTCCTGCACTACAGGGTTCCCCTTCCTCAGTGTTCCCTCCCCCCACTCGGGACAGGGACTGTCGTGCCCATCTCAGGGGCATATTGGTCGCCCTGCCCCACGGCAATGTGGTGTAATGCATGCAGGTGTCGGGTCCTGATCCACACTACATCCTTACCTGAGAGTGAGATATCACACCTCTGGGTGAGGTGCAATACCTCTGTAGCAACCGAGCCCTCAGGGTGCTACAGTTCCATTTATCTTCAGCCTAGGTGACGTATTGCGATACAGGGCCGTGATTTTGGCTATAAAAGGGTCCCCTAGACCCCTACCCCAAGCTTTTTAAGAGAATCATATATGGCGTGCCAGGAGACTCTATGGAATGCTTTCTCAGCATCCAACGAGAGTATCTAATTACAAATTTTTAACTGCATCTAGCCCAGGAAATACTTTGTGCCTAGTAGCAGTGTCTGCTAGTCAGCGGATTATCCCGGCTGTTAAGCAAGATACACCACCTGTAGTTTGGACTAGTGTTGAGCCACCCCCGTAGTGTTCGAGTTCGGTTCGGTTCGTCGAACACCCGTGTGTTCGCCGAACTGTTCGTCGAACTGTTCGTCGAACACCTTCGAACACCGTTAAAACCAATGGCAGGCAAACAAAAACACATAGAAACACATAGAAAACACCTTCAAAGGTGTCCAAAAGCTGACAAACTGCTCAGAAGACATAACTAACACATGGAAAAGTGTCAAGTACATATAGTCATGCGAAAATAAAAGAGGTGGAGGAGTAAAAGGAGGGGGAGACACAGATATAGGCATGTCATGCCCTTCTAAAATCCAAAAAGTGAGAAGCCGACACGGCCAGTCCGCTCCTGCCCGTGCCACCTCCGTGTCGCCGGGTTTGTGCAAGAGCCGCGGTGAACCCTGATGGCCAGCCCCCCTCTCCCAATACTGGTGCCTGTCCGCTGGTGGGTCGAGCGAACCCCCCTGTGGTGGAGGCAGCTCTCAGCTTTTTAATTTAAATTGTCTCTCTAATTTGAATGAATACACTTTAAATTCATTTACAAGGATCTATTGGAGGGCAAGTCTCATGCCAGCAGCCGCGTAATTCCAGCTCCAGTAGCGTCCACTAAAGCTGCTACAGTTAAAAAGCTTTTATAAGGATCGAGCTCGGCTGTCCACCGCAAGGCATCCTACTGCCAGTCCCAGCCCCTATGCCTTGGGGTGCCTCCTGATGCTCTTCACTGAGTATCCCGTGGTCCCGAAGCATTTCCTTTGAAAAAATGAAGTGTCCAAACTACAGGTGGTGTAGCTTGCTTAACAGCCGGGATAATCCGCTGACTAGCAGACCCTGCTACTAGGCACAAAGTATTTCATGGGCTAGATGCAGTTAAATATTTGTAATTAGATACTCTCGTTGGATGCTGAGAAAGCATTCCATAGAGTCTCCTGGCACGCCATATATGATTCTCTTAAAAAGCTTGGGGTAGGGGTCTAGGGGACCCTTTTATAGCCAAAATCACGGCCCTGTATCGCAATACGTCACCTAGGCTGAAGATAAATGGAACTGTAGCACCCTGAGGGCTCGGTTGCTACAGAGGTATTGCACCTCACCCAGAGGTGTGATATCTCACTCTCAGGTAAGGATGTAGTGTGGATCAGGACCCGACACCTGCATGCATTACACCACATTGTCGTGGGGCAGGGCGACCAATATGCCCCTGAGATGGGCACGACAGTCCCTGTCCCTGGCTGGAGTGGGGGGAGGGAACACTGAGGAAGGGGAACCCTGTAGTGCAGGAGCAGGGAGGAAGCAGTTCCTGGGTGCATTGAGAAGAGAGTATAAAAGGTGGGCACCATCTTAGTTCAGTGCAGAGAAGTCTGAGCAGAAGTGGCAGGGAGCAGGGGCTCTGCATGAGCTCTGCTCCGGAGGCGGGCCTAGTAACAGAGGCCCAGGCCTGGAAGAGGGAGAAGGAAGGAAGAGGAGCGGAGAAGGCTCCAGGAACGAGGAACGAAGGGATCTCAGGGGTGCGGACGGGCGAGTCGCCACCGCATGCCAGAATCCACCTGCGTGGAGGGGTCAGGCCAAAGGGGGAGACCGGTCCCCGAAACTAGTGGAGGCAGGAAACGACCCTCAGCTAGAAACAGGAGGCTGTGACATTTTATGTGGCGCAGCCCCTCGCTACACCCGCTAGGAAGGCACCACATAGGGTCAGGGAAACTGGCGCCAAGTTTACCAAGAGGAGGCCCGAGGCAGCCGGACAGAAGGGTTGGTAAGAAAGGCCAGACAAAGGACACACAAAGGGGGTCCTGTGAAGCACTCCAAAGTTATCTGGGAGTTGTCTGAGCCCCTCACCTGGTGAGCACAGTACGATGGGGGCAGCCGTTACCTGCAGACGTGGTCTGGATAATAAGAACTGTGAGTAAAGGCCCTGGACTGCATCACTGACTCCATGTCATTACTGCTGCTGCCCTGCACCATCACCCCCATCCTCCGCATACACTGCCCTGAGGCTATACTCCTACCGTGGGGAGTTATGCTATGCTCTGCTGCACCCACAACACCAGCCTCAGCGGTCTGCCCTGGAGCGGCGGTTCACTCTGACCGCAATCCACGGGTGGCGTAGTCGGACATTTAAACATCAAAACAACATAAATAGTTCCGCCACTGGTTTGACCGCCCTGAGCCACGGAACCGGGTTGCCGCCATGGAGACTACAACCACCAGCATCCACCAAAAAGGGACCGGCTCCGGGTGTCCCAAGGCCCAGGGGGCGCGTCAGAACATTTTCATCACCTTTCACAATCACCAATGGGACAAGGCAGGGATGTTCTCTGTCCCCTCTCTTATACATCCTAGTGACGGAGCACCTGCTCTCATCAATTCGCCATAACCCCAATATTAGGTGGATTGAGGTGGGAGGCACCGAGTACAAGTGCTCTCTATTTGCTGATGATGTCCTAGTATATATCACTCAATCACATATATCCATCCATGCTGTTATGGCTGAAATAGATCACTTTGTTACAAGGTCAAATTTTAAAATCAATGCAGCGAAGTCTGAGGCCCTCGATGTCTCCCTCCCCAAATCCATATAGGATTCCATCCAGTCCAACTTTCCCTTTGCCTGGCCCTCACAGGGTATCAAATACTTAGGAATTCCTATTCATAGAGACCTCTCCCATCTATGTTATCTTAATTTTGGGCCCTTTATTGAACAACTCCATACAGACCACGGTTGGCAAGTTAGAACTGTAAGATTCACTACGTGAACCACTGGTGTTTTGTGGAAAAGCATATGTACACTGTGTTCCAAATTATTATGCAAAAAGTGTTTAGGAGTGATAAGGGAAGAATTTGTTTGTTTGTCAGTTAAACTCATTGATGGTGATGTGTGTCAGGGCTCTTTATATCACTGTAAGCAATTGCAGACAACAGTGCTAATTAGTTTGGCAGGTGTGTCCAATGAAAGGCAAGACTACTTAAGAAGGCTCTCTCACATTATTCAGCAGCCTACATTTTCTGCCAAAATGGGAAAGAAAAAGGATGTGTCGGCTGCTGAGAAGCAACAAATTGTGGAGTGTTTAGGTCAAGGCATGACTACAATCAACATTGTGCGATGATCAGGATGAAGTGTCTTGGCAATCAAGAAGTATGTAGCTGATTCACAGTACACACGTGTGCGTGCTGATAAGGGCAAATTGAGGACTCTTTCCTACAGGCAATTACGTCAGGTTGAAAGAGCAGCGGCAAAAAAGCCTTGTCATAGCAGCAGACAAGTTTTTGAAGCTGCTTGTGCCTCCAACGTCCCCCGAACAACAGGATGCAAGGTCCTTCAGAGGTTTGCAGCTGTGCATATGCCATCCTGTCGACCTCCTCTATCCACTTCACACAAGCAGCAACGGCTCCAGTGGGCCAAACATTACATGAAGACTGATTTCAAAACTGTTTTGTTCACGGATGAGTGCCGTGCAGCGCTCGATGGTCCAGATGGATGGAGTGTAGGATGGCTGGTTGATGGACACCCCACGCAAACACGGCTACAGCGCCAACAAGGAGGAGGTGGAGTAATGTTTTGGGCTGGAATCATGGGGAGAGAGATTGTCGGCCCCTTTAGGATCCCTGAAGGCGCTAAAGATGAACTCCATAATGTATGTGGATTTTCTCAAACAGCACTTCCTGCCATGGTTCAAGAAGAAGAACCGTGTATTTCACAGCAAGATCATTTTTCGGCATGATAATGCACCATCTCATGCTGCACATAAAACATCTGCATCTCTGGCTGATATGGGCATAAAAGGGGACAAACTTATGGTGTGACCCCCATGCTCCCCTGACCTCTACCCCATTCAGAACCTTTGGAGCATCATTAAAAGGAGTGTCTATGATGGCGGGAGGCAGTTCACATCTAAGCAACAGCTCTGGGAGGGTATTCTGTCCTCATGCAAAACAATTGAAGCAGAAACCATCCAAAACCTGACAAATTCAATGGACGAGAGATTTCAGAAGCTCCTTTCGAACAAGGGGTCCTATGTGAAAATGTAACATCACCTAGAATAAAGTTTTGAGTTGAAAACTGTTTGATTTCAGTTTCTAACAACCTGCTAATGCTTATAATTTCAAAAATGACCAATTTTTTGGTCTTTATTAAAATGAAAAGGTTGATCGAAAAGTTTGGGGGATCTAAGAGTGTGGCAACCCAGTAGTCATGATTACTTCGAATTCTGACAATATGAGGGTCATGCTGCAGGTAGTGCAGCAAGAAGGCACTTATGTGTCTTGCGCATCTCGGAGCCCCAAAATTATTTTCCGGGCTAGATGCAGCTAAAAATTATTTTTAATTTTAAATCTGGTGGAGCTTATTATAGATGGCCTAATAGGATCAGTGCTGCACACTGCTACAAAGCCCAAATTATTTTCCAGTCAAGATACAGATAAACATGATTAGTAATTTGAAAGCTTAAAACGGTTGGTAGGGTGATTTTAAACAATCATCAAGCTTTTACTCTCCCCAGGATGACACAGGGGTAGAAAAGTCGTTTCGGATCCATGATTTGTTCATCTTTATGAACGTGAGTCTGTCTACATTATCAGTGGAGAGCCGCGTGCGCTTATCTGTCAGCACACCACCAGCAGCGCTGAACACACGTTCAGACAGAACGCTGGCTGCGGGGCATGACAAGATCTCCAAGGCGTAAGTGGCTAGCTCCGGCCATTTATCCAGATTGGAAGCCCAAAAAGAGCAAGGGTCCAGTGACACAGTCGTGGCTTCAATGTTTACTTGGAGATACTCCTGTACCATCGTCTCTAGGCGTTGACTATGTGTCAGACTTCTTGTCTCCTGTGGCTTTGCAAAGGATGGGCTAAAAAAGTGGTGAAATGATTCCGCAAAATTGATGTTACCACCAGATACTTTGGTTCTGTTACGGTTTGAGTGCTGAACACTTGACGTTCCCACGGTTGGCAAGTTGGAACTGTGAGATTCACTACGTGCACCACTGGTATTTTGTGGAAAAGCACATGTAAGATTCTGCAACAGTCTCTGCTGATACTCCTGCATGCGTGCATCCCTTTCTATGGCAGGAATAATTTCTGCAAATTTACTTTTGTACCGGGGATCTAACAGTGTGGCAACCCAGTAGTCAGGATTATTTCTAATTCTCACAATTCGAGGGTCATGTTGCAGGTAGTGCAGCAAGAAGGCACTCATGTGTGTTGCGCATCCAGGAGCACCAAGTCCCTGTTGTGTTGGTGGCGAGGTAACAATCATGCTTCCTTCCTCTGTCCTCTCCCCCCAACCTCGCACAACAGAAATGTGATCAAGGTCTCCCTTATCTGATGAGTCTTCCATCAGTTCGTCCTCCACTTCTTCCTGGGCTCCTGCACCTTCCTCACTAGTTTGGCTGCTACCATGCGCCCTGGTAAAACCATCTCCCCCACCCTCACATGCCTGCCGCCTTGGTGCTGCTGACCGTCTGGACCTTGCAGATGTTAGCCCTTCCGCATACAACTCCTCCTCCTCTACTTCCTCCACCTCCTCTTGTGCCACCACCTGACACCGAATTCTGTTTAACATGTGCTCCAGCATGTAAATCACCAGAATAGTCATGCTGATAATGGCATCGTCAGCACTAAACATCTTCGTCGCCATTTCAAAACTGTGCAGAAGGGTGCATAGGTCCCTGATCTGAGACCACTCCTCCAGCGTGATTTGCCCCACCTCTGAATCTCGTTGGCCCAGGCTATACGTCAGAACGTATTGCACCAGGGCTTGTCGGTGCTGCCACAGTCGCTGCAACATGTGCAGAGTTGAATTCCACCGGGTAGGCACATCGCATTTTAGCCGGTGAAGTGGCAGGCCCAACGACTTCTGTAGAGATGTAAGTCGCTGAGCTGCGGGATGCGAACGGCGGAAGTGAGCACACAGCGACCGTGCCCTCTGCAGAAGGCCATCTAGTCTGGGATAGTGGGCTAAAAATTGCTGGACAACCAGGTTCAACACGTGAGCCATACAAGGCACGTGTGTGACATTGCCCCGGCGAAGGGCCGCACCCAGGTTTGCAGCATTGTCGCACACGGCCTTCCCTGGTTTCAGGTCCAGTGGAGACAACCATTCATGAAATTGGTTCTCCAGAGCTGACCACAACTCCTCAGCTGTGTGACTCACATTTCCCAGACATTTCAATGTAAAAACCGCCTGATGACGTTGAGCCCTACTGCCAGCATAGTAAGGAGGTGTGCAGGATCCCTTCTGCACAGTTAGAAAGCTTGTGGCATGACCAGACAGGCTTTGGGTGCAGGTGGAAGACCGAGAGGAGGTTGAGGAGGCAGAAGCAGTGGAGGAACTTTGACATAAAGAGGATTGACGCACAACTCGTGGGGACGGCAAGACTTGGACAGCAGCCCCTTGTCCTGCTGTCACCATAGTTACCCAGTGCCCAGTCAGCGACATGTAACGCCCCTGTCCATGCCTACTCGTCCAAGTGTCTGTGGTGAAATGCACCCTGTCACACACAGAGTTTCTCAAAGAAGCGGTGATGTTGTGTGCGACATGCTGGTGGAGCGCAGGCACACCTTTCTTTGAGAAGTAGTGCCGACTGGGCATCTGGTACTGGGGCACTGCGACGGACATAAGGTCTCGAAAATCCTCTGTGTCCACCAGGCGGAAAGGCAGCATTTCTGTAGCCAAGAGTTTGCAGATGGTGAAATTCAACCTCTTAGCTTTCTCATGGCTAGGAGGAAATGGTCTTTTACTTGTCCACATCTGAGGGACCGAGGGCTGGCTATTGTGCTTAGACAGGGTTGATAAGGGTGTCCCCGGCAAACTGCCGGTCTGTGAGGAAGATGCAGGCGGACATGTTAGGTTGCCTTGATCCAAAGGTGGTGCTATCGATGTCGGACAGCGCTCAACACCAGCTGCTGTTACCACCTCCAAACAAAATGATGACCTGCCAATCACGCTGGCTGTTGCGGGTAAAGAGGTGGCAGGTCTGCGCCCCAAAACAGGTGTGACTGCTGTCCCCCCAGTCACAGAGGATGAAGAGGCCGCGGATGCACAAGATATGGCAGACGGTGGTTGGCCCGGCCGGATAGGCCGCATTGTAGCACACTGAGCTTCCCACTGCAACTTATGCTTCATGTCCATGTGCCGGTTCATGCATGAAGTACTCAAACTATGTATTTTTTGGCCTCTACTTAGCTTTTGCTGACAAATGCTACAGATAACACGAGTTGGGTCATCTTTATCGATCTGAAAAAATGCCCAGGCTATGCAAGGCTTAGCACCCATGCGACCTGAAGAGCCACCACGACTTGTGGTGAGAGGCAGAGTTGTGTTTGAGGATGCAGTTGTTGACGTGCTTCCAGTACTACGTCTCTGTACAGGAAGGCGCAACCTGACCTCGTCGTCACTAGCATCTTTCCTCCACCTCCTCTGCTGACCTCATCTCTTGGCTGACTGTGGGTTGACAGTAAGTGGGATCTCCAACCTCATCATCATCACCCTGTGTGTTATCACACCCGTCGTCCTCAGAGCCAACCTGTTCCTGCCCTGACAAAAAACTAAAGTTGTCGCTCCAATCAGGTATTTGAGTCTTATCATCGTCTTCCTCATTGTCTCCACCAACAGGAGTTACAGTTTGGGAATGAGGGTCTACATTATGGTCAGAACCTTCTGCGTCTGGTCCTGGATCCGACTCATAAAGATTCTGGGCATCAGTGCAGATCATTTCCTCGTCTGGATTCACAGAAGCGCTGGAGTCGACCTCTGATTCCCAGGCTATAGTATGAGTAAACAGCTCTGCAGACTCAACCATCTGTTCTACCTCATACTCAGACGGGCAGCTGGAGATTTGGGAGCTGTGAGGAAGCAAGTGCGATTTGGGTGACACCTTTGAGGACTGGAGTATTTGTGATGTTGAAGTTGATGTGGAGGAGAGCCCACTTAAAGGAGCACTTGATATCCGTTGAAGCACCTGCTGTTTTTGTGCCTCATCTGGAATTTGTAGCGATTGGCGTGGCCGTAAGAAAGGGATCTTATCACATTGTCCGCTAAAAGAAGTAGACATTTTAGTTTGGCTGGAAGATGGTCTTTCTTCTGCAGATGTTACTGTTGCTTTAACACCTACCCCACGGACACAACCTTTTTTCCCCTTCCCAACACGCCTATTCCCCTTTCCACCAGCAGCAGGCCTTTTTCCACTCATTTTGGTGGTTAACTAATTCACAACTCTGGAGTTGTTTGCACAAAAAAACAATGGATGGTAACCGAGCAGAGCTGAGTGGCCAAACTGTGGTATTAGGCCAAAACTATTGGCTGGGTTAGATGCAGAAAAAAATATATTCAGTTTGCAACCTGATGGAGGTCAGTATTGATGGACTAATACAACAAGTCCCACACACAGCTAGAAGCCCAATATTTTTTCAGAGGTAGATGCAGAAAAAAATATATTCAGTTTGCAACCTGATGGAGGTCAGTATAGATGGACTAATACAACAAGTCCCACACACAGCTAGAAGCCCAATATTTTTTCAGAGGTAGATGCAGAAAAAAATATATTCAGTTTGCAACCTGATGGAGGTCAGTATAGATGGACTAATACAACAAGTCCCACACACAGCTAGAAGCCCAATATTTTTTCAGAGGTAGATGCAGAAAAAAATATATTCAGTTTGCAACCTGATGGAGGTCAGTATAGATGGACTAATACAACAAGTCCCACACACAGCTAGAAGCCCAAATATTTTTTCAGAGGTACTGTAGATGCAGATAAAAATTAGTTTTAATTTGCAACCTGATGGAGGTCAGTATAGATGGACTAATAGAGAAAGTCTGACACACTGCTAGAAGGCCAAATATTTTTTCAGAGGTAGATGCAGAAAAAAATTATATTCAGTTTGCAGCCTGATGGAGGTCAGTATAGATGGATTAATAGAACAAGACCCACACACAGCTAGAAGCCCAATATTTTTTCAGAGGTAGATGCAGAAAAAAATATATTCAGTTTGCAACCTGATGGAGGTCAGTATAGATGGACTAATACAACAAGTCCCACACACAGCTAGAAGCCCAATATTTTTTCAGAGGTAGATGCAGAAAAAAATATATTCAGTTTGCAACCTGATGGAGGTCAGTATAGATGGACTAATACAACAAGTCCCACACACAGCTAGAAGCCCAATATTTTTTCAGAGGTAGATGCAGAAAAAAATATATTCAGTTTGCAACCTGATGGAGGTCAGTATAGATGGACTAATACAACAAGTCCCACACACAGCTAGAAGCCCAATATTTTTTCAGAGGTAGATGCAGAAAAAAATATGTTCAGTTTGCAACCTGATGGAGGTCAGTATAGATGGACTAATACAACAAGTCCCACACACAGCTAGAAGCCCAATATTTTTTCAGAGGTAGATGCAGAAAAAAATATATTCAGTTTGCAACCTGATGGAGGTCAGTATAGATGGACTAATACAACAAGTCCCACACACAGCTAGAAGCCCAAATATTTTTTCAGAGGTACTGTAGATGCAGATAAAAATTATTTTTAATTTGCAACCTGATGGAGGTCAGTATAGATGGGCTAATACAACAAGTCCCACACACAGCTAGAAGCCCAAATATTTTTTCAGAGGTACTGTAGATGCAGATAAAAATTAGTTTTAATTTGCAACCTGATGGAGGTCAGTATAGATGGACTAATAGAGAAAGTCCGACACACTGCTAGAAGGCCAAATATTTTTTCAGAGCTAGATGCAGAAAAAAATTATATTCAGTTTGCAACCTGATGGAGGTCAATATAGATGGATTAATAGAACAAGACCCACACACAGCTAGAAGCCCAATATTTTTTCAGAGGTAGATGCAGAAAAAAATATATTCAGTTTGCAACCTGATGGAGGTCAATATAGATGGACTAATACAACAAGTCCCACACACAGCTAGAAGCCCAATATTTTTTCAGAGGTAGATGCAGAAAAAAATATATTCAGTTTGCAACCTGATGGAGGTCAGTATAGATGGACTAATACAACAAGTCCCACACACAGCTAGAAGCCCAATATTTTTTCAGAGGTAGATGCAGAAAAAAATATATTCAGTTTGCAACCTGATGGAGGTCAGTATAGATGGACTAATACAACAAGTCCCACACACAGCTAGAAGCCCAAATATTTTTTCAGAGGTACTGTAGATGCAGATAAAAATTAGTTTTAATTTGCAACCTGATGGAGGTCAGTATAGATGGACTAATACAACAAGTCCAACACACAGCTAGAAGCCCAAATATTTTTTCAGAGGTACTGTAGATGCAGATAAAAATTAGTTTTAATTTGCAACCTGATGGAGGTCAGTATAGATGGACTAATAGAATGATGCTATGCCCAAAAGATTTTACTTCACTAGGTGCAGTAAAAAAATTGGTATTCTATACACAGGTGGTATATCTTGCAACACAGATAGGCTACTCCACTGACTAACACACTCTGCAATAGGCCAAAAAGGATTAGCTTTGCTAGGTTCAGCCAAATGCTGTGAAAAAAACTTGCACAGCACTGGCACAGACCTGCCTGGCAAAAACTGATAGGAACTGATGTAACCTAGTCCTGAAAAGGACTCCAATTACAATTAGTCTTTACTCCCACAACCTATCTATTTAAGAGCACAGACCTCCCTGATAAAAGTCGTAGGAAATGCTGTAACCTAGTCCTTAAAAGGACTGCAATCACAACTATTCCCTACTCCCAAGCTATCTGTATATTTGTGCGAAAATTGGCTTGAAATTAACAAGGTATAGCGCACACAGCAACAGCGGTGCCGTCTAACACGCAGCTGCAGCAGTGAGAAAATGGTGGCGACGGGGAAAATGGCTTGGTCTTATAGGGCAAGGACATGTGACATACACTGCCAATGACACATGCCCTTGCTTGTGTGAAAAAAGCACTTCGCTCCGTGTTTGCGCTGCTGATAGGCTGACAGATTGCACCTCCCCACTGCAAATGCGGGAAAGAGAAAAAAAAATGGAGATCTTCATTGTTCCTGCAGAGATCCATCCCCTGCCCCTCCCCCCACCCCGCTGTACACTCAAACTGCGTATTAACATTAATTTTCATCATTACTGAGAAAAAATCCAGTTATGATTTTGGTGCACGAACAGTTATCGAACATAACCTCGAACAGCCGAATTTTTCTCAAATTGTTCGTGTTCGCCGAACGGCTCGAACACCGCCCAAAACAGCTCGAATTTGAGATTGGCGAACAGTTCGAGTAGAACAACGCTCATCTCTAGTTTGGACACTTAATTTTTTCAAAGGAAATGCTTCGGGACCACGGGATACTCAGTGAAGAGCATCAGGAGGCACCCCAAGGCATAGGGGCTGGGACTGGCAGTAGGATGCCTTGCGGTGGACAGCCGAGCTCGATCCTTATAAAAGCTTTTTAACTGCAGCAGCTTTAGTGGACGCTACTGGAGCTGGAATTACGCGGCTGCTGGCATGAGACTTGCCCTCCAATAGATCCTTGTAAATGGATTTAAAGTGTATTCATTCAAATTAGAGAGACAATTTAAATTAAAAAGCTTAGAGCTGCCTCAACCACAGGGGGGCTCGCTCGACCCACCAGCGGACAGGCACCAGTATTGGGAGAGGGGGGCTGGCCGTCAGGGTTCACCGCGGCTCTGGCACAAACCCGGCGACGCGGAGGTGGCACGGGCAGGAGCGGACTGAACGTGTCGGCTTCTCACTTTTTGGATTTTAGAAGGGCATGACATGCCTATATCTGTGTCTCCCCCTCCATTTACTCCTCCACCTCTTTTCTTTTCGCATGACTATATGTACTTGTCACTTTTCCATGTGTTAGTTGTGTCTTCTGAGCAGTGTGTCAGCTTTTGGACACCTTTGAAGGTGTTTTCTATGTGTTTCTATGTGTTTTTGTTTGCCTGCCATTGGTTTTAACGGTGTTCGAAGGTGTTCGACGAACAGTTCGACGAACAGTTCGGCGAACACACGGGTGTTCGAACCGAACCGAACTCGAACACTACGGGGGTGGCTCAACACTAGTGATAAACCTCACACTGCTTGTGAGTTGTGGACAGCTGTGAAAGAGCAGGCAGATCTGTGGCTGAGACCGCTGAACCTACATCCCGACATGATCGTGTGTGACAATGGCCGTAACCTGGTGGCGACTCTGAGGCGAGGTGAGATCACACACGTACCATGCCTGGCTCATGTGCTTAACCTCGTGGTTCAGCGGTTTCTTAAATCGTACCCCGAGTTGCCAGATCTGCTCTTGAAAGTACGCCGCCTGTCAGCTCATTTTCGCAAGTCGGCTACAGCTTCCGCCGCCCTTGCTGTGTTGCAGCAGCGTTTGCAGCTTCCGGCACACCGATTGGTGTGTGATGTCCCCACACGTTGGAACTCTACCCTCCACATGTTGCAAAGGATTTGTGAGCAGAAGAGAGCAGTTGTGGAGTACCAGCTGCAACAAGGCCATCGATATTCAGGTCAGACTCCACACATAAGACCTCAGGAGTGGACCTGGATGTCTGACATATGTACCATCCTGACAAACTTTGAGGAGGCCACCAAGATGGTGAGTGGCGATGACGCCATCATTAGTGTCAGCATCCCACTTGTCTGTCTTTTGCAACGCTCTCTGCAGAGAATTAAAGAGGAGGCATTGCAGCCAGAGTATGATGAGATGGATCAAGAAGCCGTAGCGGGCGATTACACACAGCCCAGACTCATCTCATCCCAACATGCATTGGGGGACAATGAGGGAGAGGAGGAGGAGGAGGAGGAAGAGGAATAACAGGAGCTGCTATCATGCGTTGTAGACGGTAGTACCTGTTCAAGTGTCATACCGTCGGTTCAGCGTGGGTGGCCTGAGGACAGGGGGGAGGAGGAAGAGGAGGAGGAGAGCATGGTCAGTCGTCATCTTGGTGAGGACACGGAAATCTTGCCCGTTACGCTGCCTTAACCGTGACCCTCGCGTTGTCAAAATGTTGGGTGACAGTCATTACTGGTTGGTGACACTTGTAGACAACCGGTACAAGGAGAACTTTCACTCTCTTATTCCTGAGGTGGAGAGGTCTACAAAAATGGGGCAATATCAGAAGGCCCTTGCTGCAGAACTCTTAAAAAAATTCCCATCTGAACACTCTAGCGGCAGAGGTCACAGTTCGTTGCCCAACCAAGGCGTACAGGCGAAAGAGATGCAACTCCAATCCAGCAGAGGCAGGGGAACACTGTCAACGTTCTGGAACAGTTTTCTGACACCCGCCCAGCTTACAGGCCCTGAGGCGCGGGGTACTCTCACAAGGAGTGGAAAGTTTCAAAAGATGGTGAGGGAGTACCTTGCCGATTGTACCAGCGTCCTCCGTGATTCCTCTGTGTCTTTTAATTATTGGGTATCCAAGCTGGACAATTGGAATGAACTCGCTCTGTATGCCTTGGAGGTCCTGGCCTGCCCTGCCGCTAGCGTGTTATCGGAGCGTGTTTTTAGTGCCGCTGGGGGAATTATAACTGATAAGCGCACTCGCCTGTCAACTGACAATGCTGACAAGCTGACCGTTATCAAGATGAACAAGGGCTGGATTGGGCCAGACTTCTCATCACCACCAAATGAGAGCAGAGTAGCATAAAGTCAAATCCACTGTGTTATTTCGGGAGGTGTATTCCCATGCATCGCTTCACACCCACACATGGGTATACGCTTCCTCGTTTCGGCTGTTTAATCTTCTTCTCCTTATCCTCAGCCTCCACCATCACTATACCACCAGGGTGCCAGCATTGCAAGCTCCTCCGTCCTAATTTTTGGCAGCTTTTGCTGGGAAAGCATAAGCAAATACCATGGGACACCCACTCCCCAATAATGGGACTTATGTTTGTAATATGCTGTACTGCATGGCTCTTGTAAGGGGCATTGCAAGTTGCTCCGTCCTAATTTTTGGCTGCTTTTGCTGGGAACGCATAAGCAAATACTATGGGAGACCCACTCCCCAATAATGGGACTTATGTTCGTAATATGCTGTACTGCATGGCTCTTGTAAGGGGCATTGCAAGTTGCTCCGTCCTAATTTTTGGCAGCTTTTGCTGGGAAAGCATATGCAAATACTATGGGAGACCCACTCCCCAATAATGGTACTTATGTTTGTAATATGCTGTACTGCATGGCTCTTGTAAGGGGCATTGCAAGTTGCTCTGTCCTAATTTTTGGCAGCTTTTGCTTGCAAGGCATAAGCAAATACTATCGGACACCCACTCCCCAATAATGGGACTTATGTTTGTAATATGCTGTACTGCATGTGACGCGCCCCCTGGGCCGTGTGTACACGTGTGTGGGATACCCGATGCCGGGTCTCTGGGGTCTGTAGTCTCCGTGGCGGTTACCCGGTCCCGTGGCTCAGGCTGGTCAAACCAGTGGCAGTCTTTCTTAGGTTTTGAGGTTAATTGTCCGACTGCGCCACCCGTGGATTGCGATCAGGGAGTACCACCGCTGCGAGGCAGACAGCTGAGGCTGGTGTGTGCGCAGCATAGAATGGGATAACTCCCCTCGGGAGGAGTATAGCCTCAGGGCAGTGAGTGTGGATGATGGGGGTGATGGTGCACGAGCGCAGCAGGAACGACTCAGAGTCTTTGCAGTGCAGTTCAGGGTCTTTACTGATGATTATAAGGTGGACCCTCCCGGGAGTACTGGCTAGCATAAGAGGCCTGGTCAGTCTGTGAGCAAGCAGGAGTTCCCCTGGCCAGGTGGAGTTGTAGGCCTCCCCGTCTGTCTGCACTCTTCCTGGCTACCTTGCTGTAAGCGGGTAGAAGTAGCCCACGTCCCTGAGTGTACCGTGTAGTGCTCACCCGTATGGCTGGTGACTTGGGGCCTTCTGTTAGCCTCCACTACACGATGGCGGTGCTGGTCCCTTGCTTGTGACTGAGCCTCCGGGCTTCTATGACCAGAGGACCTGAAATCCCCTGCCGGCTGGTTTCTGCTACTGGATATATAAGTCCTCACAGCTTCGGACTCCTGTGTCCGGTTCCTATTGTCTTCTGCCAGGGCGAGCTCTGCTCAGCTTCCAGACCCTGGTCTTTAGCTCCTAGCTCCTACAGAGCTCTTTGCTGTTACTTTCCCTTGCTCTCACTCTGACTCTGACTGTTCTCTGACTCACTCAACCCCGCCCCAGATCCAGTTTATAAGGGCAGAATTCTCCCCTCCCAGGACTGGGGCAGGAGGATGTTGCATGTTTAAGGGATCCTGACCAGGAAACCTCCCACTTGCTCTCCGACGTAATATCTCTATTACTGTGGTGACCAGACCCCTGGGGTGCCACACATGGCTCTTGTAAGGGGCATTGCAGTTCCTCATAATTTTTGGAAAGCCTTCCATTCACTGCTTAGGCCAACAGTGCACGGGAGACCCAGTTGCTATAAATCGAAAAAAAGGTTTAGTTAACGCCCTCTGACCTCCATGTCATTTCCAAGGGGCATTGGAGTGGCTCGAAATTTTTGGTAGGCATTGCACTCACTGTATGCCCTATAACTGTGTAGCCGAACCGCTCCTTTTGTTACAGAAACATATCCTACAAGACATATCTGGTAGACTGGCCTGATATTGATGTGAATGGTCCCTGTTCCTCCTGCTCTTTCTCCTTTGCCACCACCTCATCCATCATTTATCACCTGAAGCTTTGTTTTAACGGGAGTCATAGAACTGGGATAGTAGCAGGAAAACATCCAGCAATCCTCGAAGGAGGTAGGATAAGCGCCAAAACGCTGACCACCTCTGGCCTAGCCGCTACTACATACATGCGCTTGCATTCCAATAAAACAAAGCAGATGCTAACTTCTATCATCATCATCATGCTCCTCACCTAGGCACTCTCAACTCCCCTGCTGGAGAAGCCAGGGCCCACCGGAGGAGTCTGGTTCTCTGGTGGGCTCGTCCAATGCTGCCCTAAAGCAGGCCAGGCTAAGAAAAGTGTGGGGGAAGGTGACAGGAGAAATCAGGGTGGCTGGGGACCGAGTATGGACACCTGGCCGCCACCTGGCGGCTGGGGACCGAGCGTGGACACCCGGCCGCCGGGCGGCTGGGGACAGAGTATGGATACCTCGCTGCCGAAGCGGCCATGAGGTAGTGGCCAGCTTCGGCCTCCTCCAAACTAAAAGGCCCCATTTCAAGTGAAAGCTAGCAGTATGGTATTGCAGCCTGCGGGTGGGTGGGTGGTTGGCTGCATATTTTCGCTTGCATTGCAAGGAATGGGGGAGGTACAATTGAACACTGCCCTGGGACAAGGACTTGCACGGGGATAGTTGCAAGTCTGCATCTTCTGATGCGGCAAGGATCACTTCTGATGGGCACACTTTTAGACAGTGACCTGGGGGTCAGAGATGCTTCCAGGGGTCTTCCCCATGCTGATCCATTGTCTTTTCAGCACTGTATGCATGTGTCACACAGCACATGGCCAGATAAGGTTGTAAAATGTTAAAATGACATTTCCCGGTGAACGTATTTGTCACGGTTGAAAGCAATACAAAAGTGCAAAAACGCATGAAAAATGCTACTTGTGAACATAGCCCAAGGTGTGGAGGAGTATTTTTGTTTTTGGTTATTTATTTTACCTTATACACAAGTTTTTACCCTGGAAAGGAAATTCCTTAACATATTTCACAGGAAAACCGCTTCAGTTTCGTTTTTGAACGTTTTAATGTAAGCCCGCAAAAGTGGCTTAATACCTCTGACCACGTTGTTGACAGCAGTGACCTGGGGGTCAGAAATGCTTCCAGGGGTGATCCTCATGCTGCTGCCATGTCTTTTGAGCACTGTCACTATCATTTTGGGCACTTTTTAGGCTTTCTACAGACTGCCGGAGGTGCTGCCGCAAAAATGCTCGGGTCTCTCATAGACTAACATTGGGCTCGTTGCTCGGGTCGAGCACCCGAGTATCACGGTAAGCACCCGAGCATTTTAGTGATCGCTCAACACTATCAGTCGTCATCTTGGTGAGGACACGGAAGTCTTGCCCGTTACCAGTCTGGCACCCATGGCTGACTTTATGTTACGCTGCCTTAACCGTGACCCTCGCATTGTCAAAATGTTGGGTGACAGTCATTACTGGTTGATGACACTTTTAGACCCCCTCTACAAGGAGAACTTTCACTCTCTTATTCCTGAGTTGGAGAGGTCTATAAAAATGGGGCAGTACCAGAAGGCCCTTGCTGCAGAACTCTTAAAAAAATTCCCATCTGAACACGGTAGCGGCAGAGGTCACAGTTCACTGCCCAACTAAGGCATACAGGCGAGAGAGATGCAGCTCCAATCCAGCAGAGGCAGGGGAACACTGTCAATGTTCTAGGACAGTTTTCTGAGACCTGCCCAGCTTACAGGCCCTGAGGCGCGGGGTACTCTCACAAGGAGTGGAAAGTTTCAAAAGATGGTGAGGGAGTACCAGCGTCCTCCGTGATTCCTCTGTGCCTTTTAATTATTGGGTATCCAAGCTGGACACTTGGAATGAATTCACTCTGTATGCCTTGGAGGTCCTGGCCTGCACTGCCGCTATCGTGTTATCGGAGCGTGTTTTTAGTGCCGCTGGGGGAATTATAACTGATAAGCGCACTCGCCTGTCAACTGACAATGCTGACTAGCTGACCCTTATCAAAATGAACAAGGGCTGGATTGGGCCAGACTTCTCATCACCACCAAATGACAACAGAGTAACATAAAGTCAAATCCACTGTGTTATTTCGGGAGGTGTATTCCCATGCATCGCTTCACACCCACACATGGGTATACGCTTCCTCATTTCGGCTGTTTTTTGCTCTTCTCCTTATCCTCAGCCTCCACGACCACTATACCACCAGGGTGACCGTGGTCCATGTTGCCAGCATTGTAAGTTCCTCTGTCCTAATTTTTGGCAGCTTTTGCTTGGAAGGCATAGGCAAAGACTATGGGAGACCCACTCCCCAATAATGGGAATGATGTTTTTAATATGCTGTACTGCATGGCTCTTGTAAGGGATATTGCAAGTTCCCCCTTCCTAATTTTTGGCAGCTTTTGCTTGGGAGGCATAGGCAAAGACTATGGGAGACCCACTCCCCAATAATGGGAATAATGTTTTTAATATGCTGTACTGCATGGCTCTTGTAAGGGGCATTAAAATCGTCTTGTTAAGCTACTGTGACCTCCACGTCTCTTCCAAGGGTCGTTAATATTGTCTTTTTATTCCACTGCGACCTCCACCACTCTTCCAAGGGGCATTAAAAGCGTCTTGCTAAGCTACTGTGACCTCCACGTCTCTTCCACAGGGCGTTGATATTGTCTTTTTATTCCACTGTAACCTCCACCACTCTTCCAAGGGGCATTGATATTGTCTTTTTATTCCACTGCGACCTCCACCACTCTTCCAAGGGGCATTAAAACCGTCTTGTTAAGCTACTGTGACCTCCACGTCTCTTCCACGGGGCATTGATATTGTCTTTTTATTCCACTGTAACGTCCACCACTCTTCCAAGGGGCATTAAAACTGTCTTGTTAAACCACTCTGAACTCCACTTCTCTTCTAAGGGGCATTAAAACCGTCTTGTTAAACCACTCTGAACTCCACAGCTCTTCCAATGGGCATTGACATGTTGTTTTTAATTACCTCTAACCTCCACGACTCTTGCAACGGTAATTGCATTTCCTCCTAATTTTTGTCAGCTTTTGCTTTTCAATGCATAGGCGAACACTAAGGGAGACCCACTCCCCAATAATGGGTAAAAGGTTTTTAATACGCTGTAATCCACGTCTGTTTCAAGGGGCATTGCAGTGCCTAATAATTTTTGGAAAGCCTTCCATTCCCTGCTTTGGCCAACAGTGTACAGGAGACCCAGTTGCTATAAATGGAAAAAACGGTTAAGTTAAGGCCCTCTGACCTCCATGTCACTTCCAAGGGGCATTGGAGTGCCTCAAAATTTTTGGTAGGCATTGCATTCACTGTATGCCTTATAACTGTGTAGCTGAACCGCTCCTTTAGGTACAGAAACATATCCTACAAGACATGTGTGGTTGGCTGGCCTGATATTGATGTGAATGGTCCCTGTTCCTCCTGCTCTTTCTCCTTTGCCACCACCTCATCCATCATTCATCACCTGAAGCTGTGTTTTAACGGGAGTCATAGAACTGGGATAGTAGCAGGAAAACATCCAGCAATCCTCGAAGGAGGTAGAATATGCGCCAAAACGCTGACCACCTCAGGCCTAGCTGCTACTACATACATGCGCTTGCATTCCAAGGAACAGAAAGCTAAGGAGGTGGATGGCCTCATGATCATGAATAATTTACTCATTGTGTAGGAGGCCGACCACTGCTACTGTCTACCTTCTGAACTTTATGTTGAAGCCTGATTGACCGAGGACCCGCAATCCTCTATGTCTGGAGGACGTGTTGCATCCCAGTGTCCAACTGTGTCCCAGCTTCCACAATATTGACCCAGTGTGAAGGCGTCAGTGAGATGGACCATTCCTGGCCACATTCACTTGTCCACGTGTTTGTGGTTAGGCTGTCCTTCCCACTAAATGCACTGGGGAGGGCACAGGTAATATTTTGGTATGCGCACTTGTGTATAAGGTGCACCGGGACAAATAGCGGCGGCTGGGGACCGTTTATGGCCACCCGGCCACCCCCACGCGGCTGGGGACTGTGTGTGGGCACCCGGCCGCGGGGTGGCTGGGAACTGAGTATGGACACCCGGCTGCCCCCTGGCGGCTGGGGACCAAGCGTGGACACCCGGCCGCCGGGCGGCTGGGGACTGAGTATGAATACCAGGCTACCGACGCAGCCATGACGTGGTGGCCAGATTCCACCTCCACATGCCTAAAAGGCCCAATTTCAAGTGCAAGCAAGCTAGCAGTATGGTATTGCAGCCTGTGGGTGGGTGGGTGGCAGGCTGCATACTTGCGCTTGTATTGCAAGTTATGGGGGAGGTACAATTGAACACTGCCCTGGGACAAGGACTTGCAAGGGGATAGTTGCAAGTCTGCATCTTCTGATGCGGCAAGGATCACTTCTGATGGGCACACTTTTAGGCAGCGACCTGGGTGTCAGAGATGCTTCCAGGGGTCTTCCCCATGCTGTTCCCATGTCTTTTCAGCACTGTATGCATGTGTCACACAGCACATGGCCAGATAAGGTTGTAAAATGTTAAAATGACATTTCCCGGTGAATGCATTTGTCACGGTTGAAAGCAATACAAACGTGCAAAAATGCATAAAAAATGCTACTAGTGAACATAGCCCAAGGTGTAGAGGAGTATTTTTGTTTTTGGTTATTTATTTTACCTTATACACAAGTCTTTATCCTGGAAAGGATGTTCCTTAACCCCTTTCCGACCTGGTCAGTAATAGTACGCACCAGGTCGGGAAGGCCGGTTCAGCGGGGGCTCCGGCGGTGAGCCCGCACTGAAGCGAGCACATGTCAACTGATTATTGGAATCGCAATCCACCCGCGGCTGTTAACATGTTAAATCTCTAACAGTGGCATTTAACTCGCGCTTCCGGGAGTCCTAAGCCCCGCCCATCAGTGACCCCGTCACGTGATCGCGGGTCAATAATGGGTGGGCATGACAACTCAGGGTCTGCAGCAGACGCCTGTGGTTGTCATGTCTCAATTGCTATGAGCGCCACCTAGTGGTCAGCGCTCATAACAAGTGAGCATTTCTCCTGCATACAAGCGATCTGCTCATCGCTTGTATGCAGTAGAAGCAATCAGACAACTGCTGCTTCTAGTCTCCTCTGGAGACTATAGAAGCAAGCAGAAAGTGTAAAAAAAAAGTTTTTAAAAAATAAAAAAAATAAAAAATATATAAAAGTTTAAGTAACCCCCCTTTCGCCCCATTCAAAATGAAATATATATATATATATAAAAAAAAACCACATACACATATTTGGTATCGCCGCGTTCAGAATCGCCCGATCTATCAATATAAAAGAAGAATTAATACAATCAGTAAACGGTGCAACGAGAAAAAAATTTCAAACGCCAGAATTAAGTTTTTTTGGTCGCTACAACTTTGCAATAAAATGCAATAACGGGCGATCAAAACATCGGATCTACCCCAAAATGGTATCAATAAAAACGTCAGCCCGGCACGCAAAAAATAAGCCCTCACCTGGCCCCAGATCCCGAAAAATGGAGAAGCTAAGGGTCTCGGAAAATGGAGTCATTTTTTTTTTTTTTTAGCAACCTTTGGATTTTTTTTTCACCACTTAAATAAAAAGAACCTTTACATGTTTGGTGTCTAAGAACTCTTAACGACCTGGCAAATAATGATGGCAGGTCAGTTTTAGCAATCTGTGAACGTGGTAAAAAAAGGACCCAAAAAACAACTGTGGAATTGCATTTTTTTTGCAGTTTCACTGCACTTGGAATTTTTTTCCCATTTTCCAGCACACGATATGGTAAAACCAGTGATGGTGTTTAAAAGTACAACTCGTCCCGCAAAAAATAAGCCCTCACATGGGCATATTAAACCAAAATTAAAAAAGTTCTGGCTCTGGGAAGAAGGGGAGCAAAAAAGGAAAACACAAAAACAGAAAGACCCATGGTCATTAAGGGGTTAACATATTTCACAGGAAAGCACTTTCACTTTCGTTTTTGAACATTTTATTGTGAGCCTGTAAAAGTGGCTTAATACCTCTGACCACGTTGTTGACAGCAGTGACCTGGGGGTCAGAAATGCTTCCAGGGGCAATCCCCATGCTGTCCCCATGTCATTTGAGCACTGTCACAATCGTTTTGGGCACTTTTTAGGCTTTATACAGACTGCCGGGGGAGCCGCCGCAAAAATGTTCGGGTCTCCCATAGACTAACATTGGGCTCGTTGCTCGGGTCGAGCACCCGAGTATCACAGTGAGCTCGGCCCGAGCTTCGAGCACCCGAGCATTTTAGTGCTCGCTCAACACTAATCCTTAATCATTTTAAAAAAATTGTTCGGAATAAATTTGTCTTTTATTTATAGAGCTTGTCTCTCCTCCTCTCTTTTCATACAATTGGTTATACATTTGTTATACACTTTGCTACCAGCACAGGCCTATATATATAGTTTTATATCTATTTTTTACCCCTATTTACTCATTAGACAACTGTGTCAGTTGTCTCCCTTGCAGCAGGTCAAAGTCTTACCTAAAAGTGCCACCATCCCCCTCTATTTTACTAGAGTTAATAACAGTTGATCAGTGGGGGTTCTAGCTATTAGACTATTGATTTTATATCCTTAACTTATCCTAACATTAAAAGGAATCTATCAGTAGGATCAACCCTTCTAAGCTGTCTATATGGGCATGTAGGTAATAGGAAAATGAATAAAATTTTACCATGATATCTGCAATCGGATGTCTTATTCCAGAGAAATCCACATTTCCTTAATGTGTAAATGAACTGTTAACCGCTTTCAGACCGCCCACTGTACATAAACGTCGGCGCGGCCTGGGCTCTGTGCAGCGCCGACGATTATGAATGGTTGGTGGTCCCGCAGCCCTCAGGACCCCCAGGGTCCTGCAAGTGCTGCGGTTGTGGTTCAGAGCGACAGCTCTGACAGGGGACATCATCGGGACCTGATTGGATCAGGTCCCAATGATATTAACCCTTTGCTATCTTCTATATGCCACGATCTATAGTGATTGCGGCATTTAGAAGATAGTGAGAGGAGAGGGGGTTGTCCACTTACCTCTCCGATGGCCCCCTGATGTCTTCCAGGAACTGCCGTTGTTATGGCAGCCGGAGGTCACGTGACTGCCTCCGGATCTGCCATATATGGTGTCCTGCTAGGCTCAGCCTGCAGCTGAACTCTAGCAGGAGACAGACAGTGTGAAACTGTCAGCAGAGCTCTCAAGCAATGCAATACATGTCTATTACATTGCATGAGAACAGTGATTAGAAAAATAAAAATTTATGTCCCATACAGGGACTAAGTAAAAATGTAAAAAAAAAGTCTAAAAAATGTTTTCAAACTGTTTAAAAAAATCACAAAATAAATAAAAATAAATAAATAAAATATTAAATCAATAAATCCGTATATTTATGCAAAAACAAAAAAAGTACACATATTTGGTATCGCCGCATCTGAAACAACCCAATCTATAAAACTGTCACACTAATTAACTCCTTCTGTGCACACCGTAATAAAAATAAATAAAAAATGGAGCAAAAAACTATGCTTTTTCATCATATCGCCAAACAAAAAGTGGAAAAAAATATTTTTTCTATAAAATTGTTTTATTGCGTAAAAGCGCCAAAACATAGAAAATAAACAGTAAGTGTAGTATCGCTGTAAATGTACTGACCCGAAGAATAATGCTGCTTTATCACTTTTACAACACGCAGAACGGCATACAAAAAAAAGCTCAAAAAACAATTCCTGAATTGTTGTTTTTAGTTAATTTTACCTCCCAAAAAACGGAATAGAAAGCGATCAAAAAATGTCACGTACCCAAAAATGGTACCAATAAAAATGTCAACTCGTCCCGCAAAAAACAAGCCATAACATGACTCTGTCGGCTGAAATATGGAAAAATTATAGCTCTCAAAATATGGCGATGCAAAAACTAGATTTTGCAAAAAAAAAAGCATCTTTTAGTTTCTGACAGCTGTCAGTCATAAAAACCCGATATAAATCTGGTATCTCTGTAATCACACCGACCCGAAGAATAAAGTAATCTCATCACTTATACTGCACTAGGAACGGTGTAAGAAATTAATAAAACCAATTCTTCACCTGCTACTGATTTGTTTATTATGTCTCCCATAGATCGCAGTAAGGTTGTGCTCACATTTATCCTGCGCTCTGCGCTGAGCACTTACACCACAGTTTCTGTGTATATATCTGAAATGCGTGATTCAGATGGAACACATGACAGAAGATTCCCTGTAATGAGGCAGATATAGGCCACTGTGGATGCCGCCTGGCCTGTGATCCCACGGTGTCAGATTTTTTAGGCATGCATAAAAGTGCATTTGGCCACAGTTTTGTGCACTTCTGAAAAAAAGCACACCGCTAAACAGAGGCCAGACGGATTCCAGAGTAACTCTGCTGCCTCATTACAGTGAATGGATCCCGCAGGGGTTTCATCTGAATTACATCACTTGGAAATTTAGATGGAAACCCCGATGTAAGTGCTCAGGCTACAGCGCCGGATAAATGTTACGTAAAATGTTCCTAATAACAGCTTCAACTCAGTCCTCAAAAAAAGCTAGTCCCCACTCATGTCCGTCATCTGTTAAAAATATAAGGGACTTCCAAGTTACTGGTAGCAGAAAGGCTCTGGAAAAGCGAAATGGCCCTTGCCCCCCAAAAGAAATTCAGAAAATTTTGTGCTCCCAAATCCAAATGCCTATTCTACAATAATTTGTTCTCCAATTGTCAAATAGTGCTCTGTCCCTCCCAGATCTTGCCGTATGGCTAAGTGGTACGATACAGCCACATATGGGTATAGCCACTATTAGAAGAAAATGTGTGACACATTTCGGCACCATTTTTACCCATTGCCCTGTGTGAAAATGTAAAATCTGAGGGTAAAACATTTTTTTGTGGCAAAAATATAATTATGTTTTCTTCACTGCCCAATGGTATAAATTTAAAAATTAAAAAATACTCACTACTTCCCTAGATGAATTCCTTGAGAGGTGTAGTTTACAAAATGGGGTCACTTGTGGGGGTTTCTGCTGTTTTGGCATGTCAGCGACTCTTCAAATGTGACATGGTGTCTGCAACCTATCCCAGCCAACATAGCGCTCCTTTTTCTTCCCAAACCTGCCGTACACAAAAGCAGTGGTTTTCCCCCACATATGGGGTATCGGCGTACTCAGGAGAAATTGCACAACAAATTTCATGGTGCAATTTCTCCTGTTATCATTATGATAAGGAAAAATTAGGGGATGAAAATCATTTCTTGTGTGAAAAATGTGAAAATTTTATTTTTACTGCTCAATATTATAAACTTCTGTGAAGCACCGAACCCTGCAGTGTACCCAAATAGTGGTTTTCCCCCACATATTGGGTATCAGCATACTCAGAAGAAATTGCACAGTAAATTTCTTGGTGCAATTTCTCCTGTTACCCTTATGATAATGCAAAATTAGGGGATGAAAAACATTTTTTGTGGGAAAAATGTGAAAATTTTATTTTTACTGCTCAATATTATAAACTTCTGTGAAGCACCTGAGGGTGCAAGGTGCTCACCACACATATAGGTAAGTTCCCTAAGGGGTCTAGTTTCTAAAATGGTGTCACTTGTGGGGGGTTTCCACTGTTTAGGCACATCAGGGGCTCCCCAAATGCAACATGGCGTCCGCTAATTATTCAAGTTAATTTTACATTCAAAAAGTCAAATGGCGCTCCTTCCCTTCCAAACCTTGCCGTGCGCCCAAACAGTGGTTTTCCTCCACATATGGGGTATCAACGTGTTCAGGAGAAATTGCACAACAAATTTCATGGTGCAATTTCTCCTATTACCCTTATTATAATGCAAAATTAAGGGATGAAATACATTTTTGTGGGAAAAATGTGAAAATTTTATTTTTACAGCTCAATATTATAAACTTCTGTGAAGCACCTTGAAGTTCAAGGTGCTCACCACACATCTAGATAAGTTCCCTAAGGGGTCTAGTTTCCAAAATGGTGTCACTTGTGGGGGGTTTCCACTGTTTAGGCACATCAGGAGCTCTCCAATCACAACATGGTGTCTGCTAATTATTCAAACAAATTTTACATTCAAAAAGTCTAATGGCACTCCTTCCCTTCCGAACCCTGCAGTGCACCCAAATAGTGGTTTTCCATCATATATGGGGTATCAACGCGCTCATGAGAAATAGCACTACAAATTTTGTAGTCCATTTTTTCCTGTTACCCTTGTGAAAATAAAAAAATTGGGTCTAAAATAACATTTTTGTGAAAAAAAGTTAAATGTTCATTGTTTTCTTCCACATTCCAAAAATTCCCGTGAAACACCTGAAGGGTTAATAAACTTCCTGAATGTGGTTTTGAGCACCTTGAGGGGTGTAGTTTTTAGAATTGTGTCACTTGTGGGTATTTTCTGTCATAAAGGCCCCTCAAAGTCACTTCAAATAAGATGTGGTCCCTAAAAAAATGTTTTTTTAAATTTTGTTGGAAAAATGAGAAATCGCTGATCAACTTTTAACCCTTATAGCTTCCTAACAAAAAAATGTTGGTTCCAAAATTGTGCTGATGTAAAGTAGACATGTGGGAAGTGTTATTTATTAACTATTTTGTGTGACATATCTCTCTGATTTAAGGGCATGAAAATTCAAAGTTTGAAAATTGCAAAATTTTCAACATTTTCACCAAATTTCTGATTTTTTCACAAATAAATGCAAGTGATATCGAAGAAATTTTACCACTATCATGAAGTACAATATGTCACGAAAAAACAGAATCTCAGAATCAGGGGAATCCATTCAAGCGTTCCAGAGTAATTACTTCATAAATTCACAGTGATATAAAAAAAGAAAAAATGGGAGACAAGGGGCGCAGAGTCTAAGTGTAGATGAATATGTGCATTTGCCACAATAATATTTGATTTTTGCACTCACCCTTTAGATATCTTGTATTTTCACACAAATGATCCGTATAGTGGATCAGCTCTTTGCAATCCTCTGGTCTGCAGCACAAATGCGGGAACTATGTCAGCCCTGATATAAGGCTTGCATGTTGGATATTGTAGTGGAGAGAATATATTAAGAACAAATAACGCGTTTCTGCCAGCAACGGCCTTCATCAGGTATAATATGCAAGTGCATATTATACCTGATGAAGGCCGTTGCTGGCAGAAACGCGTTGTTTGTTCTTAATATAGTGTCCGAATAAATCAGATTTTGAGAAAAAGAATTCATCTGTAACCATCCTTATCCTCTGGAAGCGCCGAAAAAGGGAAATCTTCACTCCACTACTTCATAAATTGACAGTGGTCAGAATTGAAAAAAATGGCCTGGTCACGAAGGCAAAAACAGTCTCTGGCGCGAAGTGGTTAAGATCTATGAGCCAGACACAAATCTCCCTGAAAATCTGTGTGATCAAATGATCAGGCTGTCAGTCATTACATGTCTCATAATGATAATGCTCCCTTTCATATAAAATAAGCTTTGGAGTCAGATTCAAATTTCTTGCCCTATTTAATAAATCAGGCCCATTGTGTTTATTATTGTCCCTCCTTCTTATCTTAGTTAGAGAAAGTTTATTTCCATGGAAGTATAATACAGAGGAAATGTGCTTTATTAATATGTGCAATGTTTTTCAACATTTTTTGTAAACGAGATGCTTATAACATTGCAAATGCAATAAATGCATGAACAAAAATATTCAGCTATAATTTTATAATGAATAGCTAAAGAATTTACTCGAGGTATAAACATGTTCCACTTGTCATACTGAGTCATTTTTTAATATACTTGGTCATATACTTAATTTCTCTGCACTTATTTTGTTTATCAAACGTGCATTTATGAATAACAAGTTTAGAAATTTATTAATATACAAATTTAACTCTATTTTAATGCTTTCCAAATTTTTAGCAAAAGAGAACTTGGAAAAATTAAAGTTTAATACACTTTTAACTTTCATTTATTAGTCTTTATTTAATTATAAAAAGGTAGGTGTCCTGTTTATGCAGTATTGCAGAGTTTTTCCTGTTTGTCACATATGCACAGCACACTACTTCATAAGAATATTTTTTCTGTCTAGTGCTGACAATATTCCATTATTTTTCTCCGAGACATATGCAAGGTGTACTGTACATTCTGGGCTATCAACTTACACAACAGCGCTCAATCCATTTTCACTTTTCAGCAAATAATCACTTTAACTTTACAAAATGAAGAAGAATGCCACACTTAATGGAGTAAAAGATTGTATTGATTTAAAGAAATAGTCATATTTCATTTTTTTTCCACTTTCACTTTATCATCTTCTCCCTCCCAAATAACTGTATGAATGTTTTTTTATGCAGAATGACTATCAGTTTAGTGGCACCATTTCATTTACAACAAAAATCCACTTTCAGATGGATTAGAAAGAAAACAGCAATTCTGCCTTTGTTTTTATTTTTCTGTAATTAAGCTTTATTTATTGATTTATAAAAGAAACAAGTGGTACAATCACAAGGCACTAATCTTGCCAAAAGAGACAATCACCCAGAGAGAGTATTAATTATCGTACAGTGTTATGAATTCCAGGGATCCTGCACACAATTTATAACATTAACATAGAACATACAAGTGCATTTCACTGAATTAGAATATCATCAAAATGTAATTTATTTCAGTTCTTGAATACAAAAAGTGAAACTCATATATTATATTGAGTCATTACAAACAGAATGATCTATTTCAAGTGTTTATTTTTGTTAATGTTGATGATTACACCCATAGAAAACACAAAAATCATTATCTCAGTAAATTAGAATACTTTATAACAACAACTTGAAAAATGTCTTTTAAAATCTGAAATGTTGTCCTACTGAAATGTATGTTTAGCAAATGCACTCAATACTTGGTCGGGGCTCCTTTTGCATAAATTACTGTATCAATGTGGTGTGGCATGGAGGCGATCAGCCTGTGGCACTGCTGAGGTGTTATGGAAGCCCAGGTTGCTTTGATAGCAGCCTTCAGCTCATCTGCATTTTTGGGTCTGGTGTCTCTCATCTTCTTCTTGACAATACCCCATAGATTCTATATGGGGTTAAGGTCAGGCGAGTTTGCTGGCCAATCAAGCACAGTGATACTGTTGTTTATAAACCAGGTATTGGTACTTTTGGCAGTATGGACAGGTGCCAAGTCCTGCTGGAGAATGAAATTTCCATCTCCAAAAAGCTCATGGGCAGAGGGAAGCATGAAGTGCTCTAAAATTTCCTGGTAGATGGCTGCGCTGACTTTGGTCTTGATAAAACACAGAAAACACAGTGGACCTACACCAGCAGATGGCATGGCTCCCCAAACCATCACTGATTGTGGAAACTGCAAACTAGTTCTCAAACAGGTTGGATTGTGTGCCTCTCCTCTCTTTCTCCAGATCTAGGACCTTGATTTTCAAATGAAAATTGGAAGTCTAGGACCATGTGGAGTGTGTCAATGACTGCCTTCTGTACATCTGTCAAGTCAGCAGTCTTCCCCATGATTGTGGAGCCTACTGAAACAGACTAAGGGATCTTTTTAAATGCTTAGGAAGCCTTTGCAGGTGATTTTTGTTAATTATTGTAATTTACTGAAATAATTACATTTGTGTTTTCATTGGCTGTAAGCCATAATCATCAACATTAAGAGAAATAAGCACTTGAAATAGATCACTCTGTTTGAAATGACTCTATATAATATATGAGTTTCACTTTTTGTATTGAAGAACTGAAATAAATAAATTTTTTGATATTCTAATTTAGTGAGATGCACCTGTATATTGAAGGCAGAATATTAATTCCCTAAATAAGTCTCATAGTCAAAGTGATCCAACAGCAACATACAAGTAAGTTAAAGAAGAAGAGAGAAAGTGAAAAGAAGGGATAGAAAAGCAGAAGAGTTACAAAAAGAAAAGAAAGAGGGAAGGTGGGAGGGCGGGAAGAAGAGGGAGTGTTTGTGCAGATCAGTTATCTCCAATTAGAGCCAGGGAATCAACCAGTAAAACCAAGTTTTGTAGAAGTGCTCATAAGAATTATTGATCATAGTCCTCCATAAGCATCACTTCATTTATCTTGGATAACCAAAGGTAGATTATTGGGGTGGTATCTTTTTTCCATAGTAGAGGAATACACACTATGGCAGATGCGATTAAGAGTCTCAGAATTGGGTTTCTGTATATTTTTAATGGTATGTCACAATGATGGAGAAGAATGAGAGCCAGATCCAGGTCAGAAATGAGATTTGTGATTTCACGTATCGCTTGTTGTACTTTCTCTTAAAAAAGTGAGAGTAGCCTACATGATCAAAAATGTATATTAGGTCCCCTTCCTCCTCCCCACATGTCAATCACTTGGGGTTTGCTTCTGGGAAGATGTAATGTAATCGAGTAGGGACCCTATACCATCGAGAGTAATTTATTCAACTTCATGGAAGTGGGAGCAGATGGAGGATTATGCATTAGAGTAAAAATATGCTGCTGCTTATCCTTTGACAACGTGAGACCCAGATCATTCTTCCATTGGGTCTGGAAATGTATGTTAGTTTGGTCAGAGGGCTCGATCAATATGGAGTATGAAAAGGACAACGTATGCCCCTGTGTCTGAGCAAGCTGTTTTGAAAACTGTCTTATTGTTATTGTAAAAGTGCCTAGAAGGGAGAATGTTGAAAGTGGGAAAGCTGTCCAACTCTCCAGATTCCTGGTGGGGAGGGAGCAGAGAGGCCAAGGAAGTGTTCTTTCGAGGGCCAAGTATGTCCGGCTCCAAAGTGGAATACTCTAAATCAACCATTTTTAAGCCAGCAATGAAAGACCTCTTCCTCCAAGCCAGGTGGAAAAGAGGGTTGCCAAAAATAAGATACATTGAGGAGGATTGCGGTAACATTTGAGAGCAGACAATGGCTTGATTACAGCAGGCAAGGGTAGACCCAGTTGTGGGATGTGTTTTAAGTTCCTTAAGTCAGGTCCATCCAAGGGGTAGCAATTAGAGGGATATTTGTAAAGCCGTGCTCGATCACACTCCAAGCTTTCCCTGCACTGTTCATGCACCAGTCCAGTATCAAAGAAAGGTGAGATGCTATATAATAATACCTGAAATCGGGCAAGGCCATACCCCCAGAGGACTTAGAATGGTACAATATAGATTTACTGATGCGAGGGGATATATAAGACCATATAAAATTGTTTTTGTAGTCCTGCTCTGTGAATGAGGTTCAATACCTTGGTTGTATTGCCCCTGGCCTCTCTGCCCCTCATGAAACCCACCTGGTAAGGGTGGATAATGTTCATTAAAAGTGGTGATAACCTGGATGGAAGCATTTCCACAAACAACTTAATGTCCACATTGATGGTTCCTTTCCTTCCTTCTGGATAACTGATATATGGATCTGTAAGAAGTCTCCTGGGAAGGAGGAGCCCTTAGATATTGCACTGATGCTCGAGATAAGATGTGGGGAATGATATTCCAGGAACATTTTGTAATAAGGTAAAGAGTAGCCATCCGGGCCAGGGGCCTTCCCTGAATTGAACTTTTCTATAGCTTTTCTTAATTCCCCTTCGGTGAAAAGTAGTTCGAGAAAATCTATGTCAGCTTCAGATAGAGATAGAAAACCTGAATTTTTATATACGTTTGGATATGTGACCAAACATCCGCAGTTTGTGTGTCTGGGTTAGCTGAATCCACAAAATACAGTGAAGAGTAGAAATTTTTAAACGCATCAGTAACATGAGGTAAGAGGTGCCTACTTCATTGCGACTGGTTCATAATTGAAGTGACATAAGCATTAGTTCTCTGTGTTCTTAAGCCTCCAGCAAAAGATTTACCACTTTTATTGGTTCATAATCATGGTGACAGCACTTAGGGAGATCCGCCTTAACTTTGTGAAAGAGTAAGGAATGTAATGACTCATGTTTGACTATCAGGGATTTCCTCATGTTGTTAGACGAAGAATGCTTATGTGCTTTTTCTAGGTTTCCAATTTCCCCAAGTAGACTAGCAACTTCCTGAGCACATTCACATTTTATTTGGGCTCCATGCTAAGCAAGAACCCCCCTGATCACACATTTATGTGCCTCCATCACAATACAAGGGTCTGTTTCCTCAATGGAGTTAACAGCAAAGTATGTGTCAAGAGATTTCTGTATGTCAGCTTGCATGATGGGGTTATTCGGAAGGGACGAGTTCAAGCGCCAATTACATTGTTTGACTCCAAAGGAAGATACAGCAATAGAAACACTAATAAGTGTATGATCAGAGATGAAAATATTGTCAATATTAGCCCTTTTGAGCAGAGTTGCATCCTGGTGTTTTAGTAAAAAATATTCAATCTTCGTATAAACATCGTGAGAGTTAGGCTATGTTCACGCTAGGTGTTTTTTCAGAATTTTTTTTCTGTAGCAAAACCTGATCTCTTGGCTGGAAAGAAGCTGCATCAAAAATGCAGGTTTTGCTGTGTTTTTTTGGTGCCTTTTGCTGTGTTCTTGATGCGTTTTTCAGTATCCCAAAGTTCAGCTTTGCTTTCGCCACAGAATCATGAACAAAGATCACCAATGCAAGACATATGTGAAACCATATTAACCAGAATTACAAATGTAACAGTAGGGGGAGGTGAATTGTTCAGGAATAGTTTTTCTAAGACATTGGCAGTGCATTCAGATTGTAGGACACTATTAAATTTCACACTATGGTCTGCCATTGAATAGCTCAAGCATTGTTTAATTTTACACCCCCGTGGGCCACAGGTATTGTTCAATTTCACACCTAGAGGAGACAATGTTTGACACTCTACACATAACTAATTTAATGTTGTTTCTTCATCTCTTATTTTCTTGATCATACAGAAGCAAGGTGAGGTTTTGTACTTGAGAATTCAGAGTCTCATGATTGCCTTCTAGATCTTGGATCCGGTCAGAAAGGTCTCTTGAGCTGTTATCTGTATCTGTTGTCCTTCAGGCAGAAGTGTTGATGTCCTCTCATATGGAATCTAAATCCTATTGGTGAGAATCTTCAATTCTCTGGGCTAATAAATCAATGTCCTGCTTTGTTGGTAGGGCTTTTATTAGATTTTGTAACACATGAAGATCCGAATGCATTGAAGGCAGTAGGTTCTCTAGGGGAGAGGCTGTCAGTCGCTGTGGGCTTTTCTGCAAAGGCTATAGTCTGAATCCTCCATATCAATGAGACGTGAAGAGGTGCCCAAAAGATAAGGCTGATGAAGTGGCCTCTGAGTGGATATCGTTCACGGTCTTGTGTGGAGTGTCGCAAGGTCATTTTGCAACCCCTCTGTGAGCCGACTGACAGATTGGGCATCAGTGCCATTTTAGCCAAAGAAGGACTAGTTTGTCCAAAGTAATCGGGATAAAGAACCAACCAATGGTAGTGCTTTGCAAGCCTACAGGGGGAGTAGTTGATACTGAAGATTTTATGCAATAGTTTTGGCGTTTTCCAGGCATCCCCAAGCATATGTGTATAGACAAGCATCCATGTGAGGTGTCTGGGTCCATATGGCACTAGTAGCATGTGTTTTACTCCATCACGTTAGGGCTTTGTATCTGGGCCAGTATCTTTTCACATTAAGAATAATGCTGCCTATTTAAAGTCTGTGAGTAGTGATGAGCGAATTTGTTCGAAATCCAAACTTACAACTTAAATTCGACACAAATATGGCACATTCGGATTCGTGATCGGAAATGTGAGCAAAATTTCTTAAATTCGGGAAAAATCTGCAACATTCGGTAAATCAATGCGGGAACGTAATTGCAGGGCAACTACCGCTTTTTTAACAGTTTTGCTAGCATAGTGCTTGTGTATGAAGAGAGAGGGACGTGTGTGCTGGTGACAGCTCAGAACAGGTCAGATCAGCGGAACGCTTGTCATTTTTTTTCCTTCCTGTAGGCGGTAACTTTAAGTCAGGAAAGCGTGGCTTGCCACACAAGGGCTTCTGCAATTGGCTGCTGAAATCACATTTCTTCTCTATATAAAAAGCGGCCATGTTCCCTCAGTGCCATTTCATGCATATCACTGCTGGAGACAGACACTGCTTAGTGTACACCTGTGTATTGAGAGATATTAGCTAGATAGATGGGCGCTTGTGTGGAAGTCAGATAGTGTAGATAAGTCCTATGCTTTGTACCTGTTCAATCGTCCTTGCAGCACTTTTTTTTTTCTTGTGCAATTATTGAGATTATGACAGAAAGAGCAGGGCCCATACCATAGAACAGTGTTGTGCACCAGTTGTATTGTGCTCCATGTCGGAGTATACCTTCAATCTATTTTTGCACTTGCACTTGTGAGAAAGCAAATAAGCTTTTGTAGGTGACTTTTTGATTTTGTGGGGTTGAAATTCAACTATCTGCAGAGCTTGTGAGTGCAGAGCTTGTGTGTGCAGCGCACAAAAAACTTTTTTTTTTTGCTAATGTGACAGTGCAAGATTTTTTAGTCCAAATTGTCATTGTTTTGGTGGGTGAACTTAAGCTGCACGCACAGTAAAACAAATCATTTTTTTCTCTTGCTAGGCAGAGTCCACAAAAGATTTTTTTGTGCCGCAAACGTGATACACTCTGCTAAAAGCCACCTACTATTTTAGTGGCGGTGAACTTCAGGTGTTTTCAAAGTAAAACAATTGATTTTTTTTTCTCTTGCTAGGCAAAGACCACAAAAGATTTTTTTGTGTCACAAACGTGATATACTCTGCTAAAAGCCACCTACTATTTTAGTGGCGGTGAACTTCAGCTGTATGCAGAGCTCATGCAGAGTAAAAAAAGTTATTTTTTACTTTGACTAACGTGATGCAACAGGCTAGATTTGAGTTTGAAATATCTTGGAGCATATATTCTATGTTATACAGGCTTCATCCACAGTCAAAAAATAGTTTCTTTGATTCCTAAAGTTACACAGCAGGGGATATCTCAGTTTGAATTAGTTTGGAGAATGTCTAGTATGTTATATAGGCTTCATCCACAATAAAAAAATACTTTCTTCTTGTACTAATGTGATACAGTAAGGGACATCTCAGGGTGCCAAGGGAGGGTGGTTCACTGCGATCGTGGGGGGTTGGCGATACCAGAAAAACTGTTAGTGAAGGTGTTAGTGAAGGCGAAGAACAAATTGAAGAGGAAGACGTGATGGATGAGCTACAGTCAGACCATGAAGAGGATAATCATTCCCCCTCTGTTCGTGTTTGGTGGGAGGGGACAGAGGAAGTAAGCATCAGAATTACCCAGCCACCAACACAGCATGGGCTTGAACCTCATGAAAGAGCCCGACACATGAGTGTGTTCTTGCTGCACTATGTGCAACATGATTGATGTATAGTTATGATTTATGATTCGAAATAGTGCTGACTACTGGGCTGCCATTCTGTTAGATTCACTTTATAAGAATAAATTTTGCCAGATGCTTTTTGCCCTGGAAAGGGACTTGCGAATGCTGGAGTATCGAAACATACTTTTACACAACCTTTAGATAGGTTTTCAACAAGCCAGCAGTGAGGCACACAGAGTTCATCGCAGCTGTACACTTCCAACCTCCAGCACATCAATTTGTCAACACCAAAATATTAGCAGCAACAATAGTGTAAGTGGCAGAAGCAATTTCGGTGAGTGCTTTCACACATTTTTTAGACCAGCTCATGAACCTGCACAACCGAGTACAAGTCTGACATGTGGTGAACGACTGGAGAGGATGGTGCACTCCTGATTGAGTCTCCATATGCTGAGATAGCGGGAGTGGAAGAGGTTTTGGTTCCTAATTCTACAATTTAAATTGTAGTGAAATTGATGCCACTTTGCTGGTGTCTGCCACTAATTTTTGTAAATGTGGACAATCCTGATTGGGTCTCCATCTACTGTGTTGGCGGTAATGGAAGAGGGTTCTCTCTCCATTAAACTACTCTGGTGAAATTGATTCCACTTTGGTGGTGTTAGGCTCTAATTTAGGGAAATGTAAATACTTCTGATTGAGTCTCCATCTACTGGGTTGGCTGTACTGGAAGAGGTGTCGTTCCTAATTTCACTATTTCTATTGTAGTGAAATTAATGCAACTTTGCTGGTTTCTGCCACTAATTTTTGGAAATGTGGAGAATCCTGATTGGGTCTCCATCTATTGGGTTTGGCTGTAGTGGAAGAGGTTTCTGTCTCCATTAAACTACTTCTACTCTGGTGAAATTGATGCCACTTTGCTGGTGTCTTTCACTAATTTTTGGAAATGAGGGGAATCCTCATTGGGTCTTCATCTATTGTGTTGGCAGTAGTGGAAGAGGTTTTGGTCTCCATCCATTAGTATAGTTACACTGTAGTGAAATTAATTACTTGGTGCAGATATTGTTCTCCACAAAGGGGTACACAAACATGATAAACTCAAAATTTGTTTTCAATAAACAACCATCAGCCGCCCCATCAAACTCATCTGCTGCTTTTTCCTCCTCCTCTGTTATCGTGCCAAACATCATCACGCAGGTCTCCCACCGCAGAACCTACAGCTGTATACTCACTCCAGTCAGGCTGAGTGAGAACCCGTCAGCTGTAACAGAAGCAGACATGCCTGCTATGTTTGTTTCACTGAGCACACCACATGTTTCTCACTCCACCGTAACATCTTCGCCTGCACCTCACTCACGGTCTAGCAGTTTGTCCGTTTCACTGTACTCCGCCCTCTCTCAGCACTGCAGCCAGCCCTCAGTCCCGCAGTTGTGGTCACGTAAAAGATTGTTTACTCTTACACATGACAAAGCTAAGAGGTTGAACTCCACCATCTCTAATCTGTAGGCCAGAGAAATGGTGGTCTTAGGCCCTAATTTTCTTAAATGTGAAGAGTTCTGTCTCCATCTGCTTGGATGGCTTTAGTGGAAGCAGTGGAAGTTCCCATTATACTATTTCATTTCTAGTGAAATTGATGCCACTTTAGTGGTTTTAGGCCCTAATTTATTAAACTGTGAACACTCCTGATTGGGTCTCCATCTATTGGGTTGGCTGTAGTGGAAGAGGTGTTGTTCCTAATTCTACAATTTGTACTGTACTGAAATTGATGACACTTTACTCGTGCCTGCCACTAATTTTTGGAAATGTGGGGAATCCTGATAGGGTCTCCATCTACTGGGTTGGCTGTAGGAGAAGAAGTGTCGGTCCTAATTATACAATTTCTACTGTACTGAAACGTTGATTTCTTTGTTGATGTCTGCCATTCATTTTTGGAAATGTGGGGAATTCTGATATGTTCTCCATCTATTGGGATGGCTGTAGTGAAAGAGGTGTCGGTCGCCATTATACTACTAACACTCTGGTGAACTTTGGTGGTTTTAGGCCCAAGAGTTTTCAAATGTGTACACTCCTAATTGTATCTTCATCTACTGGGTTGGCTGTAGGGGAAGCGGTGGCATTCCTAATTCTACAATTTCTACTGAACTGAAATTTATGCCACTTTTTTGGTGTCTGCCACTAATTTATGGAAATGTAGGGAATCCTGATTGAGTCTCCATCTACTTGTTTGGCTGTAGGGGAATAAGTGTCGGTCCTAATTATACTATTTCTACTGTAGTGAAAATTGATGCCACTTTGGTGGTGTTAGGCCTTAATTTAGGGAAATGTGAACACTCCTGATTGGGTCTCCATCTACTGGGTTGGCTGTAGGAGAAGAAGTGTCGGTCCTAATTATACAATTTCTACTGTACTGAAATGTATGCCACTTTGTTGATGTCTGCAACTAATTTTTGGAAATGTGGGGATTCCTGATAAGTGTTAGAACCCTCCTGTTTGTTTTTTCTATCTTGTGTTTTGCAGTCACATGACCATCTGCCTTTATATTCCAGCTTCGCCCTTCTGGCTGTGCTGGACTTCAGTGTTTGACTGTTTCTCTAGCCTGGTGCTTCGGTGCCTTTCTCTGTCAAGTTCGCTTGGTCCTCTGGGACCTCTAATACATTTTGTCAGTTTGTTTTTTTGAGTTCTGCAACAACTTCTGTTTAGGAGGTGTACCATTTTTGTCCCAGTCCTTAGTTCTTTTAGGGACCCCTCCCTTAATTTTATAGGTCTTCGTTCAGACTAGCCGAGGACTAAGGCGGGTCTGTTCACTAGGAACAGGCAGCCCGCTACATCGTAGGGATTCAGCTTAGTCTTACTGTAGGGACAGCTTTCTCCTATCTTTCCTTAGTTCATGTTGCAGATCATAACAGTAAGTCCAGCCCAAAAAAACCTAAAAGGAAATAAATTCGGGGATCAGTATGGTTTCCGTCCAGGATTTGGCTCAACGCCTGCAGGTATTGTCTCTGGAAGTGGCCGAGTTTCAGCAACACGTGAGAAGCTGTTCTGGAGCTCATTTTGTCGAACCCAAGGAAGGACTGCTTGATGTTTTTTATGGTAAACAGCAAGATTTTTTTTCCTTTAAAAATGCTTGTTTGTTATGTTTTTGTTTGAGACCAAGATCCTCTGGGAATGAATCACAGTGCATTGGTTTTATTATGTCACTTTTGCGCAATGAACCACAGGGGTGCGCCTTTTCTCTCCAGCCTAATGATCCGTGTTTAAGGTCTGTTGAAGAATTTTTTATGCTATGGGGCTATTATATGACGATCCTGAATCAGAACTTAGACGTTTGAATCAGGGGTCAGATAATGTTGAAAATTTTTGCACACACTTCAGGAGATGGGCTTCAGAAGTTAAGTGGAATGATCCTGTGCTGAGATGTTTATTTCTTGCTGGTCTGAGTGAAAGGGGTAAGGATTTGCTAATTGCATTCCCTGCACCTGAGACTCTGCAGGAAGCTATGCAGTTAGATGTTCGTATAGACAGGAGACTGAGGTGCAGGCAAATGAGGTAAAGACTCCTGTAATGTCAAGGCCTAGTCCCCAGAAAATCTGCTCTGATGGTGGGGAACCGATGGAGATTGGGACGATGTCTCTCTGCTCTCAGGAAGAGACCGGAGGTTCGCCAAGGGATTGTGTCTTTATTGTGGCAAAGTTGACCATTTGATTAAGTATTGTGAGCGTCGTTTAAGTAAGGAAAAAAAAAAGGTCAGTTACGCCCGTATAGCTTGTTTACTCTCTGCAGGAGTATTTATTTCTGGGAGTACTACTCTGCAGGGAGATTTGATAGAATTTCAGGTATTTGTGGATTGTGGTTCAACACTTAGGCTATGTGCCCACGATGCAGAAATGCTCAGGATTTTTTCCTGAGCGTTTCTGCATCTCCCTGGCAGAAAAAAACGCATGCGGATTGTACATGCATTTTCCTGCCAGGGACATGCGGAAATGGAGCGTCATTCACTGACATTTCCGCATGCGAATTGACAAAAGATTTCCAAGCGATTAGCATCACTTGGAAAGTGCTTGTGACAACTAGGTCACACTATATAAATCCATGCAAACGGCATGGATTCATATAGTGTGACCCAAGAGAGTGGTTAAAAATAAAAAAATAAATGTATACTTACCCTTCGATGGCCCCCGGTGTCCTGCTTTACACTCCATTCTCCCTTGCCGACAGCGGTGGATTGAAAGACCTGCCGACGTCAGCGACGCGTGACCCATCAGTAGAGATGAGTGGTGTTAGAGTCGAACCGTTCGCCAATCTCAAATTCGAGCTGTTTTGGGCGGTGTTCGAGCCGTTCGACGAACCCGAACGATTTGAAAAAAATCTGGCTGTTTGAAGTTATGTTCGATAACTGTTCTTGCACCAAAATCGTAACTGGATTTTTTCACAGTAATGCTGATAATCAATGTTAATACACAGTTTGAGTGTACAGCGGGGCGGGGGGAGGGGCATGGGATGGATCTCTGCAGAAATAATGAAGATCTCCATTTTTTTTCTCTTTCCCGCATTTACAGTGGGGAGGTGCAGTCTGTCAGCCTTTCAGCAGCGCACACCCGGAGCGAAGTGCTTTTTTTCACACAAGCAAAGGCATGTGTCATTGGCTGTGTATGTCACATGTCCTTGCCCTATAAGACCCAGCCATTTTCCCTGTCGCCACCATTTTCTCACTGCTGCAGCTGAGTGTTAGACGGCACCGTTGCTGCTGTGTGCGCGATATACAGTATAACTGTGTGAATTGCAAGCAAATTTTATCTTAAATAGACAGATAGCTTGGGAGTAGGGACTAGTTCTAATTGCAGCCCTTTTGAGGGCTAGGTTACATCAGTTCCTATCACTTCTTGCCAGGCAGGTCTGTTTTAGTGCTGTGCAAGTGTTTTTCACAGCATTTAGCTAAATCTAGCTAAGCAAATCCTTTTGGGCCTCTTGCAGTGTGTGTTAGTCAGTGGAGTAGCCTATCTGTGTAGCAAGCTACACCACCTGTGTATGTAATACAAATTTTTTACTGCACCTAGCCAAGTAAAACCTTTTGGGCATATTAGCAGTGTGTGGTACTCATTCTATTAGGCCATTTATACTAAGCTCAACCAGCTTTCAAATAACTAATAATTTTTAGCTGCATCTTGCCTGTAAAATATTTTTGGGCATAGTAGCAGTGTGTGGTACTCATTGTATTAGGCCATCTATACCAAGCTCCACCAGCTTTCAAATTAATAATAATTTTTAGCTGCATCTAGCCCGGAAAATAATTTTGGGCATAGTAGCAGCATGTGGTACTCATTCTATTAGGCCATCTATACCAAGCTCCACCAGCTTTGAAATTAATAATAATAATTTTTAGCTGCTTCTAGCCCGGAAAATAATTTTGGGCATAGTAGCAGTGTGTGGTACTCATTGTATTAGGCCATCTATACTAATCTCCACCAGCTTTCAAATTAATAATAATTTTTAGCTGCATCTAGCCCGGAAAATAATTTTTCATCCCAATAGTGGTAGCAATAGAAATATGGGGCGTGCGCTTGGCTAACAAAAATATACGCTTCATAACAAAAAACACCAGCCTAGAGCACTGCATTAATAAGATGGCATCATCGTCTCTTCCAGTGCTAGACCTTCTACGCCGGCTAGCATTCCTGTGCCTAAAACACAAGGTATGGGTCCGCGCTAGCCACGATGCTGAGGGGTCTAACGCTGCTGCTAACGCTTTATCACAATTCAATTGGCAGATTTTCACTGAGCTCCTTCCCAACGCCTACCCATCGGGCAACAGTTGCCCACCCTCCCTATGGGATCTAGTGGCGAATAGTTGATGCCAATAATCAGAGCGTCAGTTGCCCCATCGACGTGGCAAGCATACGGTAAGGCATGGGAAGAGTGGACACGACTAGTAGCAGGCAGATGGGGTGACCAATGAGAACAAGCCAGATTACAAGTCACCATAGAATTTCTCCACCAGCTAATGATGAGGGACATATCAGGGGCATCAGCGTAGCGGGTCTGACCGGAGTAGCATTTCACTTCCAACTACTGAATTGGGGAGATGTGACAAAGAGATTCATCATCAGACAATCCATAAAAGGATTTCTCACATCATATCCCTAACACCATTAAGATGACACTCACAATTTGAAACAACACTACTGTCTACTGCATTTGCGATCGCCTTCTTCGGGGCACTATGCAAAAGCAAATTAGTCCCTCAATCCAAAATTACCACCAGTGGAGGCTTATTACACCAGGACGTAGTCATAGCCAACAATGCAATGCGTCTACGCATACGCAAATCGAAAACGGTTCCAGCGGGCAGGGGCACTTGGGTACTTCTACAACCCACAAACGGTACACTGAGTCGGGTAACAATAGTAAAAGCATATATAACCATCAGATCACAAAGTAATTTCTTCCTATCACACATTGATGGAACGCCATTATAAAGATACCAGTTCCAAGCTATATTAAATAAATGCAGGGAACCACCCCAAAGATTATGGGACACACTCATTCCTCATAGGTGCGGTCACGGAAACAGCAAGAGCAGGACTGTCAGAAATGGAAGTTCAGAGGATAGGGAGATGGCGATCCACGTGTTTGGCGAGATACATAAGACCGGACTTGTTATCCTAACGTGGTTTGTTTCTTTTACAGGTGACGCTAAGCCAACAGTGTGGGTGATAGGCCACTCGTATATATATTGGGCAGAAAAAAGGGCAAAAGTCCGCCCAGGTGGGAGGAAATTAGAGTTTCATAACACATATTTCAACTGGAGAGGTATTAGAGGCCTTCAATGGCCAGAGGTACTAATGGAGGTAATCAAGGTAGGGAGAGAGGCAAGAAGTCCGGTCATCTTAGTTATACAGGCCGGGGGAAACGACCTAGGTCATTACAAGAGTGCATAACTAATGGAAATAATGAAACTAGACACTGAGCGCTTCAGAGAAATTTTCACAAATCTAACTATAGTATGGTCAGAGATTGTGCCGATAGCGGTATGGCAAGGTGCGCGAGGCATCACGGCCATCGAACGGACAAGGCGGGTAATAAATATTCGGATGGCAACATTTAGAAGAGACAGAGGCGGTGTAGTGATACGACACCGACAACTGGAAGGAGATAAAGCAGGCCTCATACGGCCCGACGGTGATCACTTAATGGATATTGGACTGGACATATTCCTGTCAGGACTCCAGGACGGAGTGGAACAAGCGTTAAGAGTGATGGATGGGGGTCAGAGTCATGCATACGAGTACGCAGGATCCTCCGTTGCCTGGAAATAGAAAGGACATGTTGGAGAGTTACACTTGTTGGCCAACTTGCCGGTGTGGAGACACAGGGCATGCTGCAACAAGCTGAATTATTTTAGAAATAAAATACCTTTCTAATGGAATGAGTATAAAGAGTTAATAAAGCTGTGACCGATCCTCACCCATCCAGTTGTAAGAGTTACATTATTGTATTGTCAAGGAAAGGGGGGCGGTAGGGGGGCTGAGCGTCTTGGTTTGGTTGGGGGTCCCCACAGTCTGCCTAGGCTAGATGCATTTAAAAATTCTTATTAGATACACAGGTGGTGTAGCTTGCTTCAGAGCTGGGCTAATACGCTGACTAGCAGACACTGAAGCTTTGGAGCAGACCTCTGAGTAAACAGCTCGTCAGACTCAACCATCTGTGTTACCCCAAGCCATAGTGTATGTAGTTTCTTACGGTTAAAAGGGGGGAGGGAGCGACCCAACTCACCTGGAATTGACGATGCCAACGTCATGTAAAACACAGCAAGAGGAATCCAAAAAGAGTCTCCATTTTTTCTAAAAATTGTGGCACAGACACCACTTAAGTGGCATCAATTGCCCTAGAGTTGCTTAAAACGGTTGGTGAGGTGATTTTACCAAATCCTCAAGCTTTTAGTCTCCCCAGGATGACACAGGGGTAGAAAAGCCCTTGCGGATCCATGATTTGTTCATCTTTATGAACGTGAGTCTGTCTACATTCTCAGTGGAGAGCCGCGTGCGCTTATCTGTCAGCACACCACCAGCAGCGCTGAACACACATTCAGAGAGAACGCTGGCTGCAGGGTATGACAAGATCTCCAAGGCGTGAGTGGCGAGCTCCGGACATTTTTCCAGATTAGAAGCCCAAATGAGCAAGGGTCCAGTGACACAGTCATGGCTTCAATGTTCACTTGGAGATACTCCTGTACCATCCTCTCTAGGCGTTGACTATGTGTCAGACTTATTGTCTCCTGTGGCCTTGCAAAGGATGGTCTAAAAAAGTGGTGAAACGATTCCACAAAATTGCTGTTACCAGCAGATACTGTGTTACTGTTACGGTTTGAGTGATGAAGACTCGACAGTCCCACGGTTGGCAAGTTAGAACTGTGAGATTCACTACGTGCACCACTGGTATTTTGTGGAAAAGCACATGTAAGATTCTGCAACTGCCTCTGCTGATACTCCTGCGTGCGTGAATCCCTTTCTATGGCAGGAATTATTTCGGCAAATTTACTTTTGTACTGGGGATCTAAGAGTGTGGCAAACCAGTAGTCGGGATTACTTCGAATTCTGACAATCCGAGGGTCATGTTGCAGGTAGTGCAGCAAGAAGGCACTCATTTGACTTGCGCATCCAGGAGGACCAAGTCCTTGTTGTGTTGGTAGAGAGGTAAGAATCATGCTTCCTTCCTCTGCCCTCTCCCCCCAACCTCGCACAACAGAAATGTGATCAAGGTCTCCCTCATCTGATGAGTCTTCCATGCCCATCGCCAGTTCGTCCTCCACTTCTTCCTCGGCTCCTGCACCTTCCTCACTAGTTTGGCTGCTACCATGCACCCTGGTTAATCCCTCTCCCCCACCCTCCTATGCCTGCCGCCTTGGTGCTGCCGACCGTCTGGACCTTGGAGATGTTATCCCTTCTGCATACGACTCCTCCTCTACTTCCTCCACCTCCTCTTGTCCCACCACCTGACTCCGAAATCTGTTTAACGTGTGCTCCAGCATGTAAATCACCGGAATAGTCATGCTGATAATGGCATCGTCAGCACTAAACATCTTCGTCGCCATTTCAAAACTGTGCAGAAGGGTGCATAGGTCCCTGATCTGAGACCACTCCTGCAGCGTGATTTGCCCCACCTCTGGATCTCGTTGGTCCAGGCTATACATCAGAGCGTATTGCACCAGGGCTTGTCGGTGCTGCCACAGTCGCTGCAACATGTGCAGAGTTGAATTCCACCGTGTCGGCACATCGCATTTCAGCCGGTGAACTGGCAGGCTCAACGACTTCTGTAGAAGTGAGCACACAGCGACCGTGCCCTCTGCAGAAAGCCATCTGGTCCGGGATAGTGGGCTAAAAATTGCTGGACAACCAGGTTCAACACGTGAGCCATACAAGGCACGTGTGTGACATTGCCCCGGCGAAGGGTCACAACCAGGTTTACAGCATTGTCGCACACGGCCATCCCTGGTTGCAGGTCCAGTGGAGACAACCATTCATGTAACTGGGTCTCCAGAGCTGACCACAACTCCTCAGCTGTGTGACTCACATTTCCCAGACATTTCAAAGCAAACACCGCCTGATGCTGTTGAGCCCTGCTGCCAGCATACTAAGGAGGTGTACAGGATTCCTTCTGCGCAGTTAGAAAGCGGGTGGCATTACCAGACAGGCTTTGGGTGCAGGTGGGGGACCGAGAGGAGGTTGAGGAGGCAGAAGCAGTGAAGGAACTTCTAGATAAAGAGGATTGACGCAAAACTCGTGGGGACGGCAAGACTTGGACAGCAGCCCCTTGTCCTGTCGTCACCATAGTTACCCAGTGCCCAGTCAGCGACATGTAACGCCCCTGTCCATGCATACTCGTCCAAGTGTCTGTGGTTAAATGCACCCTGTCACACACAGAGTTTCTCAAAGAAGTGGTGATGTTGTGTGCGCCATGCTGGTGTAGCGCAGGCAAACCTTTCTATGAGAAGTAGTGCCGACTGGGCATCTGGTACTGGGGCACTGCGATGGAGATAAGGTCTCGAAAATCCTCTGTGTCCACCAGGCGGAAAGGCAGCATCTCTGTAGCCAACAGCTTGCAAATGGTGAAATTCAACCTCTTAGCTTTGTCATGGCTAGGAGGAAATGGTCTTTTACTTGTCCACATCTGAGGGACCGAGGGCTGGCTGTTGTGCTTAGACGGGGTTGAGTAGGGTGTCTCCGGCAAACTGCCTGTCTGTGAGGAAGATGCAGGCGGAAAAGTTAGGTTGCCTTGATCCAAAGGTGGTGCTCTCGATATCGGAGAGCGCTCAACACCAGCTGGTGTTTCCACTTCCAAATGAAATGATGACCTGCCAATCACACTGGCTGTTGCGGGTAAAGAGGTGGCAGGTCTGCATCCAAAAACATGTGTGACTGCTGTCCCCCCAGTCACAGAGGATGAAGAGGCCGCGGATGCACAAGATGTGGTAGACGGTGGTTGGCCCGGCCCGCTAGGCCGCATTGTAGCACAGTGAGCTTCCCACTGCAACTTATGCTTTATATTCATGTGACGGTTCATGCATGAAGTACTGAAACTATGGATTTTTTGGCCTCTACTTAGCTTTTGGTGACAAATATTACAGATAACACGAGTTGGGTCATCCTTATCAATCTGAAAAAAAGAGCCACCACGACTTGTTGTCAGAGGCAGAGTTGTGGTTGAGGAGGCAGTTGTTGACATGCTTCCAGTACTCCGTCTCTGTCCAGGAAGGCGCAATCTAACCTCGTCGTCAATAGAATCTGTGACGCCCAGCTGCGCTTGGTATCACAGATCCTAGAAGAGTGCATTGACGGAATCCTCCACAAGAGGTCCCCATAAACATTCACACATCTCCACCTTCCACCTCAGATGAGCAGAGGGAGCCCATTAGGGATGTAAATAGGGAAGATGGAGCTAGGCAGTTCAGTTCCTCTGAAGAGTTCCTGCAGTAGAAAAGCCTAAGAGAGGTCAGTCTGCAGTGGAGCTCTGTCTAGTCTAGAGAACTCAGTTAATAGTTCAGCAGTGGAGCACGAGGCTCCTGCTAGATAGATTCAGGGAGCCCAGTTAGAGCTTAAGGTGTGCCAGCGCCATAAGATCGGTGAAGCGCGGCAAGCTGCCGTTAGTGTGTATAGCCTAGTGAGGGCCCGAGTAGGCCGAAGGCGAGTGGAGAGTTAGTACATAGGGGGCAGAGGAGCTTAACCATCTCACTCCAAAGCATTTACCTGACACCGGATCCGTGTTTACCGGGATCTCTATGACCCAGTAAGGCGTAACCGGAATCCCTGGAGAACTACAAGTCCCAGGATCGCTAAGGTGCTGATACGTAACAGAGCCAGTATACGCTTAGGCCCCGCATACTGGGAGCGTGAACTCCAAGACAAGGCCCTACCACAAGGTCAGTCAGTGCAGGACAGAGACAAAGTTAGGCCTAGCTCCAGGCAGGTCAGAAACTTACTACGCAGATGCAAGAAACAGGAGGCCCTACACCCACTCATTGGGGAGGATCCTGATATGCACCCTTCACCCCACAGTTCTCCGAGATGTGCCTGAATTTCCACCAGTAAAAGGTACTGAAGTGACTACCGTGTCCGTTCCCATTCTTGCTCTGAGCCAGCTGGGTCTCGCCTGTCCTGCATTCCCCCAGCATGCGCTGCCCTGAGGCCTAGCTCCACCTGTGGGGAGCTATACCATCGAGCTGCCTTATCACCGGCCTCAGTGGACTGCTGCAGCGCTGGTGCTTCTCACCAGATACTACAGGTGTCGTCACAAACTCTTATAAAATTAACAGTTATCCACCCTTTTAAAGAGTGACCCCAGGGTACGGGCCCGGGAGCCGACCACCGCGACATCCCCAAGGCCAGGCAAAGGCGCGGGTACTGAGTCATCCACATCCCCAGGGCTAGTCACATCCTCCTCCACCTCCTCTGCTGACCTCATCGACTGGCTGACTGTGGGTTGACAGTAAGTGGGATCTCCAACCTCGTCATCATCACCCTGTGTTCTCACACCCGTCGTCCTCAGAGCCAACCTCTTCCTGCCCTGACCGAAAAGTCAAGTTGTCGCTCCAATCAGGTATTTGAGTCTCATCATTGTCTTCATCATTGTCTCCACCAACAGGAGTTACAGTTTGGGAACGAGGGTCTACATTATGCTCAGAATCTTCTTCATCTGGTCCTGGATCCGACTCATAAAGATTATGGGCATCAGTGCACATCATTTCCTCATCTGGATTAACAGAAACGCTGGAGCAGACCTCCGTTTCCCAGGCTATAGTATGAGTAAACAGCTGTGCAGACTCAACCATGTGTGTTACCCCATACTCAGACAGGCAGCTGGAGACTTGGGAGCTGTGAGGAAGCAAGTGCGACTGGGATGACACCTCTGAGGACTGGAGTATTTGTGATGTTGAAGTTGAGGTGGAGGAGAGCCCGCTTAAAGGAGGACTTGATATCCGTTGAAGCACCTGCTGTTTTTGCGCCTCATCTGGAATTTGTAGCGATTGGCATGTCCGTAAGAAAGGGATCGTATCACATTGTCCACGAAAAGAAGTAGACATCTTAGTTTGGCTGGAAGATGGAAATCCTTCTGCAGATGTTACTCCCCCCCACCGCGGGGGGGCTCGACCCACCAGCGGACAGGCACTAGTATTGGGAGAGGGGGGCTGGCCGTCAGGGTCCACCCCGGCTCTGGCACAAACCCGGCGACACGGAGGTCGCATGGGCAGGAACGGACTGGCCGTGTCGGCTTCACACTCCAGCGTAGTCCCTCTGCCCATTCGTGCCCGTAACCTAAAAGGGATGCGCAAGTGGCTTTTCCTCCCAGGGCTGTTCCCCGCCCAGCAGGAACGTGGGGGAGCTCAGGTCGGCCTTCCACTGTAGTCCCTTACCTTTCTCGCCCTCTTTCCTTCTTCCGTTCTCCATCTAACCCCTCGGCTCTGTGGTGTCCGCTCTCCCTCCAGCTCTCTCCTTCTCACAGGTGGACTACCACGTGTATTCACACTGTGGCGAATCTTTTGGGCCCAGGCATAAGAAGTTGTCGAGGTAATGGATAATATGTGTCCCCTTAGAAACGTCCATTACAACCCATTCGAGGAAGCAACTAAATGCCTCAAATAGTGAGCAGGATCAAGACCACCCTATGGGCAAACAGCGATCTATATAGTATGCTCCTTCCCAGAAGCAGCCCAATAGGTGAACACTATTCGGAGGCACAGGTAGTAAGTAACCGGAACGCCGCATCAATGTCTGTTTGGGCCATTAGGGTGACCCTTCCCAACTTCTTGATCGGCCTGATTGCCTTGTCAAAGGATGTACAGCATATAGTACTGTACTTGGTTCCGCATTGATGTTGTGATTTACTGACCTGCCCCTTGGATATGACAAATGGTGGATTAGTCCGAATGTATTGGGTTCCGTTTTTGGCACAACTCACAACCGGGATACCACTACGTCTTGTAAGGAAAGTGTTCTGAATGGAACCGCCATTCTACCTAAAGATACAGTTAGGTCCATATATATTTGTACAGAGACAACATTTTTCTAATTTTGGTTCTAGACATTACCACAATAAATTTTAAACAAAACAATTCAGATGCAGTTGAAGTTCAGACTTTCAGCTTTCATTTGAGGGTATCTACATTAAAATTGGATGAAGGGTTTAGGAGTTTCAGCTCCTTAACATGTGCTACCCTGTTTTTAAAGGGACCAAAAGTAATTGGATAATTGACTCCAAGGCTATTTCATGGACATGTGTGGGCAATCCCTTCGTTATGTCATTCTCAATTAAGCAGATAAAAGGCCTGGAGTTTATTTGAGGTGTGGTGCTTGCATTTGGAAGGTTTTGTTGTGAAGTAAACATGCGGCCAAAGGAGCTCTCCATGCAGGTGAAACATGCCATCCTTAAGCTGCAAAAACAGAAAAAACCCATCCGAGAAATTGCTACAATATTAGGAGTGGCAAATTTACAGTTTGGTACATCCTGAGAAAGAAAGAAAGCACTGGTGACCTCATCAATGCAAAAAGACCTGGGCACCCACGGAAGACAACAGTGGTGGATGATCGCAGAATAATCTCCATGGTGAAGAGAAACCCCTTCACAACAGCCAACCAAGTGAACAACACTCTCCAGTAGGTAGGCGTATCAATATCCAGATCTACCATAAAGAGAAGACTGCATGAAAGTAAATACAGAGGGTTCACTGCACGGTGCAAGCCACTCATAAGCATCAAGAATAAAAAGGCTAGACTGGACTTTGCTAAAAAAACATCTAAAAAAGCCAGCACAGTTCTGGAAGAGCATTCATTGGACAGATGAAACCAAGATCAACTTCTACCAGAATGATGGAAAGAGAAAAGTATGGCGAAGGCTTGGTACAACTCATGATCCAAAGCATACCACATCATCTGTAAAACACGGCGCAGGCAGTGTTATGGCTTGGGCATGCATGGCTGCCAGTGGCACTGGGTCACTAGTATTTATTGATGATGTGACACAGGACAGAAGCAGCCAAATGAATTCTGATGTATTCAGAGCCATACTGTGTGCTCAGATGCAGCCAATTGCAGCCAAACTGATTGGTCGTCGTTTCATACTACAGATGGACAATGACCCAAAACATAAAGCCAAAGCAACCCAGGAGTTTATTAAAGCAAAGAAGTGGAATATTTTTAATGGCCAAGTCAGTCACCTGATCTCAACCCAATTGAGCATGCATTTCACTTGTTAAAGACTAAACAAACAGCAACTGAAAACCACCGCAGTGAAGGCCTGACAGAGCATCAAAAAGGAGGAAACACAGCGTCTGGTGATGTCCATGAGTTCAAGACTTCAGGCAGTCATTGCCAACAAAGGGTTTTCAACCAAGTACTAGAATTGAACATTTTATTTACAATTATTTAATCTGTCCAATTACTTTTGGTCCCTTTAAAAACAGGGTGGCACATGTTAAGGAGCTGAAACTTCTAAACCCTTCATCCAATTTTAATGTGGATACCCTCAAATGAAAGCTGAAAGTCTGAACTTCAACTGCATGTGAATTGGTTTGTTTAAAATTGATTGTGGTAATGTCTAGAACCAAAATTAGAAAATTTTTGTCTCTGTCCAAATATATATGGACCCAGCTGTATTTCTTTTTTTAATTTTCTTGTCATGATGTCTGAGTGTTGGTAGGCTGATTTTAGATTTTTACTCCAGCCTTTCTTGATTTTAGAAGGGCATGACATGCCTATATCTGTGTCTCCCCCTCCTTTTACTCCTCCACCGCTTTTCTTTTCGCAAGACTATATGTACTTGTCACTTTTCCATGTGTTAGTTGTGTCTTCTCAGCAGTTTGTCAGCTTTTGGACACCTTTGAAGTGTTTTCTATGTGTTTTCTATGTGTTTCTATGTGTTTTTGTTTGCCTGCCATTGGTTTTAACGGTGTTCGAAAGTGTTCGGCGAACAGTTAGGCGAACATACGGGTGTTTGACGAACCAGACCAAACTCGAACACTACGGGGGTGGCTCAACACTACCCGTCACATGACTCTGACGTCAGCGCAGGTCCTTCAATCCACCGGGAAGCAAGGAGGAGCGCAGAGCTGGCCGCCGGAAAGTAAATATACATTTATTTTTTATTTTATTCTTTTTTTATAGATTTTTTAATGGTACCTGGGTGTGGATGAGACTCTCCTCTCCTCTACTCCCGGGTACCATCCTCACATTAGTACGCGCCAATTACGCAAGTACAGATGCAGTCTTGCAGAATTGGTGCATTCTAATGCAAGTCAATGGCGGCGAAAATGCAGCATTTCCACAAAATAATTGGTAGTGCTGCATTTTTTTCCGCAATGATAATCCGCAGCGGAAATTTCCGCAGCATGTGCACAGCACATGCGGATTATCATTGGGGAACATTGCTGCCCTTCTACCATGCGTTTTTAATGCGTTTCCGCAGCTGCTAAAACGCTGCAGAAACGCACTAAAAACGCATCGTGGGCACAAAGCCTCAATGTGATTGATAAAGGCTATTTGGAAAACCTTAAATTGAAATCCAAACCTTTGTCATCACCTATTTCTGTGGTATAACACTCCTTTGAAATGTATTACTCACAAGACTGCTGCATTTCCCCTCACTATCAATGGAGTTCATCAAGAAATTTTGGACTTTCTTGTTTTGGATCATTTGCCCTCTCCAGTTGTTCTACGATTGTCTTGGTTAAAACTGCACAATCCGTTATTGGACTGGTTTACTGATGTGATTAAGTCTTGGAGTCCGAAGTGCTATGATAAATGTTGTAATGGTCGCATTGCGGCTGTGGAAAAAGGGGAATTACAGGTACCTATTCAAGATTTTTGGAGAGATTTTTTGGAGGAGGAGTCGCAAGTTTTACCTCCTCTTAGGGATTATGATTGCGCCATTGAGTTTGTTCTGGGTGCTACTCTTCCCAAAAGTCGCTTGCTTAATCTGACTATCCCTGAAAGAAAGGCCTTGGAGGAATACATACAGACTAGCCTGACTGCTGGTCAGATTAGACCTTCTAAGTCGCCTGTGGCAGTTGGATTCTTCTTTGTAAAAAAAATGACGGGGGTTTATGTCCATGTCTGGATTTTTGTGAAATTAATAAGATTACCGTAAGGAATTCCTACCCATTGCCATTAATTCCTGACTTGTTTAACCCCTTTACAACCCAAGGTGGTTTGGACGTTGATGACCAGGCCAATTTTTACAATTCTGACCACTGTCACTTTATGAGGTAATTACTCTGGAACGCTTTAACGGATCCCACTGATTCTGAGATTTTTTTTTCGTGACATATTGTACTTCATGATTGTGGTAAAATTTCTTCTAAATCACTTGCGTTTATTTGTGAAAAAAATGGAAACTTGGCAAAAATTTTGAAAATTTTGCAATTTTCAAAATATGAATTTTTATGCCCTTAAATCAGAGAGATATGTCACACAAAATAGTTAATAAATAACATTTTCCACATGTTTACTTTACTTCAGCACAATTTTGGAACCAACATTTTTTTTGTTATGGTGCTATAAGGGTTAAAAGTTGACCAGCGATTTCTCATTTTTCCAACAAAATTTACAAAAACATTTTTCTAGGGACCACATCACATTTGAAGTCACTTTGAGAGGTCTTTATGACAGAAAATACCCAAAAGTGACACCATTCTAAAAACTGCACCCCTCAAGGTGCTTAAAACCACATTCAAGAACTTTATTAACCCTTCAGGTGCTTCACAGGAATTTTCGGAATGTGGAAGAAAAAAATGAACATTTAACTTTTTTCACAAAAATGTTAATTTAGACCAAATTTTTTTATTTTCGCAGGGGTAACAGGAAAAAATGGACCCCAAAATTTGTTGTGCAATTTCCTCTGGGCTCGCAGATACCCCATATGTGGGGAAAAACCACTGTTTGGGCGCACGGCAGGGCTCGGAAAGGAAGGAGCGCCATTTGAATTTTCGATTGTAAAATTTGCTTGAATAATTAGTGGATGCCATGTTGCGTTTGGAGACCCCCTGATGTGCCAAAACAGTGGAAACCCCCCACAAATGACCCCATTTTGGAAACTAGACCCCCCTGGAAACTTATCTAGATGGGTGGTGAGCATTTTGAACCCCCAGGTGCTTCACAAATTAATCCAGAAAAATGAAAAAGTATTTTTTTTCCAATTTTTCATTTTTACAAATCAATTTGTGAAGCACCTGGGGGTTCAAAGTGCTCACTATGCATCGAGATAGGTGCCTTAGGGGGTCTAGTTTCCAAAATGGGGTCACTTGTGGGGGAGCTCTAATGTTAGGCACACAGGGGCTCTCCAAACGCGACATGGTGTCCGCTAACAAATTGAAGGGAAAATCGGCTCAAATTGTTAGCGGACACCATGTTGCGTTTGGAGAGCCCCTGTGTACCTAAACATTGGAGCTCCCCCACAAGTACAAGTGGGCGCGTCAGTGTACTGTGTGTGCTAGGTCAAAGGCTTCACATACTCCTGCTGCGGGGTTGCTTTGCCCTCTGGAGGTTCCTAGTGCGCCTTGGACGCATCTCACAATGGATTTTATTACTGATCTTCCTTTGTCCAAGGGTTTACTGTCATCTGGGTGGTCGTGGACCGTTTTAGTAAGATGTGTCCTTTGGTTCCATTCATTAAGTTGCCCTGCACCAAGACACTCGCTAAAGCGTTTGTTAAGGAGATTGTCAAGCTCCATGGCATTCCCACGGATATTGTTTCTGATAGAGGACCTCAGTTTGTGGCTTGCTTTTGGCGTGCTTTTTGTGACAGGTTGGGAGTCCATTTGTCATTTTCATCTGGTTATCATCCTGAGTCTAATGGACAGACGGAAAGAAAGAACCAGGATGTTGAACAGTTTTTGCGTTGTTTTGTGGCAGACAATCAAGAGGGGTGGTCTGAGTTTCTGCCTCTTGCAGAATTTGCTCTTAACAATCATACATCCTCCTCTGCTGGGTGTTCTCCTTTTTTTTGTTGTACTGGGAGACATCCGTCTTTTGGTTCTTTCTCCAAATTGGGGTCTGCAGTGTCGGAGGAGAATTTTTCCGGTGATTTGGAGAGAGTTTGGACTAATGTACGTTGCAACCTTCAAGAGGCTAACAAGAAGTCCAAGAAGTATTTTGACAGGAAACGTAAAGAGGTTTTGTTTACTGTGGGTGACATGGTTTGGTTGTCCTCGAAGAACCTGCGGTTGAGGATTCCCTCTAAAAAACTGGGTCCTAAGTTTGTGGGTCCATTTAAAGTGCTTCAGGTTGTTAACCCGTCTGCTGTTAGGTTGGATGTCCCTACTTCCTGGAAGATTAATCCTGTGTTTCATGTTTCCTTGTTGAAAAAGGCTGACGTATCTGATAGGGACGCCACTGTCACAGTTCCTCCTGTGGTGGAAGGCGGCGAATATGAAATTTCTCTTACCTTGAATTCTAGATGGCATAGAGGGAGATTATAGTATCTTGTCTCCAGGAAGGGTTTCGGTCCCGAAGACAACACCTGGGTAAGGACGGATGATGTCTCTGCTCCTAGGCTTGTTAAAGCTTTCCACAGGAGGTTTCCGGATAGGTCTGGACCTGGAGGATCCGGAGGATCCTCATAAAAGAGGGGGTACTGTTAGAACCCTCCTGTTTGTTTTTTCTATCTTGTGTTTTGCGGTCACGTGACAATCTGCCTTTATATACCAGCTCCGCACTTCTGGCTGTGCTGGACTTCAGTGTTTGACTGTTTCTCTCTAGCCTGGTGCTTCGGTGCCTTTCTCTGTCAAGTTTGCTTGGTCTTCCGGGACCTCTAGTACAATTTGTCAGTTTGTTTTTTTGTGTTCTGCAACAACTTCTGTTTAGGAGGTTTCCCATTTTTGTCCCAGTCTTTAGTTCTTATAGGGATCCCTCTCTTAATTCTATAGGTCTTCGTTCAGACTAGACGAGGACTAAGGAGTGTCTGTTCACTAGGAACAGGCAGCCCGCTACATCGTAGGAATTCAGCTTAGTCTTATTGTAGGGACAGCTTTCCCCTATCTTTCCTTAGTTCATGTTGTTGATCAAAACAATAGGCTCTCCATCTACTGAGATGGCTGTAGTGGAAGAGGTGTCGGTACCCATTATACTACTTACACTCTAGTGAAATTGATGCCACTTTGGTGGTTTTAGGCCCAAATGTTTTCAAATGTGTACACTCCTGATTGGGTCTCCATCTACTGGGTTGGCTGTAGGGGAAGAGTTAGCATTCCTAACTCTACAATTTCTACTGAACTGAAATTTATGCCACTTTTTTGGTGTCTTCCACTAATTTATGGAAATGTAGGGAATCCTGATTGGGTCTCCATCTACTGGGCTGGCTGTAGGGGAATAAGTGTCGGTCCTAATTATACTATTTCTACTGTAGTGAAAATTGATGCCACTTTGGTGGTGTTAGGCCTTAATTTAGGGAAATGTGAACATTCCTGATTGGTTCTCCATCTACTGGGTTGGCTGTAGGAGAAGAAGTGTCAGTCCTAATTATACAATTTCTACTGTACTGAAATGTATGCCACTTTGTTGATGTCTGCCACTAATTTTTGGAAATGTGGGGAATCCTGATAGGTTCTCCATCTATTGGAATGGCTGTAGTGGAAGAGGTGTCAGTACCCATTATACTACTTACACTCTAGTGAAATTAATGCCACTTTGGTGGTTTTAGGCCCAAATGTTTTCAAATGTGTACACTTCAGATTGGGTCTCCATCTACTGGGTTGGCTGTAGGGGAAGAGGTGGCATTCCTAATTCAACAATTTCTACTGAACTGAAATTTATGCCACTTTGTTGGTGTCTGCCACTAATTTATGGAAATGTAGGGAATCCTGATTGGGTCTCCATCTACTGGGTTGGCTGTAGGGGAATAAGTGTCGGTCCTAATTATACTATTTCTACTGTAGTGAAAATCGATGCCACTTTGGTGGTGTTAGGCCCTAATTTAGGGAAATGTGAACACTCCTGATTTGGTCTCCATCTACTGGGTTGGCTGTAGGAGAAGAAGTGTCGGTCCTATTTATACAATTTCTACTGTACTGAAATGTATGCCACTTTATTGATGTCTGCCATTAATTTTTGGAAATGTTGGGAATCCTGAGAGGTTTTCCATCTATTGGGATGGCTGTAGTGGAAGAGGTGATGGTCCCCATTATACTACTTACACTCTAGTGAAATTGATGCCACTTTGGTGGTTTTAGGCCCAAATGTTTTCAAATGTGTGCACTCCTGATTGGGTCTTCATCTACTGGGTTGGCTGTAGGGGAAGAGGTGGCATTCCTAACTCTTCAATTTCTACTGAACTGAAATTTATGCCACTTTGTTGGTGTCTGCCACTAATTTATGGAAATGTAGGGAATCCTGATTTGGTCTCCATCTACTGGGTTGGCTGTAGGGGAATATGTGTCCATCCTAATTATACTATCTTTACTTTAGTGAAAATTGATGCCACTTTGGTGGTGTTACGCCCTAATTTAGGGAAATGTGAACACTCCTGATAGGGTCTCCATCTACTGGGTTGGCTGTAGGAGAAGAAGTGTCAGTCCTAATTATACAATTTCTACTCTGCTGAAATGTATGCCACTTTGTTGATGTCTGCCACTAATTTTTGGAAATGTGGGGAATCCTGATAGGTTCTTCATCTATTGGGATGGCTGTAGTGGAAGAGGTGTCTGTCCCCATTATACTACTTATACTCTAGTGAAATTGATGCCACTTTGGTGGTTTTAGGCCCAAATGTTTTCAAATGTGTACACTCCTGATTGGGTCTCCATCTACTGGGTTGGCTGTAGGGGAAGAGGTTTCTTTCCTAATTCTACAGTTCTACTGTACTGAAATTTATGCCACTTTGTTTGTGTCTGTCACTAATTTATGGAAATGTAAGGAATCCTGATTGGGTCTCCATCTACTTGTTTGGCTGTAGGGGAAGATGTGTCGGTCCTAAATATACTATTTCTACTATAGTGAAATTGCTGCCGCTTTGGTGGTGTTAGGTCCTAATTTAGGGAAATGTGAACACTCCTGATTGGGTCTCTATCTATTTGGTTGGCTGTAGTGGAAGAGGTATTGGTCTCCATTACAATAGTTATGCTCTAGTGAAATTAGTTTTTTGGTGCAGATATTGTTCTCCACCCAGGGCTACACAGACCTGACAAACTCAAAATTGGTATATACAGTTATATGAAAAAGTTTGGGCACCCCTATTAATCTTAAGCTTAATGCTTTATAAAAATTGGTGTTTTTGCAACAGCTATTTCAGTTTGATATATGTAATAACTGTTGGACACAGTAATGTTTCTGCCTTGAAATGAGGTTTATTGTACTAACAGAAAATGTGCAATCTGCATTCAAACAAAATTTGACAGGTGCATAAGTATGGGCACCTCACCAGAAAAGTGACATTAATATTCAGTTGATCCTCCTTTTGCAAAAATAACAGCCTCTAGTCGCTTCCTGTAGCTTTTAATGAGTTCCTGGATCCTGGATGAAGGTATTTTTGATCATTCCTCTTTACAAAACAATTCCAGTTCAGTTAAGTTTGATGGTCGCCGAGCATGGACAGCCCTCTTCAAATGATCCCACAGATGTTCAATGATATTCAGGTCTGGGGACTGGGATGGCCATTCCAGAACATTGTAATTGTTCCTCTGCATGAATGCCTGAGTAGATTTGGAGCGGTGTTTTGGATCATTGTCTTGCTGAAAGATCCATCCCCTACGTAACTTCAACTTTATCACTGATTCTTGAACATTATTGTCAATAATCTGCTGATACTGAGTGGAATCCATGCGTCCCTCAACTTTAACAAGATTCCCGGTGCCGGCATTGGCCACACAGCCCCAAAGCATGATGGAACCTCCACCAAATTTTACTGTGGGTAGCAAGTGTTTTTCTTGGAATGCTGTGTTTTTTTGCTGCCATGCATAACGGCTTTTTCTATGACCAAACAACTCAATTTTGGTTTCATCAGTCCACAGGACCTTCTTCCAAAAAGAAATTGGCTTCTCCAAATGTGCTTTTGCATACCTCAGCCGACTCTGTTTGTGGCGTGCTTGCAGAAATGGCTTCTTTCGCATCACTCTCCCATACAGCTTCTCCTTGTGCAAAGTGCATTGTATAGTTGACCGATGCACAGTGCCACCATCTGCAGCAAGTTGATGCTGCATCTCTATGGAGGTGGTCTGAGGATTGTCCTTGACTTATCTCACCATTCGTCTTCTCAGCCTTTCTGATGTTTTTCTTGGCCTGCCACTTCTGGCCTTAACAAGAACTGTCCCTGTGTTCTTCCATTTCCTTACTATGTTCCTCACAGTGGAAACTGACAGGTTAAATCTCTGAGACAGCTTTTTGTATCCTTCCCCTGAACAACTATGTTGAATAATATTTGTGTTCAGATCATTTGACAGTTGTTTTGAGAAGCCCATGATGCCACTCTTCAAAGGAGATTCAAACAGGAGAACAACTTGCAAGTGGCCACTTTAAGTAGCTTTTCTCATGATTGCATACACCTGGCTATGAAGTTCAAAGCTCACTGAGGTTACAAAACCAAAAAAAGTGCTTTAGTAAGTCAGTAAAAAGTAGGTAGGAGTATTTAAAACAAGAAAATGATAAGGGTGCCCATACTTATGCACCTGTCACATTTTGTTTGAATGCAGATTGCACATTTTCTGTTAGTACAATAAACCTCATTTCAAGGCAGAAACATTACTGTGTCCAACAGTTATTACATATATCAAACAGAAATAGCTGTTGCAAAAACACCAATTGTAAGAAAACATTAAGCTTAAGATTAATAGGGGTGCCCAAACTTTTTCATATAACTGTAAAGCAGATTACATCTCAGCTTTAAAATTGTTTGGGGCAGATATTGTTCTCCACACAGGCACAGGGGTACAAAGACGTGATAAACTCAAAATGTATACATAAAACAGGCTACATCTCAGCTTAAAATTGTTTGGGGCAGATATTGTTCTTCCCACAGTGGTACACAGAACTGATAAAAATCAAAATGGATATACAAAGAAGGCTACATCTCAGCTTAAAATTGTTTGGGGCAGATATTGTTCTCCATACAAGGGGGCTTCCTGACCCTCGACTGTAATGTGCTGTCAGGGCAAGAAGAGGAGGGTGACTCTGAGGTCGAGGAATGGCATAACACATTGGATTATGTTGAGGTTGTACATCCAACTTGTGTGCACCCAGAGGCTCACAGCTGAGTAGCTCATCTGAGGAGGTGGAGGAGGCGGAAGGACAAGGAGGTTACGTTGCGTCCTATGGCGCAAACATGGAGTGATGCAAGCACGAGGAGCACTACACCCTTAGCGACACCTGTGTCAGTGACCTGCAGCGGACACAGGTCTGCAGCTCGCTAGCGTGGGCCGTTTTTGAGACTCCAAAGGATGAGCCAGCTCACGTTATCTGAAAATTTTGCGATAAAACACTTAGTTGCCTCCATTGCTCTGTCAAGTATAACTGTTTGCATTAATGCTTCCCTGCTTGCAGAGTGATAAGCATCTCCAGGCTGTTTCAGGATGGAGAAAAACTTAAAGGAAATTTTATTTGCTAAAGTTTTTCCATAGCATTAACTCTTAAGGTACATCAATTAGAGGTGTTGTAAACAGTGTTGAGTAAGGGATTAAATTACTTAAACCCATAGATAATAACAAGGAGGGTTCCGTTGGCCCTCATATTTGTTTAGTTGCAGGCCAACTAAGAGTAAGTAAATAATCTATGTCTTACCAGGCTAAATCAATAAGTTCTGAGCAATACAGAGAACACACATTCCTGCTAGGGTCAATGCTATGGAGAGCTCTTTCCTTAGTGCTCTATAAATGAATTATTTGAGAGTGCTATCTGAGTTGGATTTTAAAACTTTTAGAACTGACATATTGTAGCAGAATGATAGTTGAAACCAGTAGTTGATCAACCTTTCAACAGAATCAGAGAGATAGACCAAATATCCATTTAACTCTTAGCCTTTATTGGTCTGTAAAAAACACACTTATCAAAGAAAACATCATAAAAATACTGGTGAGTAAGGTAGCACTAGCAAAGTCATGTAACCATAATTTGGGGATAGAATATAAATAACAAAGTGAACAAAATCATAGGTTATCAGAACTTGTGACTCATCAGGGTCACAGACTATAAATCATCAATCATATAAATTGTGCAGTGATTAGATCCTTGCCCAATAGAGATTGGAGAATCAATTCTCAGGCCTCCCATTCATCAGCCAGGTCAGTAATCTATGACTGATGGATGGTTTGCCTGCAAATCTCCTTTTATTTCATGGCATTTCCATCTCTTCTTTTGATTAGCCAAGATGGCAATGCGTCATAGTTTAGGACATGACTCACACATGATGTCACACCAGCCTGGCTAATCTAAAGAGGATGTAAGAAAGCCAGGAGGCAGTGTGGTGTTACCCCTGAAGAAGGCTGTAAGAGCCTAATCGTGCGTTGGGTCCTTGGTGCTCCACAGCCACTAATCAGGTAGTTCAATACCATGTTATCTGTGCTTTTATACTGGTTGTGTAGTAGGATTACATCTGTACAAAACGTTCTATATCAGTGTATGGCACAAAAGTCAAAATTTGGTGTTATTTATAAGGACATGTACAAAAGCCTTCATTCAGCATACTAAATTATTTTACAGTGCACCAACTGGTATGTTCACTTCTATATATTTTATTTATTGATTCTGTGGGCTGTGGTTCCACCTGATGGTCTGCCTTTTTTTAAGTGTTCAGTGTTTTAAATATTGGGTGTATTTTCTACAATAAAGATTGATTTAGAAATATATATTTTTTCTTTGTTTCTATTTTGTTTTGCTCTGATGTATACCATCTTCTTATATGATATGAAATTTATGTGTATGGAACTATATAAGATATCCATGACAATTCCTAGGCATAACATGTGACTTCACAATGCCGTGTAGGTAGACATTTCTAATTCTGTATTGCTGTGTGTTTTCACAGATATCTTTCACAATCATAATGGACTGCAAGGCCACAGATAGTGCCTGGCGGTCTAAACTTGACAAGGTTTTTAACAGTGGGTCTCCACCATTAGGTGGGGATGATCAATGAAATCCAAGCGAGCTCCAACAATCCACCAAACGCCTTCTCAACAGGCATATGAAGGAATAAGGACTTCTTAGAGTGTTTGATAGTCAGGTGGAGTCAAATGTAGACGAATGGGAGAAGCAGATTCATGAGGTACATTCTAAAAAATACCAACATGACCTGGTAGATTACCAGCAGAAATGGGTATACCGATGGAGAAAGAAAAATGGACCATCCAACCTCCAGAAGATTGAATCAATATCATCGATTTCTTCCATCAGGGATAAGTCTGATTCATCCCTAGCTTCCTGTACCCCATTGAATACTCGGTTTGGAAACAAAAACAACAAACGCAACTGGGAGAGGAAGGAAACTGGGAGTAAATGCAAACAGACTAAAGTTGATGTAACACCAGGTTCCTCTAAGGTGAATAATCTATTTAGTGATCTATTTTCTGATGTGGATTTGTCTGTTTTACCACGTGGTCTTACCTTTTCACTATGTTCTCGCTTCAATCTCTTCACAGCAATGAAAGACCTTCATATTTTTGCCAGATTATTGATACTTTAAAAATGGTATCATAGTGGAGACCTACAATAATTGTTTCCAACCCGCGCTGAATAATCGGCCTTACAGAGCTTCGAGGAACTTTCTGAGGAAAGTGATTCCAGGGGCATTGGTAAGATACTATCTTGCATCCATCGCAGATCACAATAGTTTCCACCCTTGTCCGCCTGTTCCAATGTAAAACTATTTGTACAATTGTTGTATGAGGAGTTTGAAAAAATTCCCATTAGAATTCACATGAACAACTTGACACCGGATAGGCAGACAAGTCTCAATAAACTTAAGAAAATGTGCGATGTAATTTACAACCCGGCGGACAAGGGTGGAAACATTGTGATCTGGCCAGTTAAAATGTATGAGCAAGAGCCCTATCATCAATTGCCCAACAAGCAATGCTATCAAAAATTAACATTTAACCCCCTGAATACCTATTGTGAATCTCTCATAAGAATTTTGTACAAAGCGTATCATGAAGGGATTATCTCAAAACAAATGAGAGATGCACTAATAGTTCCAGAACCCAAGATCTCAACTTTATACTTACTTCCTAAAGTGCACAAAAACCAACTCAGTGCCCCCTGGAAAGCCGATTGTGTCGGGGGTTGGGAACATTTTACAAAATGAATGTAAATACATTGATACAATTTTGAAGCAAATGGTGGAAAGTTTACCATCCTACACCCGTGACACCACAGACTTTCTACAAAAGATGAATCTACTACACGTGGATGATGAAACAAGCTTGGTAACATGCAACATAGAGTTGCTATATACAAGTATTTGGTACCAAGATGGTTTGAGGGCAGTGTCATATTATCTCTCCATGACAGATGACTGCGGGTGAGACCACATTTATCCTTCAAATTCTCGATTTTGCACTCATGCACAATTTTTTCATTATCATCATGTCATTCTACCTCCAGCTCCAGGGGACAGCTATGGGGGCGGCCTTTGCACCATCCTACGCTGATCTGTTCCTGGGGCAGTGGGAGAAGGACTTTTTCCTGTCGGATCGGTACTCATCAATGGACCGTGTCCTTTTTTGGACGCGGTACGTTGATGATATATTTTTGATCTGGTAGGGAAATCTGATTGATTTCATTACCTTTTTTGGAGATTTGAAAAATAATATGCAGTCCATGCAACCGCAGGGGCTTAACGAAAGTTTGAGCTTCGCTGCTTTTCTCTGAATTACCTCTACCTATTTTTAATCACACTTTTATGTTTATGTTTTGGGTTTTAATCTTCGGTACAATATGCTAATGCCATTTTCTGTTTACAGTAACTATGTACTCACCTGTATTTCAGTGTTCCATCCTCCTGTCCCGTCCATGTCCTCAAAGTTTGGTGGTGACCTATTGGAGACTCATCCAGGAGAGGAAGAGGATGAATTGGGGACAGTCAGTTGGAGGGGTGCCTGTTTTCAATGGATATCCGTGGTTTCTGTGGTGATCAAGAAGTGCGGTATTTATGCGATTTATGGTTGGGTGGACTGTATAAACCTTATGTGTCTACATATATATTTATGTGCACACTTGTTTGTCTGTAATGGTGGTTTACTGGATTTATATGATCCCCGCGGCACCATTTCTATGTGGTGAATCTATTGATATGCTAGACTTACAGTACAGACCAAAAGTTTGGACACACCCTCTCATTTAAAGATTTTTCTGTATTTTCATGACTATGAAAATTGTACATTCACACTGAAGGCATCAAAACTATGAATTAACACATGTGGAATTATATACTTAACAAAAAAGTGTGAAACAACTGAAACTATGTCTTATATTCTAGGTTCTTCAAAGTAGCCACCTTTTGCTTTGATGACTGCTTTGCACACTCTTGACATTCACCGATTGGCGGGTGTGATGTTCGCCACGTTGGATACAGAGGGGGTTACAATGCAAGGTGAAGGACATCTCTTGGTCACATGTGATGGGTTCTGGGCATTATTAATATTCTAACTAGTACGAATCTGGTGTATGCATGTGGGATGACTGTTGTTACCAGACTATTTAAGGTTACACATTTGAGTATGGTGTCACCATGGAAAAAGGCTGTAAGAGCCAAAACCCAGCCCCTAATCAGGTAGTTCAATAGATTGATGGATGGTTTGCCTGCAAATCTCCTTACCTCATGGCATTTCCGTCTCTTCTTTTCTTTAGCCAGGATGGCAAGGCGTCATAGTTTAGGACATGACTCACATATGATGTCACACCAGCCTGGCTAATCTAAAGTGGATGTAAGAAAGCAAGGAGGCAGTGTGGTGTCACCCCTGAAGAAGGCTGTAAGAGCCTAAACGTGCGTTGGGTCCTTGGTGCTCCCCAGCCCCTAATCAGGTAGTTCAATACCATGTTTTCTGTGGTTTTATACTGGTTGAGTACTAGGATTACATCTGTACAAAACGTTCCATATTAGTGTATTGCACAAAAGTCAAAATTTGGTGTTACTTATAAGGACATGTACAAAAGCCTTCATTCAGCATAGTAAATAATAATAATACACTGTGTGCCGAATTATTAGGCAAATGAGTATTTTGATCACTTCAATACTTTTTATACATGTTGTACTACTCCAAGCTGCATAGGCTTGAGAGCCAACTACCAATTAATTAAATCTGGTGATGTGCATCTCTGTAATGAGGAAGGGTGTTGACTAATGACATCAACACCCTATATGAGGTGTGCTTAATTATTAGGCAACTTCCTTTCCTTTGGAAAAATGGGTCAGAAGAGAGATTTGATGGGCTCTGAAAAGTCCAAAATTGTGAGATGTCTTGCAGAGGGATGCAGCAGTCTTGAAATTTCCAACTTTTGAAGCGTGATCACCGAACAATCAAGCGTTTCATGGCAAATAGCCAACCGGGTCGCAAGAAGCATGTTGGCCAAAAAAGACGCAAAATAACTGTCCATGAATTGAGGAAAATCAAGCGTGAAGCAGCCAAGATGCCATTCGCCACCAGTTTTGCCATATTTCAGAACTGCAACGTTACTGGAGTATCAAAAAGCACAAGGTGTGCGATACTCAGGGACATGGCCACGGTAAGGAAGGCTGAAAAACGACCACTTTTGAACAAGAAACATAAGATAAAATGTCAAGAATGGGTCAAGAAATATCTTAAGACTGATCTTTCAAAGGTTTTATGGACTGATGAAATGAGAGTGACTCTTGATGGGCCAGATGGATGAGCCACAGGATGGATCAGTAAAGGGCAGAGAGCTCCACTCCGACTCAGACGCCAGCAAGGTGTAGGTGGGGTACTGGTATGGGCTGGTATCATCAAAGATGAACTTGTGGGACCTTTTCGGGTTGAGGATGGAGTGAAGCTCAACTCCCAGACCTACTGCCAGTTTCTGGAAGACAACTTCTTCAAGCAGTGGTACAGGAAGAAGTCGGTATCGTTCAAGAAAAACATGATTTTCATGCAGGACAATGCTCCATCACATGCATCCAACTACTCCACGGCGTGGCTGGCCAGTAAAGGTCTAAAAGAAGAAAAAATAATGACATGGCCCCCTTGTTCACCTGATCTGAACCCCATAGAGAACCTGTGGTCCATCATAAAATGTGAGATCTACAGCGAGGGAAAGCAGTACACATCACGGAACAGTGTCTGGGAGGCTGTGGTGGCTGCTGCACGCAATGTTGATCGAGAACAGATCAAGCCACTGACAGAATCTATGGATGGAGGCTGCTGAGGGTCATCATAATGAAAGGTGGCTATATTGATCACTAATTTTTTTGGTTTTTGTTTTTGCATGTCAGAAATGTTTATTTCTAAATTTTGTGCACTGATATTGGTTTTCCTGGTGAAAATAAACAAGTGAGATGGGATTATATTTGATTTTTATTAAGTTGCCTAATAATTCTGCACAGTAATAGTTGCCTGCACAAACAGATATCCTCCTAAGAAAGCCAAATCTAAAAAAAAAAACACTCCAACTTCCAAAAATTTTAAGCTTGGATATTTATGAGTCTTTTGGGTTGATTGAGAACATAGTTGTTGATCAATAATAAAAATAATCCTCTAAAATACAACTTGCCTAATAATTCGGCACACAGTGTATTAATAATAGTTTTTATTTTTATAGCGCCAACATATTCCGCAGCACTTTAGAAATTTTAAGGGGGACCTATACAGACAATACAGAATAAGCATATCTCATATCATCGAAAGGAGTGAGGGCCCTGCTCGCAAGCTTACAGTCTATGAGGAAATGGGGGAGACACAAAAGGTAAAAGTACATATATTGTATAATGCAGCCTTGATATACCAAATAGGATAAATAATAATACATGGACTGGTCGCCAGCCAGTATGTGTTCAGTCCTGACGAGGATATTAAGTGCATTTTTGGTATGAACCTGAAGTTGAAGAAGATTTTAATATGGGGGAAAACTGGGATGGACAGAGTGTGGTTAGGCCGTACGCCAGTCTAAAGAAATGTGTTTTTAGGGTTTGCTTGAAACTGTGGGTATTGGGAATTAATCGAACGGTCCTGGGTAGTGCATTCCAAAGAATTGGCGCAGCACGCGAGAAATCTTGGAGACGGGAGTGGGAAGCTCGGATTATGGAGGATTTTAGTTTTAAGTCATTTGCAGAACGGAAGGCATGTGTAGGATGGTAGATTGAGACAAGAGAGGAGATGTAGGGGGGTACTGAAGCATGGAGCGCTTTGTGGGTAAGCGTGATAAGCTTAAATTGAACTCTATATTGGATGGGCAACCAATGCAATGACTGGCACAGGGAAGAGGCATCGGTGTAGCGGTTGGCGAAGAATATGATCCTGGCTGCTGCGTTAAGGATGGATTGGAGAGGGGAGAGTTTAGTAAGAGGGAGACCGATTAGTAGAGCGTTGCAATAGTCAAGATGAGAATGAATAAGAGCTACAGTAAGAGTTTTTGCTGAGTCAAATGTGAGAAAAGTCCTGATTCTTGAGATGTTTTTGAGGTGTAGATGACATGAACGAGCGAGTGATTTGATGTGAGGAGTGAAAGAAAGATCTGAATCAAAATTGACCCCAAGACAGCAGGCTTGTTGCTGGGGAGTAATGGTTGAGTCACAAACGGAAATGGAAATATCGGGCACAAGTAGGTTAGTGGAGGAAGCAAAGACGAATAGTTCAGTTTTTGACAGATTCAGTTTTAGGTAGAGGGAGGACATAATGTTAGACACAGCAGAAAGACAATCACTGGTCTTTTGTAGTAATGCAGGGGTGATGTCCGGAGCAGAGGTGTATAATTTGGTGTCATCAGCATAGAGATGGTACTGAAAACCGAATCTACTGATTGTTTGTCTAATAGGAGCGGTGTATAAGGAGAAAAGAAGGGGGCCTAGGACTGATCCTTGAGGAACCCCGACAGTAAGGGGAAGTAGGGAGGAGAAGGAGCCGGCAAAAGACACAGAGAAGGAGCGGTCAGAGAGATAGGAGGAGAAACAGGAGAGAACAGTGTCCTTGAGGCCAATAGTGCGGAGCATAGTGAGGAGGAGGAGCTGGTGATCTACAGTGTCGAATGCTGCAGAGAGATCCAGGAGAATCAGCAGGGAGTAGTGACCATTAGATTTAGCTGTTAGTAAATCATTAGAGACTTTAGTGAGGGCAGTTTCAGTAGAATGTAAAGAGCGGAAACCAGATTGTAAAGGGTCAAGAAGAGAGTAGTCTGAGAGATAGCAGATGAGATGGGAGTGGACCAGGCGTTCCAGGAGTTTAGAGATAAAGGGAAGATTGGAAACAGGTCTGTAGTTGGCCGTGCAGTTCTGGTCAAGGGATGGTTTTTTAAGTAATGGATGTATGCTGGCGTGTATAAAAGAAGAGGGAAAGATACCAGATGAGAGAGAAAGGATGAAAATTTTAGTTAGGTGAGTGGTGACAGCTGAAGCAAGGGACTGAAGGAGATGTGAGGGAATAGGGTCACTGGTGCAGGTGGTAGGGCGAGAAGATGCAAGGAGCCTGATCACTTCATCTTCTGTGACTGGTTCAAAGTCAGAAAGTGAGCAAGATACAATGTGGTGGGGGAGAGCATGCATAATATTTGGGGATTGGGAGAAAATTTCCTGTCGGATATGGTCAATTTTTTCTTTGAAATAATTGGCCAGATCATCAGCGCTGAGGTCGGTGGTCGGGGCCTGTGTTGTTTGATTGAGGAGAGAATGAAATGTGTCAAAGAGTCGTTCAGGATTATTGGAAAGTGAGATGATGAGGTTGTTAAAGTAGGTTTGTTTGGAGAGGTGAAGGGCAGAGTTATATGTTTTCAGCATAAATTTATAATGGAGGAAATCTTCGGGCAGATTTGATTTTCTCCACAGCCGTTCGGCGCACCTGGAGTACCTCTGGAGAAGACATGTTTGAGGCGTGTGCCAGGGTTGTCGCGGTCTATGCTGAATTTTTCTTTGTGTAGGAGGTGCGGCTTCATCCAGGACCCATAGCAGAGTCGGGACATGAGAGGGAGGAGATTGGAGCCAATGATGACTGCAACCTTTTTATAAATTTCTGGGTGTTAATGGCATGTAAATTTCTATAAGTGTGGATGGTGGGAGTGTCTTGAGTAGAGTCACTGTTCTTGACAGAGAATGAAAGAAGATTATGGTCAGAGAGTGGAAGGGGAGAGTTAGTAAAGTCATGTACTGAGCAAAGCCGGAAGAAGATCAGGTCCAATGTGTTCCCGTCTTCATGTGTAGGAGAATTAGCAAGCTGTGAAAGGCCGAAGGAGGAGGTTAGTGATAAAAGATGCATGGCAGATGGGGAAAGAGAATCGCCAATTGCAGACCAGACCAACACCTCCCCTTGATCTGTTGTCAGGTCGCGGGGTATGAGAGAAATGTAGGCCACCATAGGAGAGAGCTGCAGCGGCGGTGGTGTCTGACTGCTGGATCCAGGTTTCAGTGAGAGCCAGAAGGTTGAGGGAATTAGAGAGGAAAAAGTCATGTATGTAAGAGAGTTTATTACAATCTGAGCATGCATTCTAAAGGGCACAGTTGAATGAGACAGAAGATATGCAGGGAATATTAATGAGATTAGCACGGTTTCTGAATGTAACAGGGAAAGAGTTAGTGTTATTATTATTGGAGGGTCCTGGGTTGGGAGAAATATCACCTGCGACTAATAGAAGGAAGATACAGAGAGTGAGCAGATGGTTGAGTGATTTGTGAGAGCGTTTCCTGTTTTGTATGGTGGGAATGAATGGATCTGTGTGGTATAACATTGTGAAGAGAGCATGACAGCTGTACATAAGAGAAGAGAGGAGAGAGGGGTTAATATGGATGAAGTGTGCCGAATTTGTGGGAGAACGGTGAATGTGGATAATTGTAGCAGCCAGAAAATAAATGGCACAGATACAAATGGTGAATACTGTTTGCCAAAAAGATGACCCGGAAGCAAGTTTGTTTATTTGTCTTGCATGTCTTACCTGTCTCCTGCCCTGTCCAACTGCCATATCTAACTACCGCGGCACTTTGATAAATTATGGCACTACGATAAAGTATGCATAAATGCTATATGCATAGATGCCCCCGCATAAATGCTGCCCCTTGACTATGTCTCAATATATAGGGACATATCTGCTTAGATCTACACAGATTTAACTCGTTAGCAATCAATCAACTAGCTTAAGACAAGAGGAGACGATAAAACTGCAGAAAAAAAAACAGACTGGCAACTCTACATGGATCATAAAATGTAAAAGTAAGTGTGATGACCTTAAAGTTTCATGGATTAAACAACGTAGAGGAGTGAGAAATATATACTAGTGATAGGCTGCAGAGCATTGCATGGAGGTACAAGGTAGTAAATTATTTTACAGTGCACCAACTGGTATTTTCACTTCTATGTATCTTATATATTGATTCTGCTGGCTGTGGTGCTACCTGGTGGTCTGACATTTTTTAAGTGTTCTGTGTTTATAAGTATTGAGTGTATTTTCTATAATAAAGATTGGTTTAGAAATATAGGTTTTCTTTGTTTCTATTTTGTTTTGCTCTGACGTACACCACCTTCTTATATGATATGAAGAAAGCCAGGTGGTAAAGAGATTTGCAGGTCTCCTTTCCACTGATTTGGCTGAAGAACCAGAGTCTTTTAAATTGATTCTTAAATCTCTGGTGCTCAAGACAAAAAAAAATTAGTTTGATATCATGAAATTCCTTTATCAGGTGAGAAGTATCAGGAAAAGTAGTGGGAACAGTTGTTAATAGCAAGAACCCAGTCCCTAAAACCCCTATTTTTTCTCATCCCTGTTCACTTCAATAGCACCCACCCTGATAAGGGCAGTACCCATCTGTCCATCATCTATTGCCGCCCTAAATTATCCTTACCATGTTCCCGATGCATTTGGTCTAATACTCTTCAGGGGCGAGTTCTTATGGCATCTGGAGCTAAACTTAAAGGGGTATTCTTATGTCCCATATCCTATGCCAACATGTAGTAAAAGGTTTAAGTTGGTATACATGCAGCACACAAATGCATGTTTCACAATTGCCATGAATCAGAAAAACCTACAAGAAGCAAAATGAACATAAACCCTGCTGTAAATAAATAAAAGCAAGTGGATTTAAATAAAATAGGGTTCTTAGTAATTTATGTGCTGCATGTATACCAACTTAAACCAGGCTAAAATTTTATGTTTTTTCTTTGTATATTTTGCATTCTTTGCACACCTGGGTGTGGCCTCCCTTCCTAGAGCAGGATAACACATTTAGAAAGCTTCCCTTGGCTGGTGTTCATAGTTCGGGACCCAGTCCTTTGTCTGCTCTTATTCACACAGAGATCAACTTTGACACATGGTAAGGTTTTTAATATTAGGCAGTGTAGGACTATCCCAAAGGGGTTCACCTTATCAATGGTGGGATAGCTTAAATACTATTTTTGATAAAAAAAACAGTGTTACTAAGAACCCTATTTTATTTAAATGCACTTGCTTTTTATTTATTTACAGCAGGGTTTATGTTCATTTTGCTTCTTATAGGTTTTTCCAACATGTAGTAAGTGTAATAATAATAATATTAGCAAATACATTTAATTAAAAATGTAGCATAGTTCTCCTGTCAACCTTTGTCGCTTACGTATTGTGGTGAACAGAGATGATCAAAATTAGGGCAAAAAGTGAGCAAAAAGTTTAGGTAATATGACCTTGCTATTGAATGCGGTTTCCAGGGATCCATCTAATAGATCCCTCACCAGATGTGGGAATTTGGTGAGATAAAACTGATATATTTATCTTTTGTACAGATCTAATCACTGCACTACTTATATTACTTGAATTTATTCACTCATCTCTAGTGTTGAACATTGCTTATTGCTTGGCTGAATGATATCTGGCACTGGCAACTCAGTAGTCAACATATATGTAAAGTACATGTTTATTATTTGTTTTAAGCTTTTTCTGTTAATTCTTTATAATTTTTCGTTACACCAACAAATCACATAATTCAGCTTCTATATTCTTAGGCCGTATTCATATGTAGCATAAATGTTGTGTTTTTTCTGTTGCTATTTATCTGCATGTTCTCTGCAGGTGTCCACATCAAAATAATCAATTATAATCTTCATTGATTATTGCGTTCTTGCTACTTTTTTAATGTGTTTTCCAATTTATTTGATTCGTTTTTGGTGCAGATTTAAACATTGTTTTTAAGGATTTTTTTAGTACAGAAAAGCTTTGATTCTGCCCTTAAATATATAACTACATTTTTTACATGCATTTTTTTTCAGGCTCCCTAAAAAACAAAAAATGCATAAAAACACACAGTTCAATGTGATTATTAAATGCACTGTGGGAATAAGTTTTCATGAAATCACATTGAATTTGCTTTGACTGTTAAACAGCAGATTTTTTGCTCAAAAAAAGAAGCTGAAGTAACAGTGTTTATTCTACATGTGAACACAGGCTTATGGTGATAGTGCTGTAGCTCTGTTATCAGAAATTAATTACCCTTAATAGTACAAAACAATGATCTAGTTAATATTATTCAAAATATAATTGCATATAATGTTATTTCCTAATAGAAACTCATGGCCAAAAGTTTTGAGACTGATATAAATTTTGCTTTTCACAAAGTTTGCTGTTTCAGTGTTTTTAGATTTTTTGGGCAGATGTTTCCATGATTACTAAAATACAGTTTAAGCATTTCAGAAGTTTTTATACTTATATTGACAAATACATCAAGCTTATGTAAAGACTAGTGATGAGTGAGCATGCTGGCTACTGCTCGGTGCTCGCCCGAACATCTCACTGCTCGAGATGCTCGGCTCTCGCCAAATATTTCTGGGGTTGCTCGGTGGGAGATCGAGTCCCCTCCCTTCATGTTTGGCGCTATTTAGCGCGCCAATGAACATGCAGGGATTGTCTGCCACATACTGTAATGCCGCAGCCATGTTGGTTGTGGCATTACGGTGATTGGTTGGCCGCACAGCGTCATCAGGTCTATATCAGACCTGGCGCCGCTATGCTCGTCACAGTCTATTCTGCAATCAGGCAGTGTAGGGAGAGGTGCTGCTGAGCTAGGGAGAGATTTGCTAGTTTCTTAGTTAGTGTAGGTATACCAGCATATATTATTCACATATCCATCTCTACTAACAATCCTTCTGAGGACTAATCCAGATGCATAGATATCAGTGCTAGGCAGGCAGGCAGTGTATGTGGCAGACTGCAGTGCATATAGCAAGAGGGTCCATTCCAGTTCTATCTGCTGCTGGTGCTTTTACAGATATTTCTGGAAATAGCCCCAGGAATCAGGGGCCAGGAATAATTTTTTTTGGGATATTAATCCGGATTATTTGCTTAAAAAGCAATCCAGAGAACACCGTTTTTCTTCTCCATTTGCTTGTTGGCACTGCAGAATACAGCCAGGTCCTTTCCATATTACAGCGCTAAAAATACATCTATTTAAAACTGGTTTGTCCGTCACATGGATCACATATAAGTGTGCTGAAAATTCTGACATTTCTGGCCTCCATTGAAATTTTGTTGCAGTGTGTTAGCGAAGTTATTGACACCAGTTCGCTGTTAAAAATAGTTACCTACAGGCCAGCTATTTAAAACTGTGGTTTTCTGTCACATGTATCACATATCACTGGGGTTCAAATCCAGCCATTTGAAGGTAATGTGGAAAATATTGTTCTCCATTTAAAATGGGCAAGGCGCGAGGCAAAAGGAGGGGAAGTGGACGTGATGGTGATGATGGTGCATGCAGAGGATGAGGCCGATGAGGTGGGCTAGCTGAAATTGTGCCCCAACAAACACCCATATTTTGTCGCTCGACCTTCCTGTCCCAATTAATAGGGGACCGTAGAACACCTCTATTGACCCCAGAGCAGTGTGAAAAGGTTATTGGTTGGATAGCAGATAATGCTTCCAGTAACTTAGCCACCACCACCACCCTGTCTTCCACACGGTCAACTCTCAGTAGCCGTGAGTCTGGACTGCAAATTCCTCACCCTGATCCTCCTTCCACCCACCATGCCAAGTGTCCGGAGACAACCGATCCCACACTTGGACACTCCGAAGAGCTGTTCACTTTTCCATTTATAGATTCGGGCCTCTCGTCCGCTCCACTTGAAGCGGGGCAAGAGGAGATCGCATGTAGCGATGCCCAAATATTTGAGTAGCCACGGTCACACGAAGGTGGCGGTGGGAAACTTTCACAAGAGGTGGACTATGATGACGCACAATTGCCAGAAAGTCAGGAGGAGGACCAGGGTGTGGAAGTGGTAGATGACGTGGTGGATGATATAGTAACTGACCCATCATGGCAGGGGGACATACAGAACGAGAACAGCAGCACACAGGGGGAGGGAGGCGTAGCACCACAATAGTGCCGTGTGGTGGCCGCAGACAGAAGGCAGGCAACCGTTCCCTGTAACATCAACACGACGGAAGTTGCCAGTACAACTGTTAGGTCTTCCCGAGTCTAGTTGTTTTTTAAAGACTCTGCCAATAACCCCAAAATAGCCATTTACACCACCTGACAGGCCAGCATCAGCAGGGGTAGCAAAACTACCAGCCTGACCACCACCAGCATGATCAGGCAAGCGGCAGCAAAGCCCCTGACTAAGTGGACTGAACCCCAGGGTCCAGAAACAGTGTCTGCGGGTGGCACCACTGCTTCTTCCGCTGTTGTGCGTGCAAGCCAATCCTCTGTCCATGGCGCATGCGAAGATGCCTCCCGCCCTGCAAGTGTCATTGCACACTCTCAGCTAGCACCATCAGCAAGCACGTCCACGTCCTTGTCCCAGTGCAGCATTAAGTTGTCCATACCCCAGTCCTTGGAACGCAAGCGCAAATACGCACAGGCACCACTACTAAATTCACACATTTTGCGACTGCTTGCGCTCTAAATGTTGCCTTTTAGGCTCGTGGAGACGGGAGCTTTCTGCATCCTGATGGTGGCGGCCGTCCCTCAGTACTCGGTCCCCAGCTGCCACTATTTCTCCCAGTGTGTCGTCCCCGCATTACACAAGCATGTGTCCCACAACATTAGCCGTGCCCTCAATAACGTAGTTACTGAGAATATCCACCTAACCACGGACACGTGGACAAGTGCTTGTGGGCAGGGACGGTGCATCTCGCTGATGGCACACTGGGTTAATATAGTGGAAGCCAGGACCCAGTCAGATCTTGGGACTGAACACATCCTCCAGACGTCGAGGATTGCGGGCCCTGGGTCGTTCATGGTTGCCCCCACATTCTACATCTCCTGCACCTCCTCCTCCTCTTCAGCATTCATCTTCAAAATGACCACATCAGTCGCAAGCTGGAAGCACTGCAGCACTGCCTTGGCCAAGCGGCAACAGGCTGTTCTGAAGCTAATATGCTTAGGTGACAAACCACACAACGCTGAAGAGTTGTGGACAGCTCTTAAAGAGCAGGTGGATCTGTGGCTGACACCGCTGAACCTACAGTCAGGTAAGGTCATGTGTGACAATGGCCTGAACCTGAGGGTGGCTCTGAGACGAGGCAAGCTCACACACGTACCATGCCTGGCCCATGTGCTTAACCTCGTGGTTCAGCGATTTCTCAAAACCTACCTGGAGCTGCCGAATCTGCTTGTCAAAGTAAGCCGCCTGGGTGCCCATTTTAGAAAGTCACCAACAGCTTCCGCCACCCTTGCCGTGTTTCAGCAGCGTTTGCAGCTCACAGACTGGTGTGTGATGTCTCCATGGGTCGGAACTCTGCATTGCATATGTTGGGAAGGATTTGTGAGCAGAAGATGGCAGTTGTTCACTACCAGTATCAACAAGGCCGTCGGTATTCAGTTCAGACTCCACACACAAGACCTCAGGAGTGGACATGGATGTCACACATATGTATCATCCTCCAAAACTTTGAGGACTCCACCAAGACGGTGAGCGGCGATGATGCCAATCAAAGAGGATGCATTGCAGGCGGAGCACGATGAGATGGAGTAAGGAACCTTACAGGGTGATTACACACAGCCCAGCCTCATCTCATCCCAACATGGATTGGGTGAAAATGAGGAAGAGGATGAGGAGGATAAGTTAATTTCATGCCCTATAGACGGTACTACCTGCACAACTGTCATATCGTCTGTTCAGCGTGGATGGCCAGAGGACAGGGAGGAGGAGGAAGAGGAAGAGGAGAGCATGGTCAGTCATTCTTTTGGTGAGGACACGGAAGTCTTGCCTGTTAGCCGTCTGGCACCCATGGCTGAGTTTGTTACGCTGCCTTTCCCGTGATCCTTGTAATGTCCAAATTTTGGGTGACAGTAATTACTGGTTGGTGACACTTTTAGACAAGGAGAACTTTCACTCTCTTATTCTCGAGGCGGACAGGTCTACTAAAATGGGGCAGTACCAGAAGGCCCTTGTTGCAGAATTATTAAAAAAATCCCATCTGAAACGCTGGCGGCAGAGGTCACAGTTTGTTGGACAACCAAGGAGTACATGCTAGAGAGACACAACTCCAATCAAGTAGAGGCAGGGGAATACTGTCAAAGTTCTGGGACAGTTTTAAAGTCCCTCCCATCTTACAGGCCCTGAGGTGCGGGATACTCTCACAAGGAGTGCAAAGTTTGGGAAGATGGTGAGGGAGTACCTTGCCAACAATACCAACATCCTCTGTGATTCCTCTGTGCCTTATAATAACTGGGTATCCAAGCTGGACATGTGGAATGAACTGGCTCTCTACGCGTTTGAGGTCCTGGCTTGCCCTGCCACTAGCGTTTTATCAGAGCGGGTTTTTAGTGCTGCCGGTGGAATTATAACCAACATGCGCATACGCCTGTCAACTGAAAATGCTGATAGGCTGACTCTTATAAAAATGAACAAGGGCTGGATTGGGCCAGACTTCTCAACACCACTGAATGATAGCAGCGTAACCTAAACTCAAAAACCGTGTCTTTTTTTGGGAAGTCTAATTCTATTCTCATGCACCTCTGTCTTCACACCTATACATGGGCATACGCTTCCTGATTTTGTCTATTTGCTCTTGTCCTCCTCCTTCTCCTCATCCTCCATCACCATATCATTCACCACCATATCTACCATATCACCTCCTCTACATGTCTTGTTAGAGGCATTGGAGTTCCTACAATTTTTTGGCAGCTTTTTCATTCACTGCATAGGCAAACACTATGGGAGACCCACTTCCTAATAATGGGAACATTGTTCTTAGGAGGCTCTCCCCGACAGCTACGTCTCTTCCTAGGGGCATTGGAGTGCCTCCAAATTTTTGGCAGCTATTGCATTCACTGCATAGGCAAACACTATGGGAAACCCACTTCATACTAGTGGTATCATTGTTTTTAGAAGGCTCTCCAACCTCTACGTTTCTTCCAAGGGGTTTTGGAGTGCCTCCAAATTTTTGGCAGTCCTTGCAGTCACTGCATATGCAATAACATTATAGGAGACCCACTCTTTAATAATGGGAACAACAAAGCATAGCCGGCTGATGGCTCTCTAACAATAGCAAGGGCCAACTGCTGGCCATTTAAGAATAGTAAGGGCCTCCTGATGGCCCTATAAAATAGGCTTTGTGACATTCAGAGTCCCTCCATCATAAATGAAACAGGATGTGTCCGATAATGTGTCACACACTACATGGCCACATAAGGTTGTAAAATGTTAAAATGACATTTACCAGTGAATGCATTTGTCTTGGTTGAAAGCAATGCAAAAGTGCAAAAACGCATCAAAAACGCTACGTGTGAACAAAGCCCAAGGTGTGGAGGACCATTTTTGTTTTTGTATATTTTTTTGCCTTATATAAAAGTCATTACCCTGGAAAGGATGTTCCTTAACATATTTCCTAGGAAAATCCATTTCGTTTTTGTTTTTGTATGTTTTAATGTGAGTCCATAAAAGTGGCATAATACCTCTGACAATGTTGTTGACAGCAGTGACCTGAGAGTCAGAAATGCTTCCAGTGGTCTTACCCATGCTTTTCCCATGTCATTTGAGCACTGTTCCCATCAATTCGGGCAATTTTTAGGCCTTCTGCAGACTGCCAGGGGGAGTTGCCTGAAAAATGCTTGAATTTCCCATAGAATTACATTGGGCTTGTTGCTTGGGTTGAGCCCCCGAGCATTCCAATGTGCTCGACCCGAGCATTGAGCACCCGAGCATTTTAGTGCTTGCCTATCACTAGTAAAGACTCAATATTGTTGACCTTTATTTTTTAAGACTTCTGTCCTTCGCACTGACAGCTGGATATCAGCTTCTGGGCCAAATCCTGACTGATTACGGCCCATTTTAATCAGTGCTTGGAGTTTATCACAATTTCTGTATTTTGTTTTTCTCCATTCACTTTTGATCACAGATTTTCAATAGGATTAAGATCTATGGAGTTTCTGGACCATGGACCCAAAATTTCAATGTTTTGTTCACCAAGTCACTTAATTATTAGAGATGAGCTAACATTTCAATGTTCGGTTTGGTTCACGATCGCCAAATTTGCAATATTCGCCGATTAATTTGTCTAACATTCGCCGAACGTATCCGCACCCCATTGGATTCAATGGGAGGCAAAACCAAACGCATACACAACACCTTCAAACGGGCCCAAAAGCTGCCAAAACAGATCAAATTAGGGGCAGACACCAGGAAAGTGACCTCAATTTACCCTCAGTACCAATTTTATAATGGCACAGCAGCAATCAGTCATGAGCCATGCCTGAGGTATCAGGGTCTGGGCCAGGATTTACTGCTTTGAATTTAACTTCAAATTAAGATGAGGTGCGTGAGGGATCGGTGTAGGTCTGCTGTGCTGGGAGCCCTGATACCACATGCCACAGCTCAAATTGCTTTTATGCTCAGCCACACTCAGTTGGCACCAAAATCAGTTTCATAGATTAGTATTGGTACAAGAATTTAAGGATAGTAACACTGAAAGTAAGTGGAAGCCTGCCGGTCTGGGAGGCCCACTGCTACAGGCAACCCACATGAAGGAGAACCAACCAGGAGTCTCCCCATTTCCAAAAATTAGTGGCTGACACCACCAACAGGACATCAATTTCAGTAGAGTAGAAATAGGATCATTAGGACCAACACCTCTTCCACTACAGCCAACACATTAGATGGAGACCAAGTAATGAGTCTCCACATTTCCATAAATTAGGGGCTGACACCAACGAAGTGGCATCCATTTCAGTATAGAATAAATAGTATAATTAAGACCAACGCCTCTTCCACTATAGCCAACCCAGCAGATGGAGACTCAACTAGGAGTGAGCACATTTCCCTAAATTAGGAGCTGACACCACCGAAGAAGCATTAATTTCAGAAGAGTAGAAATAGGATAATTAGGACCGACATCTCTCCCACTACAGCCAACGCAGAAGACGGAGCCCAACCAGGAGTGTTCACATTTCTCTAAATTAGGGGCTGACACCACCGAAGTGACATGAGTTTCAGTGGAGTAGAACTAGTAAAATGGGGACCGACACTTCTTCCACTCCAGCAAACCCAGCAGATGTAGACCCAACCAGGAGTCTTCAAATTTTCAATAATTAGGTTCTGACACCACCAAAGTGGCATCAATTTGACTAGAGTAGAAATAGTATAATTAGGACTGACACCTCTTCCACTACTGCCAACCCAGCAGATGGAGACCCAACCAGGAGTCTCCACATTTCCAAAAATTAGTGGCTGACACCACCGAAGAGGCATAAATTTCAGTAGAGTAGAAATAGTATAAATAGGACCGACACCTCTTCCAATACAGCCAACCAAGCAGACGGAGACCCAATCAGGAATCTCCATATTTACAAAAATTTGTGGCAGACACCACCAAAGTGGCATCAATTTCACTAGAGTATGAATAGTACAATTATGACCAATGCCTCTTCCACTACAGTCAATGCAGCACATGGAGCCCCAATCAGGAGATTCCATATTTCCAAAACTTAGGGGCTGACACCACCAAAGTGGCATCAATTTCAGTAAAGTAGAAATAGTATAATTAGGATCGATACCTCTTCCACTACAGCCAACCCAGCAGATGGAGACCCAATCAGGAGTCTTCAATAGTGAAGAGCGAGCATGCTCGCCACTGTTTATCACTCGCCCGAGCATCACAGTGCTCGAGAGGCTTGGTGCTTGACAAGTATTTTTGGAATGATTGGGCGGGAGCTCTGGTCACCAATTACAGTGACAGTCAATTAACATGCAGGGATTTCCTGACAGTCACTGTAATACCGTAGCCATGTTGGTTGTGGCATTGCATTGATTGGGTGGCCGCATAGCGTCATCAGGTCTATATAAAAACCGGGACCCTATGCTCGTCACAGTCTACCCCGGAAACAGGCAGAGTAGGGAGAGGTGCTGCTGAGCGACAGAGAGAATTGAAGGTTATTTTAGTGAGTTATGCCACAGCATTACAAATCTACTAACAGTCCTTCTAAGCACTAATTCTACTGAATATTTATCCTGGTGATAGTAGTAGTTAGGCAGGCAAAGTTTGTGGAGAGCGTATACAACAGAATAGGGTCCATTGCACATTCTTTCTGCTGTTGTTACTAGTGATGAGCGAGCACTAAAATGCTCGGGTACTCGTTGACCCCTGGAAGCATTTCTGACTCCCAGGTCACTGCTGTCAACAATGTTGTCAGAGGTACAGACTCACAATAAAACATACAAAAACTAAACCAAAATGGATTTTCCTGGGAAATATGTTAAGGAACATCCTTTCCAGGATAATGACTTGTATATAAGGCAAAAAAAATAACCAAAATCAAAAATGCTCCTCCGCACATTGGGCTATGTTCACACGTAGCATTTTTTATGCATTTTTGCACTTTTGCAATGCTTTCAACCAAGAGAAATGCATTCACCAGGAAATGTCATTTTAACATTTTACAGCCTTATCTGGTCATGAGGTGTGTGACATGTAAACAGCATGGAGAAGACCCCTGGAAGCATTTCTGACTCCCAGGGCACTGCCGAAAACTGTGGTTATCTCATCAGACGTGATCCTATATTACTGCAGTAATAATACAAACATTTTTGGCAGCATGACAAATCTTAAACTCCATTTAAAATGGGCAAGGTATGGGGAAGTGGACATTATGGTGATGGAGATAGTGCACGCAGAGGCCGTGGGCAAGATGAAACTGTGCCTGCTGAGGGAGCACAAAAAACACCCATGTCATGTCGAACTACCTTTCTGTCCCAATTTCTAGAGGCCACAGAACACCACTATTGAAGCCAGAGCAGTGTGAAAAGGTTGTTGGTTGGATAGCAGATAAAATTTCCAGTCAGTTTGCCACCACCACCACCCTGTGTTCCACATGGTCCAGTCTCAGTAGATCTGAGTCTGGATCACATTATTATTATTATTTTATCGCCATTTATACCATGGCACGTTTCATGTGAAAAAGGGGTAAACATTGCAAAAGCAATTACAATAATCTTAAACAAAAATGTGACAGCGACTGGTACAGGAGAGGAGAGGACCCTGCCCCCGAGGGCTCACATTCTACAAGGCAAGGGTGAGGATACAGAAGGTGAGGATAGAGCTGGACTTACATCGGTATGGTGGAGTGAGGGTTACTGCAGTTTGTATGCATGTCGCAAGTGGTGGGTCTTCAGGTGCTTTTGAAAGTTTCAACAGTAGGTGAGAGTCAGAAATGATGGAGTAAAGAGTTCCAGAGAAGGAGGATTTATGCGATTGTGGGAAGAGGAGAGGAGACGGGAGTAGAGAAGGAGATCTTGTGAGGATCGGAGGTTGTGTGCTGGTATGTACCGGGAGACTAGGTCACAGATATATGGAGCAGACAGGTTGTGGATGGCTTTGCATGTCATGGTTATGGTTTTGAACTGAAGTCTCTGGCCAATGGTGAGTCAGTGAAGGGATCATAAATTGCAATCTTATAGATTGCTGGAACCAGTCTCCAGTAAAAAAGCATCCATAGTGTCCAGGAACCTTCCCACACACTTTTCTTAGCCAGGGCTGCTTCTCGGCAGGGTTTTACGGGCTCACCAGAGAATCCTCGGGTGGACCCTGGTTTCTCCATCAGGAGAGTTCATGATAGCGCCAACTTTGCAGCTGCTATGGGGTTGTAGAGCTGGTGAGAAAGGTGGGCCCTCAGAAACAAATCCTATGGTGGACCCAATGTTTTTCAGTCTGACACTGCTTCTCGGTGAGAGTTGTATTTCACCACAGTCATATTCTTTAGCTCGGTGAAAGGACTGGCATAAAGAGAAAACGTATCTACTCCGGCTGTCATTTCTCTGCCACCAGGTTCTGCCCATTGTCTCACACAACCATGCCTGGCTGTATGTTCATCGGTGAGAGCCACAGATCAAGCTGCTGTGTCACAGCTTTCAACAACTCTGCAGCGGCGGGCGGTTTGTCACCTAAGCATTAAGCATATTATCTTCAGCACAGCCTGTTGCTGCTTGGCCAAGGCAGTGCTGCAGTGCTTTCAGCTTGTGACAGATGTGGTCATTTCGGAGATGGAACCGAACAGTAGTAGTAGGTGCAGGAGCTGAACAATGTGATTACATTGAGGCTACATTGGCGAGTCTGGTTTTTATACTAAAGAAAGATCCTAATGTGTTTTTATTTTTTTATTTATTTATTTTCTTATGTCTCTTCAAATGTGTATTTGAGTGCATCCTAATTTTTGTCAGCCCTTGAAATTGTTGCATATGGAATAACAGTATATGAGACACACTCCTTAATAATGGGAAGGACAATTCAAATAGATTCTTTTTTCTAGAATATTAACTGTCTTATCAAAAATTCTTTTACGGGTGAGGTATCGCAGTATGGATAGCGTATTACATCAATCCAGCCAAGTATTATTGCCTTATACTGCGCGTTGCTGGTGCTGCCAAAAAAAAATTAAAATCTATTCTATTCCTTATCGATAACGCTGCTAGATGCATTTACAATAGGAACAGGTGCAGCTGCCAGGTGGCATCATCACCAGCTACAGATGAGTGGTCGCATAAATGTCTTCCACAGTCCATAACTTTTTATTTTTTTTGTTTATTTGGCCTTATATACATGTCATTACCCTAGAATGAATGTTTCTTAACATTTTGTCCATTTTAGCTTCTTTTTTTTGTCAGTCCGCAAAAATGGCATAATACTGACAACATTGTTCACAGATATGCTATTTGTCAGCTGCCAACTGAGAATAGGTTTGAACCCACAACTGCAATACTCTAAATGGAGTGTAATATTTGAAACGCTCACAATAATTGCTGGATTATTAGGGCAGTCATATGGGATAACAACGTCTGATGGCCACGGTTTCAGGCAGTCACCTAATAGTATGGTAATCGTCAGCGACCAAGTATCAATTGGTTCAACAAAACACAGGTGGCTGACTTTAAAAGGAGAGGAATATTTGGCACGCTTCACAAAATTTCTGTATTATTACGGCAGTCATATGGATCACGTGCATCTGATCATTGAAAAAAGTTCCTCGCCTTGCACAATACAATAATATGAATAAAACTAAAATAATCTGGCTGTATTCTGCAAACAACCAAATGGAGCTGTAAAATGGTGTACACTGACACACTGCTACAATCTATAAATAGAGGACAATATTTTCCACGTTCACTACAAATGGCTGGATTTGAACTGCCGTTATATGTGATACGTCTGACAGAGAACCTCGTTTCTACATAGCAGGCCTGTAGTTTACTAATACTATTCTTCAGAGTCCTTGTGTGAATAGCTTGACTGACACACTGCAACTAAATGGAAGGCAGAAATGGCTGATTTTGGAACACTGCTATATGTGATACGTCTGACAGAGAACCATGGTTTTAAATAGCAGGCTTGTAATTTACTAATATTATTCTTCACACAGACCTAGTGTGAATAGCTTGACCGACACACTGCAATGAAATGGAAGGCAGAAATGGCTGATTTTGGAACACTGTTATATGTGATAAGTCTGACAGAGAACCACGGTTTTAAATAGCAGGCCTGTAATTTACTAATATTATTCTACACAGAGACCAAGTGTGAATAGTTTGACCAACAAACTGCGACGAAATGGAAGGCAGAAATGGCAGATTTTGGAACACTGTTATATGTGATATGTCTGACAGAGAAACACGGTTTTAAATAGCACGTCTGAAATTTACTAATATTATTCTACACAGAGACCTTGTGTGAATAGCTTGACTGACACGCTGCAACAGAATGGAAAAGGAGGAACATCCTTTCCAGGGTAATGACTTGTAAATAAGGCAAAATAAATATACAAAAACAAAAATGCTCCTCCACACCTTGGGCTATGTTCACACCTAGCATTTTTGATACATTTTTGCACTTTTGCATTGCTTTCAATGGTGAAAAATGCATTCACTGGGAAATGTCATTTCAACATTTTAGTACCTTATCTGGCCATGTGGTGTGTGAAACATGATCAGACACATCCGGTTTCATTTCTGAAGGAGGGACTCTGAAAGTCGCGCAAACTAATTTTATAGGGCCATCAGGCGGCCCTTACTATTCTTAAAGGGCCAGCAGTCGGCACTCACTATTGTTAGAGGGCAATCAGCAGGCTTTGCTTTGTTGTTCCCATTATTAAAGAGTGGGTCTCCTATACTGCTATTGCATATGTAGTGACTGCAAGGGCTGCCAAAAATTTAGATGCACCCCAACACCCCTTTGAAGAGACATAGAGAAGTGTCTCAGTAAAAAAAATGTTCCCATTATAAAGGAGTGGGTCTCCTATAGTGGTAATGCCCATGCAGTGACTTTAAGGGCTGCCAAAATTTGGGAAAAACCCCACTAAAAACTTAAAGACACATAGAGGTTGGCCTCAGTAACGAGTAGAGATGAGCGTTGTTCGACTCAAACTGTTCGCCAATCTCAAATTCGAGCTGTTTTGGGCGGTGTTCGAGCCGTTCGGCGAACACGAACGACTTGAAAAAAATTCGGCTGTTCGAGGTTATGTTCGATAACTGTTTGTGCACCAAAATCATAACTGGATTTTTTCTCAGTAATGATGAAAATTAATGTAAATACGCAGTTTCAGTGTACAGCGGGGCGGGGGGAAGGGGCAGGGGATGGATCTCTGCAGGAATAATGAAGATCTCCATTTTTTTTCTCTTTCCCGCATTTACAGTGGGGAGGTCCAATCTGTCAGCCTATCAGCAGCGCACACACTGAGCGAAGTGCTTTTTTTCACACAAGCAAGGGCATGTGTCATTGACAGTGTATGTCACATGTCCTTGCCCTATAAGACCCAGCCATTTTCCCCGTCGCCACCATATTGTCACTGCTGCAGCTGCGTGTTAGATGGCACTGCTGTTGCTCAGAGAGCTATACCTTGTTAATTTCAAGCCAATTTTCGCACAAATCTGCAGATAGCTTGGGAGTAGGGAATAGTTGTGATTGCAGTCCTTTTAAGGACTAGGTTACAGCATTTCCTACGACTTTTATCAAGCAGGTCTGTGCTCTTAAATAGATAGGTTGTGGGAGTAAAGACTAATTGTAATTGCAGTCCTTTTCAGGACTAAGTAACATCGTTCCTATCAGTTTTTGCCAGGCAGGTCTGTGCCAGTGCTGTGCAAGTTTTTTTCACAGCATTTGGCTAAATCTAGCAAAGCTAATCCTTTTTGGCCTATTGCAGAGTGGGTTAGTCAGTGGAGTAGCCTATCAGTGTTGCAAGCTACACCACTGACCTAGTGAAGTAAAACCTTTTGGGCATAGCATCATTCTATTAGTCCACCTATACTGACCTCCATCACGTTGCAAATCGAATATAATTTTTTTCTGCATCTAGCTCTGAAAAAATATTTGGGCTTCTAGCAGTGTGTGGGACTTGTTCTATTAGTCTATCTATACTGACCTCCATCAGGTTGCAAACTGAATATAATTTTTTTATGCATCTAGCTCTGAAAAAATATTTGGCCTTCTAGCAGTGTGTGGGACTTGTTCTATTAGACCATCTATACTGACCTCCATCAGGTTGCAAATTGAATATAATTTTTTTCTGCATCTAGCTCTGAAAAAATATTTGGCCTTCTAGCAGTGTGTGGGACTTGTTCTATTAGTCCATCTATACTGACCTCCAGCAGGTTGCAAATTGAATATAATTTTTTTCTGCATCTAGCTCTGAAAAAATATTTGGGCTTCTAGCAGTGTGTGGGACTTGTTCTATTAGTCCATCTATACTGACCTCCATCAGGTTGCAAACTGAATATAATTTTTTTCTGCATCTAGCTCTGAAAAAATATTTGGCCTTCTAGCAGTGTGTGGGACTTGTTCTTTTAGTCCATCTATACTGACCTCCATCAGGTTGCAAATTGAATATAATTTTTTTCTGCATCTAGCTCTGAAAAAATATTTGGCCTTCTAGCAGTGTGTGGGACTTGTTCTATTAGTCCATCTATACTGACCTCCATCAGGTTGCAAACTGAATATAATTTTTTTCTGCATCTACCTATGAAAAAATATTTGGGCTTCTAGCTGTGTGTGGGACTTGTTCTATTAGTCCATCTATACTGACCTACATCAGGTTGCAAATTGAATATAATATTTTTCTGCATCTAGCTCTGAAAAAATATTTGGCCTTCTAGCAGTGTGTGGGACTTGTTCTATTAGTCCATCTATACTGACCTCCATCAGGTTGCAAACTGAATATAATTTTTTTCTGCATTTACCTCTGAAAAAATATTTAGGCTTCTAGCAGTGTGTGGGACTTGTTCTTTTAGTCCATCTATACTGACCTCCATCAGGTTGCAAATTGAATATAATATTTTTCTGCATCTAGCTCTGAAAAAATATTTGGCCTTCTAGCAGTGTGTAGGACTTGTTCTATTAGTCCATCTATACTGACCTCCATCAGGTTGCAAACTGAATATAATTTTTTTCTGCATCTAGCTCTGAAAAAATATTTGGCCTTCTAGCAGTGTGTGGGACTTGTTCTATTAGTCCATCTATACTGACCTCCATCAGGTTGGAAATTGAATATAATTTTTTTCTGCATCTAGCTCTGAAAAAATATTTGGCCTTCTAGCAGTGTGTGAGACTTGTTCTATTAGTCCACCTATACTAACCTCCATCAGGTTGCAAATTGAATATAATTTTTTTCTGCATCTAGCTCTGAAAAAATATTTGGGCTTCTAGCAGTGTGTGGGACTTGTTCTATTAGTCCATCTATACTGACTTCCATCAGGTTGCAAATTGAATATAATTTTTTTCTGCATCTAGCTCTGAAAAAATATTTGGCCTTCTAGCAGTGTGTGGGACTTGTTCTATTAGTCCATCTTTACTGACCTCCATCAGGTTGCAAACTGAATATAATTTTTTTCTGCATCTAACCCAGACAATAGTTTTGGCCTAATACCACAGTTTGGCCACTCAGCTCTGCTCGGTTCCCTTCCATTGTTTTTTTGTGCAAACAACTCCAGAGTTGTGAATTAGATAACCACCAAAATGAGTGGAAAAAGGCCTGCTGCTGGTGGAAAGGGGAATAGGCGTGTTCGGAAGGGGAAAAAGGTTGTGTCCGTGTAGTAGGTGTTAAAGCAACAGTAACATCTGCAGAAGAAAGACCATCTTCCAGCAAAACTAAAATGTCTACTTCTTTTAGCGGACAATGTGATAAGATCCCTTTCTTACGGCCACGCCAATTGCTACAAATTCCAGATGAGGCACAAAAACAGCAGGTGCTTAAACGGATATCAAGTGCTCCTTTAAGTGGGCTCTCCTCCACATCAACTTCAACATCACAAATACTCCAGTCCTCAGAGGTGTCACCCCAATCCCACTTGCTTCCTCACAGCTCCCAAATCTCCAGCTGCCCGTCTGAGTATGAGTTAGAACAGATGGTTGAGTCTGCAGAGCTGTTTACTCATACTATAGCCTGGGAATCAGAGGTCGGCTCCAGCGCTTCTGTGAATCCAGACGAGGAAATGATCTGCACTGATGCCCAGAATCATTATGAGTCGGATCCAGGACCAGACGCAGAAGGTTCTGACCATAATGTAGACCCTCATTCCCAAACTGTAACTCCTGTTGGTGGAGACAATGAGGAAGACGATGATGAGACTCAAATACCTGATTGGAGCGACAACTTTAGTTTTTTGTCAGGGCAGGAACAGGTTGGCTCTGAGGACGATGGGTGTGATAACACACAGGGTGATGATGATGAGGTTGGAGATCCCACTTACTGTCAACCCACAGTCAGCCAAGAGATGAGGTCAGCAGAGGAGGTGGAGGAGGATGCTAGTGATGACGAGGTCAGGTTGCGCCTTCCTGGACAGAGACGTAGTACTGGAAGCACGTCAACAACTGCATCCTCAAACACAACTCTGCCTCTGACCACAAGTCGTAGTGGCTCTTCAGGTCGCATGGGTGCTAAGCCTTGCATAGCCTGGGCATTTATTCAGATCGATAAAGATGACCCAACTCGTGTTATCTGTGACATTTGTCAGCAAAAGCTAAGTAGAGGCCAAAAAATACATAGTTTGAGTACTTCATGCATGAACCGGCACATGGACATGAAGCATAAGTTGCATTGGGAAGCTCACTGTGCTACAATGCGGCCTAGCCGGCCGGGCCAACCACCGTCTGCCATATCTTGTGCATCCGCGGCCTCTTCATCCTCTGTGACTGGGGGGACAGCAGTCACACCTGTTTTGGGACGCAGACATGCCACCTCTTTACCGCAACAGCCAGCGTGATTGGCAGGTCATCATTTTCTGTGGAGGTGGTAACACCAGCTGGTGTTCAGCGCTGTCCGACATTGATAGCACCACCTTTGGATCAAGGCAACCTAACATGTCCGCCTGCATCTTCCTCACAGACCGGCAGTTTGTCGGGGACACCCTTCTCAACCCCGTCTAAGCACAAAAGCCAGCCCTCGGTCCCTCAGATGTGGACAAGTAAAAGACCATTTCCTCCTAGCCATGAGAAAGCTAAGGGGTTGAATTTCACCATCTGCAAGCTCTTGGCTACAGAAATGCTGCCTTTCCGCCTGGTGGACACAGAGGATTTTCGAGACATTATGTCCGTCGCAGTGCCCCAGTACCAGATGCCCAGTCGGCACTATTTCTCAAAGAAAGGTGTGCCTGCGCTCCACCAGCATGTCGCACACAACATCACCGCTTCTTTGAGAAACTCTGTGTGTGACAGGGTGCATTTCACCACAGACACTTGGACGAGTAGGCATGGACAGGGGCGTTACATGTCCCTGACTGGGCACTGGGTAACTATGGTGACAGCAGGACAAGGGGCTGCTGTCCAAGTCTTGCCGTCCCCACGAGTTGTGCGTCAATCCTCTTTATCTCAAAGTTCCTCCACTGCTTCTGCCTCCTCAACCTCCTCTCGGTCCTCCACCTGCACCCAAAGCCTGTCTCGTCATGCCACAAGCTTTCTAACTGCGCAGAAGGGATCCTGCACACCTCCTTACTATGCTGGCAGTAGAGCTCAACGTCATCAGGCGGTTTTTACTTTGAAATGTCTGGGAAATGTGAGTCACACAGCTGAGCAGTTGTGCTCAGCTCTGGAGAACCAATTTCATGAATGGTTGTCTCCGCTGGACCTGATACCAGGGAAGGCCGTGTGCGACAATGCTGCAAACCTGGGTGCTGCCCTTCGCCGGGGCAATGTCACACACGTGCCTTGTATGGCTCAAGTGTTGAACCTGGTTGTCCAGCAATTTTTAGCCCACTATCCCGGACTAGAGGGCCTTCTGCAGAGGGCATGGTCGCTGTGTGCTCAATTCCGCCGTTCGCATCCCGCAGCTCAGCGACTTAAATCTCTACAGAAGTCGTTGGGCCTGCCACTTCACCGGCTAAAATGCGATGTGCCTACCCGGTGGAATTCAACTCTGCACATGTTGCAGCGACAAGCCCTGGTGCAATACATTCTGACGTATAGCCTGGGCCAACAGGATCCAGAGGTGGGGCAAATCACGCTTGAGGAGTGGTCTCAGATCAGGGACCTATGCACCTTTCTGCACAGTTTTGAAATAGCGACGAAGATGTTTAGTGCTGACGATGCCATTATCAGCATGACTATTCCGGTGATTTACATGCTGGAGCACATGGTAAACAGAATTCAGAGTCAGGTGGTGGCACAAGAGGAGGTGGAGGAAGTAGAGGAGGAGGAGTTGTATGCGGAAGGGCTAACATCTGCAACGTCCAGACGGTCGGCAGCACCAATGCGGCAGGCATGTGAGGGTGAGGGAGATGGTTTTACCAGGGCGCATGGTAGCAGCCAAACTAGTGAGGAAGGTGCAGGAGCCCAGGAAGAAGTGGAGGACGAACTGATGGAAGACTCATCAGATGAGGGAGACCTTGATCACATTTCTGTTGTGCGAGGTTGGGGGGAGAGGACAGAGGAAGGAAGCATGATTGTTACCTCGCCACCAACACAACAGGGACTTGGTGCTCCTGGATGCGCAAGACACATGAGTGCCTTCTTGCTGCACTACCTGCAAAATGACCCTCGAATTGGGAGAATTTTAAATAATCCTGACTACTGGGTTGCCACACTGTTAGATCCCCGGTACAAAAGTAAATTCGCAGAAATAATTCCTGCCATAGAAAGGGATGCACGCATGCAGGAGTATCAGCAGAGACTGTTGCAGAATCTTACATGTGCTTTTCCACAAAACACCAGTGGTGCATGTAGTGAATCTCACAGTTCCAACTTGCCAACCGTGGGACCGTCGAGTGTTCAGCACTCAAACCATAACAGAAACACAGTATCTACTGGTAACATCAATTTTGCGGAATCATTTCATCACTTTTTTAGCTCATCCTTTGCAAGGCCACAGGAGACAAGAAGTCTGACACATAGTCAACTCCTAGAGACGATGGTACAGGAGTATCTCCAAGTAATCATTGAAGCCATGACTGTGTCACTGGACCCTTGCTCTTTTTGGGCTTCCAATCTGGATAAATGGCCGGAGCTCGCCACTTACGCCATGGAGATCTTGTCATGCCCCGCAGCCAGCGCTCTGTCTGAACGTGTGTTCAGCGCTGCTGGTGGTGTGCTGACAATAAGCGCACGCGGCTCTCCACTGATAATGTAGACAGACTCACGTTCATAAAGATGAACAAATCATGGATCCGAAACGACTTTTTTACCCCTGTGTCATCCTGGGGAGAGTAAAAGCTTGATGATTGGTTAAAATCACCTCACCAACCGTTTAAAGCTTTCAAATTACTAATCATGTTTATCTGTATCTTGGCTGGAAAATAATTTGTTCTTTGTAGCAGTGTGCAGTACTGATTCTATTAGGCCATCTATACTAAGCTCCACCAGATTTAAAATTACTAATCATGTTTATCTGTATCTTGGCTGGAATATAATTTGGGCTTTGTAGCAGTGTGCAGTACTGATTCTATTAGGCTATCTATACTAAGCTCCACCAGATTTAAAATTAATAATAATTTTTAGCTGCATCTAGCCCGGAAAATAATTTTGGGGCTCCGAGATGCGCAAGACACATAAGTGTCTTCTTGCTGCACTACCTGCAACATGACCCTCAGATTGTCAGAATTCGAAGTAATCCTGACTACTGGGTTGCCACACTCTTAGATCCCCCACACTCTTCGATCAACCTTTTCATTTTAATAAAGACCAAAAAAATGGTCATTTTTGAAATTATAAGCATTAGTTATTAGAAACTGAAATCAAACAGTTTTCAACTCAAAACTTTATTCTGGGTGATGTTACATTTGCACATAGGACCCCTTGTTCGAAAGGAGCTTCTGAACTCTCTCGTCCATTGAATTTGTCAGGTTTTGGATGGTTTCTGCTTCAATTGTTTTGCATGAGGACAGAATACCCTCCCAGAGCTGTTGCTTAGATGTGAACTGCCTCCCGCCATCATAGACACTCCTTTTGATGATGCTCCAGAGGTTCTGAATGGGGTAGAGGTCAGGGGAGCATGGGGGTCACACCATAAGTTTGTCCCCTTTTATGTACATATCAGCCAGAGATGCAGATGTGTTATGTGCAGCATGAGACGGTGCATTATTATGCATGAAAATGATCTTGCTGTGGAATACACGGTTCTTCTTTTTGAACCATGGCAGGAAGTGCTGTTTGAGAAACTCCACATACATTATGGAGTTCATCTTTACCCCTTCAGGGATCCTAAAGGGGCTGACAATCTCTCTCCCCATGATTCCAGCCCAAAACATTACTCCACCTCCTCCTTGTTGGCGCTGTAGCCGTGTTTGCGTGGGGTGTCCATCAACCAGCCATCCTCCACTCCATCCATCTGGACCATCGAGCGTTGCACGGCACTCATCCGTGATCAAAACAGTTTTGAAATCAGTCTTCATGTAATGTTTGGCCCACTGGAGCCGTTTCTGCTTGTGTGCAGTGGACAGAGGAGGTCGACAGGATGGCATACGCACAGCTGCAAACCTCTGAAGGACCCTGCATCATGTTTTTCGGGGGACGTTGGAGGCACCAGCAGCTTCAAAAACTTGTCTGCTGCTATGACAAGGCTTTTTTGCCGCTGCTCTTTTAACCTGACGTAATTGCCTGTAGGAAAGAGTCCTCAACTTGCCCTTAACAGCACGCACACGTGTGTACTGTGAATCAGCTACATACTTCTTGATTGCCAAGACACTTCATCCTGATCATCGCACAATGTTAATTGTTGTCATGCCTTGACCTAAACACTCCACAATTTGTTGCTTCTCAGCAGCTGACTCATCCTTTTTGACAGAAAATGTAGGCTGCTTAATAATGTGGGACAGCCTTCTTAAGTAGTCTTGCCGTTCATTGGACACACCTGCCAAACTAATTAGCACAGGTGTCTGCAATTGCTTACAGTGATATAAAGAGCCCTGACACACATCACCATCAATGAGTTTAACTGACAAACAAACAAATTCTTCCCTTATCACTCCTAAACACTTTTTGCATAATAATTTGGAACGCAGTGTACATGTGCTTTTCCACAAAACACCAGTGGTTCACGTAGTGAATCTTACAGTTCTAACTTGCCTACCGTGGTCTGTATGGAGTTGTTCAATAAAGGGCCCAAAATTAAGATGACATAGACGGGAGAGGTCTCTATGAATAGGAATTCCTAAGAATTTGATACCCTGTGAGGGCCAGGCAAAGGGAAAGTTGGACTGGATGGAATCCTGTATGGATTTGGGGAGGGAGACATCGAGGGCCTCAGACTTCGCTGTATTGATTTTAAAATTTGACCATGTAACAAAGTGATCTATTTCAGCCATAACAGCCTGCTGATGGATATATGTGATTGACATCATCAGCAAATGCAGAGCACTTGTACTCGGTGCCTCCCACTTCAATCCACCTAATATTGGGGTTATGGCGAATTGATGAGAGCAGGTGCTCCGTCACTAGGATGTATAAGAGAGGGGACAGAGGACATCCCTGCCTTGTCCCATTGGTGATTATGAAAGGTGATGAAAATGTTCTGACGCGCCCCCTGGGCCTTGGGACATCCGGAGCCGGACGCTTTTTGGTGGATGCTGGTGGTTGTAGTCTCCATGGCGGCGACCCGGTTCCGTGGCTCAGGGCGGTCAAACCAGTGGCGGAACTATTTATGTGGTTTTGATGTTTAAATGTCCGACTACGCCACCCGTTGATTGCGGTCAGAGTGAACCGCCGCTGCAGGGCAGACCGCTGAGGCTGGTGTTGTGGGTGCAGCAGAGCGTAGCATAACTCCCCACGGGAGGAGTATAGCCTCAGGGCAGTGTATGCGGAGGATGGGGGTGATGGTTCAGGGCAGTAGCAGTAATGACACGGAGTCAGTGATGCAGTCCAGGGCCTTTACTCACAGTTCTTATTATCCAGACCACTTCTGCAGGTAACGGCTGCCCACGTCGCACTGTGCTCACCAGGTGAGGGGCTCAGACAACTCCCAGATAACTTTGGAGCGCTTCACAGGACCCCCTTTGTGTGTTCTTTGTCTGGCCTTTATTACCAACCCTTCTGTCCGGCTGCCTCGGGCCTCCTCTTGGTAAACTTGGCGCTCCTCTTCCTTCCTTCTCCCTCTTCCAGGCCTGGGCCTCTGTTACTAGGCCCGCCTCTGGAACAGAGCTCACGCAGAGCCCCTGCTCCCTGTCACTTCGGCTCAGACTTCTCTGCACTGAACTTAGATGGTGCCCACCTTTTATACTCCCTTCTCAATGCACCAAGGAACTGCTTCCTCCCTGCTCCTGTACTATAGGGTTCCCCTTCCTCAGTGTTCCCTCCCCCCACTCCAGCCAGGGACAGGGACTGTCGTGCCCATCTCAAGGGCATATTGGTCGCCCTCCCCCACGGCAATGTGGTGTAATGCATGCAGGTGTCGGGGTCCTGATCCACACTCCATCCTTACCTGAGACTGAGATATCACACCTCTGGGTGAGGTGCAATACCTCTGCAGCAACCGAGCCCTCGGGGTGTTCCAGTTCCATTTATCTTCAGCCTAGGTGACGCATTGCGATACAGGGCCGTGATTTTGGCTATAAAAGGGTCCCCTAGACCCCTACCCCAAGCTTTTTAAGAGAATAATATATGGCGTGCCAGGAGACTCTATGGAATGCTTTCTCAGCATCCAACGAGAGTATCTAATTACAAATATTTAACTGCATCTAGCCCATGAAATACTTTGTGCCTAGTAGCAGTGTCTGCTAGTCAGCGGATTATCCCGGCTGTTAAGCAAGCTTCACCACCTGTAGTTTGGACACTTAATTTTTTCAAAGGAAATGCTTAGGGACCACGGGATACTCAGTGAAGAGCATCAGGAGGCACCCCAAGGCATAGGGGCTGGGACTGGCGGTAGGACGCCTTGCGGTGGACAGCCAAGCTCGATCCTTATAAAAGCTTTTTAAATGCAGCAGCTTTAGTGGACGCTACTGGAGCTGGAATTACGCGGCTGCTCTCATGAGACTTGCCCTTCAATAGATCCTTGTAAAAGGATTTAAATCATAGAATCATAGAATGGTAGAGTTGGAAGGGACCTCCTGGGTCATCTGGTCCAACCCCCTGCTCAAAGCAGGATTCACTAGATCATCTCAGACAGATGTCTGTCCAGCCTCTGTTTGAAGACGTCCATTGAAAGGGAACTCACCACCTCTCGTGGCAGCCTGTTCCACTCATTAATCACCCTAACTGTCAAAAAGTTTTTTCTAATATCTAATCTGTGTCTCCTCCCATTTAGTTTCATCCCATTGCTTCTAGTCTTTCCTTGTGCAAATGAGAATAATGATGATCCTTCTACAATGTGACAGCCCTTGACATATTTGTAGACAGCTATTAAGTCTCCTCTCAGTCTTCTTTTTTGCAAGCTAAACATTCCCAAATCCTGCAACCGTTCCTCATAGGACATGGTTTGCAGACCAGTCACCATTCTGGTCGCTCTTCTCTGAACTTGCTCCAGTTTGTCTATGTCTTTTTTAAAATGTGGTGCCCAAAACTGTACACAGTATTCCAGATGAGGTCTGACCAAAGAGGAGTAAAGACCGATAATGACTTCACGTGATCTAGACTGTATGCTTCTGTTAATACATCCCAGAATTGTATTTGCCTTTTTTGCTGCTGCATCACACTGTTGACTCATGTTCAGTCTATGATCTATTAGTATACCTAAGTCTTTTTCACATGTACTGTTGCTTAGCTCTATTCCTCCCATTCTGTATATGCTTTTTTCATTTTTATTGCCCAGATGTAGTACTTTGCATTTTTCCCTGTTAAAAAACATTCTGTTGGTTGCTGCCCACTGCTCCAGTTTATTTAGGTCTTTTTGAATCCTCTCTCTCTCTTCTCTAGTATTAGCTATCCCTCCTAGCTTTGTGTCATCAGCAAATTTAATCAGTTTACCCTCAATTCCTTCATCTAAATCATTGATAAAGATGTTGAACAATACAGGTCCCAGGACAGAGCCCTGTGGTACCCCACTTGAGACATTCATCCAGCTGGATGTGAAGCCATTTACAACCACCCTTTGAGTCAGATCACTAAGCCAGTTATTAATCCACCTAACAGTTGCCTGGTCCATTGCATACTTGGTCATTTTTTCAATAAGGATGGTGTGAGATACTTTGTCAAATGCTTTGCTGAAGTCAAGATATACTATATCTACAGCATTTCCCTGATCCACCCAGTCAGTGATTCTGTCATAGAAGGAAATTAAGTTAGTCTGACATGACTTGTTAGTTACAAACCCATGCTGACTCTGGTTAATCACTTCATTCTTATCCATGTACTTACATACATGTTGTTTAATAATTTGTTCAAAGATCTTTCCTGGTATAGAAGTCAGACTCACCGGCCTATAGTTCCCTGGGTCCACCTTCTTCCCCTTTTTGAAGATAGGAACAACATTTGCTCTTCTCCAGTCTTCTGGGACTTCTCCTGTTCTCCAAGAATTTTCAAAGATTATGGAGAGTGGTTCTAAAATTTCTTCTACGATCTCCTTCAGTACTCTGGGGTGTAATTCATCTGGACCTGGAGACTTGAACTCATTTATGTTAGCTAAATATTCCCTCACAATCTTTCTGTTTACAGATAACTTGGATTCCTCTATTCCTTTAAAAGGACAGTGAAGATCAGTTGATGTTACATTTTCTTTCTGAGAGAAAACAGATGCAAAATAGGAATTAAAAAGTTCGGCCTTCTCAACATCCTCTCTTACCATTACTCCATTTTCATCCTGTAAAAATCCTATAGCATCTTTGACTTTTCTTTTACTTTTGACATACCCCCAAAATCCTTTTTTATTGCTTTTGACATCTCTTGCAAGCCTTAATTCATTGTCAGCTTTAGCTAACCTGATACGTGCCCTGCAGGATCTGCAGACTGCATTATAATCTTCTTTAGATATGCCTCCCTCTTTCCATTTAATAAACATTTCTTTCTTTCTTTTTAGCATGTGTTTAAGTTCTGTGTTCATCCATCCTGGTTTCCTTAAATGCTTCCCATTCTTCCTACTTTTCGGGATTGTTAACGATTGTGCTTTGAGAATCTCATTTTTAAAAATTTCCCATCCTTCCTGGACATTTTTGTCCTTAAGGACATCCAGCCATTGGATCCCTCCTATTCTCTTTCTGAGTCTCTTAAAATCTGCCTTTCTAAAATCTAACCTTGAAGTTTGAGTCTTCACATGTCTTCCTCCTCTAGTTATCCAAAATTCTATAATAGCATGATCGCTGCCTCCTAGGGTCCCAGCCACCTTTATCTCCTCAACCATTTCCTCCCTGTTTATAAGGATTAGATCCAAAGTAGCAGATCCCCTTGTTTTCTCCCCTACCTTTTGGAAGATAAAGTTGTCAGCAAGAGAGGATAAGAATTTGCTTGACCTGTTAGTTTTACTTGAGAGAGATTCCCAACAAATGTCTGGATAGTTGAAATCTCCCATGACCACTACGTCATATTTTTTGGAGAACTTGGTCATTTGATACATAAAGAGTTCATCCATATCTTCAGCTTGCCCAGGTGGCCTGTAGTAAATGCCTACAATGGTGTCCTTTCCGTTGTTCTCTCCTTGTATTCTTACCCAAACAGTTTCCACAGAACTCCCAGTCTCTGAAGCTTCAATCTCCGTGCAGATATACGCTTTTCTAACATACAATGCAACACCTCCTCCTCGTTTATCAAGTCTGTTTCTTGCAAATAAGTTGTATCCTTTTAGCCTTTTATTCCAATCATGTGTATCGTCCCACCAAGTTTCAGTGATTCCAATGACATCATATTCCTTTTCCTGCATTAGTAGTTCCAATTCTCCTTGTTTGTTGCCCATGCTTTGTGCATTTGTATAAAAACATTTTAGTTTGTGATTGGTTTCTCTTCCTCCCATATTTTTATTATTTAAATTGTTTTGTCTTTGTTCTTCCTTTCCACTTCCAGTAGCAGAGATCTCAATAGTATTTGTCAGCTGTATGGCTTTTTCTGGCCTTTTGCTTCCCTTCCCACATTGTTCTAGTTTAAAGCTCTTCTGATGAGTGTAGCAAGGCGACTTCCAAATACATGTTTTCCAGTCTTCGTAAGGTGCACCCCATCTCTAGCAAGTAGTCCATCGTATAGGTAATTCATTCCGTGATCCAGAAATCCAAATCCTTGTTGACGGCACCATCGACGTAGCCAGTTGTTCACCTGTAGAATCTTATTCCACCTCATTGTTCCATGGCCATCCACTGGGAGGATGGATGAGAAGACCACCTGCGCTCCCAATTCTTTCACTTTCTTGCCTAAGTCTTCAAAGTCACTGCAGATGGTTTCCAGGTCCTTTCTTGCGGTGTCATTTGTCCCCACATGTATTAGCAGGAATGGGTAGTGATCTGTAGGTCTGAAGAGTCTTGATATCCTGTCAGACACATCTTTAATTTTTGCTCCTGGAAGACAGCACATTTCTCTTGAGGTTATGTCTGGTCTGCAGATAGCGGCCTCTGTTCCTCTTAACAGGGAATCCCCCATGACCACCACTCTCCGTTTTTTCTTCACAACATTCTTCTTTCTCCATCCAGGAGGATTCTGAGGGCTTACAAGGTTATTCATTGCTGGCAAAGTCTTATTTTGCTGTATTTCTTCATGGTTCTCCTGCGTGAGAGCCTGGTACTGGTTCCTGAGTAGAGATGAGCGTTGTTCTACTCGAACTGTTCGCCAATCTCAAATTCGAGCTGTTTTGGGCGGTGTTCGAGCCGTTCGGCGAACACGAACAATTTGATAAAAATTCGGCTGTTCGAGGTTATGTTCGATAACTGTTCGTGCACCAAAATCATAACTGGATTTTTTCTCAGTAATGATGAAAATTAATGTTAATACGCAGTTTGAGTGTACAGCGGGGTGGGGGGAGGGGCAGGGGATGGATCTCTGCAGGAACAATGAAGATCTCCATTTTTTTTTCTCTTTCCCGCATTTGCAGTGGGGAAGTGCAATCTGTCAGCCTATCAGCAGCGCACACACGGAGCGAAGTGCTTTTTTTCACACAAGCAAGGGCATGTGTCATTGGCAGTGTATGTCACATGTCCTTGCCCTATAAGACCAAGCCATTTTCCCCATCGCCACCATTTTCTCACTGCTGCAGCTGCGTGTTAGACGGCACCGCTGTTGCTGTGTGCGCTATACCTTGTTAATTTCAAGCCAATTTTCGCACAAATATACAGATAGCTTGGGAGTAGGGAATAGTTGTGATTGCAGTCCTTTTAAGGACTAGGTTACAGCATTTCCTACGACTTTTATCAGGGAGGTCTGTGCTCTTAAATAGATAGGTTGTGGGAGTAAAGACTAATTGTAATTGGAGTCCTTTTCAGGACTAGGTTACATCAGTTCCTGTCAGTTTTTGCCAGGCAGGTCTGTGCCAGTGCTGTGCAAGTTTTTTTCACAGCATTTGGCTGAATCTAGCAAAGCTAATCCTTTTTGGCCTATTGCAGAGTGTGTTAGTCAGTGGAGTAGCCTATCTGTGCTGCAAGATATACCACCTGTGTATAGAATACCAATTTTTTTACTGCACCTAGTGAAGTAAAATCTTTTGGGCATAGCATCATTCTATTAGTCCATCTATACTGACCTCCATCAGGTTGCAAATTAAAACTAATTTTTATCTGCATCTACAGTACCTCTGAAAAAATATTTGGGCTTCTAGCTGTGTGTGGGACTTGTTGTATTAGTCCATCTATACTGACCTCCATCAGGTTGCAAACTGAATATATTTTTTTCTGCATCTACCTCTGAAAAAATATTTGGGCTTCTAGCTGTGTGTGGGTCTTGTTCTATTAATCCATCTATACTGACCTCCATCAGGTTGCAAACTGAATATAATTTTTTTCTGCATCTAGCTCTGAAAAAATATTTGGCCTTCTAGCAGTGTGTCGGACTTTCTCTATTAGTCCATCTATACTGACCTCCATCAGGTTGCAAATTAAAAATAATTTGTATCTGCATCTACAGTACCTCTGAAAAAATATTTGGGCTTCTAGCTGTGTGTGGGACTTGTTGTATTAGTCCATCTATACTGACCTCCATCAGGTTGCAAATTAAAAATAATTTGTATCTGCATCTACAGTACCTCTGAAAAAATATTTGGGCTTCTAGCTGTGTGTGGGACTTGTTGTATTAGTCCATCTGTAGCGCTGGCGTCCCTGCCCTCTGCTAGGCAGGGACGCTGCTCCCCTCACCGCTCTGCTCCGTGCCCGGCGTCCTCTCCCCGCTCTGCTGTCAGCGCGCGCTCCTTCCCGGCGTCCTCCTCCCGCTCTGCTCTCAGCGCGCGCTCCTTCCCGGCCCCCGTGCTTAGGGCGCGCGCGCGCGCGCTCCCCTCCTCTTAAAGGGGCCGCGCGCGCCGTCCTAAGGAGTCCCCGGCCAATGGCCGGAGGACTTCATCATATATAAGGCACCTCCTCCAAAATGGAGGTGCCCGAGCAATGTTGTTTGCACCTGTGTCTCACCTGTGCTTCAGCCCTCAGGTCCCGTTGCCAGTTACCTGCCAGTTACCTGCCAGTTTCCTGCCAGTTTCCTGCTAGTTACCTGCCTGATTCCTGCCTGAATACTTGTTACCTGCCTGCCTGCCTGAGGTCCGACGGTCTGCCTTACAACTCCGGTCAGTCTGTCTAAGGACCAACTTGTCCGCTCACCTGGGAGCGCACATCAGCTACCTGCCTGCTTGCCTGAGGTCCGACGGTCCGCCTTACAACTCCGGTCAGTCTGTCTATGGACCAGCTTGCCCGCTCACCTGGGAGCGCTTCTCCGCTACCTGCCTGCTTGCCAGCCCGGAGGCTCCGTTGTCACGTGCTGTGACCACCAGCTATCTCAGAGACTCTTGCCCGCTCACCTGGGAGCGCATCTCCGTTACCTGCCTGCTTGCCAGCCCGGAGGTCCCGTTGTCACGTGCGGTGACCACCAGCTATTCCAGAGACTCTTGCCCGCTCACCTGGGAGCGCTTCTCCGTTACCTACCTGCCTGCCAGCCCGGAGGTTCCGCCGTCACGTGCCGTGACCACCTGCTATTCCAGAGACTCTCGCTTGCTCACCTGGGAGCACACATCTACCATCTGCCTGCTAGCCTACCCGGAGGCTCCGCCATCACAGGTCGTACCTACCCCTTACCCAGAGACTGCCCTGATCACTTGCCGTAACTCCCTGTCCGTTCACCCAGAGACTGCCACCCGCTCCCTTACAAGGGCCGCCCCCTTGTATAGTAGCTCAGAGGTTCCGCCTCCCGGACCCGTTACAGTTTGCTCGGGCCATGGAACCCGGTGGCACCCAAGCTCCCTCGCTCTCGGACCTCTGTCTTGAACTGTCCCGTCAGAGGTCCCAACAGGAGGCCATCCTGGGTCACCTGCGGAATGTTAATACTCGCCTGAACACTCTGTCTGATCCACCAACAACCTCCGCCAGTGCCATATCTTGCAATCCGGCAGCTCCGCTGCCCACTAATACTATGGTATCCTACCCCGGACCCCGGCTCTCTGCACCTCCTCGCTTCGGAGGCGACCCCGTCCAGGCTCGGGGCTTCATAAATCAGTGCACCCTGCACTTTGAACTTTTGTCCCATCAGTTTAATTCCGACCGGGCCAAAATTGCCTTTATCATGTCCCATCTCACCGGGGAGGCCCTGGCCTGGCTAAATCCTCTATGGGAGAGAGGAGACCCCCTGGTGTCCAACTTGCCTGCTTTTCTCTCGGCTTTCCGGAAAGTCTTCGACGAACCCGGACGGAAGACCTCATCCGCATCCTCTCTGCTACGCCTCCGTCAGGAGGGTCTCACCGTGGGCCAATATGCCATACGGTTCCGCACCCTTGCCTCGGAGCTGGCCTGGGATAACGACGCTCTGGTATCCGTCTTCTGGGAGGGTCTGTCCGGTCGTATTAAAGATGAACTTGCTGGTCGGGACATTCCTGCCTCTCTCGATGATCTAATAACCCTTGCCACCCGGATTGACCTACGGTTCCAGGAGCGTGCCAAAGAGGTCACCCGTGAGAGAAGGATTCCACGTTTAGCTCCTACTTTCCAGAGACCCGTCATTCCCTCCATCTCTCCCCAGGTACACTCTCCTGAGCCTATGCAGGTCGACCAGACCAAGATGGTCAAAACCCGTCAGGACTCACGCCGTGCCGAGGGGAGCTGCTTCTACTGTGGCAGTAAGGAGCACCGGATCCGTGCCTGCCCGGAGAGGTCGGGAAACGCCTGTGTCTAGGTTCGCTCAGAGAGGTCCACCTAGACAAGAATAAATCCTCTCCATCCCTGCTGTTGTCAGTTTCGATCATCTACGGGGAGAACCGTTATTTCGAACTAGCCCAACTTGACTCTGGAGCAGCCGGGAACCTTATTTCACAGTCCCTGGTTGAAAAATACCGCATCCCCACCAAACCTCTGGCTGTACCCTTGTCTGTCGCTGCCGTGGATGGGGGCCTCTTACCTCGCCCCATTCAACTCATCACCGAATCCATTACCCTGCAGGTGGGAATGCTGCATTCTGAAAGTATCTCCTTTCATGTTCTGCCTGGACTCTCTCACGCCCTCTTGCTAGGTCTGCCCTGGCTCCAGAGACATGCACCCGTGCTAGACTGGCAAACCGGAGAGGTCCTTCGCTGGGGACAAGACTGTCATAAAACCTGCCTGGTTCCCGTCCATCCCGTCCGTCCCTCTCCTACCCCAGCTAATCTACCTGGACTTCCGATTCCTTATTGGTCTTATGCAGATGTCTTTAATAAAAAGGAGGCAGAGACATTACCACCACATAGACCATACGACTGTCCCATCGATCTGCTACCCGGTACTACTCCTCCCCGTGGGCGTATCTATCCTTTATCCGCTGCTGAAACCCGGTCAATGTCCGAATATATTGAGGAGAATCTGGCCAGAGGATTCATCCGGAAATCTACCTCCCCGGCGGGAGCAGGCTTCTTTTTCGTCAAAAAGAAGGACGGCTCTCTCCGTCCCTGTATAGACTATAGAGGCCTAAACCTGATCACGGTGAAGAATAAGTACCCCCTTCCGCTCATTCCAGAATTATTTGATCGCCTGAGGGGGGCTAGGATCTTCACCAAACTGGACCTTCGTGGGGCGTACAACCTGGTTCGTATTCGTCAGGGGGATGAATGGAAGACGGCATTCAACACCCGGGACGGCCACTATGAATACCTGGTAATGCCCTTTGGTCTCTGTAACGCTCCTGCCGTCTTTCAAGAGTTGGTCAATGACATCTTCCGGGACCTTCTCTACTCCTGCGTAGTGGTGTACCTGGACGACATCTTGGTCTTCTCTCCGGATCTCCAGACTCACCGGAGGGACGTTCGTCAGGTCCTGCTCAGGCTAAGGCAGAACCATCTCTACGCTAAATTTGAGAAGTGCCTCTTTGAGCAGACCTCGCTTCCGTTTCTGGGCTACATTATCTCTCAGACCGGCCTACAAATGGATCCTGAGAAACTGTCTGCCATCGAGAAATGGCCCCGACCGGAGGGGTTGAAGGCCATTCAGCGATTCCTGGGCTTCGCCAACTACTACCGCCTCTTCATACCACACTTCTCTTCCCGGACGGCCCCAATTTCTGCGCTCACCCGTAAAGGTACTAATCCCAAAGAGTGGCCACCCGAAGCAGAGGAGGCCTTTCTTTCCCTTAAACAGGCCTTCTCTTCCGCCCCGGTGCTGCATCGCCCAGATGGCAACAAACAGTTCTTCCTGGAAGTTGACACCTCCTCCTCTGGAGCCGGAGCGGTACTTACTCAAAAATCATCTTCCGGGAGGATGGTAACTTGTGGCTTCTTCTCTAAACTCTTCTCCTCCTCTGAGCGCAACTATTCCATAGGAGACCGAGAATTATTGGCCATCAAACTGGCATTGGAGGAGTGGCGTTACCTGCTCGAGGGGGCTCTTCACCCAGTAATAATTTACACTGACCACAAGAACTTGGCTTACCTCCAGCATGCCCAGAGACTTAACCCGCGCCAAGCCCGGTGGTCCTTGTTTTTTGCTCGTTTTGATTTTGTCCTTCATTTTCGCCCGGCTGACAAAAACGTCAAGGCGGACGCCTTGTCTCGGTCCTTTCTGGTGTCTGATCTCGAGGAGGATCCGAAACATATCATCGATCCCGCCAGAGTAATGCAGGTGGCTCCCGTGAGTCTAAATCGTCTTCCTCCTGGTAAGACGTTCGTACCAGTACCTGATCGGGAGAAGATCCTACACTGGGGTCATTCGTCTAAACTAGCTGGCCACGCCGGTCAGAAAAAGACCCTCCAGCTTATTACCCGGCACTACTGGTGGCCTAACCTGCACAAGGATGTAATAGACTTTGTTTCTGCCTGTGTGTCCTGCGCCCGCAACAAAGTTCCGAGACACCTGCCGGCCGGCCGTCTCCTACCTCTGCCAGTACCTGCTGCCCCCTGGCAGCATATAGCGATGGACTTCATTACTGATCTACCCGTCTCTGCCGGTTGTACGGTCATTTGGGTGGTCGCTGACCGCTTCTCCAAGATGGCTCACTTCATTCCACTGCCAGGTCTTCCGTCTGCACCCGAGCTGGCTAAAGACTTTATCCGCCACATCTTCCGTCTTCATGGCCTGCCCCGTCACATCGTGTCGGATCGTGGGGTACAGTTCACTTCCCGTTTCTGGAGAGCCACTTGTAAATTGCTGGACGTCACCCTGGACTTCTCCTCCGCTTACCACCCACAGTCTAATGGTCAAGTGGAGCGGATCAATCAGAACCTGACCAGTTACCTTCGGCACTTCGTTAATGCCCACCATTCTGACTGGGTGGATCTCCTGCCATGGGCCGAATTCTCGTACAACAATCACGAGAGCGAGTCTTCCTCCAAATCCCCGTTTTTTGTAGTCTACGGTCAGCATCCTCGGATCCCGTTTCCCGTCTCCACCTCGGCGGACAATCCGGCTGCGGAATCTCTTGTTAACAAATTTTCCTCCATATGGGAGAGTACCCGGTCCGCACTCCTTCTGTCATCCGAGCGTATGAAAAGACACGCTGACAAAAAACGTCTGGACCCTCCTCAATTCCGCCCTGGGGATAAAGTCTGGCTCTCGTCCAAATATGTCCGGCTCAAGATCCCTTCCTATAAGTTAGGGCCTCGGTTCATCGGCCCACTGGAGGTCATCAGTCAGATCAACCCGGTGGCCTATAAATTGAAACTCCCGGCCAACTTACGGATCCCTAACTCCTTCCATGTGTCTCTCCTCAAACCTGTGGTGCTTAACTCTTTTTCCAAGTCTACAGGTACGCCTCCTGCTCCGGTTTCTGCTGAGGACGAGTTTGAGGTAGAGAACATTCTTGCCACCAAAAGGGTAAGAGGAAAGACCTTTTTTCTGGTAGATTGGAAGGGGTTTGGTCCTGAGGAGAGAACGTGGGAGCCCCGGGAGAACATCCATGCCCCTCTCATCCTAGCTAAATTTCTATCTGGCCTAAAAAAGGGGGGGCCTAAAGGGGGGGGTACTGTAGCGCTGGCGTCCCTGCCCTCTGCTAGGCAGGGACGCTGCTCCCCTCACCGCTCTGCTTCGTGCCCGGCATCCTCTCCCCGCTCTGCTGTCAGCGCGCGCTCCTTCCCGGCGTCCTCCTCCCGCTCTGCTCTCAGCGCGCGCTCCTTCCCGGCCTCTGTGCTTAGGGCGCGCGCTCGCGCGCTCCCCTCCTCTTAAAGGGGCCGCGCGCGCCGTCCTAAGGAGTCCCCGGCCAATGGCCGGAGGACTTCATCATATATAAGGCACCTCCTCCAAAATGGAGGTGCCCGAGCAATGTTGTTTGCACCTGTGTCTCACCTGTGCTTCAGCCCTCAGTTCCCGTTGCCAGTTACCTGCCAGTTACCTGCCAGTTTCCTGCCAGTTTCCTGCTAGTTACCTGCCTGATTCCTGCCTGAATACTTGTTACCTGCCTGCCTGCCTGAGGTCCGACGGTCTGCCTTACAACTCCGGTCAGTCTGTCTAAGGACCAACTTGTCCGCTCACCTGGGAGCGCACATCAGCTACCTGCCTGCTTGCCTGAGGTCCGACGGTCCGCCTTACAACTCCGGTCAGTCTGTCTATGGACCAGCTTGCCCGCTCACCTGGGAGCGCTTCTCCGCTACCTGCCTGCTTGCCAGCCCGGAGGCTCCGTTGTCACGTGCTGTGACCACCAGCTATCTCAGAGACTCTTGCCCGCTCACCTGGGAGCGCATCTCCGTTACCTGCCTGCTTGCCAGCCCGGAGGTCCCGTTGTCACGTGCGGTGACCACCAGCTATTCCAGAGACTCTTGCCCGCTCACCTGGGAGCGCTTCTCCGTTACCTACCTGCCTGCCAGCCCGGAGGTTCCGCCGTCACGTGCCGTGACCACCTGCTATTCCAGAGACTCTCGCTTGCTCACCTGGGAGCACACATCTACCATCTGCCTGCTAGCCTACCCGGAGGCTCCGCCATCACAGGTCGTACCTACCCCTTACCCAGAGACTGCCCTGATCACTTGCCGTAACTCCCTGTCCGTTCACCCAGAGACTGCCACCCGCTCCCTTACAAGGGCCGCCCCCTTGTATAGTAGCTCAGAGGTTCCGCCTCCCGGACCCGTTACACCATCTATACTGACCTCCATCAGGTTGCAAACTGAATATATTTTTTTCTGCATCTACCTCTGAAAAAATATTGGGCTTCTAGCTGTGTGTGGGACTTGTTGTATTAGTCCATCTATACTGACCTCCATCAGGTTGCAAATTAAAAATAATTTGTATCTGCATCTACAGTACCTCTGAAAAAATATTTGGGCTTCTAGCTGTGTGTGGGACTTGTTGTATTAGTCCATCTATACTGACCTCCATCAGGTTGCAAATTAAAACTAATTTTTATCTGCATCTACAGTACCTCTGAAAAAATATTTGGGCTTCTAGCTGTGTGTGGGACTTGTTGTATTAGTCCATCTATACTGACCTCCATCAGGTTGCAAACTGAATATATTTTTTTCTGCATCTACCTCTGAAAAAATATTGGGCTTCTAGCTGTGTGTGGGACTTGTTGTATTAGTCCATCTATACTGACCTCCATCAGGTTGCAAACTGAATATATTTATTTCTGCATCTACCTCTGAAAAAATATTGGGCTTCTAGCTGTGTGTGGGTCTTGTTCTATTAATCCATCTATACAGACCTCCATCAGGTTGCAAACTGAATATAATTTTTTTCTGCATCTACCTCTGAAAAAATATTTGGCCTTGTAGCAGTGTGTCAGACTTTCTCTATTGGTCCATCTATACTGACCTCCATCAGGTTGCAAATTAAAAATAATTTTTATCTGCATCTACAGTACATCTGAAAAAATATTTGGGCTTCTAGCTGTGTGTGGGACTTGTTGTATTAGTCCATCTATACTGACCTCCATCAGGTTGCAAACTGAATATATTTTTTTCTGCATCTACCTCTGAAAAAATATTGGGCTTCTAGCTGTGTGTGGGACTTGTTGTATTAGTCCATCTATACTGACCTCCATCAGGTTGCAAACTGAATATATTTTTTTCTGCATCTACCTCTGAAAAAATATTGGGCTTCTAGCTGTGTGTGGGTCTTGTTCAATTAATCCATCTATACAGACCTCCATCAGGTTGCAAACTGAATATAATTTTTTTCTGCATCTACCTCTGAAAAAATATTTGGCCTTGTAGCAGTGTGTCGGACTTTCTCTATTAGTCCATCTATACTGACCTCCATCAGGTTGCAAATTAAAAATAATTTTTATCTGCATCTACAGTACCTCTGAAAAAATATTTGGGCTTCTAGCTGTGTGTGGGACTTGTTGTATTAGTCCATCTATACTGACCTCCATCAGGTTGCAAATTAAAAATAATTTTTATCTGCATCTACAGTACCTCTGAAAAAATATTTGGGCTTCTAGCTGTGTGTGGGACTTGTTGTATTAGTCCATCTATACTGACCTCCATCAGGTTGCAAACTGAATATATTTTTTTCTGCATCTACCTCTGAAAAAATATTGGGCTTCTAGCTGTGTGTGGGTCTTGTTCTATTAATCCATCTATACAAACCTCCATCAGGTTGCAAACTGAATATAATTTTTTTCTGCATCTACCTCTGAAAAAATATTTGGCCTTGTAGCAGTGTGTCGGACTTTCTCTATTAGTCCATCTATACTGACCTCCATCAGGTTGCAAACTGAATATATTTTTTTCTGCATCTAACCCAGCCAATAGTTTTGGCCTAATACCACAGTTTGGCCACTCAGCTCTGCTCGGTTACCATCCATTGTTTTTTTGTGCAAACAACTCCAGAGTTGTGAATTAGTTAACCACCAAAATGAGTGGAAAAAGGCCTGCTGCTGGTGGAAAGGGGAATAGGCGTGTTGGGAAGGGGAAAAAAGGTTGTGTCCGTGGGGTAGGTGTTAAAGCAACAGTAACATCTGCAGAAGAAAGACCATCTTCCAGCCAAACTAAAATGTCTACTTCTTTTAGCGGACAATGTGATAAGATCCCTTTCTTACGGCCACGCCAATCGCTACAAATTCCAGATGAGGCACAAAATCAGCAGGTGCTTCAACGGATATCAAGTGCTCCTTTAAGTGGGCTCTCCTCCACATCAACTTCAACATCACAAATACTCCAGTCCTCAAAGGTGTCACCCAAATCGCACTTGCTTCCTCACAGCTCCCAAATCTCCAGCTGCCCGTCTGAGTATGAGGTAGAACAGATGGTTGAGTCTGCAGAGCTGTTTACTCATACTATAGCCTGGGAATCAGAGGTCGACTCCAGCGCTTCTGTGAATCCAGACGAGGAAATGATCTGCACTGATGCCCAGAATCTTTATGAGTCGGATCCAGGACCAGACGCAGAAGGTTCTGACCATAATGTAGACCCTCATTCCCAAACTGTAACTCCTGTTGGTGGAGACAATGAGGAAGACGATGATAAGACTCAAATACCTGATTGAAGCGACAACTTTAGTTTTTTGTCAGGGCAGGAACAGGTTGGCTCTGAGGACGACGGGTGTGATAACACACAGGGTGATGATGATGAGGTTGGAGATCCCACTTACTGTCAACCCACAGTCAGCCAAGAGATGAGGTCAGCAGAGGAGGTGGAGGAAGATGCTAGTGACGACGAGGTCAGGTTGCGCCTTCCTGGACAGAGACGTAGTACTGGAAGCACGTCAACAACTGCATCCTCACACACAACTCTGCCTCTCACCACAAGTCGTGGTGGCTCTTCAGGTCGCATGGGTGCTAAGCCTTGCATAGCCTGGGCATTTTTTCAGATCGATAAAGATGACCCAACTCGTGTTATCTGTAACATTTGTCAGCAAAAGCTAAGTAGAGGCCAAAAAATACATAGTTTGAGTACTTCATGCATGAACCGGCACATGGACATGAAGCATAAGTTGCAGTGGGAAGCTCAGTGTGCTACAATGCGGCCTAGCCGGCCGGGCCAACCACCGTCTGCCATATCTTGTGCATCCGCGGCCTCTTCATCCTCTGTGACTGGGGGGACAGCAGTCACACCTGTTTTGGGGCGCAGACCTGCCACCTCTTTACCCGCAACAGCCAGCGTGATTGGCAGGTCATCATTTTCTTTGGAGGTGGTAACACCAGCTGGTGTTGAGCGCTGTCCGACATCGATAGCACCACCTTTGGATCAAGGAAACCTAACATGTCCGCCTGCATCTTCCTCACAGACCGGCAGTTTGCCGGGGACACCCTTATCAACCCCGTCTAAGCACAATAGCCAGCCCTCGGTCCCTCAGATGTGGACAAGTAAAAGACCATTTCCTCCTAGCCATGCGAAAGCTAAGAGGTTGAATTTCACCATCTGCAAACTCTTGGCTACAGAAATGCTGCCTTTCCGCCTGGTGGACACAGAGGATTTTCGAGACCTTATGTCCGTCGCAGTGCCCCAGTACCAGATGCCCAGTCGGCACTACTTCTCAAAGAAAGGTGTGCCTGCGCTCCACCAGCATGTCGCACACAACATCACCGCTTCTTTGAGAAACTCTGTGTGTGACAGGGTGCATTTCACCACAGACACTTGGACGAGTAGGCATGGACAGGGGCGTTACATGTCGCTGACTGGGCACTGGGTAACTATGGTGACAGCAGGACAAGGGGCTGCTGTCCAAGTCTTGCCGTCCCCACGAGTTGTGCGTCAATCCTCTTTATGTCAAAGTTCCTCCACTGCTTCTGCCTCCTCAACCTCCTCTCGGTCTTCCACCTGCACCCAAAGCCTGTCTGGTCATGCCACAAGCTCTCTAACTGCGCAGAAGGGATCCTGCACACCTCCTTACTATGCTGGCAGTAGGGCTCAACGTCATCAGGTGGTTTTTACATTGAAATGTCTGGGAAATGTGAGTCACACAGCTGAGGAGTTGTGGTCAGCTCTGGAGAACCAATTTCATGAATGGTTGTCTCCACTGGACCTGAAACCAGGGAAGGCCGTGTGCGACAATGCTGCAAACCTGGGTGCGGCCCTTCGCCGGGGCAATGTCACACACGTGCCTTGTATGGCTCACGTGTTGAACCTGGTTGTCCAGCAATTTTTAGCCCACTATCCCAGACTAGATGGCCTTCTGCAGAGGGCACGGTCGCTGTGTCCTCACTTCCGCATCCCGCAGCTCAGCTACTTACATCTCTACAGAAGTCGTTGGGCCTGCCACTTCACCGGCTAAAATGCGATGTGCCTACCCGGTGGAATTCAACTCTGCACATGTTGCAGCGACTGTGGCAGCACCGACAAGCCCTGGTGCAATACGTTCTGACGTATAGCCTGGGCCAACGAGATTCAGAGGTGGGGCAAATCACGCTGGAGGAGTGGTCTCAGATCAGGGACCTATGCACCCTTCTGCACAGTTTTGAAATGGCGACGAAGATGTTTAGTGCTGACGATGCCATTATCAGCATGACTATTCCGGTGATTTACATGCTGGAGCACATGTTAAACAGAATTCGGAGTCAGGTGGTGGCACAAGAGGAGGTGGAGGAAGTAGAGGAGGAGGAGTTGTATGCGGAAGGGCTAACATCTGCAAGGTCCAGACGGTCGGCAGCACCAAGGCGGCAGGCATGTGAGGGTGGGGGAGATGGTTTTACCAGGGCGCATGGTAGCAGCCAAACTAGTGAGGAAGGTGCAGGAGCCCAGGAAGAAGTGGAGGACGAACTGATGGAAGACTCATCAGATGAGGGAGACCTTGATCACATTTCTGTTGTGCGAGGTTGGGGGGAGAGGACAGAGGAAGGAAGCATGATTGTTACCTCGCCACCAACACAACAGGGACTTGGTGCTCCTGGATGCGCAACACACATGAGTGCCTTCTTGCTGCACTACCTGCAACATGACCCTCGAATTGTGAGAATTAGAAATAATCCTGACTACTGGGTTGCCACACTGTTAGATCCCCGGTACAAAAGTAAATTTGCAGAAATTATTCCTGCCATAGAAAGGGATGCACGCATGCAGGAGTATCAGCAGAGACTGTTGCAGAATCTTACATGTGCTTTTCCACAAAATACCAGTGGTGCACGTAGTGAATCTCACAGTTCCATCTTGCCAACCGTGGGACCGTCAAGTGTTCAGCACTCAAACCGTAACAGAACCACAGTATCTGCTGGTAACATCAATTGTGCGGAATCATTTCACCACTTTTTTAGCCCATCCTTTGCAAGGCCACAGGAGACAAGAAGTCTGACACATAGTCAACGCCTAGAGACGATGGTACAGGAGTATCTCCAAGTAAACATTGAAGCCACGACTGTGTCACTGGACCCTTGCTCTTTTTGGGCTTCCAATCTGGATAAATGGCCGGAGCTAGCCACTTACGCCTTGGAGATCTTGTCATGCCCCGCAGCCAGCGTTCTGTCTGAACGTGTGTTCAGCGCTGCTGGTGGTGTGCTGACAGATAAGCGCACGCGGCTCTCCACTGATAATGTAGACAGACTCACGTTCATAAAGATGAACAAATCATGGATCCGAAACGACTTTTCTACCCCTGTGTCATCCTGGGGAGAGTAAAAGCTTGATGATTGTTTAAAATCACCCTACCAACCGTTTTAAGCTTTCAAATTACTAATCATGTTTATCTGTATCTTGACTGGAAAATAATTTGGGCTTTGTAGCAGTGTGCAGCACTGATCCTATTAGGCCATCTATAATAAGCTCCACCAGATTTAAAATTAAAAATAATTTTTAGCTGCATCTAGCCCGGAAAATAATTTTGGGGCTCCGAGATGCGCAAGACACATAAGTGCCTTCTTGCTGCACTACCTGCAGCATGACCCTCATATTGTCAGAATTCGAAGTAATCATGACTACTGGGTTGCCACACTCTTAGATCCCCCAAACTTTTCGATCAACCTTTTCATTTTAATAAAGACCAAAAAAATGGTCATTTTTGAAATTATAAGCATTAGCAGGTTGTTAGAAACTGAAATCAAACAGTTTTCAACTCAAAACTTTATTCTAGGTGATGTTACATTTTCACATAGGACCCCTTGTTCGAAAGGAGCTTCTGAACTCTCTCGTCCATTGAATTTGTCAGGTTTTGGATGGTTTCTGCTACAATTGTTTTGCATGAGGACAGAATACCCTCCCAGAGCTGTTGCTTAGATGTGAACTGCCTCCCGCCATCATAGACACTCCTTTTAATGATGCTCCAAAGGTTCTGAATGGGGTAGAGGTCAGGGGAGCATGGGGGTCACACAATAAGTTTGTCCCCTTTTATGACCATATCAGCCAGAGATGCAGATGTTTTATGTGCAGCATGAGATGGTGCATTATCATGCAGAAAAATGATCTTGCTGTGAAATACACGGTTCTTCTTCTTGAACCATGGCAGGAAGTGCTGTTTGAGAAAATCCACATACATTATGGAGTTCATCTTTAGCGCCTTCAGGGATCCTAAAGGGGCCGACAATCTCTGTCCCCATGATTCCAGCCCAAAACATTACTTCACCTCCTCCTTGTTGGCGCTGTAGCCGTGTTTGCGTGGGGTGTCCATCAACCAGCCATCCTCCACTCCATCCATCTGGACCATCGAGCGCTGCACGGCACTCATCCGTGAACAAAACAGTTCTGAAATCAGTCTTCATGTAATGTTTGGCAGACTGGAGCCGTTTCTGCTTGTGTGAAGTGGATAGAGGAGGTCGACAGGATGGCGTATGCACAGCTGCAAACCTCTGAAGGACCCTGCATCTTGTTGTTCGGGGGACGTTGGAGGCACAAGCAGCTTCAAAAACTTGTCTGCTGCTATGACAAGGCTTTTTTGCCGCTGCTCTTTCAACCTGACGTAATTGCCTGTAGGAAAGAGTCCTCAATTTGCCCTTATCAGCACGCACACGTGTGTACTGTGAATCAGCTACATACTTCTTGATTGCCAAGACACTTCATCCTGATCATCGCACAATGTTGATTGTAGTCATGCCTTGACCTAAACACTCCACAATTTGTTGCTTCTCAGCAGCCGACACATCCTTTTTCTTTCCTATTTTGGCAGAAAATGCAGTCTGCTGAATAATGTGAGAGAGCCTTCTTAAGTAGTCTTGCCTTTCATTGGACACACCTGCCAAACTAATTAGCACTGGTGTCTGCAATTGCTTACAGTGATATAAAGAGCCCTGACACACATCACCATCAATGAGTTTAACTGACAAACAAACAAATTCTTCCCTTATCACTCCTAAACACTTTTTGCATAATAATTTGGAACACAGTGTACATGTGCTTTTCCACAAAACACCAGTGGTTCACGTAGTGAATCTTACAGTTCTAACTTGCCAACCGTGGTCTGTATGGAGTTGTTCAATAAAGGGCCCAAAATTAAGATAACATAGATGGGAGAGGTCTCTATGAATAGGAATTCCTAAGTATTTGATACCCTGTGAGGGCCAGGCAAAGGGAAAGTTGGACTGGATGGAATCCTATATGGATTTGGGGAGGGAGACATCGAGGGCCTCAGACTTCGCTGCATTGATTTTAAAATTTTACCATGTAACAAAGTGATCTATTTCAGCCATAACAGCATGGATGGATATATGTGATTGAGTGATATATACTAGGACATCATCAGCAAATAGAGAGCACTTGTACTCGGTGCCTCCCACCTCAATCCACCTAATATTGGGGTTATGGCGAATTGATGAGAGCAGGTGCTCCGTCACTAGGATGTATAAGAGAGGGGACAGAGAACATCCCTGCCTTGTCCCATTGGTGATTGTGAAAGGTGATGAAAATGTTCTGACGCGCCCCCTGGGCCTTGGGACACCCGGAGCCGGACCCTTTTTGGTGGATGCTGGTGGTTGTAGTCTTCGTGGCGGCGACCCAGTTCCGTGGCTCAGGGCGGTCAAACCAGTGGCGGAACTATTTATGTGGTTTTCATGTTTAAATGTCCGACTACGCCACCCGTGGATTGCGGTCAGAGTGAACCGCCGCTACAGGGCAGACCACTGAGGCTGGTGTTGTGGGTGCAGCAGAGCGTAGCATAACTCCCCACGGGAGGAGTATAGCCTCAGGGCAGTGTATGCGGAGGATGGGGGTGATGGTGCAGGGCAGCAGCAGTAACGACACGGAGTCAGTGATGCAGTTCAGGGCCTTTACTCGCAGTTCTTATTATCCAGACCATGTCTGCAGGTAACGGCTGCCCACGTCGTACTGTGCTCACCAGGTGAGGGGCTCAGACAACTCCCAGATAACTTTGGAGCACTTCACAGGACCCCCTTTGTGTGTCCGTTGTCTGGCCTTTCTTACCAACACTTCTGTCCGGCTGCCTCGGGCCTCCTCTTGGTAAACTTGGCGCCAGTTTCCCTGACCCTATGTGGTGCCTTCCTAGCGGGTGTAGCGAGGGGCTGCGCCACATAAAATGTCAGAGCCTCCGGTTTCTAGCTGAGGGTCGTTTCCTGCCTCCACTAGTTCGGGGACCGGTCTCCCCCTTTGGCCTGACCCCTCCACGCAGGTGGATTCGGGCGTGCGGTGGCGACTCGCCCGTCCGCACCCCTGGGATCCCTTCATTCCTCGTTCCTGGAGCCTTCTCCGCTCCTCTTCCTTCCTTCTCCCTCTTCCAGGCCTGGGCCTCTGTTACTAGGCCCGCCTCCGGAGCAGAGCTCATGCAGAGCCCCTGCTCCCTGCCACTTCTGCTCAGACTTCTCTGCACTGAACTAAGATGGTGCCCACCTTTTATACTCCCTTCTCAATGCACCCAGGAACTGCTTCCTCCCTGCTCCTGCACTACAGGGTTCCCCTTCCTCAGTGTTCCCTCCCCCTACTCCAGCCAGGGACAGGGACAGTCGTGCCCATCTCAGGGGCATATTGGTCTCCCTGCCCCACGGCAATGTGGTGTAATGCATGCAGGTGTCGGGTCTTGATCCACACTCCATCCTTACCTGAGAGTGAGATATCACACCTCTGGGTGAGGTGCAATACGTCTGTAGCAACCGAGCCCTCAGGGTGCTACAGTTCCATTTATCTTCAGCCTAGGTGACGTATTGCGATACAGGGCCGTGATTTTGGCTATAAAAGGGTCCCCTAGACCCCTACCCCAAGCTTTTTAAGAGAATCATATATGGCGTGCCAGGAGACTCTATGGAATGCTTTCTCAGCATCCAACGAGAGTATCTAATTACAAATTTTTAACTGCATCTAGCCCAGGAAATACTTTGTGCCTAGTAGCAGTGTCTGCTAGTGAGCGGATTATCCCGGCTGTTAAGCAAGCTGCACCACCTGTAGTTTAGACACTTAATTTTTTCAAAGGAAATGCTTCGGGACCATGGGATACTTAGTGAAGAGCATCAGAAGGCTCCCCAAGGCATAGGGGCTGGGACTGGCAGTAGGATGCCTTGCGGTGGACAGCCAAGCTCGATCCTTATAAAAGCTTTTTAACTGCAGCAGCTTTAGTGGACGCTACTGTAGCTGGAATTACCGCGGCTGCTGGCATGAGACTTGCCCTCCAATAGATCCTTGTAAATGGATTTAAAGTGTATTCATTCAAATTAGAGAGACAATTTAAATTAAAAAGCTTAGAGCTGCCTCCACCACAGGGGGGCTCGCTCGACCCACCAGCGGACAGGCACCAGTATCGGGAGAGGGGGGCTGGCCGTCAGGGTTCACCGCGGCTCTGGCACAAACTCGGCGACACGGAGGTGGCACGGGCAGGAGCGGACTGGCCGTGTCGGCTTCTCACTTTTTGGATTTTAGAAGGGCATGACATGCCTATATCTGTGTCTCCCCCTCCTTTTACTCCTCCACCTCTTTTATTTTCGCATGACTATATGTACTTGTCACTTTTCCATGTGTTAGTTATGTCTTCTGAGCAGTTTGTCAGCTTTTGGACACCTTTGAAGGTGTTTTCTATGTGTTTCTATGTGTTTTTGTTTGCCTGCCATTGGTTTTAACGGTGTTCGAAGGTGTTCGACGAACAGTTCGACGAACAGTTCGGCGAACACACGGGTGTTCGACGAACCGAACCGAACTCGAACACTACGCGGGTGGCTCAACACTACTCTTCACCCTCCTCCTGGTCCTAATCCTTGTTCTCCCTCTTCTCAGCCCATCTATGCTGAACAGACGGTATGAATGTGGTGTGGGTAGTACCATCTGTAGTGCAGGAAACCACCTCATCGTGCTCCGCCTGCAAAGCCTCCTCTTTAATTGTGAGCAGCGATTGTTTCAGTAGACAGAGAAGAGGGATAGTGACACAAATTATGGCATCATTGCCGCTCACCATCTTGGTGAAGTCCTCAAAGTTTTAGAGGATGGCACAAATGTCAGACATATTAGCTCTTATGTGTGGAGGCTGACCTCAATACCGATGGGCGTATTGAAGTTTGTACTCAACAACTGCCCTCTGCTGCTCACAAATCCTTCCCAATATATGCAACTTTGAGTTCCAATGCATGGTGACATCGCACACCAGTTGGTGAGCTGGAAGCTGCAAACGTTGCTGAAGCAGTGGCGGAAGCTGGTGCTCAATTTCTGAAATAGGCACACATGCGGCATACTTTCTCAAGTAGCTCAGGCTGATCTGGGTAGGTTTTGAGAAACCGCTGAACCACTAGGTTGAGCACGTGGGCCAGGCATGGTACGTGTGCGAGGTTGCCGAGCTTCAGAGCCGCCACCAGGCTCCGGCCATTGTCACACATGACCATGCCTGGCTGTAGGTTCAGCAGTGAGTGCCACAGATCTGACTGCTCTTTTACAGCTTTCAATAACTCTGCAGCAGTGTGTGGTTTGTCACCTAAGCACATAAGCTTTAGCACAACCTGTTGCTGCTTAGCCAAGGCATTGCTGCAGTGCTTCCAGTTTGCGACTGATGTGGTTATATTGGAGATGGAGGCTGAAGAGGAGGAGGTGCAGGAGCTGTAAAATGTGGGGGTGACCCTGATTGACCCAGGGCCCGCAATCCTCAGCGTTGGGAGGACATGTTCCATCCCAGGGACCGACGTGGTCCCGACTTTCACAATATTAACCCAGTGTGCCATTAGGGAGATATATTCCGTCCCTAGCCACAAGCACTTGTCCACATGTCTGTAGATAGGTGGACCTTCCCTGTAGCTGAGTTGGTGAGGGCACGGGTAATGTTCTGGGACATGTGCTTGTGTAAGGCGGGGACGGCACACCTGGAGAAATAGTGGCAGCTGAGGACCGAGTACCGAGGGACGGAAAGCTTTCGTCTCAATGAGCCTAAAAGGCAACATTTACAGTGCAAGCAGTTGAGAAATACGATAGTTTAGTATTCTGGCTTGTGGGTGATTTGCTGCGAATTTCCACTTGCATTCAAAGCAGTGGGGTAGGCACAACTGAATCCTGTACTAGGGCAAGGACGTGGTTGCTGATGGTGGTGGTTGCAAGTGTGTAATGACAGGTGCAGGGTGGGAGGCATCTTTGTCTGCGCCATGGACAGGGTATTGGCGTGCACGCACAACAGTGGAACAAGCAGTGGTGTCACCCGCAGACACTGTTTGTGGACCCTGGCATTTGGCCCACTTTGTCGGGTGCTTTGCTGTCATGTGCCTGAGCATGCAGGTGGTGGTCAGGCTGGTAGTTTTGCTGCCCCTGTTGATGCTGGCATGGCAGATGTTGCAAATGGCCTTTTTGGGTTAACTGGACAGTCTTTAAAAAAGAGCCAGACTCTGGAAGACCTAACAGTTGGACTGGCAAATTCCATCATATTGGTGTTTTGGGGAAAAGTTGGCCGCCTTGTGTCTGTTTCTTTTTGTCTGTTGTGGTGCTACACCTCCTAACCCTCTGCTCTGCTCTGCTGTCCTTGCTCTGCATGTCACCTTGCCAGTTCACCGTCCACCACCTCTTCTTCCACTTCCGCACCCTGGCTCTCCTCCTGGCTTTCTGGAAATTGTCTCACATCATCATCCACCTCTTGCAAATATTTTGGCATTGATACATGCGATCCACTGTTACCCCGGTTGAAGCAGACCGAGCAAGAGGCCAGAATCTTTAAATGGAAATGTGAACAGCTTTTCGGAGTGTTCGAGTGTGAGATCACTTGTCTCTGGGCACTCGGCATGGTGGGAGGAAGGAGGATCAGGGTGAGCAATATGTGCTCCAGATTCACAGCTACTGAGACTGGACTGTGTGGAAGACAGGGTGGTGGTGGTTGCAAACTGTAAGTATTATCTGAAGTGATGAGCGAGCATACTCGCAAGTACTCAGTACTCGTCCGATGCTTGGAGCTTGCTGAGTACTTGCGAGATGCTCGGGCGGATGCTCGGGTCCCCTCTCTGCATGTTTGGCGCTCTTTAGAGCGCCAATCAACATGCAGGGATTGCCTGCCACTCACTGTAATGCCGCAGCCATGTTGGTTGTGGCATTACAGTGATTGGCTGGCTGCACAGCGTCATGAGGTCTATATCAGACCTGGCGCCACTGTGCTCATCAGTTTACTCCTCAATCAGGCTGTGTAGGGAGAGGTGCTGCTGAGCTAGGGAGAGATTTGGTTGTGTATTAGGTAGTGTAAGGAGAAAACAAGTACATTACACAAATCCATCTCAACAAACAGTCCTTCTGAGGACTAATCCATCTGCAGAGATATCAGGCAGGCAGTGTATATAGCAGACTGCAGCGCATATAGCATTAGAGGCTCCATTCCAGTTCTGCCTTCTGCTGCTTTTAGACATTTCTAGACAAAGGCCCAGGTCTCAGGGGCCAGGAATAATTTTTTTGTATCATAATCCTCATTATTTGCTTAAAAAGCAATCCAGAGAACACCGTTTTTCTGCGCCATTTGCTTGTTGGCACTGTAGAATACAGCCAGGTCCTTTCCATATTACAGCACTAAAAATGCAGCTATTTAAAACTGTGATTTGTCCATCACACGGATCACATATAATTGCGCTGAAAATACTGGCATTTTTGGCCTCCATTCAAATTTTTTTCAGTGTGTCAGCAAAGTTTTTGACACTGGTTTACTGTTCAAAATAGTTACCTACAGGCCAGGTATTTAAAACTGTGGTTTGTCTGTCACAAGGATTGTTGCGATCGCCCCCGGACTGACTGGCGTGAGCGTGATTAGTGATCCAACTGGACCATGAACCGAGGAGTGCCTGGAGGGGCATAACTATGTATCAACCCGGTCCGACAAAGGTGGCATGGTGGCTCAGTCAACTCCGTGAACCAGGGAGGAACCAAGCAGAGGGACCAGGTGCTACTCCAGGTCAGACCCCGGTCACAGCTGTTGACCCACACCGGGAAATTCAGAAACAGGCAGGTTAGCTGGTATGAAGGCAGGTGGGTACTGGCAGGCACAGCTGGTATGCAGACAGGCGGGTGCTGACAGGCACGGCTGGAATGCAGACAGGCAGACACTGGCAGGTACGAAAACAGGATGGATGGGGACCAGTACAGACTGGGATACAGGAACAGAGTCGCAGGTTGCGGTGGACTAGCAGAGCAAAACCGCAGGAGCGGTGAACAAGCAGAGCGGAGCAAAACCGCAGGTGCGGTGAACAAGCAGAGTGGAGCAAAACCGCAGGTGCGGTGAACAAGCAGAGCGGAGCAAAACCGCAGGAGCGTTGAACAAGCAGAGCGGAGTAAAGCTGCAGGTGCGGTGACCAAGCAGAGCGGAGGAAAACCGCAGGTGTGGTGAACAAGCAGAGCGGAGCAAAACCGCAGGTGCGGTGAACAAGCAGAGCGGAGCAAAACCGCAGGTGCGGTGAACAAGCAGAGCGGAGCAAAACCGCAGGTGTGGTGATCAAGCAGAGCGGAGCAGGAACCGCAGGTGCAGTAAACAATCAGAGCAGAGCAGAACCACCCAAACGGTGAACAAGCAGAGCGGAACAGAACCGCAGTTGCGGTAAACAAGTGGAGCAGAGCGGATCCGCTGGAGCGGTGAACAAGCAGAGCAGAGCGGAACTGCAGGTGCGATAAACAAGCGGAGCAGAGAGGAACCGCCGGAGCGGTGAACAAGCAGAGTGGAACCGCAGGTGCGGTAAACAAGCGGAGCAGAGCGGAACCGTAGGAGCGGTGAACAAGCAAAGCAGAGCAGAAGGTGAAGGCAGACAGGACAGGGCTCTGTTCACATGGAACAGACTGGAAAATACAGGAAGCTAGCTAGAACACAGGGGGTAAATACGGAGGCAGGGAAACAGAACAAGCAGAACCAGATACACACAAGGTACTTACAATGAAGTAGCGAGTGGACTCAAAACTCACAAACAGAAGTACATAGACAACGAGTTGGAGTTGGATGCAGGTTCAGACACTGCAGGAAAAGGGAAGGTTCGGTCATAGAGACAAACAGGTAATGGGCTAGTACACTGTTCAGACAGGAACTGAACTGGGAACAAGATACAGGAACGAGCCTGGGAACTCAGCCCCCAGGGTGGCGGAAACAGACTAGAAGTCAGAGATACAGGTAGCGGCCCTGGGTACTCAGCCCCCAGGGTGTGGCAGAAACAGGCTAGAAGTCAGAGATACAGGTAGTGGCCCTGGGTACTCAGCCCCCATGGTGGCGGAAACAGACTAGAGTCAGGACAGGACCTGGCAACTCACAGTTGCACAGAACACACTGTAAGAAAGTGTTGCTCAGGCACCTCCTACTGAGTGGAGGGGGTTTAAGTATCCAGTGACTCACAGCAATAGACTGGGGAAGCATTAGGACTGTGCACACAGTAGCTATAAGAAACAGGCAGAAACCGCACCGATGCCCTAAGCAATCAGACAAGAGACATGGACACAGCAGGTACTGGAGCAAAGTGTGCGGCCTGTACTGACAGGTAAGATTGCGGTCTTGCATCGTGGGAGGTGGTGCACCATGCAAGCACGCCACCAGGGATGTTACACGGATCACATATAATTGCGCTGAAAATACTACCATTTTTGGCCTCCATTCAAATTCTTTTTCAGTGTGTCAGCAAAGTTTTTGACACCGGTTTACTGTTACGTACAGGCTAGGTATTTAAAAGTGTGGTTTCTCCGTCACACGGATTACATATAACTTCGCTCCAAATTCAGCCATTTGTAGTGAGCATGGAAGATATTGTACTCCATTTAAAATGGGCAAGGCACATGGCAAGGGACGGGGAACTGGATGTCATGGTGATGGTGCATGCAGAAGCTGAAGCCGTGGGCAAGCTGAAATTGTGCCACAACAAACACCCACATCTTCTCGCCCAACCTTAATGTCCCAATTCCTAGGGGACCGCAGCACACCACTATAGAACCCAGTGTCAAAAGGTTGTTGGTTGGATAGCGAATAATTCTTCCAGTCACTTTGCCACCACCACCACTACCCTGTTTTCCACACGGTCAAGTCTCAGTAGCCGTGAATCTGGACTGCACCCTGAATTCCCACATTTCACAACTGCTTGCGCTCGAAATGTTGTCTTTAAGGTTCATGGAGACAGTAGGATTCCGCAACCAGATGGCGGCGGCCGTCCCTCGGTAATCGGTCCCCAGCCACAACTATTTCTCCCCGTGTGCCGTCCCCGCATTACAAAAGCACGTGTTCCAAAACATAAGCCGTGCCCTCAGCAACGCAGTTACTGGGAAGGACCACCTAACCACGGACACATGGACAAGTGCTTTTGGGCAAGGACAGCACAACTCACTGATGGTACACTGGGTTAACATAGCGGAAGCCGGGACACAGTCAGATCTTGGGACGGAACACGTCCTCCCGACGCAAAGGATTGTGGGCCCTAGGTCAATCAGTCTACAGCTCCTGCACCTCATCCTCCTCAGCCTACTTCTCCTCTTCAGCCTCCATCTCCGAAATGACCACATCAGTTACAAGTTGGAAGCACTGCAGCACAGCCTCGGCCAAGCAGCAACAGGATATGCTGAAGCTAATATGCTTAGGTGACAAACCGCACAATGCTGAAGAGTTGTGCACAGCTCTGAAAGAGCAGGCAGATCTATGGTTCCCACCGCTGAACCTACAGTCAGGCATGGTTGTGTGTGACAATGGCCGGAACCAGAAGGCGGCTCTGAGGCGAGCTCACACACGTACCATGCCTGGCCCATGTGCTTAACCTCATGGTTCAGCGGTTTCTCAAATCCTACCCGGAGCTGCCGAATCTGCTTGTTAAAGTACGCCGCATGTGTGCCCATTCTAGAAAGTCACCTACAGCTTCAGCCGCCCTTGCCGTGTTTCAGCAGCGTTTGCAGCTTCCGGCTCACAGACATGTGTGTGATGTCCCCACGTGTTGGAACTTTACACTGCAGATGTTGTGAAGGATTTGTGTGTTGAAGAGGGCAGTTGTTGAGTACCAGCATCAACAAGGCTGTCAGTAATAAGTTCAGACTCCACACATAAGACCTCAGGAGTGGACATGAATGTCAGACATATGTGACATCCTCCAAAACTTTGAGGACTCCACCAAGATGGTGAGCGGCGATGACACCATAATTAGCATCCCCATCCCGCTTCTCTGTCTTCTGAAACACTCTCTGTTCACTATTAAAGAGGATGTAATGCAGGCGGAGCACGATGAGGTGGAGCAAGGAACCATACAGGGTGATTACACACAACCCATCCTCATCTCATCCCAACCTGGATTGGGTGACAATGAGGAAGAGGAGGAGAAAGAACAGCAGCTAGTTTCATGTGCTATAGACAGTACTACCTGCAGAACTGTCATATTGTCTGTTCAGCTTGGATGGCCTGAGGACAGAGAGGAGGAGGAGGAGAGCATGGTCAGTCGTCCTCTTGGTGAGGACATGGAAGTCTTGCCTGTTAGTAGTCTGACACGCATGGCTGAGTTTATGTTACGCTGCCTTTCCCATGACCCCCGAGCGTTCTCAAAATTTTGTGTGACAGTCATTACTGGTTGGTGGCACTTCTAGACCCAAGCTACAAGGAGAACTTTATGTCTCTTATTCTTGAGGAGGACCGGTCTAAAAAAATCTGGCTGTACCAGAAGGCCCTTGTTGCGGAACCATTAAAAAAATGTCCATCTGAAAACGCTGACGGCAGAAGGCACACTTTGTTGGACAACCAAGCAGTACAGGCGAGAGAGACGCAACTTCAATCCAGCAGAGGCAGGGGAACACTGTTAAAGTTCTGGGAGAATTTTCTCATCCCCTCCAATCGCACAGACCCTGAGGTACGGGGTACTCTCACAAGGAGTTCAAAGTTTGGGAAGATAATGAGGGAGTACCTTGCCGACTGTACCAATGCCCTCCGTGATTCCTCTGTGCCTTATAATTATTGGGTATCCCAGCTGGATACGTGGAATGAACTGGCTCACTACTCCTTTGAGGCACTGGTCTGCCCTGCCACTAGCGTTTTATCAGAGCGGGTTTTTAGTGCCACTGGTGGAATTATAACTGATAAGCGCATCCGCCTGTCAACTGAAAATGCTGACAGGCTGACTCTTATAAAAATGAACAAGAGCTGGATTGGGCCAGACTTGTCATCACCACCGAATGATAGCAGCGTAAGATAAACTCAAATCCAGTGTCTTTTTTTGGGAGGTGTATTCCCATGCACCTCTTCACACCCACACATGGGTAAATGATTTTGGCTATTTGCTCTTGTCCTCCTCCTTCTCCTAATCCTCCCCAACCATATCATCAGGGTGAACGTGGTCCATGATGCAACACCCACATAATTTTTTTAAAGGGTGTTAATGATGCCCGTAAAAAAAATTTTTTTATACAGTATGTTCATGTATACCCCCCAGGGGAAAATGTTTGTCAGTCCATACACTTAGTGCATGGGCATTACAAGTATAGGAGACCCGTTATTTTCTAATGGGAACATTTTTTATGAGGCCCTCCTCCACATCTCTTCCAAGAGGCATTGGAGTGCCTCCCAATTTTTGGCAGCCCTTGCTTTCACTGCATAGGCAAACACAATGGGAGACCCTATTCCTAATAATGGGAACATTGTTTTCAGGAGGTTCTCTGACCTCCACGTCTCTTCCAAGGGGCATTGGAGTGCCTCCAAATTTTTGGCAACCCTTGCATTCACTGCATAGGCAAACACAATGGGAGACCCACTTCCTAATAATGGGAACATTGTTTTCAGGAGACCCTCTGACCTCCTCGTCTCTTCCAAGGGGCATTGGAGTGCCTCCCAATTTTTGCCAACCCTTGCATTCACTGCATAGGCAAACACAATGGGAGACCCACTTCCTAATAATGGGAACATTGTTTTCAGGAGACCCTCTGACCTCCACATCTCTTCCAAAGGGCATTGGAGTGCCTCCAAATTTTTGGTAACCCTTACATTCACTGCATAGGCAAACACAAAGGGAGACATATTTCCTAATAATGGGAACATTGTTTTCAGGAGGCCCTCCTCATAGTCTCTTCAAAGGGGTATTGGGGTGCGTCCAAATTTTGGGCAGCCCTGCCACTCACTGCATACGCAATAACAGTATACGAGACCCACTCTTTAGTAAAGGGAACAATAAAACATACCCTGCTGATGGCTCTCTATGAACTGTAAAGGCTGCCTGATGGCCCTATAAAAATAAGCTTTGTGACTTTCAGAGTCCCTCCTTCATAAATGAAACACGATGTGACTGATGATGTCTCACACACCACATGGCCAGATAAGGTTGCAAAATGTTAAAATGACATTTCCTGGTGAATGCATTTGTCATGGTTGAAAGCAATGCAAAAGTGCAAAAATGCATCAAAAAGGCTGTGTGAACATAGCCCAAGGTGTGGAGGAGTATTTTTATTTTTGGCTATTTATTTTGCCTTATATACAAGTCATTACCCTGGAAAGGATGTTCCTTAACATATTTCCCAGGAAAATCCATTTTGGTTTCATTTTCGTATGTTTTATTGTGAGTCCGTAAAAGTGGCGTAATACCTCTCACAATGTTGTTCACAGCAGTGACCTGGGAGTCAGAAATGCTTCCAGGCGTCTTCCCCATGCTGTTCCCATGTCATTTGAGCACTGTTCCCATCGATTTGGGCAATTTTTTGGCCCTCTGCAGACCGTCGGGAGGAGCCGCCTGAAAAATGCTCTTTTTTCCCATAGACTTACATTGGGCTTGTTGCTCTGGTCGAGTACCCAAGTATTCCAATGTGCTCGACCCGAGCATCGAGCACCCAAGCATTTTAGTGCTTGCCCATCACTTGTTATCTATCCAACCAAGAACCTTTTCACAATGGTCTGGCTTCAAGAGAGGTATTTTGCAACCCCTTAGAAAGTGGGACAGGAAGTTAGATCGAAACGATGTGGGTGCTTGTTGTGCTCCCTCAGCAGGAACAGTTTCATCTTGCCCAAGGCCTTGGCCTCTGTGTGCACCATTATCATCATATCCACTTCCCATTCCTTTGACACAGGCCTTGCCCATTTTAAATGGAGTTTAATATTTGTCATATTGCAAAAAATGTTTGTATTATTACCACGGTAATATAGGATCACATCCGATGACCACGGTTTTAGGCAGTGACCTGGGATGCAGAGATGCTTCCAGGGGTCTTTCTTATGCTGTTCCCATGTCATTTCAGCACTGTTTTCATTGATTTGACAAATTTTTAGGCCCCCTCCAGACCTCTGGGTTGGGATTGCGCCGGAAAAATGCTCCAGTTTCCCATTGACTAACATTGGGTTCGTTACTCAGGTTGAGCATCTGAGCATTATGATTTGCTCGACCCAAGCATCGGAGTGCTTACTCATCACTAAATTCAACTTAAATTTTACAAATACCTGCATTCGCTGCAATGCAGATTTTATGTAATTCACTTCCATGCGAATTCAACACAATGTCAGGCACTGGCCGCCATGTTTCTGAACCATAAAAAGCCATCAAAATGTTATAAAACCAATAATATTTATACTCACCTCTCCGGCACATCTGCTCCTCATTGCCACTAGTCCTCGCTTCATCTTTGGAATGGCGTTAGCGGAGATGAAATCCTCGACGGTGAAATGTTTATTATCCTATATGTAATAATATCCCTCTGTAAATCTCTTGAAAGGCCACATCTTGAAAATGGAATCCGGTTTTGGGCTCAACATTTTACAAAGGATGTTGAAAAGGATACAAAGGCGGGCAACTAGATTAATAAATGGTAATGAAGGTATTTCTTATAATGATAGGTTAGAAAAACTAAGCTTATTCACCATATAGAAGGGACTCAGAGGATATCTCATTTTCATGTATAATATATTTGCTGCCATTACAAAGAACTGGCAAGTGACTTATTCCTTCCAAGAACCTTTAAAGAACAAGAGGAGAAATGTGAAATGTTGAGAAGAGGTGATTTCAGTATCTAAATAGTAAAGGGTTCTTTATAATTAAAGCAGTCAGGCTGTGGAATGCCCTACTGCAAGTGGTAGTAATGACAGACACTTTATCAGTATTTAAAGGAAAGATTTAATTTGATTCATGCTGCACAAATCATGGGCAGCATGAATCTGAGCCCGGCTGCATGATTGCAGTCAACTACACCTTTCTCTGGAATACTGCAGCATTTTAGAGAAAACATAGTTTCAAGAGTCATATGGGGACCATAGAAATAGACATAACTAGTCTTGGCCCACCCCTGGTCAGCTTCTTCCCCACTCTAGTAGGTTTACAGGTCTTTCCCTTTGTACGCAAATAAGAAAGTGTTAAGGATATAAATATATGTATGATTATGGAAGTTATATGAATATGTAACTTCCTACTTATATGTAGAAGAATTACAAACAATCCAAAATGGCCTCCCGTTTGCCTGAGTCACGATGTACGGGTTACCTCATTCTGATCAAATATCTACATGCTACGTGGAACTGGGCAAATGGAAAAACCCTAATGATTCTTGACTAACACATTAATCTGATAATAAGAACTTTTATTAATGAACTTTATTACTATAGGGGAAAAACAGGATAATAAAAGATAAGTGACCATATTGATTGAACTATGAACTTTACGTGCAAGACGGAGGTTAGCTTGACTTTTTAAGTAAAAGTAATGATGTAATAAAGATAATAGTGATATGGGCAACAGATGTCAGCAATAACTTGCAAACATTATGAGATAAGTCAATGAGTTAATGTGTGGCAAAGTCCCTGATTTTTTCCTATAAAAAGCTGTGTATTTCAATCAATAAACAGAACTCCTTTGAGACACTACTCCGTGCTTCATTTGTGATTTCTCCGGCCGTATAGATCCTATATCCAATTTGGCAGCAGATAATTAAGACGAGAACACACCTTTTGTGTGCCCTAACAAAAGACCTGTCAATTAACCAGAGTGCTGCAGAGAAAAGCTGCCAGGGGTGGAGCCGAACCAACCACTTATATTCCTAAGGTTTTCAAACTATGTTTTTGTCTGAAACATTGGAACATTTTAGTGAAAATCATAGCTGACTGCAAGCAGGCTCTGATTTATACTGCCTGAGGTTTTTGCAGCATGAATCAAGTGACAGGTACCCTTTATAAAATGACTGGCTGCCCATCTACAAACAAATGATATAGTATTGGGAGCTGTAAATAATCTAGTAAGAAAAAATGCATAATTGATTGAAAAAGGTTGAAATTGTATAACCAATCTGTTTTCAACCTATGTACTGTAACTATGTAAAAATTATATTATACATTTTTAGAACTAGTGATGAGCGCAAGTGCTCGTTACTCGAGTTTGCCTAGGGTGATGGGGTAAGGACTGAGTATCACGGGTGCTAAAGTTGCATATTTGAGTCCCTGTGGCCACATGTTTCACAAAACAGCCACAAGACATATGGGGATGGCCTGGGTATGTCAGGCAATGTTTTGTGGCTCTCTAACAGCTGCGAAACAGGCGGCTAAGGGGACGCAAACATGTCACTCAAGCACCCGCGATACTCTGTGCATACCCGAGCACCCTAGGCCATCTGGAGTATCGAGCATTTGTGCTCATCACTATTTAGAATTTAATAAATAAAGACAATAATTTTCTGAAAACATATAACCAATTTAATCTATTGCCCTTTACTCAACAGTACTATGCAACCAAGCTTACTAATATTAAAAAAATTACTTTGAATTTTTTCAGGAAGTGTTGTTAAATTTTGGCACATTTTGTCAGTATTCTTGTCTTGGCTTTTTAACACATACTCCATAGTGGCTTAGTCATTTCTCCTTAAACTAATCTACTAGATATACTAATAATTGTATTAATATATGTTTTTTGAAAGTATTATCAGATTTCCATGTAAGAGGAAGAAGAAGAAAAACAACTGTAATAGGCTTTAATGATCTGCTTAACTATAGCATTTCAAAAAACCAACACAGACTCAAATGATGATCAGAGAAGGATCATAGAAAATAGTTTCTTTAATTTATGAAACGATAAAGCTATTAAGATAATCCTTTTATAAGCTGTCAATGTGTAACTAGCAGAATCCTAGACCTGTAGTTTCAATACAAAGTTAATGATTGCATTAATACAAAGTGTCACTATGGTCATCAAAAAAAAAGTATTCTAAACAGAGAAGGTCATTTTCCATTTCTAATGGAAAACTAATCATTTTAATTGAGCAACATATTTAATATATGGAAAAATGCTGTATTAAGCTATACTTGCATGTTTATAAAGGAAAATATTTCAACCTATTACATCAAATATATTCAAACAGATACTTAGGGAGAATAGTTAAAGGCCTCAGAGGTTTTACAGATTAATACTGCCATAATTCTCCTCTCTTGTGGTGATTTTCTATTTTTATAATGAAAACTAATGAAAGCTATATTTTTATGAAAAGAGTTGCTATAGTTTTTGCTTTCTATAATTATTGAATTATAGCACTGAAATTTTCCATAATAGTCTTTATGATTCTGTTCTCTATTCTTTCTCTTATTTTCTGTTACTGGGTTGTCACAGTTATTGGGAGTACCGTGACTGTTAGTTGTAATCTATGTTCTACTTGAGTTAGTTATTTTGTTATTATTTAGTAATCATCATTACTGTATCTCTACAGCAACTAGATAGGTTTATAGCCAATATTGCAGCATTGGTGTAGGATGGCAGGCTTGTTACACTGGCAGAGCCTGCGGAATGACCCTAACTATATATCAGGGGTTGTAAAACAAATTTTTCTACTAACTTTTTCTGGCATGGGAGCTAAGATGTGCCATATACTTTTTCTTATTTGTGGTAACTGTTACTTGTTTTCCCTTTCCTGTACCACTCATCAGCCTGAAATGCAAATAGTAGAGTGTGGCACACATGCCTTCTTTTGTTTAATACATAGCAAATAGGCAGCATCCCCCATGACGCCGAGATCACCAGACTTAGAGACATAATCATGGCAGGCATTCCAATTAAGACAACTTGAAGCCATGTTCTTTTTTAAAAAAAACTCTATTACCATATTTGCATACAGAATATTTTGGCAAACATAGATTAGCAACTGTAAAAAAGTAAAAAGAAAGATATCAGTGCAAAGCATAAAAACAAAATTAAGCCAATCAGGTGCATTTCACTAAATTAGAATATCATCAAAAAGTTAATTTATTTCAGTTCTTCAGTACAAAAAGTGAAACTCATATATTATATAGTCATTACAAACAGAGTAATCTATTTCAAGTGTTTATTTCAGTTAATGTTGATGATTATGGCTTACAGCCAATGAAAACACAAAAGTCATTATCTAAGTAAGGCTGTGTGGCCATGATGCATTTTTATTGCCGATTTGCAGTGCGGAAACACTCCAGAAACGCATTGCATACCTTATCGCATGACTTCCTATGACATTTTGCAAGTTCTGTGCACATGGTCAGGATTTTACTCTCAGAAAAAATCCAGACCAATTCTTGTGCGTTTCTGCATGCAGATTTGTCTATACAATGCATTGGAAAAACGCATGGCAAATACACATGCAAAAACGCATAAAAAATGCATGTAAAAACCGCATGCATTTTTCTGGGAAGGAGATACAGAAATGCTCAGGAAAATTTCTGCTTCATTTCTGCATTGTGGGCACTAAGCCTTAATTAAAATAATTAACAAAAAAACACCTGCAAAGGCTTCCTAAGCAGGTAAAAAGATCCCTTAGTCTGTTTCACTAGGTTCCACAATCATGGGGAAGACTGCTGACTTGACAGATGTTCAGAAGTCAGTCATTGACACACTCCACAAGGTCCCAGAGTTCCAATTTTCATTTGGAAATCAAGGTCCCACAGTCTGGAGGAAGAGTGGAGAGGCCACAATCCAAGCTGCTTGAGGTCTAATGTGAAGTTGCCACAATCAGTGATGGTTTGGGGAGTCATCTGCTTGTGGTAGGTTCACTGTGTTTTATCAAGGCCAAAGACAGCGCAGCCATCTACCCGGAATCTATGGAGTATTTCCAAGAGGAAGATGAGAGACACCAGACCCAACAATGCAGACGAGCTGAAGGCTGCTATCAAAGCAACCATTGGCTTCCATAACACCTCAGCAGTGCCACAGGCTGATCACCTCCATGCCACGACGCATTGATATAGTTATTGATGCAAAAGGATCCCCGACCAAGTACTGAGTGCATTTATTGAACATACATTTCAGTAGGCCAACATTTCGGATTTTAAAAACATTTTTTGAGCTGTTGTTATGAAGTATTCTAATTTACTGGGATAATGACTTTCGTGTTTTCATTGGCTGTAAGCCATAATCATCAACATTAACAGAAATAAACACTTGAAATAGATCACTTTATTTGTAATGACTCTATAATATATGAGTTTCACTTTTTGTATTGAAGAACTGATATAAATTAACTGTGTGTATATATATATATATATATATATATATATATATATATATATATGCATACTGTATATAAAGTAGGTGAAATAAGCATTGAACACGTCACCAATTTTCTAAGTACATATATTTCTAAAGGTGCTGTTGACATGAAATTCTCACCAAATGTCAGCAACAAAGATTGTGACCTTTACAAATTGTGCGTGGGCCTAAAGGCCAAAATGAGGTTTTTTGATTTGAAAAACTGAACTATCAGACACAACCCGATGGCAGTTGTGGCATTTTTTCTAAAAGAAAGAAGCCATATATTTATAATCCTGAGCAACCCCTTTATTGATCTCTTTTTTATAGTATATATTTCAAGAAATTAAGATATTTTCCAATTGAACCCACCTTCTATTGATTCTATGTTTGTTTTGTACATTGAAAAATCTTCTATTTTCCAATCATATATAAATATAAACCACAGGTGTCTATGGAAATGTAATATTGTTTATCTTCAGACTAATGAAATATTAGACATGTAACTTGCCTGTACACACATTTTTTACATTTAAATACTGGATAAATGATAGAGTTTAGGTTAATTGTACAACTAAACATTGGTGTTTATATGGAAGCATTTATCACTGTTGTCATAAACATTTAAATGCTTCCACACATTTATTTGATTTTGAAAATGTGCCTAATGCTTTAAGCCACAATGTATTGTAGAGCTGCTTGTCATTTAATGGTATAAATTTTTTGCAACTTATTTCCTAAGGCAAAATAAGGGTCCATTCTGAATGTGAAAATAAATGTGTTTATTTTGCATTATGCAAGTGAGGAAAAGTAGAAAATGCAAAAACTTGCACCATGCAAGATGCACCTTCTTACAATCTCCAGTTCACATTTCTTTTTTCAAAATATTTGCCCCTAATAGTCGATTTCTTATTTATATTACTTCTTTAAAAATATTATCTTTAAGTAACAATCCACATAATAAAAAAAATATTGAAATATTACGGTTTTCTTACTGACCTCTATTGCAGTCATAATAGGATTACTCTTCTGTTTTCAGCAACTAAGGCTGAATTCACTAAGTGATATTTAAATGTACATATATTTCTAGGTGCCAAATTCTTTGCTAATGCTAGTAACATTCTATTTCATACTCCCGAGCATTTAACTACGTACCGTAATACTACTATGGGACCGGTAGATCTAATATTTCCATAGCAGCATTAAATCAGTAAAGTACATTGTAATAATGCAGATAGTGCATACCAATCTAGGATATCGTATATAAAAAATGTGTTCAAGCAAGTAATACATATCTTCCTACATGTCTTCTCCACACAACCCTTGGCTTTAACTGATCCATATTAGCCATATCTAGTATCCCTAATATCTGATGTGAGCACTAATTTTCATTTGTGATAATTATAATCAGTTGTAAATTTAATAAAGATTTACCTGTGGAATCTAGTTTTCGTGTAGTAATATTTGTCTGCTTTGTACAAGGAAAGATGCATTGCAGTCGTTAACTTTGCTCATAGTCTCCTAGTCAACCAAAAGATGTCAAAAGAGTGTTCCATTTGGTTTCTGTCAGGATAGTATCTATTTTTTTCAATATTTTGGCATAGTAGCTTCCTGCAAAAAAAAATATACAAGTCTGTATACTTTTGTTAGCATAATAGCCTATGGGCTACATATGTCATTGTATAACTACTAGCTATTGAATCCGTTCTACGCCCGGGTGGCGAGCATTTTTATTAGTATATGGTCTCCCATGCTGGTATGTGCTGCCCCCCTCCTGGTATTTGTGCTGTCCCCATCCTGTCCCCACCATCCTATCCTGGTATGCATGGCACCCCTCACCCCCAATCCTGCTATGCGTGGCAAGCCTCATCCACAATCCGGGTATGCGTGGCACCCCTCACCCCCAATTCTGGAATGCATGGCACCCCTCATCCCCAATCCTGGTATGTGTGGCACCCCTCACCCCCAATCCTGGTATGCGTGGCACCCCTCACCCCCAATCCTGGTATGCGTGGCACCCCTCACCCCCCAATCCTGGTATGCATGGCACCCCTCACCCCCAATCCTGGTATGCGTGGCACCCCTCACCCCCAATCCTGGTATGTGTGGTACTCCTCATCCCTAATTCCGATATGCATGGCACCCCTAATCCCCAATCCCGGTATGTGTGGCATCCCTCATGCCCAATCCCGGTATGCATGGCACCACTCATGCCCAATTCCGGTATGCATGGCACCCCCCATGCCCAATCCCGGTATGCATGTCACTCCTCATCGCCCCAATCCCAGTTATGCATGTCCACCCCTCATCACCCCAATCCCAGTATGCATGGCACCCCTCTTTGCCCCAATCCCGGCATGCATGGCACCCCTCATTGCCCCAATCCCGGTATGCATGGCACCTCTCATCGCCCCAATCCCGGCATGCATGGCACCCCTCATTACCCCAATCCTGGTATGCATGTCACCCCTCATCGCCCCAATCCCGGTGTGCATGGCACCCCCCATCGCCCCAATCCCGGTATGCATAGCACCCCTCATCGCCCCAATCCCGGTATGCATGGCACCCCTCATTGTCCCAATTCCGGTATGCATGGCACTCCTCATCGCCCCAATCCCGGTATGCATGGCACCACTCATGCCCAATTCCGGTATGCATGGCACCCCCCATGCCCAATCCCGGTATGCATGTCACTCCTCATCGCCCCAATCCCAGTTATGCATGTCCACCCCTCATCACCCCAATCCCAGTATGCATGGCACCCCTCATCGCCCCAATCTCGGTATGTATGGCACCCCTCATCGCCCCAATCTCGGTATGCATGGCACCCCTCATCGCCCCAATCCCGGTGTGCATGGCACCCCTCATCGCCCCAATCCCGGTATGCATGGCACCCCTCATCGCCCCAATCTCGGTATGCATGGCACCCCTCATCGTCCCAATTCCGGTATGCATGGCACTCCTCATCGCCCCAATCCCGGTATGCATGGCACCCCTCATTGCCCCAATCCCGATATGCATGGCACCCCTCATCGCTGCAATCCCGGTATGCATGGCACCCCTCATCACCACAATCCTGGTATACATGGGCCCCTCATCCTGGTATGTGTGGTCCCCTCACCCTGGTATGCGTGGTCCCCTCACCCTGGTATGCGTGGTCCCCTAACCCCCCAAACCTTGAATGCATTGTCCCCTCACTCCCCAATCCTTGTATGCGTGGTCCCCTCACCCCCAATCCTTGTATGTGTGGTCCCCTCATCCCCCAAACCTTGTATGCATGGTACCCCACAATCCTGGTATGCATGGTACCCCCCAATACTGGTATGCGTGGTCCCCATACCCCCCCAAATCCTGGTATTCATTGTCCCCTCACCCCCCAATCCTGGATCCTGGTATGCATGGTCCCCTCACCCCCCAATCCTGGTATGTGTGGCCCCCTCACCCCTTTCACACTATACACACATACAAAAAAATAAACAGTTATACTCACCTTTCTTCTCTGTGCTCCAGCGCTGCGATGTCCTGTTCTGCCGGAGGCCGGGGGAGGAGTGTGGAGCCGGAGCACCGCGCTGTACGGCACCATTTTTCTGAAGACACACTGCAAATGTGTCTTCAGTGAAATGGGGCCGGATAGCGATATGCGCATGCGCCGATCCGACGCCTCTCTCCTGCCCCAATCTCCGGCGAAGAGAGGCGCCGCGGCAATGCTCCTCCCGGTCAGGTAAGTATGTATGGCGTCGGAGATTGTGGTATGCCTTCAGTGCCTACGCATACCGCGATCTCAGGCGGCATACACTCTTACCTGTAATGGCTGGATGCAGTCTTCAGTCTGGAGCCAGACTGTGCATCACGCATGCGCAGTCTATAAAGGCTTCAGGCAGAGACACGCATCTCCCGTTATATTATAGATTCAAGGCACATGTTAGGGCATTTGTTAGAGGAATACATCTGGAACTTCTCCTGACATACCTTATTCGTAACCTGTAAATGTTGTATAGATATAAGTTTAAGCAAACTGATTTATAATCTTTAGAACACTCTTTTTCTAATTTTTGCCACATCTAAACAACCTGCCAATCATCCAACAAATGACCAAAATGCTCATTTGCTGGATAAAATTATTTTTAAGCTTGCTTAAAAGTCATCATTCTCAGCAGCACACCATCCAGAGTAAACAGGAGTGCTGCCAAGAGAAATTATATTCTATGTGCACAGAAGCATCATATTAATGATTGTGCACATGGAAGTGAGTTCGGCCTATCTAAATAAGCAATTAAGCAACTGCCAATCAGCCAGTTCAAATGATGGTTGTTTAATGGCTACAATTGAGCTGTGTAAATGCAACCTTATTTGTCACCTGTGCTTTGTAGAGGGACAAAATGAGCAACTATCTTGTTATCCTTTGGAGACAAGTTAATGACAGATCTGTTACACTACTGGAGGCCAATATAAGAGAAGAAAGCAACACAATAAAACTCTGTAGGAATCTTTTATGTTTTTCAGTCCACTTTGGGAATGAATTTAAACTCCATCACTATTTAAAGAATATTTCTAAATGTGTATTAATTTACTCCAATTCGATGCATCTCCTATAAAGGTCACATTCCTGCTGTACTGTATGTATATACAGAAAGGAAGTCTGTAGCTCCAATATTACCAAACTTTTAAAAGTTTTTAAAAGTAAAATAAATAGCAACAATATACACAAAAAAATCTATTTTATGTATTAGCATCTAATTACTGAAAGGAAAATCAAGTACATAAGACTTTCAGCTCAAATTCATAAATTGCTAAACACTAGGAATGAGCAAGCACTAAAATTCTTGGATCCTCATTACTCAAACAGAGCAATTCCTAGTGCTCGGATGCTCATTTCGAGTACCAAGTATAAAGGCAGTCAATGGGAAATCCGAGCATTTTTCCGGCAGACCCTACAAGGAGGTCTGGGGGCAGTGAAAATGTTGAAATGGATAGAAAAAGTGCTGAATGGGAGGAGAATAACATCGGGAAGGCCCCATGGAAGCATCTCTAACTCCCAGATCGCTGCTGAGAACAACAGTGTCACACTTTTACTCCACTTAAAGGACTGAAAATAAAACATTCAAAATTGACGAGAAATTGGAGTTTACAGGAAAAAAATGTTAAGAAATATTCTTTCCTGTATATTGACTTGCATATAAGGTACCATTTAAAAAGGATTAAAAAAAATAATAATTTAAGTAAATCAAAATTTAATTTTTTATTAGGTTTGAAAGTGTAGTTGATGTACTTTTACACTCATAAAGACTTTGCAAAAAGTGCAAAGCCAGGAAAAAATTATAAGGAGGGTCATCCAGTGATCTATAAACCCTTGAAGGCAACAACTGACATGCCTCATTCAAATATTGAAGATTAAAAACACTTTGTATGCTGTCATCTAGTGGTGTGAAAAAGTTGGGGCGAATCCAGGGTTTGTTCATTTTTATCAGAGTAAGTGTGGCAACCAGGGGATGGGGACTACTCGGCGCCCGGGCCTTAATGCCTGGCCTTGGGGGATGTCGCGGTGGTCGGCTCCCGGGCCTGTACCCTGGGGTCTCTCTTAAAAAAAAAGGGTTAAATGGAAAATGAAAGTTCGTGACGCCACCTGTGGTGTCTTGTGAGGACCACCAGTGCTGCAGCAGTCCACTGAGGCCGGTGTTATGGCAGCTATGATGGGGTGCCCCTCAGGACAGCGGTGTTCGGTAAGGTGCACTATATGGCGGTGACCCAGCCAGGGCAAAGGAAAAAAATGGGAGACACACTCACGTTTGGCTTCAGTACCTTTTTACTGGTGGAGTTGCAGTACCGCCCGGAGCACTGTAGGGTGAGGGGTGCACTGCAGGTCTCACCCCAGTGAGCAGGTATAGGGCCTCCTGTATCCTTGCCGCTTGTGTAGTTTATGGCCTGTCTGGAACTAGGCCTAACTTAGTCCTTGTGTTGCGCCGGCTGACCTGGTGTTAGGGCCTTTTGCTGAAGAGCACGCTCCTGGTATGGCGGAGCCTCCGTGCCTCCTGGTCCTGTTACGTGTCAGCTCCTGGGCTATCCTGAGACCTGAAGTCTTCCAGGAAAGATCCGGTTGTTTTCCACAGAGGGTATACTGCTCTGCAGACTCGGAGCCGGTGTCCGGTATATTTCTGGGGTGAGCTTATGAAGCTCCTCGGTCCCCGATGATACTGTTCCACTAGCCTTCGGCCTACTCTGGGCCCTCACTAGGCTATACACACTGGCAGTAAGCTGGCTGCCTCTTCTGCCGCTCTTTAGAGCGTTGGCAATGCTCCTAGCTGTCTCTCTCTGAGCTGCTTGCGGCAGACTCCAAACAACTCCTCTCAGCAGAAACCTGCTGAGTCACTAACCTTCTGTGTCTCAGCAGAGACTCCTGACTGGACTCACTCCTTAGACAACTGACTGAACTCCCTCTCTTCCTGCCTCCACCCTCCTTTATATATTCACTAAAGGGCTCCCTCTGGTGGTTCTGAGGTAGGGTGGAGGTGTGTGTATGCTCTGAGGGCCTCTTGTGGAGAAAACCTGAAATGCACCCCCCTTTGGTCTGTGACTCCATGCACAGCAGGGCATCACATTCCCCCCTAGTTAAAGTCAGCACTCCCGGGCTGAAGCACATTTTGTAAACAATAGAAATAACAAGCTTCCCTTTATGAGAGGTTAGAACACTTGAACGTTGCATAACAAAACATGAATAAAAATATATATATACATTGCAAAAGCAGTAGGCAGTGAGCAACCAGAAAGTCCAAGTCTCTTCCGGAGTGGTTGCTCAAAGGGGCACTCCAGGGAGCGCAAATATTTACAAAGAAAATCTTTGGGCTGCACAAAGTCCTCAGCCTCAGAGTTCATATATAAGGAATAAACAGGTTAGGGTTAAAGTGTCCATATCACTTAAATTGTCCATTCAAAGGGAAGAAATATAAGTTACACACATTAATACAATACGTAGTATAATACATAATACCTCAGGGGTAACTATCTACATTCTCAGAAATTGTACTATTTTATTCAATGTACCTAGCAGGTGGTTTACCTCTCGTGCTGCGTACTGATCTGCGTAATGCAGTGGTCTGTGGGGTATCAATGTCTGTATCATCAGTTACCCTGTCTGCCCTTCGTGTGGGTAAGTTGTAAAATTGCCTTAACCTCTCTATGGCACTGGCAAGTGTACCATTGGCTGGGCCTTCTTGCTCTGCTCCAGCCGGAGATCCTTCTTGAGCTGGCTCTTCAGCAGCACTTACAGGTCCAACTTGCTGTAGAGAGTTTTCTGGTTGCTGGAAGAAGTGGAGTACTGGGACGATCACCGCTCCTCCTATTTGAGGCCAATCTGCCGGGAAGTCACCTAAGTCAGTATGGATTACTTCTTCTTCAGGTTCCTCCTGGATGATGAGGGGCACTTCTTCTTGGGGTTTTAGCAGATCCGGACACAACTTTAGATGGTCCCGAGATACTGTTGCAGTGGTTCTCCCTCCATCTTTGCTGATCAAACACGTCTTCCTGTTGTCAAACCTTGAATTCAACACAGTGTAGGGTTCTCTCTCCCACTGGTCATCAAGCTTGTGGTTCCTCCGCTTCCTTTTCAATACCACTTCTCCTGGTGTGAAGGGTTCTGCTGGTGCACTTCTGTTGTATTGCGCCTCTTGTTTATCCCTCACCCGAGTGAGACTGTCTTCGACACAGGCTTGTACTCTTCTGTACTGCTCCTGTCTGGCTGTGTCCCAGTCCTCAGTGGTCTCATCAGCTTCAGGTTCTACCACACCAAGCTCCAGGTCCTTGGGCAACTTCCCAGGTCTTGCCCGCATTAGATATGCCGGAGTGCAATTGGTGGAGCTTACTGGTATGTGATTATACAGATCCACTAAGTCAGGTAGTAGGTCTGGCCACTGGTTTCTCTCTTCTAGTGGTATCGTCTTCAGTAGATCGATGATGATGTTGTTCATCTTTTCACAGAGACCGTTAGTTTGGGGGTGGTACGGTGTAGTCCTGATCTTTTTGCGCCCGTACAGATGACAGTACTCTTTGAACAATTCAGCCTCAAAGGCCGGGCCTTGGTCAGTCAGTACCTGCTCAGGGTATCCATGGGGTCTGCAGAAGTACGCTTGAAACGTCTTGGCTGCTGTCTCTGCTGTCAGGTCTTTGACAGGGGCGACCACCAGGAACCTGGAGTAGTGATCCACCATGGTCAGGGCATAGGTGAATCCTGACCGACTAGGTGACAACTTGACATGGTCCAGGGCGACGATCTCCAAAGGGCGAGTCGTCTTGATAGGTTGCAGAGGTGCCTTCTGGCTGCTGTAGTCTCTTCTTCTGAGGCCACAGGGTCCACAGTCTCTGTACCACCTCTCAATGGAGCTGCGCATCCCCACCCAGTAGAATCGGCACTTCAACAGGGTCTCTAGCTTTTTCCAGCCAAAGTGCCCCGCTTGATCGTGGTAGGCCTTCAACACCATCTGGATGTCCGTCTTGGGGACCACTATCTGCCACACAATCTCGTGGGTTTTGGGATTGACGTACCTCCGGCACAACTTCTCACGGTAGATAAACAGCCGGCTTCTCTCATTCCACAGCTGCTTTGCTTGGAGAGACGCATCTTTCTCCAGGAAGGCACCTTCTTGGGTTATCAGCTGTTTGATGCGGCTGACAACCGGGTCACTGTCCGGGGTCTCTTTCCAGCTGTGGTGAGGAAGGGGGTTTAACGTCTTTTCACGCGGCTTCCTGGAGGCTCGTTGCTCATGGATCATCCCACTCCGGTGAAAGGCAGGTATCTCTATCTCTTCCAGGTCATCCACTTCTTCTTCTGTATCTGACTGGTGAGGCATCCTAGACAGAGCATCGGCGTTGGTGTTCTTGCGGCCAACCCGGTACTTTATGGTGAATTGGTAGTTTGACAGCCGAGCCATCCATCGTTGTTCCATGGCTCCCAGCTTGGCTGTTTCAAGATGAGTTAAGGGGTTATTGTCAGTGTAGGCAGTGAACTTGCTGGAGGCTAGGTAGTGCTTGAACCTTTCTGTAATGGCCCAGACCAAGGCCAGAAACTCCAACTTGAAGCTGCTATAGTTCTCTGGGTTCCTCTCGGTCGGGCGGAGCTTCCTGCTTGCATACGCGATGACTTTCTCCTGGCCATTCTGCTTCTGACTTAGGACAGCTCCCAATCCTTCATTGCTGGCATCAGTATAAAGCAGGAACGGTTGGCTGTAGTCAGGGTAGGCTAGGATCTCATCACCTGTCAGGATCTCCTTCATTTCTTGAAATGATTCAGCCTGTTCTTTACCCCAGTGGAATGGGGGATTTCTGCCCTTGGGGGACTGTCCTACCAGGAGGTCTTGCAGAGGTGCTGCTCTCTTGGTGTAATCTTTTACAAAACTCCGGTAGTATCCTATCAGTCCCAGGAACTGACGCACCTCCTTCAGGTTCTTCGGCTCCGGCCATTTCTGGATGGCAGTGACCTTCTCCGGGTCTGGTGCTACCCCTTCTGGACTGACAATGTGTCCCAGGTACTGTACCTTCTTCTTGAGCAGGTGGCACTTGGAGGGCTTCAACTTCATCCCATACTGGGACAGTGACTCAAATACCTCCGCCAGGTGCTTCAAGTGGTCCTCATACGTCTTGGAGTACACAATCACGTCATCCATAGAGATGAGCGTTGTTCTACTCGAACTGTTCGCCAATCTCAAATTCGAGCTGTTTTGGGCGGTGTTCGAGCCGGTCGGCGAACACGAACAATTTGAGAAAAATTCGGCTGTTCGAGGTTATGTTCGATAACTGTTCGTGCACCAAAATCATAACTGGATTTTTTCTCAGTAATGATGAAAATTAATGTTAATACGCAGTTTGAGTGTACAGCGGGGCGGGGGGAGGGGCAGGGGATGGATCTCTGCAGGAACAATGAAGATCTCCATTTTTTTTTCTCTTTCCCGCATTTGCAGTGGGGAGGTGCAATCTGTCAGCCAATCAGCAGCGCACACACGGAGCGAAGTGCTTTTTTTCACACAAGCAAGGGCATGTGTGATTGGCAGTGTATGTCACATGTCCTTGCCCTATAAGACCAAGCCATTTTCCCCGTCGCCACCATTTTCTCACTGCTGCAGCTGCGTGTTAGACGGCACCGCTGTTGCTGTGTGCGCTATACCTTGTTAATTTCAAGCCAATTTTCGCACAAATATACAGATAGCTTGGGAGTAGGGAATAGTTGTGATTGCAGTCCTTTTAAGGACTAGGTTACAGCATTTCCTACGACTTTTATCAGGCAGGTCTGTGCTCTTAAATAGATAGATTGTGGGAGTAAAGACTAATTGTAATTGGAGTCCTTTTCAGGACTAGGTTACATCAGTTCCTATCAGTTTTTGCCAGGCAGGTCTGTGCCAGTGCTGTGCAAGTTTTTTTCACAGCATTTGGCTGAATCTAGCAAAGCTAATCCTTTTTGGCCTATTGCAGAGTGTGTTAGTCAGTGGAGTAGCCTATCTGTGTTGCAAGATATACCACCTGTGTATAGAATACCAATTTTTTTACTGCACCTAGTGAAGTAAAATCTTTTGGGCATAGCATCATTCTATTAGTCCATCTATACTGACCTCCATCAGGTTGCAAACTGAATATAATTTTTTTCTGCATCTAGCTCTGAAAAAATATTTGGGCTTCTAGCAGTGTGTGCGACTTGGTCTATTAGTCCATCTATACTGACCTCCATCAGGTTGCAAATTAAAAATAATTTTTTTCTTCATTTAGCTCTGAAAAAATATTTGGGCTTCTAGCAGTGTGTGGGACTTGTTCTATTAGTCCTTCTATACTGACCTCCAGCAGGTTGCAAATTGAATATAATTTTTTTCTGCATCTTGCTCTGAAAAAATATTTGGGCTTCTAGCGGTGTGTGGGACTTGGTCTATTAGTCCATCTATACTGACCTCCATCAGGTTGCAAATTAAAAATAATTTTTTTCTTCATTTAGCTCTGAAAAAATATTTGGGCTTCTAGCAGTGTGTGGGACTTGTTCTATTAGTCCTTCTATACTGACGTCCAGCAGGTTGCAAATTGAATATAATTTTTTTCTGCATCTAGCTCTGAAAAAATATTTGGGCTTCTAGCGGTGTGTGGGACTTGGTCTATTAGTCCATCTATACTGACCTCCATCAGGTTGCAAATTAAAAATAATTTTTTTCTGCATCTAGCTCTGAAAAAATATTTGGGCTTCTAGCAGTGTGTGGGACTTGGTCTATTAGACCATCTATACTGACCTCCATCAGGTTGCAAATTAAAAATAATTTTTTTCTGCATCTAGCTCTGAAAAAATATTTGGGCTTCTAGCAGTGTGTGGGACTTGGTCTATTAGTCCATCTATACTGACCTCCATCAGGTTGCAAATTAAAAATAATTTTTTTCTTCATTTAGCTCTGAAAAAATATTTGGGCTTCTAGCAGTGTGTGGGACTTGTTCTATTAGTCCTTCTATACTGACCTCCAGCAGGTTGCAAATTGAATATAATTTTTTTCTGCATCTAGCTCTGAAAAAATATTTGGGCTTCTAGCGGTGTGTGGGACTTGGTCTATTAGTCCATCTATACTGACCTCCATCAGGTTGCAAATTAAAAATAATTTTTTTCTTCATTTAGCTCTGAAAAAATATTTGGGCTTCTAGCAGTGTGTGGGACTTGTTCTATTAGTCCTTCTATACTGACGTCCAGCAGGTTGCAAATTGAATATAATTTTTTTCTGCATCTAGCTCTGAAAAAATATTTGGGCTTCTAGCGGTGTGTGGGACTTGGTCTATTAGTCCATCTATACTGACCTCCATCAGGATGCAAATTAAAAATAATTTTTTTCTGCATCTAGCTCTGAAAAAATATTTGGGCTTCTAGCAGTGTGTGGGACTTGGTCTATTAGACCATCTATACTGACCTCCATCAGGTTGCAAATTAAAAATAATTTTTTTCTGCATCTAGCTCTGAAAAAATATTTGGGCTTCTAGCAGTGTGTGGGACTTGGTCTATTAGTCCATCTATACTGACCTCCATCAGGTTGCAAATTAAAAATAATTTTTTTCTTCATTTAGCTCTGAAAAAATATTTGGGCTTCTAGCAGTGTGTGGGACTTGTTCTATTAGTCCTTCTATACTGACCTCCAGCAGGTTGCAAATTGAATATAATTTTTTTCTGCATCTAGCTCTGAAAAAATATTTGGGCTTCTAGCGGTGTGTGGGACTTGGTCTATTAGTCCATCTATACTGACCTCCATCAGGTTGCAAATTAAAAATAATTTTTTTCTGCATCTAGCTCTGAAAAAATATTTGGGCTTCTAGCGGTGTGTGGGACTTGGTCTATTAGTCCATCTATACTGACCTCCATCAGGTTGCAAATTAAAAATAATTTTTTTCTGCATCTAGCTCTGAAAAAATATTTGGGCTTCTAGCAGTGTGTGGGACTTGGTCTATTAGTCCATCTATACTGACCTCCATCAGGTTGCAAATTGAATAAAAAAATTTTCTGCATCTAGCTCTGAAAAAATATTTGGGCTTCTAGCGGTGTGTGGGACTTGGTCTATTAGTCCATCTATACTGACCTCCATCAAGTTGCAAATTAAAAATAATTTTTTTCTGCATCTAACCCAGCCAATAGTTTTGGCCTAATACCACAGTTTGGCCACTCAGCTCTGCTCGGTTACCATCCATTGTTTTTTTGTGCAAACAACTCCAGAGTTGTGAATTAGTTAACCACCAAAATGAGTGGAAAAAGGCCTGCTGCTGGTGGAAAGGGGAATAGGCGTGTTGGGAAGGGGAAAAAAGGTTGTGTCCGTTGGGTAGGTGCAGAAGAAAGACCATCTTCCAGCCAAACTAAAATGTCTACTTCTTTTAGCGGACAATGTGATAAGATCCCTTTCTTACGGCCACGCCAATCGCTACAAATTCCAGATGAGGCACAAAAACAGCAGGTGCTTCAACGGATATCAAGTGCTCCTTTAAGTGGGCTCTCCTCCACATCAACTTCAACATCACAAATACTCCAGTCCTCAAAGGTGTCACCCCAATCGCACTTGCTTCCTCACAGCTCCCAAATCTCCAGCTGCCCGTCTGAGTATGAGGTAGAACAGATGGTTGAGTCTGCAGAGCTGTTTACTCATACTATAGCCTGGGAATCAGAGGTCGACTCCAGCGCTTCTGTGAATCCAGACGAGGAAATGATCTGCACTGATGCCCAGAATCTTTATGAGTCGGATCCAGGACCAGACGCAGAAGGTTCTGACCATAATGTAGACCCTCATTCCCAAACTGTAACTCCTGTTGGTGGAGACAATGAGGAAGACGATGATAAGACTCAAATACCTGATTGGAGCGACAACTTTAGTTTTTTGTCAGGGCAGGAACAGGTTGGCTCTGAGGACGACGGGTGTGATAACGCACAGGGTGATGATGATGAGGTCGGAGATCCCACTTACTGTCAACCCACAGTCAGCCAAGAGATGAGGTCAGCAGAGGAGGTGGAGGAAGATGCTAGTGACGACGAGGTCAGGTTGCGCCTTCCTGGACAGAGACGTAGTACTGGAAGCACGTCAACAACTGCATCCTCAAACACAACTCTGCCTCTCACCACAAGTCGTGGTGGCTCTTCAGGTCGCATGGGTGCTAAGCCTTGCATAGCCTGGGCATTTTTTCAGATCGATAAAGATGACCCAACTCGTGTTATCTGTAACATTTGTCAGCAAAAGCTAAGTAGAGGCCAAAAAATGCATAGTTTGAGTACTTCATGCATGAATCGGCACATGGACATGAAGCATAAGTTGCAGTGGGAAGCTCAGTGTGCTACAATGCGGCCTAGCCGGCCGGGCCAACCACCGTCTGCCATATCTTGTGCATCCGCGGCCTCTTCATCCTCTGTGACTGGGGGGACAGCAGTCACACCTGTTTTGGGGCGCAGACCTGCCACCTCTTTACCCGCAACAGCCAGCGTGATTGGCAGGTCATCATTTTCTTTGGAGGTGGTAACACCAGCTGGTCTTGAGCGCTGTCCGACATCGATAGCACCACCTTTGGATCAAGGCAACCTAACATGTCCGCCTGCATCTTCCTCACAGACCGGCAGTTTGCCGGGGACACCCTTATCAACCCCGTCTAAGCACAATAGCCAGCCCTCGGTCCCTCAGATGTGGACAAGTAAAAGACCATTTCCTCCTAGCCATGAGAAAGCTCAGAGGTTGAATTTCACCATCTGCAAGCTCTTGGCTACAGAAATGCTGCCTTTCCGCCTGGTGGACACAGATAATTTTCGAGACCTTATGTCCGTCGCAGTGCCCTAGTACCAGATGCCCAGTCGGCACTACTTCTCAAAGAAAGGTGTGCCTGCGCTCCACCAGCATGTCGCACACAACATCACCGCTTCTTTTAGAAACTCTGTGTGTGACAGGGTGCATTTCACCACAGACACTTGGACGAGTAGGCATGGACAGGGGCGTTACATGTCGCTGACTGGGCACTGGGTAACTATGGTGACAGCAGGACAAGGGGCTGCTGTCCAAGTCTTGCCGTCCCCACGAGTTGTGCGTCAATCCTCTTTATGTCATTTTTCCTCCACTTCTTCTGCCTCCTCAACCTCCTCTCGGTCTTCCACCTGCACCCAAAGCCTGTCTGGTCATGCCACAAGCTTTCTAACTGCGCAGAAGGGATCCTGCACACCTCCTTACTATGCTGGCAGTAGGGCTCAACGTCATCAGGCGGTTTTTACATTGAAATGTCTGGGAAATGTGAGTCACACAGCTGAGGAGTTGTGGTCAGCTCTGGAGAACCAATTTCATGAATGGTTGTCTCCACTGGACCTGAAACCAGGGAAGGCCGTGTGCGACAATGCTGCAAACCTGGGTGCGGCCCTTCGCCGGGGCAATGTCACACACGTGCCTTGTATGGCTCACGTGTTGAACCTGGTTGTCCAGCAATTTTTAGCCCACTATCCCAGACTAGATGGCCTTCTGCAGAGGGCACGGTCGCTGTGTGCTCACTTCCGCCGTTCGCATCCCGCAGCTCAGCGACTTACATCTCTACAGAAGTCGTTGGGCCTGCCACTTCACCGGCTAAAATGCGATGTGCCTACCCGGTGGAATTCAACTCTGCACATGTTGCAGCGACTGTGGCAGCACCGACAAGCCCTGGTGCAATACGTTCTGACGTATAGCCTGGGCCAACGAGATTCAGAGGTGGGGCAAATCACGCTGGAGGAGTGGTCTCAGATCAGGGACCTATGCACCCTTCTGCACAGTTTTGAAATGGCGACGAAGATGTTTAGTGCTGACGATGCCATTATCAGCATGACTATTCCGGTGATTTACATGCTGGAGCACATGTTAAACAGAATTCGGAGTCAGGTGGTGGCACAAGAGGAGGTGGAGGAAGTAGAGGAGGAGGAGTTGTATGCGGAAGGGCTAACATCTGCAAGGTCCAGACGGTCGGCAGCACCAAGGCGGCAGGCATGTGAGGGTGGGGGAGATGATTTTACCAGGGCGCATGGTAGCAGCCAAACTAGTGAGGAAGGTGCAAGAGCCCAGGAAGAAGTGGAGGACGAACTGATGGAAGACTCATCAGATGAGGGAGACCTTGATCACATTTCTGTTGTGCGAGGTTGGGGGGAGAGGACAGAGGAAGGAAGCATGATTGCTACCTCGCCACCAACACAACAGGGACTTGGTGCTCCTGGATGCGCAACACACATGAGTGCCTTCTTGCTGCACTACCTGCAACATGACCCTCGAATTGTGAGAATTAGAAATAATCCTGACTACTGGGTTGCCACACTGTTAGATCCCCGGTACAAAAGTAAATTTGCAGAAATTATTCCTGCCATAGAAAGGGATGCACGCATGCAGGAGTATCAGCAGAGACTGTTGCAGAATCTTACATGTGCTTTTCCACAAAATACCAGTGGTGCACGTAGTGAATCTCACAGTTCCAACTTGCCAACCGTGGGACCGTCAAGTGTTCAGCACTCAAACCGTAACAGAACCACAGTATCTGCTGGTAACATCAATTTTGCGGAATCATTTCACCACTTTTTTAGCCCATCCTTTGCAAGGCCACAGGAGACAAGAAGTCTGACACATAGTCAACGCCTAGAGACGATGGTACAGGAGTATCTCCAAGTAAACATTGAAGCCACGACTGTGTCACTGGACCCTTGCTCTTTTTGGGCTTCCAATCTGGATAAATGGCCGGAGCTAGCCACTTACGCCTTGGAGATCTTGTCATGCCCCGCAGCCAGCGTTCTGTCTGAACGTGTGTTCAGCGCTGCTGGTGGTGTGCTGACAGATAAGCGCACGCGGCTCTCCACTGATAATGTAGACAGACTCACGTTCATAAAGATGAACAAATCATGGATCCGAAACGACTTTTCTACCCCTGTGTCATCCTGGGGAGAGTAAAAGCTTGATGATTGGTTAAAATCACCCTACCAACCGTTTTAAGCTTTCAAATTACTAATCATGTTTATCTGTATCTTGACTGGAAAATAATTTGGGCTTTGTAGCAGTGTGCAGCACTGATCCTATTAGGCCATCTATAATAAGCTTCACCAGATTTAAAATTAAAAATAATTTTTAGCTGCATCTAGCCCGGAAAATAATTTTGGGGCTCCGAGATGCGCAAGACACATAAGTGCCTTCTTGCTGCACTACCTGCAGCATGACCCTCATATTGTCAGAATTCGAAGTAATCATGACTACTGGGTTGCCACACTCTTAGATCCCCCAAACTTTTCGATCAACCTTTTCATTTTAATAAAGACCAAAAAAATGGTCATTTTTGAAATTATAAGCATTAGCAGGTTGTTAGAAACTGAAATCAAACAGTTTTCAACTCAAAACTTTATTCTAGGTGATGTTACATTTTCACATAGGACCCCTTGTTCGAAAGGAGCTTCTGAACTCTCTCGTCCATTGAATTTGTCAGGTTTTGGATGGTTTCTGCTTCAATTGTTTTGCATGAGGACAGAATACCCTCCCAGAGCTGTTGCTTAGATGTGAACTGCCTCCCGCCATCATAGACACTCCTTTTAATGATGCTCCAAAGGTTCTGAATGGGGTAGAGGTCAGGGGAGCATGGGGGTCACACCATAAGTTTGTCCCCTTTTATGCCCATATCAGCCAGAGATGCAGATGTTTTATGTGCAGCATGAGATGGTGCATTATCATGCAGAAAAATGATCTTGCTGTGAAATACACGGTTCTTCTTCTTGAACCATGGCAGGAAGTGCTGTTTGAGAAAATCCACATACATTATGGAGTTCATCTTTAGCGCCTTCAGGGATCCTAAAGGGGCCGACAATCTCTCTCCCCATGATTCCAGCCCAAAACATTACTCCACCTCCTCCTTGTTGGCGCTGTAGCCGTGTTTGCGTGGGGTGTCCATCAACCAGCCATCCTCCACTCCATTCATCTGGACCATCGAGCGCTGCACGGCACTCATCCGTGAACAAAACAGTTTTGAAATCAGTCTTCATGTAATGTTTGGCCCACTGAAGCCGTTTCTGCTTGTGTGAAGTGGATAGAGGAGGTCGACAGGATGGCATATGCACAGCTGCAAACCTCTGAAGGACCCTGCATCTTGTTGTTCGGGGGACGTTGGAGGCACAAGCAGCTTCAAAAACTTGTCTGCTGCTATGACAAGGCTTTTTTGCCGCTGCTGTTTCAACCTGACGTAATTGCCTGTAGGAAAGAGTCCTCAATTTGCCCTTATCAGCACGCACACGCGTGTACTGTGAATCAGCTACATACTTCTTGATTGCCAAGACACTTCATCCTGATCATCGCACAATGTTGATTGTAGTCATGCCTTGACCTAAACACTCCACAATTTGTTGCTTCTCAGCAGCCGACACATCCTTTTTCTTTCCCATTTTGGCAGAAAATGTAGGCTGCTTAATAATGTGAGAGAGCCTTCTTAAGTAGTCTTGCCTTTCATTGGACACACCTGCCAAACTAATTAGCACAGGTGTCTGCAATTGCTTACAGTGATATAAAGAGCCCTGACACACATCACCATCAATGAGTTTAACTGACAAACAAACAAATTCTTCCCTTATCACTCCTAAACACTTTTTGCATAATAATTTGGAACGCGGTGTACATGTGCTTTTCCACAAAACACCAGTGGTTCACGTAGTGAATCTTACAGTTCTAACTTGCCAACCGTGGTCTGTATGGAATTGTTCAATAAAGGGCCCAAAATTAAGATAACATAGATGGGAGAGGTCTCTATGAATAGGAATTCCTAAGTATTTGATACCCTGTGAGGGCCAGGCAAAGGGAAAGTTGGACTGGATGGAATCCTATATGGATTTAGGGAGGGAGACATCGAGGGCCTCAGACTTCGCTGCATTGATTTTAAAATTTTACCATGTAACAAAGTGATCTATTTCAGCCATAACAGCAGGGATGGATATATGTGATTGAGTGATATATACTAGGACATCATCAGCAAATAGAGAGCACTTGTACTCGGTGCCTCCCACCTCAATCCACTTAATATTGGGGTTATGGCGAATTGATGAGAGCAGGTGCTCCGTCACTAGGATGTATAAGAGAGGGGACAGAGGACATCCCTGCCTTGTCCCATTGGTGATTGTGAAAGGTGATGAAAATGTTCTGACGCACCCCCTGGGCCTTGGGACACCCGGAGCCGGACCCTTTTTGGTGGATGCTGGTGGTTGTAGTCTTCGTGGCGGCGATCCGGTTCCGTGGCTCAGGGCGGTCAAACCAGTGGCGGAACTATTTATGTGGTTTTGATGTTTATTTGTCCGACTACGCCACCCGTGGATTGCGGTCAGAGTGAACCACCGCTACAGGGCAGACCGCTAAGGCTGGTGTTGTGGGTGCAGCAGAGCGTAGCATAACTCCCCACGGGAGGAGTATAGCCTCAGGGCAGTGTATGCGGAGGATGGGGGTGATGGTGCAGGGCAGCAGCAGTAACGACACGGAGTCAGTGATGCAGTTCAGGGCCTTTACTCACAGTTCTTATTATCCAGACCACGTCTGCAGGTAACGGCTGCCCACGTCGTACTGTGCTCACCAGGTGAGGGGCTCAGACAACTCCCAGATAACTTTGGAGCGCTTCACAGGACCCCCTTTGTGTGTCCTTTGTCTGGCCTTTCTTACCAACACTTCTGTCCGGCTGCCTCGGGCCTCCTCTTGGTAAACTTGGCGCCAGTTTCCCTGACCCTATGTGGTGCCTTCCTAGCGGGTGGAGCAAGGGGCTGCGCCACATAAAATGTCAGAGCCTCCGGTTTCTAGCTGAGGGTCGTTTCCTGCCTCCACTAGTTCGGGGACCGGTCTCCCCCTTTGGCCTGACCCCTCCACGCAGGTGGATTCGGGCGTGCGGTGGCGACTCGCCCGTCCGCACCCCTGGGATCCCTTCATTCCTCGTTCCTGGAGCCTTCTCCGCTCCTCTTCCTTCCTTCTCCCTCTTGCAGGCCTGGGCCTCTGTTACTAGGCCCGCCTCCGGAGCAGAGCTCATGCAGAGCCCCTGCTCCCTGCCACTTCTGCTCAGACTTCTCTGCACTGAACTAAGATGGTGCCCACCTTTTATACTCCCTTCTCAATGCACCCAGGAACTGCTTCCTCCCTGCTCCTGCACTGCAGGGTTCCCCTTCCTCAGTGTTCCCTCCCCCCACTCCAGCCAGGGACAGGGACTGTCGTGCCCATCTCAGGGGCATATTGGTCGCCCTGCCCCACGGCAATGTGGTGTAATGCATGCAGGTGTCGGGTCCTGATCCACACTCCATCCTTATCTGAGAGTGAGATATCACACCTCTGGGTGAGGTGCAATACCTCTGTAGCAACCGAGCACTCGGTGCTACAGTTCCATTTATCTTCAGCCTAGGTGACGTATTGTGATACAGGGCCGTGATTTTGGCTATAAAAGGGTCCCCTAGACCCCTACCCCAAGCTTTTTAAGAGAATCATATATGGCGTGCCAGGAGACTCTATGGAATGCTTTCTCAGCATCCAACAAGAGTATCTACTGACAAATTTTTAACTGCATCTAGCCCAGGAAATACTTTGTGCCTAGTAGCAGTGTCTGCTAGTCAGCGGATTATCCCGGCTGTTAAGCAAGCTACACCACCTGTAGTTTGGACACTTAATTTTTTCAAAGGAAATGCTTCGGGACCACGGGATACTTAGTGAAGAGCATCAGGAGGCACCCCAAGGCATAGGGGCTGGGACTGGCACTAGGATGCCTTGCGGTGGACAGCCGAGCTCGATCCTTATAAAAGCTTTTTAACTGCAGCAGCTTTAGTGGACGCTACTGGAGCTGGAATTACGCGGCTGCTGGCATGAGACTTGCCCTCCAATAGATCCTTGTAAATGGATTTAAAGTGTATTCATTCAAATTAGAGGGACAATTTAAATTAAAAAGCTTAGAGCTGCCTCCACCACAGGGGGGCTCTCTCGACCCACCAGCGGACAGGCACCAGTATTGGGAGAGGGGGGCTGGCCGTCAGGGTTCACCGCGGCTCTGGCACAAACCCGGCGACACGGAGGTGGCACGGGCAGGAGCGGACTGGCCGTCTCGGCTTCTCACTTTTTGGATTTTAGAAGGGCATGACATGCCTATATCTGTGTCTCCCCCTCCTTTTACTCCTCCACCTCTTTTCTTTTCGCATGACTATATGTACTTGTCACTTTTCCATGTGTTAGTTGTGTCTTCTGAGCAGTTTGTCAGCTTTTGGACACCTTTGAAGGTGTTTTCTATGTGTTTCTATGTGTTTTTGTTTGCCTGCCATTGGTTTTAACGGTGTTCGAAGGTGTTCGACGAACAGTTCGACGAACAGTTCGGCGAACACACGGGTGTTCGACGAACCGAACCGAACTCGAACACTATGGGGGTGGCTCAACACTAGCCATCCAGGTATAATAACACAGTCTCGAAGCTGCGGTGTCCCAGGCAGCACTCCATCAATCTCTGGAACGTTCCGGGGGCATTGCAGATTCCAAACGGCATACTGTTGAACTCGCAGAGTCCCATCGGGGTGGTGAAGGCCGTCTTCTCCCGATCCTCCTCAGCCACAGCTACTTGCCAGTACCCACTAGTGAGGTCAAGGGTGGAAAAGTAATTTGCAGACTTCAAGGCAGCCAGGGATTCCTCAATACGTGGTAAAGGGTATGCATCTTTATGTGTAATGCGATTTACTTGACGGTAATCTACGCACATTCTCATGCTTCCATCCTTCTTCCTGACTAGAACTAGGGGAGCTGCCCAGGGACTACAACTATCCCTTACTACCCCTGCCTTCTTCATGTCATGCAACATCTCCTTGGCTTTATGGTAGTGTGCTGGAGGTATAGGCCTGTACCGTTCCTTGATGGGGGGATGGTTGCCTGTGGGGATGTGATGTTGTACCCCCTTAATCCTCCCAAAGTCAAGCGGGTGTTTGCTTAATACCTGCTCGTATTCCTGCACCACCCGGTGTACTCCCTGTTTCTGGTGGGCAGGAGTGGTGTCTGTCCCAACGTGGAGCTGTTGACACCAATCCCTCTCCTGTGTTGTTGGGTCATTATCCTCCACTTGGTATGTGGAGGTTAAGGACTCCGCCGTGTGAATAAAGTTATTATTTACAGTGTAGAGTTTGGCAATAGTGGCATAACGTGGTAATTTAACCTCGTCTTCCCCATAGTTAAGAAGACGGACGTGCACCCTCCCATTGCGTACATCTACTACCCCCCTGGCGGTTAAGAGTGTAGGTCTGTGCTCTGAGCTAAGGGGTTCTACTACCGCCTGGTAGCTCTGTCCTTTAAGACCTATTGCTGCTCTACACCAGATAAGCATTTCACTCATTGGGGGAATTACAATGGGTATCGGGTCAGTTACCCGCACGTTACCAATCTCACCGCCGGTCAGCTGCGCTTGCTGCTGGTACGTCAGGGCTCGGATCTCCTTCTGGATCGCTCTCCTCTGCCCTGGTCTGGCAACGTCAGCGAGCTGTTGGAGTAAAAACACAACCTCCTCCAAACAGTTACCAACAATGTTAGTGCCTAGTACCATATTCAGTCCATTTTCCTCATTGACAGTCTTCACTACAATGAGTCCCTGGTCCTTTAACTCCACTCTCCCCACTTTTACTGCTACATTCTTAACCCCGAGTAGGTCAAGAGGGAGGCCGTAAGAGGCATATACTGAAAGTCTGGGTTTGGGGGTTGGAGACTGTCCATGGACCAGTATTTGCTATAGAGGATATCAGGTATGATTGTTACCTGGGATCCGGTGTCCAGCAGGGCAGGTATCGCAATGCCGTCAAGTATGATGGATAGGAAAGGTCTTCCTCCCACGAACCTGCGGTGCCAGTCTGAGGGGCCTGCTGAGCCTATTCCTGGCTGCTGGCCCTCGGACCCAGGGTTTGCTCGTTTAAAGGACACCGGTGCACTGTGTGACCTGCCTTCTGGCAGTGGTGGCAGACGAACTCTTGGTGAGGATGGCGCTGGTTGTTGGTCCTTCCTGGGGGTCGCGTTGTCCTCCTCCGGGGTGGGGATGTCCTCCTCCGGGGTGGCGACGTCCTCCTTCTCCTCCGGTTCATCCAGGGGACTTCCTCAGGGCAGTCGGCTAGCAGGATCTTTCCTTCCGTCTCTGGCTCAGTCCGTAGTTGCAGGGCACTCATCACAGTGGCCAGATTTTTGGTCAGCTGGCGCACTTCTGAGCTCAGACAGTCCAGCTCAGTAGGGGGCGCTGCCTGCACTTTGGCTTCAGCAGCCAGCGGGGAAAAGGTGGGTGCTGCTGGCGTTGGAGTGGCCCCACCCTGGTAACGCTGGATAGATGTATCTTCTGTCTCCAGGGGTTGCAGTCCCTTGATAGCCATGTCCTTAAGGGTGTCGAAGGTAGCATCTGGATGGTCCAAGGACCACCAACGCACAGTCCTGCTCTCCGCTTGGGACCTCAGCCCCTGAACAAATTGTTCTTTTAGCATTTTACACTCATTGGTTATGCTAATTGGACTAACCTGTTTTAGAGCTCGCAGGGCCACCTGTAAACGGCAGGCATAGTCCCGAACGCTGTCCTCCAGATTCTGAGAGCATTGGTAGAACCTCATCCGGAGGTCTGCCTCAGTGCGGTCCTCAAAGGCAGTCTGTAACTTTTTGAAAATTGTGGACACTGATTCCTGGTCTGCGGCCGACCAAGTCTCTACTTCTCTCTCCGCAGCACCAGTCAATTGTCCCACAACTACTGCAGCTCTTTGTTTGCCGGTCATAGAATACATGTCCAGGATGCTGCATATTTTGCGCTTGAATCCAGACAGGGTGTTCGGCTTGCCGTTGTACTGGGGGAGCCACTTTGCTCCAGGCATGTACGGTAAAGTCAATGGTACAATAGTGGCTACAGGCCCTGGTAAAGGGGCGGCTGCTTCGTCTTGCGTGGCGGCGGCTGCGGGCGCATCATCGGGGCTGTCAGCCTGGTCAGCGACGTCGGGCTGTTGCTGCAACATCTTGGCGCCCCCCTAGTGAACCATGGCCTACCTTCCTTCTGTAGGCCGCAGCTCCGCAGGCGGAAGTCTTCTGATAGGACCTTGCGTCGCGTACGTTCCACGTCAGAGCGTTCGCTTGGGCTTCCTGCCAGGACCTGACGCTGCGTCAGTGCGTGGGGCGTGTCCTCGACTTTGCGCGCTTTCATCGGTTACGCCCTCTAGTTTTCCTGCGGTTACGCCCTTCTTCTCGCATGGCGACCGGAAAGATGGCGGCCAATGGCGGGAAACTCCAGAAAATGGCGGGAAAAGCTTCACCACTGTGAGTTTTTTACAGTTTCTTAAGGCGCACAGTACCCGGTGGCAACGGGCACAACTCCTTCTGTTGCTGCGGGCACGCAATCCTGTTCGTGACGCCAGTTAGAGAGATGTGGCACCCAGGGGATGGGGACTACTCGGCGCCCGGGCCTTAATGACTGGCCTTGGGGGATGTCGCGGTGGTCGGCTCCCGGGCCCGTACCCTGGGGTCTCTCTTAAAAAAAAAAGGGTTAAATGGAAAATGAAAGTTTGTGACGCCACCTGTGGTGTCTGGTGAGGACCACCAGCGCTGCGGCAGTCCACTGAGGCCGGTGTTACGGCAGCTATGATGGGGTAGCTCCCCACAGGTGGAGCTAGTCCTCAGGGCAGCGGTGTTCGGTAAGGTGCACTATATGGCGGTGACCCAGCCGGGTCCAAGGAAAAAAATGGGAGACACACTCACGTTTGGCTTCAGTACCTTTTTACTGGTGGAGTTGCGGTACCTTCCGGAACACTGTAGGGTGAGGGGTGCACTGCAGGTCTCTCTCCAGTGAGCAAGTATAGGGCCTCCTGTATCCTTGCCGCTTGTGTAGTTTATGGCCTGTCTGGAACTAGGCCTAACTTAGTCCTTGTGTTGCGCCGGCTGACCTTGTGTTAGGGCCTTTTGCTGAAGAGCACGCTCCTGGTATGGCGGAGCCTCTGTGCCTCCTGGTCCTGTTACGTGTCAGCTCCTGGGCTATCCTGAGACCTGAAGTCTTCCAGGAAAGATCCGATTGTTTTCCACAGAGGGTATACTGCTCTGCAGACTCGGAGCCGGTGTCCGGTATATTTCTGGGGTGAGCTTATGAAGCTCCTCGGTCCCCGATGCAACTGTTCCACTAGCCTTCGGCCTACTCTGGGCCCTCACTAGGCTATACACACTGGCAGTAAGCTGGCTGCCTCTTCTGCCGCTCTTTAGAGCGTCGGCAACGCTCCTAGCTGTCTCTCTCTGAGCTGCTTGCAGCAGACTCCAAACAACTCCTCTCAGCAGAAACCTGCTGAGTCACTAACCTTCTGTGTCTCAGCAGAGGCTCCTGACTGGACTCACTCCTTAGACAACTGACTGAACTCCCTCTCTTCCTGCCTCCACCCTCCTTTATATATTCACTAAAGGGCTCCCTCTGGTGGTTCTGAGGTAGGGTGGAGGTGTGTGTATGCTCTGAGGGCCTCTTGTGGAGAAAACCTGAAATGCACCCCCCTTTGGTCTGTGACTCCATGCACAGCAGGGTGTCACATAAGCCTGTCAGCATTTTCTGTTGACAGCTAAAAGCGCCTGTCTGTTATGACCCCCCCAGCAGAACTAAAAACTTGCCAGACAAGACAGTAGTGGCAGGGCAGCACAACCCCTCCGATGCATAAAGGAAAAGCTAATGTCAGGTGTTTTGAGACCCAATAGTTGAAGGTGACAGAGGAATAAGGTTATATTGCTCGTTTTGTCGGCCAGGAACTGCTTGACCACCTTTAAAAACCTTTCCCTCCTTGTCAAAAAGTTCCCGTCATCAGGTCATGGACGTTGGGAGAGTGTCATGAAATTGGCCCAGGACTTTGACAGTGTACCCCTGCCTCTGCTGTACCAAATATGTGTCTCCTTTGCCTTTCCTCCTTGGTTGGACAAGGAAGCACGGCCCCCTTGCTAGCGTTGTCTGATGTGAATTTTTGCAATATATTTTCCACAATAACAGCAATAATATAGCATTATTTAAGTGGACCTCTCCGCCTCAGGAAGAAAAGATGCAAAGTTCTCCTTTTAGAGTGGGTCTAGCAGGGTGAAAACCAGTACTCTTTTTTGGCCAGGATGAATGTAATGTGAGGTCACGGGAAAGGCAACGGTACATGAAGGCAGCCATATGTGCCAAGCTCCCTACAGCCAACACTTCCCTGTCTACACCATGATGACTACTCTCCATCCTCTCCTCTTCCTCCATCTCTTCCTCCTCATTCCCCTTCTCAGCCTATCAATGAAGGAGAGATGGGAAAAGCTTGTGTGGGTACTAATCTCTGTTATGCTAACAAGCAGCTCCTGTTCCTCCTCCTCCTCAGTCTCCACTTCCTCATTGTTACCCAATCTACGCTGAGCAGATGAGATGAGGCTAGGCTGGGTAGCATCTCTCTGTCTCATGTCTTCCTCTATCTCCCCTTGGTACTTATGCAATGCTTCCACTTTAATTGTGACCAGCGACTGTTTAAGTAAGCACAGAAGCAGGATTGTTGTATTGATTATGGCATCATCGCAGCTCACCATCTTTGTGGAGTACTCAAAGTCTTGGAGAACCGCACAAATGTCCAACATCTATGCCCACTCTTCAGTTGTTATGTGTGGAGGGTGACCAGAATGCTGATGAGCGTGTTGGGGCTGGTATTCCACAACTGGCCTCTGCTGCTCACAAAGCCTTGAAAGCATGTGCAGTGTGGAGTTCCAGCGTGTGATGATGTGGCACACCAGTCGGTCAGCTGTCACTTGCATGCACTGCTGCAGCACAGCCAGAGCAGCAGCAGCTGTAATCAACTTGCGGAAATGAGTATTGAGGTGGTGTATCTTGACCAGAAGCTCTGGCAAATTTGGGTAGGTTTTCAGAAACCACCAAGTTTAGCATGTGGGCCAAGCATGGTACGTGTGAGCTTGCCAAGCTTCACAGCCACCACCAGATTATCACACACGCCAATGCCTGGTTGGAGGTTCAGCAGCGAGTGCCAAAGATCTTTATGGTCTTTTATTCCTTTCAATAACTCTGCAACTATGTGCGGCTCGTCTCCTAGACAAATTAGCTTCAGCAGAGCTTGTTGCTGCTTCACTGAGGCAGTGCTGCAGAGCTTCCCGCTGATGTGAACAAAGTGCTCTGAGGTACCAAATTGGATATGGAGGATGAGGAGGAGCAGGAGGGGGTGCAGGAACTGGTGTGGGAGGTGGAGGTAACCCTAATAGAAGTAGGGCCAGAAATCCTTGATGTTGGTAGCACATGTGCAGTACCAGGGTGGGACTTGGCCCCGGCCTCTACAATGTTCACCCAGTGTGCCGTCAGGGAAAAGTAGCGTCCCAGGCTACAAGCGCTTGTCCACATGTAGGTCATTAAGTTTACAAGCCCAGTAAGTGCGTTGGTAAGGGCAAGGGTGATGTTACTGGACACGTGCTGATACAAGGCGGGGAGGTCACGCCAGGAAAAATAGTGGCGGCTGGGGAACGAGTACCGAGGGATATCTACCGCCATGAGTCAGTGGAAATCCTCTTTGTCTACAGGCTGAAACGGCAACATTTCCACAACAAGCAGCCTGAATATATGCCCATTTAAAGTTTCGGCCCATGGGTGAATGGCTGGGAACTTTGTTTTTTTTGTTCCATGGTCTGGAAAAGGGACAGTTGAGAGCTATAACTTTTATATTTTGCAGATGATGCAGCTGTATGGTGGCTTGTTTTTTGCAGGACAAGATGATGTTTTCAACGGTACCATTTTTATTTACATTCGTCTTTTTGATCGCGTGTTATTCCATTTTTTGTTTGGCGGTATGATGATAAAGCATTGTTTTTTGCTTTGTTTTTTTTTTTGCTACCGTGTTCACTAAAGGGGTTAACTAGTGGGACAGTTTTAAAGGTCAGGTCGTTCCAGATGCAGCAATACCAAATATGTGTACTTTTATTGGTTTATTTTTTCATAATAAATAAATATTATGGGTTCAATATATTTTTATTTTTTGGGGATTATTTTTTTCTTTTTTTATAAATATTTTTACAATTATATTTATTTTTTTTCATTTTACTACACATTTTTTTACACATTGTTCCACTATGGGACTTTCACTTTTTGCAGCCAGATTGGCTGCATGGCATAGAAAGCAGCAGCTCCTTATGCCATGCAGCCTGTCAGCGCTGCACACAGGGGAGACATTATTTTGGTCATGCACTGCGCATGACCAAAGTAAAGTCCTGCATTCTGGTGACCCGCATATTGTCATGATGACATCGGGTCATCATGACAACATCCGGAAGCCACCGCAGACATCGCTGGACGCCAGCAGGAGAGGTGAATATAGCGATCACCTCCCCCCTTGCCCCCGCAATTGATTTCGATCGCAGCATTGTGGGGGTTAATTTGCAAGGAGTGGTGCGGGACAGCTCCCTGCACATAGCACTGGGTGTCAGCTGTGACAATCAGCTGACACCCGACGGCGATCGCTCCGCACCACTTGTTTGCAGGTGCGATGGCATTATGCGTAATAGTACGTAGCTGGTCCATAAGTCCCAGGGCGCAGCTACGTACTATTACTGACCTCGTCGGAAAGGGGTTAATACCACCGTAACATGACACAAAGCGCGTAAAACTGTAAATCTGTATGGATGATTAATTCAATCCAGAAATTTTTTTTTTTACTTGTTTTGGGTCTTATAATATACCACCGTAATGTAACACTAAGCACTGTATGGAAGACTAATTTAATCCAGAAAAAAAAAGTAATGTTTTTTTGGAGGTTAATACTACCCTAATGTAACACTAAGCATGTTACACTGTATGGATTACTAATTCAATCCAGAAACATTTTTTTAATGTTTCTTTGTAGGGTAATAGCACCGTAACGTAAAACAAAGAATGTTACACTGTATGGATTACTAATTCAATCTATAAAGATTTTTTTAATAGTTTTTTTGGAGGTTAATACCACTGTAATGAAATACTAAACCCGTTACACTGTATGGATTACTAATTGAATGTTAGAACACGTACTGGACTCAGCAGATGATATATGTAAATACAATACTGCATAAACACCATGTGATGTAATAATCCTAGAAGAGATTCATTGACTTATATCTGCCCAGAACATAGAATGGCAGACCATTTGGAAGAATACATAAGCCCCGAGAAGGAAAAACACCCAATCTGATGGTCATAGAAATAGTCAAAACCAAAAAAATAAATAAAAAAATCTGTATTTAAGCAACCAATGGTTATATGGTGGCACGGTACAGCAAGGGTGCACACACACCCTTAAAATTAGCGTATAAATTTGTGTATCCTATATTTAGCCGATAACATGAATATTGATACAAATCCGGACACACAGTATATGAGGTCGAAGTAAAATGTGTCAAACCCACCCGCACAAAAGGTAACAGGTAATTACTTTATAATAGTGTGAGGTTGATACTCATTGTAAAGACCATAACATCCCCCCATAGAAGAAATGTGCAGTCGATGGTTAGTGTATATTATCGCAAATACCAACAGAATCCACCAGATGACATGGTGGTGCAATAGATGTTTTACCATAGTGCGATATAAGAAGCTTGTTCATATGTTTTAATACTCACTAGTAAGTAGTGTTGAGCCACCCCCGTAGTGTTCGAGTTCGGTTCGGTTCGTCGAACACCCGTGTGTTCGCCGAACTGTTCGTCGAACTGTTCGTCGAACACCTTCGAACACCGTTAAAACCAATGGCAGGCAAACAAAAACACATAGAAACACATAGAAAACACCTTCAAAGGTGTCCAAAAGCTGACAAACTGCTCAGAAGACACAACTAACACATGGAAAAGTGACAAGTACATATAGTCATGCGAAAAGAAAAGAGGTGGAGGAGTAAAAGGAGGGGGAGACACAGATATAGGCATGTCATGCCCTTCTAAAATCCAAAAAGTGAGAAGCCGAGACGGCCAGTCCGCTCCTGCCCGTGCCACCTCCGTGTCGCCGGGTTTGTGCCAGAGCCGCGGTGAACCCTGACGGCCAGCCCCCCTCTCCCAATACTGGTGCCTGTCCGCTGGTAGGTCGAGAGAGCCCCCCTGTGGTGGAGGCAGCTCTAAGCTTTTTAATTTAAATTGTCCCTCTAATTTGAATGAATACACTTTAAATCCATTTACAAGGATCTATTGGAGGGCAAGTCTCATGCCAGCAGCCCCGTAATTCCAGCTCCAGTAGCGTCCACTAAAGCTGCTGCAGTTAAAAAGCTTTTATAAGGATCGAGCTCGGCTGTCCACCGCAAGGCATCCTAGTGCCAGTCCCAGCCCCTATGCCTTGGGGTGCCTCCTGATGCTCTTCACTAAGTATCCCGTGGTCCCGAAGCATTTCCTTTGAAAAAATTAAGTGTCCAAACTACAGGTGGTGTAGCTTGCTTAACAGCCGGGATAATCCGCTGACTAGCAGACACTGCTACTAGGCACAAAGCATTTCCTGGGCTAGATGCAGTTAAAAATTTGTAAGTAGATACTCTCGTTGGATGCTGAGAAAGCATTCCATAGAGTCTCCTGGCACGCCATATATGATTCTCTTAAAAAGCTTGGGGTAGGGGTATAGGGGACCCTTTTATAGCCAAAATCACGGCCCTGTATCACAATACGTCACCTAGGCTGAAGATAAATGGAACTGTAGCACCGAGGGCTCGGTTGCTACAGACGTATTGCACCTTACCCAGAGGTGTGATATCTCACTCTCAGATAAGGATGGAGCGTGGATCAGGACCCGACACCTGCATGCATTACACCACATTGCCGTGGGGCAGGGCGACCAATATGCCCCTGAGATGGGCACGACAGTCCCTGTCCCTGGCTGGAGTGGGGGGAGGGAACACTGAGGAAGGGGAACCCTGCAGTGCAGGAGCAGGGAGGAAGCAGTTCCTGGGTGCATTGAGAAGGGAGTATAAAAGGTGGGCACCATCTTAGTTCAGTGCAGAGAAGTCTGAGCAGAAGTGGCAGGGAGCAGGGGCTCTGCATGTGCTCTGCTCCGGAGGCGGGCCTAGTAACAGAGGCCCAGGCCTGCAAGAGGGAGAAGGAAGGAAGAGGAGCGGAGAAGGCTCCAGGAACGAGGAATGAAGGGATCCCAGGGGTGCGGACGGGCGAGTCGCCACCGCACGCCCGAATCCACCTGCGTGGAGGGGTCAGGCCAAAGGGGAAGACCGGTCCCCGAACTAGTGGAGGCAGGAAACGACCCTCAGCTAGAAACCGGAGGCTCTGACATTTTATGTGGCGCAGCCCCTTGCTCCACCCGCTAGGAAGGCACCACATAGGGTCAGGGAAACTGGCGCCAAGTTTACCAAGAGGAGGCCCGAGGCAGCCGGACAGAAGTGTTGGTAAGAAAGGCCAGACAAAGGACACACAAAGGGGGTCCTGTGAAGCGCTCCAAAGTTATCTGGGAGTTGTCTGAGCCCCTCACCTGGTGAGCACAGTACGACGTGGGCAGCCGTTACTTGCAGACGTGGTCTGGATAATAAGAACTGTGAGTAAAGGCCCTGAACTGCATCACTGACTCCGTGTCGTTACTGCTGCTGCCCTGCACCATCACCCCCATCCTCCGCATACACTGCCCTGAGGCTATACTCCTCCCGTGGGGAGTTATGCTACGCTCTGCTGCACCCACAACACCAGCCTTAGCGGTCTGCCCTGTAGCGGCGGTTCACTCTGACCGCAATCCACGGGTGGCGTAGTCGGACATTTAAACATCAAAACCACATAAATAGTTCCGCCACTGGTTTGACCGCCCTGAGCCACGGAACCGGATCGCCGCCACGAAGACTACAACCACCAGCATCCACCAAAAAGTGTCCGGCTCCGGGTGTCCCAAGGCCCAGGGGGTGCGTCAGAACATTTTCATCACCTTTCACAATCACCAATGGGACAAGGCAGGGATGTCCTCTGTCCCCTCTCTTATACATCCTAGTGACGGAGCACCTGCTCTCATCAATTCGCCATAACCCCAATATTAGGTGGATTGAGGTGGGAGGCACCGAGTACAAGTGCTCTCTATTTGCTGATGATGTCCTAGTATATATCACTCAATCACATATATCCATCCCTGCTGTTATGGCTGAAATAGATCACTTTGTTACATGGTAAAATTTTAAAATCAATGCAGCGAAGTCTGAGGCCCTCGATGTCTCCCTCCCTAAATCCATATAGGATTCCATCCAGTCCAACTTTCCCTTTGCCTGGCCCTCACAGGGTATCAAATACTTAGGAATTCCTATTCATAGAGACCTCTCCCATCTATGTTATCTTAATTTTGGGCCCTTTATTGAACAATTCCATACAGACCACGGTTGGCAAGTTAGAACTGTAAGATTCACTACGTGAACCACTGGTGTTTTTTGGAAAAGCACATGTACACCGCGTTCCAAATTATTATGCAAAAAGTGTTTAGGAGTGATAAGGGAAGAATTTGTTTGTTTGTCAGTTAAACTCATTGATGGTGATGTGTGTCAGGGCTCTTTATATCACTGTAAGCAATTGCAGACACCTGTGCTAATTAGTTTGGCAGGTGTGTCCAATGAAAGGCAAGACTACTTAAGAAGGCTCTCTCACATTATTAAGCAGCCTACATTTTCTGCCAAAATGGGAAAGAAAAAGGATGTGTCGGCTGCTGAGAAGCAACAAATTGTGGAGTGTTTAGGTCAAGGCATGACTACAATCAACATTGTGCGATGATCAGGATGAAGTGTCTTGGCAATCAAGAAGTATGTAGCTGATTCACAGTACACACGTGTGCGTGCTGATAAGGGCAAATTGAGGACTCTTTCCTACTGGCAATTACGTCAGGTTGAAACAGCAGCGGCAAAATAGCCTTGTCATAGCAGCAGACAAGTTTTTGAAGCTGCTTGTGCCTCCAACGTCCCCCGAACAACAAGATGCAGGGTCCTTCAGAGGTTTGCAGCTGTGCATATGCCATCCAGTCGACCTCCTCTATCCACTTCACACAAGCAGAAAAGGCTCCAGTGGGCCAAACATTACATGAAGACTGATTTCAAAACTGTTTTGTTCACGGATGAGTGCCGTGCAGCGCTCGATGGTCCAGATGAATGGAGTGGAGGATGGCTGGTTGATGGACACCCCACACAAACATGGCTACAGCGCCAACAAGGAGGAGGTGGAGTAATGTTTTGGGCTGGAATCATGGGGAGAGAGATTGTCGGCCCCTTTAGGATCCCTGAAGGCGCTAAAGATGAACTCCATAATGTATGTGGATTTTCTCAAACAGCACTTCCTGCCATGGTTCAAGAAGAAGAACCGTGTATTTCACAGCAAGATCATTTTTCTGCATGATAATGCACCATCTCATGCTGCACATAAAACATCTGCATCTCTGGCTGATATGGGCATAAAAGGGGACAAACTTATGGTGTGACCCCCATGCTCCCCTGACCTCTACCCCATTCAGAACCTTTGGAGCATCATTAAAAGGAGTGTCTATGATGGCGGGAGGCAGTTCACATCTAAGCAACAGCTCTGGGAGGGTATTCTGTCCTCATGCAAAACAATTGAAGCAGAAACCATCCAAAACCTGACAAATTCAATGGACGAGAGAGTTCAGAAGCTCCTTTCGAACAAGGGGTCCTATGTGAAAATGTAACATCACCTAGAATAAAGTTTTGAGTTGAAAACTGTTTGATTTCACCTTCTAACAACCTGCTAATGCTTATAATTTCAAAAATGACCATTTTTTTGGTCTTTATTAAAATGAAAAGGTTGATCGAAAAGTTTGGGGGATCTAAGAGTGTGGCAACCCAGTAGTCATGATTACTTCGAATTCTGACAATATGAGGGTCATGCTGCAGGTAGTGCAGCAAGAAGGCACTTATGTGTCTTGCGCATCTCGGAGCCACAAAATTATTTTCCGGGCTAGATGCAGCTAAAAATTATTTTTAATTTTAAATCTGGTGAAGCTTATTATAGATGGCCTAATAGGATCAGTGCTGCACACTGCTACAAAGCCCAAATTATTTTCCAGTCAAGATACAGATAAACATGATTAGTAATTTGAAAGCTTAAAACGGTTGGTAGGGTGATTTTAACCAATCATCAAGCTTTTACTCTCCCCAGGATGACACAGGGGTAGAAAAGTCGTTTCGGATCCATGATTTGTTCATCTTTATGAACGTGAGTCTGTCTACATTATCAGTGGAGAGCCGCGTGCGCTTATCTGTCAGCAAACCACCAGCAGCGCTGAACACACGTTCAGACAGAACGCTGGCTGCGGGGCATGACAAGATCTCCAAGGCGTAAGTGGCTAGCTCCGGCCATTTATCCAGATTGGAAGCCCAAAAAGAGCAAGGGTCCAGTGACACAGTCGTGGCTTCAATGTTTACTTGGAGATACTCCTGTACCATCGTCTCTAGGCGTTGACTATGTGTCAGACTTCTTGTCTCCTGTGGCCTTGCAAAGGATGGGCTAAAAAAGTGGTGAAATGATTCCGCAAAATTGATGTTACCAGCAGATACTGTGGTTCTGTTACGGTTTGAGTGCTGAACACTTGACGGTCCCACGGTTGGCAAGTTGGAACTGTGAGATTCACTACGTGCACCACTGGTATTTTGTGGAAAAGCACATGTAAGATTCTGCAACAGTCTCTGCTGATACTCCTGCATGCGTGCATCCCTTTCTATGGCAGGAATAATTTCTGCAAATTTACTTTTGTACCGGGGATCTAACAGTGTGGCAACCCAGTAGTCAGGATTATTTCTAATTCTCACAATTCGAGGGTCATGTTGCAGGTAGTGCAGCAAGAAGGCACTCATGTGTGTTGCGCATCCAGGAGCACCAAGTCCCTGTTGTGTTGGTGGCGAGGTAGCAATCATGCTTCCTTCCTCTGTCCTCTCCCCCCAACCTCGCACAACAGAAATGTGATCAAGGTCTCCCTCATCTGATGAGTCTTCCATCAGTTCGTCCTCCACTTCTTCCTGGGCTCCTGCACCTTCCTCACTAGTTTGGCTGCTACCATGCGCCCTGGTAAAATCATCTCCCGCACCCTCACATGCCTGCCGCCTTGGTGCTGCCGACCGTCTGGACCTTGCAGATGTTAGCCCTTCCGCATACAACTCCTCCTCCTCTACTTCCTCCACCTCCTCTTGTGCCACCACCTGACTCCGAATTCTGTTTAACATGTGCTCCAGCATGTAAATCACCGGAATAGTCATGCTGATAATGGCATCGTCAGCACTAAACATCTTCGTCGCCATTTCAAAACTGTGCAGAAGGGTGCATAGGTCCCTGATCTGAGACCACTCCTCCAGCGTGATTTGCCCCACCTCTGAATCTCGTTGGCCCAGGCTATACGTCAGAACGTATTGCACCAGGGCTTGTCGGTGCTGCCACAGTCGCTGCAACATGTGCAGAGTTGAATTCCACCGGGTAGGCACATCGCATTTTAGCCGGTGAAGTGGCAGGCCCAACGACTTCTGTAGAGATGTAAGTCGCTGAGCTGCGGGATGCGAATGGCGGAAGTGAGCACACAGCGACCGTGCCCTCTGCAGAAGGCCATCTAGTCTGGGATAGTGGGCTAAAAATTGCTGGACAACCAGGTTCAACACGTGAGCCATACAAGGCACGTGTGTGACATTGCCCCGGCGAAGGGCCGCACCCAGGTTTGCAGCATTGTCGCACACGGCCTTCCCTGGTTTCAGGTCCAGTGGAGACAACCATTCATGAAATTGGTTCTCCAGAGCTGACCACAACTCCTCAGCTGTGTGACTCACATTTCCCAGACATTTCAATGTAAAAACCGCCTGATGACGTTGAGCCCTACTGCCAGCATAGTAAGGAGGTGTGCAGGATCCCTTCTGCGCAGTTAGAAAGCTTGTGGCATGACCAGACAGGCTTTGGGTGCAGGTGGAAGACCGAGAGGAGGTTGAGGAGGCAGAAGCAGTGGAGGAACTTTGACATAAAGAGGATTGACGCACAACTCGTGGGGACGGCAAGACTTGGACAGCAGCCCCTTGTCCTGCTGTCACCATAGTTACCCAGTGCCCAGTCAGCGACATGTAACGCCCCTGTCCATGCCTACTCGTTCAAGTGTCTGTGGTGAAATGCACCCTGTCACACACAGAGTTTCTCAAAGAAGCGGTGATGTTGTGTGCGACATGCTGGTGGAGCGCAGGCACACCTTTCTTTGAGAAGTAGTGCCGACTGGGCATCTGGTACTGGGGCACTGCGACGGACATAAGGTCTCGAAAATCCTCTGTGTCCACCAGGCGGAAAGGCAGCATTTCTGTAGCCAAGAGCTTGCAGATGGTGAAATTCAACCTCTTAGCTTTCTCATGGCTAGGAGGAAATGGTCTTTTACTTGTCCACATCTGAGGGACCGAGGGCTGGCTATTGTGCTTAGACGGGGTTGATAAGGGTGTCCCCGGCAAACTGCCGGTCTGTGAGGAAGATGCAGGCGGACATGTTAGGTTGCCTTGATCCAAAGGTGGTGCTATCGATGTCGGACAGCGCTCAACACCAGCTGGTGTTACCACCTCCAAAGAAAATGATGACCTGCCAATCACGCTGGCTGTTGCGGGTAAAGAGGTGGCAGGTCTGCGCCCCAAAACAGGTGTGACTGCTGTCCCCCCAGTCACAGAGGATGAAGAGGCCGCGGATGCAAAAGATATGGCAGACGGTGATTGGCCCGGCCGGCTAGGCCGCATTGTAGCACACTGAGCTTCCCACTGCAACTTATGCTTCATGTCCATGTGCCGGTTCATGCATGAAGTACTCAAACTATGTATTTTTTGGCCTCTACTTAGCTTTTGCTGACAAATGTTACAGATAACACGAGTTGGATCATCTTTATCGATCTGAAAAAATGCCCAGGCTATGCAAGGCTTAGCACCCATGCGACCTGAAGAGCCACCACGACTTGTGGTGAGAGGCAGAGTTGTGTTTGAGGATGCAGTTGTTGACGTGCTTCCAGTACTACGTCTCTGTCCAGGAAGGCGCAACCTGACCTCGTCGTCACTAGCATCTTCCTCCACCTCCTCTGCTGACCTCATCTCTTGGCTGACTGTGGGTTGACAGTAAGTGGGATCTCCAACCTCATCATCATCACCCTGTGCGTTATCACACCCGTCGTCCTCAGAGCCAACCTGTTCCTGCCCTGACAAAAAACTAAAGTTGTCGCTCCAATCAGGTATTTGAGTCTTATCATCGTCTTCCTCATTGTCTCCACCAACAGGAGTTACAGTTTGGGAATGAGGGTCTACATTATGGTCAGAACCTTCTGCGTCTGGTCCTGGATCCGACTCATAAAGATTCTGGGCATCAGTGCAGATCATTTCCTCGTCTGGATTCACAGAAGCGCTGGAGTCGACCTCTGATTCCCAGGCTATAGTATGAGTAAACAGCTCTGCAGACTCAACCATCTGTTCTACCTCATACTCAGACGGGCAGCTGGAGATTTGGGAGCTGTGAGGAAGCAAGTGCGATTTGGGTGACACCTTTGAGGACTGGAGTATTTGTGATGTTGAAGTTGATGTGGAGGAGAGCCCACTTAAAGGAGCACTTGATATCCGTTGAAGCACCTGCTGTTTTTGTGCCTCATCTGGAATTTGTAGCGATTGGCGTGGCCGTAAGAAAGGGATCTTATCACATTGTCCGCTAAAAGAAGTAGACATTTTAGTTTGGCTGGAAGATGGTCTTTCTTCTGCACCTACCCCACGGACACAACCTTTTTTCCCCTTCCCAACACGCCTATTCCCCTTTCCACCAGCAGCAGGCCTTTTTCCACTCATTTTGGTGGTTAACTAATTCACAACTCTGGAGTTGTTTGCACAAAAAAACAATGGATGGTAACCGAGCAGAGCTGAGTGGCCAAACTGTGGTATTAGGCCAAAACTATTGGCTGGGCTAGATGCAGAAAAAAATTATTTTTAATTTGCAACCTGATGGAGGTCAGTATAGATGGACTAATAGAACAAGTCCCACACGCTGCTAGAAGCCCAAATATTTTTTCAGAGATAAATGAAGAAAAAAATTATTTTTAATTTGCAACCTGATGGAGGTCAGTATAGATGGACTAATAGACCAAGTCCCACACACTGCTAGAAGCCCAAATATTTTTTCAGAGCTACATGCAGAAAAAAATTATTTTTAATTTGCAACCTGATGGAGGTCAGTATAGATGGACTAATAGAACAAGTCCCACACGCTGCTAGAAGCCCAAATATTTTTTCAGAGATAAATGAAGAAAAAAATTATTTTTAATTTGCAACCTGATGGAGGTCAGTATAGATGGACTAATAGACCAAGTCCCACACACTGCTAGAAGCCCAAATATTTTTTCAGAGCTAGATGCAGAAAAAAATTATTTTTAATTTGCAACCTGATGGAGGTCAGTATAGATGGACTAATAGACCAAGTCCCACACACCGCTAGAAGCCCAAATATTTTTTCAGAGCTAGATGCAGAAAAAAATTATATTCAGTTTGCAACCTGATGGAGGTCAGTATAGATGGACTAATAGAATGGTGCTATGCCCAAAAGATTTTACTTCACTAGGTGCAGTAAAAAAATTGGTATTCTATACACAGGTGGTATATCTTGCAACACAGATAGGCTACTCCACTGACTAACACACTCTGCAATAGGCCAAAAAGGATTAGCTTTGCTAGATTCAGCCAAATGCTGTGAAAAAAACTTGCACAGCACTGGCACAGACCTGCCTGGCAAAAACTGATAGGAACTGATGTAACCTAGTCCTGAAAAGGACTCCAATTACAATTAGTCTTTACTCCCACAATCTATCTATTTAAGAGCACAGACCTGCCCGATAAAAGTCGTAGGAAATGCTGTAACCTAGTCCTTAAAAGGACTGCAATCACAACTATTCCCTACTCCCAAGCTATCTGTATATTTGTGCGAAAATTGGCTTGAAATTAACAAGGTATAGCGCACACAGCAACAGCGGTGCCGTCTAACACGTAGCTGCAGCAGTGAGAAAATGGTGGCGACGGGGAAAATGGCTTGGTCTTATAGGGCAAGGACATGTGACATACACTGCCAATCACACATGCCCTTGCTTGTGTGAAAAAAAGCACTTCGCTCCGTGTGTGCGCTGCTGATAGGCTGACAGATTGCACCTCCCCACTGCAAATGCGGGAAAGAGAAAAAAAAATGGAGATCTTCATTGTTCCTGCAGAGATCCATCCCCTGCCCCTCCCCCCGCCCCGCTGTACACTCAAACTGCGTATTAACATTAATTTTCATCATTACTGAGAAAAAATCCAGTTATGATTTTGGTGCACGAACAGTTATCGAACATAACCTCGAACAGCCGAATTTTTCTCAAATTGTTCGTGTTCGCCGACCGGCTCGAACACCGCCCAAAACAGCTCGAATTTGAGATTGGCAAACAGTTCGAGTAGAACAACGCTCATCTCTACTAGTAAGTATAACGCAGATCTTCAAAATACCAATCAATTAACCAGCCTCTATGGGACCCACCAATAACAACCACACAGCAAAGAAAAGAGATATATGGTCAATGACCTTCAGTATAAATCGCAAATGTATAGGCTGAATGTGATCATATAAAGGAAGCACTGGTGGGCACAATAACTTTTTGGCTGGAAGAACTGTGTGTGGCATGCTGACCCTGTCGCGTGTTTTGGATACACCTTAATCAGACAATTTGCATATTTCCCAGAGGAGCATTGCGGTTTTAAATTCTCCACAAGGAGAAACTTGGATCCCGGTCAGACTCCTCTTACCCAGCCAAACCAGATCTCAAACTTTTGCACTAATGAGGGGCAGTACCCCAAAACACAGTGCCTGCAAATTGAGATTTTGGTTTTGGCTTTTATCCTTAGTCATGTGACAAAACTCGTTAGAGAATCAATATTGACTTTTAGGTTTGCTACTTCCAATAGGTGGCACTAGAGTTCTAGTCCTCTTTCTCTCTAAAGAGACAATTTGCATATTTCCTAGAGGAGTATTGCAAGGCTTAAAAGTCTCCTCACCTTGGCATGGCATGTCACTCTGTGCAAGGAGAAACTTTACCCCTTGGATCCCAGTCAGACACTTCTTACCCAGCCAAACCAGATCTCATTCTTTGCACTGATGAGGGGCAGTACCCCAAAACACAGTGTCTGTAAATTGAAATTTTGATTTTGTCTTTTATCCAAAGTCATATGACAAGGCTCGTTAGAGAGTTGATATTGACTTTTAGGATTCTTCTAAAGTTTTTCTTTGCTCAATCCATGTACTAACTTTATTCCAATGACTTGATGTAATAAGATGGTCAGACTATGATCCAGTGTAAAAAAGCAGGTACAGTCCTTCCATTCTCTACAATATTGTCTCCCAAGAGATTTATTACATCAATTACATAAAGTTTGTTGAGTGTAGTATTAAACAGACCTCTTGTTTTTCTTTTATTCTCATAAAGCATACATTAGGATCAATATATTATAGCGGATCATTCAATATATCAATGGGTGTTGACAGCTCATGTAATTAGATCATATTCCTAAATGATTAAACATTTTGGAATCCTAAAACAATCCTTTCACTTCTCCCTGGCACTTAAGGCAACACATTTTACAGTCTTTGAAATATCTTCGTTTATCTACGTACATTTTTAAAAATATTATAGGCTTGATATTTCCTTAAAAAATGCCATTTTAATAATTTGGTGCTTTGACAATGCTTAAATGGGAGTCACATGTATTAGTTTGTGATCAAAGGATATAGAACAAAAATCCAATCAATGACTCCATATATCTAAAGCAGTGGTAGGGAACCTTTTCTTCTTCTAAGGGCCATTTGGATATTTATACCAGCATTCAGGGACCATACAAACTTGCTAGCTGAAAAATGATCCCGCTATATTTGGTCAAACAATTAACTCTCCCCTAATGTGATGGCTGGAGCTGCTTCTCTTAAATTCAGATGTGATGTTAGGTGGTAATAATGATTTTGCTACTCGCAACTAGAGATGAGCGTTGTTCTACTCGAACTGTTCGCCAATCTCAAATTCGAGCTGTTTTGGGCGGTATTCGAGCCGTTCGGCGAACACGAACAATTTGAGAAAAATTCGGCTGTTCGAGGTTATGTTCGATAACTGTTCGTGCACCAAAATCATAACTGGATTTTTTCTCAGTAATGATGAAAATTAATGTTAATACGCAGTTTGAGTGTACAGCGGGGTGGGGGGAGGGGCAGGGGATGGATCTCTGCAGGAGCAATGAAGATCTCCATTTTTTTTTTCTCTTTCCCGCTTTTACAGTGGGGAGGTGCAATCTGTCAGCCTATCAGCAGAGCACACACGGAGCGAAGTGCTTTTTTTCACACAAGCAAGGGCATGTGTCATTGGCAGTGTATGTCACATGTCCTTGCCCTATAAGACCAAGCCATTTTCCCCGTCGCCACCATTTTCTCACTGCTGCAGCTGCATGTTAGACGGCACCGCTGTTGCTGTGTGCGCTATACCTCGTTAATTTCAAGCCAATTTTCGTACAAATCTACAGATAGCTTGGGAGTAGGGAATAGTTGTGATTGCAGTGCTTTTAAGGACTAGGTTACAGCATTTCCTACGACTTTTATCAGGCAGGTCTGTGCTCTTAAATAGATAGATTGTGGGAGTAAAGACTAATTGTAATTGGAGTCCTTTTCAGGACTAGGTTACATCAGTTCCTATCAGTTTTTGCCAGGCAGGTCTGTGCCAGTGCTGTGCAAGTTTTTTTCACAGCATTTGGCTGAATCTAGCAAAGCTAATCCTTTTTGGCCTATTGCAGAGTGTGTTAGTCAGTGGAGTAGCCTATCTGTGTTGCAAGATATACCACCTGTGTATAGAATACCAATTTTTTTACTACACCTAGTGAAGTAAAATCTTTTGGGCATAGCATCATTCTATTAGTCCATCTATACTGACCTCCATCAGGTTGCAAATTGAATATAATTTTTTTATGCATCTAGCTCTGAAAAAATATTGGGCTTCTAGCTGTGTGTGGGACTTGTTGTATTAGTCCATCTATACTGACCTCCATCAGGTTGCAAACTGAATATATTTTTTTCTGCATCTACCTCTGAAAAAATATTGGGCTTCTAGCTGTGTGTGGGACTTGTTCTATTAATCCATCTATACAGACCTCCATCAGGTTGCAAACTGAATATATTTTTTTCTGCATCTACTTCTGAAAAAATATTGGGCTTCTAGCTGTGTGTGGGACTTGTTGTATTAGTCCATCTATACTGACCTCCATCAGGTTGCAAACTGAATATATTTTTTTCTGCATCTACCTCTGAAAAAATATTGGGCTTCTAGCTGTGTGTGGGACTTGTTCTATTAATCCATCTATACAGACATCCATCAGGTTGCAAACTGAATATATTTTTTTCAGCATCTACCTCTGAAAAAATATTGGGCTTCTAGCTGTGTGTGGGACTTGTTGTATTAGTCCATCTATACTGACCTCCATCAGGTTGCAAACTGAATATATTTTTTTCTGCATCTACCTCTGAAAAAATATTGGGCTTCTAGCTGTGTGTGGGACTTGTTGTATTAGTCCATCTATACTGACCTCCATCAGGTTGCAAACTGAATATATTTTTTCTGCATCTACCTCTGAAAAAATATTGGGCTTCTAGCAGTGTGTGGGACTTTCTCTATTAGTCCATCTATACTGACCTCCATCAGGTTGCAAACTGAATATAATTTTTTTCTGCATCTAGCTCTAAAAAAATATTTGGCCTTCTAGCAGTGTGTGGGACTTTCTCTATTAGTCCATCTATACTGACCTCCATCAGGTTGCAAATTAAAAATAATTTTTATCTGCATCTACAGTACCTCTGAAAAAATATTTGGGCTTCTAGCTGTGTGTGGGACTTGTTCTATTAGTCCATCTATACTGACCTCCATCAGGTTGCAAATTGAATATAATTTTTATCTGCATCTAGCTCTGAAAAAATATTTGGCCTTCTAGAAGTGTGTGGGACTTTCTCTATTAGTCCATCTATACTGACCTCCATCAGGTTGCAAATTGAATATAATTTTTTTCTGCATCTAACCCAGCCAATAGTTTTGGCCTAATACCACAGTTTGGCCACTCAGCTCTGCTCGGTTCCCATCCATTGTTTTTTTGTGCAAACAACTCCAGAGTTGTGAATTAGTTAACCACCAAAACGAGTGGAAAAAGGCCTGCTGCTGGTGGAAAGGGGAATAGGCGTGTTGGGAAGGGGAAAAAAGGTTGTGTCCGTGGGGTAGGTGTTAAAGCAACAGTAACATCTGCAGAAGAAAGACCATCTTCCAGCCAAACTAAAATGTCTACTTCTTTTAGCGGACAATGTGATAAGATCCCTTTCTTACGGCCACGCCAATCGCTACAAATTCCAGATGAGGCACAAAAACAGCAGGTGCTTCAACGGATATCAAGTGCTCCTTTAAGTGGGCTCTCCTCCACATCAACTTCAACATCACAAATACTCCAGTCCTCAAAGGTGTCACCCCAATCGCACTTGCTTCCTCACAGCTCCCAAATCTCCAGCTGCCCGTCTGAGTATGAGGTAGAACAGATGTTTGAGTCTGCAGAGCTGTTTACTCATACTATAGCCTGGGAATCAGAGGTCGACTCCAGCGCTTCTGTGAATCCAGACGAGGAAATGATCTGCACTGATGCCCAGTATCTTTATGAGTCGGATCCAGGACCAGATGCAGAAGGTTCTGACCATAATGTAGACCCTCATTCAAAAACTGTAACTCCTGTTGGTGGAGACAATGAGAAAGACGATGATAAGACTCAAATACCTGATTGGAGCGACAACTTTAGTTTTTTGTCAGGGCAGGAACAGGTTGGCTCTGAGGACGACGGGTGTGATAACGCACAGGGTGATGATGATGAGGTTGGAGATCCCACTTACTGTCAACCCACAGTCAGCCAAGAGATGAGGTCAGCAGAGGAGGTGGAGGAAGATGCTAGTGATGACAAGGTCAGGTTGCGCCTTCCTGGACAGAGACGTAGTACTGGAAGCACGTCAACAACTGCATCCTCAAACACAACTCTGCCTCTCACCACAAGTCGTGGTGGCTCTTCAGGTCGCATGGGTGCTAAGCCTTGCATAGCCTGGGCATTTTTTCAGATCGATAAAGATGACCCAACTCGTGTTATCTGTAACATTTGTCAGCAAAAGCTAAGTAGAGGCCAAAAAATACATAGTTTGAGTACTTCATGCATGAACCGGCACATGGACATGAAGCATAAGTTGCAGTGGGAAGCTCAGTGTGCTACAATGCGGCCTAGCCGGCCGGGCCAACCACCGTCTGCCATATCTTGTGCATCCGCGGCCTCTTCATCCTCTGTGACTGGGGGGACAGCAGTCACACCTGTTTTGGGGCGCAGACCTGCCACCTCTTTACCCGCAACAGCCAGCGTGATTGGCAGGTCATCATTTTCTTTGGAGGTGGTAACACCAGCTGATGTTGAGCGCTGTCCGACATCGATAGCACCACCTTTGGATCAAGGCAACCTAACCTGTCCGCCTGCATCTTCCTCACAGACCGGCAGTTTGCCGGGGACACCCTTATCAACCCCGTCTAAGCACAATAGCCAGCCCTCGGTCCCTCAGATGTGGACAAGTAAAAGACCATTTCCTCCTAGCCATGAGAAAGCTAAGAGGTTGAATTTCACCATCTGCAAGCTCTTGGCTACAGAAATGCTGCCTTTCCGCCTGGTGGACACAGAGGATTTTCGAGACCTTATGTCCGTCGCAGTGCTCCAGTACCAGATGCCCAGTCGGCACTACTTCTCAAAGAAAGGTGTGCCTGCGCTCCACCAGCATGTCACACACAACATCACCGCTTCTTTGAGAAACTCTGTGTGTGACAGGGTGCATTTCACCACAGACACTTGGACGAGTAGGCATGGACAGGGGCGTTACATGTCGCTGACTGGGCACTGGGTAACTATGGTGACAGCAGGACAAGGGGCTGCTGTCCAAGTCTTGCCATCCCCACGAGTTGTGCGTCAATCCTCTTTATGTCAAAGTTCCTCCACTGCTTCTGCCTCCTCAACCTCCTCTCAGTCTTCCACCTGCACCCAAAGCCTGTCTGGTCATGCCACAAGCTTTCTAACTGCGCAGAAGGGATCCTGCACACCTCCTTACTATGCTGGCAGTAGGGCTCAACGTCATCAGGCGGTTTTTACATTGAAATGTCTGGGAAATGTGAGTCACACAGCTGAGGAGTTGTGGTCAGCTCTGGAGAACCAATTTCATGAATGGTTGTCTCCACTGGACCTGAAACCAGGGAAGGCCGTGTGCGACAATGCTGCAAACCTGGGTGCGGCCCTTCGCCGGGGCAATGTCACACACGTGCCTTGTATGGCTCACGTGTTGAACCTGGTTGTTCAGCAATTTTTAGCCCACTATCCCAGACTAGATGGCCTTCTGCAGAGGGCACGGTCGCTGTGTGCTCACTTCCGCCGTTCGCATCCCGCAGCTCAGCGACTTACATCTCTACAGAAGTCGTTGGGCCTGCCACTTCACCGGCTAAAATGCGATGTGCCTACCCGGTGGAATTCAACTCTGCACATGTTGCAGCAACTGTGGCAGCACCGACGAGCCCTGGTGCAATACGTTCTGATGTATAGCCTGGGCCAACGAGATCCAGAGGTGGGGCAAATCACGCTGGAGGAGTGGTCTCAGATCAGGGACCTATGCACCCTTCTGCACAGTTTTGAAATGGCGACGAAGATGTTTAGTGCTGACGATGCCATTATCAGCATGACTATTCCGGTGATTTACATGCTGGAGCACATGTTAAACAGAATTCGGAGTCAGGTGGTGGCACAAGAGGAGGTGGAGGAAGTAGAGGAGGAGGAGTTGTATGCGGAAGGGCTAACATCTGCAAGGTCCAGACGGTCGGCAGCACCAAGGCGGCAGGCATGTGAGGGTGGGGGAGATGGCTTTACCACTGCGCATGGTAGCAGCCAAACTAGTGAGGAAGGTGCAGGAGCCCAGGAAGAAGTGGAGGACGAACTGATGGAAGACTCATCAGATGAGGGAGACCTTGATCACATTTCTGTTGTGCGAGGTTGGGGGGAGAGGACAGAGGAAGGAAGCATGATTGTTACCTCGCCACCAACACAACAGGGACTTGGTGCTCCTGGATGCGCAACACACATGAGTGCCTTCTTGCTGCACTACCTGCAACATGACCCTCGAATTGTGAGAATTAGAAATAATCCTGACTACTAGGTTGCCACACTGTTAGATCCCCGGTACAAAAGTAAATTTGCAGAAATTATTCCTGCCATAGAAAGGGATGCACGCATGCAGGAGTATCAGCAGAGACTGTTGCAGAATCTTACATGTGCTTTTCCACAAAATACCAGTGGTGCACGTAGTGAATCTCACAGTTCCAACTTGCCAACCGTGGGACCGTCAAGTGTTCAGCACTCAAACCGTAACAGAACCACAGTATCTGCTGGTAACATCAATTTTGCGGAATCATTTCACCACTTTTTTAGCCCATCCTTTGCAAGGCCACAGGAGACAAGAAGTCTGACACATAGTCAACGCCTAGAGACGATGGTACAGGAGTATTTCCAACTAAACATTAAAGCCATGACTGTGTCACTGGACCCTTGCTCTTTTTGGGCTTCCAATCTGGATAAATGGCCGGAGCTAGCCACTTACGCCTTGGAGATCTTGTCATGCCCCGCAGCCAGCGTTCTGTCTGAACGTGTGTTCAGCGCTGCTGGTGGTGTGCTGACAGATAAGCGCACGCGGCTCTCCACTGATAATGTAGACAGACTCACGTTCATAAAGATGAACAAATCATGGATCCGAAACGACTTTTTTACCCCTGTGTCATCCTGGGGAGAGTAAAAGCTTGATGATTGGTTAAAATCACCCTACCAACCGTTTTAAGCTTTCAAATTACTAATCATGTTTATCTGTATCTTGGCTGGAAAATAATTTGGGCTTTGTAGCAGTGTGAAGCACTGATCCTATTAGGCCATCTATACTAAAGCTTCACCAGATTTAAAATTAATAATAATTTTTAGCTGCATCTAGCCCGGAAAATAATTTTGGGGCTCCGAGATGCGCAAGACACATAAGTGCCTTCTTGCTGCACTACCTGCAGCATGACCCTCATATTGTCAGAATTCGAAGTAATCATGACTACTGGGTTGCCACACTCTTAGATCCCCCAAACTTTTCGATCAACCTTTTCATTTTAATAAAGACCAAAAAAATGGTCATTTTTGAAATTATAAGTAGTGTTGAGCCACCCCCGTAGTGTTCGAGTTCGGTTCGGTTCGTCGAACACCCGTGTGTTCGCCGAACTGTTTGTCGAACTGTTCGTCGAACACCTTCGAACACCGTTAAAACCAATGGCAGGCAAACAAAAACACATAGAAACACATAGAAAACACCTTCAAAGGTGTCCAAAAGCTGACAAACTGCTCAGAAGACACAACTAACACATGGAAAAGTGACAAGTACATATAGTCATGCGAAAAGAAAAGAGGTGGAGGAGTAAAAGGAGGGGGAGACACAGATATAGGCATGTCATGCCCTTCTAAAATCCAAAAAGTGAGAAGCCGAGACGGCCAGTCCGCTCCTGCCCGTGCCACCTCCGTGTCGCCGGGTTTGTGCCAGAGCCGCGGTGAACCCTGACGGCCAGCCCCCCTCTCCCAATACTGGTGCCTGTCCGCTGGTGGGTCGAGAGAGCCCCCCTGTGGTGGAGGCAGCTCTAAGCTTTTTAATTTAAATTGTCCCTCTAATTTGAATGAATACACTTTAAATCCATTTACAAGGATCTATTGGAGGGCAAGTCTCATGCCAGCAGCCGCGTAATTCCAGCTCCAGTAGCGTCCACTAAAGCTGCTGCAGTTAAAAAGCTTTTATAAGGATCGAGCTCGGCTGTCCACCGCAAGGCATCCTAGTGCCAGTCCCAGCCCCTATGCCTTGGGGTGCCTCCTGATGCTCTTCACTGAGTATCCCGTGGTCCCGAAGCATTTCCTTTGAAAAAATTAAGTGTCCAAACTACAGGTGGTGTAGCTTGCTTAACAGCCGGGATAATCCGCTGACTAGCAGACATTGCTACTAGGCACAAAGTATTTCCTGGGCTAGATGCAGTTAAAAATTTGTAAGTAGATACTCTCGTTGGATGCTGAGAAAGCATTCCATAGAGTCTCCTGGCACGCCATATATGATTCTCTTAAAAAGCTTGGGGTAGGGGTCTAGGGGACCCTTTTATAGCCAAAATCACGGCCCTGTATCACAATACATCACCTAGGCTGAAGATAAATGGAACTGTAGCACCGAGGGCTCGGTTGCTACAGACGTATTGCACCTCACCCAGAGGTGTGATATCTCACTCTCAGATAAGGATGGAGTGTGGATCAGGACCCGACACCTGCATGCATTAAACCACATTGCCGTGGGGCAGGGCGACCAATATGCCCATGAGATGGGCACGACAGTCCCTGTCCCTGGCTGGAGTGGGGGGAGGGAACACTGAGGAAGGGGAACCCTGCAGTGCAGGAGCAGGGAGGAAGCAGTTCCTGGGTGCATTGAGAAGGGAGTATAAAAGGTGGGCACCATCTTAGTTCAGTGCAGAGAAGTCTGAGCAGAAGTGGCAGGGAGCAGGGGCTCTGCATGAGCTCTGCTCCGGAGGCGGGCCTAGTAACAGAGGCCCAGGCCTGCAAGAGGGAAAAGGAAGGAAGAGGAGCGGAGAAGGCTCCAGGAACGAGGAATGAAGGGATCCCAGGGGTGCGGACGGGCGAGTCGCCACCGCACGCCCGAATCCACCTGCGTGGAGGGGTCAGGCCAAAGGGGGAGACCGGTCCCCGAACTAGTGGAGGCAGGAAACGACCCTCAGCTAGAAACCGGAGGCTCTGACATTTTATGTGGCGCAGCCCCTTGCTCCACCCGCTAGGAAGGCACCACATAGGGTCAGGGAAACTGGCGCCAAGTTTACCAAGAGGAAGCCCGAGGCAGCCGGACAGAAGTGTTGCTAAGAAAGGCCAGACAAAGGACACACAAAGGGGGTCCTGTGAAGCGCTCCAAAGTTATCTGGGAGTTGTCTGAGCCCCTCACCTGGTGAGCACAGTACGACGTGGGCAGCCGTTACCTGCAGACGTGGTCTGGATAATAAGAACTGTGAGTAAAGGCCCTGAACTGCATCACTGACTCCGTGTCGTTACTGCTGCTGCCCTGCACCATCACCCCCATCCTCCGCATACACTGCCCTGAGGCTATACTCCTCCCGTGGGGAGTTATGCTACGCTCTGCTGCACCCACAACACCAGCCTTAGCGGTCTGCCCTGTAGCGGCGGTTCACTCTGACCGCAATCCACGGGTGGCGTAGTCGGACATTTAAACATCAAAACCACATAAATAGTTCCGCCACTGGTTTGACCGCCCTGAGCCACGGAACCGGATCGCCGCCACGAAGACTACAACCACCAGCATCCACCAAAAGGGTCCGGCTCCGGGTGTCCCAAGGCCCAGGGGGTGCGTCAGAACATTTTCATCACCTTTCACAATCACCAATGGGACAAGGCAGGGATGTCCTCTGTCCCCTCTCTTATACATCCTAGTGACGGAGCACCTGCTCTCATCAATTCGCCATAACCCCAATATTAGGTGGATTGAGGTGGGAGGCACCGAGTACAAGTGCTCTCTATTTGCTGATGATGTCCTAGTATATATCACTCAATCACATATATCCATCCCTGCTGTTATGGCTGAAATAGATCACTTTGTTACATGGTAAAATTTTAAAATCAATGCAGCGAAGTCTGAGGCCCTCGATGTCTCCCTCCCTAAATCCATATAGGATTCCATCCAGTCCAACTTTCCCTTTGCCTGGCCCTCACAGGGTATCAAATACTTAGGAATTCCTATTCATAGAGACCTCTCCCATCTATGTTATCTTAATTTTGGGCCCTTTATTGAACAATTCCATACAGACCACGGTTGGCAAGTTAGAACTGTAAGATTCACTGCGTGAACCACTGGTGTTTTGTGGAAAAGCACATGTACACCGCGTTCCAAATTATTATGCAAAAAGTTTTTAGGAGTGATAAGGGAAGAATTTGTTTGTTTGTCAGTTAAACTCATTGATGGTGATGTGTGTCAGGGCTCTTTATATCACTGTAAGCAATTGCAGACACCTGTGCTAATTAGTTTGGCAGGTGTGTCCAATGAAAGGCAAGACTACTTAAGAAGGCTCTCTCACATTATTAAGCAGCCTACATTTTCTGCCAAAATGGGAAAGAAAAAGGATGTGTCGGCTGCTGAGAAGCAACAAATTGTGGAGTGTTTAGGTCAAGGCATGACTACAATCAACATTGTGCGATGATCAGGATGAAGTGTCTTGGCAATCAAGAAGTATGTAGCTGATTCACAGTACACACGTGTGCGTGCTGATAAGGGCAAATTGAGGACTCTTTCCTACAGGCAATTACGTCAGGTTGAAAGAGCAGCGGCAAAAAAGCCTTGTCATAGCAGCAGACAAGTTTTTGAAGCTGCTTGTGCCTCCAACGTCCCCCGAACAACAAGATGCAGGGTCCTTCAGAGGTTTGCAGCTGTGCATACGCCATCCTGTCGACCTCCTCTATCCACTTCACACAAGCAGAAACGGCTCCAGTGGGCCAAACATTACATGAAGACTGATTTCAAAACTGTTTTGTTCACGGATGAGTGCCGTGCAGCGCTCAATGGTCCAGATGAATGGAGTGGAGGATGGCTGGTTGATGGACACCCCACGCAAACACGGCTACAGCGCCAACAAGGAGGAGGTGGAGTAATGTTTTGGGCTGGAATCATGGGGAGAGAGATTGTCGGCCCCTTTAGGATCCCTGAAGGCGCTAAAGATGAACTCCATAATGTATGTGGATTTTCTCAAACAGCACTTCCTGCCATGGTTCAAGAAGAAGAACCGTGTATTTCACAGCAAGATCATTTTTCTGCATGATAATGCACCATCTCATGCTGCACATAAAACATCTGCATCTCTGGCTGATATGGGCATAAAAGGGGACAAACTTATGGTGTGACCCCCATGCTCCCCTGACCTCTACCCCATTCAGAACCTTTGGAGCATCATTAAAAGGAGTGTCTATGATGGCGGGAGGCAGTTCACATCTAAGCAACAGCTCTGGGAGGGTATTCTGTCCTCATGCAAAACAATTGAAGCAGAAACCATCCAAAACCTGACAAATTCAATGGACGAGAGAGTTCAGAAGCTCCTTTCGAACAAGGGGTCCTATGTGAAAATGTAACATCACCTAGAATAAAGTTTTGAGTTGAAAACTGTTTGATTTCAGTTTCTAACAACCTGCTAATGCTTATAATTTCAAAAATGACCATTTTTTTGGTCTTTATTAAAATGAAAAGGTTGATCGAAAAGTTTGGGGGATCTAAGAGTGTGGCAACCCAGTAGTCATGATTACTTCGAATTCTGACAATATGAGGGTCATGCTGCAGGTAGTGCAGCAAGAAGGCACTTATGTGTCTTGCGCATCTCGGAGCCCCAAAATTATTTTCCGGGCTAGATGCAGCTAAAAATTATTTTTAATTTTAAATCTGGTGAAGCTTATTATAGATGGCCTAATAGGATCAGTGCTGCACACTGCTACAAAGCCCAAATTATTTTCCAGTCAAGATACAGATAAACATGATTAGTAATTTGAAAGCTTAAAACGGTTGGTAGGGTGATTTTAACCAATCATCAAGCTTTTACTCTCCCCAGGATGACACAGGGGTAGAAAAGTCGTTTCGGATCCATGATTTGTTCATCTTTATGAACGTGAGTCTGTCTACATTATCAGTGGAGAGCCGCGTGCGCTTATCTGTCAGCACACCACCAGCAGCGCTGAACACACGTTCAGACAGAACGCTGGCTGCGGGGCATGACAAGATCTCCAAGGCGTAAGTGGCTAGCTCCGGCCATTTATCCAGATTGGAAGCCCAAAAAGAGCAAGGGTCCAGTGACACAGTCGTGGCTTCAATGTTTACTTGGAGATACTCCTGTACCATCATCTCTAGGCGTTGACTATGTGTCAGACTTCTTGTCTCCTGTGGCCTTGCAAAGGATGGGCTAAAAAAGTGGTGAAATGATTCCGCAAAATTGATGTTACCAGCAGATACTGTGGTTCTGTTACGGTTTGAGTGCTGAACACTTGACGGTCCCACGGTTGGCAAGTTGGAACTGTGAGATTCACTACGTGCACCACTGGTATTTTGTGGAAAAGCACATGTAAGATTCTGCAACAGTCTCTGCTGATACTCCTGCATGCGTGCATCCCTTTCTATGGCAGGAATAATTTCTGCAAATTTACTTTTGTACCGGGGATCTAACAGTGTGGCAACCCAGTAGTCAGGATTATTTCTAATTCTCACAATTCGAGGGTCATGTTGCAGGTAGTGCAGCAAGAAGGCACTCATGTGTGTTGCGCATCCAGGAGCACCAAGTTCCTGTTGTGTTGGTGGCGAGGTAACAATCATGCTTCCTTCCTCTGTCCTCTCCCCCCAACCTCGCACAACAGAAATGTGATCAAGGTCTCCCTCATCTGATGAGTCTTCCATCAGTTCGTCCTCCACTTCTTCCTGGGCTCCTGCACCTTCCTCACTAATTTGGCTGCTACCATGCGCCCTGGTAAAATCATCTCCCCCACCCTCACATGCCTGCCGCCTTGGTGCTGCCGACCGTCTGGACCTTGCAGATGTTAGCCCTTCCGCATACAACTCCTCCTCCTCTACTTCCTCCACCTCCTCTTGTGCCACCACCTGACTCCGAATTCTGTTTAACATGTGCTCCAGCATGTAAATCACCGGAATAGTCATGCTGATAATGGCATCGTCAGCACTAAACATCTTCGTCGCCATTTCAAAACTGTGCAGAAGGGTGCATAGGTCCCTGATCTGAGACCACTCCTCCAGCGTGATTTGCCCCACCTCTGAATCTCGTTGGCCCAGGCTATACGTCAGAACGTATTGCACCAGGGCTTGTCGGTGCTGCCACAGTCGCTGCAACATGTGCAGAGTTGAATTCCACCGGGTAGGCACATCGCATTTTAGCCGGTGAAGTGGCAGGCCCAACGACTTCTGTAGAGATGTAAGTCGCTGAGCTGCGGGATGCGAACGGCGGAAGTGAGCACACAGCGACCGTGCCCTCTGCAGAAGGCCATCTAGTCTGGGATAGTGGGCTAAAAATTGCTGGACAACCAGGTTCAACACGTGAGCCATACAAGGCACGTGTGTGACATTGCCCCGGCGAAGGGCCGCACCCAGGTTTGCAGCATTGTTGCACACGGCCTTCCCTGGTTTCAGGTCCAGTGGAGACAACCATTCATGAAATTGGTTCTCCAGAGCTGACCACAACTCCTCAGCTGTGTGACTCACATTTCCCAGACATTTCAATGTAAAAACCGCCTGATGACGTTGAGCCCTACTGCCAGCATAGTAAGGAGGTGTGCAGGATCCCTTCTGCGCAGTTAGAAAGCTTGTGGCATGACCAGACAGGCTTTGGGTGCAGGTGGAAGACCGAGAGGAGGTTGAGGAGGCAGAAGCAGTGGAGGAACTTTGACATAAAGAGGATTGACGCACAACTCGTGGGGACGGCAAGACTTGGACAGCAGCCCCTTGTCCTGTTGTCACCATAGTTACCCAGTGCCCAGTCAGCGACATGTAACGCCCCTGTCCATGCCTACTCGTCCAAGTGTCTGTGGTGAAATGCACCCTGTCACACACAGAGTTTCTCAAAGAAGCGGTGATGTTGTGTGCGACATGCTGGTGGAGCGCAGGCACACCTTTCTTTGAGAAGTAGTGCCGACTGGGCATCTGGTACTGGGGCACTGCGACGGACATAAGGTCTCGAAAATCCTCTGTGTCCACCAGGCGGAAAGGCAGCATTTCTGTAGCCAAGAGCTTGCAGATGGTGAAATTCAACCTCTTAGCTTTCTCATGGCTAGGAGGAAATGGTCTTTTACTTGTCCACATCTGAGGGACCGAGGGCTGGCTATTGTGCTTAGACGGGGTTGATAAGGGTGTCCCCGGCAAACTGCCGGTCTGTGAGGAAGATGCAGGCGGACATGTTAGGTTGCCTTGATCCAAAGGTGGTGCTATCGATGTCGGACAGCGCTCAAGACCAGCTGGTGTTACCACCTCCAAAGAAAATGATGACCTGCCAATCACGCTGGCTGTTGCGGGTAAAGAGGTGGCAGGTCTGCGCCCCAAAACAGGTGTGACTGCTGTCCCCCCAGTCACAGAGGATGAAGAGGCCGCGGATGCACAAGATATGGCAGACGGTGGTTGGCCCGGCCGGCTAGGCCGCATTGTAGCACACTGAGCTTCCCACTGCAACTTATGCTTCATGTCCATGTGCCGGTTCATGCATGAAGTACTCAAACTATGTATTTTTTGGCCTCTACTTAGCTTTTGCTGACAAATGTTACAGATAACACGAGTTGGGTCATCTTTATCGATCTGAAAAAATGCCCAGGCTATGCAAGGCTTAGCACCCATGCGACCTGAAGAGCCACCACGACTTGTGGTGAGAGGCAGAGTTGTGTTTGAGGATGCAGTTGTTGACGTGCTTCCAGTACTACGTCTCTGTCCAGGAAGGCGCAACCTGACCTCGTCGTCACTAGCATCTTCCTCCACCTCCTCTGCTGACCTCATCTCTTGGCTGACTGTGGGTTGACAGTAAGTGGGATCTCCGACCTCATCATCATCACCCTGTGCGTTATCACACCCGTCGTCCTCAGAGCCAACCTGTTCCTGCCCTGACAAAAAACTAAAGTTGTCGCTCCAATCAGGTATTTGAGTCTTATCATCGTCTTCCTCATTGTCTCCACCAACAGGAGTTACAGTTTGGGAATGAGGGTCTACATTATGGTCAGAACCTTCTGCGTCTGGTCCTGGATCCGACTCATAAAGATTCTGGGCATCAGTGCAGATCATTTCCTCGTCTGGATTCACAGAAGCGCTGGAGTCGACCTCTGATTCCCAGGCTATAGTATGAGTAAACAGCTCTGCAGACTCAACCATCTGTTCTACCTCATACTCAGACGGGCAGCTGGAGATTTGGGAGCTGTGAGGAAGCAAGTGCGATTTGGGTGACACCTTTGAGGACTGGAGTATTTGTGATGTTGAAGTTGATGTGGAGGAGAGCCCACTTAAAGGAGCACTTGATATCCGTTGAAGCACCTGCTGTTTTTGTGCCTCATCTGGAATTTGTAGCGATTGGCGTGGCCGTAAGAAAGTGATCTTATCACATTGTCCGCTAAAAGAAGTAGACATTTTAGTTTGGCTGGAAGATGATCTTTCTTCTGCACCTACCCCACGGACACAACCTTTTTTCCCCTTCTCAACACGCCTATTCCCCTTTCCACCAGCAGCAGGCCTTTTTCCACTCATTTTGGTGGTTAACTAATTCACAACTCTGGAGTTGTTTGCACAAAAAAACAATGGATGGTAACCGAGCAGAGCTGAGTGGCCAAACTGTGGTATTAGGCCAAAACTATTGGCTGGGTTAGATGCAGAAAAAAATTATTTTTAATTTGCAACCTGATGGAGGTCAGTATAGATGGACTAATAGACCAAGTCCCACACACCGCTAGAAGCCCAAATATTTTTTCAGAGCTAGATGCAGAAAATTTTTTTATTCAATTTGCAACCTGATGGAGGTCAGTATAGATGGACTAATAGACCAAGTCCCACACACTGCTAGAAGCCCGAATATTTTTTCAGAGCTAGATGCAGAAAAAAATTATTTTTAATTTGCAACCTGATGGAGGTCAGTATAGATGGACTAATAGACCAAGTCCCACACACCGCTAGAAGCCCAAATATTTTTTCAGAGCTAGATGCAGAAAATTTTTTTATTCAATTTGCAACCTGATGGAGGTCAGTATAGATGGACTAATAGACCAAGTCCCACACACCTGATGGAGGTCAGTATAGATGGACTAATAGACCAAGTCCCACACACTGCTAGAAGCCCAAATATTTTTTCAGAGCTAGATGCAGAAAAAAATTATTTTTAATTTGCAACCTGATGGAGGTCAGTATAGATGGACTAATAGACCAAGTCCCACACACCGCTAGAAGCCCAAATATTTTTTCAGAGCTAGATGCAGAAAAAAATTATATTCAATTTGCAACCTGCTGGAGGTCAGTATAGAAGGACTAATAGAACAAGTCCCACACACTGCTAGAAGCCCAAATATTTTTTCAGAGCTAAATGAAGAAAAAAATTATTTTTAATTTGCAACCTGATGGAGGTCAGTAGAGATGGACTAATAGACCATGTCCCACACACTGCTAGAAGCCCAAATATTTTTTCAGAGCTAGATGCAGAAAAAAATTATTTTTAATTTGCAACCTGATGGAGGTCAGTATAGATGGACTAATAGAACAAGTCCCACACGCTGCTAGAAGCCCAAATATTTTTTCAGAGATAAATGAAGAAAAAAATTATTTTTAATTTGCAACCTGATGGAGGTCAGTATAGATGGACTAATAGACCAAGTCCCACACACTGCTAGAAGCCCAAATATTTTTTCAGAGCTAGATGCAGAAAAAAATTATATTCAGTTTGCAACCTGATGGAGGTCAGTATAGATGGACTAATAGAATGATGCTATGCCCAAAAGATTTTACTTCACTAGGTGCAGTAAAAAAATTGGTATTCTATACACAGGTGGTATATCTTGCAACACAGATAGGCTACTCCACTGACTAACACACTCTGCAATAGGCCAAAAAGGATTAGCTTTGCTAGATTCAGCCAAATGCTGTGAAAAAAACTTGCACAGCACTGGCACAGACCTGCCTGGCAAAAACTGATAGGAACTGATGTAACCTAGTCCTGAAAAGGACTCCAATTACAATTAGTCTTTACTCCCACAATCTATCTATTTAAGAGCACAGACCTGCTTGATAAAAGTCGTAGGAAATGCTGTAACCTAGTCCTTAAAAGGACTGCAATCACAACTATTCCCTACTCCCAAGCTATCTGTATATTTGTGCGAAAATTGGCTTGAAATTAACAAGGTATAGCGCACACAGCAACAGCGGTGCCGTCTAACACGCAGCTGCAGCAGTGAGAAAATGGTGGCGACGGGGAAAATGGCTTGGTCTTATAGGGCAAGGACATGTGACATACACTGCCAATCACACATGCCCTTGCTTGTGTGAAAAAAAGCACTTCGCTCCGTGTGTGCGCTGCTGATAGGCTGACAGATTGCACCTCCCCACTGCAAATGCGGGAAAGAGAAAAAAAAATGGAGATCTTCATTGTTCCTGCAGAGATCCATCCCCTGCCCCTCCCCCCGCCCCGCTGTACACTCAAACTGCGTATTAACATTAATTTTCATCATTACTGAGAAAAAATCCAGTTATGATTTTGGTGCACGAACAGTTATCGAACATAACCTCGAACAGCCGAATTTTTCTCAAATTGTTCGTGTTCGCCGACCGGCTCGAACACCGCCCAAAACAGCTCGAATTTGAGATTGACGAACAGTTCGAGTAGAACAACGCTCATCTCTAATTATAAGCATTAGCATGTTGTTAGAAACTGAAATCAAACAGTTTTCAACTCAAAACTTTATTCTAGGTGATGTTACATTTTCACATAGGACCCCTTGTTCGAAAGGAGCTTCTGAACTCTCTCGTCCATTGAATTTGTCAGGTTTTGGATGGTTCAATTGTTTTGCATGAGGACAGAATACCCTCCCAGAGCTGTTGCTTAGATGTGAACTGCCTCCCGCCATCATAGACACTCCTTTTAATGATGCTCCAAAGGTTCTGAATGGGGTAGAGGTCAGGGGAGCATGGGGGTCACACCATAAGTTTGTCCCCTTTTATGCCCATATCAGCCAGAGATGCAGATGTTTTATGTGCAGCATGAGATGGTGCATTATCATGCAAAAAGAAGATCTTGCTGTGAAATACACGGTTCTTCTTCTTGAACCATGGCAGGAAGTGCTGTTTGAGAAAATCCACATACATTATGGAGTTCATCTTTAGCGCCTTCAGGGATCCTAAAGGGGCCGACAATCTCTCTCCCCATGATTCCAGCCCAAAACATTACTCCACCTCCTCCTTGTTGGCGCTGTAGCCGTGTTTGCGTGGGGTGTCCATCAACCAGCCATCCTCCACTCCATCCATCTGGACCATCGAGCGCTGCACGGCACTCATCCGTGAACAAAACAGTTTTGAAATCAGTCTTCATGTAATGTTTGGCCCACTGGAGCCGTTTCTGCTTGTGTGAAGTGGATAGAGGAGGTAGACAGGATGGCGTATGCACAGCTGCAAACCTCTGAAGGACCCTGCATCTTGTTGATCGGGGGACGTTGGAGGCACCAACAGCTTCAAAAACTTGTCTGTTACTATGACAAGGCTTTTTCAACCTGACGTAATTGCCTGTAGGAAAGAGTCCTCAATTTGCCCTTATCAGCACGCACACGTGTGTACTGTGAATCAGCTACATACTTCTTGATTGCCATGACACTTCATCCTGATCATCGCACAATGTTGATTGTAGTCATGCCTTGACCTAAACACTCCACAATTTGTTGCTTCTCAGCAGCCGACACATCCTTTTTCTTTCCCATTTTGGCAGAAAATGTAGGCTGCTTAATAATGTGAGACAGCCTTCTTAAGTAGTCTTGCCTTTCATTGGACACACCTGCCAAACTAATTAGCACAGGTGTCTGCAATTGCTTACAGTGATATAAAGAGCCCTGACACACATCACCATCAATGAGTTTAACTGACAAACAAACAAATTCTTCCCTTATCACTCCTAAACACTTTTTGCATAATAATTTGGAACACAGTGTACATGTGCTTTTCCACAAAACACCAGTGGTTCACGTAGTGAATCTTACAGTTCTAACTTGCCAACCGTGGTCTGTATGGAGTTGTTCAATAAAGGGCCCAAAATTAAGATAACATAGATGGGAGAGGTCTCTATGAATAGGAATTCCTAAGTATTTGATACCCTGTGAGGGCCAGACAAAGGGAAAGTTGGACTGGATGGAATCCTATATGGATTTGGGGAGGGAGACATCGAGGGCCTCAGACTTCGCTGCATTGATTTTAAAATTTGACCATGTAACAAAGTGATCTATTTCAGCCATAACAGCATGGATGGATATATGTGATTGAGTGATATATACTAGGACATCATCAGCAAATAGAGAGCACTTGTACTCGGTGCCTCCCACCTCAATCCACCTAATATTGGGGTTATGGCGAATTGATGAGAGCAGGTGCTCCGTCACTAGGATGTATAAGAGAGGGGACAGAGAACATCCCTACCTTGTCCCATTGGTGATTGTGAAAGGTGATGAAAATGTTCTGACGCGCCCCTTGGGCCTTGGGACACCCGGAGCCGGACCCTTTTTGGTGGATGCTGGTGGTTGTAGTCTCCATGGCGGCGACCCGGTTCCGTGGCTCAGGGCGGTCAAACCAGTGGCGGAACTATTTATGTGGTTTTGATGTTTAAATGTCCAACTACACCACCCGTGGATTGCGGTCAGAGTGAACCGCCGCTCCAGGGCAGACCGCTGAGGCTGGTGTTGTGGGTGCAGCAGAGCGTAGCATAGCTCCCCACGGGAGGAGTATAGCCTCAGGGCAGTGTATGCGGAGGATGGGGGTGATGGTGCAGGGCAGCAGCAGTAACGACACGGAGTCAGTGATGCAGTCCAGGGCCTTTACTCACAGTTCTTATTATCCAAACCACGTCTGCAGGTAACGGCTGCCCACGTCGTGCTGTGCTCACCAGGTGAGGGGCTCAGACAACTCCCAGATAACTTTGGAGCGCTTCACAGGACCCCCTTTGTGTGTCCTTTGTCTGGCCTTTCTTACCAACCCTTCTGTCCGGCTGCCTCGGGCCTCCTCTTGGTAAACTTGGCGCCAGTTTCCCTGACCCTATGTGGTGCCTTCCTAGCGGGTGTAGCGAGGGGCTGCGCCACATAAAATGTCACAGCCTCCTGTTTCTAGCTGAGGGTCGTTTCCTGCCTCCACTAGTTTCGGGGACCGGTCTCCCCCTTTGGCCTGACCCCTCCACGCAGGTGGATTCGGGCATGCGGTGGCGACTCGCCCGTCCGCACCCCTGGGATCCCTTCGTTCCTCGTTCCTGGAGCCTTCTCCGCTCCTCTTCCTTCCTTCTCCCTCTTCCAGGCCTGGGCCTCTGTTACTAGGCCCGCCTCCGGAGCAGAGCTCATGCAGAGCCCCTGCTCCCTGCCACTTCTGCTCAGACTTCTCTGCACTGAACTAAGATGGTGCCCACTTTTTATACTCCCTTCTCAATGCACCCAGGAACTGCTTCCTCCCTGCTCCTGCACTACAGGGTTCCCCTTCCTCAGTGTTCCCTCCCCCCACTCCAGCCAGGGACAGGGACTGTCGTGCCCATCTCAGGGGCATATTGGTCGCCCTGCCCCACGGCAATGTGGTGTAATGCATGCAGGTGTCGAGTCCTGATCCACACTACATCCTTACCTGAGAGTGAGATATCACACCTCTGGGTGAGGTGCAATACCTCTGTAGCAACCGAGCCCTCAGGGTGCTACAGTTCCATTTATCTTCAGCCTAGGTGACGTATTGCGATACAGGGCCGTGATTTTGGCTATAAAAGGGTCCCCTAGACCCCTACCCCAAGCTTTTTAAGAGAATCATATATGGCGTGCCAGGAGACTCTATGGAATGGTTTCTCAGCATCCAACGAGAGTATCTAATTACAAATTTTTAACTGCATCTAGCCCAGGAAATACTTTGTGCCTAGTAGCAGTGTCTGCTAGTCAGCGGATTATCCCGGCTGTTAAGCAAGCTACACCACCTGTAGTTTGGACACTTAATTTTTTCAAAGGAAATGCTTCGGGACCACGGGATACTCAGTGAAGAGCATCAGGAGGCACCCCAAGGCATAGGGGCTGGGACTGGCAGTAGGATGCCTTGCGGTGGACAGCCGAGCTCGATCCTTATAAAAGCTTTTTAACTGCAGCAGCTTTAGTGGACGCTACTGGAGCTGGAATTACGCGGCTGCTGGCATGAGACTTGCCCTCCAATAGATCCTTGTAAATGGATTTAAAGTGTATTCATTCAATTTAGAGAGACAATTTAAATTAAAAAGCTTAGAGCTGCCTCCACCACAGGGGGGCTCGCTCAACCCACCAGCGGACAGGCACCAGTATTGTGAGAGGGGGGCTGGCCGTCAGGGTTCACCGCGGCTCTGGCACAAACCCGTCGACACGGAGGTGGCACGGGCAGGAGCGGACTGAACGTGTCGGCTTCTCACTTTTTGGATTTTAGAAGGGCATGACATGCCTATATCTGTGTCTCCCCCTCCTTTTACTCCTCCACCTCTTTTCTTTTCGCATGACTATATGTACTTGTCACTTTTCCATGTGTTAGTTGTGTCTTCTGAGCAGTTTGTCAGCTTTTGGACACCTTTGAAGGTGTTTTCTATGTGTTTCTATGTGTTTTTGTTTGCCTGCCATTGGTTTTAACGGTGTTCAAAGGTGTTCGACGAACAGTTCGACGAACAGTTCGACGAACAGTTCGGCGAACACACGGGTGTTCGACGAACCGAACCGAACTCGAACACTACGGGGGTGGCTCAACACTACTCGCAACTGCTTCTCCAAATTTTCATTGGTGTGGAGTGAAGTCAACTTTTTGCGATGGTAAGTTTTATTAAGAACTCACCACAGTAAGTTGTTCCGAACACAGGTGTAAATTACACTACATGTCCTCTCAAGGTGGGAAATTTATCATTGCTCATGTGGGACTGGTGCATATACATCACATAGGAGGCACTGGGGCTGGAGCATACACATCACATTGCAAATTCAAAGATATCCAAGGCACAATAGAGATCCTTGTAAAAATATAATCTTTATACTAAAATATTTAAAACATCATAGCAGTCAGGAGACAAAAATATAGCAAAGTTTCAGCAAAATGGCCTTTCTCAAGCAATACATTCACAGGCTTGAGAAAGGTGAACAATAGCAGCCATTAGTGGTCAATCCGCAAAAGGACAACAGTAATACTGACTGCTAAGGTAGACTGCTTTTTACCTTTACCTTCTTTGCTCCTATGTCAGTTCCTTTTCAGCCTATTTTAGTGTAAGTAAGTTGTATGGCACACACAACAACCTATAACGTTAACAGACATTGCAGAGGTGAAGTAGAGCAGAAGAGGACCCAGCATAAGGCTGAAAAAACTAAGCATGCGGAGAAATTATTGTGTCTTGGGCCCAGCAGTTTGACCTCTATAGACAGAATATAAAGACATACATTCTTCTTTTCTTTTGTGAGGGTACAGTTGGTCTTTCATATTTTTGTTATATGTTAATTTTTTTTTTCCTGAAGGGACGAACATTCACCCATTTTTTACTGCAAAACAGAAACTGTGGTTGCTAGTTTTTCCTCCATTCATTATCTCTACTTTAACCACCAGGTTCTATACTAGTCAGAAATGTAAGGCTTCCTTGAGAGATCATACCTCTATTCTTGAGTCTTGATCTAACTTAAGTGATGATAGGCCAGAAAAGGAACCTTATGTATATAGTATGCTATGATCCCAAAGAGTTTTATACTTATAGCCACCTCTTTTTGCCAAAGTGTCTGATGTTTCAGTCATACTATCTTCGATGTATCCCCAATTTCTTGCTAACATACTTAATGTTTTAAAGACCTGATGCCTGCTAATATCATACTCCTGTATTAATTGTGTTAAGAGAAACTTATTAGACTCTAATGGGCATCCCAATTTTGATAAGAAATCTAATTATCAGTATCACTTTATTAAATATATTACAAAATCCATGTATTAGGTAATAAATACTATTTCTCAGTTGACGACTAGCCTGCATGTTGCCTCTTAGACATGCATTACATTGTATAACTCATGGATGGTAATTATAAAATCTCCCAGCATAGTGTCATTACAGGATGCATTTATGTAATATATCAGCACACTGCTAATTCTAATTTGCAGCTAAATACAAATTGAATGGTAAAACTTGATATAAATTCAGCTCCTGTCAAAATAATCTAAAAAAATAAAATAGGATTACTTAAGGAGTGTCAGCCTTGCCAATAGGCAGCAGATGATGCTGTTGAAGACTGACAACAAGATATAGTACTGAGAAAATACCCTTCAGCTCTATGACATTCTTCTTACATTCGGTAGAGGGATAATTATTGTGGTAAAGTAGCTTTGAATTGTCATCTAACAAAGTCTTTCTCAAAAGGGCGGACAGCTGCTAAGTTAAAGTAATTGCCTGTAGTTTACAGAACTGTAGTAAAATCATACCAAGTTACTCGGTACGAATGTACATATTCACAATTATCGGAGTTGTCACCAGACTTCATATTAAGTAGTGGAGAAAGCAAGTCAGGTAGATTTATTTTCTTATTTTCTCTCAAATTTATGATTCAGGAAAACTACTGATATTCACGGTTACATTTTATTAAAAATATAATGTTCAAAGTGAAGAAAATCTGTAAAATTCAATGTAAATATTCTTCTGAGTCTGCCAAGGACTGTCATAAAGAAGCTGTGAAAACCTTAAGGGGGATGCAGCGTTAATGTCTAGCAAAATTTTAGGAGTCCATGTGCGTTTCAGAGGTCTCTCTTCCATCGATCAGAAAGTGATGGCATTTCCCAAGAATATACCTTCACTTTCTTTGTTAGGAATAACCTTTTAATCAAAGAAATTTTGTTATAGCAAAGTCAATATAAAACTCAAGCTAATTTTATACTGTATAGTCCTCTTACAGAGTGCAATAAAGATGCAATAAAGATTTCACAAATGATATCCTTTTGCATTTTTGTATTTTTAAACCAAGATAAAAACAAAATAAATGAACCTGATCTAACAAACTAAATTAACATAGAGGTAACGATGTTAATACTATAATAATTTACTTAAATGCTATACATTTCAAGGTAAACCAGGAAGTATTATGATTCAATTAAATAGATTGCAAATATACATTTCAAAATGAAAAATATAATTTTGTTGGTTTGGTGGCAAATATTTTTATATCCAGGGTTCCCAATTTTTATGAAGTTGGTTCTTGGTGTCTGTCCTTGTTGCTTCAATTTTTTTCAAGAAGCATAATTGGCTGGGTGTGCTTCTTTACTTGGCAGAATGATAAGAGATCGGCTCCTTTATTGCAGAAATAAATGTTTTAGATTTTCAGAGAAAATATTCATTAAAAACAGGCTGCAGGACAAGGTGACTTTAATGTCTAGTCACACAGGCAGGTCCCCGCTAGCTAAGCCCTGTCTTCCGCCGCTAGACTGCTAGGTCTTTTCTTATCCCAACTCATGATATGATTGGGAAGCGGTGGGGGCAAAGCAGGTGTGGACATACAATACTAGTCATGAGTTTGGATTAGTGTTGAGCGATACCTTCCGATATCGGGAAATATCGGATCGGATTGGATCGGACCGATACCGAAAAAGTATCGGATATCGCCGATTCCGATACCGGAAACCAATGCAAGTCAATGGGACAGAAATATCGGAATGAAAATAAACCCTTTCTTTCCTTGTAGGTTAATTCTACATGAAGAAAAACAACTAAGAATAATGTAGAATGTATTGGGGGAGGTGGGGGAGACAATAAAGGCATAGAGGTTTTGCCCAATCAAATGGAATAGCAAGAATTAATATTTTTTTTAAGACGTTCTGAGTTACGGAAATATTGACTATGTTAAGTATTTTTATATTTTGTCAGATATTTATGTTTCACTACTTCCATGCTCTTCACCTTCTTTTTTACTTCTCCCACACTTTCTCCTTTATCATCCTCAGCATCAGCATCTTTTTCATCCACTTCTTCTTCACCTTCTTCATCTTCTTCTTCTTCACCTTCTTCGTATTATTTTTTTTTTTACATTCTTCATATTCTACTTCTTTATCTTCTTCATATTCTTCTTCTTCATCATATTCTTATTTGTGACAGGCATTCCTGTAGTTGTTATCTTTAAAAGTTTGGACAGTACACCTTTCGTTCTGCCCGTTACAAAAGATTTACAACAGGATTTGTCCGCGTTCAGTTTGGCCTGCAGCAGCAGGTCTTTTCCAGGGGCAGTACTAGACAACCAACAGAAGATTAGACCCCGAAAATATAACTTTTATTCGAATATGCTAAAAAGGACTCAGTAGTCACCATAACAACAAACACAAAAACAAGACAAAATGCCAGGGAACAGGGATAAGTCACACATCAGTCAGTAAGGATTACGGGCTCTATCTGTCCCTATTTTGTCCCTAAATTCTCTCCCTTCCTGACAGCGGAGGTTGGCACCCTAATTTTTGCTCCGTGGCGCCCCCGCTCAACGTCGGTGTCCCTAATATCCCTGGTAAATCTCTATCTTTATATTTAAAAAACCACAATCGTGAATAAAAGATAGAGAAAAGTGAACGTACAGATTAAGAAGCCGACAATTCATCATAGATATGCATTTAAGGAGACCCAAGTCTATATATTGCGACAATAATAATAGCCCTGGGAATTTTTTAGAAGGTAAAATTTGTCTCAAGATAGCTGGTTTATTACATTCATACACAAGCCAGCATATACTAAATAACCAAAGCTAATAAAGCAGGTTCTGTTATATATGAGACTAATCCCCAGAAGTAATGCCCACAGACCGGTATCACATGTGCATCCTGCTCTATGTCGTTCTAAATTGTCAGAGCCAGAATGTGATAGAGACTCTAACACATACAAGCAAAAAAAATGACCAATTCTAAATGCATTATAACAATCTCAATATCATTTAGTAAGGAATAGCATTTATCATTGGTAATGCATTATGTCACATCTCATAGGTATCAAAGAAATAACACAAATCATTAGTGATTCCTAATATCCTATGTCAGAAAATACAGGGATTTAGCACTTATCATAGATAGTCCCTTATATCATGTCCCAAATGCAAAGACAGTCTGATATCATATAAATAGACAGGGAGCAACACTTATCATTGATGATCCATCATATCTCGTCCCAACGCGTTTCTCCCTGGTACTCTCCAGGGTTCATCAGGGGAACTGGAGAGGCAATCAATCCTTCTCTCCAGACGCTCAGTCAGTGCTGCATATGAAGAAATGGGAACATCTCCCACATATATAGACACCCACACTCATCTCCCAATGTTCACTAATTGTACCTGTGATTAGACGCCCCCTTTTTCCACCATGTCACTCACCCTGGCTGTCCAGCGCACGCCATTAAGCTCTCACCACATGAGTAGTGTACATAAAGCACACACCCACAGTCTGGAAATGTGAGCCCCTGTCTCCGCCAGCAGCACATACCGGAAATGATGTCACTGGAACGCACGCCATGCTGCGTGGAACGCAAACCGGAAGTTCCACCCCCTAGTGATGTAAACCGGAAGTGAGGTCGCTGGAACACATACCAGAGTCAGTGGAACACACAGCATGAAAGCACATACATAAATGGTTCTGGCAGCAGCACCAGAAGGTGCCCATAATCGTTTTGCAGTACCAATCTGCAGATAACCACCTCAAATAATCATAAACTCATAGATGGTTAACAAAAGGTACACATATAGTCAAACTAAGGGTATGGTATATTAGATTCACCACTGTGGAAAGCACAAATCTATAAAAGGGATACAGTAAAATTTATTATTGTGTCTCCACTGAAAAATAATGGAAGGCAGGAAAAAATCCCATTTCTATTGTAGGTAAGTCTCAGTGTTATTCACACATTCTAACTCATCTGCCCTTAAATATTTGTTTATTGTTAAGATAGGGATAAAAATAAAAAAATTCCCATCGTAATAGTGGGTGTAAACAAGTGATAGCCCTCACGGGCGATTGTCACCAAAGCTGATTTCTTCTTGCCCCCTAATATCCTACTCTGGATTAAATGAAACTCGAGAAGCTCAACAGCTCATTAAGACCCCCTGGGGCCATCGACTCCATCCAAAAAATCCAACGGGCTTCCCGCTGGAGAATTCTCTTATTCCAATCTCCCCTCCTGATAGATTGTTCCACAACCTCCAAAGCTCTAAATGAGATACATTCAACGTCACCCCCATGCTTTGAATTCACATGCCTGGCAAGTGGTGTGTCCCTGCCGTGTCTTATATCTCCAAGATGTTCACCAATTCGAACACGTAGTTCACGTTTGGTTTTCCCAATGTAATCCATTGGACATGTACACGTACAGAGATATACCACTCCTGACGTTCTGCAGTTCGCAAAACCTCTCATGTCGTACACCCGGTTTGTCACTGCACTTTTGAAGCTCTTTGATGGTGTCACAAATTTACAGAAAGAGCAGTGCCCACACCTAAACGTTCCATTAGACCTGTTTTGTAGCCAAGTATCCCCCCTTTTTTTCCTTGGAGTAAAGTGGCTATGTACAACGGCATCCCTAACCCATCTCCCTCTCCTATACGTCACCGAGGGTGTTTTGGAGACAAGGCTCACCACATCTGGATCGACCTGCAAAATACTCCAATGTCTTTTAAGGATATCCATAACTCGTCTCGACTGATCATCATAGGTACCGATCAGGCGTGTAATGGATTCAGAGTCAGGTCTATCCCTTGGGGTAAGAAGGGATGATCTATCTATTTCCTTTACTTGCTGATACGCCCTGTTAATTACTCGTTCAGGGTACCCCCTCTCATGGAATCTCCCTGATAATTTACATGACTCAGACTGGAAATCATTCCACGTGGAGCAGTTCCTTTTCCAGGGGCACCACGAGGAGGAACGGACTCACCCCCATACACTGCTTTGTCATCTTCTGCTTATAATTTAGATATTATATTTTGCTCTGATTTTTAGTCTTATGCTTAATGTTCTTCCGCTTTTTGTTCTGCAGCTTCTTGTACTTCTGCTTCTTGGTTTTCTGTCTCTTGTTCTTCTGTATCTTGGTGGTTGTCTTCTCTTCTTTGTCCTCTGGGTCAACTTCTTCAGGGTCATCTTCTTGGTCTTCTTCGGGGTGGTCTTCAGGGTCATCGTCTTCGGGGTCCTCGTCTTCAGGGTCATCGTCTTTGGGGTCCTCGTCTTCGGGGTCCTCGTCTTTTCGGGATGGTCTTCAGGGTCCTCGTCTTCAGGGTCCTCGTCTTCGGGGTCCTCGTCTTCTTCGGGGTGGTCTTCAGGGTCCTCAACTTCTTAGGGGTGGTCTTCAGGGTCCTCGACTTCAGGGTCGTCGTCCTCAGGGTCCTCGTCTTCTTCGGGTTGGTCTTCAGGGACCTCGTCTTCAGAGTCCTCGTCAGGGAGATCCAGAGTGATTACCAAGAACCATTTCAAAAAGCTTGAACTTGGAAATGTAGCAGAAGGTACAAGAAGGCTGAGGAGCTACCGAGGACCAGCTGACGGTACTGGAACCCGGATGGGTAGCAGAAGGTACAAGAGCCAATGGAACTACCGAGGACCAGCTGATGGTACTGGAACTCGGTTACTAAGCAGGAGGTAACTGTGCCAGAAAGCACTACCAAGGACCAGCAGACGTTGGTGGAACTTGGATACCGAGAAGGAGGCACCTAATCCAAAGGCACTGCCGAGAACCAGCTGACGGTACTGGAACCCGGATGGGTAACAGAAGGTACAAGAGCCAATGGAACTACCGAAGACCAGCTGATGGTATTGGAACTCGGTTACTAAGCAGGAGGTACATGTGCCAGAAAGCACTACCAAGGACCAGCAGACGTTGGTGGAACTTGGATACCGAGAAGGAGGCACCTAATCCAAAGGCACTGCCGAGAACCAGCTGACGGTACTGGAACCCGGATGGGTAGCAGAAGGTACCCATGTAAAAAAAAGTTTCAAGGCTGCGAGCCGGCCGCAGTTACCAAAACCCACAGTCCTACAGGGGGTGCTTGTCCTATTGGCACTATGGAACCAGCCTTCATTGCCAGATCCTGCAGCCCACATAGCAGTCACATAAATTGCAGGCACCATAGAGTCGGCTAACCCGACCGCAACACGACAGGACAACGCATTGGAGGCAAAGTGACGTTGACACTACCCGGAAACAGCTGGCGTGCTGGAACCAGGCTGGGCAGGAGGGAGTACCCATGCCAAAGACACTGCCGAGAACCAGCTGACGGTAATGGAACCCGGATGGGTAGTAGAAGGTACAAGAGCAAATGGAACTATCGAGGACCAGCTGACGGTACTGGAACCCGGATGGGTAGCAGAAGGTACAAGAGCCAATGGAACTACCGAGGACCAGCTGATGGTACTGGAACTAGGTTACTAAGCAGGAGGTACCTGTGCCAGAAAGCACTACCAAGGACCAGCAGACGTTGGTGGAACTTGGATACCGAGAAGGAGGCACCTAATCCAAAGGCACTGCCGAGAACCAGCTGACGGTACTGGAACCCGGATGGGTAACAGAAGGTACAAGAGCCAATGGAACTACCGAAGACCAGCTGATGGTACTGGAACTCGGTTACTAAGCAGGAGGTACCTGTGCCATAAAGCACTACCAAGGACCAGCAGACGTTGGTGGAACTTGGATACCGAGAAGGAGGCACCTAATCCAAAGGCACTGCCGAGAACCAGCTGACGGTACTGGAACCCGGATGGGTAGCAGAAGGTACCCATGTAAAAAAAAGTTTCAAGGCCGCAAGCCGGCCACAGTTACCAAAACCCACAGTCCTACAGGGGGTGCTTGTCCTATTGGCACTATGGAACCAGCCTTCATTGCCAGATCCCGCAGCCCACATAGGAGTCACCTAAACTGCAGGCACCATAGAGTCGGCTAACCCGACCGCAACACGGCAGGACAACGCATTGGATGCAAAGTGACGTTGACACTACCCAGAAACAGCTGGCGTGCTGGAACCAGGCTGGGCAGGAGGGAGTACCCATGCCAAAGACACTGCCGAGAACCAGCTGACGGTACTGGAACCCGGGTGGGTAGTAGAAGGTACAAGAGCTAATGGAACTACCGAGGACCAGCTGACGGTACTGGAACCCAGATGGGTAACAGAAGGTACAAGAGCCAATGGAACTACCGAGGACCAGCTGATGGTACTGGAACTCGGTTACTAAGCAGGAGGTACGTGTGCCAGAAAGCACTACCAAGGACCAGCAGACGTTGGTGGAACTTGGATACCGGGAAGGAGGCACCTAATCCAAAGGCACTGCCGAGAACCAGCTGACGGTACTGGAACCCGGATGGGTAGCAGAAGGTACCCATGTAAAAAAAAGTTTCAAGGCCGCGAGCCGGCCGCAGTTACCAAAACCCACATTCCTACAGGGGGTGCTTGTCCTATTGGCACTATGGAACCAGCCTTCATTGCCAGATCCCGCAGCCCACATAGGAGTCACCTAAACTGCAGGCACCATAGAGTCGGTGAACCCGACTGCAACACGACAGGACAACACATTGGAGGCAAAGTGACGTTGACACTACCCGGAAACAGCTGGCGTGCTGGAACCAGGCTGGGCAGGAGGGAGTACCCGTGCCAAAGACACTGCCGAGAACCAGCTGACGGTACTGGAACCCGGATGGGTAGTAGAAGGTACAAGAGCAAATGGAACTACCGAGGACCAGCTGACGGTACTGGAACCCGGATGGGTAGCAGAAGGTACAAGAGCCAATGGAACTACCGAGGACCAGCTGATGGTACTGGAACTCGGTTACTAAGCAGGAGGTACCTGTGCCAGAAAGCACTACCAAGGACCAGCAGACGTTGGTGGAACTTGGATACCGAGAAGGAGGCACCTAATCCAAAGGCACTGCCGAGATCCAGCTGAGGGTACTGGAACCCGGATGGGTAGCAGAAGGTACCCATGTAAAAAAAAGTTTCAAGGCCGCGAGCCGGCCGCAGTTACCAAAACCTACAGTCCTACAGGGGGTACTTGTCCTATTGGCACTATGGACCCAGCCTTCATTGCCAGATCCCGCAGCCCACATAGGAGTCACCTAAACTGCAGGCACCATAGAGTCGGCTAACCCGACCGCAACACGACAGGACAACGCATTGGAGGCAAAGTGACGTTGACACTACCCGGAAACAGCTGGCGTGCTGGAACCAGGCTGGGCAGGAGGGAGTACCCATGCCAAAGACACGGCTGGGAAACAGCTGGCGGTGCTGGAACCCAGGATAAATACTAAAAACAGAGGAGCCAGAGGTGTATTTGGAGGAGGTTTTAAATCAGTAGTACAGTGGATGTGGACAAAGCAGGAGAATTTGCCTGACACACAGCTGTGGATCAGCTGACATTACTGAACCCCAATAACACTGGAGCAAGCGTTGACTGTGCAGACCGCACTTCTGAGCAGCAACTAGCGGTATTGGAGCCCAGGGTAAATACTAAAAACAGAGGAGCCAGAGGTGTATTTGGAGGAGGTTTTAAATCAGTAGTACAGTGGATGTGGACAAAGCAGGAGAATTTGCCGGACACACAGCTGTGGATCAGCTGACGTTACTGAACCCCAATAACACTGGAGCAAGCGTTGACTGTGCAGACGGCACTTCTGAGCAGCAACTAGCGGTATTGGAGCCCAGGGTAAATACTTAAAAACAGAGGAGCCAGAGGTGTATTTGGAGGAGGTTTTAAATCAGTAGTACAGTGGATGTGGACAAAGAAGGAGAATTTGCCGGACACACAGCTGGGGATCAGCTGACGTTACTGAACCCCAATAACACTGGAGCAAGCGTTGACTGTGCAGACGGCACTTCTGAGCAGCAACTAGCGGTATTGCAGCCCAGGGTAAATACTAAAAACAGAGGAGTCAGAGGTGTATTTGGAGGAGGTTTTAAATCAGTAGTACAGTGGATGTGGACAAAGCAGGAGAATTTCCTGGACACACAGCTGGGGATCAGCTGACGTTACTGAACCCCAATAACACTGGATCAAGCGTTGACTGTGCAGACATCACTTCTGAGCAGCAACTAGCGGTATTGGAGCCCAGGGTAAATACTAAAAACAGAGGAGCCAGAGGTGTATTTGGATTAGGTTTTAAATCAGTAGTACAGTGGATGTGGACAAAGCAGGAGAATTTGCCGGACACACAGCTGGGGATCAGCTGACGTTACTGAACCCCAATAACACTGGAGCAAGCGTTGACTGTGCAGACGGCACTTCTGAGCAGCAACTAGCGGTATTGGAGCCCAGGGTAAATACTAAAAACAGAGGAGCCAGAGGTGTATTTGGAGGAGGTTTTAAATCAGTAGTACAGTGGATGTGGACAAAGCAGTAGAATTTGCCGGACACACAGCTGTGGATCAGCTGACGTTACTGAACCCCAATAACACTGGAGCAAGCGTTGACTGTGCAGACGGCATTTCCGAGCGCCAACTGGTGGTGTTGGAGCTCAGGGATAATACTGAAAACAGAGGAGACAGAGGTGTAATTGGAGCAACTTTAAAATCTTTAGTAGTGAGAATGTGGACAGAGCAGGAGAAATTGCCGTCCACACAGCAGGGGAACAGCTGACGTTACTGAGCCCCAATAACATGGCAGCAAGTGTTGACTGTGCAGACGGCACTTCCGAGCGCCAACTGGCGGTGTTGGAGCTCAGGGATAATACTGAAAACAGAGGAGCCAGAGGTGTAATTGGAGCAACTTTAAAATCTGTAGTAGTGAAAATGTGGACAGAGCAGAAGACATTGCCGTCCGCACAGCAGGGGAACAGCTGACGTTCCTGAAGCCCAATAACACGGCAGCAAGTGTTGACTGTGCAGACGGCACTTCCGAGCGCCAACTGGCGGTGTTGGAGCTCAGGGATAATACTGAAAACAGAGGAGCAAGAGGTATAATTGGAGCAACTTTAAAATCTTTAGTCGTGAGAAGGTGGACAGAGCAGGAGAAATTGCCGTCCGCACAGCAGGGGAACAGCTGACGTTACTGAACCCCAATAACACAGCAGCAAGTGTTGATTGTGCAGACGGCACTTCCGAGCGCCAACTGGCGGTGTTGGAGCTCAGGGATTACAGTTCAGGTGGTAGAAACATGAACACAACAGGAGACCTGGATACTGTTGCCAACCAATTATTTATTCTGGAAGAGGACTGGCAAAATTATGAGAGATCCAGGCCTTGTTCATTTTGAGAAAAGTAAGCCGGTCAACGTTATCGGAGGATAATCCCATGCGACGGTCTGTTAGTACACCACCTGCGGCACTAAAGACGCGTTCCGATAATACACTAGCAGCAGGGCAAGCTAGCACCTCCAATGCATACTGACTAAGCTCTGGCCATGTATCCAGCTTACAGAGCCAAAACTTGAAGGGAGAAGAGCCGTCTGGGAGTACACTAAAAGGGCAAGACATGTAGTCTGTCACCATCTGACGGAAACGTTGCCTCCTGCTGACTGGAGCCATCTGTGATTGTGTAGACATTTGTGGCGACGGGGACACAAAACTTTGCCACATTTCGGCCATACTGGTCTTGCCTTGTGCTGAGGTGCTGCTTCTGCTCCCTCTTTGTGCAGAGCTTCCTCCACTGCCTCGATGAACTGAGCTGCTTTGTAAAGCACTAGCAGCACTGCTCTCGGTTGGAATGGAGAACATGATGGAATGCACCAGTGCGTCTTGGTACTCCCGCATTTTACGCTCCCGGTTCAACGGTGTTATGAGGCTTTGTAAGTTGTCCCGGTAGCGAGGATAAAGGAGGGTGGACACCCAATAATCAGCCGTGTTGAGAATGTGGGCGATGCGGCGGTCGTTTCTCAGGCACTGCAGCATGAAATCAATCATGTGCCAACTGGCCAAGAAACGCTGTCCCCTGCTTGAGGCGTGATCTCAGCCTGCTCTGCATCACCCCACCCTCGCTCTTCTTCAAATTCTCGAATTCTGCTTGGCTGGCCCCCTCTTTCCAAGCCAAGAGATTCAGAGAACAGAAGTAGAGATGGCTCCTGTCCAGGGCTCTCTGACTGCCTGGGCAATTTGGCAGGTGGTGAAGAAACAGATGGGTGCTCTTCAGTGCTCAGGACCTGAGAGGATCTGGAACTAATTGAAGTCGATGCGTTAGCTGCCATCCATCCGACAACGGCTTCAATTTGGTCCTCCCGCAGCAGTGGGGTACGGCTAGCTCCTACAAAGCTGCGCATAAAGGACTGTTCCCTGGTGAAACTGGGGGATGCTGAGTCACTGGTGCCCGCAGCAGGCACAGAATCCCCATGTCCTCTCCCTGCAGGCACAGAATCCTCACGTCCTCTCCCTGCAGAAACTCCATGCCCACGCCCACGACCACGACCACGACCACATGACTTACTCCCTGCCTTCTTCATCTTGGTAGACTGATAAAGATAGTCAGAAAAGTACTAAGGGCTTAGTGTGCTTATTCCTGAACAGCTGCTAACAGGTATAAGAAACGCTAATTTTATAAAGTGTGGACTAGACTTTAATATGAGCTAATGTGGCCTACACAACTGTAAAGTGGAGTGTTTGGTGAACTTTATTAAGGTTTTTTTTGTCACAAAAAGACACTGGATGCGCCTAAAGATGTAATACCGATAGTATCACAAACTTTTTGTAGCTATTACAATGTAGGAAGGTAACCTACAATGCAATAGATGAGGCTACAAAAAATAGGCTAATACTAATCTGGCTGTGGCTGCAGGGCCCAATGCTGTAGAAAGGCTCCTCTAACTACTCCTATATAGTGTGTTTGGAACCAATTTAGCTGAATACGGATGGAACCACCACACTAATAGGAGATATCAGGAAAAATTATGAATTGGCAAAAAAGGACAATGTATGAGGCAGTGACACACACTGAGTGCACTACAACCAGACGTGGTTGAAGCACACACTACAGGGTGAGCTGCACTCACACACACAGACCTTGCAGAAAGCGGTGAACAGCACAGAGAACTGTGCACTAGCGCTGCAAGGCACAGCGATTTATAAAGTAGCTTGGGTAAAGCAGAATAGACCAAATAGGTAGCTAAAACTGTCCCTCAGAACAACAGCGTCCTATCCTTAACTGAATTCACAGCAGAGTGAGCTCAAAATGGCGGCGGCGGCTTTTATAGTGCATCATGACATCATTTCAGCAGCCAATCACAGCCATGCCATTAGTTAAGATGCCTACATGCCTAACAGGATGTGCCCACACTTCTTATGATCCTCATTGGCTGAATAAAATGAAAATGGCTCATTGCATTATGGGAACTTCCGATTCCGGTATACGATATTGCAAAAGTCTCGGAATTAAGTATCGGAATTCCGATACCGCGAATATCGGCCGATTCCCGATATTTCAGTATCGGAATGCTCAACACTAGTTTGGATACAAGCATAGTTTTTCTTGTTTCTGTTGGAATGTGCACATTGTTGAATTCAGTAAAACCACAAAGGAACATATGGAAATAAGGAGTAAAGAAATACATATGAAGCAAACCAGAATATATGTTAAAGGGAATCTGTCACCAGGTTTTTGCTACCTCATCTGAGAGCAGTATAATGTAGGAAAAGAGACCTGGTTCCAGTAATGTATTACGTTGTGACACAAAAAGTATTCTTCGATGTAGCATGTAGTTATCGCCCACACCAGAGCTGTTTATGTAACTTGTCTATTGACAGTAAGCTGCTTATCAGAGGAGGGAGTGTGGTTGGACAAGTGCTCACATGTTCTTGCAGTCCTGGTAATAAAACCTTCACTGTATGTAAACAACAACACACAGTCTAATAAGTGACACATTGTTGAAATCTGTGTATCACCCCTATCTCCTGCTGTCTTCGGACTATATAGCAAAATCCTGCTGACAGATTCCCTTTAAACCTTAGAGTCCTCACTGCTCCCCTGTTTACTCTCATGTGAGCTTTACTCTCTTTTGGCATTCTCTTAAGTAGCTTTGTTATATAATCACCTGGAAAAGATTTCAAACAGTCTCAAATAAGTTCTCAAAGATGCTAAGCACTTGTTGGCTCCATTACCTTCACTCTGCAGTTGAGCTCATCCTAATCCATGTCAATTGAGTGGAATTCAAGTGATTGTGGAAGTCATATTATTTAATGCCGCACTCCATCCCTCTCCTTCTTACATAGCCTGGAGATGATTTGCAGGTTATTGTCCTGTTGTTGATGATCTGCTTAAGTGTAAACCTGATGGGGTGTCATGTTATTATGATGGCCATGGATGTGGTAATCATACTTGGTAAGTGTGCCTTGAATTTGGCATAAATCAACAACAGTACAAACTGAAAAGCACACTGACACCATTACACCTCCTCTTCCATGCTTCATGGCGCACACCACACATCTGGAAACCTTCTGCTCACCTTTTTTACATCTCACAAAGACGTGTCATTTGGTGATAAAAATCTCAAGTTTTGATTCATCAGGCCACAGTACATGTTTTACCTGATCTAATGTCAACTCCTCTTGTTGCTTGTCCCAAACAAATCTCTTCTTGTTAATGGTCCACAGTAGTGGCTTGTTTGCAGCAATTTGAACAATAAGGTCTGCTTCATGCAGTCTCTTCTGGAAAGTTGATGTTGGGATGCTTTTGCTACTTGATGTCTGTGCATCATTTATGAGAGCTGTTATCTGAGGTGCTGTAAATTTGTATTTCGTGAGGCAGGTAACTGTAATGAACGTGTTATCTGCAACAAAGATAATTCATGGTCTTCATTTCCTGGGGCAGTTGTCATGAGCGTCAAATGTATCATAGGAATTTGAGGTTTTCATAATTGCACTTTAGGTTTTAATGTAAGCTGTAGGCTTGGGTTGAGGAATGGCACTTGAAGTTTAATGTAAATAAATGTAAATTCATGCACTTGTGCAGAGGAAATTAAATGTATAATTTTGTACTGAATGGTAAAACACTGGGTAGTGTGACCATTGCCTGGCAGCAGCTGCAGCCAAGGAAAATAAAATAATGGAATGCATTAAAAGAAACATAGATGCTCATGATAAAAACATTGCTGAGTGATGGCATAATGCGACCACTCAGCCTTGCATTCAGGAGAACTTTCTCATGAATGCTGATGTCAGTAAGGTGACCAGAATTCATTGGCTATGAACTCCACTCACCTTATTCACATCACTGCTCGGCACTGAAGCTGTATTCTCACGCTCAGCTCAGTGTCTCCTGGATGCAGGGCTGAGGGGTTGTATTATTCCACCTTTCAGCAATGCTTCCAGACGTAGCTGAGATGGGGTCATCATGGAACATATGGTTTATGGGTGGCCTGGTGATTATAAACTTGATTTTTTTATTTTTACATTAATAAATGGATAAAAGAGGGTTATTGTGAGGGAGTGTGTTTTCAATTAAAGGACTTTTTCTGTGTCTTTATTACTTTGATTATGCGGTTAGTAATGGGGGTGTCTTTTCATGCCTCTCCATTACTAACCCCTGGACTTGGTGTCAGCGGACATAAATCAGCTGACATCAACCCCAAAACTATTACCTCACTTGCCACCGCACCAGGGCAAATGGTAAGTGCTGAGGCTTAGAGCCAGATTTGGTGCATCTAATGGATGTGTCATCTCTGGGGAGGTTGAGAGCTCATGTTTTTAGACTGGGAGGGGACTATGCTTCTTCCCAGCCTATTGATATCCGCCTGAAGCTATCTATTTAGCCTTTGCTGGTTAGCAATGTTAGGGGGGACCTCACATCATTTTTTTTGGAGGGTCTCTCCTTTACTAACCAGTAAAGGCTATGCAGACAGCTGGGAGCTGATAATAATAACAATAATCTTTATTTATATAGCGCCAATATATTCCGCAGCGCTTTACAATTCAGAAATTCATATACAACAGTCATAAGTAACTTAGCTAAAGATAATACAATAATTAAAGCAAAACTAATGATGACCCTGCTAATAAGGGCTTACAATCTACAATGAGGTGGGGGTGACACAAAGTACAGGGGCTTATTTACAATGATGGTCCAGCCATCTTGAGGTGAGGAGGGATAGATAAAAGCTGCATGAGCTCATCACCAGAGAGTATTTGTAGTGCTTTTGGGTGTGGTGGAGTTTGGTGGAGACTTATGTTTTGAGAAATAAGGAATGGGCTATAAAAATATAAAAGGACTTTGATTAGGAAACGCGATAGGCCACCCTAAACAGGTGTATTTTTAGGGAGCGCCTAAAACTGTGTAAGTTATGGTTCATCCTAATTTCTTAGGGTAGAGCATTCCAAAAAATATGTGCAGCCTGGGAGAAGTCTTGGATTTGGGAGTGGGAGATAAGGATTAGTGCGGATGTTAGTCAAAAGTCGCTTGCGGAGCGTAGAGAATGGGTAGGTCAATAAGCAGAAATGAGAGAGGAGATGTAGGGGGGTGCCGCACTGTGAAGAGCTTTGTGGGTGAGAACAAACAATTTAAATTAAATTAAAGCTGATATTAATAGCCTGGAAAGCTTCATTCCCAGAATAATAACACCAGCCCCCAACTGTCAGCTTTCCCTCAGCTGGCAAGGAAAATTAAGGGGGACACCACGCCATTTTTTTCAATTATTTATTTATTAATTAAAAAAATATACATGTACAGTAAGCAGTATTTAAAAAAAAAGATATGGGGTCTTCCCTATGCTTGATAACCAGTGCAGGTAAAGCTGACAGCTGTGGGCTGCAGGCTCCAGCTGTCAGCTTTATCTTGGCTGGTTATCAAAAATTTAAGGGTACCACGTCGTTTTTTTAAAGTTATTTAAATAAATAATTTAAAAATAATGGCGTATGTTGCCCCCATTTTTGATAACCAGCCAAGCTAAAGCAGACAGCTGGGGCTGGTATTCTCCAACTGGGAAGGGGCCATGGATTTTGGCCCTTCCCTGCCTAAAAATAGCAGCATGCTGTCACCCCAGAAAAGGCGCATCTATTACATATGCCAATTCTGGTGCTTAGCCTCGCTTTTCCCTCTGATGCAGGGTCAAGTAGGGTAATATTTGTGGTGTTGGTATCAGCTTTGTAATGTTAGCTGACATCAAGCCCAGAGGTTAGTAATGGAGAGGCATCTATCTGATGCCCCCAGTATTAACCTTGTAAGTTTGAGTTAAAAAACACTCACACAAAACAAAGTCCTTTAATTGAACAAATCACACAGAAAAAACTCCTTTATTTGAAATAAACACTTCCCATCCTCTTTTACTGATTTATTAATGAAAAAATCAATATAAAAAATCACAGTATTCCTCACATGTCTGCCGATATTCCTATGTCTCACGACGTGCTTCTACTTTGTCACATCTGGATTCATTGCTGAGAAGTGGCATGATGCGACCGCTAGGGCTGAGTGGCATCTCTTAGGGGGCTGCACAACCCTCCTGCTACAGAGGCACCACCTGAGGTGAGATACTCATCTTTTGCCTCATCACAAATGTGGCTCTGTTCCTGACACAATGCCCTTAAAAATAAAAGAATAAACATACACTGTGAATCAGCACATTGCGATAAATGAATACATGAATTCTACTATTACCTTGCGTATAAAAAATGTAAGCTACTTAGTTTACATTTTTTGATCAAAAAGTGGAAAAGCCATTAAAACACAACAAAATGTACATTCTATAGATGGTCTCTAGATTAGTGTTGAGCAAACATGCTCGACACTGCTCGGTACTCGCCCGAGCATCACGCTACTCGGGATGTTTGGCGAGCACCGAGCATTACCGGGTTACTCGAGCAGGAGCTCGGGTCTCCGCCCTGCATGTTTGGCACTCTTTACAGAGCCAATGAACATGCAGGGATTGCCAGCCTGTCACTGTAATGCCGCAGCCATGTTGGTTGTGGGCATTACATTGATTGGCTGGCCGCACAGCGTCACCTCGAGTATTTAAATCCGGGCGCCGTCATCTTGGACACAGACGGCTGGGATCAGACAGTGTAGGGACAGCGCTGCTGATTTAGGGAGAGATATATACTGCAAAATAGTTAATGTAGGGTCTGTAAAGGCTGCCAGATCAAACAAACAGTCCTTCTCAGGACTAATATCCATCCCAGATATCAGGCAGGCAGGCTATAGAGGAGACGCAGTGGTTATACCAGCAAACGCTGCATTACAGTCCTGTGTGCTCCTGTTGCTGAAATTGCTGGACTTAGCTCCAGGTCTTGGGGGCCAGGAAAAATCCTTTTTTTTTAATCTAAATCCTCTTTTTCTTTTCCTCCTTCACACTGTACAAATACCCGTCTTATTAACCTTTTGGTGTCCCCACCCCCTCTCCCCCCCAAAAAAAAAAAAGTGTGTCTCTGATTTTTCAGACACAAATATATCTGTTGAAAATAGTTTGGTGTAGGCTAGAGAAACAGAAGTGTGGTTTTGCAGTTCCACGGTTCAAACCTCTGTATTATCCACTTTTGGCCCATTTGTATCTAAAAAAAAACAGGTTGAGTGTGTCGCTCACTGATCAGCTGCAAATATATATATTTTAAAAAGTCTGGTATACACCAGTAAATTATAACTGTGGTTTTGCTGTTCCACAGTAAAAAATCTCTATTATCCTGCTTTTGGCATTTTTTGCCGTAAAAAAAAAACTAATAGTGTCTCCCTGATTTTTCAGACACAAATACATCTGTTGAAAATAGTCTGGTGTATCCCCGAGAAATAGAAGTGTGGTTTTGCAGTTCCACGGGTCAAATCTCTGTATTATCCTACTTTTGGCATTTTTTGCCGTAAAGAAAAACAGTAATAGTGTCTCCTGATTGTTCAGACACAAATATATCTGTTGAAAATAGTCTGGTGTAGGCCCGAGAAATAGAAGTGTGGTTTTGCAGTTCCATGGGTCAAATCTCTGTATTATCCTGCTTTTGGCATTTTTTGCCATAAAGAAAAACAGTAATAATGTCTCCTGATTGTTCAGACACAAATATATCTGTTGAAAATAGTCTGGTGTAGGCCCGAGAAATAGAAGTGTGGTTTTGCAGTTCCACGGGTCAAATCTCTGTATTATCCTGCTTTTGGCATTTTTTGCCGTAAAGAAAAACAGCAATAGTGTCTCCTGATTGTTCAGACACAAATATATCTGTTGAAAATAGTCTGGTGTAGGCCCGAGAAATAGAAGTGTGGTTTTGCAGTTCCACGGGTCAAATCTCTGTAGTATCCTGCTTTTGGCATTTTTTGCCATAAAGAAAAACAGTAATAGTGTCTCCTGATTGTTCAGACACAAATATATCTGTTTAAAATAGTCTGGTGTAGGCCCGAGAAATAGAAGTGTGGTTTTGCAGTTCCACTGGTCAAATCTCTGTATCATCCTGCTTTTGGCATTTTTAGCCATAAGAAAAACAGTAATAATGTCTCCTGATTGTTCAGACACAAATATATCTGTTGAAAATAGTCTGGTGTAGGCCCGAGAAATAGAAGTGTGGCTTTGCAGTTCCACAGGTCAAATCTCTGTATTATCCTGCTTTTGCCATTTTTTTGCCGTAAATAAGAACAGTAATAGTTTCTCCCTGATTGTTCAGATTGTTTAAAAGAGTCGTGTGTAGGCCAGAGAAATAGAACTGTGGTTTTCCTCTTCCACGGTTCTAATCTACTTTTTATTACCCTTTTTCCATTGATAGTGCAAGTGTAAGCTATTTTACTTCCTTTACAATGGGCAAGGCGCATGGCAAGGGGCATTGCAAGCTCCTCCGTCCTAATTTTTGGCAGCTTTTGCTTGGAAGGCATAAGCAAAGACTATGGGAGACCCACTCCCCAATAATGGGAATAATGTTTGTAATATGCTGTTGTTTTTAATTACCTCTAACCTCCACGACTCTTCCAACGGGCATTGCATTTCCTCCTAATTTCAGTCAGCTTTTGCTTTTCAATGCAAAGGCGAAAACTAAGGGAGACCCACTCCCCTATAATGGGTAGAAGGTTTTTAGTACGCTGTAATCCACATCTGTTTCAAGGGGCATTGCTGATCCTTATAATTTTTGGAAAGCCTTCCATTCACTGCTTAGTAGAGATGAGCGTTGTTCTACTCGAACTGTTCGCCAATCTCAAATTCGAGCTGTTTTGGGCGGTGTTCGAGCCGTTCGGCGAACACGAACGATTTGAGAAAAATTCGGCTGTTCGAGGTTACGTTCGATAACTGTTCATGCACCAAAATCATAACTGGATTTTTTCTCAGTAATGATGAAAATTAATGTTAATACGCAGTTTGAGTGTACAGTGGGGTGGGGGGAGGGGCAGGGGATCGATCTCTACAGGAATAATGAAGATCTCCATTTTTTTTTCTCTTTCCCGCATTTACAGTGGGGAGGTGCAATCTGTCAGCCTATCAGCAGCGCACACACGGAGCGAAGTGCTTTTTTCACACAAGCAAGGGCATGTGTCATTGGCAGTGTATGTCACATGTCCTTGCCCTATAAGACCAAGCCATTTTCCCCGTCGCCACCATTTTCTCACTGCTGCAGCTGCGTGTTAGACGGCACCGCTGTTGCTGTGTGCGCTATACCTTGTTAATTTCAAGCCAATTTTCGCACAAATCTAGAGATAGCTTGGGAGTAGGGAATAGTTGTGATTGCAGTCCTTTTAAGGACTAGGTTACAGCATTTCCTACGACTTTTATCAGGCAGGTCTGTGCTCTTAAATAGATAGATTGTGGGAGTAAAGACTAATTGTAATTGCAGTCCTTTTCAGGACTAGGTTACATCAGTTCCTATCAGTTTTTGCCAGGCAGGTCTGTGCCAGTGCTGTGCAAGTTTTTTTCACAGCATTTGGCTGAATCTAGCAAAGCTAATCCTTTTTGGCCTATTGCAGAGTGTGTTAGTCAGTGGAGTAGCCTATCTGTGTTGCAAGATATACCACCTGTGTATAGAATACCAATTTTTTTACTGCACCTAGTGAAGTAAAATCTTTTGGGCATAGCATCATTCTATTAATCCATCTATACTGACCTCCATCAGGTTGCAAATTGAATATAATTTTTTTCTGCATCTAGCTCTGAAAAAATATTTGGGCTTCTAGCAGTGTGTGGGACTTGTTCTATTAGTCCATCTATACTGACCTCCATCAGGTTGCAAACTGAATATAATTTTTTTCTGCATCTAGCTCTGAAAAAATATTTGGCCTTCTAGCAGTGTGTGGGACTTTCTCTATTAGTCCATCTATACTGACCTCCATCAGGTTGCAAATTAAAAATAATTTTTATCTGCATCTACCTCTGAAAAAATATTTGGCTTCTAGCTGTGTGTGGGACTTGTTCTATTAGTCCATCTATACTGACCTCCATCAGGTTGCAAACTGAATATAATTTTTTCTGCATCTAGCTCTGAAAAAATATTTGGCCTTCTAGCAGTGTGTGAGACTTTCTCTATTAGTCCATCTATACTGACCTCCATCAGGTTGCAAACTGAATATATTTTTTTTCTGCATCTACCTTAGAAAAAATATTGGGTTTCTAGCTGTGTGTGGGACTTGTTCTATTAATCCATCTATACAGACCTCCATCAGGTTGCAAACTGAATATATTTTTTTTCTGCATCTACCTCTGAAAAATTATTGGGCTTCTAGCTGTGTGTGGGACTTGTTCTATTAATCCATCTATACAGACCTCCATCAGGTTGCAAACTGAATATAATTTTTTTATGCATCTAGCTCTGAAAAAATAGTTGGCCTTCTAGCAGTGTGTGGGACTTTCTCTATTAGTCCATCTATACTGACCTCCATCAGGTTGCAATTTAAAAATAATTTTTATCTGCATCTAGCTCTGAAAAAATATTTGGCCTTCTAGCAGTGTGTGGGACTTTCTCTATTAGTCCATCTATACTGACCTCCATCAGGTTGCAAATTAAAAATAATTTTTATCTGCATCTACCTCTGAAAAAATATTTGGGCTTCTAGCTGTGTGTGGGACTTGTTCTATTAGTCCATCTATACTGACCTCCATCAGGTTGCAAACTGAATATAATTTTTTTCTGCATCTAGCTCTGAAAAAATATTGGGCTTCTTGCTGTGTGTGGGACTTGTTCTATTAATCCATCTATACAGACCTCCATCAGGTTGCAAACTGAATATAATTTTTTTCAGCATCTAGCTCTGAAAAAATAGTTGGCCTTCTAGCAGTGTGTGGGACTTTCTCTATTAGTCCATCTATACTGACCTCCATCAGGTTGCAAATTAAAAATAATTTTTATCTGCATCTAGCTCTGAAAAAATATTTGGCCTTCTAGCAGTTTGTGGGACTTTCTCTATTAGTCCATCTATACTGACCTCCATCAGGTTGTAAATTAAAAATAATTTTTATCTGCATCTACTTCTGAAAAAATATTTGGGCTTCTAGCTGTGTGTGGGACTTGTTCTATTAGTCCATCTATACTGACCTCCATCAGGTTGCAAACTGAATATAATTTTTTTCTGCATCTAGCTCTGAAAAAATATTTGGCCTTCTAGCAGTGTGTGGGACTTTCTCTATTAGTCCATCTATACTGACCTCCATCAGGTTGCAAACTAAAAATAATTTTTATCTGCATCTAGCTCTGAAAAAATATTTGGCCTTCTAGCAGTGTGTGGGACTTTCTCTATTAGTCCATCTATACTGACCTCCATCAGGTTGCAAATTAAAAATAATTTTTATCTGCATCTACCTCTGAAAAAATATTTGGGCTTCTAGCTGTGTGTGGGACTTGTTCTATTAGTCCATCTATACTGACCTCCATCAGGTTGCAAACTGAATATAATTTTTTTCTGCATCTAGCTCTGAAAAAATATTGGGCTTCTTGCTGTTTGTGGGACTTGTTCTATTAATCCATCTATACAGACCTCCATCAGGTTGCAAACTGAATATAATTTTTTTCAGCATCTAGCTCTGAAAAAATAGTTGGCCTTCTAGCAGTGTGTGGGACTTTCTCTATTAGTCCATCTATACTGACCTCCATCAGGTTGCAAATTAAAAATAATTTTTATCTGCATCTAGCTCTGAAAAAATATTTGGCCTTCTAGCAGTGTGTGGGACTTTCTCTATTAGTCCATCTATACTGACCTCCATCAGGTTGTAAATTAAAAATAATTTTTATCTGCATCTACTTCTGAAAAAATAGTTGGGCTTCTAGCTGTGTGTGGGACTTGTTCTATTAGTCCATCTATACTGACCTCCATCAGGTTGCAAACTGAATATAATTTTTTTCTGCATCTAGCTCTGAAAAAATATTTGGCCTTCTAGCAGTGTGTGGGACTTTCTCTATTAGTCCATCTATACTGACCTCCATCAGGTTGCAAATTAAAAATAATTTTTATCTGCATCTAGATCTGAAAAAATATTTGGCCTTCTAGCAGTGTGTGGGACTTTCTCTATTAGTCCATCTATACTGACCTCCATCAGGTTGCAAATTAAAAATAATTTTTATCTGCATCTACCTCTGAAAAAATATTGGGCTTCTAGCTGTGTGTGGGACTTGTTCTATTAATCCATCTATACAGACCTCCATCAGGTTGCAAACTGAATATATTTTTTTTCTGCATCTACCTCTGAAAAAATATTGGGCTTCTAGCTGTGTGTGGGACTTGTTCTATTAATCCATCTATACAGACCTCCATCAGGTTGCAAACTGAATATAATTTTTTTCTGCATCTAGCTCTGAAAAAATAGTTGGCCTTCTAGCAGTGTGTGGGACTTTCTCTATTAGTCCATCTATACTGACCTCCATCAGGTTGCAAATTAAAAATAATTTTTATCTGCATCTAGCTCTGAAAAAATATTTGGCCTTCTAGCAGTGTGTGGGACTTTCTCTATTAGTCCATCTATACTGACCTCCATCAGGTTGCAAATTAAAAATAATTTTTATCTGCATCTACCTCTGAAAAAATATTTGGGCTTCTAGCTGTGTGTGGGGCTTGTTCTATTAGTCCATCTATACTGACCTCCATCAGGTTGCAAACTGAATATAATTTTTTTCTGCATCTAGCTCTGAAAAAATATTTGGCCTTCTAGCAGTGTGTGGGACTTTCTCTATTAGTCCAACTATACTGACCTCCATCAGGTTGCAAATTAAAAATAATTTTTATCTGCATCTAGCTCTGAAAAAATATTTGGCCTTCTAGCAGTGTGTGGGACTTTCTCTATTAGTCCCTCTATACTGACCTCCATCAGGTTGCAAATTAAAAATAATTTTTATCTGCATCTAGCTCTGAAAAAATATTTGGCCTTCTAGCAGTGTGTGGGACTTTCTCTATTAGTCCATCTATACTGACCTCCATCAGGCTGCAAATTAAAAATAATTTTTATCTGCATCTACCTCTGAAAAAATATTTGGGCTTCTAGCTGTGTGTGGGACTTGTTCTATTAGTCCATCTATACTGACCTCCATCAGGTTGCAAACTGAATATAATTTTTTTCTGCATCTAGCTCTGAAAAAATATTTGGCCTTCTAGCAGTGTGTGGGACTTTCTCTATTAGTCCATCTATACTGACCTCCATCAGGTTGCAAATTAAAAATAATTTTTTTTCTGCATCTACCTCTGAAAAAATATTGGGCTTCTAGCTGTGTGTGGGACTTGTTCTATTAATCCATCTATACAGACCTCCATCAGGTTGCAAACTGAATATAATTTTTTTCTGCATCTACCTCTGAAAAAATATTTGGGCTTCTAGCTGTGTGTGGGACTTGTTCTATTAGTCCATTTATACTGACCTCCATCAGGTTGCAAACTGAATATAATTTTTTTCTGCATCTAGCTCTGAAAAAATATTTGGCCTTCTAGCAGTGTGTGGGACTTTCTCTATTAGTCCATCTATACTGACCTCCATCAGGTTGCAAATTAAAAATAATTTTTTTTCTGCATCTACCTCTGAAAAAATATTGGGCTTCTAGCTGTGTGTGGGACTTGTTCTATTAATCCATCTATACAGACCTCCATCAGGTTGCAAACTGAATATAATTTTTTTCTGCATCTACCTCTGAAAAAATACTTGGGCTTCTAGCTGTGTGTGGGACTTGTTCTATTAGTCCATCTATACTGACCTCCATCAGGTTGCAAACTGAATATAATTTTTTTCTTCATCTAGCTCTGAAAAAATATTTGGCCTTCTAGCAGTGTGTGGGACTTGTTCTATTAGTCCATCTATACTGACCTCCATCAGGTTGCTAATTCAAAATAATTTTTTGTCTGCATCTAGCTCTGAAAAAATATTTGGCCTTCTAGCAGTGTGTGGGACTTTCTCTATTAGTCCATCTATACTGACCTCCATCAGGTTGCAAACTGAATATATTTTTTTTCTGCATCTACCTCTGAAAAAATATTTGGGCTTCTAGCTGTGTGTGGGACTTGTTCTATTAGTCCATCTATACTGACCTCCATCAGGTTGCAAATCGAATATAATTTTTTTCTCCATCTAACCCATCCAATAATTTTGGCCTAATTCCACTGTTTGGCCACTCAGCTCTGCTCAGTTCCCATCCATTGTTTTTTTGTGCAAACAACTCCAGAGTTGTGAATTAGTTAACCACCAAAATGAGTGGAAAAAGGCCTGCTGCTGGTGGAAAGGGGAATAGGCGTGTTGGGAAGGGGAAAAAAGGTTGTGTCCGTGGGGTAGGTGTTAAAGCAACAGTAACATCTGCAGAAGAAAGACCATCTTCCAGCCAAACTAAAATGTCTACTTCTTTTAGCGGACAATGTGATAAGATCCCTTTCTTACGGCCACGCCAATCGCTACAAATTCCAGATGAGGCACAAAAACAGCAGGTGCTTCAACGGATATCAAGTGCTCCTTTAAGTGGGCTCTCCTCCACATCAACTTCAACATCACAAATACTCCAGTCCTCAAAGGTGTCACCCAAATCGCACTTGCTTCCTCATAGCTCCCAAATCTCCAGCTGCCCGTCTGAGTATGAGGTAGAACAGATGGTTGAGTCTGCAGAGCTGTTTACTCATACTATAGCCTGGGAATCAGAGGTCGACTCCAGCGCTTCTGTGAATCCAGACGAGGAAATGATCTGCACTGATGCCCAGAATCTTTATGAGTCGGATCCAGGACCAGACGCAGAAGGTTTTGACCATAATGTAGACCCTCATTCCCAAACTGTAACTCCTGTTGGTGGAGACAATGAGGAAGACGATGATGAGACTCAAATACCTGATTGGAGCGACAACTTTAGTTTTTTGTCAGGGCAGGAACAGGTTGGCTCTGAGGACGACGGGTGTGATAACGCACAGGGTGATGATGATGAGGTTGGAGATCCCACTTACTGTCAACCCACAGTCAGCCAAGAGATGAGGTCAGCAGAGGAGGTGGAGGAAGATGCTAGTGACGACGAGGTCAGGTTGCGCCTTCCTGGACAGAGACGTAGTACTGGAAGCACGTCAACAACTGCATCCTCAAACACAACTCTGCCTCTCACCACAAGTCATGGTGGCTCTTCAGGTCGCATGGGTGCTAAGCCTTGCATAGCCTGGGCATTTTTTCAGATCGATAAAGATGACCCAACTCGTGTTATCTGTAACATTTGTCAGCAAAAGCTAAGTAGAGGCCAAAAAATACATAGTTTGAGTACTTCATGCATGAACCGTCACATGGACATGAAGCATAAGTTGCAGTGGGAAGCTCAGTGTGCTACAATGCGGCCTAGCCGGCCGGGCCAACCACCGTCTGCCATATCTTGTGCATCCGCGGCCTCTTCATCCTCTGTGACTGGGGGGACAGCAGTCACACCTGTTTTGGGGCGCAGACCTGCCACCTCTTTACCCGCAACAGCCAGCGTGATTGCCAGGTCATCATTTTCTTTGGAGGTGGCAACACCAGCTGGTGTTGAGCGCTGTCCGACATCGATAGCACCACCTTTGGATCAAGGCAACCTAACATGTCCGCCTGCATCTTCCTCACAGACCGGCAGTTTGCCGGGGACACCCTTATCAACCCCGTCTAAGCACAATAGCCAGCCCTCGGTCCCTCAGATGTGGAAAAGTAAAAGACCATTTCCTCCTAGCCATGAGAAAGCTAAGAGGTTGAATTTCACCATCTGCAAGCTCTTGGCTACAGAAATGCTGCCTTTTCGCCTGGTGGACACAGATGATTTTCGAGACCTTATGTCCGTCGCAGTGCCCCAGTACCAGATGCCCAGTCAGCACTACTTCTCAAAGAAAGGTGTGCCTGCGCTCCACCAGCATGTCGCACACAACATCACCACTTCTTTGAGAAACTCTGTGTGTGAAAGGGTGCATTTCACCACAGACACTTGGACGAGTAGGCATGGACAGGGGCGTTACATGTCGCTGACTGGGCACTGGGTAACTATGGTGACAGCAGGACAAGGGGCTGCTGTCCAAGTCTTGCCGTCCACACGAGTTGTGCGTCAATCCTCTTTATGTCAAAGTTCCTCCACTGCTTCTGCCTCCTCAACCTCCTCTCGGTCTTCCACCTGCACCCAAAGCCTGTCTGGTCATGCCACAAGCTTTCTAACTGCGCAGAAGGGATCCTGCACACCTCCTTACTATGCTGGCAGTAGGGCTCAACGTCATCAGGCGGTTTTTACTTTGAAATGTCTGGGAAATGTGAGTCACACAGCTGAGGAGTTGTGGTCAGCTCTGGAGAACCAATTTCATGAATGGTTGTCTCCACTGGACCTGAAACCAGGGAAGGCCGTGTGCGACAATGCTGCAAACCTGGGTGCGGCCCTTGGCCGGGGCAATGTCACACACGTGCCTTGTATGGCTCACGTGTTGAACCTGGTTGTCCAGCAATTTTTAGCCCACTATCCCAGACTAGATGGCCTTCTGCAGAGGGCACGGTCGCTGTGTGCTCACTTCCGCCGTTTGCATCCCGCAGCTCAGCGACTTACATCTCTACAGAAGTCGTTGGGCCTGCCACTTCACCGGCTAAAATGCGATGTGCCTACCCGGTGGAATTCAACTCTGCACATGTTGCAGCGACTGTGGCAGCACCGACAAGCCCTGGTGCAATACGTTCTGACGTATAGCCTGGGCCAACGAGATCCAGAGGTGGGGCAAATCACGCTGGAGGAGTGGTCTCAGATCAGGGACCTATGCACCCTTCTGCACAGTTTTGAAAAGGCGACGAAGATGTTTAGTGCTGACGATGCCATTATCAGCATGACTATTCCGGTGATTTACATGCTGGAGCACATGTTAAACAGAATTCGGAGTCAGGTGGTGGCACAAAAGGAGGTGGAGGAAGTAGAGGAGGAGGAGTTGTATGCGGAAGGGCTAAGATCTGCAAGGTCCAGACGGTCGGCAGCACCAAGGCGGCAGGCATGTGAGGGTGGGGGAGATGGCTTTACCACTGCGCATGGTAGCAGCCAAACTAGTGAGGAAGGTGCAGGAGCCCAGGAAGAAGTGGAGGACGAACTGATGGAAGACTCATCAGATGAGGGAGACCTTGATCACATTTCTGTTGTGCGAGGTTGGGGGGAGAGGACAGAGGAAGGAAGCATGATTGTTACCTCGCCACCAACACAACAGGGACTTGGTGCTCCTGGATGCGCAACACACATGAGTGCCTTCTTGCTGCACTACCTGTAACATGACCCTCGAATTGTGAGAATTAGAAATAATCCTGACTACTGGGTTGCCATACTGTTAGATCCCCGGTACAAAAGTAAATTTGCCGAAATTATTCCTGCCATAGAAAGGGATGCACGCATGCAGGAGTATCAGCAGAGACTGTTGCAGAATCTTACATGTGCTTTTCCACAAAACACCAGTGGTGCACGTAGTGAATCTCACAGTTCCAACTTGCCAACCGTGGGACCGTCAAGTGTTCAGCACTCAAACCGTAACAGAACCACAGTATCTGCTGGTAACATCAATTTTGCGGAATCATTTCACCACTTTTTTAGCCCATCCTTTGCAAGGCCACAGGAGACAAGAAGTCTGACACATAGTCAACGCCTAGAGACGATGGTACAGGAGTATCTCCAAGTAAACATTGAAGCCATGACTGTGTCACTGGACTCTTGCTCTTTTTGGTCTTCCAATCTGGATAAATGGCCGGAGCTAGCCACTTACGCCTTGGAGATCTTGTCATGCCCCGCAGCCAGCGTTCTGTCTGAACGTGTGTTCAGCGCTGCTGGTGGTGTGCTGACAGATAAGCGCACGCGGCTCTCCACTGATAATGTAGACAGACTCACGTTCATAAAGATGAACAAATCATGGATCCGAAACGACTTTTCTACCCCTGTGTCATCCTGGGGAGAGTAAAAGCTTGATGATTGGTTAAAATCACCCTACCAACCGTTTTAAGCTTTCAAATTACTAATCATGTTTATCTGTATCTTGGCTGGAAAATAATTTGGGCTTTGTAGCAGTGTGCAGCACTGATTCTATTAGGCCATCTATAATAAGCTCCACCAGATTTAAAATTACTAATCATGTTTATCTGTATCTTGGCTGGAAAATAATTTGGGCTTTGTAGCAGTGTGCAGCACTGATCCTATTAGGCCATCTATACTAAGCTCCACCAGATTTAAAATTAATAATAATTTTTAGCTGCATCTAGCCCGTAAAATAATTTTGGGGCTCCGAGATGCGCAAGACACATAAGTGCCTTCTTGCTGCACTACCTGCAACATGACCCTCAGATTGTCAGAATTCGAAGTAATCATGACTACTGGGTTGCCACACTCTTAGATCCCCCAAACTTTTCGATCAACCTTTTCATTTTAATAAAGACCAAAAAAATGGTCATTTTTGAAATTATAAGCATTAGCAGGTTATTAGAAATTGAAATGAAATAGTTTTCAACTCAAAACTTTATTCTAGGTGATGTTACATTTTCACATAGGACCCCTTGTTCGAAAGGAGCTTCTGAACTCTCTCGTCCATTGAATTTGTCAGGTTTTGGATGGTTTCTGCTTCAATTGTTTTGCATGAGGACAGAATACCCTCCCAGAGGTGTTGCTTAGATGTGAACTGCCTCCCGCCATCACAGACACTCCTTTTGATGATGCTCCAGAGGTTCTGAATGGGGTAGAGGTCAGGGGAGCATGGGGGTCACACCATAAGTTTGTCCCCTTTTATGCCCATATCAGCCAGAGATGCAGATGTTTTATGTGCAGCATGAGATGGTGCATTATCATGCAAAAAAATGATCTTGCTGTGAAATACACGGTTCTTCTTCTTGAACCATGGCAGGAAGTGCTGTTTGAGAAAATCCACATACATTATGGAGTTCATCTTTAGCGCCTTCAGGGATCCTAAAGGGGCCGACAATTTCTCTCCCCATGATTCCAGCCCAAAACATTACTCCACCTCCTCCTTGTTGGCGCTGTAGCCGTGTTTGCGTGGGGTGTCCATCAACCAGCCATCCTCCACTCCATCCATCTGGACCATCGAGCGCTGCACGGCACTCATCCGTGAACAAAACAGTTTTGAAATCAGTCTTCATGTAATGTTTAGCCCACTGGAGCCGTTTCTGCTTGTGTGAAGTGGATAGAGGAGGTCGACAGGATGGCGTATGCACAGCTGCAAACCTCTGAAGGACCCTGCATCTTGTTGTTCGGGGGACGTTGGAGGCACCAGCAGCTTCAAAAACTTGTCTGCTGCTATGACAAGGCTTTTTTGCCGCTGCTCTTTTAACCTGACGTAATTGCCTGTAGGAAAGAGTCCTCAATTTGCCCTTATAAGCACGCACACGTGTGTACTGTGATACAGCTACATACTTCTTGAGTGCCAAGACACTTCATCCTGATCATCGCACAATGTTGATTGTAGTCATGCCTTGACCTAAACACTCCACAATTTGTTGCTTCTCAGCAGCCTACACATCCTTTTTCTTTCCCATTTTGGCAGAAAATGTAGGCTGCTTAATAATGTGAGACAGCCTTCTTAAGTAGTCTTGCCTTTCATTGGACACACCTGCCAAACTAATTAGCACAGGTGTCTGCAATTGCTTACAGTGATATAAAGAGCCCTGACACACATCACCATCAATGAGTTTAACTGACAAACAAACAAATTCTTCCCTTATCACTCCTAAACACATTTTGCATAATAATTTGGAACACAGTGTACATGTGCTTTTCCACAAAACACCAGTGGTTCACGTAGTGAATCTTACAGTTCTAACTTGCCAACCGTGGTCTGTTTGGAATTGTTCAATAAAGGGCCCAAAATTAAGATAACATAGATGGGAGAGGTCTCTATGAATAGGAATTCCTAAGTATTTGATACCCTGTGAGGGCCAGGCAAAGGGAAAGTTGGACTGGATGGAATCCTATATGGATTTGGGGAGGGAGACATCGAGGGCCTCAGACTTCGCTGCATTGATTTTAAAATTTGACCATGTAACAAAGTGATCTATTTCAGCCATAACAGCATGGATGGATATATGTGATTGAGTGATATATACTAGGACATCATCAGAAAATAGAGAGCACTTGTACTCGGTGCCTCCCACCTCAATCCACCTAATATTGGGGTTATGGAGAATTGATGAGAGCAGGTGCTCTGTCACTAGGATGTATAAGAGAGGGGACAGAGGACATCCCTGCCTTGTCCCATTGGTGATTGTGAAAGGTGATGAAAATGTTCTGATGCACCCCCTGGGCCTTGGGACACCCGGAGCCGGACCCTTTTTGGTGGATGCTGGTGGTTGTAGTCTTCGTGGCGGCGACCCGGTTCCGTGGCTCAGGGTGGTCAAACCAGTGGCGGAACTATTTATGTGGTTTTGATGTTTAAATGTCCGACTACGCAACCCGTGGATTGCGGTCAGAGTGAACCGCCGCTGCAGGGCAGACTGCTGAGGCTGGTGTTGTGGGTGCAGCATAGCGTAGCATAACTCCCCACGGGAGGAGTATAGCCTCAGGGCAGTGTATGCGGAGGATGGGGGTGATGGTGCACGGCAGCAGCAGTAACGACACAGAGTCAGTGATGCAGTCCAGGGCCTTTACTCACAGTTCTTATTATCCAGACCACGTCTGCAGGTAACGGCTGCCCACGTCGTACTGTGCTCACCAGGTGAGGGGCTCAGACAACTCCCAGATAACTTTGTAGCGCTTCACAGGACCCACTTTGTGTGTCATTTGTCTGGCCTTTCTTACCAACCCTTCTGTCCGGCTGCCTCGGGCCTCCTCTTGGTAAACTTGGCGCCAGTTTCCCTGACCCTATGTGGTGCCTTCCTAGCGGGTGTAGCGAGGGGCTGCACCACATAAAATGTCAGAGCCTCTGGTTTCTAGCTGAGGGTCGTTTCCTGCCTCCACTAGTTTCGGGGACCGGTCTCCCCCTTTGGCCTGACCCCTCCACGCAGGTGGATTCGGGCGTGCGGTGGCGACTCGCCCGTCCTCACCCCTGGAATCCCTTCATTCCTCGTTCCTGGAGCCTTCTCTGCTCCTCTTCCTTCCTTCTCCCTCTTCCAGGCCTGGGCCTCTGTTACTAGGCCCGCCTCCGGAGCAGAGCTCATGCAGAGCCCCTGCTCCCTGCCACTTCTGCTCAGACTTCTCTGCACTGAACTAAGATGGTGCCCACCTTTTATACTCCCTTCTCAATGCACCCAGGAACTGCTTCCTCCCTGCTCCTGCACTACAGGGTTCCCCTTCCTCAGTGTTCCCTCCCCCCACTCCAGCCAGGGACAGGGACTGTCGTGCCCATCTCAGAGGCATATTGGTCGCCCTGCCCCACGGCAATGTGGTGTAATGCATGCAGGTGTCGGGTCCTGATCCACACTCCATCCTTACCTGAGAGTGAGATATCACACCTCTGGGTGAGGTGCAATACCTCTGTAGCAACCGAGCCCTCAGGGTGCTACAGTTCCATTTATCTTCAGCCTAGGTGACGTATTGTGATACAGGGCCGTGATTTTGGCTATAAAAGGGTCCCCTAGACCCCTACCCCAAGCTTTTTAAGAGAATCATATATGGCGTGCCAGGAGACTCTATGGAATGCTTTCTCAGCATCCAACGAGAGTATCTAATTACAAATTTTTAACTGCATCTAGCCCAGGAAATACTTTGTGCCTAGTAGCAGTGTCTGCTAGTCAGCGGATTATCCCGGCTGTTAAGCAAGCTACACGACCTGTAGTTTGGACACTTAATTTTTTCAAAGGAAATGCTTCGGGACCACGGGATACTCAGTGAAGAGCATCAGGAGGCACCCCAAGTCATAGGAGCTGGGACTGGCAGTAGGATGCCTTGCGGTGGACAGCCGAGCTCGATCCTTATAAAAGCTTTTTAACTGCAGCAGCTTTAGTGGACGCTACTGGAGCTGGAATTACGCGGCTGCTGGCATGAAGCTTGCCCTCCAATAGATCCTTATAAATGGATTTAAAGTGTATTCATTCAAATTAGAGAGACAATTTAAATTAAAAAGCTTAGAGCTGCCTCCACCACAGGGGGGCTCGCTCGACCCACCAGCGGACAGGCACCAGTATTGGGAGAGGGGGGCTGGCCGTCAGGGTTCACCGCGGCTCTGGCACAAACCCGGCGACACGGAGGTGGCACGGGCAGGAGCGGACTGAACGTGTCAGCTTCTCACTTTTTGGATTTTAGAAGGGCATGACATGCCTATATTTGTGTCTCCCCCTCCTTTTACTCCTCCACCTCTTTTCTTTTCGCATGACTATATGTACTTGTCACTTTTCCATGTGTTAGTTGTGTCTTCTGAGCAGTTTGTCAGCTTTTGGACACCTTTGAAGGTGTTTTCTATGTGTTTCTATGTGTTTTTGTTTGCCTGCAATTGGTTTTAACGGTGTTCGAAGGTGTTCGACGAACAGTTCGACGAACAGTTCGGCGAACACACGGGTGTTCGACGAACCGAACCGGACTCGAACACTACGGGGGTGGCTCAACACTACTGCTTAGGCCAACAGTGTACAGGAGACCCAGTTGCTATAAATGTAAAAAACGGTTTAGTTAAGGCCCTCTGACCTCCATGTCATTTCCAAGGGGCATTGGAGTGCCTCGAAATTTTTGGTAGGCATTGCACTCACTGTATGCCCTATAACTGTGTAGCTGAACCGCTCCTTTTGTTACAGAAACATATCCTACTAGACATATGTGGTTGACTGGCCTGATATTGATGTGTATGGTCCCTGTTAATCCTGCTCTTTCTCCTTTGCCACCACCTCATCCATCATTTATCACCTGAAGCTTTGTTTTAACGGGAGTCATAGAACTGGGATAGTAGCAGGAAAACATCCAGCCATCCTCGGATGAGGTAGGATATGCGCCAAAATGCTGACCACCTCAGGCCTAGCCGCTACTACATACATGCGCTTGCATTCCAAGAAAACAAAGCAGATGCTAACTTCTATCATCATCATCATGCTCCTCACCTTGGCACTCTCAACTCCACTGATGGAGAAGCCAGGGCCCACCGGAGGAGTCTGGTTCTCTGATGGGCTCGTCCAATGCTGCCCTAAAGCAGGCCAGTCTAAGAAAAGTGAGTGGGAAGGTGACAGGAGAAATAGGGGCGGCTGGGGACCGTTTATGGACACCCGGCAGCCTCCAGGCAGCTGGGACCATGTGTGGACACCCGGCCGCGGGGTGGCTGGGGACCGAGTATGGATACCTCACTGCCGAAGCAGCCATGAGGTTGTGGTCAGCTTCGGCCTCCTCCAAATTAAAAGGCCCCATTCCAAGTGCAAGCTAGCAGTATAGTATTGCAGCCTGGGGGTGGGTGGGTGGCAGGCTGCATATTTGCACTTGCATTGCAAGGAATGGGGGAGGTACAATTGAATACTGCCCTGGGAAAAGGACTTGCATGGGGATAGTTGCAAGTCTGCATCTTCTGATGCGGCAAGGATGACTTCTGATGGGCACACATTTAGGCAGTGACCTGGGTGTCAGAGATGCTTCCAGGGGTCTTCCCCATGCTGTTCCCATGTCTTTTCAGCACTGTATGCATGTGTCACACAGCATATGGCCAATTAAGGTTGTAAAATGTTAAAATGACATTTCCCTGTGAATGCATTTGTCACGGTTGAAAGCAATACAAAAGTTCAAAACCGCATAAAAAATGCTATTTGTGAACACAGCTCAAGGTGTGGTGGAGTATTTTAGTTTTTGGTTATTTATTTTACCTTATACACTAGTCTTTACCCTGGAAAGGAACTTCCTTAACATATTTCACAGGAAAGCAGTTTCAGTTTAGTTTTTGAACGTTTTATTGTGAGCCCTTAAAAGTGGCTTAATACCTCTGAGCACGTTGTTGACAGCAGTGACCTGGGGGTCAGAAATGCTTCCTGGGGCGATCCCCATGCTGTCCCCATGTCATTTGAGCACTGCCACTATCGTTTTGGGCACTTGTTAGGCTTTTAAAAGACTGCCGGGTGTGCCCCCTCAAAAATGCTCGGGTCTCCCATAGACTAACATTGGGCTCGTTGCTCGGGTCGAGCACTCGAGTATCACGGCGAGTTCGGCCCGAGCTTCAAGCACCCGAGCATTTTAGTGCTCACTCAACACTACTCTAGATCCATTGACTCACCTCTCCATGTGCCCATTGAGACCTATTATGAAATATGAAATAAGGAAGGTGTAGAAACCAAGCTTAGCTCATAATGAAATCTTTTTAGGACAGGTGAGTGAATAAGGGTCATTACTAGTGTTGAGCCACCCCCGTAGTGTTCGGGTTCGGTTCGGTTCGTCGAACACCGGGATGTTCGAGGAACTGTTCGTCGAACACCTTAGAACACCGTCGAACACCGTTAAAACCAATGGCAGGCAAACAAAAACACATAGAAACACATAGAAAACACCTGCAAAGGTGTCCAAAAGCTGACAAACTGCTCAGAAGACACTCTCTTTAAAAAAGCCGGCCGGCAAATTCAGCAGCGGCATACACCGGTACCCGACAATTTAGACAAGAAGGAATAGAGCATCACACATAGATTAGATAGATAGAAACATGTCAGTCACACATATAAGAAGCACAGTGACAGTGTTGGTTACTGCACTTGTCATTTAGTGTAAAGGATTTATTAAAAAAAATATTAGTGTTTTCATGCACCGTCTCTTTAAAAAAGCCGGCCGGCAATTCAGCATCTGTACCCGACAATTTAGAACAGAAAGAATAGAGCTTCACACATAGATTAGATAGATAGAAACATGTCAGTCACATATATAATAAGTACAGTGATAGTGTTGCTTACTGTACTTGTCATTTAGTGTAAAGGATTTATTTAAAAAAATAATAGTGTTTTCATGCACTGTCTCTTTAAAAAAGCCGGCCGGCAATTCAGCAGCGGTACCCGACAATTTAGAACAGAAAGATAGAGCATCACACATAGATTAGATAGATAGAAACATGTCAGTCACATATATATGAAGTACAGTGATAGTGTTGGTTACTGTACTTGTCATTTAGTATTAAAATAAAGGATTTATTATTAAAAAAATTGGCGTGGGGTTCCCCTTAATTTTAGGCTCTAGCGGAGGTTAAGCAGACGGCTGGGGCAGATGTTTGAAGCCTGGGAAGGGGGTAATACCCACGGAGCTTCCCAGGCTACTAATATCAGCCCCCAGCTGAATACATAGCCTTTACTAGCTATTAAAATGGGGGACTCCCCCAAAAAAATGACGTGGGGTCCCCCCTAATGTAATAGCTAGCAAAGGCTAGGCAGACAGCTGGGGGCTGATATTAATAGCCCAGGAAGGGAGCCATGAATATTGGCCCCCTCCCAGGCTAGAAACACCAGCCGTCAGCCGCCCCAGAAATGGCGCATTCATAGGATGCGCCAATTCTGGCACTTAGCCTCGCTCTTCCACGCTGCCCTGGTGCGGTGGCAGGGGGTAATAGGGTTGGGGTTGATGTCAGCTTATAATGCCAGCTGACATCAAGCCCAGGTTAGTAATGGAGAGGCGTCTATAAGACACCCCCATTACTAACCCCATAGTCAAAGTTAAAAAAAACACAAACACCCAGAATAAAGTCCTTTAATTGAAATAAAGACACAATCCTTTATTGTTCTAAATTAAACCATACTTACCATCACGCCCATTCCAGCTGAAGCCAACGATCTCCTGCAATAAAAGAAAAATAATAAAGCAACCTCATCCTTACCTTTCCATGGTTCCCACGACAGCTTCAGCTCTGCTACATCGAGATGACAGGCTGGACCGCAGCAGAACGCTGCCATCCAGCCTGTCATCCCGCAGACACTGAGAAGCGCAGGCTTGCTTGCGCTGCTCAGCGTCTCTCTGTGACGACATCCAGATGAGCCGAGTTCATGTCCAATGAACTCGGCTCACCTCATGCACGTCACTGACAGCGTGGGAAAATTCTCACGCTGAAGCGCTGATTGCAGGAGAATTTTCCCACGCTGTCAGTGACGTGCAGGAGGTGAGCTGAGTTCATTGGACATGAGCTCACCTCATGCACATCACTGACAGCGTGGGAGAATTCTCCTGCACTCAGCACTTCAGCGTGAGAATTTTCCCACGCTGTCAGTGACGTGCATGAGGTGAGCCGAGTTCATTGGACATGACCTCGGCTCATCTGGATGCCGTCACAGCGAGACAGTGAGGAGCGCAAGCATGCCTGCGCTTCTCAGTGTCTGCGGGATGACAGACTGGATGGCAGCGTTCTGCTGCGGTCCAGCCAGTCATCTCGATGTAGCAGAGCTGAAGCTGTCGTGGGAACCATGGAAAGGTAAAGATGAGGTTGGTTTATTATTTTTCTTCTATTGCAGGAGATCGTTGGCTTCAGCTGGAATGGGTGTGATGGTAAGTATGGTTTAATTTAGAACAATAAAGAATTGTGTCTTTATTTCAATTAAAGGACTTTATTCTGGGTGTTGTGTTTTTTTTAAATACTTGACTAGAAATTCATGGCGGTCATGTCTAATACTGGCGTGACCCCATGAATTTTGGGCTTGGGGCCAGCTGATAATACCAAGCTGGCCCTAACCCCTTTATTACCCAGTGAGCCACCGCACCAGGGCCCTGGATGAGTTGGGTACAGCGCCAGAAGATGGCGCTTCTATGAACGCGCCATTTTCCGGGGTGGCTGCGGACTGCAATTTGTAGCGGGGGGGGAGGCCCAGAAAGCTTGGGCCTCCCTGCGCTGCAGATTACAGCCCCCAGCTGCCTAGTTGTACCTGGCTGGACACAAAAATAGGGCGAAGCCCCACGTACTTTTTTTTTAATTATTTCATGAAATTCATGAAATAATTAAGAAAAAAAGGCCTTCCCTATATTGTTGTGTCCGGCCAGGTACAAATAGGCAGCTGGTGGATGGGGGCAGCCCGTTCCTGCCTGCTGTACCTGGCTGGACACAAATATAGTGCGAAGCCCCACTTCAATTTTTTTAAATTATTTCAGGAAATTCATGAAATAATTTAAAAAAAATTGACGTGGGGCTTCGCACTATATTTGTGTCCAGCCAGGTACAGCAGGCAGGAACGGGCTGCCCCCAACCACCAGCTGCCTATTTGTACCTGGCCGGACACAACAATATAGGGAAGCCCTTTTTTTCTTAATTATTTCATGAAATAATTTAAAGAAAATTGACGTGGGGCTTCGCCCTGTTTTTGTGTCCAGCCAGGTACAACTAGGCAGCTGGGGGCTGGAATCCGCAGCGCAGGGAGGCCCAAGCTTTCTGGGCCACCCCTGCTGCAAATTGCAGTCCGCAGCCACCCCGGAAAATGGCGCGTTCATAGAAGCGCCATCTTCTGGCGCTGTACCCAACTCATCCAGGGCCCTGATGCGGTGGCTCACTGGGTAATAAAGGGGTTAGGGCCAGCTTGGCATTATCAGCTGGCCCTAAGCCCGAAATTCATGGGGTCACGCCAATATTAGACATGACCACCATGAATTTCTAGTAAAGTATTTAAAAAAAACACAACACCCAGAAAAAAGTCCTTTAATTGAAATAAACACACAATTCTTTATTGTTCTAAATTAAACCATACTTACCATCACGCCCATTCCAGCTGAAGCCAACGATCTCCTGAAATAAAAGAAAAATAATAAAGCAACATCATCCTTACCTTTCCATGGTTCCCATGACAGCTTCAGCTCTGCTACATCGAGATGACAGGCTGGACCGCAGCAGAACGCTGCCATCCAGCCTGTCATCCCGCAGACACTGAGAAGCGCAGGCTTGCTTGCGCTCCACAGTGTCTCTCTGTGAGGGCATCCAGATGAGCCGAGTTAATGTCCAATGAGCTCGGCTCACCTCATGCACGTCACTGACAGCGTGGGAAAATTCTCCTGCACTCAGCGCTTCAGCGTGGGAGAATTCTCACACTGAAGCGCTGAGTGCAGGAGAATTCTCCCACGCTGTCAGTGACGTGCAGGAGGTGAGCTGAGTTCATTGGACATGAGCTCACCTTATGCACGTCACTGACAGCGTGGGAAAATTCTCCTGCACTCAGCGCTTCAGCGTGGGAGAATTCTCAAGCTGAGGCGCTGAGTGCAGGAGAATTCTCCCACGCTGTCAGTGACGTGCAGGAGGTGAGCTGAGTTCATTGGACATGAGCTCACCTTATGCACGTCACTGACAGCGTGGGAGAATTCTCCTGCACTCACCGCTTCAGCGTGAGAATTTTCCCACGCTGTCAGTGACGTGCATGAGGTGAGCCGAGTTCATTGGACATGAACTCGGCTCATCTGGATGTCGTCACAGAGAGACGCTGAGCAGCGCAAGCAAGCCTGCGCTTCTCAGTGTCTGCGGGATGAGAGGCTGGATGGCAGCGTTCTGCTGCGGTCCAGCCTGTCATCTCGATGTAGCAGAGCTGAAGCTGTCGTGGGAACCATGGAAAGGTAAGGATGAGGTTGCTTTATTATTTTTCTTTTATTGCAGGAGATCGTTGGCTTCAGCTGGAATGGGCGTGACGGTAAGTATGGTTTAATTTAGAACAATAAAGGATTGTGTCTTTATTTCAATTAAAGGACTTTATTCTGGGTGTTTGTGTTTTTTTTAACTTTGACTATGGGGTTAGTAATGGGGGTGTCTTATAGACGCCTCTCCATTACTAACCTGGGCTTGATGTCAGCTGGCATTATAAGCTGACATCAACCCCAACCCTATTACCCCCTGCCACCGCACCAGGGCAGCGTGGAAGAGCGAGGCTAAGTGCCAGAATTGGCGCATCCTATGAATGCGCCATTTCTGGGGCGGCTGACGGCTGGTGTTTCTAGCCTGGGAGGGGGCCAATATTCATGGCTCCCTTCCTGGGCTATTAATATCAGCCCCCAGCTGTCTGCCTAGCCTTTGCTAGCTATTAAATTAGGGGGGACCCCACGTCATTTTTTTTGGGGGGTCCCCCATTTTAATAGCTAGTAAAGGCTATGTATTCAGCTGGGGGCTGATATTAGTAGCCTGGGAAGCTCCGTGGGTATTACCCCCTTCCCAGGCTTCAAACATCTGCCCCAGCCGTCTGCTTAACCTCCGCTAGAGCCTAAAATTAAGGGGAACCCCACGCCAATTTTTTTAATAATAAATCCTTTATTTTAATACTAAATGACAAGTACAGTAACCAACACTATCACTGTACTTCATATATATGTGACTGACATGTTTCTATCTATCTAATCTATGTGTGAAGCTCTATTCTGTCTGTTATAAATTGTCGGGTACCGCTGCTGAATTGCCGGCCGGCTTTTTTAAAGAGACGGTGCATGAAAACACTATTATTTTTTTTGATAAATCCTTTACGCTAAATGACAAGTACAGTAAGCAACACTGTCACTGTACTTCGTATATATGTGGCTGACATGTTTCTATCTATTAAAATCTATGTGTGAAGCTCTATTCTGTCTGTTATAAATTGTCGGGTACCGCTGCTGAATTGCCGGCCGGCTTTTTTAAAGAGACGGTGCATGAAAACACTATTATTTTTTTTGATAAATCCTTTACGCTAAATGACAAGTACAGTAAGCAGCACTTTCACTGTACTTCGTATATATGTGGCTGACATGTTTATATCTATCTAATCTATGTGTGAAGCTCTATTCTTTCGGTTCTAAATTGTCGGGTACAGGTGTATGCCGCTGCTGAATTGCCGGCTTTTCATGTTTCACTGTTGGCACTGTTCCCATCGATTTGGGCAATCACTGTAATGCCACAACCACCATGGCTGTGGCATTACAGTGAGTGGCAGACAATCCCTGCATGATTGGTGCTCTAAATAGCGCCAGACATGCAGGACAAGCTTTTGGTGCACGAACAGTTATCGAACATAACCTCGAACAGCCGAATTTTTTGCAAATCGTTCGGGTTCGTCGAACAACTCGAACACCGCCCAAAACAGCTCGAATTTGAGATTGGCGAACAGTTCTAGTCGAACACCGCTCATCTCTAGTCATTACCCTCCAATACAAACTACAAAAAAAAGTGTTCAAACACCTTTAGTATTAAATTAATATACATGTGTACAAATACAGTGGCTTGCGAAAATATTCACCCTCTTAGCTTTTTACCTATTTTATTACATTGCAACCTGTGTTTAAATATTTTTGTAAGTCGATTTGTGTGTGATGCATCAGCACTAAATACTCTAAGTTGGTGAAGGGCAGTGAGAAAATATAGGAAAAATTAAATTTCCCTAGTGCCTAGTCAAAGCCCAGACGTTAATCTAATTGAGAATCTGTGGCCAGACTTGAAGATTACTAGAGGAAACCATTTAACTTGAAGGAGTTGGAGCAGTTTTACATTAAGGAATTGGCAAAAATTTTACTGGCAAGATGTGGAAAGCTCATAGAGACTTATCTAGAGCGACTTGCAGCTGTAATTGCCACAAAAGGAGGCTTTATAAACTACTGACTTTTGGGGGAGGGGAATATTTATGTACACTGAAGTTTTCAGTTATTTTGTCCTATTTGTTGTTTGCTTCACAATAAAAAGAAAAACAAATGTTTGCAATGTTCTTTACATGAACTGATGCAAACCCTCAAAACAAAACAGTGAAATTCGAGGTTGTGAGGTAGCAAAACATTAAAAATGCCAAGGGGGTGAATACTTTTGCAAGCCACTGTATGCTGTGGCCAATATACAGGTAAATATACAGTACACATATTGTGTATATTGTGTATCAGCACACACGATTAATGAATACATGAATTCCATTATTGCTATACATAAAAAATGTGTGGTGCTTAGCTAACATTTTTTTTTATCAAAAAGCGTAAAAGGCATCAAACCACAACAAGGTAATAGTGTCATTATAATGTGCCATGAATAAAAATATCTCCCATGCTGTGTCCCTAAATAAATAATTGCCCCTTTTTATGCTTCATGCACAAAATATGACCCCGCACTTATGATACATTGCCTCCATGCCATCCACCTTAAAATTTATAACCACCACACTATCCTTGCTTATGAACTTTATCTGTCACACTCTCTTTTCTCAGGAACTATGGCCTCCCACATTGTCCTCCCTCCATCTTCAATTTTCCCACATGCTTTTACCTGTCTATACTTTTCCCCCACACTACCCCTGTATATACTTTCTCCCTATGCTTCCACCTCTCCATACTGTCCCCCATTTTGCCCTCTCTCTATACTGTACCCTTTAGCATCTCTACAAACTGTGCCCCCACACATCCACTTCTCCATACTGTTCCCCTGTGCTCCCATCTTCAATATTGTACACCCGCACACCCACCATTATATACTGTCCCCCATGCTAATTCCTCTTCATAATGTCTTTCCATACTGCCCATCTCCAAACAACCCTCCCCACACTCCCACATCTCCATAGTGTCCTCAACACTTCTACCTCTCTAAACTGTTCCCCACAAAGTCACCTCTCCATACTGTCCTTCCATGCTGTCACATCACTAAATTGTAGCCTATGCTCCCAACTGTCCATGCTGCCCTTTTATATTATCACTCTACATATTGCTTCCTCATTCTCCCTCCTCTTCATACTGTCTCCTCCACACTCCCATCTCTCCATACTGGTCAACTATGCTCCTATCTGTCTATACTGTCCCCTCATGCTTTGACCTCTCCATAATGTATCCCACACTGCCCCTCTCCATACTCCCCTCATACTCTCATCTCTTCATATTACCCACCACGCTGTTTCCGCTCTATACTGTGTGCAGAACTATTAGGCAAATGAGTATTTTGATCACATGATACTTTTTATACATGTTGTCCTACTACAAGCTGCATAGGCTTGAGAGCCAACTACCAATTAAGTAAATCTGGTGATGTGCATCTCTGTAATGAGGAGGGGTGTTGACTAATGACATCAACACCCTACATAAGGTGTGCTTAATTATTAGGCAACTTCCTTTACTTTGGCAAAATGGGTCAGAAGAGAGATTTGACGGGCTCTGAAAAGTCCAAAATTGTGAGATGTCTTGCAGAGGGATGCAGCAGTCTTGAAATTTCCAAACTTTTGAAGCGTGATCACCGAACAATCAAGCGTTTCATGTCAAATCATCAACAGGGTCGCAAGAAGCGTGTTGGCCAAAAAAGGCGCAAAATAACTGCCCATGAATTGAGGAAAATCAAGCGAGAAGCTGCCAAGATGCCATTCGCCACCAGTTTTGCCATATTTCAGAGCTGCAATGTTACTGGAGTATCAAAAAGCACAAGGTGTGCGATACTCAGGGACATGGCCAAGGTAAGGAAGGCTGAAAAATGACCACCTTTGAACAAGAAGCAAGATAAAACGTCAAGAATAGGCCAAGAAATATCTTAAGACTGATTTTTCAAAGGTTTTATGGACTGATGAAAAGAGAGTGACTCTTGATGGGCCAGATGGATGGGCCAGAGGCTGGATCAGTAAAGGGCAGAGAGCTTCACTCCGACTCAGACGCCAGCAGGGTGGAGGTGGGGTACTGGTATGGGCTGGTATCATCAAAGATGAACTTGTGGGACCTTTTCGGGTTGAGGATGGAGTGAAGCTCAACTCCCAGACCTACTGCCAGTTTCTGGAAGACAACTTCTTCAAGCAGTGGTACAGGGAGAAGTCGGTATCGTTCAAGAAAAACATGATTTTCATGCAGGACACATGCATCCAACTACTCCACAGCGTGGCTGGCCAGTAAGGGTCTAAAAGAAGAAAAAATATTGTCATGGCCCCCTTGTTCACCTGATCTGAACCCCATAGAGAACCTGTGGTCCATCATAAAATGTGAGATCTACAGGGAGGGAAAACAGTACACCTCTCAGAACTGTGTATGGGAGGCTGTGGTGGCTGCTGCATGCAATGTTGATCGAAAACAGATCAAGCAACTGAGAGAATCTATGGATGGAAGGCTGTTGAGTGTCATCAGAAAGAAAGGTGGCTATATTGATCACAAATTTTTTTGTTTTTTGTTTTTGCATGTCAGAAATGTTTATTTCTAAATTTTGTGCACTGATATTGGTTTAAACAAGTGAGATGGGATTACATTTGGTTTTTATTAAGTTGCCTAATAATTCTGCACAGTAATAGTTACCTGCACAAACAGATATCCTCCTAAGATAGCCAAATCTAAAAAACCCACTCAAACTTCCAAAAATATTAAGCTTGGATATTTATGAGTCTTTTGGGTTGATTGAGAACATAGTTGTTGATCAATAATAAAATTAATCCTCTAAAATACAACTTGCCTAATAATTCTGCACACAGTGTATACTACCCTCCCTCTCACAATTCTATCCCAGTGCCCGATAATGTGCCCTCACACTAACATCACATCCCCATCTACAATAATAGTCTGTATATTTAACCTCTGCCTCCTCCATAGAGCGCTTACCACTCCCTTCCCTATTCTCAACGTCTGCAGAGTTGCGGTGACAGCAGCAGTGTGATGAAGTCAATAGCATGATGACCTCATCATTCCGCTGCTTGTCGAGATGGAGAACTGATGAATGCTCCTCTGGTCTTATACTGTTGCTCATGTGTTCAAATGTATTTGTGTCAGAAAGAAGAGAGTTCAATTAAATAGAGAAAGAATGGAACTGGAATCTACTAGTTTTCCATGGGCTGCTAAAAGTCCCTTGGTGGGCCGTTTTCAGCCCACAGGCCACATGTTGTGCAGGCCTGTGCTAGTGCAATTTTGATTAAATGAGTTGCCCCCAACCATGACTAAATTTAAGGCCAAGATAAACTTACTGTACCATATGGAGAAATATGTTTATTGAAAGAGAGGTACATTGACTAAATATAAAAGAATGAGGGCATAATGGCGGGATACACCTAACTTGTCACTGGAGACTCTCAAGAGAGACAGAGCTTTGTGGGGTACAATTTGATCTTAGTGTTGCTGTTGCAGACAGTATCTCCAGTTGATCTGATGTAACACCCTTAATGCACTGTTTCTTTTCTTATCTGTTGAGGTGTTATATTTGCAGATGGAGTTGTGTTTTCATTGAACAGTTTACTTTTATTTCCACATGCTCATATTAAAGTTCTTAAAGAAGCACTTCCATCAAAGTTTTTATCCTCTTAATATATTGCATTCAGCATATTATTTGGCATGGTGTACTAAGAATTGCTCATTTTGCCTTTTTACCCAGCTAATTCTTCTCTTTTCTCTGCTCTATGTAGAAACAGGAAATGCCTTTTGCAGTGACTGGTGGGTAGTGTTGAGCATTCCGATACTGAAATATCGGGTATCGGCCGATATTCGCGGTATCGGAATTCCGATACTTAATTCCGATACTTTTACAATATCGAATACCGGAATCGGAAGTTCCCATAATGCCTGAGCTCTGCAGTGTCTGTGAAGGATGACAAGTTGGATGGCAGCGCTCAGCTGAGATCCAGTCTGTCATCAGAATGCCATCCCAGCGGGGGAGAATTCTCCTGATTGTTTAAAAGCCGGCGCGTGGAAAAAAGCCGCCAGCTTTTAAACAATCACACAGCCCCATACTGCTTCCCCATAGCCTCCCACCCCGATCCTCCGCTCCCCTCGCCACCTCCCATCCCGATCGTAAATTAGGACCGGGCAGGGAGCGCAGCACCAAGGAGCGGGGAGCGAAGGACCCGGGCGGGGAAGCCGGCAGTGAAAAGACTTCACCGCCGGCTTTCCCGTTCTGTGCTGCGCTTTCCCGCCGGTTATTTCAAATGAACAGCTGAGGTATCAGGTGATGCCGATCAGCTGTTCATTTGAAGTCGCCGCGGTGCCCTCAGAGGGTTCATGTGAGTTCATGCTTCACTGCATTGCATGAACTCACATGAACTTTCCCAAGGCCGCACAGGTCAGCCTCACCTCCCAGACCATCAGACCGGTCATGATTAGTGTGTGTGCGGGTGTCTCTGCGTGTGCGTGCGGGGTGTGTGTGCGATGTCTGCGTGTGTGTGCGAGTGTGTACGGGTGTGCGGGGTGTCTGTGCGATGTCTGCGGGTGTGTGCGATGTCTGTGCGATGTCTGTGCGATGTTTGTGCGGGTGTGCGTGGTGTCTGTGCGATGTCTGCGGGTGTGTGCGTGCAGGCAGACATAGGCCGATGTGACACTACTACTCCCATCGGCCTATGTCTGTCCCCGGTCCACTCGTGCTAGCAGGATCAGCTCGATGGGAGCAGTAGTTCCCATCAGCCTGATCCTGCTATTTAAATTGCCATACTGTGTCCCCAATAAATTTTAAATACTTGTCATTGGTGGCCAGTGGTTACCTACAATAAATTAGTTCATACATTACCTGTCCCCGCCGATCGCCACCTAAAATAAAGTAAAAAATAAAAAACTACACCTATACTCACCTAGACACCTAATTCCCCGAAGCCATCGATCTCCTGTAATAAAATATAAAATAATAAACCACAACCTTATCCTTACCCCTCCGTAGTAGTCCACGAGTGTCCCACGAAGATCTCCAGTTTAGAGCAGCCACATAGAATGTGACCGCTCTGAACCGCCGCCGCCGCTAGAATGACGGGGCCGTAAGGGTTCACCGGAGTTCAGGCAGCGCTGCTCCGGTTAGCTCCTTTACGGCCCTGCTGTATCGTGAGAAATTCCCACGGTACAGCACTGCCGTAAAGGAGGTCTCCGGAGCAGCGCTGACTATTCACTCCGGTGACCTCAGTCAGTGGCTCCCGCTGCTGGGAGCGGACGTGTTCCCGGCAGTGTGAGCTTACAGCAGCCATGCACAGCTGTCACCATCTCCAGATGTGACAGCTGGACATGGGAGATCAGCGCAGGAACGTGGACAGGTAACTATTATTTTTAGTAAAATAAGAATTAAATAAAATGGTGTGTTTTATTTCAAATAAATTATTTTTTTCTGGGTGTAGTGTGTGTTTTCTTTTTAACACTTTGTAGGTTAGTAATGGGGGTGTCTTATAGACGCACATCATTACTAACCTGGGCTTCATGGCAGCTGGCGCTGACATGAACCCCACCACTATTACCCCCTGCCACTGCACCAGGGCAGCGTGGAAGAGCGAGGCTAAGTGCCAGAATTGGCGCATCATATGGATGCGCCATTTCTGGGGCGGCTGACGGCTGGTGTTTCTAGCCTGGGAGGGGGCCAATATTCATGGCACCCTTCCTGGGCTATTAATGTCAGCCCCCAGCTGTCTGCCTAGCCTTTGCTAGCTATTAAAATAGGGGGAACCCCACGTCATTTTTTTGGGGGGGTCCCCCATTTTAATAGCTAGTAAAGGCTAAGTATTCAGCTGGGGGCTGATATTAGTAGTCTGGGAAGCTCCGTGGGTATTACCCCCTTCCCAGGCTTCAAACATCTGCCCCAGCCGTCTGCTTAACCTGTTGGGTACAGCGCCAGAAGATGGCGCTTCTATGAACGCGCCATTTTCCGGGGCGGCTGCGGACTGCAATTTGCAGCGGGTGGGGCCCAGAAAGCTTGGGCCCCCCTGCGCTGCAGATTCCAGCCCCCAGCTGCCTAGTTGTACCTGGCTGGACACAAAAATAGGGCGAAGCTCCACGTATTTTTTTTTTTAAATTCATGAAATTCATGGAATAATTAAGAAAAAAAGGGCTTCCCTATATTGTTGTGTCCGGCTAGGTACAAATAGGCTGCTGGTGGTTGGGGGCAGCCCGTTCCTGCCTGCTGTACCTGACTGGACACAAATATAGGGCGAAGCCCCACATCAATTTTTTTTAATTATTTCATGAATTTCCTGAAATAATTTAAAAAAAATTGACGTGGGGCTTCGCACTATATTTGTGTCCAGCCAGGTACAGCAGGCAGGAACGGGCTGCCCCCAACCACCAGCTGCCTATTTGTACCTGGTTGGACACAACAATATAGGGAAGCCCTTTTTTTCTTAATTATTTCATGAATTTCATGAAATAATTAAAAAAAAAAAATACGTGAAGCTTCTCCCTATTTTTGTGTCCAGCCAGGTACAACTAGGCAGCTGGGGGATGGAATCTGCAGCGCAGGGAGTCCCAAGCTTTCTGCCCCCCCCCGCTGAAAATTGCAGTCCGCAGCCACCCCGGAAAATGACGCGTTCATAGAAGCTGGATGCTGTACCTGGCTGGCATACAAAAATATGGCGAAGCCCACGTCAAAAGTTTTGGGAAAAATTAATTAAAAATTAAATAATAATTTAGGGACTGCATCTTTATTAACTCCTCAAATGTCATTTAGTGTTAAAATAAAGGATTTATTTAAAAAAAAAATTGATGTGGGGCTTCGCCCTATATTTGTGTCCAGCCAGGTACAGCAGGCAGGAACGGGCTGCCCCCAACCACCAGCTGCCTATTTGTACCTGGCCGGACACAACAATATAGGGAAGCCCTTTTTTAAAAAAATTATTTCATGAAATAATTAAAAAAAAATTGACGTGGGGCTTCGCACTATATTTGTGTCCAGCCAGGTACAGCAGGCAGGAACGGGCTGCCCCCAACCACCAGCTGCCTATTTGTACCTGGTTGGACACAACAATATAGGGAAGCCCTTTTTTTCTTAATTATTCCATGAATTTCATGAAATAATTAAAAAAAAAAATGCGTGGGGCTTCGCCCTATTTTTGTGCCTAGCCAGGTACAACTAGGCAGCTGGGGGCTGGAATCCGCAGCGCAGGGAGACCCAAGCTTTCTGGGCCACCCCCGCTGCAAATTGCAGTCCGCAGCCGCCCCAGAAAATGGCTCATTCATAGAAGCGCCATCTTCTGGCGCTGTACCCAACTCATCCAGGGCCCTGGTGCGGTGGCTCACTGGGTAATAAAGGGGTTAAGGCCAGCTTGGCATTATCAGCTGGCCCTAAGCCCGAAATTCATGGGGTCACGCCAATATTAGACATGACCACCATGAATTTCTAGTAAAGTATTTAAAAAAACACAACACCCAGAATAAAGTCCTTTAATTGAAATAAACACACAATTCTTTATTGTTCTAAATTAAACCATACTTACAGTCACGCCCATTCCAGCTGAAGCCAACGATCTCCTGCAATAAAAGTAAAATAATAAAGCAACCTCATCCTTACCTTTCCATGGCTCCCACGACAGCTTCAGCTCTGCTACATCGAGATGACAGGCTGGACCGCAGCAGAACGCTGCCATCCAGCCTGTCATCCCGCAGACACTGAGAAGCGCAGGCATGCTTGCACTCCTCAGTGTCTGGCTGTGACGGCATAAAGATGAGCTGAGGTCATGTCCAATGAACTCAGCTCACCTCATGCACGTCACTGACAGCGTGGGAAAATTCTCACGCTGAAGCGCTGAGTGCAGGAGAATTTTCCCACGCTGTCAGTGACGTGCATGAGGTGAGCTGAGTTCATTGGACATGACCTCGGCTCATCTTTATGCCGTCACAGCCAGACACTGAGGAGTGCAAACATGCCTGCGCTTCTCAGTGTCTGCGGGATGACAGGCTGGATGGCAGCTTTCTGCTGCGGTCCAGCCAGTCATCTCGATGTAGCAGATCTGAAGCTGTCGTGGGAACCATGGAAAGGTAAGGATGAGGTTGCTTTATTATTTTTCTTTTATTGCAGGAGATCGTTGGCTTCAGCTGGAATGGGCGTGACTGTAAGTATGGTTTAATTTAGAACAATAAAGAATTGTGTGTTTATTTCAATTAAAGGACTTTATTCTGGGTGTTTGTGTTTTTTTTAACTTTGACTATGGGGTTAGTAATGGGTGTGTCTTATAGACGCCTCTCCATTACTAACCTGGGCTTGATGTCAGCTGGCATTATAAGCTGACATCAACCCCAGCCCTATTACCCCACTGCCACCGCTACAGGGCAGTGGGAAGAGCGAGGCTAAGTGCCAGAATTGGCGCATCCTATGGATGCGCCATTTCTGGGGCGGCTGACGGCTGGTGTTTCTAGCCTGGGAGGGGGCCAATATTCATGGCACCCTTCCTGGGCTATTAAAATCAGCCCCCAGCTGTCTGCCTAGCCTTTGCTAGCTATTAAATTAGGGGGGACCCCACGTTATTTTTTTGGGGGGGTTCCCCCATTTTAATAGCTAATAAAGGCTAGGTATTCAGCTGGGGGCTGATATTAGTAGCCTGGGAAGCTCCGTGGGTATTACCCCCTTCCCAGGCTTCAAACATCTGCCCCAGCCATCTGCTTAACCTCCGCTAGAGACTAAAATTAAGGGGAACCCCACGCCAAATTTTTTTTAAATAAATCCTTTATTTTAACACTAAATGACAAGTACAGTAACCAACACTATCACTGTACTTCATATATATGTGACTGACATGTTTCTATCTATCTAATCTATGTATGATTCTCTATTCCTTCTATTCTAAATTGTCGGGTACCGCTGCTGAATTGCCGGCCGGCTTTCTTAAAGAGACGGTGCACGAAAACACTAATATTTTTTTAAATAAATCCTTTACACTAAATCACAAGTTCTGTAAGCAACACTGTCACTGTACTTCATATATATGTGACTGACATGTTTCTATCTATCTAATCTATGTGTGAAGCTCTATTCTTTCTGTTGTAAATTGTCGGGAACCGGTGTATGCCGCTGATGAATTGCCGGCTTTTCGCATAATACATTCTACATTATTCTTAGTTGTTTTACTTCATGTAGAATAAACCTACAAGGAAAGAAAGGGTTTATTTTCATTCCGATATTTGTGTCCCATTGACTTGCATTGGTTTCCGGTATCGGAATCGGCGATATCCGATACTTTTTGGGTATCGGCCCGATCCAATCCGATACGATATTTCCTGGTATCGGAAGGTATCGCTCAACACTACTGGTGAGTCATACAAGGAAAATTGACATCCTTGTTCTTCATAGAGATTATAAGGAGTCAGGTAGTCAGTTTTTGATCACGTGATGTCATTGTCCTAATGGAAAACAGAAAAGTTTGCTGGGAAGAAGAGCAAAATGAGCAATTGTAAGTACACAGCACTATTGACAATAGACATTCTTTGAGAGAAATATCTGATTGATTGGAGATCCCACCAATACTAATCTGTGTGAAGAACCAGTATCCTGAAAGCACTACTGTGCCAAACACAATGTCTGTCAGTCAGCAACAAAAGGAGAAGAAATTGGAGAGATCAAGCCAAGCTGTGCCTATGAAAGTCTATGCAAATGCCTCAAACATCTATGCAGAATGGCTTATTGTCAGAAATGTATTTGCATTTAAAAATATTAGTGAGACTGTTGTAATCATTGCATACACCAACTCTTTTTTTCATAACACACTGCAATGGTTAATAAGCCTGAAACGATGCAAATTTCTGATCTCGTTCAACTCTAAGAAAAATGTCATATCAAACCTAATCATTTCCATGGTTTATGACAGTCATGGTTACATAATCATCTAATCATAAAGTATTGTGTACATAGCTGTACTATGTGCCTGGCATGCAGTTTTAGGGGAGTGATTTCCTCCCTTGCTTTTATTGACCAATTTCCTTAAGAAACTGTCACATCCCATATCTTTGTAGGACTTTGTATCATCGTAGTACATTCTTGTGTGCAGTTATTGATCAGAAAAATGTACAAAACTTCCCATTTGTGTCCCATTAGTGACAACAATAATTCAAAGACAAAAAAAACATACCCGGGTGAAATATTAACTGATGATATATACATAGAATGAATGATAACGTCAACAATTATTGTTTTTCATCTATGAGATATGACAGAAATATTTTATTGAATATTTGAAAACAGTGTCTTTCTTTGTAAAAGTTACATTTTCATTTTATTTTTGTATATATTTATGTCTCTCCTGCTGAATGAATACTCTGATAATATATGTGAGAGTGGTCATAGGGACAGGGACCTTACCGTAACCCTTGCTGTGTTTACATTTGTATTTATAATATCTGTTATGGCAGGTTTCCTTTAAGCCGGTCCTAATACTGATTTATGGCTTTCAGAAGATAGGGATATTTTTTCTGAAAAAACATTTGCCCAAAAAAATACACACCAATATATGCAATGGCATTTAATGATTTGAATAAAATTTATAAGGAACAAATTTCCTCGTGGTGGGAACTTCAGAGTCTGGAAAACTATATTAAAAATAATATCATCCCAAGAGGCCTACGTATCTCCTTACTCCCAGCCCAACATTGTAGAACACAACAACTCATGAGCAATTGGGAAAAGGAGGCCACAAATAGCTTCCTCAGACTTATGCAATTGCTATTAGATGAAGAAAGAATCAATCTAGATAGATTAAATCAAAAACTGAGGGAACAAATTGAGGTTACAAATAAATTTAAAAACTAAACGGACTTTAATACAAATGAGAGTCACCTACAAAGCTCTATTGAGAAATTCCAATATCATCTCAAAGAAAGAAAACATAAGCAATATATGAGAGACCTCTAGGACTTTAAGGATAAAAAAAATGTATCAGGCCCTGGGGGATGGTCTAGATAGGCCTGAAAGAGATCGCTCAAATAGACCTGAAAGAGAAACTGATCTATCCTTGACAGAAACTGAACAGTCGGATTCAGAGACTAGAATTCTGACTGGACAGGGAAGACAAAGGGGAAAAACTAGGGAGTCTTATATGTGGGATCGTTACTCTCAGCCCTTTAGACTCGGTTTTTTTAGATCGGTCATACCCACTGAGAAGTCGCAACACATTCAGCAACAGAGAATAGGCCTACAGGTTGTTAATCTCTCCCAAAGAAATTTCTCTCCAATAGAAATGTCAGTTCTCAGTAAAGGTCTTTCGTTCGTACCCACCACTGATTTTTCTATATTTGATTATGTGAAAGATATCAATTTGTTTGTTAGAAAGCTTAGGTGCACACATTTTTTAAACTCAAAGAAAGAAAGGCGTATGGGGAGTTGAATGTACCACAAGAGCTATTGGCGGATATACAATTATTGGCAGAACTGGAACAGCCGGTACAATCTATGCTGGGACTAGGTCCTTTCACTACTTTAAAAAAAAACAGTTCTAAAATGCCCCCAATTGGGGGGGCCTTTCCGCCATTGACATATTTCTAAATTTAGTGAGAGAGGATATCACAAATCTGAAATTGACCAACACCAGATATAATTTGTCCAGGGAGGAAATGACAGCCCTCTGTACACTTGAGAAGGATACATTCATTGTCATAAAACCTTCTGATAAAGGGGGGAACATTGTGATGATGGATGTACAACAATATACAAACATGTGCCTCTCCTTACTTGAGGATCCATTGATGTATGCTCGAGTCACTACTAGCCCGTTGGGCACATCCATGGATCGTCTTAAAAATATCTTATATTCAGCAAAAAATGTTGAGCTTATCAGTCAGGAGGAATTTGTTTTCCTGTGCCCTCAACATCCAATCATGGCCACCTTTTAGGGGCTGCCAAAATTACATAAAGGTTATAAATCTTCTGAAGGGGAGGCCCATCGTGTCGGGAATTGGGAGTGTGTGTCACAACGTAGGCATATACCAGGATGAAATACTCAGGCTTTTTGTTGGCACACTCTCCTCCTATATCAGGGACACGATAGACCTCCTAGAAGATTGGATGGCAAACCTATTGATCCTCATGTGATGCTTGCCAGTATTCATATTGAGGCATTGTACTCATTTATACCACATGATCAAGGGATCAGAGGTGTGAAATATTTTCTGGATACTAGAGGATAACAATTCAGGCCTCATAACGATTTTTGTGCTCAATCTCCTTAATTTCATCTTAAATAATTACTTCTTTACTTTTGAAGGCTAAATCCTCCACCAGCTCAGGGGCAAGCCACCTCTACGAACTCATTATTGAGATGTGATAGCCACCATCCATTTTCTCCAAAAAACGGCATCCCTAAGGGCCAGTACCTTAGGTTAAGGTGAAATTGCTCGGGGATGGAAGATTTTAAAAATAAGGCAGATGATTTACGCCTTAGATTTCTTGTCAGAGGATATCCTGACTGGGTGTTGAGGGAGGCCACCAAGAGAGGGGAAGTCTGTTAAATCCGAAGAATAGGAAGAATGTGAACAATAACTCCGTTCGCTTAATCTCCACCTTTGATAATGGGGCGCCTGCCTTAAAAGAGATTCTAATGAGACATTGGAGTATATTGAGAATGGATGAGGACATTAAGGATATTGTCAGTACTTTTCTTCAGATTACTTACCTCAAGAGCAAATCGGTGGGGTACAGGGTGGTGTGTAGTCACTTTTCTCCCCCATAAATTGGTAAGAATTGGTTACCACCTAAACGAAAAGGATGCTTCAGGTGTGGCAATTGTGTATCATGTGGATTTATCTTTCTGTAATGATATCATTGGTGAAACATTCACAATGAAAGCCTTTATGAATTGCAAAACTCAAGGAGTTATTTATAAGGCCAAATGCTGCTGTGGCAAAAGTTATGTCGGCAAAACTAACCACGAGTTCAGGAGGAGAGTGGGAGAACACATAGGAGATATTCGTAATAAGAGAAATAAACCACTGGCCAAGCACCTTAATGAACTTCATGGGGGTAATCTGAAAGTCATCAAATTCATGGGCATTGATAAGGTGAAGTTGCCTGCCAAGGGAGGGAACTTTGATAAAATAGTTCTACAAAGGGAGCTAAGTTGGATTTTTTGGCTGGACACGTACCAGCCGAATGGGCTTAAGGGCTTAATGAACAATTTAATTTTTGTTGCTTCCTCTGAATTTAGCCCCCCCCTCTCTTCTATTGTACCTGGCCGGACTTTCCTCCCACTCTCCTCCTGTTCTATTTATCTCTCGCCTCTTTATATGCCATTGACCGTGCTGATTAACCTGGACCTGTCTAAAACAGAAATGACCTTGATAAGGATAATTTATGACTGTGAGCTAAAGGGGTTTCGGCCAGATGTATTTTGGCTTTTTACAGTAAACCTTTCTTTTTGACTTTACCCTTGATTTAAGGGCATTCTACAGTTGATTCAGTCCACTAATTCCCCCCGACTGGCTTCTTTCATTGCAGTGTGTTATATAGGGTGCTTTCTTACATAGATATGATACTTTGAATTTATATCACTAACATGGACTTGCCTCTACAGCCATATATATTTACCCTATTCACCATGGTTTCATTTATGTAATATGCCCTGTGGTTTGGACATAGTGATCTCTACGTATTGTACCTGTCCTTGAAACATAATGTACCTATGGGCCGTGTGGAGCGGTCACGTCACATGACTAAAGGTGGTGCGACCGCACTATATGACTGCATGTGGCGCCTCAGTGTAGGCGTGACAATGGGCGGCGCGGCTTCGACCTTTTGATCTTTGTGAGAATGGCAACTGACGCGGTCGAAGTTGAAGCGGCTGCGCGGCATGTTTTGAGGGCGAAGTGTTTGCCTAATTAATATGTGACCTGAAATGATGTGGCCGCATGGCGCGCCTGGAAGTTAAGCGATCGTGCGTTCCACAATGCGGTCCATTGACCATGACCGGAAATGACAAGGCTAGATGGCGCAACCGGAAGTGACGCGATTATGCGTTCCATGATGCGGTCCACTGGCTGCATCCTGGTGGGAGCATGGGACCCACATGTTTTTGATTTTGTAGGACCAGAACTGACTTCAGATGCAGGTAAGGGCGTAAGGACTATTTATAATGGTAGACTGGAGGTCTTTTGGACATAACCTCCTTTAGCTAGTTGTTACTACACTAACTAAATTTTTTTTTTCTTTTCATCCCCTGCCACTGCAGGAATTGGAATTCATGACCCTTTATATCCCCTGATGAGTCCTCCATACGAAGGAGGAAACGTGAAGGGATTTGATTTATTTACAGGATACATATTCTTGTTATGGTGGGTCACACTAGTTGATATATGGAGTCTGCCCTTGTTAGGGCAGGAGCTATGCAGGGGCACGACAGAGGAGTTTTATGCATCACAAATATACTCTCTATTGTGCCTATCTAAGGCCCAGTCGGCTTGTGTTTAACCTGTTTCCTGCCTACCAATAAGAATTATCCATCTAAATGGTAAGATCAAATCATTTTCTTAACTGAGCACGGATTATTTTTTTAAGCACTTGCGCTTTAAAGATTTGTTGGGTCCTTGAATCAGAGGTATTGTCTTCTAATACATATCAATAAAAGTTACATTTTAATTTTATTTTTGTATATTTTTATGTCTCTCCTGCTGAATAACCTTGTAGTAACAAAATAATAATTACTACTTTTCTGCCTCCACGGGAAGGAAGTATAATAACCCCAAATGAACACATACACACATATACACAGACACACATACATACACATACACACACAGACTTACACATACACAGACACACATACACACACACTCAAACATATACACAGACACACACAAACAAAAACACACACAGAGACATACACGCACATAAATATACACGCACACACTGGAAATACACATATTCACAGACACACATACAGACACACACATATACAGAGACACACACAGAGACACACACACACACAAACACACAAATATACACACATAGATACACACGGAAACACACATATACACAGACACACATGCAGACACACACAGAGTATACACAGACACACAAAAACACGCATGCACACACATTTACACACATAGTCACAAACATACACAGGTTCCCATCCTTCTTTTATGTGTTAATGTATTAATATAGGCAGAGGACTGACAGAAGACACCAACACCATAGCCAGAGAATGAATATATCTGAGCCCATGGATAATGAGGAGACAGTGTAACGGCGAGTCATAATTTATGATATTTCATAGAAAAAAAAGTGATCTTTATGCAAGGCAAACTCATTTTTTCCCTGCACTCATGTTACTTTGTAATAAGGAATTTAAACCACTTTTATAGTAATTTGAGACTGAAATTGCATATTGCTATAAAACCAGTATCAGTGTTGGGAGACTCTAATGCGGTACTGGATTTGAATAAATTCAGCCTCTACTCTAGGAGAAAAAACAATTTACTTACTACATATAGTTCCATCGAGGCATATACTGGTAATTTATCTAAGGACATTGATTTGTCATTGAAAAAATATTGGCATGCTTGTCGTAAAATATTGAATTGTGCTTTGAGAAAAACACTTGACAGTTTATTGGCTAATACTAATATAACAGTCAAACCTGAAGGGGTATTCTTGTCATAATGGATACTTATCATTATATACTTGTCACTATAAATCAGAGATCTTATGACAACAATGTTGTTTTCAGCTTTTCATGAAATTACCAAAAGAGTGTTATATAAAAGAGTGTAAAGTCAAATTTAGGAATGATGCTTTTTGTAGAAGCAGGAATTAGTGTCTGGCATGAATGGACATTTTATTCTGTCAATTGTCAAAACTTTTAAGTAAAGTGTTTTGTTGTTTTAAGTCTAATCATGATGTATGTATTCGTAAGTTAAAGCAACTTGTATCACCGACTCACCAGTTATGGCTCACCAGTTGTATAAAGAAGCACTCTCATCAAAGTCTTTATTTCCTTAATATGTTTCAATCATGATATTTACAATTGCTCATTTTGTCTTTCTACCCAGTTCATTCTTCTTTTTTCTCTGCTCTGTATGGAAACAGGAAGTCTCTTTTCCCCTCTTGCACTCCTTTCCCATCTGCTCCCTCCTCCCCCTGCCAGGGACTTTTGCAGTGATAACTCATGCAGGGAAAAGAGACTTCATGTTTCTACATAGAGCTTAGAAGGATTCAGTTAGTCTGTTTTTAATCACATGATGTCATAGACCTAATGGAAAAGAGAAGAATTACCTGGGTAGAAAGGAAAAATTAGAAATTGTAAGTACACGGTGCTATATAATATGCTGATTGCAATATATTAAGAGGATAAAAAATTTGATGTGAGAAGTGCTTGTTTAAAGCCATTTACTTTAGCAAGACAGAAGAAACATGATGTGAAGCAATTGCATAAATTTATTCTGATATGAAAATCATTAAATATTAATTAGTTTAGTGGTACTATATTGATGACATATTTGAAATATGGCAACTTACATTAATGTATATAGATTATCTACAGATCTGAAGCAAATATTATTTTCTTGTAAATAATATAACAAAATATTGAAATTGAAAAGTATGGTAGATGTCTGATAAATAGAGATGATCAAATTGATCTGTGGAGAATTGATTTTGGGTAAAATTACCGGGTTTTTGTAGGTCCCCATGAATTCAAACAGTTTGTGATTCAATTCACATAGATCAGCCTCCCCAAAAAATGCACAGCACCATTTTACACACTGCTGAAAAGTCACTGAGCAGGCTAATGATGAAATACTTGTTTAAATTGGAGACATATAAATGCTGCACAAATATTACAGGCATGCTGATCTTACATTAACCTTTTTGGCTTTTTTTGTGAACCATACTTTGCAATTGTTGTTGCCATAGTCTTCCAGGGTTGGTTAGATATGTCTGGTAACAAAGTTTGGTAAAGGACTTAAACGTTATAATTGTGTCCAATGGGTGACAATGGAAGGGATCTCTTATGCTATGTCTGGTCTTTTCATTTATGCAACAGCAGCTCAGCTTATATAACACTTGGCCCTTGCTGCTGATGGCATGGGCATGGGCACCACTCCTAAACTCGTACAATCCATCATACATAACTGCCCAATTGTAGAAAATCACCCCCAATCTGGGAGTACAGTTACGTTCATTTGTGACCAAGGGTTAATAATGCATTTCCCTATTGAGCTTTATATGCTTTTTAAAATTAATAATATCACATTTTTAGATTAAGAATAAAATATACAGACTAGACCTTAGACAATTAATCACACATATCTTGGCCCATTCGACCATGTGGTCTTAGTAATGGTGCTCGTCTAATGACTTAAGAGAAAAGAAGAAGGAAAAGGAGCTGATCGGAATTTCTAAGAGCAGTGGTGGGACAGGTATGGAGAAGGACGAGGAGCGGTTAATATAAAAGTTAATCATTTTGTCAACCCCTTCCCGGCAGATTCAATCCACAAATAATTTACTTGGTGTGGATCGGATCTCCCCCCTGAATTTAGTAAATGTTCCAAATCAACTTTTGGGAGATTCACTCAATTTCAATATAAAGCCTTTTTAAATCATTAGAGTATATAATAATCACACTACTCATCTTTTGCTCAGGGGTAAGAAATATTTTATCTGTTACTAAGTAACAGAGCCTTTCAAATATTATATGGAATCCTTTGTCTCACTACAAATCAGTAGAGCAAGAGAATAACTGTTAGCTGCTGGAGACAATAGGATTTATAAGCTTTGATGAAGCTTAAAGCTCAAGGGACTTGGAGATGTAGAATGACATCAAATATAATTCATTCACTACAGGGAACAAAAAATTGCAGGAAACTTTCTTTAATTTTAGAAAAAATTTCTCTTATGAGCATGATTTACATGCTTGTCATTAATTAGTGTTTTCTTACCATTTATTCATCTGTTTATCTATCAAGTTATCCAAATATATTGAATGGCACTAGGAAACTATACAGAAAATTGCTCATTTCAACATTTCAAGCAATGGATTATTTTAAACCAGAAATAATCTAGTAAAATCCTACAGTCATGAAAAACATTGATTCTGGTGAATTGTGTATTGCTGCCAATGTTAACTATTTCATTATTGCAGGTAGAATATTTTTAATAAAGGTTATTGGGTGATACAGTGGAGTATGACACAATTTCATTCTTCATGATATCAGCACTGTGGAAAAAATGTTCCTGCAATGTCAAATGATTCATTTGTATATCCTGAGGCAATTGTTAAAGTGCAAGATAACCAAATATATTATACCTCCATCCATTAATATGATCTAGCTTTTAGGATCCATATTCTATACTGAGTAATTTCTTAAGAGAACTAGGGCTCAATTTATCATGCAGTATATGCCAGTATTCTGTGAAAAACTGCTTAAAGTATCACAAAAGTTTTGTAAAAAGTGGTCAGATCTTAGGGAATAGGTACATGACTGTGCATGCCCCACACTGGCACTTTTTTACAGAAATGTACTCCAGTCCATGACTGGAGTACATTCTTACACTGGCGCACACAAGCTGAAAAATATGTCTTCAGCGCACATTTCATAAAGACTGGCATGCAAAATACAGATCTTTGTGCTTTTCTTCTGATACAGAGGTCCAAATTTCTTTCATAACTGTAGAATAAAATGATAATCTGCCATCACTAGGAGTAACTCACTGCATTATGTGTTACACATGATGCATTTTCTACCTTGACGTATATACCATAATGCAGCAAGATTTCTTGATGCAAAAAACTGTAACACAACATCTAACTTGACATGTTCAATGACTGGGGCTGCGCTTAAAGGAGTGCTCACCTTTTTTTATTAATAAAATGCATGTATTTGGGCCAAGATACCATTTTTGCAATTAAGTTTCATTAAAAAATGTGCATTCACAGACTCTTTCTGTCCCTGCACCTTTAACTTTGATGTGATCAATGGCCATAAAGCAGTCAAGAGGAGCTCAGAAAAAAGACAGATAAAAGAGTTGCAAACTCCCCATCTGACCAGCATACAATGTAACACTGAGGCTATAGAAGGAAAGCAAAGCACACTTTTTAATGAAACCCTGTTGTAAAAATTATTTTTAGCTCTAATTTTGAAAACCCCGCCCCCCCCAAAAAAAAACCTGTCCCATTTATGTGTCATGTTATATTTTTCTGCATCAAAATATTGTTTTGCATCAGAGTATAGTTAACACATTGCATGCTAGGCCAAATAAAGCTACATCAGTATTATTGAGTTTAAAGTATAAACAGTAAGTTCTTATGCTCCCTCTAATGGTGGCAGAATTTTCTATTTATTGGCTATGCCGAGAATTTGGAGCTCTAGAGATCCCATTATTTTAAACATATATTAATCATCATAAAAAATTTTCCCTATCAAGATTAAAAAGGTAAACTCATGTTTATGGGTGAACAGGCATTTTGAATCTGCAAGATTAAAATATTTGTAATATAAGATGGAAGAATTTGACCAAATGTAAGATTTTATAGCTATATAATTAATGCATTTTTGGAAAATAATTTAAATTACCTGAAAAGCAATGATTTTTTTAAATAATCTAAAATATTTTGAGATTTCGATCTTGTTTAAATGCCCTGTAAACTTAGAAGTTGCTTAGGTGTATCGTGAAAATTAAAAAGTAATTTTTACCAAAAATGACATGCATATAAAGAGAGCCTGTCATGTCTGTCTCCAAACACTTTCAATGTTGTCTGTCCATCTTACTGAAAGTGTGGCTACAGTAGGAAATTAATCTTATTGGTCCCAGATACGGCAGGCTTTCAGTCATGGAGGCATGCCCAGAGATTTGTGAGTGATGGCTGTAAGCAAGCCCCGGGACTTTAATTGATAGCCCACCTGTGCAGAACATCTGTGCAGAGCGAGCTGTCAATCAAAGTCTCAGGGCATGCTTACAGTGAACACTCACTGTGTACTGAGAGGTGACTGAAAATGCTCTGGGCATGTCTCTAAGATTGAAAGCCGGCGGCTCCCAGGAAGAATACAGTTCTTTTCCTACCAGTAGCCCCGATTTCAGTAAAGAGTAACATTGGAATGCTATCAACATGCAGATTATCACTAAATCTGCATGTTAATTGTGTTTGGGGATATGACAGGATCCTTTAAGAGGGTTTTCCCCTAAAATGATATTGACGACCTATCCTTATGTCATCAATATAAAACTGGTGGGCCTCAAAGATCTGGCACCCCCACCGAGCAGCTGTTGCCTCTTTAAATTCAGATATTTTGGGTAAAATATTTTTCTTGAAATTGGGTTTCAATAAAATTGTATACTGTTTGCTTGTCAGTGAGTTCATTTTGAATTTATTTCTTTTATCTTTGTTCTTCTGAACTCATCTCAAATGGTTTATGACCACTTGATTGTTGAGTCAACAGTCAATATTTATTTTACTCCCTTATATAGCACCATTAAATCCACAGCGCTTTACCGACAATATCGGCACTGTCCCCATTGGGGCTCACAATCTAAATTCCCTATCAGTATGTCTTTGGAGTGTAGCATCAGCGTCTCTGCCCCCTGCCAGGCAGAGATGCTGTCCCTCTCACTGCCGCGCTCCCTGCCCGGCGTCCTCCAGCGCTCCTCTTCCTGCTTCTGCTGCCGGCGCTCGCAGCTTCCCGGGCACTGTGCTTAGGGCGCGCACGCGCACGCTCCCTCCCTCTTAAGGGGGCCCCGCGCGCCGCCCTAAGGAGTCCCCAGCCAATTGCCGGAGGTCCTCCCATATATAATGCACCTCCTCCAAAATGGAGGTGCCCGAGCAATAGTTGATGCACGTTGTACTAACCTCTGCTTCAGCCCTCAGGTCCCGCTGCTAGCCTGACTACTAGTCCTGCCCTCCAGCCTGACTATTAGTCCAGTCCGCCAGCCTGACTACTCCCCAGCCCGACAGTCTGTCTTCCGTTCAGTCCGCCAGTCTGTCTATGGGCTTTGCCCGCCTGCTTACCTGGAAGCACCTGCCTGTTACCTGTCTGCCTACCTGGAGGCTCCTGCCCATCACTTGCCGTGACCACCTGACAGCCTAGCTAGAGGCTTCTGCCTGTCACTTGCCGTGACCACCTGTCATCCTACCTGGAGGCTCCTTCCCGTTACTTGCCGTGACCACCTGACAGCCTATCTAGAGGCTCCCGCCTTTCTCCTGCTGTCTCTGCCAGTTCATCTACCCGGATCTCTCGTCAGCCTGCCTGCTGTGCCCATCTGCAGTATCGGTCAGTCTCAGCCATCTGACCAGTGGGAGTCACCTTTCTTACAAGGTCGTCCCCAGAGTAGCACCTGGTCCCTCCTCTCGGTCCCTCCCTGGTCACGGAGTCGTTAGCCGCCGTACGACCTAGGTCGGTCTGAGTTGATACTTAGTTACGCCCCTCTGGGTCCCTCCTTGCACCGCAGCACAGAGGTTCCACCACCCGGATCCATAACATGGAGTGTGGGAGGAAACTGGAGAACCTGGAGGAAACCCACGCAAACACGGGGAGAACATACAAACTCCTTGCAGATATTGTCCTTGATGGGATTTGAACCCAAGACTCCAGTATGAAATGCTGCTGTGCTAACTACTGAGACACCTATACTTTAATAACAGTGGTGGTACTGCTAAACATGCAGTATATTTGTACATAATGAAAGGCTGAATTCCAATTAGGTTTGATTGCAGATACAGGATCTGTTAACATGTGTCTGATGTCACTCTTTTCCTCCCTTGTGGGTGATGGCCAAAGAAGGGGGGGATAAAGTTTAGGATAACAGTGCAGTGCCATTATATTGCTGATTGCAATGTGATTCTGACATTTAGACAGTGTTGAAAAAAAATGTTGGAAAAATGTTGCAATTGTTGAAATAAAAATACTGAAGTCTGTAAAATAAATTAAAATAAAAAATTAGATTTGTGGCACCATTGTCGGAGATCCATGACAATTTTATTTTTTGTGTGGAGAGCTGACATTTTTATTGATATTGGGTACATGCAAAATTTTGATGGTTTTCTGTTGCATTTTTTAGAGATGTGACCAAAACATCACAATTCTGTCATTGTGATTATTTTTCGGCTTCTTGCATTTACTATAGGGGCTGATTAATTTTACATTTTGATGAAATAAGAATAATAATCATAATATTAAAACTGTGTTTATTTTATTTATTAAATTTATTTATTCTTAATGGAGGAAAAGGAGAGTGATTAAAAAAATTAACGTTATTTATTTATTTTTTTTCATCTTTTTTTTTGCCCCTTAAGGGACTTGAACCTCATCTTTTGGTGGTGAGAGCAGGTGGGGTAGCTTTCCATGGTACTACTCTGTGTCAATCCAAAAGGCTATTAAACTTGAAACTTGATTATTTAAGAAAGTAAAAGTGACTTTTTGTCATTCTTATGAGAATACATATGTGTGCAGGATTACTGGGCAACTATTAGTGTTCAGAATTATTACGCAACTAAGTGAAAAACATAAACATTCCCATCTCAATTGTTTATTTTCTTTTGTTAAAGTGAGAATAATAACCAAACAACTCAAAATGTGCAAAAACATGTTTCTGACATTAAAAAATAAAATCTCAGTGACCAATATAGCCCTTCTTTTCTACAACAGTCATAAGCCTTCCATCCATGGAGTCTGTCAATTTCTTGATCAGCTGATGATGAACTTTTAAAGCAGCACCAACCACAACCTACCAGAAACTGTTCTGAGAGGTTTACTGTTTTTCTTCACTTTAAATCTCTTTAAGAGACCACAAGTCCTCAATAGAGTTTAGGTCAGTTGAAGAAGGGGCCATATCATTATTATTTAATCTTTAAGACCTTTACTAACAGCCAAGAAATGGAGTACTTTGATGCAAGCAATGTAGCATTGTCCTACATAAAAAATCATGGTTTTCTTGAAAAATACAGATGTTTTCTTGTACCACTGCTTGAAGAAAGTGTCTTCTAGAAACTGTCAGTATTTTTGAGAATTTATTTTGAGTCCTTCTTTAGCCCATAAAGGTCCAACTGGCTCATTTGTAATAATACTAGCCTATAGCATTATCCCACCTCCACCTTGTTGACATCTGAGTTGAAGTGGAAGTCTGTGCCCGCTACTGATCAAGCCATGAGCCCATCTATTTGGTCTGTCAAGAATCAATGTTATCGCATGAGTCCATAAATGACCTTAAAAAATCTGTCTTCAGATATTTCTTGACCCAGCCTTGAGGTTTCAACTTCTGTGTCTTGTTCAGTGGTGGTCGGCTTCCATCTTCCTTACCTCGACCATGTCTCTGAGCACTAAACACCTGGTACTTCTGGGCACTCCAAGGAGGTTGCAGCTCTGGAATATGACATCATTGGAGGCTAATGGGTTCCTGGTCCGTTCACGTTTCATTGTTCTAAAATATTTGATACCTAATATACGTCTTTTTTCTCAATACTTTTTTTAAGACCCGGTTGACTATTTGCAGCAAAGCTTTTTTTAGCAGTTTCAAGAGTGCTGCGTCCCTCTTTGAAACTTCTAACAATTTTTGACTCTTCAGTTAAATCTCTTTTTTGGCCCAGTTTGCCTGAGAAAAACAAGTTGCCTAATAATTCTGCACACCTTGATAAAGGGTGTTGATTTCCCTAGGCCACAGCCTCCCTCATTACACAAATACAAATCACATGATCTGCTTCATCCAATAAGCATTCAAGTTTATACAGCTTGGAGTTGGAAAATTTTCATAAAAAAAATGATGTGGTCAAAATACTCACTTGCCTAATAATTGTGCACATAGTGTACAAATGCCTGTCTGCCCAACTTGTTCTCACCACTGAATGAAGTCTCCATCGCTGTCCTGGTTCCCAATCTGCTGTCCCATGTACTTACAGTGTACAGAACTCAGCAGCTGGAGAAGAATTGACTGCTCTGCTCTAAATACTATAAGTAGCTATGGACAGTGACAGGGGGAAATTGTAGCTCATCACATAGCGCTGGGCTACAATAAAATAGCTCCTAGCTCCACCTACAGTTGAGGATTGCGCATGACAGGGGGCAAAGAAATACACATGGCAGGCCCTGTGGGTGAATAAAAAAACAGTTTCAATTTTTTTTACATCCAATAATTTTATAGTCTTATAAATAAACACGTATACATAATTAACAATCATTTAAAAAATTATCATACACCCTCTTTTTACACCAACTATTTTGGCCAATTTCTAATGTGTATAGGCAATTTTAGCTCTTTAGGCTTGAAAAACTACTCATCATTGGGGGGCATAGCATATCTTTAATTATAATAAACAGCCTAATAAGTCTTAAAAAGTCAAGCATGAAGATTACTGCTTCACCACCACAAACAATGTGTCAAATGTCTACCAGAAGACAAATAGGAGATTTCCCTGAGCGATCAGCTGAAAATAAGACTTGCATTCAGTGAAAGGGATTGTAAAAATCTGACATCCTCATTAAGTTTTTTATCCTCAGTGGAGACCATATACTAGCTCTATGACATCTGTCTGTGATGATCATTCATTCTAAACAATACTTTGTATCTTATTTGTCTAATATATATATATTGTATTGTAGATACAATGCTCTTTATTCATTGCCATCTTATGCTAATGTTTTAGCAAGTACAAATTAACCCAGATTATCACTATTTCTATGTTTCATGCAAATTCTAATGATGCTTGATATTACTTTTATACAAAATGTATGTATTTGCCTGAAAGACAAAATAGCATATTTTACCCCAAGAATGCAAATTTCTTAACAGATTCTCTTGGGAAAATTACAGCCAGAGTCTTAATGATGAAGAAGGAAGTTAAAACTGATGTATTCATTTTGCCCATCATCATCTTCATTTACTGCTGGATGTGTTCTTCAATGGAGGAGATTCAGTAGCTGCCTTCAGGTTTGTGTACAGTATTTTCTGTGAGAGATTTTAAACATATGGGTCATCTGCAATGTTAGCCCGAAGGTCTCTCTTATTTTTAAACTGCTGCTGTTAGAGATCATTGGAGAATCTGTTTTACACGTTTCTATGCTAGCTGGAGAAAAGGGTGAGGATGACATTTCATTCAAACTGTCTAATAGCTTGTTAGCTGCGAGCCCTTTCACTGTTTACAGCTATGAGATCTTTTGTGAGGCATCCTACGGCTCTGATCTTGGCTGTGCATCTGGACTCAACTATCAACTCCACATGGCTTTATCTGACAAACAGTTGGATTTTTATTTGGCAACATTCATTTTACTCCCAGAGGTGACCAAAAAGATTGTTTGTTGATAGATTCCAAAAGGATTTTTATTTTGAGTGGTGCAGTGCACACCTACGTTCTGTATAAATTACGATGCTAGCACATGTCAAATATATTTTTTCCCTACAAAGATCTAATAAAATACATTCCATTATAGTTATGAAAAAAGAAAAAGATAAAACAAGCAGCAGCATGCAAAAAAAAATCTGTGCCAGTCCCTGACTTGTGACAAATCGCCCATATAATAAATAAAAGATAAAACAGGCAGCTCTCCAGTTTCAGAAGCAAAAAATGGGGGGACTTCATTGACTCATGTGTGCAACGTTTCAGTTCCAGAAAAAAAAGAAAGAGCCTTTCTAAAACTTCATGCTAGAAAAAGACTCATTAATTTTCAGGAGTCAATATGTTGCAGATATGAGTCAATGAAGTCCCCCACTTTTTCATTTTGAACTGGAGTGCAGCTCATTTTATCTTTTACCATTATAGTTAAAAAAATGAATGCTTATTTTGGCATATGATTAGTGATGGGCGAACCCGTGACTGTTTGGGTTCGGCGAATTGAGCCGAACGCCGAACAGTTTATTAAAAAGTTCGGGTTTGGGTATCAGAATAGTACCCAAACCTGAACCCGAACACGAACCCCATTCATGTGAATGGGGGAGCCGAAGATACCTGGTTTCCCGCGCTGTCACGCAAACACAGGCTCTGATCGGCGGTACATGTTAACGCGGTCAGAGTGCTGTGGCATCATGTTGATAGGTGTCAGCGTGATCTCACAGTGCTCTGACCGTGATAATGCTATTACCGCCGATTAGAGCCTGAATTTTTTGTGCTGTCACACAAATGACAGCTCAGGAAACACCCGAACCTGAACAGTAACACGGACTTCGTAAGGAAGTCCGTGTTCGAGGTCTATGCCTGACCAGTAGGCGTTCGGTACGGACCCCAAACTTTAGTGTTCGGGTTAGCCCATCACTACATATGATTAAATATTATCTTTATCTGTTAGATTACGCAACACAGAACAATTTTTCAATTGGAATCCTGAGTCTAGCTATTGTCATTACATGTTTTATTTCATATCCCCAAGTGTAATTTTGACCTCTCTGATCACCCACCTTATGTATCAAAAAATATGTACAGTACATTATTCCCATTCTTCTTGTGCATGATAGAAAAGCAAAAGAAAATCAAAAGAACAATGGGGTGCAATGGTGCACTTATGCAACAATAAAGAGAATAAGGTACTATGTTTTTTCATTTTTTTTATTGAATGATGAATATGTGTTGTGTGATTTTAATGATTTATTTAATATGTTATTGACAGACAAATGTACCAGAGGTGTTTTTCCACAATGAACATTTACCATCTGTTATTACAAAATTGGGGATGAAAGCTAGATCACCCACTAATATGTGACCAATTTTTAGTATAGATATTCAAAAAGTTTTATTTCTCTTGAACATTAACATTTGCGCTGTGGAGGACTTGGATGATTCACACTTCTACTCTTACAGTAGAAAACAAACAAAACTCAAGATAAAAACATAATAAGCAAATACCCTGCATTAAATAAATAGCAATAATGCATGAAAATAATATAGGGCGCCTACATAACATAATTTTGATTAAAATTATGTTAGTTAAGCTCCCTATATTATTTTCATGCACTATTGTTATTTATTTATTTACTACAGGGGTATTTGCTTATTATATTTTTATCTTAGGTTTTGTCTGTTTAGTGGCTAGTGTGAACATAAGCCTACACACTGCATTCAGCCAAACTTATATTCCAGTTCATCTCTTTGGGTTTTTAGTAGAAAACAAATTACACAATGAGATGTTATACGAGCTTAATGGACGAAACAATGACCGTAAATCAGATGCTCTTATGTCAAATGGATGTAAAGGTTTGGATCTAATTTGTTTAACTCATAATTCAGTATAAGCTTCATGCCACTTCATCTTTGAAACTTAGGGCTGTGATCTATTGCTCTGAGTAAGGGCAGGTGCAGACGACCATAGAGTCTCTCATATAAGAGAATCGGATCACCAATGCATATCACATTCTGATCAAACTCAGCTCATGGACACCACGCATGTGGAAACCATCTGCTCACCTTTCTTGGGCCTCACAAAAACATGGCGGTTGGTAGCAAAAATTTTGATTTGAATTTTGACTTTTCAGAACAACATGGACAGTAGTGTCACCAACAGTGACCAAAGGTGTCACCATCAAAGTACACCTACGCCTTCACATCTCCCCCACCATGCTTCACTGTAGACACCACGCATGTGGAAACCATCTGCTCACCTTTTTTGAGCCTCACAAAAACATGGTGGTTGGTAGCAAAAATTTTGATTTGAATTTTGATTTTACAGAACAATGTTGACAGTACAGATTTTCACTGATCTAATGCCCAGTCTTTGTGTTGCTTAGCCCAAACAAGTCTCTTCTTCTTTACTTTCACAGTAATGGCTTCTTTGCAGCTATTCAACAATAAAGGTCTGCTTCTTGCAGTTGCCTCTGGAGAGATGATGTTGAGATTTGTCTGCTACTTGATGTATAAGCATAATTTATGAGGCATGTTATCTGAGGAGTTGTCAATTTGTGTTTTCTGAAACTGGGAACTCTAATGAACTTATCTTCTACTGCATATGGAATTCTTGGTCTTTCTTTCTTGGGGTGATACACATAAAAGCCAGTTTCATCATATCAATGGATGGTTTTCATGACTGCACTTAAGGATACTTTCCAAGTTTTAGCAAACTAGCTATTGAACCCGTTCTATGCCCGGGTGGCGAGCATTTTTATTGGTATACGCTTCCCCATTCTGTTACGTGCCATCCCCATCCTGCTACATGCCACCCCATCCTGTTACGTGCAGCCCCATCCTGTTATGTGCAGCCCCCATCCTGCTATGTGTAGCCCCCATCCTGTGCCACCATCCTGTTATGTGCAGCCCCCATCCTATTATGTGCAGCCCTTATCCTGTTATGTGCAGCCCCCATCCTGTTATGTGCAGCCCTCATCCTGCTATGTGTAGCCCCCATCCTGTTATGTGCAGCCCCCATCCGGAGGCCAGGGGAGGAGTGTGGTGCCAGAGTATGTGTGTGCCCATACCGCGCTGTCCAGCGCCAATGTGTCTTCACTGAAATGTCACCGGATAGCGTGCTATGCACAAGCATCGATTCTGACAATGCACTTCTCCCACAGACTTCGGCCTAAACAGAGGTGACACGGCAACATTCCTTCAGGTCAGGTATGTACTTATGGCGCTGGAGCTCGCAGTCTGCATTCAGTATCTATGCATACCGCGATCTCCGGCGCAATATACTTCTCTTACCTGTAACGGCTGGATGCGTTCTTCTGTCTGGAGCCAGACTGCGCAGGTGTGTCGCGCATGTGCAGTCTATAGAGGCTTCGGACAGAAGGACACATCCCTGGTTATATTATAGATGTCCCCCAATTCGGTTAATATCCCCCATCCTGGAATCTATGGCCCCCTCATCCCTGTCCTGGTATGTATGGCCCCCCTCTTCCCCAATCCTGGTATGCATGGCCCCCTCATCCATATCCTGGTATGCATGGTACCCCCTCATCACTATCCAGGTATGTATGGCCCCTCATCCGTATCCTGGTATCCATGGCCCCTCATCCGTATCCTGGTTTGCATGGCCCCTCATCCATATCCTGGAATGTATGGTACCCCTCATCCCCACTCCTGGTATGTATGGCCCCCCTCATCCCCAATCCTGGTATGCATGGCCTCTCATGCCTATCCTGGTATGTATGGCCCACCTCATCCCCAATTCTGGTATGTATGGCACTCCTCATCCTTATCCTGGTATGCATTGCACCCCTCATCCCTATCCTGGTATGTATGGTACCCCCTCATCCCAAATCCTGGTATGTATGGAACCCCTCATCCCCAATCCTGGTATGTATGGCACCCCTCATCCCTATTCTGGCATGTATGGCCTCCTCATCTCCCAATCCTGGTATGCATGGCCCCTCATCCGTATCCTTGTAGGCATGGTAACTCTCATCCCTTTCCTGGTAAGCATAGTACCCCTCATACCTATCCTGGTATGCATGGGACCCGCTTATTCCTATCCTAGTATGCATGGGACCCCATTATCCCTATCCTGATATGCATGGTACCCCATCATCCTTAATCCTGGTATGTATGGCCCCCTCATCCCTATCCTGGTATGTATGGCCCCCTTCATCCCCAATCCAGGTATGCATGGCCCCCCTCATCCCTATCCTGGTATGCATGGTACCCCCTCATTGCTATCCTGGTATGTATGGCCCCTAATCCATATCCTGATATGCATGGTCCCTTATCCATATCATGGTATGTATGGCCCCTCATCCATATCCTGGTATGTATGGTCCCTCTCATCCCCAATCCTGGAATGAATGGTACCCCTCATCCCCAATCCTGGTATGTATGGCCACCTCATCCCCAATCCTGGTGTGTATGGCCCCCCTCATTCCCAATCCTGTTATGCATGGCCCCTCATCCCTATGCTGGTATGTATGGCCCCCTCATCCCCAATCCTGGTATGCATGGTACCCCTCATCCCTATCCTGGCAGGCATGGTACCCCTCATCCCTAATCCTGTTAAATATGGCACTCCTCATTCTTATCCTGGTATGCATGGCACCCTTCATCCCCAATCCTGGTATGTATGGCACCCTCATCCTTATACTGGTATGCATGGCCCCTCATCTGTATCCTGGTAAGCATGGTACCCCTCATCCCCATTCATTTTAAGTATGGCACTCCTCATCCTTATCCTGGTATGCATGGCACCCTTCATACCCCAATCTTGGTATGTATGGCCCCCTCATCCATATCCTGGTATGCATGGTACCCCTCATCACTATCCTGGTAAGCATGGTACCCTTCATAACCCAATTCTGGTATGTATGGCCCCCCTCATCCCTATCCTTGTATGTTTGGCCCCTCATCCATATCCTGGTATGCATGGCCTCTCATCCATAACCTGGTATACATGGCCCTTCATTAATATCATGGTATGCATGGTCCCTCATCCACATCCTGGTATGTATGGTACACCTCATCCCCAATCCTGGAATGTATGGCCCCTCTCATCCCCAATTCTGGTATGCATGGCCCCTCATGCCTATCCTGGTATATATGGCCCCCCTCATCCCCAATCCTGGTATGTATGGCACTCCTCATCCTTATCTTGATATGCATAGCACCCTTCATCCCTATCCTGGTATGTATGGTACCCCCTCATCCCCAATCCTGGTATGTATGGCACCCCTCATCCCTATCCTGGTATGTATGGCCTCCTCATCCCCAATCCTGGTATGTATGGCCCCCTCATCCCCAATCCTGTTTGCAGGGCCCCTCATCCCTATGCTGGTATGTATGACCCCCTCATCCCCAATCCTGGTATCCATAGTACCCCTTATCCCTATCCTGGCAAGCAGGGTACCCCTCATCCCCAATCCTGTTAAGTATGGCACTCCTCATCCTTATCCTGATATGCCTGGCACCCTTCATCCCCCAGTCCTGGTATGTATGGCCCCCTCATCCTTATACTGGTATGCATGGCCCCTCATCCGTATCCTGGTAAGCATGGTACCCCTCATCCCTATCCTGTAAAGCATGGTACCCCTCATATCCAAATTCTGGTATGTATGGCCCCCCTCATCTCCCAATCCTGGTATGTATGGCCCCTCATCCCCATCACGCTGCACTCACACAAAAATAACAAACACTTCTACTCACCTTTCCTCCCTGTGCTCCAGCGCTGCGTCCCTTTCTGCCGGAGACCAGGGGAGGAGTGTGGTGCCAGAGTACGCGTGTGCACATACCGCGCTGTCCGGCGCCATTTTGTTGAAGACCCTTTGCAAATGTGTCTTTAGTAAAATGGCGCCGGATAGCGCGCTATGCGTATGTGCCGATTCCGACGCCGCAGAGGCGCCACGGCAACACTCCTTCGGGTCAGGTAAGTATGTCCTTATGGCATCAGAGATCACGGTATGCATTCAGCGCTTAAGCATGCCGCGATCTGGCGCCATATACTCCTCTTACCTGTAACGGCTGGATGTGTTCTTCTGTCTGGAGCCAGACTGCGCAGGCGTGTGACACATGTGCAGTCTATAGAGGCTTCGGACAGAAGTATACATCCCTCATTATATTATAGATGTCTCCCAATTCTGTTAATATCCCACATCCTGGTATATGGCACCCCTCCATCCCGGTATGCATGGCACCCCCTCCATTCCGGTATGCATGGCACCCCTCTATCCCGGTATGCATGGCACCCCTCCATCTCGGTATGCATGGCACCCCTGATCCCCATCCTGGTATGCAAGGCACCCCTCAACCTTATATGCAAGGCCCCCCATCATCCTTATTCTGGTATGCAAGGCCTACCTCATCCCTATCCTCATATGCATGGCACCCCTCATCCCTATTCAGGTATGTATGGCCTCCTCATCCCCAATCCTGGTATGCATGGCACCCCTCATCCCCAATTCTGGTATGCATGGCCCCTCTTCCGTATCCTTGTAGGCATGGTACCTCTCATCCCTATCCTGGTAAGCATGGTACCCCTCATACCTATCCTGGTATGCATGGGACCATCTTATCCCTATCCTGGTATGCATGGGACCACATTATCCCTATCCTGGTATGCATGGTACCCCCTCATCCTTAATCCTGGTATGTATGGCCCCCTCATCCCTAACCTGGTATGTATGGCCCCCCTCATCCCTAATCCTAGTATGCATGGCCCCCCTCATCCCGATCCTGGTATGCATGGTACCCCCTCATCGCTATCCTGGTATGTATGGCCCCTCATCCATATCCTGGTATGCGTGGCCACTTATCCATATCTTGCTATGCATGGCCTCTCATCCGTATCCTGCTAAGCATGGCCCCTCATCCATATCCTGGCATGTATGGCCCCTCATCCATATCCTGGTATGTATGGTCCCTCTCACCCCCAATCCTGGTATGAATAGTACACCTCATCCCCAATCCTGGTATGTATGGCCCCTCTCATCCCCAATCCTGGTAGGCATGGTACCCCTCATTCCCAATCTTGATATATATGGCCCCTCATCTGTATCCTGGTATGCATGGCTGCTCATCCCTATACTGGTATGTATGGTCCCCCTCATCCCCACTCCTGGTATGTATGGCCCCCCTCATCCCCAATCCTGGTATGCATGGCCCCTCATGCCTATCCTGGTATGCATGGTACCCCCTCATCCCAAATCCTGGTATGTATGGCATCCCTCATCCATATCCTGGTATGTATGGCACCCCTCATCCCTATCCTGGTATGTATGTCCTCCTCATCCCCAATCCTGGTATGTATGGCCCCCTCATTCCCAATCCTGGTATGCATGGTCCCTCATCCCTATCCTGGTATGTATGGCCCCTCATCCATATCCTGGTATGCATGGTAACCCTCATCCCTATCCTTGTAAGAATGGTACTCCTCCTCCCCAATCCTGGTATGTATGACACTCCTCATCCTTATCCTGGTATGCATGGCACCTCTCATCCCCCAATCCTGGTATGTATGGCCCCTCATCTGTATCCTGGTAAGCATGGTAACCCTCATCCCCCAATCCTGGTATGTATGGCCCCTCATCCCCATCATGCTGCACTCACACAAAAAACAAACACTTTTACTCACCCTTCCTTCCTGTGCTCCAGCCCTGCATCCCGTTCTGTCAAAGAGATCGGGGGGGCGAGACCGGGGGAGACCGGGGGAGTAGTGTGACGCCGCAGTACGGTACGCGCATGCCCATACCGCGCTGTCCGGAGCTATTTTGTTAAAGACACACTGCAAGTGTGTCTTCAGAAAAATGCCACCGGATGGCGCGCTATGCGTTTGCGCTGAACATATATTGGGTGGTGGGACAAAAGATTTGCTTTCTCTAGTAACAACATTTTTATCAATTAAATGATCTGGAATGGACATAACATAGACAACATACTTATGGTGTGTGAGGCTGCAGTGACATTCATACCAGATCTTATTAACTATTTCAATACCAATGATTTACTTTCTCACCACTAAGCACCAATATTGCACTTTTGGATCTTTTTCTGTTGTCACCCCAAACACACATCTGAATCTATTCACAATAGAGAAGTTATTAAGGCTAGATTAATTAGCTCCAATATGCAAGTTTACACAAAAGAAAAACAAAAAATTAAACAAAGGCTAATATACAGAGGCTGCAATGATAATTCCATTACATTTGCTGAAAGAAAAATTAATAATATGTCTAGACAGTCACTATTATATGACTAAAATCCTTCAAACATAATGCTGTAAAACCTTTTTGTATCTCATCTTTCAGTTTAAGAAAATAAAAAATGCTGTTTTTAAATATTTATTTTTCAGCATCAGGATGAGATTTTGAAGATATTGTTGGTAGCGGGTGCCATATTGTGGCTAAAAGAGGCAAATCTCTTGGTAATATTCTATCACCAACCCTCTCTGTTGAAAAAGATACCCAAAAAAACTGAATCTCCACTCAAGGTTTTAACAAATGTGGGGGATAATAGATGTAATGTATGTTATTATGCAGCAAAGAAAAAAATCATTGATGTTACGTATGATGTTCATCAAAACATTAAACAGTTTATTAACCCCTTACAAATAGTGTTCTTCAAAACTACAACTTGCCACACAAAACAAGTACTCATTTGGCTATGCCAATGGCAAAGTAAAAAAGTTATTTCTCTTGGAAGGAGAGGATAAAGAAACAGCTAAACTAGCATATCAGCTATGAATCATAGCAAACAAGTATTAGTATTTCAATGCATCATACACAGATATGAATAAATGAATAGTGTTGAGCCACCCCCGTAGTGTTCGAGTTCGGTTTGGTTCGTCGAACACCCGTGTGTTCGCTGAACAGTTCGTCGAACTGTTCGTCGAACACCTTCGAACACCGTTAAAACCAATGGCAGGCAAACAAAAACACATAGAAACACATAGAAAACACCTTCAAAGGTGTCCAAAAGCTGACAAACTGCTCAGAAGACACAACTAACACATGGAAAAGTGACAAGTACATATAGTCATGAGAAAAGAAAAGAGGTGGAGGAGTAAAAAGAGGGGGAGACACAGATATAGGCATGTCATGCCCTTCTAAAATCCAAAAAGTGAGAAGCCGACACGTTCAGTCCGCTCCTGCCCGTGCCACCTCCGTGTCGCCGGGTTTGTGCCAGAGCCGCGGTGAACCCTGACGGCCAGCCCCCCTCTCCCAATACTGGTGCCTGTCCGCTGGTGGGTCGAGCGAGCCCCCCTGTGGTGGAGGCAGCTCTAAGCTTTTTAATTTAAATTGTCTCTCTAATTTGAATGAATACACTTTAAATCCATTTACAAGGATCTGTTGGAGGGCAAGTCTCATGCCAGCAGCCGCGTAATTCCAGCTCCAGTAGCGTCCACTAAAGCTGCTGCAGTTAAAAAGCTTTTATAAGGATCGAGCTCGGCTGTCCACCACAAGGCATCCTACTGCCAGTCCCAGCCCCTATGCCTTGGGGTGGCTCCTGATGCTCTTCACTGAGTATCCCGTGGTCCCGAAGCATTTCCTTTGAAAAAATTAAATGTCCAAACTACAGGTGGTGTAGCTTGCTTAACAGCCGGGATAATCCGCTGACTAGCAGACACTGCTACTAGGCAAAAAGTATTTCCTGGGCTAGATGCAGTTACAAATTTGTAATTAGATACTCTCGTTGGATGCTGAGAAAGCATTCCATAGAGTCTCCTGGCACGCCATATATGATTCTCTTAAAAAGCTTGGGGTAGGGGTCTAGGGGACCCTTTTATAGCCAAAATCACGGCCCTGTATCGCAATACGTCACCTAGGCTGAAGATAAATGGAACTGTAGCACCCTGAGGGCTCGGTTGCTACAGAGGTATTGCACCTCACCCAGAGGTGTGATATCTCACTCTCAGGTAAGGATGGAGTGTGGATCAGGACCCGACACCTGCATGCATTACACCACATTGCCGTGGGGCAGGGCGACCAATATGCCCCTGAGATGGGCACGACAGTCCCTGTCCCTGGCTGGAGTGGTGGGAGGGAACACTGAGGAAGGGGAACCCTGTAGTGCAGGAGCAGGGAGGAAGCAGTTCCTGGGTGCATTGAGAAGGGAGTATAAAAGGTGGGCACCATCTTAGTTCAGTGCAGAGAAGTCTGAGCAGAAGTGGCAGGGAGCAGGGGCTCTGCATGAGCTCTGCTCCGGAGGCGGGCCTAGTAACAGAGGCCCATGCCTGGAAGAGGGAGAAGGAAGGAAGAGGAGCGGAGAAGGCTCCAGGAACGAGGAACGAAGGGATCCCAGGGGTGCGGACGGGCGAGTCGCCACTGCACGCCCGAATCCACCTGCATGGAGGGGTCAGGCCAAAGGGGGAGACCGGTCCCCGAAACTAGTGGAGGCAGGAAACGACCCTCAGCTAGAAACCGGAGGCTGTGACATTTTATGTGGCGCAGCCCCTCGCTACACCCGCTAGGAGGGCAGCACATAGGGTTAGGGAAACTGGCGCCAAGTTTACCAAGAGGAGGCCTGAGGTAGCCGGACAGAAGTGTTGGTAAGAAAGGCCAGACAAAGGACACACAAAGGGGGTCCTGTGAAGCGCTCCAAAGTTATCTGGGAGTTGTCTGAGCCCCTCACCTGGTGAGCACAGTACGACGTGGGCAGCCGTTACCTGCAGACGTGGTCTGGATAATAAGAACTGTGAGTAAAGGCCCTGGACTGCATCACTGACTCCGTGTCGTTACTGCCGCTGCCCTGCACCATCACCCCCATCCTCCGCATACACTGCCCTGAGGCTATACTCCTCTGCTCTGCTGCACCCACAACACCAGCCTCAGCGGTCTGCCCTGCAGCGGCGGTTCACTCTGACCGCAATCCACGGGTGGCGTAGTCGGACATTTAAACATCAAAGCCATATAAATAGTTCCGCCACTGGTTTGACCACCCTGAGCCACGGAACCGGGTCGCCGCCACGAAGACTACAACCACCAGCATCCACCAAAAAGGGTCCGGCTCCGGGTGTCCCAAGGCCCAGGGGGTGCATCAGAACATTTTCATCACCTTTCACAATCACCAATGGGACAAGGCAGGGATGTCCTCTGTCCCCTCTCTTATACATCCTAGTGACGGAGCACCTGCTCTCATCAATTCGCCATAACCCAAATATTAGGTGGATTGAGGTGGGAGGCACCGAGTACAAGTGCTCTCTATTTGCTGATGATGTACTAGTATATATCACTCAATCACATATATCCATCCATGCTGTTATGGCTGAAATAGATCACTTTGTTACATGGTCAAATTTTAAAATCAATGCAGCGAAGTCTGAGGCCCTCGATGTCTCCCTCCCCAAATCCATATAGGATTCCATCCAGTCCAACTTTCCCTTTGCCTGGCCCTCACAGGGTATCAAATACTTAGGAATTCCTATTCATAGAGACCTCTCCCATCTATGTTATCTTAATTTTGGGCCCTTTATTGAACAACTCCATACAGACCACGGTTGGCAAGTTAGAACTGTAAGATTCACTACGTGAACCACTGGTGTTTTGTGGAAAAGCACATGTACACTGTGTTCCAAATTATTATGCAAAAAGTGTTTAGGAGTGATAAGGGAAGAATTTGTTTGTTTGTCAGTTAAACTCATTGATGGTGTTGTGTGTCAGGGCTCTTTATATCACTGTAAGCAATTGCAGACACCTGTGCTAATTAGTTTGGCAGGTGTGTCCAATGAAAGGCAAGACTACTTAAGAAGGCTGTCTCACATTATTAAACAGCCTACATTTTCTGCCAAAATGGGAAAGAAAAAGGATGTGTCGGCTGCTGAGAAGCAACAAATTGTGGAGTGTTTAGGTCAAGGCATGACTACAATCAACATTGTGCGATGATCAGGATGAAGTGTCTTGGCAATCAAGAAGTATGTAGCTGATTCACAGTACACACGTGTGCGTGCTGATAAGGGCAAATTGAGGACTCTTTCCTACAGGCAATTACATCAGGTTAAAAGAGCAGCGGCAAAAAAGCCTTGTCATAGCAGCAGACAAGTTTTTGAAGCTGCTGGTGCCTCCAGCGTCCCCCGAACAACAAGATGCAGGGTCCTTCAGAGGTTTGCAGCTGTGCATATGCCATCCTGTCGACCTCCTCTATCCACTTCACACAAGCAGAAACGGCTCCAGTGGGCTAAACATTACATGAAGACTGATTTCAAAATTGTTTTGTTCACGGATGAGTGCCGTGCAGCACTCGATGGTCCAGATGGATGGAGTGGAGGATGGCTGGTTGATGGACACCCCACGCAAACACGGCTACAGCGCCAACAAGGAGGAGGCGGAGTAATGTTTTGGGCTGGAATCATGGGGAGAGAGATTGTCGGCCCATTTAGGATCCCTGAAGGCGCTAAAGATGAACTCCATAATGTATGTGGATTTTCTCAAACAGCACTTCCTGCCATGGTTCAAGAAGAAGAACCATGTATTTCACAGCAAGATCATTTTTTTGCATGATAATGCACCATCTCATGCTGCACATAAAACATCTGCATCTCTGGCTGATATGGGCATAAAAGGGGACAAACTTATGGTGTGACCCCCATGCTCCCCTGACCTCTACCCCATTCAGAACCTCTGGAGCATCATCAAAAGGAGTGTCTATGATGGCGGGAGGCAGTTCACATCTAAGCAACAGCTCTGGGAGGGTATTCTGTCCTCATGCAAAACAATTGAAGCAGAAACCATCCAAAACCTGACAAATTCAATGGACAAGAGAGTTCAGAAGCTCCTTTCGAATAAGGGGTCCTATGTGAAAATGTAACATCACCTAGAATAAAGTTTTGAGTTGAAAACTGTTTGATTTCAGTTTCTAATAACCTGCTAATGCTTATAATTTCAAAAATGACCATTTTTTTGGTCTTTATTAAAATGAAAAGGTTGATCGAAAAGTTTGGGGGATCTAAGAGTGTGGCAACCCAGTAGTCATGATTACTTCGAATTCTGACAATATGAGGGTTATGTTGCAGGTAGTGCAGCAAGAAGGCACTTATGTGTCTTGCGCATCTCGGAGCCCCAAAATTATTTTCCGGGCTAGATGCAGCTACAAATTATTATTAATTTTAAATCTGGTGGAGCTTAGTATAGATGGGCTAATAGGATCAGTGCTGCACACTGCTACAAAGCCCAAATTATTTTCCAGTCAAGATACAGATAAACATGATTAGTAATTTTAAAGCTTAAAACGGTTGGTAGGGTGATTTTAACCAATCATCAAGCTTTTACTCTCCCCAGGATGACACAGGGGTAGAAAAGTCGTTTCGGATTCATGATTTGTTCATCTTTATGAACTTGAGTCTGTCTACATTATCAGTGGAGAGCCGCGTGCGCTTATCTGTCAGCACACCACCAGCAGCGCTGAACACACGTTCAGACAGAACGCTGGCTGCAGGGCATGACAAGATCTCCAAGGCGTAAGTGGCTAGCTCCGGCCATTTATCCAGATTGGAAGCCCAAAAAGAGCAAGGGTCCAGTGACACAGTCATGGCTTCAATGTTTACTTGGAGATACTCCTGTACCATCGTCTCTAGGCGTTGACTATGTGTCAGACTTCTTGTCTCCTGTGGCCTTGCAAAGGATGGGCTAAAAAAGTGGTGAAATGATTCTGCAAAATTGATGTTACCAGCAGATACTGTGGTTCTGTTACGGTTTGAGTGCTGAACACTTGACGGTCCCACGGTTGGCAAGTTGGAACTGTGAGATTCACTACGTGCACCACTGGTGTTTTGTGGAAAAGCACATGTAAGATTCTGCAACAGTCTCTGCTGATACTCCTGCATGCGTGCATCCCTTTCTATGGCAGGAATAATTTCGCCAAATTTACTTTTGTACCGGGGATCTAACAGTGTGGCAACCCAGTAGTCAGGATTATGTATAATTCTCACAATTCGAGGGTCATGTTGCAGGTAGTGCAGCAAGAAGGCACTCATGTGTGTTGCGCATCCAGGAGCACCAAGTCCCTGTTGTGTTGGTGGTGAGGTAACAATCATGCTTCCTTCCTCTGTCCTCTCCCCCCAACCTCGCACAACAGAAATGTGATCAAGGTCTCCCTCATCTGATGAGTCTTCCATCAGTTCGTCCTCCACTTCTTCCTGGGCTCCTGCACCTTCCTCACTAGTTTGGCTGCCACCATGCGCCCTGGTAAAACCATCTCCCCCACCCTCACATGCCTGCCGCCTTGGTGCTGCCGACCGTCTGGACCTTGCAGATGTTAGCCCTTCCGCATACAACTCCTCCTCCTCTACTTCCTCCACCTCCTCTTGTGCCACCACCTGACTCCGAATTCTGTTTAACATGTGCTCCAGCATGTAAATCACCAGAATAGTCATGCTGATAATGGCATCGTCAGCACTAAACATCTTCGTCGCCATTTCAAAACTGTGCAGAAGGGTGCATAGGTCCCTGATCTGAGACCACTCCTCCAGCGTGATTTGCCCCACCTCCGGATCTCGTTGGCCCAGGCTATACGTCAGAACGTATTGCACCAGGGCTTGTCGGTGCTGCCACAGTCGCTGCAACATGTGCAGAGTTGAATTCCACCGAGTAGGCACATCGCATTTTAGCCGCTGAAGTGGCAGGCCCAACGACTTCTGTAGAGATGTAAGTCGCTGAGCTGCGGGATGCGAACGGCGGAAGTGAGCACACAGTGACCGTGCCCTCTGCAGAAGGCCATCTAGTCTGGGATAGAGGGCTAAAAATTGCTGGACAACCAGGTTCAACACGTGAGCCATACAAGGCACGTGTGTGACATTGCCCCGGGGAAGGGCCGCACCCAGGTTTGCAGCATTGTCGCACATGGCCTTCCCTGGTTTCAGGTCCAGTGGAGACAACCATTCATGAAATTGGTTCTCCAGAGCTGACCACAACTCCTCAGCTGTGTGACTCACATTTCCCAGACATTTCAAAGTAAAAACCGCCTGATGACGTTGAGCCCTACTGCCAGCATAGTAAGGAGGTGTGCAGGATCCCTTCTGCGCAGTTAGAAAGCTTGTGGCATGACCAGACAGGCTTTGGGTGCAGGTGGAAGACCGAGAGGAGGTTGAGGAGGCAGAAGCAGTGGAGGAGCTTTGACATAAAGAGGATTGACGCACAACTCGTGGGGATGGCAAGACTTGAACAGCAGCCCCTTGTCCTGCTGTCACCATAGTTACCCAGTGCCCAGTCAGCGACATGTAACGCCCCTGTCCATGCCTACTCGTCCAAGTGTCTGTGGTGAAATGCACCCTGTCACACACAGAGTTTCTCAAAGAAGCGGTGATGCTGTGTGCGACATGCTGGTGGAGCGCAGGCACACCTTTCTTTGAGAAGTAGTGCCGACTGGGCATCTGGTACTGGGGCACTGCGACGGACATAAGGTCTCGAAAATCCTCTGTGTCCACCAGGCGGAAAGGCAGCATTTCTGTAGCCAAGAGCTTGCAGATGGTGAAATTCAACCTCTTAGCTTTCTCATGGCTAGGAGGAAATGGTCTTTTACTTGTCCACATCTGAGGGACCGAGGGCTGGCTATTGTGCTTAGGCGGGGTTGATAAGGGTGCCCCCGGCAAACTGCCGGTCTGTGAGGAAGATGCAGGCGGACATGATAGGTTGCCTTGATCCAAAGGTGGTGCTATCGATGTCGGACAGCGCTCAACACCAGCTGGTGTTACCACCTCCAAAGAAAATGATGACCTGCCAATCACGCTGGCTGTTGCGGGTAAAGAGGTGGCAGGTCTGCGCCCCAAAACAGGTGTGACTGCTGTCCCCCCAGTCACAGAGGATGAAGAGGCCGCGGATGCACAAGATATGGCAGACGGCGGTTGGCCCGGCCGGCTAGGCCGCATTGTAGCACACTGAGCTTCCCACTGCAACTTATGCTTCATGTCCATGTGCCGGTTCATGCATGAAGTACTCAAACTATGTATTTTTTGGCCTCTACTTAGCTTTTGCTGACAAATGTTACAGATAACACGAGTTGGGTCATCTTTATCGATCTGAAAAAATGCCCAGGCTATGCAAGGCTTAGCACCCATGCGACCTGAAGAGCCACCATGACTTGTGGTGAGAGGCAGAGTTGTGTTTGAGGATGCAGTTGTTGACGTGCTTCCAGTACTACGTCTCTGTCCAGGAAGGCGCAACCTGACCTTGTCGTCACTACCATCTTCCTCCACCTCCTCTGCTGACCTCATCTCTTGGCTGACTGTGGGTTGACAGTAAGTGGGATCTCCAACCTCATCATCATCACCCTGTGCGTTATCACACCCGTCGTCCTCAGAGCCAACCTGTTCCTGCCCTGACAAAAAACTAAAGTTGTCGCTCCAATCAGGTATTTGAGTCTCATCATCGTCTTCCTCATTGTCTCCACCAACAGGAGTTACAGTTTGGGAATGAGGGTCTACATTATGGTCAGAACCTTCTGCGTCTGGTCCTGGATCCGATTCATAAAGATTCTGGGCATCAGTGCAGATCATTTCCTCGTCTGGATTCACAGAAGCGCTGGAGTCGACCTCTGATTCCCAGGCTATAGTATGAGTAAACAGCTCTGCAGACTCAACCATCTGTTCTACCTCATACTCAGACGGGCAGCTGGAGATTTGGGAGCTGTGAGGAAGCAAGTGCGATTGGGGTGACACCTTTGAGGACTGGAGTATTTGTGATGTTGAGGTTGATGTGGAGGAGAGCCCACTTAAAGGAGCACTTGATATCCGTTGAAGCACCTGCTGTTTTTGTGCCTCATCTGGAATTTGTAGCGATTGGCGTGGCCGTAAGAAAGGGATCTTATCACATTGTCCGCTAAAAGAAGTAGACATTTTAGTTTGGCTGGAAGATGGTCTTTCTTCTGCAGATGTTACTGTTCCTTTAACACCTACCCCACGGACACAACCTTTTTTCCCCTTCCCAACACGCCTATTCCACTTTCCACCAGCAGCAGGCCTTTTTCCACTCATATTGGTGGTTAACTAATTCACAACTCTGGAGTTGTTTGCACACAAAAACAATGGATGGGAACCGAGCAGAGCTGAGTGGCGAAACTGTGGTATTAGGCCAAAACTATTGGCTGGGTTAGAAGCAGAAAAAAATTATATTCAATTTGCAACCTGATGGAGGTCAGTATAGATGGACTTATAGAGAAAGTCCCACACACAGCTAGAAGCCCAAATATTTTTTCAGAGGTAGATGCAGAAAAAAAATATATTCAGTTTGCAACCTGATGGAGGTCAGTATAGATGGACTAATAGAGAAAGTCCCACACACTGCTAGAAGGCCAAATATTTTTTCAGAGGTAGATGCAGAAAAAAATTATATTCAGTTTGCAACCTGATGGAGGTCTGTATAGATGGATTAATAGAACAAGTCCCACACACAGCTAGAAGCCCAATATTTTTTCAGAGGTAGATGCAGAAAAAAAATATATTCAGTTTGCAACCTGATGGAGGTCAGTATAGATGGACTAATAGAGAAAGTCCCACACACTGCTAGAAGGCCAAATATTTTTTCAGAGCTAGATGCAGACAAAAAATTATTTTTAATTTGCAACCTGATGGAGGTCAGTATAGATGGACTAATAGAGAAAGTCCCACACACTGCTAGAAGGCCAAATATTTTTTCAGAGCTGGATGCAGATAAAAATTATTTTTAATTTGCAACCTGATGGAGGTCAGTATAGATGGACTAATAGAGAAAGTCCCACACACTGCTAGAAGGCCAAATATTTTTTCAGAGCTAGATGCAGACAAAAAATTATTTTCAGTTTGCAACCTGATGGAGGTTAGTATAGATGGACTAATAGAACAAGTCCCACACACAGCTAGAAGCCCAAATATTTTTTCAGAGGTAGATGCAGAAAAAAATTATATTCAGTTTGCAACCTGATGGAGGTCTGTATAGATGGATTAATAGAACAAGTCCCACACACAGGTAGAAGCCCAATATTTTTTCAGAGGTAGATGCAGAAAAAAAATATATTCAGTTTGCAACCTGATGGAGGTCAGTATAGATGGACTAATAGAGAAAGTCCCACACACTGCTAGAAGGCCAAATATTTTTTCAGAGCTAGATGCAGACAAAAAATTATTTTTAATTTGCAACCTGATGGAGGTCAGTATAGATGGACTAATAGAGAAAGTCCCACACACAGCTAGAAGCCCAAATATTTTTTCAGAGCTAGATGCAGAAAAAAATTATTAGGGTATTATATGTGTAAAAGGCGCTTATCAGGCTAACTACTACCAATGGCAGCGATAATTGTGGACAGGGAACCACTAATGTCCGTAGTAGATACACTACAATAAAATAACTGTTCTATAGTAAAAATCGCGCTATCGGTAGTGAAAAAGAGATCAGGAGAAGAGTACTATTATTTTATAAAAATAAGATTTATTTGTTTGGATGCTAGCAATAAAAACTTAATAAAATACAGGATTTAATACAGGATTTAAAAGACGAGTGTAGACAACAATATTTCGATTGGGGTAAAAGAACTAATGGTATACAAGGTGTAATAAATAGTAAAATCCAGCGGTTAATCTGGTGTGGTAAAATGCCTGTGGTGGCTTGGTACCTGGAAAGAAGAGGAGTTTGGTTAGGGCTATTGTTCTCTAGTAATGAATATGCTTAGCTGGCTGTGGATCTGTTACTCACCAGGTATCAGAGTGGGTAAAGTGCAGGTGTGCACTAGGACTGTGGTCCGTCAGGATTCTTAGAGTGGGGCGTGGTCCTGAACGCTTTGTTATGCTCCTGGAGATTTAATGATATGGGGTTAGTGCTGTTAGCTCTGGGTAGGTAGATAGTGGGGTTAGCGACTTACCCATGGAGGAGCTGTTCTGCTTTTGGAGATTGCTTGTTAGCACTCCCTCAGTGGGGGGTGCAGCAGGAGGCTCTGGATTGTATCTCACTTTGTTGCAGAGATGTGACAGGGGGGCTTTTTGATTGCCAGTAGGCGTAGTAACGCTTGAGGATACTCAATGTCCTGTATATAGATATGGAGGAAGGGTTAGGAACTGAGGAATACAGGAATAGTCCACAGTGTGGTAAACCTAGATGTTTACCTGTGCGTGATTATCAGTAATCCAGGGGTGCAACAGGAGGCTCTGGATTGTATCTGTCTCTGAGCAGAGATGTAGTAGGAGGCTACTGGTTGCCGGGTGATAGGGGGCGTTGTGGCACTCAAGGATAATTGATGTCCTGTATATAGATGGGGAGGGAGAGTTAGGAGCTGAGGTATACAAACAATAAGCCACAATATAAGTAAGCCCGGTTGATTACCTTGTTTAGGGTCCAGGTGTGAAATGGTCGGTCACCTTCTTTATCTGTGGTTGAAGGCCTAAATCAAGGGAAGGTGTTCAGGAGGTTCTGCAAGAGGGTTCAGCCTAGTGGTAGGTGCAGCAGGAGGCTCTGGCTGAGTAATTTACTGGCTAAGTAGCAGTGGGTCTTGTCCCTGGACGCTGAGGTGCAGCAGGGGACCGGCTGCAAATGTGGCAGGAGGCCTGGTCTGGATAAGTATATTCAAGTAGGTGGAAGGCTTTGGTGGCAGGCTGTGTAGTAGATATCCGGGCAAGGTCTATGGTTGTGGAGTCCGGTTTTCAGGCACGGTCCCTACTCGTGTGGAGTCAGGCAGGCCGCGTTCCTGGAATCCTGTCGGTAATAAAGAGGTGAGTATGTGTGGTTTTGGTCCTTGTGGTGGCGTGTGTCATAAGCGGTGGGGGCCGTGGCCCAGAGTACTTACGGTTCGTAGTCCTGCGGAGATGTCAAGGAGTTGTGGGGCCCGGGGCGAGAGCGGGGTCCCGGCCGGTGACCGCCGCTACTCGCGGGCTTCCGGGTAAGTGGAGCAGGAGAGGAGGGGCGGAGAAGGTGAGGGGGTGCGTTCTATTGGAAGCGCGCGAGAGGCAGAGAGACGAGCTGACACGTGGTGTGCAGCGTGTATTGAGGACGGATGCCTGTGGGTGCCTTCTCTGCTGGGTCAGTCAATTCCAACGCGTTTCGACAGCTGACGGCTGTCTTCATCCTGTATTTTATTAAGTTTTTATTGCTAGCATCCAAACAAATAAATCTTATTTTTATAAAATAATAGTACTCTTCTCCTGATCTCTTTTTCACTACCGATAGCGCGATATTTACTATAGAACAGAAAAAAATTATATTCAGTTTGCAACCTGATGGAGGTCAGTATAGATGGACTATTAGAACAAGTCCCACACACAGCTAGAAGCCCAAATATTTTTTCAGAGCTAGATGCAGAAAAAAATTATTAGGGTATTATATGTGTAAAAGGCGCTTATCAGGCTAACTACTACCAATGGCAGCGATAATTGTGGACAGGGAACCACTAATGTCCGTAGTAGATACACTACAATAAAATAACTGTTCTATAGTAAAAATCGCGCTATCGGTAGTGAAAAAGAGATCAGGAGAAGAGTACTATTATTTTATAAAAATAAGATTTATTTGTTTGGATGCTAGCAATAAAAACTTAATAAAATACAGGATTTAATACAGGATTTAAAAGACGAGTGTAGACAACAATATTTCGATTGGGGTAAAAGAACTAATGGTATACAAGGTGTAATAAATAGTAAAATCCAGCGGTTAATCTGGTGTGGTAAAATGCCTGTGGTGGCTTGGTACCTGGAAAGAAGAGGAGTTTGGTTAGGGCTATTGTTCTCTAGTAATGAATATGCTTAGCTGGCTGTGGATCTGTTACTCACCAGGTATCAGAGTGGGTAAAGTGCAGGTGTGCACTAGGACTGTGGTCCGTCAGGATTCTTAGAGTGGGGCGTGGTCCTGAACGCTTTGTTATGCTCCTGGAGATTTAATGATATGGGGTTAGTGCTGTTAGCTCTGGGTAGGTAGATAGTGGGGTTAGCGACTTACCCATGGAGGAGCTGTTCTGCTTTTGGAGATTGCTTGTTAGCACTCCCTCAGTGGGGGGTGCAGCAGGAGGCTCTGGATTGTATCTCACTTTGTTGCAGAGATGTGACAGGGGGGCTTTTTGATTGCCAGTAGGCGTAGTAACGCTTGAGGATACTCAATGTCCTGTATATAGATATGGAGGAAGGGTTAGGAACTGAGGAATACAGGAATAGTCCACAGTGTGGTAAACCTAGATGTTTACCTGTGCGTGATTATCAGTAATCCAGGGGTGCAACAGGAGGCTCTGGATTGTATCTGTCTCTGAGCAGAGATGTAGTAGGAGGCTACTGGTTGCCGGGTGATAGGGGGCGTTGTGGCACTCAAGGATAATTGATGTCCTGTATATAGATGGGGAGGGAGAGTTAGGAGCTGAGGTATACAAACAATAAGCCACAATATAAGTAAGCCCGGTTGATTACCTTGTTTAGGGTCCAGGTGTGAAATGGTCGGTCACCTTCTTTATCTGTGGTTGAAGGCCTAAATCAAGGGAAGGTGTTCAGGAGGTTCTGCAAGAGGGTTCAGCCTAGTGGTAGGTGCAGCAGGAGGCTCTGGCTGAGTAATTTACTGGCTAAGTAGCAGTGGGTCTTGTCCCTGGACGCTGAGGTGCAGCAGGGGACCGGCTGCAAATGTGGCAGGAGGCCTGGTCTGGATAAGTATATTCAAGTAGGTGGAAGGCTTTGGTGGCAGGCTGTGTAGTAGATATCCGGGCAAGGTCTATGGTTGTGGAGTCCGGTTTTCAGGCACGGTCCCTACTCGTGTGGAGTCAGGCAGGCCGCGTTCCTGGAATCCTGTCGGTAATAAAGAGGTGAGTATGTGTGGTTTTGGTCCTTGTGGTGGCGTGTGTCATAAGCGGTGGGGGCCGTGGCCCAGAGTACTTACGGTTCGTAGTCCTGCGGAGATGTCAAGGAGTTGTGGGGCCCGGGGCGAGAGCGGGGTCCCGGCCGGTGACCGCCGCTACTCGCGGGCTTCCGGGTAAGTGGAGCAGGAGAGGAGGGGCGGAGAAGGTGAGGGGGTGCGTTCTATTGGAAGCGCGCGAGAGGCAGAGAGACGAGCTGACACGTGGTGTGCAGCGTGTATTGAGGACGGATGCCTGTGGGTGCCTTCTCTGCTGGGTCAGTCAATTCCAACGCGTTTCGACAGCTGACGGCTGTCTTCATCCTGTATTTTATTAAGTTTTTATTGCTAGCATCCAAACAAATAAATCTTATTTTTATAAAATAATAGTACTCTTCTCCTGATCTCTTTTTCACTACCGATAGCGCGATATTTACTATAGAACAGAAAAAAATTATATTCAGTTTGCAACCTGATGGAGGTCAGTATAGATGGACTATTAGAACAAGTCCCACACACAGCTAGAAGCCCAAATATATTTTCAGAGGTAGATGCAGAAAAAAATTATATTCAGTTTGCAACCTGATGGAGGTCTGTATAGATGGATTAATAGAACAAGTCCCACACACAGCTAGAAGCCCAATATTTTTTCAGAGGTAGATGCAGAAAAAAAATATATTCAGTTTGCAACCTGATGGAGGTCAGTATAGATGGACTAATAGAGAAAGTCCCACACACTGCTAGAAGGCCAAATATTTTTTCAGAGCTAGATGCAGACAAAAAATTATTTTTAATTTGCAACCTGATGGAGGTCAGTATAGATGGGCTAATAGAGAAAGTCCCACACACTGCTAGAAGGCCAAATATTTTTCAGAGCTGGATGCAGATAAAAATTATTTTTAATTTGCAACCTGATGGAGGTCAGTATAGATGGACTAATAGAGAAAGTCCCACACACTGCTAGAAGGCCAAATATTTTTTCAGAGCTAGATGCAGAAAAAAATTATATTCAGTTTGCAACCTGATGGAGGTCAGTATAGATGGACTAATAGAACAAGTCCCACACACAGCTAGAAGCCCAAATATTTTTTCAGAGGTAGATGCGGATAAAAATGATTTTTAATTTGCAACCTGATGGAGGTCAGTATAGATGGACTAATAGAAAAAGTCCCACACACAGCTAGAAGCCCAAATATTGTTTCAGAGGTAGATGCAGAAAAAAATTATATTCAGTTTGCAACCTGATGGAGGTCTGTATAGATGGATTAATAGAACAAGTCCCACACACAGCTAGAAGCCCAATATTTTTTCAGAGGTAGATGCAGAAAAAAAATATATTCAGTTTGCAACCTGATGGAGGTCAGTATAGATGGACTAATAGAGAAAGTCCCACACACTGCTAGAAGGCCAAATATTTTTTCTGAGCTAGATGCAGATAAAAAATTATTTTTAATTTGCAACCTGATGGAGGTCAGTATAGATGGACTAATAGAGAAAGTCCCACACACTTCTAGAAGGCCAAATATTTTTTCAGAGCTAGATGCAGAAAAAAATTATATTCAATTTGCAACCTGATGGAGGTCAGTATAGATGGACTAATAGAATGATGCTATGCCCAAAAGATTTTATTTCACTAGGTGCAGTAAAAAAATTGGTATTCTATACACAGGTGGTATATCTTGCAACAGATAGGCTACTCCACTGACTAACACACTCTGCAATAGGCCCAAAAGGATTAGCTTTGCTAGATTCAGCCAAATGCTGTGAAAAAAACTTGCACAGCACTGGCACAGACCTGCCTGGCAAAAACTGATAGGAACTGATGTAACCTAGTCCTGAAAAGGACTGCAATTACAATTAGTCTTTACTCCCACAATCTATCTATTTAAGAGCACAGACCTGCCTGATAAAAGTCGTAGGAAATGCTGTAACCTAGTCCTTAAAAGGACTGCAATCGCAACTATTCCCTACTCCCAAGCTATCTGTAGATTTGTGCGAAAATTGGCTTGAAATTAACAAGGTATAGCGCACACAGCAACAGCGGTGCCATCTAACATGCAGCTGCAGCAGTGAGAAAATGGTGGCGACGGGGAAAATGGCTTGGTCTTATAGGGCAAGGACATGTGACATACACTGCCAATGACACATGCCCTTGCTTGTGTGAAAAAAGCACTTTGCTCCATGTGTGCGCTGCTGATAGGCTGACAGATTGCACCTCCCCACTGTAAATGCGGGAAAGAGAAAAAATAATGGAGATCTTCATTTTTCCTGCAGAGATCCATCCCCTGCCCCTCCCCCCACCCCGCTGTACACTCAAACTGCGTATTAACATTAATTTTCATCATTACTGAGAAAAAATCCAGTTATGATTTTGGTGCACGAACAGTTATCGAACATAACCTCGAACAGCCGAATTTTTCTCAAATCGTTCGTGTTCGCCGAACGGCTCGAACACCGCCCAAAACAGCTCGAATTTGAGATTGGCGAACAGTTCGAGTAGAACAACGCTCATCTCTATAAATGAATGGCAAACCCCTTTGCTGAGAAGTTGAGAATTTCTTTATGAAAGTGAAATATCTGTGTACATCAGTCCAACTATGGACCTACAGTATATACAAAGCTCTTGGCCATTGATGGTTTAGTCACAAGTAATGTACACTACCGTTCAAAAGTTTTGGGTCATTTAGAAATGTCATTATTTTTTAAAGAAAAGCACATTTTTTGTCAATGAAGGTAACATTAAATTAATCAGAAATACACTCTATACATTGTTAATGTGGTAATTGACTATTCTAGCTGTAAACGTCTTGTTTTTATTGCAATATCTACATAGTTGTATAGAGGCCCATTTCCCACAACCACCACTCCAGTGTTTTAATGGTACATTGTGCTTGCTAACTGTGTAAGAAGGCTAATGGATGTTTAGAAAACCCTAGAAAACTCTTGCACAAGTATGTTAGCCCAGCTGAAAACGGTTTGGCTGATATGAGAAGCTATAAAATTTACTTTCCTTTGAGCTAGTTGAGAATCTGGAGCATTACATTTGTTTGTTCTATGAAACTCTCAAAATGGCCAGAAGATGAGAATTTTCTTGTGAAAATCGACAGTCTATTCTTGTTCTTAGAAATGAAAACTGTGAGAAATTGCCAAGAAAGTGAAGATTTCCTACAACGGTGTGTACTACTCCCTTCAGAGGAGAGCACAAACAGGCTCTAATCAGAGTAGAAAGATAAGTGGCGGGCCCCGCTGCACAACTGAGCAACAAGACAAGTACATTAGAGTCTGTAGTTTGAGAAATCGACGCCTCACAGCTCCTCAACTGGCAGCTTCATTAAATAATACACGCAAAATGCCAGTGTCAACGTCTACAGTGAGGAGGTGACTCCAGGATGCTGGCCTTCAGAGCAAAGTGGCAAAGAAAAAGCCATATCTTAAACTGGCTAATAAAAGGAAAAGATAAATATGGGGATAAGAACACAGACATTGGACAGAGGAAGATTGGAAAAAAGTTTTATGGACAGACGAATCAAAGTTTTTGAGGTGTTTGGATCACGCAGAAGAACATTTGTAAGACGCAGAACAACTGAAAAGATGTTGGAAGAGTGCCTGACGCCATCTGTCAAGCATGGTGGAGGTAATGTGATGGTCTGGGGTTGCTTTGGTGCTGGTAAAGTGGGAGATTTGTACAAGGTAAATGGGATATTGAATAAGGAAGGCTATCAGTCCATTTTGCAACGCCATGCCATACCCTGTGGACAGCGCTTGACTGGAGCCACTTTCATCCAACAATAGGACAATGACCCAAAGCACACCTCCAAATTATGCATGAACTATTTAGGGAAGAAGCAGGCAGCTGGTATTCTATCTGTAATGGAGTGGCCAGCGCAGTCACCAGACCTCAACCCCATTGAGCTATTGCGGGAGCAGCTTGACCGTATGGTATGCAAACAGTGCCCATCAAGCCAATCCAACTTTTGGGTGGTGCTTCAGGAAGCATGGGGGAAATTTTTCAAGATTACCTCAGCAAATTTACAGCTAAAATGCCAAAGGTCTGCAATGCTGTAATTGCTGCAAAGGGAGCATTCTTTGACGAAAGCAAAGTTTGAAGGAGAAAATTATTCTTTCAAATAAAAATCATTATTTCTAACCTTGTCAATGTCTGAACTATATTTTCTATTCATTTTGCAACTCATTTGATAAATAAAAGTAAGAGTTTTCATGGAAAAAACAAAATTGTCTTGGTGACCCCAAACTTTTGAACGGTAGTGTATATCTATCTGGTTGTGGCCTCATATGTATGATTTTATCCAACATAGATTCTGCAGCATGTGATTTATCTTTCTTTGACTTGCTAATAGGGTGGTGCACATACTCTTAAAAAGATCATTTTACAGTGCATACGTAATATACATTAATATACTATTGCCACTTACAGCACTGGACAGCGATTGTCAAGATCACCTGACTGGATAATCCTTCTGGGCTTGTGTGATAAAAATGAAATTATTGGTTTGTGTTTAAGGGAATGTGTTACCAGATTTTTACATGAAATCTGGGAGCAGCATGATGTAGGGGCTGAGAGCATAATTCCAGTGATGTGTCATTTACTGGGCTGCTTAGTGTTGTTATGATAAAATCACTGTACTAATGTGGCACCCCTGCGGGGGATTACCACAGGATCCATAGGTGCAGGGAGAGATGTACACTTGGGCACACACAACACCTTCCACCCCAGGTCTGAGGGGAGGAGTCAGTTTCCAGGGAGACAGCAAAGCGGCAGTTAGTCTAGAGACGGGTGAAGGAGGAGAGAGACAGAGAGAGCTGTTGGCTGAGGACCAGTTAAGCCCTGAACTAGGAAACAGGTCTGTGTTGTGAAGCGCCCTAGAGAGAGGGACGGAGGATAAAAGGAGAGAGAAGGAGATAAAACTATTATCCCTTTAGCTCACCCGGACACCGGAGTCCGAGATTGCTATTAATTCAGGAATAGCATAGAAAACCCGGACAGATCAGGAGGATCTACTCCCCCTGAAGAAGAAGGGGAGACAGTTGCCAAACTTGACCAAGTATAGGACCAGGGGCCAAGAAAGAGAATTGGTAGCCCCAAGGAAAGGTCCTCATTTCAGTTGTGGAGAAGGACCCCAAAGAAAGTGAAGGTGGCAGGTTCAGCTTAAGGCAGGACTGATCCCAAACAACGCACACATTGTTAGAGGAGGCCTCACAAATCTCCAGAGTGAATATCTCTACCAGCACCAAAAACCTGGTTACCCTCCTGAACTGTACCTGTTACCGGACATCAGTAAAAGAAAGGTACTGAAACAAAGACTTAATGTGTGTGTGTGCCTACTTTGACATTACTGCCTATAGCGTTCATACAAGCCGTATGCCGACCACCTCAGCAACCATACAAAGCGCTGGTAACCGACTTTACCAGTTACCACAGGAGGCGTCAGGACACAATTCTCCCATCATCCTGTCCCCCACCCCTTTACTGACGGTCCAGGGCACGGAACCGGGAATCGACCAACCGTGATCCCCACAGAAGTAACCCATCCATCTCGTTATCCGATTACCCCTACCCCTGTCAACCCACTCAGTTTGGCGTCACGAACAGGATTCCGGGCCCGGTAGAACCGGGTACTGTGTGCTTAAATTTGACTTTATTGAAAGTTTGTGTACTGTAAAACGGGCCATCATTACTGCGTCATAGAGAAATTAAACTGCGTCACAGAGCGGAGAGAGTTGAGGGGGCGCAGCTAAAGGAGCGCGAGGATAGCCCCGCCATTTTTTTTTTAAAAGTCATCGGTTACTGAAGGAGTTGATCGTAGCGGCTGGCAGCGGTTAGCTAGGGGGGCACCATCATGAGTGAAGCAAACAATATCCGAGACCTTGAGGGAGGGGATGCCCAAGACGCAGCAGCAGCCGGTTCCTCAGCTGGTGAAGGAGCCGCAGCATCTGGAGCGATGGCCCCGATAATGCCAATTGCCTTGCCGTATATACCGGGGGCCAAATGGTTACCGATGTATGAAGGTAAACCCAGTACCTTAGCAGCTTTCAAACGTAAAATGTGTGCAGTGCTGGACATGTATGCAATGACAGGAAAGCAGCGAGCCTCCGTTGTGCAGGGACAATTAATAGGTGCAGCGGAGCTAGAAGCTGAGACTTGGAGCGATGCTGATGGAGACTCTATAGAAAATGTGTTTTATAAGCTCAAAACTGCTTTTGAAAAACTCACACAGTCTGAACTAAGGATGCTATTCTACCAATGCAAGCAGAGACCGCAAGATACCATCAGAGACTTTGCCCTACGTTTACAAGCGGCACTCCGGTCCATAAAACAGGTAGATCCAGCAAGTGTGCAAGATGAAGATAATTTGCTTGCAGAACAGTTTATGACTGGGTTGAGATCAGACTTTCACCGTCAGCAGGTGCACATGTGGGTCCTAGATCATCCAGATGTGGATTTTAATACCTTAAAGGACCATGCTATAACTGTATTACGAGACCCATTTCCTGCAAAACCTGCAATCCCATCCTGGCAGGTTAATACCTCTCACATGAACTTAGAGCCTACCCCTAAAGACTCTGCAAAAGCGGTAGGACAAGCTGTCGTACCTGAATCTGCTGATGACCTACGTAATCAGGTGTTACAACTAACCAAAAACATGGACTACGTGTTAAAACTCTTGCAAGCCAGACCGGAGGCACAACCACCAAGCAAAATCCAGTTAGCTGAATCCCCTGAGGATGTTGTGTGGATGAGAAGAGCCATGTCGCCCGTGGAGGGGATCAACAAGTCGCCCGTTCAGTGGACCAACGCACCATTCCGACGCAAAGCCACCGACCACACGGATTCTTCAGGACAACCTGTTTGCCTTCGTTGCAACAAACCGGTCCACTTTGCAAGAGGATGTCATTTAAACCCGAGATTCCTGGGTCCGCGGGCCAATCCCCAGGAATAAAACGGCAGGGCCCATATGACTGGCGTAGTCGGTATGTGGGAGGCTGCCCGTACCTCAACATTACGCTAGAAGGAATCCCCACATCGGCCCTATTGGACACTGGGTCACAAGTCACCACCATCCCACATATCCTTTACAAGCAATTTTGGTCTGATGCTGATCTTAGCCCCCCAGACTCTAGTCTTGTCATTTTAGCAGCTAATGGTCAACCACTGAATCAGGTGGGGTTTAGAGAAGTGACAATAAATCTGGGGAGGGTGGAGTTGAGAGGCCAAGGGTTATGTGTGGTAGAAGATGACCCCAATATCAAATGTCCTTACATGGTGCTTGGTACTAATGTGATTGAAAACTGCCTTGAAGAAGTGATGTTTTTACTCCAACAGATTACAGAGACTGCTGGCATTGGGCGGAGGAGAGTCCTTCAAAGAGAAATCCGTGCCTTAATTCACAAGCAACAGGTAAATCTGTCTGGGGGGGAGATTGGCAGTGCGCGGGTAACGGACCCATTTCCCATTGTATTACCACCAAACAGTGAAATGATGATATGGTGTCGAGCAGCTATGGGTATCAGAAGAAAGGAATACCAAGCAATTGTAGAACCGAAATATTCAGAGCATAGACCTACACTGCTGACAGCTAGAGGGATGGTGGATGTATGCAGGGGAAGAGTACCAATCCGTGTGTTGAATTGTGGTGAGGAAGAAGTGAAACTTCCCCGGTATGCTACTGTAGCAAAGCTGTACACTGTCAGTAATAACAACATACAGACACTAGAGCCCTTGCCCCCGTCAAGTCAGGCGGAGGACAACAACCCCAAGGGACAGCTGGAGGAGTGGTGTCAGCAGTTGCACATAGGGACTGATGCCACTCCCGACCACCAGGAGCAAGGAGTTTACCGGGTAGTAGAAGAGTTTAGCCAAGTATTCAGTAAGCATCCATTAGATTTTGGGAGGATAAAAGGGGTACGCCATCTCATACCCACAGGAGATCATCCCCCGATTAAAGTGAGACAAAGACCCATCCCACCAAACCACTACCAGTGTGCTAAAGAGATGCTGCAGGACATGAAGGAGGCAGGGGTTATAAGAGATAGCTGTAGTCCCTGGGCAGCCCCCTCAGTCTTAGTCAGAAAGAAGGATGGCACTATGAGGATGTGTGTGGATTACAGGGAGGTCAATAAGATCACTCACAAAGATGCTTACCCGTTACCCTGGATAGAGGAGTCTCTTGCTGCATTAAAGACGGCTAAGTATTTCTCCACATTAGATCTCACTAGTGGGTATTGGCAGGTCTCCGTTGCCGAAGAAGACCGGGAGAAAACAGCATTCACAACACCAATGGGCCTATGAGAATTCAATAACATGCCATTTGGGTTATGCAATGCACCAGGGACGTTTCAGAGACTCATGGAGTGCTGCCTGGGACACCGGAATTTTGAGACGGTACTTTTATACCTGGATGACGTCATAGTGTATTCCAAAACCTATGAAGAACATCTGGAACACCTGGTGGAGGTATTTACAGCTCTAACAAAGTATGGAATGAAGCTCATACCATCTAAATGTTACCTGCTGAAGCCAAAAGTCCAATACCTGGGGCATGTGGTCAGCGCGGATGGCGTAGAGCCAGATCTGGAAAAAGTGACAGCTATCCAGGACTGGCAGAGGCCGACCACCGTCAGAGAGGTACGTCAGTTCTTAGGTTTGGTTGGGTATTACAGAAGATTTATTAAGGGCTACACGAAGATGGCAGCGCCCATACAAGATCTTCTAGTAGGCCAAGCTAAGAAGAGAAGGTCTGCAGAGCCGCCGTTGGAATGGGGAAAGAAACAAGAAGACTCCTTCCAACAAATGAAACAGGCCCTGACCGGTGAGGAAATCTTGGCATACCCAGATTATAACCTACCATTTGTCCTCTACACGGATGCAAGTAATGTAGGCCTGGGAGCAGTACTGTCCCAAATACAAGAAGGCAAAGAAAGAGTAATTGCCTATGCCAGTAGAAGACTTCGACCTACCGAGAGGAACCCGGAAAATTACAGTTCCTTTAAGTTGGAGTTCCTGGCCTTGGTCTGGGCAGTCACGGAAAGGTTCAAGCATTACTTAGCAGCTTCAAAATTTACCATCTTTACGGACAATAATCTGCTAACACACTTGGATACTGCAAAGCTTGGTGCATTGGATCAGCGCTGGATGGCCCGGCTATCGAACTACGACTTTACCATCAAGTACCGAAAAGGCCGTGGAAATGCAAATGCTGATGCCCTCTCCAGAAACCCTCAAGTACATTTGCAAGGGCTTGAAGAAGAAACAGATGACTTGGAGGAAATAGAACTTCCAGCTTTCCATAAAAGTAGAAAATGGAAAATGACAGAAACCCATATCTACCAGAACCGTCAGGATGTTGCACTAAACCCGCTGCCTCATTATGGATGGAAAGAAAGCCAAGACAGCGATCCAGCAGTGAGCCTGGTGAAGAGGCTGGTAACCCAACCGGATTCCAAAATTGAGACGAATGCTCCCCCAGAGGCCCAATACCTGTGGAAAGAAAGAAGCAGGTTATTTATCTATAAAAACCAATTGTGCAGACGGTATATCAATCCAAGGACACATGAAATGGTATGGCAAGTTGTGGTTCCAAAGAGAGACGTCCAAATGGTATTGGAAGCGTACCATAATGGAGCAGGACACATTGGATGGAGAAAACTGGAAATACTGTTACGTGAGAGGTTTTATTGGATTGGCATGAGGTCTTCCATAGAAAAATGGTGTAAAAATTGTGGCCCATGCTCATTAAGAACAGGAGATCGTAACAACCAAAAAGCACCACTCCAGCCTATCATAACCAAACAGCCCTTGGAACTAGTAGCCCTGGATCATGTCAAACTCACACCCAGTAGATCAGGCTATACTTATGCTCTTTCCATGGTGGACCACTATTCCAGATTCCTAGTGGTAGCTCCTGTCAAGGATTGGACAGCTCAGACAGCAGCAAGAACCTTTCAAGCTTATTTCTGCAGGCCACATGGATATCCAGAACAGGTATTGACAGATCAGGGTCCTGCCTTTGAAGCAGAAATATTTCAAGGGTTCTGTAGCTTGTATGGATGCAAGAAAATTCGTATCACGCCTTACCATCCCCAAACTAACGGAATGTGCGAAAAAATGAATCACGTGGTAATAGAATTGCTGAAGACTCTGCCCTTGGAAGACAGAAACAGATGGCCAGAGAAATTACCAGATCTTATTAACATCTATAACAACATCCCAGTAAGCTCAACTAATTTTACCCCGGCATACTTGATGAGAGCGAGACCAGGAAAATTGCCAGTGGACTTTGAAATGGGCATTGTAGTTCCTGAGGAAGACCCCTCAAGTGCAGATTGGGATACTAGAAGAACAGAACAATACAAGAAAATACAGGAGTGTGTTGAGAAAAGTCTAGCAAAATCCAGATAAAGACAAGAAACCAATTTCAATAAAAATGCACAAGAGATCCCGTTAACCCCCGAGAATTGGTTTTGAAAAGGAAAAAGAGGCTTCATAAGCTAGATAATCAATGGGAAGAAGAACCATACACTGTATTACCATCCAATTTTGACAACCAGAAAACCTGTCTAATCAGCAAAGATAACGGAAAAACAACAGCAACAGTGTCCCGAGACCACTTAAAGAAGTGTCCTCAACCCATACAGCAAAAAGAATATATCCCTTGTCCCATACCAGAAGAAGAGACGCCAAGAACAATTAAGACAATCTTAGGAGAGTTACCCGCAGATTGGCCTCAAATAGAAGGAGCATACTTAATTCCCATGTTGACATTCCCACAACCAGTAGAAGGATCAAGAGCAGAAGAACCACCTGCTGCAGCCGAGCTAGGGAATCCTGCAATCGGTGTACCTGCCATTCCCACTAGGGAGGTGGGAAGACACTCCGGCATACCTGTGCTACGTAGACCAACACATGAGTCAGTAAGTAGTGTTCGCTCCACACCAGGCTTACGCACCAGTGGGATACCAGTTTTACGGAGGTCATCACGTATTAATTTTGGACACCCACCACTCAGATACAGGGAGTAAACCATAACAAAAGGGAAATGTAAATAGGTTCAAAAATGTAAATATGTAGTTAAAGTCAGTATATAGAAGGGTGACGAGTAGACCATAACAGGTTACACCAGGTACACAACATAAAAAAGGGGTGAGTAGAGTTGGCATAAGAAGCTGTCTAGGGAGAGCAAAATCTTGGCCAATAGGTGACCCCAGGGCAAAAGGGCCTGCAGTGCTTATGACCGGGAGAGGCCCCTGCAGTACCTAGGACCCTTGCGCTGAGGCACACGTAGTAAATGTTTTGTTGTGTATTGTGAATTATTAAGTCTATTTGAATCTTTAAGCCTAAAGAGACTTTACCTGTTTGGACATCTGAAACTTTTTGCAAATTTTTAAAAATGGACCGAAGCCACAGGACTGGTGGTGGCAAAAAGACTTTCCCTTTAACAGCCTGCAGCAGATTGACTAGCATTGTATGGACTGGTTATCCATCTTTCCCATTATCCATGGTTTTTGTAAATTTTATTTTTGAGACTCTGTTCAAATTACAAATATAAATGTTAATGTTATGTTATCTTTGTTAAAAAAAAATGTTTCAGTCCCGGAGGACTGAAGTTAACTAGGGGGGAATGTGGCACCCCTGCGGGGGATTACCACAGGATCCATAGGTGCAGGGAGAGATGTACACTTGGGCACACACAACACCTTCCACCCCAGGTCTGAGGGGAGGAGTCAGTTTCCAGGGAGACAGCAAAGCGGCAGTTAGTCTAGAGACGGGTGAAGGAGGAGAGAGATAGAGAGAGCTGTTGGCTGAGGACCAGTTAAGCCCTGAACTAGGAAACAGGTCTGTGTTGTGAAGTGCCCTAGAGAGAGGGACGGAGGCTAAAAGGAGAGAGAAGGAGATAAAACTATTATCCCTTTAGCTCACCCGGACACCGGAGTCCGAGATTGCTATTAATTCAGGAATAGCATAGAAAACCCGGACAGATCAGGAGGATCTACTCCCCCTGAAGAAGAAGGGGAGACAGTTGCCAAACTTGACCAAGTATAGGACCAGGGGCCAAGAAAGAGAATTGGTAGCCCCAAGGAAAGGTCCTCATTTCAGTTGTGGAGAAGGACCCCAAAGAAAGTGAAGGTGGCAGGTTCAGCTTAAGGCAGGACTGATCCCAAACAATGCACACATTGTTAGAGGAGGCCTCACAAATCTCCAGAGTGAATATCTCTACCTGCACCAAAAACCTGGTTACCCTCCTGAACTGTACCTGTTACCGGACATCAGTAAAAGAAAGGTACTGAAACAAAGACTTAATGTGTGTGTGTGCCTACTTTGACATTACTGCCTATAGCGTTCATACAAGCCGTATGCCGACCACCTCAGCAACCATACACAGCGCTGGTAACCGACTTTACCAGTTACCACAGGAGGCGTCAGGACACAATTCTCCCCATCATCCTGACCCCCATCCCTTTACTGACGGTCCAGGGCACGGAACCGGGAATCGACCAACCGTGATCCCCACAGAAGTAACCCATCCCGGTATCCGATTACCCCTACCCCTGTCGACAGACTCACTATCAACAGCAGATTATCAGTATGTGAGTAGAAAACCTGCTGCCAGGTAGTCCTCCATATTTATGAGTTTGGTATAATCACCCCCACAACTGATTGGCTGCTTTCTGTGTGCACTGTACATGGACAGAGAGCTGCCAATCAGTGGTGTGGGTAGGGTTATACAGAGTTCAGCATTCAGAGAACTGGTCGATCTGCCACAGAGAAAACAGAGATTTTATGAAAATTACAGCAATCAGCTCAGTAAGTGTAATATTACCAGAATTAGGGTCTCTACCCCTACATTATGCTGGTCTCAGATGGGATAGCAAAAACATGGTAGCAGATTTCCTTTGAAGGGAATCTGTCATTAGATTTTTACTAACCAATCTGAGAACAGCATGATGTAGTGGCAGAGACTCTGACTTCCGCATTCTATCATTGGGCTACTTGCTATCATTTTAATAAAATCACAGTTTTATCTGCTGTAGATCTACCACTTCTCTGAATGCTCGGTATAATTCCACCGACACCATTGATTGACAGCTTTTGGTTTACACTGTGCATAGGCAGAAAGCTTCCATTCAGTGGTTAAGGCAGGGTTATACAGAGCTCATAAATATGGAGGTGGTTTACATGTCAGCAAGTTTACTAAGTCCTATACTAATAATCTGCTGATAAAACAGCGATTTCATCATAACTACACTAAGCAGCCCAGTAAGTTACACATCACTGAAATATCTCTAGATTATGGTACTGTCAGATTAGGTAGTAAAAATCTGGTGACAAACTCCCTTTAAAAATTTAAATATTTAACTACATTTTCTATCCTGGCCATTGCCTCTCTGTACCGATGCAGAGCCATGTTGGTAAGCACATACTGGTGAGTAGTTTCGCACTTTTCCACTCCATTTTGAATTACCTCCTGTACTGACATTCATTAAAAACCAGTATATTTAAAGTAGAATATACCAGAAATCTATTACCATGTTATGTATTTTGCTAAAGTTGTGGTCATAACTGTCATCATGTATGATACTTAAATGGTGGCTTTTATCTGAATTCTAATGGAAAAAAATACATATAAAATCTAAATGCAGGCAAAATCAGACAGCCAAGGAAAAAGAACATGTGGGTGCATGACAGGTCTGTGACCAAATTCCATTCTATTGACATAATTGTCTACTTTACTTGTATTTTTAGCAAAGTTTTAATGTGGAAAGTAATGGAATTTTAAGTACAAAGCGGGCATCAGTTATAAATGTTCATTTGTATGTACTGTAATGGTTTATAGCCTCCTATTACAAATGTAACTATCTATAACTTTCCCTAAATTTAATTAAATACACACATTTCGTACTATACAAAGTTTATACATTATCATGAAGCTAGGACTTCACATGACAGTCACTCGGTGGCCTCATATAGACACATGTAGCATAAACATCTCCAGACAGAGTATCAGAAGATTATGTTTTATTTTTTTTTCAAACCAAGTCATCCTTGAATAAATCTTCATGGGCAATGAAACTGACATTTATTTTGTGCTAATACAGGAAGAAAACACCAATCTAAGTTATACATTTTGCAGCCATTATAGATGAATGGATCTGCCAAGATTTATATTTGGCAAATCATGCAGATTTTACAGGGAAATATGTTTTGCAGCGAAGTCTTTCTCCGTAACTCGAATGTTCCCCAGACACTAGTTCATAATAAACGAGGGATGTTAAACAAAAACTAATAATACTGACCTCATTGCTCACCTGTTCCACCATGCCCGCAGACTATCATCCTGTTCTCTGCATCTCTTGTTTTCCACTTGTCCCATTGTTAGGATCCTCATTGACTTCTTCACTCCAGGCCTGGACTTCCACTTGACCAATCCTCAGATGTCACTGTGCACTGTGTTATATTTCACATGTCGTAACGTCATCACAACAGAGGCCTAGTTGAGCCGGAAGTTCTGGCCTTAAGTAAAGAGGCCGATAAAGATATGTGCCGTGGCAAAAGGGTAAAAGAAGAGGCGTGGATGCCCAAACAATGGAAGGACAGCAGGACAGATGAGTTGTGAGGTGACTATTTTTTTTTCAACCAGTTGCCTAGCCCTCTAGTTTTGAAAAATGCCGGCTTCAGCTGGTCTCCATTTTGCTGCATTTTCAAAAGCAAATTACAAAAAAATCCTTATTTTGGAAAATGTGAAATTTTGTAATATTTTAGGAAGATTCAATTACATTCAAATAAATGTGTTTATCTCTAGTAACCATGCTTCTTTTTCCAGCAAAGTTAGTCAATACATTTGCATGCATATAAAAATTATTATGAATACATGCTCCTTAAACCGACCCCAGGTCTTTATCCTGGTAATTATACTGCTTCCAACAAGCTCCTTTAGTTTTCTGCTTAACTTCCATAAAATCATGTATTTCATTAGGGCAGGGATATGCAAACCAGTGGGCAACTAGTTGAGGGGGCATTTTCTTCTGCTATGACTATTCATCACTGCCTCTCTGGGCATATGCACACCCAGCTTCAGTGCACATTGTCAGAAAGGCAGAGATTTGCAAAGAGCCGGCGGTGACGCGACTCTTGCAAATCATTTAGCTTCATGCCCACAGGGGCATGATAACATCATTGGTGAGACGAATAGTCCTGGCAGGAGAGAACACCCCCTTGACTAATGGCCTGCTGATTTGCACATGTCTGGCCAGATAAATAAACTATTTTATGGAAATTAATTAAACATAAAACAAAAGAAAGGGACATAATGGAAGCAGTATAAAGTAATGGGTCTGTTTTGTGGGACATGGGAAAGCTGTTAGGTTCCCTTTAAACTGGTGTTAGATTTTCACTGGAGCTCAGTAATCGTATTTGTATGGGCAGAACTAGAAAACTATTAATTGTAAGGAATGATATGAGTCTAAATCTTTTTCACAGATTTTATTTAGTCTTTCTTGTTTTATTTCACCAAATAAAGGAATGTATAATAAAACATTGTATATCAGCTCAGGGGTAGACAATAATATCATTAAACTTTTTTCTTATCATATAATTCAGTCTGTTCTATTTTCTGCTGCAAAATGCTTCAGTTTATTTGAACATGCCATGACATGAATTGTAATCATTATCAATTACCTAGACGGTGTCAGACTACTGTTGAGCTTTGTACTCGTGAAGAAACCACTTTCAGATACAAAGTGACACCTTTAGACAAATAAGTATAAATGGCAACCTGGGCTGTGCTGGTAAGAGCGTACAATGAGAACATCCACTCCATGATTAATGTGCTATACATGCTATACGTAACTCTTAAACTGACGCCGCAGTACTAAAATCGATACTCATTCAACATTGCTATTTGATATCTGTGCCCAATCACAAGATAAAAATATGTTATAGGACATGCACCTTTGTTCTCTTTGTCATTTTTGGCGTGACTATTCTGCAGGGGATATAGTGCATTTACTGGGAAACATAAAATACATGTTTTATATGTGCATGGAAATCCTATGACTTTTATTAGATAAGACCGACAATGTTTCATGTAGCATCATTCCAGCACATAAAGACCTTTCATCACAAACAAAAATATATTGTCTTGTTGAACTATTTTCACTGGGTAAGTCTCTCTCTCTTCTGTAGAGTATAAGCTCTTATAGTCAGCGAGGTCCTCTCTCTTTATTTCCTGTAGAGTGTAAGCTCTTATGGTCAACAGGATTCTATCTCTTGCAATGAGTAAGCTCTTATGGTCAGCAGGATTCTATCTCCTGCAGCGTGTAAGCTCTTATGGTCAGCAGGATTCTATCTCCTGCAACATGTAAGCTCGCATGGTCAGCGGAGTCCTCTCTTTCTCTCTCTCTCTCTCACCTGTAAAGTCAATGTATGGTCAATGGAGTCCTCTCTCTCTATTTTCCCCACGTGTATTACAAGCTTTGCATATTGAGTTTTGCGCTAATTTATTCGACTTGAATCAAATTCTTGGGGAAAATTTAGCAAAGTCAGCAAATTCGAATTACACAAGTTCCATTCATCTCTAGTCAATCACATTAACTGTTACACAGCAGTGTTTGAGGTCACGTGATCAGTCAATAATCTGTTCTCAGGAAACCTCTAAATTGTATAATCTAAAATGTGTGACCCTCAAACCCTTAAAGACCGAGCCATTTTCCGTTTTGCGCTTTAATTTTTTGCTCCCCTTATTCCCAGAGCCATAACTTTTTTATTTTTTGGTCAATATGGCCGTGTGAGGGCTTATTTTTTGTGGGATAAGTTGTACTTTTGAACAACTTTACTGGTTTTACCATATTGTGTACTAGAAAACAGGTAAAAATTCCAAGTACGGCGAAATTGTTGTTGTTGTTTTTTTACAATGTTCACGGAATGCTAAAACTGACCTGCGATTATTATTCTCCAGGTTATTACGAGATCGCAGATACCAAACATGTACAGGTTATTTTTTATTTAGTTGGTGAAAAAAAAATCCAAAGTTTGCTAAAAACAATAAAATAAATGGTGCCATTTTCCAAGACCCGAAGCGTCTCCATTTTTCGGGATCTGGGGCTGGGTGGGGACTTATTTTTAGAGCACCAAGCTGATGTTTTTATTGATACTATTTTGGTGAAAATTTAATGTTTTGATCGCCCGTTACTGCATTTTATTGCAATGTTGCGGCAACCAAAAAATTGTAATTGTGGCTTTTTTAATTTTTTTCTCGTTACGCCATTTACCAATCAGATTAATTCTTTTCTTACATTGATAGATCGGGGGATTCTGAATGTAGCATTACCAAATATGTGTATGTGTAAGTTTATTTTTATTGCTTTATTTTGAATGAGGCGAAAGGGTGGTGATTTAAACTTTTATATATATTTTCTTTTTACATTTTTAAAAACATTTTTTTACACTTCTTCCATGCTTCAATAGTCTCCATAGGAGACTAGAAGCTGCAGTTATCTGATCCCCTCTACTACACACAGGCGATGATGAGATTGCTTGTGTGTAGCAGAAATGCTCACTTGCTATGAGCGCTGACCGCTGGTTGGTGCTCATAGCAATCTGGCAATAACAATCACAGGGGTCTCCTGCAGACCCCGGGTTGTTATGCCAACCCATCGGCAACCCACGATGATGTGACGGGGTCGCCAATGGACGGGGCCAATGACGCGCTTCCCGGAAGTGCATGTTAAATGCCACTGTCACTATATAGCAGAGATATATACTGTGTTCCAAATTATTATGCAAATAATATTTTCTCAGATTTTCCCAAATTACCTATATGAATTGCAGTCATTGTAATTTTCCAGTCAAATAACTATTAGAGTACAATTGAAAGGCTTTTGTACACACTGCCTATGATAACAGTATATTTTTAAAAAAATAAAAAACTCAAACTGCACTCAAAATGCATGTTCCAAATTATTATGCACAGCAGTTTTCAACCTTTTCATTTTAATAAAGAACACAGAAATGGTCATTTTTGAAATTATAAGCATTAGCAGGTTATTACAAACTGAAATCAAACAGTTTTCAACTCAAAACTTTATTCTAGGTGATGTTACATTTGCACACAGGACCGCTTGTTCAAAAGGAGCTTCTGAACTATCTCATCCATTGAATTTGTCAGGATTTGGATGGTTTCTGCTTTAATTGTTTTGCATGAGGACAGAATACCCTCCCAGAGCTGTTGCTTAGATGTGAACTGCCTCCCGCCATCATAGACACTCCTTTTGATGATGCTCCAGAGGTTCTCAATGGGGTTGAGGTCACGGGAGCATGGTGGCCACACCTTAAGTTTGTCCCCTTTTATGCCCATAGCAGCCAGAGATGCAGATGTGTTATGTGCAGCATGAGACGGGGCATTATCATGCATGAAAATGATCTTGCTGCGGAATGCACGGTTCTTCTTCTTGAACCATGGAAGGAAGTGCTGTTTGAGAAACTCAACATACATTATGGAGTTCATCTTTACCCCTTCAGGGATTCTAAAAGGGCCGACAATCTCTCTCCCCATGATTCCAGCCCAAAACATTACTCCACCTCCTCCTTGTTAGCGCCGTAGCCGTGTTTGCATGGGGTGTCCATCAACCAGCCATCCTCCACTCCATCCATCTGGACCATCGAGATTATTTCATGCATGATAATGCCCCGTCTCATGCTGCACATAACACATCTGCATCTCTGGCTGCTATGGGCATAAAAGGGGACAAACTTATGGCGTCGCAACCATGCTCCCCTGACCTCAACCCCATTGAGAACCTCTGGAGCATCATCAAAAGGAGTGTCTATGATGGCGGGAGGCAGTTCACATCTAAGCAACAGCTCTGGGAGGGTATTCTGTCCTCATGCAAAACAATTAAAGCAGAAACCATCCAAAACCTGACAAATTCAATGGACGAGAGAGTTCAGAAGCTCCTTTCAAACAAAGGGTCCTATGTGCAAATGTAGCATCACCTAGAATAAAGTTTTGAGTTGAAAACTGTTTGATTTCAGTTTGTAATAACCTGCTAATGCTTATAATTTCAAAAATGACCATTTCTTTGTACTTTATTAAAATGAAAAGGTTGAAAACTCTGCTGTGCATAATAATTTGGAACATGCATTTTGAGTGCAGTTTGAGTTTTTTATTTTTTAAAAAATATACTGTTATCATAGGCAGTTTGTACAAAAACCTTTCAATTGTACTCTAATAGTTATTTGACTGGAAAATTACAATGACTGCAATTCATATAGGTAATTTTGAAAATCTGATCAAATATTATTTGCATAATATTTGGAACACAGTGTATACATTTGGTTCTTCTGGAATCTGGTATGTGAAATCTCTTCTCGTATTCCAACTGCATGTTTCTTCACAGTCTTCTCTGGGGGCATGCGCTTTCACCCCTATCCCCTAAATTTTGCCAATCACTGCCTGACAGTGTCAGAGAATAATAGAGGTGTGATTGGCAATATCTATGAAGGCGTGAAGACTTAAAAAAAACACAATTGGACTGCAAGTAGAGATTTCAGATAATGAGCTCCAGAATAAACAAATATGAATATGTCTAGACTGAAATATCGCAGTATAAAAATGGAAAAAAGGAGTCTGATTGGGGGAGCTCAGGGATTTTTACAAGAAATTATCTTAAAGTGACTTGTCCTCTTTTATGAATGTTGATATGGAACAACCGTTTAAATTAAGGTAGGTCATAGCATGCATTGCAAACTAGAATCTTTTCATAATACAGAATAAATTTATTATAATATTATTAAATGATTTATGCATAAATAAATGGAAAAACAGTATTTCTGTTGTCAAATACACCTTAAGTTAGATCACGTATCTGATATCAGAAGTTGAATTTGTAATTTCTTGATGCTGATATTAAACATACAAAATGTCCCTCACAAAAGTACATCTTGCTTCTGACATCAAACATTACTTTATAGTTGATATCAGCTGAAATTTTTATCTCAAGCAGTTTTCATCTTTATTCACATATAATACTTTAGTGCCTGTTGTATAACCTGTGTGATTCAAGAGAGAATGGTCTAAATCTCAAAAGGAATAGAAAAACTGAAGAAAGTTATATGCACTTTTATATAACTAATATTTAGGAAAGCCTATGTAACATTGTTTTTCAATAGATAATATTTTGCCATGTTTACTTAATTTGTCATTAATGTTATTCATGGGAAACATATTATAACAGCCAAAAATATCAATTTTAAAGCCAAAGAATGGGCTATATTTTAGACATTATAAATGGTGGGTATGCTAGAATGCCAAATAGTCACTATCTGATGTTAGATAATTGTTTTTTTTTTTACTCAAAATGAAAAATCAAAACAAAATAGTTGTAAAAACTGAAAAATGATAAAAAGTTGAAATTATTTCTAAATATAAAATAACACTGGAGAAGATTTATCAAAACTGGTACAATGTTAATGCCCATCACAATGAAATTCATTAAATACTTTCATTTTAAGGCCATTTCTTTAAATTAAAGATGCCCTTTGTGGCCTTTTTCTTTCTGCTTCTCTTAGTTTAGTTTTTACACTTGTTTTTTAAATCTTCCTAAATATGTATATTAGATCATTTAAATTTTCAATCACTAGCATCTTTTTGCAGTCTATTTCTTTTGTTAATTCTACTTTCCTTTAATTTTTATCTTTGTCAGACTTTTTGTGTTTAAAATATATTAGTATTGATTTAAAATATATTATTTATTATGTATGCATATGAAATAACACAATATAAATTCCATCTAGCAGCAGAGATGTACCAATACAGAGACTGTAGTATTTTATTTTTATTTTTCATGTAAACTCATAAATAGTGCAACATGATTGAATAATCAAAAATTAATTTTGAGGATTATTTACCACATGGCTTTTTATTAAATTTGAGTCTTATGCATATGTGTGCATGCAAGTAAATGCAAGGGGTCTGTACAATGGCTAACTGAATCCTCATGGTTCTGTATTACAGAGATGTGGACACTTTGTGTACCTTCATAGGGGCTTTTACCTCTGCCATCAAGCCCCTTCCTTACTTCATCTGCCTTTCATTTTTTGCCTCTGATTTAACCTCATTTTGTCACATATTTGATTGCATCTAGTTGAGCACTCTTGGAATTGCTAGCTTCCTTGATATTTTTTCATGTTCACAGGCAATTTACTTCATCACTGGGATTTCCAGAAGCATCTTGCGCATTTAGATAATAATCATGTAATTGTGTTTCACTGAGACAAGTTGTACTGGATGATTCATCTGACATTACTGACCATATGTTATACAATCCATGAAGTAGTTACTGAAAGTAAGTCCTTGTATATATCTAGAATTTTCGGTATTGCTTTATAGTTGCTCCTTCTCGTTGACTTGTTCTTGGTTAACTTTTCATGACAAGTTTTATTTAAGTTTATTTACGTTTAAGTTTATTACATCAAGTGCCAAAAATGTTAGCATTCAGTGAAGATAAAATGGACAATAAATCTAATATACATTGTAGATTGGTTAAAGGGGTTGTCCACTTATAGGGACATTTTTTTCCTTTTACATAAATACATGAATTTGAGGATAAAAATATTTTATATTTTGTTTAATTGCAAATTTTGTAGTTTGTTTTTGCAGGATCTTTGTTTTTTGCACATTCAACTTTGATTTGGTTCATGGTCATAAATCAATTCAAAGGAGCAAACAAAAAAAGAAAGATAAAAAAAGTTCCAAACTCCTCCATTGAATAATAAGACCTAGTTCACTTAAGGATTCTCACTTTACTAATAAATTATTAGTACTTTTTTTTTGCAAAATACATGCATTTAAGTAAAAAAATAAAATTGTACCCAAAGGTTAACAACACCCTTAAGTACATTTTTAAAAAGTTTCACTAATGAAGAAACATCAGTGGCTGTCCTAGCTTCATTCAGCAAAAGCCCACAGCGTAGCACTCGCCGCATGTCACTGGAGAATGGCATCAGTTGAACGTCCCTTCGGCAGATATTAGCTACTTACAAATGGGACCCTTACAAAGCCCAGCTGCTGCAGCATCTCAACGAGGATGACCCAGATCGGCGCACTGAATTTGCAGAATGGGCAAAACAAAAATTGGAACAGGACCCTCAGTATACACAGAACATTATGTTCAGTGATGAGGCAATTTTTTTGGGGAATGGTGAAGTTAACAAACAAAACCACCGCTATTGGTCTGACACTAACCCACAGTGGATAGATCCCTCCAAGACTGTTGGAACACAAAAATTGATGCTATGGTGTGGTATATGGGGTACAAAGATAGTGGGGCCATTCTTCATCAATGGAAACCTCAATGCCACTGGATATCTGAAATTGCTACATGATGATGTGTTGCCCTCTTTATGCACTGAAGATGGCACGTTCCCTGAGTTTTTCCAACAAGATGGTGCACCACCACATTATGGGTGTCAGGTTCGAGCATTCCTACATGAACAGTTTCCTGGAAAGTGGGTTGTCATCGTGGGCCAGTTGAATGGCCACCAAGGTCTCCAAATCTGACCCCCTTAGACTTTTATCTTTGGGGTCATCTGAAGGCAATTGTCTATGTTGTGAAGATACGAGATGTGCAGCATCTGAAACAACGCATACTGGAAGCCTGTGCTAGCATTTCTTCTGCGGTGTTGCTATCACTGTGTCAAGAGTGGGAGAAGAGGGTTGCATTGACAATTCAACACAATGAGCAGCACTTTGAGCACATTTTATAAGTGGTCATAAACTTGTAAAAAACTCATGAAGAAATAAAGTTACGTTAAAACCAAGCAAACCATTGTTTTTCTTATGAAATGCTCAACAAGTTTGACGTGTCACATGACCCTCTTCCCATTGAAAAAAATAAAGTTGGATCCAAAATGGCCAACTTCAAAATGGCCGTCATGGTCACCACTTATCTGGAAAAGTTTTCACCCTCCCATATACTAATGTGCCACAAACAGGAAGTTGATATGACCAACCATTCCCATTTTATTTAGGTGCATCCATATAAATGGCCCACCCTGTATTTGCAAAAATATCCCTTTAACTACTTCAGGACTGCCCATAGACTTTAAAGTCTGGGCAGTCCACTTTTACTCAAGCACTGATATTGAAAAATGCCAGTATTCTAATCAACTTTTACAAGATCATGAAGCTGATCTGAGGGGGAGGGAAGTTACTGTAATACACATCAATACTTCCCAGAGAGAAGATAAGCACATGACTAATAACTTGTTGCATTTCAACAGCTTCTACCCAACACATCTGCACCAGGGAATCCCGAAAGGGCAATTCCTCTGACTGAAAAGAAATTGTACCACAATGGATGAATTCCAACGGCAGTTAGGTGGTTTGACCCAACGCTTTATCAAGAGAGGCCATCCGCGAGGCATAATCTCCAGCGCTTATCAAGGCGCAAAAGGTAGGAACCGGGACGACCTACTACAGACTAAATCACAAAGAACTACTAGACCATTGAGTTTAATCACCACGTTTAATAATTAGCGGCAGGACATCCGAGATATTTTGACAAAAAATTGGGGAATGCTTTTAAGCGAACTTAAATTAGTTAAGCATATAGCATCAGCTCCGAGTATGGTGGCACATAGAGCAAAAATCTTAAAGATAACCTAGGCTGGAGCCACTATACGCACCCCAAAACTAGAACTACTGGGGGTGGTAAACTGTGTGGAACTTATCCTTGTGGTGGCTGCAATATCTGCCAGTATGTGGTAGCTAGGAAAGAGATATCGCTACCTATGGATCCATGTCAAATCCGTTCTAGGTCCTATTTTAATTGCAGGACACTTAACATAGTGTATGCCATCATTTGGGAATGCCCAAAGATTTATACTGGACAGACAACACAAGAATTGAGGAAGAGGGTTCAGCAGCATCTTTCAAATATATCAACTGCAAAGTGTGACCGCAATAAGAACAAGGCAATTACAACAGTGGCTGCGCATTTTCTGGATTTCCATGGTGGAGAGCATTGGGTCTACAGGTAATGGGATAAGAAGAAGTGCGGACGAATATCAGGGGAGGCAATATAGCAAATGCTCTCCTAAGATGCGAGTCCAAGTGGATATATAATCTACATAGCCTAGCTCCCCATGGACTTAATGGAGAATTGCAATTTACGGGTTTTTACAAACAGTTATGAAATTATTACCTGCAGCGCATTGACATCTTTTTCACTATAGGGAACGGTCAATACGGAGCTTTCTCCACTGGATGCCTGGATAACTGCCATGACAGGCCCCATTCCAGGTGGACCTATGGACACGACTTGCACCAATTATGAGAACACGGCCATTCTGCGATATCAGAAGTAACATAAACTTGAGCAGACCATTGTGTAAAATGTGAATAATTGGAAGGCTGCAATCAATCGAAAAGTATGATCCATGAACTATTGGAAGAACTAAGCTGACTGCTCCAATGTATCTCACCACATGGGACATGGGATCAAGGATTATATGTAACAAAAAATTATTTTCCTTCTAGAAAATGAAGGAAGCCATTTTTGTTTGGCTATAGGACTTAAGAACTTACCTTTGAAAATCTGTCCTAACTGTGGGGATATAACAAGATGGAGAAATACATATGGTGATTCCAGAGGCTAAGAGGCTGGATGAGTGATGATCAAAAGTCTGGGGATTCGCTCAACACATTATCCCTAGAGGGGAATTGATTAATACCATTACCTCTCTCCTAACGGACAGATCAATATTAAGCCACTCTACTTATGATTTCATATGTGATCACTAACTTAAATTGGGGGAAGTCAATCATGTACATTGATATGTTTCAGTTCAGACCTTCAGGTTTTCTCTTTGCAGTCAGTATGCTTTAGTGCATATAAGGGTGTGGCCGCCCTTTGTCTGGGCTGAGACGCTAATTCTGCCTTGGTTTTATGCTTACACTAGGGATCCAGTCTCTCTGCCCTTGTCCATATGTATGTCACTTGACAAATGGTAAGGTTTTCAATATTAGAGTTAGGACTGTCCCATAAGGGTTGCCGTGAAGTGGCGGGATGGCTTTCACATTATTTTGATCAAAATTATGTTAACTAAATACCCTTTATTATTTATTATTATTTTTGCACTGTGCGATTTATACATTTACTTTCAGTTATTTGGGTATTTTTCTTGTCTTTGGTTTCTCTCTGTTTAATGGCCTTGTGTGTACATGCATTTACATTTTGCATGCACATCAACTTACTTTTCAGTTCAGACCTTCAGGTTTTTTGTATGTATAACAATATAGAATTATTATTAATCAAAATAAAATGTCTCTAATGGTCAATGTCTTGTTGCTACCCAAACAGGAGTGATGTGTACCCGAAGCAATATGCCTACAATGTAATCTAGAGGGGGGCAATACGGAAACACAGTCCTATTTGGTGGTCTTAGACAAATAACAACATGGGCTCCTGGGATGGGCACTAATTCACCCTTTTGTCCGAATCTCATGCAAGTCCAGTTGGGACTGAAAAAAAGGTGAATAATGAATAGGAAAATAATAAAATAGGAATTATTCTTAGAAAGAAATAAGAAATGGTTTGATTCCTGGTCATATACTTCAGGAATGGTCAATGGTGGATCACAGGATAGACAAGCATTTAAGACTTGGTATTAGTAACTCAAATTGATAACCGGCCGACAGAACTCATGTAGTTTTTAGCTCTGTCACAAGATATAACAGGGTCACCCACTTTCCCCAAAATGTCTATATCTGATGTAATAAATATATTTTTTATAACTAGATTTTTCAAAAGAACAGTTGTAAGTAATGAGAAAGAGACAGGTAAATGTACGGTTTATTAGTATATTATCCCTTTTGATATATAGCATTGGGGGTGTTGATTGGGTTTGAACCCTGGGATGAATGTTTGCTCCCAAAGGGTATTGGAGATGCGCGCTACGCATGCAGCTATGGCTCTGGGCCATTTGCGGTGCAAGATGAGAGATGCAATATGGTGGTTTCCATGGAGAGAGGAATCACTTAGCACCCCACTGCGAATGTGCCGGCATAGTAGTTCCGGACAGAATACCGTGCACTCACAAGTGCAGCTTCCGGATACCGCTGATAGTTGGGGAGTGATGAGAGCACTTCCGATGCAAAGCTGCATTTCTCTTTATGTGAGCACAGCGTCCATGATCGGACTCAGCTGTTTCCAGGGTAATTATTTCTAACTTTGTATATATATATATATATATATATATATATATATATATATATATATATACTGTATATATATATATATATATATATATATATACTGTATATATATATATATATATATATATATATCACAGATTGCTACAAGTAAATCCAAAGCCCCTGATGAAGCCACTACGGGTGGCGACACGGGTCGGGCCAAAATAGCCCACCCACTGGACTCCTCTTGGCAGCAAATATGGGTTATTTAACCAAACATTCTTTTACTATTTCCCTGTCTTCTTACTATCCTACATTTATTTATTAAGCAGATGTTGATTGATAGGATGACAAAGGGCTAACCCTAATGCAGCAAGCCAAGGATTTCCTCCCTCCTTCTAATATTTATGCATAGGTTTTAGCACAAACACATGGGAAGATCTGCAGCAGCAGGCTGAGGGTATGTGCTATATATGCTAAAAAAAATTTGATGTGCCTAATAGGTCTCAGGTCTTTATATAGATAGGTGGTTTAACAATCTATGTATTGTATTGGGAGTTTCTCTGCTTTCTTTACAGGTTTATACATACTGAATATATACAATTTTACAGGTTTATACATACTGAATATATACAATTTTTGAGCTTTGGAGTAATCAAAGGGCTTAGTTATGTATTGTTAATTATTGTACAACAGTGATGATTAGGTGTGCATGACCTGATTGTAGTGACTATAATAACTATAATTGACCATCAGAGACATCTTTTAGATATTAATTATCTTGTTGCTTATGCAATGGGAGGATATGTACAGTGGATGGGTCTTTACTCAGTGGGACGCATGCCACTGAGCTTTTTACTTGTGTTTTAGTTTTTTTGGGTTTCTAGTTCAATTGTGGATATGAAATAAAATGTACTTATTTATATTGACTTTAAAGTATTTCGGGTGATCACTGCAAATATAGTGTACCTCTTTCTCTTTGCTTGATATACAGTGTTTTTGGGCACACTGCATGTAGATCCCCAGTATTTGGGTGGTGTCCTCCATGTGTGTTGATTTCATGGTTTATTACCAGGCATGTATTTGCCCCCAGGCACCGGAGACCTGAAGCTTAGGGCGGCAGGTTGCGGGAATGGCGCCAGGATCAAGATTAAGCATTTTTATCAATATTTTTAATTTCCCCTCTGCTCTATCAGACTCTATAAGAAAACCAGCATCTTTGCGTTGGAGGGGGTGGAGTCCCTGCATTAATTTGTATTTTCCTCTTTAAAACATAAATGAAAATAAACCTCTGAGAGCACTTTGCACTTCCGGGGTCAAAGAAGCTCCAATCAGCTCCCTGAACTGAGGTGTCATGTTGTGCTCACGCAATTGATGTCACGGCAGTGTAATGAGTTCACCTCATCACACTTCAGACGTCACTGCAGGGTGCTGCAGAGGAGGAGAAGCCAGAGTCAGGAGCCAGCAAGCGCTCATAAAGCCAAAGATACAAGGGGGCAGCATGAGGTGAACTCAGTATGGAGAAGGGGCAGTGGGCTCAGTATGATTAAGAAAGCATGGGTTAGGCTCAGTATGGTTAATAGGCAGCATGGGGGCTCAGCATGGAGAAAGGCAATGTGGCAGACCCAGTATACAGAAGGGGCAGTGTGGTGGGCACCAAATGGGAAAGAAGCAAAATGGAGTGGGCTCAGTAATGTAAAAGGGAAGCATGGAAAGCTCAGTATGGGTAGATCAGAATGGAGAAGGTTGCAGCATGGAATGCTCAGTATAGAGAGAGTGCAGTGTGGAGTTTTTAGCACAGAGAAGGGGCAACATAAGGTTTTCAGTATAGAGAAGGGGGCAGTGTAGGGTTTTCAGTATAGAGAAGAGTGCAGCATGGGGTTCTCAGTATGGAGACGGAAGCCTGGAGGGCTCAGTATTGAGAAGGCAGCATTGGAGGGGCTCAGTATAGAGAAGGAGCAGAATATAGTGAGCTCAGTACGGAGAAGGAGCAGCATGTGGTGGGCTCAGTATGGAGAAGGAGTTGCATAGGTGTTCCCTGTATGGAGATAGAATAGCATGGGGGGTTCAGTATGGAGAAAGGGTAACGTGGTCTCAGTATGGAGGGGGGTAATGTGAAAGAGACAGTGTGAAGAGGGGGCAGCATGGGATGGGGACAGTGTGGAGATTATAGTTCATAACTAAAAATGGTGTGGTGGACAGTGTTGTCACCATAGTATATAAGGGGGTATGGTGTGGTTGGAAAATTTGATAGGATAGGATAGTGTGGAAACTATGTACCATAAGAGGGACAATTTGGGGTCAGCTTTTGTGCAGGGAGCATAGTGAGGGGCAATTATCTATTCAGGGGCACAGTGTAGGGCTTATTTAGGCACAGCATGGGTGGTTATTTTCATTCTTGTGGCTTTACAATGACACTGTTATTTTTCAACTGACAATGTCAGGATGTGATGCAGAAGACCACAGAATGGGGAAGTCTGCAGAGCTGAGCAATGGCTATGAAAAGTCATCATGGCACCGGCACCTGAAAGGTACCTAGAAATAAAGGTGCTTTCACGTTAGCTAAACGCAAACTTTAAACGGAGTCCAATTTGCTATATCAATCAGATCGGCATTCATTTTATAGTCTGTTTAGACAGGCTGTGACAGCACTTTCACGTGCACAGTACGATCTTTAACATAATTATTTTGTGTGCATTAAAAAGCATTGTTCTTGACCGTACTTGTTCACAGGATAATGTGGATGTGGTGCTGAGAAGGATAATATTTAAAGGGTGTCTGTCCCCCACAAATGCCAATTAGACTGCACGACTGCACAAACATTTATCTAGGAAACATAGCCCTTATAAAAATTATACAAGACCCAAATAGTTTAACCTAATATTGAAAAATCTACTTTCATTTTTTATGTTCAATATTTATATTGGTGTGGCTTATGTTTTTGTGCACCGTTATGCCCTCCAATTTGCATATTAAAGCCTGTTCCCGGTTTTTTCAGTTGGCAGAAGTGAACGCTGCCTAACATCCGTGAGCTCCAAGTGTCAGCATGGCCCTGCACAAAATGTGGCTGTAGGTGTGTTTTCATGGCTGTTTCCTGCCTGTTTTTGGCCACTGCTTGAGTGGCTTCAATGAGGAGGAGGAGATGTGTTTGAGTGAGCAGGCAGCATGAACACATCACATTGCCTTTCCTTCCTGAAGTCGATCACTACATTTCCGGGTGTAACCAGCGGAGACCACAGACAGGCTGGATTCATGAGTTAGAATGCACCCACAGCCATGTTGTGCTCCCCACATAGCCCTCCAAGCAGTATTAGAAACCCCCTCACAACCCACCATACAGTATGATGGCCTCCCATATAGCCTTCTAAATAGTATAATGGCCCCCAACATAGCCCTCTAAATAGTATAATGGCCCACACGCAGCCATCCAAGCAGTATAAGGACCCCCCTCACAGCCCACCACACAGTATGATGGCCCCCCATGTAGCCCTCTAAATAGTATAGTGGCCCCCACCATAGCCCTCCAAATTGTATAATAGCCTCAAATAACCCTCCAAACAGTATAATGGCCCCCACATAGTCCTCCAAACCATATAAGGACCCCACACACAGCCCACCACATAGTTTGATTGCCCCCAATATAGCCCTCTACATAGTTTAATGGCCCCCAAGATAGCCCACCAAAAAGTATAATAGCCCCAACATTGCCCTCCAAACAGTATAATGGCCCCCACAATGTACTCATTCATTAAAAAATACTCATCATTCTCCTGCTGCTTCAGTCTCTGCAGCGTGTGATCTGATGCTCTACACAGCAGGTACAATGTATTGACGTTATTGCGTCCAGAGCGCAGATGCAAATAGAGAATGATGTAGGAGAGAGTTGATGGCTCCCAGTATCATCATTGCTTTCAACTATCTATAAACCTATAAAAAATTGAGTTCAGGAGAACTTAACTTAAGGCCTGTCAGGCACAGCTCACACATTTTTGTTTCCCCCTCCTCTCTAAGGCGGCATGGGATTCCACCCCTCCCAGTACCTTCCTATCTTTAGGTGCTGCTTGAAACCTCCCACTCAGTTTATACTTACCATGATTATATAAAGTGAAAAAATTGACCCTTACCAGAATGTGTCAGTAACACTATAATGGCGTCAGCCCCAATGCTTGTTTTGGCGCTGCCTTCTTTAGGGAGTGCTAATACTGTTATACTGTTTGGAGTGCATTGTGGGGGCTATTATACTATTTGGAGTTTTTGACTCATAGAATCATAGAATATTAGAGTTGGAAGGGACCTCCACAGTCATCGTGTCCAACCGCCTGCTCAATGCAGAATTCACTAAACCGTCTCTGTCAAATGTCTGTCCAACCAAGGCTGGACAGACATCTGTCTGAGATGGTTTAATGAAACCTGCATTGAGCAGGGGGTTGGACACGATCACCCCGGAGGTCCCTTCCAAATTTATCTTGTATGATTCTATGATTCAAACAGTATAATGATGCCCAACAAAGCTCTCCAAATAGTATAATAGCCTCCACATAGCACTCTAACAGTATAATCACCCCCTCAATGCACTCATTGATTTAAAAAAATAAATAACCTCTCCCCATTCCCCCACTGCTCCGGTAGCTACAGCTTGTGTTCTGAAGCTCTACATAACAAGCGCAATGTAACGATATGATCGCATCTGCTGCGATGAGATGTCAGAGCTCAAATGCACTGAGAGAATGATAGAGGACAACTCCCTGTTCAATTATTGCTTTCAAATGTATCTGCATTCACAAATCAAATATAGTTGAAAGAGGAAGAGGTGGGGAAAGAATTGAGTTGAAGCTTTTGTTGGTAACATTTTACATAACATTTTGGATCACATTTATCCTTCGCTGTACACTGAGCCCTTACATGGGGGTTTGCATTTAAATCTCCTAGTGACATGACTCAGATGAAACCTCCGAGGGATCCATTCACTATAATGAGGCAGCAAAGTTACTCTTCACTCCCTCTGGCCTCTGTTGAGCGGTGTCCTTATTATCCCAGAAGTGCACAAAACTGTGGCCGACGGCACTTTTATGCACTCCTAAAAATAAAGACTCTGACGGATCACAGGCCAGACGGTGCTCACGATGCCTCCATCTACCTCATTATATGAAATCTTCCTCTGGGGGTTCAGTCTGAATCATGTATTTCAGAGATTTACACAGAAACCCCGGTGTATGCGCTCAGCGTAGAGCACAGGATAAAAGTGAGCCGAGCCTTACTGCGATCTTTGGGAGTCAGAATGAAGAAAACAACAGCAGGTGAAGAGTTGGTTTTATTTTTTTTTTACGCCATTCCTTGTATGGTTTAAGTGATTAGATGACTTTATTCTTTGGGTGGTTACGATTATAGCAATACCAGATTCATATTGGGTTTTTTATTTGGCAGCTGTCACACAATAAAATACTTTTTTTTTGCAAAAACTAGTTTTTGCATCGCCATATTTTGAGAGCTATAATTTTTTCATATATCACCCGACAAAGTCATGTGAGGGCTTGTTTTTTGCAAGACGAGTTGACGTTTTTATTTTTATTTTTGGGCACATGACAGTTTTTGATCGCTTTCTATTCTGATTTTTGGTAGGAAGAATGAACAAAAACCAGCAATTCAGGAATTGTTTTTTTCTTTAATGTCGTTCTGCCTGTTGTAAAATTGATAAGGCAGCTTTATTCTTCGGGTCAGTAAGATTACAGCAATACCATATTTATATAATATTTTTATGTTTTGGTGCTTTTGCACAATAAAAACTATTTTATATACAAATAATTATTTTTGCATTGCTTTATCCTGAGAACTATGAGAACTATAACTTTGTTATTTTTCCACTAATGGACATGTGTGGTAGATTGTTTTTTTTTTGGGGACAAGACAACGTTTTCAGCAGTACCACTTTTATTTATATTTGTCACATTTTATTCCACTTTTTGTTCGGCGATATAATGATAAAGCATCGTTTTTTGCCTCGTTTTTTTTTTACGGTGTTCACTAAAGGGGTTAGTTAGTAGGACAGTTTTATAGGTTGGGTCGTTCCCAACATGGCGATACCAAATATGTGTACTTTTTTGTTTATTTTTTTTCATAAAAATATTTATTTATGGGTGCAGTATATTTTTATTTTTTATTATTATTTATTGATTTTTTTATATTGTTACAATTTTTTTTCACTTTTTTTTACTTTTTCTTACTTTTTTACTTTGCTCCACTATGGAACTTTCATTTTTGCAGGCTGATCATTTGTATAGTGTAGGAGTGCAGGATCATTCCTATGATTTATAAACTGTCAGCACTGCACTGACAAAATTGTTAGATCATGCACTAAGCATGATCTACCAAGTTTGCTAGCTCTAGTGACTCAGATGTCATCATGATGACATCAGGTCACCATAGCAACGATCGCCCCCCCCTGCAATGATGTCGTACGGGTGCAGATCCAAGTGCATAGGGGGGCTTCCTCCCTCTGCTTTCTCCGTAAATGCTGAGATCGATTTTGATCACAGAATTTAAGGGGTTAAAGTGCCGGGAGCGGTTTGGCACTGCTCCTGGCACTGAGTGCTGGGTGTCAGCTTTCAGAATCAGCTAACATCCAGCAGCGATTGGGTGCACAGACTCTGTAGAAAATAAATAAAGCGTAGAAAATAAAAAAAAAAACTAAAAAACAATGCAAAAGTAAATAAAAAAAAATAGAAAAGAAACATTGTCAATCTCAATAGCCGACTATAGCGCCACCCCATCGAAAAAGTATGCCCAAAATATTAAAAATAAATGTTATGAAACGGACAACTCAATTTTAATTTTTTTTATCAATACTTTGTGTTCGTAAATAAAAATTAAAAACCAAAAAAATGAAAAATAAACACATATTTCCTATTTTTCTTTACTCTTTCCCCCCTGATGTCAGAACAAAAAAGAATAAAAAAATGGCACAAAAATTAAGCCCAAGGTGTCCCAAAAAAGGCAAAAATTATTTGAGTTTCCGACAAAAAAAAAATTATAGACATATTTAAAGGGAATCTGTCACCACATTTGAGCTATCTAATCTATTAATATGGGCATACATGGACTGTTTAAAAATCTCCTCCCTGTATGCCTCATATCATATGCCTTGTTGTTAATAAGTCATCTTTTATCACTTTATATAAATAACCTCTTCCATGCTGTGGGGGGACACTGCCTGGAAGGTAACTCAGCCTCCAGAAATTATTTTACATGCAGGGGGAGTTACCAGTGTGATGTGTGATGACCGCTCTCTGCTCTCCGGATCTCACTGCAGAGCTGTGTGTGATTATACCTGAAACATCGGCAGGTTCCTCTCAGCTTCAGCTTCCATCTCACAGGCAGATAAGATTGCAATATTGTTGCAATACTGCAGAGCTCAGAGAGCTGCAAAAAATGTGTTTGCAAGAAGACAAATTTCACTTCTCTTGTTCTCTGCTACTGTTATTTTTTTGTCTCACACTGGCAACTCCCCTTTTATAAAAAAAATAAGTTCTGGAGGCATAGTTATCTTCCAGGCAACATCCTCCCCCTTAGCCTGGTAGAGGACATTTACATATAAGAACATTTTGATTTATCTGGGATAAGACATCAGATCGCAGATATCAAGGTATCATTTTATTCAGCTTCCTATGACGTGCATGCCCATAGACCGCTAAGCAGGGTTAATCCTATTGACAGATTCCCTTTAAAACACATGTACGAAAAAACCTGAAAATGTCCCTGGTAAGGTAGGGGGATAAGTGGCCCAGTCAAGACATGGTTAATGACTTGTTCAATTTCAATATAGCAGCTGTGACAAATGCAAGTTTCTGTTGCCTTATAAAATATCAACGATGTATACGATATAGTGTCTAAATTGATAATTACTAGATAATTAATAAAAAGAATAATATTAACTAGAAATTCATCCACTGGAATTGTTATTACAATTTTAGGAAGCAAATCACATGTATCTGATCATGAACTTGATTAGCAATTGAAGTAAGTTAATCACAGTATCAATTGATGAATGGTGAAGAGCACTGACAGGTCTACAGAGAACACTTGATTGTGCAGAATCATGAAGCTTCAACGTTGGAAGAAGCCAAAAATAGGTCAAAATCATAATTCATGTTGTCTTTTAAAAAAATCCCTTTGATTTCCCTCACACCATCTAGATAAAAGCGCTAACCCTTACTTACCCTCTGTTGGTGAATTTCCCAAGCAAGACAACTAATCTCACAGGAATTATCATAATCTTTAACTTTCAGAAATGCAAGACAGTACAGAAATGCCAAATAGGATACTGCTAAATATGGAGAAATGAACAAAGCTGTACAGTGTTAAAATCAAGCATTCTTCTTCTGTATGTATTTTTGCGCTTGTATAAAAGAAAGAATAAGCAAAGATTTTAGCATAAAATTATAGTCTACTAAACGTAATATTAGAAAAACTTAAGAAAAAAATATATAACAAAATAAGAAAGCAACATCAACATTTTCTAAAACATCAGTGCTCTGATATTTCTGCAGCATACGCAGGGTCCAAACTCTTCTAGACTGCAGGTAAAGATAGCAGTATGGAACCCATCATTGTGCAGTTGTATGACTGAGTTATAGGTGCTTGTAACTACTACATCAGACATAGTAAAACTGAATGAATACAGGAGTTAAATAGCAGCATAATACTATTATACACTTACATTAAATTGTTGTATTTGAAAGTCCAATAGAACTGCCTGTCACAAGTGTTTAAAGCTCTGTTCACACATGCTTTTATGAATTATGTTGCTCTCTTCCTTTCTAGAAACATTGAAAATAAATTCACCTGGAATACAAATGCTTTACATACTGGATGCAAGTAAAAGCAGTAGGGCCTCTTTGCTTATAGTGAAGCTTGTTTGTTATATGCCTTTAATGTATCTGCAGCATGCAGATCCAGTATATGAGAACTGTAGACCTGCTCTATAAGGCATTTCATAAGAAGCCAGGAAATACTACGATGGAGTGATCCTGATTGCTGTAACTGCAGGAGAATTTATCTTATATACTATACATATCTTTATACTTATATGTATACTTATATGCAGTTCAACTACCTTTTCCCATAGATCCATTGACAATTCTTTTGCATTCCCTATGACTCACAATCCAGAAACGTGAGTGGCTGGATGAATGATGCAAGAGTCTGTCTGGATCCCAGAAACTCACTCAGCTTTTATGCACACACTGATTACAAGCAAACAGGTCACAGGTGAGGATGTTAACTTTAGTAGCCATTCAAACCAATTTGTGTCAAATTCTGTGCATGCTATCAGGCCAAAATCACCAGGGTATGTGAACTTTTAATCAAGGTCATTTGGATGTTTTTAGTTGTCATTAAGATTTAAAAAGAGAAAACACAGTATTTTGACAATAAATGGCTTCACTCAACCAATAACCATGAGTGGAGAAAAAGTTTTTTGTTATCATTCATATTCTCTGAAACAAGGCCAAGAAAGGAAAAATTCTGACGTGGTATGTAAACTTTTGAGCACAACTGTGTGTGTACATATATATATATATATATATATATATATATATATATACACTTTTTTTTTTAAATGATCGTACTGTTCGTCATTCCAATTCACCACCTTCACTGAATTTTCTAAAAGAATTGGATTAGCGGTGAATAAATTTGCTGTGTTGTGCAAAGCCTTTAATTGCCCTGAAAATAGGGGTCTAAAACTTGGAGGTTAAACCGCTTTTGAACTTATTAATGCAAACACAGTCTTATTAATGTCCATGTCACCTCAACGTATCTGGCTAGGTAAAAACAGTTGGTAACTAGTGTTGAGCCACCCCCGTAGTGTTCGAGTTCGGTTCGGTTCGTCGAACACCCGTGTGTTCGCCGAACTGTTCGTCAAACTGTTCGTCGAACACCTTCGAACACCGTTAAAACCAATGGCAGGCAAACAAAAACTCATAGAAACACATAGAAAACACCTTCAAAGGTGTCCAAAAGCTGACAAACTGCTCAGAAGACACAACTAACATATGGAAAAGTGACAAGTACATATAGTCATGCGAAAAGAAAAGAGGTGGAGGAGTAAAAGGAGGGGGAGACACAAATATAGGCATGTCATGCCCTTCTAAAATCCAAAAAGTGAGAAGCCGACACGTTCAGTCCGCTCCTGCCCGTGCCACCTCCGTGTCGCCGGGTTTGTGCCAGAGCCGCGGTGAACCCTGACGGCCAGCCCCCCTCTCCCAAAACTGGTGCCTGTCCGCTGCTGGGTCGAGCGAGCCCCCCTGTGGTGGAGGCAGCTCTAAGCTTTTTAATTTAAATTGTCTCTATAATTTGAATGAATACACTTTAAATCCATTTACAAGGATCTATTGGAGGGCAAGTCTCATGCCAGCAGCCGCGTAATTCCAGCTCCAGTAGCGTCCACTAAAGCTGCTGCAGTTAAAAAGCTTTTATAAGGATCGAGCTCGGCTGTCCACCGCAAGGCATCCTACTGCCAGTCCCAGCCCCTATGCCTTGGGGTGCCTCCTGATGCTCTTCACTGAGTATCCCGTGGTCCCGAAGCATTTCCTTTGAAAAAATTAAGTGTCCAAACTACAGGTGGTGTAGCTTGCTTAACAGCCGGGATAATCCGCTGACTAGCAGACACTGCTACTAGGCACAAAGTATTTCCTGGGCTAGATGCAGTTAAAAATTTGTAATTAGATACTCTCGTTGGATGCTGAGAAAGCATTCCATAGAGTTTCCTGGCACGCCATATATGATTCTCTTAAAAAGCTTGGGGTAGGGGTCTAGGGGACCCTTTTATAGCCAAAATCACGGCCCTGTATCACAATACGTCACCTAGGCTGAAGATAAATGGAACTGTAGCACCCTGAGGGCTCGGTTGCTACAGAGGTATTGCACCTCACCCAGAGATGTGATATCTCACTCTCAGGTAAGGATGGAGTGTGGATCAGGACCCGACACCTGCATGCATTACACCACATTGCCGTGGGGCAGGGCGACCAATATGCCTCTGAGATGGGCACGACAGTTCCTGTCCCTGGCTGGAGTGGGGGGAGGGAACACTGAGGAAGGGGAACCCTGTTGTGCAGGAGCAGGGAGGAAGCAGTTCCTGGGTGCATTGAGAAGGGAGTATAAAAGGTGGGCACCATCTTAGTTCAGTGCAGAGAAGTCTGAGCAGAAGTGGCAGGGAGCAGGGGCTCTGCATGAGCTCTGCTCCGGAGGCGGGCCTAGTAACAGAGGCCCAGGCCTGGAAGAGGGAGAAGGAAGGAAGAGGAGCGGAGAAGGCTCCAGGAACGAGGAATGAAGGGATCCCAGGGGTGCGGACGGGCGAGTCAACACCGCACGCCCGAATCCACCTGCGTGGAGGGGTCAGGCCAAAGGGGGAGACCGATCCCCGAAACTAGTGGAGGCAGGAAATGACCCTCAGCTAGAAACCGGAGGCTCTGACATTTTATGTGGCGCAGCCCCTCGCTACACCCGCTAGGAAGGCACGACATAGGGTCAGGGAAACTGGCGCCAAGTTTACCAAGAGGAGGCCCGTGGGGAGTTATGCTACGCTCTGCTGCACCCACAACACCAGCCTCAGCGGTCTGCCCTGCAGCGGCGGTTCACTCTGACCGCAATCCACGGGTGGCGTAGTCGGACATTTAAACATCAAAACCACATAAATAGTTCCGCCACTGGTTTGACCACCCTGAGCCACGGAACCGGGTCGCCGCCTCGAAGACTACAACCACCAGCATCCACCAAAAAGGGTCCGGCTCCGGGTGTCCCAAGGCCCAGGGGGTGCATCAGAACATTTTCATCACCTTTCACAATCGCCAATGGGACAAGGCAGGGATGTCCTCTGTCCCCTCTCTTATACATCCTAGTGACGGAGCACCTGCTCTCATCAATTCGCCATAACCCCAATATTAGGTGGATTGAGGTGGGAGGCACCGAGTACAAGTGCTCTCTATTTGCTGATGATGTCCTAGTATATATCACTCAATCACATATATCCATCAATGCTGTTATGGCTGAAATAGATCACTTTGTTACATGGTCAAATTTTAAAATCAATGCAGCGAAGTCTGAGGCCCTCGATGTCTCCCTCCCCAAATCCATATAGGATTCCATCCAGTCCAACTTTCCCTTTGCCTGGCCCTCACAGGGTATCAAATACTTAGGAATTCCTATTCATAAAGACCTCTCCCATCTATGTTATCTTAATTTTGGGCCCTTTATTGAGCAACTCCATACAGACCACGGTTGGCAAGTTAGAACTGTAAGATTCACTACGTGAACCACTGGTGTTTTGTGGAAAAGCACATGTACACTGTGTTCCAAATTATTATGCAAAAAGTGTTTAGGAGTGATAAGGGAAGAATTTGTTTGTTTGTCAGTTAAACTCATTGATGGTGATGTGTGTCAGGGCTCTTTATATCACTGTAAGCAATTGCAGACACCTGTGCTAATTAGTTTGGCAGGTGTGTCCAATGAAAGGCAAGACTACTTAAGAAGGCTGTCTCACATTATTAAGCAGCCTACATTTTCTGCCAAAATGGGAAAGAAAAAGGATGTGTCGGCTGCTGAGAAGCAACAAATTGTGGAGTGTTTAGGTCAAGGCATGACTACAATCAACATTGTGCGATGATCAGGATGAAGTGTCTTGGCAATCAAGAAGTATGTAGCTGATTCACAGTACACACGTGTGCATGCTGATAAGGGCAAATTGAGGACTCTTTCCTACAGGCAATTACGTCAGGTTAAAAGAGCAGCGGCAAAAAAGCCTTGTCATAGCAGCAGACAAGTTTTTGAAGCTGGAGGTGCCTCCAACGTCCCCCGAACAACAAGATGCAGGGTCCTTCAGAGGTTTGCAGCTGTGCATACGCCATCCTGTCGACCTCCTCTATCCACTTCACACAAGCAGAAACGGCTCCAGTGGGCTAAACATTACATGAAGACTGATTTCAAAACTGTTTTGTTCACGGATGAGTGCCGTGCAGCGCTCGATGGTCCAGATGGATGGAGTGGAGGATGGCTGGTTGATGGACACCCCACGCAAACACGGCTACAGCGCCAACAAGGAGGAGGTGGAGTAATGTTTTGGGCTGGAATCATGGGGAGAGAGATTGTCGGCCCCTTTAGGATCCCTGAAGGCGCTAAAGATGAACTCCATAATGTATGTGGATTTTCTCAAACAGCACTTCCTGCCATGGTTCAAGAAGAAGAACCGTGTATTTCACAGCAAGATCATTTTTTTGCATGATAATGCACCATCTCATGCTGCACATAAAACATCTGCATCTCTGGCTGATATGGGCATAAAAGGGGACAAACTTATGGTGTGACCCCCATGCTCCCCTGACCTCTACCCCATTCAGAACCTCTGGAGCATCATCAAAAGGAGTGTCTATGATGGCGGGAGGCAGTTCACATCTAAGCAACACCTCTGGGAGGGTATTTTGTCCTCATGCAAAACAATTGAAGCAGAAACCATCCAAAACCTGACAAATTCAATGGACGAGAGAGTTCAGAAGCTCCTTTCGAATAAGGGGTCCTATGTGAAAATGTATCATCACCTAGAATAAAGTTTTGAGTTGAAAACTGTTTGATTTCAGTTTCTAATAACCTGCTAATGCTTATAATTTCAAAAATGACCATTTTTTTGGTCTTTATTAAAATGAAAAGGTTGATCGAAAAGTTTGGGGGATCTAAGAGTGTGGCAACCCAGTAGTCATGATTACTTCGAATTCTGACAATCTGAGGGTCATGTTGCAGGTAGTGCAGCAAGAAGGCACTTATGTGTCTTGCGCATCTCGGAGCCCCAAAATTATTTTCCAGGCGAGATGCAGCTAAAAATTATTATTAATTTTAAATCTGGTGGAGCTTATTATAGATGGCCTAATAGGATCAGTGCTGCACACTGCTACAAAGCGCAAATTATTTTCCAGCCAAGATACAGATAAACATGATAAGTAATTTGAAAGCTTAAAACGGTTGGTAGGGTGATTTTAACCAATCATCAAGCTTTTACTCTCCCCAGGATGACACAGGGGTAGAAAAGTCGTTTCGGATCCATGATTTGTTCATCTTTATGAACGTGAGTCTGTCTACATTATCAGTGGAGAGCCGCGTGCGCTTATCTGTCAGCACACCACCAGCAGCGCTGAACACACGTTCAGACAGAACGCTGGCTGCGGGGCATGACAAGATCTCCAAGGCGTAAGTGGCTAGCTCCGGCCATTAATCCAGATTGGAAGCCCAAAAAGAGCAAGGGTCCAGTGACACAGTCATGACTTCAATGTTTACTTGGAGATACTCCTGTACCATCGTCTCTAGGCACTGACTATGTGTCAGACTTCTTGTCTCCTGTGGCCTTGCAAAGGATGGGCTAAAAAAGTGGTGAAATGATTCCGCAAAATTGATGTTACCAGCAGATACTGTGGTTCTGTTACGGTTTGAGTGCTGAACACTTGACGGTCCCACGGTTGGCAAGTTGGAACTGTGAGATTCACTACGTGCACCACTGGTGTTTTGTGGAAAAGCACATGTAAGATTCTGCAACAGTCTCTGCTGATACTCCTGCATGCGTGCATCCCATTCTATGGCAGGAATAATTTCGGCAAATTTACTTTTGCACCGGGGATCTAACAGTGTGGCAACCCAGTAGTCAGGATTATTTCTAATTCTCACAATTCGAGGGTCATGTTGCAGGTAGTGCAGCAAGAAGGCACTCATGTGTGTTGCGCATCCAGGAGCACCAAGTCCCTGTTGTGTTGGTGGCGAGGTAACAATCATGCTTCCTTCCTCTGTCCTCTCCCCCCAACCTCGCACAACAGAAATGTGATCAAGGTCTCCCTCATCTGATGAGTCTTCCATCAGTTCGTCCTCCACTTCTTCCTGAGCTCCTGCACCTTCCTCACTAGTTTGGCTGCTACCATGCGCCCTGGTAAAACCATCTCCCCCACCCTCACATGCCTGCCGCCTTGGTGCTGCCGACCGTCTGGACCTTGCAGATGTTAGCCCTTCCGCATACAACTCCTCCTCCTCTACTTCCTCCACCTCCTCTTGTGCCACCACCTGACTCCGAATTCTGTTTAACATGTGCTCCAGCATGTAAATCACCGGAATAGTCATGCTGATAATGACATCGTCAGCACTAAACATCTTCGTCGCCATTTCAAAACTGTGCAGAAGGGTGCATAGGTCCCTGATCTGAGACCACTCCTCCAGCGTGATTTGCCCCACCTCTGGATCTCGTTGGCCCAGGCTTTACGTCAGAACGTATTGCACCAGGGCTTGTCGGTGCTGCCACAGTCGCTGCAACATGTGCAGAGTTGAATTCCACCGGGTAGGCACATCGCATTTTAGCCGGTGAAGTGGCAGGCCCAACGACTTCTGTAGAAATGTAAGTCGCTGAGCTGCGGGATGCGAACGGCGGAAGTGAGCACACAGCGACCGTGCCTTCTGCAGAAGGCCATCTAGTCTGGGATAGTGGGCTAAAAATTGCTGGACAACCAGGTTCAACACGTGAGCCATACAAGGCACGTGTGTGACATTGCCCCGGCGAAGGGCCGCAACCAGGTTTGCAGCATTGTCGCACACGGCCTTCCCTGGTTTCAGGTCCAGTGGAGACAACCATTCATGAAATTGGTTCTCCAGAGCTGACCACAACTCCTCAGCTGTGTGACTCACATTTCCCAGACATTTCAAAGTAAAAACCGCCTGATGACGTTGAGCCCTACTGCCAGCATAGAAGGAGGTGTGCAGGATCCCTTCTGCGCAGTTAGAAAGCTTGTGGCATGACCAGACAGGCTTTGGGTGCAGGTGGAAGACCGAGAGGAGGTTGAGGAGGCAGAAGCAGTGGAGGAACTTTGACATAAAGAGGATTGACGCACAACTCGTGGGGACGGCAAGACTTGGACAGCAGCCCCTTGTCCTGCTGTCACCATAGTTACCCAGTGCCCAGTCAGCGACATGTAACGCCCCTGTCCATGCCTATTCGTCCAAGTGTCTGTGGTGAAATGCACCCTGTCACACACAGAGTTTCTCAAAGAAGCGGTGATGTTGTGTGCGACATGCTGGTGGAGCGCAGGCACACCTTTCTTTGAGAAGTAGTGCCGACTGGGCATCTGGTACTGGGGCACTGCGACGGACATAAGGTCTCGAAAATCCTCTGTGTCCACCAGGCGGAAAGGCAGCATTTCTGTAGCCAAGAGCATGCAGATGGTGAAATTCAACCTCTTAGCTTTCTCATGGCTAGGAGGAAATGGTCTTTTACTTGTCCACATCTGATTGACCAAGGGCTGGCTATTGTGCTTAGATGGGGTTGATAAGGGTGTCCCCGGCAAACTGCCGGTCTGTGAGGAAGATGCAAGCGGACATGTTAGGTTGCCTTGATCCAAAGGTGGTGCTATCGATATCGGACAGCGCTCAACACCAGCTGGTGTTACCACCTCCAAAGAAAATGATGACCTGCCAATCACGCTGGCTGTTGCGGGTAAAGAGGTGGCAGGTCTGCGCCCCAAAACAGGTGTGACTGCTGTCCCAACAGTCACAGAGGATGAAGAGGCCGCGGATGCACAAGATATGGCAGACGGTGGTTGGCCCTGCCGGCTAGGCCGCATTGTAGCACACTGAGCTTCCCACTGCAACTTATGCTTCATGTCCATGTGCCGGTTCATGCATGAAGTACTCAAACTATGTATTTTTTGGCCTCTACTTAGCTTTTGCTGACAAATGTTACAGATAACACGAGTTGGGTCATCTTTATCGATCTGAAAAAATGCCCAGGCTATGCAAGGCTTAGCACCCATGCGACCTGAAGAGCCACCACGACTTGTGGTGAGAGGCAGAGTTGTGTTTGAGGATGCAGTTGTTGACGTGCTTCCAGTACTACGTCTCTGTCCAGGAAGGCGCAACCTGACCTCGTCGTCACTAGCATCTTCCTCCACCTCCTCTGCTGTCCTCATCTCTTGGCTGACTGTGGGTTGACAGTAAGTGGGATCTCCAACCTCATCATCATCACCCTGTGCGTTATCACACCCGTCGTCCTCAGAGCCAACCTGTTCCTGCCCTGACAAAAAACTATAGTTGTCGCTCCAATCAGGTATTTGAGTCTCAACATCGTCTTCCTCATTGTCTCCACCAACAGGAGTTACAGTTTGGGAATGAGGGTCTACATTATGGTCAGAACCTTCTGCGTCTGGTCCTGGATCCGACTCTTAAAGATTCTGGGCATCAGTGCAGATCATTTCCTCGTCTGGATTCACAGAAGCGCTGGAGTCGACCTCTGATTCCCAGGCTATAGTATGAGTAAACAGCTCTGCAGACTCAACCATCTGTTCTACCTCATACTCAGACGGGCAGCTGGAGATTTGGGAGCTGTGAGGAAGCAAGTGCGATTGGGGTGACACCTTTGAGGACTGGAGTATTTGTGATGTTGAAGTTGATGTGGAGGAGAGCCCACTTAAAGGAGCACTTGATATCCGTTGAAGCACCTGCTGTTTTTGTGCCTCATCTGGAATTTGTAGCGATTGGCGTGTCCGTAAGAAAGGGATCTTATCACATTGTCCGCTAAAAGAAGTATACATTTTAGTTTGGCTGGAAGATGGTCTTTCTTCTGCAGATGTTACTGTTGCTTTAACACCTACCCCACGGACACAAAATTTTTTCCCCTTCCCAACACGCCTATTCCCCTTTCCACCAGCAGCAGGCCTTTTTCCACTCATTTTGGTGGTTAACTAATTCACAACTCTGGAGTTGTTTGCACAAAAAAACAATGGATGGGAACCGAGCAGAGCTGAGTGGCCAAACTGTGGTATTAGGCCAAAACTATTGGCTGGGTTATATGGAGAAAAAAATTATATTCGATTTGCAACCTGATGGAGGTCAGTATAGATGGACTAATAGAACAAGTCCCACACACAGCTAGAAGCCCAAATATTTTTTCAGAGGTAGATGCAGCAAAACAATATATTCAGTTTGCAACCTGATGGAGGTCAGTATAGATGGACTAATAGAGAAAGTCCCACACACTGCTAGAAGGCCAAATATTTTTTCAGAGCTAGATGCAGATAAAAATTATTTTTAATTTGCAACCTGATGGAGGTCAGTATAGATGGACTAATAGAGAAAGTCCCACACACTGCTTGAAGGCCAAATATTTTTTCAGAGCTAGATGCAGATAAAAATTATTTTTAATTTGCAACCTGATGGAGGTCAGTATAGATGGACTAATAGAGAAAGTCCCACACACTGCTAGAAGGCCATCTATTTTTTCAGAGCTAGATGCAGAAAAAAATTATATTTAGTTTGCAACCTGATGGAGGTCTGTATATATGGATTAATAGAACAAGTCCCACACACAGCTAGAAGCCCAATATTTTTTCAGAGGTAGATGCAGAAAAAAATATATTCAGTTTGCAACCTGATGGAGGTCTGTATAGATGGATTAATAGAACAAGTCCCACACACAGCTAGAAGCCCAATATTTTTTCAGAGGTAGATGCAGAAAAAATATATATTCAGTTTGCAACCTGATGGAGGTCAGTATAGATGGACTAATAGAGAAAGTCCCACACACTGCTAGAAGGCCAAATATTTTTTCAGAGCTAGATGCAGAAAAAAATTATATTCAGTTTGCAACCTGATGGAGGTCAGTATAGATGGACTAATAGAACAAGTCCCACACACAGCTAGAAGCCCAAATATTTTTTCAGAGGTAGATGCAGAGAAAAATTATTTTTAATTTGCAACCTGATGGAGGTCAGTATAGATGGACTAATAGAGAAAGTCCCACACACAGCTAGAAGGCCAAATATTTTTTCAGATCTAGATGCAGATAAAAATTATTTTTAATTTGCAACCTGATGGAGGTCAGTATAGATGGACTAATAGAGAAAGTCCCACACATTGCTAGAAGGCCAAATATTTTTTCAGAGCTAGATGCAGAAAAAAATTATATTCAGTTTGCAACCTGATGGAGGTCAGTATAGATGGACTAATAGAACAAGTCCCACACACTGCTAGAAGCCCAAATATTTTTTCAGAGCTAGATGCAGAAAAAAATTATATTCAATTTGCAACCTGATGGACTTCAGTATAGATGGACTAATAGAATTATGCTATGCCCAAAAGATTTTACTTCACTAGGTGCAGTAAAAAAATTGGTATTCTATACACAGGTGGTATATCTTGCAACACAGATAGGCTACTCCACTGACTAACACACTCTGCAATAGGCCAAAAAGGATTAGCTTTGCTAGATTCAGCCAAATGCTGTGAAAAAAACTTGCACAGCACTGGCACAGACCTGCCTGGCAAAAACTGATAGGAACTGATGTAACCTAGTCCTGAAAAGGACTGCAATTACAATTAGTCTTTACTCCCACAATCTATCTATTTAAGAGCACAGACCTGCCTGATAAAAGTCGTAGGAAATGCTGTAACCTAGTCCTTAAAAGGACTGCAATCACAACTATTCCCTACTCCCAAGCTATCTGTAGATTTGTGCGAAAATTGGCTTGAAATTAACAAGGTATAGCGCAGACAGCAACAGCGGTGCCGTCTAACACGCAGCTGCAGCAGTGAGAAAATGGTGGCGACGGGGAAAATGGCTTGGTCTTATAGGGCAAGGACATGTGACATACACTGCCAATGACACATGCCCTTGCTTGTGTGAAAAACAGCAGTTCGCTCCGTGTGTGCGCTGCTGATAGGCTGACAGACTGCACCTCCCCACTGCAAATGCGGGAAAGAGAAAAAAAATGGAGATCTTCATTATTCCTGCAGAGATCCATCCCCTGCCCCTCCCCCCACCCCGCTGTACACTCAAACTGCGTATTAACATTAATTTTCATCATTACTGAGAAAAAATCCAGTTATGATTTTGGTGCACGAACAGTTATCGAACATAACCTCGAACAGCCGAATTTTTCTCAAATCGTTCGTGTTCACTGAACGGCTCGAACACCGCCCAAAACAGCTCGAATTTGAGATTGGCGAACAGTTCGAGTAGAACAACGCTCATCTCTATTGGTAACTAGAAATATATTTTTTTACAGTAATCTGCTTGCCAATAAATGCAACATTTGTAACCCTAAAATACTGTGTAACTGGGTATGTACATGCAATTTGAGGCAACAATCAGCAATGTTGTTGTGGTGTGTACAATTTTTTAATTTAACTACTAAAACAGTTGTAAAACCTTAACCCTTTTCCATTTTTTTTTCATTTACTTTTTTACTATTTTTTACACCCACATGGCAAAAAAATGTAACATACTTAACCCTAAAATACTATGCTAAGCGGTAGGTACACACACATATATTAATTTGAGGCAACAACCAGAGTATTGTTGTGGCGTGCACAATTGTTTAACTACTAAAATAGTTGTAAAATCTTATCCCGTTTCTATTTTTTCTTTTATTATATTTTTTTTATTTATTCCCACATGGCAAAAAATGCAACAAACTGAACACTAAAATAATATGGTACCAGGTAGGCATACACACGGAAAGTAATTTGCAGCAACTGCCAGCATTGTTGCTCTGGAGCGTGCAGTTGTTAAATTGAACTACTAAAACAGTTATAAAACTTTAACCCTTTTTTGCATATTTCCCATCAGTTCTCTGCTTTTCCACTTAGTCCAACATGACCCAGGTTGCTTTAGGCTTGTGACCTGCCAGAAGGTTGGGGCATTGGAGAATGACTTGTGGCTTGAGACATCACATCAATGTGCTTCCTGTGCTGAGCATAGCTCATTATCGGAGCAAGTTAAGGTGAAACAAGGTGTGAAGACACGGGGTCTTCTGTGGGCATAATACTACTGAGACAACACAGGATGAGGGTAAACAGTGTGGCAATACTTTATTGAAACACAAAATAGACAATAAACAGATAGAACAATCACAGCTAATACCCAAAATGGTACAACATTACACAGTCCTCACCCTTCCACTGGCCCACCTGGGATAGAACAGCTGCGACTTTGCGACTTCCAAGGCAAGCTACCTCAACCAGTGACCCCCCCCACTTCATGCGGGCCCCCACCGAGAGAAGGTAGCGGCAAGCTTAGGAAGCTAGCAGTCCATCGAGGTACAAGGCTAGGAGACCCGAGGGTCCCACTCTGACCTTTCTGAGAGTTTCCCTTGAGCCAGATGACCAGCTGGTCCCAATCTGGCTTCTCCGAATGTCTCAATTGATTCCAGGCGACCGGAGGGTCCCACTTGGCAACCCTAAACAACATATCTATGGGTCCAGATAGCTTCATCGTCCCAACCTGGTCTCCCCAAATGTATCCATGGGCTCTATGATGGTCAATGGAGCAGGTCCGTATCTTTCCAGTCAGGGCCATATACCCTTAGGCCGGAATCATGTAGAATCCAAATCTGTGTCTCTTTGGTTAAAGCCATGTTTCCAAGCTGATGGTCTCAGAGAGTCTAATCTTTGATTCTCCTTGTCAAGTCTCTTTCCAATCTCTATTTCAAATCTCTCTGCTACAGAGGCACATGTCCCTTAAAATAGTTACAGTTGTCCTTTCAAGTACACTTTCACAGGTAAAGGGTTAGGGAGGGCATTACTCACAGGGCTCATGTCTCATTGTTTGAGCTAATCAATTTACATAGTTGGTATAGCAGGGGGTACTTGTAAATAAACTAGCTAGCTTAGTATAATATGCAATTAGCATATTAACAAACATCATTGTTCACAGACCCAAGAGGAGACAACAATCAGGGTTACACAAATAGTATGTCCTTCTTTACCAGCCACAGAAATACACATACATTTACAAATCTATACAAACACAATAGTGTATTTCTCTTGGTTTAATGAATCTAATCTTTTGGCTGATTAAGATTATAAGCTGTGTCGGCACACAAGGTTTTTTTTATTTTTAATTGGCACGAATGGGGCTCAGGAAGACTGTTATGTGGGGGAGGCCAGATACATTACTGTGGGGGCACTAATGATGCTATGGTGACATTAATATTATTGTGGGGCGTCAAATAATATTGTGGGTACCATTGTTATTTTTGTGGAGCAGCACTAATGGGAGACTTTACTGTGTGAGGCCACTATTATTATGGTGGGGGCACAAATAGGCAGACATTATTCTTTTGGAGCACTGGTGGAGGGCATTACTGTGTTGGGGCATATTTGAAGGGCATTGCTGGATAGGAGTATAGGAGCACTATTATTGTTTGGGGTCACAAAGAGCATTATTAATATTGTGTGGGGGGGCACAAAATGCTGCAACATTGTAATTCCCATTTTAACACAATGCTCTATATTCACAACCATGCTTATTTTGGCATAAATGACTAAAACAGTATTATAACTAGAGATGAGTGAACATTTCAATGTTCGGTTCGGGAAATTTTCACAAACAAATAGATAGTCGCCGAATTTATCCGTCAAATATTCGACAAACATTTCTGAATCCCATAGGAGTCAGTGGGGGGACCAAAAAAATGCATATACAACACCTACAAAGCTGTCAAAACACATCAAATTAGGTGTAGATTCCAGGGAGGTGCCATCAATTGAACCAGAGTACAAGTACTATAATTATTATTACTATGACAACCACATTTATTCCGTGACACTTTTCATGTCAAAAAAGGTCACCGACTGGTACAAGAGGAGAGAGGACCCAGCTTGCGAGTGCACACAAACAATCTGCAAGGGATGGGGGAGGATACATTGGGTCAGGGTACAGCTAGTCATTCAGCGGTATGCTGGAGCAAGGGTTACCGCAGATTGTATGCTTGTCACAAAGAGTGGGTCTTCAGCTTCCTTTTCAAGGTTTCCACGGTGCGCAACAGTCTGATGAGTTGGGGTACAGAGTTACATAGTACCGGAGATGCAACGGACAACTCTTGTATGTGATTGTGACAAGAAGAGATAAGAAGGAAGTAGAGAAGGAGATCTTTGAAGAATGGGAGGTTGCGTGCAGGTAACTAGTTCAGGGAGACTAGGTCACACATGTATGGAGGAAACAGGTTTTTGATGTCTTGGTATGCCAAAGTTAGGCTTTTCAACTGGAGTGTCTGGGCAACAGGGAGCCCGAGCAGGGATTGACAGAGGGGAGAAGCCAGGGAATAGCGGGGTGACGGGTGGATTAATCGGCAAGCGCAGTTTAGGATAGATTGGAGGGGTGCGAGAGTGGTCGAAGGGAGGCCACAAAGCAGGAGCTTGTAGTAAAAGAGGCAGGAGATGATGAGGGCATGCACTGGTGTTTTTCTAGATGCATGGTTGAGGGATGTGCGGGGGTAGTAGAGATACTAAAGAAATTTCCAAAAAACTAAGGGATCTATTAAATAAATGAACCAGAATATGGTGGAACCGAGCATTCTTGAATAAATAAATAGAAAAAGGATTGATACCCAGAGGACTAAGGGTCCAGGTCTTCTCTTCCTTTGAAGTTGAAAATGAGGCAATAAGATTACAATGGGAGGACCTGGCCAGTAAATGCTCCAGAGGTTTCATGGAGTTATTAATTCAGATAAACACCAAAACTCTGGGCTCGATAGATGCCGAGATTGAAGGAATACAAGGTGGACTGAAACAAGATTTATCGCCTGAGAGTCTAATGTCTCTCAACTCTGAACTAGATTCAGAATTTACTAAGTGGGAGAAAGAAATATGTGATAATAAATCAAAAAAATTCCAACGAGACTATAATGACCAACAGACCAATACAGTGTATAAATGGAGCCACAGACGTACATGCCTGAGGACCTATCCACGAATGAGAATGACTTCCTTCTCATCGTACGCATCTAGTGAGGAATCAGTAGCAGATAGACCAAGATGGACCAATTATAGAAATAATGGGCCCAACAAAGCTAAGCAAATCAATAAACGCAAAATTTCCCCGGTGAATAACCAAGAAAAGCGTAATAAAAGCGGATTAGAGGTAATTAATTTATCCAAACATGTCCCTACTACTACACACACAGAAGTATTAGCTATGGGATTGACCTTTGCACCCACCAATAATTTTGATTTATTTTCAGCAATAAAGGATTTATACTTGTTTGCGAGAAAATTGATCCTCAAGAAACTACACAACAAAGGGGCAGATGACCAACTTTCTGGTAACACACTGGAACAGGAGGCGTTACAAGTAGTGTTGAGCGAGCACTAAAATGCTCGGGTGCTCGAAGCTCGGGCCGAGCTCGCCGTGATACTCGGGTGCTCGACCCGAGCAACGAGCCCAATGTTAGTCTATGGGAGACTCGAGCATTTTTGCGGTGGCACCCCCGGCAGTCTTTTAAAAGCCTAACAAGTGCCCAAAACGATAGTGACTGTGCTCAAATGACATGGGGACAGCATGGGGATCACCCCAGGAAGCATTTCTGACCCCAAGGTTACTGCTGTCAACAACGTGGTCAGAGGTATTAAGCCACTTTTACAGGCTCACAATAAAACGTTCAAAAACGAAAGTGAAACTTTTTTCCTGTGAAATATGTTAAGGAACATCCTTTCCAGGGTAAAGACTTGTGTATAAGTTAAAATAAATGACCAAAAACAAAAATACTCCTCCACACCTTCGGCTATGTTCACAAGTAGCATTTTTTATGCGTTTTTGCACTTTTGTATTGCTTTCAACTATGACAAATGCATTCACCGTGAAATGTAATTTTAACATTTTACAACCTTATCTGGCCATGTGCTGTGTGACACATGCGTAAAGTGCTGAAAAGACAAGGGAACAGCATGGGGAAGACCCCTGGAAGCATCTCTGACTCCCAGGTCACTGTCTAAAAGTGTGCCCATCATAAGTGATCCTTACCGCATCAGAAGAAGCAGACTTGCAATTATCCCCATGCAAGTTCTAGTCCCAGGGCAGTGTTCAATTGTACCTCCCCCATTCCTTGCAATACAAGCTAAATTATGCAGCCTGCCACCCACCCACCCCCAGGCTGCAATACCATACTGCTTGCTTGCTTGAACTTGAAATTGGGCCTTTTAGGCATGTGAAGGCAGAATCTGGCCACCACGTCATGGCTGTGTTAGCGGCCTGGAATCCATACTCAGTCCCCAGCCGTCTGGTGGCCGGGTGTCCATACTCGGTCCCCAGCCGCCCCGCGGCCGGGTGTCCACACACGGTCCCCAGCCGCCTGGGGGCAGCCGGGTGTCCATAAACGGTCCCCAGCCGCCCCTATTTCTCCTTGGAACATCCCCCCACACACTTTTCTTAGCCCGGCCTGCTTTAGGCAGCATTGGACGAGCCCACCAGAGAACCAGACTCCTCCGGTGGGCCCTGACTTCTCCATCTGTGGAGTTGAGAGTGCCAAGGTGAGGAGCATGATGATGATGACAGAAGTTAGCATCTGCTATGTTTTCTTTTAATGCAAGTGTAAGTGTGCAGCCTGCCACCCACCCAGCCCCAGACTGCAATTCCATACTGCTAGCTTGTACTTGAAATGGGGCCTTTTAGTTTGGAGGAGGCCGAAGCTGGCCACTACCTCATGGCTGCTTCGGCAGCGAGGTATCCATACTCAGTCTCCAGCCGCCCATATTTGTCCTGGTTTGCCTTATAGATAAGATTAAGTGCGTATACCAAAACATTACCTGTGCCCTCCCCAGTGCATTTAGTGGGAAGGAGAGCCTATTCCGCTGTAGTGTGTGCATGCCAAACCCCTGTTCATTGTACATGCAAAGATGCCTCCCACCTTGCACCTGTCATTGCAGACTTGCAACTATCCCCATTCAAGTCCTTGTCCCAGGGCAGTGTTCAATTGTACCTCTCCCATTCCTTGCAATGCAAGCGCAAGTATGCAGCCTGCCACCCACCCACCCCCAGGCTGTAATACCATACTGCTTGCTTGCTTGCACTTTAAATTGGGCCTTTTAGGCATGTGGAGGCAGAATCTGGCCACCACGCCATGGCTGTGTCGGCGGCCTGGTATCCATGCTCAGTCACCAGCCGCCTGGTGGCCGGGTGTCCCCGCTTGCTCCCCAGCTTCCAGGGGGTGGCCGGGTGTCCATACTCGGTCCCCAGCCACCCCTATTTGTCCCGGTAACCTTTCCCACACTTTTCTTAGCCTGGCCTGCTTTAGGGCAGCATTGGCCGAGGCCACCGGACTATCAGACTCCTCTGGTGGGCCCTGGCTTCTCCATCAGGGGAGTTGAGAGTGCCAAGGTGAGGAGCAAGATGAGGATGATAGAAGTTAGCATCTGCTTTGTTTTGTTGTAATGCAAGCGCATGTATGTAGTAGCGGCTAGGCCTGAGGTGGTCAGCGTTTTGCCGCATATCCTACCTCCTCCGAGGATTGCTGGATGTTTTCCTGCTACTATCCAAGTTCTATGACTCCCGTTAAATCAAAGCTTCAGGTGATAAATGATGGATGAGGTAGTGGCAAAGGAGAAAGAGCAGGAGGAACAGGGACCATTCACATCAATATCAGGCCAGTCAACCAGATATGTCTTGTAGGATCTTGTAGGATATGTTTCTGTAACAAAAGGAGCGGTTCGGCTACACAGTTATAGGGCATACAGTGAGTGCAATGCCTACCAAAAATTTCGAGCCACTCCAATGCCCCTTAGAAATGACATGGAGGTCAGAGGGCGTTAACTAAACCTTTTTTTCCATTTATAGCAACTGGGTCTCCCGTGCACTGTTGGCCTAAGCAGTGAATGGAAGGCTTTCCAAAAACTATGAGGAACTGCAATGCCCCTTACAAGAGCCTTGTGTGGCACCCCAGGGGTCTGGTCACCACAGTAATAGAGATATTACGTCGGAGAGCAAGTGGGAGGTTTCCTGGTCAGGATCCCTAAAACATGCTACATCCTCCTGCCCCAATCCTGGGAGGGGAGAATTCTGCCCTTATAAACTGGATCTGGGGCGGGGTTGAGTGAGTCAGAGAACAGTCAGAGTCAGAGTGAGAGCAAGGGAAAGTAACAGCAAGGAACTCTGTAGGAGCTAGGAGCTAAAGACCGGGGGATGGAAGCTGAGCAGAGCTCGCCCTGGCAGAAGACAATAGGAACCGGACACAGGAGTCCGAAGCTGTGAGGACTTATATAACCAGGAACCAGCTGGCAGGGGATTTCAGGTCCTCTGGCCATAGAAGCCCGGAGGCTCAATCACAAGCAAGGGACCAGCACCGCCGTTGTGGAGAGGAGGCTAACAGAAGGCCCCAAGTCACCAGCCATACGGGTGAGCACTACACGGTACACTCAGGGATGTGGGCTACTTCTACCCGCTTACAGCAAGGTAGCTAGGAAGAGTGCAGACAGACGGGGAGGCCTACAACTCCACCTGGCCAGGGGAACTCCTGCTTGCTCACAGACTGACCAGGCCTCTTATGCTAGCTAGTACTCCCGGGAGGGTCTACCTTATAATCATCAGTAAAGACCCTGAACTGCACTGCAAAGACTCTGAGTCATTCCTGCTGCGCTCGTGCACCATCACCCCCATCATCCACACTCACTGCCCTTAGGCTATACTCCTCCCGAGGGGAGTTATCCCATTCTATGCTGCGCACACAACACCAGCCTCAGCGGTCTGCCTCGCAGCGGTGGTACTCGCTGACCGCAATCCACGGGTGGCGCAGTCAGACAATTAACCTCAAAACCTAAGAAAGACTGCCACTGGTTTGACCAGCCTGAGCCACGGGACCGGATCACCGCCACGGAGACTACAGACCCCAGAGACCCGGCACTGGGTATCCCACACACGTGTACACACGGCCCAGGGGGCGCGTCACATGCAGTACAGCATATTACAAACATAAGTCCCATTATTGGGGAGTGGGCATCCCATGGTATTTGCTTATGCTTTCCAAGCAAAAGCTGCCAAAAATTAGGAAGGAGCAACTTGCAATGCCCCTTACAAGAGCCATGCAGTACAGCATATTACAAACATATGTCCCATTATTAGGGAGTGGGTGTCCCATAGTATTTGCTTATGCTTTCCCAGCAAAAGCTGCCAAAAATTAGGTCGGAGCAACTTGCAATGCCCATTACAAGAGCCATGCAGTACAGCATATTACAAACATAAGTCCCATTATTGGGGACTGGGTGTCACATGGTATTTGCTTATGCTTTCCCAGCAAAAGCTGCCAAAAATTAGGACGGAGCAACTTGCAAAGCCCCTTACAAGAGCCATGCAGTACAGCATATTACAAACATAAGTCCCATTATTGGGGAGTGGGTGTCCCAGAGTATTTGCTTATGCTATCCCAGCGAAAGCTGCCAAAAATTAGGAAGGAGCAACTTGCAATGCCCCTTACAAGAGCCATGCAGTACAGCATATTACAAACATAAGTCCCATTACTTGGGAGTGGGTGTCCCATAGTATTTGCTTATGCTTTCCAAGCAAAAGCTGCCAAAAATTAGGATGGAGAAACTTGCAATGCCCCTTACAAGAGCCATGCAGTACAGCATATTACAAACATAAGTCCCATTATTGGGGAGTGGGTGTCCCATAGTATTTGCTTATGCTTTCCCAGCAAAAGCTGCCAAAAATTAGGACGGAGCAACTTGCAATGCCTCTTACAAGAGCCATGCAGTACAGCATATTACAAACATAAGTCCCATTATTGGGGAGTGGGTGTCCCATAGTATTTGCTTATGCTTTCCCAGCAAAAGCTGCCAAAAATTAGGACGGAGCAACTTGCAATGCCCCTTACAAGAGCCATCCAGTACAGCATATTACAAACATAAGTCCCATTATTGAGGAGTGGGTGTCCCATAGTATTTGCTTATGCTTTCCAAGCAAAAGCTGCCAAAAATTAGGACCGAGCAACTTGAAATGCCCCTTACAAGAGCCATGCCGTACAGCATATTACAAACATAAGTCCCATTATTGGGGAGTGGGTGTCCCATAGTATTTGCTTATGCCTTGCAAGCAAAAGCTGCCAAAAATAAGGACGGAGGAACTTGCAATGCTGGCCCCCTGGTGGTATAGTGGTGGTGGAGGCTGAGGATAAAGAGAAGAAGATTAAACAGCCGAAATGAGGAAGCGTATACCCATGTGTGGGTGTGAAGTGGTGCATGTGAATACACCTCCCGAAATAACACAGTGGATTTGACTTTATGTTACTCTGCTGTCATTTGCTGGTGATGAGAAGTCTGGCCCAATCCATCCCTTGTTCATTTTGAAAAGGGTCAGCTTGTCAGCATTGTCAGTTTACAGGCGAGTGCGCTTATCAGTTATAATTCCTCCAGCGGCACTAAAAACATGCTCCGATAACACGCTAGCGGCAGGGCAGGCCAGGACCTCCAAGGCGTACAGAGCGACTTCATTCCAAGTGTCCAGCTTGGATACCCAATAATTAAAAGGCACAGAGGAATCACGGAGGACACTGGTATGATCGGCAAGGTACTCCCTCACCATCTTTTGAAACTTTCCACTCCTTGTGAGAGTACCCCGCGCCTCAGGGCCTGTAAGCTGGGCGGGTGTCAGAAAACTGTCCCAGAACATTGACAGTGTTCCCCTGCCTCTGCTGGATTGGAGTTGCCTCTCTCTCACCTGTACGCCTTGGTTGGGTAACGAACTGTGACCTCTGCCGCTAGCGTGTTCAGATGGGAATTTTTTTAAGAGTTCTGCAGCAAGGGCCTTCTGGTATTGCCCCATTTTTGTAGACCTCTCCACCTCAGGAATAAGAGTGTGAAAGTTCTCCTTGTAGCGGGGGTCTACAAGTGTCACCAACCAGTAATGACTGTCACCCAACATTTTGACAACACAAGGGTCACGGTTAAGGCAGCATAACATAAAGTCAGCCATGCGTGCCAGACTGGTAACGGGCAAGATTTCCGTGTCCTCACCAAGATGACGACTGACCATGCTCTCCTCCTCCTCCTCCTCTTCCTCCTCCCCGCTGTCCTCAGGCCACCCACGCTGAACTGACGGTATGACACTTGTACAGGTACTACCGTCTACAATGCATGATAGCAGCTCCTGTTCTTCCTCCTCCTCCTCCTCTTCCTCCTCTCCCTCATTGTCCCCCAATGCACGTTGGGATGAGATGAGGCTGGGCTGTGTGTAATCGCCCGCAACGGCTTCTTGATCCATCTCATCATACACTGGCTGCAATGCCTCCTCTTTAATTCTCTGCAGAGAGCGTTGCAAAAGACAGACAAGGGGGATGCTGACACTAATGATGGCGTCATCGCCACTCACCATCTTGGTGGCCTCCTCAAAGTTTGTCAGGATGATACATATGTCAGACATCCAGGTCCACTCCTGAGGTCTTATGTGTGGAGTCTGACCTGAATATCGACGGCCTTGTTGCAGCTGGTACTCCACAACTCCTCTCTTCTGCTCACAATTTTTTGCAACATGTGGAGGGTAGAGTTCCAACGTGTGGGGACATCACACACCAGTCTGTGTGCCGGAAGCTGCAAACGCTGCTGCAACACAGCAAGGGCGGCGGAAGCTGTAGCCGACTTGCGAAAATGAGCTGACAGGCGGCGTACTTTCACGAGCAGATCTGGCAACTCGGGGTACGATTTAAGAAACCGCTGAACCACGAGGTTAAGCACATGAGCCAGGCATGGTACGTGTGTGATCTCACCTCGCCTCAGAGCCGCCACCAGGTTACGGCCATTGTCACACACGACCATGCCGGGATGTAGGTTCAGCGGTCTCAGCCACAGATCTGCCTGCTCTTTCACAGCTGTCCACAACTCACAAGCAGTGTGAGGTTTATCACCTAAGCTAATGAGTTTCAGCACAGCCTGTTGCCGCTTGGCGGAGGCAGTACTGCAATGCTTCCAGCTTGTAACTGATGTGGTGATATCTGAGATGGAGGCTGAACATGAGGAGGAGGAGGAGGAGGATGCGCAAGAGCTGTACACTGTGGGGGCAACTCTGACTGACATAGGGCCCGCAATCCTCGGTGTGGGGAGGATGTGTTCCGTCCCAAGGTCCGACTGGGTCCCAGCTTCCACTATGTTTACCCAGTGTGCCATCAGAGAGATGTACTGTCCCTGGCCACAAGCACTTGTCCACGTGTCCGTTGTCAGGTGGACTCTCCCAGTAACTGCGTTGTTGAGGGCACGGCAGATGCTTTGGGACACGTGCTTGTGTAGTGCGGGGATGGCACACCGGGCAAAATAGTGTCGGCTGGGGACCGAGTACCGAGGGACGGCCACCGCCGTAAGATTGCGGAAGGATTCCGTCTCCACCAGCCTAAAAGGCAGCATTTCCAATGCAAGCAGTTGTGAAATGTTCGAATTTAGGACTGTGGCCTGTGGGGCGTTAGCTGCGAATTTCCGCTTTCGTTCAAAGGTCTGGGATAAGGACAATTGAACCTTTCGGTGGGACGTGGACGTGGACGTTGATGCTGTTTCTTGAGAAACTGCCATAACAAGTGAAGACTGAGAGGAGGGGGCATCTTTACATGCAGTATGGACTGGGGATTGCCTTGCACACACAACAGGGGGTTCTATTGCATGCACAACAGTGGAAGAAGCAGTGGTGACACCCGCTGACACTGGTCGTGGACCCTGGGTTTCGCCCCACAAAGTCGGGTGCTTTGCTGCCATGTGCCTGATCATGCTGGTGGTGGTCAGGCTGGTAGTTTTGTCACCCCTACTGATGCTGGCATGGCAGGTGGAACATATGGCCTTTTTGGGGTTATCAGCAGAGTCTTTAAAAAAATTCCAGACTCTGGAAGACCTACCGCTTGTACTGGCAACGTCCCACGTGTTGGTGTTACGGGGAACGGTTGCCTGCCTTTTGTCTGCAGCCACCACACTGCTTCTTCCTGCCTGTTGGGTACTCTGCCTCCCTCCCCCTGTGTGCTGCTGGCCTCACTCTGCATGTCCTCCTTCCACATTGGGTCAGTTACAAGATCATCCACCACCTCCTCCTCTTCCACTTGTGCACCACGATCCTCCTCCTCACTTCCTGGCAATTGTGTCTCGTCATCGTCCACCTCTTGTGACAGATTGCCAACGTCGACTTCCTGTGGCCGTGGCTGTTCAAATATTTGGGCATCGCAACATGGGATCTCCTCTTCCACCACTTCAAGCGTATCAGGCGAGGGGCCCAAATATGGAAATGGACCAGTGAACAGCTCTTCAGAGTGTCCAAGTGTGGGATCACTTGCTGTCTGACGACACTCGGCATGGTGGGAGGAAGGAGCATCAGGGTGAGGAGGAGTATGCGGTTGAGACTCACGGCTACTAAGAGTTGACCGTGTGGAAGACAGACCGGAGGTGGTGGTGCCCAGGTAACTGGAAGTATTATCTGATATCCAATTAATAACCTGTTCACACTGATCAGTTCTCAATACTGGTGTTGTTCTGTGCTTCCCTATTAATTCGGTCAAGAAGTGGGAGCGAGAAGATGTGGCTGTTGGTTGTGGCACATTTTCACCTTGGCCACGGCCCCAATCCTCTGCATGAACCATCACCAGAACGTCCACTTCCACGTCCCTTGCCACGCGCTTTGCCCATTGTAAATGAAGTAAAATAGCTTACACTTGCACTATCAATGGAAAAAGGGTAATAAAGAGTAGATTAGAACCATGGAAGAGGAAAACCACAGCTATTGTTTACTGGGGTATACCACACTTTTTTAAATAGAGATATTTGCGGCTGAACAGTGAGCGACACACTCAAACTGCTTTTTTTTTAGATACCAAAGGCCCAAAACTGGATAGTACAGCGATTTGACCCGTGGAACTGAGAAACCACACTGTGATGTCGGGCCTACACAAGACTATTTTCAACAGATATATTTTTGTGTCACAACAGTCAGGAGACACTACTGTTTTTCTTTACGGAAAAAACTACCAAAAGCTGAATAATAGAGATTTTTTTTCCGTGGGATGGCAAAACCACAGTTATTGATTACTGGGGTATACCACACTTTTTTAAATAGAGATATTTGCGGCTGAACAGTGAGCGACACACTCAAACTGCTTTTTTTTTAGATACCAAAGGCCCAAAACTGGATAGTACAGCGATTTGACCCGTGGAACTGCAAAACCACACTGGGATGTCGGGCCTACACAAGACTATTTCCCATTTTAACACAATGCTCTATATTCACAACCATGCTTATTTTGGCATAAATGACTAAAACAGTATTATAACTAGAGATGAGTGAACATTTCAATGTTCGGTTCGGGAAATTTTCACAAACAAATAGATAGTCGCCGAATTTATCCGTCAAATATTCGACAAACATTTCTGAATCCCATAGGAGTCAGTGGGGGGACCAAAAAAATGCATATACAACACCTACAAAGCTGTCAAAACACATCAAATTAGGTGTAGATTCCAGGGAGGTGCCATCAATTGAACCAGAGTACAAGTACTATAATTATTATTACTATGACAACCACATTTATTCCGTGACACTTTTCATGTCAAAAAAGGTCACCGACTGGTACAAGAGGAGAGAGGACCCAGCTTGCGAGTGCACACAAACAATCTGCAAGGGATGGGGGAGGATACATTGGGTCAGGGTACAGCTAGTCATTCAGCGGTATGCTGGAGTAAGGGTTACCGCAGATTGTATGCTTGTCACAAAGAGTGGGTCTTCAGCTTCCTTTTCAAGGTTTCCACGGTGCGCAACAGTCTGATGAGTTGGGGTACAGAGTTACATAGTACCGGAGATGCAACGGACAACTCTTGTATGTGATTGTGACAAGAAGAGATAAGAAGGAAGTAGAGAAGGAGATCTTTGAAGAATGGGAGGTTGCGTGCAGGTAACTAGTTCAGGGAGACTAGGTCACACATGTATGGAGGAAACAGGTTTTTGATGTCTTGGTATGCCAAAGTTAGGCTTTTCAACTGGAGTGTCTGGGCAACAGGGAGCCCGAGCAGGGATTGACAGAGGGGAGAAGCCAGGGAATAGCGGGGTGACGGGTGGATTAATCGGCAAGCGCAGTTTAGGATAGATTGGAGGGGTGCGAGAGTGGTCGAAGGGAGGCCACAAAGCAGGAGCTTGTAGTAAAAGAGGCAGGAGATGATGAGGGCATGCACTGGTGTTTTTCTAGATGCATGGTTGAGGGATGTGCGGGGGTAGTAGAGATACTAAAGAAATTTCCAAAAAACTAAGGGATCTATTAAATAAATGAACCAGAATATGGTGGAACCGAGCATTCTTGAATAAATAAATAGAAAAAGGATTGATACCCAGAGGACTAAGGGTCCAGGTCTTCTCTTCCTTTGAAGTTGAAAATGAGGCAATAAGATTACAATGGGAGGACCTGGCCAGTAAATGCTCCAGAGGTTTCATGGAGTTATTAATTCAGATAAACACCAAAACTCTGGGCTCGATAGATGCCGAGATTGAAGGAATACAAGGTGGACTGAAACAAGATTTATCGCCTGAGAGTCTAATGTCTCTCAACTCTGAACTAGATTCAGAATTTACTAAGTGGGAGAAAGAAATATGTGATAATAAATCAAAAAAATTCCAACGAGACTATAATGACCAACAGACCAATACAGTGTATAAATGGAGCCACAGACGTACATGCCTGAGGACCTATCCACGAATGAGAATGACTTCCTTCTCATCGTACGCATCTAGTGAGGAATCAGTAGCAGATAGACCAAGATGGACCAATTATAGAAATAATGGGCCCAACAAAGCTAAGCAAATCAATAAACGCAAAATTTCCCCGGTGAATAACCAAGAAAAGCGTAATAAAAGCGGATTAGAGGTAATTAATTTATCCAAACATGTCCCTACTACTACACACACAGAAGTATTAGCTATGGGATTGACCTTTGCACCCACCAATAATTTTGATTTGTTTTCAGCAATAAAGGATTTATACTTGTTTGCGAGAAAATTGATCCTCAAGAAACTACACAACAAAGGGGCAGATGACCAACTTTCTGGTAACACACTGGAACAGGAGGCGTTACAAGTAGTGTTGAGCGAGCACTAAAATGCTCGGGTGCTCGAAGCTCGGGCCGAGCTCGCCGTGATACTCGGGTGCTCGACCCGAGCAACGAGCCCAATGTTAGTCTATGGGAGACTCGAGCATTTTTGCGGTGGCACCCCCGGCAGTCTTTTAAAAGCCTAACAAGTGCCCAAAACGATAGTGACTGTGCTCAAATGACATGGGGACAGCATGGGGATCGCCCCAGGAAGCATTTCTGACCCCAAGGTTACTGCTGTCAACAACGTGGTCAGAGGTATTAAGCCACTTTTACAGGCTCACAATAAAACGTTCAAAAACGAAAGTGAAACTTTTTTCCTGTGAAATATGTTAAGGAACATCCTTTCCAGGGTAAAGACTTGTGTATAAGTTAAAATAAATGACCAAAAACAAAAATACTCCTCCACACCTTCGGCTATGTTCACAAGTAGCATTTTTTATGCGTTTTTGCACTTTTGTATTGCTTTCAACTATGACAAATGCATTCACCGTGAAATGTAATTTTAACATTTTACAACCTTATCTGGCCATGTGCTGTGTGACACATGCGTAAAGTGCTGAAAAGACAAGGGAACAGCATGGGGAAGACCCCTGGAAGCATCTCTGACTCCCAGGTCACTGTCTAAAAGTGTGCCCATCATAAGTGATCCTTACCGCATCAGAAGAAGCAGACTTGCAATTATCCCCATGCAAGTTCTAGTCCCAGGGCAGTGTTCAATTGTACCTCCCCCATTCCTTGCAATACAAGCTAAATTATGCAGCCTGCCACCCACCCACCCCCAGGCTGCAATACCATACTGCTTGCTTGCTTGAACTTGAAATTGGGCCTTTTAGGCATGTGAAGGCAGAATCTGGCCACCACGTCATGGCTGTGTTAGCGGCCTGGAATCCATACTCAGTCCCCAGCCGTCTGGTGGCCGGGTGTCCATACTCGGTCCCCAGCCGCCCCGCGGCCGGGTGTCCACACACGGTCCCCAGCCGCCTGGGGGCAGCCGGGTGTCCATAAACGGTCCCCAGCCGCCCCTATTTCTCCTTGGAACATCCCCCCACACACTTTTCTTAGCCCGGCCTGCTTTAGGCAGCATTGGACGAGCCCACCAGAGAACCAGACTCCTCCGGTGGGCCCTGACTTCTCCATCTGTGGAGTTGAGAGTGCCAAGGTGAGGAGCATGATGATGATGACAGAAGTTAGCATCTGCTATGTTTTCTTTTAATGCAAGTGTAAGTGTGCAGCCTGCCACCCACCCAGCCCCAGACTGCAATTCCATACTGCTAGCTTGTACTTGAAATGGGGCCTTTTAGTTTGGAGGAGGCCGAAGCTGGCCACTACCTCATGGCTGCTTCGGCAGCGAGGTATCCATACTCAGTCTCCAGCCGCCCATATTTGTCCTGGTTTGCCTTATAGATAAGATTAAGTGCGTATACCAAAACATTACCTGTGCCCTCCCCAGTGCATTTAGTGGGAAGGAGAGCCTATTCCGCTGTAGTGTGTGCATGCCAAACCCCTGTTCATTGTACATGCAAAGATGCCTCCCACCTTGCACCTGTCATTGCAGACTTGCAACTATCCCCATTCAAGTCCTTGTCCCAGGGCAGTGTTCAATTGTACCTCTCCCATTCCTTGCAATGCAAGCGCAAGTATGCAGCCTGCCACCCACCCACCCCCAGGCTGTAATACCATACTGCTTGCTTGCTTGCACTTTAAATTGGGCCTTTTAGGCATGTGGAGGCAGAATCTGGCCACCACGCCATGGCTGTGTCGGCGGCCTGGTATCCATGCTCAGTCACCAGCCGCCTGGTGGCCGGGTGTCCCCGCTTGCTCCCCAGCTTCCAGGGGGTGGCCGGGTGTCCATACTCGGTCCCCAGCCACCCCTATTTGTCCCGGTAACCTTTCCCACACTTTTCTTAGCCTGGCCTGCTTTAGGGCAGCATTGGCCGAGGCCACCGGACTATCAGACTCCTCTGGTGGGCCCTGGCTTCTCCATCAGGGGAGTTGAGAGTGCCAAGGTGAGGAGCAAGATGAGGATGATAGAAGTTAGCATCTGCTTTGTTTTGTTGTAATGCAAGCGCATGTATGTAGTAGCGGCTAGGCCTGAGGTGGTCAGCGTTTTGCCGCATATCCTACCTCCTCCGAGGATTGCTGGATGTTTTCCTGCTACTATCCAAGTTCTATGACTCCCGTTAAATCAAAGCTTCAGGTGATAAATGATGGATGAGGTAGTGGCAAAGGAGAAAGAGCAGGAGGAACAGGGACCATTCACATCAATATCAGGCCAGTCAACCAGATATGTCTTGTAGGATCTTGTAGGATATGTTTCTGTAACAAAAGGAGCGGTTCGGCTACACAGTTATAGGGCATACAGTGAGTGCAATGCCTACCAAAAATTTCGAGCCACTCCAATGCCCCTTAGAAATGACATGGAGGTCAGAGGGCGTTAACTAAACCTTTTTTTCCATTTATAGCAACTTGGTCTCCCGTGCACTGTTGGCCTAAGCAGTGAATGGAAGGCTTTCCAAAAACTATGAGGAACTGCAATGCCCCTTACAAGAGCCTTGTGTGGCACCCCAGGGGTCTGGTCACCACAGTAATAGAGATATTACGTCGGAGAGCAAGTGGGAGGTTTCCTGGTCAGGATCCCTAAAACATGCTACATCCTCCTGCCCCAATCCTGGGAGGGGAGAATTCTGCCCTTATAAACTGGATCTGGGGCGGGGTTGAGTGAGTCAGAGAACAGTCAGAGTCAGAGTGAGAGCAAGGGAAAGTAACAGCAAGGAACTCTGTAGGAGCTAGGAGCTAAAGACCGGGGGATGGAAGCTGAGCAGAGCTCGCCCTGGCAGAAGACAATAGGAACCGGACACAGGAGTCCGAAGCTGTGAGGACTTATATAACCAGGAACCAGCTGGCAGGGGATTTCAGGTCCTCTGGCCATAGAAGCCCGGAGGCTCAATCACAAGCAAGGGACCAGCACCGCCGTTGTGGAGAGGAGGCTAACAGAAGGCCCCAAGTCACCAGCCATACGGGTGAGCACTACACGGTACACTCAGGGATGTGGGCTACTTCTACCCGCTTACAGCAAGGTAGCCAGGAAGAGTGCAGACAGACGGGGAGGCCTACAACTCCACCTGGCCAGGGGAACTCCTGCTTGCTCACAGACTGACCAGGCCTCTTATGCTAGCTAGTACTCCCGGGAGGGTCTACCTTATAATCATCAGTAAAGACCCTGAACTGCACTGCAAAGACTCTGAGTCATTCCTGCTGCGCTCGTGCACCATCACCCCCATCATCCACACTCACTGCCCTTAGGCTATACTCCTCCCGAGGGGAGTTATCCCATTCTATGCTGCGCACACAACACCAGCCTCAGCGGTCTGCCTCGCAGCGGTGGTACTCGCTGACCGCAATCCACGGGTGGCGCAGTCAGACAATTAACCTCAAAACCTAAGAAAGACTGCCACTGGTTTGACCAGCCTGAGCCACGGGACCGGATCACCGCCACGGAGACTACAGACCCCAGAGACCCGGCACTGGGTATCCCACACACGTGTACACACGGCCCAGGGGGCGCGTCACATGCAGTACAGCATATTACAAACATAAGTCCCATTATTGGGGAGTGGGCATCCCATGGTATTTGCTTATGCTTTCCAAGCAAAAGCTGCCAAAAATTAGGAAGGAGCAACTTGCAATGCCCCTTACAAGAGCCATGCAGTACAGCATATTACAAACATATGTCCCATTATTAGGGAGTGGGTGTCCCATAGTATTTGCTTATGCTTTCCCAGCAAAAGCTGCCAAAAATTAGGTCGGAGCAACTTGCAATGCCCATTACAAGAGCCATGCAGTACAGCATATTACAAACATAAGTCCCATTATTGGGGACTGGGTGTCACATGGTATTTGCTTATGCTTTCCCAGCAAAAGCTGCCAAAAATTAGGACGGAGCAACTTGCAAAGCCCCTTACAAGAGCCATGCAGTACAGCATATTACAAACATAAGTCCCATTATTGGGGAGTGGGTGTCCCAGAGTATTTGCTTATGCTATCCCAGCGAAAGCTGCCAAAAATTAGGACGGAGCAACTTGCAATGCCCCTTACAAGAGCCATGCAGTACAGCATATTACAAACATAAGTCCCATTACTTGGGAGTGGGTGTCCCATAGTATTTGCTTATGCTTTCCAAGCAAAAGCTGCCAAAAATTAGGATGGAGAAACTTGCAATGCCCCTTACAAGAGCCATGCAGTACAGCATATTACAAACATAAGTCCCATTATTGGGGAGTGGGTGTCCCATAGTATTTGCTTATGCTTTCCCAGCAAAAGCTGCCAAAAATTAGGACGGAGCAACTTGCAATGCCTCTTACAAGAGCCATGCAGTACAGCATATTACAAACATAAGTCCCATTATTGGGGAGTGGGTGTCCCATAGTATTTGCTTATGCTTTCCCAGCAAAAGCTGCCAAAAATTAGGACGGAGCAACTTGCAATGCCCCTTACAAGAGCCATGCAGTACAGCATATTACAAACATAAGTCCCATTATTGAGGAGTGGGTGTCCCATAGTATTTGCTTATGCTTTCCAAGCAAAAGCTGCCAAAAATTAGGACCGAGCAACTTGAAATGCCCCTTACAAGAGCCATGCCGTACAGCATATTACAAACATAAGTCCCATTATTGGGGAGTGGGTGTCCCATAGTATTTGCTTATGCCTTGCAAGCAAAAGCTGCCAAAAATAAGGACGGAGGAACTTGCAATGCTGGCCCCCTGGTGGTATAGTGGTGGTGGAGGCTGAGGATAAAGAGAAGAAGATTAAACAGCCGAAATGAGGAAGCGTATACCCATGTGTGGGTGTGAAGTGGTGCATGGGAATACACCTCCCGAAATAACACAGTGGATGTGACTTTATGTTACTCTGCTGTCATTTGCTGGTGATGAGAAGTCTGGCCCAATCCATCCCTTGTTCATTTTGAAAAGGGTCAGCTTGTCAGCATTGTCAGTTTACAGGCGAGTGCGCTTATCAGTTATAATTCCTCCAGCGGCACTAAAAACATGCTCCGATAACACGCTAGCGGCAGGGCAGGCCAGGACCTCCAAGGCGTACAGAGCGACTTCATTCCAAGTGTCCAGCTTGGATACCCAATAATTAAAAGGCACAGAGGAATCACGGAGGACACTGGTATGATCGGCAAGGTACTCCCTCACCATCTTTTGAAACTTTCCACTCCTTGTGAGAGTACCCCGCGCCTCAGGGCCTGTAGGCTGGGCGGGTGTCAGAAAACTGTCCCAGAACATTGACAGTGTTCCCCTGCCTCTGCTGGATTGGAGTTGCCTCTCTCTCACCTGTACGCCTTGGTTGGGTAACGAACTGTGACCTCTGCCGCTAGCGTGTTCAGATGGGAATTTTTTTAAGAGTTCTGCAGCAAGGGCCTTCTGGTATTGCCCCATTTTTGTAGACCTCTCCACCTCAGGAATAAGAGTGTGAAAGTTCTCCTTGTAGCGGGGGTCTACAAGTGTCACCAACCAGTAATGACTGTCACCCAACATTTTGACAACACAAGGGTCACGGTTAAGGCAGCATAACATAAAGTCAGCCATGCGTGCCAGACTGGTAACGGGCAAGATTTCCGTGTCCTCACCAAGATGACGACTGACCATGCTCTCCTCCTCCTCCTCCTCTTCCTCCTCCCCGCTGTCCTCAGGCCACCCACGCTGAACTGACGGTATGACACTTGTACAGGTACTACCGTCTACAATGCATGATAGCAGCTCCTGTTCTTCCTCCTCCTCCTCCTCTTCCTCCTCTCCCTCATTGTCCCCCAATGCACGTTGGGATGAGATGAGGCTGGGCTGTGTGTAATCGCCCGCAACGGCTTCTTGATCCATCTCATCATACACTGGCTGCAATGCCTCCTCTTTAATTCTCTGCAGAGAGCGTTGCAAAAGACAGACAAGGGGGATGCTGACACTAATGATGGCGTCATCGCCACTCACCATCTTGGTGGCCTCCTCAAAGTTTGTCAGGATGATACATATGTCAGACATCCAGGTCCACTCCTGAGGTCTTATGTGTGGAGTCTGACCTGAATATCGACGGCCTTGTTGCAGCTGGTACTCCACAACTCCTCTCTTCTGCTCACAATTTTTTGCAACATGTGGAGGGTAGAGTTCCAACGTGTGGGGACATCACACACCAGTCTGTGTGCCGGAAGCTGCAAACGCTGCTGCAACACAGCAAGGGCGGCGGAAGCTGTAGCCGACTTGCGAAAATGAGCTGACAGGCGGCGTACTTTCACGAGCAGATCTGGCAACTCGGGGTACGATTTAAGAAACCGCTGAACCACGAGGTTAAGCACATGAGCCAGGCATGGTACGTGTGTGATCTCACCTCGCCTCAGAGCCGCCACCAGGTTACGGCCATTGTCACACACGACCATGCCGGGATGTAGGTTCAGCGGTCTCAGCCACAGATCTGCCTGCTCTTTCACAGCTGTCCACAACTCACAAGCAGTGTGAGGTTTATCACCTAAGCTAATGAGTTTCAGCACAGCCTGTTGCCGCTTGGCGGAGGCAGTACTGCAATGCTTCCAGCTTGTAACTGATGTGGTGATATCTGAGATGGAGGCTGAACATGAGGAGGAGGAGGAGGAGGATGCGCAAGAGCTGTACACTGTGGGGGCAACTCTGACTGACATAGGGCCCGCAATCCTCGGTGTGGGGAGGATGTGTTCCGTCCCAAGGTCCGACTGGGTCCCAGCTTCCACTATGTTTACCCAGTGTGCCGTCAGAGAGATGTACTGTCCCTGGCCACAAGCACTTGTCCACGTGTCCGTTGTCAGGTGGACTCTCCCAGTAACTGCGTTGTTGAGGGCACGGCAGATGCTTTGGGACACGTGCTTGTGTAGTGCGGGGATGGCACACCGGGCAAAATAGTGTCGGCTGGGGACCGAGTACCGAGGGACGGCCACCGCCATAAGATTGCGGAAGGATTCCGTCTCCACCAGCCTAAAAGGCAGCATTTCCAATGCAAGCAGTTGTGAAATGTGCGAATTTAGGACTGTGGCCTGTGGGGCGTTAGCTGCGAATTTCCGCTTTCGTTCAAAGGTCTGGGATAAGGACAATTGAACCTTTCGGTGGGACGTGGACGTGGACGTTGATGCTGTTTCTTGAGAAACTGCCATAACAAGTGAAGACTGAGAGGAGGGGGCATCTTTACATGCAGTATGGACTGGGGATTGCCTTGCACACACAACAGGGGGTTCTATTGCATGCACAACAGTGGAAGAAGCAGTGGTGACACCCGCTGACACTGGTCGTGGACCCTGGGTTTCGCCCCACAAAGTCGGGTGCTTTGCTGCCATGTGCCTGATCATGCTGGTGGTGGTCAGGCTGGTAGTTTTGTCACCCCTACTGATGCTGGCATGGCAGGTGGAACATATGGCCTTTTTGGGGTTATCAGCAGAGTCTTTAAAAAAATTCCAGACTCTGGAAGACCTACCGCTTGTACTGGCAACGTCCCACGTGTTGGTGTTACGGGGAACGGTTGCCTGCCTTCTGTCTGCAGCCACCACACTGCTTCTTCCTGCCTGTTGGGTACTCTGCCTCCCTCCCCCTGTGTGCTGCTGGCCTCACTCTGCATGTCCTCCTTCCACATTGGGTCAGTTACAAGATCATCCACCACCTCCTCCTCTTCCACTTGTGCACCACGATCCTCCTCCTCACTTCCTGGCAATTGTGTCTCGTCATCGTCCACCTCTTGTGACAGATTGCCAACGTCGACTTCCTGTGGCCGTGGCTGTTCAAATATTTGGGCATCGCAACATGGGATCTCCTCTTCCACCACTTCAAGCGTATCAGGCGAGGGGCCCAAATATGGAAATGGACCAGTGAACAGCTCTTCAGAGTGTCCAAGTGTGGGATCACTTGCTGTCTGACGACACTCGGCATGGTGGGAGGAAGGAGCATCAGGGTGAGGAGGAGTATGCGGTTGAGACTCACGGCTACTAAGAGTTGACCGTGTGGAAGACAGACCGGAGGTGGTGGTGCCCAGGTAACTGGAAGTATTATCTGATATCCAATTAATAACCTGTTCACACTGATCAGTTCTCAATACTGGTGTTGTTCTGTGCTTCCCTATTAATTCGGTCAAGAAGTGGGAGCGAGAAGATGTGGCTGTTGGTTGTGGCACATTTTCACCTTGGCCACGGCCCCAATCCTCTGCATGAACCATCACCAGAACGTCCACTTCCACGTCCCTTGCCACGCGCCTTGCCCATTGTAAATGAAGTAAAATAGCTTACACTTGCACTATCAATGGAAAAAGGGTAATAAAGAGTAGATTAGAACCATGGAAGAGGAAAACCACAGCTATTGTTTACTGGGGTATACCACACTTTTTTAAATAGAGATATTTGCGGCTGAACAGTGAGCGACACACTCAAACTGCTTTTTTTTTAGATACCAAAGGCCCAAAACTGGATAGTACAGCGATTTGACCCGTGGAACTGAGAAACCACACTGTGATGTCGGGCCTACACAAGACTATTTTCAACAGATATATTTTTGTGTCACAACAGTCAGGAGACACTACTGTTTTTCTTTACGGAAAAAACTACCAAAAGCTGAATAATAGAGATTTTTTTTCCGTGGGATGGCAAAACCACAGTTATTGATTACTGGGGTATACCACACTTTTTAAATAGAGATATTTGCGGCTGAACAGTGAGCGACACACTCAAACTGCTTTTTTTTTAGATACCAAAGGCCCAAAACTGGATAGTACAGCGATTTGACCCGTGGAACTGCAAAACCACACTGGGATGTCGGGCCTACACAAGACTATTTTCAACAGATATATTTTTGTGGCACAACAGTCAGGAGACACTACTGTTTTTCTTTACGGAAAAAACTACCAAAAGCTGAATAATAGAGATTTTTTACCGTGGGATGGCAAAACCACAGTTATTGTTTACTGGGGTATGCCACACTTTTTTAAATAGAGATATTTGCGGCTGAATAGTGAGCGACACTCTCAAACTGCTTTTTTTTTAGATACCAAAGGCCCAAAACTGGATAGTACAGCGATTTGACCCGTGGAACTGCGAAACCACACTGGGATGTCGGGCCTACACAAGACTATGTTCAACAGATATATTTTTGTGTCACAACAGTCAAGAGACACTACTGTTTTTCTTTACGTAAAAAACTACCAAAAGCTGAATAATAGAGATTTTTTACCGTGGGATGGCAAAACCACAGTTAATGTTTACTGGGGTATACCACACTTTTTTAAATAGAGATATTTGCGGCTGAACAGTGAGCGACACACTCAAACTGCTTTTTTTTTAGATACCAAAGGCCCAAAACTGGATAGTGCAGCGATTTTACCCGTGGAACTGCGAAAACACACTGGGATGCCGGGCCTACACAAGACTATTTTCAACAGATATATTTTTGTGTCACAACAGTCAGGAGACACTACTGTTTTTCTTTACGGAAAAAACTACCAAAACCTGAATAATAGAGATTTTTTACCGTGGCATTGTTTACTGGGGTATACCACACTTTTTTAAATAGAGATATTTGCGGCTGAACAGTGAGCGACACACTCAAACTGTTTTTTTTTAGATACAAATGGCCCAAAATGGATAATACAGAGGTTTGAACCGTGGAAGTGCAAAACAACACTTCTGTTTCTCTAGCCTACACCAGACTATTTTCAACAGTTATATTTGTGTCTGAAAAATCAGAGACACGCTTTTTTTTTGGGGGGGGGGCACACCAAAAGGTTAATAAGACGGGTATTTGTACAGTGTGAAGGAGGAAAAAAAAGGAGGATTTAGATGAAAAAAAAAGGATTTTTCCTGGCCCCCGACACCTGGTGCTAAGTCCAGCAATTTCAGCAACAGGAGCACACAGGACTGTAATGCAGCGTTTGCTGGTGTAACCACTGTGTCTCCTATACAGCCTGCCTGCCTTGTATCTTGGATGGATATTAGTACTGAAAAGGACTGTTTGTTTGTTCTGGCAGCCTTTACAGACCCTACACTAACTATTTCGCAGTTTATATCTCACCCTATATCAGCAGCGCTGTCCCTACACTGTTTAATCCGGAGCGACTGTGTCCAAGATGGCGGCGTCCCGTTTTAAATACTCGAGGTGACGCTGTGCGGCGAGCCAATCACTGTAATGCCCACAACCAACATGGCTGCAGCATTACAGTGACTGGCTGGCAATCCCTGCATGTTCATTGGCTCTGTAAAGAGCGCCAAACATGCAGGGCGGAGACCCGAGCTCCCGCCCGAGTAACCCGGAAATGCTCGGTGCTCGCCGAACATCCCGAGTAGCGTGATGCTCGGGCGAGTACCAAGCAGTGTCGAGCATGTTCGCTCAACACTAGTTACAAGCACTAGAGGATCTACTGAGAGAACAAGCTCCTGAACATGCAGGTATGTTTCCACGGGCTAGTTATGCACGCTCCACTAGATTTCCCCCCTTGTCACTTTGTCCGGCTGTTGATATTTTTGTCAAACTTGTACTTGAAGAGTTCCGTGGGATCCTGGTCAGGCAAAATTTTGACAACATGACTTCGGGACAACGTAAGGCTTTACGGGAACTCCAATTGCTAGATGATGTTGTGATTAAACCGGCTGACAAAGGGGGGAATATAGTTTTGTGGTCTCCGGCTATGTATGAAAGTGAGGCACAGAGACAGCAGAGAGATAAGACCACATATTTAAAATTAGAGCATAGCGTATGCAGTTGGAGGATATATTATTTCAAGCCTATGAGAAGGTTATAATCCCTAAAAACGTTTTTGAGGGTTTAACTATCGAATTACCTAAAATTCAAACTATATATTTTTTGCCAAAAATGCACAAAAACCTGGTTGAGCCACTGGGACGTCTGATCGTGTCCGGCATGGGGGGCATGTGTGAACCCATATGTAAATTTGATTACTATCTAAAACCACTGGTTGAAACACTACCCTCCTATGCCCGGGACACGACGGACGTCCTGGCTCGTCTCAGCGGCATGAGTTTTGAAACTGATATGATGCTAGCTACTGCAGACAACAAATCACTATATATGAGTATCCGACATGAGGATGGCATTGAAGCATGTCACTTTTATTTATATGGTAGTAATTGGGACAATGATATCTATGACCTTATCCTTGAATTGTTAACATACGTCTTGACACACAATTTTTTTGTGTTTAAGGATGTGTTTTACCTGCAGTGGTGGAGCACTGCCATGGGGGCGGCTTGTGTGCCTTCTTTCGCCAACCTCTTTCTAGGTTACTGGAAGAGGGATATTTTTGGTGGGGAGGGCGCCCGGGCCGCTGACCATGTGCAGTGCTGGCTCCATTACATTGATGATGTTTTTATAATTTGGCAAGGTACGGACCACCAATTACAGGGATTCATGTCACAGTTGAATGAGAATAGGCGTAACATTAAACTTACCTACACATACAGTAAAACTGAGGTGGACTACTTAGACTTCAAAATAAATGTGGATGCGCATCTGCAGTTGCAGACGTTCACAGGAAATCGACCTCAGTTAACTTGCTGCTCCATGCCTGATCTGGCCATCCGTATTCGACAATCCAAGGGATCCCAGTAGGGCAATTTTTACGAATTCGAAGTATTTGTTCATCTGATTCGAAATTTGAGGACCAAGCTACTGATATGAGAGAAAGGTTCCAAAATAGGGGATACAGTAACAGATCCATAAAGAGTGGATACATTCGAGCCAAAAAGTGTAATAGAGATGGTCTCTTACGCTCTACATGCAGGAATCGAGGCAGCCAGGAAGTGGTCCGCTTTATCTCTACATATAATGGAGAGTGGGACGCCATGAGAGAATGTTTGAGAAAACATTGGAATATCCTAAAAACGGAACCAGCTTTGTCCCAATGTATCCCAAATTACCCTCTAATGACACCTAGAAGAAGTAGGAATCTAAAAGACCTATTGACACAGAGTCATTATATTCCTACACAGGTAAATCCCTTTGGTACGCGTGGACCACCTCCTGGCTGCTTCCCTTGCGGCGATTGTATCACATGCAAAAATATATCACATGCAACAACTTTCACTTCTGCTGATGGACATAAAACATATAAAATAAGGCAGCACATTACCTGTTGTACAACACAGGTAATTTACTACGCTGAGTGTAGCTGTCCCAAAATATATGTTGGTTTGACATCACGCCAACTTAAAACTCCTGCACAGGAGCATGTGAGAGACATTAATTAATAATAATAATATTAATAATAATCTTTATTTATATAGGTTCATATATAACAGTCATAAGTAACATAGCTAAAGATAATACAATAATTACAGCAAAAAATATGACGACCCTGCTCGTAAGAGCTTACAATCTACAATGAGGTGGGGGTGACACAAAGTACAATGGCTTATTTACAAGGATGGTCCAGTCATCTTGAGGGGATGAGGGATAGATAAAGGCTGCATGAGCTCATCACCAGCCAGTATTTGTGGTGCTTTTTGGTTCGGTGGAGACTGATGTTTGGAGAAATAAGGGATGGGCTAAAAGAAGATAAAAGGACTTTGATTAGGGAAGGTGATAGGCCGCCCTAAACAGGTGTGTTTTTAGGGAGCGCCTAAAACTGTGTAAGTTGTGGTTCATCCTAATTTCTTGGGGTAGAGCATTCCAAAGAATAGGTGCAGCTCAGGAGAAGTCTTGAAGCTGGGAGTGGGAGGTACGGATTAGTGCAGATGTTAGATGAAAGTCGCTTTCAGAGCGTAGAGAATGGGTAGGCTGATAAACAGAAATGAGGGAAGAGATGTAGGGGGGTGCCACACTGTGGAGAGCTTTGTGGGTGAGAACAAGCAATTTAAATTGGATCCTATAATTCATGGGCAGCCAGTGCAATGACTGGCACAGAGCGGAGGAGTATGAATAACGGTTAGCCAAGTAGATGACCCTGGCTGCAGCATTAAGGATGGACTGGAGGGGAGAAAGTTGAGTTAGTGGGAGGCCAATTAATAGAGAGTTACAGTAGTCAAGGCGGGAGTGGATCAGGACAACAGTGAGGGTTTTTGTTGTTTCCAAGGTGAGAAAGGGGCGGATTCTAGAGATGTTCTTCAGGTGCAAGCGACAAGAGCAGGCAAGAGACTGTATATGGAAGGTGAAGGAAAGATTGGTGTCAAACACAACACCCAAACAGCACACCTGCTGGCTCGGTGTTATTGTGGTGCCACACATGGAGAGAGAGATGTCAGATTTAGAGAGGTGAGTAGATGGCGGGAGCAGAAGAAATTCAGTTTTGGAAAGGTTGAGTTTCAGGTAGAGATCGGACATGATGTTAGAAACTGCGGCCAGACAGTCACTGGTGTTCTGTAGTACAGCGGGGGTAAGGTCAGGGTATGAGGTGTATAGTTGTGTGTCATCAGCATAAAGATGGTACTGCAAACCAAACTTGCTGATGGTCTGTCCAATTGGGGCTGTGTAGAGAGAGAAAAGAAGAGGGCCAAGGACTGAACCCTGAGGAACCCCAATATTGAGAGGAAGAGGGGAAGAAGTGGAGCCAACGAACGATACATTATTGCGGCAAAAACAGTGATGGACATATCTCAACTTAAAACAATACCCAGCCACTATAAGAAATTCCATCAGTGCAATCCCAAGTCATTTATGGTTAGGGGAATAGAATGTATAAAATGTGACATTAGGGGTGGGGATATAAAGCGTCTCCTAGCACATAAAGAATGCCGGTGGATCACCACTCTGGGAACAATGGTCCCGCAGGGGCTAAATGAGTCATTGGGATTCTCCTCATATTTGTAATTTGGAGATTTCTGATATTCTCTCTACTTCCCACCCTATACTAGGGTGGATTCTTTTATTAAAATGGTTTCTATTACCATATGGATTGTTATTTTTACACTTATGTGTTTTTAATATATCATACTCCTTTTTTAATTTTACGTATTTTCTCATCCCTTAAGATTGCTCTATATTTTTTTATCATGTTCAAAGGTCTGGGACATCATGTGGGACAGGACCTTCTGGGTTATACCTTTCAGGAAGAGTCTCGTCAACAACGAAAAGCATCCAGATGTATTCACGAACATCAAATATGTAGTGACTCTCTTTCTTTATATCTAACTTCACCTCGAAATGTCTCTTTATACATGCTATATAATTGGTTACATCCTCATAATACAGTATTAATATTTATTGGTAATGAATTGATTTGTACAGTGGAGTATGTATGGATGTGGACTGTAACGGTAGACACATTTTGGCTGATTCTTGTTTTCAATTTAACTGTATACTATATGGGTCTTTCTTATATATGGAAACATATGGATGACCAAAAGGCAGAGGAAAGAAGGAGAGAAAAACTATAATACTAAGAGATAAAATGTTGTTAGGTATATACAAGTCTTCACTTTAGCACATTTGCACCTTATGCTTGGTTAATATATTATAATTATAATCAACAGGCACTGTGGTAAAGGTAACTGGTAAGCCCTTTGCAAGAATGCATGGGGTAATACCTATGCACTGATTATTTTTATTGGGAATGATGCACAAGCGCCCCCGTGGCCGTTGGTTGCGGTGTCTAGCCCTCTGCCGGCGGTCCCTGATGCACTTCCATGGTTGTTGTCTGGCGGCGAAGGCGTCCTGTGGCTGCTGCGGGGAATTGATGGGTGGAGGAGCGGCCATGACCGTGATGGGTGGGTGCCCATGTGCAGCATATAGAGAATATTATTGGACAATTCCGACCATGTGATCAGAAGGTCCTGACAGATAAATGGAGACCTAGAGAGTGTTATGGCAACGCTCCCTGAGGAAGCAAGAGCGAAATATTGTCCAAACTATTTGAAATTGAGATGTCCCCTTCTGTATCACATTAGGAACAGAAGAAATGTTTGTTTTTTCTTACTGTGGATCAGACCAGTATGACATAGAATATATGCTCCAAAATATTTCAAACTCAGATCTAGCCAGCTGCATCACGTTACTCAGAGCAAAAAATATTTTTTTTGTTACTCTGCATAAGCTCTGTGTACAGCTGAATTTGACCGCCACTGACGAAGTAGCTGGCTTATAGCACAGTGTATCACATTTGTCACAAGAAAAATAAATTTTTGTATTGTGCCTAGCTAGAGAATAAATGTATTTTTTTACTCTGAAACCAGGTAAAGTTCAACGCCACTAAAATAGTATCTGGCTTTTAGCAGACTGGATCACCTTTGCCACACTAAAAAAACTTTTGTGGACTCGGCATGCCAACAAAAAATATATATTTGATTGACTGTGCGTACAGCTGCATTTCACCCAGCCAAAAAAGGAAAAACTGGGCTAACACAGCTTGCACAATCACATTAGCAACAGAAAAAAAAGGATGTTGTGCTCTGCAATCAGAAGCTCTGCAGACTCTGCATAGAGCAGAATTTCAACCCCACAAAGTGAAAAGGTGGGCTGCGCTTGCTTGCTTACTTGCTTGATCACATTAGCAAGTGCAAGAATAAATTGAAGGTATACTCATGCATGGAGCTCAATACAAGCGGTGCACTGTTGTATGGCATGGGCCCTCCCTTTCTGCATGAATCTCAGTATTTGCATAAGAAAACAAAAAATGTGCAGCACCATCAATTACAAAGGTACACAGGCCAGGAATTATCGACACTATCTGACTACCACACAAGCGCCTATCTATCTAGCTAATATCTGTCATTACACAGGAGCACACTGAGCTGCATCTGTCTCCTCGGCAGTTAAATGGATAGAATGGCGTTGAGGCAACATGGCCTGTTTTCATATGGAGATGACATGTGATTTCAGCAGCCAATTGCACAAGCCCTTTTGTCTGGACAGTGTGGGTTCTTCCTGCGCTCTGATTGGCTGGCCGCGCCTTCCTGACTTGAAGTTACAGCCTAGCAGAAAAAAAAAAGCATGTGCCACTGATCTGACCTGTTCTGAGCTCTCCACAGCCCCTACACTCATCTACCACGTCTCCCCGCTCAACATGCACTTGCACTACGCTACCAAAACTGTTAAAAATGCTGTGGTTGCCCCGGATTTACGTTCCCGCGCTTATTCGTCAAACAATTTCCTATTTTAAGAAATTTTGCTCGCCTTTCCAATATCAAATCCAAATGTGCCATATTTGTGTTGAATTTGAAGTTTTAGAACATTCGTCGCGCTAATTTGCTCATCACTGATTATAACATTCCAAAAGCCATCATTTTTTATTTTTTAATCAATGTAGCAGTATGACACCTTACTTTTGTGATGATCTGTATTTGTCTATGACACAATTTTGGAGTACAAAAAACTTATTACGTAACTATTATTACTGTAACAATTTGAAATCACACAATGGGAATATTACCATGTGGTGGCACAGAGGGTGTACTATTACCATAAGGGTTCAGAGGATCTACTATTACCATGTGGGGCACATAGGGGGCTTTATTATCATCAGACAGATAACAAAAGGGGGACCTTTACCTTGAGAGAACATTATTACTTTGACACAACTAATGTGTAAAGACACAGATGTGTCACTATAATTATGTGATGCTACAGAGGGGGAAGTACTATTGTGTGGAGGTACAGAGGGGACAATAACACTGGGTATAGACACGGGGGTGGCAACATTACTGTCTGAAGGAATAGAAGAGGAACAATTATTGTGTGGAGGCACAGAAAGCGTTATAACCACGTGGAGGTTCAAAATATGCACTGTTTCATTTTGCAGAGTTGAGTTGTGGAAAGAAGTAATCATCATTACAATTAGGACAATATATGAAAAAAAAAATTATCAATTGCAGAGAGAACCTCACTAGGTAGCTACTGGATTTATCGCTACTTTATAGTGTATATATATATATATATATATATACAGTACAGAGCAAAAGTTTGTACACACCTTTTCATTTAAAGATTTTTCTGTATTTTCATGACTTTGAAAATTGTACATTCACACTGAAGGCATCAAAAGTATGAATTAACACATGTGGAATTATATACCTAACAAAAAAGTGTGAAACAACTGAAAATATGTGTTATATTCTTGGTTCTTCAGAGTAGCCACCTTTTGCTTTGATGACTACTTTGCACACTCTTGGCATTCTCTTGATGAGCTTCAAGAGGTAGTCACCGGAAATGGTTTTCACTTCACAGGTGTGCCCTGTCAGGTTTAATAAGTGGGATTTCTTACCTTATAAATGGGGTTGGGACCATCAGTTGTGTTGTGCAGAAGTCAGGTGGATACACAGCTGATAGTCCTACTGAAGAGACAGTTAGAATTTGTATTATGGCAAGAAAAAAGCAGCTAAGTAAAGAAAAACGAGTGGCCATCATTACTTTAAGAAATGAAGGTCAGTCAGTCCGAAAAATTGGGCAAACTTTGAAAGTGTCCCCAAGTGCAGTTGCAAAAACTATCAAGCGCTACAAAGAAACTGGCTCACATGAGGATCGCCCCAGGAAAGGAAGACCAAGAGTCACCTCTGCTTCTGAGGATAAGTTTATCCGAGTCACCAGCCTCAGAAATCACAGGTTAACAGCAGCTCAGATTAGAGACCAGGTCAATGCCACACAGAGTTCTAGCAGCAGACACATCTCTACAACAACTGTTAAGAGGAGACTTTGTGCAGCAGGCCTTCATGGTAAAATAGCTGCAAGGAAACCACTGCTAAGGACAGGCAACAAGCAGAAGAGACTTGTTTGGGCTAAAGAACACAAGGAATGGACATTAGACCAGTGGAAATCTGTGCTTTGGTCTGATGATTCCAAATTTGAGATCTTTGGTTCCAACCACCGTGTCTTTGTGCGATGCAGAAAAGGTGAACGGATGAACTCTACATGCCTGGTTCCCACCTTGAAGCATAGAGGAGGAGGTGTGATGGTGTGGGGGTGCTTTGCTGGTGACACTGTTGGGGATTTATTCAAAATTGAAGACATACTGAACCAGCATGGCTACCACAGCATCTTGCAGTGGCATGCTATTCCTTCCGGTTTGCGTTTAGTTGGGCCATCATTTATTTTTCAACAGGACAATGACCCCAAACACACCTCCAGGCTGTGTAAGGGCTATTTGACCAAGAAGGAGAGCGATGGGTGATACGTTAGATGACCTGGCCTCCACAGTCACCAGACCTGAACTCAATCGAGATGGTTTGGGGTGAGCTGGACCGCAGAGTGAAGGCAAAAGGGCCAACAAGTGCTAAGCATCTCTGGGACCTCCTTCAAGATTGTTGGAAGACCATTTCCGGTGACTACCTCTTGAAGAGAGATGAGCGTTGTTCTACTCGAACTGTTCGCCAATCTCAAATTCGAGCTGTTTTGGGCGGTGTTCGAGCCGTTCGGCGAACACGAACAATTTGATAAAAATTCGGCTGTTCGAGGTTATGTTTGATAACTGTTCGTGCACCAAAATCATAACTGGATTTTTTCTCAGTAATGATGAAAATTAATGTTAATACGCAGTTTGAGTGTACAGCGGGGTGGGGGGAGGGGCAGGGGATGGATCTCTGCAGGAACAATGAAGATCTCCATTTTTTTTTCTCTTTCCCGCATTTGCAGTGGGGAGGTGCAATCTGTCAGCCTATCAGCAGCGCACACACGGAGCGAAGTGCTTTTTTTCACACAAGCAAGGGCATGTGTCATTGGCAGTGTATGTCACATGTCCTTGCCCTATAAGACCAAGCCATTTTCCCCGTCGCCACCATTTTCTCACTGCTGCAGCTGCGTGTTAGACGGCACCGCTGTTGCTGTGTGCGCTATACCTTGTTAATTTCAAGCCAATTTTCGCACAAATATACAGATAGCTTGGGAGTAGGGAATAGTTGTGATTGCAGTCCTTTTAAGGACTAGGTTACAGCATTTCCTACGACTTTTATCAGGGAGGTCTGTGCTCTTAAATAGATAGGTTGTGGGAGTAAAGACTAATTGTAATTGGAGTCCTTTTCAGGACTAGGTTACATCAGTTCCTATCAGTTTTTGCCAGGCAGGTCTGTGCCAGTGCTGTGCAAGTTTTTTTCACAGCATTTGGCTGAATCTAGCAAAGCTAATCCTTTTTGGCCTATTGCAGAGTGTGTTAGTCAGTGGAGTAGCCTATCTGTGTTGCAAGATATACCACCTGTGTATAGAATACCAATTTTTTTACTGCACCTAGTGAAGTAAAATCTTTTGGGCATAGCATCATTCTATTAGTCCATCTATACTGACCTCCATCAGGTTGCAAATTAAAACTAATTTTTATCTGCATCTACAGTACCTCTGAAAAAATATTTGGGCTTCTAGCTGTGTGTGGGACTTGTTGTATTAGTCCATCTATACTGACCTCCATCAGGTTGCAAACTGAATATATTTTTTTCTGCATCTACCTCTGAAAAAATATTGGGCTTCTAGCTGTGTGTGGGTCTTGTTCTATTAATTCATCTATACTGACCTCCATCAGGTTGCAAACTGAATATAATTTTTTTCTGCATCTAGCTCTGAAAAAATATTTGGCCTTCTAGCAGTGTGTCGGACTTTCTCTATTAGTCCATCTATACTGACCTCCATCAGGTTGCAAATTAAAACTAATTTTTATCTGCATCTACAGTACCTCTGAAAAAATATTTGGGCTTCTAGCTGTGTGTGGGACTTGTTGTATTAGTCCATCTATACTGACCTCCATCAGGTTGCAAACTGAATATATTTTTTTCTGCATCTACCTCTGAAAAAATATTGGGCTTCTAGCTGTGTGTGGGACTTGTTGTATTAGTCCATCTATACTGACCTCCATCAGGTTGAAAACTGAATATATTTTTTTCTGCATCTACCTCTGAAAAAATATTGGGCTTCTAGCTGTGTGTGGGACTTGTTGTATTAGTCCATCTATACTGACCTCCATCAGGTTGCAAACTGAATATATTTTTTTCTGCATCTAACCCAGCCAATAGTTTTGGCCTAATACCACAGTTTGGCCACTCAGCTCTGCTCGGTTACCATCCATTGCTTTTTTGTGCAAACAACTCCAGAGTTGTGAATTAGTTAACCACCAAAATGAGTGGAAAAAGGCCTGCTGCTGGTGGAAAGGGGAATAGGCATGTTGGGAAGGGGAAAAAAGGTTGTGTCCGTGGGGTAGGTGTTAAAGCAACAGTAACATCTGCAGAAGAAAGACCATCTTCCAGCCAAATTAAAATGTCTACTTCTTTTAGCGGACAATGTGATAAGATCCCTTTCTTACAGCCACGTCAATCGCTACAAATTCCAGATGAGGCACAAAAACAGCAGGTGCTTCAACGAATATCAACTGCTCCTTTAAGTTGGCTCTCCTCCACATCAACTTCAAAATCACAAATACTCCAGTCCTCAAAGGTGTCACCCAAATCGCACTTGCTTCCTCACAGCTCCCAAATCTCCAGCTGCCCGTCTGAGTATGAGGTAGAACAGATGGTTGAGTCTGCAGAGCTGTTTACTCATACTATAGCCTGGGAATCAGAGGTCGACTCTAGCGCTTCTGTGAATCCAGACGAGGAAATGATCTGCACTGATGCCCAGAATCTTTATGAGTCGGATCCAGGACCAGACGCAGAAGGTTCTGACCATAATGTAGACCCTCATTCCCAAACTGTAACTCCTGTTGGTGGAGACAATGAGGAAGACGATGATAAGACTCAAATACATGATTGGAGCGACAACTTTAGTTTTTTGTCAGGGCAGGAACAGGTTGGCTCTGAGGACGACGGGTATGATAACACACAGGGTGATGATGATGAGGTTGGAGATCCCACTTACTGTCAACCCACAGTCAGCCAAGAGATGAGGTCAGCAGAGGAGGTGGAGGAAGATGCTAGTGACGACGAGGTCAGGTTGCGCCTTCCTGGACAGAGTCGTAGTACTGGAAGCACGTCAACAACTGCATCCTCAAACACAACTCTGCCTCTCACCACAAGTCGTGGTGGCTCTTCAGGTCGCATGGGTGCTAAGCCTTGCATAGCCTGGGCATTTTTTCAGATCGATAAAGATGACCCAACTCGTGTTATCTGTAACATTTGTCAGCAAAAGCTAAGTAGAGGCCAAAAAATACATAGTTTGAGTACTTCATGCATGAATCGGCACATGGACATGAAGCATAAGTTGCAGTGGGAAGCTCAGTGTGCTACAATGCGGCCTAGCCGGCCGGGCCAACCACCGTCTGCCATATCTTGTGCATCCGCGGCCTCTTCATCCTCTGTGACTGGGGGGACAGCAGTCACACCTGTTTTGGGGCGCAGACCTGCCACCTCTTTACCCGCAACAGCCAGCGTGATTGGCAGGTCATCATTTTCTTTGGAGGTGGTAACAGCAGCTGGTGTTGAGCGCTGTCCAAACATCGATAGCACCACCTTTGGATCAAGGCAACCTAACATGTCCGCCTGCATCTTCCTCACAGACCGGAAGTTTGCCGGGGACACCCTTATCAACCCCGTCTAAGCACAATAGCCAGCCCTCGGTCCCTCAGATGTGGACTAGTAAAAGACCATTTCCTCCTAGCCATGAGAAAGCTAAGAGGTTGAATTTCACCATCTGCAAGCTCTTGGCTACAGAAATGCTGCCTTTCCGCCTGGTGGACACAGAGGATTTTCGAGACCTTATGTCCGTCGCAGTGCCCCAGTACCAGATGCCCAGTCGGCACTACTTCTCAAAGAAAGGTGTGCCTGCGCTCCACCACCATGTCGCACACAACATCACCGCTTCTTTGAGAAACTCTGTGTGTGACAGGGTGCATTTCACCACAGACACTTGGACGAGTAGGCATGGACAGGGGCGTTACATGTCGCTGACTGGGCACTGGGTAACTATGGTGACAGCAGGACAAGGGGCTGCTGTCCAAGTCTTGCCGTCCCCACGAGTTGTGCGTCAATCCTCTTTATGTCAAAGTTCCTCCACTGCTTCTGCCTCCTCAACCTCCTCTCGGTCTTCCACCTGCACCCAAAGCCTGTCTGGTCATGCCACAAGCTTTCTAACTGCGCAGAAGGGATCCTGCACACCTCCTTACTATGCTGGCAGTAGGGCTCAACGTCATCAGGCGGTTTTTACATTGAAATGTCTGGGAAATGTGAGTCACACAGCTGAGGAGTTGTGGTCAGCTCTGGAGAACCAATTTCATGAATGGTTGTCTCCACTGGACCTGAAACCAGGGAAGGCCATGTGCGACAATGCTGCAAACCTGGGTGCGGCCCTTCGCCGGGGCAATGTCACACACGTGCCTTGTATGGCTCACGTGTTGAAACTGGTTGTCCAGCAATTTTTAGCCCACTATCCCAGACTAGATGGCCTTCTGCAGAGGGCACGGTCGCTGTGTGCTCACTTCCGCCGTTCGCATCCCGCAGCTCAGCGACTTACATCTCTACAGAAGTCGTTGGGCCTGCCACTTCACCGGCTAAAATGCGATGTGCCTACCCGGTGGAATTCAACTCTGCACATGTTGCAGCGACTATGGCAGCACCGACAAGCCCTGGTGCAATACGTTCTGACGTATAGCCGGGGCCAACGAGATTCAGAGGTGGGGCAAATCACGCTGGAGGAGTGGTCTCAGATCAGGGACCTATGCACCCTTCTGCACAGTTTTGAAATGGCGACGAAGATGTTTAGTGCTGACGATGCCATTATCAGCATGACTATTCCGGTGATTTACATGCTGGAGCACATGTTAAACAGAATTCGGAGTCAGGTGGTGGCACAAGAGGAGGTGGAGGAAGTAGAGGAGGAGGAGTTGTATGCGGAAGGGCTAACATCTGCAAGGTCCAGACGGTCGGCAGCATCAAGGCGGCAGGCATGTGAGGGTGGGGGAGATGGTTTTACCAGGGCGCATGGTAGCAGCCAAACTAGTGAGGAAGGTGCAGGAGCCCAGGAAGAAGTGGAGGACGAACTGATGGAAGACTCATCAGATGAGGGAGACCTTGATCACATTTCTGTTGTGCGAGGTTGGGGGGAGAGGACAGAGGAAGGAAGCATGATTGTTACCTCGCCACCAACACAACAGGGACTTGGTGCTCCTGGATGCGCAACACACATGAGTGCCTTCTTGCTGCACTACCTGCAACATGACCCTCGAATTGTGAGAATTAGAAATAATCCTGACTACTAGGTTGCCACACTGTTAGATCCCCGGTACAAAAGTAAATTTGCAGAAATTATTCCTGCCATAGAAAGGGATGCACGCATGCAGGAGTATCAGCAGAGACTGTTGCAGAATCTTACATGTGCTTTTCCACAAAATACCAGTGGTGCACGTAGTGAATCTCACAGTTCCAACTTGCCAACCGTGGGACCGTCAAGTGTTCAGCACTCAAACCGTAACAGAACCACAGTATCTGGTGGTAACATCAATTTTGCGGAATCATTTCACCACTTTTTTAGCCCATCCTTTGCAAGGCCACAGGAGACAAGAAGTCTGACACATAGTCAACGCCTAGAGACGATGGTACAGGAGTATCTCCAAGTAAACATTGAAGCCACGACTGTGTCACTGGACCCTTGCTCTTTTTGGGCTTCCAATCTGGATAAATGGCCGGAGCTAGCCACTTACGCCTTGGAGATCTTGTCATGCCCCGCAGCCAGCGTTCTGTCTGAACGTGTGTTCAGCGCTGCTGGTGGTGTGCTGACAGATAAGCGCACGCGGCTCTCCACTGATAATGTAGACAGACTCACGTTCATAAAGATGAACAAATCATGGATCCGAAACGACTTTTCTACCCCTGTGTCATCCTGGGGAGAGTAAAAGCTTGATGATTGGTTAAAATCACCCTACCAACCGTTTTAAGCTTTCAAATTACTAATCATGTTTATCTGTATCTTGACTGGAAAATAATTTGGGCTTTGTAGCAGTGTGCAGCACTGATCCTATTAGGCCATCTATAATAAGCTCCACCAGATTTAAAATTAAAAATAATTTTTAGCTGCATCTAGCCCGGAAAATAATTTTGGGGCTCCGAGATGCGCAAGACACATAAGTGCCTTCTTGCTGCACTACCTGCAGCATGACCCTCATATTGTCAGAATTCGAAGTAATCATGACTACTGGGTTGCCACACTCTTAGATCCCCCAAACTTTTCGATCAACCTTTTCATTTTAATAAAGACCAAAAAAATGGTCATTTTTGAAATTATAAGCATTAGCAGGTTGTTAGAAACTGAAATCAAACAGTTTTCAACTCAAAACTTTATTCTAGGTGATGTTACATTTTCACATAGGACCCCTTGTTCGAAAGGAGCTTCTGAACTCTCTCGTCCATTGAATTTGTCAGGTTTTGGATGGTTTCTGCTTCAATTGTTTTGCATGAGGACAGAATACCCTCCCAGAGCTGTTGCTTAGATGTGAACTGCCTCCCGCCATCATAGACACTCCTTTTAATGATGCTCCAAAGGTTCTGAATGGGGTAGAGGTCAGGGGAGCGTAGGGGTCACACCATAAGTTTGTCCCCTTTTATGCCCATATCAGCCAGAGATGCAGATGTTTTATGTGCAGCATGAGATGGTGCATTATCATGCAGAAAAATGATCTTGCTGTGAAATACACGGTTCTTCTTCTTGAACCATGGCAGGAAGTGCTGTTTGAGAAAATCCACATACATTATGGAGTTCATCTTTAGCGCCTTCAGGGATCCTAAAGGGGCCGACAATCTCTCTCCCCATGATTCCAGCCCAAAACATTACTCCACCTCCTCCTTGTTGGCGCTGTAGCCGTGTTTGCGTGGGGTGTCCATCAACCAGCCATCCTCCACTCCATCCATCTGGACCATCGAGCGCTGCACGGCACTCATCCGTGAACAAAACAGTTTTGAAATCAGTCTTCATGTAATGTTTGGCGCACTGGAGCCGTTTCTGCTTGTGTGAAGTGGATAGAGGAGGTCGACAGGATGGCGTATGCACAGCTGCAAACCTCTGAAGGACCCTGCATCTTGTTGTTCGGGGGACGTTGGAGGCACAAGCAGCTTCAAAAACTTGTCTGCTGCTATGACAAGGCTTTTTTGCAGCTGCTCTTTCAACCTGACGTAATTGCCTGTAGGAAAGAGTCCTCAATTTGCCCTTATCAGCACGCACACGTGTGTACTGTGAATCAGCTACATACTTCTTGATTGCCAAGACACTTCATCCTGATCATCGCACAATGTTGATTGTAGTCATGCCTTGACCTAAACACTCCACAATTTGTTGCTTCTCAGCAGCCGACACATCCTTTTTCTTTCCCATTTTGGCAGAAAATGTAGGCTGCTGAATAATGTGAGAGAGCCTTCTTAAGTAGTCTTGCCTTTCATTGGACACACCTGCCAAACTAATTAGCACTGGTATCTGCAATTGCTTACAGTGATATAAAGAGCCCTGACACACATCACCATCAATGAGTTTAACTGACAAACAAACAAATTCTTCCCTTATCACTCCTAAACACTTTTTGCATAACAATTTGGAACACAGTGTACATCTGCTTTTCCACAAAACACCAGTGGTTCACGTAGTGAATCTTACAGTTCTAACTTGCCAACCGTGGTCTGTATGGAGTTGTTCAATAAAGGGCCCAAAATTAAGATAACATAGATGGGAGAGGTCTCTATGAATAGGAATTCCTAAGTATTTGATACCCTGTGAGGGCCAGGCAAAGGGAAAGTTGGACTGGATGGAATCCTATATGGATTTGGGGAGGGAGACATCGAGGGCCTCAGACTTCGCTGCATTGATTTTAAAATTTGACCATGTAACAAAGTGATCTATTTCAGCCATAACAGCATGGATGGATGTATGTGATTGAGTGATATATACTAGGACATCATCAGCAAATAGAGAGCACTTGTACTCGGTGCCTCCCACCTCAATCCACCTAATATTGGGGTTATGGCGAATTGATGAGAGCAGGTGCTCCGTCACTAGGATGTATAAGAGAGGGGACAGAGAACATCCCTGCCTTGTCCCATTGGTGATTGTGAAAGGTGATGAAAATGTTCTGACGCGCCCCCTGGGCCTTGGGACACCCGGAGCCGGACCCTTTTTGGTGGATGCTGGTGGTTGTAGTCTCCGAGGCGGCAACCCGGTTCCGTGGCTCAGGGCGGTCAAACCAGTGGCGGAACTATTTATGTGGTTTTGATGTTTAAATGTCCGACTACGCCACCCGTGGATTGCGGTCAGAGTGAACCGCCGCTCCAGGGCAGACCGCTGAGGCTGGTGTTGTGGGTGCAGCAGAGCGTAGCATAACTCCCCACGGGAGGAGTATAGCCTCAGGGCAGTGTATGCGGAGGATGGGGGTGATGGTGCAGGGCAGCAGCAGTAATGACACGGAGTCAGTGATGCAGTCCAGGGCCTTTACTCACAGTTCTTATTATCCAGACCACGTCTGCAGGTAACGGCTGCCCACGTCGTACTGTGCTCACCAGGTGAGGGGCTCAGACAACTCCCAGATAACTTTGGAGTGCTTCACAGGACCCCCTTTGTGTGTCCTTTGTCTGGCCTTTCTTACCAACCCTTCTGTCCGGCTGCCTCAGGCCTCCTCTTGGTAAACTTGGCGCCAGTTTCCCTGACCCTATGTGGTGCCTTCCTAGCGGGTGTAGCGAGGGGCTGCGCCACATAAAATGTCACAGCCTCCTGTTTCTAGCTGAGGGTCGTTTCCTGCCTCCACTAGTTTCGGGGACCGGTCTCCCCCTTTGGCCTGACCCCTCCACGCACGTGGATTCTGGCGTGCGGTGGCGACTCGTCCGTCCGCACCCCTGAGATCCCTTCGTTCCTCATTCCTGGAGCCTTCTCCGCTCCTTTTCCTTCCTTCTCCCTCTTCCAGGCCTGGGCCTCTGTTACTAGGCCCGCCTCCGGAGCAGAGCTCATGCAGAGCCCCTGCTCCCTGCCACTTCTGCTCAGACTTCTCTGCACTGAACTAAGATGGTGCCCACCTTTTATACTCCCTTCTCAATGCACCCAGGAACTGCTTCCTCCCTGCTCCTGCACTACAGGGTTCCCCTTCCTCAGTGTTCCCTCCCCCCACTCCAGCCAGGGACAGGGACTGTCATGCCCATCTCAGGGGCATATTGGTCGCCCTGCCCCACGGCAATGTGGTGTAATGCATGCAGGTGTCGGGTCCTGATCCACACTACATCCTTACCTGAGAGTGAGATATCACACCTCTGGGTGAGGTGCAATACCTCTGTAGCAACCGAGCCCTCAGGGTGCTACAGTTCCATTTATCTTCAGCCTAGGTGACGTATTGCGATACAGGGCCGTGATTTTGGCTATAAAAGGGTCCCCTAGACCCCTACCCCAAGCTTTTTAAGAGAATCATATATGGCGTGCCAGGAGACTCTATGGAATGCTTTCTCAGCATCCAACGAGAGTATCTAATTACAAATTTTTAACTGCATCTAGCCCAGGAAATACTTTGTGCCTAGTAGCAGGGTCTGCTAGTCAGCGGATTATCCCGGCTGTTAAGCAAGCTACACCACCTGTAGTTTGGACACTTCATTTTTTCAAAGGAAATGCTTCGGGACCACGGGATACTCAGTGAAGAGCATCAGGAGGCACCCCAAGGCATAGGGGCTGGGACTTCCAGTAGGATGCCTTGCGGTGGACAGCCGAGCTCGATCCTTATAAAAGCTTTTTAACTACAGCAGCTTTAGCGGACGCTACTGGAGCTGGAATTACGCGGCTGCTGGCATGAGACTTGCCCTCCAATAGATCCTTGTAAATGGATTTAAAGTGTATTCATTCAAATTAGAGAGACAATTTAAATTAAAAAGCTTAGAGCTGCCTCCACCACAGGGGGGCTCGCTCGACCCACCAGCGGACAGGCACCAGTATTGGGAGAGGGGGGCTGGCCATCAGGGTTCACCGCGGCTCTGGCACAAACCCGGCGACACGGAGGTGGCACGGGCAGGAGCGGACTGGCCGTGTCGGCTTCTCACTTTTTGGATTTTAGAAGGGCATGACATGCCTATATCTGTGTCTCCCCCTCCTTTTACTCCTCCACCTCTTTTATTTTCGCATGACTATATGTACTTGTCACTTTTCCATGTGTTAGTTATGTTCTGAGCAGTTTGTCAGCTTTTGGACACCTTTGAAGGTGTTTTCTATGTGTTTCTATGTGTTTTTGTTTGCCTGCCATTGGTTTTAACGGTGTTCGAAGGTGTTCGACGAACAGTTCGACGAACAGTTCGGCGAACACACGGGTGTTCGACGAACCGAACCGAAATCGAACACTACGGGGGTGGCTCAACACTACTCTTGAAGCTCATCAAGAGAATGCCAAGAGTATGCAAAACAGTCATCAAAGCAAAAGGTGGCTACTTTGAAGAACCTAGAATATAAGACATATTTTCAGTTGTTTCACACTTTTTCATTAAGTATATAATTCCACATGTGTTAATTCATAGTTTTGATGCATTGAGTTTGAATGTACAATTTTCATAGTCATGAAAATACAGAAAAATCTTTAAATGAGAAGATGTGTCCAAACTTTTGGTCTGTACTGTATATATATATATGGAAAAAATCAGGCGGCAGTCAAGTTTAAGGGGAAATTTTGGAACTTAATCCAAGCACCAAGTGGTGCAACGTTTCGACCTCACAACACGGTCTTTTGTCAAGCACGTTGGACAACCGCATTACTCAGGAAGTATTGCACCCAAAATCTGCTTAAGGTTGTGCTGTTATCTGTCATTTTTATTTATATATATATATATATATATATATATATATATATATATATATATATTTATTGTAAGGTAGCGCTAGTTATCATATTGGGGATACTCGCTGCACCGGGCCAATTAAAGCACACATGCAATGTCTTTCCGGTTTTTCACAATGCAGCAGTTTATTATTTATCATAAACCGCTTATCACACATATAATGTCCACGAGCCTTTCCAGTGGCAGCTATGCCCACTTGGCTCCAGTTACAGCCTTCAGCAAAGTAACTATAACAATGTCCATATATAACAGTGTCCATATAACGTACCGCTTTTACCTTTTGCTGGGTCTTAACGGTTTCGTACTGCCACCGCTGTGGCTTTTAGGCTTCCCAGGTGGGGGTCTCCAGCCCTCGTACCTTCGAAGGCTACTGGTATGTCTTCACACTTAACATCCAGCCTTTGCCTTTCAGGACTCTTGTCTTTCAAGCCTCTGCCCTCCAAGGCCACTGGCATCGCTTACACAGCTAAGGATCGAGCCTCGACCTTTCAGGCTTCACCAGGCTTCACACTAATGGTGTCTCACATGGGAACAGGCCTCACACCTTACACACCTGTGTCAAGACTACCAGGGTTTATATATCCTGTATTACACACCCACAGGACCTGTGATGATGTCACAGTCATGTGATCAGACATTCTGTGTGCACAGGACCTGCACTATGTCACAGTCATGTGACCAGTCACCTGAGGGGGAAGGTACATGGTCAGGCAAAACACATCCTAGACCATTACTGTAATGCCAAGCAAGCCGCTGCATTACATATCCCCCCCCTCTGTTCAAACTTGTGGGGTTGAACACATAGTATACACAATTACCTCATAACCCACAGTTCACACCGAGACCATGCACTTGACAATTGCGCTGTTCAGCGCCTGGAACATTAGTCATCGACATTAGCCCATTCCTTAGGGACCTACCATTCGTCATTGTCACTGATCTCGTCAAGTCACATTTACGGGTCGTAACTTTGTCAGACCTCCCCCACTCCCAGCGGTCAGTCGTAACCTTGTCAGACCTCCCCCGCTCCCAGCGGTCAATACAGCAGTGTGACTCACATGCCCTGGTATCTAAGGTCCGGTTCGACTCCGTACTGTCCCGTCCTCTATTGGGTCGTTTGTATGGGCCACTCTAACCTGAGTTACTGGAGGTCTCACTACTACCTCTAAACCCATGCCCACTACTCTCAGGACACCTTGAAATGTCCCTAACTTCAGCTGTAGCTGTTCTGTTACTTAGGGGGCCCTTTCTCTGTCTGGTCTCACAATTTCTAGACGGCTGCCATCTTCTGCTGCTCAGATGATGCTGTCAATCCCCTCACAGTCTAGCGAGAGTCAACTGTTCTACCCCCCGCAGGTAGGTCACTCGCTACTCCATCAGCATGCGCACATATGCAAGACTTTCTTCCGTTCCTACAGCGGAGAATGACACCATGCCGTCTTCATCTGGTATCCAGTCCTGACGATCACGTTGACTGCTTACTTTCACCACACCAGACTTCTTTACCATCATCTGCATGGCTCGGCCATTCCTCCCAATGAGCTTTCTCACCAGAACATGAAGCACCTGGATGACCTCTTCCCGCAGACTGAGAGCTTTTCTCATAAGCTCCAGTTGTCTAACGGCTTGTTCCGTCTTCAACCGGAGAAACCGCTTTGTGCGAATACATCGCCAGTGCATGTCACTTAGGATCGCCACTCTCTTCACGGTGACTTCGGTCATGGAGAGGACCACCAGCTGTTTAGCTTCTGAGGTCGAGTACACCTTACAGGCTCCCATGGCCTTCTTAAACTCTTCATGCACGGACTCACTGGTGCATTCTTCTCTCAAATCCTCGGGTACATCTATGAGGCACTTGTACTGAGACGTTTCTGTCTCACCAGTGGTTTCCAGATGATCAACCAGCTCAGGTTTCAGGGACAACTGACTTTCAGCTTCTTCACCCTGTATGCTTCCCCTGAGCTGACTCACAGCTACAACTTCAAGAATTTTCGTCTTGACCACTTCCATCTCATATTTATCCTCTGTTAACACTCTCTTAGCTCTCCTCTGGTCCACCTACTCATGGTATAAGGCAGTGAGTGCAACTTTTTTTTCCTTTTCCTTCTCCAAGGAGGCCTCGTTCACTGAGTGATACTTTGCCAGGTGACTTTTGAGCTTGAAAACTTCTTCCTCTAGCTCAGCTACTCGCCTCTCAGCAGCCCATCTCTGAAGCTCTTCCTGCTTCAGCTGCTCCTTTAACAGTAGAGTTCTCTCAGACCTCTCTGTCTTCAATGCACCCACTCGGCTCTCAACAGCCAGTCTCTCAAGCTTCTCTTGCATCATATGGGCTTGTAGCGACTCCTTGAGCTCCTTGATCTCGGCTCCTACATCCACCGAATCATCCGAGCTTGTATTATTCAAGGAGGTATCTGTTTCATACCTCCCATCTCCAGTGGCCAACTCCTGACCCTGGTCTGTGGCTTCTCCGATAGACTCCTCCATCTGTTTCCGCTCAGCTTCCATCTTGCTGATTCTTTCATTAAAGCACGTCTCTGCCCCATGGAGATTATCACAGAACGTCTGCAGCTTCCAGACCTAGGGTCTTTCTGCGGAGATCACCATTTTCATCACGGGTGTCCTGCAGAGTGGTCTCAACCACTTGGCGCATGTGCTCTGCATCCGCCTTATCATCCTCTAGTTTTTCTTTAACCCTGAGGAGATCCTCATAGTCTCTTTTAATTTGTTGCAGTTCCCCACTGCGTTCACTATATTCCTTCTTGGATTCACACGGCTCCCGGTTGAACTGTTCGCGCAGTCGTTCTAGGTTTTGTTCATGCCCAGAAACTTCATCCTGCAGCGCCTCCTTGAGGGCAGACAGCTCTAACTGTACCAGAGAGAAGCGACCTTTCACTTCGCACAACTCATCTTCACACTCTGCTTTGTCAATCTCCAATTGAAAAACCTCCTCCTTGATTTTGCGGCGGTCCTCCTCTGTTTCGTAGAACGCTTCCTTCCATTGGTTAACCTCCTCGTCGCTTCCCTCCAGGTCTCGCTGCCAGTTCCTCACAACCTGGTATATTTTCTGCTGTTCAGACTCCAGGTTCAGCTGGTCTGAGGACACGTTCTCCAGGTTTTCCCTTAGTTGCTGCACGTCACTCTGATACTGCTGCCTGATAGGCTCCAGCTCTTGGTCATGACTGGCCGTCTCCTCTTTCAGGGCTGTCAGATCCCTCTGACTCAGTACTGTACCGGAGGTTGCTACTGGCAACGTCACTTCCTCTTCTGCTTCTAAAGGAGGATCCACACTTGAAACAAAGGCACACAGAACTACATTTTCTTTATTTTCACTTGCAGCAAAGACTACAGGAGCAACCTTTTTGTGGCCCTTGCGCCATCGACGATGAGAGGGGGACTCTCTCCCCTCGTCTAGCCCCTCCTGACTGAACTCTCTTTCTACTTTTGTAGTGTCACCATCAGTTGTGGGGTCTGCGTCACTCCCTATGGTTTCGTGGACCAACAAGTCACCTCCCACCTTGATGTCACCCCCTTCTACTGGAGCTACTACATTATCAATGGTCACATTGTCATTTTTAGGTGGTACCGACCCACCACCAGTAAATTTTTTTGATTTTCTATACTCCACGCTGTTTTGGACAACCGCCCCTTTTTTAGACTCCACCCCCTTTTAACCACCACACTGGTAGGGGAATTTTTAGAAGAAAAATCAACAATAGTCTTAGGACTCAGTTCACAACAGCTCTTACCACCTCCCCGGGCACTCTGGGACAACAATGGTGCCCTCGGAGAGTTCACAGAATGGTCCATGGCCGCCATTCTATACAGTGCCCACAGCTCCTGCGGTTCCTGCACCATGTCCTGTAGAAGTTTCTCAAATACCTGCTGCGGTTTTAACCGGCACTTTAATCGCTCAATAGCTTAATTTTCTTTTGCTGCTCCGTACACAGCCATCGTGGTACACTATTCACACACACCGCTCTCCCCAGAAAATTTTCGTGGCCCCACCGAGCCACAGCAAACCAGGTTTGAGTGCGACAAAAATTTTCGTAACCCCTGCCGAGTTACCGCAAGATGCTTTAATCTTCGTGACCCCGCTGAGTCACAGCAAGATGCTTTAATCTTCGTGACCCCGCCGAGCCACAGCAAGATGCTTGCATCCACACTCGTCGTTCAATGCCGTTACCTCTAGCAACAAGGCTGCTGTTGCCCCTAGCAACCGGGATGCGGTTGCCCGCATTCTTGAACCATATGTAAGGCAGTGCTAGTCGTCATATTGGGGGATACTCGCTGCACCGGGTCAATTAAAGCACACATGCAATGTCTTTCCGGTTTTTCACAATACAGCAGTTTATTATTTATCATAAACCGGTTATCACACATATAATGTCCACGAGCCTTTCCAGTGGCAGCTAAGCCCACTTGGCTCCAGTTACAGCCTTCAGCAAAGTAACTATAACAATGTCCATATATAACAGTGTCCATATAACGTACCGCTTTTACCTTTTGCCGGGTCTTAACGGTTTTGTACTGCCACCGCTGTGGCTTTTAGGCTTCCCAGGTGGGGGTCTCCAGCCCTCGTACCTTCGAAGGCTACTGGTATGTCTTCAGACTTAACATCCAGCCTTTACCTTTCAGGACTCTTGTCTTTCAAGCCTCTGCCCTCCAAGGCCACTGCATCGCTTACACAGCTAAGGATCCAGCCTCGACCTTTCAGGCTTCACCAGGCTTCACACTAATGGTGTACCACATTGGAACAGGCCTCACACCTTACACACCTCTGTGTCAAGACTACCAGGGTTTATATATCCTGTAGTACACACCCACAGGACCTGTGCTGATGTCACAGTCATGCGATCAGACATTCTGTGTGCACTGGACCTGCACTATGTAACAGTCATGTGACCAGTCACCTGAGGGGGAAGGTACATGGTCAGGCAAAACACATCCTGGACCATTACTGTAATGCCAAGCAAGCCGCTGCATTCAATATATATATATATATATATATTTATATATATTGTTGTCAAGGTAAAATATTTATATTATAGAAAATCAATTAGTTTATTTTAATAGATTACCTAATCAGTGTGAATTAATATAGAGATGATGGAATAATCTATGTGTATGTATGTATGCAAATGTGTATATGCACATGGATTATGTTAATAGTTAATGAATATATAACTAACAGTTTCTGTTCTTTTGTTATGGCATGAACAACTAAATGATTTCCTGGGAATGACAAATGCATGTGCATGGCTGATAACAGAGAGATTCATGCCAATTTGGCAAAGATGGCGCTGAGAGACGACTTCACCCCTCCCATCAGAATTCCTAAGGCTTTACTGAGGCCAAGAGATACATGGATGAGCAAATTGCAGTGTGCCAAGTTATCAGAAAGAGCAATGGCCATCCTACAACTATACTGGCCCCTCATGATTTGAAAGCTATCCTTGCACAAACCCAGCACAACCATTTATCTATGCAACGTCGTGTCAGAATCCAATGTGAGCTCCTTTTACCAGAAAATATAGCTCTTCGGCGATGTATTGTCTTGAACCCCTCCACTCTGCTTCCTCTGTCAAAGAGGGACTGCTCTGAAGACTTAGGGGGTACCTCAGAAGACCATGAATACCCTGATTCGAGTGACCATGATTGCCTTGAGGGCATAAAGGCAGAATCCTCTCACCTACCTACTGTCTCTGAGCAGCCACTGCCTGAAGCGGATCTGATACTGTATACTGACGGGTCCAAATACGCAGATGATTATGGAACTTACCATACCTGATATGCGGTGGTGTCCCCACCAACGGTTGTTTCTGCTGGACCACTGCCATATTATATGTCAGCTCAAGAGCCCGAACTGTATGCTCTGACCGAAGCCTACAAGTGCACAGACAGTCGAATGGCCAATATCTACACAGACTTGAGGTACGAATTCGGGATTGCCCATGACTTTGGCCTGATATGGGCCCTGAGGGGCTACAAGACAGCCAGTGGAGCTCTAATCGGGAATGCAGCGGCAGTGAGAAGTCTGCTAGAAGCTCTGAAGTTACCTAGGCAAGTGGCTGTGATGAAAAAATTAAGGCTCATGGGAAACTGAATTTGGATGAAGCCAAGGGGAATCATCTGGCTGACATTACAGCAAAAGCAGCAGCTATGGAACCAATATTTCCAGAGGAAGCAGAGGTGTCGGGGGGTACAGAGGTGTTTGTGCTCACCAGAAGTCAGAGACATCGAGGGGATAAGGAAAAAACGGGAATGAGAAATTTGGGGTTGGAAGAAGTAGAGGAGGAAGATGAAGAGGAGAAAAGACTGGAAGAGAATCCAGCACACAGGACTTTAGTGGACCGGCAGAATGCGGTAACAGAAGTAGAAAAACAAGGATGGATCGGACAGGGAGGAACGTTTTGTAATGATGGAAACTGGAGAGAGGGAAGAAGAATATGTCTGCCAAAAGCACTGTATCCTGCAGTGGTTCAGTAGGCTCATGGAAAGGTAGGTAGAGGAAAGAATCAGATGATTTCAGCTATCAATAAACTCTACAGGGTGGGCAATTTATATGGATACACCGAAATTAAATGGGAATGGTTGGTGATATCAACTTTCTGTTTGTGGCACATTAGTATATGGGAGGGGGAAAACTTTTCCAGATGGGTGGTGACCATGGCGGCCATTTTGAAGTTGGCCATTTTGGATCCAACTTTATTTTTTTCAATGGGAAGAGGGTCATGTGAGACGTCAAACTTGTTGAGAATTTCATAAGAAAAACAATGGTGTGCTTGGTTTTAACGTAACTTTATTCTTTCATGAGTTTTTTACAAGTTTATGACCACTTATAAAATGTGTTCAAAGTGCTGCCCATTTTGTTGGATTGTCAATGCAACCCTCTTCTCCCACTCTTGCCACACTGATAGCAACACGGCAGAAGAAGTGCTGGCACAGGCTTCCAGTATCCGTTGTTTCAGATGCTGCACATCTTGCACCCGAGATCTCAATTCTTGCTGCAAACTATACTAGGAGCTGAGAGATTTGTAGCACTTGTAATCCCAGAAGAACAGAACATGTGCCAAAGAAGAACTGGCAAAATCACAGTATCCTTTCCATTGAATCCAAATTGATCATATGCAATTACCCAAGAGTGGAAGATATGAATATGTTCTGGTGGTGGTGGATATGTTTTCCGGCTGGACAGAAGCATACCCAGTAGCCAACATGACCGCTAGAACTACAGTGAAAAGGCTTCTGGCAGAACTTATCTCCAGATTCGGAATTCCAGAGGTGATTGAAAGTGATCAAGGACCCGCCTTCACTGCAGAAGTTACCAAATCAATCTGGGAGATGATTGGGGCAGATTTGGGCCTGCATACTCCTTATCATCCTCAAAGTAGCGGCAAAGTTGAAATGATGAATGGCACTTTGAAAAACAAAATTCTTAAAGCCAGTAACGAATCGTCACTTCATGGCCGGAGGTGCTGCCTATTGCCCTATACTCAGTCCGAAATACCCCGACACAACCCACAGGGCTCACATCATATGAGATCTTGCTTGGGGGGCCACCTAGAATGGGTCGATATTACCCACAGCAGCTTAGTTCTGGGAATGATAAGCTTGTGAATTTTGTAGTCGGACTTGCTAATGAGTTAAAACTAACACATCCTACAGTGTACTCTTCTATTCCAGACTCAGATCTTGAACCAGGTACTCACAGCATCCAGCCTGGAGATTTTGTCAGGATAAAGAATCATGTGTGAGGCACACTGGATGCCAGATTTGAAGGGCCCTATCAAGTATTGCTTACTTTACCTACGGCTGTAAAGGTCGAAGGCTGAACATCATGGGTCCACGCATCCCATTGCAAGAAGGCAGTTTTGACCCACATATATAAATTGATGTTCTCGGAGTGCCTAGGGGGGTGCCATACGAATTCAAGGCCCGAGACCAAGTGAAGGCGGGATTTGAGTCCATAATACCCATAATAACCGTTAACAATAACGTCGATTGGATAAATTACATATATTATAACTAGAGATGAGCGTTGTTCGACTCGAACTGTTCGCCAATCTCAAATTCGAGCTGTTTTGGGCGGTGTTCGAGCCGTTCGGCGAACACGAACGATTTGAAAAAAATTCGGCTGTTCGAGGTTATGTTCGATAACTGTTCGTGCACCAAAATCATAACTGGATTTTTTCTCAGTAATGATGAAAATTAATGTTAATACGCAGTTTGAGTGTACAGCGGGGCGGGTTGAGGGACAGGGGATGTATCTCTGCAGGAATAATGAAGATCTCCATTTTTTTTTCTCTTTCCCGCATTTACAGTGGGGAGGTGCAATCTGTCAGCCTATCAGCAGCGCACACACGGAGCGAAGTGCTTTTTTTCACACAAGCAAGGGCATGTGTCATTGGCAGTGTATGTCACATGTCCTTGCCCTATAAGACCCAGCCATTTTCCCCGTCGCCACCATTTTCTCACTGCTGCAGCTGCGTGTTAGACGGCACCGCTGTTGCTGTGTGTGCTATACCTTGTTAATTTCAAGCCAATTTTCGCACAAATCTACAGATAGCTTGGGAGTAGGGAATAGCTGTGATTGCAGTCCTTTTAAGGACTAGGTTACAGCATTTCCTACGACTTTTATCAGGCAGGTCTGTGCTCTTAAATAGATAGGTTGGGAGTAAAGACTAATTGTAATTGCAGTCCTTTTCAGGACTAAGTTACATCAGTTCCTATCAGTTTTTGCCAAGCAGGTCTGTGCCAGTGCTGTGCAAGTTTTTTTCACAGCATTTGGCTAAATCTAGCAAAGCTAATCCTTTTTGGCCTACTGAAGAGTGTGTTAGTCAGTGGAGTAGCCTATCTCTGTTGCAAGCTACACCACCTATGTATAGAATAACAATTTTTTACTGCACCTAGTGAAGTAAAATCTTTTGGGCATAGCATCATTCTATTAGTCCATCTGTACTGACCTCCATCAGGTTGCAAACTGAACATAATTTTTTTCTGCATCTAGCTCTGAAAAAATAATTGGGCTTCTAGCAGTGTGTGGGACTTGTTCTATTAGTCCATCTATACTGACCTCCACCAGGTTGCAAATTGAATATAATTTTTTTCTGCATCTAGCTCTGAAAAAATATTTGGGCTTCTAGTAGTGTATGGGACTTGTTCTATTAGTCCATCTATACTGATCTCCATCAGGTTGCAAATTGAATATAATTTTTTTCTGCATCTAGCTCTGTAAAAATATTTGGGCTTCTAGCAGTGTGTGGGACCTGTTCTATTAGTCCATCTATACTGACCTCCATCAGGTTGCAAATTAAAAATAATTTTTATCTGCATCTAGCTCTGAAAAAATAATTGGGCTTCTAGCAGTGTGTGGGACTTGGTCTATTAGTCCATCTATACTGACCTCCATCAGGTTGCAAATTAAAAATATTTTTTTTCTGCATCTAGCTCTGAAAAAATAATTGGGCTTCAAGCAGTGTGTGGGACTTGTTCTATTAGTCCATCTATACTGACCTCCATCAGATTGCAAATTGAATATAATTTTTTTCTGCATCTAGCTCTGAAAAAATATTTGGGCTTCTAGCAGTGTCTGGGACTTGTTCTATTAGTCCATCTATACTGATCTCCATCAGGTTGCAAATTGAATATATTTTTTTTCTGCATCTAGCTCTGTAAAAATATTTGGGCTTCTAGCAGTGTGTGGGACCTGTTCTATTAGTCCATCTATACTGACCTCCATCAGGTTGCAAATTAAAAATAATTTTTATCTGCATCTAGCTCTGAAAAAATAATTGGGCTTCTAGCAGTGTGTGGGACTTGGTCTATTAGTCCATCTATACTGACCTCCATCAGGTTGCAAATTAAAATATTTTTTTTCTGCATCTAGCTCTCAAAAAATATTTGGGCTTCTAGCAGTGTGTGGGACTTGTTCTATTAGTCCATCTATACTGACCTCCATCAGGTTGCAAATTGAATATAATTTTTTTCTGCATCTAGCTCTGAAAAAATATTTGGGCTTCTAGCAGTGTTTGGGACTTGTTCTATTAGTCCATCTATACTGATCTCCATCAGGTTGCAAATTGAATATAATTTTTTTCTGCATCTAGCTCTGTAAAAATATTTGGGCTTCTAGCAGTGTGTGGGACCTGTTCTATTAGTCCATCTATACTGACCTCCATCAGGTTGCAAATTAAAAATAATTTTTATCTGCATCTAGCTCTGAAAAAATAATTGGGCTTCTAGCAGTGTGTGGGACTTGGTCTATTAGTCCATCTATACTGACCTCCATCAGGTTGCAAATTAAAATATTTTTTTTCTGCATCTAGCTCTGAAAAAATATTTGGGCTTCTAGCAGTGTGTGGGACTTGTTCTATTAGTCCATCTATACTGACCTCCATCAGGTTGCAAATTGAATAAAATTTTTTTCTGCATCTAGCTCTGAAAAAATATTTGGGCTTCTAGCAGTGTGTGGGACTTGTTCTATTAGTCCATCTATACTGACCTCCATCAGGTTGCAAATTAAAAATAATTTTTATCTGCATCTAGCTCTGAAAAAATATTTGGGCTTCTAGCAGTGTGTGGGACTTGTTCTATTAGTCCATCTATACTGACCTCCATAAGGTTGCAAATTAAAAATATTTTTTTTCTGCATCTAGCTCTGAAAAATATTTGGGCTTCAAGCAGTGTGTCGGACTTGTTCTATTAGTCCATCTATACTGACCTCCATCAGGTTGCAAATTGAATATAATTTTTTTCTGCATCTAGCTCTGAAAAAATATTTGGGCTTCAAGCAGTGTGTGGGACTTGTTCTATTAGTCCATCTATACTGACCTCCATCAGGTTGCAAATTTAATATAATTTTTTTCTGCATCTAGCTCTGAAAAAATATTTGGGCTTCTAGCAGTGTGTGGGACTTGTTCTATTAGTCCATCTATACTGACCTCCATCAGGTTGCAAATTAAAAATATTTTTTTTCTGCATCTAGCTCTGAAAAAATGTTTGGGCTTCTAGCCGTGTGTGGGACTTGGTCTATTAGTCCATCTATACTGACCTCCATCAGGTTGGAAATTGAATATAATTTTTTTTTTCTGCATCTAGCTCTGAAAAAATATTTGGGCTTCTAGCAGTGTGTGGGACTTGTTCTATTAGTCCATCTATACTGACGTCCATCAGGTTGCAAATTGAATATAATTTTTTTCTACATCTAGCTCTGAAAAAATATTTGGGCTTCTAGCAGTGTGTGGGACTGGTTCTAAAAGTCCATCTATACTGACCTCCATCAGGTTGCAAATTAAATATAATTTTTTCTGCATCTATCTCTGAAAAAATATTTGGGCCTCTAGCAGTGTGTGGGACTTGGTCTATTAGTCCATTTATACTGACCTCCATCAGGTTGCAAATTAAAAATATTTTTTTTTCTGCATCTAGCTCTGAAAAAATATTTGGGCTTCTAGCAGTGTGTGGGACTGGTTCTAAAAGTCCATCTATACTGACCTCCATCAGGTTGCAAAATGAATAGAATTTTTTTCTACATCTAGCTATGAAAAAATATTTGGGCTTCTAGCAATGTGTGGGACTTGATCTATTAGTCCATCTATACTGACCTCCATCAGGTTGCAAATTAAAAATAATTTTTTTCTGCATCTAGCTCTGAAAAAATATTTGTGCTTCTAGCAGTGTGTGGGACTTGTTCTATTAGTCCATCTATACTGACCTCCATCAGGTTGCAAATTAAATATAATTTTTTCTGCATCTATCTCTGAAAAAATATTTGGGCCTCTAGCAGTCTGTGGGACTTGGTCTATTAGTCCATTTATACTGACCTTCATCAGTTTGCAAATTAAAAATAATTTTTTTTCTGCATCTAGCTCTGAAAAAATATTTGGGCTTCTAGCAGTGTGTGGGACATGGTCTATTAGTCCATCTATACTGACCTCCATTAGGTTGCAAATTGAATATAACTTTTTTCTGCATCTAGCTCTGAAAAAATATTTGGGCTTCTAGCAGTGTGTGGGATTTGGTCCATTAGTCCATCTATACTGACCTCCATCAGGTTGCAAATTAAAAATAATTTTTTTCTGCTTCTAGCTCGGAAAAAATATTTGGGCTTCTAGCAGTGTGTGGGACTTAGGCTATTAGTCCATCTATACTGACCTCCATCAGGTTGCAAATTAAAAATATTTTTTTTCTGCATCTAGCTCTGAAAAAATATTTGGGCTTCTAGCAGTGTGTGGGACTTGGTCTATTAGTCCATCTATACTGACCTCCATCAGCTTGCAAATAGAATATAATTTTTTTCTGCATCCAGCTCTGAAAAAATATTTGGGCTTCTAGCAGTGTGTGGGACTTGTTCTATTAGTCCATCTATACTGACCTCCATCAGGTTGCAAATTGAATATAATTTTTTTCTGCATCTAGCTCTGAAAAAATATTTGGGCTTCTAGCAGTGTGTGGGACTTGGTCTATTAGTCCATCTATACTGACCTCCATCAGGTTGCAAATTGAATATAATTTTTTTCTGCATCTAGCTCTGAAAAAATATTTGGGCTTCTAGCAGTGTGTGGGAATTGGTCTATTAGTCCATCTATGCTGACCTCCATCAGGTTGCAAATTAAAAATAATTTTTTTCTGCATCTAGCTCTGAAAAAATATTTGGGCTTCTAGCAGTGTGTGGGACTTGTTCTATTAGTCCATCTATACTGACCTCCATCAGGTTGCAAATTAAATATAATTTTTTCTGCATCTAGCTCTGAAAAAATATTTGGGCCTCTAGCACTGTGTGGGACTTGGTCTATTTGTCCATCTATACTGACCTCCATCAGGTTGCAAATTGAATATAATTTTTTTCTACACCTAGCTCTGAAAAAATATTTGGGCTTCTAGCAGTGTGTGGGACTTGGTCTATTAGTCCATCTATACTGACCTCCATCAGGTTGCAAATTAAAAATAATTTTTTTCTGCCTCTAGCTCTGAAAAAATATTTGGGCTTCTAGCAGTGTGTGGGACATGGTCTATTAGTCCATCTATACTGACCTCCATCAGGTTCAAATTGAATATAACTTTTTTCTGCATCTAGCTCTGAAAAAATATTTGGGCTTCTAGCAGTGTGTGGGACTTGGTCTATTAGTCCATCTATACTGACCTCCATCAGGTTGCAAATTGAATATAATTTTTTTCTGCATCAAGCTCTGAAAAATTATTTGGGCTTCTAGCAGTGTGTGGGACTTGTTCTATTGGTCCATCTATACTGACCTCCATCAGGTTGCAAATTGAATATAATTTTTTTCTGCATCTAGCTCTGAAAAAATATTTGGGCTTCTAGCAGTGTGTGGGCTTGGTCTATTTCTCCATCTATACTGACCTCCATCAGGTTGCAAATTAAAAAGAATTTTTTTCTGCATCTAGCTCTGAAAAAATATTTTGGCTTCTAGCAGTGTGTGGGACTTGGTCTATTAGTCCATCTATACTGACCTCCATCAGGTTGCAAATTGAATATAATTTTTTTCTGCATCTAGCTCTGAAAAAATATTTGGGCTTCTAGCAGTGTGTGGGACTTGGTCTATTAGTACATCTATACTGACCTCCATCAGGTTGCAAATTGAATATAATTTTTTTCTGCATCTAGCTCTGAAAAAATATTTGGGCTTCTAGCAATGTGTGGGACTTGTTCTATTAGTCCATCTATACTGAACTCCATCAGGTTGCAAATTGAATATAATTTTTTTCTGCATCTAACCCAGCCAATAGTTTTGGCCTAATACCGCAGTTTGGCCACTCAGCTCTGCTCGGTTCCCATCCATTGTTTTTTTTTGCAAATAACTCCAGAGTTGTGAATTAGTTAACCACCAAAATGAGTGGAAAAAGGCCTGCTGCTGGTGGAATGGGGAATAGGCGTGTTGGGAAGGGGAAAAAAGGTTGTGTCCGTGGGGTAGGTGTTAAAGAAACAGTAACATCTGCAGAAGAAAGACCATCTTCCAGCCAAACTAAAATGTCTACTTCTTTTAGCGGACAATGTGATAAGATCCTTTTCTTACGGCCATGCCAATCGCTACAAATTCCAGATGAGGCACAAAAACAGCAGGTGCTTCAACGGATATCAAGTGCTCCTTTAAGTGGGCTCTCCTCCACATCAACTTCAACATCACAAATACTCCAGTCCTCAGAGGTGTCACCCCAATCGCACTTGCTTCCTCACAGCTCCCAAATACCCAGCTGCCCATCTGAGTATGAGGTAGAACAGATGGTTGAGTCTGCAGAGCTGTTTACTCATACTATAGCCTGGGAAACAGAGGTCGGCTCCAGCGCTTCTGTGAATCCAGACGAGGAAATGATCTGCACTGATGCCCAGAATCTTTATGAGTCGGATCCAGGACCAGACGCAGAAGGTTCTGACCATAATGTAGACCCTCATTCCCAAACTGTAACTCCTGTTGGTGGAGACAATGAGGAAGACGATGATGAGACTCAAATACCTGATTGGAGCGACAACTTTAATTTTTTTGCCAGGGCAGGAACAGGTTGGCTCTGAGGACGACGGGTGTGATAACACACAGGGTGATGATGATGAGGTTGGAGATTCCACTTACTGCCAAAGCACAGTCAGCCAAGAGATGAGGTCAGCAGAGGAGGTGGAGAAGAATGCTATTGACGACGAGGTCAGGTTGCGCCTTCCTAGACAGAGACGTAGTACTGGAAGCACGTCAACAACTGCATCCTCAAACACAACTCTGCCTCTCACCACAAGTGGTGGTGGCTCTTCAGGTCGCATAGGTGCTAAGCCTTGCATAGCCTGGGCATGTTTTCAGATCGATAAAGATGACCCAACTCGTGTTATCTGTAACATTTGTCAGCAAAAGCTAAGTAGAGGCCAAAAAATACATAGTTTGATTACTTCATGAATGAACCGGCACATGGACATGAAGCATAAGTTGCAGTGGGAAGCTCACTGTGCTACAATGCGGCCTAGCCGGCAGGGCCAACCACCGTCTGCCATATCTTGTGCATCCGCGGCCTCTTCATCCTCTGTGACTGAGGGGACAGCAGTCACACCTGTTTTGGGACGCAGACCTGCCACCTCTTTACCCGCAACAGCCAGCGTGATTGGCAGGTCATCATTTTCTTTGGAGGTGGTAACACCAGCTGGTGTTGAGAGCTGTCCGAAATCGATAGCACCACCTTTGGATCAAGGCAACCTAACATGTCCGCCTGCATCTTCCTCACAGACCGGCAGTGTGCCGGGGACACCCTTATCAACCCCTTCTAAGCACAACAGCCAGCCCTCGGTCCCTCAGATGTGGACAAGTAAAAGACCATTTCCTCCTAGCCATGAGAAAGCTAAGAGGTTGAATTTCACCATCTGCAAGCTCTTGGCTACAGAAATGCTGCCTTTCCGCCTGGTGGACATAGAGGATTTTCGAGACCTTATGTCCGTCGCAGTGCCCCAGTACCAGATGCCCAGTCGGCACTACTTCTCAAAGAAAGGTGTGCCTGTGCTCCACCAGCATGTCGCACACAACATCACCGCTTCTTTGAGAAACTCTGTGTGTGACAGGGTGCATTTCACCACAGACACTTGGACGAGTAGGCATGGACAGGGGCGTTACATGTCGCTGACTGGGCACTGAGTAACTATGGTGACAGCAGGACAAGGGGCTGCTGTCCAAGTCTTGCTGTCCCCATGAGTTGTGCGTCAATCCTCTTTATCTCAAAGTTCCTCCACTGCTTCTGACTCCTCAACCTCCTCTCGGTCCTCCACCTGCACCCAAAGCCTGTCTGGTCATGCCACAAGCTTTCTAACTGCGCAGAAGGGATCCTGCACACCTCCTTACTATGCTGGCAGTAGGGCTCAACGTCATCAGGCGGTTTTTACTTTGAAATGTCTGGGAAATGTGAGTCACACAGCTGAGGAGTTGTGGTCAGCTCTGGAGAACCAATTTCATGAATGGTTTTCTCCACTGGACCTGAAACCAGGGAAGGCCGTGTGCGACAATGCTGCAAACCTGGGTGCGGCCCTTCGCCGGGGCAATGTCACACACGTGCCTTGTATGGCTCACGTGTTGAACCTGGTTGTCCAGCAATTTTTAGCCCACTATCCCGGACTAGATGGCTTTCTGCAGAGGGCACGGTCGCTGTGTGCTCAATTCTGCCGTTCGCATCAGGCAACTCAGCGACTTACATCTCTACAGAAGTCGTTGGGCCTGCCACTTCACCGGCTAAAATGCGATGTGCCTACCTGGTGGAATTCAATTCTGCACATGTTGCAGCGACTGTGGCAGCACCGACAAGCCCTGGTGCAATACGTTCTGACGTATAGCCTAGGCCAAAGAGATCCAGAGGTGGTGCAAATCACGCTGGAGGAGTGGTCTCAGATCAGGGACCTATGCACCCTTCTGCACAGTTTTGAAATGGCGACGAAGATGTTTAGTGCTGACGATGCCATTATCAGCATGACTATTCCGGTGGTTTACATGCTGGAGCACATGTTAAACAGAATTCGGAGTCAGGTGGTGGCACAAGAGGAGGTGGAGGAAGTAGAGGTGGAGGAGTTGTATGCGGAAGGGTTAACATCTGCAAGGTCCAGACGGTCGGCAGCACCAAGGTCGGCAGGCATGTGAGGGTGGGGGAGATGGTTTTACTAGGGCGCATGGTAGCAGCCAAACTAGTGAGGAAGGTGCAGGAGCCCTGGAAGAAGTGGAGGACGAACTGTTGGAAGACTCATCAGATGAGGGAGACCTTGATCACATTTCTGTTGTGCGAGGTTGAGGGGAGGGGAGAGAGGTAGGAAGCATGATTGTTACCTCGCCACCAACACAACAGGGACTTGTTGCTCCTGGATGCGCAAGACACATGAGTGCCTTCTTGCTGCACTACCTGCAACATGACCCTCGAATTGTGAGAATTAGAAATAATCCTGAATACTGGGTTGCCACACTGTTAGATCCTCGGTAAAAAAGTAAATTTGCAGAAATTATTCCTGCCATAGAAAGGGACGCACGCATGCAGGAGTATCAGCAGAGACTGTTGCAGAATCTTACATGTGCTTTTCCACAAAACACCAGTGGTGCACGTAGTGAATCTCACAGTTCCAACTTGCCAACCGTGGGACCGTCGAGTGTTCAGCACTCAAACCGTAACAGAAACACAGTATCTGCTGGTAACATCAATTTTGCGGAATCATTTCACCACTTTTTAGCCCATCCTTTGCAAGGCCACAGGAGACAAGAAGTCTGACACATAGTCAACGCCTAGAGACGATGGTACAGGAGTATCTCCAAGTAAACATTGAAGCCATGACTGTGTCACTGGACCCTTGCTCTTTTTGGGCTTCCAATCTGGATAAATGCCCGGAGCTAGCCACTTACGCCTTGGAGATCTTGTCATGCCCCGCAGCCAGCGTTCTGTCTGAACGTGTGTTCAGCGCTGCTGGTGGTGTGCTGACAGATAAGCGCACGTGGCTCTCCACTGATAATGTAGACAGACTCAAGTTCATAAAGATGAACAAATCATGGATCCGAAACGACTTTTCTACCCCTGTGTCATCCTGGGGAGAGTAAAAGCTTGATGATTGGTTAAAATCACCTCACCAACCGTTTTAAGCTTTCAAATTACTAATCATGTTTATCTGTATCTTGGCTGGAAAATAATTTGGGCTTTGTAGCAGTGTGCAGTACTGATTCTATTAGGCCATCAATACTAAGCTCCACCAGATTTAAAATTACTAATCATGCTTATCTGTATCTTGGCTGGAAAATAATTTGGGCTTTGTAGCAGTGTACAGTACTGATTCTATTAGGCCATCTATACTAAGCTCCACCAGATTTAAAATGACTAATCATGTTTATCTGTATCTTGGCTGGAAAATAATTTGGGCTTTGTAGCAGTGTGCAGCACTGATTCTATTAGGCCATCTATACTATGCTCCACCAGATTTAAAATTACTAATCATGTTTATCTGTATCTTGGCTGGAAAATAATTTGGGCTTTGTAGCAGTGTGCAGTACTGATTCTATTAGGCCATCTATACTAAGCTCCACCAGATTTAAAATTAATAATAATTTTTAGCTGCATCTAGCTGGGAAAATAATTTTGGGGCTCCGAGATGCACAAGACACATAAGTGCCTTCTTGCTGCACTACCTGCAACATGACCCTCAGATTGTCAGAATTCGAAGTAATCCTGACTACTGGGTTGCCACACTCTTAGATCCCCCACACTCTTCGATCAACCTTTTCATTTTAATAAAGACCAAAAAAATGGTCATTTTTGAAATTATAAGCATTAGCAGGTTATTAGAAACTGAAATCAAACAGTTTTCAACTCAAAACTTTATTCTAGGTGATGTTACATTTGCACATAGGACCCCTTGTTCGAAAGGAGCTTCTGAACTCTCTCGTCCATTGAATTTGTCAGGCTTTGGATGGTTTCTGCTTCAATTGTTTAGTATGAGGACAGAATACCCTCCCAGAGCTGTTGCTTAGATGTGAACTGCCTCCCGCCATCATAGACACTCCTTTTGATGATGCTCCAGAGGTTCTGAATGGGGTAGAGGTCAGGGGAGCATGGGGGTCACACCATAAGTTTGTCCCCTTTTATGCCCATATCAGCCAGAGATGCAGATGTGTTATGTGCAGCATGAGACGGTGCATTATCATGCATGAATATGATCTTGCTGTGGAATACACGGTTCTTCTTCTTGAACCATGGCAGCAAGTGCTGTTTGAGAAACTCCACATACATTATGGAGTTCATCTTTACCCCTTCAGGGATCCTAAAGGGGCCGACAATCTCTCTCCCCATGATTCCAGCCCAAAACATTACTCCACCTCCTCCTTGTTGGCGCTGTAGCCGTGTTTGCGTGGGGTGTCCATCAACCAGCCATCCTCCACTCCATCCATCTGGACCATCGAGCGTTGCACGGCACTCATCCGTGAACAAAACAGTTTTGAAATCAGTCTTCATGTAATGTTTGGCCCACTGGAGCCGTTTCTGCTTGTGTGCAGTGGATAGAGGAGGTCGACAGGATGGCGTACGCACAGCTGCAAACCTCTGAAGGACCCTGCATCTTGTTGTTCGGGGGATGTTGGAGGCACCAGCAGCTTCAAAAACTTGTCTGCTGCTATGACAAGGCTTTTTTGCCGCTGCTCTTTTAACCTGACGTAATTGCCTGTAGAAAAGAGTTCTCAATTTGCCCTTATCAGCACGCACACATGAGTACTGTGAATCAGCTACATACTTCTTGATTGCCAAGACACTTCATCCTGATCATCGCACAATGTAGATTGTAGTCATGCCTTGACCTAAACACTCCACAATTTGTTGCTTCTCAGCAGCCGACACATCCTTTTTCATTCCCATTTTGGCAGAAAATGTAGGCTGCTTAATAATGTGGGACAGCCTTCTTAAGTAGTCTTGCCTTTCATTGGACACACCTGCCAAACTAATTAGCACAGGCGTCTGCAATTGCTTACAGTGATATAAAGAGCCCTGACACACATCACCATCAATGAGTTTAACTGACAAACAAACAAATTCTTCCCTTATCACTCCTAAACACTTTTTGCATAATAATTTGGAACACAGTATACATGTGCTTTTCCACAAAACACCAGTGGTTCACGTAGTGAATATTACAGTTCTAACTTGCCAACCGTGGTCTGTATGGAGTTGTTCAATAAAGGGCCCAAAATTAAGATAACATAGACGGGAGAGGTCTCTATGAATAGGAATTCCTAAGTATTTGATACCCCGTGAGGGCCAGGCAAAGGGAAAGTTGGACTGGATGGAATCCTGTATGGATTTGGCGAGGGAGACATCGAGGGCCTCAGACTTCGCTGCATTGATTTTAAAATTTGACCAAGTAACAAAGTGATCTATTTCAGCCATAACAGCAGGGATGGATATATGTGATTGAGTGATATATACTAGGACATCAACAGCAAATAGAGAGCACTTGTACTCGGTGCCTCCCACCTCAATCCACCTAATATTGGGGTTATGGCGAATTGATGAGAGCAGGTGCTCCGTCACTAAGATGTATAAGAGAGGGGACAGAGGACATCCCTGCCTTGTCCCATTGGTGATTATGAAAGGTGATGAAAATGTTCTGACGCGCCCCCTGGGCCTTGGGACACCCGGACCCGTACCCTTTTTGGTGGATGCTGGTGGTTGCAGTCTCCGTGGTGGCGACCCGGTTCCATGGCTCAGGGCGGTCAAACCAGTGCCGGAACTATTTATGTGGTTTTGATGTTTAAATGTCCGACTACGCCACCCGTGGATTGCGGTCAGAGTGAACCGCCGCTGCAGGGCAGACCACTGAGGCTGGTGTTGTGGGTGCTGCAGTGCGTAGCATAACTCCCCACGGGAGGAGTATAGCCTCAGGTCAGTGTATGCGGAGGATGGGGGTGATGGTGCAGGGCAGCAGCAGTAACGACACGGAGTCAGTGATGCAGTCCAGGGCCTTTACTCACAGTTCCTATTATCCAGACCACTTCTGCAGGTAACGGCTGCCCACGTCGTACTGTGCTCACCAGGTGAGGGGCTCAGACAACTCCCAGATAACTTTGGAGCGCTTCATAGGACCCCCTTTGTGTGTCCTTTGTCTGGCCTTTCTTACCAATCCTTCTGTCCGGCTGCCTCAGGCCTCCTCTTGGTAAACTTGGCGCCAGTTTCCCTGACCATATGTGGTGCCTTCCTATTGGGTGTAGCGAGGGGCTGCGCCACATAAAATGTCACAGCCTCCGGTTTCTAGCTGAGGGTCATTTCCTGTCTCCACTAGATTCGGGGACCGGTCTCCCCCTTTGGCCTGACCTCTCCACGCAGGTGGATTCGGGCATGCGGTGGCGACTCGCCCGTCCGCACCCCTGGGTTCCCTTCGTTCCTTGTTCCTGGAGCCTTCTCCGCTCCTCTTCCTTCCTTCTCCCTCTTCCAGGCCTGGGCCTCTGTTACTAGGCCCACCTCCGGAGCAGAGCTCATGCAGAGCCCCTGCTCCCTGTCACTTCTGCTCAGACTTCTCTGCACTGAACTAAGATGGTGCCCACCTTTTATACTCCCTTCTCAATGCACCCAGGAACTACTTCCTCCCTGCTCCTGCACTACAGGGTTCCCCTTCCTCAGTGTTCCCTCCCCCCACTCCAGCCAGGGACAGGGACTGTCGTGCCCATCTCAGGGGCATATTCGTCGCCCTGCCCCACGGCAATGTGGTGTAATGCTTGCAGGTGTCGGGTCCTGATCCACACTCCATCCTTACCTGAGAGTGAGATATCACACCTCTGGGTGAGGTGCAATACCTCTGTAGCAACCGAGCCCTCAAGGTGCTACAGTTCCCTTTATCTTCAGCCTAGGTGACGTATTGCGATACAGGGCAGTGATTGTGTCTATAAAAGGGTCCCCTAGACCCCTACCCCAAGCTTTTTAAGAGAATAATATATGGCGTGCCAGGAGACTCTATGGAATGCTTTCTCAGCATCCAACGAGAGTATCTAATTACAAATTTTTAACTGCATCTAGCCCAGGAAATAGTGTGTGCCTAGTAGCAGTGTCTGCTAGTCAGCGGATTATCCCGGCTGTTAAGCAAGCTACACCACCTGTAGTTTGGACACTTAATTTTTTCAAAGGAAATGCTTCAGGACCACGGGATACTCAGTGAAGAGCATCAGGAGGCACCCCAAGGCATAGGGGCTGGGACTGGCGGTAGGATGCCTTGCGGTGGACAGCCGAGCTCGATCCTTATAAAAGCTTTTTAACTGCAGCAGCTTTAGTGGACGCTACTGGAGCTGGAATTACGCGGCTGCTGGCATGTGACTTGCCCTCCAATAGATCCTTGTAAAAGGATTTAAAGTGTATTCATTCAAATTAGATAGACAATTTAAATTAAAAAGCTTAGAGCTGCCTCCACCACAGGGGGACTCGCTCGACCCAGCAGCGGACAGGCACCAGTATTGGGAGAGGGGGGGCTGGCCGTCAGGGTCCACTGCGGCTCTGGCCCAAACCCGGCGACACGGAGGTGTCACGGGCAGGAACGGACTGGCCGTGTCGGCTTCTCACTTTTTGGATTTTAGAAGGGCATGACATGCCTATATCTGTGTCTCCCCCTCCTTTTACTCCTCCACCTCTTTTCTTTTCGCATGACTATATGTACTTGTCACTTTTCCATGTGTTAGTTATGTCTTCTGAGCAGTTTGTCAGCTTTTGGACACCTTTGAAGGTGTTTTCTATGTGTTTCTATGTGTTTTTGTTTGCCTGCCATTGGTTTTAACGGTGTTCGAAGGTGTTCGACGAACAGTTCGGCGAACACACGGGTGTTCGACGAACCGAACCGAACTCGAACACTACGGGGGTGGCTCAACACTAATTATAACCAACAAAGATTTGTCAATTACACCAAACATGCCTTACAAGGGATAGCTGACCAACTAGCACCCACATCTCTCATGGCCTTCCAAAACAGAATAGCTCTGGATATGTTACTTGCAGAAAAAGGAGGAGTATGCAAAATGATAGGTGAGCATTGTTGTACTTATATCCCAGACAATACCACAGGGAAAGTTACTAAGGCTCTCAAATAATTGACAGATTTAAGTGAAGAACTGTAAAGGAATTCAGGTGTGACTGATCCCTGGGATAAATATTTTTCTTGGATGAGAGATTGGAAGAGTTGGTTAATCCAAGGGGGAATTATTTTACTAAGTGTCATAATTCTAATTAGTGTATTGCTGATCTCTATCCCTTCCCTGTAGGTCTTCGTTTGAGTTATATTTAGGAAACGTCGATGGATCCGTCTAAAAGGGACGGGGCGCCCGCCACATCGTAGGGTTCCAGAATAGCCTTAACATAGGGTCAATTCCTTCTCCCCCTCTGATTTTTAGCATATGGATATTAAAAGCAAATAATTGATTTTAGGGGGGTCTGTCAAGGTAAAGTATATATATTATAGAAAATCAATTAGTTTATTTTAATAGATTACCTAATCAGTGTGAATTAATATAGAGATGATGGAATAATCTATGTGTATGTATGTATGCAAATGTGTATATGCACATGGATTATGTTAATAGTTAATGAACATATAACTAACAGTTTCTGTTCTTTTGTTAAGGCATGAATAATTAAATGATTTCCTGGGAATGACGTATTCATGTGCATGGCTGATAAAAGAGAGATTCATGTTGAGTTGGCAAAGAGGCGCTGAGAGATGACTTCACCCCTCCCATCAAAATTCCTAAGGCGTTACTGAGGCCAAGAGATACATAGATGAGCAAATTGCAGTGTGCCAAGTTATCAGAAAGAGCAATGCATTTTACTAATCCCACCTAGAAGTAGATTAGTATATAACCGAATGTCTAAGCAATAAAGTATGCCATTTTGCGTGGTTCAGTCTCTGAGTGGAGTTTTTCAACCAGATTAGCAAGTTTGGTTAATTAGCTTCTTTGCATGCACTCGGACATCTTTAATTTGGAGGAGAGCAGTTACCTGGTGTATCTTAAATTGGTGAAACCTCCACATTGTGACAAAGTACAACTAAAGAGAGGTTGGGAGGTTGCTCACCATATCTCCACCTCAGGGTGGGGTTTAGAAAGTAAATAGCCAGTGTTTTGAGTCATTACGTATTCGGTAGGCCTGGAGATTAGTGATGAGTGAGCACTAAAATGCTCGGGTACTCGTTGCTCTGGTCAAGCAAATTGGAATACTCGGGTGCTTGACTCGAGCAATGAGCCCAATGTAAGTCTATGGGAAATTCGAGCATTTTTCCGGTGACCCCCCCGGCGGTCTGCAGAGGGCCTAAAAATTGCCCAAATCGATGGGAACAGCGCTCAAATGACATGGGAACAGCATGGGGAAGACCACTGGAAGCATCTCTGACTCCCAGATCACTGCTGTCAGCAACGTGGTCAGAGTATTACGCCACTTGTACGGACTCACAATAAAACATACAAAAACGAAACCAAAATGGATTTTCCTCGAAAATATGTTAAGAAACATCCTTTCCAGGGTAATGACTTGTATATAAGGCAAAATAAATAACCAAAAACAAAAATACTCCTCCATAAATTGGGCTATGTAGCGTTTTTGATGTGTTTTTGCACTTTTGAATTACTTTCAACCAAGACAAATGCATTCACCTGGAAATGTCATTTTAATATTTTACAACCTTATCTGGCCATGTGTTGTGTGACACATCATCAGACACATGCATACAGTGCTGAAAAGACATGGGAACAGCATGGGGAAGACCTCTGGAACCATCTCTGACTCCCAGGTCACAGCCCAAAAGTGTGCCCATCATAAGTGATCCTTGGCGCATGCGAAGATGCCTCCCGCCATGCACCTGTCGTTGCAGACTTGCAACAATCACCATCCACGTCCTTGTCCCACTGCAGCGTTCAGTTGTCCCTACCCCATTCCTTGGAATGCAAGCGCAAGTATGCAGGCAGCCACCCACAGGCTGCAATACTATACTGCCAAATTTTTGACAGCTGCTTGTACTTGAAATGTGGCCTTTTAGGCTCGTGGAGGCGGAAGCTTTTCACAACCTCATGCCGGCGGCGGCCGGGTGTCCATACTTGGTCCCCAGCCGCCACTATATTTCCCGGTATCGCCTCCGCCTTCCACAAGCACGGGTCCTACAACATTACCCGTGCCATCCCCAGTGCACTTACTGGGAAGGACCGCCTAACCACAAACACGTGGACAGGTGAATGTGGCCAGGGACAGTACGGAGCCAGTCCACAACTTTTTTTACTAAGAGTTGTATTTAGCTCGGTGAAAGGACTGGCCTAGAGGAAAACCGTATGTACCATGCGTGTCATTTCTCCCAGGAAGTCCTGTAATTGAGCTGTTGTAGAAGCAATGGCAGCCCCTCCAACATTAACTCGCACTTGTAGGTGGTGCTTTGACACACACACACATCTTTCTTTGCGCATTTAATTTCTTGAATACAGAGTTGGACAATGGCCTGATCTGTAATGCATTTTGAGAAATAACATGCATAAGCATGGCCAATCCACATTAAAAAAGCAGCCATAGAGTGTTCAGGAACCTTCCCCCACATTTTTCTTAGCCAGGGCTGCTTTTCGGCAGGGTTGGACGGGCTCACCAGAGAACAGGAGACTCCTCCGGCAGGCCCTGGCTTCTCCTTCAGGAGAGTTCATAGTGCCGAGGTGAGGCCATGATGATGATAGAGGCCACCATCTGCTTAGTTTTCTGTTTCTTGGAATGCAAGTGCAAGTATGCGGCCTGCCACCCACACACCAACAGGCCGCAACACTAAACTACCATATTTCTGGGCAGCTCTTTGCACTTGAAATATGGCCTTTTAAGCTCGTGGAGGCGAAAGCTTTTCACAACCTCATGCCAGTGGCGACCGGGTGTCCATACTCGGTCCCCAGCCGCCACTATATTTCCCGGTATCGCCTCCGCTTTCCACAAGCACGGGTCCCACAATATTACCCGTGCCCTCCCCAGTGCACTTACTGGGAAGGACCGCCTAACCACAAACACGTGGACAGGTGAATGTGGCCAGGGACGGTACGGAGCCAGTCCACATCTTTTTTTGCTGCGATTTGTATTTAGCTCGGTGAAAGGACTGGCATAGAGGGAAACCATATGTACGCTGCGTGTCATTTCTCCCAGGAAGTCCTCTAAAGCTGCTTGCACTTGAAATGTGGCCTGAACATTACTGCTGGTACTTTTCTGTGGGAATTTGCTTGCCTCCAACTAGCCTGGAATATTCCCAGCCAACTATGGTACGATGCCATGGTATTATCACTGCCCCAAGTATTAGTAGTGAAGCCATCCCCAATTTCCTTCTCAGGAATTTTATTTGGTAGACTGAATGTCTGCCCAAATACGTTTTCTCACAAAGGAGCTGAAGATAGAGTGGCAGTAGGTGCAAGTTTCTCCAGCCTGTTAGATATTAGAGGGTGAACGACAGCACATTGGATCAGTGGATAGCACTGAAGCCTTGCAGCGCTGGGATCCTGGGTTCAAATCCCAGCAAGGACAACATCTGTAAGGACTTTGTATGTTCTCCCCATGTTTGCGTGTGTTTCCTCCTCAGTGAAAAAGCAGCCATAGAGTGTTCGGGAACCTTCCCATCACTTTTCTTAGCCAGGACTGCTTCTCGGCAGGGTTGGATGGTCACACCAGAGAATCCTCTAGTGTGCCTTGGCTGCTACATCAGGAGAGTTCATGATAGCGCTAACTTTGCAGCTGCTATGGGGCTCTTGAGCGGGTGAGAAAGGTTAGCCCTCAGAATCAAATCTTCTGGTGGGCACAATGTTTTTCAATCTGAAACAGCTTCTCAGTGGGAGTTGTATTTCACCACAGCCATATTCTTTAGTTCGGTGAAAGGACTGGCATAGTGGGAAACCGTATCTACCCCGGCTGTCATTTCTCCATCACCAGGTTCCGCCCATTGTCTCACACGACCATGCCTGGCTGTATATTCAGCAGTAAGAGCCACAGATCAGGCTGCTGTGTTACAGCTTTCATCAACTCTGCAGCGCTGGGCAGTTTGTCAATTAAGCATTAAGCATGTTATCTTCAGCACAGCCTGTTGCCGCTTGGCCAAGGCTGTGCTGCAGTGCTGTCAGCTTGTGACTGATGTGATCATTTCGGAGATGGAGGAGGAGGTGCATGAGCTGAACAATGTGATTACATTGAGGTTAAATTGGTGACGCTGTTTTTTATACTAAAGAAAGATCCTATTGTTGTTTTTTTTTTTACGTTATCTTTTAAGACAAATGCATTCACCGTGAAATGTCATTTTAACATTTTACAACCTTATCTGGCAATGTGGTGTGTGACACATCATCAGACACATCCTGTTTTATTTATGATGGAGGGACTCTGAAAGTCATAAAGCCTATTTTTACAGGGACATCAGACAGCCCTTACTATTCCTAAAAGGCCAGCAGTCGGCCCTAGCTATTGTTAGAGAGCCATCAGCCGGCTATGCTTTGTTGTTCCCATTATTAACAAGTGGGTCTCCTATACTGTTATTGCGTATTCAGTGACTGCAAGGGCTGCCAAAAATTTGGACGCAACCCAATACCCCTTTGAAGAGACATAGAGGAGGGTCTCAGAAAAAAAAATATTCCCATTATAAAGGAGCGGGTCTCCTATAGTGGTAATTCCCATGCTGTGACTGCAAGGGCTGGCAAAATTTGTGAAAAACCCCACTAAGAATTTAAAGACACACAGAGCAGGGTCACAGTGACAAGGTACAACATGCTCCCATTAGAAAGCAGAGGGTCTGCTATACAGTTATAGGGTATGCAGTGAGTCCAATGGCTGGCCAATTTTAGGAAAAACCCCACTAAGAATTTAAAGGCACATGGAGCAGTGCCACAGTAGCAAGGTACGACATGTTCCCATTAGAAAGGAGTGGGTCTGCTATACAGTTATAGGGTATGCAGTGAGTCCAACGGCTGACGAATTTTAGGAAAAACCTCACTAAGAATTTAAAGACACACGGAGCAGGGCCATATTTACAAGGTATGACATGTTCCCATTAGAAAGGAGAGGGTCTGCTATACAGTTATAGGGTATGCAGTGAGTCCAACGGCTGACCAATTTTAGGAAAAACCCCACTAAGAATTTAAAGACACACGGAGCAGGGACACAGAAACAAGGTACGACATGTTCCCATTACAAAGGAGAGGGTCTGCTATACAGTTATAGGGTATGCAGTGAGTCCAACAGCTGACGAATTTTAGGAAAAACCACACTAAGAATTTAAAGACACACGGAGCAGGGCCACAGTAACAAGGTACGACATGTTCCCTTTAGAAAGGAGAGGGTCTGCTATACCGTTATAGGGTATGCAGTGAGTCCAACGGCTGACCAATTTTAGGAAAAACCCCACTAAGAATTTAAAGACACATGGAGCAGGGTCACAGTAACAAGGTACGACATGTTCCCATTAGAAAGGAGAGGGTCTGCTATACAGTTATAGGGTATGCAGTGAGTCCAACGGCTGACCAATTTTAGGAAAAACCCCACTAAGAATTTAAAGACACACAGAGCAGAGCCACAGTAATGACAAATTCCCCTTAGAAAGGAGAGAGTCTCCCATAGTGTTGGCCTATGCAGTGAATGCAAGGGCTGCCAAAAATTTGGAGGCACTTCAATGCCCCTTTGGAAGAGATGTGGAGGATAGCCTCATAAAAAAATGATCCCATTAGAAAGGAGCGGGCCTCCTATACTTGTAATGCCCGTGCAGTAAGTGTATGGGCTGACAAACATTTACCCCTGGGAGGGTATATATGACGCGCCCCCTGGGCCGTGGGGTACTCGGTTCCAGGCCGGTCGTTGCTAGGGGAGATGTCACAGTGGCGGTGACCCGGTTGAGTTTATGTTACACTGCTATCATTCGGTGGTGTTGAGAAGTCTGGCCCAATCCAGCCCTTGTTCATTTTCAGTTGACAGGCGGATGCGCTTATCAGTTATAATTCCACCAGCTGCACTAAAAATCTGCTCTGATAAAACACTGGTGGCAGGGCAGGCCAGGTCCTCCAAGGCATAGAGAGCCAGTTCATTCCAAGTATCCAGCTTGGATACCCAATAATTATAAGGCACAGAGGAATCACGGAGGACGTTGGTACGGTCGGCAAGGTACTACCTCAGCATCTTCCCAAACTTTGCACTCCTTGTGAGAGTACCCCGCGCCTCAGGGCCTGTCCGATGGGAGGGTCTGAGGAAACTCTCCCAGAACCTTGACAGTGTTCCCCTGCCTCTGCTGGATTGAAGTTGTGTCTCTCTCGCCTGTCCTCCTAGGTTGTCCAACGAAGTGTGCCCTCTGCCGCCAGCATTTTCAGATGGGAATTTTTTTAATAGTTCCTCAACAAGGGCCTTCTGGTACTGCCCCATTTTTGTAGACCTGTCCGCCTCAGGAATAAGAGATGTAAAGTTCTCCTTGTAGCGTGGGTCTAGAAGTGTCACCAACCAGTAATGACTGTCACCCAAAATTTTGAGAACGCGAGGGTCATGGGAAAAGCAGCGTAACATAAAATCAGCCATGCGTGCCAGACTACTAACAGGCAAGACATCTGTGTCCTCACCAAGAGGATGACTGACCATGCTCTCCTCCTCCTCCTCACTGTCCTCTGGCCATCTACGCTGAACAGACGGTATGACAGTTGTGCAGGTAGTACCGTCTATAGTGCATGAAACTAGCTCCTGTCCTTCCTCCTCCTCCTCCTTTTCCTCATTGTCACCCAATCCATGTTGGGATGAGATGAGGCTTGGCTGTGTGTAATCACCCTGTATGGTTCCTTGCTCCATCTCATCATGCTCCGCCTGCAATGTATCCTCTTTGATTGTGAGCAGAGAGCGTTTCAGAAGACAGAGAAGCGGGATAGTGAAGCTAATTATGGCGTCGTCGAAGCTCACCATCTTGGTGGAGTCCTCAAAGTTTTGGAGGATGGTGCATATGTCTGACATCCATGTCCACTCCTAAGGTCTTATGTGTGGAGTCTGAACTGAATACCAAAGGCCTTGTTGATGCTGGTACTCAACAGCTGCCCTCTTCTGCTCACAAATCCTTCCCAACTGTGAGCGGGAAGCTGCAAACGCTGCTGAAACACGGCAAGGACGGCGGAAGCTGTTGGTGACTTTCTAAAATGGGCACACAGGCGGCGTTCTCTAACAAGCAGATCCGGCAGCTCCGGGTAGGATTTGAGAAACCACTGAACCACGAGGTTAAGCACTTGGGCCAGGCATGGTACGTGTTTGAGCTCGCCTCGCCTCAGGGCCGCCACCAAGTTCCGGCCATTGTCACACATGACAATGCCAAGGTAGTGCTGCAGTGCTTTCAGCTTGTGACTGATGTGGTCATTTCGGAGATGGAGGATGAAGAGGAGGAGGAGGCTGAGGAGGATGAGGTGCAGGAGCTGTAGACTGTGGGGGCAACCCCGATTGACCTAGGGCCCGCATTCCTTGGCATCGGGAGGACGTGTTCCGTCCCAAGGTCCGACTGGGTCCCGGCTTCTACTATGTTAACCCAGTGTGCCGTCAGCGAGATGTACCGTCCCTGCCCACAAGCACTTGTCCTCGTGTCCGTGGTTAGGTGGACTTTACCGGTAACTGCATTGTTGAGAGCACGGCTAATGTTTTGAGACACGTGCTTGTGTAATGCGGGGACGACAAACCGGGAGAAATAGTGGCGGCTGGGGACCGAGTACCGAGGGATGGCCGCCGCCATCAGGTTGCAGAATGCTTCCGTCTCCACGAGCCTAAAAGGCAACATTTCGAGCGCAAGCAGTCGTGAAATGTGAGAATTTAGTATTGTGGCCTGTGGAGCATTGGCTGCATATTTGCGCTTGCGTTCCAAGGGTTGGCGTATGGACAACTGAACGCTGCGCTGGAACAAGGACATGTGCATGCTTCCTGATGCTGCTACTTAAGAGTGTGCAACGACAGGTGCAGGGCAGGAGGGATCTTCGCATGCACCATGGACAGTGGATTGGCTTGCATGCACAACAGCGGAAGAAGCAATGGTGCCACCCGCAGACACTGTTCCTGGACCCTGGGGTTCGGCCCACAAAGTCGGGTGCTTTGCTGACATGTGCCTGATCATGCTGGTGGTGGTCAGGCTGGTCGTTTTACCAACCCTGCTGATGCTGGCCTGGCAGGTGGTGCAAATGGCCTTTTGGGGTTATCGGCAGAGTGTTTAAAAAACAACCAGACTAAGGAAGACCTAACAGTTGTACTGGCAACTTCCATCATGTTGGTGTTACAGGGAACGGTTGCCTGCTTTCTGTCTGCGGCCACCACACTGCTTCTTCCTGCCTGTTGGGGTGCTCTGCCTCCCTCCCCCTGTGTGCTGATGTCCTCGCTCTGCATGTCCTTCTGCCAGGTTGGGTCAGTTACTATATCATCCACCACCTTGTCATCCACTTCCGCACCCTGGTCCTCCTCCTGACTTTCCGGCAATTGTATCTCATCATCGTCTACCTCTTGTGACACTTTCCCACCGTCGCTTTCGTGTGACCATGGCTGCTCAAATATTTGGGCATCACTAAACGCGATCTCCTCTTGCCCCGCTTCAAGTGGATCGGGTGAGAGGCCTGAATCTATAAATGGAAAAGTGAACAGCTCTTCAGAGTGTCCAAGTGTGGGATCAGTTGTCTCTGGGTACTCGGCATGGTGGGAGGAAGCAGGATCAGGGAGAGGAATATGTGGTCCAGACTCACAGCTTCTGAGACTTGACCATGTGGAAGACAGGGTGGTGGTGGTGGCTAAGTGACTGGAAGCATTTTCCGCTATTCAACCAACAACCTTTCGACACTGCTCTGGGTTCAATAGTGGTGTGCTGCGGTCCACTAGAAATTGGGACAGGAAGGTCAGGCGAGAAGATGTGTTTGTTGTGGCACAATTTTGGCTTGTCCATGGCCTCTGCATGCACCATTACCATCACGTCCAGTTCCCCGTCCCTTGCCAAGTGCCTTGCCCATTTTAAATGGAGGATAGTATCTTCCACGCTCACTACAAATGACTGAGTTTGGAGCGAATTTATATGTGATCCGTGTGACGGAGAAAACAGAGTTTTAAATACCTGGCCTGTAGGTAAGTAGTTTGAACAGCAAACTGCGGTGAATTGCTTCAATGACACACTAAAAGAAATTTTTAATGGAGGCCAGAAATGGCAGTATTTTCTGACAACGTATATGTGATCCGTGTGATGGAGAAAACAGAGTTTTAAAAACCTGGCCTGTAGGTAACTAGTTTGAACAGCAAACTGGTGTGAATTACTTCAATGACAAACTAAAGGAAATTTTTAATGGAGGCCAGAAATGGCAGTATTTTCTGACAACGTATATGTGATCTGTTTGACGGAGAAAACACAGTTTTAAATACCTTGCCTGTAGGTAAGTAGTTTGAACAGCAAACTGCTGTGAATTGCTTCACTGACACACTGAAGGAGGCCAGAAATGGCAGTATTTTCGGACAACGTATATGTGATCCGTTTGACGGTGAGAAAACACAATTTTAAATAGCTGGATTTCTAGCGCTCTAATATGGAAAGGACCTGGCTGTATTCTGCAGTGCCAACAAGCAAATGGCGCAGAAAAAATGGATATGTGTAATGTACGGTTTTTCTCCCTATACTATCTAATACACAAGCAAATCTGTCCCTGACGCAGCAGCACCTCTCCCAAAACAAGCAAATGGCACAGGAAAATGGTGTTCTCTGGATTGCTTTTTAAGCAAATAATGAGGATTAAGATCCAAAGAAAAGTATTCCTGGCCCTTGAGACCTGGGCCTTTGTATAGAAATAGCTAAAAGCAGCAGAAGGCAGAATTGGAATGGAGCCTCTTGTGCTATATGCACTGCAGTCTGCTATATACACTGCCTGCCTATACACCCTGCCTGCCTGATATCTCTGCAGATGGATTAGTCCTCAGAAGGACTGTTTGTTAAGATGGATATGTGTAATGTACGCTTTTTCTCCCTACACTACCTAATACACGATCAAATCTCTCCCTGACACAGCAGCAGCTCTCCCTACACTGTCTGATCTGGAGTGACTGTGACGAGCATGGCGGCCCCAGGTCTGATATAGAGTTTTATCTTTGGGGTCATCTGAAGGCAATTGTCTATGCTGTGAAGATACGAGATGTGCAGCACCTGAAACAACGGATACTGGAAGCCTGTGCTAGCATTTCTTCTGCGATGCTGCTATTAGTGTGGCAAGAGTGGGAGAAGAGGGTTGCATTGACAATCCAACACAATGAGCAGCACTTTGAACACATTTTATAAGTGGTCATAAACTTGTAAATAACTCATGAAAGAATAAAGTTACGATAAAACCAAGCACACCATTGTTTTTCTTATGAAATTCTCAATAAGTTTGATGTGTCACATGACCCTCTTCCCATTGAACAAAATAAAGTTGGATCCAAAATGGCCAACTTCAAAATGGCCGCCATGGTCACCATCCATCTGGAAAAGTTTTCTCCCTCCCATATACTAATGTGCCACAAACAGGAAGTTAATATCACCAACCATTCCCATTTAATTTAGGTGTATCCATATAAATGGCCAACCCTGTATATACACTGCTCAAAAAAATAAAGGGAACACTCAAATAACACATCCTACATCTGAATGAATGAATGAATTATTCTCATTGAATACTTTGTTCTGTACAAAGTTGAATGTGCTGACAACAAAATCACACAAAAATCATCAATGGAAATCAAATTTATTAACCAATGGAGGCCTGGATTTGGAGTCGCCCCCAAAATTAGAGTGGAAAAACACACTACAGGCTGATCCAACTTTGATGTAATGTCCTTAAAATAAGCCAAAATGAGGCTCAGTATTGTGTGTGGCCTCCACGTGCCTATATGACCTCCCTACAACGTCTGGGCATGCTCCTGATTAGTGTTGAGCCACTCCCGTAGTGTTCGGGTTCGGTTCGGTTCGTCGAACACCGGGATGTTCGAGGAACTGTTCGTCGAACTGTTCGTCGAACACCTTAGAACACCGTCGAACACCGTTAAAACCAATGGCAGGCAAACAAAAACACATAGAAACACATAGAAAACACCTGCAAAGGTGTCCAAAAGCTGACAAACTGCTCAGAAGACACTCTCTTTAAAAAAGCCGGCCGGCAAATTCAGCAGCGGCATACACCGGTACCCGACAATTTAGACAAGAAGGAATAGAGCATCACACATAGATTAGATAGATAGAAACATGTCAGTCACACATATAAGAAGCACAGTGACAGTGTTGGTTACTGCACTTGTCATTTAGTGTAAAGGATTTATTAAAAAAAATATTAGTGTTTTCATGCACCGTCTCTTTAAAAAAGCCGGCCGGCAATTCAGCAGCGGTACCCGACAATTTAGAACAGAAAGAATAGAGCTTCACACATAGATTAGATAGATAGAAACATGTCAGTCACATATATAATAAGTACAGTGATAGTGTTGCTTACTGTACTTGTCATTTAGTGTAAAGGATTTATTTAAAAAAATAATAGTGTTTTCATGCACTGTCTCTTTAAAAAAGCCGGCCGGCAATTCAGCAGCGGTACCCGACAATTTAGAACAGAAAGATAGAGCATCACACATAGATTAGATAGATAGAAACATGTCAGTCACATATATATGAAGTACAGTGATAGTGTTGGTTACTGTACTTGTCATTTAGTATTAAAATAAAGGATTTATTATTAAAAAAATTGGCGTGGGGTTCCCCTTAATTTTAGGCTCTAGCGGAGGTTAAGCAGATGGCTGGGGCAGATGTTTGAAGCCTGGGAAGGGGGTAATACCCACGGAGCTTCCCAGGCTACTAATATCAGCCCCCAGCTGAATACATAGCCTTTACTAGCTATTAAAATGGGGGAGCCCCCAAAAAAAATGACGTGGGGTCCCCCCTAATTTAATAGCTAGCAAAGGCTAGGCAGACAGCTGGGGGCTGATATTAATAGCCCAGGAAGGGAGCCATGAATATTGGCCCCCTCCCAGGCTAGAAACACCAGCCGTCAGCCGCCCCAGAAATGGCGCATTCATAGGATGCGCCAATTCTGGCACTTAGCCTCGCTCTTCCACGCTGCCCTGTTGCGGTGGCAGGGGGTAATAGGGTTGGGGTTGATGTCAGCTTATAATGCCAGCTGACATCAAGCCCAGGTTAGTAATGGAGAGGCGTCTATAAGACACCCCCATTACTAACCCCATAGTCAAAGTTAAAAAAAACACAAACACCCAGAATAAAGTCCTTTAATTGAAATAAAGACACAATCCTTTATTGTTCTAAATTAAACCATACTTACCATCACGCCCATTCCAGCTGAAGCCAACGATCTCCTGCAATAAAAGAAAAATAATAAAGCAACCTCATCCTTACCTTTCCATGGTTCCCACGACAGCTTCAGCTCTGCTACATCGAGATGACAGGCTGGACCGCAGCAGAACGCTGCCATCCAGCCTGTCATCCCGCAGACACTGAGAAGCGCAGGCTTGCTTGCGCTGCTCAGCGTCTCTCTGTGAAGACATCCAGATGAGCCGAGTTCATGTCCAATGAACTCGGCTCACCTCATGCACGTCACTGACAGCGTGGGAAAATTCTCACGCTGAAGCGCTGATTGCAGGAGAATTTTCCCACGCTGTCAGTGACGTGCAGGAGGTGAGCTGAGTTCATTGGACATGAGCTCACCTCATGCACATCACTGACAGCGTGGGAGAATTCTCCTGCACTCAGCACTTCAGCGTGAGAATTTTCCCACGCTGTCAGTGACGTGCATGAGGTGAGCCGAGTTCATTGGACATGACCTCGGCTCATCTGGATGCCGTCACAGCGAGACAGTGAGGAGCGCAAGCATGCCTGCGCTTCTCAGTGTCTGCGGGATGACAGACTGGATGGCAGCGTTCTGCTGCGGTCCAGCCAGTCATCTCGATGTAGCAGAGCTGAAGCTGTCGTGGGAACCATGGAAAGGTAAGGATGAGGTTGGTTTATTATTTTTCTTTTATTGCAGGAGATCGTTGGCTTCAGCTGGAATGGGTGTGATGGTAAGTATGGTTTAATTTAGAACAATAAAGAATTGTGTCTTTATTTCAATTAAAGGACTTTATTCTGGGTGTTGTGTTTTTTTTAAATACTTTACTAGAAATTCATGGCGGTCATGTCTAATACTGGCGTGACCCCATGAATTTTGCTCTTGGGGCCAGCTGATAATACCAAGCTGGCCCTAACCCCTTTATTACCCAGTGAGCCACCGCACCAGGGCCCTGGATGAGTTGGGTACAGCGCCAGAAGATGGCGCTTCTATGAACGCGCCATTTTCCGGGGTGGCTGCGGACTGCAATTTGTAGCGGGGGGGGGGCCCAGAAAGCTTGGTTCTCCCTGCGCTGCAGATTCCAGCCCCCAGCTGCCTAGTTGTACCTGGCTGGACACAAAAATAGGGCGAAGCCCCACGTACTTTTTTTTTAATTATTTCATGAAATTCATGAAATAATTAAGAAAAAAAGGCCTTCCCTATATTGTTGTGTCCGGCCAGGTACAAATAGGCAGCTGGTGGTTGGGGGCAGCCCGTTCCTGCCTGCTGTACCTGGCTGGACACAAATATAGTGCGAAGCCCCACTTCAATTTTTTTTAATTATTTCATGAAATTCATGAAATAATTAAGAAAAAAAGGGCTTCCCTATATTGTTGTGTCCGGCCAGGTACAAATAGGCAGCTGGTGGATGGGGGCAGCCCGTTCCTGCCTGCTGTACCTGGCTGGACACAAATATAGTGCGAAGCCCCACTTCAATTTTTTTAAATTATTTCAGGAAATTCATGAAATAATTTAAAAAAAATTGACATGGGGCTTCGCACTATATTTGTGTCCAGCCAGGTACAGCAGGCAGGAACGGGCTGCCCCCAACCACCAGCTGCCTATTTGTACCTGGCCGGACACAACAATATAGGGAAGCCCTTTTTTTCTTAATTATTTCATGAAATAATTTAAAGAAAATTGACGTGGGGCTTCGCCCTGTTTTTGTGTCCAGCCAGGTACAACTAGGCAGCTGGGGGCTGGAATCCGCAGCGCAGGGAGGCCCAAGCTTTCTGGGCCACCCCCGCTGCAAATTGCAGTCCGCAGCCACCCCGGAAAATGGCGCGTTCATAGAAGCGCCATCTTCTGGCGCTGTACCCAACTCATCCAGGGCCCTGATGCGGTGGCTCACTGGGTAATAAAGGGGTTAGGGCCAGCTTGGCATTATCAGCTGGCCCTAAGCCCGAAATTCATGGGGTCACGCCAATATTAGACATGACCACCATGAATTTCTAGTAAAGTATTTAAAAAAAACACAACACCCAGAAAAAAGTCCTTTAATTGAAATAAACACACAATTCTTTATTGTTCTAAATTAAACCATACTTACCATCACGCCCATTCCAGCTGAAGCCAACGATCTCCTGAAATAAAAGAAAAATAATAAAGCAACATCATCCTTACCTTTCCATGGTTCCCATGACAGCTTCAGCTCTGCTACATCGAGATGACAGGCTGGACCGCAGCAGAACGCTGCCATCCAGCCTCTCATCCCGCAGACACTGAGAAGCGCAGGCTTGCTTGCGCTCCACAGTGTCTCTCTGTGAGGGCATCCAGATGAGCCGAGTTAATGTCCAATGAACTCGGCTCACCTCATGCACGTCACTGACAGCGTGGGAAAATTCTCCTGCACTCAGCGCTTCAGCGTGGGAGAATTCTCACACTGAAGCGCTGAGTGCAGGAGAATTCTCCCACGCTGTCAGTGACGTGCAGGAGGTGAGCTGAGTTCATTGGACATGAGCTCACCTTATGCACGTCACTGACAGCGTGGGAAAATTCTCCTGCACTCAGCGCTTCAGCGTGGGAGAATTCTCACGCTGAAGCGCTGAGTGCAGGAGAATTCTCCCACGCTGTCAGTGATGTGCAGGAGGTGAGCTGAGTTCATTGGACATGAGCTCACCTTATGCACGTCACTGACAGCGTGGGAGAATTCTCCTGCACTCACCGCTTCAGCGTGAGAATTTTCCCACGCTGTCAGTGACGTGCATGAGGTGAGCCGAGTTCATTGGACATGAACTCGGCTCATCTGGATGTCGTCACAGAGAGACGCTGAGCAGCGCAAGCAAGCCTGCGCTTCTCAGTGTCTGCGGGATGAGAGGCTGGATGGCAGCGTTCTGCTGCGGTCCAGCCTGTCATCTCGATGTAGCAGAGCTGAAGCTGTCGTGGGAACCATGGAAAGGTAAGGATGAGGTTGCTTTATTATTTTTCTTTTATTGCAGGAGATCGTTGGCTTCAGCTGGAATGGGCGTGACAGTAAGTATGGTTTAATTTAGAACAATAAAGGATTGTGTCTTTATTTCAATTAAAGGACTTTATTCTGGGTGTTTGTGTTTTTTTTAACTTTGACTATGGGGTTAGTAATGGGGGTGTCTTATAGACGCCTCTCCATTACTAACCTGGGCTTGATGTCAGCTGGCATTATAAGCTGACATCAACCCCAACCCTATTACCCCCTGCCACCGCACCAGGGCAGCGTGGAAGAGCGAGGCTAAGTGCCAGAATTGGCGCATCCTATGAATGCGCCATTTCTGGGGCGGCTGACGGCTGGTGTTTCTAGCCTGGGAGGGGGCCAATATTCATGGCTCCCTTCCTGGGCTATTAATATCAGCCCCCAGCTGTCTGCCTAGCCTTTGCTAGCTATTAAATTAGGGGGGACCCCACGTCATTTTTTTTGGGGTGTCCCCCATTTTAATAGCTAGTAAAGGCTATGTATTCAGCTGGGGGCTGATATTAGTAGCCTGGGAAGCTCCGTGGGTATTACCCCCTTCCCAGGCTTCAAACATCTGCCCCAGCCGTCTGCTTAACCTCCGCTAGAGCCTAAAATTAAGGGGAACCCCACGCCAATTTTTTTAATAATAAATCCTTTATTTTAATACTAAATGACAAGTACAGTAACCAACACTATCACTGTACTTCATATATATGTGACTGACATGTTTCTATCTATCTAATCTATGTGTGAAGCTCTATTCTGTCTGTTATAAATTGTCGGGTACCGCTGCTGAATTGCCGGCCGGCTTTTTTAAAGAGACAGTGCATGAAAACACTATTATTTTTTTTGATAAATCCTTTACGCTAAATGACAAGTACAGTAAGCAACACTGTCACTGTACTTCGTATATATGTGGCTGACATGTTTCTATCTATCTAATCTATGTGTGAAGCTCTATTCTGTCTGTTATAAATTGTCGGGTACCGCTGCTGAATTGCCGGCCGGCTTTTTTAAAGAGACGGTGCATGAAAACACTATTATTTTTTTTGATAAATCCTTTACGCTAAATGACAAGTACAGTAAGCAGCACTTTCACTGTACTTCGTATATATGTGGCTGACATGTTTATATCTATCTAATCTATGTGTGAAGCTCTATTCTTTCGGTTCTAAATTGTCGGGTACAGGTGTATGCCGCTGCTGAATTGCCGGCTTTTCATGTTTCACTGTTGGCACTGTTCCCATCGATTTGGGCAATCACTGTAATGCCACAACCACCATGGCTGTGGCATTACAGTGAGTGGCAGACAATCCCTGCATGATTGGTGCTCTAAATAGCGCCAGACATGCAGGACACGCTTTTGGTGCACGAACAGTTATCGAACATAACCTCGAACAGCCGAATTTTTTGCAAATCGTTCGGGTTCGTCGAACAACTCGAACACCGCCCAAAACAGCTCGAATTTGAGATTGGCGAACAGTTCTAGTCGAACACCGCTCATCTCTACTCCTGATGAGGTTGCTGATGGTCTCCTGTGGGATCTCCTCCCAGACCTGGACTAAAGCATCTGCCAACTCCTGGACAGTCTGTGGTGCAACGTGACGTTGGTGGATGGAGCGAGACATGATGTCCCAGATGTTCTCCACCTGATTTAGGTCTGTGGAACGGACGGGCCAGTCCATAGCTTCAATGCCTTCATCTTGCAGGAACTGCTGACACACTCCAGCCACATGAGGTCTCTCTTTCTCCTGCATTAGGAGGAACCCAGGCCCAAATGCACCAGTATAGGATCTCATCTCGGTACCTAATGGCAGTCAGGCTATCTCTGGCGAGCCCATGGAGGGCTGTGCGGCCCTCCAAAGAAATGCCACCCCACACCATTACTGACCCACTGCCAAATCGGTCATGCTGAAGGATGTTGCAGGCAGCAGATCGCTCTCCACGGTGTCTCCAGACTCTGTCACGTCTGTCACATGTGCTCAGTGTGAACCTGCTTTCACCTGTGACGAGCACAGGGCGCCAATGGCGACTTTGCCAATCCTGGTTTTCTGTGGCAAATGCCAAGCGTCCTGCACGGTGTTGGGCTGTGAGCACAACCCCCATCTGTGGACTTCGGGCCCACATACCACCCTCATGGAGTCAGTTTCTAACCATTTGGGCAGACACATGGACATCTGTGGCCTGCTGGAAGTCACTTTGCTGGGCTCTGGCAAGTCTCCTCCTGTTCCTCCTTGCACAAAGGCAGAGGAAGCGGTCATGCTTCTGGGTTGTTGCCCTCCTACGGCCCCCTCCACATCTCCTGGTGTACTGGTCTGTTTCCTGGTAGTGCCTCCAGCCTCTGGACACTACGCTGACAGACCAGACACAGCAAACCTTCTTGCCACAGCTCGCATTGATGTGCCATCCTGGATGAGATACCTGAGCAAATTTTGTGGGTTGTAGAGTCCGTCTCATGCTACCACGAGTGTGAAAACACAACCAACATTGAAAAGTGACCAAAACATCAGCCAGAAAGCATTGGTACTGAGATAAGGTCTGTGGTCCCCACCTGCAGAACCACTCCTTTATTGAGAGTGTCTTAATAATTGCCAATAATTTCCATCTATTGTCTATTCCATTTGCACAACAGAATGTGAAATTGATTGTCAATCAGTGTTGCTTCCTAAGTGGACAGTTTGATTTCATAGAAGATTGATTTACTTGGAGTTATATTTTGTTGTTTAAGTGTTCCCTTTATTTTTTTGATCAGTGTATATAGTGTGCAGAACATCTAGTATCCACCACTAGATGTAGGGTTGTAAAATTAGTGTTACATAGGAATACAGAAAACATCTAATACAATTTACTGCACTCACTGAGTTGTCATAGAATTATCTGTGATTTTGGAACTGAAGAAAATAAATGCTATTTTTTCTGTTGATGTAGCCCCATGAGGGATTTTAATTATGATTAGATTAATTTGTTAGTGGTACCATTTTGGGGCACATAGAACTTATTACCTACATTTTTATTAAGTTTGTATAGGAAGAAATAGAAAAAAAACAGTACTTCTGCTGTTTTTTTACTATTTAAAATTTTCACCGTGCCACACTATTCAGTTCTAACTTTAATCTGTGGGTTAGTACAATTAAAGGGATACCATATTTGTATAGTTTAATTTATGTTACTGCTTTTGTACATTCAATACAGTGGAATAGATTTATCAATACTGTCTATGGTAATTCTCAGTCAGTAAAGAATTAGACTTGATAGCCTTTAATTGCTCCAGCTTGACAGAGTGGTTCATGCTGAGTGATAAATCTGGTTCATCTTTAGACTTCCTAGTCTAAATTTACACCACTTATTAGCTAGCTTAATTTTTGCCAGAAATTACCACAAAAATCTGTTATACCATGGGACAGATCCCTTTTTGCTAAGCCACGCCCGATTGTCAGACAAAGATTTAAAGGCTCGGTTCACCCCTTCATTAGGTCATTCAGTTTCTCTGTTGCATTCTAGGATTAGGGAATTGTACTTCATGTAGAGAATGAAGCTGGTACTTTACATTGGCAATGAAATGATGGCTCTGTCTGGTTTACATTATGTTGTTGGTAACTTTACTGGATAAATAGCTTGAATATCCTCTAAATTAATACCATATTTGAACCCTAGAATGGAACAAATAAACTGAATTGCCTAATAGAAGGTATGATCAGAGTCTACGTGAATATTACCTCTATAGCTCCTGAACAATAAAAACACTTGGAAATGTGGGGTTATATTCAGGTCCATCCTATACTCCTTAAATTATTTTTTTGCTCATGGCACCTGAAAATATCCCTAAAATCTACTTAAATGCAGAAGCAACTAAACTCTAAGGGTTTGATCACATGAGCATATAACTTGGACAAGTGCTATCCGATGTTTTATAGCATAGCACTTGGACCATTTTTATACTATGGGGCAGTGCAGATCTGTGTTTTTTTTCTATGGACTGGCTCCGTCTGTGAAAAAAATCACAGCATTCTGTGAATGGCTCCGCAGATCGGATCATGCACACCCATCCAAGTCTATGGGTGCGTGAAAAACTGCAGACTGTACTTGGATGACATCCGAGTGCAGCCCGATTTCCACAGACACAAACAATGGAGAAGATGGAGAAGATGGAGAAATTGAGTTCTCTGTCTTCTCTGCACCCGTGATATGATTCTCTCATCCAGGAAAATCAATTTATAGCAAACTGACACTCGGCTCAAACTCAGATCGGAGTATAAGCAGAGTGTCATTACCATAATTGGCCCAACTCTCTTGGAAGAACAAATCATAGCTTGAGTGACCATAGCCTAAGGGTATGTGCACACTTTAAGTATTTGCAGTAGAAATGTCTGTACCATTTCTGCATCTCTTGGCAGGAAAAATACTGCTTAAAATAGGCACTTTTTTTGCGTTTTTGCAGCCTTTTTTTACATGCACTTTTGTTGTAGATTTTTCCCCACTCATCAGTAGGGATGAAATTTGCAGCAAAAACACTGAAAGAATTTACATGCTGCAGATTTAAATCTGCATCAAATCTGCAAGGAAAAATAAGCAACATGTGCAGGAGACTTCAGTAATCTCATTCACTTTCCTGGCATCAGGAAACCCTTAAGATATTATCTACACAAGAAAAACACACACCAAAAATGTGTAAGGTATTATACTAAATTTAATGAAATTCTAATAACATTGAATCTCACAATTAATGACTGTAATTGCATGTTTTAAGTATTTTAAATAATCTTTTTCACATTTTATATTAAATCAGTGTTTCAAATTTTTTCCACACAGTGCAAAATTTTTACTGCAAGATAAATATTTTTAAGTGTGTTTTTGTTTGTACATCGCAGGTATTTAAAGTCAGAAATGCATTTCCGTATGTCCAATACAATTTCTTCAGTTAGAAACTGGAGTTTGTAAAATATAAATCTCCGATCAAATTTTAATGTGCAGAGTAGACTACTGATGTACTTACTGCTGAGTCATCCCTATGTATAAGGAACACATACTAGGGAAAGAAACTTTGGAACAAAAAGATTAAAAATCCAAGCTCTTATAAACTCCCAGGAGAAAAATATTCCAGGGCCAAAAGGCCAAAATAATAATGCCATCTTGAGACTTAGCCAGCAACATTTCACAAGAAAAAAGAAGTAGATAATGGTAAAAAATTAATGAAGATGACTATACTAGCATTTACATTATATCACAATTTACATTTCAGACAGTAAGTAAATGTTGCTGAGGCAACTTATGGTAATTATTTAAAAAAAAAGTTAGCAACGTTCTTTTTTGTTCATAATTAAATCATTAATCAAAAGAATATGATGATACTAATAAATGATTTTTAGACAATAAGCACACATATTTTGCTGACCAATATTGAAATGAACAATGCTTGCTTATTATAATACAACTATCAAGGACATGAATTATGCATTAAAATGTAAACTCCGTTATGGAAAAACAGTATCTATTTACAGTTGTCCACTTCAAAAACCTCAAATGAATTTAACAGTACTTTTCTATATAATGTTGTACAAAGTATGTTTCACATAACAGCATTATTAACCGATTTCTGAATATTATGTGAATTAAATTGGTTGTCAGTTTTTAAAGAAATGGGGAAATATTAGGAAATACTTGGAAATAACTAACAGTGATTTCTTAGGTTATTACAATTTGGTCACATATCCGTGACTAGTATATGGGGATTGAAGGAAATATAAAGATCATGGTAATGTAAGCTCCCATATTAAAATAAATATTTTTTTAAAATGATACATATATACGTATAATATGAGAAAGCAAGAAAAAAGATTAAAAAATCCTCCCTGCCAAAAAAGAGCTCACATCTTTCCAAACCCATACTCATCAATATTAGACATCTTGAATGACAGAAATAGAGTTTTCATGTCTGTGAAATGCTGTTATTATTGCATTAATGTTTATTATATTAATGTTAATCACTAGTGATGAGTGAGCGTGCTCGCAACTGCTCGGTACTCGGTACTCAACTGTTCGTGATGCTCGGCGCTCAGCAAGTACTTCCTTGGTTCTCGGCCGGGAGCTTGAGTCCCAGACCCTCATGTTTTGCGCTGTTTAGGCAGCGAATAAACATGCGGGGATTGCCTGCCACTTACTGTAATGCCGCAGCCATGTTGATTGTGACATTACAGTGATTGACTGGCCGCATAGCATCATTGGGTCTATATAAGACCCGGTGACCCTATGCTCGTCATAGTCTACCCTTCAGATGAGCAGAATAGGGAGAGGTGCTGCTGAGTTAGGGAGAGAATTGGCAGTTTATTTAGTTTGGTATTCCAGAGCAATACACATCTCAACTAGCAGTCTTTCTAAGGACTAATCCAGATAAATATTAATCCTAGTGACAGCAGGAGTTAGGCAGGTAAAGTTTGTGGAGAGCGTACAGAGTAGAATAGGGTCCATTGCACATTCTGTCTGCTGCTGTTACTGAAATCCATAGCTCTAGATATCAGGGCTAATATTCTTTTTGCTCTTAATCATTATTATTTGCTTGAAAAGCAATATAATACACCATTTTATTGCTCCATATGCTTGTTAGCTGCATACAGCCAGATTTCTTTGATTTTAATAGCATTGCTGTATTGTGGAAGCAGAGAAACTTTTCTATCATCTCAGGTGATCCGATATTACTGTGGTAATAATTCTGACATTTTTGGGAGTGTGCCAAATATTATACTCTATTTAAAGTCTGCCAATAGTGTGTTGTTCAAACTATTCACACTTGGTCGCTGACTAATACCATACTATAAGGCCATATTCGTTTGGCATTACAGACATCTTCTTAGCTATTTCACTCTAGGACCCAGCGGCTGCCTCCCTCCTGCTCTAATTGACACCCTTGCCTGGGTGTTTAAATAGTTTCACTTTGCTGCAGGGCGGTGCCGGTGATATTCACATGTTTCCTTATGAAAGCTTGGAGCGAGTGCTGTCTGTTTACTTCCTCTCTGGTGCCAACAGGACATGTGTGTTATCTCTCTGAAGTTGGCTCAAGCTAAGTTATTTTGCCCTCTTGTCTGTCTACCTTGTTGTCTTTAGTTGTTAGTGGGGATTGACTAGTGCTCATCACCTCTTCCCTATCCAGGGCCAAGCGCTAGGGAAATACAGGGGTAGGTTCCTGTACGGCGATTTTGTGAAGAACCAATATGGGGATGGTAGGGGAGACAGGGTGATATCAGATCAGCTTAGGACATCTCCACTCCCCCCTATCCCTAGAGTCTGGGCTCCCTTCCCCTCTTCCCTTTGTATTGCACTTAGTCTTTCCCACACCTTGTGTGACATTATCACCAGCCATGCACATTTAGAGAAAAAAAAAACTGACACTTGGATTTAATTGTGTGTGTTTTTTTTTTCTTTCTCCCTTGGTATGTGTTCAGTTGCAGAGCTCGCAGAGCGGCTGCACTGTTTGTCTCTGGAGCTTAATGAACTCCGCAGTGAGGTTCAGCAACAGCATCAGCTGCTACAGGTCGCTAATGTCGGGGTCTCTGCGGGTAGGCCTGTCCAACCTGAACCCAAGGTTGCCCTCCTGGACAGATTTTTAGTAGGTAGGGACAAGTTTTTTGTATTCAAAGAGGCCTGCAAACTGTATTTTAAACTTGGTCCTTACTCCTCCAGAAGTGAGGAGAAACGAGTAGGAATTGTGATCTCACTCTTGCAGGGAGATCCACAATACTGGGCTTTTTCTTTATCACAGGATTCGGTTTGTCTCCAGTCTATTAAAGGGTTTTTTGGGGCTCTGGCCTTCATCTATTATGACCCTGACCATGACCGAATCTAGGCTAAGTCGTCTTCATCAGGGGAATTGGTCAGTGGAGACTTACAGTTCTGAATTTCGCAGATGGGCAACGGATTCTAAATGGAATGACTCAGCCCTTGGAAGCCAATTTTGTGAGGGGCTTACTGAAAGGTTGAAAGATGCTTTGGCAGTATATGAAACCCCTCAGTCCTTGAAGGCTGCCATGTCATTGGCTAAACGTCTTGATTGATGTCTTCGGGGTAGACGGGTGAGACCATCTTCTCCGGGGCATTCTTGTTCCGGGTTATGTACCTCTGCTGGGGGAGCGGTCTGGCAGTGAACCAGTACTGGGGAGGTAGAGGAACTCATGCAGTTAAGGGGTGCCTCTGCATCATACATTTCCCTGGAGATTCACAAGAGAAAAGGCGTATGTTTTTTTTGTTGGAAAAAGGGACATTTTATTGGGACCTGTCCTTCAATTCCTAAACAAAAGGAGAATCGATTAACTCTTAGTTGTCTGGAGTTGGATAAGCGAGGAATACATTTGTTGCCATCCTGCAGTTTGCGGTTTGTCCTGACAGCAGAGGTGGTGCTAGAGAGCAAAACCGAGAAAATTTCTATGTTTGTTGACAGTGGAGCCGGAGTCAGCATGGTTGATGTAAAAACTCATGGTCTTGCTTACTGTGCTTTAGCTAGGCCTATTCCCATCTTCGCCATCGACTCAGCGCCACTTGCACAGAAAGCATTTACTCAGATTCTACTTAATGTAAAACTGAGGTTGAGTTTGGTTCATTGTGAAATAATCCCTTGCTATGTCCTGGACAGTCTTCCCACTCCAATTGATTTGGGTCTCCCCTGGCTAGTGAAACATAATCCGTTGGTGGATTGGCAAGCTGGGGAGATTGTTGAATGGGGGGATTACTGTCATGAAAACTGTTTAGATATTTCCCTTTCTACAGTCTCTTATGGAAATATTAACTGCTGTTCTGTCTGGTTTTGAGGACTTTTTTTCTGAGAGGGGGTGTCAGGATTTGCCTCCTCATCGTGCATATGACTGTCCTTTTAACCTGACCCCCGGAGCCAAACTACCGAAGTCCAGACTGTCTAATCTTTCTGGCCCTGAGAGACAAGCCATGAAGGATTTCATTGCAGAAAGTCTATAGAAGGGACACATAAGGCCCTCATCTTCACCTGTGGGGGCAGGGTTCTTCTTCATGTAGAAAAAAGATGGCGGTCTACGTCGCTGTTTAGATTTCTGGAAATTAAATAAAATTACCATCGATGATCCATACCCTCTTTCTCTGATTTCAGATTTGTTCAGCCAGGTTGTAGGAGCTAAGGTATTCTCCAAGTTGAATTTAAGGGAAGACTATAATCTGGTTAGAATCAGAGAAGGGGACTAGTGATGAGTGAGCACTAAATTGCTGGGGTACTCGTTGCTCGAGTCAAGCAAATTGGAATGCTCAAATGCTCGGACCGAGTAACAAGCCCAATGTAAGTCTATGGGAAACTCGAGTATTTTTCCAGCAGCACCCCCCGGCAGCCTGCAGATGGCCTAAAAATTGACCAAATCGATGGGAATAGTGCTCAAATGACATGGGAACAGCATGGGGAAGACCCCTGGAACCATTTCTAACTCCCAGGTCACTGCTGTCAACAACGTTGTCAGAGGTATTACGCCACTTTTACGGACTCACAATAAAACATACAAAAATGAAAGCTGGGAAATATGTTCAGGAACATCCTTTCCAGGGTAATGATTTCAATATAAGGCAAAATAAATATACAAAAACAAAAATGCTCCTCCACACCTTGGACTATGTTCACACGTAGCGTTTTTGATGCATTTTTGCACTATTGCATTGCTTTCAACGGTGAAAAATGCATTCACTGGGAAATCAGGAGAAAATGAAAGGATTCATCCAGTCAGGTCAGCGCTCCCAGTAGACAGGCACCAGGCAGAGGTATTAAAAGTCTTCAGAAATTTACTTAGATAAAAATCATCATTAAAAAAGATTCATAGAACAACGCGTTTCGGCTATATATTGGTACAGAATAGCCTTCCTCAGGTAAGATATTGCTTTACAGTCTGTTAGAGTTATATAGTCTATATAGGTTCACTTGAATAAATTAATTATGTTAAATGGTCAAGACCTGGTGGTTCTTCATTAGCTTAATTGCTGCTTGGTGGTTTTCAGTATGCAGCTTTAGCTTGTCCTTGTTTCTTTTTTTGTTACAAGTATATTTGCAGTACATGATAAAATACATGGTGAAAAACACACACACATAAAAAACATTACAAACATTGATTTGCGTGTATACAGCATGAGTGCATGTATAAAAAAATGTAAATCTATAGCATTATCCACACATACAACATATATTCAGTGATCATATTAGGACTATTATATTATGCTTCTTTTACTAGAAAAACTTTTCTTATGAGAGAAAACACAACACAAAAATAAATAAATAAATAAATAAAAATAAATAAATAAAAAAAAAAAAAAAAAAGAATAATCATATTACATTAATCTAATCATATTGTGAGTTCTATATCTTTAATTGCTGTGGGAACTTCTGAATAAAAAGGAAAGGAATTTTTTAGTTAATAAAGAGGCTTCCACTGCCTTTTTTTACCATTTGCCTAAAGTCCATAAGGACCCTATCAACCCTCTGGGACGCCCCATCATCTCAGGGATTAATTCCCTGACTAATCCTCTATCTCACTTCCTTGACCTTCATCTCCAAGAACATGTTAAGGAATTACCTTCTTACCTTAAAGATTCTACCCAGCTAATCCATGAATTAAACACAATATCTTGGAATGAAAATTACTGGATAATCACATTGGACGTAAATGCCTTATACTCCAATATACATCATGAGTTAGGAAAAAATGCGACTAAATATTATCTACAAAAAAATGGAAATATGCCTGAAAAACAGGTAGAATTTCTTGTGACGGCTCTGGACTTCATACTCAAACATAATCTGTTCGAGTTTGAGGGCCAGTTGTACTTACAGAGACACGGGACCGCGATGGGGACACGGGTAGCCCCAAGTTTTGCTAACTTGTTCATGGGGCTATTCGAGTCCCTATCACCCCTGTGCTCCTCCAGATATGCACAGAATATAATACTATATAGACGTTATATTGATGATTTGATCATCATATGGAACGGTACCCGAGAGGATGCTGAACTATTGGTTAAAGATCTGAATGATAATACTTGGGGCATATCATTTGTCACAAATATAGAGAAAGAGAAAGCAGTTTATTTCGATCTTGAAATTATGCATGAAAATAACAGAATAATCACCAAGACTCATTTCAAATCAGTAGATGTGAATGGGTACTTGGATTACAGGAGTGCCCATTATACCAAATGGAAGAACAATATCCCCTATGGCCAGTTCTTTCGTATTAGAAAGAATAATACGAGGGAATTGGACTATGAACAGCAATCTGATCTTCTAAAGGAAAGATTTATGATGAAAAAATACCCTAAAAAAATTGTCAATGAGGCATACAGGATTAATTAAAATAAAACTCAGAAGGATTGTTTGGGGAATCTTACCTCACCAGTAGTGTTGAGCGATACCTTCCGATATCAGGAAATATCGTATCAGATTGGATCGGACCGATACTCAAAAAGTATCGGATATCGCCGATTCCGATACCGGAAACCAATGCAAGTCAATGGGACAGAAATATCGGAATGAAAATAAACCCTTTCTTTCCTTGTAGGTTAATTCTACATGAAGTAAAACAACTAAGAATAATGTAGAATGTATTATGCGAAAAGCCGGCAATTCATCAGCGCATACACCGGTACCCGACAATTTACAACAGAAAGACTAGAGCTTCAAACATAGATTAGATAGATAGAAACATGTCAGTCACATATATATGAAGTACAGTGACAGTGTTGCTTAATGTACTTGTCATTTAGTGCAAAGAATTTATTAAAAAAAATATTAGTGTTTTCATGCACCGTCTCTTTAAAAAAGCCGGCCGGCAATTCAGCAGCGGTACCCGACAATTTATAACAGACAGAATAGAGCTTCACACATAGATTAGATAGATAGAAACATGTCAGTCACATATATATGAAGTACAGTGACAGTGTTGCTTACTGTACTTGTCATTTAGTGTAAAGGATTTATTTAAAAAAATAATAGTGTTTTAATGCACCATCTCTTTAAGAAAGCCGGCCGGCAATTCAGCAGCGGTACCCGACAATTTAGAATAGAAGGAATAGAGAATCATACATAGATTAGATAGATAGAAACATGTCAGTCACATATATATGAAGTACAGTGACAGTGTTGCTTACTGTACTTGTCATTTAGTGTTAAAATAAAGGATATATTTAAAAAAAAATTGGCGTGGGATTCCCCTTAATTTTAGTCTCTAGCGGAGGTTAAGCAGACAGCTGGGGCAGATGTTTGAAGCCTGGGAAGGGGGTAATACCCACGGAGCTTCCCAGGCTGCTAATATCAGCCCCCAGCGGAATACTTAGCCTTTACTAGCTATTAAAATGGGGGACCCCCCCAAAAAAATGACGTGGGGTTCCCCCTAATTTAATAGCTAGCAAAGGCTAGGCAGACAGCTGGGGGCTGATATTAATAGCCCAGGAAGGGTGCCATGAATATTGGCCCCCTCCCAGGCTAGAAACACCAGCCGTCAGCCGCCCCAGAAATGGCGCATCCATAGGATGCGCCAACTCTGGCACTTAGCCTCGTTCTTCCCACTGCCCTGTAGCGGTGGCAGTGGGGTAATAGGGTTGGGGTTGATGTCAGCTTATAATACCAGCTGACATCAAGCCCAGGTTAGTAATGGAGAGGCGTCTATAAGACACCCCCATTACTAACCCCATAGTCAAAGTTAAAAAAAAAAACACAAACACCCAGAATAAAGTCCTTTAATTGAAATAAACACAAAATTCTTTATTGTTCTAAATTAAACCATACTTACCGTCACGCCCATTCCAGCTGAAGCCAATGATCTCCTGCAATAAAAGAAAAATAATAAAGCAACCTCATCCTTACCTTTCCATGGTTCCCACGATGGCTCCAGCTCTGCTACATCGAGATGCCAGGCTGGACCGAAGGAGAAAGCGGCCATCCAGCCTGTCATCCTGCAGACACTGAGAAGCGGAGGAATGCTTGCGCTCCTGTGTCTCTCTGTGACGGCATCCAGATGAGCCGACAATGAACTCAGCTCACCTCATGCACGTCACTACCAGCGTGGGAGAATTTTCCTGCACTCAGCGCTTCAGCGTGAGAATTTTCCCACGCTGTCAGTGACGTGCATGAGGTGAGGTCATGTCCAATGAACTCAGCTCACCTCATGCACGTCACTGACAGCGTGGGAGAATTCTCACGCTTAAGCGCTGAGTGCAGGAGAATTTTCCCACGCTGTCAGTGACGTGCATTAGGTGAGCCGAGTTCATTGGACATGACCTCGGCTCATCTGGATGACGTCACAGAGAGACACTGAGGAGCGCAAGCATGCCTGCGCTTCTCAGTGTCTGCGGGATGACAGGCTGGATGGCAGCGTTCTGCTGTGGTCCAGCCTGTCATCTCGATATAGCAGAGCTGAAGCTGTCGTGGGATCCATGGGAAGGTAAGGATGAGGTTGGTTTATTATTTTTCTTTTATTGCAGGAGATCGCTGGCTTCAGCTGGAATGGGCGTGATGGTAGGTATGGTTTAATTTAGAACAATAAAGAATTGTGTGTTTATTTCAATTAAAGGACTTTATTCTGGGTGTTGTGTTTTTTTTAAATACTTTACTAGAAATTCATGGTGGTCATGTCTAATATTGGCGTGACCCCATGAATTTCGGGCTTAGGGCCAGCTGATAATGCCAAGCTGGCCTTAACCCCTTTATTACCCAGTGAGCCACCGCACCAGGGCCCTGGATGAGTTGGGTACAGCGCCAGAAGATGGCGCTTCTATGAACGCGCCATTTTCCGGGGCGGCTGCGGACTGCAGTTTGCAGCGGGTGGGGCCCAGAAAGCTTGGGCCTCCCTGCGCTGCAGATTCCAGCCCCCAGCTGCCTAGTTGTACCTGGCTGGACACAAAAATAGGGCGAAGCTCCACGTATTTTTTTTTTTAATTATTTCATGAAATTCATGAAATAATTAAGAAAAAAAGGGCTTCCCTATATTGTTGTGTCCGGCCAGGTACAAATAGGCAGCTGGTGGTTGGGGGAAGTCCGTTCCTGCCTGCTGTACCTGGCTGGACACAAATATAGTGCGAAGCCCCACATCAATTTTTTTTAAATTATTTCCTGTTTTTCCTGAAATAATTAAAAAAAAATTGACGTGGGGCTTCGCACTATATTTGTGTCCAGCCAGGTACAGCAGGCAGGAACGGGCTGCCCCCAACCACCAGCTGCCTATTTGTACCTGGCCGGACACAACAATATCGGGAAGCCCTTTTTTTAAAAAAAATATTTCATGAAATAATTAAAAAAAAAAATACGTGGGGCTTCTCCCTATTTTTGTGTCCAGCCAGGTACAACTAGGCAGCTGGGGGATGGAATCTGCAGCGCAGGGAGATCCAAGCTTTCTGGCCCTCCCCCCCACTGCAAATTGCAGTCCGCAGCCACCCCAGAAAATGCGCGTTCATAGAAGCTGGATGCTGTACCTGGCTGGCATACAAAAGTATGGCAAAGCCCACGTCCAAATTTTTGGGAAAAATTAATTAAAAAATAAATAATAATTTAGGGACTGCATCTTTATTAACTCCTCAAATGTCATTTAGTGTTAAAATAAAGGATTTATTTAAAAAAAAAATTGGCGTGGGATGCCCCATAATTTTCGTCTCTAGCGGAGGTTAAGCAGACGGCTGGGGCAGATGTTTGAAGCCTGGGAAGGGGGTAATACCCACGGAGCTTCCCAGACTACTAATATCAGCCCCCAGCTGAATACCTAGCCTTTACTAGCTATTAAAATGGGGGACCCCCCAAAAAAAATGACGTGGGGTCCCCCCTATTTTAATAGCTAGCAAAGGCTAGGCAGACAGCTGGGGGCTGATATTAATAGCCCAGGAAGGGTGCCATGAATATTGGCCCCCTCCCAGGCTAGAAACACCAGCCGTCAGCCGCCCCAGAAATGGCGCATCCATAGGATGCGCCAATTCTGGCACTTAGCCTCGCTCTTCCACGCTGCCCTGGTGCGGTGGCAGGGGGTAATAGGGCTGGGGTTCATGTCAGCGCCAGCTGCCATGAAGCCCAGGTTTGTAATGATGGGCGTCTATAAGACACCCCCATTACTAACCTACAAAGTGTTAAAAAGAAAACACACACTACACCCAGAAAAAAATAATTTATTTGAAATAAAACATACCATTTTATTTAATTCTTAGTTTACTAAAAAAAAATAGTTACCTGTCCACGTTCCTGTGCTGATCTCCCATGCACAGCTGTCACATCTGGAGATGGTGACAGCTGTGCATGGCTGCTGTAAGCTCACGCTGCCGGGAACACGTCCGCTCCCGGCAGCAGGAGCCACTGACTGAGGTCACCGGAGTGCATTCAGGCAGCGCAGCTCCGGAGACCTCCTTTACGGCACTGCTATACCGTGGGAATTTCTCACGATACAGCAGGGCCGTAAAGGAGCTGACCGGAGCAGCGCTGCCTGAACTCCGGCGAACCCGCTTATGCAATGACGGGGCTGCTTTACGGCCCCGTCATTCTAGCGGCGGCAGCGGTTCAGAGCGGTCACATTCTATGTGGCTGCTCTGAACTGGAGATCATCGTGGGACACTCGTGGACTACTACGGAGGGGTAAGGATAAGGTTGTGGTTTATTATTTTATATTTTATTACAGGAGATCGATGGCTTCGGGGAATTAGGTGTCTAGGTGAGTATAGGTGTAGTTTTTTATTTTTTACTTTATTTTAGGTGGCGATCGGCGGGGACAGGTAATGTATGAACTAATTTATTGTAGGTAACCACTGGCCCCAATGACATGTATTTAAAATTTATTGGGGACACAGTAGGGCAATTTAAATAGCAGGATCAGGCTGATGGGAACTACTGCTCCCATCGAGCTGATCATGCTGGCACGAGTGGACGGGGGACAGACATAGGCCGATGGGAGTAGCAGTGTCACATCGGCCTATGTCTGCCTGCACGCACACACCCGCACACATCGCACAGACACCGCACACACCCGCAGACATCGCACAGACACCGCACACACCCGCAGACATCGCACAGACACCGCACACACTCGCAGACATCGCACAGATACCGCACACACCCGCAGACACCGCACAGACACCGCACACACCCGCAGACACCGCACAGACACCCCACACACCGCGCACACCCGCACAGACACCCACACACACCAATCATGACAGGTCTGGGAGCTGAGGCTGACCTGTGCGGCCGTGGGAAAGTTCATGTGAGTTCATGCAATGCAGTCAAGCATGAACTCACATGAACCCTCTGAGGGCACCGCGGCGACTTCAAATGAACAGCTGATCGGCATCACCTGATACCTCAGCTGTTCATTTGAAATAACCGGCGGGAAAGCGCAGCACAGAACGGGAAAGCCGGCGGTGAAGTCTTTTCACTGCCAGCTTCCCCGCCCGGGTTCTTCGCTCCCCGCTCCTTGGTGCTGCGCTCCTCGCCCGGTCCTAACTTACGATCGGGATGGGAGGTGGCGAGGGGAGCAGAGGATCGGGGTGGGAGGCTGCGGGGAAGCAGTATGGGGCTGTGTGATTGTTTAAAAGCCGGCGGCTTTTTACTGCGTGCTGGCTTTTAAACAATCGGGAGAATTCTCCCACGCTGGGATGGCATTCTGATAACAGGCTGGATCTCAGCTGAGCGCTGCCATCCAGCTTGTCATCCTTCAGAGACACTGCAGAGCGCAGGCATTATGGGAACTTCCGATTCCGGTATTCGATATTGTAAAAGTATCGGAATTAAGTATCGGAATTCCGATACCGCGAATATCGGCCGATACCCGATATTTCAGTATCGGAATGCTCAACACTACTCACCAGACAACAAAAAAAGAAATGCTCAGAAAATAGACAATCCCAGGAGATGGGCACACAACTTTGTCACAACTTATAATAAAGGTAACCAAAAAATTAGAGAAATACTACAAAAATACTGGTACATACTGAGACAAGATCCCCTTCTACGGAATGTACTACCAGAGAGACCAGGCATCACCTTTAGAAGGGGTAAAACACTCAGAAACATTATAGCACCTAGTCGCTTGAAAACATCTGTAGTGAAAAGCTCTGGAAGAAAAAAACAAACGTCTCTCCAATTTAAAACTACTAATCCTATAACAAAAAAGACAACCAATACACTCAATGGCACTTTTAAATGCAACCAGAAAAAGTGCCAATGCTGCCAAACAACAAACCATGGCCATCAATCTATCACCTCCAATAGTACAGGAGAAACCTTTCCCATAAAACATCACCTGACTTGCACTAGCAGCTATGTTATATATGTAATTACATGTAGTTGCGGAATGCAATATGTTGGCCGGACGACACAGATGGTCAGATCACGGTTAAACGCACACCGACATAATGCGAAAATTGGGCTACTAACACATAGCCTATCGAGACATCTCTTACTAAATTATAATAAGAGCTTTGAGATAAGTTTGACTCCTGTCGAAGAAATTCCGCAGAATATATCAAACAGAATCCATCTACTGAATAAGAAAGGCTTTCTGGATGTACAGATGGCGCTCTCTACATCCGGACGGCCTCAATGATAGACTGGAGAACATATAGAACATCGAATTAGATCAGGACAGCATTGCTGACCAATAGAAATATATAGAAAGAATAGAATATATGGTAACCCAGGCTAGATATATTTTTTATTATATATTTTTTATGATATATTCTTGGGTTTGCCCATAAACCCCTGACTAGTGAAACCAGCATCATGAGGACATCCATAGCATAGAGGTAAATACCAATGAGAGAAACACAATAGACCCTGGAGTGTGGACTACTCAAGTTCAATCCCAGTAGAAAAAACTAACTTATCAAAAAAGTTCCCACAGCAATTAAAGATATATAACTCACAATATGATTAGATTAATGTAATATGATTCTTCTTTTTTGTTCTCATTTTTTTATTTTTTTTATTTATTTATTTATTTTTTTTTTTTTCATTTTTTAATATATTTTTATTTTTATTTATTTTTTTTTATTTTTTCTTTATTTTTTTACTTTATTTTATTTATTTTTTTAAAAAAATGTATTAATTTTTTTTGATTTATTTATTTATTTATTTATTTTTGTGTTGTGTTTTCTCTCATAAGAAAAGTTTTTCTAGTAAAAGAAGCATAATATAATAGTCCTAATATGATCATTGAATATATGTTGTATGTGTGGATAATGCTATAGATTTACATTTTTTTATACATCCACTCATGCTGTATACACGCAAATCAATGTTTGTAATGTTTTTTATGTGTGTGTGTTTTTCACCATGTATTCTATCATGTACTGCAAATATACTTGTAACAAAAAAAGAAACAAGTACAAGCTAAAGCTGCATACTGAAAACCACCAAGCAGCAATTAAGCGAATGAAGAACCACCAGGTCTTGACCATTTAACATAATTAATTTATTCAAGTGAACCTATATAGACTATATAACTCTAACAAACTGTAAAGCAATATCTTACCCGAGGAAGGCTATTCTGTACCAATATATAGCCGAAACGCGTTGTTCTATGTATCTTTTTTTATGATGATTTTTATCTAAGTAAATTTTTGAAGACTTTTAATACCTCTGCCTGGTGCCTGTCTCCTGGGAGCGCTGAACTGACTGGATGAATCCTTTCATTTTCTCCTGACCTTCATTCCACGGTCTCCTGGCTGAGAGATCCGTTGTATCCAGACTAAAGCTGCACACCAAGGATGCCACAAGCTACATCAAAGGTGAGCAAATTAGCTTCTGAAAAATAGCTGAACCTAATAATCTGCACTTAGATCTGCGCCTGTGTTTTCTGTCTTTTCCCCTCTCCTAGACCCTATAGCCTTGGGGTCATATACCTCTATTCACCGGGAAATGTCATTTTAACATTTTACAATCTTATCTGGCCATGTGGTGTGTGAAACATCATCAGACACATCCTGTTTCATTTATGAAGGAGGGACTCTGAAAGTCACAAACACTATTTTTACAGCCCTACTATTCTTATAGGGCCTGCAGTCGGCTATGCTTTGCTGTTCCCATTATTAAAGAGTGGGTGTCCTATAGTGGTAATGCCCATGAAGTGACTGCAAGGGCTGCCAAAATTTGGGAAAAACCCTAATAACAATTTAAAGACACATAGAGCTGGGCCACAGTAACGAGAACGACATGTTCCAATAAGAAAGGAGAGATTCTGCTCTACATTTAAAGGGTATGCAGTGAGTCCAATGGCAGCCAAAATGTAGGAAAAACCCCACAAACAATTTAAGGACTCAAAGAGCTGGGCCACAGTGACGAAATTTTCCTATTAGAAAGGAGAGGGTCTGCTATATAGTTATAGGGTATGCAGTGAGTCCAACGGCTGGCAAAATTTAGCAAAAACCCCACTAACAATTTAAAGACACATAGAGCTGGACCACAGTAATGACATGTTCCCATTACAAAGGAGAGGGTCTGCTATACAGCTATAGGGTATGCAGTGAGTACAACGGCACCCAAAATTTAGAAAAAAATGCACTGTAGGCCTGCAAATTGCTAATACTATCCTTCACAGACACTTGGTGTGAATAGCTTGACTGACACACTGCAACGGAATGAAAACGGAAGCAATATCTAATTTTGGAACACTCTTATAGGTGTTGTGTCTGACAGAGAACCATGGTTTTAAATAACAGGCCTGTAATTTGCTAATACTTTCCTTCACTGACACCTAGTGTGAATAGCTTGACCGACACACTGCAACAGAATGAAAGTGGAAGAAATGTCTAATTTTGGAACACTCTTATAGGTGTTATGTCTGACAGAGAACCACGGTTTTTAAATAGCAGGCCAGTAATCGTTGAAATATGGAACATATCTGGCTTTATTCTACAGTGCGAACAAGGAAATGCAGCAGAAAAATGTTGTACTCTGGATTGCTTTTTAAGCAAATAACCATGTTTAAGATCAAAAAATTTTTTTCCTTGGCCCCTGATATCTGGGGCTATGTCTCCAAATATCTGTAAGAACAGCAGCAGCAGGAACGTTCAGTGGACCCTCTTGCACTATATGCACTGCAGTCTGCCACATACTGTTAGAACCCTCCTGTTTGTTTTTTCCATCTTGTGTTTTGCGGTCACGTGACCATCTACCTCTATATTCCAGCTCTTGTTATGTTCTGCTATCAGAGCTAAGGAAAGAGAGGAGATCTGTCCCTACGATAGAACTCAGCTTAATCCCTACGATGTAACAGGGAACCTGACCCTGCGATCAGACCTGCTAAAGTCCTAAGCTAGTCTGTACGGAGACCTATAGATGTGGGGGAGGAATCCCTACAAGTACTAAGGACTGGGAGGAAAATGGGACACCTCCTAACAGAAATAGTAGCAGACAGACGAACAAACAAAATATATAGAACATAGAGGTCAGTAGACCAAGCAAACTAACAGAGCAAGACACAGAGCACAGGCTAGCTAGAAAGTAGATATACAATGAAGTCCAGCAAAGCCAGAAGGGCGGAGCAGGACTAAATAGGCCAACAAGGTCATGTGACCAGCAAAGGAAAAAAAAAACTAAGAGCAAGGTTCTAACAGTACCCCCCCTTCTAAGAGGATCCTCCGGATCCCCTAGGACCAGGCTTATCAGGAAATCTCCTGTGAAACGCTCTAATAAGTCTGGACGCGAAAACATCATCCGACCTCACCCAAGAGTTATCCTCGGGACCGAAACCTTTCCAGGCCACAAGATACTGCAAACTACCTCTATACCGTCTAGAGTTAAGGATGCGAGAAATTTCATATTCCCCGTCCTCCACCACCGGAGGAACAGAGGCAGAGGCGTCACAATCCGATACAACAGCTTTTTTCAACAGAGAGACATGAAATACCGGATTAATTCTCCAGGAGGTAGGAACCTCCAACCTAACAGCAGATTGGTTGACAACCTGAAGCACCTTAAAAGGCCCTACAAACTTGGGACCCAATTTCTTTGAAGGAATCCTCAACCGCAGATTCCTAGAGGACAACCAAACCATGTCACCAACAGCGAACAAAACCTCCTGTCGTTTCCTATCAAAGTAGTCTTTAGATTTTCTGTTGGCCTCCTGAAGATTACCACGCACATCCGTCCAAACTCTCTCCAAATCACCGGAAAAATTCTCCTCCTCAGGCACGGCAGATCCCAACTTGGAGAACGACCCAAACGACGGATGTCTCCCAGAACAACAAAAAAAAGGCGAACAACCAGCAGAAGAAGATGTATGATTGTTCAGAGCAAATTCAGCAAGTGGCAGAAACTCAGACCACCCCTCTTGATTGTCTGCCACAAAACAACGCAAGAACTGCTCAACATCCTGGTTTTTCCTTTCTGTCTGGCCATTAGATTCAGGATGATATCCGGACGAGAACGACAAATGAACTCCCAACCTATCACAAAAGGCACGCCAAAAACGAGCCACGAACTGAGGACCCCTATCAGAAACAATGTCAGTAGGAACGCCATGAAGTCTGACAATTTCCTTGACAAAGGCCTTAGCGAGAGTTTTAGCGCAGGGCAGTTTGACGAAAGGAACCAAGTGACACATCTTGCTAAAACGGTCCACGACCACCCAGATGACAGTAAAACCCTCAGAGGGGGGAAGGTCAGTTATAAAGTCCATAGCCAAATGTGTCCAAGGAGCACTGGGAACCTCCAAAGGACAAAGCAACCCCGCAGCAGGAGTATGTGAGGACTTAGATCTAGCACATATAGTACATTGACGCACCCACTTAATGACTTCCTTCTGCCATCCAGGTCACCAAAAACTGCGACCCACCAGTCTCTTGGTCTCAGAGATTCCGGGATGACCTGCCAACCGAGATTCGTGACACTCAACAAACAAATCTCTCCTAAAGGTCCCAGGCACAAACAACCTCCCATGAGGAGTGTTAGAAGGGGCATTCTCCTGTGCTTTAAGAATCTCATTTTCCAAAACGGAGTCCAAAGCAGCTATCACAACACCTTCTTGTAAAATGTTCTCCTCTTTCTCAGCACCGACTATGGGAGAAAAACTGCGAGACAAGGCATCCGCCTTAACATTCTTAGTACCAGGGATGTAAGTAACGGAGAAATTAAACCGCGAGAAAAACAGTGCCCACCTAGCCTGACGGGCATTCAAGCGTTTGGCAGCATCAAGATATATCAGATTTTTATGATCCGTAAGAACCTGAACGGGAAATTCCGCACCTTCCAAGAAGTGGCGCCAGTGTTCAAATGCGAGTTTAATAGCCAATAATTCCCGATTACCAATATCGTAATTCAGTTCAGTCTCCGAAAATTTTTTTGAAAAAAAGGCACAGGGATGTAATCCATCCCCGTTATCCTGAGACAATACTGCGCCAACCCCCACAGAGGAAGCATCAACCTCAACCAAAAACGGCCTAGTAACATCAGGCTGCATAAGGATGGGAGCAGAGGTGAACCTCTCCTTGAGATACACAAAAGCTTCAATGGCCTCAGAAGACCACTGAACCGCATCAGCACCTTTCCTGGTGAGATCAGTCAGAGGTTTGACAATACTAGAAAAAATTTTTATGAATTTTCTATAGTAATTGGCGAAACCCAAAAACCTCTGTATCGATTTCAAACCAATAGGCCTAGGCCATTCCTGCACAGCCTGAACCTTAACCGGATCCATCTCAAAACCTTTGCTGGAGATAATGTAGCCCAAAAAACTAATTCTCTGTACAGCGAACTCACATTTCTCCAGCTTAGCAAAAAGCGAATTGTCCATTAATAACTGTAATACCTCACGCACGCTCCGCCAATGAGACTCCAGATCCGGCGAATAAATCAAAATGTCATCCAAATACACAACCACATTTTTACCGATCAAAGGTCTAAGGATGTCATTAATCAGATTCTGAAAAAATGCAGGAGCATTAGTAAGACCAAAAGGCATAACCAGATTCTCAAAATGACCCACAGGAGTGTTAAAAGCAGTCTTCCATTCGTCACCCTCCTTCATGCACAACAGATTGTATGCCCCCTTAAGGTCAATTTTAGAGAACCACTTGGCCCCCATTAACTGGTTAAACAGATCAGGAATCAATGGCAGTGGGTAAGGATTGCGTACAGTAATTTTGTTAATCTCACGAAAATCCAGACAAGGACGTAAACCGCCGTCCTTTTTTTTTACAAAAAAAAATCCAACCGCCACAGGAGACTTAGAGGGCCTAATGTGACCGGCGGCCAAACTTGTCTGTATGTATTCCTCCAAAGCCTTCCTCTCAGGAATAGTAAGGTTAAATAAACGACTTTTAGGAAGAGTCGCTCCAGGGACAAATTCAATAGAACAATCATAGTCTCTATGGGGAGGCAAAACCTGCGATTCCTTCTCAGAAAAAACTCTCCAAAAATCCTGAATAGGAACAGGCAATTCTCCCCTATCCAAAGCTGCAATACGCCCATTACAACACTTGTCATAACATTTATGGCTCCAGGATTTAATTTCACTGGTAGACCAATCCAGTACAGGATTGTGAAATTTTAACCAGGGCAATCCCAATATTACTGGAGAAGGCAAGTTATTCAACACTACCAAATCCAATTTCTCATGGTGAACACCATTAATAGTGAGAGGAAATTCACAGACCTTGAGAGTAATATTCTTCAAAGGGGAACCATCCACAGAAACCACAGCAATGGGGGATGATAAAGGTTCAGGTTTTAAATTGAGTCTTTCCACGAATCCCCCATCAATTACATTCAGAGTAGACCCACAATCGACAAACACCCGAAATTCCATTAATTTTTCCTGAGCAATCGTGGAAGCAGCTAAAAATACACCCTTGGAATTTAAACAGGCAATATGGGCATGACTGACCATTTTTTTTTCTTTCTTCATACGAAGCTCACAGCCTTTAATCAAATGACCAGATTTTCCGCAATAGAAACACAAGCCTTCAAAAAATCGACGGTCTTTTTCTTGAGAGCGAGGTGCCACCGATCCAATCTCCATCGGTTCACCACTGTTAGTACACACATTCTTATAACCAGAAACTGACATAGCAGAGGATTTGCTCTCATTAACCCTTGCACGCAGTCTTCTATCCACCCGTATAGCTAATTGTATAGCCTGTTGCAAATCTTCAGGTGTAGGATAAGCAATTAGCAGGTCTTTAACCCTTTCACTGAGCCCAGCAAGAAATAGACTTTTCAGAGCAGAATCGTTCCACCCTGTTTGAGTAGACCAACGACGGAAATGAGTACAATATTTTTCCACATTACCTGATCCTTGTTTTAAACGTCTCAACTCAGTCTCAGCTGATGCGACACGGTCAGGATCATCATATAATAGTCCCAAAGCAGAAAAAAAACTATCCACTGATCTGAAGCATGTATCACTAGGTTGCAAAGAAAAGGCCCACTCCTGAGGCTCTTTGCGCAAAAGTGACATTATGAACCCTACGCGCTGGGATTCATCCCCAGAGGACTTAGGTCTCAAACGAAAATACAATAAGCAAGCATTTTTGAATGAAAAAAATTCTCGGTGTTCACCAAAAAATAAATCCGGCAAACATACCTTAGGCTCCAAGAAATGTGCTCCAGGACAGTTACTCACGTGCTGACGGAGCTCGGCCACCTCCAGAGAGAGTCCCTGCAGGCGATGAGCCAAATCCTGAACCGACACCATGATGGAACAGAAAAATCTTTCCTTAGAGAATTTGCAGGCTGGACTTACTGTTATGTTCTGCTATCAGAGCTAAGGAAAGAGAGGAGATCTGTCCCTACGATAGAACTCAGCTTAATCCCTACGATGTAACAGGGAACCTGATCCTGCGATCAGACCTGCTAAAGTCCTAAGCTAGTCTGTACGGAGACCTATAGATGTGGGGGAGGAATCCCTACAAGTACTAAGGACTGGGAGGAAAATGGGACACCTCCTAACAGAAATAGTAGCAGACAGACGAACAAACAAAATATATAGAACATAGAGGTCAGTAGACCAAGCAAACTAACAGAGCAAGACACAGAGCACAGGCTAGCTAGAAAGTAGATATACAATGAAGTCCAGCAAAGCCAGAAGGGCGGAGCAGGACTAAATAGGCCAACAAGGTCATGTGACCAGCAAAGGGAAAAAAAAACTAAGAGCAAGGTTCTAACAGCTCTGCCTTTTTGACTGTGCTGGACTTCAGTGTTGTTTGACTGTTTTGCTAGCCAGGTACTTCTGTGCCTATCTCTGTCAGTTCGCTTGGTCCTTTTGGGACCTCTAGTACCTATTTGTCAGTTTATCTTTTTGTGTTCTGCAACAACTTTCTTTGTTCAGGAGGTGTCCCATTTTTGTTCCAGTCCTTAGTTCTTTTAGGGACCCCTTCCCTTTATTCTATAGGTCTTCGTTCAGACTAGCCTAGGACTAAGGCGGGTCCGTTCACTAGGAACAGGTAGCCCGCTACATCGTAGGGATTCAGTTTAGTCTTACTGTAGGGAAAGCTTTCCCATTCTTTCCTTAGTACTTGTTGCAGATCATAACAGTAAGTCATGCCTTATAAATGTTTATACGGGGATCAGTATGGCTTCCATCCAGGATTTAGCTCGACGCTTGCAGGGGTTGACTCTGGATGTGGCCGAGCTCCAGCAACACGTGAGTAGCTGTACCGGAACACATTTTGTGGAACCCAAGGTAGGACTGCCGGATGTTTTTTATGGTAAACGGCAAGATTTTTTTTCCTTTAAAAATGCCTGTTTGTTATATTTTTGTTTGAGACCAAAGTCCTCTGGGAAGGAATCACAGTGCATTGGTTTTATTATGTCACTTTTGCGCAATGAACCACAAGGGTGGGCCTTTTCTCTTGAACCTAATGATCCATGCTTGAGGTTAATAAAGTTTTTTTCTGCTATGGGTCTATTATATGACAATCCTGATCGAATCTCATCCACTGAGGCAGAACTCAGGTGTTTGAATCAGGGGTCAGATGATGCTGAGATTTATTGGACACACTTTAGAAGGTGGGCTTCTGAAGTCAGATGGAATGATCCTGCTCTGAAATGTCTATTTTTTGCTGGTCTGAGTGAAAGGGTTAAGGATTTGCTAATTGCATTCCCCGCACCTGAAACTCTGCAGGATGCCATGCAATTAGCTGTTCGTGTGGATAGGAGGCTGAGATCTAGGCAGTATGAGGTAAAGACTCCTGTAATGCCAGGTCCTAGTCCTCTGAAAATCTGCTCAGACAGCGGAGAACCAATGGAGGTTGGGGCGATGTTGCTCCGCTCTCAGGAAAGAGACCGGAAGTTTGCCGAGAGATTGCGTCTTTATTGTGGTAAAGCTGATCATTTGATTAAGTATTGTGAGCTTCGTTTAAGTAAAGAAAAAAAAAGGGTCAGGTACGCCCGTATAGCTTGTTTACGCTCTGCAGGAGTATTTCTTTCAGGGAGTACTACTTTGCAGGAAAATTTGATTGAATTTCAGGTATTTGTGGATTGTGGTTCAACACTTAATGTGATTGATAAAGGGTTTTTGGAAAAACTTAAATTGAAATCCAAACCTTTGTTATCACCTATTTCTGTGATTGCAATTGATAACACTCCCTTGAAATGTATTACTCACAAGGTTGCTGCATTTCTCCTCACTATCAATGGACTTCACCAAGAAATTTTGGACTTGGTTGTATTAGATAATATACCCTCTACGGTCATTCTAGGATTGCCTTGGTTAAAACTGCACAATCCTTTGCTGGACTGGTCTACTAATATGATAAATTCATGGAGTCCGAAATGCTATGATAAATGCTGTAATGGTCGCATTGCGGCTGTGGGAAAAGTGGAATTTTGATGAGACCAAGCCTTTTTTGGTTGAGGTCGATGCTTCATCGGTGGGGGTCGGAGCAGTTTTGTCTCAGGAGAACAGGGATGGAGCACATCCTTGTGTCTTCTTTTCGAAAAAATTTTCAGAAACCGAACTGAATTATGATGTTGGAAATCGGGAGCTGCTGGCCATTAAACTCGCGTTTGAACATTGGCGTCATTTTTTGGAAGACGATAGATTTCCTTTTCAGGTTTTCACAGATCATAAGAATTTGATTTATATGGATGCTGCTAAGCGCTTGAATGCCTGTCAAGCTAGGTGGGCACTTCATTTTTCTCGGTTTCATTTTTCTGTTACCTATATCCCTGGTACTAAGAATGTTAAAGCCGATGCTTTATCTCGCAGCTTCTCTCCTGCGGTTGGTGCCGAGGAGGAGGAAAGCATTTTACAGAAAGGAGTGGTGGTGGCGGCATTGGACTCTGTTTTGTAGAATGGGATTCTAAAAGCTCAAGATGATTCTCCAACTACCACTCCCCATGGGAGGTGGTTCGTGCTTAGAACCTTTAGGAGAGACTTGTTTGTGGAGTGTCATGAGTCTCGGTCGGCAGGTCATCCAGAAAATTCTGAGACTAAGAGACTTATCAGTCTCAGTTTTTTGTGACCTGGATGGTAGAAAGAAGTCATCAAGTGGGTGCATCAATGTACTGTGTGTGTTAGGTCAAAGGCTTCACATACTCCTGCTGTGGGGTTGCTTTGCCCTCTGGAGGTTCCTATTGCTCCTTGGACGTATCTCACAATGGATTTTATTACTGATCTGCCCATGTCCGAGGGTTTTACTGTTATCTGGGTGGTCGTGGACCGTTTTAGTAAGATGTGTCATTTGGTTCCATTCATTAAGTTGCCCTGCGCCAAGACACTTGCTAAGGCGTTTGTTAAGGAGATTGTCAAGCTTCATGGCGTTCCCACAGATATTGTTTCTGATAGAGGACCTCAGTTTGTTGTTCGCTTTTGGCGTGCTTTTTGTGACAGGTTGGGAGTCCATTTGTCATTTTCGTCTGGTTATCATCCTGAGTCTAATGGACAGACTGAAAGAAAGAACCAGCATGTAGAACAGTTTTTGCTATGTTTTGTGGCGGACAATCAAGAGGGGTGGTCTGAGTTTCTGCCTCTTGCCGAATTTGCTCTTTACAATCATATATCCTCCTCAGCTGGGTGTTCTCCTTTTTTTTGTTGTAGCGGGAATCATCCGTCTTTTGGTTGGTTCTCCAAATTGGGGTCAGCGGTGCCTTAGGAGGATTTTTCCGGTGATTTTGAGAGAGTTTGGACTATTGTACGTTGCAACCTTCAAGAGGCTAGCAAGAAATCCAAGAAGTATTTTGACAGGAAACGTAAGGAGGTTTTGTTTACTGTGGGTGACATGGTTTGGTTGTCCTCAAGGAACCTGCGGTTGAGGATTCCTTCTAAAAAACTGGGTCCTAAGTTTGTGGGTCCATTTAAAGTGCTTCAGGTTGTTAACCCGTCTGCGGTTAGGTTGGATGTCCCTACTTCCTGGAAGATTAATCCTGTGTTTCATGTTTCCTTGTTGAAAAAGGCGGATGTATCTGATATGGATGGCACTGTCTTAGTTCCTCCTGTGGTGGAAGACGGCGAATATGAAATTTCTCGTATCTTGAATTCTAGATGGCATAGAGGGAGATTACAGTATCTCGCCTCCTGGAAGGGTTTCGGTCCCAAAGATAACTTCTGGGTAAAGGCGGATGATGTCTCTGATCCTAGGCTTGTTAGAGCTTTCCACAAGAGGTTTCCGGATAGGCCTGGGCCTGAAGGATCTGAAGAATCCTCTTAAAAGAGGGGGTACTGTTAGAACCCTCCTGTTTGTTTTTTCCATTTTGTGTTTTGCGGTCATGTGAGCATCTGCCTTTTTATTCCAGCTCCGCCATTTTGGATGCGCTGGACAGTGTTTGACTGTTTTGCTAGCCAGGTACTTCTGTGCCTATCTCTAGTACCTTTTTGTCAGTTTATCTTTTTGAGTTCTGCAACAACTTTCTTTGTTCAGGAGGTGTTCCATTTTTGTTCCAGTCCTTAGTTCTTTTAGGGACCCCTTCCCTTTATTCTATAGGTCTTCGTTCACACTAGCCTAGGACTAAGGCGGGTCCGTTCACTAGGAACAGGCAGCCCGCTACATTGTAGGGATTCAGCTTAGTCTTACTGTAGGGAAAGCTTTCCCCTTCTTTCCTTAGTACTTGTTGCAGATCATAACACATACACTGCCTGCCTGCCTAACTCCTACTTTCACCACTGAATATTTGCAGCTCGATTAGTCCTCAGAAGGACTGTTAGTTCAGTTAGATATCTATATCTATATCTATATCTATATATATATATATATATATATATATATATATATATATATATATATATATAGCAGCAGCTCTGCCTGGTTTCGGAGTAGAATCTGTCGAGCATGGTGACGCCCCGTCTTATATACACCTGGTGATGATGTGCCGCCAGCCAATGACTGTAATGCCCACAACCAACATGGCTATGGCACTGCAATGCATGGCAGGCAATCCCTGCATGTTCATTGGCTCCGAGTTCCCACCCGAACAACCTGGAAATATTCGCCGAGCGCCAAGCTCGTCAAGCACAGTGATGCTCAGGCGAGTACCGAGCAGTGGCGAGCACGTTCGCTCATCACTAATGTCCCGAGCTCGTCTGTCACGCCTTGGAGGTTTTATCAGGCCCGGCAGCCAGCATTCTCTCAGAACGTGTCTTCAGCGCTGCTGGTGGTGTCCTGACGGATAAGTGCAGCCGGCTGTTCCATGAAAGTGTAGACTGCCTAACTTTCATCAAGATTAGCAAGTCATGGATCTCCAAAGTCTTTGCACCCCAATTGCAGACTGTACAGACTAGGCGATATTTACAAGAGCAAGTATAGGTCGCTCTTGTCACCTGCACCTTAAAAACATCTCCAAAATCCAACCTTTTCTCACCTTTTTCTCTTACTGTCGGTCTTATTCACTCTTGTCTGGACTACTATAACTCTCTTCTGACTGGTCTCCCTCTTACCAACCTTTCTTCATTTCAATCCATCTTGAATGTGGCAGCCAGGGTTGTATTTCTGTTCAGCCACTTCACCAATGCCTTCATCTTGTGCCAGTCATTACACTGGTTGCCCATTTGCTACAGGGTCCAATATAAACTCATCACTCTCACCCACAAAGCTCTCCACAGTTCTGCACCGCCTTATATCTCCTCTCTCATCTCCGTATATCGCCCTACACGTGCCCTCCATTCTACAAATGACCTAAGACTAACATCCCCCATAATCCGAACCTCGCATCTCCATCTCCAAGACTTCTCTCCTGCTGCACCAGTTCTCTGGAATGCTCTACCCCAGACAATCCGACTGATGCCTAACCACCACGTCTTCAAGCGCGCTTTAAAAACCCATCTCTTTAAACAAGCCTACTAACTTTCCCCTGTTCCCTCCTTCTAAATATTATTCTGAATCTGCACCCTACTATTCATCTTTCTCCACACCCTCCATGCACACAATAACTACACTGGATACTTGATTATTGCACTTAAACATACTGGCTGATGACCGGATCATGCAGTCTTATATGAAAATTCCTACTTATTATAATTGCCTGACCTGAAATAACAAGCGCTTTTCACCTATTATGTCCACCCATTTACTTGTTGAATGGAAGCTTGCGAGCAGAGACCTCACTCCTAATGTACTTGTTTAAACTGTCTTGTATTGAATTTATTGTATGTACATGTCTCCGCTTAATTGTAAAGTGCTGCAGAATATGCTGGCACTATATAAATAAAAATTATTATTATTATTACTGTTGGATAAAATGTGTATCACATGAGGGTCTTGCAACAGACACTTATACATGAACAGTGCCATGTGGGCCAAGCTGCCAAAAGGCAAATGTTCTGTGTCCCCAACAGTAGAAACAGTACCCATCCTCTCCTCGGGATGGTTACGCTGATAATAACCTGATCACCGCTCACAAGGTTGGTGCAGTATTCAAAGTTCTCAAGAACCTCACAAATGTCAGCAATCCACACCCACCCGACAGTTGTTATGTGTGGTGGCTGACTCTCAGTCTGACCGGCATGCTGAAGCTGGTATTCAGCTACTGCCCTCTGCTGTTCACTAATTCTCGCCAACATATGATAGGTAGGGTTGAGCCACCCCCCGTAGTGTTCGAGTTCGGTTCGTTCGTCGAACACTTGTATGTTCGCCGAACTGTTCGTCGAACACCTTCGAACACCGTTAAAACCAATGGCAGGCAAACAAAAACACATAGAAACACATAGAAAACACATATAAAACACTTCAAAGGTGTCCAAAAGCTGACAAACTGCTCAGAAGACACAACTAACGCATGGAAAAGTGACAAGTACATATAGTCATGCGAAAAGAAAAGAGGTGGAGGAGTAAAAGCAGGAGGAGACACAGATATAGGCATGTCATGCCCTTCTAAAGCCAAAAAAGTGCGAAGCTGACACGGCCAGTCCGTTCCTGTCCGTGCGACCTCCGTGTCGCCGGGTTTGTGCCAGAGCCGCGGTGGACCCTGACGGCCAGCCCCCCTCTCCCAATACTGATGCCTGTCCGCTGGTGGGTCGAGCGAGCCCCCCTGTGGTGGAGGCAGGTCTAATCTTTTTAATTTAAATTGTCTCTCTAATTTGAATGAATACACTTTAAATCCATTTACAAGGATCTATTGGAGGGCAAGTCTCATGCCAGCAGCCGCGGTAATTCCAGCTCCAGTAGCGTCCACTAAAGCTGCTGCAATTAAAAAGCTTTTATAAGGATCGAGCTTGGCGGTCCACCGCAAGGCGTCCTACCGCCAGTCCCAGCCCCTGTGCCTTGGGGTGCCTCCCCGATGCTCTTCACTGAGTGTCTCGGGGGCCCGAACCATTTCCTTTGAAAAAATTAAGTGTTCAAACTACAGGTGGTATAGCTTGCTTAACAGCTGGGTTAATCCGATGACTAGCAGACACTGCTACTAGGCCCAAAGTATTGCTTGGGCTAGATGCAGTTAAAAATTTGTAATTAGATACTCTCGTTGGATGCTGAGAAAGCATTCCATAGAGTCTCCTGGCATGCCATATATTATTCTCTTAAAAAGCTTGGGGTAGGGGACCCTTTTATAGCCAAAATCATGGCCCTGTATCGCAATCCGTCAGCTAGGCTGAAGATAAATGGAACATTATCATCACCTTTCATAATCACCATTGGGACAAGGCAGGGATGTCCTCTGTCCCCTCTCTTATACATCCTAGTGATGGAGCACCTGCTCTCATCAATTCGCCATAACCCCAATATTAGGTGGATTGAGGTGGGAGGCACCGAGTACAAGTGCTCTGCATTTGCTGATGATGTCCTAGTATATATCACTCAATCACATATATTCATCCCTGCCGTTATGGCTGAAATAGATCACTTTGTTACATGGTCAAATTTTAAAATCAATGCAGCGAAGTCTGAGGCCCTCGATGTCTTCCTCCCCAAATCCATACAGGATTCCATCCAGTCCAACTTTCCCTTTGCCTGGCCCTCACAGGATATCAAATACTTAGGAATTTGTATTCATAGAGACCTCTCACGTCTATTTTATCTTAATTTTGGGCCCTTTATTGAACAACTCCATAGAGATCTTACTTCTTGGCCGGTGAAGGATTTTTCCTGGTTCGGCAGAATAAATATACTAAAAATGAACGTCCTACCTAAACTCTTATACCTCTTCCAAACCATTCCCATGGTAATTCCCTCAAATTTTTGGAAAAGACTACGCAGTAGCTTTTGCTGATTTATCTGGGTAAGTGGGCGTCCACGCATTCGGGGGGACGTTCTGATCAGACTCAAACAAAAGGGGGGCCTTAGCCTTCCGGATTGTAGAAGGTATTACATGGCAGAAGTACACGCTAGAATCCTGGACTTCTTCCATCATTCGGAGGGGAAATTGTGGGTCAAAATAGCTCAATCCATTTGTCCTAAAGCTCTTACCACTCTTCCATGGTGTGCCCATTTAATTGTCCCCTCTCTTGGCCTCATGTCATATAGTACTTATGCCACTGCTTTGGCTTTGAGATCCCCAAAAAAAGCTTATCCTCAATCGACCCACAGGGCCCCTTGCTCCTGATTTCAGATAATCCAGATTTCCCACCAGGACTATCTGCAAATAGATTTCTCGGTTCAAATAAATCACATCCGATATTATTTTCTCATGTCATCTCCAATACTTCGCTGCTCCCCCTCAATGACTTGTTACAGGGAAGAGCCACTTCCCCGAAGGCTAATTTTGAATATAACCAGTTACAACACTTCTATTCAACTGTGAAGAAGCACACACATCTTCATAGAGATCTCACAAACTTTGTAAAATTGAGCCTATCATTGTCACCCCCTACACACTCCATCTCCCTACTGTCTAATCTCCTCATTGCCCAGGTAACTGACAATAGGCCAGGATTCTGCGGTGCATGGGAAAGGGAACTGGGGAAGTCCTTCTCTGACTCACAATGGGATAAATGGCGAGGTAAGAATCATGCTTCCTTCCTCTGCCCTCTCCCCCCAACCTCGCACAACAGAAATGTGTTCAAGGTCTCCCTCATCTGATGAGTCTTCCATGCTCATTGCCAGTTCGTCCTCCACTTCTTCCTGGGCTCCTGCACCTTCCTCACTAGTTTGGCTTCTTCCATGCGCCCTGGTTAATCCCTCTTCCCCACCCTCCCATGCCTGCTGCCTTGGTGCTGCCGACCGTCTGGACATTGCAGATGTTAGCCCTTCCGCATACAACTCCTCCTCCTCTACTTCCTCCACCTCCTCTTGTCCCACCACCTGACTCCGAATTCTGTTTAACATTTGCTCCAGCATGTAAATCACCAGAATAGTCATGCTGATAATGGCATCGTCAGCACTAAACATCTTCATCGCAATTTCAAAACTGTGCAGAAGGGTGCATAGGTCCCTGATCTGAGACCACTCCTCCAGCGTGATTTGCCCCACCTCTGGATCTCGTTGGCCCAGGCTATAAGTCAGAACGTATTGCAACAGGACTTGTCGGTGCTGCCACAGTCGCTGCAACATGTGCAGAGTTGAATTCCACCGTGTTGGCACATCGCATTTTAGCCGGTGAAGTGGCAGGCCCAACGACTTCTGTAGAGATGTAAGTCGCTGAACTGCGGGATGCGAATGGCGGAAGTGAGCACACAGCGACCATGCCCTCTGCAGAAGGCCATCTAGTCCGGGATAGTGGGCTAAAAATTGCTGGACAACCAGGTTCAACACGTGAGCCATACAAGGCACGTGTGTGACATTGCCCTGGTGAAGGGCTGCACCCAGGTTTGCAGCATTGTTGCACACGGCCTTCCCTGGTTGCAGGTCCAGTGGAGACAACCATTCATGAAACTGGTTCTCCAGAGCTGACCACAACTCCTCAGCTGTGTGACTCACATTTCCCAGACATTTCAAAGTAAAAACCGCCTGATGACGTTGAGCCCTGCTGCCAGCATAGTAAGGAGGTGTGCAGGATCCCTTTTGCCCACTTAGAAAGCGGGTGGAATGACCAGACTAGCTTTGGGTGCAGGTGGAGGACCGAGAGGAGGTTGAGGAGGCAGAAGCAGTGGAAGAAGTTCGAGATAAAGAGGATTGACGCACAACTCGTGGGGACGGCAAGACTTGGACAGCAGCCCCTTGTCCTGCTGTCACCATAGATACCCAGTGCCCAGTCAGCGACATGTAACGCCCCTGTCCATGCCTACTCGTCCAAGTGTCTGTGGTGAAATGCACCCTGTCACACACAGAGTTTCTCAAAGAAGCGGTGATGTTGAGTGTGACATGCTGGTGGAGTGCAGGCACACCTTTCTTTGAGAAGTAGTGCCGACTGGGCATCTGGTACTGGGGCACTACGACGGACATAAGGTCTCAAAAATCCACTGTGTCCACCAGGCGGAAAGGCAGCATTTCTGTAGCCAACAGCTTGCAGATGCTGAAATTCAACCTCTTAGCTTTCTCATGGCTAGGAGGAAATGGTCTTTTACTTGCCAACATCTGAGGGACCGAGGGCTGGCTGTTGTGCTTAGACAGGGTTAAGTAGGGTGTCCCCGGCAAACTGACGGTCTGTGAGGAAGATGCAGGCAGAAAAGTTAGGTTGCCTTGATCCAAAGATGGTGCTCTCGATGCCGGAGAACGCTCAACACCAGCTGGTGTTTCCACTTCCAAATGAAATGATGACCTGCCAATCACACTGGCTGTTGCGGGTAAAGAGGTGGCAGGTCTGCATCTCAAAACAGGTGTGACTGCTGTCCCCCCAGTCACAGAGGATGAAGAGGCCGTGGATGCACAAGATGGGGCAGACGGTGGTTGGCCCGGCCCGCTAGGCTGCATTGTAGCACAGTGAGCTTCCCACTGCATCTTACGTATGCTTCATATCAATGTGACGGTTCATGCATGAAGTACTCAAACTATGGATTTTTTGGCCTCTACTTAGCTTTTGGTGACAAATGTTACAGATAACATGAGTTGGGTCATCCTTATCAATCTGAAAAAATGCCCAGGCTATGCAAGGCTTAGAACCCATGCGACCTGAAGAGCCACCACGACTTGTGGTCAGAGGCAGAGTTGTGTTTGAGGATGCAGTTGTTGAAGTGCTTCCAGTAAAACGTCTCTGTCCAGGAAGGCGCATCCTGACCTCGTCGTCACTAGCATCCTCCTCTACCTCTTCTGCTGACCTCATTGACTGGCTGACTGTGGGTTGACCGTAAGTGTGATCTGCAACCTCGTCATCATCACCCTGTGTGTTCTCACACTCGTCGTCCTCAGAGCCCACCTTTTCCTGCCCTGACAAAAAACTCAAGTTGTCGCTTCAATCAGGAATTTGAGTCTCATTATCGTCTTCATCATTGTCTCCACCAACAGGAGTTACAGTTTGGGAATGAGGGTCTACATTATGCTCAGATTCTTCTTCATCTGGTCCTGGATCCGACTCATAAACATTCTGGGCATCAGTGCAGATCATTTCCTCATCTGGATTCACAGAAGCTCTGGAGCCGACCTCTTATTCCCAGGCTATAGTATGAGTAAACAGCAATGCAGACTCAACCATCTGTTCTACCCCATACTCAGACGGGCAGCTGGAGACTTGGGTCCTGTGAGGAAGCAAGTGCGATTGGGGTGACACCTCTGAGGACTGGAGTATTTGTGATGTTGAAGTTGAGGTGGAGGGGAGCCCACTTAAAGGAGCACTTGATATCCGTTGAAGCACCTGCTGTTTTTGTGCGTCATCTGGAATTTGTAGCGATGGGCGTGGCTGTAAGAAAGGGATCGTATCACATTGTCCACTAAAAGAAGTAGACGTCTTAGTTTGACTGGAAGATGGTCTTTCTTCTGCAGATGTTACTGTTTCTTTAACACCTACCCCACGGACGCAACCTTTTTTTCCCTTCCCAACACGCCTATTCCCCTTTCCACCAGCAGCAGGCCTTTTGCCACTCATTTTGGTGGTTAACTAATTGACAACTCTGGAGTTGTGTGCACAAAAAACGATGGATGGAAACCGAGCAGAGCTGAGTGGCCAAATTGTGGTTCTAGCCCAAAAGGTTTGGCTCGGTTAGAAGCAGTAAAACAATTTTATTAGATACACAGGTGGTGGAGCTTGGTATAGATGGCCTAATAGAATGAGTACCAAATACTGCTACAGGCCCAAAATTATTTTCCAGGTAAGATGCAGCTAAAAATTATTAGTAATTTGAAAGCTGGTGGAGCTTAGTATAGATGGCCTAATAGAATGAGTAACACACACTGCTAATATGCCCAAAATTATTTTACAGGCAATGTGCAGCTAAGAATTATTAGTAATTTGAAAGCTGGTGGAGCTTAGTATAGATGGCCTAATACAATGAGTACCACACACTGCTACTAAGCCCAAAATTATTTTCTGGGCTAGATGCAGCTAAAAATTATTATTAATTTCAAAGCTGGTGGAGCTTGGTATAGATGGCCTATTACAATGAGTACCACACACTGCTACTAAGCCCAAAATTATTTTCCGCGCTAGATGCAGCTAAAAATTATTATTAATTTCAAAGCTGGTGGAGCTTGGTATAGATGGCCTAATACAATGAGTACCATACACTGCTACTAAGCCCAAAATTATTTTCCGGGCTAGATGCAGCTAAAAATTATTATTCATTTCAAAGATGGTGGAGCTTGGTATAGATGGCCTATACAATGAGTACCACACACTGCTACTAAGCCCAAAATTATTTTCCTGTCTAGATGCAGCTAAAAATTATTATTCATTTCAAAGCTGGTGGAGCTTGGTATAGATGGCCTAATACAATGAGCACTAAACACTGCTACTAAGCCCAAAATTTTTTTTTCGGGCTAGATGCGGCTAATAATTATTATTAATTTCAAAGCTGGTGGAGCTTGGTATAGATGGCCTAATACAATGAGTACCACACACTGCTACTATGCCCAAAATTATTTTCCGGGCTAGATGCAGCTAAATATTATTATTAATTTCTAAGCTGGTGGAGCTTGGTATAGATGACCTAATACAATGAGTACCACACACTGCTACTATGCCCAAAATTATTTTCCGGGCTAGATGCAGCTAAAAATTATTATTAATTTCAAAGGTGGTGGAGTTTGGTATAGATGGCCTAATACAATGAGTACCACACACTGCTACTATGTCCAAAATTATTTTCCGGGCTAGATGCAGCTAAAAATTATTATTAATTTCAAAGCTGGTGGAGCTTGGTATAGATGGTCTAATACAATGAGTACCACACACTGCTACTATGCCCAAAATTATTTTCCGGGCTAGATGCAGCAAAAAATTATTATTAATTTCAAAGCTGGTGGAGTTTGGTATAGATGGCCTAATACAATGAGTACCACACACTGCTACTATGCCCAAAATTATTTTCCGGGCTAGATGCAGCTAAAAATTATTATTAATTTCAAAGCTGGTGGAGCTTGGTATAGATGGCCTAATACAATGAGTACCACACACTGCTACTATGCCCAAAATTATTTTCTGGGCTAGATGCAGCTAAAAATTATTATTAATTTCAAAGCTGGTGGAGCTTGGTATAGATGGCCTATTACAATGAGTACCACACACTGCTACTAAGCCCAAAATTATTTTCCGCGCTAGATGCAGCTAAAAATTATTATTAATTTCAAAGCTGGTGGAGCTTGGTATAGATGGCCTAATACAATGAGTACCACACACTGCTACTAAGCCCAAAATTATTTTCCGGGCTAGATGCAGCTAAAAATTATTATTCATTTCAAAGATGGTGGAGCTTGGTATAGATGGCCTATACAATGAGTACCACACACTGCTACTAAGCCCAAAATTATTTTCCTGTCTAGATGCAGCTAAAAATTATTATTCATTTCAAAGCTGGTGGAGCTTGGTATAGATGGCCTAATACAATGAGCACTAAACACTGCTACTAAGCCCAAAATTTTTTTTTCGGGCTAGATGCGGCTAATAATTATTATTAATTTCAAAGCTGGTGGAGCTTGGTATAGATGGCCTAATACAATGAGTACCACACACTGCTACTATGCCCAAAATTATTTTCCGGGCTAGATGCAGCTAAATATTATTATTAATTTCTAAGCTGGTGGAGCTTGGTATAGATGACCTAATACAATGAGTACCACACACTGCTACTATGCCCAAAATTATTTTCCGGGCTAGATGCAGCTAAAAATTATTATTAATTTCAAAGGTGGTGGAGTTTGGTATAGATGGCCTAATACAATGAGTACCACACACTGCTACTATGTCCAAAATTATTTTCCGGGCTAGATGCAGCTAAAAATTATTATTAATTTCAAAGCTGGTGGAGTTTGGTATAGATGGCCTAATACAATGAGTACCACACACTGCTACTATGCCCAAAATTATTTTCCGGGCTAGATGCAGCTAAAAATTATTATTAATTTCAAAGCTGGTGGAGCTTGGTATAGATGGCCTAATACAATGAGTACCACACACTGCTACTATGCCCAAAAGGTTTTACTTGTCTAGGTGCAGTAAAAAAATTGTATTACATACACAGGTGGTGTAGCTTGCAACACAGATACGCTTCTCCACTGACTAACACACTGCAAGAGGCCCAAAAGGATTTGCTTAGCTAGATTTAGCCAAATGCTGTGAAAAACACTTGCACAGCACTAAAACAGACCGGCCTGGCAAAAAGTGATAGGAACTAATGTAACCTAGTCCTCAAAAGGGCTGGAATTACAACTAGTCATTACTCCCAACCTATCTGTCTATTTAAGAGCACAGACCTGCCTGCTAAAAGTGCTAGGAACTGCTGTAACCTAGCCCTCAAAAGGGCTGCAATTACAAACTAGTCCCTACTCCCTAAACCTTTCTGTCTATTTAAGAGAAAATTCGCTTGCAATTCAGTTACACAATATAGCGCTAACAGCAGCAGCAGTGCCGTCTAACACTCAGCTGCAGCAGTGAGAAAATGGTGGTGACGGGGAAAATGGCTGGGTCTTATAGGGCAAGGACATGTGACATACACAGCCAATGACACATGCCCTTGCTTTTGTGAAAAAAAGCACTTTGCTCCGTGTGTGCGCTGCTGATAGGCTGACAGACTGCACCTCCCCACTGTAAATGCGGGAAAGAGAAAAAAAAATGGAGATCTTAATTATTTCTGCAGAGATCCATCCCATGCCCCTCCCCCCGCCCCGCTGTACACTCAAACTGTGTATTATAACATTGATTATCAGCATTACTGTGAAAAAATCCAGTTACGATTTTGGTGCACGAACAGTTATCGAACATAACCTCCAACAGCCGGATTTTTTTCAAATCGTTCGGGTTTGTCGAACGGCTCGAACACCGCCCAAAACAGCTCGAATTTGAAATTGGTGAACAGGTCGATTCGAACACCGCTCATCTCTATTGATAGGTGGAGTTCCACTCCGTGGGCAGGTCGCAAATGAGTCGGTGACTTGGCAAATTCAAGCACTTTTGCAGCGCTGTAAAAGCAGCAAAAACTGTAGAGGAATGGTGGAAATGGGCACTAATAAGGCGCACCTTCTCAACTATGTACGGCAAGTCACGGAAAGTTTTCAGAAATTTCTGAACAACTAGGTTCAGCACGTGAGCCATGCATGGCACGTGTACCAGCTTGCCAATCTTTAAAGCCGCCACCAGATTACACCCATTATCGCAGACGACCAGACCGGGTTGTGGGTGCAGCGGGGAGAGCCACTGATCGGTCTGTTGTTTTAAAGCTTGTTACAGCTCTGTTGCAGTGTTTGCTTTCTGACCTAAACAGATCAGCTTCAGCAGAGCATCTTGCCACTTTGCCAATGCGCTGCTGCACAGGTCCCAGCTTGGCAGTGATGGAAGGGTAATTCAGCAGAGGATGAGGAGCAGGAGAAGGGGAGAGAGGAAGTGCAATATGAAGAGGTGGAAACGCTGATAGTAGTTGGGCCCGCCATTCTTAGCGTGGGTGGGATGTGTGATGTTCCAGTTTGCACCTTTGTCCCACCCTCCACCAGGTTCGCCCAGTGTGCCATGACAGAAATGTATCGTTCCTGTACACAACAATTTGTCCAGGTGTCTGTTGTTAGGTGGACCTTCCGGGTTACGGCATTGGTAAGAGCGTGGTTCAGATTGTTTAACACGTGCTTGTGTAACGCAGGAACGGCACACCGGGCAAAATAGTAGCGGCTGGGAACACTATCGTGGGGCAGCCACAGCCAGGAGACAACGGAAGACTGTGCTCCCACAAGCCTAAACAGCAACATCTCCACAGCTAGCAATTTGGCAATGTGCGAGTTTAGTATTTGTGCCTGTGGGTGCATGGCTGGATATTTATGCATTCTTTCCAAGCTCACAGGCACGGACAATTGGACACTTTGCCGGCGCAAGGAAGTGGATGTGGTTGATGTTTGTTGTGTATGAGCAACTGCAGCTTGTGGGCAGGAGGTATGAGTGCCTGCTCCTTGAACAGCAGATTCTGAAGGACATAGCCCAGGCGACATGGCATAAGTCTCCACCAAACCCAAAAGCACTACAGATACTAGCTGGTGATGAGCTCATGCAGCCTTTATCTATCCCTCATTCCTTCAAGATGGCTGGATCATCATTGTAATTAAGCCCCTGTACTTTGTGTCACCCCCACCTCATTGTAGATTGTTAACTCATACGAGCAGGGTCGTCATTATTTTTGCTTTAATTATTGTATTATCTTTAGCTATGTTACTTATGACTGTTGAATATGAACCTATGAATTGTAAAGTGCTGCGGAATAGGTTGGCGCTATATAAATAAAGAGTATTATTATTATTGGTTAGACCTGCAGACACAGATTTGGTACCCTGGTGTTCCGTCCACCTACTGGGGTGCTTGGCTGCCGTGTGGTTTCTCATACTGGTGGTGCTCAGGTTGCCTTTGCCCTGGCCTCTGCACAACTTGGTATGGCCGATGCTACAAACCACAATATTTTTCTCTGAAGGAATTTCAGAAAAAAAAATTCCACACAGCAGTTGAACACCCCATAGCCCTGACTTTGCGCACAGCGGGGATGCTCTTGAGAACAGTTGACCCAGTTCTCACTCTGGGAAAACCACGACCCCTTGGTGCCTGTGTTGGTGCTACATATCCATCTTCCTCTGTGTTGTTGTCATGGCTATGCATGCCAACGATCCAGGTTGGATCAGTGGACTCCTCATTGACCACCTCGTCTTCCATCTCATCTTCCTTCCCAGTTGACATTGTAGGCTGACCTGATGGCAACTGTGTTTCATCATCATCAGCCTCCACCTCTGAGGACAGTAAATGACATTCCTGCAAGTGGCTTTCTTCTGGCCGTAGGTCCTCAAATACTTGAGCATCAACGCACGCCACCTCCTCTTGTCCCTCTTCAATGCTGCATGGTGATAGGCAAGAGCCAACCAAAGGATACGTACCAAACAGATCCTTGGAGTGGCCAAGCTTGGGGTCATATGTCTCCTGTGACTGATAATGGCGGGAGGAAGGAGAACCAGACTTCAGGATTGGAAGGGCCAGCCTTCTGTGTATCCACAGTAGACTGTGTGGTCATGGAAGATTTGTTGCTGCTTGACAAATGCGTAAAGGTTTTGTCTGCTATCCAAGACAGAATCTGCTCTCGCTCTTCTGGTTTCCACACACGTTTACGTTTCATACCGGGAACTTTTTCCAGGAACATAGTGGATGCATCAAGATTCTTCTGACCTGACACAGACTGAGTGCCTTCTCGTGCACCACTGACAAGACCACGTCCACGTCCCTTAACAACAGGCTTTTTTGGCATTTTGGGTTTTGTTGACAGATTTTCAAATGTTGATGGCACAAGCCAAGCTAGCTGTCACAGGCACAGCCAAAATAGTGAGTCAACCATGACACAGCCCATAGGGCTAATTTTTACAAATCCTATGCATATTGTGCAGTAGTCAAACCAGGACAGTATTCCTACTCCAGCCTAACTACTATTTGTGATTGGAGGCCCTTGGGATGGTGGCTTCCTGCGTCAACCATGACTCAGCCCAGGGCCGGCGTCAGCACCCGGCGTACCCGGGCAAGTGCCGGGGCCCTGGAAAATCAGAGGGGCCCACGGCCCACTCACTGGCGGGGCCCACCGCCCACTCACTGTCGGGGTCTTGGCCGCTTCCTCGGCACCTGTTCAGTGACGCAGGCGCTGCTTGATTGCCGGCACTCCCCCAGTCACAGACATGGCCGCACGCTGTGCGTCTGTGTCTGCTAGTAATGACCTTTAATTGTACTTGTGTGTCGCCCCTGCCGCGTCATTACTAGCAGACACAGCCGCACAGCGCACGGCCATGTCTGGGGGTGTGCCGGCAATCAAGCACCGTCGGAGGTCCTGCACAGATGGGGGGGGGAGCGGCCCGGACCCGACCCGACCGCAAGTGGGCCCCTCTAATGGTCCAGGGCCATGATGTCTGTTACACGCCGGGGGCCCTGCACTGCCCCATACCTGAGGAGCTGCTGGACAGGACACTGGACCGGGGACAGGTGAGTGAGGCTTCCCCAATCCCCATATTAAAAATATTTGTAATGGGTCTGTGTGAGTGCATGTATGTGAATGTCAGTGTGTATAACTGTGTATATATATTTGTCTGTTTTATATATGTTTTTAAGAATTTGTACAAAAATGTGTGTATGTGTACATATCTGTGTACCGTGTGTGCGTGCGTGTGTCTGTGTACCGTGTGTGTGCGTGTGTCTGCGTACCGTGTGTGCGCGCATATGTCTGCGTACCATGTGTGCGTGCATATGTCTGCATACCGTGTGTGCATGCATATGTCTGCGTACCGTGTGTGTGCGTGCATATGTCTGCGTACCGTGTGTGTGCGTGCATATGTCTGCATACCGTGTGTGTGCGTGCATATGTCTGCGTACCGTGTGTGCGTGCATATGTCTGCGTACCGTGTGTGTGCGTGCATATGTCTGCGTACCGTGTGTGTGCGTGCATATGTCTGCGTACCGTGTGTGTATGCGTGCATATGTCTGCGTACCGTGTGTGTGTTAGTGCATATGTCTGCGTACCGTGTGTGTGTGTGTGCATATGTCTGCGTACCGTGTGTGTGTGCGTGCATATGTCTGCGTACCGTGTGTGTGTGCGTGCATATGTCTGCGTACCATGTGTGTGCGTGCATATGTCTGCGTACCGTGTGTGCGTGCATATGTCTGCGTACCGTGTGTGTGCGTGCATATGTCTGCGTACCGTGTGTGTGCGTGCATATGTCTGCGTACCGTGTATGTATGCGTGCATATGTCTGCGTACCGTGTGTGTGTTAGTGCATATGTCTGCGTACCGTGTGTGCGTGCATATGTCTGCGTACCGTGTGTGTGTGCGTGCATATGTCTGCGTACCGTGTGTGTGTGCGTGCATATGTCTGCGTACCGTGTGTGTGTGCGTGCATATGTCTGCGTACCGTGTGTGTGTGCGTGCATATGTCTGCATACCGTGTGTGTGTGCGTGCATATGTCTGCGTACCGTGTGTGTGTGCGTGCATATGTCTGCGTACCGTGTGTGTGTGCATGCATATGTCTGCGTACCGTGTGTGTGTGCGTGCATATGTCTGCGTACCGTGTGTGTTCGTGCATATGTCTGCGTACCGTGTGTGTGCGTGCATATGCCTGCGTACTGTGTGTGTGCGTGCATATGTCTGCGTACCGTGTGTGTGCGTGCATATGTCTGCGTACCGTGTGTGTGCGTGCATATGTCTGCGTACCGTGTGTGTATGCGTGCATATGTCTGCGTACCGTGTGTGTGTTAGTGCATATGTCTGCGTACCGTGTGCGTGTGCGTGCATATGTCTGCGTACCGTGTGTGTGTGCGTGCATATGTCTGCGTACCGTGTGTGTGTGCGTGCATATGTCTGCGTACCGTGTGTGTGTGCGTGCATATGTCTGCGTACCGTGTGTGTGTGCGTGCATATGTCTGCGTACCGTGTGTGTGTGCGTGCATATGTCTGCGTACCGTGTGTGTGCGTGCATATGTCTGCGTACCGTGTGTGTGCATATGTCTGCGTACCGTGTGTGTGTGTGCGTGCATATGTCTGCGTACCGTGTGCGTGTGTGTGCGTGCATATGTCTGCGTACCATGTGTGTGTGACTCGCCCCCTGGGCCGTGGGGCACTCGGAACCGGGCAATAGGGAGACGATGGGGGTAGTAGTGGCGACCCGGTCCCTTGGCTCAGGGTGGTCAGACCAGTGGTAGTCTTTTAGATGTTTTAGATAATGTCCGACTACGCCACCCGTGGATTGCGGTTATTAGGAACCGCCGCTGCAGGGCAGACCACTGGGGCCGATGATGGATGCAGCCGGGATGGTGTGACTCCCCACGGGGAGAGTGCGGCCCCAGGGCAGTGTAGTGGATGGTGGGAGTGATGGTGGTGGGAGTCCCAGTTCCGTTAGTGCTGGAGGGGCGAAAGAGCACACAGACAACATAGTGCAGTCCAATGTCTTTTACTCACAGTTCAGGTGCTCCGGGTCACTTCTGCGCTAGCAGTGACCACCCAAGCCGTGCAGTGTCCACCAGGTGAGGGGCTCGGTCAACCCCCAGGCAGTTCAGGAGCATGACACAGGACCCCCTTCAATCCTCTCTCTGGCCTGCCTCACCAGTGACCCACTTTTGTCCAGCTGCTGCGGACTTGCGCGGGTAAACGTGGGCCCCGTACTCCGCTGTCCTATATGGTGCCTTCCTAGCAGGTTTGATGAGGTGCTGCACCAATAAATGGTCACAGCCTCCGGTCTTTGGCTGAGGGTTGTTTCTCCTCCACCAACTTGGGATCCGGTACCCTTAATCTGCCTGACCCTGCACCCTGGATTCTCGTGGGTTCTTAGGGTCCCTTCCACCTTCTTGTTCCTCAGCCCTTCTGTTCCTCTGTCTCTTCTTCTCCTTTTCTGTTCTGTCTTCTCCTCCTTCCCTTGGCCTCTTCTCCAGGCCCTCCTGGAGTAGAGCTCCTACAGAGCCTCTACTCCCTGTCTTCTCCTCTCTGGACAGAACCCAGATCTAAGATGGTGCCCACCTTTTATACCTCCCTCTGACCATGAGCCCAGGTGACCAGCAACCAATGGGCTCCTTCCTACACTCAGGAACCAACCCCTATCTGCCCCTACAGCACTGGGTGTTCCACCCCCCTCCCCATTCCAGACAGGGACATAGTCGGTCGTGCCTGCACTTCTGTCTAGTGGGAGCACCGTCGAGCTGTCCCTCGGAAATTGGGTGTGTGTGCTGTATGCAGCTAACTGAGCCCTGGTCCATACTCCATCCTTACCCGGGAGTGGAATACCACACCTCTGGCAGAGGTGCAATACCCCTGTAGCGGCCGAACCTTCGGGGCGCTACATGTGCGTGCATATGTCTGCGTACCGTGTGTGTGCGTGCATATGTCTGCGTACCGTGTGTGTGCGCATGTCTGCATATGTGAAGGATGAGGTGGCAGGCTGGGCCCTGTGTACTATATATATAGATTTCTCTGCGGTATTTGTGCATCATTAATCGTGTATGTGTTAAAAGGGCCCACTGTGACTCTTTCGCCCGGGGCCCAGAAAAACCTGGAGCCGGCCCTGACTCAGCCCACAAGCTCTGTGCACATTGTGCAGTGGACAAATCTGGAATGTACAGTAGTCCTACCAAACTAATATTTGTCATTGGAGGCCCTTGTCACAGGTTGTGCCACATTGTGACTGAGATAGGGGATACGTATTCAATAGAAATTTACACTGACTGTTGATGACCGACTGATGACCCTCTGAAAACTTGAATTGAGGGCCACAACTACTAGAGTACTCCATCGTAGATAATTTTTGTCAAGGGAGGCCCATGTCTTGGAATCTTCCTGCACCTATGACACAGCCCCCAGCCCCAGGAGTAATTTTTGGAAATATGATGCACATTCTGCACTGGACCAAGTAGTACAGTATCAAGAAGTCTTCTCTTGCTATATAATCTGGGGAATATTGACAATCAAAATCTCTAAGCCATTTGGAGAAGCTTCTCCAACCCATCCTAGAGGAGGGGCACCATATATCCTTTGGTCATTGACTTGCACAAGTGATATATTTGAGCTCGTCATCCAGTTGACTAGTGCAGCTTTATTTTTCCGGTTCACAGAGTTCAGCCATACCTGAGGATTGTAGGCCGCGCTCACTACTACCTTCTAGTACTCCATGTCTCTTGGCCATTTTCTCTGTATTCTCTGCCCTTAAATTAGTCAAATAATAGTTAGGGCCCTACAACATGAATAAGTGAGGGTGACGCGCCCCCTGGCCCTGTGCTGTGCAGGGGGATACCCGGAGCCGGATCGCTGGGGGTTGTAGTTCTCCGTGGCGGTGACCCGGTCCGTGCCCAGGGTGGTCAATTCAGTGGCAGTCTTAATGTAATAACAATGTCCGACAACGCCACCTGTGGATTGCGGTCAGTGGGGACCGCCGCTGCGCTGCAGACCGCTGAGGCTGATGTTGTTTGCGCAGCCGAGTATGGGATAACTCCCCACGGGAGTATTGCCTCAGGGCAGCTAGTGTGGATGCTGGGAGTGATGGTGTGAGCGTCCCAGTACTGATGGTGCTGGTGCGGCGATGAAACACAGAGACTTGTAATTGCAGTTTCCAAAGCTTTACTCACGGTTGTTATTCTGGTCACTTGTGCACATGAGGGACCGCCTGAGCCGTGCTGCGTTCACCAGGCAAGGGACTTGACCAACTCCCAGGCAATTCCAGAGCGTGGCACAGGGCTCCCTTCCTTTCCTTTCTCTGGCCGTCCCCACCAGTGACCCACCTTTGTCCAGCTCCCTCAGGCCTTCTCTGGGCACGCTGATCTCTGCGTCCCTGACCCTATATGGTATGCCTTCCTGGTGGATGTATTGAGGGGCCGCACCAAGATGTGGTAACAACCTCCGGTCTTTGGCTGAGGAATTTGTTGCCTCCACCAATTTGGGTTCCGGTACCCTGCTCTGCCAACCCTTCACCCTGTATCTCCTGGGCATATGGGGTTCCTTCTGCCTTCGTGTCTCTGGGCCTTTCTCTGTGTTCCTTACTTCCTTTCTCCTCTGTTCCAGTTCCTTTCTTACTTTCCTTTCCGTTTCTTCTCCTCTCTCTTTCTGCTGTTTCTGGCCTCCACTCCAGGCCTGCCTCTGGAGCTGGGCCCAGACTGAGCCACAGCTCCCTGTCAGCCCTCTCTGGCTGAACTCCTGTCTTCTTCTCCTCCTCTCTGAACTGAACACTGTCCTAAGATGGTGCCCACCTTATATACCTCCTTCTGACACCCGAGCCCAGGTGACTAGCAACCAATGGGCTCCTACCTATGCCCAGAGACCCACCCCTATCTGCTCCTACACCACTGGGTATTCCACCCCCTCCCCACTCCAGCCAGGGACAGATGCCTGCACTTCTATCTTGTGGGAGCACCGTTGAGCTGTCCCTCGGAAATGGGGTGTGTGTGGTGCATGCAGCTACTGAGTCCTGGTCCACACTCCATCCTTACCCAGGAGTGGAATATCACACCTCTGGTTCGAGGTGCAATACCCCTGTAGCAGCCGAGCCCTCGGGGTGCTACAAGGGCACTCTCAAATGTACACAAAAGGCACCTCCAAAATTTCTAAAGGAGGGCACTTCAAAATCTATGTTAGAGGGCCACATGAGGGCTCTCACAAAACTCAGCTTTCTTGCCTACTGAAGGCCCTCTGAACATTTGAATTTAGGGCTGCAGTATCACATGGTGGTGGAGGAGGAGGAGGAGGAGGCGGTCAAGCCCAATGCTACAATGGGCACATTGTAAACTGCTATGGAATATGTATTCCACTATCTGAGTGTCAATGATGGAGGGACCGCCCAAATGTCTAAGTAAGCGCTGTCCCTCCAAAACGCATGTTACAGAGCCACCTGAGGCATCGCAGGTCAAAGATCAACATACCTACTCGTGCATTCTAGCTGTGCTTGTAAAGTGCTAGGGAATAGCGAACTAAAAATGATGTATGACAGAGGGACCTACAAAATGTATAAATCAGGGCCCTCCCAATTGTAAAAGGCGAAAAAAAGCCACAACAATTTGTGTGAACAAACGTTAAAAGGGTTACTTTTTGCTTTCTCTGGTTTATTAAGCCTTATAAACAAGTGATTATGCAGGAAAAACTGTTTCTTAACCTTTTTGGCCTGTTAAATGCAATTTAGTTTCGGTTTGGTAGTTGTTCCTATGTGTCTGTAAAAGTGGCGCAACACTGCGACAAACTTATTCCCAGAAAACATATGTGAGTCAGATATGCATGCAGGCATATTCTCCAGGCTCTTTGCATTCTTTTTCATCACTTTCCCATCCATTTCAGCCTTTTCCTCAGGCCCCCAGACTCCTTTGTAGGGTCCAGCAGAAAATTACTCGCATTTCCCATTGACTTACATTGTACTCACTATTCGGAACGATTATTACAAAGTACTCGTTACGAGTATAGCGATTACGAATATTGCGGTACTCGCTCATCACTAGTTTTAATACTAGAAGTTAGCACTATCCCAATTTGGCTACACCTTGATGCTGGTGGGATGAATTTTACTCTTTATTTGATTAAAAATGGTGTTTACTAAGTACTCTATGTTATTTATATGCACTATTGCTTTTACGTATTTACTTACAGCAGGTTATATGTTCATTTGGTTGCTGTCTAAGGTTCAGTAGTAGAGCAATGTTGAAGTTACATTCTCTATTGCAAAGGTCCAAATTCTCTACAATACTTCACATAACCCATAGACAAATATGATAAAATTCTGGCTTCTTAAAGTGTACCTGTCACCAAGAAGTTGCAATGCAAACTGAGGGCACCATGTTATAGAGAAGGAAGAGGTGAGCAGAATGTTATGTGATTATTTGAGAAAAGATTCAGTATAACTTGTGATTTATTAATTTATACCTCTGCTCTTTCTGGAATTTCCAGTACAGTGGGTGGTCCTATCAGTGACTGACAGTTATTTCTGTATGCACACTTATATAAAAACAGTTGTCCGTTATTAATAGCCCCGCCCACTGGACCAAAGTTCCCAGAAAGAGCAGAGGATTAAATGATGAAAATACAGGTTATACGTGGTCTTTTCTCACAACACTACACATCAATCTGCTGAGCTTGCCCTGCTTTATAACATGATGCCTGCAGATTGTACTGCATTTTCATGCAGACAGGTTTCCTTTAAAGGGAACCTATCACGTTGTACTTGCAGTCTGATGAGCGTACAGCATGGTATAGAAAAGGAGAAGCTGAGAAAAATTATATGTATGTCTTTTTTTATTTAAAAACTTTACAACTTGTATATTGTTAATTGAAATTCCTGGTGCTTGTATGCATAGGAGTCCAGTGGGCAGTCCCACTCAGTGAATTACAGCTTTTTCTTCATGCATGATTATATATGGAAGATTGTAATTCCTTGAACAGTTTGAACAGGATCACCCACTGGATTCATATGCAAACAAAACCATGGATTGCAATGGACAAAATACAAGTTCTTCTGAACTTTTTCCCATAAAAATGTTTATCAATGTGATCAACCCGTTCTATTCCATACCATGCTGCATGCAGAGCAGATATAATTTTCAGCATGACAGATTCCCTTTAAATAAGTAAAAAATGTTGGTGGCGCTTGTAGGTAAGCCCTTGGAATCTGCTGCAAGAAGGATGATTACTACAGTCATCTAAAGGGTAAAATAAAAATAATAGTATATATCCAATATATACAAACTGGTAACAGGGATCGGATAAAAGGAAGAAAGGGAATGACACTATCCAGGTAGTTAAAAAATGCAAATTTATAAGAGTACAATAAAAGACTGAAAAGGTAAAAGTGGGGGAGGATATTCTGTTTTTTTTTAAATTATATCTAACGCTAAGGACACTCGAGGTATATCCAGTTGGTCCTGGAAAAGGTGCGCTGTGCTTCTGATGATAGAGGATATTTAGGCACAGGTCCCCTAGAAAGAAAAGTTATTTGTTTAGCAGTAGGTTTGGGATAGTAAACCTGTGGAGGGGTAATAAAGGGCAATTGTTACCTGGATTTTAAGTCAGAGATGGATGATTCTTGTTGGTCAATGTAGTACAAGATTCTGGATAGATGTCCCTTTTGAGGGAGGATAGGAAGTTATGTTTAAAGAGAGGTGTGATAATCTGTTGAAGGTAATAGTAAGAATATTTACCTGAGTAATTAAGTGGAGGACGGGTGATTTTGGGTCCGGCCTGAGGTAGATTCCCAAGTTAGGGTTGAGCTGCAAGCAATGGATAGTTATGACCTAAAAGTGGAACAGTTAGCAAATTACTATGTGGATCAATGGTATACCTATGGAGTAGGTGTTCTGAGGTTTGATAGAGGACTAAAAATATGTACCACTAGGAGTCTCTTTGAGGTATTGTCCTGTAAGAGAAGGGAGGGTTAGGGAGAGGGTGGCAGGGATACCTGTCACAGAGGGAAGGCTTGGGTAATACCTGTGTAGATCAGTTACTTAGGTGGGTGTTCTTCAGATAAACTTTGGGAGCCGTCCTTTTAGGTACAAACACAAACGCGTGTGGGTGCCATCCGATGGTGGCAGTGTGGCTGTATAGGCTCCCTCTGGGATAGGTCAGATATGGATTGTGCAGCACAAGTCAGGTGCTGGTTCGTGCCTGTCTTGGCACTAGATTATATTCCCAAATAGCTTGGATGGGGATTTTACCCTGTGTAAATAGGCTTGATCCCTTATGCAGGAGGGAGAAAAATAAAAATAAATATACACTGTGTGCAGAATTATTAGGCGAATGAGTATTTTGATCACATGATACTTTTTATACATGTTGTCCTACTCCAAGCTGCATAGGCTTGAGAGCCAACTCCCAATTAAGTAAATCTGGTGATGTGCATCTCTGTAATGAGGAGGGGTGTTGACTAATGACATCAAAACCCTATATAAGGTGTGCTTAATTATGAGGCAACTTCCTTTCCTTTGGCAAAATGGGTCAGAAGAGAGATTTGAAAAGCTCTGAAAAGACCAAAATTGTGAGATGTTTTGCAGAGGGATGCAGCAGTCTTGAAATTTCCAAACTTTTGAAGGGTGATCACCAAATAATCAAGCGTTTCATGGCAAATAGCAAATAGGGTCGCAAGAAGCGTGTTGGCAAAAAAAGGCGCAAAATAACTGCCCATGAATTGAGGAAAATCAAGCGTGAAACTGCCAAGATGCCATTCGCCACCAGTTTTACCATATTTCATAGCTGCAACGTTACTGGAGTATCAAAAAGCACAAGGTGTGCGCTACTCAGGCACAAGGCCAAGGTAAGGAAGGCTGAAAAACGACCACCTTTGAACAAGAAACATAAGATAAAACGTCAAGAATGGGCCAAGATATATCTTAAGACTGATTTTTCAAAGGTTTTATGGACTGATGAAATGAGAGTGACTCTTGATGGGCCAGATGGATGGGCCAGAGGCTGGATCAGTAAAGGGCAGAGAGTTCCACTCCGACTCAGATGCCAGCAAGGTGGAGGTGGGGTACTGGTATGGGCTGGTATCATCAAAGATGAACTTGTGGGACCTTTTCGGGTTGAGGATGGAGTGAAGCTCAACTCCCAGACCTACTGCCAGTTTCTAGAAGACAACTTCTTCAAGCAGTGGTACAGGAAAAAGTCGGTATCGTTCAAGAAAAACATGATTTTCATGCAGGACAATGCTCCATCACATGCATCCAACTACTCCACAGCGTGGCTGGCCAGTAAAGGTCTAAAAGAAGAAAAAATAATGACATGGTCCCTTGTTCCTTGTTCACCTGATCTGAACCCCATAGAGAACCTGTGGTCCATCATAAAATGTGAGATCTACAGGGAGGGAAAACAGTACACCTCTCGGAACAGTGTCTGGGTGGCTGCTGCACGCAATGTTGATCAAAAACAGATCAAGCAACTGACAGAATCTATGGATGGAAGGCTGTTGAGTGTCATCATAAAGAAAGGTGGCTATATTGATCACTAATTTTTTTGGTTTTGGTTTTTGCTTGTCAGAAATGTTTATTTCTAAATTTTGTGCACTGATATTGGTTTACCTGGTGAAAATAAACAAGTGAGATGGGATTACATTTGGTTTTTATTAAGTTGCCTAATAATTCGGCACAGTAATAGTTACCTGCACAAACAGATATCCTCCTAAGATAGCCAAATCTAAAAAAAAAAACACTCCAACTTCCAAAAATATTAAGCTTGGATAGTTATGAGTCTTTTGGGTTGATTGAGAACATAGTTGTTCATCAATAATAAAAATAATCCTCTAAAATACAACTTGCCTAATAATTCTGCACACAGTATATATAAAAATGTAAAAGGGAGGTATTGGGTATTCAGAGCACTGAGGTTGGTACAGATAAAATGCTTAGCATTAGTCCACATGCCTGCACATGGAAAAATGAATGGGCTGTAGAATTACAATGTGCTGCGGTCGTCCCGTCGGCGGTGGACTCTCTGTACGTTAGAGCCTGTGTGGATTGTAGTCAGGGTGAGAGGAATCCTTGCCTTGATTCTTGGTGTGGTGAATGTGAAGGGAAGAGGGGAGGAGCAGGGTCCCGGCCAGAAACCTGCTGCTCCCGTCCTCTCTAAGCGTGACGGTGCTTGGTAATGCTGTGAAGGATCTGTGGTGTGCGCACAGCAGTAATGACGGACCTTTGTGACGTCACATCACATGGTGGATGCCGGTATGAAGGCCTAGACGGATCAGAAAGGACTGACGCATTTCCGAAAACTTCAGTTTCCTTTCTCAGAGTTGATCCCTGTAGCATAGGCGTCTCTGCCCCCTGGCAGGCAGAGACGCTGTCCCCCTTACTGCCGCGCCCCCGTCCAGTGTCTACCGGCTCTCCTGCTGCTGCCGGCGCGCACATCTTCCCGGGCACTGTGTTTAGGGCGCGCGCGCGCTCCCCCCCTCTTAAAAGGGCCGCGCGCGCCATCCTAAGGAGTCCCCGGCCAATGGCCGGAGGACTTCTCATATAAAAGGCACCTCCTCTAAAATGAAGGTGCCCGTGAAAGGTTGTAGCTTTGTGTTCTACACTCTGCTTCAGCCCTCAGTTCCCCCTGCTAGCCTGACTACCAGTCCAGTCCACCAGCCTGACTACCAGTCCTATCCGCCAGCCTGACTACCAGTCCAGTCCGCCAGTCTGACTACCAGTCCTGTCCACCAGCCAGACTCCCTGTCTCCGCCAGCCAAATGTACTCTCCAGCCCAACGGTCTGCCTACGATCCAAACCCGCCAGTCTCTCTATGGGCCAGACTTGCCTGCCTACCTGGAGAACGTACTAGTTACCTGCCATGCCTACCTGCCAACCTACCTGGAGGCTCCTACCAGTTACCTGCCGAGCCTATCTGCCAGCCTACCTGGAGGCTCCTACCAGTTACCTGCCGTGCCTATCAGCCAGCCTACCTGGAGGCTCCTACCAGTTACCTGCCGTGCCTACCCGGAGGCTCCTGCCAGTTACCCGTTGGAGTCACCTGCTCTCATACAAGGACAGGCCCAGAGTAGCACCTGGTCCCTCTGCTCGGTCCTTCCCTGGTTCACAGAGTCGATTGAGCCGCCTTGCGACCTTGGTCAGTCCGAGTTGATACCTAGCTACGCCCCACTGGTCCCCCCTTGCACTGCAGCACAGAGGTTCCACCACCCGGATCCGTAACAGTTTGCACGGGCCATGGAACCCGGTGGCCCCCAGGCTCCTTCGCTTGCTGACCTGTACCAGGAGGTTTCTCGTCAGAGATCCCAACAGGAAACCATCCTGACCTACCTGCGGTCTGTCAACTCTCACCTGGACACACTGTCTGTCCCACCTTTGTCCGCCTCGAGCCGAGCGAAACCCGCCCTGGCAGCGCCGCTGCCTACCAGTACCACGTCATCCAGCTCAGGACCCTGGCTTTCTGCGTTCCTCATTTTGGGGGTGACCCTGTCTTATGTTGGGGTTTTCTGAACCAGTGCACGCTGCACTTTGAACTACTGTCACATCAGTTTCCCTCCGACCGGGCCAAGGTGACGTTCATCATGTCTCACCTCTCCGGGGAAGCATTGGCATGGCTAAACCCTCTATGGGAGAGAGGGGATTCCCTGGTGTCCGACCTTCTGGCTTTCCTCACTGCCTTCCGGAAGGTCTTCGATGAGCTCGGACAAAGGACTTCTACTGCCTCCCCATTGCTCTGTCTCCGCCAAGGGAGTCTCACCGTGGGCCAGTATGCCATACAGTTCGGTACCCTCGCTTCTGAGCTTTCCTGGAACAACGAGGCCCTGGTGTCCACCTTCTGGGAGGGTCTTTCTGGTCAGATTAAGGATGAGCTAGCCGGCCGGGACATCTCTACCACCCTGGATGACCTGGTGTCACTAGCTACCCGGATTGACATCCGTTTCCTAGACCGTGCTAAGGAGACTACCCGGGAGAGAAGATTTCCTCGTCTTGCTCCTGTTTTCCAGAAACCTGCCTCCCAACCAGCAACTACCCGGGCGCGCTCGCTCAAAACCCATACAGATCGACCAGACCAAGAGGGTCAAGTCTCGCCAAGAGACTCGCCGAGCTGAGGGGAGCTGTTTCTACTGTGGTAGTAAGGAGCATCTGATCCGTTCCTGTCTAGTGAATCCAGGAAACTCCAGTGTCTAGGACCGCTTGGAGAGGTCGTCCTAGGCTAGAGTAAATCCTTTCCGTTCTTGACTTTATCCGTCTCTATTTCCTGTGGAGAGAACCGCTTCTTTGAAATCGCCCACCTGGATTCAGGAGCCACTGGCAATATCATTTCCCAGTCCCTTGTAGAGAAGAATTAGATTCCTACCAAACCTCTGTCTGAACCATTGGCAGTCACTTCCGTGGATGGAAAACTTTTTCTTGTGACCATCTTGCTCGTCACTGAGCCCGTAACCCTTCAGGTGGGAATGCTGCACTCGGAGAGGATCTCCTTCCATGCACTATCCAGACTCTCTCACTCCCTTTTGCTAGGTCTACCCTGGCTACAGAGACATGAACCCGCTCTGAATTGGCAATCCGGTGAGGTGCTCCATTGGGAGCAGGATTGCCATGAGACCTGCCTGGTTCCGATTCGCCCGGTTCGACCCCCGTCTTCTCCGGAGAATTTACCTGGTCTTCTGGCACCTTACTGGTCCTATGCAGACGTCTTCGACAAGAAGGAGGCAGAGACACTGCCACCTCATAGGCCATATGATTGCCCTATCGACCTGGTACCCGGTGCCACTCCACCCCGTCGGCGTATCTACCCTTTGTCGTTGGCCGAAACCGGGGCCATGTCAGAGTACATCGAAGAAAATCTGGCTAGGGGATTCATTCAGAAATCTAACTCCCCGGCTGGAGCTGGATTCTTCTTCGTAAAAAAGAAATACGGTTCACTACGCCCCTGTATCGATTATAGAGTACTCAACCTGATTACTATCAAAAATAAATACCCTCTGCCGCTCATCTCTGAGCTGTTCGACCGCCTTAAAGGCGCGAAGATCTTTACCAAGCTCAATCTTCGTGGGGCGTATAACTTGGTCCGGATCCACCAAGGAGACAAGTGGAAGTTGGCATTCAATACCCAGGACTGCCACTATGAATACCGTGTGATGCCCTTCGGCCTCTGTAATGCTCCAGCCTTCTTCCAAGAACTAGTCAACGACATCTTCCATGACTTCTTATATTCCTGCGTGGTGGTGTACCTGGATGACATCTTGGTCTTCTCTCTGGATCTTCCCACACACCGGAGGGATGTTCGTCAGGTCCTGCTTAGGCTCAGGCAGAATCACATATATGCAAAATTTGAGAAATTCCTCTTCGAGCAGACCTCTCTTCTGTTCCTGGGCTATATTATCTCTAAGACAGGTCTATGGATGGACACCGAGAAGGTCTCTGCCATCCTAAAGTGGCCCTGTCCGGAGGAGTTGAAGGCGATTCAGCGATTCCTGGGCTTCGCTAACTATTACCGTCTCTTCATCCCACATTTCTCTTCCCGGACTGCACCCGCCTCTGCGCTCACACGTAAGGGAGCAAATCCTAAGGATTGGACGTCTGAAGCGGAGGAGGCCTTCCTTTCCTTGAAACAAGCCTTCTCTTCTGCCCCGGTGTTGCATCGTCCGGATTGCAACAAACAATTCTTTCTGGAGGTTGAGGCTTCCTCTTCTGGAGAGGGAGCAGTGCTCACCCAGAAATCTCCGTCCGGGAGAATGGTAACCTGCGGCTTCTTCTCCAAGCTCTTCTCCTCGTCCGAGCGCAACTATTCCATAGGAGACCGAGAACTGCTAGCCATCAAATTGGCACTGGAGGAGTGGCGTTACCTGCTTGAGGGGGCTCTGCACCCGGTGGTCATCTACAATGACCACAAAAACCTGGAAAATTTACAGAATGCCCAAAGACTCAATCCGCGTCAGGCCCGCTGGTCTTTGTTCTTCGTCCGCTTCAACTTTACCCTACATTACCGCCCTGCGGACAAGAACGTTAATGCAGATGCCTTGTCCCAATCCTTCCTGTCTTCCGATCAAGAGGAGGAGCCTATGCATATCATCGATCCCTCCAAAGTGATGAATGTGGCTCCCTTGGACCTGTCTCGTCTCCCACCCGGTAAGACGTTTGTAGCAGTCGCGGATCGTAAGAAGGTTCTTCACTGGGGTCATTCATCTAAATTAGCCAGCCATGCTGGCCAGAAGAAGACCTTCCTGCTCATTACCTGCCATTACTGGTGGCCTACCCTATGCAAGGATGTGGTAGACTTCGTCACAGCCTGTTCGTCCTGTGCCCGCAACAAGGTTCCCAGACATCTTCCAGCTGGCCGTCTCCTGCCTCTTCCCATACCTGCTGCCCTGTGGCAACACATTGCTATAGATTTTATTACTGATCTCCCTGTTTCTGATGGTTGTACTGTCATTTGGGTGGTCGCTGACCGCTTTTCTAAAATGGCCCACTTTATCCCTCTGCCTAGTCTCCCGTCTGCATCTGTGCTGGCTAAGGACTTTATACATCACATCTTCCGTCTTCACGTCCTCCTCCTCCTCATTGTGTCTGATCGTGGGGTCCAGTTTACTTTGCGGTTCTGGAGAGCTACGTGTAAGCTGCTGGATGTCACCCTGGACTTCTCCTGTGCTTACCACCCACAGTCCAATGGCCAAGTGTAACGTATCAACCAGATCCTTACCAGCTTCCTCCGGCACTTCGTCAACGCTCACCATTCCGATTGGGCAGAGCTCCTACCATGGGCCGAGTTCTCTTATAATAACCAATGGGAGTGAATCTTCTTCCAAGTCCCCGTTCTTTGTGGTCTACGGACAATATCCCTGGATTCCGTTTCCTGTCTCCGCTTCAGTGGAAAAACCTGCCGCGGAGTCTCTGGTCAGCAAATTTTCCACCATCTGGGAGGACACTTCTTCAATCCTCCGAGCAGATGAAGAGACATGCCATCAAGAGACATCTGAACCCACCTCAATTCCGTCTGGGAGACAAGGTTTGGCTCTCCTCCAAACATGTTAATCTCAAAATACCCTCCTATAAGTTGGGTCCATGGTTCATCGGTCAATTTGAAGTCCTCAAGCAAATCAATCCGGTGGCCTACAAGTTAAAACTCCCAGCCACCTTATGAATTCCCAACTCCTTCCACATATCTCTCCTCAAACCAGTTGTTCTTAATTCTTTTTCCGACGATCCAGGTACCTCCCCTACTCCGGTCTCCGCTGAGGACATCTAAGAGGTAGAGAACATTCTGGCCACCAAGAGGGTAAGAGGAAAAACCTTTTTTCTGGTGGATTGGAAGGGGTTTGGCCATGAGGAGAGAACTTGGGAATCCAGGGAGAACATCCACGCCCCGCTTCTCCTTAAAAATTTTCTTTCAGGCCTCAAAGAGAGGGGGCATAAAGAGAGGGGTACTGTAGCATCGGCGTCTCTGACCCGTGACAGGCAGAGACGCCATCCCCCTTACCGCCGCGCTCCTTGAAGAACCAAGAATATAAGACATATTTTCAGTTGTTTCACACTTTTTTGTTAAGTATATAATTCCACATGTGTTAATTCATAGTTTTGATGCCTTCAGTGTGAATGTACAATTTCCATAGTCATGAAAATACAGAAAAATCTTTAAATGAGAAGGTGTTTCCAAACTTTTGGTCTGTACTGTATACAATTACATAAAATAAAAAGGAATAATGAAAGGGAATTATTAAAGCTGGTCATGGAAAGGGCTCAGAGCTTAGCGAGGGAAGCACTCCGATTGGGAAAATGGACAGAACCACAGTGTATTATGTCTTCGATGGACTCACAATTGACCCTAACCCATATACTACCATTTATTAGCTCAAGGTTATGCCCACATAACTGTTAGAACCCTCCTGTTTGTTTTTTCCATCTTGTGTTTTGCTGTCATGTGACCATCTGCCTTTATATTCCAGCTCTGCCCTTTTGGCTGTGCTGGACTTCAGTGTTTGACTGTTTCTCTAGCCAGGTGCTTCGGTGCCTTTCTCTGTCAGTTCGCTTGGTCCTTCTGGGACCTCTAGTATCTTTTTGTCAGTTTGTCTTTTTGTGTTCTGTTTAGGAGGTGTCCCTTTTTTGTCCCAGTCCTTAGTTCTTTTAGGGACCCCTCCCCTTATGCTATAGGTCTTCGTTCAGACTAGCCAAGGACTAAGACGGGTCTGTTCGCTAGGAACAGGCAGCCCGGTACATTGTAGGGATTCAGCTTAGTCTTACTGTAGGGACAGCTTTCCCCTATCTTTCCTTAGTACTTGTTGCAGATCATAACAATAACTTCCCTCAATGAGCTCATGTGGGGGCTGATTGTGGGATGGGCCCTTCAGAATTTTATGAGATCCCCAACTTACAGCATATCTTTGCCCTCGGAGATCCCAGGCGGTAGATATTGTCGTCATATTTTTTTATCGTGATTTTATCTTTACATAGAGATCAAACATGACCTGGATAGCCTCATATATCAGACCGTTATTAAGTTGAAGGGGTTCTAATGGCTTTACATTGATGTGAGTGAATGTGTTGTGTTTGTCCCTTCGTGGCAAAAATGAAAATCTATCTCTCATAAATATCGGATCAATGCAAAACCCCAATATTCATATCTGGACATTGGAGACAAAAAGTCTAGCGCCGTTGTCCAGTTTTCCTTTGAAGAGAGGAAACTTCTTCTTTGGGAAAAATACTTCCCCACATCTGTGTAAACAGATCTCAATCTGTCTTTTTCCTCAGTAGATATCCTATTTTATCACCTGGTCAAGGCAGGAGGACTCAGTTCAAAAGAGATTGAAGTGTTAACTCCTTTGCTCATTTCCATTTTAATTAGTCCCTCTGTTCCTAGCTCTAATTGATCCCATATGTTTAATGTATAGGCCTACTTCAAAGAGGTGATGTGTCAGATCTTCTCCATTTATAGTTTTTTTTTTCTTCCCCATATGTCCCTGGAGATGTCTTATGGACTTTAATAATCCTCTATGACAAGATTTATTATTATTATTAGTATTATTATTATTATTATTATTATATGTATGATGAAAGAAAGTAGTATGATTTTAGAGCTATCCAATAGAAAATGGAGCCTTGAACTAATTAACATATATCATGGAATCACTACAGAATTTTGAATTTATTCAACTAAAAACATAAACTAATCAATACTTTAATATGCTTCTTAATGTTTTTAATTCCAACTTCTACAGATACTTTTTTTTCGATTAAATATGTCAGTAATATATTTATTTTATTTTAGTATTGGTCATTTTGCCGAAATGGGCCACTCTGATTAACACGAGTTCACTATAGCTATATCTTTAATAATTTGCCCGTGCCTTTCCAGTGAGGCTAATTTAACAAGCAATTCCATTACATTGGCTTCTCTTCAAAGTGACAGGAGAAAAATGAAAGCTAATAATTAGCATTATTGCGTGACCCACAATGAACACAGTGAAGTATATATTAGACAGTGGCAAAATTTTAATTACCTACCATGGACCGAAAAAAAAACCTTAAACTAAAGATAATACAATGAGGTATTCAGACATATAACACAACATACTGATTACGTCTGATGTCAGACTGGAGTCTGCCTATTGTTATTTAATTTGATTTAGATGGTCACATTTGAACTCACCAAAGACATCTAGATTTGGTCATATTTATTAACAGTTTTTCCTTGTCTTTAATTTATTGACAATAAATGTTGGACTTCTTTTTGAGAACTTTGCAATTAATTATTCTGACTATTTAAAAAGAAAACAATATATTAGCTGCTGGCTGCTTGCCATTTTCTAACTTAAATGTACTTTTTTTGCAATATTATTGCATTTTTTTTCATTTTGCATGGCTTTTGTACAAAGACTATCATCACAGAGATCACTATGACATCAGTTAGAATGGGACTTACAATCCAATTTGCATTTATCACACACATTTGTGCACACACACTATAACCAATTCTACAGGAAGTCCACTAACCTATTAGTATATGTTTGTATTGTGAAAGGAAAACAGGAAAATATCCTGGGGGAAGAAAAACAGGTTAAATCACATAGGCAAAGGAGAAAGAAAATGTTAATTTTGTAGACCAGCATCGATGCTTCAAGTTATTTTTTATTATGCCTTTCTTATATAGCACCATCATAATTCCCAGCACTAAGTTATATGTCAATTGACTTATGTTAACTCAGAAAAACATAACATCTGTGTAGGATTATTTTACATTTGCCATATTTATCAATTATTTATATATTATTGTAATAATTCGAAATTATGTACAGTATTTGTACTGAAAAATTTCATATAAGCTTCTTGAATATTGTATATCTTATATGACTTTATATTAATTGTATAGATGATCAAATCGTTTGAAATTCGAATTTGCCAGGTTCAGTGAATTTTTGCCAAAATTTTGATTCGTTGCAAACTGCAGGTACTTCAATTGCCCTGAAAAGTTGTGTATAACACTATGAGGTCTACTAGGATTATATCCAACTTCTTTTAATCTCTTTAACACAAGCACAGCCTTAGATATTTCAAAGTGACCTCACCACAAAAATGTATGGTAGCTAGTTAGTTACCAATACTTCTTTTAAAGGGAATGTGTTACCCCCCTCGGCGATATCAAACCTCTACTATGGGCATACAGGTGATAGAAAAGTAAATCTATACTTACCTGTATGGCCCATAGCAGAGGTCTGATTGTAGAGAAATCTGTTTTTATAAAGTCTGTTTTCCAGGGGACGCCAAGCAAACCCATCCTATCAGCTTACTGTTCCCCTAAATCGCTGCCTCTGTGCTAAATTACCATATCCCCCCCCCTCCCCTGCACGTCACAGGGCCCTGTGACAGGCCCTGTGACGTGCCCTGCTCTGCCTCCCCTTCCGCTCATGCGCAAAGCGCCACTCCCATGGAGCTCGCTTTGTTTCCCTCCAGCCAAACGGGGCCGGGGGGAAACAAAGCGCGCTCTATGGGAATTTAGAGGAATAGTAAGCAGATAGGAGGGGTTTGCTTGGAAAGCCTCTGGAAAACAGACTTTATAAAACCAGATTTCTCTGCAATCAGACCTCTGCTATGGGCCATACAGGTAAGTATAGATTTACTTTTCTATCATCTGTATGCCCATAGTAGAGGTCTGGTATCGCCCGGGGGGGTGACACATTACCTTTAATAATACAGAGCACTAACAGACTATTCATCTGTTTTTTATTAACAATGGTCCAAAAATGATCCCCCTTAGTCATTTGTGATTAGGTAGCTGACTGTTCCGTGCGAAACACTGACTCAGACTGATGAAAGTGTTAATGTTATGCCATGTTCACACGTTTAGTACTTGGTCAGAATTTCACATCAGTATTTGTAAGCCAAAACCAGGAGTGGGTAAAAAATGCAGAAGTGGTGATGTGTTTCTATTATACTTTCCCTCTGATTGATCCACTCCTGATTTTGGCTTACATATACTGATCAAATACTGAACTTGTGAATGGGGCCTTAGAGGTAACATTATCCTGCTGTGACTGAGAAGAGGGATGTGCACTATATCCCATAATACCCTTCACTTCCCGTGTCCTAATCTGGTGTGGGTTTTTTTTTTAGCACTAACCCATCCATTGCCATCGACACTTTTTCTTTTACCATGCATTTTGTGCAATACTATATTTAACTTTCTAGGTAGGTAAGTACATTTATAGAACGCAAAATGTGGCAGCAAGGTGTAGGGTATAATGAGAGAGAGAGAGAGAGAGAATATTTTAAGGCATTTTTATTACTTACTGCAAAGTCAAAAGTTTACATACACTAAGATTACTATGCCTTTAAACTATTCTGGACTGCCCATATGATGAAGTCGTGTGTTTGGAAGCTTCTGATTGGTTTTTGGCAACATTTGAGTTAATTAGAGACACACCTGTGGATGTATTTTAATGCACACCTGAGACACTGCTTCTTTGTGTGGCATCATGGGAAAGTCTAAAGAAATCAGCCAAGATATCAGGAAGAGAATTTCTCAGATATTGAGAAAAACATGCACATGTGTCTTTTTACATAGTGTATGTAAACTTCTGGTTTCAACTGTAGGTACATGATTAAAAATCCAGCACCAGCAACATAGAGCTATACTGGTACTGTGTGTATGAATGTATAATTTGATGAGTAAAATAAATGTGAGAAAAAAATGTTTGTGAAAAGCACACATTGTGAGGTAAACAGTAGCAGTTTAATGTCTGGATTTTAGGGAATTTTTCTTTGTATTAAAAAAAAAAATAACTATTCACAAAAATGATTGCACATAAAATGCAAAAATAGTACAGTCACTTGTGACAAGCAAGCACACTGACTGATGCTAATTTCAGATATTTTTTCTATTAAAACTATTGTGCTGTCCTGCTTCTTCTTTCTAGTGCATTAAGAATGAAGAAAAAATATATGTACTTGTATTTCAAATGCTGTAGGACAGATGACAGCTACACCACATCACTGATGGATTACACTGAGTCTGCTGCCAGCACCTCTTCTATCTCGCTCTCTCATCCTAGCAATTAAATCTCTGTATTATTTTCCAACTACTACATTAATCTTTACTGCTGCAGTTATAAAGCATATTACTAACTAGAGTTTTCATCCAATGTTTTATGACTTTCTCTTCCTATTTCTATTGCTGAGCTATAAGCTCTGACATGCTCTCATTCTCCTTAAATTACCCTAAAATGGCTACTGCAGTCCCTGCCTCAGTTTTTACACAGGATATACTAGTATATCCTAATTGGCTGTACATGTGATATGATAGCTGCAAGGCATTTTTGTGGAATCCTTGTGTTCTGTGACTGATTCAATATTCTACAATGTGTAAAAAGGCGTGTTTTTGGAATTGGTACAAATCAATTTGCAACTTGTTTGAATTCATCGAGACCTGTGAATTTTCTAAAATTTCTCTCTAATTTAATCTGCATCTCATTGATTCAATCATACCTAAGTAACTGTAATGAGTATTATCAAATAATTAACAATTGTTACTATATTTTTTTCACTATTTTGCACATTGCTTGAAAAAGGTTTCCTCTTGAAAGCCATAAATATAGTTTTTGGAGATATAAAAACATAAAGCGCTCCCTGTGTAACACCATGAGCAACAGGTGAAGGTGAGTTGGAGGGTTGGTCACGCACCTGATCAGGTTGGGGGTGGCACAACTACTTAAAGAGGGATGTGTAATCTAATTGTGGCTGCTTCTACAGCCACGGTACTCGCACTAAAAAGAGAGAGGACATAATAAGTAAAGGAGACCAGAGTGCGGTAGATCCTGGGAGTTGCCGGTGAAAGAGGTCATCATTAGTGATGAGCGAGCATGCTCGCTACTGCTCGGTGCTCGCCCGAGCATCTCACTGCTTGAGATGCTCAGCACTTGCCGAGTATTTCCGGGGTTTCTCGGCGGGAGCTTGGGTCCCCTCTCTGCATGTTTGCCAGTCTTTAGAGTGCCAATCAACATGCAAGGATTGCCACACAATGTAATGCCGCAGCCATGTTGGTTGTGGCATTACAGTGATTGGCTGGCCGCACAGCGTCATCAGGTCTATATCAGTCCTGGCGCTGCCATGCTCATCACAGTCTACTCCAGAATCAGGCAGTGTAGGGAGAGGTGCTGCTGAGCTAGGGAGAGATTTGCTTGTTTCTTAGTGTAGGTATACCACCATATATTATTCACATATCCATCTCAACTAACAGTCCTTCTGAGGACTAATCCAGCTGCATAGATATCAGTGCTAGGCAGGCAGGCAGTGTATGTGGCAGACTGCAGTGCATATAGCAAGAGGGTCCATTCCAGTTCTGTCTGCTGCTGGTGCGTTTACAGATATTTCTAGAAATAGCCCCAGGTATCAGGGGCCATGAATCATTTTTTTGGATCTTAATCCTGATTATTTGCTTAAAAAGCAATCCAGAGAACATCGTTTTTCTGTTCCATTTGCTTGTTGGCACTGCAGAATACAGCCAGATCCTTTCCATATTACAGCGCTAAAAATCCATCTATTTATAACTGTAGTTTGTCCATCACACGTATCACATATGAGTGTGCTGGAAATTCTGCCATTTATGGCCTCCATTGAAATATTGTTGCAGTGTGTCTGTGAAGTTATTGACACGAGGTCGCTGTTAAAAATAGTTACCTACAGGCCAGCTATTTAAAACTGTGGTTTTCCGTCACACGTATCACTTATCACTGCAGTTCAAATCCAGCCATTTGTAGTGAACGTGGAAGATATTGTCCTTCATTTAAAATGGGCAAGGTGCGTGGCAAGGGACGGGGAAGTGGACATGATGATGATGATGGTGCATGCAGAGGATGAGGCCAAGGCCGTGGGCAAGCTGAAATTGTGCCACAACAAACACCCACATCTTCTTGCTCGACCTTCCTGGCCCAATTAATAAGGGACCGCAGAACACCACTATTGAACACAGAACAGTGTGAAAAGATAGCAGATAATGCTTCCAGTCACTTTGCGACCACCACCCTGTCTTCCACACGGTCAAGTCTCAGTAGCCGTGAGTCTGGACTGCATAATCCTCACCCTGATCCTTCTTCCTCCCACCATGCCGAGTGCCCAGAGACAACTGATCCCACACATGGACACTCCAAAGAGCTGTTCACTTTTCCATTTATAGATTTGGGCCTCTCGCCTGGTCCACTTGAAGTGGTGCAAAAGGAGAATGCATGTAGCGATGCCCAAATATTTGAACAGCCACGGTCACTCGAAGGAGACAGTGGGAAAGTGTCACAAGAGGTGGACAATGATGAGACACAATTGCCAGAAAGTCAGGACGAGGACTAGGGTGCGGAAGTGGAAGACGAGGTGGTGGATGGTATAGTATCTGACCCAACCTGGCAGGGGGACATACAAAGCGAGGACAGCAGCACACAGAGGGAGGGAGGCGTAGCACCACAACAGGCAGGAAGAAGCAGTGTGGTGGCTGCAGACAGAAGGCGGGCAACCATTCCCTGTAACATCAACACAACGGAAGTTGCCAGTACAACTGTTAGGTCTTCCCGAGTCTGGTTGTTTTTTAAAGACTCTGCTGATAACCCCAAAAAGGCCATTTGCATCACCTGCTAGGCCAGCATCAGCTGAGGTAGCAAAACTACCAGCCTGACCACCACCAGTATGATCAGGCACATGGCAGCAAAGCACCCGACTAAGTGGGCTGAACCCAAGGGTCCATGAACAGTGTCTGTGGGTGGCACCACTGCTTCTTCTGCTGTTGTGCGTGCAAGCCAATCATCTGTCTATGGCGCATTCGAAGATGCCTCCTGCCCTGCACCGGTCGTTGCACACTCTCAACTAGCATCATCAGCAAGCACGTCCATGTCCTTTTCCCAGCGCAGCGTTCAGTTGTCTCTACCCCAGTCCTTGGAATGCAAGTACAAATACACAGCCAACACCCCACAGGCCACACTACTAAATTCACAAATTTCGCGACTGCTTGCGCTCGAAATGTTGCCTTTTAGGCTCATGGAGACAGAAGCTTTCCGCATCCTGATGGCAGCGGCTGTCCATTGGTACTCGGTCCCCAGTCACAACTATTTCTCCTGGTGTGCTGCCCCCGCATTACACGAGCACGTGTCCTAAAACATTAGCTGTGCCCTCAACAACGCAGTTACCAGGAAAGTCCACCTAACCACGGACATGTGAACAAGTGCTTGTTGGCATGGACGATACATCTCGCTGATGGCACACTGGATTAACATAGAGGAAGCCGGGAAACAGTCGGACCTTGGAACGGAATACGTCCTCCCAACGCCGAAAATTGCGGGCCCTGGGTCAATCAGGGTTTCCCCCACATTTTACAGCTCCTGCAACTAATCCTCCTCTTCAGCATCCATCTCTGAAATGACCACATCTGTCGCAAGCTGGAAGCACTGCAGCACTGCCTCGGTTAAGTGGTAACAGGCTGTGTTGAAGCTAATATTCTTAGGTGACAAGCCACACAACGCTGAAGAGTAGTGGACAGCTCTGAAGCAGCAGTCAGATCTGTGGCTGACACCGCTGAACCTACAGCCAGGCATGGTCATGTGTGACAATGGCTGAAACCTTGTGGCGGCTCTGAGGCGAGGTCATGCATGTACCATGCCTGACCCATGTGCTTACCTAGCTGCTGGATCTGTTTGTCAAAGTATGCCACCTGTGTGCCCACTTTGGAAAGTCACCTACAGATTCTGCCGCCCTTGCCGTGTTTCAGCAGCGTTTGCAGCTTCCCGCTCACAGACTAGTGTGTGATGTCTCCACGCGTTAGAACTCTACATTGCAGATGTTGGGAAGAATTTGTGAGCAGAAGAGGGCAGTTGTTTACTACCAGCATCAATAAGGCCTTAGGTAATCTGTTCAGACTCCACACATCCGACCTCAGGAGTGGACATGAATGTCAGACATATGTACCATCCTCCATAATGAGCATCACCATCCCGCTTATCTGTCTCTGAAATGCTCTCTGCTCACAATCAAAGAGGATGCATTGCAGGCGGAGCACGATGAGATGGAGCAAGTAACCATGCAGGGTGATTAAACACAGCCCAGCTTCATGTCATCCCAACGTGGATTGGGTAACAATGAGGAAGAAGAGGAGGAGCTAGTTTCATGCGCTGTAGACGGTACTACCTGCACAACTGCCATAACGTCTGTTCAGCGTGGATGGCCTGAGGACAGGGAGAAGGAGGAGAGCATGGTCAGTTGTCCTCTTGGTGAGGACATGGAAGTCTTGCCTGTTAGCAGTCTAGCACGCATGGCTGAGTTTATGTTATGCTGCCTTTCCCGTGACCCTCACGTTCTCAAAATTTTGGGTAACAGTCATTACTGGTTGGTGACACTTCTAAACCCATGCTACAAGGAGAAATTTCTATCTTTTATTCCTGTGGCAGACTGGTCTACTAAAATGGGGCAGTATCAGAAGGCCCTTGTTGCGGAATTCTTAAAAAAATTCCCATCTGAAAACGCTGGTGGCAGAGGTCACAGTTCGTTGGACAACCAAGGAGTACATGCGAGAGAGACACAGCTCCAATCCAGCAGAGGCAGGGGAACACTGTCAAAGTTCTGGGAAAGTTTTATCAGACCCTCCCATCACAAAGGCCCTGAGGCGCGGGTTACTCTCACAAGGAGTGCAAAGTTTGGGAAGACGGTGAGGGAGTACCTTGCCGACCCTACCAACATCCTCCATTATTTCTCTGTGCCTTATAATTATTGGGTATCCAAGGTGGACACGTGGCATGAACTGGCTCTCTACGCCTTGGAGGTCCTGGCCTGCCCTGCCTCTAGCGCTTTGTCAGAGCGGGTTTTTAGTGCCGCTGGTGGAATTATAACTGATAAGGGCTTCCGCCTGTCAACTGAAAATGCTGACAGGCTGACTCTTATAAAAATGAACAAGGGCTGGATTGAGTCAGACTTCTCAACACCACCGAATGATAGCAGTGTAACATAAACTCAAATCCAGTGTCTTTTTTTTGGTAGGTCTATTCCCATGCATCTCTTCACAGTTACACATGGGTATACGCTTCCTGATTTTGTCTATTTGCTCTTGTCCTCCTCCTTCTCCTCATCCTCCATCATCATATCATTCACCACCATATCTGCCATATGACCTACTTTACGTGTCTTGCAAGGGGCATTGAAGTTCTTCCAAATTTGTTCTTCAAAATTTTTGGCAGCTTTTGCATTCACTGCATAGGCAAACACTAAGGGAGACCCACTTGCTAATAATGTAAACATTGTTTGTAGGAGGCTCTCCGACCTCTACGTCTCTTGCAAGGGGTACTGGAGTTCCTCCAAATTTTTGGCAGCTTTTGCATTCACTGCATAGGCAAACACTAAGGGAGACCCACTTCCTAATAATGGGAACATTGTTTTTAGGAGGCTCTCTGACCTCTATGTCTCTTGCAAGGGGTGCTGGAGTTCCTCCAAATTTTTGTCAGCCGTTGCTTCATTGCATAGGCAAACACTATGGGACACCCACTTACTAATAATATTGTAGATTGTAAGCTCTTACAAGCAGGGTCGCCATTATTTTTGCTGTAATTATTGTATTATCTTTAGCTATGTGTCTTATGACTGTTGTATATGAACCTGTGAATTGTTAAGCGCTGTGGAATATGTTGGTGCTATATAAATAAAGATTATTATTATTATTATTATTATTATAATGGGAACATTGTTTTTAGGAGGCTCTCTGACCTCTCCGTCTCTTGCAAAGAGCATTGGAGTTCCTCCAAATTTTTGGCAGCTTTTGCATTCACTGCATAGGCAAACACTAAGGGAGACCCACTTCCTAATAATGGGAACATTGTTTTTAGGAGGCTCTCCGACCTCTATGTCACTTGCAAGGGGTATTGGAGTTCCTCCAAATTTTTAGCAGCCATTGCTTGACTGCATAGGCAAATACTGTGGGAGACCCACTTCCTAATAATGGGAACATTGTTTTTAGTACGCTCTCTGACCTCTATGTCTCTTGCAAGGGGCATTGGAGTTTCTCCAAATTTTTGGCAGCTTTTGCATTCACTGCATAGACAAACACTATGGGAGACCCACTTCCTAATAATGGGAACATTGCTTTTAGGAGGCTCTCCGACCTCTATGTCTCTTGCAAGGGGCATTAAAGTGCCTCCAAATTTTTGGCAGCTTTTGCATTCACTGCATAGACAAACAATATGGGAGACCCACTTCTTAATAATGGGAACATTGTTTTTAGGAGACTCTCCGACCTCTACATCTCTTCCAAGGGGTATTGGAGTTCCTCCAAATTTTTGGCAGCCATTGCTTCACTGCATAGGCAAACGCTATGGGAGACCGACTTCCTAATAATGAGAACATTCTTTTTAGGAGGCTCTCTGACCTCTAAGTCTCTTGCAAGACCTTGCAGTCACTGCATGCACAATAACAGTGTAGGAGACCCACTCCTTAATAATGAGAACAACAAAGCATAGCCGGCTGTTGGCTCTCTAACAATAGCGAGGACCTACTGCTGGCCCTTTAAGAATAGTAAAGGCCACCTGATGACCCTATAAAAATAGGCTTTGTGAATTTCAGAGTCCCTCCATCATAATGAAACAGGATGTGTATGATGATGTGTCACACACCACATGGCCAGATAAGGTTGTAAAATGTTAAAATGACATTTACCAGTGAATGCATTTGTCTTCGTTGAAAGCAATGCAAAAGTGAAAAAACGCATCAAAAACGTTACGTGTGAACATATCCAAAGGTGTGGAGGAGCATTTTTGGTTTTGTATATTTATTTTGCCTTATATACAAGTCATTACCCTGGAAAGGATGTTCCTTAACATATTTTCCAGGAAAATCCATTTTGGTTTCATTTTTGTAAGTTTTATTGTGCGTCCGTAAAAGTGGCGTAATACCTCTGACAACATTGTTGACAGCAGTGACCTGGGAGTCAGAAATGCTTCTAGGGGTCTTCCCCATGCTGTTCTCGTATCATTTGAGCACTGTTCCCATCGATTTGGGCAATTTTTATTCCCTCTGCAGACCGCCGGGGGGAGCCACCTGAAAAATGCTTGAGTTTCCGACAGACTTACATTGGGCTCGTTGCTCGTGTCGAGCACCTAAGCATTCCAAGTTGCTTGAACCGATCATTGAGCACCTGAGCATTTTGGTGTTCGCCCATCACTAGTCATCACTTAACAACTCCTTTTATTTTTTTACATATGTGTTTATGAATATATGTATGTACAGTATTGTCAGGGAATTCCAACACACACAGAGGGACGACACCGGGGAGATCACACAATATCCCACCGTGCCGTCACGCTGTCAGTATTTTGTGCAGAGTCGCGAGCACGCGATCCAGACTACTCTCTACGTAGGTATCGGTAAGCGACCAGTGAGCGTATGGCACAACACCCTGGGTTCCACAGCCTGGAATCCGTGTTTAACGCCCTCCGTACGGTCACTGTCAGTTTCACGATAGCCCAATTATTAATACTCTCTGCCACCACCGGCTGAGTTTGAAATATAATACAGGCCTGGCCGGACGCCTGCGTTTTGGTAGCATATGGCTTCGGGGAAGGGAACGATTACAGAACAAAAGAAACAGGACTATTAAATTTTATATTTAATCCAAAAGAGAGGCAGTGTTTAGGAAAAATATATACAAGGATTTTACAAGGGAGACATTAAAATACATACGCAGTTACATAAAATAGGGTAAAAAGAAGACAACTTACTCTATACGATCACGGAGATGATTCAATATAGGTGGAGGAGGGGCTCCCCGGTTGGAGTATGCTGTTATTGAACAGGACCCGTTGCTTATAATTCTTATTCCCCCCTGGCAATGAGTGCTCCTGTCTTCTCCATGGGTTCTCTTATACCTAAGGGGAGATCTAGTCACACGCCCCTTGTGGTGACATCATGTGGGCCGGTCTCCAGCCGGTACATTTTTATTAAAAACGCTGACTTCCGCGATAACTCATCGCTCGTTGATCGCAGAAGCGTGCAAAGCCCGCCATTTTTTCCCTTATGATTTTATCTTTATTTAGATATCACACATCACATAGCTGCAGTCTACCATTCGGGTGTTTTGTGCTACAGCTCCCTGATTTTGGTTACAGCCCTGGAAAACTACCTATTCATTCCTGGGCTGATTTGGTCACTACACATATGGGTCCCGTTACTGTCGGACGTATGGAACTCATAATATTTCATAGTTCATATCGGAGTCGATATGGCTATGGCTGCTGGCCGGGGATTGTTATGACTGCCTTTGAACTTAAGAAACCATTTCCTCTTTCCTCCAAACTCTGGCCTGGGAGGAGATGTCAATCTATCTCAGGTTTGTGTTAAGAGGAAATACATTTGCATAAGCTATTTCCCAGGCGTGTCCTAATTGTGGCTTTTGTGCTGAGCAGAAGGGGAAAGCTTGGTGCTGACAAGTGATGATAATTTGCAGTAAGACACTGTATGATTGTCATCTCTGGACAAACACTACAGCAGAGGGCATGGGAGAAGGGGCTAATATTCTGTTAATATGTCCATGTCATTAATATTTTCCTGACATCTCCTCCTCTTTGAGGTGGTGTAAGGGGTGATTTACAGATCGCTCCTTTAAGACTACCTCCTCGGTCTCTCCTTGACGGGACAGCCCGTCGGCATTCCCATGTTCACTACCCTTCTTGTGCTGAATGGTAAAATCATACTGCTGTAGAGCCAGGCTCCACCGCAATAGTTTACCATTGTCACCAGACATCCGGTGCAGCCAGCTGAGGGGGTTGTGGTCAGTCACTATGGTGAAGTTGCGCCCGTATAGATAGGGCTGCAGCTTCCGCAGGGCCCACACTATAGCGAGGCACTCCTTCTCCACAGTAGCATATGCCACTTCCCGGGGTTAAGAGCTTGCGGCTGAGGAACATCACCGGATGCTCTTCCCCCTGGCCATTTACCTGGCTGAGCACAGCACCCAGGCCAAACGCACTGGCATCCATTTGGACTACAAACCGCCGGGTGAAGTCCGGGGCCTGCAGAACTGGGGAACTGGCCAGGGCAGCTTTCAGTGCCATGAAGGACAGCTCAGTCAGCTGTCCAGTCGACTGTCTGCGGCAGCTTCTTTTTCGTGAGGTCCGTCAGAGGCTTAGCAAGGGCACTATAGTTGGGAACAAGCTTCCTATAGTACCCTGCCGTACCCAAGAAAGACATCACCTGCTTCTTGGTTTTGGGGGAGGGCCAGGAGGTGATGGCATCAACCTTCCCGGGCTCGGGTTTCAGAGTTCCGCCACCCACTCTGTGTTTGAGGTACTGCACCTCCGTCATGCCTACCTGACACTTTACAGGCTTGATAGTCAACCCAGCGCCCTGGACCTGCCTGAGCACCTGCTCCAGGGTGCGTCAGGTGTTCCTCCCAGGTGGGACTGAAGACGACAATGTCATCCAGGTACGCAACCGCGAACCCCTCCAGTCCCTCGAGCAGCTGGTTGACTAATCGCTGGAAAGTGGCAGGTGCATTCCTCATGCCGAAGGGCATGACGAGGGATTCATGCAGCCCGAACGGTGTAATGAAGGCGGACCTCTCCTGGGCCTCCTGAGACAGAGGAATCTGCCAGTATCCTTGGCTCAGGTCCATAATTGTCAAGTACCTTGCCCCGGCTAAGTGATCCAGCAGCTCATCGATGCGTGGCATCGGGTACGCATAAGGAGTTCTGATGGCATTTGGCCTCCTATAGTCCACGCAGAACCGGGTGATCCGGTCCTTCTTCAGGACTACAGGTGAGGCCCACGTACTTTTTGACCGTTGGATCACTCCTAGGTCCAACATCTCATCTATCTCTGCCTTCATGTCTTTTTGCACCTCTAGAGAGACACGGTAAGCGGATTGACGAACTGGGGGGTGACCCCCTGTGTCCACCTGGTGGACAGCTAGCTGAGTCCTCCCGGGGATACCCGTGAAGAGGGTCAATTAAGGCCGGAGCACCACTCGCAACTGGGATTTCTGGTCCGTGGATAGCTGCGGGTTGAATTCTGCGTCCTCAATAGACCCTCCGTCCCGCGCGGCGGCCAGTAAGTCCACCAGTACTTCTGTCTCGCCTTCTTCAGGGACGCTACATACAGGAAGGGCACAGGCCTCCCTGTCATGATGAGCTTTCATCATGTTGACGTGGAAGACCTTCTGCCTCTTCCTGGCATGGTCAATGGTGACCACGTAGTTCACATTGTAAAGGACATATTAATATTCATGCTATCCAAGTGTAAAGGACATATTGATACTCATGCTAGAGCAACTCCATTTTGTCTGCTTGCTTTAAAATCATGTTATTATCACTCCTTGCATAACATACATTCTTTCTTTCTCTTCCCATGGAACTTCTCTCACACTAACTTTTTCTCAAGAGAACATTTTGTCAGACACTCTGTTATCTAACTTGTTTAGGCCAGGTTTGACCTTGTAAAATTTCCACAGTGCTTCGAACTATCAATGATAATATGAACATATATGTGTTTCCGTAATAATTGTACTAACATTGGCTCAAGCCTGTAATACCGTAGTATGGCTGCAGAGTTGATTGGCTATTAAAATACTCAAAACAATATAAAATGGTAAGCAAAATAAACGGGATCAGAAATTCTTTGAATCCTCCCAATACAGAGCACGTATTGCCTCCGTTTGGTTTTCTGTGGATTGCGCAATCAACATAATAATTTGACACTCACTTGGTCAACCGTGAAGGGTTATTGCCCTCCCTTAACAACATCATTCAGGCACTGGCATATGGGGTATGGATCTTCCCAGGCCGCCTGGAGCAGGTTCTGGGTCATGTGGACTAAGACCCACACCTTCTGACCCACTTCGTACACCTGCTCCCAGGCGTTTTGGTCATACCACAGCTTCAGGCTGGCCTGGGCATGCACCATATTCTCATGCACCAGCTGTGTCATTGCCTACATTTTGTCACGGAGCCGCATGACATACTTGATGACAGACACTTCGGGGGTGTTCAGCTCCCCTTCCCAGGATTCTCTTACCAGACCAAGGGGTCCCCGGTCTTGTCTGCCATGCAGGAGCTTGAAGGGGGAGAACCCCGTTGAGGCCTGTGGTACTTCTCTATAAGCAAAGAGCAAGTGTTGGAGGTACCGCTCCCAATTGCGCCCATGGGACTCGACCAGCATCTTAAGCACCTGCTTAAGGGTACCATTGAATCGTTCACACAAACCATTGGTCTGTGGGTGATACGAACTTGATACCAGGTGCTGCACCTGCATTTTCTTACAGAGAGCTTCCATTAGGCGAGACATGAACTGAGTCCCCTGGTCTGTAGCATCTCCCTGGGAAATCCTACCAGTGAAAAAATGGCCAGCAGGGCATCCGCCACCTTATCGGCTCGAATGGAGGACATAGCTACTGCCTCCGGGTACCGTGTAGCATAGTCTAACACAGTAAGGATGAACTGCTTTCCAGAGCTGCTGGGGACGGCCAGCGGGCCAATGATGTCCACAGAAATCCTTTGGAAAGGCTCCTCTATCATGGGCAAAGGGATCAGGGGAGCCTTGGGGGCACACCCCGACTTCCCCACTCTGTGGCACGTGATACAGGAGCGGCAGTAGTTGGCAATGTCTGTCCCCATTTGGGGCCAATAGAAGTGGTGCGACAGCCGGGCCTTTGTTTTGCGGCCCCCCAAGTGTCCAGCTGGAGGAATCTCATGGGCAACCCGTAACAACTCCTCCCTAAACTGATAGGGCACAACCAGCTGTCTCTCTCTCATCCACTCCTGTTGGGGTTTACAGGGGACCGTTTCTCGGTACAACCTCCCCTTATTCCAGAATACCCTCTCCTTATCGGATTCGGAGATGGGCTTCTCCCCGAGGTCCCTTAACGCCTCTAGGCTGAAATCAGACAGCAGAGCCACCTGGAACTCCCGGCTGGAAGTAGCCAGAAGCGACGTTAGGGCCCCCACCTCTTCGGAACTATCTGGGACCGGCTCTGGGTCCACAGCTAAGTTCTGTTGTCCCACCATGGGATGAGGGCCCAGAAGGCAGCGCATCGCGCGCGTTCTGGGTACTCATACTCCTGGTGACAGTGGCTATGTAGGCCGTCTTCCCAGAGGATAACAAACCCTTACCATCAGCCCGACAGGCTGGAGGCACCACCTTCCCACCATCCCCCAATACCTCAGGAGCCATGCCAGTCATGGGGCAGCTGATACCGGCCAAGTCACAGTCCGTCGTGACACTGGGCGGCGTCATGGGACCACCGGCTTCAAGGTTCCCGGGCCTGCTCCCATCGCCCTCAGCACTCTGCTGGCTCCATCTTGGGGGTCCTCAGCAACATCACCCCACCGGGCGACGTGGCTGAGCACTCAGTTACCACAATACATATCATCATTATACATCATATTAGTGTTCATATCTCTGGCATTCTCATCACAGACGTCATCGACAGTGGCATTATATGACATATCAGATCTGGGAGGGTTGCCAGGAACATATTGGGCAATCAACCGTCCCATATCAGTCCCCAATAAAACATTGGTCGGGAGGTTCTCTGACACCCCCACTTCCCGCAACCCCCTCCCCACACCCCAGTCTAGGAAAACCCGCTCCATGGGCAAAGGACGATGAACACTCCCAATCCCGGTGACAGTCAGGGTTTTCCCAGGGATAAGATCTTCAGCGGACACCAACTCCGGGCGGATGAGGGTCCGTTCGGCTCTGGTATCCTTGAGCCCCATAGTGACTTTATCACCCACGGTGACTGATTGCAAATTGACACAGACCCCCCCAACCACCCAACCCACAAAAAGAGCTGCTGCAGCAGGCCCCGGGGCCTTAGGTGGGGGGCTATTCTTCTGCCTCTGCGGGCAGGTGAGGCTGATGTGACCAGTCTTGTCACTGGTGTAGCACTTACTTGAGTCAGATGCGGGCCGGGTGCTAAAAGATGGGGCAGGACCCGCTGGGGGCCGGCTGGCTGGAACACTGGGGGTGGTCGTCGGCTTACCCCCTTTCCAGCTGGCGGTGGCTGACTTCCGCACCTCTGGTGTGCGGTTGGCCTCATAGGTATCCGCGATCTGGGCTGCTTTGGCGGCTTCCCTCAGCTCCCGGTCAAGCACAAACTGTCTCACTTCCACTGGGCAAAGATGAAGAAACTGGTCCTTCACAATCAGATCCTTCAGGTCCTCAAAGGTGGTGACTGACAGTCCTCGGATCCACTGCTCAAAGTTCGTTCTGAGCCCGTCTACCACATCACTGTAGATGTCATGTGGTCCACGTTGGAGGGCTCTGAACTTTTTCCGGTAAACCTCCGGAGTCAGCTGGTACCTTTTTATCAGGGCCTGCTTGACGGCCTCATAGTCTCCATCTTGTTCGCGAGGGAGGGAAGCAAACAGCTCCAAGGCTTTTCCTGGGAGCCCTGGAGTTAAGTACCTGGCCCACTGGTCCGTGGGCAGCTGATACTGCCTGCAGGCATTTTCAAAGCCTCGCAGAAATGTGTCCAAGTCCCCATCCTAGGGAAGTGTTCAGGACGGGGTTTAAACCAGTTGGCACTGTTGGACTCACGAGTCTGCGTGGAGGATGACTCCTTCTGAATCAGGGCTAGCTCCAGCTGGTGTTGTCAATCAGCTTGGGCCTGGCGCTCCTCTCGGTCAGCTCGTCGCTCAGCTCTCTCAGTCTCTCGCTCCTGGAATTTCAGGATCAGCTGCAGTCGTCCGTCACGATTGTCTGCGGCGAGCTGCTCCAAGGCCATCCACAGGTGGGGGTCCACACTACCCTGGTTGCGGGTATGGCTGGCAATCACAGGTGGGACCCCTGCAGCAGCACCATCCGGGCCTTGGCTGGCGGCCCCATCATCAGGGCTCTGCTGTCGGACAGGCTCTGCATCACCTTGCAACAGTTCAGCAATCATTTGGACCTTGTTTGTGCCCATAGGGTCAATCTGCCTCAGCTCACAGAGGGCAGTGATAGTGGTCTTCACCTGCTAGTGATACCAGTTCTCTCCACGTGTAGTCATTATTGCCAAATAAAATATAGGATATAAAAGCAAGAGAAGGGGATGCAACTGCTACACGTATAGTAATGTCTCAGATAAAAAAATATTAAAACACTGAGTCTGATTTCTTAAAACTCTGCACAGAATTCTCGCAAATACCATGCATGTTTTCAGTGACAGGAATGATTGCTCAATCCAGCCACTGATGTTCTGTAATATCCCACTGCTGCCACAAATTTGTCAGGAATTTCCAACACACACAGAGGGACGACACCGGGGAGATCACGCAATATCTCACCGTGCCGTCACGCTGTCAGTATTTTGTGCAGAGTCGCGAGGACGCAATCCTGACTACTCTCTACGTAGGTATCGGTAAGCGACCAGTGAGCGTATGGCGCAACACCCTGGGTTCCACAGCCTGGAATCCATGTTTAACGCCCTCCGTACGGTCACTGTCCGCTTCACGATAGCCCAATTATTAATACTCTCTGCCACCACCGGCTGAGTTTGAAATATAATACAGGCCTGGCTGGACGCCTGCGTTTTGGTAGCGTATGGCTTCGGGGAAGGGAACGATTACAGAGCCAAAGAAACAGGACTATTAAATGTTATATTTAATCCAAAAGAGAGACAGTGCTTAGGAAAAATATATACAAGGATTTTACAAGGGAGACATTAAAATACATACGCAGTTACATAAAATAAACAGGGTAAAAAGAAGACAACTTACTCTATACGATCACGGAGATGATTCAATATAGATGGAGGAGGGGCTCCCCAGTTGGCGTATGCTGTTATTGAACAGGACCCGTTGCTTATAATTCTTATTCCCCCCTGGCAATGAGTGCTCCTGTCTTCTCCATGGGTTCTCTTATACCTAAGGGGAGATCTGGCCACACGCCCCTTGTGGTGACATCATGTGGGCCGGCCTCAAGCCTGTACATTTTTATTAAAAACGCTGACTTCTGCGATAACTCATTGCTTGCTGATTGTAGAAGCGTGCAAACCCCGCCATTTCTTCCCTTATGATTTTATCTTTATTTAGATATCACACATCACATAGCTGCAGTCTGCCATTCGGGTGTTTTTGCACTACAGCTCCCTGATTTTGGTTACAGCCCTGGAAAACTACCTATACATTCCTGGGCTGATTTGGTCACTACACATATGGGTCCCGTCACTGTCGGACGTATTTCATAGTTCATATCGGAGTCGATCTGGCTATGGCTGCTGGCCGGAGAGTGTTGAGTGCCTTTGAATTTAAGGAACCATTTCCTCTTTCCTCCAAACTCTGGCCTGGGAGAAGGTTTCAAGCTATCTCAGGTCTGTGTTAAGAGGAAATACATTTGCATAAGCTATTTCCCAGGTGTGTGCTAATTGGGGCTTTTGTGCTGAGCAGAAGGGGAAAGCTTGGTGTTGACAAGTGGTGATAATTTGCAGTAAGACACTGTATGATTGTTATTTCTGGACAAACACCACAGCAGACGGCATGGGAGAAGGGGCTAATATTCTGTTAATATGTCCGTGACATTAATATTTTCCTCACAAGTATGTATATCTATCTATATACAGTCTTGGCAAAAAGTGTTGGCACCTTTTGAAATTGTTCCAGAAAATGAAGTATTTCTCACAGGAAATGAATTGCAATAATTACACATGTTTTGTTATAAACATGTTTATTTCCTTTGTGTGAATTAGAACAACAAAAAAACTGAGAAAAAGGCGAAATGGACATAATTTCACACAAAACCCCAAAAATGAGAAAAACAAAATTGTTAGCACCTTTCCAAAATTGTGGGTAAACAACTTTGTTTCAAGCATGTGAAGCTCGTTCAAACTCATTTGTGGCAAGTAACAGGTGTGGACAATATGAAAATCACAGGTGAAACCAGATAAAAAGGGGAGAAGTTGACTCAATCTTTGCATTGTGTGTCTGTGTGTGCCACACTAAGCATGGAGAACAGAAAGAGGAAAAGAGAACTGTCGTAGAACAATATCAACAATCTCAAGATTATAAGTCCATTTTCAGAGATCTTGATGTTCATTTGTCCACAGAGCGCAACATAATCAAGAAGTTTTCAACCCATGTAGCTAATCTTCATGAATGTGGACGGCAGCAAAAAATTGATGAAAGGTTGCAATGAAGGATAATCCGGATGGTGGATAAACAGCCCCAATCAAGTTCCAAAGAAATTTAAGCTGTCCTGCAGGCTCAGGATGCGTCATTATCAGCTCAAACTATCCATCAACATTTGAATGAAATGAAACGCTATGGCAGGAGACCCAAGAGAACTCCAACACTGACACAAAGACATAAAAAGCTAGCTGCAGTTTACCAAAATGTACGTGAGTAAGACAAAATCTTTCTGGTGAAGGATGTTGTGGACAGTTGAGTCCAAGATAGAGCTTTTTGGTAAAGTACATCATTCTGTTTACCATAAACGGAATGAGGCTTATAAAGAAAAAATCAGTACATACAGTCAAATATGGTGGAGTTTTAAAGATGTTTTTGTTTTTTTTCTGCTTCTTGCATTAGGTGCCTTGACTGTGTGCAAGGCATCATGAAATCTGAAGACTACCAACGGATATTGGATTGCAATGTAGAGCCGAGTGTCAGAAAGCTGGATTTGGATCTTAGGTCATGGGTCTTCCAGCAGGACAGTGACACCAAACTTACTTCAAGAATCACCCAGAAATGTATGGAAACAAAACACTCCAGAGTTCTGAAGCGGCCAGCAATGAGTCTGGATTTAAATCCCATTGAACACCTGTGGAGAGATCTTAAAATTGCTGTTGGGAAAAGGCACCCTTCAAATATGAGTTAACTGGAGCAGTTTGCAAATGAAGAGTGGTCAAAAATTCCAGTTGAAAGTTGTAAGAAACTTGTTGATGGTTATAGGAAGTGATTGATTGCAGTTATTTATTTCAAATAACAAAATAAATAATAATATCAATAACAAAAATAAAATTTATGCCAAAATTAAGTTCAGGGTGCCATCAGTTTTGTCCAGCTCATTTTTGGGGGTTTATGTGAAATGATCTGCAATTTGTTTTTTTTCCTCAGATTTTTTGGTTGCCCAATACACTCAAAGAAATAAACATGTGCATAACAAAACATGTGAAATTGCAATAACTTTCTGTGAGAAATACTTAATTTTCATGAACAATTTCAAGGTTGCCCACACTTTTGGCCATTAATATATATATATATATATACACTGCTCAAAAAATAAAGGGAACACTTAAACAACAGAACATAACTCCAAGTAAATCAAACTTCTGTGAAATCAAACTGTCCACTTAGGAAGTAACACTGATTGACAATCAATTTCACATGCTGTTGTGCAAATGGAATAGACAATAGATGGAAATTATTGGCAATTATCAAGACACACTCAATAAAGGAGTGGTTCTGCAGGTGGGGACCACAGACCACATCTCAGTACCAATGCTTTCTGGCTGATGTTTTGGTCACTTTTGAAAGCTGGTTGTGCTTTCACACTCGTGGTAGCATGATACGGACTCTATAACCCACAGAAGTTGCTCAGGTAGTGCAGCTCATCCAGGATGGCACATCAATGCGAGCTGTGGAAAGAAGGTTTGCTGTGTCTGTCAGCGTAGTGTCCAGAGACTGGAGGCGGTACCAGGAGACAGGCCAGTACACCAGGAGACGTGGAATGGGCAGTAGGAGGGCAACAGCCCAGCAACAGGACCGCTACATCTGCCTTTGTGCAAGCAGGAACAGGACGAGCACTGCCAGAGCCCTGCAAAATGACTTCCAGCAGACCCCAAATGTGCATGTGTCTGCACAAATGGTTAGAAACAGACTCCATGAGGGTGGTAAGAGAGCCCGACGTCCACAGATGGGGGTTGTGCTCACAGCCCAACACCGTGCAGGACGTTTGGCATTTGCCACAGAACACCAGGATTGGCAAAGTCGCCATTGGCACCCTGTGCTCTTCACAGATGAAAGCAGGTTCACACTGAGCACATGCGACAGACGTGACAGAGTCTGGAGACGCCGTGGAGAGCGATCTGCTGCCTGCAACATCCTTCAGCATGACCGATTTGGAAGTGGGTCAGTAATGATGCGGGGTGGCATTTCTTTGGAGGGCCGCACAGCCCTCCATGTGCTCGCCAGAGGTAGCCTGACTGCCATTAGGTACCGAGATTAGATCCTCAGACCCCTTGTGAGACCATATGCTGGTGAGGTTGGCCCTGGGTTCCTCCTAATGCAGGACAATGCCAGACCTCATGTGGCTGGAGTGTATCAGCAGTTCCTGTAAGATGAAGGCATTGAAGCTATGGACTGGCTCGTCCGTTCCCCAGACCTGAATCCGGTTGAGAACATCTGGGACATCATGTCTTGCTCCATCCACCAACGTCACGTTGCACCACAAACTGTCAAGGAGTTGGCGGATGCTTTAGTCCAGGTCTGGGAGGAGATCCCACAGGAGACCATCAGCAACCTCATCTGGAGCATGCCCAGAAGTTGTAGAGAGGTCATCCAGGCACGTGGAGGCCACACACAATGCTGAGCCTCATTTTGACTTGTTTTAAGGACATTACATCAAAGTTGGATCAGCCTGTAGTGTGTTTTTCCACTTTAATTTTGGGGGTGACTCCAAATCCAGGCCTACATTGGTTAATAAATTTGATTTCCATTGATAATTTTTGTGTGATTTTTGTAGCATCAGCTTCTCTGCCTCCTGCCGGGCAGAGATGTCGTTCCCCTCACCGCCGCGGTCCAGGTTCGGAGTCTTCCCGCTCCCCTACTGCTGTGGCGCGCACCGCGCGAAGCTTCCCGGGCACTATGCTTAAAGAGCGTGCACGCTCCCTCCCTCTTAGAGGGGCCGTACGCGCCGTCCTATAGAGCTGGAGGACTTCCCCTATGTAAGGCACCTCCTCCAAAATGGAGGTGCCTGTGCAAGGTTGTTGTTCTAAACACTTGCTCCAGCCCTCAGGTCCCACTGCCTGTCAGTCCTGCCTGCTAGTCTGTCTGTCAGTCCAGCCCGCCAGCCTGTCTAACAGTTCTGTTCTCTTTAACATCCCTGGTGGCATTCTGGCATGGCTTACCACCTCCCACCATGCAAGACCGCCATCTTACCTATCAGTCCAGGCTGCACACTTTGCTCCAGTACCTGCTGTGTGCATGTCTCTTGTCTGATTGCTTAGGGCCGCAGCGCGGTTACTGCCTGATTCTTATAGTTACTGTGTGCGCACTCCTAATTTGTCCCCCAGCCTATTGCTGTGAGTCACTGGATACTTAAACCCCCTCCACCCAGTAGGAGGGGTCTGAGCAACACTTTCTTTCAGTGTGTTCTGTGCAACTAAGTTGCCAGGTCCTGTCCTGTATCTTGTCTGTTTCTGCCACCCTGGGGGCTGTATACCCAGGCTTGTTACCTGTATCTGTGACTTCTAGTCTGTTCCGCCACCCTGGGGGCTGTATACCCAGGCCCGTTACCTGTATCTGTGACTTCTAGTCTGTTTCCGCCACCCTGGGGGCTGAGTTCCCAGGCTCGTTCCTGTATCTTGTTCCTGGTTCAGTTCCTGACTGAATAGTGTCCTAGCCCATTACTTGTTTGTCTCTATGTCCGTATCTTCCCTTTTCCTGCAGTGTCTTATGTTGTACCTAACTCCAACTCATTGTCTCTGTACTTCTGTTTGTGAGTTTAGTGCCCACTCGCTACTTCATTGTAAGTACCTTGTGTGTAGTTGCTCTGCTCTGCTTGTTTATCGCATCTCCGGGTTTTACTCTGCTCTGCTTGTTTACCGCACCTGCTTGTCTACTGCACCTGCAGGTTTTTGCTCTGCTCTGCTTGTCTACTGCATCTGCGGGTTTTGCTCTGCTCTGCTTGTCTACCGCACCTGCGGGTTTTGCTCTGCTCTGCTTGTCTACCGCACCTGCAGGTTTTTATCTGCTCTGCTTGTCTACTGCACCTGCGGGTTTTGCTCTGCTCTGCTTGTCTATCGCACCTGCGGATTTTGCTCTGCTCTGCTTGTCTACCGCACCTGCAGGTTTTTATCTGCTCTGCTTGTCTACCGCACCTGCGGGTTTTTCTCTGCTCTGCTTGTCTATCGCACCTGCGGATTTTGCTCTGCTCTGCTTGTCTACCATACCTGCGGGTTTTGCTCTGCTCTGCTTGTCTACCACACCTGCGGGTTTTGCTCTGCTCTGCTTATCTACTGCACCTGCGTGTTTTGCTCTGCTCAGCTTGTCTGCCTCACCTGCGGGTTTTGCTCTGCTCTGCTTGTCTACTGCACCTGTGGGTTTTGCTCTGCTCTGCTTGTCTACCGCACCTGCGGGTTTTGCTCTGCTCTGCTTGTCTACCCCCTCTGACCTGGAGTAGCACCTGGTCCCTCTGCTCAGTTCCTCCCTGGTTCATGGAGTCGACTGAGCCGCCGTGTGACCTTGGTCGGACCGAGTTGATACTTAGTCACGCCCCTCCAGGCACTCCTCGGTTCATGGTCCAGTGGGATCACTAACCACGCTCACGCCAGTCAGTCCGGGCGTGTGCGTAACATTCTCCAGTCTGTCTACAGCTGTGCCCGCCAGCCTGCTTACCTGGAGCACCTGCCTGTAACCTTCCATGCCCGCTAGTCTGCCTACCTGAAGCACCTGCCTGTTACCTGTCATGCCCGCCAGCCAGACTACCCAGAGCACCTGCCAGTTACCTGTCGTGCCCGACTGCTCGCCTACCCAGAGCACCCATCTGGCTATCTGCCGAACCAGCCTGCTTTTCTCCCCGGTCCACCCGTCAGCCTTCCTGCAGTTCTTATCCGCTGTACTGGTCAGTTCCTGCCATCTGACCAGTTGGAATCACCTGCTCTCACACAAGGTCAGTCCCAGAGTGGCACATGGTCCACCTGCCTGGTTCCTCCCTGGTTCACGGAGTCGACTAAGCCACCGTGTGACCTTGGTCGGGCCGAGTAGGCACTTAGTCACGCCCCTCTGGTACCTCCTTGCACCGAAGCACACAGGTTCCACCACCCAGACTCATAACAGTTTTCACAGGCCAAAGAACCCAGTGGCCCCCAGGCTCCTTCGCTCTCTGATCTGTATCAGGAGGTCTCACGTCAGAGATCTCAACAGGGAACTATCCTGTCCTATCTGCGGACTGTCAACTCCCACCTGGACACGCTGTCTACCCCATCTGTGTCTGTCTCTAGCCGAGCGGCACTCGCTCCTATGGCACCTCATCCCACTGGCGCTATGACACCCGGCTCTGGACCCTGGCTCTCTGCGCCTCCACGTTTTGGTGGTGACCCCGTCTTATGTTGGGGCTTTTTGAATCAGTGCCCGCTGCACTTTGAACTCCTGGCACATCAGTTCCCCTCTGAATGGACCAAGGTGGCGTTCATCATGTCTCACCTCACCGGGGAGGCATTGGCATGGCTAAACCTTCTGTGGGAAAGAGGGGATCCCCTGGGGTCTGATCTTCTGGCTTTCCTCGCTGCCTTCCGAAAGGTCTTCGATAAGCCCGGACGAAAATCTTCTACTGCCTCCTCACTTCTCTGTCTCCACCAAGGGAGTCTCTCCGTGGGCCAGTATGCCATACGTTTCCTAATCCTCACATCTGAGCTTGCCAGGAACAACGAGGCCCTGGTGTCCACCTTCTGGGAGGGTCTTTCCGGACGGATCAAGGATGACATCCCTTCCACCCTGGATGACCTGGTGTCATTAGCTACCCGGATTGACATCCGTTTTCTGGAACGTGCTAAGAAGAATACCCGGGAGAGAAGATTTCTGCGTCCTGTATTCCAAAAGCCAGCCTCGCAACCAGCAATTCCCCGGGCATGTTCTCCTGAGCCCATGCAAATTGACCAAACCATGATGGTTAAGGCTCGCCAGGAGAAGCGCCGAGCCGAGGGGAGTTGCTTCTTGCTTCTACTGAGGCAGTAAAGAGCATCTGATCCGTTCCTGTCCGGTGAGGCCGGGAAACTCCAGTGTCTAGGACCGCTCGGAGAGGTTGTCCTAGGCAAGAGTAAATCCTCTCTATCCTTGACTCTGTCTGTTTCTATCTCCAGTGGTGAGACCTGCTTCTTCGAGATTGCCCATCTGGATTCTGGAGCCGCTGGGACTCTCATTCAACAGACTGTTGTGGAGCGGTATCAGATTCCTACTGTACATCTGGCTGAACCATTGGCGGTTTCCTCTGTGGATGAGAGGCTTCTTCCGGAGACCATCTTGCTCGTCACAGAGCCTGTAACCCTTGAAGTGGGAATGCTGCACTTGGAGAAGATCTCCTTTCATGTGCTGTCCGGTCCCTCTCACCCCCTCTTGCTTGGTCTACCCTGACTACAAAGACATGAGCCCGTCCTGAATTGGAGATCTGGTGAAATGCTCCATTAGGGTCAGGAATGCCATGAGTCATGTCTGGTTCCTGTTCGTCCAGCTCGACCCCCGTCTACTCTCCTAATATACCTGGTCTGCCAGCACCCTACTGCTCCTATGCGGACGTCTTCGACAAAAAAGAAGCGGATACACTACCACCTCATAGGCCGTATGATTGCCCCATCGCGTTGGTACCTAGTGCTTCTCCTCCCCACGGGCGTATCTACCCCTTGTCACTGGCTGAGACCCGGGCCATGTCTGAGTACATTGAGGAGAATCTTGCTAGGGGATATATCCAGAAATCCACCTCTCCGGCTGGGGCAGGATTCTTCTTCATCAAGAAGAAAGACGGCTCTCTACGTTCCTGTATTGATTACAGGGGTCTTAACCAGATTACCATCAAAAATAAGTACCCCTTGCCTCTCATCTCGGAGCTGTTCGACAGTCTTAAAGGCGCGAAGATCTTCACCAAGCTCGATCTTTGTGGGGCGTACAATTTGGTCCGGATCCGCCAGGGATACGAGTTGAAGACGGCATTCAACACCCGGGACGGTCACTACAAATATCGCGTAATGCCCTTTGGCCTCTGTAATGCTCCAGCCATCTACCAGGAGCTGGTTAACGACATCTTCCGTGATCTCCGGTATTCTTTCGTGGTGGTGTACCTGGACGATATCTTGGTCTTCTCTCCGGATCTGCCCTCTCACCAGAGGGATGTTCATCAGGTTCTGTTAAGGCTCCAGCAAAATCGCCTATATGCTAAATTCGAGTAATGCCTCTTTGAGCAGACCTCTATACCGTTCCTGGGCTGTATTATCTCTAAGACTGGTCTGCGGATGGATCCCGAGAAGGTCTCTGCCGTCTTAAAGTGGCCCCGACTGGAGGGGTTGAAAGCGATTCAGCAATTCCGGGGCTTCGCAAATTATTACCGCCTCTTCATTCCTCATTTCTCCTCCCAGACTGCTCCCATCTCCGCACTCACCCGTAAAGGAGCAAATCCCAGGAATGGACTTCTGAAGCGGAGGAGGCCTTCGTCTCCCTAAAACAAGCCTTTTCCTCTGCTCCTGTGCTACACTGTCTGGATTGCAACAAGCAGTTCTTCCTGGAAGTTGATGCATCCTCCTCTGGAGCCGGAGCGGTGCTCACCCAGAAATCCTCATCCGGGAGAAGGGTAACCTGTGGCTTCTTCTCCAAGCTCTTCTACTCGTCCGAGCGCAACTACTCCATAGGAGATCGTGAGCTGTTGGCCATCAAATTAGCACTGGAGGAGTGGTGCTACTTGCTGGAGGGGGCTCTGCACCTTGTGGTCATCTACATTGACCACAAAAACCTTGCTTATTTGCAGAACGCCCAAAGATTAAATCCGTGACAGGCCAGGTGGTCTCTATTCTTCGCTCGATTCTGCTTCACTCTGCATTACCACCCGGCTGACAAGAACATTAAAGCTGACGGTCTATCCCGCTCATTCCTGTCTCCCGAGCAAGATGAGGAGCCTCTACATATCATTGACCCCTCCAAAGAAATGACTGTGGCTCCGTTTGATCTGTCTCATCTTCCACCCAGTAAGACCTTTGTAGTGGTACGGGAACATAAGAAGTTTCTACTCTGGGGTCATTCTTCCAAACTAGCCGGTCATGTTGGCCAGAGGAAGACCTTTCTGCTCATCGCCCGACATTACTGGTGGCCTTCCCAGAGCAAGGATGTTGGGGACTTCATCGCGGCTTGTTCCTCCTGTGCCCGTAACAAGGTTCCAAGACACCTTCCATCCAGCCATCTCCTTCCTCTCCCCGTGCCTTCCATTCCGTGGCAACACAGGACTTCATTACGGATCTTCCTGTTTCTGCCAGTTGTACTGTCATTTGCGTGGTCGCTGACCGCTTTTCTTAAATGGCCCACTTCATCCTTTTGCCTGGTCTTCCATCTGCATCTGTGCTGGCTAATGACTTCATCCATCACATCTTTCATCTTCACGGCCTACCCCTCCACATTGTGTCTGATCACGGGGTTCAGTTCACTTCGCGCTGGACAGCTACATGTAAGCTGCTGGATGTCTCTTTGGATTTCTCCTCTGCTTATCATTCTCAATCCAATGGTCAAGTGGAACGTATCAACCAGGTCCTTACCAGCTTTCTTCAGCACTTTGTCAATGCTCACCATAATGATTGGGTTGAGCTCGTGCCCTGGGCCGAGTTCTCCTATAACAACCATGAGAGCGAGTCTTCTTCTAAATCCCAGTTCTTTGTGGTCTACGGTCAACACCCCCGGATTCCGTTTCCGTCTCCTCTTCAGTGGACAATCCTGCAGCGGAGTCTCTGGTCAGCGAATTTTCGGCTATTTGGGAAGACACTAGATCTGCGCTTCTTCAATCCTCTGAGCGGATGAAGAAGCATGCTGATAAGAGACGTCTGGATCCACCTCAATTCCATCCGGGAGAAAAGGTCTGGCTTTCCTCCAAATATGTTCGTCTCAAGATACCTTCCTATAAGTTGGGTCCGCGGTTCATCGGTCCATTCGAGGTTCTGAACCAAATCAATCTCGTGGCTTACAAGCTGAAACTCCGGGTCACCTTACGGATTCCCAAATCCTTTCATGTATCCCTCCTCAACCCTGTTGTCGTTAAGTCTTTCTCTGACGATCCAGGTACCGCTCAAGCTACAGTCTCTGCTGAAGACGTCTTTGAGGTAGAAAACATTTTGGCCACCAAGAGGGTAAGAGGAAAGACATTCTTTCTTTTGGATTGGAAGGGGTTTGGCCCTGAGGAGAGGTTTTGGGAACCCAGGGAGAACATTCATGCCCCTCATCTTCTTAAAAAATGTCTTGCAGGCCTAAAGAAGAGGGGGCACAAAGGGGGGGGTACTGTAGCATCGGCGACTCTGCCTCCTGCCGGGCAGAGACGCAGTTCCCCTCACCGCCGCGGTCCAGGTCCGGCGTCTTCCCGCTCCCCTGCTGCTGTAGCACGTACTGTGCGCAGCTTCCCGGGCACTGTGCTTAGGGTGTACGCGTGCTCCCTCCTTCTTAAAGGGGCCACGCGCGCTGTCCTATAGAGTCCCCGGCCAATGGCCAGAGGACTTCTCCTATATAAGGCACCTCCTCCAAAATGGAGGTGCCTGTGCAAGGTTGTTGTTCCCTGTGCTAAACACTTGCTCCAGCCCTGAGGTCCCGCTGCCTGTCAGTCCTGCCTGCCAGTCTGTCTGTCAGTCCAGCCCGCCAGCCTGTCTTACAGTTCTGTTCTCCAGTCTGTCTACAGTTGTGCCCTCCAGCCTGCTTACCTGGAGCACCTGCCTGTAACCTGCTGTGCCCACCAGTCTGCCTACCTGGAGCACCTGCCAGTTACCTGCCGTGCCCACTTGCTTGCCTACCCGGAGCACCCATCTGGCAATCTGCCGAACCAGCCTGCTTATCTACCCAGTCCACCCGTCAGCCTTCCTACCGTGCTCATCCGCTGTACCGGTCGGTTCCTGCCATCTGACCCGTGGGAGTCACCTGCTCTCACACAAGGTCGGTACCAGAGTGGCACCTGGTCCACCTGCCTGGTTCCTCCCTGGTTTACGGAGTTGACTAAGCCGCCATGTGACCTTGGTCGGGCCGAGTAGGCACTTAGTCACGCCCCTCTGGTACCTCCTTGCACCAAAGCACAGAGGTTCCACCACCCGGACTCGTAACAATTTTGTTGTCAGCACATTCAACTTTGTACATAACAAAGTATTCAATGAGAATATTTCATTCATTCAGATCTAGGATGTGTTATTTGAGCTTTCCCTTTATTTTTTTGAGCAGTGTATATATATATATATATATATATATATATATATATATACATACAAAGTGACAAAGTCACTGGCAAACTGTTGGATAGGAGGTATGTTTCACTGAGGCTATTAGCTTCAGTGATTTGAAACTGATGTTTTCCTCCAGCACACTAAGTGTTGAGAGGGGTTAAGCAGCCATTTTGAGGTTGTTCTCCATATCTGCATCCCAGGGTGTGGTCTGGAGTTTAAATAGATGGCCTGCTGAGGCATTTGGTGTTCAGCGTGTCTGGAGAGGCTAACTCCAGAAAGGTGGTCATATTTTAAGCTAACCTGTAATGATGAGCGAGCACTAAAATACTCGGGAGCTCGTTGATCGGGTTGAGCAAATTGGAATTCTCGGGTGCTCGACCCCGAACAATGAGACCAATGTAAGTCAATAAGAAACTCGAGCATGGGAACAGTGCTCAAATGACATGGGAAAGACCCCTGGAAGCATCTCTGACTCCCAGGTCACTGCTGTGAATAATGTTGTCAGAGTATTATGCCACTTTTATGGGTTCACAATAAAACATATGAAAATGAAACCAAAATGGGTTTTCCTGGGAAAAATGTTAAGGAACATCCTTTCCAGGGTAATGACTTGTATATAAGGCAAAATAAATAACCAAAAACAAAAATGATCCTTCACACCTTGGGCTATGTTCACACATTATCTGGCGATGTGGTGTGTGAGACATGATCAGACACATTTATACAATGCTGAAAAGAAATGGAAACAGCAGTGGGAAGACACCTGGAAGCATCTCTAACTCCCAGGTCACTGCCTAAATCTGTGGTCATCAGAAGTGATCCTATATTACTGTGGTAATAATACAGACATTTTTGGCAACGTGACAAATATTAAATTCCATTTAAAATGGGCAAGGCTCGTGGCAAGGGACGGGGAAGTGGACGTAATGGTGATGGTGCACGCAGAGGCAGAGGCCGTGGGCAAGATGAAACTGCCTGCTGAGGGAGCACAGCAAACACGCACATCATGTCGAACTACCTTTCTGTCCCAATTTCTAGGGGGCTATTGAAGCCAGAGCAGTGTGAAAAGGTTGTTGGTTGGACAGAAGATAATGCTTCAAGTCAGTTTGCCACCACCACCAACCCTGTGTTCAACACGGTCCAGTCTCAATAGTCATGAGTCTGGACCACATTATTATTATTACTTTAGCACCATTTATTCCATGGCTCTTTACATGTGAAAAAGGGGTATACATCGCAGTGCCGTAACTATAAACTTTGGGGCCCCGGGGCAAAACTTCATAGTGGGGCCCCTCAACATTTCAATCACTAGAGGTTGTGCGGAACGTGGTGAAGCCTGCTACGCATTGTTGTATACAACACACAGGCTTCACCACATTCCGCAAGACCTTTAATAAATTTTGTTGTTTATGATGCAAGTTTTAGAAGTTAAATATTCAGTGAATATGTTTGGAAAATTAATAAGGTGAATAATTCCAAATATTGCACTATTTTCAAATAACTGTATATGTTTATTAAATAGCAGGGCTTCTCACAGTTTGTCACAGAGATATTTGTGTCTGCTGAGACTGTCTCCTCTCAATGATGCTGAGAGTTTGTTACAGTCAGTGTGCACTGTGCCTGCCTTGCCAACTTTCTGTGATCTTCAGACTTTATTGTTACAAATCTTGTGCTATGAGACTCTCCAGGCCAGTGCAGGTTTCCATTCATTGACAGCTGGCAGAGCTCCTGGAAATTATTGAAATTATAGTCTCTCCTGTCCTCCGGGTTACATTGTCTGACAGGAATATAGGAGCTGGGTATTTTATGAGAAATTAAAGTATTAAAATACAATTTTTTACCATCAGTTTGGGGCCCCTTGGGTGGTTGGGACCCCAGGGCAGTGCCCCGGCTGCCCCGGCTGTAGTTACGGCCCTGATACATCACAAAAAAAATTACAATAATCTTGGAACAAAAATGTGACAGCGACTGGTACAGTAGAGGAGAGGACCCTGCCCATGAGGGCTCACAGACTAGAAGGCATGTTTGAGGATGCCGTAGGTGAGGGTAGAGCTGGTCATGCAGCAGAATGGTGGAGCGAGGGTTACTGCAGGTTGTACGCTTGTCGGAAGAGGTGGGTCTTCAGGTTCTTTTTGAAGGTTTCAACAGTAGGCGAGAGTCAAATATGTTGGGGTAGAGAGTTCCAGAGAAGGGGGGGATGCATGAGAAAAATCTTGTATGCGATTGTGGGAAGAGAAGATAAGAGAGGAGTAGAAAAGGAGATCTTGTGAGGATCGGAGGTTGTGTGCAGGTAAATACAGTGAGACTAGGTCACAGATATATGGAGGAGACAGGTTGTGGATGGCTTTGCATGCTAAGATTAGGGTTTTGAACTAGAGTCTCTGGGCAATTGGGAGCAAGTGAAGAAGGGATTGACAGAGAGGAGAGGCCAGGGAACAGTGTGAGGACAGGTGGATTAGTCGGGCTACAGAGTTTAGGATAGATTGGAGGGGTGAAAGAGTGTTAGAAGGGAGGACACAGAGAAGGAGGTTGCAGTAGTCGAGGCGGGAGATGATGTGGGAGTGCACTAGTGTTTTTGTAGATTAGTGGTTGAGGAATGTGCGGATCCGTGAGATTTTTTTTTACTTGGAGTCGGCATATTCCTCTCCCTAATCCTCCTTCCTTCCACCATTCCGAGTGCCCTTATACAACTGATCCCACACTTGGACACTCCGAAGAGCTGCTTTGTTCATCTTTCCATTTATACATTCTGACCTCTCACTTGGTCCGCTTCAACCGGGGCAACAGGAGATTGCATGCAGCAATGCCCAAATATTTCAGCAGCCATGGTCACATGAAGGTGATGGTGGGAAACTGTTGCAAAAGGTGGATGATGATGAGACACAATGGACAGAAAGTCAGTAGGAGGACCAGGGTGTGTACGTGGAAGACGAGGTGGTGGACGATGAAGTCACTGACCCAACCTGGCGAGGGGACATGCAGAGCGAGGACAGCAGCACACAGGGGGGGGAGGCGTAGCACCACAACAGGCAGGAACAAGCAGTGTTGTGTCCACAGACACAAATCGGGCAACCGTTCCCCGGAGAACCAACACGACGGAGGTTAGCAGTACAACTGTTAGGTCTTGGTTCTTTTTTAAATACTGTTCAGATAAACCCAAAAATGCCATTTACAACATCTGCCGGGCCAACATCAGCAAGAACACCAAAACTACCAGCCTGACCACCAGCATGCTCAGGCACATAACAGCAAAGCACCTGACTAGCTTGGCCGAACGCCGGGGTCCAGAAACAATGTCTGCGGGTTACACCACTGCCAGTTCTGCTGTTGTGCATGCACGCCAGTCCCCTGTCCATGCTTCCCGCCCTGCACCTGTCATTGCACATTTGCAACCATCACCGTCCATGTCCTTGTCCCAGAGCAGTGTTCCGTTGTTCCTACTCCAGTCCTTGGAATTCAAGCGCAAATATGCAGCCAGCCACCCACGCACCCATAGGTCACAGTACTAAACTGCCACATTTCTGGACTGCTTGCACTACAAATTTTGCCTTTTAGGCTAGTGGACGTGGAAGCTTTCCGCAACCTCATGGTGGCTGCGGCTGGCCCTCAGTCACCAGCCGCCACTATTTCTCTCAGTTTGGCGTCCCCTCCTTACACAAGCACATGTCCCAGAACATTCCCCGTGCCCTCACCAATGCAGTTATTGGGAAGGACCGCCTAACCACAAATACATGGACAAGTGAATGTGGCCAGGGACTGACACATCACTGGGTTAATATTGTGGAAGCCGGGACCCTGTTGGACACGGGGACGGAACATTTCTTCCTGACGCATAGGATGGCGGGCCCTGGGTCAATCAAGCTTCAACACAATGTTCACAAGATAAACAGCAGCAGTAGTCGGTCTCCTAGTCAACAAGCAAATTATACATGATGATAAAGGCCACCATCTCCTTAGCTTTCTGGTACATTTCTGTGGGAATGAGCTTGTCTCCAACCAGCCAGGAATATTTCCATTGAATTATGGCACAACGCCATGACATTAGCAGTGCACCCAGTACCAGAAGCCCAGAAGTGAAGCCATCCGCAATTTCCTTCTCAGGAATTTTATTTGGTAGACTGAGTGGCTGCCCAAATACATTAGTTCCTCCCAAAGTAGCTGAAGATACCGAGTGGCAGTAAGTGCAAGTTTCTCCAGCATGTTAGATATCAGAGGGAGAGCAGAGAGGACAGCACAGTGGCTCAGTGGTTAGCACTGCAGTCTTGCAGCGCTGAGGTCCAGGGTTCAAATGCCACCAAGGACAACATCTGCAAGGATTTTGTATGTTCTCCCCGTGTTTTGAGCGGGTTTCCCCCTCAGTAATAAAACAGCCATACAGTAGAGTGTCCAGGAACCTTAACACAGAACAGGAGGAGGAGGTGCAGGTGCTGTACAATGTGATTACATTGAGGTTACATTGGCGAGTCTGGTTTTTATACTAAAGATCCTGCTGTGTTTTTATATATATTTTTTGTATTTTACGTCTCTTCAAATGCGTATTGGAGTGTATCCTAATTTTCGCCAGCCCTTCTAATTGCTGCATATAACAGTATAGGAGACCCACTCTTTAGTAATGGGAAGGACAATTGAAATAGATTCTATATTCTAGAATATTACCTGTCTTATCTGAAATTCGTTTACGGGTGAGGTATCACAGTATGGATAGCGTATTACACCGATCCAGCCAGGTATTATGGTCTTATACTGCGTGCTGCTGGTGCTGCCAAAAAAAAAAAATCTATTCTGTTGCTTATTGATAACGCTGTTAGATGCATTTACAATAGGGACAGGTGCTAGATGGTATCATCAGCTCAAGATGAGTGTTCATTTTGGTCGCATAAATCTCTTCCACAGTCCATAACTTTTTTTTTTATTATTTCTTTGGCCTTATGTACAAGTCATTACCCTGGAAAGAATGTTTCTTATCATTTTTTCAATTTTAGCTTGTTATTTGCATTTTCTGTAAAAAAGTGGCGTAATACTCTGACAACATTGTTCACAGATAAGCTATTTTTCAGTGACGAACTGTGAATAGGTTTGAACACACAACTGCCATACTTTAAATGTAGTGTCATATCTGACACGTTCCCAAAAATTTCTGTATTATTATGGCAGTCATATGGGATGACATCTGATGGCCACGGTTTCAGGCAGTCACTCAAAAGTATAGTATTTGTCAAAGACCAACTGAAAATAGGTTTGAACACAGAACTGCCATTCTTTAAATGTAGTGTGATATCTGACATGTCCCCAAAAATTTCTGCATTATTACGGCAGTCATATGGGATCACGTCTGATGGACACAGTTTCAGGCAGTCGCCTAATAGTATGGTATTTGTCAGAGACCAACTGAAAATAGGTTTGAACACACAACTGCCATACTTTAAATGTAGTGTGATATGTGACACGTTCCCAAAACTTTCTGTATTATTACGGCAGTCATATGGGATCACGTCTGATGGCCATGGTTTCAGGCAGTCGCCTAATAGTATAGAATTTGTCAGCAACCAAGTGTGAATAGGTTCAACAAAACACAGCTGGCTGATTTTAAATGTAGTGTAATATTTGGTATGCTCTACAAAATGTCTATATTTTTATAGCAGTAATATGGAATACGTGTGTTAATGGCAAAATTTCTCTGCTTCCATAATACAGTAATGCAAATATAATAAAAAAATCTGGTTGTATTCTGCTAACAAGTAAATGGAGCAGTAAAATGGTGTGCTTTTTAGGCAAATAAACAGAATTAAGAGCAAAAAAAATGAGCCCAGATATGTAGGGCTGTATGGATATCTGTAACAGCAGCAGCAGCAGATAGAATGTGCAATGGACCCTATTGTGCTGTATACACTGCCACAAACCCTGCTTGCCTAACTATCAGGATTAATATATGCAGCTGGATTAGGCCTCAGAAGGACTGTTAGTTCAGATGTATATATATCTTGGTGTGAAATACCTATATCTAACTATTACACTGCCAATTCTCTCCCTAGCTCAGCAGCATCTCTCCCTACTTTGCCTGTTTCCGGGTTAGACTCTTATGAGAATAAGGCCACCAAGTCTTATGTAGACCCAATGACTCTATGTGGCCAGCCAATCACTGCAATGCCACAAGTAACATGGCTACAGCATTACAGTGCATGGCATGCAATCCCTGCATGTTCATTGGTTCTCTAAAGAGAGCCAAACATGCGGGGGGGGGACCCAAGCTCCCGCCCGAGCAACCCGGAAATACTCGCCGAGCACCGAGCATGTCGAGCAGTGAGATGCTTGGGCGAGTACCGAGCAGCGGCGAGAACGTTCGCTCATCTCTACTAGCCTGAACCCTTTGTTTACTAAACCCTGAGTGGGCAGATCACCGCTTCCAAATGGACTGTGTTTTGTGTTACTTCTTTGTTGTTTTGTTTTTCCCATTTTGCCCAAATGGCCATGTTTACTCTTACTTCACCATGGGTTATGCTGCCTGAATAAGAAACCAGGGAAGGATTTAAAGAGACAGTGTTCCCGTGTCTACCTCCGTGTACCACTGAGTGAGCCGATCTACCACAGGTGGTGTTTCGAATGCGGAAAATGTTCCAGGAACACATGTAGAGGCTATGGACAAGCCAAATGTCCTGGGTGAAGTTGGCAGTTAACCAGGAAACTAAGTGAAACAACATGGAGGAACTAATTAAGCACCTTGTGAAAGCCCAACAGCAACAACAGCTGACACAGCAGGAGACAAGTGAACTGCTGGTGCAACAGATCCAGCAACAGCAGCAGAACCAAGACCAGTAATGTCAACAGCAGCAGCAGGAACAAGGCCAGTACCGACACCAGCAGAAACAGATTGAGTGGCTCACAGGAGTTGTACGTGGGAGGCCGGCAGCCCCTCCCCCAAGTTCAGGTGACAACACATACATCCGGAAGGTGGTAAGATGAACAATGCAAAAATTACCTTGGCCGATGATGTAGAAGGTTTTTTGACTGTGTTTAAAAGGGTGGCAGAGCAGGAGAAGCTATTGCCAGAGCAGTGGTCGAAGGTGCTAGCCTTTTATCTAACTGGTGAGCACCAGAAGGCTTATTATGACCTGACCTTGTGGGATGCCCAGGAATAGTCTAAACTAAAAACTAAAATACTGTCATGCTCAGACGTCTCTATCTCTGTCCGAGATCAAAGGGTCCACCACTGGGCATATTGCGGTGATAAACCCCCTCTCACCAAAATGTTCGATCTGCTGCATCTGGTACAGAAGTGGTTGCAGCCTAAGGCCTCCACCCCAGATGGTAGAGCGGGTCATAATGAACAGATTTATTCACCTCCTCCCTAGGCTGGTGCAGACCTGGGTTGCCCAGGGGGACCCCTGAAATGCGGACAACCTAGTTGGTAAAGTGAAAAAGTACCAGGTGGTCGAGAGGACCCTAAGAAAGTTTGGCATTGTTGCATACCCGTACTGGAGTACCCAGAAGGAGTCCGAATATCAAAAGAGGGGTAGTAGAGCTACACCTGGGAGGAGTTTGAGGTTCCATGGGGTTGCTGAGGGGTTTCCAAAAGCCACTGATAAAGACTTAAACTACTGGAGATGTCACGGTCCTGAACACATAGCCGCCCATTGTCCTATGTCCTCTGAGCAGATGGACTGCAGCCTAGGAGGTGCTATTCATACCATACCTATCCCGCCTGCAGTGGGAACTATCAGCCCAGTGAAGGTTGCAGATATGTCCCATGATAATAAATGGAGTACTGGTTTTGGGACTCTTTGACTCAGGGAACTTGGTGACCCTCGTAATAGCCACACTCCCCCACCAGTTAATCCCAGGGAAACATGTAGGAGTCCACTGTATCTATGAGGATGAAAAGGACCACTCCAGAGTGACTATAAAAATTAAACGAACCGTGGCACTGAGTTCCATGAGGTTGGGGTAGTCAAAGACTTGCTACACCCAGTGATAATCAAGCGGTATTTCAGACTGTTCTGGGACTTGTGAGGAAAGGCGGGGTTGCCCACTAACTCAGACAGGAGCCAGCTCACCCATGTAGAATCCCCATTGCAGTCAGAAGCAGATGAGTTCCCCCTGTGTTTCCTTGCTTTTGATGATTCTGAGAACAAGACCCATGAGTATGAGATTCCTGAGTAGGTGGTTTCTGAGGGGAATTTTGGGACTGCTCAAATGGAATACCTTACTTTAAAAGGGGCATGGTGTTATGATCAGCAACAAGAACTAAGGAAAGAAAGCTTTCCCTACAGTAAGACTAAGCTGAATCCCTACGATGTAGCGGGCTGCCTGTTCCTAGCGAACAGACCTGCCTTAGTCCTAGGCTAGTCTGAACGAAGACCTATAGAGTAAAGGGAAGGGATCCCTAGAAGAACTAAGGACAGGAACAAAAAGGGACACCTAATGAACAGAGAATGTTGTTGCAGAAAACAAAAGACAAACTGACAAAAAGGTACTAGAAGTCCCAAAAGACCAAGCAAACTGAGAGATAGGCACCGAAGCACCTGGCTAGCAAAACAGTCAAACAACACTGAAGTCCAGCACAACCAAAAAGGCGGAGCTGGAATATAAAGGCAGATGGTCACGTGACCGCAAAACACAAGATGGAAAAAACAAACAGGAGGGTTCTAACAGTACCCCCTCTTTTAAGAGGATCCTCCAGATCCTTCAGGCCCAGGCCTATCAGGAAACCTCTTGTGGAAAGCTCTAACAAGCATAGGAGCAGAGACATCATCCACCCACACCCAGGAGTTATCTTCGGGACCGAAACCCTTCCTGGAGACGAGATACTGTACTCTCCCTCTATGTCATCTAGAATTCAAGATAAGTGAAATCTCATATTCGCCGTCTTCCACCACAGGAGGAACTGAGACAGTGGCATCCCTATCAGATACATCCGCCTTTTTCAACAAGAAAACATGAAACACAAGATTAGTCTTCCAGGAAGTAGGAACATCCAACCTAACCACAGATGGGTTGACAACCTGAAGCACTTTAAATGGACCCACAAACTTAGGACCCAGTTTTTTAGAGGGAATCCTCAACCGCAGGTTCCTTGAGGACACCCACAGTAAACAAAACCTCCTTTCGTTTCCTCTTAAATTACTTCTTGTACTTCTTGTTAGCCTCTTGAAGGTTGCAACGTACATTAGTCCAAACTCTCTCCAAATCACCGGAAAAATTCTCCTCCTCCAGCACTGCCAACCCCAAAAGACGGATGTCTCCCAGTACAACAAAAAAAAGAGAACACCCAGCTGAGGAGGATGTAAGATTGTTAAGAGCAAATTCTGCGAGAGGCAGAAAATCAGACCACACCTCTTGATTGTCCGCCACAAAGCATCACAAAAGCTGTTCTACATCCTGTTTTTTTCTTTCAGTCTGTCCATTAGACTAAGGATGATACCCAGACGAAAATGACAAATGGACTACCAACTGGTCACAAAAAGCACGCCAAATGCGAGCCACAAACTGAGGTCCTCTATCAGAAACAATATCTGTGGGAACGCCATGAAGCTTGACAATCTCTTTAACAAACGCCTTAGCAAGTGTCTTGGCGCAGAGCAACTTAATGAATGGAAGCAATTTTACTAAAACGGTCCACAACCACCCAGATGACAGTAAATCCCTCGGACATGGGTAGATCAGTAATAAAATCCATTGTGAGATGCGTCCAAGGCACACTAAGAACCTCCTGAAGGCAAAGCAACCCAGCAGCAGGAATATGTGAAGCCTTTGACCTAGCACACACCGTACATTGACGCACCCACATGATGACTTCTTTCTGCCATCCAGGCCACCAAAAACTGCGACTGATAAGTCTCTTAGTCTCAGAAATTCCTGGATGACCTGCCAATCGAGACTCATGACACTCCACAAGCAAGTCTCTCCTAAAGGTTCTAGGCACGAACAACTTCCCATGGGGAGTGTTAGATGGAGCATCATCTAGAGCTTTTAGAATACCATTCTCTAAAACGGAGTCCAATGCCGCCACCACAACTCCTTTCTGTAAAATATTCTCCTCTTCCTCTGCACTAGTGTTGAGCCACCCCCGTAGTGTTCGAGTTCGGTTCGGTTCGTCGAACACCCGTGTGTTCGCCGAACTGTTCGTCGAACTGTTCGTCGAACACCTTCGAACACCGTTAAAACCAATGGCAGGCAAACAAAAACACATAGAAACACATAGAAAACACCTTCAAAGGTGTCCAAAAGCTGACAAACTGCTCAGAAGACATAACTAACACATGGAAAAGTGACAAGTACATATAGTCATGCGAAAATAAAAGAGGTGGAGGAGTAAAAGGAGGGGGAGACACAGATATAGGCATGTCATGCCCTTCTAAAATCCAAAAAGTGAGAAGCCGACACGGCCAGTCCGCTCCTGCCCGTGCCACCTCCGTGTCGCCGGGTTTGTGCCAGAGCCGCGGTGAACCCTGACGGCCAGCCCCCCTCTCCCAATACTGGTGCCTGTCCGCTGGTGGGTCGAGCGAGCCCCCCTGTGGTGGAGGCGGCTCTAAGCTTTTTAATTTAAATTGTCTCTCTAATTTGAATGAATACACATTAAATCCATTTACAAGGATCTATTGGCGGGCAAGTCTCATGCCAGCAGCCGCGGTAATTCCAGCTCCAGTAGCGTCCACTAAAGCTGCTGCAGTTAAAAAGCTTTTATAAGGATCGAGCTCGGCTGTCCACCGCAAGGCATCCTACTGCCAGTCCCAGCCCCTATGCCTTGGGGTGCCTCCTGATGCTCTTCACTAAGTATCCCATGGTCCCGAAGCATTTCCTTTGAAAAAATTAAGTGTCTAAACTACAGGTGGTGTAGCTTGCTTAACAGCCGGGATAATCTGCTGACTAGCAGACACTGCTCCTAGGCACAAAGTATTTCCTGGGCTAGATGCAGTTAAAAATTTGTAATTAGATACTCTCGTTGGATGCTGAGAAAGCATTCCATAGAGTCTCCTGGCACGCCATATATGATTCTCTTAAAATGCTTGGGGTAGGGGTCTAGGGGACCCTTTTATAGCCAAAATCACGGCCCTGTATCGCAATACGTCACCTAGGCTAAAGATGAATGGAACTGTAGCACCCTGAGGGCTCGGTTGCTACAGACGTATTGCACCTCACCCAGAGGTGTGATATCTCACTCTCAGGTAAGGATGGAGTGTGGATCAGGACCCGACACCTGCATGCATTACACCACATTGCCGTGGGGCAGGGCGACCAATATGCCTCTGAGATGGGCACGACAGTCCCTGTCTCTGGCTGGAGTGGGGGGAGGGAACACTGAGGAAGGGGAACCCTGTAGTGCAGGAGCAGGGAGGAAGCAGTTCCTGGGTGCATTGAGAAGGGAGTATAAAAGGTGGGCACCATCTTAGTTCAGTGCAGAGAAGTCTGAGCAGAAGTGGCAGGGAGCAGGGGCTCTGCATGAGCTCTGCTCCGGAGGCGGGCCTAGTAACAGAGGCCCAGGCCTGGAAGAGGGAGAAGGAAGGAAGAGGAGCGGAGAAGGCTCCAGGAACGAGGAATGAAGGGATCCCAGGGGTGTGGACGGGCGAGTCGCCACCGCACGCCCGAATCCACCTGCGTGGAGGGGTCAGGCCAAAGGGGGAGACCGGTCCCCGAACTAGTGGAGGCAGGAAACGACCCTCAGCTAGAAACCGGAGGCTCTGACATTTTATGTGGCGCAGCCCCTCGCTACACCCGCTAGGAAGGCACCACATAGGGTCAGGGAAACTGGCGCCAAGTTTACCAAGAGGAGGCCCGAGGCAGCCGGACAGAAGTGTTGGTAAGAAAGGCCAGACAAAGGACACACAAAGGGGGTCCTGTGAAGTGCTCCAAAGTTATCTGGGAGTTGTCTGAGCCCCTCACCTGGTGAGCACAGTACGACGTGGGCAGCCGTTACCTGCAGACGTGGTCTGGATAATAAGAACTGTGAGTAAAGGCCCTGGACTGCATCACTGACTCCGTGTCGTTACTGCTGCTGCCCTGCACCATCACCCCCATCCTCCGCATACACTGCCCTGAGGCTATACTCCTCCCGTGGGGAGTTATGCTATGCTCTGCTGCACCCACAACACCAGCCTCAGCGGTCTGCCCTGTAGCGGCGGTTCACTCTGACCGCAATCCACGGGTGGCGTAGTCGGACATTTAAACATCAAAACCACATAAATAGTTCCGTCACTGGTTTGACCGCCCTGAGCCACGGAACCGGGTCGCCGCCACGAAGACTACAACCACCAGCATCCACCAAAAAGGGTCCGGGTCCGGGTGTCCCAAGGCCCAGGGGGTGCGTCAGAACATTTTCATCACCTTTCACAATCACCAATGGGACAAGGCAGGGATGTCCTCTGTCCCCTCTCTTATACATCCTAGTGACGGAGCACCTGCTCTCATCAATTCGCCATAACCCCAATATTAGGTGGATTGAGGTGGGAGGCACCGAGTACAAGTGCTCTCTATTTGCTGATGATGTCCTAGTATATATCACTCAATCACATATATCCATCCCTGCTGTTATGGCTGAAATAGATCACTTTGTTACATGGTAAAATTTTAAAATCAATGCAGCGAAGTCTGAGGCCCTCGATGTCTCCCTCCCCAAATCCATATAGGATTCCATCCAGTCCAACTTTCCCTTTGCCTGGCCCTCACAGGGTATCAAATACTTAGGAATTCCTATTCATAGAGACCTCTCCCATCTATGTTATCTTAATTTTGGGCCCTTTATTGAACAATTCCATACAGACCACGGTTGGCAAGTTAGAACTGTAAGATTCACTACGTGAACCACTGGTGTTTTGTGGAAAAGCACATGTACACTGCGTTCCAAATTATTATGCAAAAAGTGTTTAGGAGTGATAAGGGAAGAATTTGTTTGTTTGTCAGTTAAACTCATTGATGGTGATGTGTGTCAGGGCTCTTTATATCACTGTAAGCAATTGCAGACACCTGTGCTAATTAGTTTGGCAGGTGTGTCCAATGAAAGGCAAGACTACTTAAGAAGGCTCTCTCACATTATTAAGCAGCCTACATTTTCTGCCAAAATGGGAAAGAAAAAGGATGTGTCGGCTGCTGAGAAGCAACAAATTGTGGAGTGTTTAGGTCAAGGCATGACTACAATCAACATTGTGCGATGATCAGGATGAAGTGTCTTGGCAATCAAGAAGTATGTAGCTGATTCACAGTACACACGTGTGCGTGCTGATAAGGGCAAATTGAGGACTCTTTCCTACAGGCAATTACGTCAGGTTGAAAGAGCAGCGGCAAAAAAGCCTTGTCATAGCAGCAGACAAGTTTTTGAAGCTGCTTGTGCCTCCAACGTCCCCCGAACAACAAGATGCAGGGTCCTTCAGAGGTTTGCAGCTGTGCATACGCCATCCTGTCGACCTCCTCTATCCACTTCACACAAGCAGAAACGGCTCCAGTGGGCCAAACATTACATGAAGACTGATTTCAAAACTGTTTTGTTCACGGATGAGTGCCGTGCAGCGCTCGATGGTCCAGATGGATGGAGTGGAGGATGGCTGGTTGATGGACACCCCACGCAAACACGGCTACAGCGCCAACAAGGAGGAGGTGGAGTAATGTTTTGGGCTGGAATCATGGGGAGAGAGATTGTCGGCCCCTTTAGGATCCCTGAAGGCGCTAAAGATGAACTCCATAATGTATGTGGATTTTCTCAAACAGCACTTCCTGCCATGGTTCAAGAAGAAGAACCGTGTATTTCACAGCAAGATCATTTTTCTGCATGATGATGCACCATCTCATGCTGCACATAAAACATCTGCATCTCTGGCTGATAAGGGCATAAAAGGGGACAAACTTATGGTGTGACCCCCATGCTCCCCTGACCTCTACCCCATTCAGAACCTTTGGAGCATCATTAAAAGGAGTGTCTATGATGGCGGGAGGCAGTTCACATCTAAGCAACAGCTCTGGGAGGGTATTCTGTCCTCATGCAAAACAATCGAAGCAGAAACCATCCAAAACCTGACAAATTCAATGGACGAGAGAGTTCAGAAGCTCCTTTCGAACAAGGGGTCCTATGTGAAAATGTAACATCACCTAGAATAAAGTTTTGAGTTGAAAACTGTTTGATTTCAGTTTCTAACAACCTGCTAATGCTTATAATTTCAAAAATGAACATTTTTTTGGTCTTTATTAAAATGAAAAGGTTGATCGAAAAGTTTGGGGGATCTAAGAGTGTGGCAACCCAGTAGTCATGATTACTTCGAATTCTGACAATATGAGGGTCATGCTGCAGGTAGTGCAGCAAGAAGGCACTTATGTGTCTTGCGCATCTCGGAGCCCCAAAATTATTTTCCGGGCTAGATGCAGCTAAAAATTATTTTTAATTTTAAATCTGGTGGAGCTTATTATAGATGGCCTAATAGGATCAGTGCTGCACACTGCTACAAAGCCCAAATTATTTTCCAGTCAAGATACAGATAAACATGATTAGTAATTTGAAAGCTTAAAACGGTTGGTAGGGTGATTTTAACCAATCATCAAGCTTTTACTCTCCCCAGGATGACACAGGGGTAGAAAAGTCGTTTCGGATCCATGATTTGTTCATCTTTATGAACGTGAGTCTGTCTACATTATCAGTGGAGAGCCGCGTGCGCTTATCTGTCAGCACACCACCAGCAGCGCTGAACACACGTTCAGACAGAACGCTGGCTGCGGGGCATGACAAGATCTCCAAGGCGTAAGTGACTAGCTCCGGCCATTTATCCAGATTGGAAGCCCAAAAAGAGCAAGGGTCCAGTGACACAGTCGTGGCTTCAATGTTTACTTGGAGATACTCCTGTACCATCGTCTCTAGGCGTTGACTATGTGTCAGACTTCTTGTCTCCTGTGGCCTTGCAAAGGATGGGCTAAAAAAGTGGTGAAATGATTCCGCAAAATTGATGTTACCAGCAGATACTGTGGTTCTGTTACGGTTTGAGTGCTGAACACTTGACGGTCCCACGGTTGGCAAGTTGGAACTGTGAGATTCACTACGTGCACCACTGGTGTTTTGTGGAAAAGCACATGTAAGATTCTGCAACAGTCTCTGCTGATACTCCTGCATGCGTGCATCCCTTTCTATGGCAGGAATAATTTCGCCAAATTTACTTTTGTACCGGGGATCTAACAGTGTGGCAACCCAGTAGTCAGGATTATTTCTAATTCTCACAATTCGAGGGTCATGTTGCAGGTAGTGCAGCAAGAAGGCACTCATGTGTGTTGCGCATCCAGGAGCACCAAGTCCCTGTTGTGTTGGTGGCGAGGTAACAATCATGCTTCCTTCCTCTGTCCTCTCCCCCCAACCTCGCACAACAGAAATGTGATCAAGGTCTCCCTCATCTGATGAGTCTTCCATCAGTTCGTCCTCCACTTCTTCCTGGGCTCCTGCACCTTCCTCACTAGTTTGGCTGCTACCATGCGCCCTGGTAAAACCATCTCCCCCACCCTCACATGCCTGCCGCCTTGATGCTGCCGACCGTCTGGACCTTGCAGATGTTAGCCCTTCCGCATACAACTCCTCCTCCTCTACTTCCTCCACCTCCTCTTGTGCCACCACCTGACTCCGAATTCTGTTTAACATGTGCTCCAGCATGTAAATCACCGGAATAGTCATGCTGATAATGGCATCATCAGCACTAAACATCTTCGTCGCCATTTCAAAACTGTGCAGAAGGGTGCATAGGTCCCTGATCTGAGACCACTCCTCCAGCGTGATTTGCCCCACCTCTGGATCTCGTTGGCCCAGGCTATACGTCAGAACGTATTGCACCAGGGCTTGTCGGTGCTGCCACAGTCGCTGCAACATGTGCAGAGTTGAATTCCACCGGGTAGGCACATCGCATTTTAGCCGGTGAAGTGGCAGGCCCAACGACTTCTGTAGAGATGTAAGTCGCTGAGCTGCGGGATGCGAACGGTGGAAGTGAGCACACAGCGACCGTGCCCTCTGCAGAAGGCCATCTAGTCTGGGATAGTGGGCTAAAAATTGCTGGACAACCAGGTTCAACACGTGAGCCATACAAGGCACGTGTGTGACATTGCCCCGGCGAAGGGCCGCACCCAGGTTTGCAGCATTGTCGCACACGGCCTTCCCTGGTTTCAGGTCCAGTGGAGAGAGCCATTCATGAATTTGGTTCTCCAGAGCTGACCACAACTCCTCAGCTGTGTGACTCACATTTCCCAGACATTTCAAAGTAAAAACCGCCTGATGACGTTGAGCCCTACTGCCAGCATAGTAAGGAGGTGTGCAGGATCCCTTCTGCGCAGTTAGAAAGCTTGTGGCATGACCATACAGGCTTTGGGTGCAGGTGGAAGACCGAGAGGAGGTTGAGGAGGCAGAAGCAGTGGAGGAACTTTGACATAAAGAGGATTGACGCACAACTCGTGGGGACGGCAAGACTTGGACAGCAGCCCCTTGTCCTGCTGTCACCATAGTTACCCAGTGCCCAGTCAGCGACATGTAACGCCCCTGTCCATGCCTACTCGTCCAAGTGTCTGTGGTGAAATGCACCCTGTCACACACAGAGTTTCTCAAAGAAGCGGTGATGTTGTGTGCGACATGCTGGTGGAGCGCAGGCACACCTTTCTTTGAGAAGTAGTGCCGACTGGGCATCTGGTACTGGGGCACTGCGACGGACATAAGGTCTCGAAAATCCTCTGTGTCCACCAGGCGGAAAGGCAGCATTTCTGTAGCCAAGAGCTTGCAGATGGTGAAATTCAACCTCTTAGCTTTCTCATGGCTAGGAGGAAATGGTCTTTTACTTGTCCACATCTGAGGGACCGAGGGCTGGCTATTGTGCTTAGACGGGGTTGATAAGGGTGTCCCCGGCAAACTGCCGGTCTGTGAGGAAGATGCAGGCGGACATGTTAGGTTGCCTTGATCCAAAGGTGGTGCTATCGATGTCGGACAGCGCTGAACACCAGCTGGTGTTTCCACCTCCAAAGAAAATGATGACCTGCCAATCACGCTGGCTGTTGCGGGTAAAGAGGTGGCAGGTCTGCGCCCCAAAACAGGTGTGACTGCTGTCCCCCCAGTCACAGAGGATGAAGAGGCCGCGGATGCACAAGATATGGCAGACGGTGGTTGGCCCGGCCGGCTAGGCCGCATTGTAGCACACTGAGCTTCCCACTGCAACTTATGCCTCATGTCCATGTGCCGGTTCATGCATGAAGTACTCAAACTATGTATTTTTTGGCCTCTACTTAGCTTTTGCTGACAAATGTTACAGATAACACGAGTTGGGTCATCTTTATCGATCTGAAAAAATGCCCAGGCTATGCAAGGCTTAGCATCCATGCGACCTGAAGAGCCACCATGACTTGTGGTGAGAGGCAGAGTTGTGTTTGAGGATGCAGTTGTTGACGTGCTTCCAGTACTACGTCTCTGTCCAGGAAGGCGCAACCTGACCTCGTCGTCACTAGCATCTTCCTCCACCTCCTCTGCTGACCTCATCTCTTGGCTGACTGTGGGTTGACAGTAAGTGGGATCTCCAACCTCATCATCATCACCCTGTGTGTTATCACACCCGTCGTCCTCAGAGCCAACCTGTTCCTGCCCTGACAAAAAACTAAAGTTGTCGCTCCAGTCAGGTATTTGAGTCTTATCATCGTCTTCCTCATTGTCTCCACCAACAGGAGTTACAGTTTGGGAATGAGGGTCTACATTATGGTCAGAACCTTCTGCGTCTGGTCCTGGATCCGACTCATAAAGATTCTGGGCATCAGTGCAGATCATTTCCTCATCTGGATTCACAGAAGCGCTGGAGTCGACCTCTGATTCCCAGGCTATAGTATGAGTAAACAGCTCTGCAGACTCAACCATCTGTTCTACCTCATACTCAGACGGGCAGCTGGAGATTTGGGAGCTGTGAGGAAGCAAGTGCGATTTGGGTGACACCTTTGAGGACTGGAGTATTTGTGATGTTGAAGTTGATGTGGAGGAGAGCCCACTTAAAGGAGCACTTGATATCCGTTGAAGCACCTGCTGTTTTTGTGCCTCATCTGGAATTTGTAGCGATTGGCGTGGCCGTAAGAAAGGGATCTTATCACATTGTCCGCTAAAAGAAGTAGACATTTTAGTTTGGCTGGAAGATGGTCTTTCTTCTGCAGATGTTACTGTTGCTTTAACACCTACCCCACGGACACAACCTTTTTTCCCCTTCCCAACACGCCTATTCCCCTTTCCACCAGCAGCAGGCCTTTTTCCACTCATTTTGGTGGTTAACTAATTCACAACTCTGGAGTTGTTTGCACAAAAAAACAATGGATGGTAACCGAGCAGAGCTGAGTGGCCAAACTGTGGAATTAGGCCAAAACTATTGGCTGGGTTAGATGCAGAAAAAAATTATATTCAATTTGCAACCTGATGGAGGTCAGTATAGATGGACTAATACAACAAGTCCCACACACAGCTAGAAGCCCAATATTTTTTCAGAGGTAGATGCAGAAAAAAATATATTCAGTTTGCAACCTGATGGAGGTCAGTATAGATGGACTAATACAACAAGTCCCACACACAGCTAGAAGCCCAATATTTTTTCAGAGGTAGATGCAGAAAAAAATATATTCAGTTTGCAACCTGATGGAGGTCAGTATAGATGGACTAATACAACAAGTCCCACACACAGCTAGAAGCCCAATATTTTTTCAGAGGTAGATGCAGAAAAAAATATATTCAGTTTGCAACCTGATGGAGGTCTGTATAGATGGATTAATAGAACAAGTCCCACACACAGCTAGAAGCCCAATATTTTTTCAGAGGTAGATGCAGAAAAAAATATATTCAGTTTGCAACCTGATGGAGGTCAGTATAGATGGACTAATACAACAAGTCCCACACACAGCTAGAAGCCCAAATATTTTTTCAGAGGTACTGTAGATGCAGATAAAAATAATTTTTAATTTGCAACCTGATGGAGGTCAGTATAGATGGACTAATAGAGAAAGTCCGACACACTGCTAGAAGGCCAAATATTTTTTCAGAGCTAGATGCAGAAAAAAATTAGATTCAGTTTGCAACCTGATGGAGGTCAGTATAGATGGACTAACAGAGAAAGTCCCACACACTGCTAGAAGGCCAAATATTTTTTCAGAGCTAGATGCATACAAAAAATTATTTTGAATTTGCAACCTGATGGAGGTCAGTATAGGTGGACTAATAGAACAAGTCCCACACACTGCTAGAAGGCCAAATATTTTTTCAGAGCTAGATGCAGAAAAAAATTAGATTCAGTTTGCAACCTGATGGAGGTCAGTATAGATGGACTAACAGAGAAAGTCCCACACACTGCTAGAAGGCCAAATATTTTTTCAGAGCTAGATGCATACAAAAAATTATTTTGAATTTGCAACCTGATGGAGGTCAGTATAGGTGGACTAATAGAACAAGTCCCACACACTGCTAGAAGGCCAAATATTTTTTCAGAGCTAGATGCAGAAAAAAATTATATTCAGTTTGCAACCTGATGGAGGTCAGTATAGATGGATTAATAGAACAAGACCCACACACAGCTAGAAGCCCAATATTTTTTCAGAGGTAGATGCAGAAAAAAATATATTCAGTTTGCAACCTGATGGAGGTCAGTATAGATGGACTAACAGAGAAAGTCCCACACAGTACTAGAAGGCCAAATATTTTTTCAGAGCTAGATGCAGAAAAAAATTATATTCAGTTTGCAACCTGATGGAGGTCAGTATAGATGGACTAATACAACAAGTCCCACACACAGCTAGAAGCCCAAATATTTTTTCAGAGGTACTGTAGATGCAGATAAAAATTATTTTTAATTTGCAACCTGATGGAGGTCAGTATAGATGGACTAATAGAGAAAGTCCGACACACTACTAGAAGGCCAAATATTTTTTCAGAGCTAGATGCAGAAAAAAATTATATTCAGTTTGCAACCTGATGGAGGTCTGTATAGATGGATTAATAGAACAAGACCCACACACAGCTAGAAGCCCAATATTTTTTCAGAGGTAGATGCAGAAAAAAATATATTCAGTTTGCAACCTGATGGAGGTCAGTATAGATGGACTAATACAACAAGTCCCACACACAGCTAGAAGCCCAATATTTTTTCAGAGGTAGATGCAGAAAAAAATATATTCAGTTTGCAACCTGATGGAGGTCAGTATAGGTGGACTAATAGAACAAGTCCCACACACTGCTAGAAGGCCAAATATTTTTTCAGAGCTAGATGCAGAAAAAAATTAGATTCAGTTTGCAACCTGATGGAGGTCAGTATAGATGGACTAATAGAATGATGCTATGCCCAAAAGATTTTACTTCACTAGGTGCAGTAAAAAAATTGGTATTCTATACACAGGTGGTATATCTTGCAACACAGATAGGCTACTCCACTGACTAACACACTCTGCAATAGGCAAAAAAGGATTAGCTTTGCTAGATTCAGCCAAATGCTGTGAAAAAAACTTGCACAGCACTGGCACAGACCTGCCTGGCAAAAACTGATAGGAACTGATGTAACCTAGTCCTGAAAAGGACTCCAATTACAATTAGTCTTTACTCCCACAACCTATCTATTTAAGAGCACAGACCTGCCTGACAAAAGTCGTAGGAAATGCTGTAACCTAGTCCTTAAAAGGACTGCAATCACAACTATTCCCTACTCCCAAGCTATCTGTATATTTGTGCGAAAATTGGCTTGAAATTAACAAGGTATAGCGCACACTGCAACATCGGTGCCGTCTAACACGCAGCTGCAGCAGTGAGAAAATGGTGGCGACGGGGAAAATGGCTTGGTCTTATAGGGCAAGGACATGTGACATACACTGCCAATGACACATGCCCTTGCTTGTGTGAAAAAAAGCACTTTGCTCCGTGTGTGCGCTGCTGATAGGCTGACAGATTGCACCTCCCCACTGTAAATGCGGGAAAGAGAAAAAAAAATGGAGATCTTCATTGTTCCTGCAGAGATCCATCCCCTGCCCCTCCCCCCACCCCGCTGTACACTCAAACTGCGTATTAACATTAATTTTCATCATTACTGAGAAAAAATCCAGTTATGATTTTGGTGCACGAACAGTTATCGAACATAACCTCGAACAGCCGAATTTTTCTCAAATTGTTCGTGTTCGCCGAACGGCTCGAACACCGCCCAAAACAGCTCGAATTTGAGATTGGCGAACAGTTCGAGTAGAACAACGCTCATCTCTACTCTGCACCGACCTCAGGAGAGAAGCTGCGAAATATAGCATTGGCTTTAACATTCTTAGTACCATGGATATAGGTAACAGAAAAATGAAACCTAGAAGAAAAAGTGCCCACCTAGCTTGACGGGCATTCAAACGCTTGGCAGTATCCAGATAGATCAAATTCTTATGATCTGTGAAAACCTGAATAGGAAATCTAGTGCCCTTCAAAAAATGACACCAATGTTCAAACGTGAGATTAATAGCCAGCAACTCCCGATTTCCAACATCATAATTCAATTCGGTTTCCGAAATTGTTTTCGAAAAGAAGACACAAGGATTTACTCCATCCCTGTTCTCCTGAGACAAAACTACTCCGACCCCCACCGATGAAGCATTGACCTCGGCTTCGACCAAAAAAGGCTTGGTCTCATCAGGCCTCATCACCCTCCTTCACTCGTAACAAATTGTATGCCCCCCGGAGATCAATCTTAGAGAACCACTTGGCCCCCACTAACTAGTTAAAATAGTCAGGAATTAACAGCAATGGGTAGGAATTGCGTATGGTAATCTTATTAATTTCATGAAAATCCAGACACGGTATCAAACCCCTGTCCTTTTTTAAACAAAGAGAAATCCAACTACCACAGGCGACTTAGAAGGTCTAATGTGACCAGCAGCCAGGCTAGTCTGTATGTACTCCTCCAAGGCCTTTCTTTCAGGGATAGTTAGATTAAACAAGCGACTCTTGGGAAGAGTAGCTCCCGGAACAAACTCAATGGCGCAATCATAATCCCTATGAGGAGGTAAAACTTGCGACTCCTCTTCCGAAAAAACCCTCCAAAAATCTTGAACAGGTACAGGTAATTCCCCTTTTCCCACAGCCGTAATGCGACCATTACAACATTTATCATAGCATTGCGGACTCCAAGACTTAATCATATTAGTAGACCAGTCTAGCAAAGGATTGTGCAGTTTTAACCAAGGCAATCCTAGAACGACCGGAGAGGGTAAATTATCTATTACAACCAAGTCCAAAATTTCTTGGTGAAGACCATTGATAGTAAGGGGAAATGCAGCAACCTTGTGAGTAATACATTTCAAGGGAGTGTTATCAATTGCAATCACAAAAATAGGTGATGACAAAGGTTTGGATTTCAATTTAAGTTTTTCCAAAAACCCTTTATCAATCACATTAAGTGTTGAACTCCAATCCACAAATACCTGAAATTCAATCAAATTTTCCTGCAAAATAGTACTCCCTGAAAGAGCGTAAACAAGCAATACGGGCATACCTGACCTTTTTTTTCTTTACTTAAACAAAGCTCACAATACTTAATCAAATGGTCAGCTTTACCACAATAAAGACACAATCCCTCGGCGAACCTCCGGTCTCTTTCGTGAGAGCGGAGCGACATCGCCCCAAACTCCATCAGTTCTCCGCCATCTGAGCAGATTTTCTGGGGACTAGGACCTGGCATTACAGGAGCCTTAACCTCATTCTGCCTAGATCTCAGCCTCCTTTCCACACGAACAGCTAATTGCATGGCATCCTGCAGAGCCTCAGGTGCAGGGAATGCAATTAGCAAATCCTTAACCCTTTCACTCAGACCAGCAAGAAATAGACATTTCAGAGCAGGATCATTCCATCTGACTTCAGAAGCCCAACTTCTGAAGTGTGTGCAATAAATCTCAGCATCATCTGACCCCTGATTCAAATGCCTGAGATCTGCTAAAGCAGATGAGATTCGATCAGGATCGTCATATAATAGACCCATAGCAGAAAAAATCTCTTCTACCGACCTCAAACATGGATCATTAGGTTGAAGAGAAAAGGCCCAACCTTGTGGTTCATTGCGCAAAAGTGACATAATAAAACCAATGCGCTGTGATTCATTCCCAGAGGACCTTGGTCTCAAACGAAAATATAATAAACAAGCATTTTTAAAGGAAAAAAAATATTACTGTTTACCATAAAAAACATCCGGCAGTCCTACCTTGGGTTCCACAAAATGCGCTCTGGAACAGCTACTCACGTGTTGCTGGAGCTCGACCACCTCCAGAGTCAACCCCTGCAAGCGATGAGCCAAATCCTGGATGTAAGCCATACCGATCCCAGTATTAATATTTCCTTAATTTTTTTTTTTTTTATGGGCTGGACTTATTGTTATGATCTGCAACAAGAACTAAGGAAAGAAGGGGAAAGCTTTCCCTACAGTAAAACTAAGCTGAATCCCTACAATGTAGCAGGCTGCCTTTTCCTAGCAATTAGACCCGCCTTAGTCCTAGGCTAGTCTGAACGAAGACCTATAGAGTAAAGGGAAGGGATCCCTAAAAGACTTGAACAAAAAGGGACACCTCCTGAACAGAGAAAGATGTTGCAGAAAACAAAAGACAAACTGACAAAAAGGTACTAGAGGTCCCAAAGGGCCAAGCAAACTGAGAGATAGGCACCGAAGCTCCTGGCAAGCAAAACAGTCAAACAACACTGAAGTCCAGCACAGCCAAAAAGGCGGAGCTGGAATATAAAGGCAGAAGGTCACGTGACCGCAAAACACAAGATGGAAAAAACAAACAGGAGGGTTCTAACACATGAGACAATGTGACTGTGATAAATGGGGTTGCCCAAGATCCAGGGACCGACACCAGGTTTGCTTATTTCACTGTTAATGAGGATTTGCTATATCGGGTCACTAAACAGAGAGTATTAGAGCAGCTGTTAGTACTGGGATCTTACAGGTGTAGGGTACTAGACCTGACCCATTCTCATGTCTTTAGGAGGCATCTGGACATAGACAAAGCCCAAGAGCGGGTCCTTCAAAGATTCTACTGGCCTGAATGCCACCGTAAGGTTGTCACTTATTGTTGGTCCTGTCCTACGTGTCAGTTAACTGCTCCCATTTCCCACTTTCACAATCCCCTAGTCCCCTTGCCCTTTATAAAGGTCCTGTAAGACCAAATTTTCATGGACCTTGTAGGGCCCTTAGTTAAGTCTGCCAGGCGTCACCAATATATCCTGGTGGCGATTGACTATGCAACATGGTACCACTGAGAAACTCATCCACTAGGAGTATAGCTCGATAGCTTGTCCATATGTTCTCCCAGACAGGCCTGCCGAAGGAGATCCTGATGGACCAAGGGACTCATTTTATATCCAAAGTCATGAGGGAGTTGTTTTAGGCTCTCCAGATTACCCAACACCGGATTTCTGTGTACCATCTGCAGACGGACAGCCTGGTGGAGAGGTTCAACAAGACCTTGAAATCTATGCTTAAGAAGGTAGTGGAGAAGGATGGCTGAGACTGGGATTGCTTACTACCGTACCTACTGTTCTCTATTAGAGAAGTCCGACTGGCATCTACTGGGTTCTGACCCTTTGAGCTGCTATATGGCACCCTCGGGGTCTTCTGAATATTGCAAAGGAGACCTGGGAACTGAAGGTAATACCCCACCGAAGCATCATTGAACTTGTGGCCTAGATGCAGAACAGGATCGCGAGGGTGATGCCGATTGTGAGGGAGAGCCTCCATCAAGCACAAAAGGGCCAGGCAATGGTCTACAATTGCTATGCGAGACTGAGACAGTTTAGCCCTAGAGACCGGGTGTTGGTATTGATCCCCACAGTGGAAAGTAAATTCCTGGCCAAGTGGCAAGGGTTATATGAGGTGGTTGAAAATCTGAGTGACGTCAACCACAAGGTCCACCAACCACGGAGAAGAAAGCCGTACAAGGTGTACCACATTAACCAGCTAAAAACATGGCAAGACAGGGAACAGGTGGAAGCCTGGGGGCCCATCCTAGGATTTCACAGTGGCAGAGACACTGTCTCCGTCCCAGAAGCAACAGTGCCAAGAGCAGCTTCAGTGGAATAGGGACCTGTTTTCGGAGCTACCAGGTTGTACACAGGTTGTAAAGCATGCAATCCTGACGGAACTGCATGTGCGGGTGAATAAAAAGCCATATTAGATTCCAAAAGCCCTCCACGAGATGATGTCCAAGAAAGTAATGAGAATATTGAGCCTGGGTGCCATTGAGGAGTCAAAGAGCAGATGGCCCAGTCTCATTGGCCTTGTGCCGAAGCCAGATGGAGAGTGGCGTTTCTGTAATGACTACAGGAAGCTAAATAAGGTGTCCAAGTTTGACGCATATCCGATGCCCTGGGTTGATGAGCTCATTGAGAGACTAGTGTCAGCCAGATATATCACCACCCTGGACCTAAAAAAAGGGTACTGGCAAATTTCCTGTCCCCAAGTGCCAAGGAGAAGACAGCCTTCTCTACACTGGATGGGTGCTTTCAGTACACCAGGATGCCATTCGGTGTGCAGGGAGCCCCATCTACCTTCCAGAGGGTCATGGATTGGATCCTAGCCTCTCACAAAAACTACACAGCAGCTTATCTGGATGACATTGTTATCTTCAGCCTGGATTGGGGAAGTCACCTGCAGAAGGTCCAAGCGGTACTGGATGCGCTGATGAAGGCGGGGTTAACCATAAACAAGTGCACCATGGGGAAAAAAGAGACAAAATACTTGGGCTACATCATCTGAAGGGGCGAAATAAAGATGCAAGTAAACAAGGTGGAGGCTATCTAAAATTGGCCACAACCGATCTCTAAGAAGCAAATTCGGGCATTTCTGGGAATTGTGGGATACCATCGGCGATTTATCCCGAATTTTGCCATGATAGCCGCCTCGCTTACTGATCTCCTTCAGAGCATGAAGATGTCAATGGCCAAGAAGTTGAAGCTTGCCCTATATAAACAGCCGGTCTTTGTTGCACCTGACTTCACTAAGGAGTTCGTAGTTCAGAGGGACGCCTCCGAGGTTGGTTTGAGAGCTGTGTTGTCCCAGGAAATAGATGTGGATGAACACCCAGTCCTACTCCTGAGTAGGAAACTCTCCTTCTGTAAAAAGAACTATGCCATAGTAGAGAAAGAGTGTTTGGCCATCAAATGGGCAATTGACATGCTGAGGTACTACCTGTTAGGCTGGAAGTTCAGGTTAGTGTCAGATAAAGCGCCCCTGAGATGAATGAGGGAAAGGAAGGAGAAGAATGCCTGTGTACCTAGGTGGTTTCTAGTGCTCCAGGACTTTAGTTTCGATGTGGAGCACAGGCTAGGATGCCTACATGGTAAAACAGATGCCTTGTCCAGACTTCCCTGTATGTGAGGATGCCAAAATCCCCGACTTTGGGCAGAGGGGGGAATATGTGACAAAGTCACTGACAAAGTGCGGGATGGGAGGTATGTTTCACTGAGGCTATTAGCTTCAGTGATTTGAAACCCAGAAGTTTTGCTCCAGCACACCATGTGTTGAGGGGGGTTAAGCAGCCATTTTAAGGGCTAGTTTTTTGAGAACAACCATAGTGCGGGTAGGAACTTGTTCTCCATATCTCCACCCCAGGGTGTGGTCGGGGGTTTAAATAGATGGCCTGCTGAGGCATTCAGTGTTAAGCGTGTCTGGAGAGGCTAACTCCAGAGAGGTGGTCGTGTTTTGTGGTAACCTGAACCCATTGTTTGCTAAACTCTGAGCGGGCGGATCCCCGCTACCACAAGGACTGTGCTTTGTGTTACTACTGTGAGAGGGAGATGTGTGGACTTTGCTGCGGTATCAGCCTCCGGCCACAAGAGGTCTCTGTTGTCTCTAAAAAAGGGGACTCCATGGTAAACTTGCTGATGTGTGAGTCAGCAAAAAACAAGCATTTGTGAGGAGAGGAAGGAGATTGTGGTGAGCTGCATCCTAAGAGCCAGCGTGTGCAGTGTGCTGGAAGTGTAACAGGACTTTGATTGAAGATGAAGCCTTGCCTGTGATCACCTTGGGGGACGACTACGGTTGTATGCAGAGTTCGATTCCCCCCAAGGCATCTGAGTGACGTGAATGGCCTTTTGCTAGTTTGAAAGACTTAAAACTGTGCTCCTGTGACAAGCTCAGGACCCTCTCCTCAGTCTCTCAGCTAAGTGCCCGATTAGACGATAAGACAGTTCCATAAGAGAACTGTTAACGGCCTGTAAGTCCTAAGCTCAGGCACCACCACAGGGACCCCGGTGGATGCATGCATGCAAATTGCAGGAAGAGTTTGGCGCCAAACACAGGTTCTCAATTAAAAACATAGGTTGTAGGCAGGTTTGGGTGAACCTTAGCTAGAGACTCCCCTCAGTGGTGAGATTGTGTATAGTTAGGATAACAGTATTGTAAACGTAGAAAGTTGTTAAGTTTGTTAACTGTTGCGCTGCACCACTGCACGGACCGCCTTGTGCACTCATCTGATTACATCACTGCTCTGGGTAACATGTGGTTACCGCACTAGGTGGAACCACTGGGTAGGCAAATTATAGTTCTTCTGTTAATACATCCTGGTCCTGTCGGTTGTGCAGCGCATGGGTCCTGGCTGTCTTGAGCTTGGTGTGTGAAGTTTATTTGTGTTCCTTTCTTGCATTTCCAGGGCAACCCAGTTCCTGTTCTTAGTAAAAAGGTGTTACCCCAACAAATTGTCTGCCAGTATCCATTGTCCTCGGCCCGCTGTATTCTGAGAGAGACCTCCTCTGTACACGGTCTACACTACTTTGTTGTTATATTTTTCCCATTTTGCCCAAACAGCCATGTTTACTTTTACTTCACCTTGATTTATGCCGCCTGTATAATAAACCAGGGAAGGATTTAAAGAGACAGTGTTCCTGTGTCTATGTCAATATATACAGTGGGGAAAATAAGTATTTGGTACACTGCTGACTTTGCAAGTTTTCCCACCTACAAAGAATGGAGAGGACTGTAATATTTGTCGTAGGTACGCTTCAACAGTGAGAGGCAATACCTAAAAATAAAAAGCAGAAAATCACATTGTTTCATTTTATTGCATGAAATAAGTATTTGATCACCTGCCAATCAGCAAGAATTCTGACTTACAGACCTGTTAGTTTTTCTTTAAGAAGCCCTCCTACTCTGCACTCATTACCTGTATTAATTGCAAATGTTTAAACTCATTATCTGTATAACAGACACCTATCCACATACTCAATCAATCACACTCCAACCTCTTTACCATGGCCAAGACCAAAGAGCTGTCTAAGGACACCAGGGACAAAATTGTTGACCTGCTCAAGGATGGAATGGGCTACAGGACAGTAGGCAAGCAGCTTGTTGAGAAGGCAATAACTGTTGGCACAATTATTAGAAAATGGAAGAAGCACAAGATGACTGTCAATTTTCCTTGGTCTGGGGCTACATGCAAGATCTCACCTCGTAGGGAAAGGATGATTCTAAGAAAGGTAAGGAATCAGCCCAAAACTACACAGGAGGACCTGGTCAATTGCCTGAAGACAGCTGGGGCCACTGTCTCAAACATTACCGTTAGTAGCACACTACGCCGTTATGGATTAAATTCCTGCTGGGCATGCAAGGTCTCCCAGCTCACACAAGCACATTTCCAGGCCCATTTGAACTTCACCAATAACAATCTGAATGATCCAGAGGAGGCATGGAAGAAGGTCATGTGGTCAGATGAGACCAAAATAGAACTTTTTGGTATGAACTCCACACGCCATGTTCGGAGGAAGAAGAAGGATGAGTACAACTCCAAGAACACCATCTCAACTGTGAAGGATGGTGGGGAAAATATCATCATGGGGGGTACTTTTCTTCAAAGGGGACAGGACAACTACACCGTATTGAAGGGAGGATGGATGGGGTTATGTATCATGAGATTTTGGCCAACAACTTCCCTCAGTAAGAGCATTGAAAATGGGTTGTGACTGGGTCTTCCAGCATGACAATGACCCGAAACACAGCTAGGGCTTCTAAGGGGTGGCTCTGTAGCATTTCAAGGTCCTGGAGTGGCCTAACGAGTCTCCAGATCTGAACCCAATAGAAAATCTTTGGAGGGAGCAGAAACTCAATGTTGCCCATTGACAACCATAAAACCTGAAAGATCTGGAGAAGATCTGTATGGAGGAATGGGCCAAAATCCCTGCTGCAGTGTGTGCAAACTTCGTCAAGAACTACAGGAAACATATGACCTATGCAAGCAAAGGTTTCTGTACCAAATATTAAGTTCTGTTTTTCTATTGTATCAAATACTTATTTGATTCAATAAAATACAAATACTTATTTTCCTCACTCTATATATGTATATATACGTATATAGTGATATATGGCACTCTTGTGGTTTAATGCGGGTGGTGCACAAGTAGGGTGTCCAGCCCATACATAATAAATTGAAAGACTTGGCACTCAGATGAGAAATCATGGTTCCTTTTATTGCATTCAGTATTGCGTTGAACATTTTCGGTCTAGTAATAGACCTTCATCAGAACTAAGTGTACAAAAAAGCAAACAGAGTGTCAAAAGTATATAGATAAAAATAAAAATAAAATTAAAAATAAAATTAAACATGCAGTTGTAACAAATAATAACAAAGGTACAGAACATTTTTCAAGAATTCATAGTTATTTCCTCAATAGTGGATATTGGACCAACAGCAGTATAAGCAAAAAGTGCAATAACCATAAGAGATAAGGTGATTGGCTATATAAGCTAGCAAAGTGATCTCAGTAGAAAGGATACAGGAACATTGTACATGTGATCCGAGAGAGTCCAGGAGAGTTCTCACTATGGGAGTGGAGTGTAATGCTGGAATCCAGTGCAAAAAGGATTTCCCAGAGGCGGGGTACTCAGGAGTAGTGTTGAGCCACCCCCGTAGTGTTCGAGTTCGGTTCGGTTCGTCGAACACCCGTGTGTTCGCCGAACTGTTCGTCGAACTGTTCGTCGAACACCTTCGAACACCGTTAAAACCAATGGCAGGCAAACAAAAACACATAGAAACACATAGAAAACACCTTCAAAGGTGTCCAAAAGCTGACAAACTGCTCAGAAGACATAGCTAATACATGGAAAAGTGACAAGTACATATAGTCATGCGAAAATAAAAGAGGTGGAGGAGTAAAAGGAGGGGGAGACACAGATATAGGCATGTCATGCCCTTCTAAAATCCAAAAAGTGAGAAGCCGACACGGCCAGTCCGCTCCTGCCCGTGCCACCTCCGTGTCGCCGGGTTTGTGCCAGAGCCGCGGTGAACCCTGATGGCCAGCCCCCCTCTCCCAATACTGGTGCCTGTCCGCTGGTGGGTCGAGCGAGCCCCCCTGTGGTGGAGGCAGCTCTAAGCTTTTTAATTTAAATTGTCTCTCTAATTTGAATGAATACACTTTAAATCCATTTACAAGGATCTATTGGAGGGCAAGTCTCATGCCAGCAGCCGCGTAATTCCAGCTCCAGTAGCGTCCACTAAAGCTGCTGCAGTTAAAAAGCTTTTATAAGGATCGAGCTCGGCTGTCCACCGCAAGGCATCCTACTGCCAGTCCCAGCCCCTATGCCTTGGGGTGCCTCCTGATGCTCTTCACTGAGTATCCCATGGTCCCGAAGCATTTCCTTTGAAAAAATTAAGTGTCTAAACTACAGGTGGTGTAGCTTGCTTAACAGCCGGGATAATCCGCTGACTAGCAGACACTGCTACTAGGCACAAAGTATTTCCTGGGCTAGATGCAGTTAAAAATTTGTAATTAGATACTCTCGTTGGATGCTGAGAAAGCATTCCATAGAGTCTCCTGGCACGCCATATATGATTCTCTTAAAAAGCTTGGGGTAGGGGTCTAGGGGACCCTTTTATAGCCAAAATCACGGCCCTGTATCACAATACGTCACCTAGGCTGAAGATAAATGGAACTGTAGCACCCAGAGGGCTCGGTTGCTACAGAGGTATTGCACCTCACCCAGAGGTGTGATATCTCACTCTCAGGTAAGGATGGAGTGTGGATCAGGACCCGACACCTGCATGCATTACACCACATTGCCGTGGGGCAGGGCGACCAATATGCCTCTGAGATGGGCACGACAGTCCCTGTCCCTGGCTGGAGTGGGCGGAGGGAACACTGAGGAAGGGGAACCCTGTAGTGCAGGAGCAGGGAGGAAGCAGTTCCTGGGTGCATTGAGAAGGGAGTATAAAAGGTGGGCACCATCTTAGTTCAGTGCAGAGAAGTCTGAGCAGAAGTGGCAGGGAGCAGGGGCTCTGCATGAGCTCTGCTCCGGAGGCGGGCCTAGTAACAGAGGCCCAGGCCTGGAAGAGGGAGAAGGAAGGAAGAGGAGCGGAGAAGACTCCAGGAACAAGGAATGAAGGGATCCCAGGGGTGCGGACGGGCGAGTCGCCACCGCACGCCCGAATCCACCTGCGTGGAGGGGTCAGGCCAAAGGGGGAGACCGGTCCCCGAAACTAGTGGAGGCAAGAAATGACCCTCAGCTAGAAACCGGAGGCTGTGACATTTTATGTGGCGCAGCCCCTCGCTACACCCGCTAGGAAGGCACCACATAGGGTCAGGGAAACTGGCGCCAAGTTTACCAAGAGGAGGCCCGAGGCAGCCGGACAGAAGGGTTGGTAAGAAAGGCCAGACAAAGGACACACAAAGGGGGTCCTGTGAAGCGCTCCAAAGTTATCTGGGAGTTGTCTGAGCCCCTCACCTGGTGAGCACAGTACGACGTGGGCAGCCGTTACCTGCAGACGTGGTCTGGATAATAAGAACTGTGAGTAAAGGCCCTGGACTGCATCACTGACTCCGTGTCGTTACTGCTGCTGCCCTGCACCATCACCCCCATCCTCCGCATACACTGCCCTGAGGCTATACTCCTCCCATGGGGAGTTATGCTACGCTCTGCTGCACCCACAACACCAGCCTCAGTGGTCTGCCCTGCAGCGGCGGTTCACTCTGACCGCAATCCACGGGTGGCGTAGTCGGACATTTAAACATCAAAACCACATAAATAGTTCCGCCACTGGTTTGACCACCCTGAGGCACGGAACCGGGTCGCCGCCACGAAGACTACAACCACCAGCATCCACCAAAAAGGGTCCGGCTCCGGGTGTCCCAAGGCCCAGGGGGTGCATCAGAACATTTTCATCACCTTTCACAATCACCAATGGGACAAGGCAGGGATGTCCTCTGTCCCCTCTCTTATACATCCTAGTGACGGAGCACCTGCTCTCATCAATTCGCCATAACCCCAATATTAGGTGGATTGAGGTGGGAGGCACCGAGTACAAGTGCTCTCTATTTGCTGATGATGTCCTAGTATATATCACTCAATGACATATATCCATCCATGCTGTTATGGCTGAAATAGATCACTTTGTTACATGGTCAAATTTTAAAATCAATGCAGCGAAGTCTGAGGCCCTCGATGTCTCCCTCCCCAAATCCATATAGGATTCCATCCAGTCCAACTTTCCCTTTGCCTGGCCCTCACAGGGTATCAAATACTTAGGAATTCCTATTCATAGAGACCTCTCCCATCTATGTTATCTTAATTTTGGGCCCTTTATTGAACAACTCCATACAGACCACGGTTGGCAAGTTAGAACTGTAAGATTCACTACGTGAACCACTGGTGTTTTGTGGAAAAGCACATGTACACTGCGTTCCAAATTATTATGCAAAAAGTGTTTAGGAGTGATAAGGGAAGAATTTGTTTGTTTGTCAGTTAAACTCATTGATGGTGATGTGTGTCAGGGCTCTTTATATCACTGTAAGCAATTGCAGACACCTGTGCTAATTAGTTTGGCAGGTGTGTCCAATGAAAGGCAAGACTACTTAAGAAGGCTGTCTCACATTATTAAGCAGCCTACATTTTCTGCCAAAATGGGAAAGAAAAAGGATGTGTCGGCTGCTGAGAAGCAACAAATTGTGGAGTGTTTAGGTCAAGGCATGACTACAATCAACATTGTGCGATGATCAGGATGAAGTGTCTTGGCAATCAAGAAGTATGTAGCTGATTCACAGTACACACGTGTGCGTGCTGATAAGGGCAAATTGAGGACTCTTTCCTACAGGCAATTACGTCAGGTTGAAAGAGCAGCGGCAAAAAAGCCTTGTCATAGCAGCAGACAAGTTTTTGAAGCTGCTTGTGCCTCCAACGTCCCCCGAACAACAAGATGCAGGGTCCTTCAGAGGTTTGCAGCTGTGCATACGCCATCCTGTCGACCTCCTCTATCCACTTCACACAAGCAGAAACGGCTCCAGTGGGCCAAACATTACATGAAGACTGATTTCAAAACTGTTTTGTTCACGGATGAGTGCCGTGCAGCGCTCGATGGTCCAGATGGATGGAGTGGAGGATGGCTGGTTGATGGACACCCCATGCAAACACAGCTACAGCGCCAACAAGGAGGAGGTGGAGTAATGTTTTGGGCTGGAATCATGGGGAGAGAGATTGTCGGCCCCTTTAGGATCCCTGAAGGCGCTAAAGATGAACTCCATAATGTATGTGGATTTTCTCAAACAGCACTTCCTGCCATGGTTCAAGAAGAAGAACCGTGTATTTCAAAGCAAGATCATTTTTCTGCATGATAATGCACCATCTCATGCTGCACATAAAACATCTGCATCTCTGGCTGATATGGGCATAAAAGGGGACAAACTTATGGTGTGACCCCCATGTTCCCCTAACCTGTACCCCATTCAGAACCTTTGGAGCATCATTAAAAGGAGTGTCTATGATGGCGGGAGGCAGTTCACATCTAAGCAACAGCTCTGGGAGGGTATTCTGTCCTCATGCAAAACAATTGAAGCAGAAACCATCCAAAACCTGACAAATTCAATGGACGAGAGAGTTCAGAAGCTCCTTTCGAACAAGGGGTCCTATGTGAAAATTTAACATCACCTAGAATAAAGTTTTGAGTTGAAAACTGTTTGATTTCAGTTTCTAACAACCTGCTAATGCTTATAATTTCAAAAATGACCATTTTTTTGGTCTTTATTAAAATGAAAAGGTTGATCGAAAAGTTTGGGGGATCTAAGAGTGTGGCAACCCAGTAGTCATGATTACTTCGAATTCTGACAATATGAGGGTCATGCTGTAGGTAGTGCAGCAAGAAGGCACTTATGTGTCTTGCGCATCTCGAAGCCCCAAAATTATTTTCCGGGCTAGATGCAGCTAAAAATTATTATTAATTTTAAATCTGGTGAAGCTTTAGTATAGATGGCCTAATAGGATCAGTGCTGCACACTGCTACAAAGCCCAAATTATTTTCCAGCCAAGATACAGATAAACATGATTAGTAATTTGAAAGCTTAAAACGGTTGGTAGGGTGATTTTAACCAATCATCAAGCTTTTACTCTCCCCAGGATGACACAGGGGTAGAAAAGTCGTTTCGGATCCATGATTTGTTCATCTTTATGAACGTGAGTCTGTCTACATTATCAGTGGAGAGCCGCGTGCACTTATCTGTCAGCACACCACCAGCAGCGCTGAACACACGTTCAGACAGAACGCTGGCTGCGGGGCATGACAAGATCTCCAAGGCGTAAGTGGCTAGCTCCGGCCATTTATCCAGATTGGAAGCCCAAAAAGAGCAAGGGTCCAGTGACACAGTCGTGGCTTCAATGTTTACTTGGAGATACTCCTGTACCATCGTCTCTAGGCGTTGACTATGTGTCAGACTTCTTGTCTCCTGTGGCCTTGCAAAGGATGGGCTAAAAAAGTGGTGAAATGATTCCGCAAAATTGATGTTACCAGCAGATACTGTGGTTCTGTTACGGTTTGAGTGCTGAACACTTGACGGTCCCACGGTTGGCAAGTTGGAACTGTGAGATTCACTACGTGCACCACTGGTATTTTGTGGAAAAGCACATGTAAAATTCTGCAACAGTCTCTGCTGATACTCCTGCATGCGTGCATCCCTTTCTATGGCAGGAATAATTTCTGCAAATTTACTTTTGTACCGGGGATCTAACAGTGTGGCAACCCAGTAGTCAGGATTATTTCTAATTCTCACAATTCGAGGGTCATGTTGCAGGTAGTGCAGCAAGAAGGCACTCATGTGTGATGCGCATCCAGGAGCACCAAGTCCCTGTTGTGTTGGTGGCGAGGTAACAATCATGCTTCCTTCCTCTGTCCTCTCCTCCCAACCTCGCACAACAGAAATGTGATCAAGGTCTCCCTCATCTGATGAGTCTTCCATCAGTTCGTCCTCCACTTCTTCCTGGGCTCCTGCACCTTCCTCACTAGTTTGGCTGCTACCATGCGCCCTGGTAAAACCATCTCCCCCACCCTCACATGCCTGCCGCCTTGGTGCTGCCGACCGTCTGAACCTTGCAGATGTTAGCCCTTCCGCATACAACTCCTCCTCCTCTATTTCCTCCACCTCCTCTTGTGCCACCACCTGACTCCGAATTCTGTTTAACATGTGCTCCAGCATGTAAATCACCGGAATAGTCATGCTGATAATGGCATCGTCAGCACTAAACATCTTCGTCGCCATTTCAAAACTGTGCAGAAGGGTGCATAGGTCCCTGATCTGAGAACACTCCTCCAGCGTGATTTGCCCCACCTCTGAATCTCGTTGGCCCAGGCTATATGTCAGAACGTATTGCACCAGGGCTTGTCGGTGCTGCCACAGTCGCTGCAACATGTGCAGAGTTGAATTCCACCGGGTAGGCACATCGCATTTTAGCCAGTGAAGTGGCAGGCCCAACGACTTCTGTAGAGATGTAAGTCGCTGAGCTGCGGGATGCGAACGGCGGAAGTGAGCACACAGCGACCGTGCCCTCTGCAGAAGGCCATCTAGTCTGGGATAGTGGGCTAAAAATTGCTGGACAACCAGGTTCAACACGTGAGCCATACAAGGCACGTGTGTGACATTGCCCCGGCGAAGGGCCGCACCCAGGTTTGCAGCATTGTCGCACACGGCCTTCCCTGGTTTCAGGTCCAGTGGAGACAACCATTCATGAAATTGGTTCTCCAGAGCTGACCACAACTCCTCAGCTGTGTGACTCACATTTCCCAGACATTTCAATGTAAAAACCGCCTGATGACGTTGAGCCCTACTGCCAGCATAGTAAGGAGGTGTGCAGGATCCCTTCTGCGCAGTTAGAAAGCTTGTGGCATGACCAGACAGGCTTTGGGTGCAGGTGGAAGACCGAGAGGAGGTTGAGGAGGCAGAAGCAGTGGAGGAACTTTGACATAAAGAGGATTGACGCACAACTCGTGGGGACGGCAAAACTTGGACAGCAGCCCTTTGTCCTGCTGTCACCATAGTTACCCAGTGCCCAGTCAGCGACATGTAACGCTCCTGTCCATGCCTACTCGTCCAAGTGTCTGTGGTGAAATGCACCCTGTCACACACAGAGTTTCTCAAAGAAGCGGTGATGTTGTGTGCGACATGCTGGTGGAGCGCAGGCACACCTTTCTTTGAGAAGTAGTGCCGACTGGGCATCTGGTACTGGGGCACTGCGACGGACATAAGGTCTCGAAAATCCTCTGTGTCCACCAGGCGGAAAGGCAGCATTTCTGTAGCCAAGAGCTTGCAGATGGTGAAATTCAACCTCTTAGCTTTCTCATGGCTTGGAGGAAATGGTCTTTTACTTGTCCACATCTGAGGGACCGAGGGCTGGCTATTGTGCTTAGACGGGGTTGATAAGGGTGTCCCCGGCAAACTGCCGGTCTGTGAGGAAGATGCAGGCGGACATGTTAGGTTGCCTTGATCCAAAGGTGGTGCTATCGATGTCGGACAGCGCTCAACACCAGCTGGTGTTACAACCTCCAAAGAAAATGATGACTGTTACGTTCTGCTACCAGAGCTAAGGAAAGAGAGGAGATCTGTCCCTACGATAGAACTCAGCTGAATCCCTACGATGTAACAGGGGACCTGATCCTGCGATCAGACCTGCTAAAGTCCTAAGCTAGTCTGTACGGAGACCTATAGATGTGGGGAAGGAATCCCTACAAGTACTAAGGACTGGGAGGAAAATGGACACCTCCTAACAGAAATAGTAGCAGACAGACGAACAAACAACATATATAGAACATAGAGGTCCGTAGACCAAGCAAACTAACAGAGTTTAGATACAGAGCACAGGCTAGCTAGAAAGTAGATATACAATGAAGTCCAGCAAAGCCAGAAGGGCGGAGCAGGATTAAATAGGCCAACAAGGTCATGTGACCAGCAAAGGAAAAAAAACCTAAGAGAAAGGTTCTAACAGTACCCCCCCTTCTAAGTGGATCCTCCGGATCCCCTAGGACCAGGCTTATCAGGAAATCTCCTGTGAAACGCTCTGATAAGTCTGGACGCGGAAACATCATCCGACCTCACCCAAGAGTTATCCTCGGGACCGAAACCTTTCCAGGCCACAAGATACTGCAAACTACCTCTATACCGTCTAGAGTTAAGGATGCGAGAAATTTCATATTCCCCGTCCTCCACCACCGGAGGAACAGAGGCAGAGGCGTCACTATCCGATACAACAGCTTTTTTCAACAGAGAGACATGAAATACCGGATTAATTCTCCAGGAGGTAGGAACCTCCAACCTAACAGCAGATTGGTTGACAACCTGAAGCACCTTAAAGGGCCCTACAAACTTGGGACCCAATTTCTTTGAAGGAATCCTCAACCGCAGATTCCTAGAGGACAACCAAACCATGTCACCAACAGCGAACAAAACCTCCTGTCGTTTCCTATCAAAGTAGTCTTTAGATTTTCTATTGGCCTCCTGAAGATTACCACGCACATCCGTCCAAACTCTCTCCAAATCACCGGAAAAATTCTCCTCCTCAGGCACGGCAGATCCCAACTTGGAGAACGACCCAAACGACGGATGTCTCCCAGAACAACAAAAAAAAGGCGAACAACCAGCAGAAGAAGATGTATGATTGTTCAGAGCAAATTCAGCAAGTGGCAGAAACTCAGACAACCCCTCTTGATTGTCTGCCACAAAACAATGCAAGAACTGCTCAACATCCTGGTTTTTCCTTTCTGTCTGGCCATTAGATTCAGGATGATATCCGGACGAGAACGACAAATGAACTCCCAACCTATCACAAAAGGCACGCCAAAAACGAGCCACGAACTGAGGACCCCTATCAGAAACAATGTCAGTAGGAACGCCATGAAGTCTGACAATTTCCTTGACAAAGGCCTTAGCGAGAGTTTTAGCGCAGGGCAGTTTGACGAAAGGAACCAAGTGACACATCTTGCTAAAACGGTGCACGACCACCCAGATGACAGTAAAACCCTCAGAGGGGGGAAGGTCAGTTATAAAGTCCATAGCCAAATGTGTCCTAGGAGCACTGGGAACCTCCAAAGGACAAAGCAACCCCGCAGCAGGAGTATGTGAGGACTTAGATCTAGCACATATAGTACATTGACGCACCCACTTAATGACTTCCTTCTGCCATCCAGGCCACCAAAAACTGCGACCCACCAGTCTCTTGGTCTCAGAGATTCCGGGATGACCTGCCAACCGAGATTCGTGACACTCAACAAACAAATCTCTCCTAAAGGTCCCAGGCACAAACAACCTCCCATGAGGAGTGTTAGAAGGGGCATTCTCCTGTGCTTTAAGAATCTCATTTTCCAAAACGGAGTCCAAAGCAGCTATCACTACACCTTCTTGTAAAATGTTCTCCTCTTTCTCAGCACCGACTATGGGAGAAAAACTGCGAGACAAGGCATCCGCCTTAACATTCTTAGTACCAGGGATGTAAGTAACGGAGAAATTAAACCGCGAGAAAAACAGTGCCCACCTAGCCTGACGGGCATTCAGGCGCTTGGCAGCATCAAGATATATCAGATTTTTATGATCCGTAAGAACCTGAACGGGAAATTCCGCACCTTCCAAGAAGTGGCGCCAGTGTTCAAATGCGAGTTTAATAGCCAATAATTCCCGATTACCAATATCGTAATTCAGTTCAGTCTCCGAAAATATTTTTGAAAAAAAGGCACAGGGATGTAATCCATCCCCGTTATCCTGAGACAATACTGCACCAACCCCCACAGAGGAAGCATCAACCTCAACCAAAAACGGCCTAGTAACATCAGGCTGCATAAGGATGGGAGCAGAGGTGAACCTCTCCTTGAGATACATAAAAGCTTCAATGGCCTCAGAAGACCACTGAACCGCATCAGCACCTTTCCTGGTGAGATCAGTCAGAGGTTTGACAATACTAGAAAAATTTTTTATGAATTTTCTATAGTAATTGGCGAAACCCAAAAACCTCTGTATCGATTTCAAACCAATAGGCCTAGGCCATTCCTGCACAGCCTGAACCTTAACCGGATCCATCTCAAAACCTTTGCTGGAGATAATGTAGCCCAAAAAACTAATTCTCTGTACAGCGAACTCACATTTCTCCAGCTTAGCAAAAAGCGAATTGTCCATTAATAACTGTAATACCTCACGCACGCTCCGCCAATGAGACTCCAGATCCGGCGAATAAATCAAAATGTCATCCAAATACACAACCACATTTTTACCGATCAAAGGTCTAAGGATGTCATTAATCAGATTCTGAAAAAATGCAGGAGCATTAGTAAGACCAAAAGGCATAACCAGATTCTCAAAATGACCCACAGGAGTGTTAAAAGCAGTCTTCCATTCGTCACCCTCCTTCATGCGCAACAGATTGTATGCCCCCTTAAGGTCAATTTTAGAGAACCACTTGGCCCCCATTAACTGGTTAAACAGATCAGGAATCAATGGCAGTGGGTAAGGATTGCGTACAGTAATTTTGTTAATCTCACGAAAATCCAGACAAGGACGTAAACCGCCGTCCTTTTTTTTTACAAAAAAAAATCCAACCGCCACAGGAGACTTAGAGGGCCTAATGTGACCAGCGGCCAAACTTGTCTGTATGTATTCCTCCAAAGCCTTCCTCTCAGGAATAGTAAGGTTAAATAAACGACTTTTAGGAAGAGTCGCTCCAGGGACAAATTCAATAGAACAATCATAGTCTTTATGAGTAGGCAAAACCTGCGATTCCTTCTCAGAAAAAACTCTCCAAAAATCCTGAATAGGAACAGGCAATTCTCCCCTATCCAAAGCTGCAATACGCCCGTTACAACACTTGTCATAACATTTATGGCTCCAGGATTTAATTTCACTGGTAGACCAATCCAGTACAGGATTGTGAAATTTTAACCAGGGCAATCCCAATATTACTGGAGAAGGCAAGTTATTCAACACTACCAAATCCAATTTCTCATGGTGAACACCATTAATAGTGAGAGGAAATTCACAGACCTTGAGAGTAATATTCTTCAAAGGGGAACCATCCACAGAAACCACAGCAATGGGGGATGATAAAGGTTCAGGTTTTAAATTGAGTCTTTCCACGAATCCCCCATCAATTACATTCAGAGTAGACCCACAATCGACAAACACCCGAAATTCCATTAATTTTTCCTGAGCAATCGTGGAAGCAGCTAAAAATACACCCTTGGAATTTAAACAGGCAATACGGGCATGACTGACCATTTTTTTTTCTTTCTTCATACGAAGCTCACAGCCTTTAATCAAATGACCAGATTTTCCGCAATAGAAACACAAGCCTTCAAAAAATCGACGGTCTTTTTCTTGAGAGCGAGGTGCCACCGATCCAATCTCCATCGGTTCACCACTGTTAGTACACACATTCTTATAACCAGAAACTGACATAGCAGAGGATTTGCTCTCATTAACCCTTGCACGCAGTCTTCTATCCACCCGTATAGCTAATTGCATAGCCTGTTGCAAATCTTCAGGTGTAGGATAAGCAATTAGCAGGTCTTTAACCCTTTCACTGAGCCCAGCAAGAAATAGACTTTTCAGAGCAGAATCGTTCCACCCTGTTTGAGTAGACCAACGACGGAAATGAGTACAATATTTTTCCACATTACCTGATCCCTGTTTTAAACGTCTCAACTCAGTCTCAGCTGATGCGACACGGTCAGGATCATCATATAATAGTCCCAAAGCAGAAAAAAAACTATCCACTGATCTGAAGCATGTATCACTAGGTTGCAAAGAAAAGGCCCACTCCTGAGGCTCTTTGCGCAAAAGTGACATTATGAACCCTACGCGCTGGGATTCATCCCCAGAGGACTTAGGTCTCAAAAGAAAATACAATAAGCAAGCATTTTTAAATGAAAAAAATTCTCGGTGTTCACCAAAAAATAAATCCGGCAAACATACCTTAGGCTCCAAGAAATGTGCTCCAGGACAGCTACTCACGTGCTGACGGAGCTCGGCCACCTCCAGAGAGAGTCCCTGCAGGCGATGAGCCAAATCCTGAACCGACACCATGATGGAACAGAAAAATCTTTCCTTAGAGAATTTGCTGGCTGGACTTACTGTTATGTTCTGCTACCAGAGCTAAGGAAAGAGAGGAGATCTGTCCCTACGATAGAACTCAGCTGAATCCCTACGATGTAACAGGGGACCTGATCCTGCGATCAGACCTGCTAAAGTCCTAAGCTAGTCTGTACGGAGACCTATAGATGTGGGGAAGGAATCCCTACAAGTACTAAGGACTGGGAGGAAAATGGACACATCCTAACAGAAATAGTAGCAGACAGATGAACAAACAACATATATAGAACATAGAGGTCCGTAGACCAAGCAAACTAACAGAGTTTAGATACAGAGCACAGGCTAGCTAGAAAGTAGATATACAATGAAGTCCAGCAAAGCCAGAAGGGCGGAGCAGGATTAAATAGGCCAACAAGGTCATGTGACCAGCAAAGGAAAAAAAACCTAAGAGCAAGGTTCTAACAATGACCTGCCAATCACGCTGGCTGTTGCGGGTAAAGAGGTGGCAGGTCTGCGCCCCAAAACAGGTGTGACTGCTGTCCCCCCAGTCACAGAGGATGAAGAGGCCGCGGATGCACAAGATATGGCAGACGGTGGTTGGCCCGGCCGGCTAGGCCGCATTGTAGCACACTGAGCTTCCCACTGCAACTTATGCTTCATGTCCATGTGCCGGTTCATGCATGAAGTACTCAAACTATGTATTTTTTGGCCTCTACTTAGCTTTTGCTGACAAATGTTACAGATAACACGAGTTGGGTCATCTTTATCGATCTGAAAAAATGCCCAGGCTATGCAAGGCTTAGCACCCATGCGACCTGAAGAGCCACCACGACTTGTGGTGAGAGGCAGAGTTGTGTTTGAGGATGCAGTTGTTGACGTGCTTCCAGTACTACGTCTCTGTCCAGGAAGGCGCAACCTGACCTCATCGTCACTAGCATCTTCCTCCACCTCCTCTGCTGACCTCATCTCTTGGCTGACTGTGGGTTGACAGTAAGTGGGATCTCCAACCTCATCATCATCACCCTGTGCGTTATCACACCCGTCGTCCTCAGAGCCAACCTGTTCCTGCCCTGACAAAAAACTAAAGTTGTCGCTCCAATCAGGTATTTGAGTCTTATCATCGTCTTCCTCATTGTCTCCACCAACAGGAGTTACAGTTTGGGAATGAGGGTCTACATTATGGTCAGAACCTTCTGCGTCTGGTCCTGGATCCGACTCATAAAGATTCTGGGCATCAGTGTAGATCATTTCCTTGTCTGGATTCACAGAAGCGCTGGAGTCGACCTCTGATTCCCAGGCTATAGTATGAGTAAACAGCTCTGCAGACTCAACCATCTGTTCTACCTCATACTCAGACGGGCAGCTGGAGATTTGGGAGCTGTGAGGAAGCAAGTGCGATTGGGGTGACACCTTTGAGGACTGGAGTATTTGTGATGTTGAAGTTGATGTGGAGGAGAGCCCACTTAAAGGAGCACTTGATATCCGTTGAAGCACCTGCTGTTTTTGTGCCTCATCTGGAATTTGTAGCGATTGGCGTGGCCGTAAGAAAGGGATCTTATCACATTGTCCGCTAAAAGAAGTAGACATTTTAGTTTGGCTGGAAGATGGTCTTTCTTCTGCAGATGTTACTGTTGCTTTAACACCTACCCCACGGACACAACCTTTTTTCCCCTTCCCAACACGCCTATTCCCCTTTCCACCAGCAGCAGGCCTTTTTCCACTCATTTTGGTGGTTAACTAATTCACAACTCTGGAGTTGTTTGCACAAAAAAACAATGGATGGGAACCGAGCAGAGCTGAGTGGCCAAACTGTGGTATTAGGCCAAAACTATTGGCTGGGTTAGATGCAGAAAAAAATTATATTCAATTTGCAAAAAGATGGAGGTCTGTATAGATGGATTAATATAACAAGTCCCACACACAGCTAGAAGCCCAATATTTTTTCAGAGGTAGATGCAGAAAACATATATTCAGTTTGCAACCTGATGGAGGTCTGTATAGATGGATTAATAGAACAAGTCCCACACACAGCTAGAAGCCCAATATTTTTTCAGAGGTAGATGCAGAAAAAAATATATTCAGTTTGCAACCTGATGGAGGTCTGTATAGATGGATTAATAGAACAAGTCCCACACACAGCTAGAAGCCCAATATTTTTTCAGAGGTAGATGCAGAAAAAAATATATTCAGTTTGCAACCTGATGGAGGTCTGTATAGATGGATTAATAGAACAAGTCCCACACACAGCTAGAAGCCCAATATTTTTTCAGAGGTAGATGCAGAAAAAAATATATTCAGTTTGCAACCTGATGGAGGTCTGTATAGATGGATTAATAGAACAAGTCCCACACACAGCTAGAAGCCCAATATTTTTTCAGAGGTAGATGCAGAAAAAAATATATTCAGTTTGCAACCTGATGGAGGTCTGTATAGATGGATTAATAGAACAAGTCCCACACACAGCTAGAAGCCCAATATTTTTTCAGAGGTAGATGCAGAAAATAATATATTCAGTTTGCAACCTGATGGAGGTCTGTATAGATGGATTAATAGAACAAGTCCCACACACAGCTAGAAGCCCAATATTTTTTCAGAGGTAGATGCAGAAAAAAATATATTCAGTTTGCAACCTGATGGAGGTCTGTATAGATGGATTAATAGAACAAGTCCCACACACAGCTAGAAGCCCAATATTTTTTCAGAGGTAGATGCAGAAAAAAATATATTCAGTTTGCAACCTGATGGAGGTCTGTATAGATGGATTAATAGAACAAGTCCCACACACAGCTAGAAGCCCAATATTTTTTCAGAGGTAGATGCAGAAAAAAATATATTCAGTTTGCAACCTGATGGAGGTCTGTATAGATGGATTAATAGAACAAGTCCCACACACAGCTAGAAGCCCAATATTTTTTCAGACGTAGATGCAGAAAAAAATATATTCAGTTTGCAACCTGATGGAGGTCAGTATAGATGGACTAATACAACAAGTCCCACACACAGCTAGAAGCCCAATATTTTTTCAGAGGTAGATGCAGAAAAAAATATATTCAGTTTGCAACCTGATGGAGGTCAGTATAGATGGACTAATACAACAAGTCCCACACACAGCTAGAAGCCCAATATTTTTTCAGAGGTAGATGCAGAAAAAAATATATTCAGTTTGCAACCTGATGGAGGTCTGTATAGATGGATTAATAGAACAAGTCCCACACACAGCTAGAAGCCCAATATTTTTTCAGAGGTAGATGCAGAAAAAAATATATTCAGTTTGCAACCTGATGGAGGTCTGCATAGATGGATTAATAGAACAAGTCCCACACACAGCTAGAAGCCCAATATTTTTTCAGAGGTAGATGCAGAAAAAAATATATTCAGTTTGCAACCTGATGGAGGTCAGTATAGATGGACTAATACAACAAGTCCCACACACAGCTAGAAGCCCAATATTTTTTCAGAGGTAGATGCAGAAAAAAATATATTCAGTTTGCAACCTGATGGAGGTCAGTATAGATGGACTAATACAACAAGTCCCACACACAGCTAGAAGCCCAATATTTTTTCAGAGGTAGATGCAGAAAAAAATATATTCAGTTTGCAACCTGATGGAGGTCTGTATAGATGGATTAATAGAACAAGTCCCACACACAGCTAGAAGCCCAATATTTTTTCAGAGGTAGATGCAGAAAAAAATATATTCAGTTTGCAACCTGATGGAGGTCTGTATAGATGGATTAATAGAACAAGTCCCACACACAGCTAGAAGCCCAATATTTTTTCAGAGGTAGATGCAGAAAAAAATATATTCAGTTTGCAACCTGATGGAGGTCTGTATAGGTGGATTAATAGAACAAGTCCCACACACAGCTAGAAGCCCAATATTTTTTCAGAGGTAGATGCAGAAAAAAATATATTCAGTTTGCAACCTGATGGAGGTCTGTATAGATGGATTAATAGAACAAGTCCCACACACAGCTAGAAGCCCATTATTTCTTCAGAGCTAGATGCAGAAAAAAATTATATTCAATTTGCAACCTGATGGAGGTCAGTATAGATGGACTAATAGAATGATGCTATGCCCAAAAGATTTTACTTCACTAGGTGCAGTGTAAAAATTGGTATTCTATACACAGGTGGTATATCTTGCAACACAGATAGGCTACTCCACTGACTAACACACTCTGCAATAGGCCAAAAAGGATTAGCTTTGCTAGATTCAGCCAAATGCTGTGAAAAAAACTTGCACAGCACTGGCACAGACCTGCCTGGCAAAAACTGATAGGAACTGATGTAACCTAGTCCTGAAAAGGACTCCAATTACAATTAGTCTTTACTCCCACAATCTATCTATTTAAGAGCACAGACCTGCCTGATAAAAGTCGTAGGAAATGCTGTAACCTAGTCCTTAAAAGGACTGCAATCACAACTATTCCCTACTCCCAAGCTATCTGTAGATTTGTGCGAAAATTGGCTTGAAATTAACAAGGTATAGCGCACACAGCAACAGCGGTGCCGTCTAACACGCAGCTGCAGCAGTGAGAAAATGGTGGCGACGGGGAAAATGGCTTGGTCTTATAGGGCAAGGACATGTGACATACACTGCCAATGACACTTGCCCTTGCTTGTGTGAAAAAAAGCACTTCGCTCCGTGTGTGCGCTGCTGATAGGCTGACAGATTGCACCTCCCCACTGCAAATGCGGGAAAGAGAAAAAAAAATGGAGATCTTCATTGTTCCTGCAGAGATCCATCCCCTGCCCCTCCCCCCACCCCGCTGTACACTCAAACTGCATATTAACATTAATTTTCATCATTACTGAGAAAAAATCCAGTTATGATTTTGGTGCACGAACAGTTATCGAACATAACCTCGAACAGCCGAATTTTTCTCAAATTGTTCGTGTTCGCCGAACGGCTCGAACACCGCCCAAAACAGCTCGAATTTGAGATTGGCGAACAGTTCGAGTAGAACAACGCTCATCTCTACTCAGGAGGGAGGAGGACCCAGAAGAGAAAAGCGTCTAGGGGGGGCCAGGGGTAACAAGGTTGGAGGAGGAAAAGAGCACAACATCGTTAGGCAGGTAATGTGATAACACATATATACAGTACAGACCAAAAGTTTGGACACACCTTCTCGTTTAAAGATTTTTCTGTATTTTCATGACTATGATAATTGTACATTCACACTGAAAGCATCAAAACTATGATTTAACACATGTAGAATTATATACTTAACAAAAAAGTGTGAAACAATTGAAAATATGTCTTATATTCTAGGTTCTTCAAAGTAGCCACCTTTTGCTTTGATGACTACACTGGAACCGTATGTAGTCAAGTGCATGGAGCTGCAACCAACATCACTTGGGAGAGCGCTTCCTGTGGAGTGCACACAGGGAAGTTTTATATGGTGCCTTGAACAAGAAGTGGAGGAGTCACGTGATCGTATCACGTCACATGGTACAGTCATGTGATCGCTAGGTGTCACATGTCCACTGTATTTGTTTACTATGATTCCTGAGGGAGATCACGGGGCACCGCGTTCCACAGACCGGAGTCACATGCGGATCTGAGGAAGCACTATATGGTACAAGGGGGGTCTGGTGGCATCAGAAAGGGATGTGCAAAACCGGATAAAAGGTTATAATGGGAACAAGCTGAACAATATCATGTGAGTGATCTATGCACGGTTCCATATCGCCACCCACTCATTAGTCTGTACAATTATGAAATACAAGTCCCCTTATACAGTTTATCCATCCAGCATTCCTATCATGTGGAGTGGACCAAAATTCCTCCTGACATGTGCACAACCCTCATCATCAACTACAAACAATGTCTGACAGATGTGCTTGCCAACAAGGGTTTTGCCACCAAGTATTAAGTGTTGCCTGAACCCGTAGAAGCATGATAGACAAGCGAAATGGCCATCGTCCCAAAAGGCGCCGCTTTCCTGCATTTTTAATGGAAATGGAATAAAAGAAGATTTTATTACATCGGTGTGCCACCTCGCTTTCTTCATGTATGAATTGTGACTTACTTTGTTTCTGGAGGGAGTTGCACCCGATGGTAAGATTGATTGCTCCAGCTGAGGAGGTCGAGCTTCTGGAGTCTCTGCACAAGGACTGAGTCGCTGCATTGCTGGCTGCCTGTGCATTGTTGTTTGCCAGAGGGATCAAATGCTTATTTCTCACTGCAAAATGCAAAAAAAAAAAAATCTAATTTATACAAAGTGATTTTCTTGATTTTTTTGGGATATTCTATCTCTCAATGTTAAAATTAATCTACCCTTAAAATTATGGACTGTTCATGTCTTTGTCAGTGGGCAAACTTACAAAAACAGCAAGGGATAAAATACTTATTTCCCCCACTGTATATATTAAGCGATAGATACGTATATATAGCTATTCATATATAGTTGTTTTTTGTATATGTATATTATATGTATATATATATATATATATATTTACATATAGATGGTATATATATTTAGTTATAGGTTTTTTTGCACATTTTTATATTCAATCATTTGTTTTTAATTTAATTGAGTTTTTAAGTGCTAATAACGTGTTTTAAACGTCCCCTCCAACTTCTTTATAAGGAGGTTTATGAGGAGATTATTCCTTTTCTGTTATGCCTGAAAAAGGAGTAGCTTCTATTCCGAAACACATTTCAATAAATTGGAAATTTTTTATTCTTACCGTCTGGATTAACCTTTGTCTGCGGCAGCAGCCGGGATCCACAGCACTCCTCTCTCCTTTACTTAAAATATTGTTTTTGGGTGATTAAGGCTGCGTGCCCACTATGCGTTTTTCAAGCATTTTTGCAGAGGAATTTCCGCAGCTAAAATGCTTAAAAAACGCTTGGTAATACGTGCCCTATGGTCCCCAATGATAATCCGCATGTGCTGTGCACATTCTGCAGAAATTTGCGCTGTGGATTATCATTGCGGAAAAATCCGCAGCATGTCCATTATTTTTGGTGAAACACGGCGTAATTGCCGCCATTGACTTGCATTGAATCTCTTAATATCCGCATGACTACATGTGCACATGCGGATATTAAGCGATTCAATGTGCGGATGGTACCCGTGTCTGGAGAAGAGGAGACTCTCCTCCAGACCCTGGTACCATAGTACCTGTTAAAAAAAAGAATTTAAAATAAAAAATATACATTATACTCACCTTCTGATGGCCCCTGGTCTCCTGTTCGGTGCGTCCTGGGTCACAGGCGGCTCGCAATGGTGTAAAAGGACCTTTCATGATGTCATTTAGTCATGTGACATTATTTTTTTACCATTTTTATTCTTTTTTTAACTATTAACTTGGCCACACTATATAAATCCATGCCCGTTGCATGGATTTATATAGTGTGACCAAGTTGTCAAGCACTTTTCCAAGTGATGCTAAAATCGGTTAGAAAAGCGCTTGATGACCCGCATGCGAAAATGCATGCAAAAACGCTTGACAAACGCTTCTACCTGGCAAGAAAAACACATGTAAAATCTGCATGCATTTTTCCTGCCAGGGAGATGCAGAAAAAATAAGCAGCATTTCTGCATCGTGGGTACATAGCCTAAAGATTCATTCCACTAATTCTCTAATAACAGTACAGCCATTCTTATTCAAATTCCTTATCAATAAACCATAAATTACAGAGGTTTATGTATTAGGTCTCATTGGTTGATTAACAGCAACAAGCCTGAAATGTTCATTTCTGATCCTATATATCAACTGGAGAATAATCATGCATTACCCAGGGCCATCATTCGCGGGCCATGCAAAATCCTCATCTTGAAAATTAGCCTGTCCTATTTGGTCAAATATATCATTAACTCACCTCTAATGTGAAGGCTGGAACTCTGGAACTGCTCCGGAACTTCTCTTTGATGAGACATGTAATGTTAGGTATTGATGATGTTGCTACTCAACTGCTGTCCCAGGTTTGCATCAGTCACTCTGTGGAGCAGTTAACTTTCTGCAATGATACATTTTGAAAAGATCCACTTGCAACAGTAAGTGATTCAGAACACAGATGTATGATTTAATACATGTCTTCTCAAAGTGGGAAATTCATCACTGCTTAACCCCTTTACACCCGAAGGCTATTTGCCAGGCCAATTTTTACAATTCTGTCCAGTGTTACTTTATGAGGTAACAACTCTGGAACGCTTCAAGGGATCCCACTGATTCTGAGACTGTTTTTCTCGTGACTTATTTTACTTCATGATAGTGGTAAAATTTATTTGATTTGACTGGCGTTTATTTGTGGGAAAATTAGAAATTTGGCAAAAATGTAGAAAGTTTTGCAATTTTCAAACTTTCAATTTTCATGCTCTTAAATCAGAGAGATATGTCACACAAAATAGTTAATACATACATTTCCCATATGTCTACTTTACATCAGCATAATTTTGTAACCAAATTTTTTTTCTTAGGAAGCTATAAGGGTTAAAAGTTGACAAGTGATTTCTAATTTTTCCAACAAAATTTACGAAAAACGTTTTTTTAGGGACCACATCACATTTGAATCTTTGGACTGTGGAAGAAAACAATGAACATTTAACTTTTTTTCACAAATATTTTAGTTTAGACCCAAATGTTTTGATTTTTGCAAGGATAACAGGAAAAAATGGACCCCAAAATGTGTTGAGCAATTTCTTCTGAGCACACCAATACCCCATGTGTGGAGGAAAACCACTGTCTGGGTGCATGGCATGGGTCGGAAGGGAAGGAGCACCATTTGACTTTTTGAATGTAAAAAAAAAATTGCAAACTGCCGTTGTAGTGACCAGTACGTTATGCCCAGCTCGTGTTTCTGGAAATATGAACCCATAAATTAAGTGGGCTCTCATCACTACAGAAATGTCAAACATGTGGACTCTAACTGTGGTTTAGGCACACTGTGGGGCTCAAAAGAGAGGTGGGCATTTGTATTTGGGAGCACAGAATTTTCTGAATTTTTTGGGGGGAGCAAGGGCCATTTTGGTTTTCCAGAGCCTTTGTGCTACTAGTAACGAGGAAGCCCCCTATATTTCTGTTAACAGATGACAGACCTGAGTGGAGACTTGCTTTTTTTTGTGGATTGAGTCAAAGCTTTTATTGTGATCCAAAATGTTATGTAAAATGTTCCCATTTATCCTGTGGTCTATGCTGAGAACTGATATCGGGGTTTCCATTTAAATCTCTGAGTGACATAATTCAGATGAAACATCCAAGGGATCCATTCACTATAATGAGGCAGCAGAGTTTCTCTGGACTCCATTTGGCCTCTGTTTAGTGGTGTACTTTTCATCAAAGGTTCACAAAACTGTGTCCGACAGCACTTTTATGCACACCTAATGAAAAGACGGACACCATGGGATCATAGGCCAGACGGCATCCACGGTGCCTTAATCTGACTCATTACAGGATATCTTCCAATGGGGGTTCCGTCTGAATCATGTATTTCAGAGATTTACATGGAAACCCCAGTGAAAGCGCTCAGCACAGAGCACAGGATAAATGTGAGCCGAGCCATACTGCGATCTTTGGAAGGCAGAATAAACAAATCAGCAGCAGGTGAAGAATTGGTTTTATTTATTTTTTACGTTGTTCCTCATGTGGTATAAGTGATAAGAAGACTTTATTCTTCAGGTCGGTGTGATTACAACGATACCAGATTTATATCGGGTTTTTATGTTTGGCAGCTAGTCACACACTAAAAAATGTTTTTTTTGCAAAGATTAGTTTTTGTATCATCATATTTTGGGAGCTATAATTTTTCCAAATTTCAGCTGACACAGTCATGCAAGGGCCTCTTTTTTGCAGGACAAGTTGACCTTTTTATTGGTACCATTTTCGGGCACGTGACATTTTTTAATTGCTTTCTATTCAGAATTTGTGGGAGAAAGAATAAACAAAAACCAACAATTCAGGAATTGTTTTTTTTGTTTTTCTTTATGCCGGTCCGTGTGTGGTCAAATTGATAAGGCGGCTTTATTATTCGGCTCAGTTTGTTTACAGCAAAACTACATTTATATAGTTTTTGATGTTTTGGTGCTTTTACACAATAAAAACTATTTTATAGAAAAAATATTTTTTTTGCATCGCTTTATTCTGAGAGCTATAACTTTTTTATTTTTTGGCTGATGGAGCTGTACAGTGGCTTGTTTTTGTGGGACAAGATGACATTTTCAGTGGTTCCATTTTTATTTACATTCGTCTTTTTGATCGTGTTTTAGTCTACTTTTTGTTCGGCATGATGATGATAAAGCATTTTTGCTTCATTTTTTATTTATTTCTTTTGCCGTGTTCACTAAAGGGGTTAACTAGCAGGACAGTTTTATAGGTCAGGTAGTTTCGGATGCGGGGATACCAAATATGTGTACTTTTATTGTTTATTTTTATTTTTCATAATAATATTTATTTATAGGTACATTATATATATATATATTTATTAGTAGTAGTAGCAGTATTATTTTTAATATGTTTTAAACTTTTTTTACTTTTTTTTTTAACTTTTTTACTTAGTCCCACTATGGGACTTTCACTTTTTGCAGTCTGATCGCAATTATATGGTACAGGATCACTGCTATACCTCATAACTATCAGTGCTGCAGAAACAATATAGTTTGATCATGCACTGCGGATTATAAAACTACCTTGCTAGTGCCTGGTGACCTGTGGTCATAGAATCATAGAATCATAGAATGGTAGAGTTGGAGTGGACCTCCTGGGTCATCTGGTCCAACCCCCTGCTCAAAGCAGGATTCACTAAATCATCTCAGACAGATGTCTGTCCAGCCTCTGTTTGAAGACGTCCATTGAAGGGGAACTCACCACCTCTCGTGGCAGCCTGTTCTACTCATTGATCACCCTAACTGTCAAAAAGTTTTTTCTAATATCTAATCTGTGTCTCCTCCCATTCAGTTTCATCCCATTGCTTCTAGTCTTTCCTTCTGCAAATGACAATAAAGATGATCCTTCTACAATGTGACAGCCCTTGAGATATATGTAGACAGCTATTAAGTCTCCTCTCAGTCTTCTTTTTTGCAAGCTAAACATTCCAAAATCCTGTAACCGTTCCTCATAGGACATGGTTTGCAGACCGTTCACCATTCTGGTCGCTCTTCTCTGAACTTGCTCCAGTTTGTCGATGTCTTTTTAAAAATGTGGTGCCCAAAACTGGACGCATTATTCCAGATGAGGTCTTACCAAAGAGGAGTAAAGTCCGTTAATGACTTCACAAGATCTAGACTGTATGCTTCTGTTAATACATCCCAGAATTGATTTGCATTTTTTGCTGCTGCATCACACTGTTGACTCATGTTCAGTCTATGATCTATTAGTGTACCTGTCTTTTTCACATGTACTGTTGCTTAGCTCAATTCCTCCCATTTTGAATATGCTTTTTTCATTTTTATTGCCCAGATGTAGTACTTTGCATTTTTCTCTGTTAAAAACCATTCTGTTAGTTACTGCCCACTGCTCCAGTTTATTTAGGTCTTTTTGAATCCTCTCTCTCTCTTCTCTTGTGTTAGCTATCCCTCCTAGCTTTGTGTCATCAGCAAATTTAATCAGTTTACCCTCAATTCCTTCATCTAAATCATTGTTAAAGATGTTGAACAATACAGGTCCTAGGACAGAGCCCTGTGGTACCCCACTTGAGACATTCATCCAACTGGATGTGAAGCCATTTATGACCACTCTTTGAATCCGATCACTAAGCCAGTTATGAATCCACCTAACAGTTGCCTTGTCCATTCCATACTTGGTAATTTTTTCAATAAGGATTGTGTGAGATACTTTGTCAAATGCTTTGCTGAAGTCAAGGTATACTATATCTACAGCATTTCCTTGATCCACCCAGTCAGTGATTCGGTCATAGAAGGAAATTAAGTTAGTCTGACATGACTTGTTAGTTACAAACCCATGCTGACTCTGGTTAATCACTTCATTCTTATCCAGTTACTTACATACATGTTGTTTAATGATTTGTTCAAAGATCTTTCCTGGTATAGAAGTCAGACTCACCGGCCTATAGTTCCCTTTGTCCACCTTGTTCCCCTTTTTGAAGATAGGAACAACATTTGCTCTTCTCCAGTCTTCTGGGACTTCTCCTTTTCTCCTAGAATTATCAAAGATTATGCAGAGTGGTTCTAAAATTTATTCTACGATCTGCTTCAGTACTCTGTCACCATGGCAACGTCATCACGGGGTCTTCGATCCAAGAGCAGAGGGGCTTTTGTCCCTCTGCTTGCTCTCTAAATGCTGCGATCACACCTCACTGCTCCTGGCACTGAATTCCGGGAGCCAGCTGTCAAAATCAACTGACCCCCGGCGGCAATCGTGCCCACGCAGCCTCTTTGTGGGCGCGATCTCATTTTATTTAAACACATCCAATTGTGGAAATTATTATCATTTCAAGAATTATTCATGGGAAAACCCCTTTAAGAAACATTTACATAACTCATCTAGTGGAAGGTCTGCTATTTACATCACATAGGATACTCTGAGGCTGCTGTATAAACATCACATAGGATACATTAAGACTTCTGTATATAAGTACATCATACAGGATACACTGAAATTGCTGTTGCATTACATAGAACTCAGTTCAGCTGATGCAGAGATCACCTAGGATACACTGAGACTGATGTATGTACATCCCATAAGATACACTTAGACTGCTGTTTACATCACATAGAATACACAAAATCTGCTGTATATATCACATTGGATAGATTGCTGAATACATCACGTAAGATACACTGAGATTCAGGGGCACACATAAAAATCATAGCAGATATCCTAATTGGGCCCCCTTTCATCCCACCAAATAATATATTAGAGAAGGCCACAGAAAAGCATATCTCACAACTGTGTTGCTCTTACAAAGAAATTTTGCTCCTAATGAAAGCCGTTAGTGAATTCCTCCACAGTACCCTCCACATGCACAATATGATGAACCTACAGAGTCCTCCTCCCACTGCAAAGTATGATACCCCACAGTGACCCCAACAGAGTCAGATGCCCCCAGAGTTACCACAATACAGGAGGGTGGCCCACTCAGTCTCCCACACACTGTATTATGGCTCAAACACAGTCATCCCACACAGTATGAGGCCCTCACAGCCCTCCACTCCATAAAATGGATGCCTACATCCCTCCACACAGTGTTTTGGACCCCACACAACCCTCCACATTGTATAATGGCCACCACACACCGTTCTACATTATATAATGGCCCCCATAGTCCTTAAAATAGTATAATGGCCCCCACATAGCCCTACAAACAACATAATGGCCCCTCACATACCTCTTCAAACAGTATAATTGATCCCACATAGCTCTTTAAGCAGTATAATGGCCCCACATAGCCCTTAAAACAGCACAATGGGCACCACATGGGCCCCAAACTGTCATGCGCTCTATTAGCCGTACGCTACGGCTGAGGCTGCTGTATATATATGACCTAGGATACACTGAAAATGCTGTATGAATTACATTGAACGTACTGAGAATGCTGTATACATCACATAGAATACACTAATATAATATATTAGGCACACTGTGGCAATAAGATGGGTGCTTAATGGTAAGTACAATCATATGATATAGAAAGACAATACACTGAGACTCTGCTGTATACTTCACATATGATACAGTGAGACTGCTATATATACATCTAATAGGAGACACTGCAACTGCTGCATACATAACATAAGATACTGTACACTGTAACTGCTGCATAATCACATACAAGACACTGCGACTGTTGTAGACATTTAATAGGCTACACTCAGACTACTGTATATATCACATAGAATACAGTGAGACTCTGTTGTATACATCACATAGGATAGAGTGCTGCTGTATATACATCACATAGGAGACACTGCGACTACTGCATACAATACATAAGAGACATTCCAACTCCTGCATACATCACAGGAGTTACTGCAGAACATACAAACTCCATCCACAAAGAATGTCCTGATAGTGGAAATGCCCATCATTGGGCGTTATTTCAGCTTTCTGTGCGCTATATAGGATTCAGTTAAATTAAAAGGCTGACAACTGGCAAAGCAGGGTTGGCACCCCAAGCACTGCAGCCCACCAGGAATCTGCCAAGGGATTGGACCAAATAACATTGTTGGCTGTAAATGACCTATGGGCTAGAGATTCCCTAACCCTGATTTATCATAAAATTATTCATGGTATAATGGCATTGGACTACATAGAATAAGATCTTAGTTCCATTGATTATAGATCTTGCCACTACAACCCTCCGCCACTTCTGCCACATGCCCGAAGACATATAAGTAAATAATAATAACTGCATTTGGCATGGGGAAAAAAATTCATACTCAATACTTTTAGAAAATGTAAGGTAAGGTTATGTTCAAGACCATCAGATTAGTTTAGAAGATTTTGTGATTGTTCTTTACGGCACATCATTAATATGGAACAGATTTGGTGTTCTGATCCTATCACTGAACATCATAGCTCAACATTACCTTTTTCCTGAATAAATACAAATTACTGCACAGGGTTCTAAGATCTAAAGTCTATGATTATGATATTTGATTTTCAATTTTTTTCATTTGGTTATTGTTGACTTATGGTCTTGCCCTTGATCACCTATGTATGAGACATGTTCTATCCCTGCTCTCCAGAATGAACTACAATCAAAATATAAAGTACAAGCTTGTGTCCATTGTACAATAATGAGTTTATGATTTAATTTTTAATTGGATTCAGATTAAAAGTCTTTGGTATTACTATTGCCACCTTAGAGATTCATGTAATAGTATAAGTCTACCACTTTGATGATAATTTTTGTCAGATATAATATTTTCTTTATTGCAACTGACTCTATTGGTAAATAATAAAAGCCCAGTAAAATTATATTCACCTATAACTAAATAATTAAAAACAAGTGTTTGTCCTTTTCCCCTTGAATTTCATGCCAATGGTATCGGTGACATTGTTGGTAGTGCTTTTAATTGAAGTCCTTGATCTATTCCTAAACAGCACAAAAGGTAATGAAGTACCAATAGGAATGCTGAGAGGATGAGTAATTGCATGTGAGACACTAGACAGTGTGCAGCTAATGAGTTCTGCTTCTGAAGGATCATCTTAATTGGAAAGTGAACCCCTGAAGAGTTTATTTTGTCTTTGGTATGGTCCCACTTACTGCTGTGATGAAAGGGGGAGTTCCAAACAGTAAAGTTGATAAACATGTAGACAAAAACACACACACTCTGTAAATGAATTCACTTAGAAAGATATATTCATTCGAGTCAATGTGCCACAGGATAGAAAGAAAGATGAATGTAAAAAACATATCTCCATGGTAACCAGATCTCATTGTAATTGACTTACATCTAGTTGGTGTATTATTCATTAATTTGATCACAGTGACCTTGATAACTGCCAGCTGTTTTTAGATTGATTTTGTGTTCTAAATTACACAATGTGAAGAAGTTCAATACGTCCACCTCTGCTACATGAGACATATGAAAAGTCCGGTGAGTACTAGCATAGTACTTCATATTTAAATTAAAATGTACATTATGCTGATGACAGAATTAATGCAATGCGACTAGCCATATGAAAAATGACGAGTTATATTCTGCATGGAATAAACATAAAATTATACAGGGAATAATATGTAAATGACTACAGTCAATACAAGTTCAAGTTGTGTAATATTCATTTATTTCCTCTAAAGGAAAATAAAAATGCACTTTGTAATTTATTTTAGTTGAACTTTGATCAGAGAAGTAGAGAGATCTTTTGTTGGGAACCCTAGACTATTATAGGGAAATATTTATCCACTTTTCACTCTGTCCTCAGTCTTAAAGTGCATTATGGCCGCCGGTCAGTTAGTGCTGGGGGCGCATTTACAGACTCCACTCTCTATACACTGAGCAGTGACTGAAACCGTGCCGGCGCCATCCCTACAACTGAAAGAGCGATGCTGCTGGGAGGAATAAATTGAATTTCTTCCTGGCAGTGGGGCTCTCAGTGCGGCGGCCACATGGCATCAGAATGCTATTAACCTCATACAGTTATATGAAAAAGTTTGGGCACCCTATTAATCTTAAGCTTAATGTTTTTTAAAAATTGGTGTTTTTGCAACAGCTATTTCAGTTTGATATATGTAATAACTGTTGGACACAGTAATGTTTCTGCCTTGAAATGAGGTTTATTGTACTAACAGAAAATGTGCAATCTGCATTCAAACAAAATTTGACAGGTGCATAAGTATGGGCACCTCACCAGAAAAGTGACATTAATATTTAGTAGATCCTCCTTTTGCAAAAATAACAGCCTCTAGTCGCTTCCTGTAGCTTTTAATGAGTTCCTGGATCCTGGATGAAGGTATTTTTGACCATTCCTCTTTACAAAACGATTCCAGTTCAGTTAAGTTTGATGGTCGCCGAGCATGGACAGCCCTCTTCAAATGATCCCACAGATGTTCAATGATATTCAGGTCTGGGGACTGGGATGGCCATTCCAGAACATTGGAATTGTTCCTCTGCATGAATGCCTGAGTAGATTTGGAGCGGTGTTTTGGATCATTGTCTTGCTGAAAGATCCATCCCCTACGTAACTTCAACTTTATCACTGATTCTTGAACATTATTGTCAAGAATCTGCTGATACTGAGTGGAATCCATGCGTCCCTCAACTTTAACAAGATTCCCAGTGCCGACATTGGCCACACATCCCCAAAGCATGGTGGAACCTCCACCAAATTTTACTGTGGGTAGCAAGTGTTTTTCTTGGAATGCTGTGTTTTTTTGCCACCATGCATAACGCCTTTTTCTATGACCAAACAACTCAATTTTGGTTTCATCAGTCCACAGGACCTTCTTCCAAAAAGAAATTGGCTTCTCCAAATGTGCTTTTGCATACCTCAGCCTACTCTGTTTGTGGCGTGCTTGCAGAAACGGCTTCTTTCGCATCACTCTCCCATACAGCTTCTCCTTGTGCAAAGTGCGTTGTACAGTTGACCGATGCACAGTGCCACCATCTGCAGCAAGTTGATGCTGCAGCTCTAAGGAGGTGGTCTGAGGATTGTCCTTGACTGATCTCACCATTCTTCTTCTCTGCCTTTCTGATGTTTTTCTTGGCCTGCCACTTCTGGCCTTAACAAGAACTGTCCCTGTGTTCTTCCATTTCCTTACTATGTTCCTCACAGTGGAAACTGACAGGTTAAATCTCTGAGACAGCTTTTTGTATCCTTCCCCTGAACAACTATGTTGAATAATCTTTGTTTTCAGATCATTTGACAGTTGTTTTGAGGAGCCCATGATGTCACTCTTCAGAGGAGATTCAAACAGGAGAACAAATTGCAAGTGGCCACTTTAAGTAGCTTTTCTCATGATTGCATACACCTGGCTCTGAAGTTCAAAGCTCAATGAGGTTACAAAACCCAAAAAAAGTGCTTTAGTAAGTCAGTAAAAAGTAGGTAGGAGTATTTAAAACAAGAAAATGATAAGGGTGCCCATACTTATGCACCTGTCAAATTTTGTTTGAATGCAGATTGCACATTTTCTGTTAGTACAATAAACCTCATTTCCAACAGTTATTACATATATCAAACTGAAATAGCTGTTGCAAAAACACCAATTTTAAGAAAACATTAAGCTTAAGATTAATAGGGGTGCCCAAACTATTTTATATAATTGTATATGCAGGTTAATAGTGTTATTTGACATGACAGGTTCCCTTTAATGTTCTTGGCTTTTGATAGAAACAACCATTTTGAATACTAAATTTGACATCAAGCTGCATATTCCCTGTTGACAATGGTAGCACACACTGTATCAGGGACTTATATAGGGGAACCTTATGCATGATGCACCAGTATAAATATATCTACCACAATAGTTAAAAAAATAGAAAATGTGTTTGGCATTACTCACTTTATTTTCAAACAGACAGGGATTCAGCTAGGACTTAGGAACTAACAGCAAAAGGTGCTACTCTGTACAGTCATGGCCAAAAGTATTGAGAATGAGACAAATAGTAATTTTTCCAAAGTTTACTGCTTCATTTTTTGTAATGGCAATTTGCACATACTCCTGAATGTCAAAGAGTGATAAGCTTAACAGCAATTACTGTACTTGCAAAGTCAATATTTGCCCAGAAAATGAACTTTAACCCCCAAAACACATTTCAACATCATTGCAGTCCTTCCTTAAAAGGAGCAGCTAACATCGTTTTAGTGATTGATCCATTAACACAGGTGTAGGTGTTGATGAGGACAGGGCTGGTGATCAATCAGTCATGATTAAGTAAGAATGACATCACTGGACACTTTAAAAGGAGGCTGGTTCTTGGTATCATTGTTTCTCTTCAGTTAACCATGGTTATCTCTAAAGAAACACGTGCAGCCATCATTGCACTGCACAAAAATGGCCTAACAGGGAAGAGTATCGCAGCTACAAAGATTGCACCTCAGTCAGCAATCTATCGCATCATCAAGAACTTCAAGGAGAGAACTTCCATTGTTGTCAAAAAGGCTCAAGGGCGCCCAAGAAAGACCAGCAAGCGCCAGGACCGTATCTTAAAACTGTTTCAGCTGCGGGATCAGACTACCAGCAGTGCCGAGCTTGCTCAGGAATGGCAGCAGGCTGGTGTGAGTGCTTCTGCACGCACTGTGAGGCGGAGACTCTTTGAGCAAGGGCTGGTTTCAAGGAAGGCAGCAAAGAAGCCACTTCTCTCCAGAAAAAACATCAGGGACCGACTGATATTCTGCAAAAGGTACAGGGAGTGGACTGCTGAGGACTGGGTCAAAGTCATTTTCTCTGATGAATCCCCTTTTCGATTGCTTGGGACATCTGGAAAACAGCTTATTCGGAGAAGAAGAGGTGAGCGCTACCACCAGTCTTGTCTCATGCCAACTGTAAAGCATCCTGAAACCATTCATGTGTGGGGTTGCTTCTCAGCCAAGGGAATCGGCTCACTCATAGTCTTGCCTAAAAACACAGCCATGAATAAAGAATGGTACCAGAATGTCCTCCAAGAGCAACTTCTCCCAACTGTCCAAGAGCAGTTTGGCGCCCAACAATGCCTTTTCCAGCATGATGGAGCACCTTGCCATAAAGCAAAGGTGATAACTAAATGGCTCATGGAACAAAACATAGAGATTTTGGGTCCATGGCCTGGAAACTCCCCAGATCTTAATCTCATTGAGAACTTGTGGTCAATCATCAAGAGACGGGTGGACAAACAAAAACCAACAAATTCTGGCAAAATGCAAGCATTGATTATGCAAAAATGGACTGCTATCAGTCAGGATTTGGTCCAAAAGTTGATTGAGAGCATGCCAGGGAGAATTACAGAGGTCTTGAAGAAGAAGGGGCAACACTGCAAATATTGACTTGCTGCATTAACTCATTCTAACTATCAATATAACCTATTGGTACTCATAATATGATTGCAATTATATTTCTGTATGTGATATAAACATCAGACAAACACTAATTAAAACCAGAGGCCAGCACATCATGTGAAAATATAATTTTGGTGTCATTCTCAATACTTTTGGCCATGACTGTATATAGTTAAAGCTTGTGTCAAAAATAGAATATTAGAATAAAATATGGCACTCACTAAACTGCATGAAAAAATATTAATTTTTTCACATAAAGTGCATATCCATGTAGAGAGTGAACAGGGTGTATTGACGTGGTGACTGCTGTTTTTCGTTTAATTACACTTCCTGAAGGTTAGATGCAGCATGATTGAATGTGAAATGGCTGTCACCCGTTTAATATACCCTTTTACTCTTTCCACGGATATGCACTTTTTTTTAAATAACAGAATATTTTTTCATGCTGTTTGGTGAGTGGCATATTTCATTCTTACTTTCTAATTTTTATATCTGCCATAATGCTTGCTCAATTTTGTAGGAAGTTACATAATTCATAAAGTTTCCTAAAATCTACATCATAAAAAGTTCTAAAATAGTAAAATAAAATTACCGTAATCAACATTAGGAAAAAAAACCTGAAATGATCAAATCAAATGTTGTTCAATTGTATCAGAGTAAACATTCCTGTAAACAGTATTCCATCACTTTATGTCTGTGTCATTTTGTACATGAATCACTGAAACGTCCACAGAATTTAAGTTGTGGTGTGTGGTGCAATTACAGTTTTTGTAGATAATGCCATTTATAGGCTACAGAAAGAAGTGCAGAAGTAATGCTATTAATCACTTGTATAATTTATGTTCTTTTGTGTAGCTATACTTGAGCTTTCCAGGTATTACAGGACATAAAATTGTCTTTGCTTCCCAGAGGCAAATTTTCAGCTGGAGTGTTCAACATCTGATTACACATTTGAGCTACTACAGAGTCAGCTGGAAGATGAAGGACTGGTGTTGCTGCAGGAGAAATCTCAAGAATCAATAAAAGTTCTTATGTTTAAAGCAGGAGGTGAACCAATGGAAAAAGTATTCTTACTTTTCTATAATGCACAATTTGGATAATTTGTAAAAGAAAGTAACTAAAACGAACATTGGCTTGATTTTAATAGCTCTGCGGGATTAATCCAATAAACCTTGAGACAATTACAGTATTTATATTTTCTATAAATTTGTTCTTTTCCTTGCAAAGTTTGTAAAGTGCAAATATTACACTAAGAAAGTCCACATTATTATAACTATATGCAGTTGCCAGCGTGATTATCAGTAATCCCATAGTTTTTATTTGATTTGATTTTGTAAAAAGTTATAACTTTTTCACCTTAGCATTTTTGATAGTGATATTTTTTCCATAAATTATACCAGATACCTGTCAGACCCACGCATAATATAATGGAGTTTTATCAGTACTAATTTGGAAATTAACTCCTTAATGACAGGAGCATTTTCATTTTTTACTCCCCTTCTTCCCAGAGCCATAACTTTTTTATTTTTCTGTAAATATGGCCGTGTGAGGGCTTATTTTTTGCTGGACAAGTTGTACTTTTGAACGACATCACTGGTTTTACCATACCGTGTACTGGAAAACAGGAAAAAAAATTCCAAGTGCGGTGAAATTGCAAAAACAAACAATTGTTTTTTTGTTTTTTTTTAATCACATTCACTGAATACTAAAACTCTGACCTGCCATTATTATTTTCCAGGGCATTACGAGTTCGTAGATACGAAACATGTATAGGTTTTTTTCTATTTAAGTGGTGAAAAAAAAATTCAAAGTTTGCTAAAAAAAGAAAAAAAACTGGCGCCGTTTTCCAAGACCTGTAGTGTCTCCATTTTTTGTGATTTGGGGCCAAATGAGGGCTTATTTTTTGCACGCCACGCTGATGTTTTTATTCATACTATTTTGGGGTAGATATAATGTTTTGATAGCCTGTTATTGCATTTATTTGCAATGTTGCTGCGACCAAAAAAACGTAATTCTGGCATTTTTAATTTTTTTCTCATTATGCCCGTTTACTGATGGGATTAATTATTTTTTTATATTGATAGATCGGGGGATTCCATACCAAATATGTGTATGTGTTTTTTTTTATTGTTTTATTTTGAATAGGGCAAAAAGGGGGATGATTTAAACTTTTAAATTTTTTTTCTTTTTTCATATTTTTAAAAACATTTTTTACATTTTTTGCATGTTTCAATGGTCTCCATGGGAGACTCGAAGCTGCAATTATCTGATTGCCTCTTTTACTCACAGGCGATGATCAGATTGCCTGTGTGTAGCAGATTTGCTCACTTGCCATGAGCGCCGACCGCTGGGTGGCACTCAAAGCAATCTGGCAGTGACAACCGCAGGGGTCTCCTGCAGATCCAGGGTTGTCATGCCGACCCAAAGGCGACCCGCGATCATGTGACTGGGTCACCGATGGAAGGGGCCTATGACGCACTTCCTGGAAGCTCGAGTTAAATGCCGATTAAATGAGATTGACAGCGGCATTTAACTAGTTAACAGCCGCGGGTGGATCGCGATTTCACCCTCGGCTGTTGCGGAATCATATCAGCTGTATAGATCAGAAATTTGTGGACTCAGCGCCAGAGCCAGCACCAAACAGGGGGTTATGACATGGGGTGTACTATTACGCTCCACGTCAGAAAGTGGTTAATCCTAAATATCTAACATAGTTCTATTGTAAACAAGTCTCATGATGTTTAATGGGTTGTCCCCTTTCAGTAAACTTTTATCTGCTGGCTCAATCTATTATAATAAAATAAACTGCACTTTATTTACCTTCCCTAGGTCCAGTGCTGCCTTGGTCACTTTGTTTAAGTGTTGTCAGCACCGCAGCCAACCACTGCGCTCAACGGCTCTGATGATGTAGACAACAGGAGACACTGAGCTCAGTGATTGGTTTCAGTGCTATCGACTTATTGTCACTATTGAAACTATATTAGAGTGAAATGGGCAGTGACAGGGATACAGTGCTTAATTGCAGGAGCAGGGGCATAGCTAAAGGGTCAGTTCAGGGGGAGCGAATTATAAAAGTGGACCCCTAATCTGGTAACCATGTTTACAACTATGCTGGCGCACCCTAATTGTTGGTGTGGGTAAAGGGAAATCTTAGCAGATGACCATGCTAATACTGAAAGACCAACACTGATATTACCGCCATATGGTTACCATATAGCGGTAGATGTTGGACCTACAGAACATGTAATAGTTTACAGTACATACAGTACAGACCAAAAGTTTGGACACATCTTCTCATTTAAAGATTTTTCTGTATTTTCATGACTATGAAAATTGTACATTCACACTGAAGGCATCAAAACTATGAATTAACACATGTGGAATTATATACTTAACAAAAAAGTGTGAAAAAACTGAAAATATGTCTTATATTCTAGGTTCCTCAAAGTAGCCACCTTTTGCTTTGATGACTGCTTTGCACACTCTTGGCATTCTCTTGATGAGCTTCAAGAGGTAGTCACCGGAAATGGCTTTCACTTCACAGGTGTGCCCTGTCAGGTTTAATAAGTGGGATTTCTTGCCCATTAGAAAGGAGAGGGTCTCCTATACTTGTAATGCCCATGCACTAAGTGTATGTGCTGACAAACATTTACCCCTGGGGGGTATACATGAACATACTGTAAAAAATTTTTTTTTACTGGCATCATAAACACCTTTTAAAAAAATTATGCAGGTGTTGCATCACGGTCACCCTGGTGATATGGTGGTGGAGGATGAGGATGAGGAGAAAGAGGAGGACAAGAGCAAATAGCCAAAATCAGGAAGCATATACCCATGTGTGGGTGTGAAGCGGTGCATGGGAATACACCTCCCAAAAAATGACACTGGATTTGAGATTATGTTACGCTGCTATCATTCGGTGATGTTAAGAAGTCTGGCCTAATCCCTTGTTCATTTTTATAAGAGTCAGCATGTCAGCATTTTCAGTTGACAGGCGGATGCGCTTATCAGTTATAATTCCACCAAAGGCACTAAAAACCCGCTCTGATAAAACGCTGGTGGCAGGGCAGGCCAGGACCTCCAAGGAATAGAGAGCCAGTTCATTCCACGTATCCAGCTAGGAAACCCAATAATTATAAGGCACAGAGGAAACACGGAGGACGTTGGTACGGTTGGCAAGGTACTCCCTCAGCATCTTCTTTGCACTCCTTGTGAGAGTATCCCGCTCCTCAGGGCTTGTGCGATAGGAGGGGCTGATAAAATTCTCCCAGAATTTTGACAGTGTTCCCCTGCCTCTGCTGAATTGAAGATGTGTCTCTCTCGCCTGTACTCCTTGGTTGTCCAACAAAGTTTGCCCTCTGCCACCAGCGTTTTCAGATGGGAATATTTTTAATAGTTCGGGAACAAGGGCCTTCTGGTACAGCCCCATTTTTGTAGACCTGTCCGCCTCAGGAATAAGAGATATAAAGTTCTCCTTGAAGCGTGGGTCTAGAAGTGTCCCCAACCAGTAATGACTGTCACCCAAAATTTTGAGAACGCAAGGGTCATGGGAAAGGCAGCGTAACATAAACTCAGCCATGCGTGCCAGACTACTAACAGGCAAGACTTCCGTGTCCTCACCAAGAGGATGACTGACCTTGCTCTCCTCCTCCTCTCTGTCCTCTGGCCATCCACTTTGAACAGACGGTATGACAGCTGTGCAGGTATTACCATCTATAGCGCATGAAACTAGCTCCTGTCCTTCCTCCTCCTCCTCTTCCTCATTGTCACCCAATCCACATTGGGATGAGATGAGGCTGGGCTGTGTGTAATCACCCTGTATGGTTCCTTGCTCCATATCATCGTGCTCCGCCTGCAATGCATCCTCTTTGATTGTGAGCAGAGAACGTTTCAGAAGACAGAGAAGTGGGATAATTATGGCGTCATCGCCGCTCACCATGTTGGTGGAGTCCTCAAAGTTTTGGCGGATGGTACATATGTCTGACATCCATGTCCACTCCAGAGGTCTTATGTGTGGAGTCTGAACTGAATACCGACGGCCTTGTTGATGCTGGTACTCAACAACTGCCCTCTTCTGCTCACAAACCCTTCCCAACATCTGCAGTGTAGAGTTTCAATGCGTGCGGACATCATACACCAGTCTGTGAGCCGGAAGCTGCAAATGCTGCTGAAACATGGCAAGGGCGGTGGAAGCTGTAGGTGACTTTCTAAAATGGGCACACAGGCGGAGTACTTTAACAAGCATATATGGAAGCTCCAGATAGGACTTGAGAAACCGCTGAACCATGAGGTTAAGCACATGGGCCAGGCATGGTACGTGTGTGAGCTCTCTTTGCCTCAGAGTCGCCACCAGGTTCCGGCCATTGTCACACACGACCATGCCTGGCTGTATTTTCAGTGGGGTGAGCCACAGATCTGCCTGCTCTCTCAGAGCTGTCCACAACTCTTCAGCATTGTGCAGTTTGTCATCTAAGCATATTAGCTTCAGCACAGCCTGTTGCCGCTTGGCCGGGGCAGTGCTGCAGCGCTTCCAGCTTGTGACTGATGTGGTCATTTTGGAGATGGAGGCTGAAGAAGAAGAGGAGGCTGAAGAGGATGAGGTGCAGGAGCTGTAGACTGGGGGGGCTACCCTGATTGACCTAGAGCTCGTAATTCTTGGTGTCGGGAGGACGTGTTCCATCCCAAGGTCCAACTGGGTCCCAGCTTCCACTATGTTAACCCAGTGTGCCGTCAGCGAGATGTGCCGTCCCTGCCCACAAGCACTTGTCCACGTGTCCATGGTTAGGTGGACTTTCCCGGTAACTTCATTGTTGAGGGCATGGCTAATGTTTTTGGACACGTGCTTGTGTAATGTGGGGATGGCACACTGGGAGAAATGGTGGCGGCTGGGGATCGAGTACCGAGGGACGGCTGCCGCCATCAGGCTGCGGAATGCTTGCGTCTCCACGAGCCTAAAAAGGCATTATTTCAAGCGCAAGCAGTCGTGAAATGTGGGAATTTAGTAGTGTGGCTGCGTATTTGGCTGCGTATTTGCGCTTGTGTTCAAGGACTGGGGTATGGACAACTGAACGCTGCGCTGGGACAAGGACGTGGATGTGCTTCCTGATGCTGCTACTTGGGAGTGTGCAATGACAGGTGCAGGGCAGGAGGCATCTTTGCATGCACCATGGACAGGGGATTGGCTTGCATGCACAACAGCGGAAGAAGCAATGGTGCCACCCGTAGACACTGTTCCTGGACCCTGGGGTTTGGCCCACAAAGTTGTGTGCTTTGCTGCCATGTGCCTGATCATACTGGTTGTGGTCAGGCTGCTAGTTTTGCTACCCCCCGCTGATGCTGGCCTGGCAGGTGGTGCAAATGGCTTTTTTGGGTCTATCGGCAGAGTCTTTAAAAACCAACCAAACTCGGGAAGACCTAACAATTGTACTGGCAACTTACTTCCTTTTGGTGTTATGGAGAATGGCTGCCTGCCTTCTGTCTGCGACCACCACACTGCTTCTTTCTGCCTGTTGGGGTGCTCTGCCTCCCTCCTCCTGTGTGCTGCTGTCCTCGCTCTACATGTCCTCCTGCCAGGTAGGGTCAGTTACTATATCATCCACCACCTCGTCTTCCACTTCCCCACCCTGGTCCTCCTCCTGACTTTCTGGCAATTGTGTCTCATTATCATCCACCTCTTGTGACACTTCCCACTTTCGCCTTCTTGTGACCATGGCTGCTCAAATATTTGGGCATCGCTACATGCGATCTCCTCTTGCCCCGCTTCAAGTGGACCGGGTGAGAGGCCCGAATCTATGAATGGAAAAGTGAACAGCTCTTCAGAGTGTCCAAATTTGGGATCAATTGTCTCCGGGCACTCGGCACGGTGGGAGGAAGGAGGTTCAAGGTGAGGAATATGCAGTCCAGACTCACGGCTACTGAGACTTGACCATGTGGAAGACAGGGTTTTGGTGGCTAAGTGACTGGAACCATTATCCGCTATCCAACCAACAACCTTTTGACAGTAATCTGGGTTCAATAGTGGTGTGCTGCGGTCCCCTAGGAATTGGGACAGGAAGATCGGGCGAGAAGATGTGGGTGTTTGTTATGGCATAATTAAAGCTTGTCTACGGTTTCTGGCCGCAGCCTCTGCATGCACCATCCTGTCCAGATCCCCGTCCCTTGCCACGCGCCTTGCCCATTTTAAATGGAGGACAATATCTTCCACGCTCACTACAAATGGCTGAATTTGTTGCGAAGTTATATGTAATCCGTGTGATGGAAAAAACACAGTTTTAAATTCCTGGCCTGTAGGTAACTATTTTGAACAGCAAACCAGTGTCAAAAACTTTGCTGACACACTGAAAAAAAATTAGAATGGATGCCAGAAATGGCAGAATTTTCAGAAAACGTTTATGTGATCCGTGTGACGGACAAATGACAGTTTTAAATGCCTGGCCTGTAGGTAACTATTTTAAACAGCTAACCAGTGCAAAAAACTTTGCTGACACACTGAAAAAAAATTTGAATGGAGGCCAAAATGGCAGTATTTTCAGCGCAATTATATGTGATCCGGGTGACTGAGAAACAACAGTTTTAAGTAGATGGATTTTTAGCGCTACAGGACCTGGCTGTATTCTCCAGTGCCAAAAAGCAAATGGCGCAGAAAAACGGTGTTCTAATGGATTGCATTTTAAGCGAATAATGAGGATTAATATCCAAAAAAATTATTCCTGGCCCCTGAGACCTGGGACTTTGTCTAGAAATGTCTAACAGCAGCAGAAGGCAGAACTGGAATGGAGCCTCTTATGCTATATGCACTGCAGTCTGCTTTATTCACTGCCTGCCTGATATCTCTGCAGATGGATTAGTCCTCAGAAGGACTGTTTATTGAGATGGATATGTGTAATGTACTTGTTTTCTCCCTACACTACCTAATACACCACCAAATCTCTCCCTAGCTCAGCAGCACCTCTCCCTACACTGCCTGATTGCGGAGTAGACTGACGAGCACAGGGGCGCCAGGTCTGATATAAACCTGATGACGCTGTGTGGCCAGCCAATCGCTGTAATGCCACAAACAACAAGGCTGTGGCACTACATTGAGTGGCAGACAATCCCTGCATGTTGATTGGCGCCAAACATGCAGGGAGGGGACCGAGCATCCGCCCGAGCATCTCACAAGTACTTGTCCAGCTCCGAACATCTCGGGTACTGAGATGCTCGGGCGAGTACAGAGTACTTGCGAGTATGCTCGCTCATCACTAATTATGACAACTTTGCTGTTTATCATATAAAAAGGCTGAAAGTAAATAGACATGGGTAATTTGAGTTAGTTTTTATTATATAGAGCATAGTTTTCTAGCATCCGAAACTTATTTGTTTCGGAACTCAGGCTGCTAGTTGGATCATAACAATGTAATGTGACTTATACTATAAAAGTATAATTGTCACAATGGCAGAGAGTGTTCTTCTGCAACACATTGTTTTACATTGATTCTCATATATGCAACTCAAAGATCAAAACTTAGTTCAAATCTTTGCATAACAAACTCTATCAAGCAACTCATGAATGAACTCATGTAGACAACATGTTTTGTAATTAAGATTTTTTTTTAATTCTCCACATTTAATGTAAGGTCTCAAAGAGCTATTTTTCTTATTTACAAAAATATGTAAAACATATAAACAGTATATGAATAAATATTTCAGCTAATTTTTCATCAATGTATTTTTAAGATCTTTTAAGCTCTATGTCTGCCATTGGGTATATTCATCCAAAAAGGTTTAGCAGGCACCAGCTTAATTGGGCAATCATAAAGTGAATGCTGAAGAGGTTTGTCAGCAATCATCTTGTGTTATAGGTCAGCAAATATTTTATATACAGGTTTTTTTGAAGATGCTTAATTGAGTCTGAGCCCATTACATTGGAATAGGCAAAACTGTATCTGGACATTCTACTCCATGCTAACATAACAAATTTGTATGATGTTTCCATTTGCTTCAGAGTCAATCATGGCAGTCTATGTATCAACACAGAAACACTTCAATATTTGATAAGAATAAAGCAATGGGAATCTTTGTTTAAAAAAGAAAGTAAATTATGACTGAATTTGTTAGTGATGATTATTTAAAAGAAACTGATTCTTTATAATAAATGTTAAGGTTCCCATAATATCAGCTGAGCTGTTAATGGCAGATCAGCCAACAGTATAATGTGTAAGGTGACCTCCTTACTCTCTCTCGACAAATGATGTTGAGTGAGAGAATGAACCAGCCTGTCAGATGTCCAATGGCTGATCCGTTTGTTCTTTGCGAGATAAGTCAGCGGATTATTTAGTTAGTGTCACTCTCTTAAAAAACACAGAAGTGTATAGCAGAGTTGAGTGTTCCTATTTTGCGAAACTCAGGAGTGATAGCTAGTGTTGAGCCACCCCCGTAGTGTTCGAGTTCGGTTCGGTTCGTCGAACACCCGTGTGTTCGCCGAACTGTTCGTCGAACTGTTCGTCGAACACCTTCGAACACCGTTAAAACCAATGGCAGGCAAACAAAAACACATAGAAACACATAGAAAACACCTTCAAAGGTGTCCAAAAGCTGACAAACTGCTCAGAAGACACAACTAACACATGGAAAAGTGACAAGTACATATAGTCATGCGAAAAGAAAAGAGGTGGAGGAGTAAAAGGAGGGGGAGACACAGATATAGGCATGTCATGCCCTTCTAAAATCCAAAAAGTGAGAAGCCGAGACGGCCAGTCCGCTCCTGCCCGTGCCACCTCCGTGTCGCCGGGTTTGTGCCAGAGCCGCGGTGAACCCTGACGGCCAGCCCCCCTCTCCCAATACTGGTGCCTGTCCGCTGGTGGGTCGAGAGAGCCCCCCTGTGGTGGAGGCAGCTCTAAGCTTTTTAATTTAAATTGTCCCTCTAATTTGAATGAATACACTTTAAATCCATTTACAAGGATCTATTGGAGGGCAAGTCTCATGCCAGCAGCCGCGTAATTCCAGCTCCAGTAGCGTCCACTAAAGCTGCTGCAGTTAAAAAGCTTTTATAAGGATCGAGCTCGGCTGTCCACCGCAAGGCATCCTAGTGCCAGTCCCAGCCCCTATGCCTTGGGGTGCCTCCTGATGCTCTTCACTAAGTATCCCGTGGTCCCGAAGCATTTCCTTTGAAAAAATTAAGTGTCCAAACTACAGGTGGTGTAGCTTGCTTAACAGCCGGGATAATCCGCTGACTAGCAGACACTGCTACTAGGCACAAAGTATTTCCTGGGCTAGATGCAGTTAAAAATTTGTAAGTAGATACTCTCGTTGGATGCTGAGAAAGCATTCCATAGAGTCTCCTGGCACGCCATATATGATTCTCTTAAAAAGCTTGGGGTAGGGGTCTAGGGGACCCTTTTATAGCCAAAATCACGGCCCTGTATCACAATACGTCACCTAGGCTGAAGATAAATGGAACTGTAGCACCGAGGGCTCGGTTGCTACAGACGTATTGCACCTCACCCAGAGGTGTGATATCTCACTCTCAGATAAGGATGGAGTGTGGATCAGGACCCGACACCTGCATGCATTACACCACATTGCCGTGGGGCAGGGCGACCAATATGCCCCTGAGATGGGCACGACAGTCCCTGTCCCTGGCTGGAGTGGGGGGAGGGAACACTGAGGAAGGGGAACCCTGCAGTTCAGGAGCAGGGAGGAAGCAGTTCCTGGGTGCATTGAGAAGGGAGTATAAAAGGTGGGCACCATCTTAGTTCAGTGCAGAGAAGTCTGAGCAGAAGTGGCAGGGAGCAGGGGCTCTGCATGAGCTCTGCTCCGGAGGCGGGCCTAGTAACAGAGGCCCAGGCCTGCAAGAGGGAGAAGGAAGGAAGAGGAGCGGAGAAGGCTCCAGGAACGAGGAATGAAGGGATCCCAGGGGTGCGGACGGGCGAGTCGCCACCGCACGCCCGAATCCACCTGCGTGGAGGGGTCAGGCCAAAGGGGGAGACCGGTCCCCGAACTAGTGGAGGCAGGAAACGACCCTCAGCTAGAAACCGGAGGCTCTGACATTTTATGTGGCGCAGCCCCTTGCTCCACCCGCTAGGAAGGCACCACATAGGGTCAGGGAAACTGGCGCCAAGTTTACCAAGAGGAGGCCCGAGGCAGCCGGACAGAAGTGTTGGTAAGAAAGGCCAGACAAAGGACACACAAAGGGGGTCCTGTGAAGCGCTCCAAAGTTATCTGGGAGTTGTCTGAGCCCCTCACCTGGTGAGCACAGTACGACGTGGGCAGCCGTTACCTGCAGACGTGGTCTGGATAATAAGAACTGTGAGTAAAGGCCCTGAACTGCATCACTGACTCCGTGTCGTTACTGCTGCTGCCCTGCACCATCACCCCCATCCTCCGCATACACTGCCCTGAGGCTATACTCCTCCCGTGGGGAGTTATGCTACGCTCTGCTGCACCCACAACACCAGCCTTAGCAGTCTGCCCTGTAGCGGCGGTTCACTCTGACCGCAATCCACGGGTGGCGTAGTCGGACATTTAAACATCAAAACCACATAAATAGTTCCGCCACTGGTTTGACCGCCCTGAGCCACGGAACCGGATCGCCGCCACGAAGACTACAACCACCAGCATCCACCAAAAAGGGTCCGGCTCCGGGTGTCCCAAGGCCCAGGGTGTGCGTCAGAACATTTTCATCACCTTTCACAATCACCAATGGGACAAGGCAGGGATGTCCTCTGTCCCCTCTCTTATACATCCTAGTGACGGAGCACCTGCTCTCATCAATTCGCCATAACCCCAATATTAGGTGGATTGAGGTGGGAGGCACCGAGTACAAGTGCTCTCTATTTGCTGATGATGTCCTAGTATATATCACTCAATCACATATATCCATCCCTGCTGTTATGGCTGAAATAGATCACTTTGTTACATGGTAAAATTTTAAAATCAATGCAGCGAAGTCTGAGGCCCTCGATGTCTCCCTCCCTAAATCCATATAGGATTCCATCCAGTCCAACTTTCCCTTTGCCTGGCCCTCACAGGGTATCAAATACTTAGGAATTCCTATTCATAGAGACCTCTCCCATCTATGTTATCTTAATTTTGGGCCCTTTATTGAACAATTCCATACAGACCACGGTTGGCAAGTTAGAACTGTAAGATTCACTACGTGAACCACTGGTGTTTTGTGGAAAAGCACATGTACACCGCGTTCCAAATTATTATGCAAAAAGTGTTTAGGAGTGATAAGGGAAGAATTTGTTTGTTTGTCAGTTAAACTCATTGATGGTGATGTGTGTCAGGGCTCTTTATATCACTGTAAGCAATTGCAGACACCTGTGCTAATTAGTTTGGCAGGTGTGTCCAATGAAAGGCAAGACTACTTAAGAAGGCTCTCTCACATTATTAAGCAGCCTACATTTTCTGCCAAAATGGGAAAGAAAAAGGATGTGTCGGCTGCTGAGAAACAACAAATTGTGGAGTGTTTAGGTCAAGGCATGACTACAATCAACATTGTGCGATGATCAGGATGAAGTGTCTTGGCAATCAAGAAGTATGTAGCTGATTCACAGTACACACGTGTGCGTGCTGATAAGGGCAAATTGAGGACTCTTTCCTACAGGCAATTACGTCAGGTTGAAACAGCAGCGGCAAAAAAGCCTTGTCATAGCAGCAGACAAGTTTTTGAAGCTGCTTGTGCCTCCAACGTCCCCCGAACAACAAGATGCAGGGTCCTTCAGAGGTTTGCAGCTGTGCATATGCCATCCTGTCGACCTCCTCTATCCACTTCACACAAGCAGAAACGGCTCCAGTGGGCCAAACATTACATGAAGACTGATTTCAAAACTGTTTTGTTCACGGATGAGTGCCGTGCAGCGCTCGATGGTCCAGATGAATGGAGTGGAGGATGGCTGGTTGATGGACACCCCACGCAAACACGGCTACAGCGCCAACAAGGAGGAGGTGGAGTAATGTTTTGGGCTGGAATCATGGGGAGAGAGATTGTCGGCCTCTTTAGGATCCCTGAAGGCGCTAAAGATGAACTCCATAATGTATGTGGATTTTCTCAAACAGCACTTCCTGCCATGGTTCAAGAAGAAGAACCGTGTATTTCACAGCAAGATCATTTTTCTTCATGATAATGCACCATCTCATGCTGCACATAAAACATCTGCATCTCTGGCTGATATGGGCATAAAAGGGGACAAACTTATGGTGTAACCCCCATGCTCCCCTGACCTGTACCCCATTCAGAACCTTTGGAGCATCATTAAAAGGAGTGTGTATGATGGCGGGAGGCAGTTCACATCTAAGCAACAGCTCTGGGAGGGTATTCTGTCCTCATGCAAAACAATTGAGGCAGAAACCATCCAAAACCTGACAAATTCAATGGACGAGAGACTTCAGAACCTCCTTTCGAACAAGGGGTCCTATGTGAAAATGTAACATCACCTAGAATAAAGTTTTGAGTTGAAAACTGTTTGATTTCAGTTTCTAACAACCTGCTAATGCTTATAATTTCAAAAATGACCATTTTTTTGGTCTTTATTAAAATGAAAAGGTTGATCGAAAAGTTTGGGGGATCTAAGAGTGTGGCAACCCAGTAGTCATGATTACTTCGAATTCTGACAATATGAGGGTCATGCTGCAGGTAGTGCAGCAAGAAGGCACTTATGTGTCTTGCGCATCTCGGAGCCCCAAAATTATTTTCCGGGCTAGATGCAGCTAAAAATTATTTTTAATTTTAAATCTGGTGAAGCTTATTATAGATGGCCTAATAGGATCAGTGCTGCACACTGCTACAAAGCCCAAATTATTTTCCAGTCAAGATACAGATAAACATGATTAGTAATTTGAAAGCTTAAAACGGTTGGTAGGGTGATTTTAACCAATCATCAAGCTTTTACTCTCCCCAGGATGACACAGGGGTAGAAAAGTCGTTTCGGATCCATGATTTGTTCATCTTTATGAACGTGAGTCTGTCTACATTATCAGTGGAGAGCCGCGTGCGCTTATCTGTCAGCACACCACCAGCAGCGCTGAACACACGTTCAGACAGAACGCTGGCTGCGGGGCATGACAAGATCTCCAAGGCGTAAGTGGCTAGCTCCGGCCATTTATCCAGATTGGAAGCCCAAAAAGAGCAAGGGTCCAGTGACACAGTCGTGGCTTCAATGTTTACTTGGAGATACTCCTGTACCATCGTCTCTAGGCGTTGACTATGTGTCAGACTTCTTGTCTCCTGTGGCCTTGCAAAGGATGGGCTAAAAAAGTGGTGAAATGATTCCGCAAAATTGATGTTACCAGCAGATACTGTGGTTCTGTTATGGTTTGAGTGCTGAACACTTGACGGTCCCACGGTTGGCAAGTTGGAACTGTGAGATTCACTACGTGCACCACTGGTATTTTGTGGAAAAGCACATGTAAGATTCTGCAACAGTCTCTGCTGATACTCCTGCATGCGTGCATCCCTTTCTATGGCAGGAATAATTTCTGCAAATTTACTTTTGTACCGGGGATCTAACAGTGTGGCAACCCAGTAGTCAGGATTATTTCTAATTCTCACAATTCGAGGGTCATGTTGCAGGTAGTGCAGCAAGAAGGCACTCATGTGTGTTGCGCATCCAGGAGCACCAAGTCCCTGTTGTGTTGGTGGCGAGGTAGCAATCATGCTTCCTTCCTCTGTCCTCTCCCCCCAACCTCGCACAACAGAAATGTGATCAAGGTCTCCCTCATCTGATGAGTCTTCCATCAGTTCGTCCTCCACTTCTTCCTGGGCTCCTGCACCTTCCTCACTAGTTTGGCTGCTACCATGCGCCCTGGTAAAACCATCTCCCCCACCCTCACATGCCTGCCGCCTTGGTGCTGCCGACCGTCTGGACCTTGCAGATGTTAGCCCTTCCGCATACAACTCCTCCTCCTCTACTTCCTCCACCTCCTCTTGTGCCACCACCTGACTCCGAATTCTGTTTAACATGTGCTCCAGCATGTAAATCACCGGAATAGTCATGCTGATAATGGCATCGTCAGCACTAAACATCTTCGTCGCCATTTCAAAACTGTGCAGAAGGGTGCATAGGTCCCTGATCTGAGACCACTCCTCCAGCGTGATTTGCCCCACCTCTGAATCTCGTTGGCCCAGGCTATACGTCAGAACGTATTGCACCAGGGCTTGTCGGTGCTGCCACAGTCGCTGCAACATGTGCAGAGTTGAATTCCACCGGGTAGGCACATCGCATTTTAGCCGGTGAAGTGGCAGGCCCAACGACTTCTGTAGAGATGTAAGTCGCTGAGCTGCGGGATGCGAACGGCGGAAGTGAGCACACAGCGACCGTGCCCTCTGCAGAAGGCCATCTAGTCTGGGATAGTGGGCTAAAAATTGCTGGACAACCAGGTTCAACACGTGAGCCATACAAGGCACGTGTGTGACATTGCCCCGGCGAAGGGCCGCACCCAGGTTTGCAGCATTGTCACACACGGCCTTCCCTGGTTTCAGGTCCAGTGGAGACAACCATTCATGAAATTGGTTCTCCAGAGCTGACCACAACTCCTCAGCTGTGTGACTCACATTTCCCAGACATTTCAATGTAAAAACCGCCTGATGACGTTGAGCCCTACTGCCAGCATAGTAAGGAGGTGTGCAGGATCCCTTCTGCGCAGTTAGAAAGCTTGTGGCATGACCAGACAGGTTTTGGGTGCAGGTGGAAGACCGAGAGGAGGTTGAGGAGGCAGAAGCAGTGGAGGAAAAATGACATAAAGAGGATTGACGCACAACTCGTGGGGACGGCAAGACTTGGACAGCAGCCCCTTGTCCTGCTTTCACCATAGTTACCCAGTGCCCAGTCAGCGACATGTAACGCCCCTGTCCATGCCTACTCGTCCAAGTGTCTGTGGTGAAATGCACCCTGTCACACACAGAGTTTCTCAAAGAAGCGGTGATGTTGTGTGCGACATGCTGGTGGAGCGCAGGCACACCTTTCTTTGAGAAGTAGTGCCGACTGGGCATCTGGTACTGGGGCACTGCGACGGACATAAGGTCTCGAAAATCCTCTGTGTCCACCAGGCGGAAAGGCAGCATTTCTGTAGCCAAGAGCTTGCAGATGGTGAAATTCAACCTCTTAGCTTTCTCATGGCTAGGAGGAAATGGTCTTTTACTTGTCCACATCTGAGGGACCGAGGGCTGGCTATTGTGCTTAGACGGGGTTGATAAGGGTGTCCCCGGCAAACTGCCGGTCTGTGAGGAAGATGCAGGCGGACATGTTAGGTTGCCTTGATCCAAAGGTGGTGCTATCGATGTCGGACAGCGCTCAAGACCAGCTGGTGTTACCACCTCCAAAGAAAATGATGACCTGCCAATCACGCTGGCTGTTGCGGGTAAAGAGGTGGCAGGTCTGCGCCCCAAAACAGGTGTGACTGCTGTCCCCCCAGTCACAGAGGATGAAGAGGCCGCGGATGCACAAGATATGGCAGACGGTGGTTGGCCCGGCCGGCTAGACCGCATTGTAGCACACTGAGCTTCCCACTGCAACTTATGCTTCATGTCCATGTGCCGGTTCATGCATGAAGTACTCAAACTATGTATTTTTTGGCCTCTACTTAGCTTTTGCTGACAAATGTTACAGATAACACGAGTTGGGTCATCTTTATCGATCTGAAAAAATGCCCAGGCTATGCAAGGCTTAGCACCCATGCGACCTGAAGAGCCACCACGACTTGTGGTGAGAGGCAGAGTTGTGTTTGAGGATGCAGTTGTTGACGTGCTTCCAGTACTACGTCTCTGTCCAGGAAGGCGCAACCTGACCTCGTCGTCACTAGCATCTTCCTCCACCTCCTCTGCTGACCTCATCTCTTGGCTGACTGTGGGTTGACAGTAAGTGGGATCTCCGACCTCATCATCATCACCCTGTGCGTTATCACACCCGTCGTCCTCAGAGCCCACCTGTTCCTGCCCTGACAAAAAACTAAAGTTGTCGCTCCAATCAGGTATTTGAGTCTTATCATCGTCTTCCTCATTGTCTCCACCAACAGGAGTTACAGTTTGGGAATGAGGGTCTACATTATGGTCAGAACCTTCTGCGTCTGGTCCTGGATCCGACTCATAAAGATTCTGGGCATCAGTGCAGATCATTTCCTCGTCTGGATTCACAGAAGCGCTGGAGTCGACCTCTGATTCCCAGGCTATAGTATGAGTAAACAGCTCTGCAGACTCAACCATCTGTTCTACCTCATACTCAGACGGGCAGCTGGAGATTTGGGAGCTGTGAGGAAGCAAGTGCGATTTGGGTGACACCTTTGAGGACTGGAGTATTTGTGATGTTGAAGTTGATGTGGAGGAGAGCCCACTTAAAGGAGCACTTGATATCCGTTGAAGCACCTGCTGTTTTTGTGCCTCATCTGGAATTTGTAGCAATTGGCGTGGCCGTAAGAAAGGGATCTTATCACATTGTCCGCTAAAAGAAGTAGACATTTTAGTTTGGCTGGAAGATGGTCTTTCTTCTGCACCTACCCCACGGACACAACCGTTTTTCCCCTTCCCAACACGCCTATTCCCCTTTCCACCAGCAGCAGGCCTTTTTCCACTCATTTTGGTGGTTAACTAATTCACAACTCTGGAGTTGTTTGCACAAAAAAACAATGGATGGTAACCGAGCAGAGCTGAGTGGCCAAACTGTGGTATTAGGCCAAAACTATTGGCTGGGTTAGATGCAGAAAAAAATTAATTTTAATTTGCAACCTGATGGAGGTCAGTATAGATGGACTAATAGACCAAGTCCGACACACCGCTAGAAGCCCAAATATTTTTTCAGAGCTAGATGCAGAAAATTTTTTTATTCAATTTGCAACCTGATGGAGGTCAGTATAGATGGACTAATAGACCAAGTCCCACACACTGCTAGAAGCCCAAATATTTTTTCAGAGCTAGATGCAGAAAAAAATTATTTTTAATTTGCAACCTGATGGAGGTCAGTATAGATGGACTAATAGACCAAGTCCCACACACCGCTAGAAGCCCAAATATTTTTTCAGAGCTAGATGCAGAAAAAAATTATTTTTAATTTGCAACCTGATGGAGGTCAGTATAGATGGACTAATAGACCAAGTCCCACACACCGCTAGAAGCCCAAATATTTTTTCAGAGCTAGATGCAGAAATTTTTTTTATTCAATTTGCAACCTGATGGAGGTCAGTATAGATGGACTAATAGACCAAGTCCCACACACTGCTAGAAGCCCAAATATTTTTTCAGAGCTAGATGCAGAAAAAAATTATTTTTAATTTGCAACCTGATGGAGGTCAGTATAGATGGACTAATAGACCAAGTCCCACACACCGCTAGAAGCCCAAATATTTTTTCAGAGCTAGATGCAGAAAAAAATTATTTTTAATTTGCAACCTGATGGAGGTCAGTATAGATGGACTAATAGACCAAGTCCCACACACCGCTAGAAGCCCAAATATTTTTTCAGAGCTAGATGCAGAAAAAAATTATATTCAATTTGCAACCTGCTGGACGTCAGTATATAAGGACTAATAGAACAAGTCCCACACACTGCTAGAAGCCCAAATATTTTTTCAGAGCTAAATGAAGAAAAAAAATATTTTTAATTTGCAACCTGATGGAGGTCAGTATAGATGGACTAATAGACCAAGTCCCACACACTGCTAGAAGCCCAAATATTTTTTCTGAGCTAGATGCAGAAAAAAATTATTTTTAATTTGCAACCTGATGGAGGTCAGTATAGATGGACTAATAGACCAAGTCCCACACACCGCTAGAAGCCCAAATATTTTTTCAGAGCTAGATGCAGAAAATTTTTTTATTCAATTTGCAACCTGATGGAGGTCAGTATAGATGGACTAATAGACCAAGTCCCACACACTGCTAGAAGCCCAAATATTTTTTCAGAGCTAGATGCAGAAAAAAATTATTTTTAATTTGCAACCTGATGGAGGTCAGTATAGATGGACTAATAGACCAAGTCCCACACACTGCTAGAAGCCCAAATATTTTTTCAGAGCTAGATGCAGAAAAAAATTATTTTTAATTTGCAACCTGATGGAGGTCAGTATAGATGGACTAATAGAACAAGTCCCACACGCTGCTAGAAGCCCAAATATTTTTTCAGAGATAAATGATGAAAAAAATTATTTTTAATTTGCAACCTGATGGAGGTCAGTGTAGATGGACTACTAGACCAAGTCCCACACACTGCTAGAAGCCCAAATATTTTTTCAGAGCTAGATGCAGAAAAAAATTATTTTTAATTTGCAACCTGATGGAGGTCAGTATAGATGGACTAATAGACCAAGTCCCACACACTGCTAGAAGCCCAAATATTTTTTCAGAGCTAGATGCAGAAAAAAATTATATTCAGTTTGCAACCTGATGGAGGTCAGTATAGATGGACTAATAGAATGATGCTATGCCCAAAAGATTTTACTTCACTAGGTGCAGTAAAAAAATTGGTATTCTATACACAGGTGGTATATCTTGCAACACAGATAGGCTAGTCCACTGACTAACACACTCTGCAATAGGCCAAAAAGGATTAGCTTTGCTAGATTCAGCCAAATGCTGTGAAAAAAACTTGCACAGCACTGGCACAGACCTGCCTGGCAAAAACTGATAGGAACTGATGTAACCTAGTCCTGAAAAGGACTCCAATTGCAATTAGTCTTTACTCCCACAATCTATCTATTTAAGAGCACAGACCTGCCTGATAAAAGTCGTAGGAAATGCTGTAACCTAGTCCTTAAAAGGACTGCAATCACAACTATTCCCTACTCCCAAGCTATCTGTATATTTGTGCGAAAATTGGCTTGAAATTAACAAGGTATAGCGCACACAGCAACAGCGGTGCCGTCTAACACGCAGCTGCAGCAGTGAGAAAATGGTGGCGACGGGGAAAATGGCTTGGTCTTATAGGGCAAGGACATGTGACATACACTGCCAATCACACATGCCCTTGCTTGTGTGAAAAAAAGCACTTCGCTCCGTGTGTGCGCTGCTGATAGGCTGACAGATTGCACCTCCCCACTGCAAATGCGGGAAAGAGAAAAAAAATGGAGATCTTCATTGTTCCTGCAGAGATCCATCCCCTGCCCCTCCCCCCGCCCCGCTGTACACTCAAACTGCGTATTAACATTAATTTTCATCATTACTGAGAAAAAATCCAGTTATGATTTTGGTGCACGAACAGTTATCGAACATAACCTCGAACAGCCGAATTTTTCTCAAATTGTTCGTGTTCGCCGACCGGCTCGAACACCGCCCAAAACAGCTCGAATTTGAGATTGGCGAACAGTTCGAGTAGAACAACGCTCATCTCTAGTGATAGCTACTGTACAAATCAGTGTTCAGCCAACAGCTATCTTTGTGTATGGTAGGGTCTGCTCCTCCTTTCACTGTCTTAAGGTCTCCATACAAATTAGACTAACATTGGCCAAACCTGATGATACTAACCGGTTCAGCAGACAGTCTAATGTGTCTTGGGGGCCACTGACTAAGGATCCGACATGTTTAATTTTGGGCTGAATTTTCTGTTCTATAATGATTGAGATGTCTGACAGTTATTCTCTCATAGAGAGCACAAAAACACTCAGTAAAGTCTGGCAAAATAGCTGCTGAATGAACGATCGTTGTAACAAGCATCTGACAAATATCTAAAGTGTATGGGGAGCTTTACAAAGTCGGTTAGGACAATTGATGAGAAAGTGATTGTCCATGTTACAATAGAAAAACAAATTTTCACAAAGCTTCATTCAAACTTTTGTACATTGCAAATTCGCATAGGTTCAGATTTTTAAAAAGTCTTTGTTTAAACTCTCAACAAAGACTCTTTCAGGAGGGGAGTCGACAGTCGATGGCTGCTAGTTCTCTCTTGGGTGGGAACCCAAGCAGATCCTGGAAGAAAGATTGGGTCTCCTCTGGTTTCGACTAGGGAAGGCCACTTGTCCCTGACCCCCGCTGTGGTCTTCTGGCTTGAAGGGATGAGGAACGGTTATAGGATGCCCTTCGCCTATTGGATATGGCTACAATAGACCGCATCCTAGTGCACTTTTTGTGCAATTTGTCATTTTTAAAGTGCACCCAGGTTTTAAGCATGATTTCTGGCTTTCAGAAAAAAAATCACTAGTTTGCGCACCTTCCAATGCAGAAGTAAGCTGACCTGGAGTATCTCTTTTATGTGTACAGTGTCTACCCTGAAAAAGAGCTATTAGTGCCATTATTTCAAAGAGTAATTAATGTGGTTTCTGTCATTGTGCTGAGAATAAAACATCAAATTCTGAGCTTATGAAGCTAAAAAGGCTTTTAAATAATCAAATGCAATGGTACACAACAACATTTATCTATCTGCTGGGAATTAAGCAGAGATGCACTAAGACACAGCACAGATTCCATAGATATATCTTGAGTATTCTGTTGGAATACTGGCCAAAAATGCTAAATTTCATTGACCTGAAAGATGTGAACAGAGCACAGAGAAGGACTTTGTAAAGATACTTAGTAGAACAGTGTTAAAAATTGTATTCAAATATAACTTAGGAGCAAATGGCGTCTTGCAAAAAGAATAATAAAATAATTTCTCAACATGTGTATTGAACAAAGTACAAAATTGCTTGAAAAAATGTATCCTTTCCTAGGATACCAATGCACATTTTGGAAATAATACTGGGGTCAGTTTACTTACCAGTTGATTTATTACACAATTACCCACTCCATTCCAGTCTTTCTGTTGTCTGATATAAAGCACCTTCAGACTCAGAGAATCCTGCATAATCTTATGGGTGAACTGGGTGACTCCTTTATTTTGCTGATTGTGGGGGTTTTAAAGATGGGATTTTCTCCAATATATATCTTTGTGAAAATGTTAGTTTAACTATTGTGCTATTGCAGCATTTTATGTATAAGAAAACAATCTATAGCACAAGATTGAGAAACACAGAAACAAATTTATTATCGACACCAGAATGGACTAGTCAAGCTGACATTCAACCTATTTCAATATAAAAACTGGTTAGGATTCCTTAGCCCATGAGAAAAAGATTAAGCACTTCATACACTGAACTTTGAAGGCATTTATAAAAAATGAAAAGAAATATATTTACAGGTTTCTTTTTAAAGATGGAAAACTGATGAAAATAATAGACGGCTAATGGTGAAGAGAAAAAAAGTTGAAAATAGAATATACTTTTTTTGATAGAAATGTTTTCTTTTTTATCTTGTAATGCTGAAGAATCAATAACTAGTACTTAAAGGGTTTTACAACATGATTGAAAAAAGGGTCTTCTATTTTGGAAAAAAAATGCACTCTTTTGTATGCCATTATGTGATTAAAATGATTCACTTTTTTTAGAAAGTTTAAGCCCATTAATTCTAAATAAAAGCAAAAAAATTAGTGTGAAGTGATAAAAAATAATACTTTGACAAGTAAAAACAAAGATAATAAATATATATTGAGTCCAACCAACAAAAGAACGTAATTGCAAAGAAATAATTTTAACCCCTTCACCCCCGGGCAATTTCATGTTTTCTAGCTTTTGTTTTTTCCTTTCCATCTTCCAAGAGTCATAACTTTTTTAATTTTTCATCATTATAGCCGTATGAGGGCTTGTTTTTGTGGGATGAGTTGTACCTTTCAAATGACTTGAAGCTGTGATCATAAGATCGCTTGTGATATGTGCAGTATATAGCAGTGCATCATTAATTTTAATAAATGTATTAGGAATATAAATGTTGTGCCAATTACTAATATAAACCTATTATAGATTCTCTTCTTTCGTATTAGTGCAGCCTGACTCAAGAGATTTACAGTACTGTGTGAAATTGTTATGCAGATGTGGAGAAAATGTTGTAAAGTAATGATACTTTAAAAAGTAGAAGAATTAATAATTTTTTTCATCAATTAAAAAAATGTGAATGAACAAAAGAGAAATCTCAATAAAATTAAAATTTAGTGTGACCGCCCTTTGCCTTAAAAACAGCACTTAAAAACAGTACTTCTTCTAGGTATACTTGCACAAAGTCAGAGATTTTGTAGAATTATAATCAAGTGTATAAGTAACCAATTACATCAAAGAGATGATGGTGATCATTATTTTCCTATGTACAGTATTATGACACAGTCAATTACTGAAACATCTGTGTAGGAGGCTTAAAACTGGGGGAGGAACAGTCAAATTTTGCTGCACAGGTGAGCTAGGGTAAAAAGAATGAGCAGAGGAACAAAGTACAATTTATACTGCATCAGCAAGGTCTTTCCCAGGCAAGGATTTCAAAGAATACAGGGTTTCAAGATGCTCTCATCAACCTCTTTTGAATTAGTACCAGTAAATGGCCAACATTGACGAACTTTGATTTAGTGGTTGGCCAAGGAAACTTAGTGCATTAGATGAAAGACACAACAGGCTTGCTTCCCTTCTAAATCAGAAGATGTCCAGCAGTGCCAACAGCTCAGAACTGGCAACAACCAGTGGGACCCACTACTGTTCAGAGAAATTAGGCAACAAGTGATCTTCATGGTAGAAAAAAGCCTTCAACATGGAAGCAAGCTTGATACTGCATTTTAGTAAATGGATTTGGGGATTTTGTCAAGATTAATGGTATACTCAATGCTGAGAAATACAGGCAGATATTTAGCCATCATGCAGTACCATCAGAAATGCACCTGATTGCCTCCAAATATGTATGTAATATGTAACACCCTGAAGATCTCCTAGGTGTGTATTGAACACGTTTTGAGCTTTGTAATATTAACCCAGCCTTATTAGTGTTCAAGCCTATTTGGCTAGGGTAAAAAGGATGGTAACTGGAGGTAATGGGTGGGGTGCACAGGTCTAACATTGGTCTGTTACAACAACAAAATGAGCAAAAACTTAATTTTTTTTACAACTTGCACACTTTGTGAGGTAGACAGTTGTGTTTAAATTTCACAATGATGGAAACCTTTCTTTCTCTTTAGGATGTAAGAAAAAATGGCTTGCTAGTATTACAATGCAAGAAGTGCACTTTCTGTGAAGTTTAATACTGCCCTCCTGGTTTGCAGTGTGTAAACAGTAAAAAAAAACAACTATTAAGTTTGCATTACTGCAGTTTATTGCAGATCAATAAATTCACAGTTACAGTGACAGTATTTCCCTATATTTCACTTGAATCTTTGGATTAGAATCCTCAAACTGAGACGATCACTCCTATTTTTAATCTGTTACATCAGCACTAAAGTATATACCACAATGACAATATTCTTTTTTCTATCCCTATCCTGTTTGCTATGACCTCCTATTACTGCATAATACAAACATAAAATGATGATCGTTGTTCGCCCACTATCTTTTATACTGTCTGTGATAGGCCTCCTGATTGCTTGTACTAGACTATCTTTCATCACAAATTATTCAAATTTGTGTGCAACCCATAAGTTTGGGAAATTCTACTCAAACTCGATCCAAAATTGATCAATATTTAAATAACACTTCGCTTTCTGAAAACATTTTTACTTTGCAGAACTTTTGCCTAAGTATACTATGTGTAAATTAATAAAATATGATGTTGAAAAAACATAAAGAAAGCGCATGAACAAATTATTAGAATTTTTAGAACAACATCTAAGGTACTGTTAGACTCTAACACCTAATGACAAATATTATTAATTCATCATAACACATCTCAAATACCCTATGACAATCTTTAGCTCTCATAGTGTGTGGTGTAATAAGCATTTCACATATTTAACCAGTGTAATTTTATTGATGAATTACATTAGAAAAGTCTCTTAAACTTATTACCTCCCATGATTTTCAAGAGTTTGGTCAGACAAAAATTGTAAGTTAGCGATACAGAGGATTGATTTCTAAAGTGGAGGAGACTCAATCAAATAGTAGTAATTATCTTGTTCATAGATTTTAATTAGAAGGATTTTCGTTTCTTGCAAACCTTCCTGATGCCTAAAAAGTTAAGCGGAACTGTTGTCACAGAACATTACCCTTTTTGGTGGAAAAGAGACAATATCTATCTTGTATTTAACCAACCAGTTAGTAAATCAGCTTTACTTATTTAACTTCCACAGAACTTAAGTGAAAGATTTCCTTTCAAAGCCAACAAAAGTTACAATACAGCAAGATGTAATTTGTAGCTTAAAAAATATAGCTCCTTAAGGGATTTAATTTATAGCATATTCACAGGATATGCCATAAATGTCTGATAGATATATATTCCAACTTTGACACTAGCATATTGAATAAAGGCCCAATCATGTGCCGCCATGAATAAGGAGGCACCCTTTTTTTCATCCAAAGCTCCTAAAAGTGAGGGTGAACTGCTATTTTCAGATTTTAAATATATTAAAATTGTCACATACGTTATTGTAGACAAAGTGGAATCACTGGATTGTTACAGATTTGGATTTGGGCTTAACCTGGGAGGAAACTTTATGATTAAAGGGAACCTGGCAGCTAATACAGTTGAAACCAGAAGTTTACATACACTATATAAAAAGACACATATGCATGTTTTTCTCAATATCTGACATGAAATCAGAATAAACCTTTCCCGTTTTAGGTCAGTTTGGATTACCATAATTTTTTTAACATTTGTCAAATGCCAGATTAAAGAAAGAGAGAGAATGGTTTAATGCATTTTTTATTACTTACAGCAAACATTTACATACACTAAGATTACTATGCCTTTAAACATTTCTGGACTGCCAATATGATGCTGTCATGTGTTTGGAAGCTTCTGATAGGCTTTTTGGCAACATCGGAGTTAGAGACACAGCTGTGAATATATTTTAAAGCACACCTGAAACACAATGTTTCTTTTTGTAGCACCTTCGGAAAGTCTAATGAAATCAGTCAAGATATCAGGAAGAGAATTGTGGACTTGCACAAGTCTGGCTCATCCTTGGGTACAATTTCAAGATACCTGAATGTGCCTGTGGAAGGATATCCTAAACGTTTGACCCAAGTCATTCAGTTTAAGGGCAATGGTACTAAATACTAATAAAATGTAAACTTTTGACTTTGCTGTAAGTAATTAAAATGCCTTAAAACATTCTCTCTCTCTCATTATTCTGGCATTTGGCAAATATTAAAAATTATGGTAATCCTAAAACGGGAAAGGTTTATACTGCAATTGCGTCTTCTTATATAGTGTATGTAAATGACTCGCCACCTGGGCCGTGGGGCACCCGGAACCAGGCTTCAGTGCAATGTTGGGGTAGTAGTGCCAACCCGATCCCGTGGCTCAGGGTGGTCAGACCAAATGCTGTGGCAGGCTATTTGTAGGGTTTTGAATGTCCGACTATGCCACCCGTGGATTGCGGTCAAGGAGGGCCGCCGCTGAAAGGCAGACCGCTGAGGCTGATGAAGATATGCAGCACAGGGATAGGATAACTCCCTACGGGAAGAGTGTAGCCTCAGGGCAGTGTAATAGGATGCTGGGGGTGATGATGCAGGCGCCGCATAAATAACACAGAGTCTGACGGTGCAGTCCAGGGTTTTTACTCACAGTTGTTATCCATGTCACTTCTGCCAGCAATGACTGCCCAAGCCGTGCTGCGTCCACCAGGTGAGGGGCTCGGTCAACCCCCAGGCAATTCAGGAGTATGGCACAGGACCCCCTTCTGTCCTTTCTCTGGCCTCTCGTACCCCACAAGTGACAAAACTACTGTCCAGCTGCCGCGGATCTATGCGGGCAAACGTGGGCATCGTTTCCCGCTATCCTATATGGTGCCTTCCTAGCAGGTTTGGCGGGGGATCGCACCAATAGATGATCACGACCTCCGGTCTTTGGCTGAGGGATAATTTTCCTCCACCAACTTGGGAATCCGGTACCCTTCCATGACCTGACCCTTCACCCGATATCTCGTGGGTTCTTAGGGTCCCTTCTGCCTTCTTGTTTCTGGAGCCTTTCTACTCCACTGTCTCTCCACTTTCCTTCCTTCTCCTTCTTCTCTTCTCCTCGCTGGCTCCAGCCTTCACCCTAGGCCTGCCTCGTGGATCAGAGCTCAGGCTGAGCCGCAGCTCCCTGTCAGCTCCTGCTCCTGCTCTGACTCAACTGAATACCAACTAAAGATGGCTCCCACCTTTTATCTGCTACTGTGTCTCTGAGCTCAGGTGACCTGCACCCAATGAGCTCCTTCCTATGCTCCAGAGACCGTCCCCTTCTGCTCCTACATCACAGGGTTCTCTCCCCCTCCCCACTCCAGCCAGGGACATGGTCAGTTGTGCCTGCATATATATAAATGGGAGCACAGTCGAGCTGTCCCTCGGAAAAGGGGTGAGTGTGTGTATGCAGCTACTGAGCCCTGGTCCATACTCCATCCTTACCTGGGAGTGGAATATCACACCTCTGGTTGAGGTATAATACCCCTGTAGCAACCGAACCCTCGGGGCACTACATTCCCCCCTGGTAAACCACAGCACGTCCTCGGGCTGGAAAAGAGCAAAAACATTTGAATTACAAGACATGCAAAACTTTTTGAAAACTTTTTACTTTAGAAAACGGCCGGCATTATTCACTTCCCTTTATGGGAAACCTCTTTCTCTTGTCCAACACTTTTCTTTTACTAGACATTATAAAATATTTTTAATACTACCTGAACTCTTTTATCAGAAAACATTTTCTAGTAGCATATAAAACTTTTCATATAAAACATTTTAGTAAATTCTCTTCTTCACTGGCCAATGTGCAACTTGCGACCAGGTGTGTATTCTTTCAATAAGGTGCAACCTTCAAGCTTTGTCCAGAGGTAGGCGTTGCAGTTCTTTTATAAAACCAGTAGGGATCGCTTTAAGAAGCGCAACTATTTACAGGGGTTGGCTGCTCCCAGTCCTCGGACGGTTGGGAAAGGGGAATGGCTGCTCTCAGTCCTCAGCCAGGTAGGGAGGAGGGATGGCTGCTCTCAGTCCTCAGCCAGGTAACTTAGGGGAGCGCTTTAAACGGGCAACAGTCAAATAACAGTTCCAACGGGGGCAACTAAACAGTTCTTTGTACCCAGACGGGTAACTATGTACAGTTATACTCTACCATTTACTGGTAACGGTATCCTCCGTATGCGCCTTGCTCCTCATGGTGGTGATCTTCAGACCCGTCCGGGCCCTCTTAGTACTCGGGTTCTGGTTCAGGGTGCTGTTCCTCTCTTATCCTCTGGACATGAAGGGCATACCATCCCATTAGGCCTCGGTGTCGGGTGTAGGACACCAAGTATCCTGGAAACAAATCCCATCCCGATGGCCTTCTGGCAGGTGGCTCTCCACATCTCTCCGGGTAACGAACACATCCGTGTCCGTGGTCGGGTCTCGGATGAAACCCAAACCCTGCTCCTGCTGGAACATGACTACGGTCCCGATTATCCTGGGACCTCGTGCAGCCTGGGGGTCTCGCCGGACGTGCATCTTCTGCTCCGTGCTCCGGGCGTGTAGCTGTTCCTGCCTCTGTTGCCGCACCCGACTCTCCCGCTCAAACTGCGCCAACTGTCGGTGACAAAACTCCCGTCTGTGGGCTGTGTCCGCCCGCGTCTCTTGAGCGAACCCGATCAGGTCCTCTCCGGTCCGGTCCCACTCATACTGGGCATCTTCAATAGGGGGCTGGGGAACTTCCACGGGCTCCGGAGCGGGTATGAGTGGATGAAGTAGGGCTCCGGCCTCTGCGGACGGGCCTCCCCTTTGCCGAGGATTAACCCACCCGGACGGCCAGATAAAGGGCTGTCCATCCGGACCCGTATGTTGGGCATACAGGTCCGCGTCCAGAGGTGGTGGTTTTGGGACCGGGGTCGCACGCGGTCGGGAGGCGCCTGGAGTGGTCTGGCCTTGCTACCGGGCCTGTAGTGGGCCGCTTCCTTCCGCGCTTGGGGTCAGAGGGCACGACGGGTGGCATGGTTCAGCGACGGTGCTCGTGGCTTGCGGCCTAGGTGTTTGCAGCGGGAGCGTGGAAGCTGCAGCGGCCCCCAGGACTTCTGGCTCCGCGACAAGATCCAGGGGTAAGGTTACGGTGTCAGGACCTGGGGCAGGGGCGTTCGCCTTACTTGCCTCCTCTGCAGCATCGTCCTCGGCCTCCGGTCTCCACTCTCCGTCCTCGGAGGCAGGCGCGCTGCCGGGTGCTGGCAGTGTCTCTTGCTGCCGGGCCGCGACCCGCCGGGTCATCTCCTCTTTCCACCCAGCAATGACGTCCCTTTGCGCTTGGACCATCCTCCGGTCCAGCTCCTCCAGCATAGTCCGCAAGAACTCAGGGTCTTCTACGGGGAGCTGAGCCATCAGCTCCGTGAGGCGATACTGGGACGCCTCGGCCTGCAGCAGGCCGCTTGCCAGGGTGCTAGAGTTGACGCTCCTCTCCATCTCCGGGTGTGGTCTGGTGAAACTGAACCAAACCACACCCTGCCCCGCAGTTTTCTTCTGTTTCCGCCCCTGATGGGGTGGTCCTGGGGCAATCTGCTGACAATCACTCTCAGGGGCAGCCCCCCCACCTTGATGGACATCTCTACAGCCGCACTCATGGCTGTTGGGGTGGGCTCCTTCTTTGGCGCCATTCTGAGATCTGGCCCACGATGGGAGGTGGCTTCCTGTTGTCTTTTGGCGCGCACATTATGGCGTCCGTTCTTCTGGGGCGGGCGCTATTTTTAATACAGTGAAACAGTCTCTCTTCAGGCACGCAATACCCGTTTGTGGCGGGTTGGTCACAATCCTGCCGACTACGCCAAAGCTGACTCGCCCCCTGGGCCGTGGGGCACCCGGAACCGGGCATGAGTGCATTGTTGGGGGTAGTAGTGGCAACCCGATCCCGTGGCTCAGGGTGGTCAAACCAAATGCTGTGGCAGTCTATTTGTAGGGTTTTGAATGTCCGACTATGCCACCCATGGATTGTGGTCAGGGAGGACCGCTGCTGCAAGGCAGACCGCTGAGGCTGATGTAGATATGCAGCACAGGGATAGAACAACTCCCCACTGGAAGAGTGTAGCCTCTGGGCAGTGTAATAGGATGCTGGGGGTGATGGTGCAGGCGCAGCATAAATAACACAGAGTCCGATGGTGCAGTCCAGGGTTTTTACTCACAGTTGTTATCCATGTCACTTCTGCCAGCAATGACTGCCCAAGCCGTGCTGCGTCGACCAGGTGAGGGGCTCGGTCAACCCACAGGCAGTTCAGGAGTATGGCACAGGACCCCCTTCTGTCCTTTCTCTGGCCTCTCGTGCCCCGCCAATGACCAAACTTCTGTCCAGCTGCCGCGGATCTATGCGGGCAAATATGGGCACCGTTTCCCGCTATCCTATATGGTGCCTTCCTAGCATAATTGGCGGGGGGTCGCACCAATAGATGATCACGACCTCCGGTCTTTGGTTGAGGGATAATTTACCTCCACCAACTTGGGAATCCGGTACCCTTCCGTGACCTGACCCTTCACCCAATATCTCGTGGGTTCTTAGGGTCCCTTCTGCCTTCTTGTTTCTGGAGCCTTTCTACTCCTCTGTCTCTCCTCTTTCTTTCCTTCTCCTTCTTCTCTTCTACTCACTGACTCTGGCCTTCACCCTAGGCATGCCTCGTGGAGCTGAGCTAAGGCTGAGCCGCAGCTCCCTGTCAGCTCCCCCTCCTGCTCTGACTTAACTGAACACCGACTAAAGATGGCTCCCACCTTTTATCTGCTACTGTGTCTCTGAGCTCAGGTGACCTGCACCCAATGAGCTCCTTCCTATGCTCCAGAAGCCGTCCCCTTCTGCTCCTACATCACAGGGTTCTCTCCCCCCTCCCCACTCCAGCTAGGGACATGGTCAGTTGTGCCTGCATATATATAAATGGGAGCACCGTCGAGCTGTCCCCCAGAAATGGGGTGAGTGTGTGTATGCAGCTACTGAGCCCTGGTCCATACTCCATCCTTACCTGGGAGTGGAATATCACACCTCTGGTTGAGGTGCAATACCCCTGTAGCAACCGAACCCTCGGGGCGCTACATAAACTTCTGGTTTCAACTGTACAAGTTGTGTAATCCATTGATAGCATGTATAAAATGCTGGCTGTATGATTTCATCCATATTTACTCTGAAATGCTAATGCAAAACATAGTCTGATAGGTGTCAAATATCAAGTCGTATGGAAGACTAAATGGACAAGAGTGTCATGTAGAGGCAAATACCTGTCACTCAAGGGAAAGGGGTGGGGAGGAACTGCAGAGTAACCACCTATCTGACTCTCCTCTGCAGCTCAGTCCCAGATGGCTATTAAACTATGCTGAAATCATATAGTTAGTGTCTTATATCTGCTGCCCATGGATCAGGAAACATGTATCAGCTGTAAAGTTCCCTTTAAGTTCCCATTTGTAAATTTTGGTGAGCTTTTGATACTGCATATTTTCACTGCTCAAAAAATGCTGCACCTTAAACTTCAAGCAAAGTGGATGGGATTTATAGAAATCTCACACTACTGTAGGTATTTTTTTCTGTGTTAACTGAACTGTGGTGCATTTTTGAAATATGCAATTTGTCAACTTCTCTAGCACGTACACTGAGTTTTATGTGCTTATTTTCCACATAGAATTGCATTAGGTGAGGAAAATCAACAGATTAAAATTTAATGTAATTTGAACATGACTATATCAATTAAGTTTTTTCAAAACCAAATACAAGGAAGTATCAAAAACAAAGCAGCTTTATTTAAAACATGACATACCAAAAAGAGGAAAAAACATATGTTAACAGCGCAATAAAAATGCATGTAAGAAACTGAAATGCAATGAAAGAAGTAACAAAATTTAACTAAAAAGTGTAGAAAATCTGCAACATCAAAAACTCACCAAATACTCATTGAGAGAACCTAGCCTAAGAGATTCCTAAGTATTCACCCTTCAAACCACTATACAGTGATCTGAACAGTGTGCAGGCAATCTCCAGTTAGCCTCCATTAGCAACAACTGATGAAACTGTAGGGCATCCCGACACTTAGTTGAGTGCCCCTGACTGAGGTGCCTTGCTATGAGGGGTTAATATGTCTCATTCCCATGTCTCCCTCCCCCTTTTGTTTCAGGTCCAATGGTGCTCTGCTTCCTGTCCTCCCTCCAGTGCTTTTCCCTATAAAGTTCCTTACCCTGTCATCTTCTGGTCTCTACTCACAGCGTGGGACCCAGAGACTGGTTGTCTGCTGGTGAGAGTCCGGAGATGACTGACACCCTAGCTAACGCTATTCGTGACAGAGTAAGGAGGGAGGGTAACGCCTGACTCACCTGCATCCTGGGTGAGCGAGGTGCTTCCCCTCCTGACATTTCCCTCGGTGGCCGGCCGCCAGTATGGCACACTTGCGCGCCCAATCGTCTGAGCCCAGCACTGTGCCATCACAGGGATCACGCGCAAGAGTGTCGCAATCTGCTGTGGTGGCCACGCTCACCCACCGGGGTATTTCGTTCACGGCAGCTGCAAGCCTTTAAGGTCCTGTAGGCAATGCAGTGCCGCACAACACCACCACAGCACCCCCTGCACATTTCAGCTTAGCCTCACCCACCCGCCACCATACAATCACCTTGGCTGCTGCATGCTTCCTCAGAAGTAAAGCAGAGCTGTCAACTTCCCCCATAGTCCCTTAGTCCAGTTAAAATTTGGCTCCACCCACCCACTCCCGGTTACTCCACGAGGCTGCTGCACGCTGCCAGACACAGAGCAGTATCGCAGTGCCTCCATATAGTGCCCCAGTCACATCAATTCTACCCCCCAGCCTGCACAGTTCATTATGGGTGGCCATGTAAGCTGCAGCTCCAATTATACAGCCACCTTAATTTACTTGTGTCTCTCAGCCCATGCTGCAGCCCATCCCTTACAAATGTATACTGCATTTGCTTCAGTGGAGTTGCCCCACATGTCCCACAAACACTTGCTCATGATATCATTGTACCATCACCATCCCCTCACCCGCCCCCTCCCCCACAATTTTATATGCTAATTTCTCCTGACCCCCTTGTTCTGTCTGCAGAACCCCCAGTATCTGCTGCCCTTATTATGGCATCGGCCCCCTTAACCACTAGTTCCGCGGATGCAGGATCTCTGGCCCAGTGTCATCGTTGTCATGGGAACCGCAACCACACCACCGATTTGTCACCCCCCTTGACTTCAAACAGTCCCATGCACAGACTTTCCAGCAGGTGACATAATAGGCACAGAAGACACTCATCATGTCATTCCAGATCCTCAAGAAGGAGCTATCATTCCAGATCTTCTCGCTGGCGGTCTCCGTCGTCCACGGAGGAATCGTGAGGCACATCAGCTACTTCATTCAAGCATTCACACCCTCATTCTAGATGTCAGGAGAGGTCAGAGATCACCAGCATCAACCCATTCTCACCCCGAGATAGTGGCAGGTTCTTTGCAGTCGGTCCTGGCTCCTTCTGTTCCATTTGTTCAGCAAGGCGGTGAGTATATATATTCGGGTGCCTAGGGGGGAGGGTCCAAGAGTTATTGCAGCTCCCTCTTCTAATAGAAAAATCTTAGTTAACCCCCTTCTATTAGGTCATAACCCTCCTCATAGAGATCCCCTCATTCAGGCCAGTATACACAGGGATGCGTTTTTTTGCAGAATTTCCCCGCTTGAGTCCATTTAGACAATGAAACCCGTAACAAGATTTGGGCAAATGATTATTTATATTTGGTCCCTTGTTTACACTGATCAGTATGCGGTGGAGAAAGAATGCCAGGTGGTGGATAGACCTTACGATTAGTGTTGAGCCACCCCCGTAGTGTTCGAGTTCGGTTCGGTTCGTCGAACACCCGTGTGTTCGCCGAACTGTTCGTCGAACTGTTCGTCGAACACCTTCGAACACCGTTAAAACCAATGGCAGGCAAACAAAAACACATAGAAACACATAGAAAACACCTTCAAAGGTGTCCAAAAGCTGACAAACTGCTCAGAAGACATAACTAACACATGGAAAAGTGACAAGTACATATAGTCATGCGAAAATAAAAGAGGTGGAGGAGTAAAAGGAGGGGGAGACACAGATATAGGCATGTCATGCCCTTCTAAAATCCAAAAAGTGAGAAGCCGACACGGCCAGTCCGCTCCTGCCCGTGCCACCTCCGTGTCGCCGGGTTTGTGCCAGAGCCGCGGTGAACCCTGATGGCCAGCCCCCCTCTCCCAATACTGGTGCCTGTCCGCTGGTGGGTCGAGCGAGCCCCCCTGTGGTGGAGGCAGCTCTAAGCTTTTTAATTTAAATTGTCTCTCTAATTTGAATGAATACACTTTAAATCCATTTACAAGGATCTATTGGAGGGCAAGTCTCATGCCAGCAGCCGCGTAATTCCAGCTCCAGTAGCGTCCACTAAAGCTGCTGTAGTTAAAAAGCTTTTATAAGGATCGAGCTCGGCTGTCCACCGCAAGGCATCCTACTGCCAGTCCCAGCCCCTATGCCTTGGGGTGCCTCCTGATGCTCTTCACTGAGTATCCCGTGGTCCCGAAGCATTTCCTTTGAAAAAATGAAGTGTCCAAACTACAGGTGGTGTAGCTTGCTTAACAGCCGGGATAATCCGCTGACTAGCAGACCCTGCTACTAGGCACAAAGTATTTCCTGGGCTAGATGCAGTTAAAAATTTGTAATTAGATACTCTCGTTGGATGCTGAGAAAGCATTCCATAGAGTCTCCTGGCACGCCATATATGATTCTCTTAAAAAGCTTGGGGTAGGGGTCTAGGGGACCCTTTTATAGCCAAAATCACGGCCCTGTATCGCAATACGTCACCTAGGCTGAAGATAAATGGAACTGTAGCACCCTGAGGGCTCGGTTGCTACAGAGGTATTGCACCTCACCCAGAGGTGTGATATCTCACTCTCAGGTAAGGATGTAGTGTGGATCAGGACCCGACACCTGCATGCATTACACCACATTGCCGTGGGGCAGGGTGACCAATATGCCCCTGAGATGGGCACGACAGTCCCTGTCCCTGGCTGGAGTGGGGGGAGGGAACACTGAGGAAGGGGAACCCTGTAGTGCAGGAGCAGGGAGGAAGCAGTTCCTGGGTGCATTGAGAAGGGAGTATAAAAGGTGGGCACCATCTTAGTTCAGTGCAGAGAAGTGGCAGGGAGCAGGGGCTCTGCATGAGCTCTGCTCCAGAGGCGGGCCTAGTAACAGAGGCCCAGGCCTGGAAGAGGGAGAAGGAAGGAAGAGGAGCGGAGAAAGCTCCAGGAACGAGGAACGAAGGGATCTCAGGGGTGCGGACGGGCGAGTCGCCACCGCACGCCAGAATCCACCTGCGTGGAGGGGTCAGGCCAAAGGGGGAGACCGGTCCCCGAAACTAGTGGAGGCAGGAAACGACCCTCAGCTAGAAACAGGAGGCTGTGACATTTTATGTGGCGCAGCCCCTCGCTACACCCGCTAGGAAGGCACCACATAGGGTCAGGGAAACTGGCGCCAAGTTTACCAAGAGGAGGCCCGAGGCAGCCGGACAGAATAGTTGGTAAGAAAGGCCAGACAAAGGACACACAAAGGGGGTCCTGTGAAGCGCTCCAAAGTTATCTGGGAATTGTCTGAGCCCCTCACCTGGTGAGCACAGTACGACGTGGGCAGCCGTTACCTGCAGACGTGGTCTGGATAATAAGAACTGTGAGTAAAGGCCCTGGACTGCATCACTGACTCCGTGTCATTACTGCTGCTGCCCTGCACCATCACCCCCATCCTCCGCATACACTGCCCTGAGGCTATACTCCTCCCGTGGGGAGTTATGCTACGCTCTGCTGCACCCACAACACCAGCCTCAGCGGTCTGCCCTGGAGCGGCGGTTCACTCTGACCGCAATCCACGGGTGGCGTAGTCGGACATTTAAACATCAAAACCACATAAATAGTTCCGCCACTGGTTTGACCGCCCTGAGCCACGGAACCGGGTTGCCGCCACGGAGACTACAACCACCAGCATCCACCAAAAAGGGTCCGGCTCCGGGTGTCCCAAGTAGAGATGAGCGTTGTTCTACTCGAACTGTTCGCCAATCTCAAATTCGAGCTGTTTTGGGCGGTGTTCGAGCCGGTCGGCGAACACGAACAATTTGAGAAAAATTCGGCTGTTCGAGGTTATGTTCGATAACTGTTCGTGCACCAAAATCATAACTGGATTTTTTCTCAGTAATGATGAAAATTAATGTTAATACGCAGTTTGAGTGTACAGCGGGGCAGGGGGAGGGGCAGGGGATGGATCTCTGCAGGAACAATGAAGATCTCCATTTTTTTTTCTCTTTCCCGCATTTGCAGTGGGGAGGTGCAATCTGTCAGCCTATCAGCAGCGCACACACGGAGCGAAGTGCTTTTTTTCACACAAGCAAGGGCATGTGTGATTGGCAGTGTATGTCACATGTCCTTGCCCTATAAGACCAAGCCATTTTCCCCGTCGCCACCATTTTCTCACTGCTGCAGCTTCGTGTTAGACGGCACCGCTGTTGCTGTGTGCGCTATACCTTGTTAATTTCAAGCCAATTTTCGCACAAATATACAGATAGCTTGGGAGTAGGGAATAGTTGTGATTGCAGTCCTTTTAAGGACTAGGTTACAGCATTTCCTACGACTTTTATCAGGCAGGTCTGTGCTCTTAAATAGATAGATTGTGGGAGTAAAGACTAATTGTAATTGGAGTCCTTTTCAGGACTAGGTTACATCAGTTCCTATCAGTTTTTGCCAGGCAGGTCTGTGCCAGTGCTGTGCAAGTTTTTTTCACAGCATTTGGCTGAATCTAGCAAAGCTAATCCTTTTTGGCCTATTGCAGAGTGTGTTAGTCAGTGGAGTAGCCTATCTGTGTTGCAAGATATACCACCTGTGTATAGAATACCAATTTTTTTACTGCACCTAGTGAAGTAAAATCTTTTGGGCATAGCATCATTCTATTAGTCCATCTATACTGACCTCCATCAGGTTGCAAACTGAATATAATTTTTTTCTGCATCTAGCTCTGAAAAAATATTTGGGCTTCTAGCAGTGTGTGGGACTTGGTTTATTAGTCCATCTATACTGACCTCCATCAGGTTGCAAATTAAAAATAATTTTTTTCTTCATTTAGCTCTGAAAAAATATTTGGGCTTCTAGCAGTGTGTGGGACTTGTTCTATTTGTCCTTCTATACTGACCTCCAGCAGGTTGCAAATTGAATATAATTTTTTTCTGCATCTAGCTCTGAAAAAATATTTGGGCTTCTAGCGGTGTGTGGGACTTGGTCTATTAGTCCATCTATACTGACCTCCATCAGGTTGCAAATTAAAAATAATTTTTTTCTGCATCTAGCTCTGAAAAAATATTTGGGCTTCTAGCAGTGTGTGGGACTTGGTCTATTAGTCCATCTATACTGACCTCCATCAGGTTGCAAATTAAAAATAATTTTTTTCTTCATTTATCTCTGAAAAAATATTTGGGCTTCTAGCAGCGTGTGGGACTTGTTCTATTAGTCCATCTATACTGACCTCCATCAGGTTGCAAATTAAAAATAATTTTTTTCTGCATCTAGCTCTGAAAAAATATTTGGGCTTCTAGCAGTGTGTGGGACTTGGTCTATTAGTCCATCTATACTGACCTCCATCAAGTTGCAAATTAAAAATAATTTTTTTCTGCATCTAGCTCTGAAAAAATATTTGGGCTTCTAGCAGTGTGTGGGACTTGGTCTATTAGTCCATCTATACTGACCTCCATCAGGTTGCAAATTAAAAATAATTTTTTTCTGCATCTAGCTCTGAAAAAATATTTGGGCTTCTAGCAGCGTGTGGGACTTGTTCTATTAGTCCATCTATACTGACCTCCATCAGGTTGCAAATTAAAAATAATTTTTTTCTGCATCTAGCTCTGAAAAAATATTTGGGCTTCTAGCAGTGTGTGGGACTTGGTCTATTAGTCCATCTATACTGACCTCCATCAGGTTGCAAATTAAAAATAATTTTTTTCTGCATCTAGCTCTGAAAAAATATTTGGGCTTCTAGCAGTGTGTGGGACTTGGTCTATTAGTCCATCTATACTGACCTCCATCAGGTTGCAAATTGAATAAAAAAATTTTCTGCATCTAGCTCTGAAAAAATATTTGGGCTTCTAGCGGTGTGTGGGACTTGGTCTATTAGTCCATCTATACTGACCTCCATCAGGTTGCAAATTAAAAATAATTTTTTTCTGCATCTAGCTCTGAAAAAATATTTGGGCTTCTAGCAGTGTGTGGGACTTGGTCTATTAGTCCATCTATACTGACCTCCATCAGGTTGCAAATTAAAAATAATTTTTTTCTTCATTTAGCTCTGAAAAAATATTTGGGCTTCTAGCAGTGTGTGGGACTTGTTCTATTAGTCCTTCTATACTGACGTCCAGCAGGTTGCAAATTGAATATAATTTTTTTCTGCATCTAGCTCTGAAAAAATATTTGGGCTTCTAGCGGTGTGTGGGACTTGGTCTATTAGTCCATCTATACTGACCTCCATCAGGTTGCAAATTAAAAATAATTTTTTTCTGCATCTAGCTCTGAAAAAATATTTGGGCTTCTAGCAGTGTGTGGGACTTGGTCTATTAGTCCATCTATACTGACCTCCATCAGGTTGCAAATTAAAAATAATTTTTTTCTGCATCTAGCTCTGAAAAAATATTTGGGCTTCTAGCAGTGTGTGGGACTTGGTCTATTAGTCCATCTATACTGACCTCCATCAGGTTGCAAATTAAAAATAATTTTTTTCTTCATTTAGCTCTGAAAAAATATTTGGGCTTCTAGCAGTGTGTGGGACTTGTTCTATTAGTCCTTCTATACTGACCTCCAGCAGGTTGCAAATTGAATATAATTTTTTTCTGCATCTAGCTCTGAAAAAATATTTGGGCTTCTAGCGGTGTGTGGGACTTGGTCTATTAGTCCATCTATACTGACCTCCATCAGGTTGCAAATTAAAAATAATTTTTTTCTGCATCTAGCTCTGAAAAAATATTTGGGCTTCTAGCGGTGTGTGGGACTTGGTCTATTAGTCCATCTATACTGACCTCCATCAGGTTGCAAATTAAAAATAATTTTTTTCTGCATCTAGCTCTGAAAAAATATACTCCAGCAGGTTGCAAATTGAATAAAAAAATTTTCTGCATCTAGCTCTGAAAAAATATTTGGGCTTCTAGCGGTGTGTGGGACTTGCAAATTAAAAATAATTTTTTTCTGCATCTAACCCAGCCAATAGTTTTGGCCTAATACCACAGTTTGGCCACTCAGCTCTGCTCGGTTACCATCCATTGTTTTTTTGTGCAAACAACTCCAGAGTTGTGAATTAGTTAACCACCAAAATGAGTGGAAAAAGGCCTGCTGCTGGTGGAAAGGGGAATAGGCGTGTTGGGAAGGGTAAAAAAGGTTGTGTCCGTGGGGTAGGTGCAGAAGAAAGACCATCTTCCAGCCAAACTAAAATGTCTACTTCTTTTAGCGGACAATGTGATAAGATCCCTTTCTTACGGCCACGCCAATCGCTACAAATTCCAGATGAGGCACAAAAACAGCAGGTGCTTCAACGGATATCATGTGCTCCTTTAAGTGGGCTCTCCTCCACATCAACTTCAACATCACAAATACTCCAGTCCTCAAAGGTGTCACCCAAATCGCACTTGCTTCCTCACAGCTCCCAAATCTCCAGCTGCCCGTCTGAGTATGAGGTAGAACAGATGGTTGAGTCTGCAGAGCTGTTTACTCATACTATAGCCTGGGAATCAGAGGTCGACTCCAGCGCTTCTGTGAATCCAGACGAGGAAATGATCTGCACTGATGCCCAGAATCTTTATGAGTCGGATCCAGGACCAGACGCAGAAGGTTCTGACCATAATGTAGACCCTCATTCCCAAACTGTAACTCCTGTTGGTGGAGACAATGAGGAAGACGATGATAAGACTCAAATACCTGATTGGAGCGACAACTTTAGTTTTTTGTCAGGGCAGGAACAGGTTGGCTCTGAGGACGACGGGTGTGATAACGCACAGGGTGATGATGATGAGGTCGGAGATCCCACTTACTGTCAACCCACAGTCAGCCAAGAGATGAGGTCAGCAGAGGAGGTGGAGGAAGATGCTAGTGACGACGAGGTCAGGTTGCGCCTTCCTGGACAGAGACGTAGTACTGGAAGCACGTCAACAACTGCATCCTCAAACACAACTCTGCCTCTCACCACAAGTCGTGGTGGCTCTTCAGGTCGCATGGGTGCTAAGCCTTGCATAGCCTGGGCATTTTCTCAGATCGATAAAGATGACCCAACTCGTGTTATCTGTAACATTTGTCAGCAAAAGCTAAGTAGAGGCCAAAAAATACATAGTTTGAGTACTTCATGCATGAACCGGCACATGGACATGAAGCATAAGTTGCAGTGGGAAGCTCAGTGTGCTACAATGCGGTCTAGCCGGCCGGGCCAACCACCGTCTGCCATATCTTGTGCATCCGCGGCCTCTTCATCCTCTGTGACTGGGGGGACAGCAGTCACACCTGTTTTGGGGCGCAGACCTGCCACCTCTTTACCCGCAACAGCCAGCGTGATTGGCAGGTCATCATTTTCTTTGGAGGTGGTAACACCAGCTGGTCTTGAGCGCTGTCCGACATCGATAGCACCACCTTTGGATCAAGGCAACCTAACATGTCCGCCTGCATCTTCCTCACAGACCGGCAGTTTGCCGGGGACACCCTTATCAACCCCGTCTAAGCACAATAGCCAGCCCTCGGTCCCTCAGATGTGGACAAGTAAAAGACCATTTCCTCCTAGCCATGAGAAAGCTAAGAGGTTGAATTTCACCATCTGCAAGCTCTTGGCTACAGAAATGCTGCCTTTCCGCCTGGTGGACACAGAGGATTTTCGAGACCTTATGTCCGTCGCAGTGCCCCAGTACCAGATGCCCAGTCGGCACTACTTCTCAAAGAAAGGTGTGCCTGCGCTCCACCAGCATGTCGCACACAACATCACCGCTTCTTTGAGAAACTCTGTGTGTGACAGGGTGCATTTCACCACAGACACTTGGACGAGTAGGCATGGACAGGGGCGTTACATGTCGCTGACTGGGCACTGGGTAACTATGGTGACAGCAGGACAAGGGGCTGCTGTCCAAGTCTTGCCGTCCCCACGAGTTGTGCGTCAATCCTCTTTATGTCATTTTTCCTCCACTGCTTCTGCCTCCTCAACCTCCTCTCGGTATTCCACCTGCACCCAAAGCCTGTCTGGTCATGCCACAAGCTTTCTAACTGCGCAGAAGGGATCCTGCACACCTCCTTACTATGCTGGCAGTAGGGCTCAACGTCATCAGGCGGTTTTTACATTGAAATGTCTGGGAAATGTGAGTCACACAGCTGAGGAGTTGTGGTCAGCTCTGGAGAACCAATTTCATGAATGGTTGTCTCCACTGGACCTGAAACCAGGGAAGGCCGTGTGCGACAATGCTGCAAACCTGGGTGCGGCCCTTCGCCGGGGCAATGTCACACACGTGCCTTGTATGGCTCACGTGTTGAACCTGGTTGTCCAGCAATTTTTAGCCCACTATCCCAGACTAGATGGCCTTCTGCAGAGGGCACGGTCGCTGTGTGCTCACTTCCGTCGTTCGCATCCCGCAGCTCAGCGACTTACATCTCTACAGAAGTCGTTGGGCCTGCCACTTCACCGGCTAAAATGCGATGTGCCTACCCGGTGGAATTCAACTCTGCACATGTTGCAGCGACTGTGGCAGCACCGACAAGCCCTGGTGCAATACGTTCTGACGTATAGCCTGGGCCAACGAGATTCAGAGGTGGGGCAAATCACGCTGGAGGAGTGGTCTCAGATCAGGGACCTATGCACCCTTCTGCACAGTTTTGAAATGGCGACGAAGATGTTTAGTGCTGACGATGCCATTATCAGCATGACTATTCCGGTGATTTACATGCTGGAGCACATGTTAAACTGAATTCGGAGTCAGGTGGTGGCACAAGAGGAGGTGGAGGAAGTAGAGGAGGAGGAGTTGTATGCGGAAGGGCTAACATCTGCAAGGTCCAGACGGTCGGCAGCACCAGGGCGGCAGGCATGTGAGGGTGGGGGAGATGATTTTACCAGGGCGCATGGTAGCAGCCAAACTAGTGAGGAAGGTGCAGGAGCCCAGGAAGAAGTGGAGGACGAACTGATGGAAGACTCATCAGATGAGGGAGACCTTGATCACATTTCTGTTGTGCGAGTTTGGGGGGAGAGGACAGAGGAAGGAAGCATGATTGTTACCTCGCCACCAACACAACAGGGACTTGGTGCTCCTGGATGCGCAACACACATGAGTGCCTTCTTGCTGCACTACCTGCAACATGACCCTCGAATTGTGAGAATTAGAAATAATCCTGACTACTGGGTTGCCACACTGTTAGATCCCCGGTACAAAAGTAAATTTGCAGAAATTATTCCTGCCATAGAAAGGGATGCACGCATGCAGGAGTATCAGCAGAGACTGTTGCAGAATTTTACATGTGCTTTTCCACAAAATACCAGTGGTGCACGTAGTGAATCTCACAGTTCCAACTTGCCAACCGTGGTCTGTATGGAATTGTTCAATAAAGGGCCCAAAATTAAGATAACATAGATGGGAGAGGTCTCTATGAATAGGAATTCCTAAGTATTTGATACCCTGTGAGGGCCAGGCAAAGGGAAAGTTGGACTGGATGGAATCCTATATGGATTTAGGGAGGGAGACATCGAGGGCCTCAGACTTCGCTGCATTGATTTTAAAATTTTACCATGTAACAAAGTGATCTATTTCAGCCATAACAGCAGGGATGGATATATGTGATTGAGTGATATATACTAGGACATCATCAGCAAATAGAGAGCACTTGTACTCGGTGCCTCCCACCTCAATCCACCTGAAGCTGCTTGTGCCTCCAACGTCCCCCGAACAACAAGATGCAGGGTCCTTCAGAGGTTTGCAGCTGTGCATACGCCATCCTGTCGACCTCCTCTATCCACTTCACACAAGCAGAAACGGCTCCAGTGGGCCAAACATTACATGAAGACTGATTTCAAAACAGTTTTTTTCACGGATGAGTGCCGTGCAGCGCTCGATGGTCCAGATGGATGGAGTGGAGGATGGCTGGTTGATGGACACCCCACGCAAACACGGCTACAGCGCCAACAAGGAGGAGGTGGAGTAATGTTTTGGGCTGGAATCATGGGGAGAGAGATTGTCGGCCCCTTTAGGATCCCTGAAGGCGCTAAAGATGAACTCCATAATGTATGTGGATTTTCTCAAACAGCACTTCCTGCCATGGTTCAAGAAGAAGAACCGTGTATTTCACAGCAAGATCATTTTTCTGCATGATAATGCACCATCTCATGCTGCACATAAAACATCTGCATCTCTGGCTGATATGGGCATAAAAGGGGACAAACTTATGGTGTGACCCCCATGCTCCCCTGACCTCTACCCCATTCAGAACCTTTGGAGCATCATTAAAAGGAGTGTCTATGATGGCGGGAGGCAGTTCACATCTAAGCAAGAGCTCTGGGAGGGTATTCTGTCCTCATGCAAAACAATTGAAGCAGAAACCATCCAAAACCTGACAAATTCAATGGACGAGAGAGTTCAGAAGCTCCTTTCGAACAAGGGGTCCTATGTGAAAATGTAACATCACCTAGAATAAAGTTTTGAGTTGAAAACTGTTTGATTTCAGTTTCTAACAACCTGCTAATGCTTATAATTTCAAAAATGACCATTTTTTTGGTCTTTATTAAAATGAAAAGGTTGATCGAAAAGTTTGGGGGATCTAAGAGTGTGGCAACCCAGTAGTCATGATTACTTCGAATTCTGACAATATGAGGGTCATGCTGCAGGTAGTGCAGCAAGGAGGCACTTATGTGTCTTGCGCATCTCGAAGCCCCAAAATTATTTTCCGGGCTAGATGCAGCTAAAAATTATTTTTAATTTTAAATCTGGTGGAGCTTATTATAGATGGCCTAATAGGATCAGTGCTGCACACTGCTACAAAGCCCAAATTATTTTCCAGTCAAGATACAGATAAACATGATTAGTAATTTGAAAGCTTAAAACGGTTGGTAGGGTGATTTTAAACAATCATCAAGCTTTTACTCTCCCCAGGATGCCACAGGGGTAGAAAAGTCATTTCGGATCCATGATTTGTTCATCTTTATGAACGTGAGTCTGTCTACATTATCAGTGGAGAGCCGCGTGCGCTTATCTGTCAGCACACCACCAGCAGCGCTGAACACACGTTCAGACAGAACGCTGGCTGCGGGGCATGACAAGATCTCCAAGGCGTAAGTGGCTAGCTCCGGCCATTTATCCAGATTGGAAGCCCAAAAAGAGCAAGGGTCCAGTGACACAGTCGTGGCTTCAATGTTTACTTGGAGATACTCCTGTACCATCGTCTCTAGGCGTTGACTATGTGTCAGACTTCTTGTCTCCTGTGGCCTTGCAAAGGATGGGCAAAAAAGTGGTGAAATGATTCCGCAAAATTGATGTTACCACCAGATACTGTGGTTCTGTTACAGTTTGAGTGCTGAACACTTGACGGTCCCACGGTTGGCAAGTTGGAACTGTGAGATTCACTACGTGCACCACTGGTATTTTGTGGAAAAGCACATGTAAGATTCTGCAACAGTCTCTGCTGATACTCCTGCATGCGTGCATCCCTTTCTATGGCAGGAATAATTTCTGCAAATTTACTTTTGTACCGGGGATCTAACAGTGTGGCAACCCAGTAGTCAGGATTATTTCTAATTCTCACAATTCGAGGGTCATGTTGCAGGTAGTGCAGCAAGAAGGCACTCATGTGTGTTGCGCATCCAGGAGCACCAAGTCCCTGTTGTGTTGGTGGCGAGGTAACAATCATGCTTCCTTCCTCTGTCCTCTCCCCCCAACCTCGCACAACAGAAATGTGATCAAGGTCTCCCTCATCTGATGAGTCTTCCATCAGTTCGTCCTCCACTTCTTCCTGGGCTCCTGCACCTTCCTCACTAGTTTGGCTGCTACCATGTGCCCTGGTAAAACCATCTCCCCCACCCTCACATGCCTGCCGCCTTGGTGCTGCCGACCGTCTGGACCTTGCAGATGTTAGCCCTTCCGCATACAACTCCTCCTCCTCTACTTCCTCCACCTCCTCTTGTGCCACCACCTGACTCCGAATTCTGTTTAACATGTGCTCCAGCATGTAAATCACCGGAATAGTCATGCTGATAATGGCATCGTCAGCACTAAACATCTTCGTCGCCATTTCAAAACTGTGCAGAAGGGTGCATAGGTCCCTGATCTGAGACCACTCCTCCAGCGTGATTTGCCCCACCTCTGAATCTCGTTGGCCCAGGCTATACGTCAGAACGTATTGCACCAGGGCTTGTCGGTGCTGCCACAGTCGCTGCAACATGTGCAGAGTTGAATTCCACCGGGTAGGCACATCGCATTTTAGCCGGTGAAGTGGCAGGCCCAACGACTTCTGTAGAGATGTAAGTCGCTGAGCTGCGGGATGCGAACGGCGGAAGTGAGCACACAGCGACCGTGCCCTCTGCAGAATGCCATCTAGTCTGGGATAGTGGGCTAAAAATTGCTGGACAACCAGGTTCAACATGTGAGCCATACAAGGCACGTGTGTGACATTGCCCCGGCGAAGGGCCGCACCCAGGTTTGCAGCATTGTCGCACACGGCCTTCCCTGGTTTCAGGTCCAGTGGAGACAACCATTCATGAAATTGGTTCTCCAGAGCTGACCACAACTCCTCAGCTGTGTGACTCACATTTCCCAGACATTTCAATGTAAAAACCGCCTGATGACGTTGAGCCCTACTGCCAGCATAGTAAGGAGGTGTGCAGGATCCCTTCTGCGCAGTTAGAAAGCTTGTGGCATGACCAGACAGGCTTTGGGTGCAGGTGGAAGACCGAGAGGAGGTTGAGGAGGCAGAAGCAGTGGAGGAACTTTGACATAAAGAGGATTGACGCACAACTCGTGGGGACGGCAAGACTTGGACAGCAGCCCCTTGTCCTGCTGTCACCATAGTTACCCAGTGCCCAGTCAGCGACATGTAACTAGAGATGAGCGTTGTTCTACTCGAACTGTTCGCCAATCTCAAACTCGAGCTGTTTTGGGCGGTGTTCGAGCCGTTCGGCGAACACGAACAATTTGAGAAAAATTCGGCTGTTCGAGGTTATGTTCGATAACTGTTCGTGCACCAAAATCATAACTGGATTTTTTCTCAGTAATGATGAAAATTAATGTTAATACGCAGTTTGAGTGTACAGCGGGGTGAGGGGAGGGGCAGGGGATGGATCTCTGCAGGAACAATGAAGATCTCCATTTTTTTTTCTCTTTCCTGCATTTGCAGTGGGGAGGTGCAATCTGTCAGCCTATCAGCAGCGCACACACGGAGCGAAGTGCTTTTTTTCACACAAGCAAGGGCATGTGTCATTGGCAGTGTATGTCACATGTCCTTGCCCTATAAGACCAAGCCATTTTCCCCGTCGCCACCATTTTCTCACTGCTGCAGCTGCGTGTTAGACGGCACCGCTGTTGCTGTGTGCGCTATACCTTGTTAATTTCAAGCCAATTTTCGCACAAATATACAGATAGCTTGGGAGTAGGGAATAGTTGTGATTGCAGTCCTTTTAAGGACTAGGTTACAGCATTTCCTACGACTTTTATCAGGCAGGTCTGTGCTCTTAAATAGATAGGTTGTGGGAGTAAAGACTAATTGTAATTGGAGTCCTTTTCAGGACTAGGTTACATGAGTTCCTATCAGTTTTTGCCAGGCAGGTCTGTGCCAGTGCTGTGCAAGTTTTTTTCACAGCATTTGGCTGAATCTAGCAAAGCTAATCCTTTTTGGCCTATTGCAGAGTGTGTTAGTCAGTGGAGTAGATTATCTGTGTTGCAAGATATAACACCTGTGTATAGAATACCAATTTTTTTACTGCACCTAGTGAAGTAAAATCTTTTGGGCATAGCATCATTCTATTAGTCCATCTATACTGACCTGCATCAGGTTGCAAACTGAATATAATTTTTTTCTGCATCTAGCTCTGAAAAAATATTTGGGCTTCTAGCAGTGTGTGGGACTTGGTCTATTAGTCCATCTATACTGACCTCCATCATTTTGCAAATTAAAAATAATTTTTTTCTTCATTTAGCGCTGAAAAAATATTTGGGCTTCTAGCAGTGTGTGGGACTTGTTCTATTAGTCCATCTATACTGACCTCCATCAGGTTGCAAATTAAAAATAATTTTTTTCTGCATCTAGCTCTGAAAAAATATTTGGGCTTCTAGCAGTGTGTGGGACTTGGTCTATTAGTCCATCTATACTGACCTCCATCAGGTTGCAAATTAAAAATATTTTTTTTCTGCATCTAGCTCTGAAAAAATATTTGGGCTTCTAGCAGTGTGTGGGACTTGGTCTATTAGTCCATCTATACTGACCTCCATCAGGTTGCAAATTAAAAATAATTTTTTTCTGCATCTAGCTCTGAAAAAATATTTGGGCTTCTAGCAGTGTGTGGGACTTGGTCTATTAGTCCATCTATACTGACCTCCATCAGGTTGCAAATTAAAAATAATTTTTTTCTGCATCTAGCTCTGAAAAAATATTTGGGCTTCTAGCAGTGTGTGGGACTTGGTCTATTAGTCCATCTATACTGACCTCCATCAGGTTGCAAATTAAAAATATTTTTTTTCTGCATCTAGCTCTGAAAAAATATTTGGGCTTCTAGCGGTGTGTGGGACTTGGTCTATTAGTCCATCTATACTGACCTCCATCAGGTTGCAAATTAAAAATAATTTTTATCTGCATCTACAGTACCTCTGAAAAAATATTTGGGCTTCTAGCAGTATGTGGGACTATTTGTATTAGTCCATCTATACTGACCTCCATCAGGTTGCAAATTCAAAATAATTTTTTTCTGCATCTAACCCAGCCAATAGTTTTGGCCTAATACCACAGTTTGGCCACTCAGCTCTGCTCGGTTACCATCCATTGTTTTTTTGTGCAAACAACTCCAGAGTTGTGAATTAGTTAACCACCAAAATGAGTGGAAAAAGGCCTGCTGCTGGTGGAAAGGGGAATAGGCGTGTTGGGAAGGGGAAAAAAGGTTGTGTCCGTGGGGTAGGTGTTAAAGCAACAGTAACATCTGCAGAAGAAAGACCATCTTCCAGCCAAACTAAAATGTCTACTTCTTTTAGCGGACAATGTGATAAGATCCCTTTCTTACGGCCACGCCAATCGCTACAAATTCCAGATGAGGCACAAAAACAGCAGGTGCTTCAACGGATATCAAGTGCTCCTTTAAGTGGGCTCTCCTCCACATCAACTTCAACATCACAAATACTCCAGTCCTCAAAGGTGTCACCCAAATCGCACTTGCTTCCTCACAGCTCCCAAATCTCCAGCTGCCCGTCTGAGTATGAGGTAGAACAGATGGTTGAGTCTGCAGAGCTGTTTACTCATACTATAGCCTGGGAATCAGAGGTCGACTCCAGCGCTTCTGTGAATCCAGAAGAGGAAATGATCTGCACTGATGCCCAGAATCTTTATGAGTCGGATCCAGGACCAGACGCAGAAGGTTCTGACCATAATGTAGACCCTCATTCCCAAACTGTAACTCCTGTTGGTGGAGACAATGAGGAAGACGATGATAAGACTCAAATACCTGATTGGAGCGACAACTTTAGTTTTTTGTCAGGGCAGGAACAGGTTGGCTCTGAGGACGACGGGTGTGATAACGCACAGGGTGATGATGATGAGGTCGGAGATCCCACTTACTGTCAACCCACAGTCAGCCAAGAGATGAGGTCAGCAGAGGAGGTGGAGGAAGATGCTAGTGACGACGAGGTCAGGTTGCGCCTTCCTGGACAGAGACGTAGTACTGGAAGCACGTCAACAACTGCATCCTCAAACACAACTCTGCCTCTCACCACAAGTCGTGGTGGCTCTTCAGGTCGCATGGGTGCTAAGCCTTGCATAGCCTGGGCATTTTTTCAGATCGATAAAGATGACCCAACTCGTGTTATCTGTAACATTTGTCAGCAAAAGCTAAGTAGAGGCCAAAAAATACATAGTTTGAGTACTTCATGCATGAACCGGCACATGGACATGAAGCATAAGTTGCAGTGGGAAGCTCAGTGTGCTACAATGCGGCCTAGCCGGCCGGGCCAATCACCGTCTGCCATATCTTGTGCATCCGCGGCCTCTTCATCCTCTGTGACTAGGGGGACAGCTGTCACACCTGTTTTGGGGCGCAGACCTGCCACCTCTTTACCCGCAACAGCCAGCGTGATTGGCAGGTCATCATTTTCTTTGGAGGTGGTAACACCAGCTGGTGTTGAGCGCTGTCCGACATCGATAGCACCACCTTTGGATCAAGGCAACCTAACATGTCCGCCTGCATCTTCCTCACAGACCGGCAGTTTGCCGGGGACACCCTTATCAACCCCGTCTAAGCACAATAGCCAGCCCTCGGTCCCTCAGATGTGGACAAGTAAAAGACCATTTCCTCCTAGCCATGAGAAAGCTAAGAGGTTGAATTTCACCATCTGCAAGCTCTTGGCTACAGAAATGCTGCCTTTCCGCCTGGTGGACACAGAGGATTTTCGAGACCTTATGTCCGTCGCAGTGCCCCAGTACCAGATGCCCAGTCGGCACTACTTCTCAAAGAAAGGTGTGCCTGCGCTCCACCAGCATGTCGCACACAACATCACCGCTTCTTTGAGAAACTCTGTGTGTGACAGGGTGCATTTCACCACAGACACTTGGACGAGTAGGCATGGACAGGGGCGTTACATGTCGCTGACTGGGCACTGGGTAACTATGGTGACAGCAGGACAAGGGGCTGCTGTCCAAGTCTTGCCGTCCCCACGAGTTGTGCGTCAATCCTCTTTATGTCAAAGTTCCTCCACTGCTTCTGCCTCCTCAACCTCCTCTCGGTCTTCCACCTGCACCCAAAGCCTGTCTGGTCATGCCACAAGCTTTCTAACTGCGCAGAAGGGATCCTGCACACCTCCTTACTATGCTGGCAGTAGGGCTCAACGTCATCAGGCGGTTTTTACATTGAAATGTCTGGGAAATGTGAGTCACACAGCTGAGGAGTTGTGGTCAGCTCTGGAGAACCAATTTCATGAATGGTTGTCTCCACTGGACCTGAAACCAGGGAAGGCCGTGTGCGACAATGCTGCAAACCTGGGCGCGGCCCTTCGCCGGGGCAATGTCACACACGTGCCTTGTATGGCTCACGTGTTGAACCTTGTTGTCCAGCAATTTTTAGCCCACTATCCCAGACTAGATGGCCTTCTGCAGAGGGCACGGTCGCTGTGTGCTCACTTCCGCCGTTCACATCCCGCAGCTCAGCGACTAACATCTCTACAGAAGTCGTTTGGCCTGCCACTTCACCGGCTAAAATGCGATGTGCCTACCCGGTGGAATTCAACTCTGCACATGTTGCAGCGACTGTGGCAGCACCGACAAGCCCTGGTGCAATACGTTCTGACGTATAGCCTGGGCCAACGAGATTCAGAGGTGGGGCAAATCACGCTGGAGGAGTGGTCTCAGATCAAGGACCTATGCACCCTTCTGCACAGTTTTGAAATGGCGACGAAGATGTTTAGTGCTGACGATGCCATTATCAGCATGACTATTCCGGTGATTTACATGCTGGAGCACATGTTAAACAGAATTCGGAGTCAGGTGGTGGCACAAGAGGAGGTGGAGGAAGTAGAGGAGGAGGAGTTGTATAAGGAAGGGCTAACATCTGCAAGGTCCAGATGGTCGGCAGCACCAAGGCGGCAGGCATGTGAGGGTGGGGGAGATGGTTGTACCAGGGCGCATGGTAGCAGCCAAACTAGTGAGGAAGGTGCAGGAGCCCAGGAAGAAGTGGAGGACGAACTGATGGAAGACTCATCAGATGAGGGAGACCTTGATCACATTTCTGTTGTGCGAGGTTGGGGGGAGAGGACAGAGGAAGGAAGCATGATTGTTACCTCGCCACCAACACAACAGGGACTTGGTGCTCCTGGATGCGCAACACACATGAGTGCCTTCTTGCTGCACTACCTGCAACATGACCCTCGAATTGTGAGAATTAGAAATAATCCTGACTACTGGGTTGCCACACTGTTAGATCCCCGGTACAAAAGTAAATTTGCAGAAATTATTCCTGCCATAGAAAGGGATGCAAGCATGCAGGAGTATCAGCAGAGACTGTTGCAGAATCTTACATGTGCTTTTCCACAAAATACCAGTGGTGCACGTAGTGAATCTCACAGTTCCAACTTGCCAACCGTGGGACCGTCAAGTGTTCAGCACTCAAACCGTAACAGAACCACAGTATCTGCTGGTAACATCAATTTTGCGGAATCATTTCACCACTTTTTTAGCCCATCCTTTGCAAGGCCACAGGAGACAAGAAGTCTGACACATAGTCAACGCCTAGAGACAATGGTACAGGAGTATCTCCAAGTAAACATTGAAGCCACGACTGTGTCACTGGACCCTTGCTCTTTTTGGGCTTCCAATCTGGATAAATGGCCGGAGCTAGCCACTTACGCCTTGGAGATCTTGTCATGCCCCGCAGCCAGCGTTCTGTCTGAACGTGTGTTCAGCGCTGCTGGTGGTGTGCTGACAGATAAGCGCACGCGGCTCTCCACTGATAATGTAGACAGACTCACGTTCATAAAGATGAACAAATCATGGATCCGAAACGACTTTTCTACCCCTGTGTCATCCTGGGGAGAGTAAAAGCTTGATGATTGGTTAAAATCACCCTACCAACCGTTTTAAGCTTTCAAATTACTAATCATGTTTATCTGTATCTTGACTGGAAAATAATTTGGGCTTTGTAGCAGTGTGCAGCACTGATCCTATTAGGCCATCTATACTAAAGCTTCACCAGATTTAAAATTAAAAATAATTTTTAGCTGCATCTAGCCCGGAAAATAATTTTGGGGCTCCGAGATGCGCAAGGCACATAAGTGCCTTCTTGCTGCACTACCTGCAGCATGACCCTCATATTGTCAGAATTCAAAGTAATCATGACTACTGGGTTGCCACACTCTTAGATCCCCCAAACTTTTCGATCAACCTTTTCATTTTAATAAAGACCAAAAAAATGCTCATTTTTGAAATTATAAGCATTAGCAGGTTGTTAGAAACTGAAATCAAACAGTTTTCAACTCAAAACTTTATTCTAGGTGATGTTAAATTTTCACATAGGACCCCTTGTTCGAAAGGAGCTTCTGAACTCTCTCGTCCATTGAATTTGTCAGGTTTTGGATGGTTTCTGCTTCAATTGTTTTGCATGAGGACAGAATACCCTCCCAGAGCTGTTGCTTAGATGTGAACTGCCTCCCGCCATCATAGACACTCCTTTTAATGATGCTCCAAAGGTTCTGAATGGGGTAGAGGTCAGGGGAGCATGGGGGTCACACCATAAGTTTGTCCCCTTTTATGCCCTTATCAGCCAGAGATGCAGATGTTTTATGTGCAGCATGAGATGGTGCATCATCATGCAGAAAAATGATCTTGCTGTGAAATACACGGTTCTTCTTCTTGAACCATGGCAGGAAGTGCTGTTTGAGAAAATCCACATACATTATGGAGTTCATCTTTAGCACCTTCAGGGATCCTAAAGGGGCCAACAGTCTCTCTCCCCATGATTCCAGCCCAAAACATTACTCCACCTCCTCCTTGTTGGCGCTGTAGCCGTGTTTGCGTGGGGTGTCAATCAACCAGCCATCCTCCACTCCATCCATCTGGACCATCGAGCGCTGCACGGCACTCATCCGTGAACAAAACAGTTTTGAAATCAGTCTTCATGTAATGTTTGGCCCACTGGAGCCGTTTCTGCTTGTGTGAAGTGGATAGAGGAGGTCGACAGGATGGCGCATGCACAGCTGCAAACCTCTGAAGGACCCTGCATCTTGTTGTTCGGGGGACGTTGGAGGCACAAGCAGCTTCAAAAACTTGTCTGCTGCTATGACAAGGCTTTTTTGCCGCTGCTCTTTCAACCTGACGTAATTGCCTGTAGGAAAGAGTCCTCAATTTGCCCTTATCAGCACGCACACGTGTGTACTGTGAATCAGCTACATACTTCTTGATTGCCAAGACACTTCATCCTGATCATCGCACAATGTTGATTGTAGTCATGCCTTGACCTAAACACTCCACAATTTGTTGCTTCTCAGCAGCCGACACATCCTTTTTCTTTCCCATTTTGGCAGAAAATGTAGGCTGCTTAATAATGTGAGAGAGCCTTCTTAAGTAGTCTTGCCTTTCATTGGACACACCTGCCAAACTAATTAGCACAGGTGTCTGCAATTGCTTACAGTGATATAAAGAGCCCTGACACACATCACCATCAATGAGTTTAACTGACAAACAAACAAATTCTTCCCTTATCACTCCTAAACACTTTTTGTATAATAATTTGGAACGCAGTGTACATGTGCTTTTCCACAAAACACCAGTGGTTCACGTAGTGAATCTTACAGTTCTAACTTGCCAACCGTGGTCTGTATGGAGTTGTTCAATAAAGGGCCCAAAATTAAGATAACATAGATGGGAGAGGTCTCTATGAATAGGAATTCCTAAGTATTTGATACCCTGTGAGGGCCAGGCAAAGGGAAAGTTGGACTGGATGGAATCCTATATGGATTTGGGGAGGGAGACATCGAGGGCCTCAGACTTCGCTGCATTGATTTTGAAATTTTACCATGTAACAAAGTGATCTATTTCAGCCATAACAGCATGGATGGATATATGTGATTGAGTGATATATACTAGGACATCATCAGCAAATAGAGAGCACTTGTACTCGGTGCCTCCCACCTCAATCCACCTAATATTGGGGTTATGGCGAATTGATGAGAGCAGGTGCTCCGTCACTAGGATGTATAAGAGAGGGGACAGAGGACATCACTGCCTTGTCCCATTGGTGATTGTGAAAGGTGATGAAAATGTTCTGACGCACCCCCTGGGCCTTGGGACACCCGGAGCCGGACCCTTTTTGGTGGATGCTGGTGGTTGTAGTCTTCGTGGCGGCGACCCAGTTCCGTGGCTCAGGGCGGTCAAACCAGTGGCGGAACTATTTATGTGGTTTTCATGTTTAAATGTCCGACTACGCCACCCGTGGATTGCGGTCAGAGTGAACCGCCGCTACAGGGCAGACCACTGAGGCTGGTGTTGTGGCTGCAGCAGAGCATAGCATAACTCCCCACGGGAGGAGTATAGCCTCAGGGCAGTGTATGCGGAGGATGGGGGTGATGGTGCAGGGCAGCAGCAGTAACGACACGGAGTCAGTGATGCAGTTCAGGGCCTTTACTCACAGTTCTTATTATCCAGACCACGTCTGCAGGTAACGGCTGCCCACGTCGTACTGTGCTCACCAGGTGAGGGGCTCAGACAACTCCCAGATAACTTTGGAGCACTTCACAGGACCCCCTTTGTGTGTCCTTTGTCTGGCCTTTCTTACCAACACTTCTGTCCGGCTGCCTCGGGCCTCCTCTTGGTAAACTTGGCGCCAGTTTCCCTGACCCTATGTGGTGCCTTCCTAGCGGGTGTAGCGAGGGGCTGCGCCACATAAAATGTCAGAGCCTCCGGTTTCTAGCTGAGGGTCGTTTCCTGCTTCCACTAGTTCGGGGACCGGTCTCCCCCTTTGGCCTGACCCCTCCACGCAAGTGGATTCGGGCGTGCGGTGGCGACTCGCCCGTCCGCACCCCTGGGATCCCTTCATTCCTCATTCCTGGAGCCTTCTCCGCTCCTCTTCCTTCCTTCTCCCTCTTCCAGGCCTGGGCCTCTGTTACTAGGCCCGCCTCCGGAGCAGAGCTCATGCAGAGCCCCTGCTCCCTGCCACTTCTGCTCAGACTTCTCTGCACTGAACTAAGATGGGGCCCACCTTTTATACTCCCTTCTCAATGCACCCAGGAACTGCTTCCTCCCTGCTCCTGCACTACAGGGTTCCCCTTCCTCAGTGTTCCCTCCCCCCACTCCAGCCAGGGACAGGGACTGTCGTGCCCATCTCAGGGGCATATTGGTCGCCCTGCCCCACGGCAATGTGGTGTAATGCATGCAGGTGTCGGGTCCTGATCCACACTCCATCCATACCTGAGAGTGAGATATCACACCTCTGGGTGAGGTGCAATACGTCTGTAGCAACCGAGCCCTCAGGGTGCTACAGTTCCATTAATCTTCAGCCTAGGTGACGTATTGCGATACAGGGCCGTGATTTTGGCTATAAAAGGGTCCCCTAGACCCCTACCCCAAGCTTTTTAAGAGAATCATATATGGCGTGCCAGGAGACTCTATGGAATGCTTTCTCAGCATCCAACGAGAGTATCTAATTACAAATTATTAACTGCATCTAGCCCAGGAAATACTTTGTGCCTAGTAGCAGTGTCTGCTAGTGAGCGGATTATCCCGGCTGTTAAGCAAGCTGCACCACCTGTAGTTTAGACACTTAATTTTTTCAAAGGAAATGCTTCGGGACCTTGGGATACTTAGTGAAGAGCATCAGGAGGCACCCCAAGGCATAGGGGCTGGGACTGGCAGTAGGATGCCTTGCGGTGGACAGCCGAGCTCGATCCTTATAAAAGCTTTTTAACTGCAGCAGCTTTAGTGGACGCTACTGGAGCTGGAATTACCGCGGCTGCTGGCATGAGACTTGCCCTCCAATAGATCCTTGTAAATGGATTTAAAGTGTATTCATTCAAATTAGAGAGACAATTTAAATTAAAAAGCTTAGAGCTGCCTCCACCACAGGGGGGCTCGCTCGACCCACCAGCGGACAGGCACCAGTATTGGGAGAGGGGGGCTGGCCGTCAGGGTTCACCGCGGCTCTGGCACAAACCCGGCGACACGGAGGTGGCACGGGCAGGAGCGGACTGGCCGTGTCGGCTTCTCACTTTTTGGATTTTAGAAGGGCATGACATGCCTATATCTGTGTCTCCCCCTGCTTTTACTCCTCCACCTCTTTTATTTTCGCATGACTATATGTACTTGTCACTTTTCCATGTGTTAGTTATGTCTTCTGAGCAGTTTGTCAGCTTTTGGACACCTTTGAAGGTGTTTTCTATGTGTTTCTATGTGTTTTTGTTTGCCTGCCATTGGTTTTAACGGTGTTCGAAGGTGTTACATGTAACGCCCCTGTCCATGCCTACTCGTCCAAGTGTCTGTGGTGAAATGCACCCTGTCACACACAGAGTTTCTCAAAGAAGCGGTGATGTTGTGTGCGACATGCTGGTGGAGCGCAGGCACACCTTTCTTTGAGAAGTAGTGCCGACTGGGCATCTGGTACTGGGGCACTGCGACGGACATAAGGTCTCGAAAATCCTCTGTGTCCACCAGGCGGAAAGGCAGCATTTCTGTAGCCAAGAGCTTGCAGATGGTGAAATTCAACCTCTTAGCTTTCTCATGGCTAGGAGGAAATGGTCTTTTACTTGTCCACATCTGAGGGACCGAGGGCTGGCTATTGTGCTTAGACGGGGTTGATAAGGGTGTCCCCGGCAAACTGCCGGTCTGTGAGGAAGATGCAGGCGGACATGTTAGGTTGCCTTGATCCAAAGGTGGTGCTATCGATGTCGGACAGCGCTCAACACCAGCTGCTGTTACCACCTCCAAAGAAAATGATGACCTGCCAATCACGCTGGCTGTTGCGGGTAAAGAGGTGGCAGGTCTGTGCCCCAAAACAGGTGTGACTGCTGTCCCCCCAGTCACAGAGGATGAAGAGGCCGCGGATGCACAAGATATGGCAGACGGTGGTTGGCCCGGCCGGCTAGGCCGCATTGTAGCACACTGAGCTTCCCACTGCAACTTATGCTTCATGTCCATGTGCCGGTTCATGCATGAAGTACTCAAACTATGTATTTTTTGGCCTCTACTTAGCTTTTGCTGACAAATGTTACAGATAACACGAGTTGGGTCATCTTTATCGATCTGAAAAAATGCCCAGGCTATGCAAAGCTTAGCACCCATGCGACCTGAAGAGCCACCACGACTTGTGGTGAGAGGCAGAGTTGTGTTTGAGGATGCAGTTGTTGACGTGCTTCCAGTACTACGTCTCTGTCCAGGAAGGCGCAACCTGACCTCGTCGTCACTAGCATCTTCCTCCACCTCCTCTGCTGACCTCATCTCTTGGCTGACTGTGGGTTGACAGTAAGTGGGATCTCCAACCTCATCATCATCATCCTGTGTGTTATCACACCCGTCGTCCTCAGAGCCAACCTGTTCCTGCCCTGACAAAAAACTAAAGTTGTCGCTCCAATCAGGTATTTGAGTCTTATCATCATCTTCCTCATTGTCTCCACCAACAGGAGTTACAGTTTGGGAATGAGGGTCTACATTATGGTCAGAACCTTCTGCGTCTGGTCCTGGATCCGACTCATAAAGATTCTGGGCATCAGTGCAGATCATTTCCTCATCTGGATTCACAGAAGCGCTGGAGTCAACCTCTGATTCCCAAGCTATAGTATGAGTAAACAGCTCTGCAGACTCAACCATCTGTTCTACCTCATACTCAGACGGGCAGCTGGAGATTTGGGAGCTGTGAGGAAGCAAGTGCGATTTGGGTGACACCTTTGAGGACTGGAGTATTTGTGATGTTGAAGTTGATGTGGAGGAGAGCCCACTTAAAGGAGCACTTGATATCCGTTGAAGCACCTGCTGTTTTTGTGCCTCATCTGGAATTTGTAGCGATTGGCGTGGCCGTAAGAAAGGGATCTTATCACATTGTCCGCTAAAAGAAGTAGACATTTTAGTTTGGCTGGAAGATGGTCTTTCTTCTGCAGATGTTACTGTTGCTTTAACACCTACCCCACGGACACAACCTTTTTTCCCCTTCCCAACACGCCTATTCCCCTTTCCACCAGCAGCAGGCCTTTTTCCACTCATTTTGGTGGTTAACTAATTCACAACTCTGGAGATGTTTGCACAAAAAAACAATGGATGGTAACCGAGCAGAGCTGAGTGGCTAAACTGTGGTATTAGGCCAAAACTATTGGCTGGGTTAGATGCAGAAAAAAATATATTCAGTTTGCAACCTGATGGAGGTCAGTATAGATGGACTAATAGAGAAAGTCCGACACACTGCTACAAGGCCAAATATTTTTTCAGAGGTAGATGCAGAAAAAAATTATATTCAGTTTGCAACCTGATGGAGGTCTGTATAGATGGATTAATAGAACAAGACCCACACACAGCTAGAAGCCAAATATTTTTTCAGAGGTAGATGCAGAAAAAAATATATTCAGTTTGCAACCTGATGGACATCAGTATAGATGGACTAATACAACAAGTCCCACACACAGCTAGAAGCCCAATATTTTTTCAGAGGTAGATGCAGAAAAAAATATATTCAGTTTGCAACCTGATGGAGGTCAGTATAGATGGACTAATACAACAAGTCCCACACACAGCTAGAAGCCCAAATATTTTTTCAGAGGTACTGTAGATGCAGATAAAAATTATTTTTAATTTGCAACCTGATGGAGGTCAGTATAGATGGACTAATACAACAAGTCCCACACACAGCTAGAAGCCCAAATATTTTTTCAGAGGTACTGTAGATGCAGATAAAAATTATTTTTAATTTGCAACCTGATGGAGGTCAGTATAGATGGACTAATAGAGAAAGTCCGACACAATGCTACAAGGCCAAATATTTTTTCAGAGGTAGATGCAGAAAAAAATTATATTCAGTTTGCAACCTGATGGAGGTCTGTATAGATGGATTAATAGAACAAGACCCACACACAGCTAGAAGCCCAATATTTTTTCAGAGGTAGATGCAGAAAAAAATATATTCAGTTTGCAACCTGATGGAGGTCAGTATAGATGGACTAATACAACAAGTCCCACACACAGCTAGAAGCCCAATATTTTTTCAGAGGTAGATGCAGAAAAAAATATATTCAGTTTGCAACCTGATGGAGGTCAGTATAGATGGACTAATACAACAAGTCCCACACACAGCTAGAAGCCCAAATATTTTTTCAGAGGTACTGTATATGCAGATAAAAATTATTTTTAATTTGCAACCTGATGGAGGTCAGTATAGATGGACTAATACAACAAGTCCCACACACAGCTAGAAGCCCAAATATTTTTTCAGAGGTACTGTAGATGCAGATAAAAATTATTTTTAATTTGCAACCTGATGGAGGTCAGTATAGATGGACTAATAGAGAAAGTCCGACACACTGCTAGAAGGCCAAATATTTTTTCAGAGCTAGATGCAGAAAAAAATTATATTCAGTTTGCAACCTGATGGAGGTCAGTATAGATGGATTAATAGAACAAGACCCACACACAGCTAGAAGCCCAATATTTTTTCAGAGGTAGATGCAGAAAAAAATATATTCAGTTTGCAACCTGATGGAGGTCAGTATAGATGGACTGATACAACAAGTCCCACACACAGCTAGAAGCCCAAATATTTTTTCAGAGGTACTGTAGATGCAGATACAAATTATTTTTAATTTGCAACCTGATGGAGGTCAGTATAGATGGACTAATACAACAAGTCCCACACACAGCTAGAAGCCCAAATATTTTTTCAGAGGTAGATGCAGAAAAAAATATATTCAGTTTGCAACCTGATGGAGGTCAGTATAGATGGACTAATACAACAAGTCCCACACACAGCTAGAAGCCCAAATATTTTTTCAGAGGTACTGTAGATGCAGATACAAATTATTTTTAATTTGCAACCTGATGGAGGTCAGTATAGATGGACTAATAGAGAAAGTCCGACACACTGCTAGAAGGCCAAATATTTTTTCAGAGCTAGATGCAGAAAAAAATTATATTCAGTTTGCAACCTGATGGAGGTCAGTATAGATGGATTAATAGAACAAGACCCACACACAGCTAGAAGCCCAAATATTTTTTCAGAGGTACTGTAGATGCAGATAAAAATTAGTTTTAATTTGCAACCTGATGGAGGTCAGTATAGATGGACTAATAGAATGATGCTATGCCCAAAAGATTTTACTTCACTAGGTGCAGTAAAAAAATTGGTATTCTATACACAGGTGGTATATCTTGCAGCACAGATAGGCTACTCCACTGACTAACACACTCTGCAATAGGCCAAAAAGGATTAGCTTTGCTAGATTCAGCCAAATGCTGTGAAAGAAACTTGCACAGCACTGGCACAGACCTGCCTGGCAAAAACTGATAGGAACTGATGTAACCTAGTCCTGAAAAGGACTCCAATTACAATTAGTCTTTACTCCCACAACCTATCTATTTAAGAGCACAGATCTCCCTGATAAAAGTCGTAGGAAATGCTGTAACCTAGTCCTTAAAAGGACTGCAATCACAACTATTCCCTACTCCCAAGCTATCTGTATATTTGTGCGAAAATTGGCTTGAAATTAACAAGGTATAGCGCACACAGCAACAGCGGTGCCGTCTAACACGCAGCTGCAGCAGTGAGAAAATGGTGGTGACGGGGAAAATGGCTTGGTCTTATAGGGCAAGGACATGTGACATACACTGCCAATGACACATGCCCTTGCTTGTGTGAAAAAAAGCACTTCGCTCCGTGTGTGCGCTGCTGATAGGCTGACAGATTGCACCTCCCCACTGCAAATGCGGGAAAGAGAAAAAAAAATTGAGATCTTCATTGTTCCTGCAGAGATCCATCCCCTGCCCCTCCCCCCACCCCGCTGTACACTCAAACTGCGTATTAACATTAATTTTCATCATTACTGAGAAAAAATCCAGTTATGATTTTGGTGCACGAACAGTTATCGAACATAACCTCGAACAGCCGAATTTTTATCAAATTGTTCATGTTCGCCGAACGGCTCGAACACCGCCCAAAACAGCTCGAATTTGAGATTGGCGAACAGTTCGAGTAGAACAACGCTCATCTCTACTTATGATCACAAGTCAAAAGTCGCAAAAATGATGAACAAGTGGCTCCAGGCTTTTTTCTTAATGGGCTACGTCATGGGCCAAAAGTACCCAGAGCACCTAGATAGTACCTATGAACCTAGATAGCATCTACAATTCTTACAAACCTCATGGGGGCAGAGCCTGGTGGCGCTATGATGAAGAGTTCATTAAGGCGCTTGGGCATTCAGCTGCATTTGGGTTGGGGAGTGAAAACTACAGACTCATGGCTCCACCTAATGTTGACTCAAAAAAGTCTTCTTCCTTTGAGTCAACGGCCGCTGGCTCCAGCCCTGGCACCGGGTCAGTGGCCATTCGACCGGGTTTGTGCTGCCTTTTCTTCTTTCCATTTAATTTCAACAGACTTCCGTTTTTTGCATCAAATCTGAAGTTGGCCAGGGAGCTCCCTGACATCCTTTCTGACAAGTTACAAAAAGAAATTTATTTGGGTAGAACAATGGGCCCCTTTTTGACTCCACCATTTAAAAACTTGTGAGTTACCCAGCTAGGGATCGTCCCAAAGATCGTCCCAAAGAATGAATGCGGAAGTTTTGCTTAATTCACCATCTTTCTCATCCAAAAGATGATTCGGTTAACGACGGCATCACTGAAAGCGACGCATCTGTTAATTACATCTCTTTTGACCGAGCGGTTACTCTAATCAGAGAAGCCGGCATGGGGGGCACTTATGGCAAAATCTGACATTGAGTCGGCTTTTTGGCTTTTACCGGTCCATCCAGATTGTCACCACCTCTTGGGCTGTTTTGTGGATGGCCAATACTACTATGACACCTCTCAATGGGATGCTCAATTTCGTGTCATTATTTTGAGTTATTTAGCTCTTTTGTTGAATGGGTTGTCAAGTACAAAACGGGTTCTTTTTCTGTTATTCACTACCTTGGTGACTTTCTTTTTGTAGGACATGTGATTCAACATCTTATCAGTTCATGCTAGACACCTTCTGTTCCTTGATGTCACATTTCAGTGTCCCTCTTTCTGGCAAAAAAATGGTTGGCCCAGTGACCACATTATCTTTTTTGAGTATTCAAATTGACTCTTTAGAAATGGTTTTCGTCTCCCAGTGGAAAATATTTCAAAGTTACTGTCACTTATTGAGGGTTTTTTCACAGTTCGAAGCATAACACTTCGGCAGATGCAGTCCTTGCTGGGCCTGATTGTTTTTGCATGCTGAGTTATGCCAATGGGCAGGATTTTTTTCCGCCATTTGTCACTTTCAACCAGAGGTATAAAACTTCCTCACCATCAGATTCGTTTAACCCCTCATCTGCGTGCTGACCTGGCAGTTTGGAAAGAGTTTCTTTCTTCTTATAAGGGCCTTTCTTGTTTTCAGTCAGTGGAGTCTTCCAATGAGGTTTGTCACTTTTATCAGACGCTGCAGGTTATTCCGGTTTTGGTATCATTTTTGGAGACTCTGGTACACTGAAGGGTGGTCGGAATCTTGGCACTCCAGGGGTTGGTAAAAAAACCTTTTGTTATTGGAATTGTTTCCCATCATTGTCGCCATTGCCATCTGGGGTCCTTTGTTGTTCAACAAACGCATCTGCTTTTGGTCTGACAACATGAGTGTTGTTCAGGCCATAAATCACCTAGCTTTATCATCCATCCCAGTTCTAAGATTAATTAGGTTCTTCGTTTTAAAATGTTTATCATTTAACATCTGGTTTCAGGATCTCCACATTCCGTGATCCAATAATGTTGTTGCTGATTCTCTTTCCCACTTGATTGGCAGAAATTCAGGATGCTGTGCCCAGTCGGAGGGATAACCATGCCCGCCCATCATATGGGAGTTGGCGGAGAGCGCCTAATATCTTTGGTGAGATCCTCAGTGGCCCCAGTCACTTGGCAGTCATAAGGTAAGGCATGGAATGACTGGTTTAATTTTTTAGGTGACATGCCGGTTGAGTCTTTCTATGGGCCCACTTAGAAGTTACTATAAAATATCTTCTTCACCTTCATGATTCAGGGGTGTTGGGTTCAATCACCCAGAATCGTATGTCAGGTTTAGCCTTTCATTTTCAACTTCGGGAATGGGTAGATGTTACGAAGTCTTTTCTTATATGTCAGGCCCTCAGGGGCTAGAAGAGGACTCACCCCTGTATGGAGAGCAGACGGCCCTTTTCTTTCAACCTTCCTACCCGACTCTTCTCCTTTTGAGGTGGCTCTTTTTTCATCAGCTTTTGGTTTGGCATTTTCATGGGCTTTTTGAATCAGCAAGTTAGTTTCCTCAGCAAAACATAGTCCAAGTGGTCTTCAATATGACGATGTTTCCTTCTGTGACGGAGGCTTGCGTATCCGTATTCGTAAGTCTAAGACAAAACCATCAGATGTTGGTGCGTGGATTCTGCTTTTCTCTATCCCTAGCATGATCTGCCCGCTAACTTTTGTAAACAACTATTTAAAGTACAGGCGACTTGGTAATTCCTTTTTATCTCATGAAGACTGATCTCCTCTGACAAAATTTCAGTTTCAATCCATTTTCCTCTCCGGCCTTTTATTCCTGGGGTTACCCCCCAAGGACTTTGGTACGCATTAATTTAGGATCGGTGCAGCTACGGAAGCCGTGCGGGCGGGTTTGTCCGATTCGGAAATCCAACGTATTGGTAGATGGCATTCTACCTGTTTTATATATTAGACCGGATTTGTTACTTTAGTAATATTGTCTTTCTTTTAGGTGCTCACAAACCTACCATATGGATTTTTGGTCACTCTTACATTGTTTGGACTTTTGCTCCACTTCCTGTCCTCCCTTCCATGCTTTTCCCTATAAAGGTCCCTACCCTGTCATCTTCCGATCTCTCCTCAAAGTGTGGGACCCAGTAACTTGTTGTACCACCCCCCCACCTGTTGATGTTATTTATCATTTCAGTTAGTTTGCTTAAGTCACAACAGTGGTCAGTTTGGTGAACATGATGTTTCTTGATGTTCGCCTGGACTCCAGCTGATTGCAAATACTTTGCACAAAATGTTTTACCAGGCCAAATTGTGCCTTACGTTTTATATACCTCACATGCTGTGACCGATCTCCACCCATTAAAGAAGAAAAGTGTTTAAGTTTAATGGTGTTTAATGTTTCATTTATTATGGGAATTTGGTGTGTTTTGTTATGCTCGGTGGGTCACCTCAGTCTGAGCAAATTGCTTCATATTTTATTGTCAAGTTGGCAAGTAAACGTCATAATCAGATAGGCAGAGGTTAGTGACGGGTCATGTTCCTCCCCAATGGTAGATGGGCAGAAGGGCAAAAGGAACAATAGACAGGTTTACATAGCCTGGGAAGAAGCCAAGTCAATGCCAGGAGATACAGATGTAGTAAGCAACTTAGCTCAGTACAGGAATCTTATTGCTCTGGCACTGGTTTCTGGGTGAAAGCCTTCAACCCCTTAAGGACTTCATCATTTTGGAATTTTAGTACAAAACTATTTTTTTTTTCGTTTCTCTATTCACACATTCCAGGACTCATTTATTAATATTTATTTGTCAGTGTAGCTGAATGATTATGTTTTTCAGGAGTTGTATTTGACAGTGCCAGAATTATGGGGTGCATATAACTTATTACAAAACTTTTATTACCTGTTTATTGTTAGAAATGGAGAATTAAAGCAGCCCTGCCACATTTGGAAACAAAATGTCAAATATACAAAAATTAGAATTGGAAAAAAAATTAAAATGTGTTTTACTGATCTTTTGTAGTGATAAAAAAAAATAATGTGAAAAATAGATGTATTTACTCTATTTTTCTAACAATATTGCCCAATATCCTAAAAAAAATATAACAGAGAGCATGAAAATATCATAAAAATTAACCCCCAAGTATCACAAATAAGTTGCATATCTGAACCAGAATTTTTTTTTACAGCTCATAAAAATAAATATATGAAAAAAAAACAAAAATGTGTCTGGTCAGTTAAATGGCCCTGTCCAGAACTGATTAAACACTGCTCATTATACAGTATAACTGACATATTAACTTTATTCTGCAGGTTGGTATAATAATGATACTACACAATTTATATAGTTTTAATAGTTTTGGGGGGGTGGATTGCCATTTTCAGAGGCCTATACATTTCTATTTTTCTGTACACAGAATTCTGTGAGGCTTTATTTTTTGCAGGACAAGTAGTATCTTTCACTAGTACCAGTTTTGAGTATATACAAATGTTTGATCACTTTTTATTTAATTTTTTTTTGTGAGGTAGGATAAGCAAATGAATGTTTCTTAATAGGAAAACTGATATAAAATAGAAAAAAGTTAACATTCTAATTAGAAATGAGAAAATATTTTTAAATTAAAATTTGCTAGTTTTACCAAATATTTCTTCAGAAAATATAATTGTGGCTAGTAGATTTTCCACAAATAGGATAAGATTTGAGATATGATGTGCACGCACTGCTCAGATTCACCACTGCTACCCTTGTCTGCTCTCATACAGATCATGCTAATCCCTCTTGATTGGCTGTGCTATACCATGTAATGTGATGTGATAGCTGCCGGGCATTATAGGTAAGCCTGCATGTCTGTGCCCAAAGTCATGTGAGCCTTCTGTGACTGATGCAACCTTCTGCAATGTGTAAAATGGCATTGGCCATTTTTAACAATCTGAGCAAAGCGAATCACATTTGTTTGAATTTGCCAGGTTCATCAATTTCCTACAAATCTAACATAGATCATATAAAGCAAATGGCATCCAAGAACGTAGTGATACATAAAAATGCAAAATTTATTGTCAATACAAAATTAAAAACTGACATATTTATTTGACATAATGACGCAGATACATTAGTAGTGGGCTATATAAACAGATACTCAAGGCTGAATCAAACACATGGTGCCAAGTAGTTATGAAAAAAGTTGCTAAAATGGGACATATGTAAGTATGGATATGTCAAACTTATACCATAGCCAAAATAGTGGTATAGAGACTATCAAAAAGGCTCCAATGAGCCGCTAAAGTGCACAGTGCATGGCTAAATATAAGAAAAACAATCTCCATTAAGCATACAAAAGTATACACAAAGTAATATAACTCACATGTCTGGATGTCAGAAAAATCAGCCCAGGGTGATTGGAGCCTTTTTGATAGTCTCTAAACCACTATTTTGGCTATGGTATATGTTTGACTAGTGTTGAGCATTCCGATACTGAAATATCGGGTATCGACCGATATTCGCAGTATCGGAGTTCCGATACTGAGTTCCGATACTTTTAGAATATCGAATTCCGGGAATCGGAAGTTCCCATAATGCCTGCGCTCTGCAGTGTCTCTGAAGGATGACAATGACAAGCTGGATGGCAGCGCTCAGCTTACTGTACTTGTCATTTAGTGTTAAAGGATTTATTAAAAAAATAATAGTGTTTTCATGCACCGTCTCTTTTAAAAACCCGGCCGGCAATTCAGCAGCGGCATACACCGGTACCCGACAATTTACAACTGAAAGAATAGAGCATCACACATAGATTAGATAGAGAGAAACATGTCAGTCACATATATAAGTAGTACAGTGACAGTGTTGCTTACTGTACTTGTCATTTAGTGTAAAGGATTTATTAAAAGAAATAATAATGTTTTCATGCACCGTCTCTTTAAAAAAGCCGGCCGGCAATTCAGCAGTGGTACCCGACAATTTAGAATAGAAAGAATAGAGCATCACACATAGATTAGATAGATAGAAACATGTCAGTCACATATATAAGAAGTAAAGTGACAGTGTTGCTTACTGTACTTGTCAATTAGTGTAAAGGATTTATTAAAAAAAATAATAATGTTTTCATGCACCGTCTCTTTAAAAAAGCCGGCCGGCAATTCAGCAGCGGTACCCGACAATTTAGAATAGAAAGAATAGAGCATCACACATAGATTATATAGATAGAAACATGTCAGTCACATATATAAGAAGTACAGTGATAGTGTTGATTACTGTACTTGTCATTTAGTGTTAAAATAAAGGATTTATTAAAAAAAAAATTGGCGTGGGGTTCCCCGTAATTTTAGGCTCTAGTGGAGGTTAAGCATATGGCTGAGGCAGATGTTTGAAGCCTGGGAAGGTGGTAATAACCACGGAGCTTCCCAGGCTACTAATATTAGCCCCCAGCTGAATACCTAGCCTTTACTAACTATTAAAATGGGGGACCCCCCCAAAAAATGACGTGGGGTCCCCCTATTTTAATAGCTTGCAAAGGCTAGGCAGACAGCTAGGGGCTGATATTAATAGCCCAGGAAGGGTGCCATGAATATTGGCCCCCTCCCAGGCTAGAAACACCAGCCGTCAGCCGCAACAGAAATGGCGCATCCATATAATGCGCCAATTCTGGCACTTAACCTCTCTCTTCCCACTGCCCTGTAGCGGTGGCAGTGGGGTAATAGGGCTGGGGTTGATGTAAGCTTATAATGCCAGCTGACATCAAGCCCTGGTTAGTAATGGAGAGGCGTCTATAAGACACCCCCATTACTAACCCCATAGTCAAAGTTAAAAAAAAAACGCAAACACCCAGAATAAAGTCCTCTAATTGAAATAAACACACAATTTTTTAATGTTCTAAATTAAACCATACTTCCCATCATGCCCATTCCAGCTGAAGCCAATGTCTTCTGCAATAAAAGTAAAATAATAAAGCAACATCATCCTTACCTTTCCATGGTTCCCACGACAGCTTCAGCTCTGCTACATTGACATGACAGGCTGTATCGCAACAGAACGCTGCCATCCAGCTTGCCATGCTGCAGACACTGAGAAGCGCAGGCATACTTGCGCTCCTCAGTGTCTCGCTGTGACGGCATCCAGATGAGCCGAGTTCATGTCCAATGAACCCAGCTCACATCATGCACGTCACTGACAGCGTGGGAGATCTCTCCTGCTGAAGCGCTGAGCGCAGGAGAATTTTCCCACGCTGTCAGTGACGTGCATGAGGTGAGCTGAGTTCATTGGACATGAGCTCACCTAATGCACGTCACTGACAGCATGGAAAAATTCTCCTGCGCTCAGCGCTTCAGCAGGAGAATTCTCTCACTCTCACTGCAAGCGCAGGAGAATTTTCCCACGTTGTCAGTGACGTGCATGAGGTGAGCTCATGTCCAATGAACTCAGCTCACCTCCTGCATGTCACTGACAGCGTGGAAAAATTCTCCTGCGCTCAGCGATTGAGCAGGAGAATTTTCCCACGCTGTCAGTGACGTGCATGAGGTGAGCTGGGTTCATTGGACATGACCTTGGCTCATCTTTATGCCATCACAGCCAGACACTGAGGAGCGCAAGCATGCCTGCGCTTCTCAGTCTCTGCGGCATGGCAAGCTGGATGGCAGCTTTCAGCTGCGATCCAGCCTGTCATGTGAATGTGGCAGAACTGGAGCCATCGTGGGAACCATGGAAAGGTAAGGATGAGGTTGCTTTATTATTTTACTTTTATTGCAGGAGATCGTGGCTTCTGCTGGAATGGGCGTGATGTTAGGTATGGTTTACTTTAGAACAATAAAGAATTGTGTCTTTATTTCAATTAAAGGATTTATTCTGGGTGTTTGTGCTTTTTTTTTAACTTTGACTATGGGGTTAGTAATGGGAGTGTCTTATAGACGCCTCTCCATTACTAACCGGGGCTTGATGTCAGCTGTCATTATAAGCTGACATCAACCCCTGCCCTATTACCCCACTGCCACCGCTAAAGGGCAGTGGGAAGAGCGAGGCAAAGTGCCAGAATTGGCACATCCTATGGATGCGCCATTTCTGGGGCAGCTGACGGCTGGTGTTTCTAGCCTGGGAGGGGGCCAATATTCATGGCACCCTTCCTGGGCTATTAATATAAGCCCCCAGCTGTCTGCCTAGCCTTTGCTAGCTATTAAAATAGGGGGGGACCCCACGTCATTGTTTTTGGTGTCTCCCTTTTTAGTAGCTAGTAAAGGCTAGGTATTCAGCTGGGGGCTGATATTAGTAGCCTTTGAAGCTCCGTGGGCATTACCCCCTTCCCAGGCTTCAAACATCTGCCCCAGCCATCAGCTTAACCTCCGCTAGAGACTAAAATTACGGGGAACCCCACACCAATTTTTTTTTTTATAAATCCTTTATTTTAACACTAAATGACAAGTACAGTAATCAACACTATCACTGTACTTCTTATATATGTGACTGACATGTTTCTATCTATCTAATCTATGTGTGATGCTCTATTCTTTTTGTTATAAATTGTCGGGTACCGTTGCTGAATTGCCGGCCTGCTTTTTTAAAGAGACGGTGCATGAAAACACTGTTATTTTTTTTAATAAATCCTTTACACTAAATGACAAGTACAGTAAGCAACACTGTCACTGTACTTCTTATATATGTGACTGACATGTTTCTATCTATCTAATCTATGTGTGATTCTCTATTCTTTCTGTTCTTAATTGTCGGGTACCGATGTATGCCGCTGCTGAATTGCCGACTTTTCATGTTTCACTGTGAGCACTGTTCCCATCGATTTGGGCAACCACTGTAATGCCACAACCACCATGGCTGTGGCATTACAGTGAGTGGCAGACAATCCCTGCATGATTGGTGCTCTAAATAGCGCCAGACATGCAGGACACGCTTTTGGTGCACGAACAGTTATCGATCATAACCCCGAACAGCCGAATTTTTTGCAAATCGTTCGCGTTCGTCGAACGACTCGAACACCGCCCAAAGCAGCTCAAATTTGAGATTGGCGAACAGTTCTAGTCAAACACCGCTCATCTCTAGTGACCAAGTTGTCAAGCATTTTCCAAGCGATGCTAAAATCGCTTGAAAAGCTCTTGGCAGCCTGCATGCAAAATCGCATGTGAAAAACACTTCAATTACACTTGTCCCTGGCAGGAAAAATACATGTAAAATCCGCATGCTTTTTTTCTGCCAGGGAGATGCAGAAATGCTCAGGAAAAATCCGGAGCATTTTTGCATGGTGGGCAGTTAGCCTTAATCTCTTGAATTTAATTTTGAGCCCAAGAAGAGGATTTAAGGGCTTAAAAACAATAAAATACATTATAATGACCTGTTCTAGGTCCTCACCCGTCTAACACAACTTCTGCAACAGTCACCACAGTTCCCTTTTCCTCTCCACTAGTCTTTGCTTTTCCAGACAGTGCAGATCTTGTACTGAGGCTAGTGAATCGTCTCATTGGGGTGAGGACAATCTCATCACATATGCCAAACCACACCTGACCATGGTTAAGGCAAGTGAAGTGAAAGCCCTCAGGTGAGGGCCTAGGAAAGGTGAGTATAATGTATTTTACCCCCTTTCGGGTGCTCAAAAGAATCCTGCAAAATATGTGTTGAATTTGTATGAATCAAACCCACAAAATTTTGGAATCTGACATTTTAGGGAAAATTGAAAGGAATTTGATTTAATATAGATTGATTCACTCTTCTCTAAATCGGAAGTATACTGTATAAAGGCCACATACATGACTTTACAATATATTGTACAGCATGCAACTATCAATACAAGAAATTAACTTATAGTACATATTTAGTGTACATTTGTTAAGAATGTTTAGAAAGGTATCAATCATAAGTTATATAGTAAGTTAAAAGTTATATGAATGACAAGCTCAATAAATACAACTATATTGTCGGTGATTCTAATAAATGAAACTGCCACACATAGTATTACTCTGACAAACAGTAGTCAGTCTTGCTTGGCTGTCAAAAATACAAGCAAAACCAATGACTTGACAACTACTGTGTATTTTTAGCCCGCATTCTTGTATAAATGCAGCATCAGAGGAAAGCTTGAAGCCACATGTATAGTATTTTGCATGGTAATCTTAGAGCTACATCACTGCAGTCTACAAAACAGTAAAAAATTATTTGCCACTTACTATAATAAAAATAATATTTAACGTTTTGTTCCTCAAAAATGAATGTTAGAAGGTTGAAACATTTTTCACAGCAGTTACTGAGGCTCTAAATTTTTACTACTGTAAGTCTGAGAATCAAAGGATAGTATCCAGGATGCCATACTTAGCCTGGGGCTACACGGTGTCTTTGGCTATGACCAAAGTTCCCTAGAAGCCTGTGCTACATTGCAGCACAACACAAGTGAATAGGGTCACATTTTGATCCTCAGAGTACTGCGACAGTGATCTGCAACTCACAAAAAATTTGACGTGGTTGGACATTTTATTACGTTAGTCGAGTTTGCAGTACTTTCATAGTAACAATTCACTCGCATTGTGCTTTGATGTAGAAGCGACACCCAGCAAATTTTGGTCTCATGACTTTGGTCGCACAACTTTGTTCATTTTAGGCTGGATTGCAGTTAATTTTTGGTTAATGAAAAACATGAGAAATTGAGTTTGCATAATTTCTTTCAAGCATTCAACAATAACTTGACGTGTCTGATTGGTTCTGGGAAAGGAAGTTGGAAATAGTTAAACCTAATGACAAATACATCTTGGCTAAGTACAAAAGAGATCAACAGGCTACTAGACACCTTGGGGATCTTACAGGATCACCAATATTAAAAGTTAAACTACTGTACTAAATCATAGGAGAAAAACATTAAACTACAGGACACCAGGTCATCCATTCTTTTTGGCTCATAAATAAGTGGTAAATGTGGTATTAGCCTAAAGAAACATGACACACAATCACTTGCCATATCCTCATCAAAGAGATCAATTGAAAAACAGATATAAATTTTCATCTATTTAAATCATTTGTGGTGTAAAAAAGGACTGCAACTGTAAACCTTGTTTGTGTGGACTGGAGGAAAAAACGTTATGAACTCATGTACATGACTGTAACTTTATTTCTTGCAAGTCTTGAGATATACTGAATCCAACTACAGCTAAAAATATGCTGTATATAGGGAAGATATGTCCGCACATAGAGTGTCTATGCAGTATAGAGTTCTGCCTAGTACATGAATCATAATGTGTAGTAGTCAATGTGACAGAGCTGTAGACAAAAGTCATGTATTTTTGCATAAGAATTGTTACATACTTGAGTTTCTCATCAATGCATTTTGAATGTTTTTTCAGAAAAGTGCACGCTAAGGTGAAATGTTCTGCTTAAACTACTAATTGTGTTGTTGATGGGCTATAACCCATGCAATTAAGTTTAAAAAGCATCTTTTTAGTTAAGCCACTAGGACAGATGACATGTTTTGTGGTCACGCCTTAGTCTGGACCAATAGTTGACATGACTGTGGCTTCTTGACAGGAAAATTGCATTAATAATGCATAAGTATTCCAGGAAAGAACAGAACAATGTAATCTATAATTAAAAATGTTAATAACTGCAAAAATATATTTAATGCATTCATTTTGTAGACAGACATCAGAAAGTGAATTTTTGAGGTCACATAGCAAATAATTCATAAAACGATGTGTGACTTGTCTAAAGATCCCAGCACTGCTAAATTTCACTGTGTCAGAAATGAAATTTGAAACTTTTTTAGCTGTTTGCTCTTCAGTTTGGGTTTGCAAAATGGATACTTCATAAATGAAATATTATAAATCTGAAGCAAAGTTAAAGGGGTTGTCCACTACTTGGACATTCCTTATTTTATACTTCAATTCAAAAATGCATTACTGAAGTAATAAAATGCATGTTCAGAAAATTGGCCAGACAGGTCCATTGAATTACATCGATCTGTTTAACAATCGGACATTAAAAAGACTAGAAGCCATTAAAACTGATATATAAAGTACAATACAGGTGATTATTTATTTTCAATAGCTTCAAGTATAAACATCTGAAAAGTATACTGGCATAACTCATACTAGTGCAGCCTCTACAAAGCTTAAAAAAATATGCTTACAGCCAGTACCCGAAAGTGTGAAAAACCACATTCACAGACAGCCCACATTAGCATACACTGATATTATGACACAGAACAACAGTGTTTAACTTTTTTCACCCCCCCATGTGTATCACTAGTGTACATTCCCTGTCTGTAATAAAATACTTACTGGTCTCCAGGTTTTCCTGTTCTTGGCATTAGTCTGGTCCTCTTCTCCTAATTGTGATCTGCTGGATTGTTCCAGTTTTTGCTGAGCAGACATGGAGTTACTTCACTATGTAAGTTTATGAGACTCCGAGCAAGGCTCTCCTAGATTTACATTGAGAGCTTATGACAGTAGCTGTAACTTCCAGTCAGTCATGAATGGGACCAGAGTGGCACTGGGAAGAAAAGAAGACAGTATCTGACAATTATTTTAATGCAAACAGGGAAGAGACATTAGTGATACCACTCTAGAGGTGAAATAAAATTTAAAAAACACCAGAGTGGTGCTTTAAATAAATAGAATTACTCCCATGTTACTTTTTTGTGTTTTATTATCCTTAAATTCCATTTATATACTTCCAGTTTCAAAATGGTACATCAGCACTAAAGTAGTACACAAAAATTATCTCAGGCGTATATATTTCCCTATCCTGTGTGCTTTGAGTGCTCCTATCCTTACACACTATGACATTTTTTGGCTGGCCCCTATATTTTATACAGCCTGTGATAACCCCCTTTATCGGCTATGATACATCATGAGATCGGATGGCTACACCTCATTATTAGGAAGCCCACACTGCCATGCCAGATGTTATTAGCCTGCCCACTGATGGAAATGGCAATTTTTTTTATTGTGAATCTTATTGCAGATTGTACAAATTTGCGGATTTCAGCAACTTCAACTCGAACTCGATCCTAAATGGATCAATCCTCTCATCTATACTTAACTATAAAAATCAAAATAATGTTTAGTTAGAGAGATCAAACTCCTATTTCAGAGTCAGAAATATGTTAAGCCTGGTCTGAGTATTACTATTTTCTATGTAGGTTATCTCTTTGCATATACAACATTTCCAGTCTGGGAGTTTGAGAGATTCAAGGAAGATGATGTTGAAATACTGTATATATGCGTGAATTTGTGGATAGTGAATGAGCCATAAAGATGTCTTGTAGTGCATCCACATAGGTTTAGAATATCATTTTGTTGAGCTGGTAACACATGATGTGTGATTTTTAAAAATAACATACACTGTGCACAATTAGGCAATTTGTATTCTTGACAATTAATTTAATTATTGAACAATTACAGTGCTGTCAGTCAATCTAAAAGGTTAATAAACCTAAATATTTAAGAAAGTAAAAGTGATGTTTTGTCTTACTTAGGAGAATATCTGTGTGTAGAATTATTGAGCAACTATTAGTGTGTAGAATTATTATGCAAATAAATGAAAAATTAAAATTTTCCCATTTCAATTGTTTATTTTTATATGTTAAAGCATCCTGTTCCCCTTTGCTTAGATTGGGCATTCTATTCTTTCTCCTTTTTATTTTCCCGATGTCGCTTTTAGAGATGAGCGGTGTTCGACTAGAACTGTTCGCCAATCTCAAATTCGAGCTGTTTTGGGCGGTGTTCGAGTTGTTCGACGAACCCGAACGATTTGCAAAAAATTCGGCTGTTCGAGGTTATGTTCGATAACTGTTCGTGCACCAAAAGCGTGTCCTGCATGTCTGGCGCTATTTAGAGCACCAATCATGCAGGGATTGTCTGCCACTCACTGTAATGCCACAGCCATGGTGGTTGTGGCATTACAGTGATTGCCCAAATCGATGGGAACAGTGCCAACAGTGAAACATGAAAAGCCGGCAATTCAGCAGCGGCATACACCGGTACCCGACAATTTAGAACCGAAAGAATAGAGCTTCACACATAGATTAGATAGATATAAACATGTCAGCCACATATATACGAAGTAAAGTGAAAGTGCTGCTTACTGTACTTGTCATTTAGCGTAAAGGATTTATCAAAAAAAATAATAGTGTTTTCATGCACCGTCTCTTTAAAAAAGCCGGCCGGCAATTCAGCAGCGGTACCCGACAATTTAGAATAGAAAGAATAGAGCATCACACATAGATTAGATGCATAGAAACATGTCAGTCACATATATATGAAGTACAGTGACAGTGTTGCTTACTGTACTTGTCATTTAGTGTAAAGGATTTATTAAAAAAAATAATAGTGTTTTCATGCACCGTCTCTTTAAGAAAGCCGGCCGGCATTTCACCATCTGTACCCGACAATTTATAACAGACAGAATAGAGCTTCACACATAGATTAGATAGATAGAAACATGTCAGTCACATATATATGAAGTACAGTGATAGTGTTGGTTACTGTACTTGTCATTTAGTATTAAAATAAAGGATTTATTATTAAAAAAATTGGCGTGGGGTTCCCCTTAATTTTAGGCTCTAGCGGAGGTTAAGCAGACAGCTGGGGCAGATGTTTGAAGCCAGGGAAGGGGGTAATACCCACGGAGCTTCCCAGGCTACTAATATCAGCCCCCAGCTGAATACCTAGCCTTTACTAGCTATTAAAATGGGGGACCCCCCCAAAACAATGACGTGGGGTCCCCCCTAATTTAATAGCTAGCAAAGGCTAGGGAGACAGCTGGGGGCTGATATTAATAGCCCAGGAAGGGAGCCATGAATATTGGCCCCCTCCCAGGCTAGAAACACCAGCCGTCAGCCGCCCCAGAAATGGCGCATTCATAGGATGCGCCAATTCTGGCACTTAGCCTCGCTCTTCCACGCTGCCCTGGTGCGGTGGCAGGGGGTAATAGGGCTGGGGTTGATGTCAGCTTATAATGCCAGCTGGCATCAAGCCCAGGTTAGTAATGGAGAGGCGTCTATAAGACACACCCATTACTAACCCCATAGTCAAAGTTAAAAAAAACACAAACACCCAGAATAAAGTCCTTTAATTGAAATAAAGACACAATTCTTTATTGTTCTAAATTAAACCATACTTACCATCACGCCCATTCCAGCTGAAGCCAACGATCTCCTGTAATAAAAATAAAATAATAAAGCAACCTCATCCTTACCTTTCCATGGTTCCCACGACAGCTTCAGCTCTGCTACATCGAGATGACAGGCTGGACCGCAGCAGAACGCCGCCATCCAGCCTGTCATCCCGCAGAGACTGAGAAGAGCAGGCATGCTTGCGCTCCACATTGTCTCTCTGTGACGGCATAAAGATGAGCCGAGGTCATGTCCAATGAACTCGGCTCACCTCATGCACGTCACTTACAGCGTGGGAGAATTCTCACGCTGAAGCGCTGAGTGCAGGAGAATTTTCCCACGCTGTCAGTGAGGTGCATGAGGTGAGCTGAGTTCATTGGACATGAGCTCACCTCATGCACGTCACTGACAGCGTGGGAGAATTCTCCTGCACTCAGCACTTCAGCGTGAGAATTTTCCCACGCTGTCAGTGACGTGCATGAGGTGAGCCGAGTTCATTGGACATGACCTCGGCTCATCTGGATGCCGTCACAGCGAGACACTGAGGAGCGCAAGCATGCCTGCGCTTCTCAGTGTCTGCGGGATGACAGGCTGGATGGCAGCGTTCTGCTGCGGTCCAGCCTGTCATCTCGATGTAGCAGAGCTGAAGCTGTCGTGGGAACCATGGAAAGGTAAGGATGAGGTTGCTTTATTATATTTCTTTTATTGCAGGAGATCGTTGGCTTCAGCTGGAATGGGCGTGATGGTAAGTATGGTTTAATTTAGAACAATAAAGAATTGTGTGTTTATTTCAATTAAAGGACTTTATTCTGGGTGTTGTGTTTTTTTTAAATACTTTACTAGAAATTCATGGCGGTCATGTCTAATACTGGCGTGACCCCATGAATTTTGGGCTTGGGGCCAGCTGATAATACCAAGCTGGCCCTAACCCCTTTATTACCCAGTGAGCCACCGCACCAGGGCCCTGGATGAGTTGGGTACAGCGCCAGAAGATGGCGCTTCTATGAACGCGCCATTTTCCGGGGTGGCTGCGGACTGCAATTTGCAGCGGGGGGGCCCAGAAAGCTTGGGCCTCCCTGCGCTGCAGATTCCAGCCCCCAGCTGCCTAGTTGTACCTGGCTGGACACAAATATAGTGCGAAGCCCCACGTATTTTTTTTTTAATTATTTCATGAAATTCATGAAATAATTAAGAAAAAAAGGCCTTCCCTATATTGTTGTGTCCGGCCAGGTACAAATAGTCAGCTGGTGGTTGGGGGCAGCCCGTTCCTGCCTGCTGTACCTGGCTGGACACAAATATAGTGCGAAGCCCCACTTCAATTTTTTAAAATTATTTCAGGAAATTCATGAAATAATTAAAAAAAATTTGACGTGGGGCTTCGCACTATATTTGTGTCCAGTCAGGTGCAGCAGGCAGGAACGGGCTGCCCCCAACCACCAGCTGCCTATTTGTACCTGGCCGGACACAACAATATAGGGAAGGCCTTTTTTTCTTAATTATTTCATGAATTTCATGAAATAATTAAAAAAAATTGAAGTGGGGCTTCGCACTATATTGTGTCCAGTCAGGTGCAGCAGGCAGGAACGGGCTGCCCCCAACCACCAGCTGCCTATTTGTACCTGGCCGGACACATCAATATAGGGAAGCCCTTTTTTTCTTAATTATTTCATGAAATAATTTAAAGAAAATTGACGTGGGGCTTCGCCCTGTTTTTGTGTCCAGCCAGGTACAACTAGGCAGCTGGGGGCTGGAATCCGCAGCGCAGGGAGGCCCAAGCTTTCTGGGCCACCCCCGCTGCAAATTGCAGTCCGCAGCCACCCCGGAAAATGGCGCGTTCATAGAAGCGCCATCTTCTGGCGCTGTACCCAACTCATCCAGGGCCCTGATGCGGTGGCTCACTGGGTAATAAAGGGGTTAGGGCCAGCTTGGCATTATCAGCTGGCCCTAAGCCCAAAATTCATGGGGTCACGCCAATATTAGACATGACCACCATGAATTTCTAGTAAAGTATTTAAAAAAAACACAACACCCAGAAAAAAGTCCTTTAATTGAAATAAACACACAATTCTTTATTGTTCTAAATTAAACCATACTTACCGTGACGCCCATTCCAGCTGAAGCCAACGATCTCCTGCAATAAAAGAAAAATAATAAAGCAACCTCATCCTTACCTTTCCATGGTTCCCATGACAGCTTCAGCTCTGCTACATCGAGATGACAGGCTGGACCGCAGCAGAACGCTGCCATCCAGCCTGTTATCCCGCAGACACTGAGAAGCGCAGGCTTGCTTGCGCTCCACAGTGTCTCTCTGTGAGGGCATCCAGATGAGCCGAGTTAATGTCCAATGAACTCGGCTCACCTCATGCACGTCACTGACAGCGTGGGAAAATTCTCACGCTGAAGCGCTGAGTGCAGGAGAATTCTCCCACGCTGTCAGTGACGTGCAGGAGGTGAGCTGAGTTCATTGGACATGAGCTCACCTTATGCACGTCACTGACAGCGTGGGAGAATTCTCCTGCACTCAGCGCTTCAGCGTGAGAATTTTCCCACGCTGTCAGTGACGTGCATGAGGTGCGCCGAGTTCATTGGACATGAACGCGTCTCATCTTTATGCCGTCACAGCCAGACACTGCAGAGCGCAAGCATGCCTGCGCTTCTCAGTGTCTGCGGGATGACAGGCTGGATGGCAACGTTCTGCTGCCGTCCAGCCTGTCATCTCGATGTAGCAGAGCTGAAGCTGTCATGGGAACCATGGAAAGGTAAGGATGAGGTTGCTTTATTATTTTTCTTTTATTGCAGGAGATCGTTGGCTTCAGCTGGAATGGGCGTGACGGTAAGTATGGTTTAATTTAGAACAATAAAGAATTGTGTGTTTATTTCAATTAAAGGACTTTATTCTGGGTGTTGTGTTTTTTTTAAATACTTTACTAGAAATTCATGGCGGTCATGTCTAATACTGGCGTGACCCCATGAATTTTGGGCTTGGGGCCAGCTGATAATACCAAGCTGGCCCTAACCCCTTTATTACCCAGTGAGCCACCGCACCAGGGCCCTGGATGAGTTGGGTACAGCGCCAGAAGATGGCGCTTCTATGAACGCGCCATTTTCCGGGGTGGCTGCGGACTGCAATTTGCAGCGGGGGGGCCCAGAAAGCTTGGGCCTCCCTGCGCTGCAGATTCCAGCCCCCAGCTGCCTAGTTGTACCTGGCTGGACACAAATATAGTGCGAAGCCCCACGTATTTTTTTTTTAATTATTTCATGAAATTCATGAAATAATTAAGAAAAAAAGGCCTTCCCTATATTGTTGTGTCCGGCCAGGTACAAATAGTCAGCTGGTGGTTGGGGGCAGCCCGTTCCTGCCTGCTGTACCTGGCTGGACACAAATATAGTGCGAAGCCCCACTTCAATTTTTTAAAATTATTTCAGGAAATTCATGAAATAATTAAAAAAAATTTGACGTGGGGCTTCGCACTATATTTGTGTCCAGTCAGGTGCAGCAGGCAGGAACGGGCTGCCCCCAACCACCAGCTGCCTATTTGTACCTGGCCGGACACAACAATATAGGGAAGGCCTTTTTTTCTTAATTATTTCATCAATTTCATGAAATAATTAAAAAAAATTGAAGTGGGGCTTCGCACTATATTGTGTCCAGTCAGGTGCAGCAGGCAGGAACGGGCTGCCCCCAACCACCAGCTGCCTATTTGTACCTGGCCGGACACATCAATATAGGGAAGCCCTTTTTTTCTTAATTATTTCATGAAATAATTTAAAGAAAATTGACGTGGGGCTTCGCCCTGTTTTTGTGTCCAGCCAGGTACAACTAGGCAGCTGGGGGCTGGAATCCGCAGCGCAGGGAGGCCCAAGCTTTCTGGGCCACCCCCGCTGCAAATTGCAGTCCGCAGCCACCCCGGAAAATGGCGCGTTCATAGAAGCGCCATCTTCTGGCGCTGTACCCAACTCATCCAGGGCCCTGATGCGGTGGCTCACTGGGTAATAAAGGGGTTAGGGCCAGCTTGGCATTATCAGCTGGCCCTAAGCCCAAAATTCATGGGGTCACGCCAATATTAGACATGACCACCATGAATTTCTAGTAAAGTATTTAAAAAAAACACAACACCCAGAAAAAAGTCCTTTAATTGAAATAAACACACAATTCTTTATTGTTCTAAATTAAACCATACTTACCGTGACGCCCATTCCAGCTGAAGCCAACGATCTCCTGCAATAAAAGAAAAATAATAAAGCAACCTCATCCTTACCTTTCCATGGTTCCCATGACAGCTTCAGCTCTGCTACATCGAGATGACAGGCTGGACCGCAGCAGAACGCTGCCATCCAGCCTGTTATCCCGCAGACACTGAGAAGCGCAGGCTTGCTTGCGCTCCACAGTGTCTCTCTGTGAGGGCATCCAGATGAGCCGAGTTAATGTCCAATGAACTCGGCTCACCTCATGCACGTCACTGACAGCGTGGGAAAATTCTCACGCTGAAGCGCTGAGTGCAGGAGAATTCTCCCACGCTGTCAGTGACGTGCAGGAGGTGAGCTGAGTTCATTGGACATGAGCTCACCTTATGCACGTCACTGACAGCGTGGGAGAATTCTCCTGCACTCAGCGCTTCAGCGTGAGAATTTTCCCACGCTGTCAGTGACGTGCATGAGGTGCGCCGAGTTCATTGGACATGAACGCGTCTCATCTTTATGCCGTCACAGCCAGACACTGCAGAGCGCAAGCATGCCTGCGCTTCTCAGTGTCTGCGGGATGACAGGCTGGATGGCAACGTTCTGCTGCCGTCCAGCCTGTCATCTCGATGTAGCAGAGCTGAAGCTGTCATGGGAACCATGGAAAGGTAAGGATGAGGTTGCTTTATTATTTTTCTTTTATTGCAGGAGATCGTTGGCTTCAGCTGGAATGGGCGTGACGGTAAGTATGGTTTAATTTAGAACAATAAAGGATTGTGTGTTTATTTCAAGTAAAGGACTTTATTCTGGGTGTTTGTGTTTTCTTTTAACTTTGACTATGGGGTTAGTAATGGGGGTGTCTTATAGACGCCTCTCCATTACTAACCTGGGCTTGATGTCAGCTGGCATTATAAGCTGACATCAACCCTAGCCCTATTACCCCCTGCCACCGCACCAGGGCAGCGTGGAAGAGTGAGGCTAAGTGCCAGAATTGGCGCATCCTATGAATGCGCCATTTCTGGGGCGGCTGACGGCTGGTGTTTCTAGCCTGGGAGGGGGCCAATATTCATAGCTCCCTTCCTGGGCTATTAATATCAGCCCCCAGCTGTCTGCCTAGCCTTTGCTAGCTATTAAATTAGGGGGGACCCCATGTCATTTTTTTGGGGGGTCCCCCATTTTAATAGCTAGTAAAGGCTAGGTATTCAGCTGGGGGCTGATATTAGTAGCCTGGGAAGCTCCGTGGGTATTACCCCCTTCCCAGGCTTCAAACATCTGCCCCAGCTGTCTGCTTAACCTCCGCTAGAGACTAAAATTAAGGGGAACCCCACGCCAATTTTTTTTAATAATAAATCCTTTATTTTAATACTAAATGACAAGTACAGTAACCAACACTATCACTGTACTTCATATATATGTGACTGACATGTTTCTATCTATCTAATCTATGTGTGAAGCTCTATTCTGTCTGTTATAAATTGTCGGGTACAGATGCTGAATTGCCGGCCGGCTTTCTTAAAGAGACGGTGCATGAAAACACTATTATTTTTTTTAATAAATCCTTTACACTAAATGACAAGTACAGTAAGCAACATTGTCACTGTACTTCATATATATGTGACTGACATGTTTCTATCTATCTAATCTATGTGTGATTCTCTATTCTGTCTGTTATAAATTGTCGGGTACCGCTGCTGAATTGCCGGCCGGCTTTTTTAAAGAGACAGTGCATGAAAACACTATTATATTTTTTAATAAATCCTTTACACTAAATGACAAGTACAGTAAGCAACACTGTCACTGTACTTCATATATATGTGACTGACATGTTTCTATCTATCTAATCTATGTGTGAAGCTCTATTCCTTCTTGTCTAAATTGTCGGGTACCGGTGTATGCCGCTGCTGAATTGCCGGCCGGCTTTTTTAAAGAAAGAGTCTTCTGAGCAGTTTGTCAGCTTTTGGACACCTTTGAAGGTGTTTTCTATGTGTTTCTATGTGTTTTTGTTTGCCTGCCATTGGTTTTAACGGTGTTCGACGGTGTTCTAAGGTGTTCGACGAACAGTTCGACGAACAGTTCCTCGAACATCCCGGTGTTCGACGAACCGAACCGAACCCGAACACTACGGGGGTGGCTCAACACTAGTCGCTTTCTAACATCTTCACATATGTCGCTATATTATGATACTGAGCAAACGGAGGTGTATTTTTGCTCTTTGGTTTTAAGGAAGAAAGAGGGGGGTCTACAAGCTGCTGTAATGTTCCTTCACATTGCAGTCCCACCAGAATCCTTATAGCTTCATCCTCTTTATCTCACATCCTTATTGGGTCTCTATTAGTGATGAGCAAGCGTGTTCATTTAACTCTTTAACCGGTCACGCTCGGGTGCTTTCCGAATATCTTCGACGTGCTCGTATATTAAGTTTGAGTCCCTGCAATTGCATGATTTGACTGTTAGTCAGCCTCAACACGTGAGGATTCCTTAAGAATAAGGCAATCTCTGCATGTGTTGAGGCTTACTAACTGCCATAAATCATGCAGACGCAAGGATTCGAACTTAATCTATGAGCATGCCGAAGATACTTGGGAAGCACCCGAGCGTGCTCGGCAAAAGGGTTAAACGAGCACGCTCGCTCATCACTAGTTTCTATCTTTAATTTTATATGTATGTACAGCCAATTTCCTTGGAAAGAGGTTGATGTCTTTAGTTCATATAAAGGGATGAAAAGTAGGAATTCAGAAGGAGAATTTCTAAACATCTTATCTCCATGAAGATGGATACCCCACTCTCATGACATATGAGAGCTTTCCATACTTCCAATCCTTTGGATATGGAATTTTGGGGTATTAGGAAAATGTTCTTTGGTGCAAAAGGGAGGAATTTGGATAAAATCCGTTTCAAAAAGGAAGCCAAGTGGATCTACAGGCTAAATTCTCTCAGTCCATTCAGCCTTAAAGTGCACCTGTCAGCAGGATTGTACTGAGTAAATTACATACACTGTCAGGTGGGCGCCATTGCACTGATTAAAATGATACCTTGTTTGATGACATCCGTCCTGCGGTTCTTGTGTAATCTTTATTTTCAGGAGATAATGATATGCTCATGCTCCGGAAAGGCCTGTGGGGAGGGGCTTTATCTTCTGCTCTGCTTATATATTCACTTTCTGTGTTTTCGTCAAGTCACTGATCCTTCAGTTATCTGCCTCCTATTTTAAATACTGCATGTGCAATTGTCAAATCCAGAAATTTGAATGAAAAAAAATGGCACCGCCACCCGTGCATGCGCAGTAGCTTCTCTCGTTTGCTGACAGATGCTACTGCACATGCGCAGACGGCGGCACCATATTTCTGCAGACATATTTTTTTTCTATCAACAAAATGGCGCTGCTGGCAGTGCTTACACAGTAGCATCTATCTCAAGGGATATATGCTACTGCACACACGTGGGTGCCATTTTGCTGGAGGAAAAAAAATTGTCACACAATTGACCCACACAATTACATATGCAGTAATTAAAATATGAGGCAGGTCATTGAAGGATCAGTGACTTGTCCAAAATGCAGAAAGTGAATATATAAGCAGAGCACAAGATAAAGTTCCTCCCCCACAATCCCGCCCAAAAGCACAGTCATAGCATTATCTCAAAACTGAAAATAAAGATTACCCAAGAACCAGAGGACAGATTTCATCAAGCAAGGTATCATTTAATCAGTGTATTGGTGCCCACCTGACAGTGTACACATAATGTGGTCAAAATTGTTGGTACCCCTTGTTTAATGAAGGAAAATCCCACAATGGTCACATAAATAACTTGAACCTGACAAAAGTAATAATGAATTAAAAATCTATGAAAATGAACAAATGAAAGTCAGACATTTCTTTTCAACCCTGCTTCCACAGAATTTTTAAAATAATTAAACTCATGAAATAGGCTGGACAGAAAAGATGGTACCCCTGTAAATAATGTGACAAAAGGGACATATTAAAACAAGTTGTGTCCACTAATTAGCATCACAGGTGTCTGCAATCTTGTAGTCAGGCAGTGGGCCTGTATATAGGGCTACACATACTCACTGTGCTGTTTGGTGACATGGTGTGTATCACACTCAACATGGGCCAGAGGAAGCGAAGGAAAGAGTTGTCTCAGGAGATTAGAAAGAAAATTATAGACAAGCATGTTAAAGGTAAAGGTTATAAGTCCATCTCCAAGCAGCTTGATGTTCCTGTGACTACAGTTGCACATATTATTCAGAAATGTAATATCCATGGGACTGTAACCAACCTCCCTGGATGTGGCCGCAGGAGGAAAATCGATGACAAATCAAAGAGACGGATAATACGAATGGTAACAAAAGACCCCAGGATAACTTCTAAAGAGATTAAAGGTGAACTTCAAGCTCAAGGAACATCAGTGTCAGATTGCACCATGCGTCGATGTTTGATTCAAAGTGGACTTCATGGGAGACGACCAAGGAGAACACCATTGTTGAAAAAAATCATAAAAAAGCCAGACTGGAATTTGCCAAACTACATGATGACAAGCCACAAAGCTTCTGGGAAAATTTCCTATGGAAGGATGAGACAAAAATGGAAGTTTTTGGCAAGGCACACCAGCTCTATGTTCACAAAAATGAAGCATATCAAGAAAAGAACACTGTCCCTACTGTGAAACATGGAGGAGGCTCTGTTATGTTCTGGGGCTGTTTTGCTGCATCTGGCACAGGGTGTCTTGAATCTGTGCAGGGTACAATAAAATCTCAAGACTATCAAGGAATTCTAGAGAGAAATGTGCTGCCCAGTGTCAGAAAGCTTGGTCTCAGTCGCAGGTCATGGGTCTTGCAAAGGATAATGACCCAAAACACACAGCTAAAAACACCCAAGAATGGCTAAGAGGAAAACATTGGAATATTCTGAAGTGGCCTTCTATGAGCCCTGACCTAAATCCTATTGAGCATCTTTGGAAAGAGCTGAAACATGCCATCTGGAAAAGGCAACCTTCAAACAACTGGAGCAGTTTGCTCATGAGGAGTGGGCCAAAATACCTGTCGAGAGGTGCAGAAGTCTCATTGACAGTTACTGAAATCATTTTGCCTCAATAGGTTGCTCAACAAAATATTAAGTTAAGAGTACCATAATTTCTGTCCAGGCCTATTTCATGAGTTTAATTTTTTTTAAAATTCTGTGGAAGCAGGGTTGAAAAGCAATGTCTGACTTTCATTTGTTCATTTTCATAGATTTTTAATTTATTATTACTTTTGTCAGATTCAAGTTATTTCTGTGACCATTGTGGGTTTTTCTTTCTTTAAACGAGGGGTACCAACAATTTTGACCATGTGTGTATGTGGTTTACTGAGCACAATCCTGCTGACTGGTGCACTTTAATGAGGGTTTCAGTTACAGTGCCTTTCAATGAAGTGATTTGATGTTTCCTCTTTTCTCTGTCGTTTTGATGACCAGTGCTAATCACAATCAATGGTTGATTTGAACCTCATATTTAATATGGATTATGACGCTTACATACTTTGACTATAACAGATTTACCTATGAGCCTGTAGGATATTAATGAAGTGGAAAAGGTTTTAAAATCAAGTGGGCCAATGAGTTGCTCTTAGGAGTCCTGAGCTCTCAATACCCTGATATTTTATGTAATGCACACGCCCGGGCTGAGCGGCGTGTGCGTGTGATTCCACTGGACCGTGCCGGAGAGTGAATGCCTGGAGGGGCGTAACTAGGTATTCACCCGATCCGACCAGGGTCACACGACGGCATACGACGCCAGTGCACCCAGGAGGAACCGAGCAGAGTGACCAGGTGCTACTCCAGGACAGACCCCGGACACGGCTGTTGACCCACACAGGGGAATACAGGAACAGACTGGTTAGGCTGGCACACAGACTGGTGGGAATAGGCAGGCACGACTGGTATGCGGGCAGGCGGGTATGCAGGCAGGGGGGTACAGGCAAGCACGGCTAGAGTACAGACAGGAAGGCACTAGCAGGCAGGAACACAGGCGGGATAGGACCCAGTACACACTGGGACTCTGGAACAGAACCACAGATGTGGCAGACAAACACAGCAGAGTGAGGCCGCCCAGAGAGGTGAGCGAGAGCAGGGCAGGACGAGACCGCCTGGAGCGGTGAGCAAGAGCAGAGCAGGACGAGACCGCCTGGAGCGGTGAGCAAGAGCAGAGCAGGACGAGACTGCCTGGAGCGGTGAGCAAGAGCAGAGCAGGACGAGACCGCCTGGAGCGGTGAGCAAGAGCAGAGCAGGACGAGACCGCCTGGAGTGGTGAGCAAGTGCAGAGCAGGATGAGACCGCCTGGAGCGGTGAGCAAGAGCAGAGCAGGACGAGACTGCCGGAGCAGTGAGCAAAGGAGTCAGAGCGGAGCGAGACTGAGCAGGGGGAACAGGGCTCTGTTCACACGGAACAGACAGGAAGGGAAAGGCAGAGCCAGATACCCACAAGGTACTTGCAGTGAAGTAGCGAGTGGACCACAATCACACAAACGGGAGTACAGAGACAACAAGCAGGAGTTAGGTACGAGTTCAGATTCTGCAGAAAAAGGAAAGGAACGGACATAGAGGCAAAACAGGTAAAGGATAGGAGAGAGTTCAGACTGGAACTGAGTGTACGGAAGAGACCGACACTGAAGCGGGATACAGGAGCGGGTCTGGGAATACGGCCCCCAGAGAGGCGGGACGAACAGGCAAGGAGCGTGTTCAGACAGGACAGACAAGATCCAGGATCGGGTTTGGGTAATCGGCCCATAGAAGGCGGGAGGAACAGGCTAGGAGCGAGTTCAGACAGGACAGACAAGATACACGAGCTGGTCTAGGGAATCGGCCCCTAGATGGCGGGAGGAACAGGCTAGGAGCGAGTTCAGACAGGACAGACAAGATACAGGAGCGGGTCTAGGTAATCGGCCTCTAGAAGGCGGGAGGAACAGGCTAGGAGCGTGTTCAGACAGGCCTGGAAATACAGCCTCCAGGATAGGCAGACAAGAGAACACAGAACGGGACCTGGCACCTTCAGAGTGCAAGCACACACTGAATGAAACACAATGCTCAGGCAGGGATTGATTGGAGCAGCTGGGTTATATACCAGGTGACAGACAGCAATAGGCTGAGGACGCACAAGGGGTGTGACCCACAGCAGGTACAAAAAGCAGGAAGTGATCGGGCACCGCCCTTAAGCAGCAGAAACAGACACAAACAGACAGCATGGAGGGAAGCCAGAGAGACATTCTGGACTGGAGATCAAGTGCGCGCTCTTGCACAGTGGGAGATGGACCACCATGCAAGGGCGCCGCCAGGTATGTTATAGTACCCCCCCCTTACGCCCCCTCTTCTTCAGGCCTGCCAGAATCTTCCGCAGGGAATTCGAGGGCCAATCCATCACTTTAAGGAGATCACTCCCACTGTCCACAGGAAAAACTGGTCTCATCTGGTTAGCTAGGATGCTACCTCCTATCCAGCCATCCTCAGCAACAGACGAAACGGGTGGAGTACCAGGAACAGCACACAAGGAAGTCTCTCTCCACATATTTTCAGGTGGCACCCCAGAGGGTACAGGAGACAACTGGAAGTCCTCCACCGGGTTGGAGGGGAGCAGAGACTTGGGGGTAAACTCTGCTTCGAGGTACATCTTGTCAAGCTCACAGGAAGAAATAGACGGGTTATCAGGTACAGGATGAGGAAAAATCACTGTCACTTTGTTATCTGGTGGTACCCCGGAGGATTCAGGAAACAACTGGAGGTCCTCCGTCGGGTCAGAAGAGTGCAGAGGCTCGGAGAAAACATCTGCTTCAGAGTACACTAGGTCGGACTCACTGGACGAAGCAGGCGAGGTATCGGGTACCGAGTATAGGAAAGTCTCTGTCCATTCACCACCAGGTGGCACCCCGAAGGGTTCTGGAGACAACTGGAGGTCCTCCGCCCGGTCGGAGGGGTGTAGAGACTCGGGAGTAACCTCTGCTTCGGAGTACACTAGGTTGGACTTACTGGACGAAGCGAGAGAGGTATCAGGTACAGAGTATAGGAGAGTCTCTGTCCTTTCACTACCAGGTAGCACCCCGAAGGGTTCTGGAGACAACTGGAGGTCCTCCGCCTGGTCAGAGGGGTGTAGAGACTCATGGGTAACCTCTGCTTCAGAGTACACTAGGTTGGACTCACTGGACGAAGCGAGCGAGGTATCAGGTACAGATTATAGGAGAGTCTCTGTCCATTCGCTACCAGGTAGCACCCCGAAGGGTTCTGGAGACAACTGGAGGTCCTCCGCCTGGTTGGAGGGATGTAGAGACTCGGGGGTAACTACCACTTTGGGGTACCCATTGTCAGGCTCACAGGACGGAGCGGACAAAGTATCGAGTACCAGGTGTAGAGAAGTCTCTCTCCATTTGTCATCGAGTGGTATCCCGGAGGATTCAGGAGGCAACTGGGGGTCCTCCGCCAGGTAGTAGAGGTGCACAGACTCTGAGGTAATCACAGCTTCGGAGCATTCTTGGACATGCACACCGGTTAAAGTGGGTGAAGCATCTGATGCCTGGTGCAGGAAGTTCTCCTGTGTGGAGTCTGGATGGGCAGTAGTCTCTTCGGGCAGGAGTACTGGTGCACTACCCACGCACATTACCCGTTGGGGCTTCTCCGGGATACAGGGAGATTAAGCTTCAGTAGGGACTTCAAGGTTGGGGTCAGGAGGTCTCAGGGAGGACAGACCCTGGCGTGACGGCTTGCTACTACGTCTAGCACGTCTGGACTGCCTCTTGAGGTTGGGAGAAGTATTCCGGAGAGCGTAGTCACCCTGTGAGGATTCTGGGTGGGCAGTAGTCTCATTGGGCTGGAGGACTATTGCGCTACCCACACACATTACCCATCGGGGCTGCTCCGGGATATTGGGAAGTGAAGCTTCAGCAGGAGCCTCCGGGTTAGGATCATCGAAGACCATTAGAAAGGCCACCAGGAAGGCCATTATGTCCAGGACAATAGGATCCTTTGTTTCCCATAGGGGGTTGATCCATTCCAAGGCATCACCCACTAGGTTAGACATAATGAATGCCACCTTAACCCGATCGGTGGGAAAACATAGAGGGTAGAACTTGAAGTGTAGCATGCATTGCTCCACAAATGCACGACTTTGTCTTGGATCCCCATAGTAACGTGGCGGATCCGCAGGAACGAGAGCAGATAGATCCATCTGGACAGGTGCGTAATTAGCCAGGAACTCAGCTAGAGAAAAAAAAATTGTATTTATTTATTTTTAATGCATGTATTCGCTGGAAAACGTCTCAGAGAGCGAAGGCCGTGGGGCTCAACGAGAACCATGGCCTGAGCATGCTGTAATGCACACGCCCGGGCTGAGCGGCATGTGCGTGTGATTCCACTGGACCGTGCCGGAGAGTGAATGCCTTGAGGGGCGTAACTAGGTATTCACCCGATCTGACCAGGGTCGCACAACGGCATACGACGCCAGTGCACCCAGGAGTAACCGAGCAGAGTGACTAGGTGCTACTCCAGGACAGACCCCGGACACGGCTGTTGACCCACACAGCGGAATACAGGAACAGACTGGTTAGGCTGGCACACAGACTGGTGGGAATAGGCAGGCACGACTGGTATGTGGGCAGGCGGGTATGCAGGCAGGGGGGTACAGGCAAGCACGGCTAGAGTGCAGACAGGAAGGCACTAGCAGGCAGGAACACAGGCGGGATAGGACCCAGTACACACTGGGACTCTGGAACAGAACCACAGATGTGGCAGACAAACACAGCAGAGTGAGGCCGCCCAGAGAGGTGAGCGAGAGCAGGGCAGGACGAGACCGCCTGGAGCAGTGAGCAAGAGCAGAGCAGGACGAGACCGCCTGGAGCGGTGAGCAAGAGCAGAGCAGGACGAGACCGCCTGGAGCGGTGAGCAAGAGCAGAGCAGGACGAGACCGCCTGGAGCGGTGAGCAAGAGCAGAGCAGGACGAGACCGCCTGGAGCGGTGAGCAAGAGCAGAGCAGGACAAGACCGCCTGGAGCGGTGAGCAAGAGCAGAGCAGGACGAGACCGCCTGGAGCGGTGAGCCAGAGCAGAGCAGGACGAGACCGCCTGGAGCGGTGAGCAAGAGCAGAGCAGGACGAGACTGCCGGAGCAGTGAGCAAAGGAGTCAGAGTGGAGCGAGACTGAGCAGGGGGAACAGGGCTCTGTTCACACGGAACAGACAGGAAGGGAAAGGCAGAGCCAGATACCCACAAGGTACTTACAGTGAAGTAGCGAGTGGACCACAAACACACAAACGGGAGTACAGAGACAACAAGCAGGAGTTAGGTACGAGTTCAGACTCTGCAGAAAAAGGAAAGGAACGGACATAGAGGCAAAACAGGTAAAGGATAGGAGAGAGTTCAGACTGGAACTGAGTGTACGGAAGAGACCGATACTGCAGCGGGATACAGGAGGGGGTCTGGGAATACGGCCCCCAGAGAGGCGGGATGAACTGGCAAGGAGCGTGTTCAGACAGGACAGACAAGATACAGGATCGGGTTTGGGTAATCGGCCCATAGAAGGCGGGAGGAACAGGCTAGGAGCGAGTTCAGACAGGACAGACAAGATAAAGGAGCGGGTCTAAGTAATCAGCCCCTAGATGGCGGGAGGAACAGGCTAGGAGCGAGTTCAGACAGGACAGACAAGATACAGGAGCGGGTCTAGGTAATCGGCCCCTAGAAGGCGGGAGGAACAGGCTAGGAGCGTGTTCAGACAGGCCTGGAAATACAGCCTCCAGGATAGGCAGACAAGAGAACACAGAACGGGACCTGGCACCTTCAGAGTGCAAGCACACACTGAATGAAACACAATGCTCAGGCAGGGATTGATTGGAGCAGCTGGGTTATATACCAGGTGACAGACAGCAATAGGCTGAGGACGCACAAGGGGTGTGACCCACAGCAGGTACAAAAGGCAGGAAGTGATCGGGCGCCGCCCTTAAGCAGCAGAAACAGACACAAACAGACAGCATGGAGGGAAGCCAGAGAGACATTCTGGACTGGAGATCAAGTGCGCGCTCTTGCACAGTGGGAGATGGACCACCATGCAAGGGTGCCGCCAGGTATGTTACATTTTATACCTTTATGTAATTGGATTGCTCATTGTATATGTTAGGTACCTATATGGGATTGGACTTTGTTTCTATACTTCATGAATTCAAACCATGATCTATTATTTTACTGACATATACCTATATGCAATTTGGGAGGTTTATTAAAAAGATGATCCTTAATGACAACTATACTGACACTTGTCATTTCTCTCAAATAAAGCTAAACTGAAAGTAATTTATATTTCTTAATCATACTTACTAGTGATGAGCGAGCATGCTCTCCAGTGCTCGGTGCTCACCTGAGCATCTCAGTTCGCGAGATGCTCGGCGCTCGCCGAGTATTTTCTGGGGTTGCTCGGCGGGAGCTAGGGTCACCTCCCTGCATGTTTGGTGCTCTTTAGAGCGCCAATCAGCATGCAGGGATTGCCTGCCACTCACTGTAATTCCGTAGCCATGTTGGTTGTGGCATTACAGCGATTGGCTGGCCGCATAGCGTCATCGGGTCTTTATCAGACCTGGCACAGCCATGTTCGTCACAGTCACTCCGGAATTAGACAGTGTAGGGTGAGGTGCTGCTCCGTCAGGAAGAGATTTGCTTATGTATTAGGTAGTGTAGGGAGAAAAACCGTACATTACACATATCCATCTTAACAAACAGTCCTTTTGAGGACTAACTAATCCATCTGCAGAAATATCAGGCAGGCAGTGTATATAGGCAGGCAGGCAGGGTATATAGCAGACTGCAGTGCATACAGCACAAGAGGCTCCATTCCAATTCTGCCTTCTGCTGCTGTTAGATATTTCTATACAAAGACCCAGGTCTCAGGGGCCAGGAATACTTTTCTTTGGATCTTAATCCTCATTATTTGTTTAAAAAGCAATCCAGAGAACACTATTTTTCTGCGCTATTTGCTCGTTGGCTCTGCAGGATACAGCCAGGTCCTTTCCATATTACAGCGCTAGAAATCCAGCTATTTAAAACTGTGTTTTCTCAGTCAAACGGATCACATATACATTGTCAGAAAATACTGCCACTTCTGGCCTCCATTAAAAATTTCTTCCAGTGTGTCAGTGAAGCAATTCACAGCAGTTTACTGTTCAAACTACTTACCTACAGGACAGGTATTTAAAACTCTGTTTTCTCCGTCACACGGATCACATATATGTTGTCAGAAAATACTGCCATTTCTGGCCTCCATTAAAAATTTCTTTCAGTGTGTCAGTGATGCAATTCACACCAGTTTTCTGTTCAAACTACTTACCTGCAGGCCAGGTATTTAAAACTCTGTTTTCTCCATCACACGGATCACATATATGTTGTCAGAAAATACTGCCATTTCTGCCCTCCATTACAAAATTATTTCAGTGTGTCAATGAAGCAATTCACAGCAGTTTGCTGTTCAAACTACTTACCTACAGGCTAGGTATTTAAAACTCTGTTTTCTCCGTCACACGGATCACATATAAGTTCACTCCATACTCAGTCATTTGTAGTGAGTGTGAAAGATACTGTCCTCCTTTTAAAATGGGCAAGGCACGTGGCAAGGGACGGGGAACTGGACGTGATGGTAATGGTGCATGCAGAGGCCGAGGACAAGACCGTGGGCAAGCTGAAATTGTGCCACAGGAAACACCCACATCTTCTTGCCTGACCTTCCTTTCCCAATTTCTAGGGGACTGCAGCACATCACTATTGAACCCAGAGCAGTGTCAAAAGTTTGTTGGTTGGACAGCAGATAATGCTTCCAGTCTCTTAGCCACCACCACCTCCACCACCCTGTCTTCCACATGGTCAAGTCTCAGTAGCCGTTAGTCTGGACCTCATATTCCTCACCCTGATCCTCCTTCCTCCCACCATGCCGAGTGCCCAGAGACAACTGATCCCACACTTGGACACTCTGAAGAGCTGTTCACTTTTCCAATTATAGATTTGGGCCTGTCGCCCGGTCCACTTGAAGTGGGGTAAGAGGAGATCGCGTGTAGCGATGCTCAAATATTTGAGCAGCCACGGTCACACGAAGGAGACGGTGGGAAAGTGTCACAAGAGGTGGACAATGATGAGACATATTTGCCAGAAAGTCAGGAGGAGGACCAGGGTGCGGAAGTGGAAGACGAGGTGGTGGATGATATAGTAACTGACCCAACCTGGCAGGAGGACATGCAGAGCGAGGAATGCAGCACACAGGGGGAGGGAGGCAGAGCACCCCAACAGGCAGGAAGAAGCAGTGTGGTGGCCGCAGACAGAAGGCAAGCAACCGTTCCCCGTAACACCAACACGAAGGAAGTTGCCATTACAACTGTTAGGTTTTCCCGAGTCTGGTTGTTTTTTAAAGACTCTGCCGATAACTCCAGAAAGGCCATTTGCACCACCTGCCAGGCCAGCATCAGCAGGAGTGGCAAAACGACCAACCTGACCACGACCAGCATGATCAGGTACATGGCAGCAAAGCACCCGACTTTGTGGGCCGAACCCCAGGGTCCAGGAACAGTGTCTGCAGGTGGCACCATTGCTTCTTCCGCTGTTGTGCATGCATGCCAATCCCCTGTCCATGGTGCATGCGAAGATGCCTCCTGCCCTGCACCTGTCGTTGCGGACTTACAAGTAATAGCATCAGGAAGCACGTCCATGTCCTTGTCCCAGCGCAGCGTTCAGTTGTCCATACCCCAGTCATTGAAACACAAGTGCAAATATGCAGCCAATGCCCCACAGACCACACTACTAAATTCTCACATTTCACGACTGCTTGAGCTCAAAATGTTGCCTTTTAGGCTCATGGAGATGGAAGCATTCCGCATCCTGAAGGCGGCGGCCTTCCCTAGGTACTCGGTCCCCAGCCGCCACGATTTCTCCCGGTGTGCCGTCCCCGCATTACACAAGCACGTGCTCCAAAACATTATCCGTGCCCTCAACAACGCAGTTACAGGGAAAGTCCACCTAACCATGGACACGTGGACAAGTGCTTGTGGGCAGGGACAGTACATCTCGCTAATGGCACACTGGGTTAACATAGCGGAAGCCGGGACCCAGTCGAACCATGTGACGGAACACTTCATCCTGACGCCAAGGATCGTGGGCCTAAGGTCAATCAGGGTAGCCCACGATCTACAGCTCCTACACGTCATCCTCTTCAGACTCCTCCTCCTCTTCAGCCTCCATCTCCGAAATGACCACATCAGTCACAAGCTGGAAGCACTGCAGCACTGCCTCAGCCAAGCGGCAACAGGCTGTGCTGAAGCTAATATGCTTAGGTCACAAACCGCACAATGCTGAAGAGTTGTGGACAGCTCTAAAAGAGCAGGCAGATCTGTGGCTCACACTGCTGAACCTACAGCCAGGTATGGTCGTGAGTGACAATGGCTGGAAGCTGGTGGCGGCTCTGAGGTGAGGCGAGCTCACACACGTACCATGCCTGGCCCATGTGCTTAACCTCGTAGTTCGGTGGTTTCTCAAAACCTACCCAGAGCTGCCGGATCTGCTTGTTAAAGTATGCCGCCTGTGTGCCCATTTTAGAAAGTCAGCTACAGCTTCCGCCGCCCTTGCCGTGCTTCAGCAGCTTTTGCAGCTTTCGGCTCACAGACTGGTGTGTGATGTCCCCACGCATTGGAACTCTACACTGCAGATGTTGGAAAGGATTTCTGAGCAGAGGAGGGCAGTTGCTGAGTACCAGCATCAACAAGGCCGTCTGTATTCAGTTCAGACTCCACACATAAGACCTCAGGAGTGGACATGGATGCCAGACATATGTACCATCCTCCAAAACTTTGAGGACTCCACCAAGATGGTGAGCGGCGATGACGCCATAATTAGCATCCCCATCCCGCTTCTCTGTCTTCTGAAACGCTCTCTGCTCACAATCAAAGAGGATGCATTGCAGACGGAGCACAATGAGAAGGAGCAAGGAACCATACAGGGTGATTACACACAGCCAAGCCTCATCTCATCCCAACGTGGATTGGGTGACAATGAGGAAGAGGAGGAGGAAGGACAGGAGCTAGTTTCATGCACAATAGACAGTACTACCTGCACAACTGTCATACCGTCTGTTCAGCGTGGATGGGCAAAGGACAGAGAGGAGGAGGAGGAGAGCATGGTCAGTCATCCTCTTGTGACGACACGGAAGTCTTGCCTGTTAGTAGTCTGGCATGCATGGCTGAGTTTATGTTACGCTGCCTTTCTCATGACCCTTGCATTTTCAAAATTTTGGGTGACAGTCATTACTAGTTCTAGAGCCACGCTACAAGGAGAACTTTATATCTCTTATTCCGGAGGCGGAAAGATCTGCAAAAATGGGGCTGTACCAGAAGGCTCTTGTTGCGGAACTATTAAAAAAATTCCCATCTGAAAACGCTGTCGGCAGAGGGCACACTTCGTTGGACAACCAAGGAGTACAGACAAGAGAGACACAACTCCAATCCAGCAGAGGCAGGGGAACACTGTCAAAGTTCTGGGAGAGTTTTCTCAGACCCTCCCATTGCACAGGCCCTGAGGCGCGGGGTACTCTCACAAGGAGTACAAAGTTTTGGAAGATGCTGAGGGAGTACCTTGCCGACTGTACCAACGTCCTCTGTGATTCCTCTGTGCCTTATAATTATTGGGTATCCAAGCTGGATACGTGGAATGAACTGGCTCTCTATACCTTGGAGGTCCTGGCCTGCCCTGCCGCCAGCGCTTTATCAGAGCGGGTTTTTCGTGCCGCTGGTGGAATTATAACTGATAAGTGCATCCGCCTGTCAACTGAAAATGCTGACAGGCTGACTCTTATAAAAATGAACAAGGGCTGGATTAGGCGAGAATTCTCAACACCACCGAATGATAGCACCGTAACATAAACTCAAATCCAGTGTCTTTTTTTGGGAAGTGTATTCCCATGCACCTCTTCATACCCACACATGGGTATACTCTTCCTCATTTTGGCTACTTGCTCTTGTCCTCCTCCTTCTCCTCATCCTCATCCTCCACAACCATATCACCAGGGTGACCGTGGTCCGTGATGCAACACCCACATCATTTTTTTAAAGGGTGTTTATGATGCCTGTAAAAAAATTTTTTTATACAGTATGTTCATGTATACCCCCCCAGGGGTAAATGTTTGTCAGCCCATACACTTAGTGCATGGGCATTACTAGTATAGGAGACCAGCTCCTTTCTAATGGGAACATTTTTTAAGAGGCCCTCCTCCAGGTCTCTTCCAAGTGGCATTGGAGTGCCTCACAATTTTTGGCTGGCCTTGCATTCACTGCGTAGGCCAACAGTATGGGAGACCCACTGCCTAATAATGGAAACATTGTTTTCAGGAGGCCCTCTGACCTTCACGTCTCTACCAAGGGGCATTGGAGTGCCTCCAAATTTTTGACAACCCTTTTATTTACTGCATAGGCAAACAGAATGGGAGACCCACTTCCTAATAATGGGAACATTGTTTTCAGGAGGCCCTCTGACCTCCACGTCTCTTCCATGGGGCATTGGGGTGCCTCCAAATTTTTGCCAACACTTGCATTCACTGCATAGGCAAACACAATGGGAGACCTACTTACTAATAATGGGAACATTGTTTTCAGGAGGCCCCCCTCTAAGTCTCTTCAAAGGGGTATTGGGGCGCGTCCAAATTTTCAAAGTGGTTTTGGGGTGCGTCCAAACTTTGGGCAGCCCTGTCGCTCACTTTATATGCAATAACAGTATAGGAGACCTACGCTTTAGTAATGGGAACAATAAAACATAGCCGGCTGATGGCTCTCTAACAATAATGAGGGCCAACTGCTGGCCCTTTAAGAATAGTAAAGGCCGCCTGATGGCCCTATAAAAATAGGCTTTGTTACTTTCAGAGACCCTCCTTCATAAATGAAACAGGATGTGTCTGATCATGTCTCACACACCACATGGACAGATAAGGTTGTAAAATGTTAAAATGACATTTCCTGGTGAAAGCATTTGTCACGGTTGAAAGCAATGCAAAAGTGCAAAAACGCATCAAAAACGTTACGTGTGAACATAGCCCAAGGCGTGGAGGAGTATTTTTGTTTTTGGTTCTTTATTTTGCTTTATATACAAGTCAATACCCTGGAAAGGATGTTCCTTAACATATTTCTTAGGAAAATCCATTTTGGTTTTGTTTTTGTATGTCTTATTGTGAGTCCGTAAAAGTGGCGTAATACCTCTGACAACGTTGCAGACAGCAGTGACCTGGGAGTCAGAAATGCTTCCAGGGGTCTTCCCCATGCTGTTCCCATGCCATTTGAGCACTGTTCCCATCGATTTGGACAATTTTTAGGCCCTCTGCAGACCGCTGGGGGGAGATCTCTGAAAAATGCTCGAGTTTCACATAGACTTTCATTGGGCTCATTGCTCGGGTCGAGCACTCGAGTATTCCAATGTGCTCGACCCAAGCATCGAGCACCCGAGCATTTTAGTGCTCGCCCTTCACTAATTATTATTCCATATATACTAATTTAGGAAATAGCCGATCTGTTATGATTATGGTTGGCTTATGAGTTTATTCCAAATGATATTGGTGGTTAGATGAAGGTTTATTAAGATCCCTTGATATGCACAGTAACAATATGAGGAAATTGATTAGAGTTCAATGATATATGCAATAGGACCTTTTTAATAGGACCTGCATAGTAATGCTGTAATGATACAATGGGACTGAATGTTGTCTCTGTTTTACAAAACCTTAGCATGTGACTATGACATCATCACAATTCTGGTTATGTGATTGGCCTGCAATCACCATAGGACTGAATGTGGTCTCTGTTTTGCTGGACCTTAACATGTGACTCTGACATCCTCGCAATACTGGTTTGGTTATTGACCTGAGACCACAGTAATGATGCAATGAACCATTACAGGTTTGTCGATTGGCCTGTGATCAACGTGTGACCTGGTGACATAATTTGATGATGTCACAACAGAAGCCTTAAAAGACCTTGCTCTCTGTTTTTTAACTCAGTCTAGACTCATACCCCTGATGAATCCAGTCATGGCCAAACATGTCGGGGAGGCTGTGAGTGAATTGTAATCAGCTCTATTGTTCTTGCAACTGACATCTATAATTATGCCTAGAAAAGCTATCCTAGTTAGTGGACTGCAGCCATCAATCTAGGTAGGAGACATATTAGCTTTAGGAGAGTGATATCCCATAGAGGAGTCCCAAAGAAATGCTACCTGAGCCAATACCACCTGAGTTATTTTAATAGTTACCGCAGGTCACAGTGCTGCAGGATCACACTGTCAGATGTCAGCGTGATACCACAGCTGTCATTGTGACCCACAATAAATAGCTTACAGCGGGTCACAGGCACAGTGCTGCAGGATCACACTGTCAGATGTCAGCATGATACCACAGCTGTCATTGTGACCCACAATAAATAGCTTACAGCGGGTCACAGGCACCCACTCTAACTGTTAACAGCGAGCGCAAGCACCACTGATGAGAAGAGTTGTCTCTCATCAGCCGGCACTTGTGCAGTGAAAGTAACTAAAAAAAAGTTAAAATTAATAAATAATTATTTAGATAAAAGCTGAAAACACATTATACTCACCTATGCCTAATCGCCAATGGCCTTGTCCCCTGTAAAAAATAAAAAAACACCATATATTCACCTTAATGCTTAATCCCCGATGCCCATGTCACCTGTAATAAAGAAAAACTAATAAACCACCATAATCCTCACCTCTCCGCTGTAGTCCACATAATCCAAATTGTCCCCTGGTGGGCTGATCTTTGATAGAATAGCCACATTCTGAGATGTGACTGTGGAATCTGGCAGCCGGCGATCGACTGACAGGAGCACGATCGCTCCCACAGTGTATCGTGATGAGCTGCTGTGAGAGAGATCACATGAGTTCATCAGTTGATGAACTTCTGCGACCTCCCTTACGGCACCAGCGCTGAGTGAGAAAATTCTCATGCAGTGCTGGTGCCATAAGTGATATCACAGGAGTTCATCAGCTGATTAACTCATGCGACCTCTCTCACGGCGGCTCATCACAATACACTGCAAAAGCGATGACGCTCCTGTCAGTGTATCTCAGGCTGCTGGATAGATGTCATGCACGATGTGGGAAGACTAAGTACAACACATAGGGAAGAGGGGAAGGAAGCACAAACACTAGGGAAAGGGAGAGTAGAGACCCCTAGGCAGATCTAATAACACCATGCCTACCCTACCATCACTATATTGGTTCCACACCGATCAAGAAAACTAAGTCCTGTACCTGTATATCCCTAGAGCTTGGCCCTAGAAAGGGATGGGGAGGGGTAAGTGTTATGATCTGCAACATGAAATAAGGAAAGATAGGGGAAAACTGTCCCTACAGTAAGACTAAGCTGAATCCCTACGATGTAGCGGGCTGCCTGTTCCTAGCGAACAGACCCGCCTTAATCCTCAGCTAGTCTGAATGAAGACCTATAGCATTAAGGGAGGGGTCCCTAAAAGAACTAAGGACTGGGAAAAAAAATGGGACACCTCTTAAACAGAGAAGTTGTTGCAGAACACAAAAAGACAAACTGACAAAAAGGTACTAGAGGTCCCAGAAGGACCAATCAAACTGACAGAGAAAGGCATAGAAGCACCTGGCTAGAGAAACAGTCAAACACTGAAGTCAAAAGGGCGAAGCTGGAATATAAAGGCAGATGGTCACGTGACCACAAAACACAAGATGGAAAAAACAAACAGGAGGGATCTAACAGTACCCCCTCTTTTATGAGGATCCTATGGATCGTCCAGGCCCTGGCCTATCCGGAAACCTCTTGTGGAAAGCTTTAACAAGCCTAGGAGCAGAGACATCATCCGTCCTTACCCAGGAGTTGACTTCGAGACCGAAACCCTTACAGGAGACGAGATACTGTAATCTCCCTCTATGCCATCTAGAATTCAAGATACGAGAAATTTCATATTCGCCGTCTTCCACCACAGGAGGAACTGTGACAGTGGCGTCCAAGGAAACATGAAACACAGGATTAGTTTTCCAGGAAGTGGGGCCATCCAACCTAACAGCAGACGGGTTAACAACCTGAAGCACTTTAAATGGACCCACAAACTTAGGACCCAGTTTTTTTAGAGGGAATCCTCAACCGCAGGTTCTTCGAGGACAACCAAACCATGTCACCCACAGTAAACAAAACCTCCTTAAGTTTCCAGTCAAAATACCACTTGGACTTCTTGTTAGTCTCTTGAAGGTTGCAATGTACATTAGTCCAAACTCTCTCCAAATCACGGGAAAAATTCTCCTCCTCCGGCATCGCTGACCCCATTTTGGAGAACAAACCAAAAGATGGATGTCTCCCAGTGCAACAAAAAAAAGGAGAACACCCAGCAGAGGAGGATGTATGATTGTTAAGAGCAAATTCTGCGAGAGGCAGAAACTCAGACCACACCCCTTGATTGTCCGCCACAAAACAACGCAAAAACTTTTCAACATCCTGGTACTTTCTTTCAGTCTGTCCATTAGACTCAGGATGATAACCAGACGAAAATGACAAATGGACTCCAAACCTGTCACAAAAAGCACGCCAAAATTGAGCCACAAACTGAGGTCCTCTATCAGAAACAATATCCGTGGGAACGCCATTGAGCTTGACAATCTCCTTAACAAATGCCTTAGCGAGTGTCTTGGCGAAGGGCAACTTAATGAATGGAACCAAATGACACATCTTACTAAAACGGTCCACGACCACCCAGATGACAGTAAAACCCTCGGACACCGGAAGATCAGTAATAAAATCCATTGTGAGATGCGTCCAAGGCGCACTAGGAACCTCCAGAGGGCAATGCAACCCCGCAGCAGGAGTATGTGAAGCCTTTGACCTAGCACACACAGTACATTGATGCACCCACTTGATGACTTCCTTCTGCCATCCGGGCCACCAAAAACTGTGACTGATACGTCTCTTAGTCTCCGAAATTCCTGGATGACCTGCCAACCGAGACTCATGACACTCCACAAACAAATCTCTCCTAAAGGCTCTAGGCACGAACAACCTCCAATGGGGAGTGTTAGATGGAGCATCATCTTGAGCTTTCAGAATCCCATTCTCCAAAACGGAGTCCAATGCCACCACCACCACTCCTTTCTGTAAAATGCTCTCCTCCTCCTTGGCACCGACCGCAGGAGAGAAGCTGCGAGAAGAAGCATAGGCTTACCATTCTTAGTACCAGGGACAGTTAGTTACCAGGTAACAGAAAAATGAAACCGAGAAAAAAAAAGTGCCCACCTAGCTTGACGGGCATTCAATCGCTTGGCAGCATCCAGATTGATCAAATTCTTATGATCTATGAAAACCTGAATAGGAAATCTAGCGCCTTCCAAAAAATGACGCCAATGTTTAAATGCGAGTTTAATAGCCTGCAACTCCCGATTTCCAACATCATAATTCAGTTCGGTTTCCAAAATTTTTTTCACAAAGAAGGCACAAGGATGTACTCCAACCTTGTTCTCCTGAGACAAAACTGCTCCGACCCCCACCTTTGAAGCATTGACCTAGACCAAAAAAGGCTTGGTCTCATCAGGCTGCATAAGGATAGGGGCAGAACTGAACCTCTCTTTGAGATACTCAAAAGCTTCAATGGCCTCAGTAGTCCACTGGGCCGTATTCGCACCTTTCCTGGTGAGATTGGTTAGAGGTTTAATAATTACAGAAAAATTCTTAATGAATTTCCTTTAATAATTGGCAAAACCCAAAAATCTCTGTATAGATTTCAAACCAATGGGCCTAGGCAATTCCTGCACAGCCTGAACCTTCACAGGGTCCATCTCAAAGCCCTCACTGGAGACAATGTAGCCCAAAAAACTAATTTTCTGCACAGCGAACTCATATTTCTCCAGCTTAGTAAAGAGTGAATTATCACTCAATAACTGCAAAACTTCACGTACACTCTGCCAATGGGACTCTAGATCTGGTGAATAAATCAAAATGTCATCCAAATACACAACCACATTCTTACCAATCAAAGGTCTCAGAATGTCATTAATAAGGTTCTGAAAAAATGCAGGTGCAATGGTAAGACCAAAAGGCATCACCAGATTCTCAAAATGACCTACCGGAGTGTTAAAAGCAGTTTTCCATTCATCACCCTCCTTCACTCGTAACAAATTGTATGCCCCCCGGAGATCAATTTTAGAGAACCACTTGACCCCCACTAACTGGTTAAACAAATCAGGAATTAACGGCAATGGGTAGGAATTGCGTACGGTAATCTTATTAATTTCACGAAAATCCAGACCTGGACGTAAACCCCCGTCCTTTTTTTTAACAAAGAAAAATCCAACTGCTACAGGCGACTTAGAAGGTCTAATGTGACCAGCAGCCAGGCTAGTCTGTATGTATTCCTCCAAGGCGTTTCTTTCAGGGATAGTCAGATTAAACAAGCGACTCTTGGGAAGAGTAGCTCCCGGAAAAACTCAATGGCGCAATCATAAGCCCTTTAAGGAGGTAAAACTTGTGACTCCTCCTTCGAAAAAAACCTCCAAAAATCTTGAATAGGTACAGGTAATTCCCCTTTTTCTCCAGCCGCAATGCGAGCATTACAACATTTATCATAGCACTTCGGACTCCAAGACTTAATCACATTAGTAGACCAGTCCAGTAAAGGATTGTGCAGTTTTAACCGAAACAACCGGAGAGGGTAAATTACAACCAAGTCCAAAATTTCTTGGTGAACTCCATTGATATTGAGGGGAAATGCAGCAACCTTGTGAGTAATACATTTCAAGGGAGTATTATCAATTGCAATCACAGAAATAGGTGATGACAAAAGTTTGGATTTCAGTTTAAGGTTTTCCAAAAACCCTTTATCAATCACATTAAGTGTTGAACCACAATCCACTAATACCTGAAATTCAATCAAATCTCCCTGCAAAGTAGTACTCCCAGAAAGAAATACTCCTGCAGAGCGTAAACAACCAATACTGGCCTAGCTGACCTTTTTTTTTCTTTACTTAAGTGAAGCTCACAATACTTAATCAAATGGTCAGCTTTACCACAATAAAGACACAATCCCTCGGCAAACCTCCGGTGTCTTTCCTGAGAGCGGAGTGACATCGTCCCAACCTCCATCGGTTCTTCGCCATCTGAACAGATTTTCTGGGGACTAGGAACTGACATTACAGGAGTCTGTACCTCATTCAGCCTGCACCTCTGCCTCCTGTCCACACGAACAGTTAATTGTATGGCATCCTGCAGAGTCTCAGGTGCAGGGAATGCAATTAATAGATCCTTAACCATTTCACTAAGACCAGCAAAAAATAAACATTTCAGCGCTGGATCATTCCACTAAACTTCTGAGGCCCATCTCCTGAAGTGTGTGCAATTATTTTCAACATCACCTGACCCCTGAATCAAACGCCTTAGTTCTGCCTCAGCAGATGAGATTCGATCAGGATCATCATATAATAGCCACATAGTAGAAAAAAATTCTTCAACAGACCTTAAACACGGATCATTAGGTTGGAGAGAAAAAGACCCCCACTGTGGTTCATTGCGCAAAAGTGACATAATAAAACCAATGCGCTGTGATTCATTCCCAGAGGACCTTGGTCTCAAATAAAAATATAACAAATAAGCATTTTTAAAGGAAAAAAAATCTTGGTGTTTACCATAAAAAACATCAGGCTGTCCTACCTTGGGTTCGACAAAATGCGATTCAGAACAGCTGCTCACATGTTGCTGAATCTCGGCCACCTCCAGAGACAATCCCTGCAGGCGTTGAGCCAAATCCTGGATGGAAACCATACTGATCCCCGAATTTCTTTCCTTTTAGTTTTTTGGGCTGGACTTACTGTTATGATTTGCAATATGAACTAGGGAAAGATAGGGGAAAGCTGTCCCTACAGTAAGACTAAGCTGAATCCCTACGATGTAGCGAGCTGCCTGTTCCTAGCGAACAGACCCGCCTTAGTCCTTGGCTCATCTGATCGAAGACCTATAGCATTAAAGGAGGGGTCCCTAAAAGAACTAAGAACTGGGTCAAAAAATGGGACACCTCCTAAACAGAGAAGTTGTTGCAGAACACAAAAAGACAAACTGACAAAAAGGTACTAGAGTTCCCAGAAGTACCAAGTGAACTGACAGAGAAAGGCACAGAAGCACCTGGCTAGAGAAATAGTCAAACACTGAAGTCCAGCACAGCCAAAAGGGCGGAGCTGGAATATAAAGGCAGATTGTCATGTGACCGCAAAACACAAGATGGAAAAAACAAACAGGAGGGTTCTAACAGTGAGCACTGGTCAGGCCCCACTACAAACTAAAGACAACAAGGAAGACAAACAAAAGAGAAAAACTTAGCTTGAGCAAACACCATGGAGATAACACTAAACGTCCTCCAAGGGCACCAGAGAGGAAGCTAGGCGACTGTTATGACTCCAAGCCGGCACAAGGGAAAATGCGAATATCACCGGTGACTCACTGAAGCAGACTAAAAGTTTATAAACACCCAGACTAGGGTGTGTCAATCAGAGCAGAAGGGAGGTTGCCGCTGGGTCCAAGAGTAAGAAGGATTAAGAAGGCGTCTGTAATGGCAAATGTAGTGACCTTCTGCAGCCAGATTCAGAGCGACTGTCTGTTACACCTGACACACCGTGTCATTAGAGCACTGATGTGACTGTTCTATCAATGATCCGATCGCCGTGGGACAATCTGGATAATTTCATCAAGTCGAACAGGTGAGTATTATGTTTCTTTATTATTTTATTTTTGTTGCAGAAGACATGGGCTGCAGTGGATTAGGCATTAGGTAAGTAGAATTGTTTTTGGTTAATTAAGAATTCTAAATAAAGGACTGTGTCATTATTTCAAATAAATTACTTTATTCTGGGTGTTTGGTGTTTTTGCTTCCAATTTTACTATGGGGTTAGTAAAGGGGGTGTCTTATAGACATCTCTCCATTACTAACCTGGGCTTCATGTCAGCTGCCAATACAAGACTGACATGAACCCCAAACCCTATTATCCCACTTGCCACCACAAAAGGGCAGTGGGAAGAGCGGAGGCATCCTATGGATGCACCGTTTCTGGGGCAGCTGACAGCTGATGTTTTTAGCCTCAGAAGGGCACAAATATCCATCGCCCCTTCCTAGGCTATTAATATCAGCCCGCAGCTGTCTGCCTAGCCTTTGTTAGTTATTCATTTTAGGGGGGGGGGGGGGCTATTTTAATAACCAGTAAATGCTAAGTATACAGCTGTGGGCTGATATTAATATAATAGCCTGGGAGGCTCCATGGCTATTACTAGTGTTGAGCGAGCATGCTTGACACTCCTCGGTACTCGCCAGAGCATCTCACTACTCGGGATGTTCGGCGAGCACCAAGCATTTCCGGGTTACTCGGGCAGGAGCTCGGGTCTCCGCCCTGCATGTTTGGCGCTCATTACAGTCACTGTAATGCAGCAGCCAGGTTGTTTGTGGGCATTACAGTGATTGGTTGGCCGCACAGCGTCACCTTGAGTATTTAAAAGCGGCGCCGCCATCTTGGACACAGTCGCTCCGGATCAGACAGTATAGGGTCAGTGCTGCTGAGTTAGGGAGAGATTTATACTCCGAAATAGTTAGTGTAGGGTCTCTAAAGCCTGCCAAATCAAACAAACAGTCCTTCTCAGGACTAATATCCATCCCAGATATTAGGCAGGCAGGCTGTATAGGAGACGCAGTGGTTATACCAGCAAACGCTGCATTACAGTCCTGTGCGCTCCTGTTGGTCAAATTGCTAGACTTATTCCCCAGTCTCAGGGGCCAGGAAAAATCCTTTTTTTTTCATCTAAATCCTGTATTTTTTTTTTCCTCAGTCAGACTGTACAAATACGCGTCTTATTAACGTTTTGTTATCCCCCCCCCCAAAAACAAAAAAAATTGTGTGGGTCTGTGACTGTTCAGACACAGATATATCTGTTTAAAAGAGTCTGGTGTAGGCCAGATAACTAGAACAGTGGTTTTGCAGTTCCACGGGTCAAATCTCTGTATTATCCTGCTTTTGGCATTTTTTCCGTAAAAAAAACTGTAATAGTGTCTCCCTGACTGTTCAGACACCAATATATCTGTTTAAAAGAGTCTGGTGTAGGCCAGAGAAATAGAACTGTGGTTTGCAGTTCCACGGGTCAAATATCTGTATTATCCTGCTTTTGGCATTTTTTCCATAAAAAAAAACTGTAATAGTGTCTCCCTGACTGTTCAGACACTAATATATCTGTTTAAAAGAATCTTGTGTAGGCCAGAGAAATATAACTGTGGTTTTGCAGTTCCACGGGTCAAATCTCTGTATTATCCTGCTTTTGGCATTTTTTCCATAAAAAAAACTGTAATAGTGTCTCCCTGACTGTTCAGACACAGATAAATCTGTTTAACCGGTTCAGGACCGCCCACTGTACATAAACGTCGGCACTGCCTGGGCTCCGTGCAGCGCCGACGTTTAAAAACGGTGGGTGGTCCCGCAGCCCTCAGGACCCCCAGGGTCCTGCAAGCGCTGCAGTATCAGTGCAGAGTGATAGCTCTGACAGAGGACATCATCGGGACCTGATTGGATCAGGTCCCAATGATGTTAACCCTTTCCTATCTTCTATATGCCGCGATCTTTAGTGATCGAGGCATATAGAAGATAGTGAGAGGAGAAAGGGTCCTCAACTTACCTCTCCGACGACCCCCTGATGCCTTCCAGGACCTGCCGTTGTTATGGCAGCTGGAGGTCACATGACCGCCTCCAGATCTGCCATATATGGTGTCCTGCTAGGCTCAGCCTGCAGCTGAACTCTAGCAGGAGACAGACAGTGTGAAACTGTCAGCAAAGATCTCATCCAATGCAATACATGTCTATTACATTGGATGAGATCAGTGATTAGAAAAATAAAAATTAATGTCCCATACAGGGACTAAGTAAAAATGTAAAAAAAAAGTCAAAAAAATGTTTTCAAACTGTTAAAAAAATCACAAAATAAATAAAAATAAATAAATAAAATATTAAACCAATAAATCCGTATATTTATGCAAAAACAGAAAAAGTACACATATTTGGTATCGCCGCATCCGAAACAACCCAATCTATAAAACTGTCACACTAATTAACTCCTTCTGTGCACACCGTAATAAAAATAAATAAAAAACGGAGCAAAAAACTATGCTTTTTCATCATATCGCCAAACAAAAAGTGGAAAAAAATGCGATTAAAAAGCAAAATGGAAATAAAAATGGTACCGCTGAAAACATCATCTTGTTCTGCAAAAAAAATGCCGCCATACAGCTCCATCAGCCAAAAAATAAAAAAGTTATAGCTCTCAGAATAAAGCGATGCAAAGAAAATATTTTTTCTATAAAATTGTTTTATTGTGTTAAAGCGCCAAAACATAAAAAAATATACAGTAAGTGTAGTATCGCTGTAAATGTACTGACCCGAAGAATAATGCTGCCTTACCACTTTTACCACACGCAGAACGGCATAAAAAAAACCCTCCAAAAACAATTCCTGAATTGTTGGTTTTTGCTAATTTTACCTCCCAAAAAATAGAATAGAAAGTGATCAAAAAATGTCACGTACCCAAAAATGGTACCAATAAAAATGACAACTCGTCCCGCAAAAAACAAGCCATCACATGACTCTCTCGGCCGAAATATGGAAAAATTATAGCTCTCAAAATATGGCGATGCAAAAACTAGATTTTGTAAAAAAAAGCGTCTCTTAGTGTGTGACAGCTGTCAATCATAAAAACCCGATATAAATCTGGTATCTCTGTAATCGCACCGACCCGAAGAATAAAGTAATCTCATCACTAGTGTTGAGCGATACCTTCCGATATCGGGAAATATCGGATCGGATTGGATCGGACCGATACCGAAAAAGTATCGGATATTGCCGATTCCGATACCGGAAACCAATGCAAGTCAATGGGACAGAAATATCGGAATGAAAATAAACCCTTTCTTTCCTTGTAGGTTAATTCTACATGAAGGAAAACAACTAAGAATAATGCAGAATGTATTGGGGGAGGTGGGGGAGACAATAAAGGCATAGAGGTTTAGCCCAATCAAATGGAATAGCAGGAATTAATATTTTTTTTAAGACGTTCTGAGTTACGGAAATATTGACTATGTTAAGTAATTTTATATTTTGTCAGATATTTATGTTTCACTACTTCCATGCTCTTCACCTTCTTTTTTACTTCTCCCACACTTTCTCCTTCATCATCCTCAGCATCTTTTTCATCCTCTTCTTCTTCACCTTCTTCATCTTCTTCTTCTTCACCTTCTTCGTATTATTCTTTTTTTTTACATTCTTCATATTCTACTTCTTCATCTTCTTCATGTTCTTCTTCTTCATCATATTCTTATTTGTGACAGGCATTCCTGTAGTTGTTATCTATAAAAGGTTGGACATTACACCTTTCGTTCTGCCCGTCACAAAAGATTTACAACAGGATTTGTCCGCGTTCAGTTTGGCCTGCAGCAGCAGGTCTTTTCCAGGGGCACCACGAGGAGGAACGGACTCACCCCCATGCACTGCTTAGTCATCTTCTGCTTATAATTTAGATATTATCTTTTGCTCTGATTTTTAGTCTTATGCTTAATGTTCTTCCGCTTTTTGTTCTGCAGCTTCTTGTGTTTCTGCTTCTTGGTTTTCTGTCTCTTGTTCTTCTGTATCTTGGTGCTTGTCTTCTCTTCTTTGTCCTCTTAGTCAACTTCTTCAGGGTCATCTTCTTGGTCTTCTTCGGGATGGTCTTCAGGGTCGTCGTCTTCGGGGGTCCTCGTCTTCAGGGTCTTCGTCTTCTTCGGGTTGGTCTTCTGGGTCCTCGTCTTCGGGGTCCTCGTCTTCTTCGGGGTGGTCTTCAGGGTCCTCGTCTTCTTCGGGGTGGTCTTCAGGGTCCTCGTCTTCTTCGGGGTGGTCTTCAGGGTCCTCGTCTTCAGGGTCGTTGTCTTCGGGGTCCTCGTCTTCTTAGGGTTGGTCTTCAGGGTCCGCGTCTTCAGGGTCCTCGTCAGGGAGATCCAGAGTGATTACCAAGAACCATTTCAAAAAGCTTGAACTTGGAAATGTAGCAGAAGGTACAAGAAAGCTGAGGAACTACCGAGAACCAGCTGACGGTACTGGAACCCGGATGGGTAGCAGAAGGTACAAGAGCCAATGGAACTGCCGAAGACCAGCTGACGGTACTGGAACTCGGTTACTAAGCAGGAGGTACCTGTGCCAGAAAGCACTACAAGGACCAGCAGACGTTGGTGGAACTTGGATACCGAGAAGGAGGCACCTAATCCAAAGGCACTGCCGAGAACCAGCTGACGGTACCCATGTAAAAAAAAGTTCAAGGCCGCAAGCCGGCCGAAGTTACCAAAACCAACAGTCCTACAGGGGGTGCTTGTCCTATTGGCACTATGGAACCAGCCTTCATTGCCAGATGCCGCAGCCCACATAGGAGTCACCTAAACTGCAGGCACCATAGAGTCGGCTAACCCGACCGCAACACGACAGGACAACGCATTGGAGGCAAAGTGACGTTGACACTACCCGGAAACAGCTGGCGTACTGGAACCAGGCTGGGCAGGAGGGAGTACCCGTGCCAAAGTCACTGCCGAGAACCAGCTGACGGTACTGGAACCCGGATGGGTAGTAGAAGGTACAAGAGCAAATGGAACTACCGAGGACCAGCTGACGGTACTGGAACCCGGATGGGTAGCAGAAGGTACAAGAGCCAATGGAACTGCCGAAGACGAGCTGACGGTACTGGAACTCGGTTACTAAGCAGGAGGTACCTGTGCCAGAAAGCACTACCAAGGACCAGCAGACGTTGGTGGAACTTGGATACCGAGAAGGAGTCACATAATCCAAAGGCACTGCCGAGAACCAGCTGACGGTACTGGAACCCGGATGAGTAGCAGAAGGTACCCATGTAAAAAAAAGTTCAAGGCCGCGAGCCGGCCGCAGTTACCAAAACCCACAGTCCTACAGGGGGTGCTTGTCCTATTGGCACTATGGAACCAGCCTTCATTGCCTGATCCCGCAGCCCACATAGGAGTCACCTAAACTGCAGGCACCATAGAGTCGCCTAACCCGACCGCAACACGACAGGACAACGCATTGGAGGCAAAGTGACGTTGACACTACCCAGAAACAGCTGGCGTGCTGGAACCAGGCTGGGCAGGAGGGAGTACCCGTGCCAAAGACACTGCCGAGAACCAGCTGACGGTACTGGAACCCGGATGGGTAGTAGAAGGTACAAGAGCCAATGGAACTGCCGAAGACCAGCTGATGGTACTGGAACTCGGTTACTAAGCAGGAGGTACCTGTGCCAGAAAGCACTACCAAGGACCAGCAGACGTTGGTGGAACTTGGATACCGAGAAGGAGGCACCTAATCCAAAGGCACTGTCGAGAACCAGCTGACGGTACTGGAACCCGGATGGGTAGTAGAAGGTACAAGAGCAAATGGAACTAACGAGAACCAGCTGGCGGTGCTGGAACCCAGGGTAAATACTAAAAACAGAGTGGAGCCAGAGGTGTAATTGGAACAAGTTTTAAATCAGTAGTACAGTGGATGTGGACAAAGCAGGAGAATTTGCCGGACACACAGCAGGGGAACAGCTGATGTTACTGAACCCCAATAACACTGGAGCAAGCGTTGACTGTGCAGACAGCACTTCTGAGCAGCAACTAGCGGTATTGGAGCCCAGGGTAAATACTAAAAACAGAGGAGCCAGAGGTGTATTTGGAGGAGGTTTTAAATCAGTTGTACAGTGGATGTGGACAAAGCAGGAGAAATTGCCGTCCGCACAGCAGGGGAACAGCTGACGTTACCGAACCCCAATAACACGGCAGCAATTGTTGACTGTGCAGACGGCACTTCCGAGTGCCAACTGGCGATGTTGGAGCTCAGGGATAATACTGAAAACAGAGGAGCCAGAGGTGTATTTGGAGGAGGTTTTAAATCAGTAGTACAGTGGATGTGGACAGAGCAGGAGAAATTGCCGTCCGCACAGCAGGGGAACAGCTGACGTTACTGAACCCCAATAACATGGCAGCAAGTGTTGACTGTGCAGACGGCACTTCCGAGCGCCAACTGGCGGTGTTGGAGCTCAGGGACAATACTGAAAACAGAGGAGCCAGAGGTGTAATTGGAGCAACTTTAAAATCTGTAGTAGTGAGAATGTGGACAGAGCAGGAGAAATTGCCGTCCGCACAGCAGGGGAACAGCTGACGTTACTGAACCCCAATAACATGGCAGCAAGTGTTAACTGTGCAGACGGCACTTCTGAGTGCCAACTGGCGGTGTTGGAGCTCAGGGATAATACTGAAAACAGAGGAGCCAGAGGTGTATTTGGAGGAGGTTTTAAATCAGTAGTACAGTGGATGTGGACAGAGCAGGAGAAAGTGCCGTCCGCACAGCAGGGGAACAGCTGACGTTACTGAACCCCAATAACACGGCAGCAAGTGTTGACTGTGCAGACGGCACTTCTGAGCACAAACTGGCGGTGTTGGAGCTCAGGGATAATACTGAAAACAGAGGAGCCAGAGGTGTAATTGGAGCAACTTTAAAATCAGTAGTAGTGAGAATGTGGACAGAGCAGGAGAAATTGCCGTCCGCACAGCCGGGGAACAGCTGACGTTACTGAACCCCAATGACACGGCAGCAAGTGTTGACTGTGCAGACGGCACTTCCGAGCGCCAACTGGCGGTGTTGGAGCTCAGGGATTACAGTTCAGGTGGTAGAAACATGAACAGAACAGGAGACCTAGATACTTTTGCCAACAATTATTTATTCTGGAAGAGGACTGGCAAATTCATGAGAGATCCAGACCTTGTTCATTTTGAGAAAAGTAAGCCGGTCAACGTTATCGGAGGATAGTCGCATGCGACGGTCTGTTAGTACACCACCTGCGGCACTAAAGACACGTTCCGATAATACACTAGCAGCAGGGCAAGCTAGCACCTCCAATGCATACTGACTTAGCTCTGGCCATGTATCTAGCTTACAGACCCAAAACTTGAAGGGAGAAGAGCCATCTGGGAGTACACTAAGAGGGCAAGACATGTAGTCTGTCACCATCTGACGGAAACGTTGCCTCCTGCTGACTGGAGCCGTCTGTGATGGTGTAGACATTTGTGGCGACGGGGACACAAAACTTTGCCACATTTCGGCCATACTGGTCTTGCCTTGTGCTGAGGCGCTGCTTTAGCTCCCTCTTTGTGCAGAGCTTCCTCCACTGCCTCGACGCACTGAGCTGCTTTGTAAAGCACTAGCAGCACTGCTCTCGGTTGGAATGGAGAACATGATGGAATGCACCAGTGCGTCTTGGTAGTCCCGCATTTTACGCTCCCTGTTCAACGGTGTTATGAGGCTTTGTAAGTTGTCCCGGTAGCGAGGATCTAGGAGGGTGGACACCCAATAATCCGCCGTGTTGAGAATGTGGGCGATGCGGCGGTCGTTTCTCAGGCACTGCAGCATGAAATCAACCATGTGCTGCAGACTGCCAAATGGCCAAGAAACGCTGTCCCCTGCTTGAGGCGTGATCTCTGCCTGCTCTGCATCACCCCACCCTCGCTCTAGATACTGACTACTAGAGCATTGTGTACCTCCCTCCTCTGGACAGATGTCTTCCTCATCTATTGACTCCTCCTCATCCTCCTCACAAAGTGTCCCCTGCCTAGGCCTTTGTGAGGAGCCACGTTGCGCAGACTGTAGAGAAGCAGATGGCATTTGTGACTCCTCATCCTCCACCTCTTCCAAAACCTCGCCCCTTAGTGCTTGCAGTGTTTTTTCAAGCTGGCAGATAAGGGGGATAGTCATGCTGACTAGCGCATCATCTGCACTCGCCATCCGCGTGGAATAATCGAAGGCACGCAAAACGTGGCAAATGTCCTTCATAGAGGCCCACTCAGTGGTGGTGAAGTGTGAACGGCGCGCACTGCGACTTCTTTGCGCCTGCTGCAGCTGGTACTCCATTACTGCTGCCTGCTGCTCACACAACCTCTCCAACATATGTAACGTTGAATTCCACCTGGTGGGTAGGTCACATATGATGCGATGTTCCGGAAGACGTAATCGGCGCTGCAGAGCTGCAATGCGTGATCTTGCATTGCTGGAACGCCGCAAGTGAGCACACTCTATGCGGACCTTGTGAAGCAGTGCATCAAGATCCGGATAGTCCCTCAAAAAACTCTGCACGACCAAGTTGAGCACATGTGCCAGACATGGGATGTGAGTGAGGTTGCCTAGGCCCAGAGCTGCCACCAGATTTCGGCCATTGTCACACACTACCATGCCTGGCTGGAGATTCGCTGGCACAAACCACACGTCGCTCTGCTGCTTGATGGCATTCCAGAGCTCCTGCGTTGTGTGGCTTTGATTCCCCAAAGAAATTAATTTTAATACGGCCTGTTGACGTTTGGCCACGGCTGTGCTCATATTGGTCACCATAACAGATAACCGTTCACGGGTCGATGTGGAGGTAGACCGTGACGGCTCCTGCAGCGCTGATTCAGAGGAACTGGTGTATGAGGAGGAGTCAATGTGTACAGACTGGATTCCTGCAATCCTTGGAGTTGGCAGAACACGTACAGCGCCACTCTCAAGATCTGTACCCGGCTCCACAACATTTACCCAATGGGCAGTGAGGGAAAGGTATCGTCCCTGTCCATGCTTACTGGTCCACGCATCGGTGGTCAGGTGGACCTTGCTACTGAAGGCGTTTTGTAGCGCATGTTTAATTTTTCCCTCCACATGATGTTGCAGGGCAGGGACGGCTTGCCTGCTGAAATAAAATCGGCTGGGCACGTTGTATTGTGGGACTGCCAATGCCATAAAGTTACGGAATGTGTCAGTCTCCACCAGCCTGAATGATAGCATTTCAAGGGCCAGTAGTTTAGAAATGCCAGCATTCAGAGCCTGTGCTCGGGGGTGGTTTGCCGAGTATGGGCGCCTTTTCTCCCATGCCTGTGCTAACGATGGCTGTAGACTGGCCTGGGAGTGTGAGGATGACTGGGAAAGTGGTGCTGTGGGTGGAATTACACTGTGTCTCTGTACAACAGTGCCAGAGATTCTTCCATGTCGATCCTGTGAGGAAGCAGAACCAGCTGTGTGTGAGCTGGAGGAAGAGGCTACAACATGAGCTGAAGAGGTGGTAGGTGGCGCTGTAGGTTGTCCTAGGTCTTCAGTGTGTTTTTGTAACTCCACCACGTGCTTGGTCCGCACATGTTTCCACATATTTGTGGTATTGAGGTTGCTGACACTTTTCCCTCTTTTCACCTTCTGATTACACAGCTTGCATTTGACAAAGCAAATGTCATCTGCAACTGTGTCAAAAAAGGACCAGGCACTGCAAGTCTTGGGAGCGCCCGCTTTGGATTTTGGAAGAGCCATGCTCCTAATGGGTGCCGAAGTGGAGGCTACAGGCAACCAAGTCTGCCCCCTCCCTCTCCCTTCTTTTTGGGCTGTTCGGGGAATCTCTTCCTCAGAGCTGCTCCCACCACCTTCCTGTCCCTCACGCCATGATGGGTCAAGGACCTCATCATCTACACCACCCTCTTCAAACAACTGCTTCTCCTGGGTAGTCTCGACAGCGCAGTACGCACCAGAAAGTGGCACCTGAGTCTCATCATCAGATGCGTACTGAGGTGTGCTGCTGACCATAGGCACTGGCCCACCCGCCTCTTCAGATTCAGAGAGACAAAACGGTTGCGCATCACTGCATACTACCTCTTCTTCAAATTCTCGAATTCTGCTTGGCTGGCCTCCTCTTTCCAAGCCAAGAGATTCAGAGAACAGAAGTAGAGATGGCTCCTGTCCAGGGCTCTCTGACTGCCTGGGCAATTTGGCAGGTGGTGAAGAGACAGATGGGTGCTCTTCAGTGCTCAGGACCTGATAGGATCTGGAACTAATTGAAGTCGATGCGTTAGCTGCCATCCATCCGACAACGGCTTCAATTTGGTCCTCCCGCAGCAGTGGGGTACGGCTAGCTCCTACAAAGCTGCGCATAAAGGACTGTTCCCTGGTAAAACTGGGGGATGCTGAGTCACTGGTGCCCGCAGCAGGCATAGAATCCCCACGTCCTCTCCCTGCAGGCACAGAATCCTCACGTCCTCTCCCTGCAGAAACTCCACGCCCACGCCCACGCCCACGACCACATGCCTTACTCCCTGCCTTCTTTATCTTGGTAGACTGATAAAGATAGGCAGAAAAGTACTAAGGGCTTAGTGTGCTTATTCCTGAACAGCTGCTAACAGGTATAAGAAACACTAATTTTATAAAGTGTGCACTAGACTTTAATATGAGCTAATGTGGCCTACACAACTGTAAAGTGGAGTGTTTGGTGAACTTTATTTAGGTTTTTTTTGTCACAAAAAGACACTGGATGTGCCTAAAGATGTAATAACGATAGTATCACAAACTTTTTGTAGCTATTACAATGTAGGAAGGAAGCCTACAATGCAATAGATGAGGCTGCAAAAAATAGGCTAATACTAATCTGGCTGGGGCTGCAGGGCCCAATGCTGCAGAAAGGCTCCTCTAACTACTCCTATATAGTGTGTTTGGAACCAATTTAGCTGAATACGGATGGAACCACCACACTAATAGGAGAAATCAGGAAAAATTATGAATTGGCAAAAAAGGACAATGTATGAGGCAGTGACACACACTGAGTGCACTACAACCAGACGTGGTTGAAGCACACACTACAGGGTGAGCTGCACTCACACACCAAACCTTGCAGACAGCGGTGAACAGTACAGATGCAGAGCACTGTGCACTAGCGCTGCAAGACCAAAAAAATTTCTCTACCTACTCCTATATAGTGTGTTTGGAACCAATTTAGCTGAATACGGATGGAACCACCACACTAATAGGAGATATCAGGAAAAATTATGAATTGGCAAAAAAGGACAATGTATGAGGCAGTGACACACACTGAGTGCACTATAACCAGACGTGGTTGAAGCACACACTATAGGGTGAGCTGCACTCACACACAGAGACCTTGCAGAAAGCGGTGAACAGCACAGAGAACTGTGCACTAGCACTGCAAGGCACAGCGATTTATAAAGTAGCTTGGGTAAAGCAGAATAGACCAAATAGGTAGCTAAAACTGTCCCTCAGAACAACAGCATCCTATCCCTAACTGAATTCACAGCAGAGTGAGCTCAAAATGGCGGCGGCGGCTTTTATAGTGCATCATGACATCATTTCAGCAGCCAATCACAGCCATGTCATTAGTTAAGATGCCTACATGCCTACCAGGATGTGCCCACACTTCTTAGGATCCTCATTGGCTGAATAAAATGAAAATGGCTCATTGCATTATGGGAACTTCCGATTCCGGTATACGATATTGCAAAAGTATCGGAATTAAGTATCGGAATTCCGATACCGCGAATATCGGCCGATACCCGATATTTCAGTATCGGAATGCTCAACACTACTCATCACTTATACCGCATGAGGAATGGCTTAAAAAATAAATAAAACCAATTCTTCACCTGCTACTGATTTGTTTATTATGTCTCCCAAAGATCGCAGTAAGACTCTGCTCACATTTATCCTGCGCTCTGCGCTGAGCACTTACACCAGAGTTTCCGTGTAAATCTCTGAAATACTTGATTCAGATGGAAACCCCTGATGGAAGATTCCCTGTAATGAGGCAGATATAGGCCACTGTGGATGCCGTCTGGCCTGTGATCCCACGGTGTCAGTTTTTTTAAGAGTGCATAAAAGTGCGGTTGGCCCAGTTTTGTGCACTTCTGAAAAAAAGGACACCGCTAAACAGAGGCCAGACGGAGTCCAGAGTAACTCTGCTGCCTCATTACAGTGAATGGATCCCACAGGGGTTTCATCTGAATTACATCACTTGGAAATTTAGATGGAAACCCAAATGTAAGTGCTCAGCCTCAAGCGCTGGATAAATGTTACGTAAAATGTTCCCAATAAAAGCTTCAACTCAGTCCTCAAAAAAAGCTAGTCCCCACTCAGGGCCGTCATCTGTTAAAATTATTCCAAGTTACTGGTAGCAGAAAGGCTCTGAAAAAGCGAAATGGCCCTTACCCCCCAGAAGAAATTCAGAAAATGTTGTGCTCCCAAATCCAAATGCCTATTCTACAATAATTTGATCTCCAATTGCAAATAGCGCTCCGTCCCTCCCAGATCTCGCCGTATGGCAAAGCGGTACGATAAAGCCACATATGGGGTATTGCCACTTTTAGAAGAAATTGTGTGACACATTTCGGCACCATTTTTTCCCATTGCCCTGTGTGAAAATGTAAAATCTGAGGGTAAAACATTTTTTTGTGGTAAAAATATAATTATGTTTTCTTCACTGCCCAATGGTATAAATTTAAAAGTTAAAAAATACTCACTACTTCCCTAGATGAATTCCTTGAGAGGTGTAGTTTACAAAATGGGGTCACTTGTAGGGGTTTCTGCTGTTTTGGCATGTCAGCGACTCTTCAAATGTGACATGGTGTCTGCAACCTATCCCAGCCAACATAGCGCTCATTTCTCTTCCGAACCCTGCCGTACACCAAAGCAGTGGTTTTCCCCCACATATGGGGTATCGGCATACTCAGGAGAAATTGCACAACAAATTTCATGGTGCAATTTCTCCTGTTATCCTTATGATAATGCAAAATTAGGGAATGAAAAACATTTTTTTGTGGGAAAAATGTGAAAATTTTATTTTTACAGCTCAATATTATAAACTTCTGTGAAGCACCTGGGGGTGCAAGGTGCTCACCACACATCTGGATAAGTTACCTAAGGGGTCTAGTTTCCAAAATGGTGTCACTTGTGGGGGGTTTCCACTGTTTAGGCACATCAGGGGCTCCCCAAATGCAACATGGCGTCCGCTAATTATTCAAGCAAATTTTACACTCAAAAAGTCAAATGGCGCTCCTTCCCTTCCAAACCCTGCCGTGCGCCCAAACAGTGGTTTGCCTCCACATATGGGGTATTGGCGTGTTCAGGAGAAATTGCACAACAAATTTCATGGTGAAATTTATCCTATTAACCTTATGATAATGCAAAATTGGGAAGAAAAACGTTTTTGTGGGAAAAATGTGAAAATTGTATTTTTACAGCTCAATATTATAAACTTCTGTGAAGCACCTTGGGGTTCAAGGTGCTCACCACACATCTACATAAGTTCCCTAAGGGGTCTAGTTTCCAAAATGGTGTCACTTGTGGGGGGTCTCCACTGTTTAGGCACATCAGGAGCACTCCAAACGCAACATGGCGTCTGCTAATTATTCAAACAAATTTTACATTCAAAAAGTCTAATGGCGCTCCTTCCCTTCCAAACCCTGCAGTGCGCCCAAACAGTGGTTTTCCCTCACATATGGAGTATCAGTGCGCTCATGAGAAATTTCATTACAAATTATTTATTCCATTTTTCCCTGTTACCCTTGTGAAAATAAAAAAATTGGGTCTAAAGTAACATTTTTGTGAAAAAAAGTTAAATGTTCATTGTTTTCTTCCACATTCCAAAAATTCCCGTGAAACACCTGAAGGGTTAATAAACTTATTGAATGTAGTTTTGAGCACATTGAGGGGTGTAGTTTTTATAATGGTGTCACTTTTGGGTATTTTCTGTAATAAAGGCCCCTCAAAGTCACTTCAAATAAGATGTGGTCCCTAAAAAAATGTTTTTGTAAATTTTGTTGGAAAAATGAGAAATTGCGTGTCAACTTTTAACCCTTTTATAAACAATAGAACCGAACTCTATGGTAGTAAAATATCCACATATTTAGTATAAAGGGTACGCTACTGTATAACACATAGCCTACAAAGAATATAGAGTATCTTCCCAAACAGAACAATTCTGGAACAATACTTGAATTGCATTAAAACATCAAAATTTATTAGATTATTTAAAAGACATATCAGTGCACATAAAAATAGTAGGCCATTCGGGGTGAAATTCACAGAAACAGAGCAGCAAATATAGGTAGGTCCTCATGGGATAATCTGACCATATGTAACGGGTCCGGGAGGCGGAACCTCTGAGCTACTATACAAGGGGGCGGCCCTTGTAAGGGAGCGGGTGGCAGTCTCTGGGTGAACGGACAGGGAGTTACGGCAAGTGATCAGGGCAGTCTCTGGGTAAGGGGTAGGTACGACCTGTGATGGCAGAGCCTCCGGGTAGGCTAGCAGGCAGATGGTAGATGTGTGCTCCCAGGTGAGCAAGCGAGAGTCTCTGGAATAGCAGGTGGTCACGGCACGTGACGGCGGAGCCTCCGGGCTGGCAAGCAGGTAGATAACGGAGAAGCGCTCCCAGGTGAGCGGGCAAGCTGGTCCATAGACAGACTGACCGGAGTAGTAAGGCAGACCGTCGGACCTCAGGCAAGCAGGCAGGTAGCTGATATGCGCTCCCAGGTGAGCGGGCAGGCTGGTCCTTTAGACAGACTGACAGGAGTAGTAAGGCAGACCGTCGGACCTCAGACTGGCAGACAGGTAACAAGTATTCAGGCAGGAATCAGGCAGGTAACTGGCAGGTAACTAGCAACGGGACCTGAGGGCTGAAGCACAGGTGAGACACAGGTGCAAACAACATTGCTCGGGCACCTCCATTTTGGAGGAGGTGCCTTTTATATGATGAAGTCCTCCGGCCATTGGCCGGGGACTCTTTAGGGCGGCGCGCGCGGCCCCTTTAAGAGGAGGGGAGCGCGCGCGCGCGCGCCCTAAGCACAGGGGCCGGGAAGGAGCGCGCGCCGAGAGCAGAGCAGGAGGAGGACGCCGGGACGGAGCGCGCGCTGACAGCAGAGCGGGGAGAGGACGCCGGGCAGGAGCGCGCGCTGACAGCAGAGCGGGGAGAGGACGCCGGGCACGGAGCAGAGCGGTGAGGGGAGCAGCGTCCCTGCCTAGCAGAGGGCAGGGACGCCAGCGCTACAGTACCCCCCCCTTTAGGCCCCCCCTTTTTTAGGCCAGACAGAAATTTAGCTAGGATGAGAGGGGCATGGATGTTCTCCCGGGGCTCCCACGTTCTCTCCTCAGGACCAAACCCCCTCCAATCTACCAGAAAAAAGGTCTTTCCTCTTACCCTTTTGCTGGCAAGAATGTTCTCTACCTCAAACTTGTCCTCAGCAGAAACCAGAGCAGGAGGCGTACCTGTAGACTTAGAAAAAGAGTTAAGTACCACAGGTTTGAGGAGAGATACATGGAAGGAGTTAGGGATCCGTAAGTTGGCCGGGAGTTTCAATTTATAGGTTACCGGGTTGATCTGACCGATGACCACCAGTGGGCCGATGAACCGAGACCCTAACTTATAGGAAGGGATCTTGAGTCGGACATATTTGGACGAGAGCCAGACTTTATCCCCAGGACGGAATTGAGGAGGGTCCATCGCTAAATGCTGCCAGGGGGCAGCAGGTACTGGCAGAGGAAGAAGGCGGCCGGCCGACAGGTGTCTCGGAACTTTGTTGCGGGCGCAGGACACACAGGCAGAAACAAAGTCCATAACATCCTTGTGCAGGTTAGGCCACCAGTAGTGTCGGGTAATAAGCTGGAGGGTCTTTTTCCGACCGGCGTGGTCAGCTAGTTTAGACGAATGACCCCAGTGTAGGATTCTCTCCCGATCAGGTACCGATACGAACGTCTTACCAGGAGGGAGACAATTTAGACTCACGGGAGCCACCTGCATTACTCTGGCGGGATCGATGGGGCAGTCACATGGTCTATGAGGTGGTGATGTCTCTGCCTCCTCCTTAACAAAGACATCAGCACTAGACCAATAAGGAATCGGAAGTCCAGGTAGATTAGCTGGGATAGGAGAGGGACGGACGGAATGGACGGGAACCAGGCAGGTTTTATGACAGGCCTGTCCCCAGTGAAGGACTTCTCCGGTTTGCCAGTCAAGCACGGGTGCATGTCTCTGGAGCCAAGGCAGACCTAGCAAGAGGGCGTGAGGGAGACCAGGCAGAACGTGAAAGGAGATACTCTCTGAATGCAGCATTCCCACCTGCAGAGTAATGGATTCGGTGATGAATTGGATGGGGCGAGGTAAGAGGCCCCCATCCACGGCAACAACAGACAAGGGTACAGCCAGAGGTTTGGTGGGGATGCGGAATTTCTCCACCAGGGACTGTGAAATAAGATTTCCGGCTGCTCCAGAGTCAAGTTGGGCTAGTTCGGAATAACGATTCTCCCCGCAGATGATTGAGACTGACAACAGCAGGGATGGAGAGGATTTATTTTTGTCTAGATCGACCCCTCTGAGTGAACCTAGATACAGGCGTTCTCCCGACCTCTCCGGGCAGGCACGGATCAGATGCTCCTTACTGCCACAGTAGAAGCAGCTCCCCTCGGCACGGCGGAAATCCTGACGGGATTTGACCATCTTGGTCTGGTCGACCTGCATAGGCTCAGGAGAGTGTACCTGTGGAGAAACGGAAGGAATGACGGGTTCCTGGAAAGTAGGAGCTAGACGTGGAATCCTTCTCTCACGGGTGACCTCTTTGGCACGCTCCTGGAACCGTAGGTCAATCCGGGTGGCAAGGGTTATTAGATCATCGAGAGTGGTAGGAATGTCCCGACCAGCAAGTTCATCTTTAATACGGCCGGACAGACCCTCCCAGAAGACGGATACCAGGGCTTCGTTATCCCAGGCCAGCTCCGAGGCAAGGGTACGGAACCGTATGGCATATTGGCCCACGGTGAGGCTTCCCTGACGGAGGCGAAGCAGAGAAGATGCGGATGAGGTCCTCCGTCCGGGTTCGTCGAAGGCTTTCCGGAAAGCCATGAGAAAGGCAGGCAAGTCGGACACCAGGGGATCTCCTCTCTCCCATAGAGGATTTAGCCAGGCCAGGGCCTCCCCGGTGAGATGGGACATGATAAAGGCAATTTTGGCTCGGTCGGAGTTAAACTGGTGGGATAATAGTTCAAAATGCAGGGTGCACTGATTTATGAAGCCCCGAGCCAGGACGGAGTCGCCTCCGAAGCGAGGAGGTGCAGAGAGCCGGGGTCCGGAAAAGGATACCATGGTACTGGCGGAGGTTGTTGGTGGATCAGACAGAGTGTTCAGGCGAGTATTAACATTCCGCAGGTGACCCAGGATGGTCTCCTGTTGGGACCTCTGACGGGACAGTTCAAGACAGAGGTCCGAGAGCGAGGGAGCTTGGGTGCCACCGGGTTCCATGGCCCGAGCAAACTGTAACGGGTCCGGGAGGCGGAACCTCTGAGCTACTATACAAGGGGGCGGCCCTTGTAAGGGAGCGGGTGGCAGTCTCTGGGTGAACGGACAGGGAGTTACGGCAAGTGATCAGGGCAGTCTCTGGGTAAGGGGTAGGTACGACCTGTGATGGCAGAGCCTCCGGGTAGGCTAGCAGGCAGATGGTAGATGTGTGCTCCCAGGTGAGCAAGCGAGAGTCTCTGGAATAGCAGGTGGTCACGGCACGTGACGGCGGAGCCTCCGGGCTGGCAAGCAGGTAGATAACGGAGAAGCGCTCCCAGGTGAGCGGGCAAGCTGGTCCATAGACAGACTGACCGGAGTAGTAAGGCAGACCGTCGGACCTCAGGCAAGCAGGCAGGTAGCTGATATGCGCTCCCAGGTGAGCGGGCAGGCTGGTCCTTTAGACAGACTGACAGGAGTAGTAAGGCAGACCGTCGGACCTCAGACTGGCAGACAGGTAACAAGTATTCAGGCAGGAATCAGGCAGGTAACTGGCAGGTAACTAGCAACGGGACCTGAGGGCTGAAGCACAGGTGAGACACAGGTGCAAACAACATTGCTCGGGCACCTCCATTTTGGAGGAGGTGCCTTTTATATGATGAAGTCCTCCGGCCATTGGCCGGGGACTCTTTAGGGCGGCGCGCGCGGCCCCTTTAAGAGGAGGGGAGCGCGCGCGCCCTAAGCACAGGGGCCGGGAAGGAGCGCGCGCCGAGAGCAGAGCAGGAGGAGGACGCCGGGACGGAGCGCGCGCTGACAGCAGAGCGGGGAGAGGACGCCGGGCAGGAGCGCGCGCTGACAGCAGAGCGGGGAGAGGACGCCGGGCACGGAGCAGAGCGGTGAGGGGAGCAGCGTCCCTGCCTAGCAGAGGGCAGGGACGCCAGCGCTACACCATATATAAACAGGCTTGCAATATAGTGTATATAAATGTACTACTTCAGACCATAAATCCGTTACATGCATGCAATAAAGGCTGAATATATATAGGCTATAGAGCCACCAAAGCAAAAGCCTTCAAAAATCAAATGTCGGAGACGGCCTCACTAAGTAACAGATATCACGTGATCATATATAAGATCACAGGAAAAAAGTGAGGCTCACCCATGAAAACTGTAGTGACCAGTTGCGGCGCTGAAGCCCCGACGCGCGTTTCGCGTTGCTACTTCGGGGGGCTGTGGTTGTGGAGATCATTTAACCACCATTATATACATTACCGTAGGTAAGTATCAGGTGTCGCTGCTGATGAATGCGGTGCATGCACAGTGATCGATGTCTCCCCTGCCGCGTCATGTCCGGCCAATTCCCGACGGTCGCGTAGGAACAATGCGTTCCAGTGACGTCATTAACCCGCGCGACCGTCGATACGGAAGCCCCACAGGACACGGCCTGGTAAGGATCACACCGCGCACACGCGGCACATCGGCGATCATGTCAAACAAAGGACACAACATGGGCAATGACTGTTGTAGTCGCACAATAGGACATGACTAGGGGACGAAGTGTACAATGAAGGAACTGTACTTAGACCCTCATAACAGAGGCACCATCAACTACATGACACATATAATAAATTCCCAAAGTATGGTATCATAGGTAAGTATATAGTCCTGGAAATATGCTGTGTCTTGTGATGTTGCCTCAAAATCGGTCCCATACACGTCCACAAGGTGCTTGTCCATTATGTGTCCAAAAATCCTGGATATTGTCCAATAATGTGTAACAATGATGGTACCAATATGAGGATACTAAAAACAAAATATAACAAAGATAAAGGTGTTAAAATCCACATTAAAAACAATGGAAAAAAGAGAGATCTAAAGAAATGAGGCAAAGCTGTTTTGTTCATTGAGGCCCCAAGGGGTCATCGTGTCCAAGTCAGTTATCCAGCGGCACTCCCGCTGCACCAAAATATGTTTATAGTTGCCGCCCCTAGTTCCCAAATGTACCAGGTCGATGCCACGACACCTGAGAGAAGAGGGGTCACAACCATGGCGCAGCCTGAGGTGTCGCGGGACTGTTTTGAGTGTTGTGATGTCAGCGACGTCCCTGGCTGCCAGGACATCCCTGACATGTTCCCTAACATGGACCCGAAACTCCCTGGAGGTCAGCCCCACATAACTCAAATTGCAGGAGCACGTAGCCATGTACACAATGTATGTGGAACTACAAGAGATGTGGTGGGTAATTTTAAATTCTGTCCCATCTACAGAGGTAAATGACTTCGTGCGAACTATATACCTGCAGGCCAAGCATGACCACAAGGACAGCATTCTCACTGCTGTTTCCCAACGCCGAAGAGGGTGGGAGTGGGGGCAACATAGTGGCTTCGAACTAAGGAATCTCTCAGACTCTTACCCCTCCTAGCCGTCATCATCGGTCTCTCCTGTAAAATTTTATTTAAGGTCGGTTCCGTTTTCAGGATGGACCAATGTTTGTTGAGGATCTCTCATATTGCAGGCCAGTGGCTGTTAAATGTTGACATAAATCTAATGGGGGGGTCCTTCTCAAATTGTTTATTGGGATTGATTAAGAGGAGGTCCCGTGGAGTTTTCCTAGCGCGTATATAGCCTTTTTTGATGCTGCGTGCACTGTATCCCCGTTCACGAAATCTCTGTCCAAGGTCATGAGCCTGAGCCTCAAAGACCGTATTGGTAGAACAAATGCCTTTAGTTCTTAAATACTGTCCAATGGAAATGGCACGGATGGTAGAAGGTGTATGAGCCGAAGTTGCATGTAGCAACGAGTTAACCGATGTCTCCTTTCGGAATAAATCAGTCTGTAGAAAGCCATCCTGTTGGACAGTAATCCTAATGCCCAAGAAATCAATAGAGGTCGAATCACATTTATATGTGAGTCGGATATTTCGATCATTGGAGTTTAAAAAGGAAATAAAATTCCAAAGCTCAGTCTCAATGCCCTGCCAGATGATCAGGACATCATCTATGTATCCATACTAGCACTGCGCATGGGAAGTGGCGCCCGCCCCATCCCCGAAAATCTCCCTCTCCCAAAACCCGAGAAAGAGATTAGCATAGGATGGCGCGCACGCCGTGTCCATCGCAGTGCCACGCTTCTGCAAAAAGAATCTGTCCTTAAAAGTAAAAAAATTATGGGTAAGTATGAACTGCAATAGTTCCAAGATAAGAGCACAGAGTAGAATGTCTAAGTCACTAGCATCAAGGAAAAACTCCACGGCCCTCAACCCTTCCTCATGTCCTATGCTAGTATAGAGCGATTCTACATCCACCGATGCCAGAACCATGTCTGCATCCAGATAGAGGCAGTCAATTTTCCTAAGGACGTCCCCAGTGTCTCTGACATAGGAGGGCAGCATTTCGTCCAACGGATGAAGATAGTGTTCAATGAATTTACAAATTGGGTCACACAGCCCTCCGATGCCAGAGACAATGGGACATCCCGGGGGCCCCATAAGATTCTTGTGAATCTTAGGGAGCAAGTAAAAGGTAGGGATCACTGGATGCTTGACACAGAGGCCGTCATAGATTTTTTTAGGGAAAATTCCCTGTTCATATGCCCGCTACAAAATATCAGAAAGTTCAGCTGAAAAGGCTGCCAGAGGGTTATTGGCAAGCGGGGTATAAGAGGAACGGTCTCTGAGTTGTCTAAAAGCTTCCTTCTCATATTTAATGACTGGGCAGACCACAACATTCTCTCCCTTGTCCGCAGGTTTAAAGACCACATCTTTGAGTGATTGTAGCTCTCTGAGTGCCCTTCTCTGTCCCACGGTGAGGTTATCATGTTTAAATCCCCCGGACAAGTTCCTCAGATCATTGCTGACAAGTCTATTAAAAATCTCAACTTGGGGACAGAGGGAAAAGGGAGGGAAGGTGGTGGATCTGGCCAGTATAGAGTTGGGGAAGGTACCTGTAGAAGCTGGAATATTTTCTCCCTCCAATTCCTCTAAGGTAGACAAGGCCTCTATCTCCAGTGTCGTATCCAAATTATCGTCACGCATGGGTCTGGCATGTAGTTTCCGCAGGATCACTTTCCTGAGGAATAATTGTAGATCCTTCAGAACTACGAAAAAATTATAATTATTAGTTGGGACAAAAGTTAATCCTAGGGATAATACCTCTCTTTGATGAGCAGACAGCACATGTGTAGAGAGATTAATTACCTCCAGATTAGCGGCCTTTGTTTTTTTCTCCAGCGACTGTGGGGGGGGTTAATTTACGTTTAGAATTAGATTTCCCCTTCCATTGCCCGGAGTATTTCTCTCCCATAGATTTTGTACTACTAGTGCTGGGTTGATTATTTCTAGATGTCTCTTCGTCCATTGACGACAGTGATGAGACGGAATTCCACCGATTGCCCAGTACTGGCCTATTAGGGCCCTTTTTGCCTCTCCATCTGTAGACTCGCCTTTGATTAAAATCTGAGAGATCCCTCTGGTATTATTTAGTTTTGGAAGCCACTATATCTCTTTTCCATCTAAGAAATTCACTGTCCAGATCCTGATTAAATTTATTCAATGCCTCTGGTGTTAATTTGGTGGACAGAGTGTCGAGGAGTCGCGCAATCTCTGTTTCAATTAAATGTAGAGATGACTCGTTAGATCTAATCAGGAGTTCCATGAAACCCCTAGAGCATGTAGATGAAAGGTCCTCCCACTGTTTTTTCATGAGATCGTCATCAAAATCGAACGCTGGGAACACCTGAACACGAAGACCCCTAGGGACCAACCCCTTTGTCACATAGCGTTCAAGAAATGCCTTATTCCACCAAAGAAGGATTTTTTTATTATAAAGTAATTTCAAATTGGAAATGAGATCATCATTTTCCCTTGTGTTTAAAACCACGGTGGATTCCTCCCCAAAGACCTTATTCAATTGCGTGAGCCAAGTCTGCTCGCGTTTCTTATGATCCATAAGTTCGGATCCAAAAGCTGTGAAAAGACACAGTATTAAGCCGATATATAAACAATAGAACCAAACTTTAGTATGCTGTAATCCACGTCTGTTTCAAGGGGTATTGCAGTTCCTCATAATTTTTGGAAAACCTTCCATTTACTGCTTAGGCCAACAGTGTACAGGAGACCCAGTTGCTATAAATGGAAAAAACGGTTTAGTTAAGGCCCTCTGACCACCATGTCACTTCCAAGGGCATTGGAGTGGCTCAAAATTTTTGGTAGGCATTGCACTTGCCTCCACATACCTAAAAGGCCCAATTTCAAGTGCAGGCAAGCAGTGTGGTATTGCAGCCTGGGGGTGGGTGGGTGGCAGGCTGCATACTTGCGCTTCTGACTCGCCCCCTGGGCCGTGGGGCACTCGGGTCCGGGCAATAGGGAACGATGGGAGTAGTAGTGGCAACCTGGTTCCGTGGCTCAGGGTGGTCAGGCCAGTGGTAGTCCGTTATGTGCTATTGATTATGTCCGACTACGCCACCCGTGGATTGCGGTTGCTAGGAGCCGCCGCTGCAGGGCAGACCGCTGGGGCTGATGATGTATGCAGCTGGGATGATGTGACTCCCCACGGGAAGAGTGAGGCCCCAGGGCAGTGTAGTGGATGGTGGGAGTGATGGTGGTGAGAGTACCAGTACCGGTAGTGCCGGAGGAGCGAAAAAGCACACAGACAACGTACTGCAGTCCAGGGTCTTTACTCACGGTTAATATCCAAGTCACTTCTGCAGGGAATGACTGCCCGAGCCGTGCTGCGTCCACCAGGTGAGGGGCTTGGTCAACTCCCAGGCAGTTCAGGAGCATGGCACAGGACCCCCTTTAATCCTTTCTCTGGCCTGCCTCACCAGTGACCCACTTTTGTCCAGCTGCCGCGGACTTGTGCGGTTAAACGTGGGCCCCGTCCTCCGCTGTCCTATATGGTGCCTTCCTAGCAGGTTTGATGAGGTGCCGCACCAATAAATGATCACGACGACTGGTCTTTAGCTGAGGGTAGTTTCTCCTCCACCAACTTAGGATTCGATACCCTTAATCTGCCTGACCCTTCACCCTGGATTCTCGTGGGTTCTTAGGGTCCCTTCCACCTTCTTGTTCCTGAGCCCTTCTGTTTCTCTCTCTCTTCTCCTTCTTTCCTGTTCTGTCTTCTCCTCCTTCCCTTGGCCTCTTCTCCAGGCCCACTTCTCCTTCTCCTTCTCCTCTCAGGCTCCGGCCTCTTCTCTAGGCCTGCCTCTGGAGCAGCACTCAGCCTGAGCTGCTGCTCCCTGTCAGCTCTCCTCTCCTCACAGACTGAACCCAGATCTAAGATGGCTCCTCCCTTTTATACTTCCCTCTAGCCATGAGCCCAGGTGACCAGCAACCAATGGGCTCCTTCCTACGCTCAGGAATTAACCCCTATCTGCCCCTACAGCACTGGGTATTCCACCCCCCTCCCCACTCCAGGCAGGGACATAGTCGGTCGTGCCTGCACTTCTGTCTAGTGGGAGCGCCGTTGAGCTGTCCCTCGGAATTGGGGTGTGTGTGCTGTATGCAGCTAACTGAGCCCTGGTCCATACTCCATCCTTACCTGGGAGTGGAATATCACACCTCTGGACTGAGGTGCAATACCACTGTAGCGGCCGAACCCTCGGGGGGCTACATTCCCCCCTTGTAAAGCACAGCACGTCCTCGGGCTGGAAAAGAGCAAAAACAGTTGAATACAGGAGATGCAAACTTTTTAAAACTTTTCACATCAGAAAACAGGCAACATGGTTCAATTCCCTTTATGGGAAACGCTTTTCTTTTCTTGTCACACTATTTTAAAACACATACTAATACTTCTGGAACTCTTTTGTCACTTATCATATAAAACGGTCTCAAAATTATGTAAAACATTTTCTATCAGCATATTAAACTCTTCATTTAAAATATTTTTTAAATAAGACACATTCTTGTATCCTTGGATCATGGCCGCGGTGCAACTTGCGACCAGGTGTTCTTTCTTCTTCTAAGTGCAACAGTCCAGCAAATTTGCCTTGAGGTAGACGTTGCAGTCTTTTTTATAAAACCAGTAGGGGGCGCTTTAAGAAGCGCAACTATATACAAAGGGGTGGCCGCTCTCAGTCCTCGGACAGTTTTGGGAAGGGAAATGGCTGCTCACAGTCCTCAGCCTGGTAGGGGATGTAGGGGATAACTTTCACACAGTCCTATATCAGTCCCAACGGGGACCACACTCAATTTGAAACAGTCCCACACAGTTCTCTATACCCTGACGGGTAACTATGTACAATTCCACTTTACCGTTCACTGGTAACGGTGTCCTCCTGATGCTCCTTCTTCCTCATGATCTTCAGGCCCATCCGGGCCCTCCTGGTACTCAGAGTCTGAGTAGTGCTGCTCCTCCTCCTCTACTACTCTGTGGACGTGGAGGGCGTACCATCCCTTCATGCCTTGGTGTCGGGTGTAAGACACCACATCCCCTGGAAACAGATCTCGCCCTCGATGACCCTCCGGCAGGAGGCTCTCCACATCTCTCCTCATCACGAACACATCGCTGATGGTCTCAGGGTCTCGGATGAAACCGCAGCCATGTTCCATGTGAAATTTCACGACAGTCCCGATGACTCGGGGACCGCGGGCAGCTCGGGGATCTCGTCGGGCCTTCATCTTCTGCTCCGCACTTTGGGCCTGCAGCTTCTCCTGTTTCATGCGCCGCTCCCGCTGCTCCCTCTCGAACACCTCCAGCTGTTGGCAGCAGTACTCCCGTCGACGGGCGGCGTACGGGGGCGCTAGGCCTTGCGACCGGGCCTGCGATTGTGGTCTGCTGATCACGCCCGGGGTCAGAGGGCACGGCGTGGGGCGGGGCTCGCTGGTGGTGTCGATGGCCTGGGAACCGGTTGGTAGCGGTGGAGGCAAGGTGTCGATGGCGGGTTCAGGTACGTTGGGCTCCGCAACAGGGTGCAGGGGCAGGTCGGCGGCCCCAAGGTTCGGGGTAGGGGCGTCTCCGTTACCTGCCTCTGCTGTCGCGGCCTCCTCCGCGGCGTCGTCCTCGGCCTCCGCTCTGCTTTCACTGCCCTCGGTGGCTGGTGTGCCGCTGGATGTCGACAGCGCCTCCTGCTGCAGGATCACGGCCTGCCGGGCCATTTCTTCTTTCCACCCGGCAATCATGTCCCGCTGCGCCCGGACCATCCTCCGGTCCAGCTCCTCCAGCGCAGCCCGCAGATACTCGGGGTCTTCCTTGGGGAGGTGTGCTAGCAGCTCCGTGAAGCTGCATGGGGATTCGGCCTGCAGCAGGCCACGCGCCAGGGCGCTGGAGCTGGTTCCTGTCTCTATCTTTGGGTGTGGCCTGGCCAGACTGATCCAGACCGCACCCTGCCCCACAGTTTTCTTCTCTTCCCACCCCCATTGGGGGTGGTCCCGGGGCAACTTGGTGACAATCACTTTCAGGGGCAGCGCCCCCACCTTGATGGACATCTCCACAGCCGTGCTCAGGGCTGTTGGGGGCGGGCTCTTTCTTTGGCGCCATTCTGGGACCTGGCCCACGATGGGAGGTGGCTTCCTGTTGTCTTTTGGCGTGCACATTATGGCGCTTGTTCTTCTGGGGCGGGCGCCATCTTTCGTACAATAAATCAGTTTTTTTTCAGGCGCGCAATACCCGCTTGTGGCGGGTGGGTAACGATCCTGCCGACTACGCCAAAGCTGACTCGCCCCTGGGCCGTGGGGCACTCTGATCCGGGCAATAGGGAACGATGGGAGTAGTAGTGGCAACCCGGTTCCGTGGCTCAGGGTGGTCAGGCCAGTGGTAGTCCGTTATGTGCTATTGATTATGTCCGACTACGCCACCCGTGGATTGCGGTTGTTAGGAACCGCCGCTGCAGGGCAGACCGCTGGGGCTGATGATGTATGCAGCTGGGATGATGTGACTCCCCACGGGAAGAGTGAGGCCCCAGGGCAGTGTAGTGGATGGTGGGAGTGATGGTGGTGAGAGTACCAGTACCGGTAGTGCCGGAGGAGCGAAAAAGCACACAGACAACGTACTGCAGTCCAGGGTCTTTACTCACGGTTAATATCCAAGTCACTTCTGCAGGGAATGACTGCCCGAGCCGTGCTGCGTCCACCAGGTGAGGGGCTCGGTCAACTCCCAGGCAGTTCAGGAGCATGGCACAGGACCCCCTTTAATCCTTTCTCTGGCCTGCCTCACCAGTGACCCACTTTTGTTCAGCTGCCGCGGACTTGTGCGGTTAAACGTGGGCCCTGTCCTCCGCTGTCCTATATGGTGCCTTCCTAGCAGGTTTGATGAGGTGTCGCACCAATAAATGATCACGACGACCGGTCTTTGGCTGAGGGTAGTTTCTCCTCCACCAACTTGGGATCCGGTAACCTTAATCTGCCTGACCCTTCACCCTGGATTCTCGTGGGTTCTTAGGGTCCCTTCCACCTTCTTGTTCCTGAGCCCTTCTGTTTCTCTCTCTCTTCTCCTTCTTTCCTGTTCTGTCTTCTCCTCCTTCCCTTGGCCTCTTCTCCAGGCCCACTTCTCCTTCTCCTCTCAGGCTCCGGCCTCTTCTCTAGGCCTGCCTCTGGAGCAGCACTCAGCCTGAGCTGCTGCTCCCTGTCAGCTCTCCTCTCCTCACAGACTGAACCCAGATCTAAGATGGCTCCTCCCTTTTATACTTCCCTCCAGCCATGAGCCCAGGTGACCAGTAACCAATGGGCTCCTTCCTACGGGGTGTGTGTGCTGTATGCAGCTAACTGAGCCCTGGTCCATACTCCATCCTTACCTGGGAGTGGAATATCACACCTCTGGACTGAGGTGCAATACCCCTGTAGCGGCCGAACCCTCGGGGCGCTACATTTGCATTGCAAGGAATGGGGGAGGTACAATTGAACACTGCCCTGGGACAAGGACTGGCACGGGGATAGTTGCAAGTCTGCATCTTCTGATGCGGCAAGGATCACTTCTGATGGGCACAATTTTAGGCAGTGACCTGGGTGTCAGAGATGCTTCCAGGGGTCTTCCCTATGCTGTTCCCATGTCTTTTCAGCACTGTATGCATGTGTCACACAGCACATGGGCAGATAAGGTTGTAAAATGTTAAAATGACATTTCCCTGTGAATGCAAAAACGCATAAAATATTCTACTTGTGAACATAGCCCAAGGTGTGGAGGAGTATTTTTGTTTTTGGTTATTTATTTTACCTTATACACAAGTCTTTATCCTGGAAAGGAAGTTCCTTAACATATTTCACAGGAAAACCGTTCCAGCTTTGTTTTTGAACATTTTTTTGTGAGCCCGTAAAAGTGGTTTAATACCTCTGACCACGTTGTTGACAGCAGTGACCTGGGGGTCAGAAATGCTTCCTGGGGCGATCCCCATGCTGTCCTCATGTCATTTGAACACTATCACTATCATTTTGGGCACTTTTTAGGCTTTCTACAGACTGCCGGGGGTGCCGCCGCAAAAATGCTCGGGTCTCCCATAGACAAACATTGGGCTCGTTGCTCGGGTTGAGCACCCGAGTATCACGGTGAGCTCGGTCCGAGCTTCGAGCAACCGAGCATTTTAGTGCTCGCTCAACACTAGGTATTACCCTCTTCCCAGGCTATAAACATCAGTCCGAACTGTCTGCCTTTCCTCTGCTGGTTAATAAAATTTATGGGAATCCCACGACATTTTTTTATGAAATGTAATCATTTATTAATAAATTACATGTACAATAAGCTACAAACGCAAAGCACTGATTATATATCTCACTCACATATTTCTATCTAGCTATCCATATATCTGTCCATCTGTATATCTATCTATCCATATATGAATCTTTTCATCTATCTGTGTATGAATCTATCCATCCATCAATCTATCCATATATCTATCACTATATATATATACACACTGCTCAAAAAAATAAAGGGAACACTCAAATAACACATCCTAGATCTGAATGAATGAAACATTCTCATTGAATACTTTGTTCTGTACAAAGTTGAATGTGCTGACAACAAAATCACACAAAAATCATCAATGGAAATCAAATGTACTAACCAATGGAGGCCTGGATTTGGAGTCACCCCCAAAATTAAAGTGGAAAAACACACTATAGGCTGATCCAACTTTGATGTAATATCCTTAAAACAAGTCAAAATGAGGCTCAGTATTGTGTGTGGCCTCCACGTGCCTGTATGACCTCCCTAAAATGCCTGGGCATGTTCCTGATGAGGTTGCGGATGATCTCCTGTGGGATCTCCTTCTAGACCTGGACTAAAGCATCCGCCAACTCCTGGACAGTCTGTGGTACAACCACTGTGTTGGTGGATGGAGCGAGACATGATGTCCCAGATGTGCTCAATCGGATTCAGGTCTGGGGAACGGGCGGGCCAGTCCATAGCTTCAATGCCTTCATTTTGCAGGAACTGCTGACACACTTCAGCCACATGAGGTCTGGCATTATCCTGCATTAGGAGGAATTCAGGGTCAATCGCACTAGCATATCGTCTCACAAGGGGTCTGAGGATCTCATCAGGCTACCTCTGGCGAGCACATGGAGGGCTGTGGGGCCCTCCAAAGAAATGCCACTCCACACCATTACTGACTCACTGCCAAACCGGTCATGCTGAAGGATGTTGCAGGAAGCAGATCGCTCTCCACGGCGTCTGTCACATGTGCTCAGTGTGAACCTGCTTTCATCTGTGAAGAGTCCAATCCTGGTGTCCTGTGGCAAATGCCAAGTGTCGTGCACGGTGTTGGGCTGTGAGCACAACCCCCATCTGTGGATGTCGGGCCCTCATACTACCCTCATGGAGTCGGTTTCTAACCGTTTATGCAGACACATGCACATTTGTGGCCTGCTGGAGGTCATTTTGCAGGGCTCTGGCAGTGCTCCTCCTGTTCCTCCTTGCACAAAGGCGGAGGTAGCGGTCCTGCTGCTGGGTTGTTGCCCTCCTACGGCCCCCTGCACGTCTCCTGGTGTACTGGCCTGTCTCCTGGTAGCGCCTCCAGCCTCTGGACACAACGCTGACAGACACAGCAAACCTTCTTGCCACAGCTCGCATTGATGTGCCATCCTGGATGAGCTGCACTACTTGAGCAACTTCTGTGGGTTGTAGAGTCCGTCTCATGCTACCACGAGTATGAAAGCACAACCAGCATTCAAAAGTGACCAAAGCATCAGCCAGAAAGCATTGGTACTGAGATGTGGTCTGTGGTCCCCACCTGCAGAACCACTCCTTTATTGAGTGTGTCTTGATAATTGCCAATAATTTCCATCAAATTCCATTTGCACAGCAGCATGTGAAATTGATTGTCAATCAGTGTTGTTTCCTAAGTGGACAGTTTGATTTCACAGAAGTTTGATTTACTTGGAGTTATATTCTGTTGTTTAAGTGTTCACTTTATTTTTTTGAGCAGCGTATACACTGTGTTCCAAATTATTATGCAAATAATATTTTCTCAGATTTTCCCAAATTACCTATATGAATTGCAGTCATTGTAATTTTCCAGTCAAATAACTATTAGAGTACAATTGAAAGGTTTTTGTACAAACTGCCTATGATAACAGTATATTTTTAAAAAAATAAAAAACTCAAACTGCACTCAAAATGCATGTTCCAAATTATTATGCTCAGCAGAGTTTTCAACCTTTTCATTTTAACAAAGAACAAAAAAATGGTCATTTTTGAAATTATAAGCATTAGCAGGTTATTACAAACTGTCTCATGCTGCACATAACACATCTGCATCTCTGGCTGCTATGGGCATTAAAGGGGACAAACTTATGGTGTGGCACCCAAGCTCCCCTGACCTCAACCCCAATGAGAACCTCTGGAGCATCATCAAAAGGAGTGTCTATGATGGCGGGAGGCAGTTCACATCTAAGCAACAGCTCTGGGAGGGTATTCTGTGCTCATGCAAAACAATTAAAGCAGAAACCATCCAAAACCTGACAAATTCAATGGACGAGAGAGTTCAGAAACTCCTTTCGAACAAGGCGTCCTATGTGCAAATGTAACATGACCTAGAATAAAGTTTTGAGTTGAAAACTGTTTGATTTCAGTTTGTAATAACCTGCTAATGCTTATAATTTCAAAAATGACCATTTTTTCGTTCTTTATTAAAATGAAAAGGTTGAAAACTCTGCTGTGCATAATAATTTGGAACATGCATTTTGAGTGCAGTTTGAGTTTTTTATTTTTTAAAAATATACTGTTATCATAGGCAGTTTGTACAAAAACCTTTCAATTGTACTCTAATAGTTATTTGACTGGAAAATTACAATGACTGCAATTCATATAGGTAATTTGGGAAAATCTGAGAAAATATTATTTGCATAATAATTTGGAACACAGTGTATATAGATTACATAGGTATACAGATAAATATATATATAGATATATATGGATAGATAAGTAGATATATGGATAGATAGATAGATAGATAGATAGATAGATAGATAGATAGATAGATAGATAGATAGATAGATAGATGGTGTAGGGTTTCTACTCACTTGGGTGCGTCGGGAGGCAAACAGGAAGCATTTTTCATTTAAGTGTCCATGTCGGTTTATTACTTCATAAACCTATCAGTGCAGGCAAAACAAAGTAAACAGTTCTTTAGACAAAGTCTCTAGGTAGCCTGTCCTTTGGGCACAGAGGCTGGATAGCGCCCAGTACCCTGGCTCAGTCTGGACACAACAACACACAGGAGACCTTCTCCCGCCAAATACAGACCATGTGCCAAACAACGGCCTCCATTTTAACTTGTTAACCACACCCAGAGGTGAGGTATGTGGGTAGCAAGATCTGTCCATCTCTCCGGCTACCTATAAAAGCTGGCCCAGAGCACTAAACAATCCTCTTAGTGCTTACATGCATTAGAGCAACATTCCAGGATTACATCACAGAGGACAACCATCTCTGTGATACATACCTCCTATCAACTATGTGTCCGTGAGCTATCTTACAATGGATAGATAGATATATGGATAGATAGATACGTAATAGATGGATAGATAGATAGACAGACAGATAGATAGACCCAGAGAAAAGGTGATCAGTCCTAAAACCCTGGATCAAATCTAATTATGATACTATGTACTATGTGATAGATGGATAGACAAATATATGGATAGATAAATAGATAGATATGTAATAGATAGATATGAGATAGATAGATAGATAGATGGATAGACAGATGATATATATATGGATAGATAGAGAGATGAATAGATAGATATGGATAGATAGATAGGCAGGGCTGGCGTCACCACCCGGCGCACCCGGGCAAGTGCCAGGGCCCTGGACAGCGGGGGGGCCCACTCATCTTGGTTGGCTTCTATGTGAGCGCTGGTGCTGCGGTGCTGCCCGCGGCGTCCTGGGTTACCATCGGCCGGCAGATCTTCTTCTGGACAGCGGAGGGCCCGCACTCACCTTGGTTGCTATGTGAGTGCTGCCTGCCACGTCCTAGGTTACCGCCAGCCGGCAAAGCAGCAGATGCATTCTTAGCCTCGCAGTGCCGCAGAGCGCATGCGCCGGCAGCGCAGACATCCTGTCAGATGATGGCATCATCTATTCTCAACTGTCTACAGCGCATGCTCTGCCTTCAGCCTGGGTCCCTCCTCCGAGCTCAAGCTCCTCAGTATTCAAGTGCCAGCCGCAACCAGCAAACACCGACTGCCGGTAACTTTAGACTGCATTTCTTATGTAATTTATTTCTATATATAGATACAGTGACAGTCACATGCATCATCATGTATCTATATATAGAAAGACATAGATATATATAGTCAGCATAGCACTGTCTGCAGTCTGTCTGCAGCATCTTACAGGAAATCCTGGCCTGACCTGTCTGACTGCGTGGAATGGCAGAGAAGGAAGTGGCAGGCAGGCAGGGGCAGGGATGATGGTGACAGTCTACTCCACTAAAGGAGGGCTATACTGTAATGGTATATGACCCTTTCTCCTGTCACTGTCGGACCACCTGGTGCCCATCTCTCCACTATGTGGGGTCACTGTAGGAGTTACCGCCATGGCTCCTGTCAGTACTATGTGGGCCCATTCTTCTGTATAGAGGACTATGTGTGGGGCCCATTATACTGTACAGATGACTATGTGGGGCCCATTATACTGTATGGAGGACTATGTGGCCCATTATACTGTATGGAAGACTATGTGAGACCATTATTCTGTACGGAGGACTATGTGTGGCCCATTATACTGTATGGAGGACTATGTGGGGCCCATTATACTGTATGGAGGACTATGTGGGCCCATTATACTGCATGGAGGACTATGTGGCACATTATACTGTATGGAGGAGTATGTGGGGCCCATTATACTGTATGGAGGACTATGTGGGGCCCATTATACTGTATGGAGGACTATGTGGGGTCCATCATACTGTATGGAGGACTATGTGGGGCCATTATACTGTATTGCGGACTATGTGGGCACATAATACTGTATGGAGTACTATGTGGGGCCATTATACTGTATGGAGGACTATGTGGGACCATTATACTGTATGGAGGACAATGTGGGGCCATAATACTGCATGGAGAACTATGTGGGGGCATTATACTGTATGGAGGACTATGTGGGGCCATTATACTGTATGGCGGACTATGTGGACAAATTATACAGTATGGAGCACTATGTGGGGCCATTATACTGTATGGAGGACTATGTGGGGCCCATTATACTGTATGACGGACTATGTGGGGCCCATTGTTCTGCATGGAGGATTATGTGGCAGATTAAACTGTATGGAGGAGTAGGTGGGGCCCCTTATACTGTATGGAGGACTATGTGGGGCCCATTATACTGTACTGAGGACTATGTGGGGTCCATTATACTGTATGGAGGACTATGTGGGGCCATTATACTGTATGGTGTACTATGTGGGCACATTATACTGTATGGAGAACTATGTGGGGCCATTATACTGTATGGAGGACTATGTGGGACCATTATACTGTATGGAGGACTATGTGGGGCCATAATACTGTATGGAGGACTATGTGGGGGCATTATACTGTATGGAGGACTATGTGGGGCCATTATACGGTATGGCGGACTATGTGGGCACATTATACTGTATGGAGCACTATGTGGGGCCATTATACTGTATGGAGGACTATGTGGGACCCATTATACTGTATGAAGGACTTTGTGGGGCCCATTATACTATATGGAGGACTATGTGGGGCCATTATACTGTATGGAAGACTATGTGGGGCCATAATACTGTATGGAGGATTATGTGGGGCCCATTATACTGTATGGGGGACTATGTGGGGCCATTATACTGTATGGCAGACTATGTGGGACCATTATACTGTATGGAGCACTATGTGGGGCCATTATACTGTATGGAGGACTATGTGGGGCCCATTATACTGTATGAAGGCCTATGTGGGGCCCATTATACTGTAAGAAGGACTATGTGGGGCCTATTATACTGTATGGAGGACTATGTGGGGCCATTATACTGTATGGAGGACTATGTGGGGCCATTATACTGTATGGAAGACTTAGTGGTGCCCATAATACTGTATGGAGGACTATACTGTTCGGTCTGCACTGTGCGCTGTGAGGTTTCGCTGGTTTCTGAGCTATTGTAGAATTTACAATAGATATCACTCATGTAATGTAAGAAGTGAAATCTTTGCCATTGTTCTATATATATATCTATATTTCTCTGCCGTATCTGTGCATCATGAATCGTGGTATGTGTTAAAGGGGCCCACTGAGACTCTTTCGCCCGGGACCCACGAAAACCTGGAGCCGGCCCTGTAGATAGGTATGTGAGAGATGGATAGATAGATATGAGATAGATACATGATAGATATATGGATAGATGGATAGATAGATAGATAGATAGATAGATAGATAGATAGATAGATAGATAGATAGATGGATAAAGAGAAAAAAAATTGATGAAAACCGAACTCCTTGCAGAAAATGGTGATTTATTAGCTCAAAAAAAAGAGCACTAGCAATGTTTCGGCTCCATTGTGAGCCTTTCTCAGTCAGTGTATTTGTGAACATACAGAGTATTTAAAGATACATCAATTCATAATACAATTAACAAACAATTCATACAATTAAAGTGCATTTGTGCAATTCACTTGATCATACAATACATGTCTTTAGAAAATAGCTGCATATTTAGCCGCAAGTTATCTCCCCAATACATATAATGCACATGTTTTGCATAAAAATGCTTGAATTGATAATATCAAATCAGCTGTACAGGATAAGATAGCAGGACTCACCCAACTGTGCAAATCATATACGTGCCAAACCATGGCATCTGGTATTACAGAACTGCGCATGTCATGATAATTAAACAGGAAATAATCCAGTCAGTCATGCGCACTAGACGCACTTGCTTCACTGGCGCCATCTGTACTATGGGCTGACCTCAGTTCTCTACTGCGCAGGATCGCACCGCGCCATCAAGTGCATGAAAACAGCATTGCAGCCAGAGATAGAGGAAAAATCCTGTTCAGACGTGATTCATTTAATGCTTGTTCCAGAGGAATAATTTCCAGAACCTCCACATTAAATACGTTATAAATATACACATATAAGGTCAATGATGACCATAATAATTGTAGAAGAGATCATATAAGCAGCGGCCATGCTGGGTTACAATCCATGACTTTCACATAGGGTCATAATACAATTGGACTGGGTAACACCCCCCATTCGCTGGGGCTGGCAGACCATCAATTTTTTTCTGTATGAAAGGTTTGATATATACCTAGAAGATGGGCACTTTTTGAAGTGTTTGCTAGTGCTGTTTGAACATCTTTTTTCTAGATGGATAAATAGATATATGGATAAATAGATACAGTGCTGTGAAAATTAATTGGGACAAAGCATTTTTTAAGTAAAATTGTAACACCATCAAAAACAGATGTTTTGGGTTTTTTTTACATCTGATGGTACAGGGAGCTTATTTCCTATTGATGGTATGATGAATTCATCCAAATACATAGTCGTTTTAAAACGATTTATTGTGCCCCTCATGCGTAAATTTGAAGGGACATTCCAACAAGATTTGGCTCCATGTTACAATTCGACGTGTGTGAAGAAATTCCTGGAAGAAAATAAAGTAAAAGTGCTGGACTGGCCTGGCAATTCACCAGACTTAAATCCTATAGAAAATTTGTGGAGCATTGTGAAGAGACATCTTGGCAAAATGGACTGTACAACCAAAGAACGCATGATAAACAGCGCCATACTAGTGTGGTTCCATGATGAAGCATTGAAGAATTTATGCAAAAACTTGGTAGAATCAATGCCAAAACGCATTGAAAATCTCATATCTGCTAAAGGAGGACATATTTCTTACTAAACTTAGTGTGTAACAGTGCATTATAACATTTTATTATTAAATATTCAAAAATGTGTTTTTTGCTTTGTCCCAATTAATTTGCACAGCACTGTAGATAGATAGATAGATATGTGATAGATAGATGATAGATATATGGATGGATAGATAGAAAGATGGATAAACTGACAGATGGATAGATAGATAGATAGATATGTGATTGATAGATAGAAATATGTGATGTGTGTTATGAGATATATAATCAGTGCTTTGTGTTGGTAGCTTACTGTACATGTAATTAATTAATAAACAGTTAAATTTAAGAAAATTTAGGGGCACCCTATAATTAGTAACCAGCAAAGGCTAGGCAAACAGCTGATATTATTAGTCTAGGAAGGGGCCATGGATATCTGCCCCCTCCAAGTCTTAAAGCATCAGCTCTCAGCCACCCCAGAAATGGTGCATGAGTAAGATGTGCCAATTCTGGTGCTTAGTCTCCGCTCTTCCCACTGCCCTGTGGCGGTGGCAAGTGGAGTAATATTTGTGGGGTTGACGTCACCTTTGTATTGTCTGGTGACATCAACCCCATGGGCTAGTAATGGAGAGGCGTCTATAAGATGCTTCTCCGTTATCAATCCTATAGTTATATTGTAAATAAAGACAAACATCCAGAATAAATTATTTTATTTGACATAAAACACATACACAATTTTACTTTTTTATTTAAAAATAACAAACATTGTTATACCAACCTAACACCTAATCCCCAATGCCCTTGTCTCCTGTAAGCAAACAAAAATAAAACTCAATAATATCTCTCACCTGTCCGAAGTTCTGTCCCATGACGTAATCCAAGTCTGGGATAAATAGTTTTCAACCTGGACAGTGCCAGGAAGCAACTGTCCCCGGCTGAAAACCACTGAGGAATGAACTGCTGACGCTGTTGCAAGCTCAGGATCAGTGACTAGCGATGAAGTCATAGAGTCATTGAGGCTACATGCCATAAGTCACATCCGCTTGCCAGTGGATGTCAGAGCAGGCTGCAGTTGGGTCACGTGATGCCTAGTGAACGGTCAGCGATAGCGCTGCTCACAGGAAACAGTGACAACACAAGGTAATTACAAAAACACCTCTTTACACAGTTTAAACCGATCGGGGCATTATGTGTTGTAGTAGACAATCTCTTTAATTTTTGGCATAAAAATAACATCAAGCTCAGGCATCATGCTATCCCATTACAATGTTTCTTAGCTAATCAAAATGGGTGTAATTTGTTAAAAAGTATTAAGAGAAGCAATATATTTTCCAAAATAAAATCCACAGCAGTTTCTAAAATCTAAAAATCTAAAATTCAAATTTTCTAATTAAACAGTATTTTCCATGGGCATTTTACTTCAGTATTTTTACAGATCAACTTAAAGTTGCATTTATTTCTAAGCCTGCACTGTTCCCAGACAGCTCATCTTATGAACGCTTACTACATGTTTAATAAGTTACAGACTGGAACAACACAATCAATAGTGTATACAGGGAGTTTTGGATACAGATTTGCTTAAGGCCTATTTATTTGATAAAGTTTAGAAGCAAAAAGACTGTGTTGTAACTCTGATGATCACAAATTCTGTGCAAGTTAAGGGAAAAACTAAAGACTAAAGATTTTATATGTAGAAAACATTGAGATACATCACTGCTGTTTAAACTTTGAAGATTGTCAATAAGAGTTTACTCTGCAAAATGCATATATGCAAAGATAATCAGGCCCAATCATTTGGTATCTGCAATCAACAAAATCACATTTGGAAAATGTGGTTTGAATGCAATCTGATATTTTATGTTAAGATTTATTTTTGAGTATTTATAGCTAGTGGACAATGAGATTACATTTATGGACATTTGTGCTATTTAATAGTTGTAAAATCTTAAGGTGGCTATGCACTTCAGATAGAAGTCATACATATGCCTGTTTGGTCAACAGAGTTCTTGACACCTCCAAACTCATGCACACTGAATTCAGCATACAATCATGCACAGTGGCTTGCGAAAGTATTCACCGCCCTTGGCATTTTTTCGTGTTTTGCTACTTCACAACCTGGAATTTACCTGTTTTTTTATTGCTTGCATCAGTTCATGTAAAGAACATGTCTACAACTGTGAACTTTTGTTTTTCTTTTTTTGTGAAGCAAACAACAAATTGGACAAAATAACTGAAAACTTCAGTATGCATAACTATTCACCCCCCTAAAGTCAGTACTTTGTAGAGCCTTCTGTTGCGGCAATTACAGCTGCAAGTCGCTTTGGATGTCTCTATGAGCTTTCCACATCTTGCCACAGGGATTTTTCCCATTCCTCAAGCAAAACTGCTCCAGCTCTTTCAAGTTAGATGGTTTCCCCTGGCAAACAGCAATCTTCAAGTCTGAGCACACATTCTTAATTGGACTAAGGTCTGGACTTTGACTAGGCCACTCCAAAACATTTGCATGTTTCCCCTTAACCCACTCGAGTGTTGCTTTAGCAGTACACTATGGGTCATTGTTTTGATGGAAGGTAAACCTCTGTCCCTGTCTCAAATCACTAACAGACTGAAACAGGTTTTGCTCAAGAATATCCCTGAGTTTCGCATTATCCATCTTCCCCTCGACTCGGACCATTTTCCCTGTCTCTGCTGCCGAAAAACATCCCCACAGCATAATGCTGCAACCACCATGTTTCACTGTGGGGATGGTGTTCTTGTGGTGATGAGCTGTGTTGGTTTGGTGCCAGACATAGCGTTTTACCTTTGTGGCCAAATAGTTAAATTTTGGTCTCATCTGACCACAGCACCTTCCTTCATAGATATGGAGAATCTTCCATATGTCTTTTGGCAAACTCAAAAAGAGCCTTAATTTTTGTGTGTGTATGTTAAGGCTTATTTCTGCCCACTCTTCCATAAAGGCCACCTTTATGGAGTGTACGGCTTACTGTGGTCGTATGGACAGATGCTCCAGTCTCTGCTTGGAAACTCTGCATCTCCTTTAGAGTTTCCTTTGGGCTCTGAGCTGCCTTTCTGATTAATGCGCTCCATGACCTGGCTGAGAGTTTTGGTGGAGAGCCCTCTCTTGGCAGGTTTGTTGTAGTACCATCAGGGCCGGCGTCAGCACCCGGGCAAGTGCGGGGGTCCTGAGCAGGCGGGGGGGCCCACTCACCATCGGGCACCCCAGTGCGCTATGGGACCCGTGAGCGGTGCGGTGCCGGTGTCAGCGCCCACTCCCCCTGCTTACTCAGGGCCCCGGCACAATACTTACCTCTCCCTATGCCTCCGCAGCAGCTCCGGTCTCTTCCGCGACTGCTGCACTGTGACGTCTCAGGTCAGAGGGCGCGGTGACGTCTTTACACCGCGCTCTCTCCTGAGCCATCACAGGCAGCGCGCAGAGCTGGAAGACGCGGGCACGGGTGAGGGGTCTGGAGCACAGGCAACAGGTGAGAAGTGAGGTGAGTATTTGATTTTTTTCTTTATATGTATGGAGGCATGGGGCATTATATGGTGGGGGGGAACAAGTGACATCCTGCATGGGGATGCACACTTACATTGGACACATGTGGACTTTTCACTAAGCATGTGACTTACGAAGGTAATTGCTTGCACCAGAGATTTTTAGAGGCTTTATTGCAAAAGGGTTGAATACATGTACACATGCCAATTTTTAGTTATTTGATCCCACAAATTTATTTTATGCCTATATTTTTTTCACTTCACTTCACAAACTTAGACTATTTAGTACTGATGCATCACACACAAATCTGATTACAAAAATATTTAAACACAGGTTGTAATGTAACAAAAGAGGTAAAAAGCCAAGAGGGTGAATACTTTCGCAAGTCACTGTAGTTCATGGCCACCTTTTGTCTTTATCTTTACAAATTGAAGATAGTAGCAAAGGAATGTGTTAAGTTAAACTGTATGTTGGCTGGTGTCTCATAGGGGGTTGCTTTTTAAGATAGCAATCGTAGACCAGATTAATTTACAAAATCTAACTTAACTATGAACTGTTACAAATAAAGTGGTACATGAGCATGTTATACCATGCCTGAGCATGAGTGGTACATGAGCATGTTATACCATGCCTGAGCATGAGTGGTACATGAGCATGTTATACCATGCCTGAGGAAGGGACCTAAGTTGTCCCAAAAGCTTGCCTTGTAACATCATTTATTTTATTTTTGTTAGCCATTAAAAGGTATCATAACTGCGAGATTATCTTATTTTTCTCACTGAGAGCAAACTCTTACTGGTAACAGTCATTGTAAGAAGTTACCTAATGGACCAAAATTATCAAGGACTCTCCCATATTATAAACCACAAAAACCTATAGAAAAACAAGAGTATAAGGCATGTGTAAAAGACAAATCTTTATTGAACAAATTTCAAAACATATAAAAAAGTTTAAGAGGAGAGTATTAGACATAGGCAAAGCCACAGATAAAGCCTCCAAATACAGCCAACAATGAGATCCTACCGAGGAATAAATAGATGCACAGGGAATCTGAATAAAGGTATGACAAAGCAATCTTTGCTGAAGACAAAAAATCTCACCAGAGCAAATGTCTGATGAAAGGAAGGTTGTGCATTCACCACTTCAAAGAAGGCAGTGCATGAATTCAAAATAAATAAAATAGAAAATCTTGCCATGGTAAGGCATAATAGTGGAGAAGAGTAGACACAACCCTGTGCTGGACTATATGAAAGCTGTAGAACAAAATTTGAACTAAAAAATCCCCTCGGAGAAAGCTGTACGCTAGCTATCTTACCTTCCTTTACCCTCTACTGTGTTAGTTCAAATATTGTTCTACAGCTTTCATGTTGTCCAGCATAGGATTGTGTCTACACAAGATTTTTTTGTCATACCCTTATTCAGATTCCTTGTGCATCTATTTATTCCTTGGTAGGATCTTGCTCCACCTTGTATGTATTCTATTTTGATGCATATCTTTAAAGATTGACTACTTAGTGCTACATATAATTTCTTACATATGAAATTTTAGGTGTGTATAGAGTTATTGTTACTCATTGACTGTTGTTGGCTGTATTTGGAGGCTTTACGTGTGGCTTTGTCTATGTCTGATACTCGCCTTCTAAACCTTTTTATATGTTTTGAAATTTGTTCAATAAAGATTTGTCTTTTACGCATGGCTTATACTCCTGTGTTTCTATAGGTCTCATTGTAAGAATGTTGAATCCTGTAATTGTTATGAATATACACTAGGTATCACTTACCCATTGCACATCTTCACTAAACAAAATACAATACAGAACAAACTTCATTCAAAAAGTGTCCTGTTATAAAAATTGTGTTGCGTTATGCCGGCCCAATCTTCTTTCATAACCTCATAACCTCTAACATTTGCCAGAAGAAAAATACCAACCCAAAGTAGCTCCTGGTAGCAAGAGCTTTACTGCAAACATTTTTTCACCGAATCCCTAAATGGTCGGCTGTGAAATACTCCACATAACTCAAATAATACATTAGAGTTAATAACTTCCAATGGAATTGAATTTTAGTTGAATTTTACAAATATGCACTTTCGCAAAAATACTAATTTTTGTAATTCTCTTCCACAAGGATTCTTCAAAATGGTGATCATTGGACACAAAATTTCTTAACTGTTAAAGGCCATCAAAATGTTAAGAAATTAAAAGAAATCCCTATACTCACTAGTGTTGAGCCTCCCCCGTAGTGTTCGAGTTTGGTTCGTCGAACACCCGTGTGTTCGCCGAACTGTTCGTCGAACTGTTCGTCGAACACCTTCGAACACCGTTAAAGCCAATGGCAGGCAAACAAAAACACATAGAAACACATAGAAAACACCTTCAAAGGTGTCCAAAAGCTGACAAACTGCTCAGAAGACACAACTAACACATGGAAAAGTAACAAGTACATATAGTCATGCGAAAAGAAAAGAGGTGGAGGAGTAAAAGGAGGGGGAGACACAGATATAGGCATGTCATGCCCTTCTAAAATCCAAAAAGTGAGAAGCCGACACGTTCAGTCCGCTCCTGCCCGTGCCACCTCCGTGTCGCCGGGTTTGTGCCAGAGCCGCGGTGAACCCTGACGGCCAGCCCCCCTCTCCCAATACTGGTGCCTGTCCGCTGGTGGGTCGAGCGAGCCCCCCTGTGGTGGAGGCAGCTCTAAGCTTTTTTAATTTAAATTGTCTCTCTAATTTGAATGAATACACTTTAAATCCATTTACAAGGATCTATTGGAGGGCAAGTTTCATGCCAGCAGCCGCGTAATTCCAGCTCCAGTAGCGTCCACTAAAGCTGCTGCAGTTAAAAAGCTTTTATAAGGATCGAGCTCGGCTGTCCACCGCAAGGCATCCTACTGCCAGTCCCAGCCCCTATGCCTTGGGGTGCCTCCTGATGCTTTTCACTGAGTATCCCGTGGTCCCGAAGCATTTCCTTTGAAAAAATTAAGTGTCCAAACTACAGGTGGTGTAGCTTGCTTAACAGCCGGGATAATCCGCTGACTAGCAGACACTGCTACTAGGCACAAAGATGCAGTTAAAAATTTGTGATTAGATACTCTCGTTGGATGCTGAGAAAGCATTCCATAGAGTCTCCTGGCACGCCATATATGATTCTCTTAAAAAGTTTGGGGTAGGGGTCTAGGGGACCCTTTTATAGCCAAAATCACGGCCCTGTATCACAATACGTCACCTAGGCTGAAGATAAATGGAACTGTAGCACCCTGAGGGCTCTGTTGCTACAGAGGTATTGCACCTCACCCAGAGGTGTGATATCTCACTCTCAGGTAAGGATGGAGTGTGGATTAGGACCCGACACCTGCATGCATTACACCACATTGCCGTGGGGCAGGGCGACCAATATGCCTCTGAGATGGGCACGACAGTCCCTGTCCCTGGCTGGAGTGGGGTAAGGGAACACTGAGGAAGGGGAACCCTGTAGTGCAGGAGCAGGGAGGAAGCAGTTCCTGGGTGCATTGAGAAGGGAGTATAAAAGGTGGGCACCATCTTAGTTCAGTGCAGAGAAGTCTGAGCAGAAGTGGCAGGGAGCAGGGGCTCTGCATGAGCTCTGCTCCGGAGGCGGGCCTAGTAACAGAGGCCCAGGCCTGGAAGAGGGAGAAGGAAGGAAGAGGAGCGGAGAAGGCTCCAGGAACGAGGAATGAAGGGATCCCAGGGGTGCGGACGGGCGAGTCGCCACCGCACGCCCGAATCCACCTGCGTGGAGGGGTCAGGCCAAAGGGGGAGACCGGTCCCCTAAACTAGTGGAGGCAGGAAATGACCCTCAGCTAGAAACCGGAGGCTGTGACATTTTATGTGGCGCAGCCCCTCGCTACACCCGCTAGGAAGGCACCACATAGGGTCAGGGAAACTGGCGCCAAGTTTACCAAGAGGAGGCCCAAGGCAGCCGGACAGAAGGGTTAGTAAGAAAGGCCAGACAAAGGACACACAAAGGGGGTCCTGTGAAGCGCTCCAAAGTTATCTGGGAGTTGTCTGAGCCCCTCACCTGGTGAGCACAGTACGACGTGGGCAGCCGTTACCTGCAGACGTGGTCTGGATAATAAGAACTGTGAGTAAAGGCCCTGGACTGCATCACTGACTCCATGTCGTTACTGCTGCTGCCCTGCACCATCACCCCCATCCTCCGCATACACTGCCCTGAGGCTATACTCCTCCCGTGGGGAGTTATGCTACGCTCTGCTGCACCCACAACACCAGCCTCAGCGGTCTGCCCTGCAGCGGCGGTTCACTCTGACCGCAATCCACGGGTGGCGTAGTCGGACATTTAAACATCAAAACCACATAAATAGTTCCGCCACTGGTTTGACCACCCTGAGCCACGGAACCGGGTCGCTGCCACGAAGACTACAACCACCAGCATCCACCAAAAAGGGTCCGGCTCCGGGTGTCCCAAGGCCCAGGGGGTGCATCAGAACATTTTCATCACCTTTCACAATCACCAATGGGACAAGGCAGGGATGTCCTCTGTCCCCTCTCTTATACATCCTAGTGACGGATCACCTGCTCTCATCAATTCGCCATAACCCCAATATTAGGTGGATTGAGGTGGGAGGCACCGAGTACAAGTGCTCTCTATTTGCTGATGATGTCCTAGTATATATCACTCAATCACATATATCCATCCATGCTGTTATGGCTGAAATAGATCACTTTGTTACATGGTCAAATTTTAAAATCAATGCAGCGAAGTCTGAGGCCCTCGATGTCTCCCTCTCCAAATCCATATAGGATTCCATCCAGTCCAACTTTCCCTTTGCCTGGCCCTCACAGGGTATCAAATACTTAGGAATTCCTATTCATAGAGACCTCTCCCATCTATGTTATCATAATTTTGGGCCCTTTATTGAACAACTCCATACAGACCACGGTTGGCAAGTTAGAACTGTAAGATTCACTACGTGAACCACTGGTGTTTTGTGGAAAAGCACATGTACACTGTGTTCCAAATTATTATGCAAAAAGTGTTTAGGAGTGATAAGGGAAGAATTTGTTTGTTTGTCAGTTAAACTCATTAATGGTGATGTGTGTCAGGGCTCTTTATATCACTGTAAGCAATTGCAGACACCTGTGCTAATTAGTTTGGCAGGTGTGTCCAATGAAAGGCAAGACTACTTAAGAAGGCTGTCTCACATTATTAAGCAGCCTACATTTTCTGCCAAAATGGGAAAGAAAAAGGATGTGTCGGCTGCTGAGAAGCAACAAATTGTGGAGTGTTTAGGTCAAGGCATGACTACAATCAACATTGTGCGATGATCAGGATGAAGTGTCTTGGCAATCAAGAAGTATGTAGCTGATTCACAGTACACACGTGTGCGTGCTGATAAGGGCAAAATGAGGACTCTTTCCTACAGGCAATTACGTCAGGTTAAAAGAGCAGCGGCAAAAAAGCCTTGTCATAGCAGCAGACAAGTTTTTGAAGCTGCTGGTGCCTCCAATGTCCCCCGAACAACAAGATGCAGGGTCCTTCAGAGGTTTGCAGCTGTGCATATGCCATCCTGTCGACCTCCTCTATCCACTTCACACAAGCAGAAATGGCTCCAGTGGGCCAAACATTACATGAAGACTGATTTCAAAACTGTTTTGTTCACGGATGAGTGCCGTGCAGCGCTCGATGGTCCAGATGGATGGAGTGGAGGATGGCTGGTTGATGGACACCCCACGCAAACACGGCTACAGCGCCAACAAGGAGGAGGTGGAGTAATGTTTTGGGCTGGAATCATGGGGAGAGAGATTGTCGGCCCCTTTAGGATCCCTGAAGGCGCTAAATATGAACTCCATAATGTATGTGGATTTTCTCAAACAGCACTTCCTGCCATGGTTCAAGAAGAAGAACCGTGTATTTCACAGCAAGATCATTTTTTTGCATGATAATGCACCATCTCATGCTGCACATAAAACATCTGCATCTCTGGCTGATATGGGCATAAAAGGGGACAAAGTTATGGTGTGACCCCCATGCTCCCCTGACCTCTACCCCATTCAGAACCTTTGGAGCATCATCAAAAGGAGTGTCTATGATGGCGGGAGGCAGTTCACATCTAAGCAACAGCTCTGGGAGGGTATTCTGTCCTCATGCAAAACAATTGAAGCAGAAACCATCCAAAACCTGACAAATTCAATGGACGAGAGAGTTCAGAAGCTCCTTTCGAACAAGGGGTCCTATGTGAAAATGTAACATCACCTAGAATAAAGTTTTGAGTTGAAAACTGTTTGATTTCAGTTTCTAATAACCTGCTATTGCTTATAATTTCAAAAATGACCATTTTTTTGGTCTTTATTAAAATGAAAAGGTTGATCGAAAAGTTTGGAGGATCTAAGAGTGTGGCAACCCAGTAGTCATGATTACTTCGAATTCTGACAATATGAGGGTCATGTTGCAGGTAGTGCAGCAAGAAGGCACTTATGTGTCTTGCGCATCTCGGAGCCCCAAAATTATTTTCCGGGCTAGATGCAGCTAAAAATTATTATTAATTTTAAATCTGGTGGAGCTTAGTATAGATGGCCTAATAGGATCAGTGCTGCACACTGCTACAAAGCCCAAATTATTTTCCAGCCAAGATACAGATAAACATGATTAGTAATTTGAAAGCTTAAAACGGTTGGTAGGGTGATTTTAACCAATCATCCATCTTTTACTCTCCCCAGGATGACACAGGGGTAGAAAAGTCGTTTCGGATCCATGATTTGTTCATCTTTATGAACGTGAGTCTGTCTACATTATCAGTGGAGAGCCGCATGCGCTTATCTGTCAGCACACCACCAGCAGCGCTGAACACACGTTCAGACAGAACGCTGGCTGCGGGGCATGACAAGATCTCCAAGGCGTAAGTGGCTAGCTCCGGCCATTTATCCAGATTGGAAGCCCAAAAAGAGCAAGGGTCCAGTGACACAGTCATGGCTTCAATGTTTACTTGGAGATACTCCTGTACCATCGTCTCTAGGCGTTGACTATGTGTCAGACTTCTTGTCTCCTGTGGCCTTGCAAAGGATGGGCTAAAAAAGAGGTGAAATGATTCCGCAAAATTGATGTTACCAGCAGATACTGTGGTTCTGTTACGGTTTGAGTGCTGAACACTTGACGGTCCCACGGTTGGCAAGTTGGAACTGTGAGATTCACTACGTGCACCACTGGTGTTTTGTGGAAAAGCACATGTAAGATTCTGCAACAGTCTCTGCTGATACTCCTGCATGCGTGCATCCCTTTCTATGGCAGGAATAATTTCTGCAAATTTACTTTTGTACCGGGGATCTAACAGTGTGGCAACCCAGTAGTCAGGATTATTTCTAATTCTCACAATTCGAGGGTCATGTTGCAGGTAGTGCAGCAAGAAGGCACTCATGTGTGTTGCCCATCCATGAGCACCAAGTCCCTGTTGTGTTGGTGGCGAGGTAACAATCATGCTTCCTTCCTCTGTCCTCTCCCCCCAACCTCGCACAACAGAAATGTGATCAAGGTCTCCCTCATCTGATGAGTCTTCCATCAGTTCGTCCTCCACTTCTTCCTGGGCTTCTGCACCTTCCTCACTAGTTTGGCTGCTACCATGCGACCTGGTAAAACCATCTCCCCCACCCTCACATGCCTGCCGCCTTGGTGCTGCCGACCGTCTGGACCTTGCAGATGTTAGCCCTTCCGCATACAACTCCTCCTCCTCTACTTCCTCCACCTCCTCTTGTGCCACCACCTGACTCCGAATTCTGTTTAACATGTGCTCCAGCATGTAAATCACCGGAATAGTCATGCTGATAATGGCATCGTCAGCACTAAACATCTTCGTCGCCATTTCAAAACTGTGCAGAAGGGTGCATAGGTCCCTGATCTGAGACCACTCCTCCAGCGTGATTTGCCCCACCTCTGGATCTCGTTGGCCCAGGCTATACGTCAGAACGTATTGCACCAGGGCTTGTCGGTGCTGCCACAGTCGCTGCAACATGTGCAGAGTTGAATTCCACCGGGTAGGCACATCGCATTTTAGCCGGTGAAGTGGCAGGCCCAACGACTTCTGTAGAGATGTAAGTCGCTGAGCTGCGGGATGCGAACGGCGGAAGTGAGCACACAGCGACCGTGTCCTCTGCAGAAGGCCATCTAGTCTGGGATAGTGGGCTAAAAATTGCTGGACAACCAGGTTCAACACGTGAGCCATACAAGGCACGTGTGTGACATTGCCCCAGCGAAGGGCCGCACCCAGGTTTGCAGCATTGTCGCACATGGCCTTCCCTGGTTTCAGGTCCAGTGGAGACAACCATTCATGAAATTGGTTCTCCAGAGCTAACCACAACTCCTCAGCTGCGTGACTCACATTTCCCAGACATTTCAAAGTAAAAACCGCCTGATGACGTTGAGCCCTACTGCCAGCATAGTAAGGAGGTGTGCAGGATCCCTTCTGCGCAGTTAGCAAGCTTGTGGCATGACCAGACAGGCTTTGGGTGCAGGTGGAAGACCGAGAGGAGGTTGAGGAGGCAGAAGCAGTGGAGGAACTTTGACATAAAGAGGATTGACGCACAACTCGTGGGGACGGCAAGACTTGGACAGCAGCCCCTTGTCCTGCTGTCACCATAGTTACCCAGTGCCCAGTCAGCAACATGTAATGCCCCTGTCCATGCCTACTCGTCCAAGTGTCTGTGGTGAAATGCACCCTGTCACACACAGAGTTTCTCAAAGAAGCGGTGATGTTGTGTGCGACATGCTGGTGGAGCGCAGGCACACCTTTCTTTGAGAAGTAGTGCCGACTGGGCATCTGGTACTGGGGCACTGCGACGGACATAAGGTCTCGAAAATCCTCTGTGTCCACCAGGCGGAAAGGCAGCATTTCTGTAGCCAAGAGCTTGCAGATGGTGAAATTCAACCTCTTAGCTTTCTCATGGCTAGGAGGAAATGGTCTTTTACTTGTCCACATCTGAGGGACCGAGGGCTGGCTATTGTGCTTAGACGGGGTTGATAAGGGTGTCCCCGGCAAACTGCCGGTCTGTGAGGAAGATGCAGGCGGACATGTTAGGTTGCCTTGATCCAAAGGTGGTGCTATCGATGTCGGACAGCGCTCAACACCAGCTGGTGTTACCACCTCCAAAGAAAATGATGACCTGCCAATCACGCTGGCTGTTGCGGGTAAAGAGGTGGCAGGTCTGCGCCCCAAAACAGGTGTGACTGCTGTCCCCCCAGTCACAGAGGATGAAGAGGCCGCGGATGCACAAGATATGGCAGACGGTGGTTGGCCCGGCCGGCTAGGCCGCATTGTAGCACACTGAGCTTCCCACTGCAACTTATGCTTCATGTCCATGTGCCGGTTCATGCATGAAGTACTCAAACTATGTATTTTTTGGCCTCTACTTAGCTTTTGCTGACAAATGTTACAGATAACACGAGTTGGGTCATCTTTATCGATCTGAGAAAATGCCCAGGATATGCAAGGCTTAGCACCCATGCGACCTGAAGAGCCACCACAACTTGTGGTGAGAGGCAGAGTTGTGTTTGAGGATGCAGTTGTTGACGTGCTTCCAGTACTACGTCTCTGTCCAGGAAGGCGCAACCTGACCTCGTCGTCACTAGCATCTTCCTCCACCTCCTCTGCTGACCTCATCTCTTGGCTGACTGTGGGTTGACAGTAAGTGGGATCTCCAACCTCATCATCATCACCCTGTGCATTATCACACCCGTTGTCCTCAGAGCCAACCTGTTCCTGCCCTGACAAAAAACTAAAGTTGCCGCTCCAATCAGGTATTTGAGTCTCATGATCGTCTTCCTCATTGTCTCCACCAACAGGAGTTACAGTTTGGGAATGAGGGTCTACATTATGGTCAGAACCTTCTGCGTCTGGTCCTGGATCTGACTCATAAAGATTCTGGGCATCAATGCAGATCATTTCCTCATCTGGATTCACAGAAGCGCTGGAGTCGACCTCTGATTCCCAGGCTATAGTATGAGTAAACAGCTCTGCAGACTCAACCATCTGTTCTACCTCATACTCAGATGGGCAGCTGGAGATTTGGGAGCTGTGAGGAAGCAAGTGCGATTGGGGTCACACCTTTGAGGACTGGAGTATTTGTGATGTTGAAGTTGATGTGGAGGAGAGCCCACTTAAAGGAGCACTTGATATCCGTTGAAGCACCTGCTCTTTTTGTGCCTCATCTGGAATTTGTAGCGATTGGCATGGCCGTAAGAAAGGGATCTTATCACATTGTCCGCTAAAAGAAGTAGACATTTTAGTTTGGCTGGAAGATGGTCTTTCTTCTGCAGATGTTACTGTTGCTTTAACACCTACCCCACGGACACAACCTTTTTTCCCCGTCCCAACACGCCTATTCCCCTTTCCACCAGCAGCAGGCCTTTTTCCACTCATTTTGGTGGTTAACTAATTCACAACTCTGGAGTTGTTTGCACAAAAAAACAATGGATGGGAACCGAGCAGAGCTGAGTGGCCAAACTGTGGTATTAGGCCAAAACTATTGGTTGGGTTAGATGCAGAAAAAAATTATATTCAGTTTGCAACCTGATGGAGGTCAGTATAGATGGACTAATAGAACAAGTCCCACACACAGCTAGAAGCCCAAATATTTTTTCAGAGGGAGATGCAGAAAAAATTTTTATTCAGTTTGCAACCTGATGGAGGTCAGTATAGATGGACTAATAGAACAAGTCCTACACACAGCTAGAAGCCCAAATATTTTTTCAGAGGTAGATGCAGAAAAAAATTATATTCAATTTGCAACCTGATGGAGGTCAGTATAGATGGACTAATAGAATGATGCTATGCCCAAAAGATTTTACTTCACTAGGTGCAGTAAAAAAATTGGTAATCTATACACAGGTGGTATATCTTGCAACACAGATAGGCTACTCCACTGACTAACACACTCTGCAATAGGCCAAAAAGGATTAGCTTTGCTAGATTCAGCCAAATGCTGTGAAAAAAACTTGCACAGCACTGGCACAGACCTGCCTGGCAAAAACTGATAGGAACTGATGTAACCTAGTCCTGAAAAGGACTGCAATTACAATTAGTCTTTACTCCCACAATCTATCTATTTAAGAGCACAGACCTGCCTGATAAAAGTCATAGGAAATGCTGTAACCTAGTCCTTAAAAGGACTGCAATCACAACTATTCCCTACTCCCAAGCTATCTGTAGATTTGTGCGAAAACTGGCATGAAATTAACAAGGTATAGCGCACACAGCAACAGCGGTGCCGTCTAACACGCAGCTGCAGCAGTGAGAAAATGGTGGCGACGGGGAAAATGGCTTGGTCTTATAGGGCAAGGACATGTGACATACACTGCCAATGACACATGCCCTTGCTTGTGTGAAAAAAAGCACTTCGCTCCGTGTGTGTGTGACACCCCAGGGGTCTGGTTGCCACAGTGATAGAGATGTTATGTCTGAGAGCAGGTGGGAGGTCCTTTGGTCAGGGATCCTGTGCATGCCACACCTCCTGCCCAGTCTTGGGAGGGGAAGAACTTCCCCTATATAAACCCGGGGCTGAAGCAGGGTTAGGAGTCAAGGAGAGTAGAGACAAGAGACAGTCATAGGAAGAAACAGCTGGAGCTCAGTGGGAGCAATACTACTACAAGTCAGGGGCTGGCAGCTGCAGAGCTCGCCCTGACTGAGAAGCTTTCTTACCGGACCCGGCATCCGAGGCTGTGGGGACTAACACTTACCCAGCAGCAGAAGCCGACCGGCAGGGGATTTCAGGTCCTCAGGCCCAGAAACCCGAAGGCACGGTCACACGTGTGGGACCAGCACCGCCATCGTGGAGCGGAAGCCAATAGAAGGCCCCGAGTCACCGGCCATACGGGTGAGCACCACACGGTACACTCAGGGATGTGGGCTACTTATATCCGCTTCTAGCAAGGTAGCCAGAAGAGTACAGTCAGTTTGGGAGGCCTACAACTCCGCCTGGCCAGCGGAGATCCCATCTGCTCAAGGACTGACCAGGCCCCGTTCGCTAGCAAGTACTCCGGGAGGGTCTATTGTTACCAGTAAAGACCCTGAATTACACCGCACCGTCTCTGAGTGGTTCCTGCTACCCCCATCTTCCACGTCGGCTGCCCTGAGGCCATACCCCTCCCGTTGGGGGTTATACTATCACGCTGCACAATTCTACACCGGCCTCAGCGGTCTGCCCTGCAGCGGCAGCTCCATAGCTGCAAATCAACGGGTGGCGTAGTCGACACTCAAAAAACATCTATCAAGACTGCCACACACTGAGTCTGACCCCCTGGGCACGGACCGGGTCCCCGCCACTCGGAGACTACAACCCTCATCTGATCCGGTTCCGGGTAAGCCCCCGTGCGCGAGACGCTACGCGACACAGCAGGCCCAGGGGCGCGTCAACTTTGGCGTAGTCGGCAGGATTTCGTGCCCGCAACCACCGGGTACTGCGTGCCTGAAAAGCAAAGACTGTTCAAACTTACCAGTGGTGAGGTTTCCCGCCATCCGGCGCCATCTTCTGCCTTCTTCCCGCCATCCGCGAAGTTTTCCCGCCATCCGGCGCCATCTTCGGCCTTCTTCCCGCCATCCGTGGAGTTTTCCCGCCATTGGACGCCATCTTGAGGACGCCGCACGGGAAGAAGAGGGGCGTGGACTTCGAAAGCGCGCGAGAACTGAAGCCCCGCCTCACGTCCGGACGTTGCGTAAGGTCCTGGAAGGAGCCCAGCAGACGCCGACGTCACTGGAGCGCGACGGAAGGTCCTCAACCCTGACGATCTACTGCGGAGCCGCGGCCTACGGAACAGGATCATCGCAAGGTAGGCCACGGTCCACTAGGGGGGAGGAAGATGTCGGATACGGAGGAGAGCTTCACTGCCTCAACCCCCGCCAGCGCCACCGCTGCTGCATTTATGCCCTTCACCATGCCCTATATCCCGGGAGCAGCTTGGCTACCCCAGTACTCAGGGGAGTCACATACCCTGCATGACTTTAGAGAAAAGCTGGATAGCCTCTTCCAGGTGTACCCCCTCACAGAAGAGCAAAAAGTGAGCATCCTGGTGGCCCAACTAACCGGGGCAGCTAAAAGGGAAGTAAAATCCTGGCCACCTGGGAGGAAGACTGTCGCAGGGATACTAACCCGGCTGAAGGATACCTTTGATACCCGCACCTCAGCCGAGATAAAGCTTAGATTCTACGGGTGCAAGCAGCGAGCGCATGAGAGTATAAGGGACTATGCACTAAACCTACAAGAGGCCCTGAGGGCCATTAAGCAGACCGACCCTGATGGAGTGGGAAACGAGGACAGGCTGTTGACTGAACAATTTATAGAGGGACTGTATTGTAATGCCCACCGAACCCAGTTGCGGGCGATAGCCTTACAGGATCCCCATCTGGGCTTTGCACAGTTCAAGGACAGAGCCATCCGGGTGCTCCGAGAACCGGCACCGGGTGGCGTTATGACCCACAGGCGCCCAGATATTACTTACCACCAGGAGGCGGCGCCCTTGTCGGCAGGGTCTGTGGGAGCTGATGCGCAGGCTTTGGACAATGACCCGGCTCCAGACCTACACCATCAGGTCCAAGAGCTAGCTAAGAGCGTTGCTGCGCTAACCCGAACTGTGCAGTCTTTACAGGTTTCCACCCCAGGGAAGATCCAGCTGGCATCCGGACCGGAGGACATCCCGTGGCGTCGACCAAGGAGGACCCCACCGGCCAGAGGAAGACCCAGTGACCGATACAGCGAGGACGGACGACCCATCTGCCGCCGCTGAAATCAACCCGGACATATGGCAAGGTACTGTTCTTTAAACGGGCACAACCTGGGGTAGAGGGCCAACCCCCAGAAAAAAGATCACCAGGCCCATCGAACAGATATGTGGGAGGACGTCCAGTCTTGCCGGTGGTACTGGATGGCATTCCCATGAGTGCCCTACTGGACACCGGGTCGCAGGTCACCACCATCCCGTACGTGCTCTTTAAGCAGTACTGGAATGACTCGGATATTACCCGCTACCCTGACGACGACTTGAGTATCATCGCCAGCAATGGCCAGCCCGTGCCACAGATCGGATTTAAAGAGGTGACCATCAAAATCGGTAGAGTCGAACTGGCAGCACAGGGACTGATCATTGTAGATATTGACAAACATGAGAGTCACCCAAAAATAACTCTAGGAACTAATGTAATTGAAAATTGTCTTGCAGAGGTGATTTTCCTTTTACAGCAGGTTGCCAAGAACGCCAGCTCCGGCGAGCAGCGGGTGCTCCAGAAAGAGATCCGGGCACTGATGCGACGGCAACAGGTGGAACTCTCCGGCGGTGAGATTGGTAGCGTAAGAATGTGTGACCCTTTTCCTATTGCCATGCCCCCAAAAAGTGAAATGATGATTTGGTGCCGGGCAGCTATTGGTCTGAGAGGTAGGGATTACCAGGCAATGGTAGAACCAGTTTACTCAGACAGTAGGCTCACCATTTTGACAGCACGGGGGGTGGTTGATGTACGCCATGGGAGGGTGCCCGTTCGCATAATAAATATCGGGGAGAGGGAAGTGTACCTGCCCCGGTATGCCACGCTAGCCAAATTATATACAGTCATATGAAAAAGTTTGGGCACCCCTATTAATCTTAAGCTTAATGTTCTATAAAAATTGGTGTTTTTGCAACAGCTATTTCAGTTTGATATATGTAATAACTGTTGGATACAGTAATGTTTCTGCCTTGAAATGAGGTTCATTGTACTAACAGAAAATGTGCAATCTGCATTCAAACAAAATTTGACAGGTGCATAAGTATGGGCACCTCACCAGAAAAGTGACATTAATAGTTAGTAGATCCTCCTTTTGCAAAAATAACAGCCTCTAGTCGCTTCCTGTAGCTTTTAATGAGTTCCTGGATCCTGGATGAAGGTATTTTTGACCATTCCTCTTTACAAAACAATTCCAGTTCAGTTAAGTTTGATGGTCGCCGAGCATGGACAGCCCTCTTCAAATGATCCCACAGATGTTCAATGATATTCAGGTCTGGGGACTGGGATGGCCATTCCAGAACATTGTAGTTGTTCCTCTGCATGAATGCCTGAGTAGATTTGGAGCGGTGTTTTGGATCATTGTCTTGCTGAAAGATCCATCCACTTTGTAACTTCATATTTATCACTGATTCTTGAACACTATTGTCAAGAATCTGCTGATACTGAGTGGAATCCATGCGTCCCTCAACTTTAACAAGATTCCCAGTGCCAGCATTGACCACACAGCCCCAAAGCATGATGGAACCTCCACCAAATTTTACTGTGGGTAGCAAGTGTTTTTCTTGGAATGCTGTGTTTTTTTGCCACCATGCATAACGCCTTTTTGTATGACCAAATAACTCAATCTTGATTTCATCAGTCCACAGGACCTTCTTCCAAAAAGAAATTGGCTTCTCCAAATGTGCTTTTGCATACCTCAGCCGACTCTGTTTGTGGCGTGCTTGCAGAAACGGCTTCTTTCGCATCACTCTCCCATACAGCTTCTCCTTGTGCAAAGTGCCTTGTATAGTTGACCGATGCACAGTGACACCATCTGCAGCAAGTTGATGCTGCAGCTCTCTGGAGGTGGTCTGAGGATTGTCCTTGACTGATCTCACCATTCTTCTTCTCTGCCTTTCTGATGTTTTTCTTGGCCTGCCACTTCTGGCCTTAACAAGAACTGTCCCTGTGTTCTTCCATTTCCTTAATATGTTCCTCACAGTGGAAACTGACAGGTTAAATCTCTGAGACAGCTTTTTGTATGCTTCCCCTGAACAACTATGTTGAATAATCTTTGTTTTCAGATCATTTGACAGTTGTTTTGAGGAGCACATGATGCCACTCTTCAGAGGAGATTCAAACAGGAGAACAACTTGCAAGTGGCCACTTTAAGTAGCTTTTCTCATGATTGCATACACCTGGCTATAAAGTTCAAAGCTCCATGAGGTTACAAAACCAAAAAAAGTGCTTTAGTAAGTCAGTAAAAAGTAGGTAGGAGTATTTAAAACAAGAAAATGATAAGGGTGCCCATACTTATGCACCTTTCAAATTTTGTTTGAATGCAGATTGCACATTTTCTGTTAGTACAATAAACCTCATTTCAAGGCAGAAACATTACTGTGTCCAACAGTTATTACATATATCAAACTGAAATAGCTGTTGCAAAAACACCAATTTTTACAAAACATTAAGCTTAAGATTAATAGGGGTGCCCAAACTTTTTCATATGACTGTACCATTAACCAAAATTCTATACAATCTGTGGAACCCTTGCCTCCATCTCACCCGGAGGAAGGTAACGGCTCTAAGAAAAACATGGAGGACTGGTGTCAGCAACTACATCTGGGTACTGACTCCACTCCCTCACACCAGAAACAAGGAGTCTATCGGGTGGTTCAGGAGTACGAGAGAGTGTTCAGTAAACACCCGTTAGACTTCGGGCGAGTCAAGGGGGTAGAACACCACATCCCCACGGGAGACCATCCTCCTATAAAAGAGAGGTATCGACCCGTACCCCCTGCCCACTACCAACACGCCAAGGGGATGCTTAGAGACATGAAGGAGGCTGGGGTGATCAGGGATAGCTGTAGCCCCTGGGCAGCTCCACTAGTCTTAGTCAGAAAAAAAGACAACACCATGAGGATGTGTGTAGATTACCGGAAAATCAACCGTATCACACACAAGGATGCGTACCCCTTACCAAGGATAGAGGAGTCATTGGCTGCTTTAAGATCTGCTAACTTCTTCTCTACCTTGGATCTCACTAGCAGGTACTGGCAGGTTCCTGTAGCAGAGGCGGACCGGGAGAAGACCGCATTCACCACCCCGATGGGACTTAGCGAGTTCACCTGCATGCCGTTCGGACTCTGCAACGCACCAGGAACCTTCCAACGACTAATGGAGTGTTGTCTGGGCCACAGAAACTTCGAGACGGTCTTGTTGTACCTGGACGATGTCATCGTATATTCCAAGACGTATGAGGACCACCTGAAACACCTGGCGGAAGTGTTCGAAGCTCTGGCGAGTTAAGGCCTAAAGGTGAAACCCTCCAAGTGTCACCTCCTGAAACCAAAGGTGCAGTACCTGGGACACGTGGTGAGCGCTGACGGAGTGGCTCCCGACCCTGATAAGATCACCGCAATTAAGGAATGGCCAAGCCCCTCCAGCGTAAAAGAAGTGCGGCAGTTCCTCGGGTTGGTAGGCTACTACCGAAGGTTTATTCCCGGTTTCACCAAAAAGGCAGCACCTATGCAGGACCTCCTGATAGGCCAGTCCCGGAAGGCCAAGAACCAGAAGCTGCCCTTCAAATGGGAGGAGTTGGAAGAAGAGTCCTTCCGCCAGCTGAAGATGGCCCTCACGGGGGACGAAATCCTGGCGTACCCGGATTATAGCCAGCCCTTTATCCTCTACACCGACGCCAGTAACATCGGGCTAGGAGCCGTACTGTCCCAGATCCAGCAGGGGAAGGAACGAGTAATCGCCTACGCCAGCCGAAAACTGCGACCCACCGAAAGGAACCCCGAGAATTACAGCTCATTTAAGCTAGAGTTCCTGGCCGTAGTATGGGCAGTCACCGAGCGCTTTAAGCATTACCTCGCTTCTTCCCGGTTCACCGTGTACACGGATAACAACCCGTTGACACACCTGGACACGGCAAGACTCGGTGCCCTGGAGCAGAGGTGGATGGCCCGTCTGTCCAACTACGAGTTCACAATCAAATACCGGGCCGGACGCTCCAATACCAACGCGGATGCCCTGTCCAGGATGCCCAACCTGCCGGACGAAGGAGAAGATCCGGAGGGACTGGAAGAAGTTGAACTCCCTGCGTTCCACCGTCATGGGACTATCCAGTATTCCCACCGGGTAAGGAGTAAGCAGGCTGCTACGTTGAACCCCTTACCTCACTACAACTGGGCGGAAACGCAAGACAGCGACCCTGCCGTCCGACTGGTGAAGGAGATGCTGACTCGCCCGGAGGCTTGCCTTGAACCAGACGCTCCGGAGGAAGCCAAACAACTATGGGCAGAGAAGAGTCGACTGTTCCTTTACAAGGGGAAGTTGTGCCGCAGAATGGTTAACTCCCGGACGCATGAACTACTCTGGCAAGTAGTGGTGCCACGAAGAGACGCAGCCATGGTGATGGAGGCATACCACGACGGAGCTGGACACTTCGGGTGGAAGAAGCTGGAGTTCCTGCTGCGCGAGCGATTCCACTGGGTAGGCATGAGGGGAACCATTGAGAAGTGGTGCAGAGACTGTGGCCCGTGCAACCTGAGAAGGAAGGACCGTGCCAGCCAGAAGACTCCCCTGCAGTCCATCGTCACCCGGCAACCGTTGGAACTGGTAGCCTTGGATCATGTAAAACTGACCCCAAGCAGAAGTGGCTACGTCTACGCGTTAACCATCGTGGATCATTACTCCCGGTTCTTGGTTGTCGTCCCCGTCAAGGACTTAACGGCTCAAACAGCAGCTAGAGCCTTCCAGCAGCACTTTTGCCGTCCACACGGGTACCCGGACCAAGTGCTGACGGACCAGGGACCTGCCTTTGAAGCGGAGGTCTTCCAGGAATTCTGCAATCTGTATGGCTGCCGGAAGATAAGGACGACACCCTACCATCCGCAAACTAATGGACTTTGTGAGAAAATGAACCAGGTGGTAATGGATCTTTTGAAAACGTTGCCCCTGGAAGAACGCAGTCTGTGGCCTGAGAAGTTGCCCGATCTGGTGGACCTATACAACCACATCCCGGTAGGTTCCACCAACTGTACCCCGGCTTACCTAATGAGGGCAAGACCTGGTAAGTTACCTGTTGACCTGGAAATGGGAGTCCTGACACCCGAGGACACTTCACCAGAAACAGACTGGGACACGGAGAGGCAGCAGCAGTACCGGAGAGTACAGGAGAGCGTGGAGCGAAGTCTCTGTCAGGCTAGGGAAAGACAAGAGAAAACTTACAACCAGTATGCTCCCGCTGTTCCCCTGGTACCCGGAGAGCAGGTCTTGAAGAGGAAGAGACGGCTCCACAAGTTGGACGACCAGTGGGAAAAGGACCCGTACACCGTACTGCCCTCAAGCCACGAGAACCCGAAGGTTTGTACCATCAGTAAAGACGGAGGGGAAACCACAGCTATTGTATCCCGGGACCACCTGAAGAAGTGTCCCGAACAACTGAGGAACCCTGAAGAGGAACAAGAAGACCATCGACCCGTAGAGGAAAGGGAAGATATGGTTAGTACTGTGCTCGGGGACTTCCCTCGGTCTTGGACTCAAGTCAATGGTGCAGTTGTGGTACCCGTACTCACCTTCCTCCAACCAGCATCCCAAGCACCTACGGAGCAACAGGTAGAGCTGGAAGAACAGCCGTTCCAGGAGGCAGAAGACCCCACACCCGCAGACCAGGAGAATCAACCCTCTGCTTGCAGTGAGCCTGCCATATCCCTAGTGAGCCAAAGAGCCGGTAGACAGCTGCCCAGTTTACCCTTGACAGCTCCTACACCCTGTAGTTCAGGGCTAGGCAGTCAGCTCCGTAGGTCCACTAGGGCCACTAGAGACCAGTTACCCGCACGGTGGAGGATTTGAAGTGTATAAATTGTTTTATTTATGTTTACCTGTGTATTGTTGCTTGTGTATAATTTTGTGTTTCTAGTTATTTGTAGGAGTCCTTGGTGGATTTACCGGGAATCCTTGTACATAGTTGGAGCGCAACCCAGGACGGACTAAAGACTGTTAAGGACTCGGGGTAGGACAAACCCCTACCTGGTTACGTCTCCCTGTTTTGGTGAAATGGACACCTTGCTTTTCTTCAAAGACTGCACCCGGTTACGGACATGCCGTAACCATCTTTATATGTTTTTCTTATTGTATTATTATTGTTTTTATCTTGTTATGTTTTTCTAAAATATGTTTAGTCCCGGAGTACTAAATTTCACTAGGGGGGAATGTGACACCCCAGGGGTCTGGTTGCCACAGTGATAGAGATGTTATGTCTGAGAGCAGGTGGGAGGTCCTTTGGTCAGGGATCCTGTGCATGCCAGACCTCCTGCCCAGTCTTGGGAGGGGAAGAACTTCCCCTATATAAACCCGGGGCTGAAGCAGGGTTAGGAGTCAAGGAGAGTAGAGACAAGAGACAGTCATAGGAAGAAACAGCTGGAGCTCAGTGGGAGCAATACTACTACAAGTCAGGGGCTGGCAGCTGCAGAGCTCGCCCTGACTGAGAAGCTTTCTTACCGGACCCGGCGTCCGAGGCTGTGGGGACTAACACTTACCCAGCAGCAGAAGCCGACCGGCAGGGGATTTCAGGTCCTCAGGCCCAGAAACCCGAAGGCACGGTCACACGTGTGGGACCAGCACCGCCATCGTGGAGCGGAAGCCAATAGAAGGCCCCGAGTCACCGGCCATACGGGTGAGCACCACACGGTACACTCAGGGACGTGGGCTACTTATATCCGCTTCTAGCAAGGTAGCCAGAAGAGTACAGTCAGTTTGGGAGGCCTACAACTCCGCCTGGCCAGGGGAGATCCCATCTGCTCAAGGACTGACCAGGCCCCGTTCGCTAGCAAGTACTCCGGGAGGGTCTATCGTTACCAGTAAAGACCCTGAATTACACCGCACCGTCTCTGAGTGGTTCCTGCTACCCCCATCTTCCACGTCGGCTGCCCTGAGGCCATACCCCTCCCGTTGGGGGTTATACTATCACGCTGCACAATTCTACACCGGCCTCAGCAGTCTGCCCTGCAGCGGCAGCTCCATAGCTGCAAATCAACGGGTGGCGTAGTCGACACTCAAATAACATCTATCAAGACTGCCACACACTGAGTCTGACCCCCTGGGCACGGACCGGGTCCCCGCCACTCGGAGACTACAACCCTCATCTGATCCGGTTCCGGGTAAGCCCCCGTGCGCGAGACGCTACGCGACACAGCAGGCCCAGGGGCGCGTCAACTTTGGCGTAGTTGGCAGGATTTCGTGCCCGCAACCACCGGGTACTGCGTGCCTGAAAAGCAAAGACTGTTCAAACTTACCAGTGGTGAGGTTTCCCGCCATCCGGCGCCATCTTCTGCCTTCTTCCCGCCATCCGCGAAGTTTTCCCGCCATCCAGCGCCATCTTCGGCCTTCTTCCCGCCATCCGTGGAGTTTTCCCGCCATTGGACGCCATCTTGAGGACGCCGCGCGGGAAGAAGAGGGGCGTAGACTTCGAAAGCGCGCGAGAACTGAAGCCCCGCCTCACGTCCGGACGTTGCGTAAGGTCCTGGAAGGAGCCCAGCAGACGCCGACGTCACTGGAGCGCGACGGAAGGTCCTCAACCCTGACGATCTACTGCGGAGCCGCGGCCTACGGAACAGGATCATAGCAAGGTAGGCCACGGTCCACTAGGGGGGAGGAAGATGTCGGATACGGAGGAGAGCTTCACTGCCTCAACCCCCGCCAGCGCCACCGCTGCTGCATTTATGCCCTTCACCATGCCCTATATCCCGGGAGCAGCTTGGCTACCCCAGTACTCAGGGGAGTCACATACCCTGCATGACTTTAGAGAAAAGCTGGATAGCCTCTTCCAGGTGTACCCCCTCACAGAAGAGCAAAAAGTGAGCATCCTGGTGGCCCAACTAACCGGGGCAGCTAAAAGGGAAGTAAAATCCTGGCCACCTGGGAGGAAGACTGTCGCAGGGATACTAACCCGGCTGAAGGATACCTTTGATACCCGCACCTCAGCCGAGATAAAGCTTAGATTCTACGGGTGCAAGCAGCGAGCGCATGAGAGTATAAGGGACTATGCACTAAACCTACAAGAGGCCCTGAGGGCCATTAAGCAGACCGACCCTGATGGAGTGGGAAACGAGGACAGGCTGTTGACTGAACAATTTATAGAGGGACTGTATTGTAATGCCCACCGAACCCAGTTGCGGGCGATGGCCTTACAGGATCCCCATCTGGGCTTTGCACAGTTCAAGGACAGAGCCATCCGGGTGCTCCGAGAACCGGCACCGGGTGGCGTTATGACCCACAGGCGCCCAGCTATTACTTACCACCAGGAGGCGGCGCCCTTGTCGGCAGGGTCTGTGGGAGCTGATGCGCAGGCTTTGGACAATGACCCGGCTCCAGACCTACACCATCAGGTCCAAGAGCTAGCTAAGAGCGTTGCTGCGCTAACCCGAACTGTGCAGTCTTTACAGGTTTCCACCCCAGGGAAGATCCAGCTGGCATCCGGACCGGAGGACATCCCGTGGCGTCGACCAAGGAGGACCCCACCGGCCAGAGGAAGACCCAGTGACCGATACAGCGAGGACGGACGACCCATCTGCCGCCGCTGAAATCAACCCGGACATATGGCAAGGTACTGTTCTTTAAACGGGCACAACCTGGGGTAGAGGGCCAACCCCCAGGAAAAAGATCACCAGGCCCATCGAACAGATATGTGGGAGGACGTCCAGTCTTGCCGGTGGTACTGGATGGCATTCCCATGAGTGCCCTACTGGACACCGGGTCGCAGGTCACCACCATCCCGTACGTGCTCTTTAAGCAGTACTGGAATGACTCGGATATTACCCGCTACCCTGACGACGACTTGAGTATCATCGCCAGCAATGGCCAGCCCGTGCCACAGATCGGATTTAAAGAGGTGACCATCAAAATCGGTAGAGTCGAACTGGCAGCACAGGGACTGATCATTGTAGATATTGACAAACATGAGAGTCACCCAAAAATAACTCTAGGAACTAATGTAATTGAAAATTGTCTTGCAGAGGTGATTTTCCTTTTACAGCAGGTTGCCAAGAACGCCAGCTCCGGCGAGCAGCGGGTGCTCCAGAAAGAGATCCGGGCACTGATGCGACGGCAACAGGTGGAACTCTCCGGCGGTGAGATTGGTAGCGTAAGAATGTGTGACCCTTTTCCTATTGCCATGCCCCCAAAAAGTGAAATGATGATTTGGTGCCGGGCAGCTATTGGTCTGAGAGGTAGGGATTACCAGGCAATGGTAGAACCAGTTTACTCAGACAGTAGGCCCACCATTTTGACAGCACGGGGGGTGGTTGATGTACGCCATGGGAGGGTGCCCGTTCGCATAATAAATATCGGGGAGAGGGAAGTGTACCTGCCCCGGTATGCCACGCTAGCCAAATTATATACCATTAACCAAAATTCTATACAATCTGTGGAACCCTTGCCTCCATCTCACCCGGAGGAAGGTAACGGCTCTAAGAAAAACATGGAGGACTGGTGTCAGCAACTACATCTGGGTACTGACTCCACTCCCTCACACCAGAAACAAGGAGTCTATCGGGTGGTTCAGGAGTACGAGAGAGTGTTCAGTAAACACCCGTTAGACTTCGGGCGAGTCAAGGGGGTAGAACACCACATCCCCACGGGAGACCATCCTCCTATAAAAGAGAGGTATCGACCCGTACCCCCTGCCCACTACCAACACGCCAAGGGGATGCTTAGAGACATGAAGGAGGCTGGGGTGATCAGGGATAGCTGTAGCCCCTGGGCAGCTCCACTAGTCTTAGTCAGAAAAAAAGACAACACCATGAGGATGTGTGTAGATTACCGGAAAATCAACCGTATCACACACAAGGATGCGTACCCCTTACCAAGGATAGAGGAGTCATTGGCTGCTTTAAGATCTGCTAACTTCTTCTCTACCTTGGATCTCACTAGCGGGTACTGACAGGTTCCTGTAGCAGAGGCGGACCGGGAGAAGACCGCATTCACCACCCCGATGGGACTTAGCGAGTTCACCTGCATGCCGTTCGGACTCTGCAACGCACCAGGAACCTTCCAACGACTAATGGAGTGTTGTCTGGGCCACAGAAACTTCGAGACGGTCTTGTTGTACCTGGATGATGTCATCGTATATTCCAAGACGTATGAGGACCACCTGAAACACCTGGCGGAAGTGTTCGAAGCTCTGGCGAGTTACGGCCTAAAGGTGAAACCCTCCAAGTGTCACCTCCTGAAACCAAAGGTGCAGTACCTGGGACACGTGGTGAGCGCTGACGGAGTGGCTCCCGACCCTGATAAGATCACCGCAATTAAGGAATGGCCAAGCCCCTCCAGCGTAAAAGAAGTGCGGCAGTTCCTCGGGTTGGTAGGCTACTACCGAAGGTTTATTCCCGGTTTCACCAAAAAGGCAGCACCTATGCAGGACCTCCTGATAGGCCAGTCCCGGAAGGCCAAGAACCAGAAGCCGCCCTTCAAATAGGAGGAGTTGGAAGAAGAGTCCTTCCGCCAGCTGAAGATGGCCCTCACGGGGGACGAAATCCTGGCGTACCCGGATTATAGCCAGCCCTTTATCCTCTACACCGACGCCAGTAACATCGGGCTAGGAGCCGTACTGTCCCAGATCCAGCAGGGGAAGGAACGAGTAATCGCCTACGCCAGCCGAAAACTGCGACCCACCGAAAGGAACCCCGAGAATTACAGCTCATTTAAGCTAGAGTTCCTGGCCGTAGTATGGGCAGTCACCGAGCGCTTTAAGCATTACCTCGCTTCTTCCCGGTTCACCGTGTACACGGATAACAACCCGTTGACACACCTGGACACGGCAAGACTCGGTGCCCTGGAGCAGAGGTGGATGGCCCGTCTGTCCAACTACGAGTTCACAATCAAATACCGGGCCGGACGCTCCAATACCAACGTGGATGCCCTGTCCAGGATGCCCAACCTGCCGGATGAAGGAGAAGATCCGGAGGGACTGGAAGAAGTTGAACTCCCTGCGTTCCACCGTCATGGGACTATCCAGTATTCCCACCGGGTAAGGAGTAAGCAGGCTGCTACGTTGAACCCCTTACCTCACTACAACTGGGCGGAAACGCAAGACAGCGACCCTGCCGTCCGACTGGTGAAGGAGATGCTGACTCGCCCGGAGGCTTGCCTTGAACCAGACGCTCCGGAGGAAGCCAAACAACTATGGGCAGAGAAGAGTCGACTGTTCCTTTACAAGGGGAAGTTGTGCCGCAGAATGGTTAACTCCCGGACGCATGAACTACTCTGGCAAGTAGTGGTGCCACGAAGAGACGCAGCCATGGTGATGGAGGCATACCACGACGGAGCTGGACACTTCGGGTGGAAGAAGCTGGAGTTCCTGCTGCGCGAGCAATTCCACTGGGTAGGCATGAGGGGAACCATTGAGAAGTGGTGCAGAGACTGTGGCCCGTGCAACCTGAGAAGGAAGGACCGTGCCAGCCAGAAGACTCCCCTGCAGTCCATCGTCACCCGGCAACCGTTGGAACTGGTAGCCTTGGATCATGTAAAACTGACCCCAAGCAGAAGTGGCTACGTCTACGCGTTAACCATCGTGGATCATTACTCCCGGTTCTTGGTTGTCGTCCCCGTCAAGGACTTAACGGCTCAAACAGCAGCTAGAGCCTTCCAGCAGCACTTTTGCCGTCCACACGGGTACCCGGACCAAGTGCTGACGGACCAGGGACCTGCTTTTGAAGCGGAGGTCTTCCAGGAATTCTGCAATCTGTATGGCTGCCGGAAGATAAGGACGACACCCTACCATCCGCAAACTAATGGACTTTGTGAGAAAATGAACCAGGTGGTAATGGATCTTTTGAAAACGTTGCCCCTGGAAAAACGCAGTCTGTGGCCTGAGAAGTTGCCCGATCTGGTGGACCTATACAACCACATCCCGGTAGGTTCCACCAACTGTAACCCGGCTTACCTAATGAGGGCAAGACCTGGTAAGTTACCTGTTGACCTGGAAATGGGAGTCCTGACACCCGAGGACACTTCACCAGAAACAGACTGGGACACGGAGAGGCAGCAGCAGTACCGGAGAGTACAGGAGAGCGTGGAGCGAAGTCTCTGTCAGGCTAGGGAAAGACAAGAGAAAACTTACAACCAGTATGCTCCCGCTGTTCCCCTGGTACCCGGAGAGCAGGTCTTGAAGAGGAAGAGACGGCTCCACAAGTTGGACGACCAGTGGGAAAAGGACCCGTACACCGTACTGCCCTCAAGCCACGAGAACCCGAAGGTTTGTACCATCAGTAAAGACGGAGGGGAAACCACAGCTATTGAATCCCGGGACCACCTGAAGAAGTGTCCCGAACAACTGAGGAACCCTGAAGAGGAACAAGAAGACCATCGACCCGTAGAGGAAAGGGAAGATATGGTTAGTACTGTGCTCGGGGACTTCCCTCGGTCTTGGACTCAAGTCAATGGTGCAGTTGTGGTACCCGTACTCACCTTCCTCCAACCAGCATCCCAAGCACCTACGGAGCAACAGGTAGAGCTGGAAGAACAGCCGTTCCAGGAGGCAGAAGACCCCACACCCGCAGACCAGGAGAATCAACCCTCTGCTTGCAGTGAGCCTGCCATATCCCTAGTGAGCCAAAGAGCCGGTAGACAGCTGCCCAGTTTACCCTTGACAGCTCCTACACCCTGTAGTTCAGGGCTAGGCAGTCAGCTCCGTAGGTCCACTAGGGCCACTAGAGGCCAGTTACCCGCACGGTGGAGGATTTGAAGTGTATAAATTGTTTTATTTATGTTTACCTGTGTATTGTTGCTTGTGTATAATTTTGTGTTTCTAGTTATTTGTAGGAGTCCTTGGTGGATTTACCGGGAATCCTTGTACATAGTTGGAGCGCAACCCAGGACGGACTAAAGACTGTTAAGGACTCGGGGTAGGACAAACCCCTACCTGGTTACGTCTCCCTGTTTTGGTGAAATGGACACCTTGCTTTTCTTCAAAGACTGCACCCGGTTACGGACATGCCGTAACCATCTTTATATGTTTTTCTTATTGTATTATTATTGTTTTTATCTTGTTATGTTTTTCTAAAATATGTTTAGTCCCGGAGTACTAAATTTCACTAGGGGGGAATGTGACACCCCAGGGGTCTGGTTGCCACAGTGATAGAGATGTTATGTCTGAGAGCAGGTGGGAGGTCCTTTGGTCAGGGATCCTGTGCATGCCAGACCTCCTGCCCAGTCTTGGGAGGGGAAGAACTTCCCCTATATAAACCCGGGGCTGAAGCAGGGTTAGGAGTCAAGGAGAGTAGAGACAAGAGACAGTCATAGGAAGAAACAGCTGGAGCTCAGTGGGAGCAATACTACTACAAGTCAGGGGCTGGCAGCTGCAGAGCTCGCCCTGACTGAGAAGCTTTCTTACCGGACCCGGCGTCCGAGGCTGTGGGGACTAACACTTACCCAGCAGCAGAAGCCGACGGGCAGGGGATTTCAGGTCCTCAGGCCCAGAAACCCGAAGGCACGGTCACACGTGTGGGACCAGCACCGCCATCGTGGAGCGGAAGCCAATAGAAGGCCCCGAGTCACCGGCCATACGGGTGAGCACCACACGGTACACTCAGGGACGTGGGCTACTTATATCCGCTTCTAGCAAGGTAGCCAGAAGAGTACAGTCAGTTTGGGAGGCCTACAACTCCGCCTGGCCAGGGGAGATCCCATCTGCTCAAGGACTGACCAGGCCCCGTTCGCTAGCAAGTACTCCGGGAGGGTCTATCGTTACCAGTAAAGACCCTGAATTACACCGCACCGTCTCTGAGTGGTTCCTGCTACCCCCATCTTCCACGTCGGCTGCCCTGAGGCCATACCCCTCCCGTTGGGGGTTATACTATCACGCTGCACAATTCTACACCGGCCTCAGCGGTCTGCCCTGCAGCGGCAGCTCCATAGCTGCAAATCAACGGGTGGCATAGTCGACACTCAAATAACATCTATCAAGACTGCCACACACTGAGTCTGACCCCCTGGGCACGGACCGGGTCCCCGCCACTCGGAGACTACAACCCTCATCTGATCTGGTTCCGGGTAAGCCCCCGTGCGCGAGACGCTACGCGACACAGCAGGCCCAGGGGCGCGGCGCGTCATGTGCGCTGCTGATAGGCTGACAGATTGCACCTCCCCACTGTAAATGCGGGAAAAAGAAAAAAAAATGGAGATCTTCATTATTCCTGCAGAGATCCATCCCCTGCCCCTCCCCCCACCCCGCTGTACACTCAAACTGCGTATTAACATTAATTTTCATCATTACTGAGAAAAAATCCAGTTATGATTTTGGTGCACGAACAGTTATCGAACATAACCTCGAACAGCCGAATTTTTCTCAAATCGTTCGTGTTCGCCGAACGGCTCGAACACCGCCCAAAACAGCTCGAATTTGAGATTGGCGAACAGTTCGAGTCGAACAACGCTCATCTCTAATACTCACCTCACCACTCATATGTCTGGGCTATAACCTTTGTGCATGCATGTGCAGAACCCTCCTGGGCCTAGCTAATCAGGAAGCCTTGGCCTTGTTTGAGGCTTTTCAGCATAGCAATGAGGATCCAAAGATGTGATGAGGACCAGACTGGTGAGGAATAGAGATGCTGGAGGGTGAGCAGTGATGTGAATATAAGGAATTTTTATTTTTTATGTATTATGCTTATTATGCCCTGGAGTCTGAAGAGTGTATATTTAAACCCTTTAAAATTTACAAATTTATTAGAACATATTTTTAAACAATGCACCAAATGCCCTGTGCACCAAAAACACTATATACAAAAGTCAAATTTAATTTTTCAAATCAGACTGAATGTGAGTACAGTTGTCTGACTGAACCATTCACAGAGTATCATAACAGCAAAAATGGAATGCATTCACTAATGTCAGCAAAACATGATAAAGACTGATCAAAATTTTTTCATGTCAAATAGATATCTGGCAATATAGCATGATAAGCATACACATGAATAACATTACTGATGCAAATTACCAAGAATGCTGTGATTGCAAGTAGCAAATAGATAAACCCCCAGGTCATATCAAAATTATACAGCCTATGTTACCCTGGGATAGACACTAGGATATTCCTGCATAGCAGCGGAGGTTGGCACCCTAGAATTACGGAATTTGGTGCCCCCAGCTACACGACGGATCTCCCTCTTTTTCCCTGTTTAGCCCTGTTAGACAATAAATTGCAATAAATACTAGTCCCGACAGAGATTTCCTATTCTAGGAGGGACATATATTAAGCACACCTTGTGGTAGAAATAGACTTATCTTTTTAGATGTTAATCATAATGTCATGGTAACAGCAGAAAATAAACCTCAAATTTGTTGTGCAATTTCTCCTGAATACACTAATACCCCATATGTGGGTAAATCTACTGTTTGGGTGCATGGCAGTGCTCGGAAGGGAAGGAGCACCATTTGATGCATTAAATCCAAAAATGGCTAGAATCAAAGAGCAAACGCCATGTCGAGTTTGGAGAGCCCCTCATGTGCCTAAACAGTGGAAACCCCCCACGAGTGTCCCCATTTTGGAAACTAGACCCCTTAATGAATGTATCTAGTTGTGTGGTGAGCACCTTGAAACTCCAGGTGCTTCACAGAAGTTTATAACGTAGAGCTGTGAAAATATTAACACACATTTTTCCCACCAAAATTTTCTTATAGCCTCAATTTTTTTATTTTCGCAAGGGTAACAGGAGAAATGGGCCCCAAAATTGTTTGTGCAATTTCTCTTGAGTACGCTGATACCCCACATGTGGAGAAAAACTACTGTTTGGGCACATGGCAGGGTTTGGAAGGGAAGGGGCACCATTTGACTTTTTGAATGCAAAAGTGGTTGGAATTGAGAGCGGACACCATGTCGCGTCTGGAGAGCCCGTGATGTTTCTAAACAGTGGGAACGCCCCAAAAGTGTCCACATTTTGGAAACTACACACCTTAAGGAATGTATCTAGATGTGTGGTGAGCACCTTGAACCCCCACGTGCTTCACAGAACTTTATAAGGTAGAGCCATGAAAATAAAAAAAATCACATTTTTCCCACCAAAATTTTCGTTTAGCCCCAATTTTTTTTATTTTCACAAGGGTAACAGGGGAAAATAAACAAAAATTTGTTGTGCAATTTCTCCTGAGTACACAGATACCACATATGTGGTCAACAATTACTTTTAAGGCACAGTGCAAAGCCCAGAAGGGAAGAAGTGCCATATTGAAGTTCAGATTTTGCAGGAATGGTTTGAGGGTGCCATGTCACATTGGCAGAGCCCCTTTAGGTGCCAGAAAAGCAGAAAACCCTCCATAAGTGACGTCATTTTGCAAACTACACCTCTCAATGAATTCATTTAGGGGTGCAGTGACCATGTTGACACCACATTTGCCTCAGTAATTTATACCAATGGGCGGTGAAGAAAGGATAATTGCAAAGAATAGAATAACCCACTCATGCTCACAATAAATAAAAGGTGCAGCGGCTGGTAGTGGGACAGATTGTGTGTAGGACTGTCAGAAAGGATAAATAGAATGATAATAGTAAAGTACACTACCGCACTACTCCAGAAAAGTACAATCTGTCAAGAGAGTAGAAGACAAGGTGAACAGACCTGGAATATGTGGCTCAATCACCAGTTGTGCACACCTTATGATGATATATCCTCAAGAGATATAACATGTAAAGATGTTGTCCTGCAATCCAGAAAATAGCATAATGCTTCCCTGATAAGGGGATAAAGGTCCAAAAGGGCTAGTTATAGATGAAGGTTGGGTTGCTCCCGCAACAAACTTTAGCCAGCAGGACTATATTTTTCTACAATAGTTTGTGGACTCCATAAACAGAGCCCCTGAGTTTTAGAAGAGCAGAATACCTCCCTCAATTGACCCCATTTTGGAAATTATACCCCTGTCAAACATATGGACCCTAAATTTGGTTTAGGCACACTGTGGGGCTCGGAAGGGAGTGGGGCATTTGGATTTGGGTGCGCAGAATTCATTGGATTTTGCTTTTGGGGAGTGAGGAGCCATAGCGCTTTTCCAGAGCCTTTGTACTGCAAGTAACGTGGAAGCCCTCATATTTACGTTAACAGATGACAGACCTGATTGGAGACTTGCTTTTTTTGTGGATTGAGTCGAAGCTTTTATTGGGAACATTTTACATAACGTTTGGGATCACATTTAACCAGCGCTCTACGCTGAGCGAGCACTTTCATCGGGGTTTCCATCGAAATCTCTGAATGACGTGATTCAGATGAAACTTCCAAGGGATCCATTCACTATAATGAGGCAGTAGAGTTATTATGGACTCCATCTGGCCACTGTTCAGCAATGTCCTTCTTTACAGAAGTGCAAAAAACTGTGGCGGACCACACTTTTATGCACGCCTAAAAAGACGGATACCGCTGGATCATAGGCCAGATGGCTTCCACAGTGCCTCCATTTTCCTTATTCTAGGGAATCTTTTGTAGTGGGTTCTTTCTGAAACACGTATTTCAAAGATTTACAAGGAAACCCTGGTGTAAGCGCACAGCATAGAGCGCAGGATAAATGTGAGCCGAATCTTACTGCGATCTTTGGGAGGCAAAATGAAAAAATCAACAGCAGGTGAAGAATTGGTTTTATTTATTTTTTATGGAATTCCTCAAGCGGTGTAAGTGATTAGACAACTTTATTCTTTGGGTAGGTGTGATTACAGTGATACCAGATTTATATTGGGTTTTTATGATTGACAGCTATCACTCATTAAAAGCCACTTTTTTATGCAAAAACTATTTTTTGCATTGCCATATTTTGAGAGCTATAATTTTTCCATATATATCAGTTGACAGAGTCATGTGAGGGCTTGTTTTTTGCTAGATGAGGTGACACTTTTATTGGTACCATATTTGGTCACTGTTGGGTGTTGGTCTTGGGCTGGATTTGAAATGGGTCCAGGACTTTCTGTGGTCTTCCATTCCAGGCCAGCTGGGGCTGATACTGCTCAGCATTGTTGTCAGCCTCAACGCCTAGCTGTTCCATGAGCCCTGCAGATTGTCTCCCAGGCATTTGTGCCTAGCAGTGTTAAGCATAGGCTGCAGAGGGAGACAGGGCTCGTGGAGTCTAAGTCCAGGATTCCCCGCACTGAGCATGTCCGTGACCTGGCAGATCATGATTGGTGGTTTGGCACCCACCTGACCCGGTGACCTGGCACCGCCTGAATGGTCACGGGTGTCGTCACCAATGGTGCGACAGTGGGGCAGGGCTTAATCTTTAAAAGGCCCGCCCACAAACATGGTGGTGCGCTCAGATCATTTGAGCTAGCTGTTTGTGGTGTGCATGCTGACTCCAGGCTCAAAGAGCCATAGTTTCCGCTAGGCAGGTTTAGCTCCATAGAGGCAGGTTAGCTTCATAGAGGCAGGTAGCTTCGCTTCGCTGACTGGCTCTGACCAGGGGGTTCGCCCTTACACCCCGAGCCGCCTGTGAGTTTAATAGAGCGGGTTTGCTCTGTCCGGTAGCACGCCGGCTGAGTGCTCGAATACCCGGCGGGAATCACCCACAAGCTAGCGCCGTCTCCTATAGCATAGCGCCTGTACCGAAGACAGGGCTACTGCTCATAGTCCGGTCACACGTCTCCCTGTGGTTCTTGGAGAGTAGTGTGAACCGCTTTAGCGCCAATCCTCATAGCGTAGCACCTGTATCAAAGACAGGGCTACTGCTGTTCCCACGGACGCACGTCTCCCTGCAGTTTTTGGAGATTGTGCGTACCGTCTTACCCTTCCGTGTGCGTTATCACGAAGGGATAAGATTATTGTTAGGTGCGTCGCCGGTTGCTCTCTCCTCCGTGCAGTAAACGGAGATAGAGCGTACCGCTATACCCTGTCCGGTGTGAACTTAACACGGAAGGGTTCATCATTTACTTGTCATTTGCCTTTCCACCCGGAAAGTGTTCGGCAGCAGTCCTCTAGGCTGCATCGCGGACCCCGGGGTCGGTTGCGTTCCATTAAATAAAGTTGTCTGCAACCGCTCCCCTTAGCAGTCACATAACATTTTGGGAGGTAAAATTAACAAAAACCAGCAATTCAGGAATAGTTTTTTTGTTTTTTTTTATGCCGTTTCGCATGTGGTAAAAATGATAAGACACCTTTATTCTTTGGGTCAGTATGATTACAGCAATACCTCATTTATGTAATTTTTGTATGTTTTTGCGCTTTTACACAATAAAAATTTTATAGAAAAATAATTTTTTTGCATTGCTATATTCTTAAAGCTATAACTTTTACATTTTTACGCTGATGTACCTATATGTTGCCTTGTTTTTTGCAGGACAAGATGACGTTTTCGGTGATATTTTTATTTACATTTGTCCTTTTGATCGCATTTTATTCCCCTTTTTTGCCAGCGGTGTGATGAAAAAGCATAGTTTGCCACATTTTTGTTTTATTTTTTACAGCGTTCACTCAAGATGTTAACTAGTGTGACACTTTTATATATCGGGTTGTCACAGATGCGACAATACCAAATATGTGTACTTTTTTTGTTTACTTTTATTTTTTTTTACATATAAAAATGTGTATTTATTAGTATTATGTAATATACTGTATATATATATTTTTTATTATTTTGCACCTTTTTTTAAAATATTTTTTTAATTTTTTTTACCCTTTTTTTTTACCTTTTTTGCTTAGTCCCTCTATGTTTTTTTTCTTTGATTGAAGGGATAATGGATTGCAATGCATCAGTATTGCAATGTATTATACCTGTACAGAAAGCTTCTGAGACTATGCTTTCCGTAGCTTGGTGACCCAGGGGTCATCATGTTGATCCCGGGTCACCATGGCAATGATTGGGGCGTCGCAATGACATTCCCTCTCTCTGCCTGTCTTCTAAATTTTGCGAGCGCTCATGATCGCAGCATATAGGGGGTTGAACAGCCAGTGGTGGTGCTGGCACCATCCCTGGCTGTTAGTGCAGGAGCTCGGCCACTAGCTCCAAGCTCCTGCTCTTATCTGGGAGAAGGTGCTGATATACCAGCACCTCCTACGCGATCATGCTGTGATCGGTCAGTCAGATTGACTGATTGGTCACAGCCCTCTGAATGCGGGGACAGCTGGCATGGGTCCCTGCACCTCCTCCTGGGCCACTCAGCTGTCAGTGATAGTTGTTGATACTGACCTGTCATTGCGTGTTTGCACGCAGTGACAGTTCAAAGTCATGACTGGCATAGCAAGTAATTGTGCAGGAACTGACACCCGCTCATGTCATGCTATGAGAGTCATTAGACGTAAAGGGGTTAAAAAGCATGTTAGATACCTTACCTTTGGGTTCTGTGCTATCTTTGTCTTCTCTTAGTCTCCTAGTCTTGACCTGATATATAGTCCTCAGTGGTGCTACAGTACCATTCAGTGAACAACTACAAACGGAAAGTGCTCCATATACTGTACAATAGCAAGGAGCGGACCTAAAGGAATGCAAGCAGCATTGTGACCTCCAACAGCTTTAGCAATATACAGTGTGGATACAGCAAATATTTCAAAACAGGCCTAGGACCAGAAGATTTGTAGTAAGATAATATGTTTATATAATTTCCCAATTTTCCCAATTTTATAAAGACTGCACAACTATTAATAACATGTAAAGCATCCATCTACATATATAACCGTCTTATCCCGTCTGTCTGTCTGTCTGTCTGTCTTTCCGTCTGTCTGTCTGTCTGCCCAGGAAATCCCGCGTCACTCTTTGGTCCGGCAGCGGCCAATCAGCGCCACGGGATTTCTGAAAAAAGATGGCGGCCGTTAGTGGCTCATCTGCGGGACAGAGCTCAGTGGCGATGCAGCCGGGAGATGACCGGCGCGAGGCGCTCATCTACCGACCGCCGGCGACGCTGATCTCCATGCGGCTAGGGTGTCAAGGGAGGACCGGGGAGCGGCGCTGCGGGTGGGATACTTCTGCTGCGAGCGCCCGCTCATGTCCCGGGTTCTCGCAGCGGAAGTAGCCGCACAGGCAGCGGCGTTGACCTCCATGCGGCTAGGGTGTCAAGGGAGGACCAGGGAGCGGCGCTGCGGGGCGGGATACTTCTGCTGTGAGCGCCCGCTCATGTCCCGGGTTCTCGCAGCGGATGTAGCCGCACAGGCAGCACCGCTCCCCGGTCCTCACCAATACGATTCCGCTCCCCGGTCCTCAGCAATACGATTCGATGATTGGTCGCGATCTCTCGCCGCGACCAATCACTGATCTTGGACCAAAAGTTAAACACCGCTGTGCTGATTGGTCGCGGCCACTGCCCGCGACCAATCACCGATTTGGGCGCCACATTTAAACACTGCTGTGCTGATTCGTCGCGGACGCTGCCTGCGACCAATCACCGATTTGGGCGCCACATTTAAATAGCGCCCGCGACCAATGACCGATCTTGCAGACACATTTAAACACCGCTGTGCTGATTGGTCGCGGACGCTATTTAAATGTGGCGCCCAAATCGGTGATTGGTCGCGGACAGCGTCGGCGACCAATCAGCACAGCGGTGTTTAAATGTTTCTGCAAGATCGGTGATTGGTCGCGGCCGCTATTTAAATGTGGTGCACAAATCGGTGATTGGTCGCGATCTTCGGCCGCGACCAATCACTGATCTTGCCGCAAAAGTTAAACACCGCTGTGCTGAATGGTCGCGGACGCTGCCTGCGACCAATCACCGATTTTGGCGCCACATTTAAACATTGCTGTGCTGATTGGTCTCGGACGCTGCCCGCGACCAATCACCGATTTGGGCGCCACATTTAAATAGCGGACGCGACCAATCACCGATCTTGCAAACACATTTAAACACTGCTGTGCTGATTGGTCACTGACGCTATTTAAATGTGGCGACAAAATCGGTGATTGGCCGCGGGCAGCGTCCGCGACCAATCAGCACAGTGGTGTTTAAATGTGGCGCCAAGATCGGTGATTGGTCGTGGCCGATATTTAAATGTGGCGCCCAAATCGGTGATTGGTCGCGGGCAGCGCCCGCGCCCAAATCGGTGATTGGTCGCAGGCAGCGCCCGCGACCAATCAGCGATTTTGAACACAAATGTCAGGACCTTAGTAACACCATGCGGCTACTGTCGGGAGATCAGCGGCTAGGGTGTCAAGGGAGGACCGGGGAGCGGCGCTGCGGGCCGGGATACTTCTGCTGCGAGCAGTCGCTCATGTCCCGACTTCTCGCAGCGGAAATAGAGGTACAGGCAGCGGCGCTCCCCGGTCCTCACCAATACGATTCGCTGATTGGTGGCGGTCTCCGCACCCGACCAATCAGTGATCTTGGCGCTAAACTTAAACACCGCTGTGCTGATTGGTGGCGGATGCCAGACTCGACCAATCAGCGAGATTGGCACCAAATTTAAACAACGCTCTGCTGATTGGTTGCGGCCGCCAGCTGCCCGCTACCAATCAGCGAGATTGGCGCCTAATTTAAACAGCGCTATGATCTCCTGACGGCAAGTGTGAACGGAAGACCGAGGAGCGGCGCTGCCTGTCGGGATGCTTCTGCTGCGAGCAGCCGCTCATCTCCCAGCTGCTCGCAGCGGAAGTACCCTCACAGGCAGCGCCGCTCCCCGGTCCTCACTAATACGATGGTGATTGGTTGCGGCCGCCGGCCCCGACCAATCAGCGATTTTGGTGGCAAATTGAAACACCGCTCTGCTGATTGGTCGCGGCCAGCGACTGCGACCAATCAGCAGTAGTGCCGCCAAATTTAAACCCCGCTCTGCAGATTGGTCGCGACCGCCAGTCGCGACCAATCAGCGATTTGGGCGCAAAATTGAAACAACTCTCTGCTGATTGGTCGCGGACGCCAGACGCGACCAATCAGCGAGATTGGCGCCAAATTTAAATAACGCTTTGCTGATTGGTCGCAGACGGCAGACGCTACCAATCAGCGAGATTGGCGCCAAATTTAAACAACGCTCTGCTGATTGGTCGCGGCTGCCAGCTGCGACCAATCAGCGATATGGGTGGCAAATTTAAACACCGCTCTGCTGATTGGTTGTGGTGGCCGGCCGCGACCAATCAGCGATTTTGGTGCCAATTTGAAACACCGCTCTGCTGATTGGTCGCGGTCGCCGGCCGCGTCCAATGAGCAATATTGGCGCCAAATTTAAACCCCTCTCTGCTGATTGGTCGCGACCGCCGGCCGTGACCAATCTGCGATTTTGGTGCCAAATTTAAACACCGCTCTGCTGATTAGTCGCGGTCTCCGGCCGCGACCAATCAGCAATATTGGTGCCAATTTTAAACACCGCTCTGCTGATTGGTCGCTACCGCCGGCTGCAACCATTCAGCATTATTGCCGTCAAATTTAAACCCCGCTCTGCTGATTGGTCGCGTTCGCTGCCCGTGACCAATCAGCATTATTGGTGCCAAATTTAAACCCCGCTCTGCTGATTAGTCGCGACTGCCGGCCGTGACCAATCTGCGATATAGCCGCCAAATTTTAACACCGCTTTGGTGATTGGTCATGGTTGCTGGCCTCGACCAAACAGCGATTTTGGCGCCAAATTTAAACACCGCTCTGCTGATTGCGCCCTGTCGGCCGTATACATATTCTAGAATACCCGATGCATTAGAATCGGGCCACCATCTAGTAATAGTAGAATAGAGTTAAAGATTCCGCACTCCAATGTGAATCCAAGTGCCCAGAAGGAAAATCACCATAGGGAACATTCACAATGAGACAGCCATTCTTCATGAATTTTCAGATTTGTTTCTGTTTATTAAATTGGACAGTATTATATACTTTATGTTGTCTTGATATCATGTACTATATTATTTATGCCTGATCATGAAACAATTATTTGCTGTATTATTTGATTTACCTATGTTATGTTTCTTTTGTAAGTTTGTACAGACTGCCTTGACAAAGGCTCGATGTAGGTGGAAACGTTGGCACATGAATCTGTCTCACAGGCTGACGCAATAAAATTATTATAATTATTCATTTTACAAAGTGCCGAAGTTTAATTTTTATTTACAGTATCCATAACTGACTGAGCTCTGCAACCAGTCCTCTACTAGTCTTGAGCAATCTTCAACACATCTTGCAGTATAGATATCTCTTTAAAGAAAATCTGCCACCATGTTTTTTCTATGTATTCTGAGATCAGCATGGTGTAGGAATAGAGACACTGATTCGAGCAATGTGTCACTTATTTGTCTACATGCCATCATTTCATTTTGATAAAATCACTGTTTTCTCTGCTGCATATCTAGCAGTTCCCTGAATGCTGAGCTCAGTATAACAACACCCATATTACTGACTGGCAGCTTTCTTTTCTACACTGTACATTGACAGAAAGATGCTAATCAGGGGTAGAGGTGTGGTTACACAGAGTAGGAGGACTACATGGCACAAGAAAACTAGTCTTCCAGTGATAATCTTCTGCTGATAAAGCACTGATTTTAGTGAAACTGCAGCAAGCTACCCAGTAACTGACATGTCACAGGAATCAGCGTTATGCTGCTCTCAGATTACACAGCAAAGTCCTGCTGACAGACTTTAAGGCTACATCCCCACAATCAGGAAGTAGCAGTGCTTTGAAAGTAGCGGATATTTGCTGCGTTCAAAGCGCTGCTCTCTAATCACGCAGTTAAATCCGCATATGTTCATGCTCGTAAAGCCGCGCCGCTGGTGAGTTTACGCGGTGGCAAATAAAAGCATAGTGGGCATGGGATTTTGCAAAATCCCATCCATTGTGCTTGTACTGTACAACGCAGAGGTTTGGATGCAGCGCAGGTGAGCTGCGTCCAAACCGCTGCTACTCCAGATCGTGTGCACATACCCTAACTGTTCAGTTGAGCATCCATACTTCCCCCCATCACAGACTCCACTGCACTTTGCTGAGCTTCATCTCAATAATGAATAATCATTCAATGAAACCAAGTTCCTCCAAGTTAGGCCACCAGAGAAATGGAGACTATTTTTCCTCCTTCATCTAGACTCCACCAGTCTTCTCTACACTGCTGCTGCAGCATCACAAGGTTCCCAGCTAGGGACTACAGCTTACTATACCAGCATATTCCTTCACCACTGCTGCCTCAGGTAGATAGGCTACTACTCTTTCCAGTCAGAATTTCAGTGTTGTTGTTCAAGCATGAGGGACACAATGAACAGAAAAACAAGAGAAAGTATGTTCATTTGATTACTCTTGCATTTATTTCATCTAGTGAATGTTAACACCTATGAACAGATCAAACAATGTTAAGCACTCAATGTGTTAGAGGATTTGCGTGCGATATTATTTACTAATAATTTAGTTCAATTCTTCAGAAGTCTATTATAATTTGTCTCTTGGGTAAGAGAAAGGTAAATTACTGACTTCCAATCTATGCACTAAAGTAACTACTGGCAAGTTCATCATTACATAAAATACAATCAATAGCGCACAAAAGAAAAATAAAACTGTGCTCATTTTGCTTTGTGAACTTCAATCTGAAAAGATTATAGAAATTGATGCAATTGCCTCTGATGTTCCATAATTCTATTATATAGAAAGTTATGTCTCCATTGTAGAAATTAATTTTTTTTGTTTCTCCTCAACTGCAGTTATGATAGTATTAATTTTTCAATGCAATTTGCTGGTAACTCAGTATTTTAAAGGGTTAAAATAGAAGAACTTCAGCAAAACAAAGATGTATCCATAAGAATGGATTATATAATTTCGACATGCTCAATTTACAGTACTTTGGAATCATCTCAATAGTCACTGAAAAATGATTCTGTTAATGAGGTACATGTGCCTGTCGATGCTACTTATCCACATTGATTGGCTATCACTTAGCATCTGAATAATGCAACCACATTTACTTAAAGTATATATTGATCTCTTGTAGTCACCCAAAACACCTGTGCTATTACTGGCACTATATTAGTAAAATAAATTACATAGCATTTATGTAGCATCTATGTAGACATGCATCAGAACGCAGGAAGTTCTTGCTTAAAATTTCCAGCACATTGCTATGGGGAAGCACTTAGCTCCCTGCACTTAGAGAAGGCCTCTTTTTTTCTGATTACTATGTAGCCTTTCTTTTGTAGGCTAATATCATGAACAATATCTTAAAGGGAATCTGTCACTAGGTTTTTTGCTATGTATTCAGAGAGGAACATGTTGTAGGGATAGAGACCCTGATTTCAGTGATGTGTCACTTTCTAAGCCACTTGCTGCAGTTTTGATAAAATCACTGTTTTCTTTCTTGCAGATCTATCAGTTTTCTGATTCCTGCGCATTGTATAACCCCACCCACACCACTAATTGATAGTTTTCTGTGCACATTGTACACTGGCAGAAAGCTGCTAATCTGTGGTGGGGGTGGGGTTAAACGGAGCAGAAGGCTACATGGCATCAGACATCTAGTAATATATTGATAATCTCCTACTGATAAAACACTGATTATACTGAAACTACAGCAAGCACCCCAGTAAGTGATACATCAATAGAATCTGGGTTTTTGTCTCTACATTATGCTGCTCTCAGATTAAATAGCAAAAACCTGGGACAGATTCCATTTAATGCATTTTATGACAGTTTTTTATTGCTCCTTTAACTATGTTTTTTCTTTTGTTATAAACATGTGATCAGATGGTATTTTAAAGGGAACCTGTCACCTTATTCATGCGGCCTGAACGACAGAGTCATGAATCCGAGTCTGGATGTGTTACTGCATCTGTTTATGTTTTCTATGAAATGCTGCAGTGATTAAGACAAAACATACAGTACCTTGTTAGGGACTATGTGTCTCCCAGATTAGTCTGAAGCAAGTACCTGGAGGCTTTTCCCCAGCTAGCTGCCGTAGACTGACAGGTTTCTTCCTTTCTGTGTTTATATGGAGACCTGTCAAAGGCGAGTGAGGTGGGGAGAAGCTGCCAGGGAACAGCTTCAGACTAATCATTCGAGACACATAGCCCCTAAAACATCTTTTCTTTATATGTCATAGTGTTTCAGAGTAAAACATACACGTCTGCAATAGCTCAGACAGTCTCTGATTCATAACCTAGGATAAAAACAAAATAAACAAATACCCTGTAATTAGGTAAATACTTATTAATAGTAAAATTATAAACCATCCCACCATGCCAAGGTGTACCCCAATCAGAATTGTACCTAACTCTTCTTGTTCACCTCACGATCTGTCAGCAGACATAGAAATAGATAAAGGCTATAAAAATATAGCAAAGTAGGACCTGGATCCCAACTGTTCAGACACATACCCTTATTTATTTTTACACTTGCTGACACATAGTGAGGTGAACTACAAGAGTTAGGTCTGAAGGAGTCGTTGGGTTTTGCTTCCTTTCTATGAATTATACGATCCTTTTACTCCCCTGTTTATCCCATTATTTAAATCCCGGCCTCTCCTTTTAATTATATTTTAATATGTTATTTTTTATTTTATGCTCATTGTCTGTTTTCTTTTCTGATTAGCACTTGAGTGGGACCTGACCTTACTCTCTGAGCCACCATGCCTGCAAGGAAGATTTGGCGTGTTACTCCAACCACTCGTCTTATGGGACTGCGTGTTGTCGACATGTTATTTATTATATTTTTTGATGTGGGACTTCCCAGTTTCATATATATATATATATACATGAATATTATGACACGGGTAGTTATGCTACATTATATATTTGGTGATTACCGGCTTTTTATGATATTTGAACTTTCCCATACGTTTGTTCTTTCCTGTGGCACTCTGATGCACTTTGCAGTATAATGTGCGGTGCGCATGTGCAGTGGTTCCCCATTTTCCTGGCCCGTGCCCGGCTGTCTCGGCTCGGCCGCGCGCTCCCAGTATGTGCGTCACCACGCTCCTGGGTGCGTGCTGCCGCCTGATGGCTGGTGCTCGTGCTGTGGGACTCCGGGAGCCAGACGCATGCGCCATGGAGCACTTACTGCAAAGGACCTTCCGGTCACATGAGCGCAATTTCGTCATGTGACTTGTGGGAGGGTGTACATAAGGTCCTGCTACACAGTCCTGAGCACGCCTCTTGAGAAAGTCAGCAGCTTTAGTGCAAAACGCGCATCGGGGCTTTTTCTTGCCGGGACATCACTTTGCTGCGGCCCTCTACACCATCTCCCATCCCACCCAGTGGGAAGCAGCGCTTATTTGACTTATATGACGCATTATTGACTTACATTATTTCATGATTGGAATTAGGGTCTCCAAACTGGCCTTATATCTTTTCAGCTGTGTTGTGGTAAATACTATGGGGGGATATATGTTAGGGCACTGCTGCTTTTCTTCCTAGCACATTGCACCTTTTCCTGTTAGGATATAAACTTTGTGATTGAATATTTGAATAAATTATTATATATGTATTAAATAAATAAATAATCTATTTTTATGCCATATGTACTCGTTGTTTTTCCTGGTTATGCTATTTGTAGTAGGCATATGGGTGACAGGCATAATGCATTGACTGGTTGCTCAGTAACCCGATCATTAATATGAAGGCCGATGTTTGTTCACCAAGAGTTAGGAAAAGAAGGAAAAATAGTAGTATTGGCTCATCAAATGCAGGAAAATGCCTTGATTAGGGTACAGTGCACGGACACTACAAACCGGCTTCTGGTCAATTAAGGCAAAGGAGAAGGAAAAGTCCAGCATCCGCAGCAAAGTCGGTAAGGATATTAAAACATTACATTTATTTCAGCCATTAAAAATGACAAAATAATAAAGACATGTTGAAGTTTAGAAAAGAGAGAGAAACACACAGTCTATGTGTTTGGAGATCACTGTAGTCCTGACCAAGGATCAAGGGTACACCTTGAGCTCTGGATCAATTATTTTGGTTCTAGTCTCTGATTCATGCTGCCTGTGGGTTGGGCAGCATGAATCAAATGACAGGTTGCAATTAACATTTATAACTAAATATTTAAAAATCTTCTTATAGAGCATTTTTCCTGTACACTGCTTTTTCATGTACAAAATGGTGGAAAGTAAAAATACACCACCAGAAAAAAAACTTAAAATGCACCTGTCAAAAACTTTAACCCCCCCTGAACTATTTGTATGACTGTGTAGCCTGTTAAAAGATAAGACAGATGATCACTTTAGGAGTCAGACTCAGGATGCAAAAGTGCTGTTGCAACAGCGAGATATCACATTTTGAAGTTCAGTCTTAGACTAGCAGGACTGACTGATTGACAGGACAGTGGCCAGAGTTCCAGAGCAAATGATCTGACAATCAGCCAGTAAACAGTGCTGCTAGTTCAGCGAATACAGCAAGAAGTGTGTTGCATTTCCAGACTTAAAATGAAATTTTTTTGCTGATGGAGAAGCACTTTGGGGTCAAATGTCTTATTTTTAAAGGGTTCCACAGTCATTAAAAATGGGGGAAGCTTTGGGGGTAAAAGATTCTGAAAGGTTACCTTTAAATCCCATTCAGATGAATAAAACTGATTTTCAGAAGCAAAAGTTTTTACAAATAAAATCTGCAGTGTGTTAATTTACTCCTAAAATCTATGATAAAAAGGTTGTCTTAGGCTATGTGCCCATAATGTAGATATGCTCCGGATTTTTCCTGAGCGTTTCTGCATCTCCCTGGCAGAAAAAATGCTTGTGGATTTTACATGCATTTTTCCTGCCAGGAACAAGCGTATGTCACGCGTTTTGCACATACGATTTTGCATGCGGATTGTCAATTTTTAGCATCACTTGGAAAAATGCTTGACAACTTGTTCACACTATATAAATCCATGCAACCTGCATGGATTTATATAGTGTGACCAAGTTAATAGTTAAAAAAAGAGTACAAATGGTAAAAAAAAAATAATAAATTATACTCGCCTTCCGATGGCCCCTGGTCTCCTTCTCCGGTGCGTACGGTGTCTTGGGTGGCTCGCGGTGGTGTAAAAGGACCTTCCATGACATCATTTAGTCATGTGACAGGTCACGCAACAACCGACGTCAGTGGTCGCATGACCTGTCACATGACTAAATTACATCATGGAAGGTCCTTTTACACCATCGCGAGCTGCGGGGTAGCCAGGATGCACCATAGAGAAGACCGGGGGCCATCAGAAGGTGAGCATAATGTTTATTTTTTATTTTAAATTATTTTTTTTTACAGGTACTATGGTACCCGGGTCTGCAGGAGAGTCTCCTCTTCTCCAGACCCGGGTACCATCCACACATTGAATCGCAGAATATCCGCATGTTCACAGGTAGTCATGCGGATATTAAGCGATTCAGTTCAAGTCAATGGTGGCGAAAACCCTGCGTTTACGCAAAATTAATGGTAGTGCTGCAGATTTTTCAGTAATGATTATCTGCAGCGGAAATTTCCTCACCATGTGCATAGCACATGCGGATTATCATTGGGGAACATTGCAGACCCTCTAACAAGCATTTTTTAAGCTTTTCCGTGGCGGAATTGCCGCTGCGGAAACGCTTCAAAAATTCATCGTGGGCACTCAGGCTAATGAAGACAACTTGTAGCCATATTATTATTATTATTATTATTATTATTATTATTATTTATTCATTCCATTATAGTATTGCTTCACTTGGCAGTATTGTGAATTTATCATGATAATATCAGGGGTGGGTGATACATTTTCCCAAAGGGCCCTAAGTGAGACTTTGACTGTTGTGGAGGGCCGAAGACAATCTTAATTCTGCTCGTTATTATTAGGATGAAGATATCAATGGGTTGACACAGCAGCCAGGGGCCTGCTAAAGCCCCCCATGGCTACCATCTTTGTTCTCCAGTGAAGCTCAGTCTACAGCAGATCTTTATAGGAGAATGTCATTTTTGACTATATATTACATTACCTTAGAATTCCTGTGTATAGAACAAGCCATCAGACAATCGCAAAAATTCATTCAAGTCCCCAAAAGCACTAAAAAAAAAGTAAAGAATTAAAAATAAAGATTTTTTATTTTTTTTTTAATTTTATTAAAATAACCTTATTATCCTCAATGAAAAATAAAGAAAATTTTGGTCACAACAGTTCCCAAAGAAAATGCAATAAAAAGCAATGAAACCATCATAGCTATGGTCCTATCATAACTCCATTGACAGAAAAGTAAAACCGTTAGAATAATGCGACACAAAACAATTTTTTTTCGACAAATTTCCCATTTTTTCTAATAATTAAATAGAACCTAAATGTAACGCGGTGGGTGTGAACCCACTGTGCCACGGACCGGGCTTACCCTGGAGGGTCATGACTGACAGTGTCAACCGCATCTAAACTAGGGCCTTTTATGGTGAGGATAGGATGGGCTGACGGTACACACCAGGTACCACTCCAGAACAGACCTCTGAACTGCAGCAGCTGACTGGAGGGCCAGTGGAACAGGTCGGGTTAAAGGAGGGCGAGACAGAAGTGTAGTCAGATGGTCCAAGGTCAGGGCAGACAGCAAGGGTTCACAATACAAAGCCGGATTCAACTATGGACGGTAAACAGGCCAGTTGATAATGAGAGACAGAATAGAGAGCTATGCATAACTCTCAGGAGGGAGTAGAAGCCAAAACTAGATGAGAAACAAACAGCGAAAAGGTGTAATAGAGACATGTGCACCAATTCTGCATTTATCACCCACTCCTGGCTTTGGCTCCCACTCCTGAGAAAAAATACTCACCGAATACTGACCAAATACTGATAGGGGGGCCGTGGCCTAAACAAGGTGTTAGCAGGCTAGGAACCAATGTTCTGGCAAAGAGTGGTCGGAGGAGCTGCCTAATAATAGACCCTGCAGCATGGGATAGTCCAGGTAATATAATCTGTGGAGGATACAGCAGGGTTAAATTCCTGCAGACACCGGACACACACACCCCCTAAAGCCAAATGGGAACCACATTCAGATGCAACAGTGCTAAGGACTGCTGCAAGAGGCAAACTGACACTAGGAGAAACCGTGCAGTGAACACGGCAAGTAGAGTTGTGCTGAGGAGGCATGCGAGTTACCGTCATGACAGTACTCCCCCTTATGCCCCCTCTTCTTTAGGCCAGCTCAATTGAGAAATCGTTCAAGAATAGTAAGGGCATAGATTTTGTTGGCAGGTTCCCAAGACCTCTCTTCAGCAAGGAAGCCTTTCCAATCGACCAGAAAATAAGGTCCACCCCCTAAACCTTCTTTGAATATAGGATGTCCTTCACTTCAAACACGGGGCTTGGAGATGTGGTTTAGGACAACTGGTTTTAGGAGTGAGACATGGAAGGAATTGAGGATCTGTAGGTTCACCGGGAGCTGAAGTCTTTAGATCATTGGATTGATCTGCCTGAGAACCTTGAATGACCCAAGGTACCAAGGAGCGAGCTTATAAGAAGGCACCTACCAGCGAATGTTACAAGACGACAGACATAAGATTCTTCTTATGATTGCCATAAGAAGAATCACCCACTGATACCCCGGTGGAAGCAAACATAGGCGAGGGCACTTGAGGGTGCTGGGAATAAGCATCAAAGAATGGAGATGCTCCGGAGGACTCCCCAATGTGGTTGTTGGGAAAAAACTCTGCCCATGGGAGTAGTTGTCCCCTGTCATCCTGACAGGCAGTGATGAAGTGGTGAAGGTAGTCCTCGAGAATCGGATTTACCTTTTCCACTTGCCCGTTGGTCTGCAGATGGAGGAAAAATCCAGCTGTATACTCAGCAGCTTGCAAAGAGCTCTCCAGAATTTTGAAGACAACTGAACTTCACGATGAGACTATGTGGAGAGAAAGGCCATGGAGACGAAAAACATGATGGAAGAACCACGTGGCAAGCTTAAGTGTCGAGAGAAGACCAACTAGAGGAATGAAATGAGCCATTTTGGAAAACTGATCCTCCATGAACCAAATGGTGTTGCAGCCCTCAGAGAGAGGCAGGTCCATAATGAAATCCATCGCTATGTATTGACAGGGAACAGAAGGAACTGGCAGTGGCAGAAGGAGTCCATCAGGCTTGGTTCTGGCGCACTGTGGACAAATGGTTACAAAGTCCCGTATATCCTTTACCACCAGCGAGACCCACCAGATGCCGCAAGCAATCAGCTCACTGGACTTGTGTATGCCCATATTGCCAGTCAACTTGGATTCGTGACCCCAAAACAGAATTTTCCTTCTCTTAGCAGTAGGAATAGAAGTCTTGCCTGGAAGAATGTCTCTTAAAATGACTGGGGCTGCTTCAATAATCTTGGTTAATGATGTTTTGAGACTCCACAGAATCGGTTACATCAAAGAATTGGGACAGAGAACATACTTTGACATTCATCTCTGCAGAATAGAAGAGTAATGCGAAGTTAAAACCAGCAAAGAAGAGAGACCATTGCCACACACAACATTCCCAGGAAATTCTCTGGACCTCCACACTCCCAAATGGGGTTTGCTCAGTCCAAGGCATTTCTAGATAGCTGAAAAACCATAAAAGCTACATTGTTCTGGTCCATAGGAAAGAGGCGAGCATGGAATTTGAAATGGATCTGACACTAATTGATGAAATCGTGGCTTTCCTTGGGGTCTCCATCGTAGTGGACAGAAGTGGAAGCTGGAGCTTCGCAGTTCCACCAGAAACTGGAGCATTAGGTGGTTCCCTTGGAGAGGTAGATTGTCCAGAGGAAGGTTGGCCAGACATGGTAGAAGAGGACATTGCGCTGAACAGACTCTGTAGCTCGGTTGCCACTACATTAATGGCCTGCATCAGCTGGTCCTGATGCTATTGGTGAGAGCGGACCTCATCATGCAATACTTGTACACTAGACTTGGGATCTCTGGGTCCTTATTTGTCAGCTGGGTCCATGGCCCAAACGTAATATAGCGCTGGTGGGTGTGGACCCACTAAACCACGGACTGGGCTTACCCTGGAGGGGCATGACTAACTGTCTACCGGGTCTTCACTAGGGCCTTTGATGGTGAGGATAGACTGGGCTGACGGTAGACACCAGGTACCACTCCAGAGCAGTCCCCAGGACAGCAGCAGCTGACTGAATGGTCAGAGGCATGGGTACAAGGTACAGAAGGACAAGACAGAAGCATAGTCAGGTAGTCCGAGGTCGGGGCAGGCAGCATGCATTCACAGTAAAAAGATTCAACTATGGAGAAGTGAAACAGTGGGGGTCGATAATGGGAGACAGAATACAGAGTTGTGCATAAACAAGGTGCTAGCAGGATAGGAACCAACATTCGGGCAAAGAGTGGTGGGAGGCTTAATATAAACACTGCTGGCACAGGATAGACCAGGGAATCTAATCTCTTATGGACACAGCAGGGTTAAATTACTGCCAAGACCAATCACGCACCCTAAAGCCAAATGGAAACTACATGCAGATGCAACAGTACTGAGGACTGCTGCAAAACTGACACAAGGAGAAGTCATGCGGTGATCACAGTGGGTAGGGCGGGGCTGAGGAGGCATGTGAGTTACCGCCATGACACTAACATCATGTTTTAACACTAAAAGGAGTGCTTTATCAGTGTCCTAATAACCTCCACACTAATGTACTGCTAATCTACAGTAGCTGTCAGTCAGTGCTGGGGCATTCTTACAGCTGCCACTCTCAGCGTTGTGGTGACTATAATTTCTCCAGGCTCCGCCGACATGACTGAAAGCTGACAGCTCCTGGGACAAATAAAGCAAATTTTTTCCCTGGTTCTGCACTTTCAGTACTGCAGCCGTGAACCTCCATAACGCTATTAACCTGCAGATTAACTCTATATTATCGCACCCGACTGGCTCCCTTTAATGTATAGATGTATAGTTAATTAATTATTTTTTTAAGTGATTTCTGTCCGGGCATTCAAGTTCACATATTTAGCTGTAATTCACGGATTGTACTTCTAAGAATAGATCTATTTATTTTTGTCTAAAGAACTAATGAATATTATTCTTCCTTACAGGTACATTGTACCAGTGCATAGAAATAAATCTCTATATAGCAGTAAATCTATATATACCTCTCATAGAGTAATAATCACATTTTTAATGCAATTCTAAAAATTAAACATCACAAACCAGAAAATAACATATACATATTTGCATCCTTGTAATTGTACCAATGTGAACAATAAAGTAAACAGATATTTATAGAGATTAGTAAGTAGCATAAAAATGGTTATTGTTTTTTTTTCTCCATTGTATTAATAAAAAAGTTAATATAATTGTAGCACTTATATAAGTGTTAGGCAAAATGGCACTTAACAAAATTACATCTTGGCTCACAGAAAATATGTCAGTATATAGTGAAGCTTACATTAAAAAGTATGACTGTTATAACAAAAAATAATCAACTAGTGATAAGAACAAGTGCATCACAAAAATTTAGTTGTGTATGTGCATACTTTATATATGTTTGTTTATATATGTTTCTGTGCATGTGTGTACCATGCACATGTATGTAATAGTTAAATGGGAATGCGCATATTTAATTCTATTATTACATAGTTACATAGGTTGAAAAAAAACCTAGGTCCATGTTCAACCTTTCTCCACCAATTATACATTTTTGTCTCTAAATTATATATAACCCATAATGTTATTTGTACTGAGGAAATCACCCAGCCCTTTTTTGAAAGCTGTTATAGTGGCTGCCATTACTACCTGTTGTGGTAGGACATTCCACAGTCTGACTGATCTAACTGTAATGAATCATTTCCTGTTTAGCTGCTGGAATCGCCTTTCTTCCACCCATAATGAGAGCTCCCTGGTCCTTTGTAAGGTCTTTAAAAGGAATAAGTCATGTGCCAGTCCTCACCAGACCCCCTCATTTCTTAAATGTAATCCGTCAAATCCTCAATCTATCTTCTAATCACTGTCACAAGTGCTGAATCCCGGGGCCTCTTTACACTAGGCTGGCATCTCTGACTCTGATCAGGCCTTGGTTGACTCTGAACAAGCGCACTTAAGGTCTCATCATCAGGTCATCACATTGTGCACAACTACCTTGCTCACGCATGCATAGAAACTTCCCAGGCCTTAACAGAGATGGAAGTCCTGGTCTAGCCTTTAGAGGCCCAGGGATTTAGTGCTTGCAGTAGTGATCAGAAGATAGGACAAAGACTGGATGTATGATGATGAAAAGTGGAGGGGCCGGACAGGTGAGCAGAAAGACGGGTATATGCAATTTTTTATTTTTTCACCTTTTAATGGCCCTTTACGGTCCTTTACAGTAAGTGGCCACCATTTTGCTGAATCTGCACGGAAGCAAATTTAGGAATAATTTGGCGAATGAAGATTTTTGTAATTGTAGAATTCAATTCCACTCGAATAAATTCGCTTGTCTGTAATTAAAATGGGTCAAAGCATTTTTCCATGCAGCCAGATTCTTGTCTCTCACCAAACGACCAGATTATTTTGTATTTGATTGTTAGTGTTAAAGCAAGAAGAAGCAAAATACTGCAGTGCTCCAGGGCATCATTTTATAAAACCTTAAATTTATTTTCCAAAATAGTTTATTTCATTTGATATTTTAAAAGCATGGAAGATGCATGCATACAAATCTTATATTTATTGTTGTAATAGATATATATGCATACATATTACATTGGACAAATGAATTAAGCAAATTAGCTAGGGCGCAGACACTGAAGAACCAGCAGTAATCAACGAAAAGTACTGAAAATAATACTTTTTTGCATTTCAATTTAATATTCACATAAAAGCATCCTATTAAGATGCATGTGAAAACTCCCTGTTCTTTCTATACTTTTGTTTTAGCTGCTCAGACAACGATCTAAATAAGACAAGTGTGCATTGATTTTACAGAGTGAATTCTTTTCCTTGCAGCTGCAGTGGTTTCATATAAAAGAAGCTAGCTTTTTTTAGAAAGCATAGCTAATTCTTCAGAAAGCCTCTTCAATATACCAATTTTTTCCCAACCTGGCAGTTCTGGATTGCATCTACCAATTACTTAGATATGGAAGAAGCTTTTTTGTCCATAAAATTGTTCACATGTTCATATCACCAAATCCTTTTAGATACATTTGTAAAATGCTGGTTTTAAGTGCTATCAGCCTAATACTGCTTTCAGTATACCGCATAAAACTACAATTCTATTCAGTAAAAGCTTATCTTGAGAACAAAATTGATTCTAATTTTTCTATATAGTCAAGTGTGTTCGTAAAATGGCAAGTATGAATAATAATCTAAAAAAAATGTTGCAAATAGATTCAATGCAGAAAGTAAGATTTGATCTAATGAACCATGACTAAATTTTCTGCGTAGCCATTATCTCGATGGGTATGTCACACAAACCAAAATACAACAGCCTGGTATATTTTGCTTAGTGAAAAAGAAGAGTTTGCAGGAAGTACACATAATTTTTTGAAAGGCACATTGTATTTATGCCGAAAAGAGACACATACGTATAGCTATGCTACTAACTTGCACATCTTTTAACCTTTTTCATTGATATGCGAGGCAAAAGCCAATTTCACCAAGTGTAATCCAGGCACAATTTTGTAACTGTATTACAGCTAATCTATAGATGCCTATGATTGGCACTATTTTCTTTTATGAGTGCTTCAAATATTTATGCACATTTCTGCATATCATTTTTGTGTCGTTATATGTTGCTATTGTTATATGTTATATAATGTTATATTTTGTTAGATGTAAATCAAATTTGAGTCGGATCCTTTGAAATTCACAGGTTTAGGAGAATTTAAATAAATTTGCAATTCAATTCACGAGAATCACAAAAAAAAAATGCTTGTCGCCATCACACCAAAGGCTAACATGATCTCAGGGCTTTCTGATAATGCCTTGCAGCTATTACTTCTAATGGTAAGTGACTCGCCCCCTGGGCCGTGGGGCACTCAGATAGGGGGACGATGGGGGTAGTAGTGGCGACCCGGTTCCGTGGCTCAGGGTGGTCAGGCCAATGGTAGTCTGCTACGTTATGCTGATAATGTCCGACTACGCCACCCGTGGATTGCGGTTATTAGGAACCGCCGCTGCATGCAGACCGCTGGGGCTGATGAGGTGTGCAGCTAGGGTAGTGTGACTCCCCACGGGAAGAGTGCGGCCCCAGGGCAGTATAATGGATGGTGGGAGTGATGGTGGTGACAGTCCCAGTACCGGTAGTGCTGGAGGCGTGAAGGAGCACACAGACAATAGGTTGCAGTCCAGGGTCTTTACTGAAACAGGTAAACTGACCCATAAACAGTCCCAGCTAGTAGGGGACCTGGATGTCTGAGAGCAACGGGGAAATTGGCCCTGGTCAGGGTGAGGGTGTAGGCCTACCGTGCTTTCTGCGCTCCCTCTGACTATCTCCTCGTTATAGGGTAACAGCCCACGTTTCCGAGCTTTCTGTGTATTCTCGCCTGTATGGCCTGCGACGTGGCTTCCTTTCTGCTCCCAGCCTTGTTCGGCTTTACTGGTCCCTTCTGTTGTGGCAGGGCCTCCAGGCTTCTTAGGCCAAGGAATATACAGTCCCCTGCGAACTGGTTATCTGCTGGAGAATGTGGAATCCTTCCAGCCTCAGACACCAAAGTCTGGTAAATTAAGTCCTTTCTCTGCCAAGACAGGCTCTCTTCGCCTCTTGTCTCTGGCTTGTGGCTCTCCTCCTGCCACACTTCCTCTTAGGTGCAATACAACTGCCTGTCCCTGCTCTGCTCTGGGACAAGTCTCATTGCTGAGACAGGCCATCAAGTTCTCTCTAACCCTGCCCCCAGAACCAGCTTTTATAGGGGCAGCCTGCTCCCCCTACTGGCCTGAGACAGGAGGCATTGCATGCTAATGTTCCCCTGACTAGAGAACCTCCCCCTTGCTCTCAGACACAGCTTTAATATATTTTGTGGCATCCAGGCCAGGGTGACACATAAGCAGAGAATGAGGAGGGACTATCATAGCATGTATAAAAGTCTAAGTAGGGAATGCAGCAGCCATTTTAAGGTTGGCTAGTTAAAATAGTAAGAAGATGTAGGAGCTCCTAGGTCAGCAGTAGAGACAGGAAAAGAAATCCCCAAAACATTGGACAAATATTGCAGACAGTAATATGTTGTAGAACTACAGCAGTGAAGAATGTGAGTAATGTGTAAATTCAAATGATATGGATAAAGGAAGATAGGGGAAGTGCTAGCAGCAGCAGTGTAAGGCTCAATGTGAGTAATGAGTGATATATTGTAGCTGGTATTTGCCCTGATGCATTTGTATTACAAATACATTATTTTTTCTTCATTCCTAATGCACTACAAAGCAGCAAGGCAGAGCAATATATTTTTATAGGAAAAAAACTAAATTTTAAATCAGTGTCAGTCAGAGATGGTATACTTCTTTATCTCAAGCGAATGTACTGAGTTTTACATTTATTATGAAAAAGTTTTTGAGAAGGGGAAATAATTTTTTTTTAAAATGTGTGCATGATATAAGAAATGTATTTTCATACGTTTTTCTTGTCAAATTTTACATCTGTGCATGCTATGCAAAAAGCAGTCAATTCTATTTTATATGCCAACTTGCAACTTGGGGTCATATTCAGTTACAATGTAAACTAGTTCCATCGGGCACCTAACTCTACCAGCAGCGATCTGAGAGGAGCAGATCACTGCTGTCCAACCAACCATATACTTCAGTCTACCTCTGACAGCAGTATTTAGATGGCACAATCCTGGTGGGAAGTCCATTCAGGCACCAATCTCCAACCTCCCACATTACGACATGATCGTATAATATTGATGGGTGACCATGGCACTCAGAGACCTGTTGAATAACCCTATCACCTCCATCTTTACATCTTTATGCTTCACAGAAAACTGTGATTTTTACTCTATACTGCAATCTTGAAGCATTGCAGTATATATTACAAGTCTTGAAATGATTACAGGTTCAAATTTACTAGGCGAAAAATTAGAGCAAAAATTAAAAATGAATGTTTGTAAAAATATTAAAACAATTGAATTCTACTTCAATTTAAAAAAAAAACTGTATTCTCCAGTATGCAGACTTTTTGTATTTCACCATTTTACTCAACCATAGAAGGTCAACAAAAGGTTAAAAAGAAAAATACATCACCACCACTCACCTTTCCAGTCATATCAGCTTCTCACGCTCCCCCATATTGTCATTGGCATCTTTTGCCACTGCTGCACACGGTGTCTTCATTCTAGGTCTGAACTTACGGTCGCTACTCATCTTTGGATTACCGTGAACATGCACATTATAAGGACATGCGTTGTGACATGAAGATGTCGTCACAACCTTACAACAAAGTCACATGTACCGGCCTAGAGTGCACATCGTAAATTAGCAACGTAGTGCACATTATGCATTCACAATGTCATCAAAACCTTGCAAAGTGCAGCACATAGATATCTCAGGACGAGTCATCGTCAAAAGTTCTAGCCATGAGTGTACATCTAGGTCTAGGACGTCTCTGTGGATTTAAAGGTCACAGTGACATCATGACATCACAATGTCATGTGTGCAAAGTTATTGAGGGCATTATAAGAGATTACATGCAGAAATATATTGCAGACAATAATAAAATAACTGACAACCAGCATGAATTTATGAAAGATAAGTCGTGTCTAACTAACATGTTGGGTTTCTATAAAGAGGTAAGTACAAATCTGGATGTTGGTAATGCGGCTAATGTGATTTATTTGGACTTTGCAAAGGCATTTGATACTTTACCACATAACATAACATAACAAAGTTTATTCATCTTGCTTCCACTAGTGGTTCAGTTTCTCAGCCCTTATCCACATGTATGTCACTTGGCAAACAGTAAGGTTTTAAATATTAGAGTTAGGACTGTCCCGTAAGAGTCACTGTGACGAAGCGGGATGGCTTTCGCATTATTTTGATCAAAATTATGTTAACTAAGTACCCTTTATTATTTTCATGCACTATTGCGGTTTGTTCATTTATTTATTGCAGGGTATTTGTGTATTGTGTTTCTGTCTTTGGTTTTACCCAATAACAGTCTCATACTGAAGCTCCATAAGTAACGACTGGGGGAAATTATATTCAGATAGGTAAGTTATTGGCTAAAAGACAGGAAACAAAGAGTAAATGGTACATTCTCAAAATGGATTAATCAGCAGTAGGGACTGCAGGGATCTGTGCTAGGAACGATTTGTTTAATCTCTTTATTAATGACCTTATGCATGGGATTAAGAGTAAAGTGTCAGTCTTTGCTAATGACACCAAACTATGTAGGATTAGTGATGGGCGAGCACTAAAATGCTCGGGTGCTCGTTGCTTGGGTCGAGCACATTGGAATACTCGGGTGCTCGACCCGAGCAACGAGCCCAATGTAAGTGTAGCATCGGCGTCTCTGCCCCGTACTAGGCAGAGCCGCCGTCCCTCTCACCTCCCCGCTCCTGGCGCGGCGTCCTCCAGCGCTTCTCTCCCTGCTGCTTCCGGCACGCGCTCCTTCCCCGGCAGTGTGCTTAGGGCGCGCGCGCGCTCCCCCTCTCTTAAAGGGACCGCACGCGCCGTCCTAAGGAGTCCCCGGCCAATTGCCGGTGGCCCTCCCATATTTAAGGCACCTCCTCCAAAATGGAGGTACCCGAGCAATGTTGTTGCAAAGCCTTCACTCTGCTTCAGCCCTCAGGTCCCGTTACCAGTTACCAGCCAGTCACCTGCCAGATTCCTGCTTGTTACCTGCCAGTCACCTGCCAGATTCCTGCTTGATACCTGCCTGATATCCGTTTACCTGCTTGCAAGCCTGCGGTCCGACGGTCTGCTTTCCGACACCTGTCAGTCTGTCTATGGACCAGCCTGCCCGCTCACCTGGGAGCGCTCATCTGCTACCTGCCTGCTAGCCTACCTGGAGGCTCCACCGTCACTTGCCGTGACCTCCTGCCTGTCCAGAGACTCTTGCCTGCTCACCAGGGAGCGCTCACCTGCTACCTGTCTGCTAGCCTACCTGGAGGCTCTGCCGTCACTTGCCATGACCACCTGCCCGTCCAGAGACTCTCGCCCACTCACCTGGGAGCTCTCACCAGCCACCTGCCTGCTGTCCTTCTACCCAGAGACTGTCCCTGTCACTTGCCGTGAGTACCCGTCCTTTTACCCAGAGACTGTCCCTGTCACTTGCCGTGACTACCTGCCCGTCTTCCCTGGGAGCCACCCGATTCCTTACAAGGACTGCCCCCTTGTATAGTTGCACAGAGGTTCCACCTCCCAGACCCGTTACAGTTTGCTCGGGCCATGGAACCCGGTGGCCCCCAGATCTCCGATCTGCACCAGGAAGTCTTACGTCAGAAAACTCAGCAGGAGGTGGTACTGTCCTATCTACGGTCCGTTAACTCTCGTCTAGGCGCATTGTGTGACTTGTCTATGTCTACCTCTGGTCCAGCCGTGCCCATTCCTGCGGTACCGCAATCCAGTCCCTTCATGGTACCCGACTATGGACCTCGGCTTCTGGCACCTCCACGCTTTGCCGGCGAACTTACTTTAGCTCGGGGTTTCATAAACCAGTGCACCCTGCACTTTGAGCTATTGGCATACCAGTTCATCTCCGACCGGGCCAAGGTGGCCTTCATCATGTCCCATCTTACTGGGGAGGCACTGGCATGGCTAAATCCCCTGTGGGAGAGAGGGGATCCCCTGGTGTCCAACCTGCCGTCTTTCCTCGCTGCTTTCCGGAAAGTCTTCGATGAACCTGGACGGAAAATCTGCCTCCTCACTGCTACGTCTCCGCCAAGGGAGTCTCACCGTGGGCCAATATGCCATACGGTTCCGCACCCTCACTTCTGAGCTTGCCTGGGAAAATGAGGCTCTGGTGTCCGTCTTCTGGGAGGGTCTTTCCGGTCGGATTAAGGACGAGTTAGCTGGTCGGGACATTCCTACCACTCTGGATGACCTGGTGTCACTGGCTACCCGGATTGGCATCCGGTTCCAAGAACGTGCCAAAGAGACTACCTGGGAGAAAGACTTTTCTTGCTCTGCTCCTACTTCCCTGAGACCTGACTCTCAATCAGTCACTCCGCGGGCGCCCTCGCCTGAGCCTATGCAGATCGACCAGACCAAGATGGTCAAATCTCGCCAAGAATCTCGCCGAGCCGAGGGAAGCTGTTTCTATTGTGGCAGTATGGAGCACTTCATCCGTTTCTGCCCGGAGAAGCCGGGAAACGCCAGTGTCTAGGACCGCTTGGAGTGGTCGTCCTAGACAAAAGTAAGCCCTCTCCGTCTCTGACTTTACCGGTCTCTATTGCTTGGGGAGAAAACCGTCACTTTGAACTTGCCCACCTGGATTCTGGAGCTGCTGGAAACCTCATCTCTGGTAGAGAGATACCGTATTCCCACCAAGTCCCTGGCTGACCCATTATCAGTCGCCTCCGTGGATGGAAGACTTCTCTCGGAGACCATCCTGCTCGTCACTGAACCCATAACCCTGCAGGTGGGAATGCTGCACTCTGAGGAAATCTCATTCCATGTGTGTCCGGACTTTCTCACTCCCTGTTGCTAGGTCTACCTTGGCTCCAGACACATTAACCCGTATTGAACTGGAGATCCGAAGAAGTACTCCGATGGGGTCCAGACTGCCATAGGACCTGCCTGGTTCCGGTCCGCCCAGTTCGCCCTCCGCCTACTCCAGCTAATTTACCAGGTCTCCCGGCTCCTTACTGGCCCTATGCGGACGTCTTCGGTAAGAAGGAAGCAAAGACGTTGCCACCCCATAGGCCATATGACTGCCCGATCGACCTGGTACCTGGCACCACTCCTCCCCGTGGGCGCATCTACCCGTTGTCTGCAGCCGAGACCCGGGCCATGTCTGAGTACATTGAAGAGAATCTGGCTAGGGGATTTATCCGGAAATCTACCTCCCCGGCTGGAGCCGGATTCTTCTTTGTCAAAAAGAAAGACGGCTCGCTACGCCCCTGTATTGACTATAGAGGACTCAATCAGATCACGGTTAAAAATAAATACCCCCTTCCGCTCATCTCTGAGTTATTTGATCGTCTTAAAGGCGCCAGGATCTTCTCCAAGCTGGATCTACGTGGAGCGTATAACCTGGTCCGTATCCGTCAGGGAGACGAGTGGAAAACAGCATTTAATACCCGGGACGGACACTATGAGTACCGTGTGATGCCCTTCGGTCTCTGCAATGCTCCCGCCGTCTTCCAAGAACTGGTCAACGACATCTTCCGTGACCTTCTTTACTCCTGCGTGGTGGTATACCTGGACGACATCTTGGTCTTCTCTCCGGATCTTCCCACACACCGGAGGGATATTCGTCAGGTCCTGCTTAGGCTCAGGCAGAACAACCTCTATGCTAAATACGAGAAGTGCCTTTTTGAGCAGACCTCTCTTCCTTTCCTGGGCTATGTTATCTCCCAGACAGGCTTGCGAATGGATCCCGAGAATCTCTCTGCTGTCCTAAAGTGGCCCCGTCCGGAGGGCTTGAAGGCGATACAGCGATTCCTGGGCTTCGCTAATTACTATCGTCTCTTCATTCCTCACTTCTCGTCACGGACTGCGCCCATATCTGCGCTCACCCGTAAGGGAGCAAATCCCAAGGTATGGTCATCCGAAGCTGAGGAGGCCTTCCTTTCCCTGAAACAAGCCTTCTCCTCTGCCCCTGTGCTGCACCGTCCGGACTGCAACTAACAGTTCTACCTGGAGGTTGATGCCTCCTCCTCTGGAGCCGGAGCGGTGCTCATCCAGAAGTCTTCCTCCGGGAGAATGGTAACCTGCGGCTTTTTCCCTAAAATCTTCTCCTCCTCTGAGCGCAATTACTCCATAGGAGACCGAGAACTGCTTGCCGTTAAATTGGCGCTGGAGGAGTGGCGTTACCTGCTTGAATGGGCCCTATACCCGGTGATCATCTATACGGATCACAAGAACCTGGCATATCTCCAAAATGCCCAAAGACTTAATCCACGTCAAGCCCGGTGGTCTTTGTTCTTTTCCCGCTTCGATTTAATCCTTCATTTCCGCCCGGCGGACAAAAATGTCAAAGCTGATGCCTTGTCCCGATCCTTCCTGTCCTCCGACCAAGAGGAGGAGCCTATGCACATTATCGACCCCTCCAAGGTGATGAATGTGGCTCCCTTGGATTTGACTCGTCTTCCACCCGGCAAGACGTTCGTGGCGCCTCTAGACCGTGAGAGGATTCTTCGCTGGGGTCATTCTTCTAAACTAACTGGCCATGCCGGCCAAAAGAAGACCTTCCTACTCATTTCCCGGCATTACTGGTGGTCTACCCTGCGTAAGGATGTGGTAGACTTCGTCTCTGCCTGTTCATCTTGTGGCCCAACAAAATTCCCAGACACTTACCAGCTGGTCATCTCCTGCCGCTTCCCATACCTGTTGCCCCATGGCAACACATCGCTATGGACTTCATTACCGATCTTCCTGTCTCTGCCGGGTGTACTGTCATTTGGGTGGTCGCGGACCGCTTCTCTAAAATGGCCCACTTCATTCCCCTGCCTGGTCTTCCGTCTGCACCTGAGCTGGCTAAGGACTTTATTTGCCATATCTTCCGTCTCCATGGCCTACCCCTCCACATCGTGTCGGATCGAGGGGTTCAGTTTACCTCACGCTTCATGAGAGCCACATGTAAACTGCTGGACGTCACCCTGGACTTCTCCTCCGCTTACCACCCTCAGTCCAATGGTCAAGTGGAGCGGATCAATCAGATCCTTACCAGCTATCTCCGGCACTTTGTTAATGCCCACCATTCTGATTGGGTGGACCTCCTTCCTTGGGCCGAGTTCTCTTATAATAACCACGAGAGCGAATCCTCTTCCAAGTCCCCGTTCTATATTGTCTATGGCCAGCACCTCCGGATTCCACTCCCTGTCTCCATTTCTGTGGACAACTCTGCTGCGGAGTCTCTTGTCAGCGAATTTTCTACTATTTGGGAGAGTACCAGGTCCGCTCTTCTTCTGTCCTCTGAGCGGATGAAGAGATATGCGGATAAGAGACGTCTGGATCCGCCTCAATTCCGTCTGGGAGACAAGGAAAGTACCCTCCTTCAAGTTGGGCCCTCGATTCATCGGTCCCTTCGAAGTCCTCAGGCAAATTAACCCTGTGGCCTACAAATTAAAACTCCCGGCCACCCAACTCCTTCCACGTATCTCTCCTCAAACCCGTTGTCTTTAACTCTTTTTCCAATAATCCAGGTGCCCCTCCTGCTCCGGTTTCCGCTGATGACGTCTTTGAGGTAGAGAGTATTCTGGCCTCCAAGAGGGAAAGAGGAAAGACCTTTTTTCTGGTAGATTGGAAGGGGTTTGGTCCTGAGGAGAGAACTTGGGAACCCAGGGAGAACATCAACGCCCCGCTTCTCCTTGAAAAATTTCTTTCTGGCCAAAAAAAGAGGGAGCCTAAAGGGGGGGTTACTGTAGCATCAGCGTCTCTGCCCCGTACTAGGCAGAGATGCCGTCCCTCTCACCTCCCCGCTCCTGGCACGGCGTCCTCCAGCGCTTCTCTCCCCGCTGCTTCCGGCACGCGCTCCTTCCCCGGCAGTGTGCTTAGGGCGCGCGCGCTCCCCCTCTCTTAAAGGAACCACGCGCGCCGTCCTAAGGAGTCCCCGGCCAATTGCCGGAGGACCTCCCATATTTAAGGCACCTCCTCCAAAATGGAGGTGCCCGAGCAATGTTGTTGCAAAGCCTTCACTCTGCTTCAGCCCTCAGGTCCCGTTACCAGTTACCAGCCAGTCACCTGCCAGATTCCTGCTTGTTACCTGCCAGTCACCTGCCAGATTCCTGCTTGATACCTGCCTGATATCCGTTTACCTGCTTGCAAGCCTGCAGTCCGACGGTCTGCTTTCCGACACCTGTCAGTCTGTCTATGGACCAGCCTGCCCGCTCACCTGGGAGCGCTCATCTGCTACCTGCCTGCTAGCCTACCTGGAGGCTCCGCCATCACTTGCCGTGACCACCTGCCTGTCCAGAGACTCTTGCCTGCTCACCTGGGAGCGCTCACCTGCTACCTGTCTGCTAGCCTACCTGGAGGCTCTGCCGTCACTTGCGGTGACCACCTGCCCGTCCAGAGACTCTTGCCCGCTCACCTGGGAGCGCTCACCAGCCACCTGCCTGCTGTCCTTCTACCCAGAGACTGTCCCTGTCACTTGCCGTGAGTACCCATCCTTTTACCCAGAGACTGTCCCTGTCACTTGCCGTGACTACCTGCCCATCTTCCCTGGGAGCCACCCGCTTCCTTACAAGGACTGCCCCCTTGTATAGTTGCACAGAGGTTCTACCTCCCAGACCCGTTACAGTAAGTCTATGGGAAACTCGAGCATTTTCCTGGCGGCCTCCCTCGGCGGTCTGCAGAGGGCCTAAAAATTGCCCAAATCGATGGGAACAGTGCTCAAAAGGCATGAGAACAGAATGGGGAAGACCCCTGGAAGCATCTCTGACTCCCAGGTCACTGCTGTCAACAATGAAGTCAGAGGTACTGTATTATGCTACTTTTACGGACTCACGATAAAACATACTAAAATGAAGCCAAAATGGATTTTCCTGGGAAATATGTTAAGGAACATCCTTTCCAGGGTAATGACTTGTATATAAGGCAAGATAAATAAAAAAAAACAAAAATATTTCTCCACACCTTGGGATATGTTCACACGTAGCGTTTTTGATGCGTTTTCGCACTTTTGCATTGCTTTCAACTGTGTCAAATGCATTCACTGGGAAATGTCATTTTAACATTTTACAACTTTATTTGGCCATGTGGTGTGTGAGACATGATCAGACACATCCTGTTTCATTTATGAAGGAGGGACTCTGAAAGTCACAAAGCCTATTTTTATAGGGCCATCAGGCAACCTTTACTATTCTTAAAGGGCCAGCAGGCGGCCCTCACTATTCTTTGAGAGCCATCAGCCGGCTATGCTTTGTTGTTCCCATTACTAAAGAGTGGGTCTCCTATACTGTTATTGCTTATGATTTGAGGGGCAGGGCTGCCCAAAATTTGGATGCACCCCGATACCCCTTTGAAGAGACTTAGAAGAGGGCCACCTGAAAACAATGTTCTCATTATTAGGACTCCAATACTGTTTGCCTATGCAGTGAATGCAAGGGCTGCCAAAATTTGGACCTACTCCAATGCCCCTTGGAAGAGACGTAGAGGATGGCCTATGCAGTGAATGCAAGGGTTGCCAAAAATTTGGAGGCACTCCAATGCCCCTTGGTAGAGACATGGAGGTCAGAGGGCCTATTGAAAATAATGTTCCCATTATTAGGAAGTGGGTCTCCCATTGTGTTTGCCTATGCAGTGAATGAAAGGGTTTCCAAAAATTTGGAGGCACTCCAATTCCCCTTGGAAGAGACGGGGAGGTCAGAGGGCCTCTTGAAAACATTGTTCCCGTTATTAGGAAGTGGTTCTCCCATAATTTTGGCCTATGCAGTGAATGCAAGGGCTGCCAAAAATTGGGAGGCACTCCAATGCCCCTTGGAAGAGACGTAGAGGGCCTCATAAAAAAATGTTCCCATTAGAAAGGAGCGGGTCTCCTATACTTGTAATCCCCATGTAGTAAGTGTATGGGCTGATAAACATTTACCCCTGGGGAATATAGATGAACATACTGTATAACATTTTTTTAACGGGCATCATAAACACCCTTTAAAAAAATTATGTGGTCGTTCCATCACGGTCACCCTGTGGAGGATGAGGATGAGGAGAAGGAGGAGGACAAGAGCAAATAGCCAAATCAGGAAAGCGTATACCCATGTGTGGGTGTGAAAAGGTGCATGGGAATACACCTCCCAAAAAAAGACACTGGATTGGAGTTTATGTTATGCTGATATTGTTAGAACTCTCCTGTTAGGTTTTTTCTATCTTGCTGGTCACATGAGCTTTTTTGCCTATTTAATCCTGCTCCACCCTCCTGGCCTTGCTGGACTTCATTGTAATTTCTACTCTTAAGCTAGCCTGGTGCTTAGTTACCTTTCTCAGTCAGTTTAGCTAGGTCTTCGGACCTTTATGTTCTATGTTGTGTGTTTGTCTTTTACTGCTACAATTTCTGCTAGGAGGTGTCCAACTTTATCCCAGTCCCTAGTTCTTGTAGGGATCCCTCCCTTGCATCTATAGGTCTTCGTACAGACTAGCCGAGGACTTTAGCGGGTCTGATCGCAGGATCAGGTTCCCCGTTACATCGTAGGGATCTAGCTTAGCTCTATTGTAGGGACAGATCTCCTTTCTTTCCTTAGTGCTTGTAGCAGATCATTACAGTAAGTCCAGCCCAAAAATATCTCTAAGGAAAGACCTCCAGTTTCCATCATGGTGTCGGTTCAGGATTTGGCTCAACGCCTGCAGGGACTCTCTCTGGAGGTGGCCGTGCTCCAACAACACGTGAGTAGCTGTTCTGGAGCACATTTTGTGGAGCCAAAGGCACGTTTGCCTGATTTATTTTTTGGTGATCAACAAGAATTTTTTTCCTTTAAAAATGCTTGTTTGTTGTATTTTCGTTTGAGACCCAGATCCTCTGGTGATGAATCACAGCGAAGAGGGTTCATAATGTCACTTTTGCGCAAAGAACATCAGGAATGGGCCTTTTCTCTCCAACCTAGTGATCCATGCTTTAGATCAGTGGATAGTTTTCTTTCTGCTTTGGGTCTGTTGTATGATGATCCTGATCACGTCTCATCAGCTGAGACTGAATTGAGACGTTTGAGGCAGGGATCAGGTAATGTGGAAAAATATTGTTCTCACTTCCGTCGGTGGTCTGCCCAGGTGGGGTGGAACAATTCAGCTTTGAAAAGTTTGTTTCTTGCGGGGCTAGGTAAAAGGGTTAAGGATTTGCTGATTGCTTATCCCACACCTGGAAACTTGCAGGAGGCAATGCAATTAGCTATACGGGTGGACAGGAGACTGCGAGCAAGGGTTAATGAGAGTAAATCCTCTGCCATGTCAGCTCCGAGTCTTGAGAGGGTCTGTACTGACATTGGAGAGCCGATGGAGATTGGGGCGATGGCACCCCGCTCTCAGGAAAAAGACCGCAGGTCTTCTGAAGGTTTGTGCTTTTATTGCAGGAAATCTGACCATTTTATTAAGAACTGTGTGCTTCGTATGAACAAAGAAAAAAGAAAGGTCAGTTACGCCCATATAGCCTGTTTAAATACTAATGGGGTATTTCTTTCTGCTACTTTCCCAGCTCAGGAAGAATTAATTGAATTTTGGGTATTTGTGGATTGTGGCTCTACTCTGAATATGATTGATGGGGGATTCTTGGAAAAACTTTAATTAAAACCCAAACCTTTGTCATCCCCTATTGCTGTGGTTTCTGTCGATGGCTCCCCCTTGAAGAGTGTTACAAGGTTTGTGAATTTCCCCTCACTATTAATGGTATTCACCAAGAAAATTTGGATTTGGTAGTATTAAATAACTTGCCTTCTCCAGTAGTTTTGGGGTTACCCTGATAAAAATTGCACAATCCTGTACTGGATTGGTCTAAAAATGGAGCCCTAAGTGTTATGACAAGTGTTGTAACGGACGTATTGCTGCGGTGGAAAAAGGGGAACTACCTGTACCTATTCAGGATTTTTGGAGAGTTTTTTCTGAGGAGGAGTCACAAATTTTGCCTCCCCATAGAGACTATGATTGTACCATTGAATTTGTCCCTGGAGCGACTCTTCCTAAAAGTCGTTTATTTAATCTTACTATTCCTGAGAGAAAGGCTTTGGAGGAATACATACAGACAAGCTTGGCCGCCGGTCACATTAGGCATTCCAAGTCTCCTGTGGCTGTTGGATTTTTTTTTGTTAAAAAAAAGGACGGCGGTTTACGTCCTTGTCTGGACTTTCGTGAGATTATTAAAATTACTGTGCGCAATCCTTACCCACTGCCATTGATTCCTGATTTGTTTAACCAGTTAGTGGGGGCCAAGTGGTTCTCTAAAATTGATCTCCGGGGGGCATACAATTTGTTGCGCATGAAGGAGGGTGATGAATGGAAGACTGCTTTTAACACTCCTGTGGGTAATTTTGAGAATCTGGTTATGCCTTTTGGTCTTACCAATGCTCCAGCATTTTTTCAGAATCTTATTAATGACATCCTTAGACCTTTGATCGGCAAAAATGTGGTTGTGTATTTGGATGACATTTTGATTTATTCACCGGATCTGGAGTCTCATTGGCAGAGCGTACGTGAGGTATTACAGTTATTAATTGACAATTCGCTTTTTTGCTAAGCTGGAGAAATGTGAGTTCGCTGTACAGCGAATTAGTTTATTGGGCTACATTATCTCAAGCGAGGGCTTTGAGATGGACCCGGTGAAAGTTCAAGCTGCTCAGGAATGGCCTAGGCCTATTGGTTTGAAATCGATACAGAGGTTTTTGGGTTTCGCCAATTATTACAGAAAATTTATTAAAAAATTTTCTATTATTGTCAAACCACTGACCGATCTCACCAGGAAAGGTACTAATGCGGTTCAGTGGACTACTGAGGCCATTGAAGCTTTTCTGTTTCTAAAGGAGAGGTTCAGCACTGCTCCCATCTTATGCAGCCTGATGTGACTAAGCCGTTTTTGGTTGAGGTTGATGCTTCTTCAGTGGGGGTCGGTGCAGTGTTGTCTCAGAAAAACAAGAATGGAGTACATCCCTGTGCTTTTTTTTCAAAAAAAAATTTCTGAGACTGAACTTAATTACGATATTGGTAATCGCGAATTGCTGTCTATTAAACTCGCATTTGAACACTGGCATCATCTCTTGGAAGGTGCTGAATTTCCCATTCAGGTTTTCACTGATCATAAAAATCGGATCTATCTTGATGCTGCCAAGCGCTTGAATGCCCGTCAGGCTAGGTGGGCACTTTTTTTCTCGCGGTTTAATTTTTCCGTTACTTACTTCCCGGGTACCAAGAATGTTAAAGCTGATGCTTTGTCTCGCAGCTTTTCTCCCATGGTCGGTGCTGAGGAGGAGGGGAGCATTTTACAAGAAGGTGTTGTGATTGCTGCATTGGACTCCGTTTTGGAAGATGAGATTCTTAAAGCACAGGAGAATGCCCCATCTAACACTCCCCATGGGAGGTTGCTTGTGCCTAGGACCTTTAGGAGAGATTTGTTTGTTGAGTGTCATGAGTCTCGGTTGGCAGGTCATCCAGGAATTTCTGAGACCAAGAGACTTGTGGGTCGCAGTTTTTGGTGGCCTGGATGGCAGAAGGAAGTCATTAAATGGGTGCGTCAATGTACGGTGGGTGCTAGATCTAAGTCTTCACATACTCCTGCAGCGGGGTTGCTTTGCACTCTGGAGGTTCCTAGTGCACCTTGGACACATCTGGCTATGGACTTTATTAATGACCTCCCCCCCTCTGAGGGTTTTACAGTCATCTGGGTGGTCGTGGACCGTTTTAGCAAGATGTGTCATTTGGTTCCTTTCATCAAACTGCCCTGCGCTAAGACACTCGCTAAAGCCTTTGTCAAGGAAATTGTCAGACTACATGGCGTTCCTACGGACATTGTTTCGGATAGGGGACCTCAGTTCGTGGCTCGTTTTTGGCGTGCTTTTTGTGACAGGTTGGGAGTTCATTTGTCGTTTTCATCCGGATATCATCCTGAGTCTAATGGCCAGACAGAAAGGAAGAATCAGGATGTTGAGCAGTTCTTGCGTTGTTTTGTGGCAGACAATCAGGAGGGGTGATTTGAGTTTCTGCCACTTGCTGAGTTTGCTCTTAACAACCATACATCCTCTTCTGCTGGTTGTTCGCCTTTTTTTTGTTGTTCTGGGAGACATCCGTCTTTTGGGTCATTCTCCAAATTGGTATCGGCTGTGCCTGAGGAGGAGAGTTTTTCCGGTGATTTGGAGAGAGTTTGGACGGATGTGCGTGGTAATTTTCAGGAGGCTAACAAAAAATCTAAGAGGTACTTTGATAGGAAACAGCAAGAGGTTTTGTTTGCTATTGGTGACATGGTTTGGTTGTCCTCTAAGAATCTGCGGTTGAGGATTCCTTCGAAAAAATTGGTTCCCAAGTTTGTAGGGCCCTTTAAGGTGCTTCAGGTAGTTAACCAATCTACTGTTAGGTTGGAGGTTCCTACCTCCTGGAAGATTAATCCGGTGTTTCTTGTTTCTCTGTTGAAAAGAGCTTATGTGTCGGATGGTGACGCCTCTGCCACTGTTCCTCCGGTGGTGGAGGACGGGGAATACGAAATTTCCCGCATCCTAAATTCTAGACGGTATAGAGGGAGTTAGCAGTATCTCGTCGCTTGGAAGGGTTTCGGACCCGAGGATAACTCATGGGTGAGGGCGGATGATGTTTCTGCTTCCAGACTTGTCAGAGCGTTTCACAAGAGGTTTCCTGATAAGCATGGGCCTAGGGGATCCGGAGGATCCTCATAGAAGAGGGGGTACTGTTAGAAGTCTCCTGTTAGGTTTTTTCTATCTTGCTGGTCACATGACCTTGTTGGCCTATTTAATCCTGCTCCGCCCTCCTGGCCTTGCTGGACTTCATTGTAATTTCTACTCTTAAGCTAGCCTGGAGCTTAGTTACCTTTCTCAGTCAGTTTAGCTAGGTCTTCGGACCTTTATGTTCTATGTTGTGTGTTTGTCTCTTACTGCTACAATTTCTGCTAGGAGGTGTCCAACTTTATCACAGTCCCTTGTAGGGATCCCTCCCTTGCATCTATAGGTCTTTGTACAGACTAGCCGAGGACTTTAGCGGGTCTGATCGCAGGATCAGGTTCCCCGTTACATCGTAGGGATCTAGCTTAGTTCTATTGTAGGGACAGATCTCCTTTCTTTCCTTAGTGCTTGTAGCAGAACATAACAGCTATCATTCGGTGGTGTTGAGAAGTCTGGCCCAATCTAGACCTTGTTAATTTTTATAAGAGTCAGTCTGTCAGCATTTTCAGTTGACAGGCTGATGCACTTATCAGTTATAATTCCAGCAGTGGAACTAAAAATCCGCTCTGATAAAACGCTAGCGGCAGGGCAGGCCAGAACCTCCAAGGCGTAGAGAGCCAGTTCATTCCACGTATCCAGCTTGGATACCCAATAATTATAAGGCACAGAGGAATCACGGAGGACCTTAGTAGAGTCAGCAAGGTGCTCCCTCAGCATCTTCCCAAACTTTTCACTCCTCGTGAGAGTACCCGCAGGGCCTGTACGATGGAAGGGGCTGAGAAAATTCTCCCAGAATTTTGACAGTGTTCCCCTGCCTCTGCTGAATTGGAGTTGTGTCTCTCTCGCCTGTACTCCTTGGTTGTCCAACGAACTGTGACCTCTGCCGCCAGCATTTTCAGATGGGAATTTTATTAATAGTTCCGCACCAAGGGCCTTCTGGTAATGCCCCATTTTTGTAGACCTGTCCACCTCAGGAATAAGAGATATAAAGTTCTCCTTGTATTGTGGATCTAGAAGTGTCACCAACCAGTCATGACTGTCACCTAAAATTTTGAGAACGAGAGGGTCATGGAAAAGGCAGCGTAACATAAACTCAGCAATGCGTGCCAGACTGCTAACAGGCAAGACTTCTGTGTTCTCACCAAGAGGAAGAGTGACCATACTTTCCTCCTCCTCCTCTTCCTCCTCCTCTCTCTCCTCCTCTCTCTCCTCTGGCCATCCACGCTGAACAGACAGTATGACAGTTGTGCAGAAGGTATCATCTATAGCACATTAAACTAGCTCCTGTTCGTCCTCCTCCTCCTCTTCCGATGGGATGAAATGAGGCAGGGCTGTGTAATCACCCTGTATGGTTCCTTGCTCCATCTCATCGTGCTCAGCCTGAAATGCATCCTCTTTGATTGTGAGTAGAGAGCATTTCAGAAGACAGAGAAGCAGGATGGTGACGCTAATTATAGCATCATCGCCGCTCACCTTCTTGGTGGAGTCCTCAAAGTTTTGGAGGATGGTACATATGTCTAAAATCTATGTCCACTCCTGAGGTCTTATGTGTGGAGTCTGAACTGAATACCGATGGCCTTGTTGATGCTGATACTCAACTAATGCCCTCTTCTGCTCACAAATCCTTCACAACATCTGCAGTGTAGAGTTCCAACATGTGTGGACATCACACACCAGTCTGTGAGCTGGAAGCTGCAAATTCTGCTGAAACACGGCAAGGGCGGCGGAAGCTGTAGGTGACTTTCTAAAATGGGCACATGCGTACTTTAACAAGCAGATCTGGCAGCTCTGGGTAGGATTTGAGAAACTGCTGAACTACGAGATTAAGCACATGGGCCAGGCATGGTACGTGTGAGAGCTCTCCACGCCTCAGAGCCGCCACCAGGTTCCGTCCATTGTCACACTCGACCATGCCTGGCTGTAAGTTCAGCGGTGTTAACCACAGATCTGCCTGCTCTTTCAGAGCTGTCCACAACTCTTCAGCATTGTGCGGTTTGTCACCTAAGCATATTAGCTTCAGCACAGCCTGTTGCTGCTTGGCCGAGGCAGTGCTGCAGTGCTTACAGCTGGTGACTGATATGGTCATTTCGGAGATGGAGGCTGAAAAGGAGGATGAGGTGCAGGAACTGGAGACTGTGGGGGCAACCCTGATTGACCTAGGGCCCTCAATCCTTGGCGTCGGGAGGACGTGTTCCGTCCCAAGGTCAAAATGGGTCTCGGCTTCCACTATGTTAACCCAGTGTGCTGTCAGCGAGATGTACCGTCCCTGCCCACAAGCACTTGTCCACGTGTCCATGGTTAGGTTGACTTTCCCAGTAACTGCGTTGTTGAGGGCACGGCTAATGATTTGGGACACGCGCTTGTGTAATGCGGGGACGGCACATCGTGAGAAATAGTGGCGGTTGGGGATCGAATACCGAGGGACAGCTGCCGCATTCAAGTTGCGGAATGCTTCCATCTTCACGAGCCTAAAAGTCAACATTTCGAGCACAAGCAGTCGCGAAATGTGGGAATTTAGTAGTGTGACCTGTGGGGCATTGGCGGCGTATTTGAGCTTGTCTTCCAAGGACTGGGGTATGGACAACTGAACGCTGCGCTTGGACAAGGACGTGAACGTGCTTCCTGATGTTGCTACTTGAGAGTGTGCAATGACCGGTGCAGGGCAGGAGGCATCTTTGCATGGGCAGGGGATTGGCTTGCATGCACAACAGCGGAAGAATCAGTGGTGCCACCCGCAGACACTGTTCCTGGACCCTGGGATTCGGCCCACAAAGTCAGGTGCTTTGCTGCCATGTTCCTGATCATGCTGGTGGTGGTCAGGCTGGTCGTTTTGCCACCCCTGCTGATGCTGGTCTGGCAAGTGGTACAAATGGCCTTTTTGGGGTTATCGGCAGAGTCTTTAAAAAACAACCAGACTCGGGAAGACCTAACAGTTGTACTGGCAACTTCCTTCATGTTGGTGTTACAGGGAGCGGCTGCCTGCCTTCTGTCTGCCGCCACCACACTGCTTTTTCCTGCCTTTTGGGGTGCTCTGCCTCCCTCCCCCTGTGTGCTGCTGTCCTCACTCTGCATGTCCTCCTGCCAGGTTGGGTCAGTTGCAATATTATCCACTACCTCATCTTCCACTTCCACATCCTGGTCCTCCTCCTGACTCTCTGGCAATTGTGTTTCATCATCGTCCACCTCTTGCGACACTTTCCCACTTTTGACTTCGTGTGACCGTGGCTGCTCAATTATTTGGGCATCACTACATTCAATCTCCTCTTGCCCTTCTTCAAGTGGACCGGGTGAGAGTCCCAAATCTATAAATGGAAAAGTGAACAGCTCTTCGGAGTGTCCAAGTGTGGGAACATTTGTCTCTGGGCACTCAGCATGGTGAGGAAAATGCAGTCCAGACTCACGGCTACTGAGACTTGACTGTGTGGAAGACAGGGTGGTGATGGTGGTGGCTAAGTGACTGGAAGCATTATCTGCTATCCAACCAATAACCTTTTCACACTGCTCTGTGTTCAATAGTGTTATTCTTCGGTCCCTTATTAATTGGGACAGGAAGGTCGAGTGAGAAGATGTGGGTGAGTGTTGTGGCACAATTTCAGCTTGCCCACGTCTCGGCCTCTGCATGCACCATCACCATCACCATCACGTCCAGTTCCCCATCCCTTGCCACGTTCCTTGCCCATTTAAAATGGAGGAAAATATCTTCCACGCTCACTACAAATGGCTGAATTTGGAGCGAACTTATATGTGATCCGCGTGACGGACAAACCACAGTTTTAAATAGCTGGCCTGTAGGTAACTATTTTGAATAGCAAACCGGCGTCAAAAATTTCACTAACACACTGAAACAAATTTTTAATGGAGGCAAGAAATGGCAGTATTTTCTGAAAACGAATATATAATCCGTGTGACAGAGAAAACACAGTTTTTAAAAGCTGACCTGTAGGTAACTATTTTGAAATGCAAACTGGTGTCAATAGCTTCACTGACACACTGAAACAAAATTTAATTGGAGGCCAGAAATGACCGTAATTTCTGAAAACGTATATGTGATCCGTGTGACGGAGAAAACACGGTCTTAAATAGCTGGCCTGTAGGTAACTATTTTGAACAGCAAACAGATGTCAATAGCTGCTGAAAGGTCACTCTGCCAGTAAGAAGCCATTACTCCAAAAGAACTTTAAAATAATCCAGATTATTGTTTGCAAATGCACACAGGAACAAAGACCTTAATTTTTGGAGAGATGTCCTGTGGTCTGATGAAACTAAAATGGAACTTTTTGGAGGAAACGTCTTAGCACCAGAGAGGAAGAAAGCAGACTGCAATAGCTTCAAGCCTTCACAAGGGAACATGTGAATATCATCGGCACCTCCCTGTAGCAAACAGAAAGTATTTAAACACCCAGGCCTGGGTGTCAATTAGCAGGAGGGAGGTAGCCGTTCGGTCCTAGAGTGAGATAGATTCAAGAAAGTGTCTGTAATGCCAAACAAAAAGATCTTCTGCAACCACCTGCAGGGCGACTGTCTGTCTCATCTGACAAACCTGTGACTGTATCCCCCATCTACGAGTGGCCTCCGGACACTCAGGACCAGGTTTCTCAAGATAAGAGGTTTAAAATGAACGAACCAACCTGGGAGCGTTCACCTCTGATGCTGAAACCCACATTCTCTCCTCTGGACCATAATCCTTCCAGTGCACCAAGTATTGTAGGGAATGACATTGGAGATGAGAATCTACAATCCTCAAAACCTGAAACTTCAGATTACCATCAACCATTATTAGGGGCAGCGGTAGGTGTGGGGGCTCAAGAGTTTCCACATAAGGACCTGTGGAAAACATTGTGGACCTTAAGGGCCTGAGGAAGCTCAAGATGAAATGCTGCTGGGTTTATGAAGGCGGTTATTATATAGGGACCAATAAACCTAGGTCCCAGCTTCCAAGAAGGGACTTTCAACATAATATTCCTGGTAGACAACCACACAAAGTCATTCACATTCAGGTCCGGACCATGTAAGCATTTGACAGTGGATTCTTGACAATGATTATTAATGGCAAACTCTGCCAGCGGTAAGTAGGATGCCCAATCCTCCTGATTTTCGGTGACGAAACACCTGAGGTAGGTCTCCATATTCTGATTGATGCGATAGGTCTGTCTATTTGACTGAGAGTGGACGGCAGAGGAAAAGGACTGCTGCACCCCCAGTCGAGAACAGAATGCTTTTCAGAGCTTGGAAAGAAACTTGGTCCGCCAATCTGATACCACATCGGTGGGAACCCCCTGAAGCTTCACAATCTCATTTATGAACACCTGAGCAAGTGTCTTCGCATTTGGAAGTGCAGGTAATGCGACGAAGTGAACCATTTTACTGAACCTATCTACAACCACCAAAACCACCATTTTGCCTGCTAGGGATAGGTAGCAGAAGAAGAGTACCAGACAGAAGGGTATGTGATACTTTAGAATGTGCGCAAAAACTACAAGCAGATACGTGTTCAATCACAACCCGATGCAACCCCGACCACCAAAATCGACGAGAGAGCAGGTCCATGTTTGCCTTACCACCTGGATAACCAGCAAGCACAGAGTTGTGATGTTCCATAATTACTTTGCGGCGCAGATTAGATGGTACAAATAACCTTCCTGAAGGGCAGGAGGCAGGGGCGTCCCCCTGAGCCTTCAACACCTCACCCTCCAGTACAGGATACAATGTCAAAATGACTACACCCTTCTGTAATATCGGGACAGGGTTCACATGGTCACCGCCACCAGGGAAGCTCTGGGACATAGCATCAGCCATGACATTTTTGACCCCAGAATGAAAAGTGACAACAAAATTGAACCTAGTAAAAAAAAACGGGACCATCTTGCTTGCCTAGGGTTGAGACATTTAGCTAATTGGAGATATGACAGGTTCTTATGGTGGTTCTTATGGTCAGTAATAACAGTAATAGGATGGACAGCCCCCTCCAACCAATGTCACTATTCTTTGAATACCAATTTGATCACCAAAACCTCCCTATTACCCACGTCATAATTTCTCTCAGCAAAAGAAATTTTTTTAGAAAATAGATGGACGGCATTTACCAGGGGACGGACCCTGAGACAACACAGCCCCAACCCCCACATCCGACACATCAACTTCCACAATAAAGGGTAGGGAAACATCGGGTTTAGTGATGAGCGACCCTGCAGGTTTGGCACTCTTTAGAGAGCCAATGAACAGTCAGGGAGAGATTTGCTTGTTTAAAGTTAGTATATGTATTCCATAACATATATATGTCTATATCCATCTGAACTAACAGTCCTTCTGAGGACTAATCCAGCTGCATATATTCAGTAGTGATAGCAGGAGTTAAACAGGCAGGCAGTGTATCTGGCAGACTGCAATGCATGATACAGCACAAGAGGGTCCATTGAACATTCTGCTGCTGCTGTTCTTACCGATATTTGTAGACATAGCCCCAGGTATCAGGGGCCAGGGCAATTTTTTTTTATCTTAATCCTGGTTATTTCCTAAAAAAGCAATCCAGAGTACACAATTTTTCTGCTCCACTTGCTTGTTAGCACTGCAGAATACAGCCAGATCTTTTCCATATTACAGCAAAAAAAATCAAAAAATTTGAACTGAATGTGGAAAACATTGGCCTCCTTTTCCATTTTGTTGCAGTGTGTCAGTCAAGCTATTCACACTAGGTCTCTGTGAAGAATAGTATTAGTAAACTGCAGGCCTGCTATTTAAAACCGTGGTTCTCTGTCTGACGTATCATATATAACAGCGTTCCAAAATCAGCCATTTCTGGCTTCCATTTCCATTTTGTTGCAGTGTGTCGGTCAAGCTTTTTACACAAGGTCACTGTGAAGAATAGTATTAGTTAACTACAGGCCTGCAATTTAAAACCGTGGTTCTCCATCACACGTATCGCATATAACTGCGGTTCAAATCCAGCCATTTGTAGTGAATGTGGAAAATATTGTCCTCCATTTATAGATTGTAGCAGTGTGTCAGTGTACACCATTTTACAGCTCCATTTGCTTGTTCGCAGAATACAGCCAGATTTTTTTAGTTTTATTCATATTACGGTATTGTGTAAGCAGAGGAACTTTTTTCAATGATCAAGCTCACGTGGTCCATATGATTGCTGTAATAATACAGAATTTTGCGACGCATGCCAAATATTCCACTCTATTTTAAGTCAGCCTCCTGCATTTTGTTGAACCAATTGTTACTTGGTTGCTGACAAATACCATACTATTAGGCAACTGCCTGAAACCGTGGCCATCAGACGTTATCCCATATGACTGCCCTAATAATCCAGCAATTATTGTGAGTGTGTTAAATATTACACTCCATTTAAAGTATTGCAGTTGTGAGTTCAAACTTATTCACAGTTGGCCTCTGACAAATAGCATATCTGTGAACAATGTTGTCATAGTATTACGCCACTTTTACGTACTGACAAAAAAAAAATAAAAAAGAAGCTAAAATGGAAAAAATGTTAAGAAACATTCTTTCCATGGTAATAACTTGCATACAAGGCCAAAGAAATAAAAAAATAAAGTTATGGACTGTGGAAGACATTTATGCGACTCATCTGTAGCTGGTGATGATTCCACCTAGCAGCACCTGTTCCTATTGTAAATGCATCTAACAGCATTATCGATAGGGAATAGAATTGATTTTAATTTTTTTGGGCAGCACGCAGTATAACGCAATAATACCTGGCTGGATCAGTGTAATAAGCTATCCATACTGCGATACCTCACCTTTAAAAGAATTTCAGATAAGACAGCTAATATTCTACAATATAGAATCTATTTGAATTGTCATTCCCATTATTAAGGAATGTGTCTCCTATAATGTTATTGCATATGCAGCAATTTCAAGGGCTGCCAAAAATTAGGACGAACTTCAATACACATTTGAAGAGACGTTAAAAAAAACAAAAAAAAACAAAACACAGTTGGATCTTTTTAGTAAAAAAACAGACTCGCCAATGTAACATCAATGTAATCACATTGTTTAGCTCCTGCACCTGCTCGTCCTCCTGTTCGGCCTCCATCTCTGAAATGACCACATCAGTCACAAGCTGGAAGCACTGCAGCACTGTTTTGGCCAAGTGGCAACAGGCTGTGCTGAAGATAAAATGCTTAATGCTTAGGTGACAAACCGCCCACCACTGCAGAGTTGTTGAAAGATGTAACACAGCAGCTTGATCTGTTCTCACCGCTGAACATACAGCCCGACTTGGTCATGTGTGTCAATGGGCAGAACCTGGTGGCGGAGAAATGACAGCCAGAGTAGATACGGTTTCTCTCTATGCCAGTCCTTTCACTGAGCTAAAGAATATGGCTGTGGTGAAATACAACTCTCACCGAGAAGCAATGTTAGACTGAAAAACATTGTGCCCAACAGAGGATTTGAGTCTGAGCACCCACCTTTCTCCCCCGCTCAAGAGCCCAATAGTAGCTTTAAAGTTTGCGCTACCATGAACTCTCCTGATGGGGAAGCCAGGGCCCACCCGAGGATTCTCAGGTGGGCCCATCCAACCCTGCCAAGAAGCAGCCCTGGCTAAAAAAAAGTCTGTTGGAAGGTTCCTGGACACTCTATGGCTGTTTTTTAACTAAGGGGGAAACCCACACAAACACGGGGAGAACTTACAAAATCCTTGCAGATGTCCTCAGTGGGATTTGAACCCAAGACCCCAGCACTGCAAAGCTTCAGTGCTAAACACTGAGCCACTGTGCTGCCCTCTCTGTTCTCCCTCTGATATCTAACATGCTGGAGAAACTGCCATTCAGTATCTTCTGCTCCTTTGTGAGAAACTAATTTATTTGGGCAGAAGAAAAGGGAATTGTGGATGAATTCGCTACTGGTACTGGGGGCACTGCTAATACCATGGTGTCGTGACACAGTTCACTGGAAATTTTCCAGGCTGGTTGGAGCCAAGCTGATTCCCATAGAAATGTACCAGCAGCAAGCTAAAGAGATGGTGGCCTCTATCATCATCACAACCTCACCTCGGCACTATGAACTCTCCTGAAGGAAAAGCCAGGGCCCACGGGAGGAGTCTCTGGTTCTCTGGTATGCCCGTCCAACCCTGCTGAGAAGCAGCCCTGGCTAAGAAAAGTTTGTGGGAAGGTTCCCGGACACTCTATAGCTGTTTTTTTTACTGTGAGCTAGCTCCGTATCGTCCCTGGCCACATTCACTTGTCCACGTGTTTGTGGTTAGGTGGTCCTTCCCAGTAAGTGCACTGGGGAGGGCACGGGTAATGTTCTGGGACCAGCGCTTGTGGAAGGCGCAGACGATACGGGAGAAATAGTGGCGGCTGGGGACTGAGCCACGAGACTAAAAGGAAACATTTCAAGTGCAAGCGGTCCATAAATGTGTCAGTTTAGTATTGCGGCCTGTGGGTGCATGGGTGGTTGGCTGCATACCAAGGACAGTGGTAGGGACAACTGAACGCTGCAAAGAGATAAGGACGTGGATGGTGATGGTTGCAGGTTTGCAACGACATTTCAATTTGCTCGACCCGAGCAATGAGTACCTGAGCTTTTTAATGCTCGCTCATCACTAATCGGGTTGACTGAGTATAGGTGCAATGGCAAAACAATTCTTTAAGGAAGACAAAGCCTGGAGGCAAGCTTCTGACTATTTGTAAAATTCAGACCCCTTCCTAGTCATGTCAGTAATGGGTTTCACGATTACTGAGCAATTTTGGATAAATTTCTGGTAAAAAATTAGTAAAGCCCAGAAAATGTTGTAGAGTCTTCAGGTTCTAGGGACGGTCCCAATCAAGGACTGCAGGGATCTTCTCCGGATCCATCCAAAAACCCGAAGATGACAACAAGTACTCCAAAAACTGCACCTCCTGAACGGTGAAAACACATTTTTCTAATTTGGCATATAGTTTGTTATCCCTTAGTATCTGAAGCACCTGTTTAACATGCCCCTGATGTGTTTCAAAATCAGGTGAGTAAACCAAAATATTGTCCAGATAGACCAACACAAACCTCCCCACCAAATGATGGAAATATCATTAATGAAATGCTGGAACACCGCAGGTGCATTGGTCAAAACAAATGATATAACCAAACTCTCAAAATGCCCTTCAATGGTATTGAATGCTGTTTTCCATTCATCCCCTTCTCTAATTCTAACCAGATTGTAGGCTCCCCTTAAATCCAACTTGGAGAATACCTTAGCTCCCACAATCTGGCTGAACAAATCTGGAATCAGAGGAAGAGGGTATGGATCTCGGTAGGTAATTTGATTTCATTCCTAGAAATCTAAACAGGTAACGTAGGCCGCCATCTTTTTTCTTCACGAAGAAGAACCCTGCCGCTATGGGTCAATTGAGGGCCTGATGTGTCCCTTCTCCAGACTTTCCGCAATGAAAACCTTGATGGCTTGTCTCTCAGGGCTAGAAAGATTATACAGTCTGTACTTTGGTAATTTTGCTCAGGGGGTCAGGTTAATAGGACAGTCATATGTACGGTGAGGAGGCAAATCCTGACACTCCTCTCAGAAAAAACGTTGTCAAAACCAGACAGAAAAGCAGGTAATATTTCCGTAGAGACTGTAGCAAGGGAAATATCTAAACAATTCTCATGGCAGTAAGATCCCCATTCAATAATCTCCCCCTCTTGCCAATCCACCAACGGATTATGTTTCACCAACCAGGGAAGACTCAAAAAAATTGGTTTGGGAAGACTGTCCAGAACATAGCAAGGAATTATTTCGCAGTGAACAAACCCCACCCTCAGTTTTACATTATGTACAATCTGAGTTAATGCTTTTTGTTCAAGTGGCGCTGAGTCGATGGAAAAGATGGGAATAGGCTTAGCTAAAGTACAGCAAGCAAGACCATGAGTTTTCATAAACTCAGCATCAACCATGCTGACTCCAGCTTCACTGTCAACAAATACAGAAATTTTCTCAGTTTTGCTCTCTAGCACCACCTCTGCTGTCAGGACAAACTGGGAACTTCAGGTTGGCGATAAATGCACCCCTTGCTTATCCAACTCCAGACTACCAAGGGTTAATTGAGTTTCCTTTTGCTTAGGAATCTAAGGACAGAGCCCAATAAAATGTCCCTTTTTCCCACAAAAAAACCATATGCCTTTTTTCTTGCAAATCTCTGGGAAAATGTATGATGTAGAGGCACCCCCTGACTGCATGGGTTCCTCCACCTCCCCCATTACTGGTTCACTGCCAGACAGCTTCTGCGGCAGAGAAACATAACCCCGACAAGAAGGCCCTGGAGAAGGTGGTCTCATCCGCCTATCTCGAAGGCGTCTATCAAGACGTACAGCCAACGACATGGCAGCCTCCAAGGACTCAGGGGTTTCATATACTGCCAAAGCATATTTAAACCTTTCAGTAAGGCCTTTACAAAATTGGCTTATAAGGGCTGAATCATTGCATTTAGAATCAGTTGCCCATCTGCGGAATTCAGAACTGTATGTCTCCACTGACCAATTACCCTGCTGAAGGCAAAATAGCCTAGACTCAGCCAAGGCGACTCGGTCAGGGTCATTATTAGTGCTGAGCGAGCACTAAAATGCTCTGGTGCTCGAAGCTTAGGCTGAGCTCACCGTGATACTCAGGTGCTCGACAAAAACGATAGTGACAGTGTTAAAAAAAAATGGGGACAGCATGGGCATCGCCACAGGAAGCATTTCTGACTCCCAGGTCACTGCTGTCAACAATGTGGTCAGAGGTATTAAGCCACTTTTACGGGCTCACAATAAAACCTTCAAAAACGAAACTGAAACGGTTTTCCTGTGAAATATGTTAAGGAACTTCCTTTCCAGGGTAAAGACTTGTGTATAAGGTAAAATAAATAACCAATAACAAAAATACTCCTCCACACCTTGGGCTATGTTCACAAGTAGCATTTTTTATGCGTTTTTGAACTTTTGTATTGCTTTCAACCGTGACAAATGCATTCACCGGGAAATGTCATTTTAACATTTTACAACCTTATCTGGCCATGTGCTGTTTGACACATGCATACAGTGCTTAATAGACATGGGAACAGCATGGGGAAGACCCCTGGAAGCATCTCTGACACCCAGGTCACTGCCTAAAAGTGTGCCCATCAGAAGTGATCCTAGCCGCATCAGAAGATGCAGACTTGCAACTATCCCCGTGCAAGTCCTTGTCCCAGGGCAGTGTTCAATTGTACCTCCCCCATTCCTTGCAATGCAAGTGTAAGTGTGAAACCAGCCACCCACCCACCCCCAGGCAGCAATACCATACTGCTAGCTTGCTTGCACTTGAAATAGGGCCTTTAGTTTGGAGGAGGCCGAAGCTGGCCACTACCTCATGGCTGCTTCGGCAACGAGGAATCCAAACTCAGTCCCCAGCCGCCCGGCAGCCGGGTGACCACGCTCAGTACCCATGCGCCAGGGGGCGGCCGGGTGTCCATACTCGGTCCCCAGCCGCCCCGCGGCCGGGTGTCCACACACGGTCCCCAGCTGCCTGGGGGCAGCCGGGTGTCCATTAACGGTCCCCAGCCGCCCCTATTTCTCCTTGAAACTTCGCCCACACTTTTCTTAGCCTTGCCTGCTTTAGGGCAGCATTGGACGAGCCCACCAGAGAATCAGACTCCTCCGGTGGGCCCTGGCTTCTCCATCAGGGGAGTTGAGAATGCCAAGGTGAGGAGCATGATGATGATGATAGAAGTTAGCATCTGCTTTGTTTTCTTGGAATGCAAGCGCATGTGTGTAGTAGCGGCTAGGCCTGAGGTGGTCAGTGTTTTGGCGCCTATCCTACCTCCTCCGAGTATTGCTGGATGTTTCCTGCTACAATCCCAGTTCTATGACTCCCATTAAAACAGAGCTTCAGGTGATGAATGATGGATGAGGTGGTGGCAAAGGAGAAAGAGCAGGAGGAACAGGGACCATTCACATCAATATCAGTCCAGTCAACCACACATGTCTTGTAGGATATGTTTCTGTACCAAAAGGAGCAGTTCGGCTACACAGTTATAGGGTATTCAGTGAGTGCAATGCCTACCAAAAATTTCGAGGCACTTCAATGCCCCTTGGAAGTGACATGGAGGTCAGAGGGCCTTAACTAAACCGTTTTTTCCATTTATAGCAACTGGGTCTCCTGTGCACTGTTGGCCTAAGCAGTGAATGGAAGGCTTTCCAAAAAGTATGAGGAACTGCAATGCCCCTTGAAACAGACGTGGATTAAAGCATACTAAAAACCTTCTACCCATTATTGGGTAGTGGGTCTCCCTTAGTGTTCGCCTATGTATTGAAAAGCAAAAGCAGACTAAAATTAGGAGGAAATGCAATGCCCGTTGGAAGAATGGTGGAGGTCGCAGTGGAATAAAAAGACAATATCAATGCCCCTTGGAAAAGTGGTGGAGGTCACAGTAGCTTAGCAAGACAATTTTAATGCCCCTTGGAAGAATGGTGGAGGTCGCAGTGGAATAAAAAGACAATATCAATGCCCCTTGGAAAAGTGGTGGAGGTCGCAGAAGCTTAACAAGACAATTTTAATGCCCCTTGGAAGAATGGTGGAGGTCGCAGTGGAACAAAAAGACAATATCAATGCCCCTTGGAAAAGTGGTGGAGGTTGCAGTAGCTTAACAAGACGGTTTTAATGCCCCTTGGAAGAGACGTGGAGGTCGCAGTAGCTTAACAAGATGGTGTTAATACATCTTGGAAGAGACGTGGAGGTCGCAGTAGCTTAACTAGACGGTTTTAATGCCCCTTGGAAGAGACGTGGAGGTCGTAGTAGCTTAAAAAGACGGTTTTAATGCCCCTTGGAAGAATGGTGGAGGTCGTAGTGGAATAAAAAGACAATATCAATGCCCCTTGGAAAAGTGGTGGAGGTCGCAGAAGCTTAACAAGATGGTTTTAATGCCCCTTGGAAGAGACTTGGAGGTCGCAGTAGCTTAACAAGACGGTTTTAATGCCCCTTGGAAGAGACGTGGAGGTCGCAGTAGCTTAAAAAGACAGTTTTAATGCCCCTTGGAAGAATGGTGGAGGTCGCAGTAGCTTAACAAGACAGTTTTAAGGCCCCTTGGAAGAATGGTGGCGATCGCAGTGGAATAAAAAGACAATATCAATGCCCCTTGGAAAAGTGGTGGAGGTCGCAGTAGCTTAACAAGACGGTTTTAATGCCACTTTGAAAAGATGTGGAGGTCGCAGTAGCTTAACAAGACGGTTTTAATGCCCGTTGGAAGAGACGTGGAGGTCGCAGTAGCTTAACAAGACAGTTTTAATGCCCCTTGGAAGAGACGTGGAGGTCATAGAAGCTTAACAAGACGGTTTTAATGCCGCTTGGAAGAGAAGTGGAGGTCGAAAAAGCTTAACAAGACGGTTCTAATGCACCTTGAAAGAATGGTGGAGGTCGCAATAGCTTAACAAGATGGTTTTAATGCCCCTTGGAAGAATGGTGGAGGTCGCAGTGGAATAAAAAGACAATATCAATGCCCCTTGGAAAAGTGGTGGAGGTCGCAGTGGCTTAACAAGACGGTTTTAATGCCCCTTGGAAGAGACGTTGAGGTCATAGAAGCTTAACAAGACGGTTTTAATGCCGCTTGGAAGAGAAGTGGAGGTCGAAAAAGCTTAACAAGACGGTTCTAATGCACCTTGAAAGAATGGTGGAGGTCGCAATAGCTTAACAAGATGGTTTTAATGCCCCTTGGAAGAATGGTGGAGGTCGCAGTGGAATAAAAAGACAATATCAATGCTCCTTGGAAAAGTGGTGGAGGTCGCAGTAGCTTAACAAGACGGTTTTAATGCCCCTTGGAAGAGACGTTGAGGTCATAGAAGCTTAACAAGACGGTTTTAATGCCGCTTGGAAGAGAAGTGGAGGTCGAAAAAGCTTAACAAGACGGTTCTAATGCACCTTGAAAGAACGGTGGAGGTCGCAATAGCTTAAAAAGACAGTTTTAAAGCCCCTTGGAAGAATGGTGGCGATCGCAGTGGAATAAAAAGACAATATCAATGCCCCTTGGAAAAGTGTTGGAGGTCGCAGTAGCTTAACAAGACGGTTTTAATGCCACTTTGAAAAGATGTGGAGGTCGCAGTAGCTTAACAAGACGGTTTTAATGCCCCTTTCAAGAGACGTGGAGGTCGCAGTAGCTTAACAAGATTGTTTTAATGCCCCTTGGAAGAGACGTGGAGGTCGCAGTAGCTTAACAAGACTGTCTTCATGCCCCTTGGAAGAATGGTCGAGGTCGCAGTGGAACAAAAAGACTATCAATGTCCCTTGGAAAAGTGGTGGAGGTCGCAGTAGCTTAGCAAGACAGTTTTAATGCCCCTTGGAAGAGACGTGGAGGTCATAGAAGCTTAACAAGACGGTTTTAATGCCGCTTGGAAGAGAAGTGGAGGTCGCAGTAGCTTAACAAGATGGTTCTAATGCACCTTGAAAGAATGGTGGAGGTCGCAGTAGCTTAACAAGATGGTTTTAATGCCCCTTGGAAGAATGGTGGAGGTCGCAGTGGAATAAAAAGACAATATCAATGCCCCATGGAAAAGTGGTGGAGGTCGCAGTAGCTTAACAAGACGGTTTTAATGCCCCTTGTAAGAGACGTGGAGGTCGCAGTAGATTAGCAAGATGGTTTTAATGCCCCTTGAAAGAGACATGGAGGTCGCAGTAGCTTAACAAAACGGTTTTAATGCCCCTTGGAAGAATGGTGGAGCTCGCAGTGGAAAAAAAAGACAATATCTATGCCCTTTGCAAAAGTGGTGGAGGTCACAGTAGATTAAGAAGACGGTTTTAATGCCCCTTGGAAGAGACGTGGAGGTCGCAGTAGCTTAACAAGACGGTTTTAATGCCCCTTGGGAGAGACGCGGAGGTCGCAGTAGCTTAACCAGACGGTTTTAATGCCTCTTGGAAGAGACGTGGAGGTCGCAGTAGCTTAAATAGACGGTTTTAATGCCCCTTGGAACAATGATGGAGGTCGCAGTGGAATAAAAAGACAATATCAATGCCCCTTGGAAAAGTGGTGGAGGTCGCAGAAGCTTAACAAGACGGTTTTAATGCCCCTTGGAAAAGACTTGGAGGTCGCAATAGCTTAACAAGACGGTTTTAATGCCGCCTGGAAGAGACTTGGAGGTCGCAGTAGCTTAACAAGACGGCTTTAATGCCCCTTGGAAGAGACGTGGAGGTCGCAGTAGCTTAACAAGATGATTTTAATGCCCCTTGGAAGAATGGTGGAGGTCGCAGTAGCTTAACAAGACAGTTTTAATGCCCCTTGGAAGAATGATGGCGATCGCAGTGGAATAAAAAGACAATATCAATGCCCCATGGAAAAGTGGTGGAGGACGCAGTAGCTTAACAAGACAGTTTTAATGCCACATTGAAATGACGTGGAGGTCGCAGTAGCTTAACAAGACCGCTTTAATGCCCCTTGGAAGAGACGTGGAAGTCGCAGTAGCTTTACAAGACGGTTTTAATGCCCCTTGGAAGAGACGTGGAGGTCGCAGTAGCTTATCAAGACTGTTTTAATGCACCTTGAAAGAATGGTGGAAGACGCAGTGGAACAAAAAGACAATATCTATGTCCTTTGCAAAAGTGGTGGAGGTCGCAGTAGCTTAACAAGACAGTTTTAATGCCCCTTGGAAGAGACGTGGAGGTCACAGAAGCTTAACAAGACGGTTTTAATGCCCCTTGGAAGAGACGTGGAGGTCGCAGTGGCTTAACAAGATGGTTTTAATGCCCCTTGGAAGAATGGTGGAGGTCGCAGTGGAACTAAAAGACAATATCAAGGCCCCTTGGAAAAGTGGTGGAGGTCGCAGTAGCTTAACAAGATGGTTTTAATGCCCCTTGGAAGAGACGTGGAGGTTGCAGTAGCTTAAGAAGACGGTTTTAATGCCCTTTGGAAGAATGGTGGAGGACGCAGTGGAACAAAAAGACAATATCAATGCCCCTTGGAAAAGTGGTGGAGGTCGCAGTAGCTTAACAAGACGGTTTTAATGCCCCTTGGAAGAATGGTGCAGGTCGCAGTGGAATGAAAAGACAATATTAATGCCACTGGGAAAAGTGGTGGAGGTCGCAGTAGCTAAACAATACGGTTTTAATGCCCCTTGGAAGAGACGTGGAGGTCGCAGTAGCTTAACAAGACGGTTTTAATGCCCCTTGGAAGAATGGTGGAGGTCGCAGTGGAATAAAAAGACAATATCAATGCCCCTGGGAAAAGTGGTGGAGGTCGCAGTAGCTTAACAAGATGGTTTTAATGCTCCTTGGAAGAGACGTGGAGGTCGCAGTAGCTTAACAAGATGGGTTTAATGCCCCTTGGAAGAGACGTGGAGGACGCAGTAGGTTAACAAGACGGTTTTCATGCCCCTTACAAGAGCCATGCAGTACACCATATTAAAAACATAATTCCCATTATTGGGGAGTGGGTCTCCCATAGTCTTTGCCTATGCCTTCCAAGCAAAAGCTGCCAAAAATTAGGACTGAGGCACTTGCAATTAGTGTTGAGCCACCCCCGTAGTGTTCGAGTTCGGTTCGGTTCGTCGAACACCCATGTGTTCGCCAAACTGTTTGTCGAACTGTTCGTCGAACATCTTTGAACACTGTTAAAACTAATGGCAGGCAAACAAAAACACATAGAAACACATAGAAAACACCTTCAAAGGTGTCCAAAAGCTGACAAACTGCTCAGAAGACATAACTAACACATGGAAAAGTGACAAGTACATATAGTCATGCGAAAAGAAAAAAGGTGGAGGAGTAAAAGGAGGGGGAGACACAGATATAGGCATGTCATGCCCTTCTAAAATCCAAAAAGTGAGAAGCCGACACGGCCAGTCCGCTCCTGCCCGTGCCACCTCCGTGTCGCCGGGTTTGTGCCAGAGCAGCGGTGAACCCTGACGGCCAGGCCCCTCTCCCAATACTGGTGCCTGTCCGCTGGTGGGTCGAGCGAGCCCCCCTGTGGTGGAGGCAGCTCTAAGCTTTTTAATTTAAATTGTCTCTCTAATTTGAATGAATACAATTTAAATCCATTTACAAGGATCTATTGGAGGGCAAGTCTCATGCCAGCAGCCGCGTAATTCCAGCTCCAGTAGCGTCCACTAAAGCTCCTGCAGTTAAAAAGCTTTTATAAGGATCGAGCTCAGCTGTCCACCGCAAGGCATCCTACTGCCAGTCCCAGCCCCTATGTCTTGGGGTGCCTCCTGATGCTCTTCACTGAGTATCCCGTGGTCCCGAAGCATTTTCTTTGAAAAAATTAAGTATCCAAACTACAGGTGGTGTAGCTTGCTTAACAGCCGGGATAATCCGCTGACTAGCAGACACTGCTACTAGGCACAAAGTATTTCCTGGGCTAGATGCAGTTAAAAATTTGTAATTAGATACTCTCGTTGGATGCTGAGAAAGCATTCCATAGAGTCTCCTGGCACGCCATATATTATTCTCTTAAAAAGTTTGGGGTAGGGGTCTAGGGGACCCTTTTATAGCCAAAATCACGGCCCTGTATCGCAATACGTCACCTAGGCTGAAGATAAATGGAACTCTAGTACCCTGAGGGCTCGGTTGCTACACAGGTATTGCACATCACCCAGAGGTGTGATAGCTCACTCTCAGGTAAGGATGGAGCGTGGATCAGGACCCAACACCTGCATGCATTACACCACATCGCCTTGGGGCAGGGCGACCAATATGCCTCTGAGATGGCCACGACAGTCCCTGTCCCTGGCTGGAGTGGGGGGAGGGAACACTGAGGAAGGGGAACCCTGTAGTGCAGGAGCAGGGAAGAAGCAGTTCCTGGGTGCATTGAGAAGGGATTATAAAAGGTGGGCACCATCTTAGTTCAGTGCAGAGAAGTCTGAGCAGAAGTGGCAGGGAGGAGGGGCTCTGAATGAGCTCTGCTCCGGAGGCGGGCCTAGTAACAGAAGCCCAGGCCTGGAAGAGGGAGAAGGAAGGAAGAGGAGCAGAGAAGGCTCCAGGAACGAGGAACGAAGGGATCCCAGGGGTGCGGATGGGCGAGTCGCCACCGCACGCCCGAATCCACCTGCTTGGAGGGGTCAGGCCAAAGGGGGCGACCGGTCCCCGAAACATCAAAACCACATAAATAGTTCCGCCACTGGTTTGACCGCCCCGGAGACTACAACCACCAGCATCCACCAAAAAAGGTCCGTCTGTGGGTGTCCCAAGGCCCAGGGGGCGCGTCAGAACATTTTCATCACCTTTCATAATCACCAATGGGACAAGGCAGGGATGTCCTCTGTCCCCTCTCTTCTACATCCTAGTGACGGAGCACCTGCTCTCATCAATTCGCCATAACCCCAATATTAGGTGGATTGAGGTGGGAGGCACCGAGTACAAGTGCTCTCTATTTGCTGATGATGTCCTAGTATATATCACTCAATCACATATATCCATCCATGCTGTTATGGCTGAAATAGATCACTTTGTTACATGGTCAAATTTTAAAATCAATGCAGCGAAGTCTGAGGCCCTCGATGTCTCCCTCCCCAAATCCATACAGGATTCCATCCAGTCCAACTTTCCCTTTGCCTGGCCCTCACAGGGTATCAAATACTTAGGAATTCCTATACATAGAGACCTCTCCCATCTATGTTATCTTAATTTTGGGCCCTTTATTGAACAACTCCATACAGACCACGGTTGGCAAGTTAGAACTGTAAGATTCAATATGTGAACCACTGGTGTTTTGTGGAAAAGCACATGTACACTGTGTTCCCAAATTAATATGCAAAAAGTGTTTAGGAGTGATAAGGGAAGAATTTGTTTGTTTGTCAGTTAAACTCATTGATGGTGATGTGTGTCAGGGCTCTTTATATCACTGTAAGCAATTGCAGACACCTGTGCTAATTAGTTTGGCAGGTGTGTCCAATGAAAGGCAAGACTACTTAAGAAGGCTGTCCCACATTATTAAGCAGCCTACATTTTCTGCCAAAATGGGAAAGAAAAAGGATGTGTCGGCTGCTGAGAAGCAACAAATTGTGGAGTGTTTAGGTCAAGGCATGACTACAATCAACATTGTGCGATGATCAGGATGAAGAGTCTTGGCAATCAAGAAGTATGTAGCTGATTCACAGTACCCACGTGTGCGTGCTGATAAGGGCAAATTGAGGACTCTTTCCTACAGGCAATTACGTCAGGTTAAAAGAGCAGCGGCAAAAAAAGCCTTGTCATAGCAGCAAAGTTTTTGAAGCTGCTGGTGCCTCCAACGTCCCCCGAACAACAAGATGCAGGGTTCTTCAGAGGTTTGCAGCTGTGCATACGCCATCCTGTCGACCTCCTCTATCCACTTCACACAAGCAGAAACAGCTCCAGTGGGCCAAACATTACATGAAGACTGATTTCAAAACTGTTTTGTTCACGGATGAGTGCCGTGCAACGCTCGATGGTCCAGATGGATGGAGTGGAGGATGGCTGGTTGATGGACACCGCACGCAAACACGGCTACAGCGCCAACAAGGAGGAGGTGGAGTAATGTTTTGGGCTGGAATCATGGGGAGAGAGATTGTCGGCCCCTTTAGGATCCCTGAAGGGGTAACGATGAACTCCATAATGTATGTGGAGTTTCTCAAACAGCACTTCCTGCCATGGTTCAAGAAGAAGAACCGTGTATTCCACAGCAACATCATTTTTATGCATGATAATGCACCGTCTCATGCTGCACATAACACATCTGCATCTCTGGCTGATATGGGCATAAAAGGGGACAAACTTATGGTGTGACCCCCATGCTCCCCTGACCTCTACCCCATTCAGAACCTCTGGAGCATCATGAAAAGGAGTGTCTATGATGGCGGGAGGCAGTTCACATCTAAGCCACAGCTCTGGGAGGGTATTCTGTCCTCATGCAAAACAATTGAAGCAGAAACCATCCAAAACCTGACAAATTCAATGGACGAGAGAGTTCAGAAGCTCCTTTCGAACAAGGGGTCCTATGTGAAAATGTAACATCCCCTAGAATAAAGTTTTGAGTTGAAAACTGTTTGATTTCAGTTTCTAATAACCTGCTAATGCTTATAATTTCAAAAATGACCATTTTTTTGTTCTTTATTAAAATGAAAAGGTTGATCGAAGAGTGTGGGGGATCTAAGAGTGTGGCAACCCAGTAGTCAGGATTACTTTGAATTCAGAAAATCTGAGGGTCATGTTGCAGGTAGTGCAGCAAGAAGGCACTTATGTGTCTTGCGCATCTCGGAGCCCCAAAATTATTTTCCGGGCTAGATGCAGCTAAAAATTATTATTAATTTTAAATCTGGTGGAGCATAGTATAGATGGCCTAATAGAATCAGTACTGCACACTGCTACAAAGCCCAAATAATTTTCCAGCCAAGATACAGATAAACATGATTAGTAATTTGAAAGCGTAAAATGGTTGGTGAGGTGATTTTAACCAATCATCAAGCTTTTACTCTCACCAGGATGACACAGGGGTAGAAAAGTCGTTTCGGATCCATGATTTGTTCATCTTTATAAACGTGAGTCTGTCTACATTATCAGTGGAGAGCCACGTGCGCTTATCTGTCAGCACACCACCAGCAGCGCTGAACACACGTTCAGACAGAACGCTGGCTGCGGGGCATGACAATATCTCCAAGGCGTAAGTGGCTAGCTCCGGCCGTTTATCCAGATTGGAAGCCCAAAAAGAGCAAGGGTCCAGTGACACAGTCATGGCTTCAATGTTTACTTGGAGATACTCCTGTACCATCGTCTCTAGGCGTTGACTATGTGTCAGACTTCTTGTCTCCTGTGGCCTTGCAAAGGATGGGCTAAAAAAGTGGTGAAATGATTTCGCAAAATTTATGTTACCAGCAGATACTGTGTTTCTGTTACGGTTTGAGTGCTGAACACTAGACGGTCCCACGGTTGGCAAGTTGGAACTGAGAGATTCAGTACGTGCACCACTGGTGTTTTGGGGAAAAGCACATGTAAGATTCTGCAACAGTCTCTGCTGATACTCCTGCATGCGTGCATCCCTTTCTATGGCAGGAATAATTTCTGCAAATTTACTTTTGTACCGGGGATCTAACAGTGTGGCAACCCAGTAGTCAGGATTATTTTTAATTCTCAAAATTTGAGGGTCATGGTGCAGGTAGTGCAGCAAGAAGGCACTCATGTGTGTTGCGCATCCTGGAGCACCAAGTCCCTGTTGTGTTGGTGGCGAGGTAACAATCATGCTTCCTTCCTCTGTCCTCTCCCCCCAACCTCGCACAACAGAAATGTGATCTAGGTCTCCCTCATCTGATGAGTCTTCCATCAGTTCGTCCTCCACTTCTTCCTTGGCTCCTGCACCTTCCTCACTAGTTTGGCTGCTACCATGCGCCCTGGTAAAACCATCTCCCCCACCCTCACATGCCTGCCGCCTTGGTGCTGCCGACTGTCTCGACCTTGCAGATGTTAGCCCTTCCGCATACAACTCCTCCTCCTCTACTTCCTCCACCTCCTCTTGTGCCACCACCTGACTCCGAATTCTGTTTAACATGTGCTCCAGCATGTAAATCACCGGAATAGTCATGCTGATAATGGCATCATCAGCACTAAACATCTTCGTCGCCATTTCAAAACTGTGCAGAAGGGTGCATAGTTACCTGATCTGAGACCACTCCTCCAGCGTGATTTGTCCCACCTCTGGATCTCGTTGGCCCAGGCTATACGTCAGAACGTATTGCACCAGGGCTTGTCGGTGCTGCCACAGTCGCTGCAACATGTGCAGAGTTGAATTCCACCAGGTAGGCACATCGCATTTTAGCCGGTGAAGTGGCAGGCCCAACGACTTCTGTAGAGATGTAAGTCGCTGAGCTGCGGGATGCGAACGGCGCAAGTGAGCACACAGCGACCGTGCCCTCTGCAGAAGGCCATCTAGTCCCGGATAGTGGGCTAAAAATTGCTGGACAACCAGGTTCAACACGTGAGCCATACAAGGCACGTGTGTGACATTGCCCCGGCGAAGGGCCGCACCCAGGTTTGCAGCAATGTCGTACACGGCATTCCCTGGTTTCAGGTCCAGTGCAGACAAACATTCATGAAATTGGTTCTACAGAGCTGACCACAACTCCTCAGCTGTGTGACTCACATTTCCCAGACATTTCAAAGTAAAAACCGCCTGATGACGTTGAGCCCTACTGCCAGCATAGTAAGGAGGTGTGCAGGATCCCTTCTGCGCAGTTAGAAAGCTTGTGGCATGACCAGACAGGCTTTGGGTGCAGGTGGAGGACCGAGAGGAGGTTGAGGAGGCAGAAGCAGTGGAGGAACTTTGAGATAAAGAGGATTGACGCACAACTCGTGGGGACGGCAAGACTTGGACAGCAGCCCCTTGTCCTGCTGTCACCATAGTTACCTAGTGCCCAGTCAGCGACATGTAACGCCCCTGCCATGCCTACTCGTCCAAGTGTCTGTGGTGAAATGCACCCTGTCACACACAGAGTTTCTCAAAGAAGCGGTGATGTTGTGTGCGACATGCTGGTGGAGGGCAGGCACACCTTTCTTTGAGAAGTAGTGCCAACTGGGCATCTGGTACTGGGGCACTGCGACGGACATAAGGTCTCGAAAATCCTCTGTGTTCACCAGGCGGAAAGGCAGCATTTCTGTAGCCAAGAGCTTGCAGATGGTGAAATTCAACCTCTTAGCTTTCTCATGGCTAGGAGGAAATGGTCTTTTACTTGTCCACATCTGAGGGACCGAGGGCTGGCTATTGTGCTTAGACGGGGTTGATAAGGGTGTCCCCGGCAAACTGCCGGTCTGTGAGGAAGATGCAGGTGGACATGTTAGGTTGCCTTGATCCAAAGGTGGTGCTATCGATGTCAGACAGCGCTCAACACCAGCTGGTGTTACCACCTCCAAAGAAAATGATGACCTGCCAATCACGCTGGCTGTTGCGGGTAAAGAGGTGGCAGGTCTGCGCCCCAAGACAGGTGTGACTGCTGTCCCCCCAGTCACAGAGGATGAAGAGGCCGCGGATGCACAAGATATGGCAGACGGCGGTTAGCCCGGCCGGCTAGGCCGCATTGTATCACAGTGAGCTTCCCACTGCAACTTATGCTTCATGTCCATGTGCCGGTTCATGCATGAAGCACTCAAACTATGTATTTTTAAGCCTCTACTTAGCTTTTGCTGACAAATGTTACAGATAACACGAGTTGGGTGATCTTTATCGTTCTGAAAAAATGCCCAGGCTATGCAAGGCTTAGCACCCATGCGACCTGAAGAGCCACCACGACTTGTGGTGAGAGGCAGAGTTGTGTTTGAGGATGCAGTTGTTGATGTGCTTCCAGTACTACGTCTCTGTCCAGGAAGGCGCAACCTGACCTCGTCGTCACTAGCATTCTCCTCCACCTCCTCTGCTGACCTCATCTCTTGGCTGACTGTGGGTTGACAGTAAGTGGGATCTCCAACCTCATCATCATCACCCTGTGCGTTATCACACCCGTCGTCCTCAGAGCCAACCTGTTCCTGCCCTGACAAAAAATTAAAATTGTCGCTCCAATCAGGTATTTGAGTCTCATCATCGTCTTCCTCATTGTCTCCACAAACAGGAGTTACAGTTTGGGAATGAGGGTCTACATTATGGTCAGAACCTTCAGCGTCTGGTCCTGGATCCGACTCATAAAGATTCTGGGCATCAGTGCAGATCATTTCCTCGTCTGAATTCACAGAAGCGCTGGAGCCGACCTCTGATTCCCAGGCTATAGTATGAGTAAACAGCTCTGCAGACTCATCCATCTGTTCTACCTCATACTCAGACGGGCAGCTGGAGATTTGGGAGCTGTGAGGAAGCGAGTGCGATTGGGGTGACACCTTTGAGGACTGTAGTATTTGTGATGTTGAAGTTGATGTGGAGGAGAGCCCACTTAAAGGAACACTTGATATCCGTTGAAGCACCTGCTGTTTTTGTGCCTCATCTGGAATTTGTAGCGATTGGCATGGCCGTAAGAAAGGGATCTTATCACATTGTCCGCTAAAAGAAGTAGACATTTTAGTTTGGCTGGAAGATGGTCTTTCTTCTGCAGATGTTTCTTTTGCTTTAACACCTACCCCACGGACACAACCTTTATTCTCATTCCCAACATGCCTATTCCCCTTTCCACCAGCAGCAGGCCTTTTTCCACTCATTTTGGTGGTTAACTAATTCACAACTCTGGAGTTGTTTGCACAAAAAACAATGGATGGGAACCGAGCAGAGCTGAGTGGCTAAACTGTGGTATTAGGCCAAAACTATTGGCTGGGTTAGATGCAGAAAAAAATTATATTCAATTTGCAACCTGATGGAGGTCAGTATAGATGGACTAATAGAACAAGTCCCACACACAGCTAGAAGCCCAAATATTTTTTCAGAGGTAGATGCAGAAAAAAATTATATTCAGTTTGCAACCTGATGGAGGTCAGTATAGATGGACTAATAGACCAAGTCCCACACATTGCTAGAAGCCCAAATATTTTTTCAGAGCTAGATGCAGAAAAAAATTATATTCAATTTGCAACCTGATGGAGGTCAGTATAGATGGACTAATAGAACAAGTCCCACACACTGCTGGAAGGCCAAATATTTTTTCAGAGCTAGATGCAGATAAAAATTATTTTTAATTTGCAACCTGATGGAGGTCAGTATAGATGGACAAATAGAACAAGTCCCACACACTGCTAGAAGGCCAAATAATTTTTATCTGCATCTAGCTCTGAAAAAATATTTTTAATTTGCAACCTGATGGAGGTCAGTATAGATGGACCAATAAAACAAGTCCCACACACTGCTAGAAGCCCAAATATTTTTTCAGAGGTAGATGCAGAAAAAAATTATATTCAGTTTGCAACCTGATGGAGGTCAGTATAGAAAGAATAGTAGTACAAGTCCCACACACTGCTAGAAGGACAAATATTTTTTCAGAGCTAGATGCAGAAAAAAAAATATTTTGAATTTGCAACCTGATGGAGGTCAGTATAGATGGACTAGTAGAACAAGTCCCACACACTGCTAGAAGGACAAATATTTTTTCAGAGCTGGATGCAGAAAAAAATTATTTTCAGTTTGCAACCTGATGGAGGTCAGTATAGATGGACTAGTAGAACAAGTCCCACACACTGCTAGAAGGACAAATATTTTTTCAGAGCTAGATGCAGATAAAAATTATTTTTAATTTGCAAACTGATGGAGGTCAATATAGATGGACTAGTAGAACAAGTCCCACACACTGCTAGAAGGACAAATATTTTTTCAGAGCTGGATGCAGAAAAAAATTATATTCAGTTTGCAACCTGATGGAGGTCAGTATAGATGGACTAATAGAACAAGTCCCACACACTGCTAGAAGACCAAATATTTTTTCAGAGCTAGATGCAGACAAAAAAATATTATTAATTTGCAACCTGATGGAGGTCAGTATAGGTGGACTAATAGAACAAGTCCCACACACTGCTAGACGGCCAAATATTTGTTCAGAGCTAGATGCAGATAAAAATTATTTTTAATTTGCAACCTGATGGAGGTCAGTATATATGGACTAATAGAACAAGTCCCACACACTGCTAGAAGGCCAAACATTTTTTCAGAGCTAGATGCAGACAAAAAAATATTTTTAATTTGCAACCTGATGGAGGTCAGTATAGATGGACTAATAGACCAAGTCCCACACACTGCTAGAAGGCCAAATATTTTTTCAGCGCAAGATGCAGACAAAAAAATATTTTTAATTTGCAACCTGATGGAGGTCAGTATAGATGGACTAGTAGAACAAGTGCCACACACTGCTAGAAGGACAAATATTTTTTCAGAGCTAGATGCAGATAAAAATTATTTTTAATTTGCAACCTGATGGAGGTCAGTATAGATGGACTAGTAGAACAAGTCCCACACACTGCTAGAAGGACAATTATTTTTTTAGAGCTAGATGCAGAAAAAAATTATATTCAATTTGCAACCTTATGGAGGTCAGTATAGAAGGACTAATAGAACAAGTGCCACACACTGCTAGAAGACCAAATATTTTTTCAGAGCTAGATGCAGACAAAAAATTATTATTAATTTGCAACCTGATGGAGGTCAGTACAGATGGACTAATAGAACAAGTCCCACACACTGCTAGACGGCCAAATATTTGTTCAGAGCTAGATGCAGATGAAAATTATTTTTAATTTGCAACCTGATGGAGGTCAGTATATATGGACTAATAGAACAAGACCCACATACTGCTAGAAGGCCAAATATTTTTTCAGAGCTAGATGCAGACAAAAAAATATTTTTAATTTGCAATCTGATGGAGGTCAGTATAGATGGACTAATAGACCAAGTGCCACACACTGCTAGAAGGCCAAATATTTTTTCAGCGCTAGATGCAGACAAAAAAATACTTTTAATTTATAACCTGATGGAGGTCAGTATAGATGGACTAGTAGAACAAGTGCCACACACTGCTAGAAGGACAAATATTTTTTCAGAGCTAGATGCAGATAAAAATTATTTTTAATTTGCAACCTGATGGAGGTCAGTATAGATGGACTAGTAGAACAAGTCCCACACACTGCTAGAAGGACAAATATTTTTTCAGATCTAGATGCAGAAAAAAATTATATTCAATTTGCAACCTGATGGAGGTCAGTATAGATGGACTAATAGAACAAGTCCCACACACTGTTAGACAGCCAAATATTTGTTCAGAGCTAGATGCAGATAAAAATTATTTTTAATTTGCAACCTGATGGAGGTCAGTATAGATGGACTAATAGAACAAGTCCCACACACTGCTAGAAGCCCAAATATTTTTTCAGAGCTAGATGCAGATAAAAATTATTTTTAATTTGCAACCTGATGGAGGTCAGTATAGATGGACTAATAGAACAAGTCCCACACACTGCTAGAAGGCCAAATATTTTTTCAGAGCTAGATGCAGACAAAAAAATATTTTTAATTTGCAACCTGATGGAGGTCAGCATAGATTTACTAATAGACCAAGTCCCACACACTGCTAGAAGGCCATATGTTTTTTCAGCGCTAGATGCAGACAAAAAAATATTTTTAATTTGCAACCTGATGGAGGTCAGTATAGATGGACTATTAGAACAAGTCCCACACACTGCTAGAAGCCCAAATATTTTTTCAGAGCTAGATGCAGACAAAAAATTATTTTGAATTTGCAACTTGATGGAGGTCAGTATAGATGGACTAGTAGAACAAGTCCCACACACTGCTAGAAGGACAAATATTTTTTCAGAGCTCGATGCAGAAAAAAATTATATTCAATTTGCAACCTTATGGAGGTCAGCATAGATGGACTAATAGAATGATGCTATGCCCAAAAGATTTTACTTCAGTGGGTGCAGTAAAAAAATTGGTATTCTATACACAGGTGGTGTATCTTGCAACACAGATAGGCTACTCCACTGACTAACACACTCTGCAATAGGCCAAAAAGGATTAGCTTTGCTAGATTCAGCCAAATGCTGTGAAAAAAACTTGCACAGCACTGGCACAGACCTGCCTGGCAAAAACTGATAGGAACTGATGTAACTTAGTACTGAAAAGGACTGCAATTACAATTAGTCTTTACTCCCACAACCTATCTATTTAAGAGCACAGACCAGCCTGATAAAAGTCGTAGGAAATGCTGTAACCTAGTCCTTAAAAGGACTGCAATCACAACTATTCCCTACTTCCAAGCTATCTGTAGATTTGTGCGAAAATTGGCTTGAAATTAACAAGGTATAGCGCACACAGCAACAGCGGTGCCGTCTAACACGCAGCTGCAGCAGTGAGAAAATGGTGTCGATGGGGAAAATGGCTGGGTTTTATAGGGCAAGGACATGTGACATACACTGCCAATGACACATGCCCTTGCTTGTGTGAAAAAAAGCACTTCGCTCCATGTGTGCGCTGCTGATAGGCTGACAGATTGCACCTCCCCACTGTAAATGCGGGAAAGAGAAAAAAAAATGGAGATCTTCATTATTCCTGCAGAGATCCATCCCCTGCCCCTGCCCCCCGCCCCTCTGTACACTCAAACTGCGTATTAACATTAATTTTCATCATTACTGAGAAAAAATCCGGTTATGATTTTGGTGCACGAACAGTTATCGAACATAACCTCGAACAGCAGAATTTTTCTCAAATCGTTCGTGTTCGCCGAACGGCTCGAACGCCACCCAAAATAGCTCGAATTTGAGATTGGCGAACAGTTCGAGTCGAACAACGCTCATCTCTACTTGCAATGAAGGCAACCAAGAGCCATGCAGTACAGCATATTCAAAACATTATTCCCATTATTAGGGGGTGGATCTCCCATAGTCTTTGCCTATGCCTTCCAAGCAAAAGCTGCCAAAAATTAGAACGGAGGAACTTGCAATGCTGGGAAACAAGAGCCATGCAGTACAGCATATTAAAAACATTCCCATTATTGGGGAGTTGGTCTCCCACAGTTTTTGCCTATGCCTTCCAAGCAAAAGCTGCCAAAAATTAGGATGGAGGAACTTGCAATGCTGGCAAACAAGAGCCATGCAGTGCAGCATAGTAAAAACATTATTCCCATTATTGGGGAGTTGGTCTCCCATAGTCTTTGCCTATGCCTTCCAAGCAAAAGCTGCCAAAAATTAGGACAGAGGAACTTGCAATGCTGGCAAACAAGACCCATGCAGTACAGCATATTAAAAACATTATTCCCATTATTGGGGAGTGGGTCTCCCATAGTCTTTGCCTATGCCTTCCAAGCAAAAGCTGCCAAAAATTAGGACGGAGGAACTTGCAATGCTGGCAAACAAGAGCCATGCAGTACAGCATATTAAAAGCATTATTCCCATTATTGGGGAGTGTGTCTCCTATAGTCTTTGCCTATGCCTTCCAAGCAAAAGCTGCCAAAAATTAGGATGGAGGAACTTGCAATGCTGGGAACACGGACCACGGTCACCCTGGTGGTATAGTGGTGGTGAAATAACACAGTGGATTTGACTTTATGTTACTCTGCTGTCATTTGGTGGTGATGAGAAGTCCTTGTTCATTTTGATAAGGGTCAGCTTGTCAGCATTGTCAGTTGACAGGCGAGTGCGCTTATCAGTTATAATTCCCCCAGCGGCACTAGAAACACGCTCCGATTACACGCTAGCGGCTGGGCAGGCCAGGACCTCCGAGGCGTACAGAGCGAGTTCATTCCAAGTTTCCAGCTTGGATACCCAATAATTAAAAGGCACAGAGGAATCACGGAGGACGCTGGTATGGTCGGCAAGGTACTCCCTCACCATCTTTCCGGTACTGCCACATTTTTTAGATCTCTCCACGTCAGGAATAAGAGAGTGAAAGTTCTCCTTTTAGCAGGGGTCTAAAAGTGTCACCAACCAGTAATGACTGTCACCCAACATTTTGACAACACGAGGGTCATGGTTAAGGCAGCATAACATAAAGTCAGCCATGCGTGTCAGACTGGTAACGGGCAAGACTTCCGTGTCATCACCAAGATGACGACTGACCATGCTCTCCTCCTCCTCCTCCTCCCCCCTGTCCTCAGGCCACCCTAGCTGAACCGACTGTATGACAGTTGTACAGGTACTACCATCTACAGCGCATGATACCAGCTCCTGTTCTTCCTCCTCCTCTTCCTTCTCTCCCTCATTGTACCCCAATGCACGTTGGGATTAGATGAGGCTGGGCTGTGTGTAATCGCCCATTACTGCTTCTTGATCCATCTCATCCTACTCTGGCTTCAATGCCTCCTCTTTAATTCTCTGCAGAGAGCGTTGCAAAAGACAGACAAGTGGGATGCTGACGCTAATGATGGCGTCATCGCCACTCACCATCTTGGTGGACTCCTCAAAGTTTGTCAAGATGGTACATATGTCAGACATCCAGGTCCACTCCTGAAGTCTTATGTGTGGAGTCTGATCTGAATATCAATGGCCTTGTTGCAGCTGGTACTCCACAACTGCTCTCTTCTGCTCACAAATCCTTTGCAACATGTGGATGGTAGAGTTCCAACGTGTGGGGACATCACACACCAGTCGGTGTGCCGGAAGCTGCAAACGCTGCTGCAACACAGCAAGGGCGGTAGCCGACTTCCGAAAATGAGCTGACAGGCGGCGTACTTTGACGAGCAGATCTGGCAACGCAGGGTACGATTTAAGAAACTGCTGAACCACGAGGTTAAGCACATGAGCCAGGCATGGTACATGTGTGATCTCGCCTCGCCTCAGAGCCGCTACCAGGTTACGGCCATTGTCACACGCGACCATGCCAGGATGTAGGTTCAGCGGTCTCAGCCACAGATCTGCCTGCTCTTTCACAGCTGTCCACAACTCACAAGCAGTGTGAGGTTTATCACCTAAGCTTATGAGTTTCAGCACAGCCTGTTGCCGCTTGGCGGAGGCAGTACTGCAATGCTTCCAGCTTGTAACTGATGTGGTGATATCTGAGATGGAGGCTGAACATGAGGAGGAGGAGGAGGATGATTCACAGGAGCTGTACACTGTGGGGGCAACTCTGATTGACATAGGGCCCACAATCCTCGGTGTGGGGAGGATGTTTTCCGTCCCAAGGTCCGACTGGGTCCCGGCTTCCACTATGTTTACCCAGTGTGCCGTCAGGGAGATGTACCGTCCCTGGCCACAAGCACTTGTTCACGTGTCCATTGTCAGGTGGACTCTCCCAGTAACTGCGTTGTTGAGGGCACGTCAGATGTTTTGGGACACGTGCTTGTGTAGCGTGGGGATGGCACACCGGGCAAAATAGTGTCGGCTGAGGACCGAGTACTGAGGCAGCATTTCCAACGCAAGCAGTCATGATTTGTGCGAAATTAGGACTGTGGCCTGTGGGGCGTTGGCTGCGAATTTGCGCTTTCGTTCAAAGGTCTGGGATATGGACAATTGAACTCTGCGGTGGGATGTGGACGTTCATGATGACGCTGTTTCTTGAGAAACTGCCATAACAAGTGAAAACTGAGAGGAGGGGGAATCTTTGCATGCAGTATGGACAGGGGATTGCCTTGCACGCACAACAGGGGGTTCTATTACACGCACAACAGTGGAAGAAGCAGTGGTGACACCCGCTGACACTGGTCGTGGACCCTGTGGTTCGCCCCACAAAGTCTGGAAAAATTCCAGACTCTGGAAGACCTACCGGTTTTACTGACAACGTCCCTCGTGTTGGTGTTACGGAGAACGGTTACCTGCCTTCTGTGTGCGGCCACCACACTTCTTCTTCCTGCCTGTTCGGGTACTCTGCCTCGCTCCCCCTGTGTGCTGCTGGCCTCGCTCTGCGTGTCCTGCTGCCATGTTGGGTCGGTTACTAGATCATCCACCACCTCCTCCTCTTCCACTTGAGCACCACGATCCTCCTCCTCACTTCCTGGCAATTGTGTCTCGTCATCATTCACCTCTTGTGACAAATTGCCATTGTTGACTTCCTGTGGCCGTGGCTGTTCAAATATTTGGGCATTGCTACATGGGATCTCCTCTTCCACCACTTCAATTGCAGCAAGCAAGGGGCACAAATATGGAAATGGACCAGTGAACAGCTCTTCAGAGTGTCCAACTGTGGGATCAGTTGCTGTCTGACGACACTCGGCATGGTGGGAGATAGGAGCATCAGGGTGAGGAGGAGTATGCTGTCGAGACTCACGGCTACTAAAACTTGACCATGTAGAAGACAGACCGGAGGTGGTGGTGCCCAGGTAACTTGAAGTATTATCTGCTATCCAAATAATAACCTGTTCACACTGATCAGTTCGCAATACTAGTGTTGTAGTGTGTTTCCCTAGTAATTCGGTCAAGAAGTGGGAGTGAGAAGATGTGGCTGTTGGTTGTGGCACATTATCACCTTGGCCACGGCCCCATCCTCTACAATCAACATCACCAGAACGTCCAGTTCCACGTCCCTTGCCTCGCGCCTTGCCCATTGTAAATTAAGTAAAATAGCTTACACTCGCACTACCAATGGAAAAAGGGTAATAAAAAGGAGATTAGAACCGTGGAACTGCAAAACCACAGTTCTATTTCTCTGGCCTACACCAGACTCTTTTAAACAGAAATATTGGTGTCTGACCAGTCAGGGAGACACTATTACAGTTTTCTTTATGGCAAAAAATGCCAAAAGCAGGATAATACAGAGATTTGACACATGGAACTGCAAAACCACAGTTTTATTTCTCTGGCCTTCACCAGACTCTTTTAAACAGATATATTGGTGTCTGACCAGTCAGGGAGACACTATTACAAGTTTTTTTAACGGCAAAAAATGCCAAAAGCAGGATAATACAGAGATTTGACCCGTGGAACTGCAAAACCACAGTTCTATTTCTCTGGCCTTCACCAGACTCTTTTAAACAGATATATTGGTGTCTGACCAGTCAGGGAGACCCTATTACTAGAGATGAGCAGTGTTCGACTCGAACTGTTCACAAATCTCAAATTCGAGCTGTTTTGGGCGGTGTTCGAGCCGTTCGGCGAACACGAACGACTTGAAAAAAATTCGGCTGTTCGAGGTTATGTTAGATAACTGTAAGTGCACCAAAATCATAACTGGATTTTTTCTCAGTAATGCTGAAAATTAATGTTAATACGCAGTTTGAGTGTACAGCGGGGCGGGGGGAGGGGCAGGGGATGGATCTCTGCAGAAATAATGAAGATCTCCATTTTTTTTTCTCTTTCCTGCATTTACAGTGGGGAGGTGCAATCTGTCAGCCTATCAGCAGCGCACACACGGAGCGAACTGCTTTTTTTCACACAAGCAAGGGCATGAGTCATTGGCAGTGTATGTCACATGTCCTTGCCCTATAAGACCCAGCCATTTTCCCCGTCGCCACCATGTTCTCACTGCTGCAGCTGCGTGTTAGACGGCACCTCTGTTACTGTGTGCGCTATACTTTGTTAATTTCAAGCCAATTTTCGCACAAATCCACAGATAGCTTGGGGGTAGGGAATAGTTGTGAATGCAGTCCTTTTAAGGACTAGGTTACATCATTTCCTACGACTTTTATCAGGCAGGTCTGTGCTCTTAATTAGATAGGTTGGGAGTAAAGACTAATTGTAATTGCAGTCCTTTTCAGGGCTAGGTTACATCAGTTCCTATCACTTTTATCAGGCAGGTCTGTGCTCTTAAATAGATAGGTTGGGAGTAAAGACTAATTGTAATTGCAGTCCTTTTCAGGGCTAGGTTACATCAGTTCCTATCACTTTTTGCAAGGCAGGTCTGTGCCAGTGCTGTGCAAGTTTTTTTCACAGCATTTGGCTAAATCTTGCAAAGCTAATCCTTTTTGTCCTCTTGCAGTGTGTGTTAGTCAGTGGAGAAGCCTATCTGTATTGCAAGCTACACCACCTGTGTATAGAATACAAATTTTTTTACTGCACCTAGTGAAGTAAAACCTTTTCGGCATAGCATCATTCTATTAGTCCATCTATACTAACCTCCATCAGCTTGCAAATTCAATATAATTTTTTTCTGCATCAAGCTCTGAAAAACTATTTTGGCTTCTAGCAGTGTGTGGGACTTGTTCTAGTAGTCCATCTATACTAACCTCCATCAGGTTGCAAATTCAATATAATTTTTTTCTGCATCTATCTCTGAAAAACTATTTCAGCTTCTAGCAGAGTGTGGGACTTGTTCTATTAGTCCATCTATACTAACCTCCAGCAGGTTGCAAATTCAATCTAATTTTTTTCTACATCTAGCTCTGAAAAAATATTTCGGCTTGTAGCAGTGTGTGGGACTTGTTCTATTAGTCCATCTATACTAACCTCCATCAGGTTGCAAATTCAATCTAATTTTTTTCTGCATCTAGCTCTGAAAAAATATTTCGGCTTGTAGCAATGTGTGGGACTTGTTCTATTAGTCCATCTATACTAACCTCCACCAGGTTGCAAATTCAAAATAATTTTTTTCTGCATCTAGCTCTGAAAAAATATTTCGGCTTGTAGCAGTGTGTGGGACTTGTTCTATTAGTCCATCTATACTAAACTCCACCAGGTTGCAAATTCAAAATAATTTTTCTCTGCATCAAGTTCTCTAAAAATATTTGGTCTTCGGCTTGTAGCAGTGTGTGGGATTGTTCTATTAGTCCATCTATACTAACCTCCACCAGGTTGCAAAATCAATCTAATTTTTTTCTGCATCTAGCTCTGAAAAAATATTTCGGCTTCTAGCAGTGTGTGGGACTTGTTCTATTAGTCCAACTATACTAACATCCACCAGGTTGCTAATTCAATCTAATTTTTTTCTGCATCTACCTCTGAAAAAATATTTTGGCTTGTAGCAGTGTGTGGGATTTGTTCTATTAGTCCATCTATACTAACCTCCATCAGGTTGCAAATTCAATCTAATTTTTTTCTGCATCTAGCTCTGAAAAACTATTTTGGCTTCTAGCAGTGTGTGGGACTTGTTCTAGTAGTCCATCTATACTAACCTCCAGCAGGTTGCAAATTCAAAATAATTTTTATGTGCATCTAGCTCTGAAAAAATATTTGGGTTCGGCTTCTAGCAGTGTGTGGGACTTGTTCTATTAGTCCATCTAAACTAAGCTCCACCAGGTTGCAAATTCAATCTAATTTTTTTCTGCATCTAGCTCTGAAAAAATATTTTGGCTTGTAGCAATATGTGGGACTTGCTCTATTAGTCCATCTATACTAACCTCCATCAGGCTGGAAATTCAATTTAATTTTTTTCTGCATCTAGCTCTGAAAAACTATTTCTGCTTCTAGCAGTGTGTGGGACTTGTTCTATTAGTCCAGCTATACTAACCTCCATCAGGTTGCAAATTCAATATAATTTTTTCTGCATCTAGCTCTGAAAAACTATTTTGGCTTCTAGCAGTGTGTGGGACTTATTCTATTAGTCCATCTATACTAACCTCCATCAGGTTTCAAATTCAATATCATTTTTTTCTGCATCTAGCTCTGAAAAAATTTTTTGGCTTCTAGCAGTGTGTGGAACTTTTTCTATTAGTCCATCTATACTAACCTCCAGCAGGTTGCAAATTCAATATAATTTTTTTCTGCATCTAGCTCTGATAAACTATTTCGGCTTATAGCAGTGTGTGGGACTTGTTCTATTAGTCCATCTATACTAACCTCCAGCAGGTTGCAAATTCAATCTAATTTTTTTCTGCATCTAGCTCTGGAAAACTATTTTGGCTTCTAGCAGTGTGTGGGACTTGTTCTATTAGTCCATCTATACTAACCTCAAGCAGGTTGCAAATTCAAAATAACATTTATCTGCATCTAACCCAGCCAATACTTTTGGGCTAATACCACAGTTTGGCCACTCAGCTCTGCTCGGTTCCCATTCATTGTTTTTTGTACTAACAACTCCAGAGTTGTGAATTAGTTAACCACCAAAATGAGTGGAAAAAGGCCTGCTGCTGGTGGAAAGGAGAATAGGCGTGTTGGGAAGGGAAAAAAAGGTTGTGTCCGTGGGGTATGTGTTAAAGCAACAGTAACATCTGCAGAAGAAAGACCATTTTCCAGCCAAATTAAGATGTCAACTTCTTTTAGCGGACAATGTGATAAGATCCCTTTCTTACGGCCACGCCAATCGCTACAAATTCCAGATGAGGCACAAAAACAGCAGGTGCTTCAACGGATATCAAGTGCTCTTTTAAGTGGGCTCTCCTCCACCTCAACTTCAACATCACAAATACTCCAGTCCTCAGAGGTGTCACCCCAATCGCACTTGCTTCCTCACAGCTCCCAAGTCTCCAGCTGCCCGTCTGAGTATGGGGTAGAACAGATGGTTGAGTCTGCAGAGCTGTTTACTCATACTATAGCCTGGGAATCAGAGTTCGGCTCCAGAGCTTCTGTGAATCCAGACGAGGAAATGATCTGCACTGATGCCAAGAATATTTATGAGTCGGATCCAGGACCAGACGCAGAAGGTTCTGAACATATGTCGACCCTTGTTCCCAAACTGTAACTCCTGTTGGTGGAGACAATGAGGAAGACGATGATGAGACTCTGTAACATTTGTCAGCAAAAGCTAAGTAGAGGCCAAAAAATACATTTTTTAAGTACTTCATGCATGAACCGGCACATGGATATGAAGCTTAAGTTGCAGTGGGAAGCTCACTGTGCTAAAATGTGGCCTAGCCGGCCGGGCCACCCACTATCTACCACATCTTGTGCATCCACGGCCTCTTCATCCTCTGTGAATGGGGAGACAGCAGTCACACCTGTTTTGGGATGCAGACCTGCCACCTTTTACCCGCAACAGCCAGCGTGATTGGCAGGTCATCATTTTCTTTGGAGGTGGAAACACCAGCTGGTGTTCAGCGCTGTCCGACATCGATAGCACCACCTTTGGATCAAGGCAACCTAACATGTCCGCCTGTATCTTCCTCACAGACCGGCAGTTTGCCAGGGACACCCTTCACAACCCCGTCTAAGCACAACAGCCAGCCCTCAGTCCCTCAGATGTGGACAAGTAAAAGACTATTTCCTCCTAGCCTAGAGAAAGCTAAGAGGTTGAATTTCACCATCTGCAAGCTCTTGGCTACAGAAATGCTTCCTTTCCACCTGGTGGACACAGAGGATTTTCGAGACCTTATGGCCGTCCCAGTGCCCCAGTACCAGATGCCCAGTCTTCACTACTTCTCAAAGAAAGGTGTGCCTGCGCTCCACCAGCATGTCGCACACAACATCACCGCTTCTTTGAGAAACTCTGTGTGTGACAGGTTGCATTTCACCACAGACACTTGGACGAGTAGGCATGGACAGGGGCGTTACATGTCGCTGACTGGGCACTGGGTAACTATGGTGACAGCAGGACAAGGGGCTGCTGTCCATGTCTTGCCGTCCCCACGAGTTGTGCGTCAAAACTCTTTATCTCAAAGTTCCTCCACTGCTTTTGCCTCCTCAACCTCCTCTCGGTCCTCCACCTGCACCCAAAGCCTGTCTGGTCATGCCACAAGCTTTCTAACTGCACAGAAGGGATCCTGCACACCTCCTTACTATGATGGCAGCAGGGCTCAACGTCATCAGGCGTTTTTTACTTTGAAATGTCTGGGAAATGTGAGTCACACAGCTGAGGAGTTGTGGTCAGCTCTGGAGAACCAGTTTCATGAATGGTTGTCTCCACTGGACCTGAAACCAGGGAAGGCCGTGTGAGACAATGCTGCAAACCTCGGTGCGGCCCTTCACCGGGGCAATGTCACACACGTGCCTTGTATGGCTCACGTGTTGAACCTGGTTGTCCAGCAATTTTTAGCCCACTATCCCGGACTAGATGGCCTTCTGCAGAGGGCACGGTCGCTGTGTGCTCACTTCCACCGTTCGCATCCCGCAGCTCAGTGACTTTCATCTCTACAGAAGTCGTTGGGCCTGCCACTTCACTGGCTAAAATGCGATGTGCCTACCCAGTGGAATTCAACTCTGCAAATTTTGCAGCGACTGTGGCAGCACCGACAAGCCCTGGTGCAATACGTTCTGATGTATAGCCTAGGCCAACGAGATCCATAGGTGGGGCAAATCACGCTGGAGGAGTGGTCTCAGATCAGGAACCTATGCACCCTTCTGCACAGTTTTGAAATGGCGACGAAGATGTTTAGTGCTGACGATGCCATTATCAGCATGACTATTCCAGTGACTTACATGCTGGAGCACATGTTAAACAGAATTCGGAGTCAGGTGGTGGCACAAGAGGAGGTGGAGGAAGTAGAGGAGGAGGAGTTGTATGCGGAAGGGCTAACATCTGCAAGGTCCAGACGGTCGGCAGCACCAAGGCGGCAGGCATGTGAGGGTGGGGGAGATGGTTTTACCAGGGCGCATGGTAGCAGCTAAACTAGTGAGCAAGGTGCAGGAGCCCAGGAAGAAGTGGAGGACGAACTGATGGAAGACTCATCAGATGAGGGAGACCATGATCACATTTCTGTTGTGCGAGGTTGGGGGAAGAGGACAGAGGAAGGAAGCATGATTGTTACCTCGCCACCAACACAACAGGGACTTGGTGCTCCTGGATGCGCAAGACACATGAGTGCCTTGTTGCTGCACTACCTGCAATATGACCCTCGAATTATGAGAATTAGAAATAATCCTGACTACTGGGTTGCCACACTGTTAGATCCCCTGTACAAAAGTAAATTTGCAGAAATTATTCCTGCCATAGAAAGAGATGCACGCATGCTGGATTATCAGCAGAGAGTGTTGCAGAATCTTACATGTGCTTTTCCCCAAAACACTAGTGGTGCACCTAGCGAATCTCACAGTTCCAACTTGCAACCATGGGACCGTCGAGTGTTCAGCTCTCAAAACGTAACAGAAACACAGTATCTGCTGGTAACATCAATTTTGCAGAACAGAATCATTTCACCACATTTTTAGCCCATCCTTTGCAAGGCCACAGGAGACAAGGAGTCTAACACATATTCAATGCCTAGAGACGATGGTACAGGAGTATCTCCAAGTAAACATTGAAGCCATGACTGTGTCACTGGACCCTTGCTCTTTTTGGGCTTCCAATCTGGATAAATGGCCGGAGTTCGCCACTTACGCCTTGGAGATCTTGTCATGCCCCGCAGCCAGCGTTCTGTCTGAACGTGTGTTCAGCGCTGCTGGTGGTGTGCTGACAGATAAGCGCACGTGGCTCTCCACTGATAATGTAGACAGACTCACATTCATAAAGATGAACAAATCATGGATCCGAAATGACTTTTCTACCCCTGTGTCATCCTGGGGAGAGTAAAAGCTTGATGATTTGTTAAAATCACCTCACCAACCGTTTTAAGCTTTAAAATTACTAATTATGTTTATCTGTATCTTGGCTGGAAAATAATTTGGGCCTTGTAGCAGTTTGCAGTACTGATTCTATTAGGCCATCTATGCTAAGCTCCACCAGATTTAAAATTACTAATCATGTTTATCTGTATCTTGGCTGGAAAAAAATTTGGGCTTTGTAGCAGTTTGCAGTACTGATTCTATTAGGCCATGTATACTAAGCTCCACCAGCTTTCAAATTAATAATAATTTTTAGCTGCATCTAGCCCGGAAAATAGTTTTGGGGCTCCTAGATGTGCAAGACACATGAGTGCCTTCTTGCTACACAACCTGCAACATGACCCTCATATTGTCAGAATTCGAAGTAATCCTGACTACTGGGTTGCCACACTCTTAGATCCCCCACACTCTTCGATCAACCTTTTCATTTTAATAAAGAACAAAAAAATGGTCATTTTTGAAATTATAAGCATTAGCAGGTTATTAGAAACTGAAATCAAACAGTTTTCAAATCAAAACTTTATTCTAGGTGATGTTACATTTGCACATAGGACCCCTTGTTCGAAAGGAGCTTCTCCACTCTCTCGTCCATTGAATTTGTCAGGTTTTGGATGGTTCCTGCTTGAATTGTTTTGGATGAGGACAGAATACCCTCCCAGAGCTGTTGCTTAGATGTGAACTGCCTCCCGCCATCATAGACACTCCTTTTGATGATGCTCCAGAGGTTCTGAATGGGGTTGAGATCAGGGGAGCATGGGGGTCACACCATAAGTTTGTCCCCTTGTATGCCCATATCAGCCAGAGATGCAGATGTGTTATGTGCAGCATGAGACGGTGCATTATCATGCATGAAAATGATCTTGCTGTGGAATACACGGTTCTTCTTCTTGAACCATGGTAGGAAGTGCTGTTTGAGAAACTCCACTTACATTATGGAGTTAATCTTTACCCCTTCAGGGAACCTAAATTGGCAGACAATCTCTCTCCCCATGATTCCAGCCCAAAACATTACTCCACCTCCTCCTTGTTGGCGCCATAGCCGTGTTTGCGTGGGGTGTCCATCAACCAGCCATCCTCCACTCCATCCATCTGGACCATCGAGCGTTGCACGGCACTCATCGGTGAACAAAACAGTTTTGAAGTCAGTCTTCATGCATTGTTTAGCCCACTGGAGCCGTTTCTGCTTGTGTGCCGTGGATAGAGGAGGTCGACAGGATGGCTTACGCACAGCTGCAAACCTCTGAAGGACTCTGCATCTTGTTGTTCGGGGGACGTTGGAGGCACCAGCAGCTTCAAAAACTTGTCTGCTGCTATGACCAGGCTTTTTTGCTGCTGCTCTTTTAACCTGACGTAATTGCCTGTAGGAAAGAGTCCTCAATTTTCCCTTATCAGCACGCACACGTGTGTACTGTGAATCAGCTGCATACTTCTTGATTGTGCGATGATCAGGATGAAGTGTCTTGGCAATGTTGATTGTAGTCATGCCTTGACCTAAACACTCCACAATTTGTTGCTTCTTAGCAGCCGACACATCCTTTTTCTTTCCTATTTTGGCAGAAAATATAGGCCGCTTAATAATGTGGGACAGCCTTCTTTAGTAGTCTTGCCTTTCATTGAACACACCTGCCAAACTAATTAGCACAGGTGTCTGCAATTGCTTACAGTGATATAAAGAGCCCTGACACACATCACCATCAATGAGTTTAACTGACAAACAAAAAAATTCTTCCCTTATCACTCCTAAACACTTTTTGCATAATAATTTGGAACACAGTGTACATGTGCTTTTCCACAAAACACCTGTGGTTCACGTAGTGAATCTTACATTTCTAACTTGCCAACCGTGGTTTGTATGGAGTTGTTCAATAAAGGGCCCAAACTTAAGATAACATAGACGGGAGAGTTTTCTATGAATAGGAATTCCTAAGTATTTGATACCCTGTGAGGGCCGGGCAAAGGGAAAGTTGGACTGGATGGAATCGTGTATGGATTTGGGGAGGGAGACATCGAGGGCATCAGACTTCGCTGTATTGATTTAAAAACTTGACAATGTAACAAAGTGATCTATTTCAGCCATAACAGCATGGATGGATATATGTGATAGAGTGATATATACTAGGACATCATCAGCAAATGCAGAGCACTTGTACTCGTTGCCTCCCACCTCAATCCACCTAATATTGGGGTTATGGCGAATTGATGAGAGCAGGTGCTTCGTCACTAGGATGTATAAGAGAGGGGACAGAGGACATCCCTGCCTTGTCCCATTGGTGATTATGAAAGGTGATGAAAATGTTCCATTTATCTTCAGCCTAGGTGACTTATTGCGATAAAGGGCTGTGATTTTGCCTATAAAAGGGTCCCCAAGACCCCTACCCCAAGCTTTTTAACGGAATAATATATGGCGTGCCAGGAGACTCTATGGAGTGTTTTCTCAGCATCCAACGAGAGTATCTAATTACCAATTTTTAACTGCATCTAGCCCAGGAAATACTTTGTGCCTAGTAGCAGTGTCTGCTAGTCAGCGGATTATCCCAGCTGTTAAGCAAGCTACACCACCTGTAGTTTGGACACTTAATTTTTTCAAATGGTTAGGGCCCCCGGGACACTCAGTGAAGAGCATCGGGGAGGCATCCCAAGGCATAGGGGCTGGGACTGGCGGTAGGACGCCTTGCGGTGGACCGCCGAGCTCGATCCATATAAAAGCTTTTTAACTGCAGCAGCTTTAGTGGACTCTACTGGAGCTGGAATTACCGCGGCTGCTGGCATGAGACTTGCCCTCCAATAGATTCTTGTAAAAGGATTTAAAGTGTATTCATTCAAATTAGAGAGACAATTTAAATTAAAAAGCTTAGACCTGCCTCCACCGCAGGGGGCTCGCTCGACCCACCAGCGGACAGGCACCAGTATTGGAAGAGGGGGCTGGCCGTCAGGGTCCACCGCAGCTCTGGCACAAACCCGGCGACACGGAGGTCGCACGGGCAGGAACGGACTGGCCATGTCGGCTTCGCACTTTTTTGGTTTTAGAAGGGCATGGCATGCCTATATCTGTGTCTCCCCCTCCTTTTACTCCTCCACCTCTTTTCTTTTCGCATGACTATATGTACTTGTCACTTTTCCATGTGTTAGTTGTGTCTTCTGAGCAGTTTGTCAGCTTTTGGACACCTTTGAAGGTGTTTTCTATGTGTTTCTATGTGTTTTTGTTTGCCTGCCATTAGTTTTAGCGGTGTTCGACGAACCGAACCGAACTCGAACACTACGGGGTGTTGCTCAACACTAACTATTACAGTTTTTTTTTTACGGCAAAAAATGCCAAAAGCAGGATAATACAGAGATTTGACCCGTGGAACGGCAAAACCACAGTTCTATTTCTCTGGCCTACACCAAACTCTTTTAAACAGATATATTGGTGTCAGACCAGTCAGGAAGACACTATTACAGTATTTTTTTACGGCAAAAAATGCCAAAAGCAGTATAATACAGAGATTTGACATATGGAACTGCAAACCACAGTTCTATTTCTCTGGCCTACACCAGACTCTTTTAAACAGATATATTGGTGTCTGAACAGTCACAGACACACACTTAATTTTTTTTGGGGTGTGGGGAAATACCAAAAGCTTAATAAGACGCATATTTGTACAGTCTGACTGAGAAAAAAAAAATACAGGATTTAGATGAAAAAAAAAAATTATCCTGGACCCTGAAACCGGGGGATAAGTCTAACAATTTGAACAACAGGAGCACACAGGACTGTAATGCAGCATTTGCTGGTATAACCACTGCATCTTCTATACAGCCTGCCTGCCTGCCTGATACCTGGGATGGATATTAGTCCTGAGAAGGACTGTTTGTTTGATTTGGCAGGCTTTAGAGACCCTACACTAACTATTTCGGAGTTTAAATCTCTCCCTAGCTCAGCAGCACTGACCCTACACTGGCTGATCCAGAGCGACTGTGTCCAAGTTGGTGGCGCCCGGTTTTAAATACTCGAGGTGATGCTGTGCGGCCAGCCAATCACTGTAATGCCCACAAACAACATGGCTGCGGCATTCCTGTGACTGGCTGGCAATCCCTGCATGTTCATTGGCTCTGTAAAGAGCGCCAAACGTGCAGGGCGGAGACCCGAGCTCCCGCCCGAGTAACCCGGAAATGCTCGGTGCTCGCAGAACATCCCGAGTAGTCAGATGCTCGGGTGAGTATCGAGCAGTGTCGAGCATGCTCGCTGAACACTAGTCATTATAGCCCCAAAAAAATACCTCCACAGACTGGAGACAAACTAAATCCTGCGGTAAAGAAAAACCCCAGAATTGTGGATCTCCCTGCAGCAGTGAGTTCACAATTCCCGCTCATTGCTCCTCACTTCCGGAGGAGTAAGGACAAAATTTAAAGTACAGTTTGTAGGCCTCCTTGAACGCAAAAAACTTGTCCCTACCTCCTGAAAACCTGTCCCTACCTCCTGAAAACCTGTCCGGGAGGGGAACCTTGGGTTCCGACTAGATAGGCGTACCTGCAGAGACCCCCACATTAGCAACCTCTAGCCGCTGATGTTGTTGCTGAACCTCACAGTGGAGGTAATTCACCTCCAGAGACAGACAATGCAGCCACTCTGCAAGCTCTGCAACTGAAACCATACCAAAGGGGAAAAAAAACACGCCCCCCTAAAAAACCACACACAAACCCAACTGTCAGGTTTTTTTTCCTTAATGTGCACAGCCGGTGATGATGTCACTCAAGGAGTAGGAAAGACTAAGTGCAACATGAAGAGAAGAGGGGAAGGGAGCCCAGACACTAGGGAAAGGGGGGTGGAGACCTCCTAGGCTGATCTGATATCACCCTGTCTCCTCTATCATCCCTATATTGGTTCCTCACCAATCGCCACACAGGAACCTAAATCCTGTATGTCCCTAGAGCTTGGCCCTGGATAGGGGAAGGGGGGATGAGCACTAGTCAGCCCCACTAACAACTAAAGACAACAATAAAGACAAACACGGAGGAAAGTAACTTAGCTTGAGCCGACTTCAGAGAGATTACACCAAACATCCTCCTAGCTCCAGAGAAGAAGAAAGCAGACTGCAATAGCTCCAAACCTTCACAAAGGAACATGTGAATATCACCGGCACCTTCCTGTAGCAAACAGAAAGTATTTAAACACCCAGGCCTGGGTGTTAATTAGCAGGAGGGAGGTAGCCGCTGGGTCCTAGAGTGAGAGAGAAGGTGTATTAAAAATTATGATAATCCTAATTGACCTAAAAGCGGGAAATGTTTATTCTGATTTCATGTCAGATATTGAGAAAAACATGCATATGTGTCTTTTTATATAGTGTATATTAACTTCTGGTCTCAACTGTATAAAAAGAGAGATACAATCCTGTTTCTAACGTATTGTTACCCCTCTATAAATCATTTGTGAGGCCACATCTAGATTATGGGATCCAGTTTTGGGCTCTACATTTTAAAAAGGATATTTAAAAGTTAGAGTCATTTCAAAGGCAGGGAACTAGATTATTACAAGACATGGAAGGTCTCTCATGGGGCTTGTTTAGCTTAGAAAAAAGATGTCTCAAAGGAGATCTTATTTATATGTATAGATATACAGTATGTGTGGTCAATACAAAGGATTGACACACGACTTATTCCATCCAAAGACCATACTAAGGACTAGTACGAGTGGAAGAAAGGTCCCAGTTCAGCATGATGATGCAGTGAATGACAGCGGCGAGGACTGTACAGGGGACAGTGAGCAGCTCAGGTGAGCGGTGAGATGAGTATTAGTAGTCTTTTATTTAGATCTTAGTTTTATTATGCCCTGGGGCATTTACAGACCCCATCGCAAATCAATGTACTTTCAATTCGCCGAGACTAAACTAACTGCTAATTGAATTTCACAATACAATTGGCTCGATTTGGCGAATTTGTATCTTGTCATATCTGCTTATTTCTACAAATCTGTAACTAAAAATATTTAAAATATATGTTATTGACATTGTTACTTACTGTCCTGATATCTAAGGGGTAATGTTTCTCCTTGTGGAGAGTGACATACCGGTGGTGCTATAGAGTTCAAGTTCTCTTAATCTCTGAAGAGGCATTTTGCATATTATTTTCTGTCCGAAAGACTCTTGCAAACATTTAGATGCAAATTAGATTCATTTTAGTTTCAATAACTGTACATGCACATAAGAATTGAAATAGAAAAACAATTTGTATATGATAGTTGTGTGTTCATTTCAATTTAATATTTTTTCTCACATGAATTTATTACCCAATTGTCTACAGCAGTGTCCAGAAATGTCATTTATTATGGTTACTTTTTCACAGCTGTTATTCATCTATAATGTATGTTTTAAGTGTTTTTTAACCCCTTTAAAGCCCAAGACGTACTAATACGTATCTGCACTTTGGACTTTAAGAGCCTGATACATATTAGTACGTCTTTGCGATCGTGCCCGCACACAGGCGATCGCCGCCAGGTGTCAGGGTTAATGTGCTGGTCCCACACCGCTCCCAGCACATTAACCCCCGCAATGCTGCGATCAACTTCGATCGCAGCATTGTGGGGGCAAGGGAAAGTGATCGCGATACTCACCTCTCCAGCTGGCCTCCAGAGCTGTCTGCTGCGGCTTCCCAGATGTTGCAATGATGACGCAATGTTGTCATGACAACCTCCGGGTGACCAGACAGCAGGAAGATATTTTGCTCATGCGCAGTGCATGACCAAAGTATCCTCTGCACCTGCTACGCTGACAGACTGTATAGCACAGGGATGGTGATCCATCCCTATGCTATACAGGCGATCAGAATAAAAACAGTGAAAGTCCCATAGAGGGACAAAGTATAAAAGTAAAAAAAGTGTCAGAAAGTGAAAAAAAAATAAAAAAAATTGTAAAAATATATAAAAACAAAAATAATAATAATCCACCCAAAATAAAAATACAATGTACCCATCAATAAATATTATTATGGAAAAAAAACAAAAAAAACAATAAAAGTACACATATTTGGTATCGCCACATCCAGAATGACCTGACCTATAAAATTGTCCCACTAGTTAGCCCCTTCAGTGATAACGGTAAAAAAAAAAAAAAAAAATAAGCAAAAAAACAATGCTTTATTATCATACTGCCAAACAAAAAATGGAATAACACGCAATCAAAAAGACGAATATAAATAAAAATGGCACCGCTGAAAACAGCATCTCGTTCCGCAAAAAACAAGCCACCAAACCATTCCATCAGTCGAAAAATAAAAAAGTTATAGCTTTCAGAATAAAGCGATGAAAAAAAAAATGTTTTCTATAAGATAGCTTTTATTGCGCAAAAGCGCCAAAACATAGAAAAATTATATAAATGTGGTACCGCTGTAAACGTACTGACCCGAAGAATAAAGCTACCTTATCAATTTTACCACACTCTGAACAGCATAAAAAAATGTAAAAAAAAAAATTCCTGAATTGTTGGTTTTTGTTTATTCTGCCTACCAAAAATCGGAATAGAAAGCGATCAAAAAATGTCATAAGCCTGAAAATGGCACCAATAAAACGTCAACTCATCCCGCAAAAAACAAGCCATCATATGACTCTGTCAGCCAAAATATGGAAAAATTATAGCTCTCAAAATATGGCGGTACAAAAACTAGATTTTACAAAAAATGCGTCTTTTAGTGTGTGACAGCTGTCAATCATAAAAACCCGATATGATTCTGGTATCACTGTAATCGCACCTACCCGAAAAATAAAGTCGTCTAATCACTTATACCGCACGAGTAACAGCGTAAAAAATAAACTCTCGGGTTACGGTTAGGGTTTTGCAAGGGTTAGGGTTGGGCTATGGTTGGGCTAGGGTTAGGGTTGGGTTAGGGTTGTGCTAGGGTTAGGGTTGTGCTAGGGTTAGGGTTGGTCTAGGGCTGTGCTAGGGTTAGGGTAGGGTTTAGGGTTGGGGTTAGGGTTGGGCTAGGATTGGGGTTAGGGTTGGTCTAGGGTTAGGGTTGGGCTAGGGTTAGGGTTGGGGTTGGGGTTAGGGTTGGGCTAGGGTTAGGGTTGGGATTTTTTTTCAAAAGTAAAAAAAAAAAGATGACGATATGGCGACTAGTGTTGAGCGCAAGTGCTCGCTACTTGAATTTGCAGCCAAAAATACCTCGTGGGCATTGCCTGGCATGCACGAGCAATCCCCACATGTTTTTTTTTGGGTGTCTAATAACCGTGAAACATGTGGGTGGGGACTCTAACAGGTCAATTGAGCACCCATGATACATGGTGCATACCTGAGTACTCGATGCAAACTCAAGTAGCGAGCATTTGCGCTCTAGACTAATGACAACTTATTCAATATAATGACCTAATGTTATCAAATTCTGTGTTGTACTTCTGAGTTCAAAATGTTCACTATACCCATTGATAAAATCCTTTAGGGGTGTAGTTTCCAAAATGGGGTTACTTGTGGGGGGTTTCCACTATTTAGGCACATCAGGGGCTCTCCAAACGCGACATGGCGTCCGCTCTCAATTCCAGCCAATTTTGTGTTCAAAAAGTCATACAGTGCTCCTTCCCTTCTGAACTCTGCCATGTGCCCAAACACTGTATGTTCCCCACATATGGGGTGTTGGCGTACTCAGGAGAAATTGCACAAAAGTTTTTGGGGTCCATTTTCTCCTCTTACCCTTGTAAAAATAAAAAATTGGGGCTAAAACATCATTTTTGTGGAAAAAGTTTGATTTTTTTATTTTCACGGCTCCATGTTATAAACTGTAAAGGACTTCGGGTTTCAGGGTGCTCACCACACATCTAGATAAGTTCCCTTAGGGGTCTAGTTTCCAAAATGGTGTCACTTGTGGGGGTTTCCACTGTTTAGGCACATCAGGGGCACATCCGCTAATTATTCAAGCAAATTTTACATTCAAAAAGTCAAATGGTGCTGCTTCCCTTCCGAACCCTGCCGTGGGCCCAAACAATGGTTTTCCCCCACATATGGGGTATCTGCTTACTCAGGAGAAATTGCACAAGAAACTGCATGGTGCAATTTCTCCTGTTACCCTTATGAAAATGCAAAATTGGGGGCTGAAAACCATTTTTGTGGGAAAAATGTGAATTTTATTTTTACAGCTCAATGTTATAAACTTCTGTGAAGCACCTGGGGGTTCCAGGTGCTCACCACACATCTAGATAAGTTCCCTGAGGGGCCTATTTTCCAATATCGTGTCACTTGTGGGGTGTTTCCACTGTTTAGGCACATCAGGGGCTCCCCAAACGCAACATGGCGTCCGCTAATTATTCAAGCAAATTTTACATTCAAAAAGTCAAATGGCACTCCTTCCCTTCTGAACCCTGCTGTGCACCCAAACAGTGTTTTTTCCCCACATATGGGGTATCTACATGCTCAGGGAAAATTGCACAACAAATTTTGGGGTCCATTTTGTCCTGTCACCCCTACGAAAATAAAAAAAATTGGGTCTAAAGTAACATTTTTGTGAAAAAAGTTAAATGTTCATTTTTTTCTTCCACATTCCAAAAATTCATGTTAATAAACGGTTAATAAAGTTCTTGAATGTGGTTTTGAGCACCTTGAGGGGTGCAGTTTTTAGAATGGTGTCACTTTTGGGTATTTTCTGTCATAAAGACCCCTCAAAGTGACTTCAAATGTGATGGGGGCCCTGAAAAAATGGTTTTGTATATTTTGTTGGAAAAATGAGAAAGTGCTGGTCAAATTTTTACCCTTATAGCTACCTAATGAAAAAAAAATTTGATTCCAAAATTGTGCTGATGTAAAGTAGACATGTGGGAAATGTTATTTATTAACTATTTTGTGTGACATATCTCCCTGATTTAAGGGCATAAAAATTAAAATTTTAAAAATTGCAAAATTTTAAAAAATTTTGCCAAATTTCCATTTTTTTTCACAAATAAACGCAAGTGATATTGAAGAAATTTTACCACAATCATGAATTACAATATGTCATGAAAAAACGTTCTTAGAATCAGGGGGATCCATTGAAGCGTTCCAGAATAATTATCTCATAAAATGACAGTGGTCAGAATTGTAAAAATCTGCCTGGTCATTAACGTGCAAACCAAGTTGGGTTGTGAAGGGGTTATTATCCTGCTTTTAAATAAACACTATGCATAATAAAAAGCACCAAGAGCATTATTTTATATCAAGAAACAATACTAAAAATATGAATTTGTATTGTACAATTTCTAAGTGGTTCTCAGTATAGTTACTATGGTAATGAAGACTCGACTCGTTAAAGGGTTGATTGTGACTTGCAGGATTGCGTCTTCCAATAGGTGGCGCTATAGAGTTCAAGTCCTCTTTTTCTCTGAAGAGGCAATTTACACATTACATTTCCTAGAGGAAAATTGCACGGCGAATAAGCCTCCTTACATTGGCATGCCAGAGCCGGTGTGTCAAGCTAAGTGCCCACGTTGCGGAAATGAAGCATATTTTTTATGCTTCTCCCTGGCAGGAAAAACGCATGCGGATTTTACATGCTGTTTTCCCGCCAGGTAGAAGCGTTTGTGAAGTGTTCTTCACTTGCATTTCCGCATACGGGTTATCAAGTGCTTTTCCAAGCGATTTTAGCATCACTTGGAAAAGTGCTTGACAACTTGTTCACACTATATAAATCCATGCAACCGGCATGGATTTATAGTAGCGTGACCAAGTTAGTTAAAAAAAAGAATAAGAATGGTGAAAAATAAAAAAAAATAAAGTTTATACTCACCTTCCAATGTCTTCCCGGTGTTTTGTCTGCTCCGTCCGGTGTCTTGCACTGCTTGCGGTAGTGTGAAAGACCTCGGTGACGTCATTGAGCCATGTGATGGGTCACATGACTCAGTGACATCATGGCAGGTCCTTCACATCAACGCGAACATTGCAAGACACCGTCCCGGAGCAGACAAAACAACGGGAAGACATTGGTAGGTGAGTATAAACTTTATTTTTTATTTTAAATTCTTTTTTTTACAGTTTTCTATGGTACCCAGGTCTGGATGAGAGTCCCCTCTCCTCCAATCTTGGGTACCATCCGCACATTGAAACGCATACAATCCGTGAGTACAAATGTACTGACATGGATTATATGCGTCTCAATGCAAGTCAATGGCGGCGATTACGCTGCGTGTCCGCAAAATTAAAGGACATGCTGCGGATTTTTGAGCGCAGCATAAACGCTGCGGAAAAATCCGCAACATGGGCATTAAAAGTGCGGCTTGTCATTGGGGACCATGGGGGGCTGATTACCAAGCGTTTCCCAAGTGTTTATATTGCGGAAATTCTGCAGCATAAACGCTTGTAAAATGCTACGTGGGCACACAGCCTCACTCTCCACAAGGAGAAACATTTCCCCTTAGACCTGAGTCCAGAGCCTCTCATCTAGCCAAATCAGTTCTCATACTTTGCACTGACGAAGGCCAACAGCCCGAAACATCGTGTCTGCAAATTGAGATTCTGATTTGGCTATGTATCCTAAGTCATATTGCACAACTCATTATAAGGTTGATTGTGACTTGCAGGATTGCTGTTTCCAATAGGTGGCGCTATAGAGTTCAAGTCCTCTTTTTCTCTGAAGAGGCAATTTGCGTATGGTAAATTAGTAATTTCTACTAAAGGGTCTGAAATGGAAAGTATACAATTACATTGGGAAACATGGCTGTTTAAGGAAATAATTTAATGTTACCATGCTGTTTCTCTTTTTGTTAACTCAAATTAACTTCATGATGGAGACATGGGATACCAGTAGTGATGAGCGAGTATGTTTTGTTAACCCTTTCACCGAGTATACTCAGCTGAGCACCGAGTATTTATAGCGTGCTCGGGCTTTAAGTTTTCGTTGCTCCGTGAACATGATTTGCAACTGTTTGACAGATTTAATACATGTGAGTAATGCTGGAAAAACAGGCATTCCTCACATGTATTAAATCTGTCAAACAATCGCAAATCATGTTCACGGAGCGACGAAAACTTAAAGCCCGAGCACGCTATAAATACTCGGTGCTCTGCCAAGTATACTCGGCGAAAGGGTTAACAAAACATACTCGCTCATCACTAGATACCAGCTTATTAAAACATCCTTGGTATTTTAAGATCTACATTAAAACATCCATTTCAGTTTCTGTCAGCAGGTCTCTGGTCATACTTATACATAAGAGATGAACAAATCGATTAGATGTAAATTGAATTTATGTAAAAATTTAGGAAATTCACGTGCCCCTAAAAATTGAAACAAATTTGCTACCCAATTCATGTGAATTGACAAAAAAATACCTGTTGCTATTTAAAACATTGCCGAAAATTGCATCAACCACAGAAGACAAGACCTCAGGTGCAAGACGAAACGCGCGTCTGGACAGCAGGCGGGCCCACGCACAGAGCATTTTACTCAGGTAAATATTATCCATTATGTGATTGTATTTTGACATCTCATATGCTCGAGTATAGGATTGACATAAAGGTAACTGACCCAATAGGTTGTAGGCTGACTTTGCTTATCTCTGCTGGGATATAATATGGTAAAAGTGCAATATTTATATATATTTAACTTCATGAATATTATGCAACAGTAATTACTATTGTTATATATACCTTGTTAATATATTGCTATGTAGAAATATAGAGTTATTTATATTATATACTTTTTGATTTCATTCAGCAATAAAGCCTGGTTAAAAAACACTCTACCTTGGTTTTTGATATTTACCTGTAACATCATTTTGTAATTGTTTTGGTGATATTGGCCCACCCTCTTTTTTGTGAAGCACTGAATTTTATATTTTTAAACAATTCTTTTGATTTAATAAAGTTTATTTTATGGTTCTAAATATACTCTTAGTTTTTCTGGGATTAATTTCCCGTAGAAAAAAAGTGTTATGTTATGTTTGAGTTCATGACCTAAAATTGTCTTATAGGATTCCATTTGTGGAAATGTTAATTGTTAAGCTAACCAGACTGCAGCCAGAAAAGCAGAACCCAAACACACAGAGAAAAGGTGTGTCTCTTGTGTCTCGGAAAAAAGTGAAGCTAACCACAGAACACAAACTCAAAAGATCGAATCCAGAAGCATGACAGAAAACCAAGAAGGAAAACACCAGAAACATCAGGGATTAAGTTGTGCAGAAGAGTAAAGCAGGGTTATGTTATAAAAAAAAGCCCACGCTCTGAACATCTCATGTAGCACTGTTCAATCCATCATCCAACAATGGTAGGAGCACAGCACAGATACAAACCTACCAAGACATTGCCGTCCACTTAAACTGACATCCCAAGAAAGGAGAGCATTAATTAGAGAAGCAGCCAAGAAGAGTATTGTCACTCTTGAGGAGCTGCACACATCCACAGTTCAGGTCGGAGAATCTTAACACAGGACAACTTTTAGTCGTATACTCCACAAATCTTGCCTTTATGGAAGAGTGACAAGAAGAAAGCCATTTTTGAAAGCAAGGCATAAGATGTCCCATTTGCAGCTTGCAAAAAGCCATGTAGGGAACACAGCTATCATGCAGAAGAAGGTGCTCTGGTCAGATGAGACCAAAGCAGAACTTTTTGGGTTAAATCAAAATGCTATGGTGAAAAACAAACACTACACATCACCTTGAAAACACTACCCTCATTGTCAAACATGGTAGTGGCAAACATTAGGGGATGTTTGTCTTCATCAAGGACAGAGAAGCTAGTCAGAGTTGATGAGAAGATAAGTGAAGCCTCATACAGGACATTACTGGAGGAAAATGTGTTAGAAGCTGCAAAAGACTTAAAACAGGGGCATTCGTTCACCTTCCAGCAGAACAACAGAGTTATAATGGATGGTTTATATCAAAGCATTTTCATGTGTTTGAATGGCCCAGTCACAGTCCAGACCTAAATTCCATTTAAAATCTGTGGCCAGACTTGAAAATTGTTCTTCACAGACGCTCTCCATCAAATCTCATTGAGTCTGTGAGTATAACATGAAAAAATGTCGAAAAATTCACGGGGTATGAATACTTTTTAAAGGCCCTGTATATTGTATATGCACTGTTGTGGGTTTGTTTGCAAGGACTGCTTTTTAGTCTCAGTCTGACACTGAATTGAATACATATGTGTTTGTAAATGTGCGTCTATGTGTGTATATAATATTATATCGTGGCTTGAAGATAAATGTTGCTACAAATGTTTGTGTGAAAAATACAATTGCTCTGCTTGTCCTAATGTGTAGAAATATGTGACTCTTCAGATATTGGGTTATATTAGCCTGATGAAGAGGCCTGAGTAGCCAATCTGTTAAGATCTTTTCAGTTAGCCATTAAAAGGTATCAACCACTGAGGACTCTCAAATCTAAATATTTAACAAATATTCAGATGTTTTTGGAACAAATGTATTCAATCTGCAGCGTTTCAAAGTTTCCCAATTTTTCAGACTGACTGACCTTCATTTCTTATAGCAATGATGGCCACTCGTTTTTCTTTACTTAGCTGCTTTTTTCTTGCCATAATACAAATTCTAACAGTCTATTCAGTAGGACTATTAGCTGTGTATCCACCAGACTTCAGCACAACACAGCTGATGGTCCCAAACCCATTTATAAGGCAAGAAATCCCACTTATTAAACCTGACAGGGCACACCTGTGAAGTGAAAAACATTTCCAGTGACTACCTCTTGAAGCTCATCAAGAGAATGCCAAGAGTGTGCAAAGCAGTCATCAAAGCAAAAGGTGGCTACTTTGAAGAACCTAGAATATAAGACATATTTTCAGTTGTTTCACACTTTTTTGTTAAGTATATAATTCCACATGGGTTAATTCATAGTTTTGATGCCTTCAGTGTGAATGTACAATTTTCATAGTCATGAAAATACAGAAAAATCTTTAAATGAGAAGGTGTGTCCAAACTTTTGGTCTGTATTGTATATATATATATATACCGTATTTTTCGGACTATAAGACGCACCTGACCATAATACGCACCCTAAAGTTTGGGGTGGAAAATAGGAAAAAAATATTTTTTACAAAATGGGGGTCCGTCTTATAGTCTGAATAGGTATACAGGTATTTTAACTGGTGGGCAGTGGAGCTGGGGTCACAGGAGTAAGAGTTCCTCAGGAAGCTGGCAGAAGTGGAGGAATGCTACGGAACCGGGGTGTTCCAGCAGCGGGGAGTTGCGGTGGTGGTGGAGCAGGATCATAGGAAGCAGTGACCTCAATTCCCTCCCTCAGGAACCTGGCGGTGACAGCAAAAGAGGTGGGATGCTGTAGGGCTGGTGTCTGGCTGTCGGCGGTGAAGCAGAGCAGCGTGCACTACTTTTTCGGTGGCCGCGGCCATCTTCCTGAAGCCATGGGCCTCAAGGAAATGGCTGCCAAGCTCCCAGTCTGCACATGCGCTGACTCTGGTGGCAATTTTCCTGTAAATCACGGCTTCAGGAAGATTGCCGCAGCCACCGGAAAAGCAGCGCATTCTGCTCTGCCTCAACTCCTACAGCCAGATACTGGCCCCACAGCATCTCACCTCTTCTACTGCCGCCACCAGGTTCCTGAAGGAGGGAACGGAGAGGCCTGCTTCCTATGATCCCGCTCCACCACCACCGCAACTCCCCGGTACATTCGAACCATAAGACGCACCCCCCATTTTCCTCCCAAATTTGGGGGGGAAAAATGCGTCTTATGGTCCGAAAGATACGGTATATATATTTATTAGGGAATGACATTTTTTTTTCTGTGTTAGGGTTTTAGGAACAGACAAGTAGAATTAATGTGCAAAACCGATCTTTTCTGTAACTGATTAAAAAAGAAGCAGCGGGGTCCTGTTTTGCAAAACAATTCCACTTTTCTGTTCCTAAAACAGAAAAGATTTTGTGATCTCGCTTTGACCTATTGTTTACATTTGAAAAAATACAAATGAAATGAAGTATTTAGAGGCGCTGATTAGCCATTGATTGTGATGGTCAGACAAAGTGACTGCGGTCTGTCTCTTAAGTATGTGGCATCCCATCTGCACAATCACTGTGTATATCTCCTGACTGTTTGGCTTTTTATATTGTATCTGTCTGTCATGGCATGTGGCTTCCCATCTGCATGTTTCTCACCTCTGTTCTTTGATAGTATTACAAACCTGTTTTTATATGTCTAGTAGGATTGTCTATTTCCTGAAGGTCTTTTATCCTTTGTCTCCTAATTATCCCCTCCAATGTTTCTGCCACTCACCTCCTTGTGGCCCCTCCCACCAGCTCACAACTGGGCCAGTCCATGCGCTGTTAAGCCTAATAAATTCAGAGACCCAGGTCTGTCAATGACCGTGGTCTATCTCATAAGTATGTCTCTTAAATAACATACAGAAATATGCCAGAATTGGACCAGAACTGACCAGAAGGTACAAGTAACTATTTACTAACTGTGCTTAACTTCTCTTTCTTACTCACACTTAAACTTTCACCATGCTTACATATGCCCTTACAGTTTTTGCCCCACTAATCCTCACTCTTCTTCATTATCCCCAAGCCCCAGCACCCTAAAACCAAATAAGCATCTCTCCTTCCTTCTTACCTCCCCACCAGACCTCATCTGCAGACCTCCTCCTCAACTTTTGATCTGTCCTACTCAAACATAAAACAAGCCGGCCACTCTCCTTCTCCCACCTGCTCTCTCTCTGCTTCTTCTCACTGTTGGTGACATATCTCCCAATCCTGGCCCCCACAGCTTACGCCCTCCACTAACTCCCCCTTTTATCGCTCCCAACCAAATACAAACTACTGCAATCTCTCCTACGTTAAACCTGTGCCCTTGAGGCCCACCCCCCTGCTCGCTCTCTCAAGAGCACTCTGGAATACCCGCTCTGTCTGCAATAAGCTACATGTTATTCGTGACCTCTTTACCTCTCGTAATCTCTCTATCCTGGGCATCACCGAAACATGGCTGAAACCCTCCGACACTGCCTCCCTTGCTGCGCCGTGTTATGGTGGCTTGCACTTCACCCACACTCCTCGCCCTAGAAAAAGACATGGTGGAGGAGTGGATCTTCTCCTTTCTGCCAACTGCATATTTAGCCCTATGCCACCTCTGACCGCCCTTATTCTCCCTTCTTTTGAAGTCCAATCTCTCTGCATCTACTCCCCCTCCAACATACAAGTGGCTGTCATATACAGACCTCTGGGCCCGGTCACTCTCTTTATTGACCAATTCCCCACCTGGCTTCTTCACTTTCTATTTGTTTACATTCCCACCATCATCATGAGCGATTTCAACATCCCCGCTGACACACACCAGTCAGCAGCCTCCAAACTCCTGTCGCTCACTTCATCTTTTGGACTTACTCAGTGGTCCTCTTCAGCCACCCACAGATATTGACATACACTGGACCTTATCTTCACCTGACTCTGCTCCCTATCCAACCTCTCAATCTCCCCCCTCCCCCTATCTGACCATAATCTACTAATTTTTTCATCACTGGCCTCCTCACCTGCCACCCATGTCCAGCAACTAGCACACCCACGCAGTAACCTTGCACATTTAGACACCCACAGACTCTCTGATTCTATTCTACCACTGACATTCATATCTTCACTCCACGACACAAACATCGCCACTGCTTTCTACAATGCCACTCTCACATCAGCTATTGACTCAGTTGCCCCTCTTGTGTATGGCAGAGTGCGACAAATCAATAGACAACCCTGGCACAATAACCTCAGTTAAAAGCTTCGGCAAGCATCCAGAGTTGCAGAGCGGTGCTAGAAGAAAACACATTAGCAAGATGACTTCACTGCATTCAAGCAAGCAACACTCACATTCAAATCAGCCCTCACCTCCATTAAACAGGCCTACTTTACAAACCTCATATCTTCCTTATCCAACCCCAAACAACTACTCTGCACTTTTAACTCCCTCCTCCACCCTCCACTGCCCCCTCCGACCTCCCTCATCACTGCTGAGGACTTTGCCACACACTCCAAAAACAAGTTTTCCCAAACAAGGCAAGCCTTCATTGTCCCATCACCACAACCGCTTTGTTTTCCAGACCATTGCCCTTCCCCCATAACCTCCCTCTCAAACATCACTGAAGGAGAGCTTACTCGCCTCCTCTCCAAATCACACCTCAACACTTGTGCACTTGACTCCATCCCACCTCCTCCCCAACTACACCCCCACACTCATCCCATCCCTAACCCATCTCTTCAACCTATCACTAACTTCTGGTACCTTCCCATCTGCCTTCAAACATGCCACAATCACGCCCATCCTAAAAAAGCCATCCCTCGACCCAACCGATTTGTCCAGCTATCACCCCATATCGCTGCTCCCATTCACCTCCAAACTCCTTGAGCATCATGTTCACACTGAACTTTCCTCTCACCTCTCATCTAATTCTCTCTTTGACAGCCAACAATCTGGCTTCCGTCCCTACTATTCCACCAAAACTGCTCTTACCAAAATTAATAGTGACCTACTTACATCCAAAGCTAACAGACAGTTCTCCATTATCCTCCTTCTAGACCTGTCCTCTGCCTTTGACACAGTTGACCACTGCCTCCTACTACAGATTCTCTGTTCCTTTGGCGTCAAAGACCTTGCCCTATCCTGGATCTCCTCATACCTTTCCAACCGCACATTTAGTGTCTCCCACTCCCACACTACCTCCTCATCCCACCCTCTCTCTGTTGGAGTCCGTCAAGTCTCCGTTCTTAGACCCCCTACTCTTCTCCATCTATACCCTTGGCCTGGGACAGCTCATAAAGTCCCATGGTTTCCAGTATCCCCTGTACGCCGATGACACCCAGATCTATCTCTCTTTTTCCCAGATGTCACCTCTCTGCTGTCCAGAATCCCAGCGTACTTATCAGCCATATCCTCCTTCTTCTCCTCTCACTTCCTCAAACTCAATGTGGACAAATCAGAACTCATCATCTTTCCTCCATCTCGCGCATCTTCCCCATCTGATATATCTATCACAATAAATGACATCACTCTTTCCCCTGTACCAGAAATCAGCTGCCTTGGCGTAATCCTCGACTCTGCTCTGCCCTTCAAACAATACATCCAAGCCATCACCTCCTCCTGTTGCCTCCAGCTCAAAAATATTTCCAGAATCCATCCTTTCTTCAACCCTCAATCTACTAAACTGCTTGTGCATGCCCTCATTATCTCCCGCCTCGACTACTGCAACATCCTCCTCTGTGGCCTACCTGCTAACACTCATGCACCTCTCCAGTCTGTCCTTAACTCTGCCGCCTGACTATTTCATCTCTCTCCTCGCTACTCCTCTGCTACCCCCCTCTGCAAATTTCTTCACTGGCTCCCAATTGCCCAGCGTATCCAGTTAAAACTACTAACACTGACCTACAAAGCCATCCATAACCTTTCTCCTCCGTACATCTCTGAACTAATCTCCCGATATATTCCCTAGCGTATTCTCCAGTCCTCCCAAGACCACCCCCTCTCCTCCACACTTATTCGCTCCTCACCCAATCACATCCAAGACTTCTCCCGAATATCCCCCATCCTCTGGAAATCTGTGCCTCAACACGTCCGATTATCCACCACACTCGGATCCTTCAGATGGAACCTAAAAACCCTCCTCTTCAAGAAAGCTTACAACCTGCAATGACAAAGCTGCCTCCGCAACACCACTGGAGCTGCTGTCTTACCAACACCAGACCTGCGCCTCACCACCACCAGAGCTCTGCAACCCCCCCAACTAACTGTCTCCTTCCCCATCATCCTGTAGAATGGAAGCCCGCAAGGGAAGGGTCCTCTTCCCACTGTACCAGTCTATCACTGTTTATTTGTTACGGTAAGTGATATCTGTATTTTGTATGTAACCCCTTCTCATATACAGCACCATGGAATCAATGGTGCTATATAAATAAATAATAATAATGTTTATGATTTTCTTTTTGCCAGGTACTGTATATGATTATTTTTTCATATTCTAAAAACCGCATATACTATACTGCTAAAAAACATACACCTGTTGTAAAGACAGTTGAACGTAACCATTATTAATGTGATTGATTCAGACTGCAGGACATTACCTTTTGAATAACTTCTTTTGTATTTTTCAAATGTATTAGGATTCTGCATGTGAGACCAAGTTCACATGACTGTATAAAAATCATCAGTTTCATCCAGAAAACTATTAAACAATTTACAATATATTTAAAGTTTCTTATGTTAAGGAATTGAAATGTATCTGTAAAATTGGATGCTATACATGTGGAGTCCATTTTGTCTTTTTACCATGTATTAATATCGATTTATACAGAGATGATTGAATATATCTAAATGGCTAGATGTAAATGCTTACTTAAATGTGGATATAAATACTTACCAACGCATATTTATTTATTTACCCATATGAAGAGCATATCCTGATTAGTTAAGATTGGATCAATATATGTCCTACACCATTGTGGTGCTTACATGAATACCACCAGCATACAATGTGATACAACTCAATAATTGCTGAGGTGGGACCTTACGATCCCCTTATTATTATAATCCCACCATATGCCTTACCTTATTATGCACATAAACATACTCTTCTATTGTAAATAAGAGAAAAGAAGCGGGGCAAAATACAAAGGCGGTGCACACCCAGCAATTTATAAAAATAGCAAAAAATCTTTATTACCAATCTTAACAAACAAGCACGTGCAAAGAGGCTGTTAACTAGTGTTGAGCCACCCCCGTAGTGTTCGAGTTCGGTTCGGTTCGTCGAATACCCGTGTGTTCGCCGAACTGTTCGTCGAACTGTTCGTCGAACACCTTCGAACACCGTTAAAACCAATGGCAGGCAAACAAAAACACATAGAAACACATAGAAAACACCTTCAAAGGTGTCCAAAAGTTGACAAACTGCTCAGAAGACACAACTAACAAATGGAAAAGTGACAAGTACATATAGTCATGCGAAAAGAAAAGAGGAGGAGTAAAAGGAGGGGGAGACACAGATATAGGCATGTCATGCCCTTCTAAAATCCAAAAAGTGAGAAGCCGACACGTTCAGTCCGCTCCTGCCCGTGCCACCTCCGTGTCGCCGGGTTTGTGCCAGAGCCGCGGTGAACCCTGACGGCCAGCCCCCCTCTCCCAATACTGGTGCCTGTCCGCTGGTGGGTCGAGCGAGCCCCCCTGTGGTGGAGGCAGCTCTAAGCTTTTTAATTTAAATTGTGTCTCTAATTTGAATAAATACACTTTAAATCCATTTACAAGGATCTATTGGAGGGCAAGTCTCATGCCAGCAGCCGCGTAATTCCAGCTCCAGTAGCGTCCACTAAAGCTGCTGCAGTTAAAAAGCTTTTATAAGGATCGAGCTCGGCTGTCCACCGCAAGGCATCCTACTGCCAGTCCGAGCCCCTATGCCTTGGGGTGCCTCCTGATGCTCTTCACTGAGTATCCCGTGGTCCCGAAGCATTTCCTTTGAAAAAATGAAGTGTCCAAACTACAGGTGGTGTAGCTTGCTTAACAGCCGGGATAATCCGCTGACTAGCAGACCCTGCTACTAGGCACAAAGTATTTCCTGGGCTAGTTGCAGTTAAAAATTTGTAATTAGATATTCTCGTTGGATGCTGAGAAAGCATTCAATAGAGTCTCCTGGCACGCCATATATGATTCTCTTAAAAAGCTTGGGGTAGGGGTCTAGGGGACCCTTTTATAGCCAAAATCACGGCCCTGTATCGCAATACGTCACCTAGGCTGAAGATAAATGGAACTGTAGCACCCTGAGGGCTCGGTTGCTACAGAGGTATTGCACCTCACCCAGAGGTGTGATATCTCACTCTCAGGTAAGGATGTAGTGTGGATCAGGACCCGACACCTGCATGCATTACACCACATTGCCGTGGGGCAGGGCGACCAATATGCCCCTGAGATGGGCACGACAGTCCCTGTCCCTTGCTGGAGTGGGGGGAGGGAACACTGAGGAAGGGGAACCCTGTAGTGCAGGAGCAGGGAGGAAGCAGTTCCTGGGTGCATTGAGAAGGGAGTATAAAAGGTGGGCACCATCTTAGTTCAGTGCAGAGAAGTCTGAGCAGAAGTGGCAGGGAGCAGGAGCTCTGTTCCGGAGGTGGGCCTAGTAACAGAGGCCCAGGCCTAGAAGAGGGAGAAGGAAGGAAGAGGAGTGGAGAAGGCTCCAGGAACGAGGAACGAAGGGATCCCAGGGGTGCGGACGGGCGAGTCGCCACCGCACGCCCGAATCCACCTGCGTGGAGGGGTCAGGCCAAAGGGGGAGACCGGTCCCCAAAACTAGTGGAGGCAGGAAACGACCCTCAGCTAGAAACAGGAGGCTGTGACATTTTATGTGGCGCAGCCCCTCGCTACACCCGCTAGGAAGGCACCACATAGGGTCAGGGAAACTGGCGCCAAGTTTACCAAGAGGAGGCCCGAGGCAGCCGGACAGAAGGGTTGGTAAGAAAGGCCAGACAAAGGACACACAAAGGGGGTCCTGTGAAGTGCTCCAAAGGTATCTGGGAGTTGTCTGAGCCCCTCACCTGGTGAGCACAGAACGACGTGGGCAGCCGTTACCTGCAGACGTGGTCTGGATAATAAGAACTGTGAGTAAAGGCCCTGGACTGCATCACTGACTCCGTGTCGTTACTGCTGCTGCCCTCCACCATCACCCCCATCCTCCGCATACACTGCCCTGAGGCTATACTCCTCCCGTGGGGAGTTATGCTACGCTCTGCTGCACCCACAACACCAGCCTCAGCGGTCTTCCCTGGAGCGGTGGTTCACTCTGACCGCAATCCACGGGTGGCGCAGTCGGACATTTAAACATCAAAACCACATAAATAGTTCCGCCACTGGTTTGACCGCCCTGAGCCACGGAACCGGGTCGCCGCCACGGAGACTACAACCACCAGCATCCACAAAAAAGGGTCCGGCTCCGGGTGTCCCAAGGCCCAGGGGGCGCGTCAGAACATTTTCATCACCTTTCACAATCACCAATGGGACAAGGCAGGGATGTTCTCTGTCCCCTCTCTTATACATCCTAGTGACAGAGCACCTGCTCTCATCAATTCGCCATAACCCCAATATTAGGTGGATTGAGGTGGGAGGCACCGAGTACAAGTGCTCTCCATTTGCTGATGATGTCCTAGTATATATCACTCAATCACATATATCCATCCATGCTGTTATGGCTGAAATAGATCACTTTGTTACATGGTCAAATTTTAAAATCAATGCAGCGAAGTCTGAGGCCCTCGATGTCTCCCTCCCCAAATCCATATAGGATTCCATCCAGTCCAACTTTCCCTTTGCCTGGCCCTCACAGGGTATCAAATACTTAGGAATTCCTATTCATAGAGACCTCTCCCATCTATGTTATCTTAATTTTGGGCCCTTTATTGAACAACTCCATACAGACCACGGTTGGCAAGTTAGAACTGTAAGATTCACTACGTGAATCACTGGTGTTTTGTGGAAAAGCACATGTACACTGTGTTCCCAAATTATTATGCAAAAAGTATTTAGGAGTGATAAGGGAAGAATTTGTTTGTTTGTCAGTTAAACTCATTGATGGTGATGTGTGTCAGGGCTCTTTATATCACTGTAAGCAATTGCAGACACCTGTGCTAATTAGTTTGGCAGGTGTGTCCAATGAAAGGCAAGACTACTTAAGAAGGCTGTCTCACATTATTAAGCAGCCTACATTTTCTGCCAAAATGGGAAAGAAAAAGGATGAGTCGGCTGCTGAGAAGCAACAAATTGTGGAGTGTTTAGGTCAAGGCATGACTACAATCAACATTGTGCGATGATCAGGATGAAGTGTCTTGGCAATCAAGAAGTATGTAGCTGATTCACAGTACACACGTGTGCGTGCTGATAAGGGCAAAATGAGGACTCTTTCCTACAGGCAATTACGTCAGGTTGAAAGAGCAGCGGCAAAAAAGCCTTGTCATAGCAGCAGACAAGTTTTTGAAGCTGCTGGTGCCTCCAACGTCCCCCGAACAACAAGATGCAGGGTCCTTCAGAGGTTTGCAGCTGTGCATACGCCATCCTGTCGACCTCCTCTATCAACTTCACACAAGCAGAAACGGCTCCAGTGGGCCAAACATTACATGAAGACTGATTTCAAAACTGTTTTGTTCACGGATGAGTGCCGTGCAGCGCTCGATGGTCCAGATGGATGGAGTGGAGGATGGCTGGTTGATGGACACCCCACGCAAACACGGCTACAGCGCCAACAAGGAGGAGGTGGAGTAATGTTTTGGGCTGGAATCATGGGGAGAGAGATTGTCGGCCCCTTTAGGATCCCTGAAGGCGCTAAAGATGAACTCCATAATATATGTGGATTTTCTCAAACAGCACTTCCTGCCATGGTTCAAGAAGAAGAACCGTGTATTTCACAGCAAGATCATTTTTTTGCATGATAATGCACCATCTCATGCTGCACATAAAACATCTGCATCTCTGGCTGATATGGGCATAAAAGGGGACAAACTTATGGTGTGACCCCCATGCTCCCCTGACCTCTACCCCATTCAGAACCTTTGGAGCATCATTAAAAGGAGTGTCTATGATGGCGGGAGGTAGTTCACATCTAAGCAACAGCTCTGGGAGGGTATTCTGTCCTCATGCAAAACAATTGAAGCAGAAACCATCCAAAACCTGACAAATTCAATGGACGAGAGAGTTCAGAAGCTCCTTTCGAACAAGGGGTCCTATGTGAAAATGTAACATCACCTAGAATAAAGTTTTGAGTTGAAAACTGTTTGATTTCAGTTTCTAACAACCTGCTAATGCTTATAATTTCAAAAATGACCATTTTTTTGGTCTTTATTAAAATAAAAAGGTTGATCGAAAAGTTTGGGGGATCTAAGAGTGTGGCAACCCAGTAGTCATGATTACTTCGAATTCTGACAATATGAGGGTCATGCTGCAGGTAGTGCAGCAAGAAGGCACTTATGTGTCTTGCGCATCTCGGAGCCCCAAAATTATTTTCCGGGCTAGATGCAGCTAAAAATTATTATTAATTTTAAATCTGGTGAAGCTTTAGTATAGATGGCCTAATAGGATCAGTGCTGCACACTGCTACAAAGCCCAAATTATTTTCCAGCCAAGATACAGATAAACATGATTAGTAATTTGAAAGCTTAAAACGGTTGGTAGGGTGATTTTAACCAATCATCAAGCTTTTACTCTCCCCAGGATGACACAGGGGTAGAAAAGTCGTTTCGGATCCATGATTTGTTCATCTTTATGAACGTGAGTCTGTCTACATTATCAGTGGAGAGCCGCGTGCGCTTATCTGTCAGCACACCACCAGCAGCGCTGAACACACGTTCAGACAGAACGCTGGCTGCGGGGCATGACAAGATCTCCAAGGCGTAAGTGGCTAGCTCCGGCCATTTATCCAGATTGGAAGCAAAAAAAGAGCAAGGGTCCAGTGACACAGTCATGGCTTCAATGTTTACTTGGAGATACTCCTGTACCATCGTCTCTAGGCGTTGACTATGTGTCAGACTTCTTGTCTCCTGTGGCCTTGCAAAGGATGGGCTAAAAAAGTGGTGAAATGATTCTGCAAAATTGATGTTACCAGCAGATACTGTGGTTCTGTTATGGTTTGAGTGCTGAACACTTGACGGTCCCACGGTTGGCAAGTTGGAACTGTGAGATTCACTACGTGCACCACTGGTATTTTGTGGAAAAGCACATGTAAGATTCTGCAACAGTCTCTGCTGATACTCCTGCATGCGTGCATCCCTTTCTATGGCAGGAATAATTTCTGCAAATTTACTTTTGTACCGGGTATCTAACAGTGTGGCAACCCAGTAGTCAGGATTATTTCTAATTCTCACAATTCAAGGGTCATGTTGAAGGTAGTGCAGCAAGAAGGCACTCATGTGTGTTGCGCATCCAGGAGCACCAAGTCCCTGTTGTGTTGGTGGCGAGGTAACAATCATGCTTCCTTCCTCTGTCTTCTCCCCCCAACCTCGCACAACAGAAATGTGATCAAGCTCTCCCTCATCTGATGAGTCTTCCATCAGTTCGTCCTCCACTTCTTCCTGGGCTCCTGCACCTTCCTCACTAGTTTGGCTGCTACCATGCGCCCTGGTAAAACCATCTCCCCCACCCTCACATGCCTGCTGCCTTGGTGCTGCCGACCGTCTGGACCTTGCAGATGTTAGCCCTTCCGCATACAACTCCTCCTCCTCTACTTCCTCCACCTCCTCTTGTGCCACCACCTGACTCCGAATTCTGTTTAACATGTGCTCCAGCATGTAAATCACCGGAATAGTCATGCTGATAATGGCATCGTCAGCACTAAACATCTTCGTCGCCATTTCAAAACTGTGCAGAAGGGTGCATAGGTCCCTGATCTGAGACCACTCCTCCAGCGTGATTTGCCCCACCTCTGGATCTCGTTGGCCCAGGCTTTACATCAGAACGTATTGCACCAGGGCTTGTCGGTGCTGCCACAGTCGCTGCAACATGTGCAGAGTTGAATTCCACCGGGTAGGCACATCGCATTTTAGCCGGTGAAGTGGCAGGCCCAACGACTTCTGAAGAGATGTAAGTCGCTGAGCTGCGGGATGCGAACGGCGGAATTGAGCACACAGCGACCGTGCCCTCTGCAGAAGGCCATCTAGTCTGGGATAGTGGGCTAAAAATTGCTGGACAACCAGGTTCAACACGTGAGCCATACAAGGCACGTGTGTGACATTGCCCCGGCGAAGGGCCGCACCCAGGTTTGCAGCATTGTCGCACATGGCCTTCCCTGGTTTCAGGTCCAGTGGAGACAACCATTCATGAAATTGGTTCTCCAGAGCTGACCACAACTCATCAGCTGTGTGACTCACATTTCCCAGACATTTCAAAGTAAAAACCGCCTGATGACGTTGAGCCCTACTGCCAGCATTGTAAGGAGGTGTGCAGGATCCCTTCTGCGCAGTTAGAAAGCTTGTGGCATGACCAGACAGGCTTTGGGTGCAGGTGGAAGACCGAGAGGAGGTTGAGGAGGCAGAAGCAGTGGAGGAACTTTGACATAAAGAGGATTGACGCACAACTCGTGGGGATGGCAAGACTTGGACAGCAGCCCCTTGTCCTGCTGTCACCATAGTTACCCAGTGCCCAGTCAGCGACATGTAACGCCCCTGTCCATGCCTACTCGTCCAAGTGTATGTGGTGAAATGCACCCTGTCACACACAGAGTTTCTCAAAGAAGCGGTGATGTTGTGTGCGACATGCTGGTGGAGCGCAGGCACACCTTTCTTTGAGAAGTAGTGCCGACTGGGCATCTGGTACTGGGGCACTGCGACGGACATAAGGTCTCGAAAATCCTCTGTGTCCACCAGGCGGAAAGGCAGCATTTCTGTAGCCAAGAGCTTGCAGATGGTGAAATTCAACCTCTTAGCTTTCTCATGGCTAGGAGGAAATGGTCTTTTACTTGTCCACATCTGAGGGACCGAGGGCTGGCTATTGTGCTTAGACGGGGTTGATAAGGGTGTCCCCGGCAAACTGCCGGTCTGTGAGGAAGATGCAGGCAGACATGTTAAGTTGCCTTGATCCAAAGGTGGTGCTATCAATGTCGGACAGCGCTCAACACCAGCTGGTGTTACCACCTCCAAAGAAAATGATGACCTGCCAATCACGCTGGCTGTTGCGGGTAAAGAGGTGGCAGGTCTGCGCCCCAAAACAGGTGTGACTGCTGTCCCCCCAGTCACAGAGGATGAAGAGGCCGCGGATGCACAAGATATGGCAGACGGTGGTTGGCCCGGCCGGCTAGGCCGCATTGTAGCACACTGAGCTTCCCACTGCAACTTATGCTTCATGTCCATGTGCCGGTTCATGCAAGAAGTACTCAAACTATGTATTTTTTGGCCTCTACTTAGCTTTTGCTGACAAATGTTACAGATAACACGAGTTGGGTCATCTTTATCGATCTGAAAAAATGCCCAGGCTATGCAAGGCTTAGCACCCATGCGACCTGAAGAGCCACCACGACTTGTGGTGAGAGGCAGAGTTGTGTTTGAGGATGCAGTTGTTGACGTGCTTCCAGTACTACGTCTCTGTACAGGAAGGCGCAACCTGACCTCGTCGTCACTAGCATCTTCCTCCACCTCCTCTGCTGACCTCATCTCTTGGCTGACTGTGGGTTGACAGTAAGTGGGATCTCCAACCTCATCATCATCACCCTGTGCGTTATCACACCCGTCGTCCTCAGAGCCAACCTGTTCCTGTCCTGACAAAAAACTAAAGTTGTCGCTCCAATCAGGTATTTGAGTCTTATCATCGTCTTCCTCATTGTCTCCACCAACAGGAGTTACAGTTTGGGAATGAGGGTCTACATTATGGTCAGAACCTTCTGCGTCTGGTCCTGGATCTGACTCATAAAGATTCTGGGCATCAGTGCAGATCATTTCCTCGTCTGGATTCACAGAAGCGCTGGAGTCGACCTCTGATTCCCAGGCTATAGTATGAGTAAACAGCTCTGCAGACTCAACCATCTGTTCTACCTCATACTCAGACGGGCAGCTGGAGATTTGGGAGCTGTGAGGAAGCAAGTGCGATTGGGGTGACACCTTTGAGGACTGGAGTATTTGTGATGTTGAAGTTGATGTGGAGGAGAGCCCACTTAAAGGAGCACTTGATATCCGTTGAAGCACCTGCTGTTTTTGTGCCTCATCTGGAATTTGTAGCGATTGGCGTGGCCGTAAGAAAGGGATCTTATCACATTGTCCGCTAAAAGAAGTAGACATTTTAGTTTGGCTGGAAGATGGTCTTTCTTCTGCAGATGTTACTGTTGCTTTAACACCTACCCCACGGACACAACCTTTTTTCCCCTTCCCAACACGCCTATTCCCCTTTCCACCAGCAGCAGGCCTTTTTCCACTCATTTTGGTGGTTAACTAATTAACAACTCTGGAGTTGTTTGCACAAAAAAACAATGGATGGGAACCGAGCAGAGCTGAGTGGCCAAACTGTGGTATTAGGCCAAAACTATTGGCTGGGTTAGATGCAGAAAAAAATTATATTCAATTTGCAACCTGATGGAGGTCAGTATAGATGGACTAATAGAGAAAGTCACACACACTGCTAGAAGGCCAAATATTTTTTCAGAGCTAGATGCAGATAAAAATTATTTTTAATTTGCAACCTGATGGAGGTCAGTATAGATGGACTAATAGAGAAAGTCCCACACACTGCTAGAAGGCCAAATATTTTTTCAGAGCTAGATGCAGATAAAAATTATTTTTAATTTGCAACCTGATGGAGGTCAGTATAGATGGACTAATAGAGAAAGTCCCACACACTGCTAGAAGGCCAAATATTTTTTCAGAGGTAGATGCAGAAAAAAATATATTCAGTTTGCAACCTGATGGAGGTCTGTATAGATGGATTAATAGAACAAGTCCCACACACAGCTAGAAGCCCAATATTTTTTCAGAGGTAGATGCAGAAAAAAATATATTCAGTTTGCAACCTGATGGAGGTCAGTATAGATGGACTAATACAACAAGTCCCACACACAGCTAGAAGCCCAATATTTTCTCAGAGGTAGATGCAGAAAAAAATATATTCAGTTTGCAACCTGATGGAGGTCTGTATAGATGGATTAATAGAACAAGTCCCACACACAGCTAGAAGCCCAATATTTTTTCAGAGGTAGATGCAGAAAAAAATATATTCAGTTTGCAACCTGATGGAGGTCAGTATAGATGGACTAATACAACAAGTCCCACACACAGCTAGAAGCCCAATATTTTTTCAGAGGTAGATGCAGAAAAAAATATATTCAGTTTGCATCCTGATGGAGGTCAGTATAGATGGACTAATACAACAAGTCCCACACACAGCTAGAAGCCCAATATTTTTTCAGAGGTAGATGCAGAAAAAAATATATTCAGTTTGCAACCTGATGTAGGTCTGTATAGATGGATTTATAGAACAAGTCCCACACACAGCTAGAAGCCCAATATTTTTTCAGAGGTAGATGCAGAAAAAAATATATTCAGTTTGCAACCTGATGGAGGTCAGTATAGATGGACTAATACAACAAGTCCCACACACAGCTAGAAGCCCAATATTTTTTCAGAGGTAGATGCAGAAAAAAATATATTCAGTTTGCAACCTGATGGAGGTCTGTTTAGATGGATTAATAGAACAAGTCCCACACACAGCTAGAAGCCCAATATTTTTTCAGAGGTAGATGCAGAAAAAAATTATATTCAATTTGCAACCTGATGGAGGTCAGTATAGATGGACTAATAGAATGATGCTATGCCCAAAAGATTTTACTCCACTAGGTGCAGTAAAAAAATTGGTATTCTATACACAGGTGGTATATCTTGCAACACAGATAGGCTACTCCACTGACTAACACATTCTGCAATAGGCCAAAAAGGATTAGCTTTGCTAGATTCAGCCAAATGCTGTGAAAAAAACTTGCACAGCACTGCACAGACCTGCCTGGCAAAAACTGATAGGAACTGATGTAACCTAGTCCTGAAAAGGACTCCAATTACAATTAGTCTTTACTCCCACAATCTATCTATTTAAGAGCACAGACCTGCCTGATAAAAGTCGTAGGAAATGCTGTAACCTAGTCCTTAAAAGGACTGCAATCACAACTATTCCCTACTCCCAAGCTATCTGTAGATTTGTGCGAAAATTGGCTTGAAATTAACAAGGTATAGCGCACACAGCAACAGCGGTGCCGTCTAACACGCAGCTGCAGCAGTGAGAAAATGGTGGCGACGGGGAAAATGGCTTTGGTCTTATAGGGCAAGGACATGTGACATACACTGCCAATGACACATGCCCTTGCTTGTGTGAAAAAAAGCACTTCGCTCCGTGTGTGCGCTGCTGATAGGCTGACAGATTGCACCTCCCCACTGTAAATGCGGGAAAGAGAAAAAAAAAATGGAGATCTTCATTGTTCCTGCAGAGATCCATCCCCTGCCCCTCCCCCCACCCCGCTGTACACTCAAACTGCGTATTAACATTAATTTTCATGATTACTGAGAAAAAATCCAGTTATGATTTTGGTGCACGAACAGTTATCGAACATAACCTCGAACAGCCGAATTTTTCTCAAATTGTTCGTGTTCGCCGAACGGCTCGAACACCGCCCAAAACAGCTCGAATTTGAGATTGGCGAACAGTTCGAGTAGAACAACGCTCATCTCTACTGTTAACCGCCACATCCGGTTATCGCCACATCCAGTACGCATGGGTTGAATGCACATGGGTACTGGATGTGGTGTTAACCGGATGTGGCGCAAGCGTCACATCCAGTCTATGCGTCCCACACAATGAAACGCACGCCGCACTCCTCCCGGCTCACCACCTCCCACTCATCAGCTGCTGCCCCTTCCAAACGGTCATATGTGTCTACTAATATGATATATACATACAAGCTAACCACTTGCTAATTTACCCCTGACGAAGCTGCTGAGAAGCAGCGACACGTGTTGGATCAACATACCTTGCAGGTAGCTATATATATATATATATAGTACAGACCAAAAGTTTGGACACACCTTCTCATTTAAAGATCTTTCTGTATTTTCATGACTATGAAAATTGTACATTCACACTGAAGGAATCAAAACTATGAATTAACACATGTGGAATTATTTACTTAACAAAAAAGTGTGAAACAACTGAAAATATGTCTTATATTCTAGGTTCTTCAAAGTAGCCACTTTTTGCTTTGATGACTGCTTTGCACACTCTTGGCATTCTCTTGATGAGCTTCAAGAGGTAGTCACCGGAAATGGTCTTCCAACAATCTAGAAGGAGTTCCCAGAGATGCTTAGCACTTGTTGGCCCTTTTGCCTTCACTCTGCTGTACAGCTCACCCCAAACCATCTCGATTGGGTTCAGGTCTGGTGACTGTGGAGGCCAGGTCATCTGGCGTAGCACCCCAACACTCTCCTTCTTGGTGAAATAGCCCTTACACATCCTGGAGGTGTGTTTGGGGTCATTGTCCTGTTGAAAAATAAATGATGGTCCAACTAAACGCAAACCGGATGGAATAGCATGCCGCTGCAAGATGCTGTGGTAGCCATGCTGGTTCAGTATGCCTTCAATTTTGAATAAATCCCCAACAGTGTCACCAGCAAAGCACCCCCACACCATCACACTTCCTCCTCTATGCGTCACCGTGGGAACCTGGCATGTAGAGTCCATCCATTCAACTTTTCTGCGTCGCACAAAGACACGGTGGTGTGAACCAAAGATCTCAAATTTGGACTCATCAGACCATAGCACAGATATCCACTAGTCTAATGTCCATTCCTTGTGTACTTTAGCCCAAACAAGTCTCTTCTGCTTGTTGCCTGTCCTTATCAGTGGTTTCCTAGCAGCTATTTTACCATGAAGGCCTGCTGCACAAAGTCTCCTCTTAACAGTTGTTGTAGAGATGTGTCTGCTGCTAGAACTCTGTGTGACATTGACCTGGTCTCTAATCTGAGCTGCTGTTAACCTGCGATTTCTGAGGCTGGTGACTCGGATAAACTTATCCTCAGAAGAAGAGGTGACTCTTGGTCTTCATTTCCTGGGGCGGTCCTCATGTGAGCCAGTTTCTTTGTAGCGCTTGATTGTTTTTGCAACTGCACTTGGGGACACTTTCAAAGTTTGCACATTTTTTTGGACTGACTGACCTTTATTTCTTAAAGTAATGATGGCCACTTGTTTTTCTTTACTTAGCTGCTTTTTTCTTGCCATAATACAAATTCTAAAAGTCTATTCAGTAGGACTATCAGCTGTGTATCTACCTGACTTCTGCACAACACAACTGATGGTTCCAACCCCATTTATAAGGCAAGAAATCCCACTTATTAAACCTGACAGGGCACACCTGTGTAGTGAAAACCATTTCCGGTGACTATCTCTTGAAGCTCATCAAGAGAATGCCAAGAGTGTGCAAAGCAGTCATCAAAGCAAAAGGTGTCTACTTTGAAGAACCTAGAATATAAGACATATTTTCAGTTGTTTCACACTTTTTTGTTAAGTATATAATTCCACATGTGTTAATTCATAGTTTTGATGCCTTCAGTGTGAATGTACAATTTTCATAGTCATGAAAATACAGAAAAATCTTTAAATGAGAAGATGTGCCCAAACTTTTGGTCTGTACTGTTTATGTGTCACCCTGGCCTGGATGCCACAAATGTTTAATAAAGCTGTGTCTGAGAGCAAGGGGGAGGTTCCCTAGTTAGGGACCATTAGCATGCAGCACCTCCTGTCCCAGGCCAATAGGGGGAGCAGGCTGCCCCTATAAAAGCTGGAACTGGGGGCAGGGTTAGGGAGAGCTGGATGACCTGTCTCTGAAGTGAGAGGCGTCCCAGAGAAGGGAGAGTCAGTTCAGCTGTAGCTGAGGAGGTCGTGTGGCAGTAAAGGAGCCACGAGCCAGGGACGGAAGGCGACATGAGCCTGTCCTGGCTGAGAGAGAAACTGATCTACCGGACTTTGGTGTCCGAGGCTGTTAGGATTCCAAGTCCTACAGCAAATAACCAGCCCGCAGGGGATTGTATGTCCCTTGGCCTAAGAAGCCCGGAGGTTCCACCACAGCAGAAGAGACCAGCAAAGCTGCACCAGGCCAAGAGTAGAAAGGGACGCAAGTTGCAAGCCATACGGGCGAGAAGACACGGCGAGCTCAGGAACGTGGGCTGTTACACCACGAGGAGGGAAATAGCCAGAAAGAGCGCAGAGAGCACAGTAGGCCTCCACCCTGACCCTGACCATGAGGGCTTCCCACTTGTTCTCAGACATCCAGGCCCCCCTCCTAGCCGGGACTGTTTTTGGGTCGTCTCACCTGTTCCAATAAAGACCCTGAACTGTTCAAGAGGCCTCCGTTTTCTGGCTATTGCGATCTGAATCATCCCCTCCATCATCCACTTACACTGCCCTGGGGCTGCACTCCTCCTGTGGGGAGTTATGCTTCTCAGTGCTGCACACTTACATCTGCCCCAGCGGTCTGCACTGCAGCGGCGGTTATCCCTGACCGCAATCCACGGGTGGCGTAGTCGGAACTTCCCATACATATATCAAAAGACGGTTCCCCTTTAAGCCTGACACCCTGAGCACGGGACCGGGTCGCCACTACCACTCCCCATCTGCATCCAGAGGCCCGGCCCTGAGTATCCCACGGCCCAGGAGGCGAGTCAGCTTTCTGACGTAGTCGGCAGGATTGTGACCAACCCGCCACAAACGGGTATTGCGTGCCTGGAAAAGACTTCATACTTACCTGAAAAAGAGGTTTCCCGCCATCCGGAGCCGTTTCCCGCCATCTTCAGCAGTTTCCCGCCATCCTCAGCCGTGTTCCCGCCATCGGACGCCATCTTCAGGACGCTGCGCGGGAAGAAGAGGGGCGTGGACATCTAAACCGCGCAAGACCCGAAGCCCCGCCCTATGCACCGACGCTGCACAAGGTCCTGTAAGGAGTGAGAGCGACGCTGACGTCACCTGGACGTGACGCAAGGTTCTCGCCCAGAGCAGCACCAGCGGAGCCGCGGCCTACGGAAGAGGATCAATGGAACGTAGGCCATGCTTAACTATGGGGGAGGAAGATGACGGATGCGGAGGGACCTTCTACCACCAGCGTGGCTGCAGCAGCAGTGATGCTGTTCTCCATGCCCTACATCCCCGGAGCAGCCTGGCTGCCCTAATACTCAGGGGAATCCCATACCTTAACTGACTTTAAAGAAAGACTACACAGTCTATTTAAAGTTTATCCCCTGACAGAAGAACAGAAAGTGAGCATTCTGACGGGGCAGTTAACCGGTGCAGCCCAGCGGGAAGTGAAATCATGGTCAGATGAGGAGAAAAGGACTGTAAGGGACATTCTGACCCAGCTGCGGAGTTCCTTTGACACCCGTACCTCAGCAGAAATCAAAATGCGGTTCTATGGCTGTAAACAGCGGGCACAGGACAGCATCAGAGACTATGCCCTAAATTTGCAGGAAGCCTGGAGAGCCATCAAACAAGCTGACCCTGGCAGCGTGCAGGATACAGATAAGCTACTAACAGAACAATTCATAGAAGGTCTGCTGTCTAGCGCCCACAGAACCCAGCTGCGCCTCATGCTCTTTCAAAACCCTGGTCTAACCTTTGCCCAATTCAAGGACAGGGCCATAAGGGTGCTCCGTGAACCTGCACCAAGTGGCGCTATAAACCCCCGGCGCCCTGCTCTCACCTACCACCAGGAGGTGGCGCCCTCTTCTATGGACTCTGTCGGGGCCGATGCACAGGCCCTGAACCAAGCCCCATCGAAAGATCTGCACCACCAAGTCCAGGAGCGTCGCGGCGTTGACCAGGACCGTCCCGGCGTTACAAGTGGAGCCGTCAAGACACATCGAGTTGGCTTCAAGTCTGGAGGATGTCCCATGGCGTCGACAGAGGAGGACCCCGTCGTTACGAGGGAGGCCCACAGACCGCTACGCAGAGAATGGACAGCCCATTTGCCGTCGATGCAGCCAGCCCAGACACATTTCCAGGTACTGTAATTTAAACGGGTCCAACCTGGGGCAGAGTGCCAACCCCCAGGCATAAGATCACCAGGCCCTTACAATTGGCGTAATAAGTATGTCGGGGGGCGCCCGGTTTTACCCGTGGTGCTGGACGGTATCCCCATGAGTGCCTTGCTGGATACCGGGTCGCAAGTAACTACTATCCCTTATGTACTTTTTAAGCAGTATTGGACTGATGCTGATATAACACGGTATCCAGACAATGACTTGAGCATCATCGCCAGTAATGGCTTGCCCGTGCCGCAGATGGGGTTCAAAGAGATGACCATTAAGATTGGTAAAGTTGAACTGTCGGCACAGGGGGTGATTATTGTGGACATTGACCGTCGTGAAAGTCACCCTAAAATAACTGTGGGTACTAACGTGATTGAAAATTGTCTTTCAGAGATAATTGTAATTTTACAGCAGGTGGCGGTGAATGCTAGATCCAGCCAACATAGAGTCCTCAACAAAAAGATAAAGGCTCTGATGAGACGGCAGCAGGTAGAACTGTCTGGTGGTGAGATCGGTAGCGTAAGAATGAGTGACCCATTCCCCATTTCCATGCCTCCCAAAAGTGAAATGATGATCTGGTGTCGGACTGCAATCGAGTTGAGAGGCAGAGACTACCCAGCCATGGTAGAACCCGTGTACTCAGACAGCAGGCCCACCATTTTGACGGCCCGGGGGGTGGTTGATGTCCGTCATGGGAGGGTACCAACATTGGGGAGAGGGAGGTACACTTACCCAGGTACGCTACACTTGCCAAACTGTTTGCTGTTGAACACAAAGCTATCAGGGCCGTGGAACCGTTGCCCCCATCTCCACAGGTGGAGGGTAATGGCTCCCAGAAACAAAAGGAGGACTGGTGCCAGAAACTCAACGTGGGTGCTGACTCCACTCTCCTGCACCAAAAACAAGGAGTCTACCGGGTGGTTCAGGAGTACGAGAGAATTTTTAGTAAGCACCCGCTAGACTTCGGCCGAGTAAAGGGAGTGGAGCACCATATCCCCACGGGGAGCCAACCACAAATAAAAGAGAGACACAGGCCTGTACCCCCTGCACATTATCAGAATGCAAAGGGCATGCTGAGAGAAATTAAAGAAGCTGGGGTCATTAGAGATAGCTGTAACCCCTGGGCAGCCCCCTTGGTTCTGGTAAAAAAGAAAGACGGTACCATGAGAATGTGCGTGGACTATAGACAAATCAATCGTATCACCCATAAAGACGCGTACCCGTTACCTAGGATAGAGGAGTCCTTGGCAGCCCTAAAATCAGCTAACTTCTTCTCTACTTTGGTCCTTACTAGCGGGTACTGGCAGGTTCCTGTGGCAGAGGCTGACAAGGAGAAGACCGCCTTCACCACCCCGATGGGATTGAGCAAATTCAACTGTATGCCCTTCGGGCTCTGCAACGCACCAGGGACCTTCCAGAGGCTGATGGAATGCTGTCTAGGGCACCAAAACTTTGAGACGGTCCTACTTTACCTGGACGATGTGATCGTCTATTCGAAGACCTACGAGGATCATCTAAAACACCTGGCAAAGGTGTTCGAAGCCCTGGCAGGCTATGGCCTGAAGGTGAAACCATCAAAGTGTCACCTGTTGAAACCAAAGGTCCAGTACCTAGGGCACGTGGTGAGTGCAGAAGGAGTAGCCCCCGACCCTGACAAGGTCACAGTAATCAAGAGCTGGCCAAGCCCCTCAAACATCAAAGAAGTGAGGCAGTTCCTCGGGTTGGTAGGCTACTACCCAAGGTTCATCCCTGGGTTCACTAAGATGGCAGCTCGAATGCAGGACCTCCTGATAGGTCAATCCATATCCAGAAGTCAAAAGCCGCCCTTCTAGTGGGACAAGCCGGAAGAGGAGTCCTTCCGCCAGTTGAAGATGGCCCTCACGGGGGATGAGATCCTGGCCTACCCCGATTATGGCCAGCCTTTTATCCTCCACACAGACGCCAGTAATGTGGGGCTGGGAGCCGTACTGTCACAAAATCAACAGGGCAGAGAAAGGGTGATCGCATATGCCAGCCGGAAGCTGAGGCCCACTGAAAGAAACCCGGAGAATTACAGCTCCTTCAAGCTAGAATTCTTGGCAGTGGTGTGGGCCATCACAGAATGGTTTAAGCATTACCTGGCCTCCGCAAATTTCACAGTGTACACGGACAACAACCCGTTGACACACCTGGACAATGCAAGACTAGGTGCCCTAGAGCAGCGGTGGATGGCGCGACTCTCAAATTATGACTTCACGATCAAGTACCGGGCAGGCAGAACCAATACCAATGCTGATGCCCTATCAAGAATGCCTCACTTACCTGACGGAGGCGAAGACCCAGAAGAGCTGGAGGTAGAACTCCCTTTGTTTCACCAGTATAGAGCCACTCAATACTCCCACCGCGTGAAGGAGGAAGACTTAACAACCATAGAATCATAGAAGAATCATAGAATCATAGAATCATAGAATGGTAGAGTTGGAAGGGACCTCCTGGGTCATCTGGTCCAACCCCCTGCTCAAAGCAGGATTCACTAGATCATCTCAGACAGATGTCTGTCCAGCCTCTGTTTGAAGACGTCCATTGAAGGGGAACTCACCACCTCTCGTGGCAGCCTGTTCCACTCATTAATCACCCTAACTGTCAAAAAGTTTTTTCTAATATCTAATCTGTGTCTCCTCCCATTTAGTTTCATCCCATTGCTTCTAGTCTTTCCTTGTGCAAATGAGAATAAAGATGATCCTTCTACAATGTGACAGCCCTTGACATATTTGTAGACAGCTATTAAGTCTCCTCTCAGTCTTCTTTTTTGCAAGCTAAACATTCCCAAATCCTGCAACCGTTCCTCATAGGACATGGTTTGCAGACCAGTCACCATTCTGGTCGCTCTTCTCTGAACTTGCTCCAGTTTGTCTATGTCTTTTTTAAAATGTGGTGCCCAAAACTGTACACAGTATTCCAGATGAGGTCTGACCAAAGAGGAGTAAAGACCGATAATGACTTCACGTGATCTAGACTGTATGCTTCTGTTAATACATCCCAGAATTGTATTTGCCTTTTTTGCTGCTGCATCACACTGTTGACTCATGTTCAGTCTATGATCTATTAGTATACCTAAGTCTTTTTCACATGTACTGTTGCTTAGCTCTATTCCTCCCATTCTGTATATGCTTTTTTCATTTTTATTGCCCAGATGTAGTACTTTGCATTTTTCCCTGTTAAAAACCATTCTGTTGGTTGCTGCCCACTGCTCCAGTTTATTTAGGTCTTTTTGAATCCTCTCTCTCTCTTCTCTAGTATTAGCTATCCCTCCTAGCTTTGTGTCATCAGCAAATTTAATCAGTTTACCCTCAATTCCTTCATCTAAATCATTGATAAAGATGTTGAACAATACAGGTCCCAGGACGGAGCCCTGTGGTACCCCACTTGAGACATTCATCCAGCTGGATGTGAAGCCATTTACAACCACCCTTTGAGTCCGATCACTAAGCCAGTTATGAATCCACCTAACAGTTGCCTGGTCCATTGCATACTTGGTCATTTTTTCAATAAGGATGATGTGAGATACTTTGTCAAATGCTTTGCTGAAGTCAAGATATACTATATCTACAGCATTTCCCTGATCCACCCAGTCAGTGATTCTGTCATAGAAGGAAATTAAGTTAGTCTGACATGACTTGTTAGTTACAAACCCATGCTGACTCTGGTTAATCACTTCATTCTTATCCATGTACCATCATGATCAATCCCCTACCTCACCACAGCTGGGCCGAGACCCAAGATAGTGACCCTGCAATTCGCATGGTGAAAGACCTGCTGACCCGGGAAGACGCTCGTCTAGATCTGGATGCTCCAGAGGAAGCCAAGCAGCTATGGAAAGAGAAGAGCAGGCTGTTCCTCTATGAAGGTAAGCTGTGCAGGAGACTCATCAACCACCGGACGCACGAGCTGACCTGGCAAGTCGTGGTCCCAAGGCGAGATGCAGCTATGGTCCTGGAGGCTTACCATGACAGAGCGGGGCACTTCGGCTGGAAGAAACTGAAGTTCCTGCTAAGAGGACGGTTCTTCTGGATCGGCATTAGAGGGCTGTAGAGAAGTGGTGCAGAGACTGTGGCCCTTGTAATCTAAGGAGTAAGGACCGCACCAGCCAGAAGACACCCTTGAGGCCCATCGTCACCAAGCAGCCTCTTGAGCTGGTAGCTCTGGACCACGTCAAATTGGCTCCAAGCTGGTCAGGATACGTTTATGCCCTGACAATCGTGGACCACTATTCCCAATTTCTAGTGGTGGTCCCTGTAAAAGACTTGACAGCTCAAACGGCGGCCAGAGCCTTCCAGCAATACTTCTGGCGCCCACACGGGTATCCGGAACAGGTCCTGACAGACCAGGGTACAGCCTTCGAGGCTGAAATCTTCCAAGAGTTCTGCAACCTCTATGGCTGTAAGAAGATTCGGACAACACCTTACCACCCACAAACCAACGGGATGTGTGAGAAAATGAACAATATAGTCATTGATCTCCTGAAGATGTTGCCCCTGGAGGAACGCAGCCTGTGGCCAGAAAAACTGCCGGACCTGATAGACTTATACAACCATATCCCGGTGAATGCTACAAACTGCACCCCGGCTTACCTGATGCGAGCCAGACCAGGTAAGCTGCCCATAGACCTGGAGATGGGAGTCTTAACACCCAAGGACTCCTCCCTAGATGCGGACTGGGATACGGAAAGGCGACTGCAGTACAAGAAGGTACAGGAGAGTGTGGAGAAGAGCCTGGCCCAGGTGAGAGAAAGGCAAGAGAGACTCTTCAACCAACACGCCCGTGCTGGTCCCCTAGAACCAGGTGAGCAGGTCCTGAAGCAAAAGAGAAGGCTACACAAGCTGGACGACCAGTGGGAAAGGGAACCCTACACAGTACTGCAGTCTGATCACGACAACCCGAAGGTGTGCATAATCACCAAGGATGGAGGAGAAACCACTAGTACCATCTCCAAAGACCACCTAAAAAGGTTCCCCGAGCAACTACAAAGTGCAGAAGAGGATCAAAGTGACCTTGAACCCGCAGAGGACAAGGAAGAGATGATCAGCACAGTTCTTGGGGAGTTCCCTCAGTCCTGGACTCGAATAAACTATGCCATAGTGGTACCCGTCCTACATTTCCTGCAACCAATTCAGCAACAACCTACACTAGAGCAGGAAGGGGAAGAAGAACAAGCAGCCCCAGAGGCAGAAGAGCCTGTACCAGCAAGCCAGGAGAGTCAACCCTCTGCTGACAGTGAGCCTGCCATGCCTGCGATAAGCCAAGGGACCCGCAGACAGCTGCCTGCCCTGCCTGTAAATCTAGCCAGTGACTGCACCCCGAGCGCTAGTGAGAAAAGCCAGGTTAGACCACCACCAGACAGTGGGTTGCATAGGTCAACCCGGAGCACTAAGGGGCAAATACCAGCTCGCTGGAGAGTGTAGGGTGTGATAGCAAATGTAAATAGCCTGCAAAATGTTGAATTGTTTAAAATGTAATCGCATGACCAGTAACTACGCGTTTTCTCAGTTTCTTTCAGTTAATACATGGACTAACAGGTTATGAACTGTGAGTAACCGAGACTTTCCTGTAAATATGTTTTGAGCTAACCAACGGAAGGAACAAGGACTGTCAAAGACTTGGGGCTATGGCAGACCCCCCACCTGGTTAAAGCTCCCCGTTGTTGTTGGTGAAATGGACACGCGGTCACAGACCACACTGTGACCTTAACAACTCAACCTGTGTGATGTTTGCTTTTACTTGCCTAATAATGTTTTTATGGTCATGCATATTACTCTTGTTTTAAGCTTAGTCCCGGAGTACTAAGTTTTACTAGGGGGGAAAGTGTCACCCTGGCCTGGATGCCACAAATGTTTAATAAAGCTGTGTCTGAGAGCAAGGGGGAGGTTCCCTAGTTAGGGACCATTAGCACGCAGCACCTCCTGTCCCAGGCCAGTAGGGGGAGCAGGCTGCCCCTATAAAAGCTGGAACTGGGGGCAGGGTTAGGGAGAGCTGGATGACCTGTCTCTGAATTGAGAGGCGTCCCAGAGAAGGGAGAGTCAGTTCAGCTGTAGCTGAGGAGGTCGTGTGGCAGTAGAGGAGCCACGAGCCAGGGACGGAAGGCGACGTGAGCCTGTCCTGGCTGAGAGAGAAACTGAACTACCGGACTTTGGTGTTCGAGGCTGTTAGGATTCCAAGTCCTACAGCAAATAACCAGCCCGCAGGGGATTGTTTGTCCCCTTGGCCTAAGAAGCCCGGAGGTTCCGCCAGAGCAGAAGGGACCAGCAAAGCTACACCAGGCCAATAGTAGAAAGGGACCCAAGTTGCAAGCCATACGGGCGAGAAGACACGGCGAGCTCAGGAACGTGGGCTGTTACACCACGTGGAGGGAAATAGCCAGAAAGAGCGCAGAGAGCACGGTAGGCCTTCACCCTCACCCTGACCAGGAGGGCTTCCCACTTGTTCTCAGACATCCAGGCCCCCCTCCTAGCCGGGACTGTTTTTGGGTCGTCTCACCTGTTCCAATAAAGACCCTGAGCTGTTCAAGAGGCCTCCGTTTCCTGGCTATTGCGACCGAATCATCCCCTCCATCATCCACTTACACTGCCCTGGGGCTACACTCCTCCAGTGGGGAGTTATACTACTCAGTGCTGCACACTTACATCTGCCCCAGCAGTCTGCACTGCAGCGGTTGCTATCCCTGACCGCAATCCACAGGTGGCGTAGTCGGAACTTCCCATACATATATCAAAAGACGGTTCCGCTTTAAGCCTGACACCCTGAGCACGGGACCGGGTCGCCACTACTACTCCCCATCCGCATCCAGAGGCCCGGCCCTGAGTACCCCATGGCCCAGGGGGTGAGTCATATATATATATATATATATATATACCCCAAGTAATTGTTCTCCTTTGGCTACTTTATATACTGTGTTTCAATTGGGATCTAATATTGGGTGGATAGCCCATACTCTGACATCGTTCACTTTTGAGCTGGGGAATGGTCTGGGATTCTTTTTTTTCCAGACACAAATATTCAAACAGTTTTTTGCCTGCAAGGATAAGAGGTTCCTTATAATTGTTGATTATTGTACCTGAACCTATTGTTCCTAAGTTATACTTGTATATTGTCTATTTTAACTGTTTTGTAATCAGCCTCTTTGCACGTGTTTGTTCCTTAAAATTGTTAATAAAGATTTTTTCTATTTTTATAAATTGCTGGGTGTGCACAGCCTTTATTTTTTGCCCTGCATCTTTGCTCTTATTTACAATAGTGTAGCCCTATGTGGGGCCTCTGTAGCACCCCTCTATATACATTTGATAATTAATTATCTAGCTGTGCCTCTCTAACATTTGGATTTTCGCATAAACATACTCTTCATCATATGAGTCCCCCCTTTAATTGGAAATACATTTTAATATATGTATCTAGAGAATCTATTATGGCTCTATGGTTCACCTCATATCTACATGCGCACAATGTATTTGTAAGTGGGCAATACATATCGAGGGTATCATTATATATATATATAAATAAATATATATATATATATATATATATATACAGTGTGGGAAATAAGTATTTGATCCCTTGCTGTTTTTGTTTTTGTAAGCTTGCCCACTGACAAAGACATGAACAGTCTATAATTTTAAGGGTAGGATAATTTTAACATTGAGAAATAGAATATCCAAAAAAAAACAAGAATATGAATGTATATAAATTAGATACATTTTTTTGCATTTTGCAGTGAGAAATAAGCATTTGATCCCCTACAAACCATTAAGAGTTCTGGCTCCTACAGACCAGTTAGACACTCCTAATCAACTCGTTACCTGCATTAAAGACAGCTGTCTTACATAGTCACCTGTATAAAAGACTCCTGTTCACAGACTCAATTAATCAGTCAGACTCTAACCTCTGCAACATGGGCAAGACCAAAGAGCTTTCTAAGGATGTCAGGGACAAGATCATAGACCAGCACAAAGCTGGAATGGGCTACAAACCCATAAGCAAGTTGCTGGGTGAGAAGGAGACAACTATTGGCGCAATAGTAAGAAAATGGAAGAAATACAAAATGACTGTCAATTGACATCGATCTGGGGCACCATGCAATATCTCACCTTGTGGGTTATCCTTGATCATGAGGAAGGTGAGAGATCAGCCTAAAATTACATGGGGGGAACTTGTTAATGATCTCAAGGCAGCTGGGACCACAGTCACCAAGAAAACCATTGGTAACACATTACGCCTTAAAGGTTTAAAATCCTGCAGTGCCTGCAAGGTCCCCCTGCTAAAGAAGGCACATGTGCAGGCCCGTCTGAAGTTTGCCAATGAACACCTGGATGATTCTGTGAGTTATTGGGAGAATGTGCTGTGGTCAGAAGAGACAAAAATTGAGCTCTTTGGCATTAACTCAACTCGCCATGTTGGGTGGAAGAAGAAGGATGAGTACAACTCTAAGAACATCGTCCCAACCGTGAAGCATGGTGGGGGAAACATTATACTTTGAGGGTGCTTTTCTGCAAAGGGGACAGTAAGAGAATTGAAGATGGGTCGTGGCTGGGTCTTTCAGCAAGACAATGACCTAAAAACATACAGCCAAGGCAAGAAAAGAAGCATACATAGTAAGGTCATGGAGTGGCCTAGCCAGTCTCCAGACCTTAATCCCATAGAAAACTTATGGATGGAGTTGGAGCTCCAAGTTGCCAAGCGACAACCTCAAAATCATAATGATTTAGAGATGATCTGCAAAGAGGAGTGGACCAAAATTCCTCCTAACATGTGCGCAAACCTCATCATCAACTACAAAAACCGTCTGACTACTGTGCTTGCCAACAAGGGTTTTTGCCACCTAATATTAAGTGTTGTTTGCTAGAGGGATCAAATACTTATTTCTCACTGCAAAATGCAAAAAAATGTATCCAATTTATACAATGTGATTTTCTTGATTTCTTTTTGGATATTCTATCTCTCAATGTTAAAATTAACCTACCCTTAAAATTATAGACTGTTCATGTCTTTGTCAGTGGGCAAATTTACAAAAACAGCAAGGGATCAAATACTTATTTCCCCCACTGTATATATACCATAAATGTGTATATATATATACACATATATATATATATATATATATATATATATATATATATATATATATACACTACTCAAAAAAATAAAGGGAACACTTAAACAACAGAATATAACTCCAAGTACATCAAACTTCCGTGAAATCAAACTGTCCACTTAGGAAGCAACACTGATTGACAATCAATTTCACATGCTGTTGTGCAAATGGAATAGACAATAGATGGAAATTATTGGCAATTATCAAGACACCCTCAATAAAGGAGTGGTTCTGCAGGTGGGGACCACAGACCACATCTCAGTGGCAATGCTTTCTGGCTGATGTTTTGGTCACTTTTGAATGTTGGTTGTGCTTTCACACTCCTGGTAGCATGAGACGGACTCTACAACCCACAGAAGTTTCTCAGGTAGTGCAGCTCATCCAGGATAGCACATCAATGGGAGCTGTGGCAAGAAGGTTGTCTGTGTCTGTCAGCGTAGTGTCCAGAGGTTGGAGGCGCTACCAGTAGACAGGCCAGTACACCAGGAAATGTGGAGGGGGCCATAGGAGGGCAACAACCCAGCAGCAGGACCGCTACCTCCGACTTTGTGCAAGGAGGAACAGGAGGAGCACTGCCAGAGCCCTGCAAAATGACCTCCAGCAGGCCACAAATGTGCATGTGTCTGCACAAACGGTTAGAAACCGACTCCATGAGGGTGGTATGAGGGCCCGAAGTCCACAGATGGGGGTTGCACTCACAGCCCAACACCGTGCAGGACGCTTGGCATTTGCCACAGAACACCAGGATTGGCAAAGTCGACACTGGCGCCCTATGCTCTTCACAGATGAAAGCAGGTTCACACAGATCACATGTGACAGACGTGACAGAGTCTGGAGACGCCATGGAGAGTGATCTGCTGCCTGCAACATCCTTCAGCATGACCAGTTTGGCAAGTGGGTCAGTAATGGTGTGGGGTGGAATTTCTTTGGAGGGCCGCACAGCCCTCCATTTGCTCGCCAGAGGTAGCCTGACTGCCATTAGGTACCGAGATGAGATCCTCAGACCCCTTGTGAGACCATATGCTGGTGCGATTGGCTCTGGGTTCCTCCTAATGCAGGACAATGCCAGATCTCATGTGGCTGGAGTGTGTCAGCAGTTCCTGCAAGATGAAGACATTGAAGCTATGGACTGGCCCACCCGTTCCCCAGACCTGAATCCGATTGAGCACATCTGGGACATCATGTCTCGCTCCATCCGCCAACGTCACATTGCACCACAGACTGTCCAGGAGTTGCTGGATGCTTTAGTCCAGGTCTGGGAGGAGATCCCACTGGAGACCATCCGCAAACTCATCAGGAGCATGCCCAGGCATTGTAGGGAGGTCATACAGGCACGTGGAGGCCACACACAATACTGAGCCTCATTTTGACTTGTCTTAAGGACATTACATCAAAGTTGGATCAGCCTGTAGTGTGTTTTTTACTTTAATTTTAGGGGTGACTCCAAATCCAGGCCTCCATTGGTTAATAAATTATATCATTTATATTTTTTCTTATTTTTTATTTTTTTTCATGTACAAGTTTATATGTATAGTTATATTTATATGTATATTTATTTCTATATTTAGGCAATGCTTGCACTTTTTATGTTTCTAATGGGTTATATCACTTATGAATGTTCATTTTATTATATATTTATTTATGTATTTCCCTTTTTATTATTCAATATTAGCCTATATCCAAAATGGCCAAGCACTATTCATGGCCCCATACAGCTGTAATGTAACAACTTACTACCTCCTCCTTGGGAAATAGCGTTTAACGTTGTGTATATGCACACGAGGTGACCAGCACTGACTTTCAGTCTGATGGTAATTTTTGAATTCAAGGATTCTGCTCCCACCCTTTTGGGCATTACCGGAACCTCTGCATTTCGCCAGTCCACAGACAGGAAGTCACTGATATGTGCGGTTCCTCTCGGATGCCATGCACCGAGATTATCAAGCACACTGACGAACCCATATAGTTCTTCTCCCATTGGCTGGCCTCAATTTTTAATACAGCGATGTCTCCCCACCCTGACACACTGCTAAAAGAAGCAGGAATGAAAGGCGCATCAGGGTGGAGGAACATGGTGATAGTCTCCAGTTCTGGCTGTAGCTAAACTCACTATTACAAGGTAATATAGTATTCACTCATTCAAATGCTCAACCATACTACCTTATATGCATGCCTAATATCAGAATATGGTCATATTACTTTTGACCATCAAAAATGTGCCCTCTGTGAGGCAACTTTTTATAGTTATATCTTACTTGTTGGAATTCTAATAAAGAAACATGATACATTTTCTGAATATTGTGTTTCAGTGATTTACCTTTTTCACTGATTTTGGTGGGTTAGTATATAATTACAAGTGCTGTGCATTATTAATCCTACTTGTTATTGAACTAATACAAGTGAACAGAAGTTAACAGTATTATAACAATGTACTCATAAAGGAGTCAACAATATTGTTTAAGACAGAACTCAGCAACTGTATATTAACCTATATATGGGCCTGTGCAAAGAAAAGCCCAAAAGACCAAAGTATTTCATCAAACACAGTACTTTTATTGAACACATGTGACAATTTTTTTTAAAACAACCAAAGTACCACAAGAGAGGGAAAGGCACTCCACATTTCATTTATAATAACCAATCAATTTCAAAGCATAGTTATATTAATAGTCTCCATCATCAATTTATAGAGTATAGTATACAAATAAAGTGACAAGTGCATTGTTCAAAAAATTAGTAACTTAAAACAATCTGAAGATTTCACATGATTGCATTTCACGAGTAATATAAGTCTATATATCCTAGATGTCTGGGGTTAAAGTGCAAATGCATGCCAATAGAGTGCATTAAGGTGTATCCTTATTATTAGTGATGAGCGAGCACTAAAATGCTCGGGTACTCGTTGCTCGGGTCGAGCAAATTGGAATAGTCGGGTTCTCGACCCGAGCAAGGAGCCCAATTTAAGTCTATGGGAAACAAGAGCATTTTTCAGGCAGCTTCCCCCGGCGGTCTGCAGAGGGCCTAAAAATTGCCCAAATCGATGAGAACAGTGCTCAAATGACAGCATGGGGAAGACCCCTGGAAGCATCTCTGTCTCCCAGATCACTGCTGTCAGCAACGTGGTCAGAGTATTACGCCACTTTTACGGACTCACAATAAAACATATAAAAACGAAACCAAAATGGATTTTCCTGGGAAATATGTTAAGGAACATCCTTTCCAGGGTAATGACTGGTATATAAGGCAAAATAAATAACCAAAAACAAAAATACTCCTCCACAACTTGGGCTATGTTCACACATAGCGTTTTTAATGCGTTTTTGCACTTTTGCATTGCTTTCAACCAAGACAAATGCATTCACCAGGAAATGTCATTTTAACATTTTACAACCTTATCTGGCCATGTGGTGTGTGACACATCATCAGACACATGCATACAGTGCTGAAAAGACATGGGAACAGCATGGGGAAGACCTCTGGAAGCATCTCTGTCTCCCAGGTCACTGTCTAAAAGTGTGCTCATCATAAGTGATCCTTGGCACATGAGAAGATGCCTCCCGCCATGCACCTGTCATTGCAGACTTGCAACAAACACCGTCCACATCCTTGTCCCACTGCAGCGTTCAGTTGTCCCTACCCCATTCCTTGGAAGTATGCAGGCAGCCAGCCACCCACCCACCCACAGGCTGCAATACTATACTGCCAAATTTTTGACAGCTGCTTGCACTTGAAATGTGGCCTTTTAGGCTCGTGGAGGCGTAAGCTTTTCATAACCTCATGCCGGCGGCGGCCAGGTGTCCATACTCGGTCCACAGCCGCCACTATATTTCCCGGTATCACCTACAGCCTTCCACAAGCACGGGTCCCACAACATTACCCGTGCCCTCCCCAGTGCACTTACTGGGAAGGACCGCCTAACCACAAACACGTGGACAGGTGAATGTGGCCAGGGACGGTACGGAGCCAGTCCACAACTTTTTTTGCTGAGAGTTGTATTTAGCTCGGTAAAAGGACTGGCATAGAGGGAAACCGTGTCTACCCCTGTTATTTCTCCCAGGAAGTCCTGTAATTGAGCTTGTTGCAGAAGCAATGGCAGCCCATCCATCATCAACTCGCACTTGTCGGTGGTGCTTTGACACACACACACATCTTTCTTTGCACATTTAATGTCTTGAATACAGATTTGGACAATGGCCTGAACTGTAATGTGTTTTGAGAAATAACATGCATAAGCGTGGCCGATCCACATTAAAAAAGCTGCCATAGAGTGTCCGGGAACCTTCTCCCACACTTTTCTTATCCAGGGCTGCTTTTCGGCAGGGTTGGACGGGCCCACCAGAGAACCGGAGACTCCTCCGGCGGGCCCTGGCTTCTCCTTTGGGAGAGTTCATAGTGCTGAGGTGAGGCCATGATGATGATAGAGGCCACCATCTACTTAGTTTTCTGTTACTTGGAATGGCAGTGCAAGTATGCAGCCAGCCACCCACCCACAGGCCACAACACTAAACTGTCAGATTTCTGGGCAGCTCTTTGCACTAGAAATATGGCCTTTTAAGCTCATGGAGGCGGAAGCTTTTCACAACCTCATGCCAGCGGTGGCCGGTTGTCCATACTCGGTCCCCAGCCGCCACTATATTTCCCGGTAACGCCTCCGCCTTCCACAAGCACGGGTCCCACAACATTACCCGTGCCCTCCCCAGTGCACTTACTGGGAAGGACCGCCTACCCACAAACACGTGGACAGGTGAATGTGGCCTGGGACGGTACAGAGCCAGTCCACAACTTTTTTTGCTGAGTTGTATTTAGCTTGGTGAAAGGACTGGCATAGAGAGAAACCGTATCTACCCTGCGTGTCATTTCTCCCAGGAAGTCCTCTAAAGCTGCTTGCACTTGAAATGTGGCCTGAACATTACTGCTGGTACTTTTCTGTGGGAATTTGCTTGCCTCCTACCAGCATGGAATATTTCCAGCAAACTATGGTACAACGCCATGGTATTAGCACTGCCCCCAGTACCAGTAGCGAAGCCATCCCCAATTTCCTTCTCAGGAACTTTATTTGGTAGACTGAGTGGCTGCCCAAATACATTTTCTCACAAAGGAGCTGAAGATAGAGTGGCAGTAGGTGCCAGTTTCTCCAGCCTGTTAGATATGAGAGGGTGAACGGCAGCACATTGGATCAGTGGTTAGCACTGAAGCCTTGCAGCGCTGGGATCCTGGGTTCAAATCCCAGCAAGGACAACATCTGCAAGGACTTTGTATGTTCTCCCCGTGTTTGCTCCTCAGTAAAAATAGAGTGTCCGGGAACCTTCCCACACACTTTTCTTAGCAAGGACTGCTTCTCGGCAGGGTTGAACGGTCTCACCAGAGAATCCTCTGGTGTGCCTTGGCTTCTACCTCAGGAGAGTTCATGATAGCGCTAACTTTGCAGCTGCTATGGGGCTCTTGAGTGGGCGAGAAAGGTTATCCCTCAGAATCAAATCCTCTGGTGGGCACAATGTTTTTCAATCTGAAGCTTCTCAGTGGGAGTTGTATTTCACCACAGCCATATTCTTTAGCTTGGTGAAAGGAGGGAAACCGTATGTACCCCGGCTGTCATTTCTCCGTCACCAGGTTCCGCCCATTGTCACACACGACCATGGCTGTATGTTCAGCGGTGAGAGGCACAGATCAGGCTGCTGTGTTACAGCTTTCAACAACTCTGCAGCACTGGGTGGTTTGTCAATTAAGCATGTTATCTTCAGCACAGTCTGTTGCGGCTTGGCCAAGGCAGTGCTGCAGTGCTGTCAGCTTGTGACTGATGTAGTCATTTCGGAGATGGAGGAGGAGGTGCATAAGCTGAACAATGTGATTACATTGAGGTTAAATTGGTGACGCTGTTTTCTATACTAAAGAACGATCCTACTTTTTTTTTTTTTACGTTATTTTTTAAAGACAAATGCATTCACCGGGAAGTGACATTTTACAACCTTACCTGGCAATGTGGTGTGTGACACATCATCAGACACATCCTGTTTTATTTATGATGGAGAGTCTCTGAAAGTCATGAAGCCTATTTTTAAAGGGCCATCAGACGGCCTTTACTATTCTTAAAAGGACAGCAGTCGGCCCTAGCTATTGTTAGAGAGCCATCAGCCGGCTATGCTTTGTTGTTCCCATTATTAACAAGTGGGTCTCCTATACTGTTATTGAGTATCCAGTGCCTGCAAGGGCTGCCAAAAATTCGGACGCAACCCAATATCCCTTTGGAGAGACAAAGAGGAGAGTCTCAGTAAAAAAAAAATGTTCCCATTATAAAGGAGCGGGTGGTAATGCCCATGCTGTGAGTACAAGGGCTGCCAAAAACACTAAGCTCCACATTGGGGAAAAAAATTCCTTCCCGACTCCATACAACAATCAGACTAGTTCCCTGGATCAACGCCCTATCAAGGAATCTAGTATATTTAACCTGTAATATTATACTTTTCAAGAAAGGCATCCATGCCCTTCTTAAATTTTAATAGTGAATCACTCATTACAACATCATGCGGCAGAGAGTTCCATAGTCTCACTGCTCTTACAGTAAAGAATCCCCATCAGTGATTATGATTAAACCTTCTTTCCTCCAGACGTAGAAGATGCCCCCTTGTCCCCATCTCTGGCCTCAGAGTAAAAAGATCAGTAGAAAGGTCTTTGTACTGTCCCCTCATTTACTTGTACATAGTAATAAGATCACCCCTAAGCCTTCTTTTTTCCACACTAAATAACCCCAAGTGTAATAACCTGTCTTGGTATTGCAGACCCCCCAGTCCTCTAATAACCTTGGTCGCTCTTCTCTGCACCCTCTCTAGTTCAGCTATGTCTTTCTTATACACTGGAGACCAAAACTGTACACAGTATTCTAAGTGTAAAGACACATAGAGCAGGATCACAGTAACGACAAATTCCCATTAGAAAGGAGAGGGTCTGCTATACAGTTATAGGGTATGCAGTGAGTCCAACGGCTGATCAATTTTAGGAAAAACCCCACTAAGAGTTTAAAGACAAATAGAGCAGGGCCACAGTAACAAGGTACGACATGTTCCCATTAGAAAGGAGAGGGTCTGCTATACAGTTATAGGGTGTGCAGTGAGCCCAACGACTGACCAATTTTAGGAAAAACCCACTAAGAATTTAAAGACACATAGAGCAGGGCCGCAGTAACGACAAATTCACATTAGAAAGTAGAGAGTCTCCCATAGTGTTGGCCTATGCAGTGAATGCAAGGGCTGCCAAAAATTTGGAGGCACTTCAATGACCCTTGGAAGAGATGTGGAGGAGGGCCTAATAAAAAAATGTTCCCAATAGAAAGGAGTTAGCCTCCTATACTTGTAATGCCCATGCACTAAATATATGGGCTGACAAACATTTACCCCTGGGGGGTATACATGAAAATTCTGTATAAAATTTTTTTTTTACGGCATCATAAACACCCTTTAAAAAAATTATGCGGGTGTTGCATCACGGACCACGGTCACCCTGGTGATATGGTGGTGGAGGATGAGGAGAAGGAGGAGACCAAGAGCAAATAGCCAAAATCAGGAAGCGTAAACCCATGTGTGGGTGTGAAAAGGTGAATGGGAATACACCTCCCAAGAAAAGACATTGGATTTGAGTTTATGTTACGCTGCTATCATTCGGTGGTGTTGAGAAGTCTCGCCCAATCCAGCCCTTGTTCATTTTTATAAGAGTCAGCCTGTCAGCATTTACAGTTGACAGGCAGATGCGCTTATCAGTTATAATTCCATCAGCGGCACTAAAAACCGGTACTGATATAATGCTGGCGGCAGGGGAGGCCAGGACCTCCAAGGCATAGAGAGCCAGTTCATTCCACGTATCCAGCTTGGATACCCAATAATTATAAGGCACAGCGGAATCACGGAGGACGTTGGTACGATCGGCAAGGTACTCCCTCAGCATATTTCCAAACTTTGCACTCCTTGTGAGAGAACCCCGCGCCTCAGGGCCTGTGCGATGGGAGAGTCTGAGAAAACTCTCCCAGAACTTTGACAGTGTTCCCCTGCCTCTGCTGGATTGAAGTTGTGTCTCTCTCGCCTGTACTCCTTGGTTGTCCAACAAAGTGTGCCCTCTTCCGCCAGCGTTTTCAGAAGGGAATTTCTTTAATAGTTCCTCAAAAAGGGCCTTCTGGTACAGCCTCATTTTTGTAGACCTGTCCGCCTCAGGAATAAGAGATATAAAGTTCTCCTTGTAGCGTGTGACTAGAAGTGTCACCAACCAGTAATGACTGTCACCCAAAATTTTGAGAACGCGAGGGTCATGGGAAAGGTAGCATAACATAAACTCAGCCATGCGTGCCAGACTACTAACAGGCAAGACTTCCGTGTCCTCACCAAGAGGATGACTGACCATGCTCTCCTCCTCCGCCTCCTCTTCTCTGTCCTCTGGCCATCCATGCTGAACAGACGGTATGACAGCTGTGCAGGTAGTACCGTCAATAGTGCATGAAACTAGCTCCTGTCCTTCCTCCTCCTCCTCCTCTTCCTCATTATCACCCAATCCACATTGAGATGAGATGTTGTGAGTAATCACCCTGTATGGTTCCTTGCTCCATCTCATTGTACTCCAACATCTGCAGTGTAGAGTTCCAATGCGTGGGGACATCACACACCAGTCTGTGAGCTGGAAGCTGCAAACGCTACTGAAACACTGCAAGGAAGCTGTAGCTGACTTTCTAAAATGGGCACACAGGCGGCGTACTTTAACAAGCAGATCCGGCAGCTCTGGGTAGGATTTGAGAAACCGCTGAAGCATGAGGTTAAGCCCATGGGCCAGGCATGGTACGTGTGTGAGCTCGCCTCGCCTCAGAGCCGCCACCAGGGTCCGGCCATTGTCACACACGACCATTCCTGGCTGTAGGTTCAGCGGTGTAAGCCACAGATCTGCCTGCTCTTTCAGAGCTGTCCACAACTCTTCAGCATTGTGCGTTTTTTCAGCTAATCATATTAGCTTCAGCACAGCCTGTTGCCGCTTGGCCGAGGCAGTGCTGCAGTACTTCCAGCTAGTGACTGATGTGGTCATTTCGGATATGGAGGCTGAAGAGGAGGCTGAAGAGGATGAGTTGCAGGAGATGTAGACTGTGCGGGTGACCCTGATTGACCTAGGGCCCGCAATCCTTGGCGTCAGGAGGACGTGTTCCGTCTCAAGGTCAAACTGGGTCCCGGCTTCCACTATGTTAACCCAGTGGGCCGTCAGCGAGATGTACCATCCTTGCCCACAAGAAAATGTCCACGTGTCCGTGGTTAGGTGGACTTTACCGGTAACTGCCTTGTTGAGAGCATGGCTAATGTTTTGGGACCTGTGCTTGTCTAATGCGGGGACGGCACACGGGGAGAAATAGTGGCGGCTGGGGACAGAGTACCGAGTGATGGCCGCCGCCATCAGGTGGCGGAATGCTTCCATCTCCACGAGTCTAAAAGGCAACATTTCGAGCGCAAGCAGTCGTGAAATGTGAGAATTTAGTAGTGCGTCCTGTGGGGCGTTGGCTGCATATTTGCGCTTGCGTTCCAAGGACTGGGGTATGGACAACTGAACACTGCGCTCGGACAAGAACATGGACGTACTTCATGATGCTGCTACTTGAGAGTGTGCAATGACAGGTGGAGTACAGGAGGCGTCTTCACATGCAAAATGGATAGGGGATTGGCTTGCATGCACAACAGCAGAAGAAGCAATGGTGCCACCTGCAGACACTGTTCCTGGACCCTGCGGTTCGGCCCACAAAGTCGGGTGCTTTGCTGGCATGTGCCTGATCATGCTGGTGGTGGTCAGGCTGGTCGTTTTGTCGTTTTGCTGATGCTGGCCTGGCAGGTGGTGCAAATGGCCTTTTTGGGGTTATCGGCAGAGTCTTTAAAAAACAACCAGACTCGGGAAGACCTAACAGTTGTACAGGCAACTTCCTTCGTGTTGGTGTTTTGGGGAATGGTTGCCTGCCTTGTGTCTGCGGCCACCACACTGCTTCTTCCTGCCTGTTGGGGTGCTCTGCCTCCTTCCCCCTGTGTGCTGCTGTCCTCACTCTGCATGTTCTCCTGCCAGGTTGGGTCAGTTACTATATCATCCACCACCTCGTCTTCCACTTCCGCACCCTGGTACTCCACCTGACTTTCTGGCAATTGTGTCTCATCATCGTCCACCTCTTGAGACACTTTCCCACCGTCGTCTTCATGTGACCGTGGCTGCTCAAATATTTGGGCATCGCTACATGCGATCTCCTCTTGCCCCGCTTCAAGTGGACCGGATGAGAGGCCCGAATCTATAAATGGAAAAGTGAACAGCTCTTCAGAGTGTCCAAGTGTGGGATCAGTTGTCTCTGGGTACTCGGCATGGTGGGAGGAAGGAGGATCAGGGTGAGGAATATGTGGTCCAAACTCACGGCTACTGAGACTTGAACGTGTGGAAGACAGGGTGGTGGTGGTGGTGGCTAAGTGACGACTGGAAGCATTATCCGCTATTCAACCAACAACCTTTTGACACTGCTCTGGGTTCAATAGTGGTGTGCTTCAGTCCCCTAGAAATTGGGGCAGGAAGGTAAGGCGAGACGATGTGGGTGTTTGTTGTGGCACAATTTCGGCTTGCCCACGACCTTGTCCTCGCCCTCTGCATGCACCATTACCATCACTTCCAGTTCCCCATCCCTTGCCACGTGCCTTGCCCATTTTAAGTGGAGGACAGTATCTTCCACTCTCACTACAAATGACTGAGTTTGGAGTGAACTTATATGTGATCCATGTGATGGAGAAAACAGAGTTTTAAATACCTGGCCTGTAGGTAAGTTTTTTAACCAGCAAACTGCTGTGAATTGCTTCACTGACACACTGAAAGAAATATTTAATGGAGGCCAGAAATGGCAATATTTCCTGACAACTTATATGTGATCCGTGTGATGGAGAAAACAGAGTTTTAAATACCTGGCCTGTAGGTTAGTAGTTTGAACAGCAAACTGCGGTGAATTGCTTCAATGACACACTAAAGGAAATTTTTAATGGAGGCCAGAAATGGCAGTATTTTCTGACAACGTATATGTGATCCGTGTGGCAGAGAAAACAGAGTTTTAAATACCTGGCCTGTAGGTAAGTAGTTTGAACAGAAAACTGCGGTGAATTGGTTCAATGACACACTAAGGCTATGTGCCACGATGCAGAAATGCTCAGGATTTTTTCCTGAGTGTTTCTGCATCTCCCTGGCAGAAAAAAATGCATGCGGATTGTACATGCGTTTTTCATGCCAGGGACATGCGGAAATGAAGCGTTCTTCACTTGCATTTCCGCATGCGGGTGTCAAGCGCTTTCCAAACGATTTTAGCATCACTTGGAAAGTGCTTGACAACTAGGTCACACTATATAAATCTATGCAAACGGCATGGATTTATATAGTGAGACCCGAGAGAATGGTTAAAAATAAAAAAAATAAACCTATACTTATCTTCTGATGGCCCCTGAGACTTGCTGCGCTCCTGTGCTGGCTGCCGGCAGATCGCGGTACACTGTACTGAAAGAACTGCCGTCACATGACTGTGACTGTGACATCAGCGCATTTCCATCAGTCCTGCGTGATCTGCAGGCAAGCACAGGGAAGGAGTCCGGGGGCCGTCGGAAGGTGAATATAATCTTTATTTTTTAGGGGTTTTAATGGTACCTGGGTGTGGAGGAGAGTCTCCTGTCCTCCTCACCCGGGTACCATCCGCACATTAGAATGCGCCAATTAAGCAAGTACAGATGCAGTCTTGCGGAATTGGCGCGTTCTAATGCAAGTCAATGGCGGCAAAAACGCAGCGCTTCCGCAAAATTAATAGACATGCTGCGTATTTTTGAGCGTCGCAAAAACGCTGCGGAAAAATACGCAGCATGGACATTGAAAGTGCAGAATTGCATTGGAGACCATGGGGGAAGGTTTTCCAAGCGTTTCCAAAGCATTTACGCTGCGGAAATTCCGCAGCATAAATGCTTGAAAAACGCATCGTGGTCATACAGCCTAAAGGAAATTTTTAATGGAGGCCAGAAATGGCAGTATTTTCTGACAACGTATATGTGATCCGTGTGACGGAGAAAACAGAGTTTTAAATACCTGGCCTGTAGGTAAGTAGTTTGAACAGCAAACTGCGGTGTATTGCTTCAATGTCACACTAAAGGAAATTTTTAATGGAGGCCAGAAATGGCAGTATTTTCTGACAACTTATATGTGATCCGTTTGACGGAGTAAAAACACAGTTTTAAATAGCTGGATTTCTAGCACTCTAATATGGAAAGAACCTGGCTGAATTGTTTTTTCATGACATATTGTACTTCATAATTGTGGTAAAATTTCTTCGATATCACTTGCGTTTATTTGTGAAAAATATGGAAATTTGGTGAAAATTTTGAAAATTTTGCAATTTACAAAATTTGAATTTTTATGCCCTTAAATCAGAGAGATATGTCACACAAAATAGTTAATAAATAACATTTCCCACATGTCTACTTTACATCAGTGCAATTTTGGAACCAAATTTTTTTTAAATTAAGGAGCTATAAGGGTTAAAATTTGACCAGCGATTTCTCATTTTTCCAACAAAATTTACAAAATGATTTTTTTAGGGACCACAGCACATTTGAAGTCACTTTGAGGGGTCTTTATGACAGAAAATACCCAAAAGTGACATGATTCTAAAAACTTCACCCCTTCATGTGCTCAAAACCACATTCAAGAACTTCAGGTGCTTCACAGGAATTTTTGGAATGTGCAAGAAAAAATGAACATTTAACTTTTTTCACAAAAGTGTTACTTAGACCCAATTTTTTTTATTTTTGTAGGTGTAACAGGAAAAATGGACCCCAAAATTTGTTGTGCAATTTCCTCTGAGCACACTGACACCCCATATGTGGGGAAAAAACACTGTTTGGGCGCACGGCACGGTTCAGAAGGGAAGGAGCGCCATTTGACTTTTTGAATGTAAAATTTGCTTGAATAATTAGCGGACACCATGTTGCGTTTGGAGAGCCCCTGATGTGCCTAAACAGTGGAAATTCCCCACAAGTGACACCATTTTGGAAACTAGACCCCTCAGGGAACTTATTTAGATGTGTGGTGAGCACACTGAACCCCAAAGTGCTTTACAGAAGTTTATAACATGGAGCCGTAAAAATAAAAAAATCAAACTTTTTCAACAAAAATGATGTTTTAGCCCCAATTTTTTTATTTTCACAAGGGTAAGAGGAGAAAATGGACCCCAAAAACTTTTGTGCAATTTCTCCTGAGTACGTCAATACCCCATATGTGGGGAAAATACAGTGTTTGGGCGCACGGCAGAGTTCAGAAGGGAAGGAGCACTGTGTGACTTTTTGAATGCAAAATTGGCTGGAATCGAGAGCGGATGCCATGTCGCATTTGGAGAGCACCTGATGTGCCTAAATAGTGGAAACCCCCCACAATTGACCCCATTTTGGAAACTACACCCCTCAAGGATTTTATAAAGGGGTAAAGTGAACATTTTGAACCCAGAGGTACGACACAGAATTTGATAACATTAGGTCATCATATTGAATAAGTTGTCATTAGTCTTGTGTGCAAGTTCTCGCTACTTGAGTTTACTCAGGTATTCACCATGTATCGCAGGTGCTCAAGTGACATGCTAGAGTCCCCGCCCACATGTTTCACGGTAATTAGACACCCAAAAAAAACATGCGGGGATCGCTCGTGCATGGCAGGGTTTTTTGACCGCGAACCATATGCCACTCGAGTACCCGCGATACTCAGTGCATACCTGAGCAAACTCAAGTAGAGAGCACTTGCACTCAACACTAGTCGCCATGTCGTCATCTCTTTTTTTTTACTTTTGAAAAAAATCCCAACCCTAACCCTAGTCCAACCCTAACCCCAACCCCAGCCCAACCCTAACCCCAACCCTAGCCCAACCCTAACCCCAGCCAAAACCCTATCCCTAGCCCAACCCTAACCCCAACCGCAACCTTAGCGCAACCCTAACCCCAACCCTAACCCTAGCACAACCCTAACCCTAACCCCAACCATAACCCTAGCCCAACCCTAACCCCAACCCTAACCCTTGCACAACCCTAACCCGAGAGTTTATTTTTTACACCGTTCTTCGTGCGGTATAAGTGATTAGACGATTTTATTCTTTGGGTCGGTGCGATTACAGTGATACCAGAATCATATCGGGTTTTTATGATTGACAGCTGTCACACACTAAAAGACGCATTTTTTTGTAAAATCTAGTTTTTGCACCGCCATATTTTCAGAGCTATAATTTTTCAATATTTTGGCCGACAGAGTCTTGTGGCGGCTTGTTTTTTGTGGGATGAGTTGGCGTTTTTATTGGTGCCATTTTCAGGCACATTTTTTGATCGCTTTCTATTCCAATTTTTGGGAGGCAGAATAAACAAAAACCAACAATTCAGGAATTGTTTTTTTTTTCATTTTTTTATGCTGTTCCGCGTGTGGTAAAATTGATAAGGTAGCTTTATTCTTCAGGTCAGTACATTTACAGCGGTACCACATTAATATAATTTTTCTATCTTTTGGCGCTTTTACACAATAAAAGCTATTTTATAGAAAAAAATATTTTTTTGCATCACTTTATTCCGAGAGCTATAACTTTTTTATTTTTCAGCTGATTGAGCTGTATGGTGGTTTGTTTTTTGCGGGATAAGATGACGTTTTCAGCGGTACCATTTTTATTTATATTCGTCTTTTTGATCGCGTGTTATTCCATTTTTTTTGGCGGTATGATGATAAAGCATTGTTTTTTGCTTCGTTTTTTATTTATTTATTTTTTACCGTGTTCACTAAAGGGGTTAACTAATTGGACAGTTTTATAGGTCAGGTGGTTCCGGACGCGGCGGTATCAAATATGTGTACTTTTATTGTTTTTTTTTTCATAATAATATTTATTGATGGGTACATTATATTTTTATTTTTCGTGGATTATTATTTTTTTTTTTATATTTTTAGGATTTTTTTTTTCACTTTCTGACATTTTTTTTACTTTTATTCTTTGTCCCACTATGGGACTTTCACTTTTTTATTCTGATCGCCTGTATAGCATAGGGATGGAGCACCATCTCTGTGCTATACATGCTGTCAGCGCTGCAGATGCAGAAGATACTTTGGTCATGCACTGCTCATGACCAAAATATCTTCCTGCTGTCTGGTGACCCGGATGTTGTCATGACGACATCAAGTCGTCATGGCAACATCCGGGAACCATGGCAGACAGCCCTGGAGGCCGGCAGGAGAGGTGAGTGTCCCGATCACCTCCCCTAGCCCCTGCAATGCTGTGATCTACTTCGATCGCAGCATTGCGGGGTTAATGTGCTGGGAGCGGTGCTGTGACAATCAGCTTACACCCGGCGGCGATTGCACCCACAAAGCCTGTGTGCGTGCGCGATCGCAAAGACATAATAATACGTATCAGGCTCTTAAAGCCCAGGGCGCAGATACATATTGGTATGTCTTGGGCTTTAAAGGGGTTAAACCATATGGGGCTATTGTTTTTAATCTTTAAATCCAGCAACTCTCCAATTGCGAGAGGACTTTAAATAAGTCACCACCCCTGCCATCCAGCACTACCTGATTTATTGCCACAATCTTCAGAAGTCTTGCATCACTGTTGTGATAATATTTAAATTGAGTTGGTAGGGTTTTTAGTTCACCAATTTCCTCCCCATCATCAGATTTTTCAATGTCTCTTATGTGCTCACGCACTCTCACTCAAAGTTCACGGGTGGTCGTACCGATGTAGATTTTTGGACAAGTACATTAAGCCAGATAAATCACCCCTTTAGAGGAGCATGTCAGGAATTTGTTGATTGTAAATTCCTTAGTTCTATCTGAATTGAATTTTTTTTTCTCTTAGTTAAATTCTGGCATGCTTTGCAGTGCCCACAATGGCAAAAACCTTATGTAGTTGGCAAAATATTCCTCATTCCTCATTTCTGTCACGTTTTTGGTAATGACTCTGAACAAGGTCCTTGAAATTTTTGGACCTTTTGGCAGTAATACAGGGTCTGTCCGTGATGATTCTTCCAATAATTGGATCAGTCTGCAAAATCCCCCCAATGTCTTTGTATAATTTTAGTAAATTGGTTCCATTGGCTATGGTAGGGTGTGATTAAGCGTGTCTGATCAGGTTTTCAATCACTTTTTTTTGGATTGTTATTATACAGCAGTTGGTTTCTGGAAAGATTTTTTGCTTTCCTATAGCCCTTCCTAATTGTTCTGTGGCTATAACTTCTGTCCCTGAATCTAGAGTATAGGTCTGCAGCCTGATTTTTAAATGACTCTTTTATTGAACAGATCCTCCTGGCTCTGAGATACTGGCCAATCGGTATCCCTTGAATGGTGGAGGGTACATGTGATGAGTCTGCATAAAGGATGAAATTAGTGGCAGTAGATTTCCTAAAGTTGTCAGTCATTATAAGTCCATCCTGAGTTATTTGAAGATCTATATCAATAAAACTGAGTTTAAGACCACTGGAATAAGTTAATCTAATATTCCTATCATTTATATTTAAATTAAACATGAATAAATCCAATTCATCACATGTACCCTGCCACACAAACAGTATGTCGTCAATATAACATCCTGTCAGAGCACACAACTGGACTGCATTGTAGAACCTCACTTTCCCAAGCTCCCATAGACAAGTTTGCATAGGAGGGGGCACATGCCGCCCCCATTGCGGTACCTTGGGATTGAATAAATATTTGTTCATTAAAAATAAAGCAATTATGTGTTAGAATGAATGTTGGTCCAAATTGCTGTTTATCAGGAACCAATCCACTGCTTGTAGCCCATCAATGTGCCTGATGGATGTATGTAGGGCTTTCACATCGGCAGTGACCAGAATCATACCTTCCTCCAAATGTACAGTACAGACCAAAAGTTTGGAGACACCTTCTCATTTAAAGATTTTTCTGTATTTTCATGACTATGAAAATTGTACGTTCACACTGAAGGCATCAAAACTATGAATTAACACATGTGGAATTATATACTTAACAAAAAAGTGGGAAACAACTGAAAATATGTCTTATATTCTAGGTTCTTCAAACCAGTAGGGTCCATCATATTTTTGTGAATGTTGGGGATAAGGGATAAGGTAAAAAGTTGGAAGGCGAGGTTTCAACTAAATCATCTAATCCAAAAATTTCTTTGGAATGATATTCTTCTCATGGGCTGTTTGTAATATGTCTTTAAGTTCTTGTTGGAATTTAGTGCATGGGTTATATGATAATTTCTTATAACAGTTTTTATTAAGTAATAGTTTATAGGCTTGTTTCTCATATAGTTCACAAGGCCATATTACCAGATTACCACCCTTATCAGCCATCTTAAAAACAATATCACTCCGAGATTCCATCTCTTTTATAGCTTTTTCCTCCTCTAGTTTCATTTTAGGTGATTTTTTGGATCTCAATTTTTCCACAGCATTGGCAACAAGTTTGACAAACATGTCCACAGCTGGGCACGAGGCTATACTAGGGAATTTTTTTGATTTATTGCATAAATAAGCTGGAAAAGTGCTTACCACATCAGATTCATCATCCGTTAAAGAAGTATCCTCAGCTAGGGATTCCACAACGGCAAGGGCTGCTTTTTCTTCCTCAGTATCCAATATTAAACCCATATTACTCTTCTCATGAAATCTTTTTAACATCAATTTTTGAGCAAATAGGTGTATGTCCTTTATGCTCGTGAAGGTATCTATGGGTCGGATAGGAGAGAAGGTAAGGCCCTTTTCCAATATGGAGACTTGTAGATCTGTTAGTGTGTGAGATGATAGGTTAATTACCTTGGGTTAGTCACGACGTCTCACATTACTGCTCCCTTTCATTGAACCATAGTATTTTCTTTTGCCACCATATCTAGTCCTGATTGGATACTGATCCACAGATGGTTGTTCAGTATTACTGGTAGTCATACTGGAAACTGAGGATCAAGATGATATAGAAGGACTATTCGTCATCCTATGTTCTCTGGCTTTGACTTTAAACTGCCAACGGAATACTCTCCCCTGTTCATAATCAGTAACATCTCTAATATATTTTTTCTTTTTATTATTACTAATATCCTGTTCCCATTTTTCTATATCAAGCTCCAGATCCTTATAATATTTTTCAAGGTGGTCTGGGGTAATTTCCTGACTCATTTGCATTTGAAAAGCCATGATCTCTTTATCTAGAACCTCTAGTAACTGCGTATTTTTGGCATTAATTATATCAATGAAGGCCAATGAACAAGTGGAAGCTGTTGTTTCCCATCTACTAATCAAATCAGGATCCTCTAAATCAAATGTTGGATACAGCTGAATTCTAAATCCTCTGGGCATAATCTTCTGTTGGCAATAATTTTTGAGTGATGCCCTTGTCCACCAAATTCTAGTTTTTCTTTATATCAAATTCTTGTATTTCTGCATTAATTCCTGATTATCTACATGGGTTCCTTTAAAAACATTAGCGGTACTAGGTTGGAACAAATTAAAAATTTTATCGCGTCAAGTTTGTTCCTTGGCCTTTAGATCCATAATGAGTAAACCGTCAGTCTGTTATAAAACAGAAAACAATAATTATTACAATGTATTCATAAAGGAGTCAACAATATTGTTTAAGACAGAACTCAGCAACAGTATATTAACCTATATATGGGCCCGTGCAAAGAAACGCCCAAAAGACCAGAGTATTGCATCAAACACAGTACTTTTATTGAACACATGTGACAATTTTTTTTAAAAACAACCCAAGTACCACAAGAGAGGGAAAGGCGCTCCACAATTCAATTATAATGACCAACCAATTTCAAAGCATAGTTATTAGTGTTGAGCGAGCACTAAAATGCTCGGGTGCTCGAAGCTCGGGCCGAGCTCACCGTGATACTCGGGTGCTCGACCCGAGCAACGAGCCCAATGTTAGTCTATGGGAGACCCGAGCATTTTTGCGGCGGCAACCCCGGCAGTCTGTAGAAAGCCTAAAAAGTGCCCAAACGATAGTGACAGTGCTCAAAAGACATGGGGACAGCATGGGCATTGCCCCAGGAAGCATTTCTGACCCCCAGGTCACTGCTGTCAACAACATGGTCAGAGGTATTAAGCTACTTTTACGGGATCACAATAAAACGTTCAAAAACGAAACTGAAACGGTTTTCCTGTGAAATATGTTAAGGAACTTCCTTTCCAGGGTAAAGACTTGTGTATAAGGTAAATTAAATAACCAAAAACAAAAATATTCCTCCACACCTTGGGCTATGTTCAAAAGTAGCATTTTTTATGCGTTTTTGCACTTGTGTATTGCTTTCAACCATGACAAATGCATTCACCGGGAAATGTCATTTTAACATTTTACAATCTTATCTGGCCATGTGCTGTGTGATACATGCATACAGTGCTGAAAAGACATGGGAACAGCATGGGGAAGACTCCTGGAAGCATCTCTGACACCCAGGTCACTGCCTAAAAGTGTGCCCATCAGAAGTGATCCTTGCTGCATCAGAAGATGCAGACTTGCAACTATCCCCATGCAAGTCCTTGTCCCAGGGCAGTGTTCAATTGTACCTCCCCCATTCCTTGCAATGCAAGCGCAAGTATGCAGCCGGCCACCCACCCACCCCCAGGATGCAATACCATTCTGCTAGCTTGCACTTGAAATGGGGCCTTTTAGTTTGGAGGAGGCCGAAGCTGGCCACTACCTAATGGCTGCTTTGGCAGCGAGGTATCCATACTCGGTCCCCAGCCACCCCGCGGCCGAGTGTCCACACACGGTCCCCAGCTGCCTGGGGTCGGCCGGGTGTCCATAAACGGTCCCCAGCTGCCCCTATTTCTCCTTGGAACTTCCTCCACACTTTTATTAGCCTGGCCTGCTTTAGGGCAGCATTGGACGAGCCCACCAGAGAATCAGACTCCTCCGGTGGGCCCTGGCTTCTCCATCAGGGGAGTTGAGAGTGCCAAGGTGAGGAGCATGATGATGATGATAGAAGTTAGCGTCTGCTTTGTTTTCTTGGAATGCAAGCGCATGTATGTAGTAGCGGCTAGGCCTGAGGTGGTCAGCATTTTGGCGCATATCCTACCTCCTTCGAGGATTGCTGGATGTTTTCCTGCTACTATCCCAGTTCTATGACTCCCGTTAAAACAAAGCTTCAGCTGATGAATGATGGATGAGGTGGTGGCAAAGGAGAAAGAGCAGTAGGAACAGGGACCATTCACATCAATATCAGGCCAGTCAAACACACATGTCTTGTAGGATATGTTTCTCTATGAAAAGGAGCGGTTCAGCTTCACAGTTATAGGGCATGTAGTGAGTGCACTGCCTACCAAAAATTTTGAGGCACTCCAATGCCCCTTGGAAGTGACATGGAGGTCAGAGGGCCTTAACTAAACCGTTTTTTCCATTTATAGCAACTGGGTCTCCTGTGCACTGTTGGCCTAAGCAGTGAATGGAAGGCTTTCCAAAAATTATGAGGAACTGCAATGCCCCTTGAAACCGACGTGGATTACAACATACTATTACTTTCTACCCATTATTGGGGAGTGGGTCTCCCTTAGTGTTCGCCTATGCATTGAAAAGCAAAAGCTGACTAAAATTAGGAGGAAATGCAATGCCCGTTGGAAGAGTGGTGGAGGTCGCAGTGGAATAAAAAGACAATATCAAAGCCACTTGGAAAAGTGGTGGAGGTCGCAGTAGCTTAACAAGACAGTTTTAATGCCCCTTGGAAGAGACATGGAGGTTGCAGTGGAATAAAAAGACAATATCAATGTCCCTGGGAAAAGTGGAGGAGGTCGCAGTAGCTTAACAAGACGGTTTTAATGCCCCTGGGAAAAGTGGTAGAGGTTGCAGTGGCTTAATAAGATGGTTTTAATGCCCCTGGGAAAAGTGGTGGAGGTTGCAGTAGCTTAACAAGATGGTTTTAATGCCCCTTGGAAGAATGGTGGAGGTGGCAGTGGAATAAAAAGACAATATCAATGCCCCTTGAAAAAGTGATGGAGGTAGCAGTAGCTTAATAAGACGGTTTTAATGCCCCTTGGAAGAGACTTGGTGGTCGCAGAAGCTTAACAAGACGATTTTAATGCCCCTTGGAAGAGACGTGAAGGTCGCAGTGGAATAAAAAGACAATATCAATGCCCCTGGGAAAAGTGGTGGAGGTCGCAGTAGCTTAACAAGAAGGTTTTAATGCCCCTGGGAAAAGTGGTGGAGGTTGCAGTTGCTTAACAAGATGATTTTAATGCCCCTCGGAAGAATAGTGGAGGTCGCAGTAGCTTAACAAGACGGTTTTAATGCCCCTTGGAAGAGTGGTGGAGGTTACAGTGGAATAAAAAGACAATATAAATGCCCCGTGGAAGAGACGTGGAGGTCATAGTAGCTTAACAAGATGGTTTTAATGCCCCTGGGAAAAGTGGTGGAGGTTTCAGTAGCTTAACAAGACGGGTTTAATGCCCCTTGGAAGAGACATGGACGTTGCAGTGGAATAAAAAGACAATATCAATGCCCCTGGGAAAAGTGGTGGAGGTTGCAGTAGCTTAAGAAGACGGTTTTAATGCCCCTTGGAAGAATGGTGGAGGTCGCAGTAGCTTAACAAGACGGATTTAATGCCCCTTAGAAGAGACGTGAAGGTCGCAGTAGCTTAAAAAGACGGTTTTAATGCCCCTTGGAAGAGTGGTGGAGGTTACAGTGGAATAAAAAGACAATATCAATGCCCCGTGGAAGAGACGTGGAGTTCACAGTAGCTTAATGAGACGGTTTTAATGCCCCTGGGAAAAGTGGTGGAGGTCGCAGTAGCTTAACAAGACGGTTTTAATGCCCCTTGGAAGAATGGTGGAGGTCGCAGTAGCTTAACAAGACGGTTTTAATGCCCCTGGGAAAAGTGATGGAGGTCGCAGTAGCTTAACAAGACGGTTTTAAAGCCCCTTGGAAGAATGGTGGAGGTCGCAGTGAAATAAAAAGACAATATCAATGCCCCTTGAACAAGTGGAGGAGGTCGCATTAGCTTAACAAGACGGTTTTAATGCCCCGTGGAAGAGATGTGGAGGTCGCAGTGGAATAAAAAGACGGTTTTAATGCCCCTTGGAAGAGACGTGGAGGTCGCAGAGGAATAAAAAGACAATATCAATGCTCCTGGGAAAAGTGCTCGAGGTCGCAGTAGCTTAACAAGACGGTTTTCATTCCCCTTACAAGAGCCATGCAGTACAGCATATTAAAAGCATTATTCCCTTTATTGGGGAGTGGGTCTCCTATAGTCTTTGCCTATGCCTTCCAAGCAAAAGCTGCCAAAATATAGGACGGAGGAACTTGCAATGCTGGCAACTCGGACCATGGTCACCCTGGTGGTATAGTGGTGGTGGAAGCTGAGGATAAGGAGAAGAGCAAAATACAGCCGAAATGAGGAAGCGTATACCCATGTGTGGGTGTGAAGCGGTGCATGGGAATACACTTCCCGAAATAACACAGTGGATTTGACTTTATGTTACTCTGCTGTCATTTGGTGGTGATGAGAAGTCTGGCCCAATCCAGCCCTTGTTCATTTTGATAAGGGTCAGCTTGTCAGCATTGTCAGTTGACAGGCGAGTGTGCTTATCAGCTATAATTCCCCCAGCGGCACTAAAAACACGCTCCGATAACACGCTAGCGGCAAGGCAGGCCAGGACCTCCAAGGCGTACAGAGCGAGTTCATTCCAAGTGTCCAGCTTGGATACCCAATAATTAAAAGGCACAGAGAAATCACGGAGGACGCTGGTACGATCGGCAAGGTACTCCCTCACCATCTTTTGAAACTTTCCACTCCTTGTGAGAGTACCCCGCGCCTCAGGTCCTGTAAGCTGGGCGGGTCTCAGAAAACTGTCCCAGAATGTTGACAGTGTTCCCCTGCCTCTGCTGGATTGGAGTTGCGTCTCTCTCGCCTGTACGCCTTGGTTGGTCAACGAACTGTGACCTCTGCCGCTAGCGTGTTCAGATGGGAATTTTTTTAACAGTTCTGCAGCAAGTGCCTTCTCTTACTGCCCCACTTTTGCAGACCTCTCCACCTCAGTAATAAGAGAGTGAAAGTTCTCCTTGTAGCTGGGGTCTAAAAGTGTCACCAACCAGTAATGACTGTCACCCAACATTTTGACAACGTTAGGGTTCCGGTTAAGGCGGCGTAACATAAAGTCAGCCATGCGTGCCAGACTGGTAACGGGCAAGACTTCCGTGTCCTCACCAAAATGACGACTGACCATGCTCTCCTCCTCCTCCTCTCCCTCATTGTCCCCCAATGCATGTTGGGATGAAATGAGGCTGGGCTGTGTGTAATCGCCCACTACGGCTTCTTGATCCATCTCATCATACTCTGGCTGCAATGCCATCTCTTTAATTCTCTGCAGAGAGCGTTGCAAAAGACAGACAAGTGGGATGCCACTCACCATCTTGGTGGACTCCTCAAAGTTTGTCAGGATGGTACATATGTCAGACATCCAGGTCCACTCCTGAGGTCTTATGTGTGGAGTCTGACCTGAATATCGACGGCCTTGTTGCAGCTGGTACTCCACAACTGCTCTCTTCTGCTCACAAATCCTTTGCAACATGTGGAAGGCAGAGTTCCAATGTGTGGGGACATCACACACCAGTCGGTGTGCTGGAAGCTGCAAACGCTGCTGCAACACAGCAAGGGCGGCGGAAGCTCTAGCTGACTTGCGAAAATGAGCTGACAGGCAGCGTACTTTGACGAGCAGATCTGGCAACTCGGGGTAAGAATGAAGAAACCGCTGAACCACAAGGTTAAGCACATGAGCCGGGCATGGTACGTGTGTGATCTCACCTCGCGTCAGAGCCGCCACCAGATTACGGCCATTGTCACACACGACCATGCCTGGATGTAGGTTCAGTAGTCTCAGACACAGATCTGCCTGCTCTTTCACAGCTGTCCACATCTCACAAGCAGTGTGAGGTTTATCACCTATGCTTATGAGTTTCAGCACAGCCTGTTGCTGCTTGGCTGAGGCAGTACTGCAAGTGCTTCCAGCTTGTAACTGATGTGGTGATATCTGAGATTGAGGCTGAACATGAGGAGGAGGAGGAGGAGGATGATACGCAGGAGCTGTACACTGTGGGGGCAACTCTGACTGACATTGGGCCCGCAATCCTCGGTGTGGGGAGGATGTGTTCTGTCCCAAGGTCCGACTGGGTCCCGGCTCCCACTATGTTTACCCAGTGTGCCGTCAGGGAGATGTACCGTACCTGGCCACAAGCACTTGTCCACGTGTCCGTTGTCAGGTGGACTCTCCCAGTAACTGAGTTGTTGAGGGCACGTCAGATGTTTTGGGACACGTGCTTGTGTAGTGCGGGGATGGCACACCGGGTGAAAGAGTGTCGGTTGGGGACCGAGTACCGAGGGACGGCCACCGCCGTAAGGTTGCGGAAGGATTCCGTCTCCACCAGCCTAAAAGGCAGCGTTTCCAACGCAAGCAGTCGTGAAATGTGCGCATTTAGTACTGTGGCCTGTGGGGCGTTGGCTGCGAATTTGTGCTTTCGTTCAAAGCTCTGGGATATGGACAATTGAACGCTGCGGTGGGACGTAGACATGGACGTTGATGCTGTTTCTTGAGAAACTGCCATACCAAGTGAAGACAGAGAGGAGGAGGCATCTTTGCATGCAGTATGGACAGGGGATTGCATTGCACGCACAACAGGGGGTTCTATTGCACTCACAACAGCGGAAGAAGCAGTGGTGTCACCCACTGACACTGGTCGTGGACCCTGGGGTTCGCCCCACAAAGTCGGGTGCTTTGCTGACATGTGCCTGATCATGCTGGTGGTGGTCAGTCTGGTAGTTTTGTCACCCCTGCTGATGCCGGCATGGCAGGTAGTACAAATTGCCTTTTTGGGGTTATCAGCAGAGTCTTTAAAAAAATTCCAGACTCTGGAAGACCTATCGGTTGTACTGGCAATGTCCCTCGTGTTGGTGTTACGGGGAACTGTTGCCCGCCTTCTGTGTGCTGCCACCACACTGCTTCTTCCTGCCTGTTGGGGTACTCTGCCTCCCTCCCCATGTGTGCTGCTAGCCTCGCTCTGTGTCTCCTCCTGCCAAGTTGGGTCAGTAACTAGATCATCCACCACCTCCTCCTCTTCCACTTGCGCACCACGATCCTCCTCCTCATTTCGTGGCAATTGTGTCTCGTCATCGTCCACCTCTTGTGACAAATTGCCAGTGTCGACTTCCTATGGCCGTCTCTGTTCAAATATTTGGGCACTGCTACATGGGATCTTCTCTTCCACCACTTCAAGTGGAGCAGGCGAGGTGCACAAATATGGAAATGGACCAGTGAACAGCTCTTCAGAGTGTCCAACTGTGGGATCAGTTGCTGTCTGACGACACTCCGCATGGTGGGAGGAAGGAGCATCAGCGTGAGTAGGAGAATGCGGTCGAGACTCACAGCTTCTAAAACTTGACCGTGTGGAAGACAGACCAGAGGTGGTGGTGCCCAGGTAACTGGAATTATTATCTGCTATCCAATTACTAACATGTTCACACTGGTAAGTTCGCAATACTGGTGTTGTAGTGTGCTTCCCTAGTAATTCGGTCAAGAAGTGGGAGCGAGAAGATGTGGGTGTTGGTTGTGGCACATTTTCACCTTGGCCACAGCCCCGTCCTCTACACGCACCATCACCAGAACGTCCAAATCCATGTCCCTTGCCAAGCGCCTTGCCCATTGTAAATGAAGTAAAATGGCTTACACTTGCACACTCAATGGAAAAAGGGTAATGAAAAGGAGATTAGAACCGTGGAAGAGGAAAACCACAGTTCTATTTGTCTGGCCTACACCAGAATCTTTTAAACAGATATATTTGTGACTGAACAGACAGGGAGACACTCTTACTGTTTTTTTTTACGGAAAACAGGCCAAAAGCAGGAAAATACAGAGATTTGACCCGTGGAACTGCAAAACCACAGTTCTATTTCTCTGGCCTACACCAGACTCTTTTAAACAGATATATTGGTGTCTGACCAGTCAGGGAGACACTATTATAGTATTTTTTTTACAGCAAAAAAATGCCAAAATGAGGATAATACAGAGATTTGACACGTGGAACAGCAAAACCACAGTTATAGTTATGTGGCGTACATCAGAATCTTTTAAACAGATATATTGGTGTCTGACCAGTCAGGGAGACACTATTACTGTTTTTTTTACGGCAAAAAATGCCAAAAACAGGATAATACAGAGATTTGACCCGTGGAACAGCAGAACCACAGTTATAGTTATGTGGCGTACACCAAAATCTTTTAATCAGATATACTGGTGTCTGATCAGTCATGGAGACACTATTACAGATTTTTTACGCCAAAAAATGCCAAAAACAGGATAATACAGAGATTTGACCCGTGGAAATGCAAAACCACAATTCTATTTCTCTGGCCTACACCAGACTCTTTTAAACAGATATATTGGTGTTTGACCAGTCAGGGAGACACTATTACAGTTTTTTAAAACGGTAAAAAATGCCAAAAGAAGGATAATGCAGAGATTTGACCCATGGAACTGAAAAAACCTCAGTTATAGCTATGTGGCGTACACCAAAATCTTTTAAACATATATATTGGTGTCTGACCAGTCAGGGAGACACTATTACTATTTTTTTTGACGGCAAAAAATGCCAAATGCAGAATAATACAAACATTTGACCCGTGGAACTGCAAAACCACAGTTCTATTTCTTTGGCCTACATCAGACTTTTTTAAACAGATATATTGGTGTCTGACCAGTCAGGGAGACACTATTACAGTTTTTTTTTATGGCAAAAAATGCCAAAAGCAGGATAATACAGAGATTTGACCCGTGGAACTGCAAAACCACAGTTATAGTTAAGTGGCATACACCAGAATCTTTTTAACGGATATATTGGTGTCTGACCAGTCAGGGAGACACTATTACAGATTTTTTTTTATAGAAAAAATGCCAAAAGCAGGATAGTGCAGAGATTTAACCCGTGTAACTGAAAAACACAGTTATGGTTAAGTGGCGTACACCAGAATCTTTTAAACAGATATATTGGTGTCTGACCAGTCAGGGAGACACTATTACTGTTTTTTTTATGGCAAAAGATGCCAAAATCTGGATAATACAGAGATTTAACCCGTGGAACTGCAAAACCACAGTTATAGTACTGTGGAGTACACCACAATTTTTTAAACAGATATATTTGTGTCTGACTTGTCAGGGAGACACTATTCCTGTTTTTTTTACGGCAAAAAATGCCAAAAGTAGGATAATACAGAGATTTGACCCGTGGAACTGCAAAACCACAGTTATAGTTATGTGGCGCACACCAAAATCTTTTAATCAGATATATTGGTGTCTGACCAATCAGGGAGACACTATCGCAATTTTTTTTGACGGCAAAAAATGCCAAATGCAGAATAATACTAAGATTTGACCCGTGGAACTGCAAAACCACAGTTCTATTTCTTTGGCCTACATCCGACTTTTTTAAACAGATATATTGGTGTCTGACCAGTCAGTGAGACATTATTACAGTTTTTTTTTACGGCAAAAAATGCCAAAAGCAGGATAATACAGAGATTTGACCCGTGGAACTGCAAAACCACAGTTATAGTTAAGTGGCGTACACCATAATCTTTTAAACAGATATATTGCTGTCTGACCAGTCAGGGAGACACTATTACAGATTTTTTTTTTATAGAAAAAATACCAAAAGCAGGATAATGCAGAGATTTAACCAGTGTAACTGAAAAAAACACAGTTATATTTATGTGGCGTACACCAGAAACTTTTAAACAGATATATTGGGGTCTGACCTGTCAGGGAGACACTATTACTGTTTTTTTATGGCAAAAGATGCCAAAAGCAGGATAATACAGAGATTTGACCCGTGGAACTGCAAAACCACAGTTGCATTTCTGTGGCGTACACCAGAATTTTTTAAACAGATATATTTGTGTCTGACCAGTCAGGGAGACACTATTACTGTTTTTTTTTATGGCAAAAAATGCCAAAAGTAGGATAATATAGAGATTTGACCCGTGGAACTGCAAAACCACTGTTAAAGTTATGAGGGGTACACCATAATCTTTTAAACAGATGTATTGGTGTCTGAACAGTCAGGGAGACACTATTACAGTTTTTTTTACGGAAAAAAATGCCAAAAGCTGGATAATACAGAGATTTGACCAGTGGAACTGCAAAACCTCAGTCATAGTTATGTGGCATACACCAGAATCTTTTAAACAGAAATATTGGTGTCTGACCAGTCAGGGAGACACTATTACAGTTTTTTTTACGGCAAAAATTGGCAAAAGCATTATAATACAGAGATTTGACCCGTGGAACTGCAAAATCACAGTTATAGTTATGTGGCCTACACCAGACTCTTTTAAACAGATATATTGGTGTCTGACCAGTCAGGGAGACACTGAAACTGGTTTTTTTAAGGCAAAAAAGCCAAAAGCAGGATAATACAGAGATTTGACCAGTGGAACTGCAAAACCACAGTTCTATTTGTTTGGCCAACACCAAATTCTTTTAAACAGATATATTTGTTGTCTGACCAGTCAGGGAGACACTATTACAGGATTTTTTTTATGGCAAAAAATGCCAATCGCAGCATAATACAGAGATTTGGACCGTGGAACTGCAAAACCATAGTTATAGATGAGTGGCGTACACCAGAATCTTTTAAACAGATATATTGGTGTCTTACCAGTCAGGGAGACACTATTACAGTTTTTTTTTACGGCAAAAAATGCCAAAAGCAGGATAATACAGAGATTTGACCTGTGGAACTGCAAAACCACAGTTATAGTTATGTGGCATACATTAAAATCTTTTAAACAGATATATTGGTGTCTGACAAGTCAGGGAGACACTATTACTGTTTTTTTACGGCAAAAAATGAAAGAAAGCAGGATAATACAGAGATTTGACCCTTGAAACTGCAAAACCACAGTTCTATTTCTCTGGCCTACACCAGACTCTTTTAAACAGATATATTGGAGTCTGACTTGTCAGGGAGACACTATTACAGTTTTTTTTTATAGCAAAAAATGCCAAAAGCAGGATAATACAGAGATTTGATCCGTGGAACTGCAAAACCACAGTTATAGTTAAGTGGCATACACCAGAATCTTTTAAACAGATATATTGGTGTCTGACCAGTCAGGGAGACACTATTACAGGTCTTTTTTTATGGCAAAAATGCCAAATCAGGATAATACAGAGATTTGACCCGTGGAACAGCAAAACCACAGTTTTAGTTATGAGGCTTACACCAGAATCTTTTAAACAGATATATTTGTGTCTGACGAGTCAGGGAGAAACTATTACTGTTTTTTTTTACAGCAGAAAATGCCAAAAGTAGGATAATAAACAGATTTGACCCATGGAACTGCAAAACCACAGTTATAGTTATGTGGCATACACCAGAATCTTTTAAACAGATATATTTGTGTCTGAACAGTCAGGGAGGCACTATTAATGTTTTTTTTTAAGGCGAAAATGCCAAAATCTGGATAATACAGAGATTTGACCCGTGGAATTGCAAAACCACAGTTACAGTTATGTGGCGAACACCAGAATCGTTTAAACAGATATATTGGTGTCTGACCAGTCATGGAGACACTATTACTGTTTTTTTTACGTCAAAAAATGACAAAAGCAGGATAATACAGAGATTTGACCCGTGGAACTGCAAAACCACAGCTATAGTTATGTGGCGTACAACAGAATCTTTTAAACAGATATATTTGTGTCTGACCAATCAGGGAGACACTATTACTGTATTTTTTACGACAAAAAATGCCAAAAGTAGGATAATAAAGAAATTTGACCAGTGGAACTGCAAAACCACAGTCATAGTTATGTGGCGTACACCAGAATCTTTTAAATAGATATATGTGTGTCTGACAAGTCAGGGAGACACTATTACTGTTTTTTTTACGGCAAAAAATGCCAAAAGCAGGATAATGCAGAGATTTGACCCTTGGAACTGCAAAACCACAGATCTATTTCTCTGGCCTACACTAGACTCTTTTAAACAGATATATTGGTGTCTGACCTTTCAGGGAGACACTATTACAGTTTTTTTTTACGGCAAAAAATGGCAAAAGCAGGATAATACAGAGATTTGAACCGTGGAACTGCAAAACCATAGTTATAGATGAGTGGCTTACACCAGAATCTTTTAAACAGATATATTGGTGTCTGACCAGTCAGGGAGACACTATTACAGTTTTTTTTTACGGCAAAAAATGCCAAAAGCAGGATAATACAGAGATTTGACCCGTGGAACTGCAAAACCACAGTTATAGTTATGTGGCATACAGTAAAATCTTTTAAACAGATATATTGGTGTCTGACAAGTCAGGGAGACACTATTACTGTTTTTTTACGGCAAAAATTGAAAGAAAGCAGGACAATACAGAGATTTGACCCTTGAAACTGCAAAACCACAGTTCTATTTCTCTGGCCTACACCAGTCTCTTTTAAACAGATATATTGGAGTCTGACCTGTCAGGGAGACACTATTACAGTTTTTTTTTATAGCAGAAAATGCCAAAAGCAGGATAATACAGAGATTTGACACGTGGAACTGCAAAACCACAGTTATAATTAAGTGGCATACACCAGAATCTTTTAAACAGATATATTGGTGTCTGACCAGTCAGGGAGACACTATTACAGGTTTTTTTTTATGGCAAAAATGCCAAATCAGGATAATACAGAGATTTGACCCATGGAACTGCAAAACCACAGCTATAGTTATGTGGAGTACACCAGAATCTTTTAAACAGATATATTTGTGTCTGACCAATCAGGGAGACACTATTACTGTATTTTTTACGACAAAAAATGCCAAAAGTAGGATAATAAAGAAATTTGACCAGTGGAACTGCAAAACCACAGTCATAGTTATGTGGCGTACACCAGAATCTTTTAAATAGATATATTTGTGTCTGACAAGTCAGGGAGACACTATTACTGTTTTTTTTACGGCAAAAAATGCCAAAAGCAGGATAATACAGAGATTTGACCCTTGGAACTGCAAAACCACAGATCTATTTCTCTGGCCTACACTAGACTCTTTTAAACAGATATATTGGTGTCTGACCTGTCAGGGAGACACTATTACATTTTTTTTTATGGCAAAGAATGGCAAAAGCAGGATAATACAGAGATTTGACCCGTGGAACTGCAACACCACAGTTATAGTTATGTGGCCTACACGAGAATCTTTTAAACAGATATATTGGAGTCTGACCAGTCAGGGAGACACTATTACAGTTTTTTTTTAATGGCAAAAAATGCCAAAAGCAGGATAATACAGAGATTTGACCCATGGAACTGCAAAACCACAGTTCTATTTCTCTGGCTTACACCAGACTCTTTTAAACAGATATATTGGTGTCTGACCAGACAGGGAGACACTATTCCTGTTTTTTTATGGCAAAAAATGCCAAAAGCAGGATAATACAGAGATTTGACCCATGGAACTGCAAAACCACAGTTATGGTTAAGTGGCATACACCAGAATCTTTTATACAGATATATTGGTGTCTGACCAGTCAGGGAGACACTATTAAAGGTCTTTTTTTCTGGCAAAAAATGCCAAATCAGGATAATACAGAGATTTGACCTGTGGAACTGCAAAACCACAGTTTTAGTTATGAGTAGAGATGAGCGTTGTTCTACTCGAACTGTTCGCCAATCTCAAATTCGAGCTGTTTTGGGCGGTGTTCGAGCCGGTCGGCGAACACGAACAATTTGAGAAAAATTCGGCTGTTCGAGGTTATGTTCGATAACTGTTCGTGCACCAAAATCATAACTGGATTTTTTCTCAGTAATGATGAAAATTAATGTTAATACGCAGTTTGAGTGTACAGCGGGGCGGGGGGAGGGGCAGGGGATGGATCTCTGCAGGAACAATGAAGATCTCCATTTTTTTTTCTCTTTCCCGCATTTGCAGTGGGGAGGTGCAATCTGTCAGCCTATCAGCAGCGCACACACGGAGCGAAGTGGTTTTTTTCACACAAGCAAGGGCATGTGTGATTGGCAGTGTATGTCACATGTCCTTGCCCTATAAGACCAAGCCATTTTCCCCGTCGCCACCATTTTCTCACTGCTGCAGCTGCGTGTTAGACGGCACCGCTGTTGCTGTGTGTGCTATACCTTGTTAATTTCAAGCCAATTTTCGCACAAATATACAGATAGCTTGGGAGTAGGGAATAGTTGTGATTGCAGTCCTTTTAAGGACTAGGTTACAGCATTTCCTACGACTTTTATCAGGGAGGTCTATGCTCTTAAATAGATAGGTTGTGGGAGTAAAGACTAATTGTAATTGGAGTCCTTTTCAGGACTAGGTTACATGAGTTCCTATCAGTTTTTGCCAGGCAGGTCTGTGCCAGTGCTGTGCAAGTTTTTTTCACAGCATTTGGCTGAATCTAGCAAAGCTAATCCTTTTTGGCCTATTGCAGAGTGTGTTAGTCAGTGGAGTAGCCTATCTGTGTTGCAAGATATAACACCTGTGTATAGAATACCAATTTTTTTACTGCACCTAGTGAAGTAAAATCTTTTGGGCATAGCATCATTCTATTAGTCCATCTATACTGACCTCCATCAGGTTGCAAACTGAATATAATTTTTTTCTGCATCTAGCTCTGAAAAAATATTTGGGCTTCTAGCGGTGTGTGGGACTTTGTCTATTAGTCCATCTATACTGACCTCCATCAGGTTGCAAATTAAAAATAATTTTTTTCTGCATCTACCTCTGAAAAAATATTTGGGCTTCTAGCAGTGTGTGGGACTTGGTCTATTAGTCCATCTATACTGACCTACATCAGGTTGCAAATTAAAAATAATTTTTTTCTGCATCTAGCTCTGAAAAAATATTTGGGCTTCTAGCGGTGTGTGGGACTTGGTCTATTAGTCCATCTATACTGACCTCCATCAGGTTGCAAATTAAAAATAATTTTTTTCTGCATCTAGCTCTGAAAAAATATTTGGGCTTCTAGCGGTGTGTGGGACTTGGTCTATTAGTCCATCTATACTGACCTACATCAGGTTGCAAATTAAAAATAATTTTTTTCTGCATCTAGCTCTGAAAAAATATTTGGGCTTCTAGCGGTGTGTGGGACTTGGTCTATTAGTCCATCTATACTGACCTCCATCAGGTTGCAAATTAAAAATAATTTTTTTCTGCATCTAGCTCTGAAAAAATATTTGGGCTTCTAGCAGTGTGTGGGACTTGGTCTATTAGTCCATCTATACTGACCTCCATCAGGTTGCAAATTAAAAATAATTTTTTTCTGCATCTAGCTCTGAAAAAATATTTGGGCTTCTAGCAGTGTGTGGGACTTGGTCTATTAGTCCATCTATACTGACCTCCATCAGGTTGCAAATTAAAAATAATTTTTTTCTGCATCTAGCTCTGAAAAAATATTTGGGCTTCTAGCGGTGTGTGGGACTTGGTCTATTAGTCCATCTATACTGACCTCCATCAGGTTGCAAATTGAATAAAAAAATTTTCTGCATCTAGCTCTGAAAAAATATTTGGGCTTCTAGCGGTGTGTGGGACTTGGTCTATTAGTCCATCTATACTGACCTCCATCAGGTTGCAAATTAAAAATAATTTTTTTCTGCATCTAACCCAGCCAATAGTTTTGGCCTAATACCACAGTTTGGCCACTCAGCTCTGCTCGGTTACCATCCATTGTTTTTTTGTGCAAACAACTCCAGAGTTGTGAATTAGTTAACCACCAAAATGAGTGGAAAAAGGCCTGCTGCTGGTGGAAAGGGGAATAGGCGTGTTGGGAAGGGGAAAAAAGGTTGTGTCCGTGGGGTAGGTGCAGAAGAAAGACCATCTTCCAGCCAAACTAAAATGTCTACTTCTTTTAGCGGACAATGTGATAAGATCCCTTTCTTACGGCCACGCCAATCGCTACAAATTCCAGATGAGGCACAAAAACAGCAGGTGCTTCAACGGATATCAAGTGCTCCTTTAAGTGGGCTCTCCTCCACATCAACTTCAACATCACAAATACTCCAGTCCTCAAAGGTGTCACCCAAATCGCACTTGCTTCCTCACAGCTCCCAAATCTCCAGCTGCCCGTCTGAGTGTGAGGTAGAACAGATGGTTGAGTCTGCAGAGCTGTTTACTCATACTATAGCCTGGGAATCAGAGGTCGACTCCAGCGCTTCTGTGAATCCAGACGAGGAAATGATCTGCACTGATGCCAAGAATCTTTATGAGTCGGATCCAGGACCAGACGCAGAAGGTTCTGACTAGTGTTGAGCCACCCCCGTAGTGTTCGGGTTCGGTTCGGTTCGTCGAACACCGGGATGTTCGAGGAACTGTTCGTCGAACTGTTCGTCGAACACCTTAGAACACCGTCGAACACCGTTAAAACCAATGGCAGGCAAACAAAAACACATAGAAACACATAGAAAACACCTGCAAAGGTGTCCAAAAGCTGACAAACTGCTCAGAAGACACTCTGTTTAAAAAAGCCGGCCGGCAAATTCAGCAGCGGCATACACCGGTACCCGACAATTTAGACAAGAAGGAATAGAGCATCACACATAGATTAGATAGATAGAAACATGTCAGTCACACATATAAGAAGCACAGTGACAGTGTTGGTTACTGCATTTGTCATTTAGTGTAAAGGATTTATTAAAAAAAATATTAGTGTTTTCATGCACCGTCTCTTTAAAAAAGCCGGCCGGCAATTCAGCATCTGTACCCGACAATTTAGAACAGAAAGAATAGAGCTTCACACATAGATTAGATAGATAGAAACATGTCAGTCACATATATAATAAGTACAGTGATAGTGTTGCTTACTGTACTTGTCATTTAGTGTAAAGGATTTATTTAAAAAAATAATAGTGTTTTCATGCACTGTCTCTTTAAAAAAGCCGGCCGGCAATTCAGCAGCGGTACCCGACAATTTAGAACAGAAAGATAGAGCATCACACATAGATTAGATAGATAGAAACATGTCAGTCACATATATATGAAGTACAGTGATAGTGTTGGTTACTGTACTTGTCATTTAGTATTAAAATAAAGGATTTATTATTAAAAAAATTGGCGTGGGGTTCCCCTTAATTTTAGGCTCTAGCGGAGGTTAAGCAGACGGCTGGGGCAGATGTTTGAAGCCTGGGAAGGGGGTAATACCCACGGAGCTTCCCAGGCTACTAATATCAGCCCCCAGCTGAATACATAGCCTTTACTAGCTATTAAAATGGGGGACCCCCCAAAAAAAATGACGTGGGGTCCCCCCTAATTTAATAGCTAGCAAAGGCTAGGCAGACAGCTGGGGGCTGATATTAATAGCCCAGGAAGGGAGCCATGAATATTGGCCCCCTCCCAGGCTAGAAACACCAGCCGTCAGCCGCCCCAGAAATGGCGCATTCATAGGATGCGCCAATTCTGGCACTTAGCCTCGCTCTTCCACGCTGCCCTGGTGCGGTGGCAGGGGGTAATAGGGTTGGGGTTGATGTCAGCTTATAATGCCAGCTGACATCAAGCCCAGGTTAGTAATGGAGAGGCGTCTATAAGACACCCCCATTACTAACCCCATAGTCAAAGTTAAAAAAAACACAAACACCCAGAATAAAGTCCTTTAATTGAAATAAAGACACAATCCTTTATTGTTCTAAATTAAACCATACCTACCATCACGCCCATTCCAGCTGAAGCCAACGATCTCCTGCAATAAAAGAAAAATAATAAAGCAACCTCATCCTTACCTTTCCATGGTTCCCACGACAGCTTCAGCTCTGCTACATCGAGATGACAGGCTGGACCGCAGCAGAACGCCGCCATCCAGCCTGTCATCCCGCAGACACTGAGAAGCGCAGGCTTGCTTGCGCTGCTCAGCGTCTCTCTGTGACGACATCCAGATGAGCCGAGTTCATGTCCAATGAACTCGGCTCACCTCATGCACGTCACTGACAGCGTGGGAAAATTCTCACGCTGAAGCGCTGATTGCAGGAGAATTTTCCCACGCTGTCAGTGACGTGCAGGAGGTGAGCTGAGTTCATTGGACATGAGCTCACCTCATGCACATCACTGACAGCGTGGGAGAATTCTCCTGCACTCAGCACTTCAGCGTGAGAATTTTCCCACGCTGTCAGTGACGTGCATGAGGTGAGCCGAGTTCATTGGACATGACCTCGGCTCATCTGGATGCCGTCACAGCGAGACAGTGAGGAGCGCAAGCAAGCCTGCGCTTCTCAGTGTCTGCGGCATGACAGGCTGGATGGCAGCGTTCTGCTGCGGTCCAGCCAGTCATCTCGATGTAGCAGAGCTGAAGCTGTCGTGGGAACCATGGAAAGGTAAGGATGAGGTTGGTTTATTATTTTTCTTTTATTGCAGGAGATCGTTGGCTTCAGCTGGAATGGGTGTGATGGTAAGTATGGTTTAATTTAGAACAATAAAGAATTGTGTCTTTATTTCAATTAAAGGACTTTATTCTGGGTGTTGTGTTTTTTTTAAATACTTTACTAGAAATTCATGGTGGTCATGTCTAATACTGGCGTGACCCCATGAATTTTGGGCTTGGGGCCAGCTGATAATACCAAGCTGGCCCTAACCCCTTTATTACCCAGTGAGCCACCGCACCAGGGCCCTGGATGAGTTGGGTACAGCGCCAGAAGATGGCGCTTCTATGAACGCGCCATTTTCCGGGGTGGCTGCGGACTGCAATTTGTAGCGGGGGGGGGCCCAGAAAGCTTGGGCCTCCCTGCGCTGCAGATTCCAGCCCCCAGCTGCCTAGTTGTACCTGGCTGGACACAAAAATAGGGCGAAGCCCCACGTACTTTTTTTTTAATTATTTCATGAATTTCATGAAATAATTAAGAAAAAAAGGCCTTCCCTATATTGTTGTGTCCGGCCAGGTACAAATAGGCAGCTGGTGGTTGGGGGCAGCCCGTTCCTGCCTGCTGTACCTGGCTGGACACAAATATAGTGCGAAGCCCCACGTCAATTTTTTTTAAATTATTTCATGAATTTCCTGAAATAATTTAAAAAAATTGAAGTGGGGCTTCGCACTATATTTGTGTCCAGCCAGGTACAGCAGGCAGGAACGGGCTGCCCCCATCCACCAGCTGCCTATTTGTACCTGGCCGGACACAACAATATAGGGAAGCACCTTTTTTTCTTAATTATTTCATGAATTTCATGAAATAATTAAAAAAAATTGAAGTGGGGCTTCGCACTATATTTGTGTCCAGCCAGGTACAGCAGGCAGGAACGGGCTGCCCCCAACCACCAGCTGCCTATTTGTACCTGGCCGGACACAACAATATAGGGAAGGCCTTTGTTTCTTAATTATTTCATGAAATTCATGAAATAATTAAAAAAAATTGAAGTGGGGCTTCGCACTATATTTGTGTCCAGCCAGGTACAGCAGGCAGGAACGGGCTGCCCCCAACCACCAGCTGCCTATTTGTACCTGGCCGGACACAACAATATAGGGAAGGCCTTTTTTTCTTAATTATTTCATGAAATTCATGAAATAATTAAAAAAAAAGTACGTGGGGCTTCGCCCTATTTTTGTGTCCAGCCAGGTACAACTAGGCAGCTGAGGGCTGGAATCTGCAGCGCAGGGAGGCCCAAGCTTTCTGGGCCCCCCCCCGCTACAAATTGAAGTCCGCAGCCACCCCGGAAAATGGCGCGTTCATAGAAGCGCCATCTTCTGGCGCTGTACCCAACTCATCCAGGGCCCTGGTGCGGTGGCTCACTGGGTAATAAAGGGGTTAGGGCCAGCTTGGTATTATCAGCTGGCCCCAAGCCCAAAATTCATGGGGTCACGCCAGTATTAGACATGACCACCATGAATTTCTAGTAAAGTATTTAAATATAAAAATAGGGCGAAGCCCCACTTCAATTTTTTTTTAATTATTTCATGAAATTCATGAAATAATTAAGAAAAAAAGGTGCTTCCCTATATTGTTGTGTCCGGCCAGGTACAAATAGGCAGCTGGTGGATGGGGGCAGCCCGTTCCTGCCTGCTGTACCTGGCTGGACACAAATATAGTGCGAAGCCCCACTTCAATTTTTTTAAATTATTTCAGGAAATTCATGAAATAATTTAAAAAAAATTGACGTGGGGCTTCGCACTATATTTGTGTCCAGCCAGGTACAGCAGGCAGGAACGGGCTGCCCCCAACCACCAGCTGCCTATTTGTACCTGGCCGGACACAACAATATAGGGAAGGCCTTTTTTTCTTAATTATTTCATGAAATTCATGAAATAATTAAAAAAAAAGTACGTGGGGCTTCGCCCTATTTTTGTGTCCAGCCAGGTACAACTAGGCAGCTGGGGGCTGGAATCTGCAGCGCAGGGAGGCCCAAGCTTTCTGGGCCCCCCCCGCTACAAATTGCAGTCCGCAGCCACCCCGGAAAATGGCGCGTTCATAGAAGCGCCATCTTCTGGCGCTGTACCCAACTCATCCAGGGCCCTGGTGCGGTGGCTCACTGGGTAATAAAGGGGTTAGGGCCAGCTTGGCATTATCAGCTGGCCCTAAGCCCGAAATTCATGGGGTCACGCCAATATTAGACATGACCACCATGAATTTCTAGTAAAGTATTTAAAAAAAACACAACACCCAGAAAAAAGTCCTTTAATTGAAATAAACACACAATTCTTTATTGTTCTAAATTAAACCATACTTACCATCACGCCCATTCCAGCTGAAGCCAACGATCTCCTGAAATAAAAGAAAAATAATAAAGCAACATCATCCTTACCTTTCCATGGTTCCCATGACAGCTTCAGCTCTGCTACATCGAGATGACAGGCTGGACCGCAGCAGAACGCTGCCATCCAGCCTCTCATCCCTCAGACACTGAGAAGCGCAGGCTTGCTTGCGCTCCACAGTGTCTCTCTGTGAGGGCATCCAGATGAGCCGAGTTAATGTCCAATGAACTCGGCTCACCTCATGCACGTCACTGACAGCGTGGGAAAATTCTCCTGCACTCAGCGCTTCAGCGTGGGAGAATTCTCACACTGAAGCGCTGAGTGCAGGAGAATTCTCCCACGCTGTCAGTGAAGTGCAGGAGGTGAGCTGAGTTCATTGGACATGAGCTCACCTTATGCACGTCACTGACAGCGTGGGAGAATTCTCCTGCACTCACCGCTTCAGCGTGAGAATTTTCCCACGCTGTCAGTGACGTGCATGAGGTGAGCCGAGTTCATTGGACATGAACTCGGCTCATCTGGATGTCGTCACAGAGAGACGCTGAGCAGCGCAAGCAAGCCTGCGCTTCTCAGTGTCTGCGGGATGACAGGCTGGATGGCGGCGTTCTGCTGCGGTCCAGCCTGTCATCTCGATGTAGCAGAGCTGAAGCTGTCCTGGGAACCATGGAAAGGTAAGGATGAGGTTGCTTTATTATTTTTCTTTTATTGCAGGAGATCGTTGGCTTCAGCTGGAATGGGCGTGACAGTAAGTATGGTTTAATTTAGAACAATAAAGGATTGTGTCTTTATTTCAATTAAAGGACTTTATTCTGGGTGTTTGTGTTTTTTTTAACTTTGACTATGGGGTTAGTAATGGGGGTGTCTTATAGACGCCTCTCCATTACTAACCTGGGCTTGATGTCAGCTGGCATTATAAGCTGACATCAACCCCAACCCTATTACCCCCTGCCACCGCACCAGGGCAGCGTGGAAGAGCGAGGCTAAGTGCCAGAATTGGCGCATCCTATGAATGCGCCATTTCTGGGGCGGCTGACGGCTGGTGTTTCTAGAGTGGGAGGGGGCCAATATTCATGGCTCCCTTCCTGGGCTATTAATATCAGCCCCCAGCTGTCTGCCTAGCCTTTGCTAGCTATTAAATTAGGGGGGACCCCACGTCATTTTGTTTGGGGTGTCCCCCATTTTAATAGCTAGTAAAGGCTATGTATTCAGCTGGGGGCTGATATTAGTAGCCTGGGAAGCTCCGTGGGTATTACCCCCTTCCCAGGCTTCAAACATCTGCCCCAGCCGTCTGCTTAACCTCCGCTAGAGCCTAAAATTAAGGGGAACCCCACGCCAATTTTTTTAATAATAAATCCTTTATTTTAATACTAAATGACAAGTACAGTAACCAACACTATCACTGTACTTCATATATATGTGACTGACATGTTTCTATCTATCTAATCTATGTGTGAAGCTCTATTCTGTCTGTTATAAATTGTCGGGTACCGCTGCTGAATTGCGGCCGGCTTTTTTAAAGAGACAGTGCATGAAAACACTATTATTTTTTTTGATAAATCCTTTACGCTAAATGACAAGTACAGTAAGCAACACTGTCACTGTACTTCGTATATATGTGGCTGACATGTTTCTATCTATCTAATCTATGTGTGAAGCTCTATTCTGTCTGTTATAAATTGTCCGGTACAGATGCTGAATTGCCGGCCGGCTTTTTTAAAGAGACGGTGCATGAAAACACTATTATTTTTTTTGGTAAATCCTTTACGCTAAATGACAAGTACAGTAAGCAACACTTTCACTGTACTTCGTATATATGTGGCTGACATGTTTCTATCTATCTAATCTATGTGTGATTCTCTATTCTTTCGGTTCTAAATTGTCGGGTACAGGTGTATGCCGCTGCTGAATTGCCGGCTTTTCATGTTTCACTGTTGGCACTGTTCCCATCGATTTGGGCAACCACTGTAATGCCACAACCACCATGGCTGTGGCATTACAGTGAGTGGCAGACAATCCCTGCATGACTGGTGCTCTAAATAGCGCCAGACATGCAGGACACGCTTTTGGTGCACGAACAGTTATCGAACATAACCTCGAACAGCCGAATTTTTTGCAAATCGTTCGGGTTCGTCGAACAACTCGAACACCGCCCAAAACAGCTCGAATTTGAGATTGGCGAACAGTTCTAGTCGAACACCGCTCATCTCTAGTTCTGACCATAATGTAGACCCTCATTCCCAAACTGTAACTCCTGTTGGTGGAGACAATGAGGAAGACGATGATAAGACTCAAATACCTGATTGGAGCGACAACTTTAGTTTTTTGTCAGGGCAGGAACAGGTTGGCTCTGAGGACGACGGGTGTGATAACACACAGGGTGATGATGATGAGGTCGGAGATCCCACTTACTGTCAACCCACAGTCAGCCAAGAGATGAGGTCAGCAGAGGAGGTGGAGGAAGATGCTAGTGACGACGAGGTCAGGTTGCGCCTTCCTGGACAGAGACGTAGTACTGGAAGCACGTCAACAACTGCATCCTCAAACACAACTCTGCCTCTCACCACAAGTCGTGGTGGCTCTTCAGGTCGCATGGGTGCTAAGCCTTGCATAGCCTGGGCATTTTTTCAGATCGATAAAGATGACCCAACTCGTGTTATCTGTAACATTTGTCAGCAAAAGCTAAGTAGAGGCCAAAAAATACATAGTTTGAGTACTTCATGCATGAACCGGCACATGGACATGAAGCATAAGTTGCAGTGGGAAGCTCAGTGTGCTACAATGCGGCCTAGCCGGCCGGGCCAATCACCGTCTGCCATATCTTGTGCATCCGCGGCCTCTTCATCCTCTGTGACTGGAGGGACAGCAGTCACACCTGTTTTGGGGCGCAGACCTGCCACCTCTTTACCCGCAACAGCCAGCGTGATTGGCAGGTCATCATTTTCTTTGGAGGTGGTAACACCAGCTGGTGTTGAGCGCTGTCCGACATCGATAGCACCACCTTTGGATCAAGGCAACCTAACATGTCCGCCTGCATCTTCCTCACAGACCGGCAGTTTGCCGGGGACACCCTTATCAACCCTGTCTAAGCACAATAGCCAGCCCTCGGTCCCTCAGATGTGGACAAGTAAAAGACCATTTCCTCCTAGCCATGAGAAAGCTAAGAGGTTGAATTTCACCATCTGCAAGCTCTTGGCTACAGAAATGCTGCCTTTCCGCCTGGTGGACACAGAGGATTTTCGAGACCTTATGTCCGTCGCAGTGCCCCAGTACCAGATGCCCAGTCGGCACTACTTCTCAAAGAAAGGTGTGCCTGCGCTCCAGCAGCATGTCGCACACAACATCACCGCTTCTTTGAGAAACTCTGTGTGTGACAGGGTGCATTTCACCACAGACACTTGGACGAGTAGGCATGGACAGGGGCGTTACATGTCGCTGACTGGGCACTGGGTAACTATGGTGACAGCAGGACAAGGGGCTGCTGTCCAAGTCTTGCCGTCCCCACGAGTTGTGCGTCAATCCTCTTTATGTCAAAGTTCCTCCACTGCTTCTGCCTCCTCAACCTCCTCTCGGTCTTCCACCTGCACCCAAAGCCTGTCTGGTCATGCCACAAGCTTTCTAACTGCGCAGAAGGTATCCTGCACACCTCCTTACTATGCTGGCAGTAGGGCTCAACGTCATCAGGCGGTTTTTACATTGAAATGTCTGGGAAATGTGAGTCACACAGCTGAGGAGTTGTGGTCAGCTCTGGAGAACCAATTTCATGAATGGTTGTCTCCACTGGACCTGAAACCAGGGAAGGCCGTGTGCGACAATGCTGCAAACCTGGGTGCGGCCCTTCGCCGGGGCAATGTCACACACGTGCCTTGTATGGCTCACGTGTTGAACCTGGTTGTCCAGCAATTTTTAGCCCACTATCCCAGACTAGATGGCCTTCTGCAGAGGGCACGGTCGCTGTGTGCTCACTTCCGCCGTTCGCATCCCGCAGCTCAGCGACTTACATCTCTACAGAAGTCGTTGGGCCTGCCACTTCACCGGCTAAAATGCGATGTGCCTACCCGGTGGAATTCAACTCTGCACATGTTGCAGCGACTGTGGCAGCACCGACAAGCCCTGGTGCAATAGGTTCTGACGTATAGCCTGGGCCAACGAGATTCAGAGGTGGGGCAAATCACGCTGGAGGAGTGGTCTCAGATCAGGGACCTATGCACCCTTCTGCACAGTTTTGAAATGGCGACGAAGATGTTTAGTGCTGACGATGCCATTATCAGCATGACTATTCCAGTGATTTACATGCTGGAGCACATGTTAAACAGAATTCGGAGTCAGGTGGTGGCACAAGAGGAGGTGGAGGAAGTAGAGGAGGAGGAGTTGTATGCGGAAGGGCTAACATCTGCAAGGTCCAGACGGTCGGCAGCACCAAGGCGGCAGGCATGTGAGGGTGGGGGAGATGGTTTTACCAGGGCGCATGGTAGCAGCCAAACTAGTGAGGAAGGTGCAGGAGCCCAGGAAGAAGTGGAGGACGAACTGATGGAAGACTCATCAGATGAGGGAGACCTTGATCACATTTCTGTTGTGCGAGGTTGTGGGGAGAGGACAGAGGAAGGAAGCATGATTGTTACCTCGCCACCAACACAACAGGGACTTGGTGCTCCTGGATGCGCAACACACATAAGTGCCTTCTTGCTGCACTACCTGCAACATGACCCTCGAATTGTGAGAATTAGAAATAATCCTGACTACTGGGTTGCCACACTGTTAGATCCCCGGTACAAAAGTAAATTTGCAGAAATTATTCCTGCCATAGAAAGGGATGCACGCATGCAGGAGTATCAGCAGAGACTGTTGCAGAATCTTACATGTGCTTTTCCACAAAATACCAGTGGTGCACGTAGTGAATCTCACAGTTCCAACTTGCCAACCGTGGGACCGTCAAGTGTTCAGCACTCAAACCGTAACAGAACCACAGTATCTGCTGGTAACATCAATTTTGCGGAATCATTTCACCACTTTTTTAGCCCCTCCTTTGCAAGGCCACAGGAGACAAGAAGTCTGACACATAGTCAACGCCTAGAGACGATGGTACAGGAGTATCTCCAAGTAAACATTGAAGCCACGACTGTGTCACTGGACCCTTGCTCTTTTTGGGCTTCCAATCTGGATAAATGGCCGGAGCTAGCCACTTACGCCTTGGAGATCTTGTCATGCCCCGCAGCCAGCGTTCTGTCTGAACGTGTGTTCAGCGCTGCTGGTGGTGTGCTGACAGATAAGCGCACGCGGCTCTCCACTGATAATGTAGACAGACTCACGTTCATAAAGATGAACAAATCATGGATCCGAAACGACTTTTCTACCCCTGTGTCATCCTGGGGAGAGTAAAAGCTTGATGATTGGTTAAAATCACCCTACCAACCGTTTTAAGCTTTCAAATTACTAATCATGTTTATCTGTATCTTGACTGGAAAATAATTTGGGCTTTGTAGCAGTGTGCAGCACTGATCCTATTATGCCATCTATACTAAAGCTTCACCAGATTTAAAATTAAAAATAATTTTTAGCTGCATCTAGCCCGGAAAATAATTTTGGGGCTCCGAGATGCGCAAGGCACATAAGTGCCTTCTTGCTGCACTACCTGCAGCATGGCCCTCATATTGTCAGAATTCGAAGTAATCATGACTACTGGGTTGCCACACTCTTAGATCCCCCAAACTTTTCGATCAACCTTTTCATTTTAATAAAGACCAAAAAAATGGTCATTTTTGAAATTATAAGCATTAGCAGGTTGTTAGAAACTGAAATCAAACAGTTTTCAACTCAAAACTTTATTCTAGGTGATGTTACATTTTCACATAGGACCCCTTGTTCGAAAGGAGCTTCTGAACTCTCTCGTCCATTGAATTTGTCAGGTTTTGGATGGTTTCTGCTTCAATTGTTTTGCATGAGGACAGAATACCCTCCCAGAGCTGTTGCTTAGATGTGAACTGCCTCCCGCCATCATAGACACTCCTTTTAATGATGCTCCAAAGGTTCTGAATGGGGTAGAGGTCAGGGGAGCATGGGGGTCACACCATAAGTTTGTGCCCTTTTATGCCCATATCAGCCAGAGATGCAGATGTTTTATGTGCAGCATGAGATGGTGCATTATCATGCAGAAAAATGATCTTGCTGTGAAATACACGGTTCTTCTTCTTGAACCATGGCAGGAAGTGCTGTTTGAGAAAATCCACATATATTATGGAGTTCATCTTTAGCGCCTTCAGGGATCCTAAAGGGGCTGACAATCTCTCTCCCCATGATTCCAGCCCAAAACATTACTCCACCTCCTCCTTGTTGGCCCTGTAGCCGTGTTTGCGTGGGGTGTCCATCAACCAGCCATCCTCCACTCCATCCATCTGGACCATCGAGCGCTGCACGGCACTCATCCGTGAACAAAACAGTTTTGAAATCAGTCTTCATGTAATGTTTGGCCCACTGGAGCCGTTTCTGCTTGTGTGAAGTGGATAGAGGAGGTCGACAGGATGGCGCATGCACAGCTGCAAACCTCTGAAGGACCCTGCATCTTGTTGTTCGGGGGACGTTGGAGGCACAAGCAGCTTCAAAAACTTGTCTGCTGCTATGACAAGGCTTTTTTGCCGCTGCTCTTTCAACCTGACGTAATTGCCTGTAGGAAAGAGTCCTCAATTTGCCCTTATCAGCACGCACACGTGTGTACTGTGAATCAGCTACATACTTCTTGATTGCCAGGACACTTCATCCTGATCATCGCACAATGTTGATTGTAGTCATGCCTTGACCTAAACACTCCACAATTTGTTGCTTCTCAGCAGCCGACACATCCTTTTTCTTTCCCATTTTGGCAGAAAATGTAGGCTGCTTAATAATGTGAGAGAGCCTTCTTAAGTAGTCTTGCCTTTCATTGGACACACCTGCCAAACTAATTAGCACAGGTGTCTGCAATTGCTTACAGTGATATAAAGAGCCCTGACACACATCACCATCAATGAGTTTAACTGACAAACAAACAAATTCTTCCCTTATCACTCCTAAACACTTTTTGTATAATAATTTGGAACGCAGTGTACATGTGCTTTTCCACAAAACACCAGTGGTTCACGTAGTGAATCTTACAGTTCTAACTTGCCAACCGTGGTCTGTATGGAGTTGTTCAATAAAGAGCCCAAAATTAAGATAACATAGATGGGAGAGGTCTCTATGAATAGGAATTCCTAAGTATTTGATACCCTGTGAGGGCCAGGCAAAGGGAAAGTTGGACTGGATGGAATCCTATATGGATTTGGGGAGGGAGACATCGAGGGCCTCAGACTTCGCTGCATTGATTTTAAAATTTGACCATGTAACAAAGTGATCTATTTCAGCCATAACAGCATGGATGGATATATGTGATTGAGTGATATATACAAGGACATCATCAGCAAATAGAGAGCACTTGTACTCGGTGCCTCCCACCTCAATCCACCTAATATTGGGGTTATGGCGAATTGATGAGAGCAGGTGCTCCGTCACTAGGATGTATAAGAGAGGGGACAGAGGACATCACTGCCTTGTCCCATTGGTGATTGTGAAAGGTGATGAAAATGTTCTGACGCACCCCCTGGGCCTTGGGACACCCGGAGCCGGACCCTTTTTGGTGGATGCTGGTGGTTGTAGTCTTCGTGGCGGCGACCCAGTTCCGTGGCTCAGGGCGGTCAAACCAGTGGCGGAACTATTTATGTGGTTTTCATGTTTAAATGTCCGACTACGCCACCCGTGGATTGCGGTCAGAGTGAACCGCCGCTACAGGGCAGACCACTGAGGCTGGTGTTGTGGGTGCAGCAGAGCGTAGCATAACTCCCCACGGGAGGAGTATAGCCTCAGGGCAGTGTATGCGGAGGATGGGGGTGATGGTGCAGGGCAGCAGCAGTAACGACACGGAGTCAGTGATGCAGTTCAGGGCCTTTACTCACAGTTCTTATTATCCAGACCACGTCTGCAGGTAGCGGCTGCCCACGTCGTACTGTGCTCACCAGGTGAGGGGCTCAGACAACTCCCAGATAACTTTGGAGCACTTCACAGGACCCCCTTTGTGTGTCCTTTGTCTGGCCTTTCTTACCAACACTTCTGTCCGGCTGCCTCGGGCCTCCTCTTGGTAAACTTGGCGCCAGTTTCCCTGACCCTATGTGGTGCCTTCCTAGCGGGTGTAGCGAGGGGCTGCGCCACATAAAATGTCAGAGCCTCCGGTTTCTAGCTGAGGGTCGTTTCCTGCCTCCACTAGTTCGGGGACCGGTCTCCCCCTTTGGCCTGACCCCTCCACGCAGGTGGATTCGGGCGTGCGGTGGCGACTCGCCCGTCCGCACCCCTGGGATCCCTTCATTCCTCGTTCCTAGAGCCTTCTCCGCTCCTCTTCCTTCCTTCTCCCTCTTCCAGGCCTGGGCCTCTGTTACTAGGCCCGCCTCCGGAGCAGAGCTCATGCAGAGCCCCTGCTCCCTGCCACTTCTGCTCAGACTTCTCTGCACTGAACTAAGATGGTGCCCACCTTTTATACTCCCTTCTCAATGCACCCAGGAACTGCTTCCTCCCTGCTCCTGCACTACAGGGTTCCCCTTCCTCAGTGTTCCCTCCCCCCACTCCAGCCAGGGACAGGGACTGTCGTGCCCATCTCAGGGGCATATTGGTCGCCCTGCCCCACGGCAATGTGGTGTAATGCATGCAGGTGTCGGGTCCTGATCCACACTCCATCCTTACCTGAGAGTGAGATATCACACCTCTGGGTGAGGTGCAATACGTCTTTAGCAACCGAGCCCTCAGGGTGCTACAGTTCCATTTATCTTCAGCCTAGGTGACGTATTGCGATACAGGGCCGTGATTTTGGCTATAAAAGGGTCCCCTAGACCCCTACCCCAAGCTTTTTAAGAGAATCATATATGGCGTGCCAGGAGACTCTATGGAATGCTTTCTCAGCATCCAACGAGAGTATCTAATTACAAATTTTTAACTGCATCTAGCCCAGGAAATACTTTGTGCCTAGTAGCAGTGTCTGCTAGTAAGCGGATTATCCCGGCTGTTAAGCAAGCTGCACCACCTGTAGTTTAGACACTTAATTTTTTCAAAGGAAATGCTTCGAGACCATGGGATACTTAGTGAAGAGCATCATGAGGCACCCCAAGGCATAGGGGCTGGGACTGGCAGTAGGATGCCTTGCGGTGGACAGCCGAGCTCGATCCTTATAAAAGCTTTTTAACTGCAGCAGCTTTAGTGGACGCTACTGGAGCTGGAATTACCGCGGCTGCTGGCATGAGACTTGCCCTCCAATAGATCCTTGTAAATGGATTTAAAGTGTATTCATTCAAATTAGAGAGACAATTTAAATTAAAAAGCTTAGAGCTGCCTCCACCACAGGGGGGCTCGCTCGACCCACCAGCGGACAGGCACCAGTATTGGGAGAGGGGGGCTGGCCGTCAGGGTTCACCGCGGCTCTGGCACAAACCCGGCGACACTGAGGTGGCACAGGCAGGAGCGGACTGGCCGTGTCGGCTTCTCACTTTTTGGATTTTAGAAGGGCATGACATGCCTATATCTGTGTCTCCCCCTCCATTTACTCCTCCACCTCTTTTATTTTCGCATGACTATATGTACTTGTCACTTTTCCATGTGTTAGTTATGTCTTCTGAGCAGTTTGTCAGCTTTTGGACACCTTTGAAGGTGTTTTCTATCTGTTTCTATGTGTTTTTGTTTGCCTGCCATTGGTTTTAACGGTGTTCGAAGGTGTTCGACGAACAGTTCGACGAACAGTTCGGCGAACACACGGGTGTTCGACGAACCGAACCGAACTCGAACACTACGGGGGTGGCTCAACACTAGTTATGAGGCTTACACCAGAATATTTTAAACAGATATATTTGTGTCTGGCGAGTCAGGGAGACACTATTACTGTTTTTTTTTATGGCAAAAAATGCCAAAAGTAGGATAATAAAATGACTTGACCCAAGGAACTGCAAAACCACAGTTATAGTTATGTGGCATACACCAGAATTTTTAAACAGATATATTGGTGTCTGACCGGTCAGGGAGACACTATTACTGTTTTTTTTACGGAAAAAATGACAAAAGCAGGATAATACAGAGATTTGACCCATGGAACTGCAAAACCACAGTTATAGTTATGTGGCCTACACGAGAATCTTTTAAACAGATATATTGGAGTCTGACCAGTCAGGGAGACACTATTACGGTTTTTTTTTAACGGCAAAAAATGCCAAAAGCAGGATAATGCAGAGATTTGACCCATGGAACTGCAAAACCACAGTTCTGTTTCTCTAGCTTACACCAGACTCTTTTAAACAGATGTATTGGTGTCTGACCAGACAGGGACACACTATTACTGTTTTTTTTTTATGGCAAAAAATGCCAAAAGCAGGATAATACAGAGATTTGACCCGTGGAACTGCAAAACCACAGTTATAGTTATGTGGCGTACACCAGAATCTTTTAAACAGTTATATTGGTGTCTGACCAGTCAGGGAGACACTATTACAGGTCTTTTTTTATAACAAAAATGCCAAATCAGGATAATACAGAGATTTGACCCGTGGAACTGCAAAACCACAGTTTTAGTTATGAGGCTTACACCAGAATCTTTTAAACAGATATATTTGTGTCTGACGAGTCAGGGAGAAACTATTACTGTTTTTTTTTACAGCAAAAAATGCCAAAAGTAGGATAATAAACAGATTTGACCCATGGAACTGCAAAACCACAGTTATAGTTATGTGGCATACACCAGAATCTTTTAAACAGATATATTTGTGTCTGACCAGTCAGGGAGGCACTATTAATGTTTTTTTTATGGCAAAAATGCCAAAATCTGGATAATACAGAGATTTGACCTGTGGAACTGCAAAACTACAGTTATAGTTATGTGGCGAACACCAGAATCTTTTAAACAGATATATTTGTGTCTGACCAATCAGGGAGACACTATTACTGTATTTTTTACGACAAAAAATGCCAAAAGTAGGATAATAAAGAGATTTGACCAGTGGAATTGCAAAACCACAGTCATAGCTATGTGGCGTACACCAGAATCTTTTAAATAGATATTTTTGAGTCTGACAAGTCAGGGAGACACTATTACTGTTTTTTTTACGGCAAGAAATGCCAAAAGCAGGATAATACAGAGATTTGACCCGTGGAACTGCAAAACCACAGATCTATTTCTCTGGCCTACACCAGACTCTTTTAAACAGATATATTGGTGTCTGACCAGTCAGGGAGACACTATTACAGTTTTCTTTTACGGCAAAAAATGGCAAAAGCAGGATAATACAGAGATTTGACCCGTGGAACTGCAAAACCACAGTTATAGTTATGTGGCGTACATCAGAATCTTTTACACAGATATATTTGGTGTCTGACCAGTCATGGAGACACTATTACTGTTTTTTTTACGGCAAAAAATGGTAAAAGCAGGATAATACAGAGATTTGACCCGTGGAACTGCAACACAACAGTTATAGTTATGTGGCGTACACAAGTATCTTTTAAACAGATATATTGTTGTCTGACCAGTCAGGGAGACAATATTACAGGTTTTTTTTTTACAGCAAAAAATGCCAAAAGCAGGATAATACAGAGATTTGACCCGCGGCCTGCAAAACCACAGTTATAGTTATGTGGCGTAAACCAGTATCTTTTAAACAGATATATTTGTGTCTGACCAATCAAGTAGACACTACTACTGTTTTTTTACGGCAAAAAATGCAAAAAGTAGGATAATACAGAGATTTGACCCGTAGAACTGCAAAACCACAGATATAGTTATGTGGCGTACACCAGAATCTTTTACATAGATATATTTGTGTCTGACAAGTCAGGGAGACACTATTACTGTTTTTTCATAGCAAAAAATGCCAAAAGCAGGATAATACAGAGATTTGACCCGTGGAACTGCAAAACCACAGTTATAGTTATGTGGCGAACACCAGAATCTTTTAAACAGATATATTTGTTGTCTGACCAGTCAGGGAGACACTATTACAGGATTTTTTTTACGGCAAATATTCCAATCGCAGGATAATACAGAGATTTGAACCGTGGAACTGCAAAACCATAGTTATAGATGAGTGGCATACACCAGAATCTTTTAAACAGATATATTGGTGTCTGACCAGTCAGGGAGACACTATTACAGTTTTTTTTTACGGCCAAAAATGCCAAAAGCAAGATAATACAGAGATTTGACCCGTGGAACTGCAAAACCACAGTTATAGTTATGTGGCATACACTAAAATCTTTTAAACAGATATATTGGTATCTGACAAGTCAGGGAGACACTATTACTGTTTTTTTACAGCAAAAAATGAAAGAAAGTGGGATAATACAGAGATTTGACCCTTGGAACTCCAAAATCACAGTTCTATTTCTCTGGCCTACACTAGACTCTTTTAAACAGATATATTGGAGTCTGGCCAGTCAGGGAGACACTATTACATTTTTTTTTATAGCAAAAAATGCCAAAAGCAGGATAATACAGAGATTTGACCCGTGGAACTGCAAAACCATAGTTATAGTTTAGTGGCATACATCAGAATCTTTTAAACAGATATATTGGTGTCTGACCAGTCAGGGAGACACTATTACTGTTTTTTTTACAGCAAAAAATGCCAAAAGTTGGATAATACAGAGATTTGACCCGTAGAACTGCAAAACCACAGTTATAGTTATGTGGCGTACACCAGTATCTTTTAAACAGATATATTGCTGTCTGACAAGTCAGGGAGACACTATTACTGTTTTTTTACAGCAAAAAATGAAAGAAAGCGGGATAATACAGAGATTTCACCCTTGGAACTCCAAAATCACAGTTCTATTTCTCTGGCCTACACTAGACTCTTTTAAACAGATATATTGGAGTCTGGCCAGTCAGGGAGACACTATTACAGTTTTTTTTTATAGCAAAAAATGCCAAAAGCAGGATAATACAGAGATTTGACCCGTGGAACTGCAAAACCATAGTTATAGTTTAGTGGCATACACCAGAATCTTTTAAACAGATATATTGGTGTCTGACCAGTCAGGGAGACACTATTACAGGTCTTTTTTTATGGCAAAAAATGCCAAAAGTAGGATAATACAGAGATTTGACCCGTGGAACTGCAAAACCACAGTTATAGTTATGTGGCGTACACGAGAATCTTTTAAACAGATATATTTGTGTCTGACCAGTCAGGGAGGCACTATTAATGTTTTTTTTTACGGAAAAAATGCCAAAATCTGGATAATACAGAGATTTGACCCGTGGAACTGCAAAACCTCAGTTATAGTTATGTGGCGCACACCAGAATCTTTTAAACAGATATATTTGTGTCTGACCAGTCAGGGAGGCACTATTACTGTTTTTTTTCATGGCAAAAATGCCAAAATCTGGATATTACAGAGATTTGACTCGGGGAACTGCAAAACCACAGTTATAGTAATGTGGCGTACACCAGAATCTTTTAAACAGATATATTGGTGTCTGACCAGTCAGGGAGACACTATTACTGTTTTTTTTACAGCAAAAAATGCCAAAAGTTGGATAATACAGAGATTTGACCCGTGGAACTGCAAAACCACAGTTATAGTTATGTGGCGTACACCAGTATCTTTTAAACAGATATATTGCTGTCTGACCAGTCAGGGAGACAATATTACAGGTTTTTTTTTTTCAGCAAAAAATGCCAAAAGCAGGATAATACAGAGATTTGACCCGTGGAACTGCAAAACCACAGTTATAGTTAAGTGGCATACACCAGAATCTTTTAAACAGATATATTGGTGTCTGACCTGTCAGGGAGATACTATTACAGGTCTTTTTTTATGGCAAAAATGCCAAATCAGGATAATACAGAGATTTGACCAGTGGAACTGCAAAACCACAGTTATAGTTATGAGGCTTACACCAGAATCTTTTAAACAGATATATTGGTGTCTGACCAGTCAGGGAGAAACTTTTACTGTTTTTTTTACGGCAAAAAATGGTTAAAGCAGGATAATACAGAGATTTGACCCGTGGAACTGCAACACCACAGTTATAGCTATGTGGCGTACACCAGTATCTTTTAAACAGATATATTGTTGTCTGACCAGTCAGGGAGACAATATCACAGGTTTTTTTTTACAGCAAAAAATGCCAAAAGCAGGATAATACAGAGATTTGACCCGCGGCCTGCAAAACCACAGTTATAGTTATGTGGCGTACACCAGAATCTTTTAAACAGATATATTTGTGTCTGACCAATCAGGGAGACACTACTACTGTTTTTTTACGGCAATAAATGCCAAAAGTAGTATAATACAGAGATTTGACCCGTGGAACTGCAAAACCACAGTTATAGTTATGTGGCGTACACCAGAATCTTTTACATAGATATATTTGTGTCTGACAAGTCAGGGAGACACTATTACTGTTTTTTCATGGCAAAAAATGCCAAAAGCAGGATAATACAGACATTTGACCCGTGGAACTGCAAAACCACAGTTCTATTTTTCTGGCCTACACCAAACTCTTTTAAACAGATATATTGTTGTCTGACCAGTCAGGGAGACACTATTACAGTTTTTTTGTACGGCAAAAAATGCCAAAAGCAGGATAATAGAGATATTTGACCCGTGGAACTGCAAAACTACAGTTATAGTTAAGTGGCATACACCAGAATCATTTAAACAGATATATTTGTGTCTGACCAGGCAGGGAGGCACTATTAATGTATTTTTTTTACGGCAAAAATTCCAAAATCTGGATAATACAGAGATTTGACCCGTGGAACTGCAAAACCACAGTTATAGTTATGTGGCGAACACCAGAATCTTTTAAACAGATATATTTGTTGTCTGGACAGTCAGGGAGACACTATTACAGGATTTTTTTTACGGCAAAAAATGCCAATCGCAGGATAATACAGAGATTTGAACCGTGGAACTGCAAAACCATAGTTATAGATGAGTGGCATACACCAGAATCTTTTAAACAGATATATTGGTGTCTGACCAGTCAGGGAGACACTATTACAGGTTTTTTTTACGGCAAAAAATGCCAAAAGCAAGATAATACAGAGATTTGACCCGTGGAACTGCAAAACCACAGTTCTATTTCTCTGGCCTACACCAGACTCTTTTAAACAGATATATCGGAGTCTGACCAGTCAGGGAGACACTATTACAGTTTTCTTTTATAGCAAAAAATGCCAAAAGCAGGATAGTACAGAGATTTGTCCCGTGGAACTGCAACACCACAGTTATAGTTATGTGGCCTACACGAGAATCTTTTAAACAGATATATTGGGGTCTGACCAGTCAGGGAGTAACTATTACAGTTTTTTTTTATGGCAAAAAATGCCAAAAGCAGGATAAAACAGAGATTTGACCCATGGAACTGCAAAACCACAGTTCTATTTCTCTGGCTTACACCAGACTCTTTTAAACAGATATATTGGTGTCTGACCAGACAGGGAGACACTATTACTGTTTTTTTTTTATGGGAAAAAATGCCAAAAGCAGGATAATACAGAGATTTGACCCGTGGAACTGCAAAACCACAGTTATAGTTAAGTGGCATACACCAGAATCTTTTATACAGATATATTGGTGTCTGACCAGTCAGGGAAGCATTATTACAGGTCTTATTTTTATGGCAAAAATTGCCAAAGCAGGATAATACAGAGATTTGATCTGTGGAACTGCAAAACCACAGTTTTAGTGAAGAGGCTTACACCAGAATCTTTTAAACAGATATATTTGTGTCTGGCGAGTCAGGGAGACACTATTACTGTTTTTTTTTATGGCAAAAAATGCCAAAAGTAGGATAATAAATTGATGTGACCCATGGTACTGCAAAACCACATTTATAGTTATGTGGCGCACACCAGAATCTTTTAAACAGATATATTTGTGTCTGACCAGTCAGGGAGGCACTATTACTGTTTTTTTTCATGGCAAAAATGCCAAAATCTGGATATTACAGAGATTTGACCCGGGGAATTGCAAAACCACAGTTATAATTATGTGGCGTACACTAGAATCTTTTAAACAGATATATTTGTGTCTGACCAATAAGGGAGACACTACTACTGTTTTCTTATGGCAAAAAATGCCAAAAGTAGGATAATACAGAGATTTGACCCGTGGAACTGCAAAACCACAGTTATAGTTATGTGGCGTACACCAGAATCTTTTACATAGATATATTTGTGTCTGACAAGTCAGGGAGACACTATCACTGTTTTTTCATGGCAAAAAATGTGAAAAGCAGGATAATACAGAGATTTGACCCTTGGAACTGGAAAACCACAGTTATAGTTAAGTGGCATACACGAGAATCTTTTAAACAGATATATTGGTGTCTGACCAGTCAGGGAGAAACTATTACTGTTTTTTTTTACAGCAAAAAATGCCAAAAGTAGGATAATAAACAGATTTGACCCATGGAACTGCAAAACCACAGTTATAGTTATGTGGCGTACACCAGAATCTTTTAAACAGATATATTTGTGTCTGACCTGTCAGGGAGGCACTATTAATGTTTTTTTTACGGCAAAAATGCCAAAATCTGGATAATACAGAGATTTGACCCGTGGAACTGCAAAACCACAGTTATAGTTATGTGGCGAACACCAGAATCTTTTAAACAGATATATTTGTTGTCTGGCCAGTCAGGGAGACACTATTACAGGATTTTTTTTACGGCAAAAAATGCCAAACACAGGATAATACAGAGATTTGAACCGTGGAACTGCAAAACCATAGTTATAGATGAGTGGCATACACCAGAATCTTTTAAACAGATATATTGGTGTCTGACCAGTCAGGGAGACACTATTACAGGGTTTTTTTACGGCAAAAAATGCCAAAAGCAAGATAATACAGAGATTTGACCCGTGGAACTGCAAAACCACAGTTATAGTTATGTGGCGTACACTAAAATCTTTTAAACAGATATATTGGTGTCTGACAAGTCAGGGAGACACTATTACTGTTTATTTACGGCAAAAAATGAAAGAAAGCGGGATAATACAGAGATTTGACCCTTGGAACTGCAAAACCACAGTTCTATTTCTCTGGCCTACACCAGACTCTTTTAAACAGATATATTGGAGTCTGACCAGTCAGGGAGACACTATTACAGTTTTTTTTTATAGCAAAAAATGCCAAAAGCAGGATAATACAGAGATTTGACCTGTGGAACTGCAAAACCACAGTTATAGTTATGTGGGGAACACCAGAATCTTTTAAACAGATATATTGGAGTCTGACCAGTCAGGGAGACACTATTACAGTTCTTTTTTACGGCAAAAAATGCCAAAAGCAAGATAATACAGAGATTTGACCCATGGAACTGCAAAACCACAGTTCTATTTCTCTGGCTTACACCAGACTCTTTTAAACACATATATTGGTGTCTGACCAGACAGGGAGACACTATTACTGTTTCTTTTTATGGCAAAAAATGACAAAAGCAGGATAATACAGAGATTTGACCCGTGGAACTGCAAAACCACAGTTATAGTTAAGTGGCATACACCATAATCTTTTATACAGATATATTGGTGTCTGACCAGTCAGGGAGACACTATTACAGGTCTTTTTTTATGGCAAAAAATGCCAAATCAGGATAATACAGAGATTTGACCTGTGGAACTGCAAAACCACAGTTTTAGTTATGAGGCTTACACCAGAATCTTTTAAACAGATATATTTGTGTCTGGCGAGTCAGGGAGACACTATTACTGTTTTTTTTTATGGCAAAAAATGCCAAAAGTAGAATAATAAACTGATTTGACCCATGGAACTGCAAAACCGCAGTTATAGTTATGTGGCGCACACCAGAATCTTTTAAACAGATATATTTGTGTCAGACCAGTCAGGGAGGCACTATTACTGTTTTTTTTCAAGGCAAAAATGCCAAAATCTGGATATTAAAGAGATTTGACCCGTAGAACTGCAAAACCACAGTTATAGTTATGTGGCGTACACCAGAATCTTTTAAACAGATATATTGGTGTCTGACCAGTCAGGGAGACACTATTACTGTTTTTTTACGGCAAAAAATGACAAAAGCAGGATAATACAGAGATCTGACCCTTGGAACTGCAAAACAACAGTTCTATTTTTCTGGCCTACACCAGACTCTTTTAAACAGATATATTGGTGTCTGACCAGTCAGGTAGACACTATTACAGTTTTTTTGTACGGCAAAAAATGCCAAAAGCAAGATAATACAGAGATTTGACCCGTGGAACTGCAAAACCACAGTTATAGTTAAGTGGCATACACCAGAATCTTTTAAACAGATATATTGGTGTCTGACCTCTCAGGGAGACACTATTACAGGTCTTTTTTTATGGCAAAAATGCCAAATCAGGATAATACAGAGATTTGACCCGTGGAACTGCAAAACCACAGTTTTAGTTATGAGGCTTACACCAGAATCTTTTAAACAGATATATTTGTGTCTGACGAGTCAGGGAGAAACTATTACTGTTTTATTTACAGCAAAAAATGCCAAAAGTAGGATAATAAACAGATTTGACCCATGGAAGTGCAAAACCACAGTTATAGTTATGTGGCGTACACCAGAATCTTTTAAACAGATATATTTGTGTCTAACCAGTCAGGGAGGCACTATTAATGTTTTTTTTTACGGCAAAAATGCCAAAATCTGGATAATACAGAGATTTGAGCCGTGGAACTGCAAAACCACAGTTATAGTTATGTGGCAAACACCAGAATCTTTTAAACTGATATATTGGTGTCTGACCAGTCTTGGAGACACTATTACTGTTTTTTTTACGGCAAAAAATGGTTAAAGCAGGATAATACAGAGATTTGACCCGTGGAACTGCAGCACCACAGTTATAGTTATGTGGCGTACACCAGTATCTTTTAAACAGATATATTGTTGTCTGACCAGTCAGGGAGACAATATTACAGGTTTTTTTTTACAGCAAAAAATGCCAAAAGCAGGATAATACAGAGATTTGACCCGCGGCCTGCAAAACCACAGTTATAGTTATGGGGCGTACACCAGAATCTTTTAAACAGATATATTTGTGTCTGTCCAATCAGGGAGGCACTACTACTGTTTTTTTACGGCAAAAAATGCCAAAAGTAGGATAATACAGAGATTTGACCCGTGGAACTGCAAAACCACAGTTATAGTTATGTGGCGTACACCAGAATCTTTTACATAGATATATTTGTGTCTGACAAGTCAGGGAGACACTATTACTGTTTTTTCATGGCAAAAAATGCCAAAAGCAGGATAATACAGAGATTTGACCCATGGAACTGCAAAACCACAGTTCTATTTTTCTGGCCTACACCAGACTCTTTTAAACAGATATATTGGTGTCTGACCAGTCAGGGAGACACTATTACAGTTTTTTTGTACGGCAAAAAATGCCAAAAGCAGGAAAATACAGAGATTTGACCCGTGGAACTGCAAAACTACAGTTATAGTTAAGTGGCATACACCAGAATCTTTTAAACAGATATATTGGTGTCTGACCAGTCAGGGAGACACTATTACAGGTCTTTTTTAAGGCAAAAATGCCAAATCAGGATAATACAGAGATTTGACCCGTGGAACTGCAAAACCAGAGTTTTAGTTATGAGGCTTACACCAGAATCTTTTAATCAGATATAATTGTGTCTGACGAGTCAGGGAGAAACTATTACTGTTTTTTTTACGGCAAAAATGCCAAAATCTGGATAATACAGAGATTTGACCCGTGGAACTGCAAAACCACAGTTATAGTTATGTGGCGAACACCAGAATCTTTTAAACAGATATATTTGTTGTCTGACCTATCAGAGAGACACTATTACAGGATTTTTTTTACGGCAAAAAATGCCAATCGCAGGATAATACAGAGATTTGAACCGTGGAACTGCAAAACCATAGTTATAGATGAGTGGCATACACCAGAATCTTTTAAACAGGTATATTGGTGTCTGACCAGTCATGGAGACACTATTACTGTTTTTTTATGGCAAAAAATGGTAAAAGCAGGATAATACAGAGATTTGACCCATGGAACTGCAACACCACAGTTATAGTTATGTAGCCTACACGAGAATCTTTTAAACAGATATATTGGAGTCTGACCAATCAGGGAGACACTATTACAGTTTTCTTTTACGGCAAAAAATGCCAAAAGCAGGATAATACAGAGATTTGACCCATGGAACTGCAAAACCACAGTTTCAGTTATGAGGCTTACACCAGAATCTTTTAAACAGATATATTTGTGTCTGGCGAGTCAGGGAGACACTATTACTGTTTTTTTTATGGCAAAAAATGCCAAAAGTAGGATAATAAACTGATTTGACCAATGAAACTGCAAAACCACAGTTATAGTTATGTGGCGCACACCAGAATCTTTTAAACAGATATATTTGTGTCTGACCAGTCAGGGAGGCACTATTACTGTTTTTTTTCAAGGCAAAAATGCCAAAATCTGGATATTACAGAGATTTGACCCGTGGAACTGCAAAACCACAGTTCTATTTCTCTGGCTTACACCAGACACTTTTAATCAGATATATTGGTGTCTGACCAGACAGGGAGACACTATTACTGTTTCTTTTTATGGCAAAAAATGCCAAAAGCAGGACAATACAGAGATTTGACCCATGGAACTGCAAAACCAAAGTTATAGTTAAGTGGCATACACCATAATCTTTTATACAGATATATTGGTGTCTGACCTTTCAGGGAGACACTATTACAGGTCTTTTTTTACAGCAAAAAATGCCAAAAGCAGGATAATACAGAGATTTGACCCGCGGCCTGCAAAACCACAGTTATAGTTATGTGGCGTACACAAGAATCTTTTAAACAGATATATTTGTGTCTGTCCAATCAGGGAGACACAACTAGTGATTTTTTACGGCAAAAAATGCCAAAAGTAGGATAATAAACAGATTTGACCCATGGAACTGCAAAACCACAGTTATAGTAATGTGGCGTACACCAGAATCTTTTAAACAGATATATTTGTGTATGACCAGTCACGGAGGCACTACTAATGTTTTTTTTGTGGCAAAAATGCCAAAATCTGGATAATACAGAGATTTGACCCGTGGAACTGCAAAACCACAGTTATAGTTATGTGGCGTACACCAGAATCTTTTAAACAGATATATTGGTGTCTGACCAGTCATGGAGACACTATTACTGTTTTTTTTATGGCAAAAAATGACAAAAGCAGGATAATACAGAGATTTGACCCGTGGAACTGCAAAACCACAGTTATAGTTAAGTGGCATACACCAGAATCTTTTAAACAGATATATTGGTGTCTGACCAGTCAGGGAGACACTATTACAGTTTTTTTGTACGGCAAAAAATGCCAAAAGCAGGATAATACAGAGATTTGACCCGAGGAACTGCAAAACTACAGTTATAGTTAAGTGGCATACACCAGAATCATTTAAACAGATATATTTGTGTCTGACCAGGCAGGGAGGCACTATTAATGTATTTTTTTTACGGCAAAAATTCCAAAATCTGGATAATACAGAGATTTGACCCGTGGAACTGCAAAACCACAGTTATAGTTATGTGGCGAACACCAGAATCTTTTAAACAGATATATTTGTTGTCTGGACAGTCAGGGAGACACTATTACAGGATTTTTTTTACGGCAAAAAATGCCAATCGCAGGATAATACAGAGATTTGAACCGTGGAACTGCAAAACCATAGTTATAGATGAGTGGCATACACCAGAATCTTTTAAACAGATATATTGGTGTCTGACCAGTCAGGGAGACACTATTACAGGTTTTTTTTACGGCAAAAAATGCCAAAAGCAAGATAATACAGAGATTTGACCCGTGGAACTGCAAAACCACAGTTCTATTTCTCTGGCCTACACCAGACTCTTTTAAACAGATATATCGGAGTCTGACCAGTCAGGGAGACACTATTACAGTTTTCTTTTATAGCAAAAAATGCCAAAAGCAGGATAGTACAGAGATTTGTCCCGTGGAACTGCAAAATCACAGTTCTATTTCTCTGGCTTACACCAGACTCTTTTAAACAGATATATCGGTGTCTGACCAGTCATGGAGACACTATTACTGCTTTTTTTACGGCAAAAAATGGTAAAAGCAGGATAATACAGAGATTTGACCCGTGGAACTGCAACACCACAGTTATAGTTATGTGGCCTACATGAGAATCTTTTAAACAGATATATTGGGGTCTGACCAGTCAGGGAGTCACTATTACAGTTTTTTTTTATGGCAAAAAATGCCAAAAGCAGGATAAAACAGAGATTTGACCCATGGAACTGCAAAACCACAGTTCTATTTCTCTGGCTTACACCAGACTCTTTTAAACAGATATATTGGTGTCTGACCAGACAGGGAGACACTATTACTGTTTTTTTTTTATGGGAAAAAATGCCAAAAGCAGGATAATACAGAGATTTGACCCGTGGAACTGCAAAACCACAGTTATAGTTAAGTGGCATACACCAGAATCTTTTATACAGATATATTGGTGTCTGACCAGTCAGGGAAGCATTATTACAGGTCTTTTTTTTATGGCAAAAATTGCCAAAGCAGGATAATACAGAGATTTGACCTGTGGAACTGCAAAACCACAGTTTTAGTAAAGAGGCTTACACCAGAATCTTTTAAACAGATATATTTGTGTCTGGCGAGTCAGGGAGACACTATTACTGTTTTTTTTTTATGGCAAAAAATGCCAAAAGTAGGATAATAAATTTATGTGACCCATGGAACTGCAAAACCACAGTTATAGTTATGTGGCGCACACCAGAATCTTTTAAACAGATATATTTGTGTCTGACCAGTCAGGGAGGCACTATTACTGTTTTTTTTCATGGCAAAAATGCCAAAATCTGGATATTACAGAGATTTGACCCGGGGAATTGCAAAACCACAGTTATAATTATGTGGCGTACACCAGAATCTTTTAAACAGATATATTTGTGTCTGACCAATAAGTGAGACACTACTATTGTTTTCTTATGGCAAAAAATGCCAAAAGTAGGATAATACAGAGATTTGACCCGTGGAACTGCAAAACCACAGTTATAGTTATGTGGCGTACACCAGAATCTTTTAAACAGATATATTTGTGTCTGACCTGTCAGGGAGACACTATCACTGTTTTTTCATGGCAAAAAATGCGAAAAGCAGGATAATACAGAGATTTGACCCTTGGAACTGGAAAACCACAGTTTTAGTTAAGTGGCATACACGAGAATCTTTTAAACAGATATATTGGTGTCTGACCAGTCAGGGAGAAACTATTACTGTTTTTTTTTACAGCAAAAAATGCCAAAAGTAGGATAATAAACAGATTTGACCCATGGAACTGCAAAACCACAGTCATAGTTATGTGGCGTACACCAGAATCTTTTAAACAGATATATTTGTGTCTGACCTGTCAGGGAGGCACTATTAATGTTTTTTTTACGGCAAAAATGCCAAAATCTGGATAATACAGAGATTTGACCCGTGGAACTGCAAAAAAACAGTTATAGTTATGTGGCGAACACCAGAATCTTTTAAACAGATATATTTGTTGTCTGGCCAGTCAGGGAGACACTATTACAGGATTTTTTTTACGGCAAAAAATGCCAAACACAGGATAGTACAGAGATTTGAACCTTGGAACTGCAAAACCATAGTTATAGATGAGTGGCATACACCAGAATCTTTTAAACAGATATATTGGTGTCTGACCAGTCTGGGAGACACTATTACAGGGTTTTTTTACGGCAAAAAATACCAAAAGCAAGATAATACAGAGATTTGACCCGTGGAACTGCAAAACCACAGTTATAGTTATGTGGCGTACACTAAAATCTTTTAAACAGATATATTGGTGTCTGACAAGTCAGGGAGACACTATTACTGTTTTTTTACGGCAAAAAATGAAAGAAAGCGGGATAATACAGAGATTTGACCCATGGAACTGCAAAACCACAGTTCTATTTTTCTGGCCTACACCAGACTCTTTTAAACAGATATATTGGTGTCTGACCAGTCAGGGAGACACTATTACAGTTTTTTTGTACGGCAAAAAATGCCAAAAGCAGGAAAATACAGAGATTTGACCCGTGGAACTGCAAAACTACAGTTATAGTTAAGTGGCATACACCAGAATCTTTTAAACAGATATATTGGTGTCTGACCAGTCAGGGAGACACTATTACAGGTCTTTTTAAGGCAAAAATGCCAAATCAGGATAATACAGAGATTTGACCCGTGGAACAGCAAAACCAGAGTTTTAGTTATGAGGCTTACTCCAGAATCTTTTAATCAGATATAATTGTGTCTGACGAGTCAGGGAGAAACTATTACTGTTTTTTTTTACGGCAAAAATGCCAAAATCTTGATAATACAGAGATTTGACCCGTGGAACTGCAAAACCACAGTTATAGTTATGTGGCGAACACCAGAATCTTTTAAACAGATATATTTGTTGTCTGACCAATCAGAGAGACACTATTACAGGATTTTTTTTACGGCAAAAAATGCCAATCGCAGGATAATACAGAGATTTGAACCGTGGAACTGCAAAACCATAGTTATAGATGAGTGGCATACACCAGAATCTTTTAAACAGGTATATTGGTGTCTGACCAGTCATGGAGACACTATTACTGTTTTTTTATGGCAAAAAATGGTAAAAGCAGGATAATACAGAGATTTGACCCATGGAACTGCAACACCACAGTTATAGTTATGTGGCCTACACGAGAATCTTTTAAACAGATATATTGGAGTCTGACCAATCAGGGAGACACTATTACAGTTTTCTTTTACGGCAAAAAATGCCAAAAGCAGGATAATACAGAGATTTGACCCATGGAACTGCAAAACCACAGTTTCAGTTATGAGGCTTACACCAGAATCTTTTAAACAGATATATTTGTGTCTGGCGAGTCAGGGAGACACTATTACTGTTTTTTTTTATGGCAAAAAATGCCAAAAGTAGGATAATAAACTGATTTGACCAATGAAACTGCAAAACCACAGTTATAGTTATGTGGCGCACACCAGAATCTTTTAAACAGATATATTTGTGTCTGACCAGTCAGGGAGGCAGTATTACTGTTTTTTTTCAAGGCAAAAATGCCAAATTCTGGATATTACAGAGATTTGACCCGTGGAACTGCAAAACCACAGTTCTATTTCTCTGGCTTACACCAGACTCTTTTAAACAGATATATTGGTGTCTGACCAGACAGGGAGACACTATTACTGTTTCTTTTTATGGCAAAAAATGCCAAAAGCAGGATAATACAGAGATTTGACCCATGGAACTGCAAAACCAAAGTTATAGTTAAGTGGCATACACCATAATCTTTTATACAGATATATTGGTGTCTGACCAGTCAGGGAGACACTATTACAGGTCTTTTTTTACAGCAAAAAATGCCAAAAGCAGGATAATACAGAGATTTGACCCGCGGCCTGCAAAACCACAGTTATAGTTATGTGACGTACACAAGAATCTTTTAAACAGATATATTTGTGTCTGTCCAATCAGGGAGACACAACTAGTGATTTTTTACGGCAAAAAATGCCAAAAGTAGGATAATAAACAGATTTGACCCATGGAACTGCAAAACCACAGTTATAGTTATGTGGCGTACACCAGAATCTTTTAAACAGATATATTTGTGTCTGACCAGTCACGGAGGCACTATTAATGTTTTTTTTTTGTGGCAAAAATGCCAAAATCTGGATAATACAGAGATTTGAATCGTTGAACTGCAAAACCACAGTTATAGTTATGTGGCGTACACCAGAATCTTTTAAACAGATATATTGGTGTCTGACCAGTCATGGAGACACTATTACTGTTTTTTTTATGGCAAAAAATGACAAAAGCAGGATAATACAGAGATTTGACCCGTGGAACTGCAAAACCACAGTTATAGTTATGTGGCGTACACCAGAATCTTTTAAACAGATATATTGGTGTCTGACGAGTCAGGGAGACACTATTACTGTTTTTTTTACGGCAAAAAATACCAAAAGCAGCATAATACAGAGATTTGACCCTTGGAACTGCAAAACCACAGATCTATTTCTCTGGCCTACACAAGACTCTTCTAAACAGATATATTGGTGTCTGACCAGTCAGGGAGACACTATTACTGTTTTTTTTACGGCAAAAAATGGCAAATGCCAGATAATACAGAGATTTGACCCGTGGAACTGCAAAACCACAGTTATAGTTATGTGGCGTACACCAGAGTCTTTTAAACAGATATATTTGTGTCTGACCAATCAGGGAGACACTATTACTGTATTTTTTATGACAAAAAATGCCAAAAGTAGGATAATAAAGAGATTTGACCAGTGGAACTGCAAAACCAGAGTCATAGTTATGTGGCGTACACCAGAATCTTTTAAATAGATATATTTGTGTCTGACACGTCAGGGAGACACTATTACTGTTTTTTTTACGGCAAAAAATGCCAAAAGCAGAATAATACAGAGATTTGACCCTTGGAACTGCAAAACCACAGATCTATTTCTCTGGCCTACACAAGACTCTTTTAAACAGATATATTGGTGTCTGACCAGTCAGGGAGACACTATTACAGTTTTTTTTTCGGCAAAAAATGGCAAAAGCAGGATAATACAGAGATTTGACCCGTGGAACTGCAACACCACAGTTATAGTTATGTGGCCTACACGAGAATCTTTTAAACAGATATATTGGAGTCTGACCAGTCAGGGAGACACTATTACAGTTTTTTTTTTACGGCAAGAAATGCCAGAAGCAGTATAATACAGAGATTTGACCCATGGAATTGCAAAACCACAGTTCTATTTTTCTGGCTTACACCAGACTCTTTTAAACAGATATATTGGTGTCTGACCAGACAGGGAGACACTATTACTGGTTTTTTTTTTATGGGAAAAAATGCCAAAAGCAGGATAATACAGAGATTTGGCCCGTGGAACTGCAAAACCACAGTTATAGTTAAGTGGCATACACCAGAATCTTTTATACAGATATATTGGTGTCTGACCAGTCAGGGAGACACTATTACAGGTCTTTTTTTATGGCAAAAAATGCCAAATCAGGATAATACAGAGATTTGACCCGTGGAACTGAAAAACCACAGTTTTAGTTATGAGGCTTACACCAGAATCTTTTAAACAGATATATTTGTGTCTGGCGAGTCAGGGAGACACTATTACTGTTTTTTTATGGCAAAAAATGCCAAAAGTAGGATAATAAACAGATTTGACCCATGGAACTGCAAAACCACCGTTATAGTTATGTGGCGCACACCAGAATCTTTTAAACAGATATATTGGTGTCTGACCAGTCAGGGAGGCACTATTACTGTTTTTTTTCATGGCAAAAATGCCAAAATCTGGAAAATACAGAGATTTGACCCGTGGAACTGCAAAACCACAGTTATAATTATGTGGCGTACACCAGAATCTTTTAAACAAATATATTGGTGTCTGACCAGTCAGGGAGACACTATTACTGTTTTTTTTACTGCAAAAAATGACAAAAGCAGGATAATACAGAGATTTGACCCGTGGAACTGCAAAACCACAGTTATAGTTATGTGGAGTACACCACTATCTTTTAAACAGATATATTGTTGTCTGACCAGTTAGGGAGACAATATTACAGGGTTTTTTTTACAGCAAAAAATGCCAAAAGCAGGATAATACAGAGATTTGACCCGCGGCCTGCAAAACCACAGTTATAGTTATGTGGCGTACACCAGAATCTTTTAAACAGATATATTTGTGTCTAACAAGTCAGGGAGACACTATTACTGTTTTCTCATGGGAAAAAATGCCAAAAGCAGGATAATACAGAGATTTGACCCTTGGAACTGCAAAACCACAGTTCTATTTTTCTGGCCTACACCAGATTCTTTTAAACAGATATATTGGTGTCTGACCAGTCAGGGAGACACTATTACAGTTTTTTTGGAAGGCAAAAAATGCCAAAAGCAGGATAATACAGAGATTTGACCCGTTGAACTGCAACACCACAGTTATAGTTATGTGGCCTACACGAGAATCTTTTAAACAGATATATTGGTGTCTGACCTGTCAGGGAGACACTATTACTGTTTTTTTTAAGGCAAAAAATGCCAAAAGCAGGATAATACCGAGATTTGACCCGTGGAACTGCAAAACCACAGTTATAGTTATGTGGCGTACACCAGATACTTTTAAACAGATATATTGGTGTCTGTCCAGACAGGGAGACACAATTACTGGGTTTTTTTTACGGCAAAAAATGCCAAAAGCAGGATAATACAGAGATTTAACCCGTGGAACTGCAAAACTACAGTTATAGTTAAGTGGCGTACACCAGAATCTTTTACATAGATATATTTGTGTCTGACAAGTCAGGGAGACACTATTACTGTTTTTTTATGGCAAAAAATGCCAAAAGCAGGATAATACAGAGATTTGACCCTTGGAACTGCAAAACCACAGATCTATTTCTCTGGCCTACCCAAGACTCTTTTAAACAGATATATTGGTGTCTGACCAGTCAGGGAGACACTATTACAGTTTTTTTTTACGACAAAAAATGGTAAATGCCAGATAATACAGAGATTTGACCCGTGGAACAGCAAAAACACAATTATAGTTATGTGGCGTACACCGGAATCTTTTAAACAGATATACTGGTGTCTGACCAGTCATGGAGACACTATTACTGTTTTTTTTACGGCAAAAATTGCCAAAAGCAGGATAATACAGAGATTTGACCCGTGGAACTGCAAAACCACAGTCATAGTTATGTGGCATACACCAGAATCTTTTAAATAGATATATTTGTGTCTGACACGTCAGGGAGACACTATTACTGTTTTTTTTACGGCAAAAAATGCCAAAAGCAGGATAATACAGAGATTTGACCCTTGGAACTGCAAAACCACAGATCTATTTCTCTGGCCTACACAAGACTCTTTTAAACAGATATATTGGTGTCTGACCAGTCAGGGAGACACTATTACAGTTTTTTTTACGGCAAAAAATGGCAAAAGCAGGATAATACAGAGATTTGACCCGTGGAACTGCAACACCACAGTTATAGTTATGTGGCCTACACGAGAATATTTTAAACAGATATATTGGAGTCTGACCAGTCAGGGAGACACTATTACAGTTTTTTTTTTTTCGGCAAAAAATGCCAGAAGCAGGATAATACAGAGATTTGACCCATGGAACTGCAAAACCACAGTTCTATTTTTCTGGCTTACACCAGACTCTTTTAAACAGATATATTGGTGTCTGACCAGACAGGGAGAAACTATTACTGTTTTTTTTTTATGGGAAAAAATGCCAAAATCAGGATAATACAGAGATTTGACCCATGAAACTGCAAAACCACAGTTATAGTTAAGTGGCATACACCAGAATCTTTTATACAGATATATTGGTGTCTGACCAGTCAGGGAGACACTATTACATGTCTTTTTTTATGGCAAAAAATGCCAAATCAGGATAATACAGAGATTTGACCCGTGGAACTGCAAAACCACAGTTTTAGTTATGAGGCTTACACCAGAATATTTTAAACAGATATATTTGTGTCTGCCGAGTCAGGGAGACACTATTACTGTTTTTTTATGGCAAAAAATGCCAAAAGTAGGATAATAAACAGATTTGACCCATGGAACTGCAAAACCACAGTTATAGTTATGTGGCGCACACCAGAATCTTTCAAACAGATATATTTGTGTCTGACCAGTCAGGGAGGCACTATTACTGTTTTTTTTCATGGCAAAAATGCCAAAATCTGGATATTACAGAGATTTGACCCGTGGAACTGCAAAACCACAGTTATAGTTATGTGGCGTACACCAGAATCTTTTAAACAGATGTATTGGTGTCTGACCAGTCAGGGAGACACTATTACTGTTTTTTTACTGCAAAAAATGACAAAAGCAGGATAATACAGAGATTTGACCCGTGGAACTGCAAAACCACAGTTATAGTTATGTGGCGTACACCAGTATCTTTTAAACAGATATATTGTTGTCTGACTAGTCAGGGAGACAATATTACAGGTTTTTTTTTTACAGCAAAAAATGCCAAAAGCAGGATAATACAGAGATTTGACCCACGGCCTGCAAAACCACAGTTATAGTTATGTGGCGTACACCAGAATCTTTTAAACAGATATATTTTTGTCTGACAAGTCAGGGAGACACTATTACTGTTTTTTCATGGCAAAAAATGCCAAAAGCAGAATAATACAGAGATTTGACCCTTGGAACTGCAAAACCACAGTTCTATTTTTCTGGCCTACACCAGACTCTTTTAAACAGATATATTGGTGTCGGACCAGACAGGCAGACACTATTACAGTTTTATTGTACGGCAAAAAATGCCAAAAGCAGGATAATACAGAGATTTGACCCTTGAAACTGCAACACCACAGTTATAGTTATGTGGCCTACACGAGAATCTTTTAAACAGATATAATGGTGTCTGACCTGTCAGGGAGACAATATTACTGTTTTTTGTAAGGCAAAAAATGCCAAAAGCAGGATAATACCGAGATTTGACCCGTGGAACTGCAAAACCACAGTTATAGTTATGTGGCGTATACCAGATACTTTTAAACAGATATATTGGTGTCTGACCAGTCAGGGAGACACAATTACTGGGGTTTTTTTACGGAAAAAAATGCCAAAAGCAGGATAATACAGAAATTTGACCAGTGGAACTGCAAAACCACAGTTATAGTTATGTGGCATGCACCAGAATCTTTTAAACAGATATATTGGTGTCTGACCAGTCAGGGAGACACTATTACTGTTTTTTTATGGCAAAAAATGCCAAAAGCAGGATAATACAGAGATTTAACCCGTGGAACTGCAAAACTACAGTTAAAGTTAAGTGGCGTACACCAGAATCTTTTAAACAGATATATTTGTGTCTGACCAGTGAGGTAAACACTACTACTGTTTTTTAATGGCAAAAAATGCCAAAAGTAGGATAATACAGAGATTTGACCCGTGAAATTGCAAAACCACAGTTATAGTTAAGTGGCATACACCAGAATCTTTTATACAGATATATTGGTGTCTGACCAGTCAGGGAGACACTATTACAGGTCTTTTTTTATGGCAAAAAATGCCAAATCAGGATAATACAGAGATTTGACCCGTGGAACTGAAAAACCACAGTTTTAGTTATGAGGCTTACACCAGAATCTTTTAAACAGATATATTTGTGTCTGGCGAGTCAGGGAGACACTATTACTGTTTTTTTATGGCAAAAAATGCCAAAAGTAGGATAATAAACAGATTTGACCCATGGAACTGCAAAACCACCGTTATAGTTATGTGGCGCACACCAGAATCTTTTAAACAGATATATTGGTGTCTGACCAGTCAGGGAGGCACTATTACTGTTTTTTTTCATGGCAAAAATGCCAAAATCTGGATAATACAGAGATTTGACCCGTGGAACTGCAAAACCACAGTTATAATTATGTGGCGTACACCAGAATCTTTTAAACAAATATATTGGTGTCTGACCAGTCAGGGAGACACTATTACTGTTTTTTTTACTGCAAAAAATGACAAAAGCAGGATAATACAGAGATTTGACCCGTGGAACTGCAAAACCACAGTTATAGTTATGTGGCATACACCACTATCTTTTAAACAGATATATTGTTGTCTGACCAGTCTGGGAGACAATATTACAGGTTTTTTTCTACAGCAAAAAATGCCAAAAGCAGGATAATACAGAGATTTGACCCGCGGCCTGCAAAACCACAGTTATAGTTATGTGGCGTACACCAGAATCTTTTAAACAGATATATTTGTGTCTAACAAGTCAGGGAGACACTATTACTGTTTTTTCATGGGAAAAAATGCCAAAAGCAGGATAATACAGAGATTTGACCCTTGGAACTGCAAAACCACAGTTCTATTTTTCTGGCCTACACCAGATTCTTTTAAACAGATATATTGGTGTCTGACCAGTCAGGGAGACACTATTACAGTTTTTTTGTACGGCAAAAAATGCCAAAAGCAGGATAATACAGAGATTTGACCCGTTGAACTGCAACACCACAGTTATAGTTATGTGGCCTACACGAGAATCTTTTAAACAGATATATTGGTGTCTGACCTGTCAGGGAGACACTATTACTGTTTTTTTTAAGGCAAAAAATGCCAAAAGCAGGATAATACCGAGATTTGACCCGTGGAACTGCAAAACCACAGTTATAGTTATGTGGCGTACACCAGATACTTTTAAACAGATATATTGGTGTCTGACCAGACAGGGAGACACAATTACTGGGTTTTTTTTACGGCAAAAAATGCCAAAAGCAGGATAATACAGAGATTTAACCCGTGGAACTGCAAAACTACAGTTATAATTAAGTGGCGTACACCAGAATCTTTTACATAGATATATTTGTGTCTGACAAGTCAGGGAGACACTATTACTGTTTTTTTATGGCAAAAAATGCCAAAAGCAGGATAATACAGAGATTTGACCCTTGGAACTGCAAAACCACAGATCTATTTCTCTGGCCTACCCAAGACTCTTTTAAACAGATATATTGGTGTCTGACCAGTCAGGGAGACACTATTACAGTTTTTTTTACGGCAAAAAATGGTAAATGCCAGATAATACAGAGATTTGACCCGTGGAACTGCAAAAACACAATTATAGTTATGTGGCGTACACCGGAATCTTTTAAACAGATATACTGGTGTCTGACCAGTCATGGAGACACTATTATTGTTTTTTTTACGGCAAAAAATGCCAAAAGCAGGATAATACAGAGATTTGACCCGTGGAACTGCAAAACCACAGTCATAGTTATGTGGCCTACACGAGAATATTTTAAACAGATATATTGGAGTCTGACCAGTCAGGGAGACACTATTACAGTTTTTTTTTTTTCGGCAAAAAATGCCAGAAGCAGGATAATACAGAGATTTGACCCATGGAACTGCAAAACCACAGTTCTATTTTTCTGGCTTACACCAGACTCTTTTAAACAGATATATTGGTGTCTGACCAGACAGGGAGAAACTATTACTGTTTTTTTTTTATGGGAAAAAATGCCAAAAGCAGGATAATACAGAGATTTGACCCATGAAACTGCAAAACCACAGTTATAGTTAAGTGGCATACACCAGAATCTTTTATACAGATATATTGGTGTCTGACCAGTCAGGGAGACACTATTACAGGTCTTTTTTTATGGCAAAATATGCCAAATCAGGATAATACAGAGATTTGACCCGTGCAACTGCAAAACCACAGTTTTAGTTATGAGGCTTGCACCAGAATCTTTTAAACAGATATATTGGTGTCTGACCAGTCAGGGAGACACTATTACTGTTTTTTTATGGCAAAAAATGCCAAAAGCAGGATAATACAGAGATTTAACCCGTGGAACTGCAAAACTACAGTTAAAGTTAAGTGGCGTACACCAGAATCTTTTAAACAGATATATTTGTGTCTGACCAGTGAGGTAGACACTACTACTGTTTTTTAATAACAAAAAATGCCAAAAGTAGGATAATACAGAGATTTGACCCGTGGAACTGCAAAACCACAGTTATAGTTATGTGGCATACACCAGAATCTTTTACATAGATATATTTGTGTCTGACAAGTCAGGGAGACACTATTACTGTTTTTTTATGGCAAAAAATGCCAAAAGCAGGATAATACAGAGATTTGACCCTTGGAACTGCAAAACCACAGTTCTATTTTTCTGGCCCACACCAGACTCTTTTAAACAGATATATTGGTGTCTGACCAGTCAGGGAGACACTGCTACAGTTTTTTTGTACGGCAAAAAATGCCAAAAGCAGGATAATACAGAGATTTGACCCGTTGAACTGCAACACCACAGTTATATTTATGTGGCCTACACGAGAATCTTTTAAACAGATATATTGGAGTCTGACCAGTCAGGGAGACACAATTGCAGTTTTTTTTACGGCATAAAATGCCAAAAGCAGGATAATACAGGGATTTGACCCGTGGAACTGCAAAATCACCGTTCTATTTCTCTGGCCTACACCAGACTCTATTAAATAGATATATTGGTGTCTGACCTGTCAGGGAGACACTATTACTATTACGGCATAAAATGCCAAAAGCAGGATAATACAGAGATTTAACCTGTGTAACTGCAAAACCTCAGTTATAGTTAAGTGGCGTACACCAGAATTTTTTAAACAGATATATTTGTGTCTGACCAGTCAGGGAGACACTATTACTGCTTTTTTTACGGCAAAAAATGCCAAAAGCAGGATAATACAGAGATTTGACCGGTGGAACTGCAAAACCACAGTTATAGTTATGGGGCATACACCAGAATCTTTTAAACAGATATATTGGTGTCTGACCAGTCAGGGAGACACTATTACTGTTTTTTTTATGGCAAAAAATGAAAAAGCAGGATAATACAGAGATTTAACCCGTGGAACTGCAAAACCACAGATATAGTTATGTGGCGAACACCATAATCTTTTACATAGATATATTTGTGTCTGATAAGTCAGGGAGACACTATTACTGTTTTTTTTATGGCAAAATATGCCAAAAGCAGGATAATACAGAGATTTGACCCATGGAACTGCAAAACCACAGTTATAGTTATGTGGCATACACCAGAATCTTTTAAACAGATATATTGGTGTCTGACCAGTCAAGGAGACACAATTGCTGTGGTTTTTTTACGGCAAAAAATGCCAAATCAGGATAATACAGAGATTTGACCCGTGGAACTGCAAAACCACAGTTTTAGTTATGAGGCTTACACCAGAATCTTTTAAACAGATATATTTGTGTCTGCCGAGTCAGGGAGACACTATTACTGTTTTTTTATGGCAAAAAATGCCAAAAGTAGGATAATAAACAGATTTGACCCATGGAACTGCAAAACCACAGTTATAGTTATGTGGCGCACACCAGAATCTTTCAAACAGATATATTTGTGTCTGACCAGTCAGGGAGGCACTATTACTGTTTTTTTTCATGGCAAAAATGCCAAAATCTGGATATTACAGAGATTTGACCCGTGGAACTGCAAAACCACAGTTATAGTTATGTGGCGTACACCAGAATCTTTTAAACAGATGTATTGGTGTCTGACCAGTCAGGGAGACACTATTACTGTTTTTTTACTGCAAAAAATGACAAAAGCAGGATAATACAGAGATTTGACCCGTGGAACTGCAAAACCACAGTTATAGTTATGTGGCGTACACCAGTATCTTTTAAACAGATATATTGTTGTCTGACTAGTCAGGGAGACAATATTACAGGTTTTTTTTTACAGCAAAAAATGCCAAAAGCAGGATAATACAGAGATTTGACGAACGGCCTGCAAAACCACAGTTATAGTTATGTGGCGTACACCAGAATCTTTTAAACAGATATATTTTTGTCTGACAAGTCAGGGAGACACTATTACTGTTTTTTCATGGCAAAAAATGCCAAAAGCAGAATAATACAGAGATTTGACCCTTGGAACTTCAAAACCACAGTTCTATTTTTCTGGCCTACACCAGACTCTTTTAAACAGATATATTGGTGTCGGACCAGACAGGCAGACACTATTACAGTTTTATTGTACGGCAAAAAATGCGAAAAGCAGGATAATACAGAGATTTGACCCTTGAAACTGCAACACCACAGTTATAGTTATGTGGCCTACACGAGAATCTTTTAAACAGATATAATGGTGTCTGACCTGTCAGGGAGACAATATTACTGTTTTTTGTAAGGCAAAAAATGCCAAAAGCAGGATAATACCGAGATTTGACCCGTGGAACTGCAAAACCACAGTTATAGTTATGTGGCGTATACCAGATACTTTTAAACAGATATATTGGTGTCTGACCAGTCAGGGAGACACAATTACTGGGGTTTTTTTACGGAAAAAAATGCCAAAAGCAGGATAATACAGAAATTTGACCAGTGGAACTTCAAAACCACAGTTATAGTTATGTGGCATGCACCAGAATCTTTTAAACAGATATATTGGTGTCTGACCAGTCAGGGAGACACTATTACTGTTTTTTATGGCAAAAAATGCCAAAAGCAGGATAATACAGAGATTTAACCCGTGGAACTGCAAAACTACAGTTAAAGTTAAGTGGCGTACACCAGAATCTTTTAAACAGATATATTTGTGTCTGACCAGTGAGGTAGACACTACTACTGTTTTTTAATGGCAAAAAATGCCAAAAGTAGGATAATACAGAGATTTGACCCGTGAAACTGCAAAACCACAGTTATAGTTAAGTGGCATACACCAGAATCTTTTATACAGATATATTGGTGTCTGACCAGTCAGGGAGACACTATTACAGGTCTTTTTTTATGGCAAAAAATGCCAAATCAGGATAATACAGAGATTTGACCCGTGGAACTGAAAAACCACAGTTTTAGTTATGAGGCTTACACCAGAATCTTTTAAACAGATATATTTGTGTCTGGCGAGTCAGGGAGACACTATTACTGTTTTTTTAATGGCAAAAAATGCCAAAAGTAGGATAATAAACAGATTTGACCCATGGAACTGCAAAACCACCGTTAAAGTTATGTGGCGCACACCAGAATCTTTTAAACAGATATATTTGTGTCTGACCAGTCAGGGAGGCACTATTACTGTTTTTTTTCATGGCATAAATGCCAAAATCTGGATAATACAGAGATTTGACCCGTGGAACTGAAAACCACAGTTATAATTATGTGGCGTACACCAGAATCTTTTAAACAAATATATTGGTGTCTGACCAGTCAGGGAGACACTATTACTGTTTTTTTTACTGCAAAAAATGACAAAAGCAGGATAATACAGAGATTTGACCCGTGGAACTGCAAAACCACAGTTATAGTTATGTGGCGTACACCACTATCTTTTAAACAGATATATTGTTGTCTGACCAGTCTGGGAGACAATATCACAGGTTTTTTTCTACAGCAAAAAATGCCAAAAGCAGGATAATACAGAGATTTGACCCGCGGCCTGCAAAACCACAGTTATAGTTATGTGGCGTACACCAGAATCTTTTAAACAGATATATTTGTGTCTAACAAGTCAGGGAGACACTATTACTGTTTTTTCATGGGAAAAAATGCCAAAAGCAGGATAATACAGAGATTTGACCCTTGGAACTGCAAAACCACAGTTCTATTTTTCTGGCCTACACCAGATTCTTTTAAACAGATATATTGGTGTCTGACCAGTCAGGGAGACACTATTACAGTTTTTTTGTACGGCAAAAAATGCCAAAAGCAGGATAATACAGAGATTTGACCCGTTGAACTGCAACACCACAGTTATAGTTATGTGGCCTACACGAGAATCTTTTAAACAGATATATTGGTGTCTGGCCTGTCAGGGAGACACTATTACTGGTTTTTTTAAGGCAAAAAATGCCAAAAGCAGGATAATACCGAGATTTGACCCGTGGAACTGCAAAACCACAGTTATAGTTATGTGGCGTACACCAGATACTTTTAAACAGATATATTGGTGTCTGACCAGACAGGGAGACACAATTACTGGGTTTTTTTTACGGCAAAAAATGCCAAAAGCAGGATAATACAGAGATTTAACCCGTGGAACTGCAAAACTACAGTTATAATTAAGTGGCGTACACCAGAATCTTTTACATAGATATATTTGTGTCTGACAAGTCAGGGAGACACTATTACTGGTTTTTTATGGCAAAAAATGCCAAAAGCAGGATAATACAGAGATTTGACCCTTGGAACTGCAAAACCACAGATCTATTTCTCTGGCCTACCCAAGACTCTTTTAAACAGATATATTGGTGTCTGACCAGTCAGGGAGACACTATTACAGTTTTTTTTTACGGCAAAAAATGGTAAATGCCAGATAATACAGAGATTTGACCCGTGGAACTGCAAAAACACAATTATAGTTATGTGGCGTACACCGGAATCTTTTAAACAGATATACTGGTGTCTGACCAGTCATGGAGACACTATTATTGTTTTTTTTACGGCAAAAAATGCCAAAAGCAGGATAATACAGAGATTTGACCCGTGGAACTGCAAAACCACAGTCATAGTTATGTGGCCTACACGAGAATATTTTAAACAGATATATTGGAGTCTGACCAGTCAGGGAGACACTATTACAGTTTTTTTTTTTTCGGCAAAAAATGCCAGAAGCAGGATAATACAGAGATTTGACCCATGGAACTGCAAAACCACAGTTCTATTTTTCTGGCTTACACCAGACTCTTTTAAACAGATATACTGGTGTCTGACCAGACAGGGAGAAACTATTACTGTTTTTTTTTTATGGGAAAAAATGCCAAAAGCAGGATAATACAGAGATTTGACCCATGAAACTGCAAAACCACAGTTATAGTTAAGTGGCATACACCAGAATCTTTTATACAGATATATTGGTGTCTGACCAGTCAGGGAGACACTATTACAGGTCTTTTTTTATGGCAAAATATGCCAAATCAGGATAATACAGAGATTTGACCCGTGCAACTGCAAAACCACAGTTTTAGTTATGAGGCTTGCACCAGAATCTTTTAAACAGATATATTGGTGTCTGACCAGTCAGGGAGACACTATTACTGTTTTTTTATGGCAAAAAATGCCAAAAGCAGGATAATACAGAGATTTAACCCGTGGAACTGCAAAACTACAGTTAAAGTTAAGTGGCGTACACCAGAATCTTTTAAACAGATATATTTGTGTCTGACCAGTGAGGTAGACACTACTACTGTTTTTTAATAACAAAAAATGCCAAAAGTAGGATAATACAGAGATTTGACCCGTGGAACTGCAAAACCACAGTTATAGTTATGTGGCATACACCAGAATCTTTTACATAGATATATTTGTGTCTGACAAGTCAGGGAGACACTATTACTGTTTTTTTATGGCAAAAAATGCCAAAAGCAGGATAATACAGAGATTTGACCCTTGGAACTGCAAAACCACAGTTCTATTTTTCTGGCCCACACCAGACTCTTTTAAACAGATATATTGGTGTCTGACCAGTCAGGGAGACACTGCTACAGTTTTTTTGTACGGCAAAAAATGCCAAAAGCAGGATAATACAGAGATTTGACCCGTTGAACTGCAACACCACAGTTATATTTATGTGGCCTACACGAGAATCTTTTAAACAGATATATTGGAGTCTGACCAGTCAGGGAGACACAATTGCAGTTTTTTTTACGGCATAAAATGCCAAAAGCAGGATAATACAGGGATTTGACCCGTGGAACTGCAAAATCACCGTTCTATTTCTCTGGCCTACACCAGACTCTATTAAATAGATATATTGGTGTCTGACCTGTCAGGGAGACACTATTACTATTACGGCATAAAATGCCAAAAGCAGGATAATACAGAGATTTAACCTGTGTAACTGCAAAACCTCAGTTATAGTTAAGTGGCGTACACCAGAATTTTTTAAACAGATATATTTGTGTCTGACCAGTCAGGGCGACACTATTACTGCTTTTTTTACGGCAAAAAATGCCAAAAGCAGGATAATACAGAGATTTAACCTGTGTAACTGCAAAACCTCAGTTATAGGTAAATGGCGTACACCAGAATTTTTTAAACAGATATATTTGTGTCTGAACAGTCAGGGAGACACAATTACTGGGGTTTTTTTACGGCAAAAAATGCCAAAAGCATTATAATATAGAGATTTGACCGGTGGAACTGCAAAACCACAGTTATAGTTATGGGGCATACACCAGAATCTTTTAAACAGATATATTGGTGTCTGACCAGTCAGGGAGACACTATTACTGTTTTTTTATGGCAAAAAATGAAAAAGCAGGATAATACAGAGATTTAACCCGTGGAACTGCAAAACCACAGATATAGTTATGTGGCGAACACCATAATCTTTTACATAGATATATTTGTGTCTGATAAGTCAGGGAGACACTATTACTGTTTTTTTATGGCAAAATATGCCAAAAGCAGGATAATACAGAGATTTGACCCATGGAACTGCAAAACCACAGTTATAGTTATGTGGCATACACCAGAATCTTTTAAACAGATATATTGGTGTCTGACCAGTCAGGGAGACACTATTACTGTTTTTTTTATGGCAAAAAATGACAAAAGCAGGATAATACAGAGATTTAACCCGTGGAACAGCAAAACCACAGTTATAGTTAAGTGGCGTACACCAGAATCTTTTAAACAGATATATTTGTGTCTGACCAGTTAGGGAGACACTATTACTGTTTTTTTTATGGCAAAAAAAGGCCAAAAGCAGGATAATACAGAGATTTAACCTGTGGAACTGCAAAACCACAGTTATAGTTAAGTGGCGTACACCAGAATCTTTTAAACAGATATATTTGTGTCTGACCAGTCAAGGAGACACTACTACTGTTTTTTTATGGCAAAAAATGCCAAAAGTAAGATAATACAGAGATTTGACCCGTGGAACTGCAAAACCACAGTTATAGTTATGTGGCGTACACCAGAATCTTTTACATAGATATATTTGTGTCTGACAAGTCAGGGAGACACTATTACTGTTTTTTTTATGGCAAAATATGCCAAAAGCAGGATAATACAGAGATTTGACACTTGGAACTGCAAAACCACAGTTCTATTTTTCTGGCCTACACCAGACTCTTTTAAACAGATATATTGGTGTCTGACCAGTCAGGGAGACACTATTACAGTTTTTTTGTACGGCAAAAAATGCCAAAAGCAGGATAATACAGAGATTTGACCCGTGGAACTGCAAAACCACAGTTATATTTATGTGGCGTACACCAGAATCTTTTAAACAGATATATTGGTTTCTCACCAGTCAGGGAGACACTATTACTGTTTTTTTACTGCAAAAAATGCCAAAAGCAGGATAATACAGAGATTTGACCCGTTGAACTGCAACACCACAGTTATAGTTATGTGGCCTACATGAGAATCTTTTAAACAGATATATTGGAGTCTGACCAGTCAGGGAGACACAATTGCAGTTTTTTTTTACGGCATAAAATGCCAAATGTAGGATAATACAGAGATTTGACCCGTGGAACTGCAAAACCACAGTTCTATTTCTCTGGCCTACACGAGACACTTTTAAACAGATATATTGGTGTCTGACCAGTCAGGGAGACACTATTACAGTTTTTTTTTACGGCTTAAAATGCCAAAAGCAGGATAATACAGAGATTTAACCTGTGGAACTGCAAAACCTCAGTTATAGTTAAGTGGCGTACACCAGAATTTTTTAAACAGATATATTTGTGTCTGACCAGTCAGGGAGACACTATTACTGCTTTTTTATGGCAAAAAATGCCAAAAGCAGGATAATACAGAGATTTGACCCGTGGAACTGCAAAACCACCGTTGTATTTCTCTGGCCTACACCAGTCTCTATTAAATAGATATATTGGTGTCTGACCAATCAGGGAGACACTATTACAGGTTTTTTTATGGCAAAAAATGCCAAAAGCAGGATAATACAGAGATTTGACCCGAGGAACTGCAAACCACAGTTATAATTATGTGGCGCCCAGCAGAATATTTTAAACAGATATATTGGTATCTGACCAGTCAGGGAGACACTATTACTGTTTTTTTTAAGGCAAAAAATGCCAAAAGCAGGATAATACAGAGATTTGACCCATGGAACTGCAAAACCACAGTTATAGTTATGTGGTATACACCAGAATCTTTTAAACAGATATATTGGTGTTTGACCAGTCAGGGAGACACAATTACTGGGGTTTTTATACGGTAAAAAATGCCAAAAGCAGGATAATACAGAGATTTGACCGGTGGAACTGCAAAACCACAGTTATAGTTATGTGGCATACACCAGAATCTTTTAAACAGATATATTGGTGTCTGACTAGTCAGGGAGACACTATTACTGTTTTTTTTTATGGCAAAAAATGACAAAAGCAGGATAATACAGAGATTTAACCCGTGGAACTGCAAAACCACAGTTATAGTTAAGTGGCGTACACCAGAATCTTTTAAACAGATATATTGGTGTCTGACCTGTCAGGAAGACACTATTATTGTTTTTTTTTAAGGCAAAAAATGCCAAAAGCAGGATAATACAGAGATTTGACCCGTGGAACTGCAAAACCACAGTTATAGTTATGTGGCCCACATGAGAATCTTTTAAACAGATATTTTGGTGTCTGACCAGTCAGGGAGACACTATTACTGTTTTTTTTACGGCAAAAAATTCAAAAAGCAGGATAATACAGAGATTTGACCCTTGGAACTGCAAAACCACAGTTATATTTATGTGGCTTACACGAGAATCTTTTAAAGAGATATATTGGAGTCTGACCAGTCAGGGAGACATTATTACAGTTTTTTTTTACGGCAAAAAATGACAAAAGCAGGATAATACAGAGATTTAACCCATGGAACTGCAAAACCACAGTTATAGTTAAGTGGCGTACATCAGAATCTTTTAAACAGATATATTTGTGTCTGACCAGTCAGGGAGGACTATTACTGTTTTTTTTATGGCAAAAAATGCCAAAAGTAGGATAATACAGAGATTTGACCCGTGGAACTTCAAAACCACAGTTTTAGTTATGTGGCGTACACCAGAATCTTTTACATAGATATATTTGTGTCTGATAAGTCAGGGAGACACTATTACTGGTTTTTTTATGGCAAAATATGCAAAAAGCAGGATAATACAGAGATTTGACCCTTGAAACTGCAAAACCTCAGTTCTATTTTTCTGGCCTACACCAGACTCTTTTAAACAGATATATTGGTGTCTGACCAGTCAGGGAGACACTATTACAATTTTTTTTACGCCATAAAATGCCAAAAGCAGGATAATGCAGAGATTTGACCCGTGGAACTGCAAAACCACAGTTATAGCTAAGTGGCGTACACCAGAATCTTTTAAACAGATATATTTGTGTCTGACCAGTCAGGGAGACACTATTACTGTTTTTTTTACGGCAAAAAATGCCAAAAGCAGGATAATACAGAGATTTGACCGGTGGAACTGCAAAACCACAGTTATAGTTATGTGGCATACACCAGAATCTTTTAAACAGATATATTGGTGTCTGACTAGTCAGGGAGACACTATTACTGTTTTTTTTTATGGCAAAAAATGACAAAAGCAGGATAATACAGAGATTTAACCCGTGGAACTGCAAAACCACAGTTATAGTTAAGTGGCGTACAAAAGAATCTTTTAAACAGATATATTTGTGTCTGACCAGTCAGGGAGGCACTATTACTGTTTTTTTTTATGGTAAAAAATGCCAAAAGTAGGATAATACAGAGATTTGACCCGTGGAACTGCAAAACCACAGTTATAGTTATGTGGCGTACACCAGAATCTTTTACATAGATATATTTGTGTCTGATAAGTCAGGGAGACACTATTACTGTTTTTTTATGGCAAAATATGCCAAAAGCAGGATAATACAGAGATTTGACCCTTGAAACTGCAAAACCTCAGTTCTATTTTTCTGGCCTACACCAGACTCTTTTAAACAGATATATTGGTGTCTGACCAGTCAAGGAGACACTATTACAATTTTTTTTTACGCCATAAAATGCCAAAAGCAGGATAATACAGAGATTTGACCCGTGGAACTGCAAAACCACAGTTATAGCTAAGTGGCGTACACCAGAATCTTTTAAACAGATATATTTGTGTCTGACCAGTCAGGGAGACACTATTACTGTTTTTTTTACGGCAAAAAATGCCAAAAGCAGGATAATACAGAGACTTGACCCGTGGAACTGCTAAACCACCGTTCTATTTCTCTGGCCTACACCAGACTCTATTAAATAAATATATTGGTGTCTGACCAATCAGGGAGACACTGTTACAGTTTTTTTATGGCAAAAAATGCCAAAAGCAGGATAATACAGAGATTTGACCCGTGGAACTTCAAACCACAGTTATAATTATGTGGCGCACACCAGAATCTTTTAAACAGATATATTGGTGTCTGACCTGTCAGGAAGACACTATTATTGTTTTTTTTTAAGGCAAAAAATGCCAAAAGCAGGATAATACAGAGATTTGACCCGTGGAACTGCAAAACCACAGTTATAGTTATGTGGCCTACATGAGAATCTTTCAAACAGATATTTTGGTGTCTGACCAGTCAGGGAGACACTATTACTGTTTTTTTTACGGCAAAAAATTCAAAAAGCAGGATAATACAGAGATTTGACCCTTGGAACTGCAAAACCACAGTTATATTTATGTGGCTTACACGAGAATCTTTTAAAGAGATATATTGGAGTCTGACCAGTCAGGGAGACATTATTACAGTTTTTTTTTACGGCATAAAATGCCAAAAGCAGGATAATACAGAGATTTGACCGGTGGAACTGCAAAACCACAGTTATAGTTATGTGGCATACACCAGAATCTTTTAAACAGATATATTGGTGTCTGACTAGTCAGGGAGAAACTATTACTGTTTTTTTTTATGGCAAAAAATGACAAAAGCAGGATAATACAGAGATTTAACCCGTGGAACTGCAAAACCACAGTTATAGTTAAGTGGCGTACAAAAGAATCTTTTAAACAGATATATTTGTGTCTGACCAGTCAGGGAGGCACTATTACTGTTTTTTTTTATGGTAAAAAATGCCAAAAGTAGGATAATACAGTGATTTGACCCGTGGAACTGCAAAACCACAGTTATAGTTATGTGGCGTACACCAGAATCTTTTACATAGATATATTTGTGTCTGATAAGTCAGGGAGACACTATTACTGGTTTTTTTATGGCAAAATATGGAAAAAGCAGGATAATACAGAGATTTGACCCTTGAAACTGCAAAACCTCAGTTCTATTTTTCTGGCCTACACCAGACTCTTTTAAACAGATATATTGGTGTCTGACCAGTCAAGGAGACACTATTACAATTTTTTTTTACGCCATAAAATGCCAAAAGCAGGATAATACAGAGATTTGACCCGTGGAAGTGCAAAACCACAGTTATAGCTAAGTGGCGTACACCAGAATCTTTTAAACAGATATATTTGTGTCTGACCAGTCAGGGAGACACTATTACTGTTTTTTTTTACGGCAAAAAATGCCAAAAGCAGGATAATACAGAGACTTGACCCGTGGAACTGCTAAACCACCGTTCTATTTCTCTGGCCTACACCAGACTCTATTAAATAAATATATTGGTGTCTGACCAATCAGGGAGACACTGTTACAGTTTTTTTATGGCAAAAAATGCCAAAAGCAGGATAATACAGAGATTTGACCCGTGGAACTTCAAACCACAGTTATAATTATGTGGCGCACACCAGAATCTTTTAAACAGATATATTGGTGTCTGACCTGTCAGGAAGACACTATTATTGTTTTTTTTAAGGCAAAAAATGCCAAAAGCAGGATAATACAGAGATTTGACCCGTGGAACTGCAAAACCACAGTTATAGTTATGTGGCCTACATGAGAATCTTTTAAACAGATATTTTGGTGTCTGACCAGTCAGGGAGACACTATTACTGTTTTTTTTACGGCAAAAAATTCAAAAAGCAGGATAATACAGAGATTTGACCCTTGGAACTGCAAAACCACAGTTATATTTATGTGGCTTACACGAGAATCTTTTAAAGAGATATATTGGAGTCTGTCCAGTCAGGGAGACATTATTACAGTTTTTTTTTACGGCATAAAATGCCAAAAGCAGGATAATACAGAGATTTAACCCCTGGAACTGCAAAACCTCAGTTATAGCTAAGTGGCGTACACCAGAATCTTTTAAACAGATATATTTGTGTCTGACCAGTCAGGGAGACACTATTATTGTTTTTTTTTAAGGCAAAAAATGCCAAAAGCAGGATAATACAGAGATTTGACCCGTGGAACTGCAAAACCACAGTTATAGTTATGTGGCCTGCACGAGAATCTTTTAAACAGATATATTGGAGTCTGACCAGTCAGGGAGACACAATTGCGTTTTTTTTCACGGCATAAAATGCCAAAAGCAGGATAATACAGAGATTTGACCCGTGGAACTGCAAAACCACAGTTATAGTTATGTGGCGTACACCAGATTCTTTTTAACAGATATATTGGTGTCTGACCAGTCAGGGAGACACTATTAATGTTTTTTTTACGGCAAAAAATGCCAAAAGCAGGATAATACAGAGATTTGACCCTTGGAACTGCAAAACCACAGTTCTATTTGTCTGGCCTACACGAGACACTTTTAAACAGATATATTTGTGTCTGGCCAGTCAGGGAGACACTATTACAGTTTTTTTTATGGCATAAAATGCCAAAACTAGGATAATACATAGATTGAACCCGTGGAACTGCAAACCACAGTTATAATTATGTGGCGCTCACCAGAATCTTTTAAACAGATTTATTGGTGTCTGACCTGTCAGGGAGACACTATTACTGTGTTTTTTAAGGCAAAAAAAAGCCAAAAGCAGGATAATACAGAGATTTGATCTGTGGAACTGCATAACCACAGTTATAGTTATGTGGCGTACACCAGAATCTTTTAAACAGATATATTGGTGTCTGACCAGTCAGGGAGACACAATTACTGGGGTTTTTTTTACAGCAAAAAATGCCAAAAGCAGGATAATACAGAGATTTGACCGGTGGAACTGCAAAACCACAGTTATAGTTATGTGGCTTACACCAGAATCTTTTAAACAGATACATTGGTGTCTGACCAGTCAGGGAGACACTATTACTGCTTTTTTTATGGCAAAAAATGACAAAAGCAGGATAATACAGAGATTTAACCCGTGGAACTGCAAAACCACAGTTATAGTTAAGTGGCGTACACAAGAATCTTTTAAACAGATATATTTGTGTCTGACCAGTCAGGGAGGCAATATTACTGTTTTTTTTACTGCAAAAATGCCAAAATCTGGATATTACAGAGATTTGACCCGTGTAACTGCAAAGCCACAGTTATAGTTATGTGGCGTACACCAGAATCTTTTAAACAGATATATTGGTTTCTACCAGTCATGGAGACACTATTACTGTTTTTTTTACGGCAAAAAATGACAAAAGCAGGATAATACAGAGATTTGACCCGTGGAACTGCAAAACCACTGTTATAGTTATGTGGCGTACACCAGTATCTTTTAAACAGATATATTGTTGTCTGACCAGTCAGGGAGACACTGTTACTGTTTTTTTTTATGGCAAAAAATGCCAAAAGCAGGATAATACAGAGATTTGATCTGTGGAACTGCATAACCACAGTTATAGTTATGTGGCTTACACCAGAATCTTTTAAACAGATATATTGGTGTCTGACCAGTCAGGGAGACACAATTACTGTGGTTTTTTTACAGCAAAAAATGCCAAAAGCAGGATAATACAGAGATTTGACCGGTGGAACTGCAAAACCACAGTTATAGTTATGTGGCTTACACCAGAATCTTTTAAACAGATATATTTGTGTCTGACCAGTCAGGGAGACACTATTACTGTTTTTTTTACGGCAAAAAATGACAAAAGCAGGATAATACAGAGATTTGACCCGTGGAACTGCAAAACCACAGTTATAGCTATGTGGCGTACACCAGAATCTTTTAAACAGATATATTTGTGTCTGACCAATCAGGGAGACACTATTACTGTATTTTTTACGACAAAAAATGCCAAAAGTAGGATAATAAAGAGATTTGACCAGTGGAATTGCAAAACCACAGTCATAGCTATGTGGCGTACACCAGAATCTTTTAAATAGATATTTTTGAGTCTGACAAGTCAGGGAGACACTATTACTGTTTTTTTTACGGCAAAAAATGACAAAAGCAGGATAATACAAAGATTTGACCCGTGGAACTGCAAAACCACTGTTATAGTTATGTGGCGTACACCAGTATCTTTTAAACAGATATATTGTTGTCTGACCAGTCAGGGAGACACTATTACTGTTTTTTTTTATGGCAAAAAATGCCAAAAGCAGGATAATACAGAGATTTGACCCGTGGAACTGCAAAACCACAGTTATAGTTCTGTGGCATACACCAGAATCTTTAAAACAGATATATTGGTGTCTGACCAGTCAGGGAGACACAATTACTGGGGTTTTTTTACGGCAAAAAATGCCAAAAGCAGGATAATACAGAGATTTGACCGGTGGAACTGCAAAACCACAGTTATAGTTATGTGGCGTACACCAGAATCTTTTACATAGATATATTTGTGTTTGACAAGTCAGGGAGACACTATTACTGTTTTTTTTATGGCAAAATATGCCAAAAGCAGGATAATACAGAGATTTTACCCTTGGAACTGCAAAACCACAGTTCTATTTTTCTGGCCTACACCAGACTCTTTTAAACAGATATATTGGGGTCTGACCAGTCAGGGAGACACTATTACAGTTTTTTTGTACGGCAAAAAATGCCAAAAGCAGGATAATACAGAGATTTGACCCGTTGAACTGCAACACCACAGTTATAGTTATGTGGCCTACATGAGAATCTTTTAAACAGATATATTGGAGTCTGACCAGTCAGGGAGACACAATTGCAGTTTTTTTTTACGGCATAAAATGCCAAATGTAGGATAATACAGAGATTTGACCCGTGGAACTGCAAAACCACAGTTCTATTTCTCTGGCCTACACGAGACACTTTTAAACAGATATATTGGTGTCTGACTAGTCAGGGAGACACTATTACAGTTTTTTTTTACGGCTTAAAATGCCAAAAGCAGGATAATACAGAGATTTAACCTGTGGAACTGCAAAACCTCAGTTATAGTTAAGTGGCGTACACCAGAATCTTTTAAACAGATATATTGGTATCTGACCAGTCAGGGAGACACTATTACTGTTTTTTTTAAGGCAAAAAATGCCAAAAGCAGGATAATACAGAGATTTGACCCATGGAACTGCAAAACCACAGTTATAGTTATGTGGTATACACCAGAATCTATTAAACAGATATATTGGTGTTTGACCAGTCAGGGACACACAATTACTGGGGTTTTCATACGGTAAAAAATGCCAAAAGCAGGATAATACAGAGATTTGACCGGTGGAACTGCAAAACCACAGTTATAGTTATGTGGCATACACCAGAATCTTTTAAACAGATATATTGGTGTCTGACTAGTCAGGGAGACACTATTACTGTTTTTTTTTATGGCAAAAAATGACAAAAGCAGGATAATACAGAGATTTAACCCGTGGAACTGCAAAACCACAGTTATAGTTAAGTGGCGTACACCAGAATCTTTTAAACAGATATATTTGTGTCTGACCAGTCAGGGAGGCACTATTACTGTTTTTTTTATGGCAAAAAATGCCAAAAGTAGGATAATACAGAGATTTGACCCGTGGAACTTCAAAACCACAGTTATAGTTATGTGGCGTACACCAGAATCTTTTACATAGATATATTTGTGTCTGATAAGTCAGGGAGACACTATTACTGGTTTTTTTATGGCAAAATATGCAAAAAGCAGGATAATACAGAGATTTGACCCTTGAAACTGCAAAACCTCAGTTCTTTTTTTCTGGCCTACACCAGACTCTTTTAAACAGATATATTGGTGTCTGACCAGTCAGGGAGACACTATTACAATTTTTTTACGCCATAAAATGCCAAAAGCAGGATAATACAGAGATTTGACCCGTGGAACTGCAAAACCACAGTTATAGCTAAGTGGCATACACCAGAATCTTTTAAACAGATATATTTGTGTCTGACCAGTCAGGGAGACACTATTACTGTTTTTTTACGGCAAAAAATGCCAAAAGCAGGATAATACAGAGATTTGACCGGTGGAACTGCAAAACCACAGTTATAGTTATGTGGCATACACCAGAATCTTTTAAACAGATATATTGGTGTCTGACTAGTCAGGGAGACACTATTACTGTTTTTTTTATGGCAAAAAATGACAAAAGCAGGATAATACAGAGATTTAACCCGTGGAACTGCAAAACCACAGTTATAGTTAAGTGGCGTACAAAAGAATCTTTTAAACAGATATATTTGTGTCTGACCAGTCAGGGAGGCACTATTACTGTTTTTTTTTATGGTAAAAAATGCCAAAAGTAGGATAATACAGAGATTTGACCCGTGGAACTGCAAAACCACAGTTATAGTTATGTGGCGTACACCAGAATCTTTTACATAGATATATTTGTGTCTGATAAGTCAGGGAGACACTATTACTGGTTTTTTTATGGCAAAATATGCAAAAAGCAGGATAATACAGAGTTTTGACCCTTGAAACTGCAAAACCTCAGTTCTATTTTTCTGGCCTACACCAGACTCTTTTAAACAGATATATTGGTGTCTGACCAGTCAGGGAGACACTATTACAATTTTTTTTTACGCCATAAAATGCCAAAAGCAGGATAATACAGAGATTTGACCCGTGGAACTGCAAAACCACAGTTATAGCTAAGTGGCGTACACCAGAATCTTTTAAACAGATATATTTGTGTCTGACCAGTCAGGGAGACACTATTACTGTTTTTTTTACGGCAAAAAATGCCAAAAGCAGGATAATACAGAGACTTGACCCGTGGAACTGCTAAACCACCGTTCTATTTCTCTGGCCTACACCAGACTCTATTAAATAAATATATTGGTGTCTGACCAATCAGGGAGACACTGTTACAGTTTTTTATGGCAAAAAATGCCAAAAGCAGGATAATACAGAGATTTGACCCGTGGAACTTCAAACCACAGTTATAATTATGTGGCGCACACCAGAATCTTTTAAACAGATATATTGGTGTCTGACCTGTCAGGAAGACACTATTATTGTTTTTTTTTTAAGGCAAAAAATGCCAAAAGCAGGATAATACAGAGATTTGACCCGTGGAACTGCAAAACTACAGTTATAGTTATGTGGCCTACATGAGAATCTTTTAAACAGATATTTTGGTGTCTGACCAGTCAGGGAGACACGATTACTGTTTTTTTTACGGCAAAAAATTCAAAAAGCAGGATAATACAGAGATTTGACCCTTGGAACTGCAAAACCACAGTTATATTTATGTGGCTTACACGAGAATCTTTTAAAGAGATATATTGGAGTCTGACCAGTCAGGGAGACACTATTACAGTTTTTTTTTACGGCATAAAATGCCAAAAGCAGGATAATACAGAGATTTAACCCGTGGAACTGCAAAACCTCAGTTATAGCTAAGTGGCGTACACCAGAATCTTTTAAACAGATATATTTGTGTCTGACCAGTCAGGGAGACACTATTATTGTTTTTTTTTAAGGCAAAAAATGCCAAAAGCAGGATAATACAGAGATTTGACCCGTGGAACTGCAAAACCACAGTTATAGTTATGTGGCCTGCACGAGAATCTTTTAAACAGATATATTGGAGTCTGACCAGTCAGGGAGACACAATTGCGTTTTTTTTTCACGGCATAAACTGCCAAAAGCAGGATAATACAGAGATTTGACCCGTGGAACTGCAAAACCACAGTTATAGTTATGTGGCGTACACCAGATTCTTTTTAACAGATATATTGGTGTCTGACCAGTCAGGGAGACACTATTAATGTTTTTTTTACGGCAAAAAATGCCAAAAGCAGGATAATACAGAGATTTGACCCTTGGAACTGCAAAACCACAGTTCTATTTGTCTGGCCTACACGAGACACTTTTAAACAGATATATTTGTGTCTGGCCAGTCAGGGAGACACTATTACAGTTTTTTTTACGGCATAAAATGCCAAAACTAGGATAATACAGAGATTGAACCCGTGGAACTGCAAACCACAGTTATAATTATGTGGCGCTCACCAGAATCTTTTAAACAGATTTATTGGTGTCTGACCTGTCAGGGAGACACTATTACTGTGTTTTTTAAGGCAAAAAAAAGCCAAAAGCAGGATAATACAGAGATTTGATCTGTGGAACTGCATAACCACAGTTATAGTTATGTGGCGTACACCAGAATCTTTTAAACAGATATATTGGTGTCTGACCAGTCAGGGAGACACAATTACTGGGGGTTTTTTTACAGCAAAAAATGCCAAAAGCAGGATAATACCGAGATTTGACCGGTGGAACTGCAAAACCACAGTTATAGTTATGTGGCTTACACCAGAATCTTTTAAACAGATATATTTGTGTCTGACCAGTCAGGGAGACACTATTACTGTTTTTTTTACGGCAAAAAATGCCAAAAGCAGGATAATACAGAGATTTAACCCGTAGAACTGCAAACCTCAGTTATAGTTAAGTGGCGTATACCAGAATCTTTTAAACAGATATATTTGTGTCTGACCAGTCAGGGAGACACTATTACTGTTTTTTTTACGGCAAAAAATGCCAAAAGCAGGATAATACAGAGATTTGACCCATGGAACTGCAAAACCACCGTTCTATTTCTCTGGCCTACACCAGACTCTATTAAATAGATATATTGGTGTCTGACCAATCAGGGAGACACTATTACAGTTTTTTTTATGGCAAAAAATGCCAAAAGCAGGATAATACAGAGATTTGACCCGTGGAACTGCAAAACCACAGTTATAGTTCTGTGGCATACACCAGAATCTTTTAAACAGATATATTGGTTTCTACCAGTCATGGAGACACTATTACTGTTTTTTTTACGGCAAAAAATGACAAAAGCAGGATAATACAGAGATTTGACCCGTGGAACTGCAAAACCACTGTTATAGTTATGTGGCGTACACCAGTATCTTTTAAACAGATATATTGTTGTCTGACCAGTCAGGGAGACACTATTACTGTTTTTTTTTATGGCAAAAAATGCCAAAAGCAGGATAATACAGAGATTTGATCTGTGGAACTGCATAACCACAGTTATAGTTATGTGGCTTACACCAGAATCTTTTAAACAGATATATTGGTGTCTGACCAGTCAGGGAGACACAATTGCTGGGGTTTTTTTACGGCAAAAAATGCCAAAAGCAGGATAATACAGAGATTTGACCGGTGGAACTGCAAAACCACAGTTATAGTTATGTGGCTTACACCAGAATCTTTTAAACAGATACATTGGTGTCTGACCAGTCAGGGAGACACTATTACTGCTTTTTTTATGGCAAAAAATGACAAAAGCAGGATAATACAGAGATTTAACCCGTGGAACTGCAAAACCACAGTTATAGTTAAGTGGCGTACACCAGAATCTTTTAAACAGATATATTTGTGTGTGACCAGTCAGGGAGGCAATATTACTGTTTTTTTTACTGCAAAAATGCCAAAATCTGGATATTACAGAGATTTGACCCGTGTAACTGCAAAGCCACAGTTATAGTTATGTGGCGTACACCAGAATCTTTTAAACAGATATATTGGTTTCTACCAGTCATGGAGACACTATTACTGTTTTTTTTACGGCAAAAAATGACAAAAGCAGGATAATACAGAGATTTGACCCGTGGAACTGCAAAACCACAGTTATAGCTATGTGGCGTACACCAGAATCTTTTAAACAGATATATTTGTGTCTGACCAATCAGGGAGACACTATTACTGTATTTTTTACGACAAAAAATGCCAAAAGTAGGATAATAAAGAGATTTGACCAGTGGAATTGCAAAACCACAGTCATAGCTATGTGGCGTACACCAGAATCTTTTAAATAGATATTTTTGAGTCTGACAAGTCAGGGAGACACTATTACTGTTTTTTTTACGGCAAAAAATGACAAAAGCAGGATAATACAAAGATTTGACCCGTGGAACTGCAAAACCACTGTTATAGTTATGTGGCGTACACCAGTATCTTTTAAACAGATATATTGTTGTCTGACCAGTCAGGGAGACACTATTACTGTTTTTTTTTATGGCAAAAAATGCCAAAAGCAGGATAATACAGAGATTTGACCCATGGAACTGCAAAACCACCGTTCTATTTCTCTGGCCTACACCAGACTCTATTAAATAGATATATTGGTGTCTGACCAATCAGGGAGACACTATTACAGTTTTTTTTATGGCAAAAAATGCCAAAAGCAGGATAATACAGAGATTTGACCCGTGGAACTGCAAAACCACAGTTATAGTTCTGTGGCATACACCAGAATCTTTTAAACAGATACATTGGTGTCTGACCAGTCAGGGAGACACTATTACTGCTTTTTTTATGGCAAAAAATGACAAAAGCAGGATAATACAGAGATTTAACCCGTGGAACTGCAAAACCACAGTTATAGTTAAGTGGCGTACACCAGAATCTTTTAAACAGATATATTTGTGTCTGACCAGTCAGGGAGGCAATATTACTGTTTTTTTTACTGCAAAAATGCCAAAATCTGGATATTACAGAGATTTGACCCGTGTAACTGCAAAGCCACAGTTATAGTTATGTGGCGTACAACAGAATCTTTTAAACAGATATATTGGTTTCTACCAGTCATGGAGACACTATTACTGTTTTTTTTACGGCAAAAAATGACAAAAGCAGGATAGTACAGAGATTTGACCCGTGGAACTGCAACACCACAGTTATAGTTATGTGGCCTACACGAGAATCTTTTAAACAGATATATTGGAGTCTGACCAGTCAGGGAGACACTATTACTGTTTTTTTTATGGCAAAAAATGCCAAAAGCAGGATAATACAGAGATTTGACCCGTGGAGCTGCAAAACCACCGTTCTATCTCTCTGGCCTACACCAGACACTTTTAAACAGATATATTGGTGTCTGACCAATCAGGGAGACACTATTACAGTTTTTTTTATGGCAAAAAATGCCAAAAGCAGGATAATACAGAGATTTCACCCGTGGAACTGCAAACCACAGTTATAATTATGTGGCGCACACCAAAATCTTTTAAACAGATATATTGGTGTCTGACCTGTCAGGGAGACACTATTACTGTTTTTTTAAGGCAAAAAATGCCAAAAGCAGGATAATACAGAGATTTGACCCGTGGAACTACAAACCACAGGTATAATTATGTGGCGCACACCAGAATCTTTTAAACAGATATATTGGTGTCTGACCAGTCAGGGAGACACTATTACTGTTTTTTTTATGGCAAAAAAAGCCAAAAGCAGGATAATACAGAGATTTAACCCGTGGAACTGCAAAACCACAGTTATAGTTAAGTGGCGTACACCAGAATCTTTTAAACAGATATATTGAAGTCTGACCAGTCAGGGAGACACAATTGCAGTTTTTTTTTACGGCATAAAATGCCAAAAGCAGGATAATACAGAGATTTAACCCGTGGAACTGCAAAACCACAGTTATAGTTATGTGGCGTACACCAGAATCTTTTAAACAGTTATATTGGTGTCTGACCAGTCAGGGAGACACTATTACTGTTTTTTTTACGGCAAAAAATGCCAAAAGCAGGATAATACAGAGATTTGAACCTTGGAACTGCAAAACCTCAGTTCTATTTCTTTGGCATACACGAGACACTTTTAAACAGATATATTTGTGTCTGACCAGTCAGGGAGACACTATTACAGTTTTTTTTTACAGCATAAAATGCCAAAAGCAGGATAATACAGAGATTTAACCCGTGGAACTGCAAAACCACAGTTATAGTTAAGTGGCGTACACCAGAATCTTTTAAACAGATATATTTGTGTCTGACCAATCAGGGAGACACTATTACTGTTTTTTTTTCTGGCAAAAAATGCCAAAAGCAGGATAATGCAGAGATTTGACCGGTGGAACTGCAAAACCACAGTTATAGTTATGTGGCGTACACCAGAATCTTTTAAACAGATATATTGGTGTCTGACCAGTCAGGGAGACACTATTACTGTTTTTTTATGGCAAAAAATGCCAAAAGCAGGATAATACAGAGATTTGACCCTTGGAACTGCAAAACCACAGTTCTATTTCTCTGGCCTACACGAGACACTTTTAAACAGATATATTGGTGTCTGACCAGTCAGTGAGACACTATTAAAGTTTTTTTGTACGGCAAAAAAATGCCAAAAGCAGGATAATACAGAGATTTGACCCGTTGAACTGCAACACCACAGTTATAGTTATGTGGCCTACACGAGAATCTTTTAAACAGATATATTGGAGTCTGACCAGTCAGGGAGACACAATTGCAGTTTTTTTTACGGCATAAAATGCCAAAAGCAGGATAATACAGAGATTTGACCTGTGGAACTGCAAACCACAGTTATAGTTATGTGGCGTACACCAGAATCTTTTAAACAGATATATTGGTGTCTGACCAGTCAGGGAGACACTATTACTGTTTTTTTTACGGCAAAAAATGCCAAAAGCAGGATAATACAGAGATTTGACCCTTGGAACTGCAAAACCACAGTTCTATTTCTCTGGCCTACACGAGACACTTTTAAACAGATATATTGGTGTCTGACCAGTCAGGGAGACACTATTACAATTTTTTTTTACGGCATAAAATGCCAAAAGCAGGATAATACAGAGATTTAAGCCGTGGAACTGCAAAACCTCAGTTATAGTTATGTGGCGTACACCAGAATCTTTTAAACAGATATATTGGTGTCTGACCAGTCAGGGAGACACTATTACTGTTTTTTTTCGGCAAAAATTGCCAAAAGCAGGATAATACAGAGATTTGATCCGTTGAACTGCAACACCACAGTTATAGTTATGTGGCCTACACGAGAATCTTTTAAACAGATATATTGGAGTCTGACCAGTCAGGGAGACACAATTGCAGTTTTTTTTTACGGCATAAAATGCCAAAAGCAGGATAATACAGAGATTTGACCCGTGGAACTGCAAAACCACAGTTATAGTTATGTGGCGTACACCAGAATCTTTAACATAGATATATTTGTGGCTGACAAGTCAGGGAGACACTATTACTGTTTTTTTTAATGGCAAAAAATGCCAAAAGCAGGATAATACAGAGATTTGACCCTTGGAACTGCAAAACCACAGTTCTATTTTTCTGGCCTACACCAGACTCTTTTATTCAGATATATTGGTGTCTGACCAGTCAGGGAGACACTATTACAGTTTTTTTGTACGGCAAAAAATGCCAAAAGCAGGAAAATACAGAGATTTGACCCGTTGAACTGCAACACCACAGTTATAGTTATGTGGCCTACATGAGAATCTTTTAAACAGATATATTGGAGTCTGACCAGTCAGGGAGACACAATTGCAGTTTTTTTTTTTTACAGCATAAAATGGCAAAAGCAGGATAATACAGAGATTTGACCCATGGAACTGCAAAACCACAGTTATAGTTATGTGGCGTACACCAGAATCTTTTAAACAGATATATTGGAGTCTGACCAGTCAGGGAGACACTATTACTGTTTTTTTTACGGCAAAAAATGCCAAAAGCAGGATAATACAGAGATTTGACTCGTGGAGCTGCAAAACCACCGTTCTATCTCTCTGGCTTACACCAGACTCTTTTAAACAGATATATTGGAGTCTGACCAATCAGGGAGGCACTATTACAGTTTTTTTATGGCAAAAAATGCCAAAAGCAGGATAATACAGAGATTTGACCCGTGGAACTGCAAACCACAATTATAATTATGTGGCGCACACCAAAATCTTTTAAACAGATATATTGGTGTCTGACCTGTCAGGGAGACACTATTACTGTTTTTTTAAGGCAAAAAATGCCAAAAGCAGGATAATACAGAGATTTGACCCGTGGAACTGCAACACCACAGTTATAGTTATGTGGCCTACACGAGAATCTTTTAAACAGATATATTGGAGTCTGACCAGTCAGGGAGACACTATTACTGTTTTTTTAAGGCAAAAAATGCCAAAAGCAGGATAATACAGAGATTTGACCCGTGGAACTGCAAAACCACAGTTATAGTTATGTAGCGTACAGAAGAATCTTTTAAACAGTTATATTGGTGTCTGACCAGTCAGGGAGACATTATTACTGTTTTTTTTACGGCAAAAAATGCCAAAAGCAGGATAATACAGAGATTTGAACCTTGGAACTGCAAAACCTCAGTTCTATTTCTCTGGCCTACACGAGACACTTTTAAACAGATATATTTGTGTCTGACCAGTCAGGGAGACACTATTAAAGTTTTTTTTTACAGCATAAAATGCCAAAAGCAGGATAATACAGAGATTTAACCCGTGGAACTGCAAAACCACAGTTATAGTTAAGTGGCGTACACCAGAATCTTTTAAACAGATATATTTGTGTCTGACCAATCAGGGAGACACTATTACTGTTTTTTTTTATGGCAAAAAATGCCAAAAGCAGGATAATACAGAGATTTGACCCGTGGAACTGCAAACCACAGTTATAATTATGTGGCGCACACCAGAATCTTTTAAACAGATATATTGGTGTCTGACCTGTCAGGGAGACTCTATTACTGTTTTTTTTAAGGCAAAAAAATGCCAAAAGCTGGATAATACAGAGATTTGACACGTGGAACTGCAAAACCACAGTTATAGTTATGTGGCATACACCAGAATCTTTTAAACAGATATATTGGTGTCTGACCAGTCAGGGAGACACAATTACTGGGTTTTTTTACTGCAAAAAATGCCAAAAGCAGGATAATGCAGAGATTTGACCGGTGGAACTGCAAAACCACAGTTATAGTTATGTGGCATACACCAGAATCTTTTAAACAGATATATTGGTGTCTGACCAGTCAGGGAGACACTATTACTGTTTTTTTACGGCAAAAAATGCCAAAAGCAGGATAATACAGAGATTTGACCCTTGGAACTGCAAAACCACAGTTCTATTTCTCTGGCCTACACGAGACACTTTTAAACAGATATATCGGTGTCTGACCAGTCAGTGAGACACTATTACAGTTTTTTTGTACGGCAAAAAATGCCAAAAGCAGGATAATACAGAGATTTGACCCGTTGAACTGCAACACCACAGTTATAGTTATGTGGCCTACACGAGAATCTTTTAAACAGATATATTGGAGTCTGACCAGTCAGGGAGACACAATTGCAGTTTTTTTTACGGCATAAAATGCCAAAAGCAGGATAATACAGAGATTTGACCCGTGGAACTGCAAACCACAGTTATAGTTAAGTGGCGTACACCAGAATCTTTTAAACAGATATATTTGTGTCTGACCAGTCAGGGAGACACTGCTACTGTTTTTTTATGGCAAAAAATGCCAAAAGAAGGATAATACAGAGATTTGACCCGTGGAACTGCAAAACCACAGTTATAGTTATGTGGCGTACACCAGAATCTTTTAAAGAGATATATTGGAGTCTGACCAGTCAGGGAGACACTATTACTGTTTTTTTTACGGCAGAAAATGCCAAAAGCAGGATAATACAGAGATTTGACTCGTGGAGCTGCAAAACCACCGTTCTATCTGTCTGGCCTACACCAGACTCTTTTAAACAGATATATTGGTGTCTGACCAATCAGGGAGGCACTATTACAGTTTTTTTATGGCAAAAAATGCCAAAAGCAGGATAATACAGAGATTTGACCCATGGAACTGCAAATCACAGTTATAATTATGTGGTGCACTCCAGAATCTTTTAAACAGATATATTGGTGTCTGACCTGTCAGGGAGACACTATTACTGTTTTTTGTAAGGCAAAAAATGCCAAAAGCAGGATAATTCAGAGATTTGACCCGTGGAACTGCAAACCACAGTTATAATTATGTGGCGCACACCAGAATCTTTTAAACAGATATATTGGTGTCTGACCTGTCAGGGAGACACTATTACTGTTTTTTATGCGGAAAAAATGCCAAAAGCAGGATAATACAGAGATTTGACCCGTGGAACTGCAAAACCACAGTTATAGTTATGTGGCATACACCAGAATCTTTTAAACAGATATATTGGTGTCTGACCAGTCAGGGAGACACAATTACTGGGTTTTTTTACTGCAAAAAATGCCAAAAGCAGGATAATGCAGAGATTTGACCGGTGGAACTGCAAAACCACAGTTATAGTTATGTGGCATACACCAGAATCTTTTAAACAGATATATTGGTGTCTGACCAGTCAGGGAGACACTATTACTGTTTTTTTACGGCAAAAAATGCCAAAAGCAGGATAATACAGAGATTTGACCCTTGGAACTGCAAAACCACAGTTCTATTTCTCTGGCCTACACGAGACACTTTTAAACAGATATATCGGTGTCTGACCAGTCAGTGAGACACTATTACAGTTTTTTTGTACGGCAAAAAATGCCAAAAGCAGGATAATACAGAGATTTGACCCGTTGAACTGCAACACCACAGTTATAGTTATGTGGCCTACACGAGAATCTTTTAAACAGATATATTGGAGTCTGACCAGTCAGGGAGACACAATTGCAGTTTTTTTTACGGCATAAAATGCCAAAAGCAGGATAATACAGAGATTTGACCCGTGGAACTGCAAACCACAGTTATAGTTAAGTGGCGTACACCAGAATCTTTTAAACAGATATATTTGTGTCTGACCAGTCAGGGAGACACTGCTACTGTTTTTTTATGGCAAAAAATGCCAAAAGAAGGATAATACAGAGATTTGACCCGTGGAACTGCAAAACCACAGTTATAGTTATGTGGCGTACACCAGAATCTTTTAAAGAGATATATTGGAGTCTGACCAGTCAGGGAGACACTATTACTGTTTTTTTTACGGCAGAAAATGCCAAAAGCAGGATAATACAGAGATTTGACTCGTGGAGCTGCAAAACCACCGTTCTATCTGTCTGGCCTACACCAGACTCTTTTAAACAGATATATTGGTGTCTGACCAATCAGGGAGGCACTATTACAGTTTTTTTATGGCAAAAAATGCCAAAAGCAGGATAATACAGAGATTTGACCCATGGAACTGCAAATCACAGTTATAATTATGTGGTGCACTCCAGAATCTTTTAAACAGATATATTGGTGTCTGACCTGTCAGGGAGACACTATTACTGTTTTTTGTAAGGCAAAAAATGCCAAAAGCAGGATAATTCAGAGATTTGACCCGTGGAACTGCAAACCACAGTTATAATTATGTGGCGCACACCAGAATCTTTTAAACAGATATATTGGTGTCTGACCTGTCAGGGAGACACTATTACTGTTTTTTATGCGGAAAAAATGCCAAAAGCAGGATAATACAGAGATTTGACCCGTGGAACTGCAAAACCACCATTCTATTTCTCTGGCCTACACCAGACACTATTAAATAGATATATTGGTGTCTGACCAATCAGGGAGACACTATTACAGTTTTTTTTATGGCAAAAAATGCCAAAAGCAGGATAATACAGAGATTTGACCAGTGGAACTGCAAACCACAGTTATAATTATGTGGCGCACACCAGAAACTTTTAAACAGATATATTGGTGTCTGTCCAGTCAGGGAGACACATTTACTGGGGTTTTTTTACAGCAAAAAATGCCAAAAGCAGGATAATACAGAGATTTGAACGGTGGAACTGCAAAACCACAGTTATAGTTATGTGGCGTACACCAGAATCTTTTAAACAGATATATTGGTGTCTGACCAGTCAGGGAGACACTATTAGGGTTTTTTTTTATGGCAAAATATGTCAAAAGCAGGATAATACAGAGATTTAACCCGTGGAACTGCAAAACCACCGTTATAGTTAAGTGGCGTACACCAGAATCTTTTAAACAGATATATTTGTGTCTGACCAGTCAGGGAGGCACTATTACTGTTTTTTTTTCTTTCAAAAATGCCAAAATCTGGATATTACAGAGATTTGACCCGTGGAACTGCAACACCACAGTTATAGTTATGTGGCCTACACGAGAATCTTTTAAACAGATATATTGGTGTCTGACCTGTCAGGGAGACTCTATTACTGTTTTTTTTAAGGAAAAAAATGCCAAAAGCTGGATAATACAGAGATTTGACCGGTGGAACTGCAAAACCACAGTTATAGTTATGTGGCGTACACCAGAATCTTTTAAACAGATATATTGGTGTCTGACCAGTCAGGGAGACACTATTACTGTTTTTTTACGGCAAAAAATGACAAAAGCAGGATAATACAGAGATTTGACCCTTGGAACTGCAAAACCACAGTTCTATTTCTCTGGCCTACACGAGACACTTTTAAACAGATATATCGGTGTCTGACCAGTCAGTGAGACACTATTACAGTTTTTTTGTACAGCAAAAAATGCAAAAAGCAGGATAATACAGAGATTTGACCCGTTGAACTGCAAACCACAGTTATAGTTAAGTGGCGTACACCAGATATCTTTTAAACAGATATATTTGTGTCTGACCAGTCAGGGAGACACTGCTACTGTTTTTTTATGGCAAAAAATGCCAAAAGAAGGATAATACAGAGATTTGACCCGTGGAACTGCAAAACCACAGTTATAGTTATGTGGCATACACCAGAATCTTTTACATAGATATATTTGTGGCTGACAAGTCAGGGAGACACTATTACTGTTTTTTTTATGGCAAAAAATGCCAAAAGCAGGATAATACAGAGATTTGACCCTTGGAACTGCAAAACCACAGTTCTATTTTTCTGGCCTACACCAGACTCTTTTAAACAGATATAATGGTGTCTGACCAGTCAGGGAGACACTATTACAGTTTTTTTGTACGGCAAAAAATGCCAAAAGCAGGAAAATACAGAGATTTGACCCGTTGAACTGCAACACCACAGTTATAGTTATGTGGCCTACACGAGAATCTTTTAAACAGATATATTGGAGTCTGACCAGTCAGGGAGACACAATTGCAGTTTTTTTTTACGGCATAAAATGGCAAAAGCAGGATAATACAGAGATTTGACCCATGGAACTGCAAAACCACAGTTATAGTTATGTGGCGTACACCAGAATCTTTTAAAGAGATATATTGGAGTCTGACCAGTCAGGGAGACACTATTACTGTTTTTTTTACGGCAGAAAATGCCAAAAGCAGGATAATACAGAGATTTGACTAGTGGAGCTGCAAAACCACCGTTCTATCTCTCTGGCCTACACCAGACTCTTTTAAACAGATATATTGGTGTCTGACCAATCAGGGAGGCACTATTACAGTTTTTTTATGGCAAAAAATGCCAAAAGCAGGATAATACAGAGATTTGACCCATGGAACTGCAAACCACAGTTATAATTATGTGGTGCACTCCAGAATCTTTTAAACAGATATATTGGTGTCTGACCTGTCAGGGAGACACTATTACTGTTTTTTGTAAGGCAAAAAATGCCAAAAGCAGGATAATTCAGAGATTTGACCCGTGGAAATGCAAACCACAGTTATAATTATGTTTCGCACACCAGAATCTTTTAAACAGATATATTGGTGTCTGACCTGTCAGGGAGACACTATTACTGTTTTTTATGTGGAAAAAATGCCAAAAGCAGGATAATACAGAGATTTGACCCGTGGAACTGCAAAACCACCATTCTATTTCTCTGGCCTACACCAGACACTATTAAATAGATATATTGGTGTCTGACCAATCAGGGAGACACTATTACAGTTTTTTTTATGGCAAAAAATGCCAAAAGCAGGATAATACAGAGATTTGACCAATGGAACTGCAAAACCTCAGTTCTATTTCTCTGGCCTACACGAGACACTTTTAAACAGATATATTTGTGTCTGACCAGTCAGGGAGACACTATTACAGTTTTTTTTTACAGCATAAAATGCCAAAAGCAGGATAATACAGAGATTTAACCCGTGGAACTGCAAAACCACAGTTATAGTTAAGTGGTATACACCAGAATCTTTTAAACAGATATATTTGTGTCTGACCAATCAGGGAGACACTATTACTGTTTTTTTTATGGCAAAAAATGCCAAAAGCAGGATAATACAGAGATTTGACCCGTGGAACTACAAACCACAGTTATAATTATGTGGCGCACACCAGAATCTTTTAAACAGATATATTGGTGTCTGACCTGTCAGGGAGACTCTATTACTGTTTTTTTTAAGGCAAAAAAATGCCAAAAGCTGGATAATACAGAGATTTGACACGTGGAACTGCAAAACCACAGTTATAATTATGTGGCGTACACCAGAATCTTTTAAACAGATATATTGGTGTCTGACCAGTCAGGGAGACACAATTACTGGGTTTTTTTACTGCAAAAAATGCCAAAAGCAGGATAATGCAGAGATTTGACCGGTGGAACTGCAAAACCACAGTTACAGTTATGTGGCGTACACCAGAATCTTTTAAACAGATATATTGGTGTCTGACCAGTCAGGGAGACACTATTACTGTTTTTTTACGGCAAAAAATGCCAAAAGCAGGATAATACAGAGATTTGACCCTTGGAACTGCAAAACCACAGTTCTATTTCTCTGGCCTACACGAGACACTTTTAAACAGATATATCGGTGTCTGACCAGTCAGTGAGACACTATTACAGTTTTTTTGTACGGCAAAAAATGCCAAAAGCAGGATAATACAGAGATTTGACCCGTTGAACTGCAACACCACAGTTATAGTTATGTGGCCTACACGAGAATCTTTTAAACAGATATATTGGAGTCTGACCAGTCAGGGAGACACAATTGCAGTTTTTTTTACGGCATAAAATGCCAAAAGCAGGATAATACAGAGATTTGACCCGTGGAACTGCAAACCACAGTTATAGTTATGTGGCGTACACCAGAATCTTTTAAACAGATATATTGGTGTCTGACCAGTCAGGGAGACACTATTACTGTTTTTTTTACGGCAAAAAATGCCAAAAGCAGGATAATACAGAGATTTGACCCTTGGAACTGCAAAACCACAGTTCTATTTCTCTGGCCTACACGAGACACTTTTAAACAGATATACTGGTGTCTGACCAGTCAGGGAGACACTATTACAATTTTTTTTTACGGCATAAAATGCCAAAAGCAGGATAATACAGAGATTTAAGCCGTGGAACTGCAAAACCTCAGTTATAGTTAAGTGGCATACACAAGAATCTTTTAAACAGATATATTTGTGTTTGACCAGTCAGGGAGACACTATTACTGTTTTTTTTACGGCAAAAATTGCCAAAAGCAGGATAATACAGAGATTTGACCCGTTGAACTGCAACACCACAGTTATAGTTATGTGGCCTACACGAGAATCTTTTAAACAGATATATTGGAGTCTGACCAGTCAGGGAGACACAATTGCAGTTTTTTTTTACGGCATAAAATGCCAAAAGCAGGATAATACAGAGATTTGACCCGTGGAACTGCAAAACCACAGTTATAGTTATGTGGCGTACACCAGAATCTTTTACATAGATATATTTGTGGCTGACAAGTCAAGGAGACACTATTACTGTTTTTTTTATGGCAAAAAATGCCAAAAGCAGGATAATACAGAGATTTGACCCTTGGAACTGCAAAACCACAGTTCTATTTTTCTGGCCTACACCAGACTCTTTTAAACAGATATATTTGTGTCTGACCAGTCAGGGAGACACTATTACAGTTTTTTTGTACGGCAAAAAATGCCAAAAGCAGGAAAATACAGAGATTTGACCCGTTGAACTGCAACACCACAGTTATAGTTATGTGGCCTACACGAGAATCTTTTAAACAGATATATTGGAGTCTGACCAGTCAGGGAGACACAATTGCAGTTTTTTTTTACGGCATAAAATGGCAAAAGCAGGATAATACAGAGATTTGACCCATGGAACTGCAAAACCACAGTTATAGTTATGTGGCGTACACCAGAATCTTTTAAACAGATATATTGGAGTCTGACCAGTCAGGGAGACACTATTACTGTTTTTTTTACGGCAAAAAATGTCAAAAGCAGGATAATACAGAGATTTGACTCGTGGAGCTGCAAAACCACCGTTATAGTTAAGTGGCGTACAACAGAATATTTTAAACAGATATATTTGTGTCTGACCAGTCAGGAAGACACTATTACTGTTTTTTTTACGGAAAAAATGCCAAAAGCAGGATAATACAGAGATTTGACCCGTGGAACTGCAAAACCACCATTCTATTTCTCTCGCCTACACCAGACTCTATTAAATAGATATATTGGTGTCTGACCAATCTGGGAGACACTATTACAGTTTTTTTTATGGCAAAAAATGCCAAAAGCAGAATAATACAGAGATTTGACCCGTGGAACTGCAAAACCACAGTTTCAGTTTTGTGGCGTACACCAGAATCTTTTAAACAGATATATTGGTGTCTGACCAGTCAGGGAGACACAATTACTGGGGCTTTTTTACAGCAAAAAATGCCAAAAGCAGGATAATACAGAGATTTGAACGGTGGAACTGCAAAACCACAGTTATAGTTATGTGGCGTACACTGGAATCTTTTAAACAGATATATTGGTGTCTGACCAGTCAGGGAGACACTATTAGGGTTTTTTTTTATGGTAAAATATGTCAAAAGCAGGATAATACAGAGATTTAACCCGTGGAACTGCAAAACCACAGTTATAGTTACGTGGCGTACACCAGAATCTTTTAAACAGATATATTTGTGTCTGACCAGTCAGGGAGGCACTATTACTGTTTTTTTTTCTTTCAAAAATGCCAAAATCTGGATATTACAGAGATTTGACCCGTGGAACTGCAAATCCACAGTTATAGTTATGTGGCGTACACCAGAATCTTTTAAACAGATATATTGTTGTCTGACCAGTCAGGGAGACACTATTACAGTTTTTTTTTATGGCAAAAAATGCCAAAAGCAGGATAATACAGAGATTTGACCCGTGGAACTGCAACACCACAAATATAGTTATGTGGCCTACACGAGAATCTTTTAAACAGATATATTGGAGTCTGACCAGTCAGGGAGACACTATTACTGTTTTTTTTATGGCAAAAAATGCCAAAAGCAGGATAATACAGAGATTTGACCCGTGGAGCTGCAAAACCACCGTTCTATCTCTCTGGCCTACACCAGACTCTTTTAAACAGATATATTGGTGTCTGACCAATCAGGGAGACACTATTACAGTTTTTTTTTATGGGAAAAAATGCCAAAAGCAGGATAATACAGAGATTTAACCCGTGGAACTGCAAAACCACAGTTATAGTTAAGTGGCGTACACCAGAATCTTTTAAACAGATATATTTGTGTCTGACCAGTCAGGGAGACACAATTGCAGTTTTTTTTTACGGCATAAAATGCCAAAAGCAGGATAATACAGAGATTTGACCCGTGGAACTGCAAAACCACAGTTATAGTTATGTAGCGTACACCAGAATCTTTTAAACAGTTATATTGGTGTCTGACCAGTCAGGGAGACACTATTACTGTTTCTTTTTACGGCAAAAAATGACAAAAGCAGGATAATACAGAGATTTGAACTTTGGAACTGCAAAACCTCAGTTCTATTTCTCTGGCCTACACGAGACACTTTTAAACAGATATAATTGTGTCTGACCAGTCAGGGAGACACTATTACAGTTTTTTTTTACAGCATAAAATGCCAAAAGCAGGATAATACAGAGATTTAACCCGTGGAACTGCAAAACCACAGTTATAGTTAAGTGGCGTACACCAGAATCTTTTAAACAGATATATTTGTGTCTGACCAATCAGGGAGACACTATTACTGTTTTTTTTATGGCAAAAAATGCCAAAAGCAGGATAATACAGAGATTTGACCCGTGGAACTGCAAACCACAGTTATAATTATGTGGCGCACACCAGAATCTTTTAAACAGATATACTGGTGTCTGACCTGTCAGGGAGACTCTATTACTGTTTTTTTAAGGCAAAAAAATGCCAAAAGCTGGATAATACAGAGATTTGACACGTGGAACTGCAAAACCACAGTTATAGTTATGTGGCATACACCAGAATCTTTTAAACAGATATATTGGTGTCTGACCAGTCAGGGAGACACAATTACTGGGTTTTTTTACGGCAAAAAATGCCAAAAGCAGGATAATGCAGAGATTTGACCGGTGGAACTGCAAAACCACAGTTATAGTTATGTGGCGTACACCAGAATCTTTTAAACAGATATATTGGTGTCTGACCAGTCAGGGAGACACTATTACTGTTTTTTTACGGCAAAAAATGCCAAAAGCAGGATAATACAGAGATTTGACCCTTGGAACTGCAAAACCACAGTTCTATTTCTCTGGCCTACACGAGACACTTTTAAACAGATATATCGGTGTCTGACCAGTCAGTGAGACACTATTACAGTTTTTTTGTACGGCAAAAAATGCCAAAAGCAGGATAATACAGAGATTTGACCCGTTTTACTGCAACACCACAGTTATAGTTATGTGGCCTACACGAGAATCTTTTAAACAGATATATTGGAGTCTGACCAGTCAGGGAGACACAATTGCAGTTTTTTTTACGGCATAAAATGCCAAAAGCAGGATAATACAGAGATTTGACCCGTGGAACTGCAAACCACAGTTATAGTTATGTGGCGTACACCAGAATCTTTTAAACAGATATATTTGTGTCTGACCAGTCAGGGAGACACTATTACTGTTTTTTTTAAGGCAAAAAATGCCAAAAGCAGGATAATACAGAGATTTGACCCTTGGAACTGCAAAACCACAGTTCTATTTCTCTGGCCTACACGAGACACTTTTAAACAGATATACTGGTGTCTGACCAGTCAGGGAGACACTATTACAATTTTTTTTTACGGCATAAAATGCCAAAAGCAGGATAATACAGAGATTTAAGCCGTGGAACTGCAAAACCTCAGTTATAGTTAAGTGGCGTACACAAGAATCTTTTAAACAGATATATTTGTGTTTGACCAGTCAGGGAGACACTATTACTGTTTTTTTTACGGCAAAAATTGCCAAAAGCAGGATAATACAGAGATTTGACCCGTTGAACTGCAACACCACAGTTATAGTTATGTGGCGTACACCAGAATCTTTTACATAGATATATTTGTGGCTGACATGTCAGGGAGACACTATTACTGTTTTTTTATGGCAAAAAATGCCAAAAGCAAGATAATACAGAGATTTGACCCTTGGAACTGCAAAACCACAGTTCTATTTTTCTGGCCTACACCAGACTCTTTTAAACAGATATATCGGTGTCTGACCAGTCAGGGAGACACTATTACAGTTTTTTTGTATGGCAAAAAATGCCAAAAGCAGGAAAATACAGAGATTTGACCCGTTGAACTGCAACACCTCAGTTATAGTTATGTGGCCTACACGAGAATCTTTTAAACAGATATATTGGAGTCTGACCAGTCAGGGAGACACAATTGCAGTTTTTTTTTACGGCATAAAATGGCAAAAGCAGGATAATACAGAGATTTGACCCATGGAACTGCAAAACCACAGTTATAGTTATGTGGCGTACACCAGAATCTTTTAAACAGATATATTGGAGTCTGACCAGTCAGGGAGACACTATTACTGTTTTTTTTACGGCAAAAAATGTCAAAAGCAGGATAATACAGAGATTTGACTCGTGGAGCTGCAAAACCACCGTTATAGTTAAGTGGCGTACACCAGAATATTTTAAACAGATATATTTGTGTCTGACCAGTCAGGAAGACACTATTACTGTTTTTTTTACGGAAAAAATTCCAAAAGCAGGATAATACAGAGATTTGACCCGTGGAACTGCAAAACCACCATTCTATTTCTCTGGCCTACACCAGACTCTATTAAATAGATATATTGGTGTCTGACCAATCTGGGAGACACTATTACAGTTTTTTTTATGGCAAAAAATGCCAAAAGCAGAATAATACAGAGATTTGACCCGTGGAACTGCAAAACCACAGTTTCAGTTTTGTGGCGTACACCAGAATCTTTTAAACAGATATATTGGTGTCTGACCAGTCAGGGAGACACAATTACTGGGGTTTTTTTACAGCAAAAAATGCCAAAAGCAGGATAATACAGAGATTTGAACGGTGGAACTGCAAAACCACAGTTATAGTTATGTGGCGTACACTGGAATCTTTTAAACAGATATATTGGTGTCTGACCAGTCAGGGAGACACTATTAGGGTTTTTTTTTATGGAAAAATATGTCAAAAGCAGGATAATACAGAGATTTAACCCGTGGAACTGCAAAACCACAGTTATAGTTACGTGGCGTACACCAGAATCTTTTAAACAGATATATTTGTGTCTGACCAGTCAGGGAGGCACTATTACTGTTTTTTTTTCTTTCAAAAATGCAAAAATCTGGATATTACAGAGATTTGACCCGTGGAACTGCAAATCCACAGTTATAGTTATGTGGCGTACACCAGAATCTTTTAAACAGATATATTGTTGTCTGACCAGTCAGGGAGACACTATTACAGTTTTTTTTTATGGCAAAAAATGCCAAAAGCAGGATAATACAGAGATTTGACCCGTGGAACTGCAACACCACAGTTATAGTTATGTGGCCTACACGAGAATCTTTTAAACAGATATATTGGAGTCTGACCAGTCAGGGAGACACTATTACTGTTTTTTTTATGGCAAAAAATGCCAAAAGCAGGATAATACAGAGATTTGACCCGTGGAACTGCAAACCACAGATATAATTATGTGGCGCACATCAAAATCTTTTAAACAGATATATTGGTGTCTGACCTGTCAGGGAGACACTATTACTGTTTTTTTTATGGCAAAAAATGCCAAAAGCAGGATAATACAGAGATTTAACCCGTGGAACTGCAAAACCACAGTTATAGTTAAGTGGCGTACACCAGAATCTTTTAAACAGTTATATTGGTGTCTGACCAGTCAGGGAGACACTATTACTGTTTTTTTTTACGGCAAAAAATGACAAAAGCAGGATAATACAGAGATTTGAACCTTGGAACTGCAAAACCTCAGTTCTATTTCTCTGGCCTACACGAGACACTTTTAAACAGATATAATTGTGTCTGACCAGTCAGGGAGACACTATTACAGTTTTTTTTACAGCATAAAATGCCAAAAGCAGGATAATACAGAGATTTAACCCGTGGAACTGCAAAACCACAGTTATAGTTAAGTGGCGTACACCAGAATCTTTTAAACAGATATATTTGTGTCTGACCAATCAGGGAGACACTATTACTGTTTTTTTTATGGCAAAAAATGCCAAAAGCAGGATAATACAGAGATTTGACCCGTGGAACTGCAAACCACAGTTATAATTATGTGGCGCACACCAGAATCTTTTAAACAGATATACTGGTGTCTGACCTGTCAGGGAGACTCTATTACTGTTTTTTTAAGGCAAAAAAATGCCAAAAGCTGGATAATACAGAGATTTGACACGTGGAACTGCAAAACCACAGTTATAGTTATGTGGCATACACCAGAATCTTTTAAACAGATATATTGGTGTCTGACCAGTCAGGGAGACACAATTACTGGGTTTTTTTACGGCAAAAAATGCCAAAAGCAGGATAATGCAGAGATTTGACCGGTGGAACTGCAAAACCACAGTTATAGTTATGTGGCGTACACCAGAATCTTTTAAACAGATATATTGGTGTCTGACCAGTCAGGGAGACACTATTACTGTTTTTTTACGGCAAAAAATGCCAAAAGCAGGATAATACAGAGATTTGACCCTTGGAACTGCAAAACCACAGTTCTATTTCTCTGGCCTACACGAGACACTTTTAAACAGATATATCGGTGTCTGACCAGTCAGTGAGACACTATTACAGTTTTTTTGTACGGCAAAAAATGCCAAAAGCAGGATAATACAGAGATTTGACCCGTTGAACTGCAACACCACAGTTATAGTTATGTGGCCTACACGAGAATCTTTTAAACAGATATATTGGAGTCTGACCAGTCAGGGAGACACAATTGCAGTTTTTTTTACGGCATAAAATGCCAAAAGCAGGATAATACAGAGATTTGACCCGTGGAACTGCAAACCACAGTTATAGTTATGTGGCGTACACCAGAATCTTTTAAACAGATATATTTGTGTCTGACCATTCAGGGAGACACTATTACTGTTTTTTTTACGGCAAAAAATGCCAAAAGCAGGATAATACAGAGATTTGACCCTTGGAACTGCAAAACCACAGTTCTATTTCTCTGGCCTACACGAGACACTTTTAAACAGATATACTGGTGTCTGACCAGTCAGGGAGACACTATTACAATTTTTTTTTACGGCATAAAATGCCAAAAGCAGGATAATACAGAGATTTAAGCCGTGGAACTGCAAAACCTCAGTTATAGTTAAGTGGCGTACACAAGAATCTTTTAAACAGATATATTTGTGTTTGACCAGTCAGGGAGACACTATTACTGTTTTTTTTACGGCAAAAATTGCCAAAAGCAGGATAATACAGAGATTTGACCCGTTGAACTGCAACACCACAGTTATAGTTATGTGGCGTACACCAGAATCTTTTACATAGATATATTTGTGGCTGACAAGTCAGGGAGACACTATTACTGTTTTTTTATGGCAAAAAATGCCAAAAGCAAGATAATACAGAGATTTGACCCTTGGAACTGCAAAACCACAGTTCTATTTTTCTGGCCTACACCAGACTCTTTTAAACAGATATATTGGTGTCTGACCAGTCAGGGAGACACTATTACAGTTTTTTTGTATGGCAAAAAATGCCAAAAGCAGGAAAATACAGAGATTTGACCCGTTGAACTGCAACACCTCAGTTATAGTTATGTGGCCTACACGAGAATCTTTTAAACAGATATATTGGAGTCTGACCAGTCAGGGAGACACAATTGCAGTTTTTTTTTACGGCATAAAATGGCAAAAGCAGGATAATACAGAGATTTGACCCATGGAACTGCAAAACCACAGTTATAGTTATGTGGCGTACACCAGAATCTTTTAAACAGATATATTGGAGTCTGACCAGTCAGGGAGACACTATTACTGTTTTTTTTACGGCAAAAAATGTCAAAAGCAGGATAATACAGAGATTTGACTCGTGGAGCTGCAAAACCACCGTTCTATCTATCTGGCTTTCACCAGACTCTTTTAAACAGATATATTGGTGTCTGACCAATCAGGGAGGCACTATTACAGTTTTTTTATGGCAAAAAATGCCAAAAGCAGGATAATACAGAGATTTGACCATGGAACTGCAAACCAAAGATATAATTATGTGGTGCACTCCAGAATCTTTTAAACAGATATATTGGTGTCTGACCTGTCAGGGAGACACTATTACTGTTTTTTTTAAGGCAAAAAATGCCAAAAGCAGGATAATACAGAGATTTGAACGGTGGAACTGCAAAACCACAGTTATAGTTATGTGGCGTACACTGGAATCTTTTAAACAGATATATTTGTGTCTGACCAGTCAGGGAGACACTATTAGGGTTTTTTTTTATGGCAAAATATGTCAAAAGCAGGATAATACAGAGATTTAACCCGTGGAACTGCAAAACCACAGTTATAGTTACGTGGCGTACACCAGAATCTTTTAAACAGATATATTTGTGTCTGACCAGTCAGGGAGGCACTATTACTGTTTTTTTTTCTTTCAAAAATGCCAAAATCTGGATATTACAGAGATTTGACCCGTGGAACTGCAAATCCACAGTTATAGTTATGTGGCGTACACCAGAATCTTTTAAACAGATATATTGTTGTCTGACCAGTCAGGGAGACACTATTACAGTTTTTTTTTATGGCAAAAAATGCCAAAAGCAGGATAATACAGAGATTTGACCCGTGGAACTGCAACACCACAGTTATAGTTATGTGGCCTACACGAGAATCTTTTAAACAGATATATTAGAGTCTGACCAGTCAGGGAGACACTATTACTGTTTTTTTTATGGCAAAAAATGCCAAAAGCAGGATAATACAGAGATTTGACCCGTGGAGCTGCAAAACCACCGTTCTATCTCTCTGGCCTACACCAGACTCTTTTAAACAGATATATTGGTGTCTGACCAATCAGGGAGACACTATTACAGTTTTTTTTATGGCAAAAAATGCCAAAAGCAGGATAATACAGAGATTTGACCCGTGGAACTGCAAACCACAGTTATAATTATGTGGCGCACATCAAAATCTTTTAAACAGATATAATGGTGTCTGACCTGTCAGGGAGACACTATTACTGTTTTTTTTATGGCAAAAAATGCCAAAAGCAGGATAATACAGAGATTTAACCAGTGGAACTGCAAAACCACAGTTATAGTTAAGTGGCGTACACCAGAATCTTTTAAACAGATATATTTGTGTCTGACCAGTCAGGGAGACACAATTGCAGTTTTTTTTTACGGCATAAAATGCCAAAAGCAGGATAATACAGAGATTTGACCCGTGGAACTGCAAAACCACAGTTATAGTTATGTAGCGTACACCAGAATCTTTTAAACAGTTATATTGGTGTCTGACCAGTCAGGGAGACACTATTACTGTTTTTTTTTACGGCAAAAAATGACAAAAGCAGGATAATACAGAGATTTGAACCTTGGAACTGCAAAACCTCAGTTCTATTTCTCTGGCCTACACGAGACACTTTTAAACAGATATATTTGTGTCTGACCAGTCAGGGAGACACTATTACAGTTTTTTTTACAGCATAAAATGCCAAAAGCAGGATAATACAGAGATTTGACACGTGGAACTGCAAAACCACAGTTATAGTTATGTGGCATACACCAGAATCTTTTAAACAGATATATTGGTGTCTGACCAGTCAGGGAGACACAATTACTGGGTTTTTTTACGGCAAAAAATGCCAAAAGCAGGATAATGCAGAGATTTGACCGGTGGAACTGCAAAACCACAGTTATAGTTATGTGCCGTACACCAGAATCTTTTAAACAGATATATTGGTGTCTGACCAGTCAGGGAGACACTATTACTGTTTTTTTACGGCAAAAAATGCCAAAAGCAGGATAATACAGAGATTTGACCCTTGGAACTGCAAAACCACAGTTCTATTTCTCTGGCCTACACGAGACACTTTTAAACAGATATATCGGTGTCTGACCAGTCAGTGAGACACTATTACAGTTTTTTTGTACGGCAAAAAATGCCAAAAGCAGGATAATACAGAGATTTGACCCGTTGAACTGCAACACCACAGTTATAGTTATGTGGCCTACACGAGAATCTTTTAAACAGATATATTGGAGTCTGACCAGTCAGGGAGACACAATTGCAGTTTTTTTTTCGGCATAAAATGCCAAAAGCAGGATAATACAGAGATTTGACCCGTGGAACTGCAAACCACAGTTATAGTTATGTGGCGTACACCAGAATCTTTTAAACAGATATATTTGTGTCTGACCAGTCAGGGAGACACTATTACTGTTTTTTTTACGGCAAAAAATGCCAAAAGCAGGATAATACAGAGATTTGACCCTTGGAACTGCAAAACCACAGTTCTATTTTTCTGGCCTACACGAGACACTTTTAAACAGATATACTGGTGTCTGACCAGTCAGGGAGACACTATTACAATTTTTTTTTACGGCATAAAATGCCAAAAGCAGGATAATACAGAGATTTAAGCCGGGGAACTGCAAAACCTCAGTTATAGTTAAGTGGCGTACACAAGAATCTTTTAAACAGATATATTTGTGTTTGACCAGTCAGGGAGACACTATTACTGTTTTTTTTACGGCAAAAATTGCCAAAAGCAGGATAATACAGAGATTTGACCCGTTGAACTGCAACACCACAGTTATAGTTATGTGGCGTACACCAGAATCTTTTACATAGATATATTTGTGGCTGACAAGTCAGGGAGACACTATTACTGTTTTTTTATGGCAAAAAATGCCAAAAGCAAGATAATACAGAGATTTGACCCTTGGAACTGCAAAACCACAGTTCTATTTTTCTGGCCTACACCAGACTCTTTTAAACAGATATATTGGTGTCTGACCAGTCAGGGAGACACTATTACAGTTTTTTTGTATGGCAAAAAATGCCAAAAGCAGGAAAATACAGAGATTTGACCCGTTGAACTGCAACACCTCAGTTATAGTTATGTGGCCTACACGAGAATCTTTTAAACAGATATATTGGAGTCTGACCAGTCAGGGAGACACAATTGCAGTTTTTTTTTACGGCATAAAATGGCAAAAGCAGGATAATACAGAGATTTGACCCATGGAACTGCAAAACCACAGTTATAGTTATGTGGCGTACACCAGAATCTTTTAAACAGATATATTGGAGTCTGACCAGTCAGGGAGACACTATTACTGTTTTTTTTACGGCAAAAAATGTCAAAAGCAGGATAATACAGAGATTTGACTCGTGGAGCTGCAAAACCACCGTTCTATCTCTCTGGCTTTCACCAGACTCTTTTAAACAGATATATTGGTGTCTGACCAATCAGGGAGGCACTATTACAGTTTTTTTATGGCAAAAAATGCCAAAAGCAGGATAATACAGAGATTTGACCATGGAACTGCAAACCAAAGTTATAATTATGTGGTGCACTCCAGAATCTTTTAAACAGATATATTGGTGTCTGACCTGTCAGGGAGACACTATTACTGTTTTTTTTAAGGCAAAAAATGCCAAAAGCAGGATAATACAGAGATTTGACCCGTGGAACTGCAAACCACAGTTATAATTATGTGGCGCACACCAGAATCTTTTAAACAGATATATTGGTGTCTGACCTGTCAGGGAGACACTATTACTGTTTTTTTTAAGGCAAAAAATGCCAAAAGCAGGATAATACAGAGATTTGACCCTTGGAACTGCAAAACCACAGTTCTATTTTTCTGGCCTACACGAGACTCTTTTAAACAGATATATTGGTGTCTGACCAGTCAGGGAGACACTATTACAGTTTTTTTTTACGGCATAAAATGCCAAAAGCAGGTTATTACAGAGATTTAACCTGTGGAACTGCAAAACCTCAGTTATAGTTAAGTGGCGTACACCAGAATATTTTAAACAGATATATTTGTGTCTGACCAGTCAGGAAGACACTATTACTGTTTTTTTTACGGAAAAAATGCCAAAAGCAGGATAATACAGAGATTTGACCCGTGCAACTGCAAAACCACCATTCTATTTCTCTGGCCTACACCAGACTCTATTAAATAGATATATTGGTGTCTGACCAATCACGGAGACACTATTACAGTTTTTTTATGGCAAAAAATGCCAAAAGCAGAATAATACAGAGATTTGACCCGTGGAACTGCAAAACCACAGTTTCAGTTTTGTGGCGTACACCAGAATCTTTTAAACAGATATATTAATGTCTGACCAGTCAGGGAGACACAATTACTGGGGTTTTTTTACAGCAAAAAATGCCAAAAGCAGGATAATACAGAGATTTGAACGGTGGAACTGCAAAACCACAGTTATAGTTATGTGGCGTACACTGGAATCTTTTAAACAGATACAGTACAGACCAAAAGTTTGGACACACCTTCTCATTTAAAGGTTTTTCTGTATTTTCATGACTATGAAAATTGTACATTCACACTGAAGGCATCAGAACTATGAATTAACACATGTGGAATTATATACTTAACAAAAAAGTGTGAAACAACTGAAAATATGTCTTATATTCTAGGTTTTTCAAAGTAGCCACCTTTTGCATTGATGACTGCCTTGCACACTCTTGGCATTCTCTTGATGAGCTTCAAGAGGTAGTCACCGGAAATGGTTTTCACTTCACAGGTGTGCCCTGTCAGGTTTAATAAGTGGGATTTCTTGACTTATAATTGGGGTTGGGACCATCAGTTGTGTTGTGCAGAAGTCAGGTGGATACACAGCTGATAGTCCTACTGAATAGACTGTTAGAATTTGTATTATGGCAAGAAAAAAGCAGCTAAGTAAAGAAAAACGAGTGGCCATCATTACTTTAAGAAATGAAGGTCAGTCAGTCCGAAAAATTGGGAAAACTTTGAAAGTGTCCCCAAGTGCAGTTGCAAAAACTATCAAGTGCTACAAAGAAACTGGCTCACATGAGGACCGCCCCAGGAAAGGAAGACCAAGAGTCACCTCTGCTTCTGAGGATAAGTTTATCCGAGTCACTAGTCTCAGAAATCGCAGGTTAACAGCAGCTCAGATTAGAGACCAGGTCAATGCCACACAGAGTTCTAGCAGCAGACACATCTCTTCAACAACTGTTAAGAGGAGACTTTGTGCAGCAGGCCTTCATGGTAAAATAGCTGCTAGGAAACCACTGCTAAGGACAAGCAACAAGCAGGAGAGACTTGTTTGGGCTAAAGAACACAAAGAATGGACATTAGACCAGTGGAAATCTGTGCTTTGGTCAGATGAGTCCAAAATTGAGCTCTTTGGTTCCAACCACCGTGTCTTTGTGCGACACAGAAAAGGTGAACGGATGGACTCTACATGCCTGTTTCCCATTGTGAAGCATGGAGGAGGAGGTGTGATGGTGTGGGGGTGCTTTGCTAGGGACACTGTTGGGGATTTATTCAAAATTGAAGGCATACTAAACCAGCATGGCTACCACAGCATTTGCAGCGACATGCTATTCCATCCGGTTTGCGTTTAGTTGGACCATCATTTATTTTTCAACAGGACAATGACCCCAAACACACCTCCAGGCTGTGTAAGGGCTATTTGACCAAGAAGGAGAGTGATGGGGTGCTACGCCAGATGACCTGGCCTCCACAGTCACCAGACCTGAACCCAATCGAGATGGTTTGGGGTGAGCTTGACCGCAAAGTGAAGGCAAAAGGGCCAACAAGTGCTAAGCATCTCTGGGAACTCCTTCAAGATTGTTGGAAGACCATTTCCGGTGACTACCTCTTGAAGCTCATCAAGAGAATGCCAAGAGTGTGCAAAGCAGTCCTCAAAGCAAAAGGTGGCTACTTTGAAGAACCTAGAATATAAGACATATTTTCAGATGTTTCACACTTTTTTGTTAAGTAGTATATAATTACACATGTGTTAATTCATAGTTTTGATGCCTTCAGTGTGAATGTACAATTTTCATAGTCATGAAAAAAGAGAAAAATCTTTAAATGAGAAGGTGTGTCCAAACTTTTGGTCTGCACTGTATATTGGTGTCTGACCAGTCAGGGAGACACTATTAGGGGTTTTTTTTACGGCAAAATATGTCAAAAGCAGGATAATACAGAGATTTAACCCGTGGAACTGCAAAACCACAGTTATAGTTACGTGGCGTACACCAGAATCTTTTAAACAGATATATTTGTGTCTGACCAGTCAGGGAGGCACTATTACTGTTTTTTTTTCTTTCAAAAATGCCAAAATCTGGATATTACAGAGATTTGACCCGTGGAACTGCAAATCCACAGTTATAGTTATGTGGCGTACACCAGAATCTTTTAAACAGATATATTGTTGTCTGACCAGTCAGGGAGACACTATTACAGTTTTTTTTTATGGCAAAAAATGCCAAAAGCAGGATAAAACAGAGATTTGACCCGTGGAACTGCAACACCACAGTTATAGTTATGTGGCCTACACGAGAATCTTTTAAACAGATATATTGGAGTCTGACCAGTCAGGGAGACACTATTACTGTTTTTTTTATGGCAAAAAATGCCAAAAGCAGGATAATACAGAGATTTGACCCGTGGAGCTGCAAAACCACCGTTCTATCTCTCTGGCCTACACCAGACTCTTTTAAACAGATATATTGGTGTCTGACCAATCAGGGAGACACTATTACAGTTTTTTTTATGGCAAAAAATGCCAAAAGCAGGATAATACAGAGATTTGACCCGTGGAACTGCAAACCACAGTTATAATTATGTGGCGCACACCAAAATCTTTTAAACAGATATATTGGTGTCTGACCTGTCAGGGAGACACTATTACTGTTTTTTTAAGGCAAAATATGCCAAAAGCAGGATAATACAGAGATTTGACCCGTGGAACTACAAACCACAGTTATAATTATGTTGCGCACACCAGAATCTTTTAAACAGATATATTGGTGTCTGACCAGTCAGGGAGACACTATTACTGTTTTTTTTATGGCAAAAAATGCCAAAAGCAGGATAATACAGAGATTTGACCCGTGGAACTGCAAAACCACAGTTATAGTTATGTGGCGTACACCAGAATCTTTTAAACAGTTATGTTGGTGTCTGACCAGTCAGGGAGACACTATTACTGTTTTTTCTATAGCAAAAAATGCCAAAAGCAGGATAATACAGAGATTTGAACCTTCTAACTGCAAAACCTCAGTTCTATTTCTCTGGCCTACACGAGACACTTTTAAACAGATATATTTGTGTCTGACCAGTCAGGGAGACACTATTACAGTTTTTTTTACAGCATAAAATGCCAAAAGCAGGATAATACAGAGATTTAACCCGTGGAACTGCAAAACCACAGTTACAGTTAAGTGGCGTACACCAGAATCTTTTAAACAGATATATTTGTGTCTGACCAATCAGGGAGACACTATTACAGTTTTTTTTTATGGGAAAAAATGCCAAAAGCAGGATAATACAGAGATTTGACCCGTGGAACTGCAAAACCACAGTTATAGTTACGTGGCGTACACCAGAATCTTTTAAACACATATATTGTTGTCTGACCAGTCAGGGAGACACTATTACTGTTTTTTTAACGGGAAAAAATGACAAAAGCAGGATAATACAGAGATTTAACCCGTGGAACTGCAAAACCACAGTTATAGTTAAGTGGCGTACACAAGAATCTTTTAAACAGATATATTGGTGTCTGACCAGTCAGGGAGGCACTATTACTGTTTTTTTTTACGGCAATAATGCCAAAATCTGGATATTACAGATATTTGACCCGTGGAACTGCAAAGCCACAGTTATAGTTATGTGGCGTACACCAGAATTTTTTAAACAGATATATTGGTGTCTGACCAGTCATGGAGACACTATTACTGTTTTTTTTACGGCAAAAAATGACAAAAGCAGGATAATACAGAGATTTGACCCGTGGAACTGCAAAACCACAGTTATAGTTATGTGGCGTACACCAGTATCTTTTAAACAGATATATTGTTGTCTGACCAGTCAAGGAGACACTATTACAGTTTTTTTTTATGGCAAAAAATGCCAAAAGCAGGATAATACAGAGATTTGATCCGTGGAACTGCAACACCACAGTTATAGTTATGTGACCTACACGAGAATCTTTTAAACAGATATATTGGAGTCTGATCATTCAGGGAGACACTATTACAGTTTTTTTTATGGCAAAAAATGCCAAAAGCAGGATAATACAGAGATTTGACCCGTGGAACTGCAAACCACAGTTATAATTATGTGGCGCACACCAGAATCTTTTAAACAGATATATTGGTGTCTGACCTGTCAGGGAGATACTATTACTGTTTATTCAGGCAAAAAATGCCAAAAGCAGGATAATACCGAGATTTGACCCGTAGAACTGCAAATCCACAGTTATAGTTATGTGGCGTACACCAGAATCTTTTAAACAGATATATTGGTGTCTGACCAGTCAGGGAGACACAATTAATGGGGTTTTTTTACGGCAAAAAATGCCAAAAGCAGGATAATACAGAAATTTGACTGGTGGAACTGCAAAACCACAGTTATAGTTATGTGGCGTACACCAGAATCTTTTAAACAGATATATTGGTGTCTGACCTGTCAGGGAGACACTATTACTGTTTTTTTTATCTCAAAAAATGCCAAAAGCAGGATAATACAGAGATTTAACCCGTGGAACTGCAAAACCACAGTTATAGTTATGTGGCCTACACGAGAATCTTTTAAACAGATATATTGGAGTCTGACCAGTCAGGGAGACACAATTGCAGTTTTTTTTTACGGCATAAAATGGCAAAAGCAGGATAATACAGAGATTTGACCCACGGAACTGCAAAACCACAGTTATAGTTATGTGGCGTACACCAGAATCTTTTAAAGAGATATATTGGAGTCTGACCAGTCAGGGAGACACTATTACTGTTTTTTTAACGGCAAAAAATGCCAAAAGCAGGATAATACAGAGATTTGACTCGTGGAGCTGCAAAACCACCGTTCTATCTCTCTGGCCTACACCAGACTCTTTTAAACAGATATATTGGTGTCTGACAAATCAGGGAGGCACTATTACATTTTTTTATGGCAAAAAATGCCAAAAGCAGGATAATACAGAGATTTGACCCATGGAACTGCAAACCACAGTTATAATTATGTGGTGCACTAAAGAATCTTTTAAACAGATATATTGGTGTCTGACCTGTCAGGGAGACACTATTACTGTTTTTTTTAAGGCAAAAAATGCCAAAAGCAGGATAATACAGAGATTTGACCCGTGGAACTTTAAACCACAGTTTTAATTATGTGGCGCACACCAGAATCTTTTAAACAGATATATTGGTGTCTGACCAGTCAGGGAGACACTATTACAGTTTTTTTTTACGGCATAAAATGCCAAAAGCAGGTTATTACAGAGATTTAACCCGTGGAACTGCAAAACCTCAGTTATAGTTAAGTGGCGTACACCAGAATCTTTTAAACAGATATATTTGTTTCTGACCAGTCAGGGAGACACTATTACTGTTTTTTATACGGAAAAAATGCCAAAAGCAGGATAATACAGAGATTTGACCCGTGGAACTGCAAAACCACCATTCTATTTCTCTGGCCTACACCAGACTCTATTAAATAGATATATTGGTGTCTGACCAATCAGGGAGACACTATTACAGTTTTTTTTATGTCAAAAAATGCCAAAAGCAGGATAATACAGAGATTTGACCAGTGGAACTGCAAACCACAGTTATAATTATGTGGCGCACACCAGAAACTTTTAAACAGATATATTGGTGTGTGACCTGTCAGGGAGACACTATTACTGTTTTTTTTAAGGCAAAAAATGCCAAAAGCAGGATAATACAGAGATTTGACCCGTGCAACTGCAAAACCACAGTTATAGTTTTGTGGCGTACACCAGAATCTTTTAAACAGATATATTGGTGTCTGACCAGTCAGGGAGACACAATTACTGGGGTTTTTTTTACAGCAAAAAATGCCAAAAGCAGGATAATACAGAGATTTGACCCGTGGAACTGCAACACCACAGTTATAATTATGTGGCCTACACGAGAATCTTTTAAACAGATATATTGGAGTCTGACCAGTCAGGGAGACACTATTACAGTTTTTTTTATGGCAAAAAATGCCAAAAGCAGGATATTACAGAGATTTAACCCGTGGAGCTGCAAAACCACCGTTCTATCTCTCTGGCCTACACCAGACTCTTTTAAACAGATATATTGCTGTCTGACCAATCAGGGAGACACTATTACTGTTTTTTTAAGGCAAAAAATGCCAAAAGCAGGATAATACAGAGATTTGACCCGTGGAACTACAAACCACAGTTATAATTATGTGGCGCACACCAGAATCTTTTAAACAGATATATTGGTGTCTGACCAGTCAGGGAGACACTATTACTGTTTTTTTTATGGCAAAAAATGCCAAAAGCAGGATAATACAGAGATTTGAACCTTGGAACTGCAAAACCTCAGTTCTATTTCTCTGGCCTACACAATACACTTTTAAACAGATATATTAGTGTCTGACCAGTCAGGGAGACACAATTACTGGGTTTTTTTACGGCAAAAAATGCCAAAAGCAGGATAATACAGAGATTTGACCGGTGGAACTGCAAAACCACAGTTATAGTTATGTGGCGTACACCAGAATCTTTTAAACAGATATATTGGTGTCTGACAAGTCAGGGAGACACAATTACTGTTTTTTTTTACTGCAAAAAATGCCAAAAGCAGGATAATGCAGAGATTTGACCGGTGGAACTGCAAAACCACAGTTATAGTTATGTGGCTTACACCAGAATCTTTTAAACAGATATATTTGTGGCTGACAAGTCAGGGAGACACTATTACTGTTTTTTTTATGGCAAAAAATGCCAAAAGCAGGATAATACAGAGATTTGACCCTTGGAACTGCAAAACCACAGTTCTATTTTTCTGGCCTACACCAGACTCTTTTAAACAGATATATTGGTGTCTGACCAGTCAGGGAGACACTATTACAGTTTTTTTGTACGGCAAAAAATGACAAAAGCAAGAAAATACAGAGATTTGACCCGTTGAACTGCAACACCACAGTTATAGTTATGTGGCCTACACGAGAATCTTTTAAACAGATATATTGGAGTCTGACCAGTCAGGGAGACACAATTGCAGTTTTTTTTTACGGCATAAAATGGCAAAAGCAGGATAATACAGAGACTTGACCCATGGAACTGCAAAACCACAGTTATAGTTATGTGGCGTACACCAGAATCTTTTAAACAGATATATTGGTGTCTGACCAGTCAGAGAGACACTATTACTGTTTTTTTTACGGCAAAAAATGCCAAAAGCAGGATAATACAGAGATTTGACCCTTGGAACTGCAAAACCACAGTTCTATTTCACTGGCCTACACGAGACACTTTTAAACAGATATATTGGTGTCTGACCAGTCAGGGAGACACTATTACAATTTTTTTTTACGGCATAAAATGCCAAAAGCAGGATAATACAGAGATTTAAGCCGTGGAACTGCAAAACCTCAGTTATAGTTAAGTGGCGTACACAAGAATCTTTTAAACAGATATATTTGTGTTTGACCAGTCAGGGAGACACTATTACTGTTTTTTTTACGGCAAAAATTGCCAAAAGCAGGATAATACAGAGATTTGACCCGTTGAACTGCAACACCACAGTTATAGTTATGTGGCCTACACGAGGATCTTTTAAACAGATATATTGGAGTCTGACCAGTCAGGGAGACACAATTGCAGTTTTTTTTTACGGCATAAAATGCCAAAAGCAGGATAATACAGAGATTTGACCCGTGGAACTGCAAAACCACAGTTATAGTTATGTGGCGTACACCAGAATCTTTTACATAGATATATTTGTGGCTGACAAGTCAGGGAGACACTATTACTGTTTTTTTTATGGCAAAAAATGCCAACAGCAGGATAATACAGAGATTTGACCCTTGGAACTGCAAAACCACAGTTCTATTTTTCTGGCCTACACCAGACTCTTTTAAACAGATATATTGGTGTCTGACCAGTCAGGGAGACACTATTACAGTTTTTTTGTATGGCAAAAAATGACAAAAGCAGGAAAATACAGAGATTTGACCCGTTGAACTGCAACACCACAGTTATAGTTATGTGGCCTACACGAGGATCTTTTAAACAGATATATTGGAGTCTGACCAGTCAGGGAGACACAATTGCAGTTTTTTTTTACGGCATAAAATGCCAAAAGCAGGATAATACAGAGATTTGACCAGTGGAACTGCAAAACCACAGTTATAGTTATGTGGCGTACACCAGAATCTTTTACATAGATATATTTGTGGCTGACAAGTCAGGGAGACACTATTACTGTTTTTTGTATGGCAAAAAATGACAAAAGCAGGAAAATACAGAGATTTGACCCGTTGAACTGCAACACCACAGTTATAGTTATGTGGCCTACACGAGAATCTTTTAAACAGATATATTGGAGTCTGACCAGTCAGGGAGACACAATTGCAGTTTTTTTTTACGGCATAAAATGGCAAAAGCAGGATAATACAGAGATTTGACCCATGGAACTGCAAAACCACAGTTATAGTTATGTGGCATACACCAGAATCTTTTAAACAGATATATTGGTGTCTGACCAGTCAGGGAGACACTATTACTGTTTTTTTTATGGCAAAAAATGCCAAAAGCAGGATAATACAGAGATTTGACCCTTGGAACTGCAAAACCACAGTTCTATTTCTCTGGCCTACACGAGACACTTTTAAACAGATATATTGGTGTCTGACCAGTCAGGGAGACACTATTACAATTTTTTTTTACGGCATAAAATGCCAAAAGCAGGATAATACAGAGATTTAAGCCGTGGAACTGCAAAACCTCAGTTATAGTTAAGTGGTGTACACAAGAATCTTTTAAACAGATATATTTGTGTTTGACCAGTCAGGGAGACACTAATTTTTTTTTTTTTACGGCAAAAATTGCCAAAAGCAGGATAATACAGAGATTTGACCCATTGAACTGCAACACCACAGTTATATTTATGTGGCCTACACGAGGATCTTTTAAACAGATATATTGGAGTCTGACCAGTCAGAGAGACACAATTGCAGTTTTTTTTTACGGCATAAAATGCCAAAAGCAGGATAATACAGAGATTTGACCCGTGGAACTGCAAAACCACAGTTATAGTTATGTGGCGTACACCAGAATCTTTTACATAGATATATTGGAGTCTGACCAGTCAGGGAGACACTATTACTGTTTTTTTACGGCAAAAAATGCCAAAAGCAGGATAATACAGAGATTTGACTCGTGGAGCTGCAAAACCACCGTTCTATCTCTCTGGCCTACACCAGACTATTTTAAACAGATATATTGGTGTCTGACCAATCAGGGAGGCACTATTACAGTTTTTTTATGGCAAAAAATGCCAAAAGCAGGATAATACAGAGATTTGACCCATGGAACTGCAAACCACAGTTATAATTATGTGGTGCACTCCAGAATCTTTTAAACAGATATATTGGTGTCTGACCTGTCAGGGAGACACTATTACTGTTTTTTTTAAGGCAAAAAATGCCAAAAGCAGGATAATACAGAGATTTGATCCGTGGAACTGCAAACCACAGTTATAATTATGAGGCGCACACCAGAATCTATTAAACAGATATATTGGTGTCTGACCTGTCAGGGAGACACTATTACTGTTTTTTTTAAGTCAAAAAATGCCAAAAGCAGAATAATACAGAGATTTGACCCTTGGAACTGCAAAACCACAGTTCTATTTTTCTGGCCTACACGAGACTCTTTTAATCAGATATATTGGTGTCTGACCAGTCAGGGAGACACTATTACAGTTTTTTTTTACAGCATAAAATGCCAAAAGCAGGTTATTACAGAGATTTAACCCATGGAAATGCAAAACCTCAGTTATAGTTAAGTGGCGTACACCAGAATCTTTTAAACAGATATATTTGTGTCTGACCAGTCAGGGAGACACTATTACTGTTTTTTTTATGGAAAAAATGCCAAAAGCAGGATAATACAGAGATTTGACCCGTTGAACTGCAAAACCACCATTCTATTTCTCTGGCCTACACCAGACTCTATTAAATAGATATATTGGTGTCTGACCAATCAGGGAGACACTATTATAGTTTTTTTTATGGCAAAAAATGCCAAAAGCAGGATAATACAGAGATTTGACCAGTGGAACTGCAAACCACAGTTATAATTATGTGGCGCACGCCAGACTCTTTTAAACAGATATATTGGTGTCTGACCTGTCAGGGAGACACTATTACTGTTTTTTTTAAGGCAAAAAATGCCAAAAGCAGGATAATACAGAGATTTGACCTGTGGAACTGCAAAACCACAGTTATAGTTTTGTGGCGTACACCAGAATCTTTTAAACAGATATATTGGTGTCTGACCAGTCAGTGAGACACAATTACAGGGGTTTTTTTACAGCAAAAAATGCCAAAAGCAGGATAATACAGAGATTTGAACGGTGGAACTGCAAAACCACAGTTAGAGTTATGTGGCGTACACCAGAATCTTTTAAACAGATATATTGGTGTCTGACCAGTCAGGGAGACACTATTAGGGGTTTTTTTTATGGCAAAATATGTCAAATGCAGGATAATACAGAGATTTAACCCGTGGAACTGCAAAACCACAGTTATAGTTACGTGGCGTACACCAGAATCTTTTAAACAGATATATTTGTGTCTGACTAGTCAGGGAGGCACTATTACTGTTTTTTTTTCTTTCAAAAATGCCAAAATCTGGATATTACAGAGATTTGACCCGTGGAACTGCAAATCCACAGTTATAGTTATTTGGCGTACACCAGAATCTTTTAAACAGATATATTGTTGTCTGACCAGTCAGGGAGACAGTATTACAGTTTTTTTTTATGGCAAAAAATGCCAAAAGCAGGATAATACAGAGATTTGACCCGTGGAACTGCAACACCACAGTTATAGTTATGTGGCCTACACGAGAATCTTTTAAACAGATATATTGGAGTCTGACCAGTCAGGGAGACACTATTACTGTTTTTTTTTATGGCAAAAAATGCCAAAAGCAGGATAATACAGATATTTGACCCGTGGAGCTGCAAAACCACCGTTCTATCTCTCTGGCCTACACCAGACTCTTTTAAACAGATATATTGGTGTCTGACCAATCAGGGAGACACTATTACAGTTTTTTTATGGCAAAAAATGCCAAAAGCAGAATAATACAGAGATTTGACCCGTGGAACTGCAAACCACAGTTATAATTATGTGGCGCACACCAATATCTTTTAAACAGATATATTGGTGTCTGACCTGTCAGGGAGACACTATTACTGTTTTTTTAAGGCAAAAAATGCCAAAAGCAGGATAATACAGAGATTTGACCCGTGGAACTACAAACCACAGTTATAATTATGTGGCGCACACCAGAATCTTTTAAACAGATATATTGAAGTCTGACCAGTCAGGGAGACACAATTGCAGTTTTTTTTTACGGCATAAAATGCCAAAAGCAGGATAATACAGAGATTTGACCCGTGGAACTGCAAAACCACAGTTATAGTTATGTGGCGTACACCAGAATCTTTTAAACAGTTATATTGGTGTCTGACCAGTCAGGGAGACACTATTACTGTTTTTTTTACGGCAAAAAATGCCAAAAGCAGGATAATACAGAGATTTGAACCTTGGAACTGCAAAACCTCAGTTCTATTTCTCTGGCCTACACGAGACACTTTTAAACAGATATATTTGTGTCTGACCAGTCAGGGAGACACTATTACAGTTTTTTTTACAGCATAAAATGCCAAAAGCAGGATAATACAGAGATTTAACCCGTGGAACTGCAAAACCACAGTTATAGTTAAGTGGCGTACACCAGAATCTTTTAAACAGATATATTTGTGTCTGACCAATCAGGGAGACACTATTACTGTTTTTTTTTATGGCAAAAAATGCCAAAAGCAGGATAATACAGAGATTTGACCCGTGGAACTGCAAACCACAGTTATAATTATGTGGCGCACACCAGAATCTTTTAAACAGATATATTGGTGTCTGACCTGTCAGGGAGACTCTATTACTGTTTTTTTAAGGCAAAAAAATGCCAAAAGCCGGATAATACAGAGATTTGACACGTGGAACTGCAAAACCACAGTTATAGTTATGTGGCATACACGAGAATCTTTTAAACAGATATATTGGTGTCTGACCAGTCAGGGAGACACAATTACTGGGTTTTTTACGGCAAAAAATGCCAAAAGCAGAATAATACAGAGATTTGACCGGTGGAACTGCAAAACCACAGTTATAGTTATGTGGCGTACACCAGAATCTTTTAAACAGATATATTGGTGTCTGACAAGTCAGGGAGACACAATTACTGTTTTTTTTTTTCTGCAAAAAATGCCAAAAGCAGGATAATGCAGAGATTTGACCGGTGGAACTGCAAAACCACAGTTATAGTTATGTGACGTACACCAGAATCTTTTAAACAGATATATTGGTGTCTGACCAGTCAGGGAGACACTATTACTGTTTTTTTACGGCAAAAAATGCCAAAAGCAGGATAATACAGAGATTTGACCCTTGGAACTGCAAAACCACAGTTCTATTTCTCTGGCCTACACGAGACACTTTTAAACAGATATATTGGTGTCTGACCAGTCAGAGAGACACTATTACAGTTTTTTTGTACGTCAAAAAATGCCAAAAGCAGGATAATACAGAGATTTGACGCGTTGAACTGCAACACCACAGTTATAGTTATGTGGCCTACACGAGAATCTTTTAAACAGATATATTGGAGTCTGACCAGTCAGGGAGACACAATTGCAGTTTTTTTTACAGCATAAAATGCCAAAAGCAGGATAATACAGAGATTTGACCCGTGGAACTGCAAACCACAGTTATAGTTATGTGGCGTACACCAGAATCTTTTAAACAGCTATATTGGTGTCTGACCAGTCAGGGAGACACTATTACTGTTTTTTTTATGGCAAAAAATGCCAAAAGCAGGATAATACAGAGATTTGACCCTTGGAACTGCAAAACCACAGTTCTATTTTTCTGGCCTTCACCAGACTCTTTTAAACAGATATATTGGTGTCTGACCAGTCAGGGAGACACTATTACAGTTTTTTTGTACGGCAAAAAATGCCAAAAGCAGGAAAATACAGAGATTTGACCCGTTGAACTGCAACACCACAGTTATAGTTATGTGGCCTACACGAGAATCTTTTAAACAGATATATTGGAGTCTGACCAGTCAGGGAGACACAATTGCAGTTTTTTTTTACGGCATAAAATGGCAAAAGCAGGATAATACAGAGATTTGACCCATGGAACTGCAAAACCACAGTTATAGTTATGTGGCGTACACCAGAATCTTTTAAAGAGATATATTGGAGTCTGACCAGTCAGGGAGACACTATTACTGTTTTTTTTACGGCAAAAATGCCAAAAGCAGGATAATACAGAGATTTGACTCGTGGAGCTGCAAAACCACCGTTCTATCTCTCTGGCCTACACCAGACTCTTTTAAACAGATATATTGGTGTCTGACCAATCACGGAGGCACTATTACAGTTTTTTATGGCAAAAAATGCCAAAAGCAGGATAATACAGAGATTTGACCCATGGAACTGGAAACCACAGTTATAATTATGTGGTGCACTCCAGAATCTTTTAAACAGATATATTGGTGTCTAACCTGTCAGGGAGACACTATTACTGTTTTTTTTAAGGCAAAAAATGCCAAAAGCAGCATAATACAGAGATTTGACCCGTGGAACTGCAAACCACAGTTATAATTATGTGGCGCACACCAGAATCTTTTAAACAGATATATTGGTGTCTGACCAGTCAGGGAGACACTATTACTGTTTTTTTTACGGAAAAAATGCCAAAAGCAGGATAATACAGAGATTTTACCCGTGGAACTGCAAAACCACCATTCTATTTCTCTGGCCTACACCAGACTCTATTAAATAGATATATTGGTGTCTGACCAATCAGGGAGACACTATTACAGTTTTTTTTATGGTAAAAAATGCCAAAAGCAGGATAATACAGAAATTTGACCAGTGGAACTGCAAACCACAGTTATAATTATGTGGCGCACGCCAGAATCTTTTAAACAGATATATTGGTGTCTGACCTGTCAGGGAGACACTATTACTGTTTTTTTTAAGGCAAAAAATGCCAAAAGCAGGAAAATACAGAGGTTTGAACCGTGGAACTGCAAAACCACAGTTATAGTTTTGTGGCATACACCAGAATCTTTTAAACAGATATATTGGTGTCTGACCAGTCAGGGAGACACAATTACTGGGGTTTTTTTACAGTAAAAAATGCCAAAAGCAGGATAATACAGAGATTTGAACGGTGGAACTGCAAAACCACAGTTAGAGTTATGTGGCGTACACCAGAATCTTTTAAACAGATATATTGGTGTCTGACCAGTCAGGGAGGCACTATTAGGGGTTTTTTTTATGGCAAAATATGTCAAAAGCAGGATAATACAGAGATTTAACCCATGGAACTGCAAAACCACAGTTATAGTTACGTGGCGTACACCAGAATCTTTTAAACAGATATATTTGTGTCTGACCAGTCAGGGAGGCACTATTACTGTTTTTTTTTCTTTCAAAAATGCCAAAATCTGGATATTACAGAGATTTGACCCGTGGAACTGCAAATCCACAGTTATAGTTATGTGGCGTACACCAGAATCTTTTAAACAGATATATTGTTGTCTGACCAGTCAGGGAGACACTATTACTGTTTTTTTTATGGCAAAAAATGCCAAAAGCAGGATAATACAGAGATTTGACCCGTGGAACTGCAACACCACAGTTATAGTTATGTGGCCTACACGATAATATTTTAAACAGATATATTGGAGTCTGACCAGTCAGTCAGACACTATTACTGTTTTTTTTATGGCAAAAAATGCCAAAAGCAGGATAATACAGAGATTTGACCCGTGGAGCTGCAAAACCACCATTCTATCTCTCTGGCCTACACCAGACTCTTTTAAACAGATATATTGGTGTCTGACCAATCAGGGAGACACTATTACAGTTTTTTTTATGGCAAAAAATGCCAAAAGCAGGATAATACAGAGATTTGACCCGTGGAACTGCAAACCACAGTTATAATTATGTGGCGCACACCAACATCTTTTAAACAGATATATTGGTGTCTGACCTGTCAGGGAGACACTATTACTGTTTTTTTAAGGCAAAAAATGCCAAAAGCAGGATAATACAGAGATTTGACCCGTGGAACTACAAACCACAGTTATAATTATGTGGCGCACACCAGAATCTTTTAAACAGATATATTGGTGTCTGACCAGTCAGGGAGACACTATTACTGTTTTTTTTATGGCAAAAAATGCCGAAAGCAGGATAATACAGAGATTTAACCCGTGGAACTGCAAAACCACAGTTATAGTTAAGTGGCGTACACCAGAATCTTTTAAACAGATATATTGAAGTCTGACCAGTCAGGGAGACACAATTGCAGTTTTTTTTTACGGCATAAAATGCCAAAAGCAGGATAATACAGAGATTTGACCCGTGGAACTGCAAAACCACAGTTATAGTTATGTGGCATACACCAGAATCTTTTAAACAGTTATATTGGTGTCTGACCAGTCAGGGAGACACTATTACTGTTTTTTTTACGGCAAAAAATGCCAAAAGCAGGATAATACAGAGATTTGAACCTTGGAACTGCAAAACCTCAGTTCTATTTCTCTGGCCTACACGAGACACTTTTAAACAGATATATTTGTGTCTGACCAGTCAGGGAGACACTATTACAGTTTTTTTTTACAGCATAAAATGCCAAAAGCAGTATAATACAGAGATTTAACCCGTGGAACTGCAAAACCACAGTTATAGTTAAGTGGCGTACACCAGAATCTTTTAAACAGATATATTTGTGTCTGACCAATCAGGGAGACACTATTACTGTTTTTTTTATGGCAAAAAATGCCAAAAGCAGGATAATACAGAGATTTGACCCGTGGAACTGCAAACCACAGTTATAATTATGTGGCGCACACCAGATTCTTTTAAACGATATATTGGTGTCTGACCTGTCAGGGAGACTCTATTACTGTTTTTTTTAAGGCAAAAAAATGCCAAAAGCCGGATAATACAGAGATTTGACACGTGGAACTGCAAAACCACAGTTATAGTTATGTGGCATACACCAGAATCTTTTACATAGATATATTTGTGGCTGACAAGTCAGGGAGACACTATTACTGTTTTTTTTATGGCAAAAAATGCCAAAAGCAGGATAATACAGAGATTTGACCCTTGGAACTGCAAAACCACAGTTCTATTTTTCTCGCCTACACCAGACTCTTTTAAACAGATATATTGGTGTCTGACCAGTCAGGGAGACACTATTACAGTTTTTTTGTACGGCAAAAAATGACAAAAGCAGGAAAATACAGAGATTTGACCCGTTGAACTGCAACACCACAGTTATAGTTATGTGGCCTACACGAGAATCTTTTAAACAGATATATTGGAGTCTGACCAGTCAGGGAGACACAATTGCAGTTTTTTTTACAGCATAAAATGCCAAAAGCAGGATAATACAGAGATTTGACCCGTGGAACTGCAAACCACAGTTATAGTTATGTGGCGTACACGAGAATCTTTTAAACAGATATATTGGTGTCTGACCAGTCAGGGAGACACTATTACTGTTTTTTTTACGGCAAAAAATGCCAAAAGCAGGATAATACAGAGATTTGACCCTTGGAACTGCAAAACCACAGTTCTATTTCTCTGGCCTACACGAGACACTTTTAAACAGATATATTGGTGTCTGACCAGTCAGGGAGACACTATTACAATTTTTTTTTACGGCATAAAATGCCAAAAGCAGGATAATACAGACATTTAAGGCGTGGAACTGCAAAACCTCAGTTATAGTTAGGTGGCGTACACAAGAATCTTTTAAACAGATATATTTGTGTTTGACCAGTCAGGGAGACACTATTACTGTTTTTTTTACGGCAAAAATTGCCAAAAGCAGGATAATACAGAGATTTGACCCATTGAACTGCAACACCACAGTTATAGTTATGTGGCCTACACGAGAATCTTTTAAACAGATATATTGGAGTCTGACCAGTCAGGGAGACACAATTGCAGTTTTTTTTTACGGCATAAAATGCCAAAAGCAGGATAATACAGAGATTTAACCCGTGGAACTGCAAAACCACAGTTATAGTTATGTGGCGTACACCAGAATCTTTTACATAGATATATTTGTGGCTGACAAGTCAGGGAGACACTATTACTGTTTTTTTTATGGCAAAAAATGCCAAAAGCAGGATAATACAGAGATTTGACCCTTGGAACTGCAAAACCACAGTTCTATTTTTCTGGCCTACACCAGACTCTTTTAAACAGATATATTGGTGTCTGACCAGTCAGGGAGACACTATTACAGTTTTTTTGTACGGCAAAAAATGCCAAAAGCAGGAAAATACAGAGATTTGACCCGTTGAACTGCAACATCACAGTTATAGCTATGTGGCCTACACGAGAATCTTTTAAACAGATATATTGGAGTCTGACCAGTCAGGGAGACACAATTGCAGTTTTTTTTTTACGGCATAAAATGCCAAAAGCAGGATACTACAGAGATTTGACCCATGGAACTGCAAAACCACAGTTATAGTTATGTGGCGTACACCAGAATCTTTTAAACAGATATATTGGTGTCTAACCTGTCAGGGAGACACTATTACTGTTTTTTTTAAGGCAAAAAATGCCAAAAGCAGGATAATACAGAGATTTGACCCTTGGAACTGCAAACCACAGTTATAATTATGTGGCGCACACCAGAATCTTTTAAACATATATATTGGTGTCTGACCTGTCAGGGAGACACTATTACTGTTTTTTTTAAGGCAAGAAATGCCAAAAGCAGGATAATACAGAGATTTGACCCTTGGAACTGCAAAACCACATTTCTATTTTTCTGGCCTACACGAGACTCTTTTAAACAGATATATTGGTGTCTGACCAGTCAGGGAGACACTATTACAGTTTTTTTTTACGGCATAAAAAGCCAAAAGCAGGTTATTACAGAGATTTAACCCGTGGAACTGCAAAACCTCAGTTATAGTTAAGTGGCATACACCAGAATCTTTTAAACAGATATATTTGTGTCTGACCAGTCAGGGAGACACTATTACTGTTTTTTTTACAGAAAAAATGCCAAAAGCAGGATAATACAGAGATTTGACCCGTGGAACTGCAAAACCACCATTCTATCTCTCTGGCCTACACCAGACTCTATTAAATAGATATATTGGTGTCTGACCAATCAGGGAGACACTATTACTGTTTTTTTTATGGCAAAAAATGCCAAAAGCAGGATAATACAGAGATTTGACCAGTGGAACTGCAAACCACAGTTATAATTATGTGGCGCACGCCAGAATCTTTTAAACAGATATATTGGTGTCTGACCTGTCAGGGAGACACTATTACTGTTTTTTTTAAGGCAAAAAATGCCAAAAGCAGGATAATACAGAGGTTTGACCCGTGGAACTGCAAAACCACAGTTATAGTTTTGTGGCGTACACCAGAATCTTTTAAACAGATATATTGGTGTCTGACCAGTCAGGGAGACACAATTACTGGGGTTTTTTTACAGCAAAAAATGCCAAAAGCAGGATAATACAGAGATTTGAACGGTGGAACTGCAAAACCACAGTTAGAGTTATGTGGCGTACACCAGAATCTTTTAAACAGATATATTGGTGTCTGACCATTCAGGGAGACACTATTAGGGTTTTTTTTTTTTATGGCAAAATATGTCAAAAGCAGGATAATACAGAGATTTAACCCGTGGAACTGCAAAACCACAGTTATAGTTACGTGGCGTACACCAGAATCTTTTAAACAGATATATTTGTGTCTGACCAGTCAGGGAGGCACTATTACTGTTTTTTTTTCTTTCAAAAATGAAAAAATCTGGATATTACAGAGATTTGACCCGTGGAACTGCAAATCCACAGTTATAGTTATGTGGCGTACACCAGAATCTTTTAAACAGATATATTGTTGTCTGACCAGTCAGGGTGACACTATTACAGTTTTTTTTTTATGGCAAAAAATGCCAAAAGCAGGATAATACAGAGATTTGACCGGTGGAACTGCAACACCACAGTTATAGTTATGTGGCCTACACGAGAATCTTTTAAACAGATATATTGGAGTCTGACCAGTCAGGGAGACACTATTACTGTTTTTTTTATGGCAAAAAATGCAAAAAGCAGGATAATACAGAGATTTGACCCGTGGAGCTGCAAAACCACCGTTCTATCTCTCTGGCCTACACCAGACTCTTTTAAACAGATATATTGGTGTCTGACCAATCAGGGAGACACTATTACAGTTTTTTTTATGGCAAAAAATGCCAAAAGCAGGATAATACAGAGATTTGACCCGTGGAACTGCAAACCACAGTTATAATTATGTGGCGCACACCAAAATCTTTTAAACAGATATATTGGTGTCTGACCTGTCAGGGAGACACTATTACTGTTTTTTTAAGGCAAAAAATGCCAAAAGCAGGATAATACAGAGATTTAACCCATGGAACTGCAAAACCACAGTTATAGTTAAGTGGCGTACACCAGAATCTTTTAAACAGATATATTGAAGTCTGACCAGTCAGGGAGACACAATTGCAGTTTTTTTTTACGGCATAAAATGCCAAAAGCAGGATAATACAGAGATTTGACCCGTGGAACTGCAAAACCACAGTTATAGTTATGTGGCGTACACCAGAATCTTTTAAACAATTATATTGGTGTCTGACCAGTCAGGGAGACACTATTACTGTTTTTTTTACGGCAAAAAATGCAAAAAGCAGGATAATACAGAGATTTGAACCTTGGAACTGCAAAACCTCAGTTCTATTTCTCTGGCCTACACGAGACACTTTTAAACAGATATATTTGTGTCTGACCAGTCAGGGAGACACTATTACAGTTTTTTTTTACAGCATAAAATGCCAAAAGCAGGATAATACAGAGATTTAACCCGTGGAACTGCAAAACCACAGTTATAGGTAAGTGGCGTACACCAGAATCTTTTAAACAGATATATTTGTGTCTGACCAATCAGGGAGACACTATTACTGTTTTTTTTTATGGCAAAAAATGCCAAAAGCAGGATAATACAGAGATTTGACCCGTGGAACTGCAAACCACAGTTATAATTATGTGGCGCACACCAGAATCTTTTAAATAGATATATTGGTGTCTGACCAGTCAGGGAGACACTATTACTGTTTTTTTTACGGCAAAAAATGCAAAAAGCAGGATAATACAGAGATTTGACACGTGGAACTGCAAAACCACAGTTATAGTTATGTGGCATACACCAGAATCTTTTAAACAGATATATTGGTGTCTGACCAGTCAGGGAGACACAATTACTGGGTTTTTTTATGGCAAAAAATGCAAAAAGCAGGATAATACAGAGATTTGACCGGTGGAACTGCAAAACCACAGTTATAGTTATGTGGCGTACACCAGAATCTTTTAAACAGATATATTGGTGTCTGACCAGTCAGGGAGACACTATTACTGTTTTTTTACGGCAAAAAATGCCAAAAGCAGGATAATACAGAGATTTGACCCTAGGAACTGCAAAACCACAGTTCTATTTCTCTGGCCTACACGAGACACTTTTAAACAGATATATTGGTGTCTGACCAGTCAGTGAGACACTATTACAGTTTTTTTGTATGGCAAAAAATGCCAAAAGCAGGATAATACAGAGATTTTACCCGTTGAACTGCAACACCACAGTTATAGTTATGTGGCCTACACGAGAATCTTTTAAACAGATATATTGGAGTCTGACCAGTCAGGGAGACACAATTGCAGTTTTTTTTACGGCATAAAATGCCAAAAGCAGGATAATACAGAGATTTGACCCGTGGAACTGCAAACCACAGTTATAGTTATGTGGCGTACACCAGAATCTTTTAAACAGATATATTGGTGTCTGACCAGTCAGGGAGACACTATTACTGTTTTTTTTACGGCAAAAAATGCCAAAAGCAGGATAATACAGAGATTTGACCCTTGGAACTGCAAAACCACAGTTCTTTTTCTCTGGCCTACACGAGACACTTTTAAACAGATATATTGGTGTCTGACCAGTCAGGGAGACACTATTACAATTTTTTTTTTACGGCATAAAATGCCAAAAGCAGGATAATACAGAGATTTAAGCCGTGGAACTGCAAAACCTCAGTTATAGTTAAGTGGCGTACACCAGAATCTTTTAAACAGATATATTTGTGTCTGACCAGTCAGGGAGACACTATTACTGTTTTTTTTACGGAAAAAATGCCAAAAGCAGGATAATACAGAGATTTGACCAGTGGAACTGCAAACCACAGTTATAATTATGTGGCGCACGCCAGAATCTTTTAAACAGATATATTGGTGCCTGACCTGTCAGGGAGACACTATTACTGTTTTTTTTAAGGCAAAAAATGCCAAAAGCAGGATAATACAGAGGTTTGACCCGTGGAACTGCAAAACCACAGTTATAGTTTTGTGGCATACACCAGAATCTTTTAAACAGATATATTGGTGTCTGTCCAGTCAGGGAGACACATTTACTGGGGTTTTTTTACAGCAAAAAATGCCAAAAGCAGGATAATACAGAGATTTGAACGGTGGAACTGCAAAACCACAGTTATAGTTATGTGGCATACACCAGAATCTTTTAAACAGATATTTTGGTGTCTGACCAGTCAGGGAGACACTATTAGGGTTTTTTTTTTTTATGGCAAAATATGTCAAAAGCAGGATAATACAGAGATTTAACCCGTGGAACTGCAAAACCACAGTTATAGTTACGTGGCGTAAACCAGAATCTGTTAAACAGATATATTTGTGTCTGACCAGTCAGGGAGGCACTATTACTGTTTTTTTTTCTTTCAAAAATGCCAAAATCTGGATATTACAGAGATTTGACCCGTGGAACTGCAAATCCACAGTTATAGTTATGTGGCGTACACCAGAATCTTTTAAACAGATATATTGTTGTCTGACCAGTCAGGGAGACACTATTACTGTTTTTTTTATGGCAAAAAATGCCAAAAGCAGGATAATACAGAGATTTGACCCGTGGAACTGCAAACCACAGTTATAATTATGTGGCGCACACCAAAATCTTTTAAACAGATATATTGGTGTCTGACCTGTCAGGAAGACACTATTACTGTTTTTTTAAGGCAAAAAATGCCAAAAGCAGGATAATACAGAGATTTGACCCGTGGAACTACAAACCACAGTTATAATTATGTGGCGCACACCAGAATCTTTTAAACAGATATATTGGTGTCTGACCAGTCAGGGAGAAACTATTACTGTTTTTTTTACGGCAAAAAATGCCAAAAGCAGGATAATACAGAGATTTGAACCATGGAACTGCAAAACCTCAGTTCTATTTCTCTGGCCTACACGAGACACTTTTAAACAGATATATTTGTGTCTGACCAGTCAGGGAGACACTATTACAGTTTATTTTTACAGCATAAAATGCCAAAAGCAGGATAATACAGAGATTTAACCCGTGGAACTGCAAAACCACAGTTATAGTTAAGTGGCGTACACCAGAATCTTTTAAACAGATATATTTGTGTCTGACCAATCAGGGAGACACTATTACTGTTTTTTTTTTATGGCAAAAAATGCCAAAAGCAGGATAATACAGAGATTTGACCCGTGGAACTGCAAACCACAGTTATAATTATGTGGCGCACACCAGAATCTTTTAAACAGATATATTGGTGTCTGACCTGTCAGGGAGACTCTATTACTGTTTTTTTTAAGGCAAAAAAATGCCAAAAGCCGGATAATACAGAGATTTGACACGTGGAACTGCAAAACCACAGTTATAGTTATGTGGCATACACCAGAATCTTTTAAACAGATATATTGGTGTCTGACCAGTCAGGGAGACACAATTACTGGGTTTTTTTACGGCAAAAATTGCCAAAAGCAGGATAATACAGAGATTTGACCGGTGGAACTGAAAAACCACAGTTATAGTTATGTGGCGTACACCAGAATCTTTTAAACAGATATATTGGTGTCTGACAAGTCAGGGAGACACTATTACTGTTTTTTTTACGGCAAAAAATGCCAAAAGCAGGATAATACAGAGATTTGAACCATGGAACTGCAAAACCTCAGTTCTATTTCTCTGGCCTACACGAGACACTTTTAAACAGATATATTTGTGTCTGACCAGTCAGGGAGACACTATTACAGTTTATTTTTACAGCATAAAATGCCAAAAGCAGGATAATACAGAGATTTAACCCGTGGAACTGCAAAACCACAGTTATAGTTAAGTGGCGTACACCAGAATCTTTTAAACAGATATATTTGTGTCTGACCAATCAGGGAGACACTATTACTGTTTTTTTTTTATGGCAAAAAATGCCAAAAGCAGGATAATACAGAGATTTGACCCGTGGAACTGCAAACCACAGTTATAATTATGTGGCGCACACCAGAATCTTTTAAACAGATATATTGGTGTCTGACCTGTCAGGGAGACTCTATTACTGTTTTTTTTAAGGCAAAAAAATGCCAAAAGCCGGATAATACAGAGATTTGACACGTGGAACTGCAAAACCACAGTTATAGTTATGTGGCATACACCAGAATCTTTTAAACAGATATATTGGTGTCTGACCAGTCAGGGAGACACAATTACTGGGTTTTTTTACGGCAAAAATTGCCAAAAGCAGGATAATACAGAGATTTGACCGGTGGAACTGAAAAACCACAGTTATAGTTATGTGGCGTACACCAGAATCTTTTAAACAGATATATTGGTGTCTGACAAGTCAGGGAGACACAATTACTGTTTTTTTTTTACTGCAAAAAATGCCAAAAGCAGGATAATACAGAGATTTGACCGGTGGAACTGCAAAACCACAGTTATAGTTATGTGGCGTACACCAGAATCTTTTAAACACATATATTGGTGTCTGACCAGTCAGGGAGACACTATTACTGTTTTTTTACGGCAAAAAATGCCAAAAGCAGGATAATACAGAGATTTGACCCTTGGAACTGCAAAACCACAGTTCTATTTCTCTGGCCTACACGAGACACTTTTAAACAGATATATTGGTGTCTGACCAGTCAGTGAGACACTATTACAGTTTTTTTGTATGGCAAAAAATGCCAAAAGCAGGATAATACAGAGATTTGACCCGTTGAACTGCAACACCACAGTTATAGTTATGTGGCCTACACGAGAATATTTTAAACAGATATATTGGAGTCTGACCAGTCAGGGAGACACAATTGCAGTTTTCTTTACGGCATAAAATGCCAAAAGCAGGATAATACAGAGATTTGACCCGTGGAACTGCAAACCACAGTTATAGTTATGTGGCGTACACCAGAATCTTTTAAACAGATATATTGGTGTCTGACCAGTCAGGGAGACACTATTACTGTTTTTTTTACGGCAAAAAATGCCAAAAGCAGGATAATACAGAGATTTGACCCGTTGAACTGCAACACCACAGTTAAAGTTATGTGGCCTACACGAGAATCTTTTAAACAGATATATTGGAGTCTGACCAGTCAGGGAGACACAATTGCAGTTTTTTTTTACGGCATAAAATGCCAAAAGCAGGATGATACAGAGATTTGACCCGTGGAACTGCAAAACCACAGTTATAGTTATGTGGCGTACACCAGAATCTTTTAAACAGATATATTGGTGTCTGACCAGTCAGGGAGACACTATTACTGTTTTTATTACGGCAAAAATTGCCAAAAGCAGGATAATACAGAGATTTGACCCTTGGAACTGCAAAACCACAGTTCTATTTCTGTGGCCTACACGAGACACTTTTAAACAGATATATTGGTGTCTGACCAGTCAGGGAGACACTATTACAGTTTTTTTTTATGGCAAAAAATGCCAAAAGCAGGATAATACAGAGATTTGATCCGTGGAACTGCAACACCACAGTTATAGTTATGTGGCCTACACGAGAATCTTTTAAACAGATATATTGGAGTCTGATCAGTCAGGGAGACACTATTACAGTTTTTTTTATGGCAAAAAATGCCAAAAGCAGGATAATACAGAGATTTGACCCGTGGAACTGCAAACTAGAGATGAGCGTTGTTCTACTCGAACTGTTCGCCAATCTCAAATTCGAGCTGTTTTGGGCGGTGTTCGAGCCGTTCGGCGAACACGAACAATTTGATAAAAATTCGGCTGTTCGAGGTTATGTTCGATAACTGTTCGTGCACCAAAATCATAACTGGATTTTTTCTCAGTAATGATGAAAATTAATGTTAATACGCAGTTTGAGTGTACAGCGGGGTGGGGGGAGGGGCAGGGGATGGATCTCTGCAGGAACAATGATCTCCATTTTTTTTTCTCTTTCCCGCATTTGCAGTGGGGAGGTGCAATCTGTCAACCTATCAGCAGCGCACACATGGAGCGAAGTGCTTTTTTTCACACAAGCAAGGGCATGTGTCATTGGCAGTGTATGTCACATGTCCTTGCCCTATAAGACCAAGCCATTTTCCCCGTCGCCACCATTTTCTCACTGCTGCAGCTGCGTGTTAGATGGCACCGCTGTTGCTGTGTGCGCTATACCTTGTTAATTTCAAGCCAATTTTCGCACAAATATACAGATAGCTTGGGAGTAGGGAATAGTTGTGATTGCAGTCCTTTTAAGGACTAGGTTACAGCATTTCCTACGACTTTTATCAGGGAGGTCTGTGCTCTTAAATAGATAGGTTGTGGGAGTAAAGACTAATTGTAATTGGAGTCCTTTTCAGGACTAGGTTACATCAGTTCCTATCAGTTTTTGCCAGGCAGGTCTGTGCCAGTGCTGTACAAGTTTTTTTCACAGCATTTGGCTGAATCTAGCAAAGCTAATCCTTTTTGGCCTATTGCAGAGTGTGTTAGTCAGTGGAGTAGCCTATCTGTGCTGCAAGATATACCACCTGTGTATAGAATACCAATTTTTTTACTGCACCTAGTGAAGTAAAATCTTTTGGGCATAGCATCATTCTATTAGTCCATCTATACTGACCTCCATCAGGTTGCAAATTAAAACTAATTTTTATCTGCATCTACAGTACCTCTGAAAAAATATTTGGGCTTCTAGCTGTGTGTGGGACTTGTTGTATTAGTCCATCTATACTGACCTCCATCAGGTTGCAAATTAAAAATAATTTTTATCTGCATCTACAGTACCTCTGAAAAAATATTTGGGCTTCTAGCTGTGTGTGGGACTTGTTGTATTAGTCCATCTATACTGACCTCCATCAGGTTGCAAACTGAATATATTTTTTTCTGCATCTACCTCTGAAAAAATATTTGGGCTTCTAGCTGTGTGTGGGACTTGTTGTATTAGTCCATCTATACTGACCTCCATCAGGTTGCAAATTAAAAATAATTTTTATCTGCATCTACAGTACCTCTGAAAAAATATTTGGGCTTCTAGCTGTGTGTGGGACTTGTTGTATTAGTCCATCTATACTGACCTCCATCAGGTTGCAAACTGAATATATTTTTTTCTGCATCTACCTCTGAAAAAATATTGGGCTTCTAGCTGTGTGTGGGTCTTGTTCTATTAATCCATCTATACTGACCTCCATCAGGTTGCAAACTGAATATAATTTTTTTCTGCATCTAGCTCTGAAAAAATATTTGGCCTTCTAGCAGTGTGTCAGACTTTCTCTATTAGTCCATCTATACTGACCTCCATCAGGTTGCAAATTAAAAATAATTTTTATCTGCATCTACAGTACCTCTGAAAAAATATTTGGGCTTCTTGCTGTGTGTGGGACTTGTTGTATTAGTCCATCTATACTGACCTCCATCAGGTTGCAAATTAAAAATAATTTGTATCTGCATCTACAGTACCTCTGAAAAAATATTTGGGCTTCTAGCTGTGTGTGGGACTTGTTGTATTAGTCCATCTATACTGACCTCCATCAGGTTGCAAACTGAATATATTTTTTTCTGCATCTACCTCTGAAAAAATATTGGGCTTCTAGCTGTGTGTGGGACTTGTTGTATTAGTCCATCTATACTGACCTCCATCAGGTTGCAAACTGAATATATTTTTTTCTGCATCTACCTCTGAAAAAATATTGGGCTTCTAGCTGTGTGTGGGTCTTGTTCTATTAATCCATCTATACAGACCTCCATCAGGTTGCAAACTGAATATAATTTTTTTCTGCATTAACCTCTGAAAAAATATTTGGCCTTGTAGCAGTGTGTCGGACTTTCTCTATTAGTCCATCTATACTGACCTCCATCAGGTTGCAAACTGAATATATTTTTTTCTGCATCTAACCCAGCCAATAGTTTTGGCCTAATACCACAGTTTGGCCACTCAGCTCTGCTCGGTTACCATCCATTGTTTTTTTGTGCAAACAACTCCAGAGTTGTGAATTAGTTAACCACCAAAATGAGTGGAAAAAGGCCTGCTGCTGGTGGAAAGGGGAATAGGCGTGTTGGGAAGTGGAAAAAAGGTTGTGTCCGTGGGGTAGGTGTTAAAGCAACAGTAACATCTGCAGAAGAAAGACCATCTTCCAGCCAAACTAAAATGTCTACTTCTTTTAGCGGACAATGTGATAAGATCCCTTTCTTACGGCCACGCCAATCGATAGAAATTCCAGATGAGGCACAAAAACAGCAGGTGCTTCAACGGATATCAAGTGCTCCTTTAAGTGGGCTCTCCTCCACATCAACTTCAACATCACAAATACTCCAGTCCTCAAAGGTGTCACCCCAATCGCACTTGCTTCCTCACAGCTCCCAAATCTCCAGCTGCCCGTCTGAGTATGAGGTAGAACAGATGGTTGAGTCTGCAGAGCTGTTTACTCATACTATAGCCTGGCAATCAGAGGTCGACTCCAGCGCTTCTGTGAATCCAGACGAGGAAATGATCTGCACTGATGCCCAGAATCTTTATGAGTCGGATCCAGGACCAGACGCAGAAGGTTCTGACCATAATGTAGACCCTCATTCCCAAACTGTAACTCCTGTTGGTGGAGACAATGAGGAAGACGATGATAAGACTCAAATACCTGATTGGAGCGACAACTTTAGTTTTTTGTCAGGGCAGGAACAGGTTGGCTCTGAGGACGACGGGTGTGATAACACACAGGGTGATGATGATGAGGTTGGAGATCCCACTTACTGTCAACCCACAGTCAGCCAAGAGATGAGGTCAGCAGAGGAGGTGGAGGAAGATGCTAGAGACGACGAGGTCAGGTTGCGCCTTCCTGGACAGAGACGTAGTACTGGAAGCACGTCAACAACTGCATCCTCAAACACAACTCTGCCTCTCACCACAAGTCGTGGTGGCTCTTCAGGTCGCATGGGTGCTAAGCCTTGCATAGCCTGGGCATTTTTTCAGATCGATAAAGATGACCCAACTCGTGTTATCTGTAACATTTGTCAGCAAAAGCTAAGTAGAGGCCAAAAAATACATAGTTTGAGTACTTCATGCATGAACCGGCACATGGACATGAAGCATAAGATGCAGTGGGAAGCTCAGTGTGCTACAATGCGGCCTAGCCAGCCGGGCCAACCACCGTCTGCCATATCTTGTGCATCCGCGGCCTCTTCATCCTCTGTGACTGGGGGGACAGCAGTCACACCTGTTTTGGGGCGCAGACCTGCCACCTCTTTACCCACAACGGCCAGCGTGATTGGCAGGTCATCATTTTCTTTGGAGGTGGTAACAGCAGCTGGTGTTGAGCGCTGTCCGACATCGATAGCACCACCTTTGGATCAAGGCAACCTAACATGTCCGCCTGCATCTTCCTCACAGACCGGCAGTTTGCCGGGGACACCCTTATCAACCCCGTCTAAGCACAATAGCCAGCCCTCGGTCCCTCAGATGTGGACAAGTAAAAGACCATTTCCTCCTAGCCATGAGAAAGCTAAGAGGTTGAATTTCACCATCTGCAAGCTCTTGGCTACAGAAATGCTGCCTTTCCGCCAGGTGGACACAGAGGATTTTTGAGACCTTATGTCCGTCGCAGTGCCCCAGTACCAGATGCCCAGTCGGCACTACTTCTCAAAGAAAGGTGTGCCTGCGCTCCACCAGCATGTCGCACACAACATCACCGCTTCTTTGAGAAACTGTGTGTGTGACAGGGTGCATTTCACCACAGACACTTGGACGAGTAGGCATGGACAGGGGCGTTACATGTCGCTGACTGGGCACTGGGTAACTATGGTGACAGCAGGACAAGGGGCTGCTGTCCAAGTCTTGCCGTCCCCACGAGTTGTGCGTCAATCCTCTTTATGTCAAAGTTCCTCCACTGCTTCTGCCTCCTCAACCTCCTCTCGGTCTTCCACCTGCACCCAAAGCCTGTCTGGTCATGCCACAAGCTTTCTAACTGCGCAGAAGGGATCCTGCACACCTCCTTACTATGCTGGCAGAAGGGCTCAACGTCATCAGGCTGTTTTTACATTGAAATGTCTGGGAAATGTGAGTCACACAGCTGAGGAGTTGTGGTCAGCTCTGGAGAACCAATTTCATGAATGGTTGTCTCCACTGGACCTGAAACCAGGGAAGGCCGTGTGCGACAATGCTGCAAACCTGGGTGCGGCCCTTCGCCGGGGCAATGTCACACACGTGCCTTGTATGGCTCACGTGTTGAACCTGGTTGTCCAGCAATTTTTAGCCCACTATCCCAGACTAGATGGCCTTCTGCAGAGGGCATGGTCGCTGTGTGCTCACTTCCGCCGTTCGCATCCCGCAGCTCAGCGACTTACATCTCTACAGAAGTCGTTGGGCCTGCCACTTCACCGGCTAAAATGCGATGTGCCTACCCGGTGGAATTCAACTCTGCACATGTTGCAGCGACTGTGGCAGCACCGACAAGCCCTGGTGCAATACGTTCTGACGTATAGCCTGGGCCAACGAGATTCAGAGGTGGGGCAAATCACGCTGGGGGAGTGGTCTCAGGTCAGGGACCTATGCACCCTTCTGCACAGTTTTGAAATGGCGACGAAGATGTTCAGTGCTGACGATGCCATTATCAGCATGACTATTCCGGTGATTTACATGCTGGAGCACATGTTAAACAGAATTCGGAGTCAGGTGGTGGCACAAGAGGAGGTGGAGGAAGTAGAGGAGGAGGAGTTGTATGCGGAAGGGCTAACATCTGCAAGGTCAAGAAGGTCGGCAGCACCAAGGCAGCAGGCATGTGAGGGTGGGGGAGATGGTTTTACCAGGGCACATGGTAGCAGCCAAACTAGTGAGGAAGGTGCAGGAGCCCAGGAAGAAGTGGAGGACGAACTGATGGAAGACTCATCAGATGAGGGAGACCTTGATCACATTTCTGTTGTGCGAGGTTGGGGGGAGAGGACAGAGGAAGGAAGCATGATTGTTACCTCGCCACCAACACAACAGGGACTTGGTGCTCCTGGATGCGCAACACACATGAGTGCCTTCTTGCTGCACTACCTGCAACATGACCCTCGAATTGTAAGAATTAGAAATAATCCTGACTACTGGGTTGCCACACTGTTAGATCCCCGGTACAAAAGTAAATTTGCAGAAATTATTCCTGCCATAGAAAGGGATGCACGCATGCAGGAGTATCAGCAGAGACTGTTGCAGAATCTTACATGTGCTTTTCCACAAAATACCAGTGGTGCACGTAGTGAATCTCACAGTTCCAACTTGCCAACCGTGGGACCGTCAAGTGTTCAGCACTCAAACCGTAACAGAACCACAGTATCTGGTGGTAACATCAATTTTGCGGAATCATTTCACCACTTTTTTAGCCCATCCTTTGCAAGGCCACAGGAGACAAGAAGTCTGACACATAGTCAACGCCTAGAGACGATGGTACAGGAGTATCTCCAAGTAAACATTGAAGCCACGACTGTGTCACTGGACCCTTGCTCTTTTTGGGCTTTCAATCTGGATAAATGGCCGGAGCTAGCCACTTACGCCTTGGAGATCTTGTCATGCCCCGCAGCCAGCGTTCTGTCTGAACGTGTGTTCAGCGCTGCTGGTGGTGTGCTGACAGATAAGCGCACGCGGCTCTCCACTGATAATGTAGACAGACTCACGTTCATAAAGATGAACAAATCATGGATCCGAAACGACTTTTCTACCCCTGTGTCATCCTGGGGAGAGTAAAAGCTTGATGATTGTTTAAAATCACCCTACCAACCGTTTTAAGCTTTCAAATTACTAATCATGTTTATCTGTATCTTGACTGGAAAATAATTTGGGCTTTGTAGCAGTGTGCAGCACTGATCCTATTAGGCCATCTATAATAAGCTCCACCAGATTTAAAATTAAAATAATTTTTAGCTGCATCTAGCCCGGAAAATAATTTTGGGGCTCCGAGATGCGCAAGACACATAAGTGCCTTCTTGTTGCACTACCTGCAGCATGACCCTCATATTGTCAGAATTCGAAGTAATCATGACTACTGGGTTGCCACACTCTTAGATCCCCCAAACTTTTCGATCAACCTTTTCATTTTAATAAAGACCAAAAAAATGGTCATTTTTGAAATTATAAGCATTAGCAGGTTGTTAGAAACTGAAATCAAACAGTTTTCAACTCAAAACTTTATTCTAGGTGATGTTACATTTTCACATAGGACCCCTTGTTCGAAAGGAGCTTCTGAACTCTCTCGTCCATTGAATTTGTCAGGTTTTGGATGGTTTCTGCTTCAATTGTTTTGCATGAGGACAGAATACCCTCCCAGAGCTGTTGCTTAGATGTGAACTGCCTCCCGCCATCATAGACACTCCTTTTAATGATGCTCCAAAGGTTCTGAATGGGGTAGAGGTCAGGGGAGCATGGGGGTCACACCATAAGTTTGTCCCCTTTTATGCCCATATCAGCCAGAGATGCAGATGTTTTATGTGCAGCATGAGATGGTGCATTATCATGCAGAAAAATGATCTTGCTGTGAAATACACGGTTCTTCTTCTTGAACCATGGCAGGAAGTGCTGTTTGAGAAAATCCACATACATTATGGAGTTCATCTTTAGCGCCTTCAGGGATCCTAAAGGGGCCGACAATCTCTCTCCCCATGATTCCAGCCCAAAACATTACTCCACCTCCTCCTTGTTGGCGCTGTAGCCGTGTTTGCGTGGGGTGTCCATCAACCAGCCATCCTCCACTCCATCCATCTGGACCATCGAGCGCTGCACGGCACTCATCCGTGAACAAAACAGTTTTGAAATCAGTCTTCATGTAATGTTTGGCCCACTGGAGCCGTTTCTGCTTGTGTGAAGTGGATAGAGGAGGTCGACAGGATGGCGTATGCACAGCTGCAAACCTCTGAAGGACCCTGCATCTTGTTGTTCGGGGGACGTTGGAGGCACAAGCAGCTTCAAAAACTTGTCTGCTGCTATGACAAGGCTTTTTTGCCGCTGCTCTTTCAACCTGACGTAATTGCCTGTAGGAAAGAGTCCTCAATTTGCCCTTATCAGCACGCACACGTGTGTACTGTGAATCAGCTACATACTTCTTGATTGCCAAGACACTTCATCCTGATCATCGCACAATGTTGATTGTAGTCATGCCTTGACCTAAACACTCCACAATTTGTTGCTTCTCAGCAGCCGACACATCCTTTTTCTTTCCCATTTTGGCAGAAAATGTAGGCTGCTGAATAATGTGAGAGAGCCTTCTTAAGTAGTCTTGCCTTTCATTGGACACACCTGACAAACTAATAAGCACTGGTGTCTGCAATTGCTTACAGTGATATAAAAAGCCCTGACACACATCACCATCAATGAGTTTAACTGACAAACAAACAAATTCTTCCCTTATCACTCCTAAACACTTTTTGCATAATAATTTGGAACACAGTGTACATGTGCTTTTCCACAAAACACCAGTGGTTCACGTAGTGAATCTTACAGTTCTAACTTGCCAACCGTGGTCTGTATGGAGTTGTTCAATAAAGGGCCCAAAATTAAGATAACATAGATGGGAGAGGTCTCTATGAATAAGAATTCCTAAGTATTTGATACCCTGTGAGGGCCAGGCAAAGGGAAAGTTGGACTGGATGGAATCCTATATGGATTTGGGGAGGGAGACATCGAGGGCCTCAGACTTCGCTGCATTGATTTTAAAATTTGACCATGTAACAAAGTGATCTATTTCAGCCATAACAGCATGGATGGATATATGTGATTGAGTGATATATACTAGGACATCATCAGCAAATAGAGAGCATTTGTACTCGGTGCCTCCCACCTCAATCCACCTAATATTGGGGTTATGGCGAATTGATGAGAGCAGGTGCTCCGTCACTAGGATGTATAAGAGAGGGGACAGAGAACATCCCTGCCTTGTCCCATTGGTGATTGTGAAAGGTGATGAAAATGTTCTGACGCGCCCCCTGGGCCTTGGGACACCCGGAGCCGGACCCTTTTTGGTGGATGCTGATGGTTGTAGTCTCCGTGGCGGCAACCCGGTTCCGTGGCTCAGGGCGGTCAAACCAGTGGTGGAACTATTTATGTGGTTTTGATGTTTAAATGTCCGACTACGCCACCCGTGGATTGCGGTCAGAGTGAACCGCCGCTCCAGGGCAGACCGCTGAGGCTGGTGTTGTGGGTGCAGCAGAGCGTAGCATAACTCCCCACGGGAGGAGTATAGCCTCAGGGCAGTGTGTGCGGAGGATGGGGGTGATGGTGCAGGGCAGCAGCAGTAATGACACGGAGTCAGTGATGCAGTCCAGGGCCTTTACTCACAGTTCTTATTATCCAGACCACGTCTGCAGGTAACGGCTGCCCACGTCGCACTGTGCTCACCAGGTGAGGGGCTCAGACAACTCCCAGATAACTTTGGAGCGCTTCACAGGACCCCCTTTGTGTGTCCTTTGTCTGGCCTTTCTTACCAACCCTTCTGTCCGGCTGCCTCGGGCCTCCTCTTGGTAAACTTGGCGCCAGTTTCCCTGACCCTATGTGGTGCCTTCCTAGCGGGTGTAGCGAGGGGCTGCGCCACATAAAATGTCACAGCCTCCTGTTTCTAGCTGAGGGTCGTTTCCTGCCTCCACTAGTTTCGGGGACCAGTCTCCCCCTTTGGCCTGACCCCTCCACGCAGGTGAATTCTGGCGTGCGGTGGCGACTCGCCCGTCGGCACCCCTGAGATCCCTTCGTTCCTCGTTCCTGGAGCCTTCTCCGCTCCTCTTCCTTCCTTCTCCCTCTTCCAGGCCTGGGCCTCTGTTACTAGGCCTGCCTCCGGAGCAGAGCTCATGCAGAGCCCCTGCTCCCTGCCACTTCTGCTCAGACTTCTCTGCACTGAACTAAGATGGTGCCCACCTTTTATACTCCCTTCTCAATGCACCCAGGAACTGCTTCCTCCCTGCTCCTGCACTACAGGGTTCCCCTTCCTCAGTGTTCCCTCCCCCCACTCCAGCCAGGGACAGGGACTGTCGTGCCCATCTCAGGGGCATATTGGTCGCCCTGCCCCACGGCAATGTGGTGTAATGCATGCAGGTGTCGGGTCCTGATCCACACTACATCCTTACCTGAGAGTGAGATATCACACCTCTGGGTGAGGTGCAATACCTCTGTAGCAACCGAGCCCTCAGGGTGCTACAGTTCCATTTATCTTCAGCCTAGGTGACGTATTGCGATACAGGGCCGTGATTTTGGCTATAAAAGGGTCCCCTAGACCCCTACCCCAAGCTTTTTAAGAGAATCATATATGGCGTGCCAGGAGACTCTATGGAATGCTTTCTCAGCATCCAACGAGAGTATCTAATTACAAATTTTTAACTGCAACTAGCCCAGGAAATACTTTGTGCCTAGTAGCAGGGTCTGCTAGTCAGCGGATTATCCCGGCTGTTAAGCAAGCTACACCACCTGTAGATTGGTCACTTCATTTTTTCAAAGGAAATGCTTCGGGACCACGGATACTCAGTGAAGAGCATCAGGAGGCACCCCAAGGCATAGGGGCTCGGACTGGCAGAAGGATGCCTTGCATTGGACATCCGAGCTCGATCCTTATAAAAGCTTTTTAACTGCAGCAGCTTTAGTGGACGCTACTGGAGCTGGAATTACGCGGCTGCTGGCATGAGACTTGCCCTCCAATAGATCCTTGTAAATGGATTTAAAGTGTATTTATTCAAATTAGAGAGACAATTTAAATTAAAAAGCTTAGAGCTGCCTCCACCACAGGGGGGCTCACTCGACACACCAGCGGACAGGCACCAGTATTGGGAGAGGGGGGCTGGCCGTCAGGGTTCACCGCGGCTCTGGCACAAACCCGGCGACACGGAGGTGGCACGGGCAGGAGCGGACTGAACGTGTCGGCTTCTCACTTTTTGGATTTTAGAAGGGCATGACATGCCTATATCTGTGTCTCCCCCTCCTTTTACTCCTCCACCTCTTTTCTTTTCACATGACTATATGTACTTGTCACTTTTCCATGTGTTAGTTGTGTCTTCTGAGCAGTTTGTCAGCTTTTGGACACCTTTAAAGGTGTTTTCTATGTGTTTCTATGTGTTTTTGTTTGCCTGCCATTGGTTTTAACGGTGTTCGAAGGTGTTCGACGAACAGTTCGACGAACAGTTCGGCGAACACACGGGTGTTCGACGAACCGAACCGAACTCGAACACTACGGGGGTGGCTCAACACTACTCTTGTATGCCACATAACTATAACTGTGGTTTTGCAGTTCCATGGGTCAAATTTCTGTATTATCCTGCTTTTGGCATTTTTTGCCATAAAAAATACGTGTAAGGCTATGTGCCCACGATGCAGATATGAAACAGAAACTTTCTGCAGCATTTCTGCATCTCCCTGGCAGAAAAAACGCATGCAGATTGTGCATGTGTTTTTCCTGCAGAATACATGCGATTCACATGCGGATTCACATGCGTTTCCGCATGCAGATTGACAAACGCTTTCCAGGCGATTAGCATCACTTGGAAAGTGCTTAACAACTAGTTCACACTGTATAAATCCATGCAAACAGCATGGATTTATACAGTGTGACCGTAAAAATAAAAAAAATAAAGCTATACTCACCCCCGATGCCCCGGCGTGTGCTGCAGTTCCATTTATCTTCAGCCTAGGTGACGTATTGCGATACAGGGCCGTTATTTTGGCTATAAAAGGGTCCCCTAGACCCCTACCCCAAGCTTTTTAAGAGAATCATATATGGCGTGCCAGGAGACTCTATGGAATGCTTTCTCAGCATCCAACGAGAGTATCTAATTACAAATTTTTAACTGCATCTGGCCCAGGAAATACTTTGTGCCTAGTAGCAGGGTCTGCTAGTCAGCGGATTTTACCGGCTGTTAAGCAAGCTACACCACCTGTAGTTTGGACACTTCATTTTTTCAAAGGAAATGCTTCGGGACCACGGGATACTCAGTGAAGAGCATCAGGAGGCACCCCAAGGCATAGGGGCTGGGACTGGCAGTAGGATGCCTTGCGGTGGACAGCCGAGCTCGATCCTTATAAAAGCTTTTTAACTGCAGCAGCTTTAGTGGACGCTACTGGAGCTGGAATTACGCGGCTGCTGGCATGAGACTTGCCCTCCAATAGATCCTTGTAAATGGATTTAAAGTGTATTCATTCAAATTAGAGAGACAATTTAAATTAAAAAGCTTAGAGCTGCCTCCACCACAGGGGGGCTCGCTCGACCCACCATCGGACAGGCACCAGTATTGGGAGAGGGGGGCTGGCCATCAGGGTTCACCGCGGCTCTGGCACAAACCCGGCGACACGGAGGTGGCACGGGCAGGAGCGGACTGGCCGTGTCGGCTTCTCACTTTTTGGATTTTAGAAGGGCATGACATGCCTATATCTGTGTCTCCCCCTCCTTTTACTCCTCCACCTCTTTTATTTTCGCATGACTATATGTACTTGTCACTTTTCCATGTGTTAGTTATGTCCTCTGAGCAGTTTGTCAGCTTTTGGACACATTTGAAGGTGTTTTCTATGTGTTTCTATGTGTTTTTGTTTGCCTGCCATTGGTTTTAACGGTGTTCGAAGGTATTCGTCAAACAGTTCGACGAACAGTTCGGCGAACACACGGGTGTTCGATGAACTGAACCGAACTCGAACACTACGGGGGTGGCTCAACACTACTGCAAACCACAGTTATAATTATGTGGCACAAACAGGAATCTTTTAAACAGATATATTGGTGTCTGACCTGTCAGGGAGATACTATTACTGTTTTTTAAGGCAAAAAATGCCAAAAGCAGGATAATACCGAGATTTGACCCGTGGAACTGCAAATCCACAGTTATAGTTATGTGGCGTACACCAGAATCTTTTAAACAGATACATTGGTGTCTGACCAGTCAGGGAGACACAATTAATGGGTTTTTTTACGGCAAAAAATGCCAAAAGCAGGATAATACAGAAATTTGACCGGTGGAACTTCAAAACCACAGTTATAGTTATGTGGCGTACACCAGAATCTTTTAAACAGATATATTGGTGTCTGACCTGTCAGGGAGACACTATTGCTGTTTTTTTTATGGCAAAAAATGCCAAAAGCAGGATAATACAAAGATTTATCCCGTGGAACTGCAAAACCACAGCTATAGTTAAGTGGCGTACACCAGAATCTTTTAAACAGATATATTTGTGTCTGACCAGTCAGGGAGGCACTATTACTGTTTTTTTTATGGCAAACAATGCCAAAAGCAGGATAATACAGAGATTTGACCCTTGGAACTGCAAAACCACAGTTCTAATTTTCTGGCCTACACCAGACTCTTTTAAACAGATATATTGGTGTCTGACCAGTCAGGGAGACACTATTACAGTTTTTTTTGTACGGCAAAAAATGCCAAAAGCAGGATAATACAGAGACTTGACCCGTTGAACTGCAACACCACAGTTATAGTTATGTGGCCTACACGAGAATCTTTTAAACAGATATATTGGAGTCTGACCAGTCAGGGAGACACTATTACTGTTTTTTTTACGGCAAAAAATGCCAAAAGCAGGATAATACAGAGATTTGACCCTTGGAACTGCAAAACCACAGTTCTATTTCTCTGGACTACACGAGACACTATTAAACAGAGATATTGGTGTCTGACTAGTCAGGGAGACACTATTACTGTTTTTTTTACGGCAAAAAATGCGAAAAGCAGGATAATACAGAGATTTGACCCGTGGAACTGCAAAATCACCGTTCTATTTCTCTGGCATACACCAGACTCTATTAAATAGATATATTGGTGTCTGACCAATCAGGGAGGCACTATTACTGTTTTTTTTTACGGCAATAATGCCAAAATCTGGATATTACAGAGATTTGACCCGTGGAACTGCAAAGCCACAGTTATAGTTATGTGGCGTACACCAGAATCTTTTAAACAGATATATTGGTGTCTGACCAGTCATGGAGACACTATTACTGTTTTTTTTATGGCAAAAAATGCCAAAAGCAGGATAATACAGAGATTTGACCCGTGGAACTGCAAAACCACAGTTATAGTTATGTGGCGTACACCAGTATCTTTTAAACAGATATATTGTTGTCTGACCAATCAAGGAGACACTATTACAGTTTTTTTTATGGCAAAAAATGCCAAAAGCAGGATAATACAGAGATTTGATCCGTGGAACTGCAAACCACAGTTATAATTATGTGGCGCAAACCAGAATCTTTTAAACAGATATATTGGTGTCTGACCTGTCAGGGAGATACTATTACTGTTTTTTTAAGGCAAAAAATGCCAAAAGCAGGATAATACCGAGATTTGACCTGTGGAACTGCAAATCCACAGTTATAGTTATGTGGCGTACACCAGAATCTTTTAAACAGATATATTGGTGTCTGACCAGTCAGGGAGACACAATTAATGGGGTTTTTTTATGGCAAAAAATGCCAAAAGCAGGATAATACAGAAATTTGACCGGTGGAACTGCAAAACCACAGTTATAGTTATGTGGAGTACACCAGAATCTTTTAAACAGATATATTGTTGTCTGACCTGTCAGGGAGACACTATTACTGTTTTTTTTATGGCAAAAAATGCCAAAAGCAGGATAATACAGAGATTTAAGTCGTGGAACTGCAAAACCACAGTTATAGTTAAGTGGCGTACACCAGAATCTTTTAAACAGATATATTTGTGTCTGACCAGTCAGGGAGGCACTATTACTGTTTTTTTTATGGCAAAAAATGCCAAAAGCAGGATAATACAGAGATTTTACCCATGGAACTGGAAAACCACAGTTATAGTTAAGTGGCGTACACCAGAATCTTTTAAAAAGATATATTTGTGTCTGACCAGTCAGGGAGACACTACTACTGTTTTTTTAAGGCAAAAAATGCCAAAAGTAGGATAATACAGAAATTTGACCCGTGGAACTGCAAATCACAGCTATAATTATGTGGAGCACACCAGAATCTGACAAGTCAGGGAGACACTATTACTGTTTTTTTTATGGCAAACAATGCCAAAAGCAGGATAATACAGAGATTTGACCCTTGGAACTGCAAAACCACAGTTCTAATTTTCTGGCCTACACCAGACTCTTTTAAACAGATATATTGGTGTCTGACCAGTCAGTGAGACACTATTACAGTTTTTTTTGTACGGCAAAAAATGCCAAAAGCAGGATAATACAGAGATTTGACCCGTTGAACTGCAACACCACAGTTATAGTTATGTGGCCTACACGAGAATCTTTTAAATAGATATATTGGAGTCTGACCAGTCAGGGAGACACAATTGCAGTTTTTTTTACGGCATAAAATGCCAAAAGCAGGATAATACAGAGATTTGACCCGTGGAACTGCAAAACCACATTTATAGTTATGTGGCGTACACCAGAATCTTTTAAACAGTTATATTGGTGTCTGACCAGTCAGGGAGACACTATTACTGTTTTTTTTATGGCAAAAAATGCCAAAAGCAGGATAATACAGAGATTTGACCCTTGGAACTGCAAAACCTCAGTTCTATTTCTCTGTCCTACACGAGACACATTTAAACAGATATATTGGTGTCTGACCAGTCAAGGAGACACTATTACAGTTTTTTTTTACGGCATAAAATGCCAAAAGCAGGATAATACAGAGATTTAACCCGTGGAACTGCAAAACCACAGTTATAGTTAAGTGGTGTACTCCAGAATCTTTTAAACAGATATATTTGTGTCTGACCAATCAGGGAGACACTATTACACTTTTTTTTATGGCAAAAAATGCCAAAAGCAGGATAATACAGAGATTTGACCTCGGGAACTGCAAACCACAGTTATAATTATGTGGCGCACACCAGAATCATTTAAACACATATATTTGTGTCTGACCAGTCAGGGAGGCACTATGACTGTTTTTTTTTACGGCAAAAATGCCAAAAGCAGGATAACACTGAGATTTGAACCTTTGAACTGCAAAACCACAGTTTTATTTCTCTGGCCTACACGAGACTCTTTTAAACAGATATATTGGTGTCTGACCAATCAGGGAGACACTATTGCAGAATTTTCACCCATGGAACTGCAAAACCACAGTTATAGTTATGTGGCGCACACCAGAATCTTTTAAACAGATATATTGGTGTCTGACCAGTCAGGGAGACACTATTACTGTTTTTTTTATGGCAAAAAATGCCAAAAGCAGGATAATACAGAGATTTGACCCGTGGAACTGCAAAACCACAGTTATAGTTAAGTGGCGTACACCAGAATCTTTTAAACAGATATATTTGTGTCTGACCAATCACGGAGACACTAGTACTGTTTTTTTTACGGCAAAAAATGCCAAAAGCAGGATTATACAGAGATTTGACCCGTGGAACTGCAAAACCACAGTTATAGTTATGTGGCGTACACCAGAATCTTTTAAACAGATATATTGGTGTCTGACCAGTCAGGGAGACACTATTACTGTTTTTTTTACGGCAAAAAATGCCAAAAGCAGGATAATACTGAGATTTGAACCTTTGAACTGCAAAACCACAGTTTTATTTCTCTGGCCTACACGAGACTCTTTTAAACAGATATATTGGTGTCTGACCAATCAGGGAGACACTATTGCAGTTTTTTTATGGCAAAGAATGCCAAAAGCAGGATAATACAGAGATTTGACCCGTGAAACTGCAAACCACAGTTATAGTTATGTGGCGTACACCAGAATCTTTTAAACAGATATATTGGTGTCTGACCAGTCAGGGAGACACTATTACTGTTTTTTTAAGGCAAAATATGCCAAAAGCAGGATAATACAGAGATTTGACCCGTGGAACTGCAGCACCACAGTTATAGTTATGTGGCGTACACCAGAATCTTGTAAACAGATATATTGGTGTCTGACCAGTCAGGGAGACCCTATTACTGTTTTTTTAAGGCAAAATATGCCAAAAGCAGGATAATACAGAGATTTGACCAATGGAACTGCAAAACCACAGTTATAGTTATGTGGTGTATACCAGAATCTTTTAAACAGATATATTGGTATCTGACCAGTCAGGGAGACACAATTACTGGGGTTTTTTTACGGCAAAAAATGCCAAAAGCAGGATAATACAGAGATTTGATCGGTGGAACTGCAGAACCACAGTTATAGTTATGTGGCATACACCAGATTCTTTTCAACAGATATATTTGGTGTCTGACCACTCAGGGAGACACTATTACAGTTTTTTTTATACAGCAAATAATGCCAAAAGCAGGATAATACAGAGATTTGACCTGAAGAACTGCAAAACCACAGTTCTATTTCTCTGGCCTACACCACACTCTTTTAAACAGATATATTGGTGTCTGACCAGTCAGGGAGACACTATTACAGTTTTTTTTTACGGCAAAAAATGCAAAAGCATGATAATACAGTGATTTGAACCGTGGAACTGCAAAACCTCAGTTCTATTTCTCTGGCATACACGAGACTCTTTTATACAGATATATTGGTGTCTGACCAGTCAGGGAGACACTATTACTGTTTTTTTTACGGCAAAAAATGCCAAAAGCTGGATAATACTGAGATCTGACCCTTGGAACTGCAAAACCAAAATTGTATTTCTCTGGCCTACACGAGACTTTTTTAAACAGATATATTGGTGTCTGACCAGTCAGTGAGACACTATTACAGTTTTTTTTTACAGCAAATAATGCCAAAAGCAGGATAATACAGAGATTTGACCTGAAGAACTGCAAAATCACAGTTCTATTTCTCTGGCCTACACCAGACTCTTTTAAACAGATATATTGCTGTCTGACCAGTCAGGGAGACACTATTACAGTTTTTTTTTACGGCAAAAAATGCAAAAGCAGGATAATACAGAGATTTAAACCGTGGAACTGCAAAACCACAGTTATAGTTAAGTGGCGTACACCAGAATATTTTAAACAGATATATTTGTGTCTGACCAATCAGGTAGACACTATTACTGTTTTTTTTCCGGCAAAAACTGCCAAAAGCAGGATAATACAGGGATTTGACCCGTGGAACTGCAAAACCACCGTTCTATTTCTCTGGCCTACACCAGACTTTTTTAAGCAGATATATTGGTGTCTGACCAGTCAGGGAGACACTATTACAGTTTTTATTATGGCAAAAAAATGCCAAAAGCAGGATAATACAGATTTGACCCATGGAACTGCTAACCACAATTATAGTTATGTGGCGTACACCAGAATATTTTAAACAGATATATTGGTGTCTGACCAGTCAGGGAGACACTATTACTGTTTTTTTTATGTCAAAAAATGAAAAAAGCAGGATAATACAGGGATTTTACCCATGGAACTGCAAAACCACAGTTATAGTTAAGTGGCGTACGCCAGAATCTTTTAAACAGATATATTTGTGTCTGACCAGTCAGGGAGACACTATTACTGTTTTTTTTATGGCAAAAAGTGCCAAAAGCAGGATAAAACAGAGATTTGACCCGTGGAACTGCAAAACCACCGTTCTATTTCTCTGGCCTACACCAGACTCTTTTAAACAGATATATTGGTGTCTGACCAGTCAGGGAGACACTATTACAGTTTTTATTATGGCAAAAAAATGCCAAAAGCAGGATAATACAGATTTGACCCGTGGAACTGCAAACCACAGTTACAGTTATGTGGCGTACACCAGAATCTTTTAAACAGATATATTGGTGTCTGACCAGTCAGGGAGACACTATTACAGTTTTTTTTACGGCAAAAAATGCAAAAGCAAGATAAAACAGTGATTTGAACCTTCGAACTGCAAAACCACAGTTCTATTTCCTGGCCTTCACCAGACTCTTTTAAACAGATATATTGGTGTCTGACCAGTCAGGGAGACACTATTATGTTTTTTTTTTACAGAAAAAATGACAAAAGCAGGATAATACAGAGATTTGACCTGTGGATCTGCAAAACCACAGTTATAGTTATGTGACGTGCACCAGAATCTTTTAAACAGATCTATTGGTGTCTGACCAGTCAGGGAGACACTATTACTGTTTTCTTTACAGCAAAAAATGCCAAAAGCAGGATAATACAGAGATTTGACCCGTGGAACTGCAAAACCACAGTTATAGTTATGTGGCATACACTAGAATCTTTTAAACAGATATATTGGTGTTTGACCAGTCAGGGAGACACTATTAGGCTGCGTGCACACGATGCGTTTTTCATGCCTTTATGCTGCGGAATTTCCGCAGTGGAAACGCATCAAAAACGCATGGTAATCCGCACCCCATGGCCCCAATGGCATTCCGCAATGTCAATGCACATGCTGCGTATTTTTCCGCAGCATTTCTGCAGCGCTCATAAATCCGCAGCATGTTCATTAATTTTGCGGAAGCGCCGCCATTGACTTGCATTGAGACGCATAGAATGCGCATCTGTACATTTGTACAAGCGGATTCTATGCGTCTCTATTTGCGGATGGTACCCAGTTCAGGAGGAGAGAAGACTCAACCAGACCTAGGTACCATTGTACCTGTAAAAAAAGAATAAAATAATAAATAAAGTTTATATTCACCTTTCCGACGTCTTCTCTCTGCATGCCGGCAGCGCTGAAGGTCCTTCGTTGATGTCACAGTCAAGTGACCGCAGGCCCTTCACCGCTGTGTCTCGCGATATGCCGGCAGCCGGGAACCAGACAGGAAGGAGCGCTGCAGCACACGCCGGGGCATCGGGGGTGAGTATAGCTTTATTTTTTTTATTTTTACGGTCACACTGTATAAATCCATGCTGTTTGCATGGATTTATACAGTGTGAACTAGTTGTTAAGCACTTTCCAAGTGATGCTAATCGCCTGGAAAGCGTTTGTCAATCTGCATGCGGAAACGCATGTGAATCCGCATGTGAATCGCATGTATTCTGCAGGAAAAACACATGCACAATCTGCATGCGTTTTTTCTGCCAGGGAGATGCAGAAATGCTGCAGAAAGTTTCTGTTTCATATCTGCATCGTGGGCACATAGCCTTACACGTATTTTTTATGGCAAAAAATGCCAAAAGCAGGATAATACAGAGATTTGACCCATGGAACTGCAAAACCACAGTTATAGTTATGTGGCATACAAGAGTAGTGTTGAGCCACCCCCGTAGTGTTCGAGTTCGGTTCGGTTCGTCGAACACCCGTGTGTTCGCCGAACTGTTCGTCGAACACCTTCGAACACCGTTAAAACCAATGGCAGGCAAACAAAAACACATAGAAACACATAGAAAACACCTTTAAAGGTGTCCAAAAGCTGACAAACTGCTCAGAAGACACAACTAACACATGGAAAAGTGACAAGTACATATAGTCATGTGAAAAGAAAAGAGGAGGAGTAAAAGGAGGGGGAGACACAGATATAGGCATGTCATGCCCTTCTAAAATCCAAAAAGTGAGAAGCCGACACGTTCAGTCCGCTCCTGCCCGTGCCACCTCCGTGTCGCCGGGTTTGTGCCAGAGCCGCGGTGAACCCTGACGGCCAGCCCCCCTCTCCCAATACTGGTGCCTGTCCGCTGGTGGGTCGAGCGAGCCCCCCTGTGGTGGAGGCAGCTCTAAGCTTTTTAATTTAAATTGTCTCTCTAATTTGAATAAATACACTTTAAATCCATTTACAAGGATCTATTGGAGGGCAAGTCTCATGCCAGCAGCCGCGTAATTCCAGCTCCAGTAGCGTCCACTAAAGCTGCTGCAGTTAAAAAGCTTTTATAAGGATCGAGCTCGGATGTCCAATGCAAGGCATCCTTCTGCCAGTCCGAGCCCCTATGCCTTGGGGTGCCTCCTGATGCTCTTCACTGAGTATCCGTGGTCCCGAAGCATTTCCTTTGAAAAAATGAAGTGTCCAAACTACAGGTGGTGTAGCTTGCTTAACAGCCGGGATAATCTGCTGACTAGCAGACCCTGCTACTAGGCACAAAGTATTTCCTGGGCTAGTTGCAGTTAAAAATTTGTAATTAGATTCTCTCGTTGGATGCTGAGAAAGCATTCCATAGAGTCTCCTGGCACGCCATATATGATTCTCTTAAAAAGCTTGGGGTAGGGGTCTAGGGGACCCTTTTATAGCCAAAATCACGGCCCTGTATCGCAATACGTCACCTAGGCTGAAGATAAATGGAACTGTAGCACCCTGAGGGCTCGGTTGCTACAGAGGTATTGCACCTCACCCAGAGGTGTGATATCTCACTCTCAGGTAAGGATGTAGTGTGGATCAGGACCCGACACCTGCATGCATTACACCACATTGCCGTGGGGCAGGGCAACCAATATGCCCCTGAGATGGGCACGACAGTCCCTGTCCCTGGCTGGAGTGGGGGGAGGGAACACTGAGGAAGGGGAACCCTGTAGTGCAGGAGCAGGGAGGAAGCAGTTCCTGGGTGCATTGAGAAGGGAGTATAAAATGTGGGCACCATCTTAGTTCAGTGCAGAGAAGTCTGAGCAGAAGTGGCAGGGAGCAGGGGCTCTGCATGAGCTCTGCTCCGGAGGCGGGCCTAGTAACAGAGGCCCAGGCCTGGAAGAGGGAGAAGGAAGGAAGAGGAGCGGAGAAGGCTCCAGGAACGAGGAACGAAGGGATCTCAGGGGTGCGGACGGGCGAGTCGCCAACGCACGCCCGAATCCACCTGCGTGGAGGGGTCAGGCCAAAGGGGGAGACCGGTCCCCGAAACTAGTGGAGGCAGGAAACGACCCTCAGCTAGAAACAGGAGGCTGTGACATTTTATGTGGTGCAGCCCCTCGCTACACCCGCTAGGAAGTCACCACATAGGGTCAGGGAAACTGGCGCCAAGTTTACCAAGAGGAGGCCCGAGGCAGCCGGACAGAAGGGTTGATAAGAAAGGCCAGACAAAGGACACACAAAGGGGGTCCTGTGAAGCACTCTAAAGTTATCTGGCAGTTGTCTGAGCCCCTCACCTGGTGAGCAGCCGTTACCTGCAGACGTGGTCTGGGTATTAAGAACTGTGAGTAAAGGACCTGTACTGCATCACTGACTCCGTGTCATTACTGCTGCTGCCCTGCACCATCACCCCCATCCTCCGCATACACTGCCCTGAGACTATACTCCTCCCGTGGGGAGTTATGCTACGCTCTGCTGCACCCACAACACCAGCCTCAGCGGTCTGCCCTGGAGCAGCGGTTCACTCTGACCGCAATCCACGGGTGGCGTAGTCGGACATTTAAACATCAAAACCACATAAATAGTTCCGCAACTGGTTTGACCGCCCTGAGCCACGGAACCGGGTTGCCGCCACGGAGACTACAACCACCAGCATCCACCAAAAAGGGTCCGGCTCCGGGTATCCCAAGGCCCAGGGGGCGCGTCAGAACATTTTCATCACCTTTCACAATCACCAATGGGACAAGGCAGGGATGTTCTCTGTCCCCTCTCTTATACATCCTAGTGACGGAGCACCTGCTCTCATCAATTCGCCATAACCCCAATATTAGGTGGATTGAGGTGGGAGGCACCGAGTACAAGTGCTCTCTATTTGCTGATGATGTCCTAGTATTTATCACTCAATCACATATATCCATCCATGCTGTTATGGCTGAAATAGATCACTTTGTTACATGGTCAAATTTTAAAATCAATGCAGCGAAGTCTGAGGCCCTCGATGTCTCCCTCCCCAAATCCATATAGGATTCCATCCAGTCCAACTTTCCCTTTGCCTGGCCCTCACAGGGTATCAAATACTTAGGAATTCCTATTCATAGAGACCTCTCCCATCTATGTTATCTTAATTTTGGGCCCTTTATTGAACAACTCCATACAGACCACGGTTGGCAAGTTAGAACTGTAAGATTCACTACGTGAACCACTGGTGTTTTGTGGAAAAGCACATGTACACTGTGTTCCAAATTATTATGCAAAAAGTGTTTAGGAGTGATAAGGGAAGAATTTGTTTGTTTGTCAGTTAAACTCATTGATGGTGATGTGTGTCAGGGCTCTTTATATCACTGTAAGCAATTGCAGACACCTGTGCTAATTAGTTTGGCAGGTGTGTCCAATGAAAGGCAAGACTACTTAAGAAGGCTGTCTCACATTATTAAGCAGCCTACATTTTCTGCCAAAATGGGAAAGAAAAAGGATGTGTCGGCTGCTGAGAAGCAACAAATTGTGGAGTGTTTAGGTCAAGGCATGACTACAATCAACATTGTGCGATGATCAGGATGAAGTGTCTTGGCAATCAAGAAGTATGTAGCTGATTCACAGTACACACGTGTGCGTGCTGATAAGGGCAAATTGAGGACTCTTTCCTACAGGCAATTACTTCAGGTTGAAAGAGCAGCGGCAAAAAAGCCTTGTCATAGCAGCAGACAAGTTTTTGAAGCTGCTTGTGCCTCCAACGTCTCCCGAACAACAAGATGCAGGGTCCTTCAGAGGTTTGCAGCTATGCATACGCCATCCTGTCGACCTCCTCTATCCACTTCACACAAGCAGAAACGGCTCCAGTGGGCCAAACATTACATGAAGACTGATTTCAAAACTGTTTTGTTCACGGATGAGTGCCGTGCAGCGCTCGATGGTCCAGATGGATGGAGTGGAGGATGGCTGGTTGATGGACACCCCACGCAAACACGGCTACAGCGCCAACAAGGAGGAGGTGGAGTAATGTTTTGGGCTGGAATCATGGGGAGAGAGATTGTCGGCCCCTTTAGGATCCCTGAAGGCGCTAAAGATGAACTCCATAATGTATGTGGATTTTCTCAAACAGCACTTCCTGCCATGGTTCAAGAAGAAGAACCGTGTATTTCACAGCAAGATCATTTTTCTGCATGATGATGCACCATCTCATGCTGCACATAAAACATCTGCATCTCTGGCTGATATGGGCATAAAAGGGGACAAACTTATGGTATGACCCCCATGCTCCCCTGACCTCTACCCCATTCAGAACCTTTGGAGCATCATTAAAAGGAGTGTCTATGATGGCGGGAGGCAGTTCACATCTAAGCAACAGCTCTGGGAGGGTATTCTGTCCTCATGCAAAACAATTGAAGCAGAAACCATCCAAAACCTGACAAATTCAATGGACGAGAGAGTTCAGAAGCTCCTTTCGAACAAGGGGTCCTATGTGAAAATGTAACATCACCTAGAATAAAGTTTGGAGTTGAAAACTGTTTGATTTCAGTTTCTAACAACCTGCTAATGCTTATAATTTCAAAAATGACCATTTTTTTGGTCTTTATTAAAATGAAAAGGTTGATCGAAAAGTTTGGGGGATCTAAGAGTGTGGCAACCCAGTAGTCATGATTACTTCGAATTCTGACAATATGAGGGTCATGCTGCATCTCGGAGCCCCAAAATTATTTTCCGGGCTAGATGCAGCTAAAAATTATTATTAATTTTAAATCTGGTGAAGCTTTAGTATAGATGGCCTAATAGGATCAGTGCTGCACACTGCTACAAAGCCCAAATTATTTTCCAGTCAAGATACAGATAAACATGATTAGTAATTTTAAATCTGGTGGAGCTTATTATTGATGGCCTAATAGAATCAGTGCTGCACACTGCTACAAAGCCCAAATTATTTTCCAGCCAAGATACAGATAAACATGATTAGTAATTTGAAAGCTTAAAACAGTTGGTAGGGTGATTTTAACCAATCATCAAGCTTTTACTCTCCCCAGGATGACACAGGGGTAGAAAAGTCGTTTCGGATCCATGATTTGTTCATCTTTATGAACGTGAGTCTGTCTACATTATCAGTGGAGAGCCGCGTGCGCTTATCTGTCAGCACACCACCAGCAGCGCTGAACACACGTTCAGACAGAACGTTGGCTGCGGGGCATAACAAGATCTCCAAGGCGTAAGTGGCTAGCTCCGGCCATTTATCCAGATTGGAAGCCCAAAAAGAGCAAGGGTCCAGTGACACAGTCGTGGCTTCAATGTTTACTTGGAGATACTCCTGTACCATCGTCTCTAGGCGTTGACTATGTGTCAGACTTCTTGTCTCCTGTGGCCTTGCAAAGGATGGGCTAAAAAAGTGGTGAAATGATTCCGCAAAATTGATGTTACCACCAGATACTGTGGTTCTGTTACGGTTTGAGTGCTGAACACTTGACGGTCCCACGGTACGTGCACCACTGGTATTTTGTGGAAAAGCACATGGAAGATTCTGCAACAGTCTCTGCTGATACTCCTGCATGCGTGCATCCCTTTCTATGGCAGGAATAATTTCTGCAAATTTACTTTTGTACCGGGGATCTAACAGTGTGGCAACCCAGTAGTCACGATTATTTCTAATTCTCACAATTTGAGTGTCATGTTGCAGGTAGTGCAGCAAGAAGGCACTCATGTGTGTTGCGCATCCAGGAGCACCAAGTCCCTGTTGTGTTGGTGGCGAGGTAACAATCATGCTTCCTTCGTCTGTCCTCTCCCCCCAACCTCGCACAACAGAAATGTGATCAAGGTCTCCCTCATCTGATGAGTCTTCCATCAGTTCGTCCTCCACTTCTTCCTGGGCTCCTGCAACTTCCTCACTAGTTTGGCTGCTACCATGCGCCCTGGTAAAACCATCTCCCCCACCCTCACATGCCTGCCGCCTTGGTGCTGCCGACCGTCTGGACCTTGCAGATGTTAGCCCTTCCGCATACAACTCCTCCTCCTCTACTTCCTCCACCTCCTCTTGTGCCACCACCTGACTCCGAATTCTGTTTAACATGTGCTCCAGCATGTAAATCACCGGAATAGTCATGCTGATAATGGCATCGTCAGCACTAAACATCTTCGTCGCCATTTCAAAACTGTGCAGAAGGGTGCATAGGTCCCTGATCTGAGACCACTCCTCCAGCGTGATTTGCCCCACCTCTGAATCTCGTTGGCCCAGGCTATACGTCAGAACGTATTGCACCAGGGCTTGTCGGTGCTGCCACAGTCGCTGCAACATGTGCAGAGTTGAATTCCACAGGGTAGGCACATCGCATTTTAGCCGGTGAAGTGGCAGGCCCAACGACTTCTGTAGAGATGTAAGTCGCTGAGCTGCGGGATGCGAACGGCGGAAGTGAGCACACAGCGACCGTGCCCTCTGCAGAAGGCCATCTAGTCTGAGATAGTGGGCTAAAAATTGCTGGACAACCAGGTTCAACACGTGAGCCATACAAGGCACGTGTGTGACATTGCCCCGGCGAAGGGCCGCACCCAGGATTGCAGCATTGTCGCACACGGCCTTCCCTGGTTTCAGGTCCAGTGGAGACAACCATTCATGAAATTGGTTCTCCAGAGCTGACCACAACTCCTCAGCTGTGTGACTCACATTTCCCAGACATTTCAATGTAAAAACCGCCTGATGACGTTGAGCCCTACTGCCAGCATAGTAAGGAGGTGTGCATGATCCCTTCTGCGCAGTTAGAAAGCTTGTGGCATGACCAGACAGGCTTTGGGTGCAGGTGGAAGACCGAGAGGAGGTTGAGGAGGCAGAAGCAGTGGAGGAACTTTGACATAAAGAGGATTGACGCACAACTCGTGGGGACGGCAAGACTTGGACAGCAGCCCCTTGTCCTGCTGTCACCATAGTTACCCAGTGCCCAGTCAGCGACATGTAACGCCCCTACCCATGCCTACTCGTCCAAGTGTCTGTGGTGAAATGCACCCTGTCACACACACAGTTTCTCAAAGAAGCGGTGATGTTGTGTGCGACATGCTGGTGGAGCGCAGGCACACCTTTCTTTGAGAAGTAGTGCCAACTGGGCATCTGGTACTGGGGCACTGCGACGGACATAAGGTCTCGAAAATCCTCTGTGTCCACCAGGCGGAAAGGGAGCATTTCTGTAGCCAAGAACTTGCAGATGGTGAAATTCAACCTCTTAGCTTTCTCATGGCTAGGAGGAAATGGTCTTTTACTTGTCCACATCTGAGGGACCGAGGGCTGGCTATTGTGCTTAGACGGGGTTGATAAGGGTGTCCCCGGCAAACTGCCGGTCTGTGAGGAAGATTCAGGCGGACATGTTAGGTTGCCTTGATCCAAAGGTGGTGCTATCGATGTCGGACAGCGCTCAACACCAGCTGGTGTTACCACCTCCAAAGAAAATGATGACCTGCCAATCACGCTGGCTGTTGCGGGTAAAGAGGTGGCAGGTCTGCGCCCCAAAACAGGTGTGACTGCTGTCCCCCCAGTCACAGAGGATGAAGAGGCCGCGGATGCACAAGATATGGCAGACGGTGGTTGGCCCGGCCGGCTAGGCCGCATTGTAGCACACTGAGCTTCCCACTGCAACTTATGCTTCATGTCCATGTGCCGGTTCATGCATGAAGTACTCAAACTATGTATTTTTTGGCCTCTACTTAGCTTTTGCTGACAAATGTTACAGATAACACGAGTTGGGTCATCTTTATCGATCTGAAAAAATGCCCAGGCTATGCAAGGCTTAGCACCCATGCGACCTGAAGAGCCACCACGACTTGTGGTGAGAGGCAGAGTTGTGTTTGAGGATGCAGTTGTTGACGTGCTTCCAGTACTACGTCTCTGTCCAGGAAGGCGCAACCTGACCTCGTCATCACTAGCATCTTCCTCCACCTCCTCTGCTGACCTCATCTCTTGGCTGACTGTGGGTTGACAGTAAGTGGGATCTCCAACCTCATCATCATCACCCTGTGCGTTATCACACCCGTCGTCCTCAGAGCCAACCTGTTCCTGCCCTGACAAAAAACTAAAGTTGTCGCTCCAATCAGGTATTTGAGTCTTATCATCGTATTCCTCATTGTCTCCACCAACAGGAGTTACAGTTTGGGAATGAGGGTCTACATTATGGTCAGAACCTTCTGCGTCTGGTCCTGGATCCGACTCATAAAGATTCTGGGCATCAGTGCAGATCATTTCCTCGTCTGGATTCACAGAAGCGCTGGAGTCGACCTCTGATTGCCAGGCTATAGTATGAGTAAACAGCTCTGCAGACTCAACCATCTGTTCTACCTCATACTCAGACGGGCAGCTGGAGATTTGGGAGCTGTGAGGAAGCAAGTGCGATTGGGGTGACACCTTTGAGGACTGGAGTATTTGTGATGTTGAAATTGATGTGGAGGAGAGCCCACTTAAAGGAGCACTTGATATCCGATGAAGCACCTGCTGTTTTTGTGCCTCATTTGGAATTTGTAGCGATTGGCGTGGCCGTAAGAAAGGGATCTCATCACATTGTCCGCTAAAAGAAGTAGACATTTTAGTTTGGCTGGAAGATGGTCTTTCTTCTGCAGATGTTACTGTTGCTTTAACACCTACCCCACGGACACAACCTTTTTTCCACTTCCCAACACGCCTATTCCCCTTTCCACCAGCAGCAGGCCTTTTTCCACTCATTTTGGTGGTTAACTAATTAACAACTCTGGAGTTGTTTGCACAAAAAAACAATGGATGGGAACCGAGCAGAGCTGAGTGGCCAAACTGTGGTATTAGGCCAAAACTATTGGCTGGGTTAGATGCAGAAAAAAATTATATTCAATTTGCAACCTGATGGAGGTCAGTATAGATGGACTAATAGAGAAAGTCCCACACACTGCTAGAAGGCCAAATATTTTTTCAGAGCTAGATGCAGATAAAAATTATTTTTAATTTGCAACCTGATGGAGGTCAGTATAGATGGACTAATAGAGAAAGTCGCACACACTGCTAGAAGGCCAAATATTTTTTCAGAGCTAGATGCAGATAAAAATTATTTTTAATTTGCAACCTGATGGAGGTCAGTATAGATGGACTAATAGAGAAAGTCCCACACACTGCTAGAAGGCCAAATATTTTTTCAGAGGTAGATGCAGAAAAAAATATATTCAGTTTGCAACCTGATGGAGGTCTGTATAGATGGATTAATAGAACAAGTCCCACACACAGCTAGAAGCCCAATATTTTTTCAGAGGTAGATGCAGAAAAAAATATATTCAGTTTGCAACCTGATGGAGGTCAGTATAGATGGACTAATACAACAAGTCCCACACACAGCTAGAAGCCCAATATTTTTTCAGAGGTAGATGCAGAAAAAAATATATTCAGTTTGCAACCTGATGGAGGTCTGTATAGATGGATTAATAGAACAAGTCCCACACACAGCTAGAAGCCCAATATTTTTTCAGAGGTAGATGCAGAAAAAAATATATTCTGTTTGCAACCTGATGGAGGTCAGTATAGATGGACTAATACAACAAGTCCCACACACAGCTAGAAGCCCAATATTTTTTCAGAGGTAGATGCAGAAAAAAATATATTCAGTTTGCAACCTGATGGAGGTCTGTATAGATGGACTAATACAACAAGTCCCACACACAGCTAGAAGCCCAATATTTTTTCAGAGGTAGATGCAGAAAAAAATATATTCAGTTTGCAACCTGATGGAGGTCTGTATAGATGGACTAATACAACAAGTCCCACACACTGCTAGAAGCCCAATATTTTTTCAGAGGTAGATACAGAAAAAAATATATTCAGTTTGCAACCTGATGGAGGTCAGTATAGATGGACTAATACAGCAAGTCCCACACACAGCTAGAAGCCCAATATTTTTTCAGAGCTAGATGCAGAAAAAAATTATATTCAATTTGTAACCTGATGTAGGTCAGTATAGATGGACTAATAGAATGATGCTATGCCCAAAAGATTTTACTTCACTAGGTGCAGTAAAAAAATTGGTATTCTATACACAGGTGGTATATCTTGCAACACAGATAGGCTACTCCACTGACTAACACACTCTTCAATAGGCCAAAAAGGATTAGCTTTGCTAGATTCAGCCAAATGCTGTGAAAAAAACTTGCACAGCACTGGCACAGACCTGCCTGGCAAAAACTGATAGGAACTGATGTAATCTAGTCCTGAAAAGGACTCCAATTACAATTAGTCTTTACTCCCACAATCTATCTATTTAAGAGCACAGACCTGCCTGATAAAAGTCGTAGGAAATGCTGTAACCTAGTCCTTAAAAGGACTGCAATCACAACTATTCCCTACTCCCAAGCTATCTGTAGATTTGTGCGAAAATTGGCTTGAAATTAACAAGGTATAGCGCACACAGCAACAGCGGTGCCGTCTAACATGCAGCTGCAGCAGTGAGAAAATGGTGGCGACGGGGAAAATGGCTTGGTCTTATAGGGCAAGGACATGTGACATACACTGCCAATGACACATGCCCTTGCTTGTGTGAAAAAAAGCACTTCGCTCCGTGTGTGCGCTGCTGATAGGCTGACAGATTGCACCTCCCACTGTAAATGCGGGAAAGAGAAAAAAAAAATGGAGATCTTCATTGTTCCTGCAGAGATCCATCCCCTGCCCCTCCCCCCACCGCGCTGTACACTCAAACTGCGTATTAACATTAATTTTCATCATTACTGAGAATAAATCCAGTTATGATTTTGGTGCACGAACAATTATCGAACATAACCTCGAACAGCCGAATTTTTCTCAAATTGTTCTTGTTCGCCGAACGGCTCGAACACCGCCCAAAACAGCTCGAATTTGAGATTGGCGAACAGTTCGAGTAGAACAACGCTCATCTCTATACAAGAGAACCTTTTAAACAGATATATTGGTGTCTGACCAGTCAGGGAGACACTATTACAGGTTTTTTTTACAGCAAAAAATGCCAAAAGCAGGATAATACAGAGATTTGACCCGTGGAACTGCAAAACCACCGATCTATTTCTCTGGCCTACACCAGACTCTTTGAAACAGATATATTGGTGTCTGACCAATCAGGGAGACACTATTACAGTTTTTTTATGGCAAAAAATGCCAAAAGCAGGATAATACAGAGATTTGACCCGTGGAACTGCAAACCACAGTTATAGTTATGTGGCGTACACCAGAATCTTTTAAACAGATATATTGGTGTCTGACCAGTCAGGGAGACACTATTACTGTTTTTTTTTATAGCAAAAAATGCCAAAAGCAGGATAATACAGAGATTTGACCCGTGGAACTGCAAAACCACAGTTATAGTTATGTGGCGTACACCAGAATCTTTTAAACAGATATATTGGTGTCTGACCAGTCAGGGAGACACAATTACTGGGTTTTTTTTACGGCAAAAAATGCCAAAAGCAGGATAATACAGAGATTTGACCGGTGGAACTGCAAAACCACAGTTATATTTATGTGGCGTACACCAGAATCTTTTAAACAGATATATTGGTGTCTGACCAGTCAGGGAGACACTATTACTGTTTTTTTTTTATGGCAAAAAATGCCAAAAGCAGGATAATACAGAGATTTGACCCGTGGAACTGCAAAACCACAATTATAGTTATGTGGCGTATACCAGAGTCTTTTAAACAGATATATTGGTGTCTGACCAGTCAGGGAGACACTATTACAGCTTTTTTTACGGCAAAAAAATGCCAAAAGCAGGATAATACAGAGATTTGACCCACGGAACTGCAAAACCACAGTTATAGTTATGTGGTATACACCAGAATCTTTTAAACAGATATATTTGGTGTCTGACCACTCAGGGAGACACTATTTCAGGTTTTTTTTACAGCAAAAAATGCCAAAAGCAGGATAATACAGAGATTTGACCTGAAGAACTGCAAAACCACAGTTCTATTTCTCTGGCCTACACCAGACTCTTTTAAACAGATATATTGGTGTTGGACCAGTCAGGGAGACACTGTTACAGTTTTTTCTTACGGCAAAAAATGCAAAAGCAGGATAATACAGTGATTTGAACCGTGGAACTGCAAAACCACAGTTCTACTTCTCTGGCCTACACCAGACTCTTTTAAACAGATATATTGGTGTCTGACAAGTCAGGGAGACGCTATTACTGTTTTTTTTACGGCAAAAAATGCCAAATGCAGGATAATACAGAGATTTGACCTGTGGATCTGCAAAACCACAGTTATAGTTATGTGGCGTACACCAGAATTTTTTAAACAGATCTATTGGTGTCTGACCAGTCAGGGAGACACTATTACTGTTTTTTTTTACAGCAAAAAATGCCAAAAGCAGGATAATACAGAGATTTGACCCGTGGAACTGCAAAACCACAGTTATAGTTATGTGGCATACACTAGAATCTTTTAAACAGATATATTGGTGTCTGACCAGTCAGGGAGACACTATTAGGCTGCGTGCACACCATGCGTTTTTCATGCGTTTATGCTGTGGAATTTCCACAGTGGAAATGCATCAAAAACGCATGGTGATCCGCACCCCATGGTCCCCAATGGCATTCCGCAATGTCAATGCACATGCTGCGTATTTTTCCGCAGCGTTTCTGCAGCGCTCATAAATCCGCAGCATGTTCATTAATTTTGCGGAAGCTCAGCGGAAGTGCCGCCTTTGACTTGCATTGAGACGCATAGAATGCGCGTCTGTACATTTGTACAAGCAGATTCTATGCGTCTCTTTTTGCGGATGGTACCTAGTTCTGGAGGAGAGAAGACTCTCATCCAGACCTGGGTACCAATGTACCTGTAAAAAAAGAATAAAATAATAAATAAAGTTTATATTCTCCTTTCCGATGTCTTCTCTCTGCATGCCGGCAGCGCTGAAGGTCCTTCAGTGATGTTATAGTCCTGTGACAGCAGGCCCTTCACCGCTGTGTCTCGCGATATGCCGGCAGCCGGGAACCAGACAGGAAGGAGCGCTGCAGCACACTCCGGGGCATCGGGGGTGAGTATAGCTTTATTTTTTTTATTTTTACGGTCACACTGTATATATCCATGCTGTTTGCATGGATTTATACAGTGTGACCTAGTTGTCAAGCACTTTCCAAGTGATGCTAATCGCCTGGAAAGCGCTTGTCAATCTGCATGCAGAAACACATGTGAATCCGCATGTGAATCCGCATGTATTCCACATGTATTCTGCAGGAAAAATGCATGCACAATCTGCATGCGTTTTTTCTGTCAGGGAGATGCAGAAATGCTGCAGAAATTTTCTGCTTCATTTCTGCATCGTGGGCACATAGCCTTGCAGTTTTTTTTTCGGCAAAAAATGCCAAAAGCAGGATAATACAGAGATTTAATCCATGGAACTGCAAAACCACAGTTATAATTATGTGGCATACATGAGAATCTTTTAAACAGATATATTGGTGTCTGACCAGTCAGGGAGACACTATTATAGGTTTTTTTACGGCAAAAAATGCCGAAAACAGGATAATACAGAGATTTTACCTGTAGAACTGCAAAACCACAGTTCTATTTCTCTGGCCTACACCAGACTCTTTTAAACAGATATATTGGTGTCTGACCAGTCAGGGAGACAATATTACAGTTTTTTTATGGCAAAAAATGCCAAAAGCAGGATAATAAAGTGATTTGACCCGTGGAACTGCAAAACCACAGTTATAGTTATGTGGCCTACACCAGACTCTTTTAAACAGATATATATGTATCTGACCAGTCAGGGAGACACTATTACAGTTTTTTCTTATGGCAAAAAATGCCAAAAGCAGGATAATACAGAGATTTGACAGGTGGAACTGCAAAACCACCGTTCTATTTCTCTGGCCTACACCAGACTCTTTTAAACAGATATATTGGTTTCTGACCAGTCAGGGAGACACAATTACAGTTTTTTTTTACGACAAAAAATGCCAAAAGCAGGATAATACAGAGATTTGACACGTGGAACTTGAAAACCACACTTCTATTTCTCTGGCCTACACCAGACTTCTTTAAACAGATATATTGGTGTCTGACCAGTCAGGGAGACAATACTACAGTTTTTTTAAGGCAAAAAATGCCAAAAGCAGGATAATACAGAGATTTGACCCATGGAACTGAAAAACCACAGTTATAGTTATGTGGCCTACACCAGAATCTTTTAAACAAATATATTCGTGTCTGACCAGTCAGGGAGAAACTATTACATTTTTTTTTTACAGCAAAAAATGCCAAAAGAAGGATAATTCAGAGATTTGACCCACGGAACTGCAAAACCACAGTTCTATTTTTCTGGCCTACACCGGACTCTTTTAAACAGATATATTGGTGTCTGAACCGTCTCAGACACACTCAATTTTTTTTTTGGGGGGGGGGAATACCAAAAGGTTCATAAGACGCGTGTTTGTACAGTGTGACTGAGGAAAAAAAATAAAAAAGGTTTTAGATTAAAAAAAAAAGGATTTTTCCTGGCCCCTGAGACAGGTGGATAAGTCTAGCAATTTGACTAACAGGAGCACACAGGACTGTAATGCTGTAATCGAGGTGACGCTGTGCGGCCTTCCAATCACTGTAATGCCCACAAACAACTTGGCTGCGGCATTACAGCGACTGGCTGGCAATCCCTGCATGTTCTTTGGCTCTGTCAAGAGTGCCAAACATGCAGGGTGGAGACCCGAGCTCCCGCCTGAGTTAGCCGGAAATGCTTTGTGCTCGCCGAGTAAAGAGCAGTGTCGAGCATGCTCGCTCAACCCTAATAGTTATACAAATAAGCTCCATCATAAATTTATAGCGTATAGTATACAAATAAAGTGAAAAGTGCATTGTGCAAAAAATTAGTCACTTTAAACAATCTGAAGATTTCACATAATTGCATTTCAAGAGTAATGTAAGTTAATATATCCTAGATGTCTGGGGTTAAAGTGCAAATGCATGCCAATAGAGTGCATAAAGGTGTATCCTTTTTATATAATATAATTATATAATATTACACATATAACAAAATCCCACTTGGGTAATAAACCCTTCCAATATAGTTATATATAACCCTGTTATAATCTATGTATTCAGAGGGTACAACTAATATTAGACAATCTATAGGCTCCAATAGACATTGTACTTACAAATTGATAAGGGACATATGGAATGGTTGTCCCGCTCCCCAACGCACGTTTCGCCTTTCTTCCTCAGGGGGCATGTCCTATGGGTGATTTAGGAGTTCCTTAAATAGGGCCCAAGACCTCATTCTATCCAATAGTATTAGCGGTATACTAATCTTAAAGATCCGGTCAGTCCGTGTCAGCGCATGCGTCAACACACACCACTTCCTGCAGGGCACTTCCGCCCACCAGCCGTGGACCGCAAGCATACCACCGCTGCTAAGTGACTAATTTTTTGCACAATGCACTTGTCACTTTATTTATATACTATACTCTCAGCATGAAAGGTCTGCGCGCCAAACTGGAGCGTGCTTTGATGCCAAATGAAGGAAAGCAGTTCAGACATGCACAGGAGAAGACGCTGAAGCCTGAGTGACAGACCTCAATAGGAAGCGTGTGCTAGCCGGCTGTTGTCTGGTTATAAACAGGACCCAAACGGCACCAGGTCAGGCCCAGAGTCCAGACTATGCTGATCAAGGCCTGAGGATCTGATCTGCGCTGGTCAAGACCCGAATCCCAGACCAGTGCCTATAAAGACCCAGAGCCCAATCGATGCCAATCAAGAGCCAGAGCAAGACCCTCTTTCCCCCAGATCGGGGAGATACCCACTGTTGGTCAAACACCAAAGATCCGTGGGGAGACTCCACCCAGAAGATAACGCCTGCGGTTGTGGAAGGGAGATACGAGTCAGCGGGGCCATCGCTTTCAGCGCTGATGTACGGTACAGGGGTTGGCCTGGGCTAGGATAACAAACAGGGTGGGGGTCGATTGACGTGAAGGAGGCCCATGTGTCTTGGTAGACTTTGTCAGAAGGACTTGTGGCATCACGGGAAGAACCTGCAACTCCTGCTGGGGCCAGAGGAGAAGCCAGCACGTTAGCTCCCGTGTGAAAGAGGGTTAAGAGAATAATCAACAAGAGACTTTCATAGCATTTAAAATTGAATTCTAGGACTCATGATATGTTCTGTCTTGTTTACTTCACTTTTGATTGTTCCATTTCACATTGTTTAACTGTTGCTATAACTACTGAAATTCCCCGTCATATCACGGGAAGTAAATAGTTTATTAACTGTTCCTGCCTCGTGTTTATCTGCGTGTTGCATCTGGCCACCTGCTTTACATATCCATTCACACACATATATATATAAATATATATATATATATATATATATATATATATATATGGATATCCTAAGAGTGTTCTTTTCACCTTTTTACTACTTACTATGAGGCATTATATACGTGTTCTACATCTTACATCTTTAGCTATGCTATTCAATCATTTGATCTTTATTGATGCAGACAGAATTGGCACTATACATTTATGCATCCCCTGTTTGAGATCAGCTTCAGTCCATTATGGCCATGTTAGCATGCGCTATGTATTCTGTGGTCCCTGCCGGCTCTCTGTGCCGTAGCTTTCTGTGCCATCTGATATCAGGTCACATGGTTCCCATGTGTCCCTGATGTCGGCCGTCACATGATGCGGACTCCGACTGACATTGCGGTCTCCATGGTAGTGCATGCGTCACTTCTCAGCCGTGGTGCCGGCCGGTGCCTTATTAGACACCAGCACATGTCACTTTTTCATGCCCCCTGACGTAGGATAACTGAAACGTGCATTGGGGCGGTTGGGCTATGTATGGAGACCCACTTACTTTTGAATGCCCCTCTCTGCTGTACCCCTCCATCTATCCAGCGGTAAGATATATATATTTATTTATGTGCTTTACTATGACTGCTGTATTCTCTGAGCAGAATAATAACCCACATTATATTTTATATAAAAATGCTTCTCACTAAGTTAGAATATCATCAAAAAGTTTATTTAATTCAGTTCATCAAAGCGGCGTGGCAAGGAGGCGATCAGCCTGTGGCACTGCTGAGGTGTTATGGATGCCCAGGTTGCTTTAATAGTAGCCTTCAGCTTGTCTGCATTGTTGGGTCTGGTGTCTCTCATCTTCCTCTTGACAATACCTCATAGATTCTCTATGGGGTTAAGGTCAGACGAGTTTGCTGGCCAATAAAGCTCAGTGATACTGTTGTTTTTAAACCAGGTATTGGTACTTTTGGCAGTGTGGACAGGTGACAAGCCTTGCTTGAGAATGAAATTTCCATCTCCAAAAAGCTTGTCGGCAGAGGGAAGCATAAAGTGCTCTAAGATTTCTTGGTAGATGGCTGCGCTGACTTTTGTCTTGATAAAACACGGTGGACCTACACCAGTAGTTGACATGGCTCCCCAAACATCACTGATTGTGGAAATTTCACACTAGACCTCAAGCAGTTCCGATTGTGTGCCTCTCCACTCTTCCTCCCGACTCTGGGACCTTGATTTCCAAATGAAATGCAAAATTTACTTTCATCTGAAAACAACACCTTGGACCACTGAGCAACAGTCCAAGTCTTTTTCTCCTTGACCCAGGTAAGACGCTTCTGGCATTGTCTATTGGTCATGAGTGGCTTGACACAAGGAATGCGACACTTGTAGCCCATGTCCTTGATACATCTGCGTGTGTTGGCTCTTGAAGCAATGACTCCAGCAGCAGTCCACTCTTTGTGAATCCCCCCCAAATTTTTGAATGACCTTTTCTTAACAATCCTTTCAAAGCTGCAGTTATCCCGGTTGCTTGTTCACCTTTTCCTACAACACTTTTTCCTTCCACTCAACTTTCCATTAATATGCTGGGATACAGCACTCTGTGAACAGCCAGATTCTTTAGCAATGACCTTTTGTGGCTTACCCTCCTTATGGAGTGTGTCAATGGCTGCCTTCTAGACATCTGTGAAGCCAGCAGTCTTCCCCATGACTGTGGAGCCTACTGAAATGAACTAAGAGACCTTTTTAAACGCATAGGAAGCCTTTGCAGGTGGTTTTTGTTAATTATTTTAATTTACTGAGATAATGACTTTTGTGTTTTCATTGGCTGTGAGACAAAATCATCACCATTAACTGAAATAAACACTTGAAATAGATCACTCTGTTTGTAATGACTCTATATAATATATGAGTTTCACTTTTTGTATTGAAGAACTGAAATAAACTTTTTGATGATATTCTAATTTAGCGAGAAGCACTTGTATGAGCTAGGTCTCTGTTTGGGAATTCTGCCAGGCACTCAGCAGGGGTGGCATACTATATTATATAACATTATTGATGTGTAATGATAAAGTTTATTATCTTGCTTTCATGTTTCTGGGCCGAGCTTATTGTTAATATGAACACCTTTATAATTTTGGGCTCCACTGTGATGTGAACTTTTGTTTCTCAAACATTTGCACTTTGCACTTTTCCCCTATTTACCTATTAATACATGTTTATGAATAAAGTTATATTATTTTATTAATACTCTGTGGCCTATGATCGTCTTCTCCCCACCCCCCCTTGGTATTGCTTTTTGACGATTGGCCCCGATCTAGTCCTAATATATGATAGATATGATGTATGAGCTAATTCACGTTATCTAACATATCACTCTATTACTACCGTTCTTATGAGTACCTTTCATTATGCTTCTCCCATGCTTTAGAGGCAAATCTTCCTCTGATAGGCGCATGGGAAAGGGTTAAGTTTGGACTAGTGGCGCATTCATGCCATTGGTCTGAATTGTCAAACTTTTATACATGAGAAATAACACTATTTCTGGCCATTATATGACTTATATCCTGCATTTTTACCAATTTTCTTCTCTGCAGGTTCTATTTCTGAATATGCAATTAACTCTGAGTTAGTTGAAGGAGACTAGCTACTATGTTCTCTCCCAGCAAACAGATGGATTCCTGCTCTTCATTTCTCAATTAGGACAAAGACAGAAGCAGCAGCATGGAAGAAAGTATAAAGCAGTACTGGGAAGCGTAGAAGAGAGGTGAAAGACTTGTGAAAGATAATTTTTTGTTTCCCTCTGCCTATTTTCTCACTTTGCTCCTCGATTCTCCTCCCCCACTTCTCTCCACGGAGTATAAATAGGAGGTATAGCCTGATACCTCACTTTGCTGGCGGTCCATCTTCTCTTGAGGAAGATGGAGCTGAACTTATTTTTCAGATTGGATTATAAGTTCAGGAGGAAGAGGGGAGGGAAAAAAATGGCTCTAAAGTAAAGTAGGAAGCAAATTTCTTTGCAAAGATACAGTTGTGCTCAAAAGTTTACATACCCCGATGATATGAATGATAACAAAAAAACTTTTTCTCCACTCATTGTTATTGGTTGGGTGAAGCCATTTATCGTCAAACTACTGTCTTTTCTCTTTTTCAATCTTAATGACAACCAAAAACATCCAAATGACCCTGATCAAAAGTTCACATACCCCAGTTCTTAATACCGTGTATTGCTCCCTTTAACATCAATGACAGCTTGAAGTCTTTTGTGGTAGTTGTGGATGAGGTTCTTTATTTTCTCAGATGGTTCCTGTAAATTCCTGGGTTGTCTAGCATGACTTCATGCTTGAGATCTACCCAGAGTGGCTCAATGATACTGAGGTCAGGAGACTGAGATGGCCACTCCAGAACTTTGTTCTGCTGTTTCCAATGACAGGTCGGCTTGGCCTAGTGTTTTTGATCATGTTGGAATGTCCAAGTAAGTCCCATGCGCAGCTTCCGGGCTGATGAGTGCAAATTTGCCTCCAGTATTTGCTGATAACATGCTGCATTCATCTTTCCTTCAACTTTCACCATTTTTCCTGTGCCTTTGTAGCTCACAAATCTCTAAAACATCAGCGATCCACCTCCGTGCTTTACAGTAGGAATGGTGTTCCTTTCATCATAAGCCTTGTTGACCTCTCTCCAAATGTAACGTTTATGGTTGTGGCCAAGAAGTTCAATTTTAGTCTCATCACTCCAAATGATCTTGTTCCAGAAGTTTTGAGGCTTGTCTCTGTGCTGTTTGGCATATTGTTCGCCAATTACTTTGTGGCATTTGCACAGTAGTGTATTTTTTCTGGTGACTCGACCATGCAGCCCATTTTTCTTCAATTGCCTCCTTATTGTGCATATTGAAACAGCCACACCGCTAGTTTTCAGAGAGTGCTGAATTTCAGCTGATGTTATTTGTGGGTTTTTCTTTGCATCACAAACTATTTTCCTGGCAGTTGTGGCCGAAATTCTTGTTAGTCTACCTGACCGTGGTTTGGATTTTACAGAGCCCCTGATGTTACATTTGTTTGAACACTGCTGACTGGCATTATCAATTCCTTGGATATTTTTTTGTATCCCTTTCCTGTGTTATACAGTTCAACTACCTTTTCACGTAGATCCTTTGACAATTCTTTTGCTTTCCCCGTGACTCACAATCCAGAAATGTCAGTGGCTGGATGAAAGATGCAAGAGCCTGTCTGGATGCCAGAAACTCACTCAGCTTTTATGCACACACACTGATTTGCAAACAGGTCACAGGTGAGGATGTTACTTTTAGTAGCCATTCACACCCATTTGTATCAAATTCTGAGCATGTTATCAGGGCAAAATCACCAGGGTATGAGAAGTTTTGATCAGGGTCATTTGGATGTTTTTGATTGTCATTAAGATTTAAAAAGAAAAAACACAGTAATTTGACAATAAATGGCTTCACCGACCAATAACCATGAGTGGAGAAAAAGTTTTTTTGTTATCATTCATATTCAGTAATAAGTATATACATTGCTATAAGACCAGCATTGTAGTAAGACATGCATTGCTATAAGACAGATGATGGCATAAGTCAAGATCATAGATGCTAACACATAAAGTGCATCAAAAAGCCCCAACCCGCGTTTCGTGTAGTCTTCCTTGGAGGAAGACAGGAGATGGCAGATGCTATTTTCAAGATTCTATGTAGACGGGAGCTTTCCGCCTGCCTCCCATCTACAAAGAATCTCAGAAGCATCTGCTATCTCCTGAGTAATGTGAAAATCTGTCTTCACTGAGTAAAGTGTTCATACTGGTTAGAAAAAATAAAAGTAGTTAAAATAAATAAATAACTATAACCTTAACTTCGGCATGCTTAACTGATCATTACTGGTATTTCTGGTCCCATCTTGCAAACTGAAAATGGACTAAAACACTTGCTCAGACAATCACTTACTAAGGTAATTAAGTAGGGGCAAATAGTGAGTATTGGTACTTAAAAAAAGTAACTAGTGTGGGCCTTCATATAAATATTTTTTTCTAATGGAAAACTCCTTTAAGTAATGAAGGCTGAAGTACAAAATATTCTGGAAAATTAATCATAGATTTGTATTCTTATTAAAGTGAATGTGTTATTAGGAAATTATTTATTAAAATTATCTATTTAGACCATGTTTTTATCAGATTTTTGTTACATTTTTGATATTTTCTTCCAATTTTCCATATTAATAACTATATTTAAAAATCTGAAATTTTGAAATTGTATTTCTGTACTTAAAATGCATAATTTCTGCTCTGTGCCGATCAATTTTCAACAGCTCTCATTATTGGATATGAGTGCATCTTTTGAAATTTAAATTTGCAGGTTTCACAAAACTGTCACAGGTGTGACAGATGTGACAGACAGTCGTCCTTCAGTTGGTTGCAGGAGATATCTTCGTTTGGCATTACAGACACCTTCTTATATCTGTCTCACTCTAGGACCCAGCAGCTACCTCCCTCCGGCTAATTGACACCCAGGCCTGGGTGTTTATATACTTCCTGTTTACTTTAGAAAGATGACAGTGATATTCACATGACCCCTTTTGAATGGCTTGGAGCTGTTGCAGTCTGCTTACTTCCTCTTTGGTGCTAAGAGGCATTGTGTGTAATCAATCTGACGTAGGCTCAGGCTAAGTTACTTCCCTCGTGTCTGTCTCCCCTTGCTGTCTTTAGTTGTTAGTGGGGACTGACTAGCGCTCATTCCCCCCTTCCCTAGCCAGGGCCTAGCTCTAGGGAGATACAGGGTTTTAAGTTCCTGATCAGCGATTTGTGTGAAACCAATATAGGAGGGAAGACAGGGTGATATCAGATCAGCCTAGGAGGTCTCCATCCCCTCTTTTCTTAGTGTCTTGGCTCCCTTCACCTCATCCCTTGCACTTTGTCTTTCCTACACTGAGCGTGACAAAAACTTTTCCTAAAAATTCATTTTGTGGGGAATTTGAATACTGAAATAGAGACAGAGAGACAATCATTATGCAGAAAACGCAAAATGCCAAAATTACGTTCACCTGCTCAGAAATGGCATCAGGTATGAAAAACTGACATCCGGTGATGTTCAATATGATATATATATTCCACTTACCTTTGGAATCTGGATATGCAAACTGAGTCTGCAGGGCATTATTGGGAAGCAAAACTGTCAACTGTCATCCATGATCTCCAACCGACAACCAATATACAAGGTATGATAATCCTATAGGTGTTAACTACAGGGCATTGTGGGGAAGTGGGAGCGGCAACGAAAAACAACATTATCCTGCTCCGGGATGGTGCCATGCAAGCTTTTTTATTTTTGTCAAATCTCAACGTGTTTAAATTAGCATGGAAGCATGAATTTCAGTAAATTTGACTTAAACTCGATTCTTCCTGTATTGGTACGCTCTTTTCTAATTATTATCAGTACAGACAGGATAACAATGACAGGTAACACCTCTATATACAGTAAATAATACAATCCATTATTTGCAGAAGGTGATGTCACAGCTTACTGTTTGCTTGTTTTTTCATTGACACAGTTGTATTTGAATTCTACTTTCTGGCTGATAGTTTCTTCAGAGAGGAAGAGGGCTTGAACTCTAGAGCTACCTATTGGATGTGGTAATCATAAGTAGTGTTGAGCCACCCCCGTAGTGTTCGAGTTCGGTTCGGTTCGTCGAACACCCGTGTGTTCGCTGAACTGTTCGTCGAACTGTTCGTCGAACACCTTCGAACACCATTAAAACCAATGGCAGGCAAACAAAAACACATAGAAACACATAGAAAACACCTTCAAAGGTGTCCAAAAGCTGACAAACTGCTCAGAAGACATAACTAACACATGGAAAAGTGACAAGTACATATAGTCATGCGAAAAGAAAAGAGGTGGAGGAGTAAAAGGAGGGGGAGACACAGATATAGGCATGTCATGCCCTTCTAAAATCCAAAAAGTGAGAAGCCGACACGGCCAGTTCGTTCCTGCCCGTGCCACCTCCGTGTCGCCGGGTTTGTGCCAGAGCCGCGGTGGACCCTGACGGCCAGCCCCCCTCTCCCAATACTGGTGCCTGTCCGCTGGTGGGTCGAGCCCCCCCGCAGTGGGGGGGGGGTAACATCTGCAGAAGAAAGACCATATTCCAGCCAAGCTAAGATGTCGACTTCTTTTCGTGGACAATGTGATACGATCCCTTTCTTACGGACACACCCATCGCTACAAATTCCAGATGAGGCACAAAAACAGCAGGTGCTTCAGCGGATATCAAGTGCTCCTTCAAGTGGGCTCTCCTCCACCTCAATTTCAACATCACAAATATTCCAGTCCTCAGAGGTGTCACCCCAATCGCACTTGCTTCCTCACAGCTCCCAAGTCTCCAGCTGCCCATCTGAGTATGGAGTAACACAGATGGTTGAGTCTGCAGAGCTGTTTACTCATACTATAGCCTGGGAAACGTAAGTCTGCTCCAGAGCTTCTGTTAATCCAGACGAGGAAATGATCTGCACTGATGCCCAGAATCTTTATAAGTCGGATCCAGGACCAGATGAAGAAGATTCTGAGCATAATGTAGACCCTCGTTCCCAAACTGTCACTCCTGTTGGTGGAGACAATGATGAAGACGATGATGAGACTCAAATACCTGATTGGAGCGACAACTTGACTTTTCGGTCAGGGCAGGAAGAGGTTGGCTTTGAGGACGACGGGTGTGATAACACACAGGGTGATGATGACGAGGTTGGAGATCCCACTTACTGTCAACCCACAGTCAGCCAGTCAATGAGGTCAACGGAGGAGGTGGAGGAGGATGTGACTAGCCCAGGGGATGGGGATGACTCGGTACCCGGGCCTTTGCCTGGCCTTGGGGATGTCGCGGTGGTCGGCTCCCTGGCCCGTACCCTTGGGTCACTCTTTAAAAGAGTGGATAATTGTTAATTTTATAAGAGTTTGTGACGCCACCTGTGGTATCTGGTGAGAAGCACCAGCGCTGCAGCAGTTCACTGAGACCCATGATAAGGCTGCTCGATGGTATAGCTCCCCACAGGTGGAGCTAGGTCTCAGGGCAGCGTATGCAGGGGGAATGCAGGACAGGAGAGACCCAGCTGGGTCAGAGCAAGAACGGAAACGGACACGGTAGTCACTTCAGTAACTTTTACTGGAGGAAATTCAGGCACATCCCGGAGCACTGTAGGGTGAAGGGTGAATATCAGGATCCTCCCCAATGAGCGGGTGTAGGGCCTCCTGTTTCTTGCCTCTGCGTAGTAAGTTTCTGACCTGCCTGGAGCTAGGCCTAACTTTGTCTCTGTCCTGCGCTTGCTGACCTTGTGGTAGGGCCTTCTCTTGGAGTTCACGCTCCCACTATGCGGGGCCTAAGCGTCTCCTGGCTCTGTTACGTATCAGCACCTTAGCCATCCTGGGACTTGTAGTTCTCCAGGGATTCCGGTTATGCCTTACTGAATCTAGTTAGCAGGAGCCTTGTGCTCCACTGCTGAACTATTAACTGAGTTCTCTAGACTAGACTGAGCTCCACTGCAGACTGACCTCTCTTAGGCTTCTCTACTGCAGGAACTCTTCAGAGGAACTGAACTGCCTAGCTCCACCTTCCCTATTTATATCCCTAACGGGCTCCCTCTGCTGGTCTGAGGTGGAAGGTGGAGATGTGTGAATGTTTATGGGGGCCTCTTGTGGAGGATTCCATCAATACACTCTTCTAGGATATGTGATACCAAGCACAGTGGGGCGTCACTGATGCTATTGACGACGAGGTTAGGTTGCGCCTTCCTGGACACAGATGGAGTACTGGAAGCACGTCAACAACTGCATCCTCAACCACAACTCTGCCTCTGACCACAAGTCGTAGTGGCTCTTCAGGTCGCATGGGCTCTAAGCCTTGCATAGCCTGGGCATTTATTCAGAATGATAAGGATGACCCAACTCGTGTTATCTGTAATATTTGTAACCAAAACATAAGTAGAGGCCAAAAAATCCATAGTTTGAGTACTTCATGCATGAACCGGCACATGGATATGAAGCATAAGTTGCAGTGGGAAGCTCACTATGCTACAATGCGGCCTAGCAGGCTGGGCCAACCACCGTCTGCCCCATCTTGTGCATCCTCGGCCTCTTCATCCTCTGTGACTGGGGGGACAGCAGTCACACATGTTTTTGGACGCAGACCTGCCACCTCTTTACCTGCAACAGCCAGTGTGATTGGCAGGTCATCAGTTCATTGGGAAGTGGAAACACCTGCTGGTGTTGAGCGCACTCTGACATCGAGAGCACCAGCTTTGGATCAAGGCAATCTAACATGTCCGTCTGCATCTTCCTCACAGACCGACAGTTTGCCGGGGACATCCTACTCAGCCCCGTCTAAGCACAACAGCCAGCCCTCGGTCCCTCAGATGTGGAAAAGTAAAAGACCATTTCCTCCTAGCCATGAGAAAGCTAAGAGGTTGAATTTCACCATCTGCAAGCTCTTGGCTACAGAAATGCTGCCTTTCCGACTGGAGGACACAGTGGATTTTCGAGACCTTATGTCCGTCTCAGTGCCCCAGTACCAGATGCTCAGTCGGCACTACTTCTCAAAGAAAGGTGTGCCTGCGCTCCACCAGCATGTCGCACACAACATCACCGCTTCTTTGAGAAACTCTGTGTGTGACAGGGTGCATTTCACCACAGACACTTGGACAAGTAGGCATGGACAGGGGCGTTACATGTCGCTGACTGGGCACTGGGTAACTATGGTGACAGCAGTACAAGGGGCTGCTGTCCAAGTCTTACCGTCCCCACGAGTTGTGCGTCAATCCTCTTTATCTCGAAGTTCCTCCACTGCTTCTGCCTCCTCAACCTCCTCTCGGTCCTCCACCTGCACCCAAAGCCTGTCTGGTAATGCCACCTGCATTCTAACTGCGCAGAAGGAATCCTGCACACCTCCTTACTATGCTGGCAGTAGGGCTCAAGGCATCAGTGTTTACTTTGAAATGTCTGGGAAATGTGAGTCACACAGCTGAGGAGTTGTGGTCAGCTCTGGAGACCCAGTTTCATGAATGGTTGTCTCCACTGGACCTGCAACCAGGGAAGGCCGTGTGCGACAATGCTGCATCGCCGGGGCAATGTCACACACGTGCCTTGTATGGCTCACGTGTTGAACCTGGTTGTCCATAAATTGTTAGCCCACTATCCCGGACTAGATGGCCTTCTGCAGGGGGCACGGTCGCTGTGTGCTCACTTCCGCCGTTCGCATCCCGCAGCTCAATGACTTACATCACTACAGAAGTCGTTGGGCCTGCCAGTTCACCGGCTGAAATGCGATGTGCCGACACGGTGGAATTCAACTCTGACCATGTTGCAGCGACTGTGGCAGCACCGACAAGCCCTGGTACAATACGTTCTGACATATAGCCTGGGCCAACGAGATCCAGAGGTGGGGCAAATCACGCTGCAGGAGTGGTCTCAGATCAGGGACCTATGAAGTTGACGCGCCCCCTGGGCCGTGGGGTACCCTGGGCCGGGCCGGTAGACGCTGGGGGTTGTAGTCACTGTGGCGGTGACCCGGTCCGTGATCCAGGGCGGTCAATCCAAGGGTAATTTGTATATATGGGTTTTATAATGTCCGACTACGCCACCTCTGGAGTGGGGCAAAAGGGGCCGCCGCTGTGGAACAGTCCTCTGAAGCTAGTGGTTTTGCAGCAATGGTATTATTACTCACCACAGGAAGAGTGTAGCTTGAGGGCAGTGTGGGTGGATGATGGTGGTTGTAGTGCAGGGAGTCAGTAATGAACACAGAGTCCGTGTGATGCAGTCCCAAGATCTTTACTCACAGTTGTTGCAGTCCAGATTACAGGTACCAGAGCAATCTCACCCGTCGTGCTGTGCGTACTCAGTGAGGTTCTCAGTCCACCCCCAGATAGCTCCGGAGTACTTAGCAGGACCCCCTTCTGTGTGTCCTTTCTCTGGCCTTCTACCTGCACCTCACAACCAGTGACACTTCTATCCGGTATCCTCGGGCCTTGGCGGGCGACTTGTGTTCCGTCCCCTGGGTCCTATGTGGCTACCTTCTTAGTGAGACTGGTGTGGACTTTTACCTGCAGTACATGAAATGCTGCAGCCTCCGGTTTCTAGTTGAGCCTTGCTGTTTCTCCGCTGGTTGAGGGACCGGTTCCCCTTATCTGGTCTGACCCCTCTACCTCCTGGTAGCAGCAGGAGTACGGGTGGCCTTCTGCATGGCCCATAGCCCGAGGGTCCCTTCGGTTCCTGGAGCCTTCCTGCTCCCACTCCTCTCTTCTCTCCTTCAGTCCTGGGCCTCCCAGGCTAGGCCCGCCTCTGGAGCAGAGCTCATGCCGAGCCTCTGCTCCTGTCACTTTTCCTCCTCTGACTGGCTTGCTCTTTCTAAGATGGCTTCCTATTTATACTCTCCCTGTCATGTGCTCCGCTAAGCTGCTCCCCCAAGCACCCACTACATAGGAACCTTCCACCAGCTAGGGACCTGGGACTGTGCTCTCCCTTAGGAGCAATCTTGCCCTACCCTCACTGCGGGTATGTGTTGGATGCAGGTGTTAGGGTCCCGAGCCATATGCCTTCCTTACCTGAGGGTGAGATACCACACCTCTGGGTGAGATGCAGTAACTCTGTGGCGACTGAACCCTCAGGGGCGCCACACACCCTTCTGCACAGTTTTGAAATGGCGACGAAGATGTTTAGTGCTGACGACGATGCCATTATCAGCATGACTATTCCGGTGATTTACATGCTGGAGCACACACTAAACAGAATTCAGAGTCAGGTGGTGGGACAAGAGGAGGTGGAGGAAGTAGAGGAGGAGTCGTATGCGGAAGGGATAACATCTCCAAGGTCCAGACGGTTGGCAGCACCAAGGCGGCAGGCATGGGAGGGTGGGGGAGAGGGATTAACCAGGGCGCATGGTAGCAGCCAAACTGTTGAGGAAGGTGCAGGAGCCGAGGAAGAAGTGGAGGACGAACTGGCGATGGGCATGGAAGACTCATCAGATGAGGGAGACCTTGATCACATTTCTGTTGTGCGAGGTTGAGGGGAGAGCGCAGAGGAAGGAAGCATGATTCTTACCTCGCTACCAACACAACAAGGACTTGGTCCTCCTGGATTCGCAAGACTCATGAGTGCCTTCTTGCTGCACTACCTGCAACATGACCCTCAGATTGTCAGAATTCGAAGTAATCCCGACTACTGGGTTGCCACACTCTTAGATCCCAGGTACAAAAGTAAATTTGCCGAAATAATTCCTGCCATAAAAAGGGATTGACGCATGCAGGAGTATCTGCAGACACTGTTGCAGAATCTTACATGTGCTTTTCTACAAAACACCAGTGGTGCACGTAGTGAATCTCACAGTTCTAACTTGCCAACCATGGGACTGTCGAGTCTTCATCACTCAAACCGTAACAGTAACACAGTATCTGCTGGTAACAGCAATTTTGTGGAATCGTTTCACCACTTTTTTAGACCATCCTTTGCAAGGCCACAGGAGACAAGAAGTCTGACACATAGTCAACGCCTAGAGAGTATGGTGCAGGAGTATCTCCAAGTGAACATCGAAGCCATGACTGTGTCACTGGACCCTTGCTCATTTTGGTATTCCAATCTGGAAAAATGGCCGGAGCTCGCCACTCACGCCTTGGAGATCTTGTCATGCCCTGCAGCCAGTGTTCTCTCTGAACGTGTGTTCAGCGCTGCTGGTGGTGTGCTGACAGATAAGCGCACGCGTCTGTCCACTGAGAATGTAGACAGACTCACGTTCATAAAGATGAACAAATCATTGATTCGCAAGGACTTTTCTACCCTTGTGTTATCCTTGGGAGACTAAAACCTTTAGGATTTGGTAAAATCAACTCACCAACCGTTTTAAGCAACTGTGGGGCAATTGATGCCACTTAACCCTAGAACGCATGACCATAAAAATCTACACTTTCATATACCTGGGGCCTTTTAGGCTCGTGTGCAAATAACATGGAATAACTCAAACTCAAATGACAAACAACTATATACATGAAGAATACCTAGAGTTTCAAAATTTTAACTAAAGTAATCTTGCAGAAAATAGAAAACAATTAACAGGGCGGGCCTGCGAGGCCCCAGGTATGCGTTCTAGGGTTAAGTGGTGTCTGTGCCACAATTTTGGGAAAAAATGGAGACTCTTTTTGGAGTCCCCTTGCTGTGTCTTACGTGACGTTGGCATCGTCAATTCCAGGTGGGTTAGGTCGCTCCCCCCCTTTTAAACTGTAAGAAACTAGATACACTATGGCTTGGGGTAACACAGATGGTTGAGTCTGAAGAGCTCTGAGGTCTGCTCCAAATCTTCAGTGTCTGCTAGTCAGCGTAGAATTTTTAACTGCATCTAGCCTAGGCAATACTTTGGGCGTAGTAGCCCAGCTGCGAAGCAAGCTGCACCGCCTGTGTATCTAATAAGAATTTTTAAATGCATCTAGCCTAGGCAGACTGTGGGGACCCCAACCAAACCCAGACGCTCAGCCCCCCTACCGCCCCCCTTTCCTTGACAATACAATAATGTAACTCTTACAACTGGATGGGTGAGGATCGGTCACAGCTTTATTAACTCTTTATACTCATTCCATTAGAAAGGCATTTTATTTCTAAAATAATTCAGCTTGTTGCAGCATGCCAAGGGTCTCCACTCCGGCAAGTTGGCCAACAAGTGTAACTCTCCAACATGTCCTTTCTATTTCCAGGCCACGGAGGATCCTGCGTACTCGTATGCAGGACTCTGACCCCCACCCATCATTCTTAACGCTTGTTCCACTCCGTCCTGGAGTCCTGACAGGAATATGTCCAGTTCAATATTCATTAAGTGAACAATGTCGGGCCGTATGAGGCCTGCTTTATCTCCTTCCAGTTGTCGGTGTCATACCACTACACCGCCTCTGTCTCTTCTAAATTTTGCCATCCGAATATTTATTACCCGCCTTGTCCGTTAGATGGCCGTGATGTCTCGCGCACCTTGCCATACCGTTATCGGCACAATCTCTGACCATACTATCACTAGTTTTGTGAAAAATTCTCTGAAGCGCTCAGTGCCTAGTTTCATTATTGCCATTAGTTATGCGCTGTTATGATGACCTAGGTTGTTTCCCCCGGCCTGTATAACTAAGATGACCGGACATCTTGCCTCTCTCCCTACCTTGATTACCTCCATTAGTACCTGTGGCCATAGCAGGCCTCTAATACCTCTTTAGTTGAAATATGTGTTATGAAACTCTAATTTCCTCCCGCCTGGGCAGACTTTTGTCCTTTTTTCTGCCCAATACATATACGAGTGGCCTATCACCCACACTGTTGGCTTAGCGTCACCTGTAAAAGAAACAAACCACGTTAGGATAACAAGTCCGGTCTTATGTATCTTGCCAAACACGTGGATCGCCATCTCCCTATCCTCTGAACTTCCGTTTCTGACAGTCCTGCTCTTGCTGCTTCCGTGGCCGCGCCTATGCGGAATGAGTGTGTCCCGTAATCTTTGGGGTGGTTCCCTGCCGATGTTATGCATTTATTAAATATAGCTTGGAACTGGTATCTTGATAATGGCATTCCATCAATGTGTGATAGGAAGAAATTACTTTGTGATCTGATGGTTAGATATGTTTTTACTATTGTTACCCAACTCAGTGTACCGTTTGTGGGTTGTAGAAGTACCCAAGTGCCCCTGCCCGCTGGAACCGTTTTCGATTTGTGTATGCGTAGACGTATTGCATTACTGGCTATGACTACGTCCTGGTGTAATAAGCCTCCACTGGTGGTAATTTTGGATTGAGGGACTAATTCGCTTATGCATAGCGCCCCGAAGAAGGCGATCACAAATGCAGTAGACAGTAGTGTTGCTTCAAATTGTGAGTGTCATGTTAATGGTGTTAGGGATATGATGTGAGAAATCAGTTTTAGTGACACGGGACGGGACGTCTACACTCCTGACTTGGCTGACCCCTTTATCACCCTTTTATGGATTGTCTGATGATGAACCTTTGTCACATCTCCCCAATTCAGTAGTTGGAAGTGAAATGCTACTCCGGTCAGACACCGCTGCGCTGACGCCCCTGATATGCCCCTCATAATTAGCTGGTGGAGAAATTCTATGGTGACTTGTGATCTGGCTTGTTCACATTGGTCAACCTGTCTGACTGCTACTAGTCGTGTCCACTCTTCCCATGCCTTAGCGTATGCTTGCCACGTCGACGGGGCAACTGACGCTCTGATTAATGGCATCAACTATTCGCCACTAGATCCCATAGGGAAGGTGGGCAACTGTTGCCCGATGGGTGGGCGTTGTGTAAGAGCTCTGTGAAAATCTGCCAATTGAATTGTTATAAAGCGTTAGCAGCAGCTTTAGACCCCTCAGCATAGTGGCTAGCGCGGACCCATACATTGTGTTTTAGGCACAGGAATGCTAGCCTGGGTAGTAGGCCTAGCACTGGGGGAGACGATGATGCCATCTTATTAATGCAGTGCGCTAGGCTGGTGTTTTTTGTTATGAAGCGTATATTTTTGTAAGCCAGGCGCGCGCCCCATATTTCTATTGCTACCACTATTGGGAAGAAAAATTATTTTCAGGGCTAGATGCAGTTAAAAATTATTATTAATTTAAAAGCTGGTGGAGCTTGGTATAGATGGACTAATACAATGAGTCCCACACACTGCTAGAAGGCCAAATATTTTTTCAGAGCTAGATGCAGATAAAAATTATTTTTCATTTGCAACCTGATGGAGGTCAGTATAGATGGAATAATAGACCAAGTCCCACACACAGCTAGAAGGCCAAATATTTTTTCAGAGCTAGATGCAGATAAAAATTATTTTTAATTTGCAACCTGATGGAGGTCAGTATAGATGGAGTAATAGAGAAAGTCCCACACACTGCTAGAAGGCCAAATATTTTTTCAGAGCTGGATGCAGATAAAAATTATTTTGAATTTGCAACCTGATGGAGGTCAGTATAGATGGACTAATAGAGAAAGTCCCACACACTGCTAGAAGGCCAAATATTTTTTCAGAGCTGGATGCAGATAAAAATTATTTTTAATTTGCAACCTGATGGAGGTCAGTATAGATGGACTAATAGAGAAAGTCCCACACACTGCTAGAAGGCCAAATATTTTTTCAGAGGTAGATGCAGAAAAAAATTATATTCAGTTTGCAACCTGATGGAGGTCTGTATAGATGGATTAATAGAGAAAGTCCCACACACTGCTAGAAGGCCAAATATTTTTTCAGAGCTAGATGCAGACAAAAAATTATTTTTAATTTGCAACCTGATGGAGGTCAGTATAGATGGACTAATAGAGAAAGTCCCACACACAGCTAGAAGCCCAAATATTTTTTCAGAGGTAGATGCAGAAAAAAATTATATTCAGTTTGCAACCTGATGGAGGTCTGTATAGATGGATTAATAGAACAAGTCCCACACACTGCTAGAAGGCCAAATATTTTTTCAGAGCTAGATGCAGAAAAAAATTATATTCAGTTTGCAACCTGATGGAGGTCAGTATAGATGGACTAATAGAACAAGTCCCACACACAGCTAGAAGCCCAAATATTTTTTCAGAGGTAGATGCAGAAAAAAATTATATTCAGTTTGCAACCTGATGGAGGTCTGTATAGATGGATTAATAGAACAAGTCCCACACACTGCTAGAAGGCCAAATATTTTTTCAGAGATAGATGCAGAAAAAAATTATATTCAGTTTGCAACCTGATGGAGGTCAGTATAGATGGACTAATAGAGAAAGTCCCACACACTGCTAGAAGGCCAAATATTTTTTCAGAGCTAGATGCAGAAAAAAATTATATTCAGTTTGCAACCTGATGGAGGTCAGTATAGATGGACTAATAGAACAAGTCCCACACACTGCTAGAAGCCCAAATATTTTTTCAGAGCTAGATGCAGAAAAAAATTATATTCAATTTGCAACCTGATGGAGGTCAGTATAGATGGACTAATAGAATGATGCTATGCCCAAAAGATTTTACTTCACTAGGTGCAGTAAAAAAATTGGTATTCTATACACAGGTGGTATATCTTGCAACACAGATAGGCTATTCCACTGACTAACACACTCTGCAATAGGCCAAAAAGGATTAGCTTTGCTAGATTCAGCCAAATGCTGTGAAAAAAACTTGCACAGCACTGGCACAGACCTGCCTGGCAAAAACTGATAGGAACTGATGTAACCTAGTCCTGAAAAGGACTGCAATTACAATTAGTCTTTACTCCCACAATCTATCTATTTAAGAGCACAGTCCTGCCTGATAAAAGTCGTAGGAAATGCTGTAACCTAGTCCTTAAAAGGACTGCAATCACAACTATTCCCTACTCCCAAGCTATGTGTAGATTTGTGCGAAAATTGGCTTGAAATTAACAAGGTATAGCGCACACAGCAACAGCGGTGCTGTCTAACACGCAGCTGCAGCAGTGAGAAAATGGTGGCGATGGGGAAAATGGCTTGGTCTTATAGGGCAAGGACATGTGACATACACTGCCAATGACACATGCCCTTGCTTGTGTGAAAAAAGCACTTCGCTCCGTGTGTGCGCTGCTGATAGACTGACAGATTGCACCTCCCAACTGTAAATGCGGGAAAGAGAAAAAATAATGGAGATCTTCATTATTCCTGCAGAGATCCATCCCCTGCCCCTCCCACCACCCCGCTGTACACTCAAACTGCGTATTAACATTAATTTTCATCATTACTGAGAAAAAATCTAGTTATGATTTTGGTGCACGAACAGTTATCGAACATAACCTCGAACAGCCGAATTTTTCTCAAATCGTTCGTGTTTGCCGAACGGCTCGAACACCGCCCAAAACAGCTCGAATTTGAGATTGGCGAACAGTTCGAGTAGAACAACGCTCATCTCTAATCATAAGTGCCAATATTGACACTGTGCTCAGGAGGGTCAAACACCCCTAAAAACATGTCTGCAAATGGAGATTTTGGTTTGGCTTCTTTTCCTAAGTCAAGACAGGGCTCATTAAAGGGTTGATATTGACTATTAGGATTGCTACATCCAATAAATAGCACCAGAGTTTCAGTCCCCATTCTCTCTATAGTGGGTAGTTGCATATTTAAATCCCCAGAAGAGCATTGCATGACCTATAAATCTCCTTATGCCGGCTTGGTGTTCTCCACAAGGAGAAATGTTCCCCATTGGACCTTCTGGATGGTCAGAATGTACTAAACCAGTGATTCATCACCTTTTACTGAAAGGAAATGTTTCCAATCCTTGTTTCAAAGAAGCTTGATGTAGGGACATGTACAATGTGAGACAAAGGCAACAAATATAAAGTAGATGTGCAATCCAAAAATTGATAAGTTACAAATACTTTATTGCTATACAAGGAAAACAGGTCATGTAACAGATTAAGTTCTCTGTCATTATGTCCAGTGCTATGATATGGCTGAGATACAGTATACATACTGCTTATGGCGAGAGTTGGCAGTGTAGTACTGTCATCATCCAACAATTGATCACAGGACACTGTAGTAATATACTTGCGTAGTCCTTGACTTAATGGTATGCAGGATGCCTTAACTACCTCTTGACCTTGATGCACCATAAAGTAAGGTGTGTTAGAAGCTATACAATTTTTGTTATTATTACTATTATTTACCATTTTTTAAATTAGTCACTAAAAAATAATATCACCTTAAAAATGAATTTCTAAGCTAAATTACTTTTTTCGAAATGATGGCTGGGAAAAGACCATCTATATATAGTACATTCAGCAATCAATTATGTGAAGTAATCAGAATGGTTTTCAGAATTTAAATATTCGCCACATAAGTATATTCTACCTAAAGTAAATGCTGTGAATTAAAAGTTTTTAGTTACTGTTGATTTTTTTGGCAATCTTTTGAAAATGAGGTGGGAAATTTTGCTGCTCTCTATTGGTATAAATGCCTTCTAGCCATCTGTTTTTTAGCTAGGAGGCATTTATTCCAAAATAGATTTCTTGAGGAACATTGACATTCAACAATTGCAACAAATAGTATAGAAAATTCATGGGTTTCTTGTGCAGGTGACAAATAAAAAAAAAAGTTCTCATTAAATCCCAGAGAATAGGTATTTAAGAGTGACAATTTCAGCAGTTATAAGTGACCACTACTCACTATTCATTCCTTGTTAAAACAATGAATTGTTAGTCAATGCACTTTTTAATTAAAGTTTTGCTTTAATTGTACTCTATAGTAATTTTCCATTGTTTGTTGCTTGATTTTTATATTATTATGTTATGCTTATAAAGTTATGAGTAGTGTTGAGCCACCCCCGTAGTGTTCGGGTTCGGTTCGGTTCGTCGAACACCGGGATGTTCGAGGAACTGTTCGTCGAACTGTTCGTCGAACACCTTAGAACACCGTCGAACACCGTTAAAACCAATGGCAGGCAAACAAAAACACATAGAAACACATAGAAAACACCTTCAAAGGTGTCCAAAAGTGGACAAACTGCTCAGAAGATGCTTTCTTTAAAAAAGCCGGCCGGCAATTCAGCAGCGGCATACCCGACAATTTAGACAAGAAGGAGTAGAGCCTCACACATAGATTAGATAGATAGAAATATGTCAGTCACATATATATGAAGTACAGTGACAGTGTTGCTGACTGTACATGTCATTTAGTGTAAAGGATTTATTAAAAAATATAATAGTGTTTTCATGCACTGTCTCTTCAAAAAAGCCGGCCGGCAATTCAGCAGCGGTACCCGACAATTTATAACAGACAGAATAGAGCTTCACACATAGATTAGATAGATAGAAACATGTCAGTCACATATATATGAAGTATAGTGACAATGTTGCTTACTGTACTTGTCATTTAGTGTAAAGGATTTATTAAAAAAAATAATAGTGTTTTCATGCACCGTCTCTTTAAAAAAGCCGGCCGGCAATTCAGCATCTGTACCCGACAATTTATAACAGAAAGAATAGAGCATCACACATAGATTAGATAGATAGAAACATGTCAGTCACATATATATGAAGTACAGTGATAGTGTTGGTTACTGTACTTGTCATTTAGTATTAAAATAAAGGATTTATTATTAAAAAAATTGGCGTGGGGTTCCCCTTAATTTTAGTCTCTAGCGGAGGTTAAGCAGACAGCTGGGGCAGATGTTTGAAGCCTGGGAAGGGGGTAATACCCACGGAGCTTCCCAGGCTACTAATATGAGCCCCCAGCTGAATACATAGCCTTTACTAGCTATTAAAATGGGGGACCCCCCCAAAAAAATGATGTGGGGTCCCCCCTAATTTAATAGCTAGCAAAGGCTAGGCAGACAGCTGGGGGCTGATATTAATAGCCCAGGAAGAGAGCCATGAATATTGGCCCCCTCCCAGGCTAGAAACACCAGCCATCAGCCGCCCCAGAAATGGCGCATTCATAGGATGCGCCAATTCTGGCACTTAGCCTCGCTCTTCCCACTGCCCTGTAGCGGTGGCAGTGGGGTAATAGGGCTGGGGTTGATGTCAGCTTATAATGCCAGCTGACATCATCCCAGGTTAGTAATGGAGAGGCGTCTATAAGACACCCCCATTACTAACCCCATAGTCAAAGTTAAAAGAAAACACAAACACCCAGAATAAAGTCCTTTAATTGAAATAAAGACACAATCCTTTATTGTTCTAAATTAAACCATACTTACCGTCACGCCCATTCCAGCTGAAGCCAACGATCTCCTGCAATAAAAGAAAAATAATAAAGCAACATCATCCTTACCTTTCCATGGTTCCCACGACAGCTTCAGCTCTGCTACATCGAGATGACAGGCTGGACCGCAGCAGAAAGCTGCCATCCAGCCTGTCATCCCGCAGACACTGAGAAGCGCAGGCTTGCTTGCGCTCTGCAGTGTCTGGCTGTGACGGCATAAAGATGAGACGAGTTCATGTCCAATGAACTCGGCGCACCTCATGCACGTCACTGACAGCGTGGGAAAATTCTCATGCTGAAGCGCTGAGTGCAGGAGAATTCTCCCACGCTGTCAGTGACGTGCATAAGGTGAGCTCATGTCCAATGAACTCAGCTCACCTCCTGCACGTCACTGACAGCGTGGGAGAATTCTCCTGCACTCAGCGCTTCAGCGTGAGAATTCTCCCACGCTGAAGTGCTGAGTGCAGGAGAATTTTCCCACGCTGTCAGTGACGTGCATAAGGTGAGCTCATGTCCAATGAACTCAGCTCACCTCCTGCATGTCACTGACAGCGTGGGAGAATTCTCCTGCACTCAGCGCTTCAGTGTGAGAATTCTCCTACGCTGAAGCGCTGAGTGCAGGAGAATTTTCCCACGCTGTCAGTGACGTGCATGAGGTGAGCCGAGTTCATTGGACATTAACTCGGCTCATCTGGATGCCCTCACAGATAGACACTGTGGAGCGCAAGCAAGCCTGCGCTTCTCAGTGTCTGCGGGATGACAAGCTGGATGGCAGCGTTCTGCTGCGGTCCAGCCTGTCATCTCGATGTAGCAGAGCTGAAGCTGTCATGGGAACCATGGAAAGGTAAGGATGATGTTGCTTTATTATTTTTCTTTTATTTCAGGAGATCGTTGGCTTCAGCTGGAATGGGCGTGACGGTAAGTATGGTTTAATTTAGAACAATAAAGAATTGTGTGTTTATTTCAATTAAAGGACTTTTTTCTGGGTGTTGTGTTTTTTTTAAATACTTTACTAGAAATTCATGGTGGTCATGTCTAATATTGGCGTGACCCCATGAATTTTGGGCTTAGGGCCAGCTGATAATGCCAAGCTGGCCCTAACCCCTTTATTTCCCAGTGAGCCACCGCATCAGGGCCCTGGATGAGTTGGGTACAGCGCCAGGAGATGGCGCTTCTATGAACGCGCCATTTTCCGGGGTGGCTGCGGACTGCAATTTGCAGCGGGGGTGGCCCAGAAAGCTTGGGCCTCCCTGCGCTGCGGATTCCAGCCCCCAGCTGCATAGTTGTACCTGGCTGGACACAAAAACAGGGCGAAGCCCCACGTCAATTTTCTTTAAATTATTTCATGAAATAATTAAGAAAAAAAGGGCTTCCCTATATTGTTGTGTCCGGCCAGGTACAAATAGGCAGCTGGTGGTTGGGGGCAGCCCGTTCCTGCCTGCTGCACCTGACTGGACACAAATATAGTGTGAAGCCCCACGTCAATTTTTTTTTAATTATTTCATGAATTTCCTGAAATAATTAAAAAAAATTGAAGTGGGGCTTCGCACTATATTTGTGTCCAGCCAGGTACAGCAGGCAGGACAGGGCTGCCCCCAACCACCAGCTGACTATTTGTACCTGGCCGGACACAACAATATAGGGAAGGCCTTTTTTTCTTAATTATTTCATGAATTTCCTGAAATAATTAAAAAAAATTGAAGTGGGGCTTCGCACTATATTTGTGTCCAGCCAGGTACAGCAGGCAGGACCAGGCTGCCCCCAACCACCAGCTGACTATTTGTACCTGGCCGGACACAACAATATAGGGAAGGCCTTTTTTTCTTAATTATTTCATGAATTTCATGAAATAATTAAAAAAAATTGAAGTGGGGCTTCGCCCTATTTTTGTGTCCAGCCAGGTACAACTAGGCAGCTGGGGGCTGGAATCTGCAGCGCAGGGAGGCCCAAGCTTTCTGGGCCCCCCCCGCTGCAAATTGCAGTCCGCAACCACCCCGGAAAATGGCGCGTTCATAGAAGCGCCATCTTCTGGCGCTGTACCCAACTCATCCAGGGCCCTGGTGCGGTGGCTCACTGGGTAATAAAGGGGTTAGGGCCAGCTTGGTATTATCAGCTGGCCCCAAGCCCAAAATTCATGGGGTCACGCCAGTATTAGACATGACCACCATGAATTTCTAGTAAAGTATTTGAAAAAAACACAACACCCAGAATAAAGTCCTTTAATTGAAATAAACACACAATTCTTTATTGTTCTAAATTAAACTATACTTACCATCACGCCCATTCCAGCTGAAGCCAACGATCTCCTGCAATAAAAGAAAAATAATAAAGCAACCTCATCCTTACCTTTCCATGGTTCCCACGACAGCTTCAGCTCTGCTACATCGAGATGACAGGCTGGACCGCAGCAGAACGCTGCCATCCAGCCTGTCATGCCGCAGACACTGAGAAGAGCAGGCATGCTTGCGCTCCTCAGTGTGTCGCTGTGACGGCATAAAGATGAGCCGAGGTCATGTCCAATGAACTCGGCTCACCTCATGCACGTCACTGACAGCGTGGGAAAATTCTCCTGCACTCAGCGCTTCAGCGTGAGAATTCTCCCACGCTGTCAGTGACGTGCATAAGGTGAGCTCATGTCCAATGAACTCAGCTCACCTCATGCACGTCACTGACAGCGTGGGAGAATTCTCCTGCACTCAGCGCTTCAGCGTGAGAATTCTCCCACGCTGTCAGTGACGTGCATGAGGTGAGCCGAGTTCATTGGACATGACCTCGGCTCATCTTTATGCCGTCACAGAGAGACACTGTGGAGCGCAAGCAGGCCTGCTCTTCTCAGTGTCTGCGGGATGACAGGCTAGATGGCAGCGTTCTGCTGCGCTCCAGCCTGTCATCTCGATGTAGCAGAGCTGAAGCTGTCGTGGGAACCATGGAAAGGTAAGGATGAGGTTGCTTTATTATTTTATTTTTATTACAGGAGATCGTTGGCTTCAGCTGGAATGGGCGTGACGGTAAGTATGGTTTAATTTAGAACAATAAAGAATTGTGTCTTTATTTCAATTAAAGGACTTTATTCTGGGTGTTTGTGTTTTTTTTAACTTTGACTATGGGGTTAGTAATGGGGGTGTCTTATAGACGCCTCTCCATTACTAACCTGGGCTTGATGTCAGCTGGCATTATAAGCTGACATCAACCCCAGCCCTATTACCCCACTGCCACCGCTACAGGGCAGTGGGAAGAGCGAGGCTAAGTGCCAGAATTGGCGCATCCTATGAATGCGCCATTTCTGGGGCGGCTGATGGCTGGTGTTTCTAGCCTGGGAGGGGGCCAATATTCATGGCTCCCTTCCTGTGCTATTAATATCAGCCCCCAGCTGTCTGCCTAGCCTTTGCTAGCTATTAAATTAGGGGGGACCCCACGTCATTTTTTGAGGGGGTCCCCCATTTTAATAGCTAGTAAAGGCTATGTATTCAGCTGGGGGCTGATATTAGTAGCCTGGGAAGCTCCGTGGGTATTACCCCCTTCCCAGGCTTCAAACATCTGCCCCAGCTGTCTGCTTAACCTCCGCTAGAGCCTAAAATTAAGGGGAACCCCACGCCAATTTTTTTAATAATAAATCCTTTATTTTAATACTAAATGACAAGTACAGTAACCAACACTATCACTGTACTTCATATATATGTGACTGACATGTTTCTATCTATCTAATCTATGTGTGAAGCTCTATTCTGTCTGTTATAAATTGTCGGGTACAGATGCTGAATTGCCGGCCGGCTTTTTTAAAGAGACGGTGCATGAAAACACTATTATTTTTTTTAATAAATCCTTTACACTAAATGACAAGTACAGTAATCAACACTGTCACTGTACTTCATATATATGTGACTGACATGTTTCTATCTATCTAATCTATGTGTGATTCTCTATTCCTTCTATTCTAAATTGTCGGGTACCGCTGCTGAATTGCCGGCCGGCTTTTTTAAAGAGGCGGCGCATGAAAACACTAATATTTTTTTTGATAAATCCTTTACGCTAAATGACAAGTACAGTAAGCAGCACTTTCACTGTACTTCGTATATATGTGGCTGACATGTTTATATCTATCTAATCTATGTGTGAAGCTCTATTCTTTTGGTTCTAAATTGTCGGGTACCGGTGTATGCCGCTGCTGAATTGCCGGCTTTTCATGTTTCACTGTTGGCACTGTTCCCATCGATTTGGGCAATCACTGTAATGCCACAACCACCATGGCTGTGGCATTACAGTGAGTGGCAGACAATCCCTGCATGATTGGTGCTCTATATAGCGCCAGACATGCAGGACACGCTTTTGGTGCACGAACAGTTATCGAACATAACCTCGAACAGCCGAATTTTTTGCAAATCGTTCGGGTTCGTCGAACAACTCGAACACCGCCCAAAACAGCTCGAATTTGAGATTGGCGAACAGTTCTAGTCGAACAACGCTCATCTCTAGTTATGAGCAATGTCGGACTGGAGTGCCTAGGACCCACATGTAGAATTAAATCTAGAGGACCACACTACAATTACATGCTAATAACTGTTAAGTGGCATCCCTGTTAGAGTAGAGTATTGAATATAAAATACAGGTCTCTACTGTGCCCACACCATAACTGAGATGTACCAATAAAGCAGTGATCAACAGTCACATTTTTGTGTATAAATGTATCTAAAAATAAAAATGGTTCCCATAAAAACTGTGTAAAATATATGATATTAATAATATGAAAAAAAATATATGGCAATTTTTAGCACCCATTAAACTCTCTAATTTAATGATATCAAAAATATTATTGGCAAATACATCCCTATTCTTTTCCAGGACACTATTTTCAATTAAATTCTTTCAGGAGGACACAGGCGTGTTGCTAAAAGATGACGATCCCTTGGGAACATTCTTTCTTGCAGCATGTACTGCAAACCATAATCGGAAAAGACCTGGCTTTCGGTCAAGGTTTTTTTGAAATGCCCAGGTGAAAAATGCAATGTGTCAATTTGCCTGCAAAACACAAAAAATCAATGATTCCAACCGCATAAATTATTTTATCATTTGTAACACAAAATATATAAAGGATATTGTGTATAGTGCAACATTAAATACTGTATATAGGACGCACCATTCAAAAATTAAAAAAAAAAAGAATTTCAGAACACCCACAAAATATAAATAACAAAAACAAAACAGATTCTGGTGTAACAAATATTTTTTAGAGATACATAATGGGAACATTCAGAATCTTACTTTTTTTTTGGTATTGAGAAAGTTGATCATCCCAATAGAGATGGGGATTGAAGAAAAAAATTATTACATAGGGAAGTCTTTTAGATAATTTGACTTGACACCAAACAACTGAAAGAAATGAATTAAAGAAATTACACTATTTTTGCAATGATATGTAAATTCTAAGCTAGTAGGAGACAACTTTTTTCATATATGTTATACGTAATTGTCTATACTCACATGGGTATTTGTGTTTCCATGATTGGCTGTTATTTGTTTTAAACTTCATGTCGCATGATCTTATAATATGCTCAATGATCAAGGGCAGCAATGCCAGAAACGCGTTTGAGCATTGTTTCTCTACCATCATGGACTTTTTAATTATATTGCAATAAAATGGATTAAATCATTGAAGATTTTATTCAGCATTGTCACCATCTGGAAACTTTCCTTTTCTATTCAAAATTTACATACCGGTCGTCAGTGGATTTTCTGGGGGGATGTGAGCAGCTACTCATTATATTTCACACGGTGAGGCAAATTTTTTTCTTCTTACAGTCCCATACATTGTAATGTCCCTTTCTGTGGACCTTACATAGTATTGTATTTCCCTCTGTGACCGAGATACAATATAATGTTCCCCATTGTGGCCTCACATTATATAATGTGCCTCTCTTTGGCCCCAAAATAGTATAATGTCCCTCTTTGTGGCCCCTATATAGTATAATGTCTCCTTATTTAGCCATCATACAGTATAATGTCCCCCTCTTTAGCCTTCATTTAGTATAATGACCCCCTCTTTTTAATGACCACCTCGTTTAATCAAATGCAGATGTTATGAGAAAAGCCCAACATGGAACTCAATACACCGGATGTTATTAGGATAAACATATCTAGTGATCAAAAGAGGCCCAAGTGGTGTCTAAACCCTATGTCAAATAGGTATTGAGAGGTTCTATATACCTGATGTAGCACATATAAGTGGGATAATCTATGGGATTCACTTAGGGACAGTTGTGGAACCCTCTCCAGAATTTCCTGCCACCCTTCCATTTTCCTATTGAGCGTATTGGATATTTCTTTAAGACCAGATCCAGATCCAGCAAAGCACTATATAATACTAATATCAAACCATCAGAATTATGAGAATTAGTCATCGTCTGTATTATCATACTTTGGGGTAAACAGTGGTCTTGAGTGACCCTTTCTGTCTAACATGCATGCTGTAGCTGTAGATACTTATAAAATTAAGTGAGGTAATCCAAATTTGCTTTGTAATTGAGAAAATTCCTTAATCGTGTCTCCTATTAGAATATGGGGTAAACCTATCCAGCCCCCTCAAGCTCCAGCTTTTGAACCCCTCTTTGTGCCCCATTTGGCATAATATCCCCCACTTGGGTATAGGTATTGCAGTGTAGGAAGTCAGTGGCTCTCTGTTTTGCTTCAACTTACAACTGAATGTGCATCCGAGGATGTAAATCCAGATGAGACTCATCGTGACACCAGCGGTGCCTTCTCTGCCCCTGGTATGGTTGTAGTATGTTCAACTGCAAACATTACGCCCTGGCTTTAGGGCCCACTCTGGACCATGTACTCACTGACGGATTCCCTGGTCCCCTGGGGGCCAGCCCATGCTTACTTATGTGCTGCTTTCACATAAATATTAACATCACTTTAAATTTTTACATCACAAGTTCAAGCACAAAAACTTTATAGTAATCTTATTACAGAAAAATGCATCATTCCCCACCTATCTGTCATTTTTTATTTCCCAACATTGATAATTCACTCTCAAAAACTATTCAAACATGTCTTATTTTCTTTCTTCAGTGAAAGATTAAATTATACCAGCTGTCTAAGAAAGTCTATGGAGAGGGGAAAGGAGAGAGGCTGAAGGGAGAGCAGCGCAGAGAGAGACAAAGGGAAATTGTGAGGCTTAAACTGCTAAAATGCAGGAAACATGTCAAATTATGGGTAGAAATAATGTTTTTCCTTGTGTACACATGCATAAACAACCTACACAAATTGGGCCCTCACTATAAACCAAACTTAGAAAGATAGATTTGGAAGGGACCTCCAGGGTCATCTGGTCCAACCCCCTGCTCAATGCAGGACTCACTAAACCATCTCAGACAGGTATCTGTCCAGCCTGTGTTTGATAACTTCCATTGAAGGAGAGCTCACCACCTCTCGTGGCTGCCTGTTCCACTCGTTAATCACCCTCACTGTCAAAAAGTTCTTTCTAATATCTAATCTGTATTTTCTACCATTTAGTTTTATCCTATTGCTTCTAGTCTTTCTTTGTGCAAATGAGAATAAAGCTGATCCCATAAGGCTGTGTGCACATGGTGCATTTCTGGTGCATTTTTGCTGTGTTTTTTCTGTGTGGAAATGGGCCAAAAACGCTAGGGAATCCTTGTGCCAGCTAATGCAATGACAATCCTGAAGTGCTGTGCACATGATCAGGAATTTTCCTGTCAGTATTGTCATTGCTTTTAAATCTGCAGCATGTCAATTTTTGTGCGTTTTTGCCTCATTTTCACCCATTGACTTCAATTGAGTCAGTCAAGTCCAGAGCAAAAACGTAGGTATAAAAATATTTTCAGATTTATTTTGCATATTTGACTAATTCAGTTGAAGTCAATGGGTCAAAAATGCGGCAAAAACTCACAAAGAATTGACCGTGGGTGACAGGTGACAGACAATGAAAAAAAAAGTTAAAATAAATGAATGTTAAAATAAAAAACACTATGTAGCAAAACTGAATGACCTGACACCACACAGTGATATAGAAATGCTGTGTTCCAACACCCAAAAGAGTATATAGAAAAGAGCAGGAAAAGGGTGTAGAATAGGGGACCAGACATTCTAAATAGTCTCAATAAGTATCAATAGACAATATAGGAAAAAGAGAAAAACTTTATTAATACCATCCACAAACACCATCACATTAAAAACATTTAAAAATTACACATGTATAAGCATTAGAGAAAAATCCCCTAGTCAGACATATTTGTACAAGATAGTGAATATATAATATTATATGCAGAAAAATATTTATTTGTTCCACCCATAAATTTGTTAGATTATGGTAGGTATACACAGGTATGCAAATAATGTTATACCGTAAATAAAGTTACAAGTGCAGAAAAAATGCACAAACTCTTATAGCAGAGCATGCCCCTATTCCCAAAAAATATATTTGTAAAATAAAAAACACCTTATACTCACCTATTTGCCATAATCGTGAGTGTCCCATGGCGATCCGATCACCTGGCAGCACCCTATACACTGACAGGAGTGTGATCGCTCCCGGCTGTGTATAGCAATGAGCCAAAGTCTACATGTGTATGGGAAAGCAAGATCCTGCCTGTGGCTACCAAGTATGCATGAATTGGCCAATTTATGCACTAAGATTTCTCAGTTATTTCTATTTTCTAGAGCAGCAATGCTATTCAGATTTCATATATTTCATGTTCGCATACTTAGCTTTGCCGAGTGCTACTTTATTTGTTAGTTGTATATGAAGGTAGCTGCTACTAGTCAGCATCTGTGCACAAATATTTCTTGTTTTGGATGTGACGGTCAGTCTTTTCTGTCTAAATATGCATTTACAAAACATAATATCGCACTCGGACCATTGTTAGTCTATGGGGCTGGGAACACGTCCAATTTTTTCCTCGAACAAAGTCTTTCCAAGGAAAACATTACTGTATGCCCAAGTTTGATCTGATATTCGGATCGCACTCGGGCACGCAAGTCAGTGAGTCCATGGGAAACATCAGATTGCTTTCGGATGACATCTGAGTGCAGTCCGATTTCAGTTCACTCACAGAATGGAAAAGAATGAAAACATTTTTCTCCATCTCCTCATCCGATAGAATCAGATCACACTATGCTAACATTCTAAGCAAACTCTAATCAGGGTGTGATCAGTGTCATTTGCATAATTTATCAAATTTTTCAGATGATATATGCTTGTCTGTACCTAGTCTTAGAGTGAAACATTTAGTGTTGACAGTGCTTACATTCACAAGGTTAGGCTAGTGCTGGTTGATCACACCACTCTGATCAGCTGTCATTTCAGGTGAAAGCATTGTCTAGGCATGCAATACTCCTACACTCACTGCTGTGCAAAGAAAATGTAGAATTGAATGACACCCACTTAAATAAATGACCTGTCATTCCACTATATGAAGCGAAAACAGGAAAGGATATTTCAGATGGAGCTGTACTCAAAAGCCACACAACAAATGCACATATGTGATGTTCAAAATGTCACCATTAAATCTCAGTCAGATTTACCACATTCTTAATGTCCTTCTGTAAAGCTTATTTGTCATGATCCATGATCCATGATCCATGTAATCCTTGTGGTTAGCAGTGATAAAGAAATATTCTCCGTATCCACATGTCAAACATTCACAGATGCAGTAGACATATCAATCCGACGTATCCACTTTTTGGGGGGACGCTCCCTTTCTCAAGCATGCATGATGAGAAACGATAAAAGACAAAATATAAAGCAGATCTTGCGATAATACTATACATATAGATTACATTTATCATGATTACTACACAATGACCTTAATATAAATATGTTATCAATTAAATATAGTTTTCTCCTCCCACTGTGTCCAAAACCTGTAAAAATAAGAATAAAATAAAAAAATCCTTATACTCACCTGTCCTAACTGTCCTCCACTATAATCTATCTGACCGCTCACGCTGAGGAGCAGAGGAGAATGACGTGCTGCAGTGAGTGGGCCCCGGACCTCTGCTGAGCTCAGAGAGCGGTGTCCAGTCACTTACTGAGCTCAGCACAGTGCAGGGGCCTGCACGCTGGAGCGAGTCATTCTTCTCTGCTCCTCAGCGTGAGTGGTCAGATAGATCACAGTGGGGGACATTTAGGACAGGTGAGTATAATGACTTTTTGATTTTAGTCTTATTTTTACAGGTTTTGGACACAGCGGAAGAAGAATACTACTGTCAACAAAGTTCCTTTCTAACGCTGATCACAGTGCCGGCTGGGGACAATGATGAGGGCAGTGTTCAGCACCCAGCGCTTGGCAACAGCGGTAACTGTACCGCTGATTTCCAGGTGCCGATATGTGTGATCCTGATACAGCACACAGGCTGCACTCGGTTGCCACACAAGTCACACACACGGACACAGATATCTCCAGTACTGATTATTTCAGTACCGGAAATATCCGGTAATGTGAAAGAGGCCTTAGACTAAGATCAAGAAATAAGATAAAATAAAAAACACATTATATTCACCTTTACACCTAATTCCCTGAAGCCATTGTCCCCTGTAAACAAACAAAAAATAAAAAAGGACAATATCCCTCATCTGTCCGAAGATAAAATAATCCAGCATCCCACATTGTAATCCATCTGTGAGACATTTCTCCATCACCGTGTGTGGTGGATTGAGGCAACCACACATGCTGAGGAGCAGGGGAGAATGACTCACTGCAGCGAGCAGACCTCTGAACTGAGCTTAGCTCACTGAGTGGTGTCCTGTCACTCACTAAGGTCAGCAGTGTTCAGGAGCCCACTCGCTACAGCAAGTCATTCTCCTCTGCTCCTCAACGTTTGCGGTCACCTCAAGCCACCGCACACGCTGATGGAAAAATGTCGGTCAGATGGATTACAGCATGGGACACTGGATTATTTCATTTTCGGACTGGTAAGGGATATTGTTCTTTTTTATTCTTTGTTTGTTTACAGGGGACAATTTCTTCAGGAAATTAGATGTAAAGGTGAGTATATTGTGTTTTTTATTTTATTCTTATTTTTACACCTGTTGAAGACAGTGGGAGGTGACTACTACTCTTAACACTGTCCCTTGCTAGCACTGATCACAGTGCAAGAAGGGTTCAAAGATGAGAGATTCCTTCAGCACTCGGCTCTTGGGAACAGCTGTAACTATACCACTGATTCCCAGGCACCAGTACGTGTGATTCTGATGCGACACATGGGCTAAACACAGTTGCCATACATATGCCACACAGGTGTACACGGACACGGATATCTCCGGTACTGTTTTTTCCAGTACCGGAAATATTAGGACTTGTGAAACAGGCCTTAAGGGATCTGGCCATTAGTCTTTCCTAAAAAGAAAAGAAAAGCCCCACGTTGTAGAGCCATATTGCTGACCCATATTCTAGGTAGGACAAGCTAAATTTGAAGCAGCTAAGAATTATACAGTACAAACAATCCCCTATATAGGCTAAATTTCTTAATGAGTACACATATGTTACTACAATATTCAGACTTATTTTGCATAGTGTATTGGCATTATAGCATTTCTAATAGCTTTTTTGCTTTACTTTTAAAGGCAGCAACATTAAAGTTGTCTTGTCTTGCTACTACTCTGTATGTCCTCTCTGAAAACATTAAACTTTCTATAAACAAGTACTGTTAAAGTAAAATGTATTATTTTGCTTCATAAACTTTTACTTAATCAAAAAAAAAACATACTGTCTCCTCAGTTGATGCAGGTAAAATTGATATATGCAATGTTATCGCTTAAAAATGATAAAGCAACAGCATCTATATTTATATCAGTCAGTGAAGCCTTTTAAAAAACACTGAACTCAATGCTTTCTAAATGGAACATAAGGAAAAACACTCTGAAAGCATTTTTTTATGCTAGTGCTATTTCCAGCACATGACCACTGCTGTTCTTGAGTCAATAAACATTGAGAAGTAAAAGAATTATTTCTGATTTATGAATTTTGTATTCATATGAACCAGCAAAACAAGCATAAAGATCATAAAGGTTAAAGAGGTTGTCCACTACTTTTACATTGATGACCTTCCCTTAAGAATGGTCACCAATGTCTGATCGGTCGGGGTCAGACACACGGTACCCCCACGGATCAGCTGTTCTCGGTGTCAAAGGCGTCACATGTGCACATCTGTCTGCTATTGATTTGAACAGGAAACATATGTTCAGTGCCCTGCCAGAGCCACTATCAGAAGACAGAGCAGTTCCGCAGTCAAGCAGGTCGGGCAATTTTTTTTCTCGGACAATTTTTTCGTTTTCGTTTTTTCCTCCACTTCCTGCAAGAGCCATACCTTTTTATTTTTACATCAATATAGCCACATGAGGGCTTGTTGTTTGCAGAATGAATTGTACTTTTGAATGACACTATTGATTTTACCACATAGTGTGCTGGAAAACGGGAAAAAATTCCAAGTGCGGGGAAATTGCAAAAAAGTGAAATTCCTCAATTGTTTTTGGGGCTTTTTATTTACTATGTTCACTAAATGCTAAATCTGACCTGGCAATGTGATTTTCCAGATTAGTACAAGTACGCAGATACCAAACATGTATAGTTCATTTTATATTTAAATGTTGAAAAAAATTCCGAAATATGTAAGAAACATTTTTTTGATACATATTTTGCCATTTTTCGAGACACATAGCATTTTCATTTTTATGGATCTCGGGCTGGGTGATAGCTTATTTTTTGTGCTCTGAGCTGATATTTTCATTGACACCATTTTGGGGTAGCTAGGATGTTTTGATCACCTCTGATTGCATTTTATTGCAATGTTGTGGCATCCAAAAAAACATAATTCTGGAGTTTGCATTTCTCTTCTTGTTACGCCGTTTACTGATCGGATTCATTTTTTAATATATTGATAGATCGGACACTTTTGAATGCAGCGATACCAAATATGTATATTTTTTTATTGATTTGAACTTTTGTGTTTTTTTAATTTTTTCATAATTTTAAAAACACCTTTTTCCCACTTTTCATTTACTTCATTAGTCCCCTTAGGAGACGTGAAGCTGCAATCATCGGATTGCTTGTGCTATACATAGTATTGCTATGAGTGATTGATAGCGGGATTTAACATGTTAACACCTGTGGGTGGAGCACTGTTAAAGGCACTTGATGGCTGAGTAAATCAACCATCAAGTGCGAAGGAAAATTGCGGGCTCAGCATCATAGCTTGCATCAAAGGCAGGAGCACAAACCTTTGACATAATTATACGTCAAAGGTCGTGAAGTGGTTAAGTACATAAACAACACCATTAAAATGGCACAAAGAAACACCAATAATATAATCAAGGATTGAGTAAACCCTTACATTTTCACTCATGGAAAAGTGTACACTACCACTATAGAAGGACAAATACGACTAATAATACCACCATGCAATGGTCATCTTGTACACCAGGTCTACACAGATGGCCTACAGAGTGTTATCATGTTGCAGACTACATGAGACAATATTGTACTGATCAGCAGTAGTCATAATAATAATAATAATAATAATTTTTATGTATACAGCGACAACATAATATGCAGCACTTTACAATTAAGTAAGGACATGTACAGACAATAAAAACAATACAATGTAACAAATTTCAACAGTTACAGGGAGGTGAGGGCCCTGCTCACAAGCTTACAATCATAGGTAGTACAAATATATCAATTTGAAGGATCAGCTTTTCTGACGTGTGCTTTAACCCTGCTGTACTGTTTGGGTCTCTTAGACCTGCAAAAAAAGTTTGTGAAGCTGCAGATTACTTATTATGAGGATCTGCAAATCGTGGTTAGGTGAGTTTGCTTATGGATAGGTGTTATTACGAGTGTTGTTATTTTTGTTGTCTGTATGAAATATTGATTGTTACATATGTACTGTTCGGTTCAATATGACCCGATAGTGTTTCATACAGATCTCCAGCCATATTTTCAATCACATAAACTATTTATAATATCATTATGGTTTATCTATTGCAGCTACTATTGCTTATCGATTTCTCCAGTTCCTGCAGATCCATGTGCTCAATACATTTGCAAGTTACTGCAGATGGATGGGCTTTGAGTACAGGTCTGTGCAGGTCTGTTTCGCTGTAGTATATAAACTCTTATTGTTGCTAAACTGGTCAGTGTTTGCTGAGATTTTATTATTATTATTGTTGTTAATTTATATAGTGCTATTTTGTTCCTCAACGTTGATTTTACCTCGTGAAAGTTGTGGGTGTCCATTATTTCAAAAGTTGTATAAAAATGTGGTAAAGCCGTCCATTGAGTGAAACTGAATTGTAAAAGCTTGCCAACGCCACAGATTCTGAAGATATCCAACTGGAGAAAGTGTCCAAAGATGAGGATGACATAAGTGGTGGGGAAAGTGATTACAAAAATTCTGATTCTGAAGTTGAATCTGATGAGGCATGATGCCCAGACATCTAGTCCAATGCAAACAATTCAGTCTAGAAAAGAAAAAATGTAATTTGGAACTTGCAGCCTTCTGCCCAGGCAGGAAAATTGTCTTCTGCTAACATCATATAATTCTCTAATACCTAGCTGCTATTAGAGAAGTTTGGGATAAATGGATAGAAATTTTTCCAAAATTGTACAATACTGGTGAAAATGTCACTGTGGATGAACAACGTGTGGCATTCTGAGGTAGGTGACCATTCAAACAATATATACCGAGTAAGAGCGCAAAGTGCGGAATCAAGATATGGACACTTTGTGACAGCAGCAATTCATAGGTTCTAAATGCTCAGGTATATACAGGAAAAAAACCTGGAGAAAAAACTTAAAAAAATCAAGGAATGTGAGTCGATTCAGATTTGACGTATGAAATAAGAGGACTAAATGTGACAACTTTTTATATTGCACCAACTGGGGGCAGCTGTTGCTAAAATGAAAACTTACAATGTTGGGCACCTTAAGAAAAAGCAAGCTTGAACTGCCGCAAGGTACTCTTAGTAAAAGAGATGTTCGTATTTCAACGTTTTACTTTACTGGAGATGCGACAGTGATTTCCTACATTCCCCAAAAAAATAAACAGGTCATTCTGATGAGCACGATGCACCATGACAATGCAGGAAATAGGCGAGATGACAAAAAGCCACAGATGATATTAGATTATAATTCCACCAAAGGGGCAGCTGATACACTAGATCAACTTATAGCTACATACACAAACAGATGCAAAACCAATTGGTAGGAAGAATAGTAAAACCCCAAAGTGGAGGAGCAGCAGCCATTGTAAACCGTATCTCGCTCAACAAAGCGAGCCCACGGCCTCCACCAGCAATGGAAAATGCCTAAAAATTAAAGGATGCAGCATTTGACCACTTTTGTGTGATAAAACAAATATTACATGTTCTAATCATAGTAAATATTTATGTAAACAACATGTGAGTGATTTCTGTGCAGAATGTAAGAATGCCTGAATATAGCAATAAGTGAACCTGTACAACCTTTTTTCAGCAAACTGAAGTTTTGATTTTCAGGTTTTTTTACAAACCATGTTCACATACAGTTAAATAATGCAACTGGTATGCAAATAATATGCATAGACTAGTGAAATTTCAAAATTAACAGACTTTAATAGGTCAGGTCATATTGACCAAACAGTAATAATAATAATCTTTTTATTTCTAAAACACCAACATATTCTGCAGTGCTTTACAATTTAGACAATTTACAGACATTATGGGCACTGTCCCCATTGGAGCTCACAATCTAGATTCCCTATCAGTATGTATTTGGAGTGTGGGAGGAAACCGGAGACACCGGAGGAAATCCATGCAATCATGGGGAGAACATACAAACTCCTTGCAAATGTTGTCCTTCCTGGGATTTGAACCCAGAACCCCAGCACTGCAAGGCTGCAGTGCTAACCAATGAGCCACCGTGCTGCCCTGAACAGTACAAGTGTTTAGTCAATACGAACAAAACAGCAGTGGTAAAGTGAATCTTTCAGTAGGATCAACCTTTGCAAGCCATCTATATGGGCATGTACGTCATAGGAAGCGGAATAAAATGATCAGTGTCTGGCTCATAGCCCTGAACACCTCTTTTACATATATGAAAAGCACGGATTTCTCTGGAATAAGACTGTAAAGGACATATTGATATTCATGCTATAGCTATAACGAAGAGTGGTGGTCATGGGGGATTCCCTGTTAAGAGGAACAGAGGCCGCTATCTGCAGACCAGACATAACCTCAAGAGAAATGTGCTGTCTTCCTGGAGCAAAAATTAAAGATGTGTCTGACAGGATATCAAGACTCTTCAGACCTACAGATCACTACCCATTCCTGCTAATACATGTGGGGACAAATGACACCGCAAGAAAGGACCTGGAAACCATCTGCAGTGACTTTGAAGACTTAGGCAAGAAAGTGAAAGAATTGGGAGCGCAGGTGGTCTTCTCATCCATCCTCCCAGTGGATGGCCATGGAACAATGAGGTGGAATAAGATTCTACAGGTGAACAACTGGCTACATCGATGGTGCCGTCAACAAGGATTTGGATTTCTGGATCACGGGATGAATTACCTATACGATGGACTACTTGCTAGAGATGGGGTGCACCTTACGAAGACTGGAAAACATGTATTTGGAAGTCGCCTTGCTACACTCATCAGGAGAGCTTTAAACTAGAACAATGTGGGAAGGGAAGCAAAAGGCCAGAAAAAGCCATACAGCTGACAAATACTATTGAGATCTCTGCTACTGGAAGTGGAAAGAAAGAACAAAGACAAAAAAATCTAAATAAAAATATGGGAGGAAGAGAAACCAATCACAAACTAAAATGTTTTTATACAAATGCACAAAGCATGGGCAACAAACAAGGAGAATTGGAACTACTAATGCAGGAAAAGAAATATGATGTCATTGGAATCACTGAAACTTGGTGGGACGATACACATGATTGGAATAAAAGGCTAAAAGGATACAACTTATTTGCAAGAAACAGAATTGATAAACGAGGAGGAGGTGTCGCATTGTATGTTAGAAAAGCGTATATCTGCACAGAGATTGAAGCTTCAGAGACTGGGAGTTCTGTGGAAACTGTTTGGGTAAGAATACAAGGAGAGAACAACGGAAAGGACACCATTGTAGGCATTTACTACAGGCCACCTGGGCAAGCTGAAGATATGGATGAACTCTTTATGTATCAAATGACCAAGTTCTCCAAAAAATATGACGTAGTGGTCATGGGAGATTTCAACTATCCAGACATTTGTTGGGAATCTCTCTCAACTAAAACTAACAGGTCAAGCAAATTCTTATCCTCTCTTGCTGACAACTTTATCTTCCAAAAGGTAGGGGAGAAAACAAGGGGATCTGCTACTTTGGATCTAATCCTTATAAACAGGGAGGAAATGGTTGAGGAGGTAAAGGTGGCTGGGACCCTAGGAGGCAGCGATCATGCTATTATAGAATTTTGGATAACTAGAGGAGGAAGACATGTGAAGACTCAAACTTCAAGGTTAGATTTTAGAAAGGCAGATTTTAAGAGACTCAGAAAGAGAATAGGAGGGATCCAATGGCTGGATGTCCTTAAGGACAAAAATGTCCAGGAAGGATGGGAAATTTTTAAAAATGAGATTCTCAAAGCACAATCGTTAACAATCCCGAAAAGTAGGAAGAATGGGAAGCATTTAAGGAAACCAGGATGGATGAACACAGAACTTAAACACATGCTAAAAAGAAAGAAATGTTTATTAAATGGAAAGAGGGAGGCATATCTAAAGAAGATTATAATACGTGCCCTACAGGATCTGCAGACTGCATCAGGTTAGCTAAAGCTGACAATGAATTAAGGCTTGCAAGAGATGTCAAAAGCAATAAAAAAGGATTTTGGGGGTATGTCAAAAGTAAAAGAAAAGTCAAAGATGCTATAGGATTTTTACAGGATGAAAATGGAGAAATGGTAAGAGAGGATGTTGAGAAGGCCGAACTTTTTAATTCCTATTTTGCATCTGTTTTCTCTCAGAAAGAAAATGTAACATCAACTGATTTTCACTGTACTTTTAAAGGAATAGAAGAATCCAAGTTATCTGTAAACAGAAAGATTGTGAGGGAATATTTAGCTAACATAAATGAGTTCAAGTCTACAGGTACAGATGAATTACACCCCAGAGTACTGAAGGAGATCGTAGAAGAAATTTTAGAACCACTCTCCATAATCTTTGAAAATTCTTGGAGAACAGGAGAAGTCCCAGAAGACTGGAGAAGAGCAAATGTTGTTCCTATCTTCAAAAAGGGGAAGAAGGTGGACCCAGGGAACTATAGGCCGGTGAGTCTGACTTCTATACCAGGAAAGATCTTTGAACAAATTATTAAACATCATGTATGTAAGTACCTGGATAAGAATGAAGTGATTAACCAGAGTCAGCATGGGTTTGTAACTAACAAGTCATGTCAGACTAACTTAATTTCCTTCTATGACAGAATCACTGACTGGGTGGATCAGGGAAATGCTGTAGATATAGTATATCTTGACTTCAGCAAAGCATTTGACAAAGTATCTCACACCATCCTTATTGAAAAAATGACCAAGCATGCAATGGACCAGGCAACTGTTAGGTGGATTCATAACTGGCTTAGTGATCGGACTCAAAGGGTGGTTGTAAATGGCTTCACATCCAGCTGGATGAATGTCTCAAGTGGGGTACCACAGGGCTCTGTCCTGGGACCTGTATTGTTCAACATCTTCATCAATGATTTAGATGAAGGAATTGAGGGTAAACTGATTAAATTTGCTGATGACACAAAGCTAGGAGGGATAGCTAATACTAGAGAAGAGAGAGAGAGGATTCAAAAAGACCTAAATAAACTGGAGCAGTGGGCAGCAACCAACAGAATGGTTTTTAACAGGGAAAAATGCAAAGTACAACATCTGGGCAATAAAAATGAAAAAAGCATATACAGAATGGGAGGAATAGAGCTAAGCAACAGTACATGTGAAAAAGACTTAGGTATACTAATAGATCATAGACTGAACATGAGTCAACAGTGTGATGCAGCAGCAAAAAAGGCAAATACAATTCTGGGATGTATTAACAGAAGCATACAGTCTAGATCACGTGAAGTCATTATCGGTCTTTACTCCTCTTTGGTCAGACCTCATCTGGAATACTGTGTACAGTTTTGGGCACCACATTTTAAAAAAGACATAGACAAACTGGAACAAGTTCAGAGAAGAGCGACCAGAATGGTGACTGGTCTGCAAACCATGTCCTATGAGGAACGGTTGCAGGATTTGGGAATGTTTAGCTTGCAAAAAAGAAGACTGAGAGGAGACTTAATAGCTGTCTACAAATATGTCAAGGGCTGTCACATTGTAGAAGGATCATCTTTATTCTCATTTGCACAGGGAAAGACTAGAAGCAATGGGATGAAACTAAATGGGAGGAGACACAGATTAGATATTAGAAAAAACTTTTTGACAGTTAGGGTGATTAATGAGTGGAACAGGCTGCCACGAGAGGTGGTGAGTTCTCCTTCACTGGACGTCTTCAAACAGAGGCTGGACAGACATCTGTCTGAGATGATTTAGTGAATCCTGCTTTGAGCAGGGGTTTGGACCAGATGACCCAGGAGGTCCCTTCCAACTCTACCATTCTATGATTCTATGATTCTATGATTCTACTCCATTTTTGCAGCTTGCTCCTAAAATCATGTTATTATTACTATATACATTCTTTCATTCTTTTATCCTGCTTCACATGCAATTTTCTCACAAGAACTTTTTCTCTCAAGAACATTCTATGAGATACCCTGCTCCTGTTATCTAACTAGTCTGAGTCGGGATGTGTAACCTTGTAACTTTCCATCATGCACCGAACTAATGATAATATGACCATATGTGTGTTTACATAATAATTGTACTAACATTGGTTCAAGCCTGTAGTATGGCTGTAGGTGATTGGCTATTGACATACTCAAAACAATATATAATGCTAAGTAGAAATAAACTGGGTTAGAAATTCTCAAATCCTCCCATACAGAGCTTTGCCTCCGTCTGGTTTCCTGATTGCAATCAACCTTGTAACATAATAATTTGACACTCACCTGGTCAACCGTGAAGGGTCATTGCTGCCCTCCCTCAACAGCTTGGTGCCGTGACTCAGATCCCTAACCAGGGACGCCCCACCACCCCTGGACATCCACAAAGAGAGACTTGCTTTCGGCCTCCCCCTCTGGAATTGGGACTGATCATCCCCCACAAAACCCACGGTAAGTGCACGAGTTCTTTACTAGTGATACTGACCGTTTGGCGTGGTTTCCACATGGTGCGTAGTTGTTTGCAGTATCTCCAGACGTCCTGGTTGGATATACTCAGAGGTGAGACTATAGGGGTGTAGTCCCATTAGGGGTCTGATATTGATAACTTTTAAAACAATACCACCTCGGATTGACAAGTGAATATTGTATGAATCTTCCTTAACTTCTGACAAAGATTCTTAGGAGACTGAACACTATTAGTTTCAGTCACGGCAGGTGATCGAAGATTGGGTAGGAAACGCACACAGATATAACTATATTGAGTGTCCGGAGAGCTGCGGACGAGAGTTCTCCTCTTTTCGCCTATTGCCGTACGTGACTCCCCCGACGGGAGGCGTGAGTCAGTGGAACAGCAGCTGAGGCCGGCCGGATTCGTACTGTGCACAAATCAAGGATCTTTGTCAGTTGAAAGGCAGCAGTGCAGTGATTAATCAATGTTTCCGTGGAGCAGAAAGAAAGTGTCTCCCCCTCAGGAGGGAGAGGATGTGATGACTATCATGGTCAGTCGAGAAGGGAAAAGATCATTTATGAATGCACCAAAAGTGTTTAAGGTATTAAACTTTCCCGTGGAGGGGAGACTTCAGTCTACATTGTGGGACGAAGGAATCCGGCAGAGAAGGGGTAGACTAGTTGACTGTGGATTGTTAGAAGACGCTAAAAAGTTTAGGAAAGTTGCACATGAGATTTGTGATGAAGGATATGTTGAAATAGAGGAGGAGATGAAGCCTGGTTATTTCAATTATCTTTAAGTCAAGAAGGGAAAATTATCTAGCACTGTAACAAAGACTGGCTGTTTTTTGCTACAAAATTAAGCTGATGGGGAAAAGGTAGAGGAGGAAGTAGATTCCTCTCCCCAACTTATGTGTCCACAAATCGAATCTGAAGCCCCTAAAGAAGCATCCCCTACCCCCACAAACGTAGCCGTACCCCAGCCCCTGAATGCGGAAACTGAGCAATTTATACCTAAGGAGATTAAATACCCTACATTTCAAACTGGTGGCCAGCCACCACCATGTAACCCAGATGGCTGGCTCTGTAATGTGTGTTGGGCCACTAATCCGGGATGGCGCGAGACGTTCTATAATTGTGGAGCACGCAGACCCGGTGCTGGAGCACCAGCCTTCCCATTACTTAACGCTGACGGCGGGTATTATATACCATTGCTCTCATCTGCTCCCGCCATGGTCCACACTCCATTCGGAGAGACCCAGGGTCCTCCGAACTCTACCCTATTCACCCTCTCCCGAACTGGGGAAATAGAACATGGACACGAGTACCAGGAGGTGGCGTCTGTTTTACTGAATGGTCCTTCGGAATTTTCCACTATCCTGAAAATAGGCATGGGGAGTATACCGCAACAGCAAGTTGGGATCATTGTAAACGCAGCAAATGCAAGACTACAGCACGGGTGGGGGCTAGCTGCAGAAATATGTCGTCTTGGGGGACCTAAAATACAAACTGCATCCAACGATCACATCCGTGACCACGGTCCGTTAAGAGAAGGAGAGGTGATGGCTACAAGAGCCGGACAGCTATCGTGTCAGTATGTTATACATGCGGTGGGACCAAGATATGATCCCCTGGATGTACCCAGGTCACAACACCTGCTTACAGAAACAATTCAAAACACCATAGCATACACATCACAGCTTCATGCGGTCCCAACCCTAGCCCTGCCATTTATTTCCACCGGTATCTTTGGATATCCAAAACAGGATGCGGCCAAAATAATAGTCGGGACTATAAAGCAATACATTGCCGGCATCCAACTAAATTGAGAGAGATAAAACTCTTGGCCATCGACAGGGATCTAGTGAATTATGCCGCTCAACTAATCAAACCCACGATCAGACCCAATATCTGGTCTCCGCCAGTGTTCCCCTACCTCCGAGATCTCCCAACAATCAGTACTTATGCTGATCTCCCCCCCTGATTTCCCTCCACCTCCACCCCTTCTCACAAAGTTGGAGGAAATGGAGGAAGCGGACTAGAATACCAGCCCACCCAAATATACCCCGCTTACCCCAGCAAAGATGGATACTCTGTGTAACCGTCTCCCGGATCCCGAACATTCCCCCATGGCTTTTTACAGGGCATGGCCGCAAATAGAGAGATATATTCAACAACAAGGCAAGATCTTTTACACCTGCTCCGTGTAAAAGCCGGTGAAGAATATTATCCGATGATAGAGACTGCTATCCCATATAACAGAGCATTAGACTCCAATACGTATGAGAGTGGGGTTGACTTCTGTAACACCCTTAAGATATGGGCTCAGGATAAGTTGGCTGATCAATCCACTACCCTCCCAGATGTCACTCAAGAGAAGGGAGAGTCGGCTGAGAAGTTTTATGGGCTATAAGGACCTTGGGCTCTCCTTACATACTAAAACTCATTGCCAGCTGTTAGTGTCCGCCTTAATCCAGGGTTTACGTACTGAAATCAAGGACGCGATATTGGCTGTAAGACCAGATGTTGAGTCAGCCACCGCAGGAGATGCCCTAAATGTAGCAAAAAGCTTCCAGAAAAGTGTTGCCCGGACCGCTTCTGCGGTTAAGCCTAAATCCAAACCGCTGCAGTGGCAGTTGCGGCACCCGCAGTACCCGCAACACAGTATCCTCCCTTACAGCCCCACTATTACCCCATGGCGGTACCTGATCAGCAAGTAATGTATCCCGGGAAAAGACCAGTAGTGAATTCCCATCTTCAGTGTTGGAGGAGTGGCTGGATAGGACACTTCCAAAGGGACTGTCACACCCCTGCTAGCCAGTGCACCGCCCATGCCCCCGTATCTAGAAATAGGATGCCCGGCCCACGAGACTCACGAGAAAATGTCCCCCAAGACCGTCCATTCTGAAATGGAGGCCAACCAGTGTCTGCCATCGTGATGCCCGTAACCACCCCTGGGCTCTGTTCATCAGTAGTTCTCCCAGTAGGAGGGAATCCGGTGAAGTTCATGGTAGACACTGGGGCGGCCAATTCCATTTTAAAATCCACTGAACTGCCCCAGGGTCTCCCAGTCCAATTTTCTAAAGACAATCTAATATTGATCGGTGTAGATGGCAGACCTAACAAACACACTCTCACTAAACTTATTCCGATTGGCCCATTTCTGCAAGTAATGGCACAATTTGTCATATCCCCGACCTGCCCGTTAAATCTTTTAGGGGCAGACCTCTTGTCTAAATTCCGATCCCGAATCCAATACCAGGACAATGGTCAGATGATCCTTACTTTAAAGGATCCAAACTCTGATGCACACATAGAGGAGGTCTGCATCTTACGGGCGCTACCCACGGTTATGATTAACATATCAGATACCAATGGAAATCTCCCAAAGGTTCCCAGGTTAGCTCCATACACAGAGGAAATCCCTTCTCATCTGTGGTCACAAGGCCCAGATGACATTGGGAGATTGCCGGTAGAACCAATACAGGTATACCTCAAGCCCGGAGCGCCATTTCCCAGGGTTCGCCAATACCCGCTCATACATGCACAAGAACAAGGTCTACACCAGCAAATTCAGACCTTTTTAGAGAAAGGGGCACTAATCCCCTGCGTCTCCTCGTGTAATACGCCATTGTTCCCCGTAAAGAAAAAATCCCAACCGGGGCAGCCGTCCACTTATCGATTGGTGCAGGATTTGAGGGCAGTAAATGCAGCGACAGTCTTGGAAACTCCTGTGGTGCCTAACCCACATACACTTCTCTCACAAATACCATCTACCGTAGCCTGGTTTACAGTAATTGATTTAGGAAATGCCTTCCACTACACAAAGACTGTCAGTTTCTGTTTGCATTTACATATCAGGGCAGGCAATTGACTTGGACGGTGATGCCACAGGGAGCGCAGAATAGCCCTAACAGTTTTCAAAGAACATGTCTAGCTGTCTGCTGCCGTGGCAGCTGGACAACTCTGAGGTAGTACTATTACAATACGTGGATGATCTTCTCTTGTGTGCCCCCACGGAGCAAATGTCCATCAGGGCCAGTGTTAGCCTCCTCAAGCGTCTAGCAAAACTGAATTGTTGAGTCTCAGCCTCGAAACTTCAGTTTTGCCTCGGTCAAGCGGTTTTCTTAGGCCACTGCCTTACTCAGGGTGCCAGACATCTCACAGAAGAAAGACGGCCATCTAACTGCTACCATTCCCAAAAGATCCCATAGAGCTGCAACGGTTCCTCGGACTATGTACATATTGCAGACAATGGATCCCAGACGCCTCACGTCTGATGCAACCCTTATATGATGCACTAAAAGAAGACACTCTGGCTGATGTAAACAACAAGGACCACCAAGAACAGCTGCAACAAGCCTTTGAGCAACTAAAATCAAGGATAATGACACCCCCTGCCGTGAGAAACCTGGATTATGCTCAATTTTTCCATTTGTATGTCTCCGAGACAGGAGGGCATGCAGCCGGGGTACTCACGCAGAGACACTGTACCAAGCAGCACCCAGTCGGTTATTACTCAGCGCATCTGGACCTGGTAGCCAGGGCCTCCCCCAGCTGTCTACAAGCGGTTCACGCCACACAGCAGTTACTTGAGAAGACGGCGGACATCATCCTTAGACATGAGACTCACATTTATGCTCCACACGATATTGCGGCTGTTTTGGCTTTACACCAACCTAAACATCTGTCCACACAGAGACACCTGCAGCTGCAGTGTTCATTGATTTTGCCAGAAAATGTGAAATTACATCGGTGCACCACCGTCAACCTGGCCACCCTTCTACCGGCACCTGAAGGAGAGGGGAAAGAGGCTACACCACATGACTGTCTGGAACAAATTACTGCGGAGTCAACTCCACTTGTTTTAGTGGGGGGAAGTACCCTTAGATGACCCAGAACTTAAGTTATATATGGATGGTTCCAGATATGCTGATACCGCTGGCAGGTTTCATACTGGATATGCTGTCACAACTGAAGATACATTGGTAGAGGCTGCAGCCTTACCACCGCCTAGAAGCTGGTCTCTGAAGTAGTTTGCCAGTATGGAGTCCCAGAAGTTATCAAAAGTGATCAAGGACCAGCCTTTTCCTCATGCGTATATCAAGAAATACTTACCATGATCGGATCAACAGTGGCGTTACATACTCCTTACCATCCACAGTCAAGTGGCAAGGTGGAGAGATTGAATGGCACACTGAAAATGCAATTGACCAAAATGATGCAGGAGACTACGGCCCAGTGGCCTGAGCTCCTTCAAATTGCACTATATCACATTCACACCACCCCCATAGGGAAACATAAACTGTCACCCTATGAGATACTATTTGGGTCGCAACCAGCTATAGCTCGATTTACCCCACAAAAATTATCAGAAGAAACAGATCATGTTGTGCAGTATGTGATTCAGCTTGCCAAAGCCTTAACTAACACCCATGCATTAGTATCATCTTCTATTCCAGATCCAGCTGATGCAGAAGGTTGTCATACCCTCAAGCCCGGAGATTGTGTGTATGTGAAGAGGCATGTTCGAAAACACGGACTAGAACCATTGTATGACGGACCATACCAAGTGCTCCTGACAACCCCAACAGCAGTAAAACTTGAAGGGAAGTCAACATGGATCGATGCTTCACACTGCAAACGTCAACCATCCTGAGATGTTTTATGATAATATGTATGGGTTTGTGGGAATAAAGCGTACAAATGGCTCCCAGTCAGAGTAGGGGGGACTTGTATGTTGGCCCGGCTAACTCCAGCCACTTATCTTATTCCCCATAGTAAAGTAGATTTGAGAGCCATCCCTCTTCATACCATCTATAAACGTGCCAAGGACAATACCCCACGCCCATCAGGAAGACCTCATTTAATACAAATGAGTATACCCAATAAGATAGCCAGTACCGTCTTCCTCTACCCTATCGTAACACAAATGTGGGACAAATTAGTGGAAGTCACTGCCTACTTAGATGACCAGATTTGGAGTGTATTGGAAGTAATTAATACTACTGTACTGTTGCGGTGCAGAATCAACTTATTATAGTAGCTAATCAACATACTTTAGTGCTGGACTATTTGACAGCAGCTCAAGGAGGGATGTGTCAGGTTATAGGCCCAGCCTGTTGTCACTATACTGACCCCGACTCTACCATACGGTTAAAGACTAAAATGGAAGACATTAGGAAACTCAGGGAGGAATATAACAAACATAACGAATTGACCAAAGACGGTGGTCTGATACGTTTTCCTCTTTAAATCCTGTTAATTGGTTTAAAGGGATTGGTGGATGTATTGCTGGAATATTACAAGGAGTGTTGCATATTGCTGTTTGCATTTTGTTAATATATGTCTTACTAAAACAAGTCTTTGATTGTATCCCAATGAGCATGAGGAAAACCTGCCAGTCATCAGAGAGCAAGGAGAACGCTGTCAACCAACATCCAGTGCTACTATACACAGACCTCCCAGATGTAACCAGCATCGAGGACCTGGATGACAAGGGAATGATGACCTTTACCCGCTTGCCCCGACCAACCTCACGTCTGAATATCAGAGCTTAATGATTATATCGACAAACAAGGGGGGATGAACATGCCGCGATGGCCTCAATTGGTAACAAGGGCACTAATTGAGTGAAGACCAATGTCCCTCAGGCTCAAAGCATGACCCTGGGAAAGCACCTCTATTTTTGATACTAACATAATTTTTAGGGGGGAAATGTAAAGGACATATTGATATTCATGCTATAGCTACTCCATTTTTGCAGCTTGCTCCTAAAATCATGTTATTATTACTATATACTTTCTTTCATTCTTTTATCCTGCTTCACATGCAATTTTCTCACAAGAACTTTTCCTCTCAAGAACATTCTATGAGATACCCTGCTCCTGTTATCTAACTAGTCTGAGCCGGGAAGTGTAACCTTGTAACTTTCCATCATGCACCGAACTAAGGATAATATGACCATATGTGTGTTTCCGTAATAATTGTACTAACATTGGTTCAAGCCTGTAGTATGGCTGTAGGTGATTGGCTATTGACATACTCAAAACAATATATAATGCTAAGTAGAAATAAACAGGGTTAGAGATTCTCAAATCCTCCCATAAAGAGCTTTGCCTCCGTCTGGTTTCCTGATTGCAATCAACCTTGTAACATAATAATTTGACACTTAGTTGGTCAACCGTGAAGGGTCATTGCTGCCCTCCCTCAACAAGACATTGGATTGCAGATATCAAGGTATCATTTTATTCAGCTTCCTATGACCTACATACCCATATAGATGGCTTAGGAGGGTTGATCCTGACAGATTCCCTGTAATAAAGGAGTATTCTAAACTTAGACATTTATGGAATAGCTCTTCAAGATATGCCATAAATGTCTGATTGGTACTGGTCCAACTGCTGGAATCCTCATTTATCTTAAATTAGGAGTCTTTTGGCTCTACACTTCTCTCTCCATTGAGTTTTATGTGAGTTCTGAAAACAGCTGAGAACAAAATTAATTCACTAGAATAGTAATACAAATTCCACAATGCAGAACTAAATACTCCCTCAGCAGCAAAAAATATCTGTGTAGCACAGATTACCACCACAAATATTACAATGCACCAATAAATACCTTAACAGTAACCCCATACAAATATCACCGTGTGGCAATATTATCACTGCAAAAGTGCCATACTAATAACATACCGCAACACAAAATATCTCTCCACTAGCACCATACAAAAACAAACAAATGCAACAGTGCAGCACCAAATACTTTCCAAAAAGTACTATGAAAACTCCATAGTGTTGAACTAAATGCAATCATACAATCCCAGAAGTGCCGTAAAAATTCCTCAGTGAAGTGCTAAAAATCTGAAAAGAGGTACATTATTAGAGTGCAACAAGTAATTCCCTTCTACAAGTGTTATGCAAATACTAAACTGTGGCCCTAAATACTTCCTTAGAAGTGTAACACAAATACTACAGTGCAGCACAAAAGACCACCCAAGAAGTGACAAACAAATACCACCACAGAGGCTGCAAACCAATATTACAGGGTAGCACTAAATATCTAGCCAGAACCATTAAACAAAGCTCTCTCCTCACTTGGGGTGGCCACATCACAGCCCCCCCTTAAATCCCTCTCGCTACTTGTATCATGATGACCCCCTTCCAAGCCCTTCCTCTTGCAGCAGGACTTAACCCTTTAACATAAATCCCAGCACAGCGGGAGTGCAGGAGAAGCTGTAGGTATGAGTGAGGATGTACACAAAGCTTTCCAGGCTTCCTTTTCACTTTTTCTGCTCTTTGTTTGCAATCTTCAAAACTCTGATTGCTTCTGAGGTGCTGTGGCAGGGTGTACAAGCTGAGTTGGCATTACCATGATTAGTACGTATTATGTCTAGTTAGAAAAGCTGTGCTCAATATGTAGGGAAACCATTATCAGGTGTAGATGGTCCACTCACTGATATGTCCACCAGGAATGTGAAACCGTAAATATTACCATTCAGGACTTTAATTTTCCTATTCCCAAATGCACCCGCTTTATGCTGTTTTCCTAAAGAGAAGACAACTAAAACTTGCACTAATGGAGAGATCAATAGAAAAAAACGCTCTCCTTAGATTGAGTCAAGTTCATTGAACGAAGCGGAATAGAGGATGCCTTACGAAGCTTTATGTGGAATGGGAGAAAAATATTGTTGCTTTTAGACCTATTCCCACCACTTGTAGTATGTGTAGAATTGGAATACATTGAGTTCACACTAATAGTGGGATATTAGTGGGCTGCTTGCTGTAATTTTGATAAAATTACTGTTTTCTTTGCTGCAGATATACCAGTTCTCTGAATTCTGAACTCTGTATAACTCTGTCTGGGATATGTATGTCATTTGGGTTACTTAAGATGATCAAGATAAAGTTAACATATGCAGTTCCTGCCCGATCAGCATTTATATATGCCTTTTGGAGTGCACATTAAAGGGTTTTTCCAGTACTTATATATTGATGGCATAGCCTTAGGATTCGTCATCAATCTTACATTCGTGGGGGAAACACCCAACACCCCTGCCAATCAGTTGTCCCAGATGCCAGCTGCATGTGATCATTTGTGGAACAGCACAGCACAGCTTTGTCAATTGTATAGTGGCCGCAGCAGGGTGTTGCAGATACACCCCTATTGATTCAAATAGATTGAATGTGCCGTTCCTAGCCACGGCCACTATACAGTTGACAGAGCTGTGCTGTGTAGCGCCACAACTGATCCCAACTGGCCTCCAGCAGCATCAGGAACAGCAGTTCGGATAGGGCGTCAGGTGTTGCACAGCCATTGATCTGATATTGATGACGGTGGGAAATCTGGATCCATTTTTACTTCTTAGTCCCCATTTTATGCTCTAAATCTTTACACAGAAACCAGACACCTAGACACAACTATCTTTAAATCCCAGAACACAATTGTTTTCTTCTTGGCATGAAGCCCTCTCTGCTCAGGGATGTATATAACTCCCACCTGCATTTCATTAAAGTGGAATCTCTTGCTGGACACTATGTGTGCTGTCTTCTGATTCTCTGAGCTCGTTCATCATAACACCTCTAACTGGTCTTGCACATCACCTCTGGTGAGCCCATTGCACCCACATGACCTATCCTAATGATAGACCATAAATATAAAAGTAAAGGACCATCCCTTTAACAAGAACTGATTTTTTTTTCTTTTTGCAAACTGATTCCCTCATCTCTAACTACTACTACTACATTACAAACTGTCCTCTAAAAGGTTAAATAATGTGATTTCAGAAGTATCGGAAAGATCTCTGACAAGTAAATATTAAATATTTTTAGCATTTATTTTAAGTACTATTTCATTTCAATTACATTGCTTTTCCATTTTATCTGCCAAGTCAGTAGAAGAACATCTAAAAAATAAAACCTCTTCTATAAGGACGTTTATCATGTTGATATGCTTGGAATTCATTCTGTCTATTTAATACTCTTTGTTTGAATGACAACTTCAGAATAGCATTTGTGGTCTTCAAAATTATATAGCTTGCAGACAGACATTTATTTATCTGATCCCAAGCTCTGTATATATGCAGAAACCTTGACAGTGATTTTATTTAAAGCACAGAATAGATTAAGAACAAGATTAGTTTTATATTAGACGTACTATCATATAAACAATGTAAAAATGTGTGAAAAGATATTGATCAGGGAACGCAGTGTCAAGGTTACAGATTCCTGATAGAAAATCTTTTCATTCTGACTACTTGATGCACATATACATTTATTAATGATGAGCGAGCACTAAAATGCTCGGGTGCTCGATGCTCAGGTCGAGCACATTGGAATACTCGGGTGTTCGACCCGAGCAACGAGCCCAATGTGAGTCTATGGGAAACAAGAGCATTTTTCAGGCGGCTCCCCCCGGTGGTCTGCAGAGGGCCTAAAAATTGCCCAAATCGATGGGAACAGTGCTCAAATGACATTTGAATAGCATGGGGAAGACCCCTGGAAGCATTTATGACTCCCAGGTCACTTCTGTCAACAACATTGTCAGAGGTATTACGCCACTTTTACGTACTCACAATAAAATATAAGAAAACGAAACCAAAATGGAATTTCCTGGATAATATGTTAAGGAACATCCTTTCCAGAGTAATGACTTGTATATAAAGCAAAATAAATAACCAAAAACAAAAATGCCCCTCCACACCTTGGGATATTTTCACACATAGCGTTTTTGATGCGTTTTTTTCACTTTTGCATTGCTTTCAGCCGTGACAAATGTCATTTTAACATTTTACAACCTTATCTGGCCATGTGGTGTGTGAGATATCATCAGACACATCGTGTTTCATTTATGAAAGAGGGACTCTGAGAGTCACAAAGGCTATTTTTATAGGGCCATCAGGCGGCCTTTACTATTCTTAAAGGGCCAGCAGTCAGCCCTCACTATTCTTAGAGACCCATCAGCTGGCTATGTTTTATTGTTCCCATTGCTAAAGAGTGGGTCTCCTATACTGTTATTGCGTATGCAGTGAGTGCCACGGCTGCCCAAAATTTGGACGCACCCCAATACCACTTTGAAAATTTGGATGCACCCCAATACCCCTTTGAAGAGACTTAGAGTAGGGCCTCCTGAAAACAATATTCCCATTATTAGGAAGTAGGTCTCCCATGGTGTTTGCCTATGCAGTGAATGCAAGGGTTGCCAAAAATTTGGAGGCACTCCAATGCCCCTTGGAAGAGACGTGGAGGTCATAGGGCCTCCTGAAAACAATGTTCCCATTATTATGAAGTGGGTCTCCCATTTTGTTTGCGTATGCAGTGAATGCAAGGGTTGCCAAAAATTGGGAGGCACTCCAATGCCCCTTGAAAGTGACGTGGAGGTCAGAGGGCCTCCTGAAAACAATGTTCCTATTATTAGGAAGTGAGTCTCCCATTGTGTTGGTCTATGCAGTGAATGGAAGGGTTGCCAAAAATTGGGAGGCACTCCATTGCCCCTTGGAAGAGACGCAGAGGAGGGCCTCATAAAAAAAAATTTCCCATTAGAAAGGAGTGGGCCTCCTATACTTGTAATGCCCATGCATTAAGTGTATTGGCTGACAAACATTTACCCCTGGGGGGTGTACATGAACATACACTGTGTTCCAAATTAATATGCAAATAATATTTTCTCAGATTTTCCCAAATTACCTATATGAAGTGCAGTCATTGTAATTTTCCAGTCAAATAACTATTAGAATACAATTAAAAGGTTTTTGTACAAACTGCCTATGATATCAGTATATTTTTAAAAAAATAAAAAACTCAAACTGCACTCAAAATGCATGTTCCAAATTATTATGCACAGCAGAGTTTTCAACCTTTTCATTTTAATAAAGAACAAAAAAATGGTCATTTTTAAAATTATAAGCATTAGCAGGTTATTACAAAATGAAATCAAACAGTTTTCAACTCAAAACTTTATTCTAGGTGATGTTACATTTGCACATAGGACCCCATGTTCGAAAGGAGCTGCTGAACTCTCTCGTCCATTGAATTTGTCAGGTTTTGGATGGTTTCTGCTTCAATTGTTTTGCATGAGGACAGAATACCCTCCCAGATTTGTTGCTTAGATGTGAACTGCCTCCCGCCATCATAGACACTCCTTTTGATGATGCTCCAGAGGTTCTCAATGGGGTTGAGGTCAGGGGAGCATGGGTGCCACACCATAAGTTTGTCCCCTTTTAAGCCCATATCAGCCAGAGATGCAGATGTGTTATGTGCAGCATGAGACGGGGCATTATCATGCATGAAAATGATCTTGCTGCGGAATGCACGGTTCTTCTTCTTGAACCATGGAAGGAAGTGCTGTTTGAGAAACTCAACATACTTTATGGAGTTCATCTTTACCTGTTCAGGGATCCAAAAAGGGCTGACAATCTCTCTCCCCATGATTCCAGCCCAAAACCTTACTCCACCTCCTCCTTGTTAGCGCCGTAGCCGTGTTTGAATGGGGTGTCAATCAACCACTCCATCCATCTGGACCATTGAGATCATTTCATGCATGATAATGCCCCGTCTCATGCTGCACATAACACATCTGCATCTCTGGCTGCTGTGGGCATAAAAGGGGACAAACTTGTGGTGTAGCACCCCTGCTCCCCCGACCTCAACCCCATTGAGAACCTCTGGAGCATCATCAAAAGGAGTGTCTATGATGGCGGGAGGCAGTTCACATCTAAGCAACAGCTCTGGGAGGGTATTCTGTCCTCATGCAAAACAATTCATATAGGTAATTTTGGAAAATCTGAGAAAATATTATCTGCATAATAATTTGGAACACAGTGTACTGTATATAAACATCATAAACACCCTTTAAAAAAATTATGTGGGTGTTGCATCACGGACCACGGTAAGTCTGGTGATATGGTGGTGGAGTATGAGAAGAAGGAGGAAGACAAGAGCAAATAGCCAAAATACGGAAGACTATACCCATGTCTGGGTGTGAAAAGGAGCATGGGAATACACCTCCCAAGAAAAGACACTGGATTTGAGTTTATGTAACGCTGCTATCATTCGATGGATACCCAATAATTATAAGGCACAGAGGAATCAGGAAGGACTTTGGTATGGTTGGCAAGGTACTCCCTCAGCATCGTCTCAAACTTTGCACTCCTTGTGATAGTACCTTGCGCCTCAGGGCCTGTGCGATGGGAGGGGCTAAGAAAACTCTCCCAGAACTTTGACAGTGTTCCCCTTCCTCTGCTGGATTGAAGTTGTGTCTCTCTTGCCTGTACTCCTTGGTTGTCCAACGAAGTGTGCCCTCTGCCGCCAGTGTTTTCAGATGGGAATTTTTTTAATAGTTCCGCAACAAGGGCCTTCTGGTACAGCCCCATTTTTGTAGACTTGTCCGCCTCAGGAATAAGAGATATAAAGTACTACTTGTAGCGTGGGTCTAGAAGTGTCACCAGCCAGTAATAACTGTCACCCAAAATTTTGAGAACGCGCGGGTCATGGGAAAGGCAGCGTAACATAAACTCAGCCATGCGTGTCAGACCACTAACAGGCAAGACTTCCGTGTCCTCACCAAGAGGGTGACTGACCATGCTCTCCTCCTCCTCCTCCTCTTAGTCCTCTGGCCATCCACGCTGATATGACAGCTGTGCAGGTAGTACCGTCTATAGCGCATGAAACTAGCTCCTGTCCTTCATCCTCCTCCTCTTCCTCATTGTCACCCAATCCACATTGGGATGAGATGAGGCTGAGCAGTGTGTAATCACCCTGTATGGTTCCTTGCTCCATCTCATCGTGCTCCGCCTGCAATGCATCCTCTTTGATTGTGAGCAGAGAACATTTCAGAAGACAGAGTAGCGGGATGGTGACACTAATTATGGCGTCATCGCCGCTCACCATCTTGGTGGAGTCCTCAAAGTTTTGGAGGATGGTACATATGTCTGACATCCATGGCCACTCCTGAGGTCTTATGTGTAGAGTCTGAACTGAATATCGAAAGCCTTGTTGATGCTGGTACTCAACAACTGCCCTCTTCTGCTCACAAATCCTTCCCCACATATGTGGGGACATCTCACACCAGTCTGTGAGCCGGAAGCTGCAAACTCTGCTGAAACACGGCAAGGGCGGCAGAAGCTGTAGGGGACTTTCTAAAATGGGCACACAGGTGACGTACTTTAACAAGCAGATCCGGCAGCTCTGGGTAGGATTTGAGAAACCACTGAGCCACGAGGTTAAAAACATGGGCCAGGCATGGTAAGGGTGTGAGCTTGCCTCGCCTCAGAGCTGCCACCAGGTTCCGGCCATTGTCACACACGACCATGCCTGGCTGTAGGTTCAGCGGTGTGAGCCACAGATCTGCCTGCTCTTTCAGGGCTGTCCACAACTCTTCAGCATTGTGCGGTTTGTCACCTAAGCATATTAGCTTCAGCACAGCCTGTTGCAGCTCTGCCGAGGCAGTGCTGCAGTGCTTCCAGCTTGTGACAGATGTGGTCATTTTGGAGATGGAGGCTGAAGAGGAGGAGGAGGTTGAGGAGGATGAGGTGAAGGAGTTTCCTTCCTTCTGTCTGCGGCGACCACACTGCTTCTTTCTGCCTTTTGGGGTGCTCTGCCTCACTCCCCCTGTGTGCTGCTCTCCTCACTCTGCATCTCCTCCTGCCAGGTTGGGTCAGTCAATATATCATCCACCACCTCGTCTTCCACTTCCGCACTCTGGTTCTCCTCCTGACTTTCTGGCAATTGTGTCTCATCACCGTCCACCTCTTGTGACACTTTCCCACCGTCGCCTTGGTGTGACCGTGGCTGCTCAAATATTTGGGCATCGCTACATGCGATCTCCTCTTGCCCTGCTTCAAGTGGACCGGGCGAGAGACCCGAATCTATAAATGGAAAAGTGAACAGCTCTTCAGAGTGTCTAAGTATGGGATCAGTTGTCTCTTGGTACTCGGCATGGTGCGAGGAAGGAGGATCAGGGTGAGGAATATGCGGTCCAGACTCACGGCTACTGAGTCTTGACCGTGTGGAAGACAGGGTGGTGGTGGTGGTGGCTAAGTGACTGGAAGCATTATCCGCTATCCAACCAACAACCTTTTGACACTGCTCTGGGTTCAATAGTGGTGAGCTGAGGTCCCCTAGGAATTGGGACAGGAAGGTCGGGCGAGAAGAAGTGGGTGTTTGTTGTGGCACAATTTCAGCTTGCCCACGGCCTTGTCCTCAGCCTCTGCATACACAAGCACCATCACGTCCAGTTCCCAGTCCCTTGCCATGTGCCTTGCCCATTTTAAATGGAGGACAGTATCTTCCACGCTCACTACAAATGACTGAGTTTGGAGCGAACTTATATGTTCCGTGTGACGTAGAAAACAGAGTTTTAAATACATGGCCTGTAGGTAACTAGTTTGAACAGCAAAGTGGTGTGAATTGCTTCACTGACACACTGAAAGAAATTTTTAATGGAGGCCAGAAATGGCAGTATTTTCTGTCAACGTATATGTTATCTGTGTGATGGAGAAAATAGAGTTTTCAATACCTGGACTGTAGGTAACTAGTTTGAACAGCAAACCGGTGTCAAAAACTTTGCTGACACAGTGAAAAAAGATTGGAATGGAGGCCAAAAATGACAATATTTTCTGAAAACGTATATGTGATCCGTGTGACGGAGAAAACACAGTTTTAAATAGCTGGATTTCTAGCGCTGTAATATGGAAAGGACCTGGCTGTATTCTGCAGTGCCAACAAGCAAATGGCGTAGAAAATGGTGTTCTCTGGATTGCTTTTTAAGCAAACAATGAGGATTAAGATCCAAAAAAAAGTATTCCTGGCTCCTGAGACCTGGGTCTTTTTATAGAAATATCTAACAGCAGCAGAACGCAGAATTGGAATGGAGCCTCTTGCGCTATATGCACTGCAGTCTGCTATAAACACTGCCTGCCTATATACCCTGCCTGCCTGATTTCTCTGCAGATGGATTATTTAGTCCTCAAAAGGACTGTTTGTTAAGATGGATATGTGTAATGTACGTTTTTTCTCCCTACACTACCTAATACACAAGCAAATCTCTCACTGGTCCAGCAGCACATCTCCCTACTCTGCCTGATTCCAGAGTGACTGTGACGAGCACAGCAGCGCCAGGTCTGATATAGACCTGATGACGCTGTGCTGCCAGCCAATCACTGTAATGCCACAACCACCATGGCTGCAGCATTACAATGAGAGGCAGGCAATCCCTGCATGATAATTGGCGCTCTAAAGAGCGCCAAACATGCAAGGAGGGGACCCTAGCATCCGCCCGAGCATCTCGCAAGTACTTAGGGGCCTCCAAGCATTTTGAGTACTGAGATGCTCTGGCGAGTACCATTTACTTGCGAGTTTGCTCGCTCATTACTAATATTTATATACTAGATGGTGGTCCAATTCTAACGCATCGGGTATTCTAGAATATGTATGCAGCCGACCGGGCGCAATCACCGAGCGGTGTTTAAATTTGGCACCAATATCGCTGATTGGTCGCGGCCGGCGGCTGAGCCCAATCAGCGAACCATGTTAGTGAGGACCGGGGAGCGGCGCTGCCGGTGCGGGCACTTCTGCATCGCCGCTGACCTCCCTGCAGAGCGGTGTTTAAATTTGGCACCTATATCGCTGATTGGTCACCGCCGGCGGCCGCGACCAATCAGCGAACCATGTTAGTGAGGACCGGGGAGCGACGCTGCCTGTGCGGGTACTTCCACTGCGAGCAGCCAGGAGCTGACCGGCGCTAAAGTACCCCGCAGCAAAAGTAGCCTCCTAGCAACCACGAAGACGACTGCTGTAGGAAGTAGGGAAATAGGAGTGCAGCAAAGGCCACATAGATGTTGGTGGTAGGGGACTCTATAATTAGGCGGACAGATAGGGTCACGAAACCATGAATGCCAAACAGTATGTTGTTTGCCGGGTGCTTGGGTTCAACATATTGCAGATCGGATAAACAGATTGCTGGGAGGGGCAGGGGAAAACCCAGAGGTCATGGTACACATCAGTACCAATGACAAAGTTAGAGGGAGGTGGAAGGTCCTTAAAAATTATTACAGGGAACTAGGAGAAAAGCTGAAGGCCAGGACCTCCAATGTGGTGTTTTCAGAAATATTGCAGATGCCACAAGCGTCACTAGAAAGACAGTGGGAGCTTAGGGAGATAAATAAGTGGCTTAGAAATTGGTACAGGAAAGAAGGCTTTGGGTTCAAGTAGAACTGGGTCGACTTCACTGTTGGCTACAGGCTCCATGGTAGGGACGGGCTGCATCTCATTAGGGAGGGTGCAGCTATGTTGGGGGAAAAAATGGTGAATGGAGGAGCTTTTAAACTAGGATCTAGGGGGAGGGAGGGTATTCATGCTAATAAAGGGATAGAAAGAGTAGACGGAGAGAGTGAAACAGTAAGGGTTAATGAGAATCTAGATGGGGCTGGGATATGCAAGGAAAGTAGGTAGGTGAGTAGGAGTAACAAATGTGCTAATAGTATTAAATGTTTGCTGGCAAATGCAAGAAGTCTCGCAAACAAAATAAATGAACTGGAGACTCTTACAGTGGGTACGGAAAGTATTCAGACCTCTTTAAAATTTTCACTCTTTGTTTCATTGCAGCCATTTAGTAAATTATAAAAAATTCTTTTTTTTCTCATTAAAGTACACTCTGTACCCCATCTTGACTGAAAAAAAAAAGAAATGTAGAAATTTTTGCAAATTTATTAAAAAAGAAAAACTGAAATATCACATGGTCATAAGTATTCAGACCCTTTGCTCAGACACTCATATTTAAGGAACATTCTGTCCATTTCCTTGTGATTCTCCTTGAGATGGTTGTACTCCCTCATTGGAGTCCAGCTGTGTTTAATTAAACTGATAGGACTTGATTTGGAAAGGCACACACCTATCTATATAAGACCTCACAGCTCACAGTGCATGTCAGACCACATGAGAATCATGAGTTAAAAGGAACTGCCCAAGGAGCTCAGAGACAGAATTGTGGCAAGGCACAGATCTGGCCAAGTTTACAAAAGAATTTCTGCATTACTCAAGGTTCCTAAGAGCACGGTGGCCTCCATAATCCTTAAATAGAAGAAGTTTGGGATCACCAGAAGTCTTCCTAGACCTGGCCGTCCAGCCAAACTGAGCAATCGTGGGAGAAGAGTCTTGGTGAGAGAGGTAAAGAAGAACCCCAAGATCACTGTGGCTGAGCTCCAGAGATGCAGTAGGGAGATGGAAGAAAGTTCCAGAAAGTCAACTATCACTGCAGCACTCCACCAGTTGGGCCTTTATGGCCTGATGAAAGCCTCTCCTCAGTGCAAGACATATGAAAGTCCACATAGAGTTTGCTCAAAAACACATGAAGGATTTCCAGACTATGAGAATTAAGATTCTCTGGTCTGCTGAGATGAAGATTGAACTTTTTGATGATAATTTTAAGCGGTATGTGTGGAGAAAACCAGGCACTGCTCATCACCTGCCCAATACAATCCCAACAATGAAACATGGTAGTGGCAGCATCATGCTACGGGGGTGTTTTTCAGCTGCAGGGACAGGACGACTGGTTGCAATTGAAGGAAACATGAATGTGGCCAAGTACAGAGATATCCTGGATGAAAACCTATTCCAGAGTGCTCTGGACCTCAGACTTGGCTGAAGGTTCACCTTCCAACAATACATTGACCCAAAATACACAGCTAAAATAACAAAGGAGTGGCTTCAGAACAAGTCTGTGACCATTCTTGACTGGCCCAGCCAGAGTCCTGACATAAAAACTATTGAACATCTCTGGAGAGACCTGAAAATGGCTGTCCACCAACGTTTACCATCCAACCTGATGGAACTGGAGAGGATCTGCAAGGAAGAATGGCAGAAGATCCCCAAATCCAGGTGTGAAAAACTTGTTGCATCATTCCCAAGAAGACTCATGGCTGTACTAGCTCAAAAGGGTGTTTCTACTCAATACAAAGGGTCTGAATACTTATGACCATGTGATAATTCAGTTTTTCTTTTTTATTAAGTTTGCAAAAATTTCTACATTTCTGTTTTTTTTCCGGTCAAGATGAGTTTAATGAGAAAAAAAATGAACTTTTTAGAATTTACCAAATGGCTGTAATGAAGCAAAGAGTGAAAAATTTAAAGGGGTCTGAATACTTTTCGTAACCACTGTATGTCAGTCACAGAAGACAATGTGGTAGGCATTACAAAAACCAGGCTAGATGAAAGTCATGACTTGGTGACAAACATAGAGGGATATACGACATTTAGAAAGAACAGGAAAGACAAAAAAAGGTGGAGGGATGTGTATTTCCTTAAGATCCAAATTAAAACCAGTGCTCGATGACGACATTAGGGGAGGCTGCAACAATGTAGAGACAGTGTGGGTAAATATACATGGGGATGGCAATAATGGAAAGCTGCTAATTGGAGTTTTTTATAAGCCTCCTAACATAGCTGAACAGGTAGAGGATGAAATGCTGCAACAAATTAAAAATGCAGCAAATAATAATAGGGTCCTTATTACTGAGGATTTTAACTATCCAGACATTCAATGGAACATAGAATTTTCCAGTTGTGCTAAAAGCTGCAAGTTCTTATCCACAGTTCAGGACAATTACCTCTCTCAGCTGGTAGATGAACCAACCAGGGAAGGTAATCTGCTGCATCTGGTTCTGTCAAATAGACCAGATACAATTTCAGATGTACAGGTTTGGGAGCATTTGGGAAGCAGTGACCATAATATCGTAATTTTCAATGCAATATTCAATAAAACATTTCAAAAAGGAAATGCAAAAACCTGGAACTTTAAGAAGGCTGATTTCAACAAATTAAGGGAAGAGCTTAATCATGTAAACTGGGACCATGTCATGGTAACTGGGGATACTGAACATAAATGGGTCATGTTTAAGGAAATACTAATAGAATCCTGTAGAAAATTTATACGCTCTGGTAATAAAATGTCAAGGAATAAAAATAAACCATTATGGATAAATAAGACCGTACATAGTTTAATAAGACAAAAACAAAGCATTCAAAATCTTGAAGACCGAAAATACAGAAATAGCATTTCAGGAGTATAAAGACCTAAATAAAAATGTAAAAAAGAAATCAAGCTAACAAAGTTATCTACAGAGAAACAAATCGCCAGTGACATTAAAATATATCACAAAAATTTTTATAAATACATCAATGCCAAAAGGAAAAAAACAGATGGTATCGGACCCTTAAAAGACGATAATTCAAAATAATTATAGAGGACAAAGAAAAGGCTGAGATATTAAACAGGCATTTTTCATCCATATTCACCAACGAACCATCTATTCCAGGGATCTTTCAACAGGGCAAAAATCAATGTTCACCACCTGACATAACTAGTTAAACAAAAAAAGAAGTATGCCTACATCTGAGCACATTAAACATTGACAAATCCCCCGGCTCAGATGGCATTCATCCATGGATACTAAGGGAATTGAGCTCAGTAATTTACAGACTGTATCTCATATTCTTAGACTCTCTTGTAGCAGGAGTAGTGTCACAGGATTGGAGGATAGCTGATGTGGTACCCATATTTAAGAAATTTAAGAAGGTGGATCAAGGTAATTACCATCCAGTAAGTCTGACATTGGTAGTGTGCAAAGTTTTTGAGGGCATCATAAGAGAAGACTTGCAGTGTTATATTGCAGAGAGTAATATAATAAATGATAATCAGCATGGATTCATGAAAAATAGGTTGTGTCTAAGCAACATGTTGGGGTTCTATAAGGAGGTAAGTTCAAATCTGATGTTGGTAATGCGGCTGATGTGATTTATATGGACTTTGCAAAGGCTTTTCATACTGTACCACATAACAACCTTATACTGAAACAACAGAAGCAAGAAATTGGGGGAACTATATGCACATGGGTAAGGAATTGGCTAAATGATAGGAAACAAAGAGTCATCATCATAAATGGTACATTCTCTAAATGGGATATAGTCAGCAGTGGAGTGCCGCAGGGATCTGTGCTAGGACCGATTCTTTTTAACCTCTTTATTAATGACCTTGAGGATGGGATTGAAAGTAAAGTGTTGGTCTTTGCTGACGAGTCCAAACTATGTAGGATATTAAAATCTGATCTTGACATTACGATATTGTAGAACGATCTGGATAAGATGACTGAATGGGAAAACACTTGGCAGATGAGGTTTAATGTAGTTAAATGTAGACTAATGCACCCAAGACGGAGTAATCCTATCGCTGCATTTACATTAAATGGGAGTATACTTGTGACTACAGAACAGGAGAAGAACTGGGGTATTCTGCTTACAAGTAAGCTGAGCAGCAGTACTCAATGTCAAGCAGCAGCCGCAAAGCAAACAAGATTTTAGGATGTATAAAAAGAGAAATAAAATCCTGCGATCCCAACATACTGTTGCCCCCTTTATAAATCACTGGTGAGGCCACATCTAGAATATGGGAAAAAGTTTTGGGCTCCACATTTTAAAAAGGATATTCAGAATAGAGTCAGTTCAAAGGCGGGCAACTAGATTATTACAAGGGATGGAAGGCCTCTCATATGCTGAGAGGTTGAAAAAGTTGAGCCTGTTTAGCTTAGAAAAAAGATGCCTCAGAGGGGATCTCATTTACATGTATAAATAGATGTGAGGTCAGTACAAAGGACGAGCATATGACTTATTCCTTCCAAAGACAATACTAAAGACCAGGGGGCACTCATTAGAAGAAAGGCGATTCTGGTACCTAAACAGGAAAGGGTTCTTAACAGTAAGAGCAGTCATAGTAATGGCAGACACTGTAACAGCTTTCAAAAAAGGGCTGGATGATTTCATCGATACACATAACATTGTTGGTTACAGTTAAATTAAACAAAATGTACAATTGGGGGAGTGAGGTTGAACTTGATGGACCTAGTTCTTTATTCAACCTACGTTACTGTAGCATCGGCGTCTCTGCCCCGTACTAGGCAGAGACGCCGTCCCTCTCACCTCCCCGCTCCAGGCGCGGCGTCCTCCAGGGCTTCTCTCCCAGTTGCTTCCGGCACGCGCTCCTTCCCCGGCAGTGCGCTTAGGGCGCGCGCGCGCGCGCTCCCCCTCTCTTAAAGGGACCGCGCGCGCCGTCCTACGGAGTCCCCGGCCAATTGCCGGAGGACCTCCCATATATAAGGCACCTCCTCCAAAATGGAGGTGCCCGAGCCATGTTGTTGCAAAGCCTTCACACTGCTTCAGCCCTCAGGTCCCGTTACCAGTTACCTGCCAGTCACCTGCCAGATTCCTGCTTGTTACCTGCCAGTCACCTGCCAGATTCCTGCTTGTTACCTGCCAGTCACCTGCCAGATTTCTGCTTGATACCTGCCTGATATCCGCTTACCTGCTTGCAAGCCTGCGGTCCGACGGTCTGCCTTCCGACACCTGTCAGTCTGTCTATGGACTAGCCTGCCCGCTCACCTGGGAGCGCTCACCTACTACCTGTCTGCTAGCCTACCTGGAGGCTCCGCCGTCACGTGCTGTGACCACCTGCCTGTCCAGAGACTCTTGCCCGCTCACCTGGGAGCGCTCACCTGCTACCTGCCTGCTATCCTACCTGGAGGCTCCGCCATCACATGCTGTGACCACCTGCCTGTCCAGAGACTCTTGCCCGCTCACCTGGGAGCGCTCACCTGCTACCTGCCTGCTAGCCTACCTGGAGGCTCCGCCGTCACGTGCTGTGACCACCTGCCTGTCCAGAGACTCTTGCCCGCTCACCTGGGAGCGTCCACCTGCTACCTGCCTGCTAGCCTACCTGGAGGCTCTGCCGTCACTTGCCGTGACCACCCGCCTGTCTAGAGACTGTCCCCGTCACTTGCCGTGACCTCCTGCCCTTCTACCCAGAGACTGTCCCCGTCACTAGGCGTGACTACCTGCCCGCCTTCCCTGGGAGCCACCCGCTTCCTTACAAGGACTGCCCCCTTGTATAGTTGCTCAGAGGTTCCACCTCCCAGACCCGTTACTGTTACTATGTTACTACTATACACCGAGTGCAGAATTATTAGGCAAATGCATATTTTGATCACTTTGATACTTTTTATACATGTTGTCCTACTCCAAGCTGCATAGGCTTGAGAGCCAACTACCAATTAAGTAAATCTGGTGATGTGCATCTCTGTAATGAGGAGGGCTGTTGACTATTGACATCAACACCCTATATAAGGTGTGCTTAATTATTAGGCAACTTCCTTTCCTTTAGCAAAATGGGTCAGAAGAGAGATTTGACGGGCTCTGAAAAGTCCAAAATTGTGAGATGTCTTGCAGAGGGATGCAGCAGTCTTGAAATTTCCAAACTTTTGAAGCGTGATCACCGAATAATCAGGCGTTTCATGGCAAATAGCCAACAGGGTCGCAAGAAGCGTGTTGGCCAAAAAGGCGCAAAATAACTGTCCATGAATTGAGGAAAATCAAGCGTGAAGCTGCCAAGATGCCATTCGCCACCAGTTTTACCATATTTCAGAGCTGCAACGTTACTGGAGTATCAAAAAGCACAAGGTGTGCGATACTCAGGGACATGGCCAAGGTAAGGAAGGCTGAAAAACGACCACCTTTGAACAAAAAACATAAGATAAAATGTTAAGAATGGGTCAAGAAATATCTTAAGACTGATTTTTCAAAGGCTTTATGGACTGATGAAATGAGCGTGACTCTTGATGGGCCAGATGGATGGGCCAAAGGCTGGATCAATAAATAGCAGAGAGCTCCACTCCGACTCAGACACCAGCAAGGTGGAGGTGGGGTATTGGTATGGGCTGGTATCATCACAGATGAACTTGTGGGACCTTTTCGGGTTGAGGATGGAGTGAAGCTCAACTCCCAGACCTACTGCCACTTTCTGGAAGACAATTTCTTCAAGCAGTGGTACAGGAAGAAGTCGGTATCGTTCAAGAAAAACATGTGTTTCATGCAGGACAATGCTCCATCACATGCATCCAACTACTCCACAGCGTGGCTGGCCAGTAAAGGTCTAAAAGAAGAAAAAATAATGACATGGCCCCCTTGTTCACCTGATATGAACCCCATAGAGAACCTGTGGTCCATCATAAAATGTGAGATGTACAGGGAGGGAAAACAGTACACCTCTCGGAACAGTGTCTGGGAGGCTGTGGTGACTGCTGCACGCAATGTTGATCGAAAACAGATCAAGCAACTGACAGAATCTATGGATGGAAGGCTGTTGAGTGTCATCATAAAGAAAGGTGGCTATATTGATCACTATTTTTTTTGGTTATTGCTTTTGCATGTCAGAAATGTTTATTTCTAAATTTTGTGCACTGATATTGGTTTACCTGGTGAAAATAAACAAGTGAGATGGGATTATATTTGGTTTTTATTAAGCTGCCTAATAATTCTGCACAGTAATAGTTACCTGCACAAACAGATATCCTCCTAAGATAGCCAAATCTAAAAAAAAAACACTACAAATTCCAAAAATATTAAGCTTGGATATTTATGAGTAGTGTTGAGCCACCCCCGTAGTGTTCGAGTTCGGTTCGGTTCGTCGAACACCCGTGTGTTCGCCGAACTGTTCGTCGAACACCTTCGAACACCGTTAAAACCAATGGCAGGCAAACAAAAACACATAGAAACACATAGAAAACACCTTCAAAGGTGTCCAAAAGCTGACAAACTGCTCAGAAGACACAACTAACACATGGAAAAGTGACAAGTACATATAGTCATGCGAAAAGAAAAGAGGTGGAGGAGTAAAAGGAGGGGGAGACACAGATATAGGCATGTCATGCCCTTCTAAAATCCAAAAAGTGAGAAGCCGACACGGCCAGTCCGTTCCTGCCTGTGCCACCTCTGTGTCGCCGGGTTTGTGCCAGAGCCGCGGTGGACCCTGACGGCCAGCCCCCCTATCCCAATACTGGTGCCTGTCCGCCGGTGGGTCGAGGCCCCCCACGGTGGGGGGGGAGTAACATCTGCAGAAGAAAGACCATCTTCAAGCCAAACTAAGATGTCGACTTCTTTTCGTGGACAATGTGATACGATCCCATTCTTACGGACACGCCCATCGCTACAAATTCTAGATGAGGCACAAAAACAGCAGGTGCTTCAACGGATATCAAGTGCTCCTTCAAGTGGGCTCTCCATCACCTCAATTTCAACATCACAAATACTCCAGACCTCAGAGGTGTCACCCCAATCGCACTTGCTTCCTCACAGCTCCCAAGTCTCCAGCTGCCCGTCTGAGTATGGGGTAACACAGATGGCTGAGTCTGCCCAGCTGTTTACTCATACTATAGCCTGGGAAACGGAGGTCTGCTCCAGAGCTTCTGTTTATCCAGATGAGGAAATGATCTGATCCGATGCCCAGAATCTTTTTTAAGTTGGATCCAGGACCAGATGAAGAAGGTTCTGAGCATAATGTAGACCCTTGTTCCCAAACTGTAACTCCTGTTGGTGGAGACAATGATGAAGACGATGATGAGACTCAAATACCTGATTGGAGCGACAACTTGACTTTTCGGTCAGGGCAGGAAGAGGTTGGCTCTGAGGGCGACGGGTGTGATAACACACAGGGTGATGATGACGAGGTTGGAGATCCCACTTACTGTCAAACCACAGTCAGACAGTCGATGAGGTCAGCAGAGGAGGTGGAGGAGGATGTGACTAGCCCTGGGGATGGGGATGACTCGGTACCCGGGCATTTGCCTGGCCTTGGGGATGTCGCGGTGGTCGGCTCCCTGGCCCGTACCCTGGGGTCTCTCTTTAAAAGGGTGAATAATTGTTAATTTTATAAGAGTTCATGACGCCACCTGTGGTATCTGGTGACAAGCACCAGCGCTGCAGCAGTCCACTGAGGCCGGTGATAAGGCAGCTCGATGGTATAGCTCCCCACAGGTGGAGCTAGGTCTCAGGGCAGCGTATGCAGGGGGAATGCAGGACAGGCGAGACCCAGCTGGGTCAGAGCAAGAACGGGAACGGACACGGTAGTCACTTCAGTACCTCTTACTGGTGGAAATTCAGGCACATCCCGGAGCACTGTAGGGTGAAGGGTGCATATCAGGATCCTCCCCAATGAGCGGGTGTAGGGCCTCCTGTTTCTTGCCTCTGCGTAGTAAGTTTCTGACCTGCCTGGAGCTAGGCCTAACTTTGTCTCTGTCCTGCGCTGGCTGACCTTGTGGTAGGGCCTTCTCTTGGAGTTCACGCTCCCAGTATGCGGGGCCTAAGCGTCTCCTGGCTCTGTTACATATCAGCACCTTAACGATCCTGGGACTTGTAGTTCTCCAGGGATTCCAGTTATGCCTTACTGGGTCATAGAGATACCGGTAAGCTCGGATCCTGTGTCCGGTAAATGCTTCGGGGTGAGCTGGTTAAGCTCCTCTGCCCCTTATGTACTAACTCGCCACTCGCCTTCGGCCTACTCGGGCCCTCACTAGGCTATACACACTAACGGCAGCTTGCCGCGCTTCACTGATCTTACGGCTCCGGCACACCTTAAACTCTATCTGGGCTCCCTGAATCTAGCAAGCAGGAGCCTCGTGCTCCACTGCTGAACTATTAACTGCGTTCTCTAGACTAGACTGAGCTCCACTGCAGACTGACCTCTCTTAGGCTTCTCTACTGCAGGAACTCTTCAGAGGAACTGAACTGCCTAGCTCCACCTTCCCTATTTATATCCCTAACGGGCTCCCTCTGCAGGTCTGAGGTGGAAGGTGGAGATGTGTGAATGTTTATGGGGGCCTCTTGTGGAGGATTCCATCAATGCACTCTTGTAGGATCTGTGATACCAAGAGCAGCGGGGCATCACAGATGCTATTGACGACGAGGTTAGGTTGCGCCTTCCTGAACAGAGACGGAGTACTGGAAGCACGTCAACAACTGCATCCTCAACCACAACTCTGCCTCTGACCACAAGTCGTAGTGGCTCTTCAGGTCACATGGGCTCTAAGCCTTGCATAGCCTGGGCATTTATTCAGATCGATAAGGATGACCCAACTCGTGTTATCTGTAATATTTGTCAGCAAAAGCTAAGTAGAGGCCAAAAAATACATAGTTTGAGTACTTCATGCATGTACCGTCACATGGATATGAAGCATAAGTTGCAGTGGGAAGCTCACTGTGCTACAATGCGGCCTAGCCGGCTGGGCCAACCACCGTCTGCCCCATCTTGTGCATCCGCAGCCTCTTCATCCTCTGTGACTGGGGGGACAGCAGTCACACATGTTTTTGGACGCAGACCTGCCACCTCTTTACCTGCAACAGCCAGTGTGATTGGCAGGTCGTCAGTTCATTGGGAAGTGGAAACACCTGCTAGTGTTGAGCGCTCTCCGACATCGAGAGCACCACCTTTGGATCAAGGCAACCTAACATGTACGCCTGCATCTTCCTCACAGACCGGCAGTTGCCGGGGACACCCTACTCAACAACGTCTAAGCACAATAGCCAGCCCTCGGTCCCTCAGATGTGGAAAAGTAAAAGACCATTTCCTCCTAGCCATGAGAAAGCTAACAGGTTGAATTTCACCATCTGCAAGCTGTTGGCTACAGAAATGCTGCCTTTCCACCTGGAGGACACAGAGGATTTTCAAGACCTTATGTCCGTCACAGTGCCCCAGTACCAGATGCCCAGTCGGCACTACTTCTCAAAGAAAGGTGTGCCTGCGCTCCACTAGCATGTCGCACACAACATCACCGCTTCTTTGAGAAACTCTGTGTGTGACAGGGTGCACTTCACCACAGACACTTGGACGAGAAGGCATGGACAGGGGCGTTACATGTCGCTGACTGGGCACTGGGTAACTATGGTGACAACAGGACAAGGGGCTGCTGTCCAAGTCTTACCGTCCCCACGAGTTGTGTGTTAATCCTCTTTATCTCGAACTTCCTCCACTGCTTCTGCCTCCTCAACCTCCTCTCGGTCCTCCACCTGCACCCAAAGCCTGTCTGGTAATGTCACCTGCTTTCTAACTGCGCAGAAGGAATCCTGCACACCTCCTTACTATGCTGGCAGCAGGGCTCAACGCTTCAGTGTTTACTTTGAAATGTCTGGGAAATGTGAATCACACAGCTGAGGAGTTTTGGTCAGCTCTGGAGACCCAGTTTCATGAAAGGTTGTCTCCACTGGACCTGCAACCAGGGAAGGCCATGTGCGACAATGCTGCAAACCTGGGTGCGGCACTTCGCCGGGGCAATGTCACACACGTGCCTTGTATGGCTCACGTGTTGAACCTGGTTGTCCAGCAATTTTTAGCCCACTATCCCGGACTAGATGGCCTTCTGCAGAGTGCACGGTCGCTGTGTGCTCACTTCCGCCGTTCGCATCCCGCAGTTCAACGACTTACATCTCTACAGAAGTCGTTGGGCCTGCCAGTTCACCGGCTGAAATGCGATGTGCCGACACGGTGGAATTCAACTCTGCACATGTTGCAGCGACTGTGGCAGCACCGACAAGCCCTGGTGCAATACGTTCTGACGTATAGCCTGGGCCAACGAGATCCAGAGGTGGGGCAAATCACGCTGGAGGAGTGGTCTCAGATCAGGGACCTATGCACCCTTCTGCACAGTCTTGAAATGGCGACGAAGATGTTTAGTGCTGACGATGCCATTATCAGCATGACTATTACGGTGATTTACATGCTGGAGCACATGTTAAACAGAATTCGGAGTCAGGTGGTGGGACAAGAGGAGGTGGAGGAAGTAGAGGAGGAGTCGTATGCGGAAGGGATAACATCTCCAAGGTCCAGACGGTTGGCAGCACCAAGGCGGCATGCATGGGAGGGTGGGGGAGAGGGATTAACCAGGGCGCATGGTAGCAGCCAAACTGTTGAGGAAGGTGCAGGAGCCGAGGAAGAAGTGGAGGACGAACTGGCAATGGGCATGGAAGACTCATCAGATGAGGGAGACCTTGATCACATTTCTGTTGTGCGAGGTTGGAGGGAGAGGGCAGAGGAACGAAGCATGATTCTTACCTCGCTACCAACACAACAAGGACTTGGTCCTTCTGGATGCGCAAGACACATTAGTGCCTTCTTGCTGCACTACCTGCAACATGACCCCCGGATTGTCAGAATTCGAAGTAATCCCGACTACTGGGTTGCCACACTCTTAGATCCCCGGTACAAAAGTATATTTGCCGAAATAATTCCTGCCATAAAAAGGTATTGACGAATGCAGGAGTATCTGTTGCAGAATCTTACATGTGCTTTTCCACAAAACACCAGTGGTGCACGTAGTGAATCTCACAGTTCTAACTTGCCAACGGTGGGACTGTCGAGACTTCATCACTCAAACAGTAACAGTAACACAGTATCTGCTGGTAACAGCAATTTTGTGGAATCGTTTCACCACTTTTTTAGACCATCCTTTGCAAGGCCAAGAAGTCTGACACATAGTCAATGCCTAGAGACGATGGTACAGGAGAATCTCCAAGTGAACATCGAAGCCATGACTTTGTCACTGGACCCTTGCTCATTTTGGTATTCCAATCTTGAAAAATCGCCGGAGCTCGCCACTCACGCCTTGGAGATCTTGTCATGCCATGCAGCCAGCGTTCTCTCTGAACGTGTGTTCAGCGCTGCTGGTGGTGTGCTGACAGATAAGCGCACGCAGCTGTCCACTGAGAATGTAGACAGACTCACGTTCATAAAGATGATCAAATCATGGATTCGCAAGGACAATTCTACCCCTGTGTCATCCTTGGGAGACTAAAAGCTTGGGGATTTGGTAAAATCACCTCACCAACCGTTTTAAGCAACAGTGGGGCAATTGATGCCACTTAACCCTAGAACGCATGACCATAAAAATCTACACTTTCACATACCTGGGGCCCTTTAGGCCCGTGTGCAAATAACATGGAATAACTCAAACTCAAATGACAAACAACTATATGCATGAAGAATACCTAGAGTTTCCCAATTCTAACTAAAGCAATCTTGCAGAAAATAGAAAACAATTAACTGGGCGGGCCTGCAAGGCCACAGGATGGCGTTCTAGGGTTAAGTGGTGTCTGTGCCACAATTTTGGGAGTCCCCTTGCTGTGTCTTACGTGACGTTGGCATCGTCAATTCCAGGTGGGTTGGGTCGCACCCCCCCCTTTTAACTGTAAGAAACTACATACACTATGGCTTGGGGTAACACAGATGGTTGAGTCTGAAGAGCTGTTTACTCAGAGGTCTGCTCCAAATCTTCAGTGTCTGCTAGTCAGCGTAGAATTTTTAACTGCATCTAGCCTAGGCAATACTTTGGGCGTAGTAGCCCAGCTGCGAAGCAAGCTGCACCGCCTGTGTATCTAATAAGAATTTTTAAATTAATCTAGCCTAGGCAGACTGTGGGGACCCCCAACCAAACCCAGATGCTCAGCCCCCCTACCGCCCCCCTTTCATGGACAACCCAATAATGTAACTCTTACAACTGGATGGGTGAAGATCGGTCACAGCTTTATTAACTCTTTATACTCATTCCATTAGAAAGGCATTTTATTTCTAAAATAATTCAGCTTGTTGCAGCATGCCCTGGGTCCCCACTCCGGCAAGTTGGCCAACAAGTTTAACTCTCCAACATGTCCTTTCTATTTCCAGGCCACGGAGGATCCAGCGTACTCGTATGCAGGACTCTGACCCCCACCCATCACTCTTAACGCTTGTTCCACTCCGTCCTGGAGTCCTGACAGGAATATGTCCAGTCCAATATCTATTAAGTGAACACCGTCGGGCCGTATGAGGCCTGCTTTATCTCCTTCCAGTTGTCGGTGTCGTATCACTACACCGCCTCTGTCTCTTCTAAATTTTGCCATCCGAATATTTATTACCCGCCTTGTCCATTCGATGGCCGTGATGTCTCGCGCACCTTGCCATACCGCTATCGGCACAATCTCTGACCATACTATAGCTAATTTTGTGAAAAATTCTCTGAAGCGCTCAGTGTCTAGTTTCATTATTGCCATTAGTTATGCGCTCTTGTGATGACCTAGGTTGTTTCCCCCGGCCTGTATAACTAAGATGACCGGACCTCTTGCCTCTCTCCCTACCTTGATTACCTCCATTAGTACCTGTGGCCATAGCAGGCCTCTAATACCTCTCCAGTTGAAATATGTGTCATGAAACTCTAATTTCCTCCCGCCTTGGCGGACTTTCGCCCTTTTTTGTGCCCAATATATATACGAGTGGCCTATCTCTCACACTGTTGGCTTAGCGTCACCTGTAAAAGAAACAAACCACGTTAGGATAACAAGTCCGGTCTTATGTATCTCGCCAAACACGTGGATCGCCATCTCCCTATCCTCTGAACTTCCGTTTCTGACAGTCCTGCTCTTGCTGCTTCCGTGGCCGCACCTATGCGGAATGAGTGTGTCCCGTAATCTTTGCGGTGGTTCCCTGCCGATGTTATGCATTTATTAAATATAGCTTGGAACAGGTATCTTGATAATGGCGTTCCATCAATGTGTGATACGAAGAAATTACTTTGTGATCTGATGGTTAGATATGTTTTTACTATTGTTACCCGACTCAGTGTACCGTTTGTGGGTTGTAGAAGTACCCAAGTACCCCTGCCCGCTGGAACCGTTTTCGATTGGTGTATGCGTACACGTATTGCATTATTGGCTATGACTACTTCCTGGTGTAATAAGCGTCCACTCTTGGTAATTTTGGATTGAGGGACTAATTCGCTTATACATAGCGCCCCGAAGAAGGCGATCACAAATGCAGTAGACATTAGTGTTGCTTCAAATTGTGAGTGTCATGTTAATGGTGTTAGGGATAAGATGTGAGAAATCAGTTTTAGTGACACGGGATGGGACATCTACATTCCTGACTTGGCTGACCCCTTTTCCACCCTTTTATGGATTGTCTGATGATGAATCTTTGTCACATCTCCCCAATTCAGTAGTTGGAAGTGAAATGCTACTCCGGTCAGACACCGCTGCGCTGACGCCCCTGATATGCCCCTCATCATTAGCTGGTGGAGAAATTCTATGGTGACTTGTGATCTGGCTTGTTCACATTGGTCAACCCGTCTGCCTGCTACTAGTCGTGTCCACTCTTCCCATGCCTTACCGTATGCTTGCCACGTTGACGGGGCAACTGACGCTCTGATTAATGGCATCAACTATTCGCCACTAGATCCCATAGGGAGGGTGGGCAACTGTTGCCCGATGGGTGGGCATTGTGGAAGAGCTCTGTGAAAATCTGCCAATTGAATTGTTATAAAGCGTTAGCAGCAGCTTTATACCCCTCAGCATAGTGGCTAGCGCGGACCCATACATTGTGTTTTAGGCACAGGATTACTAGCCTGCGTAGTAGGCCTAGCACTGGGAGAGACGATGATGCCATCTTATTAATGCAGTGCGCTAGGCTGGTGTTTTGTGTTATGAAGCGTATATTTTTGTTAGCCAGGCGCGCGCCCCATATTTCTATTGCTACCACTATTGGGAAAAATTATTTTCAGGGCTAGATGCAGCTAAAAATTATTATTAATTTCAAAGCTGGTGGAGCTTGGTATAGATGGCCTAATACAATGAGTCCCACACACTGCTAGAAGCCCAAATATTTTTTCAGAGGTAGATGTAGATAAAAATTATTTTTAATTTGCAACCTGATGGAGGTCAGTATAGATGGACAAATAGAGAAAGTCCCACACACTGCTAGAAGGCCAAATATTTTTTCAGAGCTAGATGCAGATAAAAATTATATTCAATTTGCAACCTGATGGAGGTCAGTATAGATGGACTAATAGAACAAGTCCCACACACAGCTAGAAGCCCAAATATTTTTTCAGAGGTACTGTAGATGCAGATAAAAATTATTTTTAATTTGCAACCTGATGGAGGTCAGTATAGATGGACTAATACAACAAGTCCCACACACAGCTAGAAGCCCAATATTTTTTCAGAGCTAGATGCAGAAAAAAATTATATTCAATTTGCAACCTGATGGAGGTCAGTATAGATGGACTAATAGAATGATGCTATGCCCAAAAGATTTTACTTCACTAGATGCAGTAAAAAAATTGGTATTCTATACACAGGTGGTATATCTTGCAACACAGATAGGCTACTCCACTGACTAACACACTCTGCAATAGGCCAAAAAGGATTAGCTTTGCTAGATTCAGCCAAATGCTGTGAAAAAAACTTGCACATCACTGGCACAGACCTGCCTGGCAAAAACTGATAGGAACTGATGTAACCTAGTCCTGAAAAGGACTCCAATTACAATTAGTCTTTACTCCCACAACCTATCTATTTAAGAGCACAGACCTGCCTGATAAAAGTCATAGGAAATGCTGTAACCTAGTCCTTAAAAGGACTGCAATCACAACTATTCCCTACTCCCAAGCTATCTGTAGATTTGTGCGAAAATTGGCTTGAAATTAACAAGGTATAGCGCACACAGCAACAGCGGTGCCGTCTAACACGCAGCTGCAGCAGTGAGAAAATGGTGGCGACGGGGAAAATGGCTTGGTCTTATAGGGCAAGGACATGTGACATACACTGCCAATGACACATGCCCTTGCTTGTGTGAAAAAAAGCACTTCGCTCCGTGTGTGCGCTGCTGATAGGCTGACAGATTGCACCTCCCCACTGTAAATGCGGGAGAAGAGAAAAAAAAAATGGAGATCTTCATTGTTCCTGCAGAGATCCATCCCCTGCCCCTCCCCCCACCCCGCTGTACACTCAAACTGCGTATTAACATTAATTTTCATCATTACTGAGAAAAAATCCAGTTATGATTTTGGTGCACGAACAGTTATCGAACATATACTCGAACAGCCGAATTTTTCTCAAATTGTTCGTGTTCGCCGAACGGCTCGAACACCGCCCAAAACAGCTCGAATTTGAGATTGGCGAACAGTTCGAGTAGAACAACGCTCATCTCTATTTATGAGTCTCTTCGGTTGATTGAGAACATTCTTGTTGATCAATAATAAAAATAATCCTCTAAAATACAACTTGCCTAATAATTCTGCACACAGTGTATTACTATGTAACATACAGTGGCATATAAAGTTTGGCACTCCATGTCAAAATTACTATTATTGTGAACAGTTAAGCAAGATGAAATGATCTCTAAAAGGACTAAAGTTAAAGTTGACACTTTTCCTTTGTATTTTAGGCAAAACAATGTATTGTTATTTTTTACCATTTAAAAATTACAAAAAGGAAAATGGGCTAATGCAAAAGTTTGGGCACCCTGCTTGGTTAGCACTAGTGTTGAGACACCCCCGTAGTGTTCGAGTTCGGTTCGGTTCGTCGAACACCCGTGTGTTCGCCGAACTGTTCGTCGAACTGTTCGTCGAACACCTTCGAACACCGTTAAAACCAATGGCAGGCAAACAAAAACACATAGAAACACATAGAAAACACCTTCAAAGGTGTCCAAAAGCTGACAAACTGCTCAGAAGACACAACTAACACATGGAAAAGTGACAAGTACATATAGTCATGCGAAAAGAAAAGAGGTGGAGGAGTAAAAGGAGGGGGAGACACAGATATAGGCATGTCATGCCCTTCTAAAATCCAAAAAGTGAGAAGCCGAGACGGCCAGTCCGCTCCTGCCCGTGCCACCTCCGTGTCGCCGGGTTTGTGCCAGAGCCGCGGTGAACCCTGACGGCCAGCCCCCCTCTCCCAATACTGGTGCCTGTCCGCTGGTGGGTCGAGAGAGCCCCCCTGTGGTGGAGGCAGCTCTAAGCTTTTTAATTTAAATTGTCCCTCTAATTTGAATGAATACACTTTAAATCCATTTACAAGGATCTATTGGAGGGCAAGTCTCATGCCAGCAGCCGCGTAATTCCAGCACCAGTAGCGTCCACTAAAGCTGCTGCAGTTAAAAAGCTTTTATAAGGATCGAGCTCGGCTGTCCACCACAAGGCATCCTAGTGCCAGTCCCAGCCCCTATGCCTTGGGGTGCCTCCTGATGCTCTTCACTAAGTATCCCGTGGTCCCGAAGCATTTCCTTTGAAAAAATTAAGTGTCCAAACTACAGGTGGTGTAGCTTGCTTAACAGCCGGGATAATCCGCTGACTAGCAGACACTGCTACTAGGCACAAAGTATTTCCTGGGCTAGATGCAGTTAAAAATTTGTAAGTAGATACTCTCGTTGGATGCTGAGAAAGCATTCCATAGAGTCTCCTGGCACGCCATATATGATTCTCTTAAAAAGCTTGGGGTAGGGGTCTAGGGGACCCTTTTATAGCCAAAATCACGGCCCTGTATCACAATACGTCACCTAGGCTGAAGATAAATGGAACTGTAGCACCGAGGGCTCGGTTGCTACAGACGTATTGCACCTCACCCAGAGGTGTGATATCTCACTCTCAGATAAGGATGGAGTGTGGATCAGGACCCGACACCTGCATGCATTACACCACATTGCCGTGGGGCAGGGCGACCAATATGCCCCTGAGATTGGCACGACAGTCCCTGTCCCTGGCTGGAGTGGGGGGAGGGAACACTGAGGAAGGGGAACCCTGCAGTGCAGGAGCAGGGAGGAAGCAGTTCCTGGGTGCATTGAGAAGGGAGTATAAAAGGTGGGCACCATCTTAGTTCAGTGCAGAGAAGTCTGAGCAGAAGTGGCAGGGAGCAGGGGCTCTGCATGAGCTCTGCTCCGGAGGCGGGCCTAGTAACAGAGGCCCAGGCCTGGAAGAGGGAGAAGGAAGGAAGAGGAGCGGAGAAGGCTCCAGGAACGAGGAATGAAGGGATCCCAGGGGTGCGGACGGGCGAGTCGCCACCGCACGCCCGAATCCACCTGCGTGGAGGGGTCAGGCCAAAGGGGGAGACCGGTCCCCGAACTAGTGGAGGCAGGAAACGACCCTCAGCTAGAAACTGGAGGCTCTGACATTTTATGTGGCGCAGCCCCTTGCTCCACCCACTAGGAAGGCACCACATAGGGTCAGGGAAACTGGCGCCAAGTTTACCAAGAGGAGGCCCGAGGCAGCCGGACAGAAGTGTTGGTAAGAAAGGCCAGACAAAGGACACACAAAGGGGGTCCTGTGAAGCGCTCCAAAGTTATCTGGGAGTTGTCTGAGCCCCTCACCTGGTGAGCACAGTACGACGTGGGCAGCCGTTACCTGCAGACGTGGTCTGGATAATAAGAACTGTGAGTAAAGGCCCTGAACTGCATCACTGACTCCTTGTCGTTACTGCTGCTGCCCTGCACCATCACCCCCATCCTCCGCATACACTGCCCTGAGGCTATACTCCTCCCGTGGGGAGTTATGCTACGCTCTGCTGCACCCACAACACCAGCCTCAGTGGTCTGCCCTGTAGCGGCGGTTCACTCTGACCGCAATCCACGGGTGGCGTAGTCGGACATTTAAACATCAAAACCACATAAATAGTTCCGCCACTGGTTTGACCGCCCTGAGCCACGGAACCGGATCGCCGCCACGAAGACTACAACCACCAGCATCCACCAAAAAGGGTCCGGCTCCGGGTGTCCCAAGGCCCAGGGGGTGCGTCAGAACATTTTCATCACCTTTCACAATCACCAATGGGACAAGGCAGGGATGTCCTCTGTCCCCTCTCTTATACATCCTAGTGACGGAGCACCTGCTCTCATCAATTCGCCATAACCCCAATATTAGGTGGATTGAGGTGGGAGGCACCGAGTACAAGTGCTCTCTATTTGCTGATGATGTCCTAGTATATATCACTCAATCACATATATCCATCCCTGCTGTTATGGCTGAAATAGATCACTTTGTTACATGGTAAAATTTTAAAATCAATGCAGCGAAGTCTGAGGCCCTCGATGTCTCCCTCCCTAAATCCATATAGGATTCCATCCAGTCCAACTTTCCCTTTGCCTGGCCCTCACAGGGTATCAAATACTTAGGAATTCCTATTCATAGAGACCTCTCCCATCTATGTTATCTTAATTTTGGGCCCTTTATTGAACAATTCCATACAGACCACGGTTGGCAAGTTAGAACTGTGAGATTCACTACGTGAACCACTGGTGTTTTGTGGAAAAGCACATGTACACCGCGTTCCAAATTATTATGCAAAAAGTGTTTAGGAGTGATAAGGGAAGAATTTGTTTGTTTGTCAGTTAAACTCATTGATGGTGATGTGTGTCAGGGCTCTTTATATCACTGTAAGCAATTGCAGACACCTGTGCTAATTAGTTTGGCAGGTGTGTCCAATGAAAGGCAAGACTACTTAAGAAGGCTCTCTCACATTATTAAGCAGCCTACATTTTCTGCCAAAATGGGAAAGAAAAAGGATGTGTCGGCTGCTGAGAAGCAACAAATTGTGGAGTGTTTAGGTCAAGGCATGACTACAATCAACATTGTGCGATGATCAGGATGAAGTGTCTTGGCAATCAAGAAGTATGTAGCTGATTCACAGTACACACGTGTGCGTGCTGATAAGGGCAAATTGAGGACTCTTTCCTACAGGCAATTACGTCAGGTTGAAACAGCAGCGGCAAAAAAGCCTTGTCATAGCAGCAGACAAGTTTTTGAAGCTGCTTGTGCCTCCAACGTCCCCCGAACAACAAGATGCAGGGTCCTTCAGAGGTTTGCAGCTGTGCATATGCCATCCTGTCGACCTCCTCTATCCACTTCACACAAGCAGAAACGGCTCCAGTGGGCCAAACATTACATGAAGACTGATTTCAAAACTGTTTTGTTCACGGATGAGTGCCGTGCAGCGCTCGATGGTCCAGATGAATGGAGTGGAGGATGGCTGGTTGATGGACACCCCACGCAAACACGGCTACAGCGCCAACAAGGAGGAGGTGGAGTAATGTTTTGGGCTGGAATCATGGGGAGAGAGATTGTCGGCCCCTTTAGGATCCCTGAAGGCGCTAAAGATGAATTCCATAATGTATGTGGATTTTCTCAAACAGCACTTCCTGCCATGGTTCAAGAAGAAGAACCGTGTATTTCACAGCAAGATCATTTTTCTGCATGATAATGCACCATCTCATGCTGCACATAAAACATCTGCATCTCTGGCTGATATGGGCATAAAAGGGGACAAACTTATGGTGTGACCCCCATGCTCCCCTGACCTCTACCCCATTCAGAACCTTTGGAGCATCATTAAAAGGAGTGTCTATGATGGCAGGAGGCAGTTCACATCTAAGCAACAGCTCTGGGAGGGTATTCTGTCCTCATGCAAAACAATTGAAGCAGAAACCATCCAAAACCTGACAAATTCAATGGACGAGAGAGTTCAGAAGCTCCTTTCGAACAAGGGGTCCTATGTGAAAATGTAACATCACCTAGAATAAAGTTTTGAGTTGAAAACTGTTTGATTTCAGTTTCTAACAACCTGCTAATGCTTATAATTTCAAAAATGACCATTTTTTTGGTCTTTATTAAAATGAAAAGGTTGATCGAAAAGTTTGGGGGATCTAAGAGTGTGGCAACCCAGTAGTCATGATTACTTCGAATTCTGACAATATGAGGGTCATGCTGCAGGTAGTGCAGCAAGAAGGCACTTATGTGTCTTGCGCATCTCGGAGCCCCAAAATTATTTTCCGGGCTAGATGCAGCTAAAAATTATTTTTAATTTTAAATCTGGTGAAGCTTATTATAGATGGCCTAATAGGATCAGTGCTGCACACTGCTACAAAGCCCAAATTATTTTCCAGTCAAGATACAGATAAACATGATTAGTAATTTGAAAGCTTAAAACGGTTGGTAGGGTGATTTTAACCAATCATCAAGCTTTTACTCTCCCCAGGATGACACAGGGGTAGAAAAGTCGTTTCGGATCCATGATTTGTTCATCTTTATGAACGTGAGTCTGTCTACATTATCAGTGGAGAGCCGCGTGCGCTTATCTGTCAGCACACCACCAGCAGCGCTGAACACACGTTCAGACAGAACGCTGGCTGCGGGGCATGACAAGATCTCCAAGGCGTAAGTGGCTAGCTCCGGCCATTTATCCAGATTGGAAGCCCAAAAAGAGCAAGGGTCCAGTGACACAGTCGTGGCTTCAATGTTTACTTGGAGATACTCCTGTACCATCGTCTCTAGGCGTTGACTATGTGTCAGACTTCTTGTCTCCTGTGGCCTTGCAAAGGATGGGCTAAAAAAGTGGTGAAATGATTCCGCAAAATTGATGTTACCAGCAGATACTGTGGTTCTGTTACGGTTTGAGTGCTGAACACTTGACGGTCCCACGGTTGGCAAGTTGGAACTGTGAGATTCACTACGTGCACCACTGGTATTTTGTGGAAAAGCACATGTAAGATTCTGCAACAGTCTCTGCTGATACTCCTGCATGCGTGCATCCCTTTCTATGGCAGGAATAATTTCTGCAAATTTACTTTTGTACCGGGGATCTAACAGTGTGGCAACCCAGTAGTCAGGATTATTTCTAATTCTCACAATTCGAGGGTCATGTTGCAGGTAGTGCAGCAAGAAGGCACTCATGTGTGTTGCGCATCCAGGAGCACCAAGTCCCTGTTGTGTTGGTGGCGAGGTAGCAATTATGGTTCCTTCCTCTGTCCTCTCCCCCCAACCTCACACAACAGAAATGTGATCAAGGTCTCCCTCATCTGATGAGTCTTCCATCAGTTCGTCCTCCACTTCTTCCTGGGCTCCTGCACCTTCCTCACTAGTTTGGCTGCTACCATGCGCCCTGGTAAAATCATCTCCCCCACCCTCACATGCCTGCCGCCTTGGTGCTGCCGACCGTCTGGACCTTGCAGATGTTAGCCCTTCCGCATACAACTCCTCCTCCTCTACTTCCTCCACCTCCTCTTGTGCCACCACCTGACTCCGAATTCTGTTTAACATGTGCTCCAGCATGTAAATCACCGGAATAGTCATGCTGATAATGGCATCGTCAGCACTAAACATCTTCGTCGCCATTTCAAAACTGTGCAGAAGGGTGCATAGGTCCCTGATCTGAGACCACTCCTCCAGCGTGATTTGCCCCACCTCTGAATCTCGTTGGCCCAGGCTATACGTCAGAACGTATTGCACCAGGGCTTGTCGGTGCTGCCACAGTCGCTGCAACATGTGCAGAGTTGAATTCCACCGGGTAGGCACATCGCATTTTAGCCGGTGAAGTGGCAGGCCCAACGACTTCTGTAGAGATGTAAGTCGCTGAGCTGCGGGATGCGAACGGCGGAAGTGAGCACACAGCGACCGTGCCCTCTGCAGAAGGCCATCTAGTCTGGGATAGTGGGCTAAAAATTGCTGGACAACCAGGTTCAACACGTGAGCCATACAAGGCACGTGTGTGACATTGCCCCGGCGAAGGGCCGCACCCAGGTTTGCAGCATTGTCGCACACGGCCTTCCCTGGTTTCAGGTCCAGTGGAGACAACCATTCATGAAATTGGTTCTCCAGAGATGACCACAACTCCTCAGCTATGTGACTCACATTTCCCAGACATTTCAATGTAAAAACCGCCTGATGACGTTGAGCCCTACTGCCAGCATAGTAAGGAGGTGTGCAGGATCCCTTCTGCGCAGTTAGAAAGCTTGTGGCATGACCAGACAGGCTTTGGGTGCAGGTGGAAGACCGAGAGGAGGTTGAGGAGGCAGAAGCAGTGGAGGAAAAATGACATAAAGAGGATTGACGCACAACTCGTGGGGACGGCAAGACTTGGACAGCAGCCCCTTGTCCTGCTGTCACCATAGTTACCCAGTGCCCAGTCAGCGACATGTAACGCCCCTGTCCATGCCTACTCGTCCAAGTGTCTGTGGTGAAATGCACCCTGTCACACACAGAGTTTCTCAAAGAAGCGGTGATGTTGTGTGCGACATGCTGGTGGAGCGCAGGCACACCTTTCTTTGAGAAGTAGTGCCGACTGGGCATCTGGTACTGGGGCACTGAGACGGACATAAGGTCTCGAAAATCCTCTGTGTCCACCAGGCGGAAAGGCAGCATTTCTGTAGCCAAGAGCTTGCAGATGGTGAAATTCAACCTCTTAGCTTTCTCATGGCTTGGAGGAAATGGTCTTTTACTTGTCCACATCTGAGGGACCGAGGGCTGGCTATTGTGCTTAGACGGGGTTGATAAGGGTGTCCCCGGCAAACTGCCGGTCTGTGAGGAAGATGCAGGCGGACATGTTAGGTTGCCTTGATCCAAAGGTGGTGCTATCGATGTCGGACAGCGCTCAAGACCAGCTGGTGTTACCACCTCCAAAGAAAATGATGACCTGCCAATCACGCTGGCTGTTGCGGGTAAAGAGGTGGCAGGTCTGCGCCCCAAAACAGGTGTGACTGCTGTCCCCCCAGTCACAGAGGATGAAGAGGCCGCGGATGCACAAGATATGGCAGACGGTGGTTGGCCCGGCCGGCTAGACCGCATTGTAGCACACTGAGCTTCCCACTGCAACTTATGCTTCATGTCCATGTGCCGGTTCATGCATGAAGTACTCAAACTATGTATTTTTTGGCCTCTACTTAGCTTTTGCTGACAAATGTTACAGATAACACGAGTTGGGTCATCTTTATCGATCTGAAAAAATGCCCAGGCTATGCAAGGCTTAGCACCCATGCGACCTGAAGAGCCACCACGACTTGTGGTGAGAGGCAGAGTTGTGTTTGAGGATGCAGTTGTTGACGTGCTTCCAGTACTACGTCTCTGTCCAGGAAGGCGCAACCTGACCTCGTCGTCACTAGCATCTTCCTCCACCTCCTCTGCTGACCTCATCTCTTGGCTGACTGTGGGTTGACAGTAAGTGGGATCTCCGACCTCATCATCATCACCCTGTGCGTTATCACACCCGTCGTCCTCAGAGCCAACCTGTTCCTGCCCTGACAAAAAACTAAAGTTGTCGCTCCAATCAGGTATTTGAGTCTTATCATCGTCTTCCTCATTGTCTCCACCAACAGGAGTTACAGTTTGGGAATGAGGGTCTACATTATGGTCAGAACCTTCTGCGTCTGGTCCTGGATCCGACTCATAAAGATTCTGGGCATCAGTGCAGATCATTTCCTCGTCTGGATTCACAGAAGCGCTGGAGTCGACCTCTGATTCCCAGGCTATAGTATGAGTAAACAGCTCTGCAGACTCAACCATCTGTTCTACCTCATACTCAGACGGGCAGCTGGAGATTTGGGAGCTGTGAGGAAGCAAGTGCGATTTGGGTGACACCTTTGAGGACTGGAGTATTTGTGATGTTGAAGTTGATGTGGAGGAGAGCCCACTTAAAGGAGCACTTGATATCCGTTGAAGCACCTGCTGTTTTTGTGCCTCATCTGGAATTTGTAGCGATTGGCGTGGCCGTAAGAAAGGGATCTTATCACATTGTCCGCTAAAAGAAGTAGACATTTTAGTTTGGCTGGAAGATGGTCTTTCTTCTGCACCTACCACACGGACACAACCTTTTTTCCCCTTCCCAACACGCCTATTCCCCTTTCCACCAGCAGCAGGCCTTTTTCCACTCATTTTGGTGGTTAACTAATTCACAACTCTGGAGTTGTTTGCACAAAAAAACAATGGATGGTAACCGAGCAGAGCTGAGTGGCCAAACTGTGGTATTAGGCCAAAACTATTGGCTGGGTTAGATGCAGAAAAAAATTATTTTTAATTTGCAACCTGATGGAGGTCAGTATAGATGGACTAATAGACCAAGTCCCACACACCGCTAGAAGCCCAAATATTTTTTCATAGCTAGATGCAGAAAATTTTTTTATTCAATTTGCAACCTGATGGAGGTCAGTATAGATGGACTAATAGACCAAGTCCCACACACTGCTAGAAGCCCAAATATTTTTTCAGAGCTAGATGCAGAAAAAAATTATTTTTAATTTGCAACCTGATGGAGGTCAGTATAGATGGACTAATAGACCAAGTCCCACACACTGCTAGAAGCCCAAATATTTTTTCAGAGCTAGATGCAGAAAAAAATTATTTTTAATTTGCAACCTGATGGAGGTCAGTATAGATGGACTAATAGACTAAGTCCCACACACCGCTAGAAGCCCAAATATTTTTTCAGAGCTAGATGCAGAAAAAAATTATATTCAATTTGCACCCTGCTGGAGGTCAGTATAGAAGGACTAATAGAACAAGTCCCACACACTGCTAGAAGCCCAAATATTTTTTCAGAGCTAAATGAAGAAAAAAATTATTTTTAATTTGCAACCTGATGGAGGTCAGTATAGATGGACTAATAGACCAAGTCCCACACACTGCTAGAAGCCCAAATATTTTTTCAGAGCTAGATGCAGAAAAAAATTATTTTTAATTTGCAACCTGATGGAGGTCAGTATAGATGGACTAATAGACCAAGTCCCACACACCGCTAGAAGCCCAAATATTTTTTCAGAGCTAGATGCAGAAATTTTTTTTATTCAATTTGCAACCTGATGGAGGTCAGTATAGATGGACTAATAGACCAAGTCCCACACACTGCTAGAAGCCCAAATATTTTTTCAGAGCTAGATGCAGAAAAAAATTATTTTTAATTTGCAACCTGATGGAGGTCAGTATAGATGGACTAATAGACCAAGTCCCACACACTGCTAGAAGCCCAAATATTTTTTCAGAGCTAGATGCAGAAAAAAATTATTTTTAATTTGCAACCTGTTGGAGGTCAGCATAGATGGACTAATAGAACAAGTCCCACACGCTGCTAGAAGCCCAAATATTTTTTCAGAGCTAAATGAAGAAAAAAATTATTTTTAATTTGCAACCTGATGGAGGTCAGTATAGATGGACTAATAGACTAAGTCCCACACACCGCTAGAAGCCCAAATATTTTTTCAGAGCTAGATGCAGAAAAAAATTATATTCAATTTGCACCCTGCTGGAGGTCAGTATAGAAGGACTAATAGAACAAGTCCCACACACTGCTAGAAGCCCAAATATTTTTTCAGAGCTAAATGAAGAAAAAAATTATTTTTAATTTGCAACCTGATGGAGGTCAGTATAGATGGACTAATAGACCAAGTCCCACACACTGCTAGAAGCCCAAATATTTTTTCAGAGCTAGATGCAGAAAAAAATTATTTTTAATTTGCAACCTGATGGAGGTCAGTATAGATGGACTAATAGACCAAGTCCCACACACCGCTAGAAGCCCAAATATTTTTTCAGAGCTAGATGCAGAAATTTTTTTTATTCAATTTGCAACCTGATGGAGGTCAGTATAGATGGACTAATAGACCAAGTCCCACACACTGCTAGAAGCCCAAATATTTTTTCAGAGCTAGATGCAGAAAAAAATTATTTTTAATTTGCAACCTGATGGAGGTCAGTATAGATGGACTAATAGACTAAGTCCCACACACCGCTAGAAGCCCAAATATTTTTTCAGAGCTAGATGCAGAAAAAAATTATATTCAATTTGCACCCTGCTGGAGGTCAGTATAGAAGGACTAATAGAACAAGTCCCACACACTGCTAGAAGCCCAAATATTTTTTCAGAGCTAAATGAAGAAAAAAATTATTTTTAATTTGCAACCTGATGGAGGTCAGTATAGATGGACTAATAGACCAAGTCCCACACACTGCTAGAAGCCCAAATATTTTTTCAGAGCTAGATGCAGAAAAAAATTATTTTTAATTTGCAACCTGATGGAGGTCAGTATAGATGGACTAATAGACCAAGTCCCACACACCGCTAGAAGCCCAAATATTTTTTCAGAGCTAGATGCAGAAATTTTTTTTATTCAATTTGCAACCTGATGGAGGTCAGTATAGATGGACTAATAGACCAAGTCCCACACACTGCTAGAAGCCCAAATATTTTTTCAGAGCTAGATGCAGAAAAAAATTATTTTTAATTTGCAACCTGATGGAGGTCAGTATAGATGGACTAATAGACCAAGTCCCACACACTGCTAGAAGCCCAAATATTTTTTCAGAGCTAGATGCAGAAAAAAATTATTTTTAATTTGCAACCTGTTGGAGGTCAGCATAGATGGACTAATAGAACAAGTCCCACACGCTGCTAGAAGCCCAAATATTTTTTCAGAGCTAAATGAAGAAAAAAATTATTTTTAATTTGCAACCTGATGGAGGTCAGTATAGATGGACTAATAGACCAAGACCCACACACTGCTAGAAGCCCAAATATTTTTTCAGAGCTAGATGAAGAAAAAAATTATATTCAGTTTGCAACCTGATGGAGGTCAGTATAGATGGACTAATAGAATGATGCTATGCCCAAAAGATTTTACTTCACTAGGTGCAGTAAAAAAATTGGTATTCTATACACAGGTGGTATATCTTGCAACACAGATAGGCTACTCCACTGACTAACACACTCTGCAATAGGCCAAAAAGGATTAGCTTTGCTAGATTCAGCCAAATGCTGTGAAAAAAAACTTGCACAGCACTGGCACAGACCTGCCTGGCAAAAACTGATAGGAACTGATGTAACCTAGTCCTGAAAAGGACTCCAATTACAATTAGTCTTTACTCCCACAATCTATCTATTTAAGAGCACAGACCTGCCTGATAAAAGTCGTAGGAAATGCTGTAACCTAGTCCTTAAAAGGACTGCAATCACAACTATTCCCTACTCCCAAGCTATCTGTATATTTGTGCGAAAATTGGCTTGAAATTAACAAGGTATAGCGCACACAGCAACAGCGGTGCCGTCTAACACGCAGCTGCAGCAGTGAGAAAATGGTGGCGACGGGGAAAATGGCTTGGTCTTATAGGGCAAGGACATGTGACATACACTGCCAATCACACATGCCCTTGCTTGTGTGAAAAAAAGCACTTCGCTCCGTGTGTGCGCTGCTGATAGGCTGACAGATTGCACCTCCCCACTGCAAATGCGGGAAAGAGAAAAAAAAATGGAGATCTTCATTGTTCCTGCAGAGATCCATCCCCTGCCCCTCCCCCCGCCCCGCTGTACACTCAAACTGCGTATTAACATTAATTTTCATCATTACTGAGAAAAAATCCAGTTATGATTTTGGTGCACGAACAGTTATCGAACATAACCTCGAACAGCCGAATTTTTCTCAAATTGTTCGTGTTCGCCGACCGGCTCGAACACCGCCCAAAACAGCTCGAATTTGAGATTGGCGAACAGTTCGAGTAGAACAACGCTCATCTCTAGTTAGCACCTAGTAGCACCCCCTTTTGAAAGTATCACAGCTTGTAAATGATATTTGTAGCCAGTAGTCATGGGTGAGCACTAAAATGCTCGGGTGCTTAATGCTCGGGTTGAGCAAATTAAAATGCTTGGGTGCCCAACCCGAGCAACGAGCCCAATGTAAGTCTAGGGGGAAACTCGAGCATTTTTCAGGTCACTCCCCCCGGCGGTCTACAGAGGGCCTAAAAATTGCCCAAATCGATGAGAACAGTGCTCAAATGACATGGGAACAAGCATGGGGAAGACCCCAGAAGCATTTCTAACTCCCAGGTCACTGCTGTCAACAACGTTGTCAGAGGTATTACGCCACTTTTACGGACTCACAATAAAACATACAAAAACAAAACCAAAATGGATTTTCCTGGGAAATATGTTAAGGAACATCCTTTCCAGGGTAATCACTTGAATATAAGGCAAAATAACCAAAAAACAAAGATACTCCTCCACACCTTGGGCTATGTTCACACGTAGTGTTTTTGATGCGTTTTTGTACTTTGGCATTGCTTTCAACCATGACAAATGCATTCACCGGGAAATGTCATTTTAACATTTTTCAACCTTATCTGGCCATGTGGTGTGTGAGACATGATCAGACACATCCTGTTTCATTTATGAAGGAGGGACTCTGAAAGTCACAAAGCCTACTTTTATAGGGCCATCAGGCGGCCTTTACTATTCTTAAAAGGCCAGCAGTCGGCCCTCGCTATTCTTAGAGAGCCATCAGCCTGCTATGCTTTGTTGCTCCCATTACTAAAGAGTGGGTCTCCTATACTGTTATTGAGTATGCAATCAGTGGCAGGCCTACCCAAAATTTGTACGCACCCCAATACACTTTTGAAAATTTGGACGCACCCTAATACCCCTTTGAAGAGACTTAGAGGAGGGCCTCTTGAAAACAATGTTCCCATTTTTAGGAAGTCGTTCTCCCATACTGTTTGCCTAAGCAGTGAATGCAAGGGCTGCCAAAAATTTGGATCTACTCCAATGCCCCTTGGAAGAGACGTAGAGGAGAGCCACCTGAAAAAAATGTTCCCATTATTAGGAAGTGGGTATCCCATTGTGTTTGCCTATGCAGTGAATGCAAGGATTGCCAAAAATTTGGAGGCACTCAAATGTCCCTTGGAAAAGATGTGGAGGTCAGAGGGCCTCCTGAAAACAATGTTCCCTTTATTAGGAAGTGGGTCTCCCATAGTGTTTGCCTATGCAGTGAATGCAAGGGTTGCCAAAAATTGGGAGGCACTCCAATGCCCCGTGGAAGAGACGTAGAGGGCCTCATGAAAAAATGTTCCCATTATTAGGAAGTGGGTCTCCCATAGTGTTGGCCTATGCAGTGAATGCAAGTGCTGCCAATAATTGGGAGGCAATCCAATGCACCTTGGAAAAAACGTGGAGGAGGGCCTCATAAAAAATTGTTCCCATTAGAAAGGAGCGGTTCTCCTATACTTGTAATGCCCATTCACTAAGTGTATGGGCTGACAAACACCCCTGGGGAGTATACATGAACATACGGTATAAAAATTTTTTTTACGGGCATCATAAACGCCGTTTAAAAAAAATATGTGGGTGTTGCATCACGGACCACGGTCACCCTAGTGATACGGTGGTGGAGGATGAGGATGGGGAGAAGGTGGATGACAATAACAAATTAACAAAATCAGGAAGCATATACCCATGTGTGGGTGTGAAAAGGTGAATGGGAATACACCTCCCAAAAAAAGACACTGGATTTGAGTTTATGTTACGCTGCTATCATTTGGTGGTGTTGAGAAGCATGGCCCCATCCAGCCCTTGTTCATTTTTATAAGAGTAAGCCTGTCAGCATTTTCAGTTGACAGGCAGATGCGCTTATCACTTATAATTCCACCAGCGGCACTAAAAACCCGCTCTGATAAAATGCTAGCAGCAGGGCAGGCAAGGACATCCAAGGCGTAGAGAACTAATTCACTCCACGTGTCCAGCTTGGATACCCAATAATTATAAGGCACAGAGGAATCACGTAGGATAATGGTACGGTCGGCAAGGTACTCCCTCAGCATCTTACCAAACTTTGCACTCCTTGTGAGATTACCCCACGCCTCAGGGCCTGTGCGATGGGAGGGGCTCTCCCAGAACTTTGACAGTGTTCCCCTGCCTCTGCTGGATTGGAGTTGTGTTTCTCTCAACTGTACTCCTTGGCTGTCCAACAAACTGTGACCTCTGCCGCCAGCGTTTTCAGATGGGATTTTTTTTAATAGTTCCGCAACAAGGGCCTTCTGGTACTGTCCCATTTTTGGAGACCTGTCCGCCTCAGGAATAAGAGATATAAAGTTATCCTTGTAGCGTGGGTCTAGAAGTGTCACCAACCAGTAAGGACTGTCACCCAAAATTTTGAGAACTCGAGAGTCACGGGAAAGGCAACATAACATAAACTCAGTCATGCGTGCCAGACTGCTAACAGGCAAGACTTCCATGTCATCACCAAGAGGACGACTGACCATGCTCTCCTCCTTGTCCTCAGGCCCTCCACACTGAACAGACGGTAAGACAGTTGTGCAGGTAGTACCGTCTATAGCGCATAAAAATAGCTACTGTTCTTCCTCCTCTTGCTCATTGTCACCTAATCCATGTTGGGATGAGATGAGGCTGGGCTGTGTGTAATCACCCTGTATGGTTCCTTCCTCCATCTCGTCGTGCTCCACCCACAATGCATCCTTTATGATTGTGAGCAGAGAGCATTTCAGGAGACAGAGAAGAGGGATGGTGATGCTAATTATGCCATCATCGCCGCTCACCATCTTGGTGGAGTCCTCAAAGTTTTGGAGGATGATGCAGATGTCTGACATTCATGTCCACTCCTGAGGTCTTATGTGTGGAATCTGAATTTAATACCGACGGCCTTGTTAATGCAGGTAGTCAACAACTGGCCTCGTCTGCTCACAAATCCTTCCCAACATCTGCAGTGTAGAGTTCCAACATGTGGGGACATCACATACCTGTCTGTGAACTGGAAGCTGCAAACGCTGCTGAAGGACGGCAAGGGCGGTGGAAGCTGTAGCTTACTTTCTAAAATGGGCACACAGGCGGCGTACTTTGACAAGGAGATCCGGCAGCTCCAGGTAGCTTTTGAGAAACTGCTGATCTACGAGGTTAAGCACATGGGCCAGACATGGTACATATGTGGGCTCGCCTCGCCTCAGAGCCGCCACCAGGTTTTGGACTTTGTCACACGCGACCAAGCCTGGCTGTAGGTTCAGCGGTGTCAGCCACAGATCTGCCTGCTCTTTCAGAACTGTCCACAACTCTTCAGCATTGTGCGATTTGTCACCTAAACATATTAGCTTCAGCGCAGCCTGTTGCCGCTTAGACGAGGCAGTGCTGCAGTGCTTCCAGCTTGTGATTGAGGTGGTAATTTTGGAGATGGAGGCTGAGGAGAACGATGAAGAGGATGAGGTGAAGGAGCTGTAGACTGTGGGGGCAACCCTGATTGACCTAGGGCCCACAATCCTCGGTGTCGGGAGGATGTGTTTCGTCCCAAGGTCCGACTGGGTCCCTGCTTCCACTATGTTAACCCAGTGTGCCGTCAGCGAGATGTACCATCCCTGCCCACAAGCATTTGTCCACGTGTCCGTCGTTAGGTGGACTTTCCCTGTAACTGCATTGTTGAGGGCACGGCTAATGTTGTGGGACACATGTTGTGTAATGCAAGGATGGCACACCGGTAGAAATAGTGGTGGCTGGGGACTGAGTGCCGAGGGACAGCCACCGCCATCAGGTTGAGGAAAGCTTCCATTTCCACGAGCCTATAAGGCAATATTTCAAGCGCAAGCAGTAGCGAAATGTGGGAATTTAGTAGTGTGACCTGTGGAGCATTGGCTTGCATGCAAAACAGCAGAAGAAACAGTGGTGTCACCTGCAGACACTGTTCCTGGACACTGGGGTTTGGCCCACAAAGTTGGGTGCTTTTCTGCCCTGTGCCTGATGATTCTGGTGGTGGTCCGGCTGGTAGTTTTGCTACCCCTGCTGATGCTGGCCTGGCAGTTGTTGCAAATGGCCTTTTAGGGATTATCGGCAGAGTCTTTAAAAAACAACCAGACTCAGGAAGACCTAACAGTTGTACTGGCAACTTTCGTCTTATTGGTGTTACGGAGAATGTTTCCTGCCTTCTGTCTGTGGCCATTAGTGTTGAGCCACCCTCATAGTGTTCGGGTTCGGTTCGGTTCGTCGAACACCGGGATGTTCGAGGAACTGTTCGTCGAACTGTTCGTCGAACACCTTAGAACACCGTCGAACACCGTTAAAACCAATGGCAGGCAAACAAAAGCACATAGAAACACATAGAAAACACCTGCAAAGGTGTCCAAAAGCTGACAAACTGCTCAGAAGACACTCTCTTTAAAAAAGCCGGCCGGCAAATTCAGCAGCGGCATACACCGGTACCCGACAATTTAGAGAAGAAGGAATAGAGCATCACACATAGATTAGATAGATAGAAACATGTCAGTCACATATATAAGAAGTACAGTGACAGTGTTGGTTACTGCACTTGTCATTTAGTGTAAAGGATTTAGTAAAAAAAATATTAGTGTTTTCATGCACCGTCTCTTTAAAAAAGCCGGCCGGCAATTCAGCAGCGGTACCCGACAATTTAGAACAGAAAGAATAGAGCTTCACACATAGATTAGATAGATAGAAACATGTCAGTCACATTTATAATAAGTACAGCGACAGTGTTGGTTACTGCACTTGTCATTTAGTGTAAAGGATTTAGTAAAAAAAATAATAGTGTTTTCATGCACCGTCTCTTTAAAAAAGCCGGCCGGCAATTACTGTACTTGTCATTTAGTGTTAAAATAAAGGATTTATTAAAATAAAAATTGGCGTGGGGTTCCCCGTAATTTTAGTCTCTAGTAGAGATGAGCGGTGTTCGACTAGAACTGTTCGCCAATCTCAAATTCGAGCTGTTTTGGGCGGTGTTCGAGTTGTTCGACGAACCCGAACGATTTGCAAAAAATTCGGCTGTTCGAGGTTATGTTCGATAACTGTTCGTGCACCAAAAGCGTGTCCTGCATGTCTGGCGCTATTTAGAGCACCAATCATGCAGGGATTGTCTGCCACTCACTGTAATGCCACAGCCATGGTGGTTGTGGCATTACAGTGGTTGCCCAAATCGATAGGAACAGTGCTCACAGTGAAACATGAAAAGCCGGCAATTCAGCAGCGGCATACACCGGTACCCGACAATTTAGAACCGAAAGAATAGAGCTTCACACATAGATTAGATAGATAGAAACATGTCAGTCAAACATATAAGAAGCACAGTGACAGTGTTGCTTACTGTACTTGTCATTTAGTGTAAAGGATTTATCAAAAAAAATAATAGTGTTTTCATGCACCGTCTCTTTAAAAAGGCCGGCTGGCAATTCAGCAGCGGTACCCGACAATTTATAACAGACAGAATAGAGCTTCACACATAGATTAGATAGATAGAAACATGTCAGTCACATATATATGACGTACTGTGACAGTGTTGCTTACTGTACTTGTCATTTACTGCAAAGGATTTATTAAAAAAAATAATAGTGTTTTCATGCACCGTCTCCTTAAAAAAGCCGACAGGCAATTCAGCATCTGTACCCGACAATTTATAACAGAAAGAATAGAGAATCACACATAGATTAGGTAGATAGAAACATGTCAGTCACATATATATGAAGTACTGTGACAGTGTTGCTTACTGTACTTGTCATTTACTGCAAAGGATTTATTAAAAAAATAATAGTGTTTTCATGCACCGTCTCTTTAAAAAAGCCGGCCGGCAATTCAGCATCTGTACCCGACAATTTATAACAGACAGAATAGAGCTTCACACATAGATTAGATAGATAGAAACATGTCAGTCACATATATAATAAGTACAGTGACAGTGTTGGTTACTGTACTTGTCATTTAGTATTAAAATAAAGGATTTATTATTAAAAAAAATTGGCGTGGGGTTCCCCGTAATTTTAGTCTCTAGCGGAGGTTAAGCAGACAGCTGGGGCAGATGTTTGAAGCCTGGGAAGGGGGTAATACCCACGGAGCTTCCCAGGCTACTAATATCAGCCCCCAGCTGAATACCTAGCCTTTACTAGCTATTAAAATGGAGGACCCCCCCCAAAAAAATGACGTGGGGTCCCCCCTAATTTAATAGCTAGCAAAGGCTAGGCAGACAGCTGGGGGCTGATATTAATAGCCCAGGAAGGGAGCCATGAATATTGGCCCCCTCCCAGGCTAGAAACACCAGCCGTCAGCCGCCCCAGAAATGGCGCATCCATAGGATGCGCCAATTCTGGCACTTAGCCTCGCTCTTCCACGCTGCCCTGGTGCGGTGGCAGGGGGTAATAGGGTTGGGGTTGATGTCAGCTTATAATGCCAGCTGACATCAAGCCCAGGTTAGTAATGGAGAGGCGTCTATAAGACACCCCCATTACTAACCCCATAGTCAAAGTTAAAAGAAAACACAAACACCCAGAATAAAGTCCTTTAATTGAAATAAAGACACATTCCTTTATTATTCTAAATTAAACCATACTTACCATCACGCCCATTCCAGCTGAAGCCAACTATCTCCTGCAATAAAAGAAAAATAATAAAGCAACCTCATCCTTACCTTTCCATGGTTCCCACGACAGCTTCAGCTCTGCTACATCGAGATAACAGGCTGGACCGCAGCAGAACGCTGCCATCCAGCCTGTCATCCCGCAGACACTGAGAAGCGCAGGCATGCTTGCGCTCTGCAGTGTCTGGCTATGACGGCATAAAGATGAGACGCTTCTCAGTGTCTGCGGGATGACAGGCTGGATGGCAGCGTTCTGCTGCGGTCCAGCCTGTCATCTCGATGTAGCAGAGCTGGAGCCGTCCTGGGAACCATAGAAAGGTAAGGATGATGTTGGTTTATTATTTTTCTTTTATTGCAAGAGATCGTTGGCTTCAGCTGGAATGGGTGTGATGGTAAGTATGGTTTAATTTAGAACAATAAAGAATTGTGTGTTTATTTCAATTAAAGGACTTTATTCTGGGTGTTGTGTTTTTTTTAAATACTTTACTAGAAATTCATGGCGGTCATGTCTGATACTGGCGTGACCCCATGAATTTTGGGCTTAGGGCCAGCTGATAATACCAAGCTGTCCCTAACCCCTTTATTACCCAGTGAGCCACCGCTCCAGGGCCCTGGATGAGTTGGGTACAGCGCCAGAAGATGGCGCTTCTATGAACGCGCCATTTTCCGGGGTGGCTGCGGACTGCAATTTGCAGCGGTGGGGGCCAGAAAGCTTGGGCCTCCCTGCGCTGCAGATTCCAGCCCCCAGCTGCCTAGTTGTACCTGGCTGGACACAAAAATAGGGCGAAGCCCCACGTATTTTTTTTTTAATTATTTCATGAAATTCATGAAATAATTAAGAAAAAAAGGCCTTCCCAATATTGTTGTGTCCGGCCAGGTACAAATAGGCAGCTGGTGGTTGGGGGCAGCCCGTTCCTGCCTGCTGTACCTGGCTGGACACAAATATAGTGCGAAGCCCCACTTCAATTTTTTTTTATTATTTCATGAAATTCATGAAATAATTAAGAAAAAAAGGCCTTCCCTATATTGTTGTGTCTGGCCAGGTACAAATAGGCAGCTGGTGGTTGGGGGCAGCCCGTTCCTGCCTGCTGTACCTGGCTGGACACAAATATAGTGCGAAGCCCCACTTCAATTTTTTTAAATTATTTCAGGAAAATCATGAAATAATTTAAAAAAAATTGACGTGGGGCTTCGCACTATATTTGTGTCCAGTCAGGTGCAGCAGGCAGGAACGGGCTGCCCCCAACCACCAGCTGCCTATTTGTACCTGGCCGGACACAACAATATAGGGAAGCCCTTTTTTTCTTAATTATTTCATGAAATAATTTAAAGAAAATTGACGTGGGGCTTCGCCCTGTTTTTGAGTCCAGCCAGGTACAACTAGGCAGCTGGGGGCTGGAATCCGCAGCGCAGGGAGGCCCAAGCTTTCTGGGCCACCCCCGCTGCAAATTGCAGTCCGCAGCCACCCCGGAAAATGGCGCGTTCATAGAAGCGCCATCTTCTGGCGCTGTACCCAACTCATCCAGGGCCCTGATGCGTTGGCTCACTGGGTAATAAAGGGGTTAGGGCCAGCTTGGCATTATCAGCTGGCCCTAAGCCAGAAATTCATGGGGTCACGCCAATATTAGACATGACCACCATGAATTTTTAGTAAAGTATTTAAAAAAAACACAACACCCAGAAAAAAGTCCTTTAATTGAAATAAACACACAATTCTTTATTGTTCTAAATTAAACCATACTTACCGTCACGCCCATTCCAGCTGAAGCCAACGATCTCCTGAAATAAAAGAAAAATAATAAAGCAACATCATCCTTACCTTTCCATGGTTCCCAGGACGGCTCCAGCTCTGCTACATCGAGATGACAGGCTGGACCTGCAGAACGCTACCATCCAGCCTGTCATCTCGCAGACACTGAGAAGCGCAGGCATGCTTGCGCTCCACAGTGTCTCTCTGTGAGGGCATCCAGATGAGCCGAGTTAATGTCCAATGAACTCGGCTCACCTCATGCACGTCACTGACAGCGTGGGAAAATTCTCCTGCACTCAGCGCTTCAGCGTGGGAGAATTCTCACGCTGAAGCGCTGAGTGCAGGAGAATTTTCCCACGCTGTCAGTGACGTGCATGAGGTGAGCTGAGTTCATTGGACATGAGCTCACCTTATGCACGTCACTGACAGCGTGGGAGAATTCTCCTGCACTCAGCGCTTCAGCGTGAGAATTTTCCCACGCTGTCAGTGACGTGCATGAGGTGAGCCGAGTTCATTGGACATGACCTCGGCTCATCTGGATGCCGTCACAGAGAGACGCTGAGGAGCGCAAGCATGCCTGCGCTTCTCAGTGTCCGCGGGATGACAGGCTGGAGGGCAGCGTTCTGCTGCGGTCCAGCCTGTCATCTCGATGTAGCAGAGCTGAAGCTGTCGTGGGAACCATGGAAAGGTAAGGATGATGTTGCTTTATTATTTTTCTTTTATTGCAGGGGATCGTTGGCTTCAGCTGGAATGGGCGTGACGGTAAGTATGGTTTAATTTAGAACAATAAAGAATTGTGTCTTTATTTCAATTAAATGACTTTATTCTGGGTGTTTGTGTTTTTTTTTAACTTTGACTATGGGGTTAGTAATGGGGGTGTCTTATAGACGCCTCTCCATTACTAACCTGGGCTTGATGTCAGCTCGCATTATAAGCTGACATCAACCCCAGCCCTATTACCCCACTGCCACCGCTACAGGGCAGTGGGAAGAGCGAGGCTAAGTGCCAGAATTGGCGCATCCTATGGATGTGCCATTTCTGGGGCGGCTGACGGCTGGTGTTTCTAGCCTGGGAGGGGGGCCAATATTCATGGCACCCTTTCTGGGCTATTAATATCAGCCCCCAGCTGTCTGCCTAGCCTTTGCTAGCTATTAAAATAGGGGGGACTCCACGTCAATTTTTTGGGGGGTCCCCCATTTTAATAGCTAGTAAAGGCTAGGCATTCAGCTGGGGGCTGATATTAGTAGCCTGGGAAGCTCCATGGGTATTACCCCCTTCCCAGGCTTCAAACATCTGCCCCAGCCGTCTGCTTAACCTCCGCTAGAGCCTAAAATTAAGGGGAACCCCACGCTAATTTTTTTTTAAATAAATCCTTTATTTTAACACTAAATGACAAGTACAGTAATCAACACTGTCACTGTACTTCATATATATGTGACTGACATGTTTCTATCTATCTAATCTATGTGTGATGCTCTATTCCTTCCATTCTAAATTGTCGGGTACCGCTGCTGAATTGCCGGCCGGCTTTTTTAAAGAGACGGTGCATGAAAACACTAATATTTTTTTTAATAAATCCTTTACACTAAATGGCAAGTACAGTAATCAACACTGTCACTGTACTTCTTATATATGTGACTGACATGTTTCTATCTAATTTATGTGTGATTCTCTATTCCTTCTATTCTAAATTGTCGGGTACCACTGCTGAATTGCCGGCCGGCTTTTTTAAAGAGACGGTGCATGAAAACACTAATATTTTTTTTACTAAATCCTTTACACTAAATGACAAGTACAGTAATCAACACTGTCACTGTACTTCTTATATATGTGACTGACATGTTTCTATCTATCTAATCTATGTGTGAAGCTCTATTCTTTCGGTTCTAAATAGTCGGGTACCGGTGTATGCCGCTGCTGAATTGCCGGCTTTTCATATTTCACTGTGAGCACAGTTCCCATCGATTTGCGCAATCACTCTAATGCCACAACCACCATGGCTGTGGCATTACAGTGAGTGGCAGACAATCCCTGCATGATTGGTGCTCTAAATAGCGCCAGACATGCAGGACACGCTTTTGGTGCACGAACAGTTATCGAACATAACCTCGAACATCCGAATTTTTTGCAAATCGTTCGGGTTCGTCGAACAACTCGAACACCGCCCAAAACAGCTCGAATTTGAGATTGGCGAACAGTTCTAGTCGAACACCGCTCATCTCTAGTGGCCAACACACTGCTACTTCCTGCCTGTTGAGGTACTCTGCCTCCCTCCCTTTTTGCACTGCTGTCCTCACTCTGCATGTCCTCCTGCCAGGTTGGGTGAGTTACTATAATCTTCCACTTCCGCACCCTGGTCCTCCTCCTCACTTTCTGGCAATTATGTCTCATCATCGTCCACCTCTTGTGACACTTTCTCACCGTCGCCTTTGTATGACCAAGGCTGCTCAAATATTTGGGCATTGCTACATGAGATCTCCTCTTGCCGGGCTTCTAGTGGACCAGTTGAGAGGTCCGAATCTATAAATGGAAAAGTGAACAAGTCTTCGGAGTGTCCAAGTGTGGGATCAGTTGTCTCTGGGCACTTGGCATGGTTGGAGGAAGGAGGATCAGGGTGAGGAATATGCGGTACAGACTCACGGCTACTGAGACTTGATCGTGTGGAAGACAGCGTGGTGGTGGTGGTGGCTATGTGACTGGAAGCATTATCTGCTATCCAACCAATAACCTTTTCACACTGCTTTGTGTTCAATAGTGGTGTACTGCATTCCTCTATTAATTGGGACAGGAAGGTCGGGCGAGAAGATGTGGGTGTTTGTTGTGGCAGAATTTCAGCATGCCCACGGCCTCGGCCTCTGCATGCCCCATCACCATCACGTCCAGTTCCCCGTCCCTTGCCATGTGCCTTGCCCATTTTAAATGGAGGACAATATATTCCACGCTCACTACAAATGGCTGAATTTGGAGCGAACTTATATGTGATTCGTGTTTTACGGACAAACCACTGTTTTAAATAGCTGGCCTGTAGGTAACTATTTTTAAGAGCGCCGACCTCTTGTCAATAATTTCACTGACACACTGCAACAAAATTTAAATGGAAGACAGAAATGGCAATATTTTCAGTCGTAATTATATGTGATCCGTGTGACGGACAAACCACAGTTTTAAATAGCTGTATTTTTAGCTCTGCAATATGGAAAGGACCTGGCTGTATTCTGCAGTGCCAACAAACAAATGGCGCAGATAAATGGTGCTTTCTGTATTGCTTTTTAATCAAATAATCAGGATTTAGATAAAAAAAATATTCCTGGCCCCTGATACCTGAGCCTATTTCTACAAATATCTGTAAAAGCACCAGCAGACAGAGCTGGAATGGACCCTCTTGCTATGTGCACTGCAGTCTGCTATATATACTGCCTGCCTGCCTAGCAATGATATCTCTGCAGCTCGATTAGTCCTCAGAAGGACTGTTAGTTGAGATGGATATATGTCTCTAATATAGTCTGGTATACCTACACTTACCATAAACAAGCAAATCTCTCCCCAGTTCAGCAGCACCTCGCCCTACACTGTCTGATTCAGGAGTGACTGTGACGAGCATGGCGGCTCTAGGTCTGATATAGACCTGATAATGCTGTGAGGCCAGCCAATCACTGCAATGCAACAACCAACCTGGCTGTGGCATTGCAGTGCGTGGCAGACAATCCCAGCATGTTGATTGGCGCTATAAAGGGCGCCAAACATGCAGTGAGGGGACCCGAGCTCCACTGAGAAACCCAGGAAATACTCGGCGAGCTCCAAGCATCTCAAGCAGTGAGCAGTAGCGAGCATACTCGCTCATCACTAGTAGCCAGATGAGTCTTTCAGTTTATGTTTAAGGGATTTTCATTCATTCTTCCTTGGAAAATTCTTCCAATTCTGTGAGATTCCTGGGTCGTCTTGCAGGCACTGCTATTTTGAGATCTAGCCACAGATTTTCAATGATGTTCAGATCAGGGGATTGTGGGGAACATTGTAAAACCTTTAGGTTGTGCCTTTTGAGGTAGTCTATTTTGGATTTTGACATGTTGGGGATCATTATCCATTTGTAGAAGCCATCTTCTTTTCAACTTCAGCTTTTTTACAGATGGTGTTATGTTTGCATCAAGAATTTGTTGAAATTTCATTGAATCTAATCTTCCCTCTACCCGTGAAATGTTCCCCGTACCATTGGCTACAACACAACCCCATAGCATGATTAATCCACCATGCCTAATGGTTGTCGAGATGTTCTTTTCCTGATATTCTGTGCCCTTTTTACTCCCCAATACACCTTTGATCATTGTGGTCTATTTTAACCTCATCGGTCCACAGGACTTGTCTACAAAATGCATAAGGCTTGTTTACATGTTATTTTGCATACTTCTAATGCTGAATTTTATGGTGAGGATGCAGGAGAGGTTTTCTTCTGATGACTTTTAGATGAAGGCCATATTTATGCAGATGTCTCTCGACAGTAAAACAATGTACTACAACTCCAGAGTCTGCTAAATCTATCTGAATGTCTTTTGCAGTCAAGCGGGGCTTCTGATTTGCCTCTTTAGCAATCATAAGAGCAGCTCTCACTGAAATTTTGCTTGGTCTTCCAGACCTTAACTTGACCTCCACTGTCTCTGTTAACTGCCATTTCTTAATTACATTTTGAACTGAGGAAAGGGCAACATGAAAATGCTTTGCTATCTTCTTATAGCCTTTTCCTGCTTTGTGGGCCTCTATCTTTTTATTTTCAGAGTGCTAGGCAGCTGCTTAGAAGAACCCATGACTACTATTTTTTGCCACAAAATTAGAGGAGGTTAGGCTTTTATAAAGCTGGGAAATTTGCATCACCTGGCCTTTCCTACCAGTGATAGCAAACGAGCCATAACAGGCTAATTAATGTCTGAAACCTGGGTCAAAGTTTTCTGAGCACACAAATTTCCAAGGGTGCCCAAACTTTTGCATCTACCCATTTTCCTTTGTGTAATTTTTAAAATGAAAAAAAAAATACTATATATACAGTATATATATATAGTATAACTGTAGATGTGTCCATCTGTCCGAAGCCTCTTTAAACTGCGCAAGCACGATGCACATGGCCAGAGACAGAATAAAATATCAGCTGTTACAGGTGAGAGGGAGGAGGACGAGGATGATGGACTGTGGTGCCATTGATCGCAGTATGCAAAAGTGCTGACTGCATACCGCTAACTGAGGTGCCAATAGGACACATACCTCGATCTTCGGCGAGTCTGGAGGAGGAGTGTGGCGCAGGAATTTGCGCCTGAGCAAGCGCGATCTCCAGCGCCATTTTGTTGAAGATAAATTTGCAGTGTGAAAATTTGTCTTCAACAAAATGGTGCTGGAGATTGCAGGCAACACATAACAGGATGGGGGAGCAGGATGAGGGTTCACAAAACAGGATGGAGGCGCAAGATGAGGGCTGCACAAAACAGGATGGGGGACCAGGATGGGGGAGCAGGATAAGGGCAGCACAAAACAGGATGGGGGCGCAGGATGGTTGCAGCACATAGCAGGATGGGAGTGCAGGATGGGGGCAACATATAACAAGATGGCAGCGCAGGATTGGGGCAGCACATAACAGGATGGGGGCGCAAGATGGGGGCTGCACAAAACAGGATGGGGGAGCAGGATGGGGGCAGCACAAAACAGGATGGGGCGCAAGATGGGGGCAGCATAAAACAGGATGGGGCACAGGATGGGCACAGCACAAAACAGGATGGGGGCAGCATAAAACAGGATGAGAGCAGCATAAATACCGGGATAGGGGAGCACAAAAACTAGGATGGGGAACAAATACCAGGATAGGGGAGCATGGACCATGATGGGGGCACAAATACCAGGATGGGGGCGCAGGATGAGGGCAGCACAAAACAGGATGGGGCACAGGATGGGGGCTGCACAAAAGAGGATGGGGGCTGCACAAAAGAAGATGGGGAGCACATAACAGTATGGGGCGCAGGATGGGGGCAGCACATAACAGGATGGGGGAGCAGGATGGGGCAGCACATAACAGGATGGAGGAGCAGGATGAGGGGCAGCGCATAACAAAATGGGGGAGCAGGATGAGGGAAGCACATAGCAAGATGGGGAGCAGGATGGAGGCAGCACATAACAGGATGTGGGAGCAGGATGGGGCAGCACATAACTGGATGGGGGAGCAGGATGGGGGCAGCACATAACAGGATGGGGGCGCACATAACAGGATAGGGGAGCAGGATTTGGGCAACACATAACAGGATGGGGGTGCAGGATGGGGGCAGCACATAACAGGATGGGGGCGCACATAACAGGATGGGGGAACAGGATGGGGAGCAGGTCCGGGGCAGCACATACAGTAACATGAAGGGGACACATAACAGGATGGGGGCAGCACATAACAGGATGTTGGAGCGGGATTGGGCAGCGCATGACAGTATGGGGGCAGCACATAGCAGGATGGGGGCGCAAGATAGGGGCAGCACATAACAGGATGGGGGCGCATATGCCAGGATGGGAGACAATATACCAATAAAAATGCTCGCCACCTGGGGGCGTAGAACGGGTTCAATATCTAGTATATATATTTACATATTGTGACAGAGTCAGTGGTGTGATATACGAGGGGAGGTATGTGTCACTCAGGTTGCTAGCCTGTGTGGATTGAAACCTGCAAAATTTCTGCCAGCATGTTATATGTTGGGAGTTAACTCACTAAAGGGTGTGTTTTTTGTGAATGGCAAAGAGGGTGGGAAGCCATTCACACTACCTCCCCTCAGGGTGTGGCTGAGCAAGGTTTCAATGCTCAGTCACTATATTTTTTCTGGTTGTTGTGCTTGGAGTGGCAAGGTCTCCAGAATGGAAAAGCCACAGCTCAGGAAGAAGCTGAAGGCTGGGACTACAACCTGTGTGGGCAAACCCCACACTCCTAAGGACTGTGCTATTGTTTTATATTTTGTTTTGTTGTTTTGCCAGTAAGGCTGTGTTTATTTTGCTGCTAGTTCCTGAGTCTACTTCCGAAAGCGGCTGAGTGACTCTTCTTACCACAGTTGCTGGAGAATGTGGGCAAGATTCCAGGAACACGTGTACCTGCTATAGAGAATGACGGTGGATGTCCTGGGTAAAGGCTGTCAGACAACAGGAGACGTCCGGCAGCATGGAAGAGCTAATTAAGCACCTGGTGCAGAGCCAGCAGATCATACCACAATAGCACTTGCAGAGCCAGCAGAACATGTAGCAGAGCCAGCAGAGCATGCAGCAGCAGCACGATGAGCAGCTACAGCAGCAACAAGAGACCACTAAGCTGCTGTCGAAACAAATTCAGCTCCAGAAACAGCACCAACAGGATCAGCATCGCCAACATGCTGATCGAGTTACTTGCAGAGGCAATCCGTGGCAAGACAACGGCTCCAACAAGTCCAAGTGATGATGCATACGTCAAGTAGACGGTAAGGAGAGCATTACAGAAGATGACCCCAGAGGATGATGTTGAGGCATTCCTGTCTGTTTTTGAGAGGGTGGCGGAATGGGAGAGATTGCCGCTGGAGCAGTGAGCAGAGGTTCTGGCGCCATATTTGAACGGGGAGCCGCAGAAGGCCTACTACGAACTGACTTTACAGAACACAAAGGAATATGCCAAATTAAAAAACGAAATATTGGCACACTGAGGAGTGACTATGTCTGTCACAGCACACAGGGTCGACCACTGGGCACATGCTGGCGGCAAACCTCTACGCTCACAGATGTTTGATTTGTTACATCTTGTCCAGAAATGGCTTCAGCCAGAGTCTTCCTCTCCTGCCCAGATGGTTGAGCGTGTGGTGATGGACAGGTTCATCCATTCCCTACCCAGGCTTGTGTAGACCTGGGTTGCCCAGGGCAACCCTCGGAACGCAGACGACCTCGTGGGTCTGGTAGAAGTACCAAGTGGTCAAAAAATCCCTGGGGAAACCTGACATAGCCGCCGCCCCATACTGGAGTGCCCAAAAGGGAGCAGGTTCACCATGGAAGGGGTTCAGAGCCACAACTGGGGGGCGTCCCACTTCCACTGAAGGGGCTGCAAGGACTGTTGTGAAGGATGTGATCTGTTGGCGGTGTCGCAATCCGAGACACGTAACCACCCAGTGTCATACGTTTGCTGAGCCAATGGACTGCAGCTCAGGCAGACAATGTTCATACTATGCTTACTCAGCCTGCAGTATGGACTGTCAACCCGGAGAGGAGCCGCAGGCGTGTGCCGTATCCATTAATAGAGTGATGGTCCTGGGGCTGTTGGACTCCGTGAGTCTGGTAACCTTAATCAGTGCCACCCTTCCCCACCAGCTGATCCCCATCAAATCTGTGGGCATCTGCTGCATACATTGGGACACCAAGAACTACCCGGTGGCCAGAGTGACAGTTGGAACAGACTGTGGCGCCCAATCTCACAAGGTCGGGGTGGTCAAGGACCTGATACATCGCGTCATATTGGGGTACGATTTTCCCTAGTTCTGGGACTTGTGCAGGAAGGGATCCAGACTGAGCCACGGGGACAAAAGTCAGGACCGTAGAGAAATACCCCGGTCGATATCCCACTGTGTGTCCTCATTGGCGAATAGGACGAGACAGTAACTGAGGGGGCCAACCTCCCTAAATTAGAGGTGCCCAGAGAGAACTTTGGGTCAGATCAAGTTCGGGACTTGACGGTGAAAGGGGCATGGGACAATGTTATGGTTTGTAATAGTGTTGCTCAAGAGTCGGGGCGGACAGCAGGTACCCACACTTTGTAGTTCAGGGGGAGCTATTATACTGAGTAACCAAACTAAAAGGTGAAGAGGTAGTGGAACTGCTGTTAGTTCCAGGGACATACTGTCGGAGGGTATTAGATATGGCCCACTCACATATTCTGGGGGGACACCTAGGGGTTGAAAAAACTCAGGAGAGAATAACGAGGAGGTTCTATTGGCCAGGATGTTACCAAGAGATCTTCATCTATTGTCGGTCCTGCCCCACCTTCCAGATAACCGTGCCTATCTCCCAGGTCCGTAGTTCCTTAGTTCCACTACCTGTGATAGAAGTTCCCTTTAAGAGGATTGCCATTGTCCTCGTCGACCCCTTATTTAAATCGACACGGGGCCACCAATACATCCTGGTGGTCATGGAATATGCGACCCGGTACCCCAAAGCGGTACCCTTAAGGAACTCATCCAGTAGGAGCATAGCCCAGGAACGTGTCCACATCTTTGCCAGGACCGGTCTGCCGAAAGAAATCCTGATGGATCAAGGAACCCCATTCATGAGCAAGGTGATGAAGGAGCTGTGTAAAGTTCTTCTGATTACCCAGCAGCGAACCTCCGTTTACCATCCGCAGACCGATGGCCTGGCATAGTGCTTCAATAAGACCCTGAAAGCAGTGCTCAAAAAGGATGGTTGAGACAGGGACTACCTGCTCCTGTTTCAACTTTTCTTCTTCAGAAAAGTTCCTCAAGCCTCCACTGGCTTCTCTCCGTTCAAGCTTCTGTATGGCTGGCATCCAAAGGGTATCCTAGACATCGCCAAGGAAACCTGGAAGGCTGAGGTCACGCCCCACCGGAGCATCATCGGACATGTCACCCAGTTACAGGAGAGAATGGTGAAAGTGATGCCCATCGTGAAGGGACATCTCCTCCGGGCGCAGGAAGCCCAGGCGAGGGTATATAACCAGTTGGCCAGACTGAGACAGTTTCAGCCTGGGGATTGTGTTCTGGTTCTCATTCCCACTGTCGAAAGTAAGTTCCTGGCCAAGTATCAAGGCCTGTATGAGGTGGTAGAGAAACTCAGTGAAGTGAACTACCGAGTCCACCAGCCTGGCTGAAGAAAGCCGCACCAGGTGTATTATGTAAACCTTTTCAAGCCGTGGCAAGATTGGGAACCCGTGGGAACTCCTTGCCTGGGAGCCGCTCTCAAAGACAAGGTGGAAGAGGTCACTATAGCAGAGACTCTATTGCCGGTCCAGAATCAACAGTGTTAAAAACGACTAAAGTGGAATAGAGACCTGTTTTCAGAGTTGCCGAGGCATACTCAGGTGGTAGAGCATGACTTGCTATCAGAGCCACATGTAAGAGTGAATCTGAACCATACCGGATTCCGGAAGCATGCTGGGAGGTGATCTCGACCGAGGTGAAGAGGATGTTAGACCTCGGTGTGATAGAGGAGTCAAAGAGTGGGTGGTCGAGCCCAATCGTCCTCGTACCAAAAGCCAATGGAGAGTGGAGGTTTTGTAATGACTACCGCCGGCTGAACAAGGTGTCCAAGTGTGATGCACACCCGATGCCCAGCACCGACGAACTCATCAAGAGGCTGGGACCAGCGAGGTATATCACCATTCTTGACCTGACAAAGGGCTACTGGCAGATCCCCATGTCCCTGACGGCCAAGGAGAAGATGACTTTCTCGACACCTGATGGGTGCTTTCAATACGCTCGGATGCCGTTTGGGCTACAGGGGGCCCCAGCCACCTTCCAAAGGGCTATGGATCGGATCCTAGCCCCACATAAGAAGCATGCTGCAGCCTACCTTGATGACATTGTAGTCTTTAGCCCAGACTGGCTTAGTCATCTACCTAAACCAGGGGAGGAGTCCTGAAGAGATAATTTGCATATTCCCACTGCATATTGGGATAAGTGAAGAGTCTCCGCAAGCTCAAAGAACACTGGATTTTGGCCGTTGGAGCTGAAAGGAAGACATCGGTATTTGGAGCGTTTTTCACTGTTTTCATAACACATTAACAATAAGAACATGGAAGAGTCCAGGAGCCATTTTTTGAGCTGCATATCCTGCTACATGTTCACAGACTTGCCAGTGGAAAAGCCAAACTTCACATGCCAGAAATGCAAGGTTGTGTCCCTGTTGGAGGAAAAGTTGCGAAATCTAGAAGAGAGGTTAATTACCTTGAAAATCATTAAGGAAGGTGAAGAGTTCTTAGACAGAGCAGAATTATCTCTTCATGGTACAGAAAGAGAAGAAATTCGAACTGCATCTGATGAAACAGAGGAATGGAAGCATGTGACCCAGAGAAGCAGGAGGATCGAGAGGCAGTCAGCACCCATACTGCTCAGGAACAAGTACCAGGCTCTCACGCAGGAGAACCATGAAGAAATACAGCAAGATAAGACTTTGCCCACAATGAATAACCTTATAAGCTCTCAGAATCCTCCAGGATGGAGAAAGAAAAATGTTGTGAAGAAAAAACGGAGAGTGGTGGTCATGGGGGATTCCCTGTTGAGAGGAACAGAGGCCGCTATCTGCAGACCAGACATAACCTCAAGAGAAATGTGCTGTCTTCCAGGTGCAAAAATTAAAGATGTGTCTGACAGGATATCAAGACTCTTCAGACCTACAGATCACCACCCATTCCTGCTAATACATGTGGGGACAAATGACACCACAAGAAAGGACCTGGAAACTATCTGCAGTGACTTTGAAAACTTAGGCAAGAAAGTGAAAGAATTGGGAGTGCAGGTGGTCCTCTCATCCATCCTCCCAGTGGAAGGCCATGGAACAATAATGTGGAATAAGATTCTACAGGTGAACAACTGGCTACGTCGATGGTGCCGTCAACAAGGATTTGGATTTCTGGATCACGGAATGAATTACCTATATGATGAACTACTTGCTAGAGATGGGGTGCACCTTACGAAGACTGGAAAACATGTATTTGGAAGTCGCCTTGCTACACTCATCAGGAGAGCTTTAAACTAGAACAATGTGGGAAGGGAAGCAAAAGGCCAGAAAAAGCTATACAGCTGACAAATACTATTGAGATCTCTGCTATTAGAAGAGGAAAGAAAGAACAAAGACAAAAAATCTAAATAATAAAAATATGGGAGGAAGAGAAACCAATCACAAACTAAAATGTTTTTTAGCAAATGCACAAAGCATGGACAACAAACAGGGAGAATTGGAAGGACTAACGCAGGAAAAGAAATATGATGTCATTGGAATCACTGAAACTTGGCGGGACGATACACATAATTGGATTACAAGGCTAAAAGGATACAACTTATTTGCAAGAAACAGACTTGATAAACGAGGAGGAGGTGTCACATTCTATGTTAGAAAAGTGTATATCTGCACAGAGATTGAAGCTTCAGAGACTGGGAGTTCGTGGAAACTGTTTGGGTAAGAATACAAGGAGAGAACAATGGAAAGGACACCATTGTAGGCATTTACTACAGGCCACCTGGGCAAACTGAAGATATGGATGAACTCTTTATGTATAAAATTACCAAGTTCTCCAAACAATATGACGTAGTAGTCATGGGAGATTTCAACTATCCAGACATTTGTTGGGAATCTCTCTCAAGTAAAACTAACAGGTCAAGCAAATTCTTATCCTCTCTTGCTGACAACTTTATCTTCCAAAAGGTAGGGGAGAAAACAAGGGGATCTGCTACTTTGGATCTAATCCTTATAAACAGGGAGGAAATGGTTGAGGAGGTAAAAGTGGCTGGGACACTAGGAGGCAGCGATCATGCTATTATAGAATTTTGGATAACTAGAGGAGGGAGACAAGTGAAGACTCAAACTTCAAGGTTAAATTTCAGAAAGGCAGATTTTAAGCGACTCAGAAAGAGAATAGGAGGGATGCAATGGCTGGATGTCCTTAAGGACAAAAATGTCCAGGAAGGATGGGAAATTTTTAAAAATGAGATTCTCAAAGCACAATTGTTAACAATCCCAAAAAGTAGGAAGAATGGGAAGCATTTAAGGAAACCAGGATGGATGAGCACAGAACTTAAACACATGCTAAAAAAAAGAAAGAAATGTTTATCAAATGGAAAGAGGGAGGCATATCTAAAGAAGATTATAATGCAGTCTGCAGAACCTGCAGGCACGTATACGGTTAGCTAAAGCTGACAATGAATTAAGGCTTGCAAGAGATGTCAAAAGCAATAAAAAAGGATTTTGGGGGTATGTCAAAAGTAAAAGAAAAGTCAAAGATGCTATAGGATTTTTACAGGATGAAAATGGTGAAATGGTAAGAAAGGATGTTGAGAAGGCTGAACTTTTTAATTCCTATTTTGCATCTGTTTTCTCTCAGAAAGAAAATGTAACATAAACTGATCTTCACTGTCCTATTAAAGGAATAGGAGAATCCAGGTTATCTGTAAACAGAAAGATTGTGAGGGAATATTTAGCTAACATAAATGAGTTCAAGTCTCCATGTCCAGATGAATTACACCCCAGAGTACTGAAGGAGATCGTAGAAGAAATTTTGGAACCACTCTCCATAATTTTTGAAAATTCTTGGAGAACAGGAGAAGTCCCAGAAGATTGGAGAAGAGCAAATGTTGTTCCTATCTTCAAAAAGGGGAAGAAGGTGGACCCAGGGAACTATCGGCCGGTGAGTCTGACTTCTATACCAGGAAAGATCTTTGACCAAACTATTAAACAACATGTATGTAAGTACCTGGATAAGAATTAAGTGATTAACCAGAGTCAGCATGGGATTTTAACTAACAAGTCATGTCAGACTAACTTAATTTCCTTCTATGACAGAATCACTGACTGGGTGGATCAGGGAAATTCTGTAGATATAGTATATATTGACTTTAGCAAAGCATTTGACAAAGTATCTCACACCATCCTTATTGAAAAAATGACCAAGTATAGAATGAACAAGGCAACTGTTAGGTGGATTCCGAACTGGCTTAGTGATCGGACTCAAAGAGTGGTTGTAAATGGCTTCACATCCAGTTGGATGAATGTCTCAAGTGGGGTACCACAGGGCTCTGTCCTGAGACCTGTATTTTTCAACATCTTTATCAATGATTTAGATGAAGGAATTGAGGGTAAACTGATTAAATTTGCTGATGACACACAGCTAGGAGGGATAGCTAACACTAGAGAAGAGAGAGAGGATTTAAAAAGACCTAAATAAACTGGAGCAGTGGGCAGCAACTAACAGAATGCTTTTTAACAGGGAAAAATGCAAAGTACTACATCTGGGCAATAAAAATGAAAAAAGCATATACAGAATGGGAGGAATAGAGCTAAGCAACAGTACTTGTGAAAAAGACTTAGGAATACTAATAGATCATAGACTGAACATGAGTCAACAGTAGAGATGAGCGTTGTTCGAATCGAACTGTTCGCCAATCTCAAATTCGAGCTGTTTTGGGCGGTGTTCGAGCCGTTCGGCGAACACGAACGATTTGAAAAAAATTGGCTGTTCGAGGTTATGTTCGATAACTGTTCGTGCACCAAAATCATAACTGGATTTTTTCTCAGTAATGATGAAAATTAATGTTAATACGCAGTTTGACTATACAGCAGGGCGGGGGGAGGGGCAGGGGATGGGTCCCTGCAGGAATAATGAAGATCTCCATTTTTTCTTCTCTTTCCCGCATTTACAGTGGGGAGGTGCAATCTGTCAGCCTATCAGCAGCGCACACACGGAGCGAAGTGCTTTTTTTCACACAAGCAAGGGCATGTGTCATTGGCAGTGTATGTCACATGGCCTTGCCCTATAAGACCCAGCCATTTTCCCCGTCGCCACCATTTTCTCACTGCTGCAGCTGCCTGTTAGACGGCACCGCTGTTGCTGTGTGCGCTATACCTTGTTAATTTCAAGCCAATTTTTGCACAAATCTACAGATAGCTTGGAAGTAGGGAATAGTTGTGATTGCAGTCCTTTTAAGGACTAGGTTACAGCATTTCCTATGACTTTTATCAGGCAGGTCTGTGCTCTTAAATAGATAGGTTGTGGGAGTAAAGACTAATTGTAATTGCAGTCCTTTTCAGGAATAAGTTACATCAGTTCCTATCAGTTTTTGCCAGGCAGGTCTGTGCCAGTGCTGTGCAAGTTTCTTACACAGCATTTGGCTAAATCTAGCAAAGCTAATCATTTTTGGCCTATTGCAGAGTGTGTTAGTCAGTGGAGTAGCCTATCTGTGTTGCAAGCTACACCACCTGTGTATACAATACCAACTTTTTTACTGCACCTAGTGAAGTAAAACCTTTTGGGCATAGCATCATTCAAATAGTCCATCTATACTGACCTCCATAAGGTTGCAAATTGAATATAATTTTTTTCTGCATCTAGCTCTGAAAAAATATTTGGGCTTCTAGCTGTGTGTGGGACTTGTTCCATTAGTCCATCTATACTGACCTCTATCACGTTGCAAATTGAATATAATTTTTTTCTGAATCTTGCACTGAAAAAATATTTGGCCTTCTAGCAGTGTGTGGGACTTGTTCTATTAGTCCATCTATACTGACCTCCATCAGGTTGCAAATTCAAAATAATTTTTATCTGCATCTAGCTCTGCAAAAATGTTTGGCCTTCTAGCAGTGTGTGGGACTTGTTCTATTAGTCCATCTATACTGACCTCCATCAGGTTGCAAATTGAATATAATTTTTTTCTGCATCTAGCTCTGAAAAAATATTTGGCCTTCTAGCAGTGTGTGGGACTTGTTCTATTAGTCCATCTATACTGACCTCCATCAGGTTGCAAACTGAATATAATTTTTTTCTGCATCTAGCTCTGAAAAAATATTTGGGCTTCTAGCAGTGTGTGGGACTTGTTCTATTAGTCCATCTATACTGACCTCCATCAGGTTGCAAATTGAATATAATTTTTTTCTGCATCTAGCTCTGAAAAAATATTTGGGCTTCTAGCAGTGTGTGGGACTTGTTCTATTAGTCCATCTATACTGACCTCCATCAGGTTGCAAACTGAATAAAAAATTTTTCTGCTTCTACCGCTGAAAAAATATTTGGGCTTCTAGCAGTGTGTGGGACTTGTTCTATTAGTCCATCTATACTGACATCCATCAGGTTGCAAATTGAATATAATTTTTTTCTGCATCTAACCCAGCCAATAGTTTTGGCCTAATACCACAGTTTGGCCTCTCAGCTCTGCTCGGTTCCCATCCATTGTTTTTTTGTGCAAACAACTCCAGAGTTGTGAATTAGTTAACCACCAAAATGAGTGGAAAAAGGCCTGCTGCTGATGGAAAGGGGAATAGGCGTGTTGGGAAGGGGAAAAAAGGTTGTGTCCGTGGGGTAGGTGTTAAAGCAACAGTAACATCTGCAGAAGAAAGACTATCTTCCAGCCAAACTAAAATGTCTACTTCTTTTAGCGGACAATGTGATAAGATCCCTTTCTTACGGCCACGCCAATCGCTACAAATTCCAGATGAGGCACAAAAACAGCAGGTGCTTCAACGGATATCAAGTGCTCCTTTAAGTGGGCTCTCCTCCACATCAACTTCAACATCACAAATACTCCAGTCCTCAAAGGTGTCACCCCAATCGCACTTGCTTCCTCACAGCTCCCAAATCTCCAGCTGCCCGTCTGAGTATGAGGTAGAACAGATGGTTGAGTCTGCAGAGCTGTTTACTCATACTATAGCCTGGGAATCAGAGGTCGGCTCCAGCGCTTCTGTGAATCCAGACGAGGAAATGATCTGCACTGATGCCCAGAATCTTTATGAGTCGGATCCAGGACCAGACGCAGAAGGTTCTGACCATAATGTAGACCCTCATTCCCAAACTGTAACTCCTGTTGGTGGAGACAATGAGGAAGACGATGATGAGACTCAAATACCTGATTGGAGCGACAACTTTAGTTTTTTGTCAGGGCAGGAACAGGTTGGCTCTGAGGACGACGGGTGTGATAACGCACAGGGTGATGATGATGAGGTTGGAGATCCCACTTACTGTCAACCCACAGTCAGCCAAGAGATGAGGTCAGCAGAGGAGGTGGAGGAAGATGCTAGTGACGACGAGGTCAGGTTGCGCCTTCCTGGACAGAGACGTAGTACTGGAAGCACGTCAACAACTGCATCCTCAAACACAACTCTGCCTCTCACCACAAGTCGTGGTGGCTCTTCAGGTCGCATGGGTGCTAAGCCTTGCATAGCCTGGGCATTTTTTCAGATCGATAAAGATGACCCAACTCGTGTTATCTGTAACATTTGTCAGCAAAAGCTAAGTAGAGGCCAAAAAATACATAGTTTGAGTACTTCATGCATGAACCGGCACATGGACATGAAGCATAAGTTGCAGTGGGAAGCTCAGTGTGCTACAATGCGGCCTAGCCGGCCGGGCCAACCACCGTCTGCCATATCTTGTGCATCCGCGGCCTCTTAATCCTCTGTGACTGGAGGGACAGCAGTCACACCTGTTTTGGGGCGCAGACCTGCCACCTCTTTACCCGCAACAGCCAGCGTGATTGGCAGGTCATCATTTTCTTTGGAGGTGGTAACACCAGCTGGTGTTGAGCGCTGTCCGACATCGATAGCACCACCTTTGGATCAAGGCAACCTAACATGTCCGCCTGCATCTTCCTCACAGACCAGCAGTTTGCCGGGGACACCCTTATCAACCCGGTCTAAGCACAATAGCCAGCCCTCGGTCCCTCAGATGTGGACAAGTAAAAGACCATTTCCTCCTAGCCATGAGAAAGCTAAGAGGTTGAATTTCACCATCTGCAAGCTCTGCCTTTCAGCCTGGTGGACACAGAGGATTTTCGAGACCTTATGTCCGTCGCAGTGCCCCAGTACCAGATGCCCAGTCGGAACTACTTCTCAAAGAAAGCTGTGCCTGGGCTCCACCAGCATGTCGCACACAACATCACCGCTTCTTTGAGAAACTCTGTGTGTGACAGGGTGCATTTCACCACAGACACTTGGACGAGTAGGCATGGACAGGGGTGTTACATGTCGCTGACTGGGCACTGGGTAACTATGGTGACAGCAGGACAAGGGGCTGCTGTCCAAGTCTTGCCATCCCCACGAGTTGTGCGTCAATCCTCTTTATGTCAAAGTTCCTCCACTGCTTCTGCCTCCTCAACCTCCTCTCAGTCTTCCACCTGCACCCAAAGCCTGTCTGGTCATGCCACAAGCTTTCTAACTGCGCAGAAGGGATCCTGCACACCTCCTTACTATGCTGGCAGTAGGGCTCAACGTCATCAGGCGGTTTTTACTTTGAAATGTCTGGGAAATGTGAGTCACACAGCAGAGGAGTTGTGGTCAGCTCTGGAGAACCAATTTCATGAATGGTTGTCTCCACTGGACCTGAAACCAGGGAAGGCCGTGTGCGACAATGCTGCAAACCTGGGTGCGGCCCTTCGCCGGGGCAATGTCACACACGTGCCTTGTATGGCTCACGTGTTGAACCTGGTTGTCCAGCAATTTTTAGCCCACTATCCCAGACTAGATGGCCTTCTGCAGAGGGCACAGTCGCTGTGTGCTCACTTCCACCGTTCGCATCCCGCAGCTCAGCGACTTACATCTCTACAGAAGTCGTTGGGCCTGCCACTTCACCGGCTAAAATGCGATGTGCCTACCCGGTGGAATTCAACCTCTGCACATGTTGCAGCGACTCTGGCAGCACCGACAAGCCCTGGTGCAATACGTTCTGACGTATAGCCTGGGCCAACGAGATCCAGAGGTGGGGCAAATCACGCTGGAGGAGTGGTCTCAGATCAGGGACCTATGCACCCTTCTGCACAGTTTTGAAATGGCGACGAAGATGTTTAGTGCTGACGATGCCATTATCAGCATGACTATTCCGGTGATTTACATGCTGGAGCACATGTTAAACAGAATTCGGAGTCAGGTGGTGGCACAAGAGGAGGTGGAGGAAGTAGAGGAGGAGGAGTTGTATGCGGAAGGGCTAACATCTGCAAGGTCCAGACGGTCGGCAGCACCAAGGCGGCAGGCATGTGAGAGTGGGGGAGATGGTTTTACCAGGGCGCATGGTAGCAGCCAAACTAGTGAGGAAGGTGCAGGAGCCCAGGAAGAAGTGGAGGACGAACTGATGGAAGACTCATCAGATGAGGGAGACCTTGATCACATTTCTGTTGTGCGAGGTTGGGGGGAGAGGACAGAGGAAGGAAGCATGATTGTTACCTCGCCACCAACACAACAGGGACTTGGTGCTCCTGGATGCGCAACACACATGAGTGCCTTCTTGCTGCACTACCTGCAACATGACCCTCGAATTGTGAGAATTAGAAATAATCCTGACTACTGGGTTGCCACACTGTTAGATCCCCGGTACAAAAGTAAATTTGCCGAAATTATTCCTGCCATAGAAAGGGATGCACGCATGCAGGAGTATCAGCAGAGACTGTTGCAGAATCTTACATGTGCTTTTCCACAAAACACCAGTTGTGCACGTAGTGAATCTCACAGTTCCAACTTGCCAACCGTGGGACCGTCAAGTGTTCAGCACTCAAACCGTAACAGAACCACAGTATCTGCTGGTAACATCAATTTTGCGGAATCATTTCACCACTTTTTTAGCCCATCCTTTGCAAGGCCACAGGAGACAAGAAGTCTGACACATAGTCAACGCCTAGAGACGATGGTACAGGAGTATCTCCAAGTAAACATTGAAGCCATGACTGTGTCACTGGACCCTTGCTCTTTTTGGGCTTCCAATCTGGATAAATGGCCGGAGCTAGCCACTTACGCCTTGGAGATCTTGTCATGCCCCACAGCCAGCGTTCTGTCTGAACGTGTGTTCAGCGCTGCTGGTGGTGTGCTGACAGATAAGCGCACGCGGCTCTCCACTGATAATGTAGACAGACTCACGTTCATAAAGATGAACAAATCATGGATCCGAAACGACTTTTCTACCCCTGTGTCATCCTGGGGAGAGTAAAAGCTTGATGATTGGTTAAAATCACCCTACCAACCGTTTTAAGCTTTCAAATTACTAATCATGTTTATCTGTATCTTGGCTGGAAAATAATTTGGGCTTTGTAGCAGTGTGCAGCACTGATTCTATTAGGCCATCTATAATAAGCTCCACCAGATTTAAAATTACTAATCATGTTTATCTGTATCTTGGCTGGAAAATAATTTGGGCTTTGTAGCAGTGTGCAGCACTGATCCTATTAGGCCATCTATACTAAGCTCCACCAGATTTAAAATTAATAATAATTTTTAGCTGCATCTAGCCCGGAAAATAATTTTGGGGCTCCGAGATGCGCAAGACACATAAGAACCTTCTTGCTGCACTACCTGCAACATGACCCTCATATTGTCAGAATTCGAAGTAATCATGACTACTGGGTTGCCACACTCTTAGATCCCCCAAACTTTTCGATCAACCTTTACATTTTAATAAAGACCAAAACAATTGTCATTTTTGAAATTATAAGCATTAGCAGGTTATTAGAAACTGAAATCAAACAGTTTTCAACTCAAAACTTTATTCTAGGTGATGTTAAATTTACACATAGGACCCCTTGTTCGAAAGGAGCTTCTGAACTCTCTTGTCCATTGAATTTGTCAGGTTTTGGATGGTTTCTGCTTCAATTGTTTTGCATGAGGACAGAATACCCTCCCAGAGCTGTTGCTTAGATGTGAACTGCCTCCCGCCATCATAGACACTCCTTTTGATGATGCTCCAGAGGTTCTGAATGGGGTAGAGGTCAGGGGAGCATGGGGGTCACACCATAAGTTTGTCCCCTTTTATGCCCATATCAGCCAGAGATGCAGATCGTTTATGTGCAGCATGAGATGGTGCATTATCATGCAAAAAAATGATCTTGCTGTGAAATACACGGTTCTTGTTCTTGAACCATGGCAGGAAGTGCTGTTTGAGAAAATCCACATACATTATGGAGTTCATCTTTAGCGCCTTCAGGGATCCTAAAGGGGCCGACAATCTCTCTCCCCATGATTCCAGCCCAAAACATTACTCCACCTCCTCCTTGTTGGCGCTGTAGCCGTGTTTGCGTGGGGTGTCCATCAACCAGCCATCCTCCACTCCATCCATCTGGACCATCGAGCGCTGCACGGCAATCATCTGTGAACAAAACAGTTTTGAAATCAGTCTTCATGTAATGTTTAGCCCACTGGAGCCGTTTCTGCTTGTGTGAAGTGGATAGAGGAGGTCGACAGGATGGCGTATGCACAGCTGCAAACCTCTGAAGGACCCTGCATCTTGTTGTTCGGGGGACGTTGGAGGCACCAGCAGCTTCAAAAACTTGTCTGCTGCTATGACAAGGCTTTTTTGCCGCTGCTCTTTTAACCTGACGTAATTGCCTGTAGGAAAGAGTCCTCAATTTGCCCTTATCAGCACGCACACGTGTGTACTGTGAATCAGCTACATACTTCTTGATTGCCAAGACACTTCATCCTGATTAGTGTTGAGCCACCCCCGTAGTGTTCGAGTTCGGTTCGGTTCGTCGAACTGTTCGTCGAACACCTTCGAACACCGTTAAAACCAATGGCAGGCAAACAAAAACACATAGAAACACATAGAAAACACCTTCAAAGGTGTCCAAAAGCTGACAAACTGCTCAGAAGACACAACTAACACATGGAAAAGTGACAAGTACATATAGTCATGCGAAAATAAAAGAGGTGGAGGAGTAAAAGGAGGGGGAGACACAGATATAGGCATGTCATGCCCTTCTAAAATCCAAAAAGTGAGAAGCCGAGACGGCCAGTCCGCTCCTGCCCGTGCCACCTCCGTGTCGCCGGGTTTGTGCCAGAGCCGCGGTGAACCCTGACGGCCAGCCCCCCTCTCCCAATACTGGTGCCTGTCCGCTGGTGGGTCGAGAGAGCCCCCCTGTGGTGGAGGCAGCTCTAAGCTTTTTAATTTAAATTGTCCCTCTAATTTGAATGAATACACTTTAAATCCATTTACAAGGATCTATTGGAGGGCAAGTCTCATGCCAGCAGCCGCGTAATTCCAGCTCCAGTAGCGTCCACTAAAGCTGCTGCAGTTAAAAAGCTTTTATAAGGATTGAGCTCGGCTGTCCACCGCAAGGCATCCTACTGCCAGTCCCAGCCCCTATGCCTTGGGGTGCCTCCTGATGCTCTTCACTAAGTATCCCGTGGTCCCGAAGCATTTCCTTTGAAAAAATTAAGTGTCCAAACTACAGGTGGTGTAGCTTGCTTAACAGCCGGGATAATCCGCTGACTAGCAGACACTGCTACTAGGCACAAAGTATTTCCTGGGCTAGATGCAGTTAAAAATTTGTAAGTAGATACTCTCGTTGGATGCTGAGAAAGCATTCCATAGAGTCTCCTGGCACGCCATATATGATTCTCTTAAAAAGCTTGGGGTAGGGGTCTAGGGGACCCTTTTATAGCCAAAATCACGGCCCTGTATCACAATACGTCACCTAGGCTGAAGATAAATGGAACTGTAGCACCGAGGGCTCGGTTGCTACAGAGGTATTGCACCTCACCCAGAGGTGTGATATCTCACTCTCAGATAAGGATGGAGTGTGGATCAGGACCCGACACCTGCATGCATTACACCACATTGCCGTGGGGCAGGGCGACCAATATGCCCCTGAGATGGGCACGACAGTCCCTGTCCCTGGCTGGAGTGGGGGGAGGGAACACTGAGGAAGGGGAACCCTGCAGTGCAGGAGCAGGGAGGAAGCAGTTCCTGGGTGCATTGAGAAGGGAGTATAAAAGGTGGGCACCATCTTAGTTCAGTGCAGAGAAGTCTGAGCAGAAGTGGCAGGGAGCAGGGGCTCTGCATGAGCTCTGCTCCGGAGGCGGGCCTAGTAACAGAGGCCCAGGCCTGCAAGAGGGAGAAGGAAGGAAGAGGAGCGGAGAAGGCTCCAGGAACAAGGAATGAAGGGATCCCAGGGGTGCGGACGGGCGAGTCGCCACCGCACGCCCGAATCCACCTGCGTGGAGGGGTCAGGCCAAAGGGGGAGACCGGTCCCCGAACTAGTGGAGGCAGGAAACGACCCTCAGCTAGAAACCGGAGGCTCTGACATTTTATGTGGCGCAGCCCCTTGCTCCACCCGCTAGGAAGGCACCACATAGGGTCAGGGAAACTGGCGCCAAGTTTACCAAGAGGAGGCCCGAGGCAGCCGGACAGAAGTGTTGGTAAGAAAGGCCAGACAAAGGACACACAAAGGGGGTCCTGTGAAGCGCTCCAAAGTTATCTGGGAGTTGTCTGAGCCCCTCACCTGGTGAGCACAGTACGACGTGGGCAGCCGTTACCTGCAGACGTGGTCTGGATAATAAGAACTGTGAGTAAAGGCCCTGAACTGCATCACTGACTCCGTGTCGTTACTGCTGCTGCCCTGCACCATCACCCCCATCCTCCGCATACACTGCCCTGAGGCTATACTCCTCCCGTGGGGAGTTATGCTATGCTCTGCTGCACCCACAACACCAGCCTTAGCGGTCTGCCCTGTAGCGGCGGTTCACTCTGACCGCAATCCACGGGTGGCGTAGTCGGACATTTAAACATCAAAACCACATAAATAGTTCCGCCACTGGTTTGACCGCCCTGAGCCACGGAACCGGATCGCCGCCACGAAGACTACAACCACCAGCATCCACCAAAAAGGGTCCGGCTCCGGGTGTCCCAAGGCCCAGGGGGTGCGTCAGAACATTTTCATCACCTTTCACAATCATCAATGGGACAAGGCAGGGATGTCCTCTGTCCCCTCTCTTATACATCCTAGTGACGGAGCACCTGCTCTCATCAATTCGCCATAACCCCAATATTAGGTGGATTGAGGTGGGAGGCACCGAGTACAAGTGCTCTCTATTTGCTGATGATGTCCTAGTATATATCACTCAATCACATATATCCATCCCTGCTGTTATGGCTGAAATAGATCACTTTGTTACATGGTAAAATTTTAAAATCAATGCAGCGAAGTCTGAGGCCCTCGATGTCTCCCTCCCTAAATCCATATAGGATTCCATCCAGTCCAACTTTCCCTTTGCCTGGCCCTCACAGGGTATCAAATACTTAGGAATTCCTATTCATAGAGACCTCTCCCATCTATGTTATCTTAATTTTGGGCCCTTTATTGAACAATTCCATACAGACCACGGTTGGCAAGTTGGAACTGTGAGATTCACTACGTGCACCACTGGTATTTTGTGGAAAAGCACATGTAAGATTCTGCAACAGTCTCTGCTGATACTCCTGCATGCGTGCATCCCTTTCTATGGCAGGAATAATTTCTGCAAATTTACTTTTGTACCGGGGATCTATCAGTGTGGCAACCCAGTAGTCAGGATTATTTCTAATTCTCACAATTCGAGGGTCATGTTGCAGGTAGTGCAGCAAGAAGGCACTCATGTGTGTTGCGCATCCAGGAGCACCAAGTCCCTGTTGTGTTGGTGGCGAGGTAACAATCATGCTTCCTTCCTCTGTCCTCTCCCCCCAACCTCGCACAACAGAAATGTGATCAAGGTCTCCCTCATCTGATGAGTCTTCCATCAGTTCGTCCTCCACTTCTTCCTGGGCTCCTGCACCTTCCTCACTAGTTTGGCTGCTACCATGCGCCCTGGTAAAATCATCTCCCCCACCCTCACATGCCTGCCGCCCTGGTGCTGCCGACCGTCTGGACCTTGCAGATGTTAGCCCTTCCGCATACAACTCCTCCTCCTCTACTTCCTCCACCTCCTCTTGTGCCACCACCTGACTCCGAATTCTGTTTAACATGTGCTCCAGCATGTAAATCACCGGAATAGTCATGCTGATAATGGCATCGTCAGCATTAAACATCTTCGTCGCCATTTCAAAACTGTGCAGAAGGGTGCATAGGTCCCTGATCTGAGACCACTCCTCCAGCGTGATTTGCCCCACCTCTGAATCTCGTTGGCCCAGGCTATACGTCAGAACGTATTGCACCAGGGCTTGTCGGTGCTGCCACAGTCGCTGCAACATGTGCAGAGTTGAATTCCACCGGGTAGGCACATCGCATTTTAGCCGGTGAAGTGGCAGGCCCAACGACTTCTGTAGAGATGTAAGTCGCTGAGCTGCGGGATGCGAACGGCGGAAGTGAGCACACAGCGACCGTGCCCTCTGCAAAAGGCCATCTAGTCTGGGATAGTGGGCTAAAAATTGCTGGACAACCAGGTTCAACACGTGAGCCATACAAGGCACGTGTGTGACATTGCCCCGGCGAAGGGCCGCACCCAGGTTTGCAGCATTGTCGCACACGGCCTTCCCTGGTTTCAGGTCCAGTGGAGACAACCATTCATGAAATTGGTTCTCCAGAGCTGACCACAACTCCTCAGCTGTGTGACTCACATTTCCCAGACATTTCAATGTAAAAACCGCCTGATGACGTTGAGCCCTACTGCCAGCATAGTAAGGAGGTGTGCAGGATCCCTTCTGCGCAGTTAGAAAGCTTGTGGCATGACCAGACAGGCTTTGGGTGCAGGTGGAAGACCGAGAGGAGGTTGAGGAGGCAGAAGCAGTGGAGGAAAAATGACATAAAGAGGATTGACGCACAACTCGTGGGGACGGCAAGACTTGGACAGCAGCCCCTTGTCCTGCTGTCACCATAGTTACCCAGTGCCCAGTCAGCGACATGTAACGCCCCTGTCCATGCCTACTCGTCCAAGTGTCTGTGGTGAAATGCACCCTGTCACACACAGAGTTTCTCAAAGAAGCGGTGATGTTGTGTGCGACATGCTGGTGGAGCGCAGGCACACCTTTCTTTGAGAAGTAGTGCCGACTGGGCATCTGGTACTGGGGCACTGCGACGGACATAAGGTCTCGAAAATCCTCTGTGTCCACCAGGCGGAAAGGCAGCATTTCTGTAGCCAAGAGCTTGCAGATGGTGAAATTCAACCTCTTAGCTTTCTCATGGCTAGGAGGAAATGGTCTTTTACTTGTCCACATCTGAGGGACCGAGGGCTGGCTATTGTGCTTAGACGGGGTTGATAAGGGTGTTCCCGGCAAACTGCCGGTCTGTGAGGAAGATGCAGGCGGACATGTTAGGTTGCCTTGATCCAAAGGTGGTGCTATCGATGTCGGACAGCGCTCAAGACCAGCTGGTGTTACCACCTCCAAAGAAAATGATGACCTGCCAATCACGCTGGCTGTTGCGGGTAAAGAGGTGGCAGGTCTGCGCCCCAAAACAGGTGTGACTGCTGTCCCCCCAGTCACAGAGGATGAAGAGGCCGCGGATGCACAAGATATGGCAGACGGTGGTTGGCCCGGCCGGCTAGACCGCATTGTAGCACACTGAGCTTCCCACTGCAACTTATGCTTCATGTCCATGTGCCGGTTCATGCATGAAGTACTCAAACTATGTATTTTTTGGCCTCTACTTAGCTTTTGCTGACAAATGTTACAGATAACACGAGTTGGGTCATCTTTATCGATCTGAAAAAATGCCCAGGCTATGCAAGGCTTAGCACCCATGCGACCTGAAGAGCCTCCACGACTTTGTGCTGAGAGGCAGAGTTGTGTTTGAGGATGCAGTTGTTGACGTGCTTCCAGTACTACGTCTCTGTCCAGGAAGGCGCAACCTGACCTCGTCGTCACTAGCATCTTCCTCCACCTCCTCTGCTGACCTCATCTCTTGGCTGACTGTGGGTTGACAGTAAGTGGGATCTCCGACCTCATCATCATCACCCTGTGCGTTATCACACCCGTCGTCCTCAGAGCCAACCTGTTCCTGCCCTGACAAAAAACTAAAGTTGTCGCTCCAATCAGGTATTTGAGTCTTATCATCGTCTTCCTCATTGTCTCCACCAACAGGAGTTACAGTTTGGGAATGAGGGTCTACATTATGGTCAGAACCTTCTGCGTCTGGTCCTGGATCCGACTCATAAAGATTCTGGGCATCAGTGCAGATCATTTCCTCGTCTGGATTCACAGAAGCGCTGGAGTCGACCTCTGATTCCCAGGCTATAGTATGAGTAAACAGCTCTGCAGACTCAACCATCTGTTCTACCTCATACTCAGACGGGCAGCTGGAGATTTGGGAGCTGTGAGGAAGCAAGTGCGATTTGGGTGACACCTTTGAGGACTGGAGTATTTGTGATGTTGAAGTTGATGTGGAGGAGAGCCCACTTAAAGGAGCACTTGATATCCGTTGAAGCACCTGCTGTTTTTGTGCCTCATCTGGAATTTGTAGCGATTGGCGTGGCCGTAAGAAAGGTATCTTATCACATTGTCCGCTAAAAGAAGTAGACATTTTAGTTTGGCTGGAAGATGGTCTTTCTTCTGCACCTACCCCACGGACACAACCTTTTTTCCCCTTCCCAACACGCCTATTCCCCTTTCCACCAGCAGCAGGCCTTTTTCCACTCATTTTGGTGGTTAACTAATTCACAACTCTGGAGTTGTTTGCACAAAAAAACAATGGATGGTAACCGAGCAGAGCTGAGTGGCCAAACTGTGGTATTAGGCCAAAACTATTGGCTGGGTTAGATGCAGAAAAAAATTATTTTTAATTTGCAACCTGATGGAGGTCAGTATAGATGGACTAATAGACCAAGTCCCACACACCGCTAGAAGCCCAAATATTTTTTCAGAGCTAGATGCAGAAATTTTTTTTATTCAATTTGCAACCTGATGGAGGTCAGTATAGATGGACTAATAGACCAAGTCCCACACACTGCTAGAAGCCCAAATATTTTTTCAGAGCTAGATGCAGAAAAAAATTATTTTTAATTTGCAACCTGATGGAGGTCAGTATAGATGGACTAATAGACCAAGTCCCACACACTGCTAGAAGCCCAAATATTTTTTCAGAGCTAGATGCAGAAAAAAATTATTTTTAATTTGCAACCTGATGGAGGTCAGTATAGATGGACTAATAGAACAAGTCCCACACGCTGCTAGAAGCCCAAATATTTTTTCAGAGATAAATGAAGAAAAAAATTATTTTTAATTTGCAACCTGATGGAGGTCAGTATAGATGGACTAATAGACCAAGTCCCACACACTGCTAGAAGCCCAAATATTTTTTCAGAGCTAGATGCAGAAAAAAATTATTTTTAATTTGCAACCTGATGGAGGTCAGTATAGATGGACTAATAGACCAAGTCCCACACACCGCTAGAAGCCCAAATATTTTTTCAGAGCTAGATGCAGAAAAAAATTATATTCAATTTTCAACCTGCTGGAGGTCAGTATAGAAGGACTAATAGAACAAGTCCCACACACTGCTAGAAGCCCAAATATTTTTTCAGAGCTAAATGAAGAAAAAAATTATTTTTAATTTGCAACCTGATGGAGGTCAGTATAGATGGACTAATAGAATGATGCTATGCCCAAAAGATTTTACTTCACTAGGTGCAGTAAAAAAATTGGTATTCTATACACAGGTGGTATATCTTGCAACACAGATAGGCTACTCCACTGACTAACACACTCTGCAATAGGCCAAAAAGGATTAGCTTTGCTAGATTCAGCCAAATGCTCTGAAAAAAACTTGCACAGCACTGGCACAGACCTGCCTGGCAAAAACTGATAGGAACTCATGTAACCTAGTCCTGAAAAGGACTCCAATTACAATTAGTCTTTACTCCCACAATCTATCTATTTAAGAGCACAGACCTGCCTGATAAAAGTCGTAGGAAATGCTGTAACCTAGTCCTTAAAAGGACTGCAATCACAACTATTCCCTACTCCCAAGCTATCTGTATATTTGTGCGAAAATTGGCTTGAAATTAACAAGGTATAGCGCACACAGCAACAGCGGTGCCGTCTAACACGCAGCTGCAGCAGTGAGAAAATGGTGGCGACGGGGAAAATGGCTTGGTCTTATAGGGCAAGGACATGTGACATACACTGCCAATCACACATGCCCTTGCTTGTGTGAAAAAAAGCACTTCGCTCCGTGTGTGCGCTGCTGATAGGCTGACAGATTGCACCTCCCCACTGCAAATGCGGGAAAGAGAAAAAAAAATGGAGATCTTCATTGTTCCTGCAGAGATCCATCCCCTGCCCCTCCCCCCGCCCCGCTGTACACTCAAACTGCGTATTAACATTAATTTTCATCATTACTGAGAAAAAATCCAGTTATGATTTTGGTGCACGAACAGTTATCGAACATAACCTCGAACAGCCGAATTTTCCTCAAATTGTTCGTGTTCGCCGACCGGCTCGAACACCGCCCAAAACAGCTCGAATTTGAGATTGGCGAACAGTTCGAGTAGAACAACGCTCATCTCTAATCCTGATCATCGCACAATGTTGATTGTAGTCATGCCTTGACCTAAACACTCCACAATTTGTTGCTTCTCAGCAGCCGACACATCCTTTTTCTTTCCCATTTTGGCAGAAAATGTAGGCTGCTTAATAATTTGAGACAGCCTTCTTAAGTAGTCTTGCCTTTCATTGGACACACCTGCCAAACTAATTAGCACAGGTGTCTGCAATTGCTTACAGTGATATAAAGAGCCCTGACACACATCACCATCAATGAGTTTAACTGAGAAACAAACAAATTCTTCCCTTATCACTCCTAAACACTTTTTGCATAATAATTTGGAACACAGTGTACATGTGCTTTTCCACAAAACACCAGTGGTTCACGTAGTGAATATTACAGTTCTAACTTGCCAACCGTGGTCTGTATGCAGTTGTTCAATAAAGGGCCCAAAATTAAGATAACATAGATGGGAGAGGTCTCTATGAATAGGAATTCCTAAGTATTTGATACCCTGTGAGGGCCAGGCAAAGGGAAAGTTGGACTGGATGGAATCCTATATGGATTTGGGGAGGGAGACATCGAGGGCCTCAGACTTCGTTGCATTGATTTTAAAATTTGACCATGTAACAAAGTGATCTATTTCAGCCATAACAGCATGGATGGATATATGTGATTGAGTGATATATACTAGGACATCATCAGCAAATAGAGAGCACTTGTACTCGGTGCCTCCCACCTCAATCCACCTAATATTGGGGTTATGGCGAATCGATGAGAGCAGGTGCTCCGTCACTAGAATGTATAAGAGAGGGGACAGAGGACATCCCTGCCTTGTCCCATTGATGATTGTGAAAGGTGATGAAAATGTTCTGATGCACTCCCTGGGCCTTGGGACACCCGGAGCCAGACCCTTTTTGGTGGATGCTGGTGGTTGTAGTCTTCGTGGCGGCGACCCGGTTCCGTGGCTCAGGGTGGTCAAACCAGTGGCGGAACTATTTATGTGGTTTTGATGTTTAAATGTCCGACTACGCCACCCGTGGATTGCGGTCAGAGTGAACCGCCGCTGCAGGGCAGACCGCTGAGGCTGGTGTTGTGGGTGCAGAAGAGCGTAGCATAACTCCCCACGGGAGGAGTATAGCCTCAGGGCAGTGTATGCGGAGGATGGGGGTGATGGTGCAGGGCAGCAGCAGTAACAACACGAAGTCAGTGATGCAGTCCAGGGCCTTTACTCACAGTTCTTATTATCCAGACCACGTCTGCAGGTAACGGCTGCCCACGTCGTACTGTGCTCACCAGGTGAGGGGCTCAGACAACTCCCAGATAACTTTGGAGCGCTTCACAGGACCCCCTTTGTGTGTCCTTTGTCTGGCCTTTCTTACCAACCCTTCTGTCCGGCTGCCTCGGGCCTCCTCTTGGTAAACTTGGCGCCAGTTTCCCTAACCCTATGTGGTGCCTTCCTAGCGGGTGTAGCGAGGGGCTGCGCCACATAAAATGTCACAGCCTCCGGTTTCTAGCTGAGGGTCGTTTCCTGCCTCCACTAGTTTCGAGGATCGGTCTCCCCCTTTGGCCTGACCCCTCCACGCAGGTGGATTCGGGTGTGCGGTGGCGACTCGCCCGTCCTGACCCCTGGGATCCCTTCATTCCTCATTCCTGGAGCCTTCTCCGCTCCTCTTCCTTCCTTCTCCCTCTTCCAGGCCTGGGCCTCTGTTACTAGGCCCGCCTCCGGAGCAGAGCTCATGCAGAGCCCCTGCTCCCTGCCACTTCTGCTCAGACTTCTCTGCACTGAACTAAGATGGTGCCCACCTTTTATACTCCCTTCTCAATGCACCCAGGAACTGCTTCCTCCCTGCTCCTGCACTACAGGGTTCCCCTTCCTCAGTGTTCCCTCCCCCCACTCCAGCCAGGGACAGGGACTGTCGTGCCCATCTCAGGGGCATATTGGTCGCCCTGCCCCACGGCAATGTGGTGTAATGCATGCAGGTGTCGGGTCCTGATCCACACTCCATCCTTACCTGAGAGTGAGATATCACACCTCTGGGTGAGGTGCAATACCTCTGTAGCAACCGAGCCCTCAGGGTGCTACAGTTCCATTTATCTTCAGCCTAGGTGATGTATTGTGATACAGGGCCGTGATTTTGGCTATAAAAGGGTCCCCTAGACCCCTACCCCAAGCTTTTTAAGAGAATCATATATGGCGTGCCAGGAGACTCTATGGAATGCTTTCTCAGCATCCAACGAGAGTATCTAATTACAAATTTTTAACTGCATCTAGCCCAGGAAATACTTTGTGCCTAGTAGCAGTGTCTGCTAGTCAGCGGATTATCCCGGCTGTTAAGCAAGCTACACCACCTGTAGTTTGGACACTTAATTTTTTCAAAGGAAATGCTTCGGGACCACGGGATACTCAGTGAAGAGCATCAGGAGGCACCCCAAGGCATAGGGGCTGGGACTGGCAGTAGGATGCCTTGCGGTGGACAGCCAAGCTCGATCCTTATAAAAGCTTTTTAACTGCAGCAGCTTTAGTGGACGCTACTGGAGCTGGAATTACGAGGCTGCTGGCATGAGACTTGCCCTCCAATAGATCCTTGTAAATGGATTTAAAGTGTATTCATTCAAATTAGAGAGACAATTTAAATTAAAAAGCTTAGAGCTGCCTCCACCACAGGGGGGCTCGCTCGACCCACCAGCGGACAGGCACCAGTATTGGGAGAGGGGGGCTGGCCGTCAGGGTTCAACGCGGCTCTGGCACAAACCCGGCGACACGGAGGTGGCACGGGCAGGAGCGGACTGAACGTGTCGGCTTCTCACTTTTTGGATTTTAGAAAGGCATGACATGCCTATATCTGTGTCTCCCCCTCCTTTTACTCCTCCACCTCTTTTCTTTTCGCATGACTATATGTACTTGTCACTTTTCCATGTGTTAGTTGTGTCTTCTGAGCAGTTTGTCAGCTTTTGGACACCTTTGAAGGTGTTTTCTATGTGTTTCTATGTGTTTTTGTTTGCCTGCCATTGGTTTTAACGGTGTTCGAAGGTGTTCGACGAACAGTTCGACGAACAGTTCGGCGAACACACGGGTGTTCGACGAACCGAACTCAAACACTACGGGGGTGGCTCAACACTAGTCCACACAGATGCTTAAGAGGTTGGTCTAGGAGCCGTACTCTCTCAAGAGATAAATGGGGAAGAACATCCCATTCTGTATCTGAGCAGGAAGCTTTCATCCTGCGAGAAAAACTACGCAATAGTAGAAAAAGAGTGTTTAGCCATAAAGTGGGCCGTAGATACACTGAGATATTACCTACTAGGCTGGAAGTTTAAGTTGGTGTCAGACCATGCCCCGTTGAGATGGTTGAGGGAAAAGAGGGGTAAAAATGCCAGGGTAACGAGATGGTTCCTCGTTCTTCAGGACTTTAACTTTCACGTGGAGCATAGACCCGGGAAGTTACACGAGAACGTTGATCCCCTTTCTAGAATTCCCTACCTGGTATCTGAAGGTGCCCAAACCCCGGCTTTGGGCAGAGGGGGGTAATATGTGACAGAGTCACTAGTGTGACATATGAGGGGAAGTATGTGTCCCTCAGGTTGCTAGCCTGTGTGAAATGAAACCTGCAAAATTTCTCTGCCAGCATGTGTTATGCTGGGGGTTAACGCACTAAAGGCTGTGGTTTTTTTTGTGAATGGCAAAGAGTGTGGAAAGCCATTCACACTACCTCCCCTCAGGGTATGGATGAGCAAGGTTTAAATGCTCAGTCACTATATTTTTTTCTGGTTGTTGTGTTTGGAGAGGCAAGGTCTCCAGACTGGAAAAACTACAGCTCAGAAAGGAGTTGAAGGCTGGGACTACAACTAGTGATGAGCGAGCACTAAAATGCTCTGGTACTCATTGCTCTGGTCAAGCAAATTGGAATACTCAGGTTCTCGATCCGAGCAACGAGCCCAATGTAAGTCTATGGGAAACTCGAGTATTTTTCAGGCGGCTCCCACCGGAGGTCTGCAGAGGGCCTAAAAATTGCCAAAATCTACGGGAACAGTGCTCAAATGACATGGGAACAGCATGGGGAAGACACCTGGAAGCATTTATGACTCCCAGGTCACTGCTGTCAACAACGTTGTGAGAGTATTATGCCACTTTTACGGACTCACAATAAAACAAACAAAAACGAAACCAAAATGGATTTTCCTGGGAAATAGGTTAAGGAACATCCTTTCCAGGGTAATTACTTGTATATAAGGCAAAATTAATAACCAAAACCAAAAATACTCCTCCACACCTTGAGCTATGTTCACACGTAGCGTTTTTGATGCGTTTTTGCACTTTTGCATTGCTTTCAACCAAGACAAACGCATTCACTGGGAAATGTCATTTTAACATATTACAATCTTATCTGACTATGTGGTGTGTGACACATCATCAGACACATGCATACAGTGCTGAAAAGACATGGGAACAGCATGGGGAAAACATCTGGGAGCATTTCTGACTCCCAGGTCACAGCCTAAAAGTGTGCCCATCATAAGTGATCCTTGGCGCATGCGAAGATGCCTACTTCCATGCACCTGTCATTGCAAACTTGCAACAATCACCGTCCACGTCCTTGTCCCACTGCAGCGTTCAGTTGTCCCTACCCCATTCCTTGGAATGCAAGCATAAGTATGCGGCCAGCCACCCACCCTCCCACAGGCTGCAATACTATACTGCCACATTTTTGACAGCTGCCTGCAATTGAAATGTGGCATTTTAGGCTCGTGGAGGCGGAAGTTGTCCACAATCTTATGGCGGCGGCGACTGGGTATCCATACTCAGTCCCCAGCCGCCACCATTTTTCCCGGTATCGTCTCCGCCTTCCACAAGCATGGGTCCCACAACATTACCCGTGCCCTCCCCAGTGCACTTACTGGGAAGGACCGCCTAACTACAAACACTTGGACAGGTGAATGTGGCCAGGGATGGTACGGAGCCGGTCCACAGCTTTTTTTCTGAGTTGTGTTTAGCTCGGTGAAAGGGCTGGCATAGAGGGAAACCGTATCTACCCTTGGTGTCATTTCTCCCAGGAAGTTCTCTAATGCAGCTTGTTGCAGAAGCAATGGCAGCCCGTCCAACATCAACTCGCACTTGTCGGTGGTTCTTTGACACACAAACATCTTTCTTTGCGCATTTAATTTCATGACCACAGAGTTGGGCAATGGCCTGATCTGCAATGCGGTTTGAGAAATAACATGCATAAGCACATTCGATCCACAATAAAAAAGCAGCCATAGAGTGTCCGGGAACCTTCCCCCACACTTTTCTTAGCCAGGACTGCTTCTCGGCAGGGTTGGACGGTCCCACCAGAGAATCCTCTTGTGTGCCCTGGCTTCTACCTCAGGAAAGTTCATGATAGCGCTAAGTTTGCAGCTGTTATGGGGCTCTTGAGCGGGGGAGAAAGGAGTGCCCTCAGAATCAAATCCTCTGGTGGGCACAATGTTATTCAATCTGAAACAGCTTCACAGTGGGAGTGTATTTCACCACAGCCATATTCTTTAGCTCGGTGAAAGGACTGGCATAGAGGGAAACCATATCTACTCCGGCTGTCATTTCTCCGTCACCAGTTCCGCCCATTGTCACACACGACCATGCCTGGCTGTATGTTCAGCGGTGAGAGCCACAGATCAGGCTGCTATGTTACAGCTTTAAACAACTCTGCAGCGCTGGGCGGTTTGTCACCTAAGCATTAAGCATGTTATGTTCAGCACAGCCTGTTGCCACTTGGCCAAGGCAGTGCTGCAGTGCTGTCAGCTTTTGACTGATGTGGTCATTTCTGAGATGGAGGAGGAGGTGCAGTAGCTGTACAATGTGATTGCATTAAGGTTAAATTGGTGACGCTGTTTTTTATACTAAAGAAAGATCCTATTGTTTTGGGGATTTTTTACTTTATTTTTTAAGACAAATGCATTCACCTGGAAATGTCATTTTAACATTTTACAACCTTATCTGGCAATGTGGTGTGTGACACATCCTGTTTTATTTATGATGGAGGTACTCTGAAAGTCATAAAGCCTATTTTTATAGGGCCATCAGACGGCCCTTACTATTCTTAAAAGGCCAGCAGTCGGCCCTCGCTATTGTTAGAGAGCCATCAGCCGGCTATGCTTTGTTGTTCCCATTATTAACAAGTGGGTCACCTATAGTGTTATTGCAAGGGCTGCCAAAAATTTGGACCCAAACCAATATCCCTTTGAAGAGACATAGAGGAGGGTCTCAGTAAAACAAATGTTCCTATTATAAAGGAGCGGGTCTCCTATTGTGGTAATGCCCATGCTGTGACTGCAAGGGATGCCAAAATTTGGGAAAAAACACACTAAGAATTTAAAGACACATAGAGCAGGGCCACAATAACGACAAATTGCCATTAAAAAGGAAAGAGTCTCCCATAGTGTTGGCCTATGCAGTGAATGCAAGGGCTGCCAAAATTGGGAGGTACTCCAATGCCCCTTGGAAGAGACTTAGAGGGCCTCATAAAATAATGTTCCCATTAGAATGAAGCGGGTCTCCTACACTTGTAATGCCCATGCACTAAGTGTATGGGCTGACAAACATTTACCCCTGGGGGTATACATGAACATACTGCATAATTATTTTTTTTTGCGGGCATTATAAACGCCCTTTAAAATAATTATGTGGTTGTTGCATCACGGACCACGGTCACCCTGGTGATATGGTGGAGGAGGATGAGGATGAGGAGAAGGAGGAGAACAAGAGCAAATAGCCAAAATCAGGAAGCGTATACCCATGTGTGGGTGTGAAGAGGGGCATGGGAATATACCTCCCTAAAAAAGACACTGGATTTGAGTTTATGTTGCGCTGCTATCATTCGGTGGTGTTGAGAAGTCTGGCCCAATCCAGCCCTTGTTCATTTTTATAAGAGTAAGCCTGTGAGCATTTTCAGTTGACAGGCGGATGCGCTTATCAGTTATAATTCCACCAGCTGCACTAAAAACCCGCTCTGATAAAATGCTAGAGGCAAGGCAGCCCAGGAACTCCAAGGCGTAGAGAGCCAGTTCATTCCACGTATCCAGCTTGGATACCCAATAATTAAAAGGCACAGTGGAATCACGGAGGATGTTGGTACGGTCGGCAAGGTACTCTCTCAGCGTCTTCCAAAACTTTGCACTCCTTGTGAGAGTACCCCGCACCTCAGGGCCTGTGCGATGGGAGGTTCTGAGAAAACTGTCACAGAACTTTGCCAGTGTTCCCCTGCCTCTGCTGGATTGCATTTGTCTCTCGCCTGTACTCCTTGGTTGTCCAACGAACTGTGACTTCTGCTGCCAGCGTTTTCAGATGGGAATTTTTTTAATAGTTCCGCAACAAGGGCCTTCTTGTACTTCCCCATTTTTGTAGACCTGTCCGCCTCAGGAATAAGAGATATAAAGTTCTCCTTGAAGCATGGGTCTAGAAGTGTCACCAACCAGTAATGACTGTCACCAAAAATTTTGAGAACGCGAGGGTCATGGGAAAGTCAGCGTAACATAAACTCAGCCATGCGTGCCAGACTGCTAGCAGGCAAGACTTCCGTGTCCTCACCAAGAGGATGACTGACCATGCTCTCCTCCTCTCTGTCCTCTGGCTATCCACTCCGAACAGACGGTATGACAGTTGTGCAGGTTTTACAGTCTATAGTGCATGAAACTAGCTCCAGTTCTTCCTCCTCCTCCTCCTCTTCCTCACTGTCACCCAATCCACGTTGGGATGAGATGAGGCTTGGCTGTGTGTAATCACCCTGTATGGTTGCTTGCTCCATCTCATCGTGCTCTGACTGCAATGCATCTTCTATGATTGTGAGCAGAGAGCATTTCAGAAGACAGAGAAGAGGGATGGTGATGCTAATTATGGAGTCATCGCCGCTCACCATCTTGGTAGAGTCCTCAAAGTTTTGGAGGATGGTACATATGTCTGACATCCATGTCCACTCCTGAGGTCTTATGTGTGGAGTCTGAACTGAATACTGAAGGCCATGTTGATGCTGGTACTCAACAACTGCCCTCTTCTGCTCACAAATCCTTCCCAACATCTGCAGTGTAGAGTTCCAATGCGTGGGGACATCACATACCATTCTGTGAGCCGGAAGCTGCAAACGCTGCTGAAACACGATAAGGGCGGCAGAAGCTGTAGGTGACTTTCTAAAATGGGTACACAGGTGGCGTACTTTAACAAGCAGATCTGGCAGCTTCGGGTAGGATTTGAGAAACCACTGAACCACGAGGTTAAGCACATGGGCCGGGCATGGTACGTGTGTGAGCTCGCCTCGCCTCAGAGCCGTCATCAGGTTCCGGCCATTGTCACACTCGACTATGCCTAGCTGTAGGTTCAGCGGTATGCTCCACAGATCTGCCAGCTCTTTCAGAGCTGTCCACAACTCTTCCGCATTGTGCGGCTTGTCAACTAAGCATATTAGCTTCAGCACAGCCTGTTGCCGCATGACCGAGGCTGTGCTGCAGTGCTTCCTGCTTGTGACTGATGTGTTCATTTCAGAGATGGAGGCTGGAGAGGAGGAGGAGGCTGAGGAGGATGAAGTGCAGGAGCTGGAGACTGTGGGGGCAACCCTGATTGACCTAGGGCCCGCAATCCTCGGCGTCGGGAGGACGTGTTCCATCCCAAGGTCCAACTGGGTCCCGGCTTCCACTATGTTAACCCAGTGTGCCGTCAGCGAGATGGACCGTCCCTGCCCACAAGCACTTGTCCACGTGTCCGTGGTTAGGAGGACTTTTCCCGGTAACAGCATTGTTGAGGGAACGGCTAATGTTTTGGGACACGTGCTTGTGTTATGCGGGGACGGCACACCGGGAGAAATAGTGGTGGCTGGGGACTGAGTACCGAGGGACTGCCACGGCCATCAGGTTGCAGAATGCTTTCGTCTCCACGAGCCTAAAAGGCAACTTTTGAGCACAAGCAGTTGTGAAATGTGGGAATTAAGTAGTGTGGACTGTGGGGCGTTGGCTGCCTACTTGCGCTGTCGTTGCAAGGACTGGGGCATGGACAACTGAACGCTGCTCTGGGACAAGGATGTGGACGTGCTTCCTGATGCTGCTACTTGAGAGTGTGCAACGACAGGGGCAGGGCAGTCGGCATCTTCGCATGCACCATGAACAGGGGATTGGCTTGCATGCACAACAGCAGAAGAAGTAAAGTTGCCACCCGCAGACACTGTGCCTGGACCCTGGGGTTCATCCCACAATATCGGGTGCTTTGCTGCCATGTGCCTGATCATGCTGGTGGTGGTCAGGCTGGTCGTTTTGCCACTCCTGCTGATGCTGGTCTGGCAGGTGGTGCAAATGGCCTTTTTGGGGTTATCGGCAGAGTCTTTAGAAAACAACCAGACTCGGGAAGACCTAACAGTTGTACTGGCAACTTCCTTTGTGTTGGTGTTACAGGGAATGGTTGCCCGCCTTCTTTCTGTTGCCACCACACTGCTTCTTCCTGCCAGTTGGGGTGCTCTGCCTCCCTCGCCCTGTGTGCTGCTGTCCTCACTGTGCATGTCCTCCTGCCAGGTTGGGTCAGTTACTATATCATCCACCACCTCGTCTTCCTCTTCCACACTCTGGTCATCCTCCTGACTTTCTGGCAATTGTGTCTCATCATTGTGCACCTCTTGTGACACTTTCCCAACGTCACCTTCGTGTGACCGTGGCTGCTCAAATATTTGGGCATTGCTACATGCGATCTCCTCTTGCCCCGCTTCAAGTGGACCAGGCGAGAGGCCCAAATCTATAAATAGGAAAGTGAACAGCTCTTCGGAGTGTCCAATTGGCAACTGGGCACTCGTCATGGTGGGAGGAAGTAGGTTCAGAGTGAAGAATATGCAGTCCAGACTCAAAGCTACTGAGACTTGACCGTGTGGAAGACATGGTGGTGGTGGTGGTGGTGGCTAAGTGACTGGAAGCATTGTCTGCTATCCAACCAATATCCTTTTCACACTACTCTGTGTTCAATAGTGGTGTTCTGCGGTCCCCTATTAATTGGGACAGGAAAGTCAAACAAGAGGATGTGGGTGTTTGTTGTGGCAAAAATTCAGCTTGCCCACGGCCTTGGCCTCTGCATGCACCATCATCACCATCAAGTCCAGTTCCCCATCCCTTGCCACATGCCTTGGCCATTCTAAATGGAGGACAATATCTTCCACTCTCACTACAAATGACTGAATTTGGAGCAAACTTATATGTGATCCGTGTGACGGACAAACCACAGTTTTAAATACCTGACCTGTAGGTAACTATTTTGAACAGCAAACTGGTGTCAATTGCTTCACTGACACACTGAAACAAATTTTTAATGGAGGCCAGAAATGGCAGTATTTTCTGAAAATGTATATGTGATCCATGTGACGGAGAAAACACAGTTTTAAATACCTGGCCAGTAGAAACTATTTTGAACCGCAAACCGGTGTCAAAAACTTTGCTGACACACTGAAAAAGAAATTTAATGGAGGCCAGAAATGGCAGTATTTTCTGAAAACGTATATGTGATCCATGTGATGGAGAAAACAGAGTTTTGAATACCTGGCCTGTAGGTAACTATTTTGAACAGCAATCTGGTGTCAATTGCTTCACTGACACACTGCAACAAATTTTTAAAGAAGGTCAGAAATGGCAGTATTTTCTGAAAATGTATATGTGATCTGTGTGATGGAGAAAACACAGTTTTAAATACCTAGCCTGTTGGTAACTATTTTGAACAGCAACCTGGTGTCAAAAACTTTGCTGACACACTGAAATAAAAATTTAATGGAGGCCAGAAATGGCAGTTTTAAATAGATGGATTTTTAGCGCTGTAATATGGAAAGGACGTGACTGTATTCTGCAGTGCCAACAAGAAAATGGCGCAGAAAAACTGTGTTCTCTGGATTGCTTTTTAAGCAAATAATGAGGATTAAGATCCAATAAAAATGATTCCAGGCCCCTGAGACCTGGGCCTATTTCTAGAAATATCTAACAGCAGCAGCAGACAGAACTGGAATGGAGCCTCTTGTGCTATATGCACTGCAGTCTGCTATATACCCTGCCTGCCTATATACACTGCCTGCCTGCCTATATACACTGCCTGCCTGATATCTCTGCAGATGGATTAGTCCTCAGAAGGACTGTTTGTTGAGATGGATATGTGTCTCTAATATAGTTTGGTACACCTATACTAACTAGAAACAAGCAAATCTCTCCCTAGTCCAGCAGCACCTCTCCCTACACTGTCTGATTCCGGAGTGACTGTGACGAGCATGGCGGCGCCAGGTCTGATATAGACCTGATGACGCTGTGCGGCCAGCCAATCACTGTAATGCCACAACCAACATGGCTACGGCATTACAGTGAGTGGCAGGCAATTCCTGTATGTTCATTGGTGCTCTAAAGAGGAGACCGAGCTCCTGCTGAGCAACCCCGGAAATACTCGACGAGCGCCGAGCATGTCGGGCAGTGAGATGCTCGGGTGAGCACCGAGCAGTAGCAAACATGCTCGCTCATCACTAACTACAATCTGTGTGGGCGAACTCCACACTCCTAAGCACTGTGCTATCACTTTATCCTTTGTTTTGTTGTTTTGCCAGTAAGGCCGTATTTATTTTGCTGGAGCTGCAGGGCTTTATGCCATACAATAAAACCTGCAGAGAAAACCTGGTTTCTGTGTCTGCTTCCGAAAGCGGCCGAGTGAGTTGTCTTACCTTAATATATATACTGTATACATATATATATATAAATATATAATATTTGTTTTTTCATAGGATTAGCAGATAATTTGAATTCGGAGTCTGGTCTTTTCAATCAGTGGGATGTCGATCAGGTTTGAGTGGGTGACCTGTTTTTATGTGGACATTTTAACATTCATATACAGTGCAGACCAAAAGTTTGGACACACCTTCTCATTTAAAGATTTTTCTGTATTTTCATGACTATAAAAATTGTACATTCACACTGAAGGCATCAAAACTATGAATTAACACATGTGGAATTATATACTTAACAAAAAAAGTGTGAAACAACTGAAAATATGTCTTATATTCTAGGTTCTTCAAAGTAGCCACCTATTGCTTTGATGACTGCTTTGCACACTCTTGGCATTCTCTTGATGAGCTTCAAGAGGTAGTCACCGGAAATAGTTTTCAATTCACATGTGTGCCCTGTCAGATTTAATAAGTGGGATTTCTTGCCTTATAAATAGGGTTGGGACCATCAGTTGTGTTGTGCAGAAGTCTGGTGGATGCACAGCTGATAGTCCTACTGAATAGACTGTTAGAATTTGTATTATGGCAAGAAAAAGCAGCTAAATAAAGAAAAACGAGTGGCCATCATTACTTTAAGAAATGAAGGTCAGTCAGTCTGAAAAATTGGGAAAACTTTGAAAGTGTTCCCAAGTGCAGTTGCAAAACCCATCAAGCGCTACAAAGAAACTGGCTCACATGAGGACCACCCCAGGAAAGGAAGACCCAAGAGTCACCTCTGCTTCTGAGGATGTTTAGCCGAGTCACCAGCCTCAGAAATCGCAGGTTAACAGCAGCTCAGATTAGAGACCAGGTCAATGCCACACAGAGTTCTAGCAGCAGACACATCTCTACAACAACTGTTAAGAGGAGACTTTGTGCAGCAGGCCTTCATGGTAAAATAGCTGCTAGGAAACCACTGCTAAGGACAGGCAACAAGCAGAAGAGACTTGATTGGGCTAAAGAACACAAGGAATGGACATTAGACCAGGGGAAATCTGTGCTTTGGTCTGATGAGTCCAAATTTGAGATCATGGGTTCCAACCACCGTGTCTTTGTGCGACGCAGAAAAGGTGAACGGATGCACTCTACATGCATGGTTCCTACCATGAAGCATGGAGGAGGAGGTGTGATGGTGTGGGGGTGCTTTGCTGGTGACACTGTTGGGGATTTATTAAAAATTGAAGGCATACTGAACCAGCATGGCTACCACAGCATTTTGCAGTGGCGTGCTATTCCATCTGGTTTGCGTTTAGCTGGACCATCATTTATTTTTCAACAGGACAATGACCCCAAACACACCTCCAGGCTGTGTAAGGGCTATTTGACCAAGAAGGAGAGTGATGAGGTGCTACACCAGATGACCTGGCCTCCACAGTCACCAGACCTGAACCCAATCGAGATGGTTTGAGGTGAGCTGGACCGCAGAGTGAAGGCAAAAGGGCTAACAAGTGCTAAGCATCTCTGGGATTGTTGGAAGACCATTTCCGGTGACTACCTCTTAAAGCTCATCAAGAGAATGCCAAGAGTGTGCAAAGCAGTCATCAAAGCAAAAGGTGGCTACTTTGAAGAACCTAGAATATAAGACATATTTTCAGTTGTTTCACACTTTTTTTGTTAAGTATATAATTCCACATGTGTTAATTCATAGTTTTGATGCCTTCAATGTGAATGTACAATTTTCATAGTCATGAAAATACAGAAAAATCTTTAAATGAGAAGGTGTGTCCAAACTTTTGGTCTGTACTGTACATACATATATATATATATATATATATATACAGTACAGACCAAAAGTTTGGACACACCTTCTCATTTAAAGATTTTTCTGTATTTTCATGACTATGAAAATTGTACATTCACACTGAAGGCATCAAAAATATGAATTAACACATGTGGAATTATACACTTAACGAAAAAGTGTGAAACAACTGAAAATATGTCTAATATAGTGTTGAGCCACCCCCATAGTGTTCGGGTTCGGTTCGGTTCGTCGAACACCGGGATGTTCGAGGAACTGTTCGTCGAACTGTTCGTCGAACACCTTAGAACACCGTCGAACACCGTTAAAACCAATGGCAGGCAAACAAAAACACATAGAAACACATAGAAAACACCTTCAAAGGTGTCCAAAAGCTGACAAACTGCTCACAAGACGCTCTCTTTAAAAAAAGCCGGCCGGCAATTCAGCAGCGGCATACACCGGTACCCGACAATTTAGACAAGAAGGAATAGAGCATCACACATAGATTAGATAGATAGAAACATGTCAGTCACATATATATGAAGTACAGTGACAGTGTTACTTACTGTACTTGTCATTTAGTGTAAAGAATTTATTTAAAAAAATAATAGTGTTTTCATGCACCATCTCTTTAAAAAAGCCGGCCGGCAATTCAGCAGCGGTACCCGACAATTTATAACAGAAAGAATAGAGCATCACACATAGATAGATATAAACATGCCAATCACATATATAATAAGTACAGTGACAGTGTTGGTTACTGTACTTATCATTTAGTGTAAAGGATTTATTTAAAAAAATAATAGTGTTTTTATGCACCGTCTCTTTAAAAGAGCCGGCCGGCAATTCAGCATCTGTACCCGACAATTTAGAACAGAAAGATAGAGCATCACACATAGATTAGATAGATAGAAACATGTCAGTCACATATATATGAAGTACAGTGACAGTGTTGATTACTGTACTTGTCATTTAGTGTTAAAATAAAGGATTTATTAAAAAAAAAATTGGCGTGGGGTTCCCCCTAATTTTAGGCTCTAGCGGAGGTTAAGCAGACGGCTGGGGCAGATGTTTGAAGCCTGGGAAGGGGGTAATACCCACGGAGCTTCCCAGGCTACTAATATCAGCCCCCAGCTGAATACCTAGCCTTTACTAGCTATTAAAATGGGGGACCCCCCAAAAAAAATGACGTGGGGTCCCCCCTATTTTAATAGCTAGCAAAGGCTAGGCAGACAGCTGGGGGCTGATATTAATAGCCCAGGAAGGGTACCATGAATATTGGCCCCCTCCCAGGCTAGAAACACCAGCCGTCAGCCGCCCGAGAAATGGCGCATCCTTAGGATGCGCCAATTCTGGCACTTAGCCAGAATCGTTCGGGTTCGTCGAACAACTCGAACACCGCCCAAAACAGCTTGAATTTGAGATTGGCGAACAGTTCTAGTCGAACACCGCTCATCTCTAGTCTTATATTCTAGGTTCTTCAAAGTAAGCTCCTTTTTCTTTGATGACTGCTTTGCACACTCTTGGCATTCTCTTGATGAGTTTCAAGAGGTAGTCACCGGAAATGGTCTTCCAACAATCTTGAAGGAGTTCCCAGAGATGCTTAGCACTTGTTGGCCCTTTTGCCTTCACTCTGCGGTCCAGCTCACCCCAAACCATCTCGATTGGGTTCAGGTCTGGTGACTGTGGAGGACAAGTCATCTGGCGTAGCGCCCCATCACTCTCCCTCTTGGTCAAATAGCCCTTACACAGCCTGGAGATGTGTTTGGGGTCATTGTCCTGTTGAAAAAGAAATGACGGTCCAACTAAACGCAAACCAGATGGAATAGCATGCCGCTGCAAGATGCTGTGGTAGCCATGCTGGTTCAGTATGCCTTCAATTTTGAATAAATCCCCAACAGTGCCACCAGCAAAGCACCCCCACACCATCACACCTCCTCCTCCATGCTTCTCGGTGGGAACCAGGTATGTAGAGTTCATCTGTTCACCTTTTCTGCATCGCACAAAGACACGGTGGTTGGAACCAAAGATCTCAAATTTGGAGTCATCAGACCAAAGCACAGATTTCCACTGGTCTAATGTCCATTCCTTGTGTTCTTTAGCCCAAACAAGTCTCTTCTGCTTGTTGCCTGTCCTTAGCAGTGGTTTCCTAGCAGCTATTTTACCATGAAGGCCTGCTGCACTAAGTCTCCTTTTAACAGTTGTTGAAGAGATGTGTCTGCTGCTAGAACTCTGGGTGGCATTGATCTGGTCTCTAATCTGAGCTGCTGTTAACCTGTGATTTCTGAGGCTGGTGACTCGGATAAACTTATCCTCAGAAGCAGAGGTGACTCTCGGTCTTCTTTTCCTGGGGCGATCCTCATGTGAGCCAGTTTCTTTGCAGCGCTTGATGGTTTTTGCAACCGCACTTGGGGACACTTTCAAAGTTTGCCCAATTTTTCAGACTGACTGACCTTCATTTCTTAAAGTAATGATGGCCACTCGTTTTTCTTTACTTAGCTGCTTTTTTCTTTCCATAATGCAAATTCTAACAGTCTATTCAGTAGGACTATCAGCTGTGTATCCACCAGACTTCTGCACAACACAACTGATGGTCCCAACCCCATTTATAAGGCAAGAAATCCCACTTAATAAACCTGACAGGGCACACCTGTAAAGTGAAAACCATTTCCGGTGACTACCTCTTGAAGCTCATCAAGAGAATGCCAAGAGTGTGCAAAGCAGTCATCAAAGCAAAAGGTGGCTACTTTGAAGAACCTAGAATATAAGATATATTTTCAGTTGTTTCACACTTTTTTTTGTAAAGTATATAATTCCACATGTGTTAATTCATAGTTTTGATGCCTTCAGTGTCATGAAAATACAGAAAAATCTAAATGAGGTGTGTCCAAACTTTTGGTCTGTACTGTATATCTATATCTATAATATAACCAGGGATGTGTCCTTCTGTCCGAAGCCTCTATAGACTGCACATGCGCACTGCACCTGTGCAGTGTGGCTGGGCAGAAAGACACATCCAAGACAGGGTGGAGGATGATGCTGGAGGAGTGTAGCGTCGCAGATAGCGGTATGCGAAGGCGCTGACCGCAAAGCAAGATCTCCGGTGCTAGTGGGGACATACAGTGATCTTCAGAGAGGCCAGAGGAGGAGAGTTGAGCCAGAGTCTGAGCCTGCGCATAGCACAGACAATAAAGACGTTGAAGACGTTGCAAATTTGTCTTCAACAAAATGGTGCCACACTGCTCCTCTGACCTCTCCAGAGATCACTGTCTTTAACAAAATGGTGCCGGATAGCACGCTATGCTTTTATGATTCCGGCACCATTTTATTTAAATAACTCAGGCGATGCACTGCAGGTGAGCGGTGGAAAGGTGAGTAGGAGTGTTGTCTTTTTTTTTTTTATGAATGGATAGATGGGGAGCGGGGACCAGAATTCGGGAGCATATACCAGAATGGGGGACCATGATTGGGTAGCATGTACTAGGATGGGGGACCAGGATAGTGGGAAGCATATAACAGGAAGGAGGAGCATGTACCAGGAAGGGGAACAAGGATAGGGGCGCATATACCAGGATGGGGGACCAAAATTGGGGAGCTTATACTAGAATAGGGGACCAAGATAGGGGGAAGCATAAACAAGGATGGGGGAGCATATACCAGGATGAAGGAGCATATACCAGGATGGGGGACAATGATTGGGGAGTATATACCAGGATGGAGGAAAGCATATACCAGGGTGGGGGAGCATATATCAGGATGAAGGACAAGGATTGCGGAGCATATACCAGGATAGGGGACCAGGATGGGGGAGCGTATACTAGGATAGGGGACCAGGATGAGGGAGCATATACCAGGATAGGGGACCATATACCAATAATAATGCTCACCACCCAGGCGTAGAACGGGTCCAATAACTAGTATATATATATGTATAAAACTGGCCGCCCACTCAAACTTGATTGTCAACCAACTGATTGAAAACTAAATCCTACAAAAAAACAAATCAAGACATAAATATAATATATGAATTGATTAGAAACAATCAGAGCATATAGCCTATATATTAATCACAAAACTAAAAAACACTATTTAATTCATGATAGATTAAAAAAATGTATTAATCACAAAACTGATTTCATATATAGACCGAAATCACCAATATGCAACCCAAAAGCTCCATACATTGTAGTGTATAATTTAAATGTACCTGTAGAAAAAAATAAAATATGCAGTCTTCTCTTGAACCCCTTTGTAGAACTGTATGTTTTTTCTTTTGCAAGCCTTGTCATTTATCCACCAGACTTTTTCTGCCGTAGTTTTTGAATCACGCTACTGTCCTGTCCTCTTATGAGATTAAGGCCACTGCCCTACCAACAGTATTTGATCAGTATTTGGTCAGTATTTTTTCTCAGGAGTGGGAGCCAAAACCAGGTGAGGAACAATCAGAGAAAAGGTATAATAGAAGCACTTCAGATATATGCGTGCAGCTTCCAGAGGTCCTTTGAAGAAGTCACAACTGCAACTAGAGATGATGGACAAGTGCCAGAGTCTGTAGAACGAGCCATGAGTATTGCAGAAAAAGTGGAGTATTGCAGAAAAGGTACATGCAGCCGGTGCACTAGGTGGATCCACCTAGTGCAACGGCTGCATGTACCTGAATGCCCGAATCTCTGAGAGTCTCTGTAGCCCTCTATCTCTGGAGTTAACACGCTGTCTGTGTCGCAGAGTTCATCTTCTTACAGTCACCACTGTACTTACGAGAGCTTCAATCAGCAAGATATCTTGAGTAAACAGTATTTACTTCATACAGGATAAACATGAGATACAATTCAGTGTCACACAGCCCGTGTGCTGCTGACATAACACATTCAGGAAAAGAGAAAAAACACAGGAAGTAAAAACAACCAACAATTGAGAGCTTTCCTCCTACCATTACAGCAAGCATATAACTTTACACACTATCGCCATCTGCTGTCTGGTTGTCTGGTTAGTATAAAGTCCTCCTTTTACTTATAATAAGTCCTAATCTGTTGCATATGCCAACACCCTTTCTCAACAGTAAGGACTTATTCAATCAAACCCAACTTTTTTATTAGTCTCTGGTGTTTATCAGCATTCAATGCCTTTGTGAAGATGTCTGCTGTCATTTCTTCAGTAGGACAATACTCTAACTTCAAGACTCCTTGTTCCTGATGATCTCTCAAGAAATGATATTTCACATCAATATGCTTGGTTCTTGGATTGATTCTTTCCATCTGAGCAAGAACAAGACATCCTTGATTGTCCTCTTTCAGTTTTGTTGGTTCCAACTATGGTTGTCCTAATTCTGTCAACAATTGCCTTAACCACAGTACTTCTTGACTCACATGTGCTGTGGCAACATATTCTGCTTCTGGTGAAGACAGTGTCACAATTGACTGTTTCTTACTTGTCCAACTTATTGGTCCATCTGAGAGAAAAAATATATGTCCACTGGTAGATCTTCTGTCAGTTGGATCTCCAACACAAACTGCATCAACATATCCTGTTAAAATGCAATTATCACTTGTGGGTAATTTCAGCTTAACATTGCTAGTTCCTTTCAAATAACGCATTACTCTCTTCACGGCATTCCAATCAGCTTTATTTGGTTTTGATACCTTTCTACTCAGGATTCCTACTGCTGCTGCGATGTCTGGTCTTGTAACGGTCGCTAGATAAAGTAGTTTTCCTATTGTTGTTCTGTATTCTTCATTATTTGGTAGCATATTTTTTTCACTGTTCATCTCTTTGAGATAATTAGTTTCCATTGGAGACTTTACTGTTTTTACATCCTTTAATCCAAATTTTTCTGTTATGTCTTGAATCATGTGATTTTGATTCAGTCGGAAACTTCCGTCTTCTTCTCTTTCTACCTGTATAACTAGGTACTGTTTCACATTTCCCAAGTCTTTGATTTCGAAATGTTGCTTCAGGATTTTTAGAATGTTTTCTTTATCCCTTTCTTGCTTAAACAAATCAAAATGTCGTCTACATATATGAGTACATAAATCCATCTATTAATCAGCCTTTTTGTGTACAAGCATGGATCAGCTTTGCTTCTTTGAAATTTTTGATTTGTAAGTACTTCCGTGATTTTGTCATTCCACGCTTTAGCTGCTTGCTTTAAACCATATATGCTTTTCTGTAGTTTGCAAACTTTGTTTGGATTTCTTTCATCTTTGAATCCTGGAGGTTGTTCCATATAAATGTCTTCTGTTAAATCTCCATTCAGAAAAGTTGTCTTTACATCCAGATGTCTCAGTTCCATGTCTTTCATTGCTGCAACTGTAAGTAAAGTTCTTATTGTAGTGTGTTTGACAACTGGAGAAAATGTCTCATCATAGTCTTCTCCATCTTTTTGAGAATACCCTTTAGCTACGAGTCTTGCTCGGTATCTTTCAGCTGTGCCATCTGTTTGGTATTTTACTTTTAATCCATTTACATCCTATGGCTTTTCTTCCTTCTGGCAAATCTGTTAGTGTCCATGTATTTGAATCATGCATGGATTTAATTTCTGTTTCTGCTGCTTCTATCCATTTATTAGCTTCTTCAGGAAGTTTAGATATCTCTTCCCAAGAGGTAGGCTCATAGACTTTTCTTATGCTTGTCTTGTATGAGAGACGTTTTGGTGGTTTTCCTTTGTTCTCTTTCATTGAACGTCTTGGTTCTGTGTCTGCTTGTAGTTGTGATTCTTCACTTTCAGTAATTTGTTCTTCATTGATTTCTACTTCTTTCTCATCAGATACTTCTTCAGTTATGTCACTATTGTTTTTCTCATTTTTTGTTTCAACTGAAATCATAATGTCTTCATTTAAATCTTCAATGAATGTCACACTGTTACTCACCGTAACTCTGTCTGTTTTGGGATGTAGGATTCTATATCCTTTGCAATTTTCACTATATCCAACGAATATTCCTTCCATGGATCTGTTTTGAAGTTTGGAACGTTTTTCTGTTGGAATGAATATAAAAACTTTACATCCAAAAACTTTTAAATGATTGACACTTGGTTTCACACCTTGCCACAGTTCATATGGAGTTTTCGTCAGCTTTCTGGAAAAAAGTCGGTTCTGTAGATATGTAGCTGTCATTGCTGCCTCACCTCAATATTTCTCTGGTGGTTTGGAATCCGTCAGCATACATCTTATCATTTCTGTTAGAGTTCTGTTTTTCCTTTCTGCTACTCCATTTTGTTCTGGTGTGTATGGAACAGTTTTCTGGTGTTCTATTCCATTTTGTCTTAAGTAGTCTTCTATTCTGTGACCTGTAAATTCACCTCCATTATCACTTCAGATGACAATTGGCTTCCTTTGAAATTTGTTACTTGATCTTGTTACATAGTCTACAAGTTTATCAAAAACTTCACTTTTGTTCTTAATTAAGTATGTGACTGTGTATCTTGAGTAGTTGTCTTTAAAAGTCAACATGCATCTATTGCCTCCTGATGTAGTCACTTTCATGGCTCCACATACGTCAGTATGCACCAAATCAAGTGGTCTTTCGCTTTTCATCTCACTTTCTTTTGGAATAGATATCCTTGTGGCTTTGGATTTTATACAACATTCACATCTTACGGTAATTGAGCAATCTGATATCTTTAAATCTTTTGTCAATTCTTTTCTCTGTAGTTCCCTTATACTGTCAGGGTGTCTATGTCCTAGATGTCTATGCCACATGTGAATACAGTTTTTGTGATCATGTGTACATACCTTCATCTGTTCCTTTGGTGTGTCAAAATGATTTAATTGCTCATCTGCCTTGACTTTGGTTATCACCTTGTTTCCTGCAATAATTTCACACTCATTGTCTTTGAATTTTACTGTAAGTCCTTTTGCTGTTAAACGTGTCAGAGATAATAATCCGCCTTCCAATTTTGGAACATACAACACATTCTGTACAAGTATCTTTGAATCTTGGCCGAACTTGTTTGAACAATTTAGCATACCTTGTCCGATACCTTCTGCGGTTATTTTTGCTTCCATCTGCAAGATAAATGGCTTCTTTCTTATCTAAATCAAGATCAGTAAAGAAATTCTTGTCACTTGTCATATGACTCGTTGCTCCTGAATCAATAAACCAACCAAGTGATGATTTCTTGTCTGTTACTTTAAATGTGCAATTCCAATTATTCTCACCTGAATCGGAAATTGTGTTTTTTACTTTCTGTGTATGCTTTTTATGTTGTAATTTTTGTTGTTCTGCTTTCCATATGGTACAGTCTTTCTTTAAATGACCTTTTTTCATTCATCTGAAGCATTCTCTTGTCTCTTTATTATAGGGTTTTTTAAATTCTGTAGCTTTAAGAGCGTTTTCACTGTCCTTTTCAGTAGAAGAATCATTTCTTTGTTCTTTTCTTCTCTGATATTCATCTATTAGTCTTGTTTTCACAAAATCTAATGTAATGTCAGTTTCTGGTCTCGTCTCAAGGGCATTTATCAAGGCTGTATACGAATCTGGTAAACTGCACAATAATATAGCTGCTACATGACTTTCTTTAATGTCTTCACCAATAGATCTTAGCTGTGATATCACTTCCATCATTGAGAATATGTGCTTCTGCATGTCGTCCTTTGCACTCAATCTCATACTGTAAAGCTTTCTTAATAAAAATAACTTGTGATTCAAGCTAGGTCTTTCATACAGTTTTCATAATTCTTCCCACATTCCTTTCGCTGTTTCTTCATTTCTTATATGTATTAATTGAGCATCATCCACTAATGAGCTAATGGTGGCTCTCGCTTGTCTATTCTTCTTATCCCATGTCTGATTATCTTGATCTGGTCTTTCTGTAACAATTACTTCCCATAAATCATCCTTAGATAACAACATCTCTACTTTGAATTTCCATAACTGACAATTTTCACTATTCAGTTTAGCTACTGTGAATTTCAGTTCTGTGTTACTCATCATCTTTATATAGTCTTACTTGTTTAGAGAGTTGTACTGAAGATATTCTCCTGTTTTTTCTTGCTGATAGTTCCTGTATGTCCTGCCTGTGTTGAATTCTTTGTAATTATATCCAGCTCCTGGGATCCTGAATTCCTTTGTCACTCTGTATCTGGATTTATTTCCTTCTGTTTACAGAGCTTATCTGTGTGCTCCCTTATCTGGGGTTATAAACCAGGATCCTCTTGTAGTGCGGGCCTGTAGTGTCTGGGCCCATAACCTGTCGCAGAGTGCATCTTCTTACAGTCACCACTGTACTTACGAGAGCTTCAATCAGCAAGATATCTTGAGTAAACAGTATTTACTTCATATTGGATAAACATGAGATACAATTCAGTGTCACACAGTCCGTGTGCTGCTGTCATAACACATTCAGGAAAAGAGAAAAAACACAGGAAGTAAAAACAACCAACAATTGAGAGCTTTCCTCCCACCATTATAGCAAGCATATAACTTTACACACTATCGCCATCTGCTGTCTGGTTAGTATAAAGTCCTCCTTTCACTTATAATAAGTCCTAATCTGTTGCATATGCCAACAGTCTGAACCCATTTTCTGCAATGCTCACGGCTCGTTCTACAAACCCCGCACTTGTCCATCATCTCTAGTTGCAGTTGTGACTTCTTCAAAGGGCCTCTGGAAGCTGCACGCATATATCTGAAGTATTTCATTTGGACTACCATTTTCTCTAAGACAGGTAGGAATCACTCTCTTGGTATTTTATGAGTGGTTTGCAGCGCATCTCTTTTCTTTTAATCATTTCATTATTATTTGCACCAGGGCATGCGGTGCTTTGAGATTGCGGCTCTTTGCCTATCTGATCTTACTATAGCAGTTTTTTACATTTTACTTTAGTATAATAGAAACAAGTGCACTAATTCTGCATTTATCACCCACTCCTGGTTTCGGCTCTTACTCCTGAGAAAAAATACTGACCGAATATTGACCAAATACTGCGATATCTTGCTTTGAAACAGTCAGCAACTAATCATATCTGACATTGTATCATCATCAAGAGGGGAGCAATTGTAGGGGATTCAAACAAGTAATGAAGTGTATAAAGCAATTAACAGCTAAAGTAATTAGAGAACTATATTACACATACCCAATGATTGCTTAGGTCACTGTAAATATACTCTATCATACTCATGCTAAATGTTTGCTACTTGCTAGTAACGTGTGTACTATTGGATAGTTTCTTCTAGTCCTTTATATACATGAGTTGACAATATGTGGACATGCATCTACTATACAGAATGAGAATGAGCTGCAATGGCAGAGATGATATGAGTGGTTTGGAGAAATATCTCATATCCCATAATCTGTTTAATCAGTTAGTGAACCAATAGAAGTGCATATCTCTGGTTGTGACTATCTCTCTAATCTCATAAAACCCCTCCTAGTCCAAAGTCACACGTTCAGTATTTTACTTCAGTATTTGTAAGACAAAGCCAGGAGTGGGTAAAAAATACAGAAGTGGTGACGTGTTTCTATTATACTTTTCCACTGATTGTTCCACACCTGGTTTTGGCTTACAAATACTGATGTAAAATACTGACCAAAAACTGAACATATGAATGTGGCCGTATAATTAGAGTTTAGATAAATGAACATATTTGTCACCACAATATATTACATTCTGTCATCTTCTAATATTGTCTATGGTGTAAATAAATTAGTACGAGAATGCGTCGTACATATGACTACTGCCTCAAGTATATTTCATTTTGTAACATAACATTTTCTTCATTTTAATTTTCTATATAAATATTCTTTGTCTTATTTTGCCACTTAAGCATCTTTTTTTTTTTTTTAAAACCCTGCCTTAGAAAATGAACTGTATAAGCGAAAGTGTTAACTTGTGGCATAAGTTCCCAGCTGATATTTTTATATTAAAAAAAATCATTATCTATAGTAACATGGTAGAGATGCTGTGAACAGAGAATAGCTATCAAAGTTCACTCTTGGGTTCTACTCTATTTGTACAGGCAAAAGAACACAATCAAAAACTTCTCTCGATCTGAGGTCATTGAAATTACTCATATATTTTGTGAACTTCTGGCATTTTTTGAGCAAAATAAAGTTTGTGATCAGTTTATAATCATAATCTTATATAGATATTAAGAAACAATAGCAGAAGAAGTATATTAACATTATGTTCTTATTGGCAGCTGTACCTTAACCCTTTCCCACTGCTGCCATTTTTCAAGTTTTTGTTCTTTCCTCCCTTTCTTTTAAGAATTTTTTGCAGGAAGAGTTGAAGCTTTGAAACATGCCATACACTTTACCATATAATGTAGTGACAAATACAAAACAAATTCCAAGCCAGGTGAAAATTAAATTTCTCTATTGTTTTTTGTGTTTCATTTTTACTGTGCTCATAGTGTGGCAAAAATGACCCAGCAGCAGAATTCTCCAGGTCAGTATGACAACAAAGCCAAATAAGAGGAAAGAGGGTGTGTGATAAGAACTCAGGTAAAAAAAATGTACTACACAAACTACCAGATAACTAAATTTACATTATTTTAAAACTGTTATTCAACACAGCACATATAGGGGCAAATATGTTAAAACAACCTTCACGACCTTGGGATTTTCAATTTTTGCATGTTTGTTCTTTGCTCCCCTTCTTCCTTCTTCCAAGAGCCATAATTTTTTTATCTTTCCATCAATATGGCCGTATAAGATCTTGTTTTTTGCTGGTCAATTTGTACTTTTGAACAACACTATTGATTTTACCATATAGTGTACTGGTAAACAGGAAGAAAAAATTACAAGTGTGGTAAAATTGCAAAAAAAAGTGCAATTCCACAATTGATTTTATTTTTTTTTACCATGCTTACTACATGCTAAAACTGACCTACTGTTATGATTCTTCAGGTCATTTTGAGTTTGTAGATACCAAACATGTATAGGTTCTTCTTTATTTAAGTGGTGGAAAAAAAATCCAAAGTTTGTTAAAAAAAAAAAAAAAAAGGCACCATTTTCCGAGACCCATAGCATCTCCATTTTTCTGGATCTGGGACTGGGTGAAGGCTTATTTTTTGGGCACCGTGCTGATATCTTTATTGATAACATCCTGGGGTAGATATGATGTTTTGATCACCTGTTATTGCATTTTACTGCAATGTTGCGGTGACCATAAAAACAATTCTGGCGTTTAGATTTTTTTCTCATTATGCCATTTACCGAACATGTTAAAAGCCATGAGTGCATCATGATTTAACCAGCGGCTGTTAGGGGCACATGACACTTGATTAAATCAGCTGTCATGTGAGAGTAAAGATTTGGGCACAGCGCCGGTGCCCGCATCAAAGGGGGAGACACGACCTATATGTCATACGAGGGTCAGTCAATAAGTAATGCCTCCTATTTTTTTTCTCCTTTTAATTGGCAAGAAATTCAAATGCAATTACATAGATTGAAAACCACAACATTAATGATTAATTTGTCACTTTTCAATATAATCTCCATCCATTTCCACAGTCTTGGTTCACCGTTTAACAAGGGCATGTATTCCAGCATGGTAAAAAGCATTCTTGGAACCCACCGTGCACAAACTTTTCTGTATCCCAGTTGTCCAATAATTTTCATCACACTGCCTTTACTGAGGCAGATAATGCCACACAATTCATCCGCAGTCACCCGGCGGCCACCACGAATGATGTCATCGACTGAATGTTGCTTGGAGTCACTGCGGTTACTGGCCTACCACTCCGCATTTTGTCAGCCAACGGTGATGGCCCTTCAGCTGTGTTACAGTGACGAATCCATCGTCTAACAGTACTGACATCCACTGTTGCATCACCATACACATTTTTCAGTCTCTCATGAATTCGAATGGGCGTTTCATCTTCTGCATGCAAGAATTCAATCACAGAACGTTGTCTAATACGAACATCGATGTCAGCCATTTTGCAAACGGATACAGTCCTGCCACCTGTTGGTGCAGGAAGTTGCAATTGCTGTGGATTGGAGAAGAAGGTTTGAGGAATTGTGCCAAATTCGAATATTTAACATAACTACCTTATTTAAGGAGAAAAAAATAGGAGGCATTACTTATTGACTGACCCTCGTAGGTTGTGAATGGATTAAAAAGTGCAAATAAGCTTCAATGATATCCATGAGGCTGAACCCTGATAAGTGTCCTAGCATAGGCATCCAACCCACCCACCCACACACAATAGTTAGAAGCCAATGACCCCATAAAGAAGTGTTCTTAATAAGATGGGAAAAACAGCATATACATTAACACAAGACAATGTAATAACAGCAGAGATTAAGCTACTATTGTACAATACCAAGGAGTTCCCTGGCATGGAAGGTAAGGGGCATGTCATCCAATGTGTTATACCACCAGCTGTGGCTTCCTTTAGGATCTCTGAGAAAGCCACAGCTAGTGATGTTACATGATAGCGGGTCACATGAAGTCACAGATGGTGGAAGTGACATGCCCCTGATCTCCAAGTAACTACCGCTCTTGACTGTATTGACATAAATTGTACATCGTACAATTAAATCCTGCATTAGAGCATGGAGTCATGGTCTTCCTGCTCTACCACTCCCCCTTTTTCATAATGCAGGGAAATTTAGGCCTGTAACCTACAGAATGGAAACAACATGACAAGACATCAGTGTCCGATACAGACAGAGAGATGACATTACTGCACTACTCCGCCTGTGGTGTGACACTGTTTTGCGTGATTGCTTGAATGAAGTTGAGCTTGTGAGTGATGAATTAATGTACTTCATGATGGAACTGTAAATAGAGAGACTGCAATAAGTGACATATTGCAGGATGGGGCTCTAAATAAAGGAGAGGAGAGAGGAACTGCAGAATGAGGCTGTATAAAGAGGAGAGAGGTAAAGAACTGTAGGATTACTGTACTGTAGGAACAGATTTTCAATGATGTTCAGATCAGGGGACTGTGAGGGCATGATTGATCCACCCCCATGCTTAATGGTTGGAGAGATGTTCTTTTCCTGAAATTCTGTGCCCTTTTCTCTCCACACATACCTTAGATCATTGAGGCTAAAGACTTATATTCTAACCTCATCAGTCCACATCTTTCTGATGGTCTTTTGCAATCAAGTGGGAGTTCTGACTTGCCGCTCTAGAAATCCTATGATCAGCTTTCACTGAAATTTTGCTTGGCCTTCCAGACCTTATCTTGACCTCCATTGTTCCTGTTAACTGCCATTTCTTAATTACATTTCGAACTGAGAAAAGGGTAACTTGAAAATGCTTTGCTATCTTCTTATAGCCTTTTCCTGATTTTGTGGGCCTCCAGCATTTTCATTTTCAGAGTACTAAGCAGCTGCTTAGAAGACACCATGGCCGCTGTTTTTGGCACAAGGGTATAGGAGGCTGGATTTTATAAAGCTGGGAAATTTCCCTCTCCTGGCATTTCCTAATGATGATAGTGGATAAACCTATCAGGCTAATTAAGGTATGAAGCCTTGGTCAAAGTTATCTGAGCACACAAATCTCCACGTTTGCCCAAGTTTTTGCATCAGCCCATTTTCTTTTTAATTTTAAAAATGTAAAAAACTATAGTTTTATAGTTACGATACAACAGCAGCTCTTAAGAGATTATTTAATTTATTCTTAAAAGGCCACATGATAATGGCTACCATAGATATTACATCACTGTAGACGTGTATAAAAGATACAGATGGATTAAAGGCAGTAACATGGCTTTTAAATACATCTAATTTGGAGAGGGAACTTTGCGAACTAAAAATGTTATTGCTTAAGTATGTTTTAGCAAACAATGTTTTTATTTTCAAAGATCGCATCCATCTACAGACCCATTGTAGCTCCATGGGTGTGGCTTGTGCTTCATCCTATGTAAATTTGTTTCTCTGCACTTGGGAAAGGGATATTTTTCTGACTAACCCTCCTAGTGAAATGGAGAAAGCTCAAAATTGGATTCGCTACATAGGTGACATATACAGTGGTGGCCAAAAGTAATGGCACCCCTGCAATTCTGTCAGATAATACTCAGTTTCTTCCTGAAAATGATTGCAATCACAAATTCTTTGGTATTATTATCTTCATTTAATTTGTCTTCAATGAAAAAACACAAAAAGTATTGTCCTAAAGCCAAATTGGATACAATTCCACACCAAACCTAGAAAAGGGGGTGGACAAAAGTATTGGCACTGTTTGAAAAATTATGTGATGCTTCTCTGATTTGTGTAATTAACAGCACCTGTATCTTACCTGTGGCACCTAACAGGTGTTGGCAATAACTAAATCACACTTGCAGCCAGTTAACATGGATTAAAGTTGTCTCAACCTCTGTCCTGTGTCCTTGTGTGTACCACATTGAGCATGGAGAAAAGAAAGAAGACCAAAGAACTGTCTGAGGACTTGAGAAACCAAATTGTGAGGAAGCATGAGCAATCTCAAGGCTACAAGTCCATCTCCAAAGACCTGAATGTTCCTGTGTCTTCCGTGTGCAGTGTCATCAAGAAGTTTAAAGCCCATGGCACTGTGGCTAACCTCCCTAGATGTGGACGGAAAAGAAAAATTGACGAGAGATTTCAACGCAAGATTGTGCGGATGGTGGATAAAGAACCTCGACTAACATCCAAACAAGTTCAAGCTGCCCTGCAGTCCGAGGGTACAGCAGTGTCAACCCGTACTATCCGTCGGCGTCTGAATGAAAAGGGACTGTATGGTAGGATACCCAGGAAGACCCCACTTCCTACCCCGAGACATAAAAAAGCCAGGCTGGAGTTTGCCAAAACTTACCTGAGAAAGACTAAAACGTTTTGGAAGAATGTTCTCTGGTCAGATGAGACAAAAGTAGAGCTTTTGGGGAAAAAGCATCAACATAGAGTGTACAGGAAAAAAAAAGAGGCATTCAAAGAAAAGAACACGTTCCCAACAGTCAAACATGGCGGAGGTTCCCTGATGTTGTGGGGTTGCTTTGCTGCCTCTTGCACTGGACTGCTTGACCGTGTGCATGGCATTATGAAGTCTGAAGACTACCAACAAATTTTGCAGCATAATGTAGGGCCCAGTGTGAGAAAGCTGGGTCTCCCTCAGAGGTCATGGGTCTTCCAGCAGGACAATGACCCAAAACACACTTCCAAAAGCACTATACAATGGTTTAAGAGAAAGCACTGGAGACTTCTAAGGTGGCCAGCAATGAGTCCAGACCTGAATCCCATAGAACACCTGTGGAGAGATCTCAAAATGGCAGTTTGGAGAAGGCACCCTTCAAATATCAGGGACCTGGAGCAGTTTGCCCAAGAAGAATGGTCTACAATTCCAGCAGAGCATTGTAAGAAACTCATTGATGGTTACCGGAAGCGGTTGTTCGCAGTTATTTTGACTAAAGGTTGTGCAACCAAGTATTAGGCTGAGGGTGCCAATACTTTTGTCTGGCCCATTTTGGAGTTTTGTGTGAAATGATCAATGATTTGATTTTTGCTTCATCTCTTTTGTGTTTTTTCCTTGCAAGCAAATTAAATGAAGATAATAATACCAAAGAATTTGTGATTGCAATCATTTTCAGGAAGAAACTGAGTATTATCTGTCAGAATTGCAGGGGTGCCAATACTTTTGGCCACCACTGTAGGTGACATATAATTTATTTGGAAAGGCACATCAAATGAATTGCAAAATCTTATCTATCAATTGAATAATAATGATAGTCAACATTAACCCCTTCATGAAATGACATATACTAAAATCATTGGCCTTGTCCCTGCCTTTGCTGCGGGCTCAAATGGTAGATCATGATTTTTGCTATACATAGCGGTGCTGAAGCTCCGCTATGTATAGCACAGGGTATCGGGTGATCACAGCTGCGAGGCTCCTAAGAGGACTATTAAATAAAGTAAAAATAAAAAATGAAGTTTTAAAAAAATATAAAAAAATAATAAAACACAAAAGTTTAAAACACGCCCTTTTTGCCCCATTTAAAATAAAACAATAAAAAATACACATATTTGGTATTGCTGGGTTAAGAAATTTCCGATCTATCAAAATATAAAATAAATTAATAAAATCGGTAAACGGCATAAGGAGAAAATACAATAGAAATGCCAGAATTATGTTTTTTTGGCCAACACAACATTGCAATACATCAGTTCAGGGCGCAAAAAGTTAGCTCTACACAGCCCCAGATCCAGAAAAATTAGAACGTTTTGGAAAATGGCGACAAAAGTGAGCAAAAATTTTGACAAATTTCTGAATTTTCATTCAACACTTAAATAAAATAAATAAACATGTTTGGTATCTGCGTTCTCATACTGACCTGGGGAATGACATTGCCAGGTCAGTTTTACCAATAAAAAATAAATAAAAAAACATTGTACAATTGTCCTTTTTTTGCAATTTCACTGCACTTAGATTTTTTTACTGGTTTTCCAGTTAACTATGTGGCAAAATGAATGGTATCATTCAAAAGTACAACTCGTCCCACAAAAACAAGCCCTCACACGGCTATTTGGCTGGAAAAATGTAAAAAGTTATGGCTCTTGCAAGAACGGGAGGAAAACACAAAAATGGAAAATCGAGTGGGGGTGAAGGGGTTAAACTCACAAATATAGAAGATTGTGGGAGATAATTGGAGTCTTTGGATATAAAATTAGTACACTACAAGAGGTACAAATAACTACAGATGTCTTCCGTAAACCAACATTAGTTCATGCACTTCCCCATGCAAAGACTTTAACTGAGTGGCAAAACCAAAAATGCCATGGCATCAAGTCGTGCTAGGATGTTGCTGATGGACATAAAACAGCTGCGATCAGAGCAAGTTCTCCTTACTACTGTTAATTGCAGATGCCAGTAATATAGCACAGCTGGCACCTGCCATGTGTTAAACGTGCTCAGCTTCATTGCATACTCTATATACCTGCACCTATGGCATAATAATATGATTTGTAACTGTAAGACGTTAATGGGCACAGAAATTAGGAATTTTAAGACATGGGTACTGAAACAGACATTTGAGAAAAGGTATTTAAAGCACAGATTTGTGATGTTTCAGTGGAGGAGAGCAGCACACTTCACAGTGACAATTCAGTTAGGTTGGTAGAAAGCAGTATATTGTTTGGGTTCACTCGACATCCACAATGCATAGGGATAAAAAGATCCAAGGCATCACAAAGTAATTAAAAGCATATGGTGCATTATTCACTAGGTATGATGCTTTATTCACTAGATTAATAAAACTTCACACTTGAGAACTGGTATCTTGTACACTGATAGGAACAATATGTTCTGTTTGTGAATGGATAAGTTAAAAGGGTTGTCCACTACATTACATCTCCCTTTCAGGTAAATTAACTGCCATAAATATGCACTTCACTAAATACTTTTCTTTGCCAAATCCTGTGGTAGCCTGAGCTGCTCTTCTGGTCACATTATCTCTGGCTGAGAATTTTCTTCTTCCTATGATGTCATGTCAGATTCTGCCTCAGTTCTGGACCCTGGAAATTGATGGGTGGGCGGGGCTTGCCATGAAGTTAGGCGGAGTTGCATTCAGCAGAACTGGCTTCTATGAATGCTGCCAGCTCTTCTTTGTATCTGTATGTAAACAGCAGGGTGTATATAGATGGACAGACAGCTGGATACTCTGTGTAACGTATATACACCCTGCTGTATTACCTGTATAATGTAAATATATTCAGGTCTCTCCCCATCCATCCATCCATCTCATCTTCCATGTCAGTGAGGGGAAGTGGGAAGCAATCTTTATTGTCAGGGCTAGTGTAATGGTGCTTTGTGCATTACTGCAGTGTCCTGTATAGGACATAGTGCTGATGCAGTGTGTGACATGAAAAGTGTGAGGGATTTAGGCAGAGTTATAGGTCTGTGCTCACTGCTGGCTTGCAGCCCAGCACAAGACATGATGGGAAATGTAGTAAAAAAGGAGCAGAAGATTCTGAAGAGGAAGTGATCACTATGACAACAGAGGCAAAGAAAGTGAATCAGAGAGTCATAAAACAGCATGAAACTTGAAAGAAAAGGTATACATGGTTATTTATGGGCATTATCTTTCAGCATTTATGACAAAACCAATAACTAAGTCAGGGTAGTGGACAACGTCTTTAAGTCTGATTCCATCTAATAAGTTGTATATGCTTCATATTCAATATTTTGTTGGCGGGTGTTTTAGGTTGCGTATTATTAATTTTAAAACACCTCTTTCAAATTACTGTATATGTTGCTGTTACAGGAACAACCAAATTTAGAGCCAAACAATGTGACTACCCATTTCTACAGAAAAATTTAATGGTTTCACATTTATCCACAAAACAAACTAAACCCCATTCAGACGTCCGTGTAACATGGCCCGTATATGTACTGTAATGCACTGACTGGCCGCACATCTCTTGACCCAAACTTGAGAGCCTCATAGAAATATGAGGCTGCAAAGTTCAAGTCAGGAGACCCACGACCAGCTAGTGCATCATGGTTTGTACATGAACCATGTTGCACAGAAGTCTGAATGAGGCTTTAAAGTTAAGTTTAAATTGAAACCAATTTCAGAACATATAAGTTAAAATAACATCTTTACATATAACTGACTTAAATATAACATACAATCAAAAATGTTGCTACTAAGTTCCCATACAGTGTTGACATAACTTATGTCAATTATGAAGTAAATCTATAGTAAGATATTGAACCGTAATTTTAATTATTGTATGTTTTTACTACATTTTTCTAATAATATTTTAGCAATAATACTTTTTAATAAACCAGGTTCATAATTCATTGAATACTGTAATTCTCTTTTTGGTGTTTATGTATGACAGTTGCAGGAGTCAATGTCATACACTCTATGAACACTGACAACGACACTTTCTCGTTTAATTCTTATTGCATAGTCCAATTTGCGTTGAAAATTTATGTGTACTGAACTGCACAGTGATACAACGCTATCAGTATTACTTCATGTTTTATAGACACACTGACAAGCCCTCAGTGACAAGTACAAGTTCCCGCAATACATGGAGGAGAAAAATGAATAAAATGTGCAATTAGTTTTGGAAATCAAATACAAGGTACATCACTGCATAATTATTTGCACATAATTTGAAAATGTTTGGAGACGGTGTGAAGTGCTCAGTTAGGGCTTCTGAAGCTAAACCAAATTTAAAATAGTTTTTTTAGTTCCATAGTAATAAGATTATTGTTTTTCTTTTATACAATTTATCTTGTTTGGGGATAATATTCTATTTTTGCACCTAGAATTATTTCCATGTGCCTATAGCCATACACACATATTCTTTTAAATTCAAATACCAGTTTGGTAGGTCAAACATTTTAACCTTCAGAAATTAGACAGTATACAAAAAATTGTAATCATTTTTGTAAAAGAAAATCCAGAATCAAAATCTCTGAGGGTGGAGTTCTTTAATGGAGCTTTAAAGATAGAGACTACAGAATTTTCTGAGTCACTATCCCTGATATAGGCTTTTGTTATTATTATTCCAAAATACTTATACTTTTAACTTCTTCACAACATATGATGTAAATTTACGCCATATGTCGTGTCCCTGCCTTTGATGCAGGCTCACACTCTGAGCCTGCATCTTTCCCTGAGCATGACTGTAGATTTAATCAGCCATCATGTGATTTTATCAGTTGTGGGCGGAGACACTATTCCACACTCCCAGCAATACACACAGCACGGATGAGTTGCCATGACAGCCAGGGTTCTGCTGATGACCCCCCCTTGCCTGTCATTACAATACTCCTGTGAAAGCTAGCCCATGGCTGGCATTCATAGGAGAATGTGAATTCGGCTATATATATCAGTGCTGAAGCACCACTATGTATAGCACAAGCAATCACAGATTCCAGTCTCCTATGGGGACTAACAAATACAGTAGAAAGTGAAAAAAAACTTTTTAAAAATTTGAAAAAAATAAAAAAAAACACAAAAGTTCATTGAAAATAAAAATATTAAAACAAAAAAAAAAGAATTCACATATTTGGTATCACTGCATTCAGAAATGTACATTCTATCAAAATATCAAATAAATTAATCTAGTTGGTAAACAGTGTAACAAAAAAAAAATCATAGCACCAGAGTTTTTTGGCAGCCGCAATATTGCAATAAAATGAAATAAGAGGCAATCAAAACAATGTATCTAACCCAAAATGTCATCTAAAAAAATAAGCCCTTACACAGTGCCATATCCCGAGAAATAAACCATATCCTGAGAAATGAAAATTCTACAGGTCTTGGAAAATGGTGACAAAAGCAAAAAAAAAAAATTCATACAAATTTACAAAAAAAAATTTCACCACTTAAATAAACAACTATACGTTTGGTATCTGCGTACTCATACTGACCTGGAGAATCATATTGCCAGGTCAGTATTACTATATAGTGAACATGGTATATAAAAAAAAATATATATATATTGTGGAATTGCATTTTTTTTTCCCATTTTCCAGTACAGTACATGGTAAAATGAATGGTGTCATTCAAAAGTACAACTTGTCCCACAAAAAACAAAACCTTATATGGCTATCTTAAATAAGATCCAAAAATACATTGTGTCCCATATGTTTTAAGCCCATCTGCTTATAGCGACTCTAAATATATATAGAAAAAAGGAGAACCATGAGTTAAAAGCTAATACTGTATAAAATTCCAAAATTTATTGAATTCTAGATAAAAACATACTTCATAGTATAAAACAAAGAACAGGGGCAAGAAAGAAGATGTCTATATACCATCAATATAAGCAAAGAAACCCCAGAGGAGTTCAGAGATGCTAAACACCACAGAAGAATAGTATTAGTACTGTATACAGTGGGGAAAAAAAAGTATTTAGTCAACCACCAATTGTGCACGTTCTCCCACTTAAAAAGATGAGAGAGGCCTGTAATTGACATCATAGGTAGACCTCAACTATGAGAGACAAAATGAGAAAACAAATCCTGAAAATCACATTGTCTGATTTGGAAATACATTTTTTTACATTTTGGTGAAAATAAGTATTTGGTCAATTAGAAACAAGTAAGATTTCTGTCTCTCACAGACCTATATCTTCTTCTTTAAGAGGCTCCTCTGTCCTCCTCCTGTAGTACTGGCACCTATTTAAACTTGTGATCAGTATAAAAGACACCTGTCCGCAACCTCAAACAGTCACACTCCAAACTCCACTATGGTGAAGACCAAAGAGCTGTCAAAGTACACCAGAAACTAAATTGTAGCCCTGCACCAGGCTGGGAAGACTAAATCTGCAATAGGCATGCAGTTTGGTATGAAGAAATCAACTGTGGGAGCAATAATTAGAAAATGGAAGACATACAAGACCACTGATAATCTCCCTTGATCGAAGGCTCCACACAAGATCTCACCCCATGGGGTCAAAATGATCTCAAGAATGGTGAGCAAAAACCCCAGAACCACACGGGGGGACCTAGTGAATGACCTGCAGAGAGCTGGGACCAACGTTACACAGGCTACCATCAGTAACACACTACGCCACCAGGGACTCAGATCCTGCAGTGTCAGACGTGTCCACCTGCTTAAGCCATTACATGTCCGGGCCTGTCTGAAGTTTACTAGAGAGCATTTGGATGATCCAGAAGAGTACTGGGAGAATGTCATAAGTTCAGATGAAACCAAAGTAGAACTGTTTGGCAGAAACACAACTCGTCGTGTTTGGAGGAGAAAGAATTCTGAGTTGCATCCAAAGAACACCATACCTACTGTGAAGCATGGGGGTGGCAACATCATGCTTTGGGGCTGATTCTCTGCCAAAGGACCAGGACGACTGATCCGTGTACATGAAAGAATGAATGGGGCCATGTATCGTGAGATTTTGAGTGCAAACCTCCTTCTATCAGGAAGGGCATTGAAGATGAAATGTGGCTGGGTCTTTCAGCATGACAATGATCCCAAGCACACCACTAGGGCAATGAAGGAGTGGATTTGTAAGAAGCATTTCAAGGTCCTGGAGTGGCCTAGCCAGTCTCCAGATCTAAACCCTATAGAAAACCTTTGGAAGGAGTTGAAAGTCCATTTTGGCCCGCGACAGCCCCAAAACATCACTGCTCATGAGGAGATCTGCATGGAGGAATGGGCCAATATACCAACAACAGTGTGTGCCAACCTTGTGAAGACTTACAGAAAACGTTTGACCTCTATCATTGCCAACAAAGGATATGTAACAAAGTATTGAGATGAACTTTTGTAATTGATCAAATACTTATTTTCCACCAAAATTTTTAAAAAAATTCTTTCCAAATCAGACAATGTGATTTTCAGGATTTGTTTTCTCATTTTGTATCTCATAGGTGAGGTCTACCTATGATGTCAATTAAAGGCCTCTCTCATCTTTTTAAGTGGGAGAACAATTGATGGCTGACTAAACACTTTTCCCCCCAATGTATAACCATAAAAGTAAAGAGAGGTATAGTCCAGCAAAAAGCAGCAGCCCATATTGTGAGCATAAAGAGTAGACCAATATACTATAACAAAGCACTCAATGTCACTACATCTCATCACTGCAACTCTTGCAAAGATGGAATGCGAATATATATAGAATGTATATTAATCATAAATACCCATAATGTGGCTGTGGCGGTCCGGGCATCCAGTCCTCAATGCGCGTTTCGCTTGTAGTAGCTTCCTCGGGGGCGGGGTTATATACAGTACTAATACTATTCTTATGTGGTGTTTGGCATCTCCGGACTCCCTTCTTTGCCTCTATTGATGTTATATGGACTTTTTCTTTCTTGCCCCTGTTCTTTGTTTCTTCTATGAAGTATGTTTTTATCTATGGGTTTTTATGATTAATATACATTCTATATATATTCTTATTCCATCTTTGCAAGAGTTGCAGTGATGAGTAGGCTATACATGATGTAGTGACATTGAGTTATTGATTATAGTATATTGGTCTACTCTTTATGCTCACTGCTGCTTTTTGTTGGACTATACCTCTCTTTGCTTATATGGTTATATACAGTACTAATACTATTCTTATGTGGTGTTTGGCATCTATTGATGTTATATGTACTTTTTCTTTCATTATTAGGAAGTGGGTCTCCATAGTGTTTGCCTATGCAATGAATGCAAAAGCTGCCAAAAATTTGGAGGAACTCCAATGCCCCTTGCAAGACACGTAGAGGTCGGAGAGCCTCCTAAAAACATTGTTCCCATTAATAGGAAGTGGGTCTCCCATACTGTTTGCCTATGCAGTGAATGCAAAAGCTGCCAAAAATGTGGAGGCACTCCAATGCCCATTGGAAGAGACGTAGATTTCAGAGAGCCTCCTGAAAAGAATGTTCCCATTATTAGGAAGTGAGTCTCCCATAGTTTTTGCCTATGCAGTGAAGCAACGGCTGCCCAAAATTTGGAGGAACTCCAATGCCCCTTGCAAGACACGTAGAGGAGGTGATATGGTAGATATGGTGGTGAATGATATGGTGATGGAGGATGAGGAGAAGGAGGAGGACAAGAGCAAATAGGCAAAATCAGGAAGCGTATACCCAAGTGTAGGTGTAAAGAGGTGCATGGGAATAGACCTCCCAAAAAAGACACTGGATTTGAGTTTGTTACATTGCTATCATTCGGTGGTGTTGAGAAGTCTGGTCAAATCCAGCCCTTGTTCATTTTTATAAGAGTTAGCCTGTCAGCATTTTCAGCTGACAGGCGGATGAGCTTATCAGTTAAAATTCCACCAGCTGCACTAATAACTAAGGCACAGAGGAATCATGGAGGACGTTGGTAGGGTCGGCAAGGTTCTCCCTCACCATCTTACAAAATGTTGCACTCCTTGTGAGAGTACCCCGCGACTCAGGGCCTCTAAGATGGGAGGGTCTGAGAAAACTGTCCCAGAACTTTGACAGTGTTCCCCTGTCTCTGCTGGATTGGAGTTGTGTCTTTCTCAACTGTACACCTTGGTTGTCATGAACTGTGACCTCTGCCAACAGCGTTTTCAGATCGTAATTTTTTTAATAATTCCGCAACAAGGGCCTTCTGCTAGTGCCCCATTTTAGTAGACCTGTCCGCCTCGGGAATAAGAGATAATAATGTTCTCTTTGTAGCGTGGGTCTAGAACTGTCACCAACCAGTAATGACTGTCACCCAAAATTTGGTTAATGCGAGGGTCACAGGAAAGGCAGTGTAACATAAACTCAGCCATGCGTGCCAGACTGCTAACAGGCAAGACTTCCATGTCCTCACCAAGAGGATGACTGACCATGCTCTCCTCCTTCTCCTACTCCACCTCCTCCCTGTCCTCAGGCCATCCAGGCTGAACAAACGGTATGACAGTTGTGCAGGTAGTACCATCTATAGCGCATGAAACTAGCTCTTCCTTCTCCTCCTCTTCCTCATTGTCACCCAATCCACGTTGGCATGAGATGAGGCTGGGTTGTGTGTAATCACCCTGTATGGTTCTTTGCTAGATCTCATCGTGCTCCGCCTGCAATTCATCCTCTTTCATTGTGAGCAGAGAGCGTTTCAGAAGACAGAGAAGCGGGATGGTGACGCTAATTATGATGTCATCACCGCTCACCATTTTGGTGGAGTCCTCAAAGTTTTGGAGGATGGTACATATGTCTGACATCCATGTCCACTCCTGAGGTCTTATGTGTGGAGTCTGAACTGAATACCAACGGGTTTTTTGATGCTGGTAGTCAACAACTGCCCTTTTCTGATCACAAATCCTTCCCAACATCTGCAATGTAGAGTTACAACGCGTGGGGACATCTCATATCAGTCGGTGAGCTGGAAGCTGCAAACGCTGCTGAAACAGGTCAAGGGCAGCGGAAGCTGTAGGTGACTTTCTAAAATGGGCACACAAGCGGTGTACTTTGACACGCAGATCCGTCAGCTCTGGGTAGGTTTTGAGAAACAGGTGAACCACGAGGTAAAGCACATGGACTGGGCATGGTACGTGTGTGAGCTCGTCTCAGAGCCGCCACCAGGTTCTGGCCGTTGTCACACATGACCATACCTGGCTGTAGGTTCAGCGGTGTCAGCCACAGATTTGCCTGCTCTTTCAGAGCTGTCCACAACTCTTCAGCGTTGTATGGTTTGTCACCTAAGCATATTAGCTGCAGCAAAGCCTGTTGCCGCTTGGCCGAGGCAGTGCTGCAGTGCTTCCAGGTTGCGACTGATTTGGTCATTTTGGAGATGGATGCTAAAGAGGAGGAGGCGGTGCAGGAGCTGTAGAATGTGGGGGTTACCCTGATTGACTCAGGGCCCGCAATCCTCGGCGTCGGGAGGACGTATTCCGTCCCATGGTCCGACTGGGTCCCGGCTTCCACTATGTTAACCCAGTGTGCCATCAACGATATGTACCGTCCCTGCTCACAAGCACCTGTCCATGAGTCCGTGGTTAGGTGGACTTTCCCAGTAACTGCATTGTTGAGGGAGAGGCTAATATTGTGGGACACGTGCTCGTGTAATGCGGGGACGGCACACCGGGAGAAATAGTGGCGGCTGGGTACTGGGCCATCGCCATTAGGTTGCGGAAAGCTTCCGTCTCCATGAGCCTGAAAGGCAACATTTAGATTGCAAGCAGTCGAGAAATGTGTGACTTTAGTAGGGAGGCCTGTGTGGCGTGGGCTGCGTATTTGCGCTTTTGTTTTAAGGACTGGGGTAGGGACAACTGAACTCTGCGCTGGCACAAGGACATGGACGTACTTGCTGATGGTGCTAGTTGAGAGTGTGCAACGACAGGTGCAGAACAGGAGACATCTTCGCATGCACCATGGACAGGGGATTGGCTTGCACACACAACAGCGGAAGCAGTGGTGCCACTCACAGACACTGTTCCTGGACCCTGGGGTTCTGTTCACTAAGTCGGGTGCTTTGCTGCCATGTGCCTGATCATGCTGGTGGTGGTCAGGCTGGTAGTTTTGCTACCCCTGTTGATACTGGCCTGGCAGGTGGTGCAAATGGTCTTTTCGGGGTTATCGGCAGTTCATTGGACATGAGCTCACCTCATGCACGTCACTGACAGCGTGGGAAAATTCTCACGCTGAAGCGCTGAGTGCAGGAGAATTTTCCCACGCTGTCAGTGACGTGCTTGAGATGAGCTGAGTTCATTGGACATGAACTCACCTCATGCACGTCACTGACAGTGTGGGTGAATTCTCCTGCGCATGCGGTGAGCGTGAGAGAATTCTCCTGCTGAAGCGCTGAGCGCAGGAGAATTTTCCCACGCTGTCAGTGACGTGCATGAGGTGAGCTGAGTTCATTGGACATGACCTCGGCTCATCTGGATGCCGTCACAGCCTGATGCTGAGGAGGGCAAGCAAGCCTGCGCTTCTCAGTGTCTGCGGGATGACAGGCTGGATAGAAGCTTTCTGCTGCGGACCAGCCTGTCATCTCGATGTAGCAGAGCAAGAGCTGTCCTGGGAACCATCGGAAGGTAAGGATGATGTTGCTTTATTATTTTTCTTTTATTGCAGGAGATCGTTGGCTTCAGCTGGAATGGGCGTTATGGTAAGTATGGGTTAATTTAGAACAATAAAGAATTGTGTGTTTATTTCAATTAAAGGACTTTATTCTGGGTGTTTGTGTTTTTTTTTTAACTTTGACTATGGGGTTAGTAATGGGGGTGTCTTATAGATGCCTCTCCATTACTAACCTGGGCTTGATGTCAGCTGGCATTATAAGCTGACATCAACCCCAACCCTATTACCCCACTGCCACCGCTACAGGGCAGTTGGAAGAGCGAGGCTAAGTGCCAGAATTGGCGCATCCTATGGACGCACCATTTATGGGACGGCTGACGGCTGGTGTTTCTAGCCTGGGAGGGGGCCAATATTCATGGCTCCCTTCCTGGGCTATTAATATCAGCCCCTTGCTGTCTGCCTAGCCTTTGCTAGCTATTAAAATAGGGGGGACCCCACATCATTTTTTGGGGGGGTCCCCCATTTTAATAGCTAGTAAAGGCTAGGTATTCAGCTGGGGGCTGATATTAGTAGCCTGGGAAGCTCCATGGGTATTACCCCCTTCCTAGGTTTCAAACATCTGCCCCAGCCGTCTGCTTAACCTCCGCTAGAGACTAAAATTACGGGGAACCCCACGCCAATTTTTTTTTTAATAAATCCTTTATTTTAACACTAAATGACAAGTACAGTAACCAACACTGTCACTGTACTTCTTATATATGTGACTGATATGTTTCTATCTATCTAATCTATGTGTGATGCTCTTTCTTTCTGTTCTAAATTGTCGGGTTCCGCTGCTGAATTGCCGGCCGGCTTTTTTAAAGAGACGGTGCATGAAAACACTATTATTTTTTTAAATAAATCCTTTACACTAAATGACAAGTACAGTAAGCAACACTGTCACTGTACTTATTATATATGTGACTGATATGTTTCTATCTATCTAATCTATGTGTGAAGATCTTTTCTTTCTGCTCTAAATTGTCGGGGACCGCTGCTGAATTGCCGGCCGGCTTTTTTAAAGAGAGCATCTTCTGAGAAGTTTGTCAGCTTTTGGACACCTTTGAAGGTGTTTTCTATGTGTTTCTATGTGTTTTTGTCTGCCTGCCATTGGTTTTAACGGTGTTCGACGGTGTTCTAAGGTGTTCGACGAACAGTTCGACGAACAGTTCCTCGAACATCCCGGTGTTCGACGAACCGAACCCGAACACTACGGGGGTGGCTCAACACTACTCTTCAGTGAGATCAGGAGAGCAGACAGCGACCATTACACATCACACTACTAACACTGGTAACAATTACACATTATACTGGTAATGCCACCTTTATGTAAAATAAGCCTTGAAGGCAGATTCTAATGCAGATCAGTGTCCAGCCCATAGACTGGAGAGGTCATTTACATATAAGAAAAACATTAATTTCTCTGGAAAAAGACATTGGATCAAAGATATCAAGGTATCATTTTATTCAGCTTCCTACGACCTACATGCCCATATAGATGGCTTTGGAGGGATAATCCTCCTGACAGATTCCATTTAAAGTAACTTTTACATACTGGGAGATATCAAGCTTGATGGTTGTGGAGTCTCTTGAAGAGACTACAGGCTTCAACAGAGGTACACTCCCTGACAGAAGTTTTGTCGCTTATCCATGTTATGTAAATAAAAGCTTATAACCTGATGTTAAATTCATCCATTTGCTTTATAAATTACTCTTTTGAAAGCTGAAACTCTCTCAAATTTGGTTTAGGTTAAGAAATTAAATTGGCATCAATGCTGAAATATTGATTATTTAATGAACACAGAATGGTCAGATTTTGGCAAGACAAAAGTTTTGTCGCCCACAGAAAGTAATGTGATATTCAAACAAATAATTATCTTAAAATACAAATATATGTTGCCTAACATTGGTGAATGAAGTTGTGGTGCTATTAGAGTCATATTTAATATTTTGTGTGACTTCCATGAGCTTGAAGGACTGCATCCATGTGGTTCAACAATGATTCATACAATTTATTAATGAAGTCATCAGGAATAGCAAAGAATGCAGTCTTACATGCCTCCCAGAGTTCATCTAGATTCTTTGGTTTTGTCTTCCAAGCTTCCTCTTTCATCCTACCCCAAACATGCTCAATGATGTTCATGTCTGGTGATTGGGCTGGCCAGTCCTTGAGCACCTTGATCTTTTTTGACTGGAGGAACTTTGTTGTAGAGTTGGATGTATGAGATGGAGCACCATCCTGCTGCAGAATTTGACCCCTTTTATGATTTGGAATGTAAGAGGTAGCTAATACTTCTTGATATTTTAGGCTATTGATATTGCCTTCCACCTTGCAAATGTTTCGCACACCCCCATACTGAATGTAACCCCAGACCATGATCTTTACACCACCAAATTTAACTGTTTTCTGGGTGTATTTTGGATCCATACGGGCTCCAGTAGGTCTCCTGCTGTATTTGCGGCGGCTATGGTGTAATTCTACTGAAGATTCATCAGAGAAATCCACATTCTGCCACTTTTCCAGCGTCCATCTGTTTAGCAGGTTGTGGGACTTTGCAAATGCCACAGGCTTTTTTATTTGCCTTTTGTTTAGTGCTGGATTCTGGGCACTGATTTTACCATGGAGGCCATTTCGAGACAGAATCCTACAAACTGTTCTAGTTGACACAGGGACTTGAGGTGACCAGGCATATTGGAGCTCTGCTGCAGTGGAAGAGGGGCTTGCTTTGGATTTTCTAACCAACAAATGTTCCTCCTGAGCAGTTGTCTTGCGGGGTCTGCCGAACCTGGGTTTGTCAAACACATCTCCAGTCTCTTAAAATCTTTTTTTAATTCTTTGTACTTGACGCTGGGACACATTAAAGGTGCCAGCCACCTCTGCAGTGGATCTGGTCTTCAGCCTCTTGATAATCAAGGCTTTGGTCGCAGGGTGGATTTTTGGCATGTTGTCAGAGCTCAAGTTGCAGTTCAAGTGAAAATCTGGGGTGCTGGGTTTCTTTTTAAACACACCCACTAATTAACCGATCATTTACTGAGCACTGGTGAGGATGTAAACTAGGATTGGGTGCATTATATGACCAGGCGACAAAACTTTTGTCTTGCCAAAATCTGACCATTCTGTGTTCATTAAATGATCAATATTTCAGCATTGATGCCAATTTATTTTCTTAACCTAAACCAAATTTGGGAGGGTTTCAGCTTTCAAAAGAGTAATTTATAAAACCAATGGATGAATTTAATGTCAGGTTATAACTTTTATTTACATAACATGGATAAGCGACATAACTTCTGTCAGGGAGTGTAGGCTGAAAGGCCACTCTTCCAGGAAGAAGCCATTACCCCAAAGAAACATAAAAAAGCCAGATTAATGTTTTCAAATTCATACAGTAACAAACACCTTAATTTTTGGAGACATGTCGTGTGGTCTGATGAAACTAAAATTGAACTTTTTAGGTATAATCACCATCATTACGTTTGGAGGAAAAAGGGAGAAGCTTGGAAGCCTAAGAAGACCATCCCAACTGTAAAACATTGGAGTGGCAGCATCATGTTGTGGGGTTGTTTTTCTGCAGGAGGGACTGGTGTATTTCATAAAATAGATTGCATCATGAGAAAAGAAGATCATGTGGTAATACTGAAGCAACATCTCAAGACATCAGCCAGGAAGTTAAAGCTTGGGTGGATATGCGTCTTCCAAATGGACAATGACCCAAAGCATACTGCCAAAATGATAACAAAGTGGATTAAGGATAGCAAAGTCAATGTTTTGGAGTGGCCATCACAAAGCCCTGATCTCAATTCTATTGAAAATTTATAGGCAAAGCTGAAAAGGCAGGTGCGAGCAAGGCGACCTACAAACTTGGAACAGTTACACCAGTTTTGTCAGGAGGAATGGGCCCAAATTCCAGCCAACTATTGGGAGAAGCTTGTGGAAGGATATCCCAAACATTTGACCCAAGTCATTCAGTTTAAGAGCAATGGTACCAAATACTAGTGAAATGTATGTAAACTTTTGACTTTTCAGTAAGTAATAAAAATGCCTTAAAGCTTTCTCTTTCTCTCTTTATTCTGGCATTTGGCAAATATTTAAAATGATGGTAATCCTAATTGACCTAAAATGGGAAAGGTTTATTCTGATTTCATGTCAGATATTGAGATAAACATGCATATGTGTCTTTTTATATAGTATGTCACGGTCACCACACTTTCCTTGTCTGCTATGTTACTATTGTGTGGAGGCTGTCAGTCTGTTTTGGTTTTGCTGGGTTGTTTCTGCAATCATCTGTGTTCACTTCCCTTGATTGGTCTTCTACTTAAGCATGCTAGCTCCTTCACCCAGTGCCAATTGTACACTTGCTGTTGCCAGTGTAGGACTGATCTCTCTGTGCTCTGTGCCTGACCCAGCCTGACTATTTTCCCTTACCTGGATTTTGACCATTTGCTTGTTATCTGACTACTCTTTTGTCTGCTCCCTTTGTACTGCGCCAATTTCCTGGACTTGACTTTGGATTGTTTGACCTCCCTCTATTTATCCAGTAAGTAGCACTTATAATATTTCTTTCAGTAATATTAGTCTCTTCTCTCCTCTTCTGAGACTGTTATTTCTGTAGTGACTCGAGTCACATAGTATATGTAAACTTCTGGTTTCAACAGTACAACCAATCAAGAGTCTTCCAAATATTTCTGAAGGCCTTTTGCAGTCAAGTGGGGGTTCTGATTTGCCTCTCTAGCAATCCTATGAGCAGGTCTGATTGAAATTTTGCTTTGTCTTCCAGACCTTAACTTGACCTCCACTGTTCCTGCTAACTGCCACTTCTTAATTACATTTCAAACTGAGGAAAGCGCAACTTGAAAATGCTTTGCTATCTTCTCCTGTTTTGTGGGTGTTGGAACCCAACATGGACAATATCTATAGTACATGTAATATGAAAGACTGAGTGCACAATTTGATCCACAAATTCTGTATAGCACTAAAGTTCATCAAAGGACTACATCAAAGAGATTGACCATATGCTGTGGAGTAATAAAACCTGTGAGGCTGGAAGGCATTATGTGTCCTGTGATGTTGTGCCTTTTGTTCTATTGATAAGAGTAAAGAGAGCACCTACATGGGAGATGGACATCTTGTCTGGCCTTTTGAAAGGTACATAACCCCTGTGATGTTTGGATTACAAACCATTGTTCTTTAAGTTGACCTCTTATCTCCAAGCAAAATGCAGTTGAACCTGTCCTCAGGCCACTTGATACAAAGACCTTTTGGCTATATACCAGACGCCATCAGCAGGAAAATGAAGACCACTGCAATCATGTATGACCTCTGATACTCTTACTCATTCTAAACCTAAGAGCGCCACCTTCAGAAGAGGGTCTGCATCAGCAGCCATGTGCATGTTTCTGGAGAACTTCAAAAACTGTGACCTGATTGGATGGTACCATTATTTGGAGGTGTTATAGGGATGGGCAATGTATGGGTCATGTCTGACTGTGTAACTGATATAAAGGTAGCACATCAAACTAGTTAGGCATTATTCTTCTTCTTCTCACTTCCCATCTTCTACCACCCTCTCCTTTTACCTTTTCCCTTACATTGTTCCCTTGTCCCTTAGTTAGGTTTCCCTTATGTATGTTATTGTAAATATCCTATTTGTAATAAACCCCCCTTTTAAAGATCCAGTAGCACCTGTTAATTAATATTAACTGGCACCCCAAAACTCAGCAGATTCTACAGTGGGCCTCCACCATTTTAATTTTCAGAGTGCTAGGTAGCTGCTTAGAAGAGCCAATGGCTTCTAAGCTGGGAAATTTGCATCACCTGGCCTTTCCTAACAATGATAGTGAACAACTCATAACCCTAACAGGCTAATTAAGGTCTGAAACCTTGGTCAAAGTTATCTGAGCACACAAATCTCCAACGGTGCCCAAACTTTTGAATAGACCCATTTTCTTTTTTGTAATTTTTAAAATTAAAAAATGACCATAAATATATATATTCCTTGCCTAAAATACAAAGCAAATGTGTCATCTTTAATTTTAGGCCATTTAGAGATCATTTAATCTTCAACTTGCTTAACTGTTCACAATAGCAGTAATTTTGACCAGGGGTGCCCAAAATTCTACATGCCACTCTATATACCATGTTATCATTATTGCCCAAGCTGGTATAATTAAGAGGATATCCAAATTACATATTATTATGAACTTTATGAAGCTGTTCTTCCTGTACTCTGCAATCAACAGCAGTCACACAATGAATGTAGGGGAGGTGTAGTAGGAGGTGCGCAATATCAACCCTTTCTCTATCAAGATGAGGCTTTGTGGTCCGGTCCCCAGTGAATATTCCCTACCCCATGGAATGTTGGATAACTTGCTATCTTGAGAAAATCCCTTTAATATCAGTGCATATAAAAACAGTTAGACAGACACCATTGTTACACCCAGCTCTGCCCATTAAACTCCAACAAAACACATACAGTATCTTTTTTTTTTAACAGTTTTCATGTTTTCTATACATACCAGAAATTAATTTGTAAAACTAATATATACATTATTTTCCTTTTTTCTGTACTACGTAAAACTATACGGGGAATTGGCTGGATTTATCTGAGATCACAGCTTCCCGTATAAATTATTATAGGACTGCACATGCTTAGCGTAATAAAATACTTTCAAACAAATTTTCTCCTAAGATGTAAGCCTTTTCACATTATTTTTAAAACAAGTTATGTCAGTTTTAGCCAAAGGCTCTGTTCCTGCTGAGGGTTTAGAGAATCAACATGCAGATGGCAAGCTAATGGCCACTTACAGCATGAATATGTAGATTGTACCAGCAGTCATCCACCATTTAGAGCTTTAAACATTCTGACGGTCATAATGATCTGTTAAGGATAACTTGGCCAAATTCAAACATTCTAGTGACTGACAAGAGAATCATCTTACCTTTAGTTTCACATTTAAAATAGAAACATAATGGCAATTCTTACATGTGACAATGAAGCTTTTATGACACAATAAAGGAATAAAAATATACTTCTAGATATTTGCATTCAGATATTTCCTAATGCTCAGGCTCTAAATATACAGTATATTTCTATGTTAAAAATGAATTTCCATCACACCGCAATTAACCTGTTTATATAACTGTTACAATATTAGCACAAATGCATTTAGGGTAGCATTGTTACTTTGCAGGTCTGGGGGGATTTAGTTTGAATCCCACTAAGAGCAACATGTCTAAGGAGTTTTCAAGTTCTCCCCAGTTTCTTCCCACTCGCCAAAGATATATTGAAAGTGGATTTATATTCATAGCCCCGATGGGGACAGTGATGACAATATTTGTAAAGTGCTGTGGAGTATGATTGTGCTATATGAGTGAGATAAGTAAACAAACTTTGTATTATTGACCTGGTGTGCTTCGAATTTATGGGTTGCCATGATGGCTGAGGGGTCTGCTGAAAACCTCTGTGCTTGTCATGACGATACTCCTGTAAACACCGTGATTTTTGCTATATACAGAAATACTGCAATCTACAATACTCAGGCTCAGATTCGGCAGCCAGATCAATGAAGAGCACCATGTCAATAAAAAGCACAAATCTTTACTGGAAAATACCTATAAAAACATATAATACAAATAATACAGTGCCTAAAAAAGGGGACGCCTGTGGATCCTAATTGTACATATTCATTATGAAATAACAATTACAATATTGATTATGATGTAATACTTACAATACGGGAACAATATAAATAGAGTGCAATGACTCCCCATATGCACAGATCACTAACCTACCATTCAAGGTAAACATGTAAACCAAACAGGAGGTTAAATGAACCCTACATGTCCAAAAGCAAGGTAAAAAGAGGGGGGATGCAATACTAACAGTATATACTAGAATAAAGTAGAGGAGGGAATGCTATCATAACAGTGTGAGCTGACATTCCAAGATGCTGCTGCAAATGGATGGTGCCATAAAGAGTCACTATATGTCCAATTGTTAATGTGTATAAATAAACACAATACCATGTGACTTTCACAATGGCACAGTATCAAATGGCAATGTACATGTACATATTGGGATGTCAGATAAATAAATAGTATGCAATTAATAGACAAAGGCAAAGTCCTTCTCCCCAATACCTGCGCAAACAAATGAAATTACCTCAGAGGAATTCAGATAGGATCAGCACGGCATCCCACCACCCCGACACGCGTTTCGCTTCTAATTTCTTCGAGGGGCGGGTCAGGGTGAGGGGCAGCAGCCTATTTGTTTGATGAGTCAGCCAGTTAACACAGGAACCGGTGGGATGATGCATTGGCACATGTCGCGTCCTCCCACCTCGCTGGATGAAAAGAATTTCCATGAATCTCTCATTGACCCACAAGCGTGAAACCCAAGCGGTCAGTGTGTTTGCATGTCCGGAAATTCGCGAGGCACTGAGGCTACACATGTGCACTGTCAAGATCACCAGGAGATAAAAAATGTATCCAGAAATGCCCGAAGTGAAAAAATGGAAATCCTATGTGTAAATAATCATTAGTGTTCCCATTTGCTGATTATTAATGAGTGGAAATGAACCGTTATTATAGTATATTAATATCAAGAAGGATTTAATAAAGGTGCAACATGCTAGTGTACAGTAACCACAAAACATTAAAGTCACATTGCATAATAACATATGTGGACCGTTCCATGACGTACATAACCTTATTATTAAAGTGACAAGTGCATTAAAATGTACGGACATATTAATATATGGCTGATGTTAAGTGAACATATATATATATGTGCGTATAACTATACCATAAATAACAATATTCTTTGTGAGCTCATCCATAATGTACACAAAACCTTATTGTTAAAGTGACAAGTTCATCAAAAAATCGGATGCTAAAAAGACATATATATCATGCAGCCACATAATCCATAACAATATATGTAAGCTCTTTTGTGATATATTTTAAACCTTATTGTTAAAATGACAAGTGCATGGAAACGTATGGGTATACTACAGAGTGACTGGTATTATGTGGCCATATATGTGTTATGTGATCTTAGTCTTATTGTGTCTATACTGTGAAAGAGAAAAAAAAGGGAAAAATACTAATATGGGTATAATGTGAAATGGCATTATGAAAAAGACCATATTTCACTAGAAGGGTAAATGATTATATGGACTTATATACAAAATGTATGTGAATACATACACTATGGAAAAACTACCAAATGAATACCCATAATTTATATGGAAACAATTCTAAATGTCCATGTTTATCTTAGGGATAGATATACATATGGCATAAAGACAAAGATATGATAATTCCCAAACAGAAGGAAAGGGGAGGTGGGAGGAGAATCATCCCAAATTAGTGTCCACCAGGCAAATGACCCCATAAGTCGTCAATCTATTCCAAGATTAGCCCATTAATAGCCCCTTTGATATCAAGATCTGTTGATCTTAGGAAATCTGAAGAAAGTCCAACGAGGAATAGTCCAATCCTATTCTGTAATCAAAAGAAGAAGTATGAATTTGCCTTTATCAATAACCAAAGAGTTGGGGTATCCAGATGATCTCATTCAATCTGACCGATTTTTCATCTCAACCTTCCATAGGCTTTATGACTATGGCATAAGCAGAATAAAAATCCATGAAAAAATAAAACCATGAAACAAAATTAAAATCAATAAAATCAGAATTGATACTAAATAGTTAAATCTGCCAAACTAAACTCTCCCACCCCTTAAAAAAACACCCAATCACAAAAAAGAAACCTAGGCTTTCATTAAGTCCCTGCTGACAGAGAGTGCCAAGATGATAAATCCATCGACTTTCCAACTGGGCAAGAGTCCTGCCGATGTCTCCACCCCAAGATCCCAGACTTACCTGATCAATACCTTTGATGACCAAACCCCTCAAAATGAAATTATGTAACTGTTGAAAATGTTGTGGTAAGGTTTTTAGTAGAGTGTCATCTTCAATAGATCGGAATTTTTCAATGCCATGGATGTGCTCCCTGACTCTAATTTTTAATTCTCGGATCGTAAGCCCAATGTACACCTTACCACATGGGCATTCGGCATGGTATACTACACCTTTGAGGAGCAGTTGGGATGTTTCCTAATTTTGAAGGTTCAGGAGCCATCAAAATTCTTGAAATTTGTAGATCTAGTTAAATTAAGGCAGGCCTTACGTAGGCCACACGGAAAGAAATACATTTATTTCAAATTTCTGTTGGTTACTGCTTTTTTTGGGATCATAGTGGCTGAGAACGAGTATATACTTAAGGTTGGCAGACCGTTTGGCTACGAACGAAGGGGAGGCTGGAAAAATTAGTTTTAAGGCAGGATCTACCAATAGGACGTTTCAGTGTTTCTTAACAATGGCTGTCAGATCTTGTCAATGGCTATTGTAAGTTGATATAAGGAGTACCTATTCTTATTCTTGCTCCTCCGACTGGTACTGCCATATAGTAATTAATTTCTTTGAGTCCTGACAGCCTTATTGTATCCCCATCTAATCAGCCTCTTGCTATAGCCTTTTTTTAAAATCTTTGTGTCAGGTCTGCAGATTTCTTCTGATCGGCATTTGCATCGAACAAATTATTTTGGCCCTTAGAAATTGGGAGTGCCATGGATAATGGATCTGGGGTGCGAAGAATCTGCAATGAGGAAAGAGTTAGTTGCTGTCGGTTTTCTATATACATCCGTGTGCATATCTCCTTCTTTAGATGTAGAAATAGAAATGTCCAGAAACTCCAATGCCCTGCCAGACTCAAATATAAGTTAGATATTAATATCATTAGAATTTAATTTCTGTATTAAACTTTCCAATTGTTTTTCCATACCTTCCCAAAAAAGAGGACATCATTGATATATCTTATCAAGTTGTGGACTTGTTCCTTTTCCGGGATGGCGTCTTCTTGGAAGATATCCCTCTCCCAAGCTTCTAAGAAGAGGTTCGCATATGAGGGGGAGCAGAATGCCCCCATTACCTTGCCTTGTTGCTGCAGATAGATGTTGTTGTTAAAGATGAAAGCATTATGGTTCAAAAGGAATTCCAAAAGAATCAAAATTAAATCTGCCAGGGAACCATCCATATTTCTAGAATGTAAAAAACATTAATTGGCTACCAGACCATGTTTGTGTTTGATAGACTTGGCTTCTATGTCTGCTGTAACCTTGAGCATATTATTATCCAAACGTAACTGGTCAGATCTCTGATGCATTTGTGTCCTTGATGAAACCAGGGTAGAGACTAAAGGCTTTAACAAACAATTAACTGCATCAGAGATTAGCTCACAGAGTCCCCCATTACCCGCAACTATAGGCCCCGTCACACTAAGCGACGCTACAGCGATCCCGACAACGATACGACCTGCCAGGAATCGTTGCTGCGTCGCTATGTGGTTGCTGGTGAGATGCCAAACAGTCAGATCTTCCCAACGACGCAGCAACGATGCGGCGACCCGTAACGATCTATATAACGATGCAAGGTGTCAAACACACCGATGCATGCTACCCAGCGGGACCTCAATGATCAAAAATAGGTTCAAACCATTCCGACACGACCAGCGATCTCACAGCAGGGGCCTGGTTTCTGCTTAGTGTCAAATCAAGAGAATGCCAAGAGAGCACAAAGCAGTCATCAAAGCAAAAGGTGGCTACTTTGAAGAACCTAGAATATAAGACATATTTTCAGTTGTTTCACACTTTTTTGTTAAGTATATAATTCCACATGTGTTAATTCATAGTTTTGATGCCTTCAGTGTGAATGTACAATTTTCATAGTCATGAAAATACAGAAAAATCTTTAAATGAGAAGGTGTGTCCAAACTTTTGGTCTGTACTGTATAAGTCTATATAATCATTTACCTTTCTTGTAAAATATGGTCTTTTTAATAATGTCATTTCACATTATACCTATATTAGCATTAGTGTTGAGCCACCCCCGTAGTGTTCGAGTTCGGTTCGGTTCGTCGAACACCCGTGTGTTCGCCGAACTGTTCATCGAACACCTTCGAACACCGTTAAAACCAATGGCAGGCAAACAAAAACACATAGAAACACATAGAAAACACCTCCAAAGGTGTCCAAAAGCTGACAAACTGCTCAGAAGACACAACTAACACATGGAAAAGTGACAAGTACATATAGTCATGCGAAAAGAAAAGAGGTGGAGGAGTAAAAGGAGGGGGAGACACAGATATAGGCATGTCATGCCCTTCTAGAATCCAAAAAGTGAGAAGCCGACACGTTCAGTCCACTCCTGCCCGTGCCACCTCCGTGTCGCCGGGTTTGTGCCAGAGCCGCGGTGAACCCTGACGGCCAGCCCCCCTCTCCCAATACTGGTGCCTGTCCGCTGGTGGGTCGAGCGAGCCCCCCTGTGGTGGAGGCAGCTCTAAGCTTTTTAATTTAAATTGTCTCTCTAATTTGAATAAATACACTTTAAATCCATTTACAAGGATCTATTGGAGGGCAAGTCTCAAGCCAGCAGCCGCTTAATTCCAGCTCCAGTAGCGTCCACTAAAGCTGCTGCAGTTAAAAAGCTTTTATAAGGATCGAGCTCGGCTGTCCACCGCAAGGCATCCTACTGCCAGTCCGAGCCCCTATGCCTTGGGGTGCCTCCTGATGCTCTTCACTGAGTATCCCATGGTCCCGAAGCATTTCCTTTGAAAAAATGAAGTGTCCAAACTACAGGTGGTGTAGCTTGCTTAACAGCCGGGATAATCCGCTGACTAGCAGACCCTGCTACTAGGCACAAAGTATTTCCTGGGCTAGATGCAGTTAAAAATTTGTAATTAGATACTCTCGTTGGATGCTGAGAAAGCATTCCATAGAGTCTCCTGGCACGCCATATATGATTCTCTTAAAAAGCTTGGGGTAGGGGTCTAGGGGACCCTTTTATAGCCAAAATCACGGCCCTGTATCGCAATACGTCACCTAGGCTGAAGATAAATGGAATTGTAGCACCCTGAGGGCTCAGTTGCTACAGAGGTATTGCACCTCACCCAGAGGTGTGATATCTCACTCTCAGGTAAGGATGTAGTGTGGATCAGGACCCGACACCTGCATGCATTACACCACATTGCCGTGGGGCAGGGCTGCCAATATGCCCCTGAGATGGGCACGACAGTCCCTGTCCCTGGCTGGAGTGGGGGGAGGGAACACTGAGGAAGGGGAACCCTGTAGTGCAGGAGCAGGGAGGAAGCAGTTCCTGGGTGCATTGAGAAGGGAGTATAAAAGGTGGGCACCATCTTAGTTCAGTGCAGAGAAGTCTGAGCAGAAGTGGCAGGGAGCAGGGGCTCTGCATGAGCTCTGCTCCGGAGGCGGGCCTAGTAACAGAGGCCCAGGCCTGGAAGAGGGAGAAGGAAGGAAGAGGAGCGGAGAAGGCTCCAGGAACGAGGAACGAAGGGATCTCAGGGGTGCGGACGGGTGAGTCGCCACCGCACGCCCGAATCCACCTGCGTGGAGGGGTCAGGCAAAAGGGGGAGACCAGTCCCCGAAACTAGTGGAGGCAGGAAACGACCCTCAGCTAGAAACAGGAGGGTGTGACATTTTATGTGGCGCAGCCCCTCGCTACACCCACTAATAAGGCACCACATAGGGTCAGGGAAACTGGCGCCAAGTTTACCAAGAGGAGGCCCGAGGCAGCCGGACAGAAGGGTTGGTAAGAAAGGCCAGACAAAGGACACACAAAGGGGGTCCTGTGAAGCACTCCAAAGTTATCTGGGAGTTGTCTGAGCCCCTCACCTGGTGAGCACAGTACGACGTGGGCAGCCGTTACCTGCAGACGTGGTCTGGATAATAAGAACTGTGAGTAAAGGCCCTGGACTGCATCACTGACTCCGTGTCATTACTGCTGCTGCCCTGCACCATCACCCCCATCCTCCGCATACACTGCCCTGAGGCTATACTCCTCCCGTGGGGAGTTATGCTATGCTCTGCTGCACCCACAACACCAGCCTCAGCGGTCTGCCCTGGAGCGGCGGTTCACTCTGACCGCAATCCACGGGTGGCGTAGTCGGACATTTAAACATCAAAACCACATAAATAGTTCCGCCACTGGTTTGACCGCCCTGAGCCACGGAACCGGGTTGCCGCCACGGAGACTACAACCACCAGCATCCACCAAAAAGGGTCCGGCTCCAGGTGTCCCAAGGCCCAGGGGGCGCGTCAGAACATTCTCATCACCTTTCACAATCACCAATGGGACAAGGCAGGGATGTTCTCTGTCCCCTCTCTTATACATCCTAGTGACGGAGCACCTGCTCTCATCAATTCGCCATAACCCCAATATTAGGTGGATTGAGGTGGGAGGCACCGAGTACAAGTGCTCTCTATTTGCTGATGATGTCCTAGTATATATCACTCAATCACATATATCCATCCATGCTGTTGTGGCTGAAATAGATCACTTTGTTACATGGTCAAATTTTAAAATCAATGCAGCGAAGTCTGAGGCCCTCGATGTCTCCCTCCCCAAATCCATATAGGATTCCATCCAGTCCAACTTTCCCTTTGCCTGGCCCTCACAGGGTATCAAATACTTAGGAATTCCTATTCATAGAGACCTCTCCCATCTATGTTATCTTAATTTTGGGCCCTTTATTGAACAACTCCATACAGACCACGGTTGGCAAGTTAGAACTGTAAGATTCACTACGTGAACCACTGGTGTTTTGTGGAAAAGCACATGTACACTGTGATCCAAATTATTATGCAAAAAGTGTTTAGGAGTGATAAGGGAAGAATTTGTTTGTTTGTCAGTTAAACTCATTGATGGTGATGTGTGTCAGGGCTCTTTATATCACTGTAAGCAATTTCAGACACCTGTGCTAATTAGTTTGGCAGGTGTGTCCAATGAAAGGCAAGACTACTTAAGAAGGCTGTCTCACATTATTAAGCAGCCTACATTTTCTGCCAAAATGGGAAAGAAAAAGGATGTGTCGGCTGCTGAGAAGCAACAAATTGTGGAGTGTTTAGGTCAAGGCATGACTACAATCAACATTGTGCGATGATCAGGATGAAGTGTCTTGGCAATCAAGAAGTATGTAGCTGATTCACAGTACACACGTGTGCGTGCTGATAAGGGCAAATTGAGGACTCTTTCCTACAGGCAATTACGTCAGGTTGAAAGAGCAGCGGCAAAAAAGCCTTGTCATAGTAGCAGACAAGTTTTTGAAGCTGCTTGTGCCTCCAACGTCCCCCGAACAACAAGATGCAGGGTCCTTCAGAGGTTTGCAGCTGTGCATACGCCATCCTGTCGACCTCCTCTATCCACTTCACACAAGCAGAAACGGCTCCAGTGGGCCAAACATTACATGAAGACTGATTTCAAAACTGTTTTGTTCACGGATGAGTGCCGTGCAGCGCTCGATGGTCCAGATGGATGGAGTGGAGGATGGCTGGTTGATGGACACCCCACGCAAACACGGCTACAGCGCCAACAAGGAGGAGGTGGAGTAATGTTTTGGGCTGGAATCATGGGGAGAGAGATTGTCGGCCCCTTTAGGATCCCTGAAGGCGCTAAAGATGAACTCCATAATGTATGTGGATTTTCTCAAACAGCACTTCCTGCCATGGTTCAAGAAGAAGAACCGTGTATTTCACAGCAAGATCATTTTTCTGCATGATAATGCACCATCTCATGCTGCACATAAAACATCTGCATCTCTGGCTGATATGGGCATAAAAGGGGACAAACTTATGGTGTGACCCCCATGCTCCCCTGACCTCTACCCCATTCAGAACCTTTGGAGCATCATTAAAAGGAGTGTCTATGATGGCGGGAGGCAGTTCACATCTAAGCAACAGCTCTGGGAGGGTATTCTGTCCTCATGCAAAACAATTGAAGTAGAAACCATCCAAAACCTGACAAATTCAATGGACGAGAGAGTTCAGAAGCTCCTTTCGAACAAGGGGTCCTATGTGAAAATGTAACATCACCTAGAATAAAGTTTTGAGTTGAAAACTGTTTGATTTCAGTTTCTAACAACCTGCTAATGCTTATAATTTAAAAAATGACCATTTTTTTGGTCTTTATTAAAATGAAAAGGTTGATCGAAAAGTTTGGGGGATCTAAGAGTGTGGCAACCCAGTAGTCATGATTACTTCGAATTCTGACAATATGAGGGTCATGCTGCAGGTAGTGCAGCAAGAAGGCACTTATGTGTCTTGCGCATCTCGGAGCCCCAAAATTATTTTCCGGGCTAGATGCAGCTAAAAATTATTATTAATTTTAAATCTTGTGAAGCTTTAGTATAGATGGCCTAATAGGATCAGTGCTGCACACTGCTACAAAGCCCAAATTATTTTCCAGTCAAGATACAGATAAACATGATTAGTAATTTTAAATCTGGTGGAGCTTATTATAGATGGCCTAATAGAATCAGTGCTGCACACTGCTACAAAGCCCAAATTATTTTCCAGCCAAGATACAGATAAACATGATTAGTAATTTGAAAGCTTAATTCGGTTGGTAGGGTGATTTTAACCAATCATCAAGCTTTTACTCTCCCCAGGATGACACAGGGGTAGAAAAGTCGTTTCGGATCCATGATTTGTTCATCTTTATGAACGTGAGTCTGTCTACATTATCAGTGGAGAGCCGCGTGCGCTTATCTGTCAGCACACCACCAGCAGCGCTGAACACACGTTCAGACAGAACGCTGGCTGCGGGGCATGACAAGATCTCCAAGGCGTAAGTGGCTAGCTCTGGCCATTTATCCAGATTGGAAGCCCAAAAAGAGCAAGGGTCCAGTGACACAGTCGTGGCTTCAATGTTTACTTGGAGATACTCCTGTACCATCGTCTCTAGGCGTTGACTATGTGTCAGACTTCTTGTCTCCTGTGGCCTTGCAAAGGATGGGCTAAAAAAGTGGTGAAATGATTCCGCAAAATTGATGTTACCAGCAGATACTGCGGTTCTGTTACGGTTTGAGTGCTGAACACTTGACGGTCCCACGGTTGGCAAGTTGGAACTGTGAGATTCACTACGTGCACCACTGGTATTTTGTGGAAAAGCACATGTAAGATTCTGCAACAGTCTCTGCTGATACTCCTGCATGCATGCATCCCTTTCTATGGCAGGAATAATTTCTGCAAATTTACTTTTGTACCGGGGATCTAACAGTGTGGCAACCCAGTAGTCAGGATTATTTCTAATTCTCACAATTCGAGGGTCATGTTGCAGGTAGTGCAGCAAGAAGGCACTCATGTGTGTTGCGCATCCAGGAGCACCAAGTCCCTGTTGTGTTGGTGGCGAGGTAACAATCATGCTTCCTTCCTCTGTCCTCTCCCCCCAACCTCGCACAACAGAAATGTGATCAAGGTCTCCCTCATCTGTTGAGTCTTCCATCAGTTCGTCCTCCACTTCTTCCTGGGCTCCTGCACCTTCCTCACTAGTTTGGCTGCTACCATGCGCCCTGGTAAAACCATCTCCCCCACCCTCACATGCCTGCCGCCTTGGTGCTGCCGACCGTCTGGACCTTGCAGATGTTAGCCCTTCCGCATACAACTCCTCCTCCTCTACTTCCTCCACCTCCTCTTGTGCCACCACCTGACTCCGAATTCTGTTTAACATGTGCTCCAGCATGTAAATCACCGGAATAGTCATGCTGATAATGGCATCGTCAGCACTAAACATCTTCGTCGCCATTTCAAAACTGTGCAGAAGGGTGCATAGGTCCCTGATCTGAGACCACTCCTCCAGCGTGATTTGCCCCACCTCTGGATCTCGTTGACCCAGGCTATACGTCAGAACGTATTGCACCAGGGCTTGTCGGTGCTGCCACAGTCGCTGCAACATGTGCAGAGTTGAATTCCACCAGGTAGGCACATCGCATTTTAGCCGGTGAAGTGGCAGGCCCAACGACTTCTGTAGAGATGTAAGTCGCTGAGCTGCAGGATGCGAACGGCGAAAGTGAGCACACAGCGACCGTGCCCTCTGCAGAAGGCCATCTAGTCTGGGATAGTGGGCAAAAAATTGCTGGACAACCAGGTTCAACACGTGAGTCATACAAGGCACGTGTGTGACATTGCCCCGGCGAAGGGCCGCACCCAGGTTTGCAGCATTGTCGCACACGGCCTTCCCTGGTTTCAGGTCCAGTGGAGACAACCATTCATGAAATTGGTTCTCCAGAGCTGACCACAACTCCTCAGCTGTGTGACTCACATTTCCGAGACATTTCAATGTAAAAACCGCCTGATGACGTTGAGCCCTACTGCCAGCATAGTAAGGAGGTGTGCAGGATCCCTTCTGCGCTGTTAGAAAGCTTGTGGCATGACCAGACAGGCTTTGGGTGCAGGTGGAAGACCGAGAGGAGGTTGAGGAGGCAGAAGCAGTGGAGGAACTTTGACATAAAGAGGATTGACGCACAACTCGTGGGGACGGCAAGACTTGGACAGCAGCCCCTTGTCCTGCTGTCACCATAGTTACCCAGTGCCCAGTCAGCGACATGTAACGCCCCTGTCCATGCCTACTCGTCCAAGTGTCTGTGGTGAAATGCACCCTGTCACACACAGAGTTTCTCAAAGAAGCGGTGATGTTGTGTGCGACATGCTGGTGGAGCGCAGGCACACCTTTCTTTGAGAAGTAGTGCCGACTGGGCATCTGGTACTGGGGCACTGCGACGGACATAAGGTCTCGAAAATCCTCTGTGTCCACCAGGCGGAAAGGCAGCACTTCTGTAGCCAAGAACTTGCAGATGGTGAAATTCAACCTCTTAGCTTTCTCATGGCTAGGAGGAAATGGTCTTTTACTTGTCCACATCTGAGGGACCGAGGGCTGGCCATTGTGCTTAGACGGGGTTGATAAGGGTGTCCCCGGCAAACTGCTGGTCTGTGAGGAAGATGCAGGCGGACATGTTAGGTTGCCTTGATCCACAGGTGGTGCTATCGATGTCGGACAGCGCTCAACACCAGCTGGTGTTACCACCTCCAAAGAAAATGATGACCTGCCAATCACGCTGGCTGTTGCGGGTAAAGAGGTGGCAGGTCTGCGCCCCAAAACAGGTGTGACTGCTGTCCCCCCAGTCACAGAGGATGAAGAGGCCGCGGATGCACAAGATATGGCAGACGGTGGTTGGCCCGGCCGGCTAGGCCGCATTGTAGCACACTCAGCTTCCCACTGCAACTTATGCTTCATGTCCATGTGCCGGTTCATGCATGAAGTACTCAAACTATGAATTTTTTGGCCTCTACTTAGCTTTTGCTGACAAATGTTACAGATAACACGAGTTGGGTCATCTTTATCGATCTGAAAAAATGCCCAGGCTATGCAAGGCTTAGCACCCATGCGACCTGAAGAGCCACCACAACTTGTGGTGAGAGGCAGAGTTGTGTTTGAGGATGCAGTTGTTGACGTGCTTCCAGTACTACGTCTCTGTCCAGGAAGGCGCAACCTGACCTCGTCGTCACTAGCATCTTCCTCCACCTCCTCTGATGACCTCATCTCTTGGCTGACTGTGGGTTGACAGTAAGTGGGATCTCCAACCTCATCATCATCACCCTGTGCGTTATCACACCCGTCGTCCTCAGAGCCAACCTGTTCCTGCCCTGACAAAAAACTAAAGTTGTCGCTCCAATCAGGTATTTGAGTCTTATCATCGTCTTCCTCATTGTCTCCACCAACAGGAGTTACAGTTTGGGAATGAGGGTCTACATTATGGTCAGAACCTTCTGCGTCTGGTCCTGGATCCGACTCATAAAGATTCTGGGCATCAGTGCAGATCATTTCCTCGTCTGGATTCACAGAAGCGCTGGAGTCGACCTCTGATTCCCAGGCTATAGTATGAGTAAACAGCTCTGCAGACTCAACCATCTGTTCTACCTCATACTCAGACGGGCAGCTGGAGATTTGGGAGCTGTGAGGAAGCAAGTGCGATTGGGGTGACACCTTTGAGGACTGGAGTATTTGTGATGTTGAAGTTGATGTGGAGGAGAGCCCACTTAACGGAGCACTTGATATCCTTTGAAGCACCTGCTGTTTTTGTGCCTCATCTGGAATTTGTAGCGATTGGCGTGGCCGTAAGAAAGGGATCTTATCACATTGTCCGCTAAAAGAAGTAGACATTTTAGTTTGGCTGGAAGATGGTCTTTCTTCTGCAGATGCTACTGTTGCTTTAACACCTACCCCACGGATACAACCTTTTTTCCCCTTCCCAACACGCCTATTCCCCTTTCCACCAGCAGCAGGCCTTTTTCCAGTCATTTTGGTGGTTAACTAATTAACAACTCTGGAGTAGAGATGAGCGGTGTTCGACTAGAACTGTTCGCCAATCTCAAATTCGAGCTGTTTTGGGCGGTGTTCGAGTTGTTCGACGAACCCGAACGATTTGCAAAAAATTCGGCTGTTCGAGGTTATGTTCGATAACTGTTCGTGCACCAAAAGCGTGTCCTGCATGTCTGGCGCTATTTAGAGCACCAATCATGCAGGGATTGTCTGCCACTCACTGTAATGCCACAGCCATGCTGGTTGTGGCATTACAGTGATTGCCCAAATCGATGGGAACAGTGCTCACAGTGAAACATGAAAAGCCGGCAATTCAGCAGCGGCATACACCGGTACCCGACAATTTAGAACCGAAAGAATAGAGCTTCACACATAGATTAGATAGATAGAAACATGTCAGTCACACATATAAGAAGCACAGTGACAGTGTTGCTTACTGTACTTGTCATTTAGTGTAAAGGATTTATCAAAAAAAATAATAGTGTTTTCATGCACCGTCTCTTTAAAAAAGCCGGCCGGCAATTCAGCATCTGTACCCGACAATTTAGAATAGAAGGAATAGAGAATCACACATAGATTAGATAGATAGAAATATGTCAGCCACATATATACGAAGTACAGTGACAGTGTTGCTTACTGTACTTGTCATTTAGTGTAAAGGATTTATTAAAAAATATAATAGTGTTTTCGTGCACCGTCTCTTTAAAAAAGCCGGCCGGCAATTCAGCAGCGGTACCCGACAATTTATAACAGAAAGAATAGAGCTTCACACATAGATTAGATAGATAGAAACATGTCAGTCACATATATATGAAGTACTGTGACAGTGTTGCTTACTGTACTTGTCATTTACTGCAAAGGATTTATTAAAAAAAATAATAGTGTTTTCATGCACCGTCTCTTTAAAAAAGCCGGCCGGCAATTCAGCAGCGGTACCCGACAATTTATAACAGACAGAATAGAGCTTCACACATAGATTAGATAGATAGAAACATGTCAGTCACATATATAATAAGTACAGTGACAGTGTTGGTTACTGTACTTGTCATTTAGTATTAAAATAAAGGATTTATTATTAAAAAAAATTAGCGTGGGGTTCCCCGTAATTTTAGTCTCTAGCGGAGGTTAAGCAGACAGCTGGGGCAGATGTTTGAAGCCTGGGAAGGGGGTAATACCCACGGAGCTTCCCAGGCTACTAATATCAGCCCCCAGCTGAATACCTAGCCTTTACTAGCTATTAAAATGGAGGACCCCCCCAAAAAAATGACGTGGGGTCACCCCTAATTTAATAGCTAGCAAAGGCTAGGCAGACAGCTGGGGGCTGATATTAATAGCCCAGGAAGGGAGCCATGAATATTGGCCCCCTCCCAGGCTAGAAACACCAGCCGTCAGCCGCCCCAGAAATGGCGCATCCATAGGATGCGCCAATTCTGGCACTTAGCCTCGCTCTTCCACGCTGCCCTGGTGCGGTGGCAGGGGCTAATAGGGTTGGGGTTGATGTCAGCTTATAATGCCAGCTGACATTAAGCCCAGGTTAGTAATGGAGAGGCGTCTATAAGACACCCCCATTACTAACCCCATAATCAAAGTTACAAAAAAACACAAACACCCAGAATAAAGTCCTTTAATTGAAATAAAGACACATTCCTTTATTGTTCTAAATTAAACCATACTTACCATCACGCCCATTCCAGCTGAAGCCAACGATCTCCTGCAATAAAAGAAAAATAATAAAGCAACCTCATCCTTACCTTTCCATGGTTCCCACGACAGCTTCAGCTCTGCTACATCGAGATAACAGGCTGGACCGCAGCAGAACGCTGCCATCCAGCCTGTCATCCCGCAGACACTGAGAAGCGCAGGCATGCTTGCGCTCTGCAGTGTCTGGCTGTGACGGCATAAAGATGAGACGAGTTCATGTCCAATGAACTCGGTGCACCTCATGCACGTCACTGACAGTGTGGGAGAATTCTCCTGCACTCAGCACTTCAGCGTGAGAATTCTCCCACGCTGTCAGTGACGTGCATGAGGTCAGCTGAGTTCATTGGACATGAATGAGCTCACCTCATGCACGTCACTGACAGCGTGGGAGAATTCTCACGCTGTAGCGCTGAGTGCAGGAGAATTTTCCCACGCTGTCAATGACGTGCATGAGGTGAGCTCATTCATGTCCAATGAACTCAGCTGACCTCATGCACGTCACTGACAGCGTGGGAGAATTCTCACGCTGAAGAGCTGAGTGCAGGAGAATTCTCCCACGCTGTCAGTGACGTGCATGAGGTCAGCTGAGTTCATTGGACATGAATGAGCTCACCCCATGCACGTCACTGACAGCGTGGGAAAATTCTCCTGCACTCAGCGCTACAGCGTCAGAATTCTCCCACGCTGTCAGTGACGTGCATGAGGTGAGCTGAGATCATTGGACATGAATGAGCTCACCTCATGCACGTCACAGACAGCGTGGGAAAATTCTCCTGCACTCAGCGCTTCAGCGTGAGAATTTTCCCACGCTGTCAGTGACGTGCATGAGGTGAGCTCATTCATGTCCAATGAACTCAGCTGACCTCATTTTACGTCACTGACAGCATGGGAGAATTTTCACGCTGAAGTGCTGAGTGCAGGAGAATTCTCCCACGCTGTCAGTGACGTGCATGAGGTGCGCCGAGTTCATTGGACATGAGCTTGTCTCATCTTTATGCCGTCACAGCGAGACACTGAGGAGCGCAAGCATGCCTGCGCTTCTGAGTGTCCGCGGGATGACAGGCTGGATGGCAGCGTTCTGCTGCGGTCCAGCCTGTCATCTCGATGTAGCAGAGCTGAAGCTGTCGTGGGAACCATGGAAAGGTAAGGATGAGGTTGCTTTATTATTTTTCTTTATTGTAGGAGATCGTTGGCTTCAGCTGGAATGGGCGTGACGGTAAGTATGGTTTAATTTAGAACAATAAAGAATTGTGTGTTTATTTCAATTAAAGGACTTTATTCTGGGTGTTTGTGTTTTTTTTAACTTTGACTATGGGGTTAGTAATGGGGGTGTCTTATAGACGCCTCTCCATTACTAACCTGGGCTTGATGTCAGCTGGCATTATAAGCTGACATCAACCCCAACCCTATTACCCCCTGCCACCGCACCAGGGCAGCGTGGAAGAGCGAGGCTAAGTGCCAGAATTGGCGCATCCTATGGATGCGCCATTTCTGGGGCGGCTGACGGCTGGTGTTTCTAGCCTGGGAGGGGGCCAATATTCATGGCTCCCTTCCTGGGCTATTAATATCAACCCCCAGCTGTCTGCCTAGCCTTTGCTAGCTATTAAATTAGGGGGGACCCCACGTCATTTTTTTGGGGGGGGTCCTCCATTTTAATAGCTAGTAAAGGCTAGGTATTCAGCTGGGGGCTGATATTAGTAGCCTGGGAAGCTCCGTGGGTATTACCCCCTTCCCAGGCTTCAAACATCTGCCCCAGCTGTCTGCTTAACCTCCGCTAGAGACTAAAATTACGGGGAACCCCACGCCAATTTTTTTTAATAATAAATCCTTTATTTTAATACTAAATGACAAGTACAGTAACCAACACTGTCACTGTACTTCATATATATGTGACTGACATGTTTCCATCTATCTAATCTATGTGTGAAGCTCTATTCTGTCTGTTATAAATTGTCGGGTACAGATGCTGAATTGCCGGCCGGCTTTTTTAAAGAGACGGTGCATGAAAACACTATTATTTTTTTTAATAAATCCTTTGCAGTAAATGACAAGTACAGTAAGCAACACTGTCACAGTACTTCATATATATGTGACTGACATGTTTCTATCTATCTAATCTATGTGTGAAGCTCTATTCTGTCTGTTATAAATTGTCGGGTACCGCTGCTGAATTGCCGGCCGGCTTTTTTAAAGAGACGGTGCACGAAAACACTATTATATTTTTTAATAAATCCTTTACACTAAATGACAAGTACAGTAAGCAACACTGTCACTGTACTTCGTATATATGTGGCTGACATGTTTCTATCTATCTAATCTATGTGTGATTCTCTATTCCTTCTATTCTAAATTGTCGGGTACAGATGCTGAATTGCCAGCCGGCTTTTTTAAAGAGACGGTGCATGAAAACACTATTATTTTTTTTAATAAATCCTTTGCAGTAAATGACAAGTACAGTAAGCAACACTGTCACAGTACTTCATATATATGTGACTGACATGTTTCTATCTATCTAATCTATGTGTGAAGCTCTATTCTGTCTGTTATAAATTGTCTGGTACCACTGCTGAATTGCCGGCCGGCTTTTTTAAAGAGACGGTGCACGAAAACACTATTATATTTTTTAATAAATCCTTTACACTAAATGACAAGTACAGTAAGCAACACTGTCACTGTACTTCATATATATGTGACTGACATGTTTCTATCTATCTAATCTATGTGTGATGCTCTATTCCTTCATGTCTAAATTGTCGGGTACCGGTGTATGCCGCTGCTGAATTGCCGGCCGGATTTTTTAAAGAAAGCGTCTTCTGAGCAGTTTGTCAGCTTTTGGACACCTTTGAAGGTGTTTTCTATGTGTTCCTATGTGTTTTTGTTTGCCTGCCATTGGTTTTAACGGTGTTCGGCGGTGTTCTAAGGTGTTCGACGAACAGTTCCTCGAACATCCCGGTGTTCGACGAACCGAACCGAACCCGAACACTACGGGGGTGGCTCAACACTACTCTGCAGTTGTTTGCACAAAAAAACAATGGATGGGAACCGAGTAGAGCTGAGTGACCAAACTGTGGTATTAGGCCAAAACTATTGGCTGGGTTAGATGCAGAAAAAAAATATATTCAATTTGCAACCTGATGGAGGTCAGTATTGATGGACTAATAGAGAAAGTCCCACACACTGCTAGAAGGCCAAATATTTTTTCAGAGCTAGATGCAGAAAAAAATATATTCAGTTTGCAACCTGATGGAGGTCTGTATAGATGGATTAATAGAACAAGTCCCACACACAGCTAGAAGCCCAATATTTTTTCAGAGGTAGATGCAGAAAAAAATATATTCAGTTTGCAACCTGATGGAGGTCAGTATAGATGGACTAATACAACAAGTCCCACACACAGCTAGAAGCCCAATATTTTTTCAGAGGTAGATGCAGAAAAAAATATATTCAGTTTGCAACCTGATGGAGGTCTGTATAGATGGATTAATAGAACAAGTCCCACACACAGCTAGAAGCCCAATATTTTTTCAGAGGTAGATGCAGAAAAAAATATATTCAGTTTGCAACCTGATGGAGGTCAGTATAGATGGACTAATACAACAAGTCCCCCACACAGCTAGAAGCCCAATATTTTTTCAGAGGTAGATGCAGAAAAAAATATATTCAGTTTGCAACCTGATGGAGGTCTGTATAGATGGATTAATAGAACAAGTCCCACACACAGCTAGAAGCCCAATATTTTTTCAGAGGTAGATGCAGAAAAAAATATATTCAGTTTGCAACCTGATGGAGGTCTGTATAGATGGATTAATAGAACAAGTCCCACACACAGCTAGAAGCCCAATATTTTTTCAGAGGTAGATGCAGAAAAAAATATATTCAGTTTGCAACCTGATGGAGGTCAGTATAGATGGACTAATACAACAAGTCCCACACACAGCTAGAAGCTCAATATTTTTTCAGAGGTAGATGCAGAAAAAATATATTCAGTTTGCAACCTGATGGAGGTCTGTATAGATGGACTAATACAACAAGTCCCACACACAGCTAGAAGCCCAATATTTTTTCAGAGGTAGATGCAGAAAAAAATATATTCAGTTTGCAACCTGATGGAGGTCAGTATAGATGGACTAATACAACAAGTCCCACACACAGCTAGAAGCCCAATATTTTTTCAGAGGTAGATGCAGAAAAAAATATATTCAGTTTGCAACCTGATGGAGGTCTGTATAGATGGATTAACAGAACAAGTCCCACACACAGCTAGAAGCCCAATATTTTTTCAGAGGTAGATGAAGAAAAAAATATATGCAGTTTGCAACCTGATGGAGGTCAGTATAGATGGACTAATACAACAAGTCCCACACACAGCTAGAAGCCCAATATTTTTTCAGAGCTAGATGCAGAAAAAAATTATATTCAATTTGCAACCTGATGGAGGTCAGTATAGATGGACTAATAGAATGATGCTATGCCCAAAAGATTTTACTTCACTAGGTGCAGTAAAAAAATTGGTATTCTATACACAGGTGGTATATCTTGCAACACAGATAGGCTACTCCACTGACTAACACACTCTGCAATAGGCCAAAAAGGATTAGCTTTGCTAGATTCAGCCAAATGCTGTGAAAAAAACTTGCACAGCACTGGCACAGACCTGCCTGGCAAAAACTGATAGGAACTGATGTAACCTAGTCCTGAAAAGGACTCCAATTACAATTAGTCTTTACTCCCACAATCTATCTATTTAAGAGCACAGACCTGCCTGATAAAAGTCGTAGGAAATGCTGTAACCTAGTCCTTAAAAGGACTGCAATCACAACTATTCCCTACTCCCAAGCTATCTGTAGATTTGTGCGAAAATTGGCTTGAAATTAACAAGGTATAGCGCACACAGCAACAGCGGTGCCGTCTAACACGCAGCTGCAGCAGTGAGAAAATGGTGGCGACGGGGAAAATGGCTTGGTCTTATAGGGCAAGGACATGTGACATACACTGCCAATGACACATGCCCTTGCTTGTGTGAAAAAAAGCACTTCGCTCCGTGTGTGCGCTGCTGATAGGCTGACAGATTGCACCTCCCCACTGTAAATGCGGGAAAGAGAAAAAAAAAATGGAGATCTTCATTGTTTCTGCAGAGATCCATCCCCTGCCCCTCCCCCCACCTCGCTGTACACTCAAACTGCGTATTAACATTAATTTTCATCATTACTGAGAAAAAATCCAGTTATGATTTTGGTGCACGAACAGTTATCGAACAAAACCTCGAACAGCCGAATTTTTCTCAAATTGTTCGTGTTCGCCGAACGGCTCGAACACCGCCCAAAACAGCTCGAATTGGCGAACAGTTCGAGTAGAACAACGCTCATCTCTAATTAGCATTTTTCCCTTTTTTTCTCTATCACAGTATAGACACAGTAAGAATATGGCACATAACACCATGTCACTCTGTAGTATACCCATACATTCCCATGCACCTGACACTTTAACAATAAGGTTTAAAATATATCATGAAAGAGCTCACATATATCGTTAAGTGGCTGCATGCTATATATATGTTCCCTCATGACAGTCACTTTTTAACATCCCATTTTTTGATGCACTTGTCACTTTAACAATAAGGTTTTGTGTACATTATGGATGAGCTCACACAGAATATTATTATTTACGGCATGGTTTTACTATATATAAACATATATATATATATGTATATATATATATATACTGTATATACTCTGCATATATATACAGTATATACATATATATATAAATATACATATGTACGTTTACTTAACATCAGCCATATATTAATATGTCCATTAGTGATGAGCGAGTATGTTTTGTTAACCCTTTCGCCGAGTATGCTCGGGCGAGCACCGAGTATTTACAGCTGCTCGGTGTTATGTTTGAATTACTCCAGTGTGCATGATTTGCAACTGTTTGACAGCTTTAATACATGTGAGGAATGTGTAAGAAATAGACATTCCTCACATGTATTAAAGCTGTCAAACAGTCGCAAATCATGCACACGGGAGTGATTCAAACATAACACCGAGCAGCTGTAACTACTCGGTGCTCGCCCGAGCATATGTAAACCGAGTACTGAGGGGGTTCTCAGGATACGATGAAGTCACAGACAAGGAAGATGACCCAGACAGTTTATCCCCAGAAAATAAGTTTTTACTGAATCAAGAGAGAGCTATATTAAACTACACCCACAATGTATACAAATCCAAACACTCAGCCTAGAGTTGAGACTATTATGCAACAAGATCCCGGGCTCCGTTAGTGAGGAAAGTTCTGGCCTGCGCAAAAACACCGTCTAACTAACTGTCTAGCTATATACAGGCCTCTGATCAGACTTTTGGTTTAGGTGCCAAAAAAAATGTAGTTGCGTGCACGGTTACCAGTGGTCGGGTTGGCGTGTCTACTCGGTTGGCAAGCTCAATCAGGACTTCCACCCCATTCAACCGTTGTCCAGTCCCCACGGGTAGCATCAATAACTTCTGTCGTGGTGGAATCTTTACTGGTCCTCTAGGTGGCACTCTTACCTGTCCAACAGGCCAACCACTCCTGATGTTCTTCTGCAGCCTTTATGAGGCTGGTGCGTAGTGGCCTGCTGCCAATAGTTAGGACCTTTTTTGGCATATAGACGGTGATCCAAGTCTCGCAACACATTCATTCCCAGAGTTACATCTAATCCCATCCGGGGCATGTGATACAACAGCACGATCCCCTTCATACCGATGTTCTGTCCAAACAGATGGACCCGCATCCAGACTATCCCTCGTACATTCATCTTGCGATTGTTAGCGGCCATCAGTCTAATGATACTCCCGTCTTCTGGCTCCATCATGTATTCAAAGTTTCTCTGGAAGAATTCCAGAGGCATAATGGTACATTCTGACCCGGTTTCAACTAGGCAGCATACACTTCGGCCTTCTAACTCCGCTTCCATTACGGGGCTACTGGCATACAGGTGATGTTCCTCACGCGCTGGGCTCGGCTTTTGGTGGACCACCGCAAGTTGCCGATCTACTGTGGTGGGCTGAAGTTTAACGCTGATTTGGGTCTCATCAGGCTAGGGCACTCTCGAACAGTGTGGCCATACTGTCTGCAGTACCAGCATTGAAGTCCACGGCGGGGCCGGGCCTCTGTAGTACCGTATCCCGCGCGACTCCTTCCTCTTGCCAAACCTGTTGTAGGGGTTCGAGGTTGTGATGCTAGGGGTGGTGCTTGGGGTGGTCGAGCCCTCACTTTGGCTATCTCTAGGCGGAGTTCTCGCATTTGTTCCTGCAGGGTCGTGGTCAAGGCTCGGAGAGCCCCCCTCATGGCTACTGTTTCTCCTGATTCCACTCGAGGTTCTGCGATTTGGACACTGCTCACTGATTTTTGGACCACCGGGTTGATTTTTTTTCTCTTTCCAGAGCGGCCACGTAGCTATCGTCAAACGTGATAACCGGATTGCTCCTAGTCATCTCTCTGAGCTTGTCGCGCAAAGACTCACTACTAATGCCTGCAATAAACTGATCCCTTAGGAGTTGGTCTAACTCCTGAGATGCGCCCAGGCCTGTGGCGTTCTTCCTCCGAATCTCCTGTACCGCCTCTTGGGGAGCATTTGCATACCGCATCAGTGTCTCCTCCTCGCCCTGCGGCCTTGTTGAAGAAACTACTCCTCGGCTGGGTCACCGGTATACGGGACCCATGAACCCTCTCCAGTATGGCGAATATCTTCTCCACAGTGTCTCTCTCAGGCTTAGAGCGCACCATCAGCGTCCGCCTAGCATCCATCTCCAGTGCACTCAAGGCCACCTCTGCCTGCACTTCTGGGGCCAGATTACACAACTTAACCATGCTTTGGACCCTCTCTTTCCAATCCTGTAGGTCTGTCTATATTACTACCGTCAAACTTAGCCATGTGGTGAATTAACGCCCCTGCGGGAAGATACTCTACACGAGCCGGAGAGGTGGGGATGGGTCACTCGAACACCATCGGGGCCACCTGGCTCGATGTCGCTGAAAGGTCCAGGGCTGGGCCTGAGCCGGTGCAGTTGGCGCAGAGGCGCCACCTCTCGCCACGTCCCCGTTCATGACGATCATCGTATCCTGCCGACTACGCCAAATTGTAAGCCGAGCACGGAGGGGGTTCTCAGGATACGATGAAGTCACAGACAAGGAAGACGACCCAGAAAGTTTATCCCCATAAAATAAGTTTTTACTGAATCAAGAGGAAGCTATATTAAACTACACCCACAATGTATACAAATCCAAACACTCATCCTAGAGTTGAGACTATTATGCTGTATGGCAGGGCAGCCCACGATACAGTGCATTGTGAAAGTACTTGGCCCCCTTGAACTTTCCTACCTTTTGCCACATTTCTGGCTTCAAACATAACAATATAAAATTCTTTTTTTTTTGCGAGGAATCAACAAGTGGGACACAGTTGTGAAGTTGAATGATATTTATTGGATATTTTAAACTTTTTTAACAAATTAAAAACTGAAAAATTGGGCGTGCAATATTATTCGGACCCCTTGAGTTAATACTTTGTAGCGCCACCTTTTGCTGCTATTACAGCTGCAAGTCGCTTGGGGTATGTCTCTATCAGTTTTGCACATCGAGAGGCTGAAATTCTTGCCCATTCTTCCTTGCAAAACAGCTCGAACTCATTGAGGTTGGATGGAGGGCGTTTGTGAACAGCAGTTTTCAGCTCTTTCCACAGATTCTCGATTGGATTCAGGTCTGAACTTTGACTTGGCCATTCTAACACCTGGATACGGTTATTTTTTAACCATTCCATTGTAGATTTTGCTTTATGTTTAGGATCATTGTCTTGTTGGAAGATAAATCTCCGTCCCAGTCTCAGGTCTTTTGCAGACTCCAACAAGTTTTCTTCCAGAATGGTCCTGTATTTGGCTGCGTCAATCTTCCCATCAATTTTAACCATTTTCCCTGTCCCTGCTAAAGAAAAGCAGGCCCAAACCATGATGCTGCCACGACCATGTTTGACAGTGGGGATGGTGTTTTGAGGGTGATGAGCTGTGTTGCTTTTACGCCAAACATATCGTTTTACATTGTGGCCAAAAGTTCGATTTTGGTTTCATCTGACCAGAGCACCTTATTCCACATGTTTGGTGTGTCTCCCAGGTGGCTTGTGGTGAACTTCAAACAAGACTTTTTATGGATATCTTTGAGAAATGGCTTTCTTCTTGCCACTCTTCCATAAAGACCAGATTTGTGCAGTGTACGACTGATTGTTGTCCTATGGACAGACTCTCCCACCTCAGCTGTAGATCTCTGCAGTTCATCCAGAGTGATCATGGGCCTTTTGGCTGCATCTCTGATCAGTCTTATTCTTGTTCGAGATGAAAGTTTAGAGGGACTGCTGGGTCTTGGTAGATTTTCAGTGGTCTGATACTCCTTCCATTTCAATTTGATCGCTTGCACAGTGCTCCTTGAGGTGTTTAAAACTTGGGAAATCTTTTTGTATCCAAATCCGGCTTTAAACTTCGCCACCTCAGTATCTCGGACCTGCCTGGTATGTCCCTTGGTCTTCATGATGCTCTCTGCACTTGAAACAGAACCTTGAGACTATCACAGAGCAGGTGCATTTATACGGAGACTTGATTACACACAGGTGGATTCTATTTATCATTACCAGTCATTCAGGACAACATTGGATCATTCAGAGATCCTCACTGAACTTCTGGAGTGAGTTTGATGCACTGAAAGTAAAGGGGCCGAATAATATTGCATCGTTCCACTTCATGATTGTGTCCCACTTGTTCTTGATTCTTCCCCAAAAAATTAGAATTTTATATCTTTATGTTTGAAGCCAGAAATATGGCAAAAGGTAGAAAAGTTCAAGGGGGCCAAATACTTTCACAATGCAGTGTATGTACTGCAGAATATCAAAACTATTAATACTCGAACCAGGAACAATTTCAGTGAATACGAGGCCTGGACTGCCCACGGTGCAACAAAGCAGTTTTCAATCTTATTATACTACTTCTAAATATCCCGGCTCCCCAAAGCGCTTAGTGTACACATTTTCGTTTTAACAGCAGCTGCTCCAACAGGACTTTGGATCAGGGACTTTTACGATAGCAATGTTCATAGGTGCCTTTCAAGCACCTTACTATGTAAGACAGGTCTGTCCATAAGGTTCAAAGCTACTCAATTATATAGCACGTGAGGTACGGCCACACTGTACTAGATATTCAGGAGTCCAGCATAAAATAAAAAATAAAAGTCTAAATAACAACAAGATCCCGGGCTCCGTTAGTGGGGAAAGTTTTGTCCTGCGCAAAAACACCGTCTAACTAACTGACTAGCTATATACAGGCCTCTGATCAGACTTTGGTTTAGGCGCCCAAAAAAATGTAGTTGCGTGCACGGTTACCCTCTACTATGATGTCGAGTGCCTTAAATCTCTTACAGACCCGGGTCTGACTCGTCAGGTGCTAGCAGGCAGCTGAGGGGGCTTCCTTCCCAAACGGGGGTATTTCCATCCAGACATTGGTGGCTGGTATCCTACTCCGACAACCGTCATTCCTCATGCAGGCCTCCGGCTGTACTCACCCACCTTTGCTATCTCCCCTAGATACCAATTTCCGTTTTTTCCGTTGAAAAACAAACTTAGCAGAGAGTAGTAAGGAAACAGTGACCTCCTGTGGTCACATGATGCCATTGCAGCTTATACATATCATATATTAACATATATAAATGGATGAGCTGATATCTGCAGGAAACAAGGTTTATATTCATATGAACACTGGTATCTATACTTTGTACCACTTTGGTGGGTCAGCATATATCTCCATCCCTGAAGTGCCGGACTGCTGTCCCACCATCGTACACATACTCGGCGAAAGGGTTAACAGAACATACTCGCTCATCACTAATGTCCATACATTTTCATGCACTTATCACTATAATAATAAGATTATGTACATCATGGAATGGTCCTTACATGTTATGCACTGTCACTTTAATGTTTTGCGGTTAATGTACACTAGCACACCTTTATGAAATCCATCTGATATGAATATACTATAATCATGGTTCTTGTACACTCACTAATAATCAGCAAATGGGTACACTAATGATAATTTACACATAGGATTTCCATTTCTTCACTTCGGGCATTTCTGGATTCATTTCTTATCTCCTGGTAATCTTAACAGCGCATGTTCAGCCTCAGTGCCTCGCGAATTTCTGGAAACGTACACACACTGACCGTTTGCGTTCCACACTTGCGGGTCAGTGAGCACTTCCTAGGAAAGTTCTATTCATCCAGCGAGGTGGGAGGATGTGACATGCGCCAACACATCATCCCACCAGCTCCTGTGTTCATTGGCTGACTCACCACACAAATATTCGGTCACTCCTCACCCTGACATGCCCCCCGGAAGAAGCTAGAGGCGAAACGCACTTCGGGGGCATGCCGTGCATATCCTATCTGTATTCCTTAGAGGTAATTTCACTTGTTTGCACAGAGGGATTTTGTCTATTGATTGCATACTATTTACACTGATCAAAATAATAAAGGGAACACTTAAACAACAGAATATAACTCCAAGTAAATCAAACTTCTATGAAATCAAACTGTCAACTTAGGAAACAACACTGATTGACAATCAATTTCACATGCTGTTGTGCAAATGGAATAGACAATAGATGAAAATTATTGGCAATTATCAAGACACCCTCAATAAAGGAGTGGTTCTGCAGGTGGGGACCACAGACCACATCTCAGTACCAATGCTTTCTGGCTGATGTTTTGGTCACTTTTGAATGTTGGTTGTGCTTTCACACTCGTGGTAGCATAAGACGGACTCTACAACCCATAGAAGTTGCTCAGGTAGTGCAGCTTATCCAAGATGGCACATCAATGCAAGCTGTGGCAAGAAGGTTTGCTGTGTCTGTCAGCATAGTGTCCAGAGGCTGGAGGCGCTACCAGGAGACAGGCCAGTACACCAGGAGATGTGGAGTGGGCCGTAGGAGGGCAACAACCCAGCAGCAGGACCGCTACCTCCGCCTTTGTGCAAGGAGGAACAGGAGGAGCACTGCCAGGGCCCTGCAAAACGACCTCCAGCAGGCCACAAATGTGCATGTGTCTGCACAAATGGTTAGAAACCGACTCCATGAGGGTGGTATGAGGGCCCAACGTCCACAGATGGGGTTGTGCTCACAGCCCAAAACCGTGCAGGACTCTTGGCATTTGCCACAGAACACCAGGATTGGCAAAGTTGCCACTGGCGCCCTGTGCTCTTCACAGATGAAAGCAGGTTCACACAGCGCACATGTGACAGACGTGACAGAGTCTGGAGACGCCATGGAGAGCGATCTGCTGCCTGCAACATCCTTCAGCAAGACTGGTTTGGCAGTGGGTCAGTAATGGTGTGGGGTGGCATTTCATTGGAGAGCCGCACAGACCTCCATGTGCTCACCAGAGGTAGCCTGACTGCCATTAGGTACAGAGATGAGATCCTCAGACCCCTTGTGAGATCAAATGCTGGTGCGGTTGTCCCTGGGTTCCTCCTAATGCAGGACAATGCCAGACCTCATGTGGCTGGAGTGTGTCAGCAGTTCCTGCAAGATGAAGGCATCGAAGCTATGGACTGGCCCGCCCATTCCCCAGACCTGAATCCGATTGAGCACATCTGGGACATCATGTCTCGCTCCATCCATTGCACCACAGACTGTCCAGGAGTTGGCGGATGCTTTATTTCAGGTATGGGAAGAGATCCCACAGGAGATCATCCGCAACCTCATCAGGAGCATGCCCAGGCGTTGTAGGGAGGTCATACAGGCACATGGAGGCCACACACAATTCTGAGCCTCATTTTGACTTGTTTTAAGGACATTACATCAAAGTTGGATCAGCCTGTAGTGTGTTTTTCCACTTTAATTTTGGTGGTGACTCCAAATCCAGGCCTCCAATGGTTAATAAATTTGATTTCCATTGATGATTTTTGTGTGATTTTGTTGTCAGGACATTCAACTTTGTACAGAACAAAGTATTCAATGAGAAGATTTCATTCATTCAGATCTAGGATGTGCTATTTGAGTGTTCCCTTAATTTTTTTGAGCAGTGTATTTGTCTGGCATCCCATTATGTACATGTATATTGACATTTGATACTGGGCCATTATAAGAGTCACAAGGTATTGTTTTTATTTATACACATTGACATTTGGATATATAGTGACTCTTTATGGCACCATCCATTTACACCAGCATCTGGGAGTGTCCGCTCATACTGTTATGATAGCATTTCCTCCTCTACTTTATTCCAGTATATACTGCTATTATTGCATTCCCCTTCTATTATCTCATGTTTGGTCTACATATTTTACCTTGAATGGTAAGTTAGTAATCTGTGCATATGCGGAGTCACTGCACTCTATTTATATTGTTCCCATATTGTAAGTATCACATAAACAATATTGTAATTATTACTTCATAATAAATATGTAGTATTAGGATCCATAGCTATCCCCTTATTTAGGCACTGTGTTATTTGTTTTATATGTTTTTATAGATATTTTCCAATAAAGATTTGTGATTTTTTATTGACATGGTTCTCTTCGTTTTCTGGCTGCTGAATCTCAGCCTGAGTATGGTAGATTGCATTATGTGTGAAGTGCCACGAGCTTCATAGTATTCGGTTATTGAGATTAATACAGCAGTATTGTAGTATTGCTGTATATAGGACAAGTAATAAGACCAATGCAGGTTCCAGTCTGCTAAAGGGACTAACAAATACAGTGAAAAAATTATTTAAAAAAAATATTTAAAAAATTAAAATAAATATATAGAATTTCAAATCCCCCTCCTTTTCCCATATTAAAAATAAAGATATTAAAAATACAAATATATGATATCCTTACATTCGTAAAGTCCAGTCTTTCAAAGTATAGAATTAATTAACCCAATCGGTAGATCGTGTAATGAGAAAAAAAATCTAAACGCCATAATTAGATTTTTTCAGTAGCAGCAACATTGCAAAAAAATTCAAGAAGAGGCGATCAAAACATAGTATCTACCCTAAAATGGTATCAGTAAAAAATGTTGGCTCAGGGCACAAATAAGCAAGCCTTCACACAGTTCTATTGACCAAAAATTTAAAATGTTATGGGTTTTCTGAATTTTTTTTGCAACTTAAATAAAAAAAATATAGATGTTTAGTATCTCCATAATCATACTGACCTGAATAATCTTATTGCTGGGTAATATTTACCATTTGGAGAAAAAAACAATTGTGGAATTGTGCTTGAATTCACAATTTTGCAGCAACTGGAATTTTTTTTTGTGTTCTAGTACATCATATGACAAAATGAATAGTGTTATTCAAAAGTACAATTTGACCCACAAAAAACAAGCCCTCATATGGGTGTCGATGTAAAATGAAAAAAGTTATGGCTCTTGGAAGAAGAAGAGGAAAAAACTAAAATGTTGAAATTGAAAAATAGACATGCATTACTTTAGTTTATTCTTTTTTTCTCCTGCCACACTGCCAATTTGCCACCCTATACCTTTCTATACCAATATCTGTGTTACATTGCTATTAATTCAGTACTCGACTCTGTACTGACTGAGGGGAAGACTTCGCTGAAATATTCATGCCCACCATATGTAGTGTGTCTCAGTGTGTACTCATCCTGTATGAAAGAAGTATTCTGCCTGTGTTTACTGGTGCATGCCTTCAGAGCAGGCACGTTCTAGTTTTACTGAGTGAGTTGTGCTCATTAGAGTGGAGCACCTAATGAACAGTAACATAACTGATAGGCTGTGTTTATACAAGGCAAATTGTCTGTTCAGAGAGGAAGAGAACTAAAACTCTAGTGCTACCTATAGGAAGTAGCAATCCTAAAAGTGAATATTGACTATCCAACGCACCTTAGTCACATGACTTACGATAATATCCAAAACAAAATCTCAATTTGCAGACACTGTGTTTCAGGGTACTGCCCCTCGTCAGTTCAAAGTGTGAGATATGGTTTGGGTGAGAGGCATCTGACCGTTATCCAAGGGGTAACGTTTCTCCTTGTGGAGAGTGACATGTTAAGCATATCAAAGTGAGGAGACTTTTACACAATGCAGACACACATTTTCCAAAATTGTTTATGAAATGCTATGATACACCAAAAAAAATTGCTGTGTCCAGATTAGACTACAGCCAATGCACACTACTATTCAGAAAAGTGCTACCTATTGGAAAGTGACTGTTGCAGAGTGCTGGCAAACTGCATAAGAGGGTACTACCACTCAGTTTTTTTTTACTAGCTATTGAACAATAGAAATACACTACAACTAGGTAGGAAGAAATGTAATAATGGTCAGAGAGAAGAAATTAGAAGTAATTTTTACGCCATTTCCCATATGAATTAAAGGGAACCTGACACTAGAAAAAAATTCTATTAGCATGCAGATATGGGACCAATCTGCAGGTTAGTAGCATTATTAACTTGCCCAGCACCTGCACTTTCCTCAACACTGCGGAGAGAAAGTGAACTTTGTCTCCCCCGGCAGCGTGTTTGGGTTTCAGTCACTAGGGCAGTGCTGGCACTGGTTCAGTCACCGCCTTGAGTATACAGAGCGGCAGCTGTAACTGCGCCCCCAGCACTGACTGACACTGTCTATGCATTGGGGCCAGCTGTCAGTCAGGGCCAGAGGTGCGGTCACTGCCATTGCTCTATATACTCAGAATGGTGACTGAACCTGCTCCAGCGGGGAATAAAGTTAATTGTCTCCCAGCAGCGTTCGGGTAAATTCAGTCGCCAGGCAGGTTAATAATGCTATTAACCTGCAGATTAACCCCATATCTGCATGTTAATAGTGTTTTTTATACTGTCAGGTTCCCTTTAAACAATTTTATATTTTCACCAATCAAACTTTAATAGATGTGTAAATATTGAATATGTTTATTTTTATTATATTTATTACGTTATTTTTAACCGGTTGAAAAGCGCCGATATGCAAGTGGTGCGGGGCGAGCTTCGCCGGGTGTCAGCTGATTGTCACAGCTTACACCCGGTGCTATATGCCAGGAGCGGTCCCTGCACCGCTCCCAGCACATTAACCCCTAAAATGCTGCGATCGAAGTAGATCGCAGCATTCCGGGAGAAGGGGAGGTAAGCTCTGCTTACTTACCTCTTCTCCGGCGTCCCACCCTGTCTGTGCCGGGCCCCGGTGGTTGTCATGGTGACCCAATGTCATCATGACAACATCCGGGTCACCAGGCATCAGCTAGTTAGCTAGATCGTGCTCAGTGCATGGTCTAACTAACTTGTGCGTGCAGGGCTGCAGCCTGCATAGCATAGAGATGCTGCTGCAAGCGATGTCACTAAGATTTATACCAAGTTTAAGAACAAGTGTTGTTTGAAAGTTGTATGGCATTCAGCATTGTATCCCATGTTTCCCTAATTCCAAATATGGATTTTTGATTGTTCACACTATCAAGATGGATTTTTTAATATATTTATAAAATAAAATTTTTTGAATTTTAAATTTTAGACTTTTGGTAATCTGGGTCTATTTCTCCTATACCACAGCTTTTTGACAACAGTAGATAAAAAGGTATTTTAAAATGGCCATTTAAAAGGGGTTCTTTCAAGTCTTCATGTGGTTATAATTGGAAATATGTTGTAAAAGGGAAGCAACTTTGCTGTTTTAAAGAACCTTGCTCTTTTTAAAAAAATTGCTGTTGTTCAGAATGGAGGCATATTTAATTTTATAGCGTACAGTTCATTTCCTAGGTTATTAACCTACCTGTAGTCTCAGAGTAGCCGGTTACCTCTAAACAGAGCTTGTACTACTAGCAAGCTCTAAGCTTTAGAGCCTGCTTGTAGCATTCTGAATCTAGCCGAATCGCTGGATCCAATTAGCCTCATTTCTCCTTTACTTCTTCCATACTACAGAGGCAAAGCAAACTCTGCTAGCAGCCTGGGAATTCACCCAGTTTGGTTCAGTGGCATGACCATACAACTGGCCTGATCTTTTGGGAGTTCACTGCCCCCCCAACAAAACAGGAAACCGGGGACCAGGAACAATGCGCTCCTGAAGAAAAGGAGTTGAGCCAACCCGTGTAAACATCACTCTATGAAAGGTATTTGCTCTACAAAAAGCTATTATAAATTAAAGTATTATTTTTATAGATAACTGCCATCATTTGTAGCACTCAGTTTTAATCACATTATTCCATTACCAGTATCAAAACAAAATAAAATATAAATTAAAATAGACTAATTTGGACATATTTTATTAACTACTCACTACGTCCTTTTAAACCGCTTTCATTTTATCAAGAGAAAATTATTTTTTATTCATTCATATACTGATCAAGTAATATTATTAAATCATTCAGCATAATTTAAATGTATTTTATGCTGTTTGGAATGTGTATATGAATGCTTTCATCTGAGTATGTTTGAAGTTTCCTAAACAGGAAATTGTAATGCTTATTGTATTTCCTTTCTTACCTTGGATAAAATTCTTATTTTCATTTCCTAAAAAATCGAGATTTCATAGAATGAGTTTCTCTACCCCTCTCTGTTTGCTAGAAAAGAGTTGATAAGTAATGCTTCCCTTTGGTAATCTTAGCCAGATAATATAGTACCATATATTACTACATTTAAAAGTTTTCTTGTGAGGTATTTATATTGACTTTTAGACTTACCACATCCAATAGGTGGAACTTGATTTCATGTGCTCTTTCTGTATAAAGAGGCTATTTGCATATTTAAATTCCCCCTTAAGCCTCCGTCACACTAAGCGAGATCGCTACCGAGATCGCTGCTGAGTCATAAGTTTTGTGATGCAACAGCAACCTCAGCAGCGATCTCGCTACGTTTGACATGTAGCAGCGACCAGGCCCCTGCTGTGAGATCGCTGGTCGTGTCGCAATGGCCTGGACCATTTTTTGATCGTTGAGGTCCCGCTGGGTAGCATGCATCGGTGTGTTTGATACCTTACCAACGACCTCGTTGGCGACTCAGAACTGAGACACATAGGCGTGCATTTGCGTTGCAGCGTTATACAGGTCGCTACGGGTCGCCGTATCCTTGCTGCGTCATTGGGAAGATCTGACTGTTTGACATCTCACCAGCGACCACATAGCGACGGAGCAACGATCCCTGCCAGGTTGTATCATTGTCGGGATCGCTGTAGCGTCGCTAGGTGTGACGGTACTTTTAGACCCTCTGTCAGAGATCTCTTATCTAGCCAAATCAGATCTCCTGCTTTGCATGGAAGAAGTAACATAGTGTAGAGCTGAGTATAAAGTGTAGAGGTGAGTAACAGTGTAGAGCTGCGTGTATTGCACAGTACATAGTGTAGACCTGTGTGTTATATTTATATCTATATGTATATATTTATATATATATATACATATGTACATATATATGTATATATATATATATATATATATATATATACAGTACAGACCAAAAGTTTGGACAAACCTTCTCATTTAAATATTTTTCTGTATTTTCATGACTATGCAAATTGTACATTCACACTGAAGGCATCAAAACTATGAATTAACACATGTGCAATTGTATACTTAACAAAAAAGTGTGAAACAACTGAAAATATGTCTTATATTCTAGGTTCTTCAAAGTAGCCACCTTTTGCTTTGGTGACTGCTTTGCACACTCTTGGCATTCTCTTGATGAGCTTCAAGAGGTAGTCACCAGAAATGGTTTTCACTTCACAGGTGTGCCCTTTCAGGTTTAATAAGTGGGATTTCTTGCCTTATAAATGGGGTTGGGACCATCACTTGTGTTGTGCAGAAGTCAGGTGGATACACAGCTATTAGTCCTACTGAATAGACTGTTAGAATTTGTTTTATGGCAAGAAAAAAGCAGCTAAGTAAAGAAAAACGAGTGGCCATCATTACTTTAAGAAATGAAGGTCAGTCAGTCCGAAAAATTGGTCAAACTTTGAAAGTGTCCACAAGTGCAGTTGCAAAAACCATCAAGTGCTACAAAGAAACTGGCTCACATGAGGACCGCCCCAGGAAAGGAAGACCAAGAGTCACCTCTGCTTCTGAGGATAAGTTTATTCGAGTCACCAGCCTCATAAATCGCAGGTTAACAGCAGCTCAGATTAGAGACCAGGTCAATGCCACCCAGAGTTCTAGCAGCAGACACATCTCTTCAACAACTGTTAAGAGGAGACTTTGTGCAGCAGGCCTTCATGGTAAAAAAGCTGCTAGGAAACCATTGCTAAGGACAGGCAACAAGCAGAAGAGACTTGTTTGGGCTAAAGAACACAAGGAATGGGCATTAGACCAGTGGAAATCTGTGCTTTGGTCTGATGAGTCCAAATTTGAGATCTTTGGTTCCATCCACCGTGTCTTTGTCCGACGCAGAAAAGGTGAACGGATGGACTCTACATGCCTGGTTCCCACCGTGAAGCATGGAGGAGGAGGTGTGATGGTGTGGGGGTGCTTTGCTGGTGACACAGTTGGGGATTTATTCAAAATTGAAGGCATACTGAACCAGCATTACTACCACAGCATCTTGCAGCGGCATGCTATTCCATCCGGTTTGCTTTTAGCTGGACCATCATTTATTTTTCAGCAGTAAAATGACCCCAAACACACCTCCAGGCTGTGTAAGGGCTATTTGACCAAGAAGGAGAGTGATGGGGTGCTACGCCACATGACCTGGCCTCCACAGTCACCAGACCTGAACCCAATCTAGATGGTTTGGGGTGAACTGGACCGCAGAGTGAAGGCAAAAGGGCCAACAAGTGCTAAGCATCTCTGGGAACTCCTTCAAGATTGTTGGAAGACCATTTCCGGTGACTAACTCTTGAAGCTCATCAAGAGAATGCCAATAGTGTGCAAAGCAGTCATCAAAGCAAAAGGTGGCTACTTTGAAGAACCTAGAATATAAGACATATTTTCAGTTGTTTCACACTTTTTTGTTAAGTATATAATTCCACATGTGTTAATTCATAGTTTTGATGCCTTCAGTGTGAATGTACAATTTGCATAGTCATGAAAATACAGAAAAATCTTTAAATGAGAAGGTGTGTCCAAACTTTGGTCTGTACTGTATATGTATATATATTGTACAGCTATGTATGTATATAATGCATAGTGCAGATCGACAAAACTTTTGGGAGAATACTCTGTGGACTGATGAGACAAAAGTTGAACTTTTTGGAAGGTGTATGTTCCATTACATCTGACTTAGAAGTAACACAGCATTTCAGAGAAGGAACATCACATCAACAGTAAAATATGGTGGTGATACTGTGATGGTCTGGGGCTGTTTTGCTGCTTCAGGACCTGGAAGACTTGCTGTGGTAAACGGAACCATGAATTCTGCTGTCTACCAAAGAATGCTGAAGGAGTATGTCCTGCAATCTGTTCGTGACCTCAAGCTGAAGCGCACTTGGGTTATGCAGCAGGACAATGATGCAAAACACACCAGCAATTCCAGATGATGTGGCATGACCTTAAAAGGCAATTCATGCTCGGAAACCCTCCAATGGAGCTGAATTTTAATTTTGCAAAGATGAGTGGGCCAAAATTCCTCCAGAGCATTTTAAAAGACTCATTTTCTGTTATCGCAAATGCTTTATTGCAGTTGTTGCTGTTAAGGGTGTCCCAACCAGTGATTACGTTTAGGGGGCAATCACTTTTGTCACACTGGGCCCTGTATGTTTGGATTTCTTTTTCCCTTAATAATAAAGACCTTCATTTAAAAACAGCATTTGTGTTGACGTTTGTTATCTTTGTCTAATATTTAAATTTGTTTTGTGATCTGAAACATTTAAGCTTGACAAACATGCAAAAGAATAAGAAATCAGGATATAGAATAAAGTATATAGTGTGGAGCTGTGCACATAATATATAGTTTACAGCTGAGTATATACTATATTATGTGCAGCTATATTTGTGTAAAGCACATACATTATATAGTGTGGCAGCATGGTGGCTCAGTGGTCAACACTGCAGGCTTGCAATGATTGGGTCTTGGGTTCAATTCCTTCCAAGGACAACATCTGCAAGGAGTTGGTATGTTCTCACTATGTTTGCATGGGTTTCCTCCGGGTTCTCCAATTTCCTACAACACTTCAAAAACATACTGATAGGGAATCTAGATTGTGAGCCCCAATGGGGATAGTGCTGATAATGTCTGTAAAGCACTGTGGAATGAATGGTGCTATATAAGTGAGTAAAATAAATAAATAAAACTATACACTATATAGCATATACAGCCAACTGCAAGCTATATACTAAGCTCCATACTATATCCACAGCTCATTACTACTCTCCTCAGCAATGAGATTACAACACCTTGAAGGAAAAGTCATAGAATTATGAAATCACATAACTGAAAAATATTAAAAACATTTTCAATGAATTTCAATTTATTCAGTATTGGATATGAGCACCATGGGCAGAAATATAAGCAGTAAGTTGTCTTAACAATAACTAGCCTAACAGTTATCAGTTAAGTTATTAATGGCTGTCTTAGGAATGTTCTGCCACACTGAATGCACTTCGGCACACAAATCATCAAGGTCCTCTGCTGGCAGTTCCCCTTTCAATTACAAACCATAAATGTCCCAGATGTACTTGATAGGAGACAAGTCCAGAAACGCTGAAGGCCATGGTAGTAAATTTAGACCACATAGACATCTCACAGTAGAATGAGAAAAATGCGTTCTAGTGTTGTGCTGAAAAACAGCTTCTGGGCCACTTTAAAAATGGCCTTACCACTGGCTCTATGACCAAAACACTGTAACACCAAGCTATTAGTGTTCCTAGGAAAAAGACTAGAGAGGTTCAGCTACCATACATTATGCCACCCCACAACATAATCCAGTGAGTACCAGTGTTATGTGTCAGAAGTCCTGCCACTGAGGGGAGGTCATAAAAGATGGCACAAGAATGCTGAGTGAAGATCATGGAAAGGACACGAAAAGCATCAGATGTTAGGCTGCAATGGCAGAATAGAGGAGCAGCGAAGTGAGCACATTTTAGCTTTCTAGAATTTATTAAAATGGCACCCAGCTGGACGTCATCTTGCTAAATTCCTGCAATGCAAATTGAAAAAAATTGGACTTAGTAGTATCCAGTTTTTTTACAATTTAAGGAACACTCAATTTTGAACAGATTAGACTATCTCTAGTTGCTAATTATTGATGATTTGGACCACTGATATAATTAAAAAATATGTTCAATGGCACTATTGAAGAAAGATTTTAGTTGGGCCCACATTTAGCTCCTCAGCCTTTCACTTTTTATATGCATCACCAGCACTTCCAGTCCAGACCAGCAGTTAATTGTTTATACCCAATTAAAATGGTTTTATTTTTTATAGTGTGGTTTCGGAAACTGTAAAATGTCTTTCCTTTTAATGTAATGTTCTTGGTGTATCTGGACTCCTATCAAAGTTTTACATTGTTCGTAGCTTCAGAATATAAAAAAGGGTCAAACATAGTAAATTAGATTGTAAAATATCAATCAATAGGTATCAACTATTGCAATAATTTGAGAATTTTAATAACAGTGCTTCAATTTTATATCATAATGGGAAAAATGATAATACAAAAATGGATATTCTTGGAAATGTGTTAAATATTACTGTTAATCTTAAATTATGAAAGCCATAATACATTATAAATAGTCAAGTTTCTTTAATGATTTCTTGTGAGCAAGTTGAATCTGTCTTACATGACTGTAAAGAAGTTTTGGTAACACGAAAGTTAAATGTTTAATCTAAGCAATTATATACTGCCCTATCCGGTTGTAAATAAAGGTTATTTTCAGTTTGTTTACTAGAAAAAGTTTTCAGTAAAATGTTGATCAAAAAGTCAAAGGCAAGCAAGCCAATATTTCATCTGAATTTACAATAAAAGTCAGAACGATTTAGTGAATTGATGGCTTTGCGAGAACAGACTGTAGAAGGTAGATAACTAGTTTAATTCTTGTTAAGGTCATAAAGATATTGATCTATAGCGGTCAGAAGTCTACTGCAGCGGTATAAAATGAAAAAAACTTAGCAGGCAAGAAAAAGTTACACAAAGACACTAAAGTGTTACATCGTGAGAGGAGATTTTTGGTTGAATGTGTAGCAGTTTTATTTGATTGACAGAAAATGTATTTTAAAAGATCAAAAATGCAGCATTGTGCAACTCATTGTAGATAAATATAAATCAAGGTACAAGGTACAGACCTTTGATAACAGTTCACTGTTTATGATGTGTCAAATGGTGGACACTCATGTACCATACAAGAGTTTAATCTTTTTTTTTTATTACTATGTATTTGTATAACAATGGAGCTGTCATAAACAACATTAACAATTGGAAAACTGCTTCTTAACTCTTATATAAATGTTTACCTACCAGCCAAAAATTTGCTCTTTTTAACCTATTTTGAGCCAAAATTCTGTATTAGCTTATATTTTTAAAGGATTTATACTCTGATGGCTGGAGGTTCCATCACTGTGACCAAAACTACTGATTCCCCTTCTTATTCTGAAAACAAGGCTCTGTAGTTCCAAAGCATACTCTCCGCCGCTCCATTCATTGCTAGTGTTGAGCGAACATGCTCGACACTGCTCGGTACTCGCCCGAGCATCACGCTACTTGGGATGTTCGGCGAGCACCGAGCATTTCCAGGTTACTCGGGCGGGAGCTCGAGTCTCCGCCCTGCATGTTTGGCGCTCTTTACAGAGCCAATGAACATGCATTACAGTCCTGTGTGCTCTTGTTGCTGAAATTGAAAAAAAAAAGAGTGTCTCTGATTTTTCAGACACAAATATATCTGTTGAAAATAGTCTGGTGTAGGCCCGAGAAATACAAGTGTGGTTTTGCAGTTCCACGGGTCAAATCTCTGTATTATCCTGCTTTTTTGCATTTTTTGCTGTAAAGAAAAACAGTAGTGTCTCCTGATTGTTCAGACATAAATATATCTGTTGAAAATAGTCTGGTTTAGGCCCAAGAAATACAAGTGTGGTTTTGCAGTTCCACGGGTCAAATCTCTGTATTATCCTGCTTTTGGCATTCTTTGCTGTAAAGAAAAACAGTAGTAGTGTCTCCTGATTGTTCAGACACAAATATATCTGTTGAAAATAGTCTGGTATACACCAGTAAATTATAACTGTGGTTTTCCTGTTCCACGGTAAAAAATCTCTATTATCCTGCTTTTGGCATTTTTTGCCGTAAATAAAAACTAAAAGTGTCTCCTGATTGTTCAGACACAAATATATCTGTTGAAAATCGTCTGGTATACACCAGTAAAAGTAAATTAAAACTGTGGTTTTGCTGTTCCACGGTAAAAAACTCTATTATCCTGCTTTTGGCATTTTTTGCCGTAAAAAAAAAAATAAAAGTGTCTCCTGATTTTTCAGACACAAATATATGTGTTGAAAATAGTCTGGAGTAGGCCCGAGAAATACAAGTGTGGTTTTGCAGTTCTACGGGTCAAATCTCTGTATTATCCTGCTTTTTTGCATTTTTTGCTGTAAAGAAAAACAGTGGTGTCTCCTGATTGTTCAGACACAAATATATCTGTTGAAAATAGTCTGGTATACACCAGTAAATTATAACTGTGGTTTTGCTGTTCCACGGTAAAAAAATCTCTATTATCCTGCTTTTGGCATTTTTTGCCGTATAGAAAAACAGTAGTAGTGTCTTCTGATTGTTCAGACACAAATATATCTGTTGAAAATAGCCTGGTATACACCAGTAAATTATAACTGTGGTTTTGCTGTTCCACGGTAAAAAATCTCTATTATCCTGCTTTTGGCATTTTTTGCCGTAAAAAAAAACTAATAGTGTCTTTTGATTGTTCAGACACAAATATATCTGTTGAAAATAGTCTGGTATACACCAGTAAATTCTAACTGTGGTTTTGCTGTTCCACGGTAAAAAATCTCTATTATCCTGCTTTTGGCATTTTTTACCGTAAAAAAAAAACTAATAGTATCTCCCTGATTTTTCAGACACACATATATCAGTTGAAAATAGTCTGGTGTAGGCCCGAGAAATACAAGTGTGGTTTTGCAGTTCCACAGGTCAAATCTCTGTATTATCCTGTTTTTTTGCATTTTTTGCTGTAAAGAAAACAGTAGTGTCTCCTGATTGTTCAGACACAAATATATCTGTTGAAAATAGTCTGTTGTAGGCCCAAAAAATACAAGTGTGGTTTTGCAATTCCACAGGTCAAATCTCTGTATTATCTTGCTTTTTGCATTTTTTGCTGTAAAGAAAATCAGTAATGTCTCCTGATTGTTCAGACACAAATATATCTGTTGAAAATAGTCTGGTGTAGGCCCGAGAAATACAAGTGTGGTTTTGCTGTTCCACGGTAAAAAATCTCTATTATCCTGCATTTTTGCATTTTTTGCTGTAAAGAAAAACAGTAGTGTTTCCTGATTGTTCAGACACAAATATATTTGTTGAAAATAGTCTGGTGTAGGCCCGAGAAATACAAATGTGGTTTTGCAGTTCCACGGGTCAATTTGTCACAAGAGGTGGACGATGACGAGACACAATTGCCAGGAAGTGAGAAGGAGGATCGTGGTGCGCAAGTGGAAGAGGAGGAGGTGGTGGATGATCTAGTAACTGACCCAACGTGGCAGGAGGACATGCAGAGCGAGGCCAGCAGCACACAGGGTGAGGGACGCAGAGTGCCCCAACAGGCAGGAAGAAGCAGTGTGGTGGCCGCACACAGAAGGCCGGCCACAGTTCCTCATAACACCAACACGAGGGACGTTGCCAGTACAACCTGTAGGTCTTCCAGAGTCTTGAATTTTTTTAAAGACTCTGCTGATAACCCCAAAAAGGCCATTTGTACCACCTGCCATGCCAGCATCAGTAGGGGTGACAAAACAAAACTACCAGCCTGACCACCACCAGCATGATCAGGCACATGGCAGCAAAGCACCCGACTTTGAGGGGTGAACCCCAGGGTTCACGACCAGTGTCAGCGGGTGTCACCACTGCTTCTTCCGCTGTTGTGCGTGCAATAGAACCCCCTGTTGTGTGTGCAAGGCAATCCCCTGTCAATACTGCATACAAAGATGCCCCATCCTCTCAGTCTTCACTTGTTATGGCAGTTTCTCAAGAAACAGCATCAACGTCCACGTCCACGTCCCACCGCAGCGTTCAATTGTCCATATCCCAGACCTTTGAAAGAAAGCGGAAATTCGCAGCTAACACCTCACAGTTCACAGTCCTAAATTCGCACATTTCACGACTAGTGCTGAGCGATACCTTCCGATATTGGGAAATATCGGATCGGATTGGATCGGACCGATACCCAAAAAGTATCGGATATCGCCGATTCCGATACCGGAAACCAATGCAAGTCAATGGGACAGAAATATCGGAATGAAAATAAACCCTTTCTTTCCTTGTAGGTTAATTCTACAAGAAGGCAAACAAATAAGAATAATGTAGAATGTATTGGGGGAGGTGAGGGAGACAATAAAGGCATAGAGGTTTAGCCCAATCAAATGGAATAGCAGGAATTAATATTTTTTTTAAGACGTTCTGAGTTACGGAAATATTGACTATGTTAAGTATTTTTATATTTTGTCAGATATTTATGTTTCACTACTTCCATGCTCTTCAACTTCTTTTTTACTTCTCCCACACTTTCTCCTTCATCATCCTCAGCATCTTTTTCATCCACTTCTTCTTCACCTTCTTCATCTTCTTCTTCTTCACCTTCTTCCTATTATTCTTTTTTTTTACATTCTTCATATTCTACTTCTTCATCTTCTTCATATTCTTCTTCGTGACAGGCATTCCTGTAGTTGTTATCTATAAAAGGTTGGACATTACACCTTTCGTTCTGCCCGTCACAAAAGATTTACAACAGGATTTGTCCGCATTCAGTTTGGCCTGCAGCAGCAGGTCTTTTCCAGGGGCACCACGAGGAGGAACGGACTCACCCCCATACACTGCTTAGTCATCTTCTGCTTATAATTTAGATATTATCTTTTGCTCTGATTTTTAGTCTTATGCTTAATGTTCTTCCGCTTTTTGTTCTGCAGCTTCTTGTATTTCTGCTTCTTGGTTTTCTGTCTCTTGTTCTTCTGTATCTTGGTGCTTGTCTTCTCTTCTTTGTCCTCTTGGTCAACTTCTTCAGGGTCATCTTCTTGGTCTTCTTCGGGGTGGTCTTCAGGGTCGTCGTCTTCGGGGGTCCTCATCTTCGGGGTCCTCGTCTTCTTCGGGTTGGTAATCTGGGTCCTCGTCTTTGGGGTCCTCGTCTTCTTCGGGGTGGTCTTCAGGGTCCTCGTCTTCTTCGGGGTGGTCTTCAGGGTCCTCGTCTTCTTCGGGGTGGTCTTCAGGGTCCTCGTCTTCAGGGTCGTCGTCTTCGGGGTCCTCGTCTTCTTCGGGTTGGTCTTCAGGGTCCTCGTCTTCAGGGTCCTCGTCAGGGAGATCCAGAGTGATTACCCAGAACCATTTCAAAAAGCTTGAACTTGGAAATGTAGCAGAAGGTACAAGAAGGCTGAGGAACTACCAAGGACCAGCTGACGGTACTGGAACCCGGATGGGTAGCAGAAGGTACAAGAGCCAATGGAACTGCCGGAGACCAGCTGACGGTACTGGAACTCGGTTACTAAGCAGGACGTACCTGTGCCAGAAAGCACTACCAAGGACCAGCAGACATTGGTGGAACTTGGATACCGAGAAGGAGGCACCTAATCCAAAGGCACTGCCGAGAACCAGCTGACGGTACTGGAACCCGGATGGGTAGTAGAAGGTACCCATGTAAAAAAAAGTTTCAAGGCCGTGAGCCGGCCGCAGTTACCAAAACCCACAGTCCTACAGGGGGGGCTTGTCCTATTGGCACTATGGAACCAGCCTTCATTGCCAAATCCCACAGCCCACATAGGAGTCACCTAAACTGCAGGCACCATAGAGTCAGCTAACCCGACCGCAACACGACAGGACAATGCATTGGAGGCAAAGTGACGTTGACACTACCCGGAAACAGCTGGCGTGCTGGAACCAGGCTGGGCAGGAGGGAGTACCCGTGCCAAAGACACTGCCGAGAACCAGCTGACGGTACTGGAACCCGGATGGGTAGTAGAAGGTACAAGAGCAAATGGAACTACCGAGGACCAGCTGACGGTGCTGGAACCTTGATGGGTAGCAGAAGGTACAAGAGCCAATGGAACTGCCGAGGACCAGCTGACAGTACTGGAACTCGGTTACTAAGCAGGAGGTACCTGTGCCAGAAAGCACTACCAAGGACCAGCAGACGTTGGTGGATCTTGGATACCGAGAAGGAGGCACCTAATCCAAAGGCCCTGCCGAGAACCAGCTGACGGTACTGGAACCCGGATGGGTAGTAGAAGGTACCCATGTAAAAAAAAGTTTCAAGGCCGCGAGCCGGCCGCAGTTACCAGAACCCACAGTCCTACAGGGGGTGCTTGTCCTATTGGCACTATGGAACCAGCCTTCATTGCCAGATCCCACAGCCCACATAGGAGTCACCTAAACTGCAGGCACCATAGAGTCGGCTAACCTGACCGCAACACGACAGGGCAACGCATTGGAGGCAAAGTGACGTTGACACTACCCGGAAACAGCTGGCGTGCTGGAACCAGTCTCGGCAGGAAGGAGTACCCGTGCCAAAGACACTGCCGAGAACCAGCTGACGGTACTGGAACCCGGATGGGTAGTAGAAGGTACAAGAGCAAATGGAACTACCGAGGACCAGCTGACGGTACTGGAACCTTGATGGGTAGCAGAAGGTACAAGAGCCAATGGAACTGCCGAGGACCAGCTGACGGTACTGGAACTCGGTTACTAAGCAGGAGGTACCTGTGCCAGAAAGCACCACCAAGGACCAGCAGACGTTGGTGGAACTTGGATACCGAGATGGAGGCACCTAATCCAAAGGCACTGGCGAGAACCAGCTGACGGTACTGGAACCCGGATGGGTAATAGAAGATACACATGTAAAAAAAAGTTTCAAGGCCGTGAGCCGGCCGCAGATACCAAAACCCATAGTCCTACAGGGGGTGCTTGTCCTATTGGCACTATGGAACCAGCCTTCATTGCCAGATCCCACAGCTCACATAGGAGTCACCTAAACTGCAGGCACCATAGAGTCGGCTAACCCGACCGCAACACGACAGGACAATGCATTGGAGGCAAAGTGACGTTGACACTACCCGGAAACAGCTGGTGAGCTTGAACCAGGCTGGGCAGGAGGGAGTACCCGTGCCAATGACACTGCCGAGAACCAGCTGACGGTACTGGAACCTAGGGTAAATACTAAAAACAGAGTGGAGCCAGAGGTGTATTTGGAGGAGGTTTTAAATCAGTAGTACAGTGGATGTGGACAAAGCAGGAGAATTTGCCGGACACACAGCTGGGGATCAGCTGACGTTACTGAACCCCAATAACACTGGAGCAAGCGTTGACTGTGCAGATGGCACTTCTGAGCAGCAACTAGCGGTATTGGAGCCCAGGGTAAATACTAAAAACAGAGGAGCCAGAGGAGTCTTTGGAGGAGGTTTTAAATCAGTAGTACAGTGGATGTGGACAAAGCAGGAGAATTTGCCGGACACACAGCTGGGGATCAGCTGACGTTACTGAACCCCAATAACACGGCAGCAAGTGTTGACTGTGCAGACGGCACTTCCGAGCGCCAACTGGCGGTGTTGGAGCTCAGGGATAATACTGAAAACAGAGGAGCCAGAGGTGTAATTGGAGCAACTTTAAAATCTGTAGTAGTGAGAATGTGGACAGAGCAGGAGAAATTGCCGTCCACACAGCAGGGGAACAGCTGACGTTACTGAACCCCAATAACACGGCAGCAAGTGTTGACTGTGCAGACGGCACTTCCGAGCGCCAACTGGCGGTGTTGGAGCTCAGGGATAATACTGAAAACAGAGGAGCCAGAGGTGTAATTGGAGCAACTTTAAAATCTGTAGTAGTGAGAATGTGGACAGAGCAGGAGAAATTGCCGTCCGCACAGCAGGGGAACAGCTGACGTTACTGAACCCCAATAACACGGCAGCAAGTGTTGACTGTGCAGACGGCACTTCCGAGCGCCAACTGGCAGTGTTGGAGCTCAGGGATTACAGTTCAGGTGGTAGAAACATGAACACAACAGGAGACCTGGATACTGTTGCCAACCAATTATTTATTCTGGAAGAGGACTGGCAAATTCATGAGAGATCCAGGCCTTGTTCATTTTGAGAAAAGTTAGCCGGTCAATGTTATCGGAGGATAGTCGCATGCGATGGTCTGTTAGTACACCACCTGCGGCACTAAAGAAGCGTTCCGATAATACACTAGTAGCAGGGCAAGCTAGCACCTCCAAAGCATACTGACTAAGCTCTGGCCATGTATCCAGCTTACAGACCCAAAACTTGAAGGGAGAAGAGCCGTCTGGGAGTACACTAAGAGGGCAAGACATGTAGTCTGTCACCATCTGATGGAAACGTTGCCTCCTGCTAACTGGAGCCATCTGTGATGGTGTAGACATTTGTGGCGGCGGGGACACAAAACTATGCCACATTTCGGCCATACTGGTCTTGCCTTGTGCTGAGGCGCTGCTTCTGCTCCCTCTTTGTGCAGAGCTTCCTCCACTGCCTCGACGCACTGAGCTGCTTTGTAAAGCACTAGCAGCACTGCTCTCGGTTGGAATGGAGAACATGATGGAATGCACCAGTGCGTCTTGGTACTCCCGCATTTTACGCTCCCGGTTCAACGGTGTTATGAGGCTTTGTAAGTTGTCCCGGTAGCAAGGATCTAGGAGGGTGGACACCCAATAATCAGCCGTGTTGAGAATGTGGGCGATGCGGCGGTCGTTTCTCAGGCACTGCAGCATGAAATCAACCATGTGCTGCAGACTGCCAACTGGCCAAGAAACGCTGTCCCCTGCTTGAGGCGTGATCTCTGCCTGCTCTGCATCACCCCACCCTCGCTCTAGATACTGACTACTAGAGCATTGTGTACCTCCCTCCTCTGGACAGATGTCTTCCTCATCCATTGACTCCACCTCATCCTCCTCACAAAGTGTCCCCTGCCTAGGCCTTTGTGAGGAACCACGTTGCGCAGACTGTAGAGAAGCAGATGGCATTTGTGATTCCTCATCCTCCACCTCTTCCAAAACCTCGTTCCTTAGTGCTTGCAGTGCTTTTTCAAGCAGGCAGATAAGGGGGATAGTCATGCTGACTAGTGCATCATCTGCACTCGCCATTCGCGTGGAATAATCGAAGGCACGCAAAACGTGGCAAATGTCCTTCATAGAGGCCCACTCAGTGGTGGTGAAGTGTGAACGGCGCGCACTGCGACTTGTTTGCGCCTGCTGCAGCTGGTACTCCATTACTGCTGCCTGCTGCTCACACAACCTCTCCAACATATGTAACGTTGAATTCCACCTGGTGGGTAGGTCACATATGATGCGATGTTCCGGAAGACGTAATCAGCGCTGCAGAGCTGCAATGCGTGATCTTGCATTGCTGGAACGCCGCAAGTGAGCGCACTCTATGCGGACCTTGTGAAGCAGTGCATCAAGATCCAGATAGTCCCTCAAAAATCTCTGCACGACCAAGTTGAGCACATGTGCCAGACATGGGATGTGAGTGAGGTTGCCTAGGCCCAGAGCTGCCACCAGATTTCGGCCATTGTCACACACTACCATGCCTGGCTGGAGATTCGCTGGCACAAACCACACGTCGCTCTGCTGCATGATGGCATTCCAGAGCTCCTGCGCTGTGTGGCTTCAATTCCCCAAAGAAATTAATTTTAATACGGCCTGTTGACGTTTGGCCACGGCTGTGCTCATATCGGTCATCATAACAGGTAACCGTTCACGGGTCGATGTGGAGGTAGACCGTGACGGCTCCTGCAGCGCTGATTCAGAGGAACTGGAGTATGAGGAGGAGTCAATGTGTACTGACTGGATTCCTGCAATCCTTGGAGTTGGCAGAACACGTACAGCGCCACTCTCAAGATCTGTACCCGGCTCCACAACATTTACCCAATGGGCAGTGAAGGAAAGGTATCGTCCCTGTCCATGCTTACTGGTCCACGCATCGGTGGTCAGGTGGACCTTGCTGCTGATGGCGTTTTGTAGCGCATGTTTAATTTTTCCCTCCACATGATGTTGCAGGGCAGGGACAGCTTGCCTGCTGAAATAAAAGCGGCTGGGCACGTTGTATTGTGGGACTGCCAATACAACGGAATGTGTCAGTCTCCACCAGCCTGAATGATAGCATTTCAAGGGCCAGTAGTTTAGCAATGCCAGCATTCAGAGCCTGTGCTCAGGGGTGGTTTGCCGAGTATGGGCGCCTTTTCTCCCATGCCTGTGCTAACGATGGCTGTAGACTGGCCTGGGAGTGTGAGGATGACTGGGAAAGTGGTGCTGTGGGTGGAATTACACTGTGTCTCTGTACAACAGTGCCAGAGATTCTTCCATGGCGATCCTGTGAGGAAGCAGAACCAGCTGTGTGTGAGCTGGAGGAAGAGGCTACAACACGAGCTGAAGAGGGGGTAGGTGGTGCTGTAGGTTGGCCTAGGTCTTCATTGTATTTTTGTAACTCCACCACGTGCTTGGTCCGCACATGTTTCCACATATTTGTGATATTGAGGTTGCTGACACTTTTCCCTCTTTTCACCTTCTGATTACACAGCTTGCATTTGACAAAGCAAATGTAATCTGCAACTGTTTCAAAAAAGGACCAGGCACTGCAAGTCTTGGGAGCATCCGCTTTGGATTTTGGAAGAGCCATGCTCCTAATGGGTGCGAAGTGGAGGCTACAGGCAACCAAGTCTGCCCCCTCCCTCTCCGTCCTTTTTGGGCTGTTCGGGGAATCTCTTCCTCAGAGCTGCTCCCACCACCTTCCTGTCCCTCACGCCATGATGGGTCAAGGACTTCATCATCTACACCACCCTCTTCAAACAACTGCTTCTCCTGGGTAGTCTCGACAGCACAGTACGCACCAGAAAGTGGCACCTGAGACTCATCATCAGATGCGTACTGAGGTGTGCTGCTGACCATAGGCACTGGCCCACCCGCCTCTTCAGATTCAGAGAGACAAAACGGTTGCGCATCACTGCATACTACCTCTTCTTCAAATTCTCAAATTCTGCTTGGCTGGCCCCCTCTTTCCAAGCCAAGAGATTCAGAGAACAGAAGTAGAGATGGCTCCTTTCCAGGGCTCTCTGACTGCCTGGGCAATTTGGCAGGTGGTGAAGAGACAGATGGGTGCTCTTCAGTGCTCAGGACCTGAGAGGATCTGGAACTAATTGAAGTCGATGCGTTAGCTGCCATCCATCCGACATCGGCTTCAATTTGGTCCTCCCGCAGCAGTGGGGTACGGCTAGCTCCTACAAAGCTGCGCATAAAGGACTGTTCCCTGGTAAAACTGGGGGATGCTGAGTCACTGGTGCCCGCAGTAAGCACAGAATCCCCACGTCCTCTCCCTGCAGGCACAGAATCCTCATGTCCTCTCCCTGCAGAAACTCCACGCCCACGCCCACGCCCACAACCACATGCCTTACTCCTTGCCTTCTTCATCTTGGTAGACTGATAAAGATAGGCAGAAAAGTACTAAGGGCTTAGTGTGCTTATTCCTGAACAGCTGCTAACAGGTATAAGAAACACTAATTTTATAAAGTGTGGACTAGACTTTAATATGAGCTAATGTGGCCTACACAACTGTAAAGTGGAGTGTTTGGTGAACTTTATTTAGGTTTTTTTTGTCGCAAAAAGACACTGGATGTGCCTAAAGATGTAATAACGATAGTATCACAAACTTTTTGTAGCTATTACAATGTAGGAAGGTAACCTACAATGCAATAGATGAGGCTACAAAAAATAGGCTAATACTACTCTGGCTGGGGCTGCAGGGCCCAGTGCTGCAGAAAGGCTCCTCTAACTACTCCTATATAGTGTGTTTGGAACCAATTTAGCTGAATACGGATGGAACCACCACACTAATAGGAGAAATCAGGAAAAATTATGAATTGGCAAAAAAGGACAATGTATGAGGCAGTGACACACACTGAGTGCACTACAACCTGACGTGGCTGAAGCACACACTACAGGGTGAGCTACACTCACACACACAGACCTTGCAGACAGCGGTGAACAGTACAGATGCAGAGCACTGTGCACTAGCGCTGCAAGACCAAAAAATTTCTCTATCTACTCCTATATAGTGTGTTTGGAACCAATTTAGCTGAATACGGATGGAACCACCACACTAATAGGAGATATCAGGAAAAATTCTGAATTGGCAAAAAAGGACAATGTATGAGGCAGTGACACACACTGAGTGCACTACAACAAGACGTGGCTGAAGTACACACTACAGGGTGAGCTGCACTCACACACCAGACCTTGCAGACAGCAGTGAACAGTACAGATGCAGAGCACTGTGCACTAGCGCTGCAAGTCCAAAAAAATTTCTCTATCTACTCCTATATAGTGTGTTTGGAACCAATTTAGTTGAATACTGATGGAACCACCACACTAATAGGAGATATCAGGAAAAATTATGAATTGGCAAAAAAGGACAATGTATGAGGCAGTGACACACACTGAGTGCACTACAACCAGATGTGGTTGAAGCACACACTACAGGGTGAGCTGCACTCACACACAGAGACCTTGCAGACAGTGGTGAACAGTTCAGAGAACTGTGCACTAGCACTGCAAGGCACAGCGATTTATAAAGTAGCTTGGGTAAAGCAGAATAGACCAAATAGGTAGCTAAAACTGTCCCTCAGAACAACAGCGTCCTATCCCTAACTGAATTCACAGCAGAGTGAGCTCAAAATGGCGGTGGCGGCTTTTATAGTGCATCATGACATCATTTCAGCAGCCAATCACAGCCATGCCATTAGTTAAGATGCCTACAAGCCTAACAGGATTTGCCCACACTTCTTAGGATCCTCATTGGCTGAATAAACTGAAAATGGCTCATTGCATTATGGGAACTTCCGATTTCGGTATACGACGTTGCAAAAGTATCGGAATTAAGTATCGGAATTCCGATACCGCAAATATCGGCCGATACCCGATATTTCAGTATCGGAATGCTCAACACTATTCACGACTGCTTGCGTTGGAAATCCTGCCTTTTAGGCTGGTGGAGACGGAATCCTTCCGCAACCTTATGGCGGTGGCCGTCCCTCGGTACTCGGTCACCAGCCGACACTATTTTGCCCAGTGTGCCATCCCCGCACTACACAAGCACGTGTCCCAAAACATCTGCCGTGCCCTCAACAACGCAGTTACTGGGAGAGTCCACCTGACAACGGACACGTGGACAAGTGCTTGTGTCCAGGGACGGTACATCTCCCTGACGGCACACTGGGTAAACATAGTGGAAGCCGGGACCCAGTCGGACCTTGGGACGGAACACATCCTCCCCACACCGAGGATTGCGGGCCCTATGTCAGTCAGAGTTGCCCCCACAGTGTACAGCTCTTGCGCATCATCCTCCTCCTCAAGTTCAGCCTCCATCTCAGATATCACCACATCAGTTACAAGCTGGAAGCACTGCAGTACTGCCTCTGCCAAGCGGCAACAGGCTGTGCTGAAACTCATAAGCTTAGGTGAGCAACCTCACACTGCTTGTGAGTTGTGGACAGCTGTGAAAGAGCAGGCAGATCTGTGGCTGAGACCGCTGAACCTACATCCAGGCATGGTCGTGTGTGACAATGGCTGTAACCTGGTGGCGGCTCTGAGGCGAGGCGAGATCACACACATACCATGCCTGGCTCATGTGCTTAACCTCGTGGTTCAGCGGTTTCTTAAATCGTACCCCGAGTTGCCAAATCTGCTCGTCAAAGTGCGCCGCCGGTCAGCTCATTTTCACAAGTCGGCTACAGCTTCCGCCGCCCTTGCTGTGTTGCAGCAGTGTTTTCAGCTTCCGGCACACCGACTGGTGTGTGATGTTCCCACACGTTGGAACTCTACGATCCACATGTTGCAAAGGATTTGTGAGCAGAAAAGAGCAGTTGTGGAGTACCAGCTGCAACAAGGCCGTCGATATTCAGGTCAGACTCCACACATAAGACCTCAGGAGTGGACCTGGATGTCTGACATATGTACCATCTTGACAAACTTTGAGGAGTTCACCCAGATGGTGAGTGGCGATGATGCCATCATTTGCGTCCACATTCCACTTGTCTGTCTTTTGCAACGCTCTCTGCAGAGAATTAAAGAGGAGGCATTGCAGCCAGAGCATGAAGAGATGGAACAAGAAGCCGGAGCGGTCGATTACACACAGCCCAGCCTCATCGCATCCCAAAGTGCATTGGGGGACAATGAGGGAGAGGAGGAGGAGGAGGAAGAACAGGAGCTTGTATCATGCGCTGTAGACGGTAGTACCTGTACAACTGTCATACCGTCGGTTCAGCGTGGGTGGCCTGAGGACAGGGGGGAGGAGGAGGAGAGCATGGTCAGTCGTCATCTTGGTGAGGACACGGAAATCTTGCCCGTTAGCAGTCTGGCACGCATGGCTGACTTTATGTTACGCTGCCTTAACTGAAACCCTCGCGTTGTCAAAATGTTGGGTGACAGTCATTACTGGTCGGTGACACTTTTAGACCCCCGCTACAAGTAGAACTTTCACTCTCTTATTCCTGAGGTGGAGAGGTCTACAAAGATGGGGCAGTACCAGAAGGCCCTTGCTGCAGAACTGTTAAAAAAATTCCCATCTGAACACGCTAGCGGCAGAGGTCACAGTTCGTTGACCAACCAAGGCTTATAAGCGAGAGAGAGGCAACTCCAATCCAGCAGAGGTAGGGGAACACTGTCAATGTTCTGGGACAGTTTTCTGAGACCCACCCAGCTTACAGTCCCTGAGGCGCGGGGTACTCTCACAAGGAGTGGAAAGTTTCAAAAGATGGTGAGGGAGTAACTTGCCGACTGTACCAGCGTCCTCCGTGATTCCTCTGTGCCTTTTAATTATTGGTTATCCAAGCTGGACACTTGGAATGAACTCGCTCTGTATGCCTTGGAGGTCCTGACCTGCCCTGCCGCTAGCGTGTTATCAGAGCGTGTTTTTAGTGCCGCTGGGGGAATTATAACTGAAAAGCGCACTCGCCTGTCAACTGACAATGCTGACAGGCTGACCCTTATCAAAATGAACAAGGGCTGGATTGGGCCAGACTTCTCATCTCCACCAAATGACAGCAGAGTAACATAAAGTCAAATCCACTGTGTTATTTCAGGAGGTGTATTCACATGCACCGCTTCACACCCACACATGGGTATACGCTTCCTCATTTCGGCTGTTTTATGTTCTTCTCCTTATCCTCAGCCTCCACCACCACTATACCACCAGGGTGACCGTGGTCCGTGTTGCCATTATTGAAAGTTCCTCCGTCATTATTTTTGTCAGCTTTTGCTTGGAAGGCATAAGCAAAGACTGTGGGAGACCCACTCCCCAATAATGGGAATAATATTTTTAAGATGCTGTACTGTATGGCTCTTGGAAGGGGCATTAAAAGCGTCTTGTTAAGCTATTGAGACCTCCACCACTTTTCCGAGGGGCATTAAAAGCGTCTTGTTAAGCTACTGGAACCTCCACCACTTTTCCGAGGGGCATAAAAACCGTCTTGTTAAGCTACTGGGACCCCAACGTCTCTTCCAAGGGGGATTCAAACCATCTTGTTAAGCTACTGCGACCTCCACCACTTTTCCAAGGGGCATTAAAACCATCTTGTTAAGCTACTGGGACCTCCACATCTCTTCTGAGGAGCCTTAAAAGAGTCTTTCTAAGCTACTGTGACCTCCACCACTTTTCCGAGGGGCATTCAAACCGTCTTGTTAAGCTACTGGGACCTCCACGTTTCTTCAAAGGGGCATTAAAACCGTCTTGTTAAGCTACTGGGACCTCCACCACTTTTCCAAGGGGCATTAAAACCATCTTGTTAAGCTACTGGGACCTACACTTTTCTTCTGAGGGGCATTAAAAGCGTCTTGTTAAGATACTGGGACCACCACCACTTTTCCGAGGGGCAATAAAACCGTCTTGTTAAGCTATTGGGACCTCCACATCTCTTCCAAGGGGCATTAAAACCGTCTTGTTAAGCTACTGGGACCTAAACGTCTCTTCCAAGGGGCATTCAAACCATCTTGTTAAGCTACTGCGACCTCCACCACTTTTTCAAGGGGCATTAAAACCGTCTTGTTAAGCTACTGGGACCTCCACCACTTTTCCGAGAGGCATTATAACCATCTTGTTAAGCTACTGGGACCTCCACCACTTTTCCGAGGGGAATTAAAACCATCTTGTTAAGCTACTGGGACCTCCACGTCTCTTCCAAGGGGCATTCAAACCATCTTGTTCAGCTACTGCGACCTCCACCACTTTTTCAAGGGGCATTAAAACCATCTTGTTAAGCTACTGGGACATCCACCACTTTTCCGAGGGGCATTAAAACCGTCTTGTTAAGCTACTGGGACCTCCACGTCTCTTCCAAGGGGCATTCAAACCGTCTTGTTAAGCTACTGGGACCTCCACCACTTTTCCAAGGGGTATTAAAAGTGTCTTGTTAAGCTACTGGGACCTCCATGTCTCTTCTGAGGAGCCTAAAAAGCGTCTTTCTAAGCTACTGTGACCTCCACCACTTTTCAGAGGGGTATTAAAACTGTCTTGTTAAGCTACTGGGACCTCCATGTCTCTTCCAAGGAGCATTAAAACCGTCTTGTTAAGCTACTGGGACCTCCACCACTTTTCCAAGGGGCATTAAAACCGTCTTGTTAAGCTACTGGGACCTCCACGTCTCTTCTGAGGGGCATTAAAAGCGTCTTGTTAAGCTACTGTGACCTCCACCACATTTCCGAGGGGCTTTAAAACCATCTTGTTAAGCTACTGGGACCTCTACTTCTCTTCTGAGGAGCCTTAAAAGAGTCTTTCTAAGCTGCTGTGACCTCCACCACTTTTCCGAGGGGCATTAAAAACGTCTTGTTAAGCTACTGGGACCACCATGTTTCTTCAAAGGGGCATTAAATCCGTCTTGTTAAGCTACTGGGACCTCCACCACTTTTCCAGGGGACAATAAAACCGTCTTGTTAAGCTACTGGGACCTACACGTTTCTTCTGAGGGGCATTAAAAGCGTCTTGTTAAGCTACTGTGACCTCCACCACTTTTCCGAGGGGCATTAAAACAGTCGTGTTAAGCTACTGGGACATCCATATCTCTTCCAAGGGGCAATAAAACCGTCTTGCTAAGCTACTGGGACCTCCACAACTTTTCAGAGGGGCATTAATACTGTCTTGTTAAGCTACTGGGACCTCCACGTCTCTTCCAAGGGGCATTCAAACCGTCTTGTTAAGCTACTGCGACCTCCACAACTTTTTCAAGGGGCATTAAAACTGTCTTATTAAGCTACTGGGACCTCCACCACTTTTTCAAGGGGCAATAAAACCGTCTTGTTAAGCTACTGGGACCTGCACCACTTTTCCGAGGGGTATTAAAACCGTCTTGTTAAGCTACTGGGACCTCCACGTCTCTTCAAAGGGGCATTCAAACCATCTTGTTTAGCTACTGCGACCTCCACCACTTTTTCAAGGGGCATTAAAACCATCTTGTTAAGCTACTGGGACATCCACCACTTTTCCGAGGGGCATTAAAACCGTCTTTTTAAGCTACTGGAACCTCCACGTCTCTTCCAAGGCGCATTCAAACCGTCTTCTTAAGCTACTGGGACCTCCACCACTTTTCCAAGGGGCATTAAAAGCGTCTTGTTAAGCTACTGGGACCTCCACGTCTCTTCTGAGGAGCCTTAAAAGCATCTTTCTAAGCATCTGTGACCTCCACCATTTTTCCGAGGGGCATTAAAACCGTCTTGTTAAGCTACTGGGACCTCCACGTCTCTTCCAAGGGGCATTAAAACCATCTTGTTAAGCTACTGGGACCTCCACCACTTTTCCAAGGGGCATTAAAACCGTCTTGTTAAGCTACTGGAACCTCCACGTCTCTTCTGAGGGGCATTAAAAGCGTCTTGTTAAGCTACTGTGACCTCCACCACTTTTCCGAGGGGCTTTAAAACCGTTTTGTTAAGCTACTGGGACCTCCACGTCTCTTCAAAGGGGCATTAAAAACGTCTTGTTAAGCTACTGGGACCTCCACCACTTTTCCAAGGGGCATTAAAACCGTCTCGTTAAGCTAATGGGACCTACACGTTTCTTCTGAGGGGCATTAAAAGCGTCTTGTTAAGCTACTGTGGCCTCCACCACTTTTCCGATGGGCATTAAAACATTCTTGTCAAGCTACAGGGACATCCACATCTATTCCAAGGGGCATTAAAACCGTCTTGTTAAGCTACTGGGACCTCCACCACTTTTCCGAGGGGCATTAATACCGTCTTGTTAAGCTACTGGGACCTCCACGTCTCTTCCAAGGGGCATTCAAACCGTCTTGTTAAGCTACTGGGACCTCCACCACTTTTCCAAGGGGTATTAAAAGTGTCTTGTTAAGCTACTGGGACATCCGCGTCTCTTGTGAGGAGCAGTAAAAGCGTCTTGTTAAGCTACTGTGACCTCCACCACTTTTCCGAGGGGCATTAAAACCGTCTTGTTAAGCTACTGGGACCTCCACGTCTCTTCAAAGGGGCATTAAAACCGTCTTGTTAAGCTACTGGGACCTCCACCACTTTTCCAAGGTGCATTAAAATCGTCTCATTAAGCTACTGGGACCTACACGTTTCATCTGAGGGGCATTAAAAGCGTCTTGTTAAGCTACTGTGACCTCCACCACTTTTCCGAGGGGCATTAAAACAGTCTTGTTAAGCTACTGGGACATCCACATCTCTTCCAAGGGGCATTAAAACCGTCTTGTTAAGCTACTGGGACCTCCCCCACTTTTCCGAGGGGCATTAATACCGTCTTGTTAAGATACTGGGACCTCCACGTCTCTTCCAAGGGGCATTCAAACCGTCTTGCTAAGCTACTGGGACCTCCACAACTTTTCAGAGGGGCATTAATACTGTCTTGTTAAGCTACTGGGACCTCCACATCTCTTCCAAGGGGCAGTAAAACCGTCTTGTTAAGCTACTGCGACCTCCACAAGTATTTCAAGGGGCATTAAAACCGTCTTGTTAAGCTACTGGGACCTCCACCACTTTTCCGAGGGGCGTGAAAACCGTCTTGTTAAGCTACTGGGAACTTCACCACTTTTCCGAGGTGAATTAAAACCGTTTTGTTAAGCTACTGGGACCTCCACGTCTCTTTCAAGGGGCATTCAAACCATCTTGTTCAGCTTTTGCGACCTCCACCACTTTTTCAAGGGGCAATAAAACCGTCTTGTTAAGCTACTGGGACCTCCACCACTTTTCCGAGGGGTATTAAAACCGTCTTGTTAAGCTACTGGGACCTCCACGTCTCTTCCAAGGGGCAGTCAAACCGTCTTGTTAAGCTACTGGGACCTCCACCACTTTTCCAAGGTTCATTAAAAGCATCTTGTTAAGCTACTGGGACCTCCACGTCTCTTCTGAGGAGCCTTAAAAGCATCTTTCTAAGCTACTGTGACCTCCATCACTTTTCCGAGGGGCATTAAAACCGTCTTGTTAAGCTACTGGGACCTGCACGTCTCTTCCAAGGGGCATTAAAACCGTCTTGTTAAGCTACTGTGACCTCCACCACTTTTCCAAGGGGCATTAAAACCGTCTTGTTAAGCTACTGGAACCTCCACGTCTCTTCTGAAGGGCATTAAAAGCGTCTTGTTAAGCTACTGTGACCTCCACCACTTTTCCGAGGGGCTTTAAAACCGTCTTGTTGAGCTACTGGAACCTCCACGTCTCTTCTGAGGAGCCTTAAAAGCGTCTTTCTAAGCTACTGTGACCTCCACCACTTTTCCGAGGGGCATTAAAACCGTCTTGTTAAGCTACTGGGACCTCCACGTCTCTTCAAAGGGGCATTAAAACCGTCTTGTTAAGCTACTGGGACCTCCACCACTTTTCCAAGGAGCATTAAAACCGTCTCGTTAAGCTACTAGGACCTACACGTTTCTTCTGAGGGGCATTAAAAGCGTCTTGTTAAGCTACTGTGACCTCCACCACTTTTCCGATGGGCATTAAAACAGTATTGTTAAGCTACTGGGACATCCACATCTCTTCCAAGGGGCATTAAAACCGTCTTGTTAAGCTACTGGGACCTCCACCACTTTTCCGAGGGGCATTAATACCGTCTTGTTAAGATACTGGGACCTCCACGTCTCTTCCAAGGTGCATTCAAACCGTCTTGCTAAGCTACTGGGACCTCCACAACTTTTCAGAGGGGCATTAATACTGTCTTGTTAAGCTACTGGGACCTCCACGTCTCTTCCAAGGGGCATTCAAACCGTCTTGTTAAGCTACTGCGACCTCCACAAGTTTTTCAAGGGGCATTAAATCCGTCTTGTTAAGCTACTGGGACCTCCACCACTTTTCCGAGGGGCATTAAAACCGTCTTGTTAAGCTACTGGGACCTCCACCACTTTTCCGAGGTGAATTAAAACCGTTTTGTTAAGCTACTCGGACTTCGAAGTCTCTTTCAAGGGGCATTCAAACCATCTTGTTCAGCTTTTGCGACCTCCACCACTTTTTCAAGGGGCAATAAAACCGTCTTGTTAAGCTACTGGGACCTCCACCACTTTTCCGAGGGGTATTCAAACCGTCTTGTTAAGCTACTGGGACCTCCACCACTTTTCCAAGGTTCATTAAAAGCATCTTGTTAAGCTACTGGGACCTCCACGTCTCTTCTGAGGAGCCTTAAGATCATCTTTCTAAGCTACTGTGACCTCCATCACTTTTCCGAGGGGCATTAAAACCATCTTGTTAAGCTACTGGTACCTCCACGTCTCTTCCAAGGGGCATTAAAACCATCTTGTTAAGCTACTGTGACCTCCACCACTTTTCCAAGGGGCATTAAAACTGTCTTGTTAAGCTACTGGAACCTCCACGTCTCTTCTGAGGGGCATTAAAAGCGTCTTGTTAAGCTACTGTGACCTCCACCACTTTTCCGAGGGGCTTTAAAACCGTCTTGTTAAGCTACTGGAACCTCCACGTCTCCTCTGAGGCGCCTTAAAAGCGTCTTTTTAAGCTACTGTTACCTCCACCACTTTTCCGAGGGGCATTAAAACCGTCTTGTTAAGCTACTGGGACCTCCACGTCTCTTCAAAGGGGCATTAAAACCGTCTTGTTAAGCTACTGGGACCTCCACCACTTTTCCAAGGAGCATTAAAACCGTCTCGTTAAGCTACTGGGACCTACACGTTTCTTCTGAGGGGCATTAAAAGCGTCTTGTTAAGCTACTGTGACCTCCACCACTTTTCCGATGGGCATTAAAACAGTAATGTTAAGCTACTGGGACATCCACATCTCTTCCAAGGGGCATTAAAACCGTCTTGTTAAGCTACTGGGACCTCCACCTCTTTTCCGAGGGGCATTAATACCGTCTTGTTAAGATACTGGGACCTCCACGTCTCTTCCAAGTGGCATTCAAACCGTCTTGCTAAGCTACTGGGACCTCCACAACTTTTCAGATTGGCATTAATACTGTCTTGTTTAGCTACTGGGACCTCCACTTCTCTTCCAAGGGGCATTCAAACCGTCTTGTTAAGCTACTGCGACCTCCACAAGTTTTTCAAGGGGCATTAAAACCGTCTTGTTAAGCTAATGGGACCTCCACCACTTTTCCGAGGGGCATTAAAACCGTCCTGTTAAGCTACTGGGACCTCCACCACTTTTCCGAGGTGAATTAAAACCGTTTTGTTAAGCTACTGGGACTTCGAAGTCTCTTTCAAGGGGCATTCAAACCATCTTGTTCAGCTTTTGCGACCTCCACCACTTTTTCAAGGGGCAATAAAACCATCTTGTTAAGCTACTGGGACCTCCACCACTTTTACGAGGGGTATTAAAACCGTCTTGTTAAGCTACAGGGACCTCCACGTCTCTTCCAAGGGGCATTCAAACCGTCTTGTTAAGCTACTGAGACCTCCACCACTTTTCCAAGGTTCATTAAAAGCATCTTGTTAAGCTACTGGTACCTCCAGGTCTCTTCTGAGGAGCCTTAAAAGCATCTTTCTAAGCTACTGTGACCTCCATCACTTTTCCGAGGGGCATTAAAACCGTCTTGTTAAGCTACTGGTACCTCCACGTCTCTTCCAAGGGGCATTAAAACCGTCTTGTTAAGCTACTGTGACCTCCACCACTTTTCCAAGGGGCATTAAAACCGTCTTGTTAAGCTACTGGAACCTCCACGTCTCTTCTGAGGGGCATTAAAAGCGTCTTGTTAAGCTACTGTGACCTCCACCACTTTTCCGAGGGGCATTAAAACCGTCTTGTTAAGCTACTGGGACCTCCACGTCTCTTCAAAGGGGCATTAAAACCGTCTTGTTAAGCTACTGGGACCTCCACCACTTATCCAAGGAGCATTAAAACCGTCTCGTTAAGCTACTGGGACCTACACGTTTCTTCTGAGGGGCATTAAAAGCGTCTTGTTAAGCTACTGTGACCTCCACCACTTTTCCGATGGGCATTAAAACAGTATTGTTAAGCTACTGGGACATCCACATCTCTTCCAAGGGGCATTAAAACCGTCTTGTTAAGCTACTGGGACCTCCACCACTTTTCCGAGGGGCATTAATACCGTCTTGTTAAGATACTGGGACCTCCACGTCTCTTCCAAGGGGCATTCAAACCGTCTTGTTAAGCTACTGCGACCTCCACCACTTTTTCAAGGGGCATTAAAAACATCTTGTTAAGCTACTGGGACCTCCACCTCTTTTCCGAGGGGCATGAAAACCATCTTGTTAAGCTACAGGGACCTCCACCACTTTTCCGAGGGACATTAAAACCGTCTTGTTAAGCTACTGGGACCTCCTCGTCTCTTCCAAGGGGCATTCAAACCGCCTTGTTAAGCTACTGCGACCTCCACCACTTTTTCAAGGTGCATTAAAACCGTCTTGTTAAGCTACTGGGACCTCCACCACATTTCTGAGGGGCATTAAAAAAGTCTGTTTAAGCTACTGGGACCTCTACGTCTTTTCCAAGGGGCAATCAAACCGTCTTGTTAAGCTACTGCAACCTCCACCACTTTTTCAAGGAGCATTAAAACTGTCTTGTTAAGCTACTGGGACATCCGCGTCTCTTGTGAGGAAGATTAAAAGTGTCTTGTTAAGCTACTGTGACCTCAACCACTTTTCCGAGGAGCATTAAAACCGTCTTTTTAAGCTACTGGGACCTCCACGTCTCTTCCATTGGGCATTAGAACCATCTTGTTAAGCTTCTGGGACCTCCACCACTTTTCCAAGGGGCATTAAAAGTGTCTTGTTAAGCTACTGGGACCTCCACGTCTCTTCTGAGGAGCCTTAAAAGCGTCTTTCTAAGCTACTGTGACCTCCACCACTTTTCCGAGGGGCATTAAAACCGTCTTGTTAAGCTACTGGGACCTCCACGTCTCTTTTAAGGGGCATTAAAACAGTCTTGTTAAGCTACTGGGAACTCCACCACTTTTCCAAGGTGCATTAAAATCGTCTCATTAAGCTACTGGGACCTACACGTTTCATCTGAGGGGCATTAAAAGCGTCTTGTTAAGCTACTGTGACCTCCACCACTTTTCCGAGGGGCATTAAAACCGTCTTGTTAAGCTACTGGGACCTCCACGTCTCTTCAAAGGGGCATTAAAACCGTCTTGTTAAGCTACTGGGACCTCCACCACTTTTCCAAGGTGCATTAAAATCGTCTCATTAAGCTACTGGGACCTACACGTTTCATCTGAGGGGCATTAAAAGCGTCTTGTTAAGCTACTGTGACCTCCACCACTTTTCCGAGGGGCATTAAAACAGTCTTGTTAAGCTACTGGGACATCCACATCTCTTCCAAGGGGCATTAAAACCGTCTTGTTAAGCTACTGGGACCTCCCCCACTTTTCCGAGGGGCATTAATACCGTCTTGTTAAGATACTGGGACCTCCACGTCTCTTCCAAGGGGCATTCAAACCGTCTTGCTAAGCTACTGGGACCTCCACAACTTTTCAGAGGGGCATTAATACTGTCTTGTTAAGCTACTGGGACCTCCACATCTCTTCCAAGGGGCATTCAAACCGTCTTGTTAAGCTACTGCGACCTCCACAAGTATTTCAAGGGGCATTAAAACCGTCTTGTTAAGCTACTGGGACCTCCACCACTTTTCCGAGGGGCGTGAAAACCGTATTGTTAAGCTACTGGGAACTTCACCACTTTTCCGAGGTGAATTAAAACCGTTTTGTTAAGCTACTGGGACCTCCACGTCTCTTTCAAGGGGCATTCAAACCATCTTGTTCAGCTTTTGCGACCTCCACCACTTTTTCAAGGGGCAATAAAACCGTCTTGTTAAGCTACTGGGACCTCCACCACTTTTCCGAGGGGTATTAAAACCGTCTTGTTAAGCTACTGGGACCTCCACGTCTCTTCCAAGGGGCAGTCAAACCGTCTTGTTAAGCTACTGGGACCTCCACCACTTTTCCAAGGTTCATTAAAAGCATCTTGTTAAGCTACTGGGACCTCCACGTCTCTTCTGAGGAGCCTTAAAAGCATCTTTCTAAGCTACTGTGACCTCCATCACTTTTCCGAGGGGCATTAAAACCGTCTTGTTAAGCTACTGGGACCTCCACGTCTCTTCCAAGGGGCATTAAAACCGTCTTGTTAAGCTACTGTGACCTCCACCACTTTTCCAAGGGGCATTAAAACCGTCTTGTTAAGCTACTGGAACCTCCACGTCTCTTCTGAGGGGCATTAAAAGCGTCTTGTTAAGCTACTGTGACCTCCACCACTTTTCCGAGGGGCTTTAAAACCGTCTTGTTAAGCTACTGGAACCTCCACGTCTCTTCTGAGAAGCCTTAAAAGCGTCTTTCTAAGCTACTGTGACCTCCACCACTTTTCCGAGGGGCATTAAAACCGTCTTGTTAAGATACTGGGACCTCCACGTCTCTTCAAAGGGGCATTAGAACCGTCTTGTTAAGCTACTGGGACCTCCACCACTTTTCCAAGGAGCATTAAAACCGTCTCGTTAAGCTACTAGGACCTACACGTTTCTTCTGAGGGGCATTAAAAGCGTCTTGTTAAGCTACTGTGACCTCCACCACTTTTCCGATGGGCATTAAAACAGTATTGTTAAGCTACTGGGACATCCACATCTCTTCCAAGGGGCATTAAAACCGTCTTGTTAAGCTACTGGGACCTCCACCACTTTTCCGAGGGGCATTAATACCGTCTTGTTAAGATACTGGGACCTCCACGTCTCTTCCAAGGTGCATTCAAACCGTCTTGCTAAGCTACTGGGACCTCCACAACTTTTCAGAGGGGCATTAATACTGTCTTGTTAAGCTACTGGGACCTCCACGTCTCTTCCAAGGGGCATTCAAACCGTCTTGTTAAGCTACTGCGACCTCCACAAGTTTTTCAAGGGGCATTAAATCCGTCTTGTTAAGCTACTGGGACCTCCACCACTTTTCCGAGGGGCATTAAAACCGTCTTGTTAAGCTACTGGGACCTCCACCACTTTTCCGAGGTGAATTAAAACCGTTTTGTTAAGCTACTGGGACTTCGAAGTCTCTTTCAAGGGGCATTCAAACCATCTTGTTCAGCTTTTGCGACCTCCACCACTTTTTCAAGGGGCAATAAAACCGTCTTGTTAAGCTACTGGGACCTCCACCACTTTTCCGAGGGGTATTCAAACCGTCTTGTTAAGCTACTGGGACCTCCATCACTTTTCCAAGGTTCATTAAAAGCATCTTGTTAAGCTACTGGGACCTCCACGTCTCTTCTGAGGAGCCTTAAAAGCATCTTTCTAAGCTACTGTGACCTCCATCACTTTTCCGAGGGGCTTTAAAACCGTCTTGTTAAGCTACTGGAACCTCCACGTCTCCTCTGAGGCGCCTTAAAAGCGTCTTTCTAAGCTACTGTTACCTCCACCACTTTTCCGAGGGGCATTAAAACCGTCTTGTTAAGCTACTGGGACCTCCACGTCTCTTCAAAGGGGCATTAAAACCGTCTTGTTAAGCTACTGGGACCTCCACCACTTTTCCAAGGAGCATTAAAACCGTCTCGTTAAGCTACTGGGACCTACACGTTTCTTCTGAGGGGCATTAAAAGCGTCTTGTTAAGCTACTGTGACCTCCACCACTTTTCCGATGGGCATTAAAACAGTAATGTTAAGCTACTGGGACATCCACATCTCTTCCAAGGGGCATTAAAACCGTCTTGTTAAGCTACTGGGACCTCCACCTCTTTTCCGAGGGGCATTAATACCGTCTTGTTAAGATACTGGGACCTCCACGTCTCTTCCAAGTGGCATTCAAACCGTCTTGCTAAGCTACTGGGACCTCCACAACTTTTCAGAGGGGCATTAATACTGTCTTGTTTAGCTACTGGGACCTCCACTTCTCTTCCAAGGGGCATTCAAACCGTCTTGTTAAGCTACTGCGACCTCCACAAGTTTTTCAAGGGGCATTAAAACCGTCTTGTTAAGCTACTGGGACCTCCACCACTTTTCCGAGGGGCATTAAAACCGTCCTGTTAAGCTACTGGGACCTCCACCACTTTTCCGAGGTGAATTAAAACCGTTTTGTTAAGCTACTGGGACTTCGAAGTCTCTTTCAAGGGGCATTCAAACCATCTTGTTCAGCTTTTGCGACCTCCACCACTTTTTCAAGGGGCAATAAAACCGTCTTGTTAAGCTACTGGGACCTCCACCACTTTTCCGAGGGGTATTAAAACCGTCTTGTTAAGCTACAGGGACCACCATGTCTCTTCCAAGGGGCATTCAAACCGTCTTGTTAAGCTACTGGGACCTCCACCACTTTTCCAAGGTTCATTAAAAGCATCTTGTTAAGCTACTGGTACCTCCAGGTCTCTTCTGAGGAGCCTTAAAAGCATCTTTCTAAGCTACTGTGACCTCCATCACTTTTCCGAGGGGCATTAAAACCGTCTTGTTAAGCTACTGGTACCTCCACGTCTCTTCCAAGGGGCATTAAAACCGTCTTGTTAAGCTACTGTGACCTCCACCACTTTTCCAATGGGCATTAAAACCGTCTTGTTAAGCTACTGGAACCTCCACGTCTCTTCTGAGGGGCATTAAAAGCGTCTTGTTAAGCTACTGTGACCTCCACCACTTTTCCGAGGGGCATTAAAACCGTCTTGTTAAGCTACTGGGACCTCCACGTCTCTTCAAAGGGGCATTAAAACCGTCTTGTTAAGCTACTGGGACCTCCACCACTTATCCAAGGAGCATTAAAACCGTCTCGTTAAGCTACTGGGACCTACACGTTTCTTCTGAGGGGCATTAAAAGCGTCTTGTTAAGCTACTGTGACCTCCACCACTTTTCCGATGGGCATTAAAACAGTATTGTTAAGCTACTGGGACATCCACATCTCTTCCAAGGGGCATTAAAACCGTCTTGATAAGCTACTGGGACCTCCACCACTTTTCCGAGGGGCATTAATACCGTCTTGTTAAGATACTGGGACCTCCACGTCTCTTCCAAGGGGCATTCAAACCGTCTTGTTAAGCTACTGCGACCTCCACCACTTTTTCAAGGGGCATTAAAAACATCTTGTTAAGCTACTGGGACCTCCACCTCTTTTCCGAGGGGCATGAAAACCATCTTGTTAAGCTACAGGGACCTCCACCACATTTCTGAGGGGCATTAAAAAAGTCTGTTTAAGCTACTGGTACCTCTACGTCTTTTCCAAGGGGCAATCAAACCGTCTTGTTAAGCTACTGCAACCTCCACCACTTTTTCAAGGAGCATTAAAACTGTCTTGTTAAGCTACTGGGACATCCGCGTCTCTTGTGAGGAAAATTAAAAGTGTCTTGTTAAGCTACTGTGACCTCCACCACTTTTCCGAGGAGCATTAAAACCGTCTTTTTAAGCTACTGGGACCTCCACGTCTCTTCCATTGGGCATTAGAACCATCTTGTTAAGCTACTGGGACCTCCACGTCTCTTCTGAGGAGCCTTAAAAGCGTCTTTCTTAGCTACTGTGACCTCCACCACTTTTCCGAGGGGCATTAAAACCGTCTTGTTAAGCTACTGGGACCTCCACGTCTCTTCTAAGAGGCATTAAAACAGTCTTGTTAAGCTACTGGGAACTCCACCACTTTTCCAAGGGGCATTAAAACCGTCTTGTTCAGCTACCGGGACCTCCACGTCTCTTCTGAGGGGCATTAAAAGCGTCTTGTTAAGCTACTGTGACCTCCAACACTTTTCCAAGGGGCATTAAAACCGTCTTGTTAAGCTACTGGGACCTCCACATCTCTTCAAAGGGGCATTAAAACCGTCTTGTTAAGCTACTGGGACCTCCACCAATTTTCCAAGGGGCATTAAAATCGTCTTGTTAAGCTACTGGGACATCCACGTCTCTTCCAAGGGTCGTTCAAACCATCTTGTTAAGCTACTGCGACCTACACCACTTTTTCAAGGGGCATTAAAACCGTCTTGTTAAGCTACTGGGACCTCCACGTCTCTTGTGACGAGCATTAATAGCGTCTTGTTAAGCTACTGTGACCTCCACCACTTTTCTGAGGGGCATTAAAACCGTATTATTAAGCTACTGGGACCTCCACGTCTCTTCCAAGTGGCAATAAAACTGTTTTGTTAACCTACTGGGACCTCCACCTCTTTTACAAGGGGCATTAAAAGCATCTTGTTAAGCTACTGGGACCTACACGTTTCTTCTGAGGGGCATTAGAAGCGTCTTATTAAGCTACTGCGACCTCCATCACTTTTTCAAGGGGCATTAAAACCGTCTTGTTAAGCTACTGGGACCTCCACGTCTCTTCCAAGAGGCATTAAAACTGTCTTGTTAAGCTAGTGGGACCACCACCACTATTACAAGGGGCATTAAAAGTGTCTTGTTAAGCTACTGGGACCTCCACCACATTTCCAATGGGCATTAAAACCGTCTTGTTAAGCTACTGGGAGCTCCACGTCTCTTCTGAGGGGCATTAAAAGCGTCTTGTTAAGCTACTGTGACCTCCACCACTTTTCCGAGGGGCATTAAAACCATCTTGTTAGTCTACTGGGACCTGCACATCTCTTCCAAGGGGCATTAAAACAGTCTTGTTAAGCTACTGGGACCTCCACCACTATTCCGAGGGGCATTAAAACCGTCTTGTTAAGCTACTGGGACCTCCACGTCTCTTTCAAGGGGCATTAAAACCGTCTTGTTAAGCTACTGGGACCTCCACCACTTTTCCAAGGGGCATTAAATGCGTCTTGTTAAGCTACTGGGACCTCCACCACTTTTCCGAGGGGCATTAAAACCGTCTTGTTAAGCTACTGGGACCTCCACGTCTCTTCCAAGGGGCATTAAAACTGTGTTGTTAAGCTACTGGGACCTCTACCACTTTTCCAAGGGGCATTAAAAGCTTCTTGCTAAGCTACTGGGACCATCACGTCTCTTCTGAGGGGCATTAAAAGCATCTTGTTAAGCTACTGTGACCTCCACCACTTTTCCGTTGGCGATTAAGATCATCTTGTTAAGCTACTGAGACCTCCACGTCTCTTCCAAGGGGCATTAAAACCGTCTTGTTAAGCTACTGGGACCTCCACGACTTTTCCGAGGGGCATTAAAACCGTTTTGTTAAGCTTCTGTGACCTCCACGTCTCTTCAAAGGGGCATTAAAAGCGTCTTCTTAAGCCACTCTGAACTCCACAGCTCTTTCAAGGGGCATTGAAATGTTATTTTTAATTTCCTCTAACCTCCACGACTCTTCCAACGGGCATTGCATTTCCTCATAATTTTAGTCAGCTTTTGCTTTTCAATGCAAAGGCGAAAACTAAGGGAGAACCCACTCCCCAATAATGGGTAGAAGGTTTTTAGTATGCTGTAATCCACGTCTGTTTCAAGGGGCATTGCAGTTCCTCATAATTTTTGGAAAGCCTTCCATTGCCTGCTTAGGCCAACAGTGTACAGGAGACCCAGTTGCTATAAATGGAAAAAACGGTTTAGTTAAGGCCCTCTGACCTCTATTTCATTTCCAAGGGGCATTGGAGTGCCTCAAAATTTTTGGCAGGCATTGCACTCACTGTATGCCCTATAACTGTGTAGCCGAACCGCTACTTTTGTTACAGAAACATATCCTACAAGACATGTGTGGTTGACTGGCTTGATATTGATGTGAATGGTCCCGGTTCCTCCTGCTCCTTCTCCTTTGACACTACCTCATCCATCATTTATCACCTGAAGCTTTGTTTTAACAGGAGTCATAGAACTGGGATAGTAGCAGGAAAACATCCAGCAATCGTCGGAAGAGGTAGGATATGCGCCAAAACGCTGACCATCTCAGTCCTAGCCGCTAATACATACATGCGCTTGCATTCCAAGAAAACAAAGCAGATGCTAACTTGTATCATCATCATCATGGTCCTCACCTTGGCACTCTCAACTCCCCTGATGGAGAAGCCAGGGCCCACCGGAGGAGTCTGGTTCTCTGGTGGGCTCGTCCAATGCTGCCCTAAAGCAGGCCAGGCTAAGAAAAGTGTGTGGGGGGATGTTCCAAGGAGAAATATGGCGGCTGGGGACCGTTTACGGACACCCGGCTGCCCCAAGGTGGCTGGGGACCGTGTGTGGACACCCGACCGCAGGGCGGCTGGGGACCGAGTATGGACACCCGGCCGCCCCCTGGTGGCTGGGGACCGAGAGTGGACACCCGGCCGCCATGCGGCTGGGGACTGAGCATGGATACCAGGCCGCGGACGCAACCATGACGTGGTGGCCAGATTCCGCCTCCACATGCCTAAAAGGCCCAATTTCAAGTGGAAGAAAGCTAGCAGTGTGGTATTGCAGCCTGGGGGTGGGTGGGTGTCAGGCTGCACACTTACGCTTGCATTCCAAGAAAACAAAGCACATGCTAACTTCTATCATCATCATGCTCCTCACCTTGGCACTCTCAACACCCCTGATGGAGAAGACAGGGCCCACCAGAGGAGTCTGGTTCTCTGGTGGGCTCATCCAATGCTGCCCTAAAGCTGGCCGGGCTAAGAAAAGTGTGTGGGGGTAGTTGACAGGAGAAATAAGGGCAGCTGGGGACCGTTTATGGACACCCGGCTGCCCCCAGGCGGCTGGGGACCGTGTGTGGACACCCGGCTGAGGGGCGGCAGGGGACTGAGTATGGACACCCGGCCGCCCCCTGGCGGCTGGGGACCTAGCGTGGACACCCGGCCGCCGGGCGGCTGGGGACTGAGTATTAATATCAGGCCGCCGACGCAGCTATGACGTGGTGGCCAGATTCCACCTCCACATGCCTAAAAGGCCCAATTTCAAGTGCAAGCAAGCTAGCAGTGTGGTATTGCAGCCTGGGGGTGGGTGGGTGGCAGGCTGCACACTTTTGCTTGCATTCCAAGAAAACAAAGCAGATGCTAACTTCTATTATCATCATGCTCCTCACCTTGGCACTCTCACCTCCCCTGATGGAGAAGCCAGGGCCCACCGGAGGAGTCTGGTTCTCTGGTGGGGTCGTCCAATGCTGCCCTAAAGCTGGCCAGGCTAAGAAAAGTGTGTGGGGGGAAGTTGACAGGAGAAATAGGGGTGGCTGGGGACCGAGCATGGACACCCGGCCGCCGGGCAGCTGGGGACTGAGTATGTATACCAGGCAGCCGACGCAGCCATGACGTGGTGGCCAGATTCCGCCTCCACATGCCTCAAAGGCCCAATTTCAAGTGCAAGCAAGCTAGCAGTATGGTATTGCAGCCTGGGGGTGGGTGGGTGGCAGGCTGCATACTATCGCTTGCATTGCAAGAAATGGGGGAGGTACAATTGAACACTGCTCTGGGACAAGGACTTGCACGGGGATAGTTGCAAGTCTGCATCTTCTGATGCGTCAAGGATCACTTCTGATTGGCACACTTTTAGGCAGTGACCTGGGTGTCAGAGATGCTTCCAGGGGTCTTCCCCATGCTGTTCCCATGTCTTTTCAGGACTGTATGCATGTGTCACGCAGCACATGGCCAGATAAGGTTGTAAAATGTTAAGATGACATTTCCCGGTGAATGCATTTGTCAAGGTTGAAAGCAATACAAAAGTGCAAAAATGCATAAAAAATGCTACTTGTGAACATAGCCCAAGGTGTGGAAGAGTATTTTTGCTTTTGGCTATTTATTTTACCTTATACACAAGTCTTTACCCTGGAAAATAAGTTCCTTAACATATTTCACAGGAAAACCGTTTCAGTTTAGTTTTTGAACGTTTTATTGTGAGCCCGTAAAAGTGGCTTAATACCTCTGACCACGTTGTTAACAGCAGTGACCTAGGGGTCAGAAATGCTTCCTGGGGTGATGCCCATGCTGTCCCCATGTCATTTGAGCACTGTCACTATCGTTTTGGGCACTTTTTAGACTTTCTACAGACTGCCGGGGGTGCGCCGCAAAAATGCTCGGGTCTCCCATAGACTAACATTGGGCTCGTTGCTCGGGTCGAGCACCCGAGTATCACGGCGTGCTCGGTACGAGCTTTGAGCACCCGAGCATTTTAGTGCTCACTCAACACTACTCATTACGAGTGTAATAGGAGTCAATGAGAAAGTCAAGCTTTTTTTTCCCGGCAGACGCTACAAAGAGGTCTGGGGGACAGTGAAAATGTTCCAGTGGATGGGAAAAGTGCTGAATGGAAGGAGAACAGCATGGGGAAGACCCCTGAAGGCATCTCTGACTCCCAGATAGCTGCTGAGCACAATGGTGTCACACCTTTACTTCACTTAAAGGAGTGACAATAAAACATTCCAAACCGACTAGAAATTTCATTTTACAGGAATAAAAATGTTAAGAATATTTTTTTCCTGTATAGACATTTATATAAGGCCACATTTAAAAATGATTTAAATAAAATACAATTTAAGTAAACTAAAATAGTTTTATTTTATTAAAAAATAGTAAATTTCCGGGGGCAGTTTCATCTTGCCCACGGCCTCGACGTACACCATCACCATCACCTTTACGTCCACTTCCCCGTTCCTTGCCACGAGCGTTGCCCATTCTAAATGGAGTTTAATATTTGTCACGTTGCCAAAAATGTCTGTATTATTACCGCAGTAATATAGGATCACGTCTGATGACCACTGTTTTAGGCAATGACCTGGGATGCAGAGATGCTTCCAGGGGTCTTCCACATGCTGTTCCCATGTCGTGTCAGCACTGTATGCATGTGTCTGATCATGTCTCACACACCCCATGACCAGATAAGGTAGTAAAATGTTAAAATTACATTTACTGGTGAACGTATTTTCCACCGTTTAACTCATTGCAAAAGTGCAAAAATGAATCAAAAACATTACATGTGAACATAGCCCAAGGTGTGGAGGAGCATTTTTGCTTTTCTGTTTTTTTTGCCTTATATACAACTCATTACCCTGGAAAGGATGTTCCTTAATATTTTTTCAAGGAAAAGCCATTTTGTTTTTGCTTTTGCATGTTTTATTGTGAGTCCATAAAAGTGGCGTAAAACTCTGATATCATTGTTCACAACAGTGACCTGGGAGTCAGAGATGCTTCCAAGGGTCTTCCCCATGCTGTTCCCATGTCATTTGAGCACTGTTCCCATCGATTTGGCCAATTTTTAGGCCCCCTCCAAACCTCCGGGGGGGCCACCGGGAAAATGCTTGAGTTTCCCATTGACTTACTATGGGCTTGTTGCTTGGGTCGAGCACCCGAGCATTACGATTTTCTCGACCCGAGTAACGAGCACCCGAGCATTTTAGTGCTCGCTCATCACTAATAGTTATCCAACACATACTCCCGTTGGGCCGTTGAATTCGCAAAAATATTGGTTGTGGGCATGAATGTACAAACAGAACAATTTCCACATGCGTGTGATCCCTTTAGAGGAATTCCCTTGTTTAATTTAATTGTAGGTTGTACAAAATGGCTTCTAACCAAACTGTCCATATGATTTTTTGCCCTCATTGCTGTGAGTAATGGTCTTGCTGATGCTATATGTTTTAATTTTGGCTCTGACATAAAGATGGACCAGTTCTTATGCAGTATGCCTTGAAGATCCCTCCACTGGTTATTGTAGTTAGTGAGTAGTCTAGTCTGTCAAGATGTCTGACCCGGCTCAATGCATTAGTAAGAACCTTTTTCGGGTACCCTCCGACCTTCAGACAAGTTGTTAGATCATCCGCCTGTAAAGTAAAGTCAACAGTATTACTACAGTTGCACCTTGTTCTTATGAACTGGCTAAATTAAATACAATTTTTAAGGTGTATTGAATGGAAACTGCTGTAATTGTAGCAAGCTATTAGCAGAAGTTGTCTTTCGATGTAAATTTGACCCGATACTCTGATCCTGCAAAGTAAGTTGTACATCCAAGAAGTTGATGGAAATGGAGATGTATATTACACGTATTGCAGTTCAGGATGGAAATTAACTCTAGACCCATCCAAAATAGGAGGACATCGTCAATATATCTATACCACTTATAGACAACCCAAAAATAACTCCATTGGGTACACGTACACCCCCTCCCACCAACCAAGAAATAGGTTGGTGTAGGAGGGGGCACAACGTGCCCCCATTGCTGTGCCGGAGACCTGCCTGTGGTAAGTACAATCGAGTACAAAATAGTTGTATCTGAGTATAACAAACAACAATTCAAGGAGAAAGGAACAACGTGCAGGATCCACCGATTCTGACTCCTGAAGAAAGAGAGCGACCGCTCGTAGCCCCAGCTAGAGTGGTATATTGGTGTAGAGGGACTCAACATCCAAGGACACCAAAAGAGTGTCCGGAGGGATGTGGAGCCCCTCCAAACCAATCAACAAATGCATCATATCCAAAACATAAGACTGTAGTTTGAATCCATGTGGCTGCGGATATAAATCAAAATATTCGCAATGTCTTTCATTTAGTCCTCCAATACCCACTGCAATGGGTCTGGCGGGGGGAACCAAATAGGGATTTTTGAACCTTTGGCAGAAGGTAGAAAGTAGGAATAATCGGTTTAGGGGTTAGTAGAAAATCACGCTCGCCTTTGTCTATAATGCCCTGCCTAAATGTTTCCTCCAAAAGCTAATCTAATTTCATTTTGAATATCAGCATTGGATCTGAGGAAAGGACAGTATAAAAATCCCTTTTACTCAACTGTCTCCTAGCTTCAGTAAGATTGAACTCAATATAATAAGCATAAAGTTTTCAACAAGTTTTTTGATGGTGATAAACCAACAAAATGTACTCCAGAACACGGAATACTGTATGGCTGCAAAATGTAAGCATGCAAAATTTTTAAACACTTTTTTTTAGTTTTAAAGATCACAGAAATGTACCCCAGACGACGGAATAGTGTATGGGTAACAAATGTAAATAAGCCTAATTTTTTGGATGCTTTTTTGGAGTGTTATATACCGTCAAAATATGACAGTGCATGTAATACTCTATGGATGAGTAATGGAATCCATACATATTTGTCTAGGCTTTTTGTAAATTTTACATACCACTGTAATGCAACAATAACCATGTGAAACTGTATGGAGGAGTCATTGAATCCATAAAAAAAAATTTAACATAAACATTTTGGAAGTGTAGTTGATGTACTGACACAGTCATAAAGGCTTTGCAGAAAGTGCAAAGCCAGACAAACATTATAAGACGGGTCATCCATAGACCCCTGAAAGGCAAAAACTGGTGGACCTCACTAAAATATTGAATATTAAAATCATTTTATGTGCTGCTGTCATCTGGTGGTGTGGAAAGTGTGGGCTAAGCCAGGCTTTGTTCATCTTTATAAGAATGATACTGTCAGCATTCTCTGACAGGCGAAAGCACCTGTCTGTTATGACACCCCCCCGACTTCACTAAAATCTCGCTCAGACGAGACGCTAGCTGCAAGGCAGCACAAAACCTCCAAGGCATAGAGTGACAGTTCATGCCAGGTGTCCCACTTTGAGACCCAATAGTTGAAATTTGCAGAGGAATTAGGGAGCACGCTGATTTGGTCAGCCAGGTATTGCTTGACCATCTTTAAAAACTTTTCCCTCCTTTACAAAAATACCTGGTCATAAGTCCCTGGGTGCTGGGCTGGTGTCATGAAATTGGCCCATGCCTTTGAGAGTGTACCCCTACCTCTGCTGTTTGTCTCCTTGGCCTCGCCTCCTTGATTGGGCAATGTTGATTGCCCCCTGCCACTAGCATTGTCTGATGGGAATTTTTTCAAAATAATTTCCGCAATGGCCTTCTGGTATAGTACTATTTTAGAAGACCTCTCCGCCTCAGTAAGAAGAGATGCAAATTTCTCCTTGTAGCATGGGTCTAGCAGGGTGAACAACCAGTACTCTTTTTGGGCTAAAATGAATGTAATGCGAGGGTCACGGAAAAGGCAGCTGTACATATAGTTGGCCATATGTGGCAAGGTCCCTACAGGCAACATCTTCTGTCTCCACCATGATGATGACTCTCCATCTCCTCCTCCCTCTGTTCCTCCTCATTCCCATCCTCAGCCCATCCATGTCGGAGAGACGGGCAATCGTTGTTTGAGTGCTATCTTCAGTTGAGCTAGCCACCAGATTCTGTTCTTCCTCTTCCTCCTCCTCAACGTCCACCTCCTCATTGTTACCCAATCCACGCTGAGCTGATGAAATAAGGCTGGCCTAGATGGAATCTCTCTGTCTTATGACTTCCTTTATCTTCACCTGGTCCGCATGCATAGCTTCATGTTTAATTGTGAGCAGCAGCTGTTTAAGTAGACACAGAAGCGGGATCGTTGTGCTGACTATGAGATCATCACCATTCATCATCTTTGTGGGATCATCAAAGTCATGGAGAACCACACAAATGTTAGACATCCATGCCCACTCTTCAGTTGTTATGTTTGGAGGTTGACCAGAATACTAATGGGCATGTTGGGGCTGGTACCCAACAACTTGCCTCTGCTGCTCACAAAGCTTTGCCAGCATGTGCAGTGTGGACTTCCAACACGTGGCTACATCACACACCAGTCAGTGAGCTCGCACTACCGTGCGTTGCTGCAGCACTGCCAGAGCGGTGGCAGCTGTAGTTGAGTTGTGGAAATGTGTGCGGATGCAGCATACCTTGACCAGAAGCTCTGGTAAATCTGGGTAACTACCAAGTTGAGCACATGTGCCAAGCATAGTACAAGTGTGAGCTTGCAAAGCTTCACAGTCACCACCAGGCTACGCCCATTATCACACACAACCATGCCTGGTTTGAGGTTCAGGGAAAAAAAACACAGATCTGTTTGGTCTGTTATTCCTTTAAGTAACTCTGCCACGGTGTGTGGTTTGTCAATACAAATCTATGCAAATCCTATACAAATTAGTTTCAGCAGAGCCTGTTGACGCTTCGCTGAGGCAGTGCTGCAGAGCTTCCAGCTGATGTGGATGACGTACTCTGAGATTGCACATCGGAGATGGATGATGAGGAGGAGCAGGAGGGGTGCTGGAACTGGTGTAGGAGATGGAGGAAATACTGTTAGAAGTAGGGAAAGTGGACAATGCCAGTAACTGTGTTGGTAAAGGCATGGGTGATTTTCCTGTACACGTTCTGGTACAAGGTGAGGATGCCACACCGGCAGAAAAAGTTGCGGCTGGGGACCGAGTACCAAGGGACGGCTGCCGCCATAAGTCAGTGGAAATCCTCCATGTCTACCAGCCTAAATGAAAACATTTTCACGGCAAGCAGTTCAGAAATATGCCCGTTTAGCATTTGGACCTGTGGGTGGGTGGCTGGGAACTTTCTTTTTCCATGGGCCTGAGGTAGGGACAGCTGAATGCTGTGCTGGGACAAGGATTTGGAAGTGTCTGATGATTGTGCCTCAGAATGTGCAAGGACAGGTGCAGGGCGTGAGGCATCTGCACCAGTGTCATGGACAGGGGATTGGGAAGCTCCTAGCACAGGGGAAAAGGCGGTGGTGTCACTCGCTGGCACTAATCATGGACCTGGTGTTCGGCCCACCGAGTTGGGTGCTTAGATGACAAGTGCCTGATCATGTTGGTTGGTGGTTAGGTTCTTAGTGGTCAGGACCTTGCTGATCTTGGCATGGCACAGGTTGCAAATGGGCATTTTGTTACTCTCTGAACTCTCTTTAAAAAAGTCCCAGACTGGGGAACACCTAATTCTTTGATGGAGAAATTCATGAGTGTCGGTGCTTAGCGGCACAGTTTCCTACCTTCTCCGTCTGGTCACCCCACTGACTCTTCCTGTCTGTTTCAGTACTGTTGGCCCCTCTCTGTATGCCAGCTTCCCAGGTTGGGTCGGTGACTTCGTCATCCACCACCTCATCTTCCACCCCCGCAACCCTGGTCCTCCTGACTTTGTGACTTAACAACAACAAGACTTAGCGGTAACTGACTCATCATCATCTTTCTCCTTATCTGAAATTTGCCATTCCCCACCGTCATGTTCTTGTGGCCATGTCTGCTCTAAGGTTTGTGCATCACTAAACAGCATGTCCTCTTGTCCCTCTTAGAGCATGCAAGTTGAGAGGCCACAATCAAGAAATTATATTGTAAAGAGCTCCTCAGAGTGTCCTAGTGTGGGATCACTAGTCTGCTATGACTCAACATGGTGGGAGGAAGGAGGATCAGGGTTACGATTAAGTGACCCAGACTTTAGGCTAGTGAGACTGGACCATGTGCAAGACTAGGTGGTCCTGTCAAGCATGATGGAAGCATTATCTGCTATCCACCGACCACCTGTTCACACAGCTCCGGCTTCAGAAGTGGTGTACCGTGTCTCCCTGCAAAGTGTGACAGGAACCTATGTGTCGTGGATGGGCATGTTTCTTGTGCTCCAGCAACAGGCATAGTTGCACCTGCCCCACGACGTTGACATCTGCGTGCACTATCATCAGCACCTCCACTTACCCATCCCTTAACGCACACCTTACACATTTTGTAATTGCTCAGTCTCTTGAAAGCAAGTGTTTTTTTAATAAAAGAAAAAAATTGGTTACTTGCAGCAGTCAAAGCATTTTTTGGGAGTTTACTCCACCATAATGTAACAGAAAGAACACAAAAGTGTTTGTATGACACTAAAATTCAATCCAGAAAATTGTTTCAACACTTTTCTTCAGTTTTAGAGATCGCAAAAATGTTCACAGACCACGTAACACTGTATAGCTGAGAAATGGAAACCTAAAATTTTTTTAACAGCTTTTGATCAGTTTTACAGATCATTGAAATGTTCACAGGCCACGTTAAACTGTGTTGTTGAGAAATGGAACCCAGGAAAATGTTTAAACGATTTTTTGGAGTGTTATATAAAACAAAAAAGAACCTCAAAGCACGTAATACTTGATGGATCAAAATATATTTAATTTTTTCAAACCCCATAATAAAAGCTGCAGCTAAATATTTACCAACGGACTGCACAGACCTAATCCCTGTCTACAGGCTTTATTCTACCACTCTCCCTGCTCCGTTAACTCTCCCTCCCTACACTTAATGCAGAATGTATGTGATAAAAACAGCAAAGCAAAGAATTAGCCCTGACAAAGGCTTTTAGTACACTGCTCAAAAAAATAAAGGGAACACTCAAATAACACATCCTAGATCTGAATGAATGAAAAATTCTCATTGAATACTTTGTTCTGTACAAAGTTGAATGTGCTGACAACAACATCACACAAAAATAATCAATGGAAATCAAATTTATTAAACAATGGAGGCCTGGATTTGGAGTCACCCCCCAAAATTAAAGTGGAAAAACACACTACAGGCTGATCCAACTTTGATGTAATGTCCTTAAAAGAAGTCAAAATAAGGCTCAGTATTGTGTGTGGCCTCCACGTGACTGTATGACCTCCCTACAATGCCTGGGCATTCTTCTGATGAGGTTGCAGATGGTCTCCTGTGAGATCTCCTCCCAGACCTGGCCTAAAGCATCCGCCAACTCCTGGACAGTCCGTGGTGCAACGTGACGTTTGTGGATGGAGCGAGACATGATGTCCCAGATGTGCTCAATCGGATTCACATCTGGGGAACGGGTGGGCCAGACCATAGCTTCAATGCCTTCATCTTGCAGGAACTGCTGACACACTCCAGCCACATGAGGTCTGGCATTGTCCTGCATTAGGAGGAACCCAGCGCAAACCACACCAACATATGGTCTCACAAGGGGTCTGAGGATCTCATCTCTGTACCTAATGGCAGTCAGGCTACCTCTGGTGAGCACATGGAGGTCTGTGCGGCCCTCCAAAGAAATGCCACCCCACACCATTACTGACCCACTTCCAAACCGGTCATGCTGAAGGATGTTGCAGGCAGCAGATCACTCTCCACGGCGTCTCCAGACTCGTCTATCAAATGTGCTCTGTGTGAACCTGCTTTCATCTGTGAAGAGCACAGGGTGCCAATGGCTACTTTGCCAATCCAGGTGTTCTGTGGCAAAGGCCAAGCTTCCTGCATGGTGTTGGGCTGTGAGCACAACCCCCATCTGTGGACGTCGGGCTCTCTTACCACCCTCATCGAGTCTGTTTCGAACAGTTTGTGCAGACACATGCACATTTGTGGTCTGCTGAAAGTCATTTTGCAGGGCTCTGGCAGTGCTCGTCCTGTTCCTCCTTGCACAAAGGCAGAGGTAGCGGTTCTGCTGCTGGGTTGTTGCCCTCCTACAGCCCCCTCCACTTCTCCTGGTGTACTGGCCTGTCTCCTGGTACCGCCTCCAGCCTCTGGACACTACGCTGACAGACACAGCAAACCTTCTTGCCACAGCTCGCATGGATGTGCTATCGTGGGTAAGCTGCACTACCTGAGCAACTTCTGTGGGTTGTAGAGTCCGTCTCATGCTACCATGTGTGTGAAAGCACAACCAACATTCAAAAGGGACCAAAACATCAGCCAGAAAGCATTGGTACTGAGATGTGGTTTGTGGTCCCCACCTGCAGAACCACTCCTTTATTGAGGGTGTCTTGATATTTGCCAATAATTTCCATCTATTGTCTATTCCATTTGCACAACAGCATGTGAAATTGATTGTCAATCAGTGTTGCTTCCTAAATGGACAGTTTGATTTCACAGAAGTTTGATTTACTTGGAGCTATATTCCGTTGTTTAAGCGTTCCCTTTATTTCTTTGAGCAGTGTATAATGGTTCTGCTTCAGAACCAATATCAATCATTATACTCTGCACACGCGCCTGTAAAAGCACTGTCTCCCTCCAATACAAACTGTAACAGAGCTGTGTAATGGCGTCAGTGTGCTGAGCCTTGCGCCATCTGCTCTTTTATAATCTCTGATGTCAGTCAGCCAATCTTAGTACTGCCCTACCAAGATGGCAACGGCATTACAGTGACACACAGGCAATCCCCGCATGCTCATTGGCTGCATGAATTTAAGCACCGTCCATTGCTCGCTGAGTAACGAGCACATCCGACCACCTTGATACTTGAGTGATAACCGAGTATCACTGAGCACAATCGCTCATCCATACAGTCAGGTTCTCTTTAACACTATATGACATATATCCATTGTGAGCACATTTTGTTTGCTGAAATCACAGCATGCATTAGTTTCTTCTGTATTTTGGATGAAACTCACCCATTCATGTCTTTAGACGTGCAAAGAAATTTAAATAAATCATCCAAATTTCATCAGTTTTTTTATCGATTCATTGCAATTATTAGCATAGGAAACAGTGTGATTGAGCACACATTTTTTTAAATGTTGATGTATAAAAGCAGAAGCTACACAAATGTAAAAACTGAACAAATGGATGACACATGGATGGCATAGAGATGAAACTGGCCTTATGAAACAGAAAGCTACCAGAACTGAGAGTAATTGATTAATAATGTCAGAGCACAATGTTTTGTTATTTTTTATACATACAGTGGGTACGGAAAGTATTCAGTCCCCTTTAAATTTTTCACTCTTTGTTTCATTGCAGCCATTTGGTAAATTCTAAAAAGTTCATTTTTTTTCTCATTAAAGTATACTCTGGACCCCATCTTAACTGAAAAACCAAGAAATGTAGAAATTTTTGCAAATTTATTAAAAAAGAAAAACTGAAATATCACATGGTCATAAGTATTCAGACCCTGTGCTCAGATATTATACATATTTAAGTCACATGCTGTCCATTTCCTTGTGATCCTCCTTGAGATGGTTCTACTCCTTCATTGGAGTCCAACTGTGTTTAATTAAACTGATAGGACTTGATTTGGAAAGGCTCACACCTGTCTATATAAGACCTCACAGCTCACAGTGCATTAAAGAGTAAGTACAAGGAAATGTGTGCGCACCATTCTAGATGTACCGTTGTGCTCAAAAGTTTACATACCCCAGCAGAATTTTTCCTTTCTTGGCCTTGTTTCAAAGAATATGAATGATAACAAAAAAACTTTTTCTCCACTCATGGTTATTGGTTGGGTGAAGCCATTTATTGTCAAACTTCTGTGTTTTCTCTTTTTAAATCTTAATGACAACCAAAAACATCCAAATGACCCTGATCAAAAGTTCACATATCCTGGTGATTTGGGTCTGATTACATGCACAGAATTTGACACAAATGGGTTTGAATGGCTATTAAAGGTAACATCCTCATCTGTGACCTGTTTGCTTGTAATCAGTGTGTGTGCATAAAAGCTGAGTGAGTTTCTGGGATCCAGACAGATCCTTGCATCTTTCATCCAGCCACTGACATTTCTGGATTGTGAGTCATGGAGAAGCAAAAGAATTGTCAATGGATTTACGGGAAAAGGTAGTTGAACTGTATAACACAGGAAAGGGATACAAAAAAATATCCAAGGAATTGATAATGCCAGTCAGCAGCATTCAAACTGTGATTAACAAATGGAAAATCAGGGGCTCTGTAAAACCCAAACCACAGTCAGATAGACCAACAAAAATTTTGTCTACAACTGCCAGGATGCAAAGAAAAACCCACAAATAACATCAGCTGAAATTCAGAACTCTCTGAAAACTAGCGGTGTGGCTATTTCAAGATGCACAATAAGGAGGCACTTGAAGAAAAATGGTCTGCATGTTCGAGTCACCAGAAGAAAGCCATTACTGCGCAAATGCCACAAAGAATCTCACCTACAATACGCCAAACAGCACAGAGACAAGCCTCAAAACTTCTGGAACAAGGTAATTTGGAGTGCTGAGACCAAAATTGAACTTTTTGGCCACAACCATAAACGTTACATTTGGAGAGAGGTCAACAAGGCCTATGATGAAAGGAACACCATTCCTACAGTAAAGCACGGAGGTGGATCGCTGAAGTTTTGGGGATGTGTGAGCTACAAAGGCACAGGAAACTTGGTAAAAGTTGAAGGAAAGATGAATGCAGCATGTTATCAGCAAATACTGGAGGAAAATTTGCATTCATAAGCCCGGAAGCTGCGCATGGGACGTACTTGGACGTTCCAACATGACAACGATCCAAAACACAAGGCCAAGTCGAATTGTCATTGGCTACAGCAGAACAAAGTGAAGGTTCTGCAGTGGCCATTTCAGTCTCCTGACCTCAATATCATTGAGCCACTCTGGGGAGATCTCAAGCGCGCAGTTCATGCTAGACAGCACAGGAATTTACAGGAGCTGGAGGCTTTTTGCCATGAAGAATGGGCAGCTTTAACATCTGAGAAATTAAAGCACCTCATCCACAACTACCACAAAAAACTTCAAGCTGTCATAGATGTTAGAGGGGACAATACACGGTATTAAGAACTGGGGTATGTGAACTTTTGATCAGGGTCATTTGGATGTTTTTGGTTGTCATTAAGATTTAAAAAGAGAAAACAAAGTAGTTTGATAATAAATGGCTTCACCCAACCAATAACCATGAGTGGAGAAAAAGTTTTTTTGTTATCATTCATATTCTCTGAAACATTTCCAAGAAAGGAAAAATTCTGCTGGGGTATGTAAACTTTTGAGCACAACTGTATATTTTGTTGGTAATTAGTGTTGAGCCACCCCCGTAGTGTTCGAGTTCGGTTCGGTTCGTCGAACACCCGTGTGTTCGCCGAACTGTTCGTCGAACTGTTCGTCGAACACCTTCGAACACCGTTAAAACCAATGGCAGGCAAACAAAAACACATAGAAACACATAGAAAACACCTTCAAAGGTGTCCAAAAGCTGACAAACTGCTCAGATGACACAACTAACACATGGAAAAGTGACAAGTACATATAGTCATGCGAAAAGAAAAGAGGTGGAGGAGTAAAAGGAGGGGGAGACACAGATATAGGCATGTCATGCCCTTCTAAAATCCAAAAAGTGAGAAGCCGAGACGGCCAGTCCGCTCCTGCCCGTGCCACCTCCGTGTCGCCGGGTTTGTGCCAGAGCCGCGGTGAACCCTGACGGCCAGCCCCCCTCTCCCAATACTGGTGCCTGTCCGCTGGTGGGTCGAGAGAGCCCCCCTGTGGTGGAGGCAGCTCTAAGCTTTTTAATTTAAATTGTCCCTCTAATTTGAATGAATACACTTTAAATCCATTTACAAGGATCTATTGGAGGGCAAGTCTCATGCCAGCAGCCGCGTAATTCCAGCTCCAGTAGCGTCCACTAAAGCTGCTGCAGTTAAAAAGCTTTTATAAGGATCGAGCTCGGCTGTCCACTGCAAGGCATCCTAGTGCCAGTCCCAGCCCCTATGCCTTGGGGTGCCTCCTGATGCTCTTCACTAAGTATCCCGTGGTCCCGAAGCATTTCCTTTGAAAAAATTAAGTGTCCAAACTACAGGTGTTGTAGCTTGCTTAACAGCCGGGATAATCCGCTGACTAGCAGACACTGCTACTAGGCACAAAGTATTTCCTGGGCTAGATGCAGTTAAAAATTTGTAAGTAGATACTCTCGTTGGATGCTGAGAAAGCATTCCATAGAGTCTCCTGGCACGTCATATATGATTCTCTTAAAAAGCTTGGGGTAGGGGTCTAGGGGACCCTTTTATAGCCAAAATCACGGCCCTGTATCACAATACGTCACCTAGGCTGAAGATAAATGGAACTGTAGCACCGAGGGCTCGGTTGCTACAGACGTATTGCACCTCACCCAGAGGTGTGATATCTCACTCTCAGATAAGAATGGAGTGTGGATCAGGACGCGACACCTGCATGCATTACACCACATTGCCGTGGGGCATGGCGACCAATATGCCCCTGAGATGGGCACGACAGTCCCTGTCCCTGGCTGGAGTGGGGGGAGGGAACACTGAGGAAGGGGAACCCTGCAGTGCAGGAGCAGGGAGGAAGCAGTTCCTGGGTGCATTGAGAAGGGAGTATAAAAGGTGGGCACCATCTTAGTTCAGTGCAGAGAAGTCTGAGCAGAAGTGGCAGGGAGCAGGGGCTCTGCATGAGCTCTGCTCCGGAGGCGGGCCTAGTAACAGAGGCCCAGGCCTGCAAGAGGGAGAAGGAAGGAAGAGGAGCGGAGAAGGCTCCAGGAACGAGGAATGAAGGGATCCCAGGGGTGCGGACGGGCGAGTCGCCACCGCACGCCCGAATCCACCTGCGTGGAGGGGTCAGGCCAAAGGGGGAGACCGATCCTCGAAACTAGTGGAGGCAGGAAACGACCCTCAGCTAGAAACCGGAGGCTCTGACATTTTATGTGGCGCAGCCCCTTGCTCCACCCGCTAGGAAGGCACCACATAGGGTCAGGGAAACTGGCGCCAAGTTTACCAAGAGGAGGCCCGAGGCAGCCGGACAGAAGTGTTAGTAAGAAAGGCCAGACAAAGGACACACAAAGGGGGTCCTGTGAAGCGCTCCAAAGTTATCTGGGAGTTGTCTGAGCCCCTCACCTGGTGAGCACAGTACGATGTGGGCAGCCGTTACCTGCAGACGTGGTCTGGATAATAAGAACTGTGAGTAAAGGCCCTGAACTGCATCACTGACTCCGTGTCGTTACTGCTGCTGCCCTGCACCATCACCCCCATCCTCCGCATACACTGCCCTGAGGCTATACTCCTCCCGTGGGGAGTTATGCTACGCTCTGCTGCACCCACAACACCAGCCTTAGCGGTCTGCCCTGTAGCGGCGGTTCACTCTGACCGCAATCCACGGGTGGCATAGTCGGACATTTAAACATCAAAACCACATAAATAGTTCCGCCACTGGTTTGACCGCCCTGAGCCACGGAACCGGATCGCCGCCACGAAGACTACAACCACCAGCATCCACCAAAAAGGGTCCGGCTCCGGGTGTCCCAAGGCCCAGGGGGTGCGTCAGAACATTTTCATCACCTTTCACAATCACCAATGGGACAAGGCAGGGATGTCCTCTGTCCCCTCTCTTATACATCCTAGTGACGGAGCACCTGCTCTCATCAATTCGCCATAACCCCAATATTAGGTGGATTGAGGTGGGAGGCACCGAGTACAAGTGCTCTCTATTTGCTGATGATGTCCTAGTATATATCACTCAATCACATATATCCATCCCTGCTGTTATGGCTGAAATAGATCACTTTGTTACATGGTAAAATTTTAAAATCAATGCAGCGAAGTCTGAGGCCCTCGATGTCTCCCTCCCTAAATCCATATAGGATTCCATCCAGTCCAACTTTCCCTTTGCCTGGCCCTCACAGGGTATCAAATACTTAGGAATTCCTATTCATAGAGACCTCTCCCATCTATGTTATCTTAATTTTGGGCCCTTTATTGAACAATTCCATACAGACCACGGTTGGCAAGTTAGAACTGTAAGATTCACTACGTGAACCACTGGTGTTTTGTGGAAAAGCACATGTACACCGCGTTCCAAATTATTATGCAAAAAGTGTTTAGGAGTGATAAGGGAAGAATTTGTTTGTCAGTTAAACTCATTGATGGTGATGTGTGTCAGGGCTCTTTATATCACTGTAAGCAATTGCAGACACCTGTGCTAATTAGTTTGGCAGGTGTGTCCAATGAAAGGCAAGACTACTTAAGAAGGCTCTCTCACATTATTAAGCAGCCTACATTTTCTGCCAAAATGGGAAAGAAAAAGGATGTGTCGGCTGCTGAGAAGCAACAAATTGTGGTGTGTTTAGGTCAAGGCATGACTACAATCAACATTGTGCGATGATCAGGATGAAGTGTCTTGGCAATCAAGAAGTATGTAGCTGATTCACAGTACACACGTGTGCGTGCTGATAAGGGCAAATTGAGGACTCTTTCCTACAGGCAATTACGTCAGGTTGAAAGAGCAGCGGCAAAAAAGCCTTGTCATAGCAGCAGACAAGTTTTTGAAGCTGCTTGTGCCTCCAACGTCCCCCGAACAACAAGATGCAGGGTCCTTCAGAGGTTTGCAGCTGTGCATACGCCATCCTGTCGACCTCCTCTATCCACTTCACACAAGCAGAAACGGCTCCAGTGGGCCAAACATTACATGAAGACTGATTTCAAAACTGTTTTGTTCACGGATGAGTGCCGTGCAGCGCTCGATGGTCCAGATGAATGGAGTGGAGGATGGCTGGTTGATGGACACCCCACGCAAACACGGCTACAGCGCCAACAAGGAGGAGGTGGAGTAATGTTTTGGGCTGGAATCATGGGGAGAGAGATTGTCGGCCCCTTTAGGATCCCTGAAGGTGCTAAAGATGAACTCCATAATGTATGTGGATTTTCTCAAACAGCACTTCCTGCCATGGTTCAAGAAGAAGAACCGTGTATTTCACAGCAAGATCATTTTTCTGCATGATAATGCACCATCTCATGCTGCACATAAAACATCTGCATCTCTGGCTGATATAGGCATAAAAGGGGACAAACTTATGGTGTGACCCCCATGCTCCCCTGACCTCTACCCCATTCAGAACCTTTGGAGCATCATTAAAAGGAGTGTCTATGATGGCGGGAGGCAGTTCACATCTAAGCAACAGCTCTGGGAGGGTATTCTGTCCTCATGCAAAACAATTGAAGCAGAAACCATCCAAAACCTGACAAATTCAATGGACGAGAGAGTTCAGAAGCTCCTTTCGAACAAGGGGTCCTATGTGAAAATGTAACATCACCTAGAATAAAGTTTTGAGTTGAAAACTGTTTGATTTCAGTTTCTAACAACCTGCTAATGCTTATAATTTCAAAAATGACCATTTTTTTGGTCTTTATTAAAATGAAAAGGTTGATCGAAAAGTTTGGGGGATCTAAGAGTGTGGCAACCCAGTAGTCATGATTACTTCGAATTCTGACAATATGAGGGTCATGCTGCAGGTAGTGCAGCAAGAAGGCACTTATGTGTCTTGCGCATCTCGGAGCCCCAAAATTATTTTCCGGGCTAGATGCAGCTAAAAATTATTTTTAATTTTAAATCTGGTGAAGCTTATTATAGATGGCCTAATAGGATCAGTGCTGCACACTGCTACAAAGCCCAAATTATTTTCCAGTCAAGATACAGATAAACATGATTAGTAATTTGAAAGCTTAAAACGGTTGGTAGGGTGATTTTAACCAATCATCAAGCTTTTACTCTCCCCAGGATGACACAGGGGTAGAAAAGTCGTTTCGGATCCATGATTTGTTCATCTTTATGAACGTGAGTCTGTCTACATTATCAGTGGAGAGCCGCGTGCGCTTATCTGTCAGCACACCACCAGCAGCGCTGAACACACGTTCAGACAGAACGCTGGCTGCGGGGCATGACAAGATCTCCAAGGCGTAAGTGGCTAGCTCCGGCCATTTATCCAGATTGGAAGCCCAAAAAGAGCAAGGGTCCAGTGACACAGTCGTGGCTTCAATGTTTACTAGGAGATACTCCTGTACCATCGTCTCTAGGCGTTGACTATGTGTCAGACTTCTTGTCTCCTGTGGCCTTGCAAAGGATGGGCTAAAAAAGTGGTGAAATGATTCCGCAAAATTGATGTTACCAGCAGATACTGTGGTTCTGTTACGGTTTGAGTGCTGAACACTTGACGGTCCCACGGTTGGCAAGTTGGAACTGTGAGATTCACTACGTGCACCACTGGTATTTTGTGGAAAAGCACATGTAAGATTCTGCAACAGTCTCTGCTGATACTCCTGCATGCGTGCATCCCTTTCTATGGCAGGAATAATTTCTGCAAATTTACTTTTGTACCGGGGATCTAACAGTGTGGCAACCCAGTAGTCAGGATTATTTCTAATTCTCACAATTCGAGGGTCATGTTGCAGGTAGTGCAGCAAGAAGGCACTCATGTGTGTTGCGCATCCAGGAGCACCAAGTCCCTGTTGTGTTGGTGGCGAGGTAACAATCATGCTTCCTTCCTCTGTCCTCTCCCCCCAACCTCGCACAACAGAAATGTGATCAAGGTCTCCCTCATCTGATGAGTCTTCCATCAGTTCGTCCTCCACTTCTTCCTGGGCTCCTGCACCTTCCTCACTAGTTTGGCTGCTACCATGCGCCCTGGTTAAACCATCTCCCCCACCCTCACATGCCTGCCGCCTTGGTGCTGCCGACCGTCTGGACCTTGCAGATGTTAGCCCTTCCGCATACAACTCCTCCTCCTCTACTTCCTCCACCTCCTCTTGTGCCACCACCTGACTCCGAATTCTGTTTAACATGTGCTCCAGCATGTAAATCACCGGAATAGTCATGCTGATAATGGCATCGTCAGCACTAAACATCTTCGTCGCCATTTCAAAACTGTGCAGAAGGGTGCATAGGTCCCTGATCTGAGACCACTCCTCCAGCGTGATTTGCCCCACCTCTGAATCTCGTTGGCCCAGGCTATACGTCAGAACGTATTGCACCAGGGCTTGTCGGTGCTGCCACAGTCGCTGCAACATGTGCATAGTTGAATTCCACCGGGTAGGCACATCGCATTTTAGCCGGTGAAGTGGCAGGCCCAACGACTTCTGTAGAGATGTAAGTCGCTGAGCTGCGGGATGCGAACGGCGGAAGTGAGCACACAGCGACCGTGCCCTCTGCAGAAGGCCATCTTGTCTGGGATAGTGGGCTAAAAATTGCTGGACAACCAGGTTCAACACGTGAGCCATACAAGGCACGTGTGTGACATTGCCCCGGCGGAGGGCCGCACCCAGGTTTGCAGCATTGTCGCACACGGCCTTCCCTGGTTTCAGGTCCAGTGGAGACAACCATTCATGAAATTGGTTCTCCAGAGCTGACCACAACTCCTCAGCTGTGTGACTCACATTTCCCAGACATTTCAATGTAAAAACCGCCTGATGACGTTGAGCCCTACTGCCAGCATAGTAAGGAGGTGTGCAGGATCCCTTCTGCGCAGTTAGAAAGCTTGTGGCATGACCAGACAGGCTTTGGGTGCAGGTGGAAGACCGAGAGGAGGTTGAGGAGGCAGAAGCAGTGGAGGAAAAATGACATAAAGAGGATTGACGCACAACTCGTGGGGACGGCAAGACTTGGACAGCAGCCCCTTGTCCTGCTGTCACCATAGTTACCCAGTGCCCAGTCAGCGACATGTAACGCCCCTGTCCATGCCTACTCGTCCAAGTGTCTGTGGTGAAATGCACCCTGTCACACACAGAGTTTCTCAAAGAAGCGGTGATGTTGTGTGCGACATGCTGGTGGAGCGCAGGCACACCTTTCTTTGAGAAGTAGTGTCGACTGGGCATCTGGTACTGGGGCACTGCGACGGACATAAGGTCTCGAAAATCCTCTGTGTCCACCAGGCGGAAAGGCAGCATTTCTGTAGCCAAGAGCTTGCAGATGGTGAAATTCAACCTCTTAGCTTTCTCATGGCTAGGAGGAAATGGTCTTTTACTTGTCCACATCTGAGGGACCGAGGGCTGGCTATTGTGCTTAGACGGGGTTGATAAGGGTGTCCCCGGCAAACTGCCGGTCTGTGAGGAAGATGCAGGCGGACATGTTAGGTTGCCTTGATCCAAAGGTGGTGCTATCGATGTCGGACAGCGCTCAAGACCAGCTGGTGTTACCACCTCCAAGAAAATGATGACCTGCCAATCACGCTGGCTGTTGCGGGTAAAGAGGTGGCAGGTCTGCGCCCCAAAACAGGTGTGACTGCTGTCCCCCCAGTCACAGAGGATGAAGAGGCCGCGGATGCACAAGATATGGCAGACGGTGGTTGGCCCGGCCGGCTAGACCGCATTGTAGCACACTGAGCTTCCCACTGCAACTTATGCTTCATGTCCATGTGCCGGTTCATGCATGAAGTACTCAAACTATGTATTTTTTGGCCTCTACTTAGCTTTTGCTGACAAATGTTACAGATAACACGAGTTGGGTCATCTTTATCGATCTGAAAAAATGCCCAGGCTATGCAAGGCTTAGCACCCATGCGACCTGAAGAGCCACCACGACTTGTGGTGAGAGGCAGAGTTGTGTTTGAGGATGCAGTTGTTGACGTGCTTCCAGTACTACGTCTCTGTCCAGGAAGGCGCAACCTGACCTCGTCGTCACTAGCATCTTCCTCCACCTCCTCTGCTGACCTCATCTCTTGGCTGACTGTGGGTTGACAGTAAGTGGGATCTCCGACCTCATCATCATCACCCTGTGCGTTATCACACCCGTCGTCCTCAGAGCCAACCTGTTCCTGCCCTGACAAAAAACTAAAGTTGTCGCTCCAATCAGGTATTTGAGTCTTATCATCGTCTTCCTCATTGTCTCCACCAACAGGAGTTACAGTTTGGGAATGAGGGTCTACATTATGGTCAGAACCTTCTGCGTCTGGTCCTGGATCCGACTCATAAAGATTCTGGGCATCAGTGCAGATCATTTCCTCGTCTGGATTCACAGAAGCGCTGGAGTCGACCTCTGATTCCCAGGCTATAGTATGAGTAAACAACTCTGCAGACTCAACCATCTGTTCTACCTCATACTCAGACGGGCAGCTGGAGATTTGGGAGCTGTGAGGAAGCAAGTGCGATTTGGGTGACACCTTTGAGGACTGGAGTATTTGTGATGTTGAAGTTGATGTGGAGGAGAGCCCACTTAAAGGAGCACTTGATATCCGTTGAAGCACCTGCTGTTTTTGTGCCTCATCTGGAATTTGTAGCGATTGGCGTGGCCGTAAGAAAGGGATCTTATCACATTGTCCGCTAAAAGAAGTAGACATTTTAGTTTGGCTGGAAGATGGTCTTTCTTCTGCACCTACCCCACGGACACAACCTTTTTTCCCCTTCCCAACACGCCTATTCCCCTTTCCACCAGCAGCAGGCCTTTTTCCACTCATTTTGGTGGTTAACTAATTCACAACTCTGGAGTTGTTTGCACAAAAAAACAATGGATGGTAACCGAGCAGAGCTGAGTGGCCAAACTGTGGTATTAGGCCAAAACTATTGGCTGGGTTAGATGCAGAAAAAAATTATTTTTAATTTGCAACCTGATGGAGGTCAGTATAGATGGACTAATAGACCAAGTCCCACACACCGCTAGAAGCCCAAATATTTTTTCAGAGCTAGATGCAGAAAATTTTTTTATTCAATTTGCAACCTGATGGAGGTCAGTATAGATGGACTAATAGACCAAGTCCCACACACTGCTAGAAGCCCAAATATTTTTTCAGAGCTAGATGCAGAAAAAAATTATTTTTAATTTGCAACCTGATGGAGGTCAGTATAGATGGACTAATAGACCAAGTCCCACACACCGCTAGAAGCCCAAATATTTTTTCAGAGCTAGATGCAGAAATTTTTTTTATTCAATTTGCAACCTGATGGAGGTCAGTATAGATGGACTAATAGACCAAGTCCCACACACTGCTAGAAGCCCAAATATTTTTTCAGAGCTAGATGCAGAAAAAAATTATTTTTAATTTGCAACCTGATGGAGGTCAGTATAGATGGACTAATAGACCAAGTCCCACACACTGCTAGAAGCCCAAATATTTTTTCAGAGCTAGATGCAGAAAAAAATTATTTTTAATTTGCAACCTGATGGAGGTCAGTATAGATGGACTAATAGACCAAGTCCCACACACCGCTAGAAGCCCAAATATTTTTTCAGAGCTAGATGCAGAAAAAAATTATATTCAATTTGCAACCTGCTGGACGTCAGTATAGAAGGACTAATAGAACAAGTCCCACACACTGCTAGAAGCCCAAATATTTTTTCAGAGCTAAATGAAGAAGAAAATTTTTTTATTCAATTTGCAACCTGATGGAGGTCAGTATAGATGGACTAATAGACCAAGTCCCACACACTGCTAGAAGCCCAAATATTTTTTCAGAGCTAGATGCAGAAAAAAATTATTTTTAATTTGCAACCTGATGGAGGTCAGTATAGATGGACTAATAGACCAAGTCCCACACACCGCTAGAAGCCCAAATATTTTTTCAGAGCTAGATGCAGAAAATTTTTTTATTCAATTTGCAACCTGATGGAGGTCAGTATAGATGGACTAATAGACCAAGTCCCACACACTGCTAGAAGCCCAAATATTTTTTCAGAGCTAGATGCAGAAAAAAATTATTTTTAATTTGCAACCTGATGGAGGTCAGTATAGATGGACTAATAGACCAAGTCCCACACGCTGCTAGAAGCCCAAATATTTTTTCAGAGATAAATGAAGAAAAAAATTATTTTTAATTTGCAACCTGATGGAGGTCAGTATAGATGGACTAATAGGCCAAGTCCCACACACTGCTAGAAGCCCAAATATTTTTTCAGAGCTAGATGCAGAAAAAAATTATTTTTAATTTGCAACCTGATGGAGGTCAGTATAGATGGACTAATAGATCAAGTCCCACACACCGCTAGAAGCCCAAATATTTTTTCAGAGCTAGATGCAGAAAAAAATTATATTCAGTTTGCAACCTGATGGAGGTCAGTATAGATGGACTAATAGAATGATGCTATGCCCAAAAGATTTTACTTCACTAGGTGCAGTAAAAAAATTGGTATTCTATACACAGGTGGTATATCTTGCAACACAGATAGGCTACTCCACTGACTAACACACTCTGCAATAGGCCAAAAAGGATTAGCTTTGCTAGATTCAGCCAAATGCTGTGAAAAAAACTTGCACAGCACTGGCACAGACCTGCCTGGCAAAAACTGATAGGAACTGATGTAACCTAGTCCTGAAAAGGACTCCAATTACAATTAGTCTTTACTCCCACAATCTATCTTTTTAAGAGCACAGACCTGCCTGATAAAAGTCGTAGGAAATGCTGTAACCTAGTCCTTAAAAGGACTGCAATCACAACTATTCCCTACTCCCAAGCTATCTGTATATTTGTGCGAAAATTGGCTTGAAATTACCAAGGTATAGCGCACACAGCAACAGCGGTGCCGTCTAACACGCAGCTGCAGCAGTGAGAAAATGGTGGCGACGGGGAAAATGGCTTGGTCTTATAGGGCAAGGACATGTGACATACACTGCCAATCACACATGCCCTTGCTTGTGTGAAAAAAAGCACTTCGCTCCGTGTGTGCGCTGCTCATAGGCTGACAGATTGCACCTCCCCACTGCAAATGCGGGAAAGAGAAAAAAAAATGGAGATCTTCATTGTTCCTGCAGAGATCCATCCCCTGCCCCTCCCCCCGCCCCGCTGTACACTCAAACTGCGTATTAACATTAATTTTCATCATTACTGAGAAAAAATCCAGTTATGATTTTGGTGCACGAACAGTTATCGAACATAACCTCGAACAGCCGAATTTTTCTCAAATTGTTCGTGTTCGCCGACCGGCTCGAACACCGCCCAAAACAGCTCGAATTTGAGATTGGCGAACAGTTCGAGTAGAACAACGCTCATCTCTATTGGTAATAAGCTGTATTCAAGCAGAAACTGTCTAGATTTATATTTGATGTATTTTTGACAATCAGTTAACAGGCTTGCATTTGGATATTGTTTTGCAATGTGATGAAGCCAGGTATACACCAGAACAAAGAAAATCTTAAATAATGTACTTTATCCATCATTTTTTCAAATGTTAATCCAGCAAATGAATTTGCAAAGTACTGCATTTCATGAACCCACTCATCAAAATACATTTTTGTTTTGCTTTTCACTTTTTTACATTTTCATAAGCTGCAATGTACAATATTCATAGAAAATACAGCTTAAAGGAAAATTATTCTAAGAAAGAATGGTGCAGAAATCTAGAAATGAATGGAGAAAATAATGTAAAAAACAATAGTATTTGTCAATGAGCAATACTTTAATAGAAAACTAGAATAAATATTTATGTTTACTGTGCACAAGCACTTTCACTGTCTTATAAAAGTACCAAAAGCTGCATGAATAAACGCAATAACTGCCTTTTGCGTGGGGATAAAAAATATAAATGAAGCAGATATACATGCTCTATATAGTACTGTGTGCCCTGATAAAGGAAGATGCTACCTCTGACACACGTAGGATCAATGTGCAACTTGTTTTTGCCAACGAGCAATCGTGTAACAGGTGACGCCACATTTGCTGCAAGTGGAAGTTCCTTTTTTCCTGAAGTGTTTGTACCAGTACTACCAACCAGAACACTGTAAATGCTGCGATACGATCTTCTGACTTACCCGATCTATCCTGGTCTCTACAGCAGTATATTCAGCAGTATTCATATACCTGCCTCAGATCTTCACAGACTTCTCCTTTAACTGACAATAGAAGAATCCATCCATCGCGGCGGTTTCACACATAGCCTCCACGTGTTTCATCCCGTCTACACAGATAGGTACAGTGTCAACTGTGACTTCCATTTATATGATCCATTCCTTTTATGCAAGGTATGTTCACACCGCATTGGGCGCACAGTATTATGTAGCACATGTATATCTACTTCATTTCTATTTTAAAATAAATATTGCTGTGGAAATATGGAAGGAAATCCAAAGCCCAAGCACCTCTTATAGTCCCTATAGATTAAGCCTTCTGTATATGACATATTACAGATTTGTGTTATGTAGATCTATATCACAATCATATCCTGCCTTAAGCCAATACAGTACCTCTAACTGACTGTTTGTGTTTTTGAGCTTAATGCATGCTATTATGGTGGTATGGTTATATTTAGATATGATTAGTAGTGTTGAGCGAGCATGCTCGAACCTGCTCGGTACTCACCCGAGCATCACGCTACTTGGGATGTTCGGCGAGCACCGAGCATTTCCGGGCTACTCGGGCGGGAGCTCGGGTCTCCGCCCTGCATGTTTGGCGCTCTTTACAGAGCCAATGAACATGCAGGGATTCCCATCCAGTCACTGTAACACTGCAGCCATGTTGGTTGTGGGCATTACAGTGATTGGCTGGCCGCACAGCGTCACCTCGAGTATTTAAAACTGGGCGCCGCCATCTTGGACACAGTCGCTCCGGATCAGACAGTGTAGGGACAGCGCTGCTGATTTAGGGAGAGATATATCCTGTGAAATAGTTAGTGTAGGGTCTGTAAAGGCTGCCAGATCAAACAGTCCTTTTCAGGACTATTATCCATCCAAGATATCAGGCAGGCTGGCCGGCTGTATACGAGATGCAGTGGTTATATCAGCAAATGCTGCATTACAGTCCTGTGTGCTCCTGCTGCTGAAATTGCTGGACTTAGCTCCAGGTCTCGTGGGCCAGGAAAAATCCTTTTTTTTTCACCTAAATCCTCTTTTTTTTTCCTCCTTCACACTGTACAAATACCCATCTTATTAACCTTTTGGTGTCCCCCCCCCCCCCCCAAAAAAAGTGTGGTTTTGCTGTTCCACGGTAAAAAATCTCTATTATCCTGCTCTTGGCATTTTTTGCCATAAAAAAAAGAATAATAGTGTCTCCCTGATTTTTCAGACACAAATATATCTGTTGAAAATAGTCTGGGGTAGGCCAGAGAGACAGAAGTGTGCTTTTGCTGTTCCACGGTAAAAAACCTCTATTATCCTGCTCTTGGCATTTTTGCCGTAAAAAAAATAAATAATAGTGTCTCCCTGATTTTTCAGACACAAATATATCTGTTGAAAATAGTCTGGTGTAGGCCCGAGAAATACAAGTGTGGTTTTGCAGTTCCACGGTTCAAACCTCTGTATTATCCACTTTTAGGCCATTTGTATCTAAAAAAAAAACAGTTTGAGTGTGTCGCTCACTGTTCAGCCACAAATATATATATATTTAAAAAAGTCTGGTATACACCAGATAATTATAACTGTGGTTTTGCTGTTCCACGGTAAAAATCTCTATTATCCTGCTTTTGGCATTTTTTGCCGTAAAAAATAAATAGTGTCTCCTGATTGTTCAGACACAAATATATCTGTTGAAAATAGTCTGGTGTAGGCCCGAGAAATACAAGTGTGGTTTTGCAGTTCCACGGTTCAAACCTCTGTATTATCCACTTTTGGTGTTAGGCATCAGTCTGTGGCTGGATTTGAAATGGGTCCAGGACCTTCTGTGATCTCCCATTTTGGTCCAGCTGGGGCTGATGTTGCTCAGCATCATCATCAGCCCTAACACCTAGCTGGTCCACGAGACGTACAGATTGCCTCCTGTGTATTGGTACCTAGCAATGTTAAGAATGGGATGCAGAGGGAGACAGGGCGCTTGGAGTCTAAGTCCAGGATTCGCAGCACTGAGCATGCCCGTGACCTGGCGGATCATGATTGGTGGTTTGGCACCCACCTGACTCGGTGACCTGGCACCGCCTGATTGGTCCACGGGTGGCGTCACCAATGGCGCGTCGGTGGGCAGGGCTTAGTCTTTAAAAGGCACACCCACAAACATGGCTGTGCGCTCTGATCATTGAGCAAGTGTTGCTGTGTGTGGACGACTGTGATCCACGTAGTTTCTGTCAGGCAGGCTAGTTCCATAGAGGCAGGTAGTTTCGTCTTGCAGTCTGGCTCTGCCAAAGGGGTCGCCTAACACCCCGAGCAGCCTGCAGACGTCCTATCCACAGCTATCGCCTGCCAGCCACGTGGAGTTGTACCCTTCAGTCCGGTAGCACGCCGGCTGGAGGCACGTGTACCCGTCGGCGTAGTCACACACGCATCCTAGCACCGTCACTGTAGTCCCTGTGATGTAACAGGACTACAGATAGCAGCACGAGAGATAGGTGGAGAAAAACTAACGGAGATAGAGCGAACCGCTATACCCGTTCCTGTGTGCAGTGACACGGAAGGGTTTACCATTTAATTTGGTTGCTTTAGTTTTCACCCGGAAAGTGTTCGGCAGCAGTCCTCCAGGTTGCATCGCGGACCCCGGGGTCGGTTGCGTTTCATTATAATAAAGTTGTCTGCAACCGCCCTCCTAACAGTATCAGAGCGCCAGGGTCTTGCCGAACATGGCCGACAACCAGCAATTGCTGAAGTATATACAGCGAATTGAGGCCAGACTTAAATCTCTGGAACAGGCTGTCCCGGTCGCTGATATCACTGCAGTAGCTACCCAGGCGGCTTCTTTAGCAGCCAATATTATTAACTCGGCTGCGGTGAATACTGCAACCACTGCAAGTGCGCCATTACCCCGTTTTGCTCTCTCCGAAAAATTTTCTGGGGACAGTAAATTTTGCAGCGGTTTTATTAATTTATGCTCCATTCACTTGGAGATGATGGAAGCACGGTTCCCTTCCGAAAGAGCCAAAGTGGGCTATGTCATCTCATTGCTCTCCCACAGGGCTCTGGAGTGGGCTACTCCTCTATGGGAGCGGAATGATCCGGTTGTAGCAAATGCGGGTCTTTTCCTTAAGACCCTAAAAAGTATATTCCTTGGAGCTCAGGTCACGCATGATACAGCCCTTAAGCTTCTTGCGTTGATTCAGGGTTCGGCCACCGCCAGCCACTATGCTATCCAGTTTAGAACCCTAGAAGCTGAACTGGATTGGTCTGAGCGGTCGCTTATCCCGGTGTTCTGGAAGGGTCTGGCTGGTCATGTTAAAAATGCTCTATCTACAAGAGAAATCCCAACTTCCCTGGAGGAGTTAATATCTCTCGCTAACCGTATAGGCTTGCGTCATGCGGAACAAAAGTTAGAGCTGGAGGTCGCCAGACCTCAGTATCAGTTGGCACCATCCTTCTCTAGACGCATTTCCAAACCCGAGACTCCTGACCCGGAGCCTGAGGCTATGGATATATCTCGAACTGAGTCTAACTCTTCTCGTTCCCGACTAGAGATGAGCGGTGTTCGACTCGAACTGTTCGCCAATCTCAAATTCAAGCTATTTTGGGCGGTGTTCGAGCCGTTCGGCGAACACGAACAATTTGAAAAAAATTCGGCTGTTCGAGGTTATGTTCGATAACTGTTCGTGCACCAAAATCATAACTGGATTTTTTCTCAGTAATGCTGAAAATTAATGTTAATACGCAGTTTGAGTGTACAGCGGGGCAGGGGGAGAGGCAGGGGATGGATCTCTGCAGAAATATTGAAGATCTCCATTTTTTTTTCTCTTTCCCGCATTTACAGTGGGGAGGTGCAATCTATCAGCCTATTAGCAGCGCACACACGGAGCGAACTGCTTTTTTTCACACAAGCAAGGGCATGTGTCATTGGCTGTGTATGTCACATGTCCTTGCCCTATAAGACCCAGCCATTTTCCCCGTCGAAACCATTTTCTCACTGCTGCAGCTGCGTGTTAGACGGCACCGCTGTTGCTGTGTGCCCAATACTTTGAGTGTTAATTTAAAGCCAATTTTCACACAAATCTACAGATAGCTTGGGAGTAGGGAATAGTTGTGATTGCAGTCCTTTTGAGGACTAGGTTACATCATTTCCTGTGACTTTTATCAGGCAGGTCTGTGCTCTTCAATAGATAGGTTGGGAGTAGAGACTAATTGTAATTGCAGTCCTTTTGAGGGTTGGGTTACTTCAGTTCCTATCACTTTTATCAGGCAGGTCTGTGCTCTTAAATAGATAGGTTGGGAGTAAAGACTAAATGTAATTGCAGTCCTTTTGAGGGCTAGGTTACATCAGTTCCTATCACTTTTTGCCAGGCAGGTCTATGCCAGTGCTGTGCAAGTTTTTTTCACAGCATTTGGTTAAATCTAGCTAAGCAAATCCTTTTTGGCCTCTGGCAGTGTGTGTTAGTCAGTGGAGTAGCCTATCTGTGTTGCAAGCTACACCACCTGTGTATGGAATACAAATTTTTTTTACTACACCTAGCCAAGTAAAACCTTTTGGGCATAGCATCATTCTATTAGTCCATCTATACTAACCTACACCAGGTTTCAAATTCAAAATAATTTTTATCTGTATCTAGCTCTGAAAAAATATTTGGGCTTGGGCTTGTAGCAGTGTGTGGAACTTGTTCTATTAGTCCATCTATACTAACCTCCACCAGGTTGCAAATTCAAAATAATTTTTATCTGCATCTAGCTCTGAAAAAATATTTGGGCTTGGGCTTCTAGCAGTGTGTGGGACTTGTTCTATTAGTCCATCTATATTAACCTCCACCAAGTTGCAAATTCAAAATAATTTTTATCTGCATCTAGCTCTGAAAAAATATTTGGGCTTGGGCTTGTAGCAGTGTGTGGGACTTGTTCTATTAGTCCATCTATACTAACCTCCACCAGGTTGCAAATTCAAAATAATTTTTATCTGCATCTAGCTCTGAAAAAATATTTGGGCTTGGGCTTGTAGCAGTGTGTGGGACTTGTTCTATTAGTCCATCTATACTAACCTCCACCAGGTTGCAAATTTAAAATAATTTTTATCTGCATCTAGCTCTGAAAAAATATTTGGGCTTGGGCTTGTAGCAGTGTGTGGGACTTGTTCCATTAGTCCATCCATACTAACCTCCACCAGGTTGCAAATTGAAAATAATTTTTATCTGCATCTAGCTCTGAAAAAATATTTGGGCTTGGGCTTGTAGGCAGTGTGTGAGACTTGTTCTATTAGACCATCTATACTAACCTCCACCAGGTTGCAAATTCAAAATAATTTTTATCTGCATCTAGCTCTGAAAAATATTTGGGCTTGGGCTTGTAGCAGTGTGTGGGACTTGTTCTACTAGTCCATCTATACTAACCTCCACCAGGTTGCAAATTCAAAATAATTTTTATCTGCATCTAGCTCTGAAAAAATATTTGGGCTTGTAGCAGTGTGTGGGACTTGTTCCATTAGTCCATCTATACTAACCTCCACCAGGTTGCAAATTCAAAATAATTTTTATCTGCATCTAGCTCTGAAAAAATATTTGGGCTTGGGCTTCTAGCGGTGAGTGGGAGTTGTTCTATTAGTCCATCTATACTAACGTCCACCAGATTGCAAATTCAAAATAATTTTTATCTGCATCTAGCTCTGAAAAAATATTTGGGCTTGGGCTTGTAGCAGTATGTGAGACTTGTTCAATTAATCCATCTATACTAACCTCCACCAGGTTGCAAATTCAAAATAATTTTTATCTGCATCTAGCTCTGAAAAAATATTTGGGCTTGGGCTTGTAGCAGTGTGTTGGACTTGTTCTATTAGTCCATCTATACTAACCTCCAACAGGTTGCAAATTCAAAATAATTTTTATCTGCATCTAGCTCTGAAAAAGTATTTGGGCTTGGGCTTGTAGCAGTATGTGAGACTTGTTCTATTAATCCATCTATACTAACCTCCACCAGGTTGCAAATTCAAAATAATTTTTATCTGCATCTAGCTCTGAAAAAATATTTGGGCTTGGGCTTGTAGCAGTGTGTTGGACTTGTTCTATAAGTCCATCTATACTAACCTCCACCAGGTTGCAAATTCAAAATAATTTTTATCTGCATCTAGCTCTGAAAAAATATTTGGGCTTGAGCTTGTAGCAGTGTGTGGGACTTGTTCTATTAGTCCATCTATACTAACCTCCACCAGGTTGCAAATTCAAAATAATTTTGATCTGCATCTAGCTCTGAAAAAGTATTTGGGCTTGGGCTTATAGCAGTGTGTGGGACTTGTTCTATTAGTCCATCTATACTAACCTCCTCAAGGTTGCAAATTCAAAATAATTTTTATCTGCATCTACCTCTGAAAAAATATTTGGGCTTGGGCTTGTAGCAGTGTGTGGGACTTGGTCTATTAGTCCATCTATACTAACCTCCACCAGGTTGCAAATTCAAAATAATTTTTATCTGCATCTAACCCAGCCAATACTTTTGGGCTAATACCACAGTTTGGCCACTCAGCTCTGCTCGGTTCCCATCGCTTGTTTTTTGTGCAAACAACTCCAGAGTTGTAAATTAGTTAACCACCAAAATGAGTGGAAAAAGGTCTGCTGCTGGTGGGAAGGGGAATAGGCGTGTTGGGAAGGGAAAAAAAAGGTTGTGTCCGTGGGGTAGGTGTTAAAGCAGCAGTAACATCTGCAGAAGAAAGACCATCTTCCAGCCAAACTAAGATGTCTACTTCTTTTAGCCGACAATGTGATAAGATCCCTTTCTTACAGCCACGCCAATCGCTACAAATTCCAGATGAGGCACAAAAACAGGAGGTGCTTCAATGGATATGAAGTGCTCCTTTAAGTGGGCTCTCCTCCACCTCAACTACATCATCACAAATACTCCAGTTCTCAGAGGTGTCACCCCATTCGCACTTGCTTCCTCACAGCTCCCAAGTCTCCAGCTGCCCGTCTGAGTATGGGGTAGAACAGATGGTTGAGTCTGCAGAGCTGTTTACTCATACTATAGCCTGGGAATCAGAGGTCCGCTCCAGAGCTTCTGTGAATCCAGACGAGGAAATGATCTGCACTGATGCCCAGAATATTTATGAGTCAGACCCAGGACCAGACGCAGAAGGTTCTGACCATAATGTAGACCCTCATTCCCAAACTGTAACTCCTGTTGGTGGAGACAATGAGGAAGACGATGATGAGACTCAAATACCTGATTGGAGCGACAACTTTAGTTCTTTGTCAGGGCAGGAACAGGTTGGCTCTGAGGACGACGGGTGTGATAACACACAGGGTGATGATGATGAGGTTGAAGATCCCACTTACTGTCAACCCACAGTCAGCCAGTCAATGAGGTCAGCAGAGGAGGTGGATGAGGATGCTAGTGACGACGAGGTCAGGTTGCGCCTTCCTGGACAGAGACGTAGTACTGGAAGCACGTCAACAACTGCATCCTCAAACACAACTCTGCCTCTGACCACAAGTCGTGCTGGCTCTTCAGGTCGCATGGGTGCTAAGCCTTGCATAGCCTGGGCATTTTTTCAGATCGATGAGGATGACCCAACTCGTGTTATCTGTAACATTTGTCAGCCAAAGCTAAGTAGAGGCCAAAAAATACAAAGCTTGAGTACTTCATGCATGAACCGGCACATGGATATGAAGCATAAGTTGCAGTGGGAAGCTCACTGTGCTACAATGCGGCCTAGCCGGCCGGGCCAACCACCGTCTGCCACATCTTGTGCATCCGCGGCCTCTTCATCCTCTGTGAGTGGGGGGACAGCAGTCACACCTGTTTTGGGACGCAGACCTGCAACCTCTTTACCCACAACAGCCAGCGTGATTGGCAGGTCATCATTTTCTTTGGAGGTGGAAACACCAGCTGGTGTTCAGCGCGGTCCGACATTGATAGCACCACCTTTGGATCAAGGCAACCTAACATGTCCGCCTGCATCTTCCTCACAGACCCGCAGTTTGCCGGGGACACCCTTCTCAACCTGGTCTAAGCACAAAAGCCAGCCCTCGGTCCCTCAGATGTGGACAAGTAAAAGACCATTTCCTCCTAAACATGAGAAAGCTAAGAGGCTGAATTTCACCTTCTGCAAGCTCTTGGCTACAGAAATGCTGCCTTTCTACCTGGTGAACACAGAGGATTTTCGAGACCTTATGTCCGTCACAGTGCCCCAGTAGCAGATGCCCAGTCGGCGCTACTTATCAAAGAAAGGTGTGCCAGCGCTCCACCAGCATGTCGCACACAACATCACCGCTTCTTTGAGAAACTCTGTGTGTGACAGGGTGCATTTCACCACAGACACTTGGATGAGTAGGCATGGACAGGGGCGTTACATGTCGCTGACTGGGCACTGGGTAACTATGGTGACAGCAGGACAAGGGGCTGCTGTCCAAGTCTTGCCGTCCCCACGAGTTGTGCGTCAATCCTCTTTATCTCAAAGTTCCTCCACTGCTTCTGCCTCCTCAACCTCCTCTCGGTCCTGCACCTGCACCCAAAGCCTGTCTGGTCATGCCACAAGCTTTCTAACTGCGCAGAAGAGATCCTGCACACCTCCTTACTATGCTGGCAGAAGGGCTCAACGTCATCAGGCGGTTTTTACTTTGAAATGTCTGGGAAATGTGAGTCACACAGCTGAGGAGTTGTGGTCAGCTCTGGAGAACCAGTTTCATGAATGGTTGTCTCCACTGGACCTGAAACCAGGGAAGGCCGTGTGCGACAATGCTGCAAACCTGGGTGCGGCCCTTCGCCGGGGCAATGTGACACACGTACCTTGTATGGCTCACGTGTTGAACCTGGTTGTCCAGCAATTTTTAGCCCACTATACCGGACTAGATGGCCTTCTGAAGAGGGCACGGTCACTGTGTGCTCTCTTCCGCCGTTCGCATCTCGCAGCTCAGCGACTTACATCTCTACAGAAGTCATTGGGCCTGCCACTTCACTGGCTAAAATGCGATGTGCCTACCCGGTGGAATTCAACTCTGCACATGTTTCAGTGACTGAGGCAGCACCGACAAGCCCTGGTGCAATACGTTTTGATGTATAGCCTGGGCCAACGAGATCCAGAGGTGGGGCAAATCACGCTGGAGGAGTGGTCTCAGATCAGGGACCTTCTGCACAGTTTTGAAATGGCGACGAAGATGTTTAGTGCTGATAATGTAATTATCTGCATGACTATTCCAGTGATTTACATGCTGGAGCACATGTTAAACAGAATTCGGAGTCAGGTGGTGGCACAAGAGGAGGTGGAGGAAGTAGAGGAGGAGGAGTTGTATGCGGAAGGGCTAACATCTGCAAGGTCCAGACGGTCGGCAGCACCAATGCGGCAGGCATGTGAGGGTGGGGGAGATGGTTTTACCAGGGCGCATGGTAGCAGCCAAACTAGTGAGGAAGGTGCAGGAGCCCAGGAAGAAGTGGAGGACCAACTGATGGAAGACTCAACAGATGAGGGAGACCTTGATCACATTTCTGTTGTGCGAGGTTGGGGGGAGAGGCCAGAGGAAGGAAGCATGATTGTTACCTCGCCACCAACACAACAGGGACTTGGTGCTCCTGGATGCGCAAGACACATGAGTGCCTTCTTGGTGCACTACCTGCAACATGACCCTCGAATTGTGAGAATTAGAAATAATCCTGACTATTGGGTTGCCACACTGTTAGATCCCCGGTACAAAAGTAAATTTGCAGAAATTATTCCTGCCATAGAAAGAGATGCACGCATGCAGGAGTATCAGCAGAGACTGTTGCAGAATCTTACATGTGCTTTTCCACAAAACACTAGTGGTGCACGTAGTGAATCTCACAGTTCCAACTTGCCAACCGTGGGACCGTCGAGTGTTCAGCACTCAAAACATAGCAGAAACACAGTATCTTCTGGTAACATCAATTTTGCGGAATCATTTCACCACTTTTTTAGCCCATCCTTTGCAAGGCCACAGGAGACAAGAAGTCTGACACATAGTCAACGCCTAGAGACGATGGTACAGGAGTATCTCCAAGTAAACATTGAAGCCATGACTGTGTCACTGGACCCTTGCTCTTTTTGGGCTTCCAATCTGGATAAATGGCCGGAGCTCGCCACTTATGCCTTGGAGATCTTGTCATGCCCCGCAGTTAGCCTTCTGTCTGAACGTGTGTTCAGCGCTGCTGGTGTTGTGCTGACAGATAAGCGCACGCGGCTCTCCACTGATAATGTAGACAGACTCACGTTCATAAACATGAACAAATCATGGATCCGAAATGACTTTTCTACCCATGTGTCATTCTGGGGAGAGTAAAAGCTTGATGATTTGTTAAAATCACCTCACCAACCATTTTAAGCTTTCAAATTACTAATCATGTTTATCTGTATCTTGGCTGGAAAATAATTTGGGCCTTGTAGCAGTTTGCAGTACTGATTCTATTAGGCCATCTATACTAAGCTCCACCAGATTTAAAATTACTAATCATGTTTATCTGTATCTTGGCTGGAAAATAATTTGGGCCTTCTAGCAGATTGCAGTACTGATTCTATTAGGCCATCTATACTAAACTCCACCAGATTTAAAATTACTAATCATGTTTATCTGTATCTTGGCTGGAAAATAATTTGGGCCTTGTAGCAGTTTGCAGTACTGATTCTATTAGGCCATCTTTACTAAACTCGACCAGATTTAAAATTACTAATCATGTTTATCTGTATCTTGGCTGGAAAATAATTCGGGCTTTGTAGCAGTTTGCAGTACTGATTCTATTAGGCCATCTATACTAAACTCCACCAGATTTAAAATTACTAATCATGTTTATCTGTATCTTGGCTGGAAAATAATTTGGGCCTTGTAACAGTGTGCAGTACTGTTTCTATTAGGCCATCTATACTAAGCTCCACCAGCTTTCAAATTAATAATTACTTTTAGCTGCATCTAGCCCGGAAAATAATTTTGGGGCTCCTAGATGCGCAAGACACATGAGTGCCTTCTTGCTGCACTACCTGCACCATGACCCTCAGATTGTCAGAATTCGAAATAATCCTGACTACTGGGTTGCCACACTCTTAGATTCCCCACACTCTTCGATCAACCTTTTCATTTTAATAAAGACCAAAAAAATGGTCATTTTTGAAATTATAAGCATTTGCAGGTTATTAGAAACTGAAATCAAACAGTTTTCAAATCAAAACTTTATTCTAGGTGATCTTACATTTGCACATAGGACCTCTTGTTCGAAAGGTGCTTCTGAACTCTCTCGTCCATTGAATTTGTCAGGTTTTGGATGGTTTCTGCTTCAATTGTTTTGCATGAGGACAGAATACCCTCTCAGAGCTGTTGCTTAGATGTGAACTGCCTCCCACAATCATAGACACTCCTTTAGATGATGCTCCAGAGGTTCTCAACGGGGTTGAGTTCAGGGGAGCATGGGGGTCACACCATAAGTTTGTCCCCTTTTATGCCCATATCAGCCAGAGATGCAGATGTGTTATGTGCAGCATGAGACGGTGCATTATCATGCAAGAAAATGATCTTGCTGCGGAATACACGGTTCTTCTTCTTGAACCATGGCAGGAAGTGCTGTTTGAGAAACTACACATACATTATGGAGTTTATCTTTACCCCTTCAGGGATCCTAAAGGGGCCGACAATCTCTCTCCCCATGATTCCAGTCCAAAACATTACTCCACCTCCTCCTTGTTGGCACCGTAGCCGTGTTTGCATGGGGTGTCCATCAACCAGCCATCCTCCACTCCATCCATCAGGACCATCGAGCGTTGCACGGCACTCATCGGTGAACAAAACAGTTTTGAAGTCAGTCTTCATGTATTATTTGGCCCACTGGAGCCATTTCTGCTTGTGTACAGTGGATAGAGGAGGTCGACAGGATGGCTTAGGCACAGCTGCAAACCTCTGAAGGACCCTGCATCTTGTTGTTCGGGGGACGTTGGAGGCACCAGCAGCTTCAAAAACTTGTCTGCTGTTATGACCAGGCTTTTTTGCCGCTGCTCTTTTAACCTGACGTATTTGCCTGCAGGAAAGAGTCCTCAATTTTCCCTTATCAGCACGCACACGTGTGTACTGTGAATCAGCTACATACTTCTTGATTGTGCGATGATCAGGATGAAGTGTCTTGGCAATATTGATTGTAGTTATGCCTTGACCTAAACACTCCACAATTTGTTGCTTCTCAGCAGCTGGCACATCCTTTTTCTTTCCCATTTTGGCAGAAAATGTATGCTGCTTAATAAGTTGGGACAGCCTTCTTAAGTAGTCTTGCCTTTCATTGGACACACCTGCCAAACTAATTAGCACAGGTGTCTGCAATTGCTTACAGTGGTATAAAGAGCCCTGACACACATCATCATCAATGAGTTTAAATGACAAACAAACAAATTCTTACCTTATCACTCCTAAACACTTTTTGCATAATAATTTGGAACACAGTGTACATGTGCTTTTCCACAAAACACCAGTGGTTCACATAGTGAATCTTACAGTTCAAACCTGCCAACCGTGGTCTGTATGTAGTTGGTCAATAAAGGGCCCAAAATTAAGATAACATAGACGGGAGAGGTCTCTATGAATAGGAATTCCTAAGTATTTGATACCCTGTGAGGGCCAGGCAAAGGGAAAGTTGGACTGGATGGAATCCTGTATAGATTTGGGGAGGGAGACATCGAGGGCCTCAGACTTCACTGCATTGATTTTAAAATTTGACCATGTAACAAGGTGATCTATTTCAGCCATAACAGCAGGGATGGATATATGTGATTGAGTGATATATACTAGGACATCATCAGCAAATGCAGAGCACTTGTACTCGGTGACTCCCACCTCAATCCACCTAATATTGGGGTTATGGCAAATTGATGAGAGCAGGTGCTCCGTCACTAGGATGTATAAGAGAGGGGACAGAGGACATCCCAGCCTAGGTGACGTATTGAGATACAGGGCCGTGATTTTGTTTATAAAAGTGTCCCCTAGACCACTACCCCAAGCTTTTTAAGAGAATAATATATGGTGTGCCAGGAGACTCTATGGAATGCTTTCTCAGCATCCAACGAGAGTATCTAATTACAAATTTTTAACTGCATCTAGCCCAGGAAATACTTTGTGCCTAGTAGCAGTGTCTGCTAGTCAGCGGATTATCCCAGCTGTTAAGCAAGCTACACCACCTGTAGTTTGGACACTTAATTTTTTCAAAGGAAATGGTTCGGGCTCCCGGGACTCTCAGTGAAGAGCATCAAGGAGGCACCCCAGGGCACAGCGGCTAGGACTGGCTGTAGGACGCCTTGCAGTGGACCGCCAAGCTTTATCCTTATAAAAGCTTTTTAACTGCAGCAGCTTTGGTGGAAGCTGGAATTACCACAGCTGCTGGCATGAGACTTGCCCTCCAATAGATCCTTGTAAAAGGATTTAAAGTGTACTCATTCAAATTAGAGAGACAATTTAAATTAAAAAGAATAGACCTGCCTCCACCGCAGGGGGGCTTGCTCGACCCACCAGCGGACAGGCACCAGTATTGGGAGAGGGGGGCTGGCCGTCAGGGTCCACCGCGGCTCTGGCTCAAACCCGGCGACACGGAGGTCGCACGGGCAGGAACGGACTGGCCGTGTCGGCTTCGCACTTTTTTGGTTTTAGAAGGGCATGACATGCCTATATCTGTGTCTCCCCCTCCTTTTACTCCTCCACCTCTTTTCTTTTTGCATGACTATATGTACTTGTCACTTTTTCATGTGTTAGTTATGTCTTCTGAGCAGTTTGTCAGCTTTTGGACACCTTTGAAGGTGTTTTCTATGTGTTTCTATGTGTTTTTGTTTGCCTGCCATTGGTTTTAACGGTGTTCGAAGGTGTTCGACGAACAGTTCGACGAACAGTTCGACGAACATACGGGTGTTCGACGAACCGAACCGAACTCGAACACTACGGGGGTGGCTCAACACTCTTCCCGACCTGCTCATCTCTTGGAGTCCCCCGTTATTAAGGGTTCCAAGCAATCGGGTAAACGAGTTGGTCTTACCACCGTTGGAGGAGGTGTATTAAATTTTGGGACTTCTTCCTCCAAATTATTGCATAATGTGTCATTGTCCTTTGGTACATCTGCAGTTACTGCCAAGGCGTGGGTGGACTCTGGTGCTGATGGCAATTTTTTATCATCTACGTTTGCCCAGAGGCATGCCATCCCTTTAGAGTTAAGACCCATAAACATTAATGTTGTTAATGGTTCAGTCTTGGACGCGCAAATCACCCACCAGTCGATTCCCCTCACCATGTCATTTCCTCAGGGCCACCGGGAGGTTATCTCATTTCTTATCATTCCCGGTGGATTAGACGAGGTGTTATTGGGTCTCCCCTGGTTACGTTGTCATACTCCACACATTGACTGGAATACGGGAGAGATTTCTTCCTGGAGTGAGAATTGTGCGTCTCAGTGTATGGTTGCAGTCACCCGGAGGGTAGTCTCTGATCCCTCTACCGTTGTGGCATCCGGTACAGATTCTTTGTCTGTCCCCAGGACCCGGGTCTTGTCAGACTATGTCAAAAGTAGAGATGAGCGTTGTTCGACTCGAACTGTTCGCCAATCTCAAACTCGAGCTGTTTTGGGCGGTGTTCGAGCCGTTCGGCGAACACGAACGATTTGAAAAAAATTCGGCTGTTCGAGGTTATTTTCGATAACTGTTCGTGCACGAAAATCATAACTGGATTTTTTCTCAGTAATGATGAAAATTAATGTTAATACGCAGTTTGAGTGTACAGCAGGGCGGGGGTAGGGGCAGGGGATGGATCTCAGCAGGAATAATGAAGATCTCCATTTTTTTTTCTCTTTCCCGCATTTACAGTGGGGAGGTGCAGTCTGTCAGCCTATCAGCAGCGCACACACGGAGCGAAGTGCTTTTTTTCACACAAGCAAGGGCATGTGTCATTGGCAGTGTATGTCACATGTCCTTGCCCTATAAGACCCAGCCATTTTCCCCGTCGCCACCATTTTCTCACTGCTGCAGCTGCGTGTTAGACGGCAACGCTGTTGCTGTGTGCGCTATACCTTGTTAATTTCAAGACAATTTTCGCACAAATCTACAGATAGCTTGGGAGTAGGGAATAGTTGTGATTGCAGTCCTTTTAAGGACTAGGTTACAGCATTTCCTATGACTTTTATCAGGCAGGTCTGTGCTCTTAAATAGATAGTTTGTGAGTAAAGACTAATTGTAATTGCAGTCCTTTTCAGGACTAAGCTACATCAGTTCCTATCCGTTTTGCCAGGCAGGTCTGTGCCAGTGCTGTGCAAGTTTTTTTCACAGCATTTGGCTAAATCTAGCAAAGCTAATCCTTTTTGGCCTATTGCAGAGTGTGTTAGTCAGTGGAGTAGCCTATCTGTGTTGCAAGCTACACCACCTGTGTATAAAATACCAATTTTTTTACTGCACCTAGTGAAGTAAAACCTTTTGGGCATAGCATCATTCTATTAGTCCATCTATACTGACCTCCGTCAGGTTGCAAATTGAATATAATTTTTTTCTGCATCTAGCTCTGAAAAAATATTTGGCCTTCTAGCAGTGTGTGGGACTTGTTCTAATAGTCGATCTATACTGACATCCACCAGGTTGCAAATTGAATATAATTTTTTTCTGCATCTAGCTCTGAAAAATAGTTGGGCTTCTAGCAGTGTGTGGGACTTGTTCTATTTGTCCATCTATACTGACCTCCATCAGGTTGCAAATTGAATATAATTTTTTTCTGCATCTAGCTCTGAAAAACTATTTGGGCTTCTAGCAGTGTGTGGGACTTGTTCTATTAGTCCATCTATACTGACCTCCATCAGGTTGCAAATTGAATATAATTTTTTTCTGCATCTAGCTCTGAAAAACTAATTAGGCTTCTAGCAGTGTGTGGGACTTGTTCTATTAGTCCATCTATACTGACCTCCATCAGGTTGTAAATAGAATATAATTTTTTTCTGCTTCTAGCTCTGAAAAAATATTTGGGCTTCAAGCAGTGTGTGGGACTTGTTCTATTAGTCCATCTATACTGACCTCCATCAGGTTGCAAATTGAATATAATTTTTTTCTGTATCTGGCTCTGAAAAAATATTTGGTCTTCTAGCTGTGTGTGGGACTTTGTATATTAGTCCATCTATACTGACCTCCATCAGGTTGTAAATTAAAAATAATTTTTATCTGCATCTAGCTCTGAAAAAATATTTGGGCTTCAAGCAGTGTGTGGGACTTGTTCTATTAGTCCATCTATACTGACCTCCATCAGGTTGCAAATTGAATATAATTTTTTTCTGCATCTGGCTCTGAAAAAATATTTGGTCTTCTAGCTGTGTGTGGGACTTTGTATATTAGTCCATCTATACTGACCTCCATCAGGATGCAAATTGAATATAATTTTTTTCTGCATGTAGCTCTGAAAAAATATTTGGGCTTCTAGCAGTGTGTGGGACTTGTTCTATTAGTCCATCTATACTGACCTCCATCAGGTTGCAAATTGAATATAATTTTTTTCTGTATCTAGCTCTGAAAAAATATTTGGGCTTCTAGCAGTGTGTGGGACTTGGTCTATTAGTCCATCTATACTGACCTCCATCAGGTTGCAAATTCAATCTAATTTTTTTCAGCATCTAGCTCTGAAAAAATATTTGGGCTTCTAGCAGTGTGTGGGACTTTGTCTATTAGTCCATCTATACTGACCTCCATCAGGTTGCAAATTAAAAATAATTTTTATCTGCATCTAGCTCTGAAAAAATATTTGGGCTTCTAGCAGTGTGTGGGACTTGTTCTATTAGTCCATCTATACTGAGCTCCACCAGGTTGCAAACTAAATATAATTTTTTTCTGCATCTAGCTCTGAAAAAATATTTGGGCTTCTAGCAGTGTGTGGGACTTGTTCTATTAGTCCATCTATACTGACCTCCATCAGGTTGCAAATTGAATATAATTTTTTTCTACATCTAGCTCTGAAAAAATATTTGGGCTTCTAGCAGAGTGTGGGACTTGGTCTGTTAGTCCATCTATACTGACCTCCATCAGGTTGAAAATTAAAAATAATTTTTATCTGCATCTAGCTCTGAAAAAATATTTGGGCTTCTAGCAGTGTGTGGGACTTGTTCTATTAGTCCATCTATACTGAGCTCCACCAGGTTGCAAACTGAATATAATTTTTTTCTGCATCTAGCTCTGAAAAAATATTTGGGCTTCTAGCAGTGTGTGGGACTTGTTCTATTAGTCCATCTATACTGACCTCCATCAGGTTGCAAATTGAATATAATTTTTTTCTACATCTAGCTCTGAAAAAATATTTGGGCTTCTAGCAGAGTGTGGGACTTGGTCTGTTAGTCCATCTATACTGACCTCCATCAGGTTGAAAATTAAAAATAATTTTTATCTGCATCTAGCTCTGAAAAAATATTTGGGCTTCTAGCAGTGTGTGGGACTTGGTCTATTTGTCCATCTATACTGACCTCCATCAGGTTGCAAATTGAATATAATTTTTTTCTCTATCTAGCTCTGAAAAAATATTTGGGCTTCTAGCAGTGTGTGGGACTTGGTCTATTTGTCCATCTATACTGACCTCCATCAGGTTGCAAATTGAATATAATTTTTTTCTGTATCAAGCTCTGAAAAAATATTTGGGCTTCTAGCAGTGTGTGGGACTTGGTCTATTAGTCCATCTATACTGACCTCCATCAGCTAGCAAATTGAATATAATTTTTTTCTGCATCTAGCTCTGAAAAAATATATGGGCTTCTAGCAGTGTGTGGGACTTTGTCTATTAGTCTATCTATACTGACCTCCATCAGGTTGAAAATTAAAAATAATTTTTATCTGCATCTAGCTCTGAAAAAATATTTGTGCTTCTAGCAGTGTGTGGGACTTGGTCTATTAGTCCATCTATACTGACCTCCATCAGGTTGCAAATTGAATATAATTTTTTACTGCATCTAACCCAGCCAATAGTTTTGGCCTAATACCACAGTTTGGCCACTCAGCTCTGCTCGGTTCCCATCCATTGTTTTTTTGTGCAAAAAACTCCAGAGTTGTGAATTAGTTAACCACCAAAATGAGTGGAAAAAGGCCTGCTGCTGGTGGAAAGGGGAATAGGCGTGTTGGGAAGGGAAAAAAAGGTTGTGTCCGTGGGGTAGGTGTTAAAGCAACAGTAACATCTGCAGAAGATGGACCATCTTCCAGCCAAACTAAAATGTCTACTTCTTTTAGCAGTCAATGTGATAAGATCCCTTTCTTACGGCCACGCTAATCGCTACAAATTCCAGATGAGGAACAAAAACAGCAGGTGCTTCAACGGATATCAAGTGCTCCTTTAAGTAGGCTCTCCTCCACATCAACTTCAACATCACAAATACTCCAGTCCTCAGAGGTGTCACCCCAATCGCACTTGCTTCCTCACAGCTCCCAAATCTCCAGCTGCCCGTCTGAGTATGAGGTAGAACAGATGGTTGAGTCTGCAGAGCTGTTTACTCATAATATAGCCTGGGAATCAGAGGTCGGCTCCAGCGCTTCTGTGAATCCAGACGAGGAAATGATCTGCACTGATGCCCAGAATCTTTATGAGTCGGATCGAGGACCAGACGCAGAAGGTTCTGACCATAATGTAGACCCTCATTCCCAAACTGTATCTCCTGTTGGTGGAGACAATGAGGAAGACGATGATGAGACTCAAATACCTGATAGGAGCGACAACTTTAGTTTTTTGTCAGGGTAGGAACAGGTTGGCTCTGAGGACGACGGGTGTGATAACACACAGGGTGATGATGATGAGGTTGGAGATCCCACTTACTGTCAACCCACAGTCAGCCAAGAGATGAGGTCATCAGAGGAGGTGGAGGAGAATGCTAGTGACGACGAGGTCAGGTTGCGCCTTCCTGGACAGAGACGTAGTACTGGAAGCACGTCAATAACTGCATCCTCAAACACAACTCTGCCTCTCACCACAAGTCGTGGTGGCTCTTCAGGTCACATGGGTGCTAAGTAGAGATGAGCGTTGTTCTACTCGAACTGTTCGCCAATCTCAAATTCGAGCTGTTTTGGGCGGTGTTCGAGCCGTTCGGCGAACACGAACAATTTGAGAAAAATTCGGCTGTTCGAGGTTATGTTCGATAACTGTTCGTGCACCAAAATCATAACTGGATTTTTTCTCAGTAATGATGAAAATTAATGTTAATACGCAATTTGAGTGTACAGCGGGGTGGGGGGAGGGGCAGGGGATGGATCTCTGCAGGAACAATGAAGATCTCCATTTTTTTTTCTCTTTCCCGCATTTGCAGTGGGGAGGTGCAATCTGTCAGCCTATCAGCAGCGCACACAAGGAGCGAAGTGCTTTTTTTCACACAAGCAAGTGCATGTGTCATTGGCAGTGTATGTCACATGTCCTTGCCCTATAAGACCAAGCCATTTTCCCCGTCGACACCATTTTCTCACTGCTGCAGCTGCGTGTTAGACGGCACCGCTGTTGCTGTGTGCGCTATACCTTGTTAATTTCAAGCCAATTTTCGCACAAATCTACAGATAGCTTGGGAGTAGGGAATAGTTGTGATTGCAGTCCTTTTAAGGACTAAGTTACAGCATTTCCTACGACTTTTATCAGGCAGGTCTGTGCTCTTAAATAGATAGATTGTGGGAGTAAAGACTAATTGTAATTGGAGTCCTTTTCAGGACTAGGTTACATCAGTTCCTATCAGTTTTTGCCAGGCAGGTCTGTGCCAGTGCTGTGCAAGTTTTTTTCACAGCATTTGGCTGAATCTAGCAAAGCTAATCCTTTTTGGCCTATTGCAGAGTGTGTTAGTCAGTGGAGTAGCCTATCTGTGTTGCAAGATATACCACCTGTGTATAGAATACCAATTTTTTTACTGCACCTAGTGAAGTAAAATCTTTTGGGCATAGCATCATTCTATTAGTCCATCTATACTGACCTCCATCAGGTTGCAAATTGAATATAATCTTTTTCTGCATCTAGCTCTGAAAAAATATTGGGCTTCTAGCTGTGTGTGGGACTTGTTCTATTAATCCATCTATACAGACCTCCATCAGGTTGCAAACTGAATATATTTTTTTCTGCATCTACCTCTGAAAAAATATTGGGCTTCTAGCTGTGTGTGGGACTTGTTCTATTAATCCATCTATACAGACCTCCATCAGGTTGCAAACTGAATATATTTTTTTCTGCATCTACCTCTGAAAAAATATTGGGCTTCTAGCTGTGTGTGGAACTTGTTCTATTAATCCATCTATACAGACCTCCATCAGGTTGCAAACTGAATATATTTTTTTCTGCATCTCCCTCTGAAAAAATATTGGGCTTCTAGCTGTGTGTGGGACTTGTTCTATTAATCCATCTATACAGACCTCCATCAGGTTGCAAACTGAATATATTTTTTTCTGCATCTACCTCTGAAAAAATATTGGGCTTCTAGCTGTGTGTGGGACTTGTTCTATTAATCCATCTATACAGACCTCCATCAGGTTGCAAACTGAATATATTTTTTTCTGCATCTACCTCTGAAAAAATATTGGGCTTCTAGCTGTGTGTGGGACTTGTTGTATTAGTCCATCTATACTGACCTCCATCAGGTTGCAAACTGAATATATTTTTTTCTGCATCTCCCTCTGAAAAAATATTGGGCTTCTAGCTGTGTGTGGGACTTGTTCTATTAATCCATCTATACAGACCTGCATCAGGTTGCAAACTGAATATAATTTTTTTCTGCATCTACCTCTGAAAAAATATTTGGGCTTCTAGCTGTGTGTGGGACTTGTTCTATTAGTCCATCTATACTGACCTCCATAAGGTTGCAAACTGAATATAATTTTTTTCTGCATCTAGCACTGAAAAAATATTTGGCCTTCTAGCAGTGTGTGGGACTTGTTCTATTAGTCATCTATACTGACCTCCATCAGGTTGCAAATTCAAAATAATTTTTTGTCTGCATCTACCTCTGAAAAAATATTTGGCCTTCTAGCAGTGTGTGGGACTTGTTCTATTAGTCCATCTATACTGACCTCCATCAGGTTGCAAACTGAATATAATTTTTTTCTGCATCTAACTCTGAAAAAATATTTGGCCTTCTAGCAGTGTGTGGGTCTCATTGTATTAGGCCATCTATACCAAGCTCCACCAGCTTTTCAATTAATAATAATTTTTCGCTGCATCTAGCCCTGAAAATAATTTTTCTTCCCAATAGTGGTAGCAATAGAAATATGGGGTGCGCTCCTGGCTTACAAAAATATACGCTTCATAACAAAAAACACCAGCTTAGCGCACTGCATTAATAAGATGGCATCATCGTCTCTCCCAGTGCTAGGCCTACTACCCAGGCTAGCATTCCTGTGCCTAAAACACAATGTATGGGTCCGCGCTAGCCACTATGCTGAGGGGTCTAAAGCTGCTGCTAACACTTTATAACAATTCAATTGGCAGATTTTCACAGAGCTCTTCCACAATGCCCACCCATCGGGACAACAGTTGCCCACCTTCCCTATGGGATCTAGTGGCGAATAGTTGATGCCATTAATCAGAGCGTCAGTTGCCCCGTCGACGTGGCAAGCATACGGTAAGGCATGGGAAGAGTGGACACGACTAGTAGCAGGCAGACGGGTTGACCAATGTGAACAAGCCAGATCACAAGTCACCATAGAATTTCTCCACCAGCTAATGATGATGGGCATATCAGGGGCGTCAGCGCAGCGGTGTCTGACCGGAGTAGCATTTCACTTCCAACTACTGAATTGGGGAGATGTGACAAAGATTCATCATCAGACAATCCATAAAAGGGTGGAAAAGGGGTCAGCCAAGTCACGAGTGTAGACGTCCCGTCCCGTGTCACTAAAACTGATTTCTCACATCATATCCCTAACACCATTAACATGACACTCACAATTTGAAGCAACACTACTGTCTACTGCATTTGTGATCGCCTTCTTCGGGGCGCTATGCATAAGCGAATTAGTCCCTCAATCCAAAATTAGCACCAGTGGAGGCTTATTACACCAGGACGTAGTCATAGGCAAAAATGCAATACGTCTACGCATACACAAATCGAAAATGGTTCCAGCGGGCAGGGGCACTTGGGTACTTCTACAACCCACAAACGGTACACTGAGTCGGGTAACAATAGTAAAACCATATCTAACCATCAGATCACAAAGTAATTTGTTCCTATCACACATTGATGGGACGCCATTATCAAGATACCAGTTCCAAGCTATATTTAATAAATGCATAACATCGGCAGGGAACCACCCCAAAGATTACGGGACACACTCATTCCGCATAGGCGCGGCCATAGAAGCAGCAAGAGCAGGACTGTCAGAAACGGAAGTTCAGAGGATAGAGAGATGGTGATCCACGTGTTTGGCAAGATACATAAGACGGAACTTGTTATCCTAACGTGGTTTGTTTCTTTTACAGGTGACGCTAAGCCAACAGTGTGAGTGATAGGCCACTTGTATATATATTGGGCAGATTAAAGTGCGAAAGTCCGCCCAGGCGGGAGGAAATTAGAGTTTCATAACACATATTTCAACTGGAGAGGTATTAGAGGCCTGCTATGGCCACAGGTACTAATGGAGGTAATCACGGTAGGGAGAGAGGCAAGATGTCTGGTCATCTTAGTTATACAGGCCGGGGGAAACAACCTAGGTCATCACAAGAGCGCATAACTAATGGCAATAATGAAACTAGACACTGAGCGCTTCAGAGAATTTTTCACAAAACTAGCTATAGTATGGTCAGAGATTGTGCCGATAGCGGTATGGCAAGGTGCGCGAGACATCACGGCCATCGAACGGACAAGGCGGGTAATAAATATTCGGATGGCAAAATTTAGAAGAGACAGAGGCGGTGTAGTGGTACGACACCGACAACTGGAAGGAGATAAAGCAGGCCTCATACGGCCCGACGGTGTTCACTTAATGGATATTGGACTGGACATATTCCTGTCAGGACTCCAGGACGGAGTGGAACAAGCGTTAAGAGTGATGGGTGGGGGTCAGAGTCCTGCAAACGAGTACGCAGGATCCTCCGTGGCCTGGAAATAGAAAGGACATGTTGGAGAGTTACACTTGTTGGCCAAGTTGCCGGAGTGGAGACCCAGGGCATGCTGCAACAAGCTGAATTATTTTAGAAATAAAATGTCTTTCCAATGGAATGAGTATAAAGAGTTAATAAAGCTGTGACCGATCCTCACCCATCCAGTTGTAAGAGTTACATTATTGTATTGTCAAGGAAAGGGGGGCGGTAGGGGGGCTGAGCGTCTGGGTTTGGTTGGGGGTCCCCACAGTCTGCCTAGGCTAGATGCATTTAAAAATTTTTATTAGATACACAGGCGGTGCAGCTTGCTTCGCAGCTGGGCTACTACGCCCAAAGTATTGCCTAGGCTAGATGCAGTTAAAAATTCTACGCTGACTAGCAGACACTGAAGATTTGGAGCAGACCTCTGAGTAAACAGCTCTTCAGACTCAATCATCTGTGTTACCCCAAGCCATAGTGTATGTAGTTTCTTACAGTTAAAAGGGGGGGGGGGGAGCGACCCAACCCACCTGGAATTGACGATGCCAACGTCACGTAAGACACAGCAAGGGGACTCCAAAAAGAGTTTCCATTTTTTCCCAAAATTGTGGCACAGACACCACTTAACCCTAGAACGCATACCTGGGCCCTCGCAGTCCCGCCCTGTTAATTGTTTTCTATTTTCTGCAAGATTACTTTAGTTAGAATTTTTAAACTCTAGGTATTCTTCATGTATATAGTTGTTTGTCATTTGAGTTTGAGTTATTCAATGTTATTTGCACACGGGCCTAAAAGGCCCCAGGTATATGAAAGTGTAGATTTTTATGGTCATGCGTTCTAGGGTTAAGTGGCATCAATTGCCCCACAGTTGCTTAAAACGGTTGGTGAGGTGATATTACCAAATCCTCAAGCTTTTAGCCTCCCAAGGATAACACAGGATTAGAAAAGTCCTTGCGAATCCATGATTTGTTCATCTTTATGAATGTGAGTCTGTCTACATTCTCAGTGGACAGCCGCGTGCGCTTATCTGTCAGCACACCATCAGCAGCGTTGAACACACGTTCAGAGAGAACACTGGCTGCAGGGCATGACAAGATCTCCAAGGCATGAGTGGCGAGCTCCGGCCATTTTTCCAGATTGGAATACCAAAATGAGCAAGGGTCCAGTGACACAGTCATGGCTTCGATGTTCACTTGGAGATACTCCTGCACCATCCTCTCTAGGCATTGACTATGTGTCAGACTTCTTGTCTCCTGTGGCCTTGCAAAGGATGGTCTAAAAAAGTGGTGAAACGATTTCACAAAATTGCTGTTACCAGCAGATACTGTGTTACTGTTACGGTTTGAGTGATGAAGACTCGACAGTCCCGCGGTTGGCAAGTTAGAACTGTGAGATTCACTTCGTGCACCACTGGTGTTTTGTGGAAAAGCACATGTAAGATTCTGCAACAGCGTCTGCAGATACTCCTGCATGCGTCAATCCCTTTTTATGGCAGGAATTATTTCGGCAAATTTACTTTTGTACCGGGGATCTAAGAGTGTGGCAACCCAGTAGTCGAGATTACTTCGAATTCTGCAATCTGAGGGTCATGTTGCAGGTAGTGCAGCAAGAAGGCACTCATGTGTCTTGCACATCCAGGAGGACCAAGTCCTTGTGTTGGTAGCGAGGTAAGAATCATGCTTCCTTCCTCTGCCCTCTCCCCCCAACCTCGCACAACAGAAATGTGATCAAGGTCTCCCTCATCTGATGAGTCTTCCATGCCCATTGCCAGTTCATCCTCCACTTCTTCCTCGGCTCCTGCACCTTCCTCAACAGTTTGGCTGCTACCATGCGCCCTGTTTAATCCCTCTCCCCCACCCTCCCATGCCTGCCTCCTTGGTGCTGTCAACCGTCTGGACCTTGGAGATGTTATCCCTTCCGCATACGACTCCTCCTCTACTTCCTCCACCTCCTCTTGTCCGACCACCTGACTCTGAATTCTGTTTAATGTGTGCTCCAGCATGTAAATCACCGGAATAGTTATGCTGATAATGGCATCGTCGTCAGCACTAAACATCTTCGTCGCCATTTCAAAACTATGCAGAAAGGTGTATGGCGCCCCTGAGGGTGCAGTCACCACAGAGTTACTGCATCTCACTCAGAGGTGTGGTATCTCACCCTCAGGTAAGGAAGGCGTATGGCTCGGGACCCTAACACCTGCATCCAACACATACCCGCAGTGGAGTTAGGGCGAGATTGCTCCTAAGGGAGAGCTGGTCCCTAGCTGGTGGGAGGATCCTATGTAGTGGGTGCTTAGGGGAGCAGCTTAGGGGAGCACATGACAGGGAGAGTATAAATAGGAAGCCATCTTAGAAAGAGAAAGCCAGTCAGAGGAGGAAAAGTGACAGGAGCAGAGGCTCGGCATGAGCTCTGCTCCGGAGGCGGGCCTAGCCTGGGAGGCCCAGGACTGAAGGAGAGAAGAGAGGAGTGGGAGCAGGAAGGCTCCAGGAACCGAAGGAACCCTAGGGCTACGGGCCGTGCAGAAGGCCACCTGTACTCCCGCTGCTACCAGGAGGTAGAGGGGTCAGGCCAGATAAGGGGAACCGGTCCCTCAACTAGAGGAGAAACAGCAAGGCTCAACTAGAAACTGGAGGCTGCAGCATTTCATGTACTGCAGGCAAAAGTCCACACCAGTCTCACTAAGAAGGTAGCCACATAGGACCCAGGGGACGGAACACAAGTCGCCCGCCAAGGCCCGAGGATACCGGATAGAAGTGTCACTGGGTGTGAGGTGCAGGGAGAAGGCCAGAGAAAGGACACACAGAAGGGGGTCCTGCTAAGTACTCCGGAGCTATCTGGGGGTGGACTGAGCCCCTCACTGAGTACGCACAGCACGACGGGTGAGATAGCTCTGGTACCTGTAATCTGGACTGCAACAACTGTGAGTAAAGATCTTGGGACTGCATCACACGGACTCTGTGTTCATTACTGACTCCCTGCACTACAACCACAATCATCCACCCACACTGCCCTGAAGCTACACTCTTCCTGTGGTGAGTAATAATACCATTGCTGCAAAACCACCAGCTTCAGAGGACTGTTCCGCAGCGGCGGCCCCTTTGGCCGCACTCCACAGGTGGCGTAGTCGGACATTATAAAATCCATATATACAAATTACCGTTGGATTGACCGCCCTGGGTCACGGACCGGGTCACCGCCACAGTGACTACAACCCCCAGCGTCTACCGGCCCGGCTCCGGGTACCCCACGGCCCAGGGGGCGCGTCAACTTCATAGGTCCCTGATCTGAGACCACTCCTGCTGTGTGATTTGCCCCACCTCTGGATCTCGTTGGCCCAGGCTATACGTCAGAAGCTATTGCACCAGGGCTTGTCGGTGCTGCCACAGTCGCTGCAACATGTGCAGAGTTGAATTCCACCGTGTCGGCACATCGCATTTCAGCCGGTGAACTGGCAGGCCCAACGACTTCTGTAGAGATGTAAGTCGTTGAGCTGCGGGATGCGAACGGCGGAAGTGAGCACACAGCGACCGTGCCCTCTGCAGAAGGCCATCTAGTCCGGGATAGTGGGCTAAAAATTTATGGACAACCAGGTTCAACACGTGAGCCATACAAGGCACGTGTGTAACATTGCCCCGGCGAAGGGCCGCACCCAGGATTGCAGCATTGTCGCACACGGCCTTCCCTGGTTGCAGGTCCAGTGGAGACAACCATTCATGAAACTGGGTCTCCAGAGCTGACCACAAGTCCTCAGCTGTGTGACTCACATTTCCCAGACATTTCAAAGTAAACACTGATGCCGTTGAGCCCTGCTGCCAGCATAGTAAGGAGGTGCGCAGTTAGAAAGCAGGTGGCATTACCAGACAGGCTTTGGGTGCAGGTGGAGGACCGAGAGGAGGTTGAGGAGGCAGAAGCAGTGGAGGAACTTCTAGATAAAGAGGATTGACGTACAACTCGCGGGGACGGCAAGACTTGGACAGCAGTCCCTTGTCCTGCTGTCACCATAGTTACCCAGTGCCCTGTCAGCGACATGTAACGCCCCTGTCCATGCCTACTCGTCCAAGTGTCTGTGGTGAAATGCACCCTGTCACACACAGAGTTTCTCAAAGAAGCGGTGATGTTGTGTGCGACATGCTGGTGGAGCGCAGCCACACCTTTCTTTGAGAAGTAGTGCCGACTGGGCATCTGGTACTGGGGCACTGCGATGGACATAAGGTCTCAAAAATCCACTGTGTCCTCCAGGCGGAAAGGCAGCATTTCTGTAGCCAACAGCTTGCAGATGGTGAAATTCAACCTCTTAGCTTTCTCATGGCTAGGAGGAAATGGTCTTTTACTTGTCCACATCTGAGGGACCGAGGGCTGGCTGTTGTGCTTTGACGGGGTTGAGTAGGGTGTCCCTGGCAAACTGCCGGTCTGTGAGGAAGATGCAGGCGGACATGTTAGGTTGCCTTGATCCAAAGGTGGTGCTCTCGATGTCAGAGAGCTCTCAACACCAGCAGGTGTTTCCACTTCCCAATGAACTGACGACCTGCCAATCACACTGGCTGTTGCAGGTAAAGAGGTGGCAGGTCTGCGTCCAAAAACATGTGTGACTGCTGTCCCCCCAGTCACAGAGGATGAAGAGGCCGCGGATGCACAAGATGGGGCAGACGGTGGTTGGCCCAGCCTGCTAGGCCGCATTGTAGCACAGTGAGCTTCCCACTGCAACTTATGCTTCATATCCATGTGACGGTACATGCATGAAGTACTCAAACTATGGATTTTTTGGCCTCTACTTAGCTTTTGGTGACAAATATTACAGATAACACGAGTTGGGTCATCCTTATCGATCTGAATAAATGCCCAGGCTATGCAAGGCTTAGAGCCCATGCGACCTGAAGAGCCACTACGACTTGTGGTCAGAGGCGGAGTTGTGGTTGAGGATGCAGTTGTTGACGTGCTTCCAGTACTCCGTCTCTGTCCAGGAAGGCGCAACCTAACCTCGTCGTCAATAGCATCTGTGACGCCCCGCTGCGCTTGGTATCACAGATCCTAGAAGAGTGTATTGATGGAATCCTCCACAAGAGGCCCCAATAAACATTCACACATCTCCACCTTCCACCTCAGACCAGCAGAGGGAGTCCGTTAGGGATATAAATAGGGAAGGTGGAGCTAGGCAGTTCAGTTCCTCTGAAGAGTTCCTGCAGTAGAGAAGCCTAAGAGAGGTCAATCTGCAGTGGAGCTCAGTCTAGTCTAGAGAACTCAGTTAATAGTTCAGCAGTGGAGCATGAGGCTCCTGCTAGCTAGATTCAGGGAGCCCAGATAGAGCTTAAGGTGTGCCGGCGTCATAAGATCGGTGAAGCGCGGCAAGCTGCCGTTAGTGTGTATAGCCTATTGAGGGCCCGAGTAGGCCGAAGGCGAGTGGCGAGTTAGTACATAAGGGGCAGAGGAGCTTAACCAGCTCACCCCGAAGCATTTACCGGACACCGGATCCGAGCTTACCGGGATCTCTATGACCCAGTAAGGCATAACTGGAATCCCTGGAGAACTACAAGTCCCAGGATCGCTAAGGTGCTGATACGTAACAGAGCCAGGAGACGCTTAGGCCCCGCATACTGGGAGCGTGAACTTCAAGAGAAGGCCCTACCACAAGGTCAGCCAGCGCAGGACAGAGACAAAGTTAGGCCTAGCTCCAGGCAGGTCAGAAACTTACTGCGCAGAGGCAAGAAACAGGAGGCCCTCCACCCGCTCATTGGGGAGGATCCTGATATGCACCCTTCACCCTACAGTGCTCCAGGATGTGCCTGAATTTCCTCCAGTAAAAGGTACTGAAGTGACTACCGTGTCCGTTTCCGTTCTTGCTCTGACCCAGCTGGGTCTCGCCTGTCCTGCATTCCCCCTGCATACGCTGCCCTGAGACCTAGCTCCACCTGTGGGGAGCTATACCATCGAGCTGCCTTATCACGGGCCTCAGTGGACTGCTGCAGCGCTGGTGCTTCTCACCAGATACCACAGGTGGTGTCACAAACTCTTATAAAATTAACAATTATCCACCCTTTTAAGGAGTGACCCCAGGGTACGGGCCAGGGAGCCGACCACCGCGACATCCCAAAGGCCAGGCAAAGGCCCGGGTGACCTCATCGACTGGCTGACTGTGGGTTGACAGTAAGTGGTATCTCCAACCTTGTCATCATCACCCTGTGTGTTATCACACCCGTCGTCCTCAAAGCCAACCTCTTCCTGCCCTGACCGAAAAGTCAAGTTGTCGCTCCAATCAGGTATTTGAGTCTCATCATCGTCTTCATCATTGTCTCCACCAACAGGAGTTACAGTTTGGGAACGAGGGTCTACATTATGCTCAGAACCTTCTTCATCTGGTCCTGGATCCGACTTATAAAGATTCTGGGCATCAGTGCAGATCATTTCCTCGTCTGGATTAACAGAAGCTCTGGAGCAGACCTCCGTTTCCCAGGCTATAGTATGAGTAAACAGCTGTGCAGACTCAACCATCTGTGTTACCCCATACTCAGACGGGCAGCTGGAGACTTGGGAGCTGTGAGGAAGCAAGTGCGATTGGGGTGACACCTCTGAGGACTGGAGTATTTGTGATGTTGAAGTTGAGGTGGAGGAGAGCCCACTTGAAGGAGCACTTGATATCCGCTGAAGCACCTGCTGTTTTTGTGCCTCACCTGGAATTTGTAGCGATGGACGTGTCCGTAACAAAGGGATCGTATCACATTGTCCACGAAAAGAAGTCGACATGTTAGTTTGGCTGGAAGATGGTCTTTCTTCTGCAGATGTTACTCCCCCCCCACCGCGGGGGGCTCGACCCACCAGCGGACAGGCACCAGTATTAGGAGAGGGGGCTGGCCGTCAGGGTCCACCGCGGCTCTGGCACAAACCCGGCGACACGGAGGTGGCACGGGCAGGAACCGACTGGCCGTGTCGGCTTCTCACTTTTTGGATTTTAGAAGGGCATGACATGCCTATATCTGTGCCTCCCCCTCCTTTTACTCCTCCACCTCTTTTATTTTCGCATGACTATATGTACTTGTCACTTTTCCATGTGTTAGTTATGTCTTCTGAGCAGTTTGTCAGCTTTTGGACACCTTTGAAGGTGTTTTCTATGTGTTTCTATGTGTTTTTGTTTGCCTGCCATTGGTTTTAACGGTGTTTGAAGGTGTTCGACGAACAGTTCGACGAACAGTTCGGCGAACACACGGGTGTTCGACGAACCGAACCGAACTCGAACACTACGGGGGTGGCTCAACACTAGTGCTAAGCCTTGCATAGCCTGGTCATTTTTTCAGATCGATAAAGATGACCAAACTCGTGTTATCTGTAACATTTGTCAGCAAAAGCTAAGTAGAGGCCAAAAAATACATAGTTTGAGTACATCATGCATGAACCGGCACATGGATATGAAGCATAAGTTGCAGTGGGAAGCTCACTGTGCTACAATGCGGCCTAGCCGGCCGGGCCAACCACCGTTTGCCACATCTTGTGCTTCCGCGGCCTCTTCATCCTCTGTGACTGGGGGGACAGCAGTCACACCTGTTTTGGGATGCAGGCCTGCCACCTCTTTACCCGCAACAGCCAGCGTGATTGGCAGGTCATCATTTTCTTTGGAGGTGGTAACACCAGCTGGTGTTGAGCGCTGTCCGACATCGATAGCACCACCTTTGGATCAAGGCAACCTAACATGTCGGCCTGCATCTTCCTCACAGACCGGCGGTTTGCCGGGGACACCCTTTTCTACCCTGTCTAAGCACAACAGCCAGCCCTCGGTCCCTCAGATGTGGACAAGTAAAAGACCATTTCCTCCTAGCCATGAGAAAGCTAAGAGGTTGAATTTCACCATCTGCAAGCTCTTGGCTACAGAAATGCTGCCTTTCCGCCTGGTGGACACAGAGGATTTTCGAGATCTTATGTCCGTCGCAGTGCCCCAGTACCAGATGCCCAGTCGGCACTACTTCTCAAAGAAAGGTGTGCCTGCGCTCCACCAGCATGTCGCACACAACATCACCGCTTCTTTGAGAAACTCTGTGTGTGACAGGGTGCATTTCACCACAGACACTTGGATGAGTAGGCATGGACAGGGGCGTTACATGTCGCTGACTGGGCACTGGGTAACTATGGAGACAGCAGGACAAGGGGCTGCTGTCCATGTCTTGCCGTCCCCACGAGTTGTGCGTCAATCCTCTTTATCTCAAAGTTCCTCCACTGCTTCTGCCTCCTCAACCTCCTCTCGGTCCTCCACCTGCACCCAAAGCCTGTCTGGTCATGCCACAAGCTTTCTAACTGTGCAGAAGGGATCCTGCACACCTCCTTACTATGCTGGCAGTAGGGCTCAACTTCATCAGGCGGTTTTTACTTTGAAATGTCTGGGAAATGTGAGTCACACAGCTGAGGAGTGGTCAGCTCTGGAGAACCAATTTCATGAATGGTTGTCTCCACTGGACCTGAAACTAGGGAAGGCCGTGTGCGACAATGCTGCAAACTTTGGTGTGGCCCTTCGCCGGGGCAATGTCACACACGTGCCTTTTATGGCTCACGTGTTGAACCTGGTTGTCCAGCAATTTTTAGCCCGCTATCCCGGACTAGATGGCCTTCTGAAGAGGGCACGGTCGCTGTGTGCTCACTTCCGCCATTCGCATCCCGCAGCTCAGCGACTTACATCTCTACAGAAGTCGTTGGGCCTGCCACTTCACCGGCTAAAATGCGATGTGCCTTCCCGGTGGAATTCAACTCTGCACATGTTGCAGCGACTGTGGCAGCACCGACAAGCCCTGGTGCAATACGTTCTGACGTATAGCCTGGGCCAACGGGATCCAGAGGTGGGGCAAATCACGCTGCAGGAGTGGTCCCAGATCAGGGACCTATGCACCCTTCTGCACAGTTTTGAAATGGCGACGAAGATGTTTAGTGCTGACGATGCCATTATCAGCATGACTATTCCGGTGATTTACATGCTGGAGCACATGTTAAACAGAATTCGGAGTCAGGTGGTGGCACAAGAGGAGGTGGAGGAAGTAGAGGAGGAGGAGATGTATGCGGAAGGGCTAACATCTGCAAGGTCCAGACGGTCAGCAGCACCAAGGCGGCAGGCATGTGAGGGTGGGGGAGATGGTTTTACCAGGGCGCATGGTAGCAGCCAAACTAGTGAGGAAGGTACAGGAGCCCAGGAAGAAGTGGAGGACGAACTGATGGAAGACTCATCAGATGAAGGAGACCTTGATCACATTTCTGTTGTGCGAGGTTGGGGGGAGAGGACAGAGGAAGGAAGCATGATTGTTAGCTCGCCACCAACACAACAGGGACTTGGTGCTCCTGGAAGCACAAGACACATGAGTGCCTTCTTGCTGCACTACCTGCAGCATGACCCTCGAATTGTGAGAATTAGAATTAATCCTGACTACTGGGTTGCCACACTGTTAGATCCCCGGTACAAAAGTAAATTTGCAGAAATTATTCCTGCAATAGAAAGGGATGCACGCATGCAGGAGTATCAGCAGAGACTGTTGCAGAATCTTACATGTGCTTTTCCACAAAACACCAGTGGTGCACGTAGTGAATCTCACAGTTCCAACTTTCCAACCGTGGAACCGTCGAGTGTTCAGCACTCAAACCGTAACAGAAACACAGTATCTGCTGGTAGCATCAATTTTGCGGAATCATTTCACCACTTTTTTAGCCCATCCTTTGCAAGGCCACAGGAGACAAGAAGTTTGACACATAGTCAACGCCTAGAGACGATGGTACAGGAGTATCTCCAAGTAAACATTGAAGCCATGACTGTGTCACTGGACCCTTGCTCTTTTTGGGCTTCCAATCTGGATAAATGGCCAGAGCTAGCCACTTACGCCTTGGAGATCTTGTCATGCCCCACAGCCAGCATTCTGTCTGAACGTGTGTTCAGCGCTGCTGGTGGTGTGCTGACAGATAAGAGCACGCGGCTCTCCACTGATAATGTAGACAGACTCACGTTCATAAAGATGAACAAATCATGGATCCGAAATGACTTTTCTACCCCTGTGTCATCCTGGGGAGAGTAAAAGCTTGATGATTGGTTAAAATCACCTCACCAACCGTTTTAAGCTTTCAAATTACTAATCATGTTTATCTGTATCTTGGCTGGAAAATAATTTGGGCTTTGTAGCAGTGTGCAGTACTGATTCTATTAGGCCATCTATACTAAGCTCCACCAGATTTAAAATTACTAAACATGTATATCTGTATCTTGGCTGGAAAATAATTTGGGCTTTGTAGCAATGTGCAGTACTGATTCTATTAGGCCATCTATACTAAGCTCCACCAGATTTAAAATTATTAATATTTTTTAGCTGCATCTAGCCCGGAAAATAATTTTGGGGCTCCGAGATGCGCAAGACACATAAGTGCCTTCTTGCTGCACTACCTGCAACATGACCCTCAGATTGTCAGAATTCAAAGTAATCCTGACTACTGGGTTGCCACACTCTTACATCCCCCACACTCTTCGATCAACCTTTTCATTTTAATAAAGACCAAAAAAATGGTTTTTGAAATTATAAGCATTAGCAGGTTATTAGAAACTGAAATTAAACAGTTTTCAACTCAAAACTTTATTCTAGGTGATCTTACATTTGCACATAGGACCCCTTGTTCGAAAGGAGCTTCTGAACTCTCTAGTCCATTGAATTTGTCAGGTTTTGGATGGTTTCTGCTACAATTGTTTTGTATGAGGACAAAATACCCTCCCAGAGCTGTTGCTTAGATGTGAACTGCCTCCCACCATCATAGACACTCTTTTTGATGATGCTCCAGAGGTTCTGAATGCGGTAGAGGTCAGGGGAGCATGGGGGTCACACCATAAGTTTGTCCCCTTTTATGCCTATATCAGCCAGAGATGCAGATGTGTTATGTGCAGCATGAGACGGTGCATTCTCATACATGAAAATGATCTTGCTGTGGAATACACATTTCTTCTTCTTCAACCATGGCAGGAAGTGCTGTTTGAGAAACTCCACATACATTATGGAGTTCATCTTTACCCCTTCAGGGATCCTAAAGGGGCCGACAATCTCTCTCCCCATGATTCCAGCCCAAAACAATACTCCACCTCCTCCTTGTTGGCGCTGTAGCCGTGTTTGCGTGGGGTGTCCATCAACCAGCCATCCTCCACTCCATCCATCTGGACCATCAAGCGTTGCTCTGCACTCATCCGTGAACAAAACAGTTTTGAAATCAGTCTTCATGTATTGTTTGGCCCACTGGAGCCATTTCTGCTTGTGTGCAGTGGATAGAGGAGGTCGACAGGATGTCGTACGCACAGCTGCAAACCTCTGAAGGACCCTGCATCTTGTTGTTCGGGGGACGTTGGAGGCAACAGCAGCTTCAAAAACTTGTCTGCTGCTATGACAAGGCTTTTTTGCCTCTGCTCTTTTAACCTGACGTAATTGCCTGTAGGAAAGAGTCCTCAATTTGCCATTATCAGCACGCACACGTGTGTACTGTGAATCAGCTACATACTTCTTGATTGCCAAGACACTTCATCCTGATCATCGCACAGTGTTGATTGTAGTCATGCCTTGACCTAAACACTTCACAATTTGTTGCTTCTCAGCAGCCGACACATCCTTTTTCTTTCCCATTTTGGCAGAAAATGTAGGCTGCTTAATAATGTGGGACAGCCTTCTTAAGTAGTCTTGCCTTTCATTGGACACACCTGCCAAACTAATTAGCACAGGTGTCTGCAATTGCTTACAGTGATATAAAGAGCCCTGACACACATCACCATCAATGAGTTTAACTGACAAACAAACAAATTCTTCCCTTATCACTCCTAAACACTTTTTGTATAATAATTTGGAACACAGTGTACATGTGCTTTTCCACAAAACACCAGTGGTTCACGTAGTGAATCTTACAGTTCTAACTTGCCAACCCTGGTCTGTATGGAGTTGTTCAATAAAGGGCCCAAAATTAAGATAACATAGACGGGAGAGGTCTCTATGAATAGGAATTCCTAAGTATTTGATACCCTGTGAGGGCCAGGCAAAGGGAAAGTTGGACTGGATGGAACCCTGTATGTATTTGGGGAGGGAGACATCGAGGGCCTCAGACTTCACTGCATTGATTTTAAAATTTGACCATGTAACAAAGTGATCTATTTCAGCCATAACAGCAGGGATGGATATATGTGATTGAGTGATATATACTAGGACATCATCAGCAAATAGAGAGCACTTGTACTCGGTGCCTCCCACCTCAATCCACCTAATATTGGGGTTATGGCGAATTGATGAGAGCAGGTGCTCCGTCACTAGGATGTATAAGAGAGGGGACAGAGGACATCCCTGCCTTGTCCCATTGGTGATTATGAAAGGTGATGAAAATGTTCTGACGTCCCCCTGGGCCTTGGGACACCCGGAGCCGGACCCTTTTTGGTGGATGCTGGTGGTTGTAGTCTCCGTGGCGGCGACCCGGTTCTGTGGCTCAGGACGGTCAAACCAGTGGCGGAACTATTTATGTGGTTTTGATGTTTAAACGTCCGACTACGCCAACTGTGGATTGCGGTCAGAGTGAACCGCCGCTGCAGGGCAGACCGCTGAGGCTGGTGTTGTGGGTGCAGCAAAGCGTAGCATAACTCCCCACGGGAGGTGTATAGCCTCAGGGCAGTGTATGCGGAGGATGGGGGTGATGGTGCAGGGCAGCAGCAGTAACAACACTGAGTCAGTGATGCAGTCCAGGGACTTTACTCACAGTTCTTATTATCCAGACCACTTCTGCAGGTAACGGCTGCCCACGTCGTACTGTGCTCACCAGGTGAGGGGCTCAGACAACTCCCAGATAACTTTGGAGCGCTTCACAGGACCCCCTTTGTGTGTCCTTTGTCTGGCCTTTCTTACCAACCCTTCTGTCCGGCTGCCTCGGGCCTCCTCTTGGTAAACTTGGCGCCAGGTTCCCTGACCCTATGTGGTGCCTTCCTAGCGGGTGTAGCGAGGGGCTGCGCCACATAAAATGTCACAGCCTCCGGTTTCTAGCTGAGGGTCGTTTCCCGCCTCCACTAGTTTCGGGGACCGGTCTCCCCCTTTGGCCTGACCCCTCCACGCAGGTGGATTCGGGCGTGCGGTAGCGACTCGCCCGTCCGCACCCCTGGGATCCCTTCGTTCCTTGCTCCTGGTGCCTTCTCCGCTCCTCTTCCTTCCATCTCCCTCTTCCAGGCCTGGGCCTCTGTTACTAGGCCCGCCTCCGGAGCAGAGCTCATGCAGAGCCCCTGCTCCCTGTCACTTCTGCTCAGACTTCTCTGCACTGAACTAAGATGGTGCCCACCTTTTATACTCCCTTCTCAATGCACCCAGGAACTGCTTCCTCCCTGCTCCTGCACTACAGGGTTCCCCTTCCTCAGTGTTCCCTCCCCCCACTCCAGCCAGGGACAGGGACTGTCGTGCCCATCTCAGGGGCATATTGGTCGCCATGCCCCATGGCAATGTGGTGTAATGCATGCAGGTATCTGGTCCTGATCCACACTCCATTCTTACCTGAGAGTGAGATATCACACCTCTGGGTGAGGTGCAATACCTCTGCAGCAACCGAGCCCTCAGGGTGCTACAGTTCCATTTATCTTCAGCCTAGGCGATGTATTGCGATACAGGGCCGTGATTTTGGCTATAAAAGGGTCCCCTAGACCCCTACCCCAAGCTTTTTAAGAGAATAATATATGGCGTGCCAGGAGACTCTATGGAATGCTTTCTCAGCATCCAACGAGAGTATCTAATTACAAATTTTTAACTGCATCTAGCCCAGGAAATACTTTGTGCCTAGTAGCAGTGTCTGCTAGTCAGCGGATTATAGTGGCTGTTAAGCAAGCTACACCACCTGTAGTTTGGACACTTAATTTTTTCAAAGGAAATGCTTCGGGACCACGGGATACTCAGTGAAGAGCATCAGGAGGCACCCCAAGGCATAGGGGCTGGGACTGGCGGTAGGATGCCTTGCGGTGGACAGCCGAGCTCGATCCTTATAAAAGCTTTTTAACTGCAGAAGCTTTAGTGGACGCTACTGGAGATGGAATTACGCGGCTGCTGGCATGAGACTTGCCCTCCAATAGATCCTTGTAAAAGGATTTAAAGTGTATTCATTCAAATTAGAGAGACAATTTAAATGAAAAAGCTTAGAGCTGCCTCCACCACAGGGGGGCTTGCTCGACCCAACAGCGGACAGGCACCAGTATTGGGAGAGGGGGGCTGGCCGTCAGGGTCCACCGTGGCTCTGGCACAAACCCGGCGACACGGAGGTGGCACGGGCAGGAACGGACTGGCCGTGTCGGCTTCACACTTTTTGGATTTTAGAAGGGCATGACATGCCTATATCTGTGTCTCCCCCTCCTTTTACTCCTCCACTGTAACATACCTGGCGGCATCCTTGCATAGTGGTCCATCTCCCACTGTGCAAGAGCGCGCACTTGATCTTCAGTCCAGTTTGCTAGCCTGGCTTCCCTCCATGCTGTCTGTTTGCCTCTGTGTCTGCTGCTTAAGGGCGGCGCCCGATCACTTCCTGCTTTTTGTACCTGCTGCAGACACACCCCTTGTGCGTCCTCAGCCTATTGCTGTCTGCCATCTGGTATTTAACCCAGCTGCTCCAATGAATCCCTGCCTGAGCATTGTGTTCTGTCAGTTGGCCTTTGGTCACTGATATGCCAGGTCCCGTTTATGTTTCCTGCCTTCGGTATCAGTTCCCGTGTCTGAACTGTGTCCTGTCTGTATTCTCTCCTAGCCTATTTTGTTTTTCTCTATGTCCGTACTTTCCTTTTTTCTGCAGAGTCTGAACTCGTACCTAACTCCTGCTCGTTGTCACTGTACATCCGTTTGTGAGTTTGTGGTCCACTCGCTACTGCTCTGCAAGTACCCTGTGGGTATCTGGTTCTGCCTTTCCCTTCTAGTCTGTTCCGTGTGAACAGAGCCCTGTCTCTACCGCGTCTTTCGCTTTGCTCAGCTCTGTCCACCGCGTCTGCGGTTTTCGCTTTGCTCAGCTCTGTCCACCGCGTCTGCGGTTTTCACTTTGCTCTGCTCTGTCCACCGCGTCTGCGGTTTTCGTTTTGCTCAGCTCTGTCCACCGCGTCTGCGGTTTTCGCTTTGCTCAGCTCTGTCCACCGCGTCTGCGGTTTTCGCTTTGCTCAGCTCTGTCCACCGCGTCTGCGGTTTTCGCTTTGCTCAGCTCTGTCCACCGCGTCTGCGGTTTTGGCTTGCTCAGCTCTGTCCACCGCGTCTGCGGTTTTCGCTTTGCTCAGCTCTGTCCACCGCGTCTGCGGTTTTCGCTTTGCTCAGCTCTGTCCACCGAGCCTGCGGTCTCCGCTTTGCTCAGCTCTGTCCACCGCGCCTGCGGTTTTCGCTTTGCTCAGCTCTGTCCACCGCGCCGTCGGTTTTCGCTTTGTTCAGCCCTGTCCACCGCGTCTGCGGTTTTCGCTTTGCTCAGCTCTGTCCACCGCGTCTGCGGTTTTCGCTTTGCTCAGCTCTGTCCACCGCATCTGCGGTTTTCGCTTTGCTCAGCTCTGTCCACCGCGTCTGCAGTTTTCGCTTTGCTCTGCCCTGTCCACCGCACCTGCGGTTTCGAATTTGTCTCCCAGTCTGTACTGGACCCTACCCAGCCTGCACTCTAGTCTGCCTGTTCCTGTATTCCCCGGTGTGGGTCAACAGCTGTGTCCGGAGTCTGACCTGGAGTAGACCCTGGTTCCTCTGCTCGGTTCCTCCCTGGTGCACTGGCGTCGTATGCCGTCGTGCGACCTTGGTCGGATCGGGCAGATACTTAGTTACGCCCCTCCAGGCACTCTCCGGTTCATGGCACAGTGGAATCACTACATAAACACGCACACGCCAGTCAGTCCGGGCGTGTGCATTACATCCACCTCTTTTCTTTTCGCATGACTATATGTACTTGTCACTTTTCCATGTGTTAGTTATGTCTTCTGAGCAGTTTGTCAGCTTTTGGACACCTTTGAAGGTGTTTTCTATGTGCTTCTATGTGTTTTTGTTGCCTGCCATTGATTTTAACGGTGTTCGAAGATGTTCGACGAACAGTTCGACGAACAGTTTGGCGAACACCGGTGTTCGACGAACCGAACCGAACTCGAACACTACGGGGGTGGCTCAACACTAGTCAAAAGGAACTCTCAGGTAGAGAGGGTGGCTGCTGTGTCCTCTAACCAGGTTCCATCGGGGAGGACGTTTGTTTCCCCTAATCTACAGAATATGGTGCTCTCCTGGGCTCATGCTCCTAAGATCGGAGCTCATCTGGGGGTCAAACGTACCACTAAGTCCCTTCAACAGTCCTATTGGTGGCCCCGGTGGCATCAGGATGTTAAGGACTTTGTCCTCGCATGTCCCGTCTGTGCGGGAGATAAATCTTTCCGCCAAAGTCCGGCGGGTCTTCCCCATCTGTCACCCATGACGGACTCCACACATAGAGAGTCGGTTGTCACTTCTTGTCGTCCTGCCCCCCGCTTTAAAAAAGGGTACCCTGTACACCGGAGGGGTCACGGTTCTGTGAATCCCCTTTGTGACCCGGTGGACCACATTTTTACCCCCTGCTCATGGAGGAAAATGAGAGGCAAGTGCATGGGGATGTTAGAAGGGGGATAATGTTAGGCATCGGTCTGTGGCTGGATTCGAAATAGGTCCAGGACCTTCTGTGGTCCCCCATTTCGGTCCAGCCAGGGCTGATGCTGCTCAGCATCGTCATCAGCACCAACGCCTAGCTGGTCCACGAGACGTACAGATTGTCTCCCGTGTATTGGTACCTAGCAATGTTAAGCATGGGTTGCAGAGGGAGACAGGGCGCTTGGAGTCTAAGTCCAGGATTCACCGCACTGAGCATGCCCGTGACCTGGCGGATCATGATTGGTGGTTTGGCACCCACCTGACTCGGTGACCTGGCACCGCCTGATTGGTCCACGGGTGGTGTCACCAATGGCGCGTCGGTGGGATGGGCTTAGTCTTTAAAAGGCCCGCCCACAAACATGGCGGCGTGCTCTGATCATTGAGCAAGTGTTGCTGTGTGTGGACGACTGTGATCCACGTAGTTTCTGTCAGGCAGGCTAGTTCAATAGAGGCAGGCTAGTTCCATAGAGGCAGGTAGTTTCGTCTACCAGTCTGGCTCTGCCAAAGGGATCGCCTAACACCCCGAGCAGCCTGCAGACGTCCTATCCACGGCTATCGCCTGTCAGCCATGTGGAGTTGTACCCTTCAGTCCGGTAGCACGCCGGCTGGAGGCACGTGTACCCGTCGGCGTAGTCACACACGCATCCCAGCGCCGCCACTGTAGTCCCTGTGATGTAACAGGACTACAGATATTTTTTCTCCACCTATCTCTCGTGCTGCTAACGGAGATAGAGTGAACCGCTATACCCGTTCCTGTGTGCAGTAACACGGAAGGGTATACCATTTAAGTTGGTTGCTTTACTTTCCACTCGGAAAGTGTTCGGCAGCAGTCCTCCAGGCTACATCGCGGACCCCGGGGTCGGTTGCGTTCCATTATAATAAAGTTGTCTGCAACCGCCCTCCTAAAATTTGGGCCATTTGTATCTAAAAAAAAAACAGTTTGAGTGTGTCGCTCACTGTTCAGCCGCAAATATATAGATATTTAAAAAGGTCTGGTATACACCAGTAAATTATAACTGTGGTTTTGCTGTTCCACGGTAAAAAATCTCTATTATCCTGCTTTTTACATTTTTTGCCGCAAAAAATAAATAGTGTCTCCTGATTGTTCAAACACAAATATATCTGTTGAAAATAGTCTGGTGTAGGCCCGAGAAATGCAAGTGTGGTTTTGCAGTTCCACAGGTCAAATCTCTGTATTATAATGCTTTTCGCAATTTTTGGCCGTAAAAAATAAATAATAGTGTCTCCTGATTGTTAATACACAAATATATCTGTTGAAAATAGTCTGGTGTAGGCCCGAGAAATACAAGTGTGGTTTTACAGTTCCACGGTTCAAACCTCTGTATTATCCACTTTTGGGCCATTTGTATCTAAAAAAAACAGTTTGAGTGTGTCGCTCACTGTTCAGCCGCAAATATATATTTAAAAAAGTCTGGTCTACATACACCAGTAAATTATAACTGTGGTTTTGCTGTTCTACGGTAAGAAATCTCTATTATTCAGCTTTTGGTATTTTTTCCGTAAAGAAAAACAGTAATATTTTCTCCCTGATTGTTCAGATTGTTTAAAAGAGTTGGGTGTAGGCCAGAGAAAAAGAACTGTGGTTTTCCTCTTCCACGGTTCTAATCTACTTTCTATTACCCTTTTTCCATTGATAGTGCGAGTGTAAGCTATTTTACTTACTTTACAATGGGCAAGGCGCGTGGCAAGGGACGTGGAAGTGGACGTTCTGGTGATGGTGCGTGCAGAGGATGGGGCCGTGGTCAAGGTGAAAATGTGCCACAATCAACAGCCACATCTTCTCGCTCCCACTTCTTGACCGAATTACTAGGGAAGCACAGAACAACACCAGTATTGCGAACTGATCAGTGTGAACAGATTAATAATTGGATAGCAGATAATACTTCCAGTTACCTGGGCACCACCATCTCCGGCCTGTCTTCCACACGGTCGACTCTTAGTAGCCGTGAGTCTCGACCGCATACTCCTCCTCATCCTGATGCTCCTTCCTCCCACCATGCCGAGTGTCGTCAGACAGCAACTGATCCCACATTTGGACACTCTGAAGAGCTGCTCACTGGTCCATTTCCAGATTTGTGCCCCTCGCCTGTTCCGCTTGAAGAGGTGGAAGAGGAGATCCCATGTAGCGATGCCCAAATATTTGAACAGCCACGGCCACAGGAAGTCGACGCTGGCAATTTATCACAAGAGGTGGACGATGACGAGACACAATTGCCAGGAAGTGAGGAGGAGGATCGTGGTGCGCAAGTGGAAGAGGAAGAGGTTGTGGATGATCTAGTAACTGACCCAATGTGGCCGGAGTACATGCAGAGTGAGGCCAGCAGCACACAGGGGGAGGGAGGCAGAGTACCCCAACAGGCAGGAAGAAGCAGTGTGGTGGCCGCAGACAGAAGGCGGGCAACTGTTCCCCGTAACACCAACATGAGGGACGTTGCCAGTACAACCGGTAGGTCTTCCAGAGTCTGGAATTTTTTTAAAGACTCTGTTGATAACCCCAAAGGCCATTTGTACCACCTGCCATGCCAGCATCAGCAGGGGTGACAAAACTACCAGCCTGACCACCACCAGCATGATTAGGCACATAGCAGCAAAGCACCCGACTTTGTGGGGCGAACCCCAGAGTCCACGACCAGTGTCAGCGGGTGTCACCACTGCTTCTTCCACTGTTGTGCGTGCAATAGAACCCCTTGTTGTGTGTGCAAGGCAATCCCGTTTCCATACTGCATGCAAAGATGCCCCCTGCTCTCAGTCTTCATTTGTAATGGCAGTTTCTCAAGAAACAGCATCAACGTCCACGTCCACGTCCCACCGCAGCGTTCAATTGTCCATATCCCAGACCTTTGAAAGAAAGCGGAAATTCGCAGCTAATGCCCCACAGGCCACCGTCCTAAATTCGCACATTTCACGACTGCTTGCGTTGGAAATGCTGCCTTTTAGGCTGGTGGAGCCGGAATCCTTCCGCAACCTTATGGCGGTGGCCATTCCTTCATACTCGGTCCCCAGCAGACACTATTTTGCCCAGTGTGCCATCCCCGCACTACACAAGCACATGTCCCAAAACATCTGCCGTGCCCTCAACAATGCAGTTACTGGGAGAGTCCACCTAACAACGGACACGTGGACAAGTGCTTGTGGCCAGGGACAGTACATCTCCCTGAAGGCACACTGGGTAAACATAGTGGAAGCCGGGACCCAGTCGGACCTTGAGACGGAACACATCCTCCCCACACCGAAGATTGCGGGCCCTATGTCAGTCAGAGTTGCCCCCACAGTGTACAGCTCCTGCGCATCATCCTCCTCCTCCTCCTCATTTTCAGCCTCCATCTCAGATATCACCACATCAGTTACAAGCTGGAAGCACTTCAGTACTGCCTCCGCCAAGCGGCAACAGGCTGTGCTGAAACTCATAAGCTTAGGTGAGAAACCTCACACTGCTTCTGAGTTGTGGACAGCGGTGAAAGAGCAGGCAGATCTGTGGCTGAGACCGCTGAACCCACATCCAGGCATGGTCGTGTGTGACAATGGCTGTAACCTGGTGGCGGCTCTGAGGCGAGGCGAGATCACACTCGTACCATGCCTGGCTCATGTGCTTAACCTCGTGGTTCAGCGGTTTCTTAAATCGTGCCCCGAGTTGCCAGATCTGCTCGTCAAAGTATGCCGCCTGTCAGCTCATTTTCGCAAGTCGGCTACAGCTTCCGCCGCCCTTGCTGTGTTGCAGCAGCGTTTGCAGCTTCCGTCACAGCGACTGGTGTGTGATGTCCCCACATGTTGGAACTCTACCCTCCACATGTTGCAAAGGATTTATGAGCAGAAGAGATCAGTTGTGGAGTACCAGCTGCAATAAGGCCATCGATATTCAAGTCAGACTCCACACATAAGACCTCAGGAGTGGACCTGGATGTCTGACATCTGTGCCATGTTGACAAACTTTGAGGAGTCCACCCAGATGGTGAGTGGCGATGACGCCATCGTTAGCATCAGCTTTCCACTTGTCTGTCTTTTGAAATGCTCTCTGCAGAGAATTAAAGAGGAGGCATTGCATCCAGAGTATGATGAGATGGATCAAGAAGCCATAGCGGTCGATTACACACAGCCCAGCCTCATCTCATCCCAACGTGCATTTGAGGACAATGAGAGAGAGGAGGAGGAGGAGGAGGAAGAACAGGAGCTTGTATCAAGCGCTGTAGGCGGTAGTACCTGTACAACTGTCATACCGTCGGTTCAGAGTGGGTGGCTTGAGGACAGGGGGGAGGAGGAGGAGGAGGAGAGCATGGTCAGTCGTCATCTTTGTGAGGACACAGAAGTCTTGCCCGTTACCAGTCTTGCACGCATGGCTGACTTTATGTTACGCTGCCTTAACCGTGACCCTCGCGTTGTCAAAATGTTGGGTGACAGTCATTACTGGTTGGTGACACTTTTAGACCCCCGCTACAAGGAGAACTTTCACTCTCTTATTCCTGAGGTGGAGAGGTCTACAAAAATGGGGCAGTACTAGAAGGCCCTTGCTGCAGAACTGTTAAAAAAATTCCCATCTGAACACGCTAGCGGCAGAGGTCACAGTTCGTTGACGAACCAAGACGTACAAGCGAGAGAGAGGCAACTCCAATCCAGCAGAGGCAGGGGAACACTGTCAACATTCTGGGACAGTTTTCTCAGACCCTCCCTTCGGACAGACCCTGAGGCGCAGGGTACTCTCACAAGGAGTGGAAAGTTTCAAAAGATGGTGAGGGAGTACCTTGCTGACCGTACCAGCATCCTCCGTGATTCCTCTGTGCCTTTTAATTATTGGGTATCCAAGCTGGACACTTGGAATGAACTCGCTTTGTACGCCTTGGAGGTCTTGGCCTGCCCTGCCGCTAGCGTGTTATTGGAGCGTGTTTTTAGTGCCGCTGGGGGAATTATAACTGATAAGCGCACTCGCCTGTCAACTGACAATGCTGACAAGCTGACCCTTATCAAAATGAACAAGGGCTGGATTGGGCCAGACTTCTCATCACCATCAAATGACAGCACAGTAACATAAAGTCAAATCCACTGTGTTATTTCGGGAGGTGTATTCACATGCACCGCTTCACACCCACACATGGGTATACGCTTCCTCGTTTTATGTTCTTCACCTTTTCCTCAGCCTCCACTACCACTATACCACCAGTGTGACCGTGGTCCGTGTTGCCATTATTGAAAGTTCCTCCCGCCTTATTTTTGTCAGCTTTTGCTTGGAAGGCATAAGCAAAGACTGTGGGAGACCCATTCCCCAATAATGGGAATAATATTTTTAAGATGCTGTACTGTATGGCTCTAGTAAGGGGCATTAAAAGTGTCTTGTTAAGCTACTGCGACCTCCACCACTTTTCCGAGAGGCATTAAAGGCGTCTTATTAAGCTACTGTGACCTCCACCACTTTTCCGAGGGGCATTAAAAGCGTCTTGTTAAGCTACTGGGACCTCCACCACTTTTCCGAGGGGCAATAAAACCGTCGTGTTAAGCTACTGGGACCTCCACGTCTCTTCTGAGGGGCATTAAAAGCATCTTGTTAAGCTACTGTGACCTCCACCACTTTTCCGAGGGGCATCAAAAACATCTTGTTAAGCTACTGTGACCTCCACCACTTTTCCGAGGGGCATTAAAAGCGTCTTGTTAAACTACTGTGACCTCCACCACTTTTCTGAGGGACATTAAAAGCGTCTTGTTAAGCTACTGGGACCTCCACCACTTTTCCGAGGGGCATTAAAAGCATCTTGTTAAGCTACTGGGACCTCCAAGTCTCTTCAAAGGGGCATTAAAAGCGTCTTCTTAAGCCACTTTGAACTCCACAGCTCTTTCAAGGGGCATTGAAATGTTGATTTTAATGAACTCTGCATTTCCTCCTAATTTTTGGCAGCTTTTGCTTGGAAGGCATAAGCAAAGACTATGGGAGACCCACTCCCCAATAATGGGAATAATGTTTGTAATATGCTGTACTGCATGGCTCTTGTAAGGGGCATTGCAATTTCCACCGTCCTAATTTTTGGCAGCTTTTGCTTGGAAGGCATAAGCAAAGACTATGGGAGACCCACTCCCCAATAATGGGAATAATGTTTGTAATATGCTGTACTGCATGGCTCTTGTAAAGGGCATTGCATGTTCCTCCATCCTAATTTTTGGCAGCTTTTGCTTGGAAGGCATTAGCAAATACTATGGGAGACCTACTCCCCAATAATGGGAATAATGTTTGTAATATGCTGTACTGCATGTCTCTTGTAAAGGGCATTGCAAGTTCCTCCGTCCTAATTTTTGGCAGCTTTTGCTTGGAAGACGTAAGCAAAGACTATGGGAGACCCACTCCCCAATAATGGGAATAACGTTTGTAATATGCTGTACTGCATGGCTCTTGAAAGGGGTATTGCAAGTTCCTCCGTCCTAATTTTTGACAGCTTTTCTTGCAAGGCATAAGCAAAGACTATCGGAGACACACTCCCCAATAATGGGAATAATGTTTTTAAGATGCTGTACTTTAGGGCTCTTGTAAGAGGCATTCGAACCGTTTTGTTAAGCTACTGCGACCTCCACCACTTTTCCAAGGAGCATGAAAACCGTCTTGTTAAGCTACTGTGACCTCCACGTCTCTTCAAAGGGGCATTAAAAGTGTCTTTTTAAGCCACTTTGAACTCCACAGCTCTTCCAAGGGGCATTGAAATGTTGTTTTTAATTACCTCTATCTTCCACGACTCTTCCAACGGGCATTGCATTTTCTCATAATTTTAGTCAGCTTTTGCTTTTCAATGCAAAGGCGAAAACTAAGGAAGACCCACTCCCCAATAATGGGTAGAATTTTTTTAGTACGCTGTAATCCACGTCTGTTTCAAGGGGCATTGCAGTTCCTCATAATTTTTGGAAAGCCTTCCATTCACTGCTTAGGCCAACAGTGTACAGGAGACCCAGTTGCTATAAATGGAAAAAATGGTTTAGTTAAGGCCCTCTGACCTCCATGTCTTTTCCAAGGGGCATTGGAGTGCCTCAAAATTTTTGGTAGGCATTGCACTCACTGTATGCCCTATAACTGTGTAGCCGAACCGCTACTTTGGTTACAGAAACATATCCTACAAGACATATGTGGTTGACTGGCCTGATATTGATGTGAATGGTCCCTGTTCCTCCTGCTCTTTCTCCTTTGCCACTGCCTCATCCATCATTTATCACCTGAAGCTTTGTTTTAACGGGAGTCATAGAACTGGGATATTAGCAGGAAAACATCCAGCCATCCTAGGAGGAGGTAGGATATGCGCCAAAACGCTGACCACCTCAGGCCTAGCCGCTACTACATACATGCGCTTGCATTCCTAGAAAACAAAGCAGATGCTAACTTGTATCATCATCATCATGGTCCTCACCTTGGCACTCTTAACTCCTCTGATGGAGAAGCCAGGGCCCACCGGAGGAGTCTGGTTCTCTGGTGGGCTCGTCCAATGCTGCCATAAAGCAGGCCGGGCTAAGAAAAGTGTGTGGGGGGAAGTTCCAAGGAGAAATAGGGGTGGCTGGGGACCGTTTATGGACACCCGGCCACCCCCTGGTGGCTAGGGACCGAGTATGGACACCCGGCCGCCGAGCGGCTGGGGACTGACCGTTTATGGACACCCCGCTGCCCCTAGGCTGCTGGGGACCCTGTTTGGACACCCAGCCGCAGGGCGGCTGGGTACCAACCATTTATGGACACCCGGCTGCCCCCAGGTGGCTGGGGACCATGTGGGGACACCCGGACGCGGGGCGGCTGGGGACCGAGTATGGACGTGGTCGCCAGATTCCGCCTCCACATACCTAAATGGCCCAATTTCAAGTGCAAGCAAGCTAGCAGTATGGTATTGCAGCCTGGGGATGGGTGGGTGGTTGTCTGCATATTTGCGCTTGCATTGCAAGGAATGGGGGAGGCACAATTGAACAGTGCCCTGGGACAAGAACTTGCATGGGGATAGTTGCAAGTCTGCATCTTCTGATGCGGCAAGGATGACTTCTGATGGGCACACTTTTAGGCAGTGACCTGGGTGTCAGAGATGCTTCCAGGGGTCTTCCCCATGCTGTTCCCATGTCTTTTCAGCACTGTATGCATGTGTCACACCGCACATGGCCAGATAAGGTTGTAAAATGTTAAAATGACATTTCTCGGTGAATGCATTTGTCATGGTTGAAAGCAATACAAAAGTGCAAAAATGCATAAAAAATGCTACTTGTGAACATAGCCCAAGGTGTGGAGGAGTATTTTTTTGGGGGGTTATTTATTTTACCTTATACACAAGTCTTTACCCTGGAAAGGAACTTCCTTAACATATTTCACAGGAAAGCAGTTTCAGTTTCGTTTTTGAACGTTTTATTGTGAACCCTTAAAAGTGGCTTAATACCTCTGACCACGTTGTTGACAGCAGTGACCTGGGGGTCAGAAATGCTTCCTGGGGCGATCCCCATGCTGTCCCCATGTAATTTGAGCACTGTCACTATCGTTTTGGCCACTTGTTAGGCTTTTAAAAGACTGCCGTGGGTGCCTCCGCAAAAATGCTCGGGTCTCCCATAGACTAATATTGGTCTCGTTGCTCGGATCGAGCACCCGAGTATCACGGCGAGGTGCGCCTGAGCTTCGAGCACCCGAGGATTTTAGTGCTCGCTCAACACTAATGATTAGATATTTGGAAATTCAAATTTGCCCACTTTGCTGAATCCTAATGTAAAATTCGATTTACAGTGAATAAATTTGCAGTGAATTGCATATCTAAAAATTGTGTCAATAATATACTCTGAATTTCCCTTGGAACCCATTTTGAGATCAGTAATTGAAACACAGCCTTTTTTGATGTTCAATTGACCTTTACCTATCTATCTAGGGGAATATGGATGGTATGGGATGGTAACCAGCAGCCTATTTAACCGTACCCAGCAGTGTCAGACTTAAAGGCTACTTAAATTGTATAAACGTTCCAAAAATTATCCCTTTATCCCAGTTGTGTGCAAAATTTCTACCTTTTTGGAGAGTATTTAGAGAATAGCACTTTTGCTACATAAAGAGCAATAGATTTGTAACAAGCCATTAGTGATGAGTGAGTATGTTCGGTTAACCCTTTCGCTGAGTATACTCGGCCGAGCACCGAGTATTAATAGAATGCTCGGGCTTTAAGTTTTCGTCGCTCCGTGAACATGATTTGCGACTGACAGATTTAATACATGTGAGGAATGTCTGTTTTTCCAGCATTCCTCACATGTATTAAATCTGTCAAACAGTTGCAAATCATGTTCACGGAGCGACGAAAACTTAAAGCCCGAGCATTCTATAAATATTTGGTGCTCGGCCGAGTATACTCGGCGAAAGGGTTAACCGAACATACTCGCTCATCACTACAAACCATCCCAAAATTATCCCTTTAACTAGAGAGACAAAACAGGTGTACTGTTTTGAACATGAAAAAGTAATTATTTCCCAACTATGAATGAAAAATTATCACTTTTTGGGGTCCACAGCTGGTATACTAATCATAAAAAGATTAGGCAATTACTAAGGCTTTTTATAAAGCCATTCAAAATGTATCCTCTTTTTTCTGGAGATAAAACGGGGATATTGGTTTGAATGTGAAGAAGCTATGGCTTGTTTTCGCCAAGTTTTTTAAAAATTAGCCATTTTTTGGGATCTGTTCAATGTATTTATACCCTCAAGAAAGTTTGTTTCCTACCATATGAATAAGCCACTGATAGCTAAATGTGTTACAGCAGAACTTGTGCTGAGCTTTATAATTCTAATAATAATACAGTATTATTGTTCACCAAAGCTGTCACTTAAAGAGGAAAGCCTGTCCTGCTAGAAACCAGGAAGTAAGGAATGCATTGCTCTGAACTGCTCAAACGACTACTTCAAAATACCCCTATAAGAGTGACAAAGTCAAGAATGATGAGAACTTGAGGCTTTCTTTGCTGACCAGCTTGACTTTGCCAAATGAGCAAATGATGTCCCTTCATGTGCTGACGGAGAGCTCTAGTTCTCACCTCCTTGTCCACACTGTCTAGTTCCCAGGCTTTGTCTAACACAGGATCATCATCAACCTCATTTGTGATTTGGTGGCAGATGCCTCCATGTGTGAAATGGCCAGCACTTCTTGTACTTTCCCCACCTCCCTGAATTCCACACCGATATTTGACCTGGCTCAAAGTGCTACTAGCACTGACAGTGTTCATACAACCACACCTCGCAGAGCTTGCAATACAGCTTGGAGTTAGAATCATGATCTCCATCTCCTCCAACACCAAGTCTCCTGAGAGCAAAGGCTGACTGCTCTTCTCTTCTAAAAAATCAAATGGAAGAAGTTTTTCTGGTGTAGTATGCTTTTTAGCCCCTAGAATACCGTGGGTTTGGGGGCTATGGAGCAGAACAGAAACAGGTGTCATTGAGTAATTGGAAATTCTGCTATGAACAACATTAAGTGCTATTGTGGTTGAGGAGATGGACAGAGCAGAACACTGACTCCAGTTGATAGTATTGCCTTCAGATGTTAACCTGCTCTGATGGAGATGAGCCTTCACCAGTATCTGAAACTGCATCTGCCATTCTATTTACTGATCCTAGCTAATCAAATGGTAGAGTGTTCTAATTTGCATGGAACAGGGAATTTCAGGAAATTTATCTCTAACTCAATCCTTCATGGATCGATCCACTTATCTCTAGTTTTATTGCTTCATGCAGTAGCTGAGTGTGTCTATCGGTCCATAATGTAAGAACAATACTGTTTAGAAAATACTAGGAAGGACTACATAGCTTATCTAACACTGCATTCTAATGACTCCTTTAATAACTCAGCAGTACTGTCAAGATTTCATTTTTTTTAATTCTCAACCAATGTAGTCCATAAACATGGTTCAATTGTCTGATTGTTGTGCCCCTTGCCCTCACTAGATCAGGAAAAGTTCAACTTAGATCCAGAGAATATGCTTAGTAGAGCTCTATGTTTAATGCATTCAAGGTGCATGTTAGAACTCTGCTCATCTCATTGTCTATGGGACAGGCAGAAACAACCGAATACAGCTCTTGCCTTTTTTCCAATTTCATAGATAATGTATGGAGTGCAGGTGAAGAATGCACACCTTCTTTCCATGCAGTCTCTTCATAAAACAATTCCTAGGATCAAAAGTTCCATTCTCTGTGTCATTGGGTGTCCTAATAGTTGGACTCACAGTGATAAGAAAGTTGGTTAGGGATAACTTTCACTTCTTGGAATACTCTTGTACTGATTTAAGCAGATCAAACAAAGAATATAAAAGTATTATTAAAATGCATAATTTTGATTTACATTTGTATAAATCAAGCATTGTTTGAGGAAATTACAGACATGCACTTGTATTGATTTTGCATTGTTAGAAAGTAGAGCCCTTAAAGCACGACTCCAGTGGGTTATTTTCAGATCAGCTGCCATGTGCGGTGAAACATGCGGTCTCAACGCCAGAACCCACATCAAAGTTGGGGACACGACATATGACGTGAATATACGTCATATGTCGTGAAGGGGTTAAGAGACTTATGGAGATGATGTTACTTAAACTGTTGACTTGTAAAACCTTACATGAAGTAAAGCAAAGGGTGGTGTCCTTAGGTAAAGGGAGCCAAACCCAGCCTAGCTAGGACAAGTGCATAATACCCGGAATCAGGGTCTACATTATGCTGCTCTCAGATTAGGTGGCAAAAACCTGGTGAGGGTGACCATATCCCTACATTAAAAATCTGAAAACAGTATATTCTTTTCTTGCCTCTTGTGATTTACATCAAATTTTACAGTCAAAAATATTCTATTGTATGCATATTACTGTGTTTATTTCAACAATGTCTAAGCTGAGCTATATCTGACCACTGTCCAGACATTCTCTTTAACTATTGAATTTATGTTTATGACATTCATCATTTACTGTCCAAGAATCAATCAATGGAACCTGCATTAGCATGGTCTAGTAAATAGAATTACAATCCTGAGTACTACATGTCCTCTACACTAAATTCACAATGATTTAGAGACAGATGTTGCAAGAAAGTTGCAATGATTACATGATCAATAAAGCATGAAGGTAGTTGTAGTTCTCCCTGAACAGCTGCTTCTGCTGTGCTTGTATGACTTATGCATATTGTCTGCCACATTGCTGAATTTATTTTATTATAATTAATTTAAAAAATGCAATATACATAGATGATTTCCAAAATAACTTAAAAATAAAAGAAGTGCTACACTTTCCTATCGATAATAATAAATAATATCTCTCGTCATGTGACAAAGACTTAAAATTGTGCGAGATGTCATAAAGCAGATTCAAATCATTCTAATGCAATACATATTCTATATGAAGGAAAATTCAAGTGAATGAGACTACTCTGCAATAACTGTCACAGTCATATTCATATATCTTCAGAGTTTCATCCTGTCAAAGTCCGGGAAGTAAACCTTTTACCAATCAAATATCATTTGTTTAAACTATTGTTGTTTAGTTCTAAAAAACTCCTTAACTCCTTAACTCCTTTGGGACATGGCCTATTTTCATTTTTACCATTTTGTTTTTCCCTCTCCTTTCTCCAAGAGCCATAACTTTTTTGTTTTTCCATTGATATACTGTAGTTATATGAGGGCTTTTGAGAGACGAGTTATAGTTTAGAATGAAATTACTCATTTCACCATGTCATTTCAGCACCTTAATTGGTAAAATGAGGTTGCAGTAAAAAAGACCTTGCAACTTCATCGTCCAGGTCAGTATGATTAAATCAATACCAAATGTGCATTGTTTTTTAATATTTTTGTAGTGAATTTTTTTTCAGAAATTTGTCAAAAAAATCTGTATTTGTAATGCCATTTTCTGAGACTCATAACTTTTATATTTATTAATCAATAAAGTTGTGTGAGCCCTTGTTTTTGCATGCCAAGATGACATTTTTATTCATATCATTTTGGAGTACATATGATATGTTGATATCTTTTTATTGTATTTTTCGGGGAAAACTGTGATCACTGAAAATCCGCAAACCAGGCATCTTGATTTGTTTTCTACGTTTAATGTATGCTTTAAATTATTATACATTTTGATAGACTGGACTTTTATGGATGCAGTGATGTTATTAGTATTATTGCTATTATTATTAAGGATAATAATAATATTTACTTTAAAACTGGGAAAAGGGGGTGATTTAAATGTTTATATTTTTATTTTTTATATATTTTTAAAGCATTTTTTTAGACCTCTTTCAGGACTTGAAGGTGCGATCATTTGATTACTTATACTATAAACTGCAATACTATAGTATTGCAATAAATAGCTTAAATCATGATCTTCTTTGAAGCTCAGCCTACAGTAGTACCAATATGGTAGCAACAGGGGTCTTCAGCAGGCCCCAACTGCTATAGTAAATGATTGATCCCCCACAATTGCCTTGTGGAGGTCTGATGGGCTGATTTCTCATTCTTTGCTGCTTTGATTTGTTTGTTCCACAATTTATTTTTTCTCTATACATTATTAATCTATTATCACTACCAACTTGCTTCAGCTCTCTAAACACTTTATTTTTGTCTTTTATTGCGCCCCATCTCCCAGATGATGAAATTTAATGTTTCAGAAGTTTAGTGTTTTTGTATCCCCTCTACTAAATATCTTATTAAAGGAAAAGTGAAAAATTATATTGTGGTCACTCTTACCCAAAGGACCAAACTCATACATTGGATATTCTGGCTGGCCTATTCTTTAAAATTAGCTCTAGAAGTGCACCCACCCCCCATCCTCTTGTTGGGTCCTGCACTATTTGAGAAAGATAATTGCCTTTTATTATTGTCATCAATCAGTTTCTGCTCCGCAATTTACATCAGGGTAGTTGAAGTCCCCCATAATAATTACTTCTTCTTGATTCTCTTCCTCGTCTATATGACTTTATAAGGATATTTTCTGCCGCTTCCATTATGTTCGGAGACTTATAACAAACCTCTATCAGTATTATATTATTCATTCTCCCTCATTTTATCTCCACCCATGGAGACTCTACATTTTCATTTACTTCAAATATGTTAAATAAAGATTTGAGATTATGGGTTTGAATAATCACCTAGGCAGGTTAACAATGCAACAATATTTTATTCCTTACATCCATGGTAATACAGCAATTCCAGGTAAATACAATTGCCTAAGTCCACAAGATCCCCTCCACGGGGTGATAGTTCCATTGCCTTTGTTTTGTGTCAAGCAATACTCACTGTTCCCCAACTTTTGGTTGGCCTAGAGATTTCGTATCTCCAGCCAGTATAGTCTGTAGTCACAGTCCACAATCCTCCATATGACAGATAAAATGATAGAAGCAAAGGTATCCAGCAGCAACAGTCCTTTAAGAAAGTTTATCAAATCCAGATAACAGATTGCACAACTGTAGCACTTTTATTCAGCCCAGTCGGCAGCCAATCTCTACTCCATAAGCCATTGATCCATCCATGGTCCAGGTCCTCAGACTAGATCCTATCCCTTTGACAAAATTCCACCAATTCTCCACCAAACATGTGGCTTCTTTTTTCCTTCACTGGGTTCAGCCCCCTGAATGGGCAGCACTGATCTCATCCTCCCTACCAAAGCTAAGTGTGCGTTTGTGGAGGTATTTTTCTCAGGTCAAACCTATCACCTGGGCCTGCATGTGAGGCTCCCTGTAGTGACGACTTTGCTGGATATATTTTCAACACTCAAACAATTGGCCTAGTCACTGTTTGAACAATGGGTAGAGGCTCCTGAGATACTAATGAGATTACTGAAATGCTGGACACTTTACAAGTGAAATTAGTGCACATATTGACGAGCAAGCAGAATAATAAAACACAGCAAGAAATCACTAATAAAACACAACAATAAGCTCAATGAAAATCGGTGCTTTGTGCTGGAAATGTCTTTAGAAAATGAGCAGCTCCGCACAGTCCTCCCCTACTTTTTCAGCACAGACACGAATGTAAGAGGTCTCACCTTTATGAGAACGAAGCTTTGTATCATCCAGTTTCCTCAAAGCATATTCCATGTCACCCTTGCAAATAAACTCCACGGTCCCCATTCCACCCTGATATATATCAGTATAATAGACATCTCCATCTTCTCTCGTATGTTCTTTCAGATCCTGCCAACTCCCCAATGGGGAAGCCCTGAGATGAGGGCTCTGTATTTATTTTGCTGGGACCGGGGTCTGTCCCTCCTGCGGGGTCCTCAATATCCTCCCCCTGATCCCCGGTTTGTCCTGGGAAACTCCACACGTACCCAATGAGAACCAAACTTGTATCCATTGTGACCAACCCCAGAGTGCTGACCCCTTGCTAGGGGGATGGTCACTTGGCAGCCTGGTAAATGTTGTTCTGGGGAGGACAATATCTGGGCTGACCAGGGTGATGGTAGAAATAGTGTCCCGAAGTCCCTGGGCCTCCTCCTCATGTAGTTTTCCTCCCCCAGGTCACATTCCTTCATGGTAACAGTCATTGCATTTTATGCAGTACTCATCACTGGCAGGGGGTTAGTCGTCAGCATGTTAAGATTGTTCATTTGCCTCTCGGCTGACACAGTGTGAGCTGGTCCTTGACTTCGGGTTACAACATTGGCCCAGTGGCACACCAATCCTGCCCCTAAGTTGTGATGTGGGCTAACATGCTCCTGGCATTCCCTGGCAAAATGTCCCATGCGTCCACAGTTATGGCAGCTTAACCCTTTTTGCCCTGGGGCAGGCCATACTTGGGGGCTTGGGAAACCTCCTCCTGTTTGTGAAGTTTGAAATCCCCACAGTTCCTTCTCTGGCCGGTCCATGAGTCTCCTTGACCTCCCTGTAAGCTCCTTTGTCCAACTCACTGGGGCTGTACTTCAACATAGCCCTGGTCAATTAGCAGTCCAATCATCAGCTAATCTTTCAATCTCATCCAGGCTGAGTAATTTTCTATCCGCCACCCATTCTTCTAAGTCACCTGGGAGCTTGGACATAAATTGTTCCAGCATGAATATGTCCACAACATGTTCTGCTTCCTGAGCCCTCAGTCCATCTATTCATTGAGTGCATGCCGTACGTAGTATGTTGGCAAACTCCCGATGCATATGCGCAGTGAGCTTGTCAGTTTCCTGAAACTTCCTTTGGTAGGTTTCAAGTGTGACGGCATAACTCTCTAGTAATGCACGGCGAATGGTAGAGTACCATCTTTGATTCCCAGATGACAAGTTATTAAAAGCTTCTCTTGCTTTTCTGGTCAGGCCAAAGCTCAAAAATCTGGGCCAGTCACTGACTGACCCTTCATGCAGCATGAAGAGGTTATCAAATAACCAGAGATTTTCATCAATATCTGAGGTGTCATCATTGACCTGTGGTATATCCCAATACCTTAAAGATGCGGACCCCTCTCTCCTGTTATCCACCGTCCTCTGTGCTGGGGCGAGTGGGGGTACCGCTACATGCACCCTTATATATTTGCTTAACACTGCCGTCTGCTCTATCTCCATGGCCCGCTCTCCTAGTGCATCCAGCATCCACTTCAACTCAATTAGCTGATCTTTTGCCATCTGGATGACAGCCCTGGCCTGTGGTCCCTCCACGGAGATGCCCTCCTCCACGTCTGAACTGACCTTTTCCTGTGGTTGTTCATGGTCCCAATCATCCAAGCATTGTATTAGGTTGTAGATGGAGTCTACATCTCTTCTTCCAAATCACCACTCAGTAATTTTCCCTGGTATGCTGTCCAGAGATAGGTGATCCCACCTGCTGTCAGCACTTGTAAAGCTCTGAGATTTTGGGTTTAATTATCACCTAAGCAGGTTAACGATGCAACAATATTTTATTTCTTACATCCATGGTAACACAGCAATTCTAGGTAAATGTCCAAAATACAATTGTCTCAGTCCATAAGATCCCCTCCCCAGGGCAGTAGTTCCACTGCCTTTGTGCCAAGCGATACTCACTGTCTCCCAACATTTGGTCGGTCCACAGATTTCGTATCTTCAACAAGTATAGTCTGTCCACAGTCCACAATCCTCCATATGACAGATAAAACGATAGAAGCAAAGGTATCCAGTAGCAACAGTCCTTTTAGAAAGTTTATCAAAAAGACAACAGATCCCACAACTGTAGCACATTTATCCTGCCTAGATGACAACCAATCTCTACTCCATAAGCCATGGGCCTAGTCACTGGTTGAACAATGGTTAGAGGCTCCTGAGATACTAATGAGATTACTGAAATGCTGGACACTTTACAAGTGAAATTAGTGCATATACTGACGAGCAAGCAGAACAATAAAACACAACAAGAAATCCCTAATAAAACACAACAAGATCGACAAAAATCGGGGCTCCATGCTGGAAAAGTCTTTAGTAAATGGGCAGACCCTCACACGGTAGCAAGCAGGATGGGATTTACCTATGAAAAAAATATTTTCTTATATTTACAGTCATTCCTGAAAATAATATAGCCCTATAAATTAATAGCCCGATTATACAGCCATGTCTCCATGGTGCTGAGAATATCATAATTCTCTACCAACAATATTAATTCTAATTCCTCCTTAGTGGTGAGGCTTCTGACATTGGTATACATGCATATTATGTAATTTTCTGTAACTCTATTCCTCCTCTCTTCATTAACAGTTCTAATCCTTTCCCCCATTACACCCCTATTTTTATTGCGTCAGTTCAGGTCACTATCTAAACTATCTTCATGACTGGCCACTTTTTGTTTCGTTGGTATGATGAAAAAGCATAGTTTTTTTATGTATTTTTTACGGTGTTCACTGAAGGGGTTGACTAGTGGTATAGTTTTATAGATCGGGTCATTCCGGATGCAGCGATACCAAATATGTGTACTTTGTTTGTTTATTTTTGTTTTTACATTAAATATATGTATATTTTTAAATTTTTTTTTTCATTTTTTTTGTTTATTATTTTGGGATTTTTTTTATATTTTTACAATTTTTAAAAACTTTATTTATATCGGCGTTGTGCCGATCAGAACAGAGAGGGAGCTCCGTTCCTCCGCTATGCCGATCCATGTGATTGACAACGGCATAAGAGGGGTTAAACATCCGCGATCAGTGCTGGCACCGATTGTGGGTGTTTTTGCAGGGTGTCAGCTATGATATACAGTACAGACCAAAAGTTTGGACACACCTTCTCATTTAAAGATTTTTCTGTATTTTCATGACTATGAAAATTGTACATTCACACTGAAGGCATCAAAACTATGAATTAACACATGTGGAATTATATACTTAACAAAAACGTGTGAAACAACTGAAAATATGTCTTATATTCTAGGTTCTTCAAAGTAGCCACTTTTTGCTTTGATGACTGCTTTGCACACTCTTGGCATTCTCTTGATGAGCTTCAAGAGGTAGTCACCGGAAATGGTTTTCACTTCACAGGTGTGCCCTGTGAGGTTTAATAAGTGGGATTTCTTGCCTTATAAATGGTATTGGGACCATCAGTTGTGTTGTGCAGAAGTCTGGTGGATACACAGCTGATAGTCCTACTGAATAGACTGTTAGAATTGTATTATGGCAAGAAAAAAGCAGCTAAGTGAAGAAAAACGAGTGGCCATCATTACTTTAAGAAATGAAGGTCAGTCAGTCTGAAAAATTGGGCAAACTTTGAAAGTGTCCCCAAGTGCAGTTGCAAAAACCATCAAGCGCTACAAAGAAACTGGCTCACATGAGGACTGCCCCAGGAAAGGAAGACCAAGAGGCACCTCTGCTAAAGAGGATAAGTTTATCCGAGTCACCAGCCTCAGAAATCGCAGGTTAACAGCAGCTCAGATTAGAGACTAGGTCAATGCCACACAGAGTTCTAGCAGCAGACACATCTCTACAACAACTGTTAAGAGGAAACTTTGTGCAGTAGGCCTTCATGGTAAAATAGCTGCTAGGAAACCACTGCTAAGGACAGGCAACAAGCAGAAGAGACTTGTTTGGGCTAAAGAACACAAGGAATGGACATCAGACCAGTGGAAATCTGTGCTTTGGTCTGATGAGTCCAAATTTGAGATCTTTGGTTCCAACCACCGTGTCTTTGGCGATGCAGAAAAGGTGAACGGATGGACTCTACATGCCTGGTTCCCACCGTGAAGCAAGGAGGAGGAGGTGTGATGGTGTGGGAATGCTTTGCTGGTGACACTGTTGGGGATTTATTCAAAATTGAAGGCATACTGAACCAGCATGGCTACCACAGCATCTTGCAGCGGCATGCTATTCCATCCGGTTTGCGTTTAGTTGGACCATCATTTATTTTTCAACAGGACAATGACCCCAAGCACAACTCCAGGCTGTGTAAGGGCTATTTGACCAAGAAAGAGTGTGATGGGGTGCTACTCCGATGACCTGGCCTCCACAGTCACCAGACCTGAACCCAATCGAGATGGTTTGGGGTGAGCTGGACCGCAGAGAGAAGGCAAAAGGGCCAACAAGGGATAAGTATCTCTGGGAACTCCTTCAAGATTATTGGAAGACCATTTCCGGTGACTACCACTTGAAGCTCATCAAGAGAATGCCAAGAGTGTGCAAACCAGTCATTAAAGCAAAAGGTGGCTACTTTGAAAAACCTCAAATATAAGACATATTTTCAGTTGTTTCACACTTTTTTGTTAAGTATATAATTCCACATGTGTTAATTCATAGTTTTGATGCCTTCAGTGTGAATGTTCAATTTTCATAGTCATGAAAATACCGAAAAATCTTTAAATGAGAAGGTGTGTCCAAACTTTTGGTCTGTACTGTATATGTACCGGCTGATGCTGTGAAGGGGTTAAGTGAAAAAAAAATAATAATGTTTGCCCTCACAATGAAAAAATAATTTATTCATACTTTGAAGATAGAGTCATGACTTATTCTCACCTGTCAATGTACCAAAAATGTCTATTAAAAACAATATTAAGTGTGAATTACTCACTGTCCCACTGCAAACAAGTGACTTCCATATCGTTGTAACCGATATCCTTTGGAAGCATCTATTCTTGCATGTGAAAGAGTTTATCTTGATGATACAACCCCTTTATATGATGTGCTCTGTTTTTCATGCCACAGGCAATAGGATGGGCAGTCCTTCACCAAGGTTAGAAGGCAAACTAATGTGCAACTTGACCAACATACATTGCCTACAAATTTTTATTACTCTTTTATATGTAAATAAAAGTAGAAGGTAATTCAGTGTGAAATATGAGTTGATAAGTGTGAAATGGGAATGTGTCTCTGTATTCCTTTTTAAACCATACAAGATTAAAACAGTGTGAGTTTTGTTTCGTGGTTACAATGTTAGAGCCTTCAGAGGCTGTTCTACCTGAAAATTGAATCTGAAAGCCTTTTATACCTTCCAAAGAGCTGTCGGCTGTCATCAAGTGGTCACCATATGCTCTATCAATGTGGACTCAGTCTGGCAGCTTACTCTTTACAAAGAATATATCCTGAGGCAAGAGACAAGGACTGAAAAATTTTGTTGCTGGTAAAGGGATTACATACCGCATTAAATTTTCAAATAAACTTTATCTGTCCAAAAATGGAGTTTTAACTTATCTGGTTTTAAAATGATATGTACTCAATAATTTGGCAATATTATACAAAATATTCCAATTTTTTGTTATTCTAACTAATGACATTATGGTACATTAAGTTATTTCAAAGAGTAGTCGCCATTTTATTTTATTTTTATTTATTTTTTTCAGAAATTAATTGTACAATAGAAGATAAGAAACTTTGTATTATATATTACAACAGAAAAATGCCTCTTTCTTCTCCTAGATAGAGATGAGCGGACCCGTGGAAGTTCGGGATCGTCGGGTTCGCCGAACTCTAGTCCAAAGATCAGTTTGGGTGCGAGAACTCTTTCCGAACTTGAACCTGAACCCCATAGAAATCAATGGTGACCCAAACTTTAGAGCTGGAATCTCTCTCTTGCAAAATGGACTTCCAAAAGAAGTTTGTGTTCAGGGTTCAGTACCGGACACTAGGTGCCCGGTACGAACCTCGAACTTTACAGTTCAGGTTCGCTTATCTCTACTCCTAGATTAATCATTCACTCTCAATTTACTGGTAAAATCTGGCTTTAGTGAATACAGATTTTCAGCTCACAGAGGGATGGAATGATGTTAGTTGCTGCTCATAAAAATCTATGGAGAGAAAAGGAAGAGGAATTAAAAAGACAAATTCAGACTTGGACATGCTGATGCAAACTTACCTGGCTATGAATTAGAGAGGGAGAACTGTAATTTTAGCTCATATGCTGGCATGCATGAAAAATGTATAATTGCAAAATCGCAAGGGCTGCAGTTTTTTTGTTTACATCCCAGAATCTCAAATCTGTGAGAAACTTAATGTGTGCCATTTCTAACGCATAAACTATACTTTCATAACAGTATCAGATTTAAATTGTTTCCAAAATGTCACTGTTGATTCATACATTCGTTTTTATCTTTTTGGGACTGAGGAGCTATGAAAAAACATCTTCAGTTTTTTATTAGCAAGTAAAAACTTCTTTCGGGATTTTCCATTAAAAAAAAACTGTAGGTTCACAGTGTTTTTCAGAAGTTTTCCACTTTTTGAAAAAAAATTATGTCATTTTTCAAACACATATTTTTCTAGCATTTTTTCCCTCTGATGGTTTTTTTTTGTTGCGCTTTTTGTCTCTTGCATTTTTGGTACCTTTTTTTAACTCCATTAAGCAATGAATAAAATGCTAGACTCATCTGATTATGAATTAGAGAAAGATCATTTTTTAGCCAATATGCCTGCATGCATGAAAAATTTGTAATTTTAAAAATTGCAATGATTACTATTTGTTTTTTAAGGCAAATCTCAAGTCTCTGAGAGAATTAGGCTACGTTCAGACGGCAGTATTTTGGTCAGTATTTCCCATTAGTATTTGTAAACAAAAACCAGAAGAGGAACAATCAGAGGGAAAGTATAATAGAAACACGTGCACCACATCTACATTTTTCACCCACTCCTGGTTTTGTCTTTCAAATACTAATGTGAAATACTGAGCAAAATACTGCCATGTGGATGTACTGTAGCCTTAATGTGTATAATTTGTAACACAAACTATACTTTCATGACAGCAACAAATTTCAAACCATTCCAAAATATCACTGTTATAGATTCATACAGTAGTTTTTATCTTGATAGTAGGAGGAACTATGAAAAGCCATCTTCTGTTTTTTATTAGCAAATAAAAACTCCGTTCTGAATCTTTCATAAAAAAAATCTACTCGAGAATATCTGATTATAATAATGCAATACAATGTTTTTAATTCAGGTTTTCAATTAGCCCCTGATGAAGGCAACGTTGAAACACTCGCTGGGGTTGGTGTCTTTACTGGCATACACATAGATAATATCCTCTTACGGTCATTCTTCTGTCTCTTACGTAGCCTGTATATCAGCTGACCTGCCATCTGTGACTGCAGACTGGACACTTACCATGTTCATATACTAGTTTACTCCTCCTTGTTTTTATATTATGGACTTCTGCAACATTCACTCACCTCATTGGTATACGTACACTTAAACTTATTGGTGTCATTACAGCTCATTACAGGCTACATCATTAGGTGGATCATATGCTTTACTTGATTTACCCACCTGATTCACCTCTTGCAGGTTGCCTCTGTGCAGATTTCTCCCCTTTATATTTAAGTACATGTTAGGATTACCTATGCTTAGGAATTTTTTGTATCATTGCCTCTATTTTACTTGCTCCCCCTTTTATCTTGTTGTTATTCACTACACACCATTTTGCTTGTTCAATAAAGCTTTCTACTTTTTCATTATACAATTTATTGACTTTTTATGACTGTTCTCTTGTCCCCTTTGGTGCTGTGTTCTTTAACTGATTAGTCTTCTTTGCATCATGGTCCAGTATTGATATGCACACCTATTATGTATTATACAGTATATATACAGTACAGACCAAAAGTTTGGACACACCTTCTCATTTAAAGATTTTTCTGTATTTTCATGACTTTGAAAATTGTACATTCACACGGAAGGCATCAAAATAATGAATTAACACATGTGGAATTATATACTTAACAAAAAAGTGTGAAACAGCTGAAAATATGTCTTATATTCTAGGTTCTTCAAAGTAGCCACTTTTTGCTTTGATGACTGCTTTGAACACTCTTGGCATTCTCTTGATGAGCTTCAAGAGGTAGTCACTGGAAATGGTCTTCCAACAATCTTGAAGGAGTTCCCAGAGATGCTTAGCACTTGTTGGCCCTTTTGCCTTCACTCTGCGGTCCAACTCACCCCAAACCATCTCGATTGGGTTCAGGTCTGATGACTGTGGAGGCCAGGTCATCTGGCGTAGCACCCCATCACTCTCCTTCTTGGTCAAATAGCCTTTACACAGCAAAGTCAAAAGTTTACATACATTTCGCTAGTGTTTGGTATCATTGCCCTTAAACTGAATTACTTGGTTCAAAAGTTTGGGATATCCTTCCACAAGCTTCTCACACTAGTTGGTCGGAATTTGAGCCCATTCCTCCTGACAAAACAGGTGTAACTGATCCAGGTTTGTAGGTCACCTTGCTCGCACCTGACTTTTCAGCTTTGCACATACATTTTCAATAGGATTGAGATAAGGGCTTTGTGATGGCCACTCCAAAACATTAACTTTGTTATCCTTAAGTCACTTTGTTACCATTTTGGCAGTATGTTTTGGGTCATTGTCCATTTGGAAGACCCATTTCCACCCAAGCTTTAACTTTCTGGCTGATGTGTTGAGATGTTGTTTCAGTATTGCCACATAATCTTCTTTTCTCATGATACCATCTATTTTGTATAGTGCACCAGTCCCTCGTGCAGCAAAACAACCCCACAACATGATGTTGCCATCGCCATGTTTCACAGTTGGGATGGTGTTCTTAGGCTTCCAAGCTCCTCCCTTTTTCCTCCAAACGTAATGATGGTCATTATACCCAAAAAGTTCAATTTTAGTTTCATCAGACCACAGGATATGTCTCCAAAAATTAAGGTCTTTCTTCCTGTGTGCATTTGCAAACATTAATCTGGCTTTTTTATGTTTCTTTTGGAGTAATGGCTTCTTCCTGGCCAAGTGGCTTTTTAGCCCATGTTGATACAGTACTCGTTTCACTGTGGATATTGACACTATCTTACCAGCTTCCACCATCATATTCACAAGGTCTTTTGCTTTTGTCCTTGGGTTGCTATGCACATGTCGGACCAAAGCACGTTCATCTCTGGGACACAGAACCCGTCTCCTTCCTGAGCAGTATGATGGCTGGACATTCCCATCTTGTTTGTACTTGCATATAATTGTTTGTACAAATGATCATGCCACCTTCAGATATCTTGAAATTGTACCCAAAGATGAGCCAGACTTGTGCAAGTCCATAATTCTCTTCCTGATATATTGGCTGATTTCTTGAGACTTTCCCATGATGCTACACAAAGAAGCAGTGTGTTTCAGGTGTGCATTAAAATATATCCACAGGTGTTTCTCTAATTAACAGATTATTGCTAATTATCAGAAACTTCCAAACACATGACATCATCATATGGGCAGTCCAGAATTGTTTAAAGGCATAATAATCTTAGTGTATGTAAACTTTTGACTTTTCAGTAAGTAATAAAATTGCCTTAAAACATTCTCTCTCTCATTGTTCTGGCATTTGGCAAATATTAGAAATTATGGAAATGCTAATTGACCTAAAGCGGGAAAGGTTTGTTCTAATTTCATGCCAGATATTGATCATGCTATTATAGAATTTTGGATAACTAGAGGAGGAAGACATGTGAAGACTCAGACTTCAAGGTTAGATTTTAGAAAGGCAGATTTTAAGAGACTCAGAAAGAGAATTGGAGGGATCCAATGGCTGGATGTCCTTAAGGACAAAAATCTCCAGGAAGAATGGGAAATTTATAAAAATGAGATTCTCAAAGCACAATCGTTAACAATCCCGAAAAGTAGGAAGAATGGGAAGCATTTAAGGAAACCAGGATGGATGAACACAGAACTTAAACACATGCTAAAAAGAAAGAAAGAAATGTTTATTAAATGGAAAGAGGGAGGCATATCTAAAGAAGATTATAATGCAGTCTGCAGATCCTGCAGGGCACGTATCAGGTTAGCTAAAGCTGACAATGAATTAAGGCTTGCAAGAGATGTCAAAAGCAATAAAAAAGGATTTTGGGGGTATGTCAAAAGTAAAAGAAAAGTCAAAGATGTTATAGGATTTTTACAGGATGAAAATGGAGAAATGGTAAGAGAGGATGTTGAGAAGGCCGAACTTTTTAATTCCTATTTTGCATCTGTTTTCTCTCAGAAAGAAAATGTAACATCAACTGATCTTCACTGTCCTTTTAAAGGAATAGAGGAATCCAAGTTATCTGTAAACAGAAAGATTGTGAGGGAATATTTAGCTAACATAAATGAGTTCAAGTCTCCAGGTCCAGATGAATTACACCCCAGAGTACTGAAGGAGATCGTAGAAGAAATTTTAGAACCACTCTCCATAATCTTTGAAAATTCTTGGAGAACAGGAGAAGTCCCAGAAGACTGGAGAAGAGCAAATGTTGTTCCTATCTTCAAAAAGGGGAAGAAGGTGGACCCAGGGAACTATAGGCCGGTGAGTCTGACTTCTATACCAGGAAAGATCTTTGAACAAATTATTAAACAACATGTATGTAAGTACATGGATAAGAATGAAGTGATTAACCAGAGTCAGCATGGGTTTGTAACTAACAAGTCATGTCAGACTAACTTAATTACCTTCTATGACAGAATCACTGACTGGGTGGATCAGGGAAATGCTGTAGATATAGTAAATCTTGACTTCAGCAAAGCATTTGACAAAGTATCTCACACCATCCTTATTGAAAAAATGACCAAGTATGCAATGGACCAGGCAACTGTTAGGTGGATTCATAACTGGCTTAGTGATCGGACTCAAAAGGTGGTTGTAAATGGCTTCACATCCAGCTGGATGAATGTCTCAAGTGGGGTACCACAGGGCTCCGTCCTGGGACCTGTATTGTTCAACATCTTTATCAATGATTTAGATGAAGGAATTGAGGGTAAACTGATTAAATTTGCTGATGACACAAAGCTAGGAGGGATAGCTAATACTAGAGAAGAGAGAGAGAGGATTCAAAAAGACCTAAATAAACTGGAGCAGTGGGCAGCAACCAACAGAATGGTTTTTAGCAGGGAAAAATGCAAAGTACTACATCTGGGCAATAAAAATGAAAAAAGCATATACAGAATGGGAGGAATAGAGCTAAGCAACAGTACATGTGAAAAAGACTTAGGTATACTAATAGATCATAGACTAAACATGAGTCAACAGTGTGATGCAGCAGCAAAAAAGGCAAATACAATTCTGGGATGTATTAACAGAAGCATACAGTCTAGATCACGTGAAGTCATTATCGGTCTTTACTCCTCTTTGGTCAGACCTCATCTGGAATACTGTGTACAGTTTTGGGCACCACATTTTAAAAAAGACATAGACAAACTGGAGCAAGTTCAGAGAAGAGCGACCAGAATGGTGACTGGTCTGCAAACCATGTCCTATGAGGAACGGTTGCAGGATTTGGGAATGTTTAGCTTGCAAAAAAGAAGACTGAGAGGAGACTTAATAGCTGTCTACAAATATGTCAAGGGCTGTCACATTGTAGAAGGATCATCTTTATTCTCATTTGCACAAGGAAAGACTAGAAGCAATGGGATGAAACTAAATGGGAGGAGACACAGATTAGATATTAGAAAAAACTTTTTGACAGTTAGGGTGATTAATGAGTGGAACAGGCTGCCACGAGAGGTGGTGAGTTCCCCTTCAATGGACGTCTTCAAACAGAGGCTGGACAGACATCTGTCTGAGATGATCTAGTGAATCCTGCTTTGAGCAGGGGGTTGGACCAGATGACCCAGGAGGTCCCTTCCAACTCTACCATTCTATGATTCTATGATTCTATGAAAAACATGCATATGTATCTTTTTATATAGTATATATAAACTTCTTGTTTCAACTGTACATACATGTATGACATCTTGTGTCCTAGTAACTTACCAATGTGACTATGACATCTATGAATGCATATATTTTATATTGTTTTTCTTCCTTTGTCACCTTTGTTTCAAATATTAGTGTATATGCATATGGCATTTTTTAGACCTGCCGTTTTTTTTAAGGCGAACCCGCATCAAGAAGTAGCTGATGTTCGTTTTCCTGAACCGACTTTGCCAGTGTCTTTTCAGATGCTTTTACAGTGGCTCCACAGCCAGCATAAATTTACTCTATAATCTCAAGTATAGTGAGTGGGAAGCTTCTCAGCAGAAAACATTTGAAGAATGGACAGGTCACTTCTCTTAACTGCTAGAAACAAGGTTTTTGAACCTAGAAGCAATTAAAAGATGGGATATAAGACAGAACAAGTGCACAGCAATTCTGTTTTTACATTGCTGTGCATTATGTTTAGCTTATGGGGCTCTTTTGTGGTGCTTTTTCAGGTGGATGCTGGGCAGAATCTGCCAGGAAAAGATGCTGTGGGCAGATACTTTCAAAGTGTTCACTCTGCATGTTTTTCTTGCAGTTAAAAATGTTCATTTTTCAAGCAGAAGTCTCAGGAAACTTTCCTTTTCTTTGGAGTCTTGCAATTGCTAACTTCTTTTTGTAATTTTGTGAGCATTTTTATTCTAGTGGGTTTTTTTTTCATTGGCTTTTTTTGTGATTTTTTTTTTACTTTATTTACATTTTTGGAATTCCATTAAACAGTGAAGAAAAAATTAGCATTTTTTTTGTAGTGGAAATGCTAAAAAAAAAACCTGCACCTTTTCCTGGGAGTCTTTTTAGCCCTCTCATTGATTTTGTTTCTAAGTATTGAGCGCCTTCCTAGCGTAAAACACATGAATAGGGATGAGCAAACCTGTGGCAGTTCGGGTTCTGGTACCCGACCCAAACTTTCGTCCAAAGTTCGGTTCAGGTACTAGAACTGTACCCAAACCTGAACCAGAACCCAAACCCCATTGAAAACAATAAAAACCCGAACTTTGGATATGAAAAAAAAATCTCTTTCTATTTCTCTCTCTGTGGCCAGGGTCCCATTAGCGTATATGGCATCCAATGCGAGAGCATCAGATGCAATATGCTAATGCAATGTTCCCCAACTCCAGTCCTCAAGGCTCTCCAACAGATCATGCTTTCAGCATTTCCTTAGTATTGCACAGGTGATGGAATTATTGCTTGTGCAGGTGATGTAATTATCACCTGAGCAATACAAAGGAAATCCTGAAAACATGACCTGTTGGTGGCTCTTGAGGACTGGAGTTGGGGAACACTGTGCTAACGACATTCGGTAGCTGTTTTGCTGCAAGCGGGAGCCGAATGTCAGTGCTCTGTGCTCCGATCCTCTCACACAGATTTGAGGATGCAATCGCAGCATGCATGTGAGCTGTCCCATAGGGTAACAATGGGGCGAGTGCAATCTGATTTTTTATCGGATTGCATTCGTCCGATTGCATCGCAAGTGAGAGCGAGCCCTCTCTCTCATCCCAGACCTAGTCTTAACATTAAAACTGACTTTTGGGAGAAGTCCATGTTCGTAGTTTAGCATTGGACAAAGTGTCTGGTGCGAACACCCAACTTTTCAGTTCGGATTCACTCATCTCTACACCTGAAGAATGCACTAAACTTCATTTAAACGCTTGGCCTTTTTTGAAAACTTGTAGCATTTAAAAGAAGCTCAAGAGCCTGAACATATGAACAAAAAGTTAATATTATAAATTGATATGTTCATTCTTTTGAGCATTTTTTTTGTGGTTTTGGTGGTGTTTTCTGATCAAAAACAGATGAAAAAACATGCAATGTGAACATGCTCTTATAATTTTGTTGAACTATCCTGAGTATAATCAATATCAATTTGGTTGGAGTCTAACACCTAGAACTCCAATTGATCAATTGCTACAAGCTCAAGCAGTGGCTGGCTGCAAACAGTCAGAACACTCCAGCTCCATCACACTTTTTAGTGACTTCAGATTAGGTCTTATTTGCTAGTATGCATCTTACTATATTACATTTATTTTGGTTGCCAATATAAATGATGTTACATAATATCTGAATCTAATTGTAGTAAAATACCTACCATTTTTATGTTTTAACTATTTATTACAGTATAGCATAGCGCTGAATGCACAAAGGTGATTTTAACTGGAAATAGTCAAGGCAAATACTTTACAGTACCACAATATATATATATTTTTTTATTGTACATCATGGAAACAGTCATCAAACTTGTTTCCTCACAAGAGCTGAATTCCTAGAAGTCTGCACACAAGTGGTTTTAGACTGATATAGAGTGAAGTTTTGATGTACATACTTGTTATTAAAAAGTTCTTGCTAAGCACTAATGATATAAATCACACTGAAAATGATAATCTGCAGATGGATTGAATATTCTGCAGATTTAAATTATATACGGATTGAAGTCGGCCTTGTTCTGTGACTTGGGTGCAAGCAGTAAAGACACAAAAGAATATGGTGATTTTAAACCGAGACCATTGAAGCCAGTTTACAAGCTATGCCAAAACTGCACCCAGTAGGCAAAATGAAAAATCAAAATGTGGCAAAAGCAAACAAAAAAATAATTTCATTTTTTAGAAGTTTAAATAAAAAGTGCAGTTTGCTGATTTAAGAACATGACTTTATAGGGAATCGGATTCTAGCTTCCTATTCAAGCTATATTTTGCCTTAAGAATCATGAAATCCACTTGACTAATCCAATCATTGCATTTTCTATGAAATAAGACTCAAATATATTCATTTTTACTAAATCCAACAAAGAGAAGCAACAACATTTCCATCCATCTGTCACAAATCCTGAACATAGAAATGTTCTCTTCAACAAGATGATAGAACTGAAATGTGCCTTTTAATATGCCAGGGAGGTAAAAATTAACAGTCTCATATATAAATAATCCTGTATGTTTCATGCTTTTTTTGTTCTCTAGCATTGCTCTGGGAGAAATAGACCTTCAAAAAGCTTTTGCTTAAGGGCAGCAAACAATGAAAAATATACTGTGCACAAACATGTATCCAAGGGAAATGCAGAGCAGCTGTGCTGCTATGCTGAGATTCCCAAGCACTATCATTAATTCTATACTGAGGCGCTCAAGAACAATAATTTACAAGGTTTTGCATGGAAATGTGTATGCAAACATAGACAGTGTCAGACTGGGGTGTCTTGCACCCTCAGGAACCCAAACTACAGCTACAGGCAAATACTTGTTAGCCGTTTTTGTAGCGTGTCGACTGTAAAATACAGATGGCTTCTGCACATCTCCTGTGCCCACACTATGACTGTGATGTTCAATTAGGCTATGTGCCCACGATGCAGAAATGCTTCCTGAGCGTTTCTGCATCTCCCTGGCAGAAAAAACGCATGCGGATTGTATATGCGTTTTTCCTGCCAAGGACATGCGGATGTGAAGAGTTCTTCACATGCATTTCCGCATGCGGGTTGACAAGCGCTTTCCAAGCGATTTTAGCATCACTTGGAAAGTGCTTGACAACTTGGTCACACTATATAAATCCATGCAACCGGCATGGATTTATATAGTGTGACCGTAAAAGAATGTTTAAAAATAAAAAAATAAATCTATACTTACCTTCTGATGGCCCCCGCAGTCTTGCTTCGCTCCGTTCTCCCTTGCCGGCAGATCGCGGTACACTGAAGGACCTGCTGACGTCAGCGTCGCGTGACCCGTCACATGACTATGACGTCAGCGCAGGTCCTTCAGTCCATCGCGATCTGCCGGCATGAGAGGACGAGTGCACCGGGGGCCGTCAGAAGGTAATTATATTTATTTTTTATTTTTTTATTTTTTTTACAGTTTTCTATGGTACCCGGGTCCGGAGGAGAGTCTCCTCTCCTCCACACCTGGGTACCGTCCGCACATTGAACGCATGTATTCCGCATGTGCTTATCTAGTGAAGCGGAATGCATGCGTTCTAATGCAAGTCAATGGCGGCGAAAACTCAGCACTTCCGCAAAATAATTGGTAGTGCAGCGTTTTTTTCCGCAATGATAATTCGCAGCGGAAATTTCCACAGCATGTGCACAGCACATGCGGATTATCATTAGGGAACATGGCAGGCCTTCTACCATGCGTTTTTTAAGCGTTTCTGCAGCGTTTTTGCCGCTGCGGAAACGCTTAAAAAACACATCGTTAGCACACAGCCTTACAGTGATTTGTATTAATGGGTTCTCCAGTTAAAACAAGCTATCATCTATTCATAGCTTAGATGATAACTTATTGATCAGTGGGGGCATGGCTCCTGGGAATCACACCAATTGGCGGAACAGGAAACTTTCATCCTTGTCGAAACATTTTTATCCCCATTTCACAATGGAGGAGTAGGTCAGATGTCTGACTGCTGCTGTATTCATTCTCTATGGGTGTGCTGAAAAAAACGGCGTGCTGCGCTTGGAAGCTCCATAGCAAATTAATGGAATGGCTGTCGAGCATGCACATTGCGAATACATTCTAACAGTGATAAAAGTTCCCCTTTCTATCAATCGGATCATGTCCCGGCAATTAGACCCACACTGATCAATAAGTTATTACAGTTAATAAAAAGTTATTATGCAGTTTAAATGTCTCTTTCTGGCACTCTTCACATAGCAATGAAAACAATAAAAAACTATTCCTTTCACTAGTTCCCACTTCCACCCAGCTCCTTCTTCCTTAACCTTATCTCTGCACAGGTGGCATAATGCAGTAACATCATTGTGTCACCTGTAAGTCAGTCAAGGCCTATATATATAAATATATATATATATATATATATATATATATATATATATATATATACATATATATATATACAGTACAGACCAAAAGTTTGGACGCACCTTCTCATTTAAAGATTTTTCTGTATTTTCATGACTATGAAAATTGTACATTCACACTGAAGGCATCAAAACTATGAATTAACACATGTGGATTTATATACTTAAAAAAAGTGTGAAACAACTGAAAATATGTCTTATATTCTAGATTCTTCAAAGTAGCCACCTTTTGCTTTGATGACTGCTTTGCACACTCTTGGCATTCTCTTGATGAGCTTCAAGAGGTAGTCACCGGAAATGGTTTTCACTTCACAGGTGTGCCCTGTCAGGTTCAATAAGTGGGATTTCTTGCCTTATAAATGGGGTTGGGACCATCAGTTGTGTTGTGCAGAAGTCAGGTGGATACACAGCTGATAGTCCTACTGAATAGACTGTTAGAATTTGTATTATGGCAAGAAAAAAGCCGCTAAGAAAAATGAGTGGCCATCATTACTTTAAGAAATGAAGGTCAGTCAGTCTGAAAAATTGGGCAAACTTTGAAAGTGTCCCCAAGTGCTGTTGCAAAAACCATCAAGCGCTACAAAGAAACTGGCTCACATGAGGACCGCCCCAGGAAAGGAAGACCAAGAGTCACCTCTGCTTCTGAGGATAATTTTATCCAAGTCACCAGCCTCAGAAATTGCAGGTTAACAGCAGCTCAGATTAGAGACCAGGTCAATGCCACACAGAGTTCTAGCAGCAGACACATCTCTACAACAACTGTTAAGAGGAGACTTTGTGCAGCAGGCCTTCATGGTGAAATAGCTGCTAGGAAACCACTGCTAAGGACAGGCAACAAGCAGAAGTGACTTGTTTGGGCTAAAGAACACAAGGAATGGACATTAGACCAGTGGAAATCTGTGCTTTGGTCTGATGAGTCCAAATTTGAGATCTTTGGTTCCAACCACCGTGTCTTTGTGCAACACAGAAAAGGTGAACGGTTGGACTCTACATGCCTGGTTCCCACCGTGAAGCATGGAGGAGGAGGTGTGATGGTGTGGGGGTGCTTTGCTGGTGACACTGTTGGGGATTTATTCAAAATTGAAGGCATACTGAACCAGCATGGCTACCACAGCATCTTGCAGCGGCATGCTATTCCATCCGGTTTGCGTTTAGTTGGACCATCATTTATTTTTCAACAGGACAATGACCTCAAACACGCCTCCAGGCTGTGTACGGGCTATTTGACTAAGAGGGAGAGTGATGGAGTGCTACGCCAGATGACCTGGCCTCCGCAGTCACCAGACCAGAACCCAATCGAGATGGTTTGGGGTGAGCTGGTCCGCAGAGTGAAGGCAAAAGGTCCAACAAGTGCTAAGCATCTCTGGGAACTCCTTCAAGATTGTTGGAAGACCATTTCAGGTGACTAACTCATGAAGCTCATCAAGAGAATGCCAAGAGTGTGCAAAGCAGTCATCAAAGCAAACGGTGGCTACTTTGAAGAACCAAGAATATAAGACATATTTCAGTTGTTTCACACTTTTTTGTTAAGTATATAAATCCACGTGTGTTTATTCATAGTTTTGATGCCTTCAGTGTGAATGTACAATTTTCATAGTCATGAAAATACAGAAAAATCTTTAAATGAGAAGGTGTGTCCAAACTTTTGGTCTGTACTGTATATATGTATATATATATATATGTTTCTGTAAAAGTCAGAAGGCCGGTAAAACCTAGGATTTACCGGTCAATCTGGACATTTACCGAGGCCGTCGGTAAAAGCTCAAAATGAAAAGTAAAATTGGACTTTTACCTGTGAAGTCTTGGTAACATTTACCGTCGAGCGTGGTAAAAGTCAGAAATATCAGGTGTGAAGAGGGAACATCTGACTTTAACCAAGCGCAGTTGGTAAATGTGCACATTTACCACGGCTTCTTGGTAAATGTAGCTGAGAAGGGTGTAAGCGCAGTTGGTAAATGTGCACATTAAAACGTAGCTGAGAAGGGTGTAAGCGCAGTTGGTAAATGTGCACATTTACCACGGCTTCTTGGTAAATGTAGCTGAGAAGGGTGTAATAAAAAGTGTAAGCCACCGCAGGAAAGGTGTCTGATTAGGCAGATACGGCGAGGAAATGGAGGACACAGTGTTCAAAGTTTTTTAAATGTAATAATGGGGAAAATATGGTAATAACAATGAACAAAATCTGCTACCCTGTAAGGTATCTGCTACCCTGTAACGTATGTACGTTCTATATATACAGATGTCAATCCTGACTATCCTTAACGTATGTACGTTCTATATATACAGATGTCAATCCTGACTATCCTATGATTATTGTTCCGATCATACAAAAAGTGCCCACTTCCTGCTAACATACAACCACTAACCCCACACTAAAATATGCAAAAGAGAACGTCCTATGAATCTTAGGGTATCAGTGTTCCGCAGCACCCTCTCACAAAAAGTTACAAGAAGTACAGACGCTGCCGGTGTAGTAGTGTATAAATTGTCCTGCACTTAGCTTCCTGTAGAGCGCAGAGTCCAAAGTCTTTCCAAGGGCCCCTTGCAAGGTGGATGCTAACACCGCTCACACGATTTACCGTTGCCGCGCCAATGTGGTAGAACCAGAAGATATGCAGATAAGCTCTGAGCCGGAGTTGCTGGGTGCCATGAACGGTCTGTTCCACGCGAGCACCGTAGTCTCTGATCAGGGGAATCGGAAGACAGCGCATTCCGAGAAAAGGCTGTAAGGAAACAGCGCAACAGCCCTGTCTGGGCTCAGTCTAGTCAGCACAGCACCAGTCCTCTCACTCTCCCTAAAATAGCTCCTGCCTCAAGTCCTAGTTTCCTGGGGTTCTATTCTTAGATTGCTGCCCAATCACTGCCTGAAGAAAATTACTAACTCATCAATGGCAGTGTTAGACCAGTAGATGGTGCTGTTGTACAGTCTTTCACACAATGCTGAGTAACCCTATTACAAAAGAACATGGGATTCTTGCCAAGCAGTGTGGGTAAATGGGCATACTTCCTGTTTGTGTCCTCATGCTGGACGACTGCCTGAGTGTTTTGCAAGCTGCACATACTGCTCAAAGCTGCACAGTCGACGGCCTGTCAAAGCTACACAGGCACTAGCTGATTGTCAGATCATGAGTGAGGAAATGAAAGATCGTTTTTCGGAGCTCTTGAATGAAGTGGTGGAGAAAAAGCGAGATAATAATTTTTATCTCACGGACGATAAATACGAGAATATATTGAAAGAAGTGAAGGAGGCTAAGGTGGCGGTACCTAAACAGAGTATTCACTACAGGTGTTTGAAGAGGTACGACATCATGACCGTCGGAAGTGATGAAAAGTTAATTGCACCAATCTCGTGTGAAAAAGACAACGTGTTGCATTACGTTCGGTGTGCAGAACTCTTTAGTGTCATTCATAATGCGCACATCAGTACCAGCCACGGAGGGCGGACCAGGATCCTAAAGGAGGTGAACCGTAAGTTAAAAAATGTCACAACGGAGTCAATAGTTATTTATCTGTGACTCTGCCAGCCATGCCAGAAAAAACAGAAGATTACCAAAAAAGGCCTTGTTGTGAAACCCATCCTACACAGTGAAATGAATTCTCGTGCTCAAGTCGATCTCATTGACATGCAATCCAATTGTGATAATGATTTCAATTTCATATTCGTCTATCAAGACCACGTCACTAAATTTGTTCTTCTACGTGCTTTATGCACTAAAAGAGCAGAAGAGGTTGCGTACCACCTCCTTGACATTTTTTCCACTTTTGGTGCCCCGTGTATTCTGCATTCTGATAATGGGAGGGAATTTTGCAACAAGATCATACAGAGTTTGTGCGCGATGTGGCCTAATATGAAAATAGTGCATGGTAAACCAAGACACAGCCAGTCCCAAGGCTCCGTGGAAAGAGCAAATCAAGACATTGAAAACATGTTGTCAACGTGGATGGAAACAAATAAGACACCCAAGTGGTCTGAGGGCCTTCGCTTTGTACAAGCAATGAAAAATAGAGCATACCATCTGGGAATAAAATGCTCGCCCTATGAAGCTATGTTCGGAGTACCAATGCAGATGGGTCTAGCTACCTCCAAAATTCCTAGTGATGGGATCAGAAATCTCTCTTCAGAAGAAGATCTTGAAAAAATGTTTGTTGGTTTGCAAGAGGAACCTAGTGATCCGACCTCACCAACAGAAGTCGAAGGGTCAGATGAATCTAACTTTCATCACACGTCAGCACCGACAGCAGCAGAAGCTTCGGATGAATCAAACTGTCATCAGCTGTTCACAACGGAAGGAGAAGCTTTGGACTTATCCAACTGTCCGCACACCTTAACAGCATATGAAACTCCACCAATTTTGCCATCCAAGAATAATGAAGACCTAAAAGAAAAAAGTGTCGAGTCAAAACCTTCTAAGAAAGATGGAGAACTTCATGATGATCAGCAACCTGACGTTTTGAATTCGCATACAATCAATAGAAAAATTAGTGCTCTCAGAAGAGTTTGAAAAGCTGCAAGAGAAGGACTTGAAACACAGGCCAAGAAAATGTTGAAATGTTCCAGTCAAAAATTACCCGAACCTAACATTGGACAGAACATCAGAATCAGAATTCCAGATGTCGACCGTTCAAAAATGGACCCTAAGTCGATCATTACGATTATTATAAAAAAAGAAGATGACTTCTACCAAGTGGGGACTACCGCTGGGATCCTAAATGCAGTAGGAACTCCCCACCCACTAGGGTCATCCCGCCCTCTGGCCGGACCCCCCTTCTCCGCCACTTAAAGATCACTACTTACCGGAGGCTACCAGAGGCTTCCCAGGTCTCGTCGGCCGGCCGCAGCCTCCTTCTTCCGGGTCACATGACTGCATACGTCACCACGAAAGTGACAGGTGCATAAGTCATGTGACACGAGGTGTGTCACATGACTTACGCATGCGTCACTTGAGTGGTGACGTATGCAGTCATGTGACTCGGAAGGAGAACGCGGACGACGAGACCTGGGAAACCTCCGGTAAGTAGCAATTTAGCTTTATACCTGTCTGCCCTGCACACTCGCACCATCCATGCCTTCCGATGATGCATGAAACATGCATTATCGGAAGGCACGGATATATCCGAAAGATATCGGGATTATCCGTATCCGTACAGCCCGTTATCCGCTTGGATAACGGGTCTGGACGGATCTATCCGCTTATCCCTAGTCACAATTACAGAATTACATAGTTTTGAAGTTTCGTTATTCTTGTATTTGCGTTAATTTGACATTTTTGAGAAGTATTTTCCTACATAAATGTTTCCTATTTGAATTCAGAATTACATAGTTTTGAAGTTGAGTTATTCTTGTATTTGCGGTAATTTGTCATTTTTGAGAAGTATTTTCCTACATAAATGTTTTCTATTTGCATTTTCCTATTTGCATTCAGAATTACATAGTTTTGAAGTTGCGTTATTCTTGTATTTGCTGTAATTTGTCATTTTTGAGAAGTATTTTCTTACATAAATGTTTTCTATTGGCATTTTCCTATTTGTATTTGTTCATTTGCATTTGCATTTTGAAGAATAAAAATATTTCTAACGATTAAGGCCTTCATCAGAGTCGGAAATTGCGTTTAGTTAACTTTTACCACCATCATCTGCTGGTAAGAGTCAGAATTCTGAGACTCAAAGCTCCTTTTACCAACACATGCTGGTAGTTACTTTTACCAACACATGCTGGTAAATGTAAAGATTTACCAATTCGCCCAGGTAAAAGTCCAAAATCGTTCGTTTATATGGAATACATCTGACTTTTACCAACGCTGTTGAGAAATGTTAAGATTTACCAAGACTTCACCGGTAAAAGTCCAATTTTACTTTTCATTTTGAGCTTTTACCGACGACCTCTGTAAATGTCCAGATTGACCGGTAAATCCTAGGTTTTATCGGCCTTCTGACTTTTACAGTAACATATATATATATATATATATATATATATATGTGTGTGTATATATGTGTGTACATATTGTAAGGTGGCAAATGGTCGCATAGTCAATGGGAGGTATGTGTCACAGAGATGGCTGTCCTCTGTGATGTAACCCAGAGTGTTTCTCTAGTGCACGTAAGCACTAAGAGGTTCGTTTGGTGCACCTGGGACTGGGTTACGGGTAGTTTAGAGAGATGGGGGGTTTAGCTACCCACATACCTCACCTCTGGGTGTGGTTAACAGCCTATAAAATGGAGGCTGTTTTTTGGCACATGGTCTGTGTGTAAGGAGGAAGAAGGCCTCCTGTGTGTGGTTGTCTCCAGACTGAGCCGTGTACTGGATGCCTACCAGCCTGTGTGACCACAGTGCTGGCTAACCAAAGACTTTTCAAAAAGGACTGTTTTCTCAGTTTTTGCCTGCACTAAAGGCTGTTTATTTGCATTTTGCTTTTGAAGCAAATAAACCATAATGGACATTTAAAGGAACATGCCTTCTGTTTGCCTCCCATCGCACCCAAGTGAGTACGATCTCTACTATATATATGTATATATATATATATATACATATATATATACTGTATATATGTATATATATATAAATATATATATATATATATGAATGACAAATATTATTGACAGCAATTTTTTGAGTAAAGAATAGTGATGAGCGAGCGTGCTCACTCCTGCTCTGTTCTCGCCTGAGCATCTCACTGTTCGAGATGCTCACTTTCGGCGAGTACCTCCAGGATGTTCACGTGGGAGCTCGAGTCCCCTCCCCGCATGTTTAGCGCTGTTTTAGCAGCAAATAAACGTGCGGGGATTTCTTGCCGCTCACTGTAATGCCACAGCCATGTTGGTTGTGGCATTACAGTGATTGGCTGGCTGCATCATAACATCGGGTCTATATCAGACCCGGTGACCATATGCTCGTCACAGTCTACCCTTCAGACAGGCAGAGTAGGGAGAGCTGCTGCTGAGCTAGGGAGAGAATTTGGCTTTATTATTGAGGTATTAGATATTCCACATGTACAGTACAGACCAAAAGTTTGGACACACCTTCTCATTTAAAGATTTTTCAGTATTTTCATGACTTTGAAAATTGTACATTCACACTGAAGGCATCAAAACTATGAATTAACACATGTGGAATTATATAGTTGACAAGAAAACGTGAAACAACTGAAAATATGTCTTATATTCTAGGTTCTTCAAAGTAGCCACCTTTTACTTTGATGACTGCTTTGCACACTCTTGGCATTCTCTTGCACACTTTTTTGTTAAGTATATAATTCCACATGTGTTAATTCATAGTTTTGATGCCTTCAGTGTAAATGTGCAATTTTCATAGTCATGAAAATACAGAAAAATCTTTAAATGAGAATGTGTGTCTAAACTTTTGGTCTGTACTGTATATTTACACATCTGAACTAACAGTGGTCATCAGACGTGATCCGATATTACTGCCGCAATAATCGTCACATTTTTTGGAGAGTGCCAAATATTCTACTCCCGTTAATGTCTGCAAGTTGTGTGTTGTTCAACATATTCACATTTGGTCGCTGACCAATACCACATCTATAAGGCCACTGCCTAAAACCGTGGTCATCAGACGTGATCCCAAATTACTGCCAAATTAATCGTCGTATTTTTTGGAGCGTGTCAAATAATCCACTCCAGTTAAAGTCTGCCAGTTGTTTATTGTTTAGCCTATTCACACTTGGTCACTGACCAATACCACATCTGTAAGGCCAATGCCTAAAGCCATGGTCATCAGACGTGATCCGATATTCCTGCGCTAATAATCGTTGCATTTTTTGGAGCGTGCCAAATATTCCACTCCAGTTAGAGTCTGCCTGTTGTGTGTTCTTCAACCTATTCACACTTGGTCGCTGACAAATACCACATCTATAAGGCTACTGCCTAAAACCGTGGTCATCAGATGTGATCCGATATTACTGCCGTAATAATCGTCACATTTTTGAAGCGTGCCAAATATTACACTCCAAATATTACACTTAAATGGGCAAGGCGCATGGCAAGGGATGAAGTGGACGTGATGCTGATGGTGCACGCAGAGGCCGAGGCCGTGGGCAAGATGATACTGTGCCTGCTGAGGGAGCACAACAAACACTCACATCATGTCGATATACTTTCCTGTCCCAATTTCTAAGGGGCCTCGGAACACCACTCTTGAAGCCAGAACAGTGTGAAAAGGTTGTTGGTTGGATAGCAGATATAACTTCCAGTCAGTTTTCCACCACCACCGCCTTGTCGTCCACATGGTCCATTCTCAGAAGCCATGAGTCTGGACCACATATTCCTCACCCTGATCCTCCTTCCTCCCTCCATGCCGAGTACCTGGAGACAAGTGATCCCACACTTGGACTATCTGAAGGGCTGTTCACTTTTCCATTTATAGATTCAGGCCTCTCGCCCGGCCCGCTTCAAGCGGGGCAAGAGGAGTTTGCATGCAGCGATGCTCAAATATTTGAGCAGCCACATTCACACAAAGGCAATGGTGGTAAACTGCAATTACTGTTGCAAGAGGTGGATGATGATGTTGAGGCACAATTGCCAGCAAGTCAGGAGGAGGCTCAGGGTACACTGACAGGTGTATGTTGGCCAACTCATTTGTACCTAACAGCTACGGTAAGGCGTTTCTCAATGTCAGGACCCTACCAATGTAAATACCTCTCTAAGGGACATCCGTCTGCTTATATGTGGGAAAGTAAGATCCTACTGCAGTTAAAACCATCTGCGGCATAGGGGTGGAATGCTCAGACAAAGCTTAAACATAGTAAGCGCCTGTTCACACCTATTTCTTGTATTGGAAGTGCCGTCAGTTTTTTCTCTGTCTATGTTTAAGCTTTGACTGAGCACACATTGGTAGGGTCCTGACTAGAATTGAGCCACCCCGGAAGTGTTCGAGTTTGGTTCGTCGAACACCCATATGTTCGCCGAACTGTTCGTCGAACTGTTCGTCGAACACCTTCGAACACCGTTAAAACCAATGGCAGGCAAACAAAAACACATAGAAACACATTGAAAACACCTTCAAAGGTGTCCAAAAGCTGACAAACTGCTCAGAAGACACAACTAACACATGGAAAAGTGAAAAGAACATATAGTCATGTGAAAAGAAAAGAGGTGGAGGAGTAAAAGGAGGGGGAGACACAGATATAGGTATGTCATGCCCTTCTAAAACCAAAAAAGTGCGAAGCCGACACGGCCAGTCCGTTCCTGCCCGTGTGACCTCCGTGTCGCCGTGTTTGTGCTAGAGCCACGGTGGACCCTGACGGCCAGCCCCCTCTCCCAATACTGGTGCCTGTCCACTGGTGGGTCGAGCGAGAATCCCTGTGGTGGAGGCAGGTCTAATCTTTTTAATTTAAATTGTCTCTCTAATTTGAATGAGTACACTTTACATCCTTTTACAAGGATCTATTGAAGGGCAAGTCTCATGCCAGCAACCGCGGTAATTCCAGCTCCAGTAGCGTCCACTAAAGCTGCTGCAGTTAAAAAGCTTTTATAAGGATCGAGCTTGGTGGTCCACCGCAAGGGGTCCTACCGCCAGTCCCAGCCCCTATGCCTTGGGGTGCCTCCCCGATGCTCTTCACTGAGTGTCCCGGGAGCCCGTACCATTTCCTTTGAAAAAATTAAGTGTCCAAACTACAGGTGGTATAGCTTGCTTAACAGCTGGGATAATCCGCTGACTAGCAGACACTGCTACTAGGCACAAAGTATTTCCTGGGCTAGATGCAGTTAAAAATTTGTAATTCGATACTATCGTTGGATGCTGAGAAAGCATTCCATAGAGTCTCCTGACACGTCATATATTATTCTCTTAAAAAGCTTGGGGTAGGGGTCTAGGGGACCCTTTTATAGGCAAAATCATGGCCCTGTATCGCAATACGTCACCTAGGCTGAAGATAAATGGAACATTTTCATCACCTTTCATAATCACCAATGGGACAAAGCAGGGATGTCCTCTGTCCCCTCTCTTATACATCCTAGTGACGGAGCACCTGCTCTCATCAATTCGCCATAACCCCAATATTAGGTGGATTGAGGTGGGAGGCACCGAGTACAAGTGCTCTGCATTTGCTGATGATGTCCTAGTATATATCACTCAATCACATATATCCATCCCTGCTGTTATGGCTGAAATAGATGACTTTGTTACATGGTCAAATTTTAAAATCAATGCAGCGAAGTCTGAGGCCCTCGATGTCTCCCTCCCCAAATCCATACAGGATTCCATCCAGTCCAACTTTCCCTTTGCCTGGTCCTCACAGGGTATCAAATACTTAGGAATTCGTATTCATAGAGACCTCTCCCATCTATGTTATCTTAATTTTGGGCCCTTTATTGAACAACTCCATACAGACCACGGTTGGCAAGTTAGAACTGTAAGATTCACTACGTGAACCACTGGTATTTTGTGGAAAAGCACATGTACACTGTGTTCCAAATTATTATGCAAAAAGTGTTTAGGAGTGATAAGGTAAGAATTTTTTTGTTTGTCAGTTAAACTCATTGATGGTGATGTGTGTCAGGGCTCTTTATATTACTGTAAGCAATTGCAGACACCTGTGCTAATTAGTTTGGCAGGTGTGTCCAATGAAAGGCAAGACTACTTAAGAAGGCTGTCCCACATTATTAAGCAGCCTACATTTTCTGCCAAAATGGGAAAGAAAAAGGATGTGTCGGCTGCTGAGAAGCAACAAATTGTGGAGTGTTTAGGTCAAGGCATGACTACAATCAACATTGCCAAGACAATTTATCCTGATCATCGCACAATCAAGAAGTATGTAGCTGAATCACAGTACACACGTGTGCATGCTGATAAAATTGAGGGAAAATTGAGGACTCTTTCCTAAAGGCAATTACGTCAGGTTAAAAGAGCAGTGGCAAAAAAGCCTTGTCATAGCAGCAGACAAGTTTTTGAAGCTGCTGGTGCCTCCAACGTCCCCCGAACAACACGATGCAGGGTCCTTCAGAGGTTTGCAGCTGTGCATAAGCCATCCTGTCGACCTCCTCTATCCACTGTACACAAGCAGAAACGGCTCCTGTGGGTCAAACAATACATGAAGACTGACTTCAAAACTGTTTTGTTCACCGATGAGTGCCGTGCAACGCTCGATGGTCCAGATGGATGGAGTGGAGGATGGCTGGTTGATGGACACCCCATGCAAACACGGCTACGGCGCCAAAAAGGAGGAGGTGGAGTAATGTTTTGGGCTGGAATCATGGGGAGAGAGATTGTCGGCCCCTTTAGGATCCCTGAAGGGGTAAATATGAAATCCACAATGGATGTGGAGTTTTTCAAACAGCACTTCCTGCCATGGTTCAAGAAGAAGAACCGTGTATTCCGCAGCAAGATCATTTTCATGCATGATTATGCACCGTCTCTTGCTGCACATAACACATCTGCATCTCTGGCTGATATGGGCATAAAAAGGGACAAACTTATGGTGTGACCCCCATGCTCCCCTGACCTCAACCCCATTGAGAACCTCTGGAGCATCATCAAAAGGAGTGTCTATTATGGCGGGAGGCAGTTCACATCTAAGCAACAGCTCTGGGAGGGTATTCTGTCCTCATGCAAAACAATTGAAGCAGAAACCATCCAAAACCTGACAAACTCAATGGACGAGAGAGTTCAGAAGTAGTGTTGAGCCACCCCCGTAGTGTTCGGGTTCGGTTCGGTTCGTCAAACTCCGGGATGTTCGAGGAACTGTTCGTCGAACTGTTCGTCGAACACCTTAGAACACCGTCGAACACCGTTAAAAACAATGGCAGGCAAACAAAAACACATAGAAACACATAGAAAACACCTTCAAAGGTGTCCAAAAGCTGCCAAACTGCTCAGAAGACGCTTTCTTTAAAAAAGCCGGCCGGCAATTCAGCAGCGGCATACACCGGTACCCGACAATTTAAACAAGAAGGAATAGGGCCTCACACATAGATTAGATAGATAGAAACATGTCAGTCACATATATATGAAGTACAGTGACAGTGTTGCTTACTGTACTTGTCATTTAGTGTAAAGGATTTATTAAAAAAAATAATAGTGTTTTCATGCACTGTCTCTTTAAAAAAGCCGGCCGGCAATTCAGCATCTGTACCCGACAATTTATAACAGAAAGAATAGAGAATCACACATAGATTAGATAGAGAGAAACATGTCAGTCACATATATATGAAGTACAGTGACAGTGTTGCTTACTGTACTTGTCATTTAGTGTAAAGGATTTATTAAAAAAAATAATAGTGTTTTCATGCACTGTCTCTTTAAAAAATCCGGCCGGCAATTCAGCATCTGTACCCGACAATTTATAACAGACAGAATAGAGCTTCACACATAGATTAGATAGATAGAAACATGTCAGTCACATATATATGAAGTACAGTGATAGTGTTGGTTACTGTACTTGTCATTTAGTATTAAAATAAAGGATTTATTATTAAAAAAATTGGCGTGGGGTTCCCCTTAATTTTAGTCTCTAGCGGAGGTTTAGCAGACAGCTGGGGCAGATGTTTGAAGCCTGGGAAGGGGGTAATACCCACGGAGCTTCCCAGGCTACTAATATGAGCCCCCAGCTGAATACATAGCCTTTACTAGCTATTAAAATGGGGGACCCCCCCAAAAAAATGACGTGGGGTCCCCCCTAATTTAATAGCTAGCAAAGGCTAGGCAGACAGCTGGGGGCTGATATTAATAGCCCAGGAAGGGAGCCACGAATATTGGCCCCCTCCCAGGCTAGAAACACCAGCCGTCAGCCACCCCAGAAATGGCGCATTCATAGGATGCGCCAATTCTGGCACTTAGCCTCGCTCTTCCACACTGCCCTGTAGCGGTGGCAGGGGGTAATAGGGCTGGGCTTGATGTCAGCTTATAATGCCAGCTGACATCAAGCCCAGGTTAGTAATGGAGAGGCGTCTATAAGACACCCCCATTACTAACCCCATAGTCAAAGTTAAAAGAAAACACAAACACCCAGAATAAAGTCCTTTAATTGAAATAAAGACACAATCCTTTATTGTTCTAAATTAAACCATACTTACCATCACGCCCATTCCAGCTGAAGCCAACGATCTCCTGCAATAAAAGAAAAATAATAAAGCAACATCATCCTTACCTTTCCATGGTTCCCACGACAGCTTCAGCTCTGCTACATCGAGATGACAGGCTGGACCGCAGCAGAACGCTGCCATCCAGCCTGTCATCCCGCAGACACTGAGAAGCGCAGGCATGCTTGCGCTCTGCAGTGTCTGGCTGTGACGGCATAAAGATGAGACGAGTTCATGTCCAATGAACTCGGTGCACCTCATGCACGTCACTGACAGCGTGGGAAAATTCTCACGCTGAAGCGCTGAGTGCAGGAGAATTCTCCCACGCTGTCAGTGACGTGCATAAGGTGAGCTCATGTCCAATGAACTCAGCTCACCTCCTGCACGTCACTGACAGCGTGGGAGAATTCTCCTGCACTCAGCGCTTCAGTGTGAGAATTCTCCCACGCTGAAGCGCTGAGTGCAGGAGATTTTTCCCACGCTGTCAGTGACGTGCATGAGGTGAGCCGAGTTCATTGGACATTAACTCGGCTCATCTGGATGCCCTCACAGAGAGACACTGTGGAGCGCAAGCATGCCTGCGCTTCTCAGTGTCTGTGGGATGACGGGCTGGATGGCAGCGTTCTGCTGCGGTCCAGCCTGTCATCTCGATGTAGCAGAGCTGAAGCTGTCGTGGGATCCATGGGGAGGTAAGGATGAGGTTGGTTTATTATTTTTCTTTTATTGCAGGAGATCGTTGGCTTCAGCTGGAATGGGCGTGATGGTAAGTATAGTTTAATTTAGGACAATAAAGAATTGTGTCTTTATTTCAATTAAAGGACTTTTTTCTGGGTGTTGTGTTTTTTTTAAATACTTTACTAGAAATTCATGGTGGTCATGTCTAATATTGGCGTGACCCCATGAATTTTGGGCTTAGGGCCAGCTGATAATGCCAAGCTGGCCCTAACCCCTTTATTACCCAGTGAGCCACCGCATCAGGGCCCTGGATGAGTTGGGTACAGCGCCAGAAGATGGCGCTTCTATGAACGCGCCATTTTCCGGGGTGGCTGCGGACTGCAATTTGCAGCGGGGGTGGCCCAGAAAGCTTGGGCCTCCCTGCGCTGCGGATTCCAGCCCCCAGCTGCCTAGTTGTACCTGGCTGGACACAAAAACAGGGTGAAGCCCCACGTCAATTTTCTTTAAATTATTTCATGAAATAATTAAGAAAAAAAGGGCTTCCCTATATTGTTGTGTCCGGCCAGGTACAAATAGGCAGCTGGTGGATGGGTGCAGCCCGTTCCTGCCTGCTGCACCTGACTGGACACAAATATAGTGCGAAGCCCCACGTCAATTTTTATTAAATTATTTCATGAATTTCCTGAAATAATTAAAAAAAATTGAAGTGGGGCTTCGCACTATATTTGTGTCCAGCCAGGTACAGCAGGCAGGAATGGGCTGCCCCCAACCACCAGCTGCCTATTTGTACCTGGCCGGACACAACAATATAGGGAAGGCCTTTTTTTCTTAATTATTTCATGAATTTCATGAAATAATTAAAAAAAATTGAAGTGGGGCTTCGCACTATATTTGTGTCCAGCCAGGTACAGCAGGCAGGAACGGGCTGCCCCCAACCACCAGCTGACTATTTGTACCTGGCCGGACACAACAATATAGGGAAGGCCTTTTTTTCTTAATTATTTCATGAATTTCATGAAATAATTAAAAAAAAAATACGTGAGGCTTCGCCCTATTTTTGTGTCCAGCCAGGTACAACTAGGCAGCTGGGGGCTGGAATCTGCAGCGCAGGGAGGCCCAAGCTTTCTGGGCCCCCCCCGCTGCAAATTGCAGTCCGCAGCCACCCCGGAAAATGGCGCGTTCATAGAAGCGCCATCTTCTGGCGCTGTACCCAACTCATCCAGGGCCCTGGTGCGGTGGCTCACTGGGTAATAAAGGGGTTAGGGCCAGCTTGGTATTATCAGCTGGCCCCAAGCCCAAAATTCATGGGGTCACGCCAGTATTAGACATGACCGCCATGAATTTCTAGTAAAGTATTTAAAAAAAACACAACACCCAGAATAAAGTCCTTTAATTGAAATAAACACACAATTCTTTATTGTTCTAAATTAAACTATACTTACCATCACGCCCATTCCAGCTGAAGCCAACGATCTCCTGCAATAAAAGAACAATAATAAACCAACCTCATCCTTACCTTTCCATGGTTCCCACGACAGCTTCAGCTCTGCTACATCGAGATGACAGGCTGGACCGCAGCAGAACGCTGCCATCCAGCCTGTCATGCCGCAGACACTGAGAAGAGCAGGCATGCTTGCGCTCCTCAGTGTCTCGCTGTGACGGCATCCAGATGAGCCGAGGTCATGTCCAATGAACTCGGCTCACCTCATGCACGTCACTGACAGCGTGGGAAAATTCTCACGCTGAAGTGCTGAGTGCAGGAGAATTCTCCCACGCTGTCAGTGACGTGCATGAGGTGAGCTCATGTCCAATGAATGTCCATGTCCTGCTCTTCTCAGTGTCTGCGGGATGACAGGCTGGATGGCGGCGTTCTGCTGCGGTCCAGCCTGGCATCTCGATGTAGCAGAGCTGAAGCTGTCGTGGGAACCATGGAAAGGTAAGGATGATGTTGCTTTATTATTTTATTTTTATTACAGGAGATCGTTGGCTTCAGCTGGAATGGGCGTGATGGTAAGTATGGTTTAATTTAGAACAATAAAGAATTGTGTCTTTATTTCAATTAAAGGACTTTATTCTGGGTGTTTGTGTTTTTTTTAACTTTGACTATGGGGTTAGTAATGGGGGTGTCTTATAGACGCCTCTCCATTACTAACCTGGGCTTGATGTCAGCTGGCATTATAAGCTGACATCAACCCCAGCCCTATTACCCCCTGCCACCGCACCAGGGCAGCGTGGAAGAGCGAGGCTAAGTGCCAGAATTGGCGCATCCTATGAATGCGCCATTTCTGGCGCGGCTGACGGCTGGTGTTTCTAGCCTGGGAGGGGGCCAATATTCATGGCTCCCTTCCTGGGCTATTAATATCAGCCCCCAGCTGTCTGCCTAGCCTTTGCTAGCTATTAAATTAGGGGGGACCCCACGTCATTTTTTTGGGGGGGTCCCCCATTTTAATAGCTAGTAAAGGCTATGTATTCAGCTGGGGGCTGATATTAGTAGCCTGGGAAGCTCCGTGGGTATTACCCCCTTCCCAGGCTTCAAACATCTGCCCCAGCTGTCTGCCTAACCTCCGCTAGAGCCTAAAATTAAGGGAAACCCCACGCCAATTTTTTTAATAATAAATCCTTTATTTTAATACTAAATGACAAGTACAGTAACCAACACTATCACTGTACTTCATATATATGTGACTGACATGTTTCTATCTATCTAATCTATGTGTGAAGCTCTATTCTGTCTGTTATAAATTGTCGGGTACAGATGCTGAATTGCTGGCCGGCTTTCTTAAAGAGACGGTGCATGAAAACACTATTATTTTTTTTAATAAATCCTTTACACTAAATGACAAGTACAGTAAGCAACACTGTCACTGTACTTCATATATATGTGACTGACATGTTTCTATCTATCTAATCTATGTGTGATTCTCTATTCCTTCTATTCTAAATTGTTGGGTACAGATGCTGAATTGCCGGCCGGCTTTTTTAAAGAGACGGTGCATGAAAACACTATTATTTTTTTTGATAAATCCTTTACACTAAATGAGAAGTACAGTAATCAACACTGTCACTGTACTTCATATATATGTGACTGACATGTTTCTATCTAATCTATGTGTGATTCTCTATTCCTTCTATTCTAAATTGTCGGGTACCGCTGCTGAATTGCCGGCCGGCTTTTTTAAAGAGACGGTGCATGAAAACACTATTATTTTTTTTGATAAATCCTTTACGCTAAATGACAAGTACAGTAAGCAGCACTTTCACTGTACTTCGTATATATGTGGCTGACATGTTTATATCTTTCTAATCTATGTGTGAAGCTCTATTCTTTCGGTTCTAAATTGTCGGGTACCGGTGTATGCCGCTGCTGAATTGCCGGCTTTTCATGTTTCACTGTTGGCACTGTTCCCATCGATTTGGGCAATCACTGTAATGCCACAACCACCATGGCTGTGGCATTACAGTGAGTGGCAGACAATCCCTGCATGATTGGTGCTCTAAATAGCACCAGACATGCAGGACACGCTTTTGGTGCACGAACAGTTATCTAACATAACCTCGAACAGCCGAATTTTTTGCAAATCGTTCGGGTTCGTCGAACAACTCGAACACCGCCCAAAACAGCTCGAATTTGAGATTGGCGAACAGTTCTAGTCGAACACCGCTCATCTCTATTCAGAAGCTCCTTTCGAACAAGGGGTCCTATGTGCAAATGCAAGATCACCTAGAATAAAGTTTTGAGTTGAAAACTGTTTGATTTCAGTTTCTAATAACCTGCTAATGCTTATAATTTCAAAAATGACCATTTTTTTGTTCTTTATTAAAATGAAAAGGTTGATCGAAGAGTGTGGGGGATCTAAGAGTGTGGCAACCCAGTAGTCTGGATTATTTCGAATTCTGACAATCTGAGGGTCATGTTGCAGGTAGTGCAGCAAGAAGGCACTCGTGTGTCTTCCGCATCTAGGAGCCCCAAAATTACTTTCCGGGCTAGATGCAGCTAAAAATTACTATTAATTTGAAAGCTGGTGGAGCTTAGTATAGATGGCCTAATAGAATCAGTACTGCAAACTGCTACAAGGCCCAAATTATTTTCCAGCCAAGATACAGATAAACATGATTAGTAATTTTAAATCTGGTGGAGTTTAGTATAGATGGCCTAATAGAATCAGTACTGCACTCTGCTACAAGGCCCAAATTATTTTCCAGCCAAGATACAGATAAACATGATTAGTAATTTGAAAGCTTAAAACGGTTGGTGAGGTGATTTTAACAAATCATCAAGCTTTTACTCTCCCCAGGATGACACAGGGGTAGAAAAGTCGATTCGGATCCATGATTTGTTCATCTTTATGAAAGTGAGTCTATCTACATTATCAGTGGAGAGCCGCGTGCGCTTATCTGTCAGCACACCACCAGCAGTGCTGAACACACGTTCAGACAGAACGCTGGCTGCGGGGCAAGACAAGATCTCCAAGGAGTAAGTGGCGAGCTCCGGCCATTTATCCAGATTGGAAGCCCAAAAAGAGCAAGCGTCCAGTAACACAGTCATGGCTTCAATGTTTACTTGGAGATACTCCTGTACCATCATCTCTAGGCATTGACTATGTGTCAGACTTATTGTCTCCTGTGGCCTTGCAAAGGATGGGCTAAAAAAGTGGTGAAATGATTCCGCAAAATTGATGTTACCAGTAGAGATGAGCGTTGTTCTACTCGAACTGTTCGCCAATCTCAAATTCGAGCTGTTTTGGGCGGTGTTCGAGCCGGTCGGCGAACACGAACAATTTGAGAAAAATTCGGCTGTTCGAGGTTATGTTCGATAACTGTTCGTGCACCAAAATCATAACTGGATTTTTTCTCAGTAATGATGAAAATTAATGTTAATACGCAGTTTGAGTGTACAGCGGGGCGGGGGGAGGGGCAGGGGATGGATCTCTGCAGGAACAATGAAGATCTCCATTTTTTTTTCTCTTTCCCGCATTTGCAGTGGGGAGGTGCAATCTGTCAGCCTATCAGCAGCGCACACACGGAGCGAAGTGCTTTTTTTCACACAAGCAAGGGCATGTGTGATTGGCAGTGTATGTCACATGTCCTTGCCCTATAAGACCAAGCCATTTTCCCCGTCGCCACCATTTTCTCACTGCTGCAGCTGCATGTTAGACGGCACCGCTGTTGCTGTGTGCGCTATACCTTGTTAATTTCAAGCCAATTTTCGCACAAATATACAGATAGCTTGGGAGTAGGGAATAGTTGTGATTGCAGTCCTTTTAAGGACTAGGTTACAGCATTTCCTACGACTTTTATCAGGCAGGTCTGTGCTCTTAAATAGATAGATTGTGGGAGTAAAGACTAATTGTAATTGGAGTCCTTTTCAGGACTAGGTTACATCAGTTCCTATCAGTTTTTGCCAGGCAGGTCTGTGCCAGTGCTGTGCAAGTTTGTTTCACAGCATTTGGCTGAATCTAGCAAAGCTAATCCTTTTTGGCCTATTGCAGAGTGTGTTAGTCAGTGGAGTAGCCTATCTGTGTTGCAAGATATACCACCTGTGTATAGAATACCAATTTTTTTACTGCACCTAGTGAAGTAAAATCTTTTGGGCATAGCATCATTCTATTAGTCCATCTATACTGACCTCCATCAGGTTGCAAACTGAATATAATTTTTTCTGCATCTAGCTCTGAAAAAATATTTGGGCTTCTAGCAGTGTGTGGGACTTGGTCTATTAGTCCATCTATACTGACCTCCATCAGGTTGCAAATTAAAAATAATTTTTTTCTTCATTTAGCTCTGAAAAAATATTTGGGCTTCTAGCAGTGTGTGGGACTTGTTCTATTAGTCCTTCTATACTGACCTCCAGCAGGTTGCAAATTGAATATAATTTTTTTCTGCATCTAGCTCTGAAAAAATATTTGGGCTTCTAGCGGTGTGTGGGACTTGGTCTATTAGTCCATCTATACTGACCTCCATCAGGTTGCAAATTAAAAATAATTTTTTTCTGCATCTAGCTCTGAAAAAATATTTGGGCTTCTAGCAGTGTGTGGGACTTGGTCTATTAGTCCATCTATACTGACCTCCATCAGGTTGCAAATTAAAAATAATTTTTTTCTTCATTTATCTCTGAAAAAATATTTGGGCTTCTAGCAGCGTGTGGGACTTGTTCTATTAGTCCATCTATACTGACCTCCATCAGGTTGCAAATTAAAAATATTTTTTTTCTGCATCTAACCCAGTCAATAGTTTTGGCCTAATACCACAGTTTGGCCACTCAGCTCTGCTCGGTTACCATCCATTGTTTTTTTGTGCAAACAACTCCAGAGTTGTGAATTAGTTAACCACCAAAATGAGTGGAAAAAGGCCTGCTGCTGGTGGAAAGGGGAATAGGCGTGTTGGGAAGGGGAAAAAAGGTTGTGTCCGTGGGGTAGGTGCAGAAGAAAGACCATCTTCCAGCCAAACTAAAATGTCTACTTCTTTTAGCGGACAATGTGATAAGATCCCTTTCTTACGGCCACGCCAATCGCTACAAATTCCAGATGAGGCACAAAAACAGCAGGTGCTTCAACGGATATCAAGTGCTCCTTTAAGTGGGCTCTCCTCCACATCAACTTCAACATCACAAATACTCCAGTCCTCAAAGGTGTCACCCAAATCGCACTTGCTTCCTCACAGCTCCCAAATCTCCAGCTGCCCGTCTGAGTATGAGGTAGAACAGATGGTTGAGTCTGCAGAGCTGTTTACTCATACTATAGCCTGGGAATCAGAGGTCGACTCCAGCGCTTCTGTGAATCCAGACGAGGAAATGATCTGCACTGATGCCCAGAATCTTTATGAGTCGGATCCAGGACCAGACGCAGAAGGTTCTGACCATAATGTAGACCCTCATTCCCAAACTGTAACTCCTGTTGGTGGAGACAATGAGGAAGACGATGATAAGACTCAAATACCTGATTGGAGCGACAACTTTAGTTTTTTGTCAGGGCAGGAACAGGTTGGCTCTGAGGACGACGGGTGTGATAACGCACAGGGTGATGATGATGAGGTCGGAGATCCCACTTACTGTCAACCCACAGTCAGCCAAGAGATGAGATCAGCAGGGGAGGTGGAGGAAGATGCTAGTGACGACGAGGTCAGGTTGCGCCTTCCTGGACAGAGACGTAGTACTGGAAGCACGTCAACAACTGCATCCTCAAACACAACTCTGCCTCTCACCACAAGTTGTGGTGGCTCTTCAGGTCGCATGGGTGCTAAGCCTTGCATAGCCTGGGCATTTTTTCAGATCGATAAAGATGACCCAACTCGTGTTATCTGTAACATTTGTCAGCAAAAGCTAAGTAGAGGCCAAAAAATACATAGTTTGAGTACTTCATGCATGAACCGGCACATGGACATGAAGCATAAGTTGCAGTGGGAAGCTCAGTGTGCTACAATGCGGTCTAGCCGGCCGGGCCAACCACCGTCTGCCATATCTTGTGCATCCGCGGCCTCTTCATCCTCTGTGACTGGGGGGACAGCAGTCACACCTGTTTTGGGGCGCAGACCTGCCACCTCTTTACCCGCAACAGCCAGCGTGATTGGCAGGTCATCATTTTCTTTGGAGGTGGTAACACCAGCTGGTCTTGAGCGCTGTCCGACATCGATAGCACCACCTTTGGATCAAGGCAACCTAACATGTCCGCCTGCATCTTCCTCACAGACCGGCAGTTTGCCGGGGACACCCTTATCAACCCCGTCTAAGCACAATAGCCAGCCCTCGGTCCCTCAGATGTGGACAAGTAAAAGACCATTTCCTCCTAGCCATGAGAAAGCTAAGAGGTTGAATTTCACCATCTGCAAGCTCTTGGCTACAGAAATGCTGCCTTTCCGCCTGGTGGACACAGAGGATTTTCGAGACCTTATGTCCGTCGCAGTGCCCCAGTACCAGATGCCCAGTCGGCACTACTTCTCAAAGAAAGGTGTGCCTGCGCTCCACCAGCATGTCGCACACAACATCACCGCTTCTTTGAGAAACTCTGTGTGTGACAGGGTGCATTTCACCACAGACACTTGGACGAGTAGGCATGGACAGGGGCGTTACATGTCGCTGACTGGGCACTGGGTAACTATGGTGACAGCAGGACAAGGGGCTGCTGTCCAAGTCTTGCCGTCCCCACGAGTTGTGCGTCAATCCTCTTTATGTCATTTTTCCTCCACTGCTTCTGCCTCCTCAACCACCTCTCGGTCTTCCACCTGCACCCAAAGCCTGTCTGGTCATGCCACAAGCTTTCTAACTGCGCAGAAGGGATCCTGCACACCTCCTTACTATGCTGGCAGTAGGGCTCAACGTCATCAGGCGGTTTTTACATTGAAATGTCTGGGAAATGTGAGTCACACAGCTGAGGAGTTGTGGTCAGCTCTGGAGAACCAATTTCATGAATGGTTGTCTCCACTGGACCTGAAACCAGGGAAGGCCGTGTGCGACAATGCTGCAAACCTGGGTGCGGCCCTTCGCCGGGGCAATGTCACACACGTGCCTTGTATGGCTCACGTGTTGAACCTGGTTGTCCAGCAATATTTAGCCCACTATCCCAGACTAGATGGCCTTCTGCAGAGGGCACGGTCGCTGTGTGCTCACTTCCGCCGTTCGCATCCCGCAGCTCAGCGACTTACATCTCTACAGAAGTCGTTGGGCCTGCCACTTCACCGGCTAAAATGCGATGTGCCTACCCGGTGGAATTCAACTCTGCACATGTTGCAGCGACTGTGGCAGCACCGACAAGCCCTGGTGCAATACGTTCTGACGTATAGCCTGGGCCAACGAGATTCAGAGGTGGGGCAAATCACGCTGGAGGAGTGGACTCAGATCAGGGACCTATGCACCCTTCTGCACAGTTTTGAAATGGCGACGAAGATGTTTAGTGCTGACGATGCCATTATCAGCATGACTATTCCGGTGATTTACATGCTGGAGCACATGTTAAACAGAATTCGGAGTCAGGTGGTGGCACAAGAGGAGGTGGAGGAAGTAGAGGAGGAGGAGTTGTATGCGGAAGGGCTAACATCTGCAAGGTCCAGACGGTCGGCAGCACCAAGGCGGCAGGCATGTGAGGGTGGGGGAGATGATTTTACCAGGGTGCATGGTAGCAGCCAAACTAGTGAGGAAGGTGCAGGAGCCCAGGAAGAAGTGGAGGACGAACTGATGGAAGACTCATCAGATGAGGGAGACCTTGATCACATTTCTGTTGTGCGAGGTTGGGGGGAGAGGACAGAGGAAGGAAGCATGATTGCTACCTCGCCACCAACACAACAGGGACTTGGTGCTCCTGGATGCGCAACACACATGAGTGCCTTCTTGCTGCACTACCTGCAACATGACCCTTGAATTGTGAGAATTAGAAATAATCCTGACTACTGGGTTGCCACACTGTTAGATCCCCGGTACAAAAGTAAATTTGCAGAAATTATTCCTGCCATAGAAAGGGATGCACGCATGCAGGAGTATCAGCAGAGACTGTTGCAGAATCTTACATGTGCTTTTCCACAAAATACCAGTGGTGCACGTAGGGAATCTCACAGTTCCAACTTGCCAACCGTGGGACCGTCAAGTGTTCAGCACTCAAACCGTAACAGAACCACAGTATCTGCTGGTAACATCAATTTTGCGGAATCATTTCACCACTTTTTTAGCCCATCCTTTGCAAGGCCACAGGAGACAAGAAGTCTGACACATAGTCAACGCCTAGAGACGATGGTACAGGAGTATCTCCAAGTAAACATTGAAGCCACGACTGTGTCACTGGACCCTTGCTCTTTTTGGGCTTCCAATCTGGATAAATGGCCGGAGCTAGCCACTTACGCCTTGGAGATCTTGTCATGCCCCGCAGCCAGCGTTCTGTCTGAACGTGTGTTCAGCGCTGCTGGTGGTGTGCTGACAGATAAGCGCACGCGGCTCTCCACTGATAATGTAGACAGACTCACGTTCATAAAGATGAACAAATCATGGATCCGAAACGACTTTTCTACCCCTGTGTCATCCTGGGGAGAGTAAAAGCTTGATGATTGGTTAAAATCACCCTACCAACCGTTTTAAGCTTTCAAATTACTAATCATGTTTATCTGTATCTTGACTGGAAAATAATTTGGGCTTTGTAGCAGTGTGCAGCACTGATCCTATTAGGCCATCTATAATAAGCTTCACCAGATTTAAAATTAAAAATAATTTTTAGCTGCATCTAGCCCGGAAAATAATTTTGGGGCTCCGAGATGCGCAAGACACATAAGTGCCTTCTTGCTGCACTACCTGCAGCATGACCCTCATATTGTCAGAATTCGAAGTAATCATGACTACTGGGTTGCCACACTCTTAGATCCCCCAAACTTTTCGATCAACCTTTTCATTTTAATAAAGACCAAAAAAATGGTCATTTTTGAAATTATAAGCATTAGCAGGTTGTTAGAAACTGAAATCAAACAGTTTTCAACTCAAAACTTTATTCTAGGTGATGTTACATTTTCACATAGGACCCCTTGTTCGAAAGGAGCTTCTGAACTCTCTCGTCCATTGAATTTGTCAGGTTTTGGATGGTTTCTGCTTCAATTGTTTTGCATGAGGACAGAATACCCTCCCAGAGCTGTTGCTTAGATGTGAACTGCCTCCCGCCATCATAGACACTCTTTTTAATGATGCTCCAAAGGTTCTGAATGGGGTAGAGGTCAGGGGAGCATGGGGGTCACACCATAAGTTTGTCCCCTTTTATGCCCATATCAGCCAGAGATGCAGATGTTTTATGTGCAGCATGAGATGGTGCATTATCATGCAGAAAAATGATCTTGCTGTGAAATACACGGTTCTTCTTCTTGAACCATGGCAGGAAGTGCTGTTTGAGAAAATCCACATACATTATGGAGATCATCTTTAGCGCCTTCAGGGATCCTAAAGGGGCCGACAATCTCTCTCCCCATGATTCCAGCCCAAAACATTACTCCACCTCCTCCTTGTTGGCGCTGTAGCCGTGTTTGCGTGGGGTGTCCATCAACCAGCCATCCTCCACTCCATTCATCTGGACCATCGAGCGCTGCACGGCACTCATCCGTGAACAAAACAGTTTTGAAATCAGTCTTCATGTAATGTTTGGCCCACTGGAGCCGTTTCTGCTTGTGTGAAGTGGATAGAGGAGGTCGACAGGATGGCATATGCACAGCTGCAAACCTCTGAAGGACCCTGCATCTTGTTGTTCGGGGGACGTTGGAGGCACAAGCAGCTTCAAAAACTTGTCTGCTGCTATGACAAGGCTTTTTTGCCGCTGCTGTTTCAACCTGACGTAATTGCCTGTAGGAAAGAGTCCTCAATTTGCCCTTATCAGCACGCACACGTGTGTACTGTGAATCAGCTACATACTTCTTGATTGCCAAGACACTTCATCCTGATCATCGCACAATGTTGATTGTAGTCATGCCTTGACCTAAACACTCCACAATTTGTTGCTTCTCAGCAGCCGACACATCCTTTTTCTTTCCCATTTTGGCAGAAAATGTAGGCTGCTTAATAATGTGAGAGAGCCTTCTTAAGTAGTCTTGCCTTTCATTGGACACACCTGCCAAACTAATTAGCACAGGTGTCTGCAATTGCTTACAGTGATATAAAGAGTAGTGTTGAGCCACCCCCGTAGTGTTCGAGTTCGGTTCGGTTCGTCGAACACCCGTGTGTTCGCCGAACTGTTCGTCGAACACCTTCGAACACCGTTAAAACCAATGGCAGGCAAACAAAAACACATAGAAACACATAGAAAACACCTTCAAAGGTGTCCAAAAGCTGACAAACTGCTCAGAAGACACAACTAACACATGGAAAAGTGACAAGTACATATAGTCATGCGAAAAGAAAAGAGGTGGAGGAGTAAAAGGAGGGGGAGACACAGATATAGGCATGTCATGCCCTTCTAAAATCCAAAAAGTGAGAAGCCGACACGGCTCCTGCCCGTGCCACCTCCGTGTCGCCGGGTTTGTGCCAGAGCCGCGGTGAACCCTGACGGCCAGCCCCCCTCTCCCAATACTGGTGCCTGTCCGCTGGTGGGTCGAGAGAGCCCCCCTGTGGTGGAGGCAGCTCTAAGCTTTTTAATTTAAATTGTCCCTCTAATTTGAATGAATACACTTTAAATCCATTTACAAGGATCTATTGGAGGGCAAGTCTCATGCCAGCAGCCGCGTAATTCCAGCTCCAGTAGCGTCCACTAAAGCTGCTGCAGTTAAAAAGCTTTTATAAGGATCGAGCTCGGCTGTCCACCGCAAGGCATCCTAGTGCCAGTCCCAGCCCCTATGCCTTGGGGTGCCTCCTGATGCTCTTCACTGAGTATCCCGTGGTCCCGAAGCATTTCCTTTGAAAAAATTAAGTGTCCAAACTACAGGTGGTGTAGCTTGCTTAACAGCCGGGATAATCCGCTGACTAGCAGACACTGCTACTAGGCACAAAGTATTTCCTGGGCTAGATGCAGTTAAAAATTTGTAATTAGATACTCTCGTTGGATGCTGAGAAAGCATTCCATAGAGTCTCCTGGCACGCCATATATGATTCTCTTAAAAAGCTTGGGGTAGGGGTCTAGGGGACCCTTTTATAGCCAAAATCACGGCCCTGTATCACAATACGTCACCTAGGCTGAAGATAAATGGAACTGTAGCACCGAGGGCTCGGTTGCTACAGACGTATTGCACCTCACCCAGAGGTGTGATATCTCACTCTCAGATAAGGATGGAGTGTGGATCAGGACCCGACACCTGCATGCATTACACCACATTGCCGTGGGGCAGGGCGACCAATATGCCCCTGAGATGGGCACGACAGTCCCTGTCCCTGGCTGGAGTGGGGGGAGGGAACACTGAGGAAGGGGAACCCTGCAGTGCAGGAGCAGGGAGGAAGCAGTTCCTGGGTGCATTGAGAAGGGAGTATAAAAGGTGGGCACAATCTTAGTTCAGTGCAGAGAAGTCTGAGCAGAAGTGGCAGGGAGCAGGGGCTCTGCATGAGCTCTGCTCCGGAGGCGGGCCTAGTAACAGAGGCCCAGGCCTGCAAGAGGGAGAAGGAAGGAAGAGGAGCGGAGAAGGCTCCAGGAACGAGGAATGAAGGGATCCCAGGGGTGCGGACGGGCGAGTCGCCACCGCACGCCCGAATCCACCTGCGTGGAGGGGTCAGGCGAAAGGGGGAGACCGGTCCCCGAACTAGTGGAGGCAGGAAACGACCCTCAGCTAGAAACCGGAGGCTCTGACATTTTATGTGGCGCAGCCCCTTGCTCCATCCGCTAGGAAGGCACCACATAGGGTCAGGGAAACTGGCGCCAAGTTTACCAAGAGGAGGCCCGAGGCAGCCGGACAGAAGTGTTGGTAAGAAAGGCCAGACAAAGGACACACAAAGGGGGTCCTGTGAAGCGCTCCAAAGTTATCTGGGAGTTGTCTGAGCCCCTCACCTGGTGAGCACAGTACGACGTGGGCAGCCGTTACCTGCAGACGTGGTCTGGATAATAAGAACTGTGAGTAAAGGCCCTGAACTGCATCACTGACTCCGTGTCGTTACTGCTGCTTCCCTGCACCATCACCCCCATCCTCCGCATACACTGCCCTGAGGCTATACTCCTCCCGTGGGGAGTTATGCTACGCTCTGCTGCACCCACAACACCAGCCTTAGCGGTCTGCCCTGTAGCGGCGGTTCACTCTGACCGCAATCCACGGGTGGCGTAGTCGGACATTTAAACATCAAAACCACATAAATAGTTCCGCCACTGGTTTGACCGCCCTGAGCCACGTAACCGGATCGCCGCCACGAAGACTACAACCACCAGCATCCACCAAAAAGGGTCCGGCTCCGGGTGTCCCAAGGCCCAGGGGGTGCGTCAGAACATTTTCATCACCTTTCACAATCACCAATGGGACAAGGCAGGGATGTCCTCTGTCCCCTCTCTTATACATCCTAGTGACGGAGCACCTGCTCTCATCAATTCGCCATAACCCCAATATTAGGTGGATTGAGGTGGGAGGCACCGAGTACAAGTGCTCTCTATTTGCTGATGATGTCCTAGTATATATCACTCAATCACATATATCCATCCCTGCTGTTATGGCTGAAATAGATCACTTTGTTACATGGTAAAATTTTAAAATCAATGCAGCGAAGTCTGAGGCCCTCGATGTCTCCCTCCCTAAATCCATATAGGATTCCATCCAGTCCAACTTTCCCTTTGCCTGGCCCTCACAGGGTATCAAATAATTAGGAATTCCTATTCATAGAGACCTCTCCCATCTATGTTATCTTAATTTTGGGCCCTTTATTGAACAATTCCATACAGACCACGGTTGGCAAGTTAGAACTGTAAGATTCACTACGTGAACCACTGGTGTTTTGTGGAAAAGCACATGTACACCGCGTTCCAAATTATTATGCAAAAAGTGTTTAGGAGTGATAAGGGAAGAATTTGTTTGTTTGTCAGTTAAACTCATTGATGGTGATGTGTGTCAAGGCTCTTTATATCACTGTAAACAATTGCAGACACCTGTGCTAATTAGTTTGGCAGGTGTGTCCAATGAAAGGCAAGACTACTTAAGAAGGCTCTCTCACATTATTAAGCAGCCTACATTTTCTGCCAAAATGGGAAAGAAAAAGGATGTGTCGGCTGCTGAGAAGCAACAAATTGTGGAGTGTTTAGGTCAAGGCATGACTACAATCAACATTGTGCGATGATCAGGATGAAGTGTCTTGGCAATCAAGAAGTATGTAGCTGATTCACAGTACACACGTGTGCGTGCTGATAAGGGCAAATTGAGGACTCTTTCCTACAGGCAATTACGTCAGGTTGAAACAGCAGCGGCAAAAAAGCCTTGTCATAGCAGCAGACAAGTTTTTGAAGCTGCTTGTGCCTCCAACGTCCCCCGAACAACAAGATGCAGGGTCCTTCAGAGGTTTGCAGCTGTGCATACGCCATCCTGTCGACCTCCTCTATCCACTTCACACAAGCAGAAACGGCTCCAGTGGGCCGAACATTACATGAAGACTGATTTCAAAACTGTTTTGTTCACGGATGAGTGCCGTGCAGCGCTCGATGGTCCAGATGAATGGAGTGGAGGATGGCTGGTTGATGGACACCCCACGCAAACACGGCTACAGCGCCAACAAGGAGGAGGTGGAGTAATGTTTTGGGCTGGAATCATGGGGAGAGAGATTGTCGGCCCCTTTAGGATCCCTGAAGGCGCTAAAGATGAACTCCATAATGTATGTGGATTTTCTCAAACAGCACTTCCTGCCATGGTTCAAGAAGAAGAACCGTGTATTTCACAGCAAGATCATTTTTCTGCATGATAATGCACCATCTCATGCTGCACATAAAACATCTGCATCTCTGGCTGATATGGGCATAAAAGGGGACAAACTTATGGTGTGACCCCCATGCTCCCCTGACCTCTACCCCATTCAGAACCTTTGGAGCATCATTAAAAGGAGTGTCTATGATGGCGGGAGGCAGTTCACATCTAAGCAACAGCTCTGGGAGGGTATTCTGTCCTCATGCAAAACAATTGAAGCAGAAACCATCCAAAACCTGACAAATTCAATGGACGAGAGAGTTCAGAAGCTCCTTTCGAACAAGGGGTCCTATGTGAAAATGTAACATCACCTAGAATAAAGTTTTGAGTTGAAAACTGTTTGATTTCAGTTTCTAACAACCTGCTAATGCTTATAATTTCAAAAATGACCATTTTTTTGGTCTTTATTAAAATGAAAAGGTTGATCGAAAAGTTTGGGGGATCTAAGAGTGTGGCAACCCAGTAGTCATGATTACTTCGAATTCTGACAATATGAGGGTCATGCTGCAGGTAGTGCAGCAAGAAGGCACTTATGTGTCTTGCGCATCTCGGAGCCCCAAAATTATTTTCCGGGCTAGATGCAGCTAAAAATTATTTTTAATTTTAAATCTGGTGAAGCTTATTATAGATGGCCTAATAGGATCAGTGCTGCACACTGCTACAAAGCCCAAATTATTTTCCAGTCAAGATACAGATAAACATGATTAGTAATTTGAAAGCTTAAAACGGTTGGTAGGGTGATTTTAACCAATCATCAAGCTTTTACTCTCCCCAGGATGACACAGGGGTAGAAAAGTCGTTTCGGATCCATGATTTGTTCATCTTTATGAACGTGAGTCTGTCTACATTATCAGTGGAGAGCCGCGTGCGCTTATCTGTCAGCACACCACCAGCAGCGCTGAACACACGTTCAGACAGAACGCTGGCTGCGGGGCATGACAAGATCTCCAAGGCGTAAGTGGCTAGCTCCGGCCATTTATCCAGATTGGAAGCCCAAAAAGAGCAAGGGTCCAGTGACACAGTCGTGGCTTCAATGTTTACTTGGAGATACTCCTGTACCATCGTCTCTAGGCGTTGACTATGTGTCAGACTTCTTGTCTCCTGTGGCCTTGCAAAGGATGGGCTAAAAAAGTGGTGAAATGATTCCGCAAAATTGATGTTACCAGCAGATACTGTGGTTCTGTTACGGTTTGAGTGCTGAACACTTGACGGTCCCACGGTTGGCAAGTTGGAACTGTGAGATTCACTACGTGCACCACTGGTATTTTGTGGAAAAGCACATGTAAGATTCTGCAACAGTCTCTGCTGATACTCCTGCATGCGTGCATCCCTTTCTATGGCAGGAATAATTTCTGCAAATTTACTTTTGTACCGGGGATCTAACAGTGTGGCAACCCAGTAGTCAGGATTATTTCTAATTCTCACAATTCGAGGGTCATGTTGCAGGTAGTGCAGCAAGAAGGCACTCATGTGTGTTGCGCATCCAGGAGCACCAAGTCCCTGTTGTGTTGGTGGCGAGGTAACAATCATGCTTCCTTCCTCTGTCCTCTCCCCCCAACCTCGCACAACAGAAATGTGATCAAGGTCTCCCTCATCTGATGAGTCTTCCATCAGTTCGTCCTCCACTTCTTCCTGGGCTCCTGCACCTTCCTCACAAGTTTGGCTGCTACCATGCGCCCTGGTAAAACCATCTCCCCCACCCTCACATGCCTGCCGCCTTGGTGCTGCCGACCGTCTGGACCTTGCAGATGTTAGCCCTTCCGCATACAACTCCTCCTCCTCTACTTCCTCCACCTCCTCTTGTGCCACCACCTGACTCCGAATTCTGTTTAACATGTGCTCCAGCATGTAAATCACCGGAATAGTCATGCTGATAATGGCATCGTCAGCACTAAACATCTTCGTCGCCATTTCAAAACTGTGCAGAAGGGTGCATAGGTTCCTGATCTGAGACCACTCCTCCAGCGTGATTTGCCCCACCTCTGAATCTCGTTGGCCCAGGCTATACGTCAGAACGTATTGCACCAGGGCTTGTCGGTGCTGCCACAGTCGCTGCAACATGTGCAGAGTTGAATTCCACCGGGTAGGCACATCGCATTTTAGCCGGTGAAGTGGCAGGCCCAACGACTTCTGTAGAGATGTAAGTCGCTGAGCTGCGGGATGCGAACGGCGGAAGTGAGCACACAGCGACCGTGCCCTCTGCAGAAGGCCATCTAGTCTGGGATAGTGGGCTAAAAATTGCTGGACAACCAGGTTCAACACGTGAGCCATACAAGGCACGTGTGTGACATTGCCCCGGCGAAGGGCCGCACCCAGGTTTGCAGCATTGTCGCACACGGCCTTCCCTGGTTTCAGGTCCAGTGGAGACAACCATTCATGAAATTGGTTCTCCAGAGCTGACCACAACTCCTCAGCTGTGTGACTCACATTTCCCAGACATTTCAATGTAAAAACCGCCTGATGATGTTGAGCCCTACTGCCAGCATAGTAAGGAGGTGTGCAGGATCCCTTCTGCGCAGTTAGAAAGCTTGTGGCATGACCAGACAGGCTTTGGGTGCAGGTGGAAGACCGAGAGGAGGTTGAGGAGGCAGAAGCAGTGGAGGAACTTTGACATAAAGAGGATTGACGCACAACTCGTGGGGACGGCAAGACTTGGACAGCAGCCCCTTGTCCTGCTGTCACCATAGTTACCCAGTGCCCAGTCAGCGACATGTAACGCCCCTGTCCATGCCTATTCGTCCAAGTGTCTGTGGTGAAATGCACCCTGTCACACACAGAGTTTCTCAAAGAAGCGGTGATGTTGTGTGCGACATGCTGGTGGAGCGCAGGCACACCTTTCTTTGAGAAGTAGTGCCGACTGGGCATCTGGTACTGGGGCACTGCGACGGACATAAGGTCTCGAAAATCCTCTGTGTCCACCAGGCGGAAAGGCAGCATTTCTGTAGCCAAGAGCTTGCAGATGGTGAAATTCAACCTCTTAGCTTTCTCATGGCTAGGAGGAAATGGTCTTTTACTTGTCCACATCTGAGGGACCGAGGGCTGGCTATTGTGCTTAGACGGGGTTGATAAGGGTGTCCCCGGCAAACTGCCGGTCTGTGAGGAAGATGCAGGCGGACATGTTAGGTTGCCTTGATCCAAAGGTGGTGCTATCGATGTCGGACAGCGCTCAACACCAGCTGGTGTTACCACCTCCAAAGAAAATGATGACCTGCCAATCACGCTGGCTGTTGCGGGTAAAGAGGTGGCAGGTCTGCGCCCCAAAACAGGTGTGACTGCTGTCCCCCCAGTCACAGAGGATGAAGAGGCCGCGGATGCACAAGATATGGCAGACGGTGATTGGCCCGGCCGGCTAGGCCGCATTGTAGCACACTGAGCTTCCCACTGCAACTTATGCTTCATGTCCATGTGCCGGTTCATGCATGAAGTACTCAAACTATGTATTTTTTGGCCTCTACTTAGCTTTTGCTGACAAATGTTACAGATAACACGAGTTGGGTCATCTTTATCGATCTGAAAAAATGCCCAGGCTATGCAAGGCTTAGCACCCATGCGACCTGAAGAGCCACCACGACTTGTGGTGAGAGGCAGAGTTGTGTTTGAGGATGCAGTTGTTGACGTGCTTCCAGTACTACGTCTCTGTCCAGGAAGGCGCAACCTGACCTCGTCGTCACTAGCATCTTCCTCCACCTCCTCTGCTGACCTCATCTCTTGGCTGACTGTGGGTTGACAGTAAGTGGGATCTCCGACCTCATCATCATCACCCTGTGCGTTATCACACCCGTCGTCCTCAGAGCCAACCTGTTCCTGCCCTGACAAAAAACTAAAGTTGTCGCTCCAATCAGGTATTTGAGTCTTATCATCGTCTTCCTCATTGTCTCCACCAACAGGAGTTACAGTTTGGGAATGAGGGTCTACATTATGGTCAGAACCTTCTGCGTCTGGTCCTGGATCCGACTCATAAAGATTCTGGGCATCAGTGCAGATCATTTCCTCGTCTGGATTCACAGAAGCGCTGGAGTCGACCTCTGATTCCCAGGCTATAGTATGAGTAAACAGCTCTGCAGACTCAACCATCTGTTCTACCTCATACTCAGACGGGCAGCTGGAGATTTGGGAGCTGTGAGGAAGCAAGTGCGATTTGGGTGACACCTTTGAGGACTGGAGTATTTGTGATGTTGAAGTTGATGTGGAGGAGAGCCCACTTAAAGGAGCACTTGATATCCGTTGAAGCACCTGCTGTTTTTGTGCCTCATCTGGAATTTGTAGCGATTGGCGTGGCCGTAAGAAAGGGATCTTATCACATTGTCCGCTAAAAGAAGTAGACATTTTAGTTTGGCTGGAAGATGGTCTTTCTTCTGCACCTACCCCACGGACACAACCTTTTTTCCCCTTCCCAACACGCCTATTCCCCTTTCCACCAGCAGCAGGCCTTTTTCCACTCATTTTGGTGGTTAACTAATTCACAACTCTGGAGTTGTTTGCACAAAAAAACAATGGATGGTAACCGAGCAGAGCTGAGTGGCCAAACTGTGGTATTAGGCCAAAACTATTGGCTGGGCTAGATGCAGAAAAAAATTATTTTTAATTTGCAACCTGATGGAGGTCAGTATAGATGGACTAATAGACCAAGTCCCACACACTGCTTGAAGCCCAAATATTTTTTCAGAGCTAGATGCAGAAAAAAATTATTTTTAATTTGCAACCTGATGGAGGTCAGTATAGATGGACTAATAGACCAAGTCCCACACACTGCTAGAAGCCCAAATATTTTTTCAGAGCTAGATGCAGAAAAAAATTATTTTTAATTTGCAACCTGATGGAGGTCAGTATAGATGGACTAATAGACCAAGTCCCACACACTGCTAGAAGCCCAAATATTTTTTCAGAGCTACATGCAGAAAAAAATTATTTTTAATTTGCAACCTGATGGAGGTCAGTATAGATGGACTAATAGAACAAGTCCCACACGCTGCTAGAAGCCCAAATATTTTTTCAGAGATAAATGAAGAAAAAAATTATTTTTAATTTGCAACCTGATGGAGGTCAGTATAGATGGACTAATAGACCAAGTCCCACACACTGCTAGAAGCCCAAATATTTTTTCAGAGCTAGATGCAGAAAAAAATTATTTTTAATTTGCAACCTGATGGAGGTCAGTATAGATGGACTAATAGACCAAGTCCCACACACTGCTAGAAGCCCAAATATTTTTTCAGAGCTAGATGCAGAAAAAAATTATTTTTAATTTGCAACCTGATGGAGGTCAGTATAGATGGACTAATAGAACAAGTCCCACACGCTGCTAGAAGCCCAAATATTTATTCAGAGATAAATGAAGAAAAAAATTATTTTTAATTTGCAACCTGATGGAGGTCAGTATAGATGGACTAATAGACCAAGTCCCACACACTGCTAGAAGCCCAAATATTTTTTCAGAGCTAGATGCAGAAAAAAAATATTTTTAATTTGCAACCTGATGGAGGTCAGTATAGATGGACTAATAGACCAAGTCCCACACACTGCTAGAAGCCCAAATATTTTTTCAGAACTAGATGCAGAAAAAAAATATTTTTAATTTGCAACCTGATGGAGGTCAGTATAGATGGACTAATAGAATGATGCTATGCCCAAAAGATTTTACTTCACTAGGTGCAGTAAAAAAATTGGTATTCTATACACAGGTGGTATATCTTGCAACACAGATAGGCTACTCCACTGACTAACACACTCTGCAATAGGCCAAAAAGGATTAGCTTTGCTAGATTCAGCCAAATGCTGTGAAAAAAACTTGCACAGCACTGGCACAGACCTGCCTGGCAAAAACTGATAGGAACTGATGTAACCTAGTCCTGAAAAGGACTCCATTACAATTAGTCTTTACTCCCACAATCTATCTATTTAAGAGCACAGACCTGCCTGATAAAAGTCGTAGGAAATGCTGTAACCTAGTCCTTAAAAGGACTGCAATCACAACTATTCCCTACTCCCAAGCTATCTGTATATTTGTGCGAAAATTGGCTTGAAATTAACAAGGTATAGCGCACACAGCAACAGCGGTGCCGTCTAACACGCAGCTGCAGCAGTGAGAAAATGGTGGCGACGGGGAAAATGGCTTGGTCTTATAGGGCAAGGACATGTGACATACACTGCCAATCACACATGCCCTTGCTTGTGTGAAAAAAAGCACTTCGCTCCGTGTGTGCGCTGCTGATAGGCTGACAGATTGCACCTCCCCACTGCAAATGCGGGAAAGAGAAAAAAAAATGGAGATCTTCATTGTTCCTGCAGAGATCCATCCCCTGTCCCTCCCCCCGCCCCGCTGTACACTCAAACTGCGTATTAACATTAATTTTCATCATTACTGAGAAAAAATCCAGTTATGATTTTGGTGCACGAACAGTTATCGAACATAACCTCGAACAGCCGAATTTTTCTCAAATTGTTCGTGTTCGCCGACTGGCTCGAACACCGCCCAAAACAGCTCGAATTTGAGATTGGCGAACAGTTCGAGTAGAACAACGCTCATCTCTAATAAAGAGCCCTGACACACATCACCATCAATGAGTTTAACTGACAAACAAACAAATTCTTCCCTTATCACTCCTAAACACTTTTTGCATAATAATTTGTAACGCGGTGTACATGTGCTTTTCCACAAAACACCAGTGGTTCACGTAGTGAATCTTACAGTTCTAACTTGCCAACCGTGGTCTGTATGGAATTGTTCAATAAAGGGCCCAAAATTAAGATAACATAGATGGGAGAGGTCTCTATGAATAGGAATTCCTAAGTATTTGATACCCTGTGAGGGCCAGGCAAAGGGAAAGTTGGACTGGATGGAATCCTATATGGATTTAGGGAGGGAGACATCGAGGGCCTCAGACTTCGCTGCATTGATTTTAAAATTTTACCATGTAACAAAGTGATCTATTTCAGCCATAACAGCAGGGATGGATATATGTGATTGAGTGATATATACTAGGACATCATCAGCAAATAGAGAGCACTTGTACTCGGTGCCTCCCACCTCAATCCACCTAATATTGGGGTTATGGCGAATTGATGAGAGCAGGTGCTCCGTCACTAGGATGTATAAGAGAGGGGACAGAGGACATCCCTGCCTTGTCCCATTGGTGATTGTGAAAGGTGATGAAAATGTTCTGACGCACCCCCTGGGCCTTGGGACACCCGGAGCCGGACCCTTTTTGGTGGATGCTGGTGGTTGTAGTCTTCGTGGCGGCGATCCGGTTCCGTGGCTCAGGGCGGTCAAACCAGTGGCGGAACTATTTATGTGGTTTTGATGTTTAAATGTCCGACTACGCCACCCGTGGATTGCGGTCAGAGTGAACCGCCGCTACAGGGCAGACCGCTAAGGCTGGTGTTGTGGGTGCAGCAGAGCGTAGCATAACTCCCCACGGGAGGAGTATAGCCTCAGGGCAGTGTATGCGGAGGATGGGGGTGATGGTGAAGGGCAGCAGCAGTAACGACACGGAGTCAGTGATGCAGTTCAGGGCCTTTACTCACAGTTCTTATTATCCAGACCACGTCTGCAGGTAACGGCTGCCCACGTCGTACTGTGCTCACCAGGTGAGGGGCTCAGACAACTCCCAGATAACTTTGGAGCGCTTCACAGGACCCCCTTTGAGTGTCCTTTGTCTGGCCTTTCTTACCAACACTTCTGTCCGGCTGCCTCGGGCCTCCTCTTGGTAAACTTGGCGCCAGTTTCCCTGACCCTATGTGGTGCCTTCCTAGCGGGTGGAGCAAGGGGCTGCGCCACATAAAATGTCAGAGCCTCCGGTTTCTAGCTGAGGGTCGTTTCCTGCCTCCACTAGTTCGGGGACCAGTCTCCCCCTTTGGCCTGACCCCTCAACGCAGGTGGATTCGGGCGTGCGGTGGAAACTCGCCCGTCCGCACCCCTGGGATCCCTTCATTCCTCGTTCCTGGAGCCTTCTCCGCTCCTCTTCCTTCCTTCTCCCTCTTGCAGGCCTGGGCCTCTGTTACTAGGCCCGCCTCCGGAGCAGAGCTCATGCAGAGCCCCTGCTCCCTGCCACTTCTGCTCAGACTTCTCTGCACTGAACTAAGATGGTGCCCACCTTTTATACTCCCTTCTCAATGCACCCAGGAACTGCTTCCTCCCTGCTCCTGCACTGCAGGGTTCCCCTTCCTCAGTGTTCCCTCCCCCCACTCCAGCCAGGGACAGGGACTGTCGTGCCCATCTCAGGGGCATATTGGTCGCCCTGCCCCACGGCAATGTGGTGTAATGCATGCAGGTGTCGGGTCCTGATCCACACTCCATCCTTATCTGAGAGTGAGATATCACACCTCTGGGTGAGGTGCAATACGTCTGTAGCAACCGAGCCCTTGGTGCTACAGTTCCATTTATCTTCAGCCTAGGTGACGTATTGTGATACAGGGCCGTGATTTTGGCTATAAAAGGGTCCCCTAGACCCCTACCCCAAGCTTTTTAAGAGAATCATATATGGCGTGCCAGGAGACTCTATGGAATGCTTTCTCAGCATCCAACGAGAGTATCTACTTACAAATTTTTAACTGCATCTAGCCCAGGAAATACTTTGTGCCTAGTAGCAGTGTCTGCTAGTCAGCGGATTATCCCGGCTGTTAAGCAAGCTACACCACCTGTAGTTTGGACACTTAATTTTTTCAAAGGAAATGCTTCGGGACCACGGGATACTTAGTGAAGAGCATCAGGAGGCACCCCAAGGCATAGGGGCTGGGACTGGCACTAGGATGCCTTGCGGTGGACAGCCGAGCTCGATCCTTATAAAAGCTTTTTAACTGCAGCAGCTTTAGTGGACGCTACTGGAGCTGGAATTACGCGGCTGCTGGCATGAGACTTGCCCTCCAATAGATCCTTGTAAATGGATTTAAAGTGTATTCATTCAAATTAGAGGGACAATTTAAATTTAAAAGCTTAGAGCTGCCTCCACCACAGGGGGGCTCTCTCGACCCACCAGCGGACAGGCACCAGTATTGGGAGAGGGGGGCTGGCCGTCAGGGTTCACCACGGCTCTGGCACAAACCCGGCGACACGGCCGTCTCGGCTTCTCACTTTTTGGATTTTAGAAGGGCATGACATGCCTATATCTGTGTCTCCCCCTCCTTTTACTCCTCCACCTCTTTTCTTTTCGCATGACTATATGTACTTGTCACTTTTCCATGTGTTAGTTGTGTCTTCTGAGCAGTTTGTCAGCTTTTGGACACCTTTGAAGGTGTTTTCTATGTGTTTCTATGTGTTTTTGTTTGCCTGCCATTGGTTTTAACGGTGTTCGAAGGTGTTCGACGAACAGTTCGACGAACAGTTCGGCGAACACACGGGTGTTCGACGAACCGAACCGAACTCAAACACTACGGGGGTGGCTCAACACTAGTTACCAGCAGATACTGTGTTTCTGTTACGTTTTGAGTGCTGAACACTCGACGGTCCCACGGTTGGCAAGTTGGAACTGTGAGATTCACTACGTGCACCACTAGTGTTTTGGGGTAAAAGAACATGTAAGATTCTGCAACAGTCTCTGCTGATACTCCTGCATGCGTGCATCTCTTTCTATGGCAGGAATAATTTCTGCAAATTTACTTTTGTACCGGGGATCTAACAGTGTGGCAACCCAGTAGTCAGGATTATTTCTAATTCTCACAATTCGAGGGTGATGTTGCAGGTAGTGCAGCAAGAAGGCACTCATGTGTCTTGCGCATCCAGGAGCACCAAGTCCCTGTTGTGTTGGTGGCGAGGTAACAATCATGCTTCCTTCCTCTGCGCTCTCCCCCCAACTTCGCACAACAGAAATGTGATCAAGGTCTCCCTCATCTGTTGAGTCTTCCATCAGTTCGTCCTCCACTTCTTCTTGGGCTCCTGCACCTTCCTCACTAGTTTGGCTGCTACCATGCGCCCTGGTAAAACCATCTCCCCCACCCTCACATGCCTGCCGCCTTGGTGCTGCCGACCGTCTGGACCTTGCAGATGTTAGCCCTTCCGCATACAACTCCTCCTCCTCTACTTCCTCCACCTCTTCTTGTGCCACCACCTGACTCCGAATTCTGTTTAACATGTGCTCCAGCATGTAAATCACCGGAATAGTCATGCTGATAATGGCATCGTCAGCACTAAACATCTTCGTCGCCATTTCAAAACTTTGCAGAAGGGTGCATAGGTCCCTGATCTGAGACAACTCCTCCAGCGTGATTTGCCCCACCTCTGGATCTCGTTGGCACAGGCTATACGTCACAACGTATTGCACCAGGGCTTGTCGGTGCTGCCACAGTCGCTGCAATATGTGCAGAGTTGAATTCCACCGGGTAGGCACATCGCATTTTAGCCGGTGAAGTGGCAGGCCCAACGACTTCTGTAGAGATGTAAGTCGCTGAGCTGCGGGATGCAAATGGCGGAAGTGAGCACACAGCGACCGTGCCCTCTGCAGAAGGCCATCTAGTCCGGGATAGTGGGCTAAAAATTGCTGGACAACCAGGTTCAACACGTGAGCCATACAAGGCACGTGTGTGACATTGCCCCGGCGAAGGGCCGCACCCAGGTTTGCAGCATTGTCGCACACGGCCTTCCCTGGATTCCGGTCCAGTGGAGACAACCATTCATGGAACTGCTTCTCCAGAGCTGACCACAACTCCTCAGCTGTGTGACTCACATTTCCCAGACATTTCAAAGTAAAAACTGCCTGATGACGTTGAGCCCTGCTGCCAGCATAGTAAGGAGGTATGCAGGATCCCTTCAGTGCAGTTAGAAAGCTTGTGGCATGACCAGACAGGCTTTGGGTGCAGGTGGAGGACCGAGAGGAGGTTGAGGAGGCAGAAGCAGTGGAGGAACTTTGAGATAAAGAAGATTGACGCACAACTCGTGGGGACGGCAAGACTTGGACAGCAGCCCCTTGTCCTGCTGTCACCATAGTTTCCCAGTGCCCAGTCAGCGACATGTCCACATCTGAGATACAGAGGGCTGGCTGTTGTGCTTAGACGGGGTTGAGAAGGGTGTCCCCGGCAAACTGCCGGTCTGTGAGGAAGATGCAGGCGGACATGTTAGGTTGCCTTGATCCAAAGGTGGTGCTATCGATGTCGGACAGCGCTGAACACCAGCTGGTGTTTCCACCTCCAAAGAAAATGATGACCTGCCCATCACGCTGGCTGTTGCAGGTAAAGAGGCGGCAGGTCTGCGTCCCAAAACAGGTGTGACTGCTGTCCCCCCAGTCACAGAGGATGAAGAGGCCGCGGATGCACAAGATGTGGCAGACGGTGGTTGGCCCGGCCGGCTAGGCCGCATTGTAGCACAGTGAGCTTCCCACTGCAACTTATGCTTCATATCCATGTGCCGATTCATGCATGAAGTACTCAAACTATGTATTTTTTGGCCTCTACTTAGCTTTTGCTGACAAATGTTACAGATAACATGAGTTGGTCATCTTTATCGATTTGAAAAAATGCCCAGGCTATGCAAGGCTTAGCACCCATGCGACCTGAAGAGCCACCACGACTTGTGGTCAGAGGCAGAGTTGTGTTTGAGGATGCAGTTGTTGACGTGCTTCCAGTACTAGGTCTCTGTCCGGGAAGGCGCTACCTGACCTCATTGTCACTAGCATCCTCCTCCACCTCCTCTGTTGACCTCATCGACTGGCTGACTGTGGTTTGACAGTAAGTGGGATCTCCAACCTCGTCATCATCACCCTGTGTGTTATCACACCCGTCGTCCTCAGAGCCAACCTCTTCCTGCCCTGACAAAAAACTCAAATTGTCGCTCAAATCAGGTATTTGTGTCTCATCATCGTCTTCCTCATTGTCTCCACCAACTGGAGTTACAGTTTGGGAACGAGGGTCTACATTATGGTCAGAACCTTCTGCGTCTGTTCCTGGATCCGACTCATAAAGATTCTGGGCATCAGTGCAGATCATTTCCTTGTCTGGATTCACAGAAGCTCTGGAGCCGACCTCTGATTCCCAGGCTATAGTATGAGTAAACAGCTCTGCAGACTCAACCATCTGTTCTACCCCATACTCAGACAGGCAGCTGGAGACTTGGGAGCTGTGAAGAAGCAAGTGCGATTGGGGTGACACCTCTGAGGACTGGAGTATTTGTGATGTTATAGTTGAGGTGGAGGTGAGCCCACTTAAAGGAGCACTTGATATCCGTTGAAGCACCTGCTGTTTTTGTGCCTCATCTGGAATTTATAGCGATTGGCGTGGCCGTAAGTATGGGATCTTATCACATTGTCCACTGAAAGAAGTAGACATCTTAGTTTGGCTGGAAGATGGTCTTTCTTCTGCAGATGTTACTGTTGCTTTAACACCTACCCCACGGACACAACCTTTTTTTCCCTTCTCAACACGCCTATTCCCCTTTCCACCAGCAGCAGGCCTTTTTCCACTCATTTTGGTGGTTAACTAATTCACAACTCTGGAGTTGTTTGCACAAAAAACAATGGATGGGAACCGAGAAGAGCTGAATGGCCAAACTGTGGTATTAGCCCAAAAGTTTTGGCTGTGTTAGATGCAGATAAAAATTGTACTGAATTTGCAACCTGGTGGAGGCTAGTATAGATGGACTAATAGAACAAGTCCCACACACTGTTACAAGCCAAAATATTTTTTCAGAGCTAGATGCAGAAAAAAATGAGATTGAATTTGCAACCTGGTGGAGGTTAGTATAGATGGACTAATAGAACAAGTCCCACACACTGCTACAAGCCGAAATATTTTTTCAAAGCTAGGTGCAGAAAAAAATTATATTGAATTTGCAACCTGGTGGAGGTTAGTATAGATGGACTAATAGAACAAGTCCCACACACTGCTACAAGCCGAAATAATTTTTCAGAGCTAGATGCAGAAAAAAATTATATTGAATATGCAACCTGGTGGAGGTTAGTATAGATGGACTAACAGAACAAGTCCTACACACTGCTACAAGCCGAAATATTTTTTCAGAGCTAGATGCAGAAAAAAATTATATTGAATTTACAACCTGGTGGAGGTTAGTATAGATGGACTAATCGAACAAGCACCACACACTGGTACAAGCCGAAATATTTTTTCAGAGCTAGATGCAGAAATAAATGAGATTGAATTTGCAACCTGGTGGAGGTTAGTATAGATGGACTAATAGAACAAGTCCCACACACTGATACAAGCCGAAATATTTTTTCAGAGCTAGGTGCAGAAAAAAATTATATTGAATTTGCAACCTGGTGGAGGTTAGTATAGATGGACTAATAGAACAAGTCCCACACACTGCTACAAGCCGAAATATTTTTTCAGAGCTAGATGCAGAAAAAAATTATATTGAATTTGCAACCTGGTGGAGGTTAGTATAGATGGACTAATAGAACAAGTCCCACACACTGGTACAAGCCGAAATATTTTTTCAGAGCTAGATGCAGAAAAAAATGAGATTGAATTTGCAACCTGGTGGAGGTTAGTATAGATGGACTAATAGAACAAGTCCCACACACTGCTACAAGCCGAAATATTTTTTCAGAGCTAGGTGCCGAAAAAAATTATATTGAATTTGCAACCTGGTGGAGGTTAGTATAGATGGACTAATAGAACAAGTCCCACACACTGGTACAAGCCGAAATATTTTTTCAGAGCTAGATGCAGAAAAAAATTAGATTGAATTTGCAGTCTGGTGGAGGTTAGTATAGATGGACTAACAGAACAAGTCCCACACACTGCTACAAGCCGAAATATTTTTTCAGAGCTAGGTGCCGAAAAAAATTATATTGAATTTGCAACCTGGTGGAGGTTAGTATAGATGGACTACTAGAACAAGTCCCACACACTGCTACAAGCCGAAATAATTTTTCAGAGCTACATGCAGAAAAAAATTATATTGAATTTGCAACCTGGTGGAGGTTAGGATAGATGGACTAACAGAACAAGTCCTACACACTGCTACAAGCCGAAATATTTTTTCAGAGCTAGATGCAGAAAAAAATTATATTGAATTTGCAACCTGGTGGAGGTTAGTATAGATGGACTAATAGAACAAGTCCCACACACTGCTACAAGCTGAAATATTTTTTCAGAGCTAGATGCAGATAAAAATTATATTGAATTTGCAACCTGGTGGAGGTTAGTATAGATGGACTAATAGAATGATGCTATGCCCAAAAGTTTTACTTCACTAGGTGCTGTAAAAAAGATTGTATTCTATACACAGGTGGTGTAGCTTGCAACACAGATAGGCTACTCCACTGACTAACACACACTGCAAGAGGCCAAAAAGGATTTGCTTTGCTAGATTTAGCCAAATGCTGTGAAAAAAACTTGCACAGCACTGGCACAGACCTGCCTGGCAAAAAGTGATAGGAACTGATGTAACCTAGCCCTCAAAAGGACTGCAATTACAATTAGTCTTTACTCCCAACCTGCCTATTTAAGAGCACAGACCTGTCTGATAAAAGTGATAGGAACTGATGTAACCTAGCCCTGAAAAGGACTGCAATTACATTTAGTCTTTACTCCCAACCTATCTATTTAAGAGCACAGACCTGCCTGATAAAAGTCGTAGGAAATGATGTAACCTAGTCCTTAAAAGGACAGCAATCACAACTATTCCCTACTCCCAAGCTATCTGTAGATTTGTGCGAAAATTGGCTTGAAATTAACAAAATATAGCGCACACAGCAACAGCGGTGCCGTCTAACACGTTGTTGCAGCAGTGAGAAAATGGTGGCGACGGGGAAAATGGCTTGGTCTTAAAGGGCAAGGACATGTGACATACACTGCCAATGACACATGCCCTTGCTTGTGTGAAAAAAAGCGGTTCGCTCCGTGTGTGCGCTGCTGATAGGCCGACAGATTGCACCTCCCCACTGTAAATGCGGGAAAGAGAAAAAAAATGGAGATCTTCATTATTTCTGCAGAGATCCATCCCCTGCCCCTCCCCCCGCCCCGCTGTACACTCAAACTGTGTATTAACATTAATTTTCAGCATTACTGAGAAAAAATCCAGTTATGATTTTGGTGCACGAACAGTTATCGAACATAACCTCGAACAGCCAAATTTTTTCAAATTGTTCGTGTTCTCCGAGCGGCTCAAACACCGCCCAAAACAGCTCGAATTTGAGATTGGTGAACAGTTCGAGTCAAACACCGCTCATCTCTAGTCCTCACATTGAGAAATGCCTTACAGCGGCTGTCAGGTACACATGAATTGGCCAATTTATGCGCTAAGATTTCTCATTTATTTCTATTTTCTACAGCAGTAATGCTATTCTTATTTCACACTTCATATTTACATGCAAAAACATTTTTCATTTTTTTCTATTTTCTACAGCAGTAATGCTATTCATATTTTATACTTCATATTTACAATCTTAGCGTTGCAGAGTGCTACTTTGTTTGTTAATTGTATATAGAGGTAGCTTCTCCTAGTAAGCACCTGTTCACACCTATTTCTTGTATTGGAAGTGCCGTCAGTTTTTTCTGTATCTATGATTAAGCTTTAACTTAGCACTCCACCCCTATGCCGCAGGTGGTTTTAATTGCAATAGGATCTTACTTTCCCACATATAAGCAGACAGATGTCCCTTAGAGAGGTATCCATTGGTAGTGTCCTGACATTGAGAAACGCCTTACCGCGGCTGTCATGTACGCATGGATTGGCCAATTTATGCGCTAATATTTCTAATTTATTTCTATTTTCTACAGCAGTAATGCTATTCATATTTCATACCTCATATTCACATACTTAGCGTTGCAGAGTGCTACTTTGCTTGTTAATTGAAATCCATGACATAGTGACAGCAACAGTGAGATATTGCGTGATCCCTGGTGTCGTCTTTGTGGAATACCTGACAAATTGGTGGCAGAGGTGGGATATTACAGAACATCAGTGGCTGGATTGAGCAATAATTCCTGTCACTGAAAACTTGCATGGTTCTTGCAAGAATTCTGTGCAAAGTTTCAAGAAATCAGACTGTATTTTAATATTTTTTATCCAGGATATTACTATACGTGTAGCAGTTGCATCCCCTCCCTTCTCTTGTTTTTCTGTCCTAGGTTTTATTTGGCAACAATAGCTACACGTGGAGAGCCCTGATATACCCAGCAGTCGAAGGTCACTCTCACTGCCCTTTGTGAGCTGAGACAGATTGACCCCACGGGCAAAAACAAGGCCCAAATGATTGCTGAACTGTTGCAATGTGCCGCTGAGCCCTGATGATGGGGCAGCCAGCCAAGGCCTGGATGGCGATGCTGCATGGTTCCCACCTGTGATTGCCAGCTTTACCCACAGCCAGGGAAGTGTGGACCTCCACCTGCAGATGGCCTTGGAGCTGCTCGTTGCAGAAGTTCATGATGGACTACTGCAGCTGATCATGAAATTTCAGGAGCAAGAGGCTGCTGGGCGTCAGGCCCAAGTCAACCGAGAGGCTGCTGAGCGAAAGTGGCAAGATGAGCAGTGGCACCAGCTGGAGCTATCCCGGATTCAGAAGGAACCAACCACCCTGCAGATCCGTGAGTCCAACAGCACCAACAGCTTTAAACCCCGTCCGGAGCATTTTCCTGTAATGGAGAAAGAGGGGAACTTGGACATATTTCTGCGCCGGTTTGAAAAAGCCTGCAGGCAGTATCAGCTGCCTGAAGCCCAGTGGGCCAGGTATTTAACCTCAGGAGGTGTTTTCTTCCCTCCCTCTAGAACAAGATGGAGACTACGAGGCCGTCAATCAGGCCCTGATAAAAAAGTACCAGCTGACGCCGGAGGTTTACTGGAAAAAAGTTCAGAGACCTCCAACTTGGACCACATGACCTCTACAGTGAAGTGGTACATGGGCTCAGGACCAACTTTGAGCAGTGGGTTCAAGAACTATTGGTTACCACCTTTGAGGACCTGAAGGATCTTATGGTGAAGGACCAGTTTCTTCGCCTTTGCCCAGTGGAAGTGCGACAGTTTGTGCTTGACCGGGAGCCAAAGAAAGCTGGCAAAGCAGCCCAGATCACAGATGCCTATGAGGCCAACCATACACCAGATGTGTGGCAGTCCGCTGCCGCCAGCTGGAAAGGGGGAAAGCCTACAACCATCCCCAGTGCTCCAGCCAGCCCTCAGGGGGTTCAGCCCCATCTGCCGGCACCTGGACTGCATTTGACTCCCGTAAGTGCTATACTTGTGACCAAATGGGTCACATCAGCCTTGCCTGCCTGGAGAGGCAGAAGATGGACCCCACACCTGAGGCCTCATAAGTGCCAGCATAAGTGCTATGGGCAAGAGGAGCAGGCACGGACACCGGGAAGCAAGTCGTCCTGTGCGGGTGACCAGTGTCACGCCAGATAGGGACTTGGTCAATGGTAGCTGCCTCATGACTATCACGGCTCCAGAGGTGATGAGCAGTGATGGGGAGAAACACGGGGATCATAGAAAAAGTGGTCCCGTTCCGCTGACCGGTGTCAAGACGGACTGTGATATGGCCGGTCATAGCTCCTCCACCATTCTTCCAAGGGGTATTAAAACCATCTTGTTAAGCTACTGCGACCTCCACGTCTCTTCCAAGGGGCATAAAAACCGTCTTGTTAAGCTACTGCGACCTCCACCATTCCTCCAAGGGGCATTAAAACCGTCTTGTTAAGCTACTGCGACCTCCACGTCTCTTCCAAGGGGCATTAAAACCGTCTTGTTAAACCACTCTGAATTCGACAGCTCTTCCAAGGAGCATTGAAATGTTGTTTTTAATAAACTCTAACCTCCACGACTCTTCCAACGGGCATTGCATTTCCTCCTAATTTTAGTCAGCTTTTGCTTTTCAATGCATATGCCAACACTAAGGGAGACCCACTCCCCAATAAAGGGTAGAAGGTTTTTAGTACGCTGTAATCCACGTCTGTTTCAAGGGGCATTGCAGTTCCTCATCATTTTTGGAAAGCCTTCCATTCACTTCTTAGGCCAACAGTGCACAGGAGACCCAGTTGTTATAAATGGAAAAAAACAGTTTAGTTAAGGCCCTCTGACCTCCATGTCACTTCCAAGGGGCATTGGAGTTAGAGATGAGCGTTGTTCTACTCGAACTGTTCGCCAATCTCAAATTCGAGCTGTTTTGGGCGGTGTTCGAGCCGTTCGGCGAACACGAACAATTTGAGAAAAATTTGGCTGTTCGAGGTTATGTTCGATAACTGTTCGTGCACCAAAATCATAACTGGATTTTTTCTCAGTAATGATGAAAATTAATGTTAATACGCAGTTTGAGTGTACTGCGGGGTGGGGGGAGGGGCAGGGGATGGATCTCTGCAGGAACAATGAAGATCTCCATTTTTTTTTCTCTTTCCCGCATTTGCAGTGGGGAGGTGCAATCTGTCAGCCTATCAGCAGCGCACACACGGAGCGAAGTGCTTTTTTTCACACAAGCAAGGGCATGTGTCATTGGCAGTGTATGTCACATGTCCTTGCCCTATAAGACCAAGCCATTTTCCTCATCGCCACCATTTTCTCACTGCTGCAGCTGCGTGTTAGACGGCACCGCTGTTGCTGTGTGCGCTATACCTTGTTAATTTCAAGCCAATTTTCGCACAAATATACAGATAGCTTGGGAGTAGGGAATAGTTGTGATTGCAGTCCTTTTAAGGACTAGGTTACAGCATTTCCTACGACTTTTATCAGGGAGGTCTATGCTCTTAAATAGATAGGTTGTGGGAGTAAAGACTAATTGTAATTGGAGTTCTTTTCAGGACTAGGTTACATGAGTTCCTATCAGTTTTTGCCAGGCAGGTCTGTGCCAGTGCTGTGCAAGTTTTTTTCACAGCATTTGGCTGAATCTAGCAAAGCTAATCCTTTTTGGCCTATTGCAGAGTGTGTTAGTCAGTGGAGTAGCCTATCTGTGTTGCAAGATATAACACCTGTGTATAGAATACCAATTTTTTTACTGCACCTAGTGAAGTAAAATCTTTTGGGCATAGCATCATTCTATTAGTCCATCTATACTGACCTCCATCAGGTTGCAAATTGAATATAATTTTTTTCTGCATCTAGCTCTGAAAAAATATTTGGGCTTCTAGCAGTGTGTGGGACTTGGTCTATTAGTCCATCTATACTGACCTCCATCAGGTTGCAAATTAAAAATAATTTTTTTCTTCATTTAGCTCTGAAAAAATATTTGGGCTTCTAGCAGTGTGTGGGACTTGTTCTATTAGTCCTTCTATACTGACCTCCAGCAGGTTGCAAATTGAATATAATTTTTTTCTGCATCTAGCTCTGAAAAAATAGTTGGGCTTCTAGCGGTGTGTGGGACTTGGTCTATTAGTCCATCTATACTGACCTCCATCAGGTTGCAAAGTAAAAATAATTTTTTTCTGCATCTAGCTCTGAAAAAATATTTGGGCTTCTAGCAGTGTGTGGGACTTGGTCTATTAGTCCATCTATACTGACCTCCATCAGGTTGCAAATTAAAAATAATTTTTTTATGCATCTAGCTCTGAAAAAATATTTGGGCTTCTAGCGGTGTGTGGGACTTGGTCTATTAGTCCATCTATACTGACCTCCATCAGGTTGCAAATTAAAAATAATTTTTTTCTTCATCTAGCTCTGAAAAAATATTTGGGCTTCTAGCAGTGTGTGGGACTTGGTCTATTAGTCCACCTATACTGACCTCCATCAGGTTGCAAATTAAAAATAATTTTTTTCTTCATTTAGCTCTGAAAAAATATTTGGGCTTCTAGCAGTGTGTGGGACTTGTTCTATTAGTCCTTCTATACTGACCTCCAGCAGGTTGCAAATTGAATATAATTCTTTTCTGCATCTAGCTCTGAAAAAATAGTTGGGCTTCTAGCGGTGTGTGGGACTTGGTCTATTAGTCCATCTATACTGACCTCCATCAGGTTGCAAATTAAAAATAATTTTTTTCTGCATCTAGCTCTGAAAAAATATTTGGGCTTCTAGCAGTGTGTGGGACTTGGTCTATTAGTCCATCTATACTGACCTCCATCAGGTTGCAAATTAAAAATAATTTTTTTCTGCATCTAACCCAGCCAATAGTTTTGGCCTAATACCACAGTTTGGCCACTCAGCTCTGCTCGGTTACCATCCATTGTTTTTTTGTGCAAACAACTCCAGAGTTGTGAATTAGTTAACCACCAAAATGAGTGGAAAAAGGCCTGCTGCTGGTGGAAAGGGGAATAGGCGTGTTGGGAAGGGGAAAAAAGGTTGTGTTCGTGGGGTAGGTGTTAAAGCAACAGTAACATCTGCAGAAGAAAGACCATCTTCCAGCCAAACTAAAATGTCTACTTTTAGCGGACAATGTGATAAGATCCCTTTCTTACGGCCACGCCAATCGCTACAAATTCCAGATGAGGCACAAAAACAGCAGGTGCTTCAACGGATATCAAGTGCTCCTTTAAGTGGGCTCTCCTCCACATCAACTTCAACATCACAAATACTCCAGTCCTCAAAGGTGTCACCCAAATCGCACTTGCTTCCTCACAGCTCCCAAATCTCCAGCTGCCCGTCTGAGTATGAGGTAGAACAGATGGTTGAGTCTGCAGAGCTGTTTACTCATACTATAGCCTGGGAATCAGAGGTCGACTCCAGCGCTTCTGTGAATCCAGACGAGGAAATGATCTGCACTGATGCCCAGAATCTTTATGAGTCGGATCCAGGACCAGACGCAGAAGGTTCTGACCATAATGTAGACCCTCATTCCCAAACTGTAACTCCTGTTGGTGGAGACAATGAGGAAGACGATGATAAGACTCAAATACCTGATTGGAGCGACAACTTTAGTTTTTTGTCAGGGCAGGAACAGGTTGGCTCTGAGGACGACGGGTGTGATAACGCACAGGGTGATGATGATGAGGTCGGAGATCCCACTTACTGTCAACCCACAGTCAGCCAAGAGATGAGATCAGCAGAGGAGGTGGAGGAAGATGCTAGTGATGACGAGGTCAGGTTGCGCCTTCCTGGACAGAGACGTAGTACTGGAAGCACGTCAACAACTGCATCCTCAAACATAACTCTGCCTCTCACCACAAGTCGTGGTGGCTCTTCAGGTTGCATGGGTGCTAAGCCTTGCATAGCCTGGGCATTTTTTCAGATCGATAAAGATGACCCAACTCGTGTTATCTGTAACATTTGTCAGCAAAAGCTAAGTAGAGGCCAAAAAATACATAGTTTGAGTACTTCATGCATGAACCGGCACATGGACATGAAGCATAAGTTGCAGTGGGAAGCTCAGTGTGCTACAATGCGGCCTAGCCGGCCGGGCCAATCACCGTCTGCCATATCTTGTGCATCCGCGGCCTCTTCATCCTCTGTGACTGGGGGGACAGCAGTCACACCTGTTTTGGGGCGCAGACCTGCCACCTCTTTACCCGCAACAGCCAGCGTGATTGGCAGGTCATCATTTTCTTTGGAGGTGGTAACACCAGCTGGTGTTGAGCGCTGTCCGACATCGATAGCACCACCTTTGGATCAAGGCAACCTAACATGTCCGCCTGCATCTTCCTCACAGACCGGCAGTTTGCCGGGGACACCCTTATCAACCCCGTCTAAGCACAATAGCCAGCCCTCGGTCCCTCAGATGTGGACAAGTAAAAGACCATTTCCTCCTAGCCATGAGAAAGCTAAGAGGTTGAATTTCACCATCTGCAAGCTCTTGGCTACAGAAATGCTGCCTTTCCGCCTGGTGGACACAGAGGATTTTCGAGACCTTATGTCCGTCGCAGTGCCCCAGTACCAGATGCCCAGTCGGCACTACTTCTCAAAGAAAGGTGTGCCTGCGCTCCACCAGCATGTCGCACACAACATCACCGCTTCTTTGAGAAACTCTGTGTGTGACAGGGTGCATTTCACCACAGACACTTGGACGAGTAGGCATGGACAGGGGCGCTACATGTCGCTGACTGGGCACTGGGTAACTATGGTGACAGCAGGACAAGGGGCTGCTGTCCAAGTCTTGCCGTCCCCACGAGTTGTGCGTCAATCCTCTTTATGTCAAAGTTCCTCCACTGCTTCTGCCTCCTCAACCTCCTCTCGGTCTTCCACCTGCACCCAAAGCCTGTCTGGTCATGCCACAAGCTTTCTAACTGCGCAGAAGGGATCCTGCACACCTCCTTACTATGCTGGCAGTAGGGCTCAATGTCATCAGGCGGTTTTTACAGTGAAATGTCTGGGAAATGTGAGTCACACAGCTGAGGAGTTGTGGTCAGCTCTGGAGAACCAATTTCATGAATGGTTGTCTCCACTGGACCTGAAACCAGGGAAGGCCGTGTGCGACAATGCTGCAAACCTGGGTGCGGCCCTTCACCGGGGCAATGTCACACACGTGCCTTGTATGGCTCACGTGTTGAACCTGGTTGTCCAGCAATTTTTAGCCCACTATCCCAGACTAGATGGCCTTCTGCAGAGGGCACGGTCGCTGTGTGCTCACTTCTGCCGTTCGCATCCCGCAGCTCAGCGACTTACATCTCTACAGAAGTCGTTGGGCCTGCCACTTCACCGGCTAAAATGCGATGTGCCTACCCAGTGGAATTCAACTCTGCACATGTTGCAGCGACTGTGGCAGCACCGACAAGCCCTGGTGCAATACGTTCTGACGTATAGCCTGGGCCAACGAGATTCAGAGGTGGGGCAAATCATGCTGGAGGAGTGGTCTCAGATCAGGGACCTATGCACCCTTCTGCACAGTTTTGAAATGGCGACGAAGATGTTTAGTGCTGACGATGCCATTATCAGCATGACTATTCCGGTGATTTACATGCTGGAGCACATGTTAAACAGAATTCGGAGTCAGGTGGTGGCACAAGAGGAGGTGGAGGAAGTAGAGGAGGAGGAGTTGTATGCGGAAGGGCTAACATCTGCAAGGTCCAGACGGTCGGCAGCACCAAGGCGGCAGGCATGTGAGGGTGGGGGAGATGGTTTTACCAGGGCGCATGGTAGCAGCCAAACTAGTGAGGAAGGTGCAGGAGCCCAGGAAGAAGTGGAGGACGAACTGATGGAAGACTCATCAGATGAGGGAGACCTTGATCACATTTCTGTTGTGCGAGGTTGGGGGGAGAGGACAGAGGAAGGAAGCATGATTGTTACCTCGCCACCAACACAACAGGGACTTGGTGCTCCTGGATGCGCAACACACATGAGTGCCTTCTTGCTGCACTACCTGCAACATGACCCTCGAATTGTGAGAATTAGAAATAATCCTGACTACTGGGTTGCCACACTGTTAGATCCCCGGTACAAAAGTAAATTTGCAGAAATTATTCCTGCCATAGAAAGGGATGCACGCACGCAGGAGTATCAGCAGAGACTGTTGCAGAATCTTACATGTGCTTTTCCACAAAATACCAGTGGTGCACGTAGTGAATCTCACAGTTCCAACTTGCCAACCGGGGGACCGTCAAGTGTTCAGCACTCAAACCGTAACAGAACCACAGTATCTGCTGGTAACATCAATTTTGCGGAATCATTTCACCACTTTTTTAGCCCATCCTTTGCAAGGCCACAGGAGACAAGAAGTCTGACACATAGTCAACGCCTAGAGACGATGGTACAGGAGTATCTCCAAGTAAACATTGAAGCCACGACTGTGTCACTGGACCCTTGCTCTTTTTGGGCTTCCAATCTGGATAAATGGCCGGAGCTAGCCACTTACGCCTTGGAGATCTTGTCATGCCCCGCAGCCAGCGTTCTGTCTGAACGTGTGTTCAGCGCTGCTGGTGGTGTGCTGACAGATAAGCGCACGCGGCTCTCCACTGATAATGTAGACAGACTCACGTTCATAAAGATGAACAAATCATGGATCCGAAACGACTTTTCTAGCCCTGTGTCATTCTGGGGAGAGTAAAAGCTTGATGATTGGTTAAAATCACCCTACCAACCGTTTTAAGCTTTCAAATTACTAATCATGTTTATCTGTATCTTGACTGGAAATTAATTTGGGCTTTGTAGCAGTGTGCAGCACTGATCCTATTAGGCCATCTATACTAAAGCTTCACCAGATTTAAAATTAAAAATAATTTTTAGCTGCATCTAGCCCGGAAAATAATTTTGGGGCTCCGAGATGTGCAAGGCACATAAGTGCCTTCTTGCTGCACTACCTGCAGCATGACCCTCATATTGTCAGAATTCGAAGTAATCATGACTACTGGGTTGCCACACTCTTAGATCCCCCAAACTTTTCGATCAACCTTTTCATTTTAATAAAGACCAAAAAAATGGTCATTTTTGAAATTATAAGCATTAGCAGGTTGTTAGAAACTGAAATCAAACAGTTTTCAACTCAAAACTTTATTCTAGGTGATGTTACATTTTCACATAGGACCCCTTGTTCGAAAGGAGCTTCTGAACTCTCTCGTCCATTGAATTTGTCAGGTTTTGGATGGTTTCTGCTTCAATTGTTTTGCATGAGGACAGAATACCCTCCCAGAGCTGTTGCTTAGATGTGAACTGCCTCCCGCCATCATAGACACTCCTTTTAATGATGCTCCAAAGGTTCTGAATGGGGTAGAGGTCAGGGGAGCATGGGGGTCACACCATAAGTTTGTCCCCTTTTATGCCCATATCAGCCAGAGATGCAGATGTTTTATGTGCAGCATGAGATGGTGCATTATCATGCAGAAAAATGATCTTGCTGTGAAATACACGGTTCTTCTTCTTGAACCATGGCAGGAAGTGCTGTTTGAGAAAATCCACATACATTATGGAGTTCATCTTTAGCGCCTTCAGGGATCCTAAAGGGGCCGACAATCTCTCTCCCCATGATTCCAGCCCAAAACATTACTCCACCTCCTCCTTGTTGGCGCTGTAGCCGTGTTTGCATGGGGTGTCCATCAACCAGCCATCCTCCACTCCATCCATCTGGACCATCGAGCGCTGCACGCCACTCATCCGTGAACAAAACAGTTTTGAAATCAGTCTTCATGTAATGTTTGGCCCACTGGAGCCGTTTCTGCTTGTGTGAAGTGGATAGAGGAGGTCGACAGGATGGCGCATGCACAGCTGCAAACCTCTGAAGGACCCTGCATCTTGTTGTTCGGGGGACGTTGGAGGCACAAGCAGCTTCAAAAACTTGTCTGCTGCTATGACAAGGCTTTTTTGCCGCTGCTCTTTCAACCTGACGTAATTGCCTGTAGGAAAGAGTCCTCAATTTGCCCTTATCAGCACGCACACGTGTGTACTGTGAATCAGCTACATACTTCTTGATTGCCAAGACACTTCATCCTGATCATCGCACAATGTTGATTGTAGTCATGCCTTGACCTAAACACTCCACAATTTGTTGCTTCTCAGCAGCCGACACATCCTTTTTCTTTCCCATTTTGGCAGAAAATGTAGGCTGCTTAATAATGTGAGAGAGCCTTCTTAAGTAGTCTTGCCTTTCATTGGACACACCTGCCAAACTAATTAGCACAGGTGTCTGCAATTGCTTACAGTGATATAAAGAGCCCTGACACACATCACCATCAATGAGTTTAACTGACAAACAAACAAATTCTTCCCTTATCACTCCTAAACACTTTTTGTATAATAATTTGGAACGCAGTGTACATGTGCTTTTCCACAAAACACCAGTGGTTCACGTAGTGAATCTTACAGTTCTAACTTGCCAACCGTGGTCTGTATGGAGTTGTTCAATAAAGGGCCCAAAATTAAGATAACATAGATGGGAGAGGTCTCTATGAATAGGAATTCCTAAGTATTTGATACCCTGTGAGGGCCAGGCAAAGGGAAAGTTGGACTGGATGGAATCCTATATGGATTTGGGGAGGGAGACATCGAGGGCCTCAGACTTCGCTGCATTGATTTTAAAATTTTACCATGTAACAAAGTGATCTATTTCAGCCATAACAGCATGGATGGATATATGTGATTGAGTGATATATACTAGGACATCATCAGCAAATAGAGAGCACTTGTACTCGGTGCCTCCCACCTCAATCCACCTAATATTGGGGTTATGGCGAATTGATGAGAGCAGGTGCTCCGTCACTAGGATGTATAAGAGAGGGGACAGAGGACATCACTGCCTTGTCCCATTGGTGATTGTGAAAGGTGATGAAAATGTTCTGACGCACCCCCTGGGCCTTGGGACACCCGGAGCCGGACCCTTTTTGGTGGATGCTGGTGGTTGTAGTCTTCGTGGCGGCGACCCAGTTCCGTGGCTCAGGGCGGTCAAACCAGTGGCGGAACTATTTATGTGGTTTTCATGTTTAAATGTCCGACTACGCCACCCTGGATTGCGGTCAGAGTGAACCGCCGCTACAGGGCAGACCACTGAGGCTGGTGTTGTGGGTGCAGCAGAGCGTAGCATAACTCCCCACGGGAGGAGTATAGCCTCAGGGCAGTGTATGCGGAGGATGGGGGTGATGGTGCAGGGCAGCAGCAGTAACGACACGGAGTCAGTGATGCAGTTCAGGGCCTTTACTCACAGTTCTTATTATCCAGACCACGTCTGCAGGTAACGGCTGCCCACGTCGTACTGTGCTCACCAGGTGAGGGGCTCAGACAACTCCCAGATAACTTTGGAGCACTTCACAGGACCCCCTTTGTGTGTCCTTTGTCTGGCCTTTCTTACCAACACTTCTGTCCGGCTGCCTCGGGCCTCCTCTTGGTAAACTTGGCGCCAGTTTCCCTGACCCTATGTGGTGCCATCCTAGCGGGTGTAGCGAGGGGCTGCGCCACATAAAATGTCAGAGCCTCCGGTTTCTAGCTGAGGGTCGTTTCCTGCCTCCACTAGTTCGGGGACCGGTCTCCCCCTTTGGCCTGACCCCTCCACGCAGGTGGATTCGGGCGTGCGGTGGCGACTCGCCCGTCTGCACCCCTGGGATCCCTTCATTCCTCGTTCCTGGAGCCTTCTCCGCTCCTCTTCCTTCCTTCTCCCTCTTCCAGGCCTGGGCCTCTGTTACTAGGCCCGCCTCCGGAGCAGAGCTCATGCAGAGCCCCTGCTCCCTGCCACTTCTGCTCAGACTTCTCTGCACTGAACTAAGATGGTGCCCACCTTTTATACTCCCTTCTCAATGCACCCAGGAACTGCTTCCTCCCTGCTCCTGCACTACAGGGTTCCCCTTCCTCAGTGTTCCCTCCCCCCACTCCAGCCAGGGACAGGGACTGTCGTGCCCATCTCAGGGGCATATTGGTCGCCCTGCCCCACGGCAATGTGGTGTAATGCATGCAGGTGTCGGGTCCTGATCCACACTCCATCCTTACCTGAGAGTGAGATATCACACCTCTGGGTGAGGTGCAATACGTCTGTAGCAACCGAGCCCTCAGGGTGCTACAGTTCCATTTATCTTCAGCCTAGGTGACGTATTGCGATACAGGGCCGTGATTTTGGCTATAAAAGGGTCCCCTAGACCCCTACCCCAAGCTTTTTAAGAGAATCATATATGGCGTGCCAGGAGACTCTATGGAATGCTTTCTCAGCATCCAACGAGAGTATCTAATTACAAATTTTTAACTGCATCTAGCCCAGGAAATACTTTGTGCCTAGTAGCAGTGTCTGCTAGTGAGCGGATTATCCCGGCTGTTAAGCAAGCTGCACCACCTGTAGTTTAGACACTTAATTTTTTCAAAGGAAATGCTTCGGGACCATGGGATACTTAGTGAAGAGCATCAGGAGGCACCCCAAGGCATAGGGGCTGGGACTGGCAGTAGGATGCCTTGCGGTGGACAGCCGAGCTCGATCCTTATAAAAGCTTTTTAACTGCAGCAGCTTTAGTGGACGCTACTGGAGCTGGAATTACCGTGGCTGCTGGCATGAGACTTGCCCTCCAATAGATCCTTGTAAATGGATTTAAAGTGTATTCATTCAAATTAGAGAGACAATTTAAATTAAAAAGCTTAGAGCTGCCTCCACCACAGGGGGGCTCGCTCGACCCACCAGCGGACAGGCACCAGTATTGGGAGAGGGGGGCTGGCCGTCAGGGTTCACCGCGGCTCTGGCACAAACCCGGCGACACGGAGGTGGCACGGGCAGGAGCGGACTGGCCGTGTCGGCTTCTCACTTTTTGGATTTTAGAAGGGCATGACATGCCTATATCTGTGTCTCCCCCTCCTTTTACTCCTCCACCTCTTTTCTTTTCGCATGACTATATGTACTTGTCACTTTTCCATGTGTTAGTTATGTCTTCTGAGCAGTTTGTCAGCTTTTGGACACCTTTGAAGGTGTTTTCTATGTGTTTCTATGTGTTTTTGTTTGCCTGCCATTGGTTTTAACGGTGTTCGAAGGTGTTCGACGAACAGTTCGACGAACAGTTCGGCGAACACACGGGTGTTCGACGAACCGAACCGAACTCGAACACTACGGGGGTGGCTCAACACTAATTGGAGTGCCTCGACATTTTTGGTAGGCATTGCACTCACTGTATGCTCTATAACTGTGTAGCCGAACCGCTCCTTTTGGTACAGAAACATATCCTACAAGACACATGTGGTTGACTGGCCTGATATTGATGTGAATGGTACCTGTTCCTCCTGCTCTTTCTCCTTTGCCACCACCTCATCCATCATTCATCACCTGAAGCTTTGTTTTAACGGGAGTCATAGAACTGGGATAGTAGCAGGAAAACCTCCAGCAATCCTCGGAGCAGGTAGGATATGCGCCAAAACGCTGACCACCTCAGGCCTAGCCGCTACTACATACATGCGCTTGCATTCCAAGAAAACAAAGCAGCCGACGCAGTCATGACATGGTGACTGGCGTCTGCCTCCACATGCCTAAATGGCCCAATTTGAAGTGCAAGCAAGCTAGCAGTATGGTATTGCAGCCTGGGGGTGGGTGGGTGGCAGGTTGCACACTTACGCTTGCATTCCAAGAAAACAAAGCAGATGCTAACTTCTATCATCATCATCATGCTCCTCACCTTGGCACTCTCAACTCCCCTGATGGAGAAGCCAGGGTCCACCGGAGGAGTTTGGTTCTCTGGTGGGCTCGTCCAATGATGCCCTAAAGCAGGCCAGGCTAAGAAAAGTGTGGGGGAAGTTCACAGGAGAAATAGGGGCGGCTGGGGACCGTTTATGGATACCTGGCTGCCCCCAGGCGGCTGGGGACGGTGTGTGGACACCCGGCCACGGGGCGGCTGGGGACCAAGTATGAACACTCCGGCTAGGGACGGAGTATGGATACCTCACTGCCGAAGCAGCCATGAGGTAGTGGACAGCTTCGGCCTCTTCCAAACTAAAAGGCCCCATTTCAAGTGCAAACTAGCAGTATAGTATTGCAGCCTGGGGGTGGGTCGGTGGCAGGCTGCATACTTGCGCTTACATTGCAAGGACTGAGGGAGGTACAATTGAACACTGCCCTGGGACAAGAACTTGCACGGGGATAGTTGCAAGTCTGCATCTTCTGATGCGGCAAGGATCATTTCTGATGGGCACACTTTTAGGCAGTGACCTGGGTGTCAGAGATGCTTCCAGGGGTCTTCCCCATGCAGTTACCATGTCTTTTCAGCACTGTATGCATGTGTCACACAGCACATGGCCAGATAAGATTGTAAAATGTTAAAATGACATTTTCCGGTGAATGCATTTGTCACGGTTGAAAGCAATACAAAAGTGCAAAAACGCAAATAAAATGCTACTTGTGAACATAGCCCAAGGTGTGGAGGAGTATTTTTGTTTTTGGTTATTTATTTTACCTTATACACAAGTCTTTACCCTGGAAAGGAAGTTCCTTAACATATTTCACAGGAAAACCGTTTCAGTTTCTTTTTTGAACGTTTTATTGTGAGCCCGTAAAAGTGGTTTAATACCTCTGACCACGTTGTTGACAGCAGTGACCTGGGGGTCACAAATGCTTCCTGGGGCGATCCCCATGCTGTCTCCATGTCATTTGAACACTGTCACTATCATTTTGGGCACTTTTTAGGCTTTCTACAGACTGCCGGGGGTGCCGCCGCAAAAATGCTCGGGTCTCCCATAGACTAACATTGGGCTCGTTGCTCGGGTCAAGCACCCGAGTATCACGGTGAGCTCAGCCCGAGCTTCGAGCACCCGAGCATTTTAGTGCTCGCTCAACATTACAAGCTACCATACAGCTCCATCAGCAGAGAACTAAAAAAGTTATAGCTGTCACAATATAGCGATTCAAAAACAATTCTTTTTTTCTAAAAAATAATTTTTATTGTGTAAAAGCTAACCAAACCAACCAAAACATATAAAAGATATAAATGTGGTATCGCTGTAATCGAATTGACCCAAGGCATAAAGATGCTTTATCGCTTTTGCCACATGGAGAATGGCAGGAAAAAAAATTCTGAATTGCTAGTTTGCTAGGTTTTGACTGCCTCCTTTTTTGACTCTGCACTCCACCCATCAGCCCAAGGGAGCTTTTAATTAGTTTTGGTTTCTACCTGCCCACTTAAATTTGTAGGCTTCTAGCCCAAAGAGGCATATTTGCCCTTTTATACTGGATGGGTAAAACCAGTGAGCTGTCTCAAGACCTTTGCATCTTTTTCGTTGCAAAACATACTGATGGAATTGGTTACATAAGAATTTCTAAACTACTGAAGGCTCCACTGAGCACAGTTGGGGCCATAATCCTGACATGGAAAGAACATAATTTCACCATAAACCAGCTATGACCAGGTGCTCACTGCAAAATTTCAGACAGAGGAGTAAAAGTAATTATCAGAGGAGTTGTCCAACAGCCAAGGACCACCTATGGAGAGCTACAAAAATACCTGGAAAAAGCAGATACAATTGTTTCAAAGAAAACTATAAGTAATACTCTCAAACTCCATGGCTTGTACGCACGCTCACCATGCAAGACTCTATTGCTGAACAAAAGGCATGCTTAAGCGCATTTAAAGTTATCTCAACAACATTTACACAAGCCGGTTAAATACTGGGAAATTATAGTTCGGTCAGACGAGACCAACGTTGAACTCTTTGAATGCCATAGTAAACACCATGTTTGGAGGCCAAAAGACACTGCATATCACCCAAAAAATACTATACCAACAGTGAAGTTTGAAGGTGGGAACATCATGCTGTGGGGCTGTTTTTCAGCATACGGCACTGGCAAACTTCATGTAATTGAAGGAAGGATGAATGGACAAATATACCGAGACATTCTAGATAAAAATCTGCTACCATCAACCAGGATGATGAAGATGAAACGAGGCTAGACATTTTAGCAAGACATTGATGCCAAATACAAAGCCAAAGAAACTCTCAATTGGTTTCAGAGAAAGAAAATGCAGCTGCTAAAATGGCCCAGGCAATCACCTGACTTGAATTCAATAGAAAATTTATGGAAGGAGCTAAATCTCAGAGTTCTTAGAAGGAACCCAAACTTTCTTGATTTGAAGAGTGTTTGTGTGGAAGAATGGACCAAAATTACATGTGAGCAATGCTTGCAACTAGTTTCTCCATACAGGAGGCGTCTTGAAGCTGTCACCAACAAAGGTTTTTGTATGAACTATTAATTACATTTCAGTAAGCGTGTTCAATAATTTTCCCTGTGACATTTCTCATTTTTACACATATTTACGTAATTTATGGACATCTATGGTTTGATTTAGTTGCCTGTGAGGATTGGATGGGTTATTACCAACATCTGGTGAAAATTTCATGTCAATAGCACCTTTTGAAATATATTTACTTCGAAAATTAGTATTTGGTACCATTGCCCTTAAACTGAATGACTTGGGTCAAACATTTGGGATATCCTTCCACAAGCTTCTCACAATAGTTGGTAAGAATTTGGGCCCATTCCACCTGACAAAACTGGTGTAGGTCGCCTTGCTCGCAGCCTTTTCAGCTTTGCCCATAAATTTTCAATAGGATTGTGATCAGGGCTTTGTGATGGCCACTCCAAAACATTGGCTTTGTTATCCTTAAGCCACTTTGTTACCATTTTGGCAGTATGCTTCGGTTCAATGTCCATTTGGAAGACATTCCATTTCCTCCCAAGGTTTAATTTCCTGGCTGATGTCTTGAGATGTTGCTTCAGTATTGCCACATAATCTTCTTTTCTCATGATGCCATCTATTTTGTAAGGTGCACCAGTCCCTCCTGCAGCAAAACAATCCCACAACATGATGCTGCCAGCCCCTGTGTTTCACAGTTAGGATGGTGTTCTTAGGCTTCCAAGCTTCTCCCTTTTCCTCCAAATGGAACGATGGTCATTATGCACAAAAAGTTCAATTTATTTTCATCAGACCACAGGACATGTCTCCAAAATTTAAGGTCTTTGTTCATTTGTGCATTTGCAAACATTAATCTGGCTTTTTTATTTTTCTTTTGGAATAGAGGCTTCTTCCTGGCAGTGTGGCTTTTCAGCCCATGTTGATACAGTATTTGTTTCACTGTAGATATTGACACAATCTTACCAGCTTCCACCGTCATCTTCACAAGGTCTTTTGCTTTTGTCCTTGGGTTGATATGCACAAGTCGGACCAAAGCACGTTCATCTCTGGGACACAGAACCCATCTCTTTCCTGAGCGGTATGATGACTGGATATTCCCATCTTGTTTGTACTTACGTATAATTGTTTGTGAACAAGGCACCTTCAGGTATCATGAAACTATACCCAAGGATGAGCCAGACTTGTGCAAGTCCACAATTCTCTTCCTGATATCTTGGCTGATTTCTATAGACTTTTCCATGATGCTACACAAAGAAGCAGTGTGTTTCAGGTGTGCATTAAAATACATCCACAGGTGTGTCTGTAATTAACTCAGACATTGCCAAAAAACCTATTAGAAGCTTCCAAACACATGATATCATCATATAGGCAGTCCAGAATTGTTTAAAGGCATAGTAATCTTAGTGTATGTAAACTTTTGACTTTGTAATAAGTAATAAAAAAATGCCTTAAAACATTCTCTCTCTTTCATTATTCTGGCATTTTGGCAAATTTTAAAAACTATGGTAATCCTAATTGACCTAAAACGGGAAAGGTTTATTCTGATTTCATGTAAGTTATTAAGAAATATTTGTGTCTTTTTATATAGTGTATGTAAACTTCTTGTTTCAACTGTATATATATGTGCATTTATAAGTAAGCATCCTGTACATGAATTTGTAGGTTTGTGAGTGACTGCTTCATCAGTAATTTACACCTGTGCTGCCGCAGCCTTTATCATGGGGTCTACTGCTTTTGCACTGGTATTGTAATTTGCCGTTTGTAAATAAGGCTGTTCTCTTTATTTACTGTTTCAATCCTCTTCTCTAATGTATCTTCTTAACATGTTTTGCACTTGGTTTGGTTTTCTTGGTGTATATTATATATTATATATGGAAAAAATATGTTTTTAAATATCTTCAGTAAATATTATTTTTACAAATTTTAGTGATGTGCAATTTTTGTAGGGTATATATGTAACATAATTTATTTTGAAAATTCCTTTTTCTATTTTCCAATGGAGCAAATTAGGTTTGTATATTAAAAAAACAAAGCCACCAAAAAAATTGCTTATATAATTAAATGACAACATTTTTCACATATTTAAATTAAAAATGTATCGAGGAAGTCTTTGACTTTAAGGTTAAAATTAGTTTCTTTCTTAATAGAAACCCTAACCTCACTAACAACACAAAACAATTTAAAAACATTACATCAATTCCTCCAATAATCTCCTTCATTTCTGTAATTCTTTTTTAACTCAGATTGCAGTTAATCTTCTTCCAATGCATATGTTAAGGGATATTTTTCTTTATGTGTTTACTTTTTGGGCAACACCAAATATGCTTTTTTATTCTTTTAATTTATTAACATTTATTTTGTTTTGGGGGAAAAGGGGTTATTTAAAATATTTTTTTTAACATTTAATATATTTAAAACATTTTTAATTACATTGTACTTATTAATAGTACTATTCATACCGTTATAGAACCAGTTGTAGTTGATTAGTTGATCGCTTGCTCTATATACTTACAGTGGGGGAATTAAGTATTTTATCCCTTGTTGTTTTTGGAAGTTTGCACACTGACAAATTCATGAACAGTCTATAATTTTAAGAGTAGGTTAATTTTAACATTGAGAGATAGAATATCCAAAAAAACAGTTGTATAAATTAGATAATTTTTTTTTGCATTTTGCAGTGAGAAATAAGTATTTGATCCCTCTGGCAAACAACACTTAATACTTTGTGGCAAGCACAGCAGTCAGACTATTTTTGTAGTTGATGATGAGGTTTGCACACATGTCAGGAGGAACTTTGGTCCACTACTCCTTGCAGATCATCTCAAAATCATTAAGATTTTGAGGCTGTCGCTTGGCAACTCGGAGCTTTAACTCCCTTCATAATTTTTCTATGGGATTAAGGTCTGGAGACTGGCTAGGCCACTCCATGACCTTACTGTGCTTCTTTTTGAGCCACTCCTTTGTTGACTTGGCTGTATGTTTTGGGTCATTGTCTTTCTGGAAGACCCAGCCACGACCCATCTTCAATGCTCTTACTGAGGGAAGGAGGTTGTTGGCCAAAATCTCGTGATACATGACCCCATCCATCTTCCCTTCAGTACGGTGCAGTCATCATGTCCCTTTTGTAGAAAAGCACCCCCAAAGTATAATGTTTCCCCCACCGTGCTTCATGGTTGGGACGATGTTCTTAGGGTTGTACTCATCCTTCTTCTTCCTCCAAACACGGAAAGTTGAGTTAATGACAAACAGCATAGCCAGAGCAATAAACAGAATTTTTAAAAATTCCAAAATCAAATTAGAAAACAGCAAAAAAGGCAATGGTACTCACCAGCCAAGGGTTCAAGAGAAATGCACACCAGGACGCAGCCGGCCCCCTTCTGTAAGAAGGAGATGACACTGGTGCAGAATGCTGTGAGCAATCACTCTCAACCACTCTCACTGGAGGAGCGACTGCCCAGCACTAAAACCGTACAAGATGAAACTTACAAATATTGTGCTATTCACACACTCGCGACAACCGTGCCTAGCCAGCATCCTATTAAATGCCCTTCCTATTCGAATAGGCGGGATGCCTGGAACCCTATCCGTGCATCGCAGAGGTGCAATGCTCCCATTCACAAGGTCACCATAAGTGGGCCTGGCCACGCCCTGACAGATAAAAAAAAAGTGCAAAAATATCATATGAGGTATTAGTTGATATTTTGGCCAAAATACGTAAGCTCGCAACCCAAACGTCAAGGGTCCTCACGATTTTGCGAGTCCGTACTCTATCATTAAAAACAAACAGCATAGCCAGAGCAATAAACAGAATTTTTAAAAATTCCAAAATCAAATTAGAAAACAGCAAGAAAAGGCAATGGTACTCACCAGCCAAGGGTTCAAGAGAAATGCACACCAGGATGCAGCCAGCCCCCTTCTGTAAGAAGGAGATGACACAGGTGCAGAATGCTGTGAGCAATCACTCTCAACCACTCTCACTGGAGGAGCGACTGCATTTCTCTTGAACCCTTTGCTGGTGAGTACCATTGCCTTTTTTGCTGTTTCCAAGTTGACTTAATGCCAAAGAGCTAAATTTTTGTCTCATCTGACCACAGCACCGTCTCCCAATAACTCACAGAATCATCCAGGTGTTCATTGGCAAACTTCAGACGGGCCTTCACATGTGCCTTCTTGAGCATGGTGACCTTGCGGGCACTGCAGGATTTTAAACCTTTAAGGCGTAATGTGTTACCAATGGTTTTCTTGGTGACTGTGGTCCCAGATGCCTGGAGATGGCTGCCAGATGGCTGATCTCTCGCCTTTCTCATGATCAAGGATACCCCATGAGGTGAGATTTTGCATGGTGCCCCAGATCGATGTCGATTGACAGTCATTTTGTATTTCTTCCATTTTCTTACTATTGCAACAACACTTGTCTCCTTCTCACCCAGCGTCTTCCTTATGGTTTTGTAGCCCATTCCAGCTTTGTGCAGGTCTATGATCTTGTCTCTGACATCCTTAGAAAGCTCTTTGGTCTTGTCCTTGTTGTAGAGGTCAGAGTCTGACTGATTCATTGAGTCTGTGGATAGGAGTCTTTTATACAGGTGACTATGTAAGACAGCTGTCTTTAATGCAGGCATCGAGTTAATTAGGAGCATCTAACTGGTCCATAGGAGCCAGAACTCATAATGGTTTGTAGGGGATCAAATACTTATTTCTCAATGCAAAATGCAAATAAATTTATCTAATTTATACAATGTGATTTTCTTGATTTTTTTTGGATATTCTATCTCTCAATGTTAAAATTAACCTATCCTTAAAATTATAGACTGTTCATGTCTTTGTCAGTGGACAAACTCACAAAAACAACAAGGGATCAAATGCTTATTTCTCCCACTGTAGATGTATATTTTTTTTTTATCAGGGTAAGGCATTGATTTAAGCAATTTATATATTTTTTTAAATATTTGTAACAATTTTTTCACATCTTTTTTAGTCGCCTCAGGGAATTGAACCTGCAATTGCTTGCATTATATACTTTACTTCAGTATTGCAGTATTTTGTAAAATTAATCATCTCCACAGGCTAGGTGGGGTCCTTAATCTCTTCATGACCGGAGCATTTTCCGTTTTTGAGTTTTCATTTTTTGCTCCCCTTCTTCCCAGAGCCATAGTCTTTTTATTTTTTGGTCAATATGGCCATGTGAGGGCTTATTTTTTACGGGACGAGTTGTACTTTTAAACGCCTTTACTAGTTTTACCATAACTTGTAATGGAAAATGGGAAAAAAATTCCAAGTGCGGTGAAATTGCAAAAAACATGCAATTCCACAGTTGTTTTTGTTTTTTTTCTTTCCACGTTCACTGAATACTAAAACTGACCTGCCATTATTATTCTCCAGGTCATTACGAGTTTGTACACACCAAACATGTATAGGTTCTTTTTTATTTAAGTGGTGAAAAAAAAATTCAAAGTTTGCTAAAAAAAAAAATGGCGCCATTTTCCGAGACCCGTAGCGTCTCTATTTTCAGGATCTGGGGCCGGTAAGGGCTTATTTTTTGCGCACCGAGCTGACGTTTTAATTGATACCATTTTGGGGTAGATACAATGTTTTGATCACCCGTTATTGCATTTTATTGCAATGTTGCGGCGACCAAAAAAACGCAATTCTGGTGTTTGGAAGTTTTTTCTCGTTACGCCGTTTACCGATCGGATTAATTTTTTTTTTATATTGATAGATCGGGCGATTCTGATCACGGTGATACCAAATATGTGTATGTGTTTATTTTTTATTATTTTATTTTGAGTGGGGCAAAAGGGGGGTGATTTAAACTTTCATATTTTTTTAATTTTTTTTTATATTTTTTAAAACATTTTTTTACACTTTTTGCTTGCTTCTATAGTCTCGATAGGAGACTAGAAGCAGCAACTGTCCGATCGCCTCTGCTACATAGAGTCGATGAGCAGATCACCTCTATGTAGCAGAAATGCTCCTGTGCTATGAGCGCCGACCACTAGGTGGTGCTCATAGCAATCTTTACATGACAACCACTGGGGTCTGCTGTAGACCCAGGGTTGTCATGCCCACCCACGATCACGTGACAGGGTCACCGATGGGCAGGGTAAGTGATGCGCTTCCAGCGCGGCGCTGTTAAATGCCGCTGTCAGAGATTGACAGCGGCATTTAACTAGTTAACAGCCGTGGGTGGATTGCTATTCCACCCGCCGCTGTTGCGGGCACATGTTAGCTGTAATAATCAGCTGACATGTTCCCGGTTCAGTGCGGGCTCAGCGCCAGAGCCCTCGCTGAACCGGCCTTTCCGACGTGGTGCGTACTATTACTGACCACGTCGGAAAGGGTTTAAATAGTACCCTGAATACCATGGTAACCCATCAGCACAATCTGACTGAACATCAAAACTGAACCTCCCCAGGATATAATTATTTAAACCGCAGTGATCAGAGCTGGCTCAAATTGCTCCTGTTTGAGGCCGCTGTTGGCTGTATAACACACCATGCAGAAAGTGGGTCCTATAGAATTATATCTGATGCGTGATGTACATTTATGTCAGGAACTGGTTAACCCTCCATCACATACAATATCGGTTCTAACGAGTTCACATACAATGTGACTGTCAGATGCAGGCTAGAAAAATACCTATAATATCTAATGTTTGCAATTTCACTGCTCTGAAAGTGATCAGTGACCTTCATAGGGATGTAATAAAAGAGACTACACATAATCAGGTGCAAAAAAAACCCCATTTACTTAACATAAAACTAATAACGCTGAAATACAAACATTTCAAAACTCCCGCCAAATAGTCCCCAGTTCGACTCTGTCAAAAAACTCTACAAAGAAAATTTATGGAAACAAACTTAATTTTAAGGTACCTTAAGTACTATTAAAGACATATTCAATCAGAATTAGATCCTGAAGTTTCCCCAGAAAAATTACACTTGCAGAGCAAAGAGCAAGAATTACACATCATTTTTGCATGTGTCAGGCAGATTGCATTATGACATTTGTGACATTCATAATTAGAAAGCCTTCTGATTCCGCTTTCCGTGGTGCAGGTGGTGCATCTCCTTCTTTTGGGAGGTGGTGCAGGTGGTGAATTTTCACTATCATCTTCTGGGCGGAATCTTTTGAGCTGAACTTGAAGGCGAGAGGGGATACCGATTGTTTTCATACTTCTCCTGCGTAGCTCTCCAAGCACTTGTTCATGGGCCAATTTTTTCAGATAGAATCGTCTACGGAGTGGTTCAAGCTTGTTTTCAAGGTAAATGACTTGTGAATTAATACCACCCAAATTCAACATAGCAAAAAATATGACCATTGGCCAGCGTTTGGTGTTTCTGCTGACGTTGAAAGTTGAGCACATCTGATCAGCTGTATCAACACCCCCTTTGGTTGCATTATAAAATGTAAGTATCTTGGGGTTTTTTGTGCCTCAGTCCCAGGATCGATGGCATCATCATGAAGTGTTGATAGAAGAAGTATAATTTTTTTTGCTTGTGGTACATAGGAAACCAAAACCTTTCCATTATGGAATGCAAACATACTGCTGTACTGTTGTCTCCCTTTCACACTTACAAACTGTGTAGGCAATTCTTTTTTATTTTTTCTTACAGTTCCGACATATGAAAGCTTCTGCATTTTCAGATAATCAATCAGATCACAATTTGAAAACCAATTGTCAGCTGTTATATTGCGACCCAATCCAAATAAGGGCTCAGCCAGTCTTTTTACAACATCACTGGGTTTGTTGCTGACACAGTAAGGACCTTCTGGTTGTTTTCCTGCATAAACTTCCAGGTTGTAAGTGTAGGTCTTACTGGCATCAACAAGGGCATACATTTTTATTCCATATTTGTTAGGCTTTGATGGAATATATTGATGAAAGGCACATTTACCACGAAAACCAGGGAGCATTTCGTCAATAGTGAGATTCTCCCCAGGGCAATAGCTTTTTTTACAGTTTTCAACAAATTTTTGGAATATATCACGAATTGGAGCAAGTCGGTCATGTGTTTTACGTTCGGTTCGGGTAGTTCTGTCGTCAAACCGAAGGCAACGAATTAGAAGCTTGAATCTGTTTATGGACATAACAAGGCCAAATTTTTCAACTCCATCCCCATCTTTACTCCAAAGTTCCTCCAAACTTTGTCTATTTGCCCTATAAGCTCCTGCAAGGTATAATAATCCAAAAAAGCACGCAGTTCTATTTCATCTGTGGCCTTGATGGTTCTGTTGCAGATGAACTTGTCCTTTAAAATGTCTATATATTGGTTGGTATATGTGACAATAGAGTCCAGAATGTCATCTGTGAATAAACTATTCCTGCATTCAACTGCAGTTTTTGCATTACTTGCAGTTCCTATAACTGCAGGAAGGTGAGTAATAATGTTTTGAGGTTCCCTACGTTTTTTCTGGAGTGGCTTCTTGTTCCATTGTTTTTTTTTATCTTTTCCCATATAATAAGATTCTACATCTTCATCCTCATCACTGTCACCATCTTGCTCTGTTTCAGAATCCACTTCACATACTTCCACCTCCTCATGAGAATCAATCTCACTTTCCTCTCCTAAATCTTCATTCAGTGTGGGGTCTGCATCATCTAACAGCATGTTTGTTACTTCCTCAACATCAAGGTTTTTTGATAAATTGTACATTTTCCTCTCCATTTCAGCAGATAATCTGAAGCAAGAGAAGGAATATGTGTTAGGGAACTACTGTATATGCCTGAGCAGCACACTTTCTTTTTTAATCTGCCTTATTTCTATGAAATATCCTCACACTTTGTGCTATACATTCATAAAACAAGCTAAATAAACAATTGTGATGAATAAAACATAAATTACCAACCCTATTGAGTGTGACTTGTTCACATACAATGAGCCTGAGAGATTAGCGCAATTATATATGTCCTCCTGAAGCTCTGCAATCCAACTGTGGTATGAGGTTTCACAGAGCTGCTAGAGACAGGAGACTACCAGGAGGGAGGGGATTTCCTCACAATCTGGTGAGGAAGGAGAAATGAAAGTAAAAGAGATGTGCCTATCAGGCCTATTGCATGTGACGGAGGGTTAAAACAAAATCTGTTGATCTTATTAAAATTAAAAAAAATGCTATATTGAAGCATTGCTAACCTCTGTTATAGCAACCATTATTATATTTTCCTATTTTCATAAATATTCCTGTTTATACTGTTGGCAAATTTCCATATATTTGTCTTCTCATATTTTCTATACATGCACACCAGACTACTGTATTTACATTTTATCCATTAAAGTGGAATCTTGCTAATGTTCCTGCTGTGAAAATAGGTAAATTCTGACAGAATCGCATTCTATCCATTTATAATGATATTGCCTTTGAGACTTTTAGCAACAGCACAAAAAGAAGCACCATTAGGTTTTCCTCTGCTTCAACCATTCTTGCATAAAAATGTTTTTAATAATAGAGCTTTAACTAGGTATTAGAATCTGGTATGTTCAGATATTAAGTCTCTATATACTATATGTAAGTGTGAAGCTGAAGGACATTTATGGTGGGTTATGGGTGTGCATTTTGCTTTGTGGTAAAGCGTCTAGCTCGGCTCTCCGGAGGCAGACACAGGACACACGGTTCGGGTAAACTTCCTGCGGGTTTATTGTGCAGTATAAACTCGGGCAGCGCCCCATAATAAACAGCTTTCTTGGGGTTAACGGGAAAACAAAAGAGAAAGTACAACAGAGTCTATTGGCAAGCACAGTGGTAGCACAGTGTAGACTCAGCAACACCAGCCCTCCGGTGTTGCTCTCTGGCTTCAGCCCAACACAACCTGGAGACTTTCCTCTCCAAACCACACACTACTCAGAGAAAAAAAAGTGACTGAACATTTAAACCTTGCTCAGCCACACCCTGAGGGGAGGTAAGGGGAATGGCCTCTCACCCTCTTTGCCATTCCCATAAAACCACACCCTTTAAGAGCATTAACCCCCCAGAATATAATATGCTGGCAGAAATGTATTAGGTTTTAGTTCACACAGGAGAGCAACCTGAGTGACACATACCTCCCCTCGTATATCATACCAGTGACTCTGTCACATATTCCCCCCTCTGCCCAGAGCCGGGGATTTGAGCACTTTCCGATACCAGGCAGGGAATCTTAGAGAGGACATCTGTGTTCCTGTGTAACTTCCCGGGCCTATGCTCCACGTGAAAGTCAAAGTCCTGAAGACCTAGGAACCATCTAGTTAGCCTGGCATTTTTACCCCTCTTTTCCCTTAACCACCTCAAAGGGGCATGGTCTGACACCAACTTAAACTTCCAGCCTAGTAGGTAATATCTTAGAGAATCTACGGCCCACTTTATGGTTAAACACTCCTTTTTCACTATTGCGTAGTTCTTCTCGCAGGACGAAAGTTTCTGCCTCAGGTAGAGAATGGGACGCTCTTCCCCATTTATCTCTTGAGAGAGTATGGCTCTTAGACCAACCTCTGATGTGTCTGTCTGAACCACGAACTCTTTATCAAATTCTGGTGCGACCAGGACCGGCTGCTTACACAGTACTAGCTTCAAGTGTTGAAACACGGTCTCTATTTCCTCCGTCCACTTCGCCATGGTTGATATGGTGCCTTTTAGGAGATCTGTCAGCGGCGTGGCCATCATGGCAAAATTCGGGATAAGCCGACGGTAATATCCCACCATTCACAGGAATGCTCTTACTTGATTCTTGGAGAGCGGTTGTGGCCAGGTCTGGATTGCCTCCACTTTATTGACTTGCGGCTTTATTTCACCTCTCCCGACAACATAGCCCAAGTACTTGGTCTCCTCTTTCCCAACGGCACATTTTCTCATATTTAAAGTAAATCCCGCCTTTCTCAGCGCATCCAGAACGGCCTGCAGTTTAGGTAGATGACTAGTCCAGTCTAGGCTAAAGACTACAATGTTGTCAATGTAGGCTGCGGCATACTTCTTTTGTGGGGCTAGGATCCGATCCATAGCCCTCTGGAAGGTGGCTGGGGCCCCCTGTAGTCTGAGCGGCATCTGAGTGTATTGAAAGCACCCATCAGGTGTCAAGAAAGTCATCTTCTCCTTGGCCATCTGGGACATGGGGATCTGTCAGTAGCCCTTCGTCAGGTCGAGAGTGGTGATGAACCTTGCCAGTCCAAGCCTCTCGATGAGTTCATCGACGTGGGGCATCGGGTACGCATCACACTTGGACACCTCATTCAGCCGGCGGTAATCATTATAAAACCTCCACTCTCCGTTGGGTTTTGGAAAAATGACGATTAGGCTCAACCACCCACTCTTTGGCTACTCTATCAACCCGAGGTCTAGCATCCTCTTCAACTCATCAGAGATCACCTCCTGGCGTGCTTTCGGAATCCAGTACGGGTTCAGATTCACTCTTACATGTGGCTCTGTCAGCACGTCATGCTCTACCACCTGAGTATGCCCCAGCAACTCTGAGAACAACTCCCGATTTCGCTGTAGTAATTCTCAACGCTGTTGCTTATGGGCCGGCGATAGAGTCTCTGCTATAGTGACCTCTTCCACCTTGCCTTCGGGAGCGGCTCCCAGGCAAGGAGTTTCCACAGGTTCCTGGTCCCACCATGTCTTAAGCAAGTTAACATGGTATACTTGGAGCGGCTTTCTTCAGCCAGACTGGTGGACTTTATAATTAACTTCGCTGACTTTCTCCACCACCTCGTACGGACCTTGCCATTTGGCCAGGAACTTGCTCTCAACTGTAGGGATTAGCACCAAAACACGGTCCCCGAGCTGGAACTGCCTAAGCCTCGCCGATCAATTATAGACACTTGCCTGGGCTTCCTGCGCCTGAAGGAGATGCGCTTTCACGATCAGCATCACTTTCGCTATTCTTTCCTGCATCTGGGCAACATGTTCAATGATGCTCTGGTGTGGTGTAACCTCGGCTTCCCAGGTTTCTTTAGCAATATCCAGGAGCCCTCGCGGATGTCGTCCATACAGGGGCTCAAACAGAGAAAAACCAGAAGAGGCTTGTGGAACCTCCCTTACCAAGAAGAGCAGGAAGGGCAGCTGGTAGTCCCAGTCAAATCCATTCTTCTCTATGACTTTCTTGAACATCGCTTTCAGGGTCTTGTTAAAGCGCTCTACTAAGCCGTATGTCTGCGGATGGTAAACGGAGGTTCACAGTTGGGTAATCTAGAGGACCTTGCACAGTTCCTCCATTACCTTGCTCATGAACGGGGCCCCTTGGTCCATTAGGAATTCCTTCGGCAGACCGGTCCTGGCAAATATATGGACAAGTTCCTTGACTATGCATTTACTAGGTGAATTTTTTTGTGGTACCACTTCTGGATACTGGGTCGCATAGTCCATGATCACCAGAATGTATTGGTGGCCTCGGGCTGACTTGACTAAGGGCCTTACTAGGTCCATAGCAATCCTCTCAAAGAGGATCTCTATCACCGGCAGTGGAACTAATGGACTACGGAAGTGGGAAGAGGGAGCGGTTATTTGGCAGTTGGGGCAGGACCTATAATAGTTGATAATTTCTCGATAACACCCAGGCAAATAAAACCTTCTTAAAATCCTCTCCTGAGTTTTCCCGACCCCTAGGTGTCCCCCCAGAACATGTGAATGGATCATATCCAGTACCCTCCGTCTGTATGGCCCTGGCACTAACAGCTGTTCCAGTGTCTCACAGCCCCTTAGTTTAGCCACCCGATATTATTATTATTTATTTATTTATATAGCACCATTGATTCCGATATAGCAACTCCCCCTGAACTGCAAAGTGGGGGAACCTGGTATCAGCCCCCGGCTCTTGAGCAACCCCATTACATACAGTAATCTGGTCAAACACCCCCTTAAAGGTCAGGTCCCGAACTTGACAAGTCCCAAAGTTCTCTCCGGACACCTCTAACTCAGGGAGGTTGGCCTCCTCGGTCACCATCTCACCCTCATCGCTGGCAAGGATGCACAGTGGGAACTCATCCACTTGAGATTTCGTCGGGGGTTCTTCTCTGGGGACCTGGCAATTGCCCACGCTACTTAGTCCGGTTCCCTTCCCCCACAAGTCCCAAAATAAAGAAAAATCATGGCCCAGCATTATGGAATGTATCAGGTCCTTCACCACCCCGACCTCGTGGGACTGGCCACCACAGTCTGTTCCCACTGTCAATGTGGCCACAGGATAGTCCTTGGCATCCCCATGAATGCACTGAATGCCCACAGTTTTGGAAGGGATAAACTGGTGGGGAAGGGTAGCTTTGATTAAGGTCACCAGACTCCCAGAGTCCAATGATGCAAACACCTTTACTCCATTAGCGAACATAGTACACGCTTGCGGCCCCTTGCCGGGTCGACAGTCCACACTGCAAGCTGGATAAGCATAATAGGAGGCCCGTCTGCCTAGGCTGCAGTCCATGGGCTCAGGGGACATATGTCACCTGGCGGCTACATGTCCAGAGTTGTGACACCGCCAACAGACTATATCTTTAACAACAGTCCTTGTGGCACCTTCAGTAGGAGTGGAATGCCCTCCAGTGGTGGCTCTAGACCCCTTCCGTGGTGAACCCGCCCCCAGTACGGGGAAGTGACTATATCCGGTTTCCCGAGGGATTACTCAACCACCTGGTACCTCTCTACCAGGCCGATGAAGTCATCTGCGTTCTGGGGATCGCTCTGGGCAACCCAAGTCTGTACTGACTTGGGAAGGGAGTGCATGAATCTATCAATCACCACCCGCTCGACCATCTGGGCCGGAGTGGAAGACTCTGGCTGCAACCACTTCTGAACAAGATGCTGAAGGTCAAACATCTGCGAGCGAGGGGGTTTGTCGCTGGCGTATGCGCAGTGGTGGACTCGTTGGGCTCTCACCACCATATTCACTCCTAGGCGTGCCAAAATTTCTGTCTTTAGCTTGGCATATTCCTTGGCATCCTGCAGTGCCAAGTCGTAATATGCCTTTTGGGGTTCACCTAACAAATATGGCGCCAGAACCTCTGCCAACTGTTCTGGTGGAAGTCTCTCCTGATCAGCCACCCTCTCAACCCTCTCAAAGACTGTCAGAAAGGCTTCTACATCATCCCCGGGGGTCATCTTCTGCATAGCCAATCTTACCGCCTTCCTGACGTGGGAGTCATCAATCGGCCCTGGGTGTGGGCAGTTGCCCTGCCCTGGATGGTGTCCCCCAGAAGCTGTATCTGCTGTTGCTGCTCCTGCTGGTGCTGCTGCTGCACCTTTTGCTGTAACTGGATCTTTTGCAGCAACAGTTTGGTCGTCTCCTGGAGCTGCTGCTGGCTCTGCAAGTGCTGTTGGTGCATCTGTTGTTGGCTCTGTACCAGGTGCTTAATAAGCTCTTCCATGTTGCTGGACTTCTCTGACTGGCTGGCGGCCTTCACCCAGGACATCCACTAGTCTCTGTGGCAGGTACACGTGTTCCTAGAAGCTTGCCTGCATTCTCCACTAACTGTGGTAAAGCGACTTGCTCGGCTCTCCGGAGGCAGATACAGGACACACGATTCGAGTAAACTTCCTGCGGGTTTATTGTGCAGCATAAACTCCGGCAGTGACCCATAAAAATAATAAACAGCCCTCTCGGTGTTAATGGGAAAACAAAAGAGAAAGTTCAACAGAGTCTTGGTAAGCACAGTGGTAGCACAGTGTAGTCTCAGCAACACAAGCCCTCCGGTGTTGCTCTCTGGCTTCAGCCTAACACAGCCTGGAGACTTCCCTCTCCAGCCCACACACTACTCAGAGAAAAAAAAACTGACTGAACATTTAATCCTTCCTCAGCCACACCTTGAGGGGAAGTAGGGGGAATGGCCTCCCACTCTCTTTGCCATTACCATGAAAGCACACCCTTTAAGAGAGTTAATCCCCCAGCATATAACATGCCGGCAGAAATTTTATTAGGTTTTTGTTCACACAGGAGAGTAACCTGAGTGACACATACCTCCCCTCGTATATCATACTAGTGACTCTGTCACAGCTTATAATGTGCAGAACAGGTCCATATACCTGAAAGTTGCTAAAAATATATCCTTTTGGTGTCCAGCAGGCTGATATACTATATATTTTAATATCTTTTTTAAACACTAAAAAGTAGCCTCCTAAACATGTGTAGTAATCTGTAACAACCAATTATTCTTCAACGTCTGTTATTGTACACTACGTTTTTTGCATAACAGATAGAATAACTGGAGAGACAAAAAGTGCAAAATAGGGTCTTATCTGGTAACCAAGGGGTATAGAAAAATAAAGGTGCGCTCACCTGGCAAGGTTGTGACAGTCACAACTCCTATGGAAAGCAAGGAAAGCCTGCTGCAGGACCACCAATAAGGTATGATGCAATTGATGAGGAGTGTGGTGGTTCAGAGACAGGGCATATTCTAAACCACCACACTCCTCATCAATTGCATGTTATTTGCCTAGACAGTTGACCTAATAGTGTATCCACGGCAAAGCAGAAGGAAATTTACGCCCAGTAGTACATTATCTGTGTATAGTATTTGAAACATCTGTAGAGTAAATCACTGCAAAAATATGTCCATTTTTTAACATACAGGAAAAGTTGATGACTGGCCACTGTATGGTATGGATTTTCATAAATTCATAAGATGTCTGAGTAAAATGCAATGTGAAGTGCTGTTCTTTTGGAGCTATCATAGTAGTTTAGTGCATAAAGACTGGACGGCCATTCAAGGCAACAAAGCATTTCTTTTATTCCCATCACATAAACATACCATGCAGTCGTTATTTTTAACCATTTTAATATTTACAACAGTTATTATTTAACTATTCACATGACAATAAGTCTTATGGGTTATCTATAATATAGTCGTAGATGCGTCCCTCTGTGCGATGCCTTTATAGACTGCGCAAGCGCGATGCACCTGTGCAGTCTGGCTCCAGACTGAAGAACTCATCGAGCCGTTACAGGTAAGAGGAGTGTATGGCGCTGGAGATCGGGGTATGACACTGAAAGCATACCACGATCTCCGACGCCATACTTACATACTTACCTGACCGGGAGGAGCGTTGTCGTGACACCTCTTTTCTGGCCAGAGACCGGGGCAGGAGTGAGGCATCGGAATCGGCGCATGCGCATAGCGTGCTATCCGGCGCCATTTTACTAAGGACACATTTGCAGTGTGTCTTCAGTAAAATGGCGCCGGACAGCGCGGTATGGACACGCGAGTACTCCGGCACCACACTCCTCCCCCGGCCTCGGGCAGAATGGGACGCAGCGCTGGAGCACAGGGAAGAAAGGTGAGTATAATTGTTTATTTTTTTGTGTGTGTGCAGCGTGATAGGGATGAGGGGTACCATGCATACCAGGCTAGGGATGAGGGGGTACCATGCATACCAGGCTATGCATGAGGGGTACCATGCATACCAGGATAAGGGATGGGGTACTATTCATACCAGGATAGGGATGAGGGGGCACCATGCATACCAGGATACGGATGAGGGGGTACCATGCATACCAGGATATGGATGAGGGGTGCCATGATGTATACCAGGATTGGGGATGAGGGGTGGCATGCATACCAGGATTGGGGATGAGGGGTACCATACATACCAGGATGAGGGATGGGGTGCCATGCATACCAGGATTGGGGATGAGGAGTGCCATGCATACCAGGATTGGGATGAGGGGGTACCATGCATACCAGGATGAGGGATGGGGTGCAGGTGCCATGTATACCTGGAATGGGGATGAGGGGTACCATGCATACCAGGATGAAGGATGGGGTGAAATGCATGCCAGGATTGGGGATGAGTGGTACCATGCATACCACGATGAGGGATGGGGTACCATGCATACCAGGAGGAGGGATGAGGTACCATGAATACCAGGATGAGAGATGGGGTACCATGCATACCAGGATGAGGGATGGGGTACCATGCATACCAGGATAGGGATGAGGGGTACCATGCATACCAGGCTAGGGATGAGGGGGTACCATGCATACCAGGCTATGGATGAGGGGTACCATGCATACCAGGATGAGGAATGGGGTACCATGCATACCAGGATAGGGATGGGGTACCATGCATACCAGGATAGGGATGAGGGGGTACCATGCATACCAGGATGAGGGATGGGGTGCCATGCATACCAGGATTGGGGCTGAGGGGTACCATGCATACCAGAATGAGGGATGGGGTACCATGCATACCAGGAGGAGGGATGAGGTACCATGCATACCAGGATGAGAGATGGGGTACCATACATACCAGGATAGGGATGAGGGGTTACCATGCATACCAGGATAGGGATGAGGGGTACCATACATACCTGGATTGGGGGATGAGGGGTGCCATGCATACTAGGATTGGGATAAGGGGTGCCATGCATACCAGGATAGGGATGAGGGGGCACCATGCATACCATGATACGGATGAGGGGTACCATACATACCAGGATACGGATGAGGGGTACCATACATACCAGGATAGGAATGAGGGGATACCATGCATAACAGGTTGAGGGGGTACCATGCATACCAGGATAGGGATGAGGGGACACCATGCGTACCAGGATAGGGATGAGGGTGTACTATGCATACCAGGATTCGGATGAGGGGCTATGCATACCAGGATACGGATGAGGGGGTACCATGCATACCAGGATAGGGATGAGGGGTGCCATGCATACCAGGATAGGGATGAGGGGTACCATACATACCAGGATAGAGATGAGGGGTACCATGCATACCAGGATAGGGATAAGGGGTGCCTGCATACCAGGATAGGGAAAAGGGGTACCATGCATACCAGGATGAGGGGCCATGCATAACAGGATAGGGATGAGGGGGCACCATGCATACCAGGATACGGATGAGGGGTACCATTCATACCAGGATATGGATGAGGGGTACCATACATACCAGGATAGGGATGAGGGGGTACCATGCATACCAGGATGAGGGATAGGGTACTATTCATAACAGGATAGGGATGAGGGAGCACCATGCATACCAGGATACGGATGAGGGGGTACCATACATACCAAGATATGGATGAGGGGTGCCATGCATACCAGGATTGGGAATGAGGGGTGCCATGCATACCAGGATTGGGGATGAGGGGTACCATACATACCAGGATGAAGGATGGGGTGCCATGCATACCAGGATTTGGGGATGAGGGGTGCCATGCATACTAGGATTGGGATGAGGGGTGCCATGCATACCAGGATTGGGGATGAGGGGTGCCATGCATATCAGGATTGGAGATGAGGGGTACCATACATTCCAGGATAAGGATGAGGGGTACCATACATACCAGGATTGGGGATGAGGGGTACCATACATACCAGGATATGGATGAGGTGTACCATACATACCAGGATTGGGGATGAGAGGCCATGCATACCAGGATTGGGGATGAGGGGTATCATACATACCAGGATGAGGGATGGGGTGCCATGCATACCAGGATTGGGATGAGGGGTGCCATGCATACCTGGATTGGGGGTGAGGGGTGCCATGCATACCAGGATTGGGGATGAGGGGTGTCATGCATACCAGGATTTTGGATGAGAGGTACCATACATACCAGGATAAGGATGAGGGGTACCATACATACCAGGATTGGGGATGAGGGGTACCATACATACCAGGATAGGGATGAGGGGTACCATACATACCAGGTTTGGGGATGAGGGGCCATGCATACCAGAATTGGGGATGAGGGGTATCATACATGCCAGGATGAGGGATGGGGTGCCATGCATACTAGGATTGGGGGATGAGGGGTGCCATGCATACCAGGATGAGGATGAGGGGTACTATGCATACCAGCATAAGGCTGAGGGGGCCATACATACCAGGATTGGGGATGAGGGAGCCATGCATGCCAGGATTGATATGAGGGTGTGCCATGCATACCAGGATAGGATGGGGGCAACACGTAACAGAATGGGGGAACAGAATTGGGTAGCACAAATACCAGGATGGGGGCAACACAAATACGAGGAAGGGGGCAGCACAAATACCAGGGTGGGGGCAGCACAAATACCAGGATGGGGGCAGCACAAATACCAGGATGGAGGCGCAGGATGGGGGCAGCACATAACAGGATGGGGGCAGCACATAACAGGATGGGGGAAACACGTAACAGGATGGGGGTTCAATAGCTAATAAGGTTATAAATGATTTAGCGACAGAGAATGTATAACTGATGGAGAAAGTTAGAACCTAATGGGCTTTTTTCAACCTACCTATGTATGTATGTAACCGTACCACAGGCAGCTTGAACGGCTTTTCAGGGAAATGTACTATTATAAATAAAAGAAATAATACACATATAAATATTAAACATTTTTCCAAATATCTTTCTTTATATAACATATAAGATAGATAGATAGATAGATAGATAGATAGATAGATAGATAGATAGATAGATAGATTTAAAAAAAAACTCACGGTGCAAGCCTCCTGACAACCAATGTCCTAATCCGTTAGATATATAAAGATAAGAAAAGGCAGCACTCCATTAATAGGTAAAAAGTGTGGACTTTATTAGCCCATGAGGCTAAAAAAATCCACATTTTGTGCCTATTAATGGAGTGCTGCCTCTTCTTATCTTTAGATAGATAGATAGATGAGTTATTATTAGTAATAAATTATCTATGCTTTGCCATTGCAGAAGCTGGCAGATCTGCAAAGAGTTTAACATCTGCAAATCTAGCCAGTAAGGATTTCGCACCACTTGCCACATACATTAATTTATCCAAGAAGTAGTAAAAATGAATCTGAGCTATAATGTCTATTGGTGAAGAGAATTGTAAGTTTTAGACTTTGGGATCCCATGAAATCTGTCAATTACTAAATGAGTCTGTTGTAACAAACAGGTCAATTAGCAATTCTGTGAGTTGTTCTGATTAGACCAACTCGAAAATTCCCCTGAGATGCATGCTGTTTCTGCACAAGCAGTCCTTTAAATCTGCCTCTACATTATGCTGCTCTCAGAAGGGTTAGCAAAAACCTTGAGAAAGATACCCTTTAATGGCTGATATGAGCCAAAAAGTGGCCTGTGAGCAGCAGAGCTTCTCAGACATATGTCATACTCCATGCGCTGCCAGGCACTGCCCTCCTCTTGTACCACCTTGAAAAAAAAATGAATGCTTAAACAAAACTATAGCCTCATTTAAAAGAATTGTATATAACACAATTATTCATGTTCACTTTGGTCATATATTATTGGACTTACTACAACACCTAAATCTTACTCCTACTAATGCAGACTGTCATATATTTCACTTTATTCGTCGGGTATCATTATTATTATTTTTTTGCTATTTTACTTGATTTTTATAGTATATTATTCTGTATATTGTGCCATTGATTTTTGTCCAGTCTTACATTACAAAGTATATTGCTTTTCAATGCAAACATCCCAAATATGAAATGTATATCAGCTTAAACGTCTCCAGGCAAAGCAGCTTAGTATGCTATATTCTGAGCCATCCAGCCTTTGATCAGATCCTTTCATTTGTTGTTTATTTTCTTCCCATTATCGGAAATCTTTAAAGCTGCAGATTAGTGTTGAGCCACCCCCGTAGTGTTCGAGTTCGGTTCGGTTCGTCGAACACCCGTGTGTTCGCCGAACTGTTCGTCGAACACCTTCGAACACCGTTAAAACCAATGGCAGGCAAACAAAAACACATAGAAACACATAGAAAACACCTTCAAAGGTGTCCAAAAGCTGACAAACTGCTCAGAAGACACAACTAACACATGGAAAAGTGACAAGTACATATAGTCAGTCATGCGAAAAGAAAAGAGGTGGAGGAGTAAAAGGAGGGGGAGACACAGATATAGGCATGTCATGCCCTTCTAAAATCCAAAAAGTGAGAAGCCGACACGTTCAGTCCGCTCCTGCCCGTGCCACCTCCGTGTCGCTGGCTTTGTGCCAGAGCCGCGGTGAACCCTGACGGCCAGCCCCCCTCTCCCAATACTGGTGCCTGTCCGCTGGTGGGTCGAGCGAGCCCCCCTGTGGTGGAGGCAGCTCTAAGCTTTTTAATTTAAATTGTCTCTCTAATTTGAATGAATACACTTTAAATCCATTTACAAGGATCTATTGGAGGGCAAGTCTTATGCCAGCAACCGCGTAATTCCAGCTCCAGTAGCGTCCACTAAAGCTGCTGCAGTTAAAAAGCTTTTATAAGGATCGAGCTCGGCTGTCCACCGCAAGGCATCCTACTGCAAGTCCCAGCCCCTATGCCTTGGGGTGCCTCCTGATGCTCTTCACTGAGTATCCCTTGGTCCCGAAGCATTTCCTTTGAAAAAATTAAGTGTCCAAACTACAGGTGGTGTAGCTTGCTTAACAGCCGGGATAATCCGCTGACTAGCAGACACTGCTACTAGGCACAAAGTATTTCCTGGGCTAGATGCAGTTAAAAATTTGTAATTAGATACTCTCGTTGGATGCTGAGAAAGCATTCCATAGAGTCTCCTGGAACGCCATATATGATTCTCTTAAAAAGCTTGGGGTATGGGTCTAGGGGACCCTTTTATAGCCAAACTCACGGCCCTGTATCGCAATACGTCACCTAGGCTGAAGATAAATGGAACTGTAGCACCCTGAGGGCTCGGTTGCTACAGAGGTATTGCACCTCACCCAGAGGTGTGATATCTCACTCTCAGGTAAGGATGTAGTGTGGATCAGGACCCAACACCTGCATGCATTACACCACATTGCCGTGGGGCAGGGCGACCAATATGTCCCTGAGATGGGCACGACAGTCCCTGTCCCTGGCTGGAGTGGGGGGAGGGAACACTGTGGAAGGGGAACCCTGTAGTGCAGGAGCAGGGAGGAAGCAGTTCCTGGGTGCATTGAGAAGGGAGTATAAAAGGTGGGCACCACCTTAGTTCAGTGCAGAGAAGTCTGAGCAGAAGTGGCAGGGAGCAGGGGCTCTGCATGAGCTCTGCTCCGGAGGCGGGACTAGTAACAGAGGCCCAGGCCTGGAAGAGGGAGAAGGAAGGAAGAGGAGCGGAGAAGGCTCCAGGAACGAGGAATGAAGGGATCCCAGGGGTGCGGACGGGCGAGTCGCCACCGCACGCCCGAATCCACCTGCGTGGAGGGGTCAGGCCAAAGGGGGAGACCGGTCCCCGAAACTAGTGGAGGCAGGAAATGACCCTCAGCTAGAAACAGGGGGCTGTGACATTTTATGTGGCGCAGCCCATCGCTACACCCGCTAGGAAGTCACCACATAGGGTCAGGGAAACTGGCGCCAAGTTTACCAAGAGGAGGCCCGAGGCAGCCGGACAGAAGTGTTGGTAAGAAAGGCCAGACAAAGGACACACAAAGTGGGTCTTGTGAAGCGCTCCAAAGTTAGCTGGGAGTTGTCTGAGCCCCTCACCTGGTGAGCACAGTACGACGTGGGCAGCCGTTACCTGCAGACGTGGTCTGGATAATAAGAACTGTGAGTAAAGGCCCTGGACTGCATCACTGACTCCGTGTCGTTACTGCTGCTGCCCTGCACCATCACCCCCATCCTCCGCATACACTGCCCTGAGGCTATACTCCTCCCGTGGGGAGTTATGCTACGCTCTGCTGCACCCACAACACCAGCCTCAGCGGTCTGCCCTGGAGCGGCGGTTCACTCTGACCGCAATCCACGGGTGGCGTAGTCGGACATTTAAACATCAAAACCACATAAATAGTTCCGCCACTGGTTTGACCGCCCTGAGCCACGGAACCGGGTCGCCGCCACGGAGACTACAACCACCAGCATCCACCAAAAAGGGTCCGGCTCCGGGTGTCCCAAGGCCCAGGGGGCGCGTCAGAACATTTTCATCACCTTTCAAAATCACCAATGGGACAAGGCAGGGATGTTCTCTGTCCCCTCTCTTATACATCCTAGTGACGGAGCACCTGCTCTCATCAATTCGCCATAACCCCAATATTAGGTGGATTGAGGTGGGAGGCACCGATTACAAGTGCTCTCTATTTGCTGATGATGTCCTAGTATATATCACTCAATCACATATATCCATCCATGCTGTTATGGCTGAAATAGATCACTTTGTTACATGGTCAAATTTTAAAATCAATGCAGCGAAGTCTGAGGCCCTCGATGTCTCCCTTCCCAAATCCATATAGGATTCCATCCAGTCCAACTTTCCCTTTGCCTGGCCCTCACAGGGTATCAAATACTTAGGAATTCCTATTCATAGAGACCTCTCCCATCTATGTTATCTTAATTTTGGGCCCTTTATTGAACAACTCCATACAGACCACGGTTGGCACGTTAGAACTGTAAGATTCACTACGTGAACCACTGGTGTTTTGTGGCAAAGCACATGTACACTGTGTTCCAAATTATTATGCAAAAAGTGTTTAGGAGTGATAAGGGAAGAATTTGTTTGTTTGTCAGTTAAACTCATTGATGGTGATGTGTGTCAGGGCTCTTTATATCACTGTAAGCAATTGCAGACACCTGTGCTAATTAGTTTGGCAGGTGTGTCCAATGAAAGGCAAGACTACTTAAGAAGGCTGTCTCACATTATTAAGCAGCCTACATTTTCTGCCAAAATGGGAAAGAAAAAGGATGTGTCGGCTGCTGAGAAGCAACAAATTGTGGAGTGTTTAGGTCAAGGCATGACTACAATCAACATTGTGCGATGATCAGGATGAAGTGTCTTGGCAATCAAGAAGTATGTAGCTGATTCACAGTACACACGTGTGCGTGCTGATAAGGGCAAATTGAGGACTCTTTCCTACAGGCAATTACGTCAGGTTGAAAGAGCAGCGGCAAAAAAGCCTTGTCATAGCAGCAGACAAGTTTTTGAAGCTGCTGGTGCCTCCAACGTCCCCCGAACAACAAGATGCAGGGTCCTTCAGAGTTTGCAGCTGTGCATACGCCATCCTGTCGACCTCCTCTATCCACTTCACACAAGCAGAAACGGCTCCAGTGGGCCAAACATTACATGAAGACTGATTTCAAAACTGTTTTGTTCACGGATGAGTGCCGTGCAGCGCTCGATGGTCCAGATGGATGGAGTGGAGGATGGCTGGTTGATGGACACCCCACGCAAAAACGGCTACAGCGCCAACAAGGAGGGGGTGGAGTAATGTTTTGGGCTGGAATCATGGGGAGAGAGATTGTCGGCCCCTTTAGGATCCCTGAAGGCGCTAAAGATGAACTCCATAATGTATGTGGATTTTCTCAAACAGCACTTCCTGCCATGGTTCAAGAAGAAGAACCGTGTATTTCACAGCAAGATATATTTTTGCATGATAATGCACCATCTCATGCTGCACATAAAACATCTGCATCTCTGGCTGATATGGGCATAAAAGGGGACAAACTTATGGTGTGACCCCCATGCTCCCCTGACCTCTACCCCATTCAGAACCTTTGGAGCATCATTAAAAGGAGAGTCTATGATGGCGGGAGGCAGTTCACATCTAAGCAACAGCTCTGGGAGGGTATTCTGTCCTCATGCAAAACAATTGAAGCAGAAACCATCCAAAACCTGACAAATTCAATGGACGAGAGAGTTCAGAAGCTCCTTTCGAACAAGGGGTCCTATGTGAAAATGTAACATCACCTAGAATAAAGTTTTGAGTTGAAAACTGTTTGATTTCAGTTTCTAACAACCTGCTAATGCTTATAATTTCAAAAATGACCATTTTTTTGGTCTTTATTAAAATGAAAAGGTTGATCGAAAAGTTTGGGGGATCTAAGAGTGTGGCAACCCAGTAGTCATGATTACTTCGAATTCTGACAATATGAGGGTCATGCTGCAGGTAGTGCAGCAAGAAGGCACTTATGTGTCTTGCGCATCTCGGAGCCCCAAAATTATTTTCCGGGCTAGATGCAGCTAAAAATTATTATTAATTTTAAATCTGGTGAAGCTTTAGTATAGATGGCCTAATAGGATCAGTGCTGCACACTGCTACAAAGCCCAAATTATTTTCCAGTCAAGAAACAGATAAACATGATTAGTAATTTTAAATCTGGTGGAGCTTATTATAGATGGCCTAATAGAATCAGTGCTGCACACTGCTACAAAGCCCAAATTATTTTCCAGCCAAGATACAGATAAACATGATTAGTAATTTGAAAGCTTAAAACGGTTGGTAGGGTGATTTTAACCAATCATCAAGCTTTTACTCTCCCCAGGATGACACAGGGGTAGAAAAGTCTTTTCAGATCCATGATTTGTTCATCTTTATGAACGTGAGTCTGTCTACATTATCAGTGGAGAGCCGCGTGCGCTTATCTGTCAGCACACCACCAGCAGCGCTGAACACACGTTCAGACAGAACGCTGGCTGCGGGGCATGACAAGATCTCCAAGGCGTAAGTGGCTAGCTCCGGCCATTTATCCAGATTGGAAGCCCAAAAAGAGCAAGGGTCCAGTGACACAGTCATGGCTTCAATGTTTACTTGGAGATACTCCTGTACCATCGTCTCTAGGCGTTGACTATGTGTCAGACTTCTTGTCTCCTGTGGCCTTGCAAAGGATGGGCTAAAAAAGTGGTGAAATGATTCCGCAAAATTGATGTTACCAGCAGATACTGTGGTTCTGTTACGGTTTGAGTGCTGAACACTTGACGGTCCCACGGTTGGCAAGTTGGAACTGTGAGATTCACTATGTGCACCACTGGTATTTTGTGGAAAAGCACATGTAAGATTCTGCAACAGTCTCTGCTGATACTCCTGCATGCGTGCATCCCTTTCTATGGCAGGAATAATTTCTTCAAATTTACTTTTGTACCGGGGATCTAACAGTGTGGCAACCCAGTAGTCAGGATTATTTCTAATTCTCACAATTCGAGGGTCATGTTGCAGGTAGTGCAGCAAGAAGGCACTCATGTGTGTTGCGCATCCAGGAGCACCAAGTCCCTGTTGTGTTGGTGGCGAGGTAACAATCATGCTTCCTTCCTCTGTCCTCTCCCCCCAACCTCGCACAACAGAAATGTGATCAAGGTCTCCCTCATCTGATGAGTCTTCCATCAGTTCGTCCTCCACTTCTTCCTGGGCTCCTGCACCTTCCTCACTAGTTTGGCTGCTACCATGCGCCCTGGTAAAACCATCTCCCCCACCCTCACATGCCTGCCGCCTTGGTGCTGCCGACCGTCTGGACCTTGCAGATGTTAGCCCTTCCGCATACAACTCCTCCTCCTCTACTTCCTCCACCTCCTCTTGTGCCACCACCTGACTCCGAATTCTGTTTAACATGTGCTCCAGCATGTAAATCACCGGAATAGTCATGCTGATAATGGCATCGTCAGCACTAAACATCTTCGTCGCCATTTCAAAACTGTGCAGAAGGGTGCATAGGTCCCTGATCTGAGACCACTCCTCCAGCGTGATTTGCCCCACCTCTGGATCTCGTTGGCCCAGGCTATACATCAGAACGTATTGCACCAGGGCTTGTCGGTGCTGCCACAGTCGCTGCAACATGTGCAGAGTTGAATTCCACCGGGTAGGCACATCGCATTTTAGCCGGTGAAGTGGCAGGCCCAACGACTTCTGTAGAGATGTAAGTCGCTGAGCTGCGGGATGGGAACGGCGGAAGTGAGCACACAGCGACCGTGCCCTCTGCAGAAGGCCATCTAGTCTGGGATAGTGGGCTAAAAATTGCTGGACAACCAGGTTCAACACGTGAGCCGTACAAGGCACGTGTGTGACATTGCACCGGCGAAGGGACGCACCCAGGTTTGCAGCATTGTCGCACACGGCCTTCCCTGGTTTCAGGTCCAGTGGAGACAACCATTCATGAAATTGGTTCTCCAGAGCTGACCACAACTCCTCAGCTGTGTGACTCACATTTCCCAGACATTTCAATGTAAAAACCGCCTGATGACGTTGAGCCCCAGACATTTCAAAGTAAACACTGATGCCTTGAGCCCTGCTGCCAGCATAGTAAGGAGGTGTGCAGGATCCCTTCTGCGCAGTTAGAAAGCTTGTGGCATGACCAGACAGGCTTTGGGTGCAGGTGGAAGACCGAGAGGAGGTTGAGGAGGCAGAAGAAGTGGAGGAACTTTGACATAAAGAGGATTGACGCACAACTCGTGGGGACGGCAAGACTTGGACAGCAGCCCCTTGTCCTGCTGTCACCATAGTTACCCAGTGCCGAGTCAGCGACATGTAACGCCCCTGTCCATGCCTACTCGTCCAAGTGTCTGTGGTGAAATGCACCCTGTCACACACAGAGATTCTCAAAGAAGCGGTGATGTTGTGTGCGACATGCTGGTGGAGCGCAGGCACACCTTTCTTTGAGAAGTAGTGCCGACTGGGCATCTGGTACTGGGGCACTGCGACGGACATAAGGTCTCGAAAATCCTCTGTGTCCACCAGGCGGAAAGGCAGCATTTATGTAGCCAAGAGCTTGCAGATGGTGAAATTCAACCTCTTAGCTTTCTCATGGCTAGGAGGAAATGGTCTTTTACTTGTCCACATCTGAGGGACCGAGGGCTGGCTATTGTGCTTAGACGGGGTTGATAAGGGTGTCCCCGGCAAACTGCCGGTCTGTGAGGAAGATGCAGGCGGACATGTTAGGTTGCCTTGATCCAAAGGTGGTGCTATCGATGTCGGACAGCGCTCAACACCAGCTGGTGTTACCACCTCCAAAGAAAATGATGACCTGCCAATCACGCTGGCTGTTGCGGGTAAAGAGGTGGCAGGTCTGCGCCCCAAAACAGGTGTGACTGCTGTCCCCCCAGTCACAGAGGATGAAGAGGCCGCGGATGCACAAGATATGGCAGACGGTGGTTGGCCCGGCCGGCTAGGCCGCATTGTAGCACACTGAGCTTCCCACTGCAACTTATGCTTCATGTCCATGTGCCGGTTCATGCATGAAGTACTCAAACTATGTATTTTTTGGCCTCTACTTAGCTTTTGCTGACAAATGTTACAGATAACACGAGTTGGGTCATCTTTATCGATCTGAAAAAATGCCCAGGCTATGCAAGGCTTAGCACCCATGCGACCTGAAGAGCCACCACGACTTGTGGTGAGAGGCAGAGTTGTGTTTGAGGATGCAGTTGTTGACGTGCATCCAGTACTACGTCTCTGTCCAGGAAGGCGCAACCTGACCTCGTCGTCACTAGCATCTTCCTCCACCTCCTCTGCTGACCTCATCTCTTGGCTGACTGTGGGTTGACAGTAAGTGGGATCTCCAACCTCATCATCATCACCCTGTGCGTTATCACACCCGTCGTCCTCAGAGCCAACCTGTTCCTGCCCTGACAAAAAACTAAAGTTGTCGCTCCAATCAGGTATTTGAGTCTTATCATCGTCTTCCTCATTGTCTCCACCAACAGGAGTTACAATTTGGGAATGAGGGTCTACATTATGGTCAGAACCTTCTGCGTCTGGTCCTGGATCCGACTCATAAAGATTCTGGGCATCAGTGCAGATCATTTCCTCGTCTGGATTCACAGAAGCGCTGGAGTCAACCTCTGATTCCCAGGCTATAGTATGAGTAAACAGCTCTGCAGACTCAACCATCTGTTCTACCTCATACTCAGACGGGCAGCTGGAGATTTGGGAGCTGTGAGGAAGCACGTGCGATTGGGGTGACACCTTTGAGGACTGGAGTATTTGTGATGTTGAAGTTGATGTGGAGGAGAGCCCACTTAAAGGAGCACTTGATATCCGTTGAAGCACCTGCTGTTTTTGTGCCTCATCTGGAATTTGTAGCGATTGGCGTGGCCGTAAGAAAGGGATCTTATCACATTGTCCGCTAAAAGAAGTAGACATTTTAGTTTGGCTGGAAGATGGTCTTTCTTCTGCAGATGTTACTGTTGCTTTAACACGAACCCCACGGACACAACCTTTTTTCCCCTTCCCAACACGCCTATTTCCCTTTCCACCAGCAGCAGGCCTTTTTCCACTCATTTTGGTGTTAACTAATTCACAACTCTGGAGTTGTTTGCACAAAAAAACAATGGATGGGAACCGAGCAGAGCTGAGTGGCCAAACTGTGGTATTAGGCCAAAACTATTGGCTGGGTTAGATGCAGAAAAAAATTATATTCAATTTGCAACCTGATGGAGGTCAGTATAGATGGACTAATACAACAAGTCCCACACACAGCTAGAAGCCCAAATATTTTTTCAGAGGTAGATGCAGAAAAATTTTTTATTCAGTTTGCAACCTGATTGAGGTCTGTATAGATGGATTAATAGAACAAGTCCCACACACAGCTACAAGCCCAATATTTTTTCAGAGCTAGATGCAGACAAAAAATTATTTTGAATTTGCAACCTGATGGAGGTCAGTATAGGTGGACTAATAGAACAAGTCCCACACACTGCTAGAAGGCCAAATATTTTTTCAGAGCTAGATGCAGAAAAAAATTATATTCAGTTTGCAACCTGATGGAGGTCTGTATAGATGGATTAATAGAACAAGTCCCACACACAGCTAGAAGCCCAAATATTTTTTCAGAGGTAGATGCAGATAAAAATTATTTTTAATTTGCAACCTGATGGAGGTCAGTATAGATGGACTAATAGAACAAGTCCCACACACAGCTAGAAGCCCAAATATTTTTTCAGAGGTACTGTAGATGCAGATAAAAATTATTTTTAATTTGCAACCTGATGGAGGTCAGTATAGATGGACTAATAGAGAAAGTCCCACACACTGCTAGAAGGCCAAATATTTTTTCAGAGCTAGATGCAGATAAAAATTATATTCAATTTGCAACCTGATGGAGGTCAGTATAGATGGACTAATAGAACAAGTCCCACACACAACTAGAAGCCCAAATATTTTTTCAGAGGTACTGTAGATGCAGATAAAAATTATTTTTAATTTGCAACCTGATGGAGGTCAGCATAGATGGACTAATAGAGAAAGTCCCACACACTGTTAAAAGGCCAAATATTTTTTCAGAGCTAGATGCAGAAAAAAATTATATTCAGTTTGCAACCTGATGGAGGTCAGTATAGATGGACTAATAGAGAAAGTCCCACACAATGCTAGAAGGCCACATATTTTTTCAGAGGTAGATGCAGAAAAAAATATATTCAGTTTGCAACCTGATGGAGGTCTGTATAGATGGATTAATAGAACAAGTCCCACACACAGCTAGAAGCCCAATATTTTTTCAGAGGTAGATGCAGAAAAAAATATATTCAGTTTGCAACCTGATGGAGGTCAGTATAGATGGACTAATACAACAAGTCCCACACACTGCTAGAAGCCCAATATTTTTTCAGAGGTATATGCAGAAAAAAATATATTCAGTTTGCAACCTGATGGAGGTCAGTATAGATGGACTAATACAACAAGTCCCACACACAGCTAGAAGCCCAATATTTTTTCAGAGGTAGATGCAGAAAAAAATATATTCAGTTTGCAACCTGATGGAGGTCTGTATAGATGGATTAATAGAACAAGTCCCACACACAGCTAGAAGCCCAATATTTTTTCAGAGGTAGATGCAGAAAAAAATTATATTCAATTTGCAACCTGATGGAGGTCAGTATAGATGGACTAATAGAATGATGCTATGCCCAAAAGATTTTACTTCACTAGGTGCAGTAAAAAAATTGGTATTCTATACACAGGTGGTATATCTTGCAACACAGATAGGCTACTCCACTGACTAACACACTCTGCAATAGGCCAAAAAGGATTAGCTTTGCTAGATTCAGCCAAATGCTGTGAAAAAAACTTGCACAGCACTGGCACAGACCTGCCTGGCAAAAACTGATAGGAACTGATGTAACCTAGTCCTGAAAAGGACTCCAATTACAATTAGTCTTTACTCCCACAACCTATCTATTTAAGAGCACAGACCTGCCTGATAAAAGTCGTAGGAAATGCTGTAACCTAGTCCTTAAAAGGACTGCAATCATAACTATTCCCTACTCCCAAGCTATCTGTAGATTTGTGCGAAAATTGGCTTGAAATTAACAAGGTATAGCGCACACAGCAACAGCGGTGCCGTCTAACACGCAGCTGCAGCAGTGAGAAAATGGTGGCGACGGGGAAAATGGCTTGGTCTTATAGGGCAAGGACATGTGACATACACTGCCAATGACACATGCCCTTGCTTGTGTGAAAAAAAGCACTTCGCTCCGTGTGTGCGCTGCTGATAGGCTGACAGATTGCACCTCCCCACTGTAAATGCAGGAAAGAGAAAAAAAAAATGGAGATCTTCATTATTCCTGCAGAGATCCATCCCCTGCCCCTCCCCCCACCCCGCTGTACACTCAAACTGCGTATTAACATTAATTTTCATCATTACTGAGAAAAAATCCAGTTATGATTTTGGTGCACGAACAGTTATCGAACATAACCTCGAACAGCCGAATTTTTCTCAAATTGTTCGTGTTCGCCGAACGGCTCGAACACCGCCCAAAACAGCTCGAATTTGAGATTGGCGAACAGTTCGAGTAGAACAACGCTCATCTCTACTGCAGATTAACTTCTAAATATTGACAAGGCTTAATCTGCTTGCACCATAGATGATGCATATGTAAATAGGCAACAAAACTATAGCAAGTTCTATACTAATTTTGATAGGTCCATTTTAATCTATTTGCACAATATCTCCCCTTATATAGGAAGCGTATAAGAACTCTACATTAAAATTTCTATACATTGCTTAAATGTGTAATCAGAAAATTATGTGATTGAATTTTTATGATATTTATAACGCGCTATTTATATAATAGTTTATTCCACAGTCTCAGTTATGTGTAAAATAGCAGAGTCTACTTACCATCCCCAGATCTGACCCTGCCTCTTCGCAACTGCCAGGGTCTCTGTTGATTAGCTGCAGAGGTGACATCATGCCTTTAGCACTGTCACCAATCACTGAGCCCTGATGCTCATCAGATTAAGACTAGTGATGAGAGAGCACTAAAATGCTCGGGTACTTGTTGCTCGGGTCGAGCAAATTGGAATGCTTAAGTGCTCGGTCCGAGTAACGAGCCCAAGTCTAGGGGAAACTCGAGCATTTTTCCGACGGCTGCCCCCGGCGGTCTGTAGAGGGCCTAAAAATTGCCCAAATCGATGGGAACAATGCTCAATTGACATGGGAACAGCATGGGGAAGAACCCTGAAAGCATTTCTGACTCCCAGATCACTGCTGTCAACAACGTTGTCAGAGGTATTACGCCACTTTTACGGACTCACAATAAAACATACAAGAACGAAACCAAAATGGATTTTCCTGGGAAATATGTTAAAGAACATCCTTTCCAGGGTAATGACTTGTATATAAGGCAAAATAAATAACCAAAACCAGATATTCTCCTCCACACCTTCGGCTATGTTCACACGTAGCATTTTTGATGCATTTTTGCACTTTTGCATTGCTTTCAACTAAGACAAATGCATTCACAGGGAAATGTAATTTTAACATTTTACAACATTATCTGGCCGTGTGGTGTGTGACACATCATCAGACACATCCTGTTTCATTTATGATGGAGGGACTCTGAAAGTCACAAACCTATTTTTATAGGGCCATCAGGCAGCCCTTACTATTCTTAAAGGGCCAGTAGTCGGCCCTCGCTATTGTTAGAGAGCCATCAGCCGGCTATGCTTTGTTGTTCCTATTATTAATGAGTGGGTCTCCTATACTGTTCTTGCGTATGCAGTGACTGCAAGGGCTGCCAAAAATTTGGAGGCACTCCATTGCCCCTTGCAAGAGACGTAGAGGTCAGAAAATCTCCTAAAAACAATGTTCCCATTATTAGGAAGTGGGTCTCCCATAGTGTTTGCCTATGCAGTGAAGCAACGTCTGCCAAAAATTTGGAGGCCCTCCAATGCCCCTTGCAAGAGATGTAGAGGTCAGAAAGCCTACTAAAAACAATGTTCCCATTATTAGGAAGTGGGTCTCCCATAGTGTTTGCCTATGCAGTGAAACAACGGCTGAAAAAAAATTTGGAGGAACTCCAATGCCACTTGCAAGAGATGTAGAGGCCAGAGAGCCTCCTAAACACAATGTTCCCATTATTAGGAAGTTGGTCTCCCATAGTGTTTGCCTATGCAGTGAAGCAACGTCTGGCAAAAATTTGGAGGAACTCCACTGCCCCTTGCAAGAGACATAGATGATTGTTGATATGGTAGATATGGTGGTGTGGTGGTGATATGGTGGTGGAGGATGAGGATGCGTAGAAGGAGGAGGACAAGAGCAAATAGACAAAATCAGGAAGCGAGGTGCATGGGAATAGAGTTAGACCTCCCCAAAAAAAGACACTGTATTTGAGTTCACGGCCGCCGCCATGAGGTTGCGGAAAGTTTCCGTCTCCACACGCCTAAGAGGCAACATTGCAAGCGCAAGCAGTCGCGAAATGTGTGAATTTGGTAGTGTGGCCTGTGGGGCGTTAGCTGCGTGTTTGCGCTTGCGTTCCAAGGACTGGGGTAGGGACAACCAAACACTGCACTGGGACAAGGACGTGGACATGCTTGCTGATGGTGCTAGTTGAGAGTGTTCAACGACAGGTGCAGGGCGGGAGGCATGTTGGCATGCGCCATGGACAGGGGATTGGCGTGCACGCACAACAGCGGAACAAGCAGTGATGTCACCCGCAGACACTGTTGCTGGACACTGGGGTTCGCCCCACTTAGTCGGGTGCTTTGCTTTCATGTGCTTGATCATGCTGGTGGTGGTTAGGCTGCTAGTTTTGCTACCCCTGCTGATTCTGGCCTGGCAGGTGGTGCAAATGGCCTTTTTGGGGTTATCGACAGAGTCTTTAAAAAACAACCAGACTCGGGAAGACCTAACAGTTGTACTGGCAACTTCCGTTGTGCTGGTGTTACGGGTAACGGTTGCCCGCCTTCTGTCTGTGGCCACCACACTGCTTCTTTCTGCCTGTTGTGGTGTTACACCTTCCTCCCCCTGTGTGCTGCTGTCCTCACTCTGTATGTCCGCCTGCCAGGTTGTGTCAGTTACTATATCATCCACCACCTCGTCTTCCACTTCTGCACCTTGGTCTTCTCCTGACTTTCTGGCAATTGTGCCTCATCATCATCCACCTCTTGTGACACTTTCCCACCGTCGCCTTCCTGTGATCGTGGCTGCTCAAATATTTGGGCATCGCTACATGCGATCTCCTCTTGCTCCGCTTCAAGTGGACCAGGCGGGAGGCCTGAATCTCTAAATGGAAAAGTGAACAGCTCTTCAGCGTGTCCAAGTGTGGGATCAGTTGTCTCCAGTCACTCGGCATGGTGGGAGGAAGGGGGATCAGGGTGAGGAATATGCAGTCCCGATTCACGGCTACTGAGACTTGACCGTTTGGAAGACAGGGTGGTGTTGGCTAAGTGACTGGAAGCATTATCTGCTATCCAACCAATAACCTTTTCACATTGCTCTGTGTTCAATAGTGGTGTTCTGCGGTCCCCTATTAATTGGGACCGGAAGGTCGAGCGAGAAGATGTGGGTGTTTGTTGTGTCACAATTTCAGCTAGCCCACAGCCTCGGCCTTGTCCTCAGCATACATCATCATCACCATCACGTCCACTTTCCCATCCCTTGTCACGCGCCTTGCCCATTTTAAATGAAGGAAAATATTTTCCACGTTCACTACAAATAGTTGGATTTGAACCACAGTGATATGTGATACGTGTGACAGAAAGCCACAGTTTTAAATAGCTGGCCTGTAGGTAACTACAAGCGAACTGGTGTCAATAACTTCACTAACACACTGCAACAAAATTTCAATGAAGGCCAGAAATGGCAGAATTTTGAGCGCACTTAGAGTACAGACCAAAAGTTTGGACACACCTTCTCATTTAAAGATTTTTCTGTATTTTCATGACTATGAAAATTGTACATTCACACTGAAGGCATCAAAACTATGAATTAACACATGTGGAATTATATACTTAACAAAAAAGTGTGAAACAACTTAAAATATGCCTTATATTCTAGGTTCTTCAAAGTAGCCACCTTTTGCTTTGATGACTGCTTTGCACACTCTTGGCATTCTCTTGATGAGCTTCAAGAGGTAATCACTGGAACTGGTCTTCCAATAATCTTGAAGGAGTTCCCAGAGATGCTTAGCACTTGTTGGCCCTTTTGCCTTCACTCTGCAGTCCAGCTCACCCCAAACCATCTCGATTGGGTTCAGGTCTGGTGACTGTGGAGGCCAGGTTATCTGGCGTAGCACCCCATCCCTCTCCTTCTTGGTCAAAGAGCCCTTACACAGCCTGGAGGTGTGTTTGGGGTCATTGTCCTGTTGAAAAATAAATGATGGTCCAACTAAACGCAAACCTGGATGGAATAGCATGCCGCTGCAAGATGCTGTGGTAGCCATGCTGGTTCAGTATGCCTTCAATTTAGAATAAATCTCCAACAGTGTCACCAGCAAAGCACCCCCACACCATCACGCCTCCTCCTCCATGCATCACGGTGGGAGCCAGGCATGTAGAGTCCATCTGTTCACCTTTTCTGCATCGCACAAAGACACGGGGGTTGGAACCAAAGATCTCAAATTTGGACTCATCAGACCAAAGCACAGATTTCCACTGGTCTAATGTCCATTCCTTGTGTTCTTCAGCCCAAATTTGTCTCTTCTGCTTGTTGCCTGTCCTTAGCAGTGGTTTCCTAGCAGCTATTTTATCATGAAGGCCTGCTGCACAAAGTCTCCTCTTAACAGTTGTTGTAGAGATGTGTCTGCTGCTAGAACTCTGTGTGGCATTGACCTGGTCTCTAATCTGAGCTGCTGTTAACCTGCGATTTCTGAGGCTGGTGACTCGGATAAACTTATCTTCAGAAGCAGAGGTGACTCTTGGTCTTCCTTTCCTGGGGCGGTCCTCATGTGAGCCAGTTTCTTTGTAGCGCTTGATGGTTTTTGCAACTGCACTTGGGGACACTTTCAAAGTTTGCCCAATTTTTCGGACTGACTGACCTTCATTTCTTAAAGTAATGATGGCCACTCATTTTTCTTTACTTAGCTGCTTTTTTCTTGCCATAATACAAATTTTAACAGTCTATTCAGTAGGACTATCAGCTGTGTATCCACCTGACTTCTGCACAACACAACTGATGGTCCCAACCCCATTTATAAGGCAAGAAATCCCACTTACTAAACCTGACAGGGCACACCGGTGAAGTGAAAACCATTTCCGGTGACTACCTCTTGAAGCTCATCAAGAGAATGCCAAGAGTGTGCAAAGCAGTCATCAAAGCAAAAGGTGGCTACTATGAAGAACCTAGAATATAAGACATATTTTCAGTTTTTTCAGGCTTTTTTGTTAAGTATATAATTCCACATGTGTTAATTCATAGTTTTCATGCCTCCAGTATGAATGTACAATTTTCAAAGTCATGAAAATACAGAAAAATCTTTAAATGAGAAGGTGTGTCCAAACTTTTGGTTTGTAATGTATATGTGATCCATGTGATGGACAAACCTCAGTTTCAAATAGATGGATTTTTAGCGCTGTAATATGGAAAGGATCTGGCTGTATTCTGCAGTGCCACAAGCATATGGAGCAGAAAAGCGGTGTTCTCTGGATTGCTTTTTAAGCAAATAATCAGGATTAAGATCCAAAATAAATTGTTCCTGGCCCCTGATACCTGGGGCTTTTTCTAGAAATAACTGTAAAAGCACCAGCAGCAGACAGAACTGGAATGGACCCTCTTGCTATATGCACTGCAATCTTCCACATACACTGCGTGCCTGCCTAGCACTGATATCTATGCAGCTGGATTAGTCCTCAGAAAGACTGTTAGTTGAGATGGATATGTGTATAATATATTTTGGTATACCTACACTAACTAAGAAACAAGCAAATCTCTCCCTAGCTCAGCAGCACCTCTCCCTACACTGCCTGATTCCGAAATAGACTGTGACGAGCATGGCGGTGCCTGGTCTGATATAGACCTGATGATGCTGTGCGGCCAGCCAATCACTGTAGTGCCACAACCATCATGGCTGCGGCATTACAATGTGTGGCAGACAATCCCTGCATGTTCATTGGCTCTCTAAAGAGCGCTAAACATGCAGTGAGGGGACCCAAGCTCCAGTCAAGCAACCCCGGAAATACTCTGTGAGCTCCGAGCATCTCGAGCAGTGAGATGCTCAGGCATGTGCCAAGCAGTAGCGAGCATGCTCGCTCATTACTAATAAAGATGGCACAAGCTGCAGGCTAAAAGTAGGGGAGAAGGGACCACCCCCTTTAAAATGTAACCGTGTGTATTGGAATAGGTATGTGGTTTTTATTTACTTATTTTATGTAGATGCTTAATTATTTGTTTTTTCAATTTTTCACTGTTATAGTCAATGAGCCCGATTTATCAAAGCTTTTACTCATGTATTCTGGAGTGAAAAGCTTTGAAAGGTCACACAATTTTGGCGCAACCTAACATTATGATAAAATGTTGTCACTTTTGGCATTCTCACACCATTTTCACTTTATTCCAACAAAGTAGGCATAGCTAGTGTGGTACAGGGGTGTGGCGGCGAATGATCATCAAATTAATAAACAAGGGACTGGAGTAGGATTTATGGTGAAGTTCCCACTGAGGTGTATGCCACTCGTCTGACACTCCTGATTCATACCCTGAAACACAATGTCTGCAAATTGAGTTTCTGGTTCTGGCTTATATCCTAAGTTATGTGATAAGACTTGGTAAATGGTCACTATTGACTTTTAGGATTGCTACTTCCTGTAGGTGGCACTAGAGTTCTAGTGCTCTTCCTCTCTTAAGAGAAAATTTGCATATTTCCCAGAGGAGCATTGCGGCTTTAAAAGTCTCCTCACCATGACATGCTTAACGTGTCGCTCTCCGCAAGGAGAAATGCCACACCTTAGATACCGGTCTGACACCTTTCAACCAGCCAAACCAGAACTCACACTTTGCACTGACAAGGGGCAGTACCCCGAAACACAGTGTCTGCAAACTGAGTTTCTCGTTCTAGCTTATATCCTAAGTCATGTGATAAGGTTCGTTAAAGGGTCACTATTGATTTTTAGGATTGCTACTTCCTGTAAGTGGCAGTAGAATTCTAGTCCTATTCCTCTCTGATGAGACAATTTGCATACTCCTGATTTAAAAAGAGGTGTAGGTATCTCCATGAATCAGGAGTATCCGACTCCAGCACATCTCCTCATCAAGATTGGTGTGAACAATGCCTGTCTTGATTAATCAAGTCCACTATACACTGTGTTCCAAATTATTATGCAAATAATATTTTCTCAGATTTTCCCAAATTACCTATATGAATTGCAATCATTGTAATTTTCCAGTCAAATAACTATTAGAGTACAATTGAAAGGTTTTTGTACAAACTGCCTATGATAACAGTATATTTAAAAAAAAAAAAAAAAAACTCAAACTGCACTCAAAATGCATGTTCCAAATTATTATGCACAGCAGAGTTTTCAACCTTTTCATTTTAATAAAGAACAAAACAAATGGTCATTTTTGAAATTATAAGCATTAGCAGGTTATTACAAACTGAAATCAAACAGTTTGCAACTCAAAACTTTATTCTAGGTGATGTTACATTTGCACATAGGACCCCTTGTTCGAAAGGAGCTTCTGAACTCTCTCGTCCATTGAATTTGTCAGGTTTTGGATGGTTTCTGCTTCAATTGTTTTGCATGAGGACAGAATACCCTCCCAGAGCTGTTTCTTAGATGTGAACTGCCTCCCGCCATCATAGACACTCCTTTTGATGATGCTCCAGAGGTTCTCAATGGGGTTGAGGTCAGGTGAGCATGGGTGCCACACCATAAGTTTGTCCCCTTTTATGCCCATAGCAGCCAGAGATGCAGATGTGTTATGTGCAGCATGAGACGGGGCATTATCATGCATGAAAATGATCTTGCTGCGGAATGCACGGTTCTTCTTCTTGAACCATGGCAGGAAGTGCTGTTTGAGAAACTCAACATACATTATGGAGTTCATCTTTACCCCATCAAGGATCCTAAAAGGGCCGACAATCTCTCTCCCTATGATTCCAGGCCAAAACATTACTCCACCTCCTCCTTGTTAGCGCCGTAGCATGTGTTTGCATGGGGTGTCCATCAACTAGCCATCCTCCACTCCATCCATCTGGACCATCGAGATCATTTCATGCATGATAATGCCCCTTCTCATGCTGCACATAACACATCTGCATCTCTGGCTGCTATGGGAATAAAAGGGGACAAACTTATGGTGTGGCACCCATGCTCCCCTGACCTCAACCCCATTGAGAACCTCTGGAGCATCATCAAAAGGAGTGTCTATGATGACGGGAGGCAGTTCACATCTAAGCAACAGCTCTGGGAGGGTATTCTGTCCTCATGCAAAACAATTAAAGCAGAAATCATCCAAAACCTGACAAATTCAATGGACGAGAGAGTTCAGAAGCTCCTTTCGAACAAGGGGTCCTATGTGCAAATGTAACATCACCTAGAATAAAGTTTTGAGTTGAAAACTGTTTGATTTCTGTTTGTAATAACCTGCTAATGCTTATAATTTCAAAAATGACCATTTTTTTGCTCTTTATTAAAATGAAAAGGTTGAAAACTCTGCTGTGCATAATAATTTGGAACATGCATTTTGAGTGCAGTTTGAGTTTTTTATTTTTTAAAAAATATACTGTTATCATAGGCAATTTGTACAAAAACCTTTCAATTGTACTCTAATAGTTATTTGACTGGAAAATTACAATGACTGCAATTCATATAGGTAATTTGGTAAAATCTGAGAAAATAATATTTGCATAATAATTTGGAACACAGAGTATTTCATATCATAAATTTTAAATTTGATGCAATAAATCACATGGTGCATATCACAATTAAGAAAAGTGTATATAATGGGGTTCACACCATGCAGCATTGCAATCACCTGTTTTTTATCTGTATACTGACATACATTGCATTTACTTTTCCCACAGTTAAAAACCCTTTTAGCAACAACTATATATTTTTTTCTGAATGTTCCTTGTACAGAGTAGGTGATACAGAGTTGCATGACAAATTGCCTTACAAATTGCCTCTTTTTGCGACAAACTAGCACCCTTTTACAGAATTTTCTTAAGAGCCTCATCTTGATCTAAAATAGATGTATATTTAGAAATTATAGTTTTGATTTTGTTAATCTGTAAACTATAAGTACTCAAAGTCACAACAACTTTATAATTTTACCACTAATTATATTTGTTACACTCGGAGCGCAGATAACCCCGTACACTGTGCATGGGTCGGATCCTTCTTACTGTCTCATGGTCACCTGGTGGCTCTGCCTGGTGCCTGGCGCTCCAGTGCAGTTAAAATAGGCACACATCTGTGGGTGTGTGAGGGTTAACGCAGGTAGTATTGTTCCCTCTCTAGTTGTGGTGGTTGGTGACGTTCCCCATGGTGTTGGTGTGGAGGGATGCAGAAGAGTCAGGAGGCAGTTGTAACATTAAACCAGGTGAACTGTACTTGAACGGCAGCCAAAAGGTACACAGTCATAGATATTATAACATGTTTCAGTAGGTGGCGAGTTCGTTAACAGGCTGACAGCAGCAGATACAGAAAGTGAGGACATCAGAGGAGTGCATTTACAGCAAGTTTGTCAAGTGCCTAGGGCGGGTATCCAGTGCTGGCACTATGAAACCTCCTTGATCCACTAGGGCCATGACCTCCTAGATGGGCCCCATGTCCAAATCTTACTAGCTTTCATTATGTACAAGGTGTTAATATTTCCATCTGTGCTATGGGTGACTTACTGATGGCTGAATACTCCTCCTACATTCAAGCTTACTTTGTCTTTAGGCAATGTGCTCGAGGAACCAAGGTATTTCTCCAGTTCCATCAGTATAAGTCTGTAGCTACCAGACCAGATCCATCCGATTAGTCTGCTGTGTAAGGCCTGTTGTAACAGGGAGAATAATTTCTCTATATGTTTGCAGGCTTGGCTTTGACTCTCTGCAGGAACTCTCAACTAGACTCTGAATAAAACTAATAAAAACATAGTTGCTGCAATTTCTTGTACCCAAAGACTACACCCACCAAACTAGGCTGGTAGCTACCAGCTTACGTGGAGTTTAACAATTTATTACCTGAGATGATGCAATAAATGCTGACTCCCATTGATACACATAACAATAATAAAAATCCCTGCAGGAAATAGTGCAAGACTTCCGTGGTATAACTGACATAACATTATAGTAATACCCAACTCTGGGGTATTACATATTGCCCATAATATGTGTCATTCCTAACTTTGTTTTATTTTTACTATTTGCATGTAAAAAAAACTTTAATTTTTTACTGTATTTTAATATGCATTTACAATTACCCAATCTTTCTATCCTCTTGCTTTGAAGGTTGTTTTAATTAATTCACCTTCTTTTTAAAAAATCTCATTATTAGGCTATGTTCACATGTTGCATTTTTGCTGTGTTTTTTAATGCGTTTTTTATGCAAATGTTCTGCTGCGTTTTAAAGTACCAGCAAAGTCTATGAGATTCCAGAAATCTCATGCACACACCTTGGTTTTTATTTGATCAGCATTTTGTGCTTTGCATGTTTTTTTGCAGAATAGAGCATGTCACTTCTTTCAGCGTTTCTTCAGTGTTTTTCACCCATTGGAAGTAATGGGTGGTGAAAAAATGCCTAGTGTAAACATAGCTATCAGGTTTTGCTGCGTTTCTAGTGAAAAAAAGCAGGTAGAGCAGTATGTGAAACTCATTTATTTTTATTATTTCACCATCTTGTCTTGGTTACCTGAGATGGCAGTTTGGATAGTACAATTAAATTAGTGATGTGTATACAGTAAACATTGGCTGAGCCAGGTGTGAGATTGAACAATACCTGAGCAATTCAATGGCAGACCATAGTGTGAAAATAGTTAGTGTTCTACAAACTCAATCCACTGCCAGTGTCTTAGGTAAACTATTCCTGAACAATTCACCTCCCCCCACTGTTACATTTGAAATTCTGGTTAATATGGTTTCATATACACTGCTCAAAAAAATAAAGGAAACACTCAAATAACACATCCTAGATCTGAATGAATGAAATATTCTCATTGAATACTATGTTCTGTACAAAGTTGAATGTGCTGACAACAAAATCACACAAAAATCATCAATGGAAATCAAATTTATTAACCAATGGAGGCCTGGATTTGGAGTCACCCCCAAAATTAAAGTGGAAAAACACACTACAGGCTGATCCAACATTGATGTAATGTCCTTAAAACAAGTCAAAAGGAGGCCCAGTATTGTGTGTGGCCTCCACGTGCCTGTATGACCTCCCCTCAACGCCTGGGCATGCTCCTGATGAGGTTGCGGACGGTCTCCTGTGGGATCTCCTCCCAGACCTGGACTAAAGCATCCGCCAACTCCTGGACAGTCTGTGGTGCAACGTGACGTTGGTGGATGGAGCAAGACATGATGTCCCAGATGTGCTCAATCGGATTCAGGTCTGGGGAATGGGCGGGCCAGTCCATAGCTTCAATGCCTTCATCTTGCAGGAACTGCTGACACACTCCAGCCACATGCATTGTCCTGCATTAGGAGGAACCCAGGGCCAACTGCACCAGCATATGGTCTCACAAGGGGTCTGAGGATCTCATCTCGGTATCCAATGGCAGTCAGGCTAGCTCTGGCGAGCACATGGAGGGCTGTGCGACCCTCCAAAGAAATGCCACCCCACACCATTACTGACCCACTGCCAAACCGGTCATGCTGAAAGATGTTGCAGGCAGCAGATCACTCTCAACGGCGTCTCCAGACTTTGTCACGTCTGTCACATGTGCTCAGTGTGAACCTGCTTTCATCTGTGAAGAGCACAGGGCGCCAGTGGCGACTTTGCCAATCCTGGTGTTCTGTGGCAAATGCCAAGCGTCCTGCACGGTGTTGGGCTGTGGGCACAACCCCCATCTGTGGACTTCGGGCCCTCATACCACCCTCATGGAGTCGGTTTCTAACCATTTGGGCAGACACATGCACATTTGTGGCCTGCTGGAGGTCATTTTGCAGGACTCTGGCAGTGTTGCTTCTGTTCCTCCTTGCACAAAGACGGAGGTAGCGGTCCTGCTGCTGGGTTGTTGCCCTCCTACGGCCCCCTCCACGTCTCCTGGTGCACTGGCCTGTCTCCTGGTAGCGCCTCCAGCCTCTGGACACTACGCTGACAGACACAGCAAACCTTCTTGCCACAGCTCGCATTGATGTGCCATCCTGGATGAGCTGCACTACCTGAGCAACTTCTGTAGGTTGCAGAGTCCGTCTCATGCTACCACAAGTGTAAAAGCACAACCAACATTCAAAAGTGACCAAAACATCAGCCAGAAAGCATTGGTACTGTGATGTGGTCTGTGGTCCCCACCTGCAGAACCATCCCTTTATTGAGTGTGTCTTGATAATTGCAAATAATTTCCATCTATTGTCTATTCCATTTGCACAACAGCATGTGAAATTGATTGTAAATCAGTGTTGCTTCCTAAGTGGACAGTTTGATTTCACAGAAGTTTGATTTACTTGGAGTTATATTCTGTTGTTTAAGTGTTCCCTTTATTTTTTTGAGCGGTGTATGTATTGCATTGGTGACCTGTGTTCATGCTTTTGTGGTGGAAGCAAAGCTAAACTTTGGGATTATGAAAAACACAGCAAAAACGCACAAAAAAATGCAGCAAAAAACAAGGAAAAAAACAGGCAAAATCCTGGACAAACCTTCCTGGCCAGAGATCTGGTTTTGCAGCAGAAAAAAATGCTGAAAAAAACGCAATGTGTGAACATAGCCTTAGCGAAAATGTAATTTGCTATAGTCAGTTACCCATCTGGATTAAATTTAATTTTGTGGACTGAATCGCAACTGTTCACATGTAGGATGTAATTTCCGCATACTGATTTGCCATAAGTTGAAGATTTTAAGTTTACTAGATAATATTATATCTTATTGCATAAAAATCCCAACATCCCACCCAAGGACCCAAGAAAGCGAAGAAGTGGTAGATCGTGATGATTGAGGACTAAAATGCTCAAGTGCTTGGCACTAGTGTTGAGCCACCCCCGTAGTGTTCGAGTTCGGTTCGTCGAACACCCGTGTGTTCGCCGAACTGTTTGTCGAACGCCTTCGAACACCGTTAAAACCAATGGCAGGCAAACAAAAACACATAGAAACACATAGAAAGCACCTTCAAAGGTGTCCAAAAGCTGACAAACTGCTCAGAAGACATAACTAACACATGGAAAAGTGACAAGTACATATAGTCATGCGAAAAGAAAAGAGGTGGAGGAGTAAAAGGAGGGGGAGACACAGATAAAGGCATTTCATGCCCTTCTAAAATCCAAAAAGTGAGAAGCCGACACGGCCAGTTCGTTCCTGCCCGTGCCACCTCCGTGTCGCCGGGTTTGTGACAGAGCCGCGGTGGACCCTGACGGCCAGCCCCCCTCTCCCAATACTGGTGCCTGTCCGCTGCTGGTGGGTCGAGCCCCCCGCGCGGTGGGGGGGGGTAACATCTGCAGAAGAAATACCATCTTCCAGCCAAACTAAGATGTCGACTTCTTTTCGTGGACAATGTGATACGATCCCTTTCTTACGGACACGCCCATCGCTACAAATTCCAGATGAGGCACAAAAACAGCAGGTGCTTCAGCTGATATCAAGTGTTCCTTCAAGTGGGCTCTCCTCCACCTCAATTTCAACATCACAAATACTCCAGTCCTCAGAGGTGTCACCAAAATCGCACTTGCTTCCTCACAGCTCCCAAGTCTCCAGCTGCCCGTCTGAGTATGGGGTAACACAGATGGTTGAGTCTGCAGAGCTGTTTACTCATACTATAGCCTGGGAAACGGAGGTCTGCTCCAGAGCTTCTGTTAATCCAGACGAGGAAATGATCTGCACTGATGCCCAGAATCTTTATAAGTCGGATCCAGGACCAGATGAAGAAGGTTCTGAGCATAATGTAGACCCTCGTTCCCAAACTGTCACTCCTGTTGGTGGAGACAATGATGAAGACGATGATGAGACTCAAATACCTGATTGGAGCGACAACTTGACTTTTCGGTCAGGGCAGGAAGAGGTTGGCTTTGAGGACGACGGGTGTGATAACACACAGGGTGATGATGACGAGGTTGGAGATCCCACTTACTGTCAACCCACAGTCAGCCAGTCGATGAGGTCAACGGAGGAGGTGGAGGAGGATGTGACTAGCCCAGGGGATGGGGATGACTCGGTACCCGGGCCTTTGCCTGGCCTTGGGGATGTCGCGGTGGTCGGCTCCCTGGCCCGTACCCTGGGGTCACTCTTTAAAAGAGTGGATAATTGTTAATTTTATAAGAGTTCGTGACGCCACCTCTGGTATCTGGTGAGAAGCACCAGTGCTGCAGCAGTCCATTGAGACCTGTGATAAGGCAGCTCGATGGCATAGCTCCCCACAGGTGGAGCTGGGTCTCAGGGCAGCGTATGCAGGGGGAATGCAGGACAGGCGAGACCCAGCTGGGGCAGAGCAAGAACGGGAACGGACACGGTAATCACTTCAGTACCTTTTACTGGAGGAAATTCAGGCACATCCCGGAGCACTGTAGGGTGAAGGGTGAATATCAGGATCCTCCCCAATGAGCGGGTGTAGGGCCTCCTGTCTCTTGCCTCTGTGTAGTAAGTTTCTGACCTGCCTGGAGCTAGGCCTAACTTTGTCTGTGTCTTGCGCTGGCTGACCTTGTGGTAGGGCCTTCTCTTGGAGTTCACGTTCCCACTATGTGGGGCCTAAGCGTCTCCTGGCTCTGTTACGTATCAGCACCTTAGCGATCCTGGGACTTGTAGTTCTCCAGGGATTCTGGTTATGCCTTACTGAATCTAGCTAGCAGGAGCCTCGTGCTCCACTGCTGAACTATTAACTGAGTTCTCTAGACTAGACTGAGCTCCACTGCAGACTGACCTCTCTTAGGCTTCTCTACTGCAGGAACTCTTCAGAGGAACTGAACTGCCTAGCTCCACCTTCCCTATTTATATCCCTAACGGACTCCCTCTGCTGGTCTGAGGTGGAAGGTGGAGATGTGTGAATGTTTATGGGGGCCTCTTGTGGAGGATTCCATCAATACACTCTTCTAGGATCTGTGATACCAAGCACAGCGGGGCGTCACAGATTCTATTGACGACGAGGTTAGGTTGCGCCTTCCTGGACAGAGACGGAGTACTGGAAGCACGTCAACAACTGCATCCTCAACCACAACTCTGCCTCTGACCACAAGTCGTAGTGGCTCTTCAGGTCGCATGGGCTGTAAGCCTTGCATAGCGTGGGCATTTATTCAGAATGATAAGGATGACCCAACTCGTGTTATCTGTAATATTTGTCACCAAAAGCTAAGTAGAGGCCAAAAAATCCATAGTTTGAGTACTTCATGCATGTACCGTCACATGGATATGAAGCATAAGTTGCAGTGGGAAGCTCACTGTGCTACAATGCGGCCTAGCAGGCTGGACCAACCACCGTCTGCCCCATCTTGTGCATCCACGGCCTCTTCATCCTCTGTGACTGGGGGGACAGCAGACACACATGTTTTTGGACGCAGTCCTGCCACCTTTTTACCTGCAACAGCCAGTGTGATTGGCAGGTCATCAGTTCATTGGGAAGTGAAAACACCTGCTGGTGTTGAACGCTCTCTGACATCGAGAGCACCACCTTTGGATAAAGGCAACCTAACATATCCGCCTGCATCTTCCTCACAGACCGGCAGTTTGCTGGGGACACCCTACTCAACCCCGTCTAAGCACAACAGCCAGCCCTCGGTCCCTCAGATGTGGAAAAGTAAAAGACCATTTCCTCCTAGCCATGAGAAAGCTAAGAGGTTGAATTTCACCATCTGCAAGCTCTAGGCTACAGAAATGGTGCCTTTCCGCCTGGAGGACACAGTGGATTTTCGAGACCTTATGTCCGTCGCAGTGCCCCAGTACCAGATGCCCAGTCGGCACTACTTCTCAAAGAAAGGTGTGCCTGTGTTCCACCAGCATGTCGCACACAAGATCACCGCTTCTTTGAGAAACTCTGTGTGTGACAGGGTGCATTTCACCACAGACACTTGGACGAGTAGGCATGGACAGGGGCGTTACATGTCGCTGACTGGGCACTGGGTAACTATGGTGACAGCAGGACAAGGGGCTGCTGTCCAAGTCTTACCGTCCCCACAAGTTGTGCGTCAATCCTCTTTATCTCGAAGTTCCTCCACTGCTTCTGCCTCCTCAACCTCCTCTCGGTCCTCCACCTGCACCCAAAGTCTGTCTGGTAATGCCACCGGCTTTCTAACTGCGCAGAAGGAATCCTGCACACCTCCTTACTATGCTGGCAGCAGGGCTCAAGGCATCAGTGTTTACTTTGAAATGTCTGGGAAATGTGAGTCACACAGCTGAGGAGTTGTGGTCAGCTCTGGAGACCCAGTTTCATGAATGGTTGTCTCCACTGGACCTGCAACCAGGGAAGGCCGTGTGCGACAATGCTGCAAACCTGGGTGCGGCCCTTCGCCGGGGCAATGTCACACATGTGCCTTGTATGGCTCACGGGTTGAACCTGGTTGTCCATAAATTGTTAGTCTACTATCCCGGACTAGATGGCCTTCTGCAGAGGGCACAGTCGCTGTGTGCTCACTTCCGCTGTTCGCATCCCGCAGGTCAACGACTTACATCTCTATAGAAGTCATTAGCCCTGCCAGTTCACCGGCTGAAATGCGCTGTGCCGACACGGTGGAATTCAACTCTGACCATGTTGCAGCGACTGTGGCAGCACCGACAAGCCCTGGTGCAATACGTTCTGACGTATAGCTTGGGCCAACGAGATCCAGAGGTGGGGCAAATCACGCTGCAGGAGTGGTCTCAGATCAGGGACCTATGAAGTTGACGCGCCCCCTGGGCCATGGGGTACGCTGAGCCGGGCCGGTAGACGCTGGGGGTTGTAGTCACTGTGGCGGTGACCCGGTCCGGGATCCAGGGCGGTCAATCCAAGGGTAATTTGTATATATGGGTTTTATAATGTCCGACTACGCCACCTCTGGAGTGGGGAAAAAGGGGCCACCGCTGCGGAACAGTCCTCTGAAGCTGGTGGTTTTGCAGCAATGGTATTAATACTCACCACAGGAAGAGTGTAGCTTCATGGCAGTGTGGGTGGATGATGGTGGTTGTAGTGCAGGGAGTCAGTAATGAACACAGAGTCCGTGTGCTGCAGTCCCAAGATCTTTACTCACAGTTGTTGCAGTCCAGATTACCGGTACCAGAGCAATCTCACCCGTCGTGCTGTGCGTACTCAGTGAGGGGCTCAGTCCACCGCCAGATAGCTCCGGAGTACTTAGCAGGACCCCCTTCTGTGTGTCCTTTCTCTGGCCTTCTCCCTGCACCTCACACCCAGTGACACTTGTACCCGATATCCTCGGGCCTTGGCGGGCGACTTGTGTTCCGTCCCCTGGGTCCTATGTGGCTACCTTCTTAGTGAGACTGGTGTGGACTTTTACCTGCAGTACATGAAATGCTGCAGCCTCTGGTTTCTAGTTGAACCTTGCTGTTTCTCCGCTAGTTGAGGGACTGGTTCCCCTTATCTGGCCTGACCCCTCTACCTCCTGGTAGCAGCAGGAGTACGGGTGGCCTTCTGCACGGCCCGCAGCCCTAGGGTCCCTTCGGTTCCTGGAGCCTTCCTGCTCCCACTCCTCTCTTCTCTCCTTCAGTCCTGGGCCTCCCAGGCTAGGCCCGCCTCTGGAGCAGAGCTCATGCCGAGCCTCTGCTCCTGTCACTTTACCTCCTTTGACTGACTTGCTCTTTCTAAGATGGCTTCCTATTTATACTCTCCCTGTCATGTGCTCCGCTAAGCTGCTCCCCTAAGCACCCACTACATAGGACCCTCCCACCAGCTAGGGACCTGGGACTGTGCTCTCCCTTAGGAGCAATCTCTCCCTACCACCACTGCGGGTATGTGTTGGATGCAGGTGTTAGGGTCCCGAGCCATATGCCTTCCTTACCTGAGGGTGAGATACCACAACTCTGGGTGAGATGCAGTAACTCTGTGGCGACTGAACCCTCAGGGGCGCCACACACCCTTCTGCACAGTTTTGAAATGGCGACGAAGATGTTTAGTGCTGACGACGATGCCATTATCAGCATGACTATTCCGGTGATTTACATGCTGGAGCACACATTAAACAGAATTCAGAGTCAGGTGGTGGGACAAGAGGAGGTGGAGGAAGTAGAGGAGGAGTCATATGCGGAAGGGATAGCATCTCCAAGGTCCAGACGGTTGGCAGCACCAAGGCGGCAGGCATGGGAGGGTGGGGGAGAGGGATTAACCAGGGCGCATGGTAGCAGCCAAACTGTGGAGGAAGGTGCAGGAGCCGAGGAAGAAGTGGAGGACGAACAGGCGATGGGCATGGAAGACTCATCAGATGAGGGAGACCTTGATCACATTTCTGTTGTGCGAGGTAGGGGGGAGAGGGCAGAGGAAGGAAGCATGATTCTTACCTCGCTACCAACACAACAAGGACTTGGTCCTCCTGGATGCGCAACACACATGAGTGCCTTCTTGCTGCTCTACCTGCAACATGACCCTCAGATTGTCAGAATTCGAAGTAATCCCGACTACTGGGTTGCCACACTCTTAGATCCCCGGTACAAAAGTAAATTTGCCGAAATAATTCCTGCCATAAAAAGGGATTGACGCATGCAGGAGTATCTGCAGACGCTGTTGCAGAATCTTACATGTGATTTTCCACAAAACACCAGTGGTGCACGAAGTGAATCTCACAGTTCTAACTTGCCAACCGTGGGACTGTCGAGTCTTCATCACTCAAACCGTAACAGTAACACAGTATCTGCTGGTAACAGCAATTTTGTGGAATCGTTTCACCACTTTTTTAGACCATCCTTTGCAAGGCCACAGGAGACAAGAAGTCTGACACATAGTCAATGCCTAGAGAGGATGGTGCAGGAGTATCTCCAAGTGAACATCGAAGCCATGACTGTGTCACTGACCCTTGCTCATTTTGGTATTCCAATCTGGAAAAATGGCCGGAGCTCGCCACTCATGCCTTGGAGATCTTGTCATGCCCTGCAGCCAGTGTTCTCTCTTGGGAGACTAAAACCTTGAGGATTTGGTAAAATCACCTCACCAACCGTTTTAAGCAACTGTGGGGCAATTGATGCCACTTAACCCTAGAACGCATGACCATAAAAATCTACACTTTCATATACCTGGGGCCTTTTAGGCCCGTGTGCAAATAACATGGAATAACTCAAACTCAAATGACAAACAACTATATACATGAAGAATACCTAGAGTTTCAAAATTCTAACTAAAGTAATCTTGCAGAAAATAGAAAACAATTAACAGGGCGGGCCTGCGAGGCCCCAGGTATGCGTTCTAGGGTTAAGTGGTGTCTGTGCCACAATTTTGGGAAAAAATGGAGACTCTTTTTGGAGTCCCCTTGCTGTGTCTTACGTGACGTTGGCATCGTCAATTCCAGGCGGGTTGGGTCGCTCCCCCCCCTTTTAACTGTAAGAAACTACATACACTATGGCTTGGGGTAACACAGATGGTTGAGTCTGAAGAGCTGTTTACTCAGAGGTCTGCTCCAAATCTTCAGTGTCTGCTAGTCAGCGTAGAATTTTTAACTGCATCTAGCCTAGGCAATACTTTGGGCGTAGTAGCCCAGCTGCGAAGCAAGCTGCACCGCCTGTGTATCTAATAAGAATTTTTAAATGCATCTAGCCTAGGCAGACTGTGGGGACCCCCAACCAAACCCAGACGCTCAGCCCCCCTACCGCCCCCCTTTCCTTGACAATACAATAATGTAACTCTTACAACTGGATGGGTGAGGATGGGTCACAGCTTTATTAACTCTTTATACTCATTCCATTAGAAAGGCATTTTATTTCTAAAATAATTCAGCTTGTTGCAGCATGCCCTGGGTCTCCACTCCGGCAAGTTGGCCAACAAGTGTAACTCTCCAACATGTCCTTTCTATTTCCAGGCCACGGAGGATCCTGCGTACTCGTATGCAGGACTCTGACCCCCACCCATCACTCTTAACGCTTGTTCCACTCCGTCCTGGAGTACTGACAGGAATATGTCCAGTACAATATCCATTAAGTGAACAACGTCGGGCCGTATGAGGCCTGCTTTATCTCCTTCCAGTTGTCGGTGTCATACCACTACACCGCCTCTGTCTCTTCTAAATTTTGCCATTCGAATATTTATTGCCCTCCTTGTCAGTTCGATGGCCGTGATGTCTCGCGCACCTTGCCATACCGCTATCTGCACAATCTCTGACCATACTATAGCTAGTTTTGTGAAAAATTCTCTGAAGAGCTCAGTGTCTAGTTTCATTATTGCCATTAGTTATGCGCTGTTGTGATGACCTAGGTTGTTTCCCCCGGCCTGTATAACTAAGATGACCGGACATCTTGCCTCTCTCCCTACCTTGATTACTTCCATTAGTACCTGTGGCCATAGCAGGCCTCTAATACCTCTCTAGTTGAAATATGTGTTATGAAACTCTAATTTCCTCCCGCCTGGGCAGACTTTCTCCCTTTTTTCTGCCCAATACATATACGAGTGGCCTATCATCCACACTGTTGGCTTAGCGTCACCTGTAAAAGAAACAAACCACGTTAGGATAACAAGTCCGGTCTTATGTATCTTGCCAAACACGTGGATCGCCATCTCCCTATCCTCTGAACTTCCGTTTCTGACAGTCCTGCTCTTGCTGCTTCCGTGGCCGCGCCTATGCGGAATGAGTGTGTCCCGTAATCTTTGGGGTGGTTCCTTGCCGATGTTATGCATTTATTAAATATAGCTTGGAACTGGTATCTTGATAATGGCATTCCATCAATGTGTGATAGGAAGAAATTACTTTGTGATCTGATGGTTAGATATGTTTTTACTATTGTTACCCGACTCAGTGTACCGTTTGTGGGTTGTAGAAGTACCCAAGTGCCCCTGCCCGCTGGAACCGTTTTCAATTTGTGTATGCGTAGACGTATTACATTATTGGCTCTGACTACGTCCTGGTGTAATAAGTCTCCACTGGTGGTAATTTTGGATTGAGGGACTAATTCGCTTATGCATAGCGCCCCGAAGAAGGCGATCACAAATGCAGTAGACAGTAGTGTTGCTTCAAATTTTGAGTGTCATGTTAATGGTGTTAGGGATATGATGTGAGAAATCAGTTTTAGTGACACGGGACATCTACACTCCTGACTTGGCTGACCCCTTTTCCACCCTTTTATGGATTGTCTGATGATGAATCTTTGTCACATCTCCCCAATTCAGTAGTTGGAAGTGAAATGCTACTCCGGTCAGACACCGCTGCGCTGACGCCCCTGATATGCCCCTCATAATTAGCTGGTGGAGAAATTCTATGGTGACTTGTGATCTGGCTTGTTCACATTGGTCAACCCGTCTGCCTGCTACTAGTCGTGTCCATTCTTCCCATGCCTTACCGTATGCTTGCCATGTCGACAGGGCAACTGACTCCCTGATTAATGGCATCAACTATTCGCCACTAGATCCCATAGGGAAGGTGGGCAACTGTTGTCCGATGGGTGGGCGTTGTGGAAGATCTCTGTGAAAATCTGCCAATTGAATTGTTATAAAGCGTTAGCAGCAGCTTTAGACCCCTCAGCATAGTGGCTAGCGCGGACCCATGCATTGTGTTTTAGGCACAGGAATGCTAGCCTGGGTAGTAGGCCTAGCACTGGGAGAGACGATTATGCCATCTTATTAATGCAGTGCGCTAGGCTGGTGTTTTTTGTTATGAAGCGTATATTTTTGTAAGCCAGGCGCGAGCCCCATATTTCTGTTGCTACCACTATTGGGAAGAAAAATTATTTTCAGGGCTAGATGCAGCTAAAAATTATTATTAATTTAAAAGCTGGTGGAGCTTGGTATAGATGGCCTAATACAATGGGTCCCACACACTGCTAGAAGGCCAAATATTTTTTCAGAGCTAGATGCAGATAAAAATTATTTTTATTTTGCAACCTGATGGAGGTCAGTATAGATGGACTAATAGAGAAAGTCGCACACACTGCTAGAAGGCTAAATATTTTTTCAGAGCTAGATGCAGATAAAAAATATTTTTAATTTGCAACCTGATGGAGGTCAGTATAGATGGACTAATAGAGAAAGTCCCACACACTGCTAGAAGGCCAAATATTTTTTCAGAGCGAGATGCAGACAAAAAATTATTTTGAATTTGCAACCTGATGGAGGTCAGTATAGATGGACTAATAGAGAAAGTCTCACACACTGCTAGGAGGCCATATATTTTTTCAGAGCTAGATGCAGATAAAAATTATTTTTCATTTGCAACCTGATGGAGGTCAGTATAGATGGACTAATAGAGAAAGTCCCACACACTGCTAGAAGGCCAAATATTTTTTCAGAGCTAGATGCAGAAGAAAATTATATTCAATTTGCAACCTGATAGAGGTCAGTATAGATGGACTAATAGAACAAGTCGCATACACTGCTAGAAGGCCAAATATTTTTTCAGAGCTAGATGCAGATAAAAATTATTTTTCATTTGCAACCTGATGGAGGTCAGTATAGATGGACTAATAGAGAAAGTCCCACACACTGCTAGAAGGCCAAATATTTTTTCAGAACTAGATGCAGATAAAAATTATTTTTCATTTGCAACTAGAGATGAGCGTTGTTCTTCTCGAACTGTTCGCCAATCTCAAATTCGAGCTGTTTTGGGCGGTGTTCGAGCCGTTCGGCGAACACGAACAATTTGAGAAAAATTCAGCTGTTCGAGGTTATGTTCGATAACTGTTCGTGCACCAAAATCATAACTGGATTTTTTCTCAGTAATGATGAAAATTAATGTTAATACGCAGTTTGAGTGTACAGCGGGGTGGGGGGAGGGGCAGGGGATGGATCTCTGCAGGAACAATGAAGATCTCCATTTTTTTTTCTCTTTCCCGCATTTACAGTGGGGAGGTGCAATCTGTCAGCCTATCAGCAGCGCACACACGGAGCGAAGTGCTTTTTTTCACACAAGCAAGGGCATGTGTCATTGGCAGTGTATGTCACATGTCCTTGCCCTATAAGACCCAGCCATTTTCCCAGTCGTTACCATTTTCTCACTGCTGCAGCTGCGTGTTAGACGGCACCGCTGTTGCTGTGTGCGCTATGCCTTGTTAATTTCAAGCCAATTTTCGCACCAATCTACAGATAGCTTGGGAGTAGGGAATAGTTGTGATTGCAGTCCTTTTAAGGACTAGGTTACAGCATTTCCTACGACTTTTATCAGGCAGGTCTGTGCTCTTAAATAGATAGGTTGTGGGAGTAAAGACTAATTGTAATTGGAGTCCTTTTCAGGTCTAGGTTACATCAGTTCCTATCAGTTTTTGCCAGGCAGGTCTGTGCCAGTGCTGTGCAAGTTTTTTTCACAGCATTTGGCTGAATCTAGCAAAGCTAATCCTTTTTGGCCTATTGCAGAGTGTGTTAGTCAGTGGAGTAGCCTATCTGTGTTGCAAGATATACCACCTGTGTATAGAATACCAATTTTTTTACTGCACCTAGTGAAGTAAAATCTTTTGGGCATAGCATCATTCTATTAGTCCATCTATACTGACCTCCATCAGGTTGCAAACTGAATCTAATTTTTTTCTGCATCTAGCTCTGAAAAAATATTTGGCCTTCTAGCAGTGTGTGGGACTTGTTCTATTAGTCCACCTATACTGACCTCCATCAGGTTGCAAACTGAATATATTTTTTTCTGCATCTACCTCTGAAAAAATATTGGGCTTCTAGCTGTGTGTGGGACTTGTTGTATTAGTCCATCTATACTGACCTCCATCAGGTTGCAAACTGAATATATTTTTTTCTGCATCTACCTCTGAAAAAATATTTGGCCTTCTAGCAGTGTGTGGGACTTGTTCTATTAGTCCACCTATACTGACCTCCATCAGGTTGCAAACTGAATATATTTTTTTCTGCATCTACCTCTGAAAAAATATTGGGCTTCTAGCTGTGTGTGGGTCTTGTTCTATTAATCCATCTATACTGACCTCCATCAGGTTGCAAACTGAATATAATTTTTTTCTGCATCTAGCTCTGAAAAAATATTTGGCCTTCTAGTAGTGTGTCGGACTTTCTCTATTAGTCCATCTATACTGACCTCCATCAGGTTGCAAATTAAAAATAATTTTTATCTGCATCTACAGTACCTCTGAAAAAATATTTGCGCTTCTAGCTGTGTGTGGGACTTGTTGTATTAGTCCATCTATACTGACCTCCATCAGGTTGCAAACTGAATATATTTTTTTCTGCATCTACCTCTGAAAAAATATTGGGCTTCTAGCTGTGTGTGGGACTTGTTGTATTAGTCCATCTATACTGACCTCCATCAGGTTGCAAACTGAATATATTTTTTTCTGCATCTACCTCTGAAAAAATATTGGGCTTCTAGCTGTGTGTGGGTCTTGTTCTATTAATCCATCTATACAGACCTCCATCAGGTTGCAAACTGAATATAATTTTTTTCTGCATCTATCTCTGAAAAAATATTTGGCCTTCTAGCAGTGTGTGGGACTTGTTCTATTAGTCCACCTATACTGACCTCCATCAGGTTGCAAATTAAAAATAATTTTTTGTATGCATCTAGCTCTGAAAAAATATTTGGCCTTCTAGCAGTGTGTCGGACTTTCTCTATTAGTCCATCTATACTGACCTCCATCAGGTTGCAAATTAAAAATAATTTTTATCTGCATCTACAGTACCTCTGAAAAAATATTTGGGCTTCTAGCTGTGTGTGGGACTTGTTGTATTAGTCCATCTATACTGACCTCCATCAGGTTGCAAACTGAATATATTTTTTTCTGCATCTACCTCTGAAAATATATTGGGCTTCTAGCTGTGTGTGGGTCTTGTTCTATTAATCCATCTATACAGACCTCCATCAGGTTGCAACTGAATATAATTTTTTTCTGCATCTACCTCTGAAAAAATATTGGGCTTCTAGCTGTGTGTGGGACTTGTTGTATTAGTCCATCTATACTGACCTCCATCAGGTTGCAAACTGAATATATTTTTTTCTGCATCTACCTCTGAAAAAATATTGGGCTTCTAGCTGTGTGTGGGACTTGTTCTATTAATCCATCTATACAGACCTCCATCAGGTTGCAAACTGAATATATTTTTTTCTGCATCTACCTCTGAAAAAATATTGGGCTTCTAGCTGTGTGTGGGACTTGTTGTATTAGTCCATCTATACTGACCTCCATCAGGTTGCAAACTGAATATATTTTTTTCTGCATCTAGCTCTGAAGAAATACTGGGCTTCTAGCTGTGTGTGGGACTTTTTGTATTAGTCCATCTATACTGACCTCCATCAGGTTGCAAATTGAATATAATTTTTTTCTGCATCTAACCCAGCCAATAGTTTTGGCCTAATACCACAGTTTGGCCACTCAGCTCTGCTCGGTTACCATCCATTGTTTTTTTGTGCAAACAACTCCAGAGTTGTGAATTAGTTAACCACCAAAATGAGTGGAAAAAGGCCTGCTGCTGGTGGAAAGGGGAATAGGCGTGTTGGGAAGGGGAAAAAAGGTTGTGTCCGTGGGGTAGGTGTTAAAGCAACAGTAACATCTGCAGAAGAAAGACCATCTTCCAGCCAAACTAAAATGTCTACTTCTTTTAGCGGACAATGTGATAAGATCCCTTTCTTACGGCCACGCCAATCGCTACAAATTCCAGATGAGGCACAAAAACAGCAGGTGCTTCAACGGATATCAAGTGCTCCTTTAAGTGGGCTCTCCTCCACATCAACTTCAACATCACAAATACTCCAGTCCTCAAAGGTGTCACCCAAATCGCACTTGCTTCCTCACAGCTCCCAAATCTCCAGCTGCCCATCTGAGTATGAGGTAGAACAGATGGTTGAGTCTGCAGAGCTGTTTACTCATACTATAGCCTGGGAATCAGAGGTCGACTCCAGCGCTTCTGTGAATCCAGACGAGGAAATGATCTGCACTGATGCCCAGAATCTTTATGAGTCGGATCCAGGACCAGACGCAGAAGGTTCTGACCATAATGTAGACCCTCATTCCCAAACTGTAACTACTGTTGGTGGAGACAATGAGGAAGACGATGATAAGACTCAAATACCTGATTGGAGCGACAACTTTAGTTTTTTGTCAGGGCAGGAACAGGTTGGCTCTGAGGACGACGGGTGTGATAACACACAGGGTGATGATGATGAGGTTGGAGATCCCACTTACTGTCAACCCACAGTCAACCAAGAGATGAGGTCAGCAGAGGAGGTGGAGGAAGATGCTAGTGACGACGAGGTCAGGTTGCGCCTTCTTGGACAGAGACGTAGTACTGGAAGCACGTCAACAACTGCATCCTCAAACACAACTCTGCCTCTCACCACAAGTCGTGGTGGCTCTTCAGGTCGCATGGGTGCTAAGCCTTGCATAGCCTGGGCATTTTTTCAGATCGATAAAGATGACCCAACTTGTGTTATCTGTAACATTTGTCAGCAAAAGCTAAGTAGAGGCCAAAAAATACATAGTTTGAGTACTTCATGCATGAACCGGCACATGGACATGAAGCATAAGTTGCAGTGGGAAGCTCAGTGTGCTACAATGCGGCCTAGCCGGCCGGGCCAACCACCGTCTGCCATATCTTGTGCATCCGCGGCCTCTTCATCCTCTGTGACTGGGGGGACAGCAGTCACACCTGTTTTGGGGCGCAGACCTGCCACCTCTTTACCCGCAACAGCCAACGTGATTGGCAGGTCATTTTCTTTGGAGGTGGTAACACCAGCTGGTGTTGAGCGCTGTCCGACATCGATAGCACCACCTTTGGATCAAGGCAACCTAACATGTCCGCCTGCATCTTCCTCACAGACCGGCAGTTTGCCGGGACACCCTTATCAACCCCGTCTAAGCACAATAGCCAGCCCTCGGTCCCTCAGATGTGGACAAGTAAAAGACCATTTCCTCCTAGCCATGAGAAAGCTAAGAGGTTGAATTTCACCATCTGCAAGCTCTTGGCTACAGAAATGCTGCCTTTCCGCCTGGTGGACACAGAGGATTTTCGAGACCTTATGTCCGTCGCAGTGCCCCAGTACCAGATGCCCAGTCGGCACTACTTCTCAAAGAAAGGTGTGCCTGCGCTCCACCAGCATGTCGCACACAACATCACCGCTTCTTTGAGAAACTCTGTGTGTGACAGGGTGCATTTCACCACAGACACTTGGACGAGTAGGCATGGACAGGGGCGTTACATGTCGCTGACTGGGCACTGGGTAACTATGGTGACAGCAGGACAAGGGGCTGCTGTCCAAGTCTTGCCGTCCCCACGAGTTGTGCGTCAATCCTCTTTATGTCAAAGTTCCTCCACTGCTTCTGCCTCCTCAACCTCCTCTCGGTCTTCCACCTGCACCCAAAGCCTGTCTGGTCATGCCACAAGCTTTCTAACTGCGCAGAAGGGATCCTGCACACCTCCTTACTATGCTGGCAGTAGGGCTCAGCGTCATCAGGCGGTTTTTACTTTGAAATGTCTGGGAAATGTGAGTCACACAGCTGAGGAGTTGTGGTCAGCTCTGGAGCACCAATTTCATGAATGGCTGTCTCCACTGGACCTGAAACCAGGGAAGGCCGTGTGCGACAATGCTGCAAACCTGGGTGCGGCCCTTCGCCGGGGCAATGTCACACACGTGCCTTGTATGGCTCACGTGTTGAACCTGGTTGTCCAGCAATTTTTAGCCCACTATCCCAGACTAGATGGCCTTCTGCAGAGGGCACGGTCGCTGTGTGCTCACTTCCGCCGTTCGCATCCCGCAGCTCAGCGACTTACATCTCTACAGAAGTCGTTGGGCCTGGCACTTCACCGGCTAAAATGCGATGTGCCTACCCGGTGGAATTCAACTCTGCACATGTTGCAGCGACTGTGGCAGCACCGACAAGCCCTGGTGCAATACGTTCTGACGTATAGCCTGGGCCAACGAGATCCAGAGGTGGGGCAAATCACGCTGGAGGAGTGGTCTCAGATCAGGGACCTATGCACCCTTCTGCACAGTTTTGAAATGGCGACGAAGATGTTTAGTGCTGATGATGCCATTATCAGCATGACTATTCCGGTGATTTACATGCTGGAGCACATGTTAAACAGAATTCGGAGTCAGGTGGTGGCACAAGAGGAGGTGGAGGAAGTAGAGGAGGAGGAGTTGTATGCGGAAGGGCTAACATCTGCAAGGTCCAGATGGTCGGCAGCACCAAGGCGGCAGGCATGTGAGAGTGGGGGAGATGGTTTTACCAGGGCGCATGGTAGCAGCCAAACTAGTGAGGAAGGTGCAGGAGCCCAGGAAGAAGTGGAGGACGAACTGATGGAAGACTCATCAGATGAGGGAGACCTTGATCACATTTCTGTTGTGCGAGGTTGGGGGGAGAGGACAGAGGAAGGAAGCATGATTGTTACCTCGCCACCAACACAACAGGGACTTGGTGCTCCTGGATGCGCAACACACATGAGTGCCTTCTTGCTGCACTACCTGCAACATGACCCTCGAATTGTGAGAATTAGAAATAATCCTGACTACTGGGTTGCCACACTGTTAGATCCCCGGTACAAAAGTAAATTTGCCGAAATTATTCCTGCCATAGAAAGGGATGCACGCATGCAGGAGTATCAGCAGAGACTGTTGCAGAATCTTACATGTGCTTTTCCACAAAACACCAGTGGTGCACGTAGTGAATCTCACAGTTCCAACTTGCCAACCGGGGGACCGTCAAGTGTTCAGCACTCAAACCGTAACAGAACCACAGTATCTGCTGGTAACATCAATTTTGCGGAATCATTTCACCACTTTTTTAGCCCATCCTTTGCAAGGCCACAGGAGACAAGAAGTCTGACACATAGTCAACGCCTAGAGACGATGGTACAGGAGTATCTCCAAGTAAACATTGAAGCCACGACTGCGTCACTGGACCCTTGCTCTTTTTGGGCTTCCAATCTGGATAAATGGCCGGAGCTAGCCACTTACGCCTTGGAGATCTTGTCATGCCCCGCAGCCAGCGTTCTGTCTGAACGTGGGTTCAGCGCTGCTGGTGGTGTGCTGACAGATAAGCGCACGCGGCTCTCCATTGATAATGTAGACAGTCTCACGTTCATAAAGATGAACAAATCATGGATCCGAAACGACTTTTCTACCCCTGTGTCATCCTGGGGAGAGTAAAAGCTTGATGATTGGTTAAAATCACTCTACCAACCGTTTTAAGCTTTCAAATTACTAATCATGTTTATCTGTATCTTGACTGGAAAATAATTTGGGCTTTGTAGCAGTGTGCAGCACTGATCCTATTAGGCCATCTATAATAAGCTCCACCAGATTTAAAATTAAAAATAATTTTTAGCTGCATCTAGCCCGGAAAATAATTTTGGGGCTCCGAGATGCGCAAGACACATAAGTGCCTTCTTGCTGCACTACCTGCAGCATGACCCTCATATTGTCAGAATTCGAAGTAATCATGACTACTGGGTTGCCACACTCTTAGATCCCCCAAAGTTTTCGATCAACCTTTTCATTTTAATAAAGACCAAAAAAATGGTCATTTTTGAAATTATAAGCATTAGCAGGTTGTTAGAAACTGAAATCAAACAGTTTTCAACTCAAAACTTTATTCTAGGTGATGTTACATTTTCACATAGGACCCCTTGTTCGAAAGGAGCTTCTGAACTCTCTCGTCCATTGAATTTGTCAGGTTTTGGATGGTTTCTGCTTCAATTGTTTTGCATGAGGACAGAATACCCTCCCAGAGCTGTTGCTTAGATGTGAACTGCCTCCCGCCATCATAGACACTCCTTTTAATGATGCTCCAAAGGTTCTGAATGGGGTAGAGGTCAGGGGAGCATGGGGGTCACACCATAAGTTTGTCCCCTTTTATGCCCATATCAGCCAGAGATGCAGATGTTTTATGTGCAGCATGAGATGGTGCATTATCATGCAGAAAAATGATCTTGCTGTGAAATACACGGTTCTTCTTCTTGAACCATGGCAGGAAGTGCTGTTTGAGAAAATCCACATACATTATGGAGTTCATCTTTAGCGCCTTCAGGGATCCTAAAGGGGCCGACAATCTCTCTCCCCATGATTCCAGCCCAAAACATTACTCCACCTCCTCCTTGTTGGCGCTGTAGCCGTGTTTGCGTGGGGTGTCCATCAACCAGCCATCCTCCACTCCATTCATCTGGACCATCGAGCGCTGCACGGCACTCATCCGTGAACAAAACAGTTTTGAAATCAGTCTTCATGTAATGTTTGGCCCACTGGAGCCGTTTCTGCTTGTGTGAAGTGGATAGAGGAGGTCGACAGGATGGCATATGCACAGCTGCAAACCTCTGAAGGACCCTGCATCTTGTTGTTCGGGGGACGTTGGAGGCACAAGCAGCTTCAAAAACTTGTCTGCTGCTATGACAAGGCTTTTTTGCCGCTGCTCTTTCAACCTGACGTAATTGCCTGTAGGAAAGAGTCCTCAATTTGCCCTTATCAGCACGCACACGTGTGTACTGTGAATCAGCTACATACTTCTTGATTGCCAAGACACTTCATCCTGATCATCGCACAATGTTGATTGTAGTCATGCCTTGACCTAAACACTCCACAATTTGTTGCTTCTCAGCAGCCGACACATCCTTTTTCTTTCCCATTTTGGCAGAAAATGTAGGCTGCTTAATAATGTGAGAGAGCCTTCTTAAGTAGTCTTGCCTTTCATTGGACACACCTGCCAAACTAATTAGCACAGGAGTCTGCAATTGCTTACAGTGATATAAAGAGCCCTGACACACATCACCATCAATGAGTTTAACTGACAAACAAACAAGTTCTTCCCTTATCACTCCTAAACACTTTTTGCATAATAATTTGGAACGCGGTGTACATGTGCTTTTCCACAAAACACCAGTGGTTCACGTAGTGAATCTTACAGTTCTAACTTGCCAACCGTGGTCTGTATGGAATTGTTCAATAAAGGGCCCAAAATTAAGATAACATAGATGGGAGAGGTCTTTATGAATAGGAATTCCTAAGTATTTGATACCCTGTGAGGGCCAGGCAAAGGGAAAGTTGGACTGGATGGAATCCTATATGGATTTGGGGAGGGAGACATCGAGGGCCTCAGACTTCGCTGCATTGATTTTAAAATTTTACCATGTAACAAAGTGATCTATTTCAGCCATAACAGCAGGGATGGATATATGTGATTGAGTGATATATACTAGGACATCATCAGCAAATAGAGAGCACTTGTACTCGGTGCCTCCCACCTCAATCCACTTAATATTGGGGTTATGGCGAATTGATGAGAGCAGGTGCTCCGTCACTAGGATGTATAAGAGAGGGGACAGAGGACATCCCTGCCTTGTCCCATTGGTGATTGTGAAAGGTGATGAAAATGTTCTGACGCACCCCCTGGGCCTTGGGACACCCGGAGCCGGACCCTTTTTGGTGGATGCTGGTGGTTGTAGTCTTCGTGGCGGCGACCCGGTTCCGTGGCTCAGGGCGGTCAAACCAGTGGCGGAACTATTTATGTGGTTTTGATGTTTAAATGTCCGACTACGCCACCCGTGGATTGCGGTCAGAGTGAACCGCCGCTACAGGGCAGACCGCTGAGGCTGGTGTTGTGGGTGCAGCAGAGCGTAGCATAACTCCCCATGGGAGGAGTATAGCCTCAGGGCAGTGTATGTGGAGGATGGGGGTGATGGTGCAGGGCAGCAGCAGTAACGACACGGAGTCAGTGATGCAGTCCAGGGCTTTTACTCACAGTTCTTATTATCCAGACCACGTCTGCAGGTAACGGCTGCCCACGTCGTACTGTGCTCACCAGGTGAGGGGCTCAGACAACTCCCAGATAACTTTGGAGCACTTCACAGGACCCCCTTTGTGTGTCCTTTGTCTGGCCTTTCTTACCAACACTTCTGTCCGGCTGCCTCGGGCCTCCTCTTGGTAAACTTGGCGCCAGTTTCCCTGACCCTATGTGGTGCCTTCCTAGCGGGTGTAGCGAGGGGCTGCGCCACATAAAATGTCAGAGCCTCCGGTTTCTAGCTGAGGGTCGTTTCCTGCCTCCACTAGTTCGGGGACCGGTCTCCCCCTTTGGCCTGACCCCTCCACGCAGGTGGATTCGGGCGTGCGGTGGCGTCTCGCCACTCCACACCCCTGGGATCCCTTCATTCCTCGTTCCTGGAGCCTTCTCCGCTCCTCTTCCTTCCTTCTCCCTCTTCCAGGCCTGGGCCTCTGTTACTAGGCCCGCCTCCGGAGCAGAGCTCATGCAGAGCCCCTGCTCCCTGCCACTTCTGCTCAGACTTCTCTGCACTGAACTAAGATGGTGCCCACCTTTTATACTCCCTTCTCAATGCACCCAGGAACTGCTTCCTCCCTGCTCCTGCACTACAGGGTTCCCATTCCTCAGTGTTGCCTCCCCCCACTCCAGCCAGGGACAGGGACTGTCGTGCCCATCTCAGGGGCATATTGGTCGCCCTGCCCCACGGCAATGTGGTGTAATGCATGCAGGTGTCGGGTCCTGATCCACACTCCATCCTTACCTGAGAGTGAGATATCACACCTCTGGTGAGGTGCAATACGTCTGTAGCAACCGAGCCCTCAGGGTGCTACAGTTCCATTTATCTTCAGCCTAGGTGACGTATTGCGATACAGGGCCGTGATTTTGGTTATAAAAGGGTCCCCTAGACCCCTACCCCAAGCTTTTTAAGAGAATCATATATGGCGTGCCAGGAGACTCTATGGAATGCTTTCTCAGCATCCCACGAGAGTATCTAATTACTAATTTTTAACTGCATCAAGCCCAGGAAATACTTTGTGCCTAGTAGCAGTGTCTGCTAGTCAGCGGATTATCCCGGCTGTTAAGCAAGCTACACCACCTGTAGTTTAGACACTTAATTTTTTCAAAGGAAATGCTTCGGGACCATGGGATACTTAGTGAAGAGCATCAGGAGGCACCCCAAGGCATAGGGGCTGGGACTGGCAGTAGGATGCCTTGCGGTGGACAGCCGAGCTCGATCCTTATAAAAGCTTTTTAACTGCAGCAGCTTTAGTGGACGCTACTGGAGCTGGAATTACCGCGGCTGCTGGCATGAGACTTGCCCTCCAATAGATCCTTGTAAATGGATTTAAAGTGTATTCATTCAAATTAGAGAGACAATTTAAAGTAAAAAGCTTAGAGCTGCCTCCACCACAGGGGGGCTCGCTCGACCCACCAGCGGACAGGCACCAGTATTGGGAGAGGGGGCTGGCCGTCAGGGTTCACCGCGGCTCTGGCACAAACCCGGCGACACGGAGGTGGCACGGGCAGGAGCGGACTGGCCGTGTCGGCTTCTCACTTTTTGGATTTTAGAAGGGCATGACATGCCTATATCTGTGTCTCCCCCTCCTTTTACTCCTCCACCTCTTTTATTTTCGCATGACTATATGTACTTGTCACTTTTCCATGTGTTAGTTATGTCTTCTGAGCAGTTTGTCAGCTTTTGGACACCTTTGAAGGTGTTTTCTATGTGTTTCTATGTGTTTTTGTTTGCCTGCCATTGGTTTTAACGGTGTTCGAAGGTGTTCGACGAACAGTTCGACGAACAGTTCGGCGAACACACGGGTGTTCGACGAACAGTTCGGCGAGCAGACGGGTGTTCGACGAACCGAACCGAACTCGAACACTACGTGGGTGGCTCAACACTATTTGCAACCTGATGGAGGTCAGTATAGATGGACTAATAGAGAAAGTCCCACACACTGCTAGAAGGCCAAATATTTTTTCAGAGCTAGATGCAGAAAAAAATTATTTTTAATTTGCAACCTGATGGAGGTCAGTATAGATGGACTATTAGAGAAAGTCCCACACACTGCTAGAAGGCCAAATATTTTTTCAGAGCTAGATGCAGATAAAAATTATTTTTCATTTGCAACCTGATGGAGGTCAGTATAGATGGACTAATAGAGAAAGTCCCACACACTGCTAGAAGGCCAAATATTTTTTTCAGAGCTAGATGCAGAAAAAAATTATATTCAATTTGCAACCTGATGGAGGTCAGTATAGATGGACTAATAGAAAAAGTCGCACACACTGCTAGAAGGCCAAATATTTTTTCAGAGCTAGATGCAGATAAAAATTATTTTTAATTTGCAACCTGATGGAGGTCAGTATACATGGACTAATAAAGTCCCACACACTGCTAGAAGGCCAAATATTTTTTCAGAGCTAGATGAGGATAAAAATTATTTTTCATTTGCAACCTGATGGAGGTCAGTATAGATGGACTAATAGAGAAAGTCCCACATACTGCTAGAAGGCCAAATATTTTTTCAGAGCTAGATGCAGACAAAAAATTATTTTGAATTTGCAACCTGATGGAGGTCAGTATAGATGGACTAATAGAGAAAGTCCCACACACTGCTAGAAGGCCAAATATTTTTTCAGAGCTAGATGCAGATAAAAAATATTTTGAATTTGCAACCTGATGGAGGTCAGTATAGATGGACTAATAGAGAAAGTTCCACACACTGCTAGAAGGCCAAATATTTTTTCAGAGCTAGATGCAGAAAAAAATTATTTTGAATTTGCAACCTGATGGAGGTCAGTATAGATGGACTAATAGAGAAAGTCCCACACACTGCTAGAAGGCCAAATATTTTTTCAGAGCTAGAAGCAGAAAAAAATTATATTCAATTTGCAACCTGATGGAGGTCAGTATAGATGGACTAATAGAACAAGTCCCACACACTGCTAGAAGGCCAAGTATTTTTTCAGAGCTAGATTTAGACAAAAAATTATTTTGAATTTGCAACCTGATGGAGGTCAGTATAGATGGACTAATAGAGAAAGTCCCACACACTGCTAGAAGGCCAAATATTTTTTCAGAGCTAGATGCAGAAAAAAATTATGTTCAATTTGCAACCTGATGGAGGTCAGTATAGATGGACTAATAGAACAAGTCCCACACACTGCTAGAAGGCCAAATATTTTTTCAGAGCTAGATACAGACAAAAAATTATTTTGAATTTGCAACCTGATGGAGGTCAGTATAGATGGACTAATAGAGAAAGTCCCACACACTGCTAGAAGGCCAAATATTTTTTCAGAGCTAGATGCAGATAAAAATTATTTTTCATTTGCAACCTGATGGAGGTCAGTATAAATGGACTAATAGAGAAAGTCTCACACACTGCTAGAAGGCCAAATATTTTTTCAGAGCTAGATGCAGACAAAAAATTATTTTGAATTTGCAACCTGATGAAGGTCAGTATAGATGGACTAATAGAGAAAGTCCCACACACTGCTAGAAGGCCAAATATTTTTTCAGAGCTAGATGCAGAAAAAAATTATATTCAATTTGCAACCTGATGGAGGTCAGTATAGATGGACTAATAGAACAAGTCCCACACACTGCTAGAAGGCCAAATATTTTTTCAGAGCTAGATGCAGAAAAAAATTATATTCAATTTGCAACCTGATGGAGGTCAGTATAGATGGACTAATAGAACAAGTCCCACACACTGCTAGAAGGCCATATATTTTTTCAGAGCTAGATGCAGAAAAAAATTATATTCAATTTGCAACCTGATGAAGGTCAGTATAGATGGACTAATAGAAAAAGTCGCACACACTGCTAGAAGGCCAAATATTTTTTCAGAGCTAGATGCAGATAAAAATTATTTTTAATTTGCAACCTGATGGAGGTCAGTATAGATGGACTAATAGAGAAAGTCCCACACACTGCTAGAAGGCCAAATATTTTTTCAGAGCTAGATGCAGATAAAAATTATTTTTCATTTGCAACCTGATGGAGGTCAGTATAGATGGACTAATAGAGAAAGTCCCACACACTGCTAGAAGGCCAAATATTTTTTCAGAGCTAGATGCAGACAAAAAATTATTTTGAATTTGCAACCTGATGGAGGTCAGTATAGATGGACTAATAGAGAAAGTCCACACACTGCTAGAAGGACAAATATTTTTTGAGAGCTAGATGCAGATACAAATTATTTTTAATTTGTAACCTGATGGAGGTCAGTATAGATGGACTAATAGAGAAAGTCCCACACACTGCTAGAAGGCCAAATATTTTTTTAGAGCTAGATGCAGAAAAAAATTATATTCAATTTGCAACCTGATGGAGGTAAGTATAGATGGACTAATAGAACAAGTCGCACACACTGCTAGAAGGCCAAATATTTTTTCAGAGCTAAATGCAGATAAAAATTATTTTTAATTTGCAACCTGATGGAGGTCAGTATAGATGGACTATTAGAGAAAGTCCCACACACTGCTAGAATGCCAAATATTTTTTCAGAGCTAGATGCAGACAAAAAATTATTTTGAATTTGCAACCTGATGGAGGTCAGTATAGATGGACTAATAGAGAAAGTCCCACACACTGCTAGAAGGCCAAATATTTTTTCAGAGCTAGATGCAGATAAAAATTATTTTTCATTTGCAATCTGATGGAGGTCAGTATAGATGGACTAATAGAGAAAGTCCCACACACTGCTAGAAGGCCAAATATTTTTTCAGAGCTAGATGCAGAAAAAAATTATATTCAATTTGCAACCTGATGGAGGTCAGTATAGATGGACTAATAGAAAAAGTCGCACACACTGCTAGAAGGCCAAATATTTTTTCAGAGCTAGATGCAGATAAAAATTATATTCAATTTGCAACCTGATGGAGGTCAGTATAGATGGACTAATAGAGAAAGTCCCACACACTGCTAGAAGGCCAAATATTTTTTCAGAGCTAGATGCAGACAAAGAATTATTTTGAATTTGCAACCTGATGGAGGTCAGTATAGATGGACTAATAGAGAAAGTCCCATACACTGCTGGAAGGACAAATATTTTTTGAGAGCTAGATGCAGATACAAATTATTTTTAATTTGCAACCTGATGGAGGTCAGTATAGATGGACTAATAGAGAAAGTCCCACACACTGCTAGAAGGCCAAATATTTTTTCAGAGCTAGATGCAGAAAAAAATTATATTCAATTTGCAACCTGATAGAGGTCAGTATAGATGGACTAATAGAACAAGTCGCACACACTGCTAGAAGGCCAAATATTTTTTCAGAGCTAGATGCAGATAAAAATTATTTTTAAATTGCAACCTGATGGAGGTCAGTATAGATGGACTATTAGAGAAAGTCCCACACACTGCTAGAAGGCCAAATATTTTTTCAGAGCTAGATGCAGACAAAAAATTATTTTGAATTTGCAACCTGATGGAGGTCAGTATAGATGGACTAATAGAGAAAGTCCCACACACTGCTAGAAGGCCAAATATTTTTTCAGAGCTAGATGCAGATAAAAATTATTTTTCATTTGCAACCTGATGGAGGTCAGTATAGATGGACTAATAGAGACAGTCCCACACACTGCTAGAAGGCCAAATATTTTTTCAGAGCTAGATGCAGAAAAAAATTATATTCAATTTGCAACCTGATGGAGGTCAGTATAGATGGACTAATAGAAAAAGTCGCACACACTGCTAGAAGGCCAAATATTTTTTCAGAGCTAGATGCAGATAAAAATTATATTCTATTTGCAACCTGATGGAGGTCAGTATAGATGGACTAATAGAGAAAGTCCCACACACTGCTAGAAGGCCAAATATTTTTTCAGAGCTAGATGCAGATAAAAATTATTTTTCATTTGCAACCTGATGGAGGTCAGTATAGATGGACTAATAGAGAAAGTCCCACACACTGCTAGAAGGCCAAATATTTTTTCAGAGCTAGATGCAGACAAAAAGTTATTTTGAATTTGCAACCTGATGGAGGTCAGTATAGATGGACTAATAGAGAAAGTCCCACACACTGCTAGAAGGCCAAAAATTTTTTTAGAGCTAGATGCAGATAAAAATTATTTTTCATTTGCAACCTGATGGAGGTCAGTATAGATGGACTAATAGAGAAAGTCCCACACACTGCTAGAAGGCCAAATATTTTTTCAGAGCTAGATGTAGACAAAAAATTATTTTGAATTTGCAACCTGTTGGAGGTCAGTATAGATGGACTAATAGAGAAAGTCCCACACACTGCTAGAAGGCCAAATATTTTTTCAGAGCTAGATGCAGATAAAAATTATTTTTAATTTGCAACCTGACGGAGGTCAGTATAGATGGACTAATAGAGAAAGTCTCACACACTGCTAGAAGGCCAAATATTTTTTCAGAGGTAGATGCAGAAAAAAATTTTATTCAGTTTGCAACCTGATGGAGGTCAGTATAGACGGACTAATAGAACAAGTCCCACACACAGCTAGAAGGCCAAATATTTTTTCAGAGCTAGATGCAGAAAAAAATTATATTCAATTTGCAACCTTATGGAGGTCAGTATAGATGGACTAATAGAATGATGCTATGCCCAAAAGGTTTTACTTCACTAGGTGCAGAAAAAAAATTGGTATTCTATACACAGGTGGTGTATCTTGCAACACAGATAGGCTACTCCACTGACTAACACACTCTGCAATAGGCCAAAAAGGATTAGCTTTGCTAGATTCAGCCAAATGCTGTGAAAAAAACTTGCACAGCACTGGCACAGACCTGCCTGGCAAAAAGTGATAGGAACTGATGTAACCTAGCCCTGAAAAGGACTGCAATAACAATTAGTCTTTACTCCCAACCTATCTATTTAAGAGCACAGACCTGCCTGATAAAAGTCGTATGAAATGATGTAACGTAGTCCTTAAAAGGACTGCAATCACAACTATTCCCTACTCCCAAGCTATCTGTAGATTTGTGCGAAAATTGGCTTGAAATTAACAAGGCATAGCGCACACAGCAACAGCGGTGCCGTCTAACACGCAGCTGCAGCAGTGAGAAAATGGTAACGACGGGGAAAATGGCTGGGTCTTATAGGGCAAGGACATGTGACATACACTGCCAATGACACATGCCCTTGCTTGTGTGAAAAAAAGCACTTCGCTCCGTGTGTGCGCTGCTGATAGGCTGACAGATTGCACCTCCCCACTGTAAATGCGGGAAAGAGAAAAAAAAATGGAGATCTTCATTATTCCTGCAGAGATCCATCCCCTGCCCCTCCCCCCACCCCGCTGTACACTCAAACTGCGTATTAACATTAATTTTCATCATTACTGAGAAAAAATCCAGTTATGATTTTGGTGCACGAACAGTTATCGAACATAACCTCGAACAGCCAAATTTTTCTCAAATCGATCGTGTTCGCCGAACGGCTCGAACACCGCCCAAAACAGCTCGAATTTGAGATTGGCGAACAGTTCGAGTTGAACAACGCTCATCTCTACTTGGCACTCTAATTGAGCAGATGCGATGCTCGGAAGGGCTAGACTCAAGTACCGAGTATAATGGAAGTCTACGGGAAACTCGAGCATTTTTCCGGAAGATCCTAACAGAAGGGCTGGGGAGGCAGGAAAAAATATGGGAAAAACACCTGGATGCATCCCTAACTCTAAAGTCGCTGCTGGGAACATTGTTGTCAGAGTTTTAATCCACTTTTACAGATTGATAATAAAACACACAAAGCCAAATATAAAATGGATTTTACAGGAAAAAAATGTTAGAAAACATTCTTTCCTGTATAATAACTTGTATATAAGGCTAAATTAAAAAGAGAAAAAAAAACCACCTACTCCACCCCTTAATAGCCAGGCTATCTCTCAACTTATTTACCCATCACCTATGACTACAGTAGATGACATTGTCGAGGGGGGAATAAAGCTATACCCACTGGTAGTCATCGATAAATGTAATTTTAACATTTCATTACCTTATCTGGGCATGTGTGTGTGACATGGTCAGACACATCCTGTTTAATTTATGAAGGAGGGGCTCTGAAACTTACAAGCCTTTGGGATCATGCAAGAACTGCCAAAAATTAGAAGAAAGAGGGACTCTAATACACCATGTATTAGACTTAAAGGAGGACCTCATACACTGTGTCTCATCATCATGATCTCTTGAGACACTAATTACCGTACCCCACCATCGTATTCTCCTGATCATGGCTGCTGAAAAATTTGGGCAACACTACACACGATCTCTTAATGTCCCTCTTGACATGTGCAGGGTGAAAGGCCAGAATCAATAAATGGAAATGTAAAGATCTCCTCAGAGAGTCCGAGTGTGGGATCACTTGTCTCCTGGGACTCGCCATGGTGGGAGGAAAGAAGATCACGGTGAGGATTATGTGGTCCAGGCTCTTGGCTAGTGAGACTGGACCATGTGGAAAACAGGGTGGTGCTGGGAAACATACTAGAAGCATTATCTGACATCCAACCAACCACCTGTTAGCACTTTTCTGGCTTCAAGAGTGGTGTCCCGAGCCGCCATACAAAGTGCAACACTAAGCTAGGTCTCATGGATGAATGTGTTTGTTGTGCTCACAGAGCAGGCACAGTATCACTTGGCCTACAGCCTCAGCAGCAGATCCACTTCCCCATCCCTTACTGCACACCCTGCGCATTTTAAATTAGGTATATAATGTATAACAGGTATAAAATATATGCCTGCAATCTTTTTGGTATTAATAGGGAAAAAAAAATATGTAGCTTTGAAATGGACTTTTGTTTTTAGATTGCAGCATTAGTATACCTATAGAAGAACTGTAAGACATTATACCCTGCCTATATGCCTCTAATCCAAAACTCTCCCTTCTCCATCAGCTATCCCTACAATGCAGGTAACAGTGGTTTTACTAGCTAGAAAAAGGACAGTATCTAGCCCTGAAAATGACTTTTGAGTTAATGGTGGCGGCCAAACCCCACATGTTTATTGGCTGTCTAACAGCCACGAAACATGCGGAGCTGGGACTCGAGCATGATGTTCAATCACCAGTGATACTCAATCAAGTAACGAGTATACTCAAATACTCCGATGCTCGATCTAGTATCGAGCAGTGACGAGCACGCTCGTTCATCACGAGTGGTAGAGTGTTTTTGGTTTTTTACAATTATTGATTTTAAGGATGTAGAATATCAAGAGCACCTTTTTACCAGTATGAGCCTTTTCAACAATCCTCGTCATGAAATAGTGGCTGCACAGCTGAATTAAATGCCATGCGGACATTAGCAGAGATTCGTCTCTGTGGGCATTTACTTGTTTCCCTGCATGACATTTACCGATCATAAGCAGGTATTAAGGAAGGCAGAAAATAAAATGTCTGACCTGGCTTTCTCTGAGACATGTAATGACACACAGCTTTGCTCCCCTCAGTGATCTCACTGCTAGCATCTTCTGTGATTACAAGCATGGGAGGGCAGATTAGCAGAGCTGAATGTCATTACAAACACCTTTTACATCTCTCCTCTCACCTCACTGTCCATGTTTATAATAATACACACCTCTGCAGGAAAGCCCTCCCATGGCTTTTAGTCACAGTAGGTGCTGGTAGTGAGATCAGTAAAAAGAGCAGATCTGTCTGCCATTAAATGTCTCACAATGGGAAAGCCAGGTCTGGCGTTCTCTGAAGTTATGAATCTTTGCTTGGTCTTAACAAAAGTTAGCATATAACCTTTACAAGCTCTGTAAAGCTACAATATCTCTGTAATAGAGATGAAAAATCAAAAATTACATTTTTCAGCTCTGCAGTCACTATTGCATGATGTGGCCAGTTTATCATACTAAAACTGGTGAAAAGTCCTCTTTAAAGGGGTTGTATCACCATAAAGAATACTTTTAACCAAGCAGAAAAGGTGGGAATAAATGGTTTTCCAATTTATATTTATTAAAAATTATCCTCCATTCAATAAATACCAAGCTTTTATCTTCTGAAGTATGCTCCCTAGTGCCCCCTGGCATTATTCCATTTTGTCCTCGTAGTGGGCAATCAGCTGGTCGAGTTTGCGCAGTTCCTGTCATCATAAGAGGTTCTACTCCCCTCAACTCCCCACCCCCAGTGTGCACAATGTATTTTCCTCACATGTTTGACAGCGCAGTGTGCAAATTCCTGAAAGCACAGAAGTGTGTCATTGAGTCTCCCAACCTAAGCGTCTCTCTGCTATCACACTCACTGGTCTGAGGAGCAGATTATCTCACCCAAAGGGGGGATTGGGAAGAGTCACTGACACACTTCCATAGCAATCTGCTCCCTGCATTGTCAGACTTGAATGAGAGAGAATACATTGTGCACACAGGGGGTGGGGAGTTTGGGGGAGTCGGACTTCTTATGATAATAGGAGCTGCGCAAACTCGAACAGCTGATCACGGAATGGAATAATGACAGGGGGCGCTAGGGAGCATACTTCAGAAGATAAAAGGCTGGTATTTATAGAATAAGGCATCATTTTTAATAAACGTAAATTACAAATTAATTTGTTTCCACCTTTTCTGCTTGGTTAAAAGTATTTTTTATGGTCCCTACTCTGTCCCTAACGCTAGAGGCACCCTAGCTATCACTGCCCCCCAGGTAACTTCTGATGGTGAAGATTCAGGGGCCACTTACCTTGCTGTTTTCCTTTATCAGCCCTTATTTGTCCCCTCTCCCACCCAGGGAAGTGGGGAGAAATACTGTATGTAAATACACAAACCAAACAAACAAGGAAAGGACATACAGGGATAAATGAAAATACCAAACATGCAAAATATGCCCCCACAGACAACAGAGGGATACACCAAAGAGATTAGGAAGGTAAACAAAAATAGAAGAGGAAAGAACTATGCACACAGCCAAAACACCAAGCAGCAATCACAGAACAACTCTCCTTAAACAACTCTACCAAACACCGAATCCTCCATTCCTCACCAGAAAGTACAAGATTTAACACTGGTAATCCAGATTGCCAGAGCAGAGACTATATAGGAGAGGGGAGTGGCTGAAACTGCACAGCTCCTAACTTCCAAGAAGGAAGCAACAGAGAGTCCAAGCTGAGCAGTTTAACTCCTGCACTGCTGAAAGAAACCAGCCCCATTTAAGCCTTTCGCAATCCTGAGATTTTGCGTTTTTGCATTTTCGTTTTTTGCTCCCCTTATTCCCAGAGCCATAGTGTTTTTATTTTTTGGTCAATATGGCCGTGTGAGGGCTTATTTTTTGCGGGACAAGTTGTACTTTTCCATGCCATTGCTAGTTTTACCATATCGTGTACGGGAAAACGGGAAAAAAATTCCAAGTGCAGTGAAATTGCAAAAAAAGTGCAATACCACAGTTGTTTTTTATTTATTTTTTTACCACGTTCACTGAATGCTAAAACTGACCTGCCATTCTTATTCTCCAGGTCATTACAAGTTTGTAGACACCAAACATGTATAGGTTCTTTTTTATTTAAGTGGTGAAAAAAATTCGAAAGTTTGGTAAAAAAAAAAAAGCGCCATTTTCTAAGACCTGTAGCGTCTCCATTTTTTGGGATCTGGGGCTGGTTGAGGGCTTATTTTTTGCGCGCCGTGCTGACATTTTTAATGATAACATTTTGGAGTAGATCCGATGTTTTGATCGCCCGTTATTGCATTTTATTGCAATTTTGCGGCGACCAAAAAACGTAATACTGGCGTTTAGAATTTTTTTCTCGTTACGCCGGATTAGTTATTTTTTAATATTGATAGATTGGGCGATTCTGAACACGGCAATACCAAATATGTGTATGTTGTTTTTTTTTTTATTATTTTACTGTATTTTGAATGAGGAGAAAGGGGGGTGATTTAAACTTTTATATTTTTTTAATTTTTTTTATATTTTTAAAAACTTTTTTTTCACTTTTTGCTTGCTTCTGTAGTCTCCATAGGAGACTAGAATCAGCAACTGTCCGATCGCCTCTGCTACATACAGATGATCAGCAGCCACTAGGTGGCGCTCATAGTGACCAGCTCATGACAACCACAGGCGTCTGCTGCAGACCCTGGGTTGTCATGCCCACCCATCAGTGACCCGCGATCACGTGACGGGGTCACCGATGGGCGGGGCTTAGGACGCGCTTCCCGGAAGCGCGAGTTAAATACCGCTGTCAGAGATTGACAGCGGCATTTAACATGTTAACAGCCGCGGGTGGATCGCGATTCCACCCGCGGCTGTTGCGGGCACATGTCAGCTGTAATAATCAGCTGACATGTGCTCGGTTCAGTGCGGGCTCGTCGCCGGAGACCTCACTGAACCGGGGAATTACAGCTTGTGCGTACTAATACAGCACAGGCTGTAAAGGGGGAGGTACAAGTGCTTCTATTCAATACAAGAATTCAAATATGTGAACTCAGACGCTGAGGTCATCTGGCTCCTCTGTCGCGGTAAACCCGTGACACCTGGTGGTTCGAACTACAGAAGCGATTATGTCCCCCAATCAACGGTAAATCTGTGAATTGTGTTGATATCAGTTACTATAGATATAGCATGGAAATATTACATTTCCTTTGTGCCATGTGATATCCCTGGTATAAACTGTAAATGTCCAGTCTTCCCAAGGGCAATTATCTTCCTCTGCATATACTAGCACCTCCTTACTAGCGAGGAAACCTGAAGAGCTCATTTGGACGCATAATAGGCTGACTGACCCCTAACTAATTTATTTATCTTCTCACAGAGGAGATGCTGCCAAGTGTTCAGTGATACCGGATTTTTATTTATCTAATCAGATCACACAATAGTGTAAATATTTACAGGGAACAAGACACCAGTTTTTTCCCATATGAGGTAAGGCCAGTATCTGTAAGTCCTCATAGACAGTATTCTAATATGCAGCATATATTCCCCCAATCCGAAGTGCAAGACAAGAAAAAGACCTTTTATTATACTCACCTACGGGGTGGTTTGGTTTGATGCTTATCTCTGGTCTTGTCTTGATCCAACGCCTACTCTCTTCTTGCAAAAGTTGTCCTCCTGTACTGCTTTGTGTGGATGATGCATCCTATGTTATCCAGCATCCAGTGTCCAGTATCATTCTCCTGCGCAGGTGTACTTCTCTCTTCCCTGTTGAGAGCTGAGAAAAATACTGCAGTGTACATGCGCCGACACTCATTGGTCTTTTCTTGTGCATGCCCATATGGGAAAAACCTGATGATAGGTTCCCTTTAATCTTTCTGGATCTTTCCATCATTTGCATCTAAAAAAATCTAAATTGGATAATAGGATAATAGCATTCTGGTCATCATGTCATTAGGTTTACTTCCCAAGTGTTTATATTTTTATAATTTAAAGTATTACCAAATCTAATAATGCTTCATTCATATGTCTGTTTTTATGTACGTGTTCTGTGATTTTCACAAATAGAACATGTACCAATTATAGTCTGCGGGACTGTTCACATGTCCATGTTTTTTTGTGGACTGCGTGTCTCTGCAAAAATAATGGAGATGTGTTCGTTTTTTACGGACTCTATTGATGAGAAATACTAATATACGTCTATGGGTCTGTGAAAATCACGGACAGCACACGGATGACATCTGTGTGCAGTCAATGTGCTGTCATGATTAACATTCCAACTAATAGGGGAAGCTTTGTAAAGTATTTATTTATCCATATATGACAAACAGTGACCAAACACTGATGTCTAGTGTTGAGCGAGCAATAAAATGCTCGGGTGCTCGAAGCTCGGGCCGAGCTCACCGTGATACTCGACCCGAGCAACGAGCCCAATGTTAGTCTATGGGAGACCTGAGCATTTTTGCGGCGGCACACCCGGCAGTCTGTAGAAAGCCTAAAAAGTGCCTAAAATGATAGTGACAGTGCTCAAATGATGTGGGGACAGCATGGAGATCGCCCCAGGAAGCATTTCTGACCCCCAGGTCACTGCTGTCAACAACGTGGTCAGAGGAATTAAGCCACTTTTACAGGCTCACAATAAAACGTTCAAATACGAAACTGAAACGGTTTTCCTGTGAAATATGTTAAGGAACATCCTTTCCAGGGTAAAGACTTGTGTATAAGGTAAAATAAATAACCAAAAACAAAAATACTCCTCCACACCTTGGGCTATGTTCACAAGTAGCATTTTTTATGCGTTTTTGCACTTTTGTATTGCTTTCAACCGTGACAAATGCATTCATCGGGAAATGTCATTTTAGCATTTTGCAACCTTTTCTGGCCATGTGCTGTGTGACACATGCATACAGTGCTGAAAAGACATGGGAACAGCATGGGGAAGACCTCTGGAAGCATCTCTGACACCCAGGTCACTGCCTAAAAGTATGCCCATCAGAAGTTATCCTTGCCGCATCAGAAGATGCAGACTTGCAACTATCCCCGTGCAAGTCCTTGTCCCAGGGCAGTGTTCAATTGTACCTCCCCCATTCCTTGCAATGCAAGCGCAAGTATGCAGCCTGCCACCCACCCACCCCCAGGCTGCAATACCATACTGCTTGATTGCACTTGAAATTGGGCCTTTTAGGCATGTGGAGGTGGAATTTGGCCACCATGTCATGGCTGCGTCGGCAGCCTGGTATCCATACTTGGTCCCGAGTCCATAGACGGTCCCCAGCTGCCCCTATTTGTCCTGGTGCGCCTTATACACAAGTGCACATACCAAAACATTACCTGTGCCCTCCCCAGTGCATTTAGTGGGAAGGACAGCCTAACCACAAACACATGGACATGTGAATGTGGCCAGGGATGGTCCATCTCACTGTCGCCTTCACACTGGGTTAATATTGTGGAAGCCCGGACACAGTTGGACACTGGGATGGAACACGTCCTCCAGACATAGAGGATTGCGGGTCCTGGGTCAATCAGGCTTCAACACAAAATTCAGAAGGTAGACAGCAGCAGTGGTCAGCCTCCTACACAACGAGTAAATTATTCATGATCATGAGGCCATCCATCTCCTTAGCTTTCTGTTCCTTGGAATGCAAGCGCATGTATGTAGTAGCGGCTAGGCCTGAGGTGGTCAGCGGTTTGGCGAATATCCTACCTCCTCCGAGGATTGCTGGATGTTTTCCTGCTACTATCCCAGTTCTATGACTCCCGTTAAAACAAAGCTTCAGGTGATGAATGATGGATGAGGTAGTGGCAAAGGAGAAAGAGCTGGAGGAACAGGGACCATTCACATCAATATCAGGCCAGTCAACCACACATGTCTTGTAGGATATGTTTTTGTACCAAAAGGAGTGGTTCGGCTGCACAGTTATAGGGCATATAGTGAGTGCAATGCCTACCAAAAATTTCGAGGCACTCCAATGCCCCTTGGAAGTGACGTGGAGGTCAGAGGGCCTTAACTAAACCATTTTTTCCATTTATAGCAACTGGGTCTTCTGTACACTGTTGGCCTAAGCAGTGAAAATTATAAGGAACTGCAATGCCCCTTGAAACAGACGTGGATTACAGCGTACTAAAAACCTTCTACCCATTATTGGGGAGTGGATCTCCCTTATTGTTCACCTATGCATTGAAAAGCAAAAGCTGACTAAAATTAGGAGGAAATGCAAAGCCCATTGGAAGAGTCGTGGAGGTTAGAGTTAATTAAAAACAATATTTTAATGCCCCTTGGAAGAGACGTGGAGTTCAGAGTGGTTTCACAAGACGGTTTTAATGCCCCTTGGAAGAGACGTGGAGGTCACAGTAGCTTAACAAGATGGTTTTAATGCCCCTTGGAAGAGACGTGGAGTTCAGAGTGGTTTAACAAGACGGTTTTAATGCCCTGTGGAAGAGACGTGGAGGTCAAAGTGGTTTAACAAGATGGTTTTAATGCCCCTTGGAAGAGACGTGGAGGTCACAGTAGCTTAACAAGACGGTTTTAATGCCCCTTGGAAGAGACGTGGAGGTCAGAGTGGTTTAGCAAGACGGTTTTAATGCCCCTTGGAAGAGACGTGGAGGTCACAGAAGCTTAACAAGATGGTTTAATGCTCCTTGGAAGAGACATGGAGGTCACAGTAGCTTAACAAGATGGTTTTAATGCCCCTTGGAAGAGACGTGGAGGTCAGAGTGGTTTAACAAGACAGTTTTAATGCCATGCAATACAGCATATTAAAAACATTCTTCCCATTATTGGGGAGTGGGTCTCCCATAGTATTTGCCTATGCCTTCCAAGCAAAAGCTGCCAAAAATTAGGACGGAGGAACTCGCAATGCTGGCAACACGAACCATGGTCACCCTGGTGGTGGCTGAGGATAAGGAGAAGAGCAAAAAAACAGCCGAAATGAGGAAGCGTATACCCATGTGTGGGTGTAAAACGGTGCATGGGAATACACCTCCCGAAATAACACAGTGGATTTGACTTTATGTTACTCTGCTGTCATTTGGTGGTGATGAGAAGTCTGGCCCAATCCAGCCCTTGTTCATTTTGATAAGGGTCAGCTTGTCAGCATTGTCAGTTGACAGGCGAGTGTGCTTATCAGTTATAATTCCCCCAGTGGCACTAAAAACACGCTCCTATAACACGCTAGCGGCAGGGCAGGCCAGGACCTCAAAGGCGTACAGAGAAAGATCATTCCAAGTGTCCAGCTTGGATACCCAATAATTAAAAGGCACAGAGAAATCACGGAGGACGCTGGTACGGTCGGCAAGGTACTCCCTCACCATCTTTTGAAACTTTCCACTCCTTGTGAGAGTACCCCGCGCTTCAGGGCCTGTAAGCTGGGCGGGTCTCAGAAAACTGTCCCAGAACGTTGACAGTGTTCCCCTGCCTCTGCTGGATTGGAATTGCATCTCTTTCACCTGTACGCCTTGGTTGAGCAACGAACTGTGACCTCTGCCGCTAGCGTGTACAGATGGGAATTTTTTTAACAGTTCTGCAGCAAGGGCCTTCTGGTACTGCCCCATTTTTGTAGACCTCTCCACCTCAGGAATAAGAGAGTGAAAGTTCTCCTTGTAGCAGGGGTCTAAAAGTGTCACCAACCTGTAATGACTGTTACCCAACATTTTGACAACGCGAGGGTCACGGTTAGGGCAGTGTAACATAAAGTCAGCCATGCGTGCCAGACTGGTAATGGGCAAGACTTCCGGGTCCTCACCAAGATGACATCTGACCATGCTCTCCTCCTCCTCCTCCACCTCCTCCCCCCTGTCCTCAGGCCACCCACGCTGAACCGACGGTATGATACTTGTACAGGTACTACCGTCTACAGCGTATGATACCAGCTCGTGTTCTTTCTCCTCCTCCTCCTCTCCCTCATTGTCCCCCAATGCACGTTGGGATGAGATGAGGCTGGGCTGTGTGTAATCACCCGCTACGGCTTCTTGATCCTTCTCATCATACTCTGGCTGCAATGCCTCCTCTTTAATTCTCTGCAGAAAGCGTTGCAAAAGACAGACAAGTGGGATGCTGACGCTAATGATGGCGTCATCGCCACTCACCATCTTGGTGGACTCCTCAAAGTTTGTCAGGATGGTACCTACGTCAGACATCCAGGTCCACTCCTGAGGTCTTATGTGCGGAGTCTGACCTGAATATCGACGGCATTGTTGCAGCTGGTACTCCACAATAGAGATGAGTGGTGTTCGACTCGAACTGTTCGCCAATCTCAAATTCATGCTGCTTTGGGCGGTGTTCGAGCCGTTCGGCGAACACGAACGATTTGAAAAAAATTCGGCTGTTCGAGGTTATGTTCAATAACTGTAAGTGCACCAAAATCATAGCTGGATTTTTTCTCAGTAATGCTGAAAATTAATGTTAATACGCAGTTTGAGTGTACAGCGGGGCGGGGGGAGGGGTAGGGGAAGGATCTCTGCAGGAATAATGAAGATCTCCATTTTTTTTTCTCTTTCCCGTATTTACAGTGGGGAGGTGCAATCTGTCAGCCTATCAGCAGCGCACACACGGAGCGAAGTGCTTTTTTTCACAAAAGCAAGGGCATGTGTCATTGGCAGTGTATGTCACATATCCTTGCCCTATAAGACCCAGCCATTTTCCCGTCGCCACCATTTTCTCACTGCTGCAGCTGCGTGTTAGACGGCACCGCTGTTGCTGTGTGCGCTATACCTTGTTAATTTCAAGCCAATTTTCGCACAAATCTACAGATAGCTTGGGAGTAGGGAAGAGTTGTGATTGCAGTCCTTTTAAGGACTAGGTTACATCATTTCCTACGACTTTTATCAGGCAGGTCTGTGCTCTTAAATAGATAGGTTGTGAGTAAAGACTAATTGTAATTGCAGTCCTTTTCAGGACTAAGTTACAACAGTTCCTATCAGTTCTTGCCAGGCAGGTCTGTGCCAGTGCTGTGCAAGTTTTTTTCACAGCATTTGGCTAAATCTAGCAAAGCAAATCCTTTTTGGCCTATTGCAGAGTGTGTTAGTCAGTGGAGTAGCCTATTTGTGTTGCAAGCTACACCACCTGAGTATAGAATACCAATTTTTTATCTGCGCCTAGTGAAGTAAAACCTTTTGGGCATAGCAGCATTCTATTAGTCCATCTATACTAACCTCCACCAGGTTGCAAATTCAATATAATATTTTTCTGCATCTAGCTCTGAAAAAATATTTCGGCTTCTAGCTGTGTGTGGGACTTGTTCTATTAGTCCATCTATACTAACCTCCACCAGGTTGCAATTTAAAAATAATTTTTATCGGCATCTAGCTCTGAAAAAATATTTGGGCTTCTAGCAGTGTGTGGGACTTGTTCTATTAGTCCATCTATACTGACCTCCATCAGGTTGCAAATTCAATATAATTTTTTTCGGCATCTAGCTCTGAAAAAATATTTGGGCTTCTAGCAGTGTGTGGGACTTGATCTATTAGTCCATCTATATTGACCTCCATCAGGTTGCAAATTCAATATAATTTTTTTCTGCATCTTGCTCTGGAAAAATATTTCGGCTTGTAGCAGTGTGTGGTACACTTTTGTATTAGGCCATCTATACCCAGCTCCACCAGCTTTGAAATTAATAATAATTTTTAGCTGCATCTAGCCCTGAAAATAATTTTTCTTCCCAATAGTGGTAGCAATAGAAATATGGGGCGCGCGCCTGGCTAACAAAAATATACACTTCATAACAAAAAACACCTGTCTAGCGCATTGCATTAATAAGATGGCATCATCGTCTCTCCCAGTGCTAGGCCTACTACACCGGCTGGCATTCCTGTGCCTAAAACACAATGTATGGGTCCGCGCTAGCCACTATGCTGAGGGGTGTAAAGCTGCTGCTAACGCTTTATAACAATTCAATTGACAGATTTTCACAGAGCTCTTCCCCAATGCCCACCCATCGGGCAGCAGTTGCCCACCCTCCCTATGGGATCTAGTGGCGAATAGTTGATGCCATTAATCAGAGCGTCAGTTGCCCCGTCGACGTGGCAAGCATACGGTAAGGCATGGGAAGAGTGGACACGACTAGTAGCAGGCAGACGGGTTGACCAATGTGAACAAGCCAGATCACAAGTCATCATAGAATTTCTCCACCAGCTAATGATGAGGGGCATATCAGGGGCGTCAGCACATCGGTGTCTGACCGGAGTAGCATTTCACTTCCAACTACTGAATTGGGGAGATGTGACAAAGATTCATCATCAGACAATCCATAAAAGGGTGGAAAAGGGGTCAGCCAAGTCAGGAGTGTAGATGTCCCATGTCACTAAAACTGATTTCTCACATCATATCCCTAACACCATTAACATGACACTCACAATTTGAAGCAACACTACTGTCTACTGCATTTGTGATCGCCTTCTTCGGGGCACTATGCATAAGCGAATTAGTCCCTGAATCCAAAATTACCACCAGTGGAGGCTTATTACACCATGACTTAGTCATAGCCAATAATGCAATACGTCTACTCATACGCCAATCGAAAACGGTTCCAGCGGGCAGGGGCACTTGGGTACTTCTACAACCCAGAAACGGTACACTGAGTCGGGTAACAATAGTAAAAACATATCTAACCATCAGATCACAAAGTAATTTCTTCCTATCACACATTGATGGAACGCCATTATCAAGATACCAGTTCCAAGCTATATTTAATAAATGCATTACATCGGCAGGGAACCACCCCAAAGATTACGGGACACACTCATTCCACACAGGCGCGGCCACGGAAGCAGCAAGAGCAGGACTGTCAGAAACGGAAGTTCAGAGGATAGGGAGATGGTGATCCACGTGTTTGGCGAGATACGTAAGACCGGACTTGTTATCCTAACGTGGTTTGTTTCTTTTAGATGACACTAAGCCAACAGTGTGGGTGATAGGCCACTCGTATGTATATTGGGCAGAAAAAAGGGCGAAAGTCCGCCCAGGAAATTAGAGTTTCATAACACATATTTCAACTGGAGAGGTATTAGAGGCCTGCTATGGCCACAGGTACTAATGGAGGTAATCAAGATAGGGAGAGAGGCAAGAGGTCTGGTCATCTTAGTTATACAGGCTGGGGAAAACAACCTAGGTCATCACAAGAGCGCATAACTAATGGCAATAATGAAACTAGACACTGAGCGCTTCAGAGAATTTTTCACAAAACTAGCTATAGTATGGTCAGAGATTGTGCCGATAGCGGTATGGCAAAGATGCGCGAGACATCACGGCCATCGAACGGACAAGGCGGGTAATAAATATTCGGATGGCAAAATTTAGAAGATTCAGAGGCGGTGTAGTGATTCGACACCGACAACTGGAAGGAGATAAAGCAGGCCTCATACGGCCCGACGGTGTTCACTTAATGGATATTGGACTGGACATATTCCTGTCAGGACTCCAGGACGGAGTGGAACAAGCGTTAAGAGTGTTGGGTGGGGGTCAGAGTCCTGCATACGAGAACGCAGGATCCTCCGTGGCCTGGAAATAGAAAGGACATGTTGGAGAGTTACACTTGTTGGCCAACTTGCCGGAGTGGAGACCGAGGGCATGCTGCAACAAGCTGAATTATTTTAGAAATAAAATGCCTTTCTAATGGAATGAGTATAAAGAGTTAATAAAGCTGTGACCGATCCTCACCCATCCAGTTGTAAGAGTTACATTATTGTATTGTCAAGGAAAGGGGGGCGGTAGGGGGGCTGAGCGTCTGGGTTTGGTTGGGGGTCCCCACAGTCTGCCTAGGCTATATGCATTTAAAAATTCTTATTAGATACACAGGCGGTGCAGCTTGCTTCGGAGCTGGTCTACTACGCCCAAAGTATTGTCTAGGCTAGATGCAGTTAAAAATTCTACGCTGACTAGCAGACACTGAAGCTTTGGAGCAGACCTCTGAGTAAACAGCTCTTCATACTTAACCATCTGTGTTACCCCAAGCCATAGTGTATGTAGTTTTTTACAGTTAAAAGGGGGGGGGGCGACCCAACTCACCAGGAATTGACGATGCCAACGTCACGTAAGACACAGCAAGGGGACTCCAAAAAGAGTCTCCATTTTTCACAAAATTGTGGCACCGACAACACTTAACCCTAGAACGTATACCTGGGGCCTCGCAGGCCCGCCCTGTTGATTGTTTTCTATTTTCTGCAAGATTGCTTTAGTTAGAATTTTGAAACTCTAGGTATTCTTCATGTATATAGTTGTTTGTCATTTGAATTTGAGTTATTCCATGTTATTTGCACACGAACCTAAAAGGTCCCAGGTATGTGAAAGTGTAGATTTTTATGGTCATGCGTTCTAGGGTTAAGTGGCATCAATTGCCCCACAGTTGCTTAAAACGGTTGGTGAGGTGATTTTACGAAATCCTCAAGCTTATAGTCTCCCCAGGATGACACAGGGGTAGAAAAGTCCTTGCGAATCCATGATTTGTTCATCTTTATGAACGTGAGTCTGTCTACAATCTCAGTGGACAGCCGCGTGCGCTTATCTGTCAGCACACCACCAGCAGCGCTGAACACACGTTCAGAGAGAACGCTGGCTGCAGGGCATGACAAGATCTTCAAGGCATGAGTGGCGAGCTCCGGCCATTTTTCCAGATTGGAATCCCAAAATGAGCAAGGGTCCAGAGACACAGTCATGGCTTCGATGTTCACTTGGAGATACTCCTGTACCATCCACTCTAGGCGTTGACTATTTGTCAGACTTCTTGTCTCCTGTGGCCTTGCAAAGGATTGTCTAAAAAAGTGGTGAAACGATTCCACAAATTTGCTGTAACCAGCAGATACTGTGTTACTGTTACGGTTTGAGTGATGAAGACTCGACAGTCCGACGGTTGGCAAGTTAGAACTGTGAGATTCACTTCGTGCACCACTGGTGTTTTGTGGAAAAGCACATGTAAGATTCTGCAACAGTGTCTGCAGATACTCCTGCATGCGTAAATCACTTTTTATGGCAGGAATTATTTCGGCAAATTTACTTTTGTACCGGGGATCTAAGAGTGTGGCAACCCAGTAGTCGGGATTACTTCGAATTCTGACAATCCGAGGGTCATGTTGAAGGTAGTGCAGCAAGAAGGCACTCATGTGTCTTGCACATCCAGGAGGACCAAGTCCTTGTTGTGTTGGTAGCGAGGTAAGAATCATGCTTCCTTCCTCTGCCCTCTCCCCCCAACCTCGCACAACAGAAATGTGATCAAGGTCTCCCTCATCTGATGAGTCTTCCATGCCCATCGCCAGTTCGTCCTCCACTTCTTCCTCGACTCCTGCACCTTCCTCAACAGTTTGGCTGCTACCATGCGCCCTGGTTAATACCTCTTCCCCACCCTCACATGCCTGCCGCCTTGGTGCTGCCGACCGTCTGGACCTTGGAGATGTTATCCCTTCCGCATACGACTCCTCCTCTACTTCCTCCACCTCCTCTTGTCCCACCACCTGACTCTGAATTCTGTTTAATGTGTGCTCCAGCATGTAAATCACCAGAATAGTCTTGCTGATAATGGCATCGTCGTCAGCACTAAACATCTTCGTCACCATTTCAAAACTGTGCAGAAGGGTGTGTGGCGCCCCTGAGGGTTCAGTCTCCACAGAGTTACTGCATCTCACCCAGAGGTGTGGTATCTCACCCTCAGGTAAGGAAGGCGTATGGCTCGGGACCCTAACACCTGCATACAACACATACCCGCAGTGGGGGTAGGGCGAGATTACTCCTAAGGGAGAGCACAGTCCTAGGTCCCTAGCTGGCGGGAGGGTCCTATGTAGTGGGTTCTTAGGGGAGCAGCTTAGGGGAGCACATGACAGGGAGAATATAAATAGGAAGCCATCTAAGAAAGAGCAAGCCAGTCAGAGGAGGAAAAGTGACAGGAGCAGAGGCTCTGCATGAGCCTGGGAGGCCCAGGACTGAAGGAGAGAAGAGAGGAGTGGGAGCAGGAAGGCTCCAGGAACCGAAGGGACCCTAGGGGTACGTCCCGTGATGAAGGCCACCCGTACTCCCGCTGCTACCAGGAGGTAGAGGGGTCAGGCCAGATAAGGGGAACCGGTCCCTCAACTAGCGGAGAAACAGCAAGGCTCAACTAGAAACCAGAGGCTGCAGCATTTCATGTACTGCAGGCCAAAGTCCACACCAGTCTCACTAAGAAGGTAGCCACATAGGACCCAGTGGAGGAACACACGTCGCCCGCCAAGGCCCGAGGATATCGGATAGAAGTGTCACTGGGTGTGAGGTGCAGGGAGAAGGCCAGAGAAATTACACACAGAAGGGGGTCCTGCTAAGTACTCCAGAGCTATCTGGGGGTGGACTGAGCCCCTCACTGAGTACGCACAGCACGACGGGGGAGATTGCTCTGGTACCTGTAATCTGGACTGCAACAACTGTGAGTAAAGATCTTGGGACTGCATCACACGGACTCTGTGTTCATTACTGACTCCTGCACTACGACCACCATCATCCACCCACACTGCCCTGAAGCTACACTCTTCCTGTGGGGAGTAATAATACCATTGCTGCAAAACCACCAGCTTCAGAGGACTGTTCCGCAGCGGCAGCCCCTTTTGTCGCACTCCAGAGGTGGCGTAGTCGGACATTATAAAACCCATATATACAAATTACCCTTGGATTGACCGCCCTGGGTCACAGACCGGGTCACCGCCACAGTGACTACAACCCCCAGCGTCTACCGGCCCGACTCCGGGTACTCCACGGCCCAGGGGCCGCGTCAACTTCATAGGTCCCTAATCTGAGACCACACCTGCAGCGTGATTTGCCCCACCTCTGGATCTCGTTGGCCCAGGCTATACGTCAGAATGTATTGCACCAGGGCTTGTCGGTGCTGCCACAGTCGCTGCAACATGTGCAGAGTTGAATTCCACCATGTCGGCACATCGCATTTCAGCCGGTGAACTGGCAGGCCCAACGACTTCTGTAGAGATGTAAGTCGTTGAGCTGCGGGATGCGATCGGCGGAAGTGAGCACACAGCGACCGTGCCGTCTGCAGAAGGCCATCTAGTCCGGGATAGTGGGCTAAAAATTGATGGACAACCAGGTTCAACACGTGAGCCATACAAGGCACATGTGTGACATTGCCCCGGCGAAGGGCCGCACCCAGGTTTGCAGCATTGTCGCACACGGCCTTCCCTGGTTGCAGGTCCAGTGGAGACAACCATTCATGAAACTGGGTCTCCAGAGCTGACCACAACTCCTCAGCTGTGTGACTCACATTTCCCAGACATTTCAAAGTAAACACTGATGCCGTTGAGCCCTGCTGCCAGCATGGTAAGGAGGTGTGCAGGATTCTTTCTGTGCAGTTAGAAAGCAGGTGGCATTACCAGACAGGCTTTGGGTGCAGGTGGAGGACCGAGAGGAGGTTGAGGAGGCAGAAGCAGTGGAGGAGCTTCGAGATAAAGAGGATTGACGCACAACTCGTGGGGACGGTAAGACTTGGACAGCAGCCCCTTGTCCTGCTGTCACCATAGTTACCCAGTGCCCAGTCAGCGACATGTAACGCCCCTGTCCATGCCTACTCGTCCAAGTGTCTGTGGTGAAATGCACCCTGTCACGCACAGAGTTTCTCAAAGAAGCGGTGATGTTGTGTGTGACATGCTGGTGGAGTGCAGGCACACCTTTCTTTGAAAAGTAGGGCCGACTGGGCATCTGGTACTGGGGCACTGCAATGGACATAAGGTCTCGAAAATCCTCTGTGTCCACCAGGCGGAAAGGCAGCATTTCTGTAGCCAAGAGCTTGCAGATGGTGAAATTCAACCTCTTAGCTTTCTCATGGCTAGGAGGAAATGGTCTTTTACTTGTCCACATCTGAGGGACCGAGGGCTGGCTGTTGTGCTTAGACGGGTTTGAGTAGGGTGTCCCCGGCAAACTGCCGGTCTGTGAGGAAGATGCAGGCAGACATGTTAGGTTGCCTTGATCCAAAGGTGGTGCTCTCGATGTCGGAGAGCGCTCAACGCCAGCAGGTGTTTCTACTTCCCAATGAACTGACGACCTGCCAATCACACTGGCTGTTGCGGGTAAAGAGGTGGCTGGTCTGCGTCCAAAAACATGTGTGACTGCTGTCCCCCCAGTCACAGAGGATGAAGAGGCTGTGGATGCACAAGATGGGGCAGACAGTGGTTGGCCCGGCCCGCTAGGCCGCATTGTAGCACAGTGAGCTTCCCACTGCAACTTATGCTTCATATCCATGTGACGGTACATGCATGAAGTACTCAAACTATGGATTTTTTGGCCTCTACTTAGCTTTTGGTGACAAATATTACAGATAACACGAGTTGGGTCATCCTTATCGATATGAAAAAGTGCCCAGGCTATGCAAGGCTTAGAGCCCATGCGACCTGAAGAGCCACTACGACTTGTGGTCAGAGGCAGAGTTGTGGTTGAGGATGCAGTTGTTGACGTGCTTCCAGTACTCCGTCTCTGTCCAGGAAGGCGCAACCTAACCTCATCGTCAATAGCATCTGTGACGCCCCACTGCTCTTGGCATCACAGATCCTAGAAGAGTGCATTGATGGAACCCTCCACAAGAGGCCCCCATAAACATTCACACATCTCCACCTTCCACCTCAGACCAGCAGAGGGAGCCCGTTAGGGATATAAATAGGGAAGGTGGAGCTAGGCAGTTCAGTTCCTCTGAAGAGTTCCTGCAGTAGAGAAGCCTAAGAGAGGTCAGTCTGCAGTGGAGCTCAGTCTAGTCTAGAGAACTCAGTTAATAGTTCAGCAGTGGAGCACTAGGCTCCTGCTAGCTAGATTCAGGGAGCCCAGTTAGAGCTTAAGGTGTGCTGGCGCCATAAGATCGGTGAAGCGCGGTAAGCTGCCGTTAGTGTGTATAGCCTAGTGAGGGTCCGAGTAGGCCGAACGCGAGTGGCGATTTAGTACATAAGGGGCAGAGGAGCTTAACCAGCTCACCCCGAAGCATTTACCGGACACCGGATGCGAGCTTACCGGCATCTCTATGACCTAGTAAGGCATAACCGGAATCCCTGGAGAACTACAAGTCCTAGGATCGCTAAGGTGCTGATACGTAACAGAGCCAGGAGACGCTTAGGCCCCGCATACTGGGAGTGTGAACTCCAAGAGAAGGCCCTACCACAAGGTCAGCCAGCGCAGGACAGAGACAAAATTAGGCCTAGCTCCAGGCAGGTCAGAAACTTACTACGCAGAGGCAAGAAACAGGAGGCCCTACACCCGCTCATTGGGGAGGATCCAGATATGCACCCTTCACCCTACAGTGCTCCGGGATGTGCCTGAATTTCCACCAGTAAAAGGTACTGAAGTGACTACCGTGTCCGTTCCCGTTCTTGCTCTGACCCAGCTGGGTCTTGCTTGTCCTGCATTCCCCCTGCATACGCTGCCCTGAGACCTAGCTCCACCTGTGGGGAGCTATGCCATCGAGCTGCCTTATCACAGGCCTCAGTGGACTGCTGCAGCGCTGGTGCTTCTCACCAGATACCACAGGTGGCGTCACAAAGTCTTATAAAATTAACAATTATCCACCCTTTTAAAGAGTGACCCCAGGGTACGGGCCAGGGAGCCGACCACCGCGACATCCCCAAGGCAAGGCAAAGGCCCGGATGCCGAGTCATCCCCAGCCCCTGGGCTAGTCACATCCTCCTCGACCTCCTCTGCTGACCTCATCGACTAGCTAACTGTGGGTTGACAGTAAGTGGGATCTCCAACCTCGTCATCGTCACCCTGTGTGTTCTCACACCCGTCGTCCTCAGAGCCAACCTCTTCCAACCCTGACCGAAAAGTCAAGTTGTCGCTCCAATTAGGTATTTGAGTCTCATCATCGTCTTCATCATTGTCTCCTCCAACAGGAGTTACAGTTTGGGAACGAGGGTCTACATTATGCTCAGAACCTTCTTCATCTGGTCCTGGATCCGACTTATAAAGATTCTGGGCATCAGTGCAGATCATTTCCTCGTCTGGATTAACAGAAGCTCTGGAGCAGACCTCCATTTCCCAGGCTATAGTATGAGTAAACAGCTGTGCAGACTCAACCATCTGTTCTACCCTATACTCAGACGGGCAGCTGGAGACTTGGGAGCTGTGAGGAAGCAAGTGCGATTGGGGTGACACCTCTGAGGACTGGAGTATTTGTTATGTTGAAGTTGAGGTGGAGGAGAGCCGACTTGAAGGAGCACTTGATATCCGTTGAAGCACCTGCTGTTTTTGTGCCTCATCTGGAATTTGTAGCGATGGGCGTGTCCGTAAGAAAGGGATCGTATCACATTGTCCACGAAAAGAAGTCGACATCTTAGTTTGGCTGGAAGATGGTCTTTCTTCTGCAGATGTTACTCCCCCCCCCACCGCGGGGGGGCTCGACCCACCAGCGGACAGGCACCAGTATTGGGAGAGGGGGGCTGGCCGTCAGGGTCCACCGCGGCTCTGGCACAAACCCGGCGACACGGAGGTGGCACGGGCAGGAACGGACTGGCCGTGTCGGCTTCACACTTTTTTGGTTTTAGAAGGGCATGACATGCCTATATCTGTGTCTCCCCCTCCTTTTACTCCTCCACCTCTTTTCTTTTCGCATGACTATATGTTCTTGTCACTTTTCCATGTGTTAGTTATGTCTTCTGAGCAGTTTGTCAGCTTTTAACTGCTAGATGCAGTTAAAAATTTGTAATTAGATATTCTCGTTGGATGCTGAGAAAGCATACCATAGAGTCTCCTGGCACGCCATATATGATTCTCTTAAAAAGCTTGGGGTAGGGGTCTAGGGGACCCTTTTATAGCCAAAATCACGGCCCTGTATCGCAATACGTCACCTAGGCTGAAGATAAATGGAACTGTAGCACCCTGAGGGCTCGGTTGCTACAGACGTATTGCACCTCACCCAGAGGTGTGATATCTCACTCTCAGGTAAGGATGGAGTGTGGATCAGGACCCGACACCTGCATGCATTACACCACATTGCCGTGGGGCAGGGCGACCAATATGCCCCTGAGATGGGCACGACAGTCCCTGTCCCTGGCTGGAGTGGGGGGAGGCAACACTGAGGAATGGGAACCCTGTAGTGCAGGAGCAGGGAGGAAGCAGTTCCTGGGTGCATTGAGAAGGGAGTATAAAAGGTGGGCACCATCTTAGTTCAGTGCAGAGAAGTCTGAGCAGAAGTGGCAGGGAGCAGGGGCTCTGCATGAGCTCTGCTCCGGAGGCGGGCCTAGTAACAGAGGCCCAGGCCTGGAAGAGGGAGAAGGAAGGAAGAGGAGCGGAGAAGGCTCCAGGAACGAGGAATGAAGGGATCCCAGGGGTGCGGACGGGCGAGTCGCCACCGCACGCCCGAATCCACCTGCGTGGAGGGGTCAAGCCAAAGGGGGAGACCGGTCCCCGAACTAGTGGAGGCAGGAAACGACCCTCAGCTAGAAACCGGAGGCTCTGACATTTTATGTGGCGCAGCCCCTCGCTACACCCGCTAGGAAGGCACCACATAGGGTCAGGGAAACTGGCGCCAAGTTTACCAAGAGGAGGCCCGAGGCAGCCGGACAGAAGTGTTGGTAAGAAAGGCCAGACAAAGGACACACAAAGGGGGTCCTGTGAAGTGCTCCAAAGTTATCTGGGAGTTGTCTGAGCCCCTCACCTGGTGAGCACAGTACGACGTGGGCAGCCGTTACCTGCAGACGTGGTCTGGATAATAAGAACTGTGAGTAAAGGCCCTGGACTGCATCACTGACTCCGTGTCGTTACTGCTGCTGCTCTGCACCATCACCCCCATCCTCCGCATACACTGCCCTGAGGCTATACTCCTCCCGTGGGGAGTTATGCTACGCTCTGCTGCACCCACAACACCAGCCTCAGCGGTCTGCCCTGTAGCGGCGGTTCACTCTGACCGCAATCCACAGGTGGCGTAGTCGGACATTTAAACATCAAAACCACATAAATAGTTCCGCCACTGGTTTGACCGCCCTGAGCCACGGAACCGGGTCGCCGCCACGAAGACTACAACCACCAGCATCCACCAAAAAGGGTCCGGCTCCGGGTGTCCCAAGGCCCAGGGGGTGCGTCAGAACATTTTCATCACCTTTCACAATCACCAATGGGACAAGGCAGGGATGTCCTCTGTCCCCTCTCTTATACATCCTAGTGACGGAGCACCTGCTCTCATCAATTCGCCATAACCCCAATATTAGGTGGATTGAGGTGGGAGGCATCGAGTACAAGTGCTCTCTATTTGCTGATGATGTCCTAGTATATATCACTCAATCACATATATCCATCCCTGCTGTTATGGCTGAAATAGATCACTTTGTTACATGGTAAAATTTTAAAATCAATGCAGCGAAGTCTGAGGCCATCGATGTCTCCCTCCCCAAATCCATATAGGATTCCATCCAGTCCAACTTTACCTTTGCCTGGCCCTCACAGGGTATCAAATACTTAGGAATTCCTATTCATAGAGACCTCTCCCATCTATGTTATCTTAATTTTGGGCCCTTTATTGAACAATTCCATACAGACCACGGTTGGCAAGTTAGAACTGTAAGATTCACTACGTGAACCACTGGTGTTTTGTGGAAAAGCACATGTACACTGCGTTCCAAATTATTATGCAAAAAGTGTTTAGGAGTGATAAGGGAAGAATTTGTTTGTTTGTCAGTTAAACTCATTGATGGTGATGTGTGTCAGGGCTCTTTATATCACTGTAAGCAATTGCAGACACCTGTGCTAATTAGTTTGGCAGGTGTGTCCAATGAAAGGCAAGACTACTTAAGAAGGCTCTCTCACATTATTAAGCAGCCTACATTTTCTGCCAAAATGGGAAAGAAAAAGGATGTGTCGGCTGCTGAGAAGCAACAAATTGTGGAGTGTTTAGGTCAAGGCATGACTACAATCAACATTGTGCGATGATCAGGATGAAGTGTCTTGGCAATCAAGAAGTATGTAGCTGATTCACAGTACACACGTGTGCGTGCTGATAAGGGCAAATTGAGGACTCTTTCCTACAGGCAATTACGTCAGGTTGAAAGAGCAGCGGCAAAAAAGCCTTGTCATAGCAGCAGACAAGTTTTTGAAGCTGCTTGTGCCACCAACGTCCCCCGAACAACAAGATGCAGGGTCCTTCAGAGGTTTGCAGCTGTGCATACGCCATCCTGTCGACCTCCTCTATCCACTTCACACAAGCAGAAACGGCTCCAGTGGGCCAAACATTACATGAAGACTGATTTCAAAACTGTTTTGTTCACGGATGAGTGCCGTGCAGCGCTCGATGGTCCAGATGGATGGAGTGGAGGATGGCTGGTTGATGGACACCCCACGCAAACACGGCTACAGCGCCAACAAGGAGGAGGTGGAGTAATGTTTTGGGCTGGAATCATGGGGAGAGAGATTGTCGGCCCCTTTAGGATCCCTGAAGGCGCTAAAGATGAACTCCATAATGTATGTGGATTTTCTCAAACAGCACTTCCTGCCATGGTTCAAGAAGAAGAACGATGTATTTCACAGCAAGATCATTTTTCTGCATGATAATGCACCATCTCATGCTGCACATAAAACATCTGCATCTCTGGCTGATATGGGCATAAAAGGGGACAAACTTATGGTGTGACCCCCATGCTCCCCTGACCTCTACCCCATTCAGAACCTTTGGAGCATCATTAAAAGGAGTGTCTATGATGGCGGGAGGCAGTTCACATCTAAGCAACAGCTCTGGGAGGGTATTCTGTCCTCATGCAAAACAATTGAAGCAGAAACCATCCAAAACCTGACAAATTCAATGGACGAGAGAGTTCAGAAGCTCCTTTCGAACAAGGGGTCCTATGTGAAAATGTAACATCACCTAGAATAAAGTTTTGAGTTGAAAACTGTTTGATTTCAGTTTCTAACAACCTGCTAATGCTTATAATTTCAAAAATGACCATTTTTTTGGTCTTTATTAAAATGAAAAGGTTGATCGAAAAGTTTGGGGGATCTAAGAGTGTGGCAACCCAGTAGTCATGATTACTTCGAATTCTGACAATATGAGGGTCATGCTGCAGGTAGTGCAGCAAGAAGGCACTTATGTGTCTTGCGCATCTCGGAGCCCCAAAATTATTTTCCGGGCTAGATGCAGCTAAAAATTATTTTTAATTTTAAATCTGGTGAAGCTTATTATAGATGGCCTAATAGGATCAGTGCTGCACACTGCTACAAAGCCCAAATTATTTTCCAGTCAAGATACAGATAAACATGATTAGTAATTTGAAAGCTTAAAACGGTTGGTAGGGTGATTTTAACCAATCATCAAGCTTTTACTCTCCCCAGGATAACACAGGGGTAGAAAAGTCGTTTCGGATCCATGATTTGTTCATCTTTATGAACGTGAGTCTGTCTACATTATCAGTGGAGAGCCGCGTGCGCTTATCTGTCAGCACACCACCAGCAGCGCTGAACACACGTTCAGACAGAACGCTGGCTGCGGGGCATGACAAGATCTCCAAGGCGTAAGTGGCTAGCTCCGGCCATTTATCCAGATTGGAAGCCCAAAAAGAGCAAGGGTCCAGTGACACAGTCGTGGCTTCAATGTTTACTTGGAGATACTCCTGTACCATCGTCTCTAGGCGTTGACTATGTGTCAGAATTCTTATCTCCTGCGGCCTTGCAAAGGATGGGCTAAAAAAGTGGTGAAATGATTCCGCAAAATTGATGTTACCAGCAGATACTGTGGTTCTGTTACGGTTTGAGTGCTGAACACTTGACGGTCCCACGGTTGGCAAGTTGGAACTGTGAGATTCACTACGTGCACCACTGGTGTTTTGTGGAAAAGCACATGTAAGATTCTGCAACAGTCTCTGCTGATACTCCTGCATGCGTGTATCCCTTTCTATGGCAGGAATAATTTCGGCAAATTTACTTTTGTACCGGGGATCTAACAGTGTGGCAACCCAGTAGTCAGGATTATTTCTAATTCTCACAATTCGAGGGTCATGTTGCAGGTAGTGCAGCAAGAAGGCACTCATGTGTGTTGCGCATCCAGGAGCACCAAGTCCCTGTAGTGTTGGTGGCGAGGTAACAATCATGCTTCCTTCCTCTGTCCTCTCCCCCCAACCTCGCACAACAGAAATGTGATCAAGGTCTCCCTCATCTGATGAGTCTTCCATCAGTTCGTCCTCCACTTCTTCCTGGGCTCCTGCACCTTCCTCACTAGTTTGGCTGCTACCATGCGCCCTGGTAAAACCATCTCCCCCACCCTCACATGCCTGCCGCCTTGGTGCTGCCGACCGTCTGGACCTTGCAGATGTTAGCCCTTCCGCATACAACTCCTCCTCCTCTACTTCCTCCAACTCCTCTTGCGCCACCACCTGACTCCGAATTCTGTTTAACATGTGCTCCAGCATGTAAATCAGCGGAATAGTCATGCTGATAATGGCATCATCAGCACTAAACATCTTCGTCGCCATTTCAAAACTGTGCAGAAGGGTGCATAGGTCCCTGATCTGAGACCACTCCTCCAGCGTGATTTGCCCCACCTCTGGATCTCGTTGGCCCAGGCTATACGTCAGAACGTATTGCACCAGGGCTTGTCGGTGCTGCCACAGTCGCTGCAACATGTGCAGAGTTGAATTCCACCGGGTAGGCACATCGCATTTTAGCCGGTGAAGTGGCAGGCCCAACGACTTCTGTAGAGATGTAAGTCGCTGAGCTGCGGAATGCGAACGGCGGAAGTGAGCACACAGCGACCGTGCCCTCTGCAGAAGGCCATCTAGTCTGGGATAGTGGGCTAAAAATTGCTGGACAACCAGGTTCAACACGTGAGCCATACAAGGCACGTGTGTGACATTGCCCCGGCGAAGGGCCGCACCCAGGTTTGCAGCATTGTCGCACACGGCCTTCCCTGGTTTCAGGTCCAGTGGAGACAGCCATTCATGAAATTGGTTCTCCAGAGCTGACCACAACTCCTCAGCTGTGTGACTCACATTTCCCAGACATTTCAAAGTAAAAACCGCCTGATGACGTTGAGCCCTACTGCCAGCATAGTAAGGAGGTGTGCAGGATCCCTTCTGCGCAGTTAGAAAGCTTGTGGCATGACCAGACAGGCTTTGGGTGCAGGTGGAAGACCGAGAGGAGGTTGAGGAGGCAGAAGCAGTGGAGAAACTTTGACATAAAGAGGATTGACGCACAACTCGTGGGGACGGCAAGACTTGGACAGCAGCCCCTTGTCCTGCTGTCACCATAGTTACTCAGTGCCCAGTCAGCGACATGTAACGCCCCTGTCTATGCCTACTCGTCCAAGTGTCTGTGGTGAAATGCACCCTGTCACACACAGAGTTTCTCAAAGAAGCGGTGATGTTGTGTGCGACATGCTGGTGGAGCGCAGGCACACCTTTCTTTGAGAAGTAGTGCCGACTGGGCATCTGGTACTGGGGCACTGCGACGGACATAAGGTCTCGAAAATCCTCTGTGTCCACCAGGCGGAAAGGCAGCATTTCTGTAGCCAAGAGCTTGCAGATGATGAAATTCAACCTCTTAGCTTTCTCATGGCTAGGAGGAAATGGTCTTTTACTTGTCCACATCTGAGGGACCGAGGGCTGGCTATTGTGCTTAGACGGGGTTGATAAGGGTGTCCCCGGCAAACTGCCGGTCTGTGAGGAAGATGCAGGCGGACATGTTAGGTTGCCTTGATCCAAAGGTGGTGCTATCGATGTCGGACAGCGCTCAACACCAGCTGGTGTTACCACCTCCAAAGAAAATGATGACCTGCCAATCACGCTGGCTGTTGCGGGTAAAGAGATGGCAGGTCTGCGCCCCAAAACAGGTGTGACTGCTGTCCCCCCAGTCACAGAGGATGAAGAGGCCGCGGATGCACAAGATATGGCAGACGGTGGTTGGCCTGGCCGGCTAGGCCGCATTGTAGCACACTGGGCTTCCCACTGCAACTTATGCTTCATGTCCATGTGCCGGTTCATGCATGAAGTACTCAAACTATGTATTTTTTGGCCTCTACTTAGCTTTTGCTGACAAATGTTACAGATAACACGAGTTGGGTCATCTTTATCGATCTGAAAAAATGCCCAGGCTATGCAAGGCTTAGCACCCATGCGACCTGAAGAGCCACCACGACTTGTGGTGAGAGGCAGAGTTGTGTTTGAGGATGCAGTTGTTGACGTGCTTCCAGTACTACGTCTCTGTCCAGGAAGGCGCAACCTGACCTCGTCGTCACTAGCATCTTCCTCCACCTCCTCTGCTGACCTCATCTCTTGGCTGACTGTGGGTTGACAGTAAGTGGGATCTCCAACCTCATCATCATCACCCTGTGTGTTATCACACCCGTCGTCCTCAGAGCCAACCTGTTCCTGCCCTGACAAAAAACTAAAGTTGTCGCTCCAATCAGGTATTTGAGTCTTATCATCGTCTTCCTCATTGTCTCCACCAACAGGAGTTACAGTTTGGGAATGAGGGTCTACATTATGGTCAGAACCTTCTGCGTCTGGTCCTGGATCCGACTCATAAAGATTCTGGGCATCAGTGCAGATCATTTCCTCGTCTGGATTCACAGAAGCGCTGGAGTCGACCTCTGATTCCCAGGCTATAGTATGAGTAAACAGCTCTGCAGACTCAACCATCTGTTCTACCTCATACTCAGACGGGCAGCTGGAGATTTGGGAGCTGTGAGGAAGCAAGTGCGATTTGGGTGACACCTTTGAGGACTGGAGTATTAGTGATGTTGAAGTTGATGTGGAGGAGAGCCCACTTAAAGGAGCACTTGATATCCTTTGAAGCACCTGCTGTTTTTGTGCCTCATCTGGAATTTGTAGCGATTGGCGTGGCCGTAAGAAAGGGATCTTATCACATTGTCCGCTAAAAGAAGTAGACATTTTAGTTTGGCTGGAAGATGGTCTTTCTTCTGCAGATGTTACTGTTGCTTTAACACCTACCCCACGGACACAACCTTTTTTCCCCTTCCCAACACACCTATTCCCCTTTCCACCAGCAGCAGGCCTTTTTCCACTCATTTTGGTGGTTAACTAATTCACAACTCTGGAGTTGTTTGCACAAAAAAACAATGGATGGTAACCGAGCAGAGCTGAGTGGCCAAACTGTGGTATTAGGCCAAAACTATTGGCTGGGTTAGATGCAGTAAAAAATTATATTCAATTTGCAACCTGATGGAGGTCAGTATAGATGGACTAATACAACAAGTCCCACACACAGCTAGAAGCCCAATATTTTTTCAGAGGTAGATGCAGAATAAAATATATTCAGTTTGCAACCTGATGGAGGTCAGTATAGATGGACTAATACAACAAGTCCCACACACAGCTAGAAGCCCAATATTTTTTCAGAGGTAGATGCAGAAAAAAATATATTCAGTTTGCAACCTGATGGAGGTCTGTATAGATGGATTAATAGAACAAGTCCCACACACAGCTAGAAGCCCAATATTTTTTCAGAGGTAGATGCAGAAAAAAATATATTCAGTTTGCAACCTGATGGAGGTCAGTATAGATGGACTAATACAACAAGTCCCACACACAGCTAGAAGCCCAATATTTTTTCAGAGGTAGATGCAGAAAAAAATTATATTCAGTTTGCAACCTGATGGAGGTCTGTATAGATGGATTAATAGAACAAGACCCACACACAGCTAGAAGCCCAATATTTTTTCAGAGGTAGATGCAGAAAAAAATATATTCAGTTTGCAACCTGATGGAGGTCAGTATAGATGGACTAATACAACAAGTCCCACACACAGCTAGAAGCCCAATATTTTTTCAGAGGTAGATGCAGATAAAAATTATTTTTAATTTGCAACCTGATGGAGGTCAGTATAGATGGACTAATAGAGAAAGTCCGACACACTGCTATAAGGCCAAATATTTTTTCAGAGCTAGATGCAGAAAAAAATTAGATTCAGTTTGCAACCTGATGGAGGTCAGTATAGATGGACTAACAGAGAAAGTCCCACACACTGCTAGAAGGCCAAATATTTTTTCAGAGCTAGATGCATACAAAAAATTATTTTGAATTTGCAACCTGATGGAGGTCAGTATAGGTGGACTAATAGAACAAGTCCCACACACTGCTAGAAGGCCAAATATTTTTTCAGAGCTAGATGCAGAAAAAAATTATATTCAGTTTGCAACCTGATGGAGGTCTGTATAGATGGATTAATAGAACAAGACCCACACACAGCTAGAAGCCCAATATTTTTTCAGAGGTAGATGCAGAAAAAAATATATTCAGTTTGCAACCTGATGGAGGTCAGTATAGATGGACTAATACAACAAGTCCCACACACAGCTAGAAGCCCAATATTTTTTCAGAGGTAGATGCAGAAAAAAATATATTCAGTTTGCAACCTGATGGAGGTCAGTATAGATGGACTAATACAACAAGTCCCACACACAGCTAGAAGCCCAAATATTTTTTCAGAGGTACTGTAGATGCAGACAAAAATTATTTTTAATTTGCAACCTGATGGAGGTCAGTATAGATGGACTAATAGAGAAAGTCCGACACACTACTAGAAGGCCAAATATTTTTTCAGAGCTAGATGCAGAAAAAAATTATATTCAGTTTGCAACCTGATGGAGGTCAGTATAGATGGATTAATAGAACAAGACCCACACACAGCTAGAAGCCCAATATTTTTTCAGAGGTAGATGCAGAAAAAAATATATTCAGTTTGCAACCTGATGGAGGTCAGTATAGATGGACTAACAGAGAAAGTCCCACACACTACTAGAAGGCCAAATATTTTTTCAGAGCTAGATGCAGAAAAAAATTATATTCAGTTTGCAACCTGATGGAGGTCTGTATAGATGGATTAATAGAACAAGACCCACACACAGCTAGAAGCCCAATATTTTTTCAGAGGTAGATGCAGAAAAAAATATATTCAGTTTGCAACCTGATGGAGGTCAGTATAGGTGGACTAATAGAACAAGACCCACACACAGCTAGAAGCCCAATATTTTTTCAGAGCTAGATGCAGAAAAAAATATATTCAGTTTGCAACCTGATGGAGGTCAGTATAGATGGACTAATAGAATGATGCTATGCCCAAAAGATTTTACTTCACTCAATGCAGTAAAAAAATTGGTATTCTATACACAGGTGGTATATCTTGCAACACAGATAGGCTACTCCACTGACTAACACACTCTGCAATAGGCCAAAAAGGATTAGCTTTGCTAGATTCAGCCAAATGCTGTGAAAAAAACTTGCACAGCACTGGCACAGACCTGCCTGGCAAAAACTGATAGGAACTGATGTAACCTAGTCCTGAAAAGGACTCCAATTACAATTAGTCTTTACTCCCACAACCTATCTATTTAAGAGCACAGACCTGCCTGATAAAAGTCGTAGGAAATGCTGTAACTTAGTCCTTAAAAGGACTGCAATCACACCTATTCCCTACTCCCAAGCTATCTGTATATTTGTGCGAAAATTGGCTTGAAATTAACAAGGTATAGCGCACACAGCAACAGCGGTGCCGTCTAACACGCAGCTGCAGCAGTGAGAAAATGGTTTCGACGGGGAAAATGGCTTGGTCTTATAGGGCAAGGACATGTGACATACACTGCCAATGACACATGCCCTTGCTTGTGTGAAAAAAAGCACTTCGCTCCGTGTGTGTGCTGCTGATAGGCTGACAGATTGCACCTCCCCACTGTAAATGCGGGAAAGAGAAAAAAAAATGAAGATCTTCATTGTTCCTGCAGAGATCCATCCCCTGCCCCTTCCCCCACCCCGCTGTACACTCAAACTGCGTATTAACATTAATTTTCATCATTACTGAGAAAAAATCCAGTTATGATTTTGGTTCACGAACAGTTATCGAGCATAACCTCGAACAGCCGAATTTTTCTCAAATTGTTCGTGTTCGCCGAACGGCTCGAACACCGCCCAAAACAGCTCGAATTTGAGATTGGCGAACAGTTCGAGTAGAACAACGCTCATCTCTATCTGTAAACAGAGAGATTGTGAGGGAATATTTAGCTAACATAAATGAGTTCAAGTCTCCAGGTCCAGATGAATTACACCCCAGAGTACTGAAGGAGATCGTAGAAGAAATTTTAGAACCACTCTCCATAATCTTTGAAAATTCTTGGCGAACAAGAGAAGTTCCAGAAGACTGGAGAAGAGCAAATGTTGTTCCTATCTTCAAAAAGGGGAAGAAGGTGGACCCAGGGAACTATAGGCCTGTGAGTCTGACTTCTATACCAGGAAAGATCTTTGAACAAATTATTAAACAGCATGTATGTAAGTACCTGGATAAGAATGAAGTGATTAACTAGAGTCAGCATGGGTTTGTAACTAACAAGTCATGTCAGACTAACTTAATTTCCTTCTATGACAGAATCACAGACTGGGTGGATCAGGGAAATGCTGTAGATATAGTATATCTTGACTTCAGCAAAGTATTTGACAAAGTATCTCACACCATCCTTATTGAAAAAATTACCAAGTATGGAATAGACAAGGCAACTGTTGGGTACCACAGGGCTCTGTCCTGGGACCTGTATTGTTCAACATCTTTATCAATGATTTAGATGAAGGAATTGAGGGTAAACTGATTATGTTTGCTGATGACACAAAGCTAGGAGGGATAGCTAACACTAGAGAAGAGAGAGAGAGGATTCAAAAAGACCTAAATAAACTGGAGCAGTGGGCAGTAACTAACAGAATGGTTTTTAACAGGGAAAAATGCAAAGTACCATATCTGGGCAATAAAAATGAAAAAAGCATATACAAAATGGGAGGAATAGAGCTAAGCAACAGTACATGTGAAAAAGACTTAGGTATATTAATAGATCATAGACCGAACATGAGTCAACAGTGTGATGCAGCAGCAATAAAGGCAAATACAATTCTGGGATGTATTAACAGAAGCATACAGTCTAGATCACGTGAAGTCATTATCGGACTTTACTCCTCTTTGGTCAGACCTCATCTGGAATACTGCATCCAGTTTTGGGCACCACATTTTAAAAAAGACATCAACAAACTGGAGCAAGTTCAGAGAAGAGCGACCAGAATAGTGACCGGTCTGCAAACCATGTCCTATGAGGAACGGTTACATGATTTGGGAATGTTTAGCTTGCAAAAAAGAAGACTGAGAGGAGACTTAATAGCTGTCTACAAATATCTCAAGGGCTGTCACATTGTAGAAGGATCATCTTTACTCTCTTTTGCACAAGTTAGGACTAGAAGCAATGGGATGAAACTTAATGGGAGGAGACACAGATTAGATTTTAGAAAAAACTTTTTGACAGTTAGGGTGATCAATGAGTGGAACAGGCTGCCACGAGAGGTGGTGAGTTACCCCTTTAATGGACGTCTTCAAACAGAGGCTGGACAGATATCTGTCTGAGATGATTTAGTGAATCCTGCTTTGAGCAGGGGGTTGGACCAGATGACCCAGGAGGTCCCCTCCAACTCTACCATTCTATGATTCTATGATTCTATGATTCTATGCTGTTGGTGGTCAGGCTGGTAGTTTTGTCACCCCTGCTGATGCTGGCCTGGCAGGTGGTACAAATGGCATTTTTGGGGTTATCAGCGGAGTCTTTAAAAAAATTCCAGACTCTGGAACACCTACCGGTTGTACTGGCAATGTCCCTCGTGTTGGTGTTGCGGGGAATGGTTGCCCGCCTTCTGTCTGCGGCCACCACACTGCTTCTTCCTGCCTGTTGGGGTACTCTGCCTCCCTCCCCCTGTGTGCTGCTGGCCTCGCTTTGCGTGTCCTCCTGCCATGTTGGGTCAGTTACTAGATCATCCACCACCTCCTCCTCTTCCACTTCCGCATCACGGTCCTCCTCCTCACTTCGTGGCAATTGTGTCTCATCATCGTCCACCTCTTGTGACAAATTGACAGCATCGCCTTCCTGTGGCTGTGGCTGTTCAAATATTTGACCATCGCTACATGGGTTCTCCTCTTCCACCACTTCAAGCGGAGCAGGCGAGGGGCCCAAATATGGAAATGGACCAGTGAACAGCTCTTCAGAGTGTCCAACTGTGGGATCAGTTGTTGTCTGACGACACTCGGCATGGTGGGAGGAAGGAGCATCAGGGTTAGGAGGAGTATGCGGTCGAGACTCACGGCTACTAAGACTTAACTGTGTGGAAGACAGACTGGAGGTGGTGGTGCCCAGGTGACTGGAAGTATTATCTGCTATATAATTAATAACCTGTTCACACTGATCAGTTCGCAATAGTGGTGTTGTTGTGTGCTTCCCTAGTAATTCGGTCAAGAACTGGGAGCGAGAAGATGTGGCTGTTGGTTGTGGCACATTTTCACCTTGACCATGGCCCCATCCTCTGCACGCACCATCACCAGAACGTCCAGTTCCACATCACTTGCAACACGCCTTGCCCGTTGTAAATGAAGTAAAATAGCTTACACTCGCACTATCAATGGCAAAAGGGTAATAAAAAGGAGATTAGAACCGTGGAAGAGGAAGACCACAGTTCTAGTTCTCTGGCCTACACCAGAATCTTTTAAACAGATATATTTGTGTCTGAACAGTCAGCAAGACACTCAAAATGTTTTTTTTTATGCAAAAAGGTGGATTACACCCAGATTTGAACTGTGGAACTGCAAAACCACAGTTCTAGTTATCTGGCCTACACCAGACTCTTTTAAACAGATATATTTGTGTCTGAACAGTCAGCGAGACACTCAAAATGTTTTTTTTTTACGCAAAAAAGGCAAAAAAGTGGATAATACAGAGATTTGTACCGTTGAACTGCAAAATCACAGTTCTAGTTATCTGGCCTGCACCAGACTCTTTTAAACAGATATATTTGTGTCTGAACAGTCAGAGAGACACTCAAAATGTTTTTTTTTATGCAAAAAAGGCAAAAAAGTGGATAATACAGAGATTTGTACCGTGGAACTGCAAAAACACAGTTCTAGTTATCTGGCCTGCACCAGACTCTTTTATACAGATATATTTGTGTCTGCACAGTCAGCGAGACACTCAAAATGATTTTTTTTATGCAAAAAAGGCAAAAAAGTGGATAATAAAGAGATTTGTACCGTGGAACTGCAAAACCACAGTTCTAGTTATCTGGCCTACACCAGACTCTTTTAAACAGATATATTTGTGTCTGAACACTTACAGACACACTCAATTTTTTTTGGTGGGGGAAAAAATACCAAAAGGTTAATAAGACGGGTATTTGTACAGTCTGACTGAGGTAAAAAAAAAAAAGAGGATTTCGATGAAAAAAAAAGGATTTTTCCTGGCCCCTGATACCTGGGGCTATGTCTAGAAATTTGATCAGTGGTAGCACACAGGACTGTAATGCAGTGTTTGTTGGTATAACCACTGCGTCTCCTATACAGCCTGCCTGCCTGATATCTGGGATGGATATTAGTCTTGAGAAGGACTGTTTGTTTGATTTGGCAGGCTTTAGAGACCCTACACTACCTATTTCGCACTATATATCTCTCCCTAACTCAGCAGCACTGACCCTACTCTGTCTGATCCCAGGCGACTGTGTCCAAGATGGCAGCGCCCGGTTTTAAATACTCGAGGTGCCAGCCAATCACTGTAATGCCCACAACCAACATGGCTGCGGCATTACAGTGACTGGCTGGCAATCCCTGCATGTTCATTGGCTCTATAAAGAGCGCCAAACGTGCAGGGCGGAGATCCGAGCTCCCGCCCCAGTAACCCGGAAATGCTCGGTGCTCGCCGAACATCCCGAGTAGTGAGATGCTCGGGCGAGTACCGAACAGTGTCGAGCATGCTCGCTCAACACTACTGATGACATTTGAATCCAATAACTTGATGATAATTTAATAATTATTTTGCTCACCGGAAAAACACTGACGTCTGAATGAGGCCTAAAATTGTAATTGAGTAATTGAGGCTATCGATCCTAGTGTAGACAGTGGGTCCACATGCATACATTAAAAGGAATTAAAGTCAACCTCTGAAAACCAAAGATAAAAATGATGAGGGTTTTAAGCAACGGTCCAGAATTCAATATGTTCTGCATCAAGAATTTAGATCAAAGCAGATCTCCTGCTGAGGAGAGTAGTGATCTGCTTTGAACTCTAAAATACTTTCTCAGAAATGATGTATGACATGTAGAAAACCAAGAAATAGTTACATAACCTATATAAATAAATCTAGACCAGTCAAAGAAATCCTGTTCCATAAAGAAAGTTAGTTACTGCCCCCGGCATATATTGAACATTGGTTAAAAAAATATACACAGACATATCTTTAAGATAAATAAACACACAGAATAATTCATATATGTTATAGGGAGATACCTCTTACATACATACAAAGTAACAAACGCTTGAGAGAACATAAGAAAATGTCAGCTCACACTTAATACAACAAAAATAATTTTCCAAAACTAAAAAATACAAATTCATTGAGAGTCTCATTAGTACTCTCTTCTACTGTCTACAGAGTATTATTGGAAGAATTTACTTTAAAGGTGTTTTCAGTAATTTAGCTGTTTAAGAATTGAACTTTTACAGTTAGATTTCTACACAGATTATATCTAACTACCAAGGGTCCTAGGGGTGGGATATCCTCTCATTAACAGAGAACTTTTCTAACAGAAACATATTGTTTATTGCACCTTTTAAATGTTTATTACACAAAAAAAAGATAAAAATTAAATTATTAAACCAATTTTCACATAGCAGATAATAAGCTATCACATGTACGAGGGTAAAACTTATGACTCCTGGCAGTGTGAGATGAATAGGAATAAAGAAAATAATATTGATAGTACGAAGTAAATTTATACTACTACAACCCATTTTCCCATTGGATTGATCCCTTCATCAATTATACAGATAAAAAATACTTTGCCTTAAATAAAAAAAGCCAGTAAAAAATTAGGCTCTTCCTCAGTCACTACCAAAGACAGAAAGAAAGTGAACATATACCCTGCTGTAAGTAAATAAGTAAAGGCAATAGTACGTATAAATAAAATAGGGTACTTGGTAATCACCATTTTGGAACAAAAAGAGCATAAAAGCCATCCCATCAGAGTCAAGGTGTACCACAATCAGGATTGGTCCTAATCTCTAGTATTAAAACCTAACCATGTGTCATAGTAACATCTGTGTGAATAAAGGCAGAGCAGAACCGGGTCCCGAATGCATACCCAACAAATGGGAAGCTACTGTATATAAATGTAATGTCCAGATCAAAGAAAGGGAGGCCACACCCTTACCGGCACTAAGTGCAGAAACCTGAAACTTAAAGAAGTTGTTCACTACTTTTACATTGATGCCCTATCCGTAGAATAGGTCATCAATGTATGATCGGCTAATCGGCGGGGGTGCCGCGTGCGGGACCCCCGCCAATCATACATCAGAGCAGTCTGGAGAGAGAAACCACCCTAGCGAAAATGGAAATACTGCATTTAAGATTCAAATTATAAAATAGGTGGTAACAACCAGTCAGTACCCACAGAATACACGCCCAAAGCACTAGTGGCTGAAAGAGAAGGGGAGAAGCATGTGAAAAATGTAAAGACCCTCCTCAAATTGTCAGGACTATTAGCCCCTGGAGTAAGGCTAGATGAGAAGAAATGTAAGCATGTGTTAATAAATAAAAAGGGACTCCTTAAGTATCATGAAGCCTTAAAGGACGCCGAGGCATGGTATAGAATGGCAAAGGAAGAGAAAAGACTGAGGTGGAGAGAAAAATATAATGTTGAAACTGGATGCTATACTTATCAGCCACCACCTGAGAAAATGGCGATGGCTGCAGCAACCACACCCAAACAGTACAGACTGCCCCCATACTCCCCAGAATGCTGGACATGCATGGCCTGCCAAACACAGAACCCAGACTGGCGTGACACCTGCTCCTTTTGTGGGGCATCATGCCCACACAGACATACTACCCTGTACACAGTTATCAATGCAGATGGCATGCCTTACACCCCAGTGGCCATCTTATCTCGGGGCACTTCCACCCCGGCAGCCATCTTAAGTGATGGCACTTCCACCCCAGTGGCTATCTTAGCTCCGGTGACTACTGGAATCTATACTAATGGTGATGTCTCTATCACTGTTGAAGAAGAGGACAAGAATGAAATAGAGCAGGGCCAGGAAGAACAGGGGAAATGGGAGCAGGCAGCTTGGGCTGATGAGTCCTACCCGTGGCGACATCCTCCCTTTCAAATGTCACCATATAAAGCTACATGGCCCTCCCCAGGTTCCCGTGGCATTCAATGTGGCCCCCACTATGTCACCTGGAAACCTCAGGAGAATTATGCTCTGTTGGACAGTTTACCACATCCGGACAAACATCCCATGCCTTTCTACAGGAAAATGAGCTAGATACTGAAAACGCATTCTGCCTCATGGATGGACCCAGATGGACTCGCTGAAATCAAACCAGGAGATTTTTTGTGGCCAGCAATGCTACCGGCCCTGGATCCAGACAATCTCCACACAGAGTGGCTTAAATCATATGTATCGGGAGAGGATTTCCGCCGTCAACTTTATACCTGGGCTAAGGATCATCTGGCGGAGCAGGTCACCACTCTTCAGGATGTCATGCAAGAAAAAGGAGACTGTGGATACGTTCTTCCACTGATTGAATCAGATGTTTGTAGATCTCGGATTTGAGAACCGGGAGAAATCCCATGAGCAAATCTGGATACAGGTCTTTGTCCAAGGTTTCAATGAGCCTATACGGAAATAGTTACAGACTACAAGACCTGAATACCGAAAATTGGATATGGACGTCCTCTTCCAAGTGGCAAGAGGGGTGGAAATTAGCCAAACATCCAAAACCCCCTCTCACCAACCTCCTAGTGGCACAAACTCCTCCATAGAACACAGATCCACAGAGACTCAGGATCACCTTCTATAACTGTGGGAAAGTGGAACACCTGAAGAGGAGCTGCAGGTCAGCTCCTCAGAGACAGGAACCTGGACAGGGGTGGCAACCACCCCAGAGACCACAGGGCCCCAAACCACAATAAGACATTGGCAAGCTGGATCCACCACAAGCACCAGAACCACTTATACTCTTACATTCCACAAGACAACCGAGTGGACCAACCCCCAACATCCAGATAGAGGTTGAGGGCAAGCCCCTCAGTTTCCTGGTGGATACTGGTGCAGCCAAAAATGTAATAAGGAATATCAAATTACCAGACACGGATTGTCTCACAGATTAAGTGGTGCCTTGTGTGGGGGTGGATGGAACCACATGCTACACACCAATAACCAAACTCCTACACGTAGGCATACAACCTACACAGAGTATGTTGTCAGTTAGTTGTTTTCACAAACTATCCAGTAAACCTGCTGGGAGCAGATCTACTGGCAAAAATCCAGGCCAATATTCGCTCTCATGAGAATGGAACTGTGACACTGACCACTCCACTATCACAGGAACACTCAGCTGAAATATACGGCCTCTTTTCGCTACAGGACACAGCTGTTGATCCAGTAGATGTGACACTGATGCCACAAGTCCCGAACACCCTATGGGTACAAGATCCAGAAGATATTGGAAGACTCCTAGTCCAGCTGGTGGAAGTAAATCTTAAGCTAGCAGCTCTGCCTTTTTCTGTTCATGCAAACGCTGCAACATATATAGTGTTACATTCTTGCAGGTCTAAAAATCTATTTTTGCATACTTAAATTAACCTGTGTACTGGATTGTCCTCCTATTCAACACATGTATGGCCTATGTCCTAAATTTAATAGTGCAAGATTTCTTTCGCAAATATACATGCTTGAGAAATGTGGTAGCTACAGCCAGAAAAGTGCTAGCCCATTTCAATAGGCCTTACATGACATAGCATGCCCTCCTGGCTGGAAAAAAAAATTAAAAAAGAAAAAACAATAATGTCTGCCTGAGCAGCATCTGGTTTATGAATGTCTATTTCTTACACATTCCTCACATGTATTAAAGTTGTCAAACAGTCGCAAATCATGCACATGGGAGTGATTCAAACATATCACCGAGCAGCTGTAACTACTCGGTGCTTGCCCGAGCATACTCGCCTAAAGGGTTAACAGAACATACTTGCTCATTGTAATGCACACGCCCGGGCTGAGCGGCGTGTGCGTGTGATTCCACTGGACCGTGCCGGAGAGTGAATGCCTGGAGGGGCATAACTAGGTATTCACCCGATCCGACCAGGGTCGCACGACAGCATATGACGCCAGTGCACCAAGGAGGAACCGAGCAGAGGGACCAAGTGCTACTCCAGGACAGACCCCGGACACGGCTATTGACCCACACAGGGGAATACAGAAACAGCCAGGTTAGGCTGGCACACAGACTGGTGGGTATAGGCAGGCACGACTGGTATGCAGGCAGGCGGGTATGCAGGCAGGGGGGTACAGGCAAGCACGGCTAGAGTGCAGACAGGGAGGCGCTAGCAGGTAGGAACACAGGCGGGATAGGACCCAGTACACACTGGGACTCAGGAACAGAGCCACAGATATGGCGGACAAACACAGCAGAGTGAGGCCGCCCAGAGAGGCGAGCGAGAGCAGGGCAGGACGAGACCGCCTAGAGCGGCGAGCGAGAGCAGAGCAGGACGAGGCCACCCGGAGCGGCGAGCAAGAGCAGAGCAGGACGAGGCCGCCTGGAGCGGCGAGCAAGAGCAGAGCAGGACAAGGCCGCCTGGAGCGGCGAGCAAGAGCAGAGCAGGACAAGGCCGCCCGGAGCGGCGAGCATGAGCAGCACAGGACAAGGCCGCCTGGAGCGGCGAGCAAGAGCAGAGCAAGACAAGGCCGCCCGGAGCGGCGAGCAAGAGCAGAGCAGGACAAGGCCGCCCGGAGCGGCGAGCAAGAGCAGAGCAGGACAAGGCCGCCCGGAGCGGCGAGCAAGAGCAGAGCAGGACACGGCCGCCCGGAGCGGCGAGCAAGAGCAGAGCAGGACAAGGCCGCCTGGAGCGGCGAGCAAAGGGTAAAGCAGGCTAGAACCGCCGGAGCGGTGAGCAAAGGCAGAGCAGGCTAGAACCGCCGGAGTGGTGAGCAAAGGCAGAGCAGGCTAGAACCGCCGAAGCGGTGAGCAAAGGCAGAGCAGGCTAGAACCGCCGGAGCGGTGAGCAAAGGCAGAGCAGGCTAGAACCGCCGGAGCGGTGAGCAAAGGCAGAGCAGGCTAGAACCGCCGGAGCGGTGAGCAAAGGCAGAGCAGACTAGAACCACCGGAGCGGTGAGCAAAGGCAGAGCAGACTAGAACCGCCGGAGCGGTGAGCAAAGGCAGAGCAGGCTAGAACCGCCGGAGCGGTGAGCAAAGGCAGAGCAGGGAGGACAGGGCTCTGTTCACACGGAACAGACAGGAAGGGAAAGGCAGAACCAGATACCCACAGGGTACTTGCAGTGAAGTAGCGAGTGGACCACAAACTCACAAACGGGAGTACAGTGACAACGAGCAGGAGTTAGGTACGAGTTCAGACTCTGCAGAAAAAGGAAAGGTACGGACATAGAGAAACACGGGAAAACAGGCTAGAAGAGAGTACAGACAAGAACAGACAAAGTAGCAAGATACAAGAGCGGGTCTAGGAATGCAGCCCCTAGAAGGCAGGAGGAACAGGCTAGGAGCGTGTTCAGACAGGACAGACAGGATACAGGAGCGGGTCTAGGTATGCAGCCCCTAGAAGGCGAGACAAACAGGCAAGGAGCGTGTTCAGACAGGCCTGGAAATACAGCCTCCAGGATAGGCAGACAAGAGAACACAGAAGGGGACCTGGCACATTCAGAGTGAAAGACCACACTGAATGAAACACAATGCTCAGGAAGGGATTCATTGGAGCAGCTGGGTTAAATACCAGATGACAGACAGCAATAGGCTGAGGACACACAAGGGGTGTGCCTGCAGCAGGTACAAAAAGAAGGAAGTGATCGGGCGCCGCCCTTAAGCAGCAGAAAGAGAAGAAAACAGACAGCATGGAGGGAAGCCAGAGAGACATTCTGGATTGGAGATCAAGTGCGCGCTCTTGCACAGTGGGAGATGGACCACTATGCAAAGACGCCGCCAGGTATGTTACACTCATCACTAATAATGACACAAATAAATGTTAAAATGTGGATTCTATACAATATTACTCCACAAGTTATTAAGGTGCTATTCTCAAACTGTGACAATGGTCACATGATATCACTGCACCTTAAATACACATAAAAGAGAAAACTAGATTGATCTCACCCAGTTCTTTCGGGAGGCCTGTTATGAGCTAAGCTTTGCTAACATGGCCATATAGCCCCATAGCTCCCACGCTGACAAGGGCAGTTCACATCTGTCCCTTCTTGTAGATAAGCCCTAATATATGTTGTGCATCTCCCGATGCATTTCTCCCTAATGGGTTCTTCAGGGGAGTTCAGTGTACAAAATCATATTCAACAAACACTATTTCATTATTTTGGCCATGAATCTGGTCCAGGACTCGTACCAGATTCATGGCCAATATAATGAAATAGTGGCCATGTTAGCAATGCTTAGGGCATAACGGGCCTCCCAATTGCCTCCACCTGATTGGTTGACTGGTTTCCATTCTAAGGGTGCTGGATATTATGATCATCGCCGCCTGCACCTGAGAGCAAAGAATTGGGTGAGATTAATCTAGTTTTCTCTTTTATGTGTATTTGAGGTGCAGTGATATCACATGACCATTGTAACAGTTTGAGAATAGCACTGTAATAACTTGTTGTGGAGTAATCTTCTGTAGAATTCACATTTTAACATTTGTTTGTGTAACTATATGTGGGATATTTTTGCCTTTTGGTATTAGTAATATTTATTTTAATAGAAAAATATTAAAATTTATATTTTAACTTATTACACTCACTAATTACTTATGTGTGTGTATACTTTGAGCTCAGAATCTTTGAGGAGTATATAGACCGTCTGTATCAATTCCTCAACTTTTGCTTGAATTTATGTACAATATTAACTGTTATGGCAGCAAAGAAAGTGAACTGAGCAGCTAATAGCACAGACAAAAATTTTTTAAATAAATATAGATTTACCATTTGACACCATGAGTAATCCGAAACACGTAGGTCCGAGATGTGTATGTGGAACCGCCATAGGTTTTAATGCAAGTATGAATGTGATGTTTTATATTCATTCACTGGTTCATCGCTGGAAGATTTCTTTTGATCTACCAAATAAATATTATTCCCCTCCTAAATGAGAACATACACATCTACAATGATACAGAGGGAGTATGACTGATGCAGTATTGTAAAAATATTCCAAAGTTTATTGAATACATAAATTACAAATGCATTGAAAACTAATAGTCTCATACAGTTCAGAAAGAGTAGTAGGTGGAGCTCCACAAGATTAGTTAGCATAGAAAAGGTACTATAGAGAAGCAACCAAACTTACTGACCTATTTATATGCATATTATTTTGGCAATGGTAATATAGCTGCAAATCCTCAAAGGTCATAAATCTATCGCTATAATCATTGCTAACTTAATGTATATGACTCCATCTAATAGCAAAGAAAAAAAAAAGAAAAAAACACCAGCTCACAATGATGCTATGGAAATGTCCAAAGATTCTGAGAATTAGTGTACGGATATTCGAGGATGATATCCACGATGAGACAGGGAAAATTTTGAAAGTTTGGGATGCAATACCAGATGAATAAAAAAATCGAACTTTATTTAGAACATAATTTAAAATTCATGAGGTGAACACCAGCAGAGTCCAGGGCATGTAACATATATGCTTTTCGAAGGTGAATGTCCTTACTCATAGTCATAGTGTGTATAAAGTCCTGGCGAGCAAATATCCATTTAATGTCACAGAAATCACAATGTATTTATACAAAGCCCCACCCTCTTATTAACTTTATAAGTAGACGTTAAAAGAGCAAACCAATACTTGAAAATTTCTACAAATAATGTAAATAACATGAATATGGTTAAGCAAATAATGCATTAAACATTGTTCTCAACAAAAGTACATTAAATCGTTTAAATAATTTGGACCCATAGGAAAGCGTGCGTTTTGCTACAGAATGCAGTACACCTCTCTAGCAAACAGTACTTTTGGCTAGTCCCCTAGGTGTTATTCGCCCTGGACTCTATTTGTTTTAACCTCATGAAATTTAAATGATGTTCTAAATAAAGTTCGATTTTTTTATTCATCTGGTGCTGAACTTTTCCAGCTAATAGTGTTACTGTCAGAGGCTACACCATTCTGTTATGATTGAGATAAGGGATGGGACATATACTCTATTACACCCTCCGCTTCCTCCCCACTAATGCGCTTGCCAAATTATGCAAAGGAGCCCAATTGTGACTTGTGTTTGATACAACTACTGTCAGGATAGCTTCTACCTGCACTACCGGTGGCGGTAGAGCTGCTGCTAGTGGCAACCACATTCTTATCTATGATATTATCTTTCGATATTTCACCCTGCCGTGTCTGTCACATGTGCCATGTTTAGGCTTAGCATACATTTTGGACAAAAATATAACATCTAATTTGTTTTTAAACTTTAACAAACTTAACAATATTTCGGTTTAAGCTTCCTCCACATGTGACAATAGCTTAACCCTAAATAAAGAGGTTGCTACATAAGCACATGCACAAAAAGTAATTTACGGCAACAGCCAGAAGTGTTGTTGTGGCGCCTACACTTGTTAAATGCGACAAGTCAAACAATTGCCAAACCTTGACCTCTTGTTGTTTTTTTGTTTTTATTTTAGTTATTTGTAATTACTAATTTTGTTAAATAGTGATGCTCAACCGAAGTGAAAGGTAATTTAATGAAATCTAAAATGCTAGGTTGCAAATTTGCTTCACATAAGCTCACGACAGGTACCGTAACTAAAATTTGGCAACAATGGCATTGGTTTTTGTGGCGTGTATGTTATGTAAAGTAGACTTAAAACAGGTATTCAAAAATAAAAAAGACCTGTTATATTAAAGGTGAAGAAAGAAAAAAAAAACAATATGCCTTTACAAAATACGATGAAACCAGAAAGTATAGGTAGAATCACTTCCCACAATCAAGCACCTGCCTCTGGTCACTTTATTCAGGTGGCATGTGTATGCATCTAATTCTAGACTATTGGAGCAATGAATTGGGCTCCAAAAATAATTTTAAACAACGTGCACACTTTGGTAAATAAACACTAGTGTTTAAGTTTCATAATTAGGGAGATATATCTTTAAAAAATAAAGAGCACGTCCCAAAACACAGGACTTGCACTTTCATTTACAAGCAGAAACATGCCTTGAATTCAGAATTTGGATTTAGCTGCAAAACCTGCCTAGTGGTTTAATACTACTTTGATAAAAAGCAAGGAAAGAGCATGAAAACAGAGCCCCTTGGGTTTGAATGATATGTGAGACCTATCTATGTTTTTATAAGACGCAGGTTGTATATATGATTTTAAATGTTGTGATTAGTGATGAGCGAGCATGCTCACTACTGCTCGGTGCTCGCCCGAGCATCTCACTGCTCGAGATGCTCGGCGCTCGCCGAGTATTTCTGGGTTGCTCGGGCGGGAACTCGGGTCACCTCCCTGCATGTTTGGCGCTCTTTAGAGAGCCAATGAACATGCAGGGATTGCTTGCCATGCACTGTAATGCCGTAACCATGTTGGTTGTGGGCATTACAGTGATTGGCTGGCCGCACAGCATTATCAGGTCTATATCAGACCTGGCATCGCCATGCTCGTCACAGTCACTCCGGATCAGACAGTGTAGGGAGAGCTGCTGCAGTGTCAGGGAGAGATTTAATCGTGTATTAGGTAGTGTGGGGAGAAAAACCGTACATTACACATATCCATCTTAAAAAAAAGACATCAGGCAGGCATTTTATATAGGCAGGCAGACAGGGTATATAACAGACTGCAGTGCACATAGGACAAGAGGCTCCATTCCAGTTCTGCCTTCTGCTGCTGTTATATTTCTAGACATTACACATATCTATCTTAACAAACAGTCCTTCTGAGGATTAATCCATCTGCAGAGATATCAGGCAGGCATGTTGTATAGGCAGGCAGTGTATATAGCAGACTGCAGTGCATATAGCACAAGAGGTTCCATTCCAATTCTGCCTTCTGCTGCTGTTAGATATTTCTGTACAAAGGCCCAGGTCTCAGGGGCCAGGAATACTTTTCTTTGGATCTTAATCCTCATTATTTGCTTAAAAAGCAATCCAGAGAACACCATTTTTTCTGCGCCATTTGCTTGTTGGCACTGCAGAATACAGCCAGGTCCTTTCCATATTAGAGCGTTAGAAATTCAGCTATTTAAAACTATGTTTTCTCCGTCAAACGGATCACATATACGTTGTCAGAAAATACTGCCATTTCTGGCCTCCATTAAAAATTTCCTTTAGTGTGTAATTGAAGCAATTCACCGCAGCTTGCTGTTCAAACTACTTACCTACAGGCCAGGTATTTAAAACTGTTTTCTCCGTCAAACGGATCACATATGTGTTGTCAGAAAATACTGCCATTTCTGGCCTCCATTAAAAATTTCCTTTAGTGTGTCATTGAAGCAATTCACCGCAGTTTGCTGTTCAAACTACTTACCTACAGGCCAGGTATTTAAAACTGTGTTTTCTCCGTCAAACGGATCACATATACGTTGTCAGAAAATACTGCCATTTCTGGCCTCCATTAAAATCTCCTTACTGCCATTTCTGGCCTCCATTAAAATTTCCTTTAGTGTGTCATTGAAGCAATTTACCGCAGTTTGCTGTTCAAACTACTTACCTACAGGCCAGGTATTTAAAACTCTGCTTACTCCATCAAACGGATCACAAATAAGTTCGCTCCAAACTCAGTCATTTGTAGTGAGCGTGGAAGATACTGTCCTCCATTTATCCATTTAAAATGGGCAAGGCACGTGGCAAAGGACGGGGAACTGGATATGATGGTAATGATGTGACTCGCCCCCTGGGCCGAGGGGCACCCGGAACCGGGCTTCTGGGGGTTGTAGTATCCGTGGCGGTGACCTGGTCCCGTGGCTCAGGGTGGTCAGGCCAATGGCGGTATTTTGTGGGTTTTAAGTTAATTGTCCGACTACGCCACCTGTGGATTGCGGTCAGCGCGGACCGCCACTGCAAGGCAGACCGCTGAGGCTGATGGTGTGTGCAGCTGAGGTAGTGTGACTCCCCACGGGAAGAGTGGAGCCCCAGGGCAGTGTAGTTGATGGTGAGGGTGATAGTGCACGGGAGTCCCGGCACTAGTAAAGCTGGTGCGGCGATGAAGCAGGAATGACTCAGAGTCTTTGCAGTGCAGTTCAGGGTCTTTACTGGTGGTATTAAGGCAGACCCTCCCGGGAGTACTGGCTAACATAAGGGGCCTGGTCAGTCTGCGAGCAAACAGGAGTTCCTCTGGCCAGGTGGAGTTGTAGGCCTCCCCGTCTATCTGCACTCTTTCTGGCTACCTTGCTGTAAGCGGGTAGAAGTAGCCCACGTCCCTGAGTATACCGTGTGGTGCTCACCCGTATGGCTGGTGACTTGGGGCCTTCTGTTAGCCTCCGCTCCTGGATGGCGGTGCTGGTCCCTTCCTTGTGACTGAGCCTCCGGGCTTCTATGGCCAGAGGACCTGGAATCCCCTGCCGACTGGTTTCTGCTGCTGGGTGAATATCAGTCCCCACAGCCTAGGACTCCGGTGTCCGGTTATTAGATTCTTCTGCCAGGGCGAGCTATATCTCTGCTTAGCTTCCAGCCCCTGGTCTTCTGCTCCTAGCTCCTACAGAGCTCAAGCTGTAACTTTCCCTCTCCAGGCTCTGACTCAACTAATCCCACCCCAGACCCAGTTTATAAGGGCAGATTCCTCCCCTCCCAGGTCTGGGCGGGAGGTGTTGCATGCTTAGGGCTCCTGACCAGATAAACCTCCCACTTGCTCTCAGACGTAATATTTCTATTACTGTGGCAACCAGACCCCTGGGGTGCCACATTCCCCCCTAGTGAATTTTAGTACTCCGGGACCAAACACATTTTTTTAAGAAAACACAAATACAGGGTATAAACAATAATACAACAACATATATACAAGAAGCTTTAGTCTTTAGATGTCACGGCGTGTCCGTGACCGGGTTTCCATGTCACCCAACAAGGTGAAGTCTTGGCACAGAGTAGGGGACCTGTCCAAAGCAAACCCCAAGCGTTGGCCCTGGGCGTGGCTGCAAGGCTGAGGCTAGCTACTTTGGGCCACAAGGAGGCCACGCCAGACAGGTTTTCTCTTCCGCGGCCATCTTCGCAAGAGGCACCAAGGTGCAACTATCTACATGTAGTTCCGGTTATTCAGCGTCCATAACCTGTCAGTCCAAATAAACCTAAAGGGTAACTAGAGAAACATAATTAGTACCCAGGTAACAAAACATAAACCTTTTTCAACATTTACGTATGTACAGGTAAATGTATATTACAGTTTAGATTCTCCAGCGAGCAGACATCTGTCCTCTAGTGCTCCTGGTGGACCTACGTAACCCACTATCTGGTTCTGCACTACAGGATGTAGGAGGTGTTGCGGGTAGGTCTGGCAGCTTTCTGCGTACTCTTTGGCTTACTAGGGGCACGGCAGGCTCACTATTAGCAGAGGGTTGATTCTCCTGGGCTGCTGGTCTGGGTTCTTCTGCCTCCTGGGCCGGCTGCTCTTCTGACACTACTTGTTCTTCTGTATGTTCTTGAGGGGCTGGCTGGAGAAAGGTGAGGACGGGTACCACGACTGCGTTGTTGATCTGAGTCCAGGACCGGGGAAAGACTCCGAGTACGGTACTGATCATTTCTTCCCTTTTCTCTGCGGGTTGAGGGTTTTCTTGATCTTCTTCAGGGCTTTGCAGCTGCTCGGGACACTTCTTCAGGTGGTCTCTGGAGACAATGGCTGTGGTCTCTCCTCCGTCCTTACTGATGATACATACTTTTGGGTTCTCATGACTTGAGGGCAGTAAGGTGTACGGGTCCTTCTCCCACTGGTCGTCCAACTTGTGGAGCAGCCTCTTTCTCTTCAAGACCTGCTCTCCAGGTACCAGGGGAACAGCGGGAGCATACTGGTTATAAGCCTTCTCTTGCCTTTCTCTTGCTTGAGACAGACTCCGCTCGACGCTCTCCTGTACTTTTCGATACTGCTGCTGCCATTCTGTATCCCAGTCTGCCTCTGGCGAGGTGTCCTCAGGTGTCAGGACTCCCATATCCAGGTCAATAGGCAGCTTACCAGGTCTTGTTCTCATTAGGTAAGCCAGAGTACAGTTGGTGGAGCCTACGGGGATGTGATTGTACAAGTCCACCAAATCAGGCAGTTTTTCAGGCCACAGACTGCGTTCTTCCAGGGGCAACGTTTTTAGCAAGTCTATCACCACCTGGTTCATTTTCTCACATAGTCCGTTGGTCTCAGGGTGATAGGTCGTTGTTCTTATCTTCTTGCAGCCATACAGGTTGCAGAACTCCTGGAAGACCTCCGCTTCGAAGGCTGGTCCTTGGTCCGTCAACACTTGCTCCGGATACCCGTGTGGACGGCAGAAGTGCTGCTGGAAGGCTCTAGCTGCTATTTGAGCCGTTAAGCCCTTGACAGGGACCACCACCAGGAACCGGGAGTAGTGATCTACGATGGTGAGGGCGTAGACGTACCCAGATCTGCTTGGAGCCAGTTTCACATGGTCCAGGGCTACCAGTTCCAGTGGCTGCCTGGTGATGATGGACTGCAGGGGAGTCTTCTGGCTGGCACGGTCCTTTCTTCTTAGGTTGCACGGGCCACAATCTCTGCACCACCTCTCGATGGCTCCTCTCATGCCTATCCAGTAGAACCGTTCACGCAACAAGAACTCCAGCTTTTTCCATCCGAAGTGTCCTGCTCCGTTGTGGTATGCCTCCAGGACCATAGCCGCTTCTCGTCTTGGGACCACTACCTGCCAGGTCAGCTCATGTGTTCGAGAGTTGACCATTCTCCGGCACAGCTTCTCCCTGTAGAGAAACATCTTACTTTTCTCCTTCCACAGTTGCTTGGTCTTCTCCGGAGCGTCTGGGTCAAGACGGGCATCAGCCTGTGTCAGCATTTCCTTCACCAGATGTACTGCGGGATCACTGTCTTGTGTCTCCGCCCAGCTGTAGTGGGGTAAGGGATTGAACGTAGCAGAGCGCCTGTCCTTCACACGGTGGGAATACAGGGTAATCCCATGACGGTGGAACGCAGGGAGTTCGACTTCTTCCAGATCTTCTGGATCTTCCCCTACGTCCGGTAAGTTTGACATTCTGGACAGGGCATCCGCGTTGGCATTTGAGCGCCCCGCCCGGTATTTGATGGTGAATTCGTAGTTGGACAGGCGGGCCATCCATCTCTGCTCCAGGGCACCAAGTCTTGCAGTGTCCAGGTGTGTCAACGGGTTGTTATCCGTGTACACGGTGAACTTGGAAGAGGCAAGGTAATGCTTGAAACGTTCGGTCACTGCCCACACCACTGCCAGGAACTCTAGCTTGAATGAGCTATAATTCTCAGGGTTTCTCTCTGTGGGCCGTAGTTTTCGGCTGGCGTAAGCGATTACCCGTTCTTTCCCCTGCTGGATCTGGGACAGTACGGCTCCTAGCCCGATGTTGCTCGCATCTGTGTGGAGGATAAAGGGCTGGCTGTAGTCAGGGTACGTGAGGATTTCATCCCCCGTGAGGGCCATCTTCAGCTGGCAGGAGGATTCCTCTTCCAGCTTTTCCCATCTGAAGGGCGGCTTCGGGTTTTTGGCCTTCCTGGATTGGCCTATCAGGAGGTCCTGCATAGGAGCTGCCATTTTGGTGAAACCGGGAAAGAATCTTCGGTAGTAGCCTACCAACCCGAGAAACTGCCGCACTTCCTTTATGCTGGAGGGTCTTGGCCAGTCTTTAATCACGGTGATCTTATCGGGGTCAGGAGCCGCTCCGTCAGCACTCACCACGTGTCCCAGGTACTGCACCTTTGGTTTCAGCAGGTGACACTTGGAGGGTTTCACCTTGAGGCCGTAGCTTGCCAGGGTGTCAAACACTTCTGCCAGGTGTTTGTGATGGTCCTCGTAGGTTTTGGAATAGACTATTACATCGTCGAGGTATAACAGGACCGTCTCAAAATTACTGTGTCCCAGACAGCATTCCATCAACCGTTGGAAGGTTCCTGGTGCGTTGCAGAGCCCGAACGGCATACAGTTGAATTCGCTGAGGCCCATCGGGGTGGTGAATGCAGTCTTCTCCTTGTCTGCCTCTGCTACAGGAACCTGCCAGTACCCGCTAGTAAGATCCAAAGTGGAGAAGAAGTTAGCAGATTTTAATGCAGCTAAAGATTCTTCTATCCTAGGTAACGGGTACGCATCTTTATGTGTGATACGGTTGACCTTCCTATAGTCTACACACATTCTCATGGTGTTGTCCTTCTTTTTCACTAGAACCAGTGGAGCTGCCCAGGGGCTACAGCTGTCCCTGATTACCCCAGCCTTCCGCAACATCCCTTTTGCATGCTGATAGTGTGCAGGGGGTACAGGTCGGTATCTTTCCTTTAAGGGCGGATGGTCTCCTGTGGGGATGTGATGTTCTACCCCCTTTACTCGCCCGAAGTCTAGCGGGTGTTTACTAAAGACTCTTTCGTACTCCTGAACCACCCGGTAGACTCCCTGTTTTTGGTGTGAGGGAGTGGAGTCAGTACCCAAATGCAGTTGCTGACACCAGTTCTCCATTTGTTTCTTAGAGCCCTTACCTTCCTCTGGTTGAGATGGAGGCAAGGGTTCCACGGCCTTTACAGAATTTTGGTTTATGGTGAACAATTTGTCTAGCGTGGCATACCGGGGCAGGTACACTTCCCTCTCCCCGATATTTATGATGCGGATGGGCACCCTCCCATGGCGTACATCGACCACCCCCCATGCTGTCAAAATGGTGGGCCTACTGTCTGAGTAGACGGGTTCTACCATTGCTTGGTAGTCTCTACCTCTTAGACCAATAGCTGCCCAGCACCAGATCATCATCTCACTTTTCGGGGGCATGGCAATAGGGAACGGGTCACACATTCTCATGCTACCTATCTCACCACCAGATAGTTTCACTTGTTGCCGCTTCATCAGTGCCCGGATCTCTTTTTGGAGCACACGCTGCTGGCTGGAACTGGCGTTCTTGGCAACCTGCTGTAAAATGAGAATCACCTCTGCAAGACAATTTTCAATCACGTTAGTTCCCAAGGTTATTCTAGGGTGACTCTCATGACGGTCAATATCCACAATAATCAGTCCTTGTGCCGCCAGTTCGACTTTACCGACCTTAATGGTCACCTCCTTGAATCCCACCTGCGGCACGGGCTGACCATTGCTGGCGATGATACTCAGGTCGTCATCTGGGTAGCGGGTTATGTCCGAGTCATTCCAGTACCGCTTAAAGAGCACACACGGGATGGTAGTCACCTGTGACCCAGTGTCCAGTAGGGCACTCATAGGAATGCCATCCATTACCACAGGCAAGACCGGACGTCCCCCTACGTATTTATCACACCAGTTTGATGTTCCTAATGATCTTACACCTGGGGGTTGGCCCTCTACCCCAGGTTATGCCCGTTTAAATGACAGTACCTTGCCATATGTCCGGGTTGATTGCAGCGGCGGCAGATGGGTTGTCCATCCTCGTTGTATCTGTCGCTGGGTCTTCCTCTGGATGTTGGGATCCTCCTCTGTCGGCGCCACGGGACGTCCTCCGGTCCGGATGCCAGCTGGATCTTCCCTGGAATAGAGACCTGTAAAGACTGCACAGTCCTGGTTAGCGCGGCTACACTTTTGGTTAACTCTTGGACCTGATGGTGCAGGTCTGTAGCCGGGTTGTTATCCAAAGCCTGCGCATCAGCTCCTACAGACTCTGCAGACAAGGGCGCCGCCTCCTGGTGATAGGTAATAGCAGGGCGCCGGTGGGTTACAGCGCTACCCGGTGCCGGTTCTCTGAGCACCCGGATGGCCCTGTCTTTGAACTTTGCAAAGTCTAAACCAGGGTTCTGCAAGGCCATTGCACGTAACTGGGTTCAGGGGGCATTGGACAGCAGACCCTCAATGAATTGTTCAGTTAGCAGTTCACCTGCATTCCGCACACTGTCAGGGTCTGCCTGTTTAATGGCTCCCAGGGCCTCTTGCAAATTCAAAGCATAGTCTCTTATACTGTCTTGGGCCCGCTGCGTGCACCCATAAAATGTCATTTTGATCTCTGCTGAGGTACGGGTATCAAAAGTGTCCCTCAGACGGGTTAAGATCTCTTTTACAGTCTCCTTGTCCCGGACTGACCAGGACTTTACTTCACGTTGGGATGCCCCTGTTAGCTGGCCTACCAATATGCTCACTTTTTGTCCTTCTGTCAGGGGGTATACCTTAAACAGGCTGTACAGTCTCTCTTTAAAGTCACTTAGGGTATGCGACTCCCCTGAGTACTGGGGCAGCCAGGCCGCTCTGGGGATATAGGGCATTGTAAATGGCATTACTGCGGCAGTGGCCGCGCTGGTGAGAGAGGGTCCCTCCGTATCCGTCATCTTCCTCCCCCCTAGTTAAGTGTGGCCTACCTTCTGTTGCTTCTTCTCCGTAGGCAGCGGCTCCGCAGACGATCGTCTGGGTGGAGGACCTTGCGCTCTGGTGACGTCAGAGTCGCTCTCTCTCCCTTCCAGGACCTTGCGCAGTGTCGATGCGTGGGGCAGAGCTTCGGGTCTCGAGCGCTTTCGGCGTCCACCCCCCTCTTCATCCTGCGCGGCTTCCCGAAGATGGCGTCCGATGGCGGGAAAACGACTGCGGATGGCGGGAAAACAGCTGCGGATGGCGGGAAACGGCTCCGGATGGCGGGAACCGACCGAAGACGGTGGGAAACGGCTCCAGATGGCGGGAACCGACTGAAGATGGCGGGAGACGGCTCCAGATGGCGGGGACCTTCACCACGGCAGGTATGACAGTCTTTTGAAGACGCGCAGTACGCGGTGGTTGCGGGCACGAAATCCTGCCGACTACGCCAAAGCAGACTCGCCCCCTGGGCTGAGGGGCACCCGTAACCGGGCTTCTGGGGGTTGTAGTATCCGTGGCGGTGACCTGGTCCCGTGGCTCAGGGTGGTCAGGCCAATGGCGGTATTTTGTGGGTTTTAAGTTAATTGTCCGACTACGCCACCTGTGGATTGCGGTCAGCGCGGACCGCCGCTGCAAGGCAGACCGCTGGGGCTGATGGTGTGTGCAGCTGAGGTAGTGTGACTCCCCACGGGAAGAGTGGAGCCCCAGGGTAGTGTAGTTGATGGTGAGGGTGATAGTGCACGGGAGTCCCGGCACTAGTAGTGCTGGTGCAGCGATGAAGCAGGAATGACTCAGAGTCTTTGCAGTGCAGTTCAGGGTCTTTACTGGTGGTATTAAGGCAGAGCCTCCCGGGAGTACTGGCTAACATAAGGGGCCTGGTCAGTCTGCGAGCAAACAGGAGTTCCTCTGGCCAGGTGGAGCTGTAGGCCTCCCCGTCTATCTGCACTCTTTCTGGCTACCTTGCTGTAAGCGGGTAGAAGTAGCCCACGTCCCTGAGTATACCGTGTGGTGCTCACCCGTATGGCTGGTGACTTGGGGCCTTCTGTTAGCCTCCGCTCCTGGAAGGCGGTGCTGGTCCCTTCCTTGTGACTGAGCCTCCGGGCTTCTATGGCCAGAGGACCTGGAATCCGCTGCCGACTGGTTTCTGCTGCTGGGTGAATATCAGTCCCCACAGCCTCGCACTCCGGTGTCCGGTTATTAAATTCTTCTGCCAGGGCGAGCTATATCTCTGCTTAGCTTCCAGCCCCTGGTCTTCTGCTCCTAGCTCCTACAGAGCTCCTGCTGTAACTTTCCCTCTCCAGGCTCTGACTCAACTAATCCCACCCCAGACCCAGTTTATAAGGGCAGATTCCTCCCCTCCCATTTCTGGGCGGGAGGTGTTGCATGCTTAGGGCTCCAGACCAGAGAAACTTCCCACTTGCTCTCAGATGTAATATTTCTATTACCGTGGCAACCAGACCCCTGGGGTGCCACAGATGCATGCAGAGGCCGAGGACAAGGCCGTGGGCAAGCCAAAATTTTGCCACAACAAACACCCACATCTTCTCGCCTAACCTTCCTGTCCCAATTTCTAGGGGACTGCAGCACACCACTATTGAACCCAGAGCAGTGTCAAAAGGTTGTTGGTTGGATAGCGGATAATGCTTCCAGTCACTTAGCCACCACCACCACCCTGTCTTACACAAGGTCAAGTCTCAGTAGCCGTGAGTCTGGACTCCATATTCCTCACCCTGATCCTCCTTCCTCCCACCATGCCTAGTACCCAGAGACAACTGATCCCACTCTTGGACACTCTGAAGAGCTGTTCATTTTTCCATTTGTAGATTCGGGCCTCTCGCCCGGTACACTTGAAACGGGGCAAGAGGAGATCACGTGTAGCGATGCCCAAATATGTGAGCAGCCACGGTCACACAAAGGCGACGGTGGGAAAGTGTCACAAGAGGTGGACGACGATGAGACCCAATTGCCAGAAAGTCAGGAGGAGGACCAGGGTGCGGAAGTGGAAGACGAGGTGGTGGATGATATAGTAACTGACCCAACCTGGCAGGAGAACATGTAGAGCGAGGACAGCAGCACACAGGGGGAGGGAGGCAGAGCACACCAACAGGCATGAAGAAGCAGTGTGTTGGCCACAGACAGAAGGCAGGCAACCGTTCCCTATAACACCAACACGAAGGAAGTTGACAGTACAACTCTTAGGTCTTCCCGAGTCTGGTTGCTTTTTAAAGACTCTGCCGATAACCCCAAAAAGGCCATTTGCACCACCTGCCAGGCCAGCATCAACAGGTGTGGCAAAACAACCAGCCTGACCATCACCAGCATGATCAGGCACATGGCAGCAAAGCACCTGACTTTGTGGGCCGAACCCCAGGGTCCAGGAACAGTGTCTGTGGGTGACACCATTGCTTCTTCCACTGATGTGCATGCAAGCCAATCCCCTGTCCATGGTGCATGCGAAGACGCCTTATGTCCTGCACCTGTCATTGCACACTCTCAAGTATCAGTATCAGGAAGCAAGTCCATGTCTTTGTCCCAGCGCATCGTTCAGTTGTCCATACCCCAGTCCTTGGAACGCAAGCACAAATATGCAGCCAATGCCCCACAGGCCACACTACAAAATTCTCACATTTCACGACTGCTTGCGCTCGAAATGTAGCCTTTTAGGCTCATGGAGACGGAAGCATTCCGCAACCTGATGGCTGCGGCTGTCCCTCGGTACTCGGTCCCCAGCCACCACTATTTCTCCCGGTGTGCCGTCCCCGCATTACACAAGCACGTGTCCCAAAACATTAGCCATGCTCTCAACAACGCAGTTACCGGTAAAGTCCACCTAACCACGGACACGTGGACAAGTGCTTGTGGGCAGGGACGGTACATATCGCTGACAGCACACTGGGTTTACATAGTGGAACCCGGGACCCAGTCAGACCTTGGGACGGAACACGTCCTCCCGACGCCAAGGATTGCGGGCCCAAGGTCAATCAGGGTTGCCCTAACGATCTACAGCTCCTGCACCTCATTCTCCTCAGCCTCCTCCTCCTCTTCAGCCTCCATCTCCGAAATGACCACATCAGTCACAAGCTGGAAGCACTGCAGCACTGCCTTGGCCAAGCGGCAATAGGCTGTGCTTGAGCTAACAGGCTTAAGTAGAAAACCGCACAATGCTGAAGAATTGTGGACAGCTCTGAAAGAGCAGACAGATCTGTAGCTCACAACGCTGAACCTACAGCCAGGCATGGTCGTGTGTGACAATGGCCGGAACCTGGTGGTGGCTCTGAGGCGAGGCGAGCTCACAGATGTACCATGCCTGGCCCATGTGCTTAACCTCGTGGTTCAGCAGTTTCTCAAATCCTACCCGGAGATGCAGGATCTGTTTTTTAAAGTACGCCTCCTGTGTTCCCATTTTAGAAAGTCAGCTACAGCTTCCGCCGCCCTTGCTGTGTTTCAGCAGCGTTTGCAGCTTCCGGCTCACAGACTTGTGTGTGATGTCCCCACGCATTGGAACTTTACACTGCAGATGTTCGGAAGGATTTGTGAGCAGAAGAGGGCAGTTGTTGAGTACCAGCATCAACAAAGCCGTCGTTATTCAGTTCAGACTCCACACATAAGACCTCAGGAGTAGACATGGATGTCAGATATATATAGCATCCTCCAAAACTTTGAGGACTCCACCAAGATAGTGAGCGGAGATGACGCCATAATTAGCGTCACCATCCCGCTTCTCTGTCTTCTGAGACGCTCTCTGCTCAAAATCAAAGAGGATGCATTGCAGGCAGAGCACGATGAGATGGAGCAAGGAACTATACAGTGTGATTACACACAGCCCAGCCTCATCTCATCCCAATGTGGATTGGGTGACAATGAGGAAGAGGAGGAGGAGGAGGAAGGACAGGAGCTAGTTTCATGCACTATAGACGGTACCACCTGCACAGCGGTCATTCCGAGTGTTCAGCGTGGATGGCCAGAGGACGGAGAGGAGGAGGAGGAGGAGTAGAGCATGGTGAGTCATCCTCTTGGTGAGGACACGGATGTCTTGCCTGTTAGTAGTCTGGCACGCATGGCTGAGTTTATGTTACTCTGCCTTTCCCATGACCCTCGCATTCTCAAAATTTTGGGTGACAGTCATTACTGGTTGGTGACACTTCTAGACCCACGCTACAAGGAGAACTTTATATCTCTTATTCCTGAGGCGGACAGGTCTACAAAAATGGGGCAGTACCAGAAGGCCCTTGTTGCAGAATTGTTAAAAAAATTCCCATCTGAAAACGCTGGTGGCAGAGGGCACACTTCGTTGGATAACCAAGGAGTACAGGTGAGAGAGACGCAACTTCAATCCAGCAGAGGCAGGGGAACACTGTCAAAGTCCTGGGAGAGTGTTCTCAGACCCTCCCATCACACAGGCCCTGAGGCGCGGGGTACTCTCACAAGGAGTGCAAAGTTTGGGAAGATGCTGAGGGAGTACCTTGCCGACCGTACCAACGTCTTCCGTGATTCCTCTGTGCCTTATAATTATTGGGTATCCATGCTGGATACGTGGAATGAACTGGCTCTCTATTCCTTGGAGGTCCTGGCCTGCCCTGCTGCCAGCGTTTTATGAGAGCGGGTTTTTAGTTCCACTGGTGGAATAATAACTGATTAGCGCATCCGCCTGTCAACTGAAAATGCTGACAGGCTGACTCTTATAAAAATGAACAAGGGCTGGATTGGGCCAGACTTCTCAACACCAATGAATGATAGCAGCGTAACATAAACTCAAATCCAGTGTCTTTTCTTGGGAGGTGTATTCCCATGCACTTTTCACACCCACACATGGGTATACGGTTCCTGATTTTGTCTATTTGCTCTTGTCCTCCTCCTCCTGCTTCTCCTCATCCTCCACCACCATATCACCAGGGTGACCGTGGTCCGTGATGCAACACCCACATAATTTTTTTAAAGGTTGTTTATGATGCCCGTAAAAAAAAAAAATTATACAGTATGTTCATGTATACCCCCCAGGTGTAAATGTTTGTCAGCCCATACACTTAGTGCATGGGCATTACAAGTATAGGAGGCCCGCTCCTTTCTAATGGGAACATTTTTTTATGAGGCCCTCCTCCACGTCTCTTCCAAGGGGCATTGAAGTGCCTCCAAATTTTTGGCAGCCCTTGCATTCACTGCATAGGCCAACACTATGGGAGACTCTCTCCTTTCTAATGGGAACATGTCGTACCTTGTTACTGTGGCCCTGCTCTATGTGTCTTTAAATTCTTAGTGGGGTTTTTCCCAAATTTTGGCAGCCCTTGCAGTCACAGCATGGGCATTACCACTATAGGAGACCCGCTCCTTTATAATGGGAATATTTTTTTTTACTGAGACCCTCCTCTATGTCTCTTCAAAGGGGTATTGGGTTGCGTCCAAATTTTTGGTGGCCGTTGCAGTCACTAGGTACGCAACAACAGTATAGGAGACCCACATGTTAATAATGGGAACAACAAAGCATAGCCGGCTGATGGCTCTCTAACTATAGCTAGGGCCGACTGCTGGCCTTTTAAGAATAGTAAGGGCTGTCTGATGTCCCTATAAAAATAGGCTTTATGACTTGCAGAGTCCCTCCATCATAAATAAAAAAGGATGTGTCTGATGATGTGTCACACACCACATTGCCAGATAAGGTTGTAAAATTTTAAAATGACATTTCCCGGTGAATGCATTTGTCTTAAAAAATAACGTAAAAAAACAAAACAATAGGATCTTTCTTTAGCATAAAAAACAGCTCACCAATTTAACCTCAATGTAACCACATTGTCCAGCTCATGCACCTCCTCCTCCATCTCCAAAATGACCACATCAGTCACAAGCTGACAGCAGTGCAGCACTGCCTTGGCCAAGCGGCAACAGGCTGTGCTGAAGATAACATGCTTAATGCGTAATTGACAAACCGCCCAGCGCTGCAGAGTTGTTGAAAGCTGTAACACAGCAGCCTGATCTGTGACTCTCACCGCTGAACATACAGCCAGGCATGGTCATGTGTGACAATGGGCGGAACCTGGTGACGGAGAAACGACAGCCGGGTTAGATATGGTTTCCCTCTATGCCAGTCCTTTCACCGAGCTAAAGAATATATGGCTGTGGTGAAATACAACTCCCACTGAGAAGCTTTTTCAGATTGAAAAACATTGTGCCCACCAGAGGATTTGATTCTGAGGGCTAACCTTTCTCACCCGCTCAAGAGCCCCATAGCAGCTGCAAAGTTGGCGCTATCATGAATTCTCCTGAGGTAGAAGCCAAGGCACACCAGAGGATTCTCTGGTGGGACTGTCCAACCCTGCCGAGAAGCAGCCCTGGCTAAGAAAAGTGTGTGGGAAGGTTCCCGGAAACTCTATGGCTGCTTTTTTACCGAGGAGGAAACACACACAAACACGGGGAGAGCATACAAAGTCCTTGCAGATGTTGTCCTTGCTGAGATTTGAACCCAGGATCCCAGTGCTGCAAGGCTTCAGTGTTAACCACTGATCCAATGTGTTGCCGTTCACCCTCTAATATCTAACAGGCTGGAGAAACATGAACCTACTGCCACTCTATTTTCAGCACCTTTGTGAGAAAATGTATTTGGGCAGCCACTCAGTCTACCAAATAAAATTCCTGAGAAGGAAATTGGGGATGGCTTCGCTACTGGTACTGGTGGCAGTGCTAATACCATGGTGTCGTACAATAGTTTCCTGGAAATATTCCAGGCTGGTAGGAGGCAAACAAATTCCCACAGAAAAGTATCAGCAGTAATGTTCAGGCCACATTTCAAGCACAAGCAGCTTTAGAGGACTTCCTGGGAGAAATGACACGCAGAGTACTTACGGTTTCCCTCCATGCCAGTCCTTTCACCGAGTTAAATACAACTCTTAGCAAAAAAAGTTGTGGACTGGTTCCGTACCGTCCCTGGCCCCATTTACCTGTCCACATGTTTGTGGTAAGGCGGTCCTTCCCAGTAAGTGCACTGGGGAGGGCACGGGTAATGCTGTGGGACCCGTGGTTGTGGAAGGCGGAGGCGATACCAGGAAATATAGTGGCGGCTGGGGACCGAGTATGGACACCTGGCCGCCACCGACATGAAGTTGTGAAAAGCTTCCGCCTCCATGAGCTGAAAAGGCCATATTTCAAGTGCAAAGAGCTGCTCAGAAATCTGGTAGTTTAGTGTTGTGGCCTGTGAGTGGGTGGGTGGCTGGCTGCATACTTGCACTTGCATTCCAAGTAATAGAAAACTAAGCAGATGGTGGCCTCTATCATCATCATGGCCTCACCTCGGCACTATGAACTCTCCTGAAGGAGAAGCCAGGGCCAGCCAGAGGAGTCTCTGTTTCTCTGGTGGGCCCTGTCCAACACTGCCGAAAAGCAGCCCTGGCTAAGAAAAGTGTGGGGGAAGGTTCCCGGACACTCTATGGCTGCTTTTTTGTGGATCAGCCATGCTTATGCATTTTATTTCTCAAAACGCATTACAGATCAGGCCATTGTCCAGCTCTGTATTCAAGAAATTAAATGCGCAAAGAAATGTGTGTGTGTGTCAAAGCACCACCGACAAGTGCGAGTTGATGTTGGACGGGCTGCCATTGCTTCTGCAACAAGCTCAATTACAGGACTTCCTGGGGGAAATGACACGCAGGGTACATACGGTTTCCCTCTATGCCAGTCCTTTCACTGAGCTAAATACAACTCTTAGCAAAAAAAGTTGTGGACTGGCTCCGTACCATCCCTGGCCACACTCACCTGTCCACATGTTTGTGGTTAGGCGGTCCTTCCCAGTAAGTGCACTGGGGAGGGCACGGGTAATGTTGTGGGACCCGTACCTGTGGAAGGCAGAGGCGATACCGGGAAATATAGTGGTGGCTGGGGACCGAGTATGGACACCCGGCCGCCGCCGGCATGAGATTGTGAAAAGCTTCCACCTCCACGAGCCTTAAAGGCCACATTTCAAGTGCAAGCAGCTGTCAAAAATTTGGCAGTATAGTATTGCAGCCTGTGGGTGGGTGGGTGGCTGCCTGCATAGTTGCGCTTTCATTCCAAGGAATGGGGTAGGGACTACTGAATGCTGCAAGTCTGCAATGACAGGTGCATGGTGGGAGGCATCTTCGCATGCTCCAAGGATCGCTTATGATGGGCACACTTTTAGGCAGTGACCTGGGAGTCAGAGATGCTACCAGAGGTCTTCCCCATGCTGTTCCCATGTACAGTCATATGAAAAAGTTTGGGCACCCCTATTAATCTTAAGCTTAATGTTTTATAAAAATTGGTGTTTTTGCAACAGCTATTTCAGTTTGATATATGTAATAACTGTTGGATACAGTAATGTTTCTGCCTTGAAATGAGGTTTATTGTACTAACAGAAAATGTGCAATCTGCATTCAAACAAAATTTGACAGGTGCATAAGTATGGGCACCTCACCAGAAAAGTGACATTAATATTTAGTAGATCCTCCTTTTGCAAAAATAACAGCCTCTAGTCGCTTCCTGTAGCTTTTAATGAGTTCCTGGATCCTGGATGAAGGTATTTTTGACCATTCCTCTTTACAAAACAATTCCAGTTCAGTTAAGTTTGATGGTCGCCGAGCATGGACAGCCTTCAAATGATCCCACAGATGTTCAATGATATTCAGGTCTGGGGACTGGGATGGCCATTCCAGAACATTGTAATTGTTCCTCTGCATGAATGCCTGAGTAGATTTGGAGCGGTGTTTTGGATCATTGTCTTGCTGAAAGATCCATCCACTGCGTAACTTCAACTTTATCACTGATTCTTGAACACTATTGCCAAGAATCTGCTGATACTGAGTGGAATCCATGCGTCCCTCAACTTTAACAAGATTCCCAGTGCCGGCATTGACCACACAGCCCCAAAGCATGATGGAACCTCCACCAAATTTTACTGTGGGTAGCAAGTGTTTTTCTTGGAATGCTGTGTTTTTTTGCCACCATGCATAACGCCTTTTTGTATGACCAAACAACTCAATCTTGGTTTCATCAGTCCACAGGACCTTCTTCCAAAAAGAAATAGGCTTCTTCAAATGTGCTTTTGCACACCTCAGCCGACTCTGTTTGTGCGTACTTGCAGAAATGGCTTCTTTCGCATCACTCTCCCATACAGCTTCTCCTTGTGCAAAGTGCGTTGTATAGTTGACCGATGCACAGTGACACCATCTGCAGCAAGTTGATGCTGCAGCTCTCTGGAGGTGGTCTGAGGATTGTCCTTGACTGATCTCACCATTCTTCTTCTCTGCCTTTCTGATGTTTTTCTTGTCCTGACACTTCTGGCCTTAACAAGAACTGTCCCTATGTTCTTCCATTTCCTTACTATGTTCCTCACAGTGGAAACTGACAGGTTAAATCTCTGAGACAGCTTTTTGTATCCTTACCCTGAACAACTATGTTGAATAATCTTTGTTTTCAGATCATTTGACAGTTGTTTTGAGGAGCCCATGATGCCACTCTTCAGAGGAGATTCAAACAGGAGAACAACTTGCAAGTGGCCACTTTAAGTAGCTTTTCTCATGATTGCATACACCTGGCTATAAAGTTCAAAGCTCAATGAGGTTACAAAACCAAAAAAAGTGCTTTAGTAGGTCAGTAAAAAGTAGGCAGGAGTATTTAAAACAAGAAAATGATAAGGGTGCCCATACTTATGCACCGGTCAAATTTTGTTTGAATGCAGATTGCACATTTTCTGTTAGCACAATAAACCTCATTTCAAGGCAGAAACATTACTGTGTCCAACAGTTATTACATATATCAAACTGAAATAGCTGTTGCAAAAACACCAACTTTTATAAAACATTAAGCTTAAGATTAATAGGGGTGCCCAAACTTTTTCATATGACTGTATTTTCAGCACTGTATGCATGTGTCTGATGATGTGTCACACACCACATGACCAGATAACGTTGCAAAATGTTAAAATGACATTTCCTGGTGAATGCATTTGTCTTGGTTGAAAGCAATTCAAAAGTGCAAAAACGCTTCAAAAACGCTACGTGTGAACGTAGCCCAAGTTGTGGAGGAATATTTTTGTTTTTGGTTATTTATTTTGCCTTATATACAAGTCATTACCCTGGAAAGGATGTTCCTTAACATATTTCCCAGGAAAATCCATTTTGGTTTCGTTTTTGTATGTTTTATTGTGAGTCCGTAAAAGTGGCATAATACTCTGACCACGTTGCTGACAGCAGTGATATGGGAGTCAGAGATGCTTCCAGGGCTCTTTCCTATGCTGTTCCCATGTCATTTGAGCACTATTCCCATCGATTTGGGCAATTTTTAGGCCCTCTACAGACCGCCGGGGGGAGCCGTCTGAAAAATGCTCGAGTTTCCGATAGACCTACATTGGGCTCGTGTATTCCAATTTACTCGACCCGAGCAACGAATGCCCGAGCAGTTTAGTGCTCGCTCATCACTAGTTGTGATAAAAGATTTTTTGGTCATGTTATTAACAGTGTTTTTTAATTGCATTGGGAAGTGTGGAGGTGCTAGACCTTCCATAAATGGGAAGCACTCTTACGTCACCATTTACCTGGACCTGTAGAAGTGTCAGACAGGTGCGAAATAGCCATAGTCCACGAGCTCTCTCTGCATCCCCCTGCTTACCACATAGATGTCCCAGTGATATTCGAATAAAGGACTTTCTATTTTATGGAATGTGAGTGCTGCTCTTTCTTTGCTTTTTATCAAAGCCTGTATGCTACACAGTAGTACCACCATTTTTCCTGCCAGCTGCCACATAAGTTCATAGAAGGGAAATAAAATAACCACGTGCTTTGATTGTTTGGTGCCACAGTTTTTGCTTTGTAGTGGTTTAATACTACCCTTGCTTGCTGGCAATGTGTGAAAATAATACTAATAATGATAATAATAATAAAAAACTATTAAGGTGTTGTTACTGCAGTATAGCACACATTTATTTTTTTTTTAAGTCCTAGATTGTGTTTTCTTTACCCAGGTGCTCTGAAAAATGTGAAGGTGCCACTTAAAAAAAATAGTGCACAACGATGCGATCTATCGTAATCCAGTCCGAAAGGAGGAGTGCCCCAAGCAAACTATTCCCTATCCCTCTGAGCCAGAAGATGGCAGCAAGGGACCGGGACAAATGGCTCCCATTTGTAGAAGCCCAGGGAAAGCCCAAATTGTGCTCCCGGCATCCACCTCTGTTGCCACCCAAGTGAAACCAGAAGTCAATCTAGAATGACTCCACTCCTGAAGGAGGGGAGCCGAGGTTTTGAGTTGTACAGCTGGGAGCAAAATCTAATGGCCACACATTATCCCCCTAGACCATTCAGGAGAGAATCAATAAGGGAATCAGATCCCAAGACGTCCTTGATGTAGGACACATGCAAAAATAAACGCGAGACACAGTGAAAAGTACATTACAATTGTATTAGGCCTTTTCTGTCTTTTTGCTATGTGCTTGAGGATCTCCTAAGCCTACACAATATAGGCATAAAATGGCCCTCATGACTACATGTTATAGACCCCCGATTGGCCATGCTACACCATGTGATCGGATTGTGATCAGAAGGGCAAAACTTGAGTTGTTGCCCCTTTAGCCCGCTCACCATGTGTACAGCATGTGTGAAATGACACCTGCATTTTTTTTTGCCAACCTCATAAATCGATCTCAAATTGTTGACGTTCATTTGTAACCATGGATTTCAGAAAATGTGATTTGAATTTGATCCTCTCATCTCTATAACTGACCCATCTGCAATCATTTCTTTAGAGATCATTGCTCTAATCATGGTGTCAGTCAGCAATGATGGGTTCCTTTTTGTAGCTTAATTTTTAAAATTCCAGTCTCAACTTCCTCCTCTTGTGGAACTTTCCATATTCTCTTCATAGCTGGCACTAAGAAATTGCAAATTAACAACTACACCAGAAAAAAAGTTACAAATTATAGACTTATACTTTAAAAATGGGGACATACTAAGGGGGACGACTTTGGGAAATTAGATTTTGCTTAGATTATTTAACACACTCACTTTCATAAACTTTTTTGTCTTTCAAAGATTAACTTTGATTAGGGGATCTGTTTGTGTCTAATATAGACACTTGTTGACAGTAAGAAAAACTGCATATTTCCTTGCCTATAGTTTACAACTAAAATCAATTGTAATCTTCATCCTCCACATGTGGTTATGTGTAGCTCCCTACTGTTTCCTTCATCGATCTTAGAAAACTTCCTATGCTATGAAACAAAGTTTGGTGTGTATGAAAATTACCTCCCCATGGAAAAACGTTCTGTAAATATTCTGCCCAAAATATTTGTCAGGAAATCTTCTTTGAGTGTGACTTGAGATGCATGGGAATTGTAGACAAAAAGAGGTTGAGATTTTATTATATGCTCAATCTTTAAAACTGTAATTCCGCCAATTGTGTTTTCTACATAATTACCTACTTGTTTGGGTCATTGATCAAAGTATACAAGATCCACTAAGGGCCAAAGATTCATGTTCATAATAGTATAATTGCTCCACACAGACTCAGTGGGTAATATTGCTCCTATTGAAGTCTATAAGATTATACTGCATATAGTATGCCTCCAATTTCATACAGTAGTACAACCTGGTACCTTTTAATTACTATGCTATACCTGTTCGTCTGTTTCAATCTACAGTATATTTGACCGAAATTGCCTAATTGCACAGCAAATATTAATCTTGATAATAGTATAAGCCCAAGTAGTGGACAGATTGCATAGTTTGGTAGTGCAAAAATGTGCCTTTACCCTAAATACCGGCAACGTTACCTACAGATATAACATTACCTACAGATATAACCTAAATACCGGCAACATTGCCTAGAGATATAACATTACCTACAGATATAGCCTAAATACCGACAACGTTAACTACAGATATAACGTTACCTACAAATATAACCTAAATACTGGCTAAGTTACCTACAGATATACCGTTAACTGCAGATATAACCTAAATACCGGCAATATTACCTACAGATATAACGTTACCTGCAGATATAACCTAAATACATGCAACGTTACCTACAGATATAACATTACCTACAGATAAAACCTAAATACTGGCAATGTTACCTACAGATATAACGTTACTTACAGATATAACCTAAATACCGGCAAGGTTACGGTCATATAAAATGCTGAAGATCTCTCTCTCCCTCCAAATCCCTCTCACTCATCCCCACTCCACTATCTTACGCACAAGGAGAAGAGCTTGCAATCTAGAGAGCTGTCTCTATGCAAATCGCAGTACACAGGAGAGGTGGCAAACTCAATTGTCCAGGTTAATTACCATACGAATGTAGCTCTTAGTAGCAGAGACCTGTGATGAGTAGACACCTGGCTAAAGAGGAAACCACTCATTAAGCCTCAAAGGAAATCAATCTCACTCTCCACAATAGTCAGGACATTGTCATTTGCACATGTGTGCGATCTGCAGTCTCATAGGCACCGACATCAAATATGAAATATCGGAAGTTCTATAATTCCGATTGCGATGTGAGACATATTTTTAGTGGCAGGGTTAGCTAAGGAACTATACGCAAATTTTTTGTATCTGTATGCATTGCAGTGAGCTATCAAAAGTACCAAAATAACGGACAGCAGCCAGGTCATGCCTGGTCTCTAAAGAAAGGTAAATTCACAATAAGAAATATGGTATCACTTGCTAATTTCTGTGATCAACCTGCGAGAAGTTATCACAGAAATTAAAGATTTTGATAAAACCATTAAGGGCGGAGACCAGCCCACGTGAGGTCATCACAGGGGAGTGTGTGGACAGGGCCCCTCCTTCGGCATAAAAGCTGAAGATGGGTCTGTACTCATGTCGGGAGATACATATTTTGTAAGCACGGGTCCCATTCGATAACGGTCATTGGAGCACCTCCCCTCCAGCTGAACTGAATCGTCTCTGCGATCTGTCTAGTAAGTTTCTTCCATTAATCCCTTTTTATTTTGTGTAACTGTATATGCTGTATTGTATTGTCCCCCTTTGTAAAACCTTTTGTATATTTTTCATAAACACTGCCTCCCTTTTGTATTAAATATAAAATTTAATAGTTCTGTTTCTTCTGTTTTGTAATCAATCCTCCCCCAAAGCCATATACACTACAAGAAAGCAGGCGTCCAATCAGGCCTGTCTTGCACTTGAATATTTAAATCTGATTGGTGGTGGCAGCAAATAATCTTAATTGGGTTATCGTGAAGCTGGCAGTGATCGTACGGGGGCATATACACATATTTCATGCATTGTAATTCGGAGGTGTGTACGCCATATGCTCACTGCTCGCTTGCTGATAACTACATAGTGAGTAATCGGAATCGTGTGTGTGCCGAATCCCTGACAAATTGACAGCAGCGGTGGGATATTGCATGATCCTGCCGGTGTCGTCCTGACAGTTACCTACAGATATAACGTTACCTACAGATATAACCTAAATGCCGGCAACATTACCTACAGATGTAACCTAAGTACGGGCAATATTACCTACAGACATAACCTAAATAACGGCAACATTACCTACAGATATAACGTTACATACAGGTACAGTTATATGAAAAAGTTTGGGCACCCCTATTAATCTTAAGCTTAATGTTTCATAAAAATTGGTGTTTTTGCAACAGCTATTTCAGTTTGATATATGTAATAACTGTTGGACACAGTAATGTTTCTGCCTTGAAATGAGGTTTATTGTACTAACAGAAAATTTGTAATCTGCATTCAAACAAAATTTGACAGGTGCATAAATATGGGCACCTCACCAGAAAAGTGACATTAATATTTAGTAGATCCTCCTTTTGCAAAAATAGCAGCCTCTAGTCGCTTCCTGTAGCTTTTAATGATTTCCTGGATCCTGGATGAAGGTATTTTTGACCATTCCTCTTTACAAAACAATTCCAGTTCAGTTAAGTTTGATGGTCGCCAAGCATGGACAGCCCTCTTCAAATGATCCCACAGATGTTCAATGATATTCAGGTCTGGGGACTGGGATGGCCATTCCAGAACATTGTAATTGTTCCTCTGCATGAATGCCTGAGTAGATTTGGAGCGGTGTTTTGGATCATTGTCTTGCTGAAAGATCCATCCACTGTGTAACTTCAACTTTATCACTGATTCTTGAACATCATTGTCAAGAATCTGCTGATACTGAGTGGAATCCATGCGTCCCTCAACTTTAACAAGATTCCCGGTGCTGGCATTGGCCACACAGCCCCAAAGCATGATGGAACCTCCACCAAATTTTACTGTGGGTAGCAAGTGTTTTTCTTGGAATGCTGTGTTTTTTTGCCGCCATGCATAACGCCTTTTTGTATGACCAAACAACTCAATCTTGGTTTCATCAGTCCACAGGACCTTCTTCCAAAGAGAAATTGGATTCTCCAAATGTGCTTTTGCATACCTCAGCCGACTCTGTTTGTGGCGTGCTTGCAGAAACGGCTTCTTTCGCATCACTCTCCCATACAGCTTCTCCTTGTGCAAAGTGCGCTGTATAGTTGACCGATGTACAGTGACACCATCTGCAGCAAGTTGATGCTGCAGCTCTCTGGAGGTGGTCTGAGGATTGTCCTTGACTGATCTCACCATTCTTCTTCTCTGCCTTTCTGATGTTTTTTTTGGCCTGCCACTTCTGGCCTTAACAAGAACTGTCCCTGTGTTCTTCCATTTCCTTACTATGTTTCTCACAGTGGAAACTTACAGGTTAAATCTCTGAGACAGCTTTTTGTATCCTTCCCCTGAACAACTATGTTGAATAATCTTTGTTTTCAGATTATTTGACAGTTGTTTTGAGGAGCCCATGATGCCACTCTTCAGAGGAGATTCAAACAGGAGAACAACATGCAACTGGCCACTTTAAGTAGCTTTTCTCATGATTGCATACACCTGGCTATGAAGTTCAAAGATCAATGAGGCTACATAACCAAAAAAAGTGCTTCAGTACATCAGTAAAAAGTAGGTAGGAGTATTTAAAACAAGAAAATAATAAGGGTGCCCATACTTATGCACCTGTCAAATTTTGTTAGAATGCAGATTGCACATTTTCTGTTAGTACAATAAACCTCATTTCAATGCAGAAACATTACTGTGTCCAACAGTTATTACATATATCAAACTGAAATAGCTGTTGCAAAAACACCAATTTTTATAAAACAATAAGCTTAAGATTAATAGGGGTGCCCAAACTTTTTCATATAACTGTATAATGCTACCTACAGATATAACCTATATACGGGCAATGTTACCTACAGATACAGTGAGCACGGAAAGTATTCAGACTCCATTAAATTTTTCACTCTTTGTTTCATTGCCGCCATTTGGTAAATTCTAAATAGTTCATTTTTTTCTCATTAAAGTACACTCTGCACCCCATCTTGACTGAAAAAAACAGAAATGTAGAAATTTTTGCAAATTTATTAAAAAAGAAAAACTGAAATATCACATGGTCATAAGTATTCAGACCCTTTGCTCAGACACTCATATTTAAGTCACATGCTGTCCATTTCCTTGTGATCCTCCTTGAGATGGTTCTACTCCTTCATTGGAGTCCAGCTGTGTTTAATTAAAATGATAGGACTTGATTTGGAAAGGCACACACCTGTCTATTACTGATGAGCGAACGTGCTCGCCACTGCTCGGTACTCACCCGAGCATCTCACTGCTTGAGATGCTCGGCGCTCTGCGAATATTTCCTTGTTGCTCGGGCGGGAGCTCGGATTCCCTCCCTGCATGTTTGGTGCTCTTTAGAGAGCCAATGAATATGCAGGGATTGCCTGCCAAACACTGTAATGCCGTAGCCATGTTGGTTGTGGCATTTCAGTGATTGGCTGGCCGCACAGCATCATCAGGAGTATTTAAGACCGGGCGCCGCCGTGCTCGTCACAGTCTACACCAGAAACAGGCAGTGTAGAGAGAGATGCTGCTGAGCTAGGGAGAGATTTGCTTGTTTATTAGTTAGTGTAAGTATACCACAACATCTATATATATCCATCTGAACTAACAGTCCTTCTGAGGACTAATCCAGCTGCATATAATCCGTTCTAGGCAGGCAGGCCGTGTATGTTGCAGACTGCAGTGCATGATACAGCAAAAGAGGGTTAATTGAACATTCTATTAGTCTAGGTATTCCACAACACATATATATATATATATATATATATATATATATATATATATATATACACAGTACAGATCAAAAGTTTAAACACACCTTCTCATTTAAAGATTTTTCTGTATTTTCTTGACTATGAAAATTGTACATTCACACTGAAGGCATAAAAACTATGAATTAACACATGTCAAATTATATACTTAACAAAAAAGTGTGAAACAACTGAAAATATGTCTTATATTCTAGGTTCTTCAAAGAAGCCACCTTTTGCTTTGATGACTGCTTTGCACACTCTTGGCATTCTCTTGATTAGCATCAAGAGGTAGTCATCGGAAATGGTCTTCCAACAATCTTGAAGAAGTTCCCAGAGACGCTTAGCACTTGTTGGCCCTTTTGCCTTCACTCTGCGGTCCAGCTCACCCCAAACCATCTCGATTGGGTTCAGGTCTGGTGACTGTGGAGGCCAGGTCATCTGGCGTAGCACTCCATCACTCTCCTTCTTGGTCAAATAGCCCTTACACAGCCTGGAGGTGTGTTTGGGGTCATTGTCCTGTTGAAAAATAAATGATGGTCCAACTAAACGCAAACCAGATGGAATAGCATGCCGCTGCAAGATGCTGTGGTAGCCATGCTGGTTCAGTATGTCTTCAATTTTGAATAAATCCCCAACAGTGTCACCAGCAAAGCACCCCCACACCATCACACCTCCTCCTCCATGCTTCACGGTGGGAACCAGGCATGTAAAGTCCATCCGTTCACCTTTTCTGCGTCGCACAAAGACACGGTGGTTGGAACCAAAGATCTCAAATTTGGACTCATCAGACCAAAGCACAGATTTCCACTGGTCTAATGTCCATTCCTTGTGTTCTTTAGCCCAAACAAGTCTCTTCTGCTTGTTGCCTGTCCTTAGCAGTGGTTTCCTAGCAGCTATTTTACCATGAAGGCCTGCTCCACAAAGTCTCTTCTTAACAGTTGTTGCAGAGATGTGTCTGCTGCTAGAACTCTGTGTGACATTGACCTGGTCTCTAATCTGAGCTGCTGTTAACCTGCGATTTCTGAGGCTGGTGACTCGGATAAACTTATCCTCAGAAGCAGAGGTGACTCTTGGTCTTCCTTTCCTGGGGCGGTCCACATGTGAGCCAGTTTCTTTGTAGCGCTTGATGGTTTTTGCAACTGCACTTGGGGACAAAGTTTTCCCAATTTTTCACACTGACTGACCTTAATTTCTTAAAGTAATAATGGCCACTCGTTTTTCTTTACTTAGCTGCTTTTTTCTTGCCATAATACAAATTCTAACAGTCTATTCAATAGGAATATCAGCTGTGTATCCACCAGACTTCAGCACAACACAACTGATGGTCCCAACCCCATTTATAAGGCAAGAAATCCCACTTATTAAATCTGACAGGGCACACCTGTGAAGTGAAAACCATTTCCGGTGACTACCTCTTGAAGCTCATCAAGAGAATGCCAAGAGTGTGCAAAGCAGTCATGAAAGCAAAAGGTGGCTACATTGAAGAAGCTAGAAAATAAGACATATTTTCAGTTATTTCACACTTTTTTGTTAAGTATATAATTCCACTTGTGTTATTTCATAGTTTTGATGCCTTCAGTGTGAATGTACAATTTTCAAAGTCATGAAAATACAGAAAAATCTTAAAATGAGAAGGTGAGTCCAAACTTTTGGTCTGTACTGTATATCAGAGCTAGGCAGGCAGGCAGTATATGTTGCAGACTGCAGTGTATAATAGAGCACAAGAGGCTCCATTCCAGTTTTGTCTGCTGCTGCTGTTAAAGATATTTCTACAAAAAGCCCCAGGTATCAGGGGCCAGGCATTATTATTTTTTTGATCTTAATCCTGATTATTTGCTTAAAAAGCAATCCAGAGAACACCGTTTTTCTGCTCCATTTGCTTGATGCCACAGCAGAATACAGCCAGATTCTTTCCATATTACAGCAATAAAAAAACAGAAATTTGCAGTGAACGTGGAAAATATTGGCCTCCATTTAAATTTTGTTGTAGTGTGTCGGTGAAGTTATTGACACCAGGTTGCTGTGAAAAATAGTAACCTACAGGCCAGCTATTTAAAACTGTGGCTTTCATCACATGTATCACATATAAGTTTGCTCTATATTCAGCAATTTCTGGCCTCCATGTAAATTTTGTTGCAGTTTGTTAGTAAAGTTATTGACACCAGGTGTTTGTGAAAAATAGTAATCTACAGTACAGCTATTTACAGTGGGTATGGAAAGTATTCAGACCCCTTTAAATTTTTCACTCCTTGTTTCATTGCAGCCATTTGGTAAATTCTAAAAGGTTCATTCTTTTTTCTCATTAAAGTACACTATGCACCCCATCTTGACTGAAAAAAAAACAAATGTAGAATTTTTAGCAAATTTATTAAAAATGAAAAACTGAAATATCACTTGGTCATAAGTATTCAGACCCTTTCTTAGTATTGAGAAGAAGCACCCTTTTGAAATAGTACAGCCATGAGTCTTCTTGGGAATCATGCAACAAGTTTTTCACACCTGGATTTGGGGATCCTCTGCCATTCTTCCTTGCAGATCCTCTCCAGTTCCATCAGGTTGGATGGTGAACGTTTGTGGAAATTTTCAGGTCTCTCCAGAGATGCTCAATTGGGTTTAGGTCAGGGCTCTGGCTGGGCCAGTCAAGAATGGTCACAGAGTTGTTCTGGAGCCACTCCTTTGTTATTTTAGCTGTGTGCTTAGGGTCATTGTCTTGTTGGAAGGTGAACTTTTGGCCAAGTCTAAGGTCCAGAGCACTCTTGAAGAGGTTTGTATCCAGGATATCTCTGTACTTGGCCGCATTCATGTTTCCTTCAATTGCAACCAGTTGTCCTGTCCCTGCAGCTGAAAAACACCCTTATATCATGATGCTGCCACCACCATGTTTCACTGTTGGGATTGTATTGGGCAGGTGATGAGCAGTGCCTGGTTTTATCCACACATACCGCTTAGAATTTTCATCAAAAATTTCTATCTTTGTCTCATCAGACCAGAGAATCTTATTTCTCATTGTCTGGGAGTCCTTCATGTGTTTTTGAGCAAACTCTATGAGGGCTTTCATATGTCTTCCACTGAGGAGAGGCTTCTATCGGGCCACTCTGCCATAAAGGCCTGACTGGTGGAGGCCTGCAGTGATAGTTGACTTTGTGGAACTTTCTCCCATCTCCCTACTGTATCTCTGGAGCTCAGCCACAGTGATCTTGGGGTTCTTCTTTACCTCTCTCACCAAGGCTATTCTCCCACGATTGCTTAGTTTGGCTGGATGACCAAGTCTAGGAAGACTTCTGGTGGTCCCAAACTTCTTCCATTTAAGAATTATAGAGGCCACTGTGCTCTTAGGTACCTTGAGTAATGCAGAAATTCTTTCGTAACCTTGGCCAGATCTGTGCCTGGCCACAATGCTGTCTCTGAGCTCCTTGGGCAGTTCCTTTGAGCTCATAATTCTCATTTGGTCTGACATGCACTGTGAGCTGTGAGGTCTTATATAGACAGGTGTGTGCCTTTCCAAATCAAGTCCTATCAGTTTAATTAAACATAGCTGGTCTCCAATGAAGGAGTAGAACCATCTCAAGGAGGATCACAAGGAAATGGACAGCATGTGACTTAAATATGAATGTCTGACCAAGGGGTCTGAAAACTTACAGCTCTGGCAAAAATTAAGAGACCACTCAACAGTTTTTTATTGGAAACCATGGAAAGACAGGTAGAAAGCATGCCAAGACGCATGAAAGCTGTGATTAAAAATCATGGTTAGTCCACCAAATATTGATTTCTGAAGTGTTCCTGAGTTAAAATATGAGTAATTTGAGGTCTGAAAGCACTGTTTCTTTTTTATTGTTTTGACGCTTCATCATTTGCTGCAAATAAATACAACATTTTTTGCTTTGAATTTCAGAGACATGTTGTCAGTAGTTTATAGACTAAAACAACAATGTACATTTTACTCAAAAATATATCTATAAAGAAAAAAATCAGAGAAACTGAAAATTTTTCAGTGGTCTCTTAATTTTTGCCAGAGCTGTATGACCAAGTGATATTTCAGTTTCTTTTTTAATAAATTTGCAAACATTTCTACATTTCTGTTTTTTTTTCAGTCAAGATGGGGTGCAGAGTGTACTCTAATGAGAAAAAAAATGAACTTTTTAGAATTTATCAAATGGCTGCAATGAAACAAAGAGTGAAAAATTTAAAGGGGTCTGAATACTTTCCATACCCAATGTAAAACTGTGGCTTTCCGTCACACGTATCACATATAAGTTCGCTCCATATTCAGCCATTTCTGGCCTCCATGTAAATTTTGTTGCAGTGTGTTAGTAAAGTTATTGACACTAGGTCGCTGTGAAAAATAGTAACCTACAGGCAAGATATTTAAAACTGGTTTTCTGTCACAGTATCACATATAAGTTTGCTCCAAAATCAGCCATTTCTGGCCTCCATGTAAATTTTTTTGCAGTGTGTTAGTATAATTATTGACACCAGGTCGCTGTGAAAAATAGTAACCTACAGGCCAGCTATTTAAAACTGTGGTTTTCCGTCACACGTATCACATATAAGTTCGCTCCATAATCAGCCATTTCTGGCCTCCATTTAAATTTTTTTGCAGTGTGTCAGTGAACTTATTGACACCAGATTGCTATGAAAAATAGTAACCTACAGGCCAGCTATTTAAAATTGGTTTTCCGTCACACGTATCACATATAAGTTCGCTCCAAAATCAGCGATTTCTGGCCTCGATGTAAATTTTGTTGCAGTGTTAGTAAAATTATTGACACCAGGTTGCTGTGAAAAAAAGTAACCTACAGGCCAGCAATTTAAAACTGGTTTTCCATCACACGTATCACAAATAAGTTGGCTCCAAAGTCATCCATTTCGGGCCTCCATTTAAATTTTGTTGCAGTGTGTTGGTGAAGTTTTTGACACCAGGTCGCTGTGAAAAATTAGTAACCTACAGGCCAGCTATTTAAAACTGTGGCTTTCTGTTTCACTTATCATATATAAGTTCGCTCTATATTCAGCCATTTCTGGCCTCCACGTAAATTTTGTTGCAGTGTGTTAGTAAAGTTATTGACACCAGGTCGCTATGAAAAATAGTAACCTACAGGCCAGCTATTTAAAACTGTGGTTTTCCGTCACAGGTATCACATGTAAGTTGGCTCCAAAGTCAGCCATTTCTGGCCTCCATGTAAATTTTGTTGCAGTGTGTTAGTGAAGTTATTGACACCAGGTCGCTGTGAAAAATAGTAACAATAGTTAAATAGTAAATAGTAAAAATAGTAAAATAGTAAAAATAGTAACCTACAAGCTAGCTATTTAAAACTGTGGTTTTTCATCACACGTATCACATATAAGTTCGCTCCAAAATTCAGCCACCAGGTGGTGGACGATGAAGTCACTGACCCAACTTTGCAAGGTGACATGCAGAGAGAGGACAGCAGCACACAGGAGGCGTAGCACCACAACAGGCAAGGACAAGCTGTGTGGTGGCCGTAGACAGAAGTCAGGCAACCGTTCCTCGTAACATCAACATGACGGAAGTTGCCAGTACAACTGTTAGGTCTTCCTGAGTCTGGTTGTTTTTTAAAGACTCTGCCGATAACCCCAAAAAGGCCATTTGCACCATCTGCCAGGCCAGCATCAGAAGGGGTAGCAAAACTACCAGCCTGACCACCACCAGCATGATCAGGCACATGGCAGCAAAGCACCCGACTAAGTGGCCGAACCCCAGGGTCCAGCAATAATGTCTGCGGGTGACACCATTGCTTGTTCCACTTTTGTGAGTGCATGCCAATCCCCTGTCCATGGCGCATGACAAGATGCCTCCCCCCCTGCACCTGTCGTTGAACACTCTCAACTAGAACCAGGTCCTTGTCCCAGCGCAGCGTTCAGTTGTCCCTACCCCAGTCCTTGGCGCGCAAGCGCAAATACGCAGCTAACGCTCCAAATGCCACACTACTAAATTCACATATTTCGCAAATGCTTGCGCTTGAAATTTTGCCTTTTAGGCTCGTTGAGACAGAAGCTTTCCGCATCCTGATGGCGGCAGCCATCCCTCAGTACTCAGTCCCCAGCCGCCACTATTTCTCCCGGTGTGCCGTCCCCGCATTACACAAGCACGGGTCCCACAACATTAGCCATGCCATCAACAATGCCATTACTGGGAAAGTCCACCTAAACACAGACAAGTGGACAACAGCTTGTGTGTGACGGTACATCTCACTGACGGCACACTGGGTAAACATAGTGGAAGCCGGGACCCAGTCTGACCTTGAGAAGGAATATGTCCTCCCAACGCCGAAGATTGTGGGCCCTGGATCAATCAGGGTTGCCCGCACATACTACAGCTCCTGCACCTCCTCTTCCTCTTCAGCATCCATCTCCGAAATGACCACATCAGTCGCAAGCTGGAAGCACTGCAGTACTGCCTCGGCCAAGTGCCAACAGGCTGTGCTAAAGCTAATATGCTTAGGTGACAAACCACACAACGCTGAAGAGTTGTGGACAGCTCTGAAAGAGCAGGCTGATCTGTGGCTGACACCGCTGAACCTACAGCCAGGCATGGTTTTGTGTGACAATGGCCGGAACCTTGTAGTGGCTCTGAGGCGAGACGAGCACACACAGGTACCATGTGTGGCCCATGTGCTTAACCTCATGGTTTAGCAGTTTCTCAAAACCTACCCGGATCTGTCGAATATGCTTGTCAAAGTACGCTGTCTGTGTGCCCATTTTAAAAAGTCAGCTACAGCTTCCGCCGCTCTTGCCATGCTTCAGCAGCATTTGCAGCTTCCGGCTCACCGACTGGTGTGTGATGTCCCCACGCATTGGAACTCTACATTGCAGATGTTTTGAAGGATTTGTGAGTTGAAGAGGGCAGTTGTTGACTACCAGCATCAACAAGGCCATTGGTATTCAGGTCAGACTCCACACATAAAACCTCAGGAGTGGACATGGATATCAGACATCTGTACCATCCTCCAAATCTTTGAGGACTCCTCCAAGATGGTGAGCGGCGATGACGCCATAATTAATGTCACAATCCAGCATCCCTGTCTTCTGAAACGCTCTCTGCTCTCAATTAAAGAGGATGCATTGCAGACGGAGCACGATGAGATGGAGCAAGGAACTATACAGTGTAAGCCCAGCCTCATCTCATCCCAATGTGGATTGGGTGACAATGAGGAAGAGGAGGAGGAGGAAGAACAGGAGCAAGTTTCCTGCGCTATAGACGGTACTACCTGCACAACTGCCATACCGTCTGTTCAGCGTGCATGGCCTGATGACAGGGAGGAGGAGGAAGAGGAGGAGGATGAGGATGAGAGCATGGTCCGTCATCCTCTTGGTGAGGACACGCATGTCTTGCCTCTTTGCTGTCTGGCACACATGGCTAAGTTTATGTTACGCTGCCTTTCCCGTGACCCTCACCTTATCCAAATTTTGGGTGACAGTCATTACTAGTTAGTGATTCTTCTAGACCCATGCTACAGGGAGAACTTTCTTTCTCTTATTCTTTTGCTGGACGGGCCTAATAAAATGGGGCAGTACGAGAAGACCCTTGCTGTGGAATAAATAAAAAAATTCCCATCTGAAAACGCTGGCGGCAGAGATCACAGTTCATTGGACAACCAAGGAGTACAGGCGAGAGAGCCACAAATGCTTTCCAGCAGAGATAGGGGAACACTGTCAAAGTTCTAGGACAGTTTTCGCAGACCCTCTTATCGCACAGGCCCAGAGGCGTGGGGTACTCTCACAAGGAGTGCAAAGTTTCGGAAGATGGTGAGCGAGTACCTTGCCGACCGTACCAACGTCCTCCGAGATTCTTCTGTATCTTATAATTATTGGGTATCCAAGCTGGACACATGGCATGAACTGGCACTCTACGCCTTGGAGGTCCTGGCCTGCCCTGCCGACAGCGTTTTGTCAGAGCGGGTTTTTTGTGCCACCGGAGGAATTGTAACCAATAGGCACATTCGCCTGTCAGCTGAAAATGCTGACAGGCTGACTCATAAAAATGAACAAGGGCTGGATTGGGCCAGACTTCTCAACACCGCCAAATGATAGCAGCGTAACGTAAACTCAAATACAGTGTTTTTTTGGGGGGAGGACTAACTCTATTCCCATGCACCTCTGTCTTCACACCTAGACATGGGTATATGCTTCCTGATTTTGTCTATTTGCTCTTGCCCTCCTCCTTCTCCGCTTTCTCATCCTCCACCACCATATCACCACCATATGTACCATATCAACATATCTATGTCTCTTGCAAAGGGCATGGGAGTTCCTCCAAATTTTTGGCAGCCGTTGCTTCACTGCATAGGCAAACACTATGGGAGACCCACTTCCTAATAATGGGAATATTGTTTTTAGGAGCTCTTTGACCTCTACGACTCTTGCAAGGAGTATTGAAGTTCCTCCAAATTTTGGCAGCCTTTGCAGTCACTGCATAGCCAAACACTATGGGAGACCCACTTCCTAATAACTGGAACATTGTTTTTAGGAGGCTCTCTGACCTCTACGTCTCTTGCAAGGGGCATTGGAATTCCTCCAAATTTTTGGCAGCCCTTGCAGTCACTGCATAGGCAAACACTATGGGAGACCCACTTCCTAATAATGGAAACATTGCTTTAAGGAGGCTAACTCTGAACTCTACGGCTCTTGCAAGGGGCATTGGAGTTCCTCCAAATTTATGGCAGCGGTTGCTTCACTGCATAGGCAAACATTATGGAAGACTCACTTCCTAATAATAGGAACATTGTTTTTAGGAGGCTCTCTGACTTCTACGTCTATTGCAAGGGGCATTGGAGTTCCTCCAAAATTTTAACAGTCACTGCTTAGGCTAACACTATGGGAGACCCACTTCCTAAGAATGGGAACATTGTTTTTAGGAGGCTCTGTGACCTCTAAGTCTCTTGCAAGAGACATTGGAGTCCCTCCAAATTTTTTGCACATGTTGCTTCACTGAATAGGCAAACACTATTGGAGACCCACTTCCTAATAATGGGAACATTGTTTTTAGGAGGCTGTCTGCCCGCTACGTCTCTTGCAAGGGACATTAGAGTTCCTCCAAATTTTTGGCAGCCGTTGCTTCACTGCACAGGCAAACACTATGGGAGACCCACTTCATAATGGGAATATTGTTTTTAGGAGCTCTTTGACCTCTACGTCTCTTGCAAGGAGTATTGGAGTTCCTCCAATTTTTTGCTAGCGTTTGCAGTTACTGCATAGGCAAACACTATGGGAGACCCACTTCCTAATAATGGGAATATTGTTTTTAGGAGGCTCTCTGACCTCTATGTCTCTTGCAAGGGGCATTGAAGTTCCTCCAAATTGTTGGCAGCCCTTGCAGTCACTGCATAGGCAAACACTATGGGAGACCCGCTTCCTAATATAGGGAACATTGTTTGAAAGAGGCTGACGCTGAACTATACGTCTCTTGCAAGGGGCATTGGAGTTCCTCCAAATTATTGGTAGCAGTTCCTTCACTGCATAGGCATACCCTATGGGAGACCCACTTCCCAATAATGGAAAAATTGTTTTAGGAGGCTCCCTGACCTCTAAATCTCTTTCAAAGGGCATTGGAGTTCCTCCAAATTTTTGGCAGTGGTTGCTTCACTGCATAGGCAAAAACTATGGGAGACCCACTTCCTAATAATGGGAGCATTGTTTTTAGGAGGCTCTCTGACCTCTACGTTTCTTGCAAGGGACATTGGAGTTCCTCCAAATTTTTGGCAGCTGTTGCTTCACTGCATAGGCAAACACTATGGGAGACCCACTTCCTAATAATGGGAGCATTTTTTGCAGGACGCTCTCCGACCTCTACGTCTCTTGCAAGGCACATTTGAGTTCTTCCAAATTTTTGGCAGCCGTTGAGGTCAATGTATACGCAATAACAGTATAGGAGACCCACTCGTTTATAATGGGAACAACAAACCATAGCCGGCTGATGGCTCTCTACCAATAGCGAGGGCAGACTGCTGGCCCTTTAAGAATATTAGGGGAAGCCGGATGGCCCTATAAAAATTGGCCTTTTGACTTTCAGAGCTTTTTAGTGCTCGCCCATCACTACTTAACGTAAATACCGGCAATGCTCCCTAAAGATATAAAATTACCTACAGATAAAACCTAAATACCGGCAACGTTACCTACAGATATAACATTACCTACAGATATAACCTAAATACTGGCAACGTTACCTACAGATAAACCGTTAACTACAGATATAACCTAAATACCGGCAACATTACCTACAGATATACCGTTACCTACAGATACACTGTTACCTACAGATATAACGTAAATACCGGCAATGTTACCTACAGATATACCAATACCTACAGATATAACCTAAATACTGGCAACGTTACCTACAGATAAACCGTTAACTACAGATATAACCTAAATACCGGCAATATTACCTACAGATATACCGTTACCTACAGATATACCGCTACCTACAGATATAATGGTACCTACAGATATAACCTAAATACCGGCAACATTACCTACAGATATACCGTTACCTACAGATACACTGTTACCTACAGATATAACGTAAATACCAGCAACATTACCTATAGATATACCGTTACCTACAGATATACCACTACCTACAGATATAATGGTACCTACAGATATAACCTAAATACCGGCAACATTACCTACAGATATACCGTTACCTACAGATACACTGTTACCTACAGATATAACGTAAATACCAGCAATGTTACCTACAGATATACCATTACCTACAGATACAACCTAAATACTGGCAACGTTACCTACAGATAAACCGTTAACTACAGATATAACCTAAATACCGGCAATGTTACCTACAGATATACCGTTACCTACAGATATAACCTAAATACCGGCAATATTACTTACAGATATACCGTTACCTACAGATATACCGCTACCTACAGATATAATGGTACCTACAGATATAACCTAAATACCGGCAACATTACCTACAGATATACCGTTACCTACAGATACACTGTTACCTACAGATATAACGTAAATATCAGCAATGTTACCTACAGAAAAACCGTTAACTACAGATATAACCTAAATACCGGCAATATTACCTACAGATATACCGTTACCTACAGATATACCGCTACCTACAGATATAATGGTACCTACAGATATAACCTAAATACCGGCAACATTACCTACAGATATACCGTTACCTACAGATACACTGTTACCTACAGATATAACGTAAATACCAGCAACATTACCTATAGATATACCGTTACCTACAGATATACCGCTACCTACAGATATAATGGTACCTAAAGATATAACCTAAATACCGGCAACATTACCTACAGATATACCATTACCTACAGATACACTGTTACCTACAGATATAGCCTAAATACCGGAAACGTTACCTACCGATATAACGTTACCTACAGATATAACCTAAATACTGGCAACGTTACCTAAAGATAAACCGTTAACTACAGATATAACCTAAATACCGGCAACATTACCTATAGATACACCGTTACCTACAGATATACCGTTACCTACAGATATAATAGTACCTACAGATATAACCTAAATACCGGCAACGTTACCTACAGATATAACCTAAATACTGGCAAAATTACCTATAGATACACCGTTACCTACAGATATAACGTTACCTACAGATAAAATGGTACCTACAGATATAATGGTACCTACAGATATAACCTAAATACCGCCAACATTACCTACAGATACACTGTTAACTACTGATATAACCAAAAAAACAGCAAGGTTACCTACAGATATACCATTACCTACAGATGTAGCCTAAATACTGGCAACGTTACCTACAGATATAACGTTACCTTCAGCTATAACCTAAATACCGGCAACGCTACTTACAGATAGCTAAAATACCAGCTGGTTTGCTAAGCTGTTAATTACTATTCTAATACTAATTGTAACATTGGTAACAGTGTAACACTTCACAGCTGCTGGTTTAAACCATCCCTTACCCGGAAAATTATTAGTTTGACTTGTTGTTTTGAATGATGCTATTCATTTTATCATATAATGTACTGAAAATAGGCCTTTTGACTTTCAGAGTCCCTCCATCATAAATGAAACATGAAGTGTCTGATGATATCTCACACACCACATAGCCAGATAAGGTTGTAAAATGTTAAAATGACATTTCCTGGTTAATGCATTTGTTTTGGTTGAAAGCAATGCAAAATTGCAAAAACGCATCAAAAACGCTACGTGTGAACATAGTGCAAGGTGTGGTGGAGCATTTTTGGTTTTGGTTATTTATTTTGCCCTATATACAAGTCATTATCCTGAAAAGGATGTTCTTTAACATATTTCTCAGGAAAATCCATTTTTATTTTGTTTATGTATGTTTTCTTGTGAGTCCGTAAAAGTGGTGTAAAAACTCTCACAACATTGTCGACAGCAGTGACCTGGGAGTCAGAAATGCTTCCAGGGTTCTTCCCCATGCTGTTCCCATGTCATTTTAGCACTGTTCCCATCGATTTGGGCAATTTTTAGGCCCTCTACAGGCCACCGGGGAGAGCAACCGGAAAAATGCTCCAGTTTCCCATAGACTTATATTGGGTTCGTTATTTGGTCCGAGCACTCGAGCATTCGAATTTGCTTGACACGAACAACGAGTACCAGAGCATTTTAGTGCTCGCCCATCATTACCATCTATATAAGACCTCACAGCTCACAGTGCATGTCAGACCAAATGAGAATCATGAGCTCAAAGGAAATGCCCAAGGAGCTCAGAGACAGAATTGTGGCAAGGAACAGATCTGGCCAAGGTTACAAAAGAATTTCTGCAGTACTCAAGGTTCCTAAGAGCACAGTGGCCTCCATCATCCTTAAATGGAAGAAGTTTGGGACCACCAGAAGTCTTCCTAGACCTGGCCATCCAGCCAAACTGAGCATTCATGGGAGAAGAGCCTTGGTGAGAGAGGTAAAGAAGAGCCCCAAGATCACTGTAGCTGAGCTCCAGAGATGCAGTAGGGAGATGGGAGAAAGTTCCAAAAAGTTAGCTATCACTGCAGGCCTCCACCAGTCTGGCCTTTATGGCAGAGTGGCCTGACGGAAATCCCGCATAGAGTTTGCTCAAAAACACATGACAGTCTACCAGACTATGAGAAATAAGATTCTCTGGTCTGATGAGACAAAGATAGAACTTTTTGGTGATAATTCTAAGTGGTATGTGTGGAGAAAACCAGGCATTGCTCAATACAGTCCCAACAGTGAAACATGGTGGTGGCAGCATCATGCTATGGGGGTGTTTTACAGCTGCAGGGACAGGACGACTGGTTGCAATTGAAGGAAACATGAATGCGGTCAAGTACAGAGATATCCTGGATGAAAACCTCTTCAAGAGTGCTCTGGATCTCAGACTTGGCCGAAGGTTCATCTTCCAACAAGACAATGATCCTAAGCACACAGCTAAAATAACAAAGGAGTGGCTTCAGAACAACTCTGTGACCATTCTTGACTGGCCCAGCCAGAGCCCTGACCTAAACCCAATTGAGCATCTCTGGAGAGACATGAAAATGTCTGTCCACCAACGTTCACAATCCAACCTGATGGAACTGGAGAGGATCTGCAAGGAAGAATGGCAGAGGATCCCCAAATCCAGGTGTGAAAAACTTGTTGCATCATTCCCAAGAAGACTCATGGCTGTACTAGCTCAAAAGGGTGTTTCTACTCAATACTGAGCAAAGGGTCTGAATACTTATGACCAAGTGATATTTCAGTTTTTCTTTTTTAATAAATTTGCAAAAATTTCTACATTTCTGTTTTTTTTCAGTCAACATGGGGTGCATAGTGTACTTTAATGAGAAAAAAAACGAACTTTTTAGAATTTACCAAATGTCTGCAATGAAACAAAGAGTGAAAAGTTTAAAGATGTCTAAATACTTTCCGGACCCACTGTATAACGTTACCTACAGATATAACCTAAATACCAGCAACATAACCTACAGATAAACCGTTACCTACAGATATAACCTAAATGGCAGCAATGTTACCTACAATTATAACGTTACTTACAGATATAACATAAATACCGGCAACATTACCTACAGATATAACATGAACTACAGATACTGTATAACCTAAATACCGGCAACGTTACCTATAGATATAACGTTACTTACAGATATAACCTAAATACCGGCAACGTTACCTAGAGATATAACGTTACCTACAGATATAACCTAAATACCGGCAATGTTACCTACAGATATACCGTTACCTACAGATATAACCTAAATACCAGCAACGTTACCTACAGATATAACGCTACCTACAGATGTAACCTAAATACCGGCAATGTTACCTACAGATATAACGTCACCTACAGATATACCGTTACCTACAGATATAATCTACATACCGGCAACGTTACCTACATATATAACGTTACCTACAGATATAACCTAAATACTTGCAACGTTACCTACAGATATATCATTACCTACAGATATAACCTAAATACCGGCAATGTTACCTACAGCTAAAACATTACCTATAGATATAACCTAAATACCGGCAACGTTACCTACAGATATAAGATTAACTACAGATATAACCTAAATACTGGCAACGCTCCCTAAAGATATAAAATTACCTACAGATGTAACCTAAATACCGGCAACGTTACCTACAGATATAACATTACCTACAGGTATAGCCTAAATACCAGCAAAGCTACTGTGGCACCCCTGCGGGTCCAGTCACCACAGAGGTGCTGCATCTCAGCCAGAGGTGTGGCACCCCACTCTTGGGTAAGGAGGGAGCACTACCCGGGACCCACACACCCACATCCAACACCACATCACTACAGTAGGGAAGGGCGAGATTGCACCTGAGGGAGAGCACAGTCCCTGTCTCTGTCTGGAGGATGGTACTAGGTAGAGGAGGTGGGTGGAGAAAGTAGTTTAGGGGAGCACTGAAGGAAGGACTGAAGGTAGAGGGGACCACGTAGAGAGACAGTTGATGACGTGGGTCACATGACAGATAGTATAAAAGGAAAGGTAGAAAGATCTAGAAGGGTCCTAGGAGAAAGAGCGCAGTGAGTGAGGACCGTTGCGAAGTAGGGTCTAGTCAGAGGGGTCCAGTAAGAGAAAGAACTACAGATATAACCTAAATACCGGAAATGTTACCTACAGATATAACCTAAATACCGGCAATGTTACCTACAGATATACCGTTAACTACAGATATAACCTAAATACCGGCAACGTTACCTACAGATATAACATTACCTACAGATATAACCTAAATACTGGCAACGTTACCTACAGATATACCGTTAACTACAGATATAACCTAAATACCGGCAACATTATCTACAGATATACCGTTACCTACAGATACACTGTTAACTACAGATATAATATAAATAATGGCAACGTTACTTACAGATGTAACATTACCTACAGATGTAACCTAAATACCGGCAACGTTACCTACAGATATACCGTTAACTACAGATATAACCTAAATACCGGCAACATTACCTACAGATATACCGTTACCTACAGATACACTGTTACCTACAGATATAACGTTACCTTCAGATATAGCCTAAATACCGGCCACGCTACTTACAGATAAACCGTTCAAAACAGATGTAACCTAAATACCGGCAACGTTACCAACAGATATAACCTAAATACCGGCATTATTACCTACAGATATAACGTTACCTACAGATATAATGTTACCTACAGATATAACGTAAGTACCGGCAACATTACCTACAGATATAACTTTACCTACAGAAATAATGTTACCTACAGAAATAACGTAAATACCGGCAACGTTACCTACAGATATACCATTACCTACAGATGTAACTTAAATACCGGCAACGCTACTTACAGATATAACATTACCTACAGATAAAACCTAAATACCGGCAACACTACTTACAGATAGCTACAATAACAGCTGGTTTGCTAAGCTGTTAATTGCTATTCTAATACTCATTGTAACATTGGTAACAGTGTAACGCTTCACAGCTGTTGGTTTAAACCATCCTTACCCGGAAAATTATTAGTTTGATGTGTCGTTTTGAATGATGCTATTCATTTTATCATATAATGTACTGAAAAAATGCAAGTGAATTGAAATCGTGAAGAAAATGCAATTGTGCCATTGTTTTTTTGTTTTGATGTTACATCATCCATTCTGCAGTAAAAAAAAATGGACTTGGCAACATGAATCTCCAGATCAGTACAACTACATCAATATACAGATCAGTACAACTACAGTCAGTATGCTTTAGTGCATATAAAAGGGTGTGGCCGCCCTTTGTCTGGGATGAGACGCTCATTTTGCCTCAGTTTTATGCTTACACTAGGGATCAGTCTCTCTGCCCTTGTCCATATATATGTCACTTGACAAATGGTAAGGTTTATAATATTAGAGTTAGGACTGTCCCATAAGGGTTGCCGTGAAGTGGCGGGATGGCTTTCACATTATTTTGATCAAAATTATGTTAACTAAATACCCTTTATTATTTATTATTATTTTTGCACTGTGCTATTTATACATCTACTTTCAGTTATTTGGGTATTTTTCTTGTTCTTGGTTTCTCTCTGTTTAATGGCCTTGTGTGAACATGCATTTACATTTTGCATGCACATCAACTTACGTTTCAGTTCAGACCTTCAGGTTTTATCAATATACTTATATAATTTTTTTTTTATTGTGGCGGTGAAAAATAAACAGTTTAAGCCCTTCATGACTTCCGCTGTACATGTACGGAAGCGGGTGTTTGGAGAAGGCTCAAGGGGTGAACCCGACCCATATCAAGCAGATCATGGCTGTGTATTACAGCTAGGACCTACCTCTTACAATCTGATTTTTTTTTCACCACTAAAATAATAGTGACTGGTGATAACCAGGTCCATTACAAGGATACTTCAATGGTATCTATATGATATGTTGTGCATCAGACTTCCCTGAAGAGCCCAGAGGGGTGAAACGCGTCTGGAGACACACATCTAAAGAATAGGGCTTTCCACTGGCAGGGTGAGCTGTGAACTGCTCTTGTCAGGGTGGGAGTAAAGGGGTTATAGGGCCATTATAGTTTGATTAGGGCGTACTAGGCCTCCCAACTGGCTCCATCTGACTGAATGACTGATTGGCATTATAAAGGTGCTGGATGTGATGGTCGTCCCCTTATGTACCTCAACACAACCAATTGGGTGAGATCAATCTAGTTATCTTCATTACATGTCTGCATAAGGTGTGATATGTTTGTGTGACCACTGTCACGTTTCCATAGACAGCACCTATATATTGTGTGTTAACGAAATATCTGCTGTGTTCACATTTTTAAATATGTGTTGTATTTTGTAATGTGTGTGTCTTTTTGCCTATAGGTATTGGTAATATTGATTTTATTGGCATATTTATTAAAAATTATATTTTAAATATAGGACACTCACTGAAATACTAGATATTATACACTGCTCAAAAAAATAAAGGGAACACTCAAATAACACATTCTAAATCTGAATGAATGAAATATTCTCATTGAATACTTTGTTCTGTACAAAGTTGAATGTGCTGACAACAAAAGCACACAAAAATCATCAATAGAACTCAAATTTATTAACCAATGGAGGCCTGGATTTGGAGTCACCCCCAAAATTAAAGTGGAAAAACACATTACAGGCTGATTCAACTTTGATGTAATGTCCTTAAAACAAGTCAAAATGAGGCTCAGTATTGTTTGTGGCCTCCACGTGCCTGCATGACCTCCCTACAATGCCTGGGCATGCTCCTGATGAGGTTGCGGAAGGTCTCCTGTGGGATCTCCTCCAGGATGGCACATCAATGCGAGCTGTGGCAAGAAGGTTTGCTGTGTCTGTCAGAGTAGTGTCCAGAGGCTGGAGGCGCTACCAGGAGACAGGCCAGTACACCAGGAGACGTGGAGGGGGCGGTAGGAGGGTACCAACCAAGCAGCAGGACCACTATCTCCGCTTTTGTGCAAGGAGGAACAGGAGGAGCACTGCCACAGCCCAGCAAAATGACCTCCAGCAGGCCACAAATGTGCATGCGTTTGCACAAACGGTTAGAAACCAACTCCATGAGGGTGGTGAGAGGGCCCGACGTCCACAGATGGGGGTTGTGCTCACAGCCCAACACCGTGCAGGACGTTTGGCATTTGCCACAGAACACAAGGATTGGCAAAGTTGCCACTGGCGCCCTGTGCTCTTCACAGATGAAAGCAGTTTCACATTGAGCACATGTGACAGACGTGACAGAGTCTGGAGACGCCGTGGAGAGCGATCTGCTGCCTGCAACATCCTTCAGCATGACCGGTTTGGCAGTGGGTCAGTAATGGTGTGGGGTGGCATTTCTTTGGAGGGCCGCACAGCCCTCCATGTGCTCGCCAGAGGTAGCTTGACTGCCATTAGTTACCGAGATGAGATCCTCAGACCACCTGTGAGACCATATGCTGGTGCGGTTGGTCCTGGGTTCCTCCTAATGCAGGACAATGCCAGACCTCATGTGGCTGGAGTGTGTCAGCAGTTCCGGCAAGATGAAGGCATTGAAACTATGGACTGGCCCGCCCGTTCCCCAGACCTGAATCCGATTGAGCACATCTGGGACATCATGTCTCGCTCCATCCACCAACGTCACATTGCACCACAGACTGTCCAGGTGTTGGCAGATGCTTTAGTCCAGGTCTGGGAGGAGATCCCACAGGAGACCATCCGCAACCTCATCAGGAGCATGCCCAGGCATTGTAGGGAGGTCATACAGGCATGTGTAAGCCACACACAATACTGAGCCTCATTTTGACTTGTTTTAAGGACATCACATCAAAGTTGGATCAGCCTGAGGTGTGTTTCTCCACTTTAATTTTGGGGGTCATTCCAAATCCAGGCCTCCATTGGTTAATAAATTTAATTTCCATTGATGATTTTTGTGTGATTTTGTTGTCAGCACATTCAACTTTGTGCAGAACAAAGTATTCAATGAGAATATTTCATTCATTCAGATCTAGAATGTGTTATTTGAGTGTTCCCTTTATTTTTTTGAGCAGTGTATATTGTGAGTTGTGAGTTATAAGGATCATATAGGATTTCCCCTGTTTCTAACTTTTTTGCTTTTTCTGTCCAAATGTACTGATGAGCAGAATCATATTGCAAGGTTATTTTTACCACAAAATGTACACCATGAAAACAATTACCTCATATGTCCATGTAGATAGAAAAATTAAAGAGTTATAGCTCTGGGAAGAAGGGGAGGAAAAAATTAAAACGCAAAAACAGAAATTGGCCAAGTGTTGAAAGGGTTAAAAAAAGATTTGGCTTGTGTTGCCATTTTCTGAGACCCATAACTTTTTTATTTTTTCATAAAATGAGCTGTATGAGGTCTTGTTTTTTCATGGTAAGCTGAAGCTACCTTTGTTATTATTGTGGGATAGCCACTACACTTTGATCACTTTTTATTTAATTTTTGGGGGAGACATGATGACTGAAAAATTACAATTCTGGCATTTTGATTTTTATTTTCTTTACAGCAGCTAATCAACTGGTTCAATAATTTTATATTTTCATAGATTGAACTCTTATGGATGCAGAAATGATGTGAAAATGCTGCTTAATTTTTCTTTTTTTAACCCCTTTGCAACCCTGGGATTTCCATTTTTGCATTTTCGTTTTTTTCTCCCCTTGCTCCCAGAGCCATAGCGTTTTTATTTTTTGGTCAATATGGCCGTGTGAGGGCTTATTTTTTGCGGAACGAGTTGTACTTTTCATCGCCATTACTAGTTTTACTATATCATGTACGGAAAAACGGGAAAAAAATTCCAAGTGCGGTGAAATTGCAAAAAAGTGCAATACCACAGATGTGTTTTTTGTTTTTTTTTACCACGTTCACTGAATGCTAAAACTGACCTGCCATTATTATTCTCCAGGTCATTACGAGTTTGTAGATACCAAACATGTATAGGTTATTTTTATTTAAGTGGTGAAAAAAAAATCCAAAGTTTGTTAAAAAAAAAAATGGCATCATTTTCTAAGACCTATAGCATCTCCATTTTTCGGGATCTGGGGCCGGGTGAGCCCTTATTTTTGCACACCGAGCTGAAGTTTTATTGATACCATTTTGGGGTAGATCCAATGTTTTGATCGCCCGTTATTGCATTTTATTGCAATGTTGCGACGACCAAAAAACGTAATTCTGGCGTTTAGAATTTTTTTCTCATTACGCCGTTTACCGATCGGATTAATTCTTTTTTTATATTGATAGATTGGGCGATTCTTAACGCGGCGATACAAAATATGTGTATGTGGGGTTTTTTTTATTATTTTATTTTGAATGGAGCGAAAGGGGGGTGATTTAAACTTTTATATTTTAATTTTTTTAATATTTTTAAAAACATTTTTTTTTCACTTTTTGCTTGCTTCTATAGTCTCCATAGGAGACTAGAAGCAGCACTTGTCTGATCGCCACTGCTACATACAGATGATCAGCAGACCACCTGTATGTAGCAGAAATGGTCGTGTGCTATGAGCACCGACCACTAGGTGGCGCTCATAGTGACCAGCTCATGACAACCACTGGAGTCTGCTGCAGACCCAGGGTTGTCATGCACACCCATCGGTGACCCGCTATCACGTGACAGGGTCACCGATGGGCGGGGTAAGTGACGCGCTTCCGGCGCAGCGCTGTTAAATGCCGCTGTCAGAGATTGACAGCAGCATTTAACATGTTAACAGCCGCGGGTGGATCGTGAGTCCACCCGCGGCTGTTGCGTGCACATGTCAGCTGTAATAATCAGCTGACATGTGCCCGGTTCAGTGCGGGCTCAGCGCCGGAGCCCTCACTGAACAGGGGGATTACAGCCTGTGCGTACTAATACGGCACAGGCTGTAAAGGGGTTAGTTTATTTATTTTTGAGTTGGAAATTTTTGTTTTTTATTTACTTTTTTGCCTTGTTTTACATTTTTCACTGTATTTTTTAGTCCACATAAGGGACTTGATCCTGAAATAGTTTGATTGCTTGTACTATATGCTGCAATACTTTAAAATGATTGTGGCAGGACTACACAGGAATATCAAAATGGCAGCGACAGGGTCCTACAGCAAGCCCCCTAGCTTCTATGGCAACCCATGGGCACCAGTGATTATCGGGTCCACCATGATCACTCCAAATATCACTTTCAGACATTGAGATTGACAGAGGCATTTAAGTACCGTATTTTTCAGACTATAAGACGCACTTTTTTCCAAAAATTTTGGAGGAAAATAGGGTTGCATCTTATAGTCCAAATTTAGCTCTCAAGGGGCCCGCCTGCGGTGGAGCGGGGTTACAGGAGGCAGGGCCATTGCTGCAGGAAGCCAGCGGCAGAAGGAGTGGGGTGATGCTGCGGCCCCTGGGCTGGGAGAAGGGGGTGTCGTGGCAGTGCGATGCTGCAGGCCCTAGGCTTCAAGAAAATGTCCGCCGTGAGGCAGGATTGAAGCCCCCACCTTGTACATTGATTTCCCGGTGATGGGCTTCAGGAAAATAGCCTGGCAATTGAAGTCAAGGCATTAAGTGAAGCCGCTGAAAAGGACGAGGAGAAGAAGTGGAGAACCAGATGGCAGGCTATTGTCTTGGTGGGATAGGTAAGCCTTGAGGTGAGTATGCTTTTCTTTGTCTTACAACCGTTTATCACTGTGGTCTGGAGAGACCCTAGAGCATAATAACACACTTTTAATCTGCATAAAATATCTGTCTGGCAAATTAAATTTCCCTGTAAAATCCATGTTATTTGCCAATTTTAAATCTGTGCAGATTTGATCATCTCGATCATCTAGTATATATTCTATATAGTCTATATAATATTTGGACATAAAACTCATTAAGGCTTTAGTGCGCATTTATCCTTGATTACTATTATTCTAGGTAAGGCAAAGCGTGTACTGATTGTCACTTGTATTGACTTTAAACTGTTGTACTAATGATTTCTTTTTAAAAACAATGACTCTTCATTACTTATTTACAGAGTAAAGGTTCAGTCCAGACAAAGTCAATTACATTACCCCTCCTTTCAATATAAAAAAAAAAATACAAAAACATGGAAAGCCACATTGAAAGGTCATACATATTAACTTTCATTTGTCTTTCTTGTCATGGAGATATTGATACATAAATTACAATGAAATCAATATAGACTTGAATAAAGTATTGAAATATAACTAAAAGAACACCACAGCAACCATGGATATATCAAATATATACTATCTAAGAATATTTTCATCAAATTCATGTTGCTGCTCAAAGAGCGGGCTGATATACAACCAGTTGTCAAATACAATAAGCATGGGGGTGGCCATAGACCAAAAAGGACGACAAAAATGGTTTTTATTGTAAAAATAAAAATGCTTTATTATTAGTGTTGAGCGAGCACTAAAATGCTCGGGTGCTCGAAGCTCGGGCCGAGCTCGCCGTGTTACTCGGGTGCTCGACCCGAGCAACGAGCCCAATGTTAGGGAGACTCGAGCATTTTTGCGGTGGCACCCCCGGCAGTCTTTTAAAAGCCTAACAAGTGCCCAAAACGATAGTGACAGTGCTCAAATGACATGGGGACAGCATGGGGATCGCCCCAGGAAGCATTTCTGACCCCCAGGTCACTGCTGTCAACAACGTGGTCAGAGGTATTAAGCCACTTTTACAGGCTCACAATAAAACGTTCAAAAACGAAAGTGAAACTTTTTTCCTGTGAAATATGTTAAGGAACATCCTTTCCAGGGTAAAGACTTGTGTATAAGTTAAAATAAATGACCAAAAACAAAAATACTCCTCCACACCTTCGGCTATGTTCACAAGTAGCATTTTTTATGCGTTTTTGCACTTTTATATTGCTTTCAACTGTGACAAATGCATTCACCGTGAAATGTCTTTTTAACATTTTACAACCTTATCTGGCCATGTGCTGTGTGACACATGCATAAAGTGCTGAAAAGACAAGGGAACAGCATGGGGAAGACCCCTGGAAGCATCTCTGACTCCCAGGTCACTGTCTAAAAGTGTGATCATCATAAGTGATCCTTACCGCATCAGAAGATGCAGACTTGCAACTATCCCCATGCAAGTTCTAGTCCCAGGGCAGTGTTCAATTGTACCTCCCCCATTCCTTGCAATACAAGCTCAAGTATGCAGCCTGCCACCCACCGACCCCCAGGCTGAAATACCATACTGCTTGCTTGCTTGAACTTGAAATTGGGCCTTTTAGGCATGTGGAGGAGGAATCTGGCCACCACGTCATGGCTGTGTTGGCGGCCTGGAATCCATACTCAGTCCCCAGCCGCCTGGTGGCCGGGTGTCCCCGCTTGCTCCCCAGCCTCCCGGTAACCTTTCCCACACTTTTCTTAGCCTGGCCTGCTTTAGGGCAGCATTGGCCGAGCCCACCGGACTATCAGACTCCTCCGGTGGGCCCTGGCTTCTCCATCAGGGGAGTTGAGAGTGCCAAGGTGAGGAGCATGATGAGGATGATAGAAGTTAGCATCTGCTTTGTTTTGTTGTAATGCAAGCGCATGTATGTAGTAGCGGCTAGGCCTGAGGTGGTCAGCGTTTTGGCGCATATCCTACCTCCTCCGAGGATTGCTGGATGTTTTCCTGCTACTATCCAAGTTCTATGACTCCCATTAAAACAAAGCTTCAGGTGATAAATGATGGATGAGGTAGTGGCAAAGGAGAAAGAGCAGGAGGAACAGGGACCATTCACATCAATATCAGGCCAGTCAACCAGATATGTCTTGTAGGATATGTTTCTGTAACAAAAAGAGCGGTTCGGCTACACAGTTATAGGGCATAAAGTGAGTGCAATGCCTACCAAAAATTTCGAGCCACTCCAATGCCCCTTGGAAATGACATGGAGGTCAGAGGGTGTTAACTAAACCTTTTTTTTTATTTATACCAACTGGGTCTCCCGTGCACTGTTGGCCTAAGCAGTGAATGGAAGGCTTTCCAAAAATTATGAGGAACTGCAATGCCCCTTACAAGAGCCATGTGTGGCACCCCAGGGGTCTGGTCACCACAGTAATAGAGATATTACGTCGGAGAGCAAGTGGGAGGTTTCCTGGTCAGGATCCTTTAAACATGCAACATCCTCCTGCCCCAATCCTGGGAGGGGAGAATTCTGCCCTTATAAACTGGATCTGGGGTGGGGTTGAGTGAGACAGAGAACAGTCAGAGTCAGAGTGAGAGCAAGGGAAAGTAACAGCAAGGAGCTCTGTAGGAGTTAGGAGATAAAGACCAGGGGCTGGAAGCTGAGCAGAGCTCGCCCTGGCAGAAGACAATAGGAACCGGACACAGGAGTCCGAAGCTGTGAGGACTTATATATCCAGCAGCAGAAACCAGCCGGCAGGGGATTTCAGGTCCTCTGGCCATAGAAGCCCGGAGGCTCAGTCACAAGCAAGGGACCAGCACCGCCGTCGTGGAGCGGAGGCTAACAGAAGGCCCCAAGTCACCAGCCATACGGGTGAGCACTACACGGTACACTCAGGGACATGGGCTACTTCTACGCGCTTACAGCAAGGTAGCCAGGAAGAGTGCAGACAGACGGGGAGGCCTACAACTCCACCTGGCCAGGGGAACTCCTGCTTGCTCACAGACTGACCAGGCCTCTTATGCTAGCCAGTACTCCCGGGAGGGTCTACCTTATAATCATCAGTAAAGACCCTGAACTGCACTGAAAAGACTCTGAGTCATTCCTGCTGCGCTCGTGCACCATCACCCCCATCATCCACACTCACTGCCCTGAGGCTATACTCCTCCCGAGGGGAGTTATCCAATTCTATGCTGCGCACACAACACCAGCCTCAGCGGTCTGCCTCGCAGCGGTGGTACTCCCTGACCGCAATCCACGGGTGGCGCAGTCGGACAATTAACCTCAAAACCAAAGAAAGACTGCCACTGGTTTGACCAGCCTGAGCCACGGGACCGGGTCACCGCCACGGAGACTACAGACCCCAGAGACCCGGCACCGGGTATTCCACACACGTGTTCACACGGCCCAGGGGGCGTGTCACATGCAGTATAGCATATTACAAACATAAGTCCCATTATTAGGGAGTGGGTGTCCCATGGTATTTGCTTATGCTTTCCCAGCAAAAGCTGCCAAAAATTAGGACGGAGCAACTTGCAATGCCCCTTACAAGATCCATGCAGTGCAGCATATTACAAACATAAGTCCCATTATTGGGGAGTGGGTGTCCCATAGTATTTGCTTATGCTTTCCAAGCAAAAGCTGCCAAAAATTAGGACGGAGCAACTTGCAATGCCCCTTACAAGAGCCATGCAGTACAGCATATTACAAACATAAGTCCCATTATTAGGGAGTGGGTGTCCCATAGTATTTGCTTATGCTTTTCCAGCAAAAGCTGCCAAAAATTAGGACGGAGCAACTTGCAATGCCCCTTACAAGAGCCATGCAGTACAGCATATTACAAACATAAGTCCCATTATTGGGGAGTGGGTGTCCCATAGTATTTGCTTATGCTTTCCCAGCAAAAGCTGCCAAAAATTAGGACGGAGCAACTTCCAATGCCCCTTACAAGAGCCATGCAGTACAGCATATTACAAACATAAGTCCCATTATTGGGGAGTGGGTGTCCCATAGTATTTGCTTATGCTTTCCCAGCAAAAGCTGCCAAAAATTAGGATGGAGCAACTTGCAATGCCCCTTACAAGAGCCATGCAGTACAGCATATTACAAACATAAGTCCCATTATTGGGGAGTGGGTGTCCCATAGTATTTGCTTATGCTTTCCAAGCAAAAGCTGCCAAAAATTAGGACGGAGCAACTTGCAATGCCCCTTACAAGAGCCATGCAGTACAGCATATTACAAACATAAGTCCCATTATTGGGGAGTGGGTGTCCCATAGTATTTGCTTATGCTTTCCCAGCAAAAGCTGCCAAAAATTAGGACGGAGCAACTTGCAATGCCCCTTACAAGAGCCATGCAGTACAGCATATTACAAACATAAGTCCCATTATTGGGGAGTAGGTGTCCCATAGTATTTGCTTATGCTTTCCCAGCAAAAGCTGCCAAAAATTAGGACGGAGCAACTTGCAATGCCCCTTACAAGAGCCATGCAGTACAGCATATTACAAACATAAGTCCCATTATTGGGGAGTGGGTGTCCCATAGTATTTGCTTATGCTTTCCCAGCAAAAGCTGCCAAAAATTAGGACGGAGCAACTTGCAATGCCCCTTACAAGAGCCATGCAGTACAGCATATTACAAACATAAGTCCCATTATTGGAGAGTGGGTGTCCCATAGTATTTGCTTATGCTTTCCCAGCAAAAGCTGCCAAAAATTAGGACGGAGCAACTTGCAATGCCCCTTACAAGAGCCATGCAGTACAGCATATTACAAAAATAAGTCCCATTATTGGGGAGTGGGTGTCCCATTGTATTTGCTTATGCTTTCCCAGCAAAAGCTGCCAAAAATTAGGACGGAGCAACTTGCAATGCCCCTTACAAGAGCCATGCAGTACAGCATATTACAAACATAATTCCCATTATTGGGGAGTGGGTGTCCCATAGTATTTGCTTATGCTTTCCCAGCAAAAGCTGCCAAAAATTAGGATGGAGCAACTTGCAATGCCCCTTACAAGAGCCATGCAGTACAGCATATTACAAACATAAGTCCCATTATTGGGGAGTGGGTGTCCCATAGTATTTGCTTATGCCTTGCAAGCAAAAGCTGCCAAAAATAAGGACGGAGGAACTTGCAATGCTGGCACCCTGTTGGTATAGTGGTGGTGGAGGCTGAGGATAAGGAGAAGAAGATTAAACAGCCGAAACGAGGAAGCGTATACCCATGTGTGGGTGTGAAGCGGTGCATGTGAATACACCTCCCGAAATAACACAGTGGATTTGACTTTATGTAACTCTGCTGTCATTTGGTGGTGATGAGAATTCTGGCCCAATCCAGCCCTTGTTCATTTTGATAAGGGTCAGCTTGTCAGCATTGTCAGTTGACAGGCGAGTGCGCTTATCAGTTATAATTCCCCCAGCGGCACTAAAAACACTCTCCGATAACACGCTAGCGGCAGGGCAGGCCAGGACCTCCAAGGCGTACAGAGCGAGTTCATTCCAAGTGTCCAGCTTGGATACCCAATAATTAAAAGGCACAGAGGAATCACGGAGGACGCTGGTACGATCGGCAAGGTACTCCCTCACCATCTTTTGAAACTTTCCACTCCTTGTGAGAGTACCCCGCACCTCAGGGCCTGTAAGCTGGGCGGGTGTCAGAAAACTGTCCCAGAACGTTGACAGTGTTCCCCTGCCTCTGCTGAATTGGAGTTGCATCTCTCTCGCCTGTACGCCTTGGTTGGGCAACGAACTGTGACCTCTGCCGCTAGCGTGTTCAGATGGGAATTTTTTTAAGAGTTCTGCAGCAAGGGCCTTCTGGTATTGCCCCATTTTTGTAGACCTCTCCACCTCAGGAATAAGAGAGTGAAAGTTCTTCTTGTAGCGGGGGTCTGCAAGTGTCACCAACCAGTAATGACTGTCACCCAACATTTTGACAACGCGAGGGTCATGATTAAGGCAGCGTAACATAAAGTCAGCCATGCGTGCCAGACTGGTAACATGCAAGATTTCCGTGTCCTCACCAAGATGATGACTGACCATGCTCTCCTCCTCCTCCTCCTCCTCCTCTTCCTCCTCCCCCCTGTCCTCAGGCCACCCACGCTGAACTGACGGTATGACACTTGTACAGGTACTACCGTCTACAACGCATGATAGCAGCTCCTGTTCTTCCTCCTTCTCCTCCTCCTCCTCCTCTCCCTCATTGTCCCCCAATGCATGTTGGGATGAGATGAGGCTGCGCTGTGTATAATCGCCCGCTACGGCTTCTTGAGCCATCTCATCATACTCTGGCTGCAATGCCTCCTCTTTAATTCTCTGCAGAGAGCGTTGCAAAAGACAGACAAGTGGGATGCTGACACTAATGATGGCGTCATCGCCACTCACCATCTTGGTGGCCTCCTCAAAGTTTGTCAGGATGGTACATATGTCAGACATCCAGGTCCACTCCTGAGGTCTTATGTGTGGAGTCTGACCTGAATATCGACGGCCTTGTTGTAGCTGGTACTCCACAACTGCTCTCTTCTGCTCACAAATCCTTTGCAACATGTGGAGGGTAGAGTTCCAACGTGTGGGGACATCACACACCAGTCGGTGTGCCGGAAGCTGCAAACGCTGCTGCAACACAGCAAGGGCGGCGGAAGCTGTAGCCGACTTGCGAAAATGAGCTGACAGGCGGCGTACTTTTACGAGCAGATCTGGCAACTCGGGGTATGATTTAAGAAACCGCTGAACCACGAGGTTAAGCACATGAGCCAGGCATGGTACGTGTGTGATCTCACCTCGCCTCAGAGCCGCCACCAGGTTACGGCCATTGTCACACACGACCATGCCGGGATGTAGGTTCAGCGGTCTCAGCCACAGATCTTCCTGCTCTTTCACAGCTGTCCACAACTCACAAGCAGTGTGAGGTTTATCACCTAAGCTTATGAGTTTCAGCACAGCCTGTTGCCGCTTGGCGGAGGCAGTACTGCAATGCTTCCAGCTTGTAACTGATGTGGTGATATCTGAGATGGCTGAACATGAGGAGGAGGAGGAGGATGCGCAGGAGCTGTACACTGTGGGGGCAACTCTGACTGACATAGGGCCCGCAATCCTCGGTGTGGGGAGGATGTGTTCCGTCCCAAGGTCCGACTGGGTCCCGGCTTCCACTATTTTTACCCAGTGTGCCGTCAGAGAGATGTACCGTCCCTTGCCACAAGCACTTGTCTACGTGTCCGTTGTCAGGTGGACTCTCCCAGTAACTACGTTGTTGAGGGCACGGCAGATGCTTTGGGACACGTGCTTGTGTAGTGCGGGGATGGCACACCGGGCAAAATAGTGTCCGCTGGGGACCGAGTACCGAGGGACGGCCACCGCCATAAGATTGCGGAAGGATTCTGTCTCCACCAGCCTAAAAGGCAGCATTTCCAATGCAAGCAGTCGTGAAATGTGCGAATTTAGGACTGTGGCCTGTGGGGCGTTAGCTGCAAATTTCCGCTTTCGTTCAAAGGTCTGGGATATGGACATTTGAACGCTGCAGTGGGACGTGGACGTGGACGTTGATGCTGTTTCTTGAGAAACTGCCATAACAAGTGAAGACTGAGAGGAGGGGGCATCTTTACATGCAGTATGGACAGGGGATTGCCTTACACACACAACAGGGGGTTCTATTGCACGCACAACAGTGGAAGAAGTTGTGGTGACACCCGCTGACACTGGTCGTGGTCCCTGGGTTTCGCCCCACAAAGTCGGGTGCTTTGCTGCCATGTGCCTGATCATGCTGGTGGTGGTCAGGCTGGTAGTTTTGTCACCCCTGCTGATGCTGGCATGGCAGGTGGAACATATGGCCTTTTTGGGGTTATCAGCAGAGTCTTTAAAAAACTTCCAGACTCTGGAAGACCTACCACTTGTACTGGCAACGTCCCTCGTGTTGGTGTTACGGGGAACGGTTGCCTGCCTTCTGTCTTCGGCCACCACACTGATCTTCCTGCCTGTTGGGGTACTCTGCCTCCCTCCCCTTGTGTGCTGCTGGCCTCACTCTGCATGTCCTCCTTCCACGTTGGGTCAGTTACTAGATCATCCACCACCTCCTCCTCTTCCACTTGCACACCACGATCCTCCTCCTCACTTCCTGGCAATTGTGTCTCGTCATCGTCCACCTCTTGTGACAGATTGCCAACGTCGACTTCCTGTGGCCGTGGCTGTTCAAATATTTGGGCATCGCAACATGGGATCTCCTCTTCCACCACTTCAAGCGTATCAGGCGAGTGGCCCAAATATGGAAATGGACCAGTGAACAGCTCTTCAGAGTGTCCAAGTGTGGGATCACTTGCTGTCTGACGATACTCGGCATGGTGGGAGGAAGGAGCATCAGGGTGAGGAGGAGTATGCGGTCGAGTCTCACGGCTACTAAGAGTTGACCATGTGGAAGACAGACCGGAGGTGGTGGTGCCCAGGTAACTGGAAGTATTATCTGTATCCAATTAATAACCTGTTCACACTGATCAGTTCTCAATACTGGTGTTGTTCTGTGCTTCCCTAGTAATTCGGTCAAGAAGTGGGAGCGAGAAGATGTGGCTGTTGGTTGTGGCACATTTTCACCTTGGCCACGGCCGCGTCCTCTGCACGAACCATCACCAGAACGTCCACTTCCACGTCCCTTGCCACGCGCCTTGCCCATTGTAAATGAAGTAAAATAGCTTACACTTGCACTATCAATGGAGAAAGGGTAATAAAGAGTAGATTAGAACCGTGGAAGAGGAAAACCACAGTTATTTTTTACTGGGGTATACCATACTTTTTTAAATAGAGATATTTGCGGCTGAACAGTGAGCGACACACTCAAACTGCTTTTTTTTTAGATACCAAAGGCCCAAAACTGGATAGTACAGCGATTTGACCCGTGGAACTGCGAAACCACACTGGGATGTCGGGCCTACACAAGACTATTTTCAACAGATATATTTTTGTGTCACAACAGTCAGGAGTCACTACTGCTTTTCTTTACGGAAAAAGCTACCAAACCTGAATAATAGAGATTTTTTACCGTGGGATGGCAAAACCACAGTTATTGTTTACAGAGGTATACAACACTTTTTTAAATAGAGATATTTGCGGCTGAACAGTGAGCAACACACTCAAACTGCTTTTTTTTTAGATACCAAAGGCCCAAAACTGGATAGTACAGCGATTTGACCCGTGGAACTGCGAAACCACACTGGGATGTCGGGCCTACACAAGACTATTTTCAACAGATATATTTTTGTGTCACAACAGTCAGGAGACACTACTGTTTTTCTTTATGGAAAAAACTACCAAAAGCTGAATAATATAGATTTTTTACCGTGGGTTGGCAAAACCACAGTTATTTTTTACTGGAGTATACCACACTTTTTTAAATAGAGATATTTGCGGCTGAACAGTGAGCGACACACTCAAACTGCTTTTTTTTTAGATACCAAAGGCCCAAAACTGGATAGTACAGCGATTTGACCCGTGGAACTGCGAAACCACACTGGGATGTCGGGCCTACACAAGACTATTTTCAACAGATATATTTTTGTGTCACAACAGTCAGGAGACACTACTGTTTTTCTTTACGGAAAAAACTACCAAAAGCTGAATAATATAGATTTTTACCGTGGAATGGCAAAACCACAGTTATTGTTTACTGGGGTATACCACACTTTTTTAAATAGAGATATTTGCGGCTGAACAGTGAGCGACACACTCAAACTGCTTTTTTTTTAGATACCAAAGGCCCAAAACTGGATAGTACAGCGATTTGACCCGTGGAACTGCGAAACCACACTGGGATGTCGGGCCTACACAAGACTATTTTCAACAGATATATTTTTGTGTCACAACAGTCAGGAGACAGTACTGTTTTTCTTTACGGAAAAAACTACCAAAAGCTGAATAATATAGATTTTTTACCGTGGGATGGCAAAACCACAGTTATTGTTTACTGGGGTATACCACACTTTTTTAAATAGAGATATTTGCAGCTGAACAGTGAGCGACACACTCAAACTCCTTTTTTTTTAGATACCAAAGGCCCAAAACTGGATAGTACAGCGATTTGACCCGTGGAACTGCAAAACCACACTGGGATGTCGGGCCTACACAAGACTATTTTCAACAGATATATTTTTGTGTCACAACAGTCAGGAGACACTACTGTTTTTCTTTACGGAAAAAACTACCAAAAGCTGAATAATAGAGATTTTTTACCGTGGGATGGCAAAACCACAGTTATTGTTTACTGGGGTATACCACACTTTTTTAAATAGAGATATTTGCGGCTGAACAGTGAGCGACACACTCAAACTGCTTTTTTTTTAGATACCAAAGGCCCAAAACTGGATAGTACAGCGATTTCACCCGTGGAACTGCGAAACCACACTGGGATGTCGGGCCTACACAAGACTATTTTCAACAGATATATTTTTGTGTCACAACAGTCAGGAGTCACTACTGTTTTTCTTTACGGAAAAAACTACCAAAAGCTGAATAATAGAGATTTTTTACCGTGGAATGGCAAAACCACAGTTATTGTTTACTGGGGTATACCACACTTTTTTAAATAGAGATATTTGCGGCTGAACAGTGAGCGACACACTCAAACTGCTTTTTTTTTTTAGATACAAATGGCCCAAAATGGATAATACAGAGGTTTGAACCGTGAAAGTGCAAAACAACACTTCTGTTTCTCTAGCCTACACCAGACTATTTTCAACAGTTATATTTGTGTCTGAAAAATCAGAGACACGCTTTTTTTTGCGGGGGGGACACACCAAAAGGTTAATAAGACGGGTATTTGTACAGTGTGAAGGAGGAAAAAAAAAGGAGGATTTAAATGAAAAAAAAAAGGATTTTTCCTGGCCCCCGACACCTGGTGCTAAGTCCAGCAATTTCAGCAACAGGAGCACACAGGACTGTATCTCCTATACAGCCTGCCTGCCTGGTATCTGGGATGGATATTAGTCCTGAAAAGGACTGTTTGTTTGTTCTGGCAGCCTTTACAGACCCTGCACTAACTATTTCGCAGTTTATATCTCTCCCTAAATCAGCAGCGCTGTCCCTACACTGTCTTATCCGGAGCGACTGTGTCCAAGATGGCGGCGCCCCGTTTCAAATACTCGAGGTGACACTGTGCGGCCAGCCAATCACTGTAATGCCCACAACCAACATGGCTGCAGCATTACAGTGACTGGCTGGCAATCCCTGCATGTTCATTGGCTCAGTAAAGAGCGCCAAACATGCAGGGCGGAGACCCGAGCTCCCGCCCGAGTAACCCAGAAATGCTCGGTGCTCGCCTAACATCCCGAATAGCGTGATGCTCGGGCGAATACCGAGCAGTGTCGAGCATGTTCGCTCAACACTATTTATTATACATGCATATACAAGGAAATGGAAGTATAAAAAGGGGTAAATACAACAGTCTAAAAACAACAATGACCAACAGTTACGGTGGCATAGTAATATGAACACATCATACATAGATGGATCACTTGCTCTATAATACTGTCAGAGGTGGGTATCACTAAATAAATCTACGTTCACAAAGGGTACCCGTAGATATACATAGACCTATACATACCTCTAAGAGCAATCCTTAGATGAAACCACCACACTGAGGCCGTCCCCCTTATTGTAAAAATAAAAATGCTTTATTATACATGCATATACAGGGAAATGGAAGTATAAAAAGAGGTAAATACAACAGTCTAAAAACAACAACACCGACCAACAGTTACAGTGGCATAGTGATATGAACACATCATACATACAGTACAGACCAAAAGTTTGGACACATTTTCTCATTTAAAGATTTTTCTGTATTTTCATGACTATGAAAATTGTACATTCACACTGAAGGCATCAAAACTATGAATTAACACATGTGGAATTATATACTTAACAAAAAAGTGTGAAACAACTGAGAATATGTCTTATATTCTAGGTTCTTCAAAGTAGCCACCTTTTGCTTTGATGACTGCTTTGCACACTCTTGGCATTCTCTTGATGAGCTTTAAGAGGTAGTCACCGGAAATGGTTTTCCAACAATCTTGAAGGAGTTCCCAGAGATGCTTAGCACTTGTTGGCCCTTTTGCCTTCACTCTGCGGTCCAGCTCACCCCAAACCATCTCGATTGGGTTCAGGTCTGGTGACTGTGGAGGCCAGGTCATCTGGCATAGCACCCCATCACTCTCCTACTTTGTCAAATAGCCCTTACACAGCCTGGAGGTGTGTTTGGGGTCATTGTCCTGTGGAAAAATAAATGATGGTCCAACTAAACGCAAACCGGATGGAATAGCATGCCGCTGCAAGATGCTGTGGTAGCCATGCTGGTTCAGTATGCCTTCAATTTTGAATAAATCCCCAACAGTGTCACCAGCAAAGCACCCCCACACCATCACACCTCCTCCTCCATGCTTCATGGTGGGAACCAGGCATGTAGAGTCCATCCGTTCACCTTTTCTGCGTCGCACAAAGACACGGTGGTTGGAACCAAAGATCTCAAATTTGGACTCATCAGACCAAAGCACAGATTTCCACTGGTCTAATGTCCATTCCTTGTGTTCTTTAGCCCAAACAAGTCTCTTCTGCTTGTTGCCTGTCCTTAGCAGTGGTTTCCTAGCAGCTATTTTACCATGAAGGCCTGCTGCACAAAGTCTCCTCTTAACAGTTGTTGAAGAGATGTGTCTGCTGCTAGAACTCTGTGTGGCATTGACCTGGTCTCTAATCTGAGCTGCTGTTAACCTGCGATTTCTGAGGCTGGTGACTCGGATAAACTTATCCTCAGAAGCAGAGGTGACTCTTGGTCTTCCTTTCCTGGGGCGGTCCTCATGTGAGCCAGTTTCTTTGTAGCGCTTGATGGTTTTTGCAACTGCACTTGGGGACACTTTCAAAGTTTACCCAATTTTTCAGACTGACTGACCTTCATTTCTTAAAGTAATGATGGCCACTCATTTTTCTTTACTTAGCTGCTTTTTTCTTTCCATACTACAAATTCTAACAGTCTATTCAGTAGGACTATCAGCTGTGTATCCACCTGACATCTGAACAACACAACTGATGGTCCCAACCCCATTTATAAGGCAAGAAATCCCACTTATTAAACGTGACAGGGCACACCTGTGAAGTGAAAACCATTTTCGGTGACTACCTCTTGAAGCTCATCAAGAGAATGCCAAGAGTGTGCAAAGCAGTCATCAAAGCAAAAGGTGGCTACTTTGAAGAACCTAGAATATAAGACATATTTTCAGTTGTTTCACACTTTTTTGTTAAGTATATAATTCCACATGTGTTAATTCATAGTTTTGATGCCTTCAGTGTGAATGTACAATTTTCATTGTCATGAAAATACAGAAAAATCTTTAAATGAGAAGGTGTGTCCAAACTTTTGGTCTGTACTGTAGATGGATCACTTGCTCTATAATACTGTCAGAGGTGGGTATCATTAAATAAATCTACGTCCACAAAGGGTACCCCTAGATATACATAGACCCATACATATCTGTAACAGCAATCTTTAGATCAGACCACCACACTGAGTCCGTTCCCTAATGCGCATTTCAGCGCTTAGCCTTTCTCAAGGGGTAATGACACTTGTCTCGTGCCTGCTATAAATAGGGGGCACACTGTTCCCCAAACAATTACCAAACACCTCACCAACCAAAATCACTCCTACATAGCACCACACTCACACATGTGGTAGTGGCGGCATCACCTGCCGCTGTGTGCATCAACGGAAGTGACACATCATCGCATGCTCCAAAAATTCACTCAATGTTCTATGTTTATTACGTTTTTTACATTTATATATGATACTTACCTGCTCTGGATGAATACTATACACTTACCTTAGGATGGACTGGCGATTTGGGATTCCTTTGGGTTACGGATGTGAAATTTAAAGTCCGAATGATTTTCCATGATGACATCAGATATAGTGGGGGGTCATCTGTTTTTTATATAGTTATCGATTGCATGTGTAGGTCATAATATTAAAGATAGTAGTACCGTTAGTTTAATATGTGACAAAAATATTTGAACATGAAGATTCTATAAAGATTATATGTAAACGTGATATACTATGGTATAGCTATCTAGATCTGGATATATATATTATATACAGTACAGACCAAAAGTTTGGACACACCTTCTCATTTAAAGATTTTTCTGTATTTTGATGACTATGAAAATTGTACATTCACACTGAAGGCATCAAAACTATGAATTAACACATGTGGAATTATATATTTAACAAAAAAGTGTGAAACAACTGAAAATATGTCTTATATTCTAGGCTCTTCAAAGTAGCCACCTTTTGCTTTGATGCTTTGCACACTCTTGGCATTCTCTTGATGAGCTTCAAGAGGTAGTCACCGGAAATGGTTTTCACTTCACAGGTGTGCCCTGTCAGGTTTAATAAGTGGGATTTCTTGCATTATAAATGGGGCTGGGATCATCAGTTGTGTTGTGCAGAAGTCAGGTGGATACACAGCTGATAGTCCTACTGAATAGACTGTTAGAATTTGTACTATGGCAAGAAAAAAGCAGCTAAGTAAAAAAAAATGAGTGGCCATCATTACTTTAAGAAATGAAGGTCAGTCAGTCTGAAAAATTGGGAAAACTTTGAAAGTGTCCCCAAGTGCAGTTGCAAAAACCATCAAGTGCTGCAAATAAACTGGCTCACATGAGGACCGCCCCAGGAAAGGAAGACCAAGAGTCAACTCTGCTTCTGAGGATAAGTTTATCCGAGTCACCAGCCTCAGAAATCGCAGGTTAACAGTAGCTCAGATTAGAGACCAGGTCAATGCCACACAGAGTTCTAGCAGCAGACACATCTCTTCAACAACTGTTAAGAAGAGACTTTGTGTAGCAGGCCTTCTTGGTAAAGTAGCTGCTAGGAAACCACTGCTAAGGACAGGCAACAAGCAGAAGAGACTTGTTTGGGCTAAAGAACACAAGGAATGGACATCAGACCAGTGGAAATCTGTGCTTTGGTCTGATGAGTCCAAATTTGAGATCTTTGGTTCCAACCACCGTGTCTTTGTGCGATGCAGAAAAGGTGAACGGATGGACTCTACATGCCTGGTTCCCACCGTGAAGCATGGAGGACGAGGCGTGATGGTATGGGGGTGCATTGCTGGTGACACCGTTGGGGATTTATTCAAAATTGAAGGCATACTGAACCAGCATGGCTACCACAGCATATTGCAGCGGCATGCTATTCCATCTGGTTTGCGTTTAGTTGGACCATCATTTATTTTTTAACAGGACAATGACCCCAAACACATTTCCAGGCTTTGTAAGGGCTATTTGACCAAGAAGGAGAGTGATGGGGTGCTACGCCAGATGACCTGGCCTCCACAGTCACCAGACCTGAACCCAATTGAGATGGTTTGTGGTGAGCTGGACCGCAGAGTGAAGACAAAAGGGCCAACAAGTGCTAAGCATCTCTGGGAACTCCTTCAAGATTGTTGGAAGACCATTTCCGGTGACTACCTCTTGAAGCTCATCAAGAGAATGCCAAGAGTGTGCAAAGCAGTCATCAAAGCATAAGGTGGCTACTTTGAAGAACCTAGAATATAAGACATATTTTCAGTTGTTTAACACTTTTTTGTTAAGTATAGAATTCCACATGTGTTTTGATGCCTTCAGTGTGAATGTACAATTTTCATAGACAGGAAAATACAGAAAAATCTTTAAATGAGAAGGTGTGTCCAAACTTTTGGTCTGTACTGTATATTTTTATAACCTTTGATGTTTAATTAGTTAGTATATATGCATAAATTCCTGTTGATCATCTATGTGAATGATGCTTAAAATAAACACTCGATTAACGCATTATAATTTATATTCTAGCACTTTTGTAAAATCTGATGAACTTCCTATAACAATGCCCTATTTCTTGTGCTTTAATCAATTTTTTCTTAAGCTATATGGGGTTTATGTATGAGATGCCCTCTTGTGATATTTATATTGTGTTCCCAATTAACGTGTCCTGCCCTATATATGGATTGATCACAGGACTGTATTGTATATTTGTATGTGTTGAATACACTTACTGCCTTGTCTGCACGCAGTGGCACCACAGCTCCGTATGCCTGTTGGCATTCGGCATCCTGTGTGTTCACTCCTTCGAGTGACATGGATGCCGACGCCTCCATGTTTCCTGGCAGCGGTGATGCTGTCTGTGTCACCATGGGACATGCGCGGTTCGTTGGATGAATGTTCGGACCATGTGATGATGGTGTCACTTCCGCTGATGCGCACAGTGGCAGGTGATGCCTCTGCCGCCACATGTGTGAGTGTAGTCTTATGTAGGAGTGATTGTGGTTGGTGAGGTGTTTGGTAATTGGTTGGGGAACAGTGTGCCCCCTATTTATAGCAGGCATGAGACAAGTGTCATTACCCCTTGAGAAAGGCAAAGCGCTGATACGCGCGTTGGGGGACAGCCTCAGTCTGGTGGTCTGATCTAAGGATTGCTCTTAGAGGTATGTATGGGTCTATGCATATCTAGGGATAGGCTTATTTAGTGATACCCACCTCTGACAGTATTATAGAGCAAGTGATCGATCTATGTATGAGGTGTTCATATCACTATTAGAGATGAGCGTTGTTCTACTCGAACTGTTCGCCAATCTCAAATTCGAGCTGTTTTGGGCGGTGTTCAAGGTTATGTTCGATAACTGTTCGTGCACCAAAATCATAACTGGATTTTTTCTCAGTAATGATGAAAATTAATGTTAATACGCAGTTTGAGTGTACAGCGGGGTGGAGGGAGGGGCAGGGGATGGATCTCTGCAGGAATAATGAAGATCTCCATTTTTTTTTCTCTTTCCCGCATTTACAGTGGGGAGGTGCAATCTGTCAGCCTATCAGCAGCGCACACACGGAGCGAAGTGCTTTTTTTCACACAAGCAAGGGCATGTGTCATTGGCAGTGTATGTCACATGTCCTTGCCCTATAAGACCAAGCCATTTTCCCCGTCGCCACCATTTTCTCACTGCTGCAGCTGCGTGTTAGACGGCACCGCTGTTGCTGTGTGCGCTATACCTTGTTAATTTCAAGCCAATTTTCGCACAAATCTACAGATAGCTTGGGAGTAGGGAATAGTTGTGATTGCAGTCTTTTAAGGACTAGATTACAGCATTTCCTACGACTTTTATCAGGCAGGTCTGTGCTCTTAAATAGATAGGTTGTGGGAGTAAAGACTAATTGTAATTGGAGTCCTTTTCAGGACTAGGTTACATCAGTTCCTATCAGTTTTTGCCAGGCAGGTCTGTGCCAGTGCTGTACAAGTTTTTTTCACAGCATTTGGCTGAATCTAGCAAAGCTAATCCTTTTTGGTCTATTGCAGAGTGTGTTAGTCAGTGGAGTAGCCTATCTGTGTTGCAAGATATACCACCTGTGTATAGAATACCAATTTTTTTACTGCACCTAGTGAAGTAAAATCTTTTGGGCATAGCATCATTCTATTAGTCCATCTATACTGACCTCCATCAGGTTGCAAATTGAATATAATTTTTTTCTGCATCTAGCTCTGAAAAAATATTTGGCCTTCTAGCAGTGTGTGGGACTTTCTCTATTAGTCCATCTATACTGACCTCCATCAGGTTGCAAACTGAATATATTTTTTTCTGCATCTACCTCTGAAAAAATATTGGGCTTGTAGCTGTGTGTGGGACTTGTTCTATTAATCCATCTATACAGACCTCCATCAGGTTGCAAACTGAATATAATTTTTTTCTGCATCTACCTCTGAAAAAATATTTGGGCTTCTAGCTGTGTGTGGGACTTGTTCTATTACTCCATCTATACTGACCTCCATCAGGTTGCAAATTGAATATAATTTTTTTCTGCATCTAGCTCTGAAAAAATATTGGGCTTCTAGCTGTGTGTGGGACTTGTATTATTCCATCTATACTGACCTCCATCAGGTTGCAAACTGAATATATTTTTTTCTGCATCTACCTCTGAAAAAATATTGGGCTTCTAGCTGTGTGTGGGACTTGTTCTATTAATCCATCTATACAGACCTCCATCAGGTTGCAAACTGAATATAATTTTTTTCTGCATCTAGCTCTGAAAAAATATTTGGCCTTCTAGCAGTGTGTTGGACTTTCTCTATTAGTCCATCTATACTGACCTCCATCAGGTTGCAAATTAAAAATAATTTTTATCTGCATCTACCTCTGAAAAAATATTTGGGCTTCTAGCTGTGTGTGGGACTTGTTCTATTACTCCATCTATACTGACCTCCATCAGGTTGCAAATTGAATATAATTTTTTTCTGCATCTAGCTCTGAAAAAATATTGGGCTTCTAGCTGTGTGTGGGACTTGTTGTATTAGTCCATCTATACTGACCTGCATCAGGTTGCAAACTGAATATATTTTTTTCTGCATCTACCTCTGAAAAAATATTGGGCTTTTAGCTGTGTGTGGGACTTGTCCTATTAATCCATCTATACAGACCTCCATGAGGTTGCAAACTGAATATCATTTTTTTCTGCATCTAGCTCTGAAAAAATATTTGGCCTTCTAGCAGTGTGTGGGAATTTCTCTATTAGTCCATCTATACTGACCTCCATCAGGTTGCAAATTAAAAATAATTTTTATCTGCATCTAGCTCTGAAAAAATATTTGGGCTTCTAGCTGTGTGTGGGACTTGTTCTATTACTCCATCTATACTGACCTCCATCAGGTTGCAAATTGAATATAATTTTTTTCTGCATCTAGCTCTGAAAAAATATTGGGCTTCTAGATGTGTGTGGGACTTTTTGTATTAGTCCATCTATACTGACCTCCATCAGGTTGAAAACTGAATATATTTTTTTCTGCATCTACCTCTGAAAAAATATTGGGCTTCTAGCTGTGTGTGGGACTTGTTCTATTAATCCATCTATACAGACCTCCATCAGGTTGCAAACTGAATATAATTTTTTTCTGCATCTAGCTCTGAAAAAATATTTGGCCTTCTAGCAGTGTGTGGGACTTTCTCTATTAGTCCATCTATACTGACCTCCATCAGGTTGCAAATTAAAAATAATTTTTATCTGTATCTAGCTCTGAAAAAATATTTGGGCTTCTAGCTGTGTGTGGGACTTGTTCTATTACTCCATCTATACTGACCTCCATCAGGTTGCAAATTGAATATAATTTTTTTCTGCATCTAGCTCTGAAAAAATATTGGGCTTCTAGCTGTGTGTGGGACTTGTTGTATTAGTCCATCTATACTGACCTCCATCAGGTTGCAAACTGAATATATTTTTTTCTGCATCTACCTCTGAAAAAATATTTGACCTTCTAGCAGTGTGTGGGACTTGTTCGATTAGTCCACCTATACTGACCTCCATCAGGTTGCAAATTCAAAATAATTTTTTGTCTGCATCTAGCTCTGAAAAAATGTTTGGCCTTCTGGCAGTGTGTGGGACTTTCTCTATTAGTCCATCTATACTGACCTCCATCAGGTTGCAAACTGAATATTTTTTTTTCTGCTTCTACCTCTGAAAAAATATTTGGGCTTCTAGCTGTGTGTGGGACTTGTTCTATTAGTCCATCTATACTGACCTCCATCAGGTTGCAAATTGAATATAATTTTTTCTGCATCTATCCCAGCCAATAGTTTTGGCCTAATACCACAGTTTGGCCACTCAGCTCTGCTCGGTTCCCATCCATTGTTTTTTTGTGCAAACAACTCCAGAGTTGTGAATTAGTTAACCACCAAAATGAGTGGAAAAAGGCCTGCTGCTGGTGGAAAGGGGAATAGGCGTGTTGGGAAGGGGAAAAAAGGTTGTGTCCGTGGGGTAGGTGTTAAAGCAACAGTAACATCTGCAGAAGAAAGACTATCTTCCAGCCAAACTAAAATGTCTACTTCTTTTAGCGGACAATGTGATAAGATCCCTTTCTTACGGCCACGCCAATCGCTACAAATTCCAGATGAGGCACAAAAACAGCAGGTGCTTCAACGGATATCAAGTGCTCCTTTAAGTGGGCTCTCCTCCACATCAACTTCAACATCACAAATACTCCAGTCCTCAAAGGTGTCACCCCAATCGCACTTGCTTCCTCACAGCTCCCAAATCTCCAGCTGCCCATCTGAGTATGAGGTAGAACAGATGGTTGAGTCTGCAGAGCTGTTTACTCATACTATAGCCTGGGAATCAGAGGTCGACTCCAGCGCTTCTGTGAATCCAGACGAGGAAATGATCTGCACTGATGCCCAGAATCTTTATGAGTCGGATCCAGAACCAAACGCAGAAGGTTCTGACCATAATGTAGACCCTCATTCCCAAACTGTAAGTCCTGTTGGTGGAGACAATGAGGAAGACGATGATGAGACTCAAATACCTGATTGGAGCGACAACTTTAGTTTTTTGTCAGGGCAGGAACAGGTTGGCTCTGAGGACGACGGGTGTGATAACGCACAGGGTGATGATGATGAGGTTGGAGATCCCACTTACTGTCAACCCACAGTCAGCCAAGAGATGAGGTCAGCAGAGGAGGTGGAGGAATATGCTAGTGACGACGAGGTCAGGTTGCGCCTTCCTGGACAGAGACGTAGTACTGGAAGCATGTCAACAACTGCATCCTCAAACACAACTCTGCCTCTCACCACAAGTCGTGGTGGCTCTTCAGGTTGCATGGGTGCTAAGCCTTGCATAGCCTGGGCATTTTTTCAGATCGATAAAGATGACCCAACTCGTGTTATCTGTAACATTTGTCAGCAAAGTCTAAGTAGAGGCCAAAAAATACATAGTTTTAGTACTTCATGCATGAACCGGCACATGGACATGAAGCATAAGTTGCAGTGGGAAGCTCAGTGTGCTACAATGCGGCCTAGCCGGCCGGGCCAACCACCGTCTGCCATATCTTGTGTATCCGCGGCCTCTTCATCCTCTGTGACTGGGGGGACAGCAGTCACACCTGTTTTGGGGCACAGACCTGCCACCTCTTTACCTGCAACAGCCAGCGTGATTGGCAGGTCATCATTTTCTTTGGAGGTGGTAACACCAGCTGGTGTTGAGCGCTGTCCGACATCGATAGCACCACCTTTGGATCAAGGCAACCTAACATGTCCGCCTGCATCTTCCTAACAGACCGGCAGTTTGCCGGGGACACCCTTATCAACCCCGTCTAAGCACAACAGCCAGCCCTCGGTCCCTCAGATGTGGACAAGTAAAAGACCATTTCCTCCTAGCCATGAGAAAGCTAAGAGGTTGAATTTCACCATCTGCAAGCTCTTGGCTACAGAAATGCTGCCTTTCCGCCTGGTGGACACAGAGGATTTTCGAGACCTTATGTCCGTCGCAGTGCCCCAGTACCAGATGCCCAGTCGGCACTACTTCTCAAAGAAAGGTGTGCCTGCGCTCCACCAGCATGTCGCACACAACATCACCGCTTCTTTGAGAAACTCTGTGTGTGACAGGGTGCATTTCACCACAGACACTTGGACGAGTAGGCATGGACAGGGGCGTTACATGTCGCTGACTGGGCACTGGGTAACTATGGTGACAGCAGGACAAGGGGCTGCTGTCCAAGTCTTGCCGTCCCCACGAGTTGTGCGTCAATCCTCTTTATGTCAAAGTTCCTCCACTGCTTCTGCCTCCTCAACCTCCTCTCGGTCTTCCACCTGCACCCAAAGCCTGTCTGGTCATGCCACAAGCTTTCTAACTGCGCAGAAGGGATCCTGCACACCTCCTTACTATGCTGGCAGTAGGGCTCAACGTCATCAGGCGGTTTTTACTTTGAAATGTCTGGGAAATTTGAGTCACACAGCTGAGGAGTTGTGGTCAGCTCTGGAGAACCAATTTCATGAATGGTTGTCTCCACTGGACCTGAAACCAGGGAAGGCCGTGTGCGACAATGCTGCAAACCTGGGTGCGGCCCTTCGCCGGTGCAATGTCACACACGTGCCTTGTATGGCTCACGTGTTGAACCTGGTTGTCCAGCAATTTTTAGCCCACTATCCCAGACTAGATGGCCTTCTGCAGAGGGCACGGTCGATGTGTGCTCACTTCCGCCGTTCGCATCCCGCAGCTCAGCGACTTACATCTCTACAGAAGTCGTTGGGCCTGCCACTTCACCGGCTAAAATGCGATGTGCCTACCCGGTGGAATTCAACTCTGCACATGTTGCAGCGACTGTGTCAGCACCGACAAGCCCTGGTGCAATACGTTCTGACGTATAGCCTGGGCCAACGAGATCCAGACGTGGGGAAAATCACGCTGGAGGAGTGGTCTCAGATCAGGGACCTATGCACCCTTCTGCACAGTTTTGAAATGGCGACGAAGATGTTTAGTGCTGACGATGCCATTATCAGCATGACTATTCCGGTGATTTACATGCTGGAGCACATGTTAAACAGAATTCGGAGTCAGGTGGTGGCACAAGAGGAGGTGGAGGAAGTAGAGGAGGAGGGGTTGTATGCGGAAGGGCTAACATCTGCAAGGTCCTGACGGTCGGCAGCACCAAGGCGGCAGGCATGTGAGGGTGGGGGATATGGTTTTACCAGGGCACATGGTAGCAGTCAAACTAGTGAGGAAGGTGCAGGAGCCCAGGAAGAAGTGGAGGACGAACTGATGGAAGTCTCATCAGATGAGGGAGACCTTGATCACATTTCTGTTGTGCGAGGTTGGGGGGAGAGGACAGAGGAAGGAAGCATGATTGTTACCTCGCCACCAACACAACAGGGACTTGGTGCTCCTGGATGCGCAACACACATGAGTGCCTTCTTGCTGCACTACCTGCAACATGACCCTCGAATTGGGAGAATTAGAAATAATCCTGACTACTGGGTTGCCACACTGTTAGATCCCCGGTACAAAAGAAAATTTGCAGAAATTATTCCTGCCATAGAAAGGGATGCACGCATGCAGGAGTATCAGCAGAGACTGTTGCAGAATCTTACATGTGCTTTTCCACAAAACACCAGTGGTGCACATAGTGAATCTCACAGTTCCAACTTGCCAACCGTGGGACCGTCAAGTGTTCAGCACTCAAACCATAACAGACCCACAGTATCTGCTGGTAACATCAATTTTGCGCAATCATTTCACCACTTTTTTAGCCCATCCTTTGCAAGGCCACAGCAGACAAGAAGTCTGACACATAGTCAACGCCTAGAGATGATGGTACAGGAGTATCTCCAAGTAAACATTGAAGCCATGACTGTGTCACTGGACCCTTGCTCTTTTTGGGCTTCCAATCTGGATAAATGGCCGGAGCTAGCCACTTACGCCTTGGAGATCTTGTCATGCCCCGCAGCCAGCGTTCTGTCTGAACGTGTGTTCAGCGCTGCTGGTGGTGTGCTGACAGATAAGCGCACGCGGCTCTCCACTGATAATGTAGACAGACTCACGTTCATAAAGATGAACAAATCATGGATCCGAAACTACTTTTCTACCCCTGTGTCATCCTGGGGAGAGTAAAAAATGGATGATTGGTTAAAATCACCCTACCAACCGTTTTAAGCTTTCAAATTACTAATCATGTTTATCTGTATCTTGGCTGGAAAATAATTTGGGCTTTGTAGCAGTGTGCAGCACTGATTCTATTACGCCATCTATAATAAGCTCCACCAGATTTAAAATTACTAATCATGTTTTTCTGTATCTTGGCTGGAAAATAATTTGGGCTTTGTAGCAGTGCGCAGCACTGATCCTATTAGGCCATCTATACTAAGCTCCACCAGATTTAAAATTAATAATAATTTTTAGCTGCATCTAGCCCGGAAAATAATTTTGGGGCTCCGAGATGCTCAAGACACATAAGTGCCTTCTTGCTGCACTACCTGCAACATGACCCTCATATTGTCAGAATTCGAAGTAATCATGACTACTAGGTTGCCACACTCTTAGATCCGCCAAACTTTTCGATCAACCTTTTCATTTTAATAAAAAATTATAAGCATTAGCAGGTTATTAGAAACTGAAATCAAACAGTTTTCAACTCAAAACTTTATTCTAGGTGATGTTACATCTTCACATAGGACCCCTTGTTCGAAAGGAGCTTCTGAACTCTCTCGTCCATTGAATTTGTCAGGTTTTGGATGGTTTCTGCTTCAATTGTTTTGCATGAGGACAGAATACCCTCCCAGAGCTGTTGCTTAGATGTGAACTGCCTCCCGCCATCATAGACACTCCTTTTGATGATGCTCCAGAGGTTCTGAATGGGGTAGAGGTCAGGGGAGCATGGGGGTCACACCATAAGTTTGTCCCCTTTTATGCCCATATCAGCCAGAGATGCAGATGTTTTATGTGCAGCATGAGATGGTGCATTATCATGCAAAAAAATGATCTTGCTGTGAAATACACGGTTCTTCTTCTTGAACCATGGCAGGAAGTGCTGTTTGAGAAAATCCACATACATTATGGAGTTCATCTTTAGCGCCTTCAGGGATCCTAAAGGGGCCGACAATCTCTCTCCCCATGATTCCAGCCCAAAACATTACTCCACCTCCTCCTTGTTGGCGCTGTAGCTGTGTTTGCGTGGGGTGTCCATCAACCAGCCATCCTCCACTCCATCCATCTGGACCATCGAGCGCTGCACGGCACTCATTCGTGAACAAAACAGTTTTGAAATCAGTCTTCATGTAATGTTTGGCCCACTGGAGCCGTTTCTGCTTGTGTGAAGTGGATAGAGTAGGTCGACAGGATGGCGTATGCACAGCTGCAAACCTCTGAAGGATCCTGCATCTTGTTGTTCGGGGGACGTTGGAGGCACCAGCAGCTTCAAAAACTTGTCTGCTGCTTTGACAAGGCTTTTTTGCCGCTGCTCTTTTAACCTGACTTAATTGCTTGTAGGAAAGAGTCCTCAATTTGCCCTTATCAGCACGCACACGTGTGTACTGTGAATCAGCTACATACTTCTTGATTGCCAAGACACTTCATCCTGATCATCGCACAATGATGCCTTGACCTAAACACTCCACAATTTGTTGCTTCTCAGCAGCCGACACATCCTTTTTCTTTCCCATTTTGGCAGAAAATGTAGGCTGCTTAATAATGTGAGAAAGCCTTCTTAAGTAGTCTTGCCTTTCATTGGACACACCTGCCAAACTAATTAGCACAGGTGTCTGCAAATTCTTCCCTTATCACTCCTAAACACTTTTTGCATAATAATTTGGAACACAGTGTACATGTGCTTTTCCACAAAACACCAGTGGTTCACGTAGTGAATCTTACAGTTCTAACTTGCCAACCGTGGTCTGTATGGAGTTGTTCAATAAAGGGCCCAAAATTAAGATAACATAGATGGGAGAGGTCTCTATGAATAGGAATTCCTAAGTATTTGATACCCTGTGAGGGCCAGGCAAAGGGAAAGTTGGACTGGATGGAATCCTATATGGATTTGGGGAGGGAGACATCGAGGGCCTCAGACTTCGCTGCATTGATTTTAAAATTTGACCATGTAACAAAGTGATCTATTTCAGCCATAACAGCATGGATGGATATATGTGATTGAGTGATATATACTAGGACATCATCAGCAAATAGAGAGCACTTGTACTCGGTGCCTCCCACCTCAATCCACCTAATATTGGGGTTATGGCGAATTGATGAGAGCAGGTGCTCCGTCACTAGGATGTATAAGAGAGGGGACAGAGAACATCCCTGCCTTGTCCCATTGGTGATTGTGAAAGGTGATGAAAATGTTCTGACGCGCCCCCTGGGCCTTGGGACACCCGGAGCCGGACCCTTTTTGGTGGATGCTGGTGGTTGTAGTCTCCGTGGCCGCGACCCGGTTCCGTGGCTCAGGGCGGTCAAACCAGTGGCGGAACTATTTATGTGGTTTTGCTGTTTAAATGTCCGACTACGCCACCCGTGGATTGCGGTCAGAGTGAACCGCTGCTGCAGGGCAGACCGCTGAGGCTGGTGTTGTGGGTGCAGCAGAGCATAGCATAACTCCCCACGGGAGGAGTATAGCCTCAGGGCAGTGTATGCGGAGGATGGGGGTGATGGTGCAGGGCAGCAGCAGTAACGACACGGAGTCAGTGATGCAGTCCAGGGCCTTTACTCACAGTTCTTATTATCCAGACCACGTCTGCAGGTAACGGCTGCCCACGTCGTACTGTGCTCACCAGGTGAGGGGCTCAGACAACTCCCAGATAACTTTGGAGCGCTTCACAGGACCCCCTTTGTGTGTCCTTTGTCTGGCCTTTCTTACCAACCCTTCTGTCCGGCTGTCTCGGGCCTCCTCTTGGTAAACTTGGCGCCAGTTTCCCTGACCCTATGTGGTGCCTTCCTAGCGGGTGTAGCAAGGGGCTGCGCCACATAAAATGTCACAGCCTCCGGTTTCTAGCTGAGGGTCGTTTCCTGCCTCCACTAGTTTCGGGGACCGGTCTCCCCCTTTGGCCTAACCCCTCCACGCAGGTGGATTCGGGCGTGCGGTGGCGACTCGCCCGTCCGCACCCCTGGGATCCCTTCATTCCTCGTTCCTGGAGCCTTCTCCGCTCCTCTTCCTTCCTTCTCCCTCTTCCAGGCCTGGGCCTCTGTTACTAGGCCCGCCTCCGGAGCAGAGCTCATGCAGAGCCCCTGCTCCCTGCCACTTCTGCTCAGACTTCTCTGCACTGAACTAAGATGGTGCCCACCTTTTATACTCCCTTCTCAATGCACCCAGGAACTGCTTCCTCCCTGCTCCTGCACTACAGGGTTCCCCTTCCTCAGTGTTCCCTCCCCCCACTCCAGCCAGGGACAGGGACTGTTGTGCCCATCTCAGGGGCATATTGGTCGCTCTGCCCCACGGCAATGTGGTGTAATGCATGCAGGTGTCGGGTCCTGATCCACACTCCATCCTTACCTGAGAGTGAGATATCACACCTCTGGGTGAGGTGCAATACCTCTGTAGCAAGCAAGCCCTCAGGGTAATACAGTTCCATTTATCTTCAGCCTAGGTGACGTATTGCGATACAGGGCCGTGATTTTGGCTATAAATGGGTCCCCTAGACCCCTACCCCAAGCTTTTTAAGAGAATCATATATGGCGTGCCAGGAGACTCTATGGAATGCTTTCTCAGCATCCAACGAGAGTATCTAATTACAAATTTTTAACTGCATCTAGCCCAGGAAATACTTTGTGCCTAGTAGCAGTGTCTGCTAGTCAGCGGATTATCCCGGCTGTTAAGCAAGCTACACCACCTGTAGTTTGGACACTTAATTTTTTCAAAGGAAATGCTTCGGGACCACGGGATACTCAGTGAAGAGCATCAGGAGGCACCCCAAGGCATAGGGGCTGGGACTGGCAGTAGGATGCCTTGTGGTGGACAGCCGAGCTCGATCCTTATAAAAGCTTTTTAACTGCAGCAGCTTTAGTGGACGCTACTGGAGCTGGAATTACGCGGCTGCTGGCATGAGACTTGCCCTCCAATAGATCCTTGTAAATGGATTTAAAGTGTATTCATTCAAATTAGAGAGACAATTTAAATTAAAAAGCTTAGAGCTGCCTCCACCACAGGGGGCTCGCTCGACCCACCAGCGGACAGGCACCAGTATTGGGAGAGGGGGGCTGGCCGTCAGGGTTCACCGCGGCTCTGGCACAAACCCGGCGACACGGAGGTGGCACGGGCAGGAGCGGACTGAACGTGTCGGCTTCTCACTTTTTGGATTTTAGAAAGGCATGACATGCCTATATCTGTGTCTCCCCCTCCTTTTACTCCTCCACCTCTTTTCTTTTCGCATGACTATATGTATTTGTCACTTTTCCATGTGTTAGTTGTGTCTTCAGAGCAGTTTGTCAGCTTTTGGACACCTTTGAAGGTGTTTTCTATGTGTTTCTATGTGTTTTTGTTTGCCTGCCATTGGTTTTAACGGTGTTCGAAGGTGTTCGACGAACAGTTCGACGAACAGTTCAGCGAACACACGGGTGTTCGACGAACCGAACTGAACTCGAACACTACGGGGGTGGCTCAACACTAATCACTATGCCACCTTAACTGTTGGTCATTGTTGTTGTTTTTAGACTGTTGTATTTACCCCTTTTTATACTTCCATTTCTCTGTATATGCATGTATAATAAAGCATTTTACAATAAAAACCATTTGTGTCATCATTTTTGGCCAACCCCCTGCTGCTTGAATAAAGTATTGCAGAGTGAATAGCAATGGTGTTTAAACTCATTTTTTCTCTTTAAGGTGCATGCAGACATCTGTGCAAATTGGTCTGACATCGGACCGCAAAACACGGACTAGCTGTGGGTCTCCAGACCCAAGCGTGACAGTTTCGTCATATTTGGTTAGGGAGACCCATGGCAAGTCCATGCATTGAGGTCCGATCTCAGACCAATTTGCACAGGTGTCTGAATGTGCCCTTATACTTGGTTCATTTGTATTTGAATTGACAATTAATCAAATAGCCATCAGGTTCAATGTAAAGTGTGCTCATTATTTTACTGGTGTTAGAAAAAAATCAATATTTTATTGAAATCTGATCAATTTTGCTATTTGATTGACAAGACAATGGTGTCATTGTATTTGTTTAGTATTCAGTACCGGTTCTCAATCACTTCACCCCACAGTTCTTTTGTCAGCATGTATTATACTGATACCTCATTGCTGAATGCAATTTGTGAAAAAGGGTGCATTTACATATACTGATTCCCTGGTATTAAACGACAGCCATCTAGTAAATATTTCCGCAGGCAGACTGCTCTTTGAATGTGCACTAAGTGATCAGTAATAGAACGTACAGTGCACATAGGTTGCTATTTTTCTTGGCAACGCAGGTCCTGTGTACACGGAATGATGTGCTGCCGAGAACGGGCAAATCAAAAGATCATTTCATCCACTTAACTACTTTTTTTCTCTTTCATCGGGTGATCAACAGCCTGTTTAGATTGCATGATTAATGTGCAGTGTAAATGCACGATAACTGTACACAGCTCTACCCAAATCAATAAAAAGAAGCAACGACTGGCAATAGCTTTGTACTAATGTTGATCATTTTGCAAATCTGCAGTAAATGTAGGGTGCAAGTTGGAAGTGCTCCATAACAAGCAGATGTTATCCAGCAGCGAGTAAAGGTAAACTTCACTCACTACTGTTAACTCATTAAATGCCTCTGTCAATCTCTAATAGCGATATTTATAGCTTGCAGCTTGGGGGAGTGCGCCGTTACATGCGGGAGAATGCCCTGAATGAGAGCTGTGAAATATAAAAAGGGGCTACCGCGGTTTCCAGAGAGACTCTACAGGACATCAGCCGAGGGACCACGGCTCCAGGTGGTGGAATACAGATTTGCTTCACTGGCCATCACTGAACCCATGAAGACGTTTGTAGAACCCAAGTTGGGACAATCAGGTCACCTGGCCACATACCTCACTGTACTCGGTCAGCTTCCTAATCTTGCCGCTATATCCTCTCTGTGGGTGCCCGCCAAAAGTGGGGTGCTACTGGTTGCGGTAGTTAGCCCTTTATGTCCAGAAGTTGAAGAGGTTCTAATTTCCTGCAAGCCAGCGGAAGGGTGAGACTCTTTCATTTACACCATCTTGTGTACATGCTGGGAATGTATTATATGTTGTTGACTGTGGGTGATCCAATAAAGTATTACCACAGTGTGTTACCCTCAACCAGTGTTGTCTGAGTAGTGTTCTGCCCATAGAGAATGATCACAGCATTCACTGGGATGAGCCCTGGCCCGTGTGGTCTTTCTAAAGACGACTGCACAAGCGGACAAGAGCACCCACTGACCCTTGTGTCTCCACACCGTGTACATAAAAGTCTGATCTGTTAAAATATGAAACTAATGAACCCAATTGGTACAATCCGCAAAAAGAAATAGAATCTAAATACCAGAACTGCAGTTTTTTTGGTCGTCGTAACTTTGCAAAAAAATGCAACAAGAGGAGATCAAAACAATGTATGGTATATATCCAAAAAAAGGTCACATAGCTTCATGGTCAAAAAAATAAAAAACTTAATGGTTTTGAAAAATGGCAACACAAATAAATTTCTTTCTTATAAATTTCCGATTTTTTTCCACCACTGAAATAAAAAAAAGGGGACAAGTTTGGCATTGACATTACTATAAATAATATAGGCATTCATGATATGGCATGATGCACATCATAAAAACAAAACCCAAAATAAACAATGTTGGATTTTTTTTTCGCAAATTCACAACACTTGGAATTTTTTTCCTGTTTTTAGCATATTGTATGGTAAAATGAATGGTGTCATTCAAAACTAGAGCTCATCCCGCAAAAAAAAGATTTAATATTGTAGATGGAATAATGGAAAAGTTATGGTTCTTGGAGGAAGGGGAAGAAAAAATGAATGCACAAAAACAAAAAATTGCCAGGTTCTTAAAGGGTTTGAAGTATGATATTTTCTACCATACATCGATATTCTACTTCTATATAGACAATATATACTAATGATTGTTTATAACATTGATTAATGTAGGCATTATTTAACAGTAAATGCTGTGAAAATGGAATAGTTAACTTGATTTTATTTTAGGATAACAACAGTTGACTCTTTTAAATGTTTATGGCAATAAGTATATTTATCTTACGCTTTAACTTTTTGTTTTATTTTCCTTGGGCTATTCTTAACTTGTTGTGATGACATATTGCTTTATGATTAGTGCTGGTCTAGTTACTGGGTCCCACACTGTTTCTGAGGATGAAGAGTTTGTCAACGCTGCCAAACGCTGCCTCTCCATCAGACTGTGGTTAGACGGCCTTCGATTCTCTCATGGGAGAGAATCGGGCAGATTATGCTAATGTCACTCAGATCAAACTCTGTCAGAGTTTGAGCTGAGTGTCGCCTTAGTGTGATACGATTCTCTTGCATGAGAGAATTGTATCACAGGTTGGAGAAGATTGAGAACTTAATTTCTCCATGTTCTCCATTCTCTGTGTCTGTGGTGCAGTCCAATGTTTCACATGCACCCATAGATTTGTGTGGGTGTGCGTGATCCGATTTTTGCATGCATTCGTAGCATGCTGCGATTGTTTTCTAATGCCTAATCAGCACTTCCCCATAGTATAATATTGGGCAGAGGGATGCCTGATAAAATGTCGCATAGCACTCGGCCATGAAGAGTTGTGTGAAACAATCCATGTCATTTCATTATAATAGAAGTTATGGAAAAAAGTAATATTTAGTGGTTTAAGTAATGACCCATGGAAATACTTTCTGGACCACATAGGAAAATTTAGCTTTAGATGTATTTTTTATGTAATACCTTTGAGAAGTGGGTAAAAAGAGCTTAAACCTAAATTTTAACTTTGATTATTAAAATACAATCTTCACAGAACAACAAAGCACCAATTTCACCCATATGAACTGGTTCAATATTTAAAAAGAACAAATACTAGTCAATTCCTTTTATTAAACATATTTTTTGTAGAAATGCTTTCATGCAAACATATTTGATGACTAGTGTTGAGCCACCCCCGTAGTGTTCGGGTTCGGTTCGGTTCGTCGAACACCGGGATGTTCGAGGAACTGTTCGTCGAACTGTTCGTCGAACACCTTAGAACACCGTCGAACACCGTTAAAACCAATGGCAGGCAAACAAAAACACATAGAAACACATAGAAAACACCTTCAAAGGTGTCCAAAAGCTGACAAACTGCTCAGAAGACGCTTTCTTTAAAAAAGCCGGCCGGCAATTCAGCAGCGGCATACACCGGTACCCGACAATTTAGACAAGAAGGAATAGAGCCTCACACATAGATTAGATAGATAGAAACATGTCAGTCACATATATATGAAGTACAGTGACAGTGTTGCTTACTGTACTTGTCATTTAGTGTAAAGGATTTATTAAAAAATATAATAGTGTTTTCATGCACTGTCTCTTTAAAAAAGCCGGCCGGCAATTCAGCATCTGTACCCGACAATTTATAACAGACAGAATAGAGCTTCACACATAGATTAGATAGATAGAAACATGTCAGTCACATATATATGAAGTACAGTGACAATGTTGCTTACTGTACTTGTCATTTAGTGTAAAGGATTTATTAAAAAAAATAATAGTGTTTTCATGCACCGTCTCTTTAAAAAAGCCGGCCGGCAATTCAGCATCTGTACCCGACAATTTATAACAGACAGAATAGAGCTTCACACATAGATTAGATAGATAGAAACATGTCAGTCACATATATATGAAGTACAGTGATAGTGTTGGTTACTGTACTTGTCATTTAGTATTAAAATAAAGGATTTATTATTAAAAAAAATTGGCGTGGGGTTCCCCTTAATTTTAGTCTCTAGCGGAGGTTAAGCAGACAGCTGGGGCAGATGTTTGAAGCCTGGGAAGGGGGTAATACCCACGGAGCTTCCCAGGCTACTAATATGAGCCCCCAGCTGAATACATAGCCTTTACTAGCTATTAAAATGGGGGACCCCCCCAAAAAAATAACATGGGGTCCCCCCTAATTTAATAGCTAGCAAAGGCTAGGCAGACAGCTGCGGGCTGATATTAATAGCCCAGGAAGGGAGCCATGAATATTGGCCCCCTCCCAGGCTAGAAACACCAGCCGTCAGCCACCCCAGAAATGGCGCATTCATAGGATGCGCCAATTCTGGCACTTAGCCTCGCTCTTCCACGCTGCCCTGTAGCGGTGGCAGGGGGTAATATGGCTGGGGTTGATGTCAGCTTATAATGCCAGCTGACATCAAGCCCAGGTTAGTAATGGAGAGGCGTCTATAAGACACCCCCATTACTAACCCCATAGTCAAAGTTAAAAGAAAACACAAACACCCAGAATAAAGTCCTTTAATTGAAATAAAGACACAATCCTTTATTGTTCTAAATTAAACCATACTTACCATCACGCCCATTCCAGCTGAAGCCAACGATCTCCTGCAATAAAAGAAAAATAATAAAGCAACATCATCCTTACCTTTCCATGGTTCCCACGACAGCTTCAGCTCTGCTACATCGAGATGACAGGCTGGACCGCAGCAGAACGCTGCCATCCAGCCTGTCATCCCGCAGACACTGAGAAGCGCAGGCATGCTTGCGCTCTGCAGTGTCTGGCTGTGACGGCATAAAGATGAGACGAGTTCATGTCCAATGAACTCGGCGCACCTCATGCACGTCACTGACAGCGTGGGAAAATTCTCACGCTGAAGCGCTGAGTGCAGAAGAATTCTCCCACACTGTCAGTGACGTGCATAAGGTGAGCTCATGTCCAATGAACTCAGCTCACCTCCTGCACGTCACTGACAGCGTGGGAGAATTCTCCTGCACTCAGCGCTTCAGCGTGAGAATTCTCCCACGCTGAAGCGCTGAGTGCAGGAGAATTTTCCCACGCTGTCAGTGACGTGCATAAGGTGAGCTCATGTCCAATGAACTCAGCTCACCTCCTGCACGTCACTGACAGCGTGGGAGAATTCTCCTGCACTCAGCGCTTCAGTGTGAGAATTCTCACGCTGAAGCGCTGAGTGCAGGAGAATTTTCCCACGCTGTCAGTGACGTGCATGAGGTGAGCCGAGTTCATTGGACATTAACTCGGCTCATCTGGATGCCCTCACAGAGAGACACTGTGGAGCGCAAGCAAGCCTGCGCTTCTCAGTGTCTGCGGGATGACAGGCTGGATGGCAGCGTTCTGCTGCGGTCCAGCCTGTCATCTCGATGTAGCAGAGCTGAAGCTGTCATGGGAACCATGGAAAGGTAAGGATGATACGTATACGGAGATGGTAAGTATGGTTTAATTTAGAACAATAAAGGATTGTGTGTTTATTTCAATTAAAGGACTTTATTCTGGGTGTTGTGTTTTTTTTAAATACTTTACTAGAAATTCATGGCGGTCATGTCTAATACTGGCGTGACCCCATGAATTTTGGGCTTGGGGCCAGCTGATAATACCAAGCTGGCCCTAACCCCTTTATTACCCAGTGAGCCACCGCACCAGGGCCCTGGATGAGTTGGGTACAGCGCCAGAAGATGGCGCTTCTATGAACGCGCCATTTTCCGGGGTGGCTGCGGACTGCAATTTGCAGCGGGGGGGGGGGGCCCAGAAAGCTTGGGCCTCCCTGCGCTGCAGATTCCAGCCCCCAGCTGCCTAGTTGTGCCTGGCTGGACACAAATATAGTGCGAAGCCCCACGTATTTTTTTTTTAATTATTTCATGAAATTCATGAAATAATTAAGAAAAAAAGGCCTTCCCTATATTGTTGTGTCCGGCGAGGTACAAATAGGCAGCTGGTGGTTGGGGGCAGCCCGTTCCTGCCTGCTGTACCTGGCTGGACACAAATATAGTGCGAAGCCCCACTTCAATTTTTTTTAATTATTTCATGAAATTTATGAAATAATTAAGAAAAAAAGGCATTCCCTTTATTGTTGTGTCCGGCCAGGTACAAATAGGCAGCTGGTGGTTGGGGGCAGCCCATTCCTGCCTGCTGTACCTGGCTGGACACAAATATAGTGCGAAGCCCCACTTCAATTTTTTTTAATTATTTCATGAAATTCATGAAATAATTAAAAAAAAAATGACGTGGGGCTTCGCACTATATTTGTGTCCAGTCAGGTGCAGCAGGCAGGAACGGGCTGCCCCCAACCACCAGCTGCCTATTTGTACCTGGCCGGACACAACAATATAGGGAAGCCCTTTTTTTCTTAATTATTTCATGAATTTCATGAAATAATTAAAAAAAATTGAAGTGGGGCTTCGCACTATATTTGTGTCCAGTCAGGTGCAGCAGGCAGGAACGGGCTGCCCCCAACCACCAGCTGCCTATTTGTACCTGGCCGGACACAACAATATAGGGAAGCCCTTTTTTTCTTAATTATTTCATGAAATAATTTAAAGAAAATTGACGTGGGGCTTCGCCCTGTTTTTGTGTCCAGCCAGGTACAACTAGGCAGCTGGGGGCTGGAATCCGCAGCGCAGGGAGGCCCAAGCTTTCTGGGCCACCCCCGCTGCAAATTGCAGTCCGCAGCCACCCCGGAAAATGGCGCGTTCATAGAAGCGCCATCTTCTGGCGCTGTACCCAACTCATCCAGGGCCCTGATGCGGTGGCTCACTGGGTAATAAAGGGGTTAGGGCCAGCTTGGCATTATCAGCTGGCCCTAAGCGCAAAATTCATGGGGTCAAGCCAATATTAGACATGACCACCATGAATTTCTAGTAAAGTATTTAAAAAAAACACAACACCCAGAAAAAAGTATGGTTTAATTTAGAACAATAAAGAATTGTGTCTTTATTTCAATTAAAGGACTTTATTCTGGGTGTTTGTGTTTTTTTTAACTTTGACTATGGGGTTAGTAATGGGGGTGTCTTATAGACGCCTCTCCATTACTAACCTGGGCTTGATGTCAGCTGGCATTATAAGCTGACATCAACCCCAGCCCTATTACCCCCTGCCACCGCACCAGGGCAGCGTGAAAGAGCGAGGCTAAGTGCCAGAATTGGCGCATCCTATGAATGCGCCATTTCTGGGGCGGCTGACGGCTGGTGTTTCTAGCCTGGGAGGGGGCCAATATTCATGGCTCCCTTCCTGGGCTATTAATATCAGCCCCCAGCTGTCTGCCTAGCCTTTGCTAGCTATTAAATTAGGGGGGACCCCACGTCTTTTTTTTTGGGGGGTCCCCCATTTTAATAGCTAGTAAAGGCTAAGTATTCAGCTGGGGGCTCATATTAGTAGCCTGGGAAGCTCCGTGGGTATTACCCCCTTCCCAGGCTTCAAACATCTGCCCCAGCTGTCTGCTTAACCTCCGCTAGAGACTAAAATTAAGGGGAACCCCACGCCAATTTTTTTAATAATAAATCCTTTATTTTAATACTAAATGACAAGTACAGTAACCAACACTATCACTGTACTTCATATATATGTGACTGACATGTTTCTATCTATCTAATCTATGTGTGAAGCTCTATTCTGTCTGTTATAAATTGTCGGGTACAGATGCTGAAATGCCGGCCGGCTTTCTTAAAGAGACGGTGCATGAAAACACTATTATTTTTTTTGATAAATCCTTTACACTAAATGACAAGTACAGTAATCAACACTGTCACTGTACTTCATATATATGTGACTGACATGTTTCTATCTATCTAATCTATGTGTGATTCTCTATTCCTTCTATTCTAAATTGTTGGGTACAGATGCTGAATTGCCGGCCGGCTTTTTTAAAGAGACGGTGCATGAAAACACTATTATTTTTTTTGATAAATCCTTTACACTAAATGACAAGTACAGTAAGCAGCACTTTCACTGTACTTCGTATATATGTGACTGACATGTTTATATCTATCTAATCTATGTGTGAAGCTCTATTCTTTCGGTTCTAAATTGTCGGGTACCGGTGTATGCCGCTGCTGAATTGCCGGCTTTTCATGTTTCACTGTTGGCACTGTTCCCATCGATTTGGGCAATCACTGTAATGCCACAACCACAATGGCTGTGGCATTACAGTGAGTGGCAGACAATCCCTGCATGATTGGTGCTCTAAATAGCGCCAGACATGCATAACCTCGAACAGCCGAATTTTTTGCAAATCGTTCGGGTTCGTCGAACAACTCGAACACCGCCCAAAACAGCTCGAATTTGAGATTGGCGAACAGTTCTAGTCGAACACCGCTCATCTCTATTGATGACCTATGTGTACCTCTGGTTGTAAAGACATTTTTAAGACCCTGGGATTATATGAATTATAATGAGATTCATTATTACCAAATGAAGATGGGTTCATAGGGAAGCTATCATAAGAATATCATCTATTGTTCACATCAGGTTTTTAAGCCATTATTCCAATCTTTAGGCATTATCACCTATACCTAGGTGATAACTTGCTGATAAGTGGTATAGAGCAGAAAAACGTGGCACGCTTTGAAAATAAGTTCCTTTAATTTGCATTCACATAGAAGAATCATTATAAAGATGCATTCCTAAGTACAGATGTCATAATTAACTTAATAAAAAACGTCCTCTAGTAAGTTAACTAGGAAATACAGCAGTGATAAGATATATAGTAAGTAACATGGTACATAGACAGTTAAAATCAAAAGGTAGAGACATACAAGCTGATGTAATCAAGGTGGGAGAAAAGGATACAGGAACTTCCATATGAGAAGTGGGGAGGGATCCAGGCATAGATCACTGATTTATTACTTAGATTGGGTGAGACGTCCCAAGTTTCAGTCATGGAGATCTCCGGCGGATTTTCAGAGTGATGGGAGGGGGAGGGAAGGGAGAGTACCTGAGAAAAGGGATTGAGGTAATTAGTGGGGTAGCACCACAAGAGAAGCAATAGTGTAGATGGGAGCATAATCATCAAGTTATATCTGCATAGAGCAAGACAGTGATCAAGAAAGAGTATTAAGACACAGGTATATCATATATTTACTGTATACATGCTGGCATTACCTGAAAGCTTTAGGTATGGAACTCCCAGAAAACCACACTTGTTTGTGCGACTGACGTCGCTTGAGGAGAGCGCTGTATGCAGAGTGTGCCAGCTGCGTTTAAGGACCTTCCAAACAGGAAGTGTCTGTGTCACGTGACTAACATGTGATCCTTGGATTTAAAGATTCCTCCAGAAGCGTCATAAGGGAAGTGTCCTGTCTTAGGAACAATGCTAGGGGGTGCTACATGCCATAGAGGAGTACAAAAGGGGCGGGCCACACATTCAGGCTCCATATACGCCATATAACCTGAATAGAAGCTTGTAGCTGGGAGTTTGTGAGAGATAGATGTGCTCCTTATGGACAATATGTGCTATACTTCAGGAAGAGGGGGACATATTTTGAGTGGGGATCATGCAATATTAAGGATATATAAGAGGCAGGTACTTGCTGGTGGTAGTATATTCCATCATTACATAATGTTTATAGGATCCCCCCAAAAAAACAACACCCATCCACTCTCTTGAAAACACATGGGCCATGCACACGGTGAACAAGTCTGTAGGACAGTGTTCACACCACCAAAAGACTGAAAAACTAAAGGACACAGTAAAACAAATGTATAAAAATACTCTGTTGTAAAAAAGTAACAGTAAACGGCAAGTGCTAGTAAAAAGGTGATAAAAACAGGGTATTTGGTTGAAACGTTTTTTGCAAAAAATGTATACTAAGCCGCTCTACCAACGTCAAGGTAACCCACATCAGAGCAGTCCCTCACTGGTGTATAGTACCTATATGAGCAGATCTGACAGGTAATGTCCATGTGGACATGCTGCAGAGAACGGCATTTATGTGCATGGCCCACAAGGGAGGGATGGAGACCTCCCTAATCTTGGAAAAGCAAGAAACAAATTGAATACAAACACATGGGCCATGCACACGGTGAACAAGTCTATAGGACAGTGTTCACACCACCAAAAGACTGAAAAACTAGAGGACACAGTAAAACAAAAGTATAAAAATACTCTGTTGTAAAAAAGTAACAGTAAACAGCAAGTGCTAGTAAAAAGGTGATAAAAAACAGGGTATTTGGTTGACCCGTTTTTTGCAAAAAATGTATACTAAGCCGCTCTACCAACATCATGGTAACCCACATCAGAGCAGTCCCTATCTGAGCCAGATTAGGGAGGTCTCCACCCCTCCCTTGTGGGCCATGCACATAAATGCCATTCTCTGCAGTGTGTCCACATGGACATTGCCTGTCAGATCTGCTCATATAGGTGCTATACACATGATCAGTTTTTAAATACATCAGATAGGGACTGCTCTGCTGTGGGTTACCTTGACGTTGGAAGAGCGGCTTAGTATAAATTTTTTGCAAAAAAACGTGTCAACCAAATACCCTGTTTTTTATCACCTTTTTACTAGCGCTTGCTGTTTACTGTTACTTTTTTACAAGAGAGTATTTTTTTATGTTTGTTTTACTGTGTCCTTGTGTTTTCACTATTGCTTCTCTTGTGGTGCTACCACACTAATTACCTCAATCCCTTTTCTCAGGTACTCTCCCTTCCCTCCCCCTCCCACCACTCTGAAAATCCACCGGAGATCTCCATGACTGAAACTTGGTACGTCTCACTCCATCTAGTAATAAATCAGTGACCTATGCCTGGATCCCTCCCCACTTCTCATATGGAAGTTCCTGTATCCTTTTCTCCCACCTTGATTACATCAGCTTGTATGTCTCTACCTTTTGATTTTAATTGTCTATGTACCATGTTACATACTATATACAGTACAGACCAAAAGTTTGGACACACGTTCTCATTTAAAGATTTTTCTATATTTTCATGACTTTGAAAATTGCACATTCACACTGAAGGCATCAAAACTATGAATTAACACATGTGGAATTATATACTGAACAAAAAAGTGTGAAACAACTGAAAATATGTCTTATATTCTAGGTTCTTCAAAGTAGCCACCTTTTGCTTTGATGACTGCTTTGCACACTCTTGGCATTCTCTTGATGAGCTTCATATGAATGCAAATAAAAGGAACTTATTTTCAAAGAGTGCCAAGTTTTTCTGCTCTATATGATATATGGGTTGGATACCCTCCTTGTGCACCTGAATCAGTTACTGTAAGAGTGCTATATATTATCATTTTCTTTTACTGATAAGTGGGGTATGACTGATAAGACCCCCACCAATCCTGAAAATTTGGCTATGCAAAGCCCTGTCTAAAAGGAATGTTGAGCTGACACTTACACCCCTGCTCCATTTATTCTCTATGGGACTGACAGAAAATGTCAAGTGCTGTATTGCAGAACACAATTCTCTGGATTATTGGACTGGGATTTGCACTTTTCAGCAAGTTATAATGTGTCCAATGGATAAGTGCTAATTTCTAAAAATGAGAACAAAACATTTTAAAAAGTGGTCATTCTCCCCATAAATGCTTGGTTGGCAAAAATGAGCACAAGGGTTAAAAGACATTAACAAGTTTAAAATGACGCTAAACACATGCCAAAACATAGCAAAACTAATAAAATTCACAATATTAAATTCTAGCTAAAAACCAATCCACAAGGAATAAACCATAGAGGAGGAAAAATGTCAACATGTCCTTAGTGGCAATTTGACATTCCTGCAGGAGCTGCTGTTGAGCCTAAATATTTAATTTGGTTTAAATGGACATCATCCTTTGGTCACACTCTCCCTCCCATTGTACAGCAGTCAATTTCTGAAGACTGTGTCTGACAAGTAAAATCAAAATTCTTTATGCACTGGGAACAGACAGACAGGGCTATAACATTATATGCATTATATATTTCTGCCCTTGCCATAAAATTAAAAATGTCCCTTGAGCATAGCAAAATGACCTACATTTCTAAGATGCATATAAGATATTCGAGATAAACCAAAGTGAAATTTAAAAGCTTAAATGTTGTAAAAGTTTGCCTGGTATAATAAAATGTTTAACATTCTAAAGATTAATGTATTATGGGAACCATAAATATCAGACTTTCCTATTTATAAGAGGCAGGGTAAAAATCCTGAATTTGCAAATGCACAGAATAAATATTCAGTTACTTTATCAGGAGTGGAATAACAGACTAAAGGATTTAGAACTAAGGCTTCAGTCGAAACTTCCTACATGTAGAGAAAATTCCTCTGCTTTAATCACAGACCTATTGGATTTGTGGATTTTCCTGTTTGTAGACGTAGAAAATTAGCTTGAAATAAAAGCCTTTTTTCCATTTCTGTAAACGTTGACTAATACATTTTTTTTTCAGCTCAGTTCAGATGCAATAAAGACAGGCTGCACAGCAAGTTTCCTCACTGCTGTTCCATCATGGACATCAATCTTATCCTGGAGGGACCATCTTTTCGGAAAGTGAGAGGCAATTTAGTCTCCATAATATATCAGTTCTAAGTTTCACCAGAATGTCAACTGCTGAATTTATTTCCAGCCGCATGTTGACGGGGGCTTCACATCACAAGGGAATAGCATCACACCACTAATTTCATTTCATTTAGGAGCTTGACTTAGGAAAGACCTTTTGATGTAATAAAAAGGTCAACTTTTTACTCTACCATCAACAATTTTCCAAAGCACCTCTGCTATTTGGTTTGGTTTTATTTTTCTTTTCTGAGCATTTTATTTTTTACGCTGTGTGCTTGCAGGTTTCTGAAACATACATTTGGATCAATACAACACTAAGGTGCTAACATGAATACCAAATCTCTATACACCCACTACCTGAAAACATTAAAAAATCACCTTTTGCCCTGTTATAGTTTTCCCTGTTGCAAAAGTACTAAACTTAAAAAATTACAAATATTCTGCTTGCTTTTTAAGTTTTGAAAAAAATATCTATTTTTTGGGGGTTTTTTTATCTGGATTTATGATTTATTAGGTGACCAGATCCGTATATATTTCACTGACCAACATTTCTTAATTCCATTTTTAGTCTCAATCTTACATTAGTGTGCTGTTACATTGCCTAATTGTTTTGAATAAAAATGTTATTTTGTAGCATACGTTCCTCTAACCATTCCAGCATTACCCTGTAGATATGATGAGGATGACGGGGGTCAAGTTGTGTGGTATAATGCATTTCAAAATATACTTCACGCCAAACAAATATGCAGCGTTGTGTGATTATATCCTCTGGGTGTTGGGTGTCTATTGTCAAGTAAAACACATTTATTTCAAAGAAGTGAATTTACTGGATATGGAATAACATAGAATACATACTGTCCGACCATTAAGAAATAAACCATGTTTTTTGGGGGGTTTTTTTGTTGTTTTTTTCCAAATGTCTGTATAGATAGCATTTTGCTATACATTACTGAACATAACATTATGTAAATATGTTAGAATAGCTGAATAATTCCAATATCCATAGTCCACACTTTACAGATCCAAACATAAAGTTATTTAGCCACAGGGCTGAAAGAGACATAGTACACTGTATCTATCAAGCTCAATTTATGAAATATACAAAACGTCCTAATCTGAAGAAACACAACAACCGCATAAAAGTCAACCCGTTCTTGGAGGTCTTTGGACGACAAAATCATAACTTGTTAAATCTAATAACATTCACACTGAGGCCATTGCATTGATATACAGGTAAGTGTAAGGCTGTGTGCCCACTATGCGTTTTTTAAGCGTTTCCACAGCGGCAATTCCGCCGCAGAAACACTTAAAAAATGCTTGGTAGAAGGTCTGCAATGTTCCCCAATGATAATCTGTTCTGCACATGCTGTGGAAATTTCCGCTGCGGATTATCATTGCGGAAAAATCTGCAGCACTGCCAATTATTTTGCATAAGCGCAGCGTTTTTGTCGCCATTGACTTGCATTGAATCGCTTAATATCCGCAAGACTACATGTGCTCATGCAGATATTAAGCGATTCAATGCGCGGATGGTACCCGGGTCTGCAGAAGAGGAGACTCTGCTCCAGACCCGGGTACCATAGTACCTGTAGAAAAAAAGATTTAAAATAAAAAATAAATATTATACTTACCTTCTGATGGCCCCGTGGTCTCCTTAGCGATGCGTCCTGACTCCCCGGAAGCTCGCGATGGTCTAAAAGGACCTTCAATGACGTCATTTAGTCATGTGACAGGTCACACGGCCGCTGACGTCGGTGGTCGTGTGACCTGTCACATGACTAAATGACGTCATTGAAGGTCATTTTAGACCATCGCGAGCTGCCGGGGAGCAAGGACGCATCGCTAAGGAGACCAGGGGCCATCAGAATGTGAGTATAATGTTTCTTTTTTATCATTCTTTTTAACTATTAACTTGGTCACACTATGTAAATCCATGCCTGTTGCATGGATTTATATAGTGTGACCAGGTTGTCAAGCACTTTTTCAAGTGCGTAAAAAATAAACTTTAGGGTTAGGGTTATGCTAGGGTTAAGGTTGGGGTTAGGGTTGGGCTAGGGTTAGGGTTGGGCTAGGGTTACAGTTGGGGCTAGGGTTGGGGTTGGGGTTAGGGTTAGGGTTGGTAACATTGGTAGGGTTGATAACGATATGGTGACTAGTGTTGAGCGCAAGTCCTCGATACTTCAGTTTTCATCGGGTGCTTGGTTATGCACTGAATATCGCGGGTGCTCAAGTGACATGCTCAAGTCTCTGCCCCATATGCTTCCCGGACAAAAAAACCTCGCGGGGACTGACTGCCATGCACAAGCGATCCTCGCATGTTTTTTTTGGATGTTTAATAACCGTGAAACATGTGGGCGGGGACTCGAGCATGTCACTCCAGCATGCGCGATACATGGTGCATACCTGAGTACCCGATGAAAATTCAAGTAGCGAGCACTTGGAGCGCTTGCGCTCAAGACTAGTGACAACTTATTCAATATGATGACCTAATGTTTTCAAATTCTGTGTCGTACCTCTGGGTTCAAAATGTTCACTATACCCCTTGATAAAATCCATGAGGGGTGTAGTTTCCAAAATAGGGTCACTTGTGGGGGCTTTCCACTATTTAGGCACATCAGGGGCTCTCCAAACGCGACATGGCGTCCGCTCTCGATTCCAGCCAATTTTGCGTTCAAAAAGTCACACAGTTCTCCTTCCCTTCTGAACTCTGCCATGCGCCCAAAAACTGTATTTTCCCCACATATGGGGTATTGGCGTACTCAGGAGAAATTGCACAAAAGTTTTTTGGGTCCATTTTCTCCTTTTACCCTTGTGAAAATAAAAAACTGGGGCTAAAACATCATTTTTGTGGAAAAAGTTTGATTTTTTTTATTTTCACAGCTCCATGTTATAAACTTCTGAAAAGCACTTGGGGGTTCAGGGTGCTCACCACACATCTAGATAAGTTCCCTGAGGGGTCTAGTTTCCAAAATGGTGTCAGGTGTGGGGGGATTCTACTGTTTAGGAACATCAGGGGCTCTCCAAACGCAACATGACGCCAGCTAATTATTCAAGCAAATTTTACAATCAAAAAGTCAAATGGCGCTCCTTCCCTTCCGAACCCTGCCGTGCACCCAAACGGTGGTTTTCCCCCACATATGGGGTATCTGCTTACTCAGGATAAATTGCACAACAAACTGCATGGTGCAATTTCTCCTGTTACCCTTATGAAAATGCAAACTTGGGGGCTGAAAAAGCATTTTTGTGGGAAAAATTTGAAAATTTTATTTTTACAGCTCAATGTTATAAACTTCTGTGAAGTACCTTGGGGTTTAAGGTGCTCACCACACATCTAGATAAGTTCCCTGAGGGGTCTCGTTTCCAAAATGGTGTCACTTGTGGGGGTTTCCACTGTTTAGGCACATCAAGGGCTCTTCAAACGCAACATGGCGTCCACTAATTATTCAAGCAAATTTTACAATCAAAAAGTCAAATGGCGCTCCTTCCTTCCGAACCGTGCAGTGTGCCGAAACAGTGGTTTTCCCCCACATATGGGGTATCTGCTTACTCAGGAGAAATTGCACAATAAACTGCATGGTGCAATTTCTCTTGTTACCCTTATTAAAATGCAAAATTAGGGGTTAAAAAAGCATTTGTGTGGGCAAAATGTGATCATTTTATTTTTACGGCTCAATGTTATAAACCTCTGTGTGCTCAAGGTGCTCACCACACATCTAGAAAAGTTCCCTGAAGGGTCTAGTTTCCAAAATGGTGTCACTTGTGGGGGGTTTCCACTGTTTAAGCACATAAGGTGCTCCCCAAATGGAACATGGCGTCCGCTAATAATTCAAGCAAATTTTACATTCAAAAAGTCAAATGGGGCTCCTTCCCTTCCGAACCATGCCGTGCGTCCAAAAAATGTTTTTTCCCAACATATGGGGTATCTACGTGCTCAGGGGAAATAGCACAACAAATTTTGTGGTCCATTTTTTCCTATTACTCCTGCGAAAATAAAAAAAATTGGGTCTAAAGTAACATTTTTGTGAAAAAAGTTAAATGTTAATTTTTTTCTTCCACATTCCAAAAATTCCTGTTAATAAAGTCCTTGAATGTGGTTTTGAGCACCTTGAGGGGTGCAGTTTTTAGAATGGTGTCACTTTAGGGTATTTTATGTCATAAAGACCCCTCAATGTCACTTCAAATAAGATGTCGTCCCTAAAAAAATTTTTTGCACATTTTGTTGGAAAAATGAGAAATCGCTGGTCAACTTTTAACCCTTATAGTTCCCTAATAAAAAAATATTTTGGTTCCAAAATTGTGCTGATGTAAAGTAGACATGTGGGAAATGTTATTTATTAACTATTTTGTGTGACATATCTCTCTGATTTAAGGGCATAAAATTCAAATTTTGAAAATTGCAAAGTTTTCAAAATTTTTCTCCAAATTTCCATTTTTTTCACAAATAAACACAAGTGATATCGAAGAAATTTTACCACAATCATGAAGTACGAAATATGTCATGAAAAAACAATCTCAGAATCAGGGGGATCCGTTGAAGCGTTCCAGAGTTATTACCTCATAAAGTGACAGTGGTCAGAATTGTAAAAATTGGCCTGGTCATTAACGCGCAAACCACCTTGGGGGGCTCACAATCTACATTCCCTATTAGTATGTCTTGGAGTATGGGAGGAAACTGGATAACCCGGAGGAAACCCACGCAAATACAGGGAGAACATACAAACTCCCTGCAGATGTTGTCGTTGGTGGGATTTGAACCCCGGCTGACCTGAATACTTTGCACATACAATTAAATTATAACAGGTGTGGCAGGTAGAGCTTATAACCTATTTCATGCAGTCTGTATTGAACTTAGTACGAACTTTGTCAGCTTCTAGTGTTGACTGAAGTCAGCCATATTATTTAATATATGGGTATACAGAAAATGTCGATTATTTTTGTCAGAAAATGGAGTTTCAACCTTTAAGTAAAACTAATCATCACAGAACTTTGTGTTTCAATAATTTTTAATGAGTATTCATTTTTATATGGGGAAGGGAAAGGGGAAAAGGGGAAAAAATGGGAAAAAAGGGAAAGGAAATATTTATTAAGGAAGGGCAACAAGGAAAGAAAAGAAAATAGGAGTGTAAATAAGGAGAAAACAAAGATTGTATAGTCATATTTGTACATTTTAGAGCAAAAATACAGGAAAACAACATTAATCTAAAAGAACAATATTATGCAATTCAAGGAAGTTAAAATTAGAGTAACAAAATAAGTACCTGAGAGAGACAAATTAAAGGAATATTTGACTCCAAGGATCCCATTTTTTATAAAAAAAAAATCAATCATATTATTTGTAATGGCAAATTTACATTCATATGTTTTATGTAGTGATATTTTCTCAATAATGTCAATAATTTAGGAGGAACCTGTTTTTTCCGTAAGGATGCTATTGAATTTTTTACCACCAGAAATATGTGGACTATAAGGAGTAGAGATGAGTGTTGTTCTACTCGAACTGTTCGCCAATCTCAAATTCGAGCTGTTTTGGGCGGTGTTCGAGCCGTTCGGCGAACACGAACAATTTGAGAAAAATTCGGCTGTTCGAGGTTATGTTCGATAACTGTTCGTGCACCAAAATCATAACTGGATTTTTTCTCAGTAATGATGAAAATTAATGTTAATATGCAGTTTGAGTGTACAGCGGGGTGGGGGGAGGGGCAGGGGATGGATCTCTGCAGGAACAATGAAGATCTCCATTTTTTTTTTCTCTTTCCCGCATTTACAGTGGGGAGGTGCAATCTGTCAGCCTATCAGCAGCGCACACACGGAGCGAAGTGCTTTTTTTCACACAAGCAAGGGCATGTGTCATTGGCAGTGTATGTCACATGTCCTTGCCCTATAAGACCAAGCCATTTTCCCCGTCGCCACCATTTTCTCACTGCTGCAGCTGCGTGTTAGACGGCACCGCTGTTGCTGTGTGCGCTATACCTTGTTAATTTCAAGACAATTTTCGCACAAATCTACAGATAGCTTGGGAGTAGGGAATAGTTGTGATTGCAGTCCTTTTAAGGACTAGGTTACAGCATTTCCTACGACTTTTATCAGGCAGGTCTGTGCTCTTAAATAGATAGATTGTGGAAGTAAAGACTAATTGTAATTGGAGTCCTTTTCAGGACTAGGTTACATCAGTTCCTATCAGTTTTGCCAGGCAGGTCTGTGCCAGTGCTGTGCAAGTTTTTTTCACAGCATTTGGCTGAATCTAGCAAAGCTAATCCTTTTTGGCCTATTGCAGAGTGTGTTAGTCAGTGGAGTAGCCTATCTGTGTTGCAAGATATACCACCTGTGTATAGAATACCAATTTTTTTACTGCACCTAGTGAAGTAAAATCTTTTGGGCATAGCATCATTCTATTAGTCCATCTATACTGACCTCCATCAGGTTGCAAATTGAATATAATTTTTTTCTGCATCTAGCTCTGAAAAAATATTGGGCTTCTAGCTGTGTGTGGGACTTGTTGTATTAGTCCATCTATACTGACCTCCATCAGGTTGCAAACTGAATATATTTGTTTCTGCATCTACCTCTGAAAAAATATTGGGCTTCTAGCTGTGTGTGGGACTTGTTGTATTAGTCCATCTATACAGACCTCCATCAGGTTGCAAACTGAATATATTTTTTTCTGCATCTACCTCTGAAAAAATATTGGGCTTCTAGCTGTGTGTGGGACTTGTTCTATTAGTCCATCTATACTGACCTCCATCAGATTGCAAACTGAATATATTTTTTTCTGCATCTACCTCTGAAAAAATATTGGGCTTCTAGCTGTGTGTGGGACTTGTTGTATTAGTCCATCTATACTGACCTCCATCAGGTTGCAAACTGAATATATTTTTTTCTGCATCTACCTCTGAAAAAATATTGGGCTTCTAGCTGTGTGTGGGACTTGTTCTATTAATCCATCTATACAGACCTCCATCAGGTTGCAAACTGAATATATTTTTTTCTGCATCTACCTCTGAAAAAATATTGGGCTTCTAGCTGTGTGTGGGACTTGTTGCATTAGTCCATCTATACTGACCTCCATAAGGTTGCAAACTGAATATATTTTTTTCTGCATCTACCTCTGAAAAAATATTTGGCCTTCTAGCAGTGTGTGGGACTTTCTCTATTAGTCCATCTATACTGACCTCCATCAGGTTGCAAATTAAAAATAATTTTTATTTGCATCTAGCTCTGAAAAAATATTTGGCCTTCTAGCAGTGTGTGGGACTTTCTCTATTAGTCCATCTATACTGACCTCCATCAGGTTGCAAATTGAATATAATTTTTTTCTGCATCTAACCCAGCCAATAGTTTTGGCCTAATACCACAGTTTGGCCACTCAGCTCGGTTCCCATCCATTGTTTTTTTGTGCAAACAACTCCAGAGTTGTTAATTAGTTAACCACCAAAATGAGTGGAAAAAGGCCTGCTGCTGGTGGAAAGGGGAATAGGCGTGTTGGGAAGGGGAAAAAAGGTTGTGTCCGTGGGGTAGGTGTTAAAGCAACAGTAACATCTGCAGAAGAAAGACCATCTTCCAGCCAAACTAAAATGTCTACTTCTTTTAGCGGACAATGTGATAAGATCCCTTTCTTATGGCCACGCCAATCGCTACAAATTCCAGATGAGGCACAAAAACAGCAGGTGCTTCAACGGATATCAAGTGCTCCTTTAAGTGGGCTCTCCTCCACATCAACTTCAACATCACAAATACTCCAGTCCTCAAAGGTGTCACCCCAATCACACTTGCTTCCTCACAGCTCCCAAATCTCCAGCTGCCCGTCTGAGTATGAGGTAGAACAGATGGTTGAGTCTGCAGAGCTGTTTACTCATACTATAGCCTGGGAATCAGAGGTCGACTCCAGCGCTTCTGTGAATCCAGACGAGGAAATGATCTGCACTGATGCCCAGAATCTTTATGAGTCGGATCCAGGACCAGACGCAGAAGGTTCTGACCATAATGTAGACCCTCATTCCCAAACTGTAACTCCTGTTGGTGGAGACAATGAGGAAGACGATGATAAGACTCAAATACCTGATTGGAGCGACAACTTTAGTTTTTTGTCAGGGCAGGAACAGGTTGGCTCTGAGGACGACGGGTGTGATAACGCACAGGGTGATGATGATGAGGTTGGAGATCCCACTTACTGTCAACCCACAGTCAGCCAAGAGATGAGGTCAGCAGAGGAGGTGGAGGAAGATGCTAGTGACGACGAGGTCAGGTTGTGCCTTCCTGGACAGAGACGTAGTACTGGGAGCACGTCAACAACTGCATCCTCAAACACAACTCTGCCTCTCACCACAAGTCGTGGTGGCTCTTCAGGTCGCATGGGTGCTAAGCCTTGCATAGCCTGGGCATTTTTTCAGATCGATAAAGATGACCCAACTCGTGCTATCTGTAACATTTGTCAGCAAAAGCTAAGTAGGGGCCAAAAAATACATAGTTTGAGTACTTCATGCATGAACCGGCACATGGACATGAAGCATAAGTTGCAGTGGGAAGCTCAGTGTGCTACAATGCGGCCTAGCCGGCCGGGCCAACCACCGTCTGCCATATCTTGTGCATCCGCGGCCTCTTCATCCTCTGTGACTGGGGGGACAGCAGTCACACCTGTTTTGGGGCGCAGACCTGCCACCTCTTTACCCGCAACAGCCAGCGTGATTGGCAGGTCATCATTTTCTTTGGAGGTGGTAACACCAGCTGGTGTTGAGCGCTGTCCGACATCGATAGCACCACCTTTGGATCAAGGCAACCTAACATGTCCGCCTGCATCTTCCTCACAGACCGGCAGTTTGCCGGGGACACCCTTATCAACCCCGTCTAAGCACAATAGCCAGCCCTCGGTCCCTCAGATGTGGACAAGTAAAAGACCATTTCCTCCTAGCCATGAGAAAGCTAAGAGGTTGAATTTCACCATCTGCAAGCTCTTGGCTACAGAAATGCTGCCTTTCCGCCTGGTGGACACAGAGGATTTTTGAGACCTTATGTCCGTCGCAGTGCCCCAGTACCAGATGCCCAGTTGGCACTACTTCTCAAAGAAAGGTGTGCCTGCGCTCCACCAGCATGTCGCACACAACATCACCGCTTCTTTGAGAAACTCTGTGTGTGACAGGGTGCATTTCACCACAGACACTTGGACGAGTAGGCATGGACAGGGGCGTTACATGTCGCTGACTGGGCACTGGGTAACTATGGTGACAGCAGGACAAGGGGCTGCTGTCCAAGTCTTGCCGCCCCCACGAGTTGTGCATCAATCCTCTTTATCTCAAAGTTCCTCCACTGCTTCTGCCTCCTCAACCTCCTCTCGGTCTTCCACCTGCACCCAAAGCCTGTCTGGTCATGCCACAAGCTTTCTAACTGCGCAGAAGGGATCCTGCACACCTCCTTACTATGCTGGCAGTAGGGCTCAACGTCATCAGGCGGTTTTTACATTGAAATGTCTGGGAAATGTGAGTCACACAGCTGAGGAGTTGTGGTCAGCTCTGGAGAACCAATTTCATGAATGGTTGTCTCCACTGGACCTGAAACCAGGGAAGGCCGTGTGCGACAATGCTGCAAACCTGGGTGCGGCCCTTCGCCGGGGCAATGTCACACACGTGCCTTGTATGGCTCACGTGTTGAACCTGGTTGTCCAGCAATTTTTAGCCCACTATCCCAGACTAGATGGCCTTCTGCAGAGGGCACGGTCGCTGTGTGCTCACTTCCGCCATTCGCATCCCACAGCTCAGCGACTTACATCTCTACAGAAGTCGTTGGGCCTGCCACTTCACCGGCTAAAATGCGATGTGCCTACCCGGTGGAATTCAACTCTGCACATGTTGCAGCGACTGTGGCAGCACCGACAAGCCCTGGTGCAATACGTTCTGACGTATAGCCTGGGCCAACGAGATCCAGAGGTGGGGCAAATCACGCTGGAGGAGTGGTCTCAGATCAGGGACCTATGCACCCTTCTGCACAGTTTTGAAATGGTGACGAAGATGTTTAGTGCTGACGATGCCATTATCAGCATGACTATTCCGGTGATTTACATGCTGGAGCACATGTTAAACAGAATTCGGAGTCAGGTGGTGGCACAAGAGGAGGTGGAGGAAGTAGAGGAGGAGGAGTTGTATGCAGTAGGGCTAACATCTGCAAGGTCCAAACGGTTGGCAGCACCAAGGCGGCAGGCATGTGAGGGTGGGGGAGATGGTTTTACCAGGGCGCATGGTAGCAGCCAAACTAGTGAGGAAGGTGCAGGAGCCCAGGAAGAAGTGGAGGACGAACTGATGGAAGACTCATCAGATGAGGGAGACCTTGATCACATTTCTGTTGTGCGAGGTTGGGGGGAGAGGACAGAGGAAGGAAGCATGATTGTTACCTCGCCACCAACACAACAGGGACTTGGTGCTCCTGGATGCGCAACACACATGAGTGCCTTCTTTCTGCACTACCTGCAACATGACCCTCGAATTGGGAGAATTAGAAATAATCCTGACTACTGGGTTGCCACACTGTTAGATCCCCGGTACAAAAGTAAATTTGCAGAAATTATTCCTGCCATAGAAAGGGATGCACGCATGCAGGAGTATCAGCAGAGACTGTTGCAGAATCTTACATGTGCTTTTCCACAAAATACCAGTGGTGCACGTAGTGAATCTCACAGTTCCAACTTGCCAACCGTGGGACCGTCAAGTGTTCAGCACTCAAACCGTAACAGAACCACAGTATCTGCTGGTAACATCAATTTTGCGGAATCATTTCACCACTTTTTTAGCCCATCCTTTGCAAGGCCACAGGAGACAAGAAGTCTGACACATAGTCAACGCCTAGAGACGATGGTACAGGAGTATCTCCAAGTAAACATTGAAGCCATGACTGTGTCACTGGACCCGTGCTCTTTTTGGGCTTCCAATCTGGATAAATGGCCGGAGCTAGCCACTTACGCCTTGGAGATCTTGTCATGCCCCGCAGCCAGCGTTCTGTCTGAACGTGTGTTCAGCGCTGCTGGTGGTGTGCTGACAGATAAGCGCACGCGGCTCTCCACTGATAATGTAGACAGACTCACGTTCATAAAGATGAACAAATCATGGATCCGAAACGACTTTTCTACCCCTGTGTTATCCTGGGGAGAGTAAAAGCTTGATGATTGGTTAAAATCACCCTACCAACCGTTTTAAGCTTTCAAATTACTAATCATGTTTATCTGTATCTTGGCTGGAAAATAATTTGGGCTTTGTAGCAGTGTGCAGCACTGATTCTATTAGGACATCTATAATAAGCTCCACCAGATTTAAAATTACTAATCATGTTTATCTGTATCTTGACTGGAAAATAATTTGGGCTTTGTAGCAGTGTGCAGCACTGATCCTATTAGGCCATCTATACTAAAGCTTCACCAGATTTAAAATTAATAATAATTTTTAGCTGCATCTAGCCCGGAAAATAATTTTGGGGCTCCGAGATGCGCAAGACACATAAGTGCCTTCTTGCTGCACTACCTGCAGCATGACCCTCATATTGTCAGAATTCGAAGTAATCATGACTACTGGGTTGCCACACTCTTAGATCCCCCAAACTTTTCGATCAACCTTTTCATTTTAATAAAGACCAAAAAAATGGTCATTTTTGAAATTATAAGCATTAGCAGGTTGTTAGAAACTGAAATCAAACAGTTTTCAACTCAAAACTTTATTCTAGGTGATGTTACATTTTCACATAGGACCCCTTGTTCGAAAGGAGCTTCTGAACTCTCTCGTCCATTGAATTTTTCAGGTTTTGGATGGTTTCTGCTTCAATTGTTTTGCATGAGGACAGAATACCCTCCCAAAGCTGTTGCTTAGATGTGAACTGCCTCCCGCCATCATAGACACTCCTTTTAATGATGCTCCAAAGGTTCTGAATGGGGTAGAGGTCAGGGGAGCATGGGGGTCACACCATAAGTTTGTCCCCTTTTATGCCCATATCAGCCAGAGATGCAGATGTTTTATGTGCAGCATGAGATGGTGCATTATCATGCAGAAAAATGATCTTGCTGTGAAATACACGGTTCTTCTTCTTGAACCATGGCAGGAAGTGCTGTTTGAGAAAATCCACATACATTATGGAGTTCATCTTTAGCGCCTTCAGGGATCCTAAAGGGGCCGACAATCTCTCTCCCCATGATTCCAGCCCAAAACATTACTCCACCTCCTCCTTGTTGGCGCTGTAGCCGTCTTTGCGTGGGGTGTCCATCAACCAGCCATCCTCCACTCCATTCCTCTGGACCATCGAGCGCTGCACGGCACTCATCCGTGAACAAAACAGTTTTGAAATCAGTCTTCATGTAATGTTTGGCCCACTGGAGCCGTTTCTGCTTGTGTGAAGTGGATAGAGGAGGTCGACAGGATGGCGTATGCACAGCTGCAAACCTCTGAAGGACCCTGCATCTTGTTGTTCGGGGGACGTTGGAGGCACAAGCAGCTTCAAAAACTTGTCTGCTGCTATGACAAGGCTTTTCTGCCGCTGCTCTTTCAACCTGACGTAATTGCCTGTAGGAAAGAGTCCTCAATTTGCCCTTATCAGCACGCACACGTGTGTACTGTGAATCAGCTACAAACTTTTTGATTGCCAAGACACTTCATCCTGATCATCGCACAATGTTGATTGTAGTCATGCCTTGACCTAAACACTCCACAATTTGTTGCTTCTCAGCAGCCGACACATCCTTTTTCTTTCCCATTTTGGCAGAAAATGTAGGCTGCTTAATAATGTGAGACAGCCTTCTTAAGTAGTCTTGCCTTTCATTGGACACACCTGCCAAACTAATTAGCACAGGTGTCTGCAATTGCTTACAGTGATATAAAGAGCCCTGACACACATCACCATCAATGAGTTTAACTGACAAACAAACAAATTCTTCCCTTATCACTCCTAAACACTTTTTGCATAATAATTTGGAACACAGTGTACATGTGCTTTTCCACAAAACACCAGTGGTTCACGTAGTGAATCTTACAGTTCTAACTTGCCAACCGTGGTCTGTATGGAGTTGTTCAATAAAGGGCCCAAAATTAAGATAACATAGATGGGAGAGGTCTCTATGAATAGGAATTCCTAAGTATTTGATACCCTGTGAGGGCCAGGCAAAGGGAAAGTTGGACTGGATGGAATCCTATATGGATTTGGGGAGGGAGACATCGAGGGCCTCAGACTTCGCTGCATTGATTTTAAAATTTGACCATGTAACAAAGTGATCTATTTCAGCCATAACAGCATGGATGGATATATGTGATTGAGTGATATATACTAGGACATCATCAGCAAATAGAGAGCACTTGTACTCCGTGCCTCCCACCTCAATCCACCTAATATTGGGGTTATGGCGAATTGATGAGAGCAGGTGCTCCGTCACTAGGATGTATAAGAGAGGGAACAGAGAACATCTCTGCCTTGTCCCATTGGTGATTGTGAAAGGTGATGAAAATGTTCTGACGCGCCCCCTGGGCCTTGGGACACCCGGAGCCGGACCCTTTTTGGTGGATGCTGGTGGTTGTAGTCTCCGTGGCGGCAACCCGGTTCCGGGGCTCAGGGCGGTCAAACCAGTGGCGGAACTATTTATGTGGTTTTGATGTTTAAATGTCCGACTACGCCACCCGTGGATTGCGGTCAGAGTGAACCGCCGCTCCAGGGCAGACCGCTGAGGCTGGTGTTGTGGGTGCAGCAGAGCGTAGCATAACTCCCCACGGGAGGAGTATAGCCTCAGGGCAGTGTATGCGGAGGATGGGGGATGATGGTGCAGGGCAGCAGCAGTAATGACACGGAGTCAGTGATGCAGTCCAGTGCCTTTACTCACAGTTCTTATTATCCAGACCACGTCTGCAGGTAACGGCTGCCCACGTCGTACTGTGCTCACCAGGTGAGGGGCTCAGACAACTCCCAGATAACTTTGGAGTGCTTCACAGGACCCCCTTTGTGTGTCCTTTGTCTGGCCTTTCTTACCAACCCTTCTGTCCGGCTGCCTCGGGCCTCCTCTTGGTAAACTTGGCGCCAGTTTCCCTGACCCTATGTGGTGCCTTCCTAGCGGGTGTAGCGAGGGGCTGCTCTACATAAAATGTCACAGCCTCCTGTTTCTAGCTGAGGGTCGTTTCCTGCCTCCACTAGTTTCGGGGACCGGTCTCCCCCTTTGGCCTGACCCCTCCACGCAGGTGGATTCGGGCGTGCGGTGGCGACTCGCCCGTCCGCACCCCTGAGATCCCTTCGTTCCTTGTTCCTGGAGCCTTCTCCGCTCCTCTTCCTTCCTTCTCCCTCTTCCAGGCCTGGGCCTCTGTTACTAGGCCCGCCTCCGGAGCAGAGATCATGCAGAGCCCCTGCTCCCTGCCACTTCTGCTCAGACTTCTCTGCACTGAACTAAGATGGTGCCCACCTTTTATACTCCCTTCTCAATGCACCCAGGAACTGCTTCCTCCCTGCTCCTGCACTACAGGGTTCCCCTTCCTCAGTGTTCCCTCCCCCCACTCCAGCCAGGGACAGGGACTGTCGTGCCCATCTCAGGGGCATATTGGTCGCCCTGCCCCACGGCAATGTGGTGTAATGCATGCAGGTGTCGGGTCCTGATCCACACTACATCCTTACCTGAGAGTGAGATATCACACCTCTGGGTGAGGTGCAATACCTCTGTAGCAACCGAGCCCTCAGGGTGCTACAGTTCCATTTATCTTCAACCTAGGTGACGTATTGCGATACAGGGCCGTGATTTTGGCTATAAAAGGGTCCCCTAGACCCCTACCCCAAGCTTTTTAAGAGAATCATATATGGCGTGCCAGGAGACTCTATGGAATGCTTTCTCAGCATCCAACGAGAGTATCTAATTACAAATTTTTAACTGCATCTAGCCCAGGAAATACTTTGTGCCTAGTAGCAGTGTCTGCTAGTCAGCGGATTATCCCGGCTGTTAAGCATGCTACACCACCTGTAGTTTGGACACTTCATTTTTTCAAAGGAAATTCTTCGGGACCACGGGATACTCAGTGAAGAGCATCAGGAGGCACCCCAAGGCATAGGGGCTGGGACTGGCAGTAGGATGCCTTGCGGTGGACAGCCAAGCTCGATCCTTATAAAAGCTTTTTAACTGCAGCAGCTTTAGTGGACGCTACTGGAGCTGGAATTACGCGGCTGCTGGCATGAGACTTGCCCTCCAATAGATCCTTGTAAATGGATTTAAAGTGTATTTATTCAAATTAGAGAGACAATTTAAATTAAAAAGCTTAGAGCTGCCTCCACCACAGGGGGACTCGCTCGACCCACCAGCGGACAGGCACCAGTATTGGGAGAGGGGGGCTGGCCGTCAGGGTTCACCGCGGCTCTGGCACAAACCCGGCGACACGGAGGTGGCACGGGCAGGAGCGGACTGAACGTGTCGGTTTCTCACTTTTTGGATTTTAGAAGGGCATGACATGCGTATATCTGTGTCTCCTCCTCCTTTTACTCCTCCACCTCTTTTCTTTTCGCATGACTATATGTACTTGTCACTTTTCCATGTGTTAGTTGTGTCTTCTGAGCAGTTTGTCAGCTTTTGGACACCTTTGAAGGTGTTTTCTATGTGTTTCTATGTGTTTTTGTTTGCCTGCCATTGGTTTTAACGGTGTTCGAAGGTGTTCGACGAACAGTTCGACGAACAGTTCGGCGAACACACGGGTGTTCGACGAACCGAACCGAACTCGAACACTACGGGGGTGGCTCAACACTAATAAGGAGCTTAATAGTGATTGGCGAGCACTAAAATGCTCGGGTGCTCGTTGCTCGGGTCGAGCACATTGGAATACTCGGGTGCTTGACCCCAGCAACGAGCTCAATGTAAGTCTTTGGGAAACTTAATCATTTTTCAGGCGGCTCCCCCCGGCGGTCTGCAGAGGGCCTAAAAATTGCCCAAATCGATGTGAACATGACATGGGATCAGCATGGAGAAGAACCCTGGAAGCATTTCTGACTCCCAAGTCACTGCTGTGAACAACGTTGTCAGAGGTATTATGCCACTTTTACGGACTCACAATAAAACATATCAAAAGAAAACCAAATTGGATTTTCCTGGGAAATATGTTAAAGAACATCTTTTCCATGGTAATGACTTGTATATAAGGCAAAATAAATAACCAAAAATACTCCTCCACACCTTGGGCTATGTTCACACGTAGTGTTTTTGATGCTTTTTTGCACTTTTGCATTGCTTTCAACCTTGACAAATGCATTCACCAGGAAATGTCATTTTAACATTTTACAAACTTATCTGGCCGTGTGGTGTGAGACATCATCAGACACATCCTGTTTCATTTATGAAGGAGGAACACTGAAATTCACAAAGCCTATTTTTATAGGGCCATCAGGCGGCCTTTTCTATTCTTAAAGGGCCAGGAGTCAGCCCTCACTATTCTTAGAGAGCCATCAGCCGGCTATGCTTTGTTGTCCCCATTACTAAAGAGTGGGTCTCCTATACTGTCATTGCGTATGCAGTGAGTGGCAAGGGCTGCTCAAAATTTGCATGCACCCCAAAACCCCTTTGAAAATTTGGACTCACCACAATACCCCTTTGAAGAGACTTAGAGGAGGGCCTCCTGAAAACAATATTCCCATTATTAGGAAGTGGGTTTCCCACACTGCTTGCCTATGCAGTGAATGCAAGGGCTGCCAAAAATTTGGACCTACTCCAATGCCCCTTGCAAGAGACGAGGAGGTCAGCGGGCCTCCTGAAAACAATGTTCCCATTATTAGTGGGTCTGCCATAGTGTTGGCCTATGCAGTGAATGCAAGGGTTGCCAAAAATCTGGAGGCACTCCAATGCCCCTTGGAAGAGACGTAAAGGGCCTCCTGAAAAAATGTTCCAATTATTAGGAAGTGGGTCTCCCATAGTGTTGGCCTATGCAGTGAATGCAAGGGCTGAAAAAAAAATTGGGAGGCACTCCAATGCCCCTTGGAAGAGACATAGAGGGCCTCATGAAAAAATGTTCCCATAATTAGGAAGTGGGTCTCCCATAGTGTTGGCCTATGCAGTGAATGCAAGGGTTGAAAAAAAAATTGGGAGGCACTCTAATGCCCCTTGGAAGAGACGTAGAGGGCCTCATGAAAAAATGTTCTCATTATTAGGAAGTGGGTCTTCTATAGTGTTGGCCTATGCAGTGAATGCAAGGGCTGCCAAAAATTGGGAAGCACTCCAATGCACCTTGGAAGAGACGTAGAGGGCCTCATGAAAAAATGTTCTCATTATTAGGATGTGGGTCTTCCATAGTGTTGGCCTATGCAGTGAATGCAAGGTTTGCCAAAAATTTGGAGGCACTCCAATGCCCCTTGGAAGAGATGTGGAGGTCAGAGGGCCTCCTGAAAACAATGTTCCCATTATTAGGAAGTGGGTCTCCCATAGTGTTGGTTTATGCAGTGAATGCAAGGGTTGCCAAAAATTTGGAGGCACTCCAATGCCCCTTGGAAGAGACGTAGAGTGCCTCCTGAAAAAATGTTCCAATTATTATGAAGTGATTAGTGTTGAGCCACCCCCGAAGTGTTCGAGTTCAGTTCGGTTCGTCGAACACCCATGTTTTCGCCGAACTGTTCGTCGAACTGTTCGTCAAACACCTTCGAACACCGTTAAAACCACTGGCAGGCAAACAAAAACACATAGAAACACATAGAAAACACCTTCAAAGGTGTCCAAAAGCTGACAAACTGCTCAGAAGACACAACTAACACATGGAAAAGTGACAAGTACATATAGTCATGCGAAAAGAAAAGAGGTGGAGGAGTTAAAGGAGGGGGAGACACAGATATAGGCATGTCATGCCTTTCTAAAATCAAGAAAGGCTGGAGTAAAAATCTAAAATCAGCCTACCAACACCCAGACGTCTTGACAAGAAAATTTAAAAAAATATATCTTTAGGTAGACTGGCGGTTCCATTCAGAACACTTTCCTTACAAGTCGTAGTGGTATCCCCGTTGTGAGTTGTGCCAAAAACGGAACCCAATACATTCGGACTAATTCACCATTTGTCATATCCAAGGGGCAGGTCCGTAAACGACAACATCGACGCGGAACCAAGTACAGTAGTATATACTGTACATCCTTTGACCAGGCAATCAGGCGAATCAAGAAGTTGGGAAGGGTCACCCTAATGGCCAAAACAGACATTGATGCGGCGTTCCGGTTACTTACCACCTGTGCCTCCGAATAGTGTCCACCTATTGGGCTGCTTCTGGGAAGGAGCATACTATATAGATCGCTGTTTGCCCATGGGGTGCTCCAGATCCTGCTCACTATTTGAGGCATTTAGTTGCTTCCTCGAATGGGTTGTAATGGACGCTTCTAAGGGGGCACATATTATCCATTACCTCAACAACTTCTTATGCCTGTGCCCAAAAGATTCACCACAGTGTGAATACACGCGGTAGTCCACCTGTGAGAAGGAGAGAGCTGGAGGGAGAGCGGACACCACAGAGCCGAGGGGTTGGATGGAGAACGGAAGATGGAAAGAGGGCAAGGGAGGCAAGGGAGTACAGTGGAAGGCCGACCTGAGCTCCCCCACGTTCCTGCTGGGCGGGGAACAGCCCTGGGAAGAAAAGCCGCTTGCGCATCCCTTTGAGGTTACGGGCGCGAGCGGGCAGAGGGACTACGCTGGAGTGCGAAGCCGACAGGGCCAGTCCGTTTGTGCCAGAGCCGCGGTGGACCCTGAGGGCCAGCCCCCCTCTCCCAATACTGGTGCCTGTCCGCTGGTGGGTCGAGCCCCCCCGCGGTGGGGGGGGAGTAACATCTGCTGAAGAAAGACCATCTTCCAGCCAGACTAAGATGTCTACTTCTTTTCGTGGACAATGTGATAAGATCCCTTTCTTACGGACACGCCCATCGCTACAAATTCCAGATGAGGCACAAAAACAGCAGGTGCTTCAACGGATATCAAGTGCTTCTTCAAGTGGGCTCTCCTCCACCTCAACTTCAACATCACAAATACTCCAGTCCTCAGAGGTGTTACCCCAATCGCACTTGCTTCCTCACAGCTCCCAAGTCTCCAGCTGCCCGTCTGAGTATGGGGTAACACAGATGGTTGAGTCTGCACAGCTGTTTACTCATACTATAGCCTGGGAAACGGAGGTCTGCTCCAGAGCTTCTGTTAATCCAGACGAGGAAATGATCTGCACTGATACCCAGAATCTTTATGAGTCGGATCCAGGACCAGATGAAGAAGGTTCTGAGCATAATGTCGACCCTCGTTCCCAAAATGTAACTCCTGTTGGTGGAGAAAATGATGAAGACGATGATGAGACTCAAATACCTGATTGGAGCGACAACTTGACTTTTCGGTCAGGGCAGGAAGAGGTTGGCTCTGAGGACGACGGGTGTGAGAACACACAGGGTGATGATGACGAGGTTGGAGATCCCACTTACTGTCAACCCACAGTCAGCCAGTCGATGAGGTCAGCAGAGGAGGTGGAGGAGGATGTGACTAGCCCAGGGGATGGGGATGACTCGGTACCCGGGCCTTTGCCTTGCCTTTGGAATGTCGTGGTGGTCGGCTCCAGGGCCCGTACCCTGGGGTCAGTCTTTAAAAGGGTGGATAATTGTTAATTTTATAAGAGTTCCCGGGCCCTCACTAGGCTAAACACACTAACGGCAACTTGCCGCGCTTCACCGATCTTATGGCGCCGGCACACCTTTAGCTAACTGGGCTCCCTGAATCTAGCTAACAGGAGCCTCGAGCTCCACTGCTGAACTATTAACTGAGTTCTCTAGACTAGACTGAGCTCCACTGCAGACTGACCTCTCTTAGGCTTCTCTACTGCAGGAACTCTTCAGAGGAACTGAACTGCCTAGCTCCACCTTCCCTATTTATATCCCTAATGGGCTCCCTCTGCTGGTCTGAGGTGGAAGGTGGAGATGTGTGAATGTTTATGGGGGCCTCTTGTGGAGGATTCCATCAATGCACTCTTCTAGGATCTGTAATACCAAGAGCAGCTGGGCGTCACAGATGCTATTGACGACGAGGTTAGGTTGCGCCTTCCTGGACAGAGACGGAGTACTGGAAGCACGTCAACAACTGCATCCTCAACCACAACTCTTCCTCTGACCACAAGTCGTAGTGGCTCTTCAGGTCGCATGGGCTCTAAGCCTTGCATAGCCTGGGTATTTTTTCAGATCAATAAGGTTGAATCAACTCGTTTTATCTGTAATATTTGTCATGAAAAGCTAAGTAGAGGCCAAAAAATCCATAGTTTGAGTACTTCATGCATGAACCGTCACATGGATATGAAGCATAAGTTGCAGTATGAAGCTCACTGTGCTACAATGCGGCCTAGCGGGCCGGGCCAACCACCGTCAGCCCCATCTTGTGCATCCGCAGCCTCTTCATCCTCTGTGACTGGGGGGACAGCAGTTACACATGTTTTTGGACGCAGACCTGCCACCTCTTTACCCGCAACAGCCAGCGTGATTGGCAGGTCATCATTTCATTTGGAAGTGGAAACACCAGCTGGTGTTGAGCGCTCTCCGACATCGAGAGCACCACCTTTGGATCAAGGCAACCTAACTTTTCCCCCTGCATCTTCCTCACAGACCGGCAAGTTTGCCGGGGACACCCTACTTAACCCCGTCTAAGCACAACAGCCAGCCCTCGGTCCCTCAGATGTGGACAAGTAAAAGACCATTTCCTCCTAGCCATGACAAAGCTAAGAGGTTGAATTTCACCATCTGCAAGCTGTTGGCTACAGAAATGCTGCCTTTCCGCCTGGTGGACACAGATGATTTTCGAGACCTTATGTCTGTCGCAGTGCCCCAGTACCAGAAGCCCAGTCGGCACTACTTCTCAAAGAAAGGTGTGCCTGCGCTCCACCAGCATGTCGCACACAACATTACCGCTTCTTTGAGAAACTCTGTGTGTGACAGGGTGCATTTCACCACAGACACTTGGGCGAGTAGGCATAGACAGGGGCGTTACATGTCGCTGACTGGGCACTGGGTAACTATTGTGACAGCAGGACAAGGGGCTGCTGTCCAAGTCTTGCTGTCCCCACGAGTTGTGCGTCAATCCTCTTTATCTAGAAGTTCCTCCACTGCTTCTGCCTTCTCAACCTCCTCTCGGTGCTCCACCTGCACCCAAAGCCTGTCTGGTAATGCCACCCGCTTTCTAACTGCGCAGAAGGAATCCTGCACACCTCTTTACTATGCTGGCAGCAGGGCTCAACGGCATCAGGCGGTGTTTACTTTGAAATGTCTGGGAAATGTGAGTCGCACAGCTGAGAAGTTGTGGTCAGCTCTGGAGACCCAGTTTCATGAATGGTTGTCTCCACTGGACCTGCAACCAGGGAAGGCCGTGTGCGACAATGCTGCAAACCTGGGTGTGGCCCTTCGCCGGGGCAATGTCACACACGTGCCTTGTATGGCTCACGTGTTGAACCTGGTTGTCCAGCAATTTTTAGCCCACTATCCCGGACTAAATGACCTTCTGCAGAGGGCACGGTCGCTGTGTGCTCACTTCCGCCATTCGCATCCCGCAGCTCAACAACTTACATCTCTACAGAAGTCGTTGGGCCTGCCAGTTCAACGGCTGAAATGCGATGTGCCGACATGGTGGAATTCAACTCTGCACATGTTGCAGCGACTGTGGCAGCACCGACAAGCCCTGGTGCAATACGTTCTGACGTATAGCCTGGGCCAACGAGATCCAGAGGTGGGGCAAATCACGCTGCAGGAGTGGTCTCAAATCAGGGAGCTATGAAGATGACTCGCCCCCTGGGCCGTGGGGTACCCGGAGCCGGGCCGGTAGACATTGGAGGTTGTAGTCGCTGTGGCGGCGACACGGTCCGCGACCCAGGGCGGTCAATCCAAGGGTAATTTGTATATATGGGTTTTATAAAGTCCGACTACGCCACCTGTGGAGTGCGGCTGCTGTGGAACAGTCCTCTGAAGCTGGTGGTTTTGCAGCAATGGTATTATTACTCCCCACAGAAAGAGTGTAGCTTCAGGGCAGTGTGGGTGGATGATGGTGGTTGTAGTGCAGGGGGTCAGTAATGAACACAGAGTCTGTGTGATGCAGTCCCAAGATCTTTACTCACAGTTGTTGCAGTCCAGATTACAGGTACCAGAGCCATCTCCCCCGTCGTGCTGTGCGTACTCAGTGAGGGGCTCAGTCAACCCTCAGATAGCTCCGGAGTACTTAGCAGGACTCCCTTCTGTGTGTCCTTTCTCTGGCCTTCTCCCTGCACCTCACACCCAGTGACACTTCTATCCGGTATCCTCGGGCCTTGGCGGGCGACGTGTGTTCTGTCCCCTGGGTCCTATGTGGCTACCTTCTCAGTGAGACTGGAGTGGACTTTGGCCTGCAGTGCATGAAATGCTGCAACCTCCGGTTTCTAGTTGAGCCTTGATGTTTCTCTGCTAGTTGAGGGACTGGTTCCCCTTATCTGGCCTGACCCCTCTACCTCCTGGTAGCAGCGAGCGTACGGGTGGCCTTCGGCACGGCCCGTACCCTTAGGGTCCCTTCGGTTCCTGGAGCCTTCCTGCTCCCATTCCTCTCTTCTCTCCTTCAGTCCTGGGCCTCCCAGGCTAAGCCCGCCTCCGGAGCAGAGCTCATGCAGAGCCTCTGGGCCTCCCAGGCTAGGCCCGCCTCCGGAGCAGAGCTCATGCAGAGCCTCTGCTCCTGTCACTTCTCCTCCTCTGACTAGCTTGCTCTTTCTAAGATGGCTTTCTATTTATACTCTCCCTGTCATGTGCTCCCCTAAGCTGCTTTCTCCACCCACACCCACTACATAGGACCCTCCCTCCAGCTAGGGACCTAGGACTGTGCTCTCTCTTAGGAGCAATCTCGCCCTACCCCCACTGCGGGTATGTGTTTGATGCAGGTGTTAGGGTCCCGAGCCATACTCCTTCCTTACCTGAGGGTGAGATACCACTCCTCTGGGTGAGATGCTGTACCTCTGTGGCGACTGAACCCTCAGGGGCGCCACACACCCTTCTATACAGTTTTGAAATGGCGACGAAGATGTTTAGTGCTGACGACGATGCCATTATCAGCATGACTATTCTTGTGATTTACATGCTGGAGCACATGTTAAACAGAATTCAGAGTCAGGTGGTGGGAAAAGAGGAGGTGGAGGAAGTAGAGGAGGAGTCGTATGCGGAAGGGATAACATCTCCAAGGTCCAGACGGTCGGCAGTACCAAGGCAGCAGGCATGGGAGGGTGGGGGAGAGGTATTAACTAGGGCGCATGGTAGCAGCCAAACTGTTTAGAAAGGTGCAGGAGCCGAGGAAGAAGTGGACGACGAACTGGCGATGGGCATGTAAGACTCATCAGATGAGGGAGACCTTGATCACATTTCTGTTGTGCGAGGTTGTGGGGAGAGGGCAGAGGAAGGAAGCATGATTCTTACCTCGCTACAAAGGACTTGGTCGTCCTGGATGCGCAAGACACATGAGTGCCTTCTTGCTGCACTACTTGCAACATGACCCTCGGATTGTCAGAATTCAAAGTAATCCCGACTACTGGGTTGCCACACTCTTAGATCCCCGGTACAAAAGTAAATTTGCCGAAATAATTCCTGCCATAGAAAGGGATTCACGCATGCAGGAGTATCAGCAGAGGCTGTTGCAGAATCTTACATGTGCTTTTCCACAAAACACCAGTGGTGCACTTAGTGAATCTCACAGTTCTAACTTACAAACCGTGGGACTGTCGAGTCTTCATCACTCAAACCGTAACAGTAACACAGTATCTGCTGGTAACAGCAATTTTGTGGAATCGTTTCACCACTTTTTTAGACCATCCTTTGCAAGGCCACAGGAGACAAGAAGTCTGACACATAGTCAACGCCTAGAGAGGATGGTACAGGAGTATCTCCAAGTGAACATCGAAGCTATGACTGTGTCACTGGACCCTTGCTCATTTTGGGCTTCCAATCTGGAAAAATGGCCGGAGCTCGCCACTCATGCCTTGGAGATCTTGTCATGCCCTGCAGCCAGCGTTCTCTCTGAACGTGTGTTCAGCGCTGCTGGTGGTGTGCTGACAGATAAGCGCACGCGGCTGTCCACTGAGAATGTAGACAGACTCACGTTCATAAAGATGAACAAATCATGGATCCGCAAGGACTTTCCTACCCCTGTGTCATCCTGGGGAGACTAAAAGCTTGAGGATTTGGTAAAATCACCTCACCAACCATTTTAAGCAACTCTGGGGCAATTGATGCCACTTAAGTGGTGTCTGTGAAACAATTTTTGGAAAAAATCGATACTCTTTTTGGAGTCCCCTTGCTGTGTTTTACGTGACGTTGGCATCGTCAATTCCAGGTGGTTGGGTCGCTCCCCCCCCCTTTTAACTGTAAGAAACTACATACACTATGGCTTGGGGTAACACAGATGGTTGAGTCTGAAGAGCTGTTTACTCAGAGGTCTGCTCCAAAGCTTCAGTGTCTGCTAGTCAGCATAGAATTTTTAACTGCATCTAGCCTAGGCAATACTTTGGGCGTAGTAGCCCAGCTGCGAAGCAAGCTGCACCGCCTGTGTATCTAATAAGAATTTTTAAATGCATCTAGCCTAGGCAGACTGTGGGGACCCCCAACTAACCCCAGACGCTCAGCCCCCCTACCGCCCCCCTTTCCTTTACAATACATTAATGTAACTCTTACAACTGGATGGGTGAGGATCGGTCACAGCTTTATTAACTCTTTATACTTATTCCATTAGAAAGGCATTTTATTTCTAAAATAATTCAGCTTGTTGCAGCATGCCCTGGGTCTCTACACCCGCAAGTTGGCCAACAAGTGTAACTCTCCAACATGTCCTTTCTATTTCCAGGCCATGGAGGATCCTGCGTACTCATATGCAGGACTCTGACCCCCATCCATCACTCTTAACGCTTGTTCCACTCCGTCCTGGAGTCCTGACAGGAATATGTCCAGTCCAATATCCATTAAGTTAACACCGTCGGGTCGTATGAGGCCTGCTTTATCTTCTTCCAGTTGTCGGTGTTGTATCACTACACCGCCTCTGTCTCTTCTAAATTTTGCCATCCGAATATTTATTACCCGCCTTGTCTGTTTGATGACCGTGATATCTCGCGCACCTTGCCATACCGCTATCGGCACAATCTCTGACCATACTATAGTTAGATTTGTGAAAAATTCTCTGAAGCGCTCAGTGTCTAGTCTCATTATTTCCATTAGTTACGCGCTCTTGTGATGACCTAGGTTGTTTCCCCGGGCCTGTATAACTAAGATGACCGGACCTCTTGCCTCTCTCCCTACCTTGATTACCTCCATTAGTACCTGTAAGAAATTACTTTGTGATCTGATGGTTATATTTGTTTTTACTATTGTTACCCGACTCAGTGTACCGTTTGTGGGTTGTAGAAGTACCAAAGTGCCCCTGCCCACTGGAACCGTTTTAGATTGGCGTATGCATAGACATTTTGCATTATTGGCTATGACTACGTCCTGGTGTAATAAGCCTCCACTGGTGGTAATTTTGGATTGAGGGACTAATTTGCTTATGCATAGCGCCCCGAAGAAGGCGATCGCAAATGCAGTAGACAGTAGTGTTGCTTCAAATTGTGAATGACATGTTAATGGTTTTAGGGATATGATGTGAAAAATCAGTTTTAGTGACACGGGAAAGGACGTCTACACTCCTGACTTGGCTGACCCCTTTTCCACCCTTTTATGGATTGTCTGATGATGAATCTCTTTGTCACATCTCCCCAATTCAGTAGTTGGAAGTGAACCGCACCGCTGTGCTGATGCCCCAGATATGCCCCTCATCGTTAGCTGGTGGAGAAATTCTATGGTGACTTGTAATCTGGCTTGTTCACATTGGTCAACCCGTCTGCCTGCTACTAGTCATGTCCACTCTTCCCATGCCTTATCGTATGCTTGCCACGTCGACGGGGCAACTGACGCTCTGATTAATGGCATCAACTATTCGCCACTAGATCTCATAGGGCGGGTGGGCAACTGTTGCCCGATGGGTGGGCGTTGGGGAGGAGCTCTGTGAAAATCTGCCAATTTAATTGTGATAAAGCGTTAGCAGCAGCTTTAGACCCCTCAGCATCGTGGCTAGCGCGGACCCATGCATTGTGTTTTAGGCACAGGAATGCTAGCCGGCGTAGACGGGAGAGATGATGATGCCATCTTATTAATGCAGTGCGCTAGGCTGGTGTTTTTCGTTATGAAGCGTATATTTTTGTTAGCCAGGAGCGTGCCCCATATTTCTATTGCTACCACTATTGGGAAGAAAAAAAAATTTCCGGGCTAGATGCACCTAAAAATTATATTGAATTAGCAACCTGGTGGAGGTTAGTATAGATGGACTAATAGAACAAATCCCACACACTGCTACAAGCCGAAGCCCAAATATTTTTTCAGAGCTAGATTCAGATAAAAATTATATTGAATTAGCAACCTGGTGGAGGTTAGTATAGATGGACTAATAGAACAAGTCCCATACACTGCTACAAGCCGAAGCCCAAATATTTTTTCAGAGCTAGATGCAGATAAAAATTATTTTGAATTTGCAACCTGGTGGAGGTTAGTATAGATGGACTAAGAGAACAAGTCCCACACACTGCTACAAGCCGAAATATTTTTTCAGAGCTAGATGCAGCTAAAAATTATATTGAATTTGCAACCTGGTGGAGGTTAGCATAGATGGACTAATAGAACAAGTCCCACACACTGCTACAAGCCAAAGCCCAAATATTTTTTCAGAGCTAGATGCAGCTAAAAATTATATTGAATTTGCAACAGGGTGGAGGTTAGTATAGATGGACTAATAGAACAAGTCCAACCCACTGCTACAAGCCGAAGCCGAAATATTTTTTCAGAGCTAGATGCAGCTAAAAATTATATTGAATTTGCAACCTGGTGGAGGTTAGTATAGATGGACTAATAGAACAAATCCCACACACTGCTACAAGCCCAAGCCCAAATATTTTTTCAGAGCTAGATGCAGATAAAAATTATTTTGAATTTGCAACCTGGTGGAGGTTAGTATAGATGGACTAATAGAACGAATCCCACACATTGCTACAAGCCGAAATATTTTTTCAGAGCTAGCTGTAGATAAAAATTATGTTGAATTTGCAACCTGGTGGAGGTTAGTATAGATGGACTAATAGAACAAGTCCCACACACTGCTACAAGCCCAAGCCCAAATATTTTTTCAGAGCTAGATACAGGTAAAAATGATTTTGAATTTGCAACCTGGTGGAGGTTAGTATAGATGGACTAATAGAACAAGTCCCACACATTGCTACAAGCCGAAATATTTTTTCAGAGCTAGATGCAGATAAAAATTATATTGAATTTGCAACCTGGTGGAGTTTAGTATAGATGGACCAATAGAACAAGTCCCACACACTGCTACAAGCCGAAGACCAAATATTTTTTCAGAGCTAGATGCAGATAAAAATTATATTGAATTTGCAACCTGGTAGAGGTTAGTATAGATGGACTAATAGAACAAGTCCCTCACACTGCTACAAGCCGAAATATTTTTTCAGAGCTAATGCAGATAAAAATTATTTTGAATTTGCAACCTGGTGGAGGTTAGTATAGATAGACTAATAGAACAAGTCCCACACACTGCTACAAGCCGAAGCCCAATTATTTTTTCAGAGCTAGATGCAGATAAAAATTATATTGAATTGGCAACCTGGTGGAGGTTAGTATAGATGGACTAATAGAACAAGTCCCACACACTGCTACAAGCCCAAGCCCAAACATTTTTTCAGAGCTAGATGCAGATAAAAAGTATTTTGAATTTGCAACCTGGTGGAGGTTAGTATAGATGGACTAATAGAACAAGTCCCACACACTGCTACAAGCACAAATATTTTTTCAGAGCTAGATGCAGATAAAACTTATATTGAACTTGCAACCTGATGGAGGTTAGTATAGATGGACTAATAGAACAAGTCCCACACACTGCTACAAGCCGAAGCCAAATATTTTTTCAGAGCTAGATGCAGATAAAAATTATTTTGAATTTGCAACCTGGTGGAGGTTAGTATAGATGGACTAATAGAACAAATCCCACACACTGCTACAAGCCCAAGCCCAAATATTTTTTCAGAGCTAGATGCAGATAAAAATTATTTTGAATTTGCAACCTGGTGGAGGTTAGTATAGATGGACTAATAGAACGAATCCCACACATTGCTACAAGCCGAAATATTTTTTCAGAGCTAGCTGTAGATAAAAATTATGTTGAATTTGCAACCTGGTGGAGGTTAGTATAGATGGACTAATAGAACAAGTCCCACACACTGCTACAAGCCCAAGCCCAAATATTTTTTCAGAGCTAGATACAGGTAAAAATGATTTTGAATTTGCAACCTGGTGGAGGTTAGTATAGATGGACTAATAGAACAAGTCCCACACATTGCTACAAGCCGAAATATTTTTTCAGAGCTAGATGCAGATAAAAATTATATTGAATTTGCAACCTGGTGGAGTTTAGTATAGATGGACCAATAGAACAAGTCCCACACACTGCTACAAGCCGAAGACCAAATATTTTTTCAGAGCTAGATGCAGATAAAAATTATATTGAATTTGCAACCTGGTAGAGGTTAGTATAGATGGACTAATAGAACAAGTCCCTCACACTGCTACAAGCCGAAATATTTTTTCAGAGCTAATGCAGATAAAAATTATTTTGAATTTGCAACCTGGTGGAGGTTAGTATAGATAGACTAATAGAACAAGTCCCACACACTGCTACAAGCCGAAGCCCAATTATTTTTTCAGAGCTAGATGCAGATAAAAATTATATTGAATTGGCAACCTGGTGGAGGTTAGTATAGATGGACTAATAGAACAAGTCCCACACACTGCTACAAGCCCAAGCCCAAACATTTTTTCAGAGCTAGATGCAGATAAAAAGTATTTTGAATTTGCAACCTGGTGGAGGTTAGTATAGATGGACTAATAGAACAAGTCCCACACACTGCTACAAGCACAAATATTTTTTCAGAGCTAGATGCAGATAAAACTTATATTGAACTTGCAACCTGATGGAGGTTAGTATAGATGGACTAATAGAACAAGTCCCACACACTGCTACAAGCCGAAGCCAAATATTTTTTCAGAGCTAGATGCAGATAAAAATTATTTTGAATTTGCAACCTGGTGGAGGTTAGTATAGATGGACTAATAGAACAAATCCCATACACTGCTACAATCCGAAGCCCAAATATTTTTTCAGAGCTAGATGCAGATAAAAATTATATTGAATTTGCAACCTGGTGGAGGTTAGTATAGATAGGCTAATAGAACAAGTCCCATACACTGCTACAAGCCGAAGCCCAAATATTTTTTCAGAGCTAGATGCAGATTAAAATTATTTTGAATTTGTAACCTGGTGGAGGTTAGTATAGATGGACTAAGAGAACAAGTCCCACACACTGCTACAAGCCGAAATATTTTTTCAGAGCTAGATGCAGCTAAAAATTATATTGAATTTGCAACCTGGTGGAGGTTAGTATAGATGGAATAATAGAACAAGTCCCACACACTGCTACAAGCCCAAGCCCAAATATTTTTTCAGAGCTAGATGCAGATAAAAATTATTTTGAATTTGCAACCTGGTGGAGTTTAGTATAGATGGACTAATAGAACAAGTCCCACACACTGCTACAAGCCGAAGCCAAATATTTTTACAGAGCTAGATGCAGATAAAAATTATTTTGAATTTCCATCCCGGTGGAGGTTAGTATAGATGAACTAATAGAACAAGTCCCACACACTGCTACAAGCCGAAATATTTTTTCAGAGCTAGATGCAGCTAAAAATTATATTGAATTTGCAACCTGGTGGAGGTTAGCATAGATGGACTAATAGAACAAGTCCCACACACTGCTACAAGCCGAAGCCCAAATATTTTTTCAGAGCTAGATGCAGCTAAAAATTAGATTGAATTTGCAACATGGTGGAGGTTAGTATAGATGGACTAATAGAACAAGTTCCACCCACTGCTACAAGACGAAGCCGAAATATTTTTTCAGAGCTAGATGCAGCTAAAAATTATATTGAATTTGCAACCTGGTGGAGGTTAGTATAGATGGATTAATAGAACAAATCCCACACACTGCTACAAGCCCAAGCCCAAATATTTTTTCAGAGCTAGATGCAGATAAAAATTATTTTGAATTTGCAACCTTGTGGAGGTTAGTATAGATGGACTAATAGAACAAGTCCCACAGACTGCTACAAGCACAAATATTTTTTCAAAGCTAGATGCAGCTAAAAATTATATTGAATTTCCAAACTGGTGGAGGTTAGTAAAGATGGACTAATAGAACAAGTCCCACACACTGCTACAAGCCGAAATATTTTTTCAGAGCTAGAGGCAGCTAAAAATTATATTGAATTTGCCACCTGGTGGAGGTTAGCATAGATGGACTAATAGAAAAAGTCCCACACACTGCTACAAGCCGAGGCTCAAATATTTTTTCAGAGCTAGATGCAGCTAAAAATTATATTGAATTTGCAACCTGGTGGAGGTTAGTATAGATGGACTAATAGAACAAATCCCACACACTGCTACAAGCCCAAGCCCAAATATTTTTTCAGAGCTAGATGCAGATAAAAATTATTTTGAATTTGCAACCTTGTGGAGGTTAGTATAGATGGACTAATAGAACAAGTCCCACACACTGATACAAGCCGAAGCACAAATATTTTTTCAGAGCTAGATGCAGATAAAAATTATATTGAATTTGCAACCTGGTGGAGGTTAGCATACATGGACTCATAGAACAGGTCCCACACACTGCTACAAGCTGAAGCCGAAATGTTTTTTCATAGCTAGATGCAGATAAAAATTATATTGAATTTGCAACCTTGTGGAGGTTAGTATAGATGGACTAATAGAACAAGTCCCACACACTGCTACAAGCCGGCATATTTTTTCAGAGCTAGAGGCAGCTAAAAATTATATTGAATTTGCCACCTGGTGGAGGTTAGCATAGATGGACTAATAGAAAAAGTCCCACACACTGCTACAAGCCGAGGCTCAAATATTTTTTCAGAGCTAGATGCAGCTAAAAATTATATTGAATTTGCAACCTGGTGGAGGTTAGTATAGATGGACTAATAGAACAAATCCCACACACTGCTACAAGCCCAAGCCCAAATATTTTTTCAGAGCTAGATGCAGATAAAAATTATTTTGAATTTGCAACCTTGTGGAGGTTAGTATAGATGGACTAATAGAACAAGTCCCACACACTGATACAAGCCGAAGCACAAATATTTTTTCAGAGCTAGATGCAGATAAAAATTATATTGAATTTGCAACCTGGTGGAGGTTAGCATACATGGACTCATAGAACAGGTCCCACACACTGCTACAAGCTGAAGCCGAAATGTTTTTTCATAGCTAGATGCAGATAAAAATTATATTGAATTTGCAACCTTGTGGAGGTTAGTATAGATGGACTAATAGAACAAGTCCCACACACTGCTACAAGCCGGCATATTTTTTCAGAGCTAGATGCAGATAAAAATTATTTTGAATTTGCAACCTGGTGGAGGTTAGTATAGATGGACTAATAGAACAAGTCCCACACACTGCTACAAGCCGAAATATTTTTTCAGAGCTAGATGCAGATAAAAATTATTTTGAATTTGCAACCTGGTGGAGGTTAGTATAGATGGACTAATAGAAGAAGTCCCACACACTGCTACAAGCCCAAGCCCAAATATTTTTTCAGAGCTAGATGCAGGTAAAAATGATTTTGAATTTGCAACCTGGTGGAGGTTAGTATAGATGGACTAATAGAACAAGTCCCACACATTGCTACAAGCCGAAATATTTTTTCAGAGCTAGATGCAGATAAATATTATATTGAATTTGCAACCTGGTGGAGTTTAGTATAGATGGACCAATAGAACAAGTCCCACACACTGCTACAAGCCGAAGACCAAATATTTTTTCAGAGCTAGATGCAGATAAAAATTATATTGAATTTGCAACCTGGTAGAGGTTAGTATAGATGGACTAATAGAACAAGTCCCTCACACTGCTACAAGCCGAAATATTTTTTCAGAGCTAATGCAGATAAAAATTATTTTGAATTTGCAACCTGGTGGAGGTTAGTATAGATAGACTAATAGAACAAGTCCCACACACTGCTACAAGCCGAAGCCCAATTATTTTTTCAGAGCTAGATGCAGATAAAAATTATATTGAATTTGCAACCTGGTGGAGGTTAGTATAGATGGACTAATAGAACAAGTCCCACACACTGCTACAAGCCGAAGCCCAAACATTTTTTCAGAGCTAGATGCAGATAAAAAGTATTTTGAATTTGCAACCTGGTGGAGGTTAGTATAGATGGACTAATAGAACAAGTCCCACACACTGCTACAAGCACAAATATTTTTTCAGAGCTAGATGCAGCTAAAAATTATATTGAATTTGCAACCTGGTGGAGGTTAGTAAAGATGGACTAATAGAACAAGTCCCACACACTGCTACAAGCCGAAGCACAAATATTTTTTCAGAGCTAGATGCAGATAAAAGGTATATTGAATTTGCAACCTGGTGGAGGTTAGCATACATGGACTAATAGAACAAGTCCCACACACTGCTACACGCCGAAGCCGAAATATTTTTTCAGAGCTAGATGCAGATAAAACTTATATTGAACTTGCAACCTGATGGAGGTTAGTATAGATGGACTAATAGAACAAGTCCCACACACTGCTACAAGCCGAAGCCCAAATATTTTTTCAGAGCTAGATGCAGATAAAAATTATTTTGAATTTGCAACCTGGTGGAGGTTAGTATAGATGGACTAATAGAACAAATCCCACACACTGCTACAATCCGAAGCCCAAATATTTTTTCAGAGCTAGATTCAGATAAAAATTATATTGAATTTGCAACCTGGTGGAGGTTAGTATAGATGGACTAATAGAACAAGTCCCATACACTGCTACAAGCCGAAGCCCAAATATTTTTTCAGAGCTAGATGCAGATTAAAATTATTTTGAATTTGTAACCTGGTGGAGGTTAGTATAGATGGACTAAGAGAACAAGTCCCACACACTGCTACAAGCCGAAATATTTTTTCAGAGCTAGATGCAGCTAAAAATTATATTGAATTTGCAACCTGGTGGAGGTTAGTATAGATGGAATAATAGAACAAGTCCCACACACTGCTACAAGCCCAATCCCAAATATTTTTTCAGAGCTAGATGCAGATAAAAATTATTTTGAATTTGCAACCTGGTGGAGTTTAGTATAGATGGACTAATAGAACAAGTCCCACACACTGCTACAAGCCGAAGCCCAAATATTTTTACAGAGCTAGATGCAGATAAAAATTATTTTGAATTTCCAACCCGGTGGAGGTTAGTATAGATGAACTAATAGAACAAGTCCCACACACTGCTACAAGCCGAAATATTTTTTCAGAGCTAGATGCAGCTAAAAATTATATTGAATTTGCAACCTGGTGGAGGTTAGCATAGATGGACTAATAGAACAAGTCCCACACACTGCTACAAGCCGAAGCCCAAATATTTTTTCAGAGCTAGATGCAGCTAAAAATTAGATTGAATTTGCAACATGGTGGCGGTTAGTATAGATGGACTAATAGAACAAGTTCCACCCACTGCTACAAGCCGAAGCCGAAATATTTTTTCAGAGCTAGATGCAGCTAAAAATTATATTGAATTTGCAACGTGGTGGAGGTTAGTATAGATGGATTAATAGAACAAATCCCACACACTGCTACAAGCCCAAGCCCAAATATTTTTTCAGAGCTAGATGCAGATAAAAATTATTTTGAATTTGCAACCTTGTGGAGGTTAGTATAGATGGACTAATAGAACAAGTCCCACACACTGATACAAGCCGAAGCACAAATATTTTTTCAGAGCTAGATGCAGATAAAAATTATATTGAATTTGCAACCTGGTGGAGGTTAGCATACATGGACTCATAGAACAGGTCCCACACACTGCTACAAGCCGAAGCCGAAATGTTTTTTCATAGCTAGATGCAGATAAAAATTATATTGAATTTGCAACCTTGTGGAGGTTAGTATAGATCGACTAATAGAACAAGTCCCACACACTGCTACAAGCCGAAATATTTTTTCAGAGCTAGATGCAGATAAAAATTATTTTGAATTTGCAACCTGGTGGAGGTTAGTATAGATGGACTAATAGAACAATCCCACACACTGCTACAAGCCGAAATATTTTTTCAGAGCTAGATGCAGATAAAAATTATTTTGAATTTGCAACCTGGTGGAGGTTAGTATAGATGGACTAATAGAAGAAGTCCCACACACTGCTACAAGCCGAAATATTTTTTCAGAGCTAGATGCAGCTAAAAATTATATTGAATTTGCAACCTGGTGGAGGTTAGTATAGATGGACTAATAGAACAAGTCCCACACACTGCTACAAGCCGAAGCCCAAATATTTTTTCAGAGCTAGATGCAGATAAAAATTATTTTGAATTTGCAACCTGGTGGAGGTTAGTATAGATGGACTAATAGAACAAGTCCCAAACACTGCTACAAGCCGAAATATTTTTTCAGAGCTAGATGCGTATACAAATTATTTTGAATTTGCAACCTGGTGGAGGTTAGTATAGATGGACTAATAGAAGAAGTCCCAAACACTGCTACAAGCCGAAATATTTTTTCAGAGCTAGATGCAGATAAAAATTATTTTGAATTTGCAACCTGGTGGAGGTTAGTATAGATGGACTAATACAACAAGTCCCACACACTGCTACAAGCCGAAATATTTTTTCAGAGCTGGATGCAGCTAAAAATTATATTGAATTTGCAACCTGGTGGAGGTTAGTATAGATGGACTAATAGAACAAGTCCCACACACTGCTACAAGCCGAAGCCCAAATATTTTTTCAGAGCTAGATGCAGGTAAAAATTATTTTGAATTTGCAACCTGGTGGAGGTTAGTATAGATGGACTAATAGAACAAGTCCCACACATTGCTACAAGCCGAAATATTTTTTCAGAGGTAGATGCAGATAAAAATTATACTGAATTTGCAACCTGGTGGAGGTTAGTATAGATGGACTAATAGAACAAGTCCCACACACTGCTACAAGCCAAAGACCAAATATTTTTTCTGAGCTAGATGCAGATAAAAATTATATTGAATTTGCAACCTGATGGAGGTTAGTATAGATGGACTAATAGATCAAGTCCCACACACTGCTACAAGCCGAAATGTTTTTTCAGAGCTAGATGCAGATAAAAATTATTTTGAATTTGCAACCTGATGGAGGTTAGTATAGATAGACTAATAGAACAAGTCCCACACATTGCTACAAGCCGAAGCCCAAATATTTTTTCAGAGCTAGATGCAGATGAAAATTATATTAAATTTGCAACCTGGTGGAGGTTAGTATAGATGGACAAATAGAACAAGTCCCACACACTGCTACATGCCCAATCCCAAACATTTTTTCAGAGCTAGATGCAGATAAAAATTATTTTGAATTTGCAACCTTGTGGAGGTTAGTATAGATGGACTAATAGAACATGTCCCACACACTGCTACAAGCACAAATATTTTTTCAGAGCTAGATGCAGCTAAAAATTATATTGAATTTGCAACCTGGTGGAGGTTAGTATAGATGGACTAATAGAACATGTCCCACACACTGCTACAAGCCGAAGCACAAATATTTTTTCAGAGCTAGATGCAGATAAAAATTATATTGAATTTGCAACCTGGTGGAGGTTAGCATACATGGACTAATAGAACAAGTCCCACACACTGCTACAAGCCGAAGCCGAAATATTTTTTCAGACCTAGATGCAGATAAAAATTATATTGAATTTGCAACCTGGTGGAGGTTAGTATAGATGGACTAATAGAACAAGTCCCACACACTGCTACAAGCCAAAGCCCAAATATTTTTTCAGAGCTAGATGCAGATAAAACTTATTTTGAATTTGCAACCTGGTGGAGGTTAGTATAGATGGACTAATAGAACAAGTACCACACACTGCTACAAGCACAAATATTTTTTCAGAGCTAGATGCAGCTAAAAATTATATTGAATTTGCAACCTGGTGGAGGTTAGTATAGATGGACTAATAGAACAAGTCCCACACACTGCTACAAGCCGAAGCCCAAATATTTTTTCAGAGTTAGATGCAGATAAAAATTATATTGAATTTGCAACCTGGTGGATGTTAGTATAGATGGACTAATAGAACAAGTCCCACACACTGCTACAAGCACAAATATTTTTTCAGAGCTAGATGCAGATAAAAATTATTTTGAATTTGCAACCTGGTGGAGGTTAGTATAGATGGACTAATAGAACAAATCCCACACACTGCTACAAGCCGAAATATTTTTTCAGAACTAGATGCAGATAAAAATTATATTGAATTTGCAACCTGGTGGAAGTTAGTATAGATGGACTAATAGATCAAGTCCCACACACTGCTACAAGCCGAATCCCAAATATTTTTTCAGAGCTAGATGCAGATAAATATTATATTGAATTTGCAACCTGGTGGAGGTTAGTATAGATGGACTAATAGAACAAGTCCCACACACTGCTACAAGCCCAAATATTTTTTCAAAGCTAGATGCAGATAAAAATTATTTTGAATTTGCAACCTGGTGGAGGTTAGTATAGATGGACTAATAGAACAAGTCCCACACACTGCTACAATCCGAAACATTTTTTCAGAGCTAGATGCAGATAAAAAATATTTTGAATTTGCAGCCTGGTGGAGGTTAGTATAGATTGACTAATAGAATGATGCTATGCCCAAAAGGTTTTACTTCACTAGGTGCAGTAAAAAAAATTTATTCTATACACAGGTGGTGTAGCTTGCAACACAGATAGGCTACTCCACTGACTAACACACACTGCAAGAGGCCAAAAAGAATTTGCTTTCCTAGATTTAGCCAAATGCTGTGAAAAAAACTTGCACAGCACTGGCACAGACCTGCCTGGCAAAAAGTGATAGGAACTGATGTAACCTAGCCCTCAAAAGGACTGCAATTACAATTAGTCTTTACTCCCAACCTATCTATTTAAGAGCACAGACCTGCCTGATAAAAGTCATAGGAAATGATGTAACCTAGTGCTCAAATGCGAAAAGAAAAGAAATGGCGCATGTGTAGACTCACAGGTCTATTTATATAATTTAAAAAGTGCCAGTACACTCACCTGTGATGGTTGTGTACGTCTACACAACCAAGATTAAGGGTGTGATTAATGAGGCTCCGGGTCACTTCTATTTGTAGTATCGTCCTGTCGGTGTTTGCCTCACAACTCCGTACTCCTCAAGTGGTCACACGATCCTGCCGGACCAGATACCACTTCACCGCAGGTCCTCAGTAGTTTAACCCGGTGGCTGGATAACCGCAGGTCCTCACACATCCAAATATGCCCGGCTGCTCCTGCCACTTTGGTTCCGTATGAAGATATTTCACAAGTTAACAATGGTGCAGCGGTCTCAGGGAGCGCCAAAGGAATACTGGACAATTTAATAGATGGCAACCGACTTTTATTCTTCCTCCAATTCCACTGCCACAACGCGTTTCCACGGTCTAAGCCGTCTTCATCAGGTGATGAAGACGGCTTAGACCGTTGAAACGCGTTGTGGCAGTGGTATTGGAGGAAGAATAAAAGTCGGTTGCCATCTATTAAATTGTCCAGTATTCCTTTGGCGCTCCCTGAGACTGCTGCACCTTACTAGTCCTCAAAAGGACTGCAATCACAACTATTCCCTACTCCCAAGCTATCTGTAGATTTGTGCGAAAATTGGCTTGAAATTAACAAAGTATAGCGCACACAGCAACAGCGGTGCCGTCTAACACGCAGCTGCAGCAGTGAGAAAATGGTGGCGATGGGGAAAATGGTTGGGTCTTATAGGGCAAGGACATGTGACATACACTGCCAATGACACATGCCCTTGCTTGTGTGAAAAAAAGCACTTCGCTCCGTGTGTGCGCTGCTGATAGGCTGACAGATTGCACCTCCCCACTGTAAATGCGGGAAAGAGAATAAAAAATGGAGATCTTCATTATTCCTGCAGAGATCCATCCCCTGCCCCCCCCCGCCCCGCTGTACACTCAAACTGCATATTAATATTAATTTTCAGCATTACTGAGAAAAAATCCAGTTATGATTTTGGTGCATGAACAGTTATCGAACATAACCTCGAACAGCCAAATTTTTTTCAAATTGTTCGTGTTCCTCGAAAGACTCGAACACCGCCCAAAACAGCTCGAATTTGAGATTGGCGAACAGTTCGAGTCGAACACCGCTCTTCTCTAGAAGTGGTCCTCCCATAGTGTTGGCCTATGCAGTGATTGCAAGGTCTGAAATAAAAATTGGGAGGCACTCCATTGCCACTTGGAAGAGACGTAGAGGGCCTCATGAAAAAAATTTCCCATTATTAGGAAGTGGGCCTCCCATAGTGTTGGCCTATGCAGTGAATGCAAGGTTTGAAAAAAAAAATTGTGAGACATCCAATGCCCCTTAGAAGAGACGTAGAGGGCCTCATGAAAAAATTTTCTCATTATAAGGAAGTGGGTCTTCTATAGTGTTGGCCTATGCAGTGAATGCAAGGGCTGCCAAAAATTGGGAGGCACTCCAATGCACCTTGGAAAAGACGTGGAGAAGGGACTCATAAAAAAATATTCCCATTAGAAAGGAGCAGGTCTCCTATACTTGTAATGTCCATGCACTAAGTGTATGGGCTGACAAACATTTACCTCTGGGGGGTATACAGGAACATACTGTATAAAAAAATTTTTTTACGGGTATTATAAACAACCTTTAAAAAAATTATATAGGTGTTGCATCACAGACCACGGTCACCCTTGTGATATAGTGGTGAAGGATGAGGATGAGGAGTAGGAGCAGGACAAGAGCAAATAGCCAAAATCAGGAACCGTATACCCATGTGTGGGTGTCAAATGGTGCATGGTAATACACCTCCCAAAAAAAGACACTGGATTTGAGTTTATGTTACACTGCTATTATTCTGTGGTGTTGAGAAGTGTCGTCCAATCCAGCCCTTGTTCATTTTTATAAGAATCAGCCTGTCAGCATTTTCAGCTGACAGGCGTATGTGCTTATCAGTTATAATTCCACCAGCGGCACTAAAAACCCGCTCTGATAAAATGCTAGCGGCAGGGCAGGCCAGCACCTCCAAGGCGCAAACAGGCAGTTCATTCCACGGTTCCAGCTTGGATACCCAATGATTATAAGGCACTGAGGAATCACGGAGGACGTTGGTACGGTCGGCACGGTACTCCCTCAGCATCTTCCCAAACTCTGCACTTCTTGTGCGGATACCCCATGCCTCAGGGCCTGTGCGATGGGAGGGGCTGAGAAAATTCTCCCAGAACTTTGACACTGTTCCACTGCCTCAGCTGGATTGGAGTTGTGTCTCTCTTGCATGTACTCCTTGGTTGTCCAAGGAACTCTGACCTCTGCCGCCAGCATTTTCAGATGGCAATTTTTTTAATAGTTCCGCAAAAAGGGCCTTCTGGAACTGCCCCATTTTTGTAGACCTGTCCACCTCAGGAATAAGAGATATAAAGTTCTCCTTGTAGCGTGGGTCTAGAAGAGTCACCAACCAGTAATGACTGTCACCCAAAATTTTGAGAACACGAGGGTCACGGGAAAGGTAGCGTAACATAAACTCAGCCTTGCGTGCCAGACTGCTAACAGGCAAGACTTTGGGGTCCTCACCAAGAGGACGACTGACCTTGCTCTCCTCCTCCTCCTCCCTGTACTCAGGCCATCCACTCTGAACAGATGGTATGACTGTTGTGCAGGTAGTACCGTCTATAGCGCATGAAATTATCTCTATTCTTCCTCCTCCTCCTACTCTTCCTCATTGTCACCCAATCCATGTTGGGATGAGATGAGGCTGGGTTGTGTGTAATCACCCTGTATGATTCCTTGCTCCATCTCATCGTGCTCTGCCTGCAATGCATCCTCTTTGATTGTTAGCAGAGAGCATTTCAGAAGACAGAGAAGCGTGATCTTGACGCTAAATATGGCTACATCACCGTTCACCATCTTGGTGGAGTCATCAAACTTTTGGAGGATGGTACATATGTCTGACATCCATGTCCACTCCTTAGGTCTTATGTGTGGAGTCTGAATTGAATACCGATGGCCTTGTTGATGCTGGTAGTCAACAACTGCCCTCTTCTGCTCACAAATCCTTCCCAACATCTGCAGTGTAGAGTTCCAACGCGTGTGGATATCACACACCAGTCGATGAGCCGGAAGCTGCAAACGCTGCTGAAGCACGGCATAGGCGGCGGAAGCTGTAGGCGACTTTCTAAAATGGGCAGACAGGCGGCGTACATTGACAAGCAGATCCGGCAGCTCCGGGTAGGTTTTCAGAAACCGCTGAATCACGAGGTTAAGCACAAGGGCCAGGCATGGTACATGTGTGAGCTCACCTCACCTCAGAGCCGCCATCAGGTTCTGGCCATTTTGACACACAACGATGCCTGGCTGTAGGTTCAGTGATGTCAGCCACAGATCTGCCAGCTCTTTCAGAGCTGTCCGCAACTCTTTAGCGTTGTGTGGTTTGGCACTTAAGCATATTAGCTTCAGCACAACCTGTTTCCACTTGGTTGAGGCAGTGCTGCAGTGCTTCCAGCTTGAGACTGAGGTGGTCATTTCGGAGATAGAGGCTGAAGAGGAGGAGGCTGAGGAGGATGAGCTGCAGGAGCTGTAGACTGTGGGGGCAACCCTGATTGACCTAGGGCATGCAATCCTGAGCGTCGGGAGGATGTGTTCCGTCCCAAGGACCAACTGGATCCCAACTTCCACTATGTTAACCCAGTGTGCCATCAGCACCGTCCCTACCCACAAGCACTTGTCCATGTGTCCGTGGTTAGGTGGACTTTTCCAGTAACTGCATTGTTGAGGGCACAGCTAATGTTGTAGGACACATGCTTGTGTAATGCGGGGACGGCACACCGGAAGAAATAGTGGCAGCTGGGGACCGAGTACCGAGGGACAGCCGCCACCATCAGGTTGCAAAAAGCTTCAGTCTCCACAAGCCTAAAAGGCAACAATTCAAGCGCAAGCAGTCGCGAAATGTGGGAATTTAGTAGTGTGGCCTGTGGGGCGTTGGCTGCGTATTTGTGTATGGGGTATGGACAACTGAAAGCTGCGCTGGGACAAGGACATGCTTGCTGATGGTGCTAGTTGAGAGCGTGCAATGACAGGTGCAGAGCAGGAGGTATCTTCACATGCAATATGGACAGGGGATTGGCTTGCACACACAACAGCGGAAGAAGCAGTGGTGTCACCCACAGACACTGTTCCTGGACCCTGGAGTTCGACCCACAAAGTCAGGTGCTGTGCTGCCATGTGCCTGATCATGCTGGTGGTGGTCAGGCTGGTCGTTTTGCTACCCCTGCTGATGCTGGCCTGGCCGGTGGTGCAAATGGCCTTTTTGTGGTTATCGGCAGAGTCTTTAAAAACAACCAGACTCGGGAAGACCTAACAGTTGTACTGGCAACTTCCTTCGTGTTGGTATTACGGGGAAAGGTTGCCCGCCTTCTGTCTGCGGCCACCACACTGCTTCTTCCTGCCTGTTGGGGTGCTCTGCCTCCCTCCCCTTGTGTGCTGCTGTCCTCGCTCTGCATGTCCTCCTGCCAGGTTGGGTCAGTTACTATATCATCCACCACCTTGTCTTATAATTCCACATCCCTGATCCTCCTCCAGAGTTTCTGGCAATTGTGTCTCATCGTCGTCCACCTCTTGTGACAGTTTCCCTTTTGTGTGACCATGGCTGCTCAAATATTTGGGCATAGCTACATGTGATCACCTCTTGCCCCACTTCAAGTGGACCAGACGAGAGGCCCGAATCTATAAATGGAAAAGTGAACAGCATTTCAGAGTGTCCAAGTGTGGAATCAGTTGTCTCAGGGCACTCGGTATGATTGGAGGAAGGAGGATCAGTGTGAGGAATATGCAGTCCAGACTCACGGCTACTGAGACTTGACCATGTGGAAGACAGGGTGGTGGTGGTGGCTAAGAAACTGGAAGCATTATCTGCTCTCCAACCAACAACCTTTTCACACTGCTCTGTGTTCAATAGTGGTGTTCTGCGGTCCCCTATCAATTTGGACAGGAAGGTCGAGCTAGAAGATGTGGGTGTTTGTTGTGGCACAATTTCAGCTTGCCCACGGCTTCGGCCTCTGCATGCACCATCACCATCACATCCAGTTCCCCAGCCCTTGCCACACGCCTTGCCCATTATAATTGGGGACAATATCTTCCACGCTCACTACAAATGGCTGAATTTGGAGCAAACTTATATGTGATCCGTGTGATGGACAAACCAGTTTTAAATAGCTGGCCTGTAGATAACTATTTTTAACAACAAGCTGGTGTCAATACCTTCACTGACACACTGAAACAAAATTTTAATGGAGGCCTGAAATGGCAGAATTTAGAGCGAACTTATCTGTGATCCGTGTACGGACAAATCACAATTTTAAATAGCTGGCCTGTAGGTAATTATTTTTAACAGCAAACTAGTGTCAATAACTTCACTGACACACTGAAAAAATTTTTTAATGGAGGCCAGAAATGGCAGAATTTTCAGCGAACTTATATGTGATCCATGTGACGGACAAACCACAGTTTTAAATAGCTGGCCTGTAGATAACTATTAACAGCACCGACCTCGTGTCAATAAGTTCACTGACACACTGCAACAAAATTTCTATGGAGGCCAGAAATGGCAGAATTTTCAGCGCAATTATATGTGATCCGTGTGACGGACAAACCACAGTTTTAAATAGCTGGATTATTAGTGCTGCAATATGGAAAGGACCTTTCTGTATTCTGAAGTGCCAACAAGCAAATGGCGCAGAAAAACGGTGTTCTCTGGATTGCTTTTTAAGCAAATAATCAGGATTAAGATAAAAAAAATATTCCTGGCCCCTGATACCTGGGGCTATTTCTACAAATATCTGTAAAAGCACCAGCAGACAGAACTGAAATGGACCCTCTTGCTATATGCACTGCAGTCTGCTATATACCCTGCCTGCCTTCCCAGCACTGATACCTCTGCAGCTGGATTAGTCCTTAGAAGGACTGTTAGTTGAGATGGATATGTGTAGTATCTTGCGGAATACCTACACTAACTAATAAACAACCAAATCTCTCCCTAGCTCAGCAGCACCTCTCCATACACTACCTGATTGCAGAGACTGATGAGCACGGCAGTGCCAGGTCTGATATAGACCTGATGATGCTGTTAGGCCAGCCAATCACTGTATTGCCACAACCAACATGACTGCGGCATTACAGTGTGTGGCAGACAATCTCTGCATGTTGATTGGTGCTCTAAAGAGCACCAAACATGCAAAGAGGGGACCCGAGCATCCGCCCGAGCATCTCAGAAGTACTTGGCGAGCTCCAAGCATCTTGATTACTGAGATGCTCGAGCGAGTACTTGTGAGTATGCTCGCTCATCACTAGAGCCTAAGTTAAGGACCGAGTTGTTCCATCTTAAGAGAAAGAAAGCCATTTGGGGTAACAGTGTAATCCGTTAAGAAGTTTATTAATTAAATGAGACACCTGATACCACAGATTCTTGATCTTCGGACTGTTCCAATAAATATGAATTATGACACTTTTTTCCCACAATTTCCCCAGAAGTTAGGGGAATATGGTGAATTAATTTTATAAAGTCTAATTGGTGTATAATACCATCTGGTAAGAATATTATAATATGATTCTTGGAGGGACATGCAGATATTGTATGCTAAAGTTAGTTTTATACTCTTCTCTCCTTGATCTAGTGAAAATAATTTTTTTACGTCCTCTTCCCCATATAATCATATGAGAGTTTTTTTCAAAGTGACAATCTGCGTTGAGATGATTGTATAAATTATTAGTATTCCAAAATAATTTGTTGTTTGTGTTCCCTAATAACAGACCTATGATCTCAGAAATAGGAGCTGTGCTATTTAATAGAGTTTGAGTCTGTTCTTTAATCAACAGGAAATGTTGAAAATCTGTGCTAGAAAAATTGTATTTGATCAAACTTAGATCAACGTCCTAGGCTATGGCTAGGGATGGAAGGAGATGAGCACTAGTCAACCTCCACTAAACTCTATAGACAACTAGGGTGGACAAAACAGGGGAAATGGCTTAGCTTCAGATGAACTCCAAATAAGCACACAGCCTCAAGCTCCAGAGAGGACGAAGTACTGCTCCTGCTTAGCTTCACAAGTAGAAATGGATATAACTGGCAACTCCCTCTCAGACACACCAGGTATATATACACCCAGGCCAGAGAGCTAATTATCAAGAGAGAGGTAGCCGCTCGGTCCTAAAGACAGCCTCTTATCTAAGAAACTGTCTGCAATGCCAAACGTAGAGATTTCCTGCAACCCACTGCAGGGCGACTGTCTGTCACCTCTGACAAACCCGTGACAGTAAAAAAAAAAGGGAAGTGACTTTTTTTTTTTTTTTTACTGTCTAAAAACATTAAAAAATAGTTTTTTTGTATCCAATTTTTAAGCGCCAATGAAGGTGCTCGAGAGGGAGAAGTAGAATCAACAGAGCCATCAGGAACCAACTTAAAGTCAGCTAAAATCAAAATTTTTCCTTTCTTAACTTCCTGGATTTTTTATTGAGTTGGTCAAGGAATCTTATTTGTTTTTTATTAGAAGCATATATATTTATGATGGAACAATGTTAGTTGTTGAGATTGCAAATTAAAATACGGAATCTTTCTTCTTCATCATGAAACTCTTCAATGAATTTAAAGGGAATTTAATATTTTATTATCGTTACTACTCCTGCTTTTTTCCTTATATTAAAATATATAAAACCATGGGGGAAAGTTTATGGGGTAATTTAGGGTGATTTTGTTTAGCCAATTTTATTTCTTGTAGACATATTACATCTGCATTTGTGTTTTTTATTTTCTTCCATGTTAGGTGCCTTTTCCCAGGACTATTAGGACCCCTAACATTAAATGTCAAAATCTTTGTATTCATAATATGGTAAATATAAACCAAACCTTACGTACAAATTGATATAGAACCGTGAAAGGGTATAAGCAATAGACTTAAGCTATATATAACAATAAAAAATGAAAAAAAAATAGTATCTTTGTTTTTGTTACTTTAAGACAATCAAAAGTCCTCCTGAAGGAAACCTATTAATCCAGAGAGTTTACTTCCTATTGGGGAAAATGTTCGTAAAAGGAGATCTGGAAATATCTCTTACTATTAAAAGAGATCATTAATAGTGTTGAGCGATACCTTCCGATATCAGGAAATATCGTATCGGATTGGATCGGGCCGATACCCAAAAAGTATCGGATATCGCCGATTCCGATACCGGAAACCAATGAAGTCAATGGGACACAAATATCGGAATGAAAATAAACTCTTTCTTTCCTTGTAGGTTAATTCTACATGAAGTAAAACAACTAAGAATAATGTAGAATGACATGAAAAGCCGGCAATTCATCAGCGCATACACCGGTACCCGACAATTTACAACAGAAAGAATAGAGCTTCACACATAGATTAGATAGATAGAAACATGTCAGTCACATATATATGAAGTACAGTGACAGTGTTGCTTACTGTACTTGTCATTTAGTGTAAAGGATTTATTTAAAAAAATATTAGTGTTTTCGTGCACCGTCTCTTTAAAAAAGCCGGCCGGCAATTCAGCATCTGTACCCGACAATTTAGAATAGAAAGAATAGAGAATCATACATAGATTAGATAGATAGAAACATGTCAGTCACATATATATATGAAGTGCAGTGACAGTGTTGCTTACTGTACTTGTCATTTAGTGTAAAGGATTTATTTAAAAAAATATTAGTGTTTTCGTGCACCGTCTCTTTAAAAAAGCCGGCCGGCAATTCAGCATCTGTACCCGACAATTTAGAATAGAAAGAATAGAGAATCATACATAGATTAGATAGATAGAAACATGTCAGTCACATATATATGAAGTACAGTGACAGTGTTGATTACTGTACTTGTCATTTAGTGTTAAAATAAAGGATTTATTTAAAAAAAAATTGGCGTGGGGTTCCCCTTAATTTTAGGCTCTAGCGGAGGTTAAGCAGACAGCTGGGGCAAATGTTTGAAGCCTGGGAAGGGGGTAATACCCACGGAGCTTCCCAGGCTACTAATATCAGCCCCCAGCTGAATACCTAGCCTTTACTAGCTATTAAAATGGGGGAACCCCCCCAAAAAATAACGTGGGGTCGCCCCTAATTTAATAGCTAGCAAAGGCTAGGCAGACAGCTGGGGGCTGATTTTAATAGCCCAGGAAGGGTGCCATGAATATTGGCCCCCTCCCAGGCTAGAAACACCAGCCGTCAGCCATCCCAGAAATAGCGCATCCATAGGATGCGCCAATTCTGGCACTTAGCCTCGCTCTTCCCACTGCCCTGTAGCGGTGGCAGTGGGGTAATAGGGTTGGGGTTGATGTCAGCTTATAATGCCAGCTGACAACAAGCCCAGGTTAGTAATGGAGAGGCGTCTATAAGACACCCCCATTACTAACCCCATAGTCAAAGTTAAAAAAAAAAACACAAACACCCAGAATAAAGTCCTTTAATTGAAATAAAGACACAATTCTTTATTGTTCTAAATTAAACCATACTTACCATCACGCCCATTCCAGCTGAAGCCAACGATCTCCTGCAATAAAAGAAAAATAATAAAGCAACCTCATCCTTACCTTTCCATGGTTCCCACGACAGCTTCAGCTCTGCTACATCGAGATGACAGGTTGGACCGCAGCAGAACGCTGCCATCCAGCCTGTCATCCCGCAGACACTGAGAAGCGCAGGCATGCTTGCGCTCCTCAGTGTCTCTCTGTGACGTCATCCAGATGAGCCGAGTTCATGTCCAATGAACTCAGCTCACCTCATGCACGTCACTGACAGCGTGGGAAAATTCTCACGCTGAAGTGCTGAGTGCAGGAGAATTTTCCCACGCTGTCAGTGACGTGCATGAGGTGAGCTGAGTTCATTGGACATGACCTCGGCTCATCTGGATGCCGTCACAGCGAGACACTGAGGAGCACAAGCATGCCTGCGCTTCTCAGTGTCTGCGGGATGACAGGCTGGATGGCAGCGTTCTCCTGCGGTCCAGCCTGTCATCTCGATGTAGCAGAGCTGAAGCTGTCGTGGGAGCCATGGAAAGGTAAGGATGAGGTTGCTTTATTATTTTACTTTTATTGCAGGAGATCGTTGGCTTCAGCTGGAATGGGCGTGATGGTAAGTATGGTTTAATTTAGAACAATAAAGAATTGTGTGTTTATTTCAATTAAAGGACTTTATTCTGGGTGTTTGTGTTTTTTTAAATACTTTAATAGAAATTCATGGTGGTCATGTCTAATATTGGCGTGACCCCATGAATTTCGGGCTTAGGGCCAGCTGATAATGCCAAACTGGCCTTAACCCCTTTATTACCCAGTGAGCCACCGCACCAGGGCCCTGGATGAGTTGGGTACAGCGCCAGAAGATGGCGCTTCTATGAACGCGCCATTTTCTGGGGCGGCTGCGGACTGCAATTTGCAGCGGGGGTGGCCCAGAAAGCTTGGGTCTCCCTGCGCTGCGGATTCCAGCCCCCAGCTGCCTAGTTGTACCTGGCTGGACACAAAAATAGGGCGAAGCCCCCCGCATTTTTTTTTTTAATTATTTCATGAAATTCATGGAATAATTAAGAAAAAAAGGGCTTCCCTATATTGTTGTGTCCAACCAGGTACAAATACGCAGCTGGTGGTTGGGGGCAGCCCATTCCTGCCTGATGTACCTGGCTGGACACAAATATAGTGCGAAGCCCCACGTCAATTTTTTTTTAAATAAATCCTTTATTTTAACACTAAATGACATTTGAGGAGTTAATAAAGATGCAGTCCCTAAATTATTATTTATTTTTTAATTAATTTTTCCCAAAACTTTTGACGTGGGCTTCGCCATATTTTTGTATGCCAGCCAGGTACAGCATCCAGCTTCTATGAACGCGTCATTTTCCGGGGTGGCTGTGGACTGCAATTTTCAGCGGGGGGGGGGGGCAGAAAGCTTGGGCCTCCCTGCACTGCAGATTCCATCCCCCAGCTGCCTAGTTGTACCTGGCTGGACACAAAAATAGAGAGAAGCTTCACGTATTTTTTTTTTTTAATTATTTCATGAAATTCATGAAATAATTAAGAAAAAAGGGCTTCCCTATATTGTTGTGTCCAACCAGGTACAAATAGGCAGCTGGTGGTTGGGGGCAGCCCGTTCCTGCCTGCTGTACCTGGGTGGACACAAATATAGGGCGAAGCCCCACGTCAATTTTTTTTAAATCATTTCAGGAAATTCATGAAATAATTAAAAAAAATTGATGTGGGGCTTCGCCCTATATTTGTGTCCAGTCAGGTACAGCAGGCAGGAACGGGCTGCCCCCAACCACCAGCTGCCTATTTGTACCTAGCCGGACACAACAATATAGGGAAGCCCTTTTTTTCTTAATTATTCCAAGAATTTCATGAATTTAAAAAAAAAATACGTGGAGCTTCGCCCTATTTTTGTGTCCAGCCAGGTACAGCAGGCAGGAACAGGCTGCCCCCAACCACCAGCTGCCTATTTGTACCTGGCCGGACACAACAATATAGGGAAGCCCTTTTTTAAAAAAATTATTTCATGAAATAATTAAAAAAAAATTGACGTGGGGCTTCGCTCTGTTTTTGTGTCCAGCCAGGTACAACTAGGCAGCTGGGGGCTGGAATCTGCAGCGCAGGGAGGCCCAAGCTTTCTGGGCCCCACCCGCTGCAAATTGCAGTCCGCAGCCGCCCCGGAAAATGGCGCGTTCATAGAAGCGCCATCTTCTGGCGCTGTACCCAACTCATCCAGTGCCCTGGTGCGGTGGCTCACTGGGTAATAAAGGGGTTAAGGCCAGCTTGGCATTATCAGCTGGCCCTAAGCCCGAAATTCATGGGGTCACGCCAATATTAGACATGACCACCATGAATTTCTAGTAAAGTATTTAAAAAAAACACAAACACCCAGAAAAAAGTCCTTTAATTGAAATAAACACACAATTCTTTATTGTTCTAAATTAAACCATACTTACAGTCACGCCCATTCCAGCTGAAGCCAACGATCTCCTGCAATAAAAGTAAAATAATAAAGCAACCTCATCCTTACCTTTCCATGGCTCCCACGACGGCTCCAGCTCTGCTACATCGAGATGACTGGCTGGACCGCAGCAGAACGCTGCCATCCAGCCTATCATCCCGCAGACACTGATAAGCGCAGGCATGCTTGCGCTCCTCAGTGTCTGGCTGTGACGGCATCCAGATGAGCCGAGGTCATGTCCAATGAACTCGGCGCACCTCATGCACGTCACTGACACCGTGGGAAAATTCTCACGCTGAAGCGCTGAGTGCAGGAGAATTTTCCCACGCTGTCAGTGACGTGCATGAGGTGAGCTGAGTTCATTGGACATGACCTCACCTCATGTATGTCACTGACAGCGTGGGAGAAGTCTCACGCTGAAGCGCTGAGTGCAGGAGAATTTTCCCACGCTGTCAGTGACGTGCATGAGGTGAGCTGAGTTCATTGGACATGACCTCGGCTCATCTGGATGCCGTCACAGCCAGACACTGAGGAGCGCAAACATGCCTGCGCTTCTCAGTGTCTGCGGGATGACAGGCTGGATGGCAGCGTTCTGCTACGGTCCAGCCTGTCATCTCGATGTAGCAGAGCTGAAGCTGTCGTGGGAACCATGGAAAGGTAAGGATGAGGTTGCTTTATTATTTTACTTTTATTGCAGGAGATCGTTGGCTTCAGCTGGAATGGGCGTGACTGTAAGTATGGTTTAATTTAGAACAATAAAGAATTGTGTGTTTATTTCAATTAAAGGACTTTTTTCTGGGTGTTTGTGTTTTTTTTAAATACTTTACTAGAAATTCATGGTGGTCATGTCTAATATTGGCGTGACCCCATGAATTTCGGGCTTAGGGCCAGCTGATAATGCCAAGCTGGCCTTAACCCCTTTATTACCCAGTGAGCCACCGCACCAGGGCCCTGGATGAGTTGGGTACAGCGCCAGAAGATGGCGCTTCTATGAACGCGCCATTTTCCGGGGCGGCTGCGGACTGCAATTTGCAGCGGGTGGGGCCCAGAAAGCTTGGGCCTCCCTGCGCTGCAGATTCCAGCCCCCAGCTGCCTAGTTGTACCTGGCTGGACACAAAAATAGGGCGAAGCGCCACACACTTTTTTTTTTAATTATTTCATGAAATTCATGGAATAATTAAGAAAAAAAGGGCTTCCCTATATTGTTGTGTCCGGCTAGGTACAAATAGGCAGCTGGTGGTTGGGGGCAGCCCGTTCCTGCCTGCTGTACCTGGCTGGACACAAATATAGTGCGAAGCCCCACGTCAATTTTTTTTTAATTATTTCATGAAATAATTTAAAAAAAAAGGGCTTCCCTATATTGTTGTGTGCGGCCAGGTACAAATAGGCAGCTGGTGGTTGGGGGCAGCCCGTTCCTGCCTGCTGTACCTGACTGGACACAAATATAGGGCGAAGCCCCACATAATTTTTTTTTAATTATTTCATGAATTTCCTGAAATAATTAAAAAAAAATTGACATGGGGCTTCACACTATATTTGTGTCCAGCCAGGTACAGCAGGCAGGAACGGGCTGCCCCCAACCACCAGCTGCCTATTTGTACCTGGCCAGACACAACAATATAGGGAAGCCCTTTTTTTCTTAATTATTCCATGAATTTCATGAAATAATTAAAAAAAAAAAAAGTGGAGCTTCTCCCTATTTTTGTGTCCAGCCAGGTACAACTAGGCAGCTGGGGGCTGGAATCTGCAGCGCAGGGAGGCCCAAGCTTTCTGCCCCCCCCCCCGCTGAAAATTGCAGTCCGCGGCCGCCCCGGAAAATGGCGCGTTCATAGAAGCTGGATGCTGTACCTGGCTGGCATACAAAAATATGGCGAAGCCCACGTCAAAAGTTTTGGGAAAAATTAATTAAAAAATAAATAATAATTTAGGGACTGCATCTTTATTAACTCCTCAAATGTCATTTAGTGTTAAAATAAAGGATTTATTTTAAAAAAAAATGGCGTGGGATCCCCCATAATTTTAGTCTCTAGCGGAGGTTAAGCAGACGGCTGGGGCAGATGCTTGAAGCCTGGGAAGGGGGTAAAACCCACGGAGCTTCCCAGGCTACTAATATCAGCCCCCAGCTGAATACCTAGCCTTTACTAGCTATTAAAATGGGGGACCCCCCCCCAAAAAAATGACGTGGGGTCCCCCCTATTTTAATAGCTAGCAAAGGCTAGGCAGACAGCTGGGGGCTGATATTAATAGCTCAGGAAGGGTGCCATGAATATTGCCCCCCTCCCAGGCTAGAAACACCAGCCGTCAGCCGCCCCAGAAATGGCGCATCCATAGGATGCGCCAATTCTGGCACTTAGCCTCGCTCTTCCACGCTGCCCTGGTGCGGTGGCAGGGGGTAATAGTGGTGGGGTTCATGTCAGCGCCAGCTTCCATGAAGCCCAGGTTAGTAATGATGGCCGTCTATATGACACCCCCATTACTAACCTACAAAGTGTTAAAAAGAAAAAACACACTACACCCAGAAAAAAATAATTTATTTGAAATAAAACACACCATTTTATTTAATTCTTAGTTTACTAAAAAAAAATAGTTACCTGTCCACGTTCCTGCGCTGATCTCCCATGCACAGCTGTCACATCTGGAGAAGGTGACAGCTGTGCATGGCTGCTGTAAGCTCACGCTGCCGGGAACACGTCCGCTGCCGGCAGCAGGAGCCACTGACTGAGGTCACCGGAGTGCATTCAGTCAGCGCTGCTCCGGAGACCTCCTTTACGGCACTGCTGTACCGTGGGAATTTCTCACGATACAGCAGAGCCGTAAAGGAGCTAACCGGAGCAGCGCTGCCTGAACTCCGGTGAACCCTTACGGCCCCGTCATTCTAGTGGCGGCAGCGGTTCAGAGCGGTCACATTCTATGTGGCTGCTCTAAACTGGAGATCTTCGTGGGACACTCGTGGACTACTACGGAGGGGTAAGGATAAGGTTGTGGTTTATTATTTTAGATTTTATTACAGGAGATCGATGGCTTCGGGGAATTAGGTGTCTAGGTGAGTATAGGTGTAGTTTTTTATTTTTTACTTTATTTTAGGTGGCGATCGGCGGGGACAGGTAATGTATGAACTAATTTCTTTTAGGTAACCACTGGCCACCAATGACATGTATCTAACATTTATTGGGGACACAGTAGGGCAATTTATATAGCAGGATCAGGCTGATGGGAACTACTGCTCCCATCGAGCTGATCCTGCTGGCACGAGTGGACTGGGGACAGACATAGGCCGATGGGAGTAGTAGTGTCACATCGGCCTATGTCTGCCTGCACGCACAGACACATCGCACAGACACCCCGCACACACACCCCGCACACACACACCCCGCACACACACACCCCGCACACACACCCCGCGCACACACACCCCGCATACACACACCCCGCACACACACACCCCGCACACACACACCCCGCACACACACACCCCGCACACACACCCCGCACACACACCCCGCACACACACACCCCGCACACACACACCGCACACACACTAATCATGACGGGTCCGGGAGGTGAGGCTGACCTGTGCGGCCGTGGGAAAGTTCATGTGAGTTCATGCAATGCAGTCAAGCATGAACTCACATGAACCCTCTGAGGGCACCGCGGCGACTTCAAATGAACAGCTGATCGGCATCACCTGATACCTCAGCTGTTCATTTGAAATAACCGGCGGGAAAGCGCAGCACAGAACGGGAAAGCCGGCGGTGAAGTCTTTTCACTGCCGGCTTCCCCGCCCGGGTCCTTCACTCCTTGGTGCTGCGCTCCCCGCCCGGTCCTAATTTACGATTGGGATTGGAGGTGGTGAGGGGAGCGGAGGATCGGGGTGGGAGGCTGCGGGGAAGCAGTATGGGGCTGTGTGATTGTTTAAAAGCCGGCGGCTTTTTACCGCCCGCCGGCTTTTAAACAATCAGGAGAATTCTCCCACGCTGGGATGGCATTCTGATGACAGGCTGGATCTCAGCTGAGCGCTGCCACCCAGCTTGTCATCCTTCACAGACACTGCAGAGCGCAGGCATTATGGGAACTTCCGATTCCGGTATTCGATATTATAAAAGTATCGGAATTAAGTATCGGAATTCCGATACAGTGAATATCGGCCGATACCCGATATTTCAGTATCGGAATGCTCAACACTAATCATTAATCCACATGTAAGTCCTCAGGAGAAATATTAAAAAGTTATTTTTCAACAAAATGCACTATTCTTCGGCATTATAGGGAAACCAAGTTTAATCAGTTAAACAATTTTTTTCTGTAAGAAAAAAAATTACATGACAATAATATAGACATTTCTTCAACCAAATAAGTAAGTCCTCAGCATGTGCATAAATTAAATTAGAACAAGCAAGGGTCCCCTGCTATGAAAAGAAAAGTTATGAAACCTTAACATAGTATAGATCGAAAATAAACAACTATAAGGTATTAACCCTTTATACAAAAGGGACAATAAAGAAAATATGCTAAAAGGGTGTATGATCAGAAATTGGTTCCACCCTGAATTGTAGCTACGAAGCTCTTACCCTCTTCAGGATAAAAAATAGGAATAATATTACCCTTGTAACGAATCAACAATTTAGTCAGGAAACCCATTCTGTATATAATTTCCAGATGGCGTAAAGATTAGTGATGAGCGAGCACTAAATTGCTTGGGTACTCCTTGCTCGGGTCGAGCAAATTGGAATACTCGGGTGCTCGACCCGAGCAACGAGCCCAATGTAAGTCTATGGGAAACTCGAGCATTTTTCAGGCGGCTCCCCCCGGCGGTCTGCAGAGGGCCTAAAAATTGCCCAAATCGATGGGAACAGTGCTCAAATGACATGGGAACAGCATGGGGAAGACCCCTGGAAGCATTTCTGACTCCCAGTTCACTGCTGTCAACAACGTTGTCAGAGGTATTAGGCCACTTTTACGGACTCACAATAAAACATACAAAAACAAAAACAAAATGGATTTTCCTGGGAAATATATTAAAGAACATCCTTTCCAGGGTAATGACTTGTATATAAGGCAAAATAAATAACCAAAACCAAAAATACTCCTCCACACCTTGGGCTATGTTCACACATAGCGTTTTTGATGCGTTTTTTCACTTTTGCATTACTTTCAACCGTGACAAATACATTCAATGGGAAATGTAATTTTAACATTTTACAACCTTATCTGGCCATGTGGTGTGTGACACAGCATCAGACACATGCATACAGTGCTGAAAAGACATGGGAACACCATGGGGAAGACCTCTGGAAGCATTTCTGACTCCCAGGTCACTGCCTAAAAGTGTGCCCATCAGAAGTGATCCTTGGCGCATGTGAAGATGCCTCCCGCCATGCACCTGTCATTGCAGACTTGCAACAATCACCATCCACGTCCTTGTCCAGTGCAGTGTTCAGTTGTCCCTACCCCATTCCTTGGAAAGCAAGCGCAAGTATGCAGCCAGCCACCCACCCACAGGCTGCAATACTATACTGCCAATTTTTTGACAGCTGCTTTCCCTAGAAATGTGGCCTTTAAGGCTCATGGAGGCGGAAGCTTTTCATAACCTCATGCCGGCGGCCCCCGGGTGTCCATACTCGGTCCCCAGCCGCCACTGTTTCTCCCAGTGTCATCTCCGCCTTCCACAAGCACGGGTCCCACAACATTACCCGTGCCCTCCCCAGTGCAATTACTGGTAAGGACCGCCTTACCACAAACACGTGGACAGGTGAATGTGGCCAGGGACGGTACAGAGCCAGTCTGCAGCTTTTTTTGCTGAGTTGTATTTCACCACAGCCATATTCTTTAGCTTGGTGAAAGGACTTGGGAAACCATATCAACCCAGCTGTCATTTCTCCCAGGGAGTCCTTTAAAGCTGCTTTCACTTGAAATGAGGCCTTTTAGGCTTGTGGAGGCGGAAGCTTTTCATAACCTCATGCCGGCGGCCGGGTGTCCATACTTGGTCCCCAGCCGCCACTATTTCTCCCGGTATCGTCTCCGCCTTCCACAAGCACGGGTCCCACAACATTACCCGTGCCCTCCCCAGTGCACTTACTGGGAAGGACCGCCTAACCACAAACACGTGGACAGGTGAATGTGGCCAGGGACGGTATGGAGCCAGTCCACAGTTTTTTTTTATGAGAGTTGTATTTAGCTTGGTGAAAGGACTGGCATAGAGGGAAACCGTATCTACTCTGGGTGTCATTTCTTTGTCACCAGGTTCCGCCCATTGTCACACACGACCATGCCTGGCTGTATGTTCAGCGGTGAGAGCCACAGGTCAGGCTGCTGTGTTACAGCTTTCAACAACTCTGCAGCGCTGGGCAGTTTGTCAATTAAGCATTAAGCATGTTATCTTCAGCACAGCCTGTTGCCGCTTGGCCAAGGCAGTGCTGCACTGCTGTCAGCTTGTGACTGATGTGGTCATTGCTGAGATGGAGGAGGAGGTGCAGGAGCTGAACAATGTGATTACATTGAGGTTAAATTGGTGGCGCTGTTTTTTATACTAAAGAAAGATCCTATTGTTTTGTTTTTTTTACGTTATTTTTTAAGACAAATGCATTCCCCTGGAAATGTCATTTTAACATTTTACAACCTTATTTGGCAATGTGGTGTGTGACACATCATCAAACACATCCTGTTTTATTTATGATGGAAGGACTTTGTAAGTCATAAAGCCTATTTTTATAGGGCCATCAGACGGCCTTTACTATTCTTAAAAGGCCAGCAGTCGGCCCTAGCTATTGTTAGAGAGCCATCAGCCGGCTATGCTTTGTTGTTCCCATTATTAACAAGTGGGTCTCTTATACTGTTATTGCGTATCCAGTGACTGCAAGGGCTGCCAAAAATTATCACCTAGAATAAAGTTTTGAGTTGAAAACTGTTTGATTTCAGTTTGTAATAACCTGTAAATGCTTATAATTTCAAAAATGACCATTTTTTTGTTCTTTATTAAAATGAAAAGGTTGAAAACTCTGCTGTGCATAATAATTTGGAACATGCATTTTGAGTGCAGTTTGAGTTTTTTATTTTTTTAAAAATATACTGTTATCATAGGCAGTTTGTACAAAAACCTTTCAATTGTACTCTAATAGTTATTTGACAGGAAAATTACAATGACTGCAATTCATATAGGTAATTTGGGAAAATCTGAGAAAATATTATTTGCATAATAATTTGGAACACAGTGTAGAGCAGGGCCACAGTAATGACAAATTCCCATAAGAAAGGAGAGAGTCTGCTATACAATTATAGGGTATGCAGTGAGTCCAACGGCTGACCAATTTTAGGAAACACCCTACTAAGAATTTAAAGACACATAGAGCAGGGCCACAGTAATGACAAATTCCCATTAGAAAGGAGAGAGTCTGCTATACATTTATAGGGTATGCAGTGAGTCCAAAAGCTGACCAATTTTAGGAAAAACCCCACTAAGAATTTAAAGACACATAGAGCAGGGCCACAGTAACAACAAATTTCCATTAGAAAGGAGAGAGTCTGCTATACAGTTATAGGGTATGCAGTGAGTCCAACGACTGGCCAATTTTAGGAAAAACTCCACTAAGAATTTAAAGGCACAAAGAGCAGGGCCACAGTAATGACAAATTCCCATTGGAAAGGAGAGAGTCTGCTATACATTTATAGGGTATGCAGTGAGTCCAAAAGCTGACCAATTTTAGGAAAAACCCCACTAAGAATTTAAAGACACATAGAGCAGGGCCACAGTAACGACAAATTCCCATTAGAAAGGAGAGAGTCTGCTATACAGTTATAGGGTATGCAGTGAGTCCAACAGCTGACCAATTTTAGGAAAAACACCATTAAGAATTTAAAGACACATAGAGCAGGGCCACAGTAATGACAAATTCCCATTAGAAAGGAGAGAATCTCCCATATTGTTGGCCTATGCAGTAAACGCAAGGGCTGTCAAAAATTTGGAGGCACTTCAATGCCCCTTGGAAGAGACGTGGAGGAGGGCCTCATAAAAAAATGTTCCCATTAGAAAGTAGCAAGCCTCCCATACTTGTGATGTGCATGCACTAAGTGTATGGGCTGACAAACAATTACCCCTGACGGGCATACATGAACATACTGTATAAAAAAAAATTTTACGGGCATCATAAGCTCTCTTTAAAAAAATTATCTGGGTGTTACATCACGGACCACAGTCACCCTGGTGATATGGTGGTGGAGGATGAGGAGATGGAGGAGGACAAGAGCAAATAGACAAAATCAGGAAGCGTATACCCATGTCTGGGTGTGAAAAAGTGCATGGGAATGCACCTCCCAAGAAAAGACACTGGATTTGACTTTATGTTACGCTGCTATCATTCGGTGGTGTTAAGAAGTCTGGCCCAATCCAGTCCTTGTTCATTTTTATAAGAGTCAGCCTGTCAGCATTTTCAGTTGACAGGCGGATGCGCTTATCAGTTATAATTCCACCAGCGGCACTAAAACCCCGCTCTGATAAAACGCTGGCGGCAGGGCAGGCCAGGACCCCCAAGGCAAAGAGAGCCAGTTCATTCAACGTATCCAGCTTGGATACTCAATAATTATAAGGCACAGAGGAATCACGGAACATTTTGGTATGGTCGGCAAGGTACTCAGCATCATCCAAAACTTTGCACTCCTTGTGAGAGTGCCCCGCGCCTCAGGGCCTATGCGATGGGAGGGTCTGAGAAAACTCTCCCAGAATTTTGACAGTGTTCCCCTGCCTCTGCTGTTGTGTCTCTCTCACCTGTACTCTTTGGTTGTTCAACGAAGTGTGCCCTTTGCCGGGGCAATTTTTTTAATAGTTCCGCAACAAGGGCCTTCTGGTACAGCCCCATTTTTGTAGACCTGTCCGCCTCAGGAATAAGAGATATAAAGTTCTCCTTGTAGCATGGGTCTAGAAATGTCATCAACCAGTAATGACTGTCACCCAAAATTTTGAGAAAGCGAGGGTCATGGGAAAGGCAGCGTAGCATAAACTCAGCCATGCGTGCCAGACTACTAACAGGCAAGACTTCCGTGTCCTCACCAAGAGGATGACTGACTATGCTCTCCTCCTCCTCCTCTTCCTCTTCCTCTCTGTCCTCTGGCCATCCACGCTGAACAGACGGTATGACAGCTGTGCAGGTAGTACCATCTATAGTGCATGAAACTAGCTCCTGTCATTCCTCCTCCTCCTCATTGTCACCCAATCCACGTTGGGATGAGATGAGGCTTGGCTGTGTGCAATCACCCTGTATGGTTCCTTGCTCCATCTCATCGAGCTCCGCCTGCAATGCATCCTCTTTGATTGTGAGCAGAGAGCGTTTCAGAAGACAGAAAAGCGGGATGGTGACGCTAATTATGGCGTCATCGCCGCTCACCATCTTGGTGGAGTCCTCAAAGTTTTGGAGGATGGTACATATGTCTGACTTCCATGTCCACTCCTGAGGTCTTATGTGTGGAGTCTGAACTGAATACCAGCGGCCTTGCTGATGCTGGTACTCAACAACTGCCCTCTTCTGCTCACAAATCCTTCCCAACATCTGCAGTGTAGAGTTCCAACACGTGGGGACATCACACACCAGTCTGTGAGCCGGAAGCTGCAAACAATGCTGAAACACGGCAAGGGTGGCGGAAGCTGTAGCTGGCTTTCTAAAATGGGCACACAGGTGGCGTACTTTAAGAAGCAGATCCAGAAGCTCTGGGTAGGATTTGAGAAACCGCTGAGCCACAAGGTTAAGCACATGGGCCAGGCATGGTACGTGTGTGAGCTCGCCTTGCCTCAGAGCCGCCACCAGGTTCCAGCCATTGTCACACACGACCATGCCTGGTTGTAGGTTCAGCGGTGTCAGCCACAGATCTGTCTGATCTTTCAGAGCTGTCCACAACTCTTCAGCATTGTGCGGTTTGTCACCTAAGCATATTAGCTTCAGCACAGCCTGTTGCCGCTTGGCTGAGGCAGTGCTGCAGTGCTTCCAGCTTGTGACTGATGTGGTCATTTCGGAGATGGAGTCTGAAGAGGAGGAGGAGGCTGAGGAGGATAAGGTGCAGGAGCTGTAGACCATGGGGGCAACCCTGAATAACCTAGGGCCCGCAATCCTTGGCGTCGGGAGGACGTGTTCCGTCCCAAGGTCTGACTGGGTCCTGGCTTCCACTCTGTTTACCCAGTGTGCCATGAGTGAGATGTACCGTCCCTGCCCACAAGCACTTGTCCACGTGTCCGTGGTTAGGTGCACTTTCCTGGTAACTGCGTTGTTGAGGGCACGGCTAATGTTTTGGGACACCTGCTTGTGTAATGCAGGGATGGCACACCGGGAGAAATAGTGGCGACAGGGGACCGAGTCCTGAGAGACGGCCGCCATCAGGTTGCAAAATGCTTCCATCTCCATGAGCCTAAAAGGCAACATTTCGAGCGCAAGCCGTTGTGAAATGTGAGAATTTAGTAGTGTGAACTGTGGGGCGTTGGCTGCATATTTGCACTTGCGTTCCTAGGACTGGGGTATGGACAACTGATCGCTGCGCTGGGACAAGGACATGGACGTGCTTCCTGATGCTGCTACTTGAGAGTGCTCAACGACAGATGCAGGGCAGGAGGCATCTTCTCATGCACCATGGACAGGGGATTTGTTTGCATGCACAACAGCGGAAGAAGCAATGGTGCCACCTGCAGACACTGTTCCTGGACCCTGGGGTTCGGCCCGCGAAGTCAGGGGGTGCTTTGCTGCCTTGTGCCTGATCATGCTGGTGGTGGTCAGGCTGGTCGTTTTGCCACTCCTGCTGATGCTGGCCTGGCAGGTGGTGAAAATGGCCTTTTTTGGGTTATCGGCAGAGTCTTTAAAAAACAAGCAGACTCGGGAAGACCTAAGAGTTGTAGTGGCAACTTCCTTCGTGTTGGTGTTATCGGGAACGGTTGCCTGCCTCCTGTCTGCGGCAACCACACTGCTACTTCCTGCCTGTTGGTGTGCTCTGCCTCCCTCCCCCTGTGTGCTGCTGTCCTCGCTCTTCATGTCCTCCTGGCAGGTTGGGTCAGTTACTATATCATACAACACCTCGTCTTCCACTTCCGCACCCTGGTCCTCCTCCTGACTTTCTCGCAATTGTGTCTCATCATCGTCCACCTCTTGTGTAACTTTTCCACAATCGCCTTCGTGTGACCGTGGCTGCTCAAATATTTGGGCATCGCTACACGCGATCTCCTCTTGCCCCCCTTCAAGTGGACCAGGCTAGAGGCCCGAATCTATAAATGGAAAAGTGAACAGCTCTTCAGAGTGTCCAAGTCTGGGATCAGTTGTCTCTGGTCACTCGGCATGGTGGGGGGAAGGAGGATCAGGGTGAGGAATATGCGGTCCAGACTCACGGCTACTGAGACTTGACCGTGTGGAAGACAGGGTGGTGGTGGTGGCTAAGTGACTGCAAGCATTATCCGCTATACAACCAACAACCTTTTGACACTGCTTTGGGTTCAATAGTGGTGTGCTGCGGTCCCCTAGAAATTGGGACAGGAAGGTCAGGCAAGAAGATGTGGGTGTTTGTTGTGGCACAATTTCAGCTTGCCCACGGCCTTGTACTCGGCCTCTGCATGCACCATTACCATCATGTCCAGTTCGCCGTCCCATGCCACGTGCCATGCCCATTTTAAATGGAGGACAGTATCTTCCACGCTCACTACAAATGTTTGGAGCGAACATATATGTGATCCATGTGACGGAGAAAACAGAGTTTTAAATACCTGGCCTGTAGGTAAGTAGTTTGAACAGCAAACTGCTGTGAATTGCTTCACTGACACACTGAAAGAAATTTTTAATGAAGGCCAGAAATAGCAGTATTTTCTGACAACATATATGTGATCCATTTGACGGAGAAAACACAGTTTTGAATAGCTGGATTTCTAGCGCTGTAATATGGAAAGGACCTGGCTGTATACTGCAGTGCTAACAAGCAAATGGCGCAGATAAACAGTGTTCTCTGAATTGCTTTTTAAGCAAATAATGAGGATTAAGATCCTAAGAAAAGTATTCCTGGCCCCTGAGACCTGGGCCTTTGTATAGAAATATCTAACAGCAGCAGAAGGCAGAATTGGAATGGCCTTGTCGGGCGACGTCCTCTCTGTCCCCTTGGTCCAATATGGCCACCTTTTCAGTGAATGTGTGTGGTTTTAGCTATGACACTTAGAGATACCACAACCTCCGGTTTGCTAGCTGAATCCTGCAGTCCTCCACTAGTCTGGGGTCGGTCCCCTACTGCGACCTGATCCCTTAACGGTCGGCGTGAACTCGGGCACACGGGTGGACTCCGCACTTCCCATGCCCCTAAGATCCTTTCTCTGTCTCTGGAGCCCTTCTCTCTGACTCCCTTGCTCCTCTGGTTCTTTCTCTTACTGGGCCCCTCTGACTGGACCCCACTCCTCAATGGTCCTCACTCATTGCGCTCTTGCTCCTAGGACCCTTCTAGATCTTTCTACCTTTCCTTTTATACTACCTGTCATGTGACCCACGTCACCAACTGTCAGTCTACGTGGTCCCCTCTACCTTCAGTCCTTCCTTCAGTGCTCCTCCAAACTACTTCCTCCAAAGAATAAAGCTACCTTAGCAATTTTACCACACGCGGAACGGCATAAAAAAAACAATTCCTGAATTGTTGGTTTTTGTTTAGTCTGCCTCCCAAAAATCAGAATAGAAAGAGATCAAAATATGTCATAGGTCTGAAATTATACCAATAAAAATGTCAACTCGTCCCGCAAAAAACAAGCCACACATGACTCTGTCAGCCGAAATATGGAAAGATTATAGCTCTCAAAATATGGCGATGCAAAAACTAGTCTTTGCAAAAAAAACGTCTTTTAGTGTGTGACAGATGTCAATCATAAAAACCCGGTATGAATCTGGCATCGCTGTAATCGCACCGACCCAAAGAATTAAGTTGTCTAATCGCTTGTACTGCACAAGGAACGGCATAAAAAATAAATTCTAGGGTTGTGTTAGGGTTAAGGTTGTGCTAGGGTTAGGGTTATGGTTGTGTTAGGGCTAGGGTTGTGCTAGGGTTAGGGTTGTGCTAGGGTTAGGGTTAGAGTTGTGCTTGGGTTAGGGTTAGTGTTGTGCTAGGGTTAGGTTTGTGCTAGGGTTAGAGTTGTGTTAGGGTTGTGCTAGGGTTAGGGTTGTGCTGGGGTTAGGGTTGTGTTAGGGTTAGGGTTGTGCTAGGGTTAGGGTTGTGCTAAGGTTAGGTTTGTGATAGGGTTAGGGATGTGCTAGGGTTAGGGATGTGCTAGGGTTAGGGTTGTGTTATGGTTAGGGTAGTGCTAGGGTTAGGGTTGTTCTAGGGTTAGGATTAGGGTTGTGCTAGGGTTAGGGTTGCGTTGGGATTTTTTCAAAAGTAAAGAAAAAGAAAAATGATGACGATATGGCAACTAGTGTTGAGCGCAAGTGCTCACTACTTGAGTGTGCATAGGGTGCTCGGGTGACATGCTCGAGTCTCCGCTCCGCTTCACAGCCAAAAAAACCTCGCAGGGATTGCCTGCCATGCACGAGCAATACCCGCATGTCTTTTATTGGGTGTCTAACAACCGTGAAACATGCACATCAGGGGCTCCCTAAACGGAATATGGCGTCCGCTAATTATTCAAGCAAATTTTACATTCAAAAAGTCAAATGGCGCTCCTTCCCTTCCAAACCCTGCCGTGTGCCCAAACAGTGGTTTTCCCCAACATATGGGATATCGGCGTGCTCAGAAGGAATTGCACAACAAACTTTGGGGTCCATTTTTGCAAAAATAAAAAAATTGGGGTCTAAAGTAATATTTTTGTGAAAAAAGTTAAATGTTCATTTTTTTCTTCCACATTCCAAAAATTCCTGTGAAGCACCTGAAGGGTTAATATAATAAACTTCTTGAATGTGGTTTTGAGTACCTTGAGGGGTACAGATTTTAGAATGGTGTCACTTTTTTATATTTTCTGCCATAAAGGCCCCTCAAAGTCACTTTAGATGTGATGTAGTCCCCAAAAAACTTGTTTTGTAAATTTTGTAGGAAAAATGAGAAATCACTGGTCAACTTTTATCCCTTATAAATTCCTAACAAAAAAAAATTTTGGTTCCAAAATTGTGCTGATGTAAAGTAGACATATGAGAAATGTTATTTATTAACTATTTTGTGTGACATATTTCTCTGATTTAAGAGCATGAAAATTCAAATTTTGAAAATTGCTAAATTTTCAAAATTTTAGCCAAATTTCCGATTTTTTCACAAATAAACACAAGTCATATCGAAGAAATTTTACCACTATCGTGAAGTACAATATATCATGAAAAAACAGTCTCAGAATCAGTGGGATCCGTTGAAGCATTCCAGAGTTATTACCTCATAAAGTGACAGTGGTCAGAATTGTAAAAATTGGCCTGGCTATTAACATGCAAACCACCCTCGGAGGTTAAGGGGTTAAAAGAAAGATAGGTATCCATATTATCTACAGGATTTGTATTAAAATGGATATTTTTATTAAGAACTTTAGTAGGGGTAATGGAGGCAGTAGTTGGTTCACGGTTATTGTGTTAGAGAGGATGGCTTCTTTCACAATACCACTATAAGAAGTTGGAAACTTCAGTTCAGACTCTACCACTTTCCTATCCCCCCTGTTCACAGGGAATTTAGGAGAGCTAATACATTTAGTTGAGTCATTAGGATTAATTACAGAAAATTGTGAGAGAGAAGATTGACCATATTTTTCTCTCTGATGTTTGGCTTTAATCCCCGAATCTAGAGTTTTGTTGGGTTGTGAGACTGTGGGTTTAGATTCATTGGTACCCTTCTCCGTTTTTATTTAGCAGAATAGTGTGCAAAGGAGACTATATATAGTTATTGATGATATAGCTTAAAAGTGAGGATAATAAGCTCAATACAATAACCTTTGCTTTAATATAAGATCAGACAAAAATCTCATGTAGGATAGAGTAAAAAATGTATCTACATCAAAAATCGTAAGGAATTGAATTTCTTTACAGGAGAAACTTCCTAATAATAACTTTTTAAATAAAGGAGAAGGTATCTCTTAATCCCACTGACTATTACTTATATGGAGATAGAAATAACGTTACAAGCAGCATCACAATAAAAAAGGTAAAAAAAACACAGTTCTTTGTCAACAGAAAAAAACTCACATCAAGAACAGTATAAATGAATTGTTAATTAGAGATGAGCGTTGTTCTACTCGAACTGTTCGCCAATCTCAAATTCGAGCTGTTTTGGGCGGTGTTCGAGCCGTTCAGCGAACACGAACAATTTGAGAAAAATTCGGCTGTTCGAGGTTATGTTCGATAACTGTTCGTGCACCAAAATCATAACTGGATTTTTTCTCAGTAATGATGAAAATTAATGTTAATACGCAGTTTGAGTGTACAGCGGGGTGGGGGGAGGGGCAGGGGATGGATCGCTGCAGGAACAATGAAGATCTCCATTTTTTTTTCTCTTTCCCGCATTTACAGTGGGGAGGTGCAATCTGTCAGCCTATCAGCAGCGCACACACGGAGCGAAGTGCTTTTTTTCACACAAGCAAGGGCATGTGTCATTGGCAGTGTATGTCACATGTCCTTGCCCTATAAGACCAAGCCATTTTCCCCGTCGCCACCATTTTCTCTCTGCTGCAGCTGCGTGTTAGACGGCACCGCTGTTGCTGTGTGCGCTATACCTTGTTAATTTCAAGCCAATTTTCGCACAAATATACAGATAGCTTGGGAGTAGGGAATAGTTGTGATTGCAGTCCTTTTAAGGACTAGGTTACAGCATTTCCTACAACTTTTATCAGGCAGGTCTGTGCTCTTAAATAGATTATTAGTCCACCTATACTGACCTCCATCAGGTTGCAAACTGAATATATTTTTTTCTGCATCTACCTCTGAAAAAATATTGGGCTTCTAGCTGTGTGTGGGTCTTGTTCTATTAATCCATCTATACTGACCTCCATCAGGTTGCAAACTGAATATAATTTTTTTCTGCATCTAGCTCTGAAAAAATATTTGGCCTTCTAGCAGTGTGTGGGACTTGTTCTATTAGTCCATCTATACTGACCTCCATCAGGTTGCAAACTGAATATATTTTTTTCTGCATCTACCTCTGAAAAAATATTGGGCTTCTAGCTGTGTGTGGGACTTGTTGTATTAGTCCATCTATACTGACCTCCATCAGGTTGCAAACTGAATATATTTTTTTCTGCATCTACCTCTGAAAAAATATTGGGCTTCTAGCTGTGTGTGGGTCTTGTTCTATTAATCCATCTATACAGACCTCCATCAGGTTGCAAACTGAATATAATTTTTTTCTGCATCTAGCTCTGAAAAAATATTTGGCCTTCTAGTAGTGTGTGGGACTTTCTCTGTTAGTCCATTTATACTGACCTCCATCAGGTTGCAAACTGAATATATTTTTTTCTGCATCTAGCTCTGAAAAAATATTGGGCTTCTAGCTGTGTGTGGGTCTTGTTCTATTAATCCATCTATACTGACCTCCATCAGGTTGCAAACTGAATATTTTTTTCTGCATCTAGCTCTGAAAAAATATTTGGCCTTCTAGTAGTGTGTCGGACTTTCTCTATTAGTCCATCTATACTGACCTCCATCAGGTTGCAAATTAAAAATAATTTTTATCTGCATCTACAGTACCTCTGAAAAAATATTTGGGCTTCTAGCTGTGTGTGGGACTTGTTGTATTAGTCCATCTATACTGACCTCCATCAGGTTGCAAACTGAATATATTTTTTTCTGCATCTACCTCTGAAAAAATATTGGGCTTCTAGCTGTGTGTGGGACTTGTTGTATTAGTCCATCTATACTGACCTCCATCAGGTTGCAAACTGAATATATTTTTTTCTGCATCTACCTCTGAAAAAATATTGGGCTTCTAGCTGTGTGTGGGACTTGTTGTATTAGTCCATCTATACTGACCTCCATCAGGTTGCAAACTGAATATATTTTTTTCTGCATCTACCTCTGAAAAAATATTGGGCTTCTAGCTGTGTGTGGATCTTGTTCTATTAATCCATCTATACAGACCTCCATCAGGTTGCAAACTGAATATAATTTTTTTCTGCATCTAGCTCTGAAAAAATATTTGGCCTTCTATTAGTGTGTGGGACTTTCTCTGTTAGTCCATCTATACTGACCTCCATCAGGTTGCAAACTGAATATATTTTTTTCTGCATCTACCTCAGAAAAAATATTGGGCTTCTAGCTGTGTGTGGGACTTGTTGTATTAGTCCATCTATACTGACCTCCATCAGGTTGCAAATTGAATATAATTTTTTTCTGCATCTAACCCAGCCAATAGTTTTGGCCTAATACCACAGTTTGGCCACTCAGCTCTGCTCGGTTACCATCCATTGTTTTTTTGTGCAAACAACTCCAGAGTTGTGAATTAGTTAACCACCAAAATGAGTGGAAAAAGGCCTGCTGCTGGTGGAAAGGGGAATAGGCGTGTTGGGAAAGGGAAAAAAGGTTGTGTCCGTGGGGGAGGTGTTAAAGCAACAGTAACATCTGCAGAAGAAAGACCATCTTCCAGCCAAACTAAAATGTCTACTTCTTTTAGCGGACAATGTGATAAGATCCCTTTCTTACGGCCACGAAAATCGCTACAAATTCCAGATGAGGCACAAAAACAGCAGGTGCTTCAACGGATATCAAGTGCTCCTTTAAGTGGGCTCTCCTCCACATCAACTTCAACATCACAAATACTCCAGTCCTCAGAGGTGTCACCCAAATCGCACTTGCTTCCTCACAGCTCCCAAATCTCCAGCTGCCCGTCTGAGTATGAGGTAGAACAGATGGTTGAGTCTGCAGAGCTGTTTACTCATACTATAGCCTGGGAATCAGAGGTCGACTCCAGCGCTTCTGTGAATCCAGACGAGGAAATGACTAGTGTTGAGCCACCCCCATAGTGTTCGAGTTCGGTTCGGTTCGTCGAACACCCGTGTGTTCGCCGAACTGTTCGTCGAACTGTTCGTCGAACACCTTCGAACACCGTTAAAACCAATGGCAGGCAAACAAAAACACATAGAAACACATAGAAAACACCTTCAAAGGTGTCCAAAAGCTGACAAACTGCTCAGAAGACACAACTAACACATGGAAAAGTGACAAGTACATATAGTCATGCGAAAATAAAAGAGGTGGAGGAGTAAAAGGAGGGGGAGACACAGATATAGGCATGTCATGCCCTTCTAAAATCCAAAAAGTGAGAAGCCGACACGGCCAGTCCGCTCCTGCCCGTGCCACCTCTGTGTCGCCGGTTTGTGCCAGAGCCGCGGTGAACCCTGATGGCCAGCCCCCCTCTCCCAATACTGGTGCCTGTCCGCTGGTGGGTCGAGCGAGCCCCCCTGTGGTGGAGGCAGCTCTAAGCTTTTTAATTTAAATTATCTCTCTAATTTGAATGAATACACTTTAAATCCATTTACAAGGATCTATTGGAGGGCAAGTCTCATGCCAGCAGCCGCGTAATTCCAGCTCCAGTAGCGTCCACTAAAGCTGCTGCAGTTAAAAAGCTTTTATAAGGATCGAGCTCGGCTGTCCACCGCAAGGCATCCTACTGCCAGTCCCAGCCCCTATGCCTTGGGGTGCCTCCTGATGCTCTTCACTGAGTATCCCATGGTCCCGAAGCATTTCCTTTGAAAAAATTAAGTGTCTAAACTACAGGTGGTGTAGCTTGCTTAACAGCCGGGATAATCCGCTGACTAGCAGACACTGCTACTAGGCACAAAGTATTTCCTGGGCTAGATGCAGTTAAAAATTTGTAATTAGATACTCTCGTTGGATGCTGAGAAAGCATTCCATAGAGTCTCCTGGCACGCCATATATGATTCTCTTAAAAAGCTTGGGGTAGGGGTCTAGGGGACCCTTTTATAGCCAAAATCACGGCCCTGTATCGCAATACGTCACCTAGGCTGAAGATAAATGGAACTGTAGCACCCTGAGGGCTCGGTTGCTACAGACGTATTGCACCTCACCCAGAGGTGTGATATCTCACTCTCAGGTAAGGATGGAGTGTGGATCAGGACCCGACACCTGCATGCATTACACCACATTGCCGTGGGGCAGGGCGACCAATATGCCCCTGAGATGGGCACGACAGTCCCTGTCCCTGGCTGGAGTGGGGGGAGGGAACACTGAGGAAGGGGAACCCTGTAGTGCAGGAGCAGGGAGGAAGCAGTTCCTGGGTGCATTGAGAAGGGAGTATAAAAGGTGGGCACCATCTTAGTTCAGTGCAGAGAAGTCTGAGCAGAAGTGGCAGGGAGCAGGGGCTCTGCATGAGCTCTGCTCCGGAGGCGGGCCTAGTAACAGAGGCTCAGGCCTGGAAGAGGGAGAAGGAAGGAAGAGGAGCGGAGAAGGCTCCAGGAACGAGGAATGAAGGGATCCCAGGGGTGCGGACGGGCGAGTCGTCACCGCACGCCCGAATCCACCTGCGTGGAGGGGTCAGGCCAAAGGGGGAGACCGGTCCCCGAACTAGTGGAGGCAGGAAACGACCCTCAGCTAGAAACCGGAGGCTCTGACATTTTATGTGGCGCAGCCCCTCGCTACACCCGCTAGGAAGGCACCACATAGGGTCAGGGAAACTGGCGCCAAGTTTACCAAGAGGAGGCCCGAGGCAGCCGGACAGAAGTGTTGGTAAGAAAGGCCAGACAAAGGACACACAAAGGGGGTCCTGTGAAGTGCTCCAAAGTTATCTGGGAGTTGTCTGAGCCCCTCACCTGGTGAGCACAGTACGACGTGGGCAGCCGTTACCTGCAGACGTGGTCTGGATAATAAGAACTGTGAGTAAAGGCCCTGGACTGCATCACTGACTCCGTGTCGTTACTGCTGCTGCCCTGCACCATCACCCCCATCCTCCGCATACACTGCCCTGAGGCTATACTCCTCCCGTGGGGAGTTATGCTACGCTCTGCTGCACCCACAACACCAGCCTCAGCGGTCTGCCCTGTAGCGGCGGTTCACTCTGACCGCAATCCCCGGGTGGCGTAGTCGGACATTTAAACATCAAAACCACATAAATAGTTCCGCCACTGGTTTGACCGCCTTGAGCCACGGAACCGGGTCGCCGCCACGAAGACTACAACCACCAGCATCCACCAAAAAGGGTCCGGCTCCGGGTGTCCCAAGGCCCAGGGGGTGCGTCAGAACATTTTCATCACCTTTCACAATCACCAATGGGACAAGGCAGGGATGTCCTCTGTCCCCTCTCTTATACATCCTAGTGACGGAGCACCTGCTCTCATCAATTCGCCATAACCCCAATATTAGGTGGATTGAGGTGGGAGGCACCGAGTACAAGTGCTCTCTATTTGCTGATGATGTCCTAGTATATATCACTCAATCACATATATCCATCCATGCTGTTATGGCTGAAATAGATCACTTTGTTACATGGTAAAATTTTAAAATCAATGCAGCGAAGTCTGAGGCCCTCGATGTCTCCCTCCCCAAATCCATATAGGATTCCATCCAGTCCAACTTTCCCTTTGCCTGGCCCTCACAGAGTATCAAATACTTAGGAATTCCTATTCATAGAGACCTCTCCCATCTATGTTATCTTAATTTTGGGCCCTTTATTGAACAATTCCATACAGACCACGGTTGGCAAGTTAGAACTGTAAGATTCACTACGTGAACCGCTGGTGTTTTGTGGAAAAGCACATGTACACCGCGTTCCAAATTATTATACAAAAAGTGTTTAGGAGTGATAAGGGAAGAATTTGTTTGTTTGTCAGTTAAACTCATTGATGGTGATGTGTGTCAGGGCTCTTTATATCACTGTAAGCAATTGCAGACACCTGTGCTAATTAGTTTGGCAGGTGTGTCCAATGAAAGGCAAGACTACTTAAGAAGGCTCTCTCACATTATTAAGCAGCCTACATTTTCTGCCAAAATGGGAAAGAAAAAGGATGTGTCGGCTGCTGAGAAGCAACAAATTGTGGAGTGTTTAGGTCAAGGCATGACTACAATCAACATTGTGCGATGATCAGGATGAAGTGTCTTGGCAATCAAGAAGTATGTAGCTGATTCACAGTACACACGTGTGCGTGCTGATAAGGGCAAATTGAGGACTCTTTCCTACAGGCAATTACGTCAGGTTGAAAGAGCAGCGGCAAAAAAGCCTTATCATAGCAGCAGACAAGTTTTTGAAGCTGCTTGTGCCTCCAACGTCCCCCGAACAACAAGATGCAGGGTCCTTCAGAGGTTTGCAGCTGTGCATACGCCTTCCTGTCGACCTCCTCTATCCACTTCACACAAGCAGAAACGGCTCCAGTGGGCCAAACATTACATGAAGACTGATTTCAAAACTGTTTTGTTCACGGATGAGTGCCGTGCAGCGCTCGATGGTCCAGATGGATGGAGTGGAGGATGGCTGGTTGATGGACACCCCACGCAAACACGGCTACAGCGCCAACAAGGAGGAGGTGGAGTAATGTTTTGGGCTGGAATCATGGGGAGAGAGATTGTCGGCCCCTTTAGGATCCCTGAAGGCGATAAAGATGAACTCCATAATGTATGTGGATTTTCTCAAACAGCACTTCCTGCCATGGTTCAAGAAGAAGAACCGTGTATTTCACAGCAAGATCATTTTTCTGCATGATAATGCACCATCTCATGCTGCACATAAAACATCTGCATCTCTGGCTGATATGGGCATAAAAGGGGACAAACTTATGGTGTGACCCCCATGCTCCCCTGACCTCTACCCCATTCAGAACCTTTGGAGCATCATTAAAAGGAGTGTCTATGATGGCGGGAGGCAGTTCACATCTAAGCAACAGCTCTGGGAGGGTATTCTGTCCTCATGCAAAACAATTGAAGCAGAAACCATCCAAAACCTGACAAATTCAATGGACGAGAGAGTTCAGAAGCTCCTTTCGAACAAGGGGTCCTATGTGAAAATGTAACATCACCTAGAATAAAGTTTTGAGTTGAAAACTGTTTGATTTCAGTTTCTAACAACCTGCTAATGCTTATAATTTCAAAAATGACCATTTTTTTGGTCTTTATTAAAATGAAAAGGTTGATCGAAAAGTTTGGGGGATCTAAGAGTGTGGCAAACCAGTAGTCATGATTACTTCGAATTCTGACAATATGAGGGTCATGCTGCAGGTAGTGCAGCAAGAAGGCACTTATGTGTCTTGCGCATCTCGGAGCCCCAAAATTATTTTCCGGGCTAGATGTAGCTAAAAATTATTTTTAATTTTAAATCTGGTGGAGCTTATTATAGATGGCCTAATAGGATCAGTGCTGCACACTGCTACAAAGCCCAAATTATTTTCCAGTCAAGATACAGATAAACATGATTAGTAATTTGAAAGCTTAAAACGTTTGGTAGGGTGATTTTAACCAATCATCAAGCTTTTACTCTCCCCAGGATGACACAGGGGTAGAAAAGTCGTTTCGGATCCATGATTTGTTCATCTTTATGAACGTGAGTCTGTCTACATTATCAGTGGAGAGCCGCGTGCGCTTATCTGTCAGCACACCACCAGCAGCGCTGAACACACGTTCAGACAGAACGCTGGCTGCGGGGCATGACAAGATCTCCAAGGCGTAAGTGGCTAGCTCCGGCCATTTATCCAGATTGGAAGCCCAAAAAGAGCAAGGGTCCAGTGACACAGTCGTGGCTTCAATGTTTACTTGGAGATACTCCTGTACCATCGTCTCTAGGCGTTGACTATGTGTCAGACTTCTTGTCTCCTGTGGCCTTGCAAAGGATGGGCTAAAAAAGTGGTGAAATGATTCCGCAAAATTGATGTTACCAGCAGATACTGTGGTTCTGTTACAGTTTGAGTGCTGAACACTTGACGGTCCCACGGTTGGCAAGTTGGAACTGTGAGATTCACTACGTGCACCACTGGTATTTTGTGGAAAAGCACATGTAAGATTCTGCAACAGTCTCTGCTGATACTCCTGCATGCGTGCATCCCTTTCTATGGCAGGAATAATTTCTGCATCTGTGTTGCGCATCCAGGAGCACCAAGTCCCTGTTGTGTTGGTGGCGAGGTAGCAATCATGCTTCCTTCCTCTGTCCTCTCCCCCCAACCTCGCACAACAGAAATGTGATCAAGGTCTCCCTCATCTGATGAGTCTTCCATCAGTTCGTCCTCCACTTCTTCCTGGGCTCCTGCACCTTCCTCACTAGTTTGGCTGCTACCATGCGCCCTGGTAAAACCATCTCCCCCACCCTCACATGCCTGCCGCTTGGTGCTGCCGACCTTCTGGACCTTGCAGATGTTAGCCCTTCCGCATACAACTCCTCCTCCTCTACTTCCTCCACCTCCTCTTGTGCCACCACCTGACTCCGAATTCTGTTTAACATGTGCTCCAGCATGTAAATCACCGGAATAGTCATGCTGATAATGGCATCGTCAGCACTAAACATCTTCGTCGCCATTTCAAAACTGTGCAGAAGGGTGCATAGGTCCCTGATCTGAGACCACTCCTCCAGCGTGATTTGCCCCACCTCTGAATCTCGTTGGCCCAGGCTATACGTCAGAACGTATTGCACCAGGGCTTGTCGGTGCTGCCACAGTCGCTGCAACATGTGCAGAGTTGAATTCCACCGGGTAGGCACATCGCATTTTAGCCGGTGAAGTGGCAGGCCCAACGACTTCTGTAGAGATGTAAGTCGCTGAGCTGCGGGATGCGAACGGCGGAAGTGAGCACACAGCGACCGTGCCCTCTGCAGAAGGCCATCTAGTCTGGGATAGTGGGCTAAAAATTGCTGGACAACCAGGTTCAACACGTGAGCCATACAAGGCACGTGTGTGACATTGCCCCGGCGAAGGGCCGCACCCAGGTTTGCAGCATTGTCGCACACGGCCTTCCCTGGTTTCAGGTCCAGTGGAGACAACCATTCATGAAATTGGTTCTCCAGAGCTGACCACAACTCCTCAGCTGTGTGACTCACATTTCCCAGACATTTCAATGTAAAAACCGCCTGATGACGTTGAGCCCTACTGCCAGCATAGTAAGGAGGTGTGCAGGATCCCTTCTGTGCAGTTAGAAAGCTTGTGGCATGACCAGACAGGCTTTGGGTGCAGGTGGAAGACCGAGAGGAGGTTGAGGAGGCAGAAGCAGTGGAGGAACTTTGACATAAAGAGGATTGACGCACAACTCGTGGGGACGGCAAGACTTGGACAGCAGCCCCTTGTCCTGCTGTCACCATAGTTACCCAGTGCCCAGTCAGCGACATGTAACGCCCCTGTCCATGCCTACTCGTCCAAGTGTCTGTGGTGAAATGCACCCTGTCACACACAGAGTTTCTCAAAGAAGCGGTGATGTTGTGTGCGACATGCTGGTGGAGCGCAGGCACACCTTTCTTTGAGAAGTAGTGCCGACTGGGCATCTGGTACTGGGGCACTGCGACGGATATAAGGTCTCGAAAATCCTCTGTGTCCACCAGGCGGAAAGGCAGCATTTCTGTAGCCAAGAGCTTGCAGATGGTGAAATTCAACCTCTTAGCTTTCTCATGGCTAGGAGGAAATGGTCTTTTACTTGTCCACATCTGAGGGACCGAGGGCTGGCTATTGTGCTTAGACGGGGTTGATAAGGGTGTCCCTGGCAAACTGCCGGTCTGTGAGGAAGATGCAGGCGGACATGTTAGGTTGCCTTCATCCAAAGGTGGTGCTATCGATGTCGGACAGCGCTCAACACCAGCTGGTGTTACCACCTCCAAAGAAAATGATGACCTGCCAATCACGCTGGCTGTTGTGGGTAAAGAGGTGGCAGGTCTGCGCCCCAAAACAGGTGTGACTGCTGTCCCCCCAGTCACAGAGGATGAAGAGGCCGCGGATGCACAAGATATGGCAGACGGTGGTTGGCCCGGCCGGCTAGGCCGCATTGTAGCACACTGAGCTTCCCACTGCAACTTATGCTTCATGTCCATGTGCCGGTTCATGCATGAAGTACTCAAACTATGTATTTTTTGGCCTCTACTTAGCTTTTGCTGACAAATGTTACAGATAACACGAGTTGGGTCATCTTTATCGATCTGAAAAAATGCCCAGGCTATGCAAGGCTTAGCACCCATGCGACCTGAAGAGCCACCACGACTTGTGGTGAGAGGCAGAGTTGTGTTTGAGGATGCAGTTGTTGACGTGCTTCCAGTACTACGTCTCTGTCCAGGAAGGCGCAACCTGACCTCGTCGTCACTAGCATCTTCCTCCACCTCCTCTGCTGACCTCATCTCTTGGCTGACTGTGGGTTGACAGTAAGTGGGATCTCCGACCTCATCATCATCACCCTGTGCGTTATCACACCCGTCGTCCTCAGAGCCAACCTGTTCCTGCCCTGACAAAAAACTAAAGTTGTCGCTCCAATCAGGTATTTGAGTCTTATCATCGTCTTCCTCATTGTCTCCACCAACAGGAGTTACAGTTTGGGAATGAGGGTCTTCATTATGGTCAGAACCTTCTGCGTCTGGTCCTGGATCCGACTCATAAAGATTCTGGGCATCAGTGCAGATCATTTCCTCGTCTGGATTCACAGAAGCGCTGGAGTCGACCTCTGATTCCCAGGCTATAGTATGAGTAAACAGCTCTGCAGACTCAACCATCTGTTCTACCTCATACTCAGACGGGCAGCTGGAGATTTGGGAGCTGTGAGGAAGCAAGTGCGATTTGGGTGACACCTTTGAGGACTGGAGTATTTGTGATGTTGAAGTTGATGTGGAGGAGAGCCCACTTAAAGGAGCACTTGATATCCGTTGAAGCACCTGCTGTTTTTGTGCCTCATCTGGAATTTGTAGCGATTGGCGTGGCCGTAAGAAAGGGATCTTATCACAATGTCCGCTAAAAGAAGTAGACATTTTAGTTTGGCTGGAAGATGGTCTTTCTTCTGCAGATGTTACTGTTGCTTTAACACCTACCCCACGGACACAACCTTTTTTCCCCTTCCCAACACGCCTATTCCCCTTTCCACCAGCAGCAGGCCTTTTTCCACTCATTTTGGTGGTTAACTAATTCACAACTCTGGAGTTGTTTGCACAAAAAAACTATGGATGGTAACCGAGCAGAGCTGAGTGGCCAAACTGTGGTATTAGGCCAAAACTATTGGCTGGGTTAGATGCAGAAAAAAATTATATTCAATTTGCAACCTGATGGAGGTCAGTATAGATGGACTAATAGAACAAGTCCCACACACTGCTAGAAGCCCAAATATTTTTTCAGAGGTACTGTAGATGCAGATAAAAATTAGTTTTAATTTGCAACCTGATGGAGGTCAGTATAGATGGACTAATAGAGAAAGTCCGACACACTACTAGAAGGCCAAATATTTTTTCAGAGGTAGATGCAGAAAAAAATATATTCAGTTTGCAACCTGATGGAGGTCAGTATAGATGGATTAATAGAACAAGACCCACACACAGCTAGAAGCCCAATATTTTTTCAGAGGTAGATGCAGAAAAAAATATATTCAGTTTGCAACCTGATGGAGGTCAGTATAGATGGACTAATAGAACAAGTCCCACACACTGCTAGAAGCCCAAATATTTTTTCAGAGGTACTGTAGATGCAGATAAAGATTAGTTTTAATTTGCAACCTGATGGAGGTGAGTATAGATGGACTAATAGAGAAAGTCCGACACACTACTAGAAGGCCAAATATTTTTTCAGAGGTAGATGCAGAAAAAAATATATTCAGTTTGCAACCTGATGGAGGTCAGTATAGATGGACTAATACAACAAGTCCCGCACACAGCTAGAAGCCCAAATATTTTTTCAGAGGTACTGTAGATGCAGATAAAAATTATTTTTAATTTGCAACCTGATGGAGGTCAGTATAGATGGACTAATAGAGAAAGTCCGACACACTACTAGAAGGCCAAATATTTTTTCAGAGGTAGATGCAGAAAAAAATATATTCAGTTTGCAACCTGATGGAGGTCAGTATAGATGGACTAATACAACAAGTCCCACACACAGCTAGAAGCCCAAATATTTTTTCAGAGGTACTGTAGATGCAGATAAAAATTAGTTTTAATTTGCAACCTGATGGAGGTCAGTATAGATGGACTAATAGAGAAAGTCCGACACACTACTAGAAGGCCAAATATTTTTTCAGAGCTAGATGCAGAAAAAAATTATATTCAGTTTGCAACCTGATGGAGGTCAGTATAGATGGATTAATAGAACAAGACCCACACACAGCTAGAAGCCCAATATTTTTTCAGAGGTAGATGCAGAAAAAAATATATTCAGTTTGCAACCTGATGGAGGTCAGTATAGATGGACTAATAGAACAAGTCCCACACACTGCTAGAAGCCCAAATATTTTTTCAGAGGTACTGTAGATGCAGATAAAAATTAGTTTTAATTTGCAACCTGATGGAGGTCAGTATAGATGGACTAATAGAGAAAGTCCGACACACTACTAGAAGGCCAAATATTTTTTCAGAGGTAGATGCAGAAAAAAATATATTCAGTTTGCAACCTGATGGAGGTCAGTATAGATGGATTAATAGAACAAGACCCACACACAGCTAGAAGCCCAATATTTTTTCAGAGGTAGATGCAGAAAAAAATATATTCAGTTTGCAACCTGATGGAGGTTAGTATAGATGGACTAATAGAACAAGTCCCACACACTGCTAGAAGCCCAAATATTTTTTCAGAGGTACTGTAGATGCAGATAAAAATTAGTTTTAATTTGCAACCTGATGGAGGTCAGTATAGATGGACTAATAGAGAAAGTCCGACACACTACTAGAAGGCCAAATATTTTTTCAGAGGTAGATGCAGAAAAAAATATATTCAGTTTGCAACCTGATGGAGGTCAGTATAGATGGACTAATAGAATAAGTCCCACACACTGCTAGAAGCCCAAATATTTTTTCAGAGGTACTGTAGATGCAGATAAAAATTAGTTTTAATTTGCAACCTGATGGAGGTCAGTATAGATGGACTAATAGAGAAAGTCCGACACACTACTAGAAGGCCAAATATTTTTTCAGAGGTAGATGCAGAAAAAAATATATTCAGTTTGCAACCTGATGGAGGTCAGTATAGATGGACTAATAGAACAAGTCCCACACACTGCTAGAAGCCCAAATATTTTTTCAGAGGTACTGTAGATGCAGATAAAAATTAGTTTTAATTTGCAACCTGATGGAGGTCAGTATAGATGGACTAATAGAATGATGCTATGCCCAAAAGATTTTACTTCACTAGGTGCAGTAAAAAAATTGGTATTCTATACACAGGTGGTATATCTTGCAACACAGATAGGCTACTCCACTGACTAACACACTCTGCAATAGGCCAAAAAGGATTAGCTTTGCTAGATTCAGCCAAATGCTGTGAAAAAAACTTGCACAGCACTGGCACAGACCTGCCTGGCAAAAACTGATAGGAACTCATGTAACCTAGTCCTGAAAAGGACTCCAATTACAATTAGTCTTTACTCCCACAACCTATCTATTTAAGAGCACAGACCTCCCTGATAAAAGTCGTAGGAAATGCTGTAACCTAGTCCTTAAAAGGACTGCAATCACAACTATTCCCTACTCCCAAGCTATCTGTATATTTGTGCGAAAATTGGCTTGAAATTAACAAGGTATAGCGCACACAGCAACAGCGGTGCCGTCTAACACGCAGCTGCAGCAGTGAGAAAATGGTGGCGACGGGGAAAATGGCTTGGTCTTATAGGGCAAGGACATGTGACATACACTGCCAATGACACATGCCCTTGCTTGTATGAAAAAAAGCACTTCGCTCCGTGTGTGCGCTGCTGATAGGCTGACAGATTGCACCTACCCACTGTAAATGCGGGAAAGAGAAAAAAAAATGGAGATCTACATTGTTCCTGCAGAGATCCATCCCCTGCCCCTCCCCCCACCCCGCTGTACACTCAAACTGCGTATTAACATTAATTTTCATCATTACTGAGAAAAAATCCAGTTATGATTTTGGTGCACGAACAGTTATCGAACATAACCTCGAACAGCCGAATTTTTCTCAAATTGTTCGTGTTCGCCGAACGGCTCGAACACCGCCCAAAACAGCTCGAATTTGAGATAGGCGAACAGTTCGAGTAGAAAAACGCTCATCTCTAGAAATGACCTGCACTGATGCCCAGAATCTTTATGAGTCGGATCCAGGACCAGACGCAGAAGGTTCTGACCATAATGTAGACCCTCATTCCCAAACTGTAACTCCTGTTGGTGGAGACAATGAGGAAGATGATGATAAGACTCAAATACCTGATTGGAGCGACAACTTTAGTTTTTTGTCAGGGCAGGAACAGGTTGGCTCTGAGGACGACGGGTGTGATAACACACAGGGTGATGATGATGAGGTTGGAGATCCCACTTACTGTCAACCCACAGTCAGCCAAGAGATGAGGTCAGCAGAGGAGGTGGAGGAAGATGCTAGTGACGACGAGGTCAGGTTGCGCCTTCCTGGACAGAGACGTCGTACTGGAAGCACGTCAACAACTGCATCCTCAAACACAACTCTGCCTCTCACCACAAGTCGTGGTGGCTCTTCAGGTCGCATGGGTGCTAAGCCTTGCATAGCCTGGGCATTTTTTCAGATCGATAAAGATGACCCAACTCGTGTTATCTGTAACATTTGTCAGCAAAAGCTAAGTAGAGGCCAAAAAATACATAGTTTGAGTACTTCATGCATGAACCGGCACATGGACATGAAGCATAAGTTGCAGTGGGAAGCTCAGTGTGCTACAATGCGGCCTAGCCGGCCGGGCCAACCACCGTCTGCCATATCTTGTGCATCCGCGGCCTCTTCATCCTCTGTGACTGGGGGGACAGCAGTCACACCTGTTTTGGGGCGCAGACCTGCCACCTCTTTACCCGCAACAGCCAGCGTGATTGGCAGGTCATCATTTTCTTTGGAGGTGGGAACACCAGCTGGTGTTGAGCGCTGTCCGACATCGATAGCACCACCTTTGGATCAAGGCAACCTAACATGTCTGCCTGCATCTTCCTCACAGACCGGCAGTTTGCCGGGGACACCCTTATCAACCCCGTCTAAGCACAATAGCCAGCCCTCGGTCCCTCAGATGTGGACAAGTAAAAGACCATTTCCTCCTAGCCATGAGAAAGCTAAGTGGTTGAATTTCACCATCTGCAAGCTCTTGGCTACAGAAATGCTGCCTTTCCGCCTGGTGGACACAGAGGATTTTCGAGACCTTATGTCCGTCGCAGTGCCCCAGTACCAGATGCCCAGTCGGCACTACTTCTCAAAGAAAGGTGTGCCTGCGCTCCACCAGCATGTCGCACACAACATCACCGCTTCTTTGAGAAACTCTGTGTGTGACAGGGTGCATTTCACCACAGACACTTGGACGAGTAGGCATGGACAGGGGCGTTACATGTCGCTGACTGGGCACTGGGTAACTATGGTGACAGCAGGACAAGGGGCTGCTGTCCAAGTCTTGCCGTCCCCACGAGTTGTGCGCCAATCCTCTTTATGTCAAAGTTCCTACACTGCTTCTGCCTCCTCAACCTCCTCTCGGTCTTCCACCTGCACCCAAAGCCTGTCTGGTCATGCCACAAGCTTTCTAACTGCGCAGAAGGGATCCTGCACACCTCCTTACTATGCTGGCAGTAGGGCTCAACGTCATCAGGCGGTTTTTACATTGAAATGTCTGGGAAATGTGAGTCACACAGCTGAGGAGTTGTGGTCAGCTCTGGAGAACCAATTTCATGAATGGTTGTCTCCACTGGACCTGAAACCAGGGAAGGCCGTGTGCGGCAATGCTGCAAACCTGGGTGCGGCCCTTCGCCGGGGCAATGTCACACACGTGCCTTGTATGGCTCACGTGTTGAACCTGGTTGTCCAGCAATTTTTAGCCCACTATCCCAGACTAGATGGCCTTCTGCATAGGGCACGGTCGCTGTGTGCTCACTTCCGCAGTTCGCATCCCGCAGCTCAGCGACTTACATCTCTACAGAAGTCGTTGGGCCTGCCACTTCACCAGCTAAAATGCGATGTGCCTACCCGGTGAAATTCAACTCTGCACATGTTGCAGCGACTGTGGCAGCACCGACAAGCCCTGGTGCAATACGTTCTGACGTATAGCCTGGGCCAACGAGATTCAGTGGTGGGGCAAATCACGCTGGAGGAGTGGTCTCAGATCAGGGACCTATGCATCCTTCTGCACAGTTTTGAAATGGCGACGAAGATGTTTAGTGCTGACGATGCCATTATCAGCATGACTATTCCGGTGATTTACATGCTGGAGCACATGTTAAACAGAATTCGGAGTCAGGTGGTGGCACAAGAGGAGGTGGAGGAAGTAGAGGAGGAGGAGTTGTATGCGGAAGGGCTAACATCTGCAAGGTCCAAACGGTCGGCAGCACCAAGGCGGCAGGCATGTGAGGGTGGGGGAGATGGTTTTACCAGGGCGCATGGTAGCAGCCAAACTAGTGAGGAAGGTTCAGGAGCCCAGGAAGAAGTGGAGGATGAACTGATGGAAGACTCATCAGATGAGGGAGACCTTGATCACATTTCTGTTGTGCGAGGTTGGGGGGAGAGGACAGAGGAAGGAAGCATGATTGTTACCTCTCCACCAACACAACAGGGATTGGTGCTCCTGGATGCGCAACACACATGAGTGCCTTCTTGCTGCACTACCTGCAACATGACCCTCGAATTGTGAGAATTAGAAATAATCCTGACTACTGGGTTGCCACACTGTTAGATCCCCGGTACAAAAGTAAATTTGCAGAAATTATTCCTGCCATAGAAAGGGATGCACGCATGCAGGAGTATCAGCAGAGACTGTTGCAGAATCTTACATGTGCTTTTCCACAAAATACCAGTGGTGCACGTAGTGAATCTCACAGTTCCAACTTGCCAACCGTGGGACCGTCAAGTGTTCAGCACTCAAACCGTAACAGAACCACAGTATCTGCTGGTAACATCAATTTTGCGGAATCATTTCACCACTTTTTTAGCCCATCCTTTGCAAGGCCACAGGAGACAAGAAGTCTGACACATAGTCAACGCCTAGAGACGATGGTACAGGAGTATCTCCAAGTAAACATTGAAGCCACGACTGTGTCACTGGACCCTTGCTCTTTTTGGGCTTCCAATCTGGATAAATGGCCGGAGCTAGCCACTTACGCCTTGGAGATCTTGTCATGCCCCGCAGCCAGCGTTCTGTCTGAACGTGTGTTCAGCGCTGCTGGTGGTGTGCTGACAGATAAGCGCACGCGGCTCTCCACTGATAATGTAGACAGACTCACGTTCATAAAGATGAACAAATCATGGATCCGAAACGACTTTTCTACCCCTGTGTCATCCTGGGGAGAGTAAAAGCTTGATGATTGGTTAAAATCACCCTACCAACCGTTTTAAGCTTTCAAATTACTAATCATGTTTATCTGTATCTTGACTGGAAAATAATTTGGGCTTTGTAGCAGTGTGCAGCACTGATCCTATTAGGCCATCTATACTAAAGCTTCACCAGATTTAAAATTAAAAATAATTTTTAGCTGCATCTAGCCCGGAAAATAATTTTGGGGCTCCGAGATGCGCAAGACACATAAGTGCCTTCTTGCTGCACTACCTGCAGCATGACCCTCATATTGTCAGAATTCGAAGTAATCATGACTACTGGGTTGCCACACTCTTAGATCCCCCAAACTTTTCGATCAACCTTTTCATTTTAATAAAGACCAAAAAAATGGTCATTTTTGAAATTATAAGCATTAGCAGGTTGTTAGAAACTGAAATCAAACAGTTTTCAACTCAAAACTTTATTCTAGGTGATGTTACATTTTCACATAGGACCCCTTGTTCGAAAGGAGCTTCTGAACTCTCTCGTCCATTGAATTTGTCAGGTTTTGGATGGTTTCTGCTTCAATTGTTTTGCATGAGGACAGAATACCCTCCCAGAGCTGTTGCTTAGATGTGAACTGCCTCCCGCCATCATAGACACTCCTTTTAATGATGCTCCAAAGGTTCTGAATGGGGTAGAGGTCAGGGGAGCATGGGGGTCACACCATAAGTTTGTCCCCTTTTATGCCCATATCAGCCAGAGATGCAGATGTTTTATGTGCAGCATGAGATGGTGCATTATCATGCAGAAAAATGATCTTGCTGTGAAATACACGGTTCTTCTTCTTGAACCATGGCAGGAAGTGCTGTTTGAGAAAATCCACATACATTATGGAGTTCATCTTTAGCGCCTTCAGGGATCCTAAAGGGGCCGACAATCTCTCTCCCCATGATTCCAGCCCAAAACATTACTCCACCTCCTCCTTGTTGGCGCTGTAGCCGTGTTTGCGTGGGGTGTCCATCAACCAGCCATCCTCCACTCCATCCATCTGGACCATCGAGCGCTGCACGGCACTCATCCGTGAACAAAACAGTTTTGAAATCAGTCTTCATGTAATGTTTGGCCCACTGGAGCCGTTTCTGCTTGTGTGAAGTGGATAGAGGAGGTCGACAGGATGGCGTATGCACAGCTGCAAACCTCTGAAGGACCCTGCATCTTGTTGTTCGGGGGACGTTGGAGGCACAAGCAGCTTCAAAAACTTGTCTGCTGCTATGACAAGGCTTTTTTGCCGCTGCTCTTTCAACCTGACGTAATTGCCTGTAGGAAAGAGTCCTCAATTTGCCCTTATCAGCACGCACACGTGTGTACTGTGAATCAGCTACATACTTCTTGATTGCCAAGACACTTCATCCTGATCATCGCACAATGTTGATTGTAGTCATGCCTTGACCTAAACACTCCACAATTTGTTGCTTCTCAGCAGCCGACACATCCTTTTTCTTTCCCATTTTGGCAGAAAATGTAGGCTGCTTAATAATGTGAGAGAGCCTTCTTAAGTAGTCTTGCTTTTCATTGGACACACCTGCCAAACTAATTAGCACAGGTGTCTGCAATTGCTTACAGTGATATAAAGAGCCCTGACACACATCACCATCAATGAGTTTAACTGACAAACAAACAAATTCTTCCCTTATCACTCCTAAACACTTTTTGCATAATAATTTGGAACGCAGTGTACATGTGCTTTTCCACAAAACACCAGCGGTTCACGTAGTGAATCTTACAGTTCTAACTTGCCAACCGTGGTCTGTATGGAGTTGTTCAATAAAGGGCCCAAAATTAAGATAACATAGATGGGAGAGGTCTCTATGAATAGGAATTCCTAAGTATTTGATACCCTGTGAGGGACAGGCAAAGGGAAAGTTGGACTGGATGGAATCCTATATGGATTTGGGGAGGGAGACATCGAGGGCCTCAGACTTCGCTGCATTGATTTTAAAATTTGACCATGTAACAAAGTGATCTATTTCAGCCATAACAGCATGGATGGATATATGTGATTGAGTGATATATACTAGGACATCATCAGCAAATAGAGAGCACTTGTACTCGGTGCCTCCCACCTCAATCCACCTAATATTGGGGTTATGGGGAATTGATGAGAGCAGGTGCTCCGTCACTAGGATGTATAAGAGAGGGGACAGAGGACATCCCTGCCTTGTCCCATTGGTGATTGTGAAAGGTGATGAAAATGTTCTGACGCACCCCCTGGGCCTTGGGACACCCGGAGCCGGACCCTTTTTGGTGGATGTTGGTGGTTGTAGTCTTTGTGGCGGCGACCCGGTTCCGTGGCTCAGGGCGGTCAAACCAGTGGCGGAACTATTTATGTGGTTTTGATGTTTAAATGTCCGACTATGCCACCCGTGGATTGCGGTCAGAGTGAACCGCCGCTACAGGGCAGACCGCTGAGGCTGGTGTTGTGGGTGCAGCAGAGCGTAGCATAACTCCCCACGGGAGGAGTATAGCCTCAGGGCAGTGTATGCGGAGGATGGGGGTGATGGTGCAGGGCAGCAGCAGTAACGACACGGAGTCAGTGATGCAGTTCAGGGCCTTTACTCACAGTTATTATCCAGACCACGTCTGCAGGTAACGGCTGCCCACGTCGTACTGTGCTCACCAGGTGAGGGGCTCAGACAACTCCCAGATAACTTTGGAGCACTTCACAGGACCCCCTTTGTGTGTCCTTTGTCTGGCCTTTCTTACCAACACTTCTGTCCGGCTGCCTCGGGCCTCCTCTTGGTAAACTTGGCGCCAGTTTCCCTGACCCTATGTGGTGCCACCCTAGCGGGTGTAGCGAGGGGCTGCGCCACATAAAATGTCAGAGCCTCCGGTTTCTAGCTGAGGGTCGTTTCCTGCCTCCACTAGTTCGGGGACCGGTCTCCCCCTTTGGCCTGACCCCTCCACGCAGGTGGATTCGGGCGTGCGGTGGCGACTCGCCCGTCCGCACCCCTGGGATCCCTTCATTCCTCATTCCTGGAGCCTTCTCCGTTCCTCTTCCTTCCTTCTCCCTCTTCCAGGCCTGGGCCTCTGTTACTAGGCCCGCCTCCGGAGCAGAGCTCATGCAGAGCCCCTGCTCCCTGCCACTTCTGCTCAGACTTCTCTGCACTGAACTAAGATGGTGCCCACCTTTTATACTCCCTTCTCAATGCACCCAGGAACTGCTTCCTCCCTGCTCCTGCACTACTGGGTTCCCCTTCCTCAGTGTTCCCTCCCCCCACTCCAGCCAGGGACAGGGACTGTCGTGCCCATCTCAGGGGCATATTGGTCGCCCTGCCCCACGGCAATGTGGTGTAATGCATGCAGGTGTCGGGTCCTGATCCACACTCCATCCTTACCTGAGAGTGAGATATCACACCTCTGGGTGAGGTGCAATACGTCTGTAGCAACCGAGCCCTCAGGGTGCTACAGTTCCATTTATCTTCAGCCTAGGTGACGTATTGCGATACAGGGCCGTGATTTTGGCTATAAAAGGGTCCCCTAGACCCCTACCCCAAGCTTTTTAAGAGAATCATATATGGCGTGCCAGGAGACTCTATGGAATGCTTTCTCAGCATCCAACGAGAGTATCTAATTACAAATTTTTAACTGCATCTAGCCCAGGAAATACTTTGTGCCTAGTAGCAGTGTCTGCTAGTCAGCGGATTATCCCTGCTGTTAAGCAAGCTACACCACCTGTAGTTTAGACACTTAATTTTTTCAAAGGAAATGCTTCGGGACCATGGGATACTTAGTGAAGAGCATCAGGAGGCACCCCAAGGCATAGGGGCTGGGACTGGCAGTAGGATGCCTTGCGGTGGACAGCCGAGCTCGATCCTTATAAAAGCTTTTTAACTGCAGCAGCTTTAGTGGACGCTACTGGAGCTGGAATTACGCGGCTGCTGGCATGAGACTTGCCCTCCAATAGATCCTTGTAAATGGATTTAAAGTGTATTCATTCAAATTAGAGAGACAATTTAAATTAAAAAGCTTAGAGCTGCCTCCACCACAGGGGGGCTCGCTCGACCCACCAGCGGACAGGCACCAGTATTGGGAGAGGGGGGCTGGCCATCAGGGTTCACCGCGGCTCTGGCACAAACCCGGCGACACGGAGGTGGCACGGGCAGGAGCGGACTGGCCTTGTCGGCTTCTCACTTTTTGGATTTTAGAAGGGCATGACATGCCTATATCTGTGTCTCCCCCTCCTTTTACTCCTCCACCTCTTTTCTTTTCGCATGACTATATGTACTTGTCACTTTTCCATGTGTTAGTTATGTCTTCTGAGCAGTTTGTCAGCTTTTGGACACCTTTGAAGGTGTTTTCTATGTGTTTCTATGTGTTTTTGTTTGCCTGCCATTGGTTTTAACGGTGTTCGAAGGTGTTCGACGAACAGTTCGACGAACAGTTCGGCGAACACACGGGTGTTCGACGAACCGAACCGAACTCGAACACTACGGGGGTGGCTCAACACTATTGTTAATATATATCAGTCCAAGCCTGAGCACAGTATCAAGACACTGTTGTTCTTATAGTTAGTGACAGCTCAGAAATTTCTTATAGTATCATAAACTCAGTCCAGCAAGATCTCACCAAAGTTTGAACTGTTAGCCAACTGAGAAAAGAAAAAAATCATATTACTACTATCAACTTCTTGTATTCTGACAAAACCTGGCTGCAGTTTCCAGCCTCAGTTATTTATTGACAGCACTTCTTCAGCGATGCCGCTGACCAACTTTTCCCATCAGCAACCTCCTGATTTTAAAAATGAATAATGACTGATGAGCCTCCACTAAACCTCCAAGTTAGTCTGGAGGATCAAAGATCCCCTAGTGTCCCTAGTCCCTCCTGTTTTCCTTACAGAACTGGAATGTTTATCACCCAAACCATAGAGCTTCAATATGTAGAGGCATAAAACAGCTGATTGTTCAATTGCCTCTATTTCCCAATGCCTGAAACAGCTGACAGATATCCACACTTGTCCCTCAAAGCTATGCTGACCGTGACCAACGGTTTTCGGGTTTAAGTGACACTACCCAATCTGTCACTGACCTGTAAATTACTTCCAAGTATCAAAGTCCTCACGATGTCCCAATTTTCTCTGGGCTCCCCACAGGTCCAGCTCAATATCTTTTTAGGTCTGTGAAGCTCTAATGTACAGGAGCATGAAACAGCCGACAGGACTCCACTCTTACTATTCACCGCTGTCACTTTCCCAGCTTGCTGCGTCAAAAACCAGTCGGCTTCTTGAAAGGATTACTCACGAGAACCACCTTGTATGAAGTCCATCCAGGTCTCAAAATGATCCACAAACTTTGCCGAGTCCTCTCATTAAAGATTTAGAACTGAAAGGTTCTCTTAAAGTTGCTTAAATTGTCTCTTTATTGAAGCATCACAAGAGCTCAAGACTCCTCCGTCTTACATTACCGAAGTACAGGCCACAACCCTGACAGAACTTTGGACCTAAAGGAATGGTCTTCAAAGGCAAGCTTTTATTTTAAATGGGCATGTTACCACTACACAATCCATATCACACACCACTAAAGTTGATCAGATCGATCCTCAGAGAATCAACTTTGAGTCAAATTTCCTGAAATTTGCAAGTCTCTGTGAATTCAAACAGTTTATGATTTGATGTGTTGAGATCAGCCAAAAATACCACTGCTGACGAGTAACAAAGCTGGTTAATGAGATCAGGCTTGGCCAGGTGGCCTTTCTGAAAATGCCCTGCATCTATTAAATCAGATGGACTAGCACAGCCAAACAGGACGGGGATTTATCACAGCCAGTTTAAAAAATAACAGTCATCTAAGCAGCACCATTTTATGCTAATGACTGCATAGGGATTGGAGATCAGAAGGCACAGTTCCTTCCACATAGTGACAGGAAAAAAAACAAAATTAGATTGTGTTGCATTTAAAATGGGAGTGGTAGTTAGTCTGTGAGTAATAATCCAAAGATTCAAATGAGATAGGGAGATGCTGTAGCTACATAGTTATGTGACTGAATTCATTGATTTGTGATTAATGCAATAACAGTACAGTAGCAACTTACTTAATAACAGCACACTTTTTCATCTTCACACACTGCAATTGCAAACCATGAGTGCAGTTTAATCCCATGAGCCCTGATTTTGCCAGTAAAGAATAATCCTGAAATCTAGGCTTGTGTGTCATAGGCAGATAAGCCATTTATTTTCTTGTAAATACAAATCACAAATCTTCATAATCTAGAAATTTTAAATCAACTGTGTACATCACAATGTGTGCATGATGTTAACAATGTGTTGTAGCAGTCCAATAACATGCCACCCGGACACAGCAGCCTGTCGCAGATGCTCAATTTTGAGGCACTAACCTAAGAAGCTTTTTTTGTCCTGGTCTTATTTTTAGAAAATACTGGGGGTGTAATTTTTTTAATCCTTTATTTAATTGACACATTTGAATTTTTTGAACACCTAGTGTATTTTAGTAGTCCAATCGTAGACCCCCCAACCATATTGCATGTTGTTACCATATTTTCTTTTCCAGGAGTCAACATATTTGTACCCATTTTGCAAAGTAGCATTTTTGTTGAATGAAGAACAAAAAAATGAAAGAAAAAGAAAAGGTTAAAATTTTACAACTGTTTTAACATTAGAATTTAACACCATACACACCAGAACAATACTGTTGGCTGTGTTGACTCCAATTACTTTCCCTGCAATTACCTGCCTATTAACATAATACCCTAGGGTTATGTACATTGCATGTATTTGCAAGGGGGAGTGTTGGAATAATACATATTAATCTGTATGTGTATTGCAACAACTACTGTGTGCTGTTTCATATGTTGTGCATATTGTGAGGTTGTTAACAAAGTTGTGTTCTAAAAAAAAAAAAAAAAACTCACACAGACAGGATTCCCCCTCCTTCTCTTCCTGTATTGTTGTTATATGTCTTTGATCTCCTCATGCTGCAGTAACACAAGACTCCATGCTGTGCCTATGCTGGATATGAATAAACCTACATTCTGTGTTCTGAACTCTGGATGTCACGCGGATTAATCCTCTGCTAACAGGTTATGGGCCCAGATGTACCAGAGTCCCCAGAGTTCCAGAGTCACAGATCCCCAGAACACAGAGGAAAGAAAGACAGCAAACTGAGAAGAAGCAAAGATGGCCACCAGCACCAGCAGCTCCATGAAATTTACAGTGCCAAGTCTCACTAACCAGAATTATCAATCCTGGAAATTCAAAGTGAAAATGCTGCTGATAAGAGAAGGTACGTGGAAATACACACAGGAGCCTATACCTGACCCAGTGCCACAGGAGTGGACAGAGATGGATCAGAAAGCACAAAGTACCATATCACTCAGTATAGATGATGACCAGATTGTGCATGTGTGTAAATGTAATACTGCAAAGGAAATGTGGGAGCAGTTGCAAAAGGTACATGAGAGGATAAATTTAAGCAATAAGCTCTATCTCATGAGAAAGCTGTACCAGTCTAAGCTACAGAAAGGCCAGGATATGCAGGATTACATAAGAAGTGTTCTGGAAGTTGTAGAACGCCTGAGAGGCATTGGGGAAGATCTAAAGGACTTTCATGTGGCCGCATTACTGCTTAGTGGCCTTCCAGAGAGCTATGATATGCTTGTAACCGCACTAGATGCGCGTCCAGATGATGAGCTTACACTGGAGTATGTCAGGGGGAAGCTCATAGATGAATATAAGCGAAAGGCAGAAGGTATAAACAGTAGGATATGCAACACAGAATCTGCTTTACAGACGCAAAACCTAACTGATAACAGGAAGCACATAAAAGAAACACGTGAATGTTTTGTTTGCAAGAAATCAGGACATTTGAAAGCTGACTGCAGAGTCTGGAAAGCTAGAATGAATCAGCTGAAAAAGCAAAGCAGTCATCAAGGGGTTAAAAGTGCTGTATCTGGAGAAAATGATTCTGTGAATACTGAAACTGCATTTACTGTCAGTGCAAATACATCAAAGCATGCATGGTGTATAGACTCTGGAGCAACTAGTCACATGACTAATGGCAGAGACTTCTTTTCTAAGCTTGACCAAAGTAAATCAGAGAAAGTGATTATGGCTAATGGTCAGTACATGACTTCAGAAGGCATAGGAGATGGTTATATTGATTGTCAAATCTCACCAAAATAAAGCAGGAAGATCCCAGTAAAGGATGTGCTGTATGTGCCTAGTCTTGAAAGTAATCTACTATCTGTGAAGAAATTCACAAAACAAGGAAATGAAGTTACATTTAAGCATGATAGCTGCATCATCTCAAAGGAAGGTCACACACTAGCAGAGGGAAACATCACAGATGAACTTTATCAGCTGAAATGCAAAGAGTGTGTGTATACAGCGCAACAAGAAGAGCATAAAAACTGTATACATGTGTGGCATAGGCGTCTGGCACACAGAGACCCAGAAGCAATAAGAAAGTTAGTCCAAAAGCAACTAGCTGAGGATATTACAATTGATCTATGTAACCAGACAATGAAGTGTACTAGCTGTATCAAAGGGAAAATGTCTAGGAAAGCTTTTCCTAAGAGAATTAGTACAAGAACAGCACAGCCACTAGATTTAATACACACAGATGTCTGTGGTCCAATGAGCACTCTGACTCCAGGGAAGAAGAGATATTTTCTCACATTTATTGATGATCATTCAAGATATACAGTTGTCCACCTAGTTCACAGCAAGAAGGAAGTTCCAGAGAAACTTGAAATATACCTAGCTGAAGTATATAATAAATTTGGAAGAATGCCAAAGATTCTACATGCAGATAATGGGACTGAATATACAAGTAATGAGACACAGAGCATTTTAAAGAAAAATGGAATCCTATTTCAGACCACTGTACCGTACAACCCAGAGCAAAATGGTGTCGCGGAAAGAAGGAACCGAACACTATGTGAAAGTGGAAGAAGCATGTTATTTGATGCAAATCTGCCCACAGCATATTGGGGTGAAGCAATCATGACAGCTTGCTATCTTCAGAACAGACTACCAGGTAAAGCTACAGAGAAAACTCCATTTGAGCAATGGAATAGCAGAAAGCCAAAACTACATCACATAAGAATATTCGGAAGTAAAGCATTTGTACATGTTCCCAAAGAAAAGCGAACTAAGTGGGAATCTCACGCTAAGGAAGGTATCCTGGTAGGCTACAGCGAAACTCAGAAAGGTTATAGGATTCTACACCCAGAAACAAACAAGGTCACAATAAGTAGAGATGTAGTGATTGATGAGAACTTTGTATCACCTAAGTTTTGTGACATCACGCCAGTAGTCCAGCTGAAGTCACAATTACAAGACAGCAACAAAGAGGATGTAGAGGTCTGGCTGGATTCTTCAACTAATGAAGGAACAACAAAAAAATCAGGTGAATCTGAAATCAGGAGATCGTCAAGATCAAACAAAGGTATACCAGCTAAACGTCTATCCTACATTGTCAAGACACTACCTGAATCAGAGCCGCAGTCATGGGATGAAATGCAAGCACTACCTGTCCATGAAAGAACAAAGTGGATCGATGCCGCTAATGAGGAAATCGCTTCATCAACTCCAAACTTGGAAACTCACCAAGCTACCACAGGGCAAAAAGGCAATCAAGTGCAAGTGGGTCTTCAAAACCAAATATGACTCTGAAGATAAAGTCCACAGATTCAAAGCAAAGTTGGTCGCAAAAGGATATTCTCAAAAGTATGGCGAAGATTACGATGCTACATTTGCTCCAGTCGCTAAACAGACCACGTTCAGAGCTTTGTTAGCTGTAGCTGCTGTACAAAAGATGTATGTCAGACATTTGGATATAAAAACTGCCTTTTTAAATGGTGACATTGAGGAGGACTTATACATGACTCAACCTGAAGGTTATGTAAAAAGAGGTGAAGAGAATCTTGTTTGCAAACTACAAAAATCTCTCTATGGGCTTAAGCAATCAGCAAGAGCATGGAACACCAAGATGAATAAAGTCTTGTTGGAAGAAGGATTTAAAAGAGGTCAAGCAGATCCGTGCTTATACACAAAATATACAGATGGGAAGTGGATGTATATTCTCTTATATGTGGACGACGTGATTGTTGTTCATCAAGACGACGCAGAAATTGGAAAAATGACTGAAATTGTGAATCAGCACTTTGAAACAAAAGACCTTGGAAGTGTGACATATTATCTAGGAATCCAAATCCAGAGAGAGGAAGATGGAAGTTTTCTTCTAAACCAAAGTGCAAAAATTAATTTGATTCTGAATCAGTTTAAAATGTCAGAGGCCAAAGGTATATCAACCCCAATGGAACCATCCTACCTGAAGCTGGAAGGAGAAGATGACCTGTTGCCTAACAATGAGAAATATCGTCAGGCAGTGGGGGCACTTCTATACATATCAACTATGACTCGACCGGATATCACAACAACAGTTGGAATCCTTTGCAGATATGTGGAAAAACCGCGCCAAAGAGACTGGAATGCTGTTAAGAGACTTCTCCGATATATGAAAGAAACGCAAGATGTAAATTTAAAACTATCTGCAGCAGGAGATCTAGAACTTACCGGCTATGAAGATGCGGATTGGGCTGGTGATTCACGTGATCGTAAATCCACAAGTGGATACTTATTTAAAGTGGGAGAAAGTTCAATCTCCTGGTCTAGTAGGAAACAAGTGTCTGTTGCCTTGTCATCTACAGAAGCGGAGTATGTGTCCGCAGCCTATGCAAGCCAGGATGTTGTTTGGCTAAGACAATTGATGGATGATCTTGCAAACCGACAACTCAGCCGACGGTGATTTATGAGGACAACCAAGGATGTATTAAACTTGCATGCAGTGAAAAGATCAGTGCTAGAACCAAGCACATTGACGTCAGACATCATCATCTACGTGATTTGATAGATCGTGGCATAATTCAGTTTGTCTATTGTGAAACTGATAAGATGGTAGCTGACATTATGACAAAGCCATTGCCACGAGCTAGGTTCCAAGAATTGAGAACCACAATGGGACTAAGAGGATAAGTAGTTGTTGAGTGGGGGTGTTGGAATAATACATATTAATCTGTATGTGTATTGCAACAACTACTGTGTGCTGTTTCATATGTTGTGCATATTGTGAGGTTGTTAACAAAGTTGTGTTCTAAAAAAAAAAAAAAAAACTCACACAGACAGGATGCCCCCTCCTTCTCTTCCTGTATTGTTGTTATATGTCTTTGATCTCCTCATGCTGCAGTAACACAAGACTCCATGCTGTGCCTATGCTGGATATGAATAAACCTACATTCTGTGTTCTAAACTCTGGATGTCACGTGGATTAATCCTCTGCTAACAGGGAGATAGAATAAAAAAAAAGTAAATTAAAACAAGTAGTTAGGAGCTCATGCCATTTCCCACACAGAGGCAACTGTCAACCAAATCCAAGATTAAGATGATGATAATGATGATTTTGCTGTGAATAAGATCTGGGAACCAGACAGGGGTGCAAACGAGGTGATGACATCAAAGGAGTAGGTTGATGGCTTTGAAGATACCCAGCTCAGGTGACGTGCAACTTAAACATCCCATTGGGCAAAATCTGCTCACTCTGCAGTCAACTCTGGGACAGGTGATGCTGCACGTGCTGTTCATGGAGGAGGGTCAACAGCATCTGAAAGGTGTGATAGTGGTAGTGGTGAAATATATGCACGGAAGTCTAATGCGTGGGAGTTCATTTCAATATTGTTGCCAGATGATTCTTTGGCAGTCTACAAGATCTGCACAAGTAAAATAAGACATGGACATCCCAGCTCACATAGACTAGAAACTATGGCACTCTTTCACCACGTAAAACATCATCACCTGCTCATTTGGGAAAAGCAAGGCAGCCAGCAATCAGAGCAAGCCTGAAGTGATCCTTCTTTTCTTTCTCATCATGCTCATCTTTCTGTCAGCTAGGTCGCTCTCTCATGTAGCACCTGATCGATGTCATCTTCATCACCAATACTACTTGTTGTACTCAATCTCCATCGCACTGGCAAATATCCATCCCTGATTGTGTGCCAAGGATATAGGCTTTTGCTTCAAGTCATCTGCTGGTTTTCCAACTAAACTCTCACCTTGCCAATTTGCTGATGGTGCAATCACTGCAGTTCCATCTTGTGAAGTCTGCCACCTTTCAAGAAATGTTGGTGTGTGCTCAGTCTTGCTGGAAGATACTCAGATGCCACTATTTGTCATACAAAGGGGTTTCCTCTCTCTTCTCTCACGTGCAAGAGAAGGTAGATGGATTTCTCAACTTGTCCTTGAGCGCCAAAGTGCACTACACCATAAAGTAAATGGTGCAGCAATTGTGGGCAGGGACAATACATGAGTTTCACAACCTAAAGGGTGAATGTTTGTAGTGAATGTGGGCTATATCTGTTTCCACCACCAGGTAGTAGTTATCTGTCTTCTCCAACACTTCCTCCAGACTTACTCAACAGACATGACCCCATCACCAACAGCGACATGAAACAGCATTGTTTCTATGCACCAACATCACTCATTATGTTCATGCCAGATAAATTGCTGTCAAGCGGAGACAAAAATCATAGAGAATATGAGTTGCTACTGCGCCGCATCAAGAAGCAACTTTCACACTGGCTGGCTCCCGGTGGACTGCAGCTGTGAATTGTCATGAGCGACAATGCCAAGAACACTCTGGCTGCCTTTTGGTCAGGCAAAGTAATGTATGCTCCTTGGATGGCTAATATACTGAATTTAATTGTGCAACATTTCTTTCACAAATATACCAGCTTGAGGAGGTTGGTGACTATGGATAGAAAAGTGTCAGCTCATTTTAACTGTTCTTATGTGGCTGATCATGACTTCCCGGCTTTACAAAAACAAAATGATCTACCAGAACACCACCTCATTTATGAAGTTTCAACCTGCTGGAATTCAACACTGAATATATTGGAGCTTTAAGCAGTGACAGACTATAACATGAAACTGCCAAACTGGAACGTGAATTACTTTGAGATCCACTATCCACTATTGTCAGCTGATGAGGGCTATGTGTCACCTACTGACTCTCAGAGTGAAAACAATGATGAAAACACTGGCCATGACAACCAACTTTCATTCACTGATGGCCAATGATTAAATCGGCTATACCTTCTGTCTGCCTGACTGTCCATTGTTTGTCTTCTGCACCCTTCTGCTGACATCAGTACTGATTACTTGTAGAGAAGATGCCCACTCAACTATAGAAGGTGGTGCAGGATGAACTGGACTATGCCAAGAAATTAGATAAATGAGAATCAGTCGCTCTCTTGAATATTATGCAATAAGTGAAAAGGTTATTCAAATCCATATATTCACCACACCATTGATTTACAAATATGAGCGATGGAACATAAAGTGATATGTCGTGAGTGATGTTTCGACCCACTTCAGGGTCTTTTTCAAACATCAGAGAACAAGGTATCCTCAGAACAACGTATGTATGGGGTCCCTTCATACTTGACTATATAACCTATAGAGCACCAAGAAGGAGTGGCAGGTCCAAAGATGATATAAAATATATAAATTTTATTATAACGCTATTAAAAACTAACAACAAATCAATATATAAAGAGACAGAATACAAACAAACTAGTAAGTGATAGGGGGCAGCTCAGATGCTACCACTATATAGCATTTAATCAATCTCTCCACCTATGATAGAGTATTATAAGGTACAATAGTTTAACAGGTGCCTCAATCTAAACAGCAGAATATGACCTCCTCTATGCACTAAGGTCATCATTATTGCCACAATATAAGGCTTATATGAATAGTATGTATATACAGGATGGTCACAATCTTACAGCCTATAATCACATGCACCTTCTTGTACCCTCAATCCATGGACAAATAGAGCAACAGGTCATATCATCATTTACATGTAGCCATGGTGGAGCTATAGTGGAAGCCAAAGGAGATGATCTCCACTTATGCCCCGACGGGTTTCACTGCACATAGCAGTTTCATCAGGAGGTAGGTATTAATAACACTCGCGCTATTTTTATATGCTTTTGGATGAGACTCACCTCATTAGTGTGTCCCTAGATACACTCTCTCCCATAATCAAAGTTGTACCATTCAATAGTCTTCACCTGTGCTGATCTCAATAATCGCTTACGGTACCACAGCCATGCTGGTGCCTGTATCATGGCGCACCCCCACCATGTTACCCCGCCACGGAATGGGGTCGGCGCTCTATGTCAGCATCTTCCAAGCACATGTGCAGGTCACATGATCCGCTCTGTAACCAGAGCAACGCCAAACATCTACGGTGCGCATCCCACAAAGGATCCCCCCGCCACTACCCAGAAGGGCTGCACCACAACAGGGAACTGTTTACCCTTCTCCCAAAGCAGCACTTCCACTAAAGAGCTCCCTTGCAATATTTGAAAAAGACCCTGAAGTGGGTCGAAACGTCACGACATATCACTTTATGTTCCATCGATCATATTTGTAAATCAATGATATGGTGAATGTATAGATTTGAATAAACTTTTCACTTATTACATAAAATTCAAGAGTGCAGCTGATTCTCATTTATCTGACATCAGTACTGATGGTACATGTTCAGGTGAGAATCTACTCCCTGTCCATAATGTCATCTATACTGTAGTACTGCTACTGTGGTGGCTGCCATTGCTGTCCTTACAGTGTCAGAGAGTTCCTTGCTTGCCCCATTCTAATGGTCTACCATGCCGCTTCTGCCGCTACCACTACCACTATATAGCCATGCTAGCCACACATCTCCTTGCTGCCTGCCCACTATGTTTGATAGTGCTATACTTTACTACCGCTACTGTGGGCTCCATTGCTGGCTCTACAATGCCAGACATCTGCTTGCCATCGATGTTTTAATTTTGAACGATGCGACTTGTACTCCTGTTGCCACTGTCACTGTATTGCCATGCCAGCCACGCATCTCCTGGCTGCATATTAGTACTAAATTGTACTGTATACAAAAATCAATGTGTTTTATAGTGCTAACCAATGCTGCTGCTGCCGGAACTGCCGTTGTTGGCCCTACACTGTCAGACATCTGCCCCATCTTAATTTTCTACTTTGCAGCTTCGCAGCTTCTGATGCTGCCACTGCCAACGCTTACCCATGCCAGCCACACATCTCTTGCTTACCCATGCCAGCTATATACCATGTTTCATAGCTATAAACTGTACTGTGTACAAAAATCAAGCACTTCACAAAATAGGGGGTCATTTTTTGAAAGGCTTGAAGATAACAAGTCATTATGTCTTCAATTTGAAAACAGCTAGCCTGTTCCCTTAAAAATGTATTATTTTTTTGAAAGCTTGATAATAATCTTTTGTTGCAATTGTTTACTCATTTTTAGTAAAGCAAACATGTTGTGTATTTCAAATATGCTTCTTTTCATTACTAGTTGAGGAACCATTACTTCTTCACTTTCAAAAGTGCTGAGCACACCTCTTTTTGCTCACTAAATAAAAGGACAATTTTTAGATAGCTTGCGAAAAAACTTTTGCTTCTTTATCTATTAAAGAAAATAGCTCTATGGAACTCTCCAAACAGGGATAATTTTTGCACCACCCCACGCTCGACTCCTTCTGTTTGAACTACCTGTGTAAAAACACCAGAAAGACAAGCATCTGCTCCCTCGCAGGTATAATTTTTGGACCATTTCTACAATTTAAGAAGCCTAAGAAGTCTGATTCTGCCGTGTGTTGTTAAATAGCCTGATATTTAATGCCAGTTACCTTTTATATTCACCTAGCCATTAAAAAGCTCAAAAGGGATTAAATACAGTTCTAGAAGACCTCCGAGTGTTATACTCCAAGTTAAATGCGTTTGTTACCTTTAGACTTTATACTCATTTACTTCTATTTGCTGCTTCAGAGCCAGATCACATCATTTGATGTAACACTTGTCATCTGATACACCAAACAGGTGGGAATGATCCCATTGCAAACTTTGGATCAGTTACTCCATCACTTTCAATCTTGTGTTTTTATTAATCACTATATGGAAACCAATCAAGAAGTGCTAAAAAAAAGTTGACCTAGCCTTGCAATATTGTACTTGCCACATAGCAGTGTCAATAATATTGTAGTATTGTTAATATCCCATACTGGTGCCAAAGGAATGATTTGCTAGTGAATTTGTATTAACCACAACAAATTTGCCAGCCATAACACAGTACATACAGTATGTATGTGTAAATATAAATTTGCCAAAGTTACAACTTTTCTATCACCTCAATAACTGAGCAGTACCCTTTATTTTTACAGTATATGCACACAGTCATTCATGCCAATCCCTGCAATAAGAGATCAAATCTTTAAAAGATGGATGAGCATGTATTACTTTCTAGTGCAAGATTATCTCATTGAATCCAAGGATATCTTTTTAGTATGAAATTGGGTGATCAGGATCCACATGCAACATAATTTATTTAATTTATATTCATAACAAAGAAGTAGATTTGGATGTCTCACAGATAGATATTTAAGTGGATGCTCTTGTGGTCACGTTTCCCATAGTGTGTGGTCGTTATAAACATTCAGAATTAAAAAAAAAAATGTTAGTGGATGAGTGTATTAGCTTTAAATATATATTTTATGTTAGCAATAAACAAACAAAACCACAGGAAAGCAATTCACAGCTCAAGCAAGTTTATGAATAATAAAAGCATAGAAGAGATACATTTAAACAATATTGCAAGATGTCAGTGTAAAAAAACTGCATCTTTGGGATAACCTCTCTCCCTCCTTCCTTATTTTGTTTTACTGTACATTCATTTGCTCTCATGGACAAATGCCAGCAGCTCCTATGCTGCATGACTGCAAAACCACTGCAGGATTTCCTAAAGCACAGATTTTCTGGCGTTAAGCAGAACTGGCATTATAATGCTCCCACTTTCTACACTTTTCTTCTTAGAATATAGTATATTCAGAAATATGCAGCTACATTCAGTAATCTTTAGGCTTCACAGCTTGTCTACAAACATACTGTATGTAGTGTAATCAGTCATTCTCATTTGTTTCATGTACAGTTTTTTTTAATATACACATAGATGAAATGAGGGTACATCATATATTGTTGTTTGTTGTTTTATTCTTATGATGGTAATCATTTAACCAGGACATCATAGCATTCGAAATACTATAAAACACCAATAAGACAAAAAAATAAAATCACATGACTAATATTGTATAGCTCCCCCTGATATCACCCAAATAGATCCATTTCTACAGTAAGGATGACTTTAGGTATTTGGCATCAACAATGGAAGTTCATTTAAAGATGTACAGTACAGACCAAAAGTTTGGACACACCTTCTCATTTAAAGATTTTTCTGTATTTTCATGACTTTGAAAATTGTACATTCACACTGAAGGCATCAAAACTATGAATTAACACATGTGGAATTATATACTTAACAAAAAAGTGTGAAACAACTGAAAATATGTCTTATATTCTAGGTTCTTCAAAGTAGCCACCTTTTGCTTTGATGACTGCTTTGCACACTCTTGGCATTCTCTTGATGAGCTTCAAGAGGTAGTAACCGGAAATGGTCTTCCAACAATCTTGAAGGAGTTCCCAGAGATGCTTAGCACTTGATGGCCCTTTTGCCTTCACTCTGCGGTCCAGCTCACCCCAAACCATCTCGATTGGGTTCAGGTCTGGTGACTGTGGAGGCCATGTCATCTGGCGTAGCACCCCATCACTCTCCTCCTTGGTCAAATAGCCCTTACACTGCCTGGAGGTGTGTTTGGGGTCATTGTCCTGTTGAAAAATAAATGATGGTCCAACTAAACACAAACCGGATGGAATAGCATGCCGCTGCAAGATGCTGTGGTAGCCATGCTGGTTCAGTATGCCTTCAATTTTGAATAAATCCCCAACAGTGTCACCAGCAAAGCACCCCCACACCATCACACCTCCTCCTCCATGCTTCACGGTGGGAACCAGGCATGTAGAGTCCATCCGTTCACCTTTTCTGCGTCGCACAAAGACTCGGTGGTTGGAACCAAAGATCTCAAATTCGGACTCATCAGACCAAAGCACAGATTTCCACTCATATAATGTCCATTCTTTGTGTTCTTTAGCCCAAATAAGTCTCTTGTGCTTGTTGCCTGTCCTTAACAGTGGTTTCCTAGCAGCTATTTTACCATGAAGGCATGCTGCACAAAGTCTCCTCTTAACAGTTGTTGAAGAGATGTGTCTGCTGCTAGAACTCTGTGTGGCATTGACCTGGTCTCTAATCTGAGCTGCTGTTAACCTGCGATTTGTGAGGTTGGTGACTCGGATAAACTTATCCTCAGAAGCAGAGGTGACTCTTGGTCTAACTTTCCTGGGGCAGTCCTCATGTGAGCCAGTTTCTTTGTAGCGCTTGATGGTTTTTGCAACTGCACTTGGGGACACTTTCAAAGTTTTCCCAATTTTTCAGACTGACTGACCTTCATTTCTTAAAGTAATGATGGCCACTCGTTTTTCTTTTTCTTGCCATAATACAAATTCTAACAGTCTATTCAGTAGGACTACCAGCTGTGTATCCACCAGACTTCTGCAGAACACAACTGACGGCCCCAACCCCATTTATAAGGTAAGAAATCCCACTTATTAAACCTGACAGGGCACACCTGTGAAGTGAAATTCATTTCCGGTGACTTCCTCTTGAAGCTCATCAAGAGAATTCCAAGAGTGTGCAAAGCAGTCTTCAAAGCAAAAGGTGGCTACTTTGAAGAACCTAGAATATAAGACATATTTTCAGTTGTTTCACACTTTTTTGCTAAGTATTAGTGATGAGCGAGCATGCTCGACACTGCTCGGTACTCGCCCGAGCATCTCACTACTCGGGATGTTCGGCGAGCACCGAGCATTTCCGGGATACTCGGGCGGGAGCTCGGGACTCCGCCCTGCATGTCTGGCGCTCTTTACAGAGCCAATGAACATGCAGGGATTGCCAGCCAGTCTCTGTAATGCCGCAGCCATGTTGGTTGTGGGCATTACAGTGATTGGCTGGCCGCACAGTCTCACCTCGAGTATTTAAAACCAGGCGCCACCATCTTGGACACAGTCGCTCCGGATCAGACGGTGTAGGGAGAGTGCTGCTAAGTTAGAGAGAAATTTAAACTGCGAAATAGGCAGTGTAGGGTCTCTAAAGCCTGCAAAATCAAACAAAGAGCCCTTCTCAGGACTAATATCCATCCCAGATACCAGGCAGGCAGGCTGTATAGGAGGCGCAGTGGTTATACCAACAAACACTGCATTATAGTCCTTTGTGCTGCTTTTCAAATTGTTAGACTTAGCCCCAGGTCTCAGGGGCCAGGAAAAATCCGTTTTTTTCATCTAAATGCTCTTTTTTTTTTTCCTTTGTCAGATTGTACAAATACCCATCTTATTAACCTTTTGGTATTTCCCCCCCCAAAAAATTGAGTGTGTCTGTGAGTGTTCAGACTCAAATATATTTGCTTAAAAGAGTCTGGTGTAGGCCAGATAACTAGAACTGCGGTTTTGCAGTTCCACTGTTCAAATCTCTGTATTATCCACTTTTTGCCTTTTTTCAATAAAAAAAAAACATTTTGAGTGTCTCGCTGACTGTTCAGATACAAATATATCTGTTTAAAAGAGTCTGGTGTAGGCCAGATAACTAGAACTGTGGTTTTCCTCTTCCACGGTTCAAATCTGGGTGTAATCCACCTTTTTGCATAAAAAAAAACATTTTGAGTGTCTCGCTGACTGTTCAGACACAAATATATCTGTTTAAAATACTCTGGTGTAGGCCAGATAACTAGAACTGTGGTTTTGCAGTTCCACGGTTCAAATCTCTGTATTATCCACTTTTTTGCCTTTTTTCAATAACAAAACATTTTGAGTGTCTCACTGACTGTTCAGACACAAATATATCTGTTTAAAAAATTCTGGTGTAGGCCAGATAACTAGAACTGTGGTTTTCCTTTTCCACGGTTCAAATCAGGGTGTATTCCACCTTTTTGCATAAAAAAAAACATTTTGAGTGTCTCGCTGACTGTTCAGACACAAATATATCTGTTTAAAAGAGTCTGGTGTAGGCCAGATAACTAGAACTGTGTTTTTGCAGTTCCACGGTTCAAGTCTCTGTATTATCCACTTTTATGGTTTTTTTGCATAAAAAAGAACATTTTGAGTGTCTCGCTGACTGTTCAGACACAAATATATCTGTTTAAAAGAGTCTGGTGTAGGCCAGATAACTAGAACTGTGGTTTTCCTCTTCCACGGTTCAAATCTCTGTGTTATCCACTTTTTTTGCATTTTTTCAACAAAAAAAGAACATTTTGAGTGTCTCGCTGACTGTTCAGACACAAATATATCTGTTTAAAAGAGTCTGGGGAAGGCCAAATAACTAGAACTGTGATTTTCCTCTTCCACGGTTCAAATCTCTGTATTATCCACTTTTTTGCCTTTTTTCAATAAAAAAAAAACATTTTGAGTGTCTCGCTGACTGTTGAGACACAAATAAATCTTTTTAAAAGAGTCTGGTGTAGGCCAGATAACTAGAACTGTGTTTTTGCATTTCCACGGTTCAAATCTCTGTATTATCCTCTTTTTTGCCTTTTTTTGCATAAAAAAACATTTTGAGTGTCGCTGACTGATCAGACACAAATATATCTGTTTAGAAGAGTCTGGTGTAGGCCAGATAACTAGAACTGTGGTTTCCCTCTCCCACGGTACAAATCTGGGTGTAATCCACCTTTATGCATATAAAAAACAGTTGCAGTGTCTCGCTAACTGTTCAGAGACAAATATATCTGTTTAAAAGATTCTGGTGTAGGCCAGAGAACTACAAATGTGGTTTTTCTCTTCCATGGTTCTAATCTCCTTTTTATTACCCTTTTGCCATTGATAGTGCGAGTGTAACCTATTTTACTTCATTTACAATGGGCAAGGCGCGTTGCAAGGACGTGGAACTGGACGTTCTGGTGATGGTGCGCGCAGAGGATGGGGCCGTGGCCAAGGTGAAAATGTGCCACACCCACAAGAGCCACATCTTCTCCCTCCCAGTTCTTGATCGAATTACTAGGGAAGCACATAACAGCACCACTATTGCAAACTGATCAGAGTCAACAGGTTATTAATTCTATAGCAGATAATACTTCCAGTCACCTGGGCACCACCAACTCCAGTCTGTCTTCCACACGGTCAAGAGTTAGTAGCCGCGAGTCTCGACTGCATACTCCTCCTCACCCTGATGCTCCTTCCTCCCACCATGCTGAGTGTCGTCAGACAGCAACTGATCCCACAGTTGGACACTCAGAAGAGCTGTTCACTGGTCCATTTCCATATTTGGGCCACTCGCCTGCTCCGCTTGAAGTGGTGGAAGAGGAGATCCCATGTAGCGATGGCCAAATATTTGAACAGCCACAGCCACAGGAAGGTGACACTGGCAATTTGTCACAAGAGGTGGACGATGATGAGACACAATTGCCACGAAGTGAGGAGGAGGACCGTGGTGTGGAAGTGGAAGAGGAGGAGGTGGTGGATGATCTAGTAACTGACCCAACGTGGCACGAGGACACACAGAGCGAGGCCAGCAGCACACAAGGGGAGGGAGGCATAGTACCCCAACAGACAGGAAGAATCAGTGTGGTGGCCGCAGAGAGAAGGCAGGCAACCGTTCCCCATAACACCAACACGAGTGACGTTGCCAGTACAATCTGTAGGTCTTCCAGAGTCTGGAATTTTTTTAAAGACTCTGCTGATAACCCCAAAAAGGCCATTTGTACCACCTGCCATGCCAGCATCAGCAGGGGTGACAAAACTACCAGCCTGACCACCAACAGCATGATCAGGCACATGTCAGCAAAGCACCTGTCTTTGTGGGGTGAACCTCAGGGTCCACGACCAGTGTCAGCGGGTATCACCACTAATTCTTCCGCTGTTGTGCGTGTAAGAGAACCCCCTGTTGTGCATGCAAGGCAATCCCCTGTCCATACTGCCTGTAAAGATGCCCCCTCCTCTCAGTCTTCACTCGTTATGGCAGTTTCTCAAGGAACAGCATCAACGTCCACATCCACGTCCCACCGCAGTGTACAATTGTCCATATCCCAGACGTTTGAAAGAAAGTGCAAATTCGCAGCCAACGCTCCACAGGCCACAGTCCTAAATTCGCACATTTCACGGCTGCTTGCATTGGAAATGCTGCCTTTTAGGCTGGTAGAGACAGAATCCTTCTGCAACCTTATGGCGGTGGCCGTCCATCGGTACTCGGTCCCCAGCCATCACTATTTTGCCCGGTGTGCCATCCCCGCACTACACAAGCACGTGTCCAAATACATCTGCCGTGCCCTCAACAACCCAGTTACTGGGAGAGTCCACCTGACAACGGACACGTGGACAAGTGCTTGTGGCCAGGGACGGTACATCTCCCTGATGGCACACTGGGTAAACATAGTGGAAGCCGGGACCCAGTCGGAGCTAGGGACGGAACACATCCTCCCCACACCGAGGATTGCGGGCAATATGTCACTTAGAGTTGTCCCCACAGTGTACAGCTCCTGCGCATCCTCCTCCTCCTCCTCCTCATGTTCAGCCTTCATCTCAGATATCACCACATCAGTTACAAACTGGAAGAACTGCAGTACTGCCTCAGCCAAGCGGCAACAAACTCAAAAGCTTAGATGATAAACCTCACACTGCTTGTGAGTTGTGGACAGCTGTGAAAGAGCAGGCAGATCTGTGGCTGAGACCACTGAACCTACATCCAGGCATGGTCTTCCAACAATCTTGAAGGAGTTCCCAGAGATGCTTAGCACTTGTTGGCCCTTTTGCCTTCACTCTGCGGTCCAGCTCACCCCAAACCATCTCGATTGGGTTCAGGTCTGGTGACTGTGGAGGCCAGGTCATCTGGCGTAGCACCCCATCACTCTCATTCTTGGTTAAATAGCCCTTACACAGAATGGAGGTGTGTTTGGGGTCATTGTCCTGTTGAAAAATAAATGATGGTCCAGCTAAACGCAAACCGGATGGAATAGCATGCAGCTGCAACATGCTGTGGTAGCCATGCTGGTTCAGTATACCTTCAATTTTAAAAAAATCCCCAATAGTGTCACCAGCAAAGCACCCCCACACCATCACACCTCCTCCTCCATGCTTCACGGTGGGAACCAGGCATGTAGAGTTCATCCGTTCACCTTTTCTGCGTCGCACAAAGACTCGGTGGTTGGAACCAAAGATCTCAAATTTGGACTCATCAGACCAAAGCACAGATTTCCACTGGTCTAATGTCCATTCTTTGTGTTCTTTAGCCCAAACAAGTCTCTTCTGCTTGCTGCCTGTCCATTAGCAGTGGTTTCCTAGCAGATATTTTACCATGAAGGCATGCTGCACAAAGTCTCCTCTTAACAGTTGTTGAAGAGATGTGTCTGCTGCTAGAACTCAGTGTGGCATTGACCTGGTCTCTAATCTGATCTGCTGTTAACCAGCGATTTGTGAGGCTGGTGCCTCGGATAAACTTATCCTCAGAAGCAGAGGTGATTCTTGGTCTTCCTTTCCTGGGGCGGTCCTCATGTGAGCCAGTTTCTTTGTAGCTCTTGATGGTTTTTGCAACTGCTCTTGGGGACACTTTCAAAGTTTTCCCAATATTTCAGACTGACTGACATTCATTTCTTAAAGTAATGAAGGCCACTCGTTTTTCTTTACTTAGCTGCTTTTTTCTTGCCATAATACAAATTCTAACAGTCTATTCAGTAGGACTATCAGCTGTGTATCCACCAGACTTCTGCAGAACACAACTGACGGCCCCAACCCCATTTATAAGGCAAGAAATCCCACTTATTAAACCTGACAGGGCACACCTGTGAAGTGAAAACCATTTCCGGTGACTTCCTCTTGAAGCTAATCAAGAGAATTCCAAGAGTGTGCAAAGCAGTCTTCAAAGCAAACGGTGGCTACTTTGAAGAACCTAGAATATAAGACATATTTTCAGCTGTTTCACAATTTTTTGTTAAGTATTAGTGTTGAGCGAGCATGCTCGACACTGCTCGGTACTCGCTCTAGCATCTCACTACTCGGGATGTTCGGCGAGCACCGAGCATTTCCGGGTTACTCGGGCGGGAGCTCGGGTCTCCGCCCTGCATTTTTGGCGCTCTTTACAGAGCCAATGAACATGCTGGGATTGCCAGCCAGTCTCTGTAATGCCGGAGCCATGTTGGTTGTGGGCATTACAGTGATTGGCTGGCCGCACAGTCTCACCTCGAGTATTTAAAACCAGGCACCGCCATCTTGGACACAATCGCTCTGGATCAGACGGTGTAGGGAGAGTGCTGCTGAGTTAGGGAGAAATTTAAACTGCAAAATAGGTAGTGTAGGGTCCCTAAAGCCTGCAAAATCAAGCGAACAGTCCTTCTCAGGACTAATATCCATCCCAGATACCAGGCAGGCAGGCAGGCTGTATAGGAGGCGCAGTGGTTATTATACCAACAAACACTGCTGCTTTTCAAATTGTTAGACTTAGCCCCAGGTCTCAGGGGCCAGGAAACATCCTTTTTCTTCATCTAAATGCTCTTTTTTTTTTCCTCTGTCAGACTGTACAAATACCCGTCTTATTAACCTTTTGGTATTTCCCGCCCCAAAAAAATTGAGTGTGTCTGTGAGTGCTCAGACTCAAATATATTTGTTTAAAAGAGTCTGGTGTAGGCCAGATAACTAGAACTGTGGTCTTCCTCTCCCACGGTTCAAATCTGGATGTAATACACCTTTATGCATTAAAAAAAACAGTTTCAGTGTCTTGCTGACTGTTCAGACACAAATATATCTGTTTAAAAGAGTCTGGTGTAGGCCAGATAACTAGAACTGTGGTTTTCCTCTTCCACGGTTCAAATCTCTGTATTATCCACTTTTTTGAATTTTTTCAATAAAAAAAAAACATTTTGAATGTCTCGCTTACTGTTCAGACACAAATTTTCTGTGTAAAAGATTCTGGTGTAGGACACATAACTAGAACTGTTTTTTCCTCTTCCACGGTTCAAATTAGGGTGCATTCCACCTTTTTGCATAAAAAAAAAACATTTTGAGTGTCTCGCTGACTGTTCAGACACAAATATATCTGTTTAAAAGAGTCTGGTGTAGGCCAGATAACTGGAATTGTGTTTTTGCAGTTCCACGGTTCAAGTCTCTGTATTATCCACTTTTTTGCCTTTTTTGCATAAAAAAAAACATTTTGAGTGTCTCGCTGACTGCGCAGACTCAAATATATCTGTTTAGAATAGTCTGGTGTAGGCCAAATAACTAGAACTGTGGTTTTCCTCTCCCACGGTTCAAATCTGGGGGTAATCCACCTTTATGCATATAAAAAACAGTTTCAGTGTCTTGCTGACTGTTCAGAGACAAATATATCTGTTTAAAAGATTCTGGTGTAGGCCAGAGAACTATAACTGTGGTTTTTCTCTTCCACGGTTCTAATCCCCTTTTTATTACCCTTTTGCCATTGATAGTGCGAGTGTAAGCTATTTTACTTCATTTACAATGGGCAAGGCGCGTGGCAAGGGACGTGGAACTGGACGTTCTGGTGATGGTGCATGCAGAGGACGGGGCCGTGGCCAAGGTGAAAATGTGCCACACCCACAAGAGCCACATCTTCTCGCTCCCAGTTTTTGACCGAAATACTAGGGAAGCACACAACAGCACCACTATTGCGAACTGATCAGTGTCAACAGGTTATTAATTGGATAGCAGATAATACTTCCAGTCACCTGGGCACCACCACCTCCGGTCTGTCTACCACACGGTCAAGTATTAGTAGCCGAGAGTCTCGAATGCATACTCCTCCTCACCCTGATGTTACTTCCCCCCACCATGCCGAGTGTCAGCAGACAGCAACTGATCCCACAGTTGGACACTGAAGAGCTGTTCACTGGCCCATTTCCATATATGGGCCCCTCGCCTGCTCCGCTTGAGGTGGTGGAAGAGGAGATCCCATGTAGCGATGGCCAAATATTTGAACAGCCACAGCCACAGGAAGGCGACGCTGGCAATTTGTCACAAGAGGTGGACGATGACGAGACACAATTGCCACGAAGTGAGGAGGAGGACCGTGGTGTGGAAGTGGAAGAGGATGAGGTGGTGGATGATCTAGTAACTGACCCAACGTGGCATGAGGACACGCAGAGTGAGGCCAGCAGCACACAGGGGGAGGGAGGCAGACTACCCCAAGAGGTAGGAAGAAGCAGTGTGGTGGCCACAGAAAGAAGGTGGACAACCGTTCCCCATAACACCAACGCGAGAGATGTTGCCAGTACAACTTGTAGGTCTTCCAGAGTCTGGAATTTTTTTAAAGACTCTGCTGATAACCCCAAAAAGGCCATTTGTATCACCTGCCAGGCCAGCATCAGCAGGGGTGACAAAACTACCAGCCTGACCACCACCAGCATGATCAGGCACATGTCAGCAAAGCACCCAACTTTGTGAGGCGAACCCCAGGGTCCACGACCAGTGTCAGTGTATGTCACCACTGCTTCTTCCGCTGTTGTGCGTGTAAGAGAACCCCCTGTTGTGCGTGCAAGGCAGTCCCCTGTCCATACTGCATGCAAAGATGCCCCCTCCTCTCAGTCTTCACTTGTTATGGCAGTTTCTCAAGAACAGCATCAACGTTCACGTCCACGTTCCACCACAGCATTCAATTGTCCACCAGACCCTTGAACGAAAGTGCAAATTCGCAGCCAACACCCCACAGGCCACAGTCCTAAATTCGCACATTTCACGACTGCTTGCGTTGTAAATGCTGCCTTTTAGTGTGGTGGAGATGGAATCCTTCCGCAACCTTATGGCGGTGGCCGTCCCTTGGTACTCGGTCCCCAGCCAACACTATTTTGCCCAGTGTGCAACCCCCGCACTACACAAGCACGTGTCCCAAAACATCTGCCGTGCCCTCAACAACGCATTTATTGGGAGAGTTCACCTGACAACGGACACGTGGACAAGTGCTTGTGGCCAGGGACGGTACATCTTCCTGACTGCACACTGGGTAAACATAGTGGAAGCCGGGACCCAGTCGGACCTTGGGACGGAACACATCCTCCCCACACCGAGGATTGCGGGTCCTATGTCAGTCAGAGTTGCCCCCACAGTGTACAGCTCCTGTGCATCATCCTCCTCCTCCTCCTCATGTTCAGCCTCCATCTCAGATATCACCACATCAGTTACAAGCTGGAAGCACTGCAGTTCTGCCTCAGCCAATTGGCAACAGGCTGTGCTGAAACTCACACTGCTTGTGAGTTGTGGACAGCTGTGAAAGAGCAGGCAGATCTGTGGCTGAGACCGCTGAACCTACATCAAGGCATGGTCGTGTGTGACAATGGCCGTAACCTGGTGGTGGCTCTGAGGCGAGGTGAGATCACACACTTACCATAACTGGCTCATGTGCTTAACCTCGTGGTTCAGCGGTTTCTTAAATCGTATCCTGAGTTGGCAGATCTGCTCATCAAAGCATGCCTGTTATGATCTGCTACAAGAACTAAGGAAAGATAGGAAAACTGTCCCTACAATAGGACTAAGCTGATTCCCTACGATGCAGCGGGCAACCTGTTCCTTGTGAACAGAACCACCTTCATCCTCAGCTAAACTGAACGCAGACCTATAGATAAAAGGGATGGGTCCCTAAAAGTAGTAGGAACTGGGACAAAATTGGACACCTCCTAGCAGAAGTTGTAGCGGAGCAAAAACACAAACAGACAAAAATACTTAGAGGTCCAAGGACCAAGCAAACTATAGAGATAGGTACAAAGCACCTCGCTAGATTAAGAGTCAAAGTAACACTGAAGTCCAGCAAAGTCAGAAGGGCGGAGCTGGAATAAATAGGCAGCAGGTCACATGACCACAAAATAGAAAAAAACTAACAGGAGGGTTCAAACAATGCCGCCTGTCAGCTCATTTTCGGAAGTCGGCTGCAGCTTCCGCCACCCTTGCTGTGTTGCAGCAGCGTTTGCAGCTTCCAGCACACCGACTGGTGTGTGATTTCCCCACACGTTGGAACTCTACCCTCCACATGTTGCAAAGGATTTGTGAGCAGAAGAGAGCAGTTGTGGAATACCAGCTGCAACAAGGCAGTCAATATTCAGGTCACACTCCACACATAAGACCTCAGGAGTGGACCTGGATGTCTGACATATGTACCATCCTGACAAACTTTGAGGAGTCCACCAAGATGGTGAGTGGCAATGACGCCATCATTAGCGTCAGCATCCCACTTGTCTGTCTTTTGCAACGCTCTCTGCAGAGAATTAAAGAGGAGTTATTGCAGCCAGAGTATGATGAGATGGGTCAAGAAGCCGTAGCGGGCGATTACACACAGCCCAGCATCATCTCATCCCAATGTGTATTGGGGGACAATGAGGGAGAGGAGGAGGAGAAGGAAGAACAGGAGCTGGTATCATGCGCTGTAGACGGTAGTACCTGTACAACTGTCATACAGTGGGTTCAGCGTGGGTGGCCTGAGGACAGAAGGGAGGAGGAGGAGGAGGAGAGCATGGTCAGTCATCATCTTGGTGAGGACACGGAAGTCTTGCCCGTTACCAGTCTGGCACTCATGGCTGATTTCATGTTATGCTGCCTTAACCGTGACCCTCATGTTGCCAAAATGTTGGGTGACAGTCATTACTGGTTGGTGACACTTTTAGACCCCCGCTACAAGGAGAACTTTCACTCTCTTATTCTTGAGGTGGAGAGGTCTACAAAAATGGGGCAGTACCAGAAGGCCCTTGCTGCAGAACTGTTAAAAAAATTCCCATCTGAACACGCTAGCAGCAGAGGTCACAGTTCGTTTCCCAACCAAGGCGTACAGGCGAGAGAGACGCAACTCCAATCCAGCAGAGGCAGAGGAACACTGTCAATGTTCTGGTACAGTTTTCTGAGACCCGCCCAGCTTACAGGCCCTGAGGCGTGGTGTACTCTCACAAGGAGTGGAAATTTTCAAAAGGTGGTGAGGGAGTACCTTGCCGTACCCTTTTAATTATTGGGTATCCAAGTTGGACACTTGGAATGAACTCGCTCTGTACGCCTTGGAGGTCCTGTCCTGCCCTGCCGTTAGCGTGTTATCGGAGCGTGTTTTTAGTGCCGCTGGGGGAATTATAACTGATAAGCACACTCGCCTGTCAACTGACAATGCTGACAAGCTGACCCTTATCAAAATGAACAAGGGCTGGATTGGGCCAGACTTCTCATCACCACCAAATGACAGCAGAGTAACATAAAGTCAAATCCACTGTGTTATTTCGGGAGGTGTATTCCCATTCACCTCTTCACACCCACACATGGGTATACGCTTCCTCATTTCAGCTGTTTTTTGCTCTTCTCCTTATCCTCAGCCTCCACCATCACTATACCACCAGGGTGACCGTGGTCCATGCTGCCAGCATTGCAAGTTCCTCCTTCCTAATTTTTGGCAGCTTTTGCTTGGAAGGCATAGACAAAGACTATGGGAGACCCACTCCCCAATAATGGGAATAATGTTTTTAATATGCTGTACTGCATGGCTTTTGTAAGGGGCATTGCAAGTTCCTCCATCCTAATTTTTGTCAGTGTTTGCTTGGAAGGCATAGGCAAAGACTATGGGAGAACCACCCCCCAATAATGGGAATAATGTTTTTAATATGCTGTGCTGCATGGCTCTTGTAAGGGGCATTAAAACTGTCTTGTTAAGCTACTGGGACCTCCACGTCTCTTCCAAGTGGCATTAAAACCATAGTGTTAAACCGCTCTGAACTCCACGTCTCTTCCAAGGGGCATTAAAACCATCTTGTTAAGCTACTGTGACCTCCACGTCTCTTCCAAGGGGCATTAAAACCATCTTGTTAAGCTATTGTGACCTCCACATCTCTTCCAAGGGGCATTAAAACCGTCTTGTTAAACCACTCTGAACTCCACGTCTCTTCCAAGGGGCATTTAAACCGTCTTGTTAAGCTAATGTGACCTCCACGTCTCTTCCAAGCGGCATTAAAACCATCCTGTTAAACCACTCTGAACTCCACGTCTCTTCCAAGGGGCATTAAAACATCTTGTTAAACCACACTGACCTCCACGTCTCTTCCAAGGGGCATTAAAACCATCTTATTAAGCTACTGTGACCTCCACGTCTCTTCCAAGGGGCTTTAAAACCCTCTTATTAAGCTACCGTGATATCCACGTCTCTTCCAAGGGACATTAAAACCATCTTGTTAAACCACTCTGAACTCCATGTCTCTTCCAAGGGGCATTAAAACCGTCTTGTTAAACCACTCTGAACTCCACGTCTCTTCCAAGGGGCATTAAAACCGTCTTGTTAAACCACTCTGATCTCCACAGTTCTTCCAAGGGGCATTGAAATGTTGTTTTAATTACCTCTAACCTCCACGACTCTTCAAACGGGCATTGCATTTCCTCCTGATTTTAGTCAGCTTTTGCTTTTCAATGCATAGGTGAACACTAAGGGAGACCCACTCCCCAATAATGGGTAGAAGGTTTTTAGTACGCTGTAATCCACGTCTGTTTCAAGGGGCATTGCAGTTCCTCATCATTTTTGGAAAGCCTTCCATTCACTGCTTAGACCAACAGTATACAGGAGACCCAGTTGCTATAAATGTATAAAACGGTTTAGTTAAGGCCCTCTGTCCTCCATGTCACTTCCAAGGGGCATTGGAGTGCCTCGAAATTTTTGGTAGGCATTGTACTCACTATATGCCCTATAACTGTGTAGCCGAACTGCTCCTTTTGGTAAAGAACCATATCCTACAAGACATGTGTGGTTGACTGGCCTGATATTGATGTGAATGGTCCCTGTTCCTCCTGCTCTTTCTCCTTTGCCACCACCTCATCCATCATTCATCACCTGAAGCTTTGTTTTAACGGGAGTCATAGAACTGGGATAGTAGCAGGAAAACATCCAGCAATCCTCGGAGGAGGTAGGATATGCTCAAAAGCTCTAACCACCTCAGGCCTAGCCGCTACTACATACATACGCTTGCATTCCAAGGAACAGAAAGCTAAGGAGATGGATGGCCTCATGATCATGAATAATTTACTGTGTAGGAGGCCGACCACTGCTGCTGTCTCCCTTCTGAACTTTGTGTTGAAGCCTGATTGATCCAGGACCCGCAATCCTCTATGTCTGAAGGACGTGTTGCATCCCAGTGTCCAACTGTGTCCCGGCTTCCACAATATTAACCTAGTGTGAAGGCGTCAGTCAGATGGACCATCCCTGGCCACATTCACTTGTCCACATGTTTGTGGTTAGGCTATCCTTCCCACTAAATGCACTGGGTAGGGCACAGGTAATGTTTTGGTATGTGAGCTTGTGTATAAGGCACACCGGGACAAATAGGGGCGGCTGGGGACCGTTTAAGGACACCGGCCGCCCCCAGGCAGCTGGGGACCGTGTGTGGGCACCCGGCCGCGGGGCGGCTCGGGACAGAGTATGGATACCAGGCCGCCGACACAGCCATGACATGGTGGCCAGATTCCACCTCCACATGCCTAAAAGGCCCAATTTCAAGTGCAATCAAGCAGTATGGTATTGCAGCCTGGGGGTGGGTGGATGGCAGGCTGCATACTTGCACTTGCATTGCAAGGAATGGGGGAGGTACAATTGAACACTGCCCTGGGACAAGGACTTGCACAGGGATAGTTGCAAGTCTGCATCTTCTGATGCGGCAAGGATCACTTCTGATGGGCACACATTTAGGCAGTGACCTGGGTGTCAGAGATGCTTCCAGGGGTCTTCCCCATGCTGTTCCCATGTCTTTTCAGCACTGTATGCATGTGTCACACAGCACATGGCCAGATAAGGTTGTAAAATGTTAAAATGACATTTCCCGGTGAATGTATTTGTAACGGCTGAAAGCAATACAAAAGTGAAAAAAAACGCATAAAAAATGCTACTTGTGAACATAGCGCAAGGTGTGGAGGAGTGTTTTTGTTTTTGCTTATTTATTTTACCTTATACACAAGTATTTACCCTGGAAAGGAAGTTCCTTAACATATCATAGGAAAGCAGTTTCAGTTTCGTTTTTGAACGTTTTATTGTGAGCCCGTAAAAGTGGCTTAATACCTCTGACCACGTTGTTGACAGCAGTGACCTGGGGTTCATAAATGCTTCCTGGGGTGATCCCCATGCTGTCCCCATGTCATTTGAGCACTGTCACTATCGTTTTGGGCACTTTTTAGGCTTTCTACTGACTGCGGGGGTGCCACCGCAAAAATGCTCGGTTCTCCCATAGACTAACATTGGGCTCGTTGCTCGGGTCGAGCACCCGAGTATCACGGTGAGCTCGGCCCAAGCTTCGAGCACCCGAGCATTTTAGTGCTCGCTCAACATTATTAAGTATATAATTCCACATGTGTTAATTCATAGTTTTGATGCCTTCAGTGTGAATGTACAATTTTCAAAGTCATGAAAATACAGAAAAATCTTTAAATGAGAAGGCGTGTCCAAACTTTTGGTCTGTTCTGTACATTCAATAAAAGTTAAAGTTCCATAGGGGAACTAAATAAAAAAGTTAAAAAAAAAAAAAAGAAAAAATATTTTTTATAAAAATCATAAAATAAATGAAAAAAGTGAAAAAAAAATATTAAACCAATAAACATACAGAATTGTGTAAAAAAATTAAAAAAGTGCACAGATTTGGTATTTCCACATCCACAACGACCTGATCTATAAAACTGTCACACTATTTAACGCATTCAGTGAACTCCATAAAAAATAACTGTGCTTTTTCATCACACAGTCAAAAAAGTGGAATAAAATGCAACCAAAAAGTGAAATATAAATAAAAATGGTATCACTGAAAACTGCATCTTGTACCGCAAAAAACAAGCCACCATATAGCTCCGTCAGTGGAAAAATAAAAAGTAATAGCTCTCAGAATAGAGCGATGCAAAAACAATTCTATTTTCTGTAAAATAGTTTGGGTGTGAAGGGGTTAAAAAAAGCAAAGAACATGGCAAAAGAAATGCCCCTAAAAACAGTAAGCGTTGATATTTGTGTGAAACCTGCCTGAATCCTGGATGATTTCAATATCTTGAATTCCTGTGAGGCCTAAGTTTGATGAGTTCTGCCTATTCTCTTGTGTTTTACTCAGTGCTATTATATCCAACCTCAGTTTTCCTGCTGCGTCAGATGTCTCCCTACATCACTGAATTTGTATCTTTAATATTTGTTTTATTGTATTCTTAACACTTTCTTTTCATTTTATTATTTCAAAAAGGAATAAAATGAAAACATTATTAGATTTGATTCTACTGTTTATTAACAATGTTTACCAGAAATACACAATTAAATAATGCTGCATGTGGTTATGCTACTATAGGAATTGTCTTTTTTTCTGTCAAATAATGTGATCAATGTAATTTTGTACAAAAATCAATAACAATATTAAAATTCTAGGCTGTAAATCTTGGTGTAAAGTTAGCTTTTAGTTTTACTCTTCTTTATTGCTTTTTAGAAGTCATTGTACACACTCTTCCCCAATTACATTTGCTAAAGGCAGGTATAATCACATTTATCCGGCTGTGCAGCCAGAAAGTCAAGTCAATTTCTGCTCCATTGCAATTGCAGCCTGTTATCAAGTCCAGAAGAAGCACGTAAGCATTTCCTTGTGTTTCTGCACTACATCCTCTGTCATACTCAATAAATCCAATAATGATCTTGTCTTCGTCTTTGTCATTAACTCTATCTTTCCATTGTTAATAACATTCTATACACTTGTAAACATGTAAAATTCGGTAATTTTTCTTATCTTCTTAAACTTCCTGAATTTAAAGAAATTGGCCGACACTATTACAAATTCTTAAATGGTTTTCATGTGGAAACTAAAAATATCGAACATACTTTATTTTCCTAACTGCAATAATAGCCCGAAAACATTGTACCATTGATACCAAAATGGTACCAGTAAAAATTAGAGCTTGACACACAAAAAACTCTTACATCGATTGAAAAAAAAACAATAAAAAAGCTATGGATTTTGTGAAACAAACCAAAACTTTTTTGGACAAAATTCAGACTTTTTTTTTTAGAAGAAAAATGCTAGTTTGGAGTCACTATAATCATACTGACCGGATGAATCCATGTTGCCATGTCATTTTTACTACACACTGAATGCTGTAAAAAAATATCGCTCAAAAAAATAATGATGGAATTGCATTTTTTTCACCATTTCACCCTCTTAGATATTTTTTTCCTGTTTTTCATTATATCGTATACTATACTTTTACTACTATAAGATGCATTGGACCATAAGACGCACCCCAAACTTTGGGGTGGAAAATAGGAAAAAAAGATTTTTATAAGATGGGGGTCTGTCTTATAGTCCAAATTTAAGGTATTTTACCTGGGGGAAGTGGCAGTGGGGCAGGGTCACAGGAGGCATGGTCCCTTTCTCAGGAAGCCGGCGGCGGCAGAAGTGGGGCAATGCTGCGGGCCATGTGAGGGAGGAAGGGGTATCCCAGCGGTGTGGGCCGAGATCCCAATCTGCACAATCACCGCCGGAGGCAGCCATTTTCCGGCAGCCCACGGCTTCAGGGAGATGACTGCTGGGAAAGCAATGATGCACTCCGTTCTGCTCACTGCCGACACCGTGCCTGCAGGATAGCCACACTTCGGCCGCCGCCAGCGGCTTCCTAAGGAAGGGACCCTGCTCCACCACCACCACAACTCCCCGGTAAGCCTGTATTCGGACTATAAGACACACCTCCCATTTCCTCCCAAATATTTGGGGGGGGGGAGTGCGTATTATAGTCCAAAAAATATGGTAGCTAAAAGAATTGTAACATTCAAAGGTACGACTTGTCATGAAAAAAAATAAGTCTTTATAAGGATATGTCAACAGAAAAATAAAAAAGTTATCGGATTAGGAAGAAGATAAGGGAATAAATGAAAGCATAAAAATGAAAAAAAAAAACGCTGGACATGATGGGGTACATCTAAGTTGTATAGAGGCCTTAAAGACACTAGTGTAAGCTATGTGTTCCATCCTTCATAATCTCTTCTATCAGGAAGCAGCATGTGAAACAACGGCTACTGGAAGCCTGTGCTTGCATTTCTTCTGCGGTGTTGCTATCAGTGTGTCAAGAGTGGGAGAAGAGAGTTGCATTGACAATCCAACACAATGGGCAGCACTTTGAACACATTTTATAAGTGGTCATAAACTTGTAAAAAAATCATGAAAGAATAAAGTTACATTAAAACCAAGCACACCATTGTTTTTCTTATGAAATTCTCAATAAGTTTAATGTGTCACATGACCCTCTTCCCATTGAAAAAAATTAAGTTGAATCCAAAATAGCCGACTTCAAAATAGCTGCCATGGTCACCACCCATCTGGAAAAGTTTTCCCTCCCCCATATACTAATGTGCCACAAGCAGGAAGTTGATATCACCATCCATTCCCATTTAATTTAGGTGTATCCATATAAATGGCCCACCCTGTGTATGTGTTTGCTTTTTTTATATATTCACTATTTTGAGCGTTGTTTTTGTTTGTAAGATATTTAAGGCCGATTTATCATCATTTTCTTTTTAAAAAGTTGCTTGTTTTGATGCAAATGTACTCCTGTGTCTTTCATTAGTTGATATTTTGGCCAAAATATGTAAGCTTGGAACCCGCCTCAAGGTTCCTCATTGCTTGCGAGTCCCTACGCTAAACTCAAAGCAAACCACAATAAGAAGAATTAAAAATTCCCCTGATTGAAGAAAAAAGCACAGCAATAAAGGCAAGAGTGTATACCTGCCAGATCTCAGAACTAATGCACGCAGGATGCAGCAAACCCATACAATAAGTCCTGAGTATTTCATGTAGGTTTGAAAGTTTTTGCACAAATTTTGAGACATTCAACAGATCATGAGACTTGTTGCTCTAATAAGGCACAAAAAGCTAATAATTAAAAACAAAGACCATATTTGATTTTGTGCAAAGTTCATGAACCACATGAGCCATTTTAAAGAAGATGTCACAAAAGCCATCAACAAATACAACAAGACAAAAAAGTAAAGTGACTTAAAAATGGTGAATTATTGAGACAAAAAAAAATAGTTGCAAAGGTGGACACGGCCTTCAAGGAGATGGATGTACTGGTACAGCCTAACAGGAAGCAGTCACCATGTCCAAGGACATACCGACTAAGTAAAGATGGCTGCCCCTAAAGGTGTTTTAGAGTTCAGTTAACCATTCTGGATGTCTCATTCCAGTCATGAAAGGTGTACAGAGCAATCTATATGATCTTCTATGTGTTCTTTCTGGCACTAGTAGTGTTACTCAGCCTGCTATTATTGTGCTTGCTACAATTTGTGCTGTACAGCTGAGTGATCCTCATCAATCTATCTTTATAAATAAAAATGTAAATGTTCATCTTTTCAAAATCTTAAATCTCTGAAAGTTCTTCACTGATTGCTTTGAAATTTTCACACAACGTTGCATTCGAATACACGCATGTTTTTATATACCTACTATGTTTTTATATACCAGCTGTTGGACGTAAAAGCAACACACGCTATACCCATCTGTTGGACGTAAAAGCGACACATGGCCGGTCCAATGTCTTTCCACCAATTGAGAATTGTCAACGGTGTTACACATGCCGCTTTCTGCAGTGCATGTCAAGCTCTGAATTTGTTGGAGAACAACCGACACTGGGATGTATGCATTAATGATGGGTGCAACACGTCACATCCAAATCAAATTTGTGCATTGTTTGCAATCATATTCACCGTCTGCTCTTCTTCATCTCCAACAGGGTTATGGGAGAAATATAAATCGCACATGACTGAAGATATTTTCCTTCGAATACGCAAGGAAAATTCAAATATGAACATGGATTTTACAGCAGAAATCTATAATGAAGTGCTGATATTGATTGAAGATTTGTGCTTAGAAATCGCAAACAAAGTTCTCAATCAATTGGGAATGCCATCACCCAATCGATCTGCTGCTGCTTCATTCGATGTAGAATTGCGTCGTGAAGAAAATTACAACACGGGTGATCTTTTGTCGTATGTGCAATCAAATATTCCTAAGCTAACGCTTGAGCAAAAAGGCATGTACGATCAAATAAAACAGATAATTAATAACAGAGTTGGAGAAATCTTCTTAGATGCATCAGGAGGAACTGGTAAAACGTCCCTAATTAAATTGATTCTGGCAACAATTCGATCCCAAAAAGACATAGCCTTAGCTATTGCGTCGTCCAGAATAGTTGAGACATTGCTACCAGGTGGAAGAACTGCTCATTCTGCTTTGAAATTGCCATTGAATATGTAATTCATTGAAACTCCCACGTGCAACATTTCCAAAGCATCTGGCATGGAAAAAGTATTACAGAAATGTAAACTTATTGTTTGGGATGAATGCACAATGGCGCACAAAAAATCGCTCAGGGCTCTTGATCGATCATTGCAAGATTTACGTGGAAACATCAGACCATTTGGGAACGCATTAATATTGCTTTCAGGCAAACATTACATGTAATTCATCTATCGACACCAGCGGATGAAATAAATGCTTGCCTGAAATACTCTACTTTGTGGCGACACGTAAAGACGTTAAAATTAACTACAAATATGCGTGTCCAGCTGCAAAACGATTGATCAGCTGAAAAATCATCCAACAGAATTTTTGAATTCACTCGATCTGCCAGGGATGCCACCACACGTACTGCAATTGAAAATCGGCGTGCCAATTATCATGTTGCGAGATATCAACCAGCCAAAGCTTTGCAAAGTCATGAGGCTTGCAGTAAAACAAATAATGAGCAACATTGTTAAAGCAACAATCTTGACTGGACCTTTCAAAGGTGAAGATGTCCTCATTCCTCACATTCCTATGATTCCAACGGATATGTCATTTCAATTTAAGAGATTGCAATTCCCAATTCGATTGGCGTTTGCAATCACCATCAACAAAGCTCAGGGCCAATCTTTAGATTTAGAATTGTGCGGTTTAAATCTAGACACGGGTTGCTTCCCACATGGACATGTATATGTTGCGTGTTCTAGAGTCGGCAAACCAGACAATCTCTATATCTACACAGACAATGGAACAGCAAAAAATATTGTATACCCACAAGCATTGTGAAATTAAATATTTTAGAAACATGCGATTTCTCTTTTCTTTCTTTTCCATTTAACCAGACTGAGCCACGCGTGGCTGGGTACAGCTAATTAAAATATAAAATCGAATCACTCCCTTTAACTCACATAAAAATAGAGAAATTAAAAAATAAACTTTTTTTCGCATCACTGAATCCTTAAAATCTAAAATTACTTTACTTGATCTGTTAATGCCTCAGTCCTAGCATTTTGATTTTTTTCTCTTCATGCCAGTGTTGTTCATGTCAGCCTTGATAAGAAGGTGTGCTTGAGTCAGACGCCCCTGATTCATGAAGACGTGCATACCTCTTCATGAATCTGGAGAGTCTGTCAAATGGCGTGTGCCTCCAGGTACTATGCCAGAAATCTCACTCCAGTCAGATAGTGGAGTGAGATTTCTGGTGTACGGAATACCACATCTCATCATTAGACGTCCCCCACAGAACCCCCCGTCTCACCTCAGCATCCCCCATTCTGGTGGAGCTGTGAAAAACTGGCGGAAAGATGTCAAAAGTCAGCAAATTTAGGCACAACTCTGAGTTGCGTCTAAATTTTGTGACTTTTTAATGTTTTCACGCCAAAATTCAATATTTCCCTGGTGAGTTTTCCCAAACTGCATGGTGAGGAAGCTTGCAAAAAAAGCTCGGAGTTTGCTTCAAAAGAGCGATAAGGAAGAACACCTGCCCTGACTAACCTGGTTTATGCATTAAAAATACATAAAAGTGCACCACATATCAATGAAGTCAGTGGCAGACATACTATTGGTGCAGCCAAGGGCCAAGAAGTAAGGAGGCCTACTTCCACCTCCAAAGCAGGACTGAAAATATATTGTTTTTACACAGGGGCCTTTTCTGTCTGTGTCTGCTAATGCATGAATCAATAAATGTATTTCTGATTTACCCTGTGATAATGCCACTTTAACTTACCCTGATGTAGTCCGCACAACTTACATATGCGACCACTTTAGAAATTCAAATACCTGGAAAACCCTAGATAATCTCAGGTTATCTCATTATGCCCTCAGATCAGTTAGTTGAGCAATGGTTTGTATCATAGGGTCACTTTTTTGGAGGCTTTCCTGTTCTGGCACCTCAGTAACTCTACAAATGTGACATAGCACTCGTGTACTATTCCAGAAAAATCCGCTCTCCAGATTGGTGATCCTTTGCTTCTGATCTGCATTGCATTGTGTTTCAAACTGCAAATGGCATATTTCCAGATTCGAGAAAAATTGTGTATGAATAGTGGGGTGTTTTTTCTTCTATTATCCATTGTGAAACATTAAAAATTTGGTGGTAAAACAACATTTACGTGGAAATTTTTTTTTTATCATTTTCTTAGCCCAGGGTAATAAAAATTCTCTGAAACACCTATGGGTTCAAAATGCTCCCTACAGCCCTGAATTATTTCTGTGCTTGGTGTACTTTCTGAAATGTGGCCATTTTCAGGGAGTTTTTACTGTTCTGGCAACTCAAATGAAACATGGCATTCACAATCTATTTCAGCCAAATTTATCTTTCAAAAGTCAAATAGTGCTCTTACCTTCTAAGCCTCATAGTGAACCCAAAATTAGTTTCTAATCAGATATGGGGCATTGCTACCTTTAGAAGAAATCGCACAACAAATTCATGGGAGCATTTCCTTTTATTACACCTTGTGAAAATGAAAAACTTTTATTAAATCCCATTCAATGGAAACTCCACAGTAACAGATGCTCTTTGTAGCTGTTCTCCATTCTAAGACGTGATGAACCTGAACAGAAGACCTCTAGTATCGTATAATTTCACAATAGGGTATTAGGCCCAATGTTAGTCTATGGGAGACCCAAGCATTTTTGCGGCGGCACCCCCGGCAGTCTGTAGAAAGCCTAAAAAGTGCCCAAAACGATAGTGACAGTGTTCAAATGACATGGGGACAGCATGGAGATCGCCCCAGGAAGCATTTCTGACTGCTGTCAACCACGTGGTCAGAGGTATTAAGCCACTTTTATGGGCTCACAATAAAACGTTCAAAAACGAAACTGAAACGGTTTTCCTGTGAAATATGTTAAGGAACATCCTTTCCAGGGTAAAGACTTGTGCATAAGGTAGAATAAATAAGCAAAAACAAAAATACTCCTCCACACCTTGGGCTATGTTCATAAGTAGCATTTTTTATGCATTTTTGCACTTTTGTATTGCTTTCAACCGAGACAAATGCATTCACCGGGAAATGTCATTTTAACATTTTACAACCTTATCTGGTCATGTGCTGTGTGACACATGCATACAGTGCTGAAAAGACATGGGAACAGCATGGGCAAGAACCCTGGAAGCATCTCTGACACCCAGGTCACTGCCTAAAAGTATGCCCATTAGAAGTGATCCTTGCCGCATCAGAAGATGCAGACTTGCAACTATCCCCATGCAATTCCTTGTCCCAGGACAGTGTTCAATTGTACCTCCCCCATTCCTTGCAATGCAAGCGCAAGTATACAGCCTGCCACCCACCCACCCCAAGGCAGCAATACCATACTGCTTGCTTGCACTTGAAATTGGGCCTTTTAGGCATGAGGAAGCGGAATCTGGCCACCACGTCATGGCTGCGTCGGCGGCCGGGTGTCCTTACTCGGTCCCCAGCCTCCCCGCGGCCGGCAGCCCACATACGGTCCACAGCCGCCTGGGGGTGGCCGGGTGTCCATAAACGGTCCCCAGCCGCCCCTATTTGAAGGACAGCCTAACCACAAACACGTGGACAAGTGAATGTGGCCAGGGATGGTCCATCTCACTGACGCCTTCACACTGGGTTAATATTGTGGAAGCCGGGACACAGTTGGACACTGGGATGCAACACGTCCTCCAGACATAGAGGATTGTGGGTCCCGGGTCAATCAGGCTTCAACACAAAGTTCAGAAGGGAGACAGCAGCAGTGGTCGGCCTCCTACACAACGAGTAAATTATTCATGATTAGAGATGAGCGTTGTTCGACTCGAACTGTTCGCCAATCTCAAATTCGAGCTGTTTTGGGCGGTGTTTGAGTTGTTCGGCGAACACGAACAATTTGAAAAAAATTCGGCTGTTAGAGGTTATGTTCGATAACGGTTCGTGCACCAAAATCATAACTGGATTTTTTCTCAGTAATGCTGAAAATTAATGTTAATACGCAGTTTGAGTGTTCAGCGGGGCGGGGGAGGGGCAGGGGATGGATCTCTGCAGGAATAATGAAGATCTCCATTTTTGTTTCTCTTTCCCGCATTTACAGTGGGGAGGTGCAATCTGTCAGCCAATCAGCAGAGCACACACGGAGCGAACTGCTTTTTTTCACACAAGCAAGGGCATGTGTCATTGGCAGTGTATGTCACTTGTCCTTGCCCTATAAGACCCAGCCATTTTCCCCGTCGCCACCATTTTCTCACTGCTGCAGCTGCGTGTTAGACGGCACCGCTGTTGCTGTGTGCGCTATACCTTGTTAATTTAAAGCCAATTTTCGCACAAATCTACAGATAGCTTGGGAGTAGGGAAGAGTTGTGATTGCAGTCCTTTTAAGGACTAGGTTACAGCATTTCCTACGACTTTTATCAGGCAGGTCTGTGCTCTTAAATAGATAGGTTGGGAGTAAAGACTAATTGTAATTGCAGTCCTTTTCAGGACTAAGTTACATCAGTTCCTATCAGTTTTTGCCAGGCAGGTCTGTGCCAGTGCTGTGCAAGTTTTTTTCTCAGCATTTGGCTAAATCTAGCAAAGCTAATCCTTTTTGGCCTATTGCGGAGTGTGTTAGTCAGTGGAGTAGCCTATCTGTGTTGCAAGCTGCACCACCTGTGTATAGAATACCAATTTTCTTACTGCACCTAGTGAAGTAAAACCTTTTGGGCATAGCATCATTCTATTAGTCCATCTATACTGACCTCCATAAGGTTGCAAATTGAATATAATTTTTTTCTGCATCGAGCTCTGAAAAAATATTTGGGCTTCTAGCAGTGTGTGGGACTTGGTCTATTAGTCCATCTATACTGACCTCCATCAGGTTGCAAATTAAATATAATTTTTTTCTTCATCTAGCTCTGAAAAAATATTTGGGCTTCTAGCAGTGTGTGGGACTTGTTCTATTAGTCCCTCTATACTGACCTCCATCAGGTTGCAAATTGAATATAATTTTTTTCTGCATCTAGCTCTGAAAAAATATTTGGGTTTCTAGCAGTGTGTGGGACTTGGTCTATTAGTTCATCTATACTGACCTCCATCAGGTTGCAATTTAAAAATAATTTTTTTCTTCATCTAGCTCTGAAAAAATATTTGGGCTTCTAGCAGTGTGTGGGACTTGTTCTATTAGTCCATCTATACTGACCTCCATCAGGTTGCAAATTAAAAATAATTTTTTTCTGCATCTAGCTCTGAAAAAATATTTGGGCTTCTAGCAGTGTGTGGGACTTGTTCTATTAGTCCATCTATACTGACCTCCATCAGGTTGCAAATTGAATATAATTTTTTTCTTCATCTAGCTCTGAAAAAATATTTGGGCTTCTAGCAGTGTGCGGGACTTGTTCTATTAGTCGATCTATACTGACCTCCATCAGGTTGCAAATTAAAAATAATTTTTTTCTTCATCTAGCTCTGAAAAAATATTTGGGCTTCTAGCAGTGTGTGGGACTTTTTCTATTAGTCCATATATACCGAACTCCATCAGGTTGCAAATTGAATATAATTTTTTTCTGCATCTAGCTCTGAAAAAATATTTGGGCTTCTAGCAGTGTGTGGGACTTGTTCTATTAGTCCATCTATACTGACTTCCATCAGGTTGCAAATTCAATATAATTTTTTTCTGCATCTAGCTCTGAAAAAATATTTGGGCTTCTAGCAGTGTGCGGGACTTGGTCTATTAGTCCATCTATACTGACCTCCATCAGGTTGCAAATTGAATATAATTTTTTTCTGCATCTAGCTCTGAAAAAATATTTGGGCTTCTAGCAGTGTGTGGGACTTGTTATATTAGTCCATCTATACTGACCTCCATCAGGTTGCAAATTGAATATAATTTTTAGCTGCATCTAGCTCTGAAAAAATATTTGGGCTTCTAGCAGTGTGTGGGACTTGGTCTATTAGTCCATCTATACTGACCTCCATCAGGTTGCAATTTAAAAATAATTTTTTTCTTCATCTAGCTCTGAAAAAATATTTGGGCTTCTAGCAGTGTGTGGGACTTGTTCTATTAGTCCATCTATACTGACCTCCATCAGGTTGCAAATTAAAAATAATTTTTTTCTGCATCTACCTCTGAAAAAATATTTGGGCTTCTAGCAGTGTGTGGGACTTGGTCTATTAGTCCATCTATACTGACCTCCATCAGGTTGAAAATTGAATATAATTTTTTTCTGCATCTAGCTCTGAAAAAATATTTGGGCTTCTAGCAGTTTGTGCGACTTGTTCTATTAGTCCATCTATACTGACCTCCATCAGGTTGCAAATAGAATATAATTTTTTTCTGCATATAGCTCTGAAAAAATATTTGGGCTGCTAGCAGTGTGTGGGACTTGGTCTATTAGTCCATCTATACTGACCTCCATCAGGTTGAATATTAAAAATAATTTTTTTCTTCATCTAGCTCTGAAAAAATATTTGGGCTTCTAGCAGTGTGTGGGACTTGGTTTATTAGTCCATCTATACTGACCTCCATCAGGTTGCAAATTAAAAATAATTTTTTTCTTCATCTAGCTCTGAAAAAATATTTGGGCTTCTAGCAGTGTGTGCGACTTGTTCTATTAGTCCATTTATACTGACCTTCATCAGGTTGCAAATTGAATATAATTTTTTTCTGCATCTAGCTCTGAAAAAATATTTGGGCTTCTAGCAGTGTGTGGGACTTGGTCTATTAGTCCATCTATACTGACCTCCATCAGGTTGCAAATTAAAAATAATTTTTTTCTTCATCTAGCTCTGAAAAAATATTTGGGCTTCTAGCAGTGTGTGGGACTTGTTCTATTAGTCCATCTATACGGACCTCCATCAGGTTGCAAATTGAATATAATTTTTTTCTGCATCTGGCTCTGAAAAAATATTTGGGCTTCTAGCAGTGTGTGGGACTTGGTCTATTAGTCCATCTATACTGACCTCCATCAGGTTGCAAATTAAAAATAATTTTTTTCTTCATCTAGCTCTGAAAAAATATTTGGGCTTCTAGCAGTGTGTGTGACTTGGTCTATTAGTCCATCTATACTGACCTCCATCAGGTTGCAAATTAAAAATAATTTTTTTCTGCATCTAGCTTTGAAAAAATATTTGGGCTTCTAGCATTGTGTGGGACTTGGTCTATTAGTCCATCTATACTGACCTCCATCAGGTTGCAAATTAAAAATAATTTTTTTCTTCATCTAGCTCTGAAAAAATATTTGGGCTTCTAGCAGTGTGTGTGACTTGTTCTATTAGTCCATTTATACTGACCTTCATCAGGTTGCAAATTGAATATAATTTTTTTCTGCATCTAGCTCTGAAAAAATATTTGGGCTTCTAGCAGTGTGTGGGACTTGGTCTATTAGTCCATCTATACTAACCTCCATCAGGTTGCAAATTAAAAATAATTTTTTTCTGTATCTAGCTCTGAAAAAATATTTGGGCTTCTAGCAGTGTGTGGGACTTGTTCTATTAGTCCATCTATACGGACCTCCATCAGGTTGCAAATTGAATATAATTTTTTTCTGCATCTGGCTCTGAAAAAATATTTGGGCTTCTAGCAGTGTGTGGGACTTGGTCTATTAGTCCATCTATACTGACCTCCATCAGGTTGCAAATTAAAAATAATTTTTTTCTTCATCTAGCTCTGAAAAAATATTTGGGCTTCTAGCAGTGTGTGGGACTTGTTCTATTAGTCCATCTATACTGACCTCCACCAGGTTGCAAACTAAAAATAATTTTTTTCTGCATCTAGCTCTGAAAAAATATTTGGGCTTCTAGCAGTGTGTGGGACTTGTTCTATTAGTCCATCTATACTGACCTCCATCTGGTTGCAAATTGAATATAATTTTTTTCTGCATCTAGCTCTGAAAAAATATTTGGGCTTCTAGCAGTATGTGGGACTTGGTCTATTAGTCCGTCTATACTGACCTCCATCAGGTTGCAAATTAAAAATAATTTTTTTCTTCATCTAGCTCTGAAAAAATATTTGGGCTTCTAGCAGTGTTTGGGACTTGTTCTATTAGTCCATCTATACTGAACTCCATCAGGTTGCAAATTAAAAATAATTTTTTTCTGCATCTAGCTCTGAAAAAATATTTGGGCTTCTAGCAGTGTGTGGGATTTGGTCTATTAGTCCATCTATACTGACCTCCATCAGGTTGCAAATTAAAAATATTTTTTTTCTGCATGTCGCTCTGAAAAGATATTTGGGCTTCTAGCAGTGTGTGGGACTTTTTCTATTAGTCCATATATACTGACCTCCATCAGGTTGCAAATTGAATATAATTTTTTTCTGCATCTGGCTCTGAAAAAATATTTGGGCTTCTAGCAGTGTGTGGGACTTGGTCTCATAGTCCATCTATACTGACCTCCATCAGGTTGCAAATTGAATATAATTTTTTTCTGCATCTAGCTCTGAAAAAATATTTGAGCTTCTAGCAGTGTGTGGGACTTGGTCTATTAGTCCATCTGTACTGACCTCCATCAGGTTGCAAATTAAAAATAATTTTTTTCTTCATCTAGCTCTGAAAAAATATTTGGGCTTCTAGCAGTGTGTAGGACTTTTTCTATTAGTCCATATATACTGACCTCCATCAGGTTGCAAATTGAATATAATTTTTTTCTGCATCTGGCTCTGAAAAAATATTTGGGCTTCTAGCAGTGTGTGGGACTTGGTCTATTAGTCCATCTATACTGACCTCCATCAGGTTGCAAATTGAATATAATTTTTTTCTTCATCTAGCTCTGAAAAAATATTTGGGCTTCTAGCAGTGTGTGGGACTTTTTCTATTAGTCCATATATACTGACCTCCATCAGGTTGCAAATTGAATATAATTTTTTTCTGCATCTGGCTCTGAAAAAATATTTGGGCTTCTAGCAGTGTGTGGGACTTGGTCTCATAGTCCATCTATACTGACCTACATCAGGTTGCAAATTGAATATAATTTTTTTCTGCATCTAGCTCTGAAAAAATATTTGGAAATCTAGCAGTATGTGGGACTTGGTCTATTAGTCCATCTATACTGACCTCCATCAGGTTGCAAATTAAAAATAATTTTTTTCTTCATCTAGCTCTGAAAAAATATTTGGGCTTCTAGCAGTGTGTGGGACTTGGTCTCATAGTCAATCTATACTGACCTACATCAGGTTGCAAATTGAATATAATTTTTTTCTGCATCTAGCTCTGAAAAAATATTTGGCCTTCTAGCAGTATGTGGGACTTGGTCTATTAGTCCATCTATACTGACCTCCATCAGGTTGCAAATTAAAAATAATTTTTTTCTGCATCTGGCTCTGAAAAAATATTTGGGCTTCTAGCAGTGTGTGGGACTTGGTCTATTAGTCCATCTATACTGACCTCCATCAGGTTGCAAATTGAATATAATTTTTTTCTTCATCTAGCTCTGAAAAAATATTTGGGCTTCTAGCAGTGTGTGGGACTTTTTCTATTAGTCCATATATACTGACCTCCATCAGGTTGCAAATTGAATATAATTTTTTTCTGCATCTGGCTCTGAAAAAATATTTGGGCTTCTAGCAGTGTGTGGGACTTGGTCTCATAGTCCATCTATACTGACCTACATCAGGTTGCAAATTGAATATAATTTTTTTCTGCATCTAGCTCTGAAAAAATATTTGGCCTTCTAGCAGTATGTGGGACTTGGTCTATTAGTCCATCTATACTGACCTCCATCAGGTTGCAAATTAAAAATAATTTTTTTCTGCATCTGGCTCTGAAAAAATATTTGGGCTTCTAGCAGTGTGTGGGACTTGGTCTATTAGTCCATCTATACTGACCTCCATCAGGTTGCAAATTGAATATAATTTTTTTCTTCATCTAGCTCTGAAAAAATATTTGGGCTTCTAGCAGTGTGTGGGACTTGGTCTATTAGTCCATATATACTGACCTCCATCAGGTTGCAAATTGAATATAATTTTTTTCTGCATCTGGCTCTGAAAAAATATTTGGGCTTCTAGCAGTGTGTGGGACTTGGTCTCATAGTCCATCTATACTGACCTACATCAGGTTGCAAATTGAATATAATTTTTTTCTGCATCTAGCTGTGAAAAAATATTTGGCCTTCTAGCAGTATGTGGGACTTGGTCTATTAGTCCATCTATACTGACCTCCATCAGGTTGCAAATTAAAAATAATTTTTTTCTTCATCTAGCTCTGAAAAAATATTTGGGCTTCTAGCAGTGTGTAGGACTTTTTCTATTAGTCCATATATACTGACCTCCATCAGGTTGCAAATTGAATATAATTTTTTTCTGCATCTGGCTCTGAAAAAATATTTGGGCTTCTAGCAGTGTGTGGGACTTGGTCTATTAGTCCATCTATACTGACCTCCATCAGGTTGCAAATTAAAAATAATTTTTTTCTTCATCTAGCTCTGAAAAAATATTTGGGCTTCTAGCAGTGTGTGGGACTTGTTCTATTAGTCCATCTATAATGACCTCCATCAGGTTGCAAATTAAAAATATTTTTTTTCTGCATCTAGCTCTGAAAAAATATTTGGGCTTCTAGCAGTGTGTGGGACTTGGTCTATTAGTCCATCTATGCTGACCTCCATCAGGTTGCAAATTAAAAATATTTTTTTTCTGCATCTAGCTCTGAAAAAATATTTGGGCTTCTAGCAGTGTGTGGGACTTGGTCTATTAGTCCATCTATACTGACCTCCATCAGGTTGCAAATTGAATATAATTTTTTTCTGCATCTAGCTCTGAAAATATATTTGGGCTTCTAGCAGTGTGTGGGACTTGGTCTATTAGTCCATCTATACTGACCTCCATCAGGTTGCAAATTAAAAATAATTTTTTTCTTCATCTAGCTCTGAAAAAATATTTGGGCTTCTAGCAGTGTGTGGGACTTGTTCTATTAGTCCATCTATACTGACCTCCATCAGGTTGCAAATTAAAAATATTTTTTTTCTGCATCTAGCTCTGAAAAAATATTTGGGCTTCTAGCAGTGTGTGGGACTTGGTCTATTAGTCCATCTATACTGACCTCCATCAGGTTGCAAATTCAATATAATTTTTTTCTGCATCTATCTCTGAAAAAATATTTGGGCTTCTAGCAGTGTGTGGGACTTGTTCTATTAGTCCATCTATACTGACCTCCATCAGGTTGCAAACTGAATATAATTTTTAGCTGCATCTTGCTCTGAAAAAATATTTGGGCTTCAAGCAGTGTGTGGGACTTGGTCTATTAGTCCATCTATACTGACCTCCATCAGGTTGCAATTTAAAAATAATTTTTTTCTTCATCTAGCTCTGAAAAATTATTTGGGCTTCTAGCAGTGTGTGGGACTTGTTCTATTAGTCCATCTATACTGACCTCCATTAGGTTGCAAATTAAAAATAATTTTTTTCTGCATCTAGCGCTGAAAAAATATTTGGGCTTCTAGCAGTGTGTGGGACTTGGTCTATTAGTCCATCTATACTGACCTCCATCAGGTTGAAAATTGAATATAATTTTTTTCTGCATCTAGCTCTGAAAAAATATTTGGGCTTCTAGCAGTGTGTGCGACTTGTTCTATTAGTCCATCTATACTGACCTCCATCAGGTTGAAAATTGAATATAATTTTTTTTCTGCATCTAGCTCTGAAAAAATATTTGGGCTTCTAGCAGTGTGTGGGACTTGGTCTATTAGTCCATCTATACTGACCTCCATCAGGTTGCATATTAAAAATAATTTTTTTCTTCATCTAGCTCTGAAAAAATATTTGGGCTTCTAACAGTGTGTGGGACCTGGTCTATTAGTCCATCTATACTGACCTCCATCAGGTTGCAAATTAAAAATATTTTTTTTCTGCATCTAGCTCTGAAAAAATATTTGGGCTTCTAGCATTGTGTGTGACTTGGTCTATTAGTCCATCTATACTGACCTCCATCAGGTTGCAAATTAAAAATATTTTTTTTCTTCATCTAGCTCTGAAAAAATATTTGGGCTTCTAGCAGTGTGTGCGACTTGTTCTATTAGTCCATTTATACTGACCTTCATCAGGTTGCAAATTGAATATAATTTTTTTCTGCATCTAGCTCTGAAAAAATATTTTGGCTTCTAGCAGTGTGTGGGACTTGGTCTATTAGTCCATCTATACTGACCTCCATCAGGTTGCAAATTAAAAATAATTTTTTTCTTCATCTAGCTCTGAAAAAATATTTGGGCTTCTAGCAGTGTGTGGGACTTGTTCTATTAGTCCATCTATACTGACCTCCATCAGGTTGCAAACTAAAAATAATTTTTTTCTTCATCTAGCTCTGAAAAAATATTTGGGCTTCTAGCAGTGTGTGGTACTTGTTCTATTAGTCCATCTATAATGACCTCCATCAGGTTGCAAATTAAAAATATTTTTTTTCTGCATCTAGCTCTGAAAAAATATTTGGGCTTCTAGCAGTGTGTGGGACTTGGTCTATTAGTTCATCTATACTGACCTCCATCAGGTTGCAAATTGAATATAATTTTTTTCTGCATCTAGCTCTGAAAAAATATTTGGGCTTCTAGCAGTGTGTGGGACTTGGTCTATTAGTCCATCTATACTGACCTCCATCAGGTTGCAAATTAAAAATAATTTTTTTCTTCATCTAGCTCTGAAAAAATATTTGGGCTTCTAGCAGTGTGTGGGACTTGGTCTATTAGTCCATCTATACTGACCTCCATCAGGTTGCAAATTCAATATAATTTTTTTCTGCATCTATCTCTGAAAAAATATTTGGGCTTCTAGCAGTGTGCGGGACTTGGTCTATTAGTCCATCTATACTGACCTCCATCAGGTTGCAAATTGAATATAATTTTTTTCTGCATCTAGCTCTGAAAAAATATTTGGGCTTCTAACAGTGTGTGGGACTTGTTCTATTAGTCCATCTATACTGACCTCCATCAGGTTGCAAACTGAATATAATTTTTAGCTGCATCTAGCGCTGAAAAAATATTTGGGCTTCTAGCAGTGTGTGGGACTTGGTCTATTAGTCCATCTATACTGACCTCCATCAGGTTGCAAATTAAAAATAATTTTTTTCTTCATCTAGCTCTGAAAAAATTTTTGGGCTTCTAGCAGTGTGTGGGACTTGTTCTATTAGTCCATCTATACTGACCTCCATTAGGTTGCAAATTAAAAATAATTTTTTTCTGCATCTAGCTCTGAAAAAATATTTGGGCTGCTAGCAGTGTGTGGGACTTGGTCTATTAGTCCATCTATACTGACCTCCATCAGGTTGCAAATTGAATATAATTTTTTTCTGCATATAGCTCTGAAAAAATATTTGGGCTTCTAGCAGTGTGCGGGACTTGGTCTATTAGTCCATCTATACTGACCTCCATCAGGTTGCAAATTGAATATAATTTTTTTCTGCATCTAGCTCTGAAAAAATATTTGGGCTTCTAGCAGTGTGTGGGACTTGTTCTATTAGTCCATCTATACTGACCTCCATCAGGTTGCAAACTGAATATAATTTTTAGCTGCATCTAGCTCTGAAAAAATATTTGGGCTTCTAGCAGTGTGTGGGACTTGGTCTATTAGTCCATCTATACTGACCTCCATCAGGTTGCAATTTAAAAATAATTTTTTTCTTCATCTAGCTCTGAAAAAATATTTGGGCTTCTAGCAGTGTGTGGGACTTGTTCTATTAGTCCATCTATACTGACCTCCATTAGGTTGCAAATTAAAAATATTTTTTTTCTGCATCTAGCTCTGAAAAAATATTTGGGCTTCTAGCAGTGTGTGGGACTTGGTCTATTAGTCCATCTATACTGACCTCCATCAGGTTGAAAATTGAATATAATTTTTTTCTGCATCTAGCTCTGAAAAAATATTTGGGCTTCTAGCAGTGTGTGCGACTTGTTCTATTAGTCCATCTATACTGACCTCCATCAGGTTGCAAATTGAATATAATTTTTTTCTGCATATAGCTCTGAAAAAATATTTGGGCTTCTAGCAGTGTGTGGGACTTGGTCTATTAGTTCATCTATAGTGACCTCCATCAGGTTGCATATTAAAAATATTTTTTTTCGTCATCTAGCTCTGAAAAAATATTTGGGCTTCTAGCAGTGTGTGGGACTTGGTCTATTAGTCCATCTATACTGACCTCCATCAGGTTGCAAATTAAAAATAATTTTTTTCTGCATCTAGCTCTGAAAAAATATTTGGGCTTCTAGCATTGTGTGTGACTTGGTCTATTAGTCCTTCTAAACTGACCTCCATCAGGTTGCAAATTAAAAATAATTTTTTTCTTCATCTAGCTCTGAAAAAATATTTGGGCTTCTAGCAGTGTGTGCGACTTGTTCTATTAGTCCATTTATACTGACCTTCATCAGGTTGCAAATTGAATATAATTTTTTTCTGCATCTAGCTCTGAAAAAATATTTGGGCTTCTAGCAGTGTGTGGGACTTGGTCTATTAGTCCATCTATACTGACCTCCATCAGGTTGCAAATTAAAAATAATTTTTTTCTTCATCTAGCTCTGAAAAAATATTTGGGCTTCTAGCAGTGTGTGGGACTTGTTCTATTAGTCCATCTATACGGACCTCCATCAGGTTGCAAATTGAATATAATTTTTTTCTGCATCTGGCTCTGAAAAAATATTTGGGCTTCTAGCAGTGTGTGGGACTTGGTCTATTAGTCCATCTATACTGACCTCCATCAGGTTGCAAATTAAAAATTATTTTTTTCTTCATCTAGCTCTGAAAAAATATTTGGGCTTCTAGCAGTGTGTGGGACTTGTTCTATTAGTCCATCTATACTGACCTCCATCAGGTTGCAAACTAAAAATAATTTTTTTATGCATCTAGCTCTGAAAAAATATTTGGGCTTCTAGCAGTGTGTGGGACTTGGTCTATTAGTTCATCTATACTGACCTCCATCAGGTTGCAAATTGAATATAATTTTTTTCTGCATCTAGCTCTGAAAAAATATTTGGGCTTCTAGCAGTGTGTGCGACTTGTTCTATTAGTCCATCTATACTGACCTCCATCAGGTTGCAAATTGAATATAATTTTTTTCTGCATATAGCTCTGAAAAAATATTTGGGCTTCTAGCAGTGTGCGGGACTTGGTCTATTAGTCCATCTATACTGACCTCCATCAGGTTGCAAATTGAATATAATTTTTTTCTGCATCTAGCTCTGAAAAAATATTTGGGCTTCTAGCAGTGTGTGGGACTTGTTCTATTAGTCCATCTATACTGACCTCCATCAGGTTGCAAACTGAATATAATTTTTAGCTGCATCTAGCGCTGAAAAAATATTTGGGCTTCTAGCAGTGTGTGGGACTTGGTCTATTAGTCCATCTATACTGACCTCCATCAGGTTGCAAATTAAAAATAATTTTTTTCTTCATCTAGCTCTGAAAAATTTTTTGGGCTTCTAGCAGTGTGTGGGACTTGTTCTATTAGTCCATCTATACTGACCTCCATTAGGTTGCAAATTAAAAATAATTTTTTTCTGCATCTAGCTCTGAAAAAATATTTGGGCTGCTAGCAGTGTGTGGGACTTGGTCTATTAGTCCATCTATACTGACCTCCATCAGGTTGCAAATTGAATATAATTTTTTTCTGCATATAGCTCTGAAAAAATATTTGGGCTTCTAGCAGTGTGCGGGACTTGGTCTATTAGTCCATCTATACTGACCTCCATCAGGTTGCAAATTGAATATAATTTTTTTCTGCATCTAGCTCTGAAAAAATATTTGGGCTTCTAGCAGTGTGTGGGACTTGTTCTATTAGTCCATCTATACTGACCTCCATCAGGTTGCAAACTGAATATAATTTTTAGCTGCATCTAGCTCTGAAAAAATATTTGGGCTTCTAGCAGTGTGTGGGACTTGGTCTATTAGTCCATCTATACTGACCTCCATCAGGTTGCAATTTAAAAATAATTTTTTTCTTCATCTAGCTCTGAAAAAATATTTGGGCTTCTAGCAGTGTGTGGGACTTGTTCTATTAGTCCATCTATACTGACCTCCATTAGGTTGCAAATTAAAAATAATTTTTTTCTGCATCTAGCTCTGAAAAAATATTTGGGCTTCTAGCAGTGTGTGGGACTTGGTCTATTAGTCCATCTATACTGACCTCCATCAGGTTGAAAATTGAATATAATTTTTTTCTGCATCTAGCTCTGAAAAAATATTTGGGCTTCTAGCAGTGTGTGCGACTTGTTCTATTAGTCCATCTATACTGACCTCCATCAGGTTGCAAATTGAATATAATTTTTTTCTGCATATAGCTCTGAAAAAATATTTGGGCTTCTAGCAGTGTGTGGGACTTGGTCTATTAGTCCATCTATACTGACCTCCATCAGGTTGCATATTAAAAATAATTTTTTTCGTCATCTAGCTCTGAAAAAATATTTGGGCTTCTAGCAGTGTGTGGGACTTGGTCTATTAGTCCATCTATACTGACCTCCATCAGGTTGCAAATTAAAAATAATTTTTTTCTGCATCTAGCTCTGAAAAAATATTTGGGCTTCTAGCAGTGTGTGCGACTTGTTCTATTAGTCCATTTATACTGACCTTCATCAGGTTGCAAATTGAATATAATTTTTTTCTGCATCTAGCTCTGAAAAAATATTTGGGCTTCTAGCAGTGTGTGGGACTTGGTCTATTAGTCCATCTATACTGACCTCCATCAGGTTGCAAATTAAAAATAATTTTTTTCTTCATCTAGCTCTGAAAAAATATTTGGGCTTCTAGCAGTGTGTGGGACTTGTTCTATTAGTCCATCTATACGGACCTCCATCAGGTTGCAAATTGAATATAATTTTTTTCTGCATCTGGCTCTGAAAAAATATTTGGGCTTCTAGCAGTGTGTGGGACTTGGTATATTAGTCCATCTATACTGACCTCCATCAGGTTGCAAATTAAAAATTATTTTTTTCTTCATCTAGCTCTGAAAAAATATTTGGGCTTCTAGCAGTGTGTGGGACTTGTTCTATTAGTCCATCTATACTGACCTCCATCAGGTTGCAAACTAAAAATAATTTTTTTATGCATCTAGCTCTGAAAAAATATTTGGGCTTCTAGCAGTGTGTGGGACTTGGTCTATTAGTTCATCTATACTGACCTCCATCAGGTTGCAAATTGAATATAATTTTTTTCTGCATCTAGCTCTGAAAAAATATTTGGGCTTCTAGCAGTGTGTGCGACTTGTTCTATTAGTCCATCTATACTGACCTCCATCAGGTTGCAAATTGAATATAATTTTTTTCTGCATATAGCTCTGAAAAAATATTTGGGCTTCTAGCAGTGTGCGGGACTTGGTCTATTAGTCCATCTATACTGACCTCCATCAGGTTGCAAATTGAATATAATTTTTTTCTGCATCTAGCTCTGAAAAAATATTTGGGCTTCTAGCAGTGTGTGGGACTTGTTCTATTAGTCCATCTATACTGACCTCCATCAGGTTGCAAACTGAATATAATTTTTAGCTGCATCTTGCTCTGAAAAAATATTTGGGCTTCTAGCAGTGTGTGGGACTTGGTCTATTAGTCCATCTATACTGACCTCCATCAGGTTGCAATTTAAAAATAATTTTTTTCTTCATCTAGCTCTGAAAAAATTTTGGCTTCTAGCAGTGTGTGGGACTTGTTCTATTAGTCCATCTATACTGACCTCCATCAGGTTGCAAACTAAAAATAATTTTTTTCTTCATCTAGCTCTGAAAAAATATTTGGGCTTCTAGCAGTGTGTGGGACTTGTTCTATTAGTCCATTTATAATGACCTCCATCAGGTTGCAAATTAAAAATATTTTTTTTCTGCATCTAGCTCTGAAAAAATATTTGGGCTTCTAGCAGTGTGTGGGACTTGGTCTATTAGTCCATCTATGCTAACCTCCATCAGGTTGCAAATTAAAAATATTTTTTTTCTGCATCTAGCTCTGAAAAAATATTTGGGCTTCTAGCAGTGTGTGAGACTTGGTCTATTAGTCCATCTATACTGACCTCCATCAGGTTGCAAATTGAATATAATTTTTTTCTGCATCTAGCTCTGAAAAAATATTTGGGCTTCTAGCAGTGTGTGGGACTTGGTCTATTAGTCCATCTATACTGACCTCCATCAGGTTGCAAATTAAAAATAATTTTTTTCTTCATCTAGCTCTGAAAAAATATTTGGGCTTCTAGCAGTGTGTGGGACTTGGTCTATTAGTCCATCTATACTGACCTCCATCAGGTTGCAAATTGAATATAATTTTTTTCTGCATCTAGCTCTGAAAAAATATTTGGGCTTCTAGCAGTGTGTGGGACTTGTTCTATTAGTCCATCTATACTGACCTCCATCAGGTTGCAAACTGAATATAATTTTTAGCTGCATCTTGCTCTGAAAAAATATTTGGGCTTCTAGCAGTGTGTGGGACTTGTTCTATTAGTCCATCTATACTGACCTCCATCAGGTTGCAAATTGAATATAATTTTTTTCTGCATCTAGCTCTGAAAAAATATTTGGGCTTCTAGAAGTATGTGGGACTTGGTCTATTAGTCCATCTATACTGACCTCCATCAGGTTGCAAATTAAAAATAATTTTTTTCTGCATCTAGCTCTGAAAAAATATTTGGGCTTCTAGCAGTGTGTGGGACTTGGTCTATTAGTCCATCTATACTGACCTCCATCAGGTTGCAAATTAAAAATAATTTTTTTCTTCATCTAGCTCTGAAAAAATATTTGGGCTTCTAGCAGTGTGTGGGACTTGTTCTATTAGTCCATCTATACTGACCTCCATCAGGTTGCAAACTAAAAATAATTTTTTTATGCATCTAGCTCTGAAAAAATATTTGGGCTTCTAGCAGTGTGTGGGACTTGGTCTATTAGTTCATCTATACTGACCTCCATCAGGTTGCAAATTGAATATAATTTTTTTCTGCATCTAGCTCTGAAAAAATATTTGGGCTTCTAGCAGTGTGTGCGACTTGTTCTATTAGTCCATCTATACTGACCTCCATCAGGTTGCAAATTGAATATAATTTTTTTCTGCATATAGCTCTGAAAAAATATTTGGGCTTCTAGCAGTGTGCGGGACTTGGTCTATTAGTCCATCTATACTGACCTCCATCAGGTTGCAAATTGAATATAATTTTTTTCTGCATCTAGCTCTGAAAAAATATTTGGGCTTCTAGCAGTGTGTGGGACTTGTTCTATTAGTCCATCTATACTGACCTCCATCAGGTTGCAAACTGAATATAATTTTTAGCTGCATCTTGCTCTGAAAAAATATTTGGGCTTCTAGCAGTGTGTGGGACTTGGTCTATTAGTCCATCTATACTGACCTCCATCAGGTTGCAATTTAAAAATAATTTTTTTCTTCATCTAGCTCTGAAAAAATATTTGGCTTCTAGCAGTGTGTGGGACTTGTTCTATTAGTCCATCTATACTGACCTCCATCAGGTTGCAAACTAAAAATAATTTTTTTCTTCATCTAGCTCTGAAAAAATATTTGGGCTTCTAGCAGTGTGTGGGACTTGTTCTATTAGTCCATTTATAATGACCTCCATCAGGTTGCAAATTAAAAATATTTTTTTTCTGCATCTAGCTCTGAAAAAATATTTGGGCTTCTAGCAGTGTGTGGGACTTGGTCTATTAGTCCATCTATGCTAACCTCCATCAGGTTGCAAATTAAAAATATTTTTTTTCTGCATCTAGCTCTGAAAAAATATTTGGGCTTCTAGCAGTGTGTGAGACTTGGTCTATTAGTCCATCTATACTGACCTCCATCAGGTTGCAAATTGAATATAATTTTTTTCTGCATCTAGCTCTGAAAAAATATTTGGGCTTCTAGCAGTGTGTGGGACTTGGTCTATTAGTCCATCTATACTGACCTCCATCAGGTTGCAAATTAAAAATAATTTTTTTCTTCATCTAGCTCTGAAAAAATATTTGGGCTTCTAGCAGTGTGTGGGACTTGGTCTATTAGTCCATCTATACTGACCTCCATCAGGTTGCAAATTGAATATAATTTTTTTCTGCATCTAGCTCTGAAAAAATATTTGGGCTTCTAGCAGTGTGTGGGACTTGTTCTATTAGTCCATCTATACTGACCTCCATCAGGTTGCAAACTGAATATAATTTTTAGCTGCATCTTGCTCTGAAAAAATATTTGGGCTTCTAGCAGTGTGTGGGACTTGTTCTATTAGTCCATCTATACTGACCTCCATCAGGTTGCAAATTGAATATAATTTTTTTCTGCATCTAGCTCTGAAAAAATATTTGGGCTTCTAGAAGTATGTGGGACTTGGTCTATTAGTCCATCTATACTGACCTCCATCAGGTTGCAAATTAAAAATAATTTTTTTCTGCATCTAGCTCTGAAAAAATATTTGGGCTTCTAGCAGTGTGTGGGACTTGGTCTATTAGTCCATCTATACTGACCTCCATCAGGTTGCAAATTAAAAATAATTTTTTTCTTCATCTAGCTCTGAAAAAATATTTGGGCTTCTAGCAGTGTGTGGGACTTGGTCTATTAGTCCATCTATACTGACCTCCATCAGGTTGCAAATTGAATATAATTTTTTTCTGCATCTAGCTCTGAAAAAATATTTGGGCTTCTAGCAGTGTGTGGGACTTGTTCTATTAGTCCATCTATACTGACCTCCATCAGGTTGCAAACTGAATATAATTTTTAGCTGCATCTTGCTCTGAAAAAATATTTGGGCTTCTAGCAGTGTGTGGGACTTGTTCTATTAGTCCATCTATACTGACCTCCATCAGGTTGCAAATTGAATATAATTTTTTTCTGCATCTAGCTCTGAAAAAATATTTGGGCTTCTAGAAGTATGTGGGACTTGGTCTATTAGTCCATCTATACTGACCTCCATCAGGTTGCAAATTAAAAATAATTTTTTTCTTCATCTAGCTCTGAAAAAATATTTGGGCTTCTAGCAGTGTGTGGGACTTGTTCTATTAGTCCATCTATACTGACCTCCATCAGGTTGCAAATTGAATATAATTTTTTTCTGCATCTAGCTCTGAAAAAATATTTGGGCTTCTAGCAGTGTGTGGGACTTGTTCTATTAGTCCATCTATACTGACCTCCATCAGGTTGCAAATTAAAAATATTTTTTTTCTTCATCTAGCTCTGAAAAAATATTTGGGCTTCTAGCAGTGTGTGGGACTTGGTCTATTAGTCCATCTATACTGACCTCCATCAGGTTGCAAATTAAAAATAATTTTTTCTGCATCTAGCTCTGAAAAAATATTTCGGCTTCTAGCAGTGTGAGGGAATTGGTCTATTAGTCCATCTATACTGACCTCCATCAGGTTGCAAATTGAATATAATTTTTTTCTGCATCTAGCTCTGAAAAAATATTTGGGCTTCTAGCAGTTTGTGGGACATGTTCTATTAGTCCATCTATACTGAACTCCATCAGGTTGCAAATTAAAAATAATTTTTTTCTGCATCTAGCTCTGAAAAAATATTTGGGCTTCTAGCAGTGTGTGGGACTTGGTCTGTTAGTCCATCTATACTGACCTCCATCAGGTTGCAAATTGAATATAATTTTTTTCTTCATCTAGCTCTGAAAAAATATTTGGGCTTCTAGCAGTGTGTGGGAATTTTTCTATTAGTCCATATATACTGACCTCCATCAGGTTGCAAATTGAATACAATTTTTTTCTGCATCTGGCTCTGAAAAGATATTTGGGCTTCTAGCAGTATGTGGGACTTGGTCTATTAGTCCATCTATACTGACCTCCATCAGGTTGCAAATTAAAAATAATATTTTTCTTCATCTAGCTCTGAAAAAATATTTGGGCTTCTAGCAGTGTGTGGGACTTGTTCTATTAGTCCATCTATAATGACCTCCATCAGGTTGAAAATTAAAAATAATTTTTTTCTGCATCTAGCTCTGAAAAAATATTTGGGCTTCTAGCAGTGTGTGGGACTTGGTCTATTAGTCCATCTATGCTGACCTCCATCAGGTTGCAAATTAAAAATAATTTTTTTCTGCATCTAGCTCTGAAAAAATATTTGGGCTTCTAGCAGTGTGTGGGACTTGTTCTATTAGTCCATCTATACGGACCTCCATCAGGTTGCAAATTGAATATAATTTTTTTCTGCATCTAGCTCTGAAAAAATATTTGGGCTTCTAGCAGTTTGTGGGACATGTTCTATTAGTCCATCTATACTGAACTCCATCAGGTTGCAAATTAAAAATATTTTTTTTCTGCATCTAGCTCTGAAAAAATATTTGGGCTTCTAGCAGTGTGGTGGACTTGGTCTATTAGTCCATCTATACTGACCTCCATCAGGTTGCAAATTAAAAATAATTTTTTTCTGCATCTAGCTCTGAAAAGATATTTGGGCTTCTAGCAGTGTGTGGGACTTGTTCTATTAGTCCATCTATACTGACCTCCATCAGGTTGCAAATTAAATATAATTTTTTTCTGCATCTAGCTCTGAAAAAATATTTGGGCTTCTAGCAGTATGTGGGACTTGGTCTATTAGTCCATCTATACTGACCTCCATCAGGTTGCAAATTAAAAATAATTTTTTTCTTCATCTAGCTCTGAAAAAATATTTGGTCTTCTAGCAGTGTGTGGGACTTTTTCTATTAGTCCATATATACTGACCTCCATCAGGTTGCAAATTGAATATAATTTTTTTCTGCATCTGGCTCTGAAAAAATATTTGGGCTTCTAGCAGTGTGTGGGACTTGGTCTATTAGTCCATCTATACTGACCTCCATCAGGTTGCCAATTAAAAATAATTTTTTTCTTCATCTAGCTCTGAAAAAATATTTGGGCTTCTAGCAGTGTGTGGGACTTGTTCTATTAGTCCATCTATAATGACATCCATCAGGTTGCAAATTAAAAATATTTTTTTTCTGCATCTAGCTCTGAAAAAATATTTGGGCTTCTAGCAGTGTGTGGGACTTGGTCTATTAGTCCATCTATGCTGACCTACATCAGGTTGCAAATTAAAAATAATTTTTTTCTGCATCTAGCTCTGAAAAAATATTTGTTCTTCTAGCATTGTGTGGGACTTGGTCTATTAGTCCATCTATACTGACCTCCATCAGGTTGCAAATTAAAAACAATTTTTTTCTTCATCTAGCTCTGAAAAAATATTTGGGCTTCTAGCAGTGTGTGGGACTTGTTCTATTAGTCCATCTATACTGACCTCCATCAGGTTGCAAATTAAAAATATTTTTTTTCTGCATCTAGCTCTGAAAAAATATTTGGGCTTCTAGCAGTGTGTGGGACTTGGTCTATTAGTCCATCTATACTGACCTCCATCAGGTTGCAAATTAAAAATATTTTTTTTCTGCATCTAGCTCTGAAAAAATATTTGGGCTTCTAGCAGTGTGTGGGACTTGGTCTATTTGTCCACCTATACTGAACTCCATCAGGTTGCAAATTGAATATAATTTTTTTCTGCATCTAACCCAACCAATAGTTTTGGCCTAATACCACAGTTTGGCCACTCAGCTCTGCTCGGTTCCCATCCATTGTTTTTTTGTGCAAACAACTCCAGAGTTGTGAACTAGTTAACCACCAAAATGAGTGGAAAAAGGCCTGCTGCTGGTGGAAAGGGGAATAGGCATGTTGGGAAGGGGAAAAAAGGTTGTGCCCGTGGGGTAGATGTTAAAGCAACAGCAACGTCTGCAGAAGAAAGACCATCTTCCAGCCAAACTAAAATGTCTACTTCTTTTAGCGGACAATGTGATAAGATCCCTTTCTTACGGCCAAGCCAATCGCTACAAATTCCAGATGAGGCACAAAAACAGCAGGTGCTTCAACGGATATCAAGTGCTCCTTTAAGTGGCCTCTCCTCCACATCAACTTCAACATCACAAATACTCCAGTCCTCAAAGGTGTCACCCCAATCGCACTTGCTTCCTCACAGCTCCCAAATCTCCAGCTGCCCATCTGAGTATGAGGTAGAACAGATGTTTGAGTCTGCAGAGCTGTTTACTCATACTATAGCCTGGGAATCAGAGGTCGGCTCCAGCGCTTCTGTGAATCCAGACGAGGAAATGATCTGCACTGATGCCCAGAATCTTTATGAGTCGGATCCAGGACCAGACGCAGAAGGTTCTGACCATAATGTAGACCCTCATTCCCAAACTGTAACTCCTGTTGGTGGAGACAATGAGGAAGACGATGATAAGACTCAAATACCTGATTGGAGCGACAACTTTAGTTTTTTGTCAGGGCAGGAACAGGTTGGCTCTGAGGACGACGGGTGTGATAACGCACAGGGTGATGATGATGAGGTTGGAGATCCCACTTACTGTCAACCCACAGTCAGCCAAGATATGAGGTCAGCAGAGGAGGTGGAGGAGAATGCTAGTGTAGACGAGATCAGGTTGCACCTTCCTGGACAGAGACGTAGTACTGGAAGCACGTCAACAACTGCATCCTCAAACACAACTCAGCCTCTCACCACAAGTCGTGGTGGCTCTTCAGGTCGCATGGGTGCTAAGCCTTGCATAGCCTGGGCATTTTTTCAGATCGATAAAGATGACCCAACTCGTGTTATCTGTAACATTTGTCAGCAAAAGCTAAGTAGAGGCCAAAAAATGCATAGTTTGAGTACTTCATGCATGAACCGGCACATGGACATGAAGCATAAGTTGCAGTGGGAGGCTCACTGTGCTACAATGCGGCCTAGCCGGCCGGGCCAACCACCGTCTGCCATATCTTGTGCATCCGTGGCCTCTTCATCCTCTGTGACAGGGAGGACAGCAGTCACACCTGTTTTGGGACGCAGACCTGCCACCTCTTTACCCGCAACAGCCAGCGTGATTGGCAGGTCATCATTTTCTTTGGAGGTGGTAACACCAGCTGGTGTTGAGCGCTGTCCGACATCGATAGCACCACCTTTGGATCAAGGCAACCTAACATGTCCGCCTGCATCTTCCTCACAGACCGGCAGTTTGCCGGGGACACCCTTATCAACCCCGTCTAAGCACAATAGCCAGCCCTCGGTCCCTCAGATGTGGACAAGTAAAAGACCATTTCCTCCTAGCCATGAGAAAGCTAAGAGGTTGAATTTCACCATCTGCAACTCTTGGCAACAGAAATGCTGCCTTTCCGCCTGGTGGACACAGAGGATTTTCGAGACCTTATGTCCGTCGCTGTGCCCTAGTACCAGATGCCCAGTCGGCACTACTTCACAAAGAAAGGTGTGCCTGCGCTCCAACAGCATGTCGCACACAACATCACCGCTTCTTTGAGAAACTCTGTGTGTGACAGGGTGCATTTCACCACAGACACTTGGAAGAGTAGGCATGGACAGGGGCGTTACATGTCGCTGACTGGGCACTGGGTAACTATGGTGACAGCAGGACAAGGGGCTGCTGTCCAAGTCTTGCCGTCCCCACGAGTTGTGCGTCAATCCTCTTTATCTCAAAGTTCCTCCACTGCTTCTGCCTCCTCAACCTCCTCTCGGTTCTCCACCTGCACCCAAAGCCTGTCTGGTCATGCCACAAGCTTTCTAACTGCGCAGAAGGGATCCTGCACACCTCCTTACTATGCTGGCAGTAGGGCTCAACGTCATCAGGCGGTTTTTACTTTGAAATGTCTGGGAAATGTGAGTCACACAGCTGAGGAGTTGTGGTCAGCTCTGGAGAACCAATTTCATGAATGGTTGTCTCCACTGGACCTGAAACCAGGGAAGGCCGTGTGTGACAATGCTACAAACCTGGGTGCGGCCCTTCGCCGGGGCAATATCACACACGTGCCTTGTATGGCTCACGTGTTGAACCTGGTTGTCCAGCAATTTTTAGCCCACTATCCCGAACTAGATGGCCTTCTGCAGAGGGCACGGTCGCTGTGTGCTCAATTCCGCCGTTTGCATCCCGCAGCTCAGCGACTTACATCTCTACAGAAGTCGTTGGGCCTGCCACTTCACCGGCTAAAATGCGATGTGCCTACCCGGTGGAATTCAACTCTGCACATGTTGCAGAGACTGGGGCAGCACCGACAAGCCCTGGTGCAATACATTGTGACGTATAGCCTGGGCCAACGAGATCCAGAGGTGGGGCAAATCACGCTGGAGGAGTGGTCTCAGATCAGGGACCTATGCACCCTTCTGCACAGTTTTGAAATGGCGACGAAGATGTTTAGTGCTGACGATGCCATTATCAGCATGACTATTCCGGTGATTTACATGCTGGAGCACATGTTAAACAGAATTCGGAGTCAGGTGGTGGCACAAGAGGAGGTGGAGGAAGTAGAGGAGGAGGAGTTGTATGCGGAAGGGCTAACTTCTGCAAGGTCCAGACGGTCGGCAGCACCAAGGCAGCAGGCATGTGAGGGTGGGGGAGATGGTTTTACCAGGGCGCATGGTAGCAGTCAAACTAGTGAGAAAGGTGCAGGATCCCAGGAAGAAGTGGAGGACGAACTGATGGAAGACTCATCAGATGAGGGAGACCTTGATCACATTTCTGTTGTGCGAGGTTGGGGGGAGAGGGCAGAGGAAGGAAGCATGATTGTTACCTCGCCACCAACACAACAGGGACTTGGTGCTCCTGGATGCGCAAGACACATGAGTGCCTTCTTGCTGCACTACCTGCAACATGACCCTCGAATTGTGAGAATTAGAAATAATCCTGACTACTGGGTTGCCACACTGTTAGATCCCCAGTACAAAAGTAAATTTGCAGAAATTATTCCTGCCATAGAAAGGGATGCATGCATGCAGGAGTATCAGCAGAGACTGTGGCAGAATCTTACATGTGCTTTTCCACAAAACACCAGTGGTGCACGTAGTGAATCTCACAGTTCCAACTTGCCAACCGTGGGACCGTCGAGTGTTCAGCACTCAAATCGTAACAGAAACACAGTATCTTCTGGTAACATCAATTTTGCGGAATCATTTCACCACTTTTTTAGCCCATCCTTTGCAAGGCCACAGGAGACAAGAAGTCTGACACATAGTCATCGCCTAGAGACGATGGTACAGGAGTATCTCCAAGTAAACATTGAAGCCATGACTGTGTCACTGGACCCTTGCTCTTTTTGGGCTTCCAATCTGGATAAATGGCCGGAGCTAGCCACTTACGCCTTGGAGATCTTGTCATGCCCCGCAGCCAGCGTTCTGTCTGAACGTGTGTTCAGTGCTGCTGGTGGTATGCTGACAGATAAGCGCACGCGGCTCTCCACTGATAATGTAGACAGACTCACGTTCATAAAGATGAACAAATCATGGATCCGAAACGACTTTTCTACCCCTGTGTCATCCTGGGGAGAGTAAAAGCTTGATGATTGGTTAAAATCACCTCACCAACCGTTTTAAGCTTTCAAATTACTAATCATGTTTATCTGTATCTTGGCTGGAAAATAATTTCGTCTTTGTATCAGTGTGCAGCACTGATTCTAATAGGCCATCTATACTAAGCTCCACCAGATTTAAAATTACTAATCATGTTTATCTGTATCTTGGCTGGAAAATAGTTTGGGCTTTGTAGCAGTGTGCAGTACTGATTCTATTAGGCCATCTATACTAAGCGCCACCAGATTTAAAATTAATAATAATTTTTAGCTGCATCTAGCCCGGAAAATAATTTTGGGGCTCCGAGATGCGCAAGACACATAAGTGCCTTCTTGCTGCACTACCTGCAACATGACCCTCAGATTGTCAGAATTCGAAGTAATCCTGACTACTGGGTTGCCACACTCTTAGATCCCCCACACTCTTCGATCAACCTTTTCATTTTAATAAAGACCAAAAAAATGGTCATTTTTGAAATTATAAGCATTAGCAGGTTATTAGAAACTGAAATCAAACAGTTTCAACTCAAAACTTTATTCTAGGTGATGTTACATTTGCACATAGGACCCCTTGTTCAAAAGGAGCTTCTGAACTCTCTCGTCCATTGAGTTTGTCAGGTTTTGGATGGTTTCTGCTTCAATTGTTTTGCATGAGGACAGAATACCCTCCCAGAGCTGTTGCTTAGATGTGAACTGCCTCCCGCCATCATAGACACTCCTTTTGATGATGCTCCAGAGGTTCTGAATGGGGTAGAGGTCAGGGGAGCATGGGGGTCACAGCATAAGTTTGTCCCCTTTTATGCCCATATCAGCCAGAGATGCAGATGTGTTATGTGCAGCATGAGACGGTGCATTATCATGCATAAAAATGATCTTGCTGTGGAATACACGTTTCTTCTTCTTGAACCATGGCAGGAAGTGCTGTTTGAGAAACTCCACATCCATTATGGAGTTCATCTTTACCCCTTCAGGGATCCTAAAGGGGCCAACAATCTCTCTCCCCATGATTCCAGCCCAAAACATTACTCCACCTCCTCCTTGTTGGCGCTGTAGCCGTGTTTGCGTGGGGTGCCCATCAACCAGCCATCCTCCACTCCATCCATCTGGACCATCGAGCGTTGCACGGCACTCATCCGTGAACAAAACAGTTTTGAAATCAGTCTTCATGTAATGTTTGGCCCACTGGAGCCGTTTCTGCTTGTGTGAAGTGGATAGAGGAGGTCGACAGGATGGCGTACGCACAGCTGCAAACCTCTGAAGGACCCAGCAGCTTCAAAAACTTGTCTGCTGCTATCACAAGGCTTTTTTGCCGCTGCTCTTTTAACCTGACGTAATTGCATGTAGGAAAGAGACCTCAATTTGCCCTTATCAGCACGCACACGTGTGTACTGTGAATCAGCTACATACTTCTTGATTGCCAAGACACTTCATCCTGATCATCGCACAATGTTGATTGTAGTCATGCCTTGACCTAAACACTCCACAATTTGTTGCTTCTCAGCAGCCGACACATCCTTTTTCTTTCCCATTTTGGCAGAAAATGTAGGCTGCTTAATAATGTGGGACAGCCTTCTTAAGTAGTCTTGCCTTTCATTGGACACACCTGCCAAACTAATTAGCACAGGTGTCTGCAATTGCTTACAGTGATATAAAGAGCCCTGACACACATCACCATCAATGAGTTTAACTGACAAACAAACAAATTCTTCCCTTATCACTCCTAAACACTTTTTTGCATAATAATTTGGAACACAGTGTACATGTGCTTTTCCACAAAACACCAGAGGTTCACGTAGTGAATCTTACAGTTCTAACTTGCCAACCGTGGTCTGTATGGAGTTGTTCAATAAAGGTCCCAAAATTAAGATAACATAGACGGGAGAGGTCTCTATGAATAGGAATTCCTAAGTATTTGATACCCTGTGAGGGCCAGGCAAAGGGAAAGTTGGACAGGATGGAATCCTATATGGATTTTGGGAGGGAGACATCGAGGGCCTCAGACTTCGCTGCATTGATTTTAAAACTTGACCATGTAACAAAGTGATCTATTTCAGCCATAACAGCAGGGATGGATATATGTGATTGAGTGATATATACTAGGACATCATCAGCAAATAGAGAGCACTTGTACTCGGTGCCTCCCACCTCAATCCACCTAATATTGGGGTTATGGCGAATTGATGAGAGCAGGTGCTCCGTCACTAGGATGTATAAGAAAGGGGACAGAGGACATCCCTGCCTTGTCCCATTGGTGATTATGAAAGGTGATGAAAATGTTCTGACGCACCCCCTGGGCCTTGGGACACCCGGAGCCGGACCCTTTTTGGTGGATGCTGGTGGTTGTAGTCTCCGTGGCGGCGACCTGGTTCCGTGGCTCAGGGCGGTCAAACCAGTTGCGGAACTATTTATGTGGTTTTGATGTTTAAACGTCCGACTACGCCATCCGTGGATTGCGGTCAGAGTGCAGGGCAGACCGCTGAGGCTGGTGTTGTGGGTGCAGCAGAGCGTAGCATAACTCCCCACGGGAGGAGTATAGCCTCAGGGCAGTGTATGCGGAGGACGGGGGTGATGCTGCAGGGCAGCAGCAGTAACGACACGGAGTCAGTGATGCAGTCCAGGGCCTTTACTCACAGTTCTTATTATCCAGACCACTTCTGCAGGTAACGGCTGCCCACGTCATACTGTGCTTACCAGGTGAGGGGCTCAGACAACTCCCAGATAACTTTGGAGCGCTTCACAAGACCCCCTTTGTGTGTCCTTTGTCTGGCCTTTCTTACCAACGCTTCTGTCCGGCTGCCTCGGGCCTCCTCTTGGTAAACTTGGCGCCAGTTTCCCTGACCCTATGTGGTGCCTTCCTAGCGGGTGTAGCGAGGGGCTGCGCCACATAAAATGTCACAGCCTCCGGTTTCTAGCTGAGGGTCGTTTCCCGCCTCCACTAGTTTCGGGGACCGGTCTCCCCTTTTGGCCTGACCCCTCCACGCAGGTGGATTCGGGCATGCGGTGGCGACTCGCCCGTACGCACCCCTGGGATCCCTTCGTTCCTCGTTCCTGGAGCCTTCACCGCTCCTCTTCCTTCCTTCTCCCTCTTCCAGCTGTGGGCCTCTGTTACTAGGCCCGCCTCCGGAGCAGAGCTAATGCAGAGCCCCTGCTCCCTGTCAATTCTGCTCAGACTTCTCTGCACTGAACTAAGATGGTGCCCACCTATTATACTTCCTTCTCAATGCACCCAGGTACTGCTTCCTCCCTGCTCCTGCACTACAGGGTTCGCCTTCCTCAGGTGTTCCCTCCCCCCACTCCAGCCAGGGACAGGGACTGTCGTGCCCATCTCAGGGGCATATTGGTCGCCCTGCCCCACGGCAATGTGGTGTAATGCATGCAGGTGTCGGGGTCCTGATCCACACTCCATCCTTACCTGAGAGTGAGAGATCACACCTCTGGGTGAGGTGCAATACCTCTGTAGCAACCAAGCCCTCGGGGTGCTACAGTTCCATTTATCTTCAGCCTAGGTGATGTATTGCGATACAGGGCCGTGATTTTGGCTATAAAAGCGTCCCCTAGACCCCTACCCCAAGCTTTTTAAGAGAATAATATATGGCGTGCCAGGAGACACTATGGAATGCTTTCTCAGCATCCAACGAGAGTATCTAATTACAAATTTTTAACTGCATCTAGCCCAGGAAATACTTTGTGCCTAGTAGCAGTGTCTGCTAGTCAGCGGATTATCCCAGCTGTTAAGCAAGCTGCACCACCTGTAGTTTGGACACTTAATTTTTTCAAAGGAAATGCTTCGGGACCCCGGGATACTCAGTGAAGAGCATCAGGAGGCACCCCAAGGCATAGGGGCTGGGACTGGCGGTAGGATGCCTTGTGGTGGACCGCCGAGCTCGATCCTTATAAAATCTTTTTAACTGCAGCAGCTTTAGTGGACGCTACTGGAGCTGGAATTACGCGGCTGCTGGCATGAGACTTGCCCTCCAATAGATCCTTGTAAAAGGATTTGAAGTGTATTCATTCAAATTAGAGAGACAATTTAAATTAAAAAGCTTAGACCTGCCTCCATCACAGGGGGCTCGCTCGACCCACCAGCGGACAGGCACCAGTATTGGGAGAGGGGGACTGGCCGTCAGGGTACACCGCGGCTCTGGCACAAACCCGGCGACACGGAGGTGGCACGGGCAGAAACGGACTGGCCGTGTCGGCTTCTCACTTTTTGGATTTTAGAAGGGCATGACATGCCTATATCTTTGTCTCCCCCTCCTTTTACTCCTCCACCTCTTTTCTTTTCACATGACTATATGTACTTGTCACTTTTCCATGTGTTAGTTATGTCTTCTGAGCAGTTTTTCAGCTTTTGGACACCTTTGAAGGTGTTTTCTATGTGTTTCTATGTGTTTTTGTTTGCCTGCCATTGGTTTTAACGGTGTTCGAAGGTGTTCGACGAACAGTTCGACGAACAGTTCGGCGAACACAAGGGTGTTCGACGAACCGAACCGAACTTGAACACTACGGGGGTGGCTCAACACTATTCATGATCATGAGGCCATCCATCTCCTTAGCTTTCTGTTCCTTGGAATGCAAGCGCATGTATGTAGTAGCGGCTAGGCCTGAGGTGTTCAGCGTTTTGGCGCATATCCTACCTCCTCCGAGGAATGCTGGATGTTTTCCTGCTACTATCTCAGTTCTATGACTCCCATTAAAACAAAGCTTCAGGTGATGAATGATGGATGAGGTGGTGGCAAAGGAGAAAGAGCGGGAGGAACAGGGACCATTCACATCAATATCAGGCCAGTCAACCACACATGTCTTGTAGGATGTTATGCACACGCCCTGGCTGACTGGTGTGTGCGTGATTTAGTGATTCCACTGTGAACCGGAGAGTGCCTGGAGGAGCGTAACTAAGTATCTACCCGATCCGACCAAGGTCGCACGACGGCTAACGACGCCGTGCACCAGGGAGGAACCGAGCAGAGGGACCAGGTGCTACTCCAGGCCAGACCCAGGACACGGCTGTTGACCCACACCGGGGAATACAAGAACAGGCAGGTTAGGCTGGCACACAGACAGGTAGGTATTGGCAAGCACAGCTGGCGTGCAGACAGGTGGGCACTGGCAGGCACAGCTGGAGTGCAGACAGGAGGATACTGGCAGGCACGGCTGGTATGCAGACAGGAGGATACTGACAAGTACGGCTGGCGTGCAGACGGGGAAGTACTAGCAGGTTGGAGCACAGGCTGGATAGAGTCCAGTACAGACTGGGATTCAGAAACAGAACCACAGACGCGGTAGACAAGCAGAGCAGAGAGGAACCGCTGGAGCGGTGGGCAAGGCGGAGCAGAGAGGTACGCCGGAGCGGTGAGCAAGCAGAGCAGGGAGAAACCGCCGGAGCAGTGAGCAAGGCAGAGCAGGCAGGAACCGCCGGAACGGTGAGCAAGGCAGAGCAGGCAGGAACCGCCAGAGCGGTGAGCAAGGCAGAGCAGGCAGGAACCGCCAGAGCGGTGAGCAAGGCAGGGCAGGTAGGAACTGCTGGAGCAGTGAGCAAGGCAGAGCAGGCAGGAACCGCCGGAGCGGTGAGCACGGCAGAGCTGGCAGGAACCGCCAGTGCGGTGAGCAAGGCAGAGCAGACAGGAACCGCCGGAGCGGTGAGCAAGGCAGAGCAGGCAGGAACCGCCGGATCAGTGAGCAAGGCAGAGCAGGCAGGAACTGCCGGAGCGGTGAGCAAGGCAGAGCAGGCAGGAACCGTTGGAGCGGTGAGCAAGGCAGAGAGGACAGGGCTCTGTTCACACTGAACAGACTGGAAGGGAAAAGGAGAACGAGATACACACAAGGTACTTGCAATGAAGTAGCAAATGGACTCTAAACTCACAAACGGAAGTACAGCGACAATTAGTAGGAGTTAGGTGCAGGTTCAGACTCTGCAGAAAAAGGGAAGGTACGGACATAGAGAAAAACAGGTAACAGGCTAGGAGAGTGTTCAGACAGGAACTGAGTGTTCAGACAGGAACTGACACTGCAGCGAGATACAGGAGTGAGTCTGGGTATGCGGCCCCCAGAATGGCGGACAAACAGGCTAGAAGACACAGATAACAGGTCTGGGTATGCGGCCCCCAGAAGGCGAGACGAACAGGCTAGGACCGTGTTCAGACAGGCCGGGGAATACAGCCTCCAGGAAGGCAGACAGGCAGGAAAAACAGAACAGGACCTGGCACATCAGAGGCAAGAAGCCCTCTGAGGATAAGAGTTGCTCAGGCATCAGCTCCCAGGTGGAGCTGGTTTAAATATCAAGTGACAGACAGCAATAGGCTGGGGACGCATTAGGGGTGTGCCCACAGCAGCTACAAGAAACAGGAAGTAACCGGGCCGCTGCCCTAAGCAGTCAGAACAGAGACAAGCAGACAGCATGAATAGAAGCCAGGCTAGCAGACTGGACTGAAGATCAAGTTTGCGATCTTGCATAGTGGGAGATGGTGCACTATGCAAGCCCGCCACCAGGTATGTTACATAGGATATGTTTCTCTACCAAAAGGAGCAGTTCGGCTACACAGTTATCGGGCATACAGTGAGTGCAATGCCTACCAAAAATTTCGAGGCACTCCAATGCCCCTTGGAAGTGACATGAATGTCGGAGGGCCTTAACTAAACCGTTTTTTCCATTTAGAGCAACTGGGTATCCTGTGCACTGTTGGCCTAAGCAGTGAATGGAAGGCTTTCCAAAAATTATGAGGAACTGCAATGCCCCTTGAAACAGACGTGGATCACAGCGTTGCAGTGGAATAAAAAGACAATATCAATGCCCCTTGGAAGAGTGGTGGAGGTCACAGTAGCTTAACAAGACGGTTTTAATGCCCCTTGGAAGAGCTGTGGAGTTCAGAGTGGTTTAACAAGACGGTTTTAATGGCCCTTGGAAGGGGAGTGGAGGTCACAGTAGCTTAACAAGACAGTTTTAATGCCCCTTGGAAGAGTGGTGGAGGTCGCAGTGGAATAAAAAGACAATATCAATGCCCCTTGGAAGAGTGGTGGAGGTCACAGGAGCTTAACAAGACGGTGTTAATGCCCCTTAGAAGAGCTGTGGAGTTCAGAGTGGTTTAACAAGACTGTTTTAATGCCCCTTGGAAGAGACGTGGAGGTCACAGTAGCTTAACAAGACAGTTTTAATGCCCCTTAGAAAAGTGGTGGATGTCGCGGTGGAATTAAAATACAATATCAATGCCACTTGGAAGAGTGATGGAGGTCTCAGTAGCTTAACAAAACAGTTTTTATGCCCGTTGGAAGAGCTGTGGAGTTCAGAGTGTGTTAACAAGACGGTTTTCATGTCCCTTGGAAGAGCTGTGGAGTTCAGAGAGGTTTAACAAAACGGTTTTAATGCCCCTTGGAACAGACGTGGAGGTCACAGTAGCTTAACAAGACGGTTTTCATGCCCAATGGAAGAGCTGTGGAGTTCAGAGTAGCTTAACAAGACAGTTTTAATGCCCCTTGGAAGAGATGTGGAGTTTAGAGTGGTTTAAAAAGACGGTTTTAATGCCCCTTGGAAGAGACGTGGAGGTCACAGTACCTTAATAAGACAGTTTTAATGCCACTTGGAAGAGTGGTGGAGTGCGCAGTGGAATAAAAAGACAATATCAATGGCCCTTGGAAGAGTGGTGGAGGTCACAGTAGCTTAACAAGAGAGATTTAATGCTCCATGGAAGAGCTGTGGAGTTCAGAGTGGTTTAACAAGACAGTTTTAATGCCCCTTGGAAGAGATGTGGAGTTTAGAGTGGTTTAAAAAGACGGTTTTAATGCCCCTTGGAAGAGACGTGGAGGTCACAGTAGCTTAACAAGACAGTTTTAATGCCCCTTGGAGGAGTGGTGGGGTGCGCAGTGGAATAGAAAGACAATATCAATGCCCCTTGGAACAGACGTGGAGGTCACAGTAGCTTAACAAGACGGTTTTCATGCCCATTGGAAGAGCTCTGGAGTTCAGAGTGGTTTAACAAGACGGTTTTAATGGCCCTTGGAAGAGACGTGGAGGTAACAGTAGCTTAACAAGACAGTTTTAATGCCCCTTGGCAGAGTGGTGGAGGTCGCAGTGGAATAAAAAGACAATATCAATGCCACTTGGAAGAGTGGTGGAGGTCAAAGTAGCTTAACAAGACGGTTTTAATGCCCCTTGGAAGAGCTGTGGAGTTCAGAGTGGTTTAACAGGACGGTTTTCATGCCCCTTGGAAGAGCTGTGGAGTTCAGAGAGGTTTAACAAAGCGGTTTTAATGCCCCTTGGAACAGACGTGGAGGTCACAGTAGCTTAACAAGACGGTTTTCATGCCCATTGGAAGAGCTGTGGAGTTCGGAGTGGTTTAACACAACGGTTTTAATGCCCATTGGAAGAAACGTGGAGGTCACAGTAGCTTAACAAGATGGTTTGAATACCCCTTGGAAGAGCTCTGGAGTTCAGAGTGGTTTAACAAGACGGTTTTAATGGCCCTTGGAAGAGACGTGGAGGTAACAGTAGCTTAACAAGACAGTTTTAATGCCCCTTGGCAGAGTGGTGGAGGTCGCAGTGGAATAAAAAGACAATATCAATGCCACCTGGAAGAGTGATGGAGGTCACAGTAGCTTAACAAGACGGTTTTAATGCCCCTTGGAAAAGCTGTGGAGTTCAGAGTGGTTTAACAAGACGTTTTTCATTCCCCTTGGAAGAGCGGTGGAGTTCAGAGTGTTTTAACAAGATGACTTTAATGCCCCTTGGAAGAGAAGTGGAGGTCACAGTAGCTTAACAAGACGGTTTTCATGCGCCTTGGAAGAGCTGTGAAGTTCAGAGTGGTTTAACAAGACGGTTTTAATGCCCCTTGGAAGAGACTTGGAGGTCACAGTAGCTTAACAAGACGGTTTTAATGCCCCTTGGAAGAGATGTAGACTTCAGACTGGTTTAACAAGATGGTTTTCATGCCCCTTGGAAGAGCGGTGGAGTTCAGAGTGGTTTAACAAGATGGCTTTAATGCCCCTTGGAAGAGACGTGGAGGTCACAGTAGCTTAACAAGACTGTTTTAATGCCCCTTGGAAGAGTGGTGGAGGTCGCAGTGGAATAAAAAGACAATATCAATGCCCCTTGGAAGAGTGGTGGATGTCACAGTAGCTTAACAAGACGGTTTTAATGCCCCTTGGAAGAGATGTAGACTTCAGAGTGGTTTAACAAGATGGTTTTCATGCCCCATGGAAGAGCTGTGGAGTTCAGAGTGGTTTAACAAGACAGTTTTAATGCACCTTGGAAGAGACGTGGAGGTCACAGTAGCTTAACAAGAAGGTTTTCATGCCCCTTTGAAGAGCTGTGGAGTTCAGAGTGGTTTAACAAGACGGTTTTAATGCCCCTTGGAGATGACATGGAGGTCACAGTAGCTTAACAAGACGGTTTTAATGCCCCTTGGAAGAGCTGTGGAGTTCAGAGTGGTTTAACAAGACGGTTTTCATGCCCCTTGCAAGAGCCATACAGTACAGCATATTAAAAACATTATTCCCATTATTGGGGAGTGGGTCTCCCATAGTCTTTGCCTATGCCTTCCAAGGAAAAGCTGCCAAAAATTAGGACGGAGAAACTTACAATGCCCCTTACAAGAGCCATGCAGTACAGCATATTAAAAACATTATTCCAATTATTGGGGAGTGGGTCTCCCATAGTCTTTGCCTATGCCTTCCAAGCAAAAGCAGCCAAAAATTAGGACGGAGAAACTTACAATGCCCCTTACAAGAGCCATGCAGTACAGCATATTAAAAACATCATTCCCATTATTGGGGAGTGGGTCTCCCATAGTCTTTGCCTATGCCTTCCAAGCAAAATCGGCCAAAAATTAGGACGGAGGAACTTGCAATGCTGGCAAACAATAGCCATGAAGTACAGCATATTAAAAACATTATTCCCATTATTGGGGAGTGGGTCTCCCATAGTTTTTGCCTATGCCTTCCAAGCAAAGGCTGCCAAAAATTAGAACAGAGGAACTTGCAATGCTGGCAACACGGACCATGGTCACCCTGGTGGTATAGTGGTGGTGGAGACAGAGGATAAGGAGAAGAGCAAAATACAGCCAAAATGAGGAAGCGTATACCAATGTGTGGCTGTGAAGCGGTGCATGGGAATACACCTCCCGAAATAACACAGTGGATTTGACTTTATGTTACACTGCTGTCATTTGGTGGTGATGAGAAGTCTGGCCCAATCCAGCCCTTGTTCATTTTGATAAGCATCAGCTTGTCAGCATTGTCAGTTGGCAGGCTAGTGCGCTAATCAGTTGTAATTCCCCCAGCGGCACTAAAAACACGCTCTGATGACACGCTAGCGGCAGGGCAGGCCAGGACCTCCAAGGCGTACAGATCGAGTTCATTCCAAGTGTCCAGCTTGGATACCCAATAATTAAAAGGCACAGAGGAATCACGGAGGACGCTGGTACGGTCGGCAAGGTACTCCCTCACCACTTTTTGAACCATTCCACTCCTTGTGAGAGTACCCCGCGCCTCAGTGCCTGTAAGCTGGGCGAGTCTCAAAAAACTGTCCCAGAATGTTGACAGTGTTCCCCTGCCTCTGCTGGATTGGAGTTGCGTCTCTCTTGCCTGTACGCCTTGGTTGGTCAACGAACTGTGACCTCTGCCACTAGAGTGTTCAAATGGGAATTTTTTTAACAGTTCTGCAGCAAGGGCCTTCTGGTACTGCCACATTTTTGTAGACCTCTCCATCCTCACCAAGATGACGATGGACCATGCTCTCCTCCTCCCTCCTGTCCTCAGGCCACACATGCTGAACCGACGGTATGACAGTTGTACAGGTACTACCATCTACAGCGCATGATACCAGCTCTTGTTCTTCCTACTCCTCCTCCTCTCCCTCATTGTCCCCCAATGCACATTGGGATGAGATGAGGCTGGGCTGTGTGTAATCACCCGTTACGGCTTCTTGATCCATCTCATCATACTCTGGCTGCAATGCCTCCTCTTTAATTCTCTGCAGAGAGCATTGCAAAAGACAGACAAGTGGGATGCTGATGCTAATGATGGCGTCATCGCCACTCACCATCTTGGTGGACTCCTCAAAGTTTGTCAGGATGGTACATATGTCAGACATCCAGGTCTACTCCTGAGGTTTTATGTGTGGAGTCTGACCTGAATATCAACGGCCTTGTTGCAGCTGGTACTCCACAACTGCTCTCTTCTGCTCACAAATCCTTTGCAACATGTGGAGGGTAGAGTTCCAACATGTGGGGACATCACACACCAGTCAGTGTGACGGAAGCTGCAAACTCTGCTGCAACAAAGCAAGGGCGGCGGATGCTGTAGCCGACTTCTGAAAATGAGCTGACAGGCGGCGTACTTTGACGAGCAGATCTGGCAACTCTGGGTACGATTTAAGAAACTGCTGAACCACGAGGTTAAGCACATGAGCCAAGCATGGTACGTGTGTGATCTCACCTCGCCTCAGAGCCGCCACCAGGTTACGACCATTGTCACCCATGACCATTCCTGGATGTAGGTTCAGCGGTCTATGCCACAGATCTGCCTGCTCTTTCACAGCTGTCCACAACTCACAAGCAGTGTGAGGTTTATCACCTAAGCTTATGAGTTTCAGCACAGCCTGTTGCCGCTTGGCTGAGGCAGTACTCCAGTGCTTCCAGCTTGTAACTGATGTGATGATATCTGAGATGGAGGCTGAACATGAAGAGGAGGAGGATGACGCGCAGGAGCTGTACAATGTGGGGGCAACTCTGACTAACATAGGGCCCGCAATTCTTGGTGTGGGGAGGATGTGTTCCGTCCCAAGGTCAGACTGGGTCCCGGCTTCCATTATGTTTACCCAGTGTGCCGTCAGGGAGATGTACCGTCCCTGGCCACAAGCACTTTTTCACGTGTCCTTTGTCAGGTGGACTCTCCCAGTAACTGCGTTGTTGAGGGAACAGCAGATATTTTGGGACACGTGCTTGTGTAGTGCGGGGATGGCACACCGGGCAAAATAGTGTTGGCTGGGGACCGAGTACCGAGGGACGGTCACCGCCATAAGGTTGCGGAAGGATTCCGTCTCCACTAGCCTAAAAGGCAGCATTTCCAACGCAAGCAGTCATGAAATGTGCAAATTTAGGACTGTGGCCTGTGGGGCGTTGGCTGCGAATTTACGCTTTCGTTCAAAGGTCTGGGATATGGACAATTGAACACTGCGGTGGGACATGGACATTGATGCTGTTTCTTGAGAAACTGCCATAACAAGTGAAGACTGAGAGGAAGGGGCATCTTTGCATGCAGTATGGACAGGGGATTGCCTTGCATGCACAACTGGGGGTTCTCTTACATGCACAATAGCGGAAGAAGCAGTGGTTACACCCGCTGACACTGGTCGTGGACCCTGGGTTTCGCCCCACAAAGTCAGGTGCTTTGCTGCCATGTGCCTGATCATGCTGGTGGTGGTCAGGCTGGTAGTTTTGTCACCCCTGCTGATGCTGGCATGGCAGGTAATACAAATGTCCTTTTTGGCGTTATCAGCAGAGTCTTTAAAAAAATTCCAGACTCTGAAAGACCTACCAGTTGTACTGGCAACATCCCTCGTGTTGGTGTTACGGGGAACGGTTGCCCGCCTTCTGTGTGCAGCCACCACACTACTTCTTCCTGACTGTTGGGGTACTCTACCTCCCTCCCCCTGTGTGCTGCTGGCCTTGCTCTGCGTGTCCTCCTGCCACGTTGGGTCAGTTACTAGATCTTCCACCACCTCCTCCTCTTCCACTTGCGCACCACGATCCTCCTCCTCACTTTGCGGCAATTGTGTCTCGTCATCATCCACTTCTTGTGACAAATTGCCAGCGTCGCCTTCCTGTGGCTGTGGCTTTTCAAATATTTGGGCATCGCTACATGGGATCTCCTCTTCCACCACTTCAAGCGGAGCAGGCGAGGGGCACAAATATGCAAATGGACCAGTGAACAGCTCTTCAGAGTGTCCAACTGTGGGATCAGTTGCTGTCTGACGACACTCGGTATGGTGGGAGGAAGGAGCATCAGGGTGAGGAGGAGTATGCGGTCGAGACTCACGGCTACTAAAACTTGACCGTGTGGAAGACAGACCGGAGGTGGTGGTGCCCAGGTGACTGGAAGTATTATCTGCTCTCAAATTAATAACCTGTTCACACTGATCAGTTCGCAATACTGGTGTTGTTGTGTGCTTCCCTAGTAATTCGGTCAAGAAGTGGGAGCGAGAAGATATGGCTGTTGGTTGTGGCACAATTTCACCTTAGCCACGGCCCCGTCCTCTACACTCACCATCACCAGAACGTCCAGTTCCATGTCCCTTGCCACGCGCCTTGCCCCTTGTAAATGAAGTAAAATAGCTTACACTCGCACTATCAATGTAAAAAGGGTCATAAAAAGGAGATTAGAACCGTGGAAAAGGAAAAACAGAGTTCTATTTCTTTGGCCTACACCAGAATCTTTTAAACAGATATATTTGTGTCTGAACACTGAGCGAGACACTCAAACTGTTTTTTTTTTATGTAAGAAAAGGCAAAAAGGTGGATAATACAGAGATTTGAACCGTGGAACTGCAAAACCACAGTTATAGTTATGTGGCCTACATCAGAATCTTTTAAACAGATATATTTGTGTCTGAACAGTCAGGGAGACACCACTACTGGTTTTTTTTACGGAAAAAAGGCCAAAAGCTGGATAATACAGAGATTTGAACTGTGGAACTGCAAAACCACAGTTATAGTTATGTGGCCTACACCAGAATCTTTTAAACAGATATATTTGTGTCTGTACAGTCAGGGAGACAGTATTACTGTTTTTTTTTGCGGAAAAAAGACCAATAGCTGGATAATACAGAGATTTGAACCATGGAACTGCAAAACCACAGTTATAGTTATGTGGCCTACACCAGAATCTTTTAAACAGATATATTTGTGTCTGAACAGTCAGGGAGACACTATTACTGTTTTTTTTTACGGAAAAAAGGCCAAGAGCTGGATAATATAGAGATTTGAACTGTGAAACTGCAAAACCACAGTTATAGTTATGTGGCCTACACCAGAATCTTTTAAACAGATATATTTGTGTCTGAACAGTCAGCGAGACACTATTACTGTTTTTTTTACAGAAAAAAGGCCAAAAGCTGGATAATACAGAGATTTGAACCGTGGAACTGCAAAACCACAGTTCTAGTTATGTGGCCTACACCATAATCTTTTAAACAGATATATTTGTGTCTGAACAGTCACAGACACACTCAATTTTTTTTTTTTTTTTTGGGGGGGGGGGATACCAAAAGGTTAATAAGACGCGTATCTGTACAGTCTGACTGAGGAAAAATAAATAAATACAGGCTATTAGATGAAAAAAAGGATTTTTCCTGGCCCCTGAGACCTGGGGATAAGTCTAGCAATTTGACTAGCAGGAGCACACAGTACTGTAATGCACTGTTTGTTGGTATAACCACTGTGTCTCCTATACAGCCTGCCTGCCTGCCTGATATCTGGGATGTACATTAGTCCTGAGAAGGCCTGTTTGTTTTTGATTTGGCAGCCTTTAGAGACCCTACACTACCTATTTTGCACTATATATCTCTCCCTAACTCAGCAGCACTGACCCTACACTGTCTGATCCCAGGCGACTGTGTCCAAGATGGCGGCGCCCGGTTTTAAATACTCGAGGTGACTCTGTGCGGCCAGCCAATCACTGTAATGCCCACAAACAACATGGCTGCGGCATTACAGTAACTGGCTGGCAATCCCTGCATGTTCATTGGCTCTGTAAAGAGCGCCAAACATGCAGGGCGGAGACCCGAGCTCCCGCCTGAGTAACCCGGAAATGCTTGGTGCTCGCCAAACATCCCGAGTAGCGAGATGCTCGGGCGAGTACCTAGCAGTGTCGAGCATGCTCGCTCAACACTAGTATTAAGATTGTAATGAATATTTTCTCAAACCTGTGAAACATTAAGAAGTGGTTGTGCTGCTTAGCAATAACTAAAGAAACATTAGGAGATACTGGGTATCTTCAACACCAAGTTGTCATCTGTTCCCAGAAGGAATAAAATCTAACCAATAGATTCAAGACCAAAACACAGGAGGCAGTGATAGTCTCTACATTCATGTAAACTACTTCTACCACAGCGTGCTTTTCAATTCCAACCAAAAGTTTTCTTTTTTCTTTCTGTGTCTCTAACTGTAATGACACCAGAAAATGACTTCATTGTTAATAGGATGCAAGAAACAAATAACTATGTATAACTTTCATCAATCAATCTGATAAAGAGTCAAATTGCATTTCAATATATGGCACAGGGAAGTTGCTATTGGGTATGTCAATGTGGCAACAACTGTGTTTTGGTGTTTTGAAACATTTACTGCTGCATACAGTAAGTGTATGAACATTTCTTTTTTAAGTAAAGAACATTAAATCAAGAGCAATCAAAAGGTCATGTCCAGCGTGCAATAAAAATATATTTTTTTCTCTGTTCCTAGGTAACTAAAAGGTGTCTAATCTAATGCACTTCAAGCATTTAGAGTGTTTGTCTAGAACATTTCTGTTCTTTAGGTGATGCTTCCATACAGCAAAATACCTCATGAAATGTAAAGGCAGAAATGACATTATGTCTTTTTATGTTCATGTATTTTTATCTTGTTGCTTTTAGATTGTATACACAGATAACTAGTTGAACTTGTGTAAAGGTTGACTAAAAGCTCTTCAACGAGTATAATGAAATAAAAACTCTGATAAGTAAGTAACCTTGCTCTGCACTTAAATGTCTATTTAGCAAATTCATTAAATATTAGGTCTTCAAGGACTTTCATAGCTCTTACTTCTATACAACTATGAAACCACTAGAGCTAAGTTATGATACCAGGATATATGATTTTGTTTGTTTGTTTGTGTTTTGAGGTGGGCGAGGGGTAAAATTGTTAAAATTATTTAACTAATTGGTATAATTAATGCCCTCATTTTCATATGTCGACCACACAACTGTTGTCATTCACGTTTGCTTGACTATCATAATTTTATAAGACTACCCAAATGATATTGAATTTGGCTTTTTGAATTCCTCTTCTTAAGTTTAGCCACCCTAATTAGTTAAATTTTGCATTCAAGTGATCGCCACAGTACAGGAAGCATCTGCTTATTGTGAGGATCAGTGGTCAATAATACAAATGAATTGATAAGACAAAAGGCACAACATTTAAGAGATGTTACAGCAAGATGAGGCATAAGGTGTGATGCCTCCTAATGATAAGTCAAGGAGATCAAATTAGAGTTTTTAGTTGCAAATGGAGAGTCTGTGGGAATGTTTAATTATCTGGAGACCATTTGGTGGAGGTGTGAATTGAATCCATGTAGTGAGTCATAAATCCAGGTGTTAGATTGAGTCCTGTTGTCAAGGAATTGAAGATTATTATCAATTTGAATTCCCAAATTTTCCTCTCTCTCTGTTGTCCTTGAAATTACCTTTTAGTATTAAGACTTTTAGATCTGTCACACAGTGTCCCGGGCCAGAGAAATGTTTTCCCACAGGCGTGTCCAGGTCATTCCTGATTGTGTGTCTGTGTAAATTCATTCTAGTTTGCAGTTTTTGCATGGTTTCTCCAATATAAACTCCTTCCGGGCACCTTGTACATTGTATCATGCATACCATATTGGAGGATGTACATGAAAAGACATCCATGATTTTGTAGTCCTGATTTGTGTTTGGTATGCAGACTGTATTTGATGGTAATATGTGGGTACAAGTTTTGAATTTTATTGTTTTTACATGGGAATGTGCCCGTCACTGATGGTGATGAGAGCATACTTCTGACAAGGAAATTCCTTAAGTTAGGGGGCTGTTTGTAGGAAAGAAGTGGTAGTTCTGGGAATATCCCCTTCAGTCTGTGGTCTCTGTGTAATATGGGTTGGAGATCAGCACCAATTTTCTCAAGGATGTTAATGTGGGGGTTTTATGTGACCACAAGAGGAACCCTGTTGTTGTCCTCCCTCTGTCTATAATCCAGGAGGCTGCTTATTGGGATCCTTGTAGCTCTGTAGATCTGTTCATTTATTACCAGTGGATGGTATCCTTGTTGTAGGAATGTAGTCCTCAGTGATAGAAGCTGCAGTTTTCTGTCCTTAGTGTCTGAATAGATTCGAATGTATCTCAGAACTTGACTGTAGATGATGGATTATTTTTGTGTGTCTTGGATGAAAGCTGTTCCATCTAAAAAAAAGCCGGACGTCCTGTGGGCTTATGATAAATTGATGTTTGTATGGTGTTGTCTTTGATGTATATGGTGCTGTCCAGAAAATGTATTTAGCATTTTGAGAAGTTGAGGGTAAGCTTGATGGTTGGATGGAACCTGTTGAAATTATTGTGGAAGGTGATTTGCCTTGATGAAGCATGACATATATACAGCACAGACCAAAAGTTTGGACACACCTTCTCATTTAAAGATTTTTCTGAATTTTCATGACTATGAAAATTGTACATTCACACTGAAGGCATCAAAACTATGAATTAACACATGTGGAATTATATACTTAACAAAAAAGTGTGAAACAACTGTAAATATGTCTTATATTCTAGGTTCTTCAAAGTAGCCACCTTTTGCTTTGATGACTGCTTTGCACACTCTTGGCATTCTCTTGATGAGCTTCAAGAGGTAGTCACCGGAAATGGTTTTCACTTCACAGGTGTTCCCTATCAGGTTTAGTAAGTGGGATTTCTGGCCTTATAAATGGGGTTGGGACCATCAGTTGTGTTGTGCAGAAGTCTGGTGGATACACAGCTGATAGTCCTACTGAATAGACTGTTAGAATTTGTATTATAGCAAGAAAAAGAAAAAAGCCGCTAAGTAAAGAAAAACGAGTGGCCATCAATACTTTAAGAAATGAAGGTCAGTCAGTCTGAAAAATTGGGCAAACTTTGAAAGTGTCCCCAAGTGCAGTTGCAAAAACCATCAAGCGCTACAAAGAGACTGGCTCACATGAGGACTGCCCCAGGAAAGGAAGACAAAGAGTCACCTCTGCTTCTGAGGATAAGTTTATCCGAGTCACCGGCCTCAGAAATCGCAGGTTAACAGCAGCTCAGATTAGAGACCAGGTCAATGCCACATAGAGTTCAGGCAACAGACACATCTCTTCAACAACTGTTAAGAGGAGACTTTGTGCTGCAGGCCTTCATGGTAAAATAGCTGCTAGGAAACCACTGCTAAGGACAGTCAACAAGCAGAAGAGACTTGTTTGGGCTAAAGAACACAAGGAATAGACATTAGACCAGTGGAAATCTGTGCTTTGGTCTGATGAGTCCAAATTTGAGATCTTTGGTTCCAACCACCGTGTCTTTGTGCGACGCAGAAAAGGTGAACGGATGGACTCTACATGCCTCGTTCCCACCGAGAAGCATGGAGGAGGAGGTGTGATGGTATGGGGGTGCTTTGCTGGTGACACTGTTGGGAATTTATTCAAAATTGAAGGCATACTGAACCAGCATGGCTACCACAGCATCTTGCAGCGGCATGCTATTCCATCCGGTTTGCGTTTAGTTGGACCATCATTTATTTTTCAACAGGACAATGACCCCAAACACACCTCCAGGCTGTGTAAGGGCTATTTGACCAAGCAGGAGAGTGCTACGCCAGATGACCTAGCCTCCACAGTCACCAGACCTGAACCCAATCGAGATGGTTTGGGGTGAGCTGGACCGCAGAGTGAAGGCAAAAGGGCCAACAAGTGCTAAGCATCTCTGGGAACTCCTTCAAGATTGTTGGAAGACCATTTCTGGTGACTAGCTCTTGAAGCTCATCAAGAGAGTGCCAAGAGTGTGCAAAGCAGTCATCAAAGCAAAAGGTGGCTACTTTGAAGAACCTAGAATATAAGATATATTTTCAGTTGTTTCACACTTTTTTGTTAAGTATATAATTCCACATGTGTTATTTCATAGTTTTGATGCCTTCAGTGTGAATGTACAATTTTCATAGGCATGAAAATACAGAAAAATCTTTAAATGAGAAGGTGTGTCCAAACTTTTGGTCTGTGCTGTATATAATGCGATTATAGCTGAGATATTTAATGTATTATCAAGAATAAAAATATTAAACATTATGGAACCATTTTACTACCACCAATTTTGGAGCATGTATTTTATAGTTTCATAGCTTTATGCTTGAAAGAGGACACAAGTTCATAGAGTGCAAAATCTCATGAAGCAGATTCTAATTGTCCCACATTAGGGGAAAAATCCTACCCAAATTTAGATATGGGAATCAGACCAGTTCCCAGTTTCCACATCCCATCTCTAGGATCTAGCACCCAGGGGCGACTCCAGGTTTTCGTGGGCCCGGGGGCGAAAGAGTCTCAGTGGGCCCCTTTAACACATACCACGATTCATGATGCAAAGATACAGCAGAGAAATATAGATATATATAGAACAATGCCAAAGATTTCACTTCTTACATTACATGAGTGATATCTAAATTCTGCTATAGCTTATAAACCAGCGAATCCAAGGATCGCACAGTGCAGACCGGACAGTATAGTCCTCCGTACAGTATTACAGGCACCACTACGTCCTCCATTCAGTATAATGGCCCCACATAATCCTCCATACAGAATAATGGGCCCCACATAGTCCTCCATACAGAATAATGGCCCCACATAGTCCTCCATACAGAATAATGGGCCTCACATAGTCCTTCATATAGAATAATGGGCCCCACATAGTCCTCCATACAGTATAATAGGCCCCACATAATCCTCCATACAGTATAATGGGCTCCACATAGTCCTCTATGTTACGGATCCGGGAGGTGGAACCTCTGTGCTGCGGTGCAAAGAGGGACCAGAGGGGCGTGACTAAGTATCTACTCGGCCTGACCAAGGTCGCACGGCGGCTCAGTCGACTCCATGAACCAGGGAGGGACCGAGCAGAGGGACCAGGTGCCACTCTGGGACCGATCTTGTATGAGAGCAGGTGACTCCCACGGGTCGGAAGGCTGGAACAGACCGGTTCAGTGGAAGAGCACGGCAGGCAGGCTGACAGTGTTATGTTCTGCTACCAAAGCTAAGGAAAGAGAGGAGATCTGTCCCTACTATAGGACTCAGCTGAATCCCTACGATGTAACAGGGAACCTGATCCTGCGATCAGACCTGCTAAAGTCCTAATCTAGTCTGTACGGAGACCTATAGATGTGGGGAGGGAATCCCTACAAGTACTAAGGACTGGGAGGAATATGGGACACCTCCTAACAGAAATAGTAGCAGACAGACGAACAAACAAAATAGATAGAACATAGAGGTCCGTAGACCAAGCAAACTAACAGAGTTAGATACAGAGCACAGGCTAGCTAGAAAGTAGATATACAATGAAGTCCAGCAAAGCCAGAAGGGCGGAGCAGGATTAAATAGGCCAACAAGGTCATGTGACCAGCAAAGGAAAAAAAAAACTAACAGCAAGGTTCTAACAGACAGATGGTCCGGGTAGATAAGCAGGCTGATTCGGCTGATAGCCAGACAGGTGCTCCAGGTAGGCAAGCTGGCGGGCACAACAAGTAACAGGCAGGTGCTTCCAGGTAAGCAGGCGGGCAGAGCCCATAGACAGACTGGCAGACTGGACTGTAAGCAGACTGTGGGGCTGGAAAGTAGTCAGACTGGCGGACTGGACTGAAGAACAGGCTGGCGGACAGGACTGACTTGCAGAGGACCTGAGGGCTGAATCTAAGTAAGTATAACAGAGCAACAACCTTGCACGGGCACCTCCATATTGGAGGAGGTGCCTTTTATAGAGAAAGCCCTCCGACCATTGGTCGGGGACATTTTAGGACGGCGCGCGCGGCCCCTTTGAGAGGGAGGGAGTGTGCGCGCGCCATAAGCACAGTGCCAGGGAAGCTACATGCACCAGCAGCAGCAGGGAGGCCGGAAGACGCTGAAGCAGGACGAGGCGGTAGGGGGGACGGCGTCTCTGCCTGGCAGGGGGCAGAGATGCCGATGCTACACTCTATACAGTATAATGAGCCCCACGTAGTCCTCCATACAGTATAATGGGCCCCACATAGTCCTCCATACAGTATAATGGGCCCCACATAGTCCTCTATACAGTATATTGGCCCCCCATAGTCCTGAAAGGAGCCATGGCAGTAACTCACCCAGTGACCCCACATAGTGGAGAGATGGGAACCAGGTGGTCAGACAATGCCAGGAGTAAGGGTCACATACCATTACAGTATAGCTCTCCTATAGCGAAGAAGACTGTCTCCATCATCCCTGCCTCTGCCTGCCTGCCACTTCCTTCTCTGCCATTCCACACAGTCAGACAAGTCAGGCCAGGATTTCCTGTAAGATGCTGCAGACAGACTGCAGACAGTGCTGTGCTGACTATATATAATATATCTATGTCTTTCTATATATAGATACTGTACTTGATGATGCATGTGACTGCCACTGTATCTATATATAGAAAGATATTACATAAGAAATGCAATCTCTGGCAGTCAGATAAAGTTACCGACGGTTGGTGTTTGCTGGCTGGTGCTTGAATACTGAGGCGCTCGAGCTCGGAGGAGGGACCAAGGCTCAAGGCAGCGCATGCGCTGTAGACAGTTGAGAATAGATGGTGCAAAGGATGCTAAGGATGCATCTGTGGCTCTGCCGGATGGTGGTAACCCAGGACGCGGCGGGAGCGCTCACAGAGCAACCAAGGTGAGTGCGGGCCCCCCACTGTCCAGAAGAGGATCTGCCGGCAGTAACCCAGGATGCTGTGGGCAGCACCGCAGCGCCAGCGCTCACATATCAGCCAATCAAGATGAGTGGGCCCCCCCCCGCTTTCCAGGACCCCGGCACTTGCCAGGGTGTGCCGGGTGGTGACGCCGGCCCTGCTGGCACACATAACCTGCAATTTATTTATCAACAAAGGCCTTCAGGCATTTTTGAACTTGTTTAGTGAATCAACCTTGCTACAACATAGAGTTCCACAAACTCACTACTCATACAGAAAAAAATCTCCATCTGTGATGATGATTCATTGCCAGTAGCTCCTAATATTTGCTACTGACTCACTGTCTTCACAGAGTTTACTCTGCAGGACTCTGTGAAGACGCTACACAATGACCAATCTGATTAAAAAAATTCTCCCAGAATCCACAGTAAGGCAACCCCGCAGCACGATCCTGGAGGTGTCATTGGGTTCATATGGCAAGTAGAGGTCTGACAATGGCCTCAATTTCTGACATATACTGCAACCTGTTGGTCAAACACTGACATAGTTAATAATTCACAGCACTCCACAGGTAGCATACGATCATATGTTCAACTCCCTTTGTGGACCTTATAAATATTGTTGAAAATATAATTGAAAAAAAATGTTTTAAGTGTTCTAAAAATAAATCTCAGTTTTCCTAATAAAAAAAACATGGCTTTACCGTATCTAAATAAAAAAAGAATATTAAACGGCCTGTAAAACCTAATCATTACAGCCACATCTACAATGATGCAAACTATATCATTATTTATTTCTCATGGTGAATGCAGAAAAAAAAACAATGAAACAAGTGCTGATTTTGTTCCTTCAGCTACATAAAATGATAAAATAAGTGTTCAAAAAGTTAAACTTATCCAAAAATAGCACAAATAAAAATGATAGCTTATTTTGAGGGAAAAGTCCTCAAAGAGCTCCATATGGAAGATCATGTAAAATATATATATTTTTGATAACATCCGATTTTCTTTTGCAAAGGATAACAATGAAAAAAAAATTATATAAATTGGGTGTATCACACTGACCTACATTATAAAACAATATTATTATTCATCTCACACAGTGAACACAGTAGGGAAAAAAACAAAAAAAATTGTTGGCTTTTGCACATCCAGCCTCAAAAAATAAAAGTGAAATAAAATGTGATTAAAACTGACACCCTTGCAAAATATAGCTTGACCACAAACAATATGCCCTTATACAATTGTCTACAGAAAAATAAAAAAGGTATGAGTCTAGAATTGGAAAACTATCCCAAAGTTATGTTTTTATTTATTTTTGTATAAAAGTAGAACAAAACAAAAAACCTGCATAAATCGGATTTTGTCATTATCTTATTGACCTACAGAATCGTTAACTTGTCAATTAAAATGAATAGTAAATAATGTTTACAATTTAACCCCTTTACAGCCCAAGGTGTACTAATACGTGCCTGCGCCCTGGACTTTAAGAGCCAGGTACGTATTAGTATGCCCTGTTGATTTCGTCCGCACATAGGCTGTGCGGGCGTGATCATTGCCGGGTGTCAGCTGATTTTCACAGCTGACACCCGGTGCTATGTGCTGGGAGCGGTCCCGTACTGCTCCCGACACATTTAACCCCCACAATGCTGTGATCAAAATCGATTGCAGCATTGCGGGGGCAAGGTGAGGCGATCGGAATACTCACCTCTCCTGCCGGCGTCCAACGCTGTCTGCCGTGGCTTCCTGGATGTTGCCATGACGAACCGATGTCGTCATGACAACATCTGGGTCAACAGACAGCAGGAAGATACTTTGGTCATGCGCAGTGCATGACCAAAGTATCTTCTGCATCTGCAGCGCTGACAGCCTGTATAGCACAGGGATGGTGCTCCCTGCGCTATACAGGGTTGGGTTAGGGTTAGGGTTGGGTTAGGGATAGGCTAGGGTTAGGGTTGGGATTAGGGTTGGGTTAGGGTTGGGATTAGGGTTGGGGTCGGGGTCAGGGTTAGGGTTGGGGTCAGGGTTAGGGTTGGGCTAGGGTTAGGGTTGGGCTAGGGTTGGGGTTGGGCTAGGGTTGGGGTTGGGCTAGGGTTGGGGTTGGGGTTAGGGTTGGGCTTGGGTTAGGGTTGGGCTAGGGTTAGGGCTGGAGTTGTATTAGGGTTGGGACTGTATTAGGGTTGGTTTTTTTTTCAAAAGTAAAAAAAAAAAAAGATGACGATATGGCGACTAGTGTTGAGCGTAAGTGCTTGCTACCTGAGTTTGCATTGCGTGCTCGAGTATCACGGGTACTCAAGTGACATGCTTGACTCTGCGCCCCATATGCTTCGCAGCCAAACAAACCTCGCGGGGATTGCCTGCCATGCACGAGCGATCCCCACATGTTTTTTTTTGGGTGTCTAATAACCATGAAACATGCGTGTGGGGACTCGAGAATGCGCAATAGATAGTGCATACCCGAGTACCCGATGCAAACTCAAGTAGCGAGCACTTGCGCTCAAGACTAATGACAACTTATTCAATATGTTGACTTGATGTTATCAAATTCTGTGTCGTACCTCTGGGTTCAAAATGTTCACTATACCCCTAGATAAAATCCTTGAGGGGTGTAGTTTCCAAAGTGGGGTCACTTGTGGGGGGGTTTCCACTATTTAGGCACATCAGGGGCTCTCCAAATGCGACATGGTGTCCGCTCTCAATTCTGGCAAATTTTGCGCTCAAAAAGTCACACATCGCTCCTTCCCTTCTGAACTCTGCTTTGCGCCCAAACACTGTATTTTCCCCACATATGGGGTATTGGCGTACTCAGGAGAAATTGCACAAAAGTTTTTGGGTCCATTTTCTCCTCTTACCCTTGTAAAAATAAAAAAAATTGGGGCTAAAACATCATTTTTGTGGAAAAAGTTTGATTTTTTTATTTTCATGGCTCCATGTTATAAACTTCTATAAAGCACTTCTATAAAGCAGCTTACTCAGAAGAAATTGCACAACAAACTGCATAGTGCAATTTCTCCTGTTACCCTTATGAAAATGTAAAATTGGGGCTGAAAAACATTTTTGTTGCAAAAATGTGCCAATTATATTTTTATGGCATAATGTTCTAAACTTGTGTGAAGCACCTGGCAGTTAAAGGTGCTCACCAAACATCTAGATAAGTTCCCTGAGGGGTCTAGTTTCCAAAATGGTGTCACTTGTGGGGGGTTTCCACTGTTTAGGCACATCAGGGGCTCCCCAAACACAACATGGCATCCGCTAATTATTCAAGCAAATTTTACATTCAAAAAGTCAAATGGCACTCCTTCCCTTCTTTTTTATGGGGTATCTGCATGCTCAAGGGAAATTGCACTATACATTTTGGGGTCCATTATTTTCTGTTACCCCTGCGAAAATGAAAAAAATTGGGTCTAAAGTAACATTTTTGTGAAAAAAGTTAAATGTTAATTTTTTTCTTCCACATTCCAAAAATTACTGGGAAGCACCTGAAGGGTTAATAAGTTTTTGAATGTGGTTTTGAGCACCTTGAGGGGTGCAGTTTTTAGAATGGTGTCACTTTTGGGTATTTTCTGTCATAAAAACCCCTCAAAGTGACTTCAAATGTGATGTGGTCACTAGTGTTGAGCGAGCAATAAAATGCTCGGGTGCTTGAAGCTCAGGCCGAGCTCACCGTGATACTTGGGTGCTCGACCCGAGCAACGAGCCCAATGTTAGTCTATGGGAGACCCAAGCATGTTTGCGGTGGCACCCCCGGCAGTCTGTAGAAAGCCTAAAAAGTGCCTAAAACGATAGTGACAGTGCTCAAATGACATGGGGACAGCATGGGGATCGCCCCAGGAAGCATTTCTGACCCCCAGGTCACTGCTGTCAACAACGTGGTCAGAGGTATTAAGCCACTTTTACGGGCTCACAATAAAACGTTCAAAAACGAAACTGAAACTGTTTTCCTGTGATATATGTTAAGGAACATCCTTTCCAGGGTAAAGGCTTGTGCATAAGGTAAAATAAATAACCAAAAACCAAAATACTCCTCCACACCTTGGGCTATGTTCACAAGTAGCATTTTTTATGCGTTTTTCCACTTTTGTATTGCTTTCAACTGTGACAAATGCATTCACCGGGAAATGTAATTTTAACATTTTACAACCTTATCTGGCCATGTGCTGTGTGACACATGCATACAGTGCTGAAAAGACATGGGAACAGCATGGGGAAGACCCCTGGAAGCATCTCTGACACCCAGGTCACTGACTAAAAGTGTGCCCATCAGAAGTGATCCTTGCCGCATCAGAAGATGCAGACTTGCAACTATCCCCATGCAAGTCCTTGTCCCAGGGCAGTGTCCAATTGTACCTCCCCCATTCCTTGCAATGCAAGCGCAAATATGCAGCCAACCACCCACCCACCCGCAGGCTGCAATACTATACTGCTAGCTTGCACTTAAAATGGGGCCTTTTAGTTTGGAGGAGGCCGAAGCTGGCCACTACCTCATGGCTGCTTCGGCGTTGAGGTCTCCATACTCAGTCCCCAGCTACCACTATTTGTCCTGGGAACCTTCCCCACACTTTTCTTAGCCTGGCCTGCTTTAGGGCAGCGTTGGACGAGCCCACCAGACAACCAGAGACTCCTCCGGTGGGCCCTGGCTTCTCCATCAGGGGAGTTGAGAGTGCCAAGGTGAGGAGCATGATGATGATGATAGAAGTTAGCATCTGCTTTGTTTTCTTGGACTGCAAGCGTAAGTGTGCAGCCTGCCACCCACCCCCAGGCTGCAATACCATACTGCTAGTTGCACTTGAAATGGGGCCATTTAGTTTGGTGGAGGCCGAAGCTGGCAATACCTCATGGCTGCTTCGGCAGCGAGGTCTCCATACTCAGTCCCCAGTCACAACTATTTGTCCCGGTAACCTTCCCCACACTTCTCTTAGCCTGGCCTGCTTTAGGGAAGCATTGGACGAGTCCACCAGACAACCAGACTCCTCCGGTGGGCCCTGGCTTCTCCATCAGGGGAGCTGTGAGTGCCAAGGTGAGGAGCATGATGATGATGATAGAAGTTAGCATCTGCTAAGTTTTCTTGGAATGCAAGCGTAAGTATGCAGCCTGCCACCCACCCACCCCCAGGCTGCAATACCATACTGCTAGCTTGCTTGCACTTGAAATGAGGCCTTTTAGGCTTGTGGAGGCAGACGCCGGCCACAATGTCATGGCTGCGTCGGCGGCCTGGTATCCATACTCAGTCCCCAGCCGCTCATATTTGTCCCGGTGCACCCTATACACAAGCGCACATACCAAAACATTACCTGTGTCCTCCCCAGTGCATTTAGTGGGAAGGACAGCCTATTCCGCTGTAGTGTGTGCATGCCAACCCCCTGTTCATGGCACATGCGAAGATACCTCCCGCCCTGCACCTGTCCTTGCAGACTTGCAACTATCCCCGTTCAAGTCCTTGTCCCAGGGCAGTGTTCAATAGAGATGAGCGGTGTTCGACTAGAACTGTTCGCCAATCTCAAATTTGAGCTGTTTTGGGCGGTGTTCGAGTTGTTCGACGAACCCGAACGATTTGCAAAAAATTCGGCTGTTCAAGGTTATGTTCGATAACTGTTCGTGCACCAAAAGTGTGTCCTGCATGTCTGGCGCTATTTAGAGCACCAAGCATGCAGGGATTGTTTGCCACTCACTGTAATGCCACAGCCATGGTGGTTGTGGCATTACAGTGATTGCCCAAATCGATGGGAACAGTGCTCACAGTGAAACACGAAAAGCCGGCAATTCAGCAGCGGCATACACCGGTACCCGACAATTTAGAACCGAAAGAATAGAGCTTCACACATAGATTAGATAGATAGAAACATGCCAGTCACATATATAAGAAGTACAGTGACAGTGTTGATTACTGTACTTGTCATTTAGTGTAAAGGATTTATTAAAAAAAATATTAGTGTTTTCATGCACCGTCTCTTTAAAAAATCCGGCCGGCAATTCAGCTTCAGTACCCGACAATTTATAAGACAGAATAGAGCTTCACACATAGATTAGATAGATAGAAACATGTCAGCCACATATATAAGAAGTACAGTAACAGTGTTGATTACTGTACTTGTCATTTAGTGTAAAGGATTTATTAAAAAAATATTAGTGTTTTCATGCACCGTCTCTTTAAAAAAGCCGGCCGGCAATTCAGCAGCGGTACCCGACAATTTAGAATAGAAGGAATAGAGAATCACACATAGATTAGATAGATAGAAACATGTCAGTCACATATATATGAAGTACAGTGACAGTGTTGATTACTGTACTTGTCATTTAGTGTTAAAATAAAGGATTTATTAAAAAAAAATTGGCGTGGGGTTCCCCATAATTTTAGGCTCTAGCAGAGGTTAAGCAGACAGCTGGGGCAGACGTTTGAAGCCTGGGAAGGGGGTAATACCCACGGAGCTTCCCAGGCTACTAATATCAGCCCCCAGCTGAATACCTAGCCTTTACTAGCTATTAAAATGGGGGACCCCCCAAAAAATTGACGTTGGGTCCCCCCTATCCCCCTATTTTAATAGCTAGCAAAGGCTAGGCAGATAGCTGGGGGCTGATATTAATAGCCCAGGAAGGGTGCCATGAATATTGGCCCCCTCCCAGGCTAGAAACACCAGCCGTCAGCCGCCCCAGAAATGGCGCATCCATAGGATGCGCCAATTCTGGCACTTAGCCTCGCTCTTCCCACTGCCCTGTAGCGGTGGCAGTGGGGTAATAGGGCTGGGGTTGATGTCAGCTTATCATGCCAGCTGACATCAAGCTCAGGTTAGTAATGGAGAGGCGTCTATAAGACACCCCCATTACTAACCCCATAGTCAAAGTTAAAAAAAACACAAACAGCCAGAATAAAGTCCTTTAATTGAAATAAAGACACAATTCTTTATTGTTCTAAATTAAACCATACTTACAAACACCCCCATTCCAGCTGAAGCCAATGATCTCCTGCAATAAAAGAAAAATAATAAAGCAACATAATCCTTACCTTTCCATGGTTCCCACGACAGCTTCAGCTCTGCTACATCGAGATGACAGGCTGGACCGCAGCAGAAAGCTGCAATCCAGTCTGTCATCCCGCAGACACTGAGAAGCGCAGGCTTGCTTGCGCTCCTCAGCGTTTCTCTGTGACGGCATCCAGATGAGCCGAGTTCATGTCCAATGAACTCAGCTCACCTCATGCATGTCACTGACAGCGTGGGAAAATTCTCCTGCACTCAGCGCTTCAGCGTGAGAATTTTCCCACCCTGTCAGTGACGTGCATGAGGTGAGCTGAGTTCATTGGACATGAGCTCACCTCATGCACGTCACTAACAGCGTGGGAGAATTCTCACGCTGAAGCGCTGAGTGCAGGAGAATTTTCCCACGCTGTCAGTGACGTGCATGAGGTGAGCCGAGTTCATTTGACATTAACTCGGCTCATCTGGATGCCGTCACAAAGAGACACTGTGGAGCGCAAGCAAGCCTGCGCTTCTCAGTGTCTGCGGGATGACAGGCTGGATGGCAGCGTTCTGCTGCGGTCCAGCCTGTCATCTCGATGTAGCAGAGCTGAAGCTGTCATGGGAACCATGGAAAGGTAAGGATGATGTTGCTTTATTATTTTTCTTTTATTTCAGGCGATCATTGGCTTCAGCTAGAATGGGCGTGACGGTAAGTATGGTTTAATTTCGAACAATAAAGAATTGTGTGTTTATTTCAATTAAAGGACTTTATTCTGGATGTTGTGTTTTTTTTAAATACTTTACTAGAAATTCATGGCGGTCATGTCTAATATTGGCGTGACTCCATGAATTTCGGGCTTAGGGCCAGCTGATAATGCCAAGCTGGCCCTAACCCCTTTATTACCCAGTGAGCCACCGCACCAGGGCCCTGGATGAGTTGGGTACAGCGCCAGAAGATGGCGCTTCTATGAACGCGCCATTTTCTGGGGTGGCTGCGGACTGCAATTTGCAGCGGGGGTGGCCCAGAAAGCTTGGGCCTCCACGCGCTGCGGATTCCAGCCCCCAGCTGCCTAGTTGTACCTGGCTGGACACATAAACAGGGCGAAGCCCCACGTCAATTTTCTTTAAATTATTTCATGAAATAATTAAGAAAAAAAGGGCTTCCCTATATTGTTGTGTCCGGCCAGGTACAAATAGGCAGCTGGTGGTTGGGGGCAGCCCGTTCCTGACTGCTGTACCTGGCTGGACCCAAATATAGTGCGAAGCTCCACGTCAATTTTTTTTTAATTATTTCATGAAATAATTAAAAAAAAAAGGTCTTTCCTATATTGTTGTGTCCGGCCAGGTACAAATAGGCAGCTGGTGGTTGGGGACAGCCCGTTCCTGCCTACTGCACCTGACTGGACACAAATATAGTGCGAAGCCCCACGTCAATTTTTTTAATTATTTCATGAATTTCGTGAAATAATTTAAAAAAATTGAAGTGGGGCTTCGCACTATATTTGTGTCCAGCCAGGTACAGCAGGCAGGAACGGGCTGCCCCCAACCACCAGCTGCCTATTTGTACCTGGCAGGACACAACAATATAGGGAAGGCCTTTTTTTCTTAATTATTTCATGAATTTCATGAAATAATTAAAAAAAAAATACGTGGGGCTTCGCCCTATTTTTGTGTCCAGCCAGGTACAACTAGGCAGCTGGGGGCTGGAATCTGCAGCGCAGGGAGGCCCAAGCTTTCTGGGCCCCCCCCGCTGCAAATTGCAGTACGCAGCCACCCCGGAAAATGGCGCGTTCATAGAAGCGCCATCTTCTGGCGCTGTACCCAACTCATCCATGGCCCTGGTGCGGTGGCTCACTGGGTAATAAAGGGGTTAGGGCCAGCTTGGTATTATCAGCTGGCTCTAAGCCCGAAATTCATGGGGTCACGCCAATATTAGACATACCGCCATGAATTTCTAGTAAAGTATTTTAAAAAAACACAACACCCAGAATAAAGTCCTTTAATTGAAATAAACACACAATTCTTTATTGTTCTAAATTAAACCATACTTACCATCACACCCATTCCAGCTGAAGCCAACGATCTCCTGCAATAAAAGAAAAATAATAAAGCAACATCATCCTTACCTTTCCATGGTTCCCACGACAGCTTCAGCTCTGCTACATCGAGATGACAGGCTGGACCGCAGCAGAACGCTGCCATCCAGCCTGTCATCCCGCAGACACTGAGAAGCGCAGGCATGCTTGCGCTCCTCAGTGTCTCGCTGTGACGGCATCCAGATGAGCCGAGGTCATGTCCAATGAACTCGGCTCACCTCATGCACGTCACTGACAGCGTGGGAAAATTCTCCTGCACTCAGCGCTTCAGCGTGAGAATTCTCCCACGCTGTCAGTGACGTGCATGAGGTGAGCTCATGTCCAATGAACTCAGCTCACCTCATGTACGTCACTGACAGCGTGGGAGAATTCTCACGCTGAAGCGCTGAGTGCAGGAGAATTTTCCCACGCTGTCAGTGACGTGCAAGAGGTGAGCTCATGTCCAATGATCTCAGCTCACCTCATGTACGTCACTGACAGCGTGGGAGAATTCTCACGCTGAAGCGCTGAGTGCAGGAGAATTTTCCCACGCTGTCAGTGACGTGCATGAGGTGAGCCGAGTTCATTGGACATGACCTCGGCTCATCTGGATGCCGTCACAGCCTGACACTGAGGAGCGCAAGCATGCCTGCGCTTCTCAGTGTCTGCGGGATGACAGGCTGGATGGCAGCGTTCTGCTGCGGTCCAGCCTGCCATCTAGATGTAGCAGAGCTGGAGCCATCCTGAGAACCATCGAAAGGTAAGGATGAGGTTGGTTTATTATTTTACTTTTATTGCAGGAGATCGTTGGCTTCAGCTGGAATGGGCGTGACGGTAAGTATGGTTTAATTTAGAACAATAAAGAATTGTGTGTTTATTTCAATTAAAGGACTTTATTCTGGGTGTTTGTGTTTTTTTTAACTTTCACTATGGGGTTAGTAATGGTGGTGTCTTATAGACGCCTCTCCATTACTAACCTGGGCTTGATGTCAGCTGGCATTATAAGCTGACATCAACCCCAGCCCTATTACCCCACTGCCACCGCTACAGGGCAGTGTGGAAGAGCGAGGCTAAGTGCCAGAATTGGCGCATCCTATGGATGCGCCATTTCTGGGGCGGCTGACGGCTGGTGTTTCTAGCCTGGGAGGGGGCCAATATTCATGGCACCCTTCCTGAGCTATTAATATCAGCCCCCAGCTGTCTGCCTAGCCTTTGCTAGCTATTAAAATAGGGGGGACCCCACGTCATTTTTTTGGGGGGGTCCCCCATTTTAATAGCTAGTAAAGGCTAGATATTCAGCTGGGGGCTGATATTAGTAGCCTGGGAAGCTCCGTGGGTATTACCCCCTTCCCAGGCTTCAAACATCTGCCCCAGCCATCTGCTTAACCTCTGCTAGAGCCTAAAATTATGGGGAACCCCACGCCAATTTTTTTTTAAATAAATCCTTTATTTTAACACTAAATGACAAGTACAGTAACCAACACTATCACTGTACTTCTTATATATGTGACTGACATGTTTCAATCTATCTAATCTATGTGTGATGCTCTATCTTTCTGTTCTAAATTGTCGGGTACAGATGCTGAATTGCCGGTCGGCTTCTTTAAAGAGACGGTGCATGAAAACACTATTATTTTTTTAAATAAATCCTTTACACTAAATGACATGTACAGTAAGCAACACTGTCACTGTACTTATTATATATGTGACTGACATGTTTCTATCTATCTAATCTATGTGTGATGCTCCAATCTATCTGTTATAAATTGTCGGGTACCGCTGCTGAATTGCCGGCCGGCTTTTTTAAAGAGATGGTGCATGAAAACACTAATATTTTTTTTAATAAATCCTTTACACTAAATGACAAGTACAGTAACCAACACTGTCACTGTGCTTCTTATATGTGTGACTGACATGTTTCTATCTATCTAATCTATGTGTGATGCTCTATTCCTTCTTGTCTAAATTGTCGGGTACCGGTGTATGCCGCTGCTGAATTTGCCGGCCGGCTTTTTTAAAGAGAGTGTCTTCTGAGCAGCTTGTCAGCTTTTGCACACCTTAAAAGGTGTTTTCTATGTGTTTCTATGTGTTTTTGTTTGCCTGCCATTGGTTTTAACGGTGTTCGACGGTGTTCTAAGGTGTTCGACGAACAGTTCCTCGAACATCTCGGTGTTCGACGAACCGAACCGAACCCGAACACTACGGGGGTGGCTCAACACTAGTGTTCAATTGTACCTCCCCCATTCCTTGCAATGAAAGCACAAGTATACAGCGTGCCACCCACCCACCCCTAGGCTGCAATACCATACTGCTTGCTAGCTTGCACTTGAAATTGGGCCTTTTAAGCATGTGGAGGCGGAATCTGGCCACCACGTCGGCGGCCTGGTATCCATACTCAGTCCCCCGCCTCCCAGCAGCCGGGTGTCCACGCTTGGTCCCTAAACGGTCCCCAGCCGCCACTATTTGTCCCGGTGCGCCTTATACACAGGCGTGCATAACAAAACGTTACCTGTGCCATCCCCAGAGCATTTAGTGGGAAGGACAGCCTAACCACAAACACGTGGACAAGTGAATGTGGCCAGGGATGGTCCATCTCACTGACGCCTTCACACTGGGTTAATATTGTGGAAGCCTGGACACAGTTGGACACTGGGATGCAACATGTCCTCCAGACATAGAGGATTGCGGGTCCTGGGTCAATCAGGCTTCAACACAAAATTCAGAAGGTAGACAGCAGCTGTGGTTGGCCTCCTACATAATGAGTAAATTATTCATGATCATGAGGCCATCCATCTCCTTAGCTTTCTGTTCCTTGAAATGCAAGCGCATGTATGTAGTAGCGGCTACGCCTGAGGTGGTCAGCGTTTTGGTGCATATCCTACCTCCTCCAAGGATTGCTGGATGTTTTCCTGCTACTATTTCAGTTCTATGACTCCCGTTAAATCAGAGCTTCAGGTGATGAATGATGGATGAGGTGGTGGCAAAGGAGAAAGAGCAGAAGGAACAGGGACCATTCACATCAATATCAGGCCAGTCAACCACACATGTCTTGTAGGATATCTTTCTGTACCAAAAGGAGCGGTTCAGCTACATAGTTATAGGGCATACAGTGAGTGCAATGCCTACCAAAAGTTTCGAGGCACTCCAATGCCCCTTGGAAGTGACATGGAGTTCAGAGGGCCTTAACTAAACCGTTTTTTCCATTTATAGCAACTGGGTCTCCTGTACTCTGTTGGCCTAAGCAGTGAATGGAAGGCTTTCCAAAAATTATGAGGAACTGCAATGCCCCTTGAAACAGACGTCGATTACAGCGTACTAAAAACCTTCTACCCATTATTGGGGAGTGGGTCTCCCTTAGTGTTCGCCTATGCATTGAAAGGCAAAAGCTGACTAAAATTAGGAGGAAATGCAATGCCCGTTGTAAGAGTCGTGGAGGTTAGAAGTAATTAAAAACAACATTTCAATGCCCCTTGGAAGAGCTGTGGAGTTCAGAGTGGTTTAACAAGAGGGTTTTAATGCTCCTTGGAAGAGACGTGGAGGTCACAGTAGCTTAACAAGACAATATCAATGCCCCTTGGAAGAGTGGTGGAGGTTACAGTGGAATAAAAAGACAATATCAATGCCCCGTGGGAGAGACGTGGAGGTCACAATAGCTTAAGACGGTTTTAATGCCCCTTGGAAGAGTGGTGTAGGTCGCAGTGGAATAAAATGACAATACCAATGCCCCGTGGAAGAGACGTGGAGGTCCCAGTGGAATAAAAGGACAATGTCAATGACCCTTGGGAGAGACGTGGAAATCACAGTAGCTTAACAAGACGATTTTAATGCCCCTTACAAGAGCCATGCAGTGCAGCATATTAAAAACATTATTCCCATCATTGGGGAGTGGGTCTCCCATAGTCTTTGCCTAAGCCTTCCAAGCAAAAGCTGGCAAAAATTAGGATGGAGGAACTTGCAATGACCCTTACAAGAGCCATGCAATACAGCATATTAAAAACATTATTCCCATTATTGGGGAGTGGGTCTCCCATAGTCTTTGCCTATGCCTTCCAAGCAAAAGCTGCCAAAGATTAGGATGGAGGAACTTGTAATGACCCTTACAAGAGCCATGAAGTACAGCATATTAAAACATTATTCCCATTATTGGGGAGGGGGTCTCCCATAGTCTTTGCCTATGCCTTCCAAGCAAAAGCTGCCAAAAATTAGGATGGAGGAACTTGAAATCCCTCTTACAAGAGCCATGCAGTGCAGCATATTAAAAACATTATTCCCATTATTGGGGAATGGGTCTCCCATAGTCTTTGCCTATGCCTTCCAAGCAAAAGCTGCCAAAAATTAGGAAGGAAGAACTAACAATGTCCCTAACAAGAGCCATACACTACAGCATATTAAAAACATTATTCCCATTATTGGGGAGTGGGTCACCCATAGTCTTTGCCTAAGCCTTCCAAGTAAAAGCTGCCAAAAATTAGGATGGAGTAACTTGCAATGACCCTTACAAGAGCCATGCAGTACAGCATATTAAAAACATTATTCCCATTATTGGGGAGTGGCTCTCCCATAGTCTTTGCCTATGCCTTCCAAGCAAAAGCTGCCAAAGATTAGGACGGAGGAACTTGCAATGACCCTTACAAGAGCCATGCAGTACAGCATATTAAAAACATTATTCCCATTATTGGGGAGTGGGTCTCCCATAGTCTTTGCCTATGCCTTCCAAGCAAAAGCTGCCAAAAATTAGGACGGAGGAACTTGCAATGCCCCTTACAAAAGCCATGCAGTACAGCATATTAAAAACATTTTTCCTATTATTGGGGAGTGGGTCTCCCATAGTCCATCTTTTGAAACTTTCCACTCCTTGTGAGAGTACCCCGAGCCTCAGGGCCTGTACGCTGGGCGGGTCTCAGAAAACTGTCCCAGAACGTTGACAGTGATCCCCTGCCTCTGCTGGATTAGAGTTGCGTCTCTCTCGCCTGTATGCCTTGGTTGGGCAACGAACCGTGACCTCTGCTGCTAGCGTGTTCAGATGGGAATTTTTTTAACAGTTCTGTAGCAAGGGCCTTCTGGTACTGCCCCATTTTTGTAGACCTCTCCACCTCAGGAATAAGAGAGTGAAAGTTCTCCTTGTAGCGGGGGTCTAAAAGTGTCACCAACCAGTAATGACTGTCACCCAACATTTTGACAACTCGATGGTCACGGTTAAGGCAGCATAACATAAAGTCATACATGCGTGCCAGACTGGTAACGGGCAAGACGTCCGTGTCGTCACCAAGATGACGACTGACCATGATCTCCTCCCCCTGTCCTCAGGCCACCCTCGCTGAACCGACGGTATGACAGTTGTACAGGTACTACCGTCTACAGCGCATGATATTAGCTCCTGTTTTTCCTCCTCCTCCTAGAACTCATTGTCCCCCAATGCACGTTGGGATGAGATGAGGCTGGGCTGTGTGTAATCGCCCGCTACGGCTACTTAATCCATCTCATCATACTCTGGCTGCAATGCCTCCTCTTTAATTCTCTGCAGAGAGACGAGTGGTATGCTAACGCTAATGATGGCGTCATCGCCACTCACCATCTTGGTGGACTCCTCAAAGTTTGTCAGGATGGTACATATGTCAGACATCCAGGTCCTCTCTTGAGGTCTTATGTGTGGAGTCTGACCTGAATATCGACGGCCTTGTTGCAGCTGGTACTCCACAACTGCTCTCTTCTGCTCACAAATCCTTTGCAACATGTGGAGGGTAGAGTTCCAACGTGTGGGGACATCACACACCAGTCGGTGTGACGGAAGCTGCAAACACTGCTGCAACACAGCAAGGGCAACGGAAGCTGTAGCTGACTTCCGAAAATGAGCTGATAGGCAACGTACTTTGACGAGCTGATATGGAAACTCGGGGTACGATTTAAGAAACCGCTGAACCATGAGGTTAAGCACATGAGCCAGGCATGGTACGTGTGTGATCTCGCCTCGCCTCAGAGCCACCACCAGTTTACGGCCATTGTCACACATGACCATGCCTGGATGTAGGTTCAGCGGTCTCTGCCACAGATCTGCCTGCTCTTTCATAGCAGTCCACAACTCACAAGCAGTGTGAGGTTTATCACCTAAGCTTATGAGTTTCAGCACAGCCTGTTGCCACTTGTCTGAGGCAGTACTGCAGTGCTTCCAGCTTGTAACTGATGTGGTGATATCTGAGATGGAGGCTGAACATGAGGAGGAGGAGGAGGAGGATGCACAGGAGCTGTACACTGTGGGGGGCAACTCTGACTGACATAGGGCCTGCAATCCTCGGTGTGGGGAGGATGTGTTCCGTCCCGAGGTACGACTGGGTCCCGCCTTCCACTATGTTTACCCAGTGTGCCGTCAGGGAGATGTAACGTCCCTAGCCACAAGCACTTGTCCACGTGTCTGTTGTCAGGTGGACTCTCCCAGTAACTACATTGTTGAGGGCATGGCAGATGTTTTGGGACATGTGCTTGTGTAGTGCGGGGATGGCACATCAGGCAAACTAGTGTTGGCTGGGGACCGAGTACCGAGGGACGGCCACCGCCATAAGGTTGCAGAAGGATTCCGTCTCCACAAGCCTAAAAGGCAGCATTTCCAACGAAAGAAGTCGTGAAATATGCGAATTTAGGACTGTGGCCTGTGGGGCGTTGGCTGCGAATTTGTGCTTTCGTTCAAAGGTCTGGAATATGGACAATTGAACGCTGCGGTGGGACGTGGACGTTGATGTTGTTTCTTGAGAAACAAGTGAAGACTGAGAGGAAGGGGCATCTTTGCATGGAGTATGGACAGGGGATTGCCTTGCATGCACAACAGGGGGTTCTCTTACACGTACAATAGCGGAAGAAGCAGTGGTGAAACCCGCTGACATTGGTCGTGGACCCTGGGGTTCGCCCCACAAAGTCGGGTGCTTTGCTGAAACATGTGCCTGATCATGCTGGTGGTGGTCAGGCTGGTAGTTTTGTCACCGCTGCTGATGCTGGGCTGGCAGGTGGTACAAATGGCCTATTTGGGGTTATCAGCAGAATCTTTAAAAAAAATCCAGAATCTGGGAGACCTACCGATTGTACTGGCAACTAGAGATGAGCATTGTTCTACTCGAACTGTTCGCCAATCTCAAATTCGAGCTGTTTTGGGCGGTATTCGAGCCGTTCGGCGAACACGAACAATTTGAGAAAAATTCGGCTGTTCGAGGTTATGTTCGATAACTGTTCGTGCACCAAAATCATAACTGGATTTTTTCTCAGTAATGATGAAAATTAATGTTAATACGCAGTTTGAGTGTACAGCGGGGTGGGGGGAGGGGCAGGGGATGGATCTCTGCAGGAACAATGAAGATCTCCATTTTTTTTTCTCTTTCCCGCATTTGCAGTGGGGAGGTGCAATCTGTCAGCCTATCAGCAGCGCACACACGGAGCGAAGTGCTTTTTTTCACACAAGCAAGGGCATGTGTCATTGGCAGTGTATGTCACATGTCCTTGCCCTATAAGACCAAGCCATTTTCCCCGTCGCCACCATTTTCTCACTGCTGCAGCTGCGTGTTAGACGGCACCGCTGTTGCTGTGTGCGCTATACCTTGTTAATTTCAAGCCAATTTTCGCACAAATATACAGATAGCTTGGGAGTAGGGAATAGTTGTGATTGCAGTCCTTTTAAGGACTAGGTTACAGCATTTCCTACGACTTTTATCAGGGAGGTCTGTGCTCTTAAATAGATAGGTTGTGGGAGTAAAGACTAATTGTAATTGGAGTCCTTTTCAGGACTAGGTTACATCAGTTCCTATCAGTTTTTGCCATGCAGGTCTGTGCCAGTGCTGTGCAAGTTTTTTTCACAGCATTTGGCTGAATCTAGCAAAGCTAATCCTTTTTGGCCTATTGCAGAGTGTGTTAGTCAGTGGAGTAGCCTATCTGTGTTGCAAGATATACCACCTGTGTATAGAATACCAATTTTTTTACTGCACCTAGTGAAGTAAAATCTTTTGGGCATAGCATCATTCTATTAGTCCATCTATACTGACCTCCATCAGGTTGCAAATTAAAACTAATTTTTATCTGCATCTACAGTACCTCTGAAAAAATATTTGGGCTTCTACCTGTGTGTGGGACTTGTTGTATTAGTCCATCTATACTGACCTCCATCAGGTTGCAAACTGAATATATTTTTTTCCTGCATCTACCTCTGAAAAAATATTGGGCTTCTAGCTGTGTGTGGGTCTTGTTCTATTAATCCATCTATACTGACCTCCATCAGGTTGCAAACTGAATATAATTTTTTTCTGCATCTAGCTCTGAAAAAATATTTGGCCTTCTAGTAGTGTGTCGGACTTTCTCTATTAGTCCATCTATACTGACCTCCATCAGGTTGCAAACTGAATATAATTTTTTTCTGCATCTAGCTCTGAAAAAATATTTGGCCTTCTAGTAGTGTGTCGGACTTTCTCTATTAGTCCATCTATACTGACCTCCATCAGGTTGTAAATTAAAACTAATTTTTATCTGCATCTACAGTACCTCTGAAAAAATATTTGGCCTTCTAGCTGTGTGTGGGACTTGTTGTATTAGTCCATCTATACTGACCTCCATCAGGTTGCAAACTGAATATATTTTTTTCTGCATCTACCTCTGAAAAAATATTGGGCTTCTAGCTGTGTGTGGGACTTGTTGTATTAGTCCATCTATACTGACCTCCATCAGGTTGCAAACTGAATATATTTTTTTCTGCATCTACCTTTGAAAAAATATTGGGCTTCTAGCTGTGTGTGGGTCTTGTTCTATTAATCCATCTATACTGACCTCCATCAGGTTGCAAACTGAATATAATTTTTTTCTGCATCTAGCTCTGAAAAAATATTTGGCCTTCTAGTAGTGTGTCGGACTTTCTCTATTAGTCCATCTATACTGACCTCCATCAGGTTGCAAACTGAATATATTTTTTTCTGCATCTACCTCTGAAAAAATATTTGGCCTTCTAGTAGTGTGTCGGACTTTCTCTATTAGTCCATCTATACTGACCTCCATCAGGTTGCAAATTAAAACTAATTTTTATCTGCATCTACAGTACCTCTGAAAAAATATTTGGGCTTCTAGCTGTGTGTGGGACTTGTTGTATTAGTCCATCTATACTGACCTCCATCAGGTTGCAAACTGAATATATTTTTTTCCTGCATCTACCTCTGAAAAAATATTGGGCTTCTAGCTGTGTGTGGGTCTTGTTCTATTAATCCATCTATACTGACCTTCATCAGGTTGCAAATTCAAAATAATTTTTTTCTGCATCTAACCCAGCCAATAGTTTTGGCCTAATACCACAGTTTGGCCACTCAGCTCTGCTCGGTTACCATCCATTGTTTTTTTGTGCAAACAACTCCAGAGTTGTGAATTAGTTAACCACCAAAATGAGTGGAAAAAGGCCTGCTGCTGGTGGAAAGGGGAATAGGCGTGTTGGGAAGGGGAAAAAAGGTTGTGTCCGTGGGGTAGGTGTTAAAGCAACAGTAACATCTGCAGAAGAAAGACCATCTTCCAGCCAAACTAAAATGTCTACTTCTTTTAGCGGACAATGTGATAAGATCCCTTTCTTACGGCCACGCCAATCGCTACAAATTCCAGATGAGGCACAAAAACAGCAGGTGCTTCAACGGATATCAAGTGCTCCTTTAAGTGGGCTCTCCTCCACATCAACTTCAACATCACAAATACTCCAGTCCTCAAAGGTGTCACCCAAATCGCACTTGCTTCCTCACAGCTCCCAAATCTCCAGCTGCCCGTCTGAGTATGAGGTAGAACAAATGGTTGAGTCTGCAGAGCTGTTTACTCATACTATAGCCTGGGAATCAGAGGTCGACTCCAGCGCTTCTGTGAATCCAGACGAGGAAATGATCTGCACTGATGCCCAGAATCTTTATGAGTCGGATCCAGGACCAGACGCAGAAGGTTCTGACCATAATGTAGACCCTCATTCCCAAACTGTAACTCCTGTTGGTGGAGACAATGAGGAAGACGATGATAAGACTCAAATACCTGATTGGAGCGACAACTTTAGTTTTTTGTCAGGGCAGGAACAGGTTGGCTCTGAGGACGACGGGTGTGATAACGCACAGGGTGATGATGATGAGGTCGGAGATCCCACTTACTGTCAACCCACAGTCAGCCAAGAGATGAGGTCAGCAGAGGAGGTGGAGGAAGATGCTAGTGACGACGAGGTCAGGTTGCTCCTTCCTGGACAGAGACGTAGTACTGGAAGCACGTCAACAACTGCATCCTCAAACACAACTCTGCCTCTCACCACAAGTCGTGGTGGCTCTTCAGGTCGCATGGGTGCTAAGCCTTGCATAGCCTGGGCATTTTTTCAGATCGATAAAGATGACCCAACTCGTGTTATCTGTAACATTTGTCAGCAAAAGCTAAGTAGAGGCCAAAAAATACATAGTTTGAGTACTTCATGCATGAACCGGCACATGGACATGAAGCATAAGTTGCAGTGGGAAGCTCAGTGTGCTACAATGCGGCCTAGCCGGCCGGGCCAACCACCGTCTGCCATATCTTGTGCATCCGCGGCCTCTTCATCCTCTGTGACTGGGGGGACAGCAGTCACACCTGTTTTGGGGCGCAGACCTGCCACCTCTTTACCCGCAACAGCCAGCGTGATTGGCAGGTCATCATTTTCTTTGGAGGTGGTAACACCAGCTGGTGTTGAGCGCTGTCCGACATCGATAGCACCACCTTTGGATCAAGGCAACCTAACATGTCCGCCTGCATCTTCCTCACAGACCGGCAGTTTGCCGGGGACACCCTTATTAACCCCGTCTAAGCACAATAGCCAGCCCTCGGTCCCTCAGATGTGGACAAGTAAAAGACCATTTCCTCCTAGCCATGAGAAAGCTAAGAGGTTGAATTTCACCATCTGCAAGCTCTTGGCTACAGAAATGCTGCCTTTCCGCCTGGTGGACACAGAGGATTTTCGAGACCTTATGTCCGTCGCAGTGCCCCAGTACCAGATGCCCAGTCGGCACTACTTCTCAAAGAAAGGTGTGCCTGCGCTCCACCAGCATGTCGCACACAACATCACCGCTTCTTTGAGAAACTCTGTGTGTGACAGGGTGCATTTCACCACAGACACTTGGACGAGTAGGCATGGACAGGGGCGTTACATGTCGCTGACTGGGCACTGGGTAACTATGGTGACAGCAGGACAAGGGGCTGCTGTCCAAGTCTTGCCGTCCCCACGAGTTGTGCGTCAATCCTCTTTATGTCAAAGTTCCTCCACTGCTTCTGCCTCCTCAACCTCCTCTCGGTCTTCCACCTGCACCCAAAGCCTGTCTGGTCATGCCACAAGCTTTCTAACTGCGCAGAAGGGATCCTGCACACCTCCTTACTATGCTGGCAGTAGGGCTCAACGTCATCAGGCGGTTTTTACATTGAAATGTCTGGGAAATGTGAGTCACACAGCTGAGGAGTTGTGGTCAGCTCTGGAGAACCAATTTCATGAATGGTTGTCTCCACTGGACCTGAAACCAGGGAAGGCCGTGTGCGACAATGCTGCAAACCTGGGTGCGGCCCTTCGCCGGGGCAATGTCACACACGTGCCTTGTATGGCTCACGTGTTGAACCTGGTTGTCCAGCAATTTTTAGCCCACTATCCCAGACTAGATGGCCTTCTGCAGAGGGCACGGTCGCTGTGTGCTCACTTCCGCCGTTCGCATCCCGCAGCTCAGCGACTTACATCTCTACAGAAGTCGTTGGGCCTGCCACTTCACCGGCTAAAATGCGATGTGCCTACCCGGTGGAATTCAACTCTGCACATGTTGCAGCGACTGTGGCAGCACCGACAAGCCCTGGTGCAATACGTTCTGACGTATAGCCTGGGCCAACGAGATTCAGAGGTGGGGCAAATCACGCTGGAGGAGTGGTCTCAGATCAGGGACCTATGCACCCTTCTGCACAGTTTTGAAATGGCGACGAAGATGTTTAGTGCTGACGATGCCATTATCAGCATGACTATTCCGGTGATTTACATGCTGGAGCACATGTTAAACAGAATTCGGAGTCAGGTGGTGGCACAAGAGGAGGTGGAGGAAGTAGAGGAGGAGGAGTTGTATGTGGAAGGGCTAACATCTGCAAGGTCCAGACGGTCGGCAGCACCAAGGCGGCAGGCATGTGAGGGTGGGGGAGATGGTTTTACCAGGGCGCATGGTAGCAGCCAAACTAGTGAGGAAGGTGCAGGAGCCCAGGAAGAAGTGGAGGACGAACTGATGGAAGACTCATCAGATGAGGGAGACCTTGATCACATTTCTGTTGTGCGAGGTTGGGGGGAGAGGACAGAGGAAGGAAGCATGATTGTTACCTCGCCACCAACACAACAGGGACTTGGTGCTCCTGGATGCGCAACACACATGAGTGCCTTCTTGCTGCACTACCTGCAACATGACCCTCGAATTGTGAGAATTAGAAATAATCCTGACTACTGGGTTGCCACACTGTTAGATCCCCGGTACAAAAGTAAATTTGCAGAAATTATTCCTGCCATAGAAAGGGATGCACGCATGCAGGAGTATCAGCAGAGACTGTTGCAGAATCTTACATGTGCTTTTCCACAAAATACCAGTGGTGCACGTAGTGAATCTCACAGTTCCAACTTGCCAACCGTGGGACCGTCAAGTGTTCAGCACTCAAACCGTAACAGAACCACAGTATCTGCTGGTAACATCAATTTTGCGGAATCATTTCACCACTTTTTTAGCCCATCCTTTGCAAGGCCACAGGAGACAAGAAGTCTGACACATAGTCAACGCCTAGAGACGATGGTACAGGAGTATCTCCAAGTAAACATTGAAGCCACGACTGTGTCACTGGACCCTTGCTCTTTTTGGGCTTCCAATCTGGATAAATGGCCGGAGCTAGCCACTTACGCCTTGGAGATCTTGTCATGCCCCGCAGCCAGCGTTCTGTCTGAACGTGTGTTCAGCGCTGCTGGTGGTGTGCTGACAGATAAGCGCACGCGGCTCTCCACTGATAATGTAGACAGACTCACGTTCATAAAGATGAACAAATCATGGATCCGAAACGACTTTTCTACCCCTGTGTCATCCTGGGGAGAGTAAAAGCTTGATGATTGGTTAAAATCACCCTACCAACCATTTTAAGCTTTCAAATTACTAATCATGTTTATCTGTATCTTGACTGGAAAATAATTTGGGCTTTGTAGCAGTGTGCAGCACTGATCCTGTTAGGCCATCTATACTAAAGCTTCACCAGATTTAAAATTAAAAATAATTTTTAGCTGCATCTAGCCCGGAAAATAATTTTGGGGCTCCGAGATGCGCAAGGCACATAAGTGCCTTCTTGCTGCACTACCTGCAGCATGACCCTCATATTGTCAGAATTCGAAGTAATCATGACTACTGGGTTGCCACACTCTTAGATCCCCCAAACTTTTCGATCAACCTTTTCATTTTAATAAAGACCAAAAAAATGGTCATTTTTGAAATTATAAGCATTAGCAGGTTGTTAGAAACTGAAATCAAACAGTTTTCAACTCAAAACTTTATTCTAGGTGATGTTACATTTTCACATAGGACCCCTTGTTCGAAAGGAGCTTCTGAACTCTCTCGTCCATTGAATTTGTCAGGTTTTGGATGGTTTCTGCTTCAATTGTTTTGCATGAGGACAGAATACCCTCCCAGAGCTGTTGCTTAGATGTGAACTGCCTCCCGCCATCATAGACACTCCTTTTAATGATGCTCCAAAGGTTCTGAATGGGGTAGAGGTCAGGGGAGCATGGGGGTCACACCATAAGTTTGTCCCCTTTTATGCCCATATCAGCCAGAGATGCAGATGTTTTATGTGCAGCATGAGATGGTGCATTATCATGCAGAAAAATGATCTTGCTGTGAAATACACGGTTCTTCTTCTTGAACCATGGCAGGAAGTGCTGTTTGAGAAAATCCACATACATTATGGAGTTCATCTTTAGCGCCTTCAGGGATCCTAAAGGGGCCGACAATCTCTCTCCCCATGATTCCAGCCCAAAACATTACTCCATCTCCTCCTTGTTGGCGCTGTAGCCGTGTTTGCGTGGGGTGTCCATCAACCAGCCATTCTCCACTCCATCCATCTGGACCATCGAGCGCTGCACGGCACTCATCCGTGAACAAAACAGTTTTGAAATCAGTCTTCATGTAATGTTTGGCCCACTGGAGCCGTTTCTGCTTGTGTGAAGTGGATAGAGGAGGTCGACAGGATGGCGCATGCACAGCTGCAAACCTCTGAAGGACCCTGCATCTTATTGTTCGGGGGACGTTGGAGGCACAAGCAGCTTCAAAAACTTGTCTGTTGCTATGACAAGGCTTTTTTGCCGCTGCTCTTTCAACCTGACGTAATTGCCTGTAGGAAAGAGTCCTCAATTTGCCCTTATCAGCACGCACACGTGTGTACTGTGAATCAGCTACATACTTCTTGATTGCCAAGACACTTCATCCTGATCATCGCACAATGTTGATTGTAGTCATGCCTTGACCTAAACACTCCACAATTTGTTGCTTCTCAGCAGCCGACACATCCTTTTTCTTTCCCATTTTGGCAGAAAATGTAGGCTGCTTAATAATGTGAGAGAGCCTTCTTAAGTAGTCTTGCCTTTCATTGGACACACCTGCCAAACTAATTAGCACAGGTGTCTGCAATTGCTTACAGTGATATAAAGAGCCCTGACACACATCACCATCAATGAGTTTAACTGACAAACAAACAAATTCTTCCCTTATCACTCCTAAACACTTTTTGCATAATAATTTGGAACGCAGTGTACATGTGCTTTTCCACAAAACACCAGTGGTTCACGTAGTGAATCTTACAGTTCTAACTTGCCAACCGTGGTCTGTATGGAGTTGTTCAATAAAGGGCCCAAAATTAAGATAACATAGATGGGAGAGGTCTCTATGAATAGGAATTCCTAAGTATTTGATACCCTGTGAGGGCCAGGCAAAGGGAAAGTTGGACTGGATGGAATCCTATATGGATTTGGGGAGGGAGACATCGAGGGCCTCAGACTTCGCTGCATTGATTTTAAAATTTTACCATGTAACAAAGTGATCTATTTCAGCCATAACAGCATGGATGGATATATGTGATTGAGTGATATATACTAGGACATCATCAGCAAATAGAGAGCACTTGTACTCGGTGCCTCCCACCTCAATCCACCTAATATTGGGGTTATGGCGAATTGATGAGAGCAGGTGCTCCGTCACTAGGATGTATAAGAGAGGGGACAGAGGACATCACTGCCTTGTCCCATTGGTGATTGTGAAAGGTGATGAAAATGTTCTGACGCACCCCCTGGGCCTTGGGACACCCGGAGCCGGACCCTTTTTGGTGGATGCTGGTGGTTGTAGTCTTCGTGGCGGCGACCCGGTTCCGTGGTTCAGGGCGGTCAAACTAGTGGCGGAACTATTTATGTGGTTTTGATGTTTAAATGTCCGACTACGCCACCCGTGGATTGCGGTCAGAGTGAACCGCCGCTACAGGGCAGACCGCTGAGGCTGGTGTTGTGGGTGCAGCAGAGCGTAGCATAACTCCCCACGGGAGGAGTATAGCCTCAGGGCAGTGTATGCGGAGGATGGGGGTGATGGTGCAGGGCAGCAGCAGTAACGACACAGAGTCAGTGATGCAGTTCAGGGCCTTTACTCACAGTTCTTATTATCCAGACCACGTCTGCAGGTAACGGCTGCCCACGTCGTACTGTGCTCACCAGGTGAGGGGCTCAGACAACTCCCAGATAACTTTGGAGCACTTCACAGGACCCCCTTTGTGTGTCCTTTGTCTGGCCTTTCTTACCAACATTTCTGTCCGGCTGCCTCGGGCCTCCTCTTGGTAAACTTGGCGCCAGTTTCCCTGACCCTATGTGGTGCCTTCCTAGCAGATGTAGCGAGGGGCTGCGCCACATAAAATGTCAGAGCCTCCGGTTTCTAGCTGAGGGTCGTTTCCTGCCTCCACTAGTTCGGGGACCGGTCTCCCCCTTTGGCCTGACCCCTCCACGCAGGTGGATTCGGGCGTGCGGTGGCGACTCGCCCGTCCGCACCCCTGGGATCCCTTCATTCCTCGTTCCTGGAGCCTTCTCCGCTCCTCTTCCTTCCTTCTCCCTCTTCCAGGCCTGGGCCTCTGTTACTAGGCCCGCCTCCGGAGCAGAGCTCATGCAGAGCCCCTGCTCCCTGCCACTTCTGCTCAGACTTCTCTGCACTGAACTAAGATGGTGCCCACCTTTTATACTCCCTTCTCAATGCACCCAGGAACTGCTTCCTCCCTGCTCCTGCACTACAGGGTTCCCCTTCCTCAGTGTTCCCTCCCCCCACTCCAGCCAGGGACAGGGACTGTCGTGCCCATCTCAGGGGCATATTGGTCGCCCTGCCCCACGGCAATGTGGTGTAATGCATGCAGGTGTCGGGTCCTGATCCACACTCCATCCTTACCTGAGAGTGAGATATCACACCTCTGGGTGAGGTGCAATACGTCTGTAGCAACCGAGCCCTCAGGGTGCTACAGTTCCATTTATCTTCAGCCTAGGTGACGTATTGCGATACAGGGCCGTGATTTTGGCTATAAAAGGGTCCCCTAGACCCCTACCCCAAGCTTTTTAAGAGAATCATATATGGCGTGCCAGGAGACTCTATGGAATGCTTTCTCAGCATCCAACGAGAGTATCTAATTACAAATTTTTAACTGCATCTAGCCCAGGAAATACTTTGTGCCTAGTAGCAGTGTCTGCTAGTCAGCGGATTATCCCGGCTGTTAAGCAAGCTGCACCACCTGTAGTTTAGACACTTAATTTTTTCAAAGGAAATGCTTCGGGACCATGGGATACTTAGTGAAGAGCATCAGGAGGCACCCCAAGGCATAGGGGCTGGGACTGGCAGTAGGATGCCTTGCGGTGGACAGCCGAGCTCGATCCTTATAAAAGCTTTTTAACTGCAGCAGCTTTAGTGGACGCTACTGGAGCTGGAATTACCGCGGCTGCTGGCATGAGACTTGCCCTCCAATAGATCCTTGTAAATGGATTTAAAGTGTATTCATTCAAATTAGAGAGACAATTTAAATTAAAAAGCTTAGAGCTGCCTCCACCACAGGGGGGCTCGCTCGACCCACCAGCGGACAGGCACCAGTATTGGGAGAGGGGGGCTGGCCGTCAGGGTTCACCGCGGCTCTGGCACAAACCCGGCGACACGGAGGTGGCACGGGCAGGAGCGGACTGGCTGTGTCGGCTTCTCACTTTTTGGATTTTAGAAGGGCATGACATGCCTATATCTGTGTCTCCCCCTCCTTTTACTCCTCCACCTCTTTTATTTTCGCATGACTATATGTACTTGTCACTTTTCCATGTGTTAGTTATGTCTTCTGAGCAGTTTGTCAGCTTTTGGACACCTTTGAAGGTGTTTTCTATGTGTTACTATGTGTTTTTGTTTGCCTGCCATTGGTTTTAACGGTGTTCGAAGGTGTTCGACGAACAGTTCGACGAACAGTTCGGCGAACACACGGGTGTTCGACGAACCGAACCGAACTCGAACACTACGGGGGTGGCTCAACACTACTGGCAACGTCCCTTGTGTTGGTGTTACGAGGAACAGTTGCCCGCCTTCTGTCTGCAGCCACCACACTGCTTCTTCCTGCCTGTTGGGGTACTCTACCTCCCTCCCCCTGTGTGCTGCTGGCCTTTTTCTGCATTTCCTCCTGCCACGTTGGGTCAGTTACTCGATCATCCACCACCTCCTCCTCTTCCACTTTCACACCATGGTCCTCCTCCTCACTTCGTGGTAATTGTGCCTCGTCATCGTCCACCTATTGTGACAAATTGCCAGCGTCGCCTTCCTGTGGCCGTGGCTGTTCAAATATTTGGCCATCGCTACATGGGATTTCCTCTTCCACCAATTCAAGCTGAGCAGGCGAGGGGCCCAAATATGGAAATGGACCAGTGAACAGCTCTTCAGAATGTCCAACTGTAGGATCAGTTGCTGTCTGACGACACTCGGCATGGTGGGAGGAAGGAGCATCAGGGTGAGGAGGAGTATGCGGTCGATACTCACGGCTACTAAGACTTGACCGTGTGGAAGACAGACCGGAGGTGGTGGTGCCCGGGTGACTGGAAGTATTATCTGCTATCCAATTAATAACCTGTTCACATGGATCCGTTCGCAATAGTGGTGTTGTTGTGTGCTTCCCTAGTAATTCGGTCAAGAACTGGACGCGAGAAGATGTGGCTGTTGGTTGTGGCACATTTTCACCTTGGCCACGGCCCCATCCTCTGCACACACCATCACCAGAACGTCCACTACCACGTCCCTTGCCACGCGCCTTGCCCATTATAAATTAAGTAAAATAGCTTACACTCACACTATCAATGGCAAAAGGGTAATAAAAAAGAGATTTGAACCATGGAAGAGGAAAACCACAGTTCTATTTCTCTGGCCTACACCAGAATCTTTTAAACAGATATATTTGTGTCTGAACAGTCAGCGAGACACTCAAACTGTTTTTTTTTATGTAAAAAAGGCAAAAAGGTGGATTACACCCAGATTTGAACCGTGGAAGAGGAAAACCACAGTTCTAGTTCTCTGGCCTACACCAGAATCTTCTAAACAGATATATTTGTGTCTGAACAGTCAGCGAGACACTGAAACAGTTTTTTTTATGGAAAAAAGGCAAAAAGGTGGATTACACCCAGATTTGAACCGTGGAAGAGGAAAACCACAGTTCTAGTTCTCTGGCCTACACCAGAATCTTTTAAACAGATATATTTGTGTCTGAACAGTCAGCGAGACACTCAAACTGTTTTTTTTATGGAAAAACGGCAAAAAAGTGGATAATGCAGAGATTTGGCCGAAACTAGACTCTTTTAAACAGAAATATTTGTGTCTGAACACTCACAGACACAGTCAATTTTTTTGGGGGGGAGGGGAAATACCAAAAGGTTAATAAGACGGGTATTTGTACAGTCTGACTGAGGAAAAAAAAAAAAGAGGATTTAGATGAAAAAAAATTATTTTTCCTGGCCCCTGAGACCTGGGGCTAAGTCTAGCAATTTGAGCAGCAGCAACACACAGGACTGTAATCCAGTGTTTGTTGATAAAACCACTGCGTCTCTTATACAGCCTGTCTGCCTGCCTGATATCTGGGATGGATATTAGTCCTCACAAGGACAGTTTGTTTGATTTTGCAGGCTTTAGAGAACTTACACTACCTAAATCTCTCCCTAGCTCAGCAGCACTCTCCCTACACTGTCTGATCCGTAGCGACTGTGTTCAAGATGGCGGCGCCAGGGTTTTAAATACTCGATGCTGTGTGGCCAGACAATCACTGTAATGCCCACAACAAACATAGCTGCAGCATTACAGTGACTGTCTGGCAATCCCTGCATGTTCATTGGCTCTGTAAAGAGCGCCAAACTTGCAGGGCGGAGACCCGAGCTCCCGCCCGAGTAACCCGAAAATGCTCGGTGCTCGCCGAACATCCCGAGTAGTGAGATGCTCGGGCGAGTACCGAGCAGTGTCGAGCATGCTCGCTCAACACTAGTGGTCACTAAAAAAATGGTTTTGTAAATTTTGTTGGAAAAATGAGAAATCACTGGTCAACTTTAAACCCTTATAGCTCCCTAATAAAAAAAAAATGGTTACATAATTGTGCTGATATAAAGTAGACATGTGGGAAATGTTATTTATTAACTATTTTGTGAAACATACAGTATAGACCAAAAGTTTGGACATGCCTTCTCATTTAAAGATTTTTCTGTATTTTCATGACTATGAAAATTGTACATTCACACTGAAGGCATCAAAACTATGAATTAACACATGTGGAATTATATACTTAACAAAAAAGTGTGAAACAACTGAAAATATGCCTTATATTCTAGGTTCTTCAAAGTAGCCACCTTTTGCTTTGATGACTGCTTTGCACACTCTTGGCATTCTCTTGATGAGCTTCAAGAGGTAGTCACCGAAAATGGTCATCCAACAATCTTGAAGGAGTTCCCAGAGATGCTTAGCACTTGTTGGCCCTTTTGCCTTCACTCTGCGGTCCAGCTGACCCCAAACCATCTCGACTGGGTTCAGATCTGGTGACTGTGGAGGCCAGGTTATCTGGCGTAGCACCCCATCACTCTCCCTCTTGGTCAAATAGCCCTTACACAGCCTGGAGGTGTGTTTGAGGTCATTGTCCTGTTGAAAAATAAATGATGGTCCAACTAAACGCAAACCGGATGGAATAGCATGCCGCTGCAAGATGCTGTGGTAGCCATGCTGGTTCAGTGTGCCTTCAATTTTGAATAAATCCCCAACAGTGTCACCAGCAAAGCACCCCCACACCATCACACCTCCTCCTCCATGCTTCATGGTGGGAACCAGGCATGTAGAGTCCATCCGTTCACCTTTTCTGCGTCGCACAAAGACACGGTGGTTGGAACCAAAGATCTCAAATTTGGACTTTTCAGACCAAAGCACAGATTTCCACTGGTCTAATGTCCATTCCTTGTGTTCTTTAGCCTAAACAAGTCTCTTCTGCTTGTTGCCTGTCCTTAGCAGTGGTTTCCTAGCAGCTATTTTACCATGAAGGCCTGCTGCACAAAGTCTCCTCTTAACAGTTGTTGAAGAGATGTGTCTGCTGCTAGAACGCTGTGTGACATTGACCTGGTCTCTAATCTGAGCTGCTGTTAACCTGCAATTTCTGAGGCTGGTGACTCGGATAAACTTATCCTCAGAAGCAGAGGTGACTCTTGGTCTTCCTTTCCTGGGGCGGTCCTCATGTGAGCCAGTTTCTTTGTAGTGCTTGATGGTTTTTGCAACTGAACTTGGGGACACTTTCAAAGTTTTCCCTATTTTTCGCACAGACTGACCTTCATTTCTTAAAGTAATGATAGCCACTCGTTTTTCTTTACTTAGCTGCTTTTTTCTTGCCATAATACAAATTCTAACACTCTATTCATTAGGACTTTCAGCTGTTTATCCACCTGACTTCTGCACAACACAATTGATGGTCCCAACCCAATTTATAAAGCAAGAAATCCCACTTATTAAACCTGACAGGGCACACCTGTGCAGTGAAAACCATTTCCGGTGACTACCTCTTGAAGCTCATCAAGAGAGTGCCAAAAGTGTGCAAAGCAGTCATCAAAGCAAAAGGTGGCTACTTTGAAGAACCTAGAATATAAGACATATTTTCAGTTGTTTCACACTTTTTTGTTAAGTACATAATTCCACATATGTTAATCCATAGTTTTGATGCCTTCAGTGTGAATGTACAATTTTCATAGTCATGAAAACACAGAAAAATCTTTAAATGAGAAGGTGTGTCCAAACTTTTGGTCTGTGCTGTATCTCTCTGATTTAAGGGCATAAAAGTTCAAATTTTGAAAATTGCAAAATTTTCTAAATTTTCTCCAAATTTCCATTTTTTTCACAAATAAAGACAAGTGATATCAAAGAAATTTTACCACAATCATGAAGTACAATATCTCATGAAAAAACTATCTCAGAATCAGGGGGATCCGTTGAAGCATTCCAGAGTAATTACCTCATAAAGTGAAAGTGGTCAGAATTGTAAAAATTGGCCTGGTCATTAATGTGCAAACCACCTTGGGTTGTAAAGGGGTTAAAATGTAAAAAAACAGCAGAATTGCTGATTTTTTTTTCTATCTCTCCCCAATAGAGTTAATAAAAGATACGTATTAAGTTATATGTTGAGATGAGCGAACCTGAACTTAAAAGTTCTAAACTCCAAACCTGAACTTCTCCCGGAAGTCAGTTTCAATGTTTGGAGTTCCAGGGGAAGTCCAGGAGGAGAGAGAGAATTTTCCAGCTCCAAAGTTCGGGTCTCCATTGTTTTCAATGGGGTTCAGGTTGAATTTCAGATCAAGTTCTGGTACCCGAACCAAACTTTGAACTAAAGTTTGGGTGAGGTACCAGAGCCCAAATTTCCACAGGTCCGCTCATTTCTAGCTATATGTAACCCAAAATATTACTGCTGACAAATACAACTCATCTTCTAAAAAGCAAGCTCTCATACAAATTATTTTCTGAAAACTTATCTTCTAAGTTAATTATTTGCACATTTTTTTCTCTTCTAATGTCTACTATAAAATTCAATTACCTCATCAAATAGGTAAATTACCTCATCAGTCAGAAAGAAATAATGTATGTGTGCGTGTGTGTGCGCATGTGTGTGGGCTCATCCTACAATGAATCTAAAAAGTCTACACAACTACTTTAGTTTTATGTGCAGATTTTCATCATAGATTTGCATTGGGTACAAAAAATCCACAAGCAAAAAACACACATGTGTTTTTAGTGCGTTTCCGAGGCAAAAACGCATCAAAAACACATGTAATCCGGACTAGACTGAATCAATATATTTTTGTCAAAGTCAAATACCAGGAAGTATCATAAACAAAGCAACTTTGTATAAAACATGACATACATATAAGAGACATAAAACACCGTGTCAAAAACGCGAGAAAAATGCATGTTAAAAAACGTACTAAAAAAACACAATGAAAAAACAAAAGTAACCTAATTTACATAAAAGGTGCAGAAATGGTGCTAAAAATCTTCAACATCAAAAAATTATCAAAAGCTCATTGTGAAAACTTAACCTAACATGTGCACAATTTGAATTATCTTTTATATTTTTCTCATAATCTCCTTCAAACTTTATTTTCAGTTTTTATTTAAATCATTATAATTGGCACTACATGACATTTCCTGAGCATTGTATTTTTGATGGAATTTTCCATCTTAACGTTGCTTAGTAATCACAGACAAATTATCCTTTCATTGCCTTGCCAGAACTATACTAAGAGAATTGGCCATTATATACAAAAGAAGAGAAAATTGGTTATTTCAAACATGAGTTACAAGACTTTTGGAAACATTAAGGCTACGTTTTTTGAGTTTTTTGTGCTGCGTGATTCGAAAAAATGCAAGTAATCTATTTTACTTAATGGGTTCAGAAAAGGTGCAGAAAATCTGCAACATCAAGAGAGCACCAAAAGCTCATCTTGCGAACATTGCCTTGGTCTGCTTTCCCAAAATGAGCTTTTGGTACATTTTTGTACCAAATACAGCATCTTACAGTTCCAGCAAAGTGGGTGGGATTTATAGAAATATCGTACCCTCTGTGCTTCTTTTTAACCACTTCACGCCAGAGCCTGTTTTTGCCTTCGTGACCGGGCCAATTTTTTCAATTCTGACCACTGTCACTTTATGAAGTAATTACTCTGAAATGCTTCAACGGATTCCCCTGATTCTAAGACTATTTTTTCATGACATATTGTAATTCATGATAGTGATAAAATTTCTTCGATATCACTTGTGTTTATTTGTGAAAAAAATCGGAAATTTGGCAAAAAATGTTAAAATTTTGCAATTTTCAAACTTTGAATTTTCATGCCCTTTAATCAGAGAGATATGTCACACAAAATAGTTAATAAATAACATTTCCCACATGTCAACTTTACGTCAGCACAATTTTGGAGCCAAAATTTTTTTTTGTTAGGAAGCTATAAGGGTTAAAAGTTGACCAGCGATTTCTCATTTTTCCAACAAAATTTATAAAAACATTTTTTTAGGGACCACATCTTATTTGAAGTGGCATTGAGGGGCCTTTATGATAGAAAATACCCAAAAGTGACACCATTCTAAAAACTGCACCCCTCAAGGTGCTCAAAACCACATTCAAGAAGTTTATTAACCCTTCAGGTGTTTCACGGGAATTTTTGGAATGTGGAAGAAACCAATGAACATTTAACTTTTTTTCACAAAAATGTTACTTTAGACCCAATTTTTTTATTTTCACAAGGGTAACAGGAAAAAATGGAATACACAATTTGTAGTGCCATTTCTCATGAGCGTGCTGATACCCTATATGTGAAGGAAAACCACTGTTTGGGCACACTGCAGGGTTCGGAAGGGAAGGAGCGCCATTAGACTTTTTGAATGTAAAATTTGTTTGAATAATTAGCAGATGCCATGATGCGTTTGGAGAGCTCCTGATGTGCCTAAACAGTGGAAACCCTCTACAAGTGACACTATTTTGGAAACTAGACCCCTTAGGGAACTTATATAAATGTGTGGTGAGCACCTTGAACCCCAAGGTGCTTCACAGAAGTTTATAATATTGAGCTGTAAAAATAAAATTTTCACATTTTTCCCACAAAAACATTTTTCATCCCATAATTTTGCATTATCATAAGGGTAATAGGAGAAATTGCACCATGAAATTTGTTGTGCAATTTCTCCTGAACACGCTGATACCACTTATGTGGAGGAAAACCACTGTTTGGGCGCACGGCAGGGTTTTGAAGGGAAGGAACGCCATTTGACTTTTTGAGTGTAAAATTTACTTGAATAATTAGCGGACGCCATGTTGCATTTGGGGAGCACCTGATGTGCCTAAACAGTGGAAACCCCCCACAAGTGACACCATTTTGGAAACTAGACACCTTAGGGAACTTATATAGATGTGTGGTGAGCACCTTGCACCCCCAGGTGCTTCACAGAAGTTTATAATATTGAGCCGTAAAAATAAAATTTTCACATTTTTCCCACAAAAAATGTTTTTCATCCCCTAATTTTGCATTATCATAAGGATAACAGGAGAAATTGCACCATGAAATTTGTTGTGCAATTTCTCCTGAGTACGCCGATACCCCATATGTGGGGGAAAACCACTGCTTTGGTGTACGGCAGGGTTCGGAAGAGAAAGGAGCGCTATGTTGGCTGGGATAGGTTGCAGACACCATGTCACATTTGAAGAGTCGCTGACATGCCGAAACAGCAGAAACCCCCACAAGTGACCCCATTTTGTAAACTACACCTCTCAAGGAATTCATCTAGTGAAGTAGTGAGTATTTTTTAATTTTTAAATTTATACCATTGGGCAGTGAAGAAAACATAATTAAATTTTTACCGCGAAAAAATGTTTTACCCTCAGATTTTACATTTTCACACAGGGCAATGGGTAAAAATGGTGCCGAAATGTGTCACACAATTTCTTCTAAAAGTGGCAATACCCCATATGTGGCTGTATCGTACCGCTTAGCCATAGGGCGAGATCTGGGAGGGACTGAGCGCTATTTGACAATTGGAGAACAAATTATTGTAGAATAGACATTTGGATTTGGGAGCACAAAATTTTCTGAATTTCTTTTGGGGGTCAAGGGCCATTTCACTTTTCCAGAGCCTTTCTGCTACCAGTAACTTGGAAGTCCATTATATTTTTAACAGATAACGGACCTGAGTGGGGACTAGCTTCTTTTGAGGACTGAGTTGAAGATTTTATTGGGAACATTTTACGTAACATTTATCCGGCGCTCTAGGTTGAGCACTTACATCGGGGTTTCCATCTAAATTTCCAAGTGATGTAATTCAGATGAAACCTCTGCGGGATCCATTCACTGTAATGAGGCAGCAGAGTTACTCTGGACTTTTATGCACGCCTAAAAAAACTGACACCGTGGGATCACAGGCGAGATAGCATCCACAGTGGCCTATATCTGCCTCATTACAGGGAATCTTCCATCATGGGTTCCCTCTGAATCACGTATTTCAGAGATTTACACGGAAACTCTGGTGTAAGTGCTCAGCGCAGAGCGCAGACTAAATGTGAGCAGAGCCTTACTGCGATCTTTGGGAGACATAATAAACAAATCAGTAGCAGGTGAAGAATTGGTTTTATTTATTTTTTACGCCGTTACTCGTGCGGTATAAGTGATGAGATTACTTTATTCTTCGTGTCAGTGCGATTACAGAGATACCAGATTTATGTCGGGTTTTTATGACTGACAGCTGTCACACACTAAAAGACGCTTTTTTTTGCAAAATCTAGTTTTTGCATCGCTATATTTTGAGAGCTATAATTTTCTCATATTTCGGCCGACAGAGTCATGTGATGGCTTGTTTTTTTGCGGGACAAGTTGACATTTATAGTGGTACATTTTTGGGTACGTGACATTTTTTGATCGCTTTCTATTCCGTTTTTTGGGAGGTAAAATAAACAAAAACCAACAATTAAGGAATTGTTTTTTGAGTTTTTTTTTATGCCGTTCTGCGTGTGGTAAAAGTGATAAGGCAGCATTATTCTTCGGGTCAGTACGTTTACAGTGATACTACACTTACTGTATTTTTTTATGTTTTGGCGCTTTTACACAATAAAACAGTTTTATAGAAAAAATATATTTTTTTGCATCGCTTTATTCTGAGAGCTACAACTTTTTTACTTTTCTGTTGATGGAGCTGTATGGCGGCTTTTTTTTGCGGAACAAGATGACGTTTTCAGCGGTACCATTTTTATTTCCATTTTACTTTTTGATCGCTTTTTTTGCACTTTTTGTTTGGCGATATGATGAAAAAGCATAGTTTTTTGCTCCGTTTTTTATTTATTTTTATTGCGGTGTGCACAGAAGGAGTTAATTAGTGTGACAGTTTTATAGATCGGGTTGTTTCAGATGCGGCGATACCAAATATGTGTACTTTTTTTGTTTTTGCATAAATATATGGATTTATTGGTTTAATATTTAATTTATTTATTTTTATTTATTTTGTGATTTTTTTTAATAGTTTGAAAACATTTTTTTGACTTTTTTTTTACATTTTTACTTAGTCCTGTATGGGACATTAATTTTTATTTTTCTAATTACTGTTCTCATGCAATGCAATAGACATGTATTGCATTGCATAAGAACTTTGCTGACAGTTTCACAGTCAGTGTCTCCTGCTAGACTTCAGCTGCAAGCTGAGACTAGCAGGACACCATACATGGCAGATTCGGAGGTGGTCATGTGACCTCCGGCTGCCATGACAATGGCAGGTCCTGTCACACATCAGGGGCCGTCGGAGAGGTAAGTGGACGACCCCCTCTCCTCTCACTATCTTCTAAATGCCGCGATCACTATAGATTGCAGCATATAGAAGATAGCAAAGGGTTAACATCTTTGGGACCCTGGGGGTCCTGAGGGCTGTGGGACCACCGACCATTCATAAACGTTGGCGCTGCACAGAGCCCAGGCAGCACCGACATTTATGTACAGTGGGTGGTCGGGAAGCAGTTAATGCAGCATAAACTGATCTTTGGTGCATGTTTCAAATCCACAGCATGCTCATTTCTCTTGCGGGCATGCAGAGTTTTCTATGCGGAATTTCCCCATAGGTTTGCATTACACCGCGTGCAGAATTATTAGGCAAATGCGTATTTTGATCACTTCAATACTTTTTATACATGTTGTCCTACTCCAAGCTGCATAGGCTTGAGAGCCAACTACCAATTAAGTAAATCTGGTGATGTGCATCTTTGTAATGAGGAGGGGTGTTGTCTAATGACATTAACACCCTATATAAGGTGTGCTTAATTTTTAGGCAACTTCCTTTCCTTTGGCAAAATGGGTCAGAAGAGAGATTTGATGGGCTCTGAAAATTCCAAAATTGTGAGATGTCTTACAGAGGGATGCACCAGTCTTGAAATTTCCAAACTTTTGAAGCGTGATCACCAAACAATCAAGCATTTCATGGCAAATAGCCAACAGGGTCGCAAGAAGCGTGTTGGCCAAAAAAAGGCGCAAAATAACTGCCCATGAATTGAGGAAAATCAAGCATGAAGCTGCCAAGATGCCATTCGTCACTAGTTTTGCCATATTTCAGAGCTGCAACGTTACTGGAGTACCAAAAAGCACAAGGTGTGCGATACTCAGGGACATGGCCAAGTTAAGGAAGGCTGAAAAACGACCACCTTTGAACAAGAAACATAAGATAAAACATCAAGAATGGGCCAAGAAATATCTTAAGACTGATTTTTCAAAGGCTTTATGGACTGATGAAATGAGAGTGACTCTTGATGGGCCAGATGGATGGGCCAGAGGCTGGATCAATAAAGGGCAGAGAGCTCCACTCCGACTCAGACGCCAGCAAGGTTGAAGTGGGGTACTGGTATGGGCTGGTATCATCAAAGATGAACTTGTGGGACCTTTTCGGGTTGAGGATGGAGTGAAGCTCAACTCTCAGACCTACTGCCAGTTTCTGGAAGACAACTTCTTCAAGCAGTGGTACAGGAAGAAGTCGGTATCGTTCAAGAAAAAGATGATTTTCATGCAGGACAATGCTCCATCACATGCATCCAACTACTCACAGCGTGGCTGGCCAGTTAAGGTCTAAAAGAAGAAAAAATAATGACATGGCCCCCTTGTTCACCTGATCTGAACCCCATAGAGAACCTGTGTTGTCCATCATAAAATGTGAGATCTACAGGGAGGGAAAACAGTACACCTCTCAGAACAGTGTCTGGGAGGCTGTGGTGGCTGCTGCACGCAATGATGATCGAAAACAGATCAAGCAACTGACAGAATCTATGGATGGAAGGCTGTTGACTGTCATCAAAAAGAAAAGTGGCTATATTGATCACTAATTTTTTTTTTTTTTTTCATGTCAGAAATGTTTATTTCTAAATTTTGTGCACTGATATTGGTTTACCTGGTGAAAATAAACAAGTGAGATGGAATTATATTTGGTTTTTATTAAGTTGCCTAATAATTCTGCACAGTAATAGTTACCTGCACAAACAGATATCCTCCTAAATAGCCAAATCTAAAAAAATCCCACTCCAACTTCCAAAAATATTAAGCTTGGATATTTATGAGTCTTTTGGGTTGATTGAGAACATAGTTGTTGATCAATAATAAAAATAATCCTCTAAAATACAACTTGCCTAATAATTCTGCACACAGTGTAGGTGGGGAAATTCCACTGGTATAAAACGCAAAATTGCAAAAAATTAGCTTTTGATGAGTTTTTGCTATTTCAGATTTTCTGTACCATTTCTGCATCTATTATATAAATTAGGCTACTTGCGTTTTTTTTTTCATTGTGTTTTTGAGTGCTTTTTAAAACATGCATTTTTTATTGCAGTTTTACATAGTTTTATATAGTTCAGAACGTTAAAAAAAATGGTTTGCATCACCATTTTCAGAGACTGTTGACAAAGCTGTGTGCAGTCTTGTTCTTTGATGAGCTATTGTGTTTATGGATTCTATTTTGCTTATATTCAACATTTTGATAACTTTTTATTACATTCTTTTGTTGAGGCAATTTTGCTGTTTCAATTTATTTTTTATTTTTTTTATTTAGATTAATTTGATATGTTTATACAGTTTTTCTGATTTTGCTATATTAACCCTTTAACCCCTTTACCCTATTCTACACTGTGTGCCGAATTATTAGGCAAATGAGTATTTTGATCACATGATACTTTTTATACATGTTGTCCTACTCCAAGCTGCATAGGCTTGAGAGCCAAGCCAAGAAGTCGGTATCGTTCAAGAAAAACATGATTTTCATGCAGGACAATGCTCCATCACATGCATCCAACTTCTCCACAGCGTGGCTGGCCAGTAAAGGTCTAAAAGAAGAAAAAATAATGACATGGCCCCCTTGTTCACCTGATCTGAACCCCATAGAGAACCTGTGGTCCTTCATAAAATGTGAGTTCTACAGGGAGGGAAAACAGTACACCTCTCAGAACAGTGTCTGGGAGGCTGTGGTGGCTGCTGCACGCAATGATGATCGAAAACAGATCAAGCAACTGAGAGAATCTATGGATGGAAGGCTGTTGACTGTCATCATAAAGAAAAGTGGCTATATTGATCACTAATTTTTTTTTTTTTTTACATGTCAGAAATGTTTATTTCTAAATTTTGTGCACTGATAATGGTTTACCTGGTAAAAATAAGCAAGTGAGATGGGATTATATTTGGTTTTTATTAAGTTGCCTAATAATTTGGCACAGTAATAGTTACCTGCACAAACCGATATCCTCCTAAGATAGCCAAATCTAAAAAAAAACAATCCAACTTCCAAAAATATTAAGCTTGGATATCTATGAGTCTTTTGGGTTGATTGAGAACATAGTTGTTGATCAATAATAAAAATAATCCTCTAAAATACAACTTGCCTAATAATTCTGCACACAGTGTAGGTGGGGAAATTCCACTGGTATAAAATGCAAAATTGCAAAAAATTAGCTTTTGATGAGTTTTTGATATTTCAGATTTTCTGTACCATTTCTGCATCTATTATATAAATTAGGCTACTTGCGATTTTTTTTTCATTGTGTTTTTGAGTGCTTTTTAAAACATGCATTTTTATTGCAGTTTTACATAGTTTTATATAGTTCAGAACGTTAAAAAAAAATGGTTTGCATCATCATTTTCAGAGACTGTTGACAAAGCTGTGTGCGGTCTTGTTCTTTGATGAGCTATTGTGTTTATGGATTCTATTTTGCTTACATTCAACATTTTGATAAATTTTTATTACATTCTTTTGTTGAGGCAATTTTGCTGTTTCAATTTATTTATTTTTTTTTATTAAGATTGATTTGATATGTTTATACAGTTTTTCTGATTTTGCTATATTACCCCTTTAACCCCTTTACCCTATTCTACACTGTGTGCCGAATTATTAGGCAAATGAGTATTTTGATCACATGATACTTTTTATACATGTTGTCCTACTCCAAGCTGCATAGGCTTGAGAGCCAAGCCAAGAAGTTGGTATCGTTCAAGAAAAACATGATTTTCATGCAGGACAATGCTCCATCACATGCATCCAACTTCTCCACAGCGTGGCTGGCCAGTAAAGGTCTAAAAGAAGAAAAAATAATGACATGGCCCCCTTGCTCACCTGATCTGAACCCCATAGAGAACCTGTGGTCCATCATAAAATGTGAGTTCTACAGGGAGGGAAAACAGTACACCTCTCAGAACAGTGTCTGGGAGGCTGTGGTGGCTGCTGCACGCAATGATGATCGAAAACAGATCAAGCAACTGAGAGAATCTATGGATGGAAGGCTGTTGACTGTCATCATAAAGAAAAGTGGCTATATTGATCACTAATTATTATTTTTTTTATTTTTTTTTTTACATGTCAGAAATGTTTATTTCTAAATTTTGTTCACTGATAATGGTTTACCTGGTGAAAATAAGCAAGTGAGATGGGATTATATTTGGTTTTTATTAAGTTGCCTAATAATTCGGCACAGTAATAGTTACCTGCACAAACCGATATCCTCCTAAGATAGCCAAATCTAAAAAAAAACAATCCAACTTCCAAAAATATTAAGCTTGGATATTTATGAGTCTTTTGGGTTGATTGAGAGCATAGTTGTTGATCAATAATAAAAATAATCCTCTAAAATACAACTTGCCTAATAATTCTGCACACAGTGTATGTAGGCTGTCAGCGCTGCACTGACACAAGTTAGATAGATCATGCACAGTATAGTGCCTGGTGACAGGACATCGGGTCACCATGGCAACAATCGGGACAGCGCGGGGTCTCAGATCCAAGGTAAGGGGGTCTGTCTTACCTCTGCCTGCTCGCAAAACGCTGTCATCGACTTTGATTGCAGCATTTCGGCGGTTAATGTGCCAGCAGCGGTGCACGTCAGCGCCCGCACAGCCTCACGTCAGAAACATGTTTCATATTTTTATTTTTTTAATTTAAGAATTTATGAGTTGAGTAAAAGGTCGGTGAGTAAAAGGTTATATATTTGTTATTGTTTTATATTGTTAAAACATTTCTAAATTAATTTTACATCACAAGTTCTATATATTTCAATAATACAGTATTCTAGTATTGAAGTAATTAATTTGAGATCAGACTGAAAGCATCTTATATGTGATTCAATCTAATATTTAATGAGTGTAGTAGTGGTTGGAGAGGAAGACACACAGGAAAAAGTCAGTTGTCTATGCAACAGGTGTATACAAAAGCCTGTAAAGCCTGTAAGCGTTATGTTACTTGTTACTTGCCGCATGTCGCTTGCATTTAAGTCTATGGCAAGTGAGTCATTTGTGATTTGCAACAGAAAATTCAACTAATTTGGTAAAATTTGTGACACTGAGTCGAAATCCCAGGATGTTGCAGGTCGCAATGTGACTCTACAAAAAATGATTAGATGCTATGTCGCAATGCAATACTGCTATTTCAGTGTTGCTCGACAAATGTCATTGTGTAGCCTTAGCCTAATTTATATCTTTGATAGCCCACTAACAGTTGGGCCTTATTGCTGAAGTAATTAAACTAAGTGTGACTATTCTATATTATCACACATGTAAATACAAGCTTCTAGCTAGGTGCTGGGGACTAGATGATACCTGGAGTGCTGCCAAAAGAAATGTACAAATTAGAAACTTATACTGCCCCCTTTCCCCTTGCTCAGCAAACTTACACATAAGAAGCATAAACCCATTATACTCCCTTAGCAGTATATGATGAAATTGATAAACTCGTAAGAGGACAAAGATGGCTTACTGGGGCTTTCAGTAGGCCCATGACAGCCGTGGTACCATCAATTTGTGATGCAGGGGAGATGATGGGCATTGGTACACATGCACACTGACAACTGAACCATTTAGGCCTCATTCATATGCCAGATTTTTTCACTTATGCGAACATCTGACTGATTTTTCTGATCAGACTCTATTCAGAGCTTGTTCAGAGCTTGATCAGAGTTTGATATGAGTGCCATCCAATTTTCTCATCAGTGGAGAAATTAAAAAAAAAACAATTTCCTCCACCTTCTCCATGTCCTTTGAGAGTGATGATTTTTTCATGAATCCATTGACATGCAGTGCCAATTTGGATCCAACCCTCAGATCAAAATGGGACATGTCTCTAATATTTGGAGCAGACTACTCAGTCCGAGTTAAAAAATGGAAATGTGAATGGTCCCATGTAGTGATGAGCGAGCACTAAAATGCTCGGGTACTCGTTGTTCGAGTGGAGCAAATTGGAATACTCGGGTGCCCGGTCCGAATAACGAACCCAATGTAAGTATATGGGAAACTCGAGCATTTTTCAGGCGGCTCCCCCGGCGGTCTGCAGAGGGTCTAAAAATTGCCCAAATCGATGGGAACAGTGCTCAAATGACATGGGAACAGCATGGGGAAGACCCCTGGAAGCATTTCTGACTCCCAGGTCACTGCTGTCAACAATGTTTTCAGAGGTATTACGCCACTTTTACGGACTTGCCATAAAACATGCAAAAACGAAACCAAAATGGATTTTTCTAGGAAATATGTTAAAGAACATCCTTTCCAGGGTAATGTACAGTACAGACCAAAAGTTTGGACACACCTTCTCATTTAAAGATTTTTCTTGACTATGAAAATTGTACATTCACACTGAAGGCATCAAAACTATAAATTAACACATGTGGAATTATATACTTAAAAAAGTGTGAAACAACTGAAAATATGTCTCATATTCTAGGTTCTTCAAAGTAGCCACCTTTTGCTTTGATGACTGCTTTGCACACATTTGGCATTCTCTTGATGAGCTTCAAGAGGTAGTCACCGGAAATGGTCTTCCAACAATCTTGAAGGAGTTCCCAGAGATGCTTAGCACTTGTTGGCCCTTTTGCCTTTACTCTGCGGTCCAGCTCACCCCAAACCATCTCGATTGGGTTCAGGTCTGGTGACTGTGGAGGCCAGGTCATCTGGCGTAGCACCCCATCACTCTCCTTCTTGGTCAAATAGCCCTTACACAGCCTGGAGGTGTGTTTGGGGTCATTGTCCTGTTGAAAAATAAATAATGGTCCATCTAAACGCAAACCGGATGGAATAGCATGTCGCTGCAAGATGCTGTGGTAGCCATGCTGGTTCAGTATGCCTTCAATTTTGAATAAATCCCCAACAATGTCACCAGCAAAGCACCCCCACATCATCACACCTCCTCCTCCATGCTTCATGGTTGGAACCAGGCATATAGAGCCCATCCGTTCACCTTTTCTGCGTCGCACAAAGACACGGTGGTTGTAACCAAAGATCTCAAATTTGGACTCATCAGACCAAAGCACAGGTTTCCACTGGTCTAATGTCCATTCCTTGTGTTCTTTAGCCCAAACAAGTCTCTTCTGCTTGTTGCCTGTCCTTAGCAGTGGTTTCCTAGCAGCTATTTTACCATGAAGGCCTGCTGCACAAAGTCTCCTCGTAACAGTTGCTGAAGAGATGTGTCTTCTGCTAGAACGCTGTGTGGCATTGACCTGGTCTCTAATCTGAGCTGCTGTTAACCTGCGATTTCTGAGGCTGGTGACTCAGATAATCTTATCCTCAGAAGCAGAGGTGACTCTTGGTCTTCTTTTCCTGGGGCGGTCCTCATGTGAGCCAGTTTCTTTGTAGCGCTTGATGGTTTTTGCAACTGCACTAGGGGACACTTTCAAAGTTTTCCCAATTTTTCGCACTGACTGACCTTCATTTCTTAAAGTAATGATGGCCACTCGTTTTCTTTACTTAGCTGCTTTTTTCTTGCCATAATACAAATTCTAGCAGTCTATTCAGTAGGAAGATCATCTGTGTATCCACCTGACTTCTGCACAACACAACTGATGGTCCCAAACCCATTTATAAGGCAAGAAATACCACTTATTAACCCCTTAAGCCCCGGAGCATTTTTCGTTTTTGCATTTTCGTTTTTGCTCCCCTTGTTCCCAGAGCCATAGCGTTTTTATTTTTTGGTCAATATGGCCATGTGAGGGCTTATTTTTTGCGGGACGAGTTGTACTTTTCAACGCCATTACTAGTTTTATCATATCCTGTACGGGAAAACGGGAAAAAAATTCCAAGTGCGGTAAAATTGCAAAAAAAGTGCAATACCACAGTTGTTTTTTATTTATTTATTTTACCATGTTCACTGAATGCTAAAACTGACCTGCCCTTCTTATTCTACAGGTCATTACGAGTTCATAGACACCAAACATGTATAGGTTCTTTTATATTTAAGTGGTGAAAAAAAATTCCAAAATTTGGTAAAAAAAAAAAAAAAAAATAGCGCCATTTTCTAAGACCCGTAGCGTCTCCATTTTTCGTGATCTGGGGCTGGTTGATGGCTTCTTTTTTGCATGCCAGGCTGACGTTTTTATTGATAACATTTGGGGAAGATCCGATGTTTTGATCGCCCGTTATTGCATTTTATTGCAATTTTGCGGCGACCAAAAAACGTAATTCTGGCGTTTAGAATTTTTTTCTCGCTACGCTGTTTACCGATCAGAATAATTATTTTTTTATATTGATAAATCGGGCGATTCTGAACGCGGCGATACCAAATATGTGTATGTGGGGGTTTTTTTTATATATTTTATTTTGAATGGGGCGAAAGGGGGGTGATTTAAACTTTTATATTTTTTTATTTTTTTTTATATTTTTAAAAACTTTTTTTTTTTCTTTTTGCATGCTTCTATAGTCTCCATAGGAGACTAGAAGCAGCAACTATCCGATCACCTCTGCTACATACAGGGGACGAGCAGGTCCCCTGCATGCAGCAGAAATGGTCCTGTGCTATGAGCGCCGACCACTAGGTGGCGCTCATAGCGACAAGATCATGACAACCACAGGCATCTGCTGCAGACCCTGGGTTGTCATGCACGCCCATCGGCGACCCGCGATCACGTGACGGGGTCGCCGGTGGGCGGGGCTTATGACGCGCTACCCGGAAGCGCGCGTTAAATGCTGCTGTCGGAGATTGACAGCAGCATTTAACTGGTTAACAGCCGCGGGTGGATCGCGATTCCACCCGCGGCTGTTGCGGGCACATGTCAGCTGTAAGAATCAGCTGACATGTGCTCCGTTCAGTGAGGGCTCAGCGCAGCAGCCCTCACTGAACGGAGGGTACGCAAATATGCGTACTAATACGTCCCCGGTAAGTAAGGGGTTAAACCTGACAGGGCACACCTGTGAAGTGAAAACCATTTCCGGTGACTACCTCTTGAAGCTCATCAAGAGAATGCCAAGAGTGTGCAAAGAAGTCATCAAAGCGAAAGGTGGCTACTTTGAAGAACCTAGAATATAAGACATATTTTCAGTTGTTTCACACTTTTTTGTTAAGTATATAATTCCACATGTGGTAATTCATAGTTTTGATGCCTTCAGTGTGAATGTACAATTTCCAAAGTCATGAAAATACAGAAAAATCTTTAAATGAGAATGTGTGTCCAAACTTTTGGTCTGTACTGTATATAAGGCAAAATAAATAACCAAAAACAAAAATGCTCCTCCACATCTTGGGCTATGTTCACACGTAGCGTTTTTGATGAGATTTTGCACTTTTGCATTGCTTTCAACCAAGACAAATGCATTCACTGGGAAATGTAATTTTAACATTTTACAACCTTATCTGGCCATATGGTGTGTGACACATCATCAGACACATGCATACAGGGCTGAAAAGACAAGGGAACAGCATGGGTAAGACCCCTGGCAGCATCTCTGACTCACAGGTCACTGCCTAAAAGTGTGCTCATCATAAGTGATTCTTAGCGCATGCAAAGATGCCTCCCGACATGCACCTGTCATTGCAGACTTGCAACAATTACCGTCCACGTCCTTGTCCCAGCGCAACGTTCAGTTGTCCCTAACCCATTCCTTGGAATGCAAGCACAAGTATGCAGCCAGCCACCCACCCACAGGCTGCAATACTATACTGCCAAATTTTTGACAGCTGCTTGCACATGAAATGTGGCCTTTTAGGCTCGTGGAGGCGGAAGCTGCCCACAACCTCATGGAGGCGGCGGCCGGGTGTCCATACTCGGTCCCCAGCCGCCACTATTTCTCCCGGTGTCGTCTCCGCCTTCCACTAGCACGGGTCCCACAACCTTAACCATGCCCTCCCCAGTGCACTTACTGGGAAGGACCACCTAAACACAAACAGGTGGTCAAGTGAATGTGGCCAGGGATGGTACGGAGCCAGTCCACAGCTTTTTTTCTGAGAGTTGTATGTCACCACAGCCATATTCTTTAGCTTGGTGAAAGGACTTGGGAAACCATATCTACTCCAGCTGTCATTTCTCCCAGGAAGTCCTCTAAAGCTGCTTGCACTTGAAATGTAGCCTTTTAGGCTCATGGAGGCTGAAGCTGTCCACAACCTCATGGCGGCGGCCGGGTGTCCATACTCGGTCCCCAGCCGCCACTATTTCTCCCGGTGTCGTCTCCGCCTTCCACTAGCACGGGTCCCACAACATTACCCATGCCTTCCCCAGTACACTTACTGGGAAGGACCGCCTAGTTACAAACAGGTGGTCAAGTGAATGTGGCCAGGGACGGTACGGAGCCAGTCCACAGCTTGTCGGTGAGTTGTATTTCACCACAGCCATATTTTTTAGCTCAGTGAAAGGACTGACTTTTGGGAAACCATATCTACTTCGACTGTCATTTCTCCGTCACCAGGTTTCACCCATTGTCACACACGACCATGCCTGGCTGTATGTTCAGTGGTGAGAGCCACAGATCAGGCTGCTGTGTTACAGCTTTCAACAACTCTGCAGCAGTGGGCAGTTTGTCACCTAAGCATTAAGCATGTTATCTTCAGCACAGCCTGTAGTCACTTGGCCAAGGCAGTGCTGCAGTGCTTTTAGCTTGTGATGTGGTCTTTTGGAGATGGAGGCCAAACTGGAGGAGGAGGTGCAGGAGCTGAAGAATGTGATTACATTGAGGTTACATTGGCGACTCTCGTTTTTATACTAAAGAAAGATTTTACTGTGTTTTTTTTTTACCTTATTTTTTAAGACAAATGCATTCACTGGGAAATGTCATTTTAACATTTTACAACCTTATCTGGCCATGTGGTGTGTGACACATCATGAGACACATCCTGTTTCATTTATGATGGAGGGACTCTGAAAGTCACAAACCAATTTTTATATAGCCATCAGGCAGCCCTTGCTATTCTTAAAGGTCCAGCAGTTGGCCCTTGCTTTTGCTAGAGAGCCATCAGCCGGCTATGCTTTGTTGTTCCATTATTAACAAGTGGGTCTCCTATACTGTTATTGCGTATGCAGTGACTGCAAGGGCTGCCAAAAATTTGGACACAAACCAATACCCCTTTAAAGAGACATAATGTTGCCATTATAAAGGAGCGGGTCTCCTATAGTGGTAATGCCCATGCTGTGACTGCAAGGGCTGCCAAAATTAGGGGAAAAGCCCACAAACAATTTAAAGACACATAGAGCTGGGCCACAGTAATGACATGTTCTCATTAGAAAGGAGAGGGTCTGCTATACAGTTAAAGGGTATGCAGTGAATTCAACGGTTGACAAAAATTTGGAGGAACTCCAATTCCCTTTGCAAGAGACGAAGAAGTTGGAGGTCCTCATGCAAAAAATGCCCCCATTATTAGGAAGTGTGTCTCCCATACTGTTTGCCTATGCAGTGAAGCAATGGCTGCAAAGAATTTGGAGGAACTCCAATGCCCCTTGCAAGAGACATAGAGGTCGGAGAGACTCCTCAAAACAATGTTCCCATTATTAGGAAGTGGGTCTCCCATACTGTTTGCCTATGCAGTGAAGCAACGGCTGCCAAAAAGATTGAGGAACTCCAATGCCCCTTGCAAGAGATGTAGATATGTCGATATGGTACATATGGTGGTGATATGGTGGTGGAGGATGAGGATGCGGAGAAGGAGGAGAACAAGAGCAAGTAGACAAAATCAGAAAGCATATACCCATGTCTGGGTGTGAAGACAGAGGTGCATGGGAATAGAGTTATACCTCCAAAAAAAAACAATGTATTTGAGTTTATGTTGCGCTGCTATCATTCGGTGGTGTTAAGAAGTCTGGGCCAATCTAGCCCTTGTTTATTTTATAAGAGTCAGCCTGTTAGCAGTTTCAGTTGACAGGCAAATGCACCTATTGGTTATAATTCCACCGGCTGAACTAAAAACCTGCTCTGACAAAACGCTAGTGGCAGGGCAGGCCAGGGACTCCAAGACGTAGAGAGCAAGTTCATGCCACGTGTCCAGCTTGGATGCCCAATAATTATAAGGCACAGAGGAATCACGGAAGATGTTGGTACGGTCGGCAAGGTACTCCCTCAACATCTTCCGAAACTTTGCACTCCTTGGGAGAGTACCCTGCACCTCAGGGGCTGTGCGATGGGAGGATCTGAGAAAACTGTCCCAGAACTTTCACAGTGTTCCCCTGCCCCTGCTGGATTGCATTTGTGGCTCTTTCGCCTGTACTCCTTGGTTGTCTAACAAACTGTAACCTCTGTCGCCAGCATTTTCAAATGGGAATTTTTTTAATAATTCAGCAGCAAGGGCCTTCTCATGCTGCATCATTTTATTACGCCTGTGCTGCAAAGAAATAAAAGACAAAAAGTTCTCCCTGTAGCATGGGTCTAGAAGCGTCACCAACCAGTAATGACTGTCACCCAAAATTTGGACAATGAGAGGGTCACAGGAAAGTCAGCGTAACGTAAACTCAGGCATGTGTGCCAGACTGCAAAGAGGTAAGACTTCCGTGTCCTCACCAAGAGGACGACTGACCATGCTCTCCTCCTCATACTCCTCCACCCTGTCCTCTGGCCATTTACGCTGAACAGACAGTATGACAGTTGTGCAGGTAGTACCGTCTATAGCGCAGGAAACTAGCTCCTGTTCTTCCTCCTCTTCTTCATTGTCACCCAATCCATGTTGGGATGAGATGAGGCTGAGCTGTGTGTAATCACCGTGTATGGTCCCTTGCTCCATCTCATTGTGCTTCGCCTGCAATGCATCCTCTTTAATTGCGAGCAGAGAGCGGTTTAGAAGACAGAGAAGCGGGATGGTGATGCTAAATATGGCATCATCGCCGCTCACCATTTTGATGGTGTCCTCAAAGTTTTGGAGGTTGATACAGATGTCTGACATCCATGTCCACACCTGAGGTTTTATGTGTGGAGTCTGACCTGAATACCGATGGCCTTGTTGATGCTGGTAGTCAACAACTGCCCTCTTCAACTCACAAATCCTTCCCAACATGTGGGGACATCGCAGATCAGTCGGTGAGCTGGAAGCTACAAATGCAGCTGACGCACGGCAAGGGCGATGGAAGCTGTAGCTGACTTTCTAAAATGGGCACACAGGCGGCGTATTTTGACAAGCAGATTTGGCAGATCCAAGTAGATTTTTAGAAATTGCTGAACCATGAGGTTAAGCACATGGACCGGGCATTGTACGTGTGTGAGCTCACGTCGCCTCATAGCTGCCACCAGATTCGGGCCATTGTCACACACGACCATGCCTGGCTGTAGGGTCAGGGGTGTCAGCCACAGATCTGCCTGCTCTTTCAGAGCTTTATACAACTCTTCAGCGTTGTGTGGTTTGCCACCTAAGGATATAAGCTTCAGCACAGCCTGTTGTCGCTTGGCCGAGGCAGTGCTGCAGTGCTTCTAGCTTGCAACTGACGTGGTCATTTCGGAGATGGATGCTGAAGAGGAGGAGGAGGAGGATGAGGTGCAGGAGCTGTAAAATATGGTGGCAACCCTGATTGACCCAGGGCCAGCAGTCCTAGGCATCAGGAGGACCTATTCCATCCCAAGGTCCGACTGAGTCATGGCTTCCATTATATTAACCCAATGTGCCATCAGCAAGATGTTCCGTCCCTGCCCACAAGCACTTGTCCATGTGTCTGTGGTTAGGTGGACTTTCCCAGTAACTGCGTTGTTGAGGGCATGTCTAATATTGTGGGACACGTGCTCGTGTAATGCTGGTAAAACACTCCGGGAGAAAAAGTGGCAGCTGGGACCGAGTACCGAGGGACGGCCGCCACCATCAGGTTGTGGAAATCTTTCTTCTCCACGAGCCTAAAAGGCAACATTTCGAGCGCAAGCATTCGCGAAATGTGTGAATTTAGTATTGTGGCCTGTGAGGTGTTAGCTGCGTATTTGCGCTTGCGTTCCAAGTACTGGGATAGGGACAACTGAACGCTGCACTGGGACAAGGACGTGGACGTGCTTGCTGATGGTGCTACTTGAGAGTGTGCAACGACAGGTGCAGGGTGGGAGGCATTTTGGCATGCGCCATGGACATGGAATTGGCGTGCACAACAGCAGAAGAAGCAGTGGTGTCACCCGCAGACACTGTTGCTGGACCCTAGGTTTCGGCCCACTTAGTTGGGTGCTTTTCTGCCATATGCCTGATCATGCGGGTCGTGGTCAGGTCTGCTAGTTTTGCTAGCTCTGCTGATGCTGGCCTGGCAGGTGGCGCAAATGGCCTTTTTGGGATTATCTGCAGATCTTTAAAAAATAACCAGACTCGGGAAGACCTAACAGTTGTGCTGGCAACTTCCGTCGTTTTGGCGTTACGAGGAACACTTTCCCACCTTGTGTCTGCGGCCACCACACTGCTTCTTCCTGCCTGTTGTGGTGTTATGACTCCCTACCCCTGTGTGATGCTGTATTCGCTCTGTGTGTGTCCCTGCCAGTTTGGATCAGCTAATATATAATCCATCACCTCATCTTCCACTTCCACACCCTGGTCCTCCTCCTGACTTTCTGCCAATTGTATCTCATCATCATCATCCACCTCTTGTGACAGTAATTTCACTTTACCACCATCGCCTTCATGTGACCGTGGCTGCTCCAATATTTGGGCATCGCTACACGCATTCTCCTCTTGACTCGTTTGAAGCTGGCCGGGCGAGAGGCCTAAATCTACAAATGGAAAAGTGAACAGCTCTTCTGAGTGTCCAAGTGTGGGATCAGTTGTCTCCGGGCACTCGGCATGGTGGGAGGAAGGAGGATCAGGGTGAGGAATATGCGGTCGAGACTCACGGCTACTGAGACTTGACCTTGTGGAAGACAGTGTGGTGGTGATGGTGGCTAAGTGATTGGAAGCATTATCTGCTATCCAACCAATAACCTTTTGACACTGCTCTGTGTTTAATAGTTGTGTTCTGCAGTCCCCTATTAATTGAGACAGGAAGGTCGAGTGACAAGATGTGGGTGTTTGTTGTGGCACAATTTCAGCTTGCCCACGGCCATTTCCTTGGCCTCTGCATGCACCATCACCATCATGTCCACTTCCCCGTCCCTTGCCACGCACCTTGCCCATTTTAAATGGAGGACAATATTTTCCACGTTCACAGGAAATGGATGATTTTGGAACGCAGTTATATGTGATACGTCTGACAGAGAACCATGATTTTTAATAGCAAGGCTGTAATTTACTAACATTATTCTACATGGAGAAGTAGTGTGAATAGCTTCACCAGCACACTGCGCGGAATGAAAATGGAAGAAATGTATGATTTTTGAACTGTCTTTTAGGTGATATGTCTGACAGTGAACCACGGCTTTAAATTGTAGGCCTGTAATTTACTAATATTATTCTACATGGAGAAGTAGTGTGAATAGCTTCACCGACACACTGCAACGAAATGAAAATGGAACAAATGTATGATTTTTGAGCAGTCTTTTAGGTGATATGTCTGACAGAGAACCACGGTTTTAAATTGCAGGCCTGTAATTTTCTAATATTATTCTACACGGAGAAGTAGTGTGAATAGCTTCACCGACACACTGCAACGGAATGAAAATGGAACAAATGAATGATTTTTGAAGTCTTTTCGGTGATATGTCTGACAGAGAACCATGGCTTTAAATTGTAGGCCTGTAATTTACTAATATTATTCTACACGGAGACCTAGTGTAAATAGCTTTACCAACACACTGCAACGGAATGAAAATGTAATAAATGTATGATTTTTGAACAGTCTTTTAGGTGATATGTCTGACAGAGATCCACGGCTTTAAATTGTAGGCCTGTAATTTACTAATATTATTCTACATGGAGAAGTAGTGTGAATAGCTTCACCGACACACTGCAATGAAATGAAAATGGAACAAATGTATCATTTTTGAACAGTCTTTTAGGTGATATGCCTGACAGAGAACCACGGTTTTAAATTGCAGGCCTGTAATTTTCTAATATTATTCTTCACAGAGACCTAGTGTGAATGGCTTCACCGACACACTGCAACAAAATGAAAATGGAAGAAATGTATGATTTTTGAACAGTCTTTTCGGTGATATCTCTGACAGAGAACCACGGCTTTAAACTGTAGGCCTTTAATTTACTAATATTATTCTACACGGAGAGCTAATATGAATAGCTTCACCGACACACTGCAACGGAATAAAAATGGAAGAAATGTATGATTTTTGAACAGTCTTTTAGGTGATATGTCTGACAGAGAACCACAGATTTAATTGCAGGCCTGTAATTTACTAATATTATTCTACACGGAGACCTAGTGTGAATAGCTTCACCGACACACTGCAACCGAATGCCATCGGAAACAATGTATGATTTTTTAAGTCTTTTCGGTGATAAGTCTGACAGAGAATCACAGCTTTAAATTGTAGGCCTTTAATTTACTAATATTATTCTACACGGAGACTTAGTGGGAATAGCTTCACCGACACACTGCAACAATGGAAAAGGGGGCCATTATTTTCCACTTTCAGTTCAAATTTCTGGATTTTTATGGCTGAAATATGGAACAGATCTGGCTTTATTCTGCAGTGAGCAGAAAAATGGTGTACTCTGGATTGCTTTTTAAGCAAATAACCAGGATTAAGATTTTGGAATACCTATACTAAGAGGACGTTCAATGGACCCTCTTGTGCTGTATTATGCACTGCAGTCTGCAACATACACTACCTGCCTGCCTAGCATGGATTATATGCAGCTGGATTAATCCTCAGAAGGACTGTTAATTCAGATGGATATACAGTGGGTACGGAAAGTATTCAGACCCCTTTAAATTTTTCACTCTTTGTTTCATTGCAGCCATTTGATCAATTCTAAAACGTTCATTTTTTCTCATTAAAGTACACTCTGCACCCCATCTTGACTGAAAAAAACAGAAATGTAGAAATTTTTGCAAATTAATTAAAAAAGAAAAATTGAAATATCACATGATCATAAGTATTCAGACCCTTTGCTCAGTATTAAGTAGAAGCACCCTTTTGAGCTAGTACAGCCATGAGTCTTCTTGGGAATAATGCAACAAGTTTTTCACACCTGGATTTGGGGATCCTCTGCCATTCTTCCTTGCAGATCATCTCCAGTTCCGTCAGGTTGGATGTTGAATGTTAGTGGAGAGCCATTTTCTGGTCTTTCCAGAGAAGCTCAATTGGGTTTAGGTCAGGGCTCTGGCTGGGCCAGTCAAGAATGGTCACAGAGTTGTTCTGAAGCCACTCCTTTGTTATTTTAGCTGTGTGCTTAGGGTCATTGTCTTGTTGGAAGGTGAACCTTCGGCCAAGTCTGAGGTCCAGAGCACTTTAGAAGAGGTTTTCATCCAGGATATCTCTGTACTTGACCGCATTCATGTTTCCTTCAATTGCAACCAGTCGTCCTGTCCCAGCAGCTGAAAAACACCCCCATAGCATGATGCTGCCACCACCACATTTCATTTTTAGGATTGTATTGGGCAGATGATGAGCAGTGCCGGGTTTTCTCCACACATACCGCTTGGAGTTATCACCAAAAAGTTCTGTCTTCGACTCATCAGTCCAGAGAATCTTATTTCTTATAGTCTGGGTGTCTTTCATGTGTTTTTGAGCAAACTCTATGCGGGCTTTAATATGTTTTGCACTGAGGAGAGGCTTCCGTCGGGCCACTCTGCCATAAAGGCCCGACTGGTGGAGGCTGCAGTGATAGTTGACTTTGTGTAACTTTCTTCCTTCTCCCTACTGCATCTCTGGAGCTCAGCCACAGTGATCTTGGGGTTCTTCTTTACCTCTCTCACCAAGGCTCTTCTCCCACGATTGCTCAGTTTGGCTGTATGGCCAGGTCTAGGAAGACTTCTTCCATTTAAGGATTATGGAGGCCACTGTGCTCTTAGGAACCTTGAGTAATGCAGAAATTCTTTTATAACCTTGGCCAGATCTGTGCCTTGAGACAATTCTGTCTCTGAGCTCCTTGGGCAGTTCCTTTGAGCTCATGATTCTCATTTGGTCTGACATGCACTGTGAGCTGTGAGGTCTTATATAGACAGGTGTGTGCCTTTCCAAATCAAGTCCTATCAGTTTAATTAAACACAGTTGGACTCCAATGAAGGAGTAGAACCATCTCAAGGAGGATCACAAGGAAATGGACAGCATGTGACGTAAATATGAGTGTCTGAGCAAAAGGTCTGAATACTTATGACCATGTGATATTTCAGTTTTTCTTTTTAATAAAAATTGCAAAAATTTCAACATTTCATTTTTTTTTTTTAGCCAAGATGGGGTTCAGAGTGTACCAAATGGCTGCAATGAATACTTTCCGTACCCACTGTAAATATATGTTGTGGAATATCTATACTAACTATAAGCAAGCAAATCTCTCCCTAACGCAGTAGCAGCTCTCCCTACTCAGCCTGATTCCGGGGTAGACTGTGACGAGCATGGCGGTGCCCGGTCTTATATACACCTGATGATGCTGTGCGGCCAGCCAATCACTGTAAGTCCCACAACCAACATGGCTATGGCATTACAGTGTGTGGCAGGCAATCCCTGCATGCTCATTGGCTCTCTAAAGACCGCTACACATGCAGGGAGGGAACCCGAGTTCCCACCCGAGCAACCCGGAAATACTCACCGAGCGCCAAGCTCGTTGAGCACAGTGATGCTCGGGCAAGTATCGTGCAGTGGGGAGCACCATGACTAGTCCTATAGAGTATCATGGGTACAAATGCTACCTGTGAAAAACACGGAAAGCCCTCGTACACAGAAATCGAATGTCTGAATGCTGTCTTATAGGCCACTATCAGTGATTGATAGTGGCAACTAAATGTTTATACCGACATGATAACAGCAATATCTGAATGTTAAAAGCCATCACCTCTCCTGTATGGGTCTGTTCCATGAACAGGCACTCTGGCATGAACCAAAAAGTTACGTTGGTGTATGCAAAGGAGTAATGAAAGCTGATTGATCAGTATGGGTAATATTAACAATTTCCTTATTGCATCAGCTTTCATAAATATTTCCTCTTGTTATGTAATCATCCTGTTTTTTATGAGCTGATGGTTCTACAGTATAAACTGCAGGCCGATTAAACCTGGCAACCTCATAGCATCTGGGCAACAGAACAGCTGCACAGGATGATTCATATTAATTTTATGATTCTTTTAGTTTAATACATATTTATGAATTGCTGAAGTTTCTGTATCTTTCTATTGAGCCCTACTTCATCTTCATTTTAATCAGGATATAGAACTTAGTAATGCAAACACCTATTAAAGAAATTGGGCCACATTGCTATATGTACTCTGAGAAAGTTGAACCTAATAGGAACCTATTTACTACTATTACTAGAGATGAGCGGAGATTTTGAAATTCAAATTCACTAGCTTGGCTGAATTTTCCCCAAAAATTTGAATTTCATAGCTGAAAAGCTATAAAATATGTGTATAGTCCTCTGAATTCCGCATGGAGTCTATAGAACCCATTTTGAGTTCTGTAATGCAAATACAGCCTTTTTATTGTCCAATTGACCTTAACCTATCTGGCTAGGGGAAAACAGATGGTAACCGGTGGTAACTACAGTAGCTACCTATTTAATAACAGCAGTTTCATAGTTTAGCTATTTATAATGTGTAAACTGTCCAAAAAATATCGCTTTTTTAGGGTCAGTTTTATGTGAAAGAAATGACGGAAGAAGACAAGTAATTTTCACACAGTTGGCTGCAAAAATTATCAGTGTTTGGGGAGTATCAAAATCTTAACACTTTGCTAAATGAAAATTTTATAGATTTTTCACAAGTCTTCCAAAAATTATCCTATTAGTTCAAGGGGCAAAGCAGGTGTACTGTTTTGAATATGAAGAAGTTATAGTTTCTTAACTAGGATTGAAAAGTGATCTCGTTTTTGGGGTCTGCAGTTGGTTTGCTAATCACCAAATGATTAGGCAATTAAACTACAAAGGCTTTTTATCAAGCCATCCACAAATTATCCCATTTTAAGGAGACAAAACAGGAATACTCTTTGTCTCCTTTTCAAAACTAGCCCTATTTTGTGAGCTGTTTCATGTTAGTGTACACTCAAGAGAGTACATTCCCAGCATCAGCAGTACTGTCTAGTACTATGAAACATAGTGGGCAGCCAGATGTGTGGCTGGCGCTGCTGTGAAGTGGGAGGAGCAGCACAGTAGAGAGTTAGGATGGGGCAAGAAAGAAGATGTGTGTCAGTTTAGGGCCTGCAATGGAAGCCCAGGCTGTAGCAGCAGTACTACAGTAGAGATGACATGATGGATAGGGAGTAGATACCTTGCTGTATGTAGTCCATCGGCATACTCAGCGTTAAAACAATACCGAAGACAGTCAACATATAGTCGGGCAGGGAGGTAGATGGTTTGTCTGATTTAATCATTGAAATCAGCCATTAGTGCATGAATGTCTGCATTGATCCATGCCTGATTCATTTTGACAAATCTTAGGCTTTCCACACTTTTCAGTAAGGACACAGTATGTGTATTACTAAACCTGGCTATTCATTTGACGCGACTGTGTTTGCTGAAGTGCAACAGGTAGTCGCAATAGCAGATAAAACATCTTGTCTATCATGTCAAAAACGCTGTACATATTGCTGCTGTTGCCTTGGCTACTTGCTGGGACCCTAACACTAGCACAGATGTAGAAACATTTTGTCTGCTTGGATCATAAAGGGGTTTGTTCATCTGTCGTCTGTCATGCGGGTGGCAGGCATTCATTCAGCAACAGATTTGCAGTGCAGGGAACAGATATTATCTTGGTAATAAGCCCATTTAGACTCCCTTCTGGAAACTGTAAAAAAAATTCCCTCATTTTGCTTTTATAGCAAGGGTCTATGAACGTGGCTATCCAATAATCATCACAAGTGTCACCGACAGTGAATGATTGGAAATTCCACTATGTAAAATATTAAACCGGACCTATCATCTAAAATGTTGTTTTATTACAAATTAAAGAACATAATTATATGCATGTAATTACTTATTTTAGATACTGTAGATACTGACTGTTTGAAAGTTGGTATCTATCTAAAAACCTTTGTGTTATGTACCTATTTTTCAATAGAGGCATACTGCCATGTAATGGATGACGCGGCTTCTCAAGGAACTCTCTGCACCATGCATGCTTCTAATGCACATACAGTGGGGGAAATAAGTATTTGATCCCTTGCTGTTTTTGTAAGTTTGCCAACTGACAAAGACATGAACAGTCTATAATTTTAAGGGTCAGTTAATTTTAACATTGAGAGATAGAATATCCCAAAAAAAATCAAGGAAATCACATTGTACAAGTTAGATATATTTTTTTTCATTTTGCAGTGAGAAATAAGTGTTTGATCTCTCTGGCAGACAACACTTAATACTTGGTGGCAAAATCCTTGTTGGCAAGCACAGCAGTCAGACTTTTTTTGTAGTTGATGATGAGGTTTGCTCACATGTCAGGAGGAATTTTGGTCCACTCCACTTTGCAGATCATCTCTAAATCATTAAGATTTTGAGACTGTCGCTTGGCAACTCAGAGCTTCAACTCCCTCCATAAGTTTTCTATGGGATTAAGGTCTGGAGACTGGCTAGGCCACTCCATGACCTTAATGTGCCTTTTTTTGAGCCACTCCTTTGTTGCCTGTATGTTTTGGGACATTGTCTTGCTGGAAAACCCAGCCACGAACCATTTTTAATGTCCTGGCAGAGGGAAGGAGGTTGTCACTCAGGATTTTACGGTACATGGCTCCATCCGTTCTCCTATTGATGAGGTGAAGTAGTCCTGTGCCCTTAGCACAGAAACACCCCCAAAACATAATGTTTCCACCTCCATGCTTGACAGTGGGGACGATGTTCTTTTGGTCATAGGCAGCATTTCTCTTCCTCCAAACATGGCGAGTTGAGTTAATGCCAAAGAGCTAAATTTTTGTCTCATTTGACCACAGCGCCTTCTCCCAATAACTCACAGAATCATCCAGGTGTTCATTGGCAAACTTCAGACAGGCCTGCACATGTGCCTTCTTGAGCAGGGGGACCTTGCGGGCACTGCAGGATTTTTAACCTTTAAGGCGTAATGTGTTACCAATGGTTTTCTTGGTAACTGTGGTCCCAGCTGCCTTGAGATCATTAACAAGATCCCCCCGTGTAGTTTTAGGCTGATCTCTCACCTTTCTCATGATCAAGTATACCCAAGAAGTTGAGATTTTGCATGGTGCCCCAGATCGATGTCGATTGACAGTCATTTTGTATTTCTTTCATTTTCTTACTATTGCACCAACAGTTGTCTCTTTCTTTCCCAGCGCCTTACTTATGGTTTTGTAGCACATTCCAGCTTTGTGCAGGTCTATGATCTTGTCCCTGACATCCTTAGAAAGCTCTTTGGTCTTGCCCATGTTGTAGAGGTTAGAGTCTGATTAATTGAGTCTGTGGACAGGAGTCTTTTATACAGGTGACTCCTGTGGGTGTCTTTAATGTAGGTAATGAGTTGATTAGGAGCATCTAACTGGTCTGTAGGAGACAGAACTCATAATGGTTTGTAGGGGATCAAATATGTACTGTATTTCTCGCTGCAAAATGCAAATAAATGTGTCTAATTTTTACATTGTGATTTTCTTGATTTTTTTTTGGATATTCTATCTCTCAATGTTAAAATTAACCTACCCTTAAAATTATAGACTGTTCATGTCTTTGTCAGTGGGCAAACTTACAAAAACAGCAAGGGATCAAAAACTTATTTTCCCCACTGTAAACATTTAGATAGACTGTAATCGTGTTGCTCCCGGTTCCATACTACTACTTTATTAGAAGACTTTTCTCTGCTTGTCTGCAACTTTACTATCTATCACTGTCACACTGGTCTGTGCTCTGATCGGAATGAAAATGCCCAATCAGTGCAAAGACCAGTGTTATAATGATAGACAATGAAGCTGCTGATATACTTATCGCTGGTAAAGTGAGGTGAGCGGTCTTGTAAGAGAGTGCAGAAGTGTCCCTGGGAGCAGCGCATATAATAACACTTCCTGGTCTCTCTCTTCACAAAACACAGATCCCGCGATAACTTGTGAGATCTCACTGCCGTAGGTTCCCTGAGAGCAGTACACACTCACTCCACATCATTGAACATGGTATCTGCTCTCACTAGAGAGACCACAATGCTCAGAGCAAATACATAATTTCCATGCTGTGGAGTGATGCAGCACCACCAGGTTTATCGGCGAATCGCGTCGACATTTTACTGACAGTCGTATTAGCATATAAATTACATATATTTCCATATTAATAAAAACACTTTCCTAGCTCATTTTTTAATGACATATTTAGAATTTATTTTCTGTTTTTTACCAGTAATATATTAAAATAAAGAAGTATTTCTAATTTTTGGTGATAGGAGCTCTTTATTAGAGATGAGCGAACCTTTCAAGGTTCGGTTCGGATCTGAGAACTTCTCAATGTTCGCCAAACAGTTCATCGAACATATCCGAACCCAATTGAATTCAATGGGAGGCAAAACCAAATGCATAGACAACACCTTCAGGGGGGCCCAAAAGCTTCTAAATCTGCTCAAATTAGGGACAGACACCAGTAAAAGTGGTATCAATTGACCCAGAGTACAAATAGTATAATTGCACAGCATGGATGCATGGGACAGGGCCTAGGACAGAGTTTGGACCAGCATTTCTAACTTAAGCATTGATCAGTAACAGATGGATGAGTGACAGGTGTAGGCCTGGCATTTTAAGAGCCCTGCCAAATTCAGGTAACACACATGAACAAGTCCCAACTTGGAGTCCAAACATTTCCAAAAGTTGGGGGCAGACACCAGGAAAAGTGGCATCAATTGACCCACAGTAAAAATGTTATAATGGCACAGCAGCAGTCAGGCATGGGCCATGTATGAGACAGGGACTAGGCCAGCATTTACAGCTTTGAATTTAAGTTAAAATTAAGAGGTGGGTGAGGCACCAGTGTAAGCCTGCTGTGCTGGGAGCCCCTGATACCTCATGCAACAGCCCAAACTGCTTTTATGCTCAGCCACACGCAGGTGGCACAAATATCAGCTTCATAGACTACTAATGTTAGAAAAACTTAAGGATAGTAACACAAATAGTTGACTGAAAATAAGTGCAGGCTTGCCAGTCTGGGAGCCCTACTGCTATAGGAGAAACAGGAAGGAGACTCAACTTGGAGTCTAAATATTTCCAAAAATTAGGGACAGACACCACTAAAATGGCATCAATTTCCCCTGAGTAGAAATAGTATAATGGGACTCTGACACCCCTTCCACTACAGGCAACGTACCAGTTGGAGACCCAACTTGAAATAACATGAGCAGCGTTAGCAAAAGCAGGCACAGAAGCCACGACAAAGGTGTCACAGACTGGAATAACGCAAGACAAGATCAATGCAGCACACTAAAAATTACACCATTGCCTAGTCTGCTCAGGGGTGCAAAAGTCATTGGAGATCCATGACTTGTTGATCTTGATAAAAGTTAGGCGGTCTACACTTTCATGGAACAGCCGGCAGTGCTCATCCATCAGTACACCACTAGCAGCGCTGAAGACACGTTCTGAGAGAACGCTGGCTGTATGGGCATGATAAAACCTCCAAGGCTTGACAGGTGAGCTCAGGCTACTCTTCCATTTTGGAGAACCAAAATGCAAAAGGGTACAAACCCCCCTAATGGCATTGATATTGAGCTCTAGATACTCTTTCATCATCTTCTCCAGTCGTTCACTATACAGTATGTCAGACTGGTACTCTATTCTGCTGGTGCACGGGCTAGTCTAAAAAATTTGTGAAATGACTGACAAATTGCTTCTGCTAATGTTATTGCGTTGACGACTCGACGTTCCCTGGGCTGGAAGTCTAGAACTGCGATGCACACTGTGTGCCTCACTTCTGTATGGGGAAAACCACTCTTAAGATTGTTTACAAGCATGTTTCGATGCTCCACCATGCACTGATCCCTTTCCAAGGGGAGAAAGCATCTGGAAAAATTTACTCTTGTACCGTAGATCTAACAGAGTGGCAACTCAGTAGGCAGCACTATTTCTGATTCCTAAAAATACGGGCATGTTGTAGATAGTGCAGCAAAAAGGCGCTCATGTGTCAAGCGCTTCCATGAGGTCTACGTCCATGGAGTGTAAGTGGCGGGGTAGCACTCATGCTTGCTTCCCCCATCCCCCCCGCCAACCACAGACAATAGAGAGTGGTCCTCCTCAGCCACGCACACAGACGGACACACACTAGACCTCATCTTCACCCGACTCTGCTTTCTTTCTAACCTCACAACCTCCCCCCTACCCCTATCTGACCACAATCTACTCACGTTTTCATCCCTGTCCTCCTCACCTGTCACCCATGTCCATTAACTAGCACACCACCACCGAAACCTTTCACATCAAGACACTCACACACTCTCTGACTCTATTACACCACTAACATCCATATCTTCACTCCACGACACAGACAGCGACACATTCTTTCTACATTGAGAGTGGCATTGTAGAAAGCAGTGGCGCTGTCTGTGTCGTGGAGTGAAGATATGGATGTCAGTGGTGTAATAGAGTTAAAGAGTGTGTGAGCGTCTAGATATGCAAGGTTTTTGTGGGGGTGTGCTAGTAATATGGATATCCATATCTTCACTCCACAACACAGACAGCGCTACTGCTTTCTACAATGCCACTCTTGCATCTGCTATTGACTCGGTCGCCCCTTTTGTGCATGGCAGAGCGCGACAAGTCAATAGTCAACCCTGGCACAATGACCTCACTAAACAGCTTCGGCAAGTGTCCAGAGTTGCGGAGCGGTATTGCAAGAAAACACATTCGCAAGATGACTTCACTGCATTCAAACAAGCAAAACTCACATTCAAATCAGCCCTCACCTCTGCTAAACAGGCCTACTTCACAACCCTCATATCTTCCCTAGAGCCCCAAAGTTATTCAACACTTTTAACTCTCTCCTCCGCCCTCCACTGCCCCCTCTGACCTCCGTCATGTCTGATGAGGCGTTTGACAGACACTTAAAAGACAAGATCGACCAAATAAGGCAAGTCTTTACTGACCGACCACCACAACCCCTTTGCTTTCTAGACCATTGCGCCTCCCCCATAACCTCCCTCTCCAACATCACTGAAGGAGACCTTACTCGTCTCCTCTCCAAATCACGCCTCACTGTTAGAACCCTCCTGTTTGTTTTTTCCATTTTGTGTTTTGCGGTCATGTGACCATCTGCCTTTATATTCCAGCTCCTCCCTTTTGGCTGTGCTGGACTTCAGTGTTGTTTGACTGTTTTGCTAGCCAGGTGCTTCTGTGCCTTTCTCTGTCAGTTTGCATGGTACTTCTGGGACCTCTAGTACCTTTTTGTCAGTTTGTCTTTTTGTGTTCTGCAACAACTTTCTCTGTTCAGGAGGTGTCCCATTTTTGTTCAAGTCCTTAATTCTTTTAGGGACCCCTCCCCTTATGCTATAGGTCTTCGTCCAGACTAGCCGAGGACTAAGGCGGGTCTGTTCACAAGGAACAGGCTGCCCGCTACATCGCAGGGATTCAGCTTAGTCTTACTGTAGGGACAGCTTTCCCTTTCTTTCCTTAGTACTTGTTGCAGATCATAACAGTAAGTCAAGCCCAAAAACCTAAAAGAAAAGATATTCGGGGATCAGTATGGTTTCCATCGATGATTTGGCTCAACGCTTGCAGGGATTGTCTCTGAAGGTGGCTGAGCTCCAGCAACACGTGAGTAGCTGTTCTGGAGCGCATTTTGTGGAACCCAAGGTAGGACTGTCTGATGTTTTTTATGGTAAACAGCAAGATTTTTTTTCTTTTAAAAATGCTTGTTTGTTATATTTTCGTTTGAGACCAAGGTCCTCTGGGAATGAATCACAGCGCATTGGTTTTATTATGTCACTTTTGTGCAATGAACCACAGGGGTGGGCCTTTTCTCTCCAACCTAATGATCTATGCTTAAGGTCGGTAGAAGAATTTTTTTCTGCTATGGGGCTATTATATGACGATCCTGATCAAATCTCATCTGCTGAGGCAGAACTCAGGCGTTTGATTCAGGGGTCAGGTGATGTTGAAAATTATTGCACACACTTTAGAAGATGAGCTTCTGAAGTTAAATGGAATATTCCTGCTCTGAAATGTTTATTTCTTTCTGATCTGAGTGAAAGGGTTAAGGATTTGCTAATTGCATTCCCTGCACCTGAGACTGCAGGATGCCATGCAATCAGCTGTTCGTATGGATAGGAGGCTGATGTCCAGGCAAAATGAGGTAAAGATTTCTGTAATGCCAGGTCCTAGTCCCCAGAAAATTTGCTCAGGCGGCGGAGAACCGATGGAGGCTGGGGCGATATCACTCCGCTCTCAAGAAAGAAACCGGAGGTTCGCCGAGGGATTGTGTGGGATTGTGTCTTTATGGTGGTAAAGCTGACCATTTGATTAAGTATTGTGGGCTTCGTTTAAGTAAAGAAAAAAAAAAAGGTCAGGTACGCCCGTATAGTTTGTTTATGCTCTGCAGGAGCATTTCTTTCAGGGAGTACTACTTTGCAGGAAAATTTGATTGAATTTCAGGTATTTGTGGATTGTGGTTCAACACTTAATGTGATTGATAAAGGGTTTTTGGAAAAACTTAAATTGAAATCCAAACCTTTGTCATCACCTATTTCTGTGATTGCAATTGATAACACTCCCTTGAAATGTATTACTCACAAGGTTGCTGCATTTCCCCTCACTATCAATGGTCTTCACCAAGAAATTTTGGACTTGGTTGTGTTAGATAATTTACCCTCTCCGGTCGTTCTAGGATTGCCTTGGTTAAAACTGCACAATCCTTTGCTGGACTGGTCTACTAATGTGATTAAGTCTTGGAGTCCGAAGTGCTATGATAAATGTTGTAATGGTCACATTGCGGCTGTGGAAAAAGGGGAATTACCTGTACCTATTCAAGATTTTTGGAGGGTTTTTTCAGAGGAGGAGTAGCAAGTTTTACCTCCTCATAGGGATTATGATTGCACCATTGAGTTTGTTCCGGGTGCTACTCTTCCCAAGAGTCGCTTGTTTAATCTGACTATCCCTGAAAGAAGGCCTTGGAGGAGTACATACAGACTAGCTTGGCTGCTGGTCACATTAGACCTTCTAAGTCGCCTGTGGTTGTTGGATTTTTTTTTGTTAAAAAAAAGGACAGGGGTTTACGTCCTTGTCTGGATTTTCGTGAAATTAATAAGATTGCCGTACGCAATTCCTACCCATTGCCGTTAATTCCTGACTTGTTTAACCAGTTAGTGGGGGCCAAATGGTTCTCCAAAATTGATCTCCGCGGGGCATACAATTTTTTAGGAGTGAAGGAGGGTGATGAATGGAAAACTGCCTTTAACACTCCGGTAGGTCATTTTGAGAATCTGGTGATGCCTTTGGTCTTACCCATGCACCTGTATTTTTTCAGAATCTTATTAATGACATCCTGAGACCTTTGATTGGTAAGAATGTGGTTGTGTATTTGGATGACATTTTGATTTATTCGCCAGATCTGGAGTCCCATTGGCAGAGTGTACGTGAAGTTTTGCAGTTATTGAGTGATAATTCACTCTTTGCTAAGCTGGAGAAATGTGAGTTCGCTGTGCAGAAAATTAGTTTTTTGGGCTACATTGTCTCCAGCAAGGGCTTTGAGATGGACCTGATGAAGGTTCAAACTGTGCAGGAATCGCCTAGGTTTATTGGTTTGAAATCTATACAGAGATTTTTGGGCTTTGCCAATTATTACAGGAAATTCATTAAGAATTTTTCTGTAATTGTTAAGCCTCTAACCGATCTCACCAGGAAAGGTGCGAATACTGTCCAGTGGACTACTGAGGCCATTGAAGCGTTTAAGTATCTCAAAGAGAGGTTCAGTTCTGCCCCTATCCTTATGCAGCCTGATGAGACCAAGCCTTTTTTGGTCGAGGTCGATGCTTCATCGGTGGGGGTCGGAGCAGTTTTGTCTCAGGAGAACAGGGATGGAGTACATCCTTGTGCCTTCTTTTCGAAAAAAAAATTCGGAGACCGAACTGAATTATGATGTTGGAAATCGGGAGCTGCTGGCTATTAAACTCGCGTTTGAACATTGGCATCATTTTTTGGAAGGCGCTAGATTTCCTATTCAGGTTTTCACAGATCATAAGAATTTGATCTATCTGGATGCTGCCAAGCACTTGAATGCCCGTCAAGCTAGGTGGCCACTTTTTTTTTCTCGGTTTAATTTTTCTGTTACCTATATCCCTGGTACTAAGAATGTTTAAGCCGATGCTTTATCTCGCAGCTTCTCTCCTGCGGTTGGTGCCGAGGAGGAGGAGAGCATTTTACAGAAAGGAGTTGTGGTGGCAGCATTGGACTCCGTTTTGGAGAATGGGATTCTGAAAGCTCAAGATAATGCTCCATTTAACACTCCCCATGGGAGGTTGTTCGTGCCTAGAACCTTTAGGAGAGATTTGTTTGTGGAGTGTCATGAGTCTCGGTTGGCAGGTCATCCAGAAATTTCTGAGACTAAGAGACTTATCAGTCGAAGTTTTTGGTGGTCTGGATGGCAGAAAGAAGTCATCAAATGGGTGCATCAATGTACGGTGTGTGCTAGGTCAAAGGCTTCACACACTCCTGTTGCGGGGTTGCTTTGCCCTCTGGAGGTTCCTATTGCACCTTGGACGCATCTCACAATGGATTTAATTACTGATATGCCTGTGTCCGAGGGTTTTACTGTCATCTGGGTGGTCATGGACCGTTTTAGTAAGATGTGTCATTTGGTTCCATTCATTAAGTTGCCCAGCGCCAAGACTCTCGCTAAGGCGTTTTTTAAGGAGAATGTCAAGCTTCATGGCATTCCCACGGATATTGTTTCTGATAGAGGACCTTAGTTTGTGACTAGCTTTTGGCGTGCTTTTTGTGACAGGTTGGGAGTCCATTTGTCATTTTTGTCTGGGTATCATCCTGAGTCTAATGAACAGACTGAAAGAAAGAACCAGGATGTAGAACAGTTTTTGCGTTGTTTTGTGGCGGACAATCGAGAGGTGTGGTGTGAGTTTCTGCCTCTCGCAGAATTTGCTCTTAGCAATCATACATCCTCCTCAGCTGGGTGTTCTCCTTTTTTTTGTTGTACTGGGAGGCATCCGTCTTTTGGTTCGTTCTCCAAATTGGGGTCGGCGGTGCCAGAGGAGGAGAATTTTTCCGGTGATTTGGTGAGAGTTTGGACTAATGTACGTTGCAACCTTCAAGAGGCTAACAAGAAGTCAAAGAAGTATTTTAACAGGAAACGTAAGGAGGTTTAGTTTACTGTGGGTGACATGGTTTGGTTGTCCTCAAGGAACTTGCGGTTGAGGATTCCCTCTAAAAAACTGGGTCCTAAGTTTGTGGGTCCATTTAAAGTGCTTCAGGTTATTAACCCGTGTACGGTTAGGTTGGATGTCCCTACTTCCTGGAAGATTAATCCTGTGTTTCATGTTTCCTTGTTGAAAAAAGCTGATGTATCTGATAGGGATGCCACTGTCACAGTTCCTCCTGTGGTGGAAGACGGCGAATATGAAATTTTGCGTATCTTGAATTCTAGATGGCATAGAGAGAGATTACAGTATCTTGTCTCCTGGAAGGGTTTCGGTCCCGAAGATAACTCCTGGGTAAGGGCGGATGATGTCTCTGCTCCTAAGCTTGTTAGAGCTTTCCACAAGAGGTTTCCAGATAGGCCTGGGCCTGGAGGATCCAGAGGATCCTCATAAAAGAGGGGGGTACTGTTAGAACCCTCCTGTTTGTTTTTTCCATCTTGTGTTTTGCGGTCACGTATCCATCTGCCTTTATATTCCAGCTCCGCCCTTTTGGCTGTGCTGGACTTCAGTGTTGTTTGACTGTTTTGCTAGCCAGGTGCTTCTGTGCCTTTCTCTGTCAGTTCGCTTGGTCCTTCTGGGACCTCTAGTACCTTTTTGTCAGTTTGTCTTTTTGTGTTCTGCAACAACTTTCTCTGTTCAAGAGGTGTCCCATTTTTGTTCCAGTCCTTAGTTCTTTAAGGGACCCCTCCTCTTATGCTATAGGTCTTCGTTCAGACTAGCCGAGGACTAAGGCGGGTCTGTTCGCAAGGAACAGGCTGCCCGCTACATTGTAGGGATTCTGCTTAGTCTTACTGTAGGGATAGCTTTCCCCTTCTTTCCTTAGTACTTGTTGCAGATCATAACACTCACCACTTGTGCACTCGACCCCATCCCATCCCACCTCCTTCCCAACCTCACCCCCACACTCATTCCATCCCTAACCCATCTCTTCAACCTATCACCAACTTCTGGTACCTTCCCCTCTGCCTTCAAACATGCCACAATCACACCCATCCTCAAAAAGCCATCCCTCGACCCAACCTCTTAGTCTAGCTACAGCCCCATATCGCTGCTCCCATTTGCCTCCAAACTCCTTGAGCAACATGTTCACGCTGAACTTTCCTCTCACTTCTCATCTAACTCTCTCTTCGACAACCGACAATCTGGCTTCTGCCCCCACCATTCCACCGAATCTGCCCTTACCAATATTACTACTGACTTAGCAAAAGCTAACAGACAATTCTCTATACTCCATCTTCTTGACCTGCCCTCTGACTTCGACACAGTTGCCTACTGCCTCCTACTATAGATCCTCTCTTCCTTTGACGTCAAAAGCCTTGTCCTATCCTGGATCTCCTCATATCTTTCCAACCGTACATTTAGAGTCTCCCACTCCCACCCTTCCTCCTCATCCCACCCTCTCTCTGTTGGAGTCCCTCAAGGCTCTGTCCTAGGACCCCTACTCTTCTCAATCTATACCCTTGGCCTGGGACAACTCATAACATCCCACAGCTTCCAGTACCATCTGTACGCTGATGACACCCAGATCTACGTCTCTGGCCCAGACGTCACCTCTCTGCTTTCCAAAATCCCAGCATGTCTATCAGCCATATCCTCCTTCTTCTCCTCTCACTTCCTCAAACTCAATGTGGACAAATCTGAACTCATCATTTTTACTCCATCTCGCATATCTTCCCCACCTGATCTTTCTATCACAATAAATGACATCATGCTTACCCCTGTACTGAAAATCTGCTGCCTCAGAGTAACCCTTGACTCTGCCCTGTCCTTCAAACCACACATCCAAGCTCTTGCCACCTCCTGTCGCCTCCAGCTCAAAAATATTTCCATAATCCGTCCTTTCCTCAACCCTCAATCTACTAAACTGCTTGTGCATGCCCTCATCATCACCCGCCTCGACTATTGCAACATCCTCCTCTGTGGCCTACCTGCTAACACTCTCACACCCTTCCAGTCCATCCTTAACTCTGCTGCGTGACCAGTTCATCTTTCGCCTCGCTACTCCTCTGCTACCCCACTTTGCAAATCCCTTCACTGGCTCCCAATTTTCCAGCGTATCCAGTTCAAACTACTAACACTGACCTACAAAGCCATCCATAACATGTCTCCTCCATACATCTCTGAACTAATCTCCCGATATATTCCCTTATGTAATCTCAAGTCCTCCCAAGACCTCCTTCCCTCCTCCACACTTATTCGTTCCTCACCCAATCACCTCCAAAACTTCTCCCGAATATCCCCCATCCTCTGGAATTCTGTACCTCAACACATCCGGTCAGCCTCCCCATTTGGATCCTTCAGACGGAACCTGAAAACCCATCTCTTCAAACAAGATTACAGCCTGCCATGACCTTGCCGCCACCTCAACAACACCGGAGCTACTGCAACCCCCCAACCTACTATCTCCTTCACCACCATCCTGTAGAATGTAAGCCCGCAAGGGCAGGGTCCTCTACCCTCTGTACCAGTCTATCATCGTTTGTTTACTGTAAGTGATATCTGTATATGGTATGTAACCCCTTCTCGTGTACAGCACAATAGAATCAATGGCGCTATATAAATAAATAATAAAAATAATGATAATAATAATAATTGAGAGGTTATCATTATCCTCTTCATCTCCTGACTGTTGCATGCCCATCACCTCTTCCTTCTCGTCCTAAGTAGAGATGAGCGTTGTTCTACTCGAACTGTTCGCCAATCTCAAATTCGAGCTGTTTTGGGCGGTGTTCGAGCCGTTCTGCGAACACGAACGATTTGAGAGAAATTCAGCTGTTCGAGGTTATGTTCGATAACTGTTCGTGCACCAAAATCATAACTGGATTTTTTCTCAGTAATGATGAAAATTAATGTTAATACGCAGTTTGAGTGTACAGCGGGGTGGGGGGAGGGGCAGGGGATGGATCTCTGCAGGAATAATGAAGATCTCCATTTTTTTTTCTCTTTCCCGCATTTACAGTGGGGAGGTGCAATCTGTCAGCCTATCAGCAGCGCACACACGGAGCGAAGTGCTTTTTTCACACAAGCAAGGGCATGTGTCATTAGCAGTGTATGTCACATGTCCTTGCCCTATAAGACCAAGCCATTTTCCCCGTCGCCACCATTTTCTCACTGCTGCAGCTGCGTGTTAGACGGCACCGCTGTTGCTGTGTGCGCTATACCTTGTTAATTTCAAGCCAATTTTCGCACAAATCTACAGATAGCTTGGGAGTAGGGAATAGTTGTGATTGCAGTCCTTTTAAGGACTAGGTTACAGCATTTCCTACGACTTTTATCAGGCAGGTCTGTGCTCTTAAATAGATAGATTGTGGGAGTAAAGACTAATTGTAATTGCAGTCCTTTTCAGGACTAGGTTACATCAGTTCCTATCAGTTTTTGCCAGGCAGGTCTGTGCCAGTGCTGTGCAAGTTTTTTTCACAGCATTTGGCTGAATCTAGCAAAGCTAATCCTTTTTGGCCTATTGCAGAGTGTGTTAGTCAGTGGAGTAGCCTATCTGTGTTGCAAGATATACCACCTGGGTATAGAATACCAATTTTTTTTCTGCACCTAGTGAAGTAAAATCTTTTGGGCATAGAATCATTCTATTAGTCCATCTATACTGACCTCCATTAGGTTGCAAATTGAATATAATTTTTTTCTGCATCTAGCTTTGAAAAAATATTTGGGCTTCTAGCAGTGTGTGGGACTTGTTCTATTAGTCCATCTATACTGACCTCCATCAGGTTGCAAACTGAATATAATTTTTTTCTGCATCTAGCTCTGAAAAAATATTTGGCCTTCTAGCAGTGTGTGGGACTTTCTCTATTAGTCCATCTATACTGACGTCCATCAGGTTGCAAACTGAATATATTTTTTTTCTGCATCTACCTCTGAAAAAATATTGGGCTTCTAGCTGTGTGTGGGACTTGTTCTATTAATCCATCTATACAGACCTCCATCAGGTTGCAAACTGAATATAATTTTTTTCTGCATCTACCTCTGAAAAAATATTTGGGCTTCTAGCTGTCTGTGGGACTTGTTCTATTAGTCCATCTATACTGACCTCCATCAGGTTGCAAACTGAAAATAATTTTTTGTATGCATCTAGCTCTGAAAAAATATTTGGCCTTCTAGCAGTGTGTGGGACTTTCCCTATTAGTCCATCTATACTGACCTCCATCAGGTTGCAAATTAAAAATAATTTTTATCTGCATCCAGCTCTGAAAAAATATTTGGCCTTCTAGCAGTGTGTGGGACTTTCTCTATTAGTCCATCTATACTGACCTCCATCAGGTTGCAAATTAAAAATAATTTTTATCTGCATCCAGCTCTGAAAAAATATTTGGCCTTCTAGCAGTGTGTGGGACTTTCTCTATTAGTCCATCTATACTGACCTCCATCAGGTTGCAAATTGAATATAATTTTTTTCTGCATCTAACCCAGCCAATAGTTTTGGCCTAATACCACAGTTTGGCCACTCAGCTCTGCTCGGTTCCCATCCATTGTTTTTTTGTGCAAACAACTCCAGAGTTGTGAATTAGTTAACCACCAAAATGAGTGGAAAAAGGCCTGCTGCTGGTGGAAAGGGGAATAGGCGTGTTGGGAAGGGGAAAAAAGGTCGTGTCCGTGGGGTAGGTGTTAAAGCAACAGTAACATCTGCAGAAGAAAGACCATCTTCCAGCCAAACTAAAATGTCTACTTCTTTTAGCGGACAATGTGATAAGATCCCTTTCTTACGGCCACGCCAATCGCTACAAATTCCAGATGAGGCACAAAAACAGCAGGTGCTTCAATGGATATCAAGTGCTCCTTTAAGTGGGCTCTCCTCCACATCAACTTCAACATCACAAATACTCCAGTCCTCAAAGGTGTCACCCCAATCGCACTTGCTTCCTCACAGCTCCCAAATCTCCAGCTGCCCGTCTGAGTATGAGGTAGAACAGATGGTTGAGTCTGCAGAGCTGTTTACTCATACTATAGCCTGGGAATCAGAGGTCGACTCCAGCGCTTCTGTGAATCCAGACGAGGAAATGATCTGCACTGATGCCCAGAATCTTTATGAATCGGATCCAGGACCAGACGCAGAAGGTTCTGACCATAATGTAGACCCTCATTCCCAAACTGTAACTCCTGTTGGTGGAGACAATGAGGAAGACGATGATGAGACTCAAATACCTGATTGGAGCGACAACTTTAGTTTTTTGTCAGGGCAGGAACAGGTTGGCTCTGAGGACGACGGGTGTGATAACGCACAGGGTGATGATGATGAGGTTGAAGATCCCACTTACTGTCAACCCACAGTCAGCCAAGAGATGAAGTCAGCAGAGGAGGTGGAGGAAGATGCTAGTGACGACGAGGTCAGGTTGCGCCTTCCTGGACAGAGACGTAGTACTGGAAGCACGTCAACAACTGCATCCTCAAGCACAACTCTGCCTCTCACCACAAGTCGTGGTGGCTCTTCAGGTCGCAGTGTCCTTCACGATATTTTGTGGATATTGGTTTCACTTCTCCATTCTTGGCTCTTTTTTGGTTACATTTACTAAGCCTTGCATAGCCTGGGCATTTTTTCAGATCGATAAAGAGGACCCAACTCGTGTTATCTGTAACATTTGTCAGCAAAAGCTAAGTAGAGGCCAAAAAATACATAGTTTGAGTACTTCATGCATGAACCGGCACATGGACATGAAGCATAAGTTGCAGTGGGAAGCTCAGTGTGCTACAATGCGGCCTAGCCGGCCGGGCCAACCACCGTCTGCCATATCTTGTGCATCCGCGGCCTCTTCATCCTCTGTGACTGGGGGGACAGCAGTCACACCTGTTTTGGGGCGCAGACCTGCCACCTCTTTACCCGCAACAGCCAGCGTGATTGGCAGGTCATCATTTTCTTTGGAGGTGGTAACACCAGCTGGTGTTGAGCGCTGTCCGACATCGATAGCACCACCTTTGGATCAAGGCAACCTAACATGTCCGCCTGCATCTTCCTCACAGACCGGCAGTTTGCCGGGGACACCCTTATCAACCCCGTCTAAGCACAATAGCCAGCCCTCGCTCCCTCAGATGTGGACAAGTAAAAGACCATTTCCTCCTAGCCATGAGAAAGCTAAGAGGTTGAATTTCACCATCTGCAAGCTCTTGGCTACAGAAATGCTGCCTTTCCGCCTGGTGGACACAGAGGATTTTCGAGACCTTATGTCTGTCGCAGTGCCCCAGTACCAGATGCCCAGTCGGCACTACTTCTCAAAGAAAGGTGTGCCGGCGCTCCACCAGCATGTCGCACACAACATCACCGCTTCTTTGAGAAACTCTGTGTGTGACAGGGTGCATTTCACCACAGACACTTGGACGAGTAGGCATGGACAGGGGCGTTACATGTCGCTGACTGGGCACTGGGTAACTATGGTGACAGCAGGACAAGGGGCTGCTGTCCAAGTCTTGTCGTCCCCACGAGTTGTGCGTCAATCCTCTTTATGTCAAAGTTCCTCCACTGCTTCTGCCTCCGCAACCTCCTCTCGGTCTTCCACCTGCACCCAAAGCCTGTCTGGTCATGCCACAAGCTTTCTAACTGCGCAGAAGGGATCCTGCACACCTCCTTACTATGCTGGCAGTAGGGCTCAACGTCATCAGGCGGTTTTTACTTTGAAATGTCTGGGAAATGTGAGTCACACAGCTGACGAGTTGTGGTCAGCTCTGGAGAACCAATTTCATGAATGGTTGTCTCCACTGGACCTGAAACCAGGGAAGGCCGTGTGCGAAAATGCTGCAAACCTGGGTGCGGCCCTTCGCCGGGGCAATGTCACACACGTGCCTTGTATGGCTCACGTGTTGAACCTGATTGTCCAGCAATTTTTAGCCCACTATCCCAGACTAGATGGCCTTCTGCAGAGGGCACGGTCGCTGTGTGCTCACTTCCGCCGTTTGCATCCCGCAGCTCAGCGACTTACATCTCTACAGAAGTCGTTGGGTGTGCCACTTCACCGGCTAAAATGCGATGTGCCTACTCGGTGGAATTCAACTCTGCACATGTTGCAGCGACTGTGGCAGCACCGACAAGCCCTGGTGCAATACGTTGTGACGTATAGCCTGGGCCAACGAGATCCGGAGGTGGGGCAAATCATGCTGGAGGAGTGGTCTCAGATCAGGGACCTATGCACCCTTCTGCACAGTTTTGAAATGGCGACGAAGATGTTTAGTGCTGACGATGCCATTATCAGCATGACTATTCCGGTGATTTACATGCTGGAGCACATGTTAAACAGAATTCGGAGTCAGGTGGTGGCACAAGAGGAGGTGGAGGAAGTAGAGGAGGAGGAGTTGTATGCGGAAGGGCTAACATCTGCAAGGTCCAGACGGTCGGCAGCACCAAGGCGGCATGCATGTGAGGGTGGGGGAGATGGTTTTACCAGGGCGCATGGTAGCAGCCAAACTAGTGAGGAAGGTGCAGGAGCCCAGGAAGGAGTGGAGGACGAACTGATGGAAGACTCATCAGATGAGGGAGACCTTGATCAAATTTCTGTTGTGCGAGGTTGGGGGGAGAGGACAGAGGAAGGAAGCATGATTGTTACCTCGCCACCAACACAACAGGGACTTGGTGCTCCTGGATGCGCAACACACATGAGTGCCTTCTTGCTGCACTACCTGCAACATGACCCTCGAATTGTGAGAATTAGAAATAATCCTGACTACTGGGTTGCCACACTGTTAGATCCCCGGTACAAAAGTAAATTTGCAGAAATTATTCCTACCATAGAAAGGGATGCACGCATGCAGGAGTATCAGCAGAGACTGTTGCAGAATCTTACATGTGCTTTTCCACAAAACACCAGTGGTGCACGAAGTGAATCTCACAGTTCCAACTTGCCAACCGTGGGACCGTCAAATGTTCAGCACTCAAACCATAACAGAACCACAGTATCTGCTGGTAACATCAATTTTGCGGAATCATTTCACCACTTTTTTAGCCCATCCTTTGCAAGGCCACAGGAGACAAGAAGTCTGACACATAGTCAACGCCTAGAGACGATGGTACAGGAGTATCTCCAAGTAAACATTGAAGCCATGACTGTGTCACTGGACCCTTGCTCTTTTTGGGCTTCCAATCTGGATAAATGGCCGGAGCTAGCCACTTACGCCTTGGAGATCTTGTCATGCCCCGCAGCCAGCGTTCTGAACGTGTGTTCAGCGCTGCTGGTGGTGTGCTGACAGATAAGCGCACGCGGCTCTCCACTGATAATGTAGACAGACTCACGTTCATAAAGATGAACAAATCATGGATCCGAAACGACTTTTCTACCCCTGTGTCATCCTGGGGAGAGTAAAAGCTTGATGATTGGTTAAAATCACCCTACCAACCGTTTTAAGCTTTCAAATTACTAATCATGTTTATCTGTATCTTGACTGGAAAATAATTTGGGCTTTGTAGCAGTGTGCAGCACTGATCCTATTAGCCCATCTATACTAAGCTCCACCAGATTTAAAATTAATAATAATTTTTAGCTGCATCTAGCCCGGAAAATAATTTTGGGGCTCCGAGATGCGCAAGATACATAAGTGCCTTCTTGCTGCACTACCTGCAACATGACCCTCATATTGTCAGAATTCGAAGTAATCATGACTACTGGGTTGCCACACTCTTAGATCCCCCAAATTTTTCGATCAACCTTTTCATTTTAATAAAGACCAAAAAAATGGTCATTTTTGAAATTATAAGCATTAGCAGGTTATTAGAAACTGAAATCAAACAGTTTTCAACTCAAAACTTTATTCTAGGTGATGTTACATTTTCACATAGTTACCCCTTGTTCGAAAGGAGCTTCTGAACTCTCTCGTCCATTGAATTTGTCAGGTTTTGGATGGTTTCTGCTTCAATTGTTTTGTATGAGGACAGAATACCCTCCCAGAGCTGTTGCTTAGATGTGAACTGCCTCCCGCCATCATAGACACTCCTTTTGATGATGCTCCAGAGGTTCTGAATGGGGTAGAGGTCAGGGGAGCATGGGGGTCACACCATAAGTTTGTCCCCTTTTATGCCCATATCAGCCAGAGATGCAGATGTTTTATGTGCAGCATGAGATGGTGCATTATCATGCAAAAAAATGATCTTGCTGTGAAATCCATGGTTCTTCTTCTTGAACCATGGCAGGAAGTGCTGTTTGAGAAAATCCACATACATTATGGAGTTCATCTTTAGCGCCTTCAGGGATCCTAAAGGGGCCGACAATGTCTCTCCCCATGATTCCAGCCCAAAACATTACTCCACCTCCTCCTTGTTAGCGCTGTAGCCGTGTTTGCGTGGGGTGTCCATCAACCAGCCATCCTCCACTCCATCCATCTGGACCATCGAGCGCTGCACGGCACTCATCCGTGAACAAAACAGTTTTGAAATCAGTCTTCATGTAATGTTTGGCCCGCTGGAACCGTTTCTGCTTGTGTGAAGTGGATAGAGGAGGTCGACAGGATGGCATATGCACAGCTGCAAACCTCTGAAGGACCCTGCATCTTGTTGTTCGGGGGACGTTGGAGGCACCAGCAGCTTCAAAAACTTGTCTGCTGCTATGACAAGGCTTTTTTGCCGCTGCTCTTTTAACCTGACGTAATTGCCTGTAGGAAAGAGTCCTCAATTTGCCCTTATCAGCACGCACACGTGTGTACTGTGAATCAGCTACATACTTCTTGATTGCCAAGACACTTCATCCTGATCATCGCACAATATTGATTGTAGTCATGCCTTGACCTAAACACTCCACAATTTGTTGCTTCTCAGCAGCCGACACATCCTTTTTCTTTCCCATTTTGGCAGAAAATGTAGGCTGCTTAATAATGTGAGACAGCCTTCTTAAGTAGTCTTGCCTTTCATTGGACACACCTGCCAAACTAATTAGCACAGGTGTCTGCAATTGCTTACAGTGATATAAAGAGCCCTGACACACATCACCATCAATGAGTTTAACTGACAAACAAACAAATTCTTCCCTTATCACTCCTAAACACTTTTTGCATAATAATTTGGAACACAGTGTACATGTGCTTTTCCACAAAACACCAGTGGTTCACGTAGTGAATCTTACAGTTCTAACTTGCCAACCGTGGTCTGTATGGAGTTGTTCAATAAAGGGCCCAAAATTAAGATAACATAGATGGGAGAGGTCTCTATGAATAGGAATTCCTAAGTATTTGATACCCTGTGAGGGCCAGGCAAAGGGAAAGTTGGACTGGATGGAATCCTATATGGATTTGGGGAGGGAGACATCGAGGGCCTCAGACTTCGCTGCATTGATTTTAAAATTTGACCATGTAACAAAGTGATCTATTTCAGCCATAACAGCATGGATGGATATATGTGATTGAGTGATATATACTAGTACATCATCAGCAAATAGAGAGCACTTGTACTCGGTGCCTCCCACCTCAATCCACCTAATATTGGGGTTATGGCGAATTGATGAGAGCAGGTGCTCCGTCACTAGGATGTATAAGAGAGGGGACAGAGGACATCCCTGCCTTGTCCCATTGGTGATTGTGAAAGGTGATGAAAATGTTCTGATGCACCCCCTGGGCCTTGGGACACCCGGAGCCGGACCCTTTTTGGTGGATGCTGGTGGTTGTAGTCTTCGTGGCGGCGACCCGGTTCCGTGGCTCAGGGTGGTCAAACCAGTGGCGGAACTATTTATGTGGTTTTGATGTTTAAATGTCCGACTATGCCACCCGTGGATTGCGGTCAGAGTGAACCGCCGCTACAGGGCAGACCGCTGATGCTGGTGTTGTGGGTGCAGCAGAGCGTAGCATAACTCCCCACGGGAGGAGTATAGCCTCAGGGCAGTGTATGTGGAGGATGGGGGTGATGGTGCAGGGCAGCAGCAGTAACGACACGGAGTCAGTGATGCAGTCCAGGGCCTTTACTCACAGTTCTTATTATCCAGACCACGTCTGCAGGTAACGGCTGCCCACGTCGTACTGTGCTCACCAGGTGAGGGGCTCAGACAACTCCCAGATAACTTTGGAGCGCTTCACAGGACCCCCTTTGTGTGTCCTTTGTCTGGCCTTTCTTACCAACCCTTCTGTCCGGCTGCCTCGGGCCTCCTCTTGGTAAACTTGGCGCCAGTTTCCCTGACCCTATGTGCTGCCCTCCTAGCGGGTGTAGCGAGGGGCTGCGCCACATAAAATGTCACAGCCTCCGGTTTTTAGCAGAGGGTCGTTTCCTGCTTCCACTAGTTTCGGGGACCGGTCTCCCCCTTTGGCCTGACCCCTCCATGCAGGTGGATTCGGGCGTGCGGTGGCGACTCGCCCGTCCGCACCCCTGGGATCCCTTCATTCCTCGTTCCTGGAGCCTTCTCCGCTCCTCTTCCTTCCTTCTCCCTCTTCCAGGCCTGGGCCTCTGTTACTAGGCCCGCCTCCGGAGCAGAGCTCATGCAGAGCCCCTGCTCCCTGCCACTTCTGCTCAGACTTCTCTGCACTGAACTAAGATGGTGCCCACCTTTTATACTCCCTTCTCAATGCACCCAGGAACTGCTTCCTCCCTGCTCCTGCACTACAGGGTTCCCCTTCCTCAGTGTTCCCTCCCCCCACTCCAGCCAGGGACAGGGACTGTCGTGCCCATCTCAGGGGCATATTGGTCGCCCTGCCCCACGGCAATGTGGTGTAATGCATGCAGGTGTCGGGTCCTGATCCACACTCCATCCTTACCTGAGAGTGAGATATCACACCTCTGGGTGAGGTGCAATACCTCTGTAGCAACCGAGCCCTCAGGGTGCTACAGTTCCATTTATCTTCAGCCTAGGTGACGTATTGCGATACAGGGCCGTGATTTTGGCTATAAAAGGGTCCCCTAGACCCCTACCCCAAGCTTTTTAAGAGAATCATATATGGCGTGCCAGGAGCCTCTATGGAATGCTTTCTCAGCATCCAACGAGAGTATATAATTACAAATTTTTAACTGCATCTAGCCCAGGAAATACTTTGTGCCTAGTAGCAGTGTCTGCTAGTCAGCGGATTATCCCGGCTGTTAAGCAAGCTACACCACCTGTACTTTGGAGAATTAATTTTTTCAAAGGAAATGCTTCGGGACCACGGGATACTCAGTGAAGAGCATCAGGAGGCACCCCAAGGCATAGGGGCTGGGACTGGCAGTAGGATGCCTTGCGGTGGACAGCCGAGCTCGATCCTTATAAAAGCTTTTTAACTGCAGCAGCTTTAGTGGACGCTACTGGAGCTGGACTTACGCGGCTGCTGGCATGAGACTTGCCCTCCAATAGATCCTTGTAAATGGATTTAAAGTGTATTCATTCAAATTAGAGAGACAATTTAAATTAAAAAGCTTAGAGCTGCCTCCACCACAGGGGGGCTTGCTCGACCCACCAGCGGACAGGCACCAGTATTGGGAGAGGGGGGCTGGCCGTCAGGGTTTACCGCGGCTCTGGCACAAACCCGGCGACACGGAGGTGGCACGGGCAGGAGCGGACTGAACGTGTCGGCTTCGCACTTTTTGGATTTTAGAAGGGTATGACATGCCTATATCTGTGTCTCCCCCTCCTTTTACTCCTCCACCTCTTTTCTTTTCTCATGACTATATGTACTTGTCACTTTTCCATGTGTTAGTTGTGTCTTCTGAGCAGTTTGTCAGCTTTTGGACACCTTTGAAGGTGTTTTCTATGTGTTTCTATGTGTTTTTGTTTGCCTGCCATTGGTTTTAACGGTGTTCGAAGGTGTTCGACGAACGGAACCGAACTCGAACACTATTGGGGTGGCTCAACACTAGTCCTAAGCTCCTGCACCTTCACTAACAGTTTGTCTGGTACCACGTGCCCCTCTTGATCTCTGTAATCCACCCTCCCATGGCACCAGCATGTGGATAACAGTCCAGAACTTAGAGATAATGTTATCCCTTCCACATCCTCCTCTGCTTCCTCCTTTTCCTCTGAGACCACCACCTCCTCCCACAGACTAATCCGATGATGATCAGAATAGTGATGCTGATGATGTCAGCGCTAACATTCTTAGTAGTCAATTCAAAACTGTGCAGAAGAGTGCTGAAGACCTTCATCTGTGCCCACTCCGCAAGCATGATTTGCACCATGTCTGTACTGCGTTGACCCAGGCTATGTAAAATGACATACTGCACCAGGGCTCATCACTGCTGCCACAGTTGCTGCAACCTCTTTAGCTATGCAAGTCAATGACCCGTGGGGTGCAAATGGCAGAAGTGAGCACACAGCGACCGTGCTTTCTGCAGCAGTACATGCAGGCCAGGAGAGTGGCGGAGAAATTGCTGTACCATCAGGTTGAGGATGGGGGCCATGGAAGGCACGTGTGTGAGGATGCCCCAGCGTAGGGCCTCCACCAAGTTTGCACCGTTATCGCACACGGCTTTCCCTGGCTACAGGTTAAGTGGAGACAGCCATTGCTCCAACTTGGCCTGGATAGCTGTCCACAACTCTTGAGCTGTGTTACTGTGATCTCAAAGTCATATTAGTTTAAACACTGCCTGATTGCGGTGAGCCCTGGCTGCACAGTACAGAGGTGGGGGGATTACATCTGCACTGTTGGAATGCGTGTCTCATTAAGGGAGAGGTTGAAGGCGCATGTGGAGGCCTTAGAAGAGGTGGTGGAGGCAGAAGCAGTTGAGGAAGTGTTTGATACAGAGGTTTGTCTCGCAGGACTTGTGGATTCCAAGACTTGTGGAGCAGCCCCTTCCCTGCCTGCCCCCACAACCACCAGAGACACCCAGTACCCAGTACCCAGTCAGCGAGATGTAACGCCCCTGGCCATGCTTGCTCGTCCAGGTGTCAGTGGTGAAATACACCATCTGACAGATTGATTTTTTTCGAGGAACGGGTGATGTTGTGCGTAACTTGCTGATGAAGTGCAGGCACAGCTTTCTTAAAGAAGTAATTGAGACTGAGCAGCTGGTACAAAGGGACTGCAACGACCATCAACTTTCAGAAAACATCTGTATCCACCAGGTGGAAAGGCAGCATTTCAGTGGCCAACAGGTTGGAGATGGTGAAGTTCAAGCTCTTAGCTTTGGCATGTGTAGGAGGAAACAATCTTTTATGTAACCACAACTGTGAGACCGAGGGCTGACTGCTGTACTGAGAAAGAGTGGAGTAGAGTGAACACAACAAATTGCTGGACTGTGAGTGAAAACTGAGTCATTTTTTACATAGTTGGCAGATAATGTGAGCTGGGTCATCCTTTGTGGTCTCAAAAAGGGCCCAGGCTAGGCAACCCTTGCCACCCCTGCAACCTGCAAACCTGCGACTGTTGCTGGCCACAGCCAGAGTTGTGGCAGGGGATGCAGTGCTTGTCGTGGTTGCATCACTCTGTGTTTGTGCAGGAAGCCGCAATGTAATCTCCTAATCTTCCTTCTCTTCCTCCTTTGCTGAGCTACTCAGTTGCATGCCCCTGGGTTCACAGCAAGTGGGATCTACAACCTTATCGTCATACTCTCTGTCCTCCCACTCCTCGCCCTGAGAGTCACCATCCTCCTCTTCCTGCGCTGACAGAACTGTACAGTCCGTGTGCACATCAAGTATCTGAGTCTCATCAGGATCACCTCCACCCCTGGGGGTTAACGTCTGGTGATGATGATCTGGATTCTACTTGGACACTACTTCGTCCGACCCCGGATCCAACTGAAAAAAATTTTGGGCATCAATGCAGATGCTTTCCTCTTCTTGAGTCTGTGAATCTTTGGAGCAGACCTCTGATGCCCATGGAATAGAATGTGTGAACAGCTCTGCAGACTCACCCATCTGTGGTTCCCAACAGTAAGTTGGATGGTTGGAGAGTCCTGACACAAGGGAAAACAAGGGTAATTGGGATGCCACCTGAGGGCTGTACTGTGTGTGATGTTAAGGTGGAGGAAGAGGAGGAGAGGCCACTTGATGCAGCACTTTCCATCCACTGGAGCACATGCTCTTTCTGGCCCTCATCTACAAGGTGTTCCACTGTGCGGCACCCAAAAAAATGGAGTCGAGTTGTTTTTGGATAGGATGAGCCGGTGTTTGTTCAGTAGAGCTTTCAGTAAAATTACCACCTACTCCACGCACACCTCTAACACCAAGCTTATTCGCCCTTCCATCACGACTTTGCTTTTTCCCACTTATGTTGGATGTACCTTTCCACTATTTTAACCAGCTGTTTCACAACCCTAGGCCTATAAATTAATACTACTAAATTAAAAATCAGTATTTATTTGCTGAGATAGTGTGGCTGGACCACAGAATTAGCACAAAAGATTTATATACTGAAATGTGAACTGGTGTCTGGACCACACAATTAGCACAAATGATTTAGCTGCTGAAATGTGGACTGCTGGCTGGACCACACAATTAGCACAAAGGATTTAGATACTGAAATTTGGACCGCTGGCTGGTTCATACAATTAGCACAAAGGATTTAGATGCTGAAATGTGGACTGGTGTCTGGACCACACAATTAGCACAAAGGATTTAGATGCTGAAATGTGGACTGGTGGCTGGACCACACAATTAGCTCAAAACGATTGATATGCTGAAAGGTCAATTTGACACAGAATCCTATCTATCTGAACTAGCTGACAACTGCCTAGCTAACTATCTGACTACTTGCAGCAGCAGCCTCACTACGCTGTTTCACTGACAAAATGGTGCCGAATCCACTTTTCCGCTTTTTATATGGAGAGGGACATGTGACTTCAGTAACCAATGACACAAACCTGTGTGTCTGGATGTTGTGGATGGTTTCTGTGCCCTGATTGGATGCCGGAATCTCCACACATTAAGTTAATAAAAAATAAAATAATAACAGTCCGCTGTTACTCTGACCTCTCTCCACCACCCCCCTCATCAAACATGTTTCCCCTGCTCATCATACAGCCTCACTATCCTAGCCAAAGTCATAAAAATACTGAAGTGGAAGCGCAATCATTTCCCACACTTTTGGTGAATTGGGCCGATTTTCAATAAAAACCCTCTGGTGTCCGATCACAAATCTGAATGTGCAATGTTCGTGCCTAATTTGGAATAAAATAAATGTTTTCCATATATGTTTGCTCATCTCTAGGTGTGGGGTCTACGATTGTACTGCTAAAATATACTAGGTGTTCAAAAAATTAGAACAAAAGTATTAGTGGAAACTCGATCATTTACCGCACATTGGCCAAATTTTGCAGACTTTGAGGCAAATTTTGAAGAAAATACTCTGGAATCCGAACAAGAATCTGAATGTGCAATGTTCCTGCTGACTTTGATATTGGCGAACGTTTTCCGGGGGGTTCTGCTGTTATGGCACCTAAAGGGGATTTGCCAATGTGACATGGCATCCTCAAACCAGCCTAGCAAAATCTGGCGCTTCTTCCCTTCTGAGCTTTGCACTGTGCCTCAAGAATAGTTTTCGACCACATATGGGGTATCAGTGTACAACAAGTTTGGGGGTCCATTTTCTCCTGCGATTCTTGTGAAAATGGAAAAAAAATTGGGGCTAAAACAACATTTTTGTGGGGAAATTCTTTTTTTTTCATTTTCACTGATCAATGTTGTAATATTCTATAAAGTATCTGTGGATTCAAGGTGCTCACCACATGTGTAGATAAATTCCTTGAGGTGTCTAGTTTCCAAAATGGTTTCATTTGTGGGTGGTTTCCACTGTTTAGGCACATCAGGGGATCTCCAAACGCGACATTACACTCACAGACCATTCCATCAAAGTCTGCGTTCCAAAACATCACTCCTTCCTTTATGAGCCCTGACATGCGCCAAAACAGTAGTTTTTCCCCACTTATGGGATATCTGCGTACTCAGGAGAAATTGCACAATAAGTTTCAGGGTCCATCTCCTGTTACCCTTGTGAAAATAAAAAAATTGGGACTAAAAGAACATTTTTGTGTGAAAAATGTGATTTTTTATTTTTTCAGCTCTATCTTATAAACTTCTGTGAAGCACCTGGAGATTCAAAGTGTTCATTACACATCTAGATACATTCCTTGAGGAGTCTAGTTTCTAAAATGGGGCACTTATAGGAGGTTTCCACTGTTTAGTCACATCAGGAGCTCTCCAAACATGACATGGCAACCGCTAATGATTCCAGCCAATTTTGCGCTCCAACAGTCAATTGGAACTCCTTCCCTTCTGAACCCTGCCGTGCGCCAAAACAGTAGTTTTCCCCCATGTATGGGTATTGGCTTACTCATGAGAAATTGCACAACAAATTTTGGGATCCATTTTTTCCTGTTAATCTTGTGAAAATGCAAAATTTGGGGCTAAAAGAACATTTTCATGGAAAAATTAGATTATTTTATTTTCACAGCTCTACATTATAAACTTCTGTGAAGCACCTGGGGGTTCAAGGTGCTTACCACACATCTAGATAGCTTCCTTGAGAGGTCTAGTTTAAAAATAAGGTCACTTATGGGGAGTTTCCACTGTTTAGGCACATCGGTGGCTCTCCAAACACGACATGATTCAAGCAAATTTTGCATTCCAAAAGTCAAATAGCGCTCCTTCCCTTCCGATCCCTGCTGCAAGCCCAAACCTTAGTTTTTCCCCAAAATCAGCGTGCTCAGGAGAAATTGCACAACAAATTTTGTGGTCCATTTTCTCCTGTTAACCTTGTGAAAATAAAAAAATGCGGGTCTAAAGCAAAATTTTTGTGAAAAAAGTTAAATGTTCATTCTATCCTTCTACATTGCTTCAGTTTCTTTAAAGCCCCTGAAGGGTTAATGAACTTTTAGAAAGTGGTTTTGAGCACCATGAGGAGGGCAGTTTTTTAAACGGTGTCACTTTTGGGTGTTTTCTGTCATATAGACCCCTCAAAGTCACTTCAAATGTGATATGGTCCTGAAAAATGGTTTTGCAAATTTTGTTGGAAAAATGAGAAATTGATGGTCAATTTTTAACCCTTCTAACTTTATAATAAAAAAATTCTGTTTCAAAAATTGTGCTGATGTAAAGTAGACATTTGGGAAATGTTATTTATTAACTACTATTTTATGTAACATAGCTCTCTGATTTAAGGGCATAAAAATTAAAAGTTTAAAAATTGCAAAATTTTCTACATTTTTGCCAAATTTCCGATTTTTTCACAAATAAATGCAAGTCATATCAAACAATCTTTACTAGTGATGAGCGAACACTGAAATGCTTGGGTACTCGTTACTCGGGTTGAGCAAATTGGAATGCTCGAGTACTCGGTCCAAGTAGCGAGCCTAATGTAAGTCTATGGGAAACTCGAGCATTTTTCCAACGGCCCTCCCGGCAGTCTGCAGAGGGTCTAAAAATTGCCCAAATAGATGAGAACAGTGCTCAAATGACATGGTAACAGCATGGGGAAGACCCCTGGAAGCATCTCTGACTTCCAGGTCACTGCTGTCAACATTGTTGTCAGAGGTATTACACCACTTTTACGGACTCACAATAAAACATACAAAAACGAAACCTAATGGATTTTCCTGGGAAAAATGTTAAGGAACATCCTTTCCAGGGTAATGACTTGTATATAAGGTAAAATAAATACACAAAAACAATAATGCTCCTCCACACCTTGGGTTATCTTCACACATAGCATTTTTGATGCATTTTTGCACTTTTGCATTGCTTTCAATGGTAAATACATACATTCACCGGTAAATGTCATTTTAACATTTTACTACTTTATCTTGCCAAGTGGTGTGTAAGACATCATGAGATACATCCTTTTTCATTTATGAAGGAGGGACTCTGAAAGTCACAAACACTATTTTTATAGGGCCATCAGGCGGCCCTTACTATTCTTAAAGGGCCAGCAGTCGGCTATGCTTTGTTGTTCCCATTATTAAAAAGTGGGTCTCCTATACTGTTATTGGGTATGCAGTGACTGCAAGGGCTGGCAAAAATTTGGACGCACCCCAATACCCCTTTGAAGAGACATAGAGGAGGGCCTCAGTAAAAAAAATGTTCTCGTTATAAAGGGTTGGATCTCCTACAGTGGTAATGTCCATGCAGTGACTGCAATACAGTTATAGGGTATGCAGTGAGTCCAACGGCTGCCAAAATTTAGGAAAAACCCCAATACCAATTTAAAGACTCATAGAGCGGGGCCATAGCAATGACATAATCCCATTAGAAAGGAGAGAGTCTGCTATACAGTTATAGGGTATGCAGTGAGTCCAACAGCTGCCAAAATTTAGGAAATACCCCACTAAGAATTTAAAGACACATAGAGCTGGGCCACAGTAATGACATGTTCCCATTATAAAGGTGCAGGTCTGGTATCCAGTTATAGGGTATGCAGTGAGTCCAATGGCTGCCAAAATTAAGGAAAAACGACAATACCAATTTAAAAACACATAGAGCTGGGTCACATTTTATTCATTTTATAGGTGGGGAAGATAGTGCAGATAGTGACCTGGGCACAAATAAAGAAATTGGGGGTGGGGTTAGAACAGTCAATAAAGTAAGACGGAATAGAGGTACAGAGAGATACATAAAATGCATGTACACTAATGCCAGAAGCCTCACCAACAAAATGGAGGAATTAGAATTAATTTGGTTGGAAAATAATTATGACATGGTAGGGATATCTGAGACTTGGCTGGACGAGAGCCATGACTGGGCAGTTAATTTACAGGGCTATAGTCTGTTCAGAAATGACCGTACAAACAAGCGAGGGGGGGGGTGTTTATATGTAAAATCATCCTTAAAACCTGTCTTGCGGGAGGATATATGTGAATCTAATGAAAATGTAGAGTCCCTGTGGGTGGAGATAAGGGGAGGGGGAAAAAATAATAAATTACTGATAGGGGTTTGTTATAAGTCTCCAAAAATAATGGAAGTAGCGGAGAATATCCTCGTAAAGCAAATAGATGAAGCAGCGACTCAAGGAGAAGTCATTATTATGGGAGACTTCAACTACCCTGAAATACATTGGGGGACAGAAACATGTAGTTCAAGCAAAGGTAATAGGTTTTTGACAACTATGAGAGACAATTACCTTTAACAACTGGTTCAGGACCCAACAAGAAGGGGGGCACTGCTAGACCTAATATTAACCAATAGGCCAGACCACATATCAAATATACGAGTTGGGGGTCACTTGGGTATTAGTGATCACAAAATAATACGTTTTCATGTAACCTTTAATAAGATGTGTAGTAGAGGGGTTACAAGGACACTAAACTTCAGGAAGGCAAATTTCCAACGGTTGAGAGATGATCTTAGTGTAATAAACTGGGACGATATCCTGAGACATAAAGCTACACAAAGCAAATGGGAGACATTTATTAACATCCTGAATAGGACCTGTGCACAATATATACCCTTTGGGAATAAACATGCTAGAAATAGGAGGAAACCACTATGGCTAAATAGAGCTGTAAGGGGTGCAATAAGTGACAAAAAGAAAGCATTTAGAGAACTAAAGCAAGTAGGTAGTGATGAGGCATTAAATAAATATAGAAAATTAAATAAATTATGTAAAAAACAAATCAAGGCAGCAAAGATTGAGGCAGAGAGAATCATTGCCAGAGAAAGTAAAAATATTCTTTAACTACATAAATAGTAAAAAACTAAAAAATGATAGTGTTGGCCCCCTTAAAAATAGTCTGGGTGAAATGGTGGATGAGGATGAGGAAAAAGCCAATATGCTAAATGATTTTTTTTCAACCGTATTTACACAAGAAAATCGCATGACAGAAAACGTGATTAGTGATAACAAAAATTCTCCATTAAATGTCACTTGCTTAACCCAGGAGGAAGTACGGCAGCGTCTAAAAATCACCAAAGTTGACAAATCCCCAGCCCGGATGGGATACACCCGCGAGTACTGCAGGAATTAAGTAACGTCATAGATATACCCATTGTTTTTAATGTTTAAAGATTCCATAATAACAGGGTCTGTACCACAGGACTGGCGTATAGCAAATGTGGTGCCAATATTCAAAAAGGGGACAAAAACTGAACTTGGAAATTATAGGCCGGTAAGCTTAACCTCTACTGTGGGTAAAATCCTGGAGGGTTTCCTAAGAGATGCTATAATAGAGTATCTGAAGAAGAATAACCTCATGACCCAATATCAACATGGGTTTATGAGGGACCGTTCCTGTCAAACTAATCTGATCAGTTTTTATGAGGAGGCAAGTTCTGGACTGGACCAAGGAAATGCAGTGGATGTTGTGTATATGGACTTTTCAAAAGCTTTTGATACGGTTCCACACAAAAGGTTGATACATAAAATGAGAACAATGGGGATAGGGGAAAATATATGTATGTGGGTTAAGAATTGGCTCAGTGATAGGAAACAAAGGGTGGTTATTAATGGAAAACACTCAGACTGGGTCTCAGTTAACAGTGGGGTACCACAGGGGTCAGTATTGGCCCCCCTTCTTTTCAACATATTTATTAATGACCTTGTAGGGGGCATACAGAGTAATATTTCAATATTTGCAGATGACACTAAACTCTGCAGGGTAATCAATACAGAGGAGGACAATTTTATATTACAGGAGGATCTATGTAAACTAGAAGCTTGGGCTGATAAATGGGAAATGAGCTTTAATGGGGATAAATGTAAGGTAATGCACTTGGGCAGAGGAAATAAAATGTATAATTATATGCTTAATTGTAAAACACTGGGCAAAACTGTAACTGAAAAAGACCTGGGTGTATTGGTGGACGACAAGCTCACGTTTAGTGGCCAGTGTCAGGCAGCTGCTGCAAAGGCAAATAAAATAATGGGATGCATTAAAAGAGGCATAGATGCTCATGAGGAGAACATAATTTTACCTCTATATAAGTCATTAGTGTGACCACACTTAGAATACTGTGTACAGTTCTGGTCTCCGGTGTATAAGAAAGACATAGCTGAACTAGAGCGGGTGCAGAGAAGAGCGACCAAGGTTATTAGAGGACGGGGGGTCTGCAGTACCAAGACAGGTTATTACACTTGGGGTTATTTACTGTGGAAAAAAGAAGGCTTAGGGGTGATCTTATTACTATGTACAAGTATATGAGGGGACAGTACAAAAACCTTTCTACTGATCTTTTTACTCTGAGGCCTGAGACTTGGACAAGGGGGCATCTTCTATGTCTGGAGGAAAGAAGGTTCAATCATAATCACAGACGGGGATTCTTTACTGTAAGAGCAGTGAGACTATGAAACTCTCTGCCACATGATGTTGTAATGAGTGATTCACTGTTAAAATTTAAGAAGGGCATGGATGCCTTTCTTGAAAAGTATAATATTACAGGTTATAAATACTAGATTCCTTGATAGGGCGCTGATCCAGGGAACTAGTTTGATTGTCGAATGGAGTCGGGAAGTAATTTTTTTCCCCAATGTGGAGCTTAGTGTTTGCCACATGGGTTTTTTTGCCTTCCTCTGGATCAACATGTTAGGCTATGGGTTGAACTAGATGGACTTAGTCTTCCTTCAACCTTAAAAACTATGTTACTATTAGTGTTGAGCCACCCCCGTAGTGTTCGGGTTCGGTTCGGTTCGTCGAACACCGGGATGTTCGAGGAACTGTTCGTCGAACTGTTCGTCGAGCACCTTAGAACACCGTCGAACACCGTTAAAACCAATGGCAGGCAAACAAAAACACATAGAAACACATTGAAAACACCTTCAAAGGTGTCCAAAAGCTGACAAACTGCTCAGAAGACGCTCTCTTTAAAAAAGCCGGCCGGCAATTCAACAGCGGCATACACCGGTACCCGACAATTTAGACAAGAAGGAATAGAGCATCACACATAGATTAGATAGATAGAAACATGTCAGTCACATATATAAGAAGTACAGTGACAGTGTTTGTTACTGTACTTGTCATTTAGTGTAAAGGATTTATTAAAAAAAATATTAGTGTTTTCATGCACCGTCTCTTTAAAAAAGCCGGCCGGCATTTCAGCAGCGGTACCCGACAATTTATAACAGAAAGAATAGAGCATCACACATAGATTAGATAGATAGAAACATGTCAGTCACATATATAAGAAGTACAGTGACAGTGTTGGTTAGTGTACTTGTCATTTAGTGTTAAAATAAAGGATTTATTAAAAAAAAATTGGCGTGGGGTTCCCCATAATTTTAGTCTCTAGTGAAGGTTAAGCAAACGGCTGGGGCAGATGTTTGAAGCCTGGGAAGGGGGTAATACCCATGGAGCTTACCAGGCTACTAATATCAGCCCCCAGCTGAATACCTAGCCTTTACTAGCTATTAAAATGGGGGACCCACCCAAAAAAATGACGTGGGGTCCCCCCTATTTTAATAGCTGGCAAAGGCTAGGCAGACAGCTGGGGGCTGATATTAATAGCCCAGGAAGGGTGCCATGAATATTGGCCCCCTCCCAGGCTAGAAACACCAGCCGTCAGCCGCCCCAGAAATGGCGCATCCATAGGATGCGCCAATTCTGGCACTTAGCCTCGCTCTTTCCACTGCCCTGTGGCGGTGGCAGTGGGGTAATAGGGCTAGGGTTGATGTCAGCTTATAATGCCAGCTGACATCAAGCCCAGGTTAGTAATGGAGAGGCATCTATAAGACACCCCCATTACTAACCCCATAGTCAAGGTTAAAAAAAAACACAAACACCCAGAATAAAGTCCTTCAATTGAAATAAAGACACAATTCTTTATTGTTCTAAATTAAACCATACTTACCATCACGCCCATTCCAGATGAAGCCAATGTCTTCTGCAATAAAAGAAAAATAATAAAGCAACATCATCCTTACCTTTCGATGGTTCCCAGGACAGCTTCAGCTCTGCTACATCGAGATGACAGGCTGGATTGCAGCAGAACGCGGCCATCCAGCTTGCCATGCTGCAGAGACTGAGAAGCGCAGGCATGCTTGCGCTCCTCAGTGTCTCGCTGTGACGGCATCAAGATGAGCCGAGGTCATGTCCAATGAACTCAGCTCACCTCATGCACGTCACTGACAGCGTGGGAAAATTCTCCTGCACTCAACGCTTCAGCGTGAGAATTTTCCCATGCTGTCAGTGACGTGCATGAGGTGAGTTCATGTCCAATGAACTCAGCTCACGTCATGCACGTCACTGACAGCGTGGGAAAATTCTCCTGCACTCAGCGCTTCAGCGTGAGAATTCTCCCACGCTGTCAGTGACGTGCATGAGGTGAGCTCATGTCCATTGAACTCAGCTCACCTCATGTACGTCACTGACAGCGTGGGAGAATTCTCACGCTGAAGCGCTGAGTGCAGGAGAATTTTCCCACGCTGTCAGTGACATGAATGAGGTGAGTTCATGTCCAATGAACTCAGCTCACCTCATGTACGTCACTGACAGCGTGGGAGAATTCTCACGCTGAAGCGCTGAGTGCAGGAGAATTTTCCCACGCTGTCAGTGACGTGCATGAGGTGAGCTCATGTCCAATGAACTCAGCTCACCTCATGTACGTCACTGACAGCGTGGGAGAATTCTCACGCTGAAACGCTGAGTGCAGGAGAATTTTCCCACGCTGTCAGTGACGTGCATGAGGTGAGCCGAGTTCATTGGACATGAACTCGGCTCATCTGGATGCCGTCACAGCGAGACACTGAGGAGCGCAAGCATGCCTGCTTTATTCTGGGTGTTGTGTTTTTTTTTAAATACTTTACTAGAAATTCATGGCGGTCATGTCTAATATTGGCGTGACCCCATGAATTTCAGGATTAGGGCCAGCTGATAATACCAAGCTGGCCCTAACCCCTTTATTACTCAGTGAGCCACCGCACCAGGGCCCTGGATGAGTTGGGTACAGCGCTTCTATGAATGCGCCATTTTCTGGGGTGGCTGCGGACTGCAATTTGCACCAGGGGGGGCCCAGAAAGCTTGGGCCTCCCTGCGCTGCAGATTCCAGCCCCCGCTGCCTAGTTGTACCTGGCTGGCCACAAAAATAGGGCGAAGCCCCACGTATTTTTTTTTTAATTATTTCATGAAATTCATGAAATAATTAAGAAAAAAAGGCCTTCCCTATATTGTTGTGTCCAACCAGGTACAAATAGGAAGCTGGTGGTTGGGGGCAGCCCTTTCCTGCCTGCTGGACACAAATATAGTGCGAAGCCCCACGTCAATTTTTTTAAATTATTTCAGGAAATTCATGAAATAATTAAAAAAAAAATTAACGGGCTGTCCCCAACCACCAGCTGCCTATTTGTACCTGGCCAGACACAACAATATAGGGAAGCCCTTTTTTTTTTAATTATTTCATGAAATAATTTTAAAAAAATTGACGTGGGGCTTCGCACTATATTTGTGCCCAGCCAGGTACAGCAGGCAGGAATGGGCTGCCCCCAACCACCAGCTGCCTATTTGTACCTGGCCGGACTCAACAATATAGGGAAGCCCTTTTTTTCTTAATTATTTCATGAATTTCACAAAATAATTTAAAAAAAAAATACTTGGGGCTTCGCCCTATTTTTGTGCCAGCCAGGTACAACTAGGCAGCTGGGGGCTGGAATCTGCAGTGCAGGGAGGCCCAAGCTTTCTGGCCACCCCCCCACCCCCCCCGCTGCAAATTGCAGTCCGCAGCCACCCCGGAAAATGGCACGTTCATAGAAGCGCCATCTTCTGGCGCTGTACCCAACTCAAAATTCTCCTGCACTCAGCGCTTCAGCGTGAGAATTTTCCCACGCTGTCAGTAACGTGCATGAGGTGAGTTCATGTCCAATGATCTCAGCTCACCTCATGCACGTCACTGACAGCGTGGGAGAATTCTCACGCTGAAGCGCTGAGTGCAGGAGAATTTTCCCACGCTGCCAGTGACGTGCATGAGGTGAGCCAAGTTTATTGGACATGAACTTGGCTCATCTGGATGCAGTCACAGCGAGACACTGAGGAGCGCAAGCACGCCTGCGCTTCTCAGTGTCTGCGGGATGACAGGCTGGATGGCAGCGTTCTGCTGCGGTCCAGCCTGTCATCTTGATGTAGCAGAGCTGAAGCTGTCGTGGGAACCATGGAAAGGTAAGGATGATGTTGCTTTATTATTTTTCTTTTATTGCAGGAGATCGTTGGCTTCAGCTGGAATGGGTGTGATGGTAAGTATGGTTTAATTTAGAACAATAAAGAATTGTGTGTTTATTTCAATTAAAGGACTTTATTCTGGGTGTTTGTGGGTTTTTTTAACTTTGACTATGGGGTTAGTAATGGTGGTGTCTTATAGTCGCCTCTCTATTACTAACCTGGGCTTGATGTCAGCTGGCATTATAAGCTGACATCAACCCCAGCCCTATTACCCCACTGCCACAGCTACAGGGCAGTGGGAAGAGCGAGGCTAAGTGCCAGAATTGGCGCATCCTATGCGGCTGACGGCTGGTGTTTCTAGCCTGGGAGGGGGCCAATATTCATGGCACCCTTCCTGGGCTATTAATATCAGCCCCCAGCTGTCTGCCTAGCCTTTGCTGGCTTTTTTAAAGAGACAGTGCATGAAAACACTAATATTTTTTTAATAAATCCTTTACACTAAATGACAAGTACAGTAACCAACACTGTCACTGTACTTCTTATATATGTGACTGACATGTTTCTATCTATCTAATCTATGTGTGATACTCTATTCTTTCGGTTCTAAATTGTCGGGTACCGGTGTATGCCGCTGATGAATTGCCAGCTTTTCATGTTTCACTGTGAGCACTGTTCCCATCGATTTGGGCAATCACTGTAATGCCACAACCACCATGGCTGTGGCATTACAGTGAGTGGCAGACAATCCCTGCATGATTGGTTCTCTAAATAGTGCCAGACATGCAGGACACGCTTTTGGTGCACAAACAGTTATCGAACATAACCTCAAACAGCCGAATTTTTTGCAAATCGTTCGGGTTTGTCGAATAACTCGAACACCGCCCAAAACAGCTCGAATTTGAGATTGGCGAACAGTTCTAGTCGAACACCGCTCATCTCTAGTTACTATGTTACTATGTTACAGTAACGATATGTTTCCATTAGAAAGGAGCAGGTCTGCTATCCAGTTATAGGGTATGCAGTGAGTACAACAGCTGCCAAAATTTAGGAAATATCCCAATACCAATTTAAAGACACATAGAGCTAGGCCACAGTAACGACATGTTTCCATTAGAAAGGAGTGGGTCTCCCATACTGTCATTGCTTATGCAATGGCTGTCAAAAGTTTGGAGGAACTCCAATGCTCCTTGCAAGAGACGTAGAGGTCAGAGGGCCTCCTGAAAACAATATTCCCATTATAAGAAAGTGGGTCTCCCATACTGTTTGCCTATGCAGTGAATGCAACAGCTGCCAAAAATCTGGAGGAACTCCAATGCCCCTTGCAAGAGAGGAAGAGGTTGGAGAGCCTCCTGAAAACAATGTTCCCATTATTAGGTAGTCGGTCTCCCATACTGTTTTCCTATGCAGTGAATGCAACAGCTGCCAAAAATTTGGAGTAACTCCAATGTCCCTTGCAAGAGAGGTAGAGGTCGGAGAGTCTCCTGAAAACAATGTTCCCATTATTAGGAAGTGGGTCTCCCATGCTGTTTGCCTATGCACTGAATGCAACAGCTGCAAAAAATTGGGAGTAACTCCAATGTCCCTTGCAAGAGACGTAGAGGTCAGAGAGCCTCCTGAAAACAATGTTCCCATTATTAGTAAGTGGGTCTCCCATACTGCTTTCCTATGCAGTGAATGCAACGGCTGACAAAAATTTGGAGGAACTCCAAGAGACGTAGATATGGTGATATGGTAAATATTGTGGTGATATGATGGTGGAGGATGAGGATGAGGAGAAGGAGGAGGACAAGAGCAAATAGACAAAATCAGGAAGCATATACCCATGTCTGGGTGTGAAGATAGAGGTGCATAGGAATAGAGTTAGGCCTCCAAAAAAAAAAGACATTGTATTTGAGTTTATGTTATGCTGCTATCTGCTATCATTCAGTGATCTTGAGAAGCCTGGCCCAATCCAGCCCTTGTTCATTTTTATAAGAGTCAGCCTGTCAGCATTTTCAGTTGACAGGCGGATGCGCCTAGCGGTTATAATTCCACCAGTGGCACTAAAAACTCGCTCTGACAAAACGCTAGATGCAGGGCAGGCCAGGACCTCCAAGGTATAGAGAGCTAGTTAATGCCATGTGTCCAGCTTGGGTACCCAATAATTTTAAGGCAGAGAGGAATCACGGAGGACGTTGGTACGGTCGGCAAGGTACTCCCTCAGCATCTTCCGAAACTTTTCCCTCCTTGTGAGAGTACCCCGTGGAAGGCAGAAATGGCTGATTTTGAAACGCTGTTATATGTGATACATCTGATAGAGAACCACGGTTTTAAATAGCAGGTCTGTTATTTACCAATATTATTCTTCAAAGACCTAGTTTGAATAGCTTAACCAACACTGCAACGAAATGGAAGGCAGAAATGGCTGATTTTGGAACACAGTTATATGTGAGATTTGTCTGACAGAGAACTACAGTTTTAAATAGCAGACCTGTAGTTTAGTAATACTATTCTTCTCAGACACTTAGTGTGAATAGCTTGACCGATACACTGCAACAAAATGAAAATGTAAGCCAATGTTTTCCACGTTCAGTTCAAATTTCTGCATTTTTATCGCTGTAATATGGAAAAGATATGTCTGTATTCTGCAGTGCTAACAAGCAAAAGGAGCAAAAAAATGTGTACTCTGGATTGCTTTTTAAGCAAATAATCAGGATTAAGATAAAAAAAATGGTCCTGGCCCCTGTCTATGTCTACAAATATTTGTCAGAACAGCAGCATCAGCAGCAGACTGAAAGTTCAATGGACCCTCTTGTGCTTTATCATGCACTGCAGTCTGCCACATACCCTGCCTGCCTGCCAAACTCCTGCTATCACCATTGAATATATGCAGCTGGATTAGTCCTCAGAAGGACTGTTAGTTCAGATGGATATATATATGTTGTGGAATACCTATACTAACTATAAACAAGCAAATTTCTTTCTGACTCAGCAGCACCTCTCCCTACGCTGCCTGATTCCGGGGTACACTGTGATGAGCAAAGCGGCACCAGGTCTTATATACGCTATGCGGCCAGTCAATCACAGTAATGCCCACAACCGACATGGCTACGGCATTACAGTGCATGGCAAGCAATTACTGTATGTTTATTGGCTCTCTAAAGAGTGCCAAACATGCAGGACGGGGACCAGAGTTCCCACCCGAGCAACCAGGAAATACTCGCCGAGCAAAAAGCTTGTCGAGCACCGTGATGCTTGGGCAAGTACCGAGCAGTGGTGAGCACGTTCGCTCATCACTAATCTTTACCACTATCATGAGGTACAATATGTCATGAAGAAACATTCTCAAAATCAGTGGGATCTGTTGAAGCGTTCCAGATTTATTACCACATAAAGTGACACTGGTCAGAATTGCAATATTTGGCCTGGTCATGAAGGTGAAAACAGGCTCTGGGGTGGAGGAGTTCATTTACTTTGATAGAGTATTACATATACAAAAACATATTTATAAAAGACATATCACTCCTCTTATAGGGCATTTGAAAAGCGTTGGGAAAGGTAATTGGTGATTTGTCTTCTACCATTATGGATAGATACATGACCAGTGGGACCACTGCTCAATAAAGTTTTTGCAGTATCCTATAAAGACATTTTAAGATACTATTTGAATACCTTATTAAAGCAGTTATATGTATTTTATAAATATGTCTTTGTATATTTTATACCCTATCATAAAAGTATAATATACAGAGTGTGACAAGGTTACTGGTAGGGTACTGGATGGGAGATATGTATCACTGAAGATGTTAGCTTCAGTTATATGAACCTGTTGCTACTCCGACAAAATGGATAGTTTTTGTAAGGCTTGTTAAAAAGCTATTCCTTCTTTATTTTCCAAATAAAAAACCTGTTACTACTAGTGATGAGTGAACACTAAAATGCTCGGGTGCTTGATGCTCAGGTCGAGCACATTGGAATACTCAGGTGCTCGACCCGAGCAACGAGCCCAATGTAAGTCTATGGGAAACTCGAGCATTTTTTAGGCGGCTCCCCCCGGCGGTCTGCAGAGGGCCTAAAAATTGCCCAAATCGATGGGAACAGTGCTCAAATGAGATGGGGACAGCATGGGGAGGATCCCTGGAAACATTTCTGACTCCCAGGTCACTTCTGTCAACAACGTTGTAAGAGGTATTACGCCACTTTTACAGACTCACAATAAAACATACCAAAACTAAATCAAAATGGATTTTCCTGGGAAATATGTTAAGGAACATCCTTTCCAGGGTAATGACTTGTATATAAAGCAAAATAAATAACCAAAACCAAAAATGCTCCTCCACACCTTGGGCTATGTCCAAATGTAGCGTTTTTGATGCGTTTTTTCACTTTTGCATTGCTTTCAACCGTGACAAATGCATTCACCAGGAAATGTCATTTTAACATTTTACAACTTTATCTGGCCATGTGGTGTGTGAGATATCATCAGACACATCCTGTTTTATTTATGAAGGAGGGACTCTGAAAGTCACAAAGCCTATTTTTATAGGGCCATCAGGCGGCCTTTACTATTCTTAAAGAGCCAGCAGTCGGCCATCACTATTCTTAGAGAGGCATCAACCGGCTTTGTTTTATTGTTCCCATTACTAAAGAGTGGGTCTCCTATACTGTTATTGTGTATGCAGTGAGTGGCAGGGCTGCCCAAAATTTGAATGCACCTTAATACCCCTTTGAAGAGACTTGGAGGTCAGAGGGCCTCCTGAATACAATGTTCCCATTATTAGGAAGTGGGTCTCCCATTGTGTTTGCCTATGCAGTGAATGCAGTGGTTGCCAAAGATTTGGAGGCACTCCAATGCTCCTTGGAAGAGACGTGGAGGTCAGAGGGCCTCCTGAAAACAATGTTCCCATTATTAGGAAGTGGGTACCCCATTGTGTTTGCCTATGCAGTGAATGCAAGGGTTGCCAAAAATTTGGAGCCATTCCAATGCCCCTTGGAAGAGACATGAAGGTCAGAGGGCCTCCTGAAATCAATTTTCCCATTATTAGGAAGTGGCTATCCCACACTGTTTGCCTATGCAGAGAATGCAAGGGTTGCCAAAAATTTGGAGGCACTCCAATGCCCCTTGGAAGAGACGTGGAGGTCAGAGGGCCTCCTGAAAGCAATGTTAACATTATTAGGAAGTGAGTCTCCCATTGTGTTTGCCTATGCAGTGAATGCAAGGGTTGCCAAAAATTTGGAGGCACTCCAATGCCCCTTGGAAGAGACGTGGAGGTCAGAGGGCCTCCTGAAAACAATGTTCCCATTATTAGAAAGTTAGTATCCCATACTGTTTGCCTATGCAGTGAATGCAAGGGTTGCCAAAAATTTGGAGGCACTCCAATGCCACTTGGAAGAGATGTTGAGGTCAGAGGGCCTCCTGAAAACAATGTTCCCATTATAAGGAAGTGGGTCTCCCATTGTGTTTGCCTATGCAGTGAATGCAAGGGTTGCCAAAAATTTGGAGGCACTCCAGTGCCCCTTGGAAGAGACGTGGGGGTCAGAGGGCCTCCTGAATACAATGTTCCCATTATTAGGAAGTGGGTCTCCCATTGTGTTTGCCTACACAGTGAATGCAAGGGTTGCCAAAAATTTGGAGGCACTCCAATGCCCCTTGGAAGAGACATGGAGGTCAGAAGGCCTCCTGAAAACAATGTTCCCATGATTAGGAAGTGGGTCTCCCATTTTGTTTGCCTATACAGTGAATGAAAGGGTTGCCAAAAATTTGGAGGCACTCCAATGCTCATTGGAAGAGACGTGGAGGTCAGAGGGCCTCCTGAAAACAATGTTCCCATTATTAGGAAGTGGGTCTCCCATACTGTTTGCCTATGCAGTGAATGCAAGGGTTGCCAAGAATTTGGAGGCACTCCAATGCCCCTTGGAAGAGACGTGGAGGTCAGAGGACCTCCTGAAAGCAATGTTCCCATTATTAGGAAGTGGGCATCCCATATTGTTTGCCTATGCAGTGAATGCAAGTGTTGCCAAAAATTTGGAGGCACTCCAATGCCCCTTGGAAGAGACATGGAGGTCAGAGGGCCTACTGAAAACAAAGTTACCAATATTAGGCAGTGGGTATCCCATACTGCTTGCCTATGCAGTGAATGCAAGGGTTGTCAAAAATTTGGAGGCACTCCAATGCACCTTGGAAGAAACGTGGAGGTCAGAGGGCCTCCTAAAAACAATGTTCCCATTATCAGGAAGTTGGTACCCCATTGTGTTTGCCTATGCAGTGAATGCAAGGGTTGCCAAAAATTTGGAGGCACTCCAATGCCCCTTGGAAGAGACATGGAGGTCAGAGGGCCTCCTGAAAATAATGTTCCCATTATTAGGAAGTGGGTATCCCATACTGTTTGCCTATGCAGTGAAAACAAGGATTGCCAAGAATTTGGAGGCACTCCAATGCCCATTGGAAGAGACGTGGAGGTCAGAGAGCCTCCTGAAAACAATGTTCTCATTATTAGGAAGTGGGTCTCCCATTGTGTTTGCCTATGCAGTGAATGCAAGGGTTGCCAAAAATTTGGAGGCACTCCAATGCCACTTGGAAGAGATGTGGAGGTCAGATGTCCTCCTGAAAATAATGTACTCTTTATTAGGTAGTGGGTCTCCCATTGTGTTTGCCTATGCAGTGAATGCAAGGGTTGCCAAAAATTTGGAGGCACTCCAATGCTCCTTGGAAGAGACGTGGAGGTCAGAGGGCCTCCTGAAAACAATGTTCCCATTATTAGGAAGTGGGTCTCCATTGTGTTTGCCTATGCAGTGAATGCAAGGGTTTCCAAAAATTTGGAGGCATTCCAATGCCCCTTGGAAGAGACGGGGAGGTCAGAGGGCCTCCTGAAAACAATATTCCCATTATTAGGAAGTGGGTCTCCCATTGTGTTTGCCTATGCAGTGAATGCAAAGGCTGCCAAAAATTTAGAGGCACTCCAATGCCTCATGGAAGAGACGTGGAGGTCAGAGGGCCTCCTAAATACAATGTTCCCATGATTAGGAAGTGGGTCTCCCATTGTGTTTGCCTACGCAGTGAATGCAAGGGTTGCCAAAAATTTGGAGGCACTCCAATGCCCTTGGAAGAGACGTGGAGGTCAGAGAGCCTCCTGAAAACAATGTTCCCATTATTAGGAAGTGGGTTTCCCAAACTGTTTGCCTATGCAGTGAATGCAAGGGAGGCCAAAAATTTGGAGGCATTCCAATGCCCCTTGGAAGAGACGTGGAGGTCAGAGGGCCTCCTGAAAACAATGTTCCCATTGTTAGGAAGTGGGTCTCCCATTGTGTTTGCCTATGCAGTGAATGCAAGGGTTGCCAAAAATTTGGAGGCACTCCAATGCCCCTTGGAAGAGACGTGGAGGTCAGAGGGCCTCTTGAAAACAAAGTTCCCATTATTAGGAAGTGGGTTTCCCATACTGTTTGCCTATGCAGTGAATGCAAGGATTGCCAAAAATTTGGAGGCACTCCAATGCCCCTTGGAAGAGACGTGGGGGTCAGAGACCTCCTGAAAACTATGTTAACACTATTAGGAAGTGGGTCTCCCATTGTGTTTGCCCATGCAGTGAATGCAAGGGCTGCCAAAAACTGGGAGGCACTCCAATGCTCCTTGGAAGAGACATGGAGGTCAGAGGGCCTCCTGAAAACAATGTTCCCATTATTAGGAAGTGGGTCTCTCATTGTGTTTGCCTATGCAGTGAATGCAAGGGCTGACAAAAATTGGGAGGCACCCCAATGCCCCTTGGAAGAGACACAGAGGAGAGCCTCATAAAAAAAATTTCCCATAAGAAAGTAGCGGGCCTCCTATTCTTGTAATGCCCATACACTAAGTGTATGGGCTGACAAACATTTACCCCTGTGGGGTATACATGAACATGTTGTATATAAAAAAAGTTTTACGGACATCATAAAAAATGATATGGGTGTTGCATCACGGACTATGGTCACCCTGGTGATATGGTGGTAGAGGATGAGGAGAAGGAGAAGGACAAGAGCAAATATCCAAAATCAGGAAGCGTATACCCATGTCTGGGTGTGAAAAGGTGCATGGGAATACACCTCCCAAGAAAAGAGATTGGATTTGAGTTTGTTACGCTGCTATCATTCGGTGGTGTTGAGAAGAGTCAGCCTGTCAGCATTTTCAGTTGACAGATGGATGCGCTTATCAGTTATAATTCCATCAGCGGCACTAAAAACCCGCTCTGATAAAACGCTGGTGGTAGGGCAGACCAGGACCTCCAAGGCATAGAGAGCCAGTTCATTCCACATATCCAGCTTGGATACTCAATAATTAAAAGGCACAGAGGAATCACGGAGGACGTTGGTACGGTCGGCAAGGTACTCCCTCAGCAACTTCCCAAACTTTGCACTCCTTGTGAGAGTACCCCGCACCTCAGGGCTTGAGAGATGGGAGTGCTGAGAAAATTCTCCCAGAACGTGGACAGTGTTTCTCTGCCTTTGTTTGTGTCTCTCTGGACTGTACTCCTTGGTTGTCCAACGAAGTGTGACCTCTGCCGCCAGCGTTTTCAGATGGGAATTTTTTTAATAGTTCCGCAACAAGGGCCTTCTGGTACAGCCCCATTTTTGTAGACCTGTTCGCCTCAGGAATAAGAGATATAAAGTTCTCCTTGTAGCGTGGGTCTAGAAGTGTCACCAACCAGTAATGACTGTCACCCAAAATTTTGAGAACGCGAGGGTCATAGGAAAGGCAGTGTAACATAAACTCAGCCATGCGTGCCAGACTACTAACAGGCAAAACTTCAGTGTCCTCACCAAGAGGATGACTGACCATGCTCTCCTCCTCCTCCTCTCTGTCCTCTGGCCATCCATGCTGAAAAGACGGTATGACAGCTGTGCAGGTAGTACCGTCTATAGTGCATGAAACTAGCTCCTGTCCTTCCTCCTCCTCCTCATCCTCATTGTCACCCAATCCACGTTAGGATGAGATGAGCCTTGGCTGTGTGTAATCACCCTGTATGGTTCCTTGCTCCATCTCATCGTGCTCCGCCTGCAATGCATCCTCTTTGATTGTGAGCAGAGAGCGTTTCAGAAGAAAGAGAAGCGGGATGGTGACGCTAAGTATGGCGTCATCGCCGCTCACCATCTTGGTGGAGTCCTCAAAGTTTTGGACGATGGTACATATGTCTGACATCCATGTCCACTCCTGAGGTCTTATGTGTTAAGTCTGAACTGAACACCGATGACCTTGTTGATGCTGGTACTCAACAACTGCCCTCTTCTGCTCACAAATCCTTCCCAACATCTGCAGCGTAGAGTTCCAACGCGTGGGGACTTCACACACCAGTGTGTGAGCCGGAAGCTGCAAATGCTGCTGAAACACGGTGACTTTCTAAAATGGGCGTACTTTAACAAGCAGATCAAGCAGCTCCGGGTAGGATTTGAGAAACTGCTGAACCACTAGGTTAAGCACATGGACCGGGCATGGTACGTGTGTGAGCTCACGTCGTCTCATAGCCGCCACCAGATTCCAGTCATTGTCACACATGACCATGCCTGGCTGTAGGTTCAGCGGTGTGAGCCATTGATCTGCCTACTCTTTCAGAGCTGTCTACAACTCTTCAGCATTGTATGGTTTGTCACCTAAGCATATTAGCTTCAGCACAGCCTGTTGCTGCTTGGCCGAGGCACTGCTGCAGTGATTCCAGCTTGTGACTGATGTGGTCATTTCGGAGATGGAGGCTGAAAAGGAGGAGGAGGCTGAGGAGGATGGGGTGCAGAAGCTGTAGACCGTGGAGGCAACCCTGATTGACCTAGGGTCCGCAATCCTTGGCGTCGGGAGGACGTGTTCCGTCCCAAGGTCCGACTGTGTCCCGGCTTCCACTATGTTAACCCAGTGTGCCATCAGCGAGATGTACCGTCCCTGCCCACAAGCACTTGTCCACATATATGTGGTTAGGTGGACTTTCCCGGGTTACTGGGTTGTTGAGGGCATGGCTGATGTTTTGGGACACGTGCTTGTGTAATGCGGGGACAGCACACCGGGAGAAATAATGGTGGCTGGGGACCGAGTACCAAGGGACAGCCGCCGCCATCAGGTTGTGGATTGCTTCCGTCTCCACGAACCTAAAATGCAACATTTCAAGTGCAAGCAGTGGTGAAATGTGAGAATTTAGTAGTGTGGCCTGTGGGGCGTTGGCTGCGTATTTGCGCTTGCGTTCCAAGGACTGGGGTATGGACAACTGAACGCTCCGCTGGGACAAGGAATTGGATGTGCTTCCTGATGCTGCTATTTGAGAGTGTGCAACAACAGGTGCATTGCAGAAGGAATCTTTGCATGCACTATGAATAGGGGATTGGCTTGCATGCACAATAGCGGAAGAAGCAATTATGCCACTCGCAGACACTGTTCCTGGATCCTGGGGTTCGGCCCACAAAGTCGAGTGCTTTGCTGCCTTGTGCATCATCACGCTGGTGGTGGTCAGGCTGGTCGTTTTGCCACCCCTGCTGATGCTGGCCTGGCAGGTGGTGCAAATGGCCTTTTTGGGGTTATCGGCAGAGTCTTTAAAAAACAACCAGACTCGGGAAGACCTAACAGTTGTACTGGCGACTTCATTCGTGTTGGTGTTACGGGATACGGTTGCCTGCCTTCTGTCTGTGGCCACCACACTGCTTCTTCTTGCCTGTTGGGGTGCTCTGCCTGACCGTGGCTGCTCAAATATTTGGGCATTGCTACATGCAATCTCCTCTTGCCTCGCTTCAAGTGGACCAGGCGAGAGGCCCGAATCTATAAATAGAAAAGTGAACAGCTCTTCAGAGTGTCCAAGTGTGGGATCATTTGTCTCCGAGCACTCAGCATGGTGGGAGGAAGGAGGATCGGGGTGAGGAATATGTGGTCCAGACTCACGGCTACTGAGACTTGACCATGTGGAAGACTGTGGTGGTGGTGGTGGTGGCTAAGTGACTGGAAGCATTATACGCTATTCAACCAACAACCTTTTGACACTGCTCTGGGTACTAAAGTGGTGTGCTGCGGTCCCCTAGGAATTGGGACAGGAAGGTCGGGGGAGAAGATGTGGGTGTTTGTTGTGGCACCATTTCAGCTTGCCCACGGCCTTGGCCTCGGTCTCTGCATGCACCATTACCATCATGTCCAGTTCCCCTTCCCTTGCCACGTGCCTTGCCCATTTTAAATAGAGGACAATATCTTCCACGCTGATTACAAATGACTGAATTTGGAGCGAACTTTTATGTGATCCATGTGACGGACAAACCACAGTTTTAAATACTTGGCCTGTAGGTTACTTTTTGAACAGCAATCTGGTGTCAATTGCTTCACTGATTCACTGAAAACATTTAATGGAGGTCAGAAATGGAAGCATTTTCTGAAAACGTATATGTGATCCGTGTGACGGAGAAAACACAGTTTTAAATACCTGGCCTGTAGGTAACTATTTTAAACAGCAAACCGGTGTCAAAAACTTCACTGACACAGTGAAAAAAAATTTGAATGAATGCCAAAAATGCCAGTATTTTCTGAAAATGTATATGTGATCTGTGTGACGGAGAAAACACAGTTTTAAATACTTGGCCTGTAGGTAACTATTTTGAACAGCAATCTGGTGTCAATTGCTTCACTGACACACTGAAACAAATTTTTAATGGAGGTCAGAAATGGCAGTATTTTCTGAAAATGTATATGTGATCCTTGTGACGGAGAAAACACAATTGTAAATACCTGGCCTGTAGGTAACTATTTTGAACAGCAAACCGGTGTCAAAAACTTCGCTGACACAGTGAAAAAAAATTTGAATGGAGGCCAAAAATGGCAGTATTTTATGAAAACGTATATGTGATCCGTGTGACGGAGAAAACACAGTTTTAAATACCTGGATTTTTAGCGCTGTAATATGGAAAGGGCCTGGCTGTATTCTGCAGTGCCAACAAGCAAATGGTGCAGAAAAACAGTGTTCTCTGGATTGCTTTTTAAGCAAATAATGAGGATTAAGAAAAAAATTATTCCTGGCCCCTGAGACCTGGGCCTTTGTCTTGAAATATCTAACAGCAGCAGAAGGCAGAACTGGAATGGAGCCTCTTGTGCTATATGCACTGCAGTCTGCTATATACGCTGCCTGCCTATATACACTGATTGCCTGATATCTCTGCAGATGGATTAGTCCTCAGAAGGACTATTTGTTGAGATGGATATGTGTAATGTATTTGTTTTCTCCCTACACTACCTAATACACAGCCAAATCTCTCCCTAGCTCTTCAGCATCTCTCCCTACACTGCCTGATTGCGGAGTGACTGTGACAAGTATGGCGGCGCCAGGTCTGATATAGACCTGATGACGCTGTGTGACCAGCCAATCACTGTAATGCCACAACCACCATGGCTGCGGCATTACAATGAGTGGCAGGCAATCCCTGCATGTTGCTTGGCGCTCTGAAGAGTGCCAAACATGCAGGGAGGGCACCCAAGCATCCGCCAAGGCATCTCGCATGTACTTGGCAAGCTCCAAGCATCTCGAGTACTGAGATGCTCTGGCGAGTACCGAGTACTTGCAAGTATGCTTGCTCATCACTAGTTGCTACTTCCTTAACAGGAATAATATTTGGACCACTGTTTGTCAAAAAGCCATGGATTCTTCCTTGTATACTGCCTATGAACAAACACCAGGAAGGCAGCCATCTGCCCCCAAAGAGAGATGATATATGGACCATTTTTTATATTATAAAACCCATAAAAAGTCTGTCAGTGCAGTTTGTTATTGTTACCACCATTTATCAGTTTTTCCACAGCTAGACCTATTGAGGTCACTTTTTCATTACTACAGCTGTGTTTGCATTAAAGAGCTTCAAAGGGGTTTAGTGCAGTCCTTGTACACCTAAATAATATATATTGGTAGTATATAATATTCACCAAACAGGATTTCGGACCAACGTAAACCAAGGGGACAGTCGGAAGAAACAAAGAAGAGGAAAAAGGGGGAAAAGACCGACCATAAAGTCCCAAACATCAAGTGCAGTAGAAAAAAATATATATTTTATTGATTACAAGGTGACAAAAAATGGATAGCAGACAATGTCAACATTAAAAACATCTAAAAACAGGGTTGTGTGTAGAAAAATTAATGTTGGGAACAGCCAATTGATAAATCTAATCAATAAACAGCAATTTATATATATACATATACACGCATATAACCGTCACATAAGAATCACATGGAAGACAAACGAAATATAAAGTATATAAAGTGCTAGTGCATATATATATATATATATATATATATATATATATATATCTTTCTCCCAAAATGTGCAAAGTTGCAATGTATAACTCTCTCTCCCATATATGCACTAGCACTTTATATACACTTCTCAAAAAAATAAAGGGTAAATTCAAATAACACATCCTAGATCTGAATGAATTAAATATTCTCATTGAATACTTTGTTCTGTACAAAGTTGAATGTGCTGACAACAAAAACACATGAAAATCATCAATGGAAATCAAATTTATTTGATTTATTTGAGGCCTGGATTTGGAGTCACCCCCAAAATTAAAGTGGAAAAACACACTACAGGCTGATCCAACTTTGATGTAATGTCCTTAAAACAAGTCAAAATGAGGCTCAGTATTGTGTGTGGCCTCCACGTGCCTGTATGACCTCCCTACAACGCATGGGCATGCTCCTGATGAGGTTGCGGATGGTCTTTTGTGGGATCTCCTCCCAGACCTGGACTAAAGCATCCGCCAACTCCTGGACAGTCTGTGGTGCAACGTGACATTGGTGGATGGAGCGAGACATGATGTCCCAGATGTGCTCAATCGGATTCAGGTCTGGGGAACGGGCGGGCCAGTCCATAGCTTCAATGCCTTCATCTTGCAGGAACTGCTAACACACTCCAGCCACATGAGGTCTGGCATTGCCTTGCATTAGGAAGAACCCAGAGCCAACCGCACCAGCATATGGTCTCACAAGGGGTCTGAGGATCTCATCTCGGTACCTAATGGCAGTCAGGCTACCTCTGGCGAGCACATGGAGGGCTGTGCGGCCCTTCAAAGAAATGCCACCCCACACCATTACTGACCCACTGCCAAACCGGTCATACTGAAGGATGTTGCAGGCAGCATATCGCTCTCCACAGCGTCTCCAGACTCTGTCATGTCTGTCACATGTGCTCAGTTTGAACCTGCTTTCATCTGTGAAGAGCACAGGGCGCCAGTGGCGACTTTGCCAATCCTGGTGTTCTGTGGCAAATGCCAAGAGTCCTGCACGGTGTTGGGCTGTGAGCACAACCCCCATCTGTGGACGTCGAGCCCTCATACCACCCTAATGGAGTCGGTTTCTAACCGTTTGTGCAGACACATGCACATTTGTGGCTTGCTGAAGGTAATTTTGCAGGGCTCTGGCAGTGCTCCTCCTGTTCCTCCTTGCACAAAGGCGGAGGTAGCGGTCCTGCTGCTGGGTTGTTGCCCTCCTACGACCCCCTCCATGTCTCCTGGTGTACTGGCCTGTCTCCTCGTAGCGCCTCCAGCCTCTGGACACCACACTGACAGACACAGCAAACCTTCTTGCCACAGCTCGCATTGATGTGCCATCCTGGATGAGCTGCACTACCTAAGCAACTTCTGTGGGTTGTAGAGTCCTTCTCATGCTATCACGAGTGTGAAAACACAACCAACATTCAAAAGTGACCAAAACATCAGCCAGAAAGCATTGGTACTGAGATGTGGTCTGTGGTCCCCACCTGCAGAACCACTCCTTTATTGAGGGTGTCTTGATAATTGCCAATAATTTCCATCTATTGTTTATTCCATATGCACAACAGCATGTGAAATTGATTGTCAATCAGTGTTGCTTCCTAAGTGGACAGTTTGATTTCACAGAAGTTTGATGTACTTGGAGTTATATTCTGTTGTTTAAGTGTTCCCTTTATTTTTTTGAGTAGTGTACTTTATATTTTGTTTGTCTTCCTTGTGATTCTTATGTGACGGTCATATGCGTGTATATGTATATATATAAATTGCAGTTTATTGATTAGATTTATCAATTGGCTATTCCCAACATGAATTTTTCTACACACAACCAGTATGTGCCCCCTATTTTTAGATGTTTTTAATGTTGACATTGTCTGCTATCCATTTTTTGTCACCTGTAATCAATAAAATATGTATATTTTTCTACTGCACTTGATGTTTGGGACTTTATGGTCAGTCTTTTCCCCCTTTTTCCTCTTCTTTGGAGAGTATCCTTGCATAGAGATTTCTCTGTAAATGCCAAATCCTGGAGACTGGACTCTGGATACTTTCATCCTATAGACTTTTGATTCAGTTAATAACCAATCTGTTGCTAAAGGAAATATAGAAACACTCCCAAAACTCCTATCAAACTTAGAAACATTAATAAAAAAGTAATTCAATGTAGTGTTCTTCTTACTCTAGGGCTCAAAGATCATTATAGTAAACAGAGAAATAGTGCCAACTATCTTGGGAAAACTAAGCAAGACATTGCCTACATAATTTTTTTACATTTATAGACTTGGCAAGGGGAACCATATTACTCCTCATACTTATCTGTACTGTTTTCTTTTTATTTGTTTTCTGGAAGTTTTAGTTCACGTTATTACTTTTTGACGATGCACATTCATTTCTTCCATCTTCAAATATTTTTGCAATTGGTAAGTGTTTTATAAGAACACTGCAGTAGTTAACAGTAGTAACAGAGCTATTAGATAAATGCTAATAACAGCGCATTGGTCAAAATAATCCACACTGACACTTATGAATTATTTCACGCATGATCCCTGGAAAGCAATTAACTGCATATTGCAATGTCGGAAGTGGTGTATGATTTGTTTTGTTCTATCTGTTCTAGGTGCTTTATGTAAAGTAGTTTTGGGAATGTTTGAATTTTTTTGCATCTAGTACAAATACTATTGATAGGCAAGGAATGTCTTTATCAATATCTTCTGTAAGCCATACATCTTTGGATGCCTTGAAGAATTGGCTCAAGGATTTTTAGGTTAGATTAGATAGATAGATAGATAGATAGATAGATAGATAGATAGATAGATAGATAGAAACAGTGGGTACTGAAAGTATTCAGACCCCTTTACATTTTTCACTCTTTGTTTCATTGCAGCCATTTGGTAAATTCTAAAAAGTTTATTTTTTTTTCTCATTAAAGTACACTCTGCACCCCATCTTGACTGAAAAAACAGAAATGTAGAAATTTTTGCAAATTTATTAAAAAACGAAAAATGAAATATCACATGATCATAAGTATTCAGACCCTTTGCTCAGACACTCGTATTTAAGTGACATGCTGTCCATTTCCTTGTGATCCTCCTTGAGATGGTTCTGCTCCTTCATTGGAGTCAAGCTGTGTTTACTTAATCCAATAGGACTTGATTTGGAAAGGCACACACCTGTCTATATAAGACTAGTGTTGAGCCACCCCTGTAGTGTTCGAGTCCGGTTCGTCAAATACCCGTATGTTCGTCGAACACCTTCGAACACCGTTAAAACCAATGGCAGGCAAACAAAAACACATAGAAATACATAGAAAACACCTTCAAAAGTGTCCAAAAGCTGACAAACTGCTCAGAAGACACAACTAACACATGGAAAAGAGACAAGTACATATAGTCATGCGAAAAGAAAAGAGGTGGAGGAGTAAAAGGATGGGGAGACACAGATATAGGCATGTCATGCCCTTCTATAACCAAAAAAGTGCGAAGCCGACAGGGCCAGTCGGTTCCTGCCCGTGCGACCTCCGTGTCGCCGGGTTTGTGCCAGAGCTGCGGTGGAACCTGACGGCCAGCCCCCCTCTCCCAATACTGGTGCCTGTCCGCTGGTGGGTCGCGCGAGCCCCCCTGTGGTGGAGGCAGGTCTAAGCTTTTTAATTTAAATTGTCTCTCTAATTTGAATGAATACACTTTAAATCCTTTTACAAGGATCTATTGGAGGGCAAGTCTCATGCCAGCAGCCGCGTAATTCCAGCTCCAGTAGCGTCCACTAAAGCTGCTGCAGTTAAAAAGCTTTTATAAGGATTGAGCTCGGCGGTCCACCGCAAGGCGTCCTACCACCAGTCCCAGCCCCCATGCCTTGGAGTGTCTCCCCGATGCTCTTCACTGAGTGTCCCGGGGGCCCGAACCATTTCCTTTGAAAAAATTAAGTGTCCAAACTACAGGTGGTGTAGCTTGCTTAACAGCTGGGATAATCCGCTGACTAGCAGACACTGCTACTAGGCACAAAGTATTTCCTGAGCTAGATGCAGTTAAAAATTTGTAATTAGATACTCTCGTTGGATGCTGAGAAAGCACTCCATGGAGTCTTCTGGCACGCCATATATTATTCCCTTAAAAAGCTTGGGGTAGGGGTCTAGGGGACCCTTTTATAGGCAAAATCACGGCCCTGTATCGCAATACGTCACCTAGGCTGAAAATAAGTGGAACATTTTCTTCACCTTTCATAATCACCAATGGGACAAGGCAGGGATGTCCTCTGTCCCCTCTCTTATACATCCTAGTGACGGAGCACCTGCTCTCATCAATTCGCCATAACCCCAATATTAGGTGGATTGAGGTGGGAGGCACCGAGTACAAGTACTCTGCATTTGCTGATGATGTCCTAGTATATATCACTCAATCACATATATCCATCCCTGCTGTTATGGCTGAAATAGATCACTTTGTTACATGGCCAAATTTTAAAATCAATGCAGCGAAGTCTGAGGCCCTCGATGTCTCCCTCCCGAAATCCATACAGGATTCCATCCAGTCCAACTTTCCCTTTGCCTGGCCCTCACAGGGTATCAAATACTTAGGAATTTGTATTCATAGAGACCTCTCCCGTCTATGTTATCTTAATTTTGGGCCCTTTATTGAACAACTCCATACAGACCACGGTTGGCAAGTTAGAACTGTAAGATTCACTACGTGAACCACTGGTGTTTTGTGGAAAAGCACATGTACACTGTGTTCCAAATTATTATGCAAAAAGTGTTTAGGAGTGATAAGGGAAGAATTTGTTTGTTTGTCAGTTAAACTCATTGATGGTGATGTGTGTCAGGGCTCTCTATATCACTGTAAGCAATTGCAGACACCTGTGCTAATTAGTTTGGCAGGTGTGTCCAATGAAAGGCAAGACTACTTAAGAAGGCTGTCTCACATTATTAAGCAGCCTACATTTTCTGCCAAAATGGGAAAGAAAAAGGATGTGTCGGCTGCTGAGAAGCAACAAATTGTGGAGTGTTTAGGTCAAGGCATGACTACAGTCAACATTGCCAAAACACTTCATCCTGATCATCGCACAATCAAGAAGTATGTAGCTGATTCACATTACACACGTGTGCGTGCTGATAAGGGAAAATTGAGGACTATTTTCTACAGGCAATTACGTCAGGTTAAAAGAGCAGCGGCAAAAAAGCCTTGTCATAGCAGCAGACAAGTTTTTGATGCTGCTGGTGCCTCCAACGTCCCCCGAACAACAAGATGCAGAGTCCTTCAGAGGTTTACAGCTGTGCGTAAGCCATCCTGTCGACCTCCTCTATCCACTGCACACAAGCAGAAACGGCTCCAGTGGGCCAAGCAATACATGAAGACTGACTTCAAAACTGTTTTGTTCACCGACGAGTGCCGTGCAACGCTCGATGGTCCAGATGGATGGAGTGGAGGATGGCTGGTTGATGGACACCCCACGCAAACACGGCTACAGCGCCAACAAGGAGGAGGTGGAGTAATGTTTTGGGCTGGAATCAAGGGGAGAGAGATTGTCGGCCCCTTTTGGATCCCTGAAGGGGTAAAGATGAACTCCATAATGTATGTGGAGTTTCTCAAACAGCACTTCCTGCCATGGTTCAAGAAGAAGAGCCGTGTATTCCGCAGCAAGATCATTTTCATGCATGATAATGCACCGTCTCATGCTGCACATAACACATCTGCATCTCTGGCTGATATGGGCATAAATGGGGACAAACTTATTGTGTGACCCCCATGCTCCCCTGACCTCCACCCCATTCAGAACCTTTGGAGCATCATCAAAGGAGTGTCTATGATGGCAGGAGGCAGTTCACATCTAAGCAACAGCTCTGGGAGGGTATTCTGTCCTCATGCAAAACAATTGAAGCAGAAACCATCCAAAACCTGACAAATTCAATGGATGAGAGAGTTCAGAAGCTCCTTTCGAACAAGGGGTCCTATGTGCAAATGTAACATCACCTAGAATAAAGTTTTGAGTTGAAAACTGTTTGATTTCAGTTTCTAATAACCTGCTAATGCTTATAATTTCAAAAATTACCATTTTTTGTTCTTTATTAAAATGAAAAGGTTGATCGAAGAATGTGGGGGATCTAAGAGTGTGGCAACCCAGTAGTCAGGATTACTTCGAATTCTGACAATCTGAGGGTCATGTTGCAGGTAGTGCAGCAAGAAGGCACTCATGTGTCTTGCGCATCTAGGAGACCCAAAATTATTTTCCGGGCTAGATGCAGCTAAAAATTATTATTAATTTGAAAGCTGGTGGAGCTTAGTATAGATGGCCTAATAGAATCAGTACTGCAAACTGCTACAAAGCCCACTTTATTTTCCAGCCAAGATACAGATAAACATGATTAGTAATTTTAAATTTGGTGGAGCTTAGTATAGATGGCCTAATAGAATCAGTACTGCACACTGCTACAAGGCCGAAATTATTTTCCAGCCCAGATACAGATAAACATGATTAGTCATTTTAAAGCTTAAAATGGTTGGTGAGGTGATTTTAACAAATCATCAAGCTTTTACTCTTCCCAGGATGACACAGGGGTAGAAAAGTCGTTTCAGATCCATGATTTGTTCATCTTTATGAACGTGAGTCTGTCTACATTATCAGTGGAGAGCCACGTATGCTTATCTGTCAGCACACCACCAGCAGCGCTGAACACACGTTCAGACAGAACGCTGGCTGCAGGGCATGACAAGATCTCCAAGGCGTAAGTGGCGAGCTCCGGCCATTTATCCAGATTGGAAGCCCAAAAAGAGCAAGGGTCCAGTGACACAGTCATGGCTTCAATGTTTACTTGGAGATACTCCTGTACCATCGTCTCTAGGCGTTGACTATGTGTCAGACTTCTTGTCTCCTGTGGCCTTGCAAAGGATGGGCTAAAAAAGTGGTGAAATGATTCCGCAAAATTGATGTTACCAGCAGATACTGTGTTTCTGTTACGGTTTGAGTGCTGAACACTCGACAGTCCCACGGTTGGCAAGTTGGAACTGTGAGATTCACTACGTGCACCACTGGTGTTTTGTGGAAAAGCACATGTAAGATTCTGCCACAGTCTCTGCTGATACTCCTGCATGCATGCATCCCTTTCTATGGCAGGAATAATTTCTGCAAATTTACTTTTGTACCGTGGATTTAACAGTGTGGCAACCCAGTAGTCAGGATTATTTCTAATTCTCACAATTCGAGGATCATGTTGCAGGTAGGGCAGAAAGAAGGCACTCATGTGTCTTGCGCATCCAGGAGCACCATGTCCCTGTTGTGTTGGTGGCGAGGTAACAATCATGCTTCCTTCCTCTGTCCTCTCCCCCCCAACCTCGCACAACAGAAATGTGATCAAGGTCTCCCTCATCTGATGAGTCTTCCATCAGTTCGTCCTCCACTACTTCCTGGGCTCCTGCACCTTCCTCACTAGTTTGGCTGCTACCATGCGCCCTGGTAAAACCATCTCCCCCACCCTCACATGCCTGCCACCTTGGTGCTGCCGACCGTCTGGACCTTGCAGATGTTAGCTCTTCCGCATACAACTCCTCCTCCTCTACTTCCTCCACCTCCTCTTGTGCCACCACCTGACTCCGAATTCTGTTTAACATGTGCTCCAGCATGTAAATCACCGTAATAGTAATGCTGATAATGGCATCGTCAGCACTAAACATCTTCGTCGCCATTTCAAAACTGTGCAGAAGGGTGCATAGGTCCCTGATCTGAGACCACTCCTCCAGCGTGATTTGCCCCACCTCTGGATCTCGTTGGCCCAGGCTATACGTCTGAACGTATTGCACCAGGGCTTGTCGGTGCTGCCACAGTCGCTGCAACATATGCAGAGTTGAATTTCTCCGGGTAGGCACATCGCATTTTAGCCGGTGAAGTGGCAGGCCCAACAACTCCTGTAGAGATGTAAGTCACTGAGCTGCGGGATGCAAACGGCAGAAGTGAGCACACAGTGACCGTGCCCTCTGCAGAAGGCCATCTAGTCTGGGATAGTGGGCTAAAAATTGCTGGACAACCAGGTTCAACACGTGAGCCATAGAAGGCACGTGTGTGACATTGCCCCGGCGAAGGGCCGCACCCAGGTTTGCAGCATTGTTGCACACGGCCTTCCCTGGTTTCAGGTCCAGTGGAGACAACCATTCATGAAACTGGTTCTCCAGAGCTGACCACAACTCCTCAGCTGTGTGACTCACATTTCCCAGACATTTCAAAGTAAAAACCGCCTGATGACGTTGAGCCCTGCTGCCAGCATAGTAAGGAGGTGTGCAGGATCCCTTCTGCGCAGTTAGAAAGCTTGTGGCATGACCAGACAGACTTTGGGTGCAGGTGGAGGACCGAGAGGAGGTTGAGGAGGCAGAAGCAGTGGAGGAACTTTGACATAAAGAGGATTGACGCACAACTCGTGGGGACGGCAAGACTTGGACAGCAGCCCCTTGACCTTCTGTCACCATAGTTACCCAGTGCCCAGTCAGCGACATGTAACGCCCCTGTCCATGCCTACTCGTCCAAGTGTCTGTGGTGAAATGCACCCTGTCACACACAGAGTTTCTCAAAGAAGCGGTGATGTTGTGTGCGACATGCTGGTGGAGCGTAGGCACACCTTTCTTTGAGAAGTAGTGCCGACTGGGCATCTGGTACTGGGGCACTGCGACGGACATAAGGTCTCGAAAATCCTCTGTGTCCACCAGGCGGAAAGGAAGCATTTCTGTAGCCAAGAGCTTGCAGATGGTGAAATTCAACCTCTTAGCTTTCTCATGGCTAGGAGGAAATGGTATTTTACTTGTCCACATCTGAGGGACCGAGGGCTGGCTGTTATGCTTAGACAGAGTTGAGAAGGGTGTCCCCGGCAAACTGCCGGTCTGTGAGGAAGATGCAGGCGGATATGTTAGGTTGCCTTGATCCAAAGGTGGTGCTATCGATGTCGGACAGCGCTCAACACCAGCTGGAGTTTCCACCTCCAAAGAAAATGATGACCTGCCAATCATGCTGGCTGTTGCGGGTAAAGAGGTGGCAGGTCTGCGTCCCAAAACAGGTGTGACTGCTGTCCCCCCAGTCACAGAGGATGAAGAGGCCACGGATGCACAAGATGTGGCAGACGGTGCTTGGCCCGGCCGGCTAGGCCGCATTGTAGCACCACTGCAACTTATGCTTCATGTCCATGTGCCGGTTCATGCATGAAGCACTCAAACTATGTATTTTTTGGCCTCTACTTAGCTTTTGCTGACAAATGTTGCAGATAACACGAGTTGGGACATCTTTATCGATCTGAAAAAATGCCCAGGCTATGCAAGGCTTAGCACCCATGCGACCTGAAGAGCCACCACGACTTGTGGTTAGAGGCAGAGTTGTGGTTGAGGATCCAGTTGTTGACGTGCTTCCAGCACTACGTCTCTGTCCAGGAAGGCGCAAACTGACCTCGTCGTCACTAGCATCCTCCTCCACCTACTCTGCTGACCTCATCTCTTGGCTGACTGTGGGTTGACAGTAAGTGGGATCTCCAACCTCATCATCATCACCCTGTGTGTTATCACACCCGTCGTCCTCAGAGCCAACCTGTTCCTGCCCTGACAAAAAACTAAAGTTGTCGCTCCAATAAGGTATTTGAGTCTCATCATCGTCTTCCTCATTGTCTCCACCAACAGGAGTTACAGTTTGGAAACGAGGGTCTACATTATGGTCAGAACCTTCTGCGTCTGGTCCTGGATCCGACTCATAAAGATTCTGGGCATCAGTGCAGATCATTTCCTCGTCTGGATTCACAGAAGCTCTGGAGCCGACCTCTGATTCCCAGGCTATAGTATGAGTAAACAGCTCTGCAGACTCAACCATCTGTTCTACCCCATACTCAGACAGGCAGCTGGAGACTTGGGAGCTGTGAGGAAGCAAGTGCGATTGGGGTGACACCTCTGAGGACTGGAGTATTTGTGATGTTGAAGTTGAGGTGGAGGAGAGCCCACTTAAAGGAGCACTTGATATCCGTTGAAGCACCTGCTGTTTTTGTGCCTCATCTGGAATTTGGAGCGATTGGCGTGGCCGTAAGAAAGGGATCTTATCACATTGTCCGCTAAAAGAAGTAGACATCTTAGTTTGGCTGGAAGATGGTCTTTCTTCTGCAGATGTTACTGTTGCTTTAACACCCACCCCACGGACACAACCTTTTTTTCCCTTCCCAACACGCCTATTCCCCTTTCCACCAGCAGCAGGCCTTTTTCCACTCATTTTGGTGGTTAACTAATTCACCACTCTGGAGTTGTTTGCACAAAAAACAATGGATGGGAACCGAGCAGAGCTGAGTGGCCAAACTGTGGTATTAGCCCAAAAGTATTGGCTGAGTTAGAGGCAGAAAAAAATTATATTGAATTTGCAACCTGATGGAGGTCAGTATAGGTGGACTAATAGAACAAGTCCCACACACTGCTAGAAGCCTAAATATTTTTTCAGAGCTCGATGCAGAAAAAAATTATATTGAATTTGCAACCTGATAGAGGTTAGTATAGATGGACTAATAGAACAAGTCCCACACACTATTGCAAGCTGAAATATTTTTTCAGAGCTCGATGCAGAAAAAAATTATATTGAATTTGCAACCTGGTGGAGGTTAGTATAGATGGACTAATAGAACAAGTCCCACACACTGCTACAAGCTGAAATATTTTTTCAGAGCTAGATGCAGAAAAAAATTATATTGAATTTGCAACCTGATGGGGGTCAGTATAGATGGACTAATAGAACAAGTCCCACACACTGCTAGAAGCCTAAATATTTTTTCAGAGCTAGATGCAGAAAAAAATTATATTGAATTTGCAACCTGATGGAGGTTAGTATAGATGGACTAATAGAACAAGTCCCACACACTGCTAGAAGCCTAAATATTTTTTCAGAGCTCGATGCAGAAAAAAATTATATTGAATTTGCAACCTGGTGGAGGTTAGTATAGATGGACTAATAGAATGATGCTATGCCCAAAAGGTTTTACTTCACTAGGTGCAGTAAAAAAAATTGTATTCTATACACAGGTGGTGTAGCTTGCAACACAGATAGGCTGCTCCACTGACTAACACACTCTGCAATAGGCCAAAAAGGATTTGCTTTGCTAGATTTAGCCAAATGCTGTGAAAAAAACTTGCACAGCACTGGCACATTCCTGCCTGGCAAAAAGTGATAGGAACTGATGTAACCTAGCCCTGAAAAGGACTGCAATTACAATTAGTCTTTACTCCCAACCTATCTATTTAAGAGCACAGACCTGCCTGATAAAAGTCGTAGGAAATGATGTAACCTAGTCCTTAAAAGGACTGCAATCACAACTCTTCCCTACTCCCAAGCTATCTGCAGATTTGTGCGAAAATTGGCTTGAAATTAACAAAGTATAGCGCACACAGCAACAGCGGTGCCGTCTAACACGCAGCTGCAGCAGTGAGAAAATGGGGGCGACGGGGAAAATGGCTGGGTCTTATAGGGCAAGGACATGTGACATACACTGCCAATGACACATGCCTTCCTTGTGTGAAAAAAAGCAGTTCGCTCCGTGTGTGCGCTGCTGATAGGCTGACAGACTGCACCGCCCTACTGTAAATGCGGGGAAGACAAAAAAAATGGAGATCTTCATTATTTCTGCAGAGATCCATCCCCTGCCCCTCCCCCCTCCCCGCTGTACACTCAAACTGCGTATTAACATTAATTTTCAGCATTACTGAGAAAAAATCCAGTTATGATCTTGGTGCACGAACAGTTATCGAACATAACCTCGAACAGCCGAATTTTTTTCAAATCGTTTGTGTTCGCCGAACGGCTCGAACACCGCCCAAAACAGCTCGAATTTGATATTGGCGAACAGTTCGAGTCGAACACCGCTCATCTCTATATAAGACCTCACAGCTCACAGTGCATGTCAGACCAAATGAGAATCATGAGCTCAAAGGAACTGCCCAAGGGGCTCAGAGACAGAATTGTGGCAAGGCACAGATCTGGCCAAGGTTACAAAAGAATTTCTGCATTACTCAAGGTTCCTAAGAGCACAGTGGCCTCCATAATCCTTACATGGAAGAAATTTGGGACCACCAGAAGTCTTCCTAGACCTGACAGTCCAGCCAAACTGAGCAATCATGGGAGAAGAGCCTTGGTGACAGAGGTAAAGAAGAACCCCAAGATCACTGTGGCTGCGCTCCAGAGATGCATTAGGGAGAGAAAGTTCCACAAAGTCAACTATCACCGCAGCCCTCCACAAGTCGGGCGTTTTAGGCAGAGTGGCTCAATGGAAGCCTCTCCTCAGTGCAAGACATATGAAAGCCCGCATAGAGTTTGGTCAAAACACCTTAAGGACTCCGAGACTAAGAGAAATAAGATTCTCTGGTCTGATGAGACGAAGATAGAACTTTTAGGTGATAATTCTAAGCAGTATGTGTGGAGAAAACCAGGCACTGCTCATCACCTGCCCAATACAATCCCAACAGTGAAACATGGTGGTGGCAGCATCATGCTATTGGGGTGTTTTTCAGCTGCAGGGACAGGATGACTGGTTGCAATTGAACGAAACATGAATGCGGCCAAGTATAGAGATATCATGGATGAAAACCTCTTCCAGAGTGTTCTGGACCTCAGAATTGGCCAAAGGTTCACCTTCCAACAAGACAATGACCCTAAGCACACAGCTAAAATAACAAAGGAGTGGCTCCAGAACAACTCTGTGACTATTCTTGACTGGCCCAGCCAGAGCCCTGACCTAAACCCAATTGAGCATCTCTGGAGAGACCTGAAAATGGCTGTCCACCATCCAACCTGATGGAACAGGAGAGGATCTGCAAGGAAGAATGGCAGAGGATCCCCAAATCCAGGTTTGAAAATGATAACTCTATTATTGTATAAGTGGTACATTTATATTTAGATATCTAAAAGTGATTGATGTAAAGCTCACAGAAACATTTTTGGAACCTCAAGAATATATATATATATATATATATATATATATATATATATATATATATATATATATATACACTGTCTTGCTCATCATTATTGGCACCCATGAAGTTTAAGTACATAATGTGGTATATCTCATGAAAAAAATTAATTGAAACTTTTTTTTTGTATAGAGCCCTCATGTTAAATACAAAAGAGCAAATGATAAACATTAATGTAAAACAAAAAACAATTGGCAGGAAAAATAGAAAAACCTAAAGCTTGCTTGTCACTGGTATTGGCACCCTTTACATTAATTTAGCATGGAAATACATTTTGACTCGCTTGTGGTAAATCACAAAGGAGATTCACCTGTGATTAATTGTCAGTGCCCATGTGGCATGAATTAGCCAATAAATGATGACTTCAGTGTTTTAAAAAGCATTATCATAGGCCCTGTTCCTTTGTCATAATGGTGAAGACAAAGGATCTGACTGAGGACATCAGAACTGCTATTATTAGCAAACACAAGACTTCAAAAGGGTATAACACCATCTCCAAAGACCTTGGTATCCCAGTTTCAACAGTGCGCAATTTTATTAAGAAGTTAGCCAAGCATGGAACCGTCAAGAACCTCCCTTGATGTAGGGGAAAGAGGAAAATTGACAGAGATATCTTCAAAGGTTGGTATCAATGGTGGAAAAAACACCATGTCAAACATCCAAAGACCTGAAGGCCAACCTGGAACAGACTGGGGTCATGGTTTCAACAAGACCATACGTCGCACACTAAACCAAGCAGAGCTTTATAGGTGAAGGCCAAGGTAGAAACCATTGCTGAAGAAAAGACATAAAAAGGAATTACTGATTTTTGCCAAAGAGTACCTTGACAAACCACAATCCTTCTCTGAAAATGTTCTGTGCACAGATGAAACAAAAATAACGTTTTTTGGCAATGCAAAGCAACAGTTTGTTTACACATGACGCAATGAAGCTTATAAGGAAAAGAATACCTTACCAACAGGTAAGCATGGTGGAGGATCCATAATGCTGTGGGTTTGCTTTGCTGCATATGGTCATGGAGGCCTTGACCATATTACAGGAATCATGAAATCAGAGAATTATCAAGAGATTTTAGAGCAAAATATCCTACCCAATGTAAGAAAACTTGTTTGAGTCGAAGATCATGGGTCCTCCAGCAAGACAATGACCCAAAGCACATATCCAAAAGTACACAGGAATGGTTGAAAAAGAAAAATGGACTGTTTTAAAATGGCCAACAATGAGTCTTGACCTCAATCCCATTGAAAATCTTTGGAGTGAGCTAAAATCTGCCATTGGGAAAAAGAACCCTGCAAACATTCAAGAGCTTGAGCAAACTGTAAAGGAAGAGTGGGAGAAAATTCCAGCTGAAAAGTGCAAGAAGCTTATAGATGGCTACAAGAAACGTTTTGCTTCACATGCTGTTAATTCAGTTTTTTCTTTGAAATTGCAACATAAAAGTTGAAAAACAATGTTTTATTGTTGTCTTATTTTGGACCTCTAATTAAAAATCCTGAGGATATAACTTTTGTACATCTCCATTCATTTCTGAAGATATTGTACAGTCTATGAAAAAAATGAAGGTGTGCCAATAATGGTGCGCAGCACTGTATGTATATAAATATACATATATATACATATATATATTTACATATATATATATCTATATATATATTGTAAGGCAGCGCTACTTATTATCCTGGGGGATACTCGCTTCGCTGCGTCAATTTAAAACACATACGCAATCTTTTTCGGTATTTCTCAACTCAGCAGTTTATTAACTCCATAAACTGCTGATCACTCAGTCCATCTTAGTGGCTCACCGACACACTGATAAAGTCCACGAGCCCAAGTGGCAGACCGGCCCACTTGGCTCTAATTACAGCCTTTCGCAAGGTAATACTAACACAATGTCCAGGTAAGTGTCCATAACACAAGAGTATTACCTGCGCCGCCTTCAGTTGTAACAGTCCTTTTTCATGCGCCACCACTGTGACTCTACGGCTTCCCACACGTGGTCTCCAGCCGTCACTCCCTTTAAGGTTTACTGGCGTATTACACATCTCCTACCCAGGCTTCACCTTCCAGGATGCTTGTGTGGCACTCCGAGGCTTACTGGCATCCCCCACACTCTCACAGAGGGATCCAGGCTTCACCTCCACCGGAGTCCACCAGGCCTCACCAGGCCTCACACGAGCGGGGTTCCCCCACACACACACAGGGAACAGCCTCGTGCCTGACACACGGTGCCCACACAGGAGCTCCCAACAACCAGGAACTCCTACACACCGGAACACACCCACACAGGAACACACAGGGTTTATATATACTGCAGCACACACACACACACACACAGATAGGACCTTAACTGTGTGCATAAGGACCTGTGTGATGTCACGGTCATGTGACCAGTCAGTTAAAGGGGAAGGTACATGGTCCTTCAAACACACTGAACCATTAAAGGGATGTCTGCTACATCACAATATATACAGTACAGACCAAAAGTTTGGACACACCTTCTCATTTAAAGATTTTTCTGTATTTTCTTGACTATGGAAATTGTACATTCACACTGAAGGCATCAAAACTATGAATTAACACATGTGGAAATATATACTTAACAAAAACGTGTGAAACAACTGAAAATATGTCTTATATTCTAGGTTCTTCAAAGTAGCCACCTTTTGCTTTGATGACTGCTTTGCACACTCTTGGCATTCTCTTGATGAGCTTCAAGAGGTAATCACCGGAAATGGTCTTCCAACAATCTTGAAGGAGTTCTCAGAGATGCTTAGCACTTGTTGGCCCTTTTGTCTTCACTCTGCGGTCCAGCTCACCCCAAACCATCTCGATTGGGTTCAAGTCTGGTGACTGGAGGCCAGGTCATCTGGCGTAGCACCCCATCACTCTCCCTCTTGGTCAAATAGCCCTTACACAGCCTGGAGGTATGTTTGGGGTCATTGTCCTGTTGAAATATAAATGATGGTCCAACTAAACGCAAACCGGATGGAATAGCATGCCGCTGCAAGATGCTGTGGTAGCCATGCTGATTCAGTATGCCTTCAATTTTGAATAAATCCCCAGAAGTGTCACCAGAAAAGCACCCCCACACCATCACACCTTCTCCTCCATGCTTCACAGTGGAAACCAGGCATGTAGAGTCCATCCATTCACCTTTTCTGCGTCGCACAAAGACACGGTGGTTGGAACCAAAGATCTCAAATTTGGACTCATCAGACCAAAGCACAGATTTCCACTGGTCTAATGTCCATTTCTTGTGTTCTTTAGCCCAAACAAGTCTCTTCTGCTTGTTGCCTGTCCTTAGCAGTGGTTTCCTCGCAGCTATTTTACCATGAAGGCCTGCTGCACAAAGTCTCCTCTTAACAGTTGTTGAAGAGATGTGTCTGCTGCTAGAACTCTGTGTGGCATTGACATGGTCTCTAATCTGAGCTGCTGTTAACCTGCGATTTCTGAGGCTGGTGACTCGGATAATCTTATCCTCAGAAGCAAAGGTGACTCTTGGTCTTCCTTTCCTGAGGCGGTCCTCATGTGAGCCAGTTTCTTTGTAGCGATTGATTGTTTTTGCAACTGCACTTGGGGACACTTTCAAAGTTTTCCCAAATTTTCGGACTGACTGACATTCATTTTTTAAAGTAATGATGGCCACTCGTTTTTCTTTACTTAACTGCTTTTTTCTTACCATAATACAAATTTTAACAGCCAATTCAGTAGGACTATCATCTGTGTATCCACCAGAGTTCTGCACAACACAACTGATGGTCCCAACCCCATTTATAAGGTAAGAAATCCCACTTATTAAACCTGACAGGGCACACCTGTGAAGTGAAAACCATTTCCGGTGACTACCTCTTGAAGCTCATCAAGAGAATGCCAAGAGTGTGCAAAGCAGTCATCAAAGCAAAAGGTGGCCACTTTGAAGAACCTAGAATATAAGACATATTTTCAGTTATTTCACACTTTTTTGTTAAGTATATAATTCCACATGTGTTAATTCATAGTTTTGATGCCTTCAATATGAATGTACAATTTTCATAGTCATCAAAATACAGAAAAATCTTTAAATGAGAAGGTGTGTCCAAACTTTTGGTCTGTACTGTACATATATATATATTTATATATGTATGTGTGTATATATACTGTATATATATATGGCAGTGTGTTTTTGATTTAGATTTTTGTAGGGCTTAATATGCTAGCATGTGTTCATACTCTTATCATCTGTATAAATCTATTGAGAAGCAAACTGAAGTCATTTTGAGGAGCAAAATAGAAATAACAAAACTAAAATGATATGATTGCAGAAGTGTGAACACTCTATTATAATTGGGGATGTGGTTGTGTTCCGAATTTGCCAATCACAGTTAAATTCATGTTACCTAGTAATCAGTACACAGATGTCATCATTTAAGGTGATTCTGATTAGCTCCATATAAAGTGTAGCTGTTCTAATAGGATTTTCCACACATTTTCTTAATTACATTTTACAGCAAAAGCCATGGTCTGTAAACAGCTTACAACACAGCAAAAGGATTTCCTTGTTGAACGTTATTTGTCAGGAGAATGGTATAAAAATATTTCCAAGGCATTAGATATACCATGAAACACTGTGAAGATGTCCATTATAAAGTGGCTTACATTTGGCACAACAGTGATATTACCTAAAACTGTGCATCCCTCAAATATTGATATAAAGACAAAAAGAAAATTGGTCCAGGAGGCTTACAGCTACATTAAAGGAGGTAAAAGAAATTCTAGCAAGAACTGGTCGTGTACTGTATGTGACAACAATCTCCAGTATTCTTCACATGTGGCCTGTCAGGTAGTGTGTCAAGATAGAAGCCTTTTCTTACAAACAAAAACATCCAAGCACTGCTATGCTTTAACAATACATACATCAAGTCTGCCAAAAGCATGTGGGAAAATGTGTTATGAATAGTGTTGAGCCACCCCCGTAGTGTTCGGGTTCGGTTCGGTTCGTGGAACACCGGGATGTTCGAGGAACTGTTCGTCGAACTGTTCGTCGAACACCTTAGAACACCGTCGAACACCGTTAAAACCAATGGCAGGCAAACAAAAACACATAGAAACACATAGAAAACACCTGCAAAGGTGTCCAAAAGCTGACAAACTGCTCAGAAGACACTCTCTTTAAAAAAGCCGGCCGGCAAATTCAGCAGCGGCATACACCGGTACCCGACAATTTAGACAAGAAGGAATAGAGCCTCACACATAGATTAGATAGATAGAAACATGTCAGTCACACATATAAGAAGCACAGTGACAGTGTTGGTTACTGCACTTGTCATTTAGTGTAAAGGATTTATTAAAAAAAATATTAGTGTTTTCATGCACCGTCTCTTTAAAAAAGCCAGCCGGCAATTCAGCATCTGTACCCGACAATTTAGAACAGAAAGAATAGAGCTTCACACATAGATTAGATAGATAGAAACATGTCAGTCACATATATAATAAGTACAGTGATAGTGTTGCTTACTGTACTTGTCATTTAGTGTAAAGGATTTATTTAAAAAAATAATAGTGTTTTCATGCACTGTCTCTTTAAAAAAGCCGGCCGGCAATTCAGCAGCGGTACCCGACAATTTAGAACAGAAAGATAGACCATCACACATACATTAGATAGATAGAAACATGTCAGTCACATATATATGAAGTACAGTGATAGTGTTGGTTACTGTACTTGTCATTTAGTATTAAAATAAAGGATTTATTATTAAAAAAATTGGCGTGGGGTTCCCCTTAATTTTAGGCTCTAGCGGAGGTTAAGCAGACGGCTGGGGCAGATGTTTGAAGCCTGGGAAGGGGGTAATACCCACGGAGCTTCCCAGGCTACTAATATCAGCCCCCAGCTGAATACATAGCCTTTACTAGCTATTAAAATGGGGGACCCCCCAAAAAAAATGACGTGGGGTCCCCCCTAATTTAATAGCTAGCAAAGGCTAGGCAGACAGCTGGGGGCTGATATTAATAGCCCAGGAAGGGAGCCATGAATATTGGCCCCCTCCCAGGCTAGAAACACCAGCCGTCAGCCGCCCCAGAAATGGCGCATTCATAGGATGCGCCAATTCTGGCACTTAGCCTCGCTCTTCCACGCTGCCCTGGTGCGGTGGCAGGGGGTAATAGGGTTGGGGTTGATGTCAGCTTATAATGCCAGCTGACATCAAGCCCAGGTTAGTAATGGAGAGGCGTCTATAAGACACCCCCATTACTAACCCCATAGTCAAAGTTAAAAAAAACACAAACACCCAGAATAAAGTCCTTTAATTGAAATAAAGACACAATCCTTTATTGTTCTAAATTAAACCATACTTACCATCACGCCCATTCCAGCTGAAGCCAACGATCTCCTGCAATAAAAGAAAAATAATAAAGCAACCTCATCCTTACCTTTCCATGGTTCCCACGACAGCTTCAGCTCTGCTACATCGAGATGACAGGCTGGACCGCAGCAGAACGCTGCCATCCAGCCTGTCATCCCGCAGACACTGAGAAGCGCAGGCTTGCTTGCGCTGCTCAGCGTCTCTCTGTGACGACATCCAGATGAGCCGAGTTCATGTCCAATGAACTCGGCTCACCTCATGCACGTCACTGACAGCGTGGGAAAATTCTCACACTGAAGCGCTGATTGCAGGAGAATTTTCCCACGCTGTCAGTGACGTGCAGGAGGTGAGCTGAGTTCATTGGACATGAGCTCACCTCATGCACATCACTGACAGTGTGGGAGAATTCTCCTGCACTCAGCACTTCAGCGTGAGAATTTTCCCACGCTGTCAGTGACGTGCATGAGGTGAGCCGAGTTCATTGGACATGACCTCGGCTCATCTGGATGCCGTCACAGCGAGACAGTGAGGAGCGCAAGCATGCCTGCGCTTCTCAGTGTCTGCGGGATGACAGACTGGATGGCAGCGTTCTGCTGCGGTCCAGCCAGTCATCTCGATGTAGCAGAGCTGAAGCTGTCGTGGGAACCATGGAAAGGTAAGGATGAGGTTGGTTTATTATTTTTCTTTTATTGCAGGAGATCGTTGGCTTCAGCTGGAATGGGTGTGATGGTAAGTATGGTTTAATTTAGAACAATAAAGAATTGTGTCTTTATTTCAATTAAAGGACTTTATTCTGGGTGTTGTGTTTTTTTTAAATACTTTACTAGAAATTCATGGCGGTCATGTCTAATACTGGCGTGACCCCATGAATTTTGGGCTTGGGGCCAGCTGATAATACCAAGCTGGCCCTAACCCCTTTATTACCCAGTGAGCCACCGCACCAGGGCCCTGGATGAGTTAGGTACAGCGCCAGAAGATGGCGCTTCTATGAACGCGCCATTTTCCGGGGTGGCTGCGGACTGCAATTTGTAGCGGGGGGGGGCCCAGAAAGCTTGGGCCTCCCTGCGCTGCAGATTCCAGCCCCCAGCTGCCTAGTTGTACCTGGCTGGACACAAAAATAGGGCGAAGCCCCACGTACTTTTTTTTTAATTATTTCATGAAATTCATGAAATAATTAAGAAAAAAAGGCCTTCCCTATATTGTTGTGTCCGGCCAGGTACAAATAGGCAGCTGGTGGTTGGGGGCAGCCCGTTCCTGCCTGCTGTACCTGGCTGGACACAAATATAGTGCGAAGCCCCACTTCAATTTTTTTTAATTATTTCATGAAATTCATGAAATAATTAAGAAAAAAAGGGCTTCCCTATATTGTTGTGTCCGGCCAGGTACAAATAGGCAGCTGGTGGATGGGGGCAGCCCGTTCCTGCCTGCTGTACCTGGCTGGACACAAATATAGTGCGAAGCCCCACTTCAATTTTTTTTAATTATTTCATGAAATTCATGAAATAATTAAGAAAAAAAGGGCTTCCCTATATTGTTGTGTCCGGCCAGGTACAAATAGGCAGCTGGTGGATGGGGGCAGCCCGTTCCTGCCTGCTGTACCTGGCTGGACACAAATATAGTGCGAAGCCCCACGTCAATTTTTTTTAATTATTTCATGAAATTCATGAAATAATTAAGAAAAAAAGGGCTTCCCTATATTGTTGTGTCCGGCCAGGTACAAATAGGCAGCTGGTGGATGGGGGCAGCCCGTTCCTGCCTGCTGTACCTGGCTGGACACAAATATAGTGTGAAGCCCCACTTCAATTTTTTTAAATTATTTCAGGAAATTCATGAAATAATTTTAAAAAAATTGACGTGGGGCTTCGCACTATATTTGTGTCCAGCCAGGTACAGCAGGCAGGAACGGGCTGCCCCCAACCACCAGCTGCCTATTTGTACCTGGCCGGACACAACAATATAGGGAAGCCCTTTTTTTCTTAATTATTTCATGAAATAATTTAAACAAAATTGACGTGGGGCTTCGCCCTGTTTTTGTGTCCAGCCAGGTACAACTAGGCAGCTGGGGGCTGGAATCCGCAGCGCAGGGAGGCCCAAGCTTTCTGGGCCACCCCCGCTGCAAATTGCAGTCCGCAGCCACCCCGGAAAATGGCGCGTTCATAGAAGCGCCATCTTCTGGCGCTGTACCCAACTCATCCAGGGCCCTGATGCGGTGGCTCACTGGGTAATAAAGGGGTTAGGGCCAGCTTGGCATTATCAGCTGGCCCTAAGCCCGAAATTCATGGGGTCACACCAATATTAGACATGACCACCATGAATTTCTAGTAAAGTATTTAAAAAAAACACAACACCCAGAAAAAAGTCCTTTAATTGAAATAAACACACAATTCTTTATTGTTCTAAATTAAACCATACTTACCATCACGCCCATTCCAGCTGAAGCCAACGATCTCCTGAAATAAAAGAAAAATAATAAAGCAACATCATCCTTACCTTTCCATGGTTCCCATGACAGCTTCAGCTCTGCTACATCGAGATGACAGGCTGGACCGCTGCAGAACGCTGCCATCCAGCCTGTCATCCCGCAGACACTGAGAAGCGCAGGCTTGCTTGCGCTCCACAGTGTCTCTCTGTGAGGGCATCCAGATGAGCCGAGTTAATGTCCAATGAACTCGGCTCACCTCATGCACGTCACTGACAGCGTGGGAAAATTCTTCTGCACTCAGCGCTTCAGCGTGGGAGAATTCTCACACTGAAGCGCTGAGTGCAGGAGAATTCTCCCACGCTGTCAGTGACGTGCAGGAGGTGAGCTGAGTTCATTGGACATGAGCTCACCTTATGCACGTCACTGACAGCGTGGGAGAATTCTCCTGCACTCACCGCTTCAGCTTGAGAATTTTCCCACGCTGTCAGTGACGTGCATGAGGTGAGCCGAGTTCATTGGACATGAACTCGGCTCATCTGGATGTCGTCACAGAGAGACGCTGAGCAGCGCAAGCAAGCCTGCGCTTCTCAGTGTCTGCGGGATGAGAGGCTGGATGGCAGCGTTCTGCTGCGGTCCAGCCTGTCATCTCGATGTAGCAGAGCTGAAGCTGTCGTGGGAACCATGGAAAGGTAAGGATGAGGTTGCTTTATTATTTTTCTTTTATTGCAGGAGATCGTTGGCTTCAGCTGGAATGGGCGTGACGGTAAGTATGGTTTAATTTAGAACAATAAAGGATTGTGTCTTTATTTCAATTAAAGGACTTTATTCTGGGTGTTTGTGTTTTTTTTAACTTTGACTATGGGGTTAGTAATGGGGGTGTCTTATAGACGCCTCTCCATTACTAACCTGGGCTTGATGTCAGCTGGCATTATAAGCTGACATCAACCCCAACCCTATTACCCCCTGCCACCGCACCAGGGCAGCGTGGAAGAGCGAGGCTAAGTGCCAGAATTGGCGCATCCTATGAATGCGCCATTTCTGGGGCGGCTGACGGCTGGTGTTTCTAGCCTGGGAGGGGGCCAATATTCATGGCTCCCTTCCTGGGCTATTAATATCAGCCCCCAGCTGTCTGCCTAGCCTTTGCTAGCTATTAAATTAGGGGGGACCCCACGTCATTTTTTTTGGGGGGTCCCCCATTTTAATAGCTAGTAAAGGCTATGTATTCAGCTGGGGGCTGATATTAGTAGCCTGGGAAGCTCCGTGGGTATTACCCCCTTCCCAGGCTTCAAACATCTGCCCCAGCCGTCTGCTTAACCTCCGCTAGAGCCTAAAATTAAGGGGTACCCCACGCCAATTTTTTTAATAATAAATCCTTTATTTTAATACTAAATGACAAGTACAGTAACCAACACTATCACTGTACTTCATATATATGTGACTGACATGTTTCTATCTATCTAATCTATGTGTGAAGCTCTATTCTGTCTGTTATAAATTGTCGGGTACAGATGCTGAATTGCCGGCCGGCTTTCTTAAAGAGACGGTGCATGAAAACACTATTATTTTTTTTGATAAATCCTTTACGCTAAATGACAAGTACAGTAAGCAACACTGTCACTGTACTTCGTATATATGTGGCTGACATGTTTCTATCTATCTAATCTATGTATGATGCTCTATTCTGTCTGTTATAAATTGTCGGGTACCGCTGCTGAATTGCCGGCCGGCTGTTTTAAAGAGACAGTGCATGAAAACACTATTATTTTTTTAAATAAATCCTTTACACTAAATGACAAGTACAGTAATCAACACTGTCACTGCACTTCTTATATATGTGACTGACATGTTTCTATCTATCTAATCTATGTGTGATTCTCTATTCCTTCTATTCTAAATTGTCGGGTACCGCTGCTGAATTGCCGGCTGGCTTTTTTAAAGAGACGGTGCACGAAAACACTATTATTTTTTTTGATAAATCCTTTACGCTAAATGACAAGTACAGTAAGCAGCACTTTCACTGTACTTCGTATATATGTGGCTGACATGTTTATATCTATCTAATCTATGTGTGAAGTTCTATTCTTTCGGTTCTAAATTGTCGGGTACAGGTGTATGCCGCTGCTGAATTGCCGGCTTTTCATGTTTCACAGTTGGCACTGTTCCCATCGATTTGGGCAATCACTGTAATGCCACAACCACCATGGCTGTGGCATTACAGTGAGTGGCAGACAATCCCTGCATGATTGGTGCTCTAAATAGCGCCAGACATGCAGGACACGCTTTTGGTGCACGAACAGTTATCGAACATAATCTCGAACAGCCGAATTTTTTGCAAATCGTTCGGGTTCGTCGAACAACTCGAACACCGCCCAAAACAGCTCGAATTTGAGATTGGCGAACAGTTCTAGTCGAACACCGCTCATCTCTAGTTATGAACTTATGAGACTAAGGTGAACATTTAGGGCATAATTCCAAAAGGTATGTTTGGTGCAAAGCCAAAACCATCAATCACCAAAAGAATACCATACCCACAGTGAAGCACGATGGAGGCAATATTATGCTTTAGCGCTTCTTTTCAGCAGCTGGAACTGGGGCTTTAGTCACGGTGGAGGGAATTATGAACAGTTCAAAATATTGGTCAATTTTGATCCTGACTCACTAGCCTTGATTCATCAAGACCAGTATCTTGTACACAAGTCTTAATGAGGGTCGTGGAAGAATAAGAGGTGTCAAATTCATTAACAAGCACACGCAACTTAATGAATTAAGCACATCTTATTAGTGGTATGTGCCTTTAATAAGGGACTAGAATAACATTTCTGACATAATGTGTCACTTTCAATGAATATGATGAATGGAGCTTGTGGAAGGTGAGTTTTTTGCTCCTTTCACTTGGTGTTGGCTGCACAAGCCATTGTTGCTGTGGTTTTGTGCCTGTGGGGCGTTGTGCTGGTCTGGAGTCACAACTAAAAATTAAAAAGAGGTATGAAATGCATGAGGTATTGGTCAATAATTTGTCCGAAATACACAAGCTCACAACCCTGTCAAGGGTCTTCATTGTCTTGTGAGTCCCTACGCTAAAATTTAAAGTAATTAATTGAAAAGAACATAATATTCAAAAAATATCACAGAAAAAAGGCAGCCGTATTTACCAACACCAAGAACCAATAATAATGCGCTGCACGATGCAGCAGACACCCTGCATCCAGCTATACATTAATATTAATATTGAGGTGTATTGAGACTAGCATTTATATTTATTGAAAAGTACAAATAATAGCACATTTCTATGCATAACTATGAATATGTTAATTTGTAGGATAAGGACAGCAAAAAATGTGTACATTTAATAAGACATAAATTTTGCGCATCTTCGGCTCTCATTAATTCAGAAATTAAAATGTCATGGTCACATAAGTGTAAATTTGCACTATAATTTGTTCCAATTTCTGGAGTAAATAATAATGCACATGTTGGCCTGAAAGAAACCAATCCCTCTTCGGCAACCTGCCCTAGTTTCTCATCACTTTTTAGAAGAGGTGAGGGGCAAGAAGAGTCTCAAATTATTACTTTATAATACCACAAAACATTGCTTTGTTTATTTTATTCCTGTTATAGTTTTATTATATTAAGTTTGGAATGAGGTTTATCATTATGTATGTTTTTTCTGGATTATAGTGTAATAGCTCAAGTATGATTCTTTCAACTTTTACGATTAATCTACTAACAGATGAAAATAAATAATATGGTCAGTAAGGTGTGAAAGTTTGTAAATTCACCGTAGTCTTGCTAGGCAGACAGAATTCTGTTTCCCTGTGTAGTCACCAGAGCAGAGGACGCACAGTAAGAGTCTTCGCTTGCTATACCCTGAACATATATATGCTCTTGGCAATACTCACAATACTGGTAAAAATGCTGACAGATCATCTTTAATGTTGTGCTTTAGGCTACATTTCATGCTATGCACCAAGGAGCAAGATTTTGATACAATTTGTAAAGGTAAAATTGAGCATATTACAGAGAAGTTCTTCTCATCTTTATTAGAAAATAACATTTCTCTCGGTAGATTTGACATTTTATAATTGTTGTGTTTAATAGGTATTTTCATTAGGTAACATAGATTATCTTTGAATGTATTGTCATTTGCACAGTGGAATACATTTATTCACAGGTGAAAAAAAAGAAAACAAAAGCATTGATATCCTGCTTAGTTTATATCAGAACTAGATTTGTAAAATGGAAAAATGTACATAAAGCAGAGAGCACCTCATTCAAGTACATCAATGGAGCCATCAATTGTTAGCACCACCAGTCATTCCTTCTGAATTAAGGATCAGAACTAGTGATGAGCGAGCACTAAAATGCTCGGGTGATCGATGCTCGGGTCGATCAAATTGGAATGCTCGGGTGCTCGACCCGTGCAACAAACCCAATGTAAGTCTATGGGAAACTCGAGCATTTTTCAGGCGGCTCCCCCCCCGGCGGTCTGCAGAGGGCCTAAAAATTGCCAAAATCGATGGGAACAGTGCTCAAATGACATGGGAACAGCATAAGAAAGATCCCTGGAAGCATTTCTGACTCCCAGGTCACTGCTGTCAGCAACGTTGTCAGAGGTATTACGCCACATTTCCAGACTCACAATAAAACATACAAAAACAAAACCAAAATGGATTTTCCTGGGAAATATGTTAAGGAACATCCTTTCCAAGGTAATGACTTATATATAAGGCAAAATAAATAACCAAAACCGAAAATACTCCTCCACACCTTGGGCTATGTTCACAAGTAGCATTTTTGATGCATTTTTGCACTTTTGCATTGCTTTCAACCGTGACAAATGCATTCACCGAGAGATGTCATTTTAACGTTTTACAACCTTATCTGGCCATGTGGTGTGTGAGACATGATCAGACACATCCTGTTTCATTTATGAAGGAGGGACTCTGAAAGTCACAAAGCCTATTTTTATAGGGCAATCAGGCGGCCTTTACTATTCTTAAAGGGCCAGCATTCAGCCATCACTATTGTTAGAGAGCCATCAGTCGGCTACGCTTTGTTGTTCCCATTACTAAAGAGTTGGTCTTCTAAACTGTTATTGCATATACAGTGAGTGTCAGGGCTGCCCAAAATTTGGACGCACCCCAATACCCTTTGAAAAGTTTGATGCACCCCAATACGCCTTTGAAGAGACTTAGAGGAGGGCCTCCTTAAAAAAATGTTCGCATTATGAGGAAGTGGGTCTCCGATTGTGTTTGCCTATGCAGTGAATGCAAGGGTTGCCAAAAATTTGGAGGCACTTCAATGCCCCTTGGAAGAGACGTGGAGGTCAGAGGGCCTCCTGAAAAAAATGTTCCCATTATTAGGAAGTGGGTCTCCCATTGTGTTTGCCTATGCAGTGAATGCAAGGGTTGGCAAAAACTTGGAGGCACTCCAATGCCCCTTGGGAGAGACGTGGAGGTCAGAGGGCCTCCTGAAAACAATGTTCCCATTAATAGGAAGTGGGTCTCCCATAGTGTTGGCTTATGCAGTGAATGCAAGGGGTGACAAAAATTGGGAGGCACTCCAATGCCCCTTGGAAGAGACATAGAGGGCCTCATGAAAAAATGTTCCCATTATTAGGAAGTGGGTCTCCCATAGTGTTGGCCTATGCAGTGAATGCAAGGGGTGACAAAAATTGGGAGGCACTCCAATGCCCCTTGGAAGAGACGTTGAGGGCCTCATGAAAAAATGTTCCCCTTATTGGAAGTGGGTCTCCCATAGTGTTGGCCCATGCAGTGAATGCAAGAGCTGCCAAAAATTGGGAGGCACTCCAATGCGCCTCAGAAGAGACGTGGAGGGCCTCATGAAAAAATCTTCCCATTATTAGGAAGTGTGTCTCCCATAGTGTTGGCCTATGCAGTGAATGCAAGGGCTGCCAAAAATTGGAAGGCACTCCAATGTCCCTTGGAATAGACGTAGAGGGCCTCATGAAAAAATGTTCCCATTATTAGGAAGTGGGTCTCCCATAGTGTTGGCCTATGCAGTGAATGCAAGGGCTGCCAAAAATTGGGAGGCACTCCAATGCACCTTGGAAAAGACATGGAGGAGGGCCTCATAAAAATGCTCCCATTATTAGGAAGTGTGTCTCCCATAGTGTTGGTCTATGCAGTGAATGCAAGGGCTGCCAAAAATTGGGAGGCACTCCAATGCACCTTGGAAAAGACGTGGAGGAGGGCCTCATAAAAAAAATGGTCCCATTATTAGGAAGTGGGTCTCCCATAGTGTTGGCCTATGCAGTGAATGCAAGGGCTGCCAAAAATTGGGAGGCACTCCAATGTACCTTGGAAAAGATGTGGAGGAGGGACTCATAAAAAAATTAGAAAAAAGCGGGTCTCCTATACTTGTAAAGCCCATGTACTAAGTGTATGAACTGACAAACATGTACCCCTGGGGGTATACATGAACATACTGTATAAATAAAAAATTTTACGGGCATCATAAACACCCTTTAAAAAAATTATGTGGGTGTTGCACCACGGTCACCATGGTGATATGGTGGTGGAGGTTGAGGATGAGGAGAAGGAGGAGGACAAGAGCAAATAGCCAAAATCAGGAACCGTATACCCATGTGTGGGTGTCAAATGGTGCATGGTAATACACCTCCCAAAAAAAGACACTGGATTTGAGTTTATGTTACGCTGCTATCATTCCGTGGTGTTGACAAGTCTGACCCAATCCAGCCCTTGTTCATTTTTATATTTTCTATATATATATATTTTCAGTTGACAGCGGATGAGCCTATCAGTTATAATTCCACCAGGGGCACTAAAAACCCACTCTGATAAAATGCTAGAGGCAGGGCAGGCCAGGACCTCCAAGGCATAGAGAGCCAGTCCATTCCACATATCCAGCTTGGATACCCAATAATTATAAGGCGCAGAGGAATCACGGAGGACGTTGGTATAGTCGGCAAGGTACTCCCTCAGCATCTTCCCAAACTTTGCACTCCTTGTGAGAGTATCCTGCACCTCAGGGTCTGTGCGATGGGAGGGGCTGAGAAAACTCTCCCAAAACTTTGACAGTGTTCCTCTGCCTCTGCTGGATTGGAGTTGTGTCTCTCTCGGCTGTACTCCTTGGTTGTCCAACAAACAGTGACCTCTGCCGCCGGAGTTTTCAGATGGGAATTTTTTTAATAGTTCCGCAACAAGGGCCTTCTAGTACTGCCCAATTTTTGTACACCTGTCCAGCCTCAGGAATAAGAGATATAAAGTTCTCCTTGTAGCGTGGGTCTAGAAGTGTCACCAACCAGTAATGACTGTCACCCCAAATTTTGAGAACGCGAGGGTCACGGGAAAAGCAGCGTAACATAAACTCAGCCATGTGTGGCAGACTGCTAACAGGCAAGATTTTGGTGTCCTCACCAAGAGGACGACTGACCATGCCTCCTCCTCCCTGTCCTCAGGCCATCCACACTGAACAGACGGTATGATAGTTGTGCAGGTAGTACTGTCTATACCGCAGGAAACTAGCTCCTGTTCTTCCTCCTCCTCTTGCTCAATGTCACCCAATCCACATTGGGATGAGATGAGGCTGGGCTGTATGTAATCACCCTGTATGGTTCCTTGCTCCATCTCATCGTGCTCCGCCTGCAATGCATCCTCTTTGATTGTGAGCAGAGAGCGTTTCAGAAGACAGATAAGAGGGATGGTGATGCTAATTATGGCATCATCACCACTCACCATCTTGGTGGAGTCCTCAAAGTTTTGGAGGATGGTACAGATGTCTGACATCCATGTCCACTCCTGAGGTCTTATGTGTGGAGTCTGAACTGAATACCGACGACCTTGTTGATGCTGGTAGTCAAAAATTGCCCTCTTCTGTTCACAAATCCTTCCCAACATCTGCAGTGTAGAGTTCCAACGCGTGGGGACATCACACACCAGTCGATGAGCCTGAACCTGCAAATGCTGCTGAAGCACGGCAAGGGCGGCGGAAGCTGTAGCTGACTTTCTAAAATACGCACACAGGTGGCGTGTTTTGACAAGCAGATCCGGCAGCTCAGGGTAGGTTTTGAGAAACCGCTGAACCACGAGGTTAAGCACATGGGTCAGGCATGGTACATGTGTGAGCTCGCCTTGCCTCAGAGCCGCCACCAGGTTCCAGCCATTATCACACATGACCATGTCTGGCTGTAGGTTCAGTGGTGTCAGCCACAGATCTGACTGCTCTTTCAGAGCTGTCCACAATGCTTCAGCATTGTGTGGTTTGTCACCTCAGCATATTAGCTTCAGCACAGCCTGTTGCCGCTTGGCTGAGGCAGTGCTGCAGTGCTACCAACTTCTGACTGATGTGGTCATTTCGGAGATGGAGGCTGAAGAGGAGGAGGAGACTGAGGAGGATGAGGTGCAGGAGCTGTAGACTGTGGGGGCAACCCTGATTGACCTAGGGCCCGTAATCCTCGGCATCGGGAAGATGTGTTCCGTCCCAAGGTCCGACTGGGTCCCGGCTTCCACTGTTAACCCAGTGTGCCATCAGCGAGATGTATCATCCCTGCCCACAAGCACTTGTCCACGTGTCCATGGTTAGGTGGACTTTCCCTGTAACTGCATTGTTGAGGGCACGGCTAATGTTGTGGGACATGTGCTTGTGTAATGTGGGGATGGCACACTGGGAGAAATAGTGGTGGCTGGGGACCAAGTACCGAGAAACGGCCACCGCCATCAGGATGCGGAAAGCTTCCATCTCCACTTGCCTAAAAGGCAGCATTTAAAGCTCAAGCAGTCTCGAAATGTGGGAATTTAGTAGTGTGGCCTGTTCGGCGTTGGCTGCGTATTTGTGCTTGCATTCCAAGGACTGGGGTATGGACAACCGAACGCTGCACTGGGACAAGGACGTGCTTGCTGATGGTGATAGTTCAGAGTGTGCAATGACAGGTGCAGGGTAGGAGACATCTTTGCATGCACTATGGACAGGGGATTGGCTTGCACACACAACAGCGGAAGAAGTTCGGCCCACAAAGTCGGGTGCTTTGCTGCCATGTGCCTGATCATGCTGGTGGTGGTCAGGCTGCTAGTTTTGCTAACCCTGCTGATGCTGGCATGGCAGGTGGTGCAAATAGCCTTTTTGGGGTTATCAGCAGAGTCTTTAAAAAGCAACCAGATTTGGGAAAACCTAACAGTTGCACTGGCAACTTCTGTTGTGTTGGTGTTACGGGGAAAGGTTGCTGTCCTTGTGTCTGCAGCCACCACACTGCTTCTTCCTGTCTGTTGGGGTGCTCTGCCTCCCTCCCCCTGTGTGCTGCTGTCCTTGCTCTGCATGTTCTCCTGCCAGTTTTGGTCAGTTACTACATCATCCACCACCTCGTCTTCCACTTCCCCACCCTGGTCCTCCTCATGACTTTCTGGCAATTATGTCTCATCATCGTCAACCTCTTGTGACACTTTCCCACCGTTGCCTTCGTATGACCGTGGCTGCTCAAATATTTGGGCATCGCTACATGCGATTTCATCTTGCCCCACTTCAAGGGGACCAGGCGAGAGGCCTGTATCTATAAATGTAAAAGTGAACAGCTCTTCAGAATGTCCAAGTGTGGGATTAGTTGTCTCTTAGCACTCGGCATGGTGGGAGGAAGGAGAATCAGGGTGAGGAATATGCGGTCCAGACTCACGGCTACTGAGACTTGACCGTGTGGAAGACAGGGTGGTGGTGGTGGCTAAGTGACAGGAAGCATTATATGCTATCCAACCAATAACCTTTTCACACTGCTCTGTGTTCAATAGTGGTTTTCTGAGGTCCCCTATTAATTGGGACGGACAGGAAGGTCGAGCGAGTACATGTGGGTGTTTGTTGTGGCACAATTTCAGCTTGCCCACAGCCTCGGCCTCTGCATACATCATCACCATCACGTCCAGTTCCCCAACCAATGCCTTGTGCCTTGCCCATTTTAAATGGAGGACAATATCTTCCGTGCTCACTACAAATGGCTGAATTTGGAGCGAACTTATATGTGATCCGTGTGATGGACAAACCACAGTTTTAAATGGCTGGCCTGTAGGTAACTATTTTTAACAGCAAACTGTTGTCAATAACTTTACTGTGTTATGGTTAACATTTTATATCTGGCTTCATTATTATTTAGATACAATTATATGCTTTTCTATGTTTGTAGTTTTTGCTTAAATCTTGCATCATGGAATGTCTGACTAAAATACTGGTTTCCTGTGAGTTTCTTGATAAGAAGGTTTTACGTTGGGCCACGGGAAATGTGTTATCACTGATAGTCTATTTCGGGTTTCCTGTTCAGTTGCATGTAATGGTTGTAGTTCCGCTTTGTCTAGCTAATAAATATGGTGAGTCTGAGCCGCCTCAGACAGACTCTACCTGCTGACAATGCATGTCGTATGCATTTTGTCTCCCTCCCTTCATCGATGAATTATTTTAATTTGAATCTCACTGGCAATGTAAAGACCCTTTGCTGTCTATTCCAAAGTTCTCCCTAAAGAAGAAGGGTTACCACATCAACTGACACACTGAAACAAAATTTTAACGGAGGCCAGAAATGGCAGAATTTTCAATGCAATTATATGTGATCCGTGTGACGGACAAACCAGTTTTAAATAGCTGGCCTGTAGGTAACTCTTTTTAACAGCGCCAACCTCGTGTCAATAAGTTCGCTGACACACTGCAAAAAAATTTCAATGGAGGCCGGAAATGGCAATATTTTCAGCGCAATTATATGTGATCCATGTGATGGACAAACCACAGTTTTAAATAGCTGGCCTGTAGGTAACTATTTTTAACAGCTCCGACCTCGTGTCAATAAGTTCACCAACAAACTGCAACAAAATTTCAATGGAAGACAGAAATGGCAATGTTTTCAGCGCAATTATATATGATCTGTGTGACGGACAAACCACAGTTTTAAATAGCTGGCCTGTAGGTAACTATTTTTAACAGCGCCGACCTAGTAAGTTCACTGACACACTACAACAAAATTTCAATGGAGGCCAGAAATGGCAATATTTTCAGCGCAATTATATGTGATCTGTGTGACGGACAAACCACAGTTTTAAATAGCTGGATTTTTAGAGCTGTAATATGGAAAGGACCTGGCTGTATTCTGCAGTGCCAGCAAGCAAATGGTGCAGAAAAATGGTGTTCTCTGGATTGCTTTTTAAGCAAATAATCAGGATTAAGATAAAAAAAAATTATTCCTGGACCCTGATACCTGGGGCTATTTCTACAAATATCTGTAGAAGCACCATCAGACAGAACTGGAATGGACCATTTTGCTATGTGCACTGCAGTCTGCTATATACCCTGCCTGCCTGCCTAGCACTGATATCTCTGCAGCTGGATTAGTCCTCAGAAGGACTGTTAGTTGAGATGGATATATGTCTCTAATATAGTCTGATATACCTACACTAACTAGAAACAAGCAAATCTCTCCCTAGCTCAGCAGCAACTCTCCCTACACTGTCTAATTCTGGAGTGACTGTGACGAGCATGGCGGCGCCAGGTCTGATATAGACCTGATGACGCTGTGTGGCCAGCCAATCACTGTAATGCCACAACCAACATGGCTGCGGCATTACAGTGTGCGGCAGACAATCTCTGCATTTTGATTGGCACTCTAAAGAGCGCCAAACATGCAGGGAGAGGACCCGAACTCCCGCCGAGCAACCCCAAAAATACTCGGCGAGCGCCGAGCATCTCGTGCAATGAGATGCTCGGGCGAGCACCGAGCAGTAGTGAGCATGCTCGCTCATCACTAATCAGAACCTTGTTGCCCTCTCTTCTATGAGAAAAAGGATGCATGACATTTTGACAGGTTCTTGCCTTTGTTAGCATTGAGAAAGTGAGAGGGTCCACATGATAGTGGAACGATCTAGAGTAAAACAATATGAAGGACAAAGTGGAATAAGACATAAAAGCTGAGTAATGCAGACCACAATCACAATGTTTTCAAAAACTGAAATATTGGCCATATTGAAGGGTTACATCACCCCTTTAAAGGCAGCTCTTGGAATCTGTGAAATGCTTTGTTGGCATAGTGAGAGGATGCATGTCTAAGTTCTCTTACTTTATTGAGATTCAAGAGGTGGGTATTTCAACCTAAGCCTGCACTCCTTTTTTGCGTGCTCTGACTCTATGATGAGTATGCTCTAGAAATAAGTTAGGAATAGTGATGAGTGAGCGTGCTCGTCACTGCTCGGTACTCAGCCAAACATCTCACTGCTCAAGATGCTCGGCGAGTATTTCCGGAATGCTCGGGCGGGAGCTTGGGTCCCCATCCTACAAGTTTGGTGCTCTTTAGAGAGCTGGAAAGGAAATAGGGTATTGTAGAAACCACTTGTAGTTCAGTAGAATACAGCAAGAAAATGGTGAGAAAAGTTAAAATATAACTTTTATTAATACAGCTAAAATAACTCAGAGACTTAATAAAAAGGTCACAGGGACCATGAGTGCAAGAACTATTTGCCAACCTGTCATAGGACATACACCTCACTAAGTATTAGGAGTGTTGAATGACACAGGTAAATATTAATAAACAACTAACCCACCGAATTCACTAACAGATGGGTGGTCAATAGAAATAAACCAGCTGAGAGAAGCAACAAACTGAGTATGACATATAATGGTTAATTAAGAGAGTCACTATAGCAATGGAACAGTCTCACCACTTTGATGTCAATAACCTCCAGTGTTCTCATCAGCTCACAGACCAGGGCTCCTTAGCATACTCAGCCTCCAGCCATGCAAAAGACACAATCCCAATGCGTTTCCTCACATAAGTGGATCATCAGGGGAGTTAAATGTTGGTGTGTCAAAGTCTGTCGCCGGTTCTGGCATGCGGCGCATCTCATAGACAGCGTATAACCTTTTTATATTAAGCCGCGCTCCTATGCGGCCGATACGCGGTGACACGCAAACGTCATTTCCGGTATGCGCGTACTACAGCGCTAACAGATCGGGCAAGACGCTTACTACAGTCATGATGGCAACCACCAAGCTAAACCAAACGGTCAACGCTATGGTGAAAGGGAGTGGGCAGGGTTCCCACTACAGCCCTTTGTGCTCACCAAGGCTGAAGATAGAAAGGCTGGATGTGATGACATATATCCCATTAACATCACACAGCACCCTAATAATGGATGGCATTGGAAATCTGTCACCGGTTCACAAAAAGTCAGTGTGATGGAGGCAAATGGTGCACAAAATCAGACGCACAGACCTCCTAAGATGAAGGATGGGTAGAGAGTTATGTAAAAGGGGAGATGGATGAGAGGACTTAAGGGGCAGGAAAATGAGGTACAGGAAGGACTACTATCGGGACCGCAGGTGATGACAGGAAAGAGAAAGGGGATCTAAACGCACCCTGTCGAGGCCCTAAGCATGATGATCCCTACCTAACAGTGGAGGTTGGCACCCTAAATAACCTGCGCAAGTTGGCGCCCTCACTCCGCGGCGGCTGTCCCTACACTCCTCTCCCTATCTCGTCCCTATGGCTAAAGAAAATACCTATAGGACAGTTGTTCGTTCAGGCCATGAGGGGTAACAGTCTGTAACTTAAAGATCCATTTGATTTCTCTCTGTAGAATCATTTTATCCCAATCGCCTCCCCTGAGAGGGGGAGGAATTTTATCGATGCCCATAAATCTCATGGCTTCCGGATGATCTGGATGCAGGGTATTGACATGCCTTGCTATGGGGGTATCTCTCTTTAGAATGATATCTCGCTGGTGCTCCCCACCCTTCTCCTAAGTTTTCTTTTGTTTTTTCCTACATATTCTGCACCACAGAAGCACGTGGCCTTGTTTATTATCCCTTTAGACCTACAGTTGATGAAATGTTTTATTACGAAGGTCTCACCCGTAATATTGCTCATAAATTTCTTGCCCTGGGTCATGTGTTTACAAGCCACACACTCGCTACATCTGTAACTGGACCCTGATAACCAACTGTCTTCATGATGACTCGTGTAGTGGCTATGGACAAGCCTGTCCCTCAAGGATCTACCTCTTTTGTAAGTGATTTGGGGCGCAGAGCTCACAAGTGTGCCTATGTCCTCATCCATCTGAAGGATTGACCAGTGCTTCAAAAGTGTCCTGTGGACCAAGTCCCCTCTATTGGAGAAAGTGGCAACAAGTATGCATATATTATCATCCTTTTTGGGTTTGGGAGATGGGTTCAATAAAGAAGTGCGGTCCCTCACTATTGTTTCCCTGTACGCTCTTGACTCCACCTTGCCCGGGTAACCCCTCTCATGAAAGCGTCTGCGTAGCTCGATGGCCTGCTCTTCAAAAGAAATGTCATCCGAGCAGTTCCTACGAACACGCATGAACTGCCCTTTAGGGATTCCCCTCTTGAGGGGGATCGGGTGGTTTCTCTCCCACCTAAGCAGGGAGTTCGTGGCAGTCGCTTTTCTAAATGTTTTGGTACTTAACAAACCATATTTCTCCTTTTGGATTAGGATATCCAAGAACTGAGTCTGTCCTCATTTATCTCAGAGGTGAAATGGAGATTCAAATTATTGTGATTAGGTCTAGCAACAAAATCTTCAAAATGTCTCTTGTCCTCTTTCCACAACACTAAAACATCGTCAATGTAACGAATCCAAAGGAGCAAACGATCGCTTCCCTTCACCGGTATGTCCCCAAAGACCACGGTTTCCTCCCACCAGCCCAGGTACAAATTAGCGCACGATGGGGCGCAGGGACTCCCCATCGCGGTCCCCCTGAGCTGATGGAAGTACTTCCTGTCAAACAAAAAAACATTTCTTGACAGACAAAAACGGAGTGCCTCCAGAATGAACCTATTGTGCTCGTGATATTGTCTGCCCCTCCCACTCAAGTAGTATTGAACTGCCTCCAGGCCCCTCTCGTGTGGAATAGAAGAGTATAGCGACTCAACATCAATACTGGCTAACATCACCTCGGGATCCACCACCATGTTTTCCAATCTCCGAAGGAGATCAGTTGTATCACCAACAAATGAATTAAGACCCATTACAAACTGACTCAGTACTTTATCCAGGTAAATGCCCAAATTTGGGGTTAGATTATTAACCCCTGACACGATTGGTCGCCCCTTCAAAGGTTTCAATCCTTTGTGTACTTTCGGTAAGCTGTAAAAAGTCACCATAACTGGATGGTTTGGGCAAATAAAGTCAAACTCCTGTTTGCTGAGGACCCCATTCCCCAAGGCCTCCCTGGCTAGTCTGTGTAGCTCCAGGGAAAACTCCTTGGTAGGATTGGAGTCCAAAATACAATAACAGTCTTTATCTTTTAGCAGTTTTGTACACATAGAATAATAATCACCCGAGTTCATGATAACCACATTACCGCCTTTATCTGATGGTTTGATGGTTATTGTGCGATCTTTTTCAACGGCTAATAGGGCTTGCATTTCTTGGCTAGTAAGATTGTATTTATTCCATGATGGCTGTCTCCCCATATCTCGTAAGTCTTTAGTCACCATACTAAGGAGAACGTCAATCGGGCCGAGGTCATTTTGGGGGGGGGGGGCATATTTGTGCTTTTAGCTTTAAGGTCCGTGAAAGGACCCTTCCCTTCAGAATTGGGATCAGGGTCACTAAGATGAAAAAGTGTCCTAATGTCTGTCAGTAGGTCATCTTGTACTCCAAATTCGGCACACGTCAGTTAGCAAAACTAGCAGCCTGACCACCACCAGCATGATCAGGCACATGACAGCAAAGCACCCGACTAGGTGGGCTGAACGCCGGGGTCCAGAAACAGTGTCTACGGGTGACACCACTGCTTATTCCGCTGTTGTGCGTGCACGCCAATCCCCTGTCCATGGCACATGTGAAGATACCTCCCGCCCTGCACCTGTCCTTGCATACTTGCAACTGCAACCGTAATCAACCAGGTTCACATCCTTGTCCCAGCGCATCGTTCTGTTGTCCCTACCCCAGTACTTGGAATGCAAGTGCAAATACGCAGCTAATGCCTCAAAGACCACACTACTAAACTCACACATTTCGCAAATGCTTGCGCTCAAAATGTTGCTTTTTAGACTTGTGGAGATGGAAGCTTTCTGCAACCTGATGGCGGCAGCCATCCATGGTACTAGGTCCCCAGCCACCACTGTTTCTCCTGGTGTGCTGTCTCTGCATTACACAAGCACGTGTCCTAGAAGATTAGCCGTGACCTCAACAACGCAGTTACTGGGATGGTCCACCTAACCACGGACACTTGGACAAGTGCTTCTGGGCAGGGATGGTACATCTCGCTGACGGCACACTGGGTTAATATAGTGGAAGCCAGTACCCAGTCGGACCTTGGGGCGGAACACACCCTCCTGACGCCGAGAATTGCGGGCCCTGGGTCAATCAGGGTTGCCCCTACATTGTACAGCTCCTGCACCTCCTCCTCTTCAGCCTCCATCTCCGAAATGACCACATCAGTCGGAAGCTGGAAGCACTGCCTCGACCAAGCGGCAACAGGCTGTGCTGAAGCTAATATGCTTAGGTGACCAACCGCACACCGCTGAAGAGTTGTTGAAAGCTCTAAAAGAGCAGGCAGATCTGTGGCTGTCACCGCTGAACCTACAGCCAGGCATGGTCATGTGTGACAATGGCCGGAATCTGGTGGCGGCTCTGAAGCGAGGCGAGCTCACACATGTACCATGCTGGCCCATGTGCTCAACCTAGTAGTTCAGCAGTTTCTCAAAACCTACCCGGATCTGCTTATCAAAGTACGCCACGTGTGTGGCCATTTTAGAAAGTCAGCTACAGCTTCCGCTGCCCTTGCCATGCTTCAGCAGCATTTGCAGCTTCAAGCTCAACGACTGGTGTGCGATGTCCCCACTCGTTGAAACTCAATGTTGTATCTGTTGGGAAAGATTTGTGAGCAGCACAGGGCACTTGTTGAATACCAGCTTCAAAATGTCCATCGGTTTTCAGGTCAGCCTCCGCACATAAGCGCTGAGGAGTGGGTATGGATGTCAGACATCTTTGCCGTCCTCCAAAACTTTGAGGACTCCACCAAGATGGTGAGCGGCGATGGTGCCATAATTAGCGTCACCATCCCGCTTCTCTGTCTTCTGAAGCGATCTTTGCTCACAATTAAAGAGGAGGCATTGCAGGCGGAGCACGATGAGATGGAGCAAGGAACCATACAGGGTGATTCCACACAGCCCAGCCTTATCTCATCCCAACGTTGATTGGGTGATAATGAGGAAGAGGAGGAGGAGGAGGAAGGACAGGAGCTAGTTTCCTGCACTATAGATGGTACTACCAAATTTTTGGCAGCCATTGCATTCACTGAATATGCAATTACTGTATAGCAGAACCGCTCCTTTATAATGGGAACATTTTGTTACAAAGGCCATCCTCTATGTCTCTTTAAATTGGTGTTGGGGTTTTTCCTAAATTTAGGCACCCGTTGCATTCACTGCATACGCTATAACACCATAGGAGATCCGCTCCTTAATAATGGGAAAAACAAAGCATAGCCAGCTGATGGCCCTCTAACAGTAGTGAGGGCTGGCTGCTGGCCCTTTAAGAATAGTAAGGACCGCCTGATGGCCCTATAAAAATAGGCTTTGTGACTTTCAGAGTCCCTCCTTCATAAATGAAACAGGATCTGTCTAATCATGTCTCGCACACCACATGGCCATGTTGTTATGATCTGCAACATAGGCTAAGGAAAGAAGGGGAGAGCTGTCCCTACAGTAAGACTAAGCTGAGCCCCTACGTTGTAGCGGGCTACCTGTTCCTTGTGAACAGACCCGCCTTCGTCCTCGGCTAGTCTGAACGGAGACCTATAGAGAAAGGGAGGGTTCCCTAAAGGAACTAAGGACTGGGACAAAAATGGGACACCTCCTAACAGAAGTTGTTGCAGAGCAAAAGATAAACTGACAAAAAGTACTAGAGGTCCCAGAGGACCAGGCAAACTAGAGATAGATAGGCACAAAAGTACCTGGCTAGAGAGACAGTCAAAACAACACTGAAGTCCAGCAAAGCCAGAAGGGCGGAGCTGGAATATATAGGAAGATGGTCACGTGACTGCAAAACACAAGATAGAAACAAAAACAAACAGGAGGGTTTTAACACAGATAAGGTAGTAAAATGTTAAAATGACATATACTGCTAAATGTTTTTTTCATCATTGAAAGCAATGCAAAAGTGCAAAAACCCATCAAAAACGCTACATGTGGACATAGCCCAAGGTGTGGAAGATCATTTTTGTTTTTGGTTATTTATTTTGCCTTATATACAAGTCATTACCCTGTAAAGGATGTTCCTTAACATTTTTCCCAAGAAAATACATTTTGGTTTTGTTTTTGCTCCCCATCAGGTTCCCATTTCATTTGAGCACTGTTCCCATAGATTTAGGCAATTTCTAGGCCCTCTGCAATAAGCACCGAAGCATTTTAGTGTTCGCTCATCACTAGTCAGGAACTAAATTTTAATGTAATCAAAATTATGTCACCAAACTAAGATCATATTTTCATTGTTATATTAGTCATAATAAGTTCTTAAATATCTACAGCAGATAATAGATTGTAAGCATGAAAAGATAAACACATTATTGCACCCACAAGTTTTTTGTAAAGCATAGTTTCTTTAAAGATGTAGCATCACGATAAACATTGGTGGCATATCACTAAGATTCCGGTAGGTCTAAAAATATTTGGACAGTGACAGAATCTTGGTGATTTGGGCTCTGCAAGCCACGATTTTTTTTATTTAAAATTAAATAACTGAGATGCAATTGAAGTGAAGACTTTCAGGTTTAATTAAAGGGGTTGAAAAAAATATCCTGTGAAATGTTTAGGAATTGCAACCATTTTTCTGCAAAGCCTCCTCATTTCAGGGGCTCAAAAGTAACTGGACAAATTAACGTTACCATAAATAAAATGTTAATTTTTAATACATTGTAGAGAATCCTTTCAGGCAATGACTGCCTGAAGTCTGGAAGCCATGGCCGTCACCAAACGCTGGGTTTCTGCCTTTATGATGCTTTGTCATGCCATTAATGCAATTTTTGACTTCAGTTGTTGCTTGTTTGCAGGTCTTGAACAAAGAGAAAATTATGCCACAGAGAGGGATCTTCCAAAAAATTTTTTTTTTTTATATTTGTAAGTGGAAATTGTATTTTTGGAAGATCCCTCTCTGTGGAATACTCTTTTCTCTTTGTTTTTGGCTGATTGTCTTATATGCCAAAGGTTAATCTTCCTATATACACTGCTCAAAAATAAAGGGAACACTCAAATAACACATCCTAGATCTGAATGAATTAAATATTCTCATTGAATACTTTGTTCTGTACAAAGTTGAATGTGCTGACAGCATAATCACACAAAAATCATCAATGGAAATCAAATTTATTAACCAATGGAGGCCTGGATTTGGAGTCACCCCCAAAATTAAAGTGGAAAAACACACTACAGGCTGATCCAACTTTGATGTAATGTAATTTAAACAAGTCAAAATGAGGCTCAGCATTGTGTGTGGCCTCCACGTGCCTGTATGACCTCCCTACAATGCCTGAGAATGCTCCTGATGAGGTTGCAAATTGTCTCCTGTGGGATCTCCTCCCAGACCTGGACTAAAGCATCCGCCAACTCCTGGACAGTCTGTGGTGCAACGTGACGCTGGTGGATGGAGCTAGACATAATGTCCCAGATGTGCTCAATCGGATTCAGGTCTGGGGAACGGGTGGGCCAGTCCATAGCTTCAATGCCTTCATCTTGCAGGAACTTCTGACACACTCCAGCCACATGAGGTCTGGCATTGTCCTGCATTAGTAGGAACCCAGGGTCAACTGCACCTGCATATGGTCTCACAAGGGGTCTGAGGATCTCTTCTTGGTACCTAATGGCAGTCAGACTACCTCTGGCGAGCACATGTAGGGCTGTCGGCCTTCCAAAGAAATGCCACCCCACACCATTACTGACCCACTGCCAAACCGGTCATGCTGAAGGATGTTGCAGGCAGCAGATCGCTCTCCACGGTGTCTCCAGACTCTGTCATGTCTTTCACATGTGCTCAGTGTGACCCTGCTTTCATCTGTGAAGAGCACAGGGTGCCAGTGGCAACTTTGCCAATCCTGGAGTTTTTTGGCAAATGCCAAGCATACTGCACGGTGTTGGGCTGTGAGCACAACCCCCATCTGTAGACGTCGGGGCCTCATACCACCCTCATGGAGTCGGTTTCTAACCATTTGTGCAGACACATGCACATTTTTGGCCTGCTGGAGGTAATTTTTCAGGTCTCTGGCAGTGCTCCTCCTGTTCCTCCTTGCACAAAGGCGGAGGTAGCGATCCTACTGCTGGGTTGTTGCCCTCCTAAGGTCCCCTCCATGCCTCCTGGTGTACTGGCCTGTCTCCTGGTAGCGCCTCCAGCCTCTGGACACTACACTGACAGACACAGCAAACCTTCTTGCCACAGCTCGCATTGATGTGCCATCCTGGATGAGCTGCATTACCTGAGCAATTTCTGCGGGTTGTAGAGTCCGTCTCATGCTACCATGAGTGTGAAAGCACAACCAACATTCAAAAGTGACCAAAACATCAACCAGAAAGCATTGGTACTGAGATGTGGTCTGTGGTCCCCACCTGCAGAACCACTCCTTTATTGAGGGTGTCTTGATAATTGCGAATAATTTCCATCTATTTTCTATTCCATTTGCACAACAGCATGTGAAATTGATTGTCAATCAGTGTTGCTTCCTAAGTGGACAGTTTGATTTCACAGAAGTTTGATTTACTTGGAGTTATATTCTGTTGTTTAAGTGTTCCCTTTATTTTTTTGAGCAGTGTATATTGGGTGGTGCCTGCCTTTCTCTCATAAAATGTTTGTGGGTCTTTCTGCCTCAAGTTTTGTCTTAAGCATATGATATGAATGCTCCATGGGTTAGACATCTGGTGATTGACTCGGCCATTGCAGAATATTACACTTCTTTCCTTAAACTCTTGGGTTACTTTCACAATATGTTTTGGGTTATTGTCCATCTGTATTGTGAAGCACCATCCAATCAACCTTGATGCATTTGGTTGAATCTGGGCAGAAAGTATCGCCCTGTACACTTCAGAATACATCCAGCTGCTTCTACCTTCAGTCACATCATCAATAAAAAATGCCACACATGAAATCAACTCTAGTCCATTTGCCAGCTTAATTGATGATGGATTAACCCCTTAATGACTGCCGAAACATCTTTTAACAGCGGTCATTAAGGAGCCCTATTGCTCAGTGCCGCTTTTTAATGGCACTGAGGAATAAGTGAATAGCGCAGCTCCTCGGCTGAAATTCTCACGGGTGATAGCTGTATATGACAGCTGACACACTGTGATATCGGCGCTCCGAGTTTTGAAACTGATCAAGGCCGATTAACCCCTTCAATACCTCTGTCAATCATGACAGCGGTATCTAAGAGGTTAAAAGGGGGTTAAAAGACAGTCTATGGCCTGTCATCATCATCATGGGTGCTGATCATTGCCAGGGTACCCAGAGGTCATTTGATGATCCACGGTACAGTGGACTGTGAGATCCAACCATAAGCTGGGTCTCACAGGCACAGTTAATGAGTCACTGACAGGTCTCAGGCACTGCAGTACATGAGTACTGTAAACATGAGACTAGAGATGAAGTGAAAAATATACATATCCCACAGGTAAGTGGAAAAGTAAAAAATAAAAGTAAAAAAAAAAGTTACAGAAAATAAGTAATAAAGTAAAAAAAAATTAAATACTGCCAAAACAGTATTTTAGTGGAAAAAAAAATATTTTTTTGTTTTCTCATCTAAATGTTATAAAGTTTTGTGAATCACATGTAGATTAAAAATGCTCAATACACCCCTAGATGAATTCCTTTAGAGGTCTAGTTTCCTAAATGTGGTAAATTGTGGGGAGTTTCTGCTGTTTTGGCATATCAGGGGCTCTGCTAATGGAGCCCACAATCTGTTCAAGTAGAAGCTATGTTCTAAAAGCTAAGTATCGATCCTTCCCATACGATACCTGGCGTCTGCTCAAACAGTTGAGGTCAACCACATATGGGGTACTGCCACATTCAGAAAAATTGCATAACAAACTATGGGGTCCATTTTCTCCTCATGTAAACTATAAATCTGGTGCTAAAACAGTATTTTAGTGGAAAAAATGTAATTGTTTGTTTTCACATCTAAATGTTATAAAGTTTTATGAATCACCTGTAGGTTAAAATGCTCAGTACATCCCTGGATGAATTCCTTGAGGGGTATAGTTTCCAAAGGGAGGTTAATTTGGGGGGTTTTCTTCTGATTGGGTGCCTCAGGGGCAGTGCAAATGCGACTTTGTGCCCACAATCTATTTCAGCCAAATTTGTGCTCCAAAATTCTATGTTGCTCCTTCCCTTTTGAGCCCTGCTGTGTGTTCAAACAGAATTTTTTGACTACATGTGGGGCATCGCCAAGCTCAGAAGACAGTGGGTAGCAGACTTTATGGTCCACTATTTCATGTTACCTCTTGCAAAAGGGAAAAATTGGGGGCTAAAGCAACATTTTCGTGGAAAAAACAAAAATGTTCAATAATATGACAACCTAATGTTATTAAATTCTGTGTACTACATGTGAGTTCAAAATGCTCACCTTACCCCTAGATAAATCTTTGAGGGGTATAGTTTCAAGATGGGGTCACTTGTGGGGGATGTTTGCTGTTTGGGTGGCTTAGGAGCTCTGCAAATGTGACATGTAGCCCACAATCTATTTTAGCCAAATTTGTCCTCCAAAATTCAAATGGTGCTCCTTCAATTCTGAGCCCTGCCTTTTGTCCAAACAGAGGTTTCGGGCCACATATGGGGTATCAGTCCATACAAAACTAGGTAACAAATTGTGGGGTCCATTTTTTGTGCTGCACCTTGTAAAAGTGGAAAAATTGGAGTTAATGCAACATTTTATAGTAAAAATATATATTCTTTTTCATTTGACTTTGCATTGATTCCTGTGTAGCACCTGAAGGGTTAAACAATTTTCTGACAACAGTTTTGAAGTATTTGAGGGGTGCGGTTTTTAAAATGGTATCACTTTTGGGGAGTTTCCAACAAAGTCCATTTAAATCTGAATAAGTCCCTAAAGAAACAGGTTTTGGAAATTTCTTTAAAAAATGATGAATTTCTACTAAACTTTTAACCCTTCTAACTTCCTATCAAAATAAAGTGCCATTTGAAAAATGATGCAGATGTAAATTAGACATATAGGAAATGTTATTTGTTAATTATTTTGTACAGTTTGGCTAACTGTTTTAAGGATATAAATATTGAAAGTTTTAAAAATGAAATATTAAATTAAATTAAAAAAAAAATACTTTCACAAATAAATGCAGAACATATCAACCTGAATTTAACACTAACATAAAGTACAATGTATCATGAAAAAATAAATAAAACATACAAAAACAAAAACAAAACAGATTTTCCTGGGAAATATATTAAGGAACATCCTTTCCAGAGTAATGACTTGTATGTAAGGCAAAATAAATAACCAAAACCAAAAATACTCCTCCACACCTTGGGCTATGTTCACACGTAGCGTTTTTGATGCATTTTTTCACTTTTGCATTGCTTTCAACCGTGACAAATGCATTCACTGGGAAATGTCATTTTAACATTTTACAACCTTATCTGGCCATGTGGTGTGTGGCACGTCATCAGACACATGCATACAGTGCTGAAAAGACATGGGAACAGCATGGGGAAGACCTTTGGAAGAATTTCTGACTCCCAGGTCACTGCCTAAAAGTGTGCCCATTATAAGTGATCCTTGGCGCATGCGAAGATGCCTCCCGCCATGCACCTGTCATTGCAGACTTGCAAAAATCACCGTTCACGTCCTTGTCCCAGTGCAGCATTCAGTTGTCCCTACCCATTCCTTGGAATGCAAGCGCAAGTATGCAGCCAGCCACCCACCCACCTACAGGCTGCAATACTATACTGCCAATTTTTGACAGCTGCTTGCACTTGAAATGTGGCCTTTTAGGCTCATGGAGGCCCCAGCCGCCACTGTTTCTCCCGGTGTCATCTCCGCCTTCCACAAGCAGGGGTTCCACAACATTACCCATGCTCTCCCCAGTGCACTTACTGGGAAGGACCGCCTAACCACAAACACATGGACAGGTGAATGTGGCCAGGGACGGTACGGACCCAATCCACAGCTTTTTTTTGCTGAGTTGTATTTCACCACAGCCATATTCTTTAGCTTGGTGAAAGGACTTTGGAAACCATATCTACCAAGCTATCATTTCTCCCAGGAAGTCCTCTAAAGCTGCTTTCACTTGAAATGTGGCTTTTTAGGCTTGTGGAGGTGGAAGCTTTTCACAACCTTATGCTGGCTGCGGCTGGGTATCCATACTCGGTCCCCAGCCACCATTATTTTCCAGGTATCGTCTCCGCCTTCCACAACATTACCCGTGCCCTCCCCAGTGCACTAACTGGGAAGGACCACCTAACCACAAACACGTGGACAGGTGAATGTGGCCAGGGACAGTACGGAGCCAGTCCACAGCTTTTTTTCCTGAGAGTTGTATTTAGCTCGGTGAAAGGACTGGCATAGAGGGAAAAAGTATCTACTCTGGGTGTCATTTTTCCGTATGTTCAGCGGTGAGAGCCACAGATCAGGCTGCTGTGTTACAGCTTTCAACTCTGCAGCGCTGGGTGTTTTGTCAATTAAGCATTAAGCATGTTATCTTCAGCACAGCCTGTTGCCGCTTGGCCAAGGCAGTGCTGCAGTGCTGTCAGCTTGTGACTGATGTGGTCATTTCGGAGATGGAGGAGGAGGTGCTGGAGCTGAACAATGTGATTACATTGAGGTTAAATTGGTGACACTGTTTTTTATACTAAAGAAAGATCCTATTGTTTTGTTTTTTTTACGTTATTTTTTAAGACAAATGCATTCACCGGGAAATGTCATTTTAACATTTTACAACCTTATCTGGCAATGTGGTGTGTGACACATCATCAGACACATCCTGTTTTATTTATGATGGAGGGACTCTGAAAGTCATAAAGCCTATTTTTATAGGGCCATCAGATGGCCTTTACTATTCTTAAAAGGCCAGCAGTCGGCCCTCTCTATTGTTAGAGAGCTATCAGCCGGCTATGCTTTGTTGTTCCCATTGTTAACAAGTGGGTCTCCTATACTGTTATTGCGTATCCAGTGATTACAAGAGCTGCCAAAAACTTGGACGCAACCAAATACCCCTTTGAAGAGACATAGAGGAGGGTCTCGGTAAAAAAAATGTTACCATTATAAAGGAGCGGGTCTCCTAGAGTGGTAATGCCCTTGCTGTGACTTCAAGGGCTGTCAAAATTTGGGAAAAACCCCACTACGAATTTAAATACACATAGAGCAGGGCCACAGTAACGACAAATTCCCATTAGAAAGGAGAGAGTCTGCTATACAGTTATAAGGTATGCAGTGAGTCTAACGGCTGAGCAATTTTAGGAAAAACCCAACTAAGAATTTAAAGACACATAGAGAGGGCCACAGTAATGACAAATTCCCTTTAGAAAGGAGAGAGTCTGCTATACAGTTATAGGGTATGCAATGAGGCCAACGGCTGACCAATTTTAGGAAAAACCCCACTAAGAATTTAAAGGCACATAGAGCAGGGCCACAGTAACGACAAATTCCCATTAGAAAGCAGAGAGTCTGCTATACAGTTATAGGGTATGTAGTGAGTCCATCGGCTGACCAATTGTAGGAAAAACCCACTAAGAATTTAATGACACATAGAGCAGGGCCACAGTAATGACAAATTCCCATTAGAAAGGAGCGAGCCTGCTATACAGTTATAAGGTATGCAGTGAGTCCAAAGGCTGACCAATTTTAGGAAAAACCCCACTAAGAATTTAAAGACACATAGAGCAGGGCCACAGTATCGACAAATTCCCATTAGAAAGGAGAGAGTCTGCTATACAGTTATAGGGTATTTAGTGAGTCCATCGGCTGACCAATTTTAGGAAAAACCCCACTAAGAATTTAAGACACATAGAGCAGGGCCACAGTAATGACAAATTCCTATTAGAAAAGAGAGAGCCTGCTATACAGTTATAAGGTATGCAGTGAGTCCAAAGGCTGACCAATTTTATGAAAAACCCCACTAAGAATTTAAAGACACATAGAGCAGGGCCACAGTAATGACAAATTCCCATTAGAAAGGAGAGAGTCTGCTATACAGTTATAGGGTATTTAGTGAGTCCATCGGCTGACCAATTTTAGGAAAAACCCACTAAGAATTTAAAGACACATAGAGCAGGGCCACAGTATTGACAAATTCCCATTAGAAAGGAGAGAGCCTTCTATACAGTTATAAGGTATGCAGTGAGTCCAAAGGCTGACCAATTTTATGAAAAACCCCACTAAGAATTTAAAGACACATAGAGCAGGGCCACAGTAATGACAAATTCCCATTAGAAAGGAGAGAGTCTGCTATACAGTTATAGGGTATTTAGTGAGTCCATCGGCTGACCAATTTTAAGAAAAACCCACTAAGAATTTAAAGACACATAGAGCTGGGCCACAGTAATGACAAATTCCCATTAGAAAGGAGAGAGCCTGCTATACAGTTATAAGGTATGCAGTGAGTCCAAAGGCTGACCAATTTTATGAAAAACCCCACTAAGAATTTAAAGACACATAGAGCAGGGCCACAGTAAAGACAAATTCCCATTAGAAAGGAGAGAGTCTGCTATACAGTTATAGGGTATGCAGTGAGTCCAAAGGCTGACCAATTTTAGGAAAAACCCCACTAAGAATTTAAAGACACATAGAGCAGGGCCACAGTAATGACAAATTCCAATTAGAAAGGAGAGAGTCTGCTATACAGTTATAGGGTATGCAGTGAGTCCAAAGGCTGACCAATTTTAGGAAAAACCCCACTAAGAATTTAAAGACACATAGAGCAAGGCCACAGTAACGACAAATTCTCATAAGAAAGAAGAGAGTCTGCTATACAGTTATAGGGTATGCAGTGAGTCCAAAGGCTGACCAATTTTAGGAAAAACCCCACTAAGAATTTAAAGACACATAGAGCAGGGCCACAGTAGTGACAAATTCCCATTAGAAAGGAGAGAGTCTCCCATAGTGTTGGCCTATGCAGTGAATGCAAGGGCTGCCAAAAATTTGGAGACATTTCAATGCCCCTTGGAAGAGTCGTGGAGGAGGGCCTCATAAAAAAATGTTCCCATTAGAAAGGAGCGGACCTCCTATACTTGTAATGCCCATGCACTAAGTGTATGGGCTGACAAACATTTACCCCTGGGGGGTATACATGAACATACAGTATAAACAATTTTTTTACAGGCATCATAAACACCCTTTAAAAAAATTAGGTGCATGGGAATACACCTCCCAAGAAAAGACACTGGATTTGAGTTTATGTTACGCTGCTATCATTCAGTGGTGTTGAGAAGTCTTGCCCAATCCAGCCCTTGTTCATTTTTATAAGAGTCAGCCTGTCAGCATTTTCAGTTGACAGGCGGATGCGCTTATCAGTTATAATTCCACTAGCAGCAATAAAAACCCACTCTGATAAAATGCAGGCGGCAGGGCAGGCCAGGACCTCCAAGGCATAGAGAGCCACCTCTGCCGCCAGCGTTTTCAGATGGGAATTTTTTTAATAGTTCCACAACAAGGGCCTTCTGGTACAGCCTCATTTTTGTAGACCAATCCACCTCAGGAATAAGAGATATAAAGTTCTCCTTGTAGCATGGGTCTAGAAGTGTCACCAACCAGTAATGACTGTCACCCAAAATTTTGAGAACGGGAGGGTCATGGGAAAGGCAGCTTAACATAAACTCAGCCATGCGTGCCAGAAAACTAACAGGTAAGACTTCCGTGTCCTCACCAAGAGGATGACTGACCATGCTCTCCTCCTCCTCCTCCCTCCTCTCTGCCTCTGGCCATCCACGCTGAACAGACGGTATGACAGCTGTGCAGGTAGTACCATCTATAGTGCATGAAAATAGCTCCTGTCCTTCCTCCTCCTCCTCTTCCTCATTGTCACCCAATCCACATTGGGATGAGATGAGGCTTGGCTGTGTGTAATCACCCTGTATGGTTCCTTTCTCATCGTGCTCCGCCTGCAATGCATCCTCTTTGATTGTGAGCAGAGAGCGTATCAGAAGACAGAGAAGCAGGATGGTGAGGCTAAGTATGGCGTCATCGCCGCTCACCATTTTGGTGGAGTCCTCAAAGTTTTGGAGGATGGTACATATGTCTGACATCCATGTCCACTCCTGAGGTCTTATGTGTGGAGTCTGAACTGAATACCGACAGCCTTGAGGATGCTGATACTCAACAACTGCCCTCTTCTGCTCACAAATCCTTCCCAACATCTGCAGTGTAGAGTTCCAACGCGTGGGGACATCACACACCAGTCAGTGAGCCGGAAGCTGCAATTGCTGCTGAAACATGGCAAGGGCGGCGGAAGCTGTAGCTGACTTTCTAAAATGGGCACACAGGCGGCATACTTTAACAAGCTGATTCGGCAGCTCCAGGTAGGATTTGAGAAACCGCTGAACCACAAGGTAAAGCACATGGGCCAGGCATGGTACATGTGTGAGCTCGCCTCGCCTCAAAGCTGCCACCAGGTTCTGGCCATTGTCACACAGGACCATACTTGGCTGTAGGTTCAGCGGTGTGAGCCACAGATCTGCCTGCTCTTTGAGAGCTGTCCACAACTCTTCAGCATTGTGCGGTTTGTCACCTAAGCATATTAGCATCAGCACAGCCTGTTGCCGCTAGGCTGAGGCAGTGCTGCAGTGCTTCCAGCTTGTGACTGATGTGGTCATTTCGGAGATGGAGGCTGAAGAGGAGGAGGCTGAGGAGGATGAAGTGTAGGAGCTGTAGATCGTGGGGGCAACCCTGATTGACCTAGGGCCCGCAATCCTTGGCGTCGGGAGGATGTGTTCCGTCCCAAGGTCCGACTGGGTCCCGGCTTCCACTATATTAACCCAGTGTGCCGTCAGCGAGATGTAAAGTCCCAGCCCACAAGCACTTGTCCACGTGTCCATGGTTAGGTGGACTTTCCCAGTAACTACGTTGTTGAGGGCACGGCTAATGTTTTGGGACACATGCTTGTGGCTGGGGACCGAGTACCGAGGGACGGTCGCCGCCATCAGGTTGCGGAATGCTTCCATCTCCATGAGCCTAAAAGGCAACATTTCGAGCGCAAGCAGTCGTGAAATGTGAGAATTTAGTAGTGTGGCCTGTGGGGCGTTGGCTGCATATTTGCTCTTGCGTTCCAAAGACTGGGGTATGGACAACTGAACGCTGCGCTGGGACAAAGAACATGGACGTGCTTCCTGATGCTGCTACTTGAGAGTGCGCAACGACTGGTGCAGGGCAGGAGGCATCTTCACATGCACCATGGACAGGGGATTGGCTTGCATGCACAACAGCAGAAGACGCAATGGTGCCACCAGCAGACATTGTTTCTGGACCCTAGGGTTCGGCCCACAAAGTCGGGTGCTTTGCTGCCATGTGCCTGATCATGCTGGTGGTGGTCAGGCTGGTCGTTTTGCCACCCCTGCTGATGCTGGCCTAGCAGGTGGTGCAAATGGCCTTTCTGGGGTTATCGGCAGAGTCTTTAAAAAACAACCAGACTCGGGAAGACCTAACAGTTGTACTGGCAACTTCCTTTGTGTTGGTGTTATGGGGAACGGTTGCCTGCCTTCTGTCTGCGGCCACCACACTACTTCTTCCTGCCTATTGGGGTGCTCTGCCTCCCTCCCCCTGTGTGCTGCTGTCCTCGCTCTGCATGTCCTCTTGCCAGGTTGGGTCAGTTACTACATCATCCACCACCTCGTCTTCCACTTCTGCACCCTGGTCCTCCTCCTGACTTTCTGGCAATTGTGTCTCATCATCGTCCACCTCTTGTGACACTTTCCCACCGTCGCCTTCGTGTGACCGTGGCTGCTCAAATATTTGGGCATCGCTACACGCGATCTCCTTTTGCCCCGCTTCAAGTGAACCAGGTGAGAGGCCCGAATCTATAAATGGAAAAGTGAACAGCTCTTCAGAGTGTCCAAGTCTGGGAACAGTTGTCTCTGGGCACTCGGCATGGTGGGAGGAAGGAGGATCAGGGTGAGGAATATGCGGTCCAGACTCACAGAAACTGAGACATGACCATGTGGAAGACAGGGTGGTGGTGGTGGCTAAGTAACTGGAAGCATTATCCGCTATCCAACCAACAACCTTTTGACACTCATCTGGGTTCAATAATGGTGTGCTGCGGTCCCCTAGAAATTGGGACAGGAAGGTCAGGCGAGAAGATGTGGGTGTTTGTTGTGGCACAATTTCAGCTTGCCCTTGGCCTTGTCCTCAGCCTCTGCATGCACCATTACCATCACGTCCAGTTCCCCATCCCTTGCCACGTGCCTTGCCCATTTTAAATGGAGAACAGTATCTTCCACGGTCACTACAAATGACTGAGTTTGGAGCGAACTTATATGTGATCCGTGTGACAGAGAAAACAGAGTTTTAAATACCTGGCCTGTAGGTAAGTAGTTTGAACACCAAACTGCTGTGAATTGCTTCACTGACACACTAAAGGAAATTTTTAATGGAGGCCAGAAATGGCAGTATTTTCTGACAAAGTATATGTGATCCGTGTGACGGAGAAAACAGAGTTTTAAAAACCTGGCCTGTAGGTAAGTAGTTTGAACAGCAAACTGCTGTGAATTGCTTCACTGACACACTAAAGGAAATTTTTAATGGAGGCCAGAAATGGCAGTATTTTCTGACAACGTATATGTGATCCGTGTGATGGAGAAAACAGAGTTTTAAAAACCTGGCCTGTAGGTAAGTAGTTTGAACAGCAAACTGCTGTGAATTGCTTCACTGACACACTAAAGGAAATTTTTAATGGAGGCCAGAAATGGCAGTATTTTCTGACAACGTATATGTGATCCGTGTGATGGAGAAAACAGAGTTTTAAATACCTGGCCTGTAGGTAAGTAGTTTGAACAGCAAACTGCTGTGAATTGCTTCACTGACACACTAAAGGAAATTTTTAATGGAGGCCAGAAATGGCAGTATTTTCTGACAACGTATATGTAATCCGTTTGACTGAGAAAACACAGCTTTAAATAGCTGGATTTCTAGCGCTGTAATATGGAAAAGACCTGGCTGTATTCTGCAGTGCCAACAAGCAAATGGCGCAGAAAAACGGTGTCCTCTGGATTGCTTTTTATGCAAATAATGAGGATTAAGATCCAAACAAAAGTATTCCTTGCCCCTGAGACCTGGGCCTTTGTATAGAAATATCTAACAGGAGCAGAAGGCAGAATTGGAATGGATCCTCTTGTGCTATATGCACTGCAGTCTGCTATATACCCTGCCTGCCTGCCTATATACACTGCCTGCCTGATATCTCTGCAGATGGATTAGTTAGTCCTCAAAAGGACTGTTTGTTAAGATGGATATGCGTAATGTACGGTTTTTCTCCCTACACTGCCTAACACACAAGTAAATCTCTCCCTGACGCAGCAGCACCTCTCCCTACACTGTCTAATTCCGGAGTGACTGTGACAAACATATCGGCGCCAGGTCTGATATAGACCCGATGACGCTATGCGGCCAGCCAATCACAGTAATGGCACAACCAACATGGCTACGGCATTACAGTGAGTGGCAGGCAATCCCTCCATGTTGATTGGCGCTCTAAAGAGCGCCAAACATGCAGGGAGGGGATCCGAACTCCCGCCGAGCAACCCCGGAAATACACGGCGAGCACCGAGCATCTCGAGTAGTGAAATGCTCGGGCTCGCTCATCACTTACTGGGATATGTTGAAGTGTTCCAGAGTTATTATCATATGAAGTGACACTGGTCAGATTTAAAAAATTTGGCCAGGTCATTAAGGTTAAAATTGGCTCCAGGCCCGGCCTGCTAATCTGCCTACTCGGGCATTTGACAGACCATTTCTCTGGCTGCTGACCCCTTTAATTTTTCGGTCAATTGTTGGTGCAGCATCACCGGGGACGGGGCGTGCACACACAGCGTTCAGTTACATGTGGCTGGAGCCATGTCTGGCCTTAGATATGTGCAGTGGGGAGAGGGGGCAGCTATGAGCACATGTGTATTTTCCTATGTGTTATGCGTATGAACATGTGTCTGTGTATTTGCCTGTGTGCCTTTTCCAATGTGTATGGGGTTTTCTATGTATGTATTAACGCATGAGTATTTTTTTATATGTATAGCTTTCTGTGCATTTTCCTATATGTGTTTGAACACGTGTATGAACATGTGTATATACATTGGCTATGGCGTATCCTGTGTGATGTATATATACCGGCCCCGGTGTAACCTGTTTGATGTATATACACTGGCCCCTGCATATCCTGTGTGATGTATATACGCCGGCCCCAGTGTTTCCTGTGTGATATATAATCACTGGCCCAAGTGTTTCCTGTGTGATGTATATACATTGACCCTGGCGTATGTATATGTATATGAGAATGAGTGTGTGTATTTTCCAATGTGTATGACTATATACAGTAGAGACCAAAAGTTTGGACACACCTTCTCATTTAAAGATTTTTCTATATTTTCAAGACTATGAAAATTGTACATTCACACTGAAGGCATCAAAACTATGAATTAACACATGTGGAATTATATACTTAACAAAAAAGTGTGAAACAACTGAAAATATGTCTTATATTCTAGGTTTTTCAAAATAGCCACCTTTTGCTTTGATGACTGCTTTGCACACATTTGGCATTCTCTTGACTAGTTTGAAGAGGTAGTCACCGGAAATGGTCTTCCAACAATCTTGAAGGAGTTCCCAGAGAAGCTTAGCACTTGTTGTCCCTTTTGCCTTCACTCTGCGGTCCAGCTCACCCCAAACCATCTCGATTGGGTTCAGGTCTGGTGACTGTGGAGGCCAGGTCATCTGGCGTAGCACCCCATCACTCTCCTGCTTGGTCAAATAGCCCTTACACAGCCTGGAGGTGTGTTTGGGGTCATTGTCCTGTTGAAAAATAAATGATGGTCCAACTAAACGCAAACCGGATGGAATAGCATGCCGCTGCAAGATGCTGTGGTAGCCATGCTGGTTCAGTATGCCTTCAATTTTGAACAAATCCCCAACAGTGTCACCGGCAAAGCACCCCCACACCATCACACCTCCTCCTCCATGCTTCACGGTGGGAACCAGGCATGTAGAGTCCATCCATTCACCTTTTCTGCGTCACACAAAGACACGGTGGTTGGAACCAAAGATCTCAAATTTGGGCTCATCAGACCGAAGCACAGATTTCCACTGGTCTAATGTCCATTCCTTGTATTTTTTAGCCCAAACAAGTCTCTTCGGCTTGTTTCCTGTCCTTACCAGTGGTTTCCTAGCAGCTATTTTACCATGAAGGCCTGCTGCACAAAGTCTCCTCTTAACAGTTGTTGTAGAGATGTGTCTGCTGCTAGAACTCTGTGTGGCATTGACCTGGTCTCTAATCTGAACTGCTGTTAACCTGCGATTTCTGAGGCTGGTGACTCAGATAAACTTATCCTCAGAAGCAGAGGTGACTCTTGGTCTTCCTTTCCTGGGGCAGTCCTCATGTGAGCCAGTTTCTTTGTAGCGCTTGATGGTTTTTTCAACTGCACTTGGGGACACTCAAAGTTTGCCCAATTTTTCGGACTGACTGACCTTCATTTATTAAAGTAATGATGGCCACTTGTTTTTCTTTACTTAGCTGCTTTTTTCTTGCCATAATACAAATTCTAACAGTCTATTCAATAGGACTATCAGCTGTGTATCCACCTGACTTCTGCACAACACAACTGATGGTCCCAACCCCATTTATAAGGCAAGAAATCCCACTTATTAAACCTGACAGGGCACACCTGTGAAGTGAAAACCATTTCCGGTGACTACCTCTTGAAGCTCATCAAGAGAATGCCAAGAGTGTGCAAAGCAGTCATCAAAGCTAAAGGTGGCTACTTTGAAGAACCTAGAATATAAGACATATTTTCAGTTGTTTCACACTTTTTGTTAAGCATATAATTCCACATGTGTTAATTCATAGTTTTGATGCCTTCAGTGTGAATGTACAATTTTCAAAGTCATGAAAATGCAGAAAAATCTTTAAATGAGAAGGTGTGTCCAAACTTTTGGTCTGTATTGTACATTGCACAGTACCATTTCTCCTGTCCTGTATACTGGGTATCATTCTCAGTATCTGTATTATTCTGTATATATACACTGCTCAGTACCACTTCTCCTGCCCTGTATACTGGGTGTAATCCTTAGTATCTGTATTATTCTGTATATATACACTACTCAGTACAACATCTCCTGCCCGGTATACTGGGCGTAATCCTTAGTATCTGTATTATTTTGTATACAGTACAGACCAAAAGTTTGGACACACCTCATTTAAAGATTTTTCTGTATTTTCATGACTATGAAAATTGTACATTCACACTGAAGGCATCAAAACTATGAATTAACACATGTGGAATTATATACTTAACAAAAACGTGTGAAACAACTGAAAATATGTCTTATATTCTAGGTTCTTCAAAGTAGCCACCTTTTGCTTTGATGACTGCTTGGCATTCTCTTGATGAGCTTCATGAGGTAGTCACCGGAAATGGTCTTCCAACAATCTTGAAGGAGTTCCCAGAGATGCTTACCACTTGTTGGCCCTTTTTCCTTCACTCTGCGGTCCAGCTCACCGCAAACCATCTCGATTGGGTTCAGGTCTGGTGACTGTGGGGGCCAGGTCATCTGGCTTAGCACCCCATCACTCTCCTGCTTAGTCAAATAGCCCTTACACAGCCTGGAGGTGTGTTTGGGGTCATTGTCCTGTTGAAAAATAAATGATGGTCCAACTAAACGCAAACCAGATGGAATAGCATACTGCTGCGAGATGCTGTGGTAGCCATGCTGGTTCAGTATGCCTTCAATTTTGAATAAATCCCCAACAGTGTCACCAGCAAAGCACCTCCACACCATCACACCTCCTCCTCCATGCTTCACGGTTGGAACCAGGCATGTAGAGTCCATCCGTTCACCTTTTTTGCGTCGCACAAAGACACGGTGGTTGGAACCAAAGATCTCAAATTTGGACTCATCAGACCAAATCACAGATTTCCACTGGTCTAATGTCCATTCCTTGTATTCGTTAGCCCAAACAAGTCTCTTCTGCTTGTTGCCTGTCCTTAGCAGTGGTTTCCTAGCAGCTATTTTACCATGAAAGCTTGCTGCGCAAAGTCTCCTCTTAACAGTTGTTGTAGAGATGTGTCTGCTGCTAGAACTCTGTGTGGCATTGACCTGGTCTCTAATCTGAGCTGCTGTTAACCTGCGATTTCTGAGGCTGTTGACTCAGATAAACTTATCCTCAGAAGCAGAGGTGACTCTTGGTCTTCCTTTCCTGGTGTGGTCCTCATGTGAGCCAGTTTCTTTGTAGCGCTTGATGGTTTCTGCAACTGCACTTGGGGACACATTCAAAGTTTGCCCAATTTTTCGGACTGACTGACCTTCATTTCTTAAAGTAATGATGGCCACTCGTTTTTCTTTACTTAGCTTCTTTTTTCTCGCCATAATACAAATTCTAACAGTCTATTCAATAGGACTATCAGCTGTGTATTCACCAGACTTCTGCACAGCACAACTGATGGTCCCAACCCCATTTATAAGGCAAGAAATCCCACTTATTAAACCTGACAGGGCACATCTGTGAAGTGAAGACCATTTCCGGTGATTACCTCTTGAAGCTCATCAAGAGAATGCCAAGAGTGTGCAGAGCAGTCATCAAAGCAAAAGGTGGCTACTTTGAAGAACCTAGAATGTAAGACATATTTTCAGTTGTTTCACACGTTTTTGTTAAGTATATAATTCCACATGTGTTAATTCATAGTTTTGATGCCTTCAGTGTGAATGTACAATTTTCATAGTCATGAAAATACAGAAAAATCTTTAAATGAGAAGGTGTGTCCAAACTTTTGGTCTGTACTGTATATACACTACACAGTACCATTTCTCCTGTCTTGTATATATACTGCATATTATCACTTCTCCTGTCCTATATACTGGGTGTAATTCTTAGTATCTGTATTATTCTGTATATATCTACTGCACAGTATCACTTCTCCTATCCTGTATACTAGGTGTAATCCTTAGTATCTGTATTACTCTGTTTATATACTGCACAGTACCACTTCTCCTGTCCTGTAGATTACTGGGTATAATCCTTAGTATCAGTATTATTCTGTATATATACTGCACAGTACCACTTCTCCTGTTCTGTATACTGGGTGTAATCCTTTATATCTGTATTATTCTGTATATATACACTGCAAAGCACCTATTCTCCTGTCCTGGATATATACACTGCACAGTACCACGTCTCCTGTCCTGTATATTGGGTGTAATTCTCAGTATCTGTATTATTCTGTATATATACACTGCATAGTACCATTTCTCCTGTTCTGGATATATACACTGCACAGTACCACTTCTCCTGTCCTGTATATTGGTTATAATTCACAGTATCTATATTATTCTGTATATATACACTGCACAGTACCTCTTCTCCTGTCCTGTGTACTGGGTATAATTCTCAGTATCTGTATTATTCTGTATATATACACTTCTCAGTACCACTTCTCCTGTCCTGTAAATTGGGTGTAATTCTTAGTATCTGTATTATTCTGTATATATACACTGCTCAGTACAACATCTCCTGTTCTGCATACTGGGCGTAATCCTTAGTATCTATATTATTTTGTATATATACACTGCACAGTACCATTTCTCCTGTCCTGTATATATACTGCATAGTATCACTTCTCCTGTCCTATATACTGGGTGTAATTCTTAGTATCTGTATTATTCTGTATATATCTACTGCACAGTACCACTTCTCCTATCCTGTATACTAGGTGTAATCCTTAGTATCCATATTACTCTGTTTATATACTGCATAGTATCACTTCTACTGTCCTGGATATATACACTGCACAGTACCAATTCTCCTGTCTTGTATATTGATTGTAATTCTCAGTATCTGTATTATTCTGCATACATACACTGCACGGTACCACTTCTCCTGTTTTGTGTACTGGGTGTAATCCTTTAGAATCTGTATTATTCTGTATACATACACTGCACGGTACCACTTCTCCTGTTTTGTGTACTAGGTGTAATCCTTTAGAATCTGTATTATTCTGTATACATACACTGCACAGTACCACTTCTCCTGTGCTGTATATTGGTTGTAATTCTAAGTATCTGTATTAACACCACATTCACACGTTCAGTATTTGGTCAGTATTTTACATCTGTATTTGTAAGCCAAAACCAGGAGTGGAACAATCAGAGGAAAAGTATAATAGAAACAAGTCACCACTTCTGCAGTTCTCACTCTGGTTTTGGCTTACAAATACTGATGTAAAATACCAAATACTGAATGTGTGATTGTGGCCTTATTCTGTATATATACATTGCACAATATCAATTCTCCTGTCCTGGTGTCGGAGATGCGACATTGAAATTTGGGATTGTCAGTATTAGTTTATTATTTTCTATATTCCTATGGCCAAATAAAAATAAAATTTGGAAAATCAGTTTAAATGGGTTATCTCAAGTAATCCCCTCTCCTCGGGATAGTGGATCACTTTCCAATTGCTGGGGATCCGACCTCAGGGACCCCCATGATCCCGAGAACTGGAGCTCTGAAGAGCACCATGTAAATGGAGCTGTGGTCCATCATGCGCCACACGTGGCTCTTCAAATAACTCCTTTAAGAGAGTGTTGAGGGGCATGACCAAGTTATGCAAAATTCACTGATCTGGGGTGGGGAGTTATAGTATGTGGGCTGCTGGGGTTTGTGTGGCAGGGCTGATTGGCTCAATCACTAAGGGGTTAATGAGGTAAATGCAACCAATTAAAGAGATTTTGAGATCATTGTCCAATTACTTTTCTTCCCTTGGAAAAGAGGCAGCTACATATTAAAAAGCTGTAATCCCTTATTCCAATAATGATGTGAATACCCTCAAATTAAAGCTGAGAGTCTGCACTTTAAGCCCATATTGATCATATAACTGTATCCTGAATATTTTTTGGTAAACAGTTAAAATGCCAAAACTTATGTCACTGTCCAAATATTTCCGGACCTAACTGTACATTGCGTTGTAAGCTTTACATACTTGCTTTACATACTACAGCTATCGAATACAAATTTTCAGATTTGAATAAAAAGTGTGAATGGTTAATCTCAGTGACTTGGGATTTTATTACTAAATTGCTTATTTATTTTAATTTTCATTTCATATTTTCATTTTTGTTAGTAACTCCTTAAATTGGTAAGTTGGGTAGAAAGTGGCATATTTTATTTTCTATGATATCTGTAAATTATGTTACAAAAAAGAATGTGAACACAGTTCGAAATAAAAACTTTCTGCGTAAATTATATCAGCTTAAATAAATGAATAAAAGGCAAAGCATTGTGATTGAGTTGTGCTAAGTTTAAGGCTACATGGGATTTTTTTTTTTCACAACTTTATGTGACACTTGTCAAGGTGCTATGTGGCAGCTCATTGAAAAGCAATACATCACACCATGAAGCAACACAATGAGACCAAAGCACAATTATCACCTGGGGAACCTCACAACACAATAACAAATTGTTCCCTAAGGTAATATTGGAAACAGGTAAAATAACTCAGTTGGTTTCTGCGAAAGAAGAGGAGAATACACCAAATGGCAGCATTCGTTTGTTAAAGGGTGAATGGAAGAATCGACAGAAGGTGGCTTTGAAATTTTGTTTGTATACTTTGCAAAGGCCTTTGACACTCTCACATAAGATAATTAGTTAAAATAAGTATTTCTGATTTGTAATTGGATTGAAAACTGTCTTAGGGACCTAATAACACAGTTTCCATTTTTGCTGTTTAGCATGGTGCAGTCTATGAAAGATGTTCATAAATTACAAGCTGACTTGGACACCTCAGGGGTAGAGGGGATTATTTAAGACCAGCATTTTGTACCACTAGAATAAGATGCCTTTAATTTATTGAGAGATGCATAACTCTTTATACAGTTATATGAAAAAGTTTGGGCACCCCTATTAATCTTAAGCTTAATGTTTTATAAAAATTGGTGTTTTTGCAACAGCTATTTCAGTTTGATATATGTAATAACTGTTGGACACAGTAATGTTTCTGCCTTGAAATTAGGTTTATTGTACTAACAGAAAATGTGCAATCTGCATTCAAACAAAATTTGACAGGTGCATAAGTATGGGCACCCTTATTATTTTCTTGTTTTAAATACTCCTACCTACTTTTTACTGACTTACTAAAGCACTTTTTTTGGTTTTGTAACCTCATTGAGCTTTGAACTTCATAGCCAGGTGTATGCAATCATGAGAAAAGCTACTTAAAGTGGCCACTTGCAAGTTGTTCTCCTGTTTGAATCTCCTCTGAAGAGTGGCATCATGGGCTCCTCAAAACAACTGTCAAATGATCTGAAAGCAAAGATTATTCAACATAGTTGTTCAGGGGAAGGATACAAAAAGCTGTCTCAGAGATTTAACCTGTCAGTTTCCACTGTGAGGAACATAGTAAGGAAATGGAAGAACACAGGGACAGTTCTTGTTAAGGCCAGAAGTGGCAGGCCAAGAAAAACATCAGAAAGGCAGAGAAGAAGAATGGTGAGATCAGTCAAGGACAATCCTCAGACCACCTCCAGAGAGCTGCAGCATCAACTTGCTGCAGATGGTGTCACTGTGCATCGGTCAACTATACAACGCACTTTGCACAAGGAGAAGCTGTATGGGAGAGTGATGCGAAAGAAGCCGTTTCTGCAAGCACGCCACAAACAGAGTCGGCTGAGGTATGCAAAAGCACATTTGGAGAAGGCAATTTATTTTTGGAAGAAGGTCCTGTGGACTGATGAAACCAAGATTCAGTTGTTTGGTCATACAAAAAGGCGTTATGCATGGCTGCAAAAAAACAGAGCATTCCAAGAAAAACACTTGCTACCCACAGTAAAATTTGGTGGAGGTTCCATCATGCTTTGGGGCTGTGTGGCCAATGCCGGCACCGGGAATCTTGTTAAAGTTGAGGGACGCATGGATTCCACTCAGTATCAGCAGATTCTTGACAATAATGTTCAAGAATCAGTGACAAAGTTGAAGTTACGCAGGGGATGGATCTTTCAGCAAGACAATGATCCAAAACACCGCTCCAAATCTACTCAGGCATTCATGCAGAGGAACAATTACAATGTTCTGGAATGGCCATCCCAGTCCCCAGACCTGAATATCATTGAACATCTGTGGGATCATTTGAAGAGGACTGTCCATGCTCGGCGACCATCAAACTTAACTGAACTGGAATTGTTTTGTAAGGAGGAATGGTCAAAAATACCTTCATCCAGGATCCATGAAATCATTAAAAGCTACAGGAAGCGACTAGAGGCTGTTATTTTTGCAAAAGGAGGATCTACTAAATATTAATGTCACTTTTCTGGTGAGGTGCCCATACTTATGCACCTGTCAAATTTTGTTTGAATGCAGATTGCACATTTTATGTTAGTACAATAAACCTCATTTCAAGGCAGAAACATTACTGTGTCCAACAGTTATTACATATATCAAACTGAAATAGCTGTTGCAAAACACCAATTTTTAAAAAAACATTAAGCTTAAGATTAATAGGGGTGCCCAAACTTTTTCATATAACTGTATAACCCCAATTCCAATTTTTTTTTTACCAAATACCAGTTCAACATTTTGCTATAAAGTACCGATATATTCAGCGACTCCACTAGCTATGCAAATTAGGAGAAAAAGAGTCTATGATTTTATTAAAATATCAATTTTATTTGTACATAGAGGGATAAAATATTACATATACAATTGAAAATATGGGTACATGGTAAGGTCAGTGAAATGATCCCGGATGTATGGGCCAAGGATTAGATCTGGATGCAATTAATTAATAGCATCAAAAGAGAATTTTAACTTGTATAACCTATGGATTAGCCATATGGGTAAAAATCACCTATTCATGTGAAAAATGAATATTATACAGAAACCAATGCACTAATCTTGTCTGTGTTTACGCTATGCATAGAGTGGCATTGTTGTCATACATCAATATCTATAGAAGGTATCTGTAATACTCAAAATAAACCATACCATAGACTATACTTTTGATGCCAGTATTATTGTAAAAGGTAATTACCCATTACGTATATCCAGGCTATACCTTGACCCAAATCCCCAACGCACATTTCACATTCGTTGCTTCTTCAGGGGGAGTGGCTTGGTTTCTGTATTATATGGATTTTTCACATGAATAGGCAATTTTTACTCATAAAAATATAACCAATAGGTTATACAAGTTGCATTTCTCCTTTGATGCTATTAATTAATTGCATTAATTAAATTAATTATAGTAAATTTGTTGGGTCATAGGTATCGAGGTTCCATTATTACTAAGATTTTCCCATTATTTTAAATGTGAGTGTTAAAAAACGGAAATGGTGCCAAAAAACTGTAGAAGAAATTATATATTCCTCCACAATAAGCATTTGGGTCCCAGCTTGCAAATGACATGCAACATAAATAAATCTAAAGTTATGCATCTTAAAGCCAGCTGGATACTGTCATGTATTAAAAAAGCCAGCAACTCGCTGCATAGAAACATAATATTACTGTTTAGAAAGCATAATGTGGCCTCATCTGGAATATAGACTTAGTTCTGGGCTCTAGTTTAATGGCCTGGAGATGGAAAATATAAAAGCAACAAAACTGATAAAGGACAGTTATGAAAAATAATTAAAATAATTACATTTAGTTATTCAGAAAACGGTTTAAAGGAGTAAATATATACAATTTGGACTAGAAGGATTTAGACAGTGTCAAAATTGTAATACTTTAGCCTCTGCACATCAGAACACTGAGCTCAAAAGAAAGCCGTCATGTGAGTATCGCGTAGACTTTCAGCTTTAGTTCAAGGGATTTTATATGAGTATATATATATATATATGTATATATATATATATATATTTCATAGAATTACAGCTATTTTTTACATACTCATTTCTTTTTTACTTGCTGAAAAATATCAGGTTGACAGTATACACTTTTAAAGTGTTTCTTCTATTCATCTGTCTCCACATCCTCCATGCACCCAATAACACTTGGTCACTGTACTTATACAGATACTGACTGATGACCGGATCATGCAGCTTTATATAAAAACCCCTATTTATTATAATGATGGCTGACCATACATGACAAGCACGTTCTACCTATTGTGTTCCCCTATTTTCTTATAGATTGTAAGCTTGTGAGCAGGGACCTCATTTCTCTTGTAACTGCTGAATTATGTGTTACTTTGTGATGTATTTATTGTCTGTATATGTCCCCGCTTAATTGCAAAGCGCTGCGGAATGTGTTGGCGCTATATAAATACAATTATCATAATTATTGCAAGTGGCCAAATGTACAATTTGGTGAAGTCCACTGGCGAGACTAACAACAACAAAAGGTCTGGAATAGCGTACAAGACAAAGTGGGTGGTTTCAGAATTCTTTCCTTAGAGAAAACCCTCTATCCAACATTCGGCCAAGTCAAGAACACTGTCAAAAAGATGGGTGCATTACTGTTTTAATCAAAGGATGCTTGTAATTTTATTAACACTGCCCAAACAGCGGGTAACATGAATCATAGCCTGCATAGAATTGAAGCAAAGTATGTTTTTCTCTGAAACTCCAGATATACAGTATGTTGGTGCAATAATGTACTTTAATGCAGTACTTTTATGTGTACATAGGGGGAGACCTATCAATCACCTGCAGCAGAGCTGGAAAGAGCCAGTCGGGGGCGGCGCTTGTCTCCTCTCTGACTATGGTCTTTAGCCAGATTTTTGAAGCTTTTGTTCTCTGAAACACCAGAGCATTTCAGAGAAAAATATACATGGCTATGATCATACAGCCAGGCTCTTATTCATCCTGTCCGTGGTTTGGGCAGCATGAATCAGGTGACAGGCTCCCTTTAATCAAGAGTCACCTTCGAGAATGTAGATAATCGATTGATATGTAATTGCAATGTTAATGTTTTAGTTAGAAGCCCATACACAGTGAGCTGTCTTAGTTGAGACATCTTGTCCTTAGATTAGGAGTTTGATCCTAATGTTTCCATCAAAATTTACCAACATGTTGTAAGAAAATGTCATACCGCATTGCTGAACATAAGCAACGAGGCTACGAGCTATGGGTTAAAACAGGTAGACTAGCGCATTCAAGCCTGTAACTAATCCCATTCAGTGCGGTTTATCAGTGAGGTCAGTTCGCTGTAGCAAAAGACATTAAATTATTTAGTATAAGACGTCTGAACAGGAATAAAAGCTCACAATGAATATTCAAGAGCAGCTATTCTATCAGGAACCGTAGGTGAATTTCTGAAGGATCACAAATTAATTAAAATGTTTCTCACACAGTACAATGCATATTTATAATATCCTTTTAAAATGACATACTATACAACACAAAACATACATAAAAGCATCTTGATGAGAGGCGCTCCTTAATCTTACAATATATTTATCAATTTAAATATAATTCCATAAAATCAAAGCATGAAACATGTATACAGTAATAATTGGATCCACGATGAGAAAGAGGTGAAGAGGTGAAGGGTAACATACTTTTCTTCTTCTCTTCTCCCGCTTACTGTCTAAACATCAGCGACAGGGGTTTTTCTGGAACATTTCATTTTTTATTAAATCGCTGTATTATTCTGTAAGCTCCTATGATCTCTATAAAAGACACATGTACACACTTCAATGACCAACCAGCACTGTTCATTATTGAATACTGAGCTTTTGTCGAAGCTTGGACCGCTAGAAAGAGAATATACACTGAAGATCTCTCGCAGGTTAGGTTTTTCATAATACACATCAAGAGACATGAGTTTCTATAAGCTCAGTCAGCAGCAATCTGATCTGCACAGAGAGTCCTTTTATAGTCTTTGAAAGGTGTCACACTCTATGACATACTGTACAGCTGCACAAGCTTATTGGCGATCGTGTAATGTGGAATAAATAAGCTGCTATCCTAAAGAAGTTAAAAGAATGAAGAAAATAAACCCGATAGGACATTGTTGATCTATTCTTTTAAATACATAGATATCTATCTAGTGTGTAATTCTTTGCTACATGATAATAATAACAATAAATTATGTATTTTTCCCTTTTCTTAGAGAGAAATAATGACATATTTTAAGAGCTTGACTAAATGTTTTCTTTGCTGTCATGGGTTGTCTACCGGAATTTTTCTATTTTATTTTCTGGACTATTCATCTTGAAATGATGGACAGACAACCTTTTCTACAGACATACTGGAAACCCATAATTACTTATAAAAACCATACATAATATATGTCTGCAACTCAGATACAAATATGAATATATTACGAATACATTAACTGTGAACTGTAAAATGACGATAGTTACATGTTAAATCGCCGCTGTCATTTCAAGAAATCAATAGTATGAGGGAATATTAGAAACTTTGCAATACATATAATATCAAAGAAAAATATTTTTTTTTCTACAATTTTGAGCCACTTATTCTCTACATGCCTCTAGAACTCAACATTCACTCTGAAAAAAGCTGATTACATCCATCTTGGTCGAAGCAAGATGGACTACTAACTCACTGAGGTGCCATTATACTTTATAGAGGGGGAAGGTGAGGGAGGAATGAGGAGCACTCAGCACAGAGTGAGACAGGGAGAATTTGCTGCAGCTTCAAGCAACTGTTTTATCTCATGATAGAGCAGGATTCACAGCCACACAGGTCAGTACTGCTATATAATGTCTCTTCTCCTTCTGTCTGTGTGCTACAGAGAAAGAAGAGCCAGAATCCCTCTGTTTCAGTGTTTGAGATGTACAGTAGACATTATAACAGCCAGTCTTTACCCAACACGTTAGAGAAAACAGAAAATTAGAAAGAAAACCTGCATCGGGGAAAACTGGTGACAAATGCAGGATACAAGGCATATGGTGGCCAGAAGTAGTGTTATTCCTCATGTTCACACATATGAAAGTATATAATATACCTGAAATGACAGGTACACTTCAAGCTTTTCCAGTTTAGAAAAAAAATCACAATGGCATTGAAATTGTTTACAGTTTAAAAATGTTTCCCTATTTTTTGGACGGTCCGGGTAATTACTGACAGTTGGCAGCCCCAATCAGCATTTAGGGTAACGGTTTGTAGCTAGGTACAATAAGAAATACAATACCTTCCCTCTTCATAAACATTTTTATAATTTGGCTATGCCAATAGGAATCATTAAGAGTTTATACAAGGCCTCATTCAAAGAACCACACTGAAATAAATTTAACAGAGTTGTTCATGAAGAAAAATTCTGTCCTCTGTAGGACACAAAGACATCGTGGAGGCCGTCCAACTTTTGAAATCTCTCTTCTAATAGCCAGAATAGAGAGCAGTTCCCACTGAGGCTAATATCCTGATGGGTTTACCACAGATACAATTTTCTTTTTTACATAATCCATCGTGACCACCCAAATCTTTACAATTCACTGAGAGCTAAAATAAGATGTAAAATTGATTTTAATATTTGTAACACCGTTTCAAGTAGGAATTTGTGGAGTTCTGAAAAAAAACACATTTTTTTTCAGAGAGAGAGAGATATTTATGTTCAATGGGATTCGGGTACTGTTCTGGTACCCGAAATAAAGTTGGGGTAGGGTGCCAGTACCCGAACTTCCACTGGTCTGCCCATCCCTAGTTACATTTAAAAATAAAATAATGATTTGGAAAGCATATGACATCAAATGATATGGAGAGCAGTAACATAAACATAACAAAAGTGATGGCAGCAGAGCCACTACATGCTCAAAACCGGTCTCGCCCTAGTAGTATAGTACACATACTGTCCTATGTGCAGGCAGCATACAATAGAGCAAGAAGAGCGGAATTAAAGGGGTTTTCACGTGAACAAAGTTAATTTTAATCAACATGTTAATCAATAGATCTTTGAATAATAATGAGTTCCACAATTGGATGTGTTTAAAAAAAATGTTCCAGTGCTGAGATAATTTTATAAAGGTGCCCCTGCTGTGTTCTGTGTAATGGCTGTGTCTGACCATGCAGGAACATGGTCTGATCATACCATATCTCCTGGGCAGGGGAGAAGCAAAAGAGTATACAGACATTACAGCACCGGATCACAGCTACTGGCTTCAGTGCGGTAAAAGATGTTTAAAAACAAACCTCACAAAAAGAATCATTTGTGATCCCAGGCAGTCCTATATGTATACTTTCTTTTGCCTCCTTCCCTGCCCAGGAGATGTGGTATGATCAGACCATGTTCTGTATGATCTCTCCTTCAAACCACATATCCAAGCCCTTTCCACTTCCTGCCGACTCCAACTCAAAAATATCTCCCGGATCCACGCATTCCTCAGCAAAGACTCTGCAAAAACACTAGTGCATGCCCTCATCATCTACCGCCTTGACTACTGCAACTTCCTGGTCTGTGGCCTCCAACACTCTCGCGCCCCTCCAATCTATCCTAAACTCTGCTGCTCGACTAATCCACCTGTTCCCCCGCTATTCCCCGCCCTCTCCCCTTTGTCTATCCCTTCACTGGCTCCCTATTGCCCAGAGACTCAAGTTCAAAACCCTAACCATGGCATACAAAGCCATCCACAACTTGTCTCCTCCATCTGTGATCTAGTCTCCTGGTACCTACCCGCACGCAACCTCCAACCCTCACAAGATCTCCTGCTCTAATCCCTTCTTATTTCCTCTTCCCACAATCGCATACAAGATTTCTACCGCGCATCCACCCTACTCTGGAACTCTCTACCCCAACACATCGGACTCTCGCCTACCATGGAAGCCTTCAAAAGAAACCTGAAGACCTACCTCTTCCAACAAGCCTACAACCTGCAGTAACCACCGCTCCACCACATTACTGCATGACCTCCTCTACCCCCACCTACTGTATCCTCACCCATCCCCTGTAGATTGTGAGCCCTCACGTCGCTGACTCGTTTTGTTAAGATTATGTATATGTTTTTGCTATGCATACCCCCTTTTTCACATGTAAATCGCCATGGAATAAATGGCACTATAATAATAATAATAATGTTCCTGTATGGTCAGATACAAGACACAACCATTACACAGTACACAGCAGGGGCACATTTATGAAATTATCTCACCACAGGGACATTCTTTTTAAACACATCCAATTGTGGAACTTATTATTGTTCCAAAATCTATTGATTAAAATGTACTTTGTTCATGGGAAAACCCCTTTAATTGATATGTAGCTTGTGGGAAAAGATTGATCATAGCTTGTTATTTAGTATTGTAAATCAATTCTCATTCTGGGCTTAGGAGTTTTGTGGGCGGAGTAGCGGGTCATTTTCAGTGACTGACAGCTATCATTGCATCCATACTAATATATGAAGGCTGTCACTCACTGAGTATAGCCTAAGAAATGAGCCGGAGCTTGAGTTGGCATACGTGTAATGGGTAAAAGCACGTTCGCACTGTGGCCATTTTACAGACAAAACCCAAGAAAAAAAATAGCATATATCCTGTAGAAAGTAAATAGTAAATGTAAATAACATAAGGTACTTAATTAACACTATTTTGATAAAAAAATAAGCCATCCAACCGCAACAAGATGTACCCAATCGGGATGGTCCTATCCCTAGTATTTAAACCTTACCTTGTATCAGCCGACCTCAATGTAAATAAGGGCAGAGGAGGAGCCCGACTGTTCAGCCATCTGTCAATGGGAAGCTATATAGATGAAATGCCTAGCTCAGAATGGGGGTCCACGCCTCTGTTTGTAGAAAGTGTAGCAAAACCAAAAAATGAGCTGGAGCATGACTGCCCAATTGACTCCTAAACTCAGAATGAACATGAATTAAAATCAATAAATTAGTAGCTACACGGAATCTTTTCCAACAAAACTATATATTAATCTGCTCATCTTTTGCTCCCTAATATGCAGCACACAGCTAGGATAGCATGTTTAATATGACAAGTTACTTTTGATGGATTAAAACATTTCCTGGTGCCGGGCGATGATTTGTTCCTTGTGTCACTGGCATTTGTACAGATCTGCATAGCCACGGTGACTGTATAATATAAAAGGTACAATATTTCCTTGGTAAATGATGTGGGCATCATCAAGTTCATAGATTGGCAAAATGTTTTGATGACAGGTGAACTTTAGAAATGATACAAAATTACTTGGCTTTATACGGAATGACAATATAAATGAAAGACATTTTTAAAACCATTTTATAGTCTTCACGGAAACCTGGGGGAATTCAAGCAAATTTTACTAATTGCAGTTTCCTAGCTGCTTTATAAATCTATGCCTGGGAGTAATGTATTGCTATTTATTTTGTTTAATGCACTTTTTACTGCAGCTCCAGACTGTACCGCAGCACTCTCTGGCCTAGGAGATAGCTGCCCATTTTGACAATTACAGCTTATAATTTGGCATAGAACAGAATTTATACATTCTCTAACTTAAAATAGAAAAAGCTATCAATCTAAGGAGTCCATCAATATTTATTGTAAGCTTTTACCATCGCTCCATATAATTTTATACACTTTCACAGTAAAAGCACTGAGTGCTTCTGATTACTTCATAATCTACATAAACAAATGTTTTTCCCTTGTAAAGCCAACCAAGAATTGACTTCTGTTTGATGGCCCTTGTAAGGATGTTATATAGCCTTCCTGTAATTAAATTAAATTCATGAAATGGTTGCCTTGTAAATAGTATTCAATTATGGCACATTCAATGCACAAAGTAGCCCAAAGGAAAAATAATGTATATTCATGAAGGACAACATATGTTAAACTTACGAACATGTCAACCATAGCCATATAAAACACAACCATATAGAGAATATTAAAAAAGAAAAGAAAAAAGTCTATTCCAAACAATTTTCTCGAGGCCCAAGATGCATAGTTATGTTTTTTTCATTGCTACTGAGTGACGTTTGTTGGCATTTTATTACTTTTATGATACAATTTTGGACACATTTCTAAAAAACAAACAAGACTAAATACAGAATTTGTAAAGGGATTTAGGAGTCCAGAACGTTTGCTTCTACAACGAAGACACCAACTTTTACTGATTATACTCACTCTGCCAACTTTTTCCATGCATTAGATTTTTTATGTACACATTTACATATAGAGTGGATAAGGGATTAGTGAGGGTATTCCTGTAATATTCCCTGTGGTCAACACTGGTTTTATACCGGTCAATAACTGTTAATACCTAGTATCTCTTGTGTGATGTATGGGTTGATATCGTTATCCATTATCCACGTTGCTCCAAGGTTGTTATGGGTTTATATCTAATATCCCTAGAGGTCTAGAGTGGTCTAATTGTGAACAGTTGATACTATATAATAAAATAGTTACATATAATATTTAAGAAGCTAATTGTTGTTATCTAGGGCAGCATAATGTATCTGTAATTTCATTTTACTTCATCTAAATAGGTCAATAATTTTTTAATTGGGTCTTCTATTCTCCAATTGGGTCTGCTGATTCCTTTCACAAAGTCATCCAGATAAATAATTACATTTTGTGACTCTAAAAACACCACTAGATGGTGCTAACTGCATAGGGATTTATATAGTTTGCATAAAACTAAATAATAAATTAGTGGGCAATGAGCTCCTCTAGTTACAGAGTTAACAACAAGGTGATAACTAGTGATGGGAGAGTGTTGCGCCACTGCTCAATACTCGATCAATCATCAGGGTGTTTAATCGACTAGCAAGTAGTGCCGAGTATTGCGTGGTGCTTGAGTGCTCGGATCTCCGTAAGTGAATTATCTGAGCCGGAAGGTGAGAGAGAATATTTTTCCGTCCTCCAGAAAAATGCTCAAGTTTGCCATTCACTTCCATTATGCTCGCTACTTGAATCGAGCACATCCGATGTACTTGATTTGAGTACTGAGCATTCAACACTAGTAATAACCCCGAGGTACCATTGATGGAATTTTAGAGATAAGATTATATTATGAAAGTCACAAGAAACCTTGCAGTAACCTGGTATTCAGCTCACCCATGGACCGAGGATCTCCTCGGCACGGACGTCTTGTAGTATTGCAAGGAAAAATGAAGAGAAAAGGAAGGTACATCCAGCACTGGGTCATCATAAAAAATTCTTGTTCATTGCAAATTCATAAAAAACTCCAGACAGAGTAATCGCATACGCGTTTCAGACGGTTACGTCCTTAGTCATTGCTCGATTTGAGTACTGAGCACTCAACACTAGTGATGACCCGAGGTACCATTAATAGAATTTTAGAGATAACATTATATTATGCTACAGTTTTTAGCTCACTTTAATTTAATGTACAGATAAAGAGTCCTTTAACCCGTTTTCACAAAATGACACATCTCTATGTCGAGTTTGCAAGTGCTTTCTCACAATCTGATGTACAGTTACTTCACAAGGATGGGACGGTCATAGGAGTTGTGTTTCTGCCATCCACATCAGGCGCAGGCTGTCATATACAGATAATCTCCTGCTACATGTGCTGGGAAAGGGTAAAGCTTCTATACCAGCACTTTAATCCCTCAGATGTCACTGTCAATAGTGACAGCAGCATCCGAGAAGTTTGACAAAGGAAGATCACTTCCTATGTCAACGCATCGGTATACCATAGCACAATCCTTGAGTGGTAGTAGTGGTAGATACTGCAACAAGGAGGCCTAACAAAGGTCTCCATGTCTGCATAAAATTCAGTCAAGCAAACTTTGATGGAGGCGGCGCCTCAAACAGGTTAGATAATACACTGTACTACACTTGTAGTACTGTGTATTGTCAGTGCAAAGAATCACATGTTAAAATACCCTTGTGGGAATAGTAAATATTGTTAAAAAAAAGTGTAAAAAAATATATCAACCCCAAATCTTAATTTTAAAGAACCTCTCCAGCGTTTTTTTTTTATCCCTTTGTTAGGCATCACGTATGTAGGTGTAATGCACATACTTACATACTCACCGATAGCCATCTTCACCCATTTTCAGCCCGCTCTGGCATTGCCTGACTGCAGTTGTGACTTGCCAAGTTACACAGTGGTTGCTGTGTGAAGCAGGGGTCACTTTTTTAAATTCTTCACAATGCAAGTATATAGAAATTCAGAACGAGGCTCTGTAACCTCATTCGGAGAAGCATAGACTTGTATTGAGAAAACTCTAACTTCCGGAACACATAGCATGGAGTGACTGGAGTGTGGCTACAAACAGATGAAGACACTTACCGGTGAGTATGTAACTACATTCCATATACTGACCGTAAATACATAATCCGTAACAAAGGGGTCGGAAAAACAAAGACTGGAGTGGAGCTTTAAAAAAAAGTTTATTTGTAGAAAAAACAAACTCCTAAGCCCTAGCAGAAACAACACGTATTTGGTAGTGCAACATTCGTATCGATGCATACTATAAAACTATATTATTTATAATGCACAGTGAATGGCAAAAATAAGCGCCATATAGCTTTATACTAAGAAAAATGAAAAAGTTATGACTCTCGCTACATGACAACTCTTAAAAAGTTTTGCTCAACCCCTTCATGACCTTGGGATTTTCCATTTTTGCGTTTTAGTTTTTTGCTCCACTTCTTCTCAGAGCCACAACTTTTTTATTTTTCCATCAATATAGCCATGTGGGGGCTATTTTTTGTGGGGCGAGTTGTACTTTTGAACGATGCCATTGATTTTACCATATAGTGTACTGGAAAACGGGAAAAAAATTCCAAGTGCTGTAAAATTGAAAAAAAAAGTGCAATGCCACAATTGTTTTTTATTTTTTACCATGTTCACTAAATGCTAAAACTGACCTGCCATTATGACTCTCAAGGTCATTACGAGTTCGTAGATACCAAACATGTACAGGTTCTTTTTTAGTTATGTGGTGAAGAAAAATCCAAAGTTTGTAGAAAAAAAATGGTGCCATTTTCTGAGATCTGTAGCGTCTCCATTTTTTTGGGATTTGGGGCCGTGTGAGGCCTTATTTGTTTGCATGCCGAGCTGACATTTTTATTGATACCAGAGGGTAAATGCATGGTTCTGATTGCAATTTTATTGCAATGTTGTGGCAACCAAAAAATCTAATTCTGATATTTTGATTTTTTTTCTTGCTGCGCCGTTTACTGATCGGATTAATTCGTTTTACATTTTGATAGATCGGGCGTCTCTGAACGCATTGATACCAAATATGAGTATTTTTTTTATTACTGTTTTATGTTGAATGGGGCAAACGGGGTGATTTGAACTTTTATATATTTTTATTTTTTTTTAATATTTTTAAAAACAGTTTTTTTCTACTTTTTACTTGCTTCAATAGTCTCCATGAGAGGCTAGAAGCTGTGATTGTCAGATCGCTTGTGCTACACACAGCAGGGTTTCAGCCCTGCTATGTGTAGCAAAAATAATCATCTGCTATGAACGCCGGCCATGGGCAGATCAGCAATGACAAGCACAGGTGTCTCCTGCTTATCCCTGGTTGTCATGATCATGTGACAGAGGCGCCGATGGGCGGAGTTTGTGACGCGCTTCTGTCGTGTTCATGTTAAATGCCGCTGTCAGAGATTAACAGCTGAATTTAACATATTAATAGCCACAGGTGGATCGCGATTCCACCCACAGCTGTTAGGGGCACATGACAGCTGATAAAATCATCTGTCATGTGATGGACAAGATGCGGGTTTAGCGCTGCAGCCCACGTCAAAGGCGGATGCACGACCTATGATGTACCTATATGTAATAGAGTAATAGATCATGAAGGAGTTAAAGTGATTTTCTAATAGTAAAACATAAAAAAACAATATAAATTGGGCACCGCTGTAATCGTACCGACCTGCAGAATAAAGGCAACATGTCAATGTATTGCATGTTGAACTCCATAAAAAATAAAGTTAAATAAACAATTTCAGATTTATTGTTTTATTGTTCATGTTTCTTGTAAAAATTAATCAAAAAGTGATCAAAAAGTCACATTGAATGAAAAATGGTACCAGTAAAAAACGACAGCTTGTAAAAAGTAAAATTCTGGGTATACCAAAACTTAAAATAAATACAGCCTATATATATTTCGTAACTTTGTAATTGTATCAACCCAGAGAATAAACATAACATGTCAACTATAACAGTGAATGGGTTTAAGAAGCCCCAAGCACCATGCTGCTCTTTGCTCTGAAAAAGTAAAAAGTTATAGCTCTCACAAAATAATAACCCGAGATAAAATGATTATTTTTTTTTGGAAAAGATTATCTTATACAAAAGTAAACAACAACAGAACAAAAAGTCGATCAATGGCCACAAAATTCACACAATCATGAAAAATGATGGGCGAGTGTGCTCGGCACTGCTCGATACTCGATCAAGCATCGGGGTGCTCAATCGAGTAGCAAGTAGTGCCGAGGTACCATTGATGAAATTTTAGAGATAACATTATATTATGCTACAGTTTTTAGCACACTTTAATTTAATGTACAGATAAAGAGTCCTTTAACCCATTTTCGCAAAATGACACATCTTTATGTCGAGTTTGCAAGGGCTTTCTCACAATCTGATGTACAGTTACTTCACAACGATGGGACGGTCATATGAGTTGTGTTCCTGCCATCCACATCAGGAGCCAGCTGTTATATACAGATAATGTCCTGCTACATGTGCTTGGAAAGGATAAAGCTTCAATCCCAGCACTTTAATACCTCAGATGCCACTGTCAATAGTGACAGCTACATGGGAGGAGTTTGACAAAGGAAGATCACTTCCTATGTCAACCCATCGGTATACCATAGCACAATCCTGGAGTGGTAGTAATGGTAGAAATTGCAACAAGGAGGCCTAACAATGATCTCCATGTCTGCAAAAAATTCAGCCAATCAAACTTTTATGGAGGTGGTGCCTCAAACGCCGATAGGCTAGATAATACACTGTACTAAAACACCGTCAGGCTAGAAAATACACTGTACTACACTTGTAGTACTGTGTATTGTCAATGCAAAGAATCACATGTTAAAAACCTTTGTGGGAATAGTAAGTATTGTTAAAAAAAGTGTAAAAAATATATAAACCCCAAATCCTAATTTTAAAGAACCACTCCAGCATTTTTTTATATCCCTTTGTTAGGCATCACGTATGTAGGTGTAATGCACATACTTACATACTCACCGATAGCCATCTTCACCCATTTTCAGCCCCGCTCTGGCATTACGTGACGGCAGTTGTGACTTGCCAAGTCACACAGTGGTTGCTGTGTGAAGCAGGGGTCACTTTTTTAAATTCTTCGCAATGCAAGTATGTAGAAATTTAGAACGAGGCTCTGTAACCTCATTCGGAGAAGCATAGACTTGTATTGAGAAAACTCTAACTTCCAGAACACATAGCATGGAGTGACTGGAGAGTGGCTACAAACAGATGAAGACACTTACCGGTGAGTATGTAACTACATTCCATATACTGACCGTAAATACATAATCCGTAACAAATGGGTCGGAAAAAAAGAGACTGGAGCTTTAATAAAAACATGTTTATTTGTAAAAACAAACAAACCCTAAGCCCTAGCAAAAAACAACACGTATTTGGTAGTGCCACATTCGTAACGCTGCATGTTATAAAACTATATTATTTATAATGCACAGTAAATGGCAAAAATAAGCGCCATATAGCTTTATACTAAGAAAAATGAAAAAGTTATAGCTCTTGCTACATGACAACTCTTAAAAAATGTTTTTAACCCCTTCATGACCTTGAGATTTTCCATTTTTGCATTTTCTTTTTTTTGCTCCCTTTTCCCAGAGCCATAACTTTTTTATTTTTCCATCAATATAGCCATGTGGGGGGCTTGTTTTTTGTGGGGAAAGTTGTACTTTTGAACGACACCATTAATTTTATCATATAGTGAACTGGAAAACGGGAAAAAAATTCCAAGTGCAGTAAAATTGCAAAAAAAGTGCAATGCCACAGTTGTTTTTTATTTTTTACCATGTTCACTAAATGCTAAAACTGACCTGTCATTATGACTCTCAAGGTCATTACGAGTTCGCAGATACCAAACATGTATAGATTCTTTTTTAGTTACGTGGTGAAGAAAAATTCAAAGTTTGTAGAAAAAAAATGGTGCCATTTTCTGAGATTCGTATTGTCTTCATTTTTTTGGGATCTGGTGCTGTGTGAGGGCTTATTTTTTGCACGCCGAGCTGACGTTTTCATTGATACCAGAGGGTAGATACAATATTTTGATCGCCATTTTATTGCAATGTTGCAGCAACCAAAAAACTTAATTTTTTTTCTTGTTATGTCGTTTACCGATTGGATTAATTATTTTTATATTTTGATAAATCAGGTGTTTCTGAAAGCATTAATACCAAATATGTGTATTTTTTGAATGGGGCAAACGGGGTGATTTGAACTTTTATATTTGTTTTATTTTTTTAATATTTTTAAAAACATTTTTTTTCCTATTTTTTATTCGCTTGGGAGACTAGAAGCTGTGATTGTCTGATCCCTTGTGCTACACACAGCAGGATGCTGTGTGTACCAAAAATAATCATCTGCTATGAATGCCGGGCATGGACAGATCAGCAATGAAAAGCACGGGTGTTTTCTGCATATACTCGGTTGTCATGCTAACTCAATGGCGGCCCATGATCATGTCACAGGGGCGCCGATGAGCGGGGCAGCATTATGTACATATTAACAGCCACGGGTGAATCGCGATTCCACCCACAGCTGTTAGGGGCACATGACAGCTGATCAAATCAGCTCTCAAGTGGCGGAAAAGATGCGGGAGCCTGCATCAAAGGGGGATACACGACCTATAACGTATCTACACTGTGTTCCAAATTATTATGCAAATAATATTTTCTCAGATTTTCCCAAATTACCTATATGAATTGCAGTCATTGTAATTTTCCAGTCAAATAACCATTAGAGTACAATTGAAAGGTTTTTGTACAAACTGCCCATGATAACAGTATATTTAAAAAAAAAACAAAACTCAAACTGCACTCAAAATGCATGTTCCAAATTATTATGCACAGCAGTTTTCAACCTTTTCATTTTAATAAAGAACAAAAAAATGGTCATTTTTGAAATTATAAGCATTAGCAGGTTATTACAAACTGAAATCAAACAGTTTTCAACTCAAAACTTTATTCTAGGTGATGTTACATTTGCACATAGGACCGATTGTTCGAAAGGAGCTTCTGAACTCTCTCATCCATTGAATTTGTCAGGTTTTGGATGGTTTCTGCTTCAATTGTTTTGCATGAGGACAGAATACCCTCCCAGAGCTGTTGCTTAGATGTGAACTGCCTCCCGCCATCATAGACACTCCTTTTGATGATGCTCCAGAGGTTCTCACTGGGGTTGAGGTCAGGGGAGCATGGGTGCCACACCATAAGTTTGTCCCCTTTTATGCCCATATCAGCCAGAGATGCAGATGTGTTATGTGCAGCATGAGACGGGGCGGCGCTGCAGCTACGCTGTGTGCCGACTATTAAGAAGCATGAAGTCACTGCTCCCTGCGCACACAGTCCTGGCGTGGAGAGCAGTGACTTCTGGCAGCTGATCTCTCCTTGTGAGCCGCGCATAGCAGTGAAGCCATGCGCGGCTCACATGGAGAGATCAATGTGGGCAGACAGGACGCGGCGATGGAGGAGAGAAAAGAGAGGTGAGTAGGAGTGTTTATTTCTTATGTGCAGTGTGATGGGGATTAGGAGGACCATGCATACCAGTATAAGGATGAGGGGACCATACATACCTGGGTAAGGATGAGGGGACAATACATACCAGGATAAGGATGAGGGGGGCATACATACAAGGATAAAGATGAGGAAGCCATATATACCAGGATAAGGATGAGTGGCCATACATACCAGCATAAGGATGAGGGGAATCATACATAACAGGATAAGGATGAGGGGGCCATACATACCAGGGTAAGGATAAGGGGGCCATACATACCAAGGTAAGGATGAGGGGGCCATACATACCAGGGTAAGGATGAGGGGGCCATACATACAAGGATAAGGATGAGGGTGCCATACATACCAGGATAAGGATGAGGGGGCCATACATACAAGGATAAGGATGAGAGGGATCATACATATCAGTATAAGGATGAGGGGGATCACACATACCAGTATAAGGGGGCCATGCATATCATGATAAGGATGAGGGGTGCCATGCATACCAGGATAAGGATGAGGGTGCCATGCATACCAGGATAAGGATGAGGGGTGCCATGCATACCAGGATAGGGATGAGGGATGCCATGCATACCAGGATAAGGATGAGGGGGGCATGCATACCAGGATAAGGATGAGGGGGGGCATGCATACCAGGATAAGGATGAGGGGTGCCATGCATACCAGGATAGGGATGAGGGGTGCCATGCATACCAGGATAGGGATGAGGGGTGCCATGCATACCAGGATAGGGATGAGGGGTGTCATGCATACTAGGATAAGGATGAGGGGTGCCATGCATACCAGGATAAGGATGAGGGGTGCCATGCATACCAGGATGGGGGGGGTCCACGTATAATAGGAAGGGGGGGCATATCTACCAGGATGGGGGATATTATCAGAATTGTGGGACATTACCCCTATACCAGTGTCAGCAGCAGATCCGCTCTTAACAGTGCATCGTGACCACATTTTTTGCTTTCATTTTTTTTTCTATTTTCCTCCTCTAAAACCTAGGTGCATCTTATGGTCCAGTGCGTCTTATAGTCCGAAAAATACGGTATATAATTTGGGCACCAGCAGAATAGAATTAACATTCATAACCTGCATAAAAATTTAAAAACTATCCCAGATTTATGGTTTTTGTTTATGCCTCCAACCAAAAATTTAATTAGAGAGTGAACAAAAAGTTATATGGACACAAAAATGGTTTCAGTAAAATCTAAAGGGTGATCAGTAAAACAAAGCCTCACACAACTTTATCTACAGAAAAATTTACAAGTTATGGGTATCACAATATGGTAACCAAAAAATAAATATTGGCATGCTGCAATAATGGTCAAGGCTATGATTGTTACAATTGTAAGTAATGAAGCGTTTTCAAAGCATCATGAAAAAGCTACACTGCTATTATGTTGTATGATTGCACCACAACAAATCATTATATGCTGCTATAGACGGTATTCTATCATCTTACTCTGTGTAACATCAGCGCAGGTCACATTGCATTGCACTCAACAAGTGCAACACTATGCAACATGATGTCCTGAAGGCTAGGCACTTTTTTGCAACTTTAGGCATTTGGGGATTAAGAATGGGAAGCAGTGATGTAATGAAGAGATGGCTATTAATGTGCGGTGCACAATGTCCTGAGTGGAAATGAGGATGTAACCAACACAACGAAGGAAGAAAGGAGAATCTCTGCTTTATTTATGGTACCGTAATAATGCATTAGTTGAAAAACCACAAGGTATGTCTGTCTGCATTAAAGGGGTTGTAACTAACTATTGATGAGCTATCTATAGGACAGGTCATCAATATGAGATAGGTAAGAGTCTAACACCACTGATCAGCTAATATTTACTCAAGCAGCGACTAGATGTAAGCAACGCTAGTATCATTTTTGGCCACTGATCTTAAACTCACCTGTTTTGGAAACTCCAGCCAATGTATTTATACTGAACGACAATATTTCAGATTCTAACTTTAACAACCTATTTTTCACCATAATTATGCAATGTGATGTGCTAAAAAAAAAGTTTTTTTTATCGCAGATGAAATTGTTGAAAGAAAAAAATTATTGTTCATCTTTTGAAAATTGTATACGGTAATTTAAAATGGCGATTTTCGTTCGCTCAATGTTTTGACTGGCAAAAAAGATGGAGTGGAAATTTAAGTCCTAAATAGATATGGCTCTGAGTGATTGATCATGTTCCAAGGAAATTGTTCTTTAGCAGCTGGAGAATTGGAACGAGTTACATTTTCATGTTATATTGTATATCGATATTATTGGAAATTTCACTGTTCATATAAAACCACAAAATTGATTATCAAACATTTTATCGCTAATTCAATTATGTTTTCTTTGTTCATTTTAAATGAAAATGTACAATACTTTATGAATTCATGTATTCAAAATAAATAGTATTACTTATGGGATTTGAAAGTTGAGCACACCGATACACCAAATTACATTGTGGAACACAATTTTCTTTGAGTTCGATCTAACACTTGTTCTTGGCTAACATTTGGCTTCTGAACCCAAAAGTGACCCAGGTTTTTCTCTATCACAACAACTTTGTAAGCTACAGGATACAGTCCATTTGTCTCCAAAACCACACAAAATGTACATACAATGGAAAATAATTAAAAATTACCAGAATGTAATGTTTATTTAAAGCTATTTTGTTCATGCAAAGGATATATTGCTACTGTAAGTCAAATTGTGTGCAAGAAGTAAAGTTAGGTAGCAGTTACGGTAAAAATGTATGCCTAGAGCTTTTCCTGGAGAGTTTAATCTGTGTATAATCTCACCAAATGCTTAAACAATAGTCAGTCATTATGTGTATATCCCATCTACCCTGTACCATCCCTCCATGACCTTCAAATCTTGGTGGAATAATTCACCTTACTCATCACTGACCGCACCAAGGTTTTCAGGGAAGTTAGCAAGATGGCTATGCTGAAAATGTACCCTTGATGCTCATGTTGCAACCAAGCATTTTGTAGTTCTCCAAGCGTTTTTGGATAATTTCTGTATAATTGTTTGCTCGTGTATTTTCATGAAAGTCCTTGACAAGGTCTTTGAATGATAACCAAGCTTTCTTTTGCAGTTCTGACATAGTCCTGATGAAATGTCCATCTTTGATGAGCTGCCGAATCTGTGGACCATCAAACACACCGGCCTTTATTTTTTCAAATGACAGGCAAGGAAATGCCAAAATGAGGCACTTGAAAATCTCCTTCAGTTGGCAAAGCTTTAACGAATTCCTTCATGAGACCCAGTTTCATTTCTGTCAACAAGTAGCTCATGTAGAACATTTGGATCACCAGTTTTGATGTCAGATCTTGAAGGCCAATTCCTCTCCACCCAATGCTTCCCACGAGCTATGCTGTCCCACATGCACAGAAAACAAGGATACTTGGTGTATTCACATTGCTGACCAAGAAGTAAACATACCATTTTAAGGTCAACACAGATGATCCAATTGTGTTTGTAATATTGCAACAACTAAATGACTCTCTTTATGTCTCCATATTCTTCACAAAGAGAAACTGAATAGCCAAGCTGAATGAGGCACAGCTGATTGTAGACTAGGATACTCCATTTTATACTTATTTTTCTTATGTCTTGAAGTTTTCACTTTACAAAAGTAACAGTCACTGGAATAATCTCTTGGCTCTCGCCAAACCATAGGTTTACCAAATGGCATCTTATCACGTGCAGTCTTCGTCCACATCTGTAAGCTCTTGTCACACCGCTTGCACATCTTGTCAGGGGCCCAAAACTTATCTTGATCACCAAGTTTTACTTTGAAATATGCAAAATAGACTTTCATTACGAATATGCTAATGTTCCTCCTTTGACTAGAAATGGTGAAACATCCACAGATATAAAAGAAATCAGGGCTGTTTAGGCACTTAAGACCAGAAATAGCAGAGACATACATGATCTGAAAGAAAGGAAATAAATATGTAAATAAAAAATAGATTCTGCTAACCCATTGAATACAGACTTTTGAAATACGTGTCACTTTATAGAGCGGCACACAACCTCTGGCCACACGATCTTAGGTGTAACTGAATAGCCTAGACAAATTACAACCTGTTGCAGGTCACCAAGGTCATCCTCAACACCTTCCCACTTTAGGGTGGTTTGTTCTCGGCCAATAGGAGAGCACTAGTGCTACCCTCAATCCAGTCTAGAGTAATCGCATTAAGATAACCTATAGAGAAATAACCTGAAGTGATAGAAGAAAACTAACCCAGTTTTAAAATCAACATGCCTATTTTAGTCAAAATCAGCATAAAAATCTAGTTCAACAAAAATTATGCTCAAAATTGTTCCCCAGTGATCTGTGTGAACATCGCTCATGATGATCGGTTGTAACTAGAGATGAGAGGATCTGACATGATTTGAATTTGCCACATCTCACAGATTTTACAGGAAAATTCAATTCAGAGCTAATTTATTCTCTGCAAATTGAATGCCCCTTATTATGATATGGGGTCTAGAGAGACTCCCCAGAGCACAATAACTGTAAGCTGTAGAAAAAAAATAACTTACCGCTGACTCCGCTGCTCATTGTCCCCTGTATGGTTACCGGCACCTCTTCGTACTGCCGCTGCACTGTGAAACTCCGAACATCTTCATGCTTGGCCACTTTGGAGAACTTTTGAACTTTCCATCCACCTCTCATCCAACTTACTCTTCGACAACCTACAATCTGGCTTTCGTTCCCACCACTTAACCGAAACTGCCCTAACCAAAATTACTAACGACTTACTTGGTGTCAAAGCTAATAGACAATTCTCGATACTCCTTCTTCTATACCTGTCCTCTGCCTTCGACAGTCAACCACTCCCTCCTACTACAGATGTTCTCTTTCCTTGTCATCAAAGCCCTTGCCCTCTCATGGATTTCCTCACACCTTACTATCCGCACATTTAGCATCTCCCATTCCAATAGTACCTCGTCTTTTTCTCAACCCTGAATCTACTAAAATGTTAGTGCTTTCCTCATCATCTCCCACCTTGACTACTGCAATATCCTCTTCTGTGACCTCCCTGCTAACACTCTCACACCTCTCCAGCCTGTCAACTCTGCTGCCCTTCTAATCAACCTCTCTTCTTGCTACTCCTCCACTTCTCCTCTCTACAAATCTCTTTATTGACTTCCTATTCCCCAAAAAATCCAATTCAAGCTACCAAACACTGTCTTACAAGGTCTTCCATAATCTGTCTCCTCCATCATATTTCTCTGAATTAATCTCTAGATATCTTCCAACAGATACTCTCTGGTCCTCCCAAGACCTCCTCCTCTCCTCCATTCTCATACGTTCCTCACCCAATCGCCTCCAGAACTTCTTCCAAGTATCCCCTATACTCTGGAATTCCATGCCCCAAGACGTCCGATTATCCACCACATTCAGAACGAACTTGAAAACCCATCTCTTCAAGAAAGCTTACAACATGCAATTACCCTTCTCTCACCTGACCACCAATGGAGCTGCTGCAATCCTCTAACCTACTGTGTCCTTCCCCATTATCTTGTAGACTATAAGCCCGCATGGGCAGGGCCCTCACCCCCTCTGTTCCAGTCTGTTATTGTTAGTTTGTTCATTGCAATTTATATTTGTACTTTTCACATGTACAGAAAAATGGAATCAATGGTGCTCTAAAAATAAATAATAATAACTGAATTTTGTAGAATTGAAAAATTATAAACTTCAAGTAGAATTCAATTCAACCATTTAATTCTCTTCCTATATAAACATTTGTCTAACTTTGTTTGATAGTTGTGAGGTATGCTCGCATTGCACATCATATAAACAATTATTTGCTTGTGTAAAATGAACCCTTAGTATGACTTAATATTAGAACAACAAATAGAACAAGTCTTGAGAGTGGCGTGGACCTTCTAAGAGCCGCTAGCACCCCTAACTGCCTGTATTTAGGTTGATCCAAAGAGGAACATTGCAGAGATATTTAAGACAAGTAAATGTACAGTAAACAATGTATCTTGATTATCACTGGAAAGTTTATGACCCAATATAAGCCATCTATTGTGTTCTTGGGATACAGTCAACTAACCCACATAACAATGAAAATACTAGTTTTATTGTATATACCTATGATATCTTTTATGACAATATAGTTATTAAGATTGTGTTTTAGATGTCTGTTTAGGCAGTATTTTCAATAGTTTCACAAAAAAAACCCACTCTAAAATATAAAAGAAAAATAAACAAAAAAGCAAACAACAAAACTAAGGAATTTTTGGTTTTGCTTATTATCACACAGATTTATTGTTGTTGCCTGAACTTTAGGACACAAAAGGGCAAATGTAAGGCTCCATTACAGAAATCCCCAGGTACGCTGCACCACTTAATGACCAGAAATCCAATCATTAGGAAAAAGAGCTCTGTCTGCAAGAACCAAAGGGAACGAACACTGCTAATGTATTATGTTTTCATGCAGTCTGGCTCAATGAAAGGGCAAGTTTTAATTATTGTAAATTATTGTGTTAGGTTTGTTCTCATTTGTTACTAGTAATAAACAACACTGGTTCGGTGGAATGCAAAATACAGGTTCCACTTGTGATTTTATTAAATCTTCCTTCTTTTCGAGACATGAATGAATGAGCACTGTTTCCTTCAACTGCCACACGTCGAAGACATGGATTCCCAAGCAACACCTCAACCACTCAAATTCACCATTTACTTTTGTGCTTCCATATTCAAAAGGGAAATCAGATTTCTTTTCAGCAGAACACATAAGAAGTACGTAACAGCTATTGCCAGCTCCGATAATATACTTTTTCATTTTTTTTCTCATTGAATTCAAAGTATCTTGGGATTTTTCTCAACATTCAAAATTGTTGAAGTGGAAAGGAAAAAAATTCAAACCAGTCACCAGATCCAAAATTAGCATTTTATTCAGAACGTGGGGTCAGAGGTGCATCATTTATATTCTGGTACACAATACAGAGGCAAAGCCGTTGTCAAAGTCTCTCCAGTTTAAAAGCTTCCCACCCCTTTAAACATGTATTAGTAGTGCCACCGACGTCAGTTTGCCCCTATCTGATTTGTTTATTTTTTTTTGGTACAAATTATGTAAAACATTTGTGCTAAGAATTTTTTTTGTTTTTTGCCCTCCCAAATCAATAAGAATAAAAAAAAAAAAATGGTGTACGGATTCTACAGTTTGTCTGCTTTAACATAATTATGTTTGTCACCTGTTTTGTAAATACTTTATTCATAAAGAAAAAAAGATATAAACATGCAAAACCTGAATCCATAGTCCAAATAATACATACACATGTTCGGAAGTTTGGAAACTCCTTTATAGACTATGTTGATAAAACATTATGTACACATACCATTTTTACAGTGAAGTGGAAAAAAAATACCCAAATGAAAAGAGTGTACAATGATTAGGACCAAAATGTGCCTATCTTGTGAAAAAAATAATCTATCTGGCTACGAAAAAAAAAGTCAATTATGCTAGAAACTGGTGATATGACAACTCCCTTTTCCTGCAACCAACTGCAAAATCCAGTAGACTTCCAATGAAATAATCCTAATACCTACACCTAAGTATAATGCACTGTACATGTCAATCACATGATTTTGTTGCAGCTAATAGTTATTCTAATGAAATTTGTTCTTTTTTTTCAGATTATAACAAAAGCAACACAACGTAAAAAAAAATGAAAAAAAAAGGCGTGAGGAAGAAAATCCTTGTAATTACTTACGCCATCCCACCCACAACATACCTTGTCTTTTCACCCTTTCAGAAATCAGTACCATTAAAGCGTTGAACATAAAACTAAATCCGATCTGAAAAAGGTACAAAAAGGCACATAAAATCCCAGTGCTTCTGTACTGTAAAATTCAAGTGTAACTGAGCTCAATCATTTTTTTTTCCAAACAGTATTGGATGACTGATATTCCCACTGAGCCCAAATTGGTTTGCAGCCTATGCCAAAGCCTTCAAACAAGCACTTGTGCTAGTAGACTACAAAGTTAAAGCCAAGCTTCTTTACGCTTTTTGGGAATATCAGTTCAAATGTTTGTTCTTGTCCACAAAAACGAACCGAACGTTCACTCCAAAGTTCAATCATCTCCTCCTCCGTACATATCAGCAAGTTTCTTGAAGCGAGGGCCCCAGTCATTTAGGTAATCATAATCTTGCTCGCCACCACTACTTGATGAGTTCAGGGAGCTTAGAGAGCCAGCAGTAGAACCACTACCTTCATAGTCAAACACTAAGAGCGAGTCGTAAGGTGGTGCCGTAGGGTCATTGTCTGCTGCCTTCAGCCCCTAGAAAAGAAAAATATATCATTTAATTTTAATTACATGGACGCTGGTCTCTGTGATGGCATCTGCTATAAGGATGAATTACAACATAATTTCACATCGCCTTGGTTTATGATTGAGATATTCATTTTTCTTCATATCTGAACTCAAAGGAGATTTTTTATTCCTCTCTCTGTTAGCAATCATGAGTGTAATATTATATATATATATGTATATATATATATATATATATATACTGTATTTTGCGGATTATAAGACGCACTGGACCATAAGATGCACCCCAAATTTTGGGTTGGAAAATAGGAAAGAAAAGTTTTTAAATAAAATGGTGGTGCGTCTTATAGTCCATTTTAACAGTAGCTTACCTGGAGCACAGGTGGATTGTGGTCACAGGAGGCAGGGCTGCTGCTTCAGGAGGCCGACAGCAGCGGCAGGTGTGGGGCGATGCTGTGGTGCCTGTGCTGTCAGAAGATGTCGGCACCAGTGAGTGGAGTCCCCTTTCCCGAGATCTCAATCTGCGACGCCTCGGCGGCTATTTTCCCGAAGCCCACCGTAGACAAATCTATGGGAAAGGGGACTCCACTCACCGACACCGACATCTTCTGACAGACCAGGCACCGCAGCATCTCCCTGCTCCTGTCACTGCTGGCCTCGGTAAGCTCACTTCGGATTATAAGACGCTCCGCCATTTTCCTCCCAAATTTGGAGGAAAAAAAGTGCATCTTAAAATGCAAAAAATCTGCTATATATACGCTCACCTTCTGACATTTTCAGCAGTGCTTCAGCACGTGACTACATTTGCTACCTGCCCAATCACACAGTGTTCCCTATATTGGGAGGTGGGGTCACTTTTTTAATTTTCTCAATGTAAGTTTATGAGACTTAGAACAAGGATAAAAAGCCTAATAGAGTTGCATTGCGAAAGTAACCACTGCTCCACAGAGAAGCCCCTGTGTGATCTGCCAGGTTATAAATGCGGTCAAGCGGTGCCGGAACAGATCGGAACACTGCTGAAAATGGCAGAAGCGCCGACCAGTGAATATATTACTGCACTCATTACACTTGCACACATTATTGGTAACAAAAATACAAATAATAAAAATCACCGGAGTGCTCCTTTAAATGTCATTTACATACATTTAAAAAAATAAATAAATTTCAAATACACTTTGAATTGCCATAAAAGATTATTGCTATTACTGACAATCAACTGATTTGTCATTGTTCATGTAGCCTTTTTGACCCACGTTACAGAAACCTCACTTTTTAATTGTAAGCGTGTCTTGGAGTCATTTTTTAAACACAGCAGGGCCTCATGTATCAAATATGTAATTGTTAGACTGGCCTTGCTGTCCATAGCAACCAATCACAGAGCAGCTTTTATATTTATAGAGCAGTTTAAGAAATGAAAGCTGAGCTCCGATTGGTAGCTAAGGGCCAGTTTGACATTGATAAATCTTCCACATTTGCTTCAAACTTCTTGATTTTGTGTTTTTTTTTTAATGGCTCATACTTCATGTCAACTAGCCTTTAAATTATTAAGGGGGTTATTTCCGATATACTAAGATATCCACTGAATAGGGTAAAACGTACTGTTTGCCGGGTGTCTATCCCCTGAGACCCCCAGAGAATCCAGAGATCAAGGCTCTGGAACCCAGGACCCTGGATGTACAGAGCCACTTCTTGAATAGAGCGGAGGTGCGCATAATCAACTTAATTTTCCATTCATTGTCTATGTAACTGCCAGAAATAGTGGAGCACTGTGCTCGGCTTTCTCCCACAGTTCCATAGACAATGAATGAAACAGAGGTCAATCATGTGCACCTCCGATTCATTTGAGACGAGGCAGTACAGAGCCAGGGTCCTTGATTCCAGAGCCCTGTTCTGGGGGGCCCAGGAGACAGAGATGTTCAGGAGAGGTGTTTTTTTATAGATGGAGAAATGTGTAAATAAAGAGTTTTGCATGGACAGAAATGGGCACAGCTGTCACACTGAGATATAATTTATAAGTGGATTACAATGTTGGTAGAATTAAGTGAGAAGGAATGAATCCTAGAGATATTTAACTGAGGAATGTGCCCGAACTTAGTAAACCATTGAGACTAATGACTGAAAGAACGGCCAGAACCAAACATTAAGGAAAACAAGTCCAGTGGCTAATGGGGAAAGACGAAAACACAGCAAATGTAAAATGAGGACAATTGGAAAAGAAGGGCTGAGCTTTTCTATTATGTTATCAGCCTTATGAATAATATTTTACATGCAAAAAAAAAGGTCAGTGTTGTTCACTGCAACCAAACAGGACACCAGCTTCACTACTGTCAAACCAGCTCTGGAAAATAAATCTGATCTGTTTCTTAGGTAGCACTGAACACTTTAACGCATGAGTGATTAAAGGGGTTTCTTAGTTTTAAGGTTGAAAAAATACACAAGTTCATCCAATTCTACCTATAATATAACATGTTGATCCAGAGGAAGATAAAAACCCCACAAGACAGATTCTAATAACTCCAATTTAGGCAGAAAATTCCTTCCAGTTCCACATATGGCAAGCAGACTAGTTCCCTGGATCAACGTCCCATCACAGAAACTAGTACCTGTAACCTGTAATATTATAATTATCACAAAAGTCATTTTCGCCTTCCTTGTCTCTTCAGAGAGGAAGAGGACTAGAACTCTAGTGCCACCTACAGGAAGTAGCAATCCTAAAAGTCAATAGTGACCCTTTAACGAGCCTTATCACATGACTTAGGATAAAAAGCCAAGAACAGAAACTCAATGACTGGCCTTCCTTGAGATTTTTTACTGAAACAACGAGTTGTCTGTTTTAAAACTTTAATATCCCAAAGACTGAAAAATAACAAAAGTATTACTACTCCCATTCCCCTCCGTTCTAGTGCCGCCTCCTTGCTGCTTACCAACGTCATTGTTGAAATGACTGCAGAGGTGGCATTAGGTCTACAATACGTGACTGTGGCCGCTAATCACTGGGCTCAGCGGTGATACTGAGATGGACAGCACAAGACCACTAAGCCTAGTGATTGGCTGCAGCAGTCACAGGTTGTAGAAATAATGCCACAGTTGTAGCAACCAGTGGTGAGAAGCAGAGATGTGGCGCTAAATTGGCAGCGAAGAGCAAGTTTGAAACAGACAACCCTTGGAATCCATCTGAAAAAATATAGCAACAGAAACAAATGTTAAACCTGAGAAACAGTATCCACGGTAAAAAAATGTCTCTAATTTGGCTCCTAATGTAAGCCATAGAGCCTACACAGTACAGGACTCCTGAAGAGACCTGCACCGTAAAAGAAAATACAGATTGTACCAAAATCTCACATCCTTTATAGAAAACCTGATAGTGGATCGGGCAGCATGTATGAGCCACTGGCTGTATGATTTCAGCCAAATATGTCTGACTCTGAAACGCTGTAGCTTTTCGGAGACAAACATACTTTAAAAGCCAACCTGGTGGGGACCAAGTCACAAGGGTGACGAGTCAAAAAGGCCAATCCCTGCCGACTTCTCCCTGCCCGATACCAATGACTGATAAGTCTCTGCCTATACAAGCACGAAGAGAGAGACCCGTCAAAGAAAGTGATTGGAAAGAAGCTGCCGGGGATCAGCCATTTTGACTAGTCACTCATGTGGCTTGGTCCCGGACAGCTTTAAAGCATGTTTTTCTATGAAACGCAGCGTCGTATATATACATGGCTGATTCATGCAGCCATTGTCTGATACATGATACTCGTGGTTTGGGGGCCATACATCAGCTGTCAAGTTCCCTTTAAGGGGGAAGCTCATAAAAGCTCATAGAAATGGAATTAACGTTTATTACCACAGTACTACTAATGAATGAATGAACGAATGAGAAACGTTCAAAAGGCATCCCTATTACCGAGATATGACATTGACCACATTGTGTCCCATGCATTTAGCTACTCTGAGAGCAAAATGTTAACCAAGTAAATCAAGGAAGACACTTTGTCCTTCACTATTATAATGCACACGGCCTGCTTTGCTTGAATAACTTAAAAACCAACTCACAGGGCTGTTAAAATGCTTCACAAGACAAGTGTATAAAGCACTTACATAATTGATTTAATTTGGCTGCTCTAAACACTAATCCTATTTGAAACAACTCTTGGTAATTATGAAGGTATTGAATTTCAACCATTCTCACCAACTGAAAGGGGGATACGTGAGGGAAATAAAAATTAACTATTATTAAATTTGGTTGATAATTGAATTTAACAGACAATGCAGCATTGGTAGGCTATTATTTTCCGGCCAAATTAATTCTTCCTGTGAATACAGTAGCCAGTTCTTTTAGTAGCATAGTCGTATAGAGCCGATGCCTTCATTGCTGATTGAATGTTCTAGGAACCAAGAGGAAATGAGCAAAAATGGCCGTCAACTGGAGATAACCTGGGGCATGTCAATGATCTGTACAGGCTTCATGGTTCACAGCTCACACAAGTCTTGTGCCAAAAGATTTTATAAGACAGAGCAGTTAGTCACCAAGGCTTTAGAGAAGAATGCCATGAAAAATTAAAATGTTACTATTGATCATAAACATGGAGGCCCAAAAGGAGGTCCATCTGCCATATAAACATGTTGTATTATAAACTACAAGGTAAGTGGGGAATTATTACAGATTTGTGAACATTGTTATGCAAAATTTTGAAACTTTTCCATATTTTATGGCAGCCTTGCCATTTTCCTTAAGAGTACGTTGGGATTATCGATAGGGGACTTGGCCAAGAATAGCCCAATAGATTCACTATAGTTTACTCCAGAAAGTGAGAAAAGTTACAAAAGAAAGGCACTCCATGTCATGGCTTTAATAGATTTATGATTCCTGATCACAGATAGTCCAAAATATGGTTCAATGTCATTGAAAAGTCTGTGCACATCCGACATATCAAACTTCAGCAAGCTTTTAATCAAGGTCGGCATAAGATACGCCAGTCTTGATGAATGATACCCTCCTGTGCTTCTATTGTATTATGTGCACATACGTGAGGCTTTTTTGGACCATCCTCTGAGTATTCCCATATGTTGTAATGTCAATACAATTCAATATGTTGCAACACCGAGCTTTGACGTGGTCCTTCAGTCAGATTATCTTCTACTGTATGTGACAGATGCTTTGCACAAGTCTGAAAGTTACTGCAATGTTCTCACAAAGGTAACAAAACTATCTTGCTAATTCCACCTATTGGAGAGCAATCCGAGTAGGTAGAGTGGTGTCTGTCAATCATTTAGCTAAAGTCAAGAGCACAGTTTGCCTTCTATAGTCTCTGTGTTGCACTGTCTATTGCTGGCTGCAGAATGAGTTCATTGAGATTCTGTCAGTGAGATTGTTCAGACAGAAGACTTTATTTCTAGCTCGTTTCTTCTCAGTTCCTGATTTAACACATGAAAACTGAGCTGAACTTTGTGGTCATAAATCATCTCAGAGGAGCTAAGAAGAACAAATATAAGAGTTATAAATTCTTCTACCAGAAAAAGGTCACTGATGGATTCATAGTGAAAGAGAACCTGTCATAGCTAGTGGCATGTATGTATATAAAGGTGCTTTACTGCTGATTCAATCCTTACCTTTCGTAGTAGAAATCCGTTTTACTGTTTCAGAGAAATCTATAGTTGAAATTGTGTGATGAGCTGCAAGTGCAGTGGGATTGGACAGTGCACTTGCAGATTTCCGGCACTGCCCCTTATCCCCGCCCGATGACTGCCTCCTGTCTCTGTGACCGGTCAGTCAGACATATGGCTCTCAAACTAGCAGAATTCTAAGTCGCATTCATGAGTTAAATTTGCCTTTCTAGGATTATTAGAATTATTTCCCAATAATTCCTTAGAAGCAGTGTGAACGTATGATAGCTCACCTCATTGATGAAGTCTCCAATATCACCAGGATGTGGAGCGGCTGAGCGGACAGGATACTGAGGCTCTGCGTGAATTGGTCTTTCATCCATACGCCGTATCCCCACAGGCTTAATTGTGTCTGGCTCTACTGTGTCCGGCTGTTGTAACTGGCTTAAATCATAATCCTAAAATATAAAGTAAGTATGGCTATAAAAAAACAACAGCACAAAACAAACAAAGCGACAATTAGGCTATTTTTACATTACATCCTTGGGTAACTATTGCCATGTGCAGACTAATCTCCCATAAGTTAGTTATGAGTAATAATGGAAATTATAATAAGCACCGTTCACCAGAGGTGTTTGATTTAGGTGACAAAACACCTCAGTACTTTCTGATGCAATCAACACCTTAAGAAAAAAATGGTAATTTATGATGTGTGAAAAAGGAAGTTGTGGTTCTCATTCTACAAGATGTAACATTTGCTTCACTCTGCAGAGCAGAAAGCTGGAGGTAAATGCAGGGAGCGCAGGTGACATGGCCTCAGCCAGGCTCCTGGTGTATAATCCCTCCTGCCGCCATTACATACGTCTCCTAACACACTGACGCCATAGCTGATACATTTACTGAACATACTTAGAATAACATGGGAGTAGGTTTTCATGGACTCCTCTTCTTCACACAATATTTAGAACAGTGCAATCTATTTTACAAAGAGTAAATGGAAGGAGGAGAGTAGGACAATGATTTTGGTGGGAATGTTTTCCCCCATTGTGTTTCATATACTATACAGAATTTCGTGGTATCTCTGTAATAAACAGTACAGTAATGCTGACTAATCTCCATTTGTTGTACAGGTAAGAGCTGTCTATTGTCCCCTGTCAGCAAATATCACAGGGGAGCGGCTAACAGAGAGCGGCTAACAGATTGTTATTATGGAAGTCCAGAAAAAGGGCTACTCCTTTGTAGTGTAGACTGTACGCGCCTTTCCTTACTTTACCTCTTGGCTCCGCATGACCCGAGAAGAGCATGGCGGGATTATTTGCCTTTACATGTGCATGTTAGGCCATATGGCGGTTGTGATGAGTGTTATTGCCTGTCAGGACTTATGCCAACATGTCGGGATACTGTATTTAATTTGTTTTGTGAGAAACTGCAGATGTGAACTAAATTCAGAAAAAGTAAAGTTGGACACATCCGTATATTTAAAGGTGGGCACATATGTATAGGTAAGAGTGGTCACATCTGTATAGCAGCATAGGTAAAGGTGGACACATCTCTATAGATAAGGGTGGACACAGATATAGGTACTGATGAACACATCTATATAGGTAAAGATGGGTACAACTATATAGATAACACTTGGCACATCGGTATAGGTAATAATGGGAACATCTGTACAGGTAATAATGGGAACATCTGTATAGGTAATAATGGGAACATCTGTATAGGTAACAAGGGGAACATCTGTATAGGTAACATGGGGCACGTCTGTATAGGTAACAAGGGGCACATCTATATAGGTAATAATGGGAACATCTGTATAGGTAACAAGGGGAACATCTGTATAGGTAACAAAGGGCACATCTGTATAGGTAACAAGGGGCACATCTGTATAGGTAACATGGGGCACATCTGTATAGGTAACAAGGGTCACATCTGTATAGGTAATAATGGGAACATCTGTAGAGGTAACAAGGGGCACATCTGTATAGGTAACAAGCGGTACATCTGTATAGGAAACAAGGGGCACATCTATATAGGTAACAAGGGGCACATCTATATAAGTAACAAGGGGCACATTTGTATAGGTAATAATGGGAACGTCTGTATACGTAACAAGGGGCACATCTGTATAGGTAATAATGGGAACATCTGTACATGTAACAAAGGGCACATCAGTATAGGTAATAATGGGAACATCTGTATAGGTAACAAAGGGAACATTTGTATAGGTAACAAGGGGCACATCTGTATAGGTAACAAGAGGCACATCTGTATAGGTAACAAGGGGCACATCTGTATAGGCAAAGACGGACACATCTGTATAGGTAAAAATGGGCACATCTGTATAGGTAACAAGGGGCACATCTGTATAGGTAACAAGGGGCACATCTGTATAAAGACGGACACATCTGTATAGGTAACAATGGGCACATCTGTATAAGTAAAGATGGGCATAACTATGAAGGCGAGCGTGGGCATAGCTGTATATGTAATTGTGGACACAGCTGTATAGGAAAGGGTGTACTTGTCTGTTTAGGTAAGGTTGGACACATCTGAATAAGTAAAGTTGAGCACATACCCATATAGAATGGTAAGAGTGGGCACATTTATGTAGGAATTGAGGGCAAAACAATATGTAAGGTTGAGCACATCTACAAATGTAGGGTGCACACAGCTGCATAGGGGACTGTGGACACAGCTGTATAAGTTCTCTGTGTATCTTCAGTTCCTGGACCGTCCAGAATATAAATTGACAATGATAGCAGCAGCTTTACTTACGCTTTCACTTCCCTTTTAAGTCAACACTAATATTTATACAACTGTATTCTCAACACAATGGAAATATTTCTTCTGCCTCCTTGTGTAAAGTGAGCATTATTAGCTTATATAGTACATTTTTACAAAGGAGGTTATCTTAAGATGTTGTTTCATCTCTAGAGTAATGAAATCGATTTGTAATATTTAGTTCCTCCGGTACGCAGGTATTACACATAGTTTCCATACAGTTTGGCAAAGGTTATTTGGGTGCACATATATTTGCCAACGTGGAGAGGCTTAATATCCGGCCAACTCAAGCTTAGAACGGCATTGGGCTAAATTGGACTCAACCTCTCCATTCTTCAAGACACTTGTGTGGTTGTCAATTTGTTGGGTATTCATCACAGTTTTATCAGATTACCTAATTTCCAATTTAAAATACATTCATTTTGTGAAGTCCAGAGGCAAATGCTATACACTTCAAAAAGCATGGCTGGAAATGATCACAGAATGAATGTCTTGCATATTAAGAATTATTACCTGATCCTCCTCTCCTCCGCCTTCTTCATCATACTTCAAGATGTTGTCTCGGACATCATCCTCGGGGTCAATGAGAAGCTGTTTGGCTTGTCGTTCCTTATCGCGACGTTTCATCCACACCACAAACATTAATACCAGAGCTGTTGTATACAAATAATAACAAGTTAAATATAGAAAGAACTGTAGTTACAGGCGGACATTTAATGATTGCAATTTGTGACTAAGGCACCAGCAGATTCATTAATTTGCACGGTACAAAGGAAGACTAATAGTAATGTGATATTTGGCTTGAGCCCATAATGGAATTTTCACCCAATTATTTCCAAATCTTGCTTTAAACATATCTGATTTCTCTTGTAGACAAATTAAGTAAGGCAATTAGTTTAACTACGGCTTTTAAATATTAATACACTTTAACTTGAACAAGTAAATCAATTTGCCTTCGACATCGGTTTTAACAACTGTAAAACAAATCTGTGCAACATAAAAACAAGCCGAGAGCCTGTAAATCATGTGCGCTGCAGATGTTTCCAACAATACCCATTCTGATCTTGTTATTCGATTTGGAGAGATTACAGCTCTTGTCCGTTCCCTTGGATTTTATTGCTATGGTAATGTTTAAAATATGCGTCATTTTTAAAGATGTTCTACTTAGAGAACGTCTCTCCCAAAAATCAACATAAAACGCCCTAGTGGTCCTCATACGTTCCTTTGATATAATTTCTGCTCTTACTTCACGAGATACTACAACAACATGGCTACAACTGATATTGTGCTCCCGAGTTGTCACATAGGCCTCCCGCTACCCTGCAGTATAACTAGGCTGACTATCCTACAGAACACGGAAAAAGCTGAGTGACAGTTCACATAAGACTTGTATTAGTAGCGATATTTGCTGCTGACATGCTATCGTGTACCCCCATCACATAGGGGCTGTCATAGGCTCCTACTGGAGATGATGTACTGCACTTAACCAGATATCGTCTGATCCACTAGCTGGAACATGCTCGGTCTAATCTGTCCTTATGATTTGCAAAGATCATTTATTAAACATTTTGTGCTTGACATTTGCATCATTAGTATTACTCCTTAACCCAACATTACATGTAAACAATAAGCGGAGACAGATTCCGAGTCGCAGCCGGTTTCTCCCATTACACATGACATGAATTCAGATGACGATAAGATCCATCACCCATCACCACTGCGGCAATCTTAGGAGTATTGGGGAAAACACTGTACTGCCAGAATTATTGATGTGGTTTGTGGATTGCTCTTTTTAGCTGTGCTACATGTGTCTTCCTCGGTGTGCAGGCAGCATTGCTGTTCTTTTCCTATTTGATCATTGAGGCAAGTCTCATCCTTTTTCTTAGAATATTTGTGCATTATAAGGAAAGTAACTTGTAGATGTAGGGAAACCAAAACTTCGTAGAATAATTAATTATTTATCTGTGAAACTTCTAATCTCTTTGTCTGACTAACAGTCTGAGAAAGAGACTTAAACAATGCCTGTCACCGATCCTGACATGTGCCTGGATTCTTAATGATAGAGCAATTCATCTTTTCTTAAAGTTAAACTGAAATTTTGTAAAAAAAAATAAAATAAAATAAAAAATTGACAAGTGGATGGTACCATTCCCCTTGTCGATGGGTGTGTACCTACAGAGTTAGATACTGACAGGATTGATTGGACAGTATAAGAAAATGTAGGGACACAGCCCCAACAGGTAACACCCAATTGTCCGTTTACTCATACATTTTTAAAAGGAATAATAGTGGATAGGAACAATGTCAGCATCTGATTCTGTAGGGACACAACCATTGACAATTGTTAGAACCCTCCTGTTTGTTTATTCCATCTTGTGTTTTGCGGTCACGTGACCATCTGCCTTTATATTCCAGCTCCGCCCTTTTGGCTGTGCTGGACTTCAGTGTTGTTTGACTGTTTTGATAGCCAGGTGCTTCTGTGCCTATGTCTGTCAGTTCGCTTGGTCCTTCTGGGACCTCTAGTACCTTTTGTCAGTTTGTCTTTTTGTGTTCTGTAACAACTTCTCTGTTTAGGAGGTGTCCCATTTTTGTTCCAGTCCTTAGTTCTTTTAGGGACCCTTTCCCTTTATTCTATAGGTCTTCGTTCAGACTAGCCGAGGACTAAGGCGGGTCTGTGCGCTAGGAACAGGCAGCCCGCTACATCGTAGGGATTCAGCTTAGTCTTACTGTAGGGAAAGCTTTCCCCTTTCTTTCCTTAGTACTTGTTGCAGATCATAACATCAATGATACCACCAGTCAGTCAAGTAGAGGGGGGAGGAGATTAAAAAACAAGCAGGTGGGAAGGTGTGTATAAATGATTGGCCCCGCCATGACGCACCGAGCGGTGGGACATAGTTTGAACAGTCGCTCTGTGCTGACAGATAATCCTTTATTTTATTTATAAAACTTTTCAAGAGAATAAGAAATTGCACAAAGAAACATTAAAAAAGCATTAAACTGTTTTTTACCTTTAATTTACTGAAATTATGGAAATAAAAGAAAACTATAAATTCCCACACTCAGTGTCCACCCCGTGCTGTCCTCAAGAATAGGAGACTTAAAGGAGTTATCCACTTTCAGGTAAGTGGACCCCAAACTCTGTAAAATACTTAAAAGAACAAAACACAGCAGTCAGCTAGTCACTGAGCTCAGGGGCTACGCTAAGGTAGACGGCACGAGCCACTGAGCTCGGTGATTGGCTACAGCGGTGATTGACGAATCCGGTGTGAGACTGCAGCAGTCCCTAGAGGGTGATTATTTGTTGGGCTTGTTATTTTAGGTATTTTACAGCATTTGGAGTCCACTTTCTTGAAATTTGGAAACTCCTTTAACAAAGCTGTATCAATGCCGGCATCTAGTGACTAATGTTCCGTTACTAATCTGTGATCAGTTTATTTATGCAGACCCTAAAAACGGATGAATTTCCCTGGAGCCCTTCCAGGATCTTTCACAAAGTGATCTCAAAGATTAAGGGCTGGTTCAGACGTCCGTATAGTCGTCCAGTGCACTGTCTATACTCACCGCACAGCACACTGATCTACCCTGTGTCAGTAGACACCAGTGTTTTTTCTATTCACAAAAAGCAATAGTCTGTGTGAAGAAAACTGCAGCATGCATTTGATGGACTAAACTTGTGCATTCCAATAGCCGGCATCTCCTGTTCTTGTCCGCCATGGGGCAAGCACACGGCGCCAGTCACATCTGCAGTTTGTGGACTCGACTGACCCAAGTTTTCGTACAACAGTGTGAACCAAGTCTAACAGTTTTATCATCTCTGGAGGGTGACAATTAAATGTATGCACTAACATATACAAATTCATACTGCAATAGGTGTACTTACTTAGCAAAATAATGATGCACAGAAGAATTGCAATGATGGCTCCTGTCCCCAGACCAGTGCCAATGATGGGAGCCACTCCACTACAGTAGCCATTCATGTCACAGGAGCAGACTTTAACACGGAGATACGAAGTGTTTGACAACGAAGGGTTTCCTGAATCTGTGATCTGAATTGGGATGTTATAGATTCCGTCATCGAGGGAGGCAATCTTCAGACTGAGCTGGGCATGGTCACCTAAAATACAATTATATTCATTGTATACTTGCGGCAAATTAACTTGCAATGATTAATTAGATGCGTAGATTCAATTACACAAGCATTAAACTTTAAGTAAAATTATCGAAGGAATCTAAACATCTTTTCGCTCCACACAACAGAAACAATGGGCTTTTCTATTTCAGCAGAAATGATAAAACTATATTCCAACATGGATTCTGTCCATGCATTATTGTATCCTAAATTGTCATTACAGAATTCTCAGAAGATTACACGTAACAAGTCATCAGAAAACTATTAATTCATTTTAATTAAACGTCAAAGGAAAGGGGGGCATTTACCAGAGTGGCATAGTAATTATAGCAGCAATTTGTACATTTAGTTCCATTCATCCGCATTAGGACAGCACAGGGGGTCTATTATAACACCGTCTGGATTAAACTACTTACATAGGAAAAAAAATTCTCTACGACAAGTAAAACTTGCGTAGTCTCCAAAATCAGATATGCGGTTGTGCTCAAAAGTTTACATACCCCGGCAGAATTTTTCCTTTCTTGGCCTTGTTTCAGAGAATATGAAGGATAACACTCATGGTTATTGGTTTGGTGAAGCCATTTATTGTCAAACTACTGTGTTTTCTCTTTTTAAATCTTAATGACAACCAAAAACATCCAAATGACCCTGATCAAAAGTTCACATACCCCAGTTCTTAATACCATATATTGCCCCCTCTAACATCAATGACAGCTTGAAGTCTTTTGTGGTAGTTGTGAATGAGGTTCTTTATTTTCTCAGATGGTAAAGCTGCCCATTCTTCTTGGCAAAAAGCCTCCAGTTCCTGTAAATTCCTGGGCTGTCTAGCAGGAACTGCGCGCTTGAGATCTCCCCAGAGTGGCTCAATGATATTGAGGTCAGGAGACTGAGATGGCCACTTCAGAACCTTCACTTTCTTCTGCTGTAGACACTGACAGGACGACTTGGCCTTGTGTTTTGGATCATTGTCATGTTGGAATGTCCAACTATGTCCCATGCGCAGATTCCGGGCAGATGAGTGCAAATTTGCTTCCAGTATTTGCTGATAACGTGCTGCATTCATCTTTCCTTCAACTCTTACCAAGTTTCCTGTGCCTTTGTAGCTCACACATCCCCAAAACATCAGCAATCCACCTCTGTGCTTTATGGTAGGAATGGTGTTCCTTTCATCATAGGCCTTGCTGACCTCTCTCCAAATGTAACGTTTTTGGTTGCGGCCAAAAAGTAAAATTTTGGTCTCATCACTCCAAATTACCTTGTTCCAGAAGTTTTGAGGCTTGTCTCTGTGCTGTTTGACGTATTGTAGGCGAGATACTTTGAGGCATTTGCTCAGTAATTGCTTTCTTCTGGCGACTCGACCTGGAGCCCATTTTTCTTCAAGTGCCTCCTTATTGTGCATCTTGAAACAGCCACACAGCTAGTTTTCAGAGAGTCCTGAATTTCAGCTGATGTTATTTGTAGGTTTTTCTTAGCATCCCGAAATTTTCCTGGCAGTTGTGGCCAAAATATTTGTTGGTCTACCTGACCGTGGTTTGGATTTTACAGAGCCCCTGATTTTCCATTTGTAAATCACAGTTTGAACGCTGCTGACTGACATTATCAATTCCTTAGATATTTTTTGTATCCCTTTCCTGTGTTATACAGTTCAACTACCTTTTCCCGTAGATCCGTTGACAATTCTTTTGCATTCCCCATGACTCACAATCCAGAAACGTCAGTGGCTGGATGAAAGATGCAAGTGTTTGTCTGGATCCCAGAAACTCACTCAGCTTTTATGCACACACACTGATTACAAGAAAACAGGTCACAGGTGAGGATGTTACCTTTAGTAGCCATTCAAACCCAATTGTGTCAAATTCTGTGCATGTTATCAGGCCAAAATCACCAGGATATGTGAACTTTTGATCAGGGTCATTTGGATGTTTTTGGCTGTCATTAAGATTTAAAAAGAGAAAACACAGTAGTTTGACAATAAATGGCTTCACCCAACCAATAACCATGAGTGGAGAAAAAGTTGTTTTATTATCATTCATATTCTCTGAAACAAGGCCAAGAAAGGAAAAATTCTGCTGGGGTATTTAAACTTTTGAGCACAACTGTATGTAGCATTTCCACCGTGCTGTATATTTTTATTCTGTCCATTTCTGATTTGGGAACAACCGCTGTAGTATCAGAATTAATGGTCTTCCAGATACCATGAGAGAAGCATTTTAGAACCAAGGTGGACATGTTTTTGGGTCAGAAGCTTATATCAGTCCACACAGTGTACAAGGCAGTTCTGCCTTGTATGTATCACAAAGCCGACACTGCAAGAATGAGCCTTTAATGTTTTCAATTTTAGAACTTAAAAGAAAATGGGTTTTTGGTAAAGAGTTTTTATATGGGAACGCAGCTTCCTTTTTCTTAGTTTAGCGAGTTATTCTGCAAAGGTCTTAAATGAAGTTTTAGCACATAAAAGATTTTACAAAGTTCTTTGGAAAAAGAACAACTATTTACCAGCTATAATATCCCCTTGCAAAATGGAAAGTACATTCCTCTATAAACCTCCGCAATATATTTTGCAGATAACAAAACAAAGTAAAGGCACTGGGTTGCACTTAAAGGCTTTTTTCTCTACAAGTAAGAATAGCGGATCATTTTTCACAGCTACACAATGTTGTATTTAAAAAGACACAGTAACAAAACAATCAGAAATATCACTGTTCACAGCGTTAATAGTACTGGGAAGAAACACAATCGTAGCAGTGGGTTCAATGTGACGGAATTCAAGTAGTCTAATAGACAAAGCCAAAATACGTCTAATAGACAAAGGAAGAAAAATAATCAACGGAAGCACAAATACAACAAACAGATTTGTTTGAGAAACATATTCAACCTCTTTTCATGCATTTTGCTGGTAATATTACTACTCCCCCATACTCATGAATATGATCTGCTCGGCTAAACGTTCATGTGTTTTCTAATGGGAGAACAGAAACATGCTGCTATACGGCAATGTGAAGTTCTCCCACTAGAACACACATGTCAAACTCTGGCCCTTGGGCCAAATCTGGCCCGCAGGGTGGTTTTATTTGGCCTCCGACACCAGAACCACCACCCCTATGTTGGGCCATTATTCTGTATGGAGGACTATGTGAGGCCCTGTATTCTGTATGGAGGACTATGTGGGGCAATTATTATGTATGGAGGACTATATGGGGCACATTATTCTGTATGGAGGACTATGTGGGGCCCATTATACTGTATGGAGGACTATGTGGGGCCCATTATACTTTATGAAGGACTATGGGAGGCCCATTATTCTGTATGGAGGACTATGTAGGGCCATTATACTGTATACTGGTTGGCCCGCTACTTTGTCCAAGTTTTTAATTTTGGGCCTCTGTGTGTTTGAGTTTGACATCCCTGTACTAGAACTTTGCTTAGGTAAGGATGAGTAGGAAAACCCTTTGCATTTGCCCATGGAGCTGTATAAAAGCTTTGTCCACCACAAGGATTAATTGTTGTTTTTTTTAACCTAAAGGGGTTGTCCGGTCAAAAGTGATAAGTCTGCAGTCACTTTGTGTGACTGCAGACTTATGAATCCCCACAGCGCAGGCACTATGCGCTGCAGGGATTCGCCGGTATGAGACTCGGTAATGGAGGGTATGTATGTGTTATACATACCCCGGCCGGTGGGCGTGGCCTCGCTCTCTATACACTTGTATTGAGCTAGGCCGCACCTTCTAGTTGGACGCGCCCACTGGCCGCCCATGTCACTAGATGGGACGTGGCCTCGCTACATACAAGTGTATGGAGCGAGGAGGCACTGAATGGCCGGGGGTATGTACAACACATACATGCCCTCTGTTACCGGGTCTCATCCCCACAATGCACAGTGTCTGCGCTGGGGGGATTCATAAGTCTGCAGTCACACAAAGTGACGGCAGACTTATCACTTTTGACCAGACAACCCCTTTAAATGCATGTATTTGGGGCTAAAAATCATTTTTGTTCTCTGCTGAGCTCTGTATAACCCTGCCCACATCACTGATTGGCAACTTTCTGTATACACTGTGCATAGGCAGAAAGAAGCCAATCAGTGGTGAGGGTGGGGTTATACAGAGTTCAGTATTCAGAGAACTGGTAGAACTGCAACAGATAAAACTGTGATTTTAGAAAAATGACAGCAAGCAGCTCAGTAAGTGTACCATCACTGGACTTAGAGTCTCTGCCCCTACAACATGCTGCTCTCAGATGGGATAGCAAAAACCTATTGACAGATTCCTTTTAAGTGGTCTTCTGCAAGATTCCGATTATTTAGTTGCAGACCGCTGGTTTGTTTAATGGAGATGTTTAGCTTTTACTATTTTTCTACAGGATAACCCTATGTTGAGTTCCTTGGAATTAAAATGCGTACTTTTCAGAAGCAACTAAATAAAAATCTGGTAAGGGGTTTGGAGTTGGACTGGGAAAGAGACAAATACCCCCATCTGTATTCTATTTGATAAAAATAGGAACTTACAACTATATCTGAAATTAAAAGGTTAACTGGGTGAATCTCGGATGGGATCAGATCTTGGATTGTTAAACTTAGGTGAGTTTAGTTGCTTTTGATAAAGTCAGAACAGTAGAGATGAGCAATTAGATTCCCACTGCCCTGATCCAGAGTTCAGTCCGATCCGCTCCGGCAGTCGTTCTTCACTTTTGCTTGGTGCCTCTTGTTAGGCGTAGAAGTAAATATGGAGAACTGGATTGTATGCCGAATCAGGACAATGCAAATGGAATTGCTAATTTTTACTGATTACTTTGCTTATAAATTGTTGAAAAAAAGCCGGTGCAACCTGTGTTGGAATCTCAGATACTGTGTTAACACATGCTAAAACTCTGTTATTCAGGGGGAACCTCTGTCACAAACACATACCATTGATCCGCGTTATAGTCCAATTCTTCTTAATATCCATTGGGCTGAAGGGGAGTTCAAAGATGAACGGTCCTGCATTAGGGTTTATATCGGCATCTACGGCTGTAATGTTAATTGCATTTGGATCTGGTCTTTCACAAATTTCCACGTCTCTGGGGAAGACTTGTGGAGCGTTGTCATTTATATCCAGCAAAAAGATCTGTAATGTGCCTGTGCCACTCATTGGTGGAATACCTAGAAAAAGCCATTATGTCAATCATTAAAAAAGAATAAAGCATCTTTAAGGCGTGACAAAGCTGGGTTATTCTGAATGTGGCTGAGGCACTGTTGGCATCTTTTGGCCCCAAATAGTCTGTACGTGCCTGTATGACTGTACTGGAAATAATGGTGTCATTATAATGGCTTTGGGTCATTGGGGGAGAACAAAGTATTCAACGTTTGACATCCGCCCGTCTGTGTCACCAGTGGTATTACACTTGAATGATCTAAGCAATTGGACATGGCTTGAGGAATCGTATGCCATGTTATACCGGTCACTCCTGTCTTTTTTTTTACATCACCATGAATTACAATATAAAAACTGCATAAAAGACAACAATCTGAGAGTAAAACCATGAATATGATTGCTTCATTTTACAGGCACCCAATAATGCTCACGCTTCATTATAAAGCAGTTGACTTTCCTTCATTTACTATCTTTACATTTTTATTGTAATATCAACATTCATAAAATATTTCAATCTTTTCATTAAACCTCAGCATTTATTAGAAGCCTATGTTATGCATTAGTCAAAATGTAATATTTGGAAAACATTACAATTTTATGAGCCCTCGTCGCGATTATCCCCTGATCTGTGCATATCTAATAAGATGGTGTCAATGTAAAAAGCTATTTAATGAGATTACGTGGATGTGAGCACACAATGGGGGTGGAAAAAAGCAGAGATAATGGGTACCAGCAATGATCAACCTTTCTTGTTTTTGGCATCCATCAGCCCATCTCTCTCAATCAATATGATTCTAGTTGGTTTTATTTTAATTACGGTTATGATGAGGCAATATATTCTCAAGCGTTCTCATAAACTATCCATATCCACTTCAACAGAGCAGCTGTATAATACATCCATTTACGACTGATTTGTCATAAATGTATTATGAAGAATGGGCAATATAAATTAGCAAAACATTTAAAAACCAAATATCCTTCTAGATGGATAACAATGTATCAAATCCTTTTCCTGTTTCCATAGAAACAATTAAATATGATTGAAAAATATTTATATTTCCTATTTTTAACTCCAAAAGGTGGCAGACAACTAATATAGATTAACATAACAATAATTAGCTCTTTTTGAGAAAGATTAAGACCTCGATTCATCAAGACTGGCATTGTTCAAGTCGATCTTGACGACGGGGCATGCTGGGGGCTCTTAATGAATCATGAGCACCTGGAAAGCAGTGTGTGCCCCGTGCACCACAATTGTTACTCCAGTCTCTGGAGGCATGCCGCGACTCGTCATGAATTTAATAAGCGGGGATTGCCACGCCGCATCACATCCCCGCCCCAGCTTTACTAGTTTTGACAGAGTTGACCAAAATTAGTGTTAAAATGGCAAAAGTTGCGAAAAATTTTTGCACAAAAATTTGAAACTTTTCAAAGTGATTTACGACAGAATTCTGGCGCAATAGCTTTGATGAATTGGGGACCTAAATGTAATGTATTTTGTTCCAAAAACTCAACAAACATGTATTATACCTTTTCTGCTATAAAAGAAATTCATTTCATTACATTCTAAAAGATATATCTATGTAAAATAAGGCAATAGACATTAATACATACCGCTATCTGTGGCCAGAAATGTTGCATTGTACATATTGTTCTTAACATACATCGATTCCCTGTCCAGAACTGCTATAGTAGTAATCTGTCCATTCATGGCGTCAATTTTAAGCCAGTTTCCAGGATCGGAAAGTTTTGAATACCTAAAAAAAGCAAAAAAAAATGTATAATAAAAATATATACAGTACAGACCAAAAGTTTGGACACACCTTCTCATTTAAAATTTTTTCTGTATTTTCATGACTTTGAAAATTGTACATTCACACTGAAGGCATCAAAACTATGAATTAACACATGTGGAATTATATACTTAACAAAAAAGTGTGAAACAACTGAAAATATGTCTTATATTCTAGGTTCTTTAAAGTAGCCACCTTTTGCTTTGATGACTGCTTGGCACGCTCTTGGCATTCTCTTGATGAGCTTCAAGAGGTAGTCACCAGAAATGGTTTTCACTTCACAGGTGTGCCCTGTCAGGTTTAATAAGTGGGATTTCTTGCCTTATAAATGGGGTTGGGACCATCAGTTGTGTTGTGCAGAAGTCAGGTGGAAACACAGCTGATAGTCGTACTGAATAGACTGTTAGAATTTGTATTATGGCAAGAAAAAAGCAGCTAAGTAAAGAAAAACTAGTGGCCATCATTACTTTAAGAAATGAAGGTCAGTCAGTCCAAAAAAGTGGGCAAACTTTGAAAGTGTCCCCAAGTGCAGTTGCAAAAACCATCAAGCGCTACAAAGAAACTGGCTCACATGAGGACCGCCCCAGGAAAGGAAGACCAAGAGTCACCTCTGCTTCTGAGGATAAGTTTATCCGAGTCACCAGCCTCAGAAACGGCAAGTTAACAGCAGCTCAGATTAGAGACCAGGTCAATGCCACACAGAGTTCTAGCAGCAGACACATCTCTTCAACAACTGTTAAGAGGAGACTTTGTGCAGCAGGCTTTCATGGTAAAATAGCTGCTAGGAAACCACTGCTAAGTACAGGCAACAAGCAGAAGAGACTTGTTTGGGCTAAAGAACACAAGGAATGGACATTAGACCAGTGGAAATCTGTGCTTTGGTCTGATGAGTCCAAATTTGAGATCTTTGGTTTCAACCACTGTGTCTTTATGCGATGCAGAAAAGGTGAACGGATGGACTCTACATGCCTGGTTCCCACCGTGAAGCATGGAGGAGGAGGTGTGATGGTGTGGGGGTGCTTTTCTGGTGACACTGTTGGGGATTTATTCAAAATTGAAGGCATACTGAACCAGCATGGCTACCACAGCATCTTGCAGCGGCATGCTATTCCATCCGGTTTGCATTTAGTTGCACCATCATTTATTTTTCAACAGGACAATGACCCCAAACACACCTCCAGGCTGTGTAAGGGCTACTTGACCAAGAAGGAGAGTGATGGGGTGCTATGCCAGATGACCTGGCCTCCACAGTCACCCGACCTGAACTCAATCGAGATGGTTTGGGGTGAGCTGGACCGCAGAGTGAAGGCAAAAGGGCCAACAAGTGCTAAGCATCTCTGGGAACTCCTTCAAGATTGTTGGAAGACCATTTCCGGTGACTACCTCTTGAAGCTCATCAAGAGAATGCCAAGAGTGTGCAAAGCAGTCATCAAAGTAAACGGTGGCTACTTTGAAGAACCTAGAATATAAGACATATTTTCAGTTGTTTCACACTTTTTTGTTAACTATATAATTCCACATGTGTTAATTCATAGTTTTGATGCCTTCAGTGTGAATGTACAATTTCCATAGTCATGAAAATACAGAAAAATCTTTAAATGAGAATGTGTGTCCAAACTTTTGGTCTGTACTGTATAACAATAAGAAAGAAAGCAAAAAAGATGGAGGGAGGGAGGAAGAGAGGGAGGAAAGGAAAAAGGGAGGGAGGAAGGAAAGGCTGACAAAAATGAAGGAGGAAAAGAATACGAGGAAGAAAGAAAAAATGAAAGAATGAAAGGAAGATTGGAAGAACAAAAGTAATAAGGAAGGAAAGAAAGAAAAAGAAAGAAAGGACAGTAGGAAGAAAAAAGAAAGGAAAAAAGTATAAGAGACAGAAAAAAAGAAAGAAAAGAGGAAAGAGGTTGGAAAGAAGGAAGGAAGAAAAAAAAGAAGCAAAGAGTACAAGGAAGAAATAAAGGAAGAAAGAGAATGAATAGAAGAAAGGAAGAAGAAAGAAAGAAAGAAAGAAAGAAAGAAAGAAAGAAAGAAAGATCACGCAGCTGACAGAGGGTAAGAACAGAGTAAAGCTCTATCATTGCAGATTACCTAACTGTTTGCTGCATATATCGATCTGGATCCTGTGCATTGAATGTCACTAGTACATTTCCAGGCATCAGACCTTCTTCCTGACGTATCAGCTTAGGATTTGGACTGAAATAAGGACTTTCGTTGACATCAATGATAGTAATGGAGACTGTGGCTGTTGACTGTGGAGGATGATGGATGCCTTTAATTAAAGGCACTTGGTTTTCTGCAGCTACTGTCAGAACAAACATCCTATTGGTCTCAAAATCAATTGGCTAGAAGTAAAAAAAGCAGGTTGTTAGAAAACATTATTAAACACAACATGATTAAAATACAGTCATCCATATAGCCATAACCAACGTGATATCATTAGTAACCCACGCATCTTCAGATTTACTCATCCGCAGTGACGTACTAGGACAGATGGCCGCCTTCATTACATTATTAGTTCTGACTACTTACCTTGACCACAGTGACCAAGCCATCGTTACTGTTTGGATCTGTTCTGATGGTGAACCGGCCGGTGGCGTCACCGCTGACGATTCTGTACACCGTGTTCCAGGCACTGGTGTGTGGCTGATCCTTGTCGGTTACTGTAAGATTGGCTACGACGACATCAATTCGGTTTTCAGGCACTTCTCCATAGAACTACACCAGAAAAAAAAAAGAAAGAAATGTCATATAAGATTGAAAGACTCTGAAGAGCAACAAAAATATTTACATATTTAACATAATCAGAAAACAAACAGAAAATTCCTAGTGATTATGGCTTTAGGAGTGAGTATTAATTGACTGTCATTGCATGGTATTGTCATGGACCCTTATCTCCTCCGAACAGTGCATTGTCTCAGAACTAATGCTTACTTATCTCGTTCTGCATGGCATTGACTTGCAGGTAAAGTTCAGTTGTGAAAAGATTATTATGAGTAATAATATGAAGATAACAGACAGGCTGAGCATCACAAATGTTTAAATAAGTCATGAAATGAGCCGTCATTCCTTAGCATTTAATGCTTTTCAGAGAACACAAATATCTGAGGCTGTGAAAGATCAAAGGGATGGCAGAGCATTGCGAAGCACTGAAAACAAAATGAAGGCCATTACCGCGCCGTCCTTTGTAAACTAATGCAATTACAAGCGAGGCACTATCAGCCTACGCAGTTCAGATTTTCAATCTATAAGAGACTAAAGTCCAACATTATTTACATTATTTCCAGTAACACAAAAATGAAGAAAAAAATTGAAAAATGATTGGTATTTCAAGGAATAGAATAATACTTCTTTCAACAGTATTTTATTCCACCAGATCAAACTTAAATGACCCCCTTTTGGAATGTAACTGCACGTGGGGAAGAAGAACTACATACATTGACTCCTGTTCCCTGTGGCATCCTCTGCTGGACAAATGTAACATTACATAATGGCTATGGAAATTAATTGGTGATAATAAGAGTAACGTTGAGTCTGCCAGAACAAGAGGCGTTCTATGCAGCAGCTCTAATAAAAGGGCACCTAGCTGAAAACACTCCAGTCTCACATCCATATGCACTAACAGGAAAGGGAGACTTCACTTCTGAACAGCATCTAACATTTTCATTGGTGACATTTTAGGTGACAAATGACTTTTTTGCTCATTTTGCATTTCATTTTATGTAAAACAAGATGAAGAAAACTAAAATTTTGTTGTAGTTTTTTGTTGCATTTTTTTTTTGCTGTGTTCACCCTTTGGAAGAAATAATATATTTTTATTGTACTAGTTGTTATACAGTGGAGATATAGTCATAGCAGATATTGGAAGATTAAACCTTTTTTTTATTAGGAATAATTATTCCTAATAAAAAAAGGACAAAAAAGTGTACAAAAAATAAAAGTTTTTAAGTGTTTTAGAAAAAAAAACTACAATTATAATTGTAGTTTTTTTCCTAAAACACTTAAAAACTTTTCTTTTTTGTATAATATTTATTAGTCCTACACGATGACTTGAACGCGTGATACCATAGATAATACAGTCCACTACCTATGTAGTGTAGAGCATTATCAAGCCTGACAGGCAGCCTAATAGGCCATGCCTCGTGCAAGGTCTATGGCAGATTCTGAGGCCATTGTTAGGCCTTTAGCTGCCATGTGAACCATTGGCACCCCATGATCGTGCTGCGGGGAGCAGATGGAATGACAGAGCGATTGATTTCCCTCTGTCACGTCGCTTACATGTAGCATTTGCTATTGACCGCAGCATGTAAAGAGTTAATTGAGCCCCTGCAAACACTGACACCGGTCAATTCCCTTTGCTATATTTTTGTTTGCAGGGGGAATTGAATGCTGTTCGGAAGCAGAAGATTCATTGGCTTTTCAACTCTTAATAGAAAGTGACACTTCCATTAAGACGTGAAAAGCCAGTGAGGTGATGGGATGTGGTAAGCTATCCTGTAGGTTACTGGCTCTTACATGAACTGATTGGAGGCGGTGAATTAAAGAAATGGTGCGGTGTTATTTAACACTTCATCACCAAATAATGAAAAGTTGGCCTGATGTATAATCATATATAGCTTTCTAATAAAGTTTTGCGCCTAATTTACTTAGCAGTTTTAAAATTTCTGTTTTCTGTTAGTAAAAAGAAACATTTTAGTTTACATTCAGAGGCTGAAAATCAATGCAGACGTAGCTCCAGCCTGTCACAGCTGCAGGTAGGTAGAAGGTAACATCCTGGAGGTCAGGATGAATCTGGGATGTATGCTGTCTCAATGGACCAAGTCCAGACTGATACATTGTGACAAATTCTTCCTTAAGGGATTAGAACTAGGTTAGAATGATTTTCAACCCATTTTTTTTTCTTTTAAAAAGGTTTTTTTAACTCATTGACAACAACAGTGAAAGCAGTGTTATTTAAAACATGGATACAAGGGGTAATATTTGTCCTTGTGGAGAGTGACATAGCAAGCCTGGCATGCCAATGTGAGGAGGCTTTTAAACCTTGCAATGTTCCTCTTGAAATTAAATATGCAAATTGCCTCTTCAAAGAGGAAGAGGACTAGAACTCTAGTGCCACCTATAGTAATATAGTAAGTTGAAATCCTAAAAGTCAATATTGACCCTGTAATGAGCCTTGACAAACCAGAATCTCAAGGCTCGTTAAAGGGTCAATATTGACTTTTAGGATTGCTACATACAATAGGTGGCATTAGAGTCCTAGTCCTCTCTCTTCCTTTCTGAGGAGGCAATTTGCATATTTAAAACCTGGAAAAAAACACTATAAAAATTGAGGATCAGTCATCCAAACTACCATTCTTGCTAATAAAATGAATAAGATCACTTATTATATACATATAATATATAGATATTATGTATATAATACTGCATATGGACATATATATACGGTATATGCATAAGGATCAAAGTATATAGAAGGAGAAAACTTTGTCCACTATATTATGAGAACACCTAAAATAAGACTAGATAATCCCTTCAAGAAAATACTGTAGGTATACTGTATCCATAGTGACACTTTTGGGATATCATTGTTACTTGAGTGAAATTATAAATTCAGCTTTTTTTATTCACATAGGACAATGTGGGTGAGCGTCTGAAAATTGATGGGTGACCCTCATTAAGCTAACAGTAAACCACCAATACTTGATGAGAAGCCAAATCACAGTACATAAGACTAAAATGTGTTCTACATGGATTGAGCTCTCACAGACTATCTGGACTGAATAGCATTACATAAATACATGGATTAGTAAAACACTGAACCTCGTAATAATAGAATCTTTAACATTTAAGTGTTATTTCATTCTGACGGCTGACTTTCTTCATACAAACGACCGCTGATGAAAATCGAAGTTCTTCGTGTCTGTGACTTATTAGGGGGATGATACAAAGGGCTGTGTGTGATGAGCAGCTTATGTGCCGAGGCTCAGACACTATTGTTGAACAGTTATTGATGGGGCTGGAGGAGACAACTGTCGGGATCTGTTACTGTTTTCTCCCCACACCATGTCTCAAGCTTCTCAGGGCAGCAACTGGCAATCATTGTCTACTGTTCATGGTACAACAACATTTAAAGAGAAGCTATCACCACCCCTGACATATCTATTTTAGCAAATATTTGCATTCTTCAGGAAATATCAATTATAGAGGATCTTTCTTATAACTCTGCACAGCGCTGTTCCTGTGATTCCTCCTATAAATATGTACACTGTGAGGATTCCACTCTGTTGCATGCTTGATCGGCCAGCTCCCGATTTTCCCTGCTTCTCTTAATATTTATGACCACAACTATGCAAATCGAATAATTGTGGTCAGGTGACGACCACTCAAGCAACAGAGCAAAATACTGCACACTTTAGGACCGTCCCGAATAGGGTCACCTTGCCGTAGTGGGATGGCTTTTATGCTATTCTTGATCAAAAACAGTGTTACTAAGAGCCCTATGTTATTTAAATGCACTTTTGCTTTTTATTTATTTATTTACAGGAAGGGTTTACGTTCATTTTGTTTCTTGTAGGTTTTGTCTGATTTATGACCATTGTGAACATGCGTTTATGTGCCGCATGGATACCAACTTAAACCAAGCTCAATTTTTGTGTTTTCTCTTTGTATTTTTGCATTTTATGCAAGCCAGGGTGTGGCCTCCCTTCCCTGAGCTAGAAATTACATTTAAATAGCTTCCCAAGGCTGAGGTGTCCAGAGTTAGGGACCCGGTCCTTTGACTGCCCTTATTCACACACTGAGGTCAACTCTGACACATGGTAAGGGTTTTAATATTAGACAGTGTAGGACCGTCCCGAATAGGGTCACTTTGTCGTGGTGGGATGACTTTTATGCTATTTTTGATCAAAAACAGTGTTACTAAGAACCCTGTTATTTAAATGCACTTTTGATTTTTATTTATTTATTTACAACAGGGTTTATGTTCATTTTGTTTCTTGTAGGTTTTGTACAAAATATTGCGCACTGTCAGGATTCGTCAATTTTAGGTGAAGGCCCTTTAATGTGAAATTGTCTCTAGATTCATGCTGCTCGATCCTGCCTGCAGCCAGGTATGTTTTACTCTGAAATGCCGAGGTGTTTCAGAGAAAATATAGTTTGAAAATCTGACCAGGGACTGTAGGGAGTGATCTGATTAGTCATCTGGCTTCTACCTGCTTTGCTCCAGTTGACTGACAGATCTCTCCTTATGTACACACATTGGCAAGACATGACTTTTCAGAGTAAAAAGAAAAAAAAGGGTTTGGTACCGTATTAGCCAGTTGAAAAAAGATTGCTCTCAGTGGGAAAAACAAGATAATCTTGTAGTTATGATACCTTTTAATGGCTTACAAAACATAAAGTAAATGATGTTACAAGTCAAGCTTTCAAGACAACTTAGATCTCTTCCTCAGGCATGGTATAACAGAATGTGTTTCTTCATATATTTTGTTATATCATGCCTAAGGAAGAGACCTAAGTTGTCTCGAAAGCTTGACTTGTAACATCATTTATTTAATTTTTGTTAGCCATTAAAAGATATCATAACTACAAGATTATCTTGTTTTAGGAGAAAAACATAGCACACTTCAATGGAGCAGCCAGGCTCTAATTTATGCGGTCCGTTGTTCGGCAAGCATGAATTTTATAGCTGGTTCCATTTAAAGCACCACTCCAGTGGTTTTTTTCTATTTTAGCGCTTGAGGGGTGGCATTAAGTTAAATTCCTTGATCCTAGTATTATACTTACCAGCCGCTGTCTTCTGCTGTTTATGGCGCTGCTCCAGTTCCACACCGCCATCTTGTAACCACAACTTCTGACTCACCGGAAGTCAGAGGGTAACGGTCACAAGCTCTCAATGTAAGTCTATGAGGGCCTCGTTCTGGCCAGGTTCAGGCTCTCATAGACTTACATTGAGAAGTGACTTTAGGCTCACCCAGCAAACACTGAAGCTATCAGGCAGGTCCCAACAAGCAGAAGACCTACTAGAACAGCGCCGATAACAGAAGAGGTTGGCAGCTGGTAAGAATACTATTAGGGGCAGGGAGCTTAGATTAGTAGCACCAACCCAGCGCTGAAATAAAATAAAATAAATACATGGTGCTTCAAGTTACATATTAATTAATAGTTCTATTGACTGTTATAGGACGCAATCAACAATCTTGTTTAGACACAATCCGACCAGAGCTTTAGCTTCCTCCTATAATGTGGTGGCAGAGTTAGTTTTTCCTTTTGTACAAGGCCGGTTGTTGTACTTGTCAAAAGGAGAATCACCAGAAAATAACATGGCAAGGAATTCTGGGAGACTGTAGCTCTGAAGGTAGCAGAATTGTAAATTCCAGTCTAGGCAATAACATAGGCTTTGATAGCACATGAAAAATGCAAGAAAGGTAATGCAATGTTACACAACTAACTTCTTATGTAGATGAATGCAAACACACACTGTCTGTGGCCAAAATGATCTCTACATTAGAAGTAAGGAAATTACTGATGCCCCATAATTACCGGAGATAACAATTATTCTAATAATATTGATAATAATCATCATAATCCCAATGACGGGAGAAAGAGTGATTCACCGTCTCGCTGTTGTGCTTTGTTATAAAGGATAGATTTCCTTTTATATTCTCAACTGAAATTCTGAAAAATGGATGAAACTTTAAAGCTGAAGGCAGTGATGCCGATGTGTGTCAAAAACTAGACAGATCTACAGGTTTAAAATTCTAAACACATGCAAGCCAAGGTAAATAGAGAAGGAGCTGATTATTGTGTATAGCAGTGGTGCAGGGTAAGAAACAGGTTCCAAGGGGAAAGAAGTAATGTTTGTCATGTAATGAATAAATCATTACAAACGTTCCAATCTGAAACAAAAGTATAATAAGGCTTGAATGAAAATAAGTGCAGCCAGCAAGGACAATGATTTATCTAATATTGGAATATTAGTATATTTTGTACCTAACTATAATATTAGCTTAAAAACAAAGATCTCATTGCAGAAAATGATTAGACAGTGAAACATGTTCAAAGTGCGATGTTCTTCACTGATTTAATACTACTTATATGATGTCAAAATAGTGTGTATGTGGTGATATCTGCAGACCACTACTAAAACACTGGATATACTGCAGTGTAGTGGTTCAATCAATAAAGGGACAGCATAAGTGGCAGTCATGGCATGTAGGCACAGAAAAAGGGCATATCTCCCAACTTCTAAGAGAGAGGGACATGTGTAGAAACATTTACACAGTAATTTTGCCCCTACTTAAGCCCCTTAGTGTTCCCACCTACAATACCTATTTTATGGCCTCCATAGAGTATGATGCCAATAAAAACCCATTTAACACACCGCATGATACCCCACAGTACCCTACACGCACAGTATGATGACCACACTAGAGACCTAGCAAAAAATATTTTGCACACAGAAGCCCTAGCAAAATATGATGCCCCACAGTCCACTCACAGTATGATGCCCCCTCAGCCACCCAACAAAGTATGAAGTTCTCACCCTCACACACATTATGAGGCACCCAGTGACCCCCCTACACAGTATGATGCCCACAGTGACCCTCTCCACGGTATGATGTAACGAAAACATCCCACACATTGTCTGCAACACAGTATGAGAGCCCCCATAGCACCCCACACAGTATGATGGTCCCTCACACAGTGTGAAGCCTCTTCAACTCCCACACACAGTATGATGGCCCCCACAGCTCCCCACACAGTATGATGGTCCTCATGGTCCCTTAAACATTATGACTCCCCACACAGTATGATGGCCCACCCACGCAGTATGATGACCCACACAGCAATATCACACAATATGATGCCCCTACAGCTGTCCTCACAATATGATGGCTTCCCCACAGAGTATGATAAGCACACCCCTCACCGCACCCTACCGCCATCTACAAGTACAGCCTGATAAAAAAGAAACTACTCACCTCTTCCGATTCCCTCAGTGCGCTGCTCTAGTCTGTGCAGCGTGTAGACTGAGGTTCCATGCAGCAGGTGCAGTGTAGTGACGTCACCGTACCTGCTGCACTAGGACTCAGATGCACTGGCTCATTGGTGGAACAAGGAGCCGACAGCTCTCTGGTTCAGCATTCTATTCAATGGTATCTGCATCTGAAGAAATTATGATGCTGGGGAGGGATGATAAAGAACAGGGCCGAACAGCATTAGACCCCTGGGACTTATGGGTCTCATAGACGCCAAGTGGTCTGCCACTAATTTTCTATAAAATGCTACCTAAATGTATACCTATACCAGTGTTTTTAAAATATATGTGTGCAAATATATACACAAGTAGGATAGGGGCATACGTGATCCAACACAGTTCATCATAAAATCACAATGTCACAATGGCAGTGATTTTCCATATGGCTACAAGAAAGTCTACTGAGCTCCAAAAGAAAGAGTTAAAAATTCAGTTTTTCACTAGTTGATATATAGGTATGTATGTAATATGTACGCTTACTAAGAAGAACATTCAAATCATTCTACTTCAACTTACATTAATGCAATGTCATAAGTCTATGGCTAAGATATTACAGCTTTACAAGGATAATAATAATCCCCATGGCACTCAAGGGGTTGAAACTTGAAAGCAGATTTTGTTACAAACCCTGAAATCAGGAGCTTAGTGGTTTAAACTGGGTGACCCTTTAAAAGACCAGCTGTGGAATGGATTTGACTGAGGGAGTGCAGCAAATAAGTAAAAAAAAATGAAGGACAGAAGAGGAAGAATCAAGTCCATCTCCTTCTGTTTGGCTGTCTCGAAGATCAGACAGATTAGATGTGGTTTATTGATTGAGGGCTTCTTATTTTATTAAAGACGAAAAGCAAGCCTCACACCGGCCCTCAATGTCTGTTCTAGTCTGTAAAACATTAGTTATGGTTGCACTTAATATGGTTGAAAGAAGAGAGTGCTAACAAATGGAGAGACATTCTGAAGCGAGCTCCTAATTCAATTCATTGTAATGTCATCTGGAGGAGCCACCGTCTAAATATGATTCAATGGGTTTCTGCTCCGAATGAGATTCATAGGTGTAAGGGGCTGTCTTTGATAAAAGTCTGTTTCATTCCGTAATCAATACATTCTGAAGGATTTCTTCAGGCAAGTTCACCTTTAGTTCTAAATCAAATCAAAGATAAAACCACTTTAATAATAAGCATAAGATATAGATTTAAAAAAAATCCCATCTTATAAAATAGCAATGAATACAGCACATGACGTTAGATGTGTATTCAAATGGTAAAAATATCTATTCATTTATTTTTTTCTATCTAAAGTCAGTGACGTCCTGCAAACCCTCAGCACCCATCTATGCAGAAGTGAAGTGAAAGAAGCGAAACAATTCATAGAAGCTGGCGTTTCGCATGCCAACCTTGATGAACAGTACACTGCAGTAAGGTGTATCGAACTCAAGAAGAGGTGTGCAATTGTGGATGAATTTGGTGCATCTCTGATGAATTCGCTTGGCTATGTCCCTTCCCGGTGAAGCTATGTTCACATTTCAAAAAGTAGAATGAGTTGATGTAAAAATGCTAAAAGTTTCAAAATTCCCTAAAGTCTACTAGTTGTGAAACATTTGTGAGTGATTTCAAAAGTTTTATGCCAAAATTCTGTAGAAAACCGACGAATTGGACCAAAGACTCCATGGCTTGTAATGTGCCAACATCTGGTGCATCTTATGATAGCCTACAGTTTTCTTCCAGAGTCTATTACAACAGTACAGTATGGTAACATATAAAGCTAATATGTGTCCGCTATAACCTTCCCGCTAATTGCATTAAGAACTCTAATTTCCTACAATACAAATTCAATACACTCTTGCAACATGCTTGCAAAAACCTCTGATAGGCTGCAAATTACATCACAGCCACTAAGTGGTCACATACGGCATAAGTATCTCCTAACAGAGTACCTGGAAATCATGTTTTGTTGTTGTTGTTTCCCAGAGCTGGTTATTTCACACTATCTTGCCATATTTGAACTAAGAGAAAATTTGAGGAAGTAGACATCTGTACGACTAGCACAAATTAGTAATACATCACTGTTCATAAAGCTTAATTTGACTTGTAGCCCATAAGATAGATACAGTATAAAGCTAGATCAGTGGCCAATAGCACCTAGCAACATTCTCCAAAGAACTCTTAGAAACATGTATGAACTGTAAACTGCATCTAATTGGTTGATTTTTGGCAACTTCTCCAGCTTTTAGCTTTCTACATTATTTTTATACATGGGCTCTATTCTTCCCACGTAGCTGTCTATATTATGACATTTCCATTAACAGTTTGTTTATTCAATTCCTGCTACATGGCCCATATAAATGAAACAAGTCACATATTTAGTACACACAGTATAAAAGTACTTTGCTTATTAGCAGTTGTGCATGTTTTGTCCCACTTCTACTGCCAATTGTTCATTGTTGATCAAAACATACGTGCCAAACCTACACAGCCTCCTGTTCTGGTAATTTTACTTTGCTTTTGGCCATTTTGCTAAAGGGGTTGTCTGGTCCAAATCAATAAGTCTGCAGTTACTCTGTGTGACTGCAGACTTATGAATCTCATCAGTGCACGCACTGTGCAGTGCGAGGATTCGCCAGTTTCTGAGCCAGGACTGGAGGGTAAGTATGCATTATACATACTCCAGGGCAGAACCCATAAAGTGGGCGTGGCCTCACTCCATACACTTGTATGGAGCGAGGCCATGCCCCGACTAGTGACGGAGCCATCCAGTTGGCGTGGCCTCGTTCTATAAAAGTGTCTGGAGCAAGGCCGCACCCACTAGATGGGTTCTGCCCAGGAGTACGTATAACTCACACATATCCTCCGGTCCCGGTTCAGAAACCACCTAACCCCCGCAGCGCACAGTGCGTGCACTGGTGGGATTCATAAGTCTGAAGTCACATGGAGAGACTGAAGACTGACCGGTTTGGACCCCTTTAAGTGAGTGGCCTTATTTTATATGCTTCCTTATCCCATTTTCAGCTGGCCATATTGTGTTTCTTCTTTCTCTTGGTCCTCCTGATCCCCTCATTGTCTTTTCTATTGTTTATCCTCATGGTTTATGACTCAATTATTTCTTATTGGAGAATCCTGCAAAATAAAATGAGGCTAAGCACTTTGAGTATATTGATCAGGCCTTCCATTTGGGGTAGTAGTTCTCTCCAGGAGGCCCTAAAGCAGAGATGTCAAACTCAAACACACAGGGAGCCAAAATGAAAAACTTGGACTAAGTCGCGGGCCAACCAGTATACAGAATAATGGGCCCCACATAGTCCTCCATACAGAATAATGGTCCCGACATAATCCTCCATAAAGTATAATGGGCAGCACATAGACCTCCATAGAATAATGGACCCACATAGTGCTCCATACAGAATAATGGATCCCACATTGTCCTCCATACAGAATAATGAACCTACATAGTCCTCCATACAGAATAATGGGCCTCACATAGTGCTCCATAGAGAATAATGGGCCCACATACCCCTCCATACAGAATAATGGACCCACATAGACCTCCATACAGAAAATGGGCCTACATAGTCCTCTATACAGAATAATGGGCCCACATAGACCTCCATACAGAATAATGGGCCCACATAGTCCTCTATACAGAATAATGGGCCCACATAGACCTCCATACAGAATAATGGGCCCACATAGTCCTCCATACAGAATATTGGGCCTCACATAGTGCTCCATAGAGAATAATGGGCCCCGTATAGTCCTCCATACAGAATAATAGGCCCCACATAGTCCTCTATAAACAATATGCAAAGCTGACTACAGACATATCCAGTGGAATGTAGTCACAAAACCTATGGAAAAACATAGTTTTGCTGCCCTCATCCCCAGCGACACTTTACAATTAAGTTTGGTGCACATACCAGTCTAATATGTCAGGAACTGCCCTTTTTCTCCTGCTCTGTAACTTGGCATAAACTTGAGTTTTTTTCATCATTCTACCTGCACTAGAGGTGCTGGAACTCCATCTCCCCTCATTTCTCAGCATGTACTGCACCTGGTATTATGTTGCCTTGAATTGAAAGTCCACTCTTATATCTTTGCTATATGTAGCCTGGCAGAGATAAAGACAAAGACTTGCCCCTCTTTCCTGCAATATGTCTCAACGTATCTGCTGAATGAGACGGATTACATTTGACAACAGGCAGAAGCAAGTTAGACAGAAGACACCTGATGGCCTCCACTTTGGACTGATTTTTCGAGGGTAAAATACCAGTAATATCATTTCCAAAAAAAAGTGATTTGCAGATTTTAAATGTAAAATGTTCTTTAAAAAATAAATCCTTATTTAATTTGCATTAACATTGTTAGAAATGTAGGCCCGCAGCTTTCAGGAGAATGTTTTTTGTAGATTTAGAATCAAATCTTGAAGTTGTTTTCAATTATATAGAAATCCTGTCTAGATTGAAAACCTATAAATCATGGAGTTGGAAGATTTCAGCCAAAAATAAAATACCTGTATGAGTCGCCCGTATGGCATTTTAACTCAGTTCATTCCTACATGCTATAAAATGAATGACAAAATAATAAACACACTTTAGAACCATATAATAAAGAAATATTGGCCTCTCTCCGAGGATTGATGCACTATCTATGGAAATTATTTAAAGCACCTGTAAAGCATCTCAGAGTCATTTCTGTAGAAAGATCTGAGCTGAGCTTATTAGCCATTGTATTTATGTAATTCCATGGTATAAAACCTACAGTTTCTTCTCTTGTGCAGCGCCAACGTGGCAGAGGTCAGACAGATGTATGTGACATTAGAGAAAGTCTTATAGATCACTCATACTTCACAACGTCTAGGACAACCTGCACTAAAGATTGAATAAAGCCCTATGGTGCCGTCTTTTAGGAAGGGCTATTACTGTCACTGTTGCCAAGAAGCACAGCATGCTGCAACTTCCTAATGGCTGCTGATCATGGGAAAAAGTAAAGGAGGCAGAGTCTGCATTGAAGCCCATGACACCTACGGGCCACAACATTTCAGAAACAAGGTCTTAAAGATCTTTCTTGCCAAAGTTTCCCTTTAGAAGTGATCTTCAGAGACAGAGCTGCTTTGCTTTCTATACCACTGGACTGAAAACTTTTAAACAAGCAGAAGTTCACATTTTCTACTATGAAGGTTACGATGGTCAGATGATTATTTTCATTTTGCTTCTTGTAGGTTTTTCTGATTTATGGCCATTGTGAAACATGCACTTATGTGCAGCATGTGTACCATTTTAAACCAAGCTCAAATTTTGTGTTTTTTTCTTGTATATTTTGCATTCTGTGCACACCTGGGCGTGGCCGCCCTTCCTAGAGCTTTTAGACATTTAAAAGCTTCGCTTGGCTGTTGTTCATAGTTTGGGAACGGGGCCTCAGTCTGCCCTTATTCACACAGAGGTCAACTTTGACACGTGGTAAGGTTTTTAATATTAGGCAGTGTAGGACTATCCCGAACGGGTTCACCTTGTTGATGGTGGGATGGCTTATATACTATTTTTGATCAAAAACGGTGTTACTAAGAACCCTATTTTATTTAAATGCACTTGATTTTATTTATTTACAGCAGGGTTTATGTTCATTTTGCTTCTTGTAGGTTTTTCATATTTATAACATTGCAGCAATAGACAGGCTTACCATGTAAACAACAGGTAGGCATTAGTTGAGGCAGCAACAGGTTAACCACAGTTATAGACATGCGGTGCAGGGGGCTATTACAATCACAGCTCACTACACGGTGCGTATGGTTGTAATCACTGACCGGCACATTGACTGACAGCCAGCTCCATACACACACTGTAGAGCAGGCGGTCAATCAATGTGCACAGGGAGTGAGTACAGCCCCCTGCACCGCCCCAAATACCAGAAGTGATCGGCTGCAGGGAGAATAAATCAGGTTTGGGGACCAGACAACTCTCTGATGTGTATGTGTGTCACTGTGGTTATGTTTCTGATATCTTAAAGTCAGATTTCTGTCTCCACAGGAATTTAGGGGAAAACAGTTTCACAGCTTTTCATTCCATTATAATTAACAAATTGCAGAAGATCTGTGAATTTTCACTTATTACTGATGACAACTTCAGAGACTGAAATGAAAAAATCAGAATTGTTAATTCTTAATGTGATAACAGCAAGGAGTAGATGAAGGTCAATTAAAGTTTGCTGCAAGTTTAAATAAAGACGTCGCTGTCTAGGAAAAGGGGGCAAACTAGAAGCACCAGTAGGAGGTCCATTCATCTCCTCTCTGTATCTGCAGGAGCCGTGTAATGCCCAGCATTGGGTGCATGTAAGATGTCAATGGCACCTCGTGCTCCTCACTGTACATGCACTTATCCTCTCCGCCAAGCACCGACCGAGGCACTCTCACTTCATATCTCAGTCTCCGCACTTCTCCAAATATACCTCCCAATGCAGTCAGCTATTTAGGACAATGATTTCATTCTCAAGTATTTGTCGAATTAGTAGTGTAGTCTAGCATGTCTACAGTAAGGAAGCACAGATGTGCGGTTACGGGTAAGGTCAAGCTTACAGTATAATAAATATCACAGCCAAAACAAATCTGGAATGGAACTTGATAAAGTGTAAAAAACCCCTGTAACATGAATCCCCTCTTCATGCCCATATCCTTATAATTGCATTGAAGGAAATCTGCACCAACAGTCGGATTTCCTTCTCGAGGATTTATTATAGTGTTTCTGTGCAATTATAAATGCAGAAGCAATGCCAAGACTGCTGCTAAGAAAAATCTGAGGTATTTCTAAATAGGTGCGAAATATACGTCTTCGAAGTTATATTTCTTTCGAAAGTAATAACTGGAATCAAAAAGAAACCAGACACTCGAAGAACAAGGCTAAGTGAGCCACTTTATAGCATTTAAACCATTTTGGATTGCTAGAGATCTAATGTACGATGTATTTTCTGTTTGACAACCCATTTAAGCTTCTACAAGGAAGGATTAAGGACTCTTAAGTAAATGGGTCTGTTTACACAAACTGACCGCAGACAATACGACCACCGATTGGTAAACCTTTACTAATCGGCAGTCGTTTAAATGCCTGTTTACAGACCAAAGCAAATGGTGAGCACTGAGCCATCTGTAATAGATGGCTCAGGGAGCATAGACTGCCATTGTTCTCAGCTGTGAAAGTCCTGTTTACACAGGACAACTGGCCTCGTGCCTACTAGTCCAATCACTCACCCAGCACTGATTAGCATCTTTCTCTTATAATAATCTTTTTAATAATAATCTTTTCATTTATATAGCGCCAACATATTCCACAGCGCTTTACAATTCAGACAATTTTCAAAGACATTATGGGCACTGTCCCCATTGGGGCTCACAATCCAGATTCCCTATCAGTATGTCTTTGGAGTGTGGGAGGAAACCGGAGAACCCGGAGGAAACCCACACAAACACGGGGAGAACATACAAACTCCTTGCAGATGTTGTCCTTGGTGGGATTTGTGCCCAGGAGCCCAGTGCTGCAAGGCTGCAGTGCTAACCAATGAGCCACTTCGCTGCCCATATCCTCTTACGCTTACTATTCAATGTACACAAAAAGCTGCTAATCGGTAGTGTGGCGGAGTTATACACAGCTCAACGTCTCAGCTCTGCTAAATCTGCTACAGAGAAGAAAGACTGTGACTCAATGATAAGTGCTACACCCAGTCAACTGGAATAAAGGTCTCTGTCCCTGCAACACTGTGCTGTCGGATTACATAGGAAACACCTGCTGACAGATTCCCTTGAACCTAGTTTTCTGCTGTTAAATTAAAAAAAATATATATATATATAGTTGACAATGCTTTTCAATATGTGAAAAAAAATACACCAACCCAAGTTATATCAAAAGCGAAGGATTTCCTGCCCAAGCGAGTGCCCACATGCAAGATATTTATCAGCAGTGTAATAAGCTTCACATTCTAATTCAAAACTATATATATATTTATATCTATGTAATAATTAACAAATATTGTATCTTTATATATTGAAATATTTTCATCCCAACGTGTTTGTACCAAGCACGAGATAATACCTGTCCTTAATTTTCTTCCTTCTACGTGTCACATATTAGACTTTCCCTCACACAAAATAGAACAGAACAAGATAAAGTTTGTGTATCCTTTCAAGCAGGTAACTTTTGTCTTGGCCTGACATCAGTATTTCTTGGGTACGGCTAATCTATACTTACAGTCATTGACGTGAACTCTGGAGGGTTGTCATTGACATCTGTCACAGAAATGACAGCAGTTGCTGTGTTTGAGAGACCATATGTTGGATTTCCTTCCATGTCTGTGGCTTGAATTATTAATGTATATCGTTGCACTTTCTACAAGACATAAAATAGCATCGGTAATTGTGTTAAGATCTTGTTGGCGTTTTAAAGAACAGTGCAATCCTGCTTAAACTGTGTATCATTACCATGCTGAGTTATGACGTTTAATGCCAGGAATACCAGCTGCCTTAACACGTTTAATCACTGCGCCATGATGATACCTGCTAGGCTTTCTGCTTTTATGGAGAACGTATACAACGCGGCTATAACCTTGTGAAAATATTTGCTGGAATAAATTCTGTTGAAACAATTTGGCTTTCAACCACATAGAAAACGGTAATCACGCTTTTGAAGTAAGGACCTCTGAGCCCCGAAGCCTTGTTATTTTTCTATTCAATTACACAATTATTACTGTTGATATCACCTTTACGTCACTTGTGTTAGTCTCCTCAAAAGAGATGTGCTATGTGTTCTTACTAAAGTAAAAAAGCTTAGATAAAGAACACAAGGGCAAAAAAACACAACGTAAGTCAATTTCCTAACATCCTGATGAATAAACATGCTCTGTACTGAAAAAACACTTTTTCCCGATGATTCAAGAATATGAACTTGAAATGTAGAGAGATGTAAATAAAGCTTAATTACTTTACTTTCCAATATAACTCAATTACTTTTCGATCTTTAATATCTCTGATTATTGCCAGTGAATGGAAACACTTTAAAGGGTTATCCACTACTCAGACAACCCTTTCTCAATCCCTAAGTTTTCCCCCAGTAAAATAATAACACTTATACTCGCCTCCGATGCGGTCGCCGTTCCAGCGGTGTCGGCACTGGATCTTCCAGGGCTCGCATGATATTAAGTCGCGGGCAATCAGCACTGGTTTCACTCTCCTCTCCTATGGACGAACTTTCACTTCCTTCTGATGTCTTGATTTGGCCAAAGGAGATGAGAATGAAGCCAGGGATTTCGTGACATAACAGTGTCACACAAGCCCCGGGAGAGCCAGTGCCAACATCGTTGGAACAAAGCCCGCACCGGAGATGAGTATATGTGGTATTATTTTACTGGCGGGGAAACATAGTAGTGGATATCCCCTTTGATTTACATTTACAGACTGAAAATGAGTGTAGTCCATTGTGAGCTAAACACAACAGAAGATTGAATCTATAGACTCCAGGATGATTGTGCTTCCCAGATGTCACTCCATCAGTAATCTGTGACAGCAGGACTAAGGCAAGAATGTTTGCATTCAGTGACAAAAAGAAGAGATTTTGAAAATGGCTGAGAATTGAAACATGGAGGCTATTACAAAGTGCGACAACTTTTCATAATGAAATGATTCCGCTTTATTCATGTATTACCTGTTTAGAAAAGATCCTGCTTTGTAATTGCTTTAAATATTTCAAAAAAAGATGAGCAAAAAGATTCATGGTGCCCAGTTCCTCACTTCCGGTCCTTGCATCTCCTGCACAGACTTGGAAGAGACACAGACATACAGGAGATGCCAAGCCAAGGATGCCGGCCGCAGAAGTGAAGCTCGGCTGCAAAAGAATACTGGACCAGAGGTCAGAACTGGCTACTGTTAGAAATATTTCAATTTTTTCTTACAGTAATTATAAAACATGAACCTTTCTAAAGCAGTAACCATGACGTGGAATTCAAAATCTGTTGCGGATTAATTACTCTGCAGATATTTTCCTGAACCATGTGAAGGCGGTATGTAGAATCTGGAACATGTGAACTTGGTCTTACACAGAGTTTGGCATGAGACTCAGCAAGATTAATGATTTAATTGTTATATTACACAAGAATGAAAAATGTACAACCCCAAGTTTTTAAAACAGGGGGGAAGTGGATTATGAGTCACTAAATGAGGACTTCTGTACAGAATTGCATTTTGGCAGCTATTTAGCATCAATGAATGTGAAAGAGGCTATAACTACCATGTCTTAGAGGGCTATTCTAGAAGATGCCATAAATGTCTTGTAAGGGGTTTGGTCAGATCTGGGCTCTTTACCTGTCATCAGGAGACTATAGAGCCTGTACCTCTCCGTGTTGCTGATATCATCTATGCTATGCAGCATGGCTTACACATTTTGACACTACTTTTCTCCACTTCCAGAAGCATGGCCATCATATTTAGAATACATATAATGTACAAACATATTTCTTACCTCCCGATCAAGTCCTGCTGCCAAAGTGATAATATCTCCCGTCTCGTTGTTGATTGTAAACATGTTGAGAGAAGGGGTATCAGGAGTCTGGGACAGGATCTTATATCTTAGCATGCCATTGGGTTGTTTGGCATCATCTCCATCAATAGCAGTAAGAGTCATAACATACGATCCTAAAAATTATATAAGGCAAAAAGCTATTAATGTAGTCACATTCACTAAAGGGGTTGTCCAAAATATTTTTTTATTTGTCCCTAAGCATTCCCACAGCAATGTAGACTGACTTGTAATATACTTATATTAAAAATGTTGGTCCTGTCTAGTCTCGTGTGCAGATCATGTAGAGACCACAAGTTTTCAGCCCTAACTGTGCAGTCCAGGATACGTAATGTCATTGCAGACATCAGCATATGGACAGTGCTGAAATTTAGGATCTCGCATGCACGATCCCGGATTCCTCTCCTACACTCTTGTGGTGAAAAAGTAGTTTGACTGCCCCTGTACATACCCTGCTGTTTCTCTGCTCTTGCACAGGTTTTGTTGGGGCAATCACACACGAATGATTGAGGAGCATCATCTCAGTTACCTTTCCTGCTTATCCAGGACTCCTGAATAATTCTGCCTATGGGGAATATCAGGAGTTCCATGTACAGTAAGAGAGGGAGCAGGCAGCGCACTCCCCACTCATTCATATATGTAAGAAGAATGATGTGCTGTGAGATGGGGCTGAGAGGAGCAATGCACACCAGAATGGGGTTTAAAATAATGATGTGCTGCAGGATGGGGCAGAGATAAGTTATGCACTGCAGAATGAGTCTATATATAAAGTGCCTGAGGAGAGCAATGTATAGCAGGATGGGGCAGAGATGAGTGATGTATTGCATGATGGTACTATATATACAAGGGCTGAGAGGAGAAATGTGCTGCAGGATGATACTGTATATAGAGGGGCTGAGAGGAATGATGTACAGTATGATCTGGCTGAGAGGAGTGATGTACTGTAGGATGGAGTTGAAAGGAGCAGTATAATGCAGATTTATACTGTACATAGAGAGGTTGAGAGAAACGATGTACTGCAGATTGGTATTGTATATAGAGGTGCTAAGAAGAGCGATGAAATGCACAATGGTACCATATATGGAGGGGCTGAGACGAGCGATCTAATCCAGTATAGGTCTTAAAGGAGTGGTGTAATGCAGGATGGGTCTGAAAAGAGTGATGTAATGCAGGATGGGTCTGAAAAGAGTGATATAATGCAGGATGGGTCTGACTTCTAAAGGTTAATAGAACTGGCAAGCATCAGGAAACTGAGCAAGGGAGGCAATTGCTGTATTGGAACTGCAATCTCAGACAGCAGCAGACAGTAAAGGCCCCGTCCCACTTAGCGACGCTGCAACGATCCCGACAACGATACGACCTGTCAGGGATCGTTGCTGCGTCGCTATGTGGTCGCTGGTGAGCTGTCAAACAGGCAGGCTCACCAACGATCAGGGGAAAGAATCTTTCCACGATGTCCTGCTCCGGTTACCAGCCTGCTGAAGCAGGAGCAGGCTGGTAACCATGATAAACAGCGGGTTATTAGGGGCACACGCGCACCTAGTAACCCGTTGTTTATCATGGTTACCACTCTGCTACAGTGAGCTGGAGGTTACCGCTCACTTTAGCAGGCTCGTAACCATGATAAACAACGGGTTACTAGGTGCGCGTGTGCCCCTAGTAACCCAATGTTTATCATGGTTACCAGCCTGATCGCTGCTCCCGCTGGTCACACACAGCGATGTGTGCTGACCAGCGGGAGGGCAACGACCAAAAAATGGTCCAGGACACTTTGCAGCGATCAGCGACCTCACAGCAGGGGCCAGATCGCTGCAAAGTGTCACACATAGCGACATCGCTGGTGAGGTCGCTGTTGCGTCACCAAAACCGTGACACAGCAGCGATCTCGCTAGCGATCTCGCTATGTGAGACGGGGGCTTTACAGATCCTCACAGACAATGTGCAGAGATAAGGGGAAGCCACTGCTGTGGGGGATGTGATACAGAGAACACAGAGGAGGAGTTACAGGGGTGAAAGAATGATGGGAAGTGTAGTTTGTGAAGATAAAGGAACGCCCATTACCAGTATGTAAACTAACAAATGTCAGAGCTGTGTTTTACCTGCATAAAATTATTTTCTGGCTATTCTGATCATTTTTTAACTATTTATAGTATTTCATGGTTTTAGATATTTTAGATTTGGCTCTCGGAAAACCCCTATAAAAAAATCACAATAGATTATATTTTTGAGCTGTCTTCTATAAGTAACTATAAATTATATTCAATTGTTTCTTTATCAATTTGTGGAAGCATGGGTGACTACCAATATGTCAGTACAGCACTAGAATGCTAGAAAAGCCCCTTTTTTGACCTGCACCCATCTCCAGAAACGAGGTCTCCTCACCCCCATCCTGCCTGGTACAGCACAGCCATAAATGCGGAGTTCAGAACCAGCTGGATACACTTGCTTAGCCATAGCACCAGACACAACGGGGGGTCAGAAGCCCCTATTCTGGAGAAACATGCTGGACCTGCATCGGCAGACAATTATGACACATCTAACCTGAGGATAACAAAGATGGTGATTCTTTTTTTCATACTAACATAAGTTTTGCCCACTAAATGTAACCTTGGAATAAAATTCACTACAAAATGATAACTTACATGTTAACTAGAGAAAGGTATCATTATTTCTGAAGAATATAATTAGCATGTGGCACTTATGTTATCACCTGTCAACACATTGAAGTGTGCGCATGCAGAAATTGTGATATTGTTGTAATTGATAATTCCGGTTCATAAAATTACTCTAGATGAAAATTATAGGCCCCAGAGAAGTCACGTCTAAACCAAACAAATTGGAACAATATTTTGCTTGTGCACAACTCATTCCTTTTTGTATCTATACATGCTGCAACATGGGCCTAGCTAGTTAGTCAATCAATGTGACCGGAAAATACTCTAGATTATCAGTCAGCCATAGAAAATAATTTAAAGGGGTCCTGTTGTTAGATTTATGTTGACCGAACCATAGGAACATGAATCAGAGCCTAGCTGTGCGATTACAGCCAGATATATCAGTCTGAGAAACAATCGGGTGTTTAAGAGAAAATATAGTTTGCAGAGCCGACCGGGGTCTCCCATGTCAATCAACTGTTGTGGTGCGGGAAGAAGCTGGTCGGGGGCAGCACTGGACTAGTCGGGTCTCTTAAGTCCAAGCCAGCTTTCAAACTATGATTTTTCTGAAAGACATATCTAGCTGCAATCACACTGGCGGGCTGATTCATGCTGGTCATGGCTCAAGCAGCATGAATCTAATGACAAATTCCGCCCAAGACTAAATAAACCACGGAACCATTAGATATGTAGATTCAATATAAAATGCAAAGACAAAACATACAACTTTACAATCTCATATCTGTGTATACCTTATGGTATCTATCTACTTTAAGATGTTTATCGATCTATCTACTACAAAAAAATCAGAATGAAGTCAGCAAAGATGCCCCTTCAACTGAGCAAAGTGGAAGAGAAGATGCTGCTTTGTCAACATCAGCGGAAGTCGCAAAATCACTGGCAAGATTGGTCCGTGACCGCTCTGAGCCAGCAGAAACCAGCGTCGGGCAGAACAGGAAGGTAGTTGCTAACTACCTGCGTGTTAGTTCTTAGCTCCATGAGCAAAAATATTAAAAGTTCCGGATGATCTCTTTAACATGAGTACAAAAAATACATAATGCAGCAATCCAATCCATAGAAGTGAAAAAATAGGACTTACTATTAGCGTGAAAATGTGACGTTTTGGCTCCAGTAATAAGAACGAGCCTTCTTTAAGCATTTTTAAACATTGGTAAGAAGCTCTTCTTTTTCACTTCTATGGATTGGAATGCTGCTTTTTTTCCTGAGCTATCTATCATCTATCTATCTATCTATCTATCTATCTATCTATCTATCTATCTATCTATCTATCTATCTATCACTATGATACAAAGTCCAAGAGGACAGTAACATTTGGTAAAATGGCAAATAATAAATGTTTATTTTTCAGAAAGCTTAATTTTGTTTTTTTTCATTCAAGGAAATAACAATATATGATTTTTTTTTTCTTACCTGGCTTCGATCCTTCTGAAATGCTTCCGTTCCAAATTTGGTGCAGGAATTCCGGTCTGTTGTCATTCATATCTATTACATTGATCACGATGTCTATGGGATTTTCCACCTGGTTTCCATTTACATCTACTGCGTGTGCCCTCAGCTGCAAAAACAATTTTATATGGCAGTTCTCGGTAGAAATATGATGCAGGAGATTACACTGTGCGTACGGTTGTCCCAGTGATACACTGCTATATCCCGTCCCAGATGAGTTATTTAGAAATATCAGTGAATCTGCTGTCAATTCAAGCACAGTAACTACAGAACTGGATAATAGATGCTCTGAACAAATCTCCTCTTTTCTGCTGTACTGCATTGTCATTTTGTGCTCGGTATGATCACTACATGAACGGATTTTATGATAAAGAAAACAACGCGATGAAACAAAAGAGCGAGATGTGAAAGTGGAAGAGGAATCAGAAACATGTATGCAATGTATAATAGCCAGGGTCTGAGGACTGACTGCTCTCAGAGATATGAAGGAACCATGGTCGATGCTTCATTTTTCACACTTGGTGCTCGAGAATATAATCAATAGTAGACCCAGTGTCAATTTAAAGTAAATGGCATATGATTGGAAGCAATGGAAGAAAGTGGGTAATGTGAACTCTGTATTAACGCTGCCTTTCTGACACTAGAAAATTCCTTTTTCAAAGGCTTGGTTAAATTCCAATTGTTTTCTAGACGGTTTTGTTCTAGGGAAACAAAATTGCCAGCTGATGCTTTTTTGACGCTTTTATCCGGGGACAATTTTTGTTATTTGTGCACACTGATACCAGTGACTTGTGATGAATTGTGAAGGCCGTTTGTCTGGTTTAACCCCCAAGCCCAACTCCATAGAGCCGTGATTTCTAGGACTTCTAACTGATGAGGACTAACAAGCCGGCAACGGATGTATAAGTGGAGATCAGTGGCTCCATAATTTTAGGACACATCTGTGCCATACACTGGCAGTTCTGTGGGCATAGTCATGGTGCCACCCGCAAGCTGAAAATGTGTAACATACCTTCCTGTCACGCGGGAAATGGTATCCGATCTGCAGGCAGGATGTTATAGAGCAGGAGAAGCTGATCAGGTTGATGTACTTTTTTGGGAGAAAAGTTTCAGTAAAATTTTCATTTTTTTCATTGAAATCCTTGGTATTTTTATGCATATGTGTCCAGTGGACAGTCTTAATCAGTGATTGAATCATATAAAAAAGAGGAGTGGAAAAACCACATCATTTTAAAATAATAAAATCAACTTTATTGAATCTTTTTTTATAAAAACAGGTACATTCAAAATTAGCCAAAAAGACTGGTACCAAGTGGCAGAATAAATGAAACAGATATATAATACATTTGTTTGGGATGAGAACATCAAAAAAGTTAGAATACCCAGATAGGAAAATCTATAGGACCAGAATAGTATATATGTAATAAAGTGAAATAGTATTTGGTCACCACTACAATCTGTATCATATATGGGATAAACTCCCAATCAAGGCATAATGCTAGAGAAACTAAACCAAAGGTATATGATAATATATAGCATAAGTGGACATATTACCAAAGCTGGAGTGTGGCATCAGGAACCTCTACGCGCGTTTCGGCGCCAGAGTCTTCTTCGGGGGAGTCTTTCGAAGCCAGAGCCCAAAAGAAACGCGCATAGGGGTTCCTGGTACCTTGGTTGGGAGTTTATCCCATATAGGATACAGACTGTAGTGGTGACTAAATACTATTACACTTTATTACATAAACAATTCTGGTCCTATAGCTTTTCCTATATGGGCATTCTAGCTTTTTGATGTACTCATACCAAACATATTGTATTATATATCTGTTTAATTTATTCTGGCACTTGGTACCAGTCTTTTTGGCTAATTTTGAATGTACCTGTTTTTATAAAAAAAATTCAATAAAGTTGATTTTATTATTTTAAAATTACGTGGTTTTTCTACACCTCTTTTCTATATGATTCATGTTAGTATGGTGTTTAACTTTCTATTACAGTCCTTGATATTTAGTATCATGTACAGTGGGTACGGAAAGTATTCAGACCCCTTTACATTTTTCACGCTTTGCTTCATTGCAGCCATTTGGTAAATTCTAAAAAGTTCATTTTTTTTCTCATTAAAGTACACTCTGCACCCTATCTTGACTGAAAAAAAAACAGAAATGTAGAAATTTTTGCAAATTTATTAAAAAAGAAAAACTGAAATATCACATGGTCATAAGTATTCAGACCCTTTGCTCAGACACTCATATTTAAGTCACATGCTGTCCATTTCCTTGATCCTCCTTGAGATGGTTCTACTCCTTCACTGGAGTCCAGCCTTGTTTAATTAAACTGATAGGACTTGATTTGGAAAGGCACACACCTATCTATATAAGACCTCACAGCTCACAGTGCATGTCAGACCAAATAAATGAGAATCATGAGCTCAAAGGAACTGCCCAAGAAGCTCAGAGACAGAATTGTGGCATGACACAGATCTGGCAAAGGTTACAAAAGAATTTCTGCATTACTCAAGGTTCTTAAGAGCACAGTGGCCTCAATAATCCTTAAATGGAAGAAGTTTGGGACCACCAGAAGTCTTCCTAGACCTGGTCGTCCAGCCAAACTGAGCATTTGTGGGAAAAGAGCCTTGGTGAGAGAGGTAAATAATTACCCCAAGATCACTATGGCTGAGCTCCAGAGATGCAGTAGGGAGATGGGAGAAAGTTCCACAAAGTCAACTATCACTGCAGCCCTCCACCAGTCGGGCCTTCATGGCAGAGTGGCCGACGGAAGCCTCTCCTCAGTACAAGACATATGAATGCCTGCATAGAGTTTGCTCAAAAACACATGAAGGACTCCCAGACTAAGAGAAATAAGATTCTCTGATCTTATGAGACGAAGATAGAACTTTTTGGTGATAATTCTAAGCAGTACATGTGGAGAAAACCAGGTGTTACGCACACGCCCGGGCAGACTGGTGTGAGCGTAATTAGTAATCCCACTGTACCATGAACCGAGGAGTGCCTGGAGGGGCATAACTAAGTATCATCTCGGTCTGACCAAGGTCACACGGCGGCTCAGTCGACTCTGTGAACCAGGGAGGAACCGAGCAGAGGGACCAGGTGCTACTCCAGGTTAGACCCCGGTCACAGCTGTTGACCCACACCGGGGAATGCAGGAACAGGCAGGTGAGGCTGGCATACAGACAGGTGGATACTGGCAGGCACAGCTGGTATGCAGACGGATGGGTATTGGTAGGCACGGCTGGTATGCAGACAGGTGGGCACTGGCAGGCACGGCTGGCATGCAGACAGGTGGGTACTGGCAGGCACGGCTGGCATGCAGACAGGCGGGTACTGGCAGGTAGGAACGCAGGCAGGATAGGGACCAGTACAGACAGGGACACAGGAACGGAGTCGCAGGTGCGGTAGACAAGCAGAGCAGAGCAAAACCCGCAGATGCGGTAGACAAGCAGAGCAGAGCAAAACCCGCAGGTGCGGTAGACAAGCAGAGCAGAGCAAGACTCGCAGATGCAACAGACAAGCAGAGCAAAGCAAAACCCGCAGATGCGGTAAACAAGCAGAGCAGAGCAAAATCCGCAGGTGCGGTAGACAAGCAGAGCAGAGCAAGACTCGCAGATGCGGTAGACAAGCAGAGCAGAGCAAAACCCGCAGATGCAGCAGACAAGCAGAGAAAAGCAAAACCCGCAGATGCGGTAGACAAGCAGAGCAGAGCAAAACCCGCAGATGCGGTAAACAAGCAGAGAAGAGCAAAATCCGCAGGTGCGGTAGACAAGCAGAGCAGAGCCAAACCCGCAGATGCGGTAGACAAGCAGAGCAGAGCCAAACCCGCAGATGTGGTAGACAAGCAGAGCAGAGCCAAACCCGCAGATGTGGTAGACAAGCAGAGCAGAGCAAAACCCGCAGGTGCGGTAGACAAGCAGAGCAGAGCAAAGCCCGCAGGTGCGGTAAAGAAGCAGAGCAGAGCAAAACCACAGGTGCGGTGGACAAGCAGAGGAGAGCAAAACCACAGGTGCGGTAGACAAGCAGAGTAGAGCAAAACCCGCAGGTGCGGTAGACAATCAGAGCAGAGCAAAACCCGCTGGTGCGGTAGACAAGCAGAGCAGAGCAAAACCCGCAGGTGCGGTAGACAAGCAGAGCAGAGCAAAATCCGCAGGTGCGGTAGACAAGCAGAACAGAGCAAAACCCGCAGGTGCGGTAGATAAGCAGAGCAGAGCAAAACCCGCAGGTGCGGTAGACAAGCAGAGCAGAGCAAAACCCGCAGGTGCGGTTGACAAGCAGAGCAGAGCAAAACCCGCAGGTGCATTAGCCAAGCAGAGCAGAGCAAAACTCGCAGATGCGGGAGACAAGCAGAGCAGAGCAAAACCCGCAGATGCGGCAGACAAGCAGAGCAAAGCAAAACTCGCAGATGCGGTAGACAAGCAGAGCAGAGCAAAACCCGCAGATGCGGTAAACAAGCAGAGCAGAGAAAAATCCGCAGATGCGGTAGACAAGCAGAGCAGAGCAAAACCCGCAGATGCGGTAGACAAGCAGGGCAGAGCCAAACCCACAGATGCAGTAGACAAGCAGAGCAGAGCAAAACCCGCAGGTGCAGTAGACAAGCAGAGCAGAGCAAAGCCCGCAGGTGCGGTAAAGAAGCAGAGCAGAGCAAAACCACAGGTGCGGTGGACAAGCAGAGGAGAGCAAAACCACAGGTGCGGTAGACAAGCAGAGTAGAGCAAAACCCGCAGGTGCGGTAGACAAGCAGAGCAGAGCAAAACCGCAGGTGCGGTAGACAAGCAGAGCAGAGCAAAACCCGCATAAGCGGTAGACAAGCAGAGCAGAGCAAAACCCGCATAAGCGGTAGAAAAGCAGAGCAGAGCAAAACCCGCAGATGCGGTAGACAAGCAGAGAAGAGCAAAACCCGCAGGTGTGGTAGACAAGCAGAGCAGAGCAGAACCCGCAGGTGCGGTAGACAAGCAGAGCAGAGCAAAACCCGCAGGTGCGGTAGACAAGCAGAGCAGAGCAAAACCCGCAGGTGCGGTAGACAAGCAGAGCAGAGCAAAACCCGCAGGTGCGGTAGACAAGCAGAGCAGAGCAAAACCCGCAGATGCGGTAGACAAGCAGAGCAGAGCAAAACCCGCAGAAGCCGTAGACAAGCAGAGCAGAGCAAAACCCGCAGATGCGGTAGATAGGACAGGGCTCTGTTCACATGGAACAGACTGGAAAACACAAGAAGATAGCTGGAACACAGGAGTTAGATACGGAGGAAGGGAAACCGAACGAGCAGAACCAGATACACAGAAGGTACTTGCAATGAAGAAGCGAGTGGACACAAAACTCTTAAACAGAAGTACAGAGACAATGAGTTGGAGTTAGGTGCAGGTTCAGATACTGCAGGTAAAGGGAAAGGTACAGACATAGAGAAAAACAGGTAACGGGCTAGGACACAGTTCAGACAGAAACTGAACCAGGAATTAGATACAGGAACAAGCCTGGGAACTCAGCCCCCAGGGTGGCGGAGACAGACTAGAAGTCACAGATACAGGTAGCAGGCCTGGGTATACAGCCCCCAGGGGCGGAAACAGACAAGATACAGGACAGGACCTGGCAACTCAGTTGCACAGAACAAACTGAATGAAAGTGTTGCTCAGGCCCCTCCTACTGGGTGGAGGGGGTTTAAGTATCCAGTGACTCACAGCAATAGGCTGGGGACGCATTAGGACTGCGCACAGTGCAGCTTTAAGAATCAGGAAGCAACAGCGCCGCCGCCCTAAGCCAGCAGACAAGAGACATACAAACAGCAGGCACTGGAGCAAAGAGTGCAGCCTGGCCGGATAGGTAAGATTGCGGTCTTGCATGGTGGGAGGTGGTAAGTCATGCAAGCACGCCGCCAGGGATGTTACACCAGGCACTGCTCATCACCTGCCCAATACAATCCCAACAGTGAAACATGGTGGTGAAAGCATCATGCTATGGGGGTGTTTTTTAGCTGCAGGGACTGGACGACTCGTTGCAATTGAAGAAAAGATGAATGCGGCCAAGTACAGAGATATCCTGGATGAAAACCTCTTCCAGATTGCTCTGGACCTCAGAGTTGGCCGAAGGTTCACCTTCCAACAAGACAATGACCCTAAGAAAACAGCTAAAATAACAAAGGAGTGCCTTAAGAACAACTCTGTGACCATTCTTGACTGGCCCAGCCATAGTCCTGACCTAAACCCAATTGAGCATCTCTGGAGAGACCTGAAAATGGCTGTCCACCAACGTTCACCTTCCAACCTGATGTAACTGGAGAGGATCTGCAAGGAAGAATGGCAGAGGATCCCCAAATCCAGGTGTGAAAAACTTGTTGCATCATTCCCAAGAAGACTCATGGCTGTACTAGCTCAAAAGGGGGCTTCTACTCAATACTGAGCAAAGGGTCTGAATACTTATGACCATGAGATATTTCAGTTTTTCTTTTTTAATAAATTTGCAAAAATTTCTACATTTCTGTTTTTTTCAGTCAAGATGGGGTGCAGAGTGTACATTAATGAGAAAAAAATGAACTTTTTAGAGTTTACCAAATGGCTGCAATGAAACAAAGAATGAAAAATTTAAAGGGGTCTGAATACTTTCCGTACCCGCTGTATATCATTATGATCACTATATATAACTTATATACTTTTTGATACTTACTCAGGTTGCTGATTTTTGCTCTTATTCAGTGATTGACAGCTTTCCCTAAATAACTGCACATGCAGAAATAACAGTCAATCATTAGTAGGACCGCCCACTGGACTATACATACAAACACCAGGGATTTCAATGAATAAATAAGGGTTATACTCAATCTTTTCAAACAAACGTATACATCATTTTGCTCAGCTTTTTCTTCTCTATATCATGCTGTTCACAGATCAGACTGCAAGGACAGCATTATAGATTCCCTTTAAGCTGCAATTTCTACCCCACAGAGCAATTATTTTTATATTTTGTACCGATGAAGCCAGGACAGCTCTATACAATTGGCTCTATTGCTGTAGAATACTTCTGTGCTATACACCGACCCTTCAGTAGGTACAGTCAGTCAGGGAATAATTTGCATAATTTTGGGAGGAATTGTATTATAAGTATTTTCTATTTTCATAATTCTATGCTATACATATGTGTTTCTAAAAGAGAAATCCAGCCAGCATCCCTTTTCTGACGTGTCATACAGATTTGAAAGATTTCCTGGCTCCAGAAAATCAATGGCACTTAGCTCCAAACGTTATATCCGAGATTTCCACTGACCGATCCTACTGTAATTGTCCGTCATGTTTATATGACATTTCAAACAAATGGTTCAAAATTGGATTTCCCCTTTAAATAAGTAATGGCGGCACCTAAGGAGAGGGGTTTGATAGGGCGAAAAAGCAAAAATTGCCCTTTTCATTGAAATGCTTGCATTCGTGTTTTCTTTGAATGCTTCTTCCGATAACACATACACTTCTTGATGGCACATCTTTATCAGTGTCTTGTGATGGCTTTAATTCTATTGTGATATATCAATTTGTCAGAACTTTAAAATCCAGACTAGGCGTAGAAAACTGAAAAGATTGATCTCTAGTTAATGAAGGGAATATGAGGGGGTTGTGAGGGAAGGACGCTAATTGTAAATCCAACCCACGGTACTTTATCAAGTATCAAACAGCAATATTCATACAGCTGACATTTAGTGAGATCTTACATGGAAAACGGCAATCTGCTCCCGATCCAAAGGCTTTGTTACTGAAAGCTGTCCAGAAATGGGACTGATAATGAAGACGCCGATGGGTGGTTGGTCGGCACCCGGACCCGTCACGCTGTATCGCAGGGAAAGGCTTTTATCACGATCAGACCTGATCTATGGATCAAAAGAGTCAAATGAGTAAGAATATTCAAGAAAACAGCTAAGAAAAAAAGAAGAAAAGAGAAATTCCCATTTCTGACATTCACATTGCATCAAAAGTCTAGACCATGTTTTATATTTCAGCTGAGGGTGGGGGAGAAATACACATAAAATATTAATAAGAGGCATTACTCCTGGGACCAGAAGACAAATCCGTCAATTTGAGTGGTGAGTCACCATTTTTTGTCTAATAAAAATTCCTTCACTATCACAAATTTTTAAAAGTCCTGGAAGAAAAACTCTTTAATATAATCTTGTAATAGAAACTTTTTTCCTTTAGAATGAGTGCCCTTTAGTGCCCTGAATGCAACTAGCAAAGTAATAGAAATTTCATTCCGTCAGCCATGACTGTACTGGTATACATAGATACTGTATGTTAAAGGGAATCTGTCTCTAGGTATTTACTGGTATCTAAGTGGTAAAATTAGCGACATGTTAAGCATGTCACCGTGAGGAGACTTTTAATCCTTTAATTAAGGAATGCGCCGCTGGGAAATATGCAAATTGTCTTTTCAGAGAGGAAGAGGACCAGAACTCTAGTGCCACCTACAGGAAGTAGCAATCCTAAAAGTTAATAGTGACCCTTTAACGAGGGTCACTAAAGGCTTGCTAAAGAGTCACTAATGACTTTTAGGATTGCTAGTTCCTGTAGGTGGCACTAGAGTTCTGGTCCTCTTACTCTCTGAACAGACAATTTGCATATTTCCCAGAGGAACATTGCGGCTTTAAAAGTCTCCTCACCGTGACATGCTTAACATGTCGCTCTCCGCATGGAGAAATGTTACCCCTTAGATACCGGTCTGATGCCTCTCACCCAACCAAACCAGAACCCAGAATTACTTAGCACTGACAAGGGGCAGTACCCCGAAACACAGTGTCTGCAAATTGAGTTTCTGGTTCTGGCTTATATCCTATGTCATGTGATAAGGCTCGTTAAAGCTTTTAGGATTGATACGTCCTGCAGTTGGCACTAGAGTTCTGGTCCTCTTCCTCTCTGAAGAGACAATTTGCATAGGTTTTTACTAACACGTCAGAGAGCAGAATGATGTGGGGACCGAGACCCTGATTTCAGCAATGTATCATTTCCTGAGCTACTTGCTGTTTTAATAAAAATCCCTGTTTTTTTTTGCTTCATTTCTAACAGTTCTCTGAATGCTGAGCTCTGTATAACCCTGCCCATAATCACTAATTGGCAGCTTTCTGCCCATGTGCAGTGCACACAGAAAGCAGCCAATCAGTGATGGGGTCGGAGTCATACAGAGCTCATGAATATGTTTGACTACCTGGCAGGAGGTTTACTAGTCCTCTAATAATAATATCCTGCTGATAAAACAGTGATTGCCACATAGTGACATGGGACTGTGGGCACCTACCCGCTCTCTCCAACTAGGGGCATCCTAGGATATCCCTGTACCTCGGATTACCCATGATGGTGGAGACGCCGGGGTCTTGTACCCTGCTGTGCTCCTATTTTAAGCCTTATCTGTTCGCTTTCCCACCCAGGGAGATGTGAGGCCGAAGTGTATTGGAAAACACTAACCAGACAGACAGGGGTTCACATACAGGGATAAAAGAAAACTACAATCATAAAAATACACTCACAAAACAACAAAGCAGGAAACAGGGGCGGAATAGGAGGCACATACTAAATGGGAGAGGAAAAGGATAAACACACAAACGAACTGCACGTAGAAATCTCCTGAAAAACTCTCCAACTGCCTACTCTAAACACTGAACTTCTCCTTCTAATCCAAACCAGGAAGTAGAACAACTATCACTGGCAACTCCCAAGTGCCAGTTGCAAGAATATATACCAGAGGGGAGTAACCAACACAGAATGGCTGATATAATTCAGGATAGAGAGCTCCAAGAGAACTGATTAATCCTTGCAATGACAGAGCAAGGAAAACCTGCTGTCACGGGTATGTCAGATGTGACAGACAGTCGCCCTGCAGTTGGTTGCAGAAAATCTCTTCGTTTGGCATTACAGACACCTTCTTAGCTGTTTCACTCTAGGACCCAGCGGCTACCTCCTTCCTGCTAATTGACACCCTGGCCTGGGTGTTTGAATAGTTTCACTTTGCAGCAGGAAGGTGCCGGTGATACTCACATGTATTGTGAATACTTGGAGCTCTCAGACTTCTATCTTCCTCTGTAGTGCTAGGAGGATGCTTGGAGTTATCTCTCTGAAGTCGGCTAAAGCTAAGCTACTTTTCCCCATGTTTGTCTCCCTTGTTGTCTTTAGTTGTCAGTGGGGATCGACTAGGGGATCATCCCCCTCTTCCCTTTCCAGGGCCAAGCGCTAGGAAAATACAGGGTTTAGGTTTGCATGCGGCTAATTGGTGAGGAACCAATACAGGGACGTTAGTGGAGACGGGGGTTATAACAGATCAGACTAGGAGGTATCCACTCCCCCCTTTCCCTATAATCTGGGCTCCCTTTCCCCCTTCCCTTTGTGTTGCATTTAGTCTTTCAAACACCTTGCGTGACACCAGCACTGTTTAATAGGGTGATGAAGCAGTTCTAATCAACTTCGTGTAACCAGACGCCATGATCTCCTTACCCTTCTCTGTTGTGGTATCCCCGTGACAGTGATTTTACCAAAAGTACAGAAATTAGCACAGTAAGTGACACATCGTTGGAATCAGGGTCTCTGCCACTACTTTATGCTTCTCTCAGATTAAGTGGTAAAAACCTGGTGAAAGATTCCCTTTAGCAGTTATTGTGTTTCGGCTACTTTACATTTTTTATTGCATACCGGCTTACTTAAAAAAGAACACAAAAAAGCAAAAACAAATTGTATGTTGTGTTTATACAAGCCTCTAGACATAACCCGATAACCAACATAAAGAGTTAAGTTCAGTTTACTTTAAGACAGTTCATCTGACTGTTGTTCACATTAGTTTTGGAGGCCAGTAAAATGATGGACATCATAGGAAAAACCCAATGGACCCCATTATAGTCAACGAGGTCTTTCCGGCACAGTTCATGCACATTATGTAGCAGATCCGGCACTATCATTATTTTCAATATTACAATGTTACTTTGTTTTTCCAGCTCGTTACTAAAAATGTATAAATTTATGAAGGAGTTTGTATGTTCTCCCCGTGTCTGAGTGGCTTTCCTCCGGGTACTCTGGTTTCCTCCCACACTCTAAAGACATACTGATAGGGAATGTAGATTGTGAGCCCCGATGGGGACAGGGATGATGATGTCTGTAAAGCGCTGTGGAATTAATGGCGCTATTTAAGAGAGTAAAATAGATAAAATAAATGAATACAAAAAATCAAAAATCCCTAAACAGAAGGACTGTCATGATCTGACCTTAATATTCAGGGAGCTGACATTTTTGTATAAAAGGTCTGATTTCAGATAGTGTCTCCCATATCAAAAGCCCACCATAATAAAGCAGATAACTGGCTGCAATGATTGGATCGCGGGGTAAAAGCTGCGGTTACTATGCCGCGGATCTACAGCAATAAACACAACTAATACACGCTTTCATGTTTATTTGGTGCTTTAGTTGCCTAGGAAATAAAAGAATAAAAGCAGCACGCAGAACACTTTTATGTCTTATTTCTTTTTTTTTTTTTTACTGGATCCTCGCGCATTTTTACTGAATTCATTAAAATGGAATACTGATTAGCTGGGGTTAATGATTGTGACACAATTGCCTTCACTGCAGAACATTTCATAGCCATTCCTTGACAATAATAAGAAATTATCATTTTATTATACTCTCATTTCCGTATTATTACATCAATGACGCCCCCTCCCACAGGGTGTCGTTCGCCATTATTGGAGCAGCCAAGGAACTGGTAAGGTCTATGTGAATATTGAAGTGTTGGGGGAATTTGCAGTATGCTATGAATGCACGCTGTTGATGGTTACTGGGGAAATGCTGGAAATAAAGTTCTTCATTTTAATACTCACTCGTACTAATTCCTGAGGAAATAATCCCCTTGAGTTCTCCGGAACGTTAATTGGTGGAATAACCCAGTCTCTCTTCTGTCGTTGTAGAAAGCCATTGTGCTTACGTTGTGGAGGAAAAGTAATTTCTCTGACTTCAAAAGAACCCTGCAACACAGGATTGAGAAGGTACAAGTTAATATTTCGTGTAATTGGAGAGGCCAGGATAAAACATAAGGGTAAAAATGTGAATTTCTAAAGTAACTGGAGTTTAAATATACGTGAAAATCGCCAGCTAAAAGCTTAATCCAATTTATATTCACGCTGAATTTTCAGAAAACAGATGGATCAGAGAAAGCGCGAGGCTTGTTCCATATAAGGGCCATTATTGATTTTCTGATAACGCTTGTGTGCCTAGTGGTTCCATTTTCCAAATAAATGATCTCTAGTTCAGTCTCTACTCAGCGCTCCCTTCACTGTTTGATACATGCATGCAATACAACCTGCGTCCATAAAAGATGTTCATTGCACAATAAAACACCTGCTTATAACGGCCATGCATCATTGTGATTCTACCTCTGGTACAATAGGTCGCGCAGTGCAGATAACTGTGCCATGCTGCTCATCTACCTCTCTGATGGCCCAGGCCAGAAAAGCCCAGGTAGCCAGACTTCTGCAGGAAGCCCCAGGCTGCTCAGGACTCCGAGCAGCAGCATTTCTTACTGTATATATTTGTTCTGTGCCATCATTTATTCCACATAATTATAAGTGGGAAATCTACAGTGCTAAGCTGGAACATAGGATATATATCTCTACGCTTAGTAGAAGAAAAACGTACTGTACACTAAGGCTATGTTCACACATTTGCTGCATTTTTTTATGCAAACTTAAAAGCGGGTTTTTACAGTACCAGCAAAAGTTATGAGATTTCAGAAATCTCATGCACACACATTGTTTTTTTTTCTGACTGAATTGGAAAACTGATGAGTTTTTGAAAATTGCAGCATGTCACTTCTTTCAGCGTTTTTTTCACCCATGGAAAGGAATAAGTTCAAAAATGCAGATATCAGGTTTTGTGCGTTTTTGGCGCAGAAAACTGTTTAACAACAGGCACTAAACCGTATCAGCATAAAAAATGCAGCAAAAAAACGCAGCAAAACCTGTTTTTTTAAGCTTCTTTACTGCCAAAGGAGCAGTGTTTTGCCTGAAGAAAAAAACGCAGCGAAAACGCAACGTGTGAACATAGCCTATATTTTATATTTACGCCCATAATCTCAGGAATCTCTAACTTGGAAATGTGAACAATACCTTCCTGCACTGCCAATCTGAATGCACAGAAAATTCTTTTATCAGTAACTTTGCTTGGCACAAAATACCTGACAAGCTGTCATCTCGTAACATGGGATTTAGTAACTTCCTTAACAGTAGTTTATTTTACACTGATTGTTCGCTGTACCTGGGTGATTCAATCTAAGATGATTCATTACCTAGTACCAAGTGTTTACCCTTGAAAAAAGCAACAATACTAATAAGTGAAACGCGCGTTGGGGACTCTCTTCTTTTTGGGGTAATTTGAGCATCTTCTATATGCACAATGGGTTTGCATGCTTATGATTTATTTGTGACTAGTTAGTGTCCATCACATTCATTTTATCCTCCTATGTAAATCCACTCCATAGTTGTAATAGTTTCCGCTTGTTATCCTATTACCTACCTATCTGTCTGTCTTTATGTCTTTACATTTAATATTTGTATTAACCTCTATTTGATAAATTAATAAATACACGATTAGCTTCAAATACTCCAGTTTTTTCTCTAGTACCTATAGAAGTATGAGGATGATGGAATAAAGGAGTTACTCCATAATAAACCGAACAATTTGCAAACCATATAGAGTGTACAGTATGCAAATATGTGAGGTATTGACAAGGAAGGAGGACTTCAAGATGGTCTGTAAAAAAGGCCTCCCTTTGGTAAAATTTGTCTGTTCTTTGGTTGTGGCCTTAAAGCAACAATTCTGGTCCCTGTTGCACCTCACTGCTAGCATAGCGACACTAGGTCATCAAAGATCTATTTTATTAAAGGGAATCATCATCAGGTTTTGCTATGTAATGTGACAACAGCATGATGTACAAACTGAGACCTCGATTCCAGTGATGTGTCACTTACTGAGCTGCGTGCTGTCATTTTAATGCAATTACTGTGTTTTTCTACTGCAGATCTAGCAGTGCTCAAATGCTGAGCCGTGTATAACCCCGCCCACACCACTGATTGGCAGCTTTCTGTGTACATTGTATATTGACATAAAGCTACTAATCAGTGGTGGGGGCGGGGTTAAAGAGAGAAGCAGAACTAGGAGGCTACACCTAGTCCTGGAGTGATAATCTCTTGCTGATAAAACACTAATTTTATTGAAACAACAACACACAGCTCAGTAAGTGACACATGACTGGAATCAGGCTCTCAGCTCCTACATCACCTGCTGACAGATTTCCTTTAACTATTCTAGAAAAGCTAGTGACTTATTATCATATGAGACCTGGTGTTGTCTGACAAGACTAAATGATCAGGGCACAGAAGATGTTACTGTGTGGATACAGGCAGAGAGACTCTTTATACAAGACACCTATAATCTTACCCACTGATACTCAAGACTGTGCTAAAGGGAATGTGAAGAGTGTGTGAAAGGAGAGGAGAAGGTGACCAGTGACATCACCTATTGGGAATAGTGGATGCTGTTGTATTTACTGAATAAGTTACATTTCATTGAAATTTTGTCTGTGGTGATAATAAGACTGCAGAAAAGTCTTATGTACATTACATGAAGTATGAATCTAGTATAAGTCCTGGTGACTAGTGTAATAACTGCAAGATTTCTGATTTTGACTTAATACAGTAATATGGAAAATTGAACAAAAAATCTATGTATTTTATAGGTCATTTTGGGATGTCACACTCCCTTTAACAAGTGCATTTTAAACCTCTGTCACAGATTCTGTAATTTCTACCAGAAAAAGTAGCACATGCTACGCCATTGTCTTCCAGTAGACTGACAGCCACCATGATGGAATCCATACAGTACCCATTATAAGTCAATAGGGTCCGATGTGCACTGTTGTTGTCCGCCACAAAACCTAAAGAGGACCTATTAGCTCTCCTGATATCTCTATTTGAGAACATACAGTACAGACCAAAAGTTTGGACACACCTTCTCATTTAAAGATTTTTCTGGATTTTCCTGACTATGAAAATTGTACATTCACACTGAAGGCATCAAAACTATGAATTAACCCATGTGGAATTATATACTTGACAAAAAAGTGTGAAACAACTGAAAATATGTCTTATATTCTAGGTTCTTCAAAGTAGCCACCTTTTGCTTTGATGACTGCTTTGCACACTCTTGGCATTCTCTTGATGAGCTTCAAGAAGTAGTCACCGGAAATGGTCTTCCAACAATCTTGAAGGAGTTCCCAGAGATGCTTAGCACTTGTTGGCCCTTTTGCCTTCACTCTGCGGTCCAACTCACCCCAAACCATCTCGATTGGGTTCAGGTCTGATGACTGTGGAGGCCAGGTCATCTGGCGTAGCACCCCATCACTCTCCTTCTTGGTCAAATAGCCCTTACACAGCCTGGAGGTGTGTTTGGGGTCATTGTCCTGTTGAAAAATAAATGATGGTCCAACTAAACGCAAACCGGATGGAATAGCATGCCGCTGCAAGATGCTGTGGTAGCCATGCTGGTTCAGTATGCCTTCAATTTTGAATAAATCCCCAACAGTGTCACCAGCAAAGCACCCCCACACCATCACACCTCCTCCTCCATGCTTCACGGTGGGAACCAGGCATGTAGAGTCCATCCGTTCACCTTTTCTGCGTCGCACAAAGACACGGTGGTTGGAACCAAAGATCTCAGATTTGGACTCATCAGACCAAAGCACAGATTTCCACTGGTCTAATGTCCATTCCTTGTGTTCTTTAGCTCAAACAAGTCTCTTCTGCTTGTTGCCTGTCCTTAGCAGTGGTTTCCTAGCAGCTATTTTACCATGAAGGCCTGCTGCACAAAGTCTTCTCTTAACAGTTGTTGAAGAGATGTGTCTGCTGCTAGAACTCTGTGTGGCATTGACCTGGTCTCTATTCTGAGCTGCTGTTAACCTGCAATTTCTGAGGCTGGTGACTCGGATAAACTTATCCTCAGAAGCAGAGGTGACTCTTGGTCTTCCTTTCCTGGGGTGGTCCTCATGTGAGCCAGTTTCTTTGTAGCACTTGATGGTTTTTGCAACTGTACTTGGGGACACTTTCAAAGTTTTCCCAATTTTTCAGACTGACTGACCTTCATTTCTTAAAGTAATGATGGCCACTCGTTTTTCTTTACTTAGCTGCTTTTTTCTTGCCATAATACAAATTCTAACAGTCTATTCAGTAAGACAGCTGTGTATCCACCACACTTCTGCACAACACAACTGATGGTCCCAACCCCATTTATAAGGCAAGAAATCCCACTTATTAAACCTGACAGGGCACACCTGTGAAGTGTAAACCATTTCCGGTGACTACCTCTTGAAGCTCATCAAGAGAATACCAAGAGTCTGCAAAGCAGTCATCAAAGCAAAAGGTGGCTACTCTGAAGAACCTAGAATATAAGACATATTTTCAGTTGTTTCACACTTTTTTGTTACGTATATAATTTCACATGTGTTAATTCATAGTTTTGATGCCTTCAGTGTGAATGTACAATTTTCATAGTCATGAAAATACAGAAAAATCTTTAAATGAGAAGGTGTGTCCAAACTTTTGGTCTGTACTGTACTTGTGCAAAAAATGTTAACAATTTACAACTAAATTTCTTGCCTACATTACCTTGCAATTCCTACATGTCAAGATCGATAATTTCTTAATGAATGTTTGTTAATTATTGAGCATATTCACATTCATTCATTGCGGATCAGATCTTTCTGAAAACCCATGTACTAGCTTTTGAGAAAAGCAATGGGTCAACACCTCCGTCACTGAGATCTGTGTTATAAAATAATAGCCCGAGTCACTGTGTTATCTCATCTGTGAAACTGCATTATTTTGAACAGTACCTGAGGCAGCATCCGAGGAAGTCAAATTAAAATAACCCGATAAAATAAGGTAACCCAAGCTAGATTGATGCGATACAGCATGCAATAACTATGAACCTATCTGAGCACTTTGTCCATGATCCCCATAGGTACGAGCTTGCCTTCACCGGTGTTTTGGGCAGCTCATGAAAAAAGTGCTTGAGGGAAGCTCTCAGGAGTAGAAGAAAACATAGATCTTGATGAGGGTGTCATGCTAAGAGACAGAGGTGAGGTAGAGGAGGTTAGATTGATGTGTGGAGGCCACGGTAAAGGGATCAATATTGTGACTATCCAGGGAATAGCTAGGTAAGTAAATGTATGAGGATGGGGGGAGTGCAAGTGAGAACAAGACAAAGCCGGAGTTCAGAGTGCAGGATGAAATACACATCTATGTGATGATTCTGTAAGGAGGCTTTCAAAAATGGAATACTTTATTTTTATCAATTAACTAAATGTAAAGTGGATGAATAAAAGAGGAATCTAAATCAAATCAAATTATACCAAATTAATTCAAATTATACCAATCAGGTGATAAGGATCATCCTTTTTATATGTACCTTGAAACACAGTCATTAACTGAGACAGCGGCTGTGAAGGAGGTTTAAAACTGGGTGAGGAACAGCCAAATTCTTCTAACAAAGGTGAGATTGTGGAAGACAGTTTCATATCACAGGTCATACACCATGGCAAGACTGAGCACAGCAACACGACACAAGGTAGACACACGGCAAAGAATTCATGCAGACCGGGGATTCAAGATGTGGTGTTCAAGCTCATCGGAAGAAGAACCAAGAAATGGGCAACGTTGAGGACCATAGATGCAGAGGATTGTTAGCTAAGGAATCTTAGTTCAACAGATGAAAGACACATCATCTTTACTTCCCTTCAAAACAGGAAGATGTCCAGCTGTGCCATCAGCTCGGAACTGACAACAACCAGTGGGACCCAGCTACACCCATATATTGTTCAGAGAAGTCTGACAAGACGTGGTCTTCATGGAAAAATTTCGCCCAAAAAACAAATCTTTGACATGAAAACAAGTCCAAGAAACTAAGTTATGCACGAGAACATAGGAACTGGAATACAGAAAAATGGCAGCAGGTGCACTGGACTGATCAGTCAACATGTGAAATATTTGGCGGTAATAGAAGGCAGTTTGTTCTTCAAAGGGCTGGAGAGCGGTACAATAATGAGTATCTGCAGGTAGCGGTGAAGCATGGTGGAGGGTCCTTGCAAGTTTGGGGTTGAATTTCAGCAAATGGAATTAGGGATTTGTTCAGGATTAATGGTTTTCTCAATGCTGAGAAATACAGGCAGATACTTATCATGTAATACCATCAGGAAGACATCTGATTGACTCCAAATTTACTCAGCAGCAGGAAAATGACACCAAACATACAATGTCATTAAGAACTATCTTTAGTGTATAGAAGAACACGGGGTTCTCAAAGTGATAATATGGCCTCCACAGAGTCCTGATCTCAACATCATCTAATCTGTCAGGCATTACATGAAGAGACATAAGTGTTTGTAGAATCCTACATCTACAGAAGATCTGTGATTAGTTCTCTAAGATGTTTGGAACAACCTGCCTACCAAGTTAATTCAAAACTTTATGAAAGTGTAGAAATCTTGTTTTGAAGGCAAAGGGTGGTAGATTTCTCTTTTGTTCATTCACTTTGCATCTTGTTAATTGATAAAATATACTATAAACACTTTGATTTTTTAAAGCGTTTTTACTTTACATTATTTTGTGTGTGTACATATATATTATAGTAATGTAAGCAAAAGGAATAAAAAAGTCCCGGTATGGCTTCATATACAGATGGGAAGGCTGAAAATATAATAAAAACATATATTCATATAACACAGACTTACATTGTACCTATAGCTAAGATCATTGGATTGCCATTCTATGAACTTACTCAAGAAAAGAATGATAAACGTGTAAAAGAGTGGATGTATGTAAAAAAGTAACTTGTCACTTATGGAAATCCATATGAGAGTGTAGGTAATCGCATAATACACTGTCAGCAATAATAGCATTACATAGTAACTTAGGTTGAAAAAAAAACACAACATGATTATCAAATTCTATTGCTTGATCCACACAAAAGCAAAACAAACCTCAATAATAGCCAATTTTGCCTAATGGGTGAAGAAAATCCTTCCAGATACCACATTCATGACTCTATTAATCATAACTCTTAAATGTCAAATATCTGCCATGAAATTTCAAACTTTGACTACTCTAAGGCTGTGTGCCCACGATGCGTTTTTTAAGCGTTTCCGCAGCGGCAATTCTGCAGCGGAAACACTTAAAAAACGCTTGCTAGAAGGCCTGCCATGTTCCCCAATGATAATCCACATGTGCTGTGCACATGCTGCGGAAATTTCCGCTGTGGATTATCATTGCGGAAAAAAACGCAGCACTACCAATTTTTTTGCTGAATCGTGGCGTTTTCGCCGCCATTGACTTGCACTGAATCGCATGATATCCGTATGACTACATGTGCACAGGCGGATATCATGCGGTTCAATGTGTGGATGGTACCCGGGTTTGGAGAAGAGGAGACTCTCCTCCAGACCCGGGTACCATAGTACCTGTAAAAAAAAAGAATAAAATAAAAAATATACATTATACTCACCTTCTGATGGCCCGCGGTCCACAGCGAGACACCGGGGAGACCGGGCGCATCGGATAAGGACACCGGGGGCCATCAGAAGGTAAGTATAATATTTATTTTTCACCATTCTTTTACGGTCACACTCATGCCGGTTGCATGGATTTATATAGTGTGACCAAGTTGTCAAGCAAGTTGTCAAGGGGAAATGTAGATTCCCTGCTAACCAGCTTCAAAGTAAATGTTCACTATGAGGTTCAGATAGCACAGACAGTACATGCAGAAATGCAATCAGCCTAATGCAATTAATGAGAATCATGATATGAAAGTCATTGGTGTTTTCACTCCTGGTCTATGTAGCTCAAAAGTGAAAAGTCTAATTTTCTACATATAAAATGGTCATCCTGTGCAGGTGTCCTTCTGGCTGACATGATAACAGTGCTGTTATCACACGGCAGCCTGTCTTCATCCTTTAGGCTATATATACTATACATATGCAGCTCAAACGCTTTGAAGCATCCTCCTTATCAATTCAACCCACAGCTCTCTTCTCATACCTAGTAATGATTTCCAATACTGGAGATTCACATCAGATAACAATGCTGGGCTCTGACACATTATGACATATACAGGTTCTATTTCTTTTTTGACAACAAATTGTCATTTTTTGTGTGTCTGTCTAATAGATGCACTTTATCCAGCTGTAAATATCCATGTCCTTCTGTTACAAGACTCACTGGAGTCCATCAGCCAACACTGAGAGCCCCTCTTTCATAGCCCCTCTGAAATGTCACACATAATCATTCTAACATCTCAATGACACAACACCTACAAGTGAGCTGCTACTGAGATAAGACAGGACCAAGACAGCGGTGCTGGGGGTTGTAGCGGTAGTAACAGTGTAGTGATAACATGGTGGTTGGTGGGCTGGGTACAGCGGGCTCCACGCTAACTACAGCACAACAGAATTAGGCATCCATCATACACTCTCTCAGCCGAAACGTTGTCTTATGATAATGATACAGTGTTCCAAAATGGAATATCAAACATTGCATAGAACAAAAAATAAAAATACAATACAATATTTGTTTCGCACAGGACTGCATTGCTTTATGCACAATTAGGGCACATCACACCATGTGTGAAGAGGAGGATTTGGGAATTAACTACTGGAAAAAAAACCTGCTCCCCTGTATGGTTCCACTACTGGTACCCAGTGGAGATAGGTACTAAATACATACTTAAAGGGGTTGTCCAGAATAAAAAATGGTTAAAAACATACAATGTGTTGAATAAAATAAAAAACAAGTTATACTCAATTAGTAAATCTCCCACCACCTCACAAAGTAAATCCACCAATGCATCTTTGCCACTGCTCAGGTGGTCCAATTGATCTTGCTGACTCTTCAAGCAGTGATCCAATGCACACTATACCACTGCAGCCAATCACTAGACTGAACAGTGATACCTGCATGTATAAGAGTCACCAAAAACCAGTGACTGGCAAAGACAAGTCAACAAAAACGAGTTGACCACCGGATCAGAGGCACTGGAGCCGTGGGGAATTTACCTGACAAGCATACTCATAAGTGTATCTAATAAGTTATTAAAGGGAATCTGTCAGCAGGTTTTTGACATGTAATCAGAAGGCAGCAGGAGATAGGGTTTGAGACATAGATATCAGTGATGTGTCGCTTATTAGGGATGAGTCACTTATTAGGCTGTGTGCTGTTGTTTCAATACAATGAATGTTTTATCACCAGTAGATTATCACTGCCAGGACTACCGCTCTTGTGAGCCCTGGTCTGACCACGCCCTCTCCTCTGATAAGCAGCTCACCATCTATTGACAATGTATACAGTAATCTGTGGTGTGGGCGGGGGCAGCTTCTCAGCTCTACTACATGCTAAAAACTCTGATTGTCTCACAACTGCTGCAGCCAGTAAACTAAGTGATACATCATTGGAATCAGGGTCTTGTTTCCTATATTACGCTGCTCTCAGATCAGGAAGCAAAAACCTGGTGACAAATTCCCTTTAAGTATATGATGTTCCCTATCTTCATTATGTTCTATTTTTTTTTAAGCTCGGACAAACCTATAAAACATTTTATATAGTGTACTGTCATGTGAGACTACATGTCTTACTGTAAAATGTGATGGAATTTCATACACATTGGAAATTCCCATTTATTTCCATGATTTCTATGACTCTGTATAAGAAGAGTGCATTCACAGCTTATAGAGTATTACCAATGTGATAAGGCTAAATGCTGTCATGTACGGGACAGCCACCGATATGGAAATCATCGAGTCTTCTCAAAATGAGGGGCTAGAATAAAGTAAGAAAAACATCATGGATTCTGCTCTACATTATTTCTATACAGAATGAAATTACTGAACTATAAGATTGCAGAAATTATTTAGTATGGGCCTAAATTTCATAAATCTACTAGTATTATTATGGTGCTGACCAAATGAAATCAAGCCCAAGTGGACAGCACTAAATCCTAAAACAATAAAAATAAATAGATGGAAAATATACATTGAATAAAAAGGATATATCATGGTGATTTGTGTCTAACAATTATGTAGTGCAGGAGTTATAAAAATTCATCAGTGTGGGACCCATCCCTATGGGCATAAAGCTACAGTTCTTCATATGCATACAAATGCAGGATCATGTTAATTTCACAGAAAACCAATTAATCTATACGAAGAATTTAATCTATACACTTTCGGAAGTAAATGTAAACTGTACATCTCCAAAGGTCAAAAATACCAATGAATGTTAATCGAAGTCCCACCACTAGAGGGCAGCAATGCTAACCAGAGTCAGGCTGCTGTACCACACTGCCGTGTCACAATAGAGGATGGATAACTGCACTGATTCCGGTCATATCCCTGGGTTATAACTATGGCCACAAAGGATAGGTACTGTTCACCAGATAGAATAATTTAGGGCAATTAAGAAAATAGTATTTCACATTGCAATATTCATTTATAGTTTCGTCTGGAATAGAAAGAAAAAAATAACTAAAAGGAAAGACCATTATAAATACATTCCAGAATACCTTTAATTAGCAAATTGCACCCATTTCGTCTAGGAAATTAATGATTAGTGCATTAAAATAGCCGGTTCTTATTACACTGAGAGAAACCTGTTCTAGAATGTTAATAGGACAACAGCCTATGAACATGTGCGATAAGGAAGCCTGGAGAAAACCTATGCCATGTACCTCCAGGGCAGAGTAGTCACTCAGCAGCCTTAAAGGGGTTGTCCAGTCCAAAATGAAAGTCTGCAGTCACTCTGTGTGACTGCAGACTTAAGAATCCCCCCAGCGGCAGGCACTGTGCTCCGCGTGGATTAGCCGGTTTCTGAGCCGGGAACTGCGGTGATATACAGTACTGACCAAAAGTTTGGACACACCTTCTCATTGAAAGATTTTTCTGTATTTTCATGACTATGAAAATTGTACATTCACACTGAAGGCATCAAAACTATGAATTAACACATGTGGAATTATATACTTAACAAAAAAAGTGTGAAACAACTGAAAATATGTCTTATATTCTAGGTTCTTTAAAGTAGCCCTTTTGCTTTGATGACTGCTTTGCACACTCTTGGCATTCTCTTGATGAGCTTCAAGAGGTAGTCACCAGAAATGGTTTTCACTTCATAGGTGTACCCTGTCAGGTTTAATAAGTGGGATTTCTTGCCTTATAAATGGGGTTGGGACCATCAGTTGTGTTGTGGAGCAGTTTGGTAGATACACAGCTGATAGTCCTACTGAATAGACTGTTAGAATTTGTATTATGGCAAGAAAAAAGCAGCTAAGTAAAGAAAAACGAGTGGCCATCATTACTTTAAGAAATGAAGGTCAGTCAGTGCGAAAAATTGGGAAAACTTTGAAAGTGTCCCCAAGTGCAGTTGCAAAAACCATCAAGCGCTACAAAGAAACTGGCTCACATGAGGACCGCCCCAGGAAAGGAAGACCAAGAGTCACCTCTGCTTCTGAGGATAAGTTTATTCGAGTCACCAGCCTCAGAAACCGCAGGTTAACAGCAGCTCAGATTAGAGACCAGGTCAATGCCACACATAGTTCTAGCAGCAGACACATCTCTACAACAACTGTTAAGAGGAGACTTTGTGCAGCAGGCCTTCATGGTAAAATAGCTGCTAGGAAACCACTACTAAGGACAGGCAACAAGCAGAAGAGGCTTGTTTGGGCTAAAGAACACGAGGAATGGAAATTAGACCAGTGGAAATCTGTGCTTTGGTCTGATGAGTCCAAATTTGACATCTTTGGTTCCAACCACCGTGTCTTTGTGCGATGCAGAAAAGGTGAATGGATGGACTCTACATGCCTGGTTCCCACCGTGAAGCATGGAGGAGGAGGTGTGATGGTGTGGGGGTGCTTTGCTGGTGACACTGTTGGGGATTTATTCAAAATTGAAGGCATACTGAACCAGCATGGCTACCACAGCATCTTGCAACGGCATGCTATTCCATCCGGTTTGCGTTTAGTTGGACCATCATTTATTTTTCAACAGGACAATGACCCCAAACACACCTCCAGGCTGTGTAAGGGCTATTTGACCAAGAAGGAGAGTGATGGGGTGCTATGCCAGATGACCTGGCCTCCACAGTCACCAGACCTGAACCCAATCGAGATGGTTTGGGGTGAGCTGGACCGCAGAGTGAAGGCAAAAGGGCCAACAAGTGCTAAGCATTTCTGGGAACTCCTTCAAGATTGTTGGAAGACCATTTCCGGTGACTACCTCTTGAATCTCATCAAGAGAATGCCAAGAGTGTGCAATGCAGTCATCAAAGCAAAAGGTGGCTTCTTTGAAGAACCTAGAATATAAGACATATTTTCAGTTGTTTCACACTTTTTTGCTAAGTATATAATTCCACATGTGTCAATTCATAGTTTTGATGCCTTCAGTGTGAATGTACAATTTTCATAGTCATGAAAATACAGAAAAATCTTTAAATGAGAAGGTGTGTCCAAACTTTTGGTCTGTACTGTATGTGTCATGCATATTCCCGGGCAGACCCCATTTAGTGGGCGTGGCCTTGCTCCATACACTTGTATTGATTGAGACCGTGCCCACTGGACAGCCGCTTCACTAGACTAGGCTACAAGTATATGGAGCCAGGCAGCAGGTGATTGCTCCGGGGGCTGCCTGCTGAGGATGCACAGCACCCAGAATTTCTCTGAGAGAAGTCACTTCCCAACTTACATGGTGAAGACCAACTACTGCACTGCATTCTACTTTCTCTGTAACTGATTTCTGTTAACGGTCCAATATAAATACTACATCAGAATAAAGCAAGCTTTGTGCAGAATGTGAGCCAGCAGGGAATGCTATGAGAAAGCAGCTGTAGATGAGGAAACTGGCGGTATAAAGGTTCATTTACACACAAAGATTATAGTGAACGAGTGTTCATAGGAAGACTTGTTTCCCCACTAATCGTGCAGTGTAAACAGGTTGACGATCACTCGAACGGGTAAAATGATCGTTCATCAGGTGAAATGATCTGTTGTGCTGCAAAAAAAAAAAAATCATCGTTCTCGGCAGCGCATGGTTCTGTGTAAACAGGACTTGTGCTGCCGAGACTAATGGCAGCCTATTACAGATCGTTCACTGCGCGCCGTTTACCGCGGTCTGCCTGTGGCTATTAAACAACCGCTGATCAGTAAATCTTTACCAATTGGCGTTCATTTTATGCCGCAAATCAGTTGATGTAATCCAACATTAACTCAAGAAAAGTGATAAGTAAAGCAATCTATTTACAAGTTTTTCTAAATTATTTTTTGTAGATTTAGTCTATAAAATACCCAGTGCCTCCCACTAGTAATGCTAGAAGAAATATAATTAAAGGGGTGGTCTGGCACCTAAAATGTATTTTTTAAATATCTATCCTTACACTCTAATCACTTTTGTAATTCGCTTTACAGTTATTACATTTATTAAATTCCCTACACTTTTCCATATCTAGCTAATTCTTAAACATGTTTTTTTTTACTCTACTTCATGTGACATTTCTTTTGAGAGGAGTCTCAAACGTGACATCACAGGAGGCAGGGACTGCACTCACTGCCTACAGCGTCTATGGCCCCTCCTGGAACAGAACGTCATCAGGGGGCAGCACTGCAGTTACTCACTAATTTCTTGCATCTGTACCCTCTGCTTCTGTCTCCGCCACCGCTGTAGCTGCTATGAAAGATGTTGTCAGGTAGATAGATAGAAGCAGTGAGTGACACCAGTGCTGCCCAACAGTTTCTAACACTGCTCTCAAGTGAATCATCTTCAGGGGCGGCGTGGGTGTCACTCATTCTATTACCACCCCTGTAGATGACTAGCTTGAGGGCGCTGCTAGAAACTGTGGGGCGGCGCTGGTGTCACTCTCAGCCCCCTGATGACGTCTTGTTTCACAGAAGCTACAATGGCGGTGGAGATAGAAGCAGAGAGCTGGCGCTGCGCTCACCTCTCCCACAGCATCCATCACCCATTATGCAGTACATCATCAGAGGGCAGTAATGCAAGAAACTAGTAAGTAACTGCAGTGCCACCCCTGAATGTCGTCCTGTTTCAAGAAAGGGCGAGGACACTGGGGGGCGTAAGTGCAGCCCCAGCCTCCTGTGACATCCTGTGTGAGACTTCTCTCAAACGAAATGTCACATTAAATACAGTAAAAAAAAACAACACATTTAGGTATTAGCTACATAGGGAAATGTGTAGGGTATTGTGTAATAAAGCACATGACAAAAGTGGTTAGGGTATAAGGATTGATATTCAGAAAATACATTTTAGGCGCTAAATCACTGTTTAAGGCATTTATCTTACATTTCTGTATGTATATGTTTTATGACTTCTTAAGAGTAGAGTTATTTATTTTAGTCCTGATACTACGGTCTAAGCACTAAAAATCCAAAGATACAAGGGCCTGTAATAGAAAGCTACGTGTCTACCTATGAAGGCACACAGGATGTTTCCATGCAGCCCCTCACCCTCATTACTGAAGAAATGAACAGATTTGCAGGATTTATATTATAGTCTATCATGAAATCAGCCACAATACAGGCAGAAAGCTTAAATCAGACGTTGGTATGCTAAACTGTCATGCAAGTTCCAAAGCCACATTAAATATGTACTGGTAAAGAAATGTCTCAAATATTTATGACCCTATTAAATCGCACAGAATTAATTCTGTAATTATTTTAAACCTATGTCAGACAGGATGGATGCTCTGGATGACCCACTTTGCACATTGAACATTAATCTTTTGTAGGTGTCACCAGTCCTCTCTGTTTCCACTCATGGATTATGCGTCACACATCTCTCTTTCATAAGGAGTGGGTGTATCCTACCAGAAAAATACCTTCCGAAATGCAATGTGTAATGGTAAGAGCGAGATTGTTCTTAGGTAAGTGACAAGAGGGTTTTCCCATATCTCTTTGAAAAAGACTTTATAAATCTTAATAGGCTTGTGAGGAAGATGGAAAAAAATGTTTAAAAATGTGCTGAGATTAAAAATAGCTGCATTTTTTTGGAAGTGTCCTTTTCCTACAAAAATCGTAGCATGACGGTCATTTCCACCACCTTGCATTTTTACATTCTGCACATTCTGATTATACCTAGATTGTAAGGATGTTATTCCCTGGGAAACTATCTTGCGGTGCCAACATTTCTGTACTGCTCTCGTAATATTAGCCTTATATTTACTTTCTAGTTCAATAAAAATAAGTCATTAACCACTATCCGCATCACAACATATATTTCCATCACACGCAGATGAATGAAGCGTGTTCAGCAACTGAGCCCGCTCCATACAGGGCAGGTGTCGTACAGCCGGCACTTGCCTCCTACAGCAGCGACTCGAGATGGCGCTGAAAGCTGCTGTTCAATCATTGACGCCGTCAATGAGCAACAGCGGCACTCAAATGGCTGTACTCCCATGACAAAGGCAGTGTAGTGATGTTCAATTAATAGGAGGAGAGCCATAGGGGAGATGCCAGCAGCAGTGACAAGCTCAGTGCAATTGATATGATATAACTGGCATCTGTCCTGCTGTATTTGAATTACAACTATAGATTTTTTATTTCTTCATTTTTAATGCATTAAAAAGCAGCAGCAAGCCATCACAATATTGTACACAGAAAAAGAAATCTGCAATCTGCGACAGATGTTGTGCTTGCTTGATAAAAGCAAATGTACTGAGTTTTTACATTTCTTATGTAATTGTATTTGAGAAAGGAGTAGGTATAGTTGTTTTTTTAAACATTCAAAACATAATTCCCCCAATTTAGACATTAAACTGTGACTGTTTACCTCACAAAGTGTGCGTGTCACATACATTTTTTCTTTTGCACGTCTGTTTTACTAGTCAAATCTGTAAATGCTACAATAATACAGCATCCTGTTGCAGTTGCTGGCTTTTTGATTTGCACCCAACTGACCTAGTATTTCTTATTACGTCATTTCTGCGTAGGGGGTTAAATTTTGTTGAATGATGGAAAAAAATCTGAAACAAATTACATAATTGACCTTGCATGTCTGTTTTTGCACACCTGTTCTACTAATCCAATTTGACAACTGTACACATCACTCCTAAATAGTGACCAGCTGCCATGTTTTGATTTCTGTACATGCACCTAACTACCTAGCATTTCTAATTACGTCCTTTTTGGAAAGGACTGAGTAATTGGGGTTAAAATGATTGCCAAAAGTTAATTAAAGTGTATAAAATCGAAGGTAAAAAAAAAGTGGCAATACAAGGGGTAGTGTAAAAAACCATACCATGGCTAAAAGTGTGAGAGCAGCTAGCAGCTATAAGCACCACCACCAGTAGTACTGCTGTCCGGGCAGTAGTACCGCCAAACGCAGGCCACACTCGGCCTTTTCTGTCTCCAGTAATCGCATTAGTGGTGAGGAAGTTGAGGGTGTTATGGAGTAAATGGGACATCACCCGTCTCAGTCACAGCAGGATGATGTTACCTCTAACAGCGACACCATAAGTTGGAGTTAGTGTTCTGCTCAGAAAGGTCTGCCTGATCACAAATGACTAAGAGGGATAATTTCTGGAAATTATTTTTAGTTTTATAAAGCATAAACAGTCTCTCAGTGAACTGTGTTATTAAATGGTCTGTGGGTTACTATTGGGTTACCATCCATTTTTATGGTGAGGTCACTTTGACATTACTAAAGCTGTGTTTGTGTTAAAAAAGAGATTGAACAGGGTTGAATACAGTCCTAGCTGACCTCAGATGGTTATACACATTTTTTTAGGGCAATTAGAGTAACTGTGATTTCCAGCAAGTTTATTTGCTGCAAATATAATTTTTGGGAAAAATTCAACAAACTTGGCAAATTTGAATTTTAAAAGTAAAAATTGACTCAGGATAGGTGACAAGTTCTCTTTGAAAAGAAAAAATCTAATCATTAAAGGGATTGTCCTGTATTTTAATATTGATGGCCTGTCCTTAGGATAGGTCATCAATACCTGATGGGATGAGGTGCGACATCCAGCACCCCAACTGATCAGCTGTCCCAGGTGCCAGCAGAGGCCGGATGTGCTTAGTTGCAGAGAGGAGCAGTACAGCTCAATCAACGGCATAGTGGCAGCAATAGGGTACTACGGTAAGTGGCTGAATGTCCACCTGCCTTTGTCAATGTTCTCATTGATTTCAGGCAAACATATCGGGTTTTAGGGAGTGTGAAACTTCATTCCCTAGACGGTCTAAAGGACTGGCACCACTGGGGCATATTTAAGTCACATAGTAGTAAACATTTATATAATGTAGTGTTATTTGAACACACTATATAATTTGGGCACTATATGGCACTATTATGCGGTTTATTTACATTTTTATTATTTTTGGCTCTTTATGGCATTATAATGATAAGGTGAAAAAATAAATTACGAGGGAAAATGAGGGTACTTTAATTGTTGACCTGTCTGCATTCCACCTCTTCTGTACCTCTGTATGTGCCCAGTTTCATAAGACGGCTTATAGAGGAATTTTTTTGACAATTTCATGTGGTCTCGATGCAGTACATTAATAGTTCAGTGCCGTGTGCATGTGGCCTTAATCTCAGTTCCTTTAATCAGGTAAACACGAATTCCAATAACAGATTGGGCCAATTCTGATAACATATTTCTATTAAGGAATTGCTGTGTATGTACTTCTCTAGCACATAAGGGCATATATAACGAAGAAGCTCAAATACAGCAAAAGCAGCAAATATTGCTTTTTCTTACTTACATGTGACACACGGCATCTTAAATCACAAGCCAATTAAAAATAAAATCAATAAACAACAGCTGTATTGATCTGCAGACACGACTATGTGCAATTAAGAGCTCAATTCACATACAGAGGACGACAGCGGTATAGTAAAATTAGATTAGACGATGGATGAGATTGTTTGTAGGGAACTGAATTTTCATCAAATTACGATTTTCAGATTTTAAAGAAAGCACTTAAAGGGTTCGAAACAAACCAAGGTGTGATTGAAGTTTGGGCTTTCAGCTTTAGTTTAAGGGGTTTTAGAAAGTTATGTTATTAACCCTTTGTGGATCCTTTCTGTATTGATTCTAAAAGTACACTGAAGCTTTGTTAAAGGGAATCTGTCTCCAGGCTTTTGCTACACCATCTGAGAGCAGCATGAAGTTGGGGCAGAGACCCCGATTCCAGTGATGTCTCACTTACTTTGCTAGTTGCTGCAGTTTAGATTAAACACCGTTTTATCTGCCGAGGATACCACCGGTTCTCAGAAAGCTGAGCTCTGTATAATCCCACCCACACCACTGAATGGCAGCTTTCTGTGTAAACTGTGCATAGGCAGAAAGCAGCCAAGCAATGACAGGGGACGGAGTTGGACTACCTGGCAGCAGGTTTACTAGTCCTGCAGTGATAATCTCCTGCTGACAAACCAGCTATTTTATAAAAACTGCAGCAAGTAGCGCAGTAAGTGACACATTGCTGGAATCAGGGTCTTTGCCTATACAATATGATGCTCTCAGATTAGGTGACAAAAAAACTGATGACAGATTCCCTTTTTACAGTAATCCTGTACAATTATTTTTTACTATACAAGAGACAGATTGCGAAAACCGCAGTTGTTTGTTTGTGTCCTGCATACATTTTAATCTGTTGGCCTTTTAATCTTGTTCTTGAAGAAATAAAGAAGATAAGCTGTAGTGGTGAGCGTAGCTTTCATTTTTATATTTTGGATTACAATATGGGTTAGTACTAGCTGACACGTTTGAGCTAATGTGATAGCCCTCGCCAACACTCCACGTCCCGGGTGGCATAGGTTTGGGATACGTCTGTAGGGCTGTGCCAGCAAGTTTTCTCTTTTCTGGATTTCATGTACTGGTTCACCTTAAACCAAAGAGCTGTGTATGGCTTCTTACTGGCTTCAAGGGAGAAAAGTGTAGAAAAGAAATCAGAGGTATCTATTCTACAAGTACAAGTCTCACCCTTCAACGAGCCTTGCAACGTGACTAAGCTTAAATACCAAGCCAGAAACTCATCTGCATACACTTCTCCCAAGAAGAATTGGAATGAGTCTCCATAGTCACTGGTTTCTATAAGGCGAATCAGTAATCCCCCTATGATGACTAATGAGCGTCAGACTCAGTCAGTCAAACTCTCTTCTGCACTGATGAGGGCACAAACCCCAAGACAGGCTGGAGAGGCATTTAGCAAGTCTTGACGTATAACCATTGATAAAGGATTGAACATTAACTTACAATATCGCTACTTCTGGATGGTACTATTTTGTTCACTGATGGAGTTAATTTGCCTACTTTTCTCCCCTCGGGCATGTAACATTCAGTACTCAGCTGCGCTCTTTATGGCGAACCAGTATTTCCACCAGTGCGATTAAGTCACATAACTGAACGTGAACCAGATGAGAAATGTATTTGCACAAGTAAAAATGACATCAAACCATAAACTTCTAGTTTCAAATTTTTAGGTTCTGAAATATTACAAATCTAAGTAACAAAAAGAAAGCAGCAACTTTAGTTTAGTTTTAGTCTTTACAGAAAATGACTGACCAGGGTATAAACCGACTGGAGACTTGACCTAAACTCTGTGCTGGTCTCTACAGTGCACTAATACATATCTGAATTACTGCCTTGACTCATTTGACTATAAAAAAAACACTATCCCTTAAGGATTTATGCTGATGTTGGCTGCAACATTAATAAAGCATTTCTAAAAGTTCATCCTTGCATAAATTGACCTAAAGAATACATTGAATTATGCACTTGCATTTAATTTTTACATCACAACCACCTAGTTTCTGGTGCCAGGCCACTAACACCAAAGAGCATGAAAAGAGCTAACTCAACTGGCAGAAACTTTGTCTGCAGTGACGAAACCAAAAGGTTCCAACTAAATACAAGTAAATGTAACCACATCACTATCAAACAGGCAGGGAAGCAGCCACTGCAGGCAGTAAAGATGGTCAACCCTTCAATAAATCCCTATTCAACGGTAACTGTGGTCCCACCTACTCCACTTACTGGAAGCCTATGAGAACCTGATTCTACCCATGCAAGCACAAAGTAGGGAAATTGAGGAACACAACTTGGAAGTGGCAAATTTTGTTTTGGACTTGAAGTGCAAATATTAGTTCATTAGCCTAAAGAGGTTGTCCTCTACTTTTTCACTAACGACTCATCCTTAGGATATGTCATCAATGTTTGATCGGCCGTAGTCCGACACCTGGCACGCCCGCCGATCAACTGTCATCAGTGGCAGCCGTCGGAGCTCACTTGCGGAGATGGCCGTTTTCTGGTAGTGGTCAAGGCTTGGTACTGTACATCCGCCTTGTATTCAAATCAATAGGAGACGGATGTGCAGTACTCTGCTGCAGCCACTGTCAGAAGATGGACAGCTCCAAAAAGTGAGTACTTACGGCTGTCTGGTGGCCACCACTGCCGACACCAATAACAGCTGATCGGCAGGGGTGCGGGGTGTCGGACCCGGCAGATCAGACATTGATGACCTATCCGGAGGATAGGTCATCAATGAAAAAGTAGTGGACAACCTCTTTAATAAAAACTTTTTTAAATTAATATAATATACTAAGATGGGTCTGCTAAAGTGGGATATTAGGTTTCTCCTTTGTGTTAAGCAAAAAGCATTATTATCAGTCTAGTATGTATGATACTGACTGGTATAAGACATGTATGCCTACCGGTACTGGGTCTTGAGCACGCGGCGGTCGTAGAATGATTTTCACTGTAACATGCCAAATATCTTGGGTTTCTTCATCTTGTGCATACACCAAAAACTCTGTCTGGTTGGGAGGTGAGATGTCAAAGGTTCTTGCAGCAAAAATCACCCCATTATCATCGATTCGAAAATCTGTTGGGTTACTGGTTTCATACTTTATCCATCTTTGTGCACCGCAATCTGTAAACATCACTAGAAAAAAGAGCATACAATAGGAGTCAGAACCAGAGGTATTTGTAGATAGCAGTAAAACAATCGCTTAATCAATGGCAGAAGCAGAGGGGGAATACTCCACTGGAATGCAGAAAATACAATCTGTTCAGGGGAAACCAAAAAAAATGAGCTAATACTGGCTGGGAGATGACATGTTTATCGACAGAATCATTGCCTGCGATGGAGCATTTAGAACCACAAGTGGATTTGAAGATCGTTAACTGATGGTTTCTAAGCTATCCCTCAATGAATATCCTTACATACTGCCGGCTACTCTATTCTTCTCTCACTCCTCCATAGAGCCGGTCTGTAGTTAGGTAAAGAATTAAAACTCTAATAAAGAAATATTTGTGTTACTATTTTAATAAAGGGGTTGTCTACTGCTCCATAGAATTGGACAGCTGCTGCCAGCTTTTTCAGAGGCCGAATGGGAACTGTTTCAGGAGCCGGAATAGGTCCTCTCCATTCACTGTTTAGTGGACGCTCCTGAGAACTGAAGCTCGGCTTCTACTAAAGAGAATAAGAGCTGATTTCACATATCCGAGAACAGCCATAAGCAGTGTATGGAGTCATGCCGCCCCATCCCCTACACTGCATGCAGCCGCTGGCAGCTGATAGGATAGGTCATCAATACCAGATCTAAGTATCGGTCATCAACATTAAATACAAAAAACATCTATAAACATTGTCTATTTATCAGTCATTTAGACAGTCCTAAGAAGGACTATACCATCGCGCCCTATAAACAGGATATAGTACAGTGAATTATGCCATGAAATCTTTAGTGGTCTCTTCATGTGTACCGTAAATTCCTTCAATAAAAGATGATCAAACTCTTCTTTCTGTATATTCAACACAATTCTACTTTACAGGAATCCCTGGAAGAAGTTCCTCAAAACTGGTTTTGAAGGTCACTACATAAATGTTTGCTGTAATTATTACACTTCGGCACTTCGCATCCCACTTGTTGTGCCCCAGTCAATAGTTTTGTAACTTTTTTAAAATATACTAAACTCAAAGCCAAAAATCACCTACAAGCAGTATCCAAAGACAAGAATCCAAAAAACACACATGGGCACTTCTGTCTGAGCAATCAAGCAGCAAAAATAGAATGCATTAATCCATCAAATGCTAAGTAATCCACTGAATATATTGTTTGTAAACACTATTTACACACATACGATTATATTAAATATGTATGTTCATAAAACTTCAAGAAACCCATATAAATATAGATATATGGATAGATAGATATATGGATAGATAGATAGATAGATAGATATATGGATAGATAGATAGATAGATATATGGATAGATAGATAGATTGATAGATGCATATAAAGAGAAGGATATCTTATCATCTATGTCCCAATGTTTATTCACAATATTTCTCAATATTCTAGTTTTGTCATTATACAGGTTGGTGACCGGTAAATATAACACATTACCCATTATATTTTCTTATTTATTTCTCCTTTTATTGCTGCATAACAGTGGATTGTTTTCATTTTTGTACCACTTTTTCACTAAATTTTGCAGTTTGAAAGGAAAAGCATAGGAACTATATGGCTATGTCGCTATCTGTAGTTACATTGTGATATCACTCAAAGCTGTACGTGGGTACTTCAGTGTGGCATGCTAGGAATACCAAACTATTTTATTTGAGCGATCACTACCGGCCGTGGCATTCCTCATACAGGACCATTAATACAGTATTTACCGGAGATTCACGTATCCAATTGATTACCAATGATGTGTAGATGGACTGCAACTATTGAACCTAAAACAAACTACTAAAAAGGGAGTATATATGGCCTACAGGTTTGTCGCTTAAATCCCAATAGACCGTTTTTCAATTTTTGTGACTACCCTGAAGGTATCTTTCTTTTTATACGTATATCTTATATATACACGTATATAGATATATACAGTGCTCAGCATAAATGTGCACTGTGAATTCATGACACCATCAATGGGATGTGGCTCCCCGACACCAGCAGCACTCATGAAGTCCCACATAAGGACACTGCCACCACCATGTTTCACTGTAGGCCCCATGTATTTTTATAAATTCATTTTTGTAACTGCATGATGCCTACATTGAAACATGGTGATCACACAAAATACTCTTCTTAGATAGTTTTTGATGTGAGGTGTATTTATTTTTTCATTTAAATAATTTGAGTAAGGCTGAAGATTTTGTAATGAAAGTTATATTAACCTTACTTTCATGTTATGGGTTAAAAATGTTTTATGAAACTCAGTCTTGTCAAAATTGTGGAAATTGTTCTTGTAAGCAGTGAGATATTTATTAAAATTTTTTTTTCAGAGGGGGTGTACTCATATGCTTAGGGCTGTGTATGTATATATATATATTTTTTCCTAGATGCTATTGAAGTTATACGAACATGCATATTTAATATACCGTAATCACATGAGTGTGAATAGTGTTTACCAGCAGTTTCCAATGAGCACACTAGAAAAACAGATTGGTCCAGTGTCAGGAGCAGCTGGACCTCTAAAAATGTAAAAATGGAGATTGGAGAATTGGTCTAAATCGAGGATGGATGAACCCCAGGAACATTTCTTTCTTTGTATAGTGAATTTACCTTTAGCTATATTTTAAAGTGCATTTACTTTGATATTGTACTTACATTTAAATGCACTATAAAATATTCAAAACAGTTTATGTTTGTTGGTTAAAATGTAAAATGAGCGCTGGCGCGTCGTTAAAGTTTTAATAAACAGGAGTATTATACAGAAATGCTGAAGTCTGCAGTATTATAGAACTGCGGCTGATTTGTCACAGGAAATAGACATTTTAATCGAATTAGGAAACGTCGTGAGAACAGCGAAAGTCGAAACTTCCCACAAAAATGACTTCGATATAAACAATTCCGAGATTTTTATGAGCAAAGGGATACTTACCCAAATGGCCTACTTCAACATATTACCACTACTTATCATTTAATAGAAAAGCTGAAACGATTGTACAGTTCAGGCAACCACTTATGGAGAATGGCTCTGAAAGAAACATTTCTAACAGTAACAAGAGTTCCTCTCATATATGGAGTCTAAGTGACTGCCTTTATCCGTTCCCAGCTGGAAAAAAATGAATGTTGTATCCAGTACTTAATGTACAATGCAATCTCATAAGGAAACATTAAAATGGAATAGACAGTTAAAAGTGTCGTACTGCAGTTAGTGACTTCCATTCCCTTAACAATGTGACCTTACATGTTGACCCCATTTGTCAAGGGCATGTTTTGAAATTCAGCAGCTGGGTAAGGAAACATATGGAATACCATGAATTAACCTTTAATGTCTAAAGCCAGAAGGGATATGCAAGACTCTTTCAAATGATACAGAAGAAGAAATGTAGAAAGCGATAAACTAACTACCCACTGCAGCCATGAAACACGTCCTGCGGTATTTTACTGCAGGAATAAGGTTTACACAGTACGTGTTTACTGAGTCCTGGATCCTGTTTACTCCTATTTACATTAATATTACAACAGAAGACATAGTATCAGTGCCGTATATGCAAGGATTATTAATCTAGAATGCAGGGGGCACGATATTAATGTAGAATGTAATCATAGAACAGATATTCGTTTTATTAACTGCAAGAAGCTCAAGGTCCAGCATATTACACAGCGCTGTGAAACATTCGAGCCCCATGCGGATGTAACCCCAGGGATGCAACAAGAGTGTGAACCACTGAGCCACCGTACTGCCCCAAACCTAGATTCTAATTTATTCTGGTGTTTTATCACTAGAGTCAGTTTTTGTTCTCCAGTGAAACATGATTTAAAAATGTTGCACCACAGTGCATGCCGTGAGGGAAATGTAGCGCTACATGGTGCCCATTTTATAAGAACACTAAACATGGAAATAAATGTTTAACAAAAGATACAGTTATCCTCACTGTTAGAGATGAGGGAACCCGAACTGTAAAGTTCGAGGTTCATACCGGACACCTAGTGTCCGCTGCTGAACTCCGAACGCGTACGTTTCCTCGAAGTCTGTTTTAGTGTTCAGAGTTCGGAAGTTGAGGAGAGAGAGAGAGACTTTTGCAAGCCCTTACTACGACCATTTCACAGCACCAAAGTTTGGGCCCCTATTTCCTTCGTTAGGGTTCGGGTTCAAGTTCACCTAGAGTTCTGGTACCCGAACCAAACTTTGGACTAAAGTTCACTCAAACCCAACAAACCTGATCATCCACAGGTCCGCTCATCCCTACTCACTCTGTGTCAGTAAGTAGCATTTTCCTGTTTGAGGCATTTTAGGGGCATTTATACTGCAAGATAACAGTGAATGAGGGTTGCTAAGACACTCGTTTCAAGATTATCTTGCCGTGTAAACGCTCGTTTATCGGGTGAAATGATCTTTTGTGGAGCACAATAGATCATCGTTCTCGGAAGTACATCGTCCTTTGTATGCAGGACTCGCACTGCCGAGAAAAATGGCAGCTTATGCGCACCGTTTGTGCGCATCGTTTACTTTGGTCTGCCTGTGTAAACAGGTAAACGACCATTGATAGGTAAAAATCTACCAATTGGTGGTCATCATATCCTTTCTCCGGTTGGTCTGTGTACACTGACCCTTAGTTGTGTAGAAACACAGGGTTTACTCTCCTGATGATCAGCTCCTTCTTCAGCTGGTGGCCAGTTGAACCCCCATCTTATTGGCTAAGGTGCAGGCTTAACGATCTTTTGTCCTACTGCAGGCAGGACACAGCAGGGAGGCTTCTGCTGCTCCTCAGTAAGACATAGGAGGGTGAAGAGGAGGACATTGCTATGCTCAGGGCTGTGGACTTGGTAAGCCAAACCTCCGACTCCTCAATTTCCATGACACCGACTCCAACTCCGACTCCATGACTCCCTCATACATGGCTCATGTTTAAGTGATAAATTTACTGCAGCACAGATTCATCTCAGCTAAAAGTCTAGACCCTTAGATCAGGAATAGGACAGACATTTATAGGACATTTCATAACTTTCCCAAATTCTTATGAAAAAATACCCACAAACTGCATTGAACTACTGTACCCAATTTATTATATATTTTAGGAGTCGGAGTTGGTCCATTTTATACCTACTCCGACTCCACCAAAATGGGCTTCAAACCCACGACTCCACTGCCCTGGCTATGCTCTTGAGGTACTTGATATATTTCCCAGATGTATTTATTTATTTTACTCACTTATATAGCATCATTAATTCCATAGCTCTTTACAGACATTGTGGGTACTGTCCCCATTGGGGCTCACAATCTACATTCCCTATCAGTATGTGTTTGGAGTGTGGAAGGAAACCGGAAAACCCGGGAGGAAACCCACGCAAAGACGGAGAGAACATTAATTGTAATGTAAGATAAAAAGGAAAAAGAGGAGATAAGGAAGGAATTGCTGGGATACTTTCATTTCATTTTTGTGTTCATTGAAGTGAACAGGAGACCATGTAAAACATAGAAGTGTTGAGTCCTCCACAGTGGGAAACACTATTTTCAGTTTTACCCTGGCTAATAGAGATGTTTTCCAAGTAGGACAACTACTCTATGACATCCATTTAAATTAAAAGCATTGAATAAAAAAAAATCAGCCCAAGTCTCTATAAACATAATGGCCCTTCCCTTGCATCCCCTATTTTTTTATATTTTTTAAAAATTAGATTGTGAGAACTAATAAATAATAAATCAAACGATTGTATGTTAATCGCCAATTTCCAAGTATTTTTAGCAAAATGACTTTTTTATTAGCAACTTTACTAAATGAACAAAGAGAATACAGTGTAAAGACTCATAGAAAAATGCCCAAGGCTAAGAAAAGCGCCTAACAACAGAGGATATTGTCCATACTTAAAGGCAGGTGGCAAAGTGCCATGTCAGGGGTTTAGTTACGAGCTGGAAATGTCCTTCTTTGTGCACTGTTACAGATCAGCAATGAGGCAGAGTAGCAGATATCAGGCACATTTAAGGGTCATACAACAATGGCCGCATACAAACAACTCACGGACAAATCTAATAACTACGTCTATTAGATGCATCACTTCATAACCTATGTTCTGACCTCCTTCATAAAGTATGGCAATGGGAAAATAGCAATGAGCTATTCTTATGTATTCTGTCATTGTTTTTCCTTTACAAGAACTACAGGGGGCACTGAGGGATGACGAAGCACGAAGTCACCTGAAGCACTACGATATCAATGCTGCATCTACAGCTTCAACATTTTTTGTGCATGCGGCAAACACATAAAGTGGTTAATGACCTTCTCTACACATGTGCTTCGTTATGGGTGCCCTGACTAGAGATGAGCGAACCCGAACTTCAAAGTTCGGGGTTCGCATCGGACAGTTAGTGTCCAGTTATAAACTCCGAACCCGGGAGTCCATTGCAATGTTTGGAGTTCCGGGTGAAGTCAGATGCAGAGAGAGAGAGAATTAATTATTTTCAATGGGGTTTGGGTTCTGGTTCAAATTCAGGTTCAGTTCTGGTACCCGAACTTTGAAATAAAGTTTGGGTCGGGTCAGCTCATCCCTAGTCTTAACTTCTGAACTTCAACTTACTCAAACTTTTGTACTGGATAGTGCAGAGGTGTCGGCGCCATATACCATCTTTCCTGTTGATTGCACATGCATGCTCAGCCAAGCCATGTACCGTATATAGAAACGCCGGGTACAAGAACTGTCGGCTGACCTTAACTCTATGTAACTGCCTTGATGAACACCGTTGGGTATTGCAGATATATTATTAAAGATGTGGTTCCATATAAAATGCAGCGGCCCAACATGTTGAATGCATTGAAAACAGCTGCCAGACTCTTCTTGTGCCTTTTGTCTTGGGGCAATACATCAGCTTGCCCTTTAGAAATATAAGACTGTGAGCATGAAGACTATTTCCACTCTCTAAATAATAATGCGACTATACTGTGGATAACATAATATACCAAATCATATTGTAATATAGTTATCAAGACAACATAATTAATGAATGTAACTGAAGAAGCAGGTCACTCACCAGTGAATATTTTTGCTATGTTTTCACAAAATTTATAAAATTATTCCAACCTTATAGCTTTTCGAATTATATTGAAACTTAATTAAGTTTCGAAGAACCTCATCTTTCTAGTCCATTCGGGAAACATTTGATTTGCATGTTTAAAGGGATCCTGGTTATTGTCAACTTGGAAGAGCGGCGCACGGACAGAACTGTCAAAGCAACACATAAAACGAACACATATAGAATATACCAAAAAAACAAACAAACAAGCAACACAGCAAGACACAATTACAAAAGCTGGAAAGTAAAGATAAAATACCAAACGCAAACAGCTAAGCAAATGCAATGTTTGTAGATCAAGAAGCTAAAAGATTTTACAAAGGGTTTGCTTTTTATTTGCTTCCTGGAATGTTTCCCTTCAGAATCCTTAGACAACAGTTCATTAAGCTTGGAATACATAAAGCCCGTTAGGCGTAATGTAGAACTGAAGAAGCAGCTTAGACCAGAAATGCCAGCAGCTAATGAAGTGGAGAAATGCGACAATGAAACTGTTCAGCAAAGAAGGGAAAACATACACATACTTATAGAAATATATATAGAAATATATGGGAAAAAGTAGATGTGGCGAAAAGTAATAAGCCGTCAAAACATTTTTATCAGAGTTAAAAAAAAAATATCTAGGCATGTTGCGAACTGAGATGTCCAATTTCATACCAGGCTTTTCTCAAAACAGAGAGGATTACCGCCATTCGCCTTTGCATGCATTCTAATAAGTCCAAAAAACGAGGACTGCTCGCTGCTTCATTGATATTCTGCCTCTAGGCTAAAGCACAATATGAAATTCAATGAAAACTCTCTTTCATTTGACAGCACCCTGCGAAAAAGGCATCAAATTGCCGGTGCCCTGGCAAAATGATGCTTTTTGTGCAGGGAATGGCCATTAACAAATTACACAGAAGTCTAACTACCCATAATTAAATTACTCTGACAGAGGACAGGTTGTGCAGCCACCACTGCTCTCCTATCCTCCCGCAGCATCCTGAAGAATTATGGGTTAACCCGTTACCCGCCAGAGGCAGCTCCATCACTCTCCTCTAAAGTGAAGATACTCCATCACAGGCTTAATATGACAGGCTATTTAGGAGGCCACATTTACAAAGACTGCAGAAGAAGGCTTAGTGTAAGACTGCTCAATGGGGCCATGAACGCATTAAGCATTGATGTATATTATGGGTAAGTCCAGGTGGACACATTATCAACATCAACAGACTGTTAATATGGTCCTCCGTTCAATGCCTGAAGACTTATAGAAGGTATAGGAGCCATGAATATACGTACCACCAGTCATCCAATACATTGGTGATCTTAAAGGGAGCCTGTCAGAAACGTTCACCCCCAATAAACCATTCATATAATAGTGCAGTCCTTTAAAAGATAAGCACGTGTATCTCTTTATGACCCCATAGTGCTGCTTCAGTAGTGAGTAATCATGTTTTGAAATTCAGTCTGTAAGTGCAATTAGGCATGAAGATGCACTTACAGCTCCTTGACCTTCACTGTATTACTAAACTAAGAGCACCCACCCCTGTCTGATAGACAGGTTGTTGTCTCTGGTACCCTGGCCCCTGACCTGTCATATACCAGGGGAGGGTGCTGAGAGTTCAGGAACACAGAGTATACTAGGGAGCTGTAAGTGCATCATCACACCCTAGTGCACTTCCTTATACGACTTCAAAACAGGATTTATCACTGCTTAAAGAGGCTCTCCGGCCTTAGGGTACAAATCTGTAGTCTCTCTATGTGACTGCAGACTTGTGATTCCTCACATCGTGGGTACTGTGCGGTGTAAAGATTCTATGGCACCAGAATCGGAAGTGGCGTTCTTGTGAACGCAAGTGTATTGAAAGAGACCAAACACCCTAGTCGAAATGAGGCAGGATATATGCAAATCTCATACTTGTGGTCACATGACCGCCCGCTCTCGGTACAGATTTATAGCCTAAAGCAGGACAACTCCTTTAAGCAGGACTTTGGGGTCATAAAGGAATAGAGTGGCCTACTTTACTACTACTACACTATTAAATGAATAGTTTTGGGTGTAAAAGTTTCTGACAGCTTCACTTTAATTGTGAAAAAAATGTGGTGGGCAGAACCATTCAGAATATAGCTGCATGTTTTAATGACCGTATGATCATTTTAGTATCAAATAATGGTTAGCAAAAAATGTCTGTGTCCCTTATTAAGATTATTAGAAATACCAACATCTAGAAAACTGAGGGGGGAGATTTGATATAGTATGCACAGTTTGTTTCAAGATAGATAGATAGATGGATAGATAATAGATATATAGATATATAGATAATAGATAGATAGATAGATAGATGGATAGATAATAGATAGATATATAGATAATAGATAGATAGATAGATAGATAGATAGATAGATAGATAGACAGAAAAAATAATGGAACAGCACAATAATTCAGAGATAGTGGGCGCAAAGCTTCCCAAACAACATTCCAGTTGTAATAATATACAAGAGGAAAAAGAAGGGCAGTACTCCAAAGAAAAATGCAAAAGAAAATGTGCAAACGTCAAACCATGAGAAAGGTTCTGTGAACCAAAACATTGCCACATGGACTAAATAAAGTCCACTTTTTCTTTGGTATTTTTCTTTGGAGTGCTGCGTGTCTTCTTCTATAGATAGATAGATAGATAGACAGACAGCTAATAGATAGATAGAGATCAGGGCTTTCTAATGGCCACTCCAAAACATTGGCTTTGGGTCACTGTCCACTTGGAAGAGCCATTTCTGCCCAAGCTTTAACTTCCTGGCTGATGTCTTGAGATGTTGCTTCAGTTATTGCCACATATTCTTCCTGTCTCAAGATGCCATCTATTTTGTGAAGTGCACCAGTCCCGCCTGCTGCAAAACAACCCCACAACATGATGCTGCCACCCCTGCGTTTCACAGTTGGGATGGTGTTCTTAGGCTTCCAAGCTTCTCCCTTTTCCCTCCAAACGTAACGATGGTCATTATGCCCAAAAAGTTCAATTTTAGTTTCATGAGACCACAGGACATGTCTCCAATAATTAAGGTCTTTGTTCCTGTGTGTATTTGCAAACATTAATCTGGCTTTTTTATGTTTCTTTTGGAGTAATGGCTTCTTCCTGGCAGAGTGGCCTTTCTGCCCATGTTGATACAGTACTCGTTTCACTGTGGTTATTGCCTTAAAACATTCTCTCTGTCTCTATCATTATTCTGGCATTTGGCAAATACTAAAAATGATGGTAATCCTAATTGACCTAAAACGGGAAAGGTTTATTCTGATTTCATGTCAGACATTGAGAAAAACATGAATATGTGTCTTTTTATATAGTGTATGTAAACTTCTGGTTTCAACTGTAGATATGGATAGATATATAGACAGATAATAGATAGATGATAGATACCGTAGATAGATAGGGTACAGATAGATATGGGATAGATAGATAGATAGATAGATAGATAGATAGATAGATAGATAAGTTGGATAGATAGATAGATAGATAGATAGATAGATAAGATGGATAGATAGATAGATAGATAGAAAGATAGATAAGATGGATACATAGATAAGTTGGATAGATAGATAAGATGGATAGATAGAGATAGTTGGATAGACAGATAGATAGATACACAGATAAGATGGATAGATAGATGGATAGATAGATAAGATGGATAGATAGATAGATAGACAGATAGATAGATAAGATGGATAAATAGATAAGTTGGATAGATAGATAAGATGGATAGATATATAGATACACAGATAGATAGATAGATAGATAGATAGATAGATAGATAGATAGATAGATAGATAGATAAGATGGATATATAGTTAAGTTGGATAGATAAGATGGATAGATAGATAGAGATAGTTGGAAAGATAGATAGAAAGATAGATAGTTGGATAGACAGATAGATAAATAGTTGGATAGATAGATAGATATATATAGATAGATAGATATAGAGATAGAAAAATAGATAGATAGAAAGATAAATAGTTGATAGATAGATAGATAAAATGAATATATAGATAGATAAATAGGATGGATGGATAGAGATAGTTGGAAAGATAGATAGATAGATAGATAGAGAGATAGATACACAGATAAATAGATAAATAGATAAGATGAATAGATAGATAGATAGATAAGATGAATAGATAGATAGATAGATATGGATAGATAGAAAGATAGATAAGATAGATAGATAAATAGATAGATAGATAGATAGATAGATAGATAGATAGATAGATAGATAGATAGATAGATAGATAGATGCATGTTAAGTACAGCACAGGGGAGCAGTGAGGAGTCTGTCACTTAATAAACTCTATAATAAATGTGCCTGTTTGTGATCTGGCGAGGGAGTTTGCCGCAGTTGTTGAATTTTGATAAATGGCTTCATATTTCTCACAATGACTTTTCTATATTTTATTGAGTGAAATCATGTAAACTGACCTTGGTTTTCTCTTTCTTGCAAACAGTGAAGAAATCAGATAACTACAACCTACATTTATAGGAGAATAGAGCGTCTGCAATCGCCTGTTCTTGTAATAGCATTTTATAACATTTGTGCTTTTCGATATTTTTATCAATCTGAATTCCTCCTAGACATCAGCACATGTCACAGTTTGCTGTGTTCCTGGTATAGAGGCTGGTAGAGGAGGAAACAGCAATAAAAAGAAATGGAGACCACTGCTTTCCTCACTTCTTGTGTAAACAGCAGACTTGATACATAGTAATTATCCCATTTAAGCTGTAATTTCCTATACTTTTCATAGTGCGAGGGAGAAATTCTATCAGTGGCTGCCTGTACATTACTTCCTGGTCCTTTATACTATGACACGTATCATATGTCATGTACAGCAAGTGATAGAATTACCAAATGTAAGTCAGCCAGGCTCAGGTCTTCTAGATCCAAAAGTACAATCTCAAGCTGTAGATATCAGTGTAAGAGGCTGAAGGACATCATTACAAAATGTGAAATACAATGGTGTACCCCCCATAAGCGCAGCCTGTAACTATACTGGGTTGCGGGGGTGGTATTACGACTAAACAGAGCTCCCACTCCATAACTTTACCCAACCAGTAAAGGTGAAGCCGCCAGTGGCCCATGCCCTTCCCTTACACATGTTACGTGTGGTTAGCGATCAACCACCAGACCTTAATATCCTGGTTATGCTATAAAATTACCATTGTTACTAAGCCTTGCAGGCAAACTCAATGCTTCCCAAAGGAGGTAAAACCACCCAGGGGGTCCGACCACTGGGAGTACAGCAGAGTTGAGGAACAGAGACATGTGCACCTCTGCTCCACTCATTCTCTATGAGACTGACAGATATAACAAAGTGCAGGGCTTATCTATCTTTGGTAGTATTGGCATTGATAGAGGTCAGCACGGTCAGACCCCCCTCGATCAGCAAATTATCCCTTAGGCTACAGAAGGGGGTAACTTGTAAACTTGGTAAAGACTGTCTGAAGCAAATAACTAGAGAAGAGCGAATCAATATGAATTAAAATGAACTAAATTTTAAGGAACCTGCCGAACCTAGCAAATTCAAATAATCTGAGATGCATAAAATTGCTACCACCAATTCACACATTGCGGAAAATTGCATCACTCAGAAAAGGGTCACGTGACTTTCGGCATGGGTGGGTGGTCTTTCCCATAATGGATTCAGCTAACAAATCACATGGTACAGCACAGCCAATCAGGAGGGACTATTATAGGATGTATAAAAGCAGAAGCAGTCATTTTGTGCAGAATCTGGATAGCGAGAGTCTTTACCATACAGATAGGGAGAGCAAGACATATAACACTGAATAAACATTACACATAGTGTATGACAGCACAGCAGTTACCATTCATTAACACATATCTGAGGTCACTTTGACATTACTAAGGCTGCGTTTGCAGTAAAAAGCTTGAATATGGTTGGATTCCATCCCAGGAGAAAGTCATACACATCTGTCCAGGGCAACTGGAAGCTTTGCAGTACATTTGCAGCAAAGAAAATTTTGTGGAAAAATTTGGCTAAACTGGCAAATTGTAATTCCCTACAAATATCCCCATAAATGAATGTGCTTTGTGAGAAGGACGCTGCACTAAGTACTTAAAGAGTACCTGTCATTTTAATTTTGATTTCTTCATAAATCAATAGTAAATGTGAAAATAAGAAACTTAGTAATGTATCTTAGAGAAATCTGTTTCTTTCTCCTCCTGGACTGATCTTTATTTCTCAAAATTTTCAATTTATAGGTAAAATCTCTCTTTAGTGAATACAGATTTTCCCATTTCTGAGAAAGGAGAAGACAGTTGGTGCTAATGAAGTTGTATGGAGAATTCAAATTGTGGTTTTAGGAGAACTTGCAGCAGAATGTCTGTCTCCGCCTCCAGCTCCTCCCTCCATTGAATTTTAAAAGCACCAACTGTCATCCCTTATCTCAGTAATGGGTAAATCTGCCTTCACTGACTGCAGATTTTACCCAGGAATTGATAATGATCAGTGCAGGAGTAGAAAGAAGATTTCTCTGATAACATATATTACACAGTTGCTTATTTTTATAAGTATTGATCTATGAAATAAAAATGAAAACAACGGTTATTCTTTTAGTGTGTCCAGTTTGGGCAATAGCCTAGCAACTTGAGAAGGGGGCGGTGAATTTGCGCCATGTGCTGAGTGCATAGTGCCCCCTGTATTTCTATCTTTATACCCTGCGGGAGAAGTTGGTGCTGGTCCAGAGCACTCAGGCTGGCAGTATAGGTGCAGAAGCTTTTACAGATGGGAGCAGCAATAAGCATTGTCTGGCGGATGGAGTATACCATTAGGAATTTTACAAACCCAGACTTGTATCTATAAACTTATTTATATTAATGACTCCGTTCAGTGTTTTCCTGAGACACTTGAATACAAAACATGAATTCTAAAGGTCTTGGTTTTTTCCAGAACTAATGAGGGACACAAGAAATGTGAAAAACAATACAAATCAATACCTCATATAAGTTCAAAGTATCCAGAAAAATGTGTTTCTAGGACGTACTTTACAGGTGCTCGATAACAGATCTGTAGCAGCAAAATCAAAGCACGTGAAGGATGGACGGGGCCATATTTTGCACGCGTCCTCCGTGCCGCAGCTGGTATACCCATATGGCTCCATTACCCGAGCACCCAGGACCAGCTAAATTCCTTAACAAATAAACAATATTACCATTATTTTCTTCAGTCTCATTTAGAAACCACTGACTGTTAATGCGAAAGGAAAAAAAAAATATCATAATTTGCCTGTGGGTAAAAAATACAAGATGTTAAGCACAATGTTCTGTGTCGAAATGGAGGTCATTAAAATGTTGCTGGAATCTGTAATTAGCTGAGGCCACAACAACCCATAATAGTAACATAACTTAGAACGAGCATGTTGTTAGAGATACCGCAGCATGCATATTATATATTGGATGCCATACTAAAATCTATGATCCCAAAATCTGCTGTGACTGTGCAATGTTTAATTACAACATTTTATGTTTGGTGCGGTGATGCAGGTCTGCGCCTTTTTTAAAATACACATCATAAAGTCTCTTCACATTTTCCCAAATGGTTTTGTTTTTCTCCATTCTCTTTGCAAATTGGGGTTTCTTCCATTTTGAATGTGAGAAAAGCATTAAACAAGGGTTGGCGCTTACGGATAATTGGCTAAATCGAGGCAAATCGGGTTATGGAGGAATAATTAAACTACAACCCAGCGCAAAAGGTCTTTCTTTTTATGCCAATGTAATTATCAATTTGTAAGAGAAAATGTTGTCTGCTCCCCAAATGTTGCCAGCAGGACGATACAGGAGCAAAGCGTGGTACCAGGTCCAGATACAACACCTGCTAAATGCCTCTATATAGACAGTACATTAAAGGGGCAACCCACTATTCATATACTCCGAGCGTATCACAGGGGCTAGGACCCTGGACAGCAACCCCTTCGTCTGCTAAAATCAAAGGCCACTGATTGTCTAATATGAAAACTAATAGTAATGTATCACACAGGCAGATAATCTACCATCACAGATAATCTGCCACCACACAGGCACATAATCTGCCATCACAGACACATAATCTACCATCACACAGACACATAATCTACCATCACACAGACACATAATCTACCATCACACAGGCACATAATCTGACATCACAGACACATAATCTACCATCACACAACTAATAGTAATGTATCACACAGACAGATAATCTACCATCACAGATAATCTGCCATCACACAAACACATAATCTGCCATCACACAGAGGCAAAATCTACCATCACACAGACACATAATCTACCATCACACAGACACATAATCTGCCATCACACAGACACATAATCTGCCATCACACAGACACATAATCTACCATCACACAGACACATAATCTACTATCACACAGACACATAATCTACCATCACACAGACACATAATCTACCATCACACAGACACATAATCTACCATCACACAGACACATAATCTACCATCACACAGACACATAATCTACCATCACACAGACACATAATCTACTATCACACAGACACATAATCTACCATCACACAGACACATAATCTACCATCACACAGACACATAATCTACCATCACACAGACACATAATCTACCATCACACAGGCACATAATCTGACATCACAGACACATAATCTACCATCACACAACTAATAGTAATGTATCACACAGGCAGATAATCTACCATCACAGATAATCTGCCATCACACAAACACACAATCTGCCATCACACAGAGGCAAAATCTACCATCACACAGACACATAATCTACCATCACACAGACACATAATCTGCCATCACACAGACACATAATCTGCCATCATATAAACACATAATCTGCCATCACACAGACAGAAAATCTGCCATTACAAAGACAGATAATCTGTCATCACACAGACAGAAAATTTGCAATTACACAGATGATAATCTGCCATCACACATGAAGAAAATCTGCAATTATGCAGACAGATAATCTGTGATCACACGGACAGATAATCTCTCATTGCACAGATAATCTACCATCACACAGAGAGATAATCTTCTATCACACAGATAATCTCCCATTATGCAGACAAATAATCTGCTGTCACGCAGTCATATAATTTGCCATAACAAAGGCAGCTAATCTTCCATCACACATACAAATAATCTTCCATCCGTATATCACATAAGCAATAATCTGCCATCAGAAGGGCAGATAATCTGAGTTGTGCTCGTGACTGATCTTTGTACCAGTTAAACACTGTGTTGATCAGCCAATGACTGAGCGAAATGCTTCTTTAGCTGATGGGACTACTTAAGCAGACCTACAAATTGTTGTAGAATATCACCCAGTGTAAATGGATGAGCAGCTGACAATATGGAAATTGCATGGGGACCGAACAAACATATTAATGATTATTTATCACTGCAGAATTCGCATCGGCCCATGTAAAGGACCTACAATGGGTGGCTTGGTTACATCGTCAATTAGTGCCATTATGCCTGTGCACCCACCATTGTACCCACCACTGGAGCCTTATCTGTTATCAAGCATCCTATCTGTAACTCACTGCTTGCTATCTATGGACATCATGGCAATCATATCCCTAACGTTTACTACCATGGTCAGTAATACCTGAAATATATTAGGCCTGAACATATTAGATATCGTCAGGTATTTGCAATGTGCCCCCACAAATCCTTAAGATGCAATGTATGTCAAGACGCTGCACGTAGCACAGGTTAGATAGTTCTCCCACCAGATGGCACATTATCATTATGTGCGACAATCCCATAATGCAGAAATGACATGCTACGGGGAGAATAAACTACTGCTACGATGATTAATAAACTGCAGATCTCAATGCGGAAAAAGAAGTTCAGACAACAGAGCATTTTTACTTTATTAGCACTTAAAGGACAATTCTGGCCAATTTTTCTCTATTTTCTAAACTAGCTTTGCCCTTAATGTCATGTTTGAAAGCATTTTTTCTTTCTTAATGACAAATTATGCTCTTTGCGTTGGAGTTTTTGCCAGGCAACAGCACCATGTAATAAGGAGGTGACCACTGCCCCTGCCTGTGCGCTGCCGTGTAATGAGGTTGTCACCTGTCTGAGAATAGCAATGGAAGTAGGGAACGCATGGTGAAAACAGACAGGGGTCAAACATAGAGGTCAAGCACAATAAAAGCACTGGTAGGATCATCAACTGGAGGCTTTTACTTTTTTAAACACAGCACTCGGATTTATCACTACAAAAATTGAACAAAATAGTGCAGCATGTTACCAAAACCAAAGACATGCCCAGTTTACATCGTGACCACACAAACACATGTAGCATAAACATCTCCTGACAGAGTATCACAAAATCAGTTTTTTTCTTTTAATGGGGTTGTCCAGTACTATTCATAATGCGCAATGTATTTTTATGGTGAAAAAGGAGTATCTTTTTAAATACCTTGTGCTGCTGTTTCTGCCTGTGAGCGGCGCTATCCGTGGCCGCTCACAGGCATCACGTGACCCCCTGCTGATGTCACGTCAAGTGAGGCGTTACATCAGTGATGCGGTCCCCGCGGTGGATGTTGGGCTGTGGGCGGGGTTACCCCACGCGCTTCACACCCAGCATCCACCACGCGCTTTCCCGATGAATGAGGAGAGGGAGAACACGTGGTGGAAGCTGGGTGTGACGCGCGGGGTAACCCCGCCCACAGCCCAGCATCCACCGTGGAACGCAGAAGTAAGTCACCCCCGGCTGTAGCCGGAACTTGACGTGACATCAGTGGATGTCAGAGTCGGCTGCAGCCTGGGGTCATGTGATGTCTGTGAGCGGCCAGCGATTGCGCCACTCACATGCAGAAAAAACAGCGCAAATGTATTTACAAAGAAACTTTTTTTAACCATAAAAATACATTGGGACATTATCAATAGTACTGGACAACCCCTTTAAAATCGGGTCTCGCACCAAGCATATTGGGATACACTGAGCCAAGAGAAAAAGTAAGATAGGACACATCTGTATATCATTAATGGCCTTAAAGTGAACCTGTCACCTGGATGTCTCCTGGGGTAAGACCACCACCTTTCAGCCCTGATATACAGCAATCTATAATGCCGTATATATGCCCCCAAACCGATCTGCAAGAAAAGAAAATTAAGTTTTATTATGCTCACCAGCGGGGTGAGTCCGAGGGGTGTCGCTAGTCCTGGTCCAGCGCCATCCTTCTTCTTGCAATGCTGGGCTCCTTCTTGCTTCGTGTGGATGACGCGTCCCATACGTCATCTACACAGTCTCCCCAGCATTGCGCCCCTGTGCAGGCATACTTCTCTGCCCTGACGAGGACAGAACAAAGTACTGCAGTGGGCATGCGCCAGGGCTCTATGACCTATTCCGGTGCATGCGCACGGCAGCACTTTGCAGAGGTATGCCTGCGCAAGAGCGCGATGCCGGGGAGACTGTGTGGATGACGTAGGAACGTGTCATCCACACAAAGCAAGAAGGAGCATGGCATCGCAAGAAGAAAGGAGGCGCCAGACCGAGACGAGCGACGCCCCTCGGACCGGACCGCCCCGCAGGTGAGTATAATACAACATATTTTTCTTGTCTTGCAGGTCGGGGGCACATATACAGCATTATAGAATGCTGTATATCAGGGCTGAAAGGTGGTGGGCTTTCCTCATACGAGAAAAACCGGGTGATAGGTTCCCTTTAAAATGTGATGAGAAACCTAGAATACAAAAGTGCCCAAAAAGAAAAAAAATGTAAAAATAAACATAAAAAAAATGTTATTAGGTAGGAGCAGTCATTCACTGGGGAGTGGTTGTCTTTATTTGTATTCTTCCTACAATAACCCTTTCCCTTTTGAGCAAAGTCACAAAGGCGAGCCAGGATGAAAATGGAGATGCTGCTTTTTGTTGCTTCAGTTTAATGGAAATGCCTATGCAGCTTTTTAGATAGAAATCCTGGCCGTCAGCAAAACATAGATTTGGTGACTCAAACAAAGCCTACATTACATTTGATTCAGTGATCCCTTTGAAATCCGGACCCTGCCACTCACCACCGCACAATCTCCTTGAACACTGACATTCCGTCCTTACACTGTGCTGGAGAAAACATTTATTTAGCAGATGAAGGGACGGAGAGAGACCCTATTCTTACTGGGAGCATGAGGAAATTAGATAGAACGTGACGGCACACTTTTTGTCAAGGGTTAACGTATGGTCCTATAAGAATTCACAATATAGGTCAGTGGCAAACGACTATTATTTCAGGAATCTAGAATTCATAGTAATCTCATTATAGTGTTCCAACACATTAATTTATGTAGCGGTGATAACAATGCTCCGCGAGACTCCAGGCAGACAGCTGTCTGCGCTTCTCATATACCTGCACCAGAAAACCTTGGAAATGTAATTAAGTGAGCCATGTTATCATCAATCAGAGGGGTGTAGCTCGCGACTACCTGATATCTGACACCAGAAAGGAGGCCGCCAGGATCTATTGTATTATGTTATTTAATCAGAGGCTAATACCAGTCCCTGCGCCTCCATGTTCTCCACCACGTCCTTAGCATCTTCTCTGATTTATGTTGTCATCTAGATAATATCAACAAGGGGAAAACGTGAGAAACGCCCTGTGAGGAGCGCCATCTGACAGCTTGGTGCTATCATTTATACATACACTAAAGCAGTGTAAAACTTACATTCCAGTTCATTTTTTTCGGTTTAGTTTCAGGCTTCTGCACTTAGTGCAGGTAACGATGTGGCCTCTTTTCCTTTGAGCTGAATATTACATTTATATAGCTTCCCATTTGTCCACGTTCGGGACCCGGTCTTGCCCGGCCCTTATTCACACAGGACGTCACTATGACTCATGGTTAGGTTTTAATACTAGAGGTTAGGACCATCCCGATTGTGGTACACCTTGACGTTGGTGGGATGGCTTCTACGCTTTTTTTATTAAAAAACTGTGCTTACTATGTACCCAATGTTATTTATATGTACTATTGCTTTTACTTATTTACTTACAGCAGACTATACGCTCATTTTGTTTCTGTCTTGGGTTTTATCTCTTTAATGCCCAGTGTGAACATGCTCCTATTTTTCATGCATACCAACTTATACTCCAGTTAATTTTTTTCGGTTTAGTTTTATTCACCAAAAATCTGCATTATATGAACACTGATGGCTATCATTATTAAAGCCCTGGGACGCGCCAGTAATAATAATAATAAGGATCGGTGTTGATAGCCGAATCGTCACCAATCCACTGATGGAGCGGGCGGTTGCACTGAGGATGAGGCACGGTTATTGTGTGCCAGGCACGGCTCGTTGCAGGTTCTCAGTGGCTGTGCACGGCGCTGCAGATGTCTGTGGCAGACTGAGCTGCAATACCAGGCGCAGCCACAACAAGTACAGCGCTGCGCCTGGTCAGCTGATTGGTCTGGGTTCTGTGAGTCGGACCCTCGCCTTTCTAACACTGAGTACCTATTTGATGGAGAGGTCCTCAATATTAAAGTCCTGGAATACCCCTTTATTCTTCTAAAACAGTTGTTCAGTGTGTAAATTGATGAGCATGTGTCATAGATTCTATGACAATAGAACTGGCATTGTTGTCTATATATGAATGTGTCAGCCATTACCAGCTCGTGCTAAGTGCATCTTCGGCGTGCCGTATACAGTATGATCCGGCTTTTCAGCACACAATGCACAGGGCCATATGTAGGAGGATGTAATTATTAAATGAGTGAGTGAAGCATCAGAGAGAAGCAGCAGATTACACCCAGGATGGGCCGCGCACATTTATTAAACACATTATTCTGCCGCTTCCTCATTGTTTTCCCTGTCGTAGTCAGTGTGTTAGTCATCTTGTCTGTCCTCTGTACTCCTCACGCTTTTTGATGTTAGAAAATTTGTCGGTTCGCAAAACAAGATTTGACAGGTTCTTGGCAACGCAACTGTTATACTTTCTTTATTGTTATTTTCGTGCCACTCAGTAAACATTCATTTAACAGTTCTACTTGGTCACTTCTGTCTCCATTCAAAGATGTTTTGGAATCTCTGGAGGGCGGGGGAAGGGTGGGGGGTTCATTTACAAAAAAAAAAAAAAAAATTGTCTGCTCTTGTGCAGATACCGTATGCTTTCATTTATAGGGCTGACTAGTGTAAGTTCCCATGTCCAGTAATCCAACACAACTTTACGGTCCGCCTGAAAAAAATTGATTTCAACTGGGTCCGTTTTTTTAACATTCACCTCTATGGAAGACGGATCCGTTAAATATCCATCCATTTTTCTCCTATTTGAAAAGGATCCGTTTTTTGCTTACTAGATCACTTTCCACCTTCCAGTAAGCAAAAAATGGATCCTTTTCAAATAGGAGAAAAACGGAAGGATATTTAACGGATACGTCTTCCATAGAGGTGAATGTTACAACAACGGTTCCAGTTGAAATAACTTTTTATTCAGGTCGACAAAAAAGTTGTGTCTGCACAACTTTTTTGTCAATGGATTTGCTGCTGCATCCGTTCTAACGTATGATTGCAGGACATGTGAACTTAGTCTTAAACAACCTTATTGGTCCTGGATCACGACATATCACATATCTGGGCTGGACTAAATACTATAAATGTTACGAAACAGTCAGATCCGTTCTGGGAACATTTTGACTATTTTTAGTGGCCCTGGAATAACAATTTTCATGGAGCACAACAAAAAAGAAAAACAACAAAAGTTCAGTTCCGCAACTAAATTCTAACTGGAGTGAATACCGAGGGGTTTCAGGTCAGTGTTCCCATGAATACAAATGCCTCTTTTTTATAAGAAATGTTTCTACCGGGTAATGCACTCTTTTCATTTCCAAAATGACACCCTAATGGATTCCCCTAATTCCTCACAAATTTGCAGCTACATACTTGATTACCAAATTTAATATATAATATAATATAAATATTATAATAATAACTTTATTTATATAAGCGCCAACATATTCCGCAGCACTTTACAACTAAGTGGGGACATGTACAGACAAAATAATGGGAATAATACAGATATGTAAGTTTACCCAGTGAAGACCACTAATAATAATGCACTTATCATTGATGATGACTACACATATACCGCCAGCATCCATCCATCCATCCATCGGCCCATTCCCTTCTCCATCTTTCTGGGCTCATCCAGTTCTCTCGTTATGTGTAAATACATATTCATCATGAAATGTTAACTACTCAATTGATCAATAACTCAGTTTTGCCTCTTCAGTCAATGTTATATTCTCTACTACTGAAATTGGATGTGAAAGTGTAGCGGTTCATTTTTCAGCCACTAGGCAATGGGCCAAAATCAATGGAACATTTCACTTCCCAAGACTGGACTTTTTACAATGATAATGCAGGAGCCCTCATATCAATCATCTTCTCATGCAATGTTCCTCATTCCATTCACCGATAGCTGGCAGATCAAAAGAGGATTTTACTTTGGAGAAAAGGACAAGCGGATAGCCAGTGTTCACAAAGACACTTCCCATGGATGAACCAGATCTTTTTTATTCAAGGGAATCTGTCAGCAGATTTTCGCTACCTCATCTGAGAATAGCATGATGTAGGCAAAGAGACCTTGATTCCAATGATGTATCACTTAGATCACTGGATGCAGCTGTTCTGACACAATCAGAGCTTTTAGTCTGAGAATGAAGCAGAGCTGAGAAAGCTAACCCCGCCCACACCACAGCTCTCTGTGTACAAAGTCCATAGACAATGAACCGCTTATCACAGGAGGGGGCGTTGACAAAGTAGTCCAGCAATGTTAATCTCTTAGTGATAAATCCTTCACAGTTAGTAAACAACAGCAGGCACTTTGACAAGTAACACATCCCTGAATTCTTAGTTTCAGCCTCTATCTCCTGCTGTCTTCAGATTACATAGCAAAAACCTGCCGACGGATTCCCTTTAATACAAATGTCACATTTAAAGTGACTGCTGTAAGAGAATTTTTTTTACCAATTGTCATTTTAGGCCAGCCATATTTAAGATTACTGAACTCCTGGTAATAGAGCAAAGTAAAGTGTGCTGGGATTTCGGCAGACACCATGAGTAAGTAGCCCAACGTTCACGGATGGGTCCACCCACCAGTAAGAAGACCACTAGGTGCCAGTTCTTTTGCACCTTTCCTCTTGGCCTCAGATATCCCCACATCAATGGCATAAATTGACTCGACAGCATATAAAAATTTGAGGACTATTCTGTTGGGCTTTTTTACACAAAAAATTTGTTTTCAAAGCCACTCATCTCAGGATATCTCAGACCAAGAGGAAGGAAAAGCAATGACACATCTGTAATAACACAGAGCATGCGGAGATGTGCACTCAAAATTACAAGTGTGAATCAAAGTCTTGGTGATGTGATAATTAGGAGCCTTGAAGAGCGCTGAAAAAAATCAGGGCTGATTGTCCTGTAATTATGCCTGTATTGTATGTATCAAGTTCTAATATTACCACTGTCATATGTTCTAGCACCAAGACCAACTGACCACAAGACCAACAACCAACTGACCACCAAAAGTATGGGATAAAAATGAAGAAAAGTGAGAATAAGATATAGATGGGAGGTGGAGATAGTATACATACATTTTAACAAGAGGAAGTGAAAAACACAGAGAAAGCTGTCCTTAATGATACATATATACAGTTTTATATATCAGGGTTCAAACATATAGAGTTTGCACTTTTCTGCAGATCTTCATCTTCTTCCTTGTCCTTTATTACTTCTCATTTTTAATGTGTCAACTGTCATTGTGTTTTGAGTCATTGTCCTCAGCGCTCTTCTCTATCACTATGGCAATTTAATGCATAGTCCTCTGTAGAAGGATTGCTCCATCGGCAGCTATGTACAGATTTACAACAGGATGCAAGTACAAGATAAGGAATATGAGATGATGACGGGATGTAGCTGCTGCTACAATATTTGTCAGAAAGTGGAGACAAAGGTGGAATGTCCCACTGCAGAATACAAGATCAGCGCATGCAGACGATGATAACAAGTCTTATCTCTGCTTGTACGTGGGATGGACAGTAGTGCCCACTTTTGTTATTGCCAAGTAGCTTTTGGTTGGATGTTTTAAGCATTTAAGTTATATGCTTTAAGCAAATAAAGTTTCTAAAATTCTTTACAATTTTCTAATATACTGTATGTATTACATATAGACAGTATACAAGATTCTGGCCCTGCTTTGTTAAGAGGTGTTTCAGTCTTAATGATGGGCGTGCAGGAATAAGGTGCACCAGAATCATTAAGAGGCACTTAATGAATTTGGTGGCTCTTCTCAGTAGTGGCAACCTTTGTGCGCCTCACCACATATGTTACTCCAATCACTGACTGAAGTAACATTCCTGACGCAAGAAATACAGCTACTTTTGAAGAATTTAATTGGCTGGCTAGGCTACACTCCTTCTCAGCTCCTCCCCAGGTCAGTCCACTTTGGCGGAACTGGGCAAAAATTATGATAATGCCAAAATGCACAAAAAATGTGCAATGTTTACGAATGTTTTACGCCACTTTTCTGGTCCTTGTGTATGTAATATTTCATTGCTCTAAAATCACACATGTATCATTTTTATTACTAGACCGAGCCCTGACAACCGTACTGCAACTTGGACAAAAGATTCCATTCAATGTCTACAAGCAAAAAATAAATAAGATCTCATTTATGAAAACAATATCCATTTAACAATGGGGCGTATTTTTCAATATAGCCTAGAGATGAGCAAACCTGAACTCGGGGTTCGTACCGGACAGTTAGTGTCCGGTGCTAAATGGTGAACACAGACTTCTCCCGGAAGTCCACTGAAATGTTTGGAGTTGCGGGAGAGTCTGTTGCAGAGAGACAGAAATTTTTCCAGCTCAAAAGTTTGGGTCCTTGTTTTCAATGGGGTTCGGGTTCTGCTTCAATTTCGGGTAAAGAACCAAACTTTTCAATAAAGTTCGGGTAGGGTACCAGAACCCTAATTTCCACAGGTCCACTCATCCCTAATAGGGTCTAATTCTCAGACAATGTAGAGTTAGACTAGACAATCTTATCACTTTAAGGACCCGGACATTTTTCATTTTCGCGCTTTTGTTTTTTCTATCCCTTGTTCCAAGAGCCATAACTTTAATATTTTTGCACCAATATAGTCAAATAAGGACTTGCTTATTGCAGGACGAGTTGAAGTTTTTGAATTACATCATTTATTTTACCATATAATATACTGAAAAACAGAAAAAAAAATCAAATAGGGTGAAATGCCTTTACAGTGTTCATTTTTTGGTAAAAATTAGAAATATGATTCTCCATGTCAGTACGATTATAGCCATGCCAACTTATAAGGTTGTTCTTTTTATATTTTCATGGTTAAAAAAAATCAGAACCTTGTAAAAAACATGATTGAGTTGCAATTTTCTGAGAACAGTAACTTTTTATTTTCCCTGAAGGCTTGTTTTTTGAAGGCTAAGTTTTACCATGTTAAGGTACATATGACATTTTGATTGATTTTTATTGTATTACGGTATATTTTGGGAAGTCCAATTACTAAAAATGTCAATTCTGGCATTTCAAGTGTTTTTTCTTTGGTGTTTACCATACGGTTGAAGTATCAGACTATCAGACTAGATGAGACTTTTTTGGACACAACAATACCAAATATATTTATTATTTTACATATTAGTGTTTTTTTTTTTTTTTTTTTGAAGGTGGGAAAGGGGGATGAGTGCAACTTTTATAAATTTTTTATTGGCTGAAATTCAAATTTTTCTTTCTTTGTAAGTCTCTCTAAGGCAGGGATGTCAAACTCAAACACACAAAGGGCCAAAATGAAAAACTTGGGACAAAGTTGCGAGATAACCAGTATACAGTATAATGAGCCTCACATAGCCCTCCATACAGAATAATGGGCCCCACATAGTCCTCCATACAGAATAATGGGCCCCACATAGTCCTCCATACAGAATAATGGGCCCCACAAAGTCTTCCATACAGTATAATGGGTCTCACAAAGTTCTCCATACAGTATAATGGGCCCCACAAAGTCCTTCATACAGTATAATGGGCCCCACATAGTCCTCCATACAGAATAATGGCCCCGCATAGTCCTACATACAGTATAATGGTCCCACATAGTGCTCCATACAGTATAATGGCCCCACATAGTCCTCCATACAGTATAATGGCCCCACATAGACCCCCATACAGTATAACGGCCCCACATAGACCCCCATACAGTATAATGGCTCCAAATAGTCCTCCATACAGTATAATGGCCCCACATAGTACTCCATACAGTATAATGGCCCCACATAGTGCTCCATGCAGTATAATGGCCCCACATAGTGCTCCATACAGTATAATGGGCCTCACAAAGTACTTCATACAGTATAATGGGCCCCACATAGTCCTCCATACAGAATAATGGCCCCACATAGTCCTCCATACAGTATAATGGCCCCACAAAGTCCTCCATACAGTGTAATGGGCCCCACAAAGTCCTTCATACAGAATAATGGGCCCAACAAAGTCTTCCATACAGTATAATGGGCCTCACAAAGTCCTCCATACAGTATAATGGGCCCCACAAAGTCCTTCATACAGTATAATGAGCCCCACATAGTCCTCCATACAGAATAATGGCCCCCACATAGTCCTCCGTACAGTATAATGGTCCCACATAGTGCTCCATAAAGTATAATGGCCCCACATAGATCCCCATACAGTATAACGGCCCCACATAGACCCCCATACAGTATAACGGCCCCACATAGTCCTCCATACAGTATAATGGCCCCACATAGTACTCCATACAGTATAATGGCCCCACATAGTGCTCCATGCAGTATAATGGCCCCACATAGTGCTCCATACAGTATAATGGGCCTCACAAAGTCCTCCATACAGTATAATGGGCCCCACAAAGTACTTCATACAGTATAATGGGCCCCACATAGTCCTCCATACAGTATAATAGCCCCACATATTCCTCCATACAGTATAATGGCCCCACAAAGTCCTTCATACAGTATAATGGGCCCCACATAGTCCTCCATACAGTATAATGGACCCCACACAGTCCTTTGTACAGAATAATGGGCCCCACATAATCCTCCATACAGAATAATGAGCCTCACATAGTCCTCCATGCAGAATAATTGCACCACATCGGGATGGTGGTTCTGGTGTCGCAGGCCAAATATAATCACCCTGCGGGCCAGATTTGGCCCATGGGCCAGACTTCGACATTTATGGTCTAGGGGTATTGATGGATAGTGAAACTGCGGTTCTCCTCTGAATCTTAGTGACCTATGTCAAAAAAGTACATGATAGGAGTAACAATGTTCCAGATTTATCAAAGGAGTTCATGCTGCAGGATAAATCTAGTTAAAAAATATATAGACTAAGTTTACACCCCCTGTTAGAGTAGATTGTGCCATTAATTTGTGCCAAAATGTTGCAAGAATTTTGGCACACTGTGTTGAACTTTACACTATAACTGTTTCCTAAACCACACTCTTTTACAAAAAGGCTATACTCCCTTGTTGGACAATAATCCTGGTAGTTCTACCATGCACGACTCCACCAGCTTCCTATGGGCACCTTCCTATCTAGTTGCCAAAAATACTTATACTAGGGTGGTTCCCTTCTATAAATAGCCTTGTATGTCACGGGTTTGTATGTTGATGTTTTTCCATATTTAGCTTAACAAAGGTCATATTCTGGCTGAAGCATTGTTTTAGCTTTTTTATGGTTTCAAACGATTTACACTGTGTTCCAAATTATTATGCAAATAATATTTTCTCAGATTTTCCCAAATTACCTATATGAATTGCAGTCATTGTAATTTTCCAGTCAAATAACTATTAGAGTACAATTGAAAGGTTTTTGTACAAACTGCCTATGATAACAGTATATTTAAAAAAATAAAAATGTAACATCACCTAGAATAAAGTTTTGAGTTGAAAACTGTTTGATTTCAGTTTGTAATAACCTGCTAATGCTTATAATTTCAAAAAAAGACCATTTTTTTGTTCTTTATTAAAATGAAAAGGTTGAAAACTCTGCTGTGCATAATAATTTGGAACATGCATTTTGAGTGCAGTTTTAGTTTTTTATTTTTTTGAAAATATACTGTTATCATAGGCAGTTTGTACAAAAACCTTTCAATTGTACTCTAATAGTTATTTGACTGGAAAATTACAATGACTGCAATTCATATAGGTAATTTGGGAAAATCTGAGAAAATATTATTTGCATAATAATTTGGAACACAGTGTATTATGGGATTGCTCTGGTGCCTTGGATACAATTGTTTGTGCCATTGTAGTACAAGGCACAAAAAGTGTTCACAACACAAAAAATATGTTGCAATTCATGAAAGGTTGTTTTTTTTTTTATATCATATTACATCAGAATTCTGGCGCATTTAGCTTGATAAATAAGTCCCAATATATATTTAGCCATTATAGAAGACCATGGTGTAACATTTTGGCTGAAAATTCCCCATTATAATAGTTTTAAATAGGAAAAACCCTCAAAATCTCATGTCAGAGAAGTATCTAGCAGTCTGCATACACATACTGTATATTGCCTAGATTTAACACAATCTATATGGCAGCAAAGAGGATTTTGAATCCCGTGAAATTTTTTACAAACCGCTAACCATTAAAAGCCGAAGGAGTAATCTCACCAACACCCTCAAGCTCATGTGATGATCCTTCCTTAGTGCCACTCTGGACCCAATTTACAAGGCTCTGGGTAAATGGTGTTTAGTTAAAATGAGACTGGCTGCACTGATTGGCAGCAGCGGTGATGTGTCATGGATTACTGAATGCAGCAATTCTATTTTGTATGGTATAGACTGGTCAGGGATTGGTAACTCCATCTGTTTTTTTTTATACCATTGTTAGTTTCTTGTAAGAAAGTTTCATCAGGTTGAAAAACCTCTTTATGGAACAGTTCAGCTTTGGTTCTATTGTGATAGTTTGAACAATGGTCAAAAATCTGTCGGGTGATTCATGACGCAGACAGTATAGATCAGGACTGGTTCCCTCACTGCCGGCATCTATGTTGTAATCTGAAACACGTGTCGTTTAAGGAAAAAAAAGTTTTAAAAAGGAACAGAGGCATGGAAAACAGGGCTGTGGAGTTGGTAAGCCAAACCTCCGACTCCAACTCTGACTCCTCAATTTCCATGACACCGACTCCAACTCCGGCTCCACGACTCCGACTCCCTCATACATGGCTCATGGTTAAGTGATAAATTTACTGCAGCACAGATTCAACTCAGCTAAAAGTCTAGACCCTTAGATCAAGAATAGGACAGACATTTAGGCTATGTGCACACGATGCGTATTTCATGCGTATTTTGTGCGGAAAATTCCGCAGCGTAAACGCATGAATTACGCATGTTAGCCTACTGCCATGGTCCCCTATGGCATTCCGCAATTGCAATGCCCACGATGCGGAATTTTCCGCAGCGTTTTGTTGTGCGGAAAATTCCGCAGCATGTCAATTCTTTGTGCGTTTACGCATGCGGAATTGCCATCTACAATGCAGTAGAAACAATGCAGTAGAAAACGCAAGGCAATTCCGCATGTGCAAAACGCGCGAATTACGCGCGAAAAACGCATGCCAAATTCCGCATGCGTTTTCCAGGAAAAAGGACATGCGGAAATTAAGCGGAAATTTCCGCTTCAAATACGCATCGTGTGCACTTAGCCTTATAGGATGTTTCATAACTTTCCCAAATTCTTATGAAGAAAAATATTCCCCATAAACTGCATTGAAGTAATGTACCCAATTTATTATATACATTTTAGGAGTTGGAGTTGGTCCATTTTATACCGACTCCACCAAAATGGACACAGACTTTACAGCCGTGACGGAAAAGCAGGCTGCTCCCCATGGTCTGATCTCTCCTGAGCTGGGCAGGGAGAAGCCTGCGGGGACTCACACAGAAGACTTCTCTCCCTATTCTCATTTTAAACACAGCATTTATTGGTGAAATGTAGATGCCCGCAATAAGGGAGCCTGTCCCTGATTCCTGCTAACGGAGATATGGTCTGCACCAATCATCTGACAGGTTCTAAGTAAATGTCAGAGCACCAACCATGGTTGTAGAGGCACCATATGTCTAATATTTACAGAATGAAAAGAAAACCTAATAAAAGTATAATAAAAGACCGTGTCACCATTAAAAATAAATTCAATATCATCAAACCCTGAAAACCAATACCTGTGATATCCAATAATGTCTCTTTCTAAAAATATATTTATATATATTTTTTTTCCAAATTACCAGCTTATAATATTGCTTCAGCACTTCCAGCCAATTTACTCCTGAAAAGCCTTGCACTGCACTTTCCAAAGAAAATAAAACACATATACTCTCACAATTCTTTCGAAAGAAATTGCTTCGAGACGGTATAGCCAACAACATAAACCAATAAAGCAGTCCTCGGTGCATCCAATGAACAGATTTGTTTTTATTTAATGGCACAGAAATAGATATAATTTAGAGCCCTCACCTGCTCACCCAAGTGCATGTCAGAGAACAAGCTTTGCGTGCCACAGCAGAATAATTGCCCGCGAGGAAAGTTCTGTCTAAACAGCAGCAAATAATTTCTCTTTTTAAGAAATTTATATAAGAACAATAAAGCAAATTGCCGAGGGCTGACACATAATTCTTCAACGAGAAATGAACAAGTCTTCATTAATAACTCTGTGTGAGCGGCCTGCCAACAAGGATGCCTTCTTCTAGATATTAGGGCACATACCCAGGGCATGGAAGTGACAAAGAAGATAGGACGTAATCAGTAAGTGTGCGCCACCGATCACACAAGACCAGTCACTCCACTGGGACGTGTGCACTAAATCTAGGGCACATTTTGTAAGTCATAAGCAGCTGTTAACATGGGATTCTTGCTGTCAGCAAAGGAAATCTCCATTTAGCAGCAGTATCTAACTGCTGAACACCAGCGTCCATATAAATCCAAGGAAAATCACTCCAGTCGCTAAAATTATTCGACTCATTATAAGAAAAAAAGAAAGAGCAAATTAAAAAAAAAAAAAGAGGAATTTTCAGGACAATGAATCTATATGAATGCAAATCATAGCACATAGCGGATAATTGCACGTTGGCCATTTTGTTATCTTTTTATAAGTATGTAGGAGCAGTTATGTTTTTCTTTCCATGCCAGGCTTCTCAAGGCCTCGCAGCCACTTCCTGTTGTGTTACAATAGCTGTACAATGCACGGCCAGTGTAAGACATAGCTTAAGCTCTTTAGAAATGGCTGACTGCCAGCTGTCTATGCTGGACTGGATGTCGTGAGCCTAGCACAATGCCAAAACTGTTAAGTATCACATATTCACACAAAAAAAATCTGTATTTGTTACCCGAAGTGGAAGTAATTCCCGACCACAAGTATTTTTAAATCCCATCTTTCTTCTATTTAACGATGTCCAGGACGTCCTGGCACTAATTAACGGCACAATGAAATCCTAAACAGAGTTTACTAGAACGTTCCTTACTAACAAGCTATAAAAGTTTTGTTTTATGGCTTTTTGGGACTGGTAATTGAGTGCACGGCTTATCTAACGTCAAGACACATTTTCGATCAAGTTTCTCAAAATCTAGAAGAATGAATAAAGATGGACTGTGTGGTTGATCTGTCTAGTATACGTATACTCTATGTTTGTGTTGGTACATTGATTGAATTGATTAGAAGTCAAGAAAACTTAATTTTATGAAAAAGACTTGATATAAAGAAGGCCACATACAGCACATTAGATAGCTGTCGGACGATTGTTTATATGACAGGTAGCTCTCCCGACTCCCCCATACATATAGTGCTCCTGTGTTCTCTATGAGAGAGCCGCTGCCACAATCATCTGGCAGCAGCTTATCTTACTACCGAGCATAAGGATCGGCCTTTGAAATTCATCAGCTGTCAGGATAGAGTCAGAAGTCCCCATACACATTAGATGGTTGGCTGAAATCAACAGGTTCAAACGACTTGAATCTAATGTGTATGGTGGCTTTTAGTTTTGTACCTAACCTCAGATTAACAACTTGGAAAGGATTTGGTGTCACACATTAGTCATGTGGCATGTCAGGCATGGTGTAAATGCATTAGATCACAGCCAGGCAATAGTGCTCAGTGGTTTTCATAAGGGCTCGTGCAGGCAACCGTTAGCACCATCGTTTTGATGCATAGTACTTGCCCCCATGTTATTGAATGAGGCCATGGTCATGTCCGATTTTTTTCCTCAAATTGAGAGCTCTGAGGAAAAAATTTGCAGCATGCACAATTAGCCTTAGATAATCAGATCACACTCGGCCATTCAAGTCTATGGAAAACAATGGACCACATTCGGATGACATCCAAGTGCGGTCCGATTTTCATGGACAGACTGAATGGAGAAGGTGGAGAAACTTTTATTTTTTTCTCCACCTACGAGAAAACGGATTACACTTTGATCACCCTATGAACAAACTGTGATCAGATCATAGTGTGACTAGCATAATCGGACCGATTTTCTTGTATGAGAGAATAACAGTCGTGTGACCCTAGCCTTACTCACATAGGTTTGGAAGAAGTGACAATAAACATGCAGACCAGAACCTGTGAGGGAACATCACTGGCTGCAGAAGAAGCTCAGAACTTCAGAAGCACGCAACAAGGGATGAAATAAGGTGATTTTTGCAGTTTTCAAAATCAAAGAATAATAATAAATTTACTTATTTTACATTTCTAAACGAATGAAAAGCTTTTTTCTGGCATCAATAAGTTCCTTTAATAGCTGACACTCCACTATCGAAAGTGCCAGTGCATAGAAAGTAGTATAATATTGTATAAAGCTTTATCGAGAATTGGTTTGTATACAGGCCCTCATACACACAGAATAAAGTCATCCAAAAGTGCCGATATCGGCAAACTATCTATTGTGTATAAGGGCCTCTCAACTCTCCTCCAACAGATGATGATGGGGAGGAGAAGGATCCTACTAACTTTCAACAGCCAACAATTTATTTTGTGGTGGAGATAAGCTGGTGTCTGATGAGTCCTGCAGCAGGACTAATAGAAAACACCACAGCGATCAACCAAGCGTTCCTAGAGGAATCGGGAAAGATAGTTGTCAGCCAAACAATTGCTATCTAATGTGTATGGGGCCCTTTCGACACAATGTAGCTTGGTACAAAGTACACAATACACCTATTTTAATTTAACCATGTCAGTTCAAGTTGATCCATCTATATTTGAGGACATCTGTCACACTGAGTGTGGTCCATTTATCATTCAACAAATATGTGCTAGTCACTTAAATTATTCCTCAAAAACTTACTTTGGAAACCAAAAGTTGAGATGGTTGGTAAGCTGGTCTGATTCACTTTGTGTTCTTTTATTCCATGAGAAAAAAACGTGCAGAACATTTGTACGGGTGTTCATCACAAGACAACTATTAGCCACCATTTCATGAGATCACAGCCACGATAGGCGAGGAAAATGACTTATGTACGGTAGTTCATGATATTCTTATATCTCAAAATCTCTGGTAGACACATAATTATTAAAGATGAAAGCGGAGAGACAGGATATAACAACACTACAGCCATTATCAGCCGAGCCCTGAAAGTCTGTGAGACATTGACCTCATCTTATGTATAGTCATTTCTGCAGAAGGCATAACACATGAGACATTAATTGGACATGTTGTATACCGGTGTAATGTGAAACTAGCTTTCTTTGTATATTTAAAGCAATGATTCAAGTTAAAGATTGGCAAGACGCAGTGTGTTAATTGGTAATTACAACCCGCTAGTATGTCAGGATTATATGGCTGGAATCAAATACAAACGGCACTGGGTGAAGGTTGTTATAAAACCTTATTATCTAAACAGAACAAAAACAGAACATTCACTTGTAACCCATAATTCAATATGGCATTTTCTGGTTTTATGTGAGTATTAAAAAATAAGGATTGAGGCTAATGTTCTCTCCATATATTATGAAGCAGTTTACAAACAACTTCAGAAGTACTGTACAAGGAGAGATTTAATAGACGCTCTTACAGACATGGAAAGCCAACCCCATTATACATTAATCTTTTCACTAACAGAGCGGAATAAGGCTACGTCAGCACTTTTATGGAGGGGAATAGCTGCCGCCTCTTCTCCGTCCTGACCCAGGGCAGGGACAGACAGATATCAGTCAAGAGATACAGCCCTCTAATGAATTATTATCTGCTACAGAGACAAGATGACTGCCGTGAACAGGACATTCTGGGTTCCTGCCCTGCCCTATATTTGGGGCAGACTACGATAACCATTTGTCCAGTAAGGCTGTCCTCTTCCATTTTGGAGAGGTTACATTTCAGACAAAGTAAATGACCATGTTCTTGGTGTGTGCACCACCCTTTTTTGGGGGCAGCAGAAGACCATCGTTGGTCAGGAATGACTTCCAATCAGGAGGTCACTGGACAGGGAGCCGATATCATTGACTTATCTAATGGGTCCAGCTCATCATATATCACGCAACACAGGTACCTGCTATCGAGGTGTAGACACGCAGGAGAACTGGCAATCTATATAATAACTACTACTCAGACATTTGATATTTCTTAATCTTGTACAAAAAGGATCAAGCGGTTCACTCTGTGAGTCTATACAGTTTCCGATAATTTGCTTTTCATAAATGTCCTCCGTATCTACACGGAAACCAGTACAGGTTCATGTTCAGCCATTCATAAATCACCCACAGTCTTTTGTTTCAGCCTTCACCATGTTTCAATACACTCTCATTCATCCAACAGAGAAAGTATTGTGTTCAATAAAAATGGACTGAACTGGTGCCGCTGATAAAGGAATGATCTTTATTTTACATAAACATGCCATCCAGTCACCGGCATAATTGTATGAATGTAGTCTAGCAGAAATTGGGTGCACTACATATTTATTGGATAGGAGGAAATAAGGTTCATTGGTACAAATGTATAATAAAACCCAATGTAACCAAAATGTACAAATGTACCTTGATTCTCTGGTCCTTGATAAAAAATGTGTACCGTGGTTCTCAGAGTATCCATAAAGTCACTGTGTGCCACAAATAGTAGCTATATGCATTATACAACGTGAGATTTATTATAGTGTATTATGTATAGGGTAATAGTTATTTTCTCAAGATCTTACATTGTTGTTAAATCATACGGATCAACTAGGACAAAATCTGCAAGGAATTAATATGTTCTCCCCGTGTTTGTGTGGGTTTCCTCCGGGTTCTCCGCTTTACTCCCACACTCCAAACACATAGTGATAATGAATTTAGACTGTGACCCCCAATGGGGACAGTGATGATGATGTCTGTAAAATTCCGTGGAATCAATAGCACTATATAAGTCAGTAAAATAAATTAAAAAATAAATACAGAATCCCATTACAATTTTGCGCTATTCTCTATTTTACTAGTGATCTTTTATGTAATGAGGGCACTTCAGCTCCGATGTTTTGAGGGCCCGATAGAAAGCCCACTACCTGTACCATATTATCACATGATAGGAAGTGTTCCTTAGGCGAAGTTCACATGAGATTATACATATACATGAACAGGGGGCCACGAGAGGTGGTGAGTTCTCCTTCAATGGAAGTCTTCAGAGGCTGGACAGACATCTGTCTGATGGTTTAGTGAATCCTGAATTGAGCAGGGGGCTGGACACGATGAACCTGGAGGTCCCCTCCAACGCTAACATTCTATGATACAAAAAATTGTCTAAATTTCATCCTGAAAAAAAACAGATGATTTTTCATCTGTACTGTTATCTGTATTTTTATCCATTATTTATCTGTATGGCATTAAAGGGAACCTGACAGATGATACCTGCTGCCTTAGCCACAGTATTAGACCGTGGCTGTATGATTTCAGGCTGGTCCTCAGTGGCTTCAACCCACCATCTGCCAGTGACTGACAGGTCTCTCTCCAAACATGGAGAGATCTGTCACTAGTCTATCATGCAGCTCGGTCCTTGGCGGCTATAAAACTCACTCTCTGGAGCACAGTAGCGTTTCAGAGTTAGCCATATACGGCTGCAATCACACAGCCATAGTCTGGTATATGCAGCCTGTGGATCAGCCACATGTATCGACTGTCGGGTTTCCTTTAATTTTTATACATCAGCAGTGAATGAAATTTACAAAACCCAAAACAGGTTCCTGTGTTAACAATGCACAATGGTTGATCTGTATGGGACCTAAGTAGTTTTGCGCTCCCATAGACTTGACTAGGTGAATCTCATTCGAAAAACATAAGAGACTAGTGCATGCTGCGATTTTTTTTCATGCGAATATTCGGTACATTTAAAAATAAATAAAAACAGTCATCTGACCAGCTCAATTGAGCAACACTGGTGCGAGTGTTATCGATTTTTTCCACGGTCAACACTTGAGTCAAAAATACGGTTGTGTGAATGTAGCCTCAAAATGTATCTATTGAAACTACATTGTGTGATGCTACATGTGAGGCTACTTTCACATGATCGTATTTTCGGTCCGAGTGCTGTTTGTGGAAAAGACCGGCAGCAATTGGACCAGCAATTGGACCAGTTTTATCCAATAGTTCATTAAGATGACCATTTATTTACACAAACTCAATGCCCATGTGAAAAAATTGCAGCATGCAGTAGTCTCTTCCATATTTCGGATGAGACTCGCCTATTCAAGTTTATGGGTGGGCAATAAAATTGTATCCCATACGGATCAATCAGATAGCATCTGATTTTTACTGATATATTGCCATTATTAATATAGGGAATAGAGATGAGTGAACCCGAACTGAAAAGTTCGGGGTTCATACCGGACAGTTAGTGTCCGGCGCTAAACGCCGAACATGGACTTCTCCCGGAAGCCTGTTAGAATGTTCGGAGTTCCGGGGAAAGTCCGTTACAGAGAGAGAGAGAATTTTTTCCAGATCCAAAGTTAGGATCTCCATTGTTTTCAATGGGGTTCAGGTTCTGGTTCAAGTTCGGGTACAGTTCTGGTACCCAGGGCTGTGGAGACGGAGTCCATTTTGGTGGAGTCAGAATCGGTATAAAATGAACCGACTCCGACAATATATAATAAATTAGGTACAGTAGTTCAATGCAGGATGTGCTGTAAATTTTTTCATAAGAATTTTGGAAAGTTATGAAATGTCCTATAAATGTCTGTTCTATTCCTGATCTAAGGATCTCGTTTTTCAGTTGAGATGAATCTGTGCTTCACTTTATGTACATGCTCAGTAGTGAGATGAATCTGTGCTGCACTTTATGTACACGCTCAGTAGTGAGGCAGTGAGATGAATCTGTGCTGCACTTTATGTACACGCTCAGTAGTGAGATGAATCTGTGCTGCACTTTATGTACATGCTCAGTAGTGAGATGAATCTGTGCTGCACTTTATGTACATGCTCAGTAGTGAGATGAATCTGTGCTGCACTTTATGTACATGCTCAGTAGTGAGGCAGTGAGATGAATCGGTGCTGCACTTCATGTACACGCTCAGTAGTGAGGCAGTGAGATGAATCTGTGCTGCACTTTATGTACATTCTCAGTAGTGAGATGAATCGGTGCTGCACTTTATGTACATGCTCAGTAGTGAGGCAGTGAGATGAATCGGTGCTGCACTTTATGTACATGCTCAGTAGTGAGGCAGTGAGATGAATCTGTGCTGCACTTTATATACATGCTCAGTAGTGAGGCAGTGAGATGAATCTGTGCTGCACTTTATGTACATGCTCAGTAGTGAGGCAGTGAGATGAATCTGTGCTGCACTTTATGTACATGCTCAGTAGTGAGGCAGTGAGATGAATCTGTTCTGCACTTTATGTACATGCTCAGTAGTGAGATGAATCTGTGCTGCACTTTATGTTCATGCTCAGTAGTGAGGCAGTGAGATGAATCTGTGCTGCACTTTATGCACATGCTCAGTAGTGAGATGAATCTGTGCTGCACTTTATGTACATGCTCAGTAGTGAGGCAGTGAGATGAATCTGTGCTGCACTTTATGTACATGCTCAGTAGTGAGGCAGTGAGATGAATCTGTGCTGCACTTTATGAACATGCTCAGTAGTGAGATGAATCTGTGCTGCACTTTATGTACATGCTCAGTAGTGAGGCAGTGAGATGAATCTGTGCTGCACTTTATGAACATGCTCAGTAGTGAGATTAATCGGTGCTGCACTTTATGTACATGCTCAGTAGTGAGGAAGTGAGATGAATCTGTGCTGCACTTTATGTACATGCTCAGTAGTGAGGCAGTGAGATGAATCTGTGCTGCACTTTATGTACATGCTCGGTAGTGAGATAAATCTGTGCTGCACTTTATGTACATGCTCAGTAGTGATGCAGTGAGATGAATCTGTGCTGCACTTTATGTACATGCTCAGTAGTGAGGCAGTGAGATGAATCTGTGCTGCACTTTATGTACATGCTCAGTAGTGAGGCAGTGAGATGAATCTGTGCTGCACTTTATGTACATGCTCAGTAGTGAGATGAATCTGTGCTGCACTTTATATACATGCACAGTAGTGAGGCAGTGAGATGAATCTGTGCTGCACTTTATGTACATGCTCAGTAGTGAGGCAGTGAGATGAATCTGTGCTGCACTTTACGTACATGCTCAGTAGTGAGGCAGTGAGATGAATCTGTGCTGCACTTTATGTACATGCTCAGTAGTGAGGCAGTGAGATGAATCTGTGCTGCACTTTATGTACATGCTCAGTAGTGAGGCAGTGAGATGATTCTGTGCTGCACTTTATGTACATGCTCAGTAGTGAGGCAGTGAGATGAATCTGTGCTGCACTTTATGTACATGCTCAGTAGTGAGGCAGTGAGATGAATCTGTGCTGCATTTTATGTACATGCTCAGTAGTGATGCAGTGAGATGAATCTGTGCTGCACTTTATGTACATGCTCAGTAGTGAGGCAGTGAGATGAATCTGTGCTGCACTTTATGTACATGCTCAGTAGTGAGGCAGTGAGATGAATCTGTGCTGCACTTTATGTACATGCTCAGTAGTGAGATGAATCTGTGCTGCACTTTATATACATGCACAGTAGTGAGGCAGTGAGATGAATCTGTCGCACTTTATGTACATGCTCAGTAGTGAGGCAGTGAGATGAATCTGTGCTGCACTTTATGTACATGCTCAGTAGTGAGGCAGTGAGATGAATCTGTGCTGCACTTTATGTACATGCTCAGTAGTGAGATGAATCTGTGCTGCACTTTATATACATGCACAGTAGTGATGCAGTGAGATGAATCTGTCGCACTTTATGTACATGCTCAGTAGTGAGATGAATCTGTGCTGCACTTTATGTACATGCTCAGTAGTGAGATGAATCTGTGCTGCACTTTATGTACATGCTCAGTAGTGAGATGAATCTGTGCTGCACTTTATATACATGCACAGTAGTGAGGCAGTGAGATGAATCTGTCGCACTTTATGTACATGCTCAGTAGTGAGATGAATCTGTGCTGCACTTTATGTACATGCTCAGTAGTGAGGCAGTGAGATGAATCTGTGCTGCAGTTTATGTACATGCTCAGTAGTGAGATGAATCTGTGCTGCACTTTATGTAAATGCTCAGTAGTGAGATGAATCTGTGCTGCACTTTATGTACATGCTCAGTAGTGAGGCAGTGAAATGAATCCGTGCTGCACTTTATGTACATGCTCAGTAGTGAGATGAATCTGTGCTGCACTTTATGTACATGCTCAGTAGTGAGGCCGTACTGAGGAGTCGGGAGTCAGGGAAATTGAGGCGTCGGAGTCAGTGGTTTGGCTTACCGACTCCACAGCCCTGCTGGTACCTGACCTGAAGTTTGGACTAAAGTTCGGGTCCAGTACCAGAACCCAAACTTTAACGGGTTCGCCCATCCCTAATAGGAAACTGTTTTTGATCTTGTAAATTTTATTCACTGCTGATATATGAAAACGCATGCCATATGGATGTTATATGGATTGCAAACAGAGTACAGATGACAATACAGGTGAAAAAAAAAATTCTGGATGAAAATTTATTTAATACATTCATCTGAACTTAGCCTAAAACTGCAATATGCAGCTTTCACATGAGCTTTTCTATGTCAATGCTCCAGGAGGCGAAAAAAATGACAAAAAAGTCATTATAGGTTTCCTTTCACTGCTAAAAAACACTCCACTAATCCAACAAGGCATCTAAACAACAGAACATAAACGAACATTTTTTAGTTTCTACATCTGAATGAATCTCTTAAAATCTGACTCATGTACATGTACCAAAATAATCAGACAAAGAGCGGACGTAAAAGAGACCCTAAATTGATAGTCACTGCAAATCTGCAACCCAACCAGACAAATTTGTTTCAGGATTTATCACATCTAAATTGGAATAATATATTCAGCGCAGATACTTTATAAATGAGAAGTGCAGGAACAGACTGACACAACCCCAATAACTGAGCCTTAATAGGGCCATCATAATTCAGGACATTGCACCGAACAATTACAGACACTTTCACACTGTCACTTCAGGAAATGCCAAAAACATTAAATATAATTCTGTAATGTTACCTTCTGAAAACAAACTCTTCCACTGACATCTATCACGTCCTTTTTTGGAAACTTTCCTACCGAATATAAATATTAATGTTGTTTTAACAGTTCTACGCAAAGACTTAAAAAGAAATTGTTACAAATAGTATTATTTCTAAAGTGCGCACAGTTTATGCTACCGACGGGATAAGCAGTGTCTCAGGGACAATATTGTGATAAAGGACAAGAGAAATGTGAGCAAAAACATTCTGGAAAAGAAAAGGCGTCCTCGTGGTAAGACAGCAGATCGCGGATCAGACATGACATGCCTATTTTCCCAGGTAGACCTCATAGGAATCTTCCCTGCTCTGCATTTTAATGGTCCTGCAGTCCATATTGCTTCTACTCTGCAATGATTTAACCCTCATTTTGGGATTAAACAACAGAACGAAATACAGGTTCAAAAGGGCTGTATCTAATCCATATGATGTTTGCCGGTTCTAATCGTCTATTTATTTTGCCTTCCAGTGTGCATATCTGCTTTATTTTATCTTAGCGGCATTGTATACACAACCTCCCACCGAAAATCCATGTTTATATATAATCCCCAAAGAGGTGAAACAATCCAGCTCCATGATAGATTCAAAACATTGTGAAAGATCTTCTTAAATGAAGAAAACGCCTACATGTTTTTCCAATAAGCACCTTTGAAGGTGAAGGACAATAAAGTACTACGACTTGCTGTTATCGACTATATGGAATTTATCAACCCATCATGCCTACTCCACAACATAAACCGTGTCGGTATCCTGATGCATCATGTGTACTTTAAATGTGGCTTTAAATAAGAACCCTATACACATTAGTGGAAAGTTGGCCTATTTTGTCGAGATCATCCAACCATCTGATGTATGGTGCATCATCCAACCATCTGATGTATGGTGCATCATCCAACCATCTGATGTATGGTGCATCATCCAACCATCTGATGTATGGTGAATCAGCCAACCATATGATGTATGGTGCTTCATCCAACCATATGATGTATGGTGCATCATCCAACCATCTGATGTATGGTGCATCATCCAACCATATGATGTATCCTCGACTCCCTCAGGATAGAACATCTCGATTAAGAGAAGGCTCCGGTTGGTTGAATTTCAGGGGTTGATCCTTTTCTTTGGCGATGTTTGAATCTCATTCTTTAGTTTTCAGGGGATATAGGCAGCTACGAGGTGTCGGGCAAAGGCTTTTTCTTCTTTTCTCTTTGAAAACACATGAACGCTCAGCCGAGCGGAGCTCTCAGGTGTATGAGGGAGTGAGAAACAAAGCTGTTGGCCGAGCAAGTGTTCAGCTGGCAGCTGTCTCAAGTGACTGGTCAGCTTTGTCTTTAATAGGCGGCCTGCAATACATTCAGTCAGAACTCGGACAAGCTCAGTCACGTGCCCACATAATATACAGTGTCAAATGCTAAAAGGGAGGCACAGTTTTATCACTATGATAATTATACTAAGCATGTATTGAATACATTCAGCAGATGATTGATTTCCGCTTTCGCAGAAGGTGCTGCTCTGTGAGACTGACAAGAGCACTAACAAAAGGAAAACCACATTTTTCAGGGATCTGTAAGATATTTTTGTTCTCTCCAGTCACTACAACTGTACTGTTTTCCTCCTGTACTTTATAAAAGAGTGCTTGTGCTACATGAAGTCAAGGAGGTGGAGACACAGTGGTGAAAAGTCAAGCTGGCTGAGTACAGGATTTAGGGTGACATACCCTGTTTACAGTGACATCAATAATGGCAGAATTAGGGCATGGCCATCTTGACTTCTTGGCGCAGCCTCTTCACCTTCTTGGTATTGGTAATGTGCATTCACTGGAAGCTGTGTTGCAATTTCTTTTTTTTTAATCAATGCAGCTTTACAAAGCACTGGAGCAGAATTATATGGTAGTGGTGCAGGTTTTGGGGATAGGGCAAGGTGGAAGGGAAAAAGGGCACAAACCACCTGCCAGGTTCTCTTTAAGTATCATGGCAAAAAGTCAAACATGCAGTCCAACAAATTCAGTGACTCAGCGCAATACCTTTAGGTTACATGCCCCCTCTGCGGAGCTACTCAATGTATGGACTTTTTACATTGATGATCTAATCTCTAATATAAAAACAAAATGGTGCTAGGACACTTTAGGGAAAACATGGCGTTTCTGCAGTATTTGGTGCGTTTCACAGTACCAGCACAATCAATGAGATTTCTACCAAAATTCATTCACATGGTATTTTTTTCAGTGCATATTTTGAGCCCTGCTGCGGTTTTTGCTACGAAGCAGCAGGTCAATTTTTTCAATGTTTTTGCAACACTTTTCACCCATTCAAGTAAATGTGAAAAGGGTTTTGCCTTCCTCTGGAACAACATATTAGGCTATAGGTTGAACTCGATGGACTTAAGTCTACCTTCAGCCTTAAAACTATGAAACAAGTAAAAACACTGGGGAAAAAAAAGTACATAAAACGCACCAGAAAAGCACATAACACAACGTGTGAACATACCTGTATAGTTCTGCTACGCTTGTTTTGGGGGAAGAAAGAATTAAAATTAGGTCAGATGCATATTGTTCAATGCTGAGGATGAACTGCCCTTGTCTTCATCTGCTCATTTTCTCTACATCTCCCCCACACACCTGCAAATACGAAAGCTTCTCTTTCAGCCTTGGACCAGGTACATTTCAGATAGCATGTATCCAGAGTGATTGATAGCATAGTTGGCAGAATTTAGGTAGGCTTATTAGACAAAGTTAGAAATGGGCATATGCATGTGATAGAGTATAGTTTAGTCACCCAATTATAATTTTACTGTATTTTTGCATTTTGCTATAACCCCCGGCCAATTTTTAAAACTGAAGAGAGGTGTAACAGCAGAGATAAGGCATGTGCAGTACTTTACAACTTATCTGTAAGAGTAGAGCAAAGCCTGTGATAACTCTCAGTCCCCCATTATTTAGACTCAGTGAAAGTGATCCAAGTTCTGTAATTTTTTATGGTAATTCTCCCAAAAAGGTAACTATTTTAAGCAGCTCTGAGAAGTAACCTGTTTAGCTTCTGATCGGTGTCCTGTGACCCTCTGCAATAGGAAAGAAATGACTGACTTAAGGTCTTGCTAATTAAGGGATGGTATGCTCACAACGCCAGCTGATTAACTGAAGCAGTACATGCACATAGAGCAAATGATTTATTGTGGATGTGAGCTGGTAATATGTGACATGACATTATTAATGTTAAGCTATGCATATTCATATAAAGCAGGGTTTATGTTTCAGGATAGGCAACCAACAGAAGCTATTAAATCCCAGTCTGCATTAAATAATGGAATTAGCAGACTGTCGGAAATCAATAGGAAATGAATTTTAATACAAACAACTGACATTTAAATTGAAAAAAAAGAAAAAAGCCCTTTAAAGATGAAGAAAAAGAGTACGGAACTTTCTTCTGGCTGGGAATTCTTCTGATATATAAAGCTTAGGGCGCTGACATTCTAGGCTAAGCTGCTAAACTGTTATCAGGGCTCGATGGCAACTTCCGGTATGTGTGACTTGGATGACTCAATGTGTTAGGGACATGGTGTCACTCCTACATGGAGGATGTGCCACTGTTGTACTCCAATATAGGTGGATGACGAACATAATAGACATGTAACCTCAAGTATTGTGCAATTAAAGGAAGACGGGAGTAATGTGATGGACTAATGGCGCCCATATACGTGCAATAGTTGTTTGGCCGACAGCTATCTCTCCTAAATACAAAAGTTCATGTGTCTTCAGTGGGGGCTTGGAAGAAAGCTGTTGTCAGATAGCTTTGTTTTCGGCATACACCTCTGGCAGCAGCCTGAGAACAAAAGGACCAGCCATTACATTTAAACAGCCGATCACCCCCAACATCATCTGCTGGAGATCATTTGGGAGACCCCCATACACATCATATTGGTTTACAGAATAAGTTCTTGCAAGGAGGACTTTAAAAGGTAAAACTGCAAAGGGCATTGTAGGAAAGACAGGTATGACTAGGTTAAATCCTAGCACTGCAGGTCTTGATTAGATGTACCTGGCTAGCTTTGGCTAAGAACCAGGACGTGTGTTCACCTCTCTCTCTCTCAGTCAGCTAGGGGAAGCTCAGCAGAATGAGCTGTGTTGAAGCTGGGGAGAGACAAAGCAGAGTCTCTCTGAAAGGACAGGGAAATGTGCACCAAACTGCAAGTAACAGTGGTTGCTATGGACAATAGCCATTTTATCTGACCGAACTGGGGCTAGCTCAGCTGTGCATGAGTAGCCAGGGTCTAATTTGTTTAGTTAGTGCCTGGACAAGGCAATGGATTTAGTGTTTTGTTTTTGGTGCTATTCAACCTGTGGAGACAAACGTCACATTCCTTTAGACACAAGAATCCAGTGCCTGTGTGAACGCTGCCTACTGATGAGCGTGAATCCCTATAGCATGTAAAAACAATTAATCTCAAAAACGGAGGGATCTTTATTCTAATTCTATTGTTTACTGATCGTTGCCTATGTTACAGGACCCCGCAGTAGTTTATCAACATTAGCAGGTCTCCTAGGTAAGAAGTGCAGCGCTTGCAGGCTCTGTGTTATAGAGCTACCATTGCTTGCAGCATTGGAGAGAGCAAAGTTCAGGCCATCAGTTCTCTAATGCCGCTGGTACGAACTGTCAATCATCATGAACGCACAGCCCCCTGGTGAGCAGAAAACAGATAGGCAGGTGAGTAATGCACTTCTGAGGCTTGAACGTGAGGCAACACTGTAACTTATGGCTCTTGAGCTCTTGGGACTAACCTCAGACTATCAGGGCAGATTGGGAATTGTAGTTTTACAACAGCTTAAAGCTACGTTCACATGACTATGTTTTCAGTGAGATTTGTGGAAAAAAAACTTACATCACTAGGACCGATGTTATTAAATTAGGCTGTGCAGATGACATTTTTTTTTCACATGGGCCGAATGTCCATGTGAAAGAAAATATAGATTTGCCTACTGAAGTTTATGGGTTTCCCAAATTACAATTTTTAACATAGGAAACTGTTTTACATTTTATTCACTGCTGATGTATAAACATCATATGGATGGTACAGTATATGGATAACAATACAGATGAAAAATAATTTTTTTGTGAAAATCCTACAATTTTTATATACGGTCGTGTGAAAAGCCTGAGAGTCGCAATATGGGGACCTTTGTTGTAGTTTCTACTGAAGAATGATGTAATAATAATTTAGGATTCTGTCTCTAAAGTTTGTTTCCCTCATTATTATTATGTAAAATAATTCCATTCATTACAGAAAAATCATTACATCCTGTTTATCTTAAGTTTTTATATAGTTAATCTACAATGTAGAAGTTTGTATGCCATTTTACGGTTCTTTTTTATTGCCTTTATTATGGATATGATTTTGGTTTATTGTGGCTCCTCTGTATATAAAAATGATTGGATTTTTCTGAAATGATGAAGAGGTGACTAACAAAACAACACGCCTTGCCTTATTTTTTAGCAGATATTTTGGATTCTGTTCTGCTCATTACAGAATTTGTAGAGAACAATGAGCTGCATCTTGGAAGAACATGAAAGCTACGGGCTGCTACGCTAAGGCCGGGTGGGCAGCTACCCCCAATACGCTGGGTCTGAGCTCCAGCAATTATCATCAGATTTCCAATAACAGAAGCTGTAATTATTAACAGATCTGTGTAGGTATTACAATGTGTAGAATAGAACTATGAAATGTATTACACAAAAAGGCTAATGCCAGAAATAGCTGATAATAAGTGATATAAAAAGCCTTTCACGTTAGGAATTCAGCTTTTCTTACTTTTCATCATAAGCAGTATTTATATCGAGTGCATAAAACAGACATTGAATTAATAAAAGTAGATATCAACAGACATCTGTAATAAAAATGTTGCTTGCAGACAATTAAAAGCTCTGAAAAACACGACTAGCCTACGAAACACTATACACTGATTTTACCACGTGCAGTCATTTTCATGCTAGCTTAACAAGCAAGCCACATGACAAACTTGGCGAAACGCTCACCAAGGCTGCGGGAGAGGAAACTGCTCCCTGTACTTAATGCAATGATATGCTGAACTGTCATTTTGCTCGGAGCGATACTGAGGCAAAGGCTCTGGACTATTTTATACATAGAGCATAAGGGGCTGATCTGCATTGACATAAAGTAGCTAAGATACTGTATGCATTACAAAGCCAACTCTTGCAGAGCTGAGCCGTTGGTATTCAGCAGGAATTTCTTTTGATATTTATTTTTCCTTTGCCTTTTATTTTGTCCTGACGCGCGCTTCAGAGCAGGCTGTCAATCAAGGAGCCGGGGCAGTGGTTACAGAGCGATCACTGAGCACTGCCCTGACATTGCCCCGATGACTGGAATATAAGTTCATGGCTGCACTTCCAGTTGGACACCTGCATGTGTTAAAAACAGTATTTACCTACATATTTTCATTATGGCTATGAGTAAATAACGTTGGAGGGGGTCTTGCCAATGTACCCTTTAAGAATACAACTTTGATGCTAGTTACAATTTGCTGGCAGTAGTTTTAATGGAGCTCTTTAATTACTTACAGTACATAGATAACACTGGCAAACAGAAAATGAAAAGTGTTGTCCATTGTAACCATTACTAAAAAGAGTTTTTCCACCAGAAGTAGAGATGGTATGTCATGCCAGGAACTCCACCAAGCAACAGAATGAAGGGTCATAAATACTAGTTAAAGAAACACTACACACTTGAAAATACAAAAAAAAGTTAAAAGAATTCCCAAGCAATCCTCCCTTAGCCCCCTCCTTGATAGTATTTTGCCACATATTACACTGACAGGGAACAATCGCGTTGAAAAGGTATCCAATTTGCAGGCAGGAGGTTCTAGATATAGTTAGAGTTTGGGTAAACCTTGCATATGTTTATTGAAATCCCTGTTGTTTGTATCCATACAAGTCCAGTGGGCGGTCCTGTTCAGTGAGTGACAGTCTTACCTGTGCGACTGTGCATGCAGAGATAGCTGACAATCACTAGCAGCATAGCCCACTGGACTCCTATGCAAACATCAGGGATTTCAATGAATAAAATACACATTAGGGTGCATTCACACATCCGTGTGCTGCTGATTATTTATTGGACAGCACACAGACCCATTGAGTATGTCTTATTCTAATTCTCATCTTCTGATCAGAGTAGGACATGCTCTTGAGTTTCATGGATCTCATTCTCGGATTTTTGGATCTGTGAAACTCTATAGGTGCGAGTGTGGTTTGATAAAAAATTGCATAGCGCTCGGACATTTCACAAGGATGTGAGAATACACCCTTGCAATGAATCTTTTCCTATAAATCTACATATTATTCTGATCAGCTTCTCTTTCTCTATCTCATGATGTCCACAGATCGGACTGCATGTACAACCTGACATGTTCCCTTTAACATGTTGAAATATATTGAGGAATCTTCTCTGGGTGTCTCAGGAGCTCTTTCATGTCTCACTGTCCTGTCTGTGTGCAGTAGGCTCGCCCATTAGCCATGGGGGCAGGACTTCAGGAGGTAAGCAGCCAAAAATTTAACTGATCAGTAGGAGATTCATGACTTTGCTGTCTTTATAATTTCTAGAAACTTTTTTAAGATCATGCGGAAAATGCTATGGAGTAACAGAGAGGGCGATTATATTTCTTATCCGAACAATCATTTGTAAGTTTAATGTTCCTTTAAGAACTAATTTCTCCTCAGTAAGGGTCCTGAACAGAGATGAGTGAACCAGAACTAAATTCAGGGTTTTTACCGGACAGTTAGTGTCTGGTGGTAAACACCGAACACGGACTTATACCGGAAGTCTGTTACAATGTTAGGAGTTCTGGGGGAAGTCCGGGAGGGGAGAGAGAGAGCTCAAAAATTATTTTCAATAGGGTTCAGGTTCTGGTTCAAGTTTGGGTACAATTCTGGTACCAGAACCGAAGTTTGGAATAAAATTCGGGTTGGGTACCAGAACCCGCACTGGTCCCCTCATCCCTAGTTATGAACACCAGGATCTACAGTATTTAGCAGTTCAGCAGGGGAGCAGGAATTACAGAGTAATGAATGGGCTTCTATACCTTCTTTCTCAGATTACGGTATATCCCAGCTATCATTATTGTTATAACATATCCTGCTAATTATTTCTTAAAATGGTTGGACCCCCTTAAACCTAGGGCTTTGAGCAAGTATCAGGACGCGATCATACATTTATTGATTTGTCAACCACAAAATAGCTTCATTAATATCTCGTACTGGCAGAGAACAGACCTCATACCTCAATCTCTCTGTGCCAGAATGATGAAATCCTCACCTCACTATACTGCGCAGTTTAGGACGCAGCTACATTCATCCTAATTTATACGCAGGCTTTATAATAAATCAATCACTAAACATACCTTAAAACCAATCTGGTCGCTGGCTCCATAGCCAAAGCATCAATCCAGCTATCCCAGCGCACAGAGAGAGAGGCTAGCCTCTTATTAAGGCAGAGATATCATTTATCAGGGAATATCCATAAACATGCTGGCTTCCAAATGCGAGACCATTTTTATATTCCTTACATCTGTTCATTTAGCAGAGCCTGAAATTGAGTCTATGAAGTCATCAATCATGCATCAAAAATATATTTGACGCACCAAATCTCTAATGAACGTGCTAGCCAAAAAAGCATTAAAGGCTGGTTACACAGCGAGGGAACCTTCAGAGCGCCGGGTTGCTATGGATATTCTCAATAAGAGCAAAAGTGCCCAGGATTTGGTGGAACAATAAAATGCATTAATACATTTCTTGAGAAACAGGCTGAGCCACTTCAGAGATGAAAATTACCAGCAAAATTCTTATAACCTTTATCACAGAGAGGAGGTGACGTGAAAAGACAAAAACAAACAGATCGGTGTTTTATGTCTTCCTATAAATCTCTTAATCACATAAAGTATTTTAGAAAGGATTAGAAACTCCAGTGGTTGCTATGGCAAATCTTTTATGTGCTGAACTCAACCTCACTCCTTTTGGCACGGTGACAGGGTGTATGTCAGTTCATGACTAAGTAAGGTAAGGTACGGCTCAAAAGTCCATTTTTGTAGTTTTCGACATTGCTCGGAGTTAACCTTCACTGATTCAGCTGGGATAAAGTACAAAGGACCTAACGGCAGCCAAACTCAAAAAGACCCGTTCAGCAAAATAAATCTCAAGGTCAAGTGAGCTAGTATCTAATGAAGTGTCATTTCACTGTCTTAATTGTGGAAGCCAATATGAGACGTTACCTGGAAGAATATTGGAGAATCGGGAACGGATCATGAAGAAGAAAAATCACGGTTAGTGCTCATTCAGACGGCGAATAATCGACCCGTGAGCTGCCTGTATGCAAAACCGATATCAGACGGAGAGCACACCGACGTGAGTCCATGTGGCAGTACACAAGAGCGTTTTACACGCAGAGCGACATAATGGATCACAGCCGGCACGAATTCATCCATAGTTCAATTCAAATTCACTCATTATTTGTCAATGAATGGGCAAATAACGGGCCACTTACGAGTTAGCACCCATAAGGCATCCATTTTCCCAGATCCATTGGAATTATTAACATAGAAAATTGTATTTGGCCTTATATTATTTCTTAAATTGTTGATGTAAAACCAGATGCCATATGGATGTAAAAGAAAAAGGAAATATGGATGTGAAAAATGGACATAAGAGATGGCATATGGATAGCTTATGCATGACAATATGGACGAATGATCCTTTTTTTCTGGATGAAAATGGATGAATTTGTGTAATATCATCTGAACTCGGCCTCAGGAGCTTCTAATTGTAAAAGCCAATTTTCATCTGATCGTCAGATTGTGTCTGTGAAATGGGCAGCGCATATCTAGGATAAGTTCACTGTGATCATGTCAGAACATACAGCATAGAAGACTCTGTAGCTGCGGAGGTTTTACATATATTTTGCTATTAGGCCACGTTCACACTATCAGTATTTTGTCATCAGTATTTGTAAGCCAAAACCAGGAGCGGGTAAAAAAATGCATCAGTGGTGACGTGTTTCTATTATACTTTTCCTCGGATCCACTCCTGGTTTTGGATTACAAATACTGATGTAAAATACTGACCAAATACTGAACGTCTGAACGTGGCCTTAAAGGTAAACTCTAAAATCAGCTATAGAGGAGGAAGAGCTGATCAGATTAATGTACATATTTATTGGAAACAAATAAACAAAACTTGCATTTTATTCATTTAAATCTCTGGTGATGGAATTCCCATGAGTCCAGTGGGCAGTCTTATTCAGTGATTGATAGTCTTCCATAGATGACTGTACAGAGTGGGCCATTTATATGGATACATCTAAATTAAATAGGAACGGTTGGTGATATCAACTTCCTGTTTGTGGCACATTAGTATATGGGAGGGGGGGAACTTTTCCAGGTGGGTGGTGACCATGGCGGCCATTTTGAAGTCGGCCATTTTGGATCCAACTTTATTTTTTTCAATGGGAAGAGGGTCATGTGACACATCAAACAAATTGAGAATTTCATAAGAAAAACAATGGTGTGCTTAGTTTTAACATAACTTTATTCTTTCATGAGTTTTTTACAAGTTTATGACCACTTATAAAATGTGTTGAAAGTCCTGCCCATTGTGTTGGATTGTCAATGCAACCCTCTTCTCCCACTCTTGACACACTGATAGCAACACCACAGAAGAAACGCTAGCACAGGCTTCCAGTATCCATTGTTTCAGATGCTGCACAGATGCTTCTGTCTATTGGAAAATAGAGCATGTCACTTCTTTCAGCTTTTTTTCAGCGTTTTTTTCCAGTGTTTTTCACTCATAGGAAGTAATGGGTGGTGAAAAAAAAACGGTGAAAAAATTATACAAAAATGCACCAAAATTTGCATCAGCGCTTTTTCAGCGTTTTTGATGGCAAAATAGAATGGGGTTCTTTTTTTTCACAGAACTTTATATACATGCATAAATAGAGACAATGAAACAAACGCTGAAAAAATGCATTTGTGACGCTGAAAAATCCAACATGTGTGAATATAGCCTTAGAATGGAGAGATAGTGAGCACCGCTCAATTCATTCTCTGTAAGGCGCTGTGCCCGGCACTTCCACAGAGAATTCATGGAGAGGTGGTCGGGGTTGCACACTGCCGTCCTGATTTAACAGGGATAAAAGTGGAATCAGTTGTGGTCCCAGTGGTCAGACCCCCATCTATCTATAGACGTGATCACCTATCTTATGGGATGGTGAAACGTTTCTTCACCGTACAACTCCTTTAAAGGGAATCTGTCACCCCCTGGGACCTATCAGACCTCTAATATGGGCATACAGGTGATAGAAATGTGAATCTATACTGTATACTGTATACCATCTTACCTGTATGGCCCATATTAGAGGTCTTCTTGCTTTGTAATAGCTTTTTATTAAATTAGTTTTGGCAAGCTTCCCGTCCAGGGGACGCAAAGAAATCCCCACCTATTAGCTTCATTTCCATATTCCCCCCCTCCCCTGCACATCACTGGGCCCTGAGACGTGGGGATCCCAGCTGGATCCCGCGCCTGCGCAACTTACCCTGTACGGAGGGCGTAGTAATCCCTGCCGCCTGTGTAGCCTTGTGGAGTAAGAAATTTGTGCGCAGGCGCCGATGAGTCACGTTGCGAACACGTCCTGGAACTGCACATCACAGGGCACAGTGACGTGCAGGGGAGGGGGGAATATGGAAATGAAGCTTATAGGTGGGGATTTCTTTGCGTCCCCCGGACGGGAAGCTTGCCAAAACTAATTTAATAAAAAGCTATTACAAAGCAAGTAGACCTCTAATATGGGCCACACAGGTAAGTATAGATTCACATTTCTATCACCTATATGCCCATATTACAGGTCTGATAGGTCCCAGGGGGGTGACAGATTCCCTTTAATTGATTCTACTAATATATTCTACTTCATCACTCAAATCTACAGACATATCCTAGTTTCCCAGCCACTCTCCTATGCCGGTTTTTCCTCTCCTGATCCCCATTTCATATTTGTCCTTAAAATGGAAGGACGATTCTCCTCCCTTTCTTTGCCGGTACGTAACTAGTGACATAGATGAAGGAGGATGACTGTGTGACTCTGCTTATAAACTAAGTCAGCCCTCTTGTCTGTCTCTGCATCAGTCGTGATGAATAAAAGGGGCTTGCTAACTATTTAGAAGCTGAGGGGGTCGGCAGTTACCTGGCAACCTAACATATTAGGGGGGCAATTTTGGATGTCTACCATTAGCACAGCATATTCACACATTGACATTCAGCATTGGCTTTCAATGATTTCAGCTTTAGTAATAATGAAAAATTGCCATCGTTTGTAGAGCAGCTTTGGAGGAAGCCATCCAGCTGTAAAATCAATGTAGCTCTGTCATGCTGAGTGTGCTCCATGGAAGAGCTGAAACAAAAGCGCCAATCCTGACACACACATCACCTTTTTATCTTTGTGTATTGCCACCAGTTGAGGCCACCTAAATGCTAGCACAATTAAAATGCTGTCAGAAACACAAAGCGCTTGACTGAAGTCGATATTCTGTAATTAAGGAAAAACAACAACTTTCCATGTAGACCTTTCACTTGCTAGAATAGTAGGATGTGTGGTGCTCGCGGCTGCGGATGAAGCTACACCTCCGCTGAATTAACTATGGCAAGATTTATTCATTTTATTTCTTGGTTTCCATTTGACTACTGAAAGTTGAAGATGGGAAACCCTCTGCTTCAGTCATTACTAAATATATGATAATGATCTGCTAACTTACAAGGAGTGAGAGATCGTTTCCAACATGCCTGAAAATGAATTAAACCATAAAGCTAATCTCAAACGGGATATTGAGGGAGCAAATCCTGCTAAAATGAAAGAGTAAAATCTCAAATTATTGCATTTTCTTCTGACAATGACTTTACATCAAATAAAGAAAATTTACAATGTAAAGAAAAGTTCTGCAACTTTTTAATATATTTTATGTTTCAGTTCCTCTTTGCATTCAGAATCTGCTTGTTGTCAGTGACCTGACCATGTCCTATCAAAATAGGTGCACTGTATCTACTGTAAGTGAGCGGCATATAGTAAGGACAGGTATATAGGTCTCGATTCATCAAGACTAACGATTTTCAATCATGTGTACGAATCAGACGCTCCTGATTAAGAGGCGCATGCGTCTGATGAGCGTCTGAAGAGTTTCATGTATTTCCGTGCGCCTCGCTACAAACCTTACTCCAGTCATGCACTGGAGTAAGATTTCCAGCATAAATAATGCCACAGCTCGTCATGTGTTACGCCCCCCTGCTGCGCCCATGTCTTGCCCAAGCCATACCAATTTTGGGAGAAATTGGTGTGAAAACGCCAACTCAAATTTTGCAGCTTTTCAAAGCAATTTATGCCAGAACTCTGGCAAAGTTGTTTTGATGAATCAGGGCCTTAGTCTCTAGATGTTTCCATAACAAAATATGATCTAGAAATTGCAAGATGTTCAAACACAAAGTCTTCCGAACAGTTTAAGGCTTAATCATTGTACTAAACAAAAATATGGCATTCTACCAATTTTTTTTTATTTCAATTCCTTACCATTTTGAAGACCTTATTTTGCTGCCAGTAAATGTGAACATCCTAATTTATATCCAACAGACTAAAAAAAATCTGTACAGTTCTGAAACTGAGAATTTTCTACCCCACATACCCTGAGTGGTGTGAATGTAGGCTATGTGAAACCAGCCTTAACTAAGGGCTACATTTTGTCAAGGATCTAAGACTGACATTCTCTATAATCTGAGCCTCCCACTTCCATTTTCAAGATTTTTCTTGTGCTGCACCAGTTCGCTCGAATGCACTACACCAAAACAACCAGACTCATTTCCAACAGCCATAGTTTTAAGGGTCCCTTAAAAACACTCCATTTAGGCAAGATTAATAGTCCCTAATCTAGCTTCTTTCTGTTTACCCATCTCACCTTTCAACATTGTTCTCCACAAACGGATCCCTTCATTCAACACCCTCCTTTCGCCCAAATTCACTTTATATAGATACTAGATAGGTGGATGATTCATAGAGTTTAATGTGTGCTACTCTGTTTTATATACAAGACGGCTGCTGGAAAATTTCTAAAACCAAGGACTTTAAGGTCCCATTCACACATTGAGTATTTGGTCAGTATTTTACATCACTACTTGTGAGTCAAAATCAGGTGAGGAACAATCAGAGGAAAAGTATGACTAAAAACGTCACCACTTCTGTATTTATCACCCACTCCTGGTTTAGGCTTACAAATAATGATGTACAATACTGACCGAAAACTGAACGTGTGAAGGTGAACTAAATCTCATGGGCCCCTTATTTCCCTATAGATATGAAGTTCTTGTGAGCAGGATGTCTCTCCCCTTGTATGAACATGGACCCTATGAATTGTAAACGGCTGCAGAATATGTAGGTGCTGTATAAAGATTATATGAAATATGAATAGCTACAATTAAGGCTTGTTCACACTGCATGTTTTACAGTACCAGCAAAGTGAATGAGATTTCTGAAATCCCATGCACATGATGGTTATTTTTTCCTTCCAGATTTGAATCTTCATCCCATTCGTCGGATCTGCAGCCTGTCAATTCTATCGGCATTTTGGCAATTTTTCATCCATTCACATGAATGGGCAAAAACTGCAAGTAAAAACATATAAAAAACGCATGCAAAAAGGCAGCATAAAAGGGGCCTATTTTAGGCAGTGTTTTTCCTGCCAACTCTGCTGCAAATACTGAAGACGTGCACATATCCTTATTAAAGATGAGCAGCACGACAGCACAGACAAGGAGGGATTGTGTCCCCGCATATTGCTACAATGTATCTCTCTATTTGTATGCACGAGCCCATTGTCCTAGGATGGATCTTCCCGCAGTACAATTACTTTCCAATCTTGTATGTATATAATCGGACGAATGTTACAAAGATGAATGTGCCCAAACATTTCCTGGTGTCTCTATACTATCTTTATACAATATTCTTCCTGTAAAGGCTTCTATTCAAGCAATCTTCCTTCTGCAGCCTGTATTATCCTCCATGGAGTATTCCTCGGATTTTCACTATCAATATTCTATCACCATTGCAATATTCATTAACAAAATCAATGTCACAGAACCTGACCATTTGACCGAGGGCAACATTTACTGTATCTGCACATATCCACAAGGATTAAAGGCTTTATGATCCAAGATATTCATTACAATAAATCACTATGGGACCTGAGGCGTTGTCGGCTGAAGCCATACATTACATACAGTACAGCTGTATATGTGTAGGAATCTTTTGTTTCTGGGGTGTTCGGCGCTTAGTAATTGCTATGTAATATGATTTGTACATCCGGGGGAGATCCCGCCAAGCAGCGTTGACCAGTGAACAGAATAGGTTGTGTGATCAGAGAAAGCTCTTCTGCCTTGTCGGCCATCAGCTGTAAGGAATGGCAAAAGGTAATGTGTGTGTATCAAAGCTGAGGTCACATCTTCACATATCTGCTGAAGAACAGGCAGTTATGTCGGAAATTATGAGGATAGAGGAGGGAGAGATGGGACGAGATGGGACGCAGGCTGTGGGAGATGTAATTTTCTAACAGAGTCAATGTTGCTGCTCATTTATAGGGATGAGTGGACCCAAGGATGTTCAAGTTCTGGTACTCAAGGTTCAAGTTCTGATAGCTCAAGGGCTGTCACAGTGTAGATGGATCAGCTTTATTCTCATTTGCACAAAGAAAGACAAGAAGCAATGGGATGAAACGAAATGGGAGAAAATATAGATTAGACATTAGAAAAATCTTTTTGACAGTGAGGGTGATCAATGAGTGGAACAGGCTGCCACAAAAGGTGGTGAGTTCTCCTTCAATGGAAGTCTTCAAACAGAGGCTGGACAGACATCTGTCTGAGATGGTTTAGTGAATCCTGCATTGAGCAGGGGGTTGGACACGATGACCCTGGAGGTCCCCTCCAACTGATTCAACCCAAACTTTATTCCAAAGTTCGGTTCGGGGATCAGAACTGTACCCACATTTGAACCAGAAGCCTCTCTCTCTGTCTCTTTCTCTCTCTGCTATGGACTTCCGGGAGAAGTCCGTGTTCGGCATTTAACATCAGACACTAACTGTCTGGTATGAACCCCGAATGTTTGCTCAGTCTGTGCCCCGTCCTATCACAAAGACACCACATCCAAATCAAAGCTATTATTTAATAAGCGCATACTGTTTTACAGTGTGATACAATATACATTTTCTGTCGTCATGTGTGAGCTTATTCTAAGTTAGGAATCATAGGTATGGATTTTGGGCACCGCCAATGGGTATAAAGAGTAACTTTCATTTTTGTTTTAAGGGAAATCTCAGTGTTTCTTCAGAAGTGCTTTAGGTCGGTGGTTGCCAGATCCTGAGTCTTCATCCGATCGCTAACAACAGGTGTGTACAGGATCCATAGATCCCCGATCCAGCCTGTCATCAGCTGTGCACAGAGCTCATGCAGAATGTTGGGTATCTCAGGGCCCGGCCATCACCCGTATAGAGCACTTCTCTGATGGACTGCAGTGATTCAAAAACTCTTAACATAACTAGTTCACAAATAACACTGATATCCCAGAGCAGGGCTGCCATGGATGTGCAACAAGATGAAATGCCCTTGTTCTGTGACACTGCATCCTATAGTGTCCCATACACTGGGGGGAGATTGCTTAATGTGGGTGTACTTTACGCTGGTCTTAATGTGCACTGTAGTTTGTGTAAAATAAAATTATAAATTTATAATTATAGTAAATGTGTCAGGTCGTGTTTGGCTCTCTCCACTTTTTTGAAAAGTCTCGTGAGAGGCAGAGAAAGTCTAAAAAAGTGAAAGTTATGAAGTACAAATGGGGCCTGACATAAGCGGATTAATAAATGTCTCCCATTACCTCTGACCAACAACAAAAGATGCAACAATATATACTGTATATATAACACTGGGCTAACACTAGGATGATCCACCATACTATCATAACTAGGATGCCAGTGAGGACAATGCTCCGATCCTAATTGTGGCTTCCAGTGAAATCGACAGAAAGTCTTCACACTGGTAATTTAAGAGCAGAGTCTTCAGTGTGGATGATTGATGTCTAGAAAATGTCTACTAAAATGTTCTATCTGTGAAGGAGAAAATGTGAGAATAATATATTGAATTTTGTAATAAATGCTGAAAGATCATACACAACAGCCGAGTTCATTAAAAAGCTAACAAAACAAAACCTGACATAGGTCAGGACCCAGTCTCACTTTCTCACTACAACTTTCTACTTCTCTTCCTTAAATAACAGAAAGTTCATGTATATAGTAAGATACCCCAGGGCTGCCTTCAGCATGTAACCCATACTTAAAAATGTATTATGTTAGAAAAAATAATCCAGAAATCTACCTGACTGTAATAGGGAATGAGCTGACCCTTTCCTCGGATTGGAGAGAATCAGGTGAATAATCAGAGGAATAAGCAACTTAACCAGAAATGACAAGCTTCACAACGCTCACAAAGAGAAATGAGACCACCAAAACTTTCTACCAAGGTTTATCTGATATTTGGGTCTTTCTTCCTCCCCTGTTCATATTATGGCCATCTATTAAAATCCTTTATACATTACTTATTACAAAGCTACAACACAATCATTTGCTGAATGTTCAAATATCATTAGCAAAACCCAATGCTCATCTATTAAATCCTATATTCAACTTCAATATTGTTTTGCAGCCTATATATCAGTCTCATGTGAAGCCTATATATCAGTCTCATGTGCAGCCTATATATCAGTCTCATGTGCAGCCTATATATCAATATCAAGGGTCAGCCCAGCCCATATAACAATCTCATGACCAGCCAATATATCAGTCTCATGTGAAGCCAATATATCAGTCTCATGTGAAGCCTATATATCAGTCTCATGTGAAGCCTATATATCAGTCTCATGTGAAGCCAATATATCAGTCTCATGTGAAGCCAATATATCAGTCTCATGTGAAGCCAATATATCAGTCTCATGTGAAGCCAATATATCAGTCTCATGTGAAGCCAATATATCAGTCTCATGTGAAGCCAATATATCAGTCTCATGTGAAGCCAATATATCAGTCTCATGTGAAGCCTATATATCAGTCTCATGTGAAGCCTATATATCAGTCTCATGTGAAGCCTATATATCAGTCTCATGTGAAGCCTATATATCAGTCTCATGTGAAGCCAATATATCAGTCTCATGTGAAGCCAATATATCAGTCTCATGTGAAGCCAATATATCAGTCTCATGTGAAGCCAATATATCAGTCTCATGTGAAGCCAATATATCAGTCTCATGTGAAGCCTATATATCAGTCTCATGTGAAGCCTATATATCAGTCTCATGTGAAGCCAATATATCAGTCTCATGTGAAGCCAATATATCAGTCTCATGTGAAGCCAATATATCAGTCTCATGTGAAGCCAATATATCAGTCTCATGTGAAGCCAATATATCAGTCTCATGTGAAGCCAATATATCAGTCTCATGTGAAGCCAATATATCAGTCTCATGTGAAGCCAATATATCAGTCTCATGTGAAGCCAATATATCAGTCTCATGTGAAGCCAATATATCAGTCTCATGTGAAGCCTATATATCAGTCTCATGTGAAGCCTATATATCAGTCTCATGTGAAGCCAATATATCAGTCTCATGTGAAGCCAATATATCAGTCTCATGTGAAGCCAATATATCAGTCTCATGTGAAGCCAATATATCAGTCTCATGTGAAGCCAATATATCAGTCTCATGTGAAGCCAATATATCAGTCTCATGTGAAGCCAATATATCAGTCTCATGTGAAGCCTATATATCAGTCTCATGTGAAGCCTATATATCAGTCTCATGTGAAGCCTATATATCAGTCTCATGTGCAGCCCATATATCAGTCTCATGTGCAGCCCATATATCAATATCATGTGCAGCCCATATATCAATATCATGTGCAGCCCAATATAAAGGGACAGTCCATATAACAATCTCACGACCAGCCTATATATCAATATCGTGAGCAGCCCATATATAAATCTAATGTATAGCCAATATATCAATATCATGAGCAACCTATATATCAATCTCATGTGCAGCCTATATATCAGTTTCATGTGCAATTTCATATACAGGTGCATCTCACTAAATTAGAATATCATCAAAAAGTTAGTTTATTTCAGTTCTTCAATATAAAAAGTGAAACTCATATTATATAGAGTCATTACAAACAGAGTGATCTATTTCAAGTGTTTATTTCTGTTAATGTTGATGATTATGGCTTACAGCCAATGAAAACACAAAACTTATTATCTCAGTAAATTAAAATAATTAACAAAAAAAACCTGCAAAGGCTTCCTATGCGTTTAAAAAGGTCTGTTAGTCTGTTTCAGTAGGCTACACAATCATGGGAAAGACTGCTGACTTGATAGATGTCCAGAAGGCAGTCATTGACACTAAGTAAATGCAAAGTAAATTTTGCATTTCGTTTTGAAATCAAGGTCCCAGAGTCTGGAGGAAGAGTGGAGAGGCCACAATACAATCTGCTTGAGGTCCAGTGTGAAGTTTCCACAATCAGTGATGGTTTGGGGAGCCATGTCATCTGCTGGTGTAGGTCCACTGTGTTTTATCAAGACCAAAGTCAGCGCAGCCGTCTACCAGGAAATTTTAGAGCACTTCATGCTTCTTTCTGCAGACAAGCTTTTTGGAGATGGAGATTTCATTCTCCAGCAGGACTTGGCCCCTGTCCACACTGCCAAAAGTACCAATACCTGGTTTAAAAACAACAGTATCACTGTGCTTGATTGGCCAGCAAACTCGCCTGACCTTAACCCCATAGAGAATCTATGGAGTATTGTCAAGAGGAAGATGAGAGACACCAGACCCAACAATGCAGACGAGCTGAAGGCTGCTATCAAAGCAACCTGGGCTTCCATAACACCTCAGCAGTGCCACAGGCTGATCACCTCCATGCCACGCCGCATTGATGCAGTAATTGATGCAAAAGGAACCCCGACCAAGTATTGAGTGCATTTACTGAATATACATTTCAGTAGGCCAACATTTCAGATTTTAAAATCATTTTTCAAGCTGTTGTTATAAAGTATTCTAATTTACTGAGATAATGACTTTTGCGTTTTCATTGGCTGTGAACCATAATCATTAACATTAACAGAAATAAACACTTGAAATAGATCACTCTGTAATGACTCTATATAATATACGAGTTTCACTTTTTGTATTGAAGAACTGAAATAAATTAACTTTTTGATGATATTCAAATTTAGTGAGATGCACCTGTATCAATGTCATGTGCAGTCCATATTATAATATTATGTATATGAATACATTCACTACATATCAACTTAGGATGCAGTTTGGAGTAGACATACTTAAGGTAATTCTATGCATAAATGTCCTTATTTCACTGAATTAGGAGGGCACTGATAGGGATTTATTGCCTAATTTGTAAAAAAGCAGAATCAGGGGCAGAATTCACCTGTTTTATTATCCATCAGCTGATTGCCCAGACTCTAGATTCTGACACCAAGATTAGAGAGAAGCAGCATGCAGCCCCTAAATTCCCTATAAAGTCTTTTAATTAACCCTTTACAGATATCTCTATTTAAAGAGATTGTAACATCAGAAATGACTTACTGTTTAAATGACGTTAGGCTTTTTTGGGGGGGTGGGGGGTGCAATTTTATTTTTCATATCACAATCTGTATTTTAAAAAAATGTAAAAAAAAATCACAATTTTCACACCAGCCCCTGGTACTATTTTAGACTCATGTTTCCTGTCCTTTCAGGAAGAATTTTCAGTAGTTTCATTATCATGAAAGGCAGGATTTCACTATAAACAGCTGATAACACCAGATCCTCTCCCCCTCATTCACAATGACCTTTGCACACAATCATTAGATGCTTCAATACTGTGTCAGTCTATTGCAGCTAATGTCCATGTAGATTTCCTGAAAGAATAGAAAGTAGGAGCCTAGAATACTCCCAGTGGCCGGTGCGAAAATTGCAAGATTTCTCATTTTTATTTTTTAATACAGATCATGATATAGAAAAAAATACATTTAAAGAAGCGCTCCTCCCATCAAAGTTTTTATCCTCTTAATATATTGCAGTCCTCATATTATATAGCATTATGTACTTACAATTGCTCATTTTGCCTTTCTACCAAGTTCATGGTTCTCTTTTCTCTGCACTATGTAGAAACAGGAAGTCTCTATTTTCACTGCTAAAATCATTCCCCTCTTCAACTACTGATCCAGCTGCTCCGCTCCTCCCCTGCCAAGGACTTTTGCAGTGACTTATGAGTCATGCAGGTAAAAGAGACTTCCTCTTTCTACATAGAGCTTAGAAGGAGTCAGTCAGTTTTTAATCAAATGATGTCATAGACCTAATGGAAAACAGAAGAATTAGCTGGGTAGGAGAGCAAAATGAGCAATTGTAAGTACACAGTGCCATATAATATGATGACTGCAATATATTAAGAGGGTAAAAACTTTTAAGAGGGAGTGCTTCTTTAACACAAGTACCAGATTTATACAATCGGTCATTTTCTGATAACACATTCGCTTTATAGTGTATTATCATAGATGCACGTTAGACTGGTTGTCTCATGCAGATAACTCTCTTTATGTGCCGCCTTATAAAGGTATATTCACATGTGGAGAATACGTTGTGGATTTTTCATTTGGATTTTCCAGGCACAAAATTGGCAGTCCCAATAAACTGGCTGATATTTCACCAAATTAAATTTTCTTGCTGCATAAAACATTCTATACAGAATATGCCCAGAAAGTGATTACTTGGGTCCGGGAAGCATTATAATGGGAGCTGCAGGGGTTGGGTGACTATTGCTTCTTTTATTATTTTAAACTAGTCTCGGCCTTTTGTAAAACAATGTTTATCTGCTGAAATACCCCTTTATTCAAGGACTTGCATATCGATGACCTAACCTATAGATGAGTAATCAATGTCAGACTGGTGGCGGTCCAACATCTGGCAAGCCCACTAATTAGATGTTTGCATATTCTGCTGCAGTCAAATATGCAATGTGAACAGAGCCAGAGGAGCACAGCACAGTACGCTGCCTAGTGGTCATTCTTGGGTACTGCAGTCTAGCTATTATTAAAATGAATGGAAGCTCTGTACATATGGGCACAGCTGAAGCTAATTGGGTGGGGTTACAGGTGTCGGGTCCAATGTATAGGAGCATCATCAATATATAAGTCCTGACGACCCCTTTAAGGAAGCAAGTAATTGTTCTACTTTCTGAACAGTACCCGCACCGTGATCTGGTCTTCTATTCTAGATTCATACGAGGGATGGGTGTTGTTGGCCTGATGATTTCTAGGTTTGCTTATTACTGCCTCATTCCCCTGATTAATGTCAGGGAAGCTTGGGAGAACAGGTAGGATGGTTGCTGATCTTAGTATATTAAAAAATGATGGCAGAAGGGTCTCCGAGGATAAATAATCGCTCATCTCTTGTTACAATTGCTTGGTGTTGGATTTCCATTAATGGTTAGGTCTGAGGGAAAGAAATACTGTTCCAGTCTAATGAACGATGCACTAAGCAACTGCTGCATCTGCTGCATCTGCTGGACCTGCCATATGGACATTTAATTATTCATTAGAAGAGACGGATGGTTCACGTGTCTATACAAAGTACAATGTAACAGAAACACTTCACCACTAAGTACATGTGGGGCTAAGAAAAGACAAAACAACGCCAGCCTATCACCCCATAATTAAGGTGTGACTACCAGCATGTGGGGGAGATTATACAGTACGCCTGGCTTCAGCACAGCAAGAGTCATTTACTAAGTAAATATTCTAATTACACAGCCTACAAGGAGGAGAGAAATAAGAATATATTCCTTTACAGCTTTAAACATAAGAAACATTTTGTACTTAATTAAAGCTTTGCAAATTTGAAAAATTTAAAGAAATTAGGCCTCTTTGTAGGACACATTAAGGGGGCTGTCAGATGTTCCATAAGTTTGACTCGCTTATAGAGTACCTGTCATCGCGATTTAACCTGTTAAAGTTAACGGCATGGCCATAATGGCCCCGTTACACTGATTTAATGAATACCTGTATTGAAAAAATCCATAGCCTGGTTCTTGTTTAATTCACTTTAGAAGACTTGGAGCAATAGCTTCTTGGTGTATCGGGGTGAGACTGTGAAAAGGGCCTTCGGATCTGCCGTGGCCCCTCCACATTTGTAAGAGCCTCGTTTTTTAAATTCTGCGCTAGTGCCGCCCTTGCCATGGGCGGCACTTGCGCACATTCATGTCCCGGCATTCCCCACCAAAAAGGCATCAGAGGAGGCGAATGCTCAGATTAACTAGCTCAGATGGGTCAATGAAACTCCACATTTTTTCATTTGCACACCTTGAGTTCTGCCTCCATTTCTTCTTTTTATATATACATATATATATATGTTAGAATTTGTATTATGGCAAGAAAAAAGCAGCTAAGTAAAGAAAAACGAATGGCCATCATTACTGTAAGAAATGAAGGTCAGTCAGTGCGAAAAATTGGGAAATCTTTGAAAGTGTCCCCAAGTGCATTTGCAAAAACCATCAAGCGCTACAAAGAAACTGGCTCACATAAGGACCGCCCCAGGAAAGGAAGACCAAGAGTCACCTCTGCTTCTGAGGATAAGTTTATCCGAGTCACCAGCCTCAGAAATCGCAGGTTAACAGCAGCTCAGATTAGAGACCAGGTCAATGCCACACAGAGTTCTAGCAGCAGACACATCTCTTTAACAACTGTTAAGAGGAGACTTTGTGCAGCAGGCCTTCATGGTAAAATAGCTGCTAGGAAACCACTGCTAAGGACAGGCAACAAGCAGAAGAAACTTGTTTGGGCTAAAGAACACAAGGAATGGACATTAGACCAGTGGAAATCTATGCTTTGGTCTGATGAGTCCAAATTTGAGATCTTTGGTTCCAACCACCGTGTCTTTGTGCGACGCAGAAAAGGTGAACGGATGGACTCTACATGCCTGGTTCCCACCGTGAAGCATGGAGGAGGAGGTGTGATGGTGTGGGGGTGCTTTGCTGGTGACACTGTTGGGGATTTATTCAAAATTGAAGGCATACTGAACCAGCATGGCTACCACAGCATCTTGTAGCGGCATGCTATTCCATCCGGTTTGCGTTTAGTTGGACCATCATTTATTTTTCAACAGGACAATGACCCCAAACACACCTCCAAACTGTGTAAGGGCTATTTGACCAAGAAAGGGTGTGATGGGGTGCTACGCCAGATGACCTGGCCTCCACAGTCACCCGACCTGAACCCAATCGAGATGGTTTGGGGTGAGCTGGACCGCAGAGTGAAGGCAAAACGGCCAACAAGTGCTAAGCATCTCTGGGAACTCCTTCAAGATTGTTGGAAGACCATTTCCGGTGACTACCTCTTGAAGCTCATCAAGAGAATGCCAAGAGTGTGCAAAGCAGTCATCAAAGCAAAAGGTGGCTACTTTGAAAAACCTAGAATATAAGACATATTTTCAGTTGTTTCACACTTTTTTTGTTAAGTATATAATTCCACATGTGTTAATTCATAGTTTTGATGCCTTCAGTGTGAATGTACAATTTTCATAGTTATGAAAATACAGAAAAATCTTTAAATGAGAAGGTGTGTCCAAACTTTTGGTCTGTACTATATATATATATATATATATATATATAGAACATACACTGAAATTATATATTTGTAAAGACATATATACAGCAGTATGAAAAAGTGTTTTCATACTAAAAGTGCCCTTTCCTGATTTCTTATTCTTTTGCATGTTTGTCACACTTAAATGTCTCAGATCACAAAACAAATTTAAATATTAGACAAAGATAATACAAGTAAAGACAAAATGCAGTTTTTAAATGGGGGGCTTTATTATTAAGGGAAAAAGAAATTCACACTTACAGGGCCCTGTGTGACAAAGTGATTGCCCAATAAATTTAATATCTGCTTGGGCCACCCTTATCAGCAACAACTGAAATCAAGCGTTTGCGATAACTGACAATGAGTCTTTAACAACACTCTGGAGGAATTTTGGGCCACTCATCTTTGTAAAATTGTTGTAATTCAGCCACATTGGAGGGTTTCCAAGCATGAATCGCCTTTTTAAGGTCATGCCACATAATCTCAATCAGATTAAGGTGAGGACTTTGACTAGGCCACTCCAAAGTCTTAATTTTGTTTTTCTTAAGCCACTCAGATGTGGACTTGCTGGTGTGTTTTGGATCATTGTCCAGCTGCATAACTCAAGTGCGCTTCAGCTTGAGGTCAATGGATGGCAGGACATTCTCCTTCAGGATTTTTTGGTAGACAGCAGAAATCATGGTTCCATCAAGTCTTCCAGGTCCTGAAGCAGCAAAACAGCCCAAGACCATCACAGTACCACCACAATATTTTACTTTTGGTATAATGTTCCTTTTCTGAAATGCTGTATTACTTCTATGCCTTCCAAAAAGTTCAGCTTTTGTCTCGTCAGTCCACAGAATATTCTCCCAAAAGTCTTGGCGATCATGAAGTTGTTTTCTGGCAAACCATAGACGAGCCTTTATGTTCTTTTTGCTAAGCAGTGGTTTTCGTCTTGGAACTCTGCCATGCATGCCATTTTTGCCTAGTCTCTTTTTTATGGCAGAGTCATGAACACTGACCTTAACTAAGGCAAGTGAGGCCTGCAGTTCTTTGGTAGTTGTCGTGGGGTCTTTTGTGACCTCTTGGATGAGTCGTCGCTGTGCTCTTGGGGTAATTTTGGTCGGCCACTCCTGGGAAGGTTCACCACTGTTCCATGTTTTCGCCATTTGTGGATAATGTCTCTCACTGTGGTTCGCTGGCGTCCTAAAGCTTTATAAATGGCTTTATAACCTCTTTCCAGACTGAGCGATCTCAATTACTTTGTTTCTCATATATTCCTGAATTTCTTTGGATCACAGCTAGTGATGAGCGAGTATGTTCGGTTAACCCTTTCGGCTAGTATGCTCGGGTGAGTACCGAGAACGCGGTGATATGTTTGAATCGCTCCCATGTGCATGATTTGCGACTGTTTGACAGCTTTAATACATGTGAGGAATGCTTGTTTCTTTCGCATTCCTCACATGTATTAAAGCTGTCAAACAGTTGCAAATCATGCACATGGGAGCGATTCAAACATATCACCGCGTACTTGGTACTCGCCCGAGCATACTCACCAAAAGGGTTAACCGAACATACTCGCTCATCACTAATCACAGCATGATGTCTAGCTTTTGAGGATCTTTTGGTCTACTTAACATTGTCAAGCAGGTCCTATTTCTTGATTGAGAACAGATGTAGCAGTAATCAGACCCATGTTTGGCTATGGAAATTGAACTCAGCTTCCCAAAGGTGTGATAAACCATAATTAATTTATGGTTTTTTTTGGGGGGTGGGGCAATCATTTTTTCACACGGAGCCCTGTAGGTTTGGATTTCTTTTTCCCTTAATAATAAAGACCTTCATTTGAAAACTGCATTTTTTCCTTGCTAACTACTCTGGAACTCTCTACCCCAACACATCAGACTCTCGTCGACCGTGGAAACCTTCAAAAGCAGCCTGAAGACCCACCTCTTCCGACAAGCCTACAACCTGTAGTAACCACCGCTGCATGACCAGCTCTACCCTCACCTAATGTATCCTCGCTCATCCCTTGTAGATTGTGAGCCCTCGCAGGCAGGGTCCTCGCTCCTCCTGTACCAGTCGCTGTCACACTGTGCTCAAGATTATTGTACTTGTTTTTGCTATGTATACCCCTTTTCACATGTAAAGTGCCAAGGAATAAATGGCGCTATAATAATAAATAATAATAATAATAATAACTTGTCTAATATTTTAGTTTGCTTTGCCATCTGAAACATATAAGTGTGACAAACATGCAAAAGAATAAGAAATCAGGAAGGGGGCAAACACTTTTAACACCACTGTATACAATAAATATATATATATATATAAATATATATATATATATATATATATATACATATATCTACAGTGTATCTATATATATATATATATATATATATATATATATATATATATATATATATATATATATTCTCCATAGACTGCAAACTATGTGTTTATCAGTAAATTGTACATGACAATTTGTGCTATGTGATAGACAACTGCTTTCCTATCTTCTTCTGTTTAAGGAGTTTAACAGCCAGGCCGGAATGACCTGGAGAGATTGTAATAAGCTAGACCACCATGGGAGGTCGTGCAGTAAAAGGAATGTCTCTCCAGCAGAGCCTCTTGGGAAGCAAAGCTACAAATCGCTGTTCTACTTCATTAGCTCACACCCCATAATTTGGATTGCCTGCTGGAAGCCAAGTGGTAAGTGACAGCCAGCCTCCAAAGAAATTCCTGCAACAATTGAAGCTCTACTCGCTACGCTGGCCACAACTGAAATACACATATTCCTCCCCCCACTATGTACACACCGAAGATGTTGTAGATTAGGAAGACTGAATGGCTTCAGAGAATATCAAGGCGAAATGTAACAGCGTGACTCTACTAATGCTTAATCAAAAGGTCTGTTAAGTGAGGTTATTAAGAGATATATGAAAACGTTACATCAAAAGGGCTCATTCATCAATATTAACTTGGCTTATATTATGTCTTGCGCTAAAAAATTCTTATTAGGGTAGCATAGTCATCTCGCATTAAATACTAATCACTGCTTTCTGTCAATGACAAGCTTATAAGAAATATGAAAGAAGGGTGTGCTTCCTGCCAGAAGACAGGGGAGACAGAGAAAAATGGGCCTAGCCGGCGTGCGCACCCTTGCAAGTATAAAACGCTTTTATCCTAACGTTTCGCTTAAATGAAAAAGCCTGACAGTCATACAGAAATACAGATTAAAATGAAGTCACAGCCAAAGGCTGGTAGATGAAATAAAAATATAAATATATAGAAAAGAGTATATCCTTCAAGTTTAAAGAATAATGTAAATTACATTTATCGTTAATTTTAATTTAGAACAAAAAACCCAATTAACTCTTTATATTAAATGGGTCATTAACCAGACGTATTGAAAACAGACCTCTTACTGGAACTCATTTGGCTTGGTTGTGTGTGACAATTACATGATAAGTGTTTTCTCACTGACGGCTTTGTTAGTTTTAGTTTAGTTTATTATATCCTGGATGTAATATAAATCTTATCAACATGTCCTGACTCCCTACTGAATTAGCACTGAGCTTGTGCTTATACTGAACAGCCAATCTAAATGTGCCGAGCCAGAGTCGAAAGAAAGAGGAGGGAGCCGGCAGCAGGACAAGACAGGAGGGGCGTTCATAGCCGCGTACATGTTTGGGATGGACCGATCCATTAGGGGAATGTAGTATAGAGAGGGATTCTTGACTTCTAAACAACTCACACTTTGGTGGGACCCTGATTGATATATGTATATATATATGGTATGATGGATTCAATAAGGTTGTATGACTTCCAATAATCAAGGCCTTAAACTACCATAGAGGCTATTAGATAATGCAGCTAGAGTGCAGTCACTGGTCTTACCATAGCTATGTATTAATGGGGAAATCAGAAAGAGAAAAAAAACAGCTTAGGAGGGAATTCTCATTGCATTTTTTTTAAACATAGCAATAATTTGTGGCAATTTTTCATGCAGATTTTTATTAAGCCAAAGCCAAACGTCGATATGCAACTAAATGGAAAAATAAAGAAAGGACTCCTTCCTGCGTGATCCACTTCTGGCTTTGGCATGAGGACTGCATAAAATGTAGAAAATGTAGAAAAAAATGTGAGGTGAGAAAAATTAAACAAGTAAGGGCAGAGTCAGGCGGCTGTATAAATCATAGAAGGATCGGAACGCAATGGACGGACAGGCCAGCAGCTCTCTCGACCTGAGTGTGACAGCTGCATGTATTTTTATGGTCGGGAGAGCCGCCAGCCAGTCTCTGCACTGCTTTCCGAACTCACTCTGATTTATACGGCCATCTGACGCTGCCCTAAGAGCCATCTATTAGGTAGAGACTGAGAATAAGTAGTAACCAAAAAATTCTGGCACCAGCTTATCTTATTTTTGCACCGGCTTATCGGTGGCTCACTTGTTAGCACTGTTGCTTTGCAGCACTGGGGTCTTGGGTTCAAATCCCACCACGGACAACATCTGTAAGGAGTTTGTATGTTCTCCCTGTGTTTGCGTGGGTTTCCTCCGGGTTCTCTGGTTTCCTCCCACACTCCAAAGGCATACAGATAGGGAATTTAGATTGTGAGCCCCAATGGGGACAGTGTTGACGATGTCTGTAAAGCGCTGTGGAATTAATGGTTCTATATAAGTGAGTAAAATAAATAAATAAAGGAATGAATGAATGAATGAATTTCTGAATAAATGGTCCAATTTTTTTCACCTCTGACAGGGAGAGAATAGCAAGGGGCCCATGCACATCAGAAATTCTCTTTAAAATTCTTGGATTTGCTTAACCTAATGTTTAGGGGGCCCTTTACATTGTATATGAACTTGAAACTAAATGCATACACTGCTTCTGATTATGAGCCTGACATGGACCATTAAAAAAAAAAAAACAATGAATTAGATGGTCTTCCTCTATTAGTATTTCAAACTCATTTTCTAATACATATAAATAGCTAAAAATCCTTTTTTTGCTTTACATCAAAATATAGGCATCTGAGCTTTAAACGCAGAATAACAAAAAAAACTTAAGTACCTTGGTGCGTGCTGCCGCCGGCACGTGTATCCTTATAAAAAGCATAGTTGCACATTTGTCACACACTCCAAGACAGTTAATACCCTCGTGATTGTAATTAAAGTAAAAAATGCAGTAAGTGTAACACTAAATGAAAAATGAACATGCTCACTTCTGCCGTACACCACTGCTCTAAAAAAAGAAGCAAACTCTTTGACTTTTTCCTAAGACAAAAAGAAATAGTATACCACTTAGCAAAAAAAGAAAAAAAAACTCCGGTGCTGGCATTTTGGCAGTGTTAGCAGTATTTCGTTTCAGTTCCTCAGCACATGTTCTCATCACATCAGAATTCTTAATTTCAGTGGCCTTGCAGAGGTCCAGTTACTATCTTTTGTATTTATCCACTAAGGATGGTAATTTAGGTCTAATTAACGGAACTGAGTCACAAAGAGCTTTTCTCTCCCAGACTCCATTTAAATGTCTGAAACAACCAGTAAGATTGGGCCTTTGCTCTTCTTCATCCCAGACTTTGGCAGCACAATGGCGTTATTGAAGCCTCCTGCTTTGCATACAGTCAGAGGTCTGGAGGTTATCCACAATGTGAAATTCTTTAGATGGGATGAACAATAGGATTTAACAGCATGTCGTCAGCTTTCATATATTAGCTAAACATCCATGTTTAAGTCAGCAAGACAAGTTTCTCATCCCGCAGCCTTCTCACCAGCCTGCACCGTACCTTTGAAATGTTATCCTTTTGCCAGTTGCTGAATTTGATATCATGCTTTATGAGGGATCAATTTCCATGCAGCAGAGACAAAGAGCAGGATGAAAGGCGAGGCAAGGCACTGCATACAAAGGCTGTGCAACCACGTAAGGAAAAGCATGAAAAAGCAGATCTGCTGCTGATGTGATGGGGAGAATGAGCATGTAATGATAAAACGCACAAGGATCAGATAAGCAGAAAGGACTCAAATATATAGACGAAAGAAAAAATGATTGTGTCGCTGAATGTCTTACTCCATTTCAATAAAAAAGGAAATGAGGATACGAGTATCTGAAAACCATGCATGATAAGCATACCATTCTTCACTGCGATGTGAAGTTCTGCCGGCCTCAGATATACAAAAATGTGCAGACCAAAAAGGTAGGAACAAGAAAGAATCAGAGAAAAGCAAACTTCATGAAAAAACAGGGCGTGAATAGGCTTCTAACTCTTTATTAAGGTATGAGACATTGGGAGTTATTCAGAACTTAACCACCGGCCCTGTAGCTTTTCAGACCATCACTACATGAAGGCCTACATTACTGAAAGCCTCTCCTGAAGCAGGGCTGTGGAGTCGGGAGTCCATTTTGGTGGAGTCAGAGTTGGTATAAAATGGACCAACTCCGACTCCTAAAATATACACTGCTCAAAAAATTAAAGGGAACACTTAAACAACACAATGTAACTCCAAGTCAATAACACTTCTGTGAAATCAAACTGTCCAGTTATGAAGCAACACTGATTGTGAATCAATTTATCCTGCTGTTGTGCAAATGGAACAGACAACTGGTAGAAATTATAGGCAATTAGCAAGATACCCCCTATAAAGGAGTAGTTCTGCAGGTGGTGACCACAGACCATTTCTCTGTTCTCATCCTTTTTGGCTGTTGTTTTGGTCACTTTTTCATTTTGCCATTGCTCTCACCCCTATAGGTACAGTAGCATGAGGCGGTGTCTACAGTACAACCTACAGAAGTTGCTCAGGTAGTGCAGTTCATCCAGGATGGCACATCAGTGCGAGCTGTGGCAAGAAGGGTAGCTGTGTCTGTCAGAGCATGGAGCAGGTACCAGGAGATGTGGAGGGAGCCATAGGAGGGCAACAACCCAGCAGCAGGACCGTTACCTCCTCCTTTGTACAAGGAGGAACAGGAGGAGCACTGCCAGAGCCCTGCAAAATGACCCCCAGCAGGTCACAAATGTGCATGTGTCTGCAAAAACGGTTAGAAACCGACTCCATGAGGGTGGAATGAGGGCCCGATGTCCACAGATGGGGGTTGTGCTCACAGCCCAACACCATGCAGGAGGCTTGGCATTTGCCACAGAACACCAGGATTGGCAAAGTCGCTACTGGCGCCCTGTGCTCTTCACAGATGAAAGCAGGGTCACACTAAGCACATGTGACACACGTGACAGAGTCTGGAGACGCCGTGGAGAGCGATCTGCTGCCTGCAACATCCTTCAGAATGACCGGTTTGGCCGTGGGTCAGTAATGGTGTTGGGTGGAATTTTCTTTGGAGGGACGCACAGCCCTCCATGTGCTCGTCAGAGGTAGCCTGACTGCCATTAGGTACCGAGATGAGATCCTCAGACCCCTTGTGAGACCATATGCTGGTGCAGTTTGCCCTGGGTTCCTCCTAATGCAGGACAATGCCAGACCTCATGTGGCTAGAGTGTGTCAGCAGTTCCTGCAAGATGAAGGCATTGAAGATATGGACTGGCCCCCCCGTTCCCCAGACCTGAAGCCGATTGAGCACATCTGGGACATCATGTCTCGCTCCATCCACCAACGTCACGTTGCACCACATACGGTCCAGGAGTTGGCGGATGCTTTAGTCCAGGTCTGGGAGGAGATCCCACAGGAGACCAACCTCATCAGGAGCATGCACAGGCGTTTTAGGGAGGTCATACAGGCATGTGTAGGCCACACACAATACTGAGCCTCATTTTAACTTGTTTTAAGGACATTACATCAAAGTTGGATCAGCCTGTAGTGTGTTTTTCCACTTTAATTTTGGGGGTGACTGCAAATCCAGGCCTCCATTGGTTAATAAATTTGATTTCCATTGATGATTTTTGTGCGATTTTGTTGTCAGCACATTCAACTTTGTACAGAACAAAGTATTCAATGAGAATATTTCATTCATTCAGATCTAGAATGTGTTATTTGAGTGTTCCCTTTATTTTTTTGAGCAGTGTATAATAAATTGGGTACAGTAGTTCAATGCAGTTTGTGAGGAAAATTTTTTCATAAGAATTTGGGAAAGTTATGAAATGTCCTATAAGTGTCTGTCCTAGTCCTGATCTAAGGGTCTAGACTTTTAGCTGAGATGAATCTGTGCTTCAGTAAATTTATCACTTAAACATGAGCCATGTATGAGGGAGTCGTGGAGTTGGAGTTGGTGTCATGGAAATTGAGGAGTCGGAAGTTTGGCTTACCGACTCCACAGCCCTGTCCAGAAGTCTTGTCCCATCGGTATCATATAGAAGAGCCACACTCATTCCCATAGAACTAGATAAGTACAACCCCAATACCAAAAAAGTTAGGGGAGCTATGTAAAATGTAAAGAAAACAAGAGAATGCAATGATTTTGAAATCTCTTATAGCCGTATTACATTCACAACAGAACATAGAACACAGATCAGAAGTTGAAAGTTGGACATTTTTCCATTTCATTTCAAAAAACAAATTCATTTAGGAATTGATGGCCGCAACAAATCTCAAAAAGGTTGGAACAAGGTTAACAAAATTCTGGAAAAGTAAGTGAAAAACAGCTGGAAAGTCAAATTCAACTAAGTCACATGACTATATAAAAATAACTTGTTAGAGAGGCAGAGTCTCTCAGAAGCAAAGATGGTCAGGGGTTCACCAATCTGTGAACAACTGCATCTAAATATTGAGGAACTATTTCAGAAAAAAAGTCCCTCAATGTAAAATTGAAAAGACTTTGAAAATCCAATCACTTACAGTAAATAATATTATCAAAAGATTCAGAGATTCTGGAGAAATTCATGTGCGCAACAGACAAGGCAGAGAGTCAATATTGGATGCTCCTGATCTAAGGGTCCTGAGGAAGCATGGCATTAAAAACAGGAAGCATTTGGTTGTGCAAATCACTATAAGGACTCAGGAATACTTCCAACAATCAATATTTCCAGAACATAGGTCACGGTGCAATCCACAAATGTAAGTGAAAGCTCTATAATGCAAAAAGGAAGAAGCCATATGTCAACGCAATCTGGAAACACTACCATCTTATTTGGGCAAAAGCTCATTTAAAATAAATTAAGGCAAAATGGAAAACAGTTTTGTGGTCAGATGAATCAAAATTTTAAAATCTTTATAGAAACTAAAGACGCCATGTCCTGCAGACTCAAGAAGAGAAGGACTATCCATCCAGAGCTCGAAGATTAAAAGCTCTGATTGTAAGGGGGTGCATTAGAGCATATGGAAATGGGCAGCTTACATATCTTGAAAGGCACTATCAATACCGATCATTATATAGAGGTTTTAGAAGAACATATGGTCCCATCTAGACAATGTCTATATCAGGGAAGGCCATGTATATTTCAACAACATAATGCTATACCACGTACTGCATCCATCGCAATAGTATGGCTTCACAGATAAAGGTTCGGGTGATGAACCGGACACCTGCGGCCATACTAGCCACCTTTCACCATAGAAAGCATTTGGAGTGTTATGAAGCATAAAATCTGGCAAGGAAGAACCAAGACAGTTGAGTAGCTAGAATCCTACATGAAACAAGAATGGGGCAACATCCCTCTCCAAAAACTCCAGCAATTGGTCTCCTCACCTTCAAGATGTTTACAGACTGTTGTAAAAAAAGAAGGGATGCTACACAATGATAGATGTGGTCCTGTCTCAACCTTTTTGAGATGTGTTGCTGCCATCAATTTTCAAAATTAGTTAACTTTTTAAAATAAAATGGAAAAATGTCTAACTTTCATCTTATGATCTGTGTTTTATGTTTGGTTGTGATAAAATATGGTTATAAGAGATTCCCAAACCATTGAATTCTAGGAACTGGTAGTTGTTTTTTTGCAAAGCAATGTCTATGGCTGTTAGCTTAATGAAATGAAAGCTGTCATTGTTGTGTAGCAAAAAGTTGCTACATACTCATGTTCTTTTTTCGGGTTTGAAATCGAAAAATATTACGTTTGTCATAAACTTGATGATATATAGTTAAATTGCTCAGAGATCACAGTGTGCTCTGAGCAATTTTTGGCTGGATTTTTACAGGCACTTTTTATCACATTTTTATAGCAATCTTATTATGGTTTTCGAGTGTTTGCTAAAAGGGTATTTCCAGCTCGTACACTTATGGCATATACAGAGGATATGTCATAAATATATAGTAAATATGAATCCCATGAACTGTAACTTGAATCTGCCTAGAGAAAGAGACCCTGACATGTGCCGCTGCCAGTGGGGGGTTGGAATAGCCATTCATTTGTATTGGGATTCTCACCACCTCTCAGGGCCCCATTCTAGATGTTGATAGATCCCATATCTACATACATTTATGGCATATCATGTGGATTTGGTGAAGGTAGGAAATGGGAATAAACCTTTAGGTATATGGAAAATGAATGTTGATGAGAAAATAAAATTTATCATGCGTTTTCCATGCAGAGAATTGGCACACAAAAAGTCAATAAATTGGAATAAAACCATAATAATGCTACCCTATGAAAACCCATCCCTAAGCTGAGAAACCTCTGTCTCTGGTGAAAACAATAGAATTGGAAAGGTAGTTTATTTTTCCACCATGAACAACATCCTTGGACATTAACTTGCAAAATATAATCCAAAGCCTACAGACAATGAAAGAATATAGAATTGCCAACTGTTTGTGCTGTACTTCATGAAGATGTATTTCATTTTAATGTAGCAACTGCGGCATGTTGACATTGAAGTCAAGAGATCCTACACATTACGAGTATGTCTGGTGCCATGTGTACCAATGAAAAGCAGTGCTACTTTGACGTTCTTGAAATTGCTCCCTCAGGGAAAAGTTTGTTGTATCATGGAGAATATATTGAGCATCTTTCAGCTTCCTTAATAGGCTTCTAGAACAGAGGATGTTGTTTTCCAAGAATTTCAGATACAGGGATTTAAAAGATCAAAAGAAAAATACAGTCAAGGTTGCCCACTAAAGACAAGATCTGTGTCCAAATGTGCCGATTGTGGGCATGTACTGTCAAGCTACTTAGAAGAATAGTCACGGGAAACATTTCTTACATTACAAGTCATACTGGAAACCAAAAAACGTGAAGTTTAAGGTCGAAGAGAAATATAAAAATTCCTCATGTTGAATTTGTTGCACTATTACAGCTATTCACAAGATAGGCCCCATACATATTAGATAACAATCCTTTGGTTGACAGTGACAACTATCTCTACCATACAGAGAAACACTTGTGTGAGCACGCCTGTGTTCTCTATAAGAGAGCCGCTGCCAAACTCAAAATCTGATGTTCGGGATCCTTCTATCCCACGGCATCATCTGTCAGAAAAGAGTTGGGAGGCCCATACACATTAGATATGCTGATATCGGTGGGTTTGGACAGCTTCAGTCTAATAGGTAAAGACTAGAGGCCATTTGTCTGCCTGATGGAGGTATTACTATTGGATTTACAGAGATACGGCACTTGGCTAGTTTTGTCGGTTCCAAGGACAATGATTGTTATTGTGGAACAACTTGTTTAATAGCAATAAAAATGTATCTTAGTTAATATAATACAACTTGAATATTCGGTAGCAATTTCATTCCATGGCCTTGGTTTGACATTAGACATATGGCTTTAATATACTGCAATATATACTCATAATGGGGGGTAAAATGTTTTAAGTGACTAATTTAGCCTGTATGGATTCAAAGATCCCAACGTGAAATTTCTCTTGAAAAGAAGTCAGCTAGAGCCCTTCATACTGAAAGATAAAGGCAGAAAATTACAAATGATTTCTACATATTTCCCAAAACCACAGACTTGATGTAAAGCCAAGAGATGCAGGTTCACACTGTGCACCATACCAACGTACAACATTTTTATTTCAATTTTACAGAAGGTTCAGCAATGTTGCAAAGATCAAAGAGTTTTTAATAAGCAGAACAGAACTCAGATGCGGTCAAACAAACAATATATCAAGCCTTACCTTATCTTTAATATCTAGCAAACAACCCATTTCATGATGGATATCAGTTAATTTCACCATTACAGGAAAATGTCAAACTAAATGATTACATGTGTGAGGCTGAGGCTGCCTGGTGGTCTTATCTCTCCGTAAATCACTCTAGCACCTGAATGGTTTGTTACATGCAAGTGAGATGCATAAGTAGGAGACTATTCCATGGGAAAAAGCGGCATAATGCCATTACTATTAGCGGTGCATTTACACTGGCCGACTGCAGGTGCTAAACCACCGCCGATTGACTACATGCAAGCCGATTGATGGTCATTCCATAGCCTGTTTAGAAAGGCTGACCACACTTCCATGTACACAGAATAATCGTTAATACAATCGTTTTGTAGAATAGCATTGTTCTCGGCAGCACATGTACTGTTTACACAGGCCGATATGCTGCTGAGAAAGATGATTTCTAAGTGAGCTTAAAAATCAGTTTATCAGACAAATGAGCATTTTGCGCCCCTAGGAATGCTTGAGAACGATTATCGGTTAATATAAATGGGCCCTAAAGATTTAAGATGGTATATTGCTTTGGTTAATTGCTGATTGGAGATACTTGAAATTTGGGCATAGAATTTGGCTACTTTTGTACAAACTTTGTTAATGTTCCAGTAACAAGCTTCAAGCAGATATGTTGACCACACAACAAAAGTTACTGTAATGGGTGCTTATAAGGGGCTTATTTGATTTTGTGTGAAGTAGGAAAGTAATGCACTATTGGACTGCATTAAATTACAATCAACGCAATGTCCTATTTTTAACTCTTTTCCTTCCCCAGAGGTAGGAAAATGTTTCAGTGCCACCTATAGGTGTAGCCACCCTAAGTCAACATTTGACCCGTTAATGAGCACCGCAACAAGTCCCAGGGTATTAGTCATGTCAAATGCCCATCTGCAGACAGAAGCTTCGGGGTACTTGTGTGGAGCACCATGTGACTTTTTGAACGCAAAATTGGCTGGAATCGAGAGCAGACGCCATGTCGCATTTGGAGAGCCCCTGATGTGCCTAAACAGTTGAAACCTCCCACAAGTGACCCCATTTTAGAAACTAGACCCCTCAAAGATTTTATCAAGGGGTATAGTGAACATTTTGAATTCACAAGTACGACACAGAATTTGATAACATTAGGTTGTCATATTGAATACATCGTCATTAGTGTTGAGCGCAAGTGCTCGCTACTTGAGTGTGCATTGGGTGCTCGGGTATGACATGCTCGAGTCCCCGCACCACATGTTTCGCGGCTGTTAGACACCCAAAAAAACATGCAGGGATTATCTGTGTATGGCAGGCAATCCCCAAGTGTTTCTTTTGGGTTGTATAACAGCCGCGAAACATGTGGAGCGGGGACTCAAGCATGTCGTAACCGAGCACCCGCAATACTCAGTGCACTTGATGTAGTTGAGACCCCAGAGATTTTCCAACTCTAGGGGGCACTACAGCCTTTTTCCCAATCGCTTTAAAACGGCAATGAGGGAATAAGGTCCCTTAACAGCCGCCGTTTTAATGCGTATTGACGGTCGTTAAGGGATTAAATGGGTTGTCCGGTCCAAAATGATAAATACATAACACATACGTACCCGCTGGTCCCAGCTCAGAAACTGGCGAATCCCCACAGCGCACAGTGTGTGCGCAGGGGGGGTTCATAAGCCTGCAGTCACACAGCAGACCTTTAAGGGCTGTTTCAGATGTCCGTGATAATCAGTTCAATGTTGGATAACAACGCACGTCCACATCTCTTGACTCGATCATGATAGCTTCATATATTTCTATGAAGGTGACACGCATGGTTCAGGACATGTGCAGCCAGCCTGTGCACTGCGATCCGACATCGGACCGATTACTACAGACATCTGAAACAGCCCTTAAGGTAATACCTATTGTGTACTATGCACTCACTATGAGTTTATGACAATCTTCTATTTTGGTATGGTTGGGCCACTTTATGATTAAAAGAGTATTCCCATCTCCAAGATCCTATCCCAATATGTAGTAGGTGTAATAATAATAATATTAGCAAATATTTCCCATTAGAAATGTAGTATAGTTCTTCTGATTCGCTATGTCGCTTACCCCATATGCAAGGCATTGCAGTAGCTTAGGTATTCATCGTTACGACCACTCATATAGTGACATTTAGTTAGTTAGCTAGCTGTTAGTAGCCATAACCATGGATACGTTAGCTACTGCAATGTCCTGCACATGGGGTAAGCGACTTAGCTCATCAGAAGAACGATACTACATTTCTAATTGGAGGTAGTTGCTAATATTATTATTACTCCTACTACATATTGGGATAGGATCTTGGAGATGTGAATATCCCTTTGATTGTCATTTACATTCTTTGTAGGTTTTATAAGAGTGGAAATTGTACAGGCTGTAGCTGAAGAGTGGTCGCTCATTGTCTACAGCCTGTATATAACATAACAAGTCATGTCACTCTTTGGGAACAGCGCCACCAATATTGCTGCTACGGTGATGCTGCCGGAGGTGAGTGGAAGCTGTTTTTCTTTTAATTCAGGTCCTGAATTGATTATGATCTCCAGTAGTGGACATCCCCTTTAATAAAGAATCAGATATGGACTTTATAGAATAGCTATCTACTCAAACTGGTGGCACTGATAAGTTTTCCTCCCTCCGGGAGAGAGCTATATTGCACAGTATCCAATGGACTAGTGACAAAACGAGAGCTAGTCCCCTAATCACATAAAGAACATATACACGTGAAAGCACAACAGGTGTTTGGGCTTTTTTTATTTATCAAGCTGAAAGAAAATGATCATGGCATATCTTTGTAATGCAATAATTTGCAGAATACAGCATAAACCAAAAGGGAAACAAAGGAACACAATATGTAGCACCGATAAATAGGCTGTCATAAGACATAAGTGTAATATGTACGTATCTATGAATGAGCAATTATGTTTCTTTTATCATACTTTCAGAAAAATCTCCCCGTTCATCAATCTGGTTGTTTCAAGATTCCTAGCGATCCTTTCATGTTCTCAGTGTGGTACCAAGTAGCATGTTGGAATTTTATCAGAATTTCTTGGATTTCAGTTTGTGAAACTTTTTTTATTGCGTTAATGAATTAAAGGGATATTCACATGTTAAAAATGAATGAGATATGCAAGGGATAGACTGTATCTGTCTAAGGTGGAAATACCTCTTTAATTCTAATTAAATTTTAATCTTTTTATGTGGCTTGATACTTTTAAGAATGGTGTAATAAACCCATAAAAGTTACCAGAGTTTGAGCTTGTACAGAAGTAACTTGTTATAACAGAGCTCAATAAAGGACATATAATGAATGAGGGTGGTTAGCGACTAGTGAAAGGGTTCTCTTTTTCTGTTTCCTTCATTTAGAGTATTTACAAAAGTGAAATCTCTGCCCCTAGCACGGAGCACAGTTATTGGCTCGCTCACTTGTTAACTTGAGACACTTGACTTAAGCCTCCAGAGCCGCAGAGTCAGCAAAGGACAGAGCGACAGCCGTGAAGGTGCGAGACAAAGACCGCATACAGCTAGGAAAATCTGCATGTCTTTCGGAGAGGACTGATTGGCTAGAATGAAGACAATGGGGCTAAGAAGGAGATGTAAGGAATCTGTCAAAATGCAAAGTGAACCTGACATACAATTAAGGAAATTGGTTACTGCTACAAAAACAAGAAGGGTGACAGTAGTAAGTCAGATATCATTACGCCAAAGGAATAACACAGCAAACATCAATGCCTTAAAGTTACACAAAGTACTGAAAATATCAGCAAGAATCAGATCAACTATTTTGTCTTCTAATATCTAATATGGTGAGATTACTTTATAACTTCGTTTGGGAAGAGTCTAGAACGGCAGCACTGACACACAATAAATTTGGGGGTTGACAAAACACCATGTTGCTTTAGTCACAGAAATGCTGACAATTCGAACGCCATTGGAAATGGTTCAGTTCACATCTGTGTTAGGGACTTTCTGTCAGGATTCATAGTACCTTAAATAACAAAAAAGTGCAGTTTGCAGAGATATTCTCGTCAGCAATACACCAGAACCCGAATGGACCTCATGGTAAGTCATCGGTATCCATTTGAAAAGGACAAGCCCACTTGATTTAGGCTTTGATAGCCCTCTGCATTTAGCCGGTATACACTGGATGTGTTAAATGTATGAACACCCCCCACACACACACATACGTATCCCAAGAACAGAGGTCCCAGCATAGCCTGTGTGAATGAAGTAGTGGTGAGCATGCTCAACAACCCCTCCGGTCGTATTAACAGAGACAGCAGGTCTTTCAGTTCCATAGAAATGGATGCGGTGGTTGAGCGTACCACTTACATAGGGGACTTTGGGGGGTCCCAGTAGCCAGACCCGAAGTGATCATACATTTTCACCTCTTCTGTGGATATGTGGTACATGTACTGTATTTATATTAGGAAAAACTCTAAAAATCAGTAGAAATAAAGGTTAGACTACATAGACAGTACTAGGGGCGGATATACCATTGGTGCAACCTGTGGAGCCACATAGGAGCCCAAGAAGTAAGGGGGCCAGTAACACCTCCAAAGTAGGTGGAATAGTGCATTATGATGAGATATTGGATTGCAGCTGGTCCACATATTGTTTTGGCACACAGGCCTCTTCTTTCTGTGCACAGTACGCTATAAATGTGGAATGGAAGTGAACGAAGAAGCTGTCTACCAATGCCTTTTTTCTAATGTATCTTCTTCCCTGTCGTTCCTACATTTTTATTATTAAAAATAGGCACCAATGATAGAGGAAGGAGACTAGTGTGTACACAACCCTAGTATAAATCTGTCTGTCACATCTACACCTGTTGTGTCCTGCTGAACCGATGAGACTCGGCTACACCGGTGCCACATGCTAGATGGTATGCTGTGCACTGCACTTAGTAGATACGCCCTCATGGCACCATTGCAGTATACTAATGTGACCCTTAATGTAATTGTCTCCCTGCCCTCTTCTATCAGCTCTCCCCTGACCTCTAATTGTGAGAGTGACTACGAATTTGAGGGCAATCTACTCCCCGCTAAATATTCATGACCCATCAATATGGTAATATGCGCTAACAGGAAAATAAACTCTTACAAGAAGTGTTGGCATTTTGCATTTGTGCGTTGTGATGGCTGCCAAGGCCGGTCTCCATTCTCCAGATGAAATGACGCTATAATAAATTCCCCACATAAACAAAGACATTCATTTACAAATCATTAATAGCTGACAGTAAAAGCCTACTGCCACTGTGTTAACACCAGCATAAAGCTAAAACAATCCCCACCGTGCCTAAATCAACAATACCCTCCTTTACATTCAGCAAGCGCTGGCACTAGAATAAGATCTTATTACAGGACACGTTTTCTTTAACGTTCTCCAGGAAAGAAATTGCTGTAAGACAATCTTGTCCAATAAAGTACACTTAAGGTGAGATTCTGCAGCATGACGTCCCATGAGTTTCAACAAAGCTGTGCCCATCCCCCGTACTTTAATCATCAAGCCCTTAAACTGTGTCAAATCGATCAGTGCTAGCCAGCTTGCATAATTTGAGCTTAGTTGCACCAGCGGGCAGAAAGGAACCTTTCTCAAAAAAAGGATGAAACGCACATCCAAATTTTCAAGCATTTCCTGAATCCCCAAGCTAAAAAAATCTAAATCAGCAAACAACAAAAGCACAAGATTTGCAATCTGCTGATAAAAACATTTTGCGAAGTTAATCACGCTGGACTCAATGGTGATGAGGACGTTTCCTCACGATTCGGGGACATGGCACTTACAAGTCAGTAGTCAGAAAGGTGAAACTACACATTATTCAAATTAGCAGGTTGGTTAAAATGTGCCTCTCATTGTATGAAAGCTCGGCTCCTACTGGGTGTGCAAGAGGTCTTCGGAGTGGGCAGACCTCCGAATTCAGCAGGATATCATTTCTTTATATAGGAGAGAGGGTTTTTTTTTTTCATTAAACGTGGCACACCGGTATTAAATTACATCCTTTCACAAAGTATTCTGTTTAATCATAATAACCCTTTTCTATAAATTTCCGCTGGTATATATATGTGCTGGAGAGAGCAAGAGAACAAGCTGCCTGCAAGTGAAGGCAAACATGTAAGTTATAATACAAGCTGCCGCTCAATAACACTGGCGAGGAAAGCTGGCAGGACAAAACTATTTTACATTATTCAGGCAAAACTGCTACAAGAAGGTGTATATTTATTTATGTGTGTATATATATATATATATATATATATATGTCAAAAAAAACTGACCAGCACATCCCAAATGTGAACAGGTGCAAGCTGCAAAACTGCATAAGATATATAAAAAGAAAGCGCAGCAGCACTCCATTATGGCCAAGATACATAAAGACAATAAAACCATTTAATTTAAACTGTGTTATTACTCAATAAGCTTTACTTACAAAAAATGGAGGTTCTTAGCGCATAAATTGGCCAATTCATGTGTGCCCATCAACCGCTGCAAGGTGACCTCCCCCCATTTAACCAGCAGGTGATGTATATTCTATTCTACCAGCCCATTTAAATTGTAGGTGTTTTAGCCCAGAAGTGACATGTTCTGTCCAGAGTTATAGGCTTGTAGCCCAAGAGAGGCATGTAGGCAGAGTAGTACCCATCAGATGGGAGGTCACCTTGCAGCGGTTGATGGGCACACATGAATTGGCCAATTTATGCGCTAAGAACCTCCATTTTTTGTAAGTAAAGCTTATTGAGTAATAACACAGTTTAAATTAAATGGTTTTATTGTCTTTATGTATCTTGGCCATAATGGAGTGCTGCTGCGCTTTCTTTTTATATACAGTTATATGAAAAAGTTTGGGCGCCCCTATTAATCTTAAGCTTAATGTTTTTTAAAAATTGGTGTTTTTGCAACAGCTATTTCAGTTTGATATATGTAATAACTGTTGGACATAGTAATGTTTCTGCCTTGAAATGAGGTTTATTGTACTAACAGAAAATGTGCTATCTGCATTCAAACAAAATTTGACAGGTGCATAAGTATGGGCACCCTTATCATTTTCTTGTTTTAAATACTCCTACCTACTTTTTACTGACTTACTAAAGCCCTTTTTTTGGTTTTGTAACCTCATTGAGCTTTGAACTTCATAGCCAGGTGTATGCAATCATGAGAAAAGCTACTTAATGTGGCCACTTGCAAGTTGTTCTCCTGTTTGAATCTCCTCTGAAGAGTGGCATCATCGGCTCCTCAAAACAACTGTCAAATGATCTGAAAACAAAGATTATTCAACATAGTTGTTCAGGGGAAGGATACAAAAAGCTGTCTCAGAGATTTAATCTGTCAGTTTCCACTGTGAGGAACATAGTAAGGAAATGGAAGAACACAGGGACAGTTCTTGTTAAGGCCAGAAGTGGCAGGCCAAGAAAAACATCAGAAAGGCAGAGAAGAAGAATGGTGAGATCAGTCAAGGACAATCCTCAGACCACCTCCAGAAAGCTGCAGCATCAACTTGCTGCAGATGGTGTCACTGTGCATCGGTCAACTATACAACGCACTTTGCACAAGGAGAAGCTGTATGGGAGAGTGATGCGAAAGATGCCATTTCTGCAAGCACGCCACAAACAGAGTCGGCTGAGGTATGCAAAAGCACATTTGGAGAAGCCAATTTCTCTTTGGAAGAAGGTCCTGTGGACTGATGAAACCAAGATTGAGTTGTTTGGTCATACAAAAAGGCGTTATGCATGGCGGCAAAAAAACACAGCATTCCAAGAAAAACACTTGCTACCCACAGTAAAATTTGGTGGAGGTTCCATCATGCTTTGGGGCTGTGTGGCCAATGCCGGCACCGGGAATCTTGTTAAAGTTGAGGGACGCATGGATTCCACTCAGTATCAGCAGATTCTTGACAATAATGTTCAAGAATCAGTGACAAAGTTGAAGTTACGCAGGGGATGGATCTTTCAGCAAGACAATGATCCAAAACACCGCTCCAAATCTACTCAGGCATTCATGCAGAGGAACAATTACAATGTTCTGGAATGGCCATCCCAGTCCCCAGACCTGAATATCATTGAACATCTGTGGGATCATTTGAAGAGGGCTGTCCATGCTCGGCGACCATCAAACTTAACTGAACTGTTTTGTAAAGAGGAATGGTCAAAAATACCTTCATCCAGGATCCAGGAAATCATTAAAAGCTACAGGAAGCGACTAGAGGCTGTTATTTTTGCAAAAGGAGGATCTACTAAATATTAATGTCACTTTTCTGGTGAGGTGCCCATACTTATGCACCTGTCAAATTTTGTTTTAATGCAGATTGCACATTTTCTGTTAGTACAATAAACCTCATTTCAAGGCAGAAACATTACTGTGTCCAACAGTTATTACATATATCAAACTGAAATAGCTGTTGCAAAAACACCAATTTTTAAAAAACATTAAGCTTAAGATTAATAGGGGTGCCCAAACTTTTTCATATAACTGTATATATATATATATATATATATATATATATATATATATATATATATATATATATACGGTGCCTTGTGAAAGTATTTGGCCCCCTTGAACTTTTCTACCTTTTGCCACATTTCTGGCTTCAAACATAAAGATATAAAATTATAATTTTTTGGGGAAGAATCAACAAGTGGGACACAATCGTGAAGTGGAACGAAATTTATTGGATATTTTAAACTTTTTAAAAAAATTAAAAACTGAAAGGTGGGGCGTGCAATATTATTCGGTCCCTTTGAGCTAATACTTTGTAGCGCCACCTTTTGCTGCGATTACAGCTGCATTTCGCTTGGGGTATGTCAGTTTTGCACATCGAGAGGCTGAAATTCTTGCCCATTCTTCCTTGCAAAACAGCTCGAGCTCATTGAGGTTGGGTGGAGAGCGTTTGTGAACAGCAGTTTTCAGCTCTTTCCACAGATTCTCGATTGGATTCAGGTCTGGACTTTGGCTTGGCCATTCTAACACCTGGATATGTTTATTTTTGAACCATTCCATTGTAGATTTTGCTTTATGTTTGGGATCATTGTCTAGTTGGAAGATAAATCTCCGTCCCAGTCTCAGGTCTTTTGCAGACTCCAACAGGTTTTCTTCCAGAATGGTCCTGTATTTGGCTCCGTCCATCTTCCCATCGATTTTAACCATCTTGCCTGTCCCTGCTGAAGAAAAGCAGGCCCAAACCAAGATGCTGCCACCACCATGTTTGATAGTGGGGATGGTGTTTTGAGGGTGATGAGCCGTGTTGCTTTTACGCCAAACATATCATTTTGCACTGAGGCCAAAAAGTTTGATTTTGGTTTCATTTCACCAGAGCACCTTATCCACATGTTTGGAGTGTCTCCCAGGTGGCTTGTGGCAAACTTCAAACAAGACTTTTTATGGATATCTTTGAGAAATGGCTTTCTTCTTGCCACTCTTCCATAAAGGCCAGATTTGTGCAGTGTACGACTGATTGTTGTCCTATGGACAGACTCTCCCACCTCAGCTGTAGATCTCTGCAGTTCATCCAGAGTGATCATGGGCCTTTTGGCTGCATCTCTGATAAGTCTTCTCCTTGTTCGAGATGAAAGTTTAGAGGGACGGCCGGGTCTTGGTAGATTTGCAGTGGTCTGATACTCCTTTCATTTCAATATGATCGATTGCACAGTGCTCCTTGAGATGTTTAAAACTTGGGAAATCTTTTTGTATCCAAATAAGGCTTTAAACTTCGCCATAACAGTATCTCGGACCTGCCTGGTGTGTTCCTTGGTCTTCATGATGCTCTCTGCACTTGAAACAGAACCCTGAGACTATCACAGAGCAGGTGCATTTATACGGAGACTTGATTACACACAGGTGGATTCTATTTATCATTACCCATCATTTAGTACAACATTGGATCATTCAGAGATCCTCACTGAACTTCTGGAGTGAGTTACCTGGAGTAAAGGGGCCGAATAATATTGCATGCCCTACTTTTCAGTTATTAATTTGTTAAAGAAGTTTAAAATATCCAATAAATTTCGTTCCACTTCACAATCGTGTCCCACTTGTTGTTGATTCTTCCCAAAAAAATTAGAATTTTATATCTTTATGTTTGAAGCCAGAAATGTGGCAAAAGGTAGAAAAGTTCAAGGGGGGCAAATACTTTCACAATGCACTGTATATATATATATATATATATATATATATATATATATATATATATATATATATATATTATATACGGTATATAACACAACGCAGTGATCAAAACTGTTATTTACACTCTATTGCATCACATCTATAATCAGTGGAGGGCCTTTTAGCCTAAGGGGGGACAAAAAGAGAACCTACAGTAAAGGCTCCAAGTCACATAGGGGCAGATTCATCAAAGGCTTTTAAACCACAAAAGCGGCATATGACCATTAAAAAGTTGCAAAAAATGTTGCAACTTTTTGTGTTTTCACTCCAGTTTCGATCAGTTCCAACATGTCAACTTTTCCATAAAGAACACAGGAGTGTTCAGCCAAGTGTATGGGAGTGTCAGCTGAGATGGCTGTCGGCCGAATGGTCGGCCAAACGATTGTTCCGAGTACAGCCAACTAATGTGTATGGTCAGCCTTATAGACCTACCATCTGATCTAATGAGAGAAAGGAAAGCTTTCTGGGGGCAGAAAAGTTTCAGATCCAGGTGGTCTACCACTCTGCCTTCTTTATCTCTAAAACCAGTGGAGACTGTATGGCCTGGGTAGGATTTGTATTCACACTGACTACAGTAATAGAAAATGGTTGACAAAGTGCTTGTCCCTTTTTAGAAAACTTTTGGATATAAGCTTTAATAGTTATATAAAACCCCCTGGGATACGTTCAAACCCCCTGGGATTCAGGCGTATGTGCCGATGGAATCATAGACCATCATGGTGCCGACACAGTGAACGAGCGCTCAGCCATGCATCATTTTTGGGTGTGTACGCCTACTGGACGCAAACAGACGCATACATACAAATCTCGTTTTGCAGTGGGTTCGGACATAAGCCCCAATAGGGCGACTGAAGGGGTGCCTAAACGCAATGGGAAGGCACCCTTACTTGTACTCTTCCAAGGAGAAATTTTATCATAGCTCTGAAGATGCTCCCACAAGACCTAAACTATACAGTGAACAGAACCATTCCCCTTCTCCTATAATAGCCGTACCTAGGCACTGTTCTGTATTTTTATACTTACAAGGCTCTATAAGACACATTCTTATCTTCTCTCCATCTGCTTATAATTATCATATGAGATAAATGACTCTCGGCTTGTGAAGGACATTGGGGTGACCGCGGGCGAGAACCCTTGCCACGTTATTTATAGGTTAATATAATAGAGTTTTGATACATAACTGCAGAGCTTGAGTAGAAGAAGTCAATAGCATTAATGAAATTTACTACTTGACTTTTTCCATTGTAATACTTATTTCCCATGCCCTAATTAATGGTAAAACGCCAAGTGCCTACTGTCAGAGTGACATGACAAATCTTGCTGCTGCATTGGGTGAATGAGATAAAACGGCTTTTTATGTAACTTTAAGCAGCCCAAACCGTGCAATTTGTGATCTTTGGTATTGGAAATGAGTTGTCTGATGTGTGACTCTATGTCACTATGGACAAATTGATCTTGTTCGCCTTGGCAGCGGCAGTGCTGTTATTGCGTGCTGTTTCAAGTTCTAATCCGATGGTTTTCCATCAAACACTCGGCTTCATCTACATTAATAAACAGCGGACTTGTAATATTAAGACTGTACAAAGTCCCTGGGAAAAGTACCTTAAAGGACAACTCCAGTTTTCTATGTTCTGGGGTCTTTGTTATTCAGTACGGTACAGATCTGTGGCTCGCTGCAGCGGGTAATTCAGAGGCCGTGGTGGCAGGTCTATGAAAAGCTCTATTCTCCAATGCCGGCTCATCACACTATGTAAACAGTACAGACACAAGAATGCCACATTACCAGACATAAAAAAGATAACCAGAATCCCTTGTAAGATTAAACCATGTTCTTTTAGTAGTAAATTGCACTGCGCTTTCAATAACACTAAATGGGAATGTCTTGCTCTCTGTCCTATTACTTCTCCATATATTTTCCACTTTGGAAGACTTCCAAAGATCATTCTGACCTTGAAAACCCTGTTCTTTTTTTCTCCATATCTTGCAAAGAAAACAGAGAAAGGCCTTGCATGCAGGTACCTGAGTACAATGTAATGGGGAGAGTAGAGGGATATACCACTACAGACTAATATGATATACATTTCTTATGGTACAGAACTATGAAAATGGTAGAAAAGACATGAGAATGAACCTATTCTTTCCAGAAGAAAACACCTCTAGTACAGCACACTAGACACATTATGGCATATTATGGTAATCTGGTTTCATCTGTAAAATTTAGGATGGCCATAGGGACAGATATGTTTCTGGACAAGCCCAAAATTAGTCTTCTCCAAAGCATAAAATGGCACCTTAAAGAGGGCCTACATAACTTACTTTTAATATGTGATAGACACTGAAGTGTCCTGCAGATCAGTGGAGATTCCAGGTTCTGAATCCTCGAATGATCACTCAAAAGACTTAAAGAGGTTGTCCACTACTTTTACACTGATGGCCTATCCTTAAGATAGGTCATCAATGTCTGATCGGCCGGGGTCCAACACCCAGCACCTTCGCTGATCAGCTGTATTCAGGATTGGCGGCCGCCAGACAGAAGTACTTACTTGCGGAGCTGGCCGTCTACTCGTAGTGGCCAGGGCTTGATACCACACATCCGCCATCTCCTATTCAAATCAATAGGAGGCAGAAGTGTAGTACCCTGCGGCAGCCACTGCAAGTAGACGGCCAGCTTCGCAAGTAAGTACTGCTTCTATCTCTGCTTCTTGATGACATCTTGTTTCACAGTTAGAAAATGCGTCAGTGGAGCTAGAAGCAGAGTGCTGGCGCTGCACTCACTTTTCCCGCAGCTTCTATCACCATGGCCCAGGATGTCTTCAGAGGGGGCAGGGATGAAAGAAACTAGTAAGTAATTGCAGCACCGCCCCTTGATGACGTTCAGTTGTAAGAGAGGCAATGGACGCTGCAGGGAAGTGACTGTAGCCCTAGCCTCCTTTGAAGTCCTATTTAGAGGGAATCTGTCCCCCACTGGGATACTTCTAAGCTATTACTATGGGCATACAGGTAATAAAATGGTTAAAATAGTCTTACTTATATGCCTCATAGCAGCGGTTTAGTTGTTGAGAAATAGAGTTTTAATCTTTTATGTTAATGATTTCTTCCAGGCTCAAGGGCGTGAGGTGCCTGGAAGAAATCTCTTCCTCCCGTCTTCATTATCATACCACCCCTCTCCAATACAGGTCACAGTGCCATGTGACGTGCAGTTGTGGAACTGGAATCCCGCGCCTGCGCCCTGCACTATTATCTGTACCCTATCCACCCTTCTATGGGCAGTGTCTACACCGTTCTTCTGGGCAGGTGCCAGCAAGTCAATGAACAGTGGCCTGTTAAAACATATGGAGATTTGTCCGACATTGATCTGCATTTTGGATCTATGGATACGTGAAAAAAAATTGGACAGGACTCGAATGCCATCACTATCCTCTCACGGACTGTTTGGTTGAAGGAGCTGATGAAACTCTGATCAAACTTTGATGGACCAAACTCTTACAAAACTCTCATCAAAAACACTGATGAAACTCAGTTTTTTTGCGCAAGAGAAAAATCACTGATGTGTAAAGGAGCCCTAAGTTGGGAAGAAACGCTCTTGGCTGAAGAATGTTCAGCTGACTCCATTTTAACATGTATCACGTTTCTGTTATGTTTTTGGCATTTTAATCTGCTATAAAATGATCAGACGAGATCCTGGACACAGAAGAACATGATGTCCTCAGGTTTGCCATCAACAAATGGTAACGTTCCCACTAATTAATTTTTGAAACTATTCTTTTTCCTTAGCAGGTGATGCCTTCCTAGATCTTTATGTGTCAGGAGGCAGAACGTGTATCACTAGCCGTCCCAGAGGAAATACAAATGAATTATCTATACCTCTGTAGTGTGAAATAAAAAGACCCTTCCAAGCCCCTCTCTAATTGAGTGTGCTATATCAGCATAACGAATGGACAAGTAAACTGCCCTTCCCATGCTTGTAACTAAAGATAACTGTGTCTTAGCAGCATTTACATTTCATAAAACAGCAGCATTGTTCTATGAATCATTATTTCTGTCTTGCTGGAATACAGAGCGATAAATTACTGCAACAAAACAGCGAAACGCCCTCGCATTGCTCGCTGGCTGTTTGTACGGGAGCCAGTAGTGATCTGCAGCCCGGACCTAATAAACATGACACATTGGTCAACGTGATTGCAGCATCTGACATCTTCATTATTATTCTTGCATTAGGGACTAGTGGATACGAGGCAGGCAGCAGTCCAAAGAGGTGAGATTGTCAGCCTGAACATGGAAGCTTCTTATCCCCGCCATGTGGTGATATTAATTCCTGGCCTTTGTCTGTATGTATGATTATAGGAGTGCGAGCCCTTCTTATGGCTGGCGCCCTTCGCAGGGGTCGTGCATTCTTTCTTGGATTAGTTGACTTTGAATTTTATGATGGTAAAGTTGTATTTTCAGCCTCCAAGTTCAAAGCTACAGCCAAGCTCTAGAGGAGGCACGAGCGAGACTCTGCTATCACATTTTGACTCAAATCAAATTAGCCATATATAATGTAGTTATGAAAATGACTACTGCAACAACCAACTATTACCCTGCCGAGTAATCGACTGAACACAACGGTCTAATTCATTTAGGCTGTGCTGTGTGGCAATGCTGTAAATTGCTTGCCTCTGAGTATTATTTATGGTGAAATACTTGGTCTTTTTTCTTTATTTCTTCTTAATTCCAGATATTGGGGCCTCTATAGACTCGGCTGACATGAACTATACAATAATGATTATAATGTCTGGTTATTGGCTACACATACAGATGGATCAGAGCTCAATTTGTCATTTACTGTGTAGTAATGGCCTTGAGTTAAGATAATATATTTGGTTTCTCTGCAGTCCTATGTAAAATCCCCAGAAAATACATACTTCTACAAAATCATAAATGACAGATTCAGAACTGCTCCCCCTGTGTATATAATATTGCACCACAAATGGGGTTTAATATAACATAACCGTGTTTTCACTGTCATAATCATTTATTAAAAGCTGTATTACAGAAAGCGTTCACAGCCCATTTAGTAATATTCATTACCAAGCCATTAAGGATGACAGCATGCCCAGGTGTGCTAAGCAAATGCCTGCACACTTAAACAGTAACCATCGCTTACATTTTTTAAACGGAACCTGTCATCAGGTTTTTGCTATGTATTCTGAGCGCATCATGATGTAGGGACTGAGACCCACATTCCAGCGATGTGTCACTTACTGGGCTACATGCTGGCATTTTGATACAATCACAGTTTTCTCTGCTGCAGATCTAGCAGTGCTCAGAATGCTGAGCCCTGTGTAACCCCACCCACACCATTGGCTGACAGCCTTCTGAGTACATTGCACAATGACAGAAAGTTGTTAATCAGTGGTGGGAGTGGGTTACACAAAGCTGTTGACTAGGAAGCACGAGACACCTAGTCCTGTAGTGATAATCTCTAGCTGATAAAACACTGATTTTATTGAAACAGCAACACACAGCCTAGTAAGTGACACATCACTGGAATCAGGGTTTAAGCCCCTACATCATTCTACTCATGGATTACATAGCAAAACCTGCTGACAGATTCCTTTTAATAACTTAATAGTACATATGAAAATAAGAAGCTTTGTAATATATCTTATTAGTCTGCTTATTTTTCCTCCTGGACTGATCAATCACTCTCAATTCACGAGTAAAATCTGTTTACAGTAAAGACGGATTTTTACATTACTGACAGGAGATGACAATTATTGTTCATAAAAGTCTATGGAGAAGGGAAGAAGGAAAAGGTAGACACCGCATACTTATCCAAGTTCACTTAAAACAATTGTTAGATGCAGGGGTACACAATCTGCGGCCCGGGGTCCACATGTGGCCCTTAATACCTTTCTGTGCGGCACTCACCTACATGGTCAGGTCACAGACATGGCTGACAGTGTGTGGTGGCTGCTGCTGTGCATATCCATGTTAGGGAGTAGAGGAGAGCCAGGTGTCACCGGAGGGATGGGTAACTATTAATGGTGCGCTATGTGGCCATGTCTGTGACCATGTCCTCATCTAAGTAAGGAGTAGATGAAGTAAAGAAGTGGAAATGCATCAGTGCTGCCATAATAATTTGCAGTTTATGGAAACACTTGACTGTCAGCGTCTCAAATGAACTACCATGGAGAAAGCAGAGTCCATGGTCTCATTTTCTCTGGATTGTGAACAGTAGAGAAGAGGACTTCTACCCTCCTGATAGGTGGGAATCCTAAAATGGAATCAGCACCTATAAAATATTTATGTTGTGAGGGTTATGATTTTTTTATTGCGGCCCACGGGGTTGAATTGATCTGGCGTTTTGGCCATTGGACCAAAAATGTGCTTTAAATAGTAACAAAACCTTTGGTATTTTTTTATATTTTGATATTGTTTTAAGTGCAATCAGTTTGGTGGTGGTCCGCGTCCTGAGATCCCCCCTGATTGCTCAAAAACCTTGAGAAATGTGTCATGCTCATAAGAAATGTGTCATTCTCATAAGACAGGAGCACACAGCACAGAGAGAGGGAACAGATACAATACAAATGTAAAGATCTGAGGTTGTGGGATGTAAGTAATCACCTAGGCAGGTTAGCGATGCAACAATATTTTATTGATCACAGCCATGGTAATAAAGCAATTCCAGGTAAATGGCCAAAATACAGTTCTCTCAGTCCTTAAGTTCCCAATCTGGGTTCAGTAGTTCCACTGGCTTTGTATAAGGCCATACTCACTGTCTCCCAACTTTTGGTTGGCCCACAGATTTCGTATCTCCTTCCAGTATAGTCTGTGGCCACCGTCCATGATCCTCTAGACGACAGATAAAACGATGAAAGCACAGGTATCCAGTAGCAGCAGTCCTTTTAAGAAAGTTTAAATCCAAACGACATAATCCATAATGGTAACATGTTTATCCATCCTTCCAAGTCCACGGTCTCCATCCTCTTCCTTCAATCCTTCCACACAACTCTCTAAAATATGTCTCCACTTTCTTCCACTGGGATCAGTCCCCTCCCAGTTCAGAAGTGATCACACCCTCCCCCTTAAACATTCACTGTTTGCTAAAACAATGAAGAATATTCTAGAAGCCTTCATCTGAGACTGCATGTAAGACCCCCTGTAGTGACAGCTCCACTGTGTCTACAATCTACACACACATGACGAGATTATTGGCTGTTGGAACAATGGTTAGATACTCCTGAGATACAGATATCCTGAGATACAGATTAGTGCAATGCTGGACATTTTACAAGTGAATCTAGTGCACATACTGACAAGTTAGCAGAACTATATAAAACATAACAAGTAAATCACTAATAAAACACAATAATAATATTGACAAAAATGGTGGTCCGTTGCTGGAAAAGTATCATTGTCTTTAGTAAGTGGGCAGCTCCTCACAACAAAGTCTATGTTTGCGCCTGAGTGTGAACGCTCAGGCAGGAGCTTTGTGAGGGTTTGTTAGTGATTGGTGAGGTGTCATATACCCCCAACAACTCAACCACCCTAGATCTGCTTACAGTTAAAAAGGACATCAAAATATATAAAAAAAAATAGGTTTAGTTACTCTTAAGGCTCTTTTAGACAAGCTCAAAACCTTTGTAGGAATGATTGTTCATGATTATAGGCCAGTGCAATCACTTGATCAATTACCAAAAGGCTCAATTGTCAGGTTGTTAGGGATTGCCTAACAAACATGCAATCCCTGCATGTGTCACAGCTATCTAACAACCGCGACACATGCAGCCATGGCGGCTGAAACATAGATGCCGATCACGCTGAAACTACTCGGCGAGCACCCGAGTGTGCTCGTTTAAATGGTTAAACGAGCACGCTCGCTCAACACTATCGGCAGCACAACGTCCTATCTAAGCAGAGGATGTGCTGTTGATTACAAGAGCTGTATATGGGGATAGAGCGACCACATTATCTATATTTCTGTCCATATTCTTGTTCGTCAGCCTGTCTAATAAACCAGCGACTTGAAAATAGCCAACTGGCGCTCATTACTCGCCTGAAATTGGCAAATGTAAACGGGCCATTAGATTACTGCCACATTTACAAGTATTCCTGAAATGAAAAGACTACATCAGGAGCTGCCACAGTAGATGGGCTAAGCAATCGTTGGCTGGGCTACATGATTAAACTGAATAGAGTTTAGAATGATCCTGCCATGAGAATAGTTAACCATCTTCAAAATGTTACCCTTTTCTTGTGATAGAAAATCATGTAAACAATCAGCTTAAAAATAAATGTTTCAACTGGACCAAACTACATAGAAAATGACAAGGTTTTGTTTCCAAGGAAAAGCAGGCTAGCATGAATGCATACAATAAGCAGATCACGTCCCCAGACCCCACACTGCTCTTAATGTGAAGAACGGAGTAGGAGAGGTCTAATTGAAGCCACAGCAGTGAAATAACTATGTTTTTGTAACCTTGCGTTTGGAAAACACAACATGCCAGACACTTCTCTTTTGCTTTCTGATTTTCAGAATTGGCCTGAACATTAGGCTTATATCATTAGAATAAACATTGCTAATGTGTTTATCCTTTTTTATTTACTTGTGAAGGTCAAATGATTACTGCTGGGTTAAATCCACAATAATTAGCCATCCAGGCTCTTTAATCAGCCTGACGTTCCACTCGCTCACAATGCCATCCCTAGAGATTTACGTGATTCCTGGCCTACAAGGCATCTTGCTATGTATTACAATGTGACAAAACCTACTTTTGAGTGAATATCCACTTGTGTACACCAAGTTTCTGACACAGAGCTCAAAATACCCTAAATACAAGTAGGCAGAACTTTGGTGTTTTTTTTTTAATGGTCTACAGCTTGATCTCGAACCATGGCGACTCGATGGACGAACGATCTGTGGGGAGATCGATTTTGTGTAAGCCTAGATCAGTCCACCAGAGTCTTCTCCGCCGTTATCTTGATAGCATCAAGCCATCGGGTTGCTGGTCTTCCTCTTCACCTTGTTCCTTCTATTCTTCCGACCATGATGTCCTTTTTCAGTGATTTCTCTCTTCCTATGGTGTGTTCAAAGTAGGCAAGTCGTAGCTTTGTAATCATTGCTTCAAGTGACATTTCTGGCTTGATTTGCTCCAAAATGGATTTATTTGTTTTTCTTGTCATCCAAGGTATTGATAGCATCCTTCCCCAGCACCACATTACAAAGGTGTCAATTCTTCTATCTTGTTTGGCTATGTGCACATGAAGCGTTTTTGATGCGTTTTCTCGGCAGTTTTCCTGCTGCGCAAACGCTGCGAAAACGCTTGTTAATAGGTCTGCCAGCTGTAGCAATGGTAATCCTGATGTGCTGTGCACATGATGCGGAAATTTCCACTCCGGATTACCATTGCGGAAAAAAACGCAGCATGGCCATTTTTCGGGCGTTTCTGCCGCAAATTCGCGCCCATTGACTTGCATTGAACCGCAACAAACCATGCGACCATGGGACCATGGATTCTGCGATGGCTTCGCGGACAGAGGGTAATAAAAAAAAATTGTAGAACCGTTTGTTTTTTATTTCATTAAAATACTTTATTCTGGCCGTTTCTTTTATTGAAAAAGCGGTGACCATTTTACTACCCAGTTAGTAATGGGGGCGTCTTATAGGCACCCTCCATTACTAACCTGGGCTTCACGTCAGCCACCAATGCAAGACTGCTGGTGATAGCTATACCTGCGGATTTGCTGCGTTTCAATTAAAGTCTCCGCTGCAGATTTTGACCGATTGAAGTGTCATTATATGCGGTGGATTCACATGTACCGACAACAAAAGTGCGGCATTAGAACACTGCGTTTTGGACAAAACAAAAATATGCTGCGTCCAAAGCGATGCTGGGTGCTGATTGGGGGGCACATAGCGGATAATGAAAAAAGCTGTGAGCTGTTAATAATGGCCAGGGACCATGTTTGCAAATGGCACCTTCCTAGGCTAAAAATAGCAGCTCACAGCTGCCGCATAAATTACATGAATAGAAATGCTAATAAAGATTGGGTGAATGGGATCAGCTGACACCTAGCTCTTTTGTTTGGTGATGTTAAGTTGTCAATCAGACCTTTTCATGACCAAACCTAATTAAAATAAAGAGTTAAATAAACACACAGACACAGAGTAAACACTTTATTTGAAATACAACAGACACATTCTTTAATCATTTAAATTATAAACTCATCCCAGTTCTGATGGTAATCCAAGGGTTTAAGCAATGTCCCACCGAATAACTTTATTTAGCTCCAAAAAGCATCAATTGATGTACAAAAACGCTTCAAAAAACGCTTGAAAAAAATTCATCAAAATGCCAAGGAGATGCAGAACCGCTCAAGAAATTTCTGCTTCAAATCCTAATCGTGTGCACATAGCCTTTCTGTCCAGATTTCACGTCCGTATGCTACCACAGAAAAGACCAAACTATGTATGAGCCATGTCTTAGGTGTTTACTGCAAACTATTTTATTACTTCTTTTTTGATCAATGAAGATTTGACTGCTGGGACATTTGTTTAACAAAATGGGGAACTTTTACTCCCTTTGCAATGGAGCAGCAGTGCGCATGCTTGACCCGAGCTCTATTCATTCTTTATGGAGTAACCGAGAACTGCACTCGGCTTTTTCCAGTAGCCACATAGAGCATTAATGCAGCAGGTGTCGAGCGTCCGATCTGTCATATCTTGTAACATGGATAAATGTTTAGCATCTGATATAAAAGTTCCCTGATATCCCAGGGGACACCCATCAATCAGCAAGTAAACTTCTTTCTTGGGGGTAGGTGATAACTTGTTTTAACCAGAAAACCCCTTTAAGTCAATGTCTATCCAGAGGATTTGCAAGTGGAAAATAGAGTTCTAACCCCTTAAAATATATTTTAGGAATTTATTCAGCATAGAATGACACGCTGTTAAAAGACGGAAATTCACTTAAACCCGGCCATAAAGTTCCTTAGTGTTGCATCAAGATAAGAATAAGACCATATTAGCTGCACTTACATAAATCATCTGGATCCAGCTCAAATTTCTCACTCATTTCATTTTTTTTGCAGAAATAATAAGAATTTGATCTCCACTGTGCTAGGACCACGATGCTTTCCTTGGTTTTAAGAAACACTTTATGATATATATGGTTAGCTTTATACCTGCCCCACATCCACATCATTACAGGATCTATTTTGCTGTATGTAAGCCAATAATGCACCAGGAAACTTATTCTTTCCATTCACATTCGAAAAAGATGACATTTACGTAGCATGCCATAAGACACAAACCTATACTAATAAATTGGATTCTATGAAGGTCACTTATGAAAAAATCCATTTTACTTCCAAGTGCCCCTATATGCCACATCTGATTTTAAATGGGAAGATAAACTTAGCAAAAATAATTTGATACACGTTACTAGGGAACTTTAAAGTTACCCTGTACACAGATACAATTTGGTCAAACCCACCAGATTTGGAAAGATCCAAAATGTGTATGGGGGCCTCCCGACTCTTCCCTGACAAATGATGAAAAGGGAGTGGAGGACCTTCGGAATTGGAGCGGCCAATCCTTTTTTTTGGTGAGGAGATAAACCACTTTTTAGAGCTTTCCGGCAGAAGCTCTCTCATAGAGAACACAAGAACGCTCGTCCGACAGCAATCTAATGTGGATGTCCAGCTTATATCATTACAGGGAATGATTCCCCTCTGTAGACCAGAGGTTATAAAAAGCATCTGTTAAGGCCCCGTCACACTAAGCGATGCAGCAGCGATCCCGACAACGATACGACCTGTCAGGGATCGTTGCTGCATCGCTAATACATCGCTGGTGAGCTGTCAAACAGGCAGGCTCACCAGCGATCAGGGGAGCAGCGATATCGTGGAAAGAATCGTTCCACGATGTCCTGCTCCCGTTACCAGCCTGCTGCTTAAGCAGGAGCAGGCTGGTAACTATGGTAAATATCGGGTTACTAAGTGCGCGTGTGCCCCTAGTAACCCGATATTTACCATGGTTACCAGCCTGATCGTTGGTCCCGCTGGTCACACACAGCGATGTGTGCTGGCCAGCGGGAGGCCAACGACCAAAAAATGGTCCAGGACACTTTGCAACGATCAGCGACCTCACAGCAGGGGCCTGATCGTTGCAAAGTGTCACACATAGCGACATCGCTGGTGAGGTCGCTGGTGAGTCACCAAAACCGTGACACAGCAGCGATCTCGCTAGCGATATCGCTTAGTGTGACGGGGCCTTTACTCTAGAGATCCTGTCCTGTATACAAGGATTTTAGAGGACAATGTGCAATTCTTCATTGTTCCTGCAGTGATGATGCAAATAAACTGAAAACTAAGGGTCCCAGCAGGGGGGGCATGGCACTCTGTCTATTATCATGGGATCCATTCTAAAAAGTAGAACATTTTGAAAGTTGAGTGCACATGGTGGATGAGGATATATGGGTTTCTAAATCAGCAGAAGACCCAATACTACACAAGAGGTTATGACTTTATGGGGATAATGGCTGTGCCATTCATGCTAACTGCTAATCAAACTATCCCAGAGTATTTCGGAATACAAAAATACATTTTTATGTATATAGAGAGGAACATAAAGTCAATGCCTGATAACTTATTGAATCACAGCAGGCATCGCTGAGCCCACGGCAGAACTTCTCTGTTGGATCAATGTTACACAAATTGTATCCATGTCTATATGAAAGATGGCAGAAAATGCTCACTGTACAACACAGTATGTCCAACTAACATATTAGAAAAGTTTTATGGCAAAAAACTATGCAAAATATTTATTATTATATTAGTTTATTTTAGAGCACTATTGATTCCATGGTGCTTGCTGTTCATGAGAAGGAGTTACATACAAAATACAGATATAAATTACAGACAAGAAACTAAAAATGACAGACTGGTACCGAAAGGAGAGGGCCCTTCATAACCAGGAAAACAATGTCAGACATTTATCCTTAAAGGGGGTGTTCTCAAGTTTGAATGTTATCTCCAATTCTTGGGGGTTCGACAGCCTTGGCCCCCACCAATACCAAGAACCTCTTCAGAGCCCCGACTGAATGGAACTGGGGTGAATCATGCGTATTGCCTCTCCATTCATTCTAATAAGGGTGCAGATCAGCCGAGTGATGTGCTCAGCAATCTCCAGTGCTCTCATTAAGAGCGAATGGCATGGAGGTGCGCTTGATCCACCTCTGCTCTCCAGTGGATAGGGGTTAACTTTTAAACTTGAGAACACCCCCGTTAAACACCCTACCTGGGTCCATTCATTACCGCAAAGTCATATATCTTCCCAGCATAAACTTATATTTGGTGGAAAAAAAACTGCATGGTTTCTTTAGGCTAGACTGCAACTCTTGTGCAAAAACAGAGGAAAGGAAAACAAAAATTTACAATTTCCAAAGTATGTCTAAAGAAGGAAGACTTGAAGAACAGTTGTATGTTTTTACTTGTCTGATAAGAAGATGGAGAATTGATATGGAGAATAAGCACTGCTATGTGCTGAAAGTTATACAAGGTGTGTGATGCCAACCAATCCTTCAAAAATGAAGATAAAAGCTGTTATATATTTTTTTTCGCCTAAACTTGAAAACATGATATGCAATATACACTTTCCGTGGAGTTAAAGGAAACCCCCACTGACTTTCCTTCCCTTTCTCTGATTATTTCAAAAGAGCACAACATAGCAGATAATTGACCCCCATCTATATTCCGAACAGCCTCATATCTTCCACAGAATTGTTATAACTTTTCACTTCTACATAAGTGTATAAGATAACATGACCTTTTCTTGAAGATAGTATATTAAATATTGCTGCTTGTTTGGTAACATAACAGTTGTTAACATCAATGTAAAAAAATAGCATCCTCTAAATTCACAGTGTGCACCATGTATCTGAGCTACAGCCTGAAAGGTCATTGCGGTGCAGTCATACTGAGCTATACAGGCTCTGCGCAGCCATTTACATAAGAACAGTTTCCCTTCCACTTCAATTCTTCAGGGATTTATTACATAATGTTGATGGGAAAGGGAGCAATTCAACACTTGGACCCCAAGAGTGTATCTGTGACCCTTTAACCTTCATTTCCTTTCCCAGAAAAAGCTTATTTTCCATCTTCCACCCCTATAAGAGTGCAAACTTCGATTTTTTTTGATGCTGCACATAAACAAGTAGATAAGTTGTGCAACAGACACGTACACACTTCACATTCATTACTTTATCATCGCAAACAACGTTATTCTTTCAGGACTTTTTACCAGATGAAACTTACAGACAAGTTTTTATGAACATTCCATGGATTTTTGACACTGAAGTCCTTTAAACTATTTTAGGGTTTCAGTATGTATTCTGGGAATAAGAACTTTTATAGTAGTTAGCTAATCCAAACATAAGAAAAATGACAAATGTTGGCCTTGATTCATCAAGGAGTTTTATTTAGAACTGTGGCGTAAAGCTCCTTGAAATGTTGCAAAATATTTGCACAACTCGAAGTTGACTTTTCACATTTTTACGCCAGTCCCGGAAAGTTCCACTAAACTTTAGAAAAGTGGTTAGAGCTGGGGCTAGACAGGGCACGGAGAAGCCTGCCTGTCAAATTCATCATAAGTTAATTATGCCAGTCACTGGTTGGAGTAAAGTTTCTGCCGGAGGAACGTTAGAGTTGTAAGGTGCACCGAATTCATTAAGAGGCACATAAAATGACAATCTTAATGAATAGGGGCTATAATTTGTGTAGTACATGATGTGTATGTATCACATACTATTTTCCTGGTTCTACAGAAATATGTATTTTACAGAATTGTGGATATTTTGCCATGACAATCAAAGACAAACAAAACACCAGTCCTAGAAAATGATGAATCCATTGTTCCTACCAGGACTGTGGAGTCGGTAAGCCAAACCTCTGACTCCGACTCCAACTCCACGACTCCCTCATACATGGCTCATGTTTAAGGGATATATTTACAGTAGCACAGATTCATCTCAGCTAAAAGTCTAGACCCTTAGATCAGGAATAGGACAGACATTTATAGGACATTTCATAACGTTCATAAATTCTTATGAAAAAATATTCCCCACAAACTGCATTGAGCTACTGTACCCAATTTATTATATATTTTAGGAGTCGGAGTTGGTTCATTTTATACCGACTCCACCAAAATGGGCTCCGACTCCACGACTCCAACTCCACAGCCCTGGTTCCTACCATCAGTAATAGAATAGTGTTTAAAATTAATTTTATGCTTAATACAGCTCTTGGTGTAAGAGCTACAGTATGTATATTCACAAATACTTTATTGTCCTAGACTTTGAATGGAGCTGCCCTCAGAGCAGAGCAAAAATCAGCTGATCAGTGGTGGTGCCGGGTGTTGGACCCCCACTGATCTGCTATTGATGGACTATCCTGTAGATAGATTATCAAATACTTATGCTTGGTTAAAGAGGTTGTCCACTACAATATAAAATGCCCCAATGTATTTAAACTGTGGAGAGAAGTGTTTTTGTAATTACCTTGCTTGTTCTTTATTGGCTGTGAGCGGCGCTATTGCTGACCACTCACAGGCATCACGTGACCCCCGGCTGCAGCTGGCTCTGGCATCCGCTGATGTCACGTCAAGTTCCGGCTGCAGCTGGGCATGACTCAGTGACGCGCTCCCCGCTGATTGATAGGCAGTGGGCGGGGTTTCCCATGCATCACAGCCCAGCATCCACTCCTGCATTCATTGGGAAAGCGCACGGTGTATGCAGAACTGTGAGTCACTGAGTCACCCCCGGATGCAGCTAGAACTTGGCGTGAGATCAGCGGATGTCAGAGCCGGCCGCAGCCGAGGGTCACGTGATGCCTGTGAGTGGTCAGCAATAGCGCCACTCACAGGCAAGACGTATAGCAGAAGGTATTTACAAAAACACTTATCTCCACTGTTTAAATACATTGGGGCACTGAGGTCCTTCCTCCCAGACTTCTATTTTACCTGGATCCAGCAATGATGCTTTTTGCAAACCATGTGACCGCTGCAGCCAATAACTGTCCACGCATGCAGTATATCCCTGAGGCCAGTGATTGGCGGCATGGGTAATGTGGTGTGTAAGTGATGTCATCTGTGCAGCCCAGTAAAAAGAAAACACAGGGAGGACTAGAAATAAGGAGCAGAAACAACCAGTGATTAAATATGTGTTTACTGCTTCTTTCCTTATTATTTATTATATTATCATTACCATTACTGACATTTCTCATTTTTTCATAACTCAGAAAAGCCCTTTCAGCCTAAGCAAAAGGTCAACGGGAATTGAAAAGGGTCGTAGTAAAATATATGTGTTAAAAGTATATATAAAAGAAGTAAATGTACAACAGAATTCAGAAAAATACCAACCTAGGTCTACATCAGCTTGGAAAAGTCAAGAGGATATAAGGCAACAATTATAAAGACCAGGCAAGTCTACCTAGAATACAGCTACAGGCTTTGCTACACATCAGTGCATTTATAAGATGCAATTACTTGTACTGCTATTACTCTAAAGATTATCTCAAAACTTTATCTATTATGTGTTCTGGGAACTACAGCACCGTTATCAATCTTAATGGATTAGTGGATGATCAGACAATCAGTGCCAGCTCCAGAAGATTAATCTTAATGCTAAAGAGGTATTCATTGTACATTTGTCAGTTACTGGGAGTCAACATTAGCTCTCCTTCTTACCAGTAGAAGGGAAGAAGGAATCATAGACTCTTTGAAGAGGGAATATATATATGTATAAAATAAATAAATAAATAAAGGGAACACTTAAATAACAAAATATAACTCCAAGTAAATCAAACTCCTGTGAAATCAAACTGTCCACTTAGGAAGCAACACTGATTGACAATCAATTTCACATGCTGTTGTGCAAATGGAATAGACAATAGATGGAAATTATTGGCAATTATCAAGACACACTCAATAAAGGAGTGGTTCTGCAGGTTAGGACCACAGACCACATCTCAGTACCAATGCTTTTTGGCTGATGTTTTGGTCACTTTTGAATGTTGGTTATGCTTTCACACTCATGGTAGCATGAGACGGACTCTACAACCCACAGAAGTTGCTCAGGTAGTGCAGCTCATCCAGGATGGCACATCAATGCGAGCTGTGGCAAGAAGGTTTGCTGTGTCTGTCAGCATAGTGTCCAGAGGCTGGAGGCGCTACCAGGAGACAGGCCAATAGACCAGGAGACGTGGAGGGGGCCGTAGGAGGGCAAGAACCCAGCAGCAGGACTGCTGCCTCCGCCTTTGTGCAAGGAGGAACAGGAGGAGCACTGCCAGAGCCCTGCAAAATGACCTCCAGCAGGCCACAAATGTGCATGTGTCTGCACAAACGCTTAGAAACCGACTCCATGAGGGTGGTATAAGGGCCCGACGTCCACTGATGTAGGTTGTGCTCACAGCCCAACACCGTGCAGGACGCTTGGCATTTGCCACAGAACACCAGGATTGGCAAAGTCACCTCTGGCACCCTGTGCTCTTAACAGATGAAAGCAGGTTCACACTGAGCACATGTGACAGACGTGACAGAGTCTGGAGACGCTGTGGAGAGCGATCTGCTGCCTGCAACATCCTTCAGCATGAACGGTTTGGCAGTGGGTCAGTAATGGTGTGGGGTGGCATTTCTTTGGAGGGAAGCACAGCCCTCCATGTGCTCGCCAGAGGTAGCCTGACTGCCATTAGGTATCGAGATGAGATCCTCAGATCCCTTGTGAGACCATATGCTGGTGCGGTTGTCCCTGGGTTCCTCCTAATGCAGGACAATGCCAGACCTCATGTGGCTGGAGTGTATCAGCAGTTCCTGCAAAATGAAGGCATTGAAGCTATGGACTGGCCCGCCTGTTCCCCAGACCTGAATTCGATTGAGCAAATCTGGGACATCATGTCTCGCTCCATCCACCAACATCACGTTGCACCACAGACTGTCCAGGAGTTGGTGGCTGCTTTAGTCCAGGTCTGGGAGGAGATTCCACAGGAGACCATCCACAACCTCATCAGGAGCATACCCAGGCGTTGTAGGGAGGTCATACAGGCACGTGGAGGCCACACACAATACTGAGCCTCATTTTGGCTTGTTTTAAGGACATTACATCAAAGTTGGATCAGCCTGTAGTGTGTTTTTCCACTTTAATTTTGAGTGTGACTCCAAATCCAGGCCTCCATTGGTTAATAAATTTGACTTCCATTGATGATTTTTGTGTGATTTTGTTGTCAGCACATTCAACTTTGTACAGAACAAAGTATTCAATGAGAATATTTCATTCATTCAGATCTAGGATGTGTTATTTGAGTGTTCCCTTTATTTTTTTGAGCAGTGTATATATATATATATATATATATATATATATATATATATATATATATGTATATATATATATATATATAAATAAAATCATAAACATATATACGGTATGTACCAAAGAGAAATCTAAGTCAAATCAGAATTTGGTGTGACCAGTCTTTGCCTTCAAAACAACATCAATTCCTCCAGGTACACTTGTACACGAGTTTTGAAGGATCTCAGCAGGGAAGTCATTCGAAACATCTCTAAGAACTGATCACAGATCTCCTGTGGATGCAGACTTGCATAAGTCCTTCTGTCTCTTCATGTCATGTAATCCTGGACAGGCTTGATGATGTTGTCATGTGGGGGCCATATCATCACTTCCAGGATTCTTCCTCAGATTTGCGCTGAGGAAAGTTTTTAATGACATTGGCTGTATGTTTGGGGTGGTTGTTTTGTTGCAGAATAAATTTTGATCCAATCAAATATCTCCCTGATGGTATTGCAAGATGAATAAGTATCTGCCTGTATTTTTCAGCATTGAGGACACCATTAATCTTGACTAAATCCACAACTCAAATTAGTGAAAAGCAGCCCCAAACTTGCAAGGAACCTCCACTGTTTCATGCAGACACTCACTGATGAACAAACTGCTTTTCTTTCACAGTCGAATATTTCATATTTTTGTTTATCTGTCCAGAGCACTAGACTGCCATTTTTCTGCACCCCAGTTACAATGTTTTTGTGCACAATTAAGTCATTTGGCCTCATTTCCATGTTACAGGTATTGCTTTTTGTGGAATTTCTTCAATGAAGACCAATTCTGGACAGTAAATAGGTGTATCTAGGTCTCATTGGTTGCTGCGAGCTCTGAGCTGATGGCACTGCTGGACATCTTCCCATTTCAAAGGGAAGTGAGCATGTGTCTCTTATTTACTGTAATACATTTCCTTGGCCGACCACTGCCATTTCGGTGTGCAACGTTGCCCATTTCATGATACTTCTTCAATAAAGCTTGAATAGCACATCTTCTTTTATTTACATCAAGTTGCTGCCACGTGTAAGCTGATGGCACTGCTGAACATCTTCTCATTTAAAAGGGAAGTAAGCTTGATGTGGCTTTGATCAGCTATACTAAGTTTCCTTGGCAGCCCACTGCAACTACGGTCCTCAATGTTGACTCCTTGGTGCTTCTTCAATAAAGCTTAACCATGTCATGTTGAAACCCAAGTCTGCTTTGAAGCCTTTGCCTGGCATAGACCTTGCAGATGCAATAGAACTACCTTGTGTCTAGTTGCTGTGCTCAGTCTTGCCCCGATGTATGACCTGTGATATGAAACTGTCTTCCACAACCTCACCCCTGTAGTAGAGTTTGGCTGATCCTCACCCAGTTACAAGCCTTCTACACAGATGTATAAGTTAATAACTGTGTTTCAACTTACATATGAAAATGATGATCATTATCACCTCTTTGGTATAACTGGTTACTTATACAACTGGCTATAATCTCACAAAACCCCTGACTATGTGCAAGTATATCTAGAAGAATTGATGCTGCTTTAAAGCAAAGGGCGGTTACACCAAATATTGAATTACTTTAGATTTCTCTTTTGTTCATTCACTTTGCATTTTATTAAGTGACAAAAATAAACTATTAATACTTCTATTTTTGAAAGCATTATGACTTTGCAGCATTTTTTATACAATTGCCTATATATACTCTATCTATATAATTCTGACTGTGCAATAGTCCAATCTTCACTCATACGTCATGCAGTTTCATGAAAATACATAAGGGACTGCGGAGGACTAATGGAACTTTCTGCAGAATAGGCTAAATCTTAATTTATAAAGATTAAAGAGGCAGCATGTTCCAAAAGTTCACCATGAAGAATCTCATGATCCCTATATTCACCGGAAATGTAGTATTAATACACATTAAAGAAATAGTTCCAAAGAGCCTTTAGTGGGAGACACAGGTCAATAATATGATGGATGATAGTGGGGAAGAATTAGCACATTTTATTGTACAAGCCCTTTAATACATTCCAAGCTTGAATATTTAACACCTATTAAGAATTCCATGTTGTATACATTCATTGATTAATCCATGGAATATTAATCATACAATTGGTTTCACTTATTATGTTCTGCTCTATACATCAGGAATGATAAAATGTGTAAGACAGAGGATATAACATCCGATGAACGTGCATCAGGGTGCCTTTTTCTCTGAAAACATGTGAAGCAAATGTGAATGATATCAGCACAATTCTTGTTAAACAAAAAATCACATACTGCTGGGAGACCTGGGAGCTTTCAGAATCAAAGAACGGTTTAAAAGATGTAAAGGAGATGAAATGTTCATAAAGCGCAGGCAATGTAAGGATGTCATGTAGGTGTGATCAATATTCAAAAAGGTTTATCTCCACTGCATTTAAATTGATTCCAAATCTCACTACTGCGATAGAAATCTGGAATAAATTTACTATGTGTGGCCCGAAAACGTAGTTGGTAGCTACAGTACATAGGTTGAAAAAAGACCTAGGTCCATCAACTTCCACCTTCCTCCACCAATTATACATTTTGTCACTAAATTAACTATAACTCACAATGTTATTTGTATCGAGGAAATCGTCCAGCCATTTTTTGAAAGCTGTTATAGTTATCTGCCATTACTACGTCTCGTGGTCGGCATTCCACAGTCTGACTGCTTTAACTGTAAAGAACCCTTTCCTGTTTAGGTGCTGGAATCGCATTTCTTCCACCCGTAATGAGTGCCCCCTGGTTCTTACTATGGTGTTTGGAAGAAATAAGTCATGTGCCAGTACTTTGTACTGACTACACATATATTTATACATATAAATGAGATCCTCTCTGAGGCGTCATTTTTTTAAGCTAAACAAGCCCAACTTTTCCAACCTCTCATCATATGAGAGGCCTTCCATCCCTTGTAAGAATGTAGTCGCAAGCCTTTGAACTCTAATTTCCCAATATCCTTTTTAAAATGTGGAGTCCAAAACTGGATCCCATATTCTAGATGTGGCCTCAGCAGTGATTTATAAAGGGGTAACAATAAGTTGGGATCGCGGGATTTTCTCTCTCTTTTTATACATCCTAAAATCTTGTTTGCTTTTGCGGCTGCTGCTTGACATTGAGTACTGCTGCTCAGCTTACTTGTAACCAGAATACCCAAGTCCTTCTCCTGTTCTGTAGACCCGACTTTACTTCCATTTAATGTATATGCAGCAATAGGATTACTCCGTCCTAGGTGCATTACATTCATCTACATTAAATCTTATTTGCCAAGTGTTTGCCTATTCAGACATCTTATCTGCGATTTAAAGCGGATCTGTTACCAGATTTTACACTGCAGACTGCATACATTATTAAATAGATCTTAGATCTGGAGACTGATGTACATACTGGCATATTTACTTTGAAAATCCAAGCCAGAATTGTTGAATAATCCTTTGTGAAAGTTTAAACTCAATCTTCATCCATCCAGTCTGATTTACAGCTCCTCAGTGTCCCTCCCTTGCTCCTGTGTTCCTGCTAAAATCTCACACAGCTCAGTACAAACTGCAGCTGTCAGCCAGGCTCGGTGGGCAGATATCACTAAACTTGGAGAGCACACTTGGACTCATGAGCTCTGTCATTCTTTAGCTGTATAAAATTATCATTTTGATATCAGGTTAATAATACCATTATGACATGTATTTTCAAAGTAAGTACACCAGCCTCGTCAGATCTAAGACATACATCAATATATGCAGTTTATATTGTGACACCTGGTGACAGAACCACATTAAGGAATGTAATGAAAAAGTATCCCAGTTAGTATTTTTTCTGAGAAGGAAACAGGAGATGTTTGGCAATTAACACCCTCACTAGCGAATGATTCTTCCGTTAACACAAGATGCTTTTACACTAGGGAAATAAAAATAGCACCTTTCATTCACTTTCCAGTGTATTCCATACTGCATTTGTCTTCAAAGAAAGTTACTTCTCCAGCTGAATGTCTTCTGAAACGTCAACAATTAGTAGAAAAGCAGCGTGAAATGGCTCAGCTTGATGTGCTAAGCATTGTAGCTAGTTTTTTGCCTCCTGGAAGGTGGCTTGAGAAAAAGACTATTTTCGGCTAAAAGCTGAAAGTGGATGGCATTCTCGCGGCTTAACGTGTAGGTAACTTTCTTCAGCATTAGAGTTGTAAGGATTGACACAATGCTTAAATTCCCACCGAAGGAGTCAGAGCGGGCAAACAGAGGCTCGTCAGGTCTGTAAATATTAACTCCTTTCTGGGTGTTTATTTGTTCACAACATATGTCCTCATTAACTGTATCCACTAATTGCAATCTAAGCCACTGGAATTTTCAGCCGCTGCTGAAGGACGAACTGTGCAAGTGTCCAACTTAACAGGTCCAGCTGTCGAGGTAAGGAACAGACGAAATGCAATTACACACATTTGGTGCTGTGCCAACATGGAGGCCTCCTGATAGACTGGCGCTTTATTTATTTCTTTCTGAACGCAGCTGCTTCAGGACATGCCCAAAGCTTATTAATTGGAGAAGTATGGCCAGGTATTGGGATCACAATGTTACAGATCTACCTGAATGATAACGTAACACTCTAAGCTTCACCTCTACGAGTGCCAATAACAGCATGTCAGCTTCGCCTTTCACCAAATTTTTTATGTTGATCTGGACACACAATGTAATCCTGGCTTCAGAGGGGAACAAAACATTATTTTTTTTTATTTCGTATTTCGCCCCTCCAATGCGGAGATATTGGCAATCAAAGTATTTGGCACCTAATGAGTTTGATATGGGAAGAAGACGTACACACCCCAGTGATAACGCCCACTTGGACTTAAAGGGGTTTTCCCATGAAAGAAAGTTGATTTTAATCAATAGATCTTGGAATAATAACTTCCACAATTGGATGTGTTTAAATAAAATGTTCCTGTGCTGAGATAATCTTATAAATGTGCCCCTGCTGTGTACTGTGTAATGGCTGTGTCTGACCATGTGCAGGAACATGATCTGATCTTACCACAGCTCCTGGGCAGGAGAGGAAACAAAGGAGTATACAGACATTACAGCAGGGGATCACAGCTGATTCTTTATGTGAGATAAAACATTTCCCGGCCTGTTTTTAAACAATGTTTTACTTCAAAGAATGAATCAGCTGTGATCCCATACTCTCCTGTCTGTATACTCTTTTGCTTCCTCCGCTGCCCAGGAGATGTGGTATAATCAGACCATGTTCCTGTACGGACTAAAATCTGCTGCCCACTACTGTGTAGAGTTCCTGCAATTATTTCATATGATTTTAATGTGAAATATAGCAACTTACCCATGCCATGACTGAACTTTCCTCCAGTTTATTCAAGGTGCTTTTTTGCTTCCACCACATGATGATTAAAAGCAAAAGGAAGCACAGGCTGGCAAAATGCTAAGGCTTTTACAAATCATTCGGCAGGTTCTGAATTGCTATCTACGACTAAATGGCTGTTGTAGGCAGAAATGGCTGAATGTAGAATCATTTTAACAAGCTATCCTGTGTCTAGAGCTGCCTGTCACGGTGCATATCACAGAGTAGACACTTCTGATGTGTGTTTGTTAATGTTCGGATTTCCCCGGCTGGTAAACATTTTGCATAATTCTGTATTTTCCAGCCCTTTTACTTTCTTTTATCTCGAAGGCATCAAACAACATTTTTTTTATTACTTACAAACCTAGACATTGCACTAACCGTTCTCATCCAGCATTTCATCCATGACGTGTGACTTGTACTGGGGAAAAGGTTATTATTATAAATGATTATAGCAAACAAATAAAGTGTTAATAGCCTAAAATTGATGCTTTCTATCGTATAGGTAGATTCACTCCAGATATGATAATCTTTAGGATCATCCAGTACCCTCAAATTCTAGTGACACATATTCACAAACTAGACTGTTCAGGATCCACCACCCAAGGAAAGCAGCAGAAGCGATCCCAACCTTCAGTCTTGGGGGCTGCACTGGCTGATACTACGCTTCTGATAATACGGCTTCACATGGTGTCATACAGTACTACAATGAGTAAAGAATTAGTGTGAATAATATGTCATTAAATAATCCGACTTTGGTAAACAATAAACTGAATGTGGCATTCATCAATGCCCGGAGGTGAACCTTCACCAATCTGTTAGGAATGCCTATCCTAAATATGGGCCAGTAGTATCAAAGTCCCTGAAAACGTCATTATATTGATTGTTCAGAATCACAAAAATCTGCTCTATTGTATATGAAATGCTATATAAGGACACTAATTAATTTAATTACTGAAACGTGCCCCAATAACCCAGTTTCAGCGCCCCTCTCAGTGACCCGGCAGTCCCAGTCCTGTGCGGGGGTGGTCTGTCTGGCTCATTTCAATAGCTAAGCCAGACTGCTTCTCTTTGACAAGTCATACACAGGAAGGGGGCTGGCTTAGCTACTGAAATCAGCAGGTAGCTACCCCCCAGCCAAAGAGAGAAGGAGGAGGAAACCAATTTATCGAGACCAACAGGTAAGCAGAATGGGGAGAGGGAAGCAGAAACAGAGGACATTGGAGCACGTTTTAACAATAAAAAATATTAGTATGTGCAATTTTAAAACATTTCACACACAATGCAACATACAATTGTCCTGCCAATTCCCTACAACTACATTTTCCATCCTAGATATAGAATTATTTTTACAATTATACGGTATGGTAAACATTATCTCTACTAAAGTATGTATGTATACATACAATGTATATATATATATATATATATATATATATATATGTGTATATATATATATATATATATATATATATACACACACACTGTATACAAACAAAAGAGTGCAGCAGCACATTGTAAGTGCTAAGGTATATGCAAACATTGAATATATGAAATTATGTAATTTGAGCTGCATTAGAATATACCTATAAAAATTAAGGTACTTCTACGAACCTGTCCACACTTGCTTTATTCTGTTCGAAGGTGCTGGTCACCTCCTTTGTAGTATACTATTGGAGGTTTTGACTGCCCCCTTTTCTCACTGAGCACTCCTCCCTCCCATCAGCCTAAGGCCTCCATCACATGTCCATGTTTCCAGGACGCGTGGCATCCATTTTTTTACGGATACCACACCTACCTAAAACACATGACGACATGACCATATTTTTCCGGCAGCACGGATGAAGAGGGCCAATACAGGTCTATGGGCATGTGAAAAATATATACAGAACACGGCATCTTTGTACCATCCGTGTACTGTACGTGTCTAACACTGCAAAGTATAGGAGAAGCTTTGTCATTTAATTCTGTCTTTAAAGCGCACCTGTCAGCAGGATTGTGCTCAGTAAACTACATACACTGTCAGGTGGGCGATATTACACTGATTAATATGATACCTGAGTTGATGAAATCTGTGCTGTGGTTCTTGTGTAATCTTTACTTTCAGTTTGGAGATAATGATATGCCCATGCTCTGGGGCGGCCTGTGGGAGGGGGGGCGCTCTATCTGGTGCTCTTTTTACATATTCATCTGTGTGCTCTTATGACAGCTCAATGTGCCTTCACTGACCTGCCTCCTATTTTACATAATGCATCTAGTAGTGCGGGGCTAGGTAAAATAGGAGGCAGGTCAGTGAAGGCACAGTGAGCTGTCATAAGAGCATACAGATGAATACGTAAGCAGAGCACCAGATAGAGCGCCCCCCACAGGCCGCCTTGGAGCACGAGCATATCATTATCTCCAAACTGAAAGTAAAGATTACACAAGAACCACAGGATGGATTTTATCAACCAAGGTATCATTTTAATCAGTACAATGTTGCCCACCTGAGAGTGTATGTGGTTTACTGAACATAATCCTGCTGACAGGTGCGCTTTAACTATACAGGAATAACACTGATAACACCGATGGTAAACGCGGATACACGTGATGACACACTGATGGCTTCAATACCATTTTTTTTCATGTCCGTGTTTAAACACAGACGTGTGAAATAGGCCTACAACTGTGTTTAATTAGTGCTGGATCCTACCTGCCCTTTAAATTTGTAGGCTTCTAGCCTGTGTGAGGCATGATATTAGGTTAGGTTCCCATCAAAGAAAGGTCGCCTTGTCGTGGCTAGAGGGAATTTAATGAATTGGCCAATTTACGTGGTACGCACCTACATTTTTATATGTTTATGCCATATAGCAGTAATGAAGTTCATATTTCATATATTCAATGTTTGCATACATCTTAGCGTCTACAGAGTGCTGCTGTATTCTTATATAATATATATATATATATATATATATATATATATATATATATACACATATAAGTAACCTTATATATATGACCTTCTTACATGCTATACATAATGAATTGCAGAAAGGAGCTTTTCTGGGGTCAGATGTTGCAGTGTGAATCTTAAAATAAAGTTGCGGGGGCAACAAAGAAAAGAGCAAAGTGTGCAAAATAGCAGAAAGCGTAACACACACACTCAGCGTATATATATCAGAGCGCTAAATATGGAGATAACATCCAAGCATTAACATTTCCCTCTCTGCAGAATGCTGAACTCTATTTCACAAGGATTAAGATCACAGACAGAGTAACCTTTACATTGGATTAGGCAAACTCCAAATTGTGCAATGAGTTGCCATGGAGACTAACAAGACATCAACATTGCAGGGAATGTATCTTTCATCCTCTAATTCGCAATGGTTCCTCCGTTAAACACATTATCGTGCATTTTCAGATATTCCCTGGCACTGGCACTTGCTGTACTGACTAGACAATATTGATGCGTCTTCTAAGCTGGATCCTTCCTCGCTAATTGCTAAGACGCTCGCTACACGGTGATAATGTGTAACGGCCATGTCAAACTTTCCAACTCCCCCCTGGCATTGTGTTTGACTTTGTTAATATTGTGAACAGTCATCGATGCGCTGTCTGATCTGTGGGATTTATCTGACAGGAAAGGAATTGGGGCGTCCGCCTTCCACCATCAATGAGATGTGGGGATACAGAGCAGCGCCGCACCTTCGCTCAGTGCATAACGTGCACGTATATCATGGCTGGTGCATCTGAGCTCAAGGCTCTCATTGTCTTCTCCAATCTGCCCAACGGTGGTGCTCAGCACAAGAAAAACAGGCACTATTTTGTTCCTTTTGTCTCTGCATTGCTGCACTCTGCCGCCCCAGGGATGGCCATGTCACATCAATCAGTATCACTTTAATAGGCAGTCAGCTAACGGAGTCACATGTTGCCATGAAGCCGCACTGCTGAGCCAGCAAGAATCCATGGGACGGGAGATCTCGGAGCCAGGGCTCACTTGTCAAACCTTAGGGCAAATAAGGATATGCTAACAGCAAATCAATCAAATGTCCTATTCTGCCATGTTATATCCGAGTGCCAGGTAGAAGGATCTTCTACATTCACAATACTATCTATAAAGTCCAATAATTCATGCATTATCTTATTATTTCCATTTAACTAAATGTTTGATCATTTTTATAGCATCGCTAACTCCAATAAGCAACGTAGTAAAATGATGTCATATAACCTAAGACCTTGTTTCTGCGGCATCGATGCAGTGACAGTATTTCTGCGGAGATCGGCGCTGGTGCACCGCATGTACATACCACAGCTGCTATTTTTACCTGTGGTTTGGTTTGCCCCACTTCTGTTTTTTTTTTTTAAAAAAAAAAAAAAGATAAAAATCAGCTGAGTCCATGAGAACGGCAATCATTACTGCCCTGGCCAATGCTCCTTTTCATCACTAAAATGAGCATATACCCTACAGCAAGTAAATCACTATACAGTAATAGTACATGTAAATAACATAGGTACTTTGTTAACGCTATTTTGATCAAAAGAGCAGATGGGTACACTGTTGCGGTCTGATGGCTTTTATACTCTTTATAGTAAAATAGCATTAACTAAGTACCTATGTTATTTACGTGTACGATTACTGTTTACTGATTTACTTGCTGTTTTTTTGGGTTTTTTTCTTGGGTTTTGTCTTTTCATCATAAAGGCATATTATCAAACCAAATGCTAAGCAAGACCTAAAGGGAGATTCCTTCTGTATATACTGCTTCTGGAGAGGAATATTTGTAATTTTGTAACTAATTAAAAGCTGCTCATTCTCAGCCCCTTGAAACTTCACAGAACTTGAAAAATTTGGCAAAGATAAAAGGTAAAAATTGCCAAGTCCACGTAGCTGGCAAACCTGTTACTATATACTTTACGTTGTAATGGTGGCTTTACCAATACTGGCCTGAAGGGGTTGAACAGTTTTGCGTTTTTAGTTTAATATTCGTTCTGAAGATTGATCAACATCCATTCATTCAGGGTCCACGTACACACAATGGGATCCGTCTCTCCTCACTATCCCACACACATGAACACTTGGCCCAATCAATAGAGTAAGGGGAGAAAACCATTGCTAGACATCTCTGCCAGAGACTTAGGCTATGTGCCCACGATGCAGAAATGCTGCATATTTTTTCCGCTTCTCCCTGGCAGGAAAAATGCATGCGGATTTTACATGGGTTTTTCCTGCCAGGTAGAAGCGTTTGTCAGGCGTTTTTGCATGCATTTCTGCATGCGGGTTATCAAGCACTTTTCCAAGCGATTTTAGCATCACTTGGAAAAGTGCTTGACAACTTGGTCACACTATATAAATCCATGCAACCGGCATGGATTTATAGTAGTGTGACCAAGTTAGTTAAAAAAAAAAAGAATAAGAATGGTAAAAAATAAAAAATAAAGATTATACTTACCTTCCAATGGCCCCCAGTCTCCTTCTCCGCTCCGTCCGGTCTCCCCAGTGTCTTGCGGTGGTGTGAAGGACCTGCGATGACGTCATTGAGTCATGTGACAAGTCACGCGACCGCCGACGTCAGCCGTCGCGTGACCTGTCACATGACTCAATGACGTCATGTCAGGTCCTCACACCACCGTGAGCCGCCCAACACACCGCACGCATCGCTGAGGAGGCCGGGGGACATCGGAAGGTAAGTATGATCTTTATTTTTTATTTTAAATTCTTTTTTTTTACAGTTTCTATGGTACCCAAGTCTGGATGAGAGTCTCCTCTTCTCCAGACCCGGGTACCATCCGCACATTGAATCGCTTCATATCCGCGTATGCACATGTAGTGATGCGGATATGAAGCGTTTCAATGCAAGTCAATGGCGGCAATTACACTGCGTGTCCGCAAAATTAATGGACATGCTGCGTATTTTTCCGCAATGATAATCCGCAGCGGAAATTTCCGCAGCATGTGCACAGCACATGCGGATTATCATTGGGGACCATGGGGCACGTATTACCAAGCCTTTTTTAAGCGTTTTCGCTGCGGAAATTCCGCAGCAAAAACGCTTGGAAAACGCATAGTGGGCACACAGCCTTAGCTGCCCTGAGAATTGGATGGGAAGGACTGATCCTGAGAACAATAGGATCTATTATTCTCTCCCCAACAAGGAAAGGACCCCATACTCTTTAGACTGGTGTTACCCAATCTTGTGGTACTCTAGCTGTTGCAAAACTACCTCTCCAATCACACTATGCTTTTGGCTGTTAGGGAATGATGGGAGCTCCAGTTTTGCAACAGTAGGAGAAGCACAAGTTGGGGAACATTGCATTAAATGGTCGACCAAGACAGTCAAATCACCAGGTTCAGCTGACTTTAACCTAATAAGTACATATATTAAAATCTATAATCTGTAGGCAAACAGATAATTTGGCCAATACAACCAATAAAGAGTATCTCGGATTGTACAGAAAATGTATCAGATATGCCTAAAAAATTGTGGTCATACGGTAACACAATTTAGCCTACGACAACCAAGCCAACAGATTAATTATGGCAGAATTCGTACTTCAAGGTCATTAGAAATCAGCCTTTTGGTTCAGCTCAGCAGGATAATGTAGAATATTCCTTGTAAGAAAGAAAGAGACAAATTTATTAAAAACGCTCACTCTTCTCACTATTATTCATTTTATCCTGTAGCTAAAAGAAGCCTCAGATTAGACGTAGAGTCAGATAGAAAAACAACATTAAGTCCAACTTGAACTTGTGATGAGAAGAGTGTAGCATCCATAAAATATGTGACACCTCTAAGCCCAGGGCTAAACTTAGAGCCGTATCAGGGTGATTCACTATCTATACATTCAAGTATTTGTAAAGTCCTGTCACACCGATAAGAACGTCAGACGGCTCCACTGGTACAATGGTACAAGTTCCCAGCAGCTGATGATTTCAATGCTCAACTATGAGGTTTCTGGAAAAACTCAAGATTAAGAGTGCCTACTCACCATCTGCTCGCATTGTCTGGGGACCTGGGCTAATGATATGAGTGCTAGGAATTTAGCATGGAGGTACCATTCGGCTTAGAAGGGGCCAGGCCCGGCTGACCTCTGCAATGAAGCATGATGGCCACATCAGAATGCTCCACGAGAACATTCTCCAGCATCTTAAACACCTCAGCGACAAATCTGTCTCCACAATACTAAATACCTAAAGCATTACGCCTAATCCTCCAATGTCGTTTTTTCCATCCCTGGTTAGTGTCAGACCATTTTCAGGGTTTTTTTGTCTTAGGATTTTGTATGTGTTTATTTTTTTACAGTTTAGTTGGATATTTCATCAGGACATGAAGATTAAAGATGGAGGATGAATGTGTAGTCGCAGACAAATAACAATGACCGGCATCATTTACAACCTTTAATGACATTTACATATAAGAAATCTCTTCTTACTTGTGCTTTACATGATGTTTGAAGCATCCAAGAGTTTCTTTTCTACGGTTTTTAGGTGATACTATATTTTAATGAATATACTTGATATCATATATGGATCATATGTAACATTCAGTAACCATATAGTGATTTCCAGTAACCGACTATGACGGGAGTTAAAAACTCAGATGAAAACCCACTGAGCGCAACATAATAAGTATTTGTACCATTCGCCATGTGACATTTCGATGGCTTCTGCAGCAAAAGATTAAAGTCACAAGCAGGAAAACTCAAGTGCGGCAACCACTATATTCATAAACATCATGTTCCATTCAAATACACTCACTAATACATATTTATGAAAAAGCAGGAATCCGGAGTATGAAATGTAAAATAATACTGATGGCTTTTATAGGCCTGGAGCAAAATGTAAGCAGTCTGCTCCTTCACAGAGCAAAAATGGCACGTGTGCACACAATGCATCAAGAGCAGAATCTGCAGTAACATGCGAGCGTGTCCGTGTGTGAACGGGTGCTATACCGGGCACTGGAGTCAGATCACAATCTGAGGTCACCACCTCCGACCAATATGTGAATATACACACATTTTCGGTAATCTTTTGACAAAAAGTTATCAGAAATACAAAAATCCTCCCATCATTAAAGCTGGCATTCTACATTTTTAAGATGCATAGTCAGGCTGTAAGACAGACATGATACCTAATGTTATAGTTCAAGGTAATAAATCAGGCATCTTTAGTTATTTACTAATTGTGTCCATACAATTGAGCTCTCAGCCAATCTCCCCTGGAGCTGCTGTCAAACACCTTTAGCAATGGCCTATCTCCCCAAAAAGCAGGTGTGAAGAGGCACCAATACATATTACATGGTAGACTATCAGCCGAATTTGGCTGGCATTAAGAGCCTTAAAGTAGAAATATACTTTCACAATAAAAACGGTCATATGTGTTTACATGAGGAATAGCACTATTTCCGACCATTACATGTTTTGTATTCTGCATTCTTCACCTATTTTTCCCTCAAGTCCTATCTGGAATTAGTAATTGACTTTGAGCTACTGGATATAGACTAGCTACTTTGATTATTCACATTCATTAAACATACAGAAAGAGTGATTCCTGCTCTTTTTTACCTTTGGTAGCACACAGACAGAAGCAGCAGAGGCATAAAGGAAATTACACAGTAGTACTGAGCTGTGGAGCTGTGAATCCAGCTCTGGAATAAGCTAGTTGGAATCTACAAGACCTGATTCTTGGTCTCACTTTGCTTTTCTCTATTTCTGGCCATTGCATAGCTTGTATTCTGCATTATTCACCTATTTTTCTCTCTGTAAGCCCTATCTCTAACTTGCAATTTACTTGGAGCTAATAGATACACTAACAACTTTGATCATTTACATTCATTAAACTTAAAGAGTGACTCCTGCTCTCTTTTCCCTTTGGTAGCACTCATACAGAAACAACAGAGGCATGGTGGAAATCATACAAGTAGTACTGAGCTGTGGGACTGTGAATCCAGCACTGGGATAAGCTAGCTGGAATCTACAAGATCTGATTCTCTGTCTCGCTCTGCTTCTTACTTTCCTTTTCTCTCTTCCTTTTCTGTGATAAAAAAATTGTGGGCAATTAAAACTGCAAATTAATGTGCCCACAAAGGATAACACTACTGCAAAAACGTATAGAATGAAATCAATGGATTATGAATAATGAGAAAGTGGAAAGCTAATAAAACAAAAAAATGATTAGATATTATAATTATTATGCTTTGACTATAAGGGGGTTGTACTAGTTGCCCCCAATTTTAACTAAAAGATGCAGTAATTTTATGGAGCATACATAGAAAACAGTATCAACTGCAAGAAAATTGAAGTCTCTTCGGTATACTCCTTCTTAATTCTCTTGGCCATTTGCATTTTTTTTTCAGCAATTCCATATATGCTAAGCCATAATCTATTTTAAAAGTAGGTTCATTGAGCCTGCTTTTTTAGCAGGGACAGCAGTACATTTCCGCAGCTTTTGGTAAACATTAGAATAGAAACTCATCAGTGTAATAAAAGATAATTCCAATTATAGCACTGAACCTCCATGTAACATTGGTTCTTACACTCAGGGCTTTTAAAGTGGATTACGGATGCGCTCAAGCTTTAAAATGAAATGGGGATATCACTTAGGTGCAAAAAGCCAACCAAGTAAAATCAAGCTTTATAGCCCCCAATGTATGCAGCCCAATGAACACAGCTGCAGCCATAAAGTGCTTAGTACATTCTGGAAACACTAGATGTAAATGCCTCCTGGTGATATTACGGTGGACAATAAGATCACAATCCTGCATTGTCTATCCTTGAGAAGTATTTCCTGCACCTTCATTCATCACTGGAAAAAAAAGGGTTCAGTAAAGGCCTGTACTTAACAAGCATAAAAAGGAGTACAGCTCGGTGGGCTACAGCATGCGTCCCACCATGTAGTTAAAAGAAAAGAAAAAGGGTTTGGTACCGTGTTAGCCAGTAAAAAATACTGCTCGCAGTGGGAGAAACAAGATAATCTTGTAGTTATGATACCTTTTAATGGCTAACAAAAATAAAATAAATGATGTTACAAAGCAAGCTTTTGAGACTTCTCAGGTCTCTTCCTCAGTCACAAAGTTTCTGAAGAAACACAAATATATGCACAAAATAACAGAGGCACATGCCATAATACATGGGCATTAATGCCATGCCTCTGCTTATTTTGTGCATATATTTGTGTTTCTTCAGAAACTTTGTGACTGAGGAAGAGACCTGAGAAGTCTCAAAAGCTTGCTTTGTAACATCATTTATTTTATTTTTGTTAGCCATTAAAAGGTATCATAACTACAAGATTATCTTATTTTTCCCACTGAGCGCAATCCCACCATGTACATTCACCTACATCCCCCCTCACTGCGAACAGGAACTATGAAGTCAATTCTAATTTACCACATGAACTGCTCTTCAGAGAAGACTTTACAAACCTGAACCTCTGATAGTTTTATTCACTTTAAGGGTCTGCTAAACCTTATATTGTGATAGACCTTGAGAAATTTTGATAAATATGTGAATATTATAAGAAATACCATTATTACCTATTTTAAGCTTAATTGATTCCATCCTTAGGGTAGGAATACTGTCAAGTCACAGGTTACAATGGTATCATAACTGCAGATGTAACAACTCTAATTTTATATATATATACATATATATATATATATATATATATATATAGTACAGACCAAAAGTTTGGACACACCTTCTCATTTAAAGATTTTTCTGTGTTCTCATGACTATAAAAATTGTACATTCACACTGAAGGCATCAAAACTATGAATTAACACATGTGGAATTATATACTTAACAAAAAAGTGTGAAACAACAGAAAATATGTCTTATATTCTAGGTACTTCAAAATAGCCACCTTTTGCTTTGATGATTGCTTTGCACACTCTTGGCATTCTCTTGATGAGCTTCAAGAGGTAGTCACCAGAAATGGTCTTCCAACAATCTTGAAGGAGTTCCCAGAGATGCTTAGCACTTGTTGGCCCTTTTGCCTTCACTCTGCAGTCCAGCTGACCCCAAACAATCTCGTTTAGATTCAGGTCTGGTGACTGCGGAGGCCAGGTCATCTGACGTAGCACCCCATCACTCTCCTTCTTGGTCAAATAGCCCTTACACAGCCTGGAGGTGTGCTTGGGGTCATTGTCCTGTTGAAAAATAAATGATGGTCCAACTAAACGCAAACCGGATGGAATAGCATGCCGCTGCAAGATGCTGTGGTAGCCATGCTGGTTCAGTATGCCTTCAATTTTGAATAAATCTCCAACAGTGTCACCAGCAAAGCACCCCAACACCATTACACCTCCTCCTCCATGCTTCACGGTGGAAACAAGGCATGTAGAGTCCATCCGTTCACCTTTTCTGCGTCGCACAAAGACACGGTGGTTGAAACCAAAGATCTCAAATTTGGACTCATCAGACCAAAGCACAGATTTCCACTGGTCTAGTGTCCATTCTTTGTGTTGTTTAGCCCAAACAAGTCTCTTCTGCTTGTTGCCTGTCCTTAGCAGTGGTTTCCTAGCAGCTATTTTACCATGAAGGCCTGCTGCACAAAGTCTCCTCTTAACAGTTGTTGTAGAGATGTGTCTGCTGCTAGAACTCTGTGTGGCATTGACCTCGTCTCTAATCTGAGCTGCTGTTAACCTGCGATTTCTGAGGCTGGTGACTTGGATAAACTTATCCTCAGAAGCAGAGGTGACTCTTGGTCTTCCTTTCCTGGGGTGGACCTCATGTGAGCGTTTCTTTGTAGCGCTTGATGGTTTTTGCAACTGCACTTGGGGACACTTTCAAAGTTTGCCCAATTTTTCGCACTGACTGACCTTCATTTCTTAAAGTAATGATGGCCACTCGTTTTTCTTTACTTAGCTGCATTTTTCTTGCTATAATACAAATTCTAACAGTCTATTCAGTAGGACTATCAGCTGTGTATCCACCAGACTTCTGCACAACACAACTGATGGTCCCAACCCCATTTATAAGGCAAGAAATCCCACTTATTAAACCTGACAGGGCACACCTGTGAAGTGAATAACCATTTTGGTTATTTACTATGAAGAGTCAAAGACAACTTGTCTACAAACTATTGAGGGAATTCATCATCTCCTCTATGTTTGCTTGCTAGGGTCAGAAATTGGCAAAATTTGTTGCAAGGTGTATTTGTGCAAAAATATGTATCTTTTTACCTGGTCTTTTGTTTTTCTACAATGTTTCTGAGACTTAGCCAACCCAACCAGTATACAGCAAATGTACTTTAATGTATGGCAGAAAACAAGGCATACTTTACTAGTAAGGGCTTTTAGTTTAAAGCACACCTGTCAGCAGGATTGTGCTCAGTTAACCACATACACTTCGAGGTGGGCGACATTACACTGATTAAAATGATACCTTAGTTGATGAAATCCGTGCTGTGGTTCTTGTGTAATCTTTACTTTCAGTTTGGAGATAATGATATGCTCGTGCTTCAGGGTGGCCTGTGGGGGGCGCTCTATCTGGTGCTCTGCTTACATATTCATCTGTATACTCTTATGATAGCTCACTGTGCCTTCACTGACCTGCCTCCTATTTTACATAATGCATCTAGTAGTGTGGGGCTAGGTAGGAGGCAGGTCAGTGAAGGCACAGTGAGCTGTCATAAGAGCATACTGATGAATATGTAAGCAGAGCACCAGATAGAGCGCCCCCCACAGGCCATCCCGGAGCACGAGCATATAATTATCTACAAACTGAAAGTAAAGATTACACAAGAACCACAGGACAGATTTCATCAACAAAGGTATTATTTTAATCAGTGTAATGTCGCCCACCTGACAGTGTATGTAGTTTACTGAGCACAATCCTGCAAACAGGTGCGCTTTAAGACTGTCATATGAAACACCAGATGTAAACAATTCCCCCCTAGATAGGATAGGTTCACATATTGTGGCCGAGGTGTATTTTGTACATGCGGCTTTCCAAATTTTGACATAAACTTTCCTACTCAAAGAGGCCAAATAACATGACATGCAACAGAATGGCAAAAAAAATCGCTTTGGAAAATGTGTCCGTCTTTTCTCTTTAACAACTCTTCAATTTCTCACCCATGTTCTTCATGAAAATGGCTTAGACTAGCAATGAGGACTCTTTGCCATGGTTTCTACTTTACATGTATATTAATAATACGTTTTCTCAGCTCTTGTACCTATAGCTGTCAATTTCTTAAAAAAGTGTTCGTTTTTTCTTAAAGTACAACAGTGGTCTTAATTTTTATTTCAGAAATTAATAGTACACATGAAAAGAAGTAACTTTGTAATGTATCATATCAGAGAAATCTGCTCAATTCTTGGGTAAAATCTGTATTCCGTAGAGACAGATTGTTACATTACTGAGATAGGAGACAGCAGTTACTACTGATAAAGGGGAGGGGGAGGAGGGAGGAGCTAGAGACAGAGCTCCTCCCCCTCTCCATAGTAACTCTCATCTCAGTAATGTAAACATCTGTTGTCACTGAATACAGATTTTACTCCATAACTGAGAATTTTGAGTTTGAATTATCAGTCCTGGAGGAAAAAAAGCAGATTTCTCTGATAAGACATATTACAAAGTTGCTTATTTTCCAGTGTATTACTGATTTATGAAATAAAAATTAAGATGACAGTTACTCTTTAAATGAGTTCTATGTATTGCACAAGAAACAGAGAATCTCTGCCAACTCTTGGCGTCAGGACCCGCGGGTTGCTCATGTCTGGCAGAAGTAATGATTACAAATGTGTATTAAGCTTTCTAGCAAATGCAAATTTTCTTTAGCGGTATTCTAAGCTGTATCAGCATGGCATGCATAAAAGTAGGAGATTAATGGTGACTAAGAGAAATAAAGTAATACGCTGTGAGTGTTCATTTGCATAGTGTTACCCAGAATTTCTGACTACATTGGCAATAATCTTTCCTGTGAGCATCTGTGAGGAGACAGCTTGCCAATTTGCCAAGAAAGAATGTTAATATTAAGGCGCTGGTTTAGTTGTGTGGTTTTTTTAGCCCGCTCGTTGGCAGAATTGTATCGCCCTCAGATATTTTAGTCATGTGTGTGAAGTAATATAATGACATTAGCAGGGCAGCGCTGCTAACTTCATCCTATTTATCTCCATGACCTCAGCCACAAATCTGAAAATAAATCCGTTAAATAACAGAATAAAACCGCATTATGGGTCTCAGAACTTTGTTTGCAGGATGAATTGATTATGGTTCACTGACCTTCCCTTCTACATGGCTCACTAACATAAGTATAAACTACGGCGTTCATTTCCAGCACAAGTGCCACTTAGCAGCCCACAAAACAATTATCATTAAGGGCGCTACTTAACGACATGCTAAACCTGAGCTAAAGTGAAAGCTCTTCATTATACAACAGCCTCTTTATTACGTCTAACATTTGTTTTTCAGGTCCATATAGTAATAACAGATCCTAAAGGTATTTGTAAGGAAATGTCCTTGAGAACATCATAGCTGATCTGATGCATCCCATCCCAGTAACTTCTGCAATGTTGCCCTAGTGTACAAATCCAGCCCCATCCACTCAACACAACATCTAAGAAAAATGTTTCTTTCCAGTCCATTAACTGTTTGACTCCTCTAATTAACATGCCCATAAGATTATGCGGGAGCCAGGGAGGAGAGACAGTCCCTCAGACATAATTGCCACTCATGGGGGTAGAAATCTATAGAATTGCTCAGGAAAAAGTGTAATGACTGATGTCTGCCCCCAGCCTGATACGTTCCAAACATGTCCATGTCAAAACCTACCCTACAAGCAATAGGTAGAAAGAAAGAGAATATATATAGTACAAATGGTTCAACATTATGGAGATTTGTTGAGGAGAACCCGAGGACAGTACATCTGCTGTGCTTCACCCATCTTCATCTGCGCAATGTACACCTTTTTAATTGAAATTAAGAGTTGATCTAAGGGACAATGATCACCATGCCTTACATATTTTTGAAGTGTACCTCCAGTTTTAAAGAAGTGAATATAATATAGTAATATTATATTTGTAATACATCTTGGAAAAAAAAAACCTCTTTCTCCACCAGAGTCCTCTTTTCGTTCTACACTAATTTCTCAGACTTTGTCAGCTCCTTTACGCTGAACACACAGAGAAAATGAGATCCTGCTCTCCTATCTATATTAGGTCACATTCACATGATCAGTATTTGGTCAGTATTTTATCAGTAATTGTAAGCCAAAACCAGGAGTGGAACAATCAGAGGAAAAGTATAATAGAAACACGTCACCACTTCTGTATTTATCACCCACTCCTGGTTTTGACTTACAAATACTGATGTAAAATACTGACCAAATACTGAACATGGCCTTACTGGAAGCTGTAGTAGGTATCTGTTTCATGCCCGTTTATAATCCGCAAAAGCTTCCTCCTCCCCCTCAACTATGGGCAGTGGCTGTAACCTGATCTCTCAGTTAGCTAATAATCTGTCTCTTAACTGCCTCCCCACAGATGGATTTTATTATTTCAGAACAACAGAGTAAATAATCAGTGCATTATTCAGATGAAGGTGAAAAAGATATGTCCCAAAGTTTAAACTTTGTTGTTGTTTTTTATTGGAGGTATGATTTAAGAAATGAAAGTCTCATTATCTTCTGCGACAAATATGCAGACGATAATCACTACATATAAATGCCAATGAAAGTAAAGGTAGAGCTTGTGGAAGCATATTTTCTTATCTGGGCAGTAGTGTGTGGGAGAGGTAGGAATATCAGCACATGTTAGCATGCTCTGGTTATGGACACAAATACTTGGGTAAATCATTTTAAGAAAACGAATAATCAGTATAAGGCCACGGCCCCACTATCAGTTTTTGGTCAGTATTCGGTCAGTATTTTTTCTCAGGAGTGGGAGCCAAAACCAGGTGAGGAACAATCAGAGAAAAGGTATAATAGAAACAAGTCACCAATTCTGCATTTATCACCTACTCCTGGTTTTGGCTCCCACTCCTGAGAAAAAATACTGACCAAATACTGGCCAAAAACTGATAGTAGATACTGATAGTGGGGCCGAGGCCTTAAACTGAGAATCAATTTATTAATTAATTTATAATGCTTACTTACATAGCGTCATCACATTCCACAGCAATTTACAGATATTGCCATCGCTGTCCCTATTGGGACTCACAATATAAATTCCCTATCAGTATGTGTTTGGGGCAACTGCCTTATTATCTATGTAATCTAAATACATTAACATTGATTTAGTTCACTGTTTTGTGCCATGAACATTTTTGGCTACATTAAAGGGAATCTGTCAGTCGGATCAACCCTCCTAAGCCATCTATATGGGCATGTAGGTCATAGGAAGCTGAATAAATTGATATATTGCTATCAGTAATCTGATGTCTTATTACTCAGAAATCAATGTTTTTCTTATATACAGTAGGTACGGAAAGTATTCAGACCCCTTTAAATTTTTCACTCTTTGTTTCATTGCATCCATTTGGTAAATTCTAAAAAGTTCATTTTTTTTCTCATTAAAGTACACTCTGCACCCCATCTTGACTGAAAAAAAACAGAAATGTAGAAATTTTTGCAAATTTATTAAAAAAGAAAAAAACTGAAATATCACATGGTCATAAATATTCAGACCCTTTGCTCAGACACTCATATTTAAGTCACATGGTGTCCATTTCCTTGTAATCCTCCTTGACATGGTTCTACTACTTCATTGGAGTCCAACTATGTTTAATTAAACTGATAAGACTTGATTTGGAAAGGCACCTGTCTATATAAGACCTCAAAGCTCATAGTGCATGTCAGACCAAATGAGAATCATGAGCTCAAAGGAACTGCCCAAAGAGTTCAGAGACAGAATTGTGGCAAGGCACAGATCTGGCCAAGGTTACAAAAGAATTTCAGCATTACTTAAGGTTCCTAAGAGCACAGTGGCCTCCATAATCCTTAAATGGAAGAAGTTTGGGACCACCAGACGTCTTCCTAGACCAGGCCGTCCAGCCAAACTAAGCAATCGTGGGAGAAGAGCCTTGGTGAAAGAGGTAAAGAAGAACTCCAAGATCACTCACTGTGGCTGAGCTCCAGAGATGCAGTAGGGAGATGGGAGAAAGTTCCACAAAGTCAACTATCACTGCAGCCCTCCACCAGTCAGGCCTTCATGGCAGAGTGGCCCGACAGAAGCCTCTCCTCAGTGCATATTAAAGCCCGCATAGAGTTTGCTCAAAAACACATGAAGGACACCCAGACTATGAGAAATAAGATTCTCTGGTCTGATGAGATGAAGATAGAACTTTTTGGTGATAATTCTAAGCGGTATGTGTGGAGAAAACCAGATACTGCTCATCACCTGCCCAATACAACCCCAACAGTGAAACATGGTGGTGGCAGCATCATGCTATGGGGGTGTTTTTCAGCTGCAGGGACAGGACAACTGGTTGCAATTGAAGGAAACATGAATGCGGCCAAGTACAGAGATATCCTGGATGAAAACCTCTTCCAGAGTGCTCTGGACCTCAAACTGGGCCGAAGGTTCACCTTCCAACCTAGACAATGACCCTAAGCACACAGCTAAAATAACAAAGGAGTGGCTTCAAAACAACTCTGTGACCATTCTTGACTGGCCCAGCCAGAGCCCTGACCTAAACCCAATTGAGCATCTTTGGAGAGACCTGAAAATGGCTGTCCACCAACGTTCACCATCCAACCTGATGGAACTGGAGAGGATCTGCAAGGAAAAATTGCAGAGGATCCCCAAAATCCAGGTGTGAAAAACTTGTTGCATCATTCCCAAGAAGACTCATGGCTGTACTAGCTCAAAAGGGTGCTTCTCCTCAATACTGAGCAAAGGGTCTGAATACTTATGACCATGTGATATTTCAGTTTTTCTTTTTTAATAAATTTGCAAAAATTTCTACATTTCAGTTTTTTTTTCAGTCAAGATGGGGTGCAGAGTGTACTTTAATGAGAAAAAAAAAACTTTTTAGAATTTACCAAATGGCTGCAATGAAACAAAGAGTGAAAAATTTAAAGGGGTCTGAATACTTTCCATACCCGCTGTATACATGAACTGTTCCAGGCTATGGGGTGGACACTAATCTGCATGAGAATCTGCCTGCAGATATTATTTTAAATAAAAGGGGGTGATGTATCACTTAGTTTACTGGGTGCAGCAGTTGTGACACCATCAGTGTTTAGATATAGCATGTAGCAGAGCTCAGAGAGCTGCTCCCGCCCACACCACAGCTTTCTGTGTACATTGTATAGTGACAGTGAGCTGTATATCAGAGGAGGGGGCGTGGTCAGACCAGGGCTCACAGGAGCTGTAGTCCAAGCTGTGATAATCTGGTGGTGATAAAACCTTCATTGGAAGTAAACCACAGCTCACAGCCTAATAAGTGACACATCACTGAAATCTGTGTCTCAGCCTCAACCTCATGCTGTCCTCAGATTGCATAACAAAACCTGCTGACAGATTCTATTTATTGGGATAGCATATAACTCTTATGGAGAAAGTGAACAACACACAAGATTCAGCAATAAAATGGTAGCAAGAAGATGGAAAGCACAAACTAAAACTTTAAACTAAAAACTCTGATTGTAATTATTAACCTGTGACATATGTCGCCACCCAGCCAGTGGGTAAAATCCCTGAATACCGGCGGTCTTGTGCCTTTTCGCCCGTGCTGAGCTGGGTGGCTAGATGCAAGCACTTTTATTGATTGCTACTTTAAGTCATTCACACATAGCATATTGCTGGGCCTAGTAACAATTAATCAGATTGTCACAAAACCTAATTTGTGAACCCGCCTCGGGTTACAATTTTATCACAACGAGGCAGCCATCTTAGGGCAATGCACGGATTGCAGAATCTGCCGCACCAATAGATCATATGTCAAGTGTTATCAGATTAAACATCATTACCTTATTTTTTAACTTGATTTATAAACCAATTTCAATAGACATGAAAAAAAAAATGCATATTGTAACTAATATTGCATCAAACACTGTTGTAGTTGTTTTGTGTCTCTACATCACTGTCAAATTATGGAGAAAAATCTATTTAAATACTACAAAAAGCGACTTCAATATGAAACGCATCCACAACAAAAAAAAAAACAATTCACCTTGATATGTATATACCAGACGAATCAGAAAAATGCTATCGCCATAAATTATGAGTAAATGTTCCAGAATCCTGTGCCGCAAATGTGACTATTTGTAATGTAGGATTTGCTAATCTATCATCCCCGGCTGCCATGGAAACAGCCATTGTTTACTGAGGCTGGCGTCTTCCCACTCCCCGCTAGAAGCAAGCATCGCTCGACCTTCAAGTTCTCTCATTTCAAGTGTTTCCTTCTGAAGACTAGGAGGCAAGTAAATCATTTTCCTGATAAATAGACAGCTGTTCCAGTTTTTCCATACGTTATTTTATAAGAGATATATTTATATGACACCCGGCACGACTAAACAAATCAGTTAAGTGGATGAATATTCTAATAAAATATAAAGTAACTTTGTAATTTACATTCATAATGTCAAAACACTAAAATGATGCACAGTAAATATCTATCTCCGGATTATCTGTTATTTCCCTCAATGTCACAGGGTGGAGATGCTTTATTAAAGGGGAAATAGTCCAGGGTGTACATAGAGAAGGGACCACATAGCACAGATTAAAATAGGGCCCTTTTCTGGTGCTTTCTCGCATCATTGAGTTACCGGTAATTCCTAATCTCCTTGTTCACATATCTAGCAGTTATTAATGTTTTTGGATACATTTTGCGATGACAAAATGGAAATAAAATGATCCAGTACAGGGTCCATTCATTTGAATGGGGATGGAAATGTCCTAAAATATCTTCCATTTGACTGCAATCCATTTTTTAGCTGGATCAAAAAACATAGGGGCTGATTCATTAAGACTAAAGTTTCATACTATACATTAATAGGTACACGCCACTTAATGAATTTTGCACATCTTCTCAATGTTGTGCGCCTCCATTGCACCTTGCCAGAAATGCTACTCCAGTCACTGACTGTAAAGCGTTGGCATTTTTATAGAATTTGACGGACAGGCATATCCACGCTCCTCCCATTTTGCTATAAACTGGGGTGAAAACACCCAAAGTCGGGACATCTACGTGTTTTCCATGTGTATTCAACAGTTCTCTGGCAAAAACGCTTTGATGAATTGCTGCTATCGTCTGCACCACTTTTTTATTCTGCAAAAAAATAACAGCAGCAGGATCTTTTTTTTTAACATTGAAGTCTATGGGAAACAGATATTAACAGATGGGCATTGGTTAAGTCATCATGTAATGGATCCATTTTTGACGCACTGCACATGCTCCGAGCACTAGGGGTTCAGAGAAGACACCTCTAATAAGAACAGATCTGTTATAAATTATTTCAAATCAGAAATCGGTTTTTGCTACATTAGTAATGGATTCAGTTTTTTTTTAATACTGGATCCCTGATAAATGGACGACAACTGGACATGTGAACAGAGTCTAACATTATAGGACCTGTGGAAATGGGATGCACATGCTGGTTCCATCAGCCACTAAAAATAAAGGATGCAGATAACTTTTTCTGATCATCTCCCTACAGCAGTTTGATGGTCTGCCTCTGTAAACCCTTGGAAAAAGCCTACTACAAGGATGCCAAACAAAATAAAAAAAGTGCATCTACTAAGATTACAGATAGAATAGAACTGCAGAAAATTCAAGTTCACCTCCAAGTCATTTTGTCCCTGGTAACCAAGAAAAGTAGCAGGCAGGACCCTGATCTGAAGTGAGGAATAGTACAAGTACTTTACTAGAGTCTGAAAGGGTTATTCTGTATAGGATTAGGAGTAACTCACTGATCGCCAGGTGGCGTGACAAGTAGGACCCCCAGTGATCCCGAGCTCTGGACTCAGGGGAACAGTGGTCTGCAGCCCCGTCTTGAATGGAGGGGAAGTGCGCATGAGCCACCCCCACTGCATTCACTGTCTATGGGACTGTTGTAGGAAGCCATAAACACCTATTTCTGGCAGTCTCATAGACAATGAATGAAATAGAGGTCAAGCATGTGCACTTCTACTTCACTCAAGACAGGACTATACAGACCCATGCTTAGGGGTCCACAACCCCATTTGCAGGATGCTGGGAGTCCCAGTGGATTCTGGACTATCAGCAACTTGTCAATATCCATGATACATTTGATATATAACTTGTTAGTATGGGAATAAGCCTATAACATTCATTTTCTAAATATAATCAATGTGATCACTGTAATTTGCATATTTTTATTAATTTCCAATTGTTTTTGCCCTCACCATATTGCATGGTATTATTCATAGAGCCAGTGAGTTTTTGTACTACTTGCTTTGTGGCATTAATAAAAAACCTTTGACAAAGCAATGGCAACCCACTGATACGTCCTATGGCGGCTTATCAGCCGTTCATAATTGGACATGGATCTTACCTCCCCGATATCATCTGTCTGGGGAGAGTCGGCAGCCGCCATCAATATCGGAGGGTTCGGCTGGTGTCGGCCTAATGTGTGTGGGGCCTTTAGACATCTATTTATTTCAATCCTACAATGTTGGACAAAGCTCTCCACTTTGGTGAAAGGCTGAAGGAGCAAACCTCTTGTCTTAGCTACATGTACCGTAATAAAACACCCTACAAAACATATGATATCGGTGGAGGAACAAACCTTTATCCTCCCTCTCTTTGTACAACCTGCTATAGCATTTAACAGGTCATTCCTTAATAATATAGTAATATCTGCCACATGTATATAAAGCTATGTGTTTTTCTGGGTATAATTTACCAAGAAATTTTCTCAACTCCTTGCAGCTCTTTGCAAGCAAAGGAAATTAAGTGTGACAATCTGAATGGCGTTGACAGCGCATTGTACTTACTCCAGTACAAAGGGAAGATTTGTGTGCGGGCAGACGCTGCGATCTCCGAGAATAGTGTACTATTGCTGCAAATATAAATGATTATGTATTGCATGACCAGGTTTGGAGAAAGGCAAAGGAAAGATAACATAATTGCAAGTGGTTTCCATTATCATCACGTAGCCATTGTTTTCAGCGGCTGTTTGAATTGAGTGATGTGTGATTAGGGGCAGACAACTCGGCTGTCACCGTTAATTATAAGAAGGCCATAATGATGTGTTTTTTGAGACTTGACATAGAGCCTTTTCTTAACATGCAAGGCTTTGACTGTATCCAGACTTTTCCTGTACGGTCCGCATGTTGCAGCTTATCTTCATTATTACAATATATCTCATTCCGTAGCAATATATTCCTCAACTTTGGTAATATGGTTTTGTGCTGACTTCAGGTTGGATGAAGTAATGATCTCCTGCCAATTTTTGCTGTGTCTAGAATTTGAAAAATAGAAACCTAGACATTGTACCTAATTAAATCTGAGCTCCATATAATCTAATGGTTACTGATGTGTTGTCTTATTATGTATCGCAATCCAACTCAGATTTTATTGGATCCTTGTTGCCAACACTTCGTAGTAAACTTTCACCTGGTGAAAAAAAGTATTAAAAAATAAGAACAGAGGCCACAGATGAAACTCTATATCCATGTATACCATGACGATTCACAAAGTACCCACAGTCTGGTTTAAAACTAGACATTAATTAATGCATGTTAACTTATTAAAGCAGCCAATACATTTTCCAGTACAATCTGCAATGTCAGAAGAAAATTGCCATCATGTACAGTACAGACCAAAAGTTTGGACACACCTTCTCATTTTTCTGTATTTTCATGACTATGAAAATTGTACATTCACACTGAAGGCATCAAAACTATGAATTAAAACATGTGGAATTATATACTTAACAAAAAAGTGTGAAACAACTGAAAATATGTCTTATATTCTAGATTCTTCAAAGTAGCCACCTTTTGCTTTGATGACTGCTTTGCACACTCTTGGCATTCTTTTGATGAGCTTCAAGAGGTAGTCACCGGAAATGGTCTTCCAACAATCTTGAAGGAGTTCCCAGAGATGCTTAGCACTTGTTGGCCCCTTTGCCTTCACTCTGCGGTCCAGCTCACCCCAAACCATCTCGATTGGGTTCAGGTCTGGTGACTGTGGAGGCCAGGTCATCTGGCGTAGCACCCCATCACTCTCCTTCTTGGTCAAATAGCCCTTACACAGCCTGGAGGTATGTTTGGGGTCATTGTCCTGTTGAAAAATAAATGATGGTCCAACTAAACGCAAACCGGATGGAATAGCATGCCGCTGCAAGATGCTGTGGTAGCCATGCTGGATCAGTATGCCTTCAATTTTGAATAAATCCCCAACAGTGTTACCAGCAAAGCACCCCCACACCATCACACCTCCTCCTCCATGCTTCACGGTGGGAACCAGGCATGTAGAGTCCATCCGTTCATCTTTTCTGCGTCGCGCAAAGACACGGTGGTTGGAACCAAAACTCTCAAGTTTTGACTCATCAGACCAAAGCACAGATTTACACTGGTCTAATGTCCATTCCTTGTGTTCTTTAGCCCAAACAAGTCTCTTCTGCTTGTAGCCTGTACTTAGCAGTGGTTTCCTAGCAGCTATTTTACCATGGTAGGGTATGAGATATATTTTTTGTCTTTTGTAGGTTTTGCTTATTTTTGCTAGTGTGAACATGCTCCTATTTCTTGCATGTGTACCATCTTAGACCTCAGTTCACATTGCTTGGTTTTTTGTCTTGTTTGCATTCTGTGCAAATTAGGGGTGTGGCATCCCCCTTGTTGAGCTGGTTAGTATATATGTAGCTTACCACGGGCTTAGGTGGTCTGATATTGGGACCCGATTCTATTTGTCTACCCTTTTATATGCATTACTTCAACTTTGATATACAGTAAGGTTTTTAATATAGACAGTGTAGGTACCGTCGCAATTTAGGGTCACCTTGTCGCTGGTGGGACGGCTTGTATACTTTTTTTGATCAAAAATAGTTCACTAAGTACCCTATATTTAATATGCAATTTTGCTTTACATTTATATATAATGATGGTAGGGTAAGAGATATATTTTTTGTCTTTTGTAGGTTTTGCTGGTGTGAACATGCTCCTATTTCTTGCATGTGTACCATCTTAGACCTCAGTTCACATTGCTTGGTTTTTTGTCTTGTTTGCATTCTGTGCAAATTAAGGGTGTGGCATCCCCTTTGTTGAGCTGATTAGTATATATGTAGCTTACCACGGGCCTAGGTGGTCTGGAGTTGGGACCCGGTCCTATTTGTCTACCCTTTTATATGCATTACTTCAACTTTGATATACAGTAAGGTTTTTAATATAGACAGTGTAGGTACCGTCCCAATTTAGGGTCACTTTGTCGCTGGTGGGACGGCTTGTATAATTTTTTTGATCAAAAATAGTTCACTAAGTACCCTATATTTAATATGCAATTTTGCTTTACATTTATATATAATGATGGTAGGGTATGAGATATATTTTTTGTCTTTTGTAGGTTTTGCTTCTTTTTGCTAGTGTGAACATGCTCCTATTTCTTGCATGTGTATCATCTTAGACCTCAGTTCACATTGCTTGGTTTTTTGTCTTGTTTGCATTCTGTGCAAATTAAGGGTGTGGCATCCCCTTTGTTGAGCTTATTAGTATATATGTAGCTTGCCACTGGCCTAGGTGGTCTGAAGTTGGGACCCGGTCCTATTTGTCTACCCTTTTATATGCATTACTTCAACGTTGATATACAGTAAGGTTTTTAATATAGACAGTGTAGGTACCGTCCCAATTTAGGGTCACCTTGTCGCTGGTCGGACGGCTTGTATACTTTTTTTGATCAAAAATAGTTCACTAAGTACCCTATATTTAATATGCAATTTTGCTTTACATTTACATATAATGATGGTAGGGTATGAGATATATTTTTTGTCTTTTGTAGGTTTTGCTTCTTTTTGCTAGTGTGAACATGCTCCTATTTCTTGCATGTGTACCATCTTAGACCTCAGTTCACATTGCTTGGTTTTTAGTGTCACCAGCAAAGCACCCCCACACCATCGCACCTCCTCCTCCATGCTTCACGGTGGGAACCAGGCATGTAGAGTCCATCCGTTCACCTTTTCTGCGCCGCACAAAGACACGATGGTTGGAACCAAAACTCTCAAATTTTGACTCATCAGACCAAAGCACAGATTTCCACTGGTCTAATGTCCATTCTTTGTGTTCTTTAGCCCAAACAAGTCTCTTCTGCTTGCAGCCTGTCCTTAGCAGTGGTTTCCTAGCAGCTATTTTACCATGAAGGCCTGCTGCACAAAGTCTCCACTTAACAGTTGTTGAAGAGATGTGTCTGCTGTTAGAACTATGTGTGGCATTGACCTGGTCTCTACTCTGAGCTGCTGTTAACCTGCGATTTCTGAGGCTGGTGACTCGGATAAACTTAGCCTCAGAATCAGAGGTGACTCTTGGTCTTCCTTTCCTGGGGCGGTCCTCATGTGAGCCAGTTTCTTTGTAGCGCTTAATGGTTTTTGCAACTGCACTTGGGGACACTTTCAAAGTTTTCCCAATTTTTCGGACTGACTGACCTTCATTTCTTAAAGTAATGATGGCCACTCATTTTTCTTTACTTAGCTGCTTTTTTCTTGCCATAATACAAATTCTAACAGTCTGATCAGTAGGACTATCAGCTGTGTATCCACCAGACTTCTGCACAACACAACTGATGGTCCCAACCCCATTTATAAGGCAAGAAATCCCACTTAATAAACCTGACAGGGCACACCTGTGAAGTGAAAACCATTTCCGGTGACTACCTCTTGAAGCTCATCAAGAGAATGCCAAGAGTGTGCAAAGCAGTCATCAAACCAAAAGGTGGCTACTTTGAAGAACCTAGAATATAAGACATATTTTCAGTTGTTTCACACTTTTTTGTTAAGAATATAATTCCGCGTGTTAATTCATAGTTTTGATGCCTTCAATGTGAATGTACAATTTTCATAGTCATGAAAATACAGAAAAATCTTTAAATGAGGTGTGTCCAAACTTTTGGTCTGTACGGTACTTGTGAATTCAACACTAGTGTGACACAAAAAAACGAACGAGAAAGGCATGGAATTAGATATAAAAGTATCCGAGAGGCTTGAACCACCATCACATAAAATCATAGAATCATAGAATGGTAGAGTTGGAAGGGACCTCCTGGGTCATCTGGTCCAACCCCCTGCTCAAAGCAGGATTCACTAAATCATCTCAGACAGATGTCTGTCCAGCCTCTGTTTGAAGACGTCCATTGAAGGGGAACTCACCACCTCTCGTGGCAGCCTGTTCCACTCATTAATCACCCTAACTGTCAAAAAGTTTTTTCTAATATCTAATCTGTGTCTCCTCCCATTTAGTTTCATCCCATTGCTTCTAGTCTTTCCTTGTGCAAATGAGAATAAAGATGATCCTTCTACAACGTGACAGCCCTTGACATATTTGTAGACAGCTATTAAGTCTCCTCTCAGTCTTCTTTTTTGCAAGCTAAACATTCCCAACTCCTGCAACCGTTCCTCATAGGACATGGTTTGCAGACCAGTCACCATTCTGGTCGCTCTTCTCTGAACTTGCTCCAGTTTGTCTATGTCTTTTTTAAAATGTAGTGCCCAAAACTGTACACAGTATTCCAGATGAGGTCTGACCAAAGAGGAGTAAAGACCGATAATGACTTCACGTGATCTAGACTGTATGCTCCTGTTAATACATCCCAGAATTGTATTTGCCTTTTTTGCTGCTGCATCACACTGTTGACTCATGTTCAGTCTATGATCTATTAGTATACCTAAGTCTTTTTCACATGTACTGTTGCTTAGCTCTATTCCTCCCATTCTGTATATGCTTTTTTCATTTTTATTGCCCAGATGTAGTACTTTGCATTTTTCCCTGTTAAAAACAATTCTGTTGGTTGCTGCCCACTGCTCCAGTTTATTTAGGTATTTTTGAATTCTCTCTCTCTCTTCTCTAGTATTAGCTATCCCTCCTAGCTTTATGTCATCAGCAAATTTCATCAGTTTACCCTCAATTCCTTCATCTAAATCATTGATAAAGATGTTGAACAATACAGGTCCCAGGACGGAGCCCTGTGGTACCCCACTTGAGACATTCATCCAGCTGGATGTGAAGCCATTTACAACCACCCTTTGAGTCCGATCACTAAGCCAGTTATGAATCCACCTAACAGTTGCCTGGTCCATTGCATACTTGGTCATTTTTTCAATAAGGATGGTGTGAGATACTTTGTCAAATGCTTTGCTGAAGTCAAGATATACTATATCTACAGCATTTCCCTGATCTACCCAGTCAGTGATTCTGTCATAGAAGGAAATTAAGTTAGTCTGACATGACTTGTTAGTTACAAACCCATGCTGACTCTGGTTAATCACTTCATTCTTATCCATGTACTTACATACATGTTGTTTAATAATTTGTTCAAAGATCTTTCCTGGTATAGAAGTCAGACTCACCGGCCTATAGTTCCCTGGGTCCACCTTCTTCCCCTTTTTGAATATAGGAACAACATTTGCTCTTCTCCAGTCTTCTGGGACTTCTCCTGTTCTCCAAGAATTTTCAAAGATTATGGAGAGTGGTTCTAAAATTTCTTCTACGATCTCCTTCAGTACTCTGGGGTGTAATTCATCTGGACCTGGAGACTTGAACTCATTTATGTTAGCTAAATATTCCCTCACAATCTTTCTGTTTACAGATAACTTGGATTCCTCTATTCCTTTAAAAGGACAGTGAAGATCAGTTGATGTTACATTTTCTTTCTGAGAGAAAACAGATGCAAAATAGGAGTTAAAAAGTTCGGCCTTCTCAACATCCTCTCTTACCATTTCTCCATTTTCATCCTGTAAAAATCCTATAGCATCTTTGACTTTTCTTTTACTTTTGACATACCCCCAAAATCCTTTTTTATTGCTTTTGACATCTCTTGCAAGCCTTAATTCATTGTCAGCTTTAGCTAACCTGATACGTGCCCTGCAGGATCTGCAGACTGCATTATAATCTTCTTTAGATATGCCTCCCTCTTTCCATTTAATAAACATTTCTTTCTTTCTTTTTAGCATGTGTTTAAGTTCTGTGTTCATCCATCCTGGTTTCCTTAAATGCTTCCCATTCTTCCTACTTTTCGGGATTGTTAACGATTGTGCTTTGAGAATCTCATTTTTAAAAATTTCCCATCCTTCCTGGACATTTTTGTCCTTAAGGACATCCAGCCATTGGATCCTTCCTATTCTCTTTCTGAGTCTCTTAAAATCTGCCTTTCTAAAATCTAACCTTGAAGTTTGAGTCTTCACATGTCTTCCTCCTCTAGTTATCCAAAATTCTATAATAGCATGATCGCTGCCTCCTAGGATCCCAGCCACCTTTACCTCCTCAACCATTTCCTCCCTGTTTATAAGGATTAGATCCAAAGTAGCAGATCCCCTTGTTTTCTCCCCTACCTTTTGGAAGATAAAGTTGTCAGCAAGAGAGGATAAGAATTTGCTTGACCTGTTAGTTTTACTTGAGAGAGATTCCCAACAAATGTCTGGATAGTTGAAATCTCCCATGACCACTACGTCATATTTTTTGGAGAACTTGGTCATTTGATACATAAAGAGTTCATCCATATCTTCAGCTTGCCCAGGTGGCCTGTAGTAAATGCCTACAATGGTGTCCTTTCCGTTGTTCTCTCCTTGTATTCTTACCCAAACAGTTTCCACAGAACTCCCAGTCTCTGAAGCTTCAATCTCTGTGCAGATATACGCTTTTCTAACATACAATGCGACACCTCCTCCTCGTTTATCAAGTCTGTTTCTTGCAAATAAGTTGTATCCTTTTAGCCTTTTATTCCAATCATGTGTATCGTCCCACCAAGTTTCAGTGATTCCAATGACATCATATTTCTTTTCCTGCATTAGTAGTTCCAATTCTCCTTGTTTGTTGCCCATGCTTTGTGCATTTGTATAAAAACATTTTAGTTTGTGATTGGTTTCTCTTCCTCCCATATTTTATTATTTAAATAGTTTTGTCTTTGTTCTTCCTTTCCACTTCCAGTAGCAGAGATCTCAATAGTATTTGTCAGCTGTATGGCTTTTTCTGGCCTTTTGCTTCCCTTCCCACATTGTTCTAGTTTAAAGCTCTCCTGATGAGTGTAGCAAGGCGACTTCCAAATACATGTTTTCCAGTCTTCGTAAGGTGCACCCCATCTCTAGCAAGTAGTCCATCGTATAGGTAATTCATTCCGTGATCCAGAAATCCAAATCCTTGTTGACGGCACCATCGACGTAGCCAGTTGTTCACCTGTAGAATCTTATTCCACCTCATTGTTCCATGGCCATCCACTGGGAGGATGGATGAGAAGACCACCTGCGCTCCCAATTCTTTCACTTTCTTGCCTAAGTCTTCAAAGTCACTGCTGATGGTTTCCAGGTCCTTTCTTGCGGTGTCATTTGTCCCCACATGTATTAGCAGGAATGGGTAGTGATCTGTAGGTCTGAAGAGTCTTGATATCCTGTCAGACACATCTTTAATTTTTGCTCCTGGAAGACAGCACATTTCTCTTGAGGTTATGTCTGGTCTGCAGATAGCGGCCTCTGTTCCTCTTAACAGGGAATCCCCCATGACCACCACTCTCCGTTTTTTCTTCACAACATTCTTCTTTTTCCATCCAGGAGGATTCTGAGGGCTTACAAGGTTATTCATTGCTGGCAAAGTCTTATTTTGCTGTATTTCTTCATGGTTCTCCTGCGTGAGAGCCTGGTACTGGTTCCTGAGCAGTATGGGTGCTGACTGCCTCTCGATCCTCCTGATTCTGTGGGTCACATGCTTCCATTCCTCTGTTTCATCAGGTGCAGTTCGAATTTCTTCTCTTTCTGAATCATGAAGAGATAATTCTGCTCTGTCTAAGAACTCTTCACCTTCCTTAATGATTTTCAAGGTAGTTAACCTCTCTTCTAGATTTCGCAACTTTTCCTCCAACAGGGACACAAGCTTGCATTTCTGGCATGTGAAGTTTGGCTTTTCCACTGGCAAGTCTGTGAACATGTAGCAGGATATGCAGCTCACCAAATGGCTCCTGGACTCTTCCATGTTCTTATTGTTAATGTTCTGAAAACAGTGAAAAAAGCTTAAAAAAAATGCTGCAAAATGCGCGCGCCGGAAGGCGCGCGGTTTACCGATGTTCTCTTTTCAGCTCCAACAGCCAAAATCCAGTGTTCTTTGAGCTCGCGGAGACTCTTCACTTACCCCAAAATGCAGTGGGAATATGCAAATTATCTCCTCAGGACTCCTCCCCTGGTTTACCGATGTCCTCTTTTCAGCTCCAACAGCCAAAATCCAGTGTTCTTTGAGCTCGCGGAGACTCTTCACTTACCCCAAAATGCAGTGGGAATATGCAAATTATCTCCTCAGGACTCCTCTCTACAGACATGTGTAGCTTGTCTGTAGAGAAAGGAGGACAAGATACCTAAAGATACACACATATTCCATAGACATCAGCAGATAAAGAATAAAACTGCAGGCACCACAAAGTTTAATGAAGGTACCAGGGACTGCGAGGGTTAACAAAGTGTTGCTGGGGATGATATGGTTTAAATTTGTTAGTCGGGCAAGTTAATTGGTTTAAGGGGAAAGAGGGAGGGTCATAAAATGGTATATAGGATGAGGGTGGGGAGAGACTCCCCTCTTTCCTACCTCGGTCCTAAAGGAAGCATCCACCCTTCCTCCCTCTATGGTTGGCTTGTTGGTCTTGGTTAATTCTTTGTGACAGCTGGTGGAAAATTTTGGCCCTTGAGAACACATGCTCACTGTAGTACAGTGACTGACATGTTGGGTTTTTCTAATGAAAGTCGGGTCAAACGATTGTGCTATGGTTTGTTGGAAATAAAATAAATAATAAAGCTGTCGCCATCTTTCCACCCAACAAGAAGTTGTTCTGTGTTTTTATTATTCAGATAGTAGGAGATCATCCAGGCTAAGATACATAGAAGCAGTCTAGATGGACAGCCATGGCTCCCTGGATCCTGGCATCTGACAAGTCCTACCTGGTCATTCCCAAGACCTCACTGGTTCTGGATTTTTAAGTTTTGGATTTTCAGATGGTTATTGAAAAGTATATAAAACATATTGATAAGAAGAACTAATAAAGTTCTAATATATACACACTATATTATTGTCTCCTTGTGTCTAGGGATGTCTTCTCATAACTCATCCCTGCTATGTCCTTTGTTAGGGGTGTCATGAGATTTCATGTTACCCTGCAGTTCTGAGCCATAAACTGTGTTACCAGATTGAAGGAATCGTATTTGTACTAAGAAGCTCTTAAAGAAATTTGTATATTTATGATTCAAAGCAGAATAATCTTCTCCAAACATTAATTGTGGAAGTCCTCTAAAACACTGCAATTGAACCAAGAGTACAGAAATTACTCTACCTGTTTTGGATAAACTCACATCATCGTTCTCTTTCAACCAGTATCTCTGGCAATATATAGCTAGACTTCTACTAGCCAACAAAGCATTGCTATCATACAAATATATATTCTTTCAATCTGCCATCTGGTGGTCGTACAAGCACCATTATTCACCCAATTATAAGCAGTCAGAGAAATAATAGATGCTGTCATGGCAATCAATAGCTATGTCGTCACTTGGAAAATTCTTAAAATCCTCAGCCATTTAGAGCTTACGAACAATTTGCTCAATACTTTGCATTCTCAGCAATTCTAAATATTGGTGTACTAAAAAGTAAAATAATGTTGCATGCTTGATAGGCCCTGCCACACTAAGGCTATGTGCCCACGATGCAGAAATGCTCCGGATTTTTTCCTGAGCGTTTCTGCATCTCCCTGGCAGAAAAAACGTATGCGGATTGTACATGCGGATTGTACATGCGTTTTTCCTGCCAGGGACAAGCGGATGTGAAGCGTTCTTCACATGCATTTCCGCATGTGGGTTATCAAGCGCTTTTACAAGCGATTTTAGCATCACTTGGAAAGTGCTTGACAACTTGGTCACACTATATAAATCCATGCAACCGGCATGGATTTAAATAGTGTGATCCGAAAAAATGTTAAAAAATAAAAAAATAAATCTATACTTACCTTCTGATGGCCCCCGGTATCTATTCGATGCGTCTCGGCTTGCCGGCAGCTTGCGGTACACTGAAGTACCTGCCGACGTCAGCGTCGCGTGACCCGTCACATGACTAAATGACGTCAGCGCAGGTCCTTCAGTCCACTGCGATCTGCCGGCAAGCCAAGACAAAGACACCGGGGGCCATCAGAAGGTAAGTATAGTGTTTATTTTTTATTTTATTCTTTTTTTTACAGGTTCTATGGTACCCGGATCTGAAGGAGAGTCTCCTCTCCTCCAGACCCGGGTACCATCCGCACATTGAAACGCATAGAATCCTCATGTACAGATGCATTGATGAGGAATCCAAGAGTTCCAATGCAAGTCAATGGCGGAGAAAACGCAGCACTTCCGCAAAGTAATAGGTAGTGCTGCGTTTTTTTCCGCAATGATAACCCGCAGTGGAAATTTCCGCAGCATGTGCACAGCACAAGCGGATTATTATTGGGGAACATGGCAGGCCTTCTACCATGCGCTTTTTAAGCATTTCTGCAGCGGAATTGCATCGTGGGCACACAGCCTAACACCATGGCTTACTGTACATTCATGAGTACAACTACCCAGATCCATTCTGGAATGTAAACTACCAAACGTTTTTTCAATATCTGACATGAAATCAGAATAAACCTTTCCCATTTTAGGTCAATTAGGATTACCATAATTTTTAATATTTGCCAAATGCCAGAATAATGAGAGAGAGAGAATGTTTTAAGGCATTTTTATTACTTACTCCAAAGTCAAAAGTTTGCATACACTAAGATTACTATGCTTTTAAACAATTCTGGACTGCCTATATGATGATGCCATGTGTTTGGAAGCTTCTGATTTTGCGACAACATCTGAGTTATTTACAGAAACACCTGTGGATTTTAATGCACACATGAAACACACTGCTTCTTTGTGTAGGATCATGTGAAAGTCTAAAGAAATCAGCCAAGATATCAGGAAGAGAATTGTGGACTTGTACAAGTCTGGCTCATCCTTGGGTATAATTTCAAGATACCTGAAGGTGCCTTCATCATCTGTACAAACAATTATACGCAAGCACAAGCAAGATGGGAATGTTCAGCCATCATACCACTCAGGAAGGAGACAGGTTCTGTGTCCCAGAGATGAACGTGTTTTGGTCCGACATGTGCATATCAACCCAAGGACAAAAGCAAAAGACCTTGTGAAGATGATGGCGGGAACTGGTAACATTGTGTCAATATCCACAGTGAAACGAGTACAGTATCAACATGGGCTGAAAGGCCTCTCTGCCAGGAAGAAGCCATTACAAAAGAAACATAGAAAAGACAGATTAATGTTTACAAAGCACACAGGAACAAAGACCTTATTTTTTGGAGACATTCCCTGTGGTCTGATGAAACTAAAATTGAACTTTTTGGGCATAACGACCAACGTTATGTTTGGAAGAAAAAGGGAGAAGCTTGGAAGCCTAAAAACACTATCCCAACTGTGAAACACCAGGGTGGCAGAATCATGTTGTGGGGTTGTTTTTCTGCAGGAGGGACTGGTGCACTTCACAAAATATATGGCATCATGAGAAAAGAAGATTATGTGGCAATACTGAAGCAACATCTCAAGACATCAGCCAGGAAGTTAAAGCTTGGGCGGAAATGGGACTTTCAAATGGACAAGGACCCGGAGCATACTGCCAAAATGGTAACAAAGTGGCTTAAGGATAACTAAGACAATGTTTTGGAGTGGCCATCACAAAGCCCTGATCTCAATCTTATTGAAAATTTATGGACAAATCTGAAAAGACAGGAGCGAGCAAGGCGAGTTACAAACCTGGATCAGTTACACCAGTTTTGTCAGGAGGAATTGGCCCAAATTCCGACCAACTATTGTGAGAAGCTTGTGGAAGGATATCCCAAACGTTTGACCCAAGTCATTCCGTTTAAGGGCAATGGTACCAAATACTAATGAAATGTATGTAAACTTTTGACTTTGCAGAAAGTAATAAAAATGCCTTAAAACATTCTCTCTCTCTCATTATTCTGGCATTTGGCAAATATTAAAAATTATTTTAATCCTAATTGACCTAAAACGGGAAAGGTTTATTCTGATTTCATGTCAGATATTGAGAAAAACATGCATATGTGTCTTTTTATATAGTGTATGTAAAGGTTTCAACTGTATACAGGCAATCAGATCCCAAAATGCAAGTGGCAAAAATGAGAAAAGATGAGTGTTAGAGCCAAAACGTTTCATACCTTGGGGATGGTATAAATATATACATGACGATTCTCAATAAGATGGCCTATATGGCCTGCAATGACTTAAAGCTAGAAAGTTTACATCCAAGCCAGAAAATGTCTCTTTAGCAGCTCATAATTACTTTTAACACATGGTTAATATAGTTGCTTAATACGCTACAATAACCTGAAAACCGGCTATTATGGCGTCTCCAGAACTTATTCTGTTTCCAGGACAACGATCGCTTAGGTCAGAGCTCGCTAACTCTTAACATTTGCCATAAATGCATTTGTTAACTGCTTGACCAAAGATACATTTTGAAACCTGAATTAGACGTAGCAAATGAAAGTGCTCACTCTTAATGTCACTTTCATATATAGGCTGAACTGAGTAATTGACCATGTGGAAGGCAGAAGAGAAAGCTCTCAGCTACTAATTCTATCACTGGTATGGACGGCATCGCATACACAAAGCCAGATTCTGGAATATCTCTATAATTGCTGAGTTAAGAGAAAGGCCACCATCTATATGTAAAGTAAAGAGAGAGACAGATGATGGACACCGCCTATCGTAAAGGCTACATCTATTTTTAAGCATATTATTTAAAGTGGAAGTGTCAGATAAGATTTATGCTACAAGATTTACCAAAGCATAAAACCTAGCCATACATCATCCTAACCATTAGATCCACAGACGCTAACCTTTTTACTAATTTACATTTTAATCTTTCCTTCCCCTTTTTTGTTGGCAACACAATCCATAATGCATTCACGAACACAATTTAAATACAACATCCAGAGACACTTGACATTGGCAATGTAAATCCATACATTTCTTTAAGGTACCGTCACACTTAGCGACAATACAGCGATCCCGACAACGATACGACCTGGCAGGGATCGTTGCTGCGTAGCTATGTGGTCGCCGGTAAGATGTCAAACATTCAGAACTTCTCAACGACGCAGCAACGATACGGCGACCCGTATAACGATGTCGGCGGTCATTGGGACCCTGTCACATAGCAGCTACTCTGACGATTCAGACCTCAATGAAAGACGACTTCTCAGTTCTGAGTCGCCAACGAGGTCATTGGTAAGGTGTCAAAACACACCGATGCATGCTACCCAGCGGGGCCTCAACGATCAAAAAATGGTCCAGGCCATTCCGACACGACCAGCGATCTCACAGCAGAGACTACGTGTCAAACATAGCGAGATCGCTGCTGAGGTCGCTGTTGCGTCACAAAACTTGTGACTCAGCAGCGATCTCACTAGCGATCTCGCTTAGTGTGACGGGAGCTTTAGAGGGGATCTGTGGCTGATCTGTGGGCAGTATGTTATAGAGCAGGAGGAGCTGAGCAGATTGATGTATAATTGAATGAGATAATGCTCAGTGTGACTTATAATTCGTTGAGTTAAATGCCTGCTCCTTCTGGGATTCGGAGTCCAGGGGGCGGCCTTCCTGGCATTGCATATAGAAAGAGCTGTCAACCACCCAATGGACTCCTTTTCTCAGATATCCCACTACCTATAATATATCAATCTGTTCAGCTCCCCCTGCTTGATCACCTGCTCAGCATAGATTGGACTGCATGTTCAATGCGACTGTTCCACTTTAAAGATATGGTGTTTTGGATTATACTCTTATATTCTAGAGTTAAATCTACTTTTATGGAGGCAGAAATATAACAGATGAGAAATCAGGAATGCTTCATCATTTCGATTTAACACATTATAAGCACAGCCTCTATTTCTGCCTGAAGCCAAAAGGCAATGACAGTGGAAAGTATCAGTCTCTTCACAGAGATAGATTTTATATAGTTAGGATATGTCATTAATGTCTGATCAGCAGAGGCCCCACCACCACCAGTTGTTCCTTGTCACCTTTCCTCCTTTTGACTCTGCTTAAAGGGAATCTGTCAGCAGGTTTTTGCTATGTAATCTGATCATAGCATGAGGTAGGGGCAGAAACACAGAATTCAGGAATGTGTCACTTATTAGGCTGTGTGAAGTTGTTTTAGTACAATGAATGTTTTCACGCCTAGACTAAAGCCCCCATGAGTCCTGTTGCGACCACACCCCCTCCTCTGATAAGCAGCTCACTGACAATAGACACAGTACATAGAGAGCCTGATGTGAGCGGGGTTAGCTTTCTGAGCTCTGCTACATGCTACATCTAAAAACTCTGATTGTGTTACAACTGCTTGCACCCAGTAAACTAAGGGATACATCGTTGGAATGAGGGTCTCTTTTTATATATTGTGCTGCACTCAGATGAGGAAGCAAAAACCTGCTGAGATTCCCTTTTGCTATATTGTTGAGGACTACTGGATTTGGCATTCACTATAAAAAGTATGCAAAAGTAGACAGCGGACAAAGTGGCATGGGGGGCTTTCCTAGCACTGCTGTCACCTTGTCCCTGCAATTGGAGATCAGTATGGTCGGACTGCTACAGACTGAAGATTGATGGCATATTGTAACATAACATCTATAGAGCTGCCAGATCTTCATGTACATTAATTGGGTACTGTTGGTTAATGGTGCCAAGAACCGGTGTATTCTACTAATACAAAATGTAATGCTGAAAATGGACCTGGCCTCTCAAAACCAATATGAGTGTCATGAAAAAAGAATTCCTGTGGAGAAAAATAAATCCTGACACTGCAATTGTTTCTGAATTGATGGAAATGAACAGAACAAGAAATCTTTTTATTTTCCGTGTAGAAGTTAATTTATTACTGAGAGGTTGGCAGGTCTAGTAGATTTTTATCAGTGCAAATACATGAATAGAGGTACTTCAAATAAGAAAAACTAAACCAAAAAGGAACTTTCTTTTTGGCTATTCTCAGAGCAGTAATATTGTGATGTCTAGTAATTACATTTATTGGCAACAGCGTGTCTTTTAAAGGCCTCGGCGGCTGCGACAGTTAGCTTCTTCAATAGGAATCCAGAAACACCCTCCGGCGCTCGGAAATTATTTACCTAATCACCAGCATAGCATTCAGAGCAGACGAGCGAGTGCAGCTCCAGTGGAGATCTACTTTACATCATTACTTCTCAAACTTGTCCACGGAGGACTTGTAAAAAGTTATGTGTTATCAATGTCCCGCAGGGTGAATCCTAATCAATGCAAATTGCTATGTGTTAATGTATGTGTTCACCATTTACACACCAGTATACACAGCAGCGTAAAGGTTTGTGTAACCCATCTATTTGCTCATCTCGTCTTCGCAGAAATGTGAAGCTGTGTTAGGTAAAGGAGGTACGTGACACGTGACTTAGATGACCGTTTTCCCACTTCACTAGATTCACTATTAACTAACAAACCATAGAGAGGCCCAAGAGCTGCAAGTGAAAGCGAGAATGACATTGTGTCTCGTTTCAAGGTAAAAAGCAAATATAGGGTTAAAACAGTTAGAAACCAACCAAATGCCCCTTTACTTGATCAATTTAAATTTAAGTGAAATTTTTCTAAACCAGAAATTACGAGTTCACTTTCATCACATGATCAGACAAGAAATCACCAATAGAAGATAATGGGCAGAACCATGCAGATTCCTCTTTATGCCCAATGTGGCCAACCATGCCTAATTTACAATAAATGGTGTATACACCTAATTCTGGGTTAGGGTGCTTTCACATTGCGTTCAGAACACGTTCACTGGTCCCAATGGGGCATACGTATGAACCCCCCGCAAAACGTTATTCGGACGTACTGTATGCACCAATGGGCCAATAGACTGTAATGGTGCGGCAGAGCGAACGTGAGCGCTGTAGCGCATCATTTTCTGAAGTGTACGCCTACAGGAGGCAGACATTCAGGTCCAGTCTACTACATCTGAGTGTCCGCCTCCTGTAGGCTATCACTCCCGAAAATCATGCACAACAGAGTGCACGTTCGCTCTGCCAGCACCATTATAGTCTATAGACCCATCGGCGCATATGTCCGAATAACGTTTTGCAGTGGGTTCGGATGTATGCCCTGACGGGACCACAGAGTGTATCCCTAAACGCAATGTGAAAGAACCCTTATTAATGTGAAAGAACCCTTATTAATGTGAAAGCACCCTTTCAGGGTCCTAATCCCATGCACAGGCTACTAATCAGGAGTCTTCTTAAGACTTTGTAATGCTTGCTTCAGTTAATCAGAAAGTTAGGCCTAAAAAACATTGTTGCCATCTGCATATTTTCCCGTATAAACAGGAGATGTGCGGCAGACAATATCCAAACTGTACGGGGACCAGATGAGTGCATTAATCCCATATAGTTTGTAAAAAGATCTTAAATGATCATGAATCTTATGTCATCAATGAGGGCTCATTAAGCACAGAAATCTGTGTAATCCTAACTTAAAGGGTGTTGACCAGTTTCATTTTTTTATTCGTTTTGGCTTCCTATACATAAAAATAACAAACACAGCTGTACTTACCCACTGCCGCTCTCGCGCCAACTCTCCAGTCTGCAGCCAATCACTGGGTTTAGTGATCTGATGTCGTCTAGATCGGCATCACCACTGAGCTCAGTGACAGCTCGCAGCGGTCATGTGATGTTGACATGACATCATCGCTGCAGCCATCTCAACAAAGAACGGGCATAGTAGGGCAAAGCAAAGTAGCAGTGGGTAAGAACAGCTGTTTAAGGAATCAATGGAATAGAAAAAAATAAAACAGACGACCCCTTTAAGATGAAGTCTGTGCGTTCTCCAGAGGCAGACAGTATTTGCAGCAGCACTCCTCTACTCAGCCTAAAATAGTGGGGTTCAGAGCAGTTGACCAGAAATCCTTATACAGGATACTGTCATTGCATCCACTTCTATAGAGACAATCTGAGCATATTTCCAGAGGCAGCTCACACAAATTATCTACAGTGAAATTGGAGAAAAAAACGACTATCAAATGTGTTTATGATTAGAAACTCAGTGACCATATTAACATTTCCAATGACTGCAACATGCAATTAACATTGACCTTCAGTGGATCAAACTGGGTTGAGATGATCAATAAAACAGAATGTTACATCTAGTAAAGTTCAGACACAAGTATTCTGAAATCCCTTCTCCTTCATCAGCAATCAGTGTTTGTTTTCCGTCAATATCATTGAACACGATGGAAAGTAATTTGTACATTTCTTCTCCAGCATTTTGTACTGTCCACATCTGTTTAAAATGCGGTATTGATTGCATAAGTAGGGTTTTGCTGCAAGTACTTTTAAAATGCATATTAGTTACATTTCGCTTCTCCCAAGAAAGTTAATAAATACAGTTTTAGTGCTGCGGTTTATAAAGGTGCGGCCTCTATGGAATTCATTGGCTGCTTTTATCGGTAATTTGTTACAGTGTTACAATTCTCAAGCTACTTAATGGTATTATTAGAGAAATGAATATTCCCTTTCTCTTAGTTTATACGAAATATATACCTCAATTTTATATATTTCTTTGTAAGTTTAATGAAACTAACTCCTTGTACTATAAAAAGTGATACTAAAGTCTGAAGGTTATTTCTCAAAATGGAGGTTTTTATTGTAAAACGAGTTGAAAGCATCGCTAAGGAGCCAGCCTTAGCTGGGCATCAGAGATGATGGATGTTACCTTTGTCACCCAGAGACTACCTCGGCCTACGCTTCCCCTAATTCTCAGGCCAGGTTGCCACATGCGTAAACTCTACTTATTTTTCCACAGGTTTCTGTGCAAATGCAATCTGCTCTGCTTTTGTTGCTTTTTTATGCATTTTCTTTTTTTTAATGCATTTTTGGTATTGATTTGATGAAGCCCAACAAAGAATGCACAGTTCATCGGCTTTATTAAGAGCACTGTGGGCGCGAGTTTTCATAAACTCACATTTATTTGGCTTTAATTGTTAGGAGAAGGTTTTCTGCACACAAAGAATGCAGCAGAGAAGGAGCATTTATGCCACTTGGGACCATGGCCTTAAGGTGTGTGCACATGTTAAGTATTTTCAGCAGACATTTCCAGGGCTGTGGAGTTGGAGTCAAACTCCTAAAATATATAATAAATTGGGTATAGTAGTACAATGCAGGATGTGCTGAATATTTTTTCATTAGAATTTGAGAAAGGTATGAAATGTCCTATAAAGGTCTGTTCTGTTCCTGATCTGAGGATTTCGGCTTTTAGGTGAGATGAATCTGTGCTGCACTTTATGTACATGCTCAGTAGTGAGGCAGTGAGATGAATCTGTGCTGCACTTTATGCACATGCTCAGTAGTGAGGCAGTGAGATGAATCTGTGCTGCACTTTATGTACATGCTCAGTAGTGAGGCAGTGAGATGAATCTGTGCTGCACTTTATGTACATGCTCAGTAGTGAGATGAATCTGTGCTGCACTTTATGAACATGCTCAGTAGTGAGATGAATCTGTGCTGCACTTTATGTACATGCTCAGTAGTGAGGCAGTGAGATGAATCTGTGCTGCACTTTATGTACATGCTCAGTAGTGAGGCAGTGAGATGAATCTGTGCTGCACTTTATGTACATGCTCAGTAGTGAGGCAGTGAGATGAATCTGTGCTGCACTTTATGTACATGCTCAGTAGTGAGATGAATCTGAGCTGCACTTTATGTACATGCTCAGTAGTGAGATGAATCTGGTGCTGCACTTTATGTACACGCTCAGTAGTGAGGCAGTGAGATGAATCTTTGCTGCACTTTATGTACATGCTCAGTAGTGAGGCAGTGAGATGAATCTGTGCTGCACTTTATGTACATGCTCAGTAGTGAGGCAGTGTGATGAATCTGTGCTGCACTTTATGTACATGCTCAGTAGTGAGGCAGTGAGATGAATCGGTGCTGCACTTTATGTACATGCTCAGTAGTGAGGCAGTGAGATGAATCTGTGCTGCACTTTATGTACACACTCAGTAGTGAGATGAATCTGCGCTGCACTTTATGTACATGCTCAGTAGTGAGGCAGTGAGATGAATCGGTCTGCACTTTATGTACACGCTCAGTAGTGAGGCAGTGAGATGAATCTGTGCTGCACTTTATGTACATGCTCAGTAGTGAGGCAGTGAGATGAATCTGTGCTGCACTTTATGTACATGCTGAGTTGTGAGGCAGTGAGATGAATCGGTGCTGCACTTTATGTACATGCTCAGTAGTGAGATGAATCTGTGCTGCACTTTATATGCATGCTGTTATGCACACGCCCGGACTGACTGGCGTGTGCGGGTGTTGTGGTTCCACTGGACCATGGACCGGAGAGTGCCAGGAGGGGCGTGACTAAGTATCTGGCCGATCCGACCAAGGTGGCACGACGGCATACGACGCCAGTGCACCAGGGAGAAACCGGGCAGAGGGACCAGGTGCTACTCCAGGTCAAACTCCGGACACGGGGGTTGACCCACACTGGGATTACTGGAACAGGCAGGTTAGGCTGGCACAGACTGGTGGATGTAAGCAAACACGGCAGGTATGCAGATGGGTGGATACAGGCGAGTATGCAGGCAGGGAGGTACTGGCCGAAAGGACGGGCTGGAGCACAGAGAGGTTAAGACCCAGTACAGACTGGGTCACAGAACCGCAGATGCGGTAGACAACCACAGCAGAGAGGGAACGCCCGAAGCGGTGGGCAAGAACAGAGCAGGACGGGGCTGCAGGAGCAGCGAGCACAAGCAGGGCAGGACAGGACTGCCGGAGCAGCGGGCAGAAGCAGGGCAGGGCGGAAACCGCAGAAGCAGTAAGCAAGATAAGAGCAGAGCAGAAACCGCAGGAGCGGCAAGCAAGGCAGGAGCAGAGCGGACACCGCAGAGCGGTAAACAAGGCAGGAGCAGAGCAGAAACCGCAAGAGCGGCAAGCTAAGCAGGAGCAGAGCGGACACCGCAGAGCGGTAAACAAGGCAGGAGCAGAGCAGAAACCGCAAGAGCGGCAAGCTAAGCAGGAGCAGAGCGGACACCGCAGAGCGGCAAACAAGGCAGGAGCAGAGCAGAAACCGCAAGAGCGGCAAGCTAAGCAGGAGCAGAGCGGACACCGCAGAGCGGCAAACAAGGCAGGAGCAGAGCAGAAACCGCAAGAGCGGCAAGCTAAGCAGGAGCAGAGCGGACACCGCAGAGCGGTAAACAAGGCAGGAGCAGAGCAGAAACCGCAAGAGCGGCAAGCTAAGCAGGAGCAGAGCGGACACCGCAGAGCGGCAAACAAGGCAGGAGCAGAGCAGAAACCGCAAGAGCAGCAAGCTAAGCAGGAGCAGAGCGGACACCGCAGAGCGGTAAACAAGGCAGGAGCAGAGCAGAAACCGCAAGAGCGGCAAGCTAAGCAGGAGCAGAGCGGACACCGCAGAGCGGAAAACAAGGCAAGGGGATAGGACTCTGTTCACAAAGAACAGACGGAGAAGGAAAGGCAGAACCAGAAGCACGCACAGTACTTACATAGAAGTAGCAAGCGTACACTAAATTCACAACAGAGGTACAGAGACGACGAGGAGGAATTTAGGAGCGGGTTCAAACTCTGCAGAAAGACGCAGAAAACAGACATAGAGGGAAAAGGGAGACAAGGTTAAAGTAGAAACGAGGCACAGACAACTGGGAACAGAGGAACGGGAACAGAGACAGCAAGGCAGGAACACAAACAGGACTCTGTTCAGACGGGAACAGATGCCGCAAGGCAGGAACACAAACAGGACTCTGTTCAGACGGGAACAGATACCGCAAGGCAGGGACACAAACAGGACTCTGTTCAGACGGGAACAGATACCGCAAGGCAGAGACACAAACAGGACTCTGTTCAGACGGGAACAGATACCGCAAGGCACAGACAGGCAGATCTAGGATACGGCCCCTAGAAGGCGAAAGAACAGGCAAGAAGCGTGTTCACAAGAACAGACCACAGTTCAGACATAGAACTGGAAAACAGGCAGGAAAACAGGATAGGACCTGGCATGTCAGAGACAAAAAGCCAACTGACAAGAAACAATGCTCAGGCGCCATCTTGAGGAAGAAGGTGGTATAAATACCCAAAGATGGACAGCAATAGGCTGAAGGTGCAACAGGGGCGTGTCCGCAGCAGGTACAAGAAACAGGAAGTTCAGCGGGCGTCGCCCTATGCAGCCAAAGTGGAGCAGAGCAGAGCACAAGGAAAGAAGCCAGACCAGGAAGCTGGGCGGGAGAAGAAGTTTGCAATCTTGCATGATGAGAGATGGAACACCATACAAGAACGCCGCCAGGTATGCTACACATGCTCAGTAGTGAGGCAGTGAGATGAATCTGTGCTGCACTTTATATGCATGCTCAGTAGTGAGGCAGTGAGATGAATCTGTGCTGCACTTTATGTACATGCTCAGTAGTGAGGCAGTGAGATGAATCTGTGCTGCACTTTATGTACACGCTCAGTAGTGAGGCAGTGAGATGAATCTGTGCTGTACTTTATGTACATGCTCAGTAGTGAGGCAGTGAGATGAATCTGTGCTGCACTTTATGTACATGCTCAGTAGTGAGGCAGTGAGATGAATCTGTGCTGCACTTTATGTACATGCTCAGTAGTGAGGCAGTGAGATGAATCTGTGCTGCACTTTATGTACATGCTCAGTAGTGAGGCAGTGAGATGAATCTGTGCTGCACTTTATGTACACGCTCAGTAGTGAGGCAGTGAGATGAATCTGTGCTGCACTTTATGTACATGCTCAGTAGTGAGGCAGTGAGATGAATCTGTGCTGCACTTTATGTACATGCTCAGTAGTGAGGCAGTGAGATGAATCTGTGCTGCACTTTATGTATATGCTCAGTAGTGAGGCAGTGAGATGAATCGGTGCTGCACTTTATGTACATGCTCAGTAGTGAGGCAGTGAGATGAATCTGTGCTGCACTTTATGTACATGCTCAGTAGTGAGATGAATCTGTGCTGCACTTTATGTACATGCTCAGTAGTGAGATGAATCTGTGCTGCACTTTGTGTACACGCTCAGTAGTGAGGCAGTGAGATGAATCTGTGCTGCACTTTATGTACACGCTCAGTAGTGAGGCAGTGAGATGAATCTGTGCTGCACTTTATGCACATGCTCAGTAGTGAGGCAGTGAGATGAATCTGTGCTGCACTTTATGTACATGCTCAGTAGTGAGGCAGTGAGATGAATCTGTGCTGCACTTTATGTACATGCTCAGTAGTGAGATGAATCTGTGCTGCACTTTATGTACATGCTCAGTAGTGAGATGAATCTGTGCTGCACTTTATGTACACGCTCAGTAGTGAGGCAGTGAGATGAATCTGTGCTGCACTTTATGTACACGCTCAGTAGTGAGGCAGTGAGATGAATCTGTGATGCACTTTATGTACATGCTCAATAGTGAGGCAGTGAGATGAATCGGTGCTGCACTTTATGTACATGCTCAGTAGTGAGATGAATCTGTGCTGCACTTTGTGTACACGCTCAGTAGTGAGGCAGTGAGATGAATCTGTGCTGCACTTTATGTACACGCTCAGTAGTGAGGCAGTGAGATGAATCTGTGCTGCACTTTATGTACATGCTCAGTAGTGAGGCAGTGAGATGAATCTATGCTGCACTTTATGTACATGCTCAGTAGTGAGGCCGTGAGATGAATCTGTGCTGCACTTTATGTACATGCTCAGTAGTGAGATGAATCTGTGCTGCACTTTATGTACATGCTCAGTAGTGAGGCAGTGAGATGAATCTGTGCTGCACTTTATGTACATGCTCAGTAATGAGGCTGTGCTGAGGAGTTGGAGTTGGGAGTCAGGGAAATTGAGGAGTCAGAGTCGGTGGTTTGGCTTACCGACTGCACAGCCCTGGACATTTCTGCATAAAAAATGTGTCTCTTGGCAAGAAAAACGTTGCCCAAAATATAAGCATTTTTTATGCATTTTGGATAAGCTTTTTAATGCGTGTTTTTCAATTCATTTGAATGGGTGAAAAAGCTGCAAAAACGAATTGAGATGTTGCAGATTATAAACTGCTTCAAATGTGCAAAAACAAATAAGCAGCCTGTGCCTGAGATTTCAGAAATCTCATTTAGTTTGCTGGTACTCTAAAACTATGTGTTTTTTCTTCATGGCAATAACACATTTAAAAACGTGGCAAACATGTGAACAAGCCTTTAGGGCTCGATTACACGAGCGATGATTCTCTTTTCCGATCGGACTGATTATGCTAATGACACTCGGCTCAAACTCAGATCAGAGCTTAAGCCGAGTGTCATTTTACTGTGATCCGATTCTCTCGCATGACAGAACCGTACTACCGGGTCAGTGAGTCTATACAGTGTTTTTTTTAAAGGGATCCTGTCACTAGAAAAAAAGCTAATAACCTGCAGATATGGGGTTAATCTGCAGGTTAATAGCGTTATTATCCTGCCCGGCACCTGCACTTAGCCAAACGTTTCGGGGAGCAAATTAACTTTGTTCCCTCTGCAGCATTCCAGTTTCAGTCACGAGGGCTGAGCCTGCAAGGCTTCAGTGATCACACTGAGAATACAGAGACACTGAGCATACAGAGCAGTTGCTGTAACGGCGCACTCGTGTGGTGTGGTTACAGCCACAGCTCTGTATACTGAGATCGGTGACTTAACCAGCACCGGCGCCGCCCTTGTGACTGAAACCGGAACGCTACAGGGGTAATAAAGTTAATTTTCTCCCCACAGCGTTTGGCTAAGTGCAGGCGCCGGGCAGGGTAATAATGCTATTAACCTGCAGATTAACCCCATATCTGCAGGTTAATAGCATTTTTTTCTGGTGACAGGTTCCCTTTAATTCTTTATTCCCTACTTATTACTGTTTACAAATACGATAGAAGCCAATGTCAATTTTAGCCTTATGTGTGGTAGCACTATGTAAAAAAGTTAAGTAAAAAAAAAACAATGCAAAAAAATGCACATCCATAAGAAAAAAAAAAAGATGGCGATAAAGCATTGCTAAATTTATAATGGGACACCTATTTAGTGTGAGTTTATGAAATTCTACACATCTAAATTGGAAGAAAATAATTGCTAACCTATTTCTCTCGGCTATAGTGCTCATTATTTACCAGACACTAAACCTACAGTCTGATCTGAAACACATTTGCTGACAGTTAAATTCGATCTATTGTTCCCTGTAATCAGCCAGTTAATCCAATAGGATGACTACCAGAACTGTCCCATGATCACCGCTCATATATATGAACGTCCTGATACATTTCTATAGATTTGTGAGAAGGGTTTCATTACGTGTTAGTATTCCTGATATGTTCAGCTATATTTGTATAGTGAAAAGGAAATAGAAAGGCCATTTAGGAAACAGTGAGGGTATCTGCATAGAGGACGACACATTTCTCTTTTGCCAATTGCTTTGGACATTCAGCAAAACATCAGATCTGTTAAACACAAAGTTCCATGACGTCACTAATGCCAAAACAACATACAGAATTCACTCAGATTTGTCATTCTTTTTTGTTTTTCACATGACCTGGTTTTTACAAAGAGCTGAGGCAAATCAGAGCATTCCAGGCATAATGCTAAAAAGCAGGCGCAGACCATTCATCAGGAGATTTAGAAACAATAGCTGACTCGTAACGGATCATCTCTGAGCAGAGCAGACAAGCCAGGAAAGCTCCAGTGCAACACTGAAATCACAGTGGGAACAAGGCGGATCAGACAGGAGTCCTATACGTTGTTCCCAGCACCTCCACATTATTCACATCAACATTCTGGTTAGCATTTAACAATCTCACGCTAACAAATGCCTCCCTGCTTTACCGCCCCACACTATTAAATGCCAGACCTAGCAAAACCCCAGGATCTTGTTAGGTGGAGAGAAAAATACTGTAGTCCTGTAATTGCTCATTGTGTCTGACTTATAGGGGTTCTCTGGGATATGGTGAATGTGCGTCTACTGCTTCAGCTGCTAAAACTAAACTTTCTCTGTGTTCTTTCATTCTCATTGTACTCTGAAACTTTTTTTTTTTCTTGCAATGAATTGAAAACACAACAATAAAAAAGTTTAATGGCCGTCAGCACGGTAATCACAATTGGAAGACTCCTTTGATGAGCCATGATAGTAAAAACTAAAACTCATGGATTATGGCTAATGAGAAACTAACATTCTTCAGGTCAAAGAAAAGATCGGGCTCCTTGGGTTTAATATTCTGAAGTTTTGAGATTGATTTCCACACAAGATAGACAGCGGCAGGCTGACATGTCTTCTTCCTCGCGGGATGTATCAGAAACATCCTCTTTCTGCTTGTTCCTCCTTCCTTTCTCTTACTTACCTTTCTTCGCTCCCTTTATTCTGTTTTTTTCCCTGAATACTTTGTTGTTGTTTGGTTTTTCCGTATTCCTTAGGCAATAGGACAGGAGGAGGTAGATGTGGAAGAGACTATTGCCAAGAAGGTGAATTTCATGGGCCTCTTCAACTCATTGTCGATGATTCCATCCTTCGATATATCATAGCCCAAACCTTGCGAGTTACAGCGGGTGAAATAAGTAATGAATACGTAATTTTCTAAGTAAATATATTTTTAAAGGAGCTATTGACATGAAATTCTCACCAGATGTCGGTAACAAACCATCCAATCCACACAGGCAAAGAAATCAAACCACAGATTGTGGTCAAAGGCACATTAATGGGGTATGGACTCTTCTGCTATCACCTTCTTATAGAATGTTGTTCTACATATTGTCATTTTATTTTTCCTGGTTTTTTTTTGCTCCAATATTGTTTGTTGTATATTGAGGATTTCTGTTCTCTTTTCTTTTGTTTATCTACATTTCTATAATGTTTCAATAAAAACTGTGAAGTATAGAAACACTGTTCTTGAAAGAAGCTTTATTTACATGCTGCTCCTCCAGGCTGACGCTGGCCATACATTATGGATTTCAGACAGCCTTTTTCTTAAAACTTTCAATCTACAGCTTTAGACAATGATCAAAAACAAAATCCAAATCTTCCAACTATATCAGCCATTAAAATGGCAACTCTCACACTTATTTGTGACAAAAAGGTGGTTGATTCAGCAAAAATGGTCTAAGGTGGTCTTTTCATCTGTCTAGGGTCTCTAGCGTCTAGAATCTTTAGCTTTCTGTACATTGCGTAGTGCACCATTTCAGAATAATTCTGCAATAACTCTATAATAATACAATCCCAAACAACCTAAATCAAAAAGCCATTTTCCCATTATCTGGAGCTCCAGTACAGACCAAAAGTTTGGACACACCTTCTCATTTAAAGATTTTTCTTGGCATTCTCTTGATGAGCTTATATAAGACATATTTTCAGTTGTTTCACCCTTTTTTGTTAAGTATATAATTCCACATGTGTTAATTCATAGTTTTGATGCCTTCAGTGTAAATGTACAATTTTCAAAGTCATGAAAATACAGAAAAATCTTTGGATGAGAAGGTGTGTCCAAACTTTTGGTCTGTACTGTATCTACTGATTTCTGATCTACCCTCACAAATATTTATTTGCGCATGTAGCTCTTTCACAGACAAATCCAGCAATATCTCTACTCAGTCCAGTCCTCCTTATTGAGAAATGGGTGTTTAAATTGAAATGCAAATGAGGCTGAAGTGCTTTCAGTATGTGGAAAGCACTTCAGCCTCATTTGCATATCCTATTAAACACTGATTTTTCAATAATAGAGGAACGGATTGTCTAGGTAAAGATATTGCTGGATTTGTCTTTGAAAGAGCACATATAAATAGATTAGGACGTGAAATCCTGATGGCAGGTTCCCTTTAAGCTAATACCATATTAGCCTATGGGTGACAGTATGGCTTCTATCACAGGCATATAATATATTATTGATACTTTTGGAGATTTTCCCAATGTATACATCAGACGGAGGCAAAAATCGTAATGTGAAAATAGCCTAACGGAGCAAAACATCGCTGCTATGGAAACTGTAAAATAAGTGAGAATGCGTTTATGGCACTGATGAAATATAATATATGTAACAATTGTGGGTTTAATAGTCACCTGTGATGGGAATATCTTCAGGCTGACATGACCGCGGAAGCAGAATGTTTTATCGCTGTGTCTGAAAATGAAGGATGCTATGTATCTGCATCAGGATTCATTATGCTTCACACCTGCGATATGCAGAGACAGTCTCACAGATTAGGGCCTGCTTTACTACTAAACTGCAGAATTTATGCAATTAACTTGATTTAAGATGAATGACCTGTCACAATGAAAGTAAGGTAGATAGGGACGGCAGAAAGCAGGATACATTTACCAGGAACATGTGCATTACTCATTATACATGTGATCGGGTAATAATATATATATATATATATATATATATATATATATATATATATATATATGTATACAGTACAGACCAAAAGTTTGGACACACCTTCTCATTTAAGGATTTTTCTGTATTTTCATGACTATGAAAATTGTACATTCACACTGAAGGCATCAAAACTATGAATTAACACATGTGGAATTATATACTTAACAAAAAAGTATGAAACAACTGAAAATATGTCTTATATTCTAGGTTCTTCAAAGTAGCCACCTTTTGCTTTGATGACAGCTTTGCACACTCTTGGCATTCTCTTGATGAGCTTCAAGAGGTAGTCACTGGAAATGGTCTTCCAACAATCTTGAAGGAGTTCCCAGAGATGCTTAGCACTTGTTGGCCCTTTTGCCTTCACTCTGCGGTCCAGCTCACCCCAAACCATCTCGATTGGGTTCAGGTCTGGTGACTGTGGAGGCCAGGTCATCTGGCGTAGCACCCCATCACTCTCCCTCTTGGTCAAATAGCCCTTACACAGCCTGGAGGTGTGTTTGAGGTCACTGTCCTGTTGAAAAATAAATGATGGTCCAACTAAATGAAAACCGGATGGAATAGCATGCCGCTGCAAGATGCTGTGGTAGCCATGCTGGTTCAGTATGCCTTCAATTTTGAATAAATCCCCAACAGCGTCACCAGCAAAGCACCCCCACACCATCACACCTCCTCCTCCATGCTTCACGGTGGGAACCAGGCATCTGTTCACCTTTTCTGCGTCGCACAAAGACACGGTGTTGGAACCAAAGATCTCAAATTTGGACTCATCAGACCAAAGCACAGATTTCCACTGGTCTAATGTCCATTCCTTGTGTTCTTTAGCCCAAACAAGTCTCTTCTGCTTGTTGCCTGTCCTTAGTAGTGGTTTCCTAGCAGCTATTTTACCATGAAGGCCTGCTGCACAAAGTCTCCTCTTAACAGTTGTTGTAGAGATGTGTCTGCTGCTAGAACTCTGTGTGGCATTGACCTGGTCTCTAATCTGAGCTGCTGTTAACCTGCGATTTCTGAGGCTGGTGACTCGGATAAACTTATCCTCAGAAGCAGAGGTGACTCTTGGTCTTCCTTTCCTAGGGCGGTCCTCATGTGAGCCAGTTTCTTTGTAGCGCTTGATTTTTGCAACTGCACTTGGGGACACTTTCAAAGTTTGCCAAAGTTTTCGGACTGACTGACCTTCATTTCTTAAAGTAATGATGGCCACTTGTTTTTCTTTACTTAGCTGCTTTTTTCTTGCCATAATACAAATTCTAACAGTCTATTCAGTAGGACTATCAGCTGTATATCCACCTGACTTCTGCACAACACAACTGATGGTCCCAACCCCATTTATAAGGCAAGAAATCCCACTTATTAAACCTGACAGGGCACACCTGTGAAGTGAAAACCATTTCCGGTGACTACCTCTTGAAGCTCATCAAGAGAATGCCAAGAGTGTGCAAAGCAGTCATCAAAGCAAAAGGTGGCTACTTTAAAGAACCTAGAATATAAGACATATTTTCAGTTGTTTCACACTTTTTTGTTAAGTGTATAATTCCACATGTGTTGATTCCTTCAGTGTGAATGTACAATTTTCATAGTCATGAAAATACAGAAAAATCTTTAAATGAGAAGGTGTGTCCAAACTTTTGGTCTGCACTGTGGGTATACATATATACAATCAACTTATGAGCTCTCAGCTGTAAGGTGAAAGATTACAAGATTACAGAGGGACACTGTAAATATCCGTTCCTTATATGATCCGAGAGACAGAGGATACACAATTGTCTCTTACAGTGATCCACACCAGAGAAATAGAGCGCATACTTCATTACAAAGTATTGATCTCACAAACAAAGGGCTTCCATATTATTGATCACTTCACACGAATGCCCTTTTTGCCAAGTCAGGCATAATTCTCTGTGATTGTGGATGCACGGCAGATAAATGTCAGATGGTAACTTACTGTGCTATATGGCATTACTAGTATTAGTGGTAGTATTTGCTAGTATTTGCAGGGAAAGAACAGAAATGTCAATATCTGAAGAAAGCAGTATATTACAAAAATTAAGCCGTACAGATGACGCTTATGTCACATAACAGTTTATTTATGAACGACAATATTTGCAGGGAATTTCACAAAGACAATACGGTGAGTCTTGCAAAATACAAAAATTATCGCACTCCTGATCAGTTCTTGGTGCACGGGTAGGGTACCAAGCCGAATACAATATATTAGAAAAACCCGGCACTCAAGGATTCAGTGAAAAATTATTTAGAGTTTTTAATGAAGTAAGTACAATAAAATTGACAAACGTTTCGGTCCCTCAGGACCTTCATCAGTGTACAAGGCAAGGGTCATGAGGGTGGATAGAATCCACTACGGTTGCTGAACTGAAAACTGTCAATGTATACTTTGGAGTATAAACCAGAAATGGTACGTCCGTGGTAATGGCTGTGGTGTGCTGTCCTGTATGCAGTCCAGTGTAAACGCGGTGTCCACAGCTTGTTCAATGGTGGACAAGCTTGTTCCACAGCTTGTTCAATGGTGGACACCGCGTTTACACTGGACTGCATACAGGACAGCACACCACAGCCATTACCACGGACGTACCATTTCTGGTTTATACTCCAAAGTATACATTGACAGTTTTCAGTTCAGCAACCGTAGTGGATTCTATCCACCCTCATGACCCTTGCCTTGTACACTGATGAAGGTCCTGAGGGACCGAAACGTTTGTCAATTTTATTGTACTTACTTCATTAAAAACTCTAAATAATTTTTCACTGAATGCTTGAGTGCCGGGTTTTTCTAATATATTGAATACGGTGAGTCTGTCCAGACAGTGGCTGCTAAATAATTCATTTGTTTATTACGCTTTTGTTTATATTCCCCAGCGCTTTACAGATATTATCATCACTGTCCCCATTGGGGCTCACAATCTAGATTCCCTATCAATATGTCTTTGGAGTGTGGGAGGAAACCAGAGAACCCAGAGGAAACCTACACAAACACGAGGAGAACATACAAACTCCTTGCAGATGTTGTCCCTTGTAGGATTTGAACTCAGAACCCCAGCGCTGCAAGGCTGTAGTGCTAACCACTGAGCCATGAGGGATGAATGGTACCAGATAAAGTCAAACTGGGGTTTTCTATCCAGAAGATGGAATAATAATTCCTGCTGAAGCATACAACACATCTGTTCTGTAATTAGGGACAACATATTTAAGAAAATGTCAAAATTTGAGAACTATGGGACATTGCAACAGTATCAATGTTCCAATGTACTGTATAAAAGCAATTAATATTTGCATGTTTATGATGGACTGGAGTAGTCACGTACACCTGAGGAACATTTGTAGGGTTTTATAATACTGTTTCTATATACACATAGAAATGTCACCAAAGAAGCGAAGTAAGAGATCCAGAACACTCTGCATAACAGAGAGTAATAACAGTGGCTGTCTTCAGCCAGCCATAACATATCCTAATAAATCTAAAGTATTAGATCTGCTAATCTACATAACTGACTGAAAGCCTAGGGGTATAGTCATACGCTGCAGATCTGCTGCAGAAACGTCTGCGCAAGAAAATCAGTCTCATTCATCTGGATTGTTTTGACGGCAAGCACATAGATTTCTTCGAGCCCCATTCACATGAACACTTCTGCAACAGCTCGGAAACAAGGGAATATTCACTAAAAAGTGCACCATGACTACCTTCTCCTTCTACCTCTCTCTCCCAGTTTAATATTCCCTTCCCCTTCCTACCTCTTCTAGTTCTCCCCTATCATTGTTTCCCTAATATAAAATGAATGTTGTTTCTCTCATTTGTTATGCCCATATGTATACATTGGTTGTTTTTCATGTGTGCGTATGTTTATTACCTGCCACAACATTCTAAAATAAAGAATTTACAAAAATAAAAAGTGCATCATGTATAAATGTACTTCCCATCCATTCAGTGTCTCAGTATTTCAGAAGGGCTTTTATTGTGTCTACCAAATGGAGCAGTGATGTCTAACCAGATCCATTTTTCATAAAGGATTAGGAAAGTGAGCAGCTAGGGCAGCACGGCGGCTCAGTGGTTAGCACTGGGGTCCTGGATTCAAATTCCTCCAATGAATTAATCTTGGAGTATGTATGTTCTGCCTGTGTTTGTTTGAGTTTCCTCCCACACTCCAAAAACATACTGATCAGGAGTTTAGATTGTGAGCCCCAGTGATGAAGATGGCTGTTAAGTGCTGCGGAATCTGATGGCGCTATATAAGCAAAGCATAATAAATAAATAACACTGAAAAACCATAGGAAAGAAGATGTACCCTATTAAGGAATCACTCAGTTCGAGTAAAGAGGCAAATCTCATTTGGAAGAGGTTAAAGGTTTTTTTTTTTACCCACACTGATCAGCTACTAGCATCTCCAGCAATGAGCTGATACTAACAGTGTGACAGGGGAATACCACCTCTCTGTCACACTATTTAGTCCGCTCTCAGGTACTGCACATCAGCTCTACTCCTTTTCCTAGCAGATCTGCAGTACCGCAGTGTCACGGGTGTGTCAGACAGTCATATGATGTTCGGCTGCAGAAGGTCGCTGCGTTTCGTCTTACAAACATCTCCCTGATCCTTTTATGATTCCTCTCTGTAGGACCCAGCGGTGATCCTCACCTGGCTTGGGGATTATACCTTTCCCTTTAGGACCCTGAGGTATCCTCACCTTTCTGCTGTTAATCAGCACTTCCTTGCTGTGTCCTTAAATACCCTCAGATCCTCAGAGAGTTGCTGGTGATAGCTTGTTTCACGTATTCAGGCCTGGGATTCTAGTAGCCGACTAGAATTACCTTGGAGTTCCTTCATGGATTGTTGCTGTGCTTTCTCCGGTGTCATCTTGGAGCTAAGTGTATTCCTTTGTTTGTTTTCTCTGTGTGTACTTTAGTTGTAGTGGGGCTGACTCCGTGCTCACTCCTACCGCTCCCTACCTAGGGCCTAGCCTTAGGGTCAGCTAGGGCCAGGTTTCCTGCTCAGTGATAGGTGCAGAACCTACTTAGGGCTTATAGGGGAGTCAGGGATTGTTGTTTAGATCTGTTTACGGGCCCCCACTCTCTCTTTCCCTAGTGGTAGGGCTCCCTCTCCTTTTCCCATTGTTATGTGCCGCTTCTCTCCATACCTAGCGTGACACCCAGAGCGGCCACTAAACAGTGAACAGAAATGTGATGATCGGCTTTGTCACTGTTTACACCCGGCCTTTGCCGATACTGCTAGCAGCTGATCAACACCTTTAAAGGAACTCTGTCCCCAGGTTTTTGCTGTCCCATCTGAGAGCAGCACAATGTGGGAACAGAGACACTGATTCCAGGACGGAGTCACTTACTGCTTCCTGCAGTTATAACATAACGGTGTTTTATCAGCAATGGATTATAAGTGAGAGGACTAGCAAACCTGCAGCAATATAGTCCTTGATATTCATAAGCTTTGGCTACTTCCACCCCTACCACTCGTGCAGATTTCTTACTATGAACAGTGGAGACATAAAACTGTCAATCAATGGAGTGAGTGAGACAATCAATGATGTGGGAAGGATTATACACAGCTCATCATTGAGAGGACTAGTAGAGCTGCAGCAGAAAAATCACTTCATCAAATCTGCAGCAAGAAGCCCTGTAAATGATCTTGCTGGAATCAGGGTGTCTGCCCCTCCATTATGTTTCTATTTCAATGGGCATTAAAAACTTGGTGACAGTTTCCCTTTAAGACCTACAGAATGTAGAGACTACTTTACAACATTTTCCAAATGATTTTTACTCCTTTAATTTTGTCATCAAGAAAGAGAAATAATAGGCGTAGGATTCCTCCACACTGACCCGGCACACGGTCTCTTTGGGGACAGTGCTTGTCTGTGACAGAACATTATTACTTAAATATTCTGAGAAGGAAACTGCAAATTATAAGCAGTGTTTCTGTACACAGATTTACTGAAGATATGAGACCAACTGTTCTGCTCACCTCAATGCTTTCCCTGAAGAAAGGGTTCGTGACACTTGGCACAGCAAATTAATACAAGTTTCTCTTATAGGAGATATCACAGTATTCAGTGTACTAACTCAACCAATTATCACCTCACATAGGGTTTAGAGGTTTAACGTTAGACTTTGAGATATGCTGATAAGTGTTACATGTGATAACAGGGTTTTTTTATGTTCTCTTCACATTTCAAGACTTAGACACTTATGTCATCAGCTAAAGTAATATCAGTTTCCATAAATACTTCTTCAACTCTATGACAAAAACATCTTTGTACTATGTCACTAGCGTTAGTGTGAACGGCCAGCTGTCTGTCAGAAAGTGGGGGCCCAAAGAATGGCTTCTATAAAGTGCCCTAAAACAGCTAAACGGGCCAAGTGATACCCAGTTAATGGACCCCTGAAGTGCTATGGCATGACCTACATGTAGATGTAGCACCACCTCCCTTTGTGGTCCTTCCTGCCGGAATGATCATTCACCAGACAGCTGTCTGACAAATCCCCTGCAGATTCAATCCATTATCTATCCATCTATCTATCTATCCATCTACCTATTATCTATCTATTATCTATCTATCCATATATCTATTATCTGTCTATCTATCTATCTATTATCTATCTATTATCTATCTATCCATATATCTATTATCTGTCTATCTATCTATCTATTATCTATCTATTATCTATCTATCTATTATCTATCTATTATCTATCTATCCATATATCTATCTATCTATCTATCGATCTATCCATATATCTATTATCTATCTATCCATATATCTATTATCTATCTATCCATATATCTATTATCTATCTATCCATATATCTATTATCAGTCTATCTATCTATCTATTATCTATCTATCTATCTATCCATATATCTATCTATCTATCTATCGATCTATCCATATATCTATTATCTATCTATCCATATATCTATTATCTATCTATCCATATATCTATTATCTATCTATCCATATATCTATTATCTATCTATTATCTATCTATCCATATATCTATTATTTGTCTATCAATCTCTATCTAATATCTATCTATGGTAGTATGAAAAATTGTTTGCCCCCTTCCTGATTTCTTATTCTTTTGCATGTTTGTCACACTTATATGTTTCAGATCACAAAACAAATTTAAATACTAGACAAAGATAATACAAGTAAAGACAAGATGCAGTTTAAATGAAGCCCTTCCTTTATTATTAAGGGAAAAAGAAACTCAAACCTACAGGGCCCTGTGTGGAAAAGTGATTGCCCCCCCCAATAAAACTGAGTTCAATTTCCCTAGCCACACACAGGCCTGATTACTGCCACACTTGTTCTCAATCAAGGAATCACTTAAATAGGACCTTCCTGACAAAGTGAAGTAGACCAAAAGATCCTCAAAAGCTAGACATCATGCTGCGATCCAAAGAAATTCAGGAACAAAAGAGAAACAAAGTAACTGTGATCTAACAGACTGGAAAAGGTTCTAAAGGCATTTCTAAAGTTTTGGGACTCCAGCAATCCACAGTAAGAGCCATTAACCAAAAATGGCAAAAACATGGAACAGTGGTGAACCTTCTCAGGAGGGGCTGGCCGACCAAAAAGAACCCACAATAACATTCAAAGAACTATCTAATATCTATCTATCTCTACCTTTCCATTCTATATCTAGCTATCTCTATTAGTGTTACGCGAATGTGCTCATATAAGGTGTTATCCGAGCACGCTCCGGTGCTAATTGAGTATCTTCGGCATGCTCGAAAAATATGTTGGCGTCGCCACGGCTGCATGTCTCACGGCTGTTCGACAGCTGCACCACAAGCAGGTATTGCCTGTTTGTTAGGCAATCCCTGCATGTGTTGAGGTTGTCTAACAGCGGCAAATCATGCAGATGCAGGGCCTCGAACATAATATACAAGCACACCGAAGATACTCCGTTAGCACCTGAGCGTGCTCGGATAACACCTTATCCGAGCATGTTTGAGCAACACTAATCTCTATCTTTCTATTCTACCTATCATATCTATCTAATATCTATCATATCAGTCTGTCTGTCTATCTCCTCTTATTGCTCATCCATTCCATATTTATCTATACCGTCATGACCAAGGAATGAGAAATGGACGTGAAACATTCCCTGTTCAGAAGCCTTGGTATGTGACTGATAAGAGCGCTCTGAATGCAGCTTCTAGTCAGTGTGCTAAACACATTCTGGAAGAAAGTCAGCAAGATAGAATGAGTGCAAATGCCAGTGTGTACAGTGTGTGACCAAACCACATTTCCACATCCTGTCATTGGAGAGCAATGGTAGTGAGGGGGAGTACAGCAGCTGGCTGGGGAGGTTGAGAGAGAACTTAAAGCGACACAATATTAATACAACAGACCTTGTAATCATGACAACTATGTTAAACCCTTATCATAATACCTAGATTATAGCACTTAGCTTGGACATCTTTCAATCTCTTAAATAATTATCTTTGTGTTTCTAGGTAATACGCCTGTCCTCTGAGCGTTTGCCGGTGGGAAATCAAAGTATGATAATGCTTTGTAAACGTAGCGCGATGCTAATGGCTTGTATCCTTACTTTAGATAGATAATTAGGTATTTGCATCAAATTTACAGATATTATTATTGCACCACACAAACAATTAAAACAATATCTGCAGTCATTTGGAGTGTAATTTTCAATTGTAACTTAATTTACAGGAATGCTGACAGATCTGTTCTATTTGTGGAGCGCAGCATGTATTTGGGAAGTCGCATTATCAGGAGCTGTGCAGATCTGCCGGTAGTAATGACTCAATACGAGCACCACTAAATGTGTATACAGTTCTTTAGGTACAAATGGTAAACTTATACATTTCCAATTGCATATATAGCACCAACAAGTGCTGTAAATGATTACGGTTAAAGTGAATCAGTCAGCAGGATTTCACCCTGCAAACTATTTATATACACATGTGGCTTTTGCAAAGATGAATCCAGCCATACCTTTACATGGCCAGTCCGTTTATCATCGTTTGAATTGATATGCAAATGAGGCTGAAGAGCTATGGTAGATCTGAAGCCTCCGTCACTCCAGCTGTTCACCAGCCAGCGCCACCTCCTCCTGCTTGACTGACAGTTCTTTTGTCTAAAGTCACACAGCATAGAGGCTGTCAGTTAAGCAGAAGACAGCACTGGGCGGGAAATAGAGCTGGAGTGACAGAGGCTTTAGATCTCCAAATAGTTCTTTAGCCTTATTTGCATTTCAATTCAAACATTGATTTCTCAGTAATGGAGGAACGGACTGGCTATGTCAAAGTATTGCTGAGCTTGTCTTTGGAATAGCTACATACACATATAGATAGTTTGGGGGTGAAACCATGCTGACAGATTCCCTTTAAAGGGGTTTTCCACAACAGAGTAAAGTTTTGGTGAACAGTGCAGCTTACTGAATACTAACAGTGTGTAATATGCACATTTAGCTCTGAAAGCTGGTACAAGTAGTGAACATTGAGAGAAGGGGATGAGAATATAGTTGGCATATGACCCCAAGTACTCAAATTGCATCCTTGCATGTCACGATCGCTTAAACCTGGCTAACAGAGCTAAATCCTAATAGTGTGTACATTACAAACTGTTAGTATTTGGCTAGCTGCCCTGCTTGCAGAAATTTGGCACTATAATAGGTATAACATGGGAAATCCTTAAAGAAGTTTTCTAAGGCAGACTGTCACTTTATGATAGGTGGGAGTATAACCTTCAGACCCCCATTGATTTTGACTAGGAAGGGGCTGCCATACTGGTTTAGTTCTGCATTCCCATTCACTTATTTTCACTGTATATCGGCCCCTGATGACTTTGTTACGTAGGAAACAGCATTGCAACCCCATTCAAGGAAAAACCAGTGCTCGAGAAATAATTAGAAGGGGATAAAGTGCTAAAACAGCACCGCATCCTCTTGATCCTGTGGATAGAGAGTGTCCCAAGGATCAGACCCCCCAATCATCAAGGAGTGATTGCATATCCTAGTGATGGGTCATATTATTGGGAGATACCTCCTTTAAAGGGAATCTGTCAGAAGGTTTTTGCCACCTAATCTGAGAGTTGCATAATATAGAGACAGAGACTGATTACAGTGATGTATCACTTACTGAGCTGATTGCTGTAGTTTTGATAAAATCATTGCTTTATCAGCAAGAGATTTTCACTAGAGGACCAGTAAACCAGCTGCCATGTTGATCTCCATATTCATGAGCTCTGTATAACCTCACCCCCACCAATGATTGACAGCTTTCTGTGTTTGCACAGTGTACACAGAGCTACCAATCAGTGGTGTGGGCGGGGTTATACAGAGCTCAGCATTCAGAGAACTGCTAGATCTGCAGTAGATAAAATTGTGGTTTTATAGAAAACTGAAGGATGCACCCCAATAATTGATACATTGGTGGAATCAGGGTCTCTGCCCCATACAGATGGGGTAGCAAAAAAACTGGTGGCAGATAGATTCCCTTTAATAATTTAGACCTGGAGTTGAATAGCAATTATTTACTTTAGTCTGCTAAAATTCTGGAGCAACGGTACTTTAGTGGTGGCAGCTTAGCTACTAAAGTTAGTTTTCAACAAGAGGTTCTGCAGCATATGGGGTCTAGTTTCTTTGGCACTAGTGTTTCAGCACCTCTTCTAAAGGAAGAAGAAGAAGCTTCATTACAATTACTAGTGGCTGTCGAGAAGTTTCATCAGAGAAGAAAGCGATCGGGGAAGAGAAATACTTTGCAAAAGAAAGCAGACTCAACAGATAGAGAGCAGATAAGCACCAATAAGGAGGCGCAGGGATGGAGAGAGGCTGCAATGGTGTCTGTCTATTGTACCCGCGTGATCAGTTCATTTAATGATTAATTAATAACACTTTATAAATAAAATCGTTATTGGCATTAAAGTTGAAGGTAACATAGTGATTCAGTAATGACAGTCTGACATCAGAACCCACTATACATGTGGGTATTAATCATATATAGCACGTGTCTATAGTACATGACCAGTGAAGTAATTTATCTCTCTCTCTATATGTATATATATATATATATATATATATATATATATATATACATATATACAGTGCCTACAAGTAGTATTCAACCCCCTGCAGATTTAGCTGGTTTGATAAGATGCAAATAAGTTAGAGCCTTCAAACTGCAAACGAGAGTAGGTTTTATGAACAGAAGCATAAATCTTACAAACCAAAAAGTTATGTTGCTCAGTTGAATTTTATTAAATTTTAAACATAAAAGTGTGGGTCAATTATTATACAACCCCTATGTTTAATATTTTGTAGAATAACCCTTGTTTGCAATTACAGCTAATAATCGTCTTTTATAAGACCTGATCAGGCCGGCACAGGTCTGTGGAGTTATCTTGGCCCACTCCTCCATGCAGATCTTCTCCAAGTTATCTAGGTTCTTTGGGTGTCTCATGTGGACTTTATTCTTGAGCTCCTTCCACAAGTTTTCAATTGGGTTAAGGTCAGGAGACTGACTAGGCCACTCCAACACCTTGACTTTTTCCCTCTTGAACCAGGCCTTGGTTTTCTTGGCTGTGTGCTTTGGGTCGTTGTCTTGTTGGAAGATGAAATTACGACCCATCTTAAGATCCTTGATGGAGGAGCGGAGGTTCTTGGCCAAAATCTCCAGGTAGGCCGTGCTATCCATCTTCCCATGGATGCGGACCAGATGGTCAGGCCCCTTGGCTGAGAAACAGCCCCATAGCATGATGCTGCCACCACCATGCTTGACTGTAGGGATGGTATTCTTGGGGTCGTATGCAGTGCCATCCAGTCTCCAAACGTCACGTGTTTGGTTGGCACCAAAGATCTCGATCTTGGTCTCATCAGACCATAGAACCTTGAACCAGTCTGTCTCAGAGTCCTCCAAGTGATCATGAGCAAACTGTAGACGAGCCTTGACATGACGCTTTGAAAGTAAAGGTACCATACAGGCTCGTCTGGAACGGAGACCATTGCGGTGGAGTACGTTACTTATGGTATTGACTGAAACCAATGTCCCCACTGCCATGAGATCTTCCCGGAGCTCCTTCCTTGTTGTCCTTGGGTTAGCCTTGACTCTTCGGACAAGCCTGGCCTCGGCAAGGGAGGACACTTTCAAAGGCTGTCCAGGCCGTGGAAGGCTAACAGTAGTTCCATAAGCCTTCCACTTACGGATGATGCTCCCAACAGTGGAGACAGGAAGTCCCAACTCCTTGGAAAGGGTTTTGTACCCCTTGCCAGCCTTGTGACCCTCCACGATCTTGTCTCTGATGGCCTTGGAATGCTCCTTTGTCTTTCCCATGTTGACCATGTCTGAGTGCTGTTCACAAGTTTGGGGAGGGTCTTAAATAGTCAGAAAAGGCTGGCAAAAGAGATCTTTAATCCACACATGTGAAGCTCATTATTCTTGGTGCCTGAACTACTTCTTAATACTTTAGGGGGACCAAACAGAATTCTTGTGGTTTGAGGGGTTGAATAATAAATGACACTCTGAATTAACTTTTAACGTTTTAAAAAATAAAAAAAAATAAAAAATTTGCTGCAGCGCATTTCCCACTTCCAGGCTGATCTACAGTACAAATGTCACAATGCCAAGTTAATTCCGCATGTGTCAACCAGCTAAATCTGCAGGGGGTTGAATACTACTTGTAGGCACTATATATATATATATATATATATATATATACAGTACAGACCAAAAGTTTGGACACACCTTCTCATTTAAAGATTTTTCTGTATTTTCATGACTATGAAAATTGTACATTCACACTGAAGGCATCAAAACTATGAATTACCACATGTGGAATTATATACTTAACAAAAAAAGTGTGAAACAACTGAAAATATGTCTTATATTCTAGGTTCTTCAAAGTAGCCACTTTTTGCTTTGATGACTGCTTTGTATACTCTTGGCATTCTCTTGATGAGCTTCAAGAGGTAGTCACCGGAAATGGTCTTCCAACAATCTTGAAGGAGTTCCCAGAGATGCTTAGCACTTGTTGGCCCTTTTACCTTCACTCTGCGGTCCAGCTCACCCCAAACCATCTCGATATGGTTCAGGTCTGGTGACTGTGGAGGCCAGGTCATCTGGCGTAGCACCCCATCACTCTCCTTCTTGGTCAAATAGCCCTTACACACCCTGGAGGTGTGTTTGAGGTCATTGTCCTGTTGAAAAATAAATGATGGTCCAACTAAACGCAAACCGGATGGAATAGCATGCCGCTGCAAGATGCTGTGGTAGCCATGCTGGTTCAGTATGCCTTCAATTTTGAATAGATCCCAAACAGAGTCACCAGCAAAGCACCCCCACACCATCACACCTCCTCCTCCATGCTTCATGGTGGGAACCAGGCATGTAGAGTCCATCCGTTCACCTTTTCTGCGTCGCACAAAGACACGGTGGTTAGAACCAAAGATCTCAAATTTGGACTCATCAGACCAAAGCACAGATTTTCACTGGTCTAATGTCCATTCCTTGTGTTCTTTAGCCCAAACAAGTCTCTTCTGCTTGTTGTCTGTTCTTAGCAGTGGTTTCCTAGCAGCTGTTTTATCATGAAGGCCTGCTGCACAAAGTCTCCTCTTAACAGTTGTTGTAGAGATGTGTCTGCTGCTAGAACTCTGTGTGGCATTGACCCGGTCTCTAATCTGAGCTGCTGTTAACCTGTGATTTCTGAGGCTGGTGACTCGGATAAACTTATCCTCAGAAGCAGAGGTGACTCTTGGTCTTCCTTTCCTGGGGCGGTCCTCATGTGAGCCAGTTTCTTTGCAGCGCTTGATTTTTTTTGCAACTGCACTTGGAGACACTTTCAAATTTTCCCAATTTTTCAGACTGACTGACCTTTATTTCTTAAAGTAATGATGGCCACTCGTTTTTCTTTACTTAGCTGCTTTTTACTTGCCATAATACAAATTCTAACAATCTATTCAGTAGGACTATCAGCTGTGTATCTACCAGACTTCTGCACAACACAACTGATGGTCCCAACCCCATTTATAAGGCAAGAAATCCCTCTTTTTAAACCTGACAGGGCAAACCTGTGAAGTGAAAACCATTTCCGGTAACTACCTCTTGAAGCTCATCAAGAGAATGCCAAGAGTGTGCAAAGCAGTCATCAAAGCAAAAGGTGGCTACTTTGAAGAACCTAGAATATAAGACATATTTTCAGTTGTTTCACACTTTTTTGTTAAGTATATAATTCCACGTGTTAATTCATAGTTTTGATGCCTTCAGTGTGAATGTACAATTTTCAAAGTCATGAAAATACAGAAAAATCTTTAAATGAGAAGGTGTGTCCAAACTTTTGGTCTGTACTGTATATATATATAAATATATATATATATATATATATATATATATATATATATTTGTGCAATAAAGGCTCATACTGCCTCCATCTCACACGTTACACCTAAGTTCTAGTTTGCATTCCTGTAAATTACAATGTGTACAATGGTCGCCTCCACCGCTTCGCTTTGAGGCAGTCTATGAAATGCAAAGGGTTAGGAAAACATATTGTATCCTTCATATCAATGGAGAATAAACATTCCTCAGTGGAACAAGTAATTCCCATGTGAGACTGTGCGGTTGAAAAAAAAACTATGTGGCAATTTCAGATTTCACTGAGCAAGGGTTTCGGGTAAAGAGGCATTTCTCATGATTCACACGTATATAGTGACCTCTAAAGAATAAAGCAAGTGTAGTAAGGAGCTGAAGCCGGAAGAAGACGGAGACTGATACGAGAAGCACAGCACTAATCTCTACTAGTTCCCCACAGCCGGGTCAATGAGCTCCAATTTGTAAAAAGAAATAAAAAAAATGATGCGGATGAGTGAAAACAGTGGTGCCTGGAAAAGGAGCTGTGCTATCAGACTAAACTGTCCAGAGGAGGCAATGGCCTACAAGGAAACGTGCTGATAAGAAGTGCATTAAAGAAGCCAGTCACATAGGCACGCCATCCTGCTCAGCTTCACCCATCAGGAGAGGAAACAAAGGAGAATGTCCGGAGAATGAATTCACATGCGCATCGGTGTCTTAAAAAAAGAAATAACAAGCAAATACCGGTAGCTCTTTCTCTTTTGGCATATTATAGAATTATAGATACCATGGTGGAAGCCGTTCTAGTCTATAGGGTCTATCGGGCGATGTTGGTGTCCTATCACGAAACAGAAAAATGAAAATGCAAACACAGATATGGACCTTGCCTTATTTGCTTATATGGCACCATCATATTCCACAGCGCTCTACAGACATCATCATCACTGTCCCTATTCAGGTTCACGATCTAAATGAATGCACATTTAGGGGTTTCTGCATATGTATTATTTCTAAAGACCCTGGTATACTTCAATTTAAAGGGGATGTTCACTACTGGCCCCAGGGAGCTGCATAAAGTTTTACAAAATATCTACACTTAGCTCCCCAGAGTAGCGCCATTGATCAGTTCTTCCACTCGGCACAACTAAGGCCACTGATAAGGGCTTGTCCAATAGTGGATATCCCCATTAATTATATTTATCCTTCTTTAACCTCTGGTTTACTAGTGCAGGCAGGTGTTTACATAATAATGTGTCATGTGCTCTGTAATAATATAGGTAAAACAATAATGAACCTGACAGCTGATACATACTGCCCGATCCACAGCACTGGCCAGGTATGTCTGCTGCAGCATTCCAGAGAAAAGCCTATACTGTTAGAACCCTCCTGTTTGTTTTTTCCATCTTGCGTTTTGCGGTCACGTGACCATCTGCCTATATATTACAGCTCCGCCCTTTTGGCTGTGCTGGACTTCAGTGTTGTTTGACTGTTTTGCTAGCCAGGTGCTTCTGTGCCTTTCTCTGTCAGTTTGCTTGGTACTTCTGGGATCTCTAGTACCTTTTTGTCAGTTTGTTTTTTTGTGTTCTGCAACAAACTTCTCTGTTCAGGCGGTGTCCTATTTTTGTCCCAGTCTTTAGTTCTTTTAGGGACCCCTTCTTAATGCTATAGGTCTTCATTCAGACTAGTCGAGGACTAAGGCGGGTCTGTTCGCTAGGAACAGGCAGCCCGCTACATCGTAGGGATTCAGCTTAGTCTTACTGTAGGGACAGCTTTCCCTTTTCTTTCCTTAGTACTTGTTGCAGATCATAACATATACTCGCACATGGTAAAGACCTGTCAATCCAGGGCAGCGGGTGGGGATAAGTCTACAGCGCGGCTCAGCCCCCAGCGGCTTTTAGAAGAGTCTTACATACCCGGCTGAGATCCTACAGCCAGTGCCTGGTACATGCTGCTTCTGGATCAGGCATGTGTCCGCCATCAGGTTCACTTTAACAATAATGAAAGTTCAAAGCTGGCACTTTACATAGACTTTTCCAATACTGTGAAATCCAAAAATAAGGCATTGTCCTATTAGGATATATGGACATCACCGAAGAGCGCCCCCATCTGGGCTACCCCTATAAACCAGAGCAAACAAGCTCTGATGGACTTGGGCCATCTATATAAAACCACATTTCTGTCGCAGGATACATGTATAGCTAGATTAATCTTGAGGGGAGTCCACCCCTGAATCATCTAGGGACATTTGGGCTAGTTATAAACTATGGGGTCACTGTTCTCTGGGACAGTATCTGAACTTCCACAAGGTACCGTAGACGAGACCTCATATCTCTTATAGTCTATCTATGACTGTCGTCCATCTACGGCTATCTCAGATATTCTACCTCAATTCTCTATGCCTTACCAACGACTAAAAGCCAACGCTATTCACTGACTAAAACACACTGTCTGCGACTGGCTGCTATTGAGTAACCGCATATAAAAGCGAATTCAATTCTAATTCTGTTCAGGAGTGATCATATTACTAAAGAGATAAAGCCGCCATAAGAGGGCTACGATGCCACCAGTCAGAAAAGGGTGAGATAACGATTCTCTCCGGAGGATTTAAAGTGCAACATATTTTCCTGCTTTATATTTTTAAGTCAAAAATAATATTAGAAGACAAGCACACAGGATTCCTGACAACACGTTGTATACGTGAAGGCATTTCAGCTGCACTGAGAACATATCACAAGACATATTGCCCGAAAGGTATTTTCACATATAACATGCCCTTATTTGCTGTGAAAACAGGTTCAATCGGTTACCAGCTGAAGGAAAACTGGTAAGAAAGCATATTCCCAGTCTACCTAAGCACGGTACTGGAAAACAGAGCGTTTGAGACCGCTTTACACGTTATGGTCGTATCACAAAATAGGTAATGGGTCTGCAATGTGTGAACACAGCTGAAAGATCATTCTCTCCTGACATCATCATTTTAAGAACTACCACCACAAGAGAGCAATAACCTCAGAAAAAAATTCCTTGTAACTAGAGAAACACCTCTAACCGAGAATACTAACAAAATGAACACAATAAGTGCATATCGTCTCTTAAAATACAATGTTTATTAAGCTTCTAAAATTAAAACATCATATATATTTTCTAACAGAGAAACCCAATGAAGTACTACATGCCCCCTGATGAAGCAAGGGTGAAACGCGCGTTAGGGCGCCCGGACCACATGGCACACTAGCTTTTTTTGAAATGTAAGCAATTTTCTTTCTTTTTAGAACACGTGTTCTGTCATTAAGGCTCTTACTTGACTGAAAGGGACTAGTACAACTTAAAGACTATTTGGGTAGTAAAGATAAATAATATAGCTAGAATGTGCATACATGGCCACCATGTTTATTTGCATTTATTATATTTCAAGTGGTCCTCCATTGGGTTACTCTGTTATAATATGTATTTGATGTTTTAATTTTATAAGCTTAATAAACATTGTATTTTAAGAGGCAATATGCACCTATTGTGTTCGTTTTGGTAATATCCTCATTTTAAAGGCAGGTGCAGACAAAAGGATTTTCGTTATGTTAATCTATGGGGCCGTGCAGATGTCCCATTTTTATCTCGGACATAGTCTGTCCAGGGAAAAAATTGCTGCATGCCCAAGTTTGATCTGACATTCAGATCGTACTCGGCCATGCAAGTCAATGAGTACATGGGAAACACCGGAGTGCACTTGGATGACATCTGAGTGCAGTCCGATTTCCGCACACTTACAGAATGGAGAAGATGGAGAATTTTTTTCCATCTTCTCCTCATCTTAGAGAATCGGATCTGAGTGTGATTTGCATAATAAACCCGATTCTCTCGGGTAAGAGAATCTACAGTCGTCTGAACCTGCCCTAAGGTCATATCTCTACCTAGACACATTTTTGTGAATTGCCTATATATCAATACTTTATTATGCATCCATTTTCAAACTATCCTTTTTTTGACGGGAGGGGTGATGGGGAGACATCAAAAATGAAAAGGGCCCAATACATTAAGACTGACATTTTGTATACCAATCTTAATAAAGGCACCATTAGAGTAAGATGCGCCTATTTTATTAAAAGGCCCATGTCTCATAATGAATTAGGCATAGAATAGAATATTTGATAGTACACGTGCCTGGTCAGGATATGACGTCTTTATAGACCCTTACTAGATAACAATAGAAAGTAACCTGTGCACGTGTGAGACCCCCTGAGTACACTGAGTCTATTGCAGTATCATTTTGCACGGAGTAATACTCTTTTGACATGTGAACTTCTCTACTGTCAGGCACTATTACAGTATCTATGAGCACAAATCTGGAAATAAAATGTTTCATTAAACAAATGCCCAAAAAATGACTATTTTGCGTGACACGATCTTGACGTGAGCAGATTAGTGTTTAATCAGGAAAGTGCTAGCACTGGGTAAGATAAAGTACCAAACACGCAGGGCAAGGACACTGCAGAGCTGGTTTCCATGTAAACCAGCTAATGGGAAGTATATGCAGGCATTATGCACCCCCTATGGCTTCTGCTCCCCACCTCTTTTTTGTGATCTACCCTTTCGATGCTATTGTTTTGAAAGACTGAAGAGGCTCATTTCCTAGTCAGCGGGCGTCTGCTTCATAATAGCAGAAAAGAAGCCTTTATTATAGCACTGAACAACTCCTAGGGAAAGTACAATGCAGGCGAGATTGTCATATCCGAGGACAGGACTTTCTGTACAGTTTAACTTTTTGGAATTTGAAAGACAAAAAGACAAAGAACGACCACCTGGCCAGCAGCATCCCCCTATGGCGGCCATAGACGGGTTAACCTTCCTGCAGCCAGATGTTAGAGGAACAGTCATGGAATATCCAGAACCCCTGGTGTTCAGCAGATACTCATCCTTCCTGCAAGTGCCCCTACATAGCTAATGAATGTCTTGCACCTCTAAAAATGTTCATCACATTACAGGGGTTGTCTGGTTAAAACAAGTTATCAACTATCTGCAGGCCTTAACCCTCAACTGGTGAGGTGGGGTTTTTGTCACGCAACTGGTGATGTGGGGTTTCCTATACCCCAGTTTTTAGAAATCCCTTATTTTTACAGAAAATGCAAAGATCACGTTTGTTTTAATCGTTTTCTTATTGGCGATTGATTACACATGAGTATAACAAATTTTTGACACCCACAAGTATCGGAAAATGTAATACTTTGATCATTCAATCCAAGGGCATTATGAAACATGACTTTTAGGATAATGTAAATAAAAATCACAAAAATGTTTCAAAAACAAGGGAATATAAGTATTAGAACAAACAGAAACTCAGTTATAAATTTGTGCAAAAATAAAGAAGTTTTGAAAATTTGAAAATGTGTAAAAAAGAATTACATGAGTGGAGATGTGGGGTTCAGCAAGGCCAAGACAGCACTTAGCGACAGCTCGCTCTGTTATGCGTGGCCAGAAGAGAGAGGCCTTGACGACATCATGTTGACAAGGAAATGGATGGAAGCTAGTGAGACACGTATCCTCATACCAGCATTTTTCAATGAATGGCAGCCGAACAAAAATTCCCTGGGGTGTGGCAAACCCCACCTCACCAGTTGAGGGTTAAATTGCTGATTGATGGGCGTCCAACCGCTTAGACCTGCACCGATCGTAAGAAATGGGAGCTTTAATCCTCATTAAAATGGAGCAGACATGCTCGACCGCCGCTTCAATCATTCCCTAGACCCACCATACACGCATGCACCCACCACTCAGCAAGTTATCGCCTATTTTTGGGAAAGGTGATAACTTGTTTTAACTGGACAACCCCATTAAGGCGTGGAGAGTTGCACAAAGTTGTGTTCGGCGGCTTAAATTTCTAAAGACTACCCTCGGCTAATCTTCCCTGAAAACAAAAGGATTGCAAAAGATCATATCGGAGAAGAGTCAGGAGGTCCCCCATAAACATCAAATGGTAGGATAGTGCTTCAGTCCAGGGAGAAGGGGGTGGCCAGCTGAGGTTGACTCCCATCCTTTCAATGGGATAGCAAGTTATTGGGGGAAAACAAATGTTAACCCTTTTCATGCTGCACACTGGGAGGTAACTGGTATTATGAACGAACACTGGAATGGGGGTCATATTTTGATTCCTGCCCTTTGTATTCTTTGTATCATCTGATATTTTACAGCATGTTAAAAAACACACAGGGGACATTAAAAGGTGATTATATATGGGCAGCACTTTGGCTCAGTGGTTAGCACTGCTGCCTTGCAGTGCTGGGGTCCTGGGTCCCACCAAGGACAAAATCAGCAAGGAGTTTGTATGTTCTCCCCGTGTTTGCGTGGGTTTCCTCTGGGTTTTCCGGTTTCCTCCCACACTCCAGACATACTGATAGGGAATGTAGATTGTGAGCCCCAATGGGGGCAGAGATGAAAATGTATGTAAAGCACTGTGGAATATGTTGGTGCTGTAGAAAAATAAAGATTATTATTATATGATCACTAATGCACTTATATTTATATATAATTGATTTTATTCATTTATAGAGCACCCACATATTCTGTAGCGCTATGCAGAGAGGCTCTTCACTCGTTTCGGACCTTGTCCCCGTTGGGGCTTGAATTTCAAATTCCAATCAGTAGTTTTTTGGAGGCAGAATGTCCACACACACATTGGGTAAATGACCCCTTTTTTAGATTGTAAGCCATTTGCCTATTTGATAACTATAAATATGAGCCAAGAAGAGGAACATTTTGAGTCGTCTGCATCCTTCCCTATCAGATAACTAATGGGAGACGTGTGCCCCTTCTGACCCGCTTACCTTGTAAATAGCTTTTATAGCGGAGTCAGCTGCACAGAAACAAAATAAAAAGGTTGAAATAACACTTTCAGCCGCTATAAAATGCCAACTTCAACAGGATTTTACACCAAAGAGGGCTTTGTTCATCCGCACACCACAGCAGTTCTGGACCTAATAACTACCTAAATGGAGGCTATGATTTGGCTTATAGTGCAGCTAAACATACGCGGAAAGCTAAGTGTTCCTTCAGAGGCTGTGACTTGCCATATACAGTGTTTGTAAATGGAGGCATCATCTGTCTGCATTGTTACATGCTTATGTTCACCTCCAGCTGACACAATTACATTAATGGCAAAATACGCTAAGAGTTCAGTCCTTAGAAAGGTAGGGTTGCTTAGGGTCATCTTATTTTTCCCTTCTTGTAAGACTGAGCTTTATGAGCTCAGTCATTGAATAAAGCTTTCTTCCCTATCTATCTCGTCATGGAATACTATTCCTTATCTTTATACAGAAGTATGACCCGGCCTTTATCTACATCCTACAAAAATTGATAAAGGGGCTGTTCTGCCATTGATTTTTTTTAAAGAAATACTCTCAGAATGCTATTAAATAGTATAATAAGTAAAATTCATCTTCTAGTCATATTCATCGCACGCTACTCCTGCTCTGATGCTCCCCAGGCCCCCCTCTAGATATGTGCCCTCTGCAGTCAATCACAGGCTGCAGTGGTGACATGTCTGTGATTGGCTGTAGTGACCACATGTCTGTGACAGATGGAATTCCTGATAAAGGAGCTGTGGAGGATCGGTGGGGTGAGTGTTACTTATTTCATTGTTCTACAGAATTCAGAGAGTCTCTTTGGAAAAATTTTCATAGGCCGGACAACACCTTTTACACCACAGTTTCCCAAATCCAGTCCTCAGGGATCACAACGGATCATGTTTTCAGGATTTTCCTAGTATTGGCACAGGTGAGAGAACCTGAGGCACGTTCTGATGCCTTGATAATAATTCTATCCCCCGTATCATACTAAGGGCATCCTGAAAACATGACGTGTGGGGGCCGTGGGGTCTGGAGTTGGGAAAAGCTGGTTTACAGCATTAGGGCTCATGCACATGACCGATTTTCTCGTACGAGTGCTAGCCGTGGTTTTCATGTATAGCACTTGTAACTATGATATTCTATGGGGCTGTGCAAACGTCCATTTTTTTCCAAACTGGAGACATATCCGATTTTCGTTGGATCAAAATCAGCAATGCAAGTCTATGGGTCTGTGAAAAAGATCGGACTGAACTCGGATGACATTCAAGTGCGGTCTGATTTAAAGGACTTACAGAATAGAGAAGATGGAGAAACTTTTTTTTTATCTCCACGTCCGAGAAAAACTGATGCCACTCTGATCAAAGTCTGATCACAGTCTAATGATAGTCTGATCAGCATAATTAGACGGTTTTTCTTGAATGTGGAGAAATCGGTAGTGTGACCATAGCCTCAGGGTGCTTCCACATTGCAGTCAGATACCTGTCCGGGGGCCCCGTCGGGGCTTTCATCCAAACCCCCCAGAAAAGGGGATTCGGACATATGCAGCGACAGGGCCATAGACTATAATGGTGTCGACAGAGCGAACGTGTGCTCTGGCGTGCATCATTTTCAGACGTGTACACCTACTGGAGACATACAGCCAGACGCAGTCTACTATATCTGAGTGTCCGCCTCCAGTAGGCGTACATGTCCGAAAATGATGCAAGTCTATGGCCCTGTCGGCGCATGCGTCCGAATCCCGTTTTGCAGGGGGTTTGAATGTAAGCTCTGATGGGGCCACCGAACGGGTCCCTGAACGCAATGTGGAAGAACTCTTAGAATGATGTACATATATGAAAGCAGTCTATAGGCAGAATACAGACTGCTATAACCAGGACATGAGCCCAGCAGGGAGTCTGCTAATAACATTGTATCATGGATTTACTGCTTCACTAATAGAAGTAGCTTTAGACTGGAAAATGCTCAGGACGGTGTTAGCCGAGCATCTCAGAAGCTTTTGGGTGCAGAAAACCACGGCTTCTTGTAGCTTAGCCCTTCTGTGCTCTCCACATTAAGCTGCCTCTGAGTCTCATGAAAAAAATGTCAATTTTACAAGGATCACTGATTTGTGTGGCATCTGCCATCTCATGCCACCAGAGACCACAGCTGATCACCACCTATAGATCCGTTTGTCAGAACAGACAATGCATCATCTTCACCTCTGCCGGTCTCGTTGACGGGAGATGTCGGTGACAGCTGAATTTTATGGGAGTCTTAAATGCAGATCACCTGCCATGACCTTTCTGTTTTAAAGGCATCCTCACATTCAGTAAAAGCTAATGCTCATGGCAGGATATGTACCTTGTCAATGCTCACCTACAGAGGCAGTAGCCCTGATCTGCTCACAGCACTTTCATAAGGATCATTTATGTGAATTGCAAGTCACCATGTACAAACCAGTGTCGCACATGTAAGCAGAAAATGTATATTTAAAGGAATTCTCCACTTCATTTTTATTTTAACATGATTTTGTGGCAATTATTAGTATATAAGTATTATAGATATTCCTTGCTTGTGAAACGCCGCCTGATAGTGCCGCCTTCCTCATAGATTGCACGGAGCTCCTGTTCTCAAAATGGCAGCTGATAGGGGACATGTGACCAGACCTGTCCATTAGTCTCATCCAATTGAAAAACAGCTTTTCCAATGGAGGAGGCTGATTGGCAGGTCAGGTCACCTGCTCCTCTAGCAACAGCCGTTTGAGAACAGGAGCTTCTTGTAGTCTATGAGGAAGGCGACACTATCGGGCGACGTTTCACAAGCAAGGAATACCTATCACACATGTATATTAGAGAGTGGCACAAAATAATTTTGCCAATACATCTGGAAATAAAGATGAAGTAGCCAACCCCTTTAAGCTGGGTCCTATGTTAAGAACAATGGGGTACTCTTTCCAAGCCTTTATTAATGAAGGAAGAAATATGTCAGGAAAACCCCAAAACTTGTGTAAGAATAAGCTATTTTATATACTAGAGTTAGCAGGACATGAGCCGCCAGATCCCAATCAAAAAGCAATCCAATCACTCTGCCCTTATACCCAAAAATGGGGTTTAAATGAAGTAGTCATACAAGTTTCTAAGTAGAGGTGGTGGGAATTGATTTGCAAGATCTGGGCCGGTGGCCATGTCGGTAATCTGTGGCTGCCGTGCAGCGTCCCTGGCTCCGCTTTTGATTAGCCCACCTGGCGTGATGCACATGTGACATCGTGACCAGGCTGACTAATCAAAAGAAGAGCCATGGATGCCGGTGTATAAGAGGCGGCTTGCAGATCACTGATGTGGCCGCTGGATGGGGTCTTGCGAATCGATTTGCACCATCTCTGGTTGTAGGTGGGCCCAACCAAATTCTCCTTTTATGCTGTAAGGACAGGTTTTTTCCTATCTGAGCCATACATGTATGCTGTCCTATTTTGTACAATGTGTTCACAACAATCGCTGAACATGGATTTCCTACTATCACGACTAGGTAAACAATAGGGGAAGATAGCGAGCTCTATATTTAGCACCAGCACTTCATTTGATTTGCGTCTCTTTCCTAACATTTCTTGACACCAGGATTTCAATGTCTATTGATTATACATGCAAACAAAATTCACCTGACAGGCTGTATGCAAATATCACACTGACAGATTGCAGGAGAAATGAAAGCACTCGAATTACAGGAGTCTTCTAAGGACTGGGAAAGACCTGGCTGAAATTAACATTTCAATGACGCAGGATTTGCATTTAGCTCTGCACATACCCATTCTGGTAAAAAAAAACAACTGGGATCCGACTGTACATTTTACAAAATGACAACTCATACATTTTAAAAAGACCTTATATAGGCTGCAATGTGTTTACAAGCCGAGTACATAAAAGCCATGGAACGAGGCAATGGTAAGAGTGTAATGTCTGCTAGCTAACATGGCTATTCATTCTCCGGAGCTACTGCTAAAGAACAAAGTGAGCAGAGAACCAAAACAGCCAACAGAAGACAACCCCAATGAAATGTTACCGATTGATTCATGTTCATGTTGTTTCCAGACAATATATACAGTGGTGTGAAAAAGTGTTTGTCCCCCTTCTTGTTTTAAGGGGAGGGCAATCACTTTTTCACACAGGGCCCTGTAGGTTTGGATTTCTTTTTCCCTTAATAATAAAGACCTTGATTTAAAAACTGCATTTTGTGTTTACTTGGTTATCTTTGTCTAATTTTTAAATGAGTTTTGTGATCTGAAACATTTAAGTGTGACAAACATGCAAAAGAATAAGAAATCAGGAAGGAGGTAAACATGTTTTCACACTACTGTAGCTTGCATGCTGCATGTTTCACCAGTTTTCTCCTTGCAGGCTCTGTCGCTAATTTTCAGTCGGTGACTAACTGCTATGATGTCCCTCTATCACAGCACATAAAGAATGTGGTAACCCTGCTCTCATTTCTCTCTATACAACACCTGTTGATGCAACAGAAGCAAGGAGGACCTCATACCCCAGTACTATCCAGCATAGCTGTGAATCCAGCACTGGGTGAGAGAAAACACTAACTAGAAAGAAGCAGCAAGGTCTGTATGTCTCTGCTCGTCCCTTCCCTTCTACTCTCCAAAGCCTCTAATAGGCAGCGGTAATCTGATCTTTTTGGGAGCTAGCACTCCATCTTTCCTGAGTAAAGATGTGCACATGTTCAGTATCTGCTGCAAATACTGATGTGTTGGCAGGAAAAGCGCAGCATAAAATACACTCATTTTTTACACTTTTTTGATGCATTTTTTGAATGCGTTTTTAACATTCATTAGTATGGGTGAAATCTGCAGCAAAACCGCTAAAAGAATTGACACGCTGCAGATTTAAATATGCTGCAAACCTGAAAGGAAAAAATAAGCAACGTGTGCATCAGACTTCAGGAATCTCATTCACTTTTCTGGTACTAGGAAATCATTCAGGCTTTATGACAAATCTGAGTAGAAAGATGAAAAAATGCAACGTGTGCAGACAAATTTAAACTGTATCTCTCCGTGGTTGATTAGTTCAAGAGGCAGAGTGGAAAAGAAGAGGCTCATAAGTGGAGAAAGAAGCAAATTCCTCTGATAAAATATATTACAAAGTTTCTTATATTCTCTTGTACTATTGATTTATGCAAAATTTGTTAGTATGACAGTAACCATTTAAAGGTGAAGTCCAAATAATCATCAAATAAGCTGCAACTGAAAAAAAAAACTATAAAATTTAGCAGTCAACCTATGGCCAGGAAAGGGTGAAATCAAATAGACTTCAGGGATGGATGTGTTTTTGAAAGTAGCTACATGACTTTATAGTGTTTTGATACAAAAACTGTCAGGTAGCACTTGCTATAGTTATTTGGATCTGTAAGCACAATTTATTATAAAATATAATGATTTTCTAATTACAGCAATTAAGTATGATAATTGGCTGTAATTGTTGTCTTGTCACAATATTCCCTGTGAATACTCTGTTGTTGCCTCACTTTACGCTATGTGAATATACTTTGGTTAATGTGAATACACTGTAGGGAAGTGGGTGTTCTGCCATTCAGCGACACTTATTTGCAACTGTATCGGTTTTATAAGGAAATATGTTCCAAACAGTAGCCTGAGAAATTACAGCAAAGAGAAGCACTAAAAAGTGCCTGCATCATATGTAAGCATCATATGTAAGCAATGGATAAACATTAGTCAGCCAAAATACCAAAAAAAAGGAAGCTTCTATTTCTGGAACTTCTAGTTCTGTCGTTATAATAGACAACCACGGCTGTGGGCTAAAGATACAGGAAATGACTAATAATCATTTTGGACAATCAACAGACGTTATCTGGAAGTTAAAGCTGAAGGAGATTTTTGTAAATTGATGCAGCTATAATGAAAGCAGAAGCAAAGAAAAAAAATCCAATGGGTTTTCATAAATGTAAAAAAGTCAAGTCACTGTAGCAAAAGGTTAGGAAATGACTAGAAGCCATGGCTGAGAACTCTGCATTTATTTATACGTCATATTAATTAGTCATAGCAAAAGGACGGGGGGGAAAAGCAATAATAATGAGTTCTAGCTTCACTTTTGTAATATGGAAGCATTTTAAAAGTCAGAGTGAGCCTGCAGGCTGCAGAGGGGAGAGGTAAAATATCTCATATATGCTTTATTTCGGTGAGATATCTTGTGTGCTCAAAATATGTGGATAAGGAGGGGTCAGATAGTGGAAAACAGTTTTACTGAACATTTAGGGATATGTTGTATTGACTGTGTGTCTACAGGTAACAACCAAGGATGTTTACTATGGGAACGGTGTATGCACTGACTATGAGAACTAAGCATGCACCTACTATGAGAACTGAGCATGCACCCACTGACTATGAGAACTGGGCATGCACCGACTATGAGAACTGAGCATGCACCTACTATGAGAACTGAGCATGCACCCACTGACTATGAGAACTGGGCATGCACTGACTATGAGAACTGAGCATGTACCGACTATGAGAACTAAGCATGCACCTACTATGAGAACTGAGCATGCACCCACTGACTATGAGAACTGGGCATGCACAGACTATGAGAACTGAGCATGCACCTACTATGAGAACTGAGCATGCACCCACTGACTATGAGAACTGGGCATGCACCGACTATGAGAAATGAGCATGCACTGACTATGAGAACTAAGCATGCACCTACTATGAGAACAGAGCATGCACCCACTGACTAACTGGGCATGCACCGACTATGAGAACTAAGCATGCACCGACTATGGGAACTGAGCATGCACCCACTGACTATGAGAACTGGGCATGCACCGACTATGAGAACTGAGCATGCACCTACTATGAGAACTGAGCATGCACCCACTGACTATGAGAACTGGGCATGCACTGACTATGAGAACTGAGCATGTACTGACTATGAGAACTAAGCATGCACCTACTATGAGAACTGAGCATGCACCCACTGACTATGAGAACTGGGCATGCACAGACTATGAGAACTGAGCATGCACCTACTATGAGAACTGAGCATGCACCCACTGACTATGAGAACTGGGCATGCACCGACTATGAGAAATGAGCATGCACTGACTATGAGAAGTGAGCATGCACCGACTATGAGAACTAAGCATGCACCTACTATGAGAACAGAGCATGCACCCACTGACTAACTGGGCATGCACCGACTATGAGAACTAAGCATGCACCGACTATGGGAACTGGGCATGTACCTACTATGAGCACTGAGCATGCACCTACTATGAAAACTGAGCATGCACTGACTATGAGAACTGAGCATGTACCAACTATGAGAATTGAGCATGCACCGACTATGAGAACTGAGCATGTACCGACTATGAGAACTGAGCATGTACCGACTATGAGAACTGAGTAGGTGGGATCTACTATGAGAACTGAGTATGCACCGATTATGAGAACTGAGCATGTACCGACTATGAGAACTGAGCATGAGCATGCACCAACTATGAGAACTGAGCATGTACCGACTATGAGAACTGAGCATGCACTGACTATGAGAACTGAGCATGCACCGACTATGAGAACTGAGCATGTACCGAGTATGAGAACTGAGCAGACGGCATCTACTATGAGAACTGAGTATGCACCTACTATGAGAATTGAGTATGCACTGACTATGATAACTGAGCATGCACAGACTATGAGAACTGAGCATGCACCGACTATGAGAACTGAGCATGTACCGACTATGAGAACTGAGCATGTACCGACTATGAGAACTGAGCAGGCGGGATCTACTATGAGAACTGAGTATGCACCGATTAGGAGAACTGAGCATGTACCGACTATGAGAACTGAGCATGCACGGACTATGAGAACTGAGCATGTACCGACTATGAGAACTGAGCATGCACTGACAATGAGAACTGAGCATGCACCGACTATGAGAACTGAGCATGTACCGACTATGAGAACTGAGCAGGCGGCATCTACTATGATAACTGAGCATGTACCGAGTATGAGAACTGAGCAGGCGGCATCGACTATGAGAACTGAGCATGCACCTACTATGAGAATTGAGTATGCACTGACTATGATAACTGAGCATGCACAGACTGTGAGAACTGAGCATGCACCGATTATCAGAACTGAGCATGCATCTACTATGAGAACTGAGTATGCACCTACTATGAGAATTGAGTATGCACCGACTATGAGAACTGAGCATGCACCGACTATGAGAACTGAGCATGCACCCACTGACTATGAGAACTGGGCATGCACCGATTATGAGAACTGAGCATGCACCGACTATGAGAACTGAGCATGCACCGACTATGAGAACTGAGCATGCACCGACTATGAGAACTAAGCATGCGGCTACTTTGAGAACTGAGCTTGCACCGACTATGAGAACTGACCATGCACCTACTATGAGAATTGAGCATGCACCGACTATGAGGACTGACCATGCACCTACTATGGGACCATATGGAAGTTGGAAAAAAGCCCAGTTTTCGATGTTCATAACCCCACTCCTATAAGTCAATCTCTGCAGAGAGGAACGGACGCACGACACACTCCCCTCTTGGATACAGAGGAGTGGATGGACAGCTGGACACTAGCACAGAAGATAAGAGGTCCAGGTAGAAGAACTTATTGCTTGGTCACTCCCTAAAAGCACTGGTGTCTGTTGGTGTGAACTATCACAAAAAGGGGCCCAATTTAAATTTTTGCTATAAAATCCCCTGTACTGTACGTTTTTCTATTAATAATACTAAGCATGGATTAAGTAATGAATTACACAATTGCAGCACTAAACTACTTGATATCATAATATGACATCATAAATCTAAGACATGTAATAAAGGGGTTTGCACATAGAATATATCATCACTTTATGATAGTGAGAGATGCCACCTAGGACTCTTGTCACTCCTGAGGATGAAGAAACCTTAGTAATGGTGTAGCACTACATTTCCTTCATTGTGTTTCTATTAGACAGTGACCCAGCAACTTAGCAAGAACCTCAGTCGAATTTAGCTGAATGGGATGGACCTGCAGTTCCCTGCACAAACAGATGGCCAGGGCAGTTCTATATAGGGAAAAATGAGAAAAGGACAAACTGCTAGCACTGCAGCCCCTTAAACAGAAGTACACTGTTCCCCATCCCGCATCATCCTGCTTGCCTCGGCACGGTGGACTACTGATTGATTGACAGTTCCAGCGCCATAGTTTTGCCGCGGTTGTGCTGCTCTCCCGATGCTGCAAACTAAAGCAGCTTTGCCTCTGCCGTATCAGAGGAGTGCAGTGTCACAGATGCTGGCTCAATCCAGCGATTTGGCCAGCTTCAGAACAACAGGCTCTATAGAAGAGGAATTGTCAGCGCTGCGCCCACCGGCCAGTGCTGCTGTCCATCAGTGGTGACCGAAGCAACGAGCAGGAAACAATAACGTTAAAAATTACTCCACTTTTACAAATTGAGAAGATTTTTATTAACAAGCAAATTGTAACAGTGCTTGTTTTTACATGACAACCCCTGTAATTATCTCTAGGACCCCCCTCCACCCATTGAGATAATGGGATATCCTTGCCAACACTTTGTAATCTAAGGAGACCCCATCAGAGCAAAATGGTGGGATGGATTCACACTTGTTTTTCACTAAGGTTTCAGTGTCTATTCATCATATTATACATCAACAGCATCCGCCTGCATTTATCAGAAACCATTCGAAAGCACGTAAATCTGACATAGATGCCATGGTTGAGTTCTGGACGCCTGACAATGGCATAATAGGGCCCGGGTGGGACTGCAACCCCTACACCCACTAGACTTGCACCCGTGAAGACTGATGCTTCTGCAGATAACTGAAACGTGCTTATTGAGCAATAATTTTCGGAGGTCACTGAATTCTGACCTGCACGTTTCACATAAGGCTCATTCATTTCACTTTTAGCCGAAGGAATGCAAATCAAGACTGAAGAGCGCTTTGTGAAGACAAGGCTACTAGGCAATTAGTCCGGCAGCAGTGCACAGCACACTACGTTCTCACAAGAGTTTCCTCACACAGAATCATACATCTTTACAACAGGAAGTTCAAGGGAAAGCTTTGCCCTTCATTTTTTTTCATGGCACAGAAGCAAGTGCCAAGAAAAGAAACTGCCATTGTCTTGTGTCATTGGTATTCTCATGATGAATAAGCAGAAAATATTTTGCTGGCAAAGATAATCTTCTGTAATGATGGTTTAATTAAATATATGCTGTAAGAACTGCTCAGTGATGGATTGCTCATCTGCATATACCATACATAATAATTATCTTTGTAACTACTTCAGATCTCCTTCAGACTTACTAGTTCCAGTGTTATTGCTAGTTACAGCCGCGGGGATGGCAGATTATAGGCTCGTGATTAGACGATGACAGCTAATGTGGTAAGATTTCAACGTCATGGGAACATAAAAGGGTTGTCCCATCTGGAGCACTGTTGGTGTAACGGTGGCAGCGCATGCGTGTTTCCCCATTTATTTGTACGGGGGTTCTAAAGAAGGTTGGAACTCCAAAAAAGTGAGTATAGAGCAGCACATGCGTGTCCATCTCTCCATTCTTGTTGACGGGATCCCAATTTCATGATAGATTCAGGTCCGAGCTTTGCATTCCCCAGCTATCAAACATTTATGACATATCCTGTGCATATGCCATAAATGTCCCGGACTGGAATAACTCTTTTAGACATCCTTTCTAGTCCTCTTCCTGTCTGAAGAGACAATTTGCATATTTCCCAGAGGAGCATTGCAAGTCTTAAAAGTCTCCTCACCTTGGCATGTCAGGCTTGACATGTCACTCTCCAAAAGGAGAAACGTTACCCCTTGGATTCAGACGCCTCTCACCCAGCCAAACCAGATCTCATACTTTGCACTAACGAGAGCAGTACCTCGAAACAGTGTCTGCAAATTGAGATTTTGGTTTTGGCTTTTATCCTAAGTCATAAGACAAGGCTCATTGGAGGGTTGATATTGACTTTTAGGATTGCTGCTTCCTATAGGTGGCATTACAGTTAAAGTTCTCTACCTCTCTGGACACAATTTACAGACATCCTTTTTGAAGTGGTTGGTGATGGAGCTTTCTTGGTCCCTGGCAATCAGCTGTTATCAATGGGGGAAGTAGCAATTTGCCATATATTTCTTCTACAGCAACTCTTCAGTATACGAAATATGGCATTGCATTGCGGTCTTTTAAATGCCAGGCTAAAGAGGAAAAAATTCTCCCCAAAAAAGTAGCTGCTGTTACAGACAGGCTCTCCATTCTATTTCATAGAGAATGACCCCCCTGTGCGATTCCTCTTCTGCCTAACAAAGCATACAGATAGTGGATGTCTTTACAAAGGTTGTTACATGGCTTCTGCTTTGTTACCCCATTTATTCTAACCATTCAATTCGCATGTCTGGGTACAGACATGGCATGAATTAAATGAGAAATTCTAAGATCACCTTAGTTTTCTTAAAGGGAATCTGTCACCAGGGCTTTGCTTTGTTATTGTTATCTGAGAGCATCATGATGTAGGGGATGAGACCCTGATTCCAGTGATGTGTCAATTGCTGTCATTTTGATACAATCACTGTTTTCTTCACTGTAGATCTAGCAGTGCTCAGAATGCTACGCCTCGTATAACCCCGCCCACACCAATGATTGGCAGCTTTCTCTGCGCACTTTACATTGACAGAAATCTGCTAATCAGTGATGAGGATAGGGTTGAACTAGAAGGCAAGAGACACCTGAGCCTTTTAGTGATAATCTCCTGCTGATAAAACATTGATTTTATTGAACAGCCACGCACAGCCCAGTAAGTGATACAGAACAAGATTCAGGCTCTTAGCCCCTACATAATTCTGCTCTCAGACTACATAGCAAGACCTGCTGACAGATTCCCTTTATTTCAGATTATTGACCAATAACCACTTTAAAGAATGGAACCTTCTGGCAGCACAAGTTTCTTGTGATTTGTTCTCTTCGGTCCAAGGAACAGGTAGCCAGTAATGTCACTGAAATGGTAAAAGATGAAATCCTGATGTAGGGTTGTCAATACTGGTTCTTCTTTATTTCGGCTTTTTGGGTGACAATGGCTTTTGTACAAACTTGAGATCCAGCATTTTCCGACTCAATCCATGCCCTTGGCTAAACAAAAGCCAAAGCTGATACGAGTACTTCATAACATAGAAGGGGATGAGGCGAAATTGGTAAGGTGGAGGACTGCCTAATGACTAGATGAATTTTTACTCACTGATGAGCTCTGAATTTCCCCAGAATCTCCATAGACCCTTAATAACGCATCGTTATGGTAGCTTCCCAGTGGTGTAAATCTAAAGCAAATTTGCGATAAAAGAGTTGTAGATGATTATCTTTTTAAAAAGAACTCAACAGGTGAGTTTCTTTGATATTCTCGGCATAAATACTGAGTTATAATTTCCATACAGAGCTAAACTATCAAATATCCCTTAAGGTGGGAACTGATGAGTTCTTTCAATATTCTGCAAATCTAAGAAGTAGTGTGAGAAAAGCCATTTTTTTCTGGAAATGGAAGAGCTGTTCTTCCGTGCAGATATATAATGCCGGCACACTTATATAAGGTATGTTTTGGTGGCACGAAACTTAAAGCCGTTCTTTCTTCATTTAAATTCAGTTGCTGATGGCAATTCTATTTTAAAAATGAATTAATTAGTTGGTTATCTGCTGCTCAGCGCTGTTTCCAAGCACCAATGAAGATTACTGACAATTCAGTGAGGCAGGATGGGATTAAAGTCGACTTGCAGCTCCAACAAATGAGCTGAATATTTGTGTTCCTAGACTTGTCTGACCATTCCTGCAGTGGGGTTCATTATTTCAGGTGATTTACCACCTCCAAAGAATAATGATATTATTGTACATAATTATGTGACATTGATTTACAGAGACCACCCATTCTCTAGTACAATTGTATTCTTTTAAAATACATATCTTCCAAAAATGAGACATTTAAAGGGAATCTATCAACAGATTTTGGCTGTGTAATCTGAGGACAGTATGGCGTAGGGGTTAAAACACAGAATTCAGTGATGTGTCACTTATCAGGCTGTGTGCTGTTGTTTACTTACAATGAAGGTTTTATCACTAGGCCATTATCATTGCTGTAACTAGCTGGCACACACCTCCTGGTCCGACCAAGCCCCCTCCTGTGATAAGCAGCTCATTGTTAATAGACTATGTAAATACAGAGCCCGGTGTGGGTAGGGTTAGCTTTCTCAGCTCTGCTGTAATAACTACTGTACCCAGTAAGCTAAATGATACATTGCTGGAATCAGGGTTTCTTTTCCTACATCATGTTGCTCTCGGATGAGGTAGCAAAAACCGGCTGACAGATTCCCTTTAAAAAAGTTATCTCACATGTCTGACATTGTAGAATGGGGAACCCTATTTGCCCCTCAGATTTAGATTTGAGACCCATCTCTAAGAGCAGCTTCTGTTCTTTACACCCCATTCAAACTTTACAGACGGGGCCATTCATTTAAATGCCCAGCGGGTAATATTACATTTTCCATAAAGCAAACATGGCAGGAGAAACGTATGGTCAAGTGCAGCTTCCTCTGACTGTCTGATACTATGTGAAAAGAAGCTGGTCTCATGAAACAACCCCTTTATCAGGGAGATTTATCATTTTCTCCTCCCCTCTTTCCCCAGAGCCATAACTTTACTTCTCCCTTGACACAGCCATAGGAGGGCTTTCATTTATTGCGGGATGAGTTGTACTTCTGAAACACAATTCCGCCATTGTTTTTGTCTTCTGTTCTTATGGCGGTCATTGTGAGATAAAAATAATCCAGCAATATGATTCCATGGGTCAGTGCGATTGTGGTGATACCAAACTTGTAATTTTTGTTTTTTAAAAAAAGTGATTTGTGTCGCCATTTTTACATTGATGGAGCTGTGTGAGAGCTTGTCTTTTGCATGGCGAGATGCAGTTATTATTTTGGGGTAGATACTGTATAACAATTTGATTCCTTCTTATTGCACTTTTTTATGGTCGCAACCAAAAAGATTTTTCTTCTCTTCACGTCCTTTACCATACACGTTATTCAATTTTTTAATTTCCAAAATCAGACACAGCAATACCAAATATGTTTATTTTTATATATGTTATTTATTTTTTAAAGGAGAGGGGAGGATTTTTTAAATTTATCTGCTGTTATCAGCAAGATATGATGTAGGCTCAGCTCCTGAGCCCGCATCATACGTGGGAAACCAACATTGTACCACTATGTCTAATGTATTTAAAACTATTCAGTTGTATTCCAATGAAATACTTAAATTATTTTAGTTCATATATTACAAACACCTCTGTCTTTAATTATTTCCTCTTTTATTTCTGCATTCTTATCCCTATTGGTCCAGCCCACAATGCTATTTATTTTCTTAAGTTTAAAGTAAGAAATTCTCTTAAAGACAAAGCACAATACTATTCTCACAGCATATCTCGTGAGAATGGTGGTAAGATTCTTGCGCTTTAAATGAAAGTTAAGTTTCATTAATGCAAGTCTTATAATCGAGCACTATGTCACTTGTGGTCATGAAACAAAATGCTTTTCTGGACCATTAATAGAGCTTATTACAAAGAAGTGCACTTGCATGCTATTGCCTAATTAAAAAGAATTGGTAATTGACAAAAAAGACCTGAGCTCCATCTACTAATATGGACAAAGTAAAAACCAAATTAGGATAGACTGTTGCATTAGGATAGAATTATCTACCCTTAATTCTCTAAAAACCTGACACATCCGGTCTAATTTGAAATTCGCTTCTTTTCCTAAACAGATCACCTTTTATAAATGTATGCATTAAGCGATTAAAGCAGTGGAGGAACTGAGTACCTTAATTCAGAAAACATCTCCGTTCATCATTTCCTCCTACATTTAAGTTTCAATTACAGTTGAAAAATGCAAAATGCTATGTGAAAATATCATTACTGTGAGCTATAGCTATACACAGTCAAGGTAAATCAAGTCTATAGCTTTTTGTTTCAAGAATCCATTCCTCTGGCACCTTCTCAATCCATCTAGCAAGATTTATATGCAAGATAGGAAACTAAAGGAAGGGAGATGGGTCCTTGTAATCTACTTCAAAGCACTGGAAACCGAACCTTTTTATCAGCTCAACCACATCTAAATTAACTAAGCAGCAACAATCTCACAGACAAAATAACCATAATGTGTGTTTGCATAATCAATTCGGGGACTGAACCGCCAAAAATGACTGTTGTTTCAAAAATGGAAACTAATGGTGCTGGCTGATAATTGGGAACGAACGTTCCTATGAATACTCGTTCACATTACCAATCGCCCAACGAACAACAAAGAAAATCATCGTTCTCGGTAGCACATCGTCCTCAGTAATTAGATATGTGCTGCCAAGAACAATGGCATTCTACACGCATCGTATTAACGACTATTCTCTGCACATGGAAGTGCGATCGGCCTCTCTAAACAGCCTACAAAAACAACCGCTGATCAGCTTACAAGTTGCCTATCAGCCATCTTTTTCTGGCCACGAACAGGCTGTGTGAATGCAGCGTAAGAAATAATGGAGGAGTAATCCAGTGCAATGTGTCCATGACAATAATCGAATGAAAGACTGATCCTTGTGCGTTGGTCAGAATATTTAGACTATGTTCACATGTTGCTTTTTTGCTGCTTTTTTTCTGCAGCCAAAACCTGATCTCTATTAGCGGTAAAAAAAAAGCAGCAGACAGAAAGCAGGTTTTGCTGATTTTTTGCTGCTTTTTTGCTACGTTTTTCAGGATCCCAAAGTTCAGTTTTGCTTTCACCATACAAGTAGGAACAATACAAGGTGTTAGGCCACCAATGCAAGATGCATGTGACACCATAAAACATTTTTTGAAAAAAAGGGCAATGTCTTGGTCTCCTCACCTGAGAATGGCAGTTAGGATTAGTACAATTTAATTAAATTAGTGATACATGTTAAAGTAAACCAATTCAATGGCCGACCAATGTGTAAAAATAAACATTATCTGACCAGTGTGTGACATTGAACAATACCTGACCAACTGACTAGCCCTGACCAATGTGTGAAAGTAAACAGTGTCCGCCCTACAAAATGCTCTGCCAATGTCTTAGGTAAACTATTCCAGACCAATCCACTTCCCCCTCTGTTGTTACATTTGTAATTATGTATTTTTCATGAACTCATAAACTTTTTTTCTTCAGAATAGTTACTATGTTTTCAGACATAAATATCTTTTTCCACTAAATAATTTGATCAATTTGCCCTTTTTTCCAAAAATGTTGTATGGTGTCACATATGTCTTGCATTGTTGGCCGAACATCTTGCATTGTTCATGCTTGTATGGTGGAAGCAAAGCTAAACTTTTTTTGAGTAAACGAAATCCTCTGAATAAAACATTTCATAAAATCTGAATCTATTCCAATCTAAATAATGTTACAACCGCAGACGGTCAATTTTTGCTGCAGAATTTTACAGGGTATTTAACCCTTTGCAATGCAGAGTATAAAATCTGCTACAAATCTGCTACATTTCTGCTCTGGATTTCCAAATGCAGCAAATCGACAGCATATTTGACCCCTTTGGTCTTAGGGCCCCTATATACATTAGATAACTGTTTGGCTGACAACTATCTTCACTGACTCCACCTTATGTAGGAACACTATGCTCAGCAGAGGACAAAAGGATCAGCAGCTGGAAATCAATCAGGCCGGTTCCTTCTCTCCCCCGACATGACATCATGTGTCCGGGAAGAAGCTAAAGGCTCCTAATACACATTAGACTGTCTGCCGATCAAATTGTCTAGTTAGTCTAAAGCAGGGTAGTCAAATTCAAACACACAGAGGGCCAAAATTAAAAACTTGGACAAAGTCGCGGGCCAACCAGTATACAGCATAATGGCCCCACATAGTCCTCCATACAGAGTAATGGGCCCCACATAGCCCTGCATACAGTATAATGGGCCTCACATAGTGCTCCATACAGAATAATGGACCTCACATAGTGCTCCATAGAGAATAATGGGCCCCACATACTCCTCCATACAGAATCATGGGCCCCACATAGTCCTTCATACAGAATAATGGGCACCACATAGTCCTCCATACAGTATAATGGGCCCCACATAGTCCTCCATACCATACAGTATAATGGGCCCCACATAGCCCTCCATACAGAATAATGGGGCTGACAAAATCCTCCATCCAGAATAATGGGCCCCTCATAGTCCTCCATCCAGAATAATGGGCCCCACATAGTCCTCCATCCAGAATAATGGGCCCCACATAGTCCTCCATAAAGTATTATGGGCACCACATAGTCCTCCGTACAGAATAATGGGCCCACATAGCCCTCCATACAGAATAATTGGCCCCACATAGTCCTCAATACAGAATAATGGGCCCCACATAGTCCTCCATACAGTATAATGGCCCCACATAGTTCTCCATACAGTATAATGGCCCCACATAGTCCTCCATACAGAATAATGGGCCCCACATAGTCCTCCATACAGTATAATGGGGCCCACACAGTCCTCCATACAGTATAATGTGCCCCACATAGTCCTCTGTACAGAATAATGGGCCCACATAGCCCTCCATACAGAATAAAGGGCCCCACATAGTCCTCCATACAGAATTATGGGACCCACATAGTCCTCCATACAGTATAATGGCCCCACATAGTTCTCCATACAGTATAATGGCCCCACATAGTCCTCCATACAGAATAATGGGCCCCACATAGTCCTCCATACAGTATTATGGGCCCCACATAGTCCTCCATACAGTATAATGTGCCCCACATAGTCCTCCATACAGTATTATGGGCCCCACATAGTCCTCCATACAGTATAATGTGCCCCACATAGTCCTCCATACAGAATTATGGGCACCACATAGGGGTGGTGGTTATGGTGTCGCGGGCCAGATTTGGCCCATGGGCCAGAGTTTGACATGTATGGTCTAAAGTGTATGAGGGCCTTTACCCATAGGTGTTGTGTCAGGGTAAATACACACAAGATTACATTTCTGTGGATTTTAACTGCAGATTTGCGCAAGTAAAATGCACTATGGATTACAATAGCAGGAGAGTATAAATTTTATTTTATTTGCAGGAAATTACAAATGTTATTTACACGCTGCAGACTCGTTCCATGCTCACATCCCACCTAATGGTGTTTTACCAAGCAAAATGAAAATAGGAAATTACTTATTAACCAGTTAAGCTGTCCTGACAACCTAGATGTACATAATAAGATGGTAAATGGTAATGACAAGAAAATAGTATGCAAACTACCAAAAATCAAATTAACTCTCTTTATTGCAAGAAATTCCCCAAACCATTGGAAAGTTCCATGAATGCTCTAAAGGTGGCTATATTTTCTGCAGCACATATAATTGCTTATCTGTAATTCTGAAATACTCAGAAGATTCAATTAAGGGTGCACTTGAGGAAATGGAACAATCAGTGCACTTCCCTTGGTTATTTCATTATTCATTTTTGTTTTAAACTATTGAAATATTTATTTTCCACTTGTCCAAGGATCTCCAACCTTATTAAAGATCAGGCATGTAGCAAGTACCCGAAAATCTTTTTCACAAAAGCAGTTCAGCCGTTTTTAGTTTATAACCATTTTGTTCTTGTTGTGGAGGATAGCCGCTCTACATAATCCACTGGGTTTGGGTTGTGGCATTTCAATGTACACAGTAGTCAGCCTGAACAAAGAGAATTGAAGTGTAAAGTATGTGGAATTATTGGAAACAGACTGAAACATCTGAGTCTCTGAAATAATCATAAATGAGAAAGTAGGTAAATCTATGACAGTTTAGGGTCCGATAGATGCATATATGAGCCCGAGACACACACTATAGCTTTGCCTACAGCTGATGTTAAAGCAGAAACGACTAAAAATAAAAGTTATCCAAAATTGCCTGTTTTACACCATTTCAACCAATAATTTAAAAGGGAATCTGCCAGCAGGTTTTTGCTATGTAATCTGAGAGCAGCATGATGTAGGGACAAAGCGATGTGTCACTTACTGGACTGTGTTTTGCTGTTTCAATAAAATCTGTGTTTTAACACTTAGAGGACGAGGTGTCTCGTGCCTCCCAGTCAAGTGCTGTGTAACCCCGCCCCCACCACTGATTAGCAGCTTTCTGTCAACATACTGTACAGTGTACACAAAAAGCTGCCAATCAGTGGTGTGGGCGGGGTTATACACAGCTTAGCATTCTGAGCTCTGCTAGATCTGATTCTATCACAACTGCTGCACCCAGTAAACTAAATGACACATCAATCGAATCAGGGTCTCTGTCCCTATATCACGCTGCTGTCAGATTATACAGCAAAAAACCTGCTGACAGGTTCCCTTTAAAAGTGTCAAGGTTTTATGTGATGCCTGACAACTCATAAACTACGTGTACTGTTGCAGACAATCATTCGATACATGGTGGCCGATTCTAAATAGATAGTTAATTAAAAGACTCTCATTTTTATATATGCATTTAGGATTTTTTTAATTTTTTTTGCAAGAGTTTAGTTACAAAGAGTGTCTCTCGCAGCGGAGGACTTGTCCTTTCCTCCCTTACAGAGATTCAGATCCATGTGAATAACAACTGGGTAATGCTTCATCTTTCCTGCGGGGGTGCTGCAGGAAAGCTGAACACTTATTGACAGATTGTCTTACAGATTTTTTTTTAGCAACTTCTGGGATTTCTAGAACTGGAATACTTTGCGATTAGGTTATTGGCAAGGGACCTTCCTAACAAGTAAGATTTGTGGAAATCAGAGAACATTCCTAATCAAGGGGTTTAAGGCAAGCTTAAAAAGGTGAACACCTAATGCTAATGAACAAATGAATGCGTAAAAAAGTGCAATTAATAGAACAGTTAAAGATATGTAAATAGTTGTCATGTTATATGCAATGTGCTAATATTTTGCTCACACCTAAACGTCAAGTCATTATATATACACTATTATATAGCAATAGGTGTTTGTAAATGACTATAACGTTTCATCAAAGACAAATCAGTAATACAACAAGATGTAGAACTAGAAAAAAATAGTCTTTCTTGGTGACCTTACCATTTAGGAGAGGCTGCCCTTCACGTACGCTTCTGTACACACTTGCGTGATAAACATCCTCAAGAAATCTTGTCTTGCATAATCTGGATCCCCCGAGTGCTCCTGCTGGTCCCTGAAATGTAACAGAATATGTCTGTTATACACACTCGCACCATTATCAGCAGACATTTCGCTCGACATAAAACCTTTTTTTTCGCTCCGGCTCCGTCTAAACGACTCGTTTAGGTTTTGAAAGGTTTACAATTAGTAATGTAGGGGCAAAGGGTTCAACTTTTTTGATAACTGAAATGGAAGAAACAAATCCCACTTGTCTGGTGAGATCTAAACTCTAAACAATCTCGCTTCTTTTAACAATTGAACTTAGCAGTCGTTGAGCCTTAAGTGGAATCATAGGGGAGAGCAAGAACGTTCTTCCAGAGGAGACATCGCTAGCACAAACCATTTCACCGACGCAAAACTTATTTTCAGACAATGATGCTCAAAATGTCAAACCTGAGCCGGAAAATCTGGACAAGCCTCCTAAAAACGTTCTCGAAAAAAGGTAATGAACTAGAGATAGAAGGAAAACTGATAATTGTCTGAAAGCAATGTCTTCTGGAAGCCAGTCGTAGACCACATCTAACATTTGACCACTTTAGCTCATTTCAATTGAATTTCAAGGCAAAATGGCATTTAACTCTTTTGAGGGCATCGCCAACCATGTTTCTCCCGCACAATGAAAAAAAAAAGAGTAATTTGGGCGCTTTTGTGTTGTTAATAATCAGAAATCTTTGCCTTTGTCACTCATACCTTTCAAAAGCGCGAATACACAAGAAAACATCAGGAAGAAGATTGGCCTTGGAATAGGGGTTTTGACAACAGCTAAGAAAGCAAAAAGCTTTTAATGGTTATTTTGTCATTGGATAAACAATAAAGCAGAAAAAGGTTACGTGTGGCACGAAAAGAGCTTAAAATCTATACAAAACCTAGCTGCAGGCTTAGTCAATAAAAATGTAATTCAGTAGATGACACCCATACAGCACGAGAGCCGCAATTTACTGGAGAAGATTTGATGTATAGAAAAAAATAAATCAGTATGTCCTTGCTTACTGAGGAACAAAATGCTGAATATTTAAAGAATCCCGTGCAATTTGTCAGGGAGATGAGACTGAGAACGGACAGCTTCACTTGTCTGCGAATCTGGAGAAGACCAAAGGGTCCTCCTGCTTCTTCTCACTGGAGGAATGTAGGTGATAGGCCTGAGACTTTCCAGTGACTGTCCAGGCAGGAAGCTCACATGGAGAAGTCTGTTTTGACAGTGACGATAATCACTGCACACTGTCAGTTAATTTCCACAATGACAAACAAAGAACTGGAGCCGGGCCAACGACCCAGAGAAAAGACTTCCTATGAGTTTCCGGTATATGCGATCAGCTTTTTTTTTAGGTAGATGTCACCAGCCTGACCGTTTCGAATTACTCATTAATTTTGGACTTTTTTTTTTCCTTTAAACTTTTTGCTGAGGGAGGCACCGGAATTATATGAATAACACATAAAGAAAACATTAGTGAATGGTACAAAATGGTGATGTGATCATGCTAAGTGCTGACTGATTATATACATTGTAGGCCACGTTCACACATGCAGTATTAGGTCAGTATTTTACATCAGTATTTGTAAACCAAAACCAGGAGAGGAACAATCAGATGAAAAGTATAATAGAAACACGTCACCACTTCTGTATTTATCACCCACTCCTGGTTTTGTCTTACAAATACTGATGTAAAAAACTGACCAAATACTGAGTGTGTGAATGTGGCCATAAAGTGATATAGGACTACAAGTCATACTGTAAGAAGTTGGGTTTTATTTTTTTAAGCAGCTAATATTGGTCTAAAATAACCAAAGAAGGACCAGTCACCTTACCAATTTCATGCCGACGCTTCTCAGGTCCCTCACAGATCTATGTTTACCCAGCTCTGGCAATGTTATAGGGGGTTCACCACCACATGTCATGTCAATGGCTGATCGCTGGAGCGGAGTAAATATCTAATAGACGGCAGGAGATTGGTAAGATGAGCATTACTGCTTTGGTTATTTTACATCTTTGTAAGCTGTTATAAAAAAAAATAATGGGATTGGGCAACTCTTTTAATTAGCCCAAGTATAGCTAAGTAACTAAGTTACAAAAGCTTTAAAGGAAATTTTGTCACCAGGTTTTACTACCTAACTTGAGAGAAGCATAAAGTAGAGACAGAGACCCTGATTCCAGAGATGTGTCAATTACTGGGCTGCTTACAAGCAGTTTTGGTAAAATCATTGTTTTATTAGCAGGAGATTATCACTACAGGACTGGTTAACCTGCTGCCCATATACATGAGCTCTGTATAACCCCACCATCACCACTGATTGGCAGCTTTATGCCTATGCACAGTGTACACATAAATCTGCCCATCAGTGGTGTGGGTGGGGTTATATAGGGCTCAGCGTTCAGAGAAGTGGTAGATCTGCAACAGATATAACTGTGATTGTATGAAAACTGCAGCAAGCAGCTCATTAGGTGACATATCTCCGGAATCAGGGTCTCTGCCCCTACATCATGCTGCTCTTGGAATATCAAAAACTTGATGACAGTTTCTCTTTAAACCCTTACCAACATATGACATAATGGCATCTCGTATGTTGGCTCCCAGTTTTTTATGCAAGTTCAGGTGCTGAGCCCATATTTTTGCCAGCAGATGATGACTTTGTTATTCAGCCATCATGTGCCTCTAACAGCCACGAGTAGAGCGTATTTTGCGACCAAAGCTGGTAACCTGTTAAATGGTGCTGTTAATTTGTGACAGCATTTATAAATCGGGGCCCAGGGTGTTCGCTGTTCAAAAGATCGTGGTGCACCGATGGGCTGCCATGACGGCTGGGGATCTGCTGAAGTCTCCCATCCCTGTCATGGTGGTACTCCTATAAAAGCCAACTGTGATTTTTGCTATATGCAGCAATACTGTGGTACACAAGTACAAGAAATCAGACAATCACAGGTTCAAGACCCATAAAGAGACAACAAAATACAGTAAAAAGTAGAAAAAAGTGTTTTTAAAAATATGAAAAAAAAATTACAAAAGTTTGACTCACCGTCTTTTCACCCATTAAAAACAAAGACAAAAAAATACACTTAATGTATGTGATAGGCTAAGTGCCCACGATGCAGAAATGCTGTTTATTTTTTCCGCTTCTCCCTGGCAGGAAAAACGCATGCGGATTGTACATGCGGATTTTACATGCGTTTTTCCTGCCAGGTAGAAGCGTTTGTCAAGCGTTCTTCACATGTATTTCCGCATGCAGGTTATCAAGCACTTTTCCAAGCGATTTTAGCATCACTTGGAAAGTGCTTGACAACTTGGTCACACTATATAAATCCATGCAACCGGCATGGATTTATGTTGTGTGACCAAGTTAATAGTTAAAAAAAAGAATAAAAATGGTAAAAAAATAAACATTATACTCACCTTCCGATGGCCCCCGGAGTTTTCTCCGCCGCGTCCCGTCTCCCCATGTCTCGCGGTGGTCTAAAAGGACCTGCGGTGACGTCGTTTAGTCATGTGACAGGTCACGTGACCGCCGACGTCAGCGGTCGCGTGACCTGTCACATGACTAAATTACGTCACCGCAGGTCCTTTTAGACCATCACGAGCAGTACAACAGACCGGACATAGCGGAGAAAACACCGGGGGCCATCGGAAGGTAAGTATAATCTTTATTTTTTATTTTAAATTCTTTTTTTAACAGGTACTATGGTACCCGAGTCTGGAGGAGAGTCTCCTCTTCTCCAGACCCGGGTATCATCCGCACATAGAATCGCATAATATCCGCATGTGCACATGTGCTCTTGCGGATATTATGCGATTCAATGCAAGTCAATGGCGGCAATTACGCTGCGAGACCCGCAAAATTAATGGATATGCTGCGTATTTTTCCGCAATAATAATACGCAGCAGAAATTTCCGCAGCATGTGCACAGCACATGCGGATCATCATTGGGGACCATGGGGCACGTATTACCAAACGTTTTTTAAGCATTTTCGCTGCGGAAATTCCACGGCAAAAACGCTTGAAAAACGCATAGTGGGCACGCAGCCTCATCTCCACGTCTGCAAAGGTCTGGTCTCTAAAAATGTAAAATTAATTAACCCGATCGGCAAGTGGCATGATAATAAAAAAAAATCTAAACACCAAAATTGTGGGTTTTTTTGGACGCTGCATCGCCACAAAAATGAAATAAGAGGTAATAAAAATATGTACCACAAAATCAATGAAAACTTCAGCTTAGGGTGCAAAAAACAAGCCCTCACACAGTCCCATTGACCAAAAACTGAAAACGTTATGGGTATCATAAAATAGCAAAACAAAAATATTTTTTTTTATTTATGAATTTCTAACTTTTTCTTCACCAATTAAATAAAAAAAAAAACTAGGCATGTTTGGTATCACAGTAACTGTTCTGATCTGGAGAATCATATTGTCAGTGTGAAAACAGAACCCAAAAAAACAATGGAGGAATTGCGCTTTTCTCACAATTTCAACGCACTTGGAATTTTTTTCCTGTTTTCCAGTGCATCACATGATAAAATGGATGATGTCATTAAAAAGAAAAACTTGCTCTGAAAAAGCAAGCCCTCATATGACTATGTCGACGGAAAAATAAAAAGGTTATTGGCTCTCGGAAGAAGGGGAAGAAAAAATGAAAGCAAAAAAAAACGGAAAATTGCCCGGTCGGGAAGGGGTTGCCTATAGTAAAAATGAAGCAGCAACAATGCTATTAATCATTTTCTTGTTTAGACAAAAATTAAGACATTTTAATAATATTCTACAATTACTGTCTTACGACCCCTTAGAGGGGTATTCACATCTCCAAGACCCTATTCCAATATGTAGCAGGTGTAGTAATAATAATATTAGCAAATACCTCCAATTAGAAATGTAGTATAGTTTTTCTGATTCGCTATGTCTCTTTCGTCATGTGCAGGCATTGCAGGACCTTAGGTATCCATGGTTATGACCACTAACTAGCCAACTAACTGTCACTATATCAGTGGTCGTAACCATGGATACCTAAAGTCCTGCAATGTCTGCACATGAGGAAAGAGACATAACGAATCAGAAAAATGATACTACATTTCTAATTGGAGGTACTTATTAATATTATTATTATTACACCTACTACATATTGGAATAGGGTCTTGGAGATGGGAATACCCCTTTAAGCAGTTTTTTTTTATATCTGCCTGGAAGGGCACCATTATTCTTGAACTGGCAGAGATGACTGTGACCACCCTTGCAGAGAGCAGCGCAACGCCCTTATTATTTCAGGTCAATATTTATATACCAAAGCTCTGGGTTTTCCATCAAATGACATATTTTTATCAGCAGGCTTACACAGATTGTAACATATGGCAGAGAAAGAGTGAGGTGAGAAAACTAAAATCAATGATGTATGAAACACGAACAAATAAAACTTACCAAAAGGAAAAAGCAATAAAAAGAGAAAAAAATATGTCAGGCGCAAACTTAATAAATCCACTGGTGACCTGAATCCACCAACAAGGCACTGAGTCCACGCACCCGGCAGAGACCTTCAGGTCTCTATGATGGGACTGGTGGGAATCTGTGCAGATTCCTTGCATCTTGCTGGAGAATATGATGTTAAAATTAATGATCCATTACCTTACTTGCCACAAATAATATAATACATGAACAGTGCTAAGACCCACAGAATAACTCATGGCCATGTGCTCTATTAGGGCCCCTATTTATCATTGTGGGATCCTATTTGCCAGAGCTGAGACCTATACAGCATATGATCATCTCATTCACTCCAATAGACTTCATGAAATTAACTGGTGTTTTCTAATTTACATTGAATTTTTTTTTCTTACGACTCCCTTAAAGTGGTTGTCCCCTACTTTGATAAAGATGTTGATGATCTATCATAAGAATAGACCAACACTATTAGGTTAGTGGAATCCAACATCAGGATCAGTTGCAGTTATCTCCGGCGCACAGAGCTAGAGCAGCTCGGCTCCTTATACTGTTTAGTGGTTGTAATGTATTCACCTCCATAGCCATTAAACAGAGTATGGAGCAGTGCCGCCACCACGCCGGTAAAAGCTGATCCTTGGAGGTGCCGGGTGTCGGATCCCCACTGATCTAATGCTGATGACCTATCCTAAGGGCAGGTGCAGAAAACTGTTTTCTCCACATCCAAGAAAATTGGTCCGATTATGCTAATCACACTCTGATCTGACTCTGATCAGAGTGTGATCTGAAAAGTTTCTCCACCTTCTCTATATTGTCAGTCTGTGAAAATCGGACTGCACTTGGATGTCATCCGAGTGCAGTCCGATTAGTTCAATGGACCTATAGAGTTGAATGGACAAGTGAACAATACAATTATCGGAGGCAAATCAAGTTCTCAGATGTGCACAGCCCTATAGAATAACATGGGGATGAGTGCTATCCATCAAAGCGACGGATAGCACTTGTCCGAGTGATACCGTCATCTGCATGAGCCTTAAGGAAAAGTCATCAATATCAAAGTAGAAGACAACCCCTTAAAGCTAAAAGTAATGTTATATGTTGATGTTTTTATTTAGTGATGTTTCTATAAAAAAACATAGTTAATTCAATCAATCTGACCATACAGCCTGTGCATCAATTAAAACTGCATAATGCTTGAAGACCAGTTTGTTTTAAAGCACACCTGTCAGCAGGATTGTGCTTAGTAAACCACATACACTGTCAGGCGGGCGCTGTAACACTGATTAAAATGACACCTTTAAATACTGCCTGTGTAATTTGTGTACCACACATGAAATTTACATTTATCAAAATGGCCCCCGCCGCCCGCGCATGCGCAGTAGCATCTTTCAGTTGCCGAGAAATGCTACTGCACATGCGCGGGCGCCATTTTGCTGGAGGAAAATGAAATTTGCATGCAGCAATATGGCCCCCGTCGCCCGCGCTTGCGCAGTAGCATTTCTCATTTGCCGAGAGATGCTACTGCGCATGTGTGGCGCGCGGCGCCATATTGCTGCAGGCAAATTATTTTTCCTCCAGCAAAATGGTGCCCGTGCAGTAGCATTTCTCGGCACCCGAAAGATGCTACTGCGCATGTGGTGGGGGCCATTTTGGTGCATGTAAATTTCATGTGTGGTACACAAATTACACAGGCAGTATTTAAAATAGTAGGCAGGTTACTGAAAGCACAGTGACCTGTCAGAGGCCAGAGATAGGCATACATAATGAGAGCACCAGCTACAGACCCTCCCTAAAGTCCCACCCCAGAGCACGAGCATCTCATTATGGCCAAACTGAAAATAAAGATTATAAAAGAACCACAGGACGGATTTCATCAACAAAGGTATCATTTTACAGTGAACGTAGTTTACTAAGCACAATCCTACTGACAGGTGCGCTTTAAGGGGGATCGTTCTGTTTCCATTGTCAGACTACAAGAATGCAGTTGTATCAATACTGTGGCTTCTCTTCTCTCATCTCTTCTCCTTCCTACTGAATCCTTCCAAGACAGCTGAAGCGCATTCATAAAAAAAGAGATGAGCAGAACCTACAAGTCATGGCTGCAGCAGAACTGCAGAAACTGAGAAGGAAGGTCCTGGCAGAGCAATGGCTAGTTATTTCCTACTGCAACATCAGCAGAAATCAGTGGCGCTCGTGGTCACAAAATTAAGCACATGTTGGGTAAAGAAAGGAAATCAGTTATTTGTCACTTTGATGGAAGGAAAAAAAAAAGACTAATGGCTCAGGATCCATTTTAATCTCAGCCTAACCCAGTTACATTATTTTTTTGTTGTCTTTAATAGGCAAAGTGACTGTAGCTAATACATGACATAGTCCCATGCTTCTCACTGTGCATTAGAATCACCAGAGAAAGCACCATTATACCTATCCTGTAAACTAATGCCTTTGGGCCACTATTAGCAGAGTGAACATCGATGCTTCTAAAGCCTTGTGTATTCCTTCATTTAGTACAAAGCAACATAATAGAGCGCACTCATGAGCCTCGAGCATCTACTCTTCTCCCTACAACACAAATCACTTTACTACAGTTACTCGGAGCCAACAACTTCATAATAGGGTTATTACTACAGATTCTTCCCTTCCTATAAACCAAGGAATATGGCTATAGCATCAAAATCATAACCAGGAATACATTTCTCTCAACAATGGAAAGCAGGGGACATATTTCTTGCTAATAGATACTCATGGCTTCACAACACGAGAAGATGACTCTTTATAGAACTTGCTTGTGGAAAAAACACAATTCTACGTGCTCCTCATCTAACAGGTTAAAGTACAAAAAAAAAGCCAAAGAATGACTTAGTAGGAGCAAGCTGAGCTTAATGCAGACTGGCTTTGCCTTCTCACTGCCAAAGTGGATTTGAGAAGCTCTAGCGGTTAGCTTCCCCACTGGGAATGCATCAAAGAATGGGGATCATGGTGATTAAATTCCACCTGAGAAGAATTTGAGGCCCTAATACAGAGAGTGCTAACAATAAGACAAAAGAGTGCGAGCTTTCCAAACCAAGACAGAAGCTGGCTGGCCCAATGATGATATTAAATTAATGTGAAAGCAATTTTCATGAACAATAAGAAAAGCTTGGAGAAGCGCAGGCAAGCCAGATCAAGATGATTAAAAAAATTCATTCTCCAATAAGTAAATACTTCTAAAAAGTAAATACTTTTATATTACATCTTGTCAGCAACATCTACAGCGGTTTTATCTTTCTGATTGTAAGATCTTCACCACCAGTTCTATTATGTACAGGATGCTTATTTGAGGCTCTGCGGAGAAAATTGTATATACACTGCTCAAAAAAATAAAGAGAACACTTAAACAACAGAATATAACTCCGAGTACATCAAACTTCTGTGAAATCAAACTGTCCACTTAGGAAGCAACACTGATTGACAATCAATTTCACATGCTCTTATGCAAATGGAATAAACAATAGATGGAAATTATTGGCAATTATCAAGACACCCTCAATAAAGGAGTGGTTCTGCAGGTGGGGACCACAGACCACATCTCAGTACCAATGCTTTCTGGCTGATGTTTTGGTCACTTTTGAATGTTGGCTGAGCTTTCACACTCGTGGTAGAATGAGACAAGACTCTACAACCAACAGAAGTTGCTCAGGTAGTGCAGCTCATCCAGGATGGCACATCAATGCGAGCTGTGGAAAGAAGGTTTGCTGTGTCTGTCAGCGTAGTGTCCAGAAGCTGGAGGCGCTACCAGGAGACAGGCCAGTACACCAGGAGACTTGGAGGGGGCCGTAGGAGGGCAACATCCCAGCAGCAGGACAGCTACCTCCACCTTTGAGCAAGGAGGAACCTCCTGTTCCAGAGCACTGCCAGAGCCCTGCAAAATGACCTCCAGCAGGCCACAAATGTGCATGTGTCTGCACAAACGGTTAGAAACCGACTCCATGAGGGTGGTATGAGGGCCCGACGTCCACAGATGGGGGTTGTGCTCACAGCCCAACACCGTGCAGGACGCTTGGCATTTGCTACAGAACACCAGGATTGGCAAAGTCACCACTGGCGCCCTGCGCTCTTCACAGATGAAAGCGGGTTTACACTGAGCACATGTGACAGACGTGACAGAGTCTGGAGACTCCGCGGAGAGCGATCTGCTGCCTGCAATATCCTTCAGTATGACAGGTTTGGCAGTGGGTCACTAATGGTGTGGGGTGGCATTTCTTTGGAGGGCCGCACAGCCCTCCATGTGCTCGCCAGAGGTAGCCTGACTGCCATTAGGTAGCGAGATGAGATCCTCAGACCCCTTATGACACCATATGCTGGTGCGGTTGGCCCTGGGTTCCTCCTAATGTGGGACAATGCCAGACCTCATGTGGCTGGAGTGTGTCAGCAGTTCCTGCAAGATGAAGGCATTGAACCTATGGACTGGCCCGCCTGTTCCCCAGACCTGAATCCGATTGAGCACATCTGGAACATCATGTCTCGCTCCATCCACCAACGTCACGTTGCACCACAGACTGTCCAGGAGTTGGCGGATGCTTTAGTCCATCAGGAGCATCCCCAGGCATTGTAGGGAGGTCATACAGGCACGTGGAGGCCACACACAATACTGAGCCTCATTTTGACTTGTTTTAAGAACATTACATCAAAGTTGGATCAGCCTGTAATGTGTTTTTCCAATTTAATTTTGGGGGTGACTCCAAATCCAGGCCTCCATTGGTTAATAAATTTGATTTCCATTGATGATTTTTGTGTGATTTTGTTGTCAGCACATTCAACTTTGTACAGAACAAAGTATTCAATGAGAATATTTCATTCATTCAGATCTAGGATGTGTTATTTGAGTGTTCCCTTTATTTTTTGGAGCAGTGTATATGTTTTAGGACCTAATCTACTACTTTAGGACATATACTGAGCAATTTAGCAAATTCCAAGGCTTTAGACGTAACAGGTAAAAAATGAACAGTTTGTTAATGAAACTATGGATCTTTAGGTTATGTTCACACATTGCATTTTGCTGCGTTTTGTTTTCTGCAGGAAAACCTGCTCTATTGGCAGCAAAGAAGCAGGGTCAAAAAACGCAAGTTTTTGTGCGTTTTTGGTGATTTTTTTGTTGCTTTTATTGCTGCGTTTTTGGTGCATTTTCAGTATCCCAAAGTTCAGCTTTGCTTCCACCACAGAAGCATGAACACAGGTCACCAATGGCAGTGCACTGAGTTTGTAGGACACTGTTTACTTTCACAATTTGATCTGCCACTGAGTTGCTCAGGCTTTGTTCAATTTCACACCTTGATCAGCCAATGTTTACTTTTTACTAATTAAACTGTACTAATCCAAACTGCCATCTCAGGTGACCTAGACAAGATGGTAAACTTGGGAAAATCACAAAAATAAATGACTTTCACATACTGCTGTACTTACTGTTTTCACTAAAAATGTAGCAAAACCTGATACAGTACAGACCAAAAGTTTGGACACACCTTCTCATTTAAAGATTTTTCTATATTTTCATGAATTTGAAAACTGTACATTCATACTGAAGGCATCAAAACTATGAATTAACACATGTGGAATTATATACTTAACAAAAAAGTGTGAAACAACTGAAAATATGTCTTATATTCTAGGTTCTTCAAAGTAGCCACCTTTTGCTTTGATGACTGCTTTGCACACTCTTGGCATTCTCTTGATGAGCTTCAAGAGGTAGTCACCGGAAATGGTTTTCACTTCACAGGAGTGCCCTGTCAGGTTTAATAAGTGGGATTTCTTGCCTTATAAATGGGGTTGGGACCATTAGTTGTGTTGTGCAGAAGTCAGGTGGATACACAGCTGATAGTCCTACTGAATAGACTATTAGAATTTGTATTATGGCAAGAAAAAAGCAGCTAAGTAAAGAAAAACGAGTGGCCATCATTACTTTAAGAAATAAGGTCAGTCAGTCCGAAAAATTGGGCAAACTTTGAAAGTGTCCCCAAGTGTAGTTGCAAAAACCATCAGGCGCTACAAAGAAACTGGCTCACATGAGGACCGCCCCAGGAAAGGAAGACCAAGAGTCACCTCTGCTTCTGAGGATAAATTTATCCGAGTCACCAGCCTCAGAAATCGCAGGTTAACAGCAGCTCAGATTAGAGACCAGGTCAATGTCACACAGAGTTCTAGCAGCAGACACATCTCTACAACAACTGTTAAGAGTAGACTTTGTGCAGCAGGCCTTCATGGTAAAATAGCTGCTAGAAAAACACTGTTAGGGACAGGCAACAAGCAGAAGAAACTTGTTAGGACTAAAGAACACAAGGAATGGACATTAGACCAGTGGAAATCTGTGCTTTGGTCTGATGAGTCCAAATCTGACATCTTTGGTTCCAACCATCGTGTCTTTGTGTGACGCAGAAAAGGTGAAGGGATGGACTCTACATGCCTGGTTCCTACCGTGAAGAATGGATGAGGAGGTGTGATGGTGTGGGGGTGCTTTGCTGGTGACACTGTGGGGGATTTATTCAAAATTGAAGGCATACTGAACCAGCATGGCTACCACAGCATCTTGCAGCGGCATGCTATTCCATCCGGTTTGCGTTTAGTTGGACCATCATTTATTTTTCAACAGGACAATGACCCCAAACACACCTCCAGGCTTTGTAAGGGCTATTTGACCAAGGAGAGTGATGGGGTGCTACGCCAGATGACCTGGCCTCCACAGTCACCAGACCTGAACCCAATCGAGATGGTTTGGGGTGAGGTGGACCGCAGAGTGAAGGCAAAAGGGCCAACAAGTGCTAAGCATCTCTGGGAACTCTTTCAAGATTGTTGGAAGACCATTTCCGGTGACTGCCTCTTGAAGCTCATCAAGAGAATGCCAAGAGTGTACAAAGCAGTCATCAAAGCAAAAGGTGGCTACTTTGAAGAACCTAGAATATAAGACATATTTTCAGTTGTTTCACACTTTTTGTTAAGTATATAATTCCACATGTGTTAATTCATAGTTTAGATGCCTTCAGTGTGAATGTACAATTTTCATAGTCATGAAAATACAGAAAAATCTTTAAATGAGAAGGTGTGTCCAAACTTTTGGTCTGTACTGTATGTTTTTTCAGCGTTTTTTGCACTGCCCAATGGGTGAAAAACACTGAAAGAAGTGACATGCTGCATTCTGCAAAACCCACGGTTTTGCACAAAATACTGAGGACAACCAAAACAAGCTGTGTACATGAGATTTCTGAAATCTCATAGACTTTGCTGGTACTGTAAAAGGCAGGTGAAAAAAGTTGAAAAAACTCAACGTGTGAACATAGCCTTAGGGGGAATCACACTGCATTTAGCAGTGTCCTTCAGAGATATGCATGATAAGGATTTTCCAAAATAAGTCTTTACTATATTCCAATGATGCATATTGGCTGCAGTGGTTAAAAAAAAATGTATACCAAGTGGTATACTTTTTTATGGAATCATCAGCACTATTACATACAGCAGGAAAGGATATACTGATGTATACCAGTCCAATGGAGGCCAAGAGGGCCCCTTTTTGGCCTTTAATAGGTGGATATGAGCCTATTGACACATTTGACTGGGAGATGGGTCAAATGTATCTACAGGACTGGGAACAGTTACATAAGAAATATGTGGTGTGAAATCATGCTAACTTGAACCCAAAGTTTCCTAACAGATTTATCTTCAAAATTGTTACCTGTCAAAATACCGAAGGGTTGGACAGATAGATTTCCATCTTTCTAGTCTCCGTTTCACCTACCATGAAACACAGAGAGACAGGCAAATAGTTGTCACAGACAAAAGACGGCCAACTGATATCCTCCAACCAAAATTATGTGTCTTTGGCCAGATTTAGGCGACGTTCTCACCAGCGTAAGAAAGAGGACTTGTATAGACTAATAATAAAATGGCATTCAAGAATTGAGGGCAAGGGAAATATAAAAGAAACGTTTCAAGGGTTTTTCTTCTTTCTTTATTTATACCGGCGGATTTGCTGCGGTTCAATTAAAGTCAATGGGCTGCGGAAACGATGCGGAAATGCTGAGAGTGGTACTCGGGTCGGACTACTATTCTCCTCATCTGACCGCCGCTCCAGCTGACAACAGCGAGAGCGGCGTGGCTGAAAGGAGCAGCAGTCTCCTCAGCCGAGCCAAGACTGCGCGAGGTGGTAAAAAATAGAAAAACAGTAAAAAATAAAATAAAACAGTATACTCACCTATCCGGCGCCCCCCGGTGTCCTCCCGATGTCCCCCGGCGATGTCATCCTCCCGGCGGCCGGCAGTACACTGCCGGGAGCGAGCTCACTCCCAGCAGTGTACTGCGCTGCCAGGACCTGCGGTGCGGTCACGTGAGCTCTCAGCTGAAGATCGGCTGAGAGCTAACGTGACCTCACTTTACGGCACGAGTGCACCTGTTCTGAAGAATGTTCCCACCAGTACTGGTGCTGAGGTCACTGGGGCTGGTCAGCTGATCTTCAGCTGATGAACCCCAGTGACCTCCCTCCTGCAGCAGCATGTACACTGACAGGAGTAATTTTACACTCCTGTCAGTATACATTGCGGTCTTCTACAGCAGTGACATCAGTGATTGCTGATGTCACTGTTGTAGAAGTGACCAGGATTGGTGAGGGACAATCGTGATGTCGGTAATCGTGAACTACGTTGTGAAAGCGGACAGGTGAGGGATATGGTTGTTTTTTATTTTACTTGATAACAGGTGAACCATGCGGATTTAAAGCATGAAATACTTTCTAGTGATCAAATTTCTGCTGTGGAGACTAGCGACTCCGCAAGAGAATTTGGCATGCTGCGGTCCTGAAAGACGCACCGCATGTCAGTGTCCAAGGGTGATTCGCAGCCTCTGATGCACACACAGTGGACATGGGATTTCTAGAAATCCCATCCACTATGCTGTAACATCTGGACGCTGCGGGTTTGACGCTGTATAAACAAGCAGCGTCAAACCTGCAGCGGCTTCTGATCGTGGCCACATACCCAAACTTACCCGCAGCATGTCAATTTATGTAGCGGACACGCTAGTCTCCGCTGCAGATTTTGACCGATTGAAGTGTCATTATATGCAGTGGATTCACATGCACTGACAACAAAAGTGAGGCATTAGAACACCGCGTTTTGGACGCAGCAAAAATACGCTGCGTCCAAAGCATTGCTGAGTGCTGAACAGGGGGACATAGCGGCTAACCAAACACCTGTGAGCTGTTAATAATAGCCAGGGAACATATTTGCAAATGGCACCTTCCTAGGCTAAATATAGCAGCTCACAGCTGCCCCAGAAATTACATGAATGGAAATGCTAATGAAGATTGGGTGAATGGGATTAGCTGACACCTAGCCCTTTTGTTTGGTGATTACAAGGTGTCAATCATCACCAAACCTAATTAAAGTAAAGTAAAAATTTAAATAAGCACACAGACACATAGTAAACACTTTATTTGAAATACAACAGACACATTCTTTAATCATTTAAATTAACCAATATACTCACCCCAGTTCTGACGGTAATCCAAGGGTTAAAGCAATTGTCACCAAAATAACTTCATTTAACTCCAAAAAGCATTCATTGATGTACAAAAACTCGGCAAAACCGCATATTTTTTCCGCAGCGTTTTTCCTGCCAAGGAGATGCATAAACGTTACAGAAATTTCTGCTTCAAATCCTGAACGTGCGACCATAGCCTAAAGCTATGTTCCCACATGTTGTGTTTTTTTTCAGTCAGAAATCTGCAGCAAAACTGCAGCAGGTTTTGCTGCGTTTTTTATGCGTTTTTTTCACTGTCCTTCTGTCTCTATTGATGCATGTATATAAAGTTCTGTGAAAAAAAGAACCCCATTCTATTTTGCCATCAAAAACGCTGAAAAAACGCTGAACAATTTTTGGTGCATTTTTTCAGCACCCATCACTTCCTATGGGTGAAAAAACGCTGAAAGAAGTGACATGCTCCAAGAACACAACCAAGGCACAAAATATACAGCAAAAAAAACACGAGATGTGTGAACAGAGAATTCTGGTTTCTTATAGACTTTGCTGGCACTGCAAAAAGCAGCTGAAAATTTGGATACAAATCTGCAGCAAAATACGCTGAAAAACCCAACGTGTGGGAACATAGCCCAAAATGAAAAAGTGCCATAGTGACTCATTACAGGAAATAAAAAAATGCCCCAATCCTTTTTGCCTTACCCCTTTTTCAGGAATATGTAAGAAAACATGTAAAGGGGAATAGACCACTCTGACACTAAAGACCTTTTCGGCTTCTATAGAAGGTTTCATATGCATTGTTTCATGTGCGTATGTGTAACCATGTGTAACTTCTCCACAAAGGAACCTTATCCATATTGGCTGACCAGAGGTGACAAGGAAGGGGGGTTGGAGGCATCAGGCTTTCATTTTCACAGTAGGACATGCCTAACAAGTAACAGTTGGGGGCTGGAGTTGTTGTGGGGAGGGCAATTTAGCTTGCAAAAACTTTTGAAAACAAAAAGTTTTCCAATTTTGACTGGGCTTTTACACTGAATGTGAACAGTGACACTATTCTTCTCGGAGTACATTGTTTTCTCTAAAAAAACACTTGATGAACTGGGATCACTATTTGTTGCATAACAGACACATTTCTGGCTCATATATATATATAGTAGGCAATTTTTGGTACACAGCCATTTATTTTCTTTATTCATTTTTTTTTCAACAGAATTTGCAAATGACTAACCAATACCATTGTGAATTCACACAATGGTCACAAAACAAAGGCTCATGGGCATAAATAAAAATCTCACTCAATTCCATTCACTAGCTCTGCTTCCAGTATTCGGAAAACAAAAGACCTCACTATGTCCTCAAACAATCTCTCGTTAAGACTCCACAGAAGGACAAAAAAAACTTTTAAAAGATAAGACAGAGTCCTGAAAGAATTTCCCATTTCCTGGCTGAGACTCTTAGAAAACGAGAGGAAATTAAGGTAAACAAGTGCAATAAGACAGACTTTATTTGAAGGTTACAAAACAGCAAAGCAAATTTAATAAACACAAATAAAGGGAAAATAGATTTGACATTTACCCATACAGTCAGAGGCTAAAAGGAAATTGACAGCAACTAGGACTGCCAAAGACAGGACAACATTACAGATTGTGTCTATTCATTCAAACAAATAGTTTTCAAAAAATGTCTTTTCGATTTTCTTCAGATAATGAATATTAAGTGTCCTGGTTCCTCTGTACATCAAGAAGGGTCAACAATAAAAAGAATACAATACAAAAGAAGGTTTTTAAATGGAAGAATTGTTTTCTTTGAAGAGGTTGCAGTCTGCAACACTTACTATATTGCCAGGGCATTATTCTCCAAAATTCCAAGGAAATATGAAATATGCACGGCATTACTGTTATTCCAAAGTAAGAGTTAACAATACATTGTGTGAGTATAAGTAAAAACTAGTCTAAAAGTGCATTTACAGGGACCAACTGATAGTACAAAACAACCGCCGATGGGTAATGTCATGGGGATACCGCAACAGAGTGGGGTCAGACGATCACAGCATCTGGTGACACATACACCTGCGGTAGTTAGAACGGCTTCATTGTCCTATTAGCAGTTCTGGCTTTCTTTGCCCTGGTGCTGCAAGGGTTAAACTGCTTAGTTGGACTCCTGGAGTTCTCTGTCTTGGGTTATATCAGCTGTTCTGAGTTCGATACTCCCTGCAGGCATAAGAACCCTCCTTCTTGCTTCTGACCTTGCCAGTGATAGTTACCGCTACCTGGTTTGGAGTTGAAGGAGAGAGTTCAGTGGTTGGAGTAGGCGGTTTAGGGTTTTTCTGGAGATTGCTGCGTGGAGTTGGTTTGCATGTTTATCTTTATCCTCTCCCATTTCATTTCTTCCTTCCTACATCTCCCCTGTTTTCCACTCTGTTGTTTTGTATGATTTTAGTTTTCTTTTATCCCTGTCTGTTTACCTTTGTCTGTCTGATTAGTGTTTGCCTATACACTTCGGCCTTACATCTCCCTGAGTGGGATAGGGAACATATAAGGGTAAGATAGGAGCATAGCAAGGTAGGAGACCCCGGCATCTCCACCATCTGGGGTAATCCGGGGGACCAAGATAGCCTAAGGCACCCCTAGTTCGAGGGATCAGGCAGGTGTCCACACAGTCCCTTGTCACTAAGTGACAGGTAAACTTTTACTAACCGGCGGTTGTCCAACTGCCTGTTTATATAGGCAGATCAAAGCAAGCAATGCAAATATATACTGTATATACTAGATCATTCAGTGTACATACGCTGCCATGGCTCTTCACAGCGCAAATCCTGTTTACACCATCAGACCCAAAAAGCAAAACACATCTATACTAGATTGCTCAGTGCACATAAGTTGCCATAGTTCTCAGCAGTGCGTTTACACAGGACTATGCACCGCAGAGAACGATGATCTTTTATGCTGCACAAAAGATAATTTCAGCTGAAGAACTAGCCTTTTGCTAATTCGTTAGGTGATTGGCAGCCTGTTTACACGGCACGATTATTTTGCTCCCCCAATCCGAACGTGATAGATACATAAAAATACATGAAGCTATTACGCTTGGGTCAGGAGAGGCGCCGGCCAGTCCATGCACTACGTTGCGATCTAAGTACGATTTACACGGCCAACTGACTGCGCCCCTTAAGAGAAGTGTGCACTGGGCAAACGCAGTTCCAAATGTCAAAGCCACAGAAATTGCCCATTGTAAATTTACATATCAATATAACAAGCTAAAAGAAACAGTAAAAACACTATTTTTTTTCAACATTTCTGTGTAAAATCTTTTTCAAGCTTAGACTGTATTCTATAAATTTGGAATCAGATCAAAATGATGTGTCCACCCTATTCAGAACAGCCCAGTGCCTTCCAGGAATGTAAAGTATTATTACGCTTCATTAACACAGTACTGACATGTACAAAAAGATGAAAAACTGGGCAACCAAAATCAAACAAGATAAGATATATAAATTAAAGGAACGATGAAGGGAAGAAAAAACAAAACAGTATTTATAGCCTCCTGAAGGCCCGTCATATATCCACAAAGCTGAACTTTATCAGTGTTCAGTATGGCTCACCAGCTGACTATCTTAGTATGACACGAAGACGTAGCAAGAGGTGCACTGGGTGGTTGCCCATCAATTGTTATGGTTTGCATATTTGAAATACATTCTACTTTTTCAATTATATTTTTAAGTGTTTTATTTTAATTTTTAATATTTATTAATATCTAAACATAAAGTCTACTCGGGAATGCTGGCATTTCCTTTTACAACACATGGATCATATGAGCCACATGAGACGGTAACATGATCAAAAAATAAATAATTAGAATAAAAATGTGGTTTTAAATTATTTTTCAAAAAGACGCCTTCTATTTTGTAAAAAAGAACCCAACTAATTCAATAAATGTGAGCAATAGTTCAAAACTGCAGAAAGCCAGTCCCTTCTACCAGCCTTCCATTTTAAAAGGGTTGCCCAGACTTGTGATGTTGGTGACCTAGCCTAAGGACAGGCTCCTACTGAAGTGAACAGGAGCTGAGCAGCACTTCTCGGCTGTGTAAGGAGTTGACCTCTTCCTGCTCTGTCACCTTTTTATATCCATAGCTGAAAACAGCTGAGCCATGAGGGTGCGAGTGTTACCGACCATCCATTTCGTATTAATGACCTAAACTAAGGATAGATCATCGACACCATAAGCATAGATGCTCCCTTTAGGCAACATTATCAAATTCACCTTTGACAAAAGTTAACCCCTCAACGAAGCAGCCACTATTAGCCTTTTTTTTCCGGAAGCCATATTCTCTATTAACACAATCATATCAGGGATTGCTTTCTTTAAGCATTTTGGGGTACAATTGACTTTCTGATTCCTCTTTTATTCTTTATCTTTTTGGATGGCATGATAACAGAAAACCCTAATTTCTCAATTGTTTTTCCGGCTGCTTTTGGCATTCACCATATGGGAAAAATAACGTGAAGGCGAAAATAAGAAAGTCTTGATACAGAAACATCTACATGTACAGAAGTGTCCAATAATCTCCACTGGCAACTGCTCTTACATTCTGCCCCAGTTGAGTCCAACATGGAGTGTGACCACACATAAATCAATGTGACCATTTTTCTTCCTTGTTTTTTCTCTTTTCTTTTGTACTTGAAACTTTATGAATAGATGATAGCATTGTAAGTCTCTGCAAGACATCTGGGAGAAGTGTACCGAAATCACCGCAACTACGGCATCTTTACATTAGTTGGCAGGAGCATACAGAGCTAGAAGTGCACTTTGTAGAATGGATGGAAGCAGAACTGTGGAGATAAGTGGACTAAGCACCACGGCCATGACTTACAAGTCTTTGTGGTAGTTTTAAAAGTTCAGAAAAAGATAAAGCCTGGAAAAATGATTTCAACGTCATTTTTTGACCTCCTTTCTAACTTTCCCAGAAAGTCACATACAAGTCAATATGGGATTACATTTCTTTACTGGAGGCAACTTTCATAAATTATATATACAGGTCCAGGGTTCACAGAAAAAGAACTATAATCAACATGATTGACTCCTGCAAGAAGTAGACACTTTCTCGCCATCTGTCTTCACCAGCCAACCAAATAACAATCAGAGAACAAACGTCGGCAAATGAACCACGATCTTAGACAAAGACATTTATATGACTTTTTTAACAAAAAATATGTAAGTTATATATGAGAACAAAGGAAATGGAGGGGAAACAATACCAAAAACTGCTTATTTCACTTCTGCTCTGTGAATAATTATATCTTTCTCCATAATAAGGCCCTATTAGGCCTTATTCACAGATCAGAGAGAAGCAAAGAGCGCCACTCACTGTTACATAAAATAGTCCTTAAAGGGGTATTCCCATCTCCAAGATTCTTTCCCAATATGTTGTAGGTGTAATAATAATAATAATAATATTAGCAAATACCTCAAATTAGAAATGTAGTATAGTTTTTCTGATTCGCTGTCTCTTTCCTCATGTGCAGGCATTGCAGGACCTTAGGTATCCATGGTTACGTCCACTGATATAGTGACAGTTAATCAGCTAGTTGCTAGTGGTCATGCCCATGGATACCTAAGGTCCTGCAATCCCTTCACATGAGGAACAAGACATAGCGAATGAGAAAAACTATACTACATTTCTAATTGGAGGTACTTGCTAATATTATTATTATTATTACACCTACAACATATTGGGATAGGATCTTGGAGATGGGAATAGCCCTTTAAGGACTATTTTATGTAACAGTGAGTGGCGCTCTTTGCTTCTGTCTAACTCCCATGTTGCATAGGTCATTATATTAAGAAATATATATTTTTTTCTTTTTCTTTAACTGGACATATTAACGTCAATTAGACAATGGATAAGACTAGTCGTCATTAATCACCATGCAATGTTCATTTTATGAATGAACTTGACAAGTGTCTTTTTTTCAACTTTAACTATGTTCTGTCCCATAGAAATGATTTCATTATCAGACATTTATCATATCAAATAATACATAATAAATCAATAATCCTTTATTCAGTATAAGCGGACAGGGCTCCAGGGATAGAGGTGATTTGGAGCTACATACACTACAAGGAGTAGAGCCGGCATTGCTATATTTAACTCCTTCACAACCAATGATGTATACAGCATGTACGACACCGGCCGTATTGCTGCACTTGTATTTTTTGGGGTTTTCCAGTACACTACGTGACATTAAATGGTGTCGCTCAAAAGTACAACTCGTCCTGCAAAAAAACAAGCCCTCGTACGGCCATATGTCTGGAAAAATTAAAAAAAAAAGTTATGGCTCTTGGAAGAAATGGAGAGAAAAAAACTAAAACAAAAAACAGAAAATCGCCCGGGGGGTGAAAGGGTTAATTGTAGCGGCCGTGGGCAATCATTAAAGGCCACATGTTAAACACAGATTTTCTCGTTTATATTAAACTCCATGGGATCAATATATACTCTTCTTGAGTATCCACCTTCCAGTTTAAGCATTCATCTTCTTTCCTCGGGGCTAAATTTCGTGTCATGTATCAAACCCAATGGAATGGGAGTGGACACATCTGATGGTGGCTATGGGCCGCCATAATCTGTACAATTAACACACCGGGCTCTGCCAGAGACATCGAGGATTCATAGCTCAGTTTTATTCATTGTTTGATTTAGTAGCAGTACTAAAAAGAAACCTGTGCACTCAAAAGCCACATCCATGTGAAATAAATATATAAAGGGACGCGTTTGTACCAGTCGTGAGGCTGAGGCAGCAATAGAGTTGGATATAATTAAAGTGGCTGGCTGCAGACCTCCGCTCCCGCTGTTCATTCATTATCTAAATAAGTGAAATGAAAACAGATTTAAAATAAATCAAAGGGGTTTTAAATCAGAGCAGCAAATGCCCCTTATCTTTAATAATTTGTGCAGTACGTTCATTAAGAGCGTTTTGTAGAAACTAATATGTAGGTGTAAGGCTGCTTTTTATTTTATCCAGCAGCAAATCCTACTGCGCTATTTATCACTAATTTATGGATAAATCCTGTTATAGCTTAGCACCAGTCTCCAATAGGTTTTAGTCTTTATCTCCATATTTTCCTCTGAATCAAAATAATTTATCTAAAATATGTAGTAATAATAAGGTGCATAGAATAGCATGCAATTACTAGTAAAAAAATGTATCTATTGCTTAAATTACTCACCAACAGCTCAATAGTATGATAGTCTGATTATAAGATTCTGTCCATTTACCAGTTGTCAAATAGTAGAGAAACGTTGTTAAATCCACGCTGCTGGTACTGTATCCACAATAAAGATCTAAAAGGAGTGTAAAAATGTCTAGGCGGTTTTATTCTCAACGCGTTTCGAAGTTAGAAAACATCTTCCTCAGGAGAACCACAATAGTTGAACAATTGTGTTTCTCCTGAGGAAGAAGTTTGCTAAACGAGTTGAGAATAAAAAAAAGCTTTAAACGAGTTGAGAATAAAACCGCCTAGACACTGCTTTTAGATCTTTATTGTGGATACAGTACCAGCAGTACAGATTTACCAACTTTTCTCTACTATTTGATTACCACGTTGGATTCTCCAACCTGTTGGTGTTGCAGCAGCGGGAATAATTTCCTCCTAAAGCGTATAACTTCTGTTGTGGGTCACACAACCTCACAAGGTGAGCAGTTACCGTATCCTTCAATCCTATACTAGTTTATCATATAAGACCCTATTGCAATTGTATTGTCCCCCCTGTTTTTCCATTTGCCAGTTGTAGTAGCACTGTTGCACCAGGCAGTTCAGGGCTGTATGGGACTCAATTTTACAACAGCCTATACGCTACTGAGAGACTAGTGTAGTGATGAGTTCCCCCAGCCTAATCAGAACAATTTAACTACCAAATGGAATATTAATCATATTTTTGGAATTTGTGCCCACACCTAACTTACATATCAACATATTATTGCATGTTACTAAAAAAGGGTAAATGACTGGGTGAAAAAGAAGTTCCGTAGGCACCCTCGGGCACAATATTGTGTATAACATTGTGAGTTATTTTTCCTTAGGGAAAATTGAATTAAAGCATACCAGTATTTCATGCACCCATGAGAAAAACAGTGATCTTGCTGTCCTCATCCCCCACAAGTTAATACAACTTTGGTCACATACCAGGCTAATGTGTCTAGGTACTAAAAAAAACAAAACAACAAAAAAGAGCCCACACACCTTTAGTATTAAATTTAGATGGAGTGGACAATACGCTGTGGACAATTTACAGATATTTACATACACAATGTCTCGGCACACAGCAATTGATGAATACATGAATTTCAATACTGCTATACATGTAAAAACGCAAGGTATTTAGTTAAGATTTTTGATCAAAAATTGTAGAAGTCATCAGTTAAGATTTTTGATCAAAAATTGTAGAAGTCATCCAACCACGTCAAGGTGATCTCATATGGATGGTCCCTAACTCTTATGACTCAGTTCTCTGCCTGCCCAACCAGGTCTCTAATGCAATGGCTAAGATATAAAAACCAGAGTTATCTCATAATTAAACCTTTTTGGGAAAGAACGGTGAACAAGGGTGCATCTTTTTCAAAAGGGTTTCATTACAAGCCAACATTAGTAGAATTCATTCATTACAGTGTGCTGACGCACAGTGTGCCTTTGTGTATTGGTCACATCGTATTTCTGCACCTGCATATTGACTTAATAATAAAGATGTGCAGACCCCCCCTTTTTTTGTACTTTGTATTGGGGGGTGTGGACCCCTTCCCTTATCCATCCACCTTTCCCAAAAAGGTTTCATTACGAGCTGAGCCTGGTTCTTATCAATTTTCCTTTAAGGCTTTGTCACAAATTGATTCGTAAAAATGAAAAAGTGAAAAAAAAAACACTTTTTCATATTTATGAATCAATTTGTGAAACACCTGGGGGTTCCAAGTGCTCACTATGAATCTAGATAGGTGCCTTGGGGGGTCTAGTTTCCAAAATGGGGTCACTTGTGGGGGAGCTCCAATGTTTGGGCACACAGGGGCTCTCCAAACGCAACATGATGTCCGCTAACAATTTGAGCCGACAATTTGTTAGCGGATACCATGTTGCATTTGGAGAGTCCCTGTGTGCCCAAACATTGGAGCTCCCCCACAAGTGACCCCATTTTGGAAACTAGACCCCCCAAGGCACCTATCTAGATGCATAGTGAGCACTTGGAACCCCCAGGTGTTTCACAAATTGATTCATAAATATGAAAAAGTGTTTTTTTTTCACTTTTTCATTTTTACGAATCAATTTGTGAAGCACCTGGGGGTTCCAAGTGCTCACTATGCATCTAGATAGGTGCCTTGGGGGGTCTAGTTTCCAAAATGGGGTCACTTGTGGGGGAGCTCCAATGTTTGTGCACGCAGTAGCTCTCCAAACGCAACATGGCGTCCGCTAACAATTTGAGCCGATTTTCCATTCAATTTGTTAGCGGACACCATGTCGCGTTTGGAGAGCCCGTGATGTGCCTAAACAGTGGAGCTCCCCCACAAGTGACCCCATTTTGGAAACTATACCCCTCAAGGATTTTATTAAGGTGTATAGTGAACATTTTGAACCCAGAGGTACGACACAGAATTTGTTTACATTAGGTCATCATATTGAATAAGTTGTCATTAGTCTTGAGCGCAAGTGCTCGCTACTTGAGTTTGCATCGGGTACTCAGGTATGCACCATGTACAGCGTGTGCTCGAGTGACATGCTCGAGTCCCTGCTCCGCATGTTTCACGGTTATTAGACACCCAAAAAAAAACATGCGGGGATCGCTCGTGCATGGCAGGCAATCCCCGTAAAGTTTTTTTGGCCGCGAAGCATATAGGGCAGAGACTCGAGCATGTCACTCAAATACCCACGATACTCAATGAATACCAGAGCACCCGATGCAAACTCAAGTAGCGAGCACTGTTCCGCGTGTGGTAAAAGTGATAAGGTAGCTTTATTCTTCGGGTCAGTACGTTTACAGCGGTACCACATTTATATCGTTTTTCTATGTTTTGCACTTTTACATAATAAAAGCAATTTTCTAGAAAAAAATATTTTTTAGCATAGCTTTATTCTGAGAGCTATAACTTTTTTATTTTTCGGCTGATGGAGCTGTATGTCAGCTTGTTTTTTGCGGGACGAGATGACGTTTTCAGCAGTACCATTTTTATTTATATTCGTCTTTTTGATCGCGTGTTATTCCATTTTTTATTTGGCGGTATGGTGATAAAGCATTGTTTTTTGCTTCGTTTTTTTTTTTTTTTTACCGTGTTCACTGAAGGGGTTAACTAGTGGGACAGTTTTATAGGTCAGGTTGTTCCGGACGCAGCGATACCAAATATGTGTACTTTTATTGTTTTTTTGGGTTTTTTTTATAATAATATTTATTGATGGGTACATTATATTTTTATTTTTGGTGGATTATTTTATTTATTTTTTTAATATATTTTTGCAATTTTTTTTTTTTTTTTCACTTACTGACTGTTTTTATACTTTATTACTTTGTCCCACTATGGGACTTTCACTTTTTTTCCTCTGATTGCCTGCATGGCACATGAATGCAGCACCATCCCTGTGTCATACAGGCTATCAGCGCTGCACAGTGAGAAGATTGTTTGGAGATGCACTGCGCATGTCCAAACAATCTTCCTGCTGTCTGGTGACCCGGATGTTGTCATGACAAAATATAAAACTAATTAAAAAATTATAAACGGGTTCATTTTTAAAAGTGCAGCAATAATAAAAATGGTAATAATAATACATTGGTGAGGCCTAGTCCCAGTTAGTTAGTAAATTAGTGTAGTGTTAGTGTAGGGAGTACAATTGGGGGGAGAAAGGTTTAACTTGATGGGCCGAGGTCTTTATTCAACCTACGTTACTATGTATAATCTGGCCATGCTTGTTGATAACAGCCTTCCACAAGCTCGTAATGGCAAATTCTTTCATATATCTATCATACTGTTCATGCGCCACATGAAATAACATCTTCTCCAAGTGATCATAACGTGTCTCATATGGACTTCATAGTACAGTTCCCACTGATATTAACAGTATTCATCATTTATGTGGAAAATGCAAAGAAAAAAAGGAACAAACCTCATGCTTTACTTCAAATCCACATTACAAACTAAAAGGTAAAATTTTGGCTAATGTTATTTCAGTCCTGTGTTGAATTTACAATACTCCAGGCTCATTCAGATGCAAGGTGAGGGTCTTTATTACTGAGCAGAAGCCATTAGGTGGGCTGAACCATTAGTAAAGTAATGAATGTATTAGAAACCAGTGACATCTTTGTGTTCGCCTTCTTGCAAGCCCCAGTGCACATGGAGAAAAGCCTATGGTAAATTAAGGAGACAGGCAAAAAACTGCACCACTAGGATCTTTTAAGGAGCCAGAGAGACCTCATTAGAAATAGCTGTTGAAACACAGGCACCACTAGTACTCTGTATAATGTATTACTTCTAGGGATGGAGTAGAAGGGAAACATATAATACAGGTGGATGGAATATACGGTACACCACTGGCTCACTGGGATGCCACTGCAAAGACAAGCAAACACATAACCACTACATGAATAATCCACATACATACGCAGAAAAGCAATGGTTACCGGCAAGGTACATTACTGTTACTGATTGCTGAGATATTACAGTGGATATTTACCATACATCCGTATTTGTAAGACAAAATAGAAACACATCACCACTCCTGTATTTATTACCCACTCCTGGTTTTGGCTTACAAATACTGATGTAAAATACTGACCAAATACTGAACGTGGAATAATAAACTAACAGCCCAACTAATTACTAATATCTTTCACTTATATAATTACAGAAAAATTTGACACTGCTGTGACAAAGATTAAATAAGTGCAACTAAGCAAGTGAAGCTCCAGCCAAAATTTTATTTTTCCATTTTTTACTTGACTGTCCACCCTGAATAACCTTTTATTCTGACTATAATATATATTTTATATGAGGATATAATGTATTTTTTTTATATCTATGGATGTAGTTTGAAAAATCTACAGAATAAAATAAGAAACAGAATTTAAATAAAGCAAATAACAGTTTTATACGTGAACATTTTCACATGAAATCCAAGCATATGGAATAGAAGCCCAAACCTCCCTACGGATCCAATTAACACAAAATAGTGATAGGAAGATACAGAACTTTCTATACTCGAGAACATCCATGGTAACATAAGGAACTATGTAATTAATAGCAACTCCTAATTTACTTGTGACTTCAGCCCTTGCCCTGGTAATAGCGGGGACAATGTCATACCTATGAAAGATTTTCAGGTTTTCAAAACCAATCTACTTAAAAATGCCAAAAAATCCAATTAAGGTCTTCATTGCTATGAATGTTATGGGACATTGGCATTGATACCCAAGAGGGACTCTTGCTAAAATATACAGATGGAAAGTGCAGGGCCATTCAGTTTAGGCTCAGCTGTGGACTGTCCTTGTTAGGGCAGGAGCAAAGAGGAAACAGGTTATCGCAGACCCCTTAGGGATTGTTAGGGGCAGTATCATGTGCCATTCCCGCTGTGTCTGCTGAAGGATACCTGTGAAAAACTCCTGTCTGGCCGCCTTGCAACCTTGAACGGGTGAGGACGTTCCATTTTCTTCTCTTGCTATTTTCATCATGTATCTGATTTATGGTAAATATTCTGATCCACCATTGGGGTGGTTATTATTATTCATGAATGAACATTAAGTGATCACAGAGACATAGTATTGTGTTGATTGGTCTCAGTACCATAGTAAGATGTTTTCCACTCATTTGACATTTTATAATCTATGGGAACAAGTGACTCACTGGAACAATTTTTGAATTACTGACATATACCCGAAAGGGATCCATTGCTGAGTAACCTGTCCTAGTGTGGTTCTTTTTGCAGAGCTGATCAGTACAGGATTACACTGCAACACTCCACATGTGATTACATTTTAATTATTTGTCTTGTTTTCTAACTTTTTAATCTGATGAAGTAAAAGTTATATTTATAATATTATACCCTTGCTGTATCTCTCTATTTTTGGGTAAAGACACTGGTAATCATTACTATTGCTTTTTCTGACTCTTCATGAATCAGGGGCGTCTGACTCCCGTCATGAACATCGTCGGCCTTGATGCAACAGGTCCTATGTGTGTGATGGGATCCTCCTTTCTATTTGGACTTAAAGACGACCCTTTACTGGATTTTTGGAGTACCTCCTCCAACTGGACGTATGCAGCAGAACTTCTCTGGGGGCGCTTGTTTTTTCTCCTATAAAAGAAGTTCCCAGTTGGTTGACGGGAAAATCTGCATAATTATTACTGAGGAGGCATAGACAAAACAAGAAAAAAACGTTCCAGAATCAGTGGAGCAGAGGTAATTGGAGGAGAGATTCAGTTAAAGTTAAAAAAGTCCAGTAAAAGGTCATCGTTATTACTGTGAAGTCTTGATTTCCTGACTTACAATATATATACCTCGAAAGGAGGGCGGCTACATATTGCATTGTATAGTCATATAATACACACTAGGATGCCATTGGAAAAGAAAAAAAAAAAAGAAACTTTGCAATTTCCCAATACATAGAAGACTATGATTTGCTATACAGTAAGAAAATACTGGGTGTCATGGAAGTCTATGAACGCGCGAGATATATGCTGGGGAATACTATATTATATAGATGTGTAACAGAGACTTGCAGCTCAGTGACAGACACAATACTTACAGCTTAGCTCCTATAATGCAGGTGACCATTTTACCCACAAATTACTATACACTGTATGTACTATACTTTTCACAATGCAAATTATCACAGCAAGCTCGGTGCAGACTTGGAACCTGCAGAACAGTGAATAAAAGGCACAGCTCCGGACTTATCCTACTGCCTGCCTCACAACCAGTACCAGATAAGTAATGCAATGTAATTCATTTTTCATGTGGATTATACATGCACACTGGAAAATAGTGTTCAAAGGTGGAAATATCCTTAACAGGCTTTAAATTAGAAGAAACAAACCCAGATTTCTAGAAGATTGCTACAATATTGTATAAGGTAGTAATACCCACAACCTAGGAAAAGGTATATAATCCCAGGATAAGAAGAGGATCATGCAAAAATTCTTCATAGTAAAAATGGTAATTTTATTGAAAGAATACATAAAAAAATCTATAAAATGACAGGGAGTGCCTCATAATAGGGACACATAATCAGCCTGGAGAAACCTAAGACGTAATGTTAGGGCCAAAACCAAATAGTTTAGGGTACAGAACAATAAGGTGCAAGTGCTAACAGTAAAAAGGTATATACCTATCGCTACAATTAGGGCTAAACTAGTTCAATTCCCAGGTTCCTATATACATAGCAGCATAGCCATAAAGCAATATAGATAGGTAAGTTACCGGAAAGTAAATCAATTTGCTGCATATGGGGTCCCAGGCAATGTGTCCTACCACCCCTAAGGGCAGCGATAGGTATATACCTTATTACTGTTAGCACTTGCACCTTATAACCTGTTATATACCTTTTCCTAGGTTGTGGGTATTACATGTTTAGCAAAGGTTTATGCATTTTCTTAGGATTTTGGGACTATTATTATGATTAAAGGGAACCTGTCACCAGAAAAAATGCTGTTAACATGCAGATATGGGGTTAATCTGCAGGTAAATAGCGTTACTAACCTGCCCAGCGCCAGCGCTTAGCTGAATGCTGTGGGGAAAAAATGAACTTTATTCCCCCGACAGCCTTCGAGTTTCAGTCGTGGGGTCGGGGACGGCGAGGGTTCAGTCACCGCTCTGAGTATAGAGAGCGGCGACAGTAACCGCACCCCCGGCCCTGGCTGACACTGCCTCTGCATTAGAGCCTGCTGTCAGTCAGGGCTGGGGGCGTGGTTACAGCCGCTGCTCTCTATACTCAGATCGGTGACTGAATCCTCGCCGCCCTTGCCCCTGTGACTGAAACCCAGATGCTGCCAAGGGGCATAAAGTTGATTTTCTCCCCGCAGCATTCGGCTAAGTGCAGGCGCCGGGCAGGTTAGTAACGCTATTAACCTGCATATTAACCTCATATCTGCAGGTTAATAGTGTTTTTTCTGGTGACAGGTTCCCTTTAATGTTGTATAAGGTTAGGGCAACAGGGCGACATGGGTCCTGCGATAGCAACTTGCTGCTTTGCGACTATTTTAGAGCTCTGATTTTGATGTAAAATAAAACAGCTATTCCATTGAAGTCCACAGAAAGAAATTTGTTTGCCACTGAAAATCCAATTAATTTGGAAACATTTGTAACTCTGTCACTCATGCAGGAAGTCACAGGTCACAACGTGACACCATAGGAAATCACTAGATGCGATGGTGAAAAGCGAGAAGTGACAAATGTCGCCATGTAACCATAGCCCAAAGGACCCAGAAATAAGAAAGTGGGACTCCTGGGACTTTTCTATGAAATATTGACAATTGTTGCTGTATAGTATAAGCCATTGTATCTCACTAAGGTTGCATTCGCTTTTCCCTTCTGTCATATACTCTTGCGAAAGCTGCACAAGAAATCACTTATTAAATTCATGTGTAGATGAAAGACGGTCCTGCGCAGATAGTGTGATAAATACGAGTCCGCCTTTACCCGACCATCTCACTCCTGCAACGAATGAATGTAAAGTAAGGCAAGCATTGATCACTTGGGATTGATTCGCACGGTGCTCTACCTACAATTAATACATATGGTTTACTTCCATTTGGTTCCTAGGAATCCCTAAAGTAAATTCAATTCCTCATTTATAATTCAAGTGTTCTAGGAGTAAAGGGAGGAAAACTGAAAATGTAGAAAATGATTATCATGTTCTTCTTTCTATTATTATTAAACATAATTCACATAAAATCTCAGCAGATAAGAGACAATGTGAATAGAAATTCTATATTTTATGGTGTTTTCCACTGATATCTTATATAGCAGCCACATTTCATAGCGCTGGGGATAACATACGGTATAATTCACAACACTCCTATCCAAGAGGGAATCACAATCTAATTTACTTATTTCTCACAAACTACTAGTGCTACAAGTATTAACCAACTATTGTAGTATGGGAACAAATCGGAGAACCCAAAGGAGAACATACAACAATTCAGATATTCTCCTTGGTCTAGCTCAAACCCAGACCTCGAATGCTGGGCTAGACTGAAGTTCTTACAGAAAGCTTCGACTTGTGTTACAGAGGGGTTTCCTCCTGAATTTGGTGTTTTTCTCCTTCTACTGCATCTCTCCAATATTGAAATATATCCCCTCTTCCCACTATGCAGTGGCATGTAAAATTTTAGGCACCCCTGATCAAAATTACTGTTATTGTGAACTGTTAAGCAAGTTAAAGATGAAATATTCTCTAAAAGGCCTACAGTTAAAGATTTCCTTTGTATTTTAGGGGGAAAATATATATATAAATACATATATATATAGTCATTGTTTACATTTAAAAAATTACAAAAAGGAAAATGGATAGATGCAAAAGTTTGGGCACCCTTGGAGATTTGTGTGCTCAGATAACTTTGAACAAGGTTTCAGACCTTAATGCGCCTGTTAGGGCTATGGTTTGTTCACTATCATCGTTAGGAAAGGCCAGGTGATGTAAATTTCCCACCTTTATAAAAACCCAGCCTCCTCTAAACTTGTGCCAAAAACAGGTCAATATAATGTCTGGAAGACCAAGCATAATTTCAGTGAGAGCTGCTCGTAGAATTGCTAGAGAGGCAAATCAGAACCCCCGCTTGTCTCCAAAAGACTTTCAGAAAGATTTAGAAGACTCTGGAGTTGTGGTACATTGTTCTACTGTTCAGAGACACCTGCACAAATATGGCCTTCATGGAAGAGTCATCAGAAGAAAACCTTTCTTGTGTCCTTACCATAAAATACAGCGTCAGAAGTATGCAAAGGAACATCTAAACAAGCCTGATGCATTTTGGAAACAAGTCGTGTCGACCGATGAGGTTAAAATAGAACTCTTTGGCCACGATGATCAAAGGTATGTGTGGAGAAAAAAGGGCACTGAATTTCAGGAAAATAACATCTCGCCAACCATTAAGCATGGGGGTAGAACAATCATGCTTTGGTTGTGTTGCAGCCAATGGCATGGGGAACATTTCACGGGCAGAGGGAAGAATGGATTCAATGAAATTTCAACAAATTCTTGATGCAAAGATAACGCCATCTGTAAAAAAGCTGAAGTTGAAAAGAAGATGGCTTCTGTAAATGGATAATGATCCTAAACACACTTCATAATCCAAAATAGACTACCTCAAAAGGCACAAGCTGAAGGTTTTACAATGGCCCTCACATTCCCCTGATCTGAACATCATTGAAAATCTGTGGCTAGACCTCAAAATAGCAGTGCATGCAACCCAATGAAGATCGCTCAAACAAGAATTGAAAGACCCTTGGCAGGCTACAAAAAGCATTTACACACTGTGAATGGAGTGCTACTAGGTACTAACCATGCAGGGTGCCCAAACCTTTGCATTGGACCATTTTCCTTTTTGTAACTTTTAAAATGTAAAAGATGAATATATATATATATATATATATATATATATATATATACAGTACAGACCAAAGGTTTGGACACACCTTCTCATTTAAAGATTTTTCTGTATTTTCATGACTATGAAAATTGTACATTCACACTGAAGGCATCAAAACTATGAATTAACACATGTGGAATTATATACTTAACAGAAAAGTGTGAAATAACTGAAAATATGTCTTATATTCTAGGTTCTTCAAAGTAGCCACCTTTTGCTTTGATGACTGCTTTGCACACTCTTGGCATTCTCTTGATGAGCTTCAAGAGGTATTCACCGGAAATGGTCTTCCAACAATCTTGAAGGAGTTCCCAGAGATGCTTAGCACTTGTTGGCCCTTTTGCCTTCACTCTGCGGTCCAGCTCACCCCAAACAATCTCGATCGGGTTCAGGTCGGGTGACTGTGGAGGCCAGGTCATCTGGCGTAGCACCCCATCACTCTCCTTCTTGGTCAAATAGCCCTTACACAGCCTGGAGGTGTGTTTGGGGTCATTGTCCTGTTGAAATATAAATGATGGTCCAACTAAATGCAAACCGGACGGAATAGCATGCCGCTGAAACATGCTGTGGTAGTCATGCTGGTTCAGTATGCCTTCAATTTTGAATAAATCCCCAACAGTGTCACCAGCAAAGCACCTCCACACTATCACACCTCCTCCTCCATGCTTCACGGTGGGAACCAGGCATGTAGAGTCCATCCGTTCACCTTTTCTGCGTCGCACAAAGACACGGTGGTTGGAACCAAAGATCTCAAATTTGGACTCATCAGACCAAAGCACAGATTTCCACTGGTCTAATACCCATTCCTTGTGTTCTTTAGCCCAAACAAGTCTCTTCTGCTTGTTGCCTGTCCTTAGCAGTGGTTTCCTAGCAGCTATTTTACCATAAAAGCCTGCTGCACAAAGTCTCCTCTTAACAGTTGTTGAAGAGATGTGTCTGCTGCTAGAACTCTGTGTGGCATTGACCAGGTCTCTAATCTGAGCTGCTGTTAACCTGTGATTTCTGAGGCTGGTGACTCGGATAAACTTATCCTCAGAAGCAGAGGCGACTCTTGGTCTTCCTTTTCTGGGGCGGTCCTCATGTGAGCCAGTTTCTTTGTAGCGCTTGATGGTTTTTGCAACTGCACTTGGGGACACTGTCAAAGTTTTCCCAATTTTTCGCACTGACTGACCTTCATTTCTTAAAGTAATGATGGCCACTCATTTTTCTTTACTTAGCTGCTTTTTTCTTGCCATAATACAAACTCTAACAGTCTATTCAGTAGGACTATCAGCTGTGTATCCACCTGACTTCTGCACAACACAACTGATGGTCCCAACCCCATTTATAAGGAAAGAAATCCCACTTATTAAACCTGACAGGGCACACCTGTGAAGTGAAAACCATTTCCGGTGACTACCTCTTGAAGTTCATCAAGAGAATGCCAAGAGTGTGCAAAGCAGTCATCAAAGCAAAAGGTGGCTACTTTGAAGAACCTAGAATATAAGACATATTTTCAGTTGTTTCACACTTTTTTGTTAAGTATATAATTCCACATGTGTTAATTCATAGTTTTGATGCCTTCAGTGTGAATGTACAATTTTCAAAGTCATGAAAATACAGAAAAATCTTTAAATGAGGTGTGTCCAAACTTTTGGTCTGTACTGTATATGTATGTATATATATATATATATATATTGCGCTAAATACAAAGGAAATGTGTCATCTTTAACTTTAGGCTTTTTAGAGGTCATTTCATCTTCAACTTGCCTAACTGTTCACAATAACAGTAATTTTGACCAGGGGTGCCCAAACGTTTACATGCCACTGTGGATGTGAATTTTTAGTGAACTGGGCATTGTTATCTAGAAGACTCCCATAGTGAAGAGTTAAAGATCCAGCCCCTTTTGCTCACAAAATTAGATTTACATACAGAAAAGAAAAGATCATATGTCAAAGGCACACATCACCGCCATCTTGGTCCTCCTGTGACGCTCAGCTATATGTTAAGATTCAAAAGAGATCGAGATTTATGCTACATACTGTGGAATTGCAGTATAGAGATAGTATAAGCAATCAAACAATCGCAGGTTCAAGTACCCTAAGCGGACTAAAAAGTAAAGTAAAAAAAGAAATGTAAAGGTAAAACAATAAAGAAATATAAAATCAAATCTAATCCCTCATTTAAAATGAAGAAATAAAAAAATAAACATATCTGGAATCATCAACACTCATAAAAAGTCTGATCTAGCAAAATAAAAAAATGAATTAACCTGATCGGTAAACACTGTAACGAAAAGAAAGAAAAAAATAAATAAAAGGTGTTCTTTGGGTCACCACTCCTCTCTAAAAAATGGAATAAAAATAGATCAAAAGGTTGTGTATAACCAAAAATTATCAATAAAACTGTCATCGTCGTCACGCAAAAAACAAGCCCCCGCACGGAAAAATAAAAAATGTTATGGGTCTAAGAAAATGGCGACACAAACTACATTTTTTTTTTTTTTTTTACAAAGTTCTGATTTTCTTATCGCCACTCAAATGAAAAAAAAAACTTGACAAGTTTGGTATCACTGTAATCGTACTGACCTGGAGAATCACGACATAACTTTCATAACAGAATGTGTGACATAAAAACAAAATCCAAAAAAACAAGGTAGAATTGCATTTTTTGGACAATTTCACCAGTCTTGAAATTTTTTCCCCGTTTTTCAGTACACTGAATGGTAAAATGAAAATCATCATTCAAAATCTTAAAAGACAAGCTGTCACACACCTATGTGGACAGAAAGATAAGAAAGTTGTGGCTCTTGGAAGAAGGGGAGAAAAACAAACGCAAATACAAAAATAGGCTTCAGAGTGATGGGGTGAAAAGAGTACCTAATACCAGTCTTAGCCTGTCCTTGTTATTTAAGAAAACAGGCAGCCTCAGACTGCTGAATTTTCTAAATTATACCTATTAACAAAAAAAGTTAAAAGTGTCTCTAAAATGTCCCCTAAAGGACCAAACTTTTTAGCAAAACTCGGGTTCAAATCTCCAGGTTGTGGGATCCCGGCACGCAGCGATCTTGCTCTTTGCACTAACCCAGCACTGCCACAAACTTTACTAAGTGTTACTGAATGGTAATCATTAGAACAAAGTTACAAGTCGCTAACAGCTTAATAAAGTACTCTGCAAAGCTTGCTTAGTGCAAAGAGCAAGGGCCCTCCTCAAGGGCGAGGAGGGCCCTTGAGAGTTGTGGGATCCCATGCATGCTGGGATCTCACAACCTATAACTTCAAACATCTTTTTGCTGGAAAGTCGGGTCCTTTACTTTAAGCAAGTATCAGATCCAATGATGTTCCCTAGTGTTTGACTTTGTAAAATTTTAAACATTTGTTTGAAGGGGTTTTCCACCCATGGAAAACTTTCTGAAAACAGTGCAGCTTGGTGACTATTAAATTAACAGTGTGGATTATGCACACTGTTAAGATTCAGGTCCAGCTCTGCTAGACGTTTCGTGCTGTGGACACGTGATTACTAGTATGCGAATTGCATACCTGAGATGACATGCCAAATAGTTTCTCATCCGCTTCTCTCTATAAAATTTTGCAAATCGCATACTAGTAATCAAGTGTCCACAGTACAAAACGTCTCGCAGAGCCGAATCTTAACAGTGTGCATAATCCACACTGTTAATTTAATAGTCACCAAGCTGCACTGTTTTCAGAAAGTTTTCCATGGGTTGTAAACCTATTTAATATTATTATTTATTATTATTATAGTGCCATTTATGCCATGGCGGTTTACATGTGAAAAAGGGGTATACATAAGCAGAAGAAATTACAATAATCTTGAACAAAAGAAGTCAGCGACTGGTAAAGGTGGAGTGAGGACCCTGCCAGCCAGTGCTCACAATCTACAAGGGATGAGCGAGGATACAGTAGGTGAGGGTAGAGCTGGTCGTGCAGCGGTATGGTGGAGCGGTGGTTACTACAGGTTGTAGGCTTGTCGGAAGAGGTGGTTCTTCAGATTCCTTTTGAAGGTTTCCACAGTAGGCGAGAGTCTGATATGTTGGGGTAGAGAGTTCCAGAGTAGGGGGGATGTGCGGGAGAAATCTTGTATGCGATTGTGGGAAGAGGTGATAAGAGGGAAGTAGAGTAGGAGATCTTGTGAGGATCGGAGGTTGCATGTAGGTAGGTATGGGGAGACTAGGTCACAGATGTATGGGGGAGACAGGTTGTGGATGGCTTTGTATGCCAGGGTTAGTGTCTTGAACTTAAGTCTCTGGGCAATGGGGATAATAAATGCATATAAAAGGACAATCTGGACTATAGATGGTCAAAATGGATTCTATGAAATTTAATCTATAGAGAGAGGATCACCATGAAGATAACCCAGAATAAAATCATGACACTATTATCATCTTTGTGTTAATATTGGGGGCTTTAGGATTGATAAACTCTATTTAGATTGTTTTGAAGTTCTGATCCAGAAACAAGTGTAGGAGTTTAAGAATTTGTGGATAAATAGGTGCTGAATTACAGGAATTTGGATGTAAAAATTTTGGAGTGTTTTTACTTAAGGATGAAGCTAACCTCTGCCCAACAATATTTTTAAAAGCTGTTATCCACATTCATAAAAGATGAAATAACAAATGACAGGGACACTCCTCTCCATGGGCCGTGTGTAGAAAGCTCCTCAGCGTTTGTTAACTTGAATGAGGCCGGGCTGCAATACTAAATACTATATACCCCTGGATAGGGAGAGCAGTGTGTGAGAAAATAGCAGATCTCATTTGGTATTTTTAGATATATTTATATATAATGTTATAACAAAAGAGTATCAACTGTATGAACAGTAACCAAAGCTTATTGTAAAACAAATCATTGTATCATTCCATGGTCACTGGTATAAAAAGAAAGTGAAGACTTTGCAGACAGAAATTAAGACCACCCCACCTACAATACAACAGGACCTGCACCCATGTACAGAGAAAGCTGTCCTAGTTTCCAGTTAAAGCAAATACAAAGCAATGTAGATGGCAGCACACGGAATAAAGGAGTAATACAGCTTAGCTGCTGGAATGCATTGTTCTTCATGCCACAGAAAGTAAAAGGTGCAGTTCTCCTCCCCTGCTAACATCACCATGGAAATCTCCAGAGCAAGACCTTAATCCAGAAAGCAGACAACCTTACAATGCCCTTTCACTTATAGTTACTTTCCCCCAAGTATTTAGGATGACAAAGGAATGCTTGCATTTTATCCTCTACGCCTCATATTCTTTTACTAGAAAAAGACACTGCCTTTTCTCTTACAAAATGTTAAAAAATGAAATATAGTTGGAATACTTAATATAATTTTTCATGAAATGACAAAATATTTTACACTGATGGAGAAAGGGAAACACCTACCTGAAAAAGATCTTTATACGCAAGTAAAATCTCACCCACAAATGTAACTACATATTGTACTGTCTGAGTGTTAGTGATTCCCAAACTTATTGCTGAAGGGTAGGGGCCCCTATACACATTAGACTAATTCAGTTCGGGATCAGTTGATAGTCTATGGGGTGTGCCAGCTGACTGATGGTTGGAATCATGCATGTCCGATTTCAGATTGCCGATCGGATTGTTCTCCCTGAGATAAGCTGCCAGCCAACCGGTCAGTCAGGGGCCTTCTCATAGAGAAAACAGAGCGCTTGACCAAGCGAGCGCTTCTATGTATGGGAGAGTGGCCAATCAGCTGAATGATCGGCAGAGGGATTGTTTGGCCAACAACCATCTAATGTGTTTCTAATTAAAGATTAGAAGATGTTCCCGCTATTGGGGAACCCCTCACTCCATTCCCGCCTCAAAACAGCTTGGAGTAGGAGTGGCTACAGCATTCTCCAATTCTTGTCCAGTGCTAATATTTGGCTCGGATGCATTCACTACTTTGCACAATATCCTTGAGTTTACCATTCCTTTTGAAAAAATTACAAGTCTTGTTATGCTCAGGGCTCAGGGTATCCCATGGTTTTTAGGAACCCCAATTGGGAACCACCAACAGCTATATTTCTGGATTCTCCCATAGACCTTTACACTTGGACCAACAAAGGGAAGAGGTGGGAAAACTAAATACCTTTGGCTGTGGATTATTTTCCATGAATTGATCCTTTTCCTTCCCAACATCATCTGTCTGGGGAGAGTTGGAAGACCCCCATATACATCAGATGTTCGACCAACTTTACGTGAGTCTTAATACATCACTGCTATGTCAATAAGTTGGCTAGCTGTAGCTGCAGTTGACCAACTTTTGTGTGATCTGACCACAAGACCAGGGCTGAAATACATGACTCTTTCTGTGTCACTAATAATGTCACATTTCATCACGTCTAATAGTTTAACATGATTGATAGGCAAAGGTACAAATAGGTTTTTATTAAAAGTGACCTATTATAGCAACCCAAGGCGCCAACATAGAAAAAGAAGGTGTTGGAGGCAATTTTCCTACACTTCCCGCAAACACACAAGCTATTTTATCAGTTAGTCAGATGTACTCACCAATATACTCAATAATATAGACTTATTCCTTGTATCTTTACTTGTTAGCCATCCAGATAGCTGGCTAACATAGCTCTCAGTTTAGTTGGCTTGGCCTGCCATCTACCTAGTCCTGAATGGTCGGTATATAATACTATCCACTGCAGAGGGAATAACAGTGGGCTGCTGACATATCTGTATTGATCAGCTTGTAGCCAGGGGGCTTCAGTATAAAAAGATGGACAAATTCTAAAGTTGAAAAACAGCTTACAAAAGTATTTCTAAATGCTAGGGACTGCATACATATTTAATAAAAATGAATTTAGAATAGAAGGGATATATTGCTGCATCCATCTTCAAATCCACTCAGATGTTTTGTAAAAAAAATAACTAGTGAACAAAGCCTAAGGCAATGAGAAGAGAATCTGTCCTGGGAGAGCAACTTCTTTTTAAATATTGCTCTGTCCTGCCATGAAGTGGAGAATCAGAAGCCTGATGCTATAAACCATTTACGTATGTTATTATACTGTATGTGGGGTACCGAAGGAGCCGGCAGTGTTCTCTCTGGATCAGCACTAGTGATGGCGGGGTAAGCTGACATCTATACAGGCAGCAGTTGTTACCCCTGACAGATGCCTGAAATATGGCACTACGAGGCTTTACTTACAATGATTAGGCTCTGAACACTGAAGTACCAACATGCATTGTGTCCCTCTGGCAGGCACAAGTGGCGGTTCTGTACAAGCAGTAAGAAACCACTGCTTTATAAAGGAAAAATCATCCCTAATAAACTTCACTATGAAACCTCAATACAAGAAATGATGTTTTATTTTTTTGTGTGTGTTTTTGTTAGTAATGATATTTGCCTGTGTGCACACAATGACCAATACTCCATATGGATCAATAATGTCTTTCTGTGCTGCCGCTCGTCTCTGCCATCTGCTTCAAAAGTGGTGTTAAACTGAAGGAAGAAATTCTGCTCTCCCCGAATCCTATTTCCTTCTTTAAGCAAAGTAAGATACCGCCTTCTTTTACAAAAGTACATCCATCAAACTGGAAAAGTTAATGGTTATCCTGATACTTTATGTCACTGGAGGGTTAGGTCTCTGTTATACTGCAGTGGTATAATCGATACGGCCTCTGGTCTAAAACAGCACTATAATATTACCCTTACTATTTGGTCAAAAATGAGCATATAATATAAGCATTAGCCATTGTATACTCTCTCCAGAACAGGCAGAGAGACAGCTGATAGCTCCTAGCTTATCTGAGACAGGTACCATTTCTGATTATATCAGTGGAGTCATATTGACTCCTAAATATGACTTATACCACATTGTCTGCCCTATGTATTCTTAAAATAATCCAGGCTAAAGTACGTATTCACCTCTATTCTACATATAGATATATAACTTTGTATACTCTCTCCAGATCAGGCAGAGAGACAGCTGACGGCTCCTAGCTTATCTGAGACAGGTACCATTTCTGATTATATCAGTGGAGTCATATTGACTCCTCAATATGATTGATACCACATTGTCTGCCCTATGTATTCTTAAAATAATCCAGGCTAAAGTACATATTCACCTCTATTCTACATATAGATATATAACATTGTATACTCTCTCCAGATCAGCATGTATTCTTAAAATAATCCAGCCTAAAGTATGTATTCACTGCTTCACTTCTATTCTACACACATCTGTATGTAGATATATAAATATACCATATGTATCTCGATAGATTCATTAATAAATACATATCTATACTTGTTTGCACTGCTGCATTGTTTTATTGCCTCCTACTAAAATAATTTATTTACTTTATATATATATATATATATACATATATATATTTACTTTACATTCATTTTTTATTTTGTTTTTCACAGGAACAGAAATCCATGGACGACTACTAGATGTAATAAAACTCCAGCACATTGCAAAAAAAAATAATAATAAGCCTAAAATATATTTTCCCTAACCCCATGCTAATATACAGAGTGATCCAAGTCACAGTAAAATAAATAAAATTTAAGAGCAAACGCTGTATGATTTATTGGGTCCCTGACGATAAAATGAGATTTACAACATTTATTTAGGAAATGCAATGTAATAAAAAACCTTAATAAAAAATGTATAGTATATACCTGGAATAAAACAGTTACATGACACATGCCAATATGATCTGGAGCAAAAGCACTAAGGGGAAATGAAATTCCAGAGCTGTAACATTACTGATGCCCCCGATACTGATGAAACACAAGTCTATTTCCTGTTTGCCTGTCTTCAAATGTTAAACTTCCCCAGCATAAGAGCTTATCTAAAATCTCCCAACAAGCTGTCACCTTCTCACATTAAATCCCCAGAAATAAAATGTCACATGCTCAGGAGTGCACGTCCTTTCTTATTGAAGACAAACAGACAGCGTTCCTTATCGGACACAAACTAATTCTTGAGCAAGAAAATGTAATTAAAGTGAAAATGCTGAATGTTGGTCATGGACGTCTGCAGCCGGCGTCTTTTTACATTCCTGCTGAATAGGTCACTCATTAGGGGAAAGGGCAATTATTTGGAGTGCATGAAAAAAAAAAACATAATGGAGCAGAGGATTGAATTAGCCAGAAGTCCACATTTTTCCACTTCGAGGTTTGGGGCCTAAGAACGTGGTCAGCCTCAGACCAATGAGCAGGGGATGGGATGAGAAAAAAAAGAAAAACACTTCTTTCTTATCCTTGGGGACCAGGACAATAGCTTCGGGGATAATTACTAAGAAATATGAATGGGACTAGTGTGGCTTTTGGGGATGTAATATTACAAAAAGCAGGGAAAAGTTGATGGAACAGATTGTAGAGCACACAACGCTGAGCACATTCATCATGCTCGCTGCCGCAGTCAGGAGTAAAGAAGTTTCTTTCCTTCTCATGTGGGAAATAGCTGGGGTTAGTGGGTTAGCAGAGTGACTTCTCGGTGAGGAATATGTGGTTGGAGTGGCTGGTTTAATTCACTTCTCGTTTGGGGACCAGTGTGCACCTCCAATGAGAAGAACAGGGCTAGCCGCTGAATTATGGTCTTCTCCTTGGAGAAAAGGCGGCGACTTTAGTGACTTTTCCTATCATTCTCATTTTGTAGAAAGCCAGCGAGGAGAGAGCATAAAAGCAGGAAGCCAGTCAGCACATTATGGCTTATAGACTGTAAAACCTGGAGGCAGACTGTAAGTAATCCCCACGGCTCGGCTGGCTCCAGCTTAAACACCATGGACAGTACTCAGCACAGAAGCCAGAGCTCAACTGAAAGGAGCACAGAAAACAAAGGCAAAATGAGGGTGAGGAGAGAGACAGGAGCAGAAGGTAAGAGGAAGGCAGGACAGACGGACAGAAGGAGCCACGCCACGCTATATAATGAACGCAATGCCAAACCCAACACCAGAAACTGAAGAACAGGGGGAAATGTCTGCTGCAAATCTATGGCGGCCGGTGACATAAATAAGGCTTATTATCAGCATTACTAAATAACCAAGCAGCGGATGGGAGGGGGGTACGTAGACACCACTCCCACCATCTTATTGTCACCATGTAAAATCACACAAAGAAATGCTTCGCTGCTAAACATGCCCGACACACAAAGAGCCAGTCACTTAGCCTTAAGACCTCCGCCCCAGAGAAATGGGAAAGGCCACCTCCATCATGGGAACTTCTCTCTGCATAATGCACGCTATGAAGGTGGGAATATAGGAGGAAAGAGGCGAGGGAGTCACAGAGGGACTGAGGCTCCGGCTCCTTGTAAATAGTATTAAGCCATGATGATCTGCACCATCTGTGCTGCAGTTGCCAACAGCCTTCGTTTTAACCCCTTTTTCATGCATTTAAGGAAAGGTACCAGCTTGACCTTCTTTTCTACACTCGGTAGGTGCCCATCAATGATGCTAATAAAGTAGCTGAAGGCACATCTATCCCCGGGGGGCAGCGAAAACAGATTGTGTTGTAATCCTTTCAATCGCCATGGTGACACAAAGGCACTTCTGGTGTTTGGTTACCCCATGGGTTTATCAGGTGGTGGATGCGTGGCACACATGTGGTGGGCACAGTGACGTGTACAAGTGTCATATAAACTGTAAGGCAATGCAGGGAATGATGTAAATCGTGTGTGGAAGAAGTAAAGCAGGCTGAGACTGGCAGGACACATAATACCCGGTGTCAGGTTCACCCCACACTCCCTCTGAACGCTGTACACAGTACATGTCCTATTATCCAGCTCCCTCCACATCTTCTGGGAAATAAGAATGGACAGCCGGGCTGATCCACCGCCATTCACTGGGTAATACTACAGGGTGACATAAGTCCTGGCACTACACAACCCAGGCAGGTGCATGGGAGGCGCAGGCAATGCCAGGGGACAAATCCTGCTCATTACAAGTCACCGACCCCAAGAGGCCTACAGGACCTGCAGCAATAAGGGAATCATGGAGGCACCCACCTGGGCAGGGGGCACAGGGCACACAACCCAGAAGTAGAGAGCACTACAACCAGGCTGCTACATGGTGCCCTGATCATGGTAGTGCCCTGGGGCCCATGGGGAATGCTTGTCAAAGGGAATGAATGGTGAGATGGGTGTGCGGATGTAGTAACATAAGTGATCTGTCCGTAGTGACATGTATACAGCATGTAGTAGAGACATGTATACAGCATGTAGTAGAGACATGTATACAGCATGTAGTAGAGACAAGTATACAGCATGTAGTAGAGACATGTATACAGCATGTAGTAGAGACATGTATACAGATTGTAGTAGACATGTATACAGATTGTAGTAGAGACATGTATACAGCATGTAGTAGAGACATGTATACAGCATGTAGTAGAGACATGTATACAGATTGTAGTAGAGACAAGTATACAGCATGTAGTAGAGACATGTATACAGCATGTAGTAGAGACATGTATACAGCATGTAGTAGAGACATGTATACAGCATGTAGTAGAGACATGTATACAGCATGTAGTAGAGACATGTATACAGCATGTAGTAGAGACATGTATACAGCATGTAGTAGAGACATGTATACAGCATGTAGTAGAGACATGTATACAGCATGTAGTAGAGACATGTATACAGCATGTAGTAGAGACATGTATACAGCATGTAGTAGAGACAAGTATACAGCATGTAGTAGAGACATGTATACAGCATGTAGTAGAGACATGTATACAGCATGTAGTAGTGACCTGTATATAGTAAATAGTAGTGATCTTTATGAAGTAATGCTCTGTATACATTACATAGTGTATATCCCCCGTATGTAGAGCTCTGCACACAGTGCACAGCACAGAGTACACAGCACACAGACAGTACACAGACAGCACACAGCACACACAGTACACAGACAGCACACACAGTACACAGCACACACAGTACACAGCACACACAGTACACAGACAGCACACACAGTACACAGACAGCACACACAGTACACAGCACACACACTACACAGCACACACAGTACACAGACACACAGTGCTCAGACACACAGTGCTCAGACAGTACACAGCACACACAGTACACAGCACACACAGTACACAGCACACACAGTACACAGACAGCACACACACTACACAGCACACACAGTACACAGACAGCACACACAGTACACAGACAGTACACAGCACACACAGTACACACAGTACACAGACAGTACACAGCACATTCAGTACACAGAGAGTGCTGTGGCCGGGGCAGTGCTGGTGTTACCTGGTGCAGCAGCAGGGCCGCCAGGATGCGCAGGGTCGGCAGCAGGACGCGCACTCCGGGCTGTCTCCGGCACATGGTGTAGTGAGGACCGGGGTGATGATGGCTTCAGATGGACAATAATACAAGAGTCCCAGATCTCTGACCGGCACAGGAAAGCGACAGCAGCGGCGGCGGCGGCGGGGCTGATCCGTGCACCCCGTGCCCAGCACACACACTGGGTGATTTCCAGAGAATCCTGCAGTTGCCACCCTCCCCCCGGGAGGAGCCCCCGGGCTGCACTACAATGATAGCAGCCGTCCGCTCTATACTGGAGAGAGAAGCTTCTCCTATTGTCCACGGCAGATAAGGGTCAGCAGGACGGCACAGATCCGGCAGAGGCTGCACTTGTGCTGTGATGGCAGCCCGGGCTCAGTCCTCCTCACTGTACACGGCCGAGGTTGTTCTCCCGCTAGAGCATCACACGGAGCAGCGCTCCCCTCAGTCTCCTCCTGCTCCTCACACACTGATAACAATACAAGGCGCTGGCTGCAGGAGTCCCGGGCGGCTGCTGCTGCTGCTGCTGCTGCTGGCGGCTCCTCCTCCCTGTCACCGTCTCCTCACACACAAGCCGGTGCTGTCCTCCTCACATGGCAATGGTCCTCCTCACATAAGAATGGTCCTCCTCACATAAGAATGGTCCTCCTCACACACAAGCCGGTGCCGTCCCCCTCACATAAGAATGGTCCTCCTCACATAAGAATGGTCCTCCTCACACACAAGCCGGTGCCGTCCTCCTCACATCGCAATGGTCCTCACATAAGAATGGTCCTCCTCACACACAAGCCGGTGCCGTCCTCCTCACATAGGAATTGTCCTCCTCAGATGATATTGGTCCTCCTCACATAAGAATGGTCCTCCTCACATTGGAATGGTCCTCCTCACATAAGAATGGTCCTCCTCACATAGGAAATGTCCTCCTCACATAAGTATGGTCCTCCTCACATAGGAATGGTCCTCCTCACATAAGAATGGTCCTCCTCACATGATATTGGTCCTCCTCACATTGTAATGGTCCTCCTCACTTAAGAATGGTCCCCCTCACATAAGAATTGTCCTCCTCACATAGGAATTGTCCTCCTCACATAGGAATTGTCCTCCTCAGATGATATTGGTTCTCCTCACATAAGAATGGTCCTCCTCACATAAGAATTGTCCTCCTCACATAGGAATTGTCCTCCTCAGATGATATTGGTTCTCCTCACATAAGAATGGTCCTCCTCACATAGGAATGGTCCTCCTCACATAAGAATGGTCCTCCTCACATAGGAATGGTCCTCCTCACATGATATTGGTCCTCCTCACATAAGAATGGTCCTCCTCACATGGTAATGGTCCTTCTCACATAGGAAAGGTCCTCCTCACATAAGAATGGTCCTCCTCACATAAGAATGGTCCTCCTCACATAAGAATGGTTCTCCTCACATAGCAATGGTCCTCCTCACATGATATTGGTCCTCCTCACATAAGAATGGCCCTCCTCATATGGTAATGGTCCTCCTCACATAGGAATTGTCTTCCTCACATAGGAATGGCCCTCCTCACATGGTAATGGTCCTCCTCACATGGTAATGGACCTCCTCTCATGGTAATGGTCCTCCTCATATAGGAATGGTCCTCCTCATATAGGAATGGTCCTCACATGGTAATGGTCCTCCTCACATAGTGATTCTCCTCCTCACATAGGAATGGTCCTCACATTATATTGATCCTCCTTACATGATATTGGTCCTCCTCACACCTCCATGCTCCGTCCCCTCAGACTGTAGAGCACAGAGCATGATGCACTCTCCTCACTGATCAATAACATGGTGGTCGGGCTCTGGCTATTAATACTTTACGTGGCGACACTGACCGCTCTGGCCTGCCTGAGGCTCCTCAAGAAATGAGAAAGAAGCTTCATAATAATAATGTGGAGGGAATATTACGTGTGCGGCCCCCAAAATCCCAATATCGGACCTTATAGTATTAAATGAAGAAAATGTTGTGTCCCGAAGCGATGATTCATATAGTTCATGTTTTGTTTTACAAATTCAAAGCTGTCTGTACAATGTCGCCCTTGCTACAGTTGTCTTACCTCCAGACAAAGCCCCATGCATGCCCTGCAGTCAGAGGTTACAGTGAATTTCATCTAAAAAACGTTCCTCCCCCGACCAATACAAACGACGACGGGCACTACAACCAAAGGGGATGGTATAAACATCGCGCAAAAATACCAACACCATTTTTTGCAACAATAATAAATTGCCTCCAATGAAGCGTGATCTCCCACCAGTCCAGTCTTACCACCTTGTGAAGACAACTTTTTAGGTCACAATCTACCAATTTTTCTATTTTACTGGAAGACTGAAGACCTGGATTCATATTAACTGGTGACACCACCTTACTCACTCTACACCGCGTGCAGAATTATTAGGCAAATGCGTATTTTGATCACTTTGATACTTTTTATACATGTTGTCCTACTCCAAGCTGCATAGGCTTGAGAGCCAACTACCAATTAAGTAAATCTGGTGATGTGCATCTCTGTAATGAGGAGGGGTGTTGACTAATGACATCAACACCCTATATAAGGTGTGCTTAATTATTAGGCAACTTCCTTTCCTTTGGCAAAATGGGTCAGAAGAGAGATTTGACAGGCTCTGAAAAGTCCAAAATTGTGAGATGTCTTGCAGAGGGATGCAGCAGTCTTGAAATTTCCAAACTTTTGAAGAGTGAACAATCAAGCATTTCATGGCAAATAGCCAACAGGGTCGCAAGAAGCGTGTTGGCCAAAAAAGGCGCAAAATAACTGCCCATAAATTGAGGAAAATCAAGCGTGAAGCTGCCAAGATGCCATTCGCCACCAGTTTTGCCATATTTCAGAGCTGCAACGTTACTGGAGTATCAAAAAGCACAAAGTGTGTGATACTCAGGGACATGGCCAAGGTAAGGAAGGCTGAAAAACGACCACCTTTGAACGAGAAACATAAGATAAAACGTCAAGAATGGGTCAAGAAATATCTTAAGACTGATTTTTCAAAGGTTTTATGTACTGATGAAATGAGAGTGACTCTTGATGGGCCAGATGGATGGGCCAGAGGCTGGATCAGTAAAGGGCAGAGAGCTCCACTCCGACTCAGACGCCAGCAAGGTGGAGGTGGGGTACTGGTATGGGCTGGTATCATCAAAGATGAACTTGTGGGACCTTTTCGGGTTGAGGATGGAGTGAAGCTCAACTCCCAGACCTACTGCCAGTTTCTGGAAGACAACTTCTTCAAGCAGTAGTACAGGAAGAAGTTGGTATCGTTCAAGAAAAACATGATTTTCATGCAGGACAATGCTCCATCACATGCATCCAACTACTCCACAGTGTGGCGGGCCAGTAAAAGTCTAAAAGAAGAAAAAATAATGACATGGCCCCCTTGTTCACCTGATCTGAACCCCTTAGAGAACCTGTGGTCCATTATAAAATGTGAGATCTACAGGGATGGAAAACAGTACACCTCTCGGAACAGTGTCTGGGAGGCTGTGGTGGCTGCTGCACGCAATGTTGATCGAAAACAGATCAAGCAACTGACAGAATCTATGGATGGAGGCTGCTGAGTGTCATCATAAAGAAAGGTGGCTATATTCATCACTAATTTTTTTTGTTTTTGTTTTTGCATGTCAGAAATGTTTATTTCTAAATTTTGTGCACTGATATTGGTTTACCTGGTGAAAATAAACAAGTGAGATGGGATTATATTTGGTTTTTATTAAGTTGCCTAATAATTCGGCACAGTAATAGTTATCTGCACAAACAGATATCCTCCTAAGATAGCCAAATCTAAAAAAAAAACCACTCCAACTTCCAAAAATATTAAGCTTGGATATTTATGAGTCTTTTCGGTTGATTGAGAACATAGTTGTTGATCAATAATAACAATAATCCTCTAAAATACAACTTGCCTAATAATTCTGCACACAGTGTATAGTAAAGCCACTTTCCACTATTTAACCTTCACACTGTGGTCACAAACCTTGGACCCCACCATGGTTGAACAGAACCCACCTTCATAGGATTCCCTTTAATGTGTAACACAGGCTCCAGCCATTTGCATTGCTTAAAAAGATAGCCTATAAGAGACCATACACATCAGATAGAAGTTGGTTGATGGTTGAATGCTTGTTCACTTGGGTGATTGTTCCACTGACGCAGCAAAATACATTTTAGTGGATTACACCATATAAACATGTATAATTGGAATGTGGCTGGAAGTATGGAAATCGTATACTGGTGGTCACGGCTGCCCACTCCTGGCACTGGAGAGTCCTCACTAGAGTGACTGCAGGCTTGTATGATAAGGCTGGACAACCCCTTTAATCTGATGACAGCCATTAGAGATGTCCATAATAAGGCATGTAAAAACCGCAACAGTGCAAATCGCCCAAGAACACAGTATAAGTCTAAACGTTAAGAGAGACTCATAGGACACAGTGTGATATTCATACAGATACTATTCACATTAAAGGGGTTGTCTCATCTTCTTCTGCAGGAACCCAGCGCTCCCCAGCCTTCCGTCATTTATTAAGCACACAGGACAACCCCTTTAAATGGAATTTGCTGTTAGAAACTTAACTATTGATTCAATTATGGGTTTTTTCATGTTTTTTTTTTTACCACAATCTTTACTAAAAAAAACATTAATAATCTTGCAATTTTCACGCTGGCCACTGGGGCTATTTTAGACTCTAATTTTCTGTCCTTTCAGGAAAGGTTTACAGCAGTTTCCGGATCAGCAGAGGCAGAATTACAATGCCTGATAAAATCTCTATACACAGCTGATAACACAGGACCAATTACAATAGATGTACACAGATTTTTTTTTTTTTAACATGTTCACTGAATGCTAAAACTGACCTGCCATTACTATTCTCCAGGTCATTACGAGTTCGTAGATACCAAACATGTATAGGTTCTTATTATGTTTAAGTGGTGAAAAAAAATTCCAAAGTTTACTAAAAAAAAAAAAAAAAAAAAAAAAAAAGGCGCCATTTTCCAAGACCCGTAGCGTCTCTATTTTTCAGGATCTGGGGCCGGGTGAGGGCTTATTTTTTGCGCGCCGAGCTGAAGTTTTTATTGATACCATTTTGGGGTAGATCCGATGTTTTGATCGCCCGTAATTGCATTTTATTGCAATGTTGCGGTGACCAAAAAACGTAATTCTGGCGTTTAGAATTTCTTTCTCGTTACTACGTTTACCGATCGGATTAATTCTTTTTTTATATTGATAGATCGAGCGATTCTGAAAGCGGCAATACCAAATATGTGTATGTTGGTTGTTTTTTTATTATTTTAGTTTGAATGGGGCGAAAGGGGGGTGATTTAAACTTTTATATTTTTTAAAAATTTTAAATATTTTTAAAAACATTTTTTTTTTCACTTTTTGCATGCTTCTATAGTCGCCATAGGAGACAAGAAGCAGCACTTGTTTGATAGCCTCTGCTACATAGAGGTGACGGGTGTGCAATGTGGGCATTAGAACTTAAATAAAGAGGTTTGTTTTATCCTTTTCCAGCGCCTTATCCAGTTTCTAGCCCCCCACTGACCACTTCAATTTGCACACTGTTCACTTTTCCCTTGGGAGTTGTGGCTGGAGGCTGCAGAGAACTGGATACAATTTCAGCTGCAGGACCTGTAGGACCTGCGATGTGCGATGATGTCATCACCCATGTGACCGCACCCGGAATCACATGATTGGAAGCTCCATCTGCTAATCCAGAGGAGACGCTGAAGGCATCGTGGCAGCGCTATCAGCGCCAGTAGCTGTTTAACCTGGGTTGTGCGGTTTGCACTACCCACCCATGTGAGCAGACCACTGTATCTGCACGCATATTCTACTTCCATACAGGTTCACACAAGCACTGCGCTTTTCCATCCCACCCCCTTTTTTGTCTTACATAGAGGTGACGAGCAGATCACCTCTATGTAGCAGAAATGCTCCTGTGCTATGAGCGCCGACCACTAGGTGGCGCTCATAGCGATCAGTACATAACAACCACTGGGATCTGCTGCAGACCCAGGGTTGTCATGCCCACCCATCAGTGACCCGCCATCACGTGACGGAGTCACCGATGGGCGGTGTAAGTGACGCGCTTCCGGCGCGGCAATGTTAAATGCCGCTATCAGAGATTGACAGCGGCATTTAACTAGTTAACAGCCGTGGGAGGATCGCAATTCCACCCGCGGCTGTTGCGGGCACATGTCAGCTGTAAGAAATAGCTGACATGTGCCCGGTTCAGTGTGGGCTCACCGCCGGAGCCCGCGCTGAACAGGGGGTGATGGCCTGGTGCGTACTAATATGTCCCAGGCTGTAAAGTGGTTAATAAAAAAAAAATAAAATAACAAAAATGTTTACACTTAACATAAAAACCCGATTTCATTACTTCCGGACCATCCATAGACTTTTAACGTCCAGGCGGTCCCACTCCTACTCTGCAGTGACGTTCTGAACTATTACTGCATAGGAGTGCAACTACACGCGATCATGTAGCTGCAGAAATGGGGAGCCGGCTGTCAGAGACAGACAGTTTTCCAATAAACTGTGTTCACAATTATTAGGCAGTTTGTATTTTAGATGGTTAATTTTATTGTTGAACAACTACATTGCTGATGGTCAATCCAAAAGGTTAATACACTGTGTGCAGAATTATTAGGCAAGTTGTATTTTAGAGGATTATTGTTATCATTGATCAACAACTATGTTCTCAATCAACCCAAAAGACTCATAAATATTCAAGCTTAATATTTTTGGAAGTTGGAGTGGTTTTTTTTTTAGATTTGGCTATCTTAGGAGGATATCTGTTTGTGCAGGTAACTATTAATGTGCCGAATTATTAGGCAACTTAATAAAAACCAAATATAATCCCATCTCACTTGTTTATTTTCACCAGGTAAACCAATATCAGTGCACAAAATTTAGAAATAAACATTTCTGACATGCAAAAACAAAAACAAAAAAAATAGTGATCAATATAGCCACCTTTCTTTATGATGACAGTCAACAGCCTTCCATCCATAGATTCTGTCAGTTGCTTGATCTGTTTTCAATCAACATTTCGTGCAGCAGCCACCACAGCCTCCCAGACACTGTTCCGAGAGGTGTACTGTTTTCCCTTCCTGTAGATCTCACATTTTATAATGGACCACAGGTCCTCTATGCGGTTCAGATCAGGTGAACAAGGGGGCCATGCCATTATTTTTTCTTCTTTTAGACCTTAACTGGCCCGCCACGCTGTGGAGTAGTTGGATGCATGTGATGGAGCATTGTCCTGCATGAAAATCATGTTTTTCTTGAACGATACCAACTTCTCCCTGTACCACTGCTTGAAGAAGTTGTCTTTCAGAAACTGGCAGTAGGTCTGGGAGTTGAGCATCACTCCATCCTCAACCCAAAAAGGGCGCACAAGTTCATCTTTGATGATACTAGCCCATACCAGTACCCCACCTCCACCTTGCTGGCGTCTGAGTCGGAATGGAGCTCTCTGCCCTTTACTGATCCAGCCTCTGGCCCATCCATCTGGCCCATCAAGAGTCACTCTCATTTCATCAGTACATAAAACCTTTGAAAAATCAGTCTTAAGATATTTCTTGGCCCATTCTTGACGTTTTATCTTATGTTTCTTGTTCAAAGGTGGTCGTTTTTCAGCCTTCCTTACCTTGGCCATGTCCCTGAGTATCGCACACCTTGTGCTTTTTGATACTCCAGTAACGTTGCAGCTCTGAAATATGGCAAAACTGGTGGTGAATGGCATCTTGGCAGCTTCACACTTGATTTTCCTCAATTCATGGGCAGTTATTTTGCACCTTTTTTGGCCAACACGCTTCTTGCGAAACTGTTGGCTATTTGCCATGAAACGCTTGATTGTTCGGTGATCACACTTCAAAAGTTTGGAATTTTCAAGACTGCTGCATCCCTCTGCAAGACATCTCACAATTTTGGACTTTTCAAAACCCGTCAAATCTCTCTTCTGACCCATTTTGCCAAAGGAAAGGAAGTTGCCTAATAATTAAGCACACCTTATATAGGGTGTTGATGTCATTAGTCAACACCCTCCTCATTACAGAGATGCACATCACCAGATTTACTTAATTGGTAGTTAGCTCTCAAGCCTATGCAGCTTGGAGTAGGACAACATGTATAAAAAGTATCATGTGATCAAAATACTCATTCGCCTAATAATTCGGCACACAGTGTAAACCTGAAATCTGAATATTTAACAAAGAAAAAGTGAGGTTTTGTCTTAGGAGAATATCTGTGTGTGCAGAATTATTGGGCAACTATTAGTGTGCAGAATTATTATGTAAGTTAATGAAAAGCGTACATTTTTCCATCTCAATTGCTTATTTTCATCTGTTAAAGTGAGAATAATAACCAAACAACTCAAAATGTGTCTTAACACATTTCTACATTCCTAAAATTTAGAAAAAAATTATCAATCATCAATATAGCCACCCATCTTTTCAATAACAGTCATAAGCCTTCCATCCATGTAGTCTGTCAGCTTCTTTATTTGTTGACGATCAACTTTTTGGGCAGCACCAACCACAACCTCCCAGACACTGCTCGGAGAGGTGGACTGTTTTCTTTTACCATAAATCTCCCATTTAAAAAGAAATTTTCCTGAGCATTTCTGCATCTCCTTGGCAGAAAAACGCATGCGGCTTTTAGGCTGTGTGCCCACGTAGCGTTTTTCAAGCGTTTTTGATGCCGAATTTCCGCAGCGGAAACGCTTGTAAAACGCTTGGTAACCCGCACCCCATGGTCCCCAATGGGATTCCGCAAGTTCTATGCACATGCTGCGGATTTTTCCGCAGCGTTTATGCTGCGTTCAAAAATCTGCAGCATGTCATTTAATTTTGCGTTTCCCAAGCAGAATTGCCTTTGCCCAATGCATAAAAAACGCAAGGCAATTCCGCATGTGGAAAACGCGTGATAAACGCGCGAAAAATGCGCGATAAACGCGTGCGGAATTCCGCATGCGTTTTTCCGGGAGAGGACTTGCAGAAATGAAGCAGAAATTTTCTGCTTCATAAATGCAACGTGGGCACATAGCCTTACATGCGTTTTTGCCATGCGTTTTCCAATGCATTGTATAGACAAATCTGCATGCAGAAACGCACAAGAATTGGTCATGTCAGGATTTTTTCTGCGAGTAAAATCAGCGCAGAAAAAATCCTGACCATGTGCACAGAACTTGCAGAATGTCATAGGAAGTTATGGGATAAGGTATGCAATGCGTTTCTGGAGCGTTTCTGCGCTGCAAATCTGCACCAAAAATGCATCTCGGGCACACAGCCTTAAGAGCCCACAAGTTCTCAATAGGGTATAGATCAGGTGAGGAAGGAGCCATGTAATAATTATTTTATTTTTAAGGCCTTTACTGGCTAAGCAAGCTGTGGAGTACTTCGATGCATGCGATTGAGCATTGTCCTACATAAAAATCATGGTTTTCTTGAAAGACGTAGACTTTCCTCTGTACCACAGCTTGAAGAAAGTGTCTTCTAAAAACTGTCAGTATATTTGGAAGTTAATTTTGCCCGTTACTGATCCAGTCACGGGTCCATCAACCTGGTCCATTAAAAGTCACTTTTATCTCAGCAGGCCATAAAGCCTTTGTCACTATATGGTGGTTGTAACCACTGATATCTAAGCTACTGCAATGCCTTGCAAATGGGGTAAGCGACATAGTGAACCAGAAGAACTATACTACATTTCTAAATGGAGGTATTTGTTAATATTATTGTTATTACACCTATTACATATTGGGATAGGATCTTGGAGATGGGAATACCCCTTTAATACATTTATAATAGACGATATATTTTAACACAATTAATGTTTCTAGTTTTCTTATGGGTGTGATGCTTTTGATTAGGGAGTTATCTCTGCAATGATTTTGCAGGCATTTCTAGACTTTCTCTTTCTAGGAGGGGATATTCACTGCTTAGCTAAAGCAAGTTTTTCGTTGTTATATTTTACTTGACTTCTCTTTGTAATGCTTGAAGTTGTCCAATTTCATCAATTGCCATCTAATGTGTATGGGCACCTTAAAACTTTTGTATCTCCATAGGCGTGTAGAGATTTGCTTGTGCCAGTTACTGGTGGTAAGCATTTACCTAATGGACCTATCTGACAAAATTTCAACTGGCAAAAAAATATTTTGCAGGGAATATAAATGGCTAAATAAAGTAATTACAGTAGAAAACATTTTTATAATTTTTGCACTCTAAAATTATAATATAATTGTTATCTGCCAGCCAAGGGATCTTTGGAAAGCTCCAGAGTTGGCAATAGATGTTACTTAATTTTTATTCCAAATCATGTGTTAGATTACATGGAAAATATATACAATTAATTGGATTTTAAATATAAGCAAACCATTCACCATGAACTGTTGCTTTGTAAGCTTCTATTTTGTTTTACTAGGATTATTCTGCAAAGTCAAGTGCACAAAAAGAAGAGGAAAAAAATGGCACATCTTCATTTAATATTGATGAACCCAAAATAATTAAATTACTTTGTAGAACAAATAAAACAATGCAAGAATTCATATTTTCATTAAATAAGTGCTAATTCTAGTCTGTTCTCCGTAAATTCATAGACAGTATGTAAAAATAATTTACTGTATTAGTCTTGTTTTATCCTTGTGTGCTGTGCTATGTTAAAATTATGGTCACCCGAATGAAAAACAAACAGACCGCATTTCAGTAAAATGGGGTTTGTCTGCCGCCTTTTGTCTTTATCACCCATTTGTGTTCTTCACAGAACTGAGCCATTTTTTACAGGAATTTTAAGTTTCTGCTCTATAATGGAACAGAAAAATTGGACTCGAAACAGTAGAGCAAACCTCGCCTTTGAGTCATAAATGTATAATGATAAAAGGTGACAAAAGTCTGTAAACATACCGTCTTACATATCTGTCTCACACTTATCAAGACAACATATAACCCTCCACTCTTGATTGACGTTTCCTGGAAAGAATGTGGGGTGAAGCTGGAATTATCCATTAACATGAATTGCGGGGATTTTGGCGTGTTTGTTGCCTATAACATAGTGGATAATAATTCACTAGCTTACAGTTTGTAAGTAAATCAAAGATAATTTTCTCTGATACGCTTAATTTATGATCACTACTATTGGTGCTGACTTCTACTTCCTTACCCAGCACCTCTTTAGCAGTGGTAACAGTTTATGGGGGCTTAAATCTGCCGACAGACTCCCTTTAAGAGTGAAGCGTGTTGAGAAAGATAAGACAGATATGTATGAATATATGTGTATTTTGAGGATATTTTTTCACTGTAGTGATCTTTTACATGTGGTCCCTCAGCTTCGGAAAAAACACAGATTCCATCATGTGAAGATTGCCAGGTCATGTTGAGAGTTGCAGTTTTGCTGAGGATCCACAGGTTGGAGACCACTGCCTTAGTTGATGAAGAATTTTTGATATCTACAGTTCAGTGATATATAATATGAAAAGTTACTTTATGTTGAGTGTTTGTCATGGCTGTGACTTTAACGGAGTTGTCCACTATTTGGACATCCCTGTCTCAATCAGCATGTTTTCCCTGAGTAAAATAACAATACTTATACTCACCTCCAGTGCCAGCGTCATTCCAGTGACACCCCCTGAGTAAGCGACAAGAACGCGAAACGCGCGTTGGGGATCACAGGCAGGATTAATACAATGGGTAAATACCTTTTATAACTAAACTTGTGTCAAGCACACCACGCCTGATTATAGGCCTTCAGGAGATGACTGTGGACAACACTCATGACTAATATATTTCATTATATCAATGCTACCATACATGTTACATGTTTAAATGAATGGGCAATATTGTTGCATTACTATTGATATTGCACAATTACAGTTTTTTCATCAGCAGCTGTTTATTGCATCTCTTGTTGTATATGGTCATATCTGAGTGTGTGTAATACAAATCAAAGTCTGTGGGACATTATTAACTTAATTGTATCCTGACCCAACCCTCCAGCTAAACGCCTTGGGATCTACTCACTGATCACTGCATGTACCCATTATCTTTTTGTAAATATAATCATTCGTATTATATTTTGTAGCATGCACCTAATAAAATCTAAAACCTTTTAACAACATAGACTCTGGTTCTCTCTATTTTGCTTGTCATTCCAGTGGTGTTGGCACTGGCTCTCCCAGGGTTCACATCACATTGTTATGTCATGCGAGCCCGGCAGCTAATCAGGCTTCACTCTCCGTGCAGAGCTGTGGTTGGTCGCTCACTTCCTCTTGATATTTGATTCGTCCAAAGGAGGGGAGAGTGAAGCTAGCGCTGATTGGCTGCATGGCTCGTGTAACATAACAATGCGAGTGTGGACACCGCTGGTCTGGCATCGGCACTGTAGATGAGTATAAATGTTGTTATTTAACTCGGAGCAAACATGCTGATTGAGACAGGATTGTCTTAGTGGATAACTCCTGTAAGGCACTATCAACAGCACAAAAGTTTTGATTTTTCATTGTAGTGTTCTTCCATATAGGGGAACTGGTTCAGCTTCCTCAAGTTGTATTTGTGGATGACAATCCATTCTTTTACATTTACTGCCCCATAGGGCTTTTATGTGAACAGTACCTTAAAATAAGATTGGAGAATTTTACCCTTTTTTAAAGTTGTTATGTAATTTATAGGATGGACTAGGATTTAGGACTCGGAGAGGTACATGTTAACTTTTGTTTAATGTTGTCAGAGTTTCTATTAATTTATGCATTTACTTTGCTTAGATTTTTCAGAAAATTGTTTAGTTAGTACTACACTAAATTTATACCACTTCTGCTAAACTCATGTGTAATTTCCACATTTTTCTGTGCCCCCCATTTATTTATTCAAACTGTTTTAAAGGAAACCTGTCAGCAGGATTCTGCCCTATAAACTAAAGGCATGGCTATAGTGGCGCCGTAATGCTGATTAATATGATACTTGATGTGAAGGGATCCGCTGAGTGGTTGTTTAATACTCACCTTATGAAGTTTTTAGAAAATGATGTCTTGTGTGCTTCGGAGCAGGACGTGGGGCAGGGTCTTCTTCTCCTTCTCCGCCCCCATCAGTCTCTCTGTTTCTTCTGCAGGTCACAGATTATTCAGTGACCTGCCTCCTTTTTAAAATTCCACGCCACCGCCATCATTATGTGGTTGGCACGTGCGCAGTGGAAGCCGGCGTCCTGTGTGCAGGACTTCAATAAAAGGGTGCTGGAGGCTGCGCATGCGCAGGTCGAGATTTCGGCTCAGTTCAGAACCGAAATCTCAATCTGCGCATGTGCCGCCTCTGGCGCCACTATAGCCATGGCTTTAGCTTATAGGGCTAAATCCTGATGACAGGTTTTCTTTAAAGGGGTTTTCCTTTTTTATTTTTTTTTATTATATAAGCATCCTCTTAGTTAAAATAACAGTATCAACAGTACTTACTGCTTGGCACTCCAACACTGCCTTTTCACCACTAACCCCTGTCATTGACATCATGACTACAGCATGTGACTGACTGCTGCTGCCCCTGGACTAAATGTTCTCATGGCGACTAGATCGGCATGACTTCTGAATCCAGAGATTGGCTGCAGCAGTCACTTCTGTCAGCAAAGGACAGAAGCAGATAGGAAGTCATGAAGTGGCAGGGGCTAAGTATGATTCATTTTGTTATTTTTACCTTGAGGATACCTATAAAATAAAAATAGAACCTGGAAAACCCCTTTAAAATAAGTAGGATTTCATGTTCAGCAATTCAAAGTCAAGGCAGTCATAAAGATGAAGCCAATTATTAATTAGGAGTGTGCAGTGTACTAAGTGTTGAGACCCATTTTTAGGGAATTAGTAGATGTCTGAATTTCACAAACTACAACTATAATACATTTACAGAACCCTATCAGTGTAAAATTATATGTGCAGAGAGGATAGGTTGTGCTGCAGGCATGTTACAAATATTCTTATGTACCAAACAACCTCGGGCATCGTTTCTTGGATTAGATCTTTGGGAATATAAAACATAATGGTGAAGCGCCAGAAGGTAGAATGGTAAGGGGTGAAAGTTCTCCAATGAAATTGACATAGTGCAAGGTTTTATAATTTCATCTTTTCTCCAGACACACTGTGAAGCCACTTAAGTATTAAATAGCAGTTTGCATTTAGCTGTACATGATACACATGTTATTAAAACTAGCATGGGTTGTGCAGTTTGGCTCTGGACCCCAGGAGGCCACTTACATCTTGCAATAATCCACAACCGAAAATGAAAAATAATGTAGGTTTTCTAGAGTCCGCTCTTTCTCCTATACATTTTATCAATTCCCATCATCTATGTATCATATATATGGTACATGCAGATATGCATTATACACAATGGCAAATTAGTTATTATTTAATTGATGACCAAACTCTATTTTTTATTACTGCATTTAATTTTATTTACTCTGAGGGCCCTGTCTTACATTACCACTTCTGATTTAAAAGAAATTATTTCTCATTTTGTAATATGTATAATACCAAGGGGGTAGATGACAGTACAATTTCCCTTATGTAAGTGCATGTCTGTTAATGACTAGAAATGAGCGAACCTGAACTGTAAAGTTCGGGATTCATACCGAACACTAATGTCCGGTGCTGTACTCCGAACACGGAATTCTCCAGGAAGTCCGGCAGAACAGGAGAGAGAAAATTTTACAGCACCAAAGTTCAGGTTCCAATTGACTTCTAGAGGGTTCCAGTTCAAGATCAGGTAAAGTTCTTGAACCAGACAAACCCGAACATCTACGGGTTCGCTCATCCCTATTAATGGCCCTTTAACTGCAGACCATCTCAAGCAGATTTCTGGAAGTCGAGATAGCACTCAGGTGGACTTCAGTGCAGCTGAATTTTACTGGGGACACCACTAGTGTATAAGCAACAATTCATACGGTAGTATATCATTGTTCAGGCTAATCCACTATACACCCTCCACACAGCAACACAGCCTAACAAAATACTTTCTACTGGCCAAAGTGTTGCCTACACATTGGTGGTGTCATATTGGTTCTATAATGTATAGTTATGCAGTCTGTGGGATTTTCCATATTTTTCTTTTAAGGTGAAACTCCTATTATGTTTTTAATTCTTTAATACTTTTAAAATAGAAAAGGAAAGCAATTTTACAAACAGAAAAAAAAGATTAAAAAAACATCTTCACATCCCCTGTGCCAACCTATTAATATCCATAGCAACAGACTACAAACAAAACCCTCTGCAATATGCTTACAATCATACTATTATCTGATTATAATTATATTTTCTCCACCTTGGAAAAAGTATGTTTCAAAATTTTTGGAGGGAGTATAACATTTTTTTGCCAATGGCTCAAATTGGTTTAAATATATTAGATACGATCCTCACCCTCACCAATCACCCTTTGCTACATTATAATAATTACAATTTGTCTCTATTTCCTGTTGCCCAGCCAATCAGACTGAATCAGGTCACTGATGTGGTAAGTGACTGACAGAAATGGCATTTCCTAGCATTTTCCATGTATCAAGGTGGGATCAGGAAGTAGAGATTAGTGGGGACCTAGTAAGCCACAGAATGGAAGCAGTACAGGACTGATGAGGGTGAGTATTGCTTCTTTTTGCTTTGTTTTTTTAACCACTTTGAGCCTGATAAAAAAAATCCACACTGCAAACCCCGTCTCTAATATATTTAAACCAATTTGAGCCATTGGCAAAAAAATGTTATACTCCCTCCTTTAACTTACCAAATACATTAAATATTTGCTTAAGCCAAAAAAATGTAACATATTAAGGTAAGTTTGTCTATGGGTAAAGTTTCTCCTTGTAGAGAGTGCCAAGTTGGTGTAAGTAGACTTATTAGCCATGCAATGCTCCTCTGTGAATTTAAATATGGAGATAGCCTCTTCAGAAACAGGAAGGACAAGAATACTAGTTCCACCTATTGGAATTAGCAATACTAGAAGCCAATATAAACCCTTTAAAGGGCCTTGCCACATGAGTTAGTATAAGAAGCCGATCCAGAAACTCCATTTGCATATATGTGTTTCAGGGTGTCACTAGGGTTCCAGTCCTCTTCCTCTATGAAGAGGCTATTTGCATATTATAATTCTCAAAGGAGCATTATGCCAGCATGGCACTCTCCACAAGGAGAAACTTTACCCATGAAGCTACCCAAAGGCCAGCATCTATCATAGCTGTCTCTCTCATACACTCTCATACTTGCTCTTCGAAGAGCTCCTGTGTTCTCTTTGAGAGAACAGCTACCAGACACGAACAAAAGAACAGCAGTTCAAAAACAGGCATGGTGGATCCTTAAGTCCCCCGATAATCAAATGTCCGGGGCTCCCATACAAATAAGATGTTAATGGCGGGTTCGGCCGATCTTAGTCTAATGTGTATGAGGAGCTTTAGATCTGCAGCCAGAGGCCTGTTGCCCAATGAAATCAAATCTCCTGTTTTGCACAAATGAGGGGCAAACACCCTGAAACATGTCTCTGCAAACAGAGTTTATGGTTTGGATTTTTATTCTAAATCAAATAGCAAGACCTTTTAAAGGGTCTATATTGACTTTTAGAATTCCTACTTACAATAGGTAGCACAAGAGTTCCTGTCCTCTACTTCTCTGAAGAGGCTATTTGCCTTAACTATGGATAATCAAGGTTTAAAAATGTCTACATATGGGCTCATTTAATTAAAAAATAACTATGCAATATAATATTGCTACCAATTCTGCTAACATGATATCCCATCTATAGTCACTACAGGTATTGCCCACAGTGATATCAGTGCATAGTGATAGGTCTATTACTGTTTAATGACTTTCCCTGATACCAACCTACTGAGAATTTCTAATGGCTCACTAACTTACCTGTAGAAGCACTAGTAGAGTACAGTTATTCTATGACAGCATGTAATCTGTCTATGAATATCATACAAATGTTTTCATGAAAAAAAAAACATATCCAGTTAAAAGGTTGGTAAGCCAAGTGCAGAGTATGTGAAATTTCCAGCAGCTATACAACATCCTTACTAATGAAGGAAGAAAAAATTTTATTTTTCAGGAAGTTTCAAAACGTAAAATATGGCTAAATATAACATAAGATAGAACACTGTATATAAAATAAAATAGATCACTAGCTAAATGCAGAAGATTTCTGGCACCATTTGAGCTATAGATCTTCCTCTAATGACTTGCACCATATTTATTACATATTTTAATGAATTCTCAGTAACCGCTGGTAGGTATGGATAGTTTATTTGAAACAACGCGTTTCAGAATTGATCCGACTCCTGACGAAGAGAAAAAAAATCAAAACTCCAGAATTGCTTTTTTTCTGTTGCTGCAAGTCCGCAAAAAATGCCTTAAAGAAGTGATCAAAACGTTGTATCTGCCTCAAAATGTTATAAACATTTTTTCGACCAAAAAATTAAAACATTACAAATGGAAAATGGCTACGCAAGTGATTTTTTTTTTTATTCCTCTGCCAGGAGGAAAAAAATGTATTTCCTCCCGGTAGCTGGGATTTCAATGCTGTGGCTGCACGGCTTTAGAACACTATTAACCTGCAAATGAACCCCAGTTCTGCAGCTTAATAGCATTTGTGCACTTGACAGGTTCCCATTAAATTGGCCACATCATGGATATTGGCTGCAAATGAAACCTAATTTTTATTTTTACATTTATCCTCTTTGTTGCAGAGATATTAGGTTGTAAAGTTTATGTTATAATTTATAAATTAAACTTTGTCTTACTAGAGATTTTTCTCTAGGGGGTTGTACTTTTTCCCCTGTATGATCCTGACCAATGATTATAAGACAATTAGACAGCAAAATACAGGAGAAAGAAAAGTATGCCACACAATAGATTATAGCAGGTTTCTTGGTGTGAAACATTTAATGACAGCCAGTTCTCCTCACTGGTTTTACTGCAGAGCTGTGTCTGATAACCAAGTGCTGGGAGTAGAGCAAACATTAGTGTGGTTGCTACCACTTCTTCAGTTTTCATCTCACTACAGTCAGTGTGGGGGGAAGGAAATACAGCAAAGCCAATAGCACCGTGGGAGGAGAGCTGCAAATGTGTTTGTAATGAGACAAAGCTCAGCTCTGCTGTACTGTCCCTCCCCCCAACACGCACTGCAGTTAGATGACAGCTTAAAGGGAATCTGTCACTACTTTGGAGTTATCAGACCTCTACTATGGCCATACAGGGTATAGAAAAGTAAATCTATACATATCTGTATGGCCCATAGTAGAGTTTTGATTACAGAGAAAAGCTCTTTAATCAATTCTATTTTGAAAAGGCTTGGCATCCGGGGGACGCCAAGCAATCTCCGCCTATATGCTTAATCATCATATTCCCCCCCTCCCATGCACATCACAGGGCCTAGTGACAGGCCCTGTGACGTGCACTGTGCTCCCCGACTTCCCGGGCATGCGCAAAGCGCCGCTCACATAGAGCGCGCTTTTCTTCAGCCCGGCCCCGTCTGCCTGTGCACTGCGCCGCAGGGTTCTATTGGGCAGGCACCGAAAGTCACTGTCACTTCCCAGCGCCTGAGCAATAGAAACCTGTGGCTCAGTGCACAAGCAGACAGGGCCGGGATGAAGCAAAGCGCGCTCTATGTGAGCGGCGCTTTGTGCATGCCCTGGAAGTCAGGGAGCACAGTGCACGTCACAGGGCCCTGTGACGTGCAGGGGAGGGAGGGAATATGATAATTAAGCACATAGGCGGGGATTTGAGAGAATAATAAGCACATAGGCGGGGATTGCTTGGCGTTCCCCGGACGCCAAGCCTGTACAAAATAGAATTGATTAAAGCGCTTTTCTCTGCAATCAAACCTCTACTATGGGCCATACAGGTAAGTATAGATTTACTTTTTTTATACCCTGTATGGCCAAAGTAGAGGTCTGATAACTCCAAAATGGTGACAGATTCCCTTTAAAGGTGTTAATAATGTCTGCTCTGCTCACAACATTTGTAATCACACACAGCTCTGCAGTCAGACCAATGAGGAGAGCAGACTGTCTGTCATTACATGTCTCAATTTTTAAACATACTCTAAGCTATTGTTGGGGTGTGTTCTTCTTTCCCTTGTATGTTATATGTTGCTCCCTACTTATTGGTCAACATCATGTAAGATAGAAGTACACGGCCCTCATAGAAACATCTCTAGAATTGTATTTCCAGGTCATTTTTATCGTACAATTATTGCCATAAAAAGTAATAAACAAAAATTGCACAATTGAGTTTTATTCACAGTTTCACTTTTCTCCCATTTTCCGGTATATCCCATGGTAAAATGAATTATGTCATTCAAAGGCACATCTTGTCCATATATTTTCATGAAGGGTGTGCTTACACTAAACATTGGGTATTTTTTAATAGAATCCTCTTGTACTTAACATACAGAATTGCTCCCCACTTGTTCAAAAATGATTCAACAAAATATATATTTTCAAATGCTTTTGCTTTTATGCCAATCCACAGAACTTGTTAATATCACTGCAGCAAACGGAACAAAAGAAAGAAAAAATCTCTTGAATCTAACACAGAGTACAACTTCCGTTGTCATTATCTGGCTTCCATGAATAATAAAGGTAATGATGTTCCCAGATAATTAACCTTAATAATGTGCAAACTGATATACACAAGCTTCTCTAATGGCGAAAGATTTAATTGGTATGTCAGTACTAACCTCAGCAAAGAATTTGCTAGGCAGTTTATTTTTCTCATGTCTTCCTTGTGAAGATCAGAGGATGAGAAGTAAAATGTTAACCAGAGCCAAGCATTCAGCTGAAAAGAAATAAAGAAACACTTTTTGAATTTGCTATTTTGCACCCAGCCACCTGCTGGGGAAGAGAAATTGGCAGCGGCAGTGCACGCATTGAGAGGTTGTGGCTCTTAGACCCTGTCCTGATTTTCACATGCCCAAGTGAAGATATCTTGCTTGAACTAAGAGCTCTACATTTTACAGGCATTATTCAATCATAAGGACCTGCTAATTTGCAGCAAACAGCATTATGAAACGTCTAAGACACCCTCACAGTGTATGTCAGTACGCAGAATTAATTAGCAGGCATACAGATGAAGAAGATGGTGTTGATATCTGAACAAGCATTTTTTATATTGAATCTACCAGTAAATTATTTCTTTTATGTTTCGCCTCCACTGAATAGCTGCAACTTTAAAGCATATAAAAATAGATACTAAACTCTGAAATTTTCAGATTGAAGCAAAAATGTGATCTCAAAGCTGAAATACCCAAGTCAGTTTAATAATACAGCATTTACAAGATAGTATGTTAATGGTTGATTGTTAATGAGCTGAAACCTTTTTATTTAGTGACTATGCATCACCCAATTCATCCTCGCTATTGTAAACTTGTAATTATAATTGCCTAGACTAAAAAATAACAGTTAATTAACATTCTAATTAGATTTCCAGTGTTTGTTCAATGTTTAAACTAGTAAGACATCTAAATAACAGATTGAATCATGAATCAGAATAGGTCTGTTTCCATTATGTACATATAAGACATGTTAGTAATATGCCACTACAGAGTCCCAATAACAAGGCTTGGTGTTGGTTCCCTTTTCTTTGCCTAGACAGGTTTAGCTATTTATTTATATTATTTAATGGTGTAATATGGGTTTTTGCACGAGTGATCAGACTGGTAAAGAAAAAAATGGCTTAGATTTACTCTTGTGGCGCTAATTGACACTTCCAGTTTTAGACCTATTTATTGTGTATTAAAATTACCGTGCCTCAATCAAAGGGAAAGGAAAGCGGCTTAAAATGCGAAAACATGCACTTCAAAATAGTTGCATTAGTGTTTATCAAGTGTCTAGTGCAGGGGTCCCCAACCTGTAGCTCAAGAGCCACATGTGGCTCGTGGGCCCGTAATGTGTGGCTCTCGGCTGTCTGCCAGCTTGGTGCATTAGCACCAGGTATAGCAAACAGCTATTGAGAGCAGATCTCTAGATGGTGACTTTCGAGAGTAGCCCTGTATAGAAGTGCAGATCTGAAAGGCGGTAAGAAGCTCTGGAGCTTGGCATACTGGCATAGTGTGATTTCAGTGGAAAAGCTTTGGCTGTCATTCTACCGGTAAAAGGGTGTCACTATCGTGAGGGGGCGCAGGAGCTGAATGTGGCTCGCGACCCTCTCTCAGTGCTGATTGTGACTCGTAACCCTCTTTCATAGCTGAATGTTGCTCTCAAAGTCAGAAAGGTTAGGAAGCTTTGGTCTAGTGTCTATCAAAGGTCTACATTTTCACACTTATATGTCCTATATCAATATTGGACAGAATCTGGTTTATTGCAATTATTTTTCAGAGTAGGAGTTGGACCAACAGAGCGACTGGATGATGTTAAGGATATACTTTATATATACACAAAATTTCTTGACGTGGATTTCTTGAAGCTAATCCACTCCAAAATCCACATAAAAAAACACCTCAAATACGCTTTCAATATACGTCCAATTTATTTCAATAGGAAATACACATTCACATAGTATGTTTTTTCCTACAGTTGTTCTAAGAACCATGACACAAAAAAATGTTACTATTTTTATTGGATGTACAGTACTGTGCAGAAGTTTTAGGAAGGTCTGGAGAAAAAATGATGCAAAGAATGCTTTAAAAAATAGAAATGTTAATAGTTTATTTGTATCAATTAAAAAAATGCAAAATGAGTGAACAAAAAATAAATTTAAATCATATCAATATTTGGAGTGACCACGAAAACAGCAGCAAGTTCCTTACAGGTTAGGAGGGTTGCCTTTTAGCAAATGGAAGTGGGAATTTGATCAACATTAATGGTGAACTCAATTCTGAGAAATACAGGCAGATTGTTATCCTTTTCCTGATTGGCACTAAATTCATTGAGTAGCAGGATCACACACAGCAATTGTCATTAAGAATTATCTGAACTATCTTCAGCATAGGGAAGAACAAGAAGTTCTGGCAGTGATGATACGGTCCTTGATCTCAACATCATCGAGTCTGTCTGGGAATACTTGAAGGTTTTGTGGGATGAAAATTATAAAGTTCAGTATGCCACACTGCTCATATGTACAAAGTGGCAGGTGGTTATGGAAAAATACTTTTTTAATACAATAAACTGGATCATAAACATATCCTTTCCTGAGGACCAATTACCATATACTGTATAAAATGTTGCCAGCCAACATATTTAAACATAAGAAGAGCACCAAGATAGAGGCAAGGGTTACTTCCATGGCATGATCTTAATCATCATCAAAACAATTCTTAAAAATTTTGTAAAAGTCACTGACCACATTAATGAATAAATGGTTCACAAGGACCGAAGTATATGATTTAAAATGGTTTGTAACCACGAAAATATATGAACAGTCTTAGGTGCACATTTGATAAAATAAAATAGAAAATAAATATTACCTTATGGCACTAAATACCATCCAAATACATAAAACAAAGATGCAAATAAAAGTTAAATATGATAGTTTCCCACTCGTCTTTGATATAAGGTACAGTATTTGCCAGATTTACTGTTCTCATTATGGGTATATTTTTATTGAGAATAGAAAGATTCATGGGAATAAATTTGGTTCTTAAATGAATTATGAATAAAATACATACACATACACTACAGTTCAAAAGTTTGGGGTCACCCAGACAATTTTGTGTTTTCCAGAAAACTCCTACTTTTATTTATCAAATGAGTTGCAAAATGAATAGAAAATATAGTCCAGACATTGACAAGGTTAGAAATAATGATTTTTATTTGAAAGAATCATTTTCTCCTTCAAACTTTGCTTTCGTCAAGGAATGCTCCCTTTGCAGCAATTACAACATTGCAGACCTTTGGCATTCTAGCTGTTAATTTGCTGAGGTAATCTTGAGAAATTTCCCCCCATGCTTCCTGAAGCCCCTCCCACAAGTTGGATTGGCTTGATGGGCACTTTTTGCGTACCATACAGTCAAGCTGCTCCCACAACAGCTCAATGGGGTTGAGATCTGGTGACTGCGCTGGCCACTCCATTACAGATAGAATTCCAGCTGCCTGCTTCTTCCCTAAACAGTTCATGCATAATTTGGAGGTGTGCTTTGGGTCATTGTCCTGTTTTTGGATGAAATTGGCTCCAATCAAGCGCTGTCCACAGGGTATGGCATTGCAAAATGGAGTGATAGCCTTCCTTACTCAAAATCCCATTTACCTTGTACAAATCTCCCACTTTACCAGCACCAAAGCAACCCCAGACCATCACATTACCTCCACCATGCTTGACAGATGGCGTCAGGCACTCTTCCAGCATCTTTTCAGTTGTTCTTCATCTCACAAATGTTTTTCTGTGTGATCCAAACACCTCAAACTTTGATTTGTCTGTCCATAAAACTTTTTTCCAATCTTCCTCTGTCCAATGTCTGTTCTTTTGCTCATATTAATCTTTCCCTTTTATTAGCCAGTCTCAGATATGGCTTTTTCTTTGCTACTTTGCCCTGAAGGCCAGCATCCCGGAGTCGCCTCTTCACTGTAGACATTGACACTTGTGTTTTGTGTATACTATTTAATGAAGCTGCCAGTTGAGGAGCTGTGAGGCGTCGATTTCTCAAACTAGAGACTCTAATGTACTTATCTTGTTGCTCAGTTGTGCAGCTTTGCCTCCCACTTCTCTTTCTACTCTGGTTAGAGCCTGTTTGTGCTCTCCTCTGAAGGGAGTTGTACACACCGTTGTAGGAAATCTTCAGTTTCTTGGCAATTTCTCACATGGAGTAGCCTTCATTTCTAAGAACAAGAATAGACTGTCGAGTTTCACATGAAAGCTCTCTTTTTCTGGCCATTTTGAGAGTTTCATAGAACAAACAAATGTAATGCTCCAGATTCTCAACTTGCTCAAAGGAAGGTCAATTTTATAGCTTCTCAAATCAGCCAAACCATTTTCAGCTGGGCTAACATACTTGTGCAAGGGTTTTCTATGGTTTTCTAAACTTCCATTAGCCTTCTTACACAGTTAGCAAACACAATGTACCATTAAAACACTGGAGTGGTGGTTGTTGGAAATGGACCTCTTTACACCTAGGTAGATATTGCAATAAAAACAAGACGTTTGCAGTTAGAATAGTCATTTACCATATTAACAATGTATAGAGTGTATTTCTGATTAATTTAATGTTAGCTTCATTGAAAAAAAATGTGCTTTTCTTTAAAAAATAATGAAATTTCTAAATGACCCCAAACTTTCGAACGGTAGTGTAAATACACATAAAAAAATTTGTGATGTAGACCTTATTCAGCATATATGCACATGCATCTCCAGACTAAATATTTAAGTGCAATAAAAATATATAAGTAAAATGAGATTGGATATTCATTCAATAAACTCAGAGGCTTGATTGAATTCAAACGGGGTTAATGTCCCTAATTTATTTAGCCAATATAGCTCTATATTTTTCAAGGTGTTAAACCAATTTGGAATTGTTTCAGGGATCCAGTCAAATGCAGTGATGTTTACTACCCAAAATCACCATCATGAGTAAGAATACATTGTTTAGTTTAACTTTGTTTCCTAAAGCTGTTATTCACATCAGATCAGTGATTATTGATGTGTTTACAGATTTCCAGCATAGTTTGTCCCATATATTGTTTTCTACATGTACACTCTTCTAGATAGATTAACTGGATGTGCAACTCTGATGGTAAATAATAAAAAATGTTTCTCCTGTTCTACTGAATGAGAAAGTTGTTTTCATATGATTTATGTTCTTACAGCACAGATATTTTTTCTTTTAACCCATTTTTTTTCCATTGTTGTCCTATTGGTTGCCATGTTGCTTGTCCTATGCTGTTTTATGTGGCTAAGGGTTACAAACTCTCTCAGGATGATGGCTCTTCTAAATGTCATTTTCAGAGTATTTGGTTACAGTGGACCCACAAAGAAATTAATGTGCCAGTTTTTCTGAGAGCAGGTTTAATTCCCTTATGAGCTTGATTAAAAGTTGTAATCTTTTTTTTAAAGATTTTTATTTTTATTCTTGTTCATCAGTCAATCATGCTGCATGAGTTTGACTCCTTTGTTGTAGGCAGCTTTAATGAATATCTTTGGGTATCCATTCCCCCTGAGTAATTTCTTAAGCATTTTTGATTGAATCCTGCAGTTTGCCTATTTAGTGTAATTTTTCTTAATTTGTTTGGATTAACTATATGAGATATTGAGTAGCCATTTTCTTTAGTGCCCACTATTAAATTCCAAATAGCTATTTGTGTCCATTCTTTTGAAAAACAAGACTTCTGCGAAATTAGAACATCTAGGAACTCAATTTCCTTTCTATTGGTCTGCATCATAAATAAAACACCCCAAGAGTATTTTAGGGTTTTCATCCATATCTCTCTAAGTGATAAATAAATCATTAATAAAATGTTGATAAAATATTATGTACTCATGAAGTCGGTGGTTATTTGTAATGCATTTTAGTTCAAAACACTCCATAAACAAGTTAGCATGACCGGGTGACACTTGAGTACCCATCGCGGTTCCAGATGTCTTGTGGCATATTATATTATTAAAAGTGAAATTATTATTTAGAATGGATTCCATAGGGCTCATTATACATTTTCTTTGTTCATCAGGGATCCTGGGGTCTCTTTTGATCTAATGATTAATACGATGTAAGCCTAAATTATGTCTAATATTAGTTTATAGAGCTGACACATCAAATAATAAAAGTTAAGTCCTCCTCGCATTTTAGGATACTTAGTTCACAAATAAGTTGTGCCAAGTCTTTTATATAGCTTGGTAATGTCCTAATATGTTCTTGTAAAATAGTGTCAAGGTACTTAGACAGGTTGCTGAATACCTGAGAAAACGGCGATCCATGAGTGTTTTAACACTTTGACACTTGACTAACATTTATTTATTTTATTTATTTATTTTACTCACTTATATAGCGCCATTAATTCCACAGCACTTTACAGACATTATTTATACAAGTTTAGGGAAAAAAAGTTAATGTCTGTGCTACTTTGAAAAAGTTTACTGTTATTTATTTTGATTAGGGATAGAAAGTCAATATTAATTATTATGTAGGAAAAATAGTATCTTTCCTGTACTGCCTCTATAAGGGTTTGTGCACACGATGCAGACAGGCAATGTTTTGGACGCAGTATACTTCATGCTGCGTCCAAAGCGCTGCGTTATATAAACGCAGGTGAATCCGCATGTGTTCATTGAACCATGTGGATTTACTGAATTCAATACATTGTATTGATCTAATTTTTCTTACAGAGACTCACGACTCCGCAAGAGAAATTGACATGCTGCGGTCTGGAAAGACGCGCCGCATGACTGTGTCTGCGGGTGATCCGCAGGTGCACAGAGACGCATAGTGGACATGGGATTTCTAGAAATCCCATCCAGTATGCTGTAACAGCTGGCCGCTGCGAGTTTGACACTGCATAACACACAGTGTCAAACCCGCAACGGCTCCTGATCGTGTGCACATAACCTAAAAATAATTTTATGTTAGTAGAAAGGCCAATATTCTCCATTAGTGCCATGCATTCAGCATGAGTTGTGTGTCCAAGGTAGGGAAATCAGATATCGGCCACATAGGGTAGAAAGACTAAACTGAGTGATAACAATCTGTATAGAGTGCTATAGAATATGTTGCCACTATATAAGCAAAGCCACAGATCATACCAATACAAAGCAGACTGATAAAGATGGTCACACAGGTCCGAAGAAGAGTGGGGCTATGCAGTGATTAGAGAAATTAAGACATCAGAATGAAGGATGAAATGTAGATGAATGAACAATCAAATATATAAAAACAAATTCTCATGATAATTTACCTTGCATATTTTCACTGTTATGAATTTCTGTGAGTACTTTAGAGTCCTGCTGACTGCACTGCATCTTAACCCTGCTAAAATATAAACTAATGATTGGTAAGAACACTTATTGCTAACATCTATACCTTTAATTTGGACAAATATCAAATGTTGACAGCTTAATTTACGGGTATAAATATGGTTAAAACTTCACATGCAATAGCTCATGCACACATTGCGCACTACACTAGAAGTTTCTTAGTGGTATTAAGTAGAAACACAGCAGTAGCATTACCTTGACTCACATGTGACCTACTTGATTTGTTATGAAAAGAAAATGTCATGTTACTAGCAAATTTTGCTGCAATTTGCAAGCGATGACCAAGCACACTCAGGTTAACCAGGTAGCAGTAAATACACCAGATGGAACATCTGTCGGCAGATCGTGGCTTTAGACAAGTGACAATTTTTTGATCCAAAGTCACAGGTGGATCCAAACAAAGGAAAAGTATAAAGGAAATATACTTTTTTTCCCTTTGAATTCACTCAGATTTTGCTCATACTGCCTTAAAAACTGCATGTGTTCTTGCAGGTTGGAGGCAGCAATATTTTTATTGTCACTGTGGATATTAAAAATAAATTGAAATCACCCTACAAATTGGTAAAAGTTATAATAGAAAGACTGGTGGTCATAAGAGACTTTTCAAGAATATTAAACCATAACATACTGTATATTGGAATATTAAATTTAGAGAGATGCTGTGAAGGTTAGCTGGGATGGTTATCAAGAGTCACAGACTGAAATACCGTTTGTTAATTATTTTTACTCACAATGCTGAAATCATTAGTAGATACAATTTTGAATATACATTTCCATTTAACATAAATCATTTTCTCTCTTAGAATATTATGATTTTTTTCTCTCCCTTTATTAGGTAATTTGCTATATTTCTGGAATATAAATTGACATCCACTACGTCTTTGGGAGCAAGGTTCCATTTTTGAATTAGTCCTGTTATTAACCTATACCATCTGTGGGCAAAGTTACATGAATCACTTTAATCTTTGAATTAAATGAAAATAGACTTTTACTAGGATTCCACCTTACAGGAAGCTTATTTCTATTTTATCAAGCATGAAAATAACCCTAAAATTATGGTACAGTCATATCATCTCTTAATGTTATGTGTAAGGAAGATGACAGTGACGATAAGAATTCATAGTAATATTTTTTTTTTATTACTATCATTATGTAAAGATTATATATATACATATATACTGTATATAACAATGCCACATCTGCCATGAAGTGAGATCTCGCCTTAGGCGACATTATGAGGTATCTCTCAGAGGGTGGCACAGTCCTCCAGCTCCTGACTCTAACCTGCCAGCCAGTTACAGAGGGAGGATCCTTCTTCAGCAAGCTAGTTTTGCCACCCTCTTAGCAATATTACAAGTGTCGGGCTGGGGTTGAGGTCGGGCAGACATTTCCCTCAATGCTGGTTCCTCATTGCATACTCTGGACCGAAGTTCAATATTTCACTTAGAGGCATATATAAAGAAGTCATAAGGAAACTGTTGTACTGAGGTCACAACAGATTCAGATCTTCTGTAGAGCACGCTGTCTTTACCACATGTAGCCAATATAACTGATCAGGGGAACTGCGAGAACCAATTAAAGAAGGTGTGCAAGGCCATGCCTGTGGGAAGAACAAAACGTCCAAAAAGTACAGCTCCAGCATTCCCTTACACTCCTATAATGTTACTGGCAGCTGAGCAGTGGAGATGGGAAAGAGTAAGGGAGGACAGAGAGCAAAATATAATAATAATTTTTATTTTTATAGTGCCAACATATTCCGCAACACTTTACAATTTTTTTTGGGGGGGGGGACTTGAACAGACAAAAAGACATTACAAAATAAGCATAACTCAGATATTAAAGGGAGTGAGGGCCCTGCTCGCAAGGTTACAGTCTATGAGGAAATAGGGGGGGGGGGCACAAAAGGTAAAATGTACAAATATTGTATAATACAGCCATAATATGCTAAATAGGGTAAGTACATAGCACTACATGAACTGGTCACCAGCCAGTATGTGTACAGTACAGACAGAGGCTAATCAGTGCATGGATGGTATGAACATGATTTTGAAGAAAATTTTGATATGGGCCAAACTGGAACAGTTAGACAAGTGTGTTAAAGCGATAGGCCAGTCTAAAGAAATGAGTTTTTAGGGCAGGAGGACTCAGCACTATGTGTACAACCCCATCTCTATCTGCTAATTTCTCATAATGAAGAATCCAGCTGCCTGCACAACGTGACTATAAATGGGTATGTATTTTCAGTGTGTGTGTATAGTGTTTATATGTGCAAGTCATGTGTTTGCAGTGTGTGTGTTTGTATGTATGCGTGAATGTACAGTAGAGACCAAAAATTTGGACACACCTTCTCATTTAAAGATTTTCATGACTATGAAAATTGTACATTCACACTGAAGGCATCAAAACTATGAATTAACACATGTGGGATTATATACTTAACAAAAAAGTGTGAAACAACTGAAAATATGTCTTATATTCTAGGTTCTTCAAAGTAGCCACCTTTTGCTTTGATGACTGCTTTGGAAACTCTTGGCATTCTCTTGAGTAATGAAAATACAGAAAAATCTTTAAATGAGAAGGTGTGTCCAAACTTTTGGTCTGTACAGTGGATATAAAAACTATGCATACACCTGTTAAAATGCCATTTTTTTCATGGGTAAATATCATACTAAGAAGAATCATTCCAGAATTGTTTCCACTTTTAATGTCACCTATAATCTGTACAAATGCATTGATAAATAAACTAAAATAATTTTGTGGGAGAAAATAAAAATAACAAAACTAAAATTTCACAAGTGTGAACACCTTTTTATAATTGTAGTTGTGTTGAGAATTAGCCACTCACAATTAAACTCATGTTAAATAGTAGTCATTACACAGCTGTCATCATTTACAGTGATTCTGATTAACCCCATTTAAAGTTTAGCTGTTCTAGTAGGATTTTACTGACATATTCTTAGTTGTATTTTGCAGCAAAAGTCACGGTCTGTAAACATCTTACTACACAGCAAAGGGATCTCATTGTTGAAAGTTATCAGTCAGGAGAAGGGTACAAAATTTTTTTCCAAGACATTAGATATGCTATGGTCATCAAGACGTGGCTTAATTTTCACAACAGTGACATTACCTATTATGTCCCTCAAACATTGATGAAAGACAAGAAGAAAATTGGTCCAGGAGGCTGCCAAGAGGCCTACAGCAACATTAAAGAAACTACAGGAATTTCTTGTAAGTACTAGTTGTGTACTGCGTGTGACAACAATTTTCTGTATTCTTCATATTTCTGACCTGTGAGGAGGGTAGCAAGTCTTCTTTTTTTACAAAGAAAATCATCCAAAACCTGCACAATTTCTGCTAAAACCATATGGGAAAATGTGTTATGGTCTGTGGACACTAAAGTTTAACTTTTTGGCCAAAGCCAACACTGTGCATCACCAAAAGAGCACCATACACACAGTGAGGCATGGTTGAGGCAACATTATGCTTTGTGGCTGTTTTTCAGAAGCTGTAACTAGGGCTTTAGTCAATGTGGAGGAAATTGTGAACAGATCCAAATATTAGTAAATTTTGCATCAAAACCTTCAGGCTGAAGTTGAATAGAAATGTCACCTTTAGGGACAATAATGACACTAAGTATACCTCCAAAATCAACAAAAAAATGGCTTCGCGAGAAGAAGATCAGAGCTTTTGAAGTCAATTGAAAATTTGTGGGTTGACCTAAAGAGGGTGCTGTAAACGGGAGATGCCCTTGCAATTTGACTGATTTGGAGCGCTACTGCAAGGAAGATTAGGCAAAGATTGCCAATTCTAGATGTGACATTGTAACATCCCTGGCGGCGTGCTTGCATGGCTTACCATCTCCCACCATGTAAGACCGCAATCTTACCTATCAGGCCAGACTGCACACTTTGCTCCAGTACCTGCTGTTTGTATGTCTCTTGTCTGCTGAATTAGGGCGGCGGCGCTGTTGCTTCCTGATTCTTAAAGCTACAGTGTGCGCAGTCCTAATGCATCCCCAGCCTATTGCTGTGAGTCACTGGATACTTAAACCCCCTCCACCCAGTAGGAGGTGCCTGAGCAACACTTTCATTCAGTGTGTGCTGTGCAACTGAGTTGCCAGGTCCTGTCCTGTATCTAGTCTGTTTCTGCCACCCTGGGGGCTGTATACCCAGGCCTGTTACCTGTACCTGTGACTTCTAGTCAGTTTCTGCCACCTTGGGGGCTGAGTTCCCAGGCTCGTTCCTGTATCTTGTTCCTGGTTCAGATCCTGTCTGAACAGTGTCCTAGTCCGTTACCTGTTTGTCTCTATGTCTGTACCTTCCCCTTTTCCTGCAGTATCTGAACCTGCAACTAACTCCAACTCGTTGTCTCTGTACTTCTGTTTGTGAGTTTTGTGTCCACTCGCTACTTCATTGCTAGTACCTTGTGTGTGTCTGGTTCTGCTCGTTCTGTTTCCCTGCCTCCCTGTCTAACTCCTGTGTTCCAGCTATCTTCTTGTGTTTTCCAGTCTTTTCCATGTGAACAGAGCTCTGTCCTGTCTACCGCATCTGCGGGTTTTGCTCTGCTCTGCTTGTCTACCGCATCTGCGGGTTTTGCTCTGCTCTGCTAGTCTACCGCATCTGCGGGTTTTTGTTATGTTCTGCTACCAAAGCTAAGGAAAGAGAGGAGATCTGTCCCTACTATAGGACTCAGCTGAATCCCTACGATGTAACAGGGAACCTGATCCTGCGATCAGACCTGCTAAAGTCCTAATCTAGTCTGTACGGAGACCTATAGATGTGGGGAGGGAATCCCTACAAGTACTAAGGACTGGGAGGAATATGGGACACCTCCTAACAGTAATAGTAGCAGACAGACGAACAAACAAAATAGATAGAACATAGAGGTCCGTAGACCAAGCAAACCAACAGAGCAAGATACAGAGCACAGGCTAGCTAGAAAGTAGATATACAATGAAGTCCAGCAAAGCCAGAAGGGCGGAGCAGGATTAAATAGGCCAACAAGGTCATGTGACCAGCAAAGGAAAAAAAACCTAACAGCAAGGTTCTAACAGTACCCCCCCTTCTAAGAGGATCCTCCGGATCCCCTAGGACCAGGCTTATCAGGAAATCTCCTGTGAAACGCTCTGATAAGTCTGGACGCGGAAACATCATCTGACCTCACCCAAGAGTTATCCTCGGGTCCGAAACCTTTCCAGGCCACAAGATACTGCAAACTACCTCTATACCGTCTAGAGTCAAGGATGCGAGAAATTTCATATTCCCCGTCCTCCACCACCGGAGGAACAGAGGCAGAGGCGTCACCATCCGACACAACAGCTTTTTTTAACAGAGAGACATGAAAGACCGGATTAATTCTCCAGGAGGTAGGAAACTCCAACCTAACAGCAGATTGGTTGACAACCTGAAGCACCTTAAAGGGCCCTACAAACTTGGGACCCAATTTCTTAGAAGGAATCCTCAACCGCAGATTCCTAGAGGACAACCAAACCATGTCACCAACAGCGAACAAAACCTCCTGTCGTTTCCTATCAAAGTAGTCTTTAGATTTTCTGTTGGCCTCCTGAAGATTACCACGCACATCCGTCCAAACTCTTTCCAAATCACCGGAAAAATTCTCCTCCTCAGGCACGGCAGATCCCAACTTGGAGAACGACCCAAACGACGGATGTCTCCCAGAACAACAAAAAAAAGGCGAACAACCAGCAGAAGAAGATGTATGATTGTTCAGAGCAAATTCGGCAAGTGGCAGAAACTCAGACCACCCCTCTTGATTGTCTGCCACAAAACAACGCAAGAAATGCTCAACATCCTGGTTTTTCCTTTCTGTCTGGCCATTAGATTCAGGATGATATCCGGACGAAAACGACAAATGAATTCTCAACCTGTCACAAAAGGCACGCCAAAAACGAGCCACGAACTGAGGACCCCTATCAGAAACAATGTCAGTAGGAACGCCATGAAGTCTGACAATTTCCTTGACAAAGGCCTTAGCGAGAGTTTTAGCGCAGGGCAGTTTGACGAAGGGAACCAAGTGACACATCTTGCTAAAACGGTCCACGACCACCCAGATGACAGTAAAACCCTCAGAGGAGGGAAGGTCAGTTATAAAGTCCATAGCCAAATGTGTCCAAGGAGCACTGGGGACCTCCAAAGGACAAAGCAACCCCGCAGCAGGAGTATGTGAGGACTTAGATCTAGCACATATAGTACATTGGCGCACCCACTTAATGACTTCCTTCTGCCATCCAGGCCACCAAAAACTGCGACCCACCAGTCTCTTGGTCTCAGAGATTCCGGGATGACCTGCCAACCGAGATTCGTGACACTCAACAAACAAATCTCTCCTAAAGGTCCCAGGCACAAACAACCTCCCATGAGGAGTGTTAGATGGGGCATTCTCCTGAGCTTTAAGAATCTCATCTTCCAAAACGGAGTCTAAAGCAGCTATCACAACACCTTCTTGTAAAATGTTTTCCTCTTTCTCAGCACCGACTATGGGAGAAAAACTGCGAGACAAGGCATCCGCCTTAACATTCTTAGTACCAGGGATGTAAGTAACGGAGAAATTAAACCGCGAGAAAAACAGTGCCCACCTAGCCTGACGGGCATTCAGGCGCTTGGCAGCATCAAGATATATCAGATTTTTATGATCCGTAAGAACCTGAACGGGAAATTCCGCACCTTCCAAGAAGTGGCGCCAGTGTTCAAATGCGAGTTTAATAGCCAATAATTCCCGATTACCAATATCGTAATTCAGTTCAGTCTCCGAAAATTTTTTTGAAAAAAAGGCACAGGGATGTAATCCATCCCCGTTATCCTGAGACAATACTGCGCCAACCCCCACAGAGGAAGCATCAACCTCAACCAAAAACGGCCTAGTAACATCAGGCTGCATAAGGATGGGAGCAGAGGTGAACCTCTCCTTGAGATGCACAAAAGCTTCAATGGCCTCAGAAGACCACTGAACCGCATCAGCACCTTTCCTGGTGAGATCAGTCAGAGGTTTGACAATACTAGAAAATTTTTTTATGAATTTTCTGTAGTAATTGGCGAAACCCAAAAACCTCTGTATCGATTTCAAACCAATAGGCCTAGGCCATTCCTGCACAGCCTGAACCTTAACCGGATCCATCTCAAAACCTTTGCTGGAGATAATGTAGCCCAAAAAACTAATTCTCTGTACAGCGAACTCACATTTCTCCAGCTTAGCAAAAAGCGAATTGTCCATTAATAACTGTAATACCTCACGCACGCTCCGCCAATGAGACTCCAGATCTGGCGAATAAATCAAAATGTCATCCAAATACACAACCACATTTTTACCGATCAAAGGTCTAAGGATGTCATTAATCAGATTCTGAAAAAATGCAGGAGCATTAGTAAGACCAAAAGGCATAACCAGATTCTCAAAATGACCCACAGGAGTGTTAAAAGCAGTCTTCCATTCATCACCCTCCTTCATGCGCAACAGATTGTATGCCCCCTTAAGGTCAATTTTAGAGAACCACTTGGCCCCCAATAACTGGTTAAACAGATCAGGAATCAATGGCAGTGGGTAAGGATTGCGTACCGTAATTTTGTTAATCTCACGAAAATCCAGACAAGGACGTAAACCGCCGTCCTTTTTTTTTACAAAAAAAAATCCAACCGCCACAGGAGACTTAGAGGGCCTAATGTGACCGGCGGCCAAACTTGTCTGTATGTATTCCTCCAAAGCCTTCCTCTCAGGAATGGTAAGGTTAAATAAACGACTTTTAGGAAGAGTCGCTCCAGGGACAAATTCAATAGAACAATCATAGTCTCTATGGGGAGGCAAAACCTGCGATTCCTTCTCAGAAAAAACTCTCCAAAAATCCTGAATAGGAACAGGCAATTCTCCCCTATCCACAGCTGCAATACGCCCGTTACAACACTTGTCATAACATTTATGGCTCCAGGATTTAATTTCACTGGTAGACCAATCCAGTACAGGATTGTGAAATTTTAACCAGGGCAAACCCAATATTACTGGAGAAGGCAAGTTATTCAACACTACCAAATCCAATTTCTCATGGTGAACACCATTAATAGTGAGAGGAAATTCACTGACCTTGAGAGTAATATTCTTCAAAGGGGAGCCATCCACAGAAACCACAGCAATGGGGGATGATAAAGGTTCAGGTTTTAAATTGAGTTTTTCCACGAATCCCCCATCAATTACATTCAGTGTAGACCCGCAATCAACAAACACCCGAAATTCCATTAATTTTTCCTGAGCAATCGTGGAAGCAGCTAAAAATATACCCTTGGAATTTAAACAGGCAATACGGGCGTGACTGACCATTTTTTTTTCTTTCTTCATACGAAGCTCACAGCCTTTAATCAAATGACCAGATTTTCCGCAATAGAAACACAAGCCTTCTGAAAAACGACGGTCTTTTTCTTGAGAGCGAGGTGCCACCGATCCAATCTCCATCGGTTCACCACTGTTAGTACACACATTATCATAACCAGAAACTGACATAGCAGAGGATTTGCTCTCATTAACCCTAGCACGCAGTCTTCTATCCACCCGTATAGCTAATTGCATAGCCTGTTGCAAATCCTCAGGTGTAGGATAAGCAATTAGCAGGTCTTTAACCCTTTCACTGAGCCCAGCAAGAAATAGACTTTTCAGAGCAGAATCGTTCCACCCTGTTTGAGTGGACCAACGACGAAAATGAGTACAATATTTTTCGACATTACCTGATCCTTGTTTTAAACGTCTCAACTCAGTCTCAGCTGATGCCACACAGTCAGGATCATCATATAATAGTCCTAAAGCAGAAAAAAAACTATCCACTGATCTGAAGCATGTATCACTAGGTTGCAAAGAAAAGGCCCACTCCTGAGGCTCTTTGCGCAAAAATGACATTATGAACCCTACGCGCTGGGATTCATCCCCAGAGGACTTGGGTCTCAAACGAAAATACAATAAGCAAGCATTTTTAAATGAAAAAAATTCTCGATGTTCACCAAAAAATAAATCCGGCAAACATACCTTAGGCTCCAAGAAATATGCTCCAGGACAGTTACTCACGTGCTGACGGAGCTCGGCCACTTCCAGAGAGAGTCCCTGCAGGTGTTTAGCCAAATCCTGAACCGACACCATGATGGAACAAAAAAAAAAAAAAAAAAAATCTTTCCTTAGAGAATTTGCAGGCTGGACTTACTGTTATGTTCTGCTACCAAAGCTAAGGAAAGAGAGGAGATCTGTCCCTACTATAGGACTCAGCTGAATCCCTACGATGTAACAGGGAACCTGATCCTGCGATCAGACCTGCTAAAGTCCTAATCTAGTCTGTACGGAGACCTATAGATGTGGGGAGGGAATCCCTACAAATACTAAGGACTGGGAGGAATATGGGACACCTCCTAACAGAAATAGTAGCAGACAGACGAACAAACAAAATAGATAGAACATAGAGGTCCGTAGACCAAGCAAACCAACAGAGCAAGATACAGAGCACAGGCTAGCTAGAAAGTAGATATACAATGAAGTCCAGCAAAGCCAGAAGGGCGGAGCAGGATTAAATAGGCCAACAAGGTCATGTGACCAGCAAAGGAAAAAAAACCTAACAGCAAGGTTCTAACAGTTTTGCTCTGGTCTGCTTGTCTACCGCATCTGCGGGTTTTGCTCTGCTCTGCTTGTCTACCGCATCTGCGGGTTTTGCTCTGCTCTGCTTGTCTACAGCATCTGCTGGTTTTGCTCTGCTCTGCTTGTCTACCGCATCTACGGGTTTTGCTCTGCTCTGCTTGTCTACCGCATCTGCGGGTTTTGCTCTGCTCTGCTTGTCTACCGCATCTGCGGGTTTTGCTCTGCTCTGCTCGTCTACCGCATCTGCTGGTTTTGCTCTGCTCTGCTTGTCTACGGCATCTACGGGTTTTGCTCTGCTCTGCTTGTCTACCGCATCTGCGGGTTTTGCTCTGCTCTGCTTGTCTACCGCATCTGCTGGTTTTGCGCTGCTCTGCTTGTCTACCGCATCTGCGGGTTTTGCTCTGCTCTGCTTGTCTACCGCACCTGCGGCTCCTTTCCTGTGTCCCAGTCTGTACTGGTCCCTATTCTCCCTGCGTTCCTACCTGCCAGTACCCGCCTGTCTGCATGCCAGCCGTGCCTGCCAGTGCCCACCTGTCTGCATGCCAGCCGTGCCTGCCAGCGCCAACCTGTCTGCATACCAGCCGTGCCTGCCAGTATCCACCTGTCTGTATGCCAGCCTAACCTGCTTGTTCCTGCATTCCCTGGTGTGGGTCAACAGCTGTGACCGTGGTCTGACCTGGAGTAGCACCTGGTCCCTCTGCTCGGTTCCTCCCTGGTTCACGAAGTCGACTGAACCACCGTGTGACCTTGGTCGGACCGAGTTGATACTTAGTTACGCCCCTCCAGGCACTCCTTGGTTCATGGTACAGTGGGATCACTAATCATGCTCACGCCTGTCAGTCCGGGCGTGTGCGTAACAGACATGCTGATAGACTCAAAACTGTCATCAATTCAAAGGGTGTTTCAACAAAGTATTAGTTTAAGAGTGTGCATAACTATGCAACCACATTATTTTAGCTCTTTAATTTTTCTTTTTTCCAGCTAAAAAGTTTTCAGTTAATTTTTTAATTGAATTGTGCAGATTATGAGTGACATTAAAGGGGTTGTCCACTACTAGGAACTAAATGTTTGGCCCTGATGAAATAAAAAAAGCTAAACTCACATCCCGTGCTGGCGCCGTTCCAATATCCGCGCTGGTATCAGCACTCGCAGTCCTGGGGCTCTTGTGCCATAGAATGACACGTGGTGTCCAGTGCTCAATCAGCGCTGGCATTACTGTCACTGTCTTTGAATGTTTTGAACATGAAGAGGAAGCCATGGCTGAAGCTGATCTCTGACTTTCTCTTCATGTTCAATTTTAAACGAACGGGGTGACAGTGACTCCAGCGCTGATTGGGCACGCGTCATTCCATCGGTAGTGCGACGGGATCTCAGTCACCTTGATGCGGTGAGACAGCTTTTATGTTTTTTTGATCAAAATTATGTTAACTAAGTACCTTATGTTATTTTTATGCACTATTGCTATTTATTTATTTACTGCAGGGTATTTGCTCATTTTAAAATGTTAAACCTTGTGAAAAATTTCAATGCGTATTGTAACACTTATAGTGCATTTTATTATCAACATAGTTAACAGCAATGAATATTAACTTTGTTTCCTTAAATGTATAAGAATTAAATATTCCTTACAAAACATTTCTTGCTTGGAAAAAACAATCAATCTAAAAGCAGACATAATTGAATTTAAAAAGTCCAAACTATCTTCAAAAAACCCTTCCACATTCACCCACAAAAACTTCCCTCAAATATATAAATCCCCTTTTGTTAAAAAGAAAGCTGGAGTAATCACTGCCATAAGAGGTCCAATCACTTTTCAACCAATATAAGAAGTAATTGATGAAAATGGAAGATTCCATATTCTAATTTGCAAAATAGAGGAACACATATACACAATTTTATACACATATGCCCCAAACAAAAAGCAAATTATTTTACAAACTTTTATCAAAAATATAAAAAATCTAGAGAGGCAACCTAATTTGGTTTGGAGATTTTAATATAATTCCTAACAGTAATTTAGATACAACAGGCCCATCTTGACAAAATAACGCACTAAACAATTGGTTGGCAAGAGAAAACCTTTGCAATATTTTTAGATGCCTGCAATCTTCCTCAAAATAATTTCATTTTACTCAGAAGCCAACAAAACATTCTCAAGAATAGATCTCATAATTTCCAATATATATGCCCTACCAAACTTTAAAAATGTTCAATTAGGCAACAAGACTTGGACAGACCATGCCTCCTTGATCTTCTCAGTTAACAATCAATTAGACTTAAACCCAAACAAAATCTGGAGACGTACCGTAACTCCTTCCTTCTGAAACATCCAAAATACAAAGATAAAATAAATGAAGCAATTGAACTATACTTTGAAGAAAATAAGAACCAAGAATCTTCAATTCCCACTTTATGGAATGCCCATAAAGCAGTGATAAGAGGTATCTTAATACAAATAAGCATAATTCATAGAAAACAAACCAGGATAGACATAGAAGATATATCTAAAAAACTCCTAATAAAGAACAACAACAAGAATCAAACCCAACAACACAAATACACTTAGACATTTTAAAATTAAGAACAGAAATTAAAGCCTTATTAATGAACGAATATGATAAATTACTGCTATCAACTAAAGCCAATCATCATTACTCCAACAATAGAATACAAAACTTATGGCCAATAAAGTAAAATTTCAGAGACAAAAAACAAAAATCAACATTCAAAATAGTGACAACAGTAGTATCACACACCCCAAAGACATATCAGAGGCCTTTCACAATTATTACACTAAATAATATAACCTAGAATGAGGTCCAAATACACCAAAACCCACTCAAATTTAAATTAATAATTTTCAAAAATCCAACTCCCTTTCCTATCAGAGGAACAATTGGAATCTTTAAATGAACCAGTGAATGTTGAGGAGGAAAAATCGATCATTAATAAGTTAAAAAAGGGTAATCTCCGGGGCCTGATGGCCTATCAAATGAATATTACCAAAGATATGAACAAATACTACCACCTTTTTTGAGAAAATTAATAAATCATATTACAAAAGAAGGAACTATGCCGAGTGAAATGCTTAAAGATACTATCACAGTAAACCAAAACAAGATAGTGAATTAACATCAGTTACGAAGTATAGACCAATCTCCTTTCTCAACACTGACTCTAAAATTTAAGCAAAAGTTATATCTCAAAGACTATCAAAAATACTACCTGAATATATTCACAGTGATCAGGTGGGCTTTATAAAAAATACACAAGCATCAGATTGCACAAGGATGATCATTAACTTAATCTCATATATGTAGAAAAAGAAAAATGCATTCTCTGTCATTATCTTTAGACCCGGAGAAGGCTTTTGATAGATTCCAATGGAATTATGCATTCTCCAGTTTACAAAAATTGTCTTCCAATGACAAACTTTAAACTCCATTAAATCATTATACACAATCCCATCAACTAATATATTAGTTAACAGCCACCTTTCTAAGAACTTCTCAATTTCAAATGGAACAAGACAAGGATGTCCTCTATACCCTCTTCTCTTCATATTGAACCCTTTGCAGAACAAATTAGATATAACAATCTGATCAAAGGTTTACCACTTCACATGAGACACTACAAACTATGTCTATTTGCAGACAATATCATAATATTAATCACAGATCCTATCAACTCACCAAGAGAATTTACAAAAACAATAAGCAACTTTAGCCTCATCTCATATTATAAAATAAATATTAAAAAATCTAAAATCCTAGGTTTCTCTCTGGATTCTGCAACAAAAGAGCTAATTAAGAAAGAATTCCAGTTCAAATGGGAAACTAAGCTATAACACATAGAATTCAGCTAAGGAATCTTTTGCAAAAGTAATAGAAAACCTGACTTCTATGTATAGTGAACTTCAGAAACACATCCAGAACATTTCTATACTAGAAACATCCTGGTTAGGGAAACTTATCCTCTATAAGATTACTCTAGTACCTAAAATGTTATATATTTTTCAAACAATACCAAAACTTATACAAATATATTGTCAGAAAAAAATACAAAAACAATTATCCGATTTCATTTGGAAGTTTAATACCTCCATAAACGCATAAAAATATGCTTATTAAGCATAAAATTAGAAAGGGTATTGGTCTACCAGATTTAATAGGAAACTATGAGACTAATATAATTACCCAGACTAGATAATGGTTCACAAAAGTAAAGTAGTTCTTGATGGGTAGAAATGGAAATGGCTGAAAATAATACATTTCCACTTTCGGACATTAACCCTTTTACAACCCAAGGTGGTTTGCACCTTAATGACCAGGCCAATTTTTACAATTCTGACCACTGTCACTTTATGAGGTAATTACTCTGGAACGCTTCCCCCTGATTCTGAGACTGTTTTTTCGTGACATATTGTACTTCATGATTGTCGTAAAATTTCTTCAATATCACTTGCGTTTATTTGTGAAAAAAATGGAAATTTGGCGAAAATTTAGAAAATTTTGCAATTTTCAAAATTTTAACTTTTATGGCCTTAAATCAGAGAGATATATCACACAAAATAGTTAATAAATAACATTTCCCACATGTCTACTTTACATCAGCACAATTTTGGAAGCAAATTTTTTTTTTATTAGGGAGCTATAAGGGTTAAAAGTTGACCAGCGATTTCTCATTTTTCCAGCAAAATTTACAAAACCATTTTTTTAAGGACCACATCACATTTGAAGTCATTTTGAGGGGTCTTTATGACAGAAAATACCAAAAAGTGGCACCATTCTAAAAACTGCACCCCTCAAGGTGCTCAAAACCACATTCAAGAACTTTATTAACCCTTCAGGTGCTTCACAGTAATTTTTGGAATGTGGAAGAAAAAAATTAACATTTAACTTTTTTCACAAAAATTTTAATTTAGACACAATTTTTTTTATTTTCGCTGGGGTAACAGGAAAAAATGGACCCCAGATATTGTTGTGCAATTTCTCCTGCGCACGCAGATACCCCATATGTGGGGAAAAACCACTGTTTTGGCGTACGGCAGGGTTTGGAATGGAAGGAGCGCCATTTGACTTTTTGAATGTAAAATTTGCTTGAATAATTAGCGGACGCCATGTTGTGTTTGGGGAGCCACTGATGTGCCAAAACAGTGGAAACCCTCCACAAATGACACTATTTTGGAAACTAGACCCCTCAGGGAACATATCTAAATGTGTGGTGAGCACCTTGAATCCCCAGGTGCTTCACAGAAGCTTATAACATAAAGCCGTAAAAATAAAATTTTCACATTTTTCCCACAAAAATGTTTTTCAGACCCCAATTTTGCATTTTCATATGGGTAACAGTAGAAATTGCACCATGCAGTTTGTTGTGCAATTTCTGCTGAGTAAGTAGATACTCCATATGTGGGGGAAAACCACTGTTTGGGCGCACGGCAGGGTTTGGAAGGGAAGGAGCGCCATTTGACTTTCTGATTGTAAAATTTGCTTGCATAATTGTTGCATTTGGAGAGCCCCTGATGTGCCTAAACAGTGGAAACCCCCCACAAGTGACACCATTTTGGAAACTAGACCCCTCAGGGAACTTATCTACATGTGTGGTGAGCACCCTGAACCCCCAAGTGCTTTATAAAAGTTTATAACATGAAACAGCTGTGAAAATAAAAAAAATCAAACTTTTTCCACAAAAATGATGTTTTAGCCCCAATTTTTTTATTTTCACAAGGGTATGAGGAGAAAATGGACCCCAAAAACTTTTGTGCAATTTCTCCTGAGTACGCCAATACCCCATATGTGGGGAAAATACAGTGTTTGGGCGCACGGCAGAGTTCAGAAGGGAAGGAGCACTGTGTGACTTTTTGAAGGCAAAATTTTCGGGAATTGAGAGAGGACGCCATGTCACATTTGGAGAGCCCCTGATGTGCCTAAATAGTGGAAACCCCCCGCAATTTTCCCCATTTTGGAAACTACACCCCTCAAGGATTTTATCAAGGGATATAATGAACATTTTGAACCCAGAGGTACAACACAGAATTTGATAACATTAGGTCATCATATTGAATAAGTTGTCATTAGTATTGAGCGCAAGTGCTCGCTACTTGAGTTTGCATCGGGTACTCAGGTATGCACCATGTATCGCGGGTGCTCGAGTGACATGCTCGAGTCCCCGCCCGCATGTTTCACGGTTATTAGACGCCCAAAAAAAACATGCGGGGGTCGCTCGTGCTTAGCAGGAAATCCCCGCTAGGTTTTTTGGCCACGAAGCATATGGGGCAGAGACTCAAGCATGTCACTCGAGCACCACGAAACTCAGTGCATACCTGAGCACCCGATGCAAACTCAAGTAGCGAGCACTTGCGCTCAACACTAGTCGCCATATCGTCATTTTTTTTTTACTTTTGAAAAAAATCCCAACCCTAAACCCGACCCTAATACAACGCCAACCCTAACCCTAGCCCGACCCTAACCCTAGCCCAACCCGGACCCAAACCCCAACCCTAACCCTAGCACAACCCTAACCCTAGAGTTTATTTTTTATGCCGTTCCTCGGGCGGTATAAGTGATTAGACGACTTTATTCTTCGGGTCGATGCAATTACAGCAATACCAGAATCATATTGGGTTTTTATGATTGACAGCTGTCACACACTAAAAGACGCATTTTTTTTGCAAAATCTAGTTTTTGCATCGCCATATTTTAAGAGCTACAATTTTTCCATATTTTGGATGACAGAGTCATGTGATGGCTTGTTTTTTGCGGGATGAGTTGACGTTTTTATTGGTACCATTTTCAGACACGTGACATTTTTTGATCGCTTTCTATTCCGATTTTTGGGAGGCAGAATAAACAAAAACCTACAATTCAGGGATTGATTTTTTATACTGTTCCGCGTGTGGTAAAATTGATAAGGTAGCTTTATTCTTTGAGTCACAAAAACACAAGAAAAAACTGAGTGTACAGCATATAGAAAAGACTTTATTAGTAGAAGTATAAATACATCATATTACATATATAGTGAATACATACAGATAGGGAGACGATACAGAACCACGGAAGTGCGTAGCAGCTACCCACAGCTAACCAATGTAGCAGGATAGTGTAGAAAAAGGGGGGGGGGGAGAGAGGGAAGAGCGACCCTAAATAGCATGTGCTAATAAATGACAGGATAGGGGAGGTATATGCAAAAGGATATCAGTACTTCAAGTAATGGTAGATGCATATCCCATTAATCCCCCTAATGGGGCCAGAGTGGATATAATCCATAATGTCAGATACACTCACCAATGAAGTCACCAAGGAACGCTCAAGGAGGGGGCCAGGGGACAAGGCAGGAGCAGACCGGTGTGGGACCTGCGGGCCTCGACGCGCGTTTCGCAAATTCGCTTTATCAAGAGGAGTCACAGTAAGAGGCGCCGGCGTCTTTTTAAATATCCCCCCACACAAGGTCACATGTGCACGTTTGTGACCGGAAGGAAATGGCCGCCAATCGGAAGGCGTGAGCGGCGCATGCGCGGGGATCCTCAAACCGTCCCGCCCCCAGAACGCCCGTCATGACGTCGGCGCAAACCCGGAAGTGCAAAGGAGCAGAATCCGGGGTAGCGCCGCCACCACGGAGACAGACGCCTGGGAATCCAGGAGGGCGAGTAGCCCCGCGCATGCGCACTGCCAAAGAGAGAGGCCAGGTATACATACCAAAGTACTCATGTACACATATACATAATATCCCCCAAATCACATGCGATAAGTATCACATACAACATATATAAGTGAGAACAACTACACAAATTGAAGTACATAGAAGCAAAAGATGCAAATGTAGAGAAGGGGGAGGTAGCTGTGTCCATGATATAACGGCAATCTGGGGGCAGTGTCCGAAGATGTCAGTGATCAATCCATTTCCTTATCTCCGATCATGTCAGCGGGGGGGAGGATAACACTGGAAGCAGGCGTCACGATAGATATAAGGTCCACAGAGAGGAGAACTATATATACATGTGAAAAGGGAAAAATTTAGAGTAGAAAGAAAAATAGGAAAAAATAAAAAATAAGAAATAATAAATACCAAATAAAAAATAATAAATAAAAAGTCAAAAATAATGAATCTGAACTAATAAATTTTAAAAACAACCTGAGCCAATAAGGCTCACTGCCATAAGAGAATATGTACAGGGGGGCCACAGGAGAGCATGCAAAAAAGGAGCATAGGCTGCATAAGAATTGATATCCAAAGAGGATAATCATATAATCATGATGACAAAAATAATAATTCCTCCATAGTACCCAAAAGGGGGACCATAGGGGCTGTCATTCCAATAGAGGCGCAGGACTGGAAAGCACAAATATGTGTCACAAAAAAGGTGAGAAGCCCAAACTTTCATTCAAACCCCGCGGCGCCAGAGTGTTGAGGGTGATGATCCATTTCGCCTCCTTCTGGGCCAGGAGGCGTTTAGCATTCCCCCCCCGGGAGCCAAGACAGACCTTGTCGATCCCCCGTACTCTTAGTGAGCGGGGGTCACAGTTATGGACAGCCTTAAAATGCCGTGGTAGTGTCTTCAGCTCCCGGGGGTCCATGCAGTACGTTTACATTGGTGCCACATTTATATAGTTTTTCTATGTTTTGGCGCTTTTACACAATAAAAGCTATTTTATAGAAAAAGATATTTTTTGCATCGCTTTATTCTGAGAGCTGTAACTTTGATCATAGCATTGCGGGGGTTAATGTGCCGGGAGCGGTGCGGGACCACTCCCAGCACATAGCACCGGGTGTCAGCTGTGACAATCTGCTGACACCCGGCGGCGATCACGCCCAGACAGCCTGTGTGCGGGCGAAATCAACAGGGTGTACTAATACGTACCTGGCTCTTAAAGCCCAGGGCGCAGGTACGTATTAGTATGCCCTGGGCTTTTAAGGGGTTAATCATAAAACACCTTCTGGACCCATGTCTCCAAAACCTGGAACTCCCCACAACAGAAACAGCAATATCTTACTTGGAAACATTTGTCACAACTATATGGCTATGTGCCCACGATGCAGAAATGAAGCAGAAAATTTCTGCAGCATTTCTGCATCTCCCTGGCAGAAAAAAAGCATGCGGATTGTACATGCGTTTTTCCTGCGTAATACATGCAGAATCACATGCGTTTCCGCATGCGGATTGACAAGCGCTTTCAAAGCGATTTTAGCATCACTTTGAAAGTGCTTGACAACTAGGTCACACTATATAAATCCATGCAAACATATATAGTGTGACCCCAAAGAATGTCAAAAAATAAAAAAATAAACCTATACTTACCTTCCGATGGCCCGACATGTGTTGCTGCGCTCCTTCCTGGCTGCCAGCTGTTCGCGGGACACTGCACTGAAAGACCTGCCGTCACATGACTGTGACATCAGCGCAGGTCCTTCAGTCCTGCCCGCAAGCACAGGGAAGGAGACCGGGGGCCGTCGGAAGGTGAATATAATCTTTATTTTTTATTTTATTCTTTTTTTTACAGTTTCTATGGTACCTGGGTGTGGAGGAGAGTCTTCTCTTCTCCACACTCAGGTACCATCCGCACATTAGAACGTGCCAATTACGCAAGTACAGATGCAGTCTTGCGGAATTGGCGCGTTCTAATGCAAGTTAATGGCGGCGAAAACGCAGTGCTTCCGCAAAATTAATGGACATGCTGCGGATTTTTGAGCGCAGCATAAACGCTGCGGAAAAATCCGCAGCATGGGCATTGAAAGTGCGGAATTGCATAGGGGACCATAGCAGAAGGCTTAACATGCGTTTATCATGCGTTTACGCTGCGGAAATTTCCGCACCAAAAACGCATGAAATGTGCATCTTCGACACATACCCTATAACTCACACTCAACAGAAGTACCCTTAGAATTTATCCCCATTTCAACTCTTAACATAGCAATGCCAAAACTTCCAGAAATGGAATTGAAAAGAAAGGCTATAACAGACATCAAAAAAATAATAAACAATAAAAGTTTTTTTTATCCCTTTCTCTTTCATTCAACTTGATTAAAATGTAACATATAATGATTTTTACATGTACCTTGAAATTAGAAAATATATCAACAAACAATATAAATTGCCCATACAACTACCAAAAGACCTAATTAACTTTATAAAAAATCATTTGGAAAACCAGTAAAATATACCCAAAATTCAATTCAGAAATCGACTCAACAAAAGATCTAAATATATTAAAATGGGAGAAGGCTTTAAAAAAATAATTCAACAGGAGAAAGCATGAAAAATCTTTTATTTTTCAAAATTTGCTTCTCTGCAAGAAACCCATTTTAAAGCCTTCACAAGATGGTATTTTGTTCCAAAAAACTAAATAAAGCATTTCCAAACGACTCACCTATTTGGCTGGAGAAATTGGAAACAAATGGTAACCTGATACACACCTTTTGGAGCTGCCCAAAGTTTAGACCACTATGGGAAGACGTAGAGAAGCTTAATCAATTAATTACATTTACACTTGATTCCACAACTTGCATTATTTTCACTGGATTCTGAAAATATTCAGGTAAAAGTAAGACCAATTACAATTCACGTCATCTTAGTCACAAAAATAATTATAGCAGCGTAGTGGAGACAAACAGAAACACAGACAATAAATAGAGTTATAGAAAAAATAAATACACACAACATTTATGAACACATTTTCACAATAAGAAATAACAGTTTCGTTCATAGCAAGTGAGAATTTTTGCTACACACAGGCAATCTGATCCTCGTTTATGTGTAACAGAGGCGAAGAGATAAATACAGCTTCTAGTCTCCTATTGAAGTATGCAAAAAGTAAAAAAAAAATGCTTTTCAAAATATTAAAAAAAAATATATATATAAAAGTTTAAATCACCCCCCTTTTGCCCCATTCAAAATAAAACAATAAACCCCCCCCCCGCATAGACACATATTTGGTATCGCCGGAATCAGAATCGCCCTACCCCCCTCTTCATTGAATTCTTAAAGGGGTGCAATGAACATGCTGACACCATAGGTGTTTCACTGAATTTTATATAATTGGGTTATAAAAATGAAAAAATTATATATTCACAACAAAAATGTTGTTTTAGCCTCACATTTTTCATTTTCATCATATGCAGCAGACATAAACAAAACACAAAAAATCTATAGAAAGTCAGTGAGGCAATGATGAAGTATAAAACTAAATATTTAAATAATATACAAGCTGCACTAATTTTACAATCATTCTGATACAGATTTTCAATATAACTAAACCAGCCTCATCAGGTGAACAGGATCTATTTGTGTAATCTACATTTTTCTGAGCTTCTATAGAAATGAACAGAGACTGCTGAGCTGTCTCTTCTGACAAGGGCATGTGATAGGCCCTTACATAGTCCAAGCAATGGAGTTTGAATCTATCATACATTTACGATATATATCTTGCCAATATACAGTATATCTTGCCAACATACATTAAATGTACACAATCGAAATAAGAATATAAAGGGATTGTTCCTCAATTACAAGGGATCACTTAACCACAAGATAAGTGTCCTGGGGGTCCCACCATTTATATCTTCACAACCATGAGAAATGGGATAATGTGCCCCCTCGTTAGAGTAACTGTCATGTACTGCTTCTCTTTCCATTGTCTATGAGAGTAATGAAAAGTCTTCTTACGCTTGGTCTCCTTTAAAGGGGTATTCCCATCTCCAAGATCCTATCCCAATATGTAGTAGATGTAATAATAATAATATTAGCAAATATCTCCAATTAGAAATGTAGTATAGTTCTTCTGCTTCGCTATGTCTCTTTCCTCATGTGCAGGCATTGCAAGACCTTAGGTATCCATGGTTACGTCCACTGATAAAGTGACAGTTAGTTAGCTAACTGCCAGTGGTCGTAACCATGTATACCTAAGGTCCTGTATTGCCTGCACATGAGGTAAGTGGCATAGCGAATCAAAAATACTATACTACATTTCTAATTGGAGATATTTGCTAATATTATTATTATTACACCTACTGCATATTGGAATAGGATCTTGGAGATGGGAATACCCCTTTAAATATTCTCACTGTGAGTTTTGCTGTCATTCAGTCTGATTTCATTTAGAAAAAATTATTGACTATTTTACAGTTAGTAAGAAAATCTTTGACTTATTTACTCAAAAAATAAATATGCAGTTGTATATACATACTGTACAGTATAAGTGACTTTAAAAAAAATCTTAGATTTTAATATTATTGCACACTTATAATATTACATTTGAACAGAGTGCTGCAGCTTTTCCAGGGAGATTGTTAAGACTGCATAACAATTAAAAAGCTAATCCACATGGTCAGTATGTATTACTAATGCTGAGCACAAAACAAGCATGGAGAATGTGATTAATGGAAACTTTAGAAGACGTATTTCATGGTTAGCTTTATTATTTCTGTTTATGGTCTTACAACTGGGTCATAACTGGGTGCAAAGCTGTAAAGGGACTCTGTAAGGTAGTTATAATCCTATTAATGAAAGGAAGATGCTGCAGCTCGCTCCTCTTCCATCACCTATTGTAATGGTGTTTTAGTAAATTAGTTGCAATTCAGTAGGGAATGGCGCTGATGAGTTTTAAATGTAATTCCTTCAGCATTCGGCAATGAAAACAAGAATCGCGAAACACCGAGAATAGATTCATTTTGATACATTAAGACAATCTTAAAGAGAACCTGTTAACTGATTCATGCTGCACAACCAATGGGCAGCATGAATCAGAGCCTTCCTACACATTTGCAGTTAGGCATATTTTCCTTTGAAAAAATATAGTTAGAAATCCAGCCGGGAATCATAGCCGGGGGTAAGACTAGTCCAGCGCCACCCCTCAACTGCTTTTCCCAGTGCTTTTAGAGGTGAGTGACAGGACTTTACCTTAGTGAGAAACCTGTTAATCAACTGGAGCATTTACTTGGAAAAGACAGGGATGGCACTGGATTAGTTTTGTCTGTCTCCAGCTGTGGTACCCAGCCAGATCTCATTAACTTTTTTCTCTGAAATGCTAGAGCAATTCAGAGAGAAATATACCTGGCTACAATTGTGCAGCCAGGCTCTGATTCATGGTGCTTGTTTTTGGTGAGCATGAATCATCTGACTAGTACCGTTTAAATAGGACAATAATGTTATGTGAAAAAGTTATAAAATGCAGTACATACAAAAATATGCTATTTATTCTAATATTTTCTAATATTATCTGAATATTTATATAGCCATTACTTTAAAAAGGTATTCCCAAAATCACAATGTGGTCCTATAATAATGTACACAAATATTTATTCATTTGTGATAGTATAACCCATTTTTAAATCTGCCCCGCTTTGCACATATCACCCCCTAAGGATGACCTTACAGTCTCTATTTACAATTCAGTTGTCCTTGAAACCGTCTTTTGGTAGTTACAGCTCATGGTTGATAATGCTCTGTGAGGGCTCTCTCTGAGTTGTCTTCCAGCCAGCATAGCTGTGCTCTGCCATGTGTCTAGAATGGAGATTGTAATGTGAGCAATGATGTCATTAAAAGAGGCGTTACCTTCATCATTATGCTGCGGGAGCTCATGCCAGGAAGAAGAGATGTGCCTGTGTGCAGGTAACTAAGAGGAGCTATCTACTGTAGGATGAACTGTATATACAAAGGATATAAAGGAAAAAATATCCTGTGGGATTGACTGCTGTGAGACAGTGAGATGAATCATATGTGAGAGCCATTATGTATCCCCCAGAATGTGCTTAGAAGCATACTGAACCACCGGAGTGCATTGTAATCACAGCAACGGCTGTGGTTACCATGCAAAATAAAAGTGTAAACTGGGTCAAGTTAATTGACCAAGTCAGTTTAGGAAAACCTGTCTTGGGCTTTTATTTTTGGAGAGATCTGTAGGATGGTAGTGGGACGGATCTCTCCCTCCAGTCAGGGACTTACAAGTGGCCAATGGCCATGGTTTTCATTTAAACCTGCAGTTAAGGTTTGAGTGTGTCAGTTTTGTGTTTGGTTTTCACATGTAGCAGAGCTCAGGATGCTGTGAACGTCTTCCTGGCTTTGTGAAGCTAATACAGACCAGAGACAATGACGTGGTCAAACATGATAGCACCCGAGAACCTTACGGTGGTGCAAGTGCCAGCGTACTGGACTTTATTTACATGTTCCCGGCTGCGATCCAGAGGTGAGCAATTTTCATGGTGTAGTATTTGGACAATAAAAGATATTTGGGTCACTGTCTCACTAAATTCACTGGCGGAAACACCACTGCCTTACACTGTATATAGAGGGTTCAGAAAGAAGAAACATACTGCAGGATGGGCTGCATATAGAGGGCTAAGACAAGAGTTATATTTCAGGACTGGGCTTTGTATAGAGGGGCTGAAATATGTTAAACTGTATTTGTGATCTGCTGCTAAGAGACCAGTTATGTGAAACTGCAAATATTGCTCTGTTGATGCATATGACAGAGGATTAACTTCGGTCATATGCATGAATAGAGTTGCATTTGCAGTCTCGCAAAACATATCTGTCAGCAGCAGGCAACATGTACAACTCTGCACTGCCATTGTGGAGGATTACACAACTCCACATTGTGGAGTTGAGCTCTGCTATAACCAGCTAATGATGTAAAACCACTTAGGTTGCTATTCTGATGTAGATGGCACAAGTTAAAATTGGTCAGGCAGGGTGCCGGAGCAGAGAGTGCACAGAAGTATAAGATGAGTTCTACATTTAACTTATCTGGATGATAACTTAGAGAGGTGGGGCACAATTGAGAGGGGACAGGGTTCTGCAGCACTTCGGAGAAGCAAGTGCTGCTGAGAAAAGCAGTTTTAGAGGATAAGAAAAAGATTGCCCATTATATGTGAAGCTGGATGCACCAAGGGGCAGATAGAGATGACAAAAAGACACCAAGTTACAAGAAATGTACTTTAAGTTTAGCTTTGTCTATATATAAAAAATAAGTATGCATTTATTGTGCTTTGTGAAAAATACTGTTATTCTGGGAAAAACTCTTTAAGTTTATAAGGCAATAATAGACTTCCTATATCCCAGTTTATGCAGTTCTGTGTTTTGGTACTCAATAATTTGGAGGCCTTAAAACCTTATTTTTCCCTACTTTCTCTAGGGAATCAATGCAGAATTTGTCAAACAGATGGACCACCAAATGCTTTATGTTTAAAAGCATTTTTTATATCTACATCCACGGTTCTGAAAAGTGCCTTCAAAGAGTCATTTTTGGCTGTAATTTATTGGTATATGTTTGCCAGCCACAATGGAAGGCATGGAATATTATCTAGTATGCTTAGCATATTTCCCTACAATTTAGGCTTTGCTGAGACTTACCCATGAAACAGATTACAAAAGTAATGGGATTTAGCAAAACCATTGCAAAAAGGTAGGTGCTTGCCAGGATATTGGTGAGTTGGGGGTTAAGTGTCCCAAATTCTGCATTCTAAATGTTGGGAAGAATGATTTGGTAAGCAACATATGCATCACTCTGGTTAATTTGGCACACTTTGTACTATTTTTCCTGTAAATCAAGTCTTTGTACTGATAAAATACCACAATATGTACAGTGATAAAGCACATCAACCTCTTTTAGTATCCAGAGAGAAGTGATGAATCAATTTAGATTAACTCATCATTAATGATTGGCAAATTGCAACATGCATTTTGAGCAAAAACGAACCCCAGAAGAGGAAATGTAAATAGCAGAACATGCATCTTTATATCAAAATGCCTTAAACAAGATGGGTAAGCTGTTTCAGGGTAAAATTAAAAAGTAAACAAACAAACTATAAAATATAATTTTTGCTAATGAAATTTAGAGTGATTAAAATGAGTAGAAAATGGTATTAAAATTAGCTCTATATGTCACAATAAAAATATACAAAAAATGTGAGTAGTCTACTAAAAATTTAGAAGTCCACATAAGTGTATAATGGCTTTTTATAACGTTAGACCAATAATAAACTGTACCTCCAATATCTCATATTTCACATGGAGGCTTATATAGTTCTTTTTTGTTAAATTCTCTATGAGCTCCACATTGGCCCCTGTGTGATATCATACAGAATCCCAATATTCAGCCAAGTGTGTGAGGCAGGCACAGATTTGGACTGAAATATAGCCCTAGCATTTGAACGCATGCAGGTCTGCTTGCCATGTGGTGAATATAAGTAATGTTTGTGCTTATCAGTTATGGTTGATTGTGCTGTATTTCACAAATGCAGAACACAAACTGCTGTAAACTGCTCTGGAAAAACGCCACGTGGAATTAGAATTACTCATCCAACAGCCAAGTACAATACTTGGCTACTTCCATCAACCCCATGGAACCTGAATGGATCAGCAAGTACATTCAATGTATGCATGTCCACCACTTGACTTACTCTATTCCAGTGGTGTGAAGATACATGAGAGGCTTAGTACCTCTGTGCCTCTGTGCTAGCGCATGTTAGAAAAGTTCCCGTGTTGGGCCATCAGCATTCAGACATTTTCCACCTATCTTCTGTAGGAGTAATAATTTAATGGTTTTAAATGTAACAACACAGGCAAGTGCAGGCCAATAGATATGGACAGTTTAAAGCACAAATATCAGCGTACAAAATACCTAAACTTAAATCTTTTGGAGCAGTGAAGTATCACCATCCGGACCTCTGGACATAGTTAAGCCACAGACTCATGCTAAAAGAGTGCTGAAACACAAGATATTCGACTGTAGAATATGATTTATTTTCTTATGTATGATCTATTATATTTTTAATCTGTCACAAGGTCAAAAGTTGCCAGTTCCTGCTCTTGTTTTATTCCATCTGTTCCCCTGAGCATTCAGTTCTCTTTTTTACTTTAATCCAAAACATGGGTCCAGAGATATGAGCCTTTTTATTTAGTGCAAATTTTTATGTGCTTTAACAAGTAAGCGTGGCTTACAGATTTTTTGGTAATGTGTCTTTATGTTGCTCTGCAATTGTGCTTCCCTTGTGAGCATTATTACTTAAAGTACCCCACTAGCATTTTTTTCAGCACTGGGGTGGTGCTTTTAACCTAAGCTCCGTTCTCCCTGTATTATACCCATCTTCTGGCATCTTCACCATTTTTCAGCACCGCTCTGGTCCCGCGGTGCTATCTTGTGACCGTAGCTTCTGCCTGACCGGATGTACATCATAAGCTGTCAATACAAGTCTATGAGAGTCAGAACCAGACTCTTATAGACTTGTATTGAAGAGTGACCCCTGGCTCGCTCCAATAAATTGATAAAGGTGAGTAAAAGACAGAGTGCAGGGGCCTTGGATTTGAAGCACTTCTCCAGCAGTAAGATAATTAAAACTGCTGGAGTGGTGCTTTAATAAATATCATAATATTAGTACTAAATAAAAAAGGCCCATATGTCTGGAACTGTATGGCAGATATTAAAAAATCAAAACAAAAATGAAACACTCGGGTAAGCAGTGGGGACAAAAAAAGCAAAAACTTGTCACTTTTGACCTGGTGACTAGTGTTGAGCCACCCCCGTAGTGTTCGAGTTCGGTTAGGTTCGTCGAACACCCTTGTGTTCGCCGAACTGTTCGTCGAACTGTTCGTCGAACACCTTCGAACACCGTTAAAACCAATGGCAGGCAAACAAAAACACATAGAAACACATAGAAAACGCCTTCAAGCTGACAAACTGCTCAGAAGACATAACTAACACATGGAAAAGTGACAAGTACATATAGTCATGCGAAAAGAAAAGAGGTGGAGGAGTAAAAGGAGGGGGAGACACAGATATAGGCATGTCATGCCCTTCTAAAATCCAAAAAGTGAGAAGCCGACACGGCCAGTCCGTTCCTGCCGTTGCCACCTCCGTTTGTGCCAGAGCCGCGGTGGACCCTGACGGCCAGCCCCCCTCTCCCAATACAGGTGCCTGTCCGCTGGTGGGTCGAGCGAGCCCCCCTGTGGTGGAGGCAGCTCTAAGCTTTTTAATTTAAATTGTCTCTCTAATTTAAATGAATACACTTTAAATCCTTTTACAAGGATCTATTGAAGGGCAAGTCTCATGCCAGCAGCCGCATAATTCCAGCTCCAGTAGCGTCCACTAAAGCTGCTGCAGTTAAAAAGCTTTTATAAGGATCGAGCTCGGCTGTCCACCGCAAGGCGTCCTACCGCCAGTCCCAGCCCCTATGCCTTGGGGTGCCTCCTGATACTCTTCACTGAGTATCCCGTGGTCCCGAAGCATTTCCTTTGAAAAAATTAAGTGTCCAAACTACAGGTGGTGTAGCTTGCTTAACAGCCGGGATAATCCGCTGACTAGCAGACACTGCTACTAGGCACAAAGTATTTCCTGGGCTAGATGCAGTTAAAAATTTGTAATTAGATACTCTCGTTGGATGCTGAGAAAGCATTCCATAGAGTCTCCTGGCACGCCATATATTATTCTCTTAAAAAGCTTGGGGTAGGGGTCTAGGGGACCCTTTTATAGCCAAAATCACGGCCCTGTATCGCAATGCGTCACCTAGGCTGAAGATAAATGGAACTGTAGCACCCCGAGGGCTCGGTTGCTGCAGAGGTATTGCACCTCACCCAGAGGTGTGATATCTCACTCTCAGGTAAGGATGAAGTGTGGATCTGGACCCCGACACCTGCATGCATTACACCACATTGCCATGGGGCAGGGCGACCAATATGCCCCTGAGATGGGCACGACAGTCCCTGTCCCTGGCTGGAGTGGGGGGAGGGAACACTGAGGAAGGGGAACCCTGTAGTGCAGGAGCAGGGAGGAAGCAGTTCCTGGGTGCATTGAGAAGGGAGTATAAAAGGTGTGCACCATCTTAGTTCAGTGCAGAGAAGTCTGAGCAGAAGTGACAGGGAGCAGGGGCTCTGCATGAGCTCTGCTCCAGAGGCGGGCCTAGTAACAGAGGCCCAGGCCTGGAAGAGGGAGAAGGAAGGAAGAGGAGCGGAGAAGGCTCCAGGAACGAGGAACGAAGGGATCCCATGGGTGTGGACGGGCGAGGCGAGGCAGGAAACGACCCTCAGCTAGAAACCGGAGGCTGTGACATTTTATGTGGTGTAGCCCCGCGCTACACCCGCTAGGAGGGAAGCACATAGGGTCAGGGAAACTGGCGCCAAGTTTACCAAGAGGAGGCCCGAGGCAGCTGGACAGAAGGGTTGGTAAGAAAGGCCAGACAAAGGACACACAAAGGGGGTCCTGTGAAGCACTCCAAAGTTATCTGGGAGTTGTCTGAGCCCCTCACCTGGTGAGCACAGTACGACATGGGCAGCCGTTACCTGCAGAAGTGCTCTGGATAATAAGAACTGTGAGAAAAGGCCCTGGACTGCATCACTGACTCCGTGTCGTTACTGCTGCTGCCCTGCACCATCACCCCCATCCTCCGCATACACTGCCCTGAGGCTATACTCCTCCCATGGGGAGTTATGCTACGCTCTGCTTCACCCACAACACCAGCCTCAGCGGTCTGCCCTGCAGCAGCGGTTCACTCTGACCGCAATCCACGGGTGGCGTAATCGGACATTTAAACATCAAAACCACATAAATAGTTCCGCCACTGGTTTGACCGCCCTGAGCCACGGAACCGGGTCGCCGCCACGGAGACTACAACCACCAGCATCCACCAAAAAGGGTCCGGCTCCGGATGTCCCAAGGCCCAGGGGGCGCGTCAGAACATTTTCATCACCTTTCATAATCACCAATGGGACAAGGCAGGGATGTCCTCTGTCCCCTCTCTTCTACATCCTAGTGACGGAGCACCTGCTCTCATCAATTTGCCATAACCCCAATATTAGGTGGATTGAGGTGGGAGGCACCGAGTACAAGTGCTCTCTATTTGCTGATGATGTCCTAGTATATATCACTCAATCACATATATCCATCCCTGCTGTTATATATGTTATAATAGATCACTTTGTTACATGGTCAAGTTTTAAAATCAATACAGCGTAGTCTGAGGCCCTCGATGTCTCCCTCCCCAAATCCATACAGGATTCCATCCAGTCCAACTTTCCCTTTGCCTGGCCCTCACAGGGTATCAAATTCTTAAGAATTCCTATTCATAGAGACCTCTCCCGTCTATGTTATCTTAATTTTGGGCCCTTTATTGAACAACTCTATACAGACCACGGTTGGCAAGTTAGAACTGTAAGATTCACTACGTGAACCACTGGTGTTTTGTGGAAAAGCACATGTACACTGTGTTCCAAATTATTATGCAAAAAGTGTTTAGGAGTGATAAGGGAAGAATTTGTTTGTTTGTCAGTTAAACTCATTGATGGTGATTTGTGTCAGGGCTCTTTATATCACTGTAAGCAATTGCAGACACCTGTGCTAATTAGTTTGGCAGGTGTGTCCAATGAACGGCAAGACTACTTAAGAAGGCTGTCCCACATTATTAAGCAGCCTACATTTTCTGCCAAAATGGGAAAGAAAAAGGATGTGTCGGCTGCTGAGAAGCAACAAATTGTGGAGTGTTTAGGTCAAGGCATGACTACAATCAACATTGTGCGATGATCAGGATGAAGTGTCTTGGCAATCAAGAAGTATGTAGCTGATTCACAGTACACACGTGTGCGTGCTGATAAGGGCAAATTGAGGACTATTTCCTACAGGCAATTACGTCAGGTTAAAAGAGCAGCGGCAAAAAAATCCTTGTCATAGCAGCAGACAAGTTTTTGAAGCTGCTGGTGCCTCCAACGTCCCCCGAACAACAAGATGCAGGGTCCTTCAGAGGTTTGCAGCTGTGCGTACGCCATCCTGTCGACCTCCTCTATCCACTTCACACAAGCAGAAACGGCTCCAGTGGGCCAAACATTACATGAAGACTGATTTCAAAACTGTTTTGTTCACGGATAAGTGCCGTGCAACGCTCGATGGTCCAGATGGATGGAGTGGAGGATGGCTGGCTGATGGACACCCCACGCAAACACGGCTACAGCGCCAACAAGGAGGAGGTGGAGTACTGTTTTGGGCTGGAATCATGGGGAGAGAGATTGTCAGCCCCTTTAGGATCCATGAAGGGGTAAAGATGAACTCCATAATGTATGTGGAGTTTCTCAAACAGCACTTCCTGCCATGGTTCAAGAAGAAGAACCGTGTATTCCACAGCAAGATCATTTTCATGCATGATAATGCACCGTCTCATGCTGCACATAACACATCTGCATCTCTGGCTGATATGGGCATGAAAGGGGACAAACTTATGGTGTGACCCCTATGCTCCCCTGACCTCTACCCCATTCAGAACCTCTGGAGCATCATCAAAAGGAGTGTCTATGATGGCGGGAGGCAGTTCACATCTAAGCAACAGCTCTGGGAGGGTATTCTGTCCTCATGCAAAACAATTGAAGCAGAAACCATCCAAAACCTGACAAATTCAATGGACGAGAGAGTTCAGAAGCTCCTTTCGAACAAGGGGTCCTATGTGCAAATGTAACATCACCTAGAATAAAGTTTTGAGTTGAAAACTGATTGATTTCAGTTTCTAATAACCTGCTAATGCTTATAATTTCAAAAATGACCATTTTTTTGGTCTTTATTAAAATGAAAAGGTTGATCGAAGAGTGTGGGGGATCTAAGAGTGTGGTAACCCAGTAGTCAGGATTACTTCGAATTCTGACAATCTAAGGGTCATGTTGCAGGTAGTGCAGCAAGAAGGCACTTATGTGTCTTGCGCATCTCGGCGCCCCAAAATTATTTTCCGGGCTAGATGCAGCTAAAAATTATTGTTAATTTTAAATCTGGTGGAGCTTAGTATAGATGGCCTAATAGAATCAGTACTGCACACTGCTACAAAGCCCAAATTATTTTCCAGCCAAGATACAGATAAACATGATTAGTAATTTGAAAGCTTAAAATGGTTGGTGAGGTGATTTTAACCAATCATCAAGCTTTTACTCTCCCCTGGATGACACAGGGGTAGAAAAGTCGTTTCGGATCCATGATTTGTTCATCTTTATGAATGTGAGTCTGTCTACATTATCAGTGGAGAGCCGCGTGCGCTTATCTGTCAGCACACCACCAGCAGCGCTGAACACACGTTCAGACAGAACGCTGGCTGTGGGGCATGACAAGATCTCCAAGGCGTAAGTGGCGAGCTCCGGCCATTTATCCAGATTGGAAGCCCAAAAAGAGCAAGGGTCCAGTGACACAGTCATGGCTTCAATGTTTACTTGGAGATACTCCTGTACCATCGTCTCTAGGCGTTGACTATGTGTCAGACTTCTTGTCTCCTGTGGCCTTGCAAAGGATGAGCTAAAAAAGTTGTGAAATGATTCCGCAAAATTGATTTTACCAGCAGATACTGTGTTTCTGTTACGGTTTGAGTGCTGAACACTCGACGGTCCCACGGTTGGCAAGTTGGAACTGTGAGATTCACTACGTGCACCACTGGTGTTTTGTGGAAAAGCACATGTAAGATTCTGCAACAGTCTCTGCTGATACTCCTGCATGCGTGCATCCCTTTCTATGGCAGGAATTATTTCTGCAAATTTACTTTTGTACCGGGGATCTAACAGTGTGGCAACCCAGTAGTCAGGATTATTTCTACTTCTCCCAATTCGAGGGTCATGTTGCAGGTAGTGCAGCAAGAAGGCACTCATGTGTCTTGCGCATCCAGGAGCACCAAGTCCCTGTTTTGTTGGTGGAGAGGTAACAATCATGCTTCCTTCCTTTGTCCTCTCCCCCCAACCTCGCACAACAGAAATGTGATCAAGGTCTCCCTCATCTGATGAGTCTTCCATCAGTTCGTCCTCCACTTCTTCCTGTGCTCCTGCACCTTCCTCACTAGTTTAGCTGCTACCATGCGCCCTTGTAAAACCATCTCCCCCACCCTCACATGCCTGCCGCCTTGGTGCTGCCGACCGTCTGGACCTTGCAGATGTTAAGATGTTAGCTCTTCCGCATACAACTCCTCCTCTTCTACTTCCTCCACCTCCTCTTGTGCCACCACCTGACTCCGAATTCTGTTTAACATGTGCTCCAGCATGTAAATCACCGGAATAGTCATGCTGATAATGGCATCGTTAGCACTAAACATCTTCGTCGCCATTTCAAAACTGTGCAGAAGGGTGCATAGATCCCTGATCTGAGACCACTCCTCCAGCGTGATTTTCCCCACCTCTGGATCCCGTTGGCCCAGGCTATACGTCAGAACGTATTGCACCAGGGTTTGTCGGTGCTGCCACAGTCGCTGTAACATGTGCAGAGTTGAATTCCACCAGGTAGGCACATCGCATTTTAGCCGGTGAAGTGGCAGGCCCAACGACTTCGGTAGAGAGGTAAGTCGCTGAGCTGCGGGATGCGAACTGCGGAAGTGAGCACACAGCGACCGTGCCCTCTGCAGAAGGCCATCTAGTCCGGGATAGTGGGCTAAAAATTGCTGGACAACCAGGTTCAACACGTGAGCCATACAAGGCACGTGTGTGACATTGCCCCGGCGAAGGGCCGCACCCAGGTTTGCAGCATTGTCGCACACGGCCTTCCCTGGTTTCTGGTCCAGTGGAGACAACCATTCATGAAATTGGTTCTCGAGAGCTGACCACAACTCCTCAGCTGTATGACTCACATTTCACAGACATTTCAAAGTAAAAACCGCCTGATGACGTTGAGCCCTACTGCCAGCATAGTAAGGAGGTGTGCATTATCCCTTCTGCGCAGTTAGAAAGCTTGTGGCATGACCAGACAGGCTTTGGGTGCAGGTGGAGGACCGAGAGGAGGTTGAGGAGGCAGAAGCAGTGGAGGAACTTTGACATAAAGAGGATTGACGCACAACTCGTGGGGACGGCAAGACTTGGACAGCTGCCCCTTGTCCTGCTGTCACCATAGTTACCCAGTGCCCAGTCAGCGACATGTAATGCCCCTGTCCATGCCTACTTGTCCATGTGTCTGTGGTGAAATGCACCCTGTCACACACAGAGTTTCTCAAAGAAGCGGTGATGTTGTGTGCGACATGCTGGTGGAGCGCAGGCACACCTTTCTTTGAGAAGTAGTGCCGACTGGGCATCTGGTACTGGGGCACTGCGACGGACATAAGGTCTCGAAAATCCTCTGTGTCCACCAGGCGGAAAGGCAGCATTTCTGTAGCCAAGAGCTTGCAGATGGTGAAATTCAACCTCTTAGCTTTCTCATGGCTAGGAGGAAATGGTCTTTTACTTTCCACATCTGAGGGACTGAGGGCTGGCTGTTGTGCTTAGACGGGGTTGATAAGGGTGTCCCCGGCAAACTGCCAGTCTGTGAGGAAGATGCAGGCGGACATGTTAGGTTGCCTTGATCCAAAGGTGGTGCTATCGATGTCGGACAGCGCTCAACACCAGCTGGTGTTACCACCTCCAAAGAAAATGATGACCTGCCAATCACGCTGGCTGTTGCGGGTAAAGAGGTGGCAGGTCTGCGTCCCAAAACAGGTGTGACTGCTGTCCCCCCAGTCACAGAGGACGAAGAGGCCGCAGATGCACAAGATGGGGCAGACGGTGGTTGGCCCGGCCGGCTAGGCCGCATTGTAGCACAGTTAGCTTCCCACTGCAACTTATTCTTCATCTCCATGTGCCGGTTCATGCATGAAGTACTCAAACTATGTATTTTTTGGCCTCTACTTAGCTTTTGTTGACAAATGTTACAGATAACACGAGTTGGGTCATCTTTATCGATCTGAAAAAATGCCCAGGCTATGCAAGCCTTAGCACCCATGCGACCTGAAGAGCCACCACGACTTGTGGTGAGAGGCAGAGTTGTGTTTGAGGATGCAGTTGTTGACGTGCTTCCAGTACTACGTCTCTGTCCAGGAAGGCGCAACCTGACCTCGTCGTCACTAACATCCTCCTCCACCTCCTCTGCTGACCTCATCTCTTGGCTGACTATGGGTTGACAGTAAGTGGGATCTCCAACCTCATCATCATCACCCTGTGTGTTATCACACCCGTCGTCCTCAGAGCCAACCTGTTCCTGCCCTGACAAAAAACTAAAGTTGTCGCTCCAATCAGGTATTTGAGTCTCATCATCGTCTTCCTCATTGTCTCCACCAACAGGAGTTACAGTTTGGAATGAGGGTCTACATTATGGTCAGAACCTTCTGCGTCTGGTCCTGGATCCGACTCATAAAGATTCTGGGCATCAGTGCAGATCATTTCCTCGTCTGGATTCACAGAAGCGCTGGAGCCGACCTCTGATTCCCAGGCTATAGTATGAGTAAACAGCTCTGCAGACTCAACCATCTGTTCTAACTCATACTCAGACGGGCAGCTGGAGATTTGGGAGCTGTGAGGAAGCAAGTGCGATTGGGGTGACACCTCTGAGGACTGGCGTATTTGTGATGTTGAAGTTGATGTGGAGGAGAGCCCACTTAAAGGAGCACTTGATATGCGTTGAAGCACCTGCTGTTTTTGTGCCTCATCTGGAATTTGTAGCGATTGGCGTGGCCGTAAGAAAGGGATCTTATCACATTGTCCGCTAAAAGAAGTAGACATTTTAGTTTTGCTGGAAGATAGTCTTTCTTCTGCAGATGTTACTGTTGCTTTAACACCTACTCCACGGACACAACCTTTTTTCCCCTTCCCAACACGCCTATTCCCCTTTCCACCAGCAGCAGGCCTTTTTCCACTCATTTTGGTGGTTAACTAATTCACAACTCTGGAGTTGTTTGCACAAAAAAACAATGGATGGGAACCGAGCAAAGCTGAGTGGCCAAGCTGTGGTATTAGGCCAAAACTATTGTCTGGGTTAGATGCAGAAAAAAATTATATTCAGTTTGCAACCTGATGGAGGTCAGTATAGATGGACTAATAGAACAAGTCCCACACGCAGCTAGAAGCCCAAATATTTTTTCAGAGGTAGATGCAGAAAAAAATTATATTCAATTTGCAACCTGATGGAGGTCAGTATAGATGTACTAATAGAGCAAGTCCCACACACAGCTAGAAGCCCAAATATTTTTTCAGAGCTAGATGCAGAAAAAAATTATATTCAATTTGCAACGTGATGGAGGTCAGTATAGATGGACTAATAGAAAAAGTCCCACACACTGCTAGAAGGCCAAATATTTTTTCAGAGCTTGATGCAGAAAAATATTATATTCAATTTGCAACCTGATGGAGGTCAGTATAGATGGACTAATAGAACAAGTCCCACACACAGCTAGAAGCCCAAATATTTTTTCAGAGGTAGATGCAGAAAAAAATTAAATTCAATTTGCAACCTGATGGAGGTCAGTATAGATGGACTAATAGAACAAGTCCCACACACTGATAGAAGGCAAAATATTTTTTCAGAGCTAGATGCAGAAAAATATTATATTCAATTTGCAACCTGATGGAGGTCAGTATAGATGGACTAATAGAACAAGTCCCACACACTGCTAGAAGGCCAAATATTTTTTCAGAGCTAGATGCAGAAAAATATTAGATTCAATTTGCAACCTGATGGAGGTCAGTATAGATGGACAAATAGAACAAGTCCCACACACTGCTAGAAGGCCAAATATATTTTCAGAGCTAGATGCTGAAAAATATTATATTCAATTTGCAACCTGATGGAGGTCAGTATAGATGGACTAATAGAACAAGTCCCACACACAGCTAGAAGCCCAAATATTTTTTCAGAGGTAGATGCAGAAAAAAATTATATTCAATTTGCAACCTGATGGAGGTCAGTATAGATGGACTAATAGAACAAGTCCCACACACTGCTAGAAGGCCAAATATTTTTTCAGAGCTAGATGCAGAAAAATATTATATTCAATTTGCAACCTGATGGAGGTCAGTATAGATGGACTAATAGAACAAGTCCCACACACTGCTAGAAGCCCAAATATTTTTTCAGAGCTAGATGCAGAAAAATATTATATTCAATTTTCAACCTGATGGAGGTCAGTATAGATGGACTAACAGAACAAGTTCCACACACTGCTGGAAGGCCAAATAGGTTTTCAGAGCTAGATGCAGAAAAATATTATATTCAATTTGCCACCTGATGGAGGTCAGTATAGATGGACTAATAGAACAAGTCCCACACACAGCTAGAAGCCCAAATATTTTTTCAGAGGTAGATGCAGAAAAAAATTATATTCAATTTGAAACCTGATGGAGGTCAGTATAGATGGACTAATAGAACAAGTCCCACACACTGCTAGAAGGCCAAATATTTTTTCAGAGCTAGATGCAGAAAAATATTATATTCAATTTGCAACCTGATGGAGGTCAGTATAGATGGACTAATAGAACAAGTCCCACACACAGCTAGAAGCCCAAATATTTTTTCAGAGGTAGATACAGAAAAAAATTATATTCAGTTTGCAACCTGATGGAGGTCAGTATAGATGGACTAATAAAACAAGTCCCACACACAGCTAGAAACCCAAATATTTTTTCAGAGCTAGATGCAGAAAAAAATTATATTCAATTTGCAACGTGATGGAGGTCAGTATAGATGGACTAATAGATCAAGTCCCACTCACTGCTAGAAGGCCAAATATTTTTTCAGAGCTAGATGCAGAAAAAAATTATATTCAATTTGCAACCTGATGGAGGTCAGTATAGATGGACTAATAGAACAAGTCCTACACACTGCTAGAAGGCCAAATATTTTTTCAGAGCTAGATGCAGAAAAAAAATATATTCAATTTGCAACCTGATGGAGGTCAGTATAAATGGACTAATAAAACAAGTCCCACACAGAGCTAGAAGCCCAAATATTTTTTCAGAGGTAGATGCAGAAAAAAATTATATTCAATTTGCAACGTGATGGAGGTCAGTATAGATGGACTAATAGAACAAGTCCCACACACTGCTAGAAGGCCAAATATTTTTTCAGAGCTAGATGCAGAAAAATATTATATTCAATTTGCAACCTGATGGAGGTCAGTATAGATGGACTAATAGAACAAGTCCCACACACTGCTAGAAGGCCAAATATTTTTTCAGAGCTAGATGCAGAAAAAAATTATATTCAATTTGCAACCTGATGGAGGTCAGTATAGATGGACTAATAGAACAAGTCCCACACACAGCTAGAAGCCCAAATATTTTTTCAGAGGTAGATGCAGAAAAAAATTATATTCAATTTGCAACCTGATGGAGGTTAGTATAGATGGACTAATAGAACAAGTCCCACACACTGCTAGAAGCCCAAATATTTTTTCAGAGCTAGATGCAGAAAAATATTATATTCAATTTGCAACTTGATGGAGGTCAGTATAGATGGACTAATAGATCAAGTCCCACTCACTGCTAGAAGGCCAAATATTTTTTCAGAGCTAGATGCAGAAAAAAATTATATTCAATTTGCAACCTGATGGAGGTCAGTATAGATGGACTAATAGAACAAGTCCTACACACTGCTAGAAGGCCAAATATTTTTTCAGAGCTAGATGCAGAAAAAAAATATATTCAATTTGCAACCTGATGGAGGTCAGTATAAATGGACTAATAAAACAAGTCCCACACAGAGCTAGAAGCCCAAATATTTTTTCAGAGGTAGATGCAGAAAAAAATTATATTCAGTTTGCAACGTGATGGAGGTCAGTATAGATGGACTAATAGAACAAGTCCCACACACTGCTAGAAGGCCAAATATTTTTTCAGAGCTAGATGCAGAAAAATATTATATTCAATTTGCAACCTGATGGAGGTCAGTATAGATGGACTAATAGAACAAGTCCCACACACTGCTAGAAGCCCAAATATTTTTTCAGAGCTAGATGCAGAAAAATATTATATTCAATTTGCAACCTGATGGAGGTCAGTATAGATGGACTAATAGAACAAGTCCCACACACTGCTAGAAGCCCAAATATTTTTTCAGAGCTAGATGCAGAAAAATATTATATTCAATTTGCGACCTGATGGAGGTCAGTATAGATGGACTAATAGAACAAGTCCTACACACTGCTAGAAGTCCAAATATTTTTTCAGAGCTAGATGCAGAAAAATATTATATTCAATTTGCAACCTTATGGAGGTCAGTATAAATGGACTAATAGAACAAGTCCCACACACTGCTAGAAGGCCAAATATTTTTTCAGAGCTAGATGCAGAAAAATATTATATTCAATTTGCAACCTGATGGAAGTCAGTATAGATGGACTAATAGAACAAGTCCCACACACTGCTAGAAGCCCAAATATTTTTTCAGAGGTAGATGCATAAAAAAATTATATTCAATTTGCAACCTGATGGAGGTCAGTATAGATGGACTAATAGAACAAGTCCCACACACAGCTAGAAGCCCAAATATTTTTTCAGAGGTAGATGCAGAAAAAAATTATATTTAATTTGCAACCTGATGGAGGTCAGTATAGATGGACTAATAGAACAAGTCCTACACACTGCTAGAAGGCCAAATATTTTTTCAGAGCTAGATGCAGAAAAAAATTATATTCAATTTGCAACCTGATGGAGGTCAGTATAAATGGACTAATAAAACAAGTCCCACACAGAGCTAGAAGCCCAAATATTTTTTCAGAGGTAGATGCAGAAAAAAATTATATTCAATTTGCAACGTGATGGAGGTCAGTATAGATGGACTAATAGAACAAGTCCCACACACTGCTAGAAGGCCAAATATTTTTTCAGAGCTAGATGCAGAAAAATATTATATTCAATTTGCAACCTGATGGAGGTCAGTATAGATGGACTAATAGAACAAGTCCCACACACTGCTAGAAGGCCAAATATTTTTTCAGAGCTAGATGCAGAAAAAAATTATATTCAATTTGCAACCTGATGGAGGTCAGTATAGATGGACTAATAGAACAAGTCCCATACACAGCTAGAAGCCCAAATATTTTTTCAGAGGTAGATGCAGAAAAAAATTATATTCAATTTGCAACCTGATGGAGATTAGTATAGATGGACTAATAGAACAAGTCCCACACACTGCTAGAAACCCAAATATTTTTTCAGAGCTAGATGCAGAAAAATATTATATTCAATTTGCAACCTGATGGAGGTCAGTATAGATGGACTAATAGAACAAGTCCCACACACTGCTAGAAGCCCAAATATTTTTTCAGAGCTAGATGCAGAAAAATATTATATTCAATTTGCAACCTGATGGAGGTCAGTATAGATGGACTAATAGAACAAGTCCTACACACTGCTAGAAGTCCAAATATTTTTTCAGAGCTAGATGCAGAAAAATATTATATTCAATTTGCAACCTGATGGAGGTCAGTATAAATGGACTAATAGAACAAGTCCCACACACTGCTAGAAGGCCAAATATTTTTTCAGAGCTAGATGCAGAAAAATATTATATTCAATTTGCAACCTGATGGAAGTCAGTATAGATGGACTAATAGAACAAGTCCCACACACTGCTAGAAGCCCAAATATTTTTTCAGAGGTAGATGCAGAAAAAAATTATATTCAATTTGCAACCTGATGGAGGTCAGTATAGATGGACTAATAGAACAAGTCCCACACACAGCTAGAATCCCAAATATTTTTTCAGAGGTAGATGCAGAAAAAAATTATATTCAATTTGCAACCTGATGGAGGTCAGTATAGATGGACTAATAGAACAAGTCCCACACACTGCTAGAAGGCCAAATATTTTTTCAGAGCTAGATGCAGAAAAATATTATATTCAATTTGCAACCTGATGGAGGTCAGTATAGATGGACTAATAGAACAAGTCCCACACACTGCTAGAAGGCCAAATATTTTTTCAGAGCTAGATGCAGAAAAATATTATATTCAATTTGCAACCTGATGGAGGTCAGTATAGATGGACTAATAGAACAAGTCCCACACACAGCTAGAAGCCCAAATATTTTTTCAGAGGTGGATGCAGAAAAAAATTATATTCAGTTTGCAACCTGATGGATGTCAGTATAGATGGACTAATAGAACAAGTCCCACACACTGCTAGAAGTCCAAAATTTTTTTCAGAGCTAGATGCAGAAAAATATTATATTCAATTTGCAACCTGATGGAGGTCAGTATAGATGGACTAATAGAACAAGTCCCACACACTGCTAGAAGCCCAAATATTTTTTCAGAGCTAGATGCAGAAAAATATTACATTCAATTTGCAACCTGATGGAGGTCAGTATAGATGAACTAATAAAACAAGTCCCACACACTGCTAGAAGCCCAAATATTTTTTCAGAGCAAGATGCAGAAAAATATTATATTCAATTTGCAACCTGATGGAGGTCAGTATAGATGGACTAATAGAACAAGTCCCACACACTGCTAGAAGGCCAAATATTTTTTCAGAGCCAGATGCAGAAAAATATTATATTCAATTTGCCACCTGATGGAGGTCAGTATAGATGGACTAATAGAACAAGTCCCACACACAGCTAGAAGCCCAAATATTTTTTAAGAGGTAGATGCAGAAAAATATTATATTCAATTTGCAACCTGATGGAGGTCAGTATAGATGGACTAATAGAACAAGTCCCACACACTGCTAGAAGCCCAAATATTTTTTCAGAGCTAGATGCAGAAAAATATTATATTCAATTTGCAACCTGATAGAGGTCAGTATAGATGGACTAATAGAACAAGTCCCACACACTGCTAGAAGCCCAAATATTTTTTCAGAACTAGATGCAGAAAAATATTATATTCAATTTGCAACCTGATGGAGGTCAGTATAGATGGACTAATAGAACAAGTCCTACACACTGCTAGAAGTCCAAATATTTTTTCAGAGCTAGATGCAGAAAAATATTATATTCACTTTGCAACCTGATGGAGGTCAGTATAAATGGACTAATAGAACAAGTCCCACACACTGTTAGAAGGCCAAATATTTTTTCAGAGCTAGATGCAGAAAAATATTATATTCAATTTGCAACCTGATGGAAGTCAGTATAGATGGACTAATAGAACAAGTCCCACACACTGCTAGAAGCCCAAATATTTTTTCAGAGGTAGATGCAGAAAAAAATTATATTCAATTTGCAACCTGATGGAGGTCAGTGTAGATGGACTAATAGAACAAGTCCCACACACAGCTAGAAGCCCAAATATTTTTTCAGAGGTAGATGCAGAAAAAAAATATATTCAATTTGCAACCTGATGGAGGTCAGTATAGATGGACTAATAGAACAAGTCCCACACACTGCTAGAAGGCCAAATATTTTTTCAGAGCTAGATGCAGAAAAATATTATATTCAATTTGCAACCTGATGGAGGTCAGTATAGATGGACTAATAGAACAAGTCCCACACACTGCTAGAAGGCCAAATATTTTTTCAGAGCTAGATGCAGAAAAATATTATATTCAATTTGCAACCTGATGGAGGTCAGTATAGATGGACTAATAGAACAAGTCCCAAACACAGCTAGAAGCCCAAATATTTTTTCAGAGGTGGATGCAGAAAAAAATTATATTCAGTTTGCAACCTGATGGAGGTCAATATAGATGGACTAATACAACAAGTCCCACACACTGCTAGAAGCCCAAAAAATTTTTCAGAGCTAGATGCAGAAAAATATTATATTCAATTTGCAACCTGATGGAGGTCAGTATAGATGGACTAATAGAACAAGTCCCACACACTGCTAGAAGCCCAAATATTTTTTCAGAGCTAGATGCAGAAAAATATTACATTCAGTTTGCAACCTGATGGAGGTCAGTATAGATGAACTAATAGAACAAGTCCCACACACTGCTAGAAGCCCAAATATTTTTTCATAGCTAGATGCAGAAAAATATTATATTCAATTTGCAACCTGATGGAGGTCAGAATAGATGGACTAATAGAACAAGTCCCACACACAGCTAGAAGCCCAAATATTTTTTCAGAGGTAGATGCAGAAAAAAATTATATTCAATTTGCAACCTGATGGAGGTCAGTATAGATGGACTAATAGAACAAGTCCCACACACTGCTAGAAGGCCAAGTATTTTTTCAGAGCTAGATGCAGAAAAATATTATATTCAATTTGCAACCTGATGGAGGTCAGTATAGATGGACTAATAGAACAAGTCCCACACACTGCTAGAAGTCCAAATATTTTTTCAGAATTAGATGCAGAAAAATATTATATTCAATTTGCAACGTGATGGAGGTCAGTATAGATGGACTAATAGAACTAGTGCCACACACTGCTAGAAGGCCAAATATTTTTTCAGAGCTAGATGCAGAAAAATATTATATTCAATTTGCAACCTGATGGAGGTCAGTATAGATGGACTAATAGAACAAGTCCCACACACTGCTAGAAGGCCAAATATTTTTTCAGAGCTAGATGCAGAAAAAAATTATATTCAATTTGCAACTTGATGGAGGTCAGTATAGATGGACTAATAGAACAAGTCCCACACACAGCTAGAAGCCCAAATATTTTTTGAGAGGTAGATGCAGAAAAATATTATATTCAGTTTGCAACCTTATGGAGGTCAGTATAGATGGACTAATAGAATGATGCTATGCCTAAAAGGTTTTACTTCTCTAGGTGCAGTAAAAAAATTGGTATTCTATACACAGGTGGTGCAGCTTGCAACACAGATAGGCTACTCCACTGACTAACACACTCTGCAATAGGCCAAAAAGGATTAGCTTTGCTAAATTTAGCCAAATGCTGTGAAAAAAACTTGCACAGCACTGTCACGGACCTGCCTGGCAAAAACTGATAGGAACTGATCTAACTTAGTCCTGAAAAGGACTGCAATTACAATTAGTCTTTACTCCCAACCTATCTATTTAAGAGCACAGACCTGCCTGATAAAAGTCGCAGGAAATGCTGTAACCTAGTCCTTAAAAGGACTGCAATCACAACTATTCCCTACTCCCAAGCTATCTGTAGATTTGTGCGAAAATTGGCTTGAAATTAGCAAGGTATAGCGCACACAGCAACAGCGGTGCCGTCTATCACGCAGCTGCAGCAGTGAGAAAATGGTGGCGACGGTGAAAATAGCTGGGTCTTATAGGCCAAGGACATGTGACATACACTGCCAATGACACATGCCCTTGCTTGTGTGAAAAAAAGCACTTCGCTCCGTGTGTGCACTGCTGATAGGGTGACAGATTGCACCTCCCCACTGTAAATGCGGGAAAGAGAAAAAAAATGGAGATCTTCATTATTCCTGAAGAGATCCATCCCCTGCCCCTCCCCCCGCCCCGCTGTACACTCAAACTGCGTATTAACATTAATTTTCATCATTACTGAGAAAAAATCCAGTTATGATTTTGGTGCACGAACAGTTATCGAACATAACCTCGAACAGCCGAATTTTTTTCAAATCATTCGTGTTCGCCGAACGGCTCGAACACCGCCCAAAACAGCTCGAATTTGAGATTGGCGAACAGTTCAAGTCGAACACCGCTCATCTCTACTGGTGACAGACTTTCCTGGATACATATAATTTAGGTCACTCATAAAAAAACAATCCACATTCTAGAGTAAGGTCTGTAGCTCAGCTCTTTCCAGAGGTTCTGCTGGTGATACTCCATTGACAGGTCCCCATTAACCCCTTAATGACCGCCAATACGCCTATTCATGGTGGCTGTTAAGGGACTTTATTCCTCGGTGCCACTAAAAACGCAGCTTTTATATTAAAACTAAATTAAACAAAAAAACTTACACATAATTGATATCGCTGCGGCCGGAATTACACACGCTATAAAACTGTCATGTTATTTATTCTGTATGGCGAACACAGTGAAAAAATAAAAATAAAAAACACATCTAAAAGGTAGCTTTTTCATCATACTGACACACAAAAAAATTGAACAAAATTCAATTTAGTTAAATATTGTTTTTAGTGTACAAAAGAAGCAAAGCATAATAATGCCGATATAAATCTGATATTGCTATGATCCTACTGACCTAAAGTGACCTAAAGAATATCTTGGTCTTATCACTTTTACTGCATGGTGAACTGCACAAAAAAATCTAAAAGCAAAAACTGAATTGCTGGTTTTTGTTCATTCTGTCTGAAAAATCAGAATAAGAAGCCATCAAAAAATGTTATTTACCCCAAAATTTTACTAAAAAAAATCTTCATCTTGTCTCACAAAAAATAAGCCTTTACATAACTCTGTACACTAAAAAATAAAAAAGTTACAGTTCTCAGCATATGGTGAAGAAAAAAAACATTTTTTTTAATAAAAAAGCATTTTAGTGTGTGATAGTAACAAAAATAAAACCTGATATAAATCTGGTATTGCGGCCATCTTATCACTAATACTGCATGTTGAACAGTTCAAAAATAAAAATAAAAACTATTATTGTACTGCTGTTTCTTTGTTCATTCTGCCTTCCAAAAATCAGAATAAGACTCGGTTCACATCTATGCTACGCTCTTCTCTGAGTGCCTACATCAAGGTTACTATGTAATTATAAAAAAAATTCAAACAAAACCCCCGATGGAACCACTCACTATAATGCAGCAGATAAAGTCCCTTAGGACTCCATCTGGTCTCTATTCTGGCAGTGTCCCATCATTTTATGTGTCTATTTAGCGCACAAGTATGGTCGACTACAGTTGTGTGCATGCCGAAAAGATGGATACCACTGAAACAAACGCCAAACAGAGTCCAAAGTGTTTCTATCTGCCTCATTATATCGAGTAGTTACGGTTTTCATCTGAATTGCATTTTTGTGGAATTTACATGAAAACCTCGACATACCTACTCAGCATTAGACCACATATGGGATATATAATAAAATTGACAGGTGTGAAAATAAGACAGGAGACATGCTGCATACATTTCCGAAAGTATTAACCCCCTTGGCATTTTCATGTTTTGTTACCGCACAACCTGGAATTTCACTCGTCTTTTTGTGTGTTTGCAACAGTTTATGTAAAGAACATGCCTACAATTGTGAACATTTGGTTTTCTTTTTATTGTGAAGCAAACAACAAATAGGACAAAATAACTGAAAACTTCGGTGTATATAACTATTCACCCACTAAAGTCAATACTTTGTAGCGCCTCCTTTTGCAATTACAGCTGCAAGTTTTTTGGTTAAGTCTCTATGAGCTTTCCACATCTTGCCATTGGGATTTTTGCCCATTCCTAAAGACAAAACTGTTTCAACGCCTTCAAGTTAAATGGTTTCCTCTGGTAAACAGCAATCTTCAAGCCTGACAACAGATTCTCAATTGGATTAAGGTCTGGGCTTTGACTAGGCCACTCTAAAACATTTAAACGTTTCCCCTTGAAGCACTCGAGTCTTGCTTTAGCAGTATGCTTTGGGTCATTGTCTTGTTGGAAGGTGAATCTCCATCCCAATCTCAAGTCACTGACAGACAAACAGGTTTTGCTCAAGAACATCCCTGCATTTCGCACCATCCATCTTCCCCTCAACTCTGATCATTTTTCCTGTCCATGCTGCCGAAAAACATCCCCATAGCAAGATGCTTCCACCACCATGTTTTACTGTGGGGATGATGTTCTTGGAGTGATGAGCTGTGTTGGTTTGGCACCAGACATAGCGTTTACCTAGTACATTTGCGGAGTGTCTCACATGTTTTTTGGCAAACTCAAAATGAGCCTTACAATTTTTGTGTTTAAGTAAAGGCTTTTTTCTGCCCACTCTTCCATAAAAGCCGCCTCTATGGAGAGTTCAGTGTTGCAGCCTCTGTGGCCTTCCAGAAACGGTGTGACCATATGACACTTAAATTGCACACAATTGGAATTACTTTCACTGTGATGATGGAGGTAATTGCTTGCACCAGACATTCTTAAGGGCTTCATAGCAAAAGGGGTGAATACATATGCACATGCCAATTTTTATAAAAAATCAAATTTGGCACTCCAGTAAATATCATGCAGAAAATATATATTTTTTTACAGAACAATACAGTTTGTTGCCAGTATATAACGTTTCGGCCTTTTATTGGCCTTCCTCAGAACAGGATGTTGTGACTGAATGGGTATGGCTGGAAGAGAGCCAAGGAGTACTTTCAAAGGGCATACAACAAGAAGTCCTATGCGGCGCTACAGAGAAAAGCACCTCAGTGCTGCAGGAAGGGCCAATCCTGCAGCACCGAGGTCCTTTTCTCTGTAGCGAAATGTACAGAAATTTATTCTGTACAATAAATAATTTTTCTGCATGATATTTACTGGAGTGCCAAATTAGATTTTTTATAATTTTTGGAGTGGATTCCTATTTGAGCACCCTTCGGGAGAGTGCCACGCAGCCTTCTTTACATGCCAATTTTTATTATTTGATCCCATAAATTAAATTTATGTCTATATTTTTCTTTCTTTACTTCACCAACTTGGACTATTTAATGATGACTCATCAAACACAAATAAGATTACAAAAATATTTAAACACAGGTTGTAATGTAACAAAACAGGTAAAAAAACAGGGGATGAATACTTTCACAAACCACTTTACATTTTAGGGTCAATTTACTTATATTACTCCTTGTGAAAATGAAAAATTCTTAGCTAAAACAATATTTTAGTGGAAAAATTTTGCCCTAATTCCTGTGTTGCACCTGAAGGGTTACAAAATTTCCTAACAGAGGTTTAGACTAATTTAAGTGGTTCAAATTTAAAAATGTTATCACTTTTTCAATATATAGGCTGAATAGGTCCATAAAAAATTGGATTAGTAAAATTAAACATTAGTGCTAAAGTTTAATCCTTTTTTTTATTATTATTATTATTATTAATTTATATATCACCATTGATTCCATGGCGCTGTACATAAGGGGTTACATACCAAATACAGATATCACTTACAGTAAACAAACCAACAGTGATAGACTGGTACAGAGGGAAGAGGACCCTGCCCTTGTGGGCTTACATTCTACAGGAATGGGGGAGGAGACAGTAGGTTGAGGGGTTGCAGTAGCTCCGGTGTTGGGGGTGGCAGAAAGCAAGGTCATGGCAGGCTGTAAGCTTGTTTGAAGAGATGGGTTTTCAGGTTCCGTCTAAAGGATCCAGGCGTGGTGGATAATCGGACGTGTTGAGGCACAGAATTCCATAGGATGGGGGATATTTGGGAGAAATCTTGGAGGCGATTGCGTGAGGAACGAATAAGTGTGGAGGAGAGAATGAGGTCTTGAGAGGACCGGAGGTTACGTGAGGGAATATATCGGGAGATTAGTTCAGAGATGTACGGAGGAAAGAGGTTATGGATGGCTTTGTAGGTCAGTGTTAGTAGTTTGAACATTGTAATGTTCTTAACATTAAAATAAAAAAATTAAATGTAAAAGTACTTTTAACATCGTAATGAAATAAAAGGATGTTTGAAAAATGATGCTGACATAAAATAGACATATGGGAAATTATATTTATTTTGTGTGACTATCTGATTTAAGGATGAAAGTGGTGAAAATTTGAAAATCTCTAATTTTTCTAAATTTCAATCATCATTTTCAGATATTTTCACAAAAAATGAAACTCTTATGAACCTAAATTTACTACTCACATAAAGTACAGTGTGTCATGAAAACACAATCTCAGAATCTCTGGGATACATAGAAGCATTCCCTTATTTTTTCTTCAAAGTGACACTGGTCAAATTTGAAAAATGAGATTTGCTCATTAAGCTCAAAATTGTTTGTCATTAAGGTGTTAAATTTGGTTGCTTAAGGTTTGTACATGGATATACTTGTACAGTCATGGCCGAAAGTGTTGTCACCATTGAAATTGCTCCAGAAAATGAAGTATTTCTCCCAAAACATTATTACAATTACAATGTTTTGTTATACGCGTTTATTTCCTTTGAATCTATTGGAACAACTTAAAAAACTGAGAAAAAAGGCAAATTGGACATAATTTCACACAAAACCCCAAAAATGGGCCAGACAAAAATGTTGGCACCTTTCCAAATTTTGGGGTAAATAACTTTGTTTCAAGCATGTGATGCTCATTCAAATCCACCAGTGGCAAGTAACAGGTGCGGGCAATATGAAACCAGATAAAAAGGCGAGAAATTGACTCAATCTTTGCATTGTGTGTCTGTGTGTGACACACTAAGCATGGAGAACAAAAAGAAGAAAAGTTAACTGTCTGATGACTCGAGAACCAAAATAGTTCAAAATTATCAACAATCTCAAGGTTACATGCCCATCTATAGAGATCTTGATGTTCCTTTGTCCACAGTGCACAACATAATCAAGAAGTTTACAACCCATGATACTGTAGCTAATCTCCCTGGACATGGACGGCAGAGAAAAATTGATGAAAGGTTGTAATGCAGGATAGTCCTGCTTGAGGATAAGCAGCCCCAATCTAGTTCCAAAGAAATCCAATCTGTCCTGCAGGCTCAGGATGCATCAGTGTCAGTGGGAACTATCCGTCGACATTTTAATGAAATCAAATGCTATGGCACGAGATCCAGGAGGACCCCGCTGCTGACACAGAGACATAAAAAAAGCTAGACTGCAGTTTGCCAAAATGTACTTGAGAAAACCAAAATCCTTCTGGGAAAGCGTAGTGTCTTGTGGACAGATGAGACCAAGATAGAGCTGTTTGGTAAAACACATCATTATACTGTTTACCAAAAATGGAATGAGGCCTACAAAGAAAAGAACACAGTACCTAAAGTAAAATATGGTGGGGGTTCAAAGATGTTTTGGGGTTGTTTTGCTGACTCTGGCACTGGGTGCCTTGACTGTGTGCAAGGCATCATGAAATCTGAAGATTTCAGAAAGCTGGGTTTGCTTCCTAGATCATTGGTCTTCCAGCAGGACAATGACCCCAAACATACTTCAAGAAGCAACCAGAAATGGATGGAAACAAAGCGCTGGAGAGTTCTGAAGTGGTCAACAATGAGTCCACATCTACATCCCATTAAACACCTGTGGAGAGATCTTAAAATTGCTGTTGGGAGAAGGCACCCTTCAAATATGAGACACCTGGAGCAGTTTGCAAAAGAAGAGTGGTCCAAAATTCCCGTTGAGGGGTGTAAGAAGCTTTTTAATGGTTATAAGAAGTGATTGATTGCAGTTATTTATTCCAAGGGTTTTGCAACCAAATATTAAGTTAAGGGTGCCAACAATTTTGTCCGGCCCATTTTTTTTTTTTTTTTGTGTAGTTCCAATACATACAAAGGAAATAAACATGCGTATAACAAAACGTGTAATTGCAATAATTTTCTGGGAGAAATCCTTCATTTTCTGGAATAATTTCAAGGGTGCCAATACTTTCGGCCATGACTGTAAGAACAGCTTTGTCCCCCTCTACGTCAATTATATTTGCTGTTTACAGCTCAAAAAAAAAAAATATTTCTATCACTTTTGCTTGTTTCTACAGTACAGTATATGTCAGTGAGTATATTTCATTAAAATTCCCAGAATGTGGCATACCTAGTAAGTGCTTGATAGCAATATGTCCTTGCTAAAATGCTATGTTATACATAAGCAGTGTGCAGTTAAACCATCTATTATTTGTTCTCTAGCATTTTTAACACAAATGCTTATTAAAACAATATTTCAAAGCTGAACACGAGGCTTGTTTTGGGGCCAAAATAAATGTTTGCAGAACGACAGCTCTGTGCTGTGAAAACATTTCTTTGTAATCATAGCAATGGTTGTGAGCAATGTTTTAATTTCCCACTTAATGTCCATTGTTTGCTATTTTGTTACATTAAAATATAGCAGCCATATATAGAGAGAATTTTTTTATTTTTTTTCCCTATTAAAATCCTATTAAAATAGTTGTGATACCAAAATGAAAATAATCTTAAATATATGATTCAGACATTGGAATATTAGCAGAAACTGTTTTTACAATTCTCCGCTATTGAAATTCCAAAAAGACTTGAGTTTTCAACACACTTTAGAAAAAAATATGACACATTGGGGCAGATTTACTCTTGTTAATAATATTCTGTTTTCTGACCCATATGTCGTTCGCCAGATTTCTGAAGTGTTTCTAGACAATGCGAGCCTAATTCATCATTTGCGTTTATTTTTAAGTCACTTTTCTTTTTCTGTCTTGTGGAATTCGTTGACATTTTTTCTTCCAAATACTTCAAAATGGCACACATGGTTCATAAAAAAAACAACCAGGTCCGATTTTTTTGTTACTAACCTGTCACAATGCGACCACATTCACTTGTTTTGCACTGCAAGGTAGCATAGGGATCTTTGGCTGCACAACCGGTGTCACTGCCAAAGTCTAACCCTTGCCTTATGCTGTTAAAGCTTTTTACTCCATGTTTTTTGCAGTTACTGCATATTTTTTGTGTTCTAAGACTAAGTGACTGCTATTCCAACAAAAGCCTTTCAGCATCAGGAGACATCTCAGCATTTCTTAATTACCATTTGTTGCAAAAGAATCACTTATCAGGTACACTCATCTAGGCTCCATCCAGGGTGGGAAACATTAAAAATGATTAATGGAAATAGTACACATGGCCTTTCTAACACAATTACAATTTTGAAGTACATATGACATTTTGATCGCTTTTTATTACATTTTGTTTGAAGAAGAAAAGAAGAAAAAAACAGCCATTGTAGCATACTAGCCGTTTTGTCATTTTTTTTCTTACTGCACTTACTGTCCGGTAGAGATGTTATGTTAACTTAATTCTGTGGTTTACTATGATTATGGTGATGCCATATGAATATAACATGTTTATGTTTCACTATAAGAAAACAACAGAACACTATAAGAAGAAAATAAATTTTTTTGGTTGCCATATTTAAAAATCAATAACATTTTTATTTTCTTGTCAGATGCAATTTAGATTTTATTGGTATCTTTTTGAGGTAAATACAAATTTCAATCATTTTTTATTCTATTTTTTGTATGCAGTACAAACGGAACACAGATTTCACTCTACAGGTTGAATAATTTAATTTTGGATTCTGGTTTGAATTTTTATTACCATGGGGATGAGCTGTATGGTCTGTACAGTAAACATTGTTCTTGTTGGGAAAAGTTGTCATGGTGGCCTGGGATTTGATTAATTTTTGCAGTCTGGTCTGTCAACAGTAGATGTTGGCATTGTAGTCTAGGCCAGAAGAAGAGGAAAAGAATAGAGAACTCTGACAATCAGAGAAGATGTCACTTGTGGGATACTGGATAGAATTGTTATGTATTCTGCCTGGGATTGAATCTGATAAGTGTTGTACATCGTAAGTCAGATGTGGATGTTTAGAAAAGGCTAAAAAGTGGATGCTGACTGTACTATACAGCCAGCACCTGCCTCTAACAGCAGTAATTGGAACTAGGTCCAATTGCTGCTGACTAACCTGTTACATGCCACTGTCACTCACAGAAAGTGGCATTTTAAGTGCTCAGATTTGGAGCAGGTTATTTTTTTCAATTGCAGAATTAAAAAAAAAAACATATATGAATTTGATATCTTTGCTATGTTTGTATTTGTACTGACCTGCAGAAAACAGTTGCCAGATTGTCTTGACTGCACAGTGAACAGTGTAAAAATGAAACCCAATTGATAATTGTGGAATTGCATTTTTTCATCCACGTCACCCCTCATTTAATTTTGTTCATATTTTTCAGAATATTATATGGTAAAGTGAATCAAGGCATTCAAAACTACAACTTAACCTGCAAAAATCAAGGCCTCATATTTCTATGATGACAGAAAAATTAAAAAGTTATGGCACTTGGAAGAATGGGAAGAAAAAAATGAAACCACAACAACACGAATTGACTGTTGTGGGAAGTTGTTCAGTAAACATCATAACCAGTAACTTATACATTCAGTATCCCCATAATTGCAAGATCTTGTGCAATACATCAAACATGTTATTTATGGTGGTCTGCAAATGTGGTAAATAAAAATGGCACAATTGCTTTTTTCTGCATTTAACCATGAACTAAAGGTATTCTAAAGTAAGACTAATTTATACGACAGTATATTGGCCATATTTTCTCATTTGTTCTACAACTACAGGTTTTGCAACATGACTTGTAGCCATAATACAGACAGGAAAATACAACTGCTATCTGATTATGTAACTTAGCCCTTAAAGGGGTTTTCCCACGAACGAAAGTTCATTTTAAAAATTGTCTGCGTCTGACCGTGTACTGATCATACCATATCTCCTGGGCAGGAGAGGACGCAAAAGAGGATACAGACATTGCAGCAGGGGATCGCAGAGGATTCATTTTGTGAGGTAAAACATTTCACTGCCTTTTTTTTAACAATGTTTTACCTCAGAAAATGATTTCTCTGCTATCCCCTGCTGTAATGTCTGTATTGTCTTTTGCTTCTTCCCCCGCCCAGGAGCTGTGGTATGTTCCGTACACGGTCAGACACAGACAATTTTTAAAATTAACTTTTGTTCATGGGAAAACCCCTTTAAACACATTAACACTAAGAGCAGGTAGTTGCTAACTACCTACCTGTTGTACCTGGTGCTGTCACACCGTCCTGCCGGCGATTCAGCTGCTCAATGTCAACAAAGTAACTCTTCCTCTTCTGGTCTGCTCTGCCAACGGGATGTGACTGCTGACATCATACTGATTGACAACCGGCTCCCCGCAGTTAGTTAGCGGGAAACTGCTTGACAATCAGCATGACGGTAGTAGTCACACCCCATCAACTGAGCAGAGAGGAAAAGAAGCCGCTAATCTGCCGATGTGACATCAGCGTAAGCCACTGAATTGCCTACAGGGGTGGTCTACTACCGATCTGTGCCTGCAAAGATTGTCGCCAAGCACAACAGGCAGGTAGATAGCACCTACCTGCCTGTTAGTTTTTAGTCCAATTGTAAAACAAATAGTCTTGAATAAATCCTTTAAGTAGGGATGAGTGAATCAATTCCAGCGGCCACATCAGTACTATATGGCTGCTGAATGGGAACTATGCGATCCACATCGTACCTGTAGGAGTTCATAGACCCAGCACCACATCATTGTTGCAGTGTTATGCATGCTTGACATGATGATGAATCAGAAGAAGTACCTGGGATTCTGACAAGTAGGAGGCAGTTTGCTGGGCTATCATCAGGAAGCCATGGACTAACCACGTGACTGCTTGGCATGAAGTTTTGCAAATTGATTTGCTCATTTTTTTTTATTATTAAATAAAGAAAATGAAGTGTATCAGGGGGCCTAATTACAGTTTCGCATTAAAATATAATATTTGTTCATAATTACATTCATTAGGTTTTTAATGGCATACCTCCTGCTGTATTTGTCCATGAAAAACTCCTGGCTCTTTAATATTCTTATGAAAACAACATTTAGTATATCCCTATAGACATTTAGGAGTTAAATAAAATAGGTTAAGTAAGTGGTTAAAGCAAAACATGACAATTAACAATTTATACTTAATGATGGCAAAAGGTTATTGAACCGTATTGTTATTTAAAAAATGCTTTTAATCTTACAAAATGCAGAGTTAACCTCACTGTTAGTGACCTCTTTGGCCAGACCCTCAGTGTCTATTATTTTTAAATGATTTGTTCAGTTGTTCTCTGCTCAGCTTTGTACTTGTATTTGCTCTTTACCCTTTAGGCCTCATTTAGATATCAGTGATTTTCCATGTATGCTAAAAAGTGTCAGCTTTGTATATCATCCAAGTTTCATCAGTGTGGAGTCAGTGTGTCAGTTTTTACAATCAGTGTATTGTGAGTGATTTTTCACATACAAAATAAATGCATCAATTACAAAGCTTCTCCTACTAATTGCAGTATTGATCATGAACAGCACATGGATGGCACACTGATGTCATTTTTATGCTGTCCATTATTTTCACAGACACATGGACTTGTATGGGTCATTTTTATACTTGACTTCAATCAAAAATGGACATGTCTTAATGATTTTTTTGCGGACGCATGGTCCACAAAAAAACATGGACATGTGAATAGCTCCATAGATTTTAATGGACTCATGTTCTGTGTAAAACACAGATTGAACACGTTTGTGAAAAACGGATGTCTGAATGAGACTTTGCCATATTTTATTGGCATATTTTAGGAGGGTGGGGAAAAGAAGACACCGTTTCAGAATAATTTTTGGATTTTTGATATAAAGTGCCACTCCAGCATTTTTTATACCTCTGTTATCAGCAATGCAGTATTGAATGTACAAGGTGTGCATTAAAATACTCAGCCATCACTGTCTTCTGCTGTTGCCTGCACTGCTCTGGTCCTCTCTTGCATTACATGACTGTAATTCTGATCAGTCGGCTCACGCAGAGAAGCTGCCTGACGAGCCAAGGTTTGAACGTGCGTCAAAGTTTCAGGGGTCCTCCCGCTTTTGCAAGCAGACCTTGGATAGTCACACAGCGTCTCTGCTTCTCTGTTCCCACATCTCTAGCGGCTCTGTGAGCATGGACTGTCTACACCAATGTCTGTGGATTTTTCGTTCACTATGGTGATTATAATGTGATTACCCATGCTAAGGGAATTCCGTGAAAAACTTTTTTGTAATGATGGAAACTTAAGAATTTGGATAAAAGAATTATTTAAAAAAGACTACATGTGTTTTTTGCTGTTTTTTGAATACTTTGCCTTTGTGGCAGTGGGAAGGAACCACTGCACTATGGCATATGTTTGGGAAGGTGTATGACAAGGACATTGAAATCGATCAGTTTTGTTTTATTATACATTCTATAGGGCTGTGCACATGTCCACTAATTTTCACTGACCGAGTTTTCTGCGGAAACAAATCAGTGACATGTCTGATTTTGATCTGAGTGTCAGATCAAAATCATTAATGAAAGGCTATGGGTCCATGAAAAAAATTGGACCACCCTCCGATTTTATGGACTGACAGAATGGAATAGGTGGAGAACCGTTGTTTTTTTTATTTTTTTTCTTCAAGTCTGACAAAAACTGATGCCACACTATTCAAACTGTGATCAGCGTCGGATCAGAATAAGCAGACAATTTTTCTTGGATGTGGAGAAAACGGTAGTGTGACCCTACCCCTGGGCTGAATTCAGATGTCAATGAATCATGGTCTGAGCACAGATTACAAAACATGGACTGGCCACTGTTCTGGATCCAGTGGGACTTTCCTGAATTTGGGCAGCTGTCCCACTATCTCTCTGGAGGTGAAGGGTATGTCCCGAATTCAGCTGCCTCTGTCTTATCAGTACACAGATACTGCTTAACCATGGTGAAGCAGGGACCATTATATCTTCCTCCACCATTCAGTCTATACAGAGACTGGAGATCCTGCCAAAAGAACCTTTGGTGCTTTAGGCCCATTATGAGAAAAAGCGCAGTACAAAGGTCTTGGTCTTGTTGTTGCTTGTTGTCAAGTGGCATTCTCACATAACCTAAAGGCCCTGGCAGGATATTCAGTCTCTACATGGACTGAACTGTGGTAAAAAAGCCTGGGATGGGCTGAAACTTCTAATTGGATTTTGTGATGAACTGCAATAAATAGCAATTACTCTACACGTGAGTGCCGGGATTCTTCGTGTTCTGATCTACACTTCCTCCATGAGCACCACGACGCAACAGATTGCCGACCATTTTATCTTCTGTTTCATTGAACTGCGGTGGAGACATCCAATGGCCAGTCAGTAGAGACGAGGAGCAGGATACGTGCAAGATTTTTGTGTGTTGATAGAGCAAGAGCTGTGTGTACACTGTGGGGGGCGAATGAAAAAGTTAATTTCCTCTCGGTATCGAGGCTTTCAATGCGGTAGCCACATGGCATCAAAATGCTATAAACCTACAAATTAACCCCATATCTGCAGGTTATGAACACTTTTTTTCACATGACAGATTCCCTTTTATGGTAGGTTCAAATCAACTTACAGTTATATGAAAAAGTTTGGGCACCCCTATTAATCTTAAGCTTAATGTTTTATAAAAATTGGTGTTTTTGCAACAGCTATTTCAGTTTGATATATGTAATAACTGTTGGACACAGTAATGTTTCTGCCTTGAAATGAGGTTTATTGTACTAATACAAAATGTGCAATCTGCATTCAAACAAAATTTGACAGGTGCATAAGTATGGGCACCCTTATCATTTTCTTGTTTTAAATACTCCTACCTACTTTTTACTGACTTACTAAAGCACTTTTTTTGGTTTTGTAACCTCATTGAGCTTTGAACTTCATAGCCAGGTGTATGCAATCACGAGAAAAGCTACTTAAAGTGGCCACTTGCAAGTTGTTCTCCTGTTTGAATCTCCTCTGAAGAGTGACATCATGGGCGCCACAAAACAACTGTCAAATGACCTGAAAACAAAGTTGTTCAGGGGAAGGATACAAAAAGCTGTCTCAGAGATTTAACTTGTCAGTTTCCACTGTGAGGAACATAGTAAGGAAATGGAGGAACACAGGGACAGTTCTTGTTAAGGCCAGTAGTGGCAGGCCAAGAAAAACATCAGAAAGGCAGAGAAGAAGAATGGTGAGATCAGTCAAGGACAATCCTCAGACCACCTCCAGAGAGCTGCAGCATCAACTTGCTGCAGATGGTGTCACTGTGCATCGGTCAGCTATACAACGCACTTTGCACAAGGAGAAGCTGTATGGGAGAGTGATGCAAAAGAAGCCGTTTCTGCAAGCACGCCACAAACAGAGTCGGCTGAGGTATGCAAAAGCACATTTGGAGAAGCCAATTTCTTCTTGGAAGAAGGTCCTGTGGACTGATGAAACCAAGATTGAGTTGTTTGGTCATACAAAAAGGCGTTATGCATGGCGGCAAAAAAACACAGCATTCCAAGAAAAACACTTGCTACCCACAGTAAAATTTGGTGGAGGTTTCATCATGCTTTGGGGCTGTGTGGCCAATGCCTGCACCGGGAATCTTGTTAAAGTTGAGGGACGCATGGATTCCACTCAGTATCAGCAGATTCTTGACAATAATGTTCAAGAATCAGTGACAAAGTTGAAGTTACGCAGGGGATGGATCTTTCAGCAAGAAAATGATCCAAAACACCGCTCCAAATCTACTCAGGCATTCATGCAGAGGAACAATTACAATGTTCTGGAATGGCCATCCCAGTCCCCAGACCTGAATATCATTGAACATCTGTGGGATCATTTGAAGAGGGCTGTCCATGCTCGGCGACCATCAAACTTAACTGAACTGGAATTGTTTTGTAAAGAGGAATGGTCAAAAATACCTTCATCCAGGATCCAGGAAATCATTAAAAGCTACAGGAAGCGACTAGAGGCTGTTATTTTTGCAAAAGGAGGATCTACTAAATATTAATGTCACTTTTCTGGTGAGGTGCCCATACTTATGCACCTGTCAAATTTTGTTTGAATGCAGATTGCACATTTTCTGTTAGTACAATAAACCTCATTTAAAGGCAGAAACATTACTGTGTCCAACAGTTATTACATATATCAAACTGAAATAGCTGTTGCAAAAACACCAATTTTTATAAATCATTAAGCTTAAGATTAATAGGGGTGCCCAAACTTTTTCATATAACTGTATTTTCATCCTGTGTACTGTCAAATGTTAGGTTTTGTGCAGTGGAAAAAATCTCAGCATGCTCTAGTCTGGTCCGATTTACAGGCCATTGTAGTGTATATAAATAGCAGACAGTTCCTGCAACTATCCACTATGTGGACAAGCACAGGGAGCTGTACACAGAGCCAGTCAATTTCTAAATTTGCGGATGTGACTGGCACAAGATGGCTTCACAATGGGTTTATGAATATAGCATGTAGTAGATACATGTGAAGACTCGGGGTCTTCCATGGGCGTAACACTACTCAGACAACACAGGATGAGGGTAAAACAGCGTGGCAATACTTTATTGAATCACAAAGTGGACAATAAGTGCACAGAACAGTCCCAGCAAATACCCAAGATGGTACAACATTACACAGTCTCACCCTTCCTTCTCTGCCACCTGAGAAAGAACAGCTGCAACTTTGGAGACTTCCAGGGCCGACTCCCTCAACCAGTGGCTCCCCACTTTTGGCGGACCCCCAAAGAGAGAAGGTAGCGGAATGCTTAGGAAGCTAGCAGTCTAGCGAGGTACAAGACCAGGACACCCGAGGGTCCCGACCTGTCCTCTCTGAGAGTTTCCATGAGTCCAGGTGACCGGTGGGTCCCAATCTGGCTTCTCCGAATGTCTACTTGGGTTGCAGGCGACTGGTGTGTACCTCCTGGCAACCCAAAACAACATATCCATGGGGCCAGGTGACTTCTTCATCCCAACCCTGGTCTCCCCAAAATGTATCCATGTCTCTCTGATGGTCAAATGGAGCAGATCCGTATCTTTCCAGTCAGGGCCGATACCCTTAGACTAGAATCATATAAAATACAAATCTGTGTCTCTTTGGGTGCCATCTACTTTCCTGAAGGATGTCTCTCATTCTCCTTGTAAAGTCTTTCTGATGCTCCTTGATTCTCTGTCCCAAGCCTGACTGCTCCAAAAAACACATGTCCCTTCTGCTTCTCTATGCTCAGCCCTCTGAATGGCAGAACTGCTCTCATCCGTCCCCCCCAAAACTAAGTGTGCATTAGTGGAGATATCTTTCTAAGATCGACCACGTCACCTGGGTCTACATGTTAGACTCCCTGTGGTGAAGGCTCTGCCGGATCTTCTTTCAACACTTATACAATTGGCCTAGACAATTTTTGAACAAAGGTTAGAGGCTCCTGAGATACTAATGAGATTAGTGGAATGCTGGACATTTACAAGTTAAATTAGTGTACATAAACTGATGTGCAAGCAAAACATTAATAAAACACAGCCAGCAATCTCTAATTAAACACAATAAGGTATTTCTCTTGGATTAACAAATCTAATCGTCTGGCTTATTAATATTTTAGGCTGTATTGTCACAATACACTTGCCCTCTGACCAGCAATAACTAGACCAGTGATAACCCTTTAGTAACTAGTTAACCATTCTTGGTCGCAATATGCGTTCTATAATTTCTTCACACAGATTGTGGCTCATGACCATCTCTCAGAGCGGAATGTAGCTCTCTAGATTAAAAAGGTTGGGGCCACTGATTTACAGTTGTGCTCAAAAGTTTACATACCCCGGCAGAATTTTTCCTTTCTTGGTCTTGTTTCTGAGAATATGAATGATAACAAAAAAACTTTTTCTCCACTCATGGTTATTGGTTGGGTGAAGCCATTTATTGTCAAATTACTGTATTTTCTCTTTTTAAATCTTAATGACAAACAAAAACATTCAAATGACCCTGATCAAAAGTTCACATACCCTGGTGATTTTGGCCTGATAACATGTACAGATTTTGACACAAATGGGTTTAAATGGCTACTAAAGGTAACATCCTCACCTGTAACCTGTTTGCTTGCAATCAGTGTGTGTGTGCATAAAAGCTGAGTGAGTTTCTGGGACCCAGACAGACGCTTGCATCTTTCATCCAGCCACTGACGTTTCTGGATTGTGAGTCATAGGGAAAGCAAAAAATTGTCAACGGATCTACGGGAAAAGGTAGTTGAACTGTATAACACAGGAAAGGGATACAAAAAAATATCCAAGGAATTGATAATGCCAGTCAGCAGCGTTCAAACTGTGATTAACAAATGGAAAATCAGGGGCTCTGTAAAAACCAAACCACGGTCAGGTAGACCAATAGATATTTCGGCCACAACTGCCAGGAAAATTGTTCGGGATGCAAAGAAAAACCCACAAATAACATCAGCTGAAATTCAGGACTCTCTGAAAACTAGCGGTGTGGCTGTTTCAAGACGCACAATAAGGAAGCACTTGAAGAAAAATGGGCTGCAAGGACAAGTCGCCAGAAGAAAGACATTACTGCGCAAATGGCACAAAGTATCTCGCCTACAATGCGCCAAACAGCACAGAGACAAGCCTCAAAACTTCTGGAACAAGGTAATTTGGAGTGATGAGACCAAAATTGAGCTTTTTGGCCACAACCATAAACGTTAGATTTGGAGAGAGGTCAACAAGGCCTATGATGAAAGGAACACCATCCCTACAGTAAAGCATGGAGGTGGATCGCTGATGTTTTGGGGATGTGTGAGCTACAAAGGCACAGGAAACTTGGTAAAAGTTGAAGGAAAGATGAATGCAGCATGTTATCAGCAAATACTGGAGGCAAATTTGCACTCATCAGCCCGGAAGCTGCACATGGGATGTAATTGGACATTCCAACATGACAATGATCCAAAACACAAGGCCAAGTTGACCTGTCATTGGCTACAGCATAACAAAGTAATGGTTCTGGAGTTGCCATCTCAGTCTGCTGAACTCAATATCATTGAGCCACTCTGGGGAGATTTCAAGCGCGCAGTTCATGCTAGACAGCCCAGGATTTTACAGGAACTGGAGGCTTTTTGCCAAGAAGAATGGGCAGCTTTACCATCTGAGATAGTAAAGAACCTCATCCCCAGCTACCACAAAAGACTTCAAGCTGTCATTGATGTTAGAGGGGGCAATACACGCTATTAAGAACTGGGGTATGTGAACTTTTGATCAGGGTCATTTGGATGTTTTTGGTTGTCATTAAGATTTAAAAAGAGAAAACACAGTAGTTTGACAATAAATGGCTTCACCCAACCAATAACTATGAGTGGAGAAAAAGTTTTTTTGTTATCATTCATACTCTCTGAAACAAGGCCAAGAAATCAAAAATTCTGCCGGGGTATGTAAACTTTTGAGCACAACTGTATATAAGGCATTGATATACTCATTATTTAAAAGAATATATTGCCAGTGTTTCAGCGTATAATAATGTAATATGGGTTAACGTTTGCTAAATTTCTATGCTGTTTGGCTCCCTTGAAGTAGTATGATAAGGAACTTCTTCATTGCAGTTATGTGATAGCATGTGACAATTCCTCTAAAGTAATCTCCAAATGGAACTGTCTGCTGAAGTTTTGGGACCCAATATTGCCTGGGAAAACCACAGGATCCTTTACTGATGGGCGAGTCTGACCCTGTTTAACACAGTACAAATGATGAACTGAGACAAATTGTTGATGGAGCTCTACTCCTTTTGAAATCAATAAGCCATGTAATGCACAGTTATGCTAAATGCTCAAGAGGGTAAAAACATTGATAGAAATTATTATTAAAAAAATCTACAGGACTGAAAGAAACTGGTCGCACCCTTGGGGATCCACTGTGAGGTCATATCCTTCTTCAGTTTGATTTTCTTCTATGTACTTATGACATGTTAGTCGTAATTTTGACTGAATATACCTTTTCAGTAACACATATTGACTGTAGCTAATTTGCGACCTCCGATGATAAGGAGCGTTTAAATTTAGCCACAACCATATTCATTAAACATTTTATTTATAAAATATAGGTTGCAGTGATATGTATTTTATAATGCTCTTGTTCTCTACTTTTATTTGATTTGCTTTATTTTTGTGGTTTGTATATTTATTTGGCTTTATAGATTTACTTTGATTCACTGCTGTGTCACTAGTTTTTATGCTTCAATTCTACTGGCCTTGGTAAAAGTGCTTAATCACAGCTTCAGGACTAGCTGACTTTAAAAGCAATAACAGGCAGAATGTAGCCTGCAGATATATCATCCGCAGACCACCTCTAGGGCATAATGAGTATCCCAGCTGCCATCTTCCTTTGACTCTGTGTGAAATCAATACTCTTTCTGGGGACCTAATATACATGCTTTTTGTCATTCACCATTTGTTGTATTTGCTACTAGTCAATGATTAGCTGTGCATATTTCATTTGAAATATTACTACACAATGCTTTAATTTCTGTTTTAAAGATCTCTGTATTAACTAAATTTACTGAAGTCGTTATTCCATTTTCTTATGTTTTTAATTATGCTTATAAAAAAAGAAAATCTTACCTTTTGCTATTTACATATGTTAACCCCTTGATCAGTTTTCCATTTTGTATTTTCTTCCTTCCCTTCTGTAAATAGCAATATTTTTTTTTCATCATACCCTCAACATGGTTGTGTGAAGGCTTCTTTTTTTACTGCACAAGTTGCAATTTTGAAAGACACAATTGACTTTACTATATAATGTGCTTAAAAATGCAATTCCTACATTGTTTTTTGGGTTTCACGCCTTATGGGAGGCCAATGGGCAAATGGCATTGGCATCGAAAGGGTTAAATGACAGCACTTGGAGCTAGCGGTTTCTCTATATGTTTATACAGGGAGAGACCTGTCAGTCAAATGGAGCAAGGTAAGGAAAAGCCATCTGTGTTCTGCCTCTTGGACTAGTCATCTTAGACACATTATCACTGCCCGATTGTTAAAAATATGTTTTCCCTAAAATGTTGTAGAGTTTCAGAGTAAAACTTACACGGCTGCTGTAATGGAGTCAGTGTCTACTTCATTCTGCCTGTGGTTCAGGTAACAGGAATCAGCTGTCAGGTTCCTTTTAATAGTTGGGATCGTAACTCCAATCCCACCATTAGACGCATTGTATACTGTGGCCAATTGTGACTTTTAAGGAGTTTAACCCCTTTTCAAGAACCATGTGTGGCGGCTCCATTTTGCAGTTTTTGCTTTCTTCCTTCCAAGAGCCCTCATTTTTGTAATTTTTCTATCAACAAACAAAAATAAGGCAGAATGAGTTACGTTTTTCAGTGGCACCACTTAATATACCATACACTTGCAGGATTGCTAATTGATACTAATAAATTGTGGTCTGATTGTTATCCAAGTCATTTATATATACACAAGTTGTCTAAACCAGTAACACACAAACAGTTGTATTAGTCTTGTCTTTTATTAAGTATATTGAGTAACTGTCCACGGTGCAGGAAGAAAAGTAAGTAAACCCTTGAATTTTTTAACCTCATTTTTTATTTCAGGTCATTAATATTTCTTATAAGCCGCAACCTTGTGTAGTACCTGATCATTGCCATCATCACTATCATCATTATTATCCACCACTACTGCTTGTCGTACTTTCCCCTTTGCTTGAGCAATCCCATCTGCATGAATTACTGTCCATTGTCTGTCTACTACTACACGCTTTTGCTGCTGCCAGTGCTGATGACTTCCGCCCAGCTGGCCATCTACTCCTTGTCCATCATGTCATCTATACTGTAGTACCACTGCTGCTGGGGATGCCGTTGCTGACCCTACACTGCCAGACATCTCATTGCCTTTCTCATCCTAGTTCTCTACTGTGTAGCTTCTGCCACTTCCACTGTACAATTGTATCAACCACACATCTTCTGGCTGCCTTCCCACTGTGCTTGAGGTCCCCTCACGCGTTTGTGTTACCGGTACGTGTGGTGTCCATTTTCACATGTACCGGAGACATGAACACATGCACACCCATTATAATCTATGGGGCTGCGCACAAGACTGTCTGTCCGTGTGACCCACATGTAGACATGTCCGTTTTTTTCCGGCAGCAAAGATGACAATATGTACCGCACACGGATGACATACGTGTGTCATCCATGTGCTCTCCGTATGACACGTACTGGAACAGAATGCAGAATAGAAAGTTTGAAAAACAAAAAAATGTAAAATATATATGAAGGTTACAAGATAAAACCATATGTTTATTAATAATTCCTGATAAAATCCTAGAATCCTAAGAAGTAGTCAAAATAAGTGAATTCAAGGATGAGGTTAAAGTTCTCTAAGGGGACTAAAAAAACAAAGAAAATAAAAGATAAGCTAACAAACAGGCAATCCATGCATGTGTTGAGGCTGTCGAACAGATGCAAGACATGAAGCTGCGGTGACTCAAACCTATTTTTCGAGCACGCCAAAGATACTCGGTTAGCACCCGAGAATTCTCGAGTAGCCCCTTATCCAAGCATGCTTGCTCATTAATAATTATAACCTATGGTGCTATGCACATGTCCGTGATTTTATAGGAGAAGCTTTGTAATTAAATTTTTTTTTTTATCCATACCGGAAAGACACTGATGAAAACACTGATGGCACCAGTATCGGTTTTTACATGTTTGAATACGGATGTGTGAAGGAGGCTTCATAGTGTTTATACACGCACCAGCATACACACAATGGCCCCCGATTCATCACGACTGGGCTTGATTAGGGGTTGTGTTGGAGTCAGATGCTCCTAATACAGTGAAAGGTGCATGCTTCTTAATGAATCAAGAGCATTTGGATAAAACTGGCGTGGAAGCGCCAAATATCGCAACATTTTTGTACAACAAAGTTGCCACTTTCAAAGCGTTTTATGCCAGATTTGAATTTGGGTCTAAGTGTATATAGTTATGCATTGTTATTTGCATTCAATTTCAACAGATACTGTGTATAGAATCAGCATGACCTTAGTACTTGTGTATACCACTGCTTAATAACTATAAGCATTAGTTATATAAGCAAACTTTCAGAATGTATTTACACTCACAAAGTGCATGTTAAAGGGAGCCTGCCACGTGAAAAAACGCTGTTAAAGGGAACCTGTCACCATTTTTTTCCGATATAACCTGTGTTCACCACCTTTCAGCCCCATGTGACAACATTTTATAATGCTGCACATATAATACCAATCCGCCCTGCAAGGCAAAAAGAAGACCTTTTATTATACTCACCTATGTGGTGGCATGGTCCTATGGACATCACTGCTCTTGGTCCAGTGCCTCCTGTCTTCTTGCGTGCCATCCTCCTTCTGTGCTTCTTGTTCCCTTTCGTTCTTCTGCGCAGGTGCACTTCTGTCCTGCCGAGGTCAGAGCAACGTACTGCAGTGCGCATGCGCCGATACTCTTTTGACCTTTCCCGGCACATGCGAATTGCAGTACTTTTCTCTGCCCTCGACAGGACAGAGAGAAGTGCGCCTGCGTAGAAGCGCGAGAGGGCACATGAAGGAAGACGGCACCGCAAGAAGAGAGGAGGCACTGGACCATAGTGTGGGCAGCATGAGGAAGAAGAGTGAATGCAAATATTTACACCTAAATTGACAATGGTGCCCAGGGCAACTGCCTTCTGGCCTATTTCCAAAATATTAACAATTTTCACAATTTGCAATGCTAAGGGTAAATTACGTAGCTGAATTTACGCAGCTAGATTTTCTGTTATGCAATAAAGATGAGCAGATCTGACGAGATTCAAATTCTTCAAATCAAGTGGATTTTCCCAGGTAATTTGATTAGTAGAGAATTTATGCTCTCAAATTGAATGTCTCTTATTATGCTCTGGGGTCTGCAGAAAAAGAAAACCCAAAACTTGATAAATATAAGATGCAAAAAAATAAATACTCAACGGTCACCTCCGCTGCTCACTGTGCCCTGTACGGTCCTTGGCACCTTTTAACACTGCCGGCGCTTGCTGAAACCCTGGATATCTTCATACTAGTCCATAACTACAGGGTGGGCCATTTATATGGATACACCTAAATTAAATGGGAATGGTAGGTGATATCAACTTCCTGTTTGTGGCACATTAGTATATGGGAGGGGGAAAACTTTTCCAGATGGGTGGTGACCATGGCGGCCATTTTGAAGTCGGCCATTTTGGATCCAATTTTATTTTTTTCAATGGGAAGAGGGTCATGTGACACATCAAACTTATTGAGAATTTCATAAGATAAAAAATGGTGTACTTGGTTTTAACGTAACTTTATTCTTTCATGACTTTTTTACAAGTTTAAGACCACTTATAATATGTGTTCAAAGTGCTGCCCATTGTGTTGTACTGTCAATGCAACCCTCTTCTCCCACTCTTGGCACACTGATACAACACCGCAGAAAACATGCTAGCACAGGCTTCCAGTATCCGTTGTTTCAGATGCTGCACATCTCGTATCTTCACAACATAGAAAATTGCCTTCAGATGACCCCAAAGATAAAAGTCTAAGGGGGTCAGATCGGGAGATCGTGGTGGCCATTCAACTGGCCCACGACGACCAATCCACTTTCCAGGAAACTGTTCATGTAGGAATGCTCGGACCTGACACCCATAATGTAGTGGTGCACCACCTTATTGGAAAAACTCAGGGAACATGCCATCTTCAGTGCATAAAGAGGGCAACACATTATCATGTAGCAATTTCAGATATCCAGTGGCATTGAGGTTTCCATTGATGAAGAATGGCCCCACTATCTTTGTACCCCATATACCACACCATACCATCAAGATGCGAGATGTGCAGCATCTGAAACAACGGATACTGGAAGCCTGTGCTAGCATTTCTTCTGCGGTGTTGCTATCAGTGTGTGTCAAGAGTGTGAGAAGTGGGTTGCATTGACAATCCAACAGAATGGGTAGCACTTTGAACACATTTTATAAGTGGTCATAAACAAAAAAGTTATGTTAAAACCAAGCACACCATTTTTTTTCTTATGAAATTCTCAATAAGTTTGATGTGTCACATGACCCTCTTCCTATTGAAAAAAAATAAAGTTGGATCCAAAATAGCCGACTTCAAAATGGCCGCCATGGTCACCACCCATCTGGAAAAGTTTTCCCCCTCCCATATACTAATGGGCCACAAACAGGACAAAATAATGAAAATGCTTTTTCATTTTTATGTGAGAGACTTTTTGTTAGTTGACTTCTTTTTTTACTAGCCTCCCTATGTCCAGCATGAGATTCCAATAGCCTGCCCATGTCCAGGATGAGAGCCTTATAGCCTCCCCATGTACAAGATGAGACCCCCATAGTCTCCCCATGTCCAGGATGAGACCCCCATAGACTCCCCATGTCCAGGATGAAACCCTCATAGCCTCCACATGTCCAGGATGAGAGCCTTATAGCCTCTCCATGTCTAGGATGAGAGCCTTATAGCCTCCCCATGTCCAGGATGAGACCCCCATAGCCTCCCCATGTCCAGGATGAGAGCCTTATTGCCTCACCATGTCCAGTATGAGACCCCTATGCCTCCCCATGTCCAGGATGAGACCCCCATAGCGTCCCCATGTCCAGCATGAAAGTCCTACAGCCTCCCCATGTCCAGCATGAGAGCCCCACAGCCTTCCCATGTCCAGCATGAAAGCTCCACAGCTTCCCCATGTCCAGCATGAGAGCCCCACAGCCTCCCCATGTCCAGCATGAAAGCTCCACAGCCTCCCCATGTCCAGCATGAGAGCCCCACAGCCTCCCATGTCCATCGTGAAAACCCCACAGCCTCCCTATGTCCAGCATGAGAGCCCCACAGCCTCCCCATGTCCAGCATGAGAGCCCCACATCCTCCCCATGTCCAGCATGAGAGCCCCACAGCCTCCCCATGTCCAGCATGAGAGCCCCACAGCCTCCTCATGTCCAGCATGTGACCCCCATAGCCTCCCCCTGTCCAGCTTGAGACCCCCATAACTTCTCCATGTCCAGGATGAGAGCCTAATAGCCTCTCTGTGTCCAAGATGATACCCCAATAGTCTCCCCATGTCCAGGATGAGACCCCCACAGCCTCCCCATGTCCAGCATGAAAGCTCCACAGCCTCCCCATGTCCAGCATGAGAGCCCCACAGCCTCCCATGTCCAGCGTGAAAGCCCCACAACCTCCCTATGTCCAGCAGGAGAGCCCCACAGCCTCCCCATGTCCAGCATGAGAGCCCCACATCCTCCCCATGTCCAGCATGAGAGCCCCACAGCCTCCCCATGTCCAGCATGTGACCCCCATAGCCTCCCCCTGTCCAGCATGAGACCCCCATAACTTCTCCATGTCCAGGATGAGAGCCTTATAGCATCTCCGTGTCCAGGATGATACCCCAATGGTCTCCCCATGTCCAGGATGAGACCCCCACAGCCTCCCCATGTCCAGGATAAGACCCCAATAGCCTCCCCATGTCCAGGAAGAGAGTCTTATAGCCTTCCCATGTCCAAGATGAGACCCCCATAGTCTCCCCATGTCCAGTATGAGACTCCCATAGCCTCCCCATGTCCAGGATGAGACCCCCATAGCCTCCCCATGTCCAGGATGAGACCCCCATAGCCTCCCCATGTCCAGTATGAAGCCCCCATAGCCTCCCCATGTCCAGGATGAGAGCCTTATAGCCTCCCCATGTCCAGGATGAGACCCCCATTGTCTCCCCATGTCCAGGATGAGACCCCCATAGTCTCCCCAATATGAGACCCTCATAGCCTCCCCATGTCTAGGATGAGACCCCCATAGCCTCCCATACAGTTGAAAAAAAAAGAACATCACATACTCACCTTGGTCCCGTTCCCCTGGCACTCTGCCTTTGCCTCTGCTCCCTTCTCTGGTGAGCTGACTCTCTGCAGTACACCGCTGTCGTGATGAAATTAAGTGAATGAGGCCCCTCCTCCACTAATGCAGTCAGCGCGAATGGAGACAGTGCGCGGCCGGGCTTGCGATGGCACGGTGCGGCCCATTTCTGGTCTGGGGTAAATATTTAAATAAAATGGCGCCGGAATCAGCGTGTGCTCATACTGCGCTATCCGTCGCCATTTTGTTGAAAACACTGCAAATTTATCTTCAACAAAATGGTGCTGGAGATCGCGCTATGCGCACAGGCGCTGACTCCGGCACCACACACCTCCTCTATACTTACTCTCCGGTATGTCCTCATGGCGCCGGAGATCGCAGTGTGGTACCAGCGCCTTCACATGCCGCTATCTCTGGCACCACACTCCTCCTCTATACTTACTCTCCGGTATGTCCTCATGGCGCCGGAGATTGCGGTGTGGTGTCAGTGCCTACGCATGCCGCTATCTCTGGCACGACACTCCTCCTCTATACTTACTCTCCGGTATGTCCTCATGGCGCCGGAGATCACGTTGTGCTGTCAACGCCTACGCAGGCCTCTATCTCCGGCACCACACTCCTCGTCCTCCTCCCGGTCTGGATGTGTTCTTCTGTCTCCGGACACACTACACAGGCGCAGTGCTTTTGCGCAGTCTATGGAGACTTTGGACGGACGGACCCATTCCTGATTATATTATAGATTATTCTACCCTGCATGCCGTGAATCAGAATTACCTGCAGGTGAGCTGGACTGAATTTATTTCCCAAGTTACAAATGATTGGCGTCATTGGTTATCATCAGCAAGTTTTATGACATCTACATTTTAAAAGAACCAAATGAAAAAATATCAACTCTGGAAATATATTTTTATTTTCTAATATAGTTTTGAAAAAAAAAATCAGTTTTACAACATATGAGAATATGATATTTAGCCTGTAGCATTTCTGAAGAAAACACAAACTGCCTGAAAAATGCTAAAAATAAATGTGTGCTTGTTCAATTTATAGAAAATTCCTGTCATGTTTTCTAGCAGTGGCTGAACATTTTTAATTAGTGATCTATAATTAAAAATGTAGTCTTAATAAACCCTTCAAGTGAGACGACAAAATACACGATTAAATCCAAGTATTACAGAACACATGTCCTGTATAGCGCAGATAATGAATATACGGTATGTAGTGCAAGAAGAAGCTGTTTGAATATGTTATAAACAAAACATATTGTATGATAGTAATATTGTATGGCTTTTAAATCTTCCACTCATTCACGACTTTGATGGATTCTACCTACATCATTCGCTCTATCAATCCTTAAGGATACTGCACTCTTTTAGTTTTCTTCCTACCTCTTTCATCACTAATTAAATGTATAATTTGATTACTCTATTACTACTCTTAGTTCCCAGCTGTTGGAGTTCTTCTCTTCTCTCTTCATGCACTCACAAATGAACAAAATGTCAGCAGATTTATAATTTTCAGTATACTCGTCTCATGACATCAAAGCTACACTATACACTTAATCCTGGGTGTAACATTTCTCAACTGTCTTGAACATCGTGTCCTTTTATTATCTAAACCATAGGCCACGTTCACACATTCAGTATTTGGTCAGTATTTTACATCAGTATTTGTAAGCCAAAATCATGAGTGGGTGAAAAAGAAATTGTGACGTCTTTCTATTATACTTTTCCTCTGATTGAAACACTCCTGATTTTGGCTTACAAATACTGACCAAATACTGAATGTGTGCACGTGGCCTTCCACTTGTATTTGAATTATTCACTAACTTACTAAAACCTTATGTTTCCATTTATGCTTGTGGTACTATCATACCTGCTATGCAGCATGACTGCTGTCTTGGTTTAGATCATTGCTTTTTTTCTTTATATTCAATTACTTGCATGCACATGTCAGCTGCACCTCAAAAACTTCTCTGGAAAATTCTCTTTTCCAACCACAAAAACAATTAAAACTGTGTTGATTCATGCTAACAATACTCTTTGAACTTATAGAAGTGCCAATATTTCTTCTTAGGCCACGGCCCCACTATCAGTATTTGGTCAGTATTCGGTAAGTATTTTTTCTCAGGAGTGGGAACCAAAGCCAAGTGAGGAACTATCTGAAAAAAGGTATAATAGAAACAAGTCACCAATTCTCCTTAGAAAAAATACTGACCGAGACCGAATACTGATCAAATACTAATAGTGGGGCTCTGGCCTTAAATAGAATCTGTTACCATAAAAATGCTGTAGACTTCATGTTATAGAGCAGGAGGACCTGAGTAAGTTGATGTATAGTTTTCTGAGTAAAGATTCAGCATAACCTTTGTTTTAACCCCTTTAAGACCTTTAACGTACCCATATGTCATAGATAGGAGGCGGTGCCCAACCTTTGACGTATTGGTACGTCATGGCGATCGTGCGGGGCACAGGAGCAGTGTCCACATGATCGCAGTCAGGAGCTCAGCTTTAGTTAAAGTTGAAACCTGCCTGTCATTGCCAGGAGCAGCGCCCACACTGTCCCAGGCATGTTAACCCCCTAAATGTCGCGATCGATATCAATTGCAGCATTTAGAAGGCTGGGAAAGGGAAGGGGTTCACTTTCTTGTCCGATCGGCGCCCCCGCAATATCATAGCGAGAGCCCAATTGTTACCATGGCAACCCAAGGTCATCATGATGACGTCACCCAGCTACAACAAGTCTGTTAGACCATGCCCAGAGCATGGTCTAAGAGACATCTGTCAGTGCAGCACTGACAGGTATAATGCATTGCAATGCATTATACCAGCAATCAGTGATAAAAGTTAAAGTCCCATAGAGGGACTAAGTAAAACAGCAAAAAAATAAAAAAAGAATTACAAAATAAAGAACAAAAAATGGAAAACGACTATACCAATAAATACATATACTGTATACTCATATGTCACGAAACAATGGCCACTTCCCAATGATAATATAACCACAAAAAAAAAAGATAGTACTAATAAGGCTGTCCTTCTTAGGAAGATTGTCACATAATTTGAAATGAATCTTAAAGCCAGGGAGTCAGCCTGGAGATCAAAAGCTACAGATATTTTTAAACAGGGCTTTCAAGGTGTCTCACAGGATATGGGAAGGGAGAACAGAGACCTAACTCTTCAATATAAAACTAATGTACAAAAAAAGTTGAAACTTTGGTGGAATAGAGCCACCTTAGAGAATTATTATGAACAAAAAATAATTCCAAGAGGTCTAAGGTTCAGGTGTACCCCTCATTTGATCTAGAGCAAATCGAGTTAATAGAAAGGTGGAAGGCGGCTGCCACCACCTGCACTCTAGAATTCTTAAAAATCATCATTGCAAAAATACTCTATCTTTAAATATAATTGATAAAAAGATTGAAGAATTACATATAAGTCTTAAAAAAGAAATGAATGTTGAAAGATTGCACATGTACTGTACCTAAAACTATAGAGAGCGACATTGACAAGTAGAAGCTGGACATAAGAAAAATTAAACATAAAAAATATCTACTTGATATCCAAGATTATGAAAACAATAGAATTTTTAAATGGTAACTACCGAAAAAACGGAGCTCTGCGTTAATGAAACCACCATATCCACCAGTCATGAGCCTTCACATTCAGGAAGCAGCACGTCCTGCAGTGAGAATGAGGAAACTAATGAACAATACATATGTACAATACCCAACACGAGAATGAATCAAAAGAAATTTCCGGAGATGTTTACTAAAAAGCCTAATAGGAGACAGCATGATCATCTAAAGTTAGTTCATTTATCAAACCACATACTCACTAATGATCAGATAAAAGTGCTAGAAAAGGGTTTAACATTCTCCCCATCTTTTCATCTAGACCAATTCACGGTGGTGAAGGATGTGCACCTTTTTGCTAGAAAAGCAATATTACAAAAACTGCATTTTAAATCTGATCTGAATTTGTTATTTCCTACTGAATTGGAAAAGAGAGCCTTACAGGACTTGGAAGATCTAGATGCTGAAAATAATGTTACTGGTAAAGGTAAGTTTCCTAGACACTTGATCAAGACATCAAAAACATTTCCTCCTATTTCCACTTGCTCTGCAGTTGAGATATTCACAAAATTGGTCACTACAGAGATAGAGACACTCCCATATTTCCCCGTAGGTAGATCCAATCTAAATAAAGGTGAGAGGGTAGCCTTGGAAGAACTAAAAAGTTTACCCAATGTAATTATAAAACCGGCGGATAAAGGGGGGAATTTAGTTTCTGGCCTCATAATTTGTATGAGAAACAGGTGGGAAGGATACTTGACTTCCCTGCCTGCTACCAGAAATTAACATTCAACCCCCTTTCCAGATTTCAAGATCAATTGGTACAGATATTGGAGAAAGCATACGATGATGACATCATCCCTAAAAGGATGGTGGATGTAATAAAAAAACTACATTCTAAATTACCAACATTCTATCTGTTACCTAAACTACATAAGGACCCACTTGACCCCCCTGGAAGACCAATTGTCTCAGGGAAAGGTAGTTTATGTGAAATTATATGCACGGTAATCGACTTTTTTCTACAACCATTAGTACTGATCCTTCCCTCCTACATAAAAGTTCCACCGAAGCACTAAAAAGATTGGACTCCATACAATTAGATAAAGAATCTGTAATGGTAACAACTGATGTGGAGGCATTATACTCCTCAATAAGACATCAGGATGGATTAAAATCAGTACATCTTTTCCTTGATGAAAGCAATTTGGACAAACAGATGGTTGGGTTAATATTGACCTTACTTGAATTTGTATTGGAGCACAATGTTTTTGTTTTCAATAAGAAAATATACAGTTAGGTCCATATATATTTGGACAGAGACAACATTTTTCTAATTTTGGTTCTAGACATTACCACAAGGAATTTTAAACAAAACAATTCAGATGCAGTTGAAGTTCATACTTTCAGCTTTCATTTGAGGGTATCCACATTAAAATTGGATGAAGGGTTTAGGAGTTTCAGCTCCTTAACATGTGCCACCCTGTTTTTAAAGGGACCAAAAGTAATTGAACAGATTAAATAATTGTAAATAAAATGTTCATTTCTTGTACTTGGCTGAAAACTGTTTGTTGGCAATGACTGCCTGAAGTCTTGAACTCATGGACATCACCAGACGCTGTGTTTCCTCCTGCGGTGGTTTTCTGTTGCTGTTTGTTTGTGGGCCTTTCTGTCTGAAGTTTAGTCTTTAACAAGTGAAATGCATGCTCAATTGGGTTGCGATCAGGTGACTGACTTGGCCATTGAAGAATATTCCACTTCTTTGCTTTAATAAGCTCCTGGGTTGCTTTGGCTTTATGTTTTGGGTCATTTACCATCTGTAATATAAAACGACGACCAATCAGTTTGGCTGCATTTGACTGGATCTGAGCACACAGTATGGCTCTGAATACATCAGAATTCATTCGGCTGCTTCTGTCCTGTGTCACATCATCAATAAACACTAGTGACCCAGTGCCACTGGCAGCCATGCATGCCCAAGCCATCACACTGCTTCCGCCGTGTTTTACAAATGTTGTTGTATGCTTTGGATCATGAGCTGTACCACGCCTTCACCATACTTTTCTCTTTCCATCATTCTGGTAGAGGTTGATCTTGGTTTCATCTGTCCAAAGAATGTTCTTCCAGAACTGTGCTGGCTTTTTTAGATGTTTTTTAGCAAAGTTCAGTCTAGCCTTTTTATTCTTGATGCTTATGAGTGGCTTGCACCGTGCAGTGAACCCTCTGTATTTACTTTCTTGCAGTCTTCTCTTTATGATATATTTGGATATTGATATGCCTACCTCCTGGAGAGTGTTGTTCACTTGGTTGGCTGTTGTGAAGGGGTTTCTCTTCACCATGGAGATTATTCTGCGATCATCCACCACTGTTGGCTTCTGTGGGCGCCCTGGTCTTTTTGCATTGATGAGTTCACCAGTGCTTTCTTTCTTTCTCAGTATGTACCAAACTGTAGATTTTGCCACTCCTAATATTGTAGCAATTTCTCGGATGGGTTTTTTCTGTTTTTGCAGCTTAAGGATGGCTTGTTTCACCTGCATGGAGAGCTCCTTTGACCACATGTTTACTTCACAGCAAAACCTTCCAAATGCAAACACCACACCTCAAATCAACTCCAGGTCTTTTATCTGCTTAATTGAGAATGACATAACGAAGGGATTGCCCACACCTGTCCATGAAATAGCCTTGGAGTCAATTGTCCAATTACTTTTGGTCCCTTTAAAAACAGGGTGGCACATGTTAAGGAGCTGAAGCTCCTAAACCCTTCATCCAATTTTAATGTGGATACCCTCAAATGAAAGCTGAAAGTCTGAACTTCAACTGCATCTGAATTGTTTTGTTTAAAATTCATTGTGGTAATGTCTAGAACCAAAATTAGAAAAATGTTATCTCTGTCCAAATATATATGGACCTAACTGTACCTACAAAAACAGGGTATGGCGATGGGGGCATCATGTGCCCCCGCATACGCCAACCTGTTTTGGGGAGCTTGGGAAAGGTCTATCTTTCACAATGAAGAAATTGAAAATATTCATCTCGTACAGGGGTGGATACGTTTCATCGATGATATCTGGTTTGTGTGGGAGGGACCTAAAGATGGTTTAATCAGTTTGATGGACCGGTTGAACACAAATGATCTCAATATAAAACTGACTTATGAGTACGGTAGAAATGTAAACTTTTTGGATCTACATATTTCTACTTCTGCTGATGGATATATCATGACGGATGTGTTCCATAAGCCCACTGCCACCAATACGTTATTACACGGGACATCGTCCCATCACCCCTATATGATTAGGGGAGTCCCTACTGGCCAATTTCTACGTTTAAAAAAGATCTGTATTAGCGAGGAAGCTTTTCAAGCCCAAGATTTAAGTAGACTTTTCAGTGATCACGAATATAGTAAGAGGAACATCAAGAGAGGCCTAAAAAGAGATGGAGAAACCAGCAGAGAACAACTTCTGTATGGTATTACAACAAAAAAGGAAGAACATAAGAAATTTCCTATTAGATTCATTACAGACTATAATAGCCAGTGGCCGGAGATTACCAGTATAATCAAGAAACACTGGAATGTGTTGCTAACCAATCCAGTTTTGCAGAAGATCCTACCACCCATCCCGTCAATTGTGGCTAGGCGCTCCAAAAATATAAAAGATCTTTTGGTACGAAGCCACTATGAGCCTAAACCCAATTTTAATGGGAGATTGGATGAAAAACCTAAGCTTGTTTTTTTCACTTGTGGGAAATGTAAGGCCTGTAATAACCTCGTTAAAAGTAAAAAATTTTGTAACGACAACAATAGCAGAACATTTGAGATCTGTAAAATTCTAACATGTACTTCGAAAGGAGTAATCTATCACGCACAGTGTCCATGTAGAAAGGTGTACGTGGGTCTAACAACTCGGGAACTAAAAATAAGAACACGAGAACATGTCCTGGACATCGAAAAATCAGCTAATGTAAGTGATGTCACTACCTTGAAGACGTTACCTAGACACTTCAAATTACATCATAACAGTGATCCAAGAGGTCTAAAAATTAAGGGTATAGATCAAATAGACCTAGGCATAAGAAGGGGGGATGTAGGCAAAGCACTTGCCCAGCTGGAAAGCAAATGGATCTTCAGGCTAGGCACATTGTCCCCACAAGGATTAAATGAACATTTTGGTTTTGGGGCTTATCTTTAACTCCTTATTTTCATCATAGCTCCTTAGTATTGGTGTAGCCTTCATCTTCTACGCCATACTCTGGACTTTATTTCCTATAACAATCACCATTTACAATACTCTGTATCTGTACTCTGGACCTTTTCTATATTCTGTCGGACACCCTCCCCCCTCTTTTAAACCGTTGTTTATGTCATGATTTTAACTATATAATTTTATTTTAAGCTTACCTGTTGTTGGTGTACTGGGACTTGGTCGAGGAAATTTCTGGGCAGCCGTTGGATACAATCATCTTGGCGTGGCTGAGATGGGGTTGAAAGAGGGCCCTCTTGGATATCCCCTTGCTACCTAAGGAGAACAACGGACAGACTTTTTTTTAAAGAGAATTTATAGATGGACTATTTGTGGTCTCCACATGGAAAACACGCATTGGATTATTCTGAAGGTTGGATTATTAATGACGGCCTTTTTATATTGAAATGGAGATTATTATTTATGAAAACTCCCCTATAGAGAATCCATACATGAACTATCTATAGTTGCCATATGGAAATTTGACGAGTGACAAATGAATTTTTAAAAGTTCATTTTTGTTTCTCTTTATGCCATTAATCATGGTGTTGAAATTTTTCTCCTTTTTGTCCTTCTTTCTTCCCACTCCCCTATCCCTTCCCTCTCTTAAATTAAATCAAATTAAATTTCATGGATGGATTATCTTACTTCCCATTAAGGTGTATCAATTATAGCTTATTCTCTTCCTTTTTTTTTCATCATTGGAAATAAGTTGGTGAAAAGTATAGTGTGGTTTGTATTACCAGAATAGAGTTGTGATAAGCCTTTTATATGGCATTGGAATTGGTAGAATAGAACAGACACGCCCCCTGTACACATCGCTACTACAATATGGGGATCAGAAATGGGGAGTGCGCATGTGCGGATTCGCGCTCCCTTCTGACTTCCTGCCCTGTACAGGAAACACAGCGTGCGTTCCACCACATGCGTGTCAAGCGCAGTTGAGCCGGAAGTCCCATTAGAACAAAAGGGCACAGACAAACCACGCATGCGCCGTGAATCCTCGCATCCTATCACAGATCCAGATCCAGACGGCGGACAATATAAATATCGGCACATAGACGGGAGTTAAATCACACCCCCTTAGAAGAAGCACATTGGCGAAACGGCATCATCGGGGATGAGCTCTAACAACCCTCTGCAATACATGTCAGCATAGCCCTTGTAAGTATGACTCCTTATATTTAACATACCATGTATATAGAGATGTCAGTGGATGTCAGTAGAGGTTAGCAGTACAGCCCTCATGCCAGCATACTATTTTGCACTTGCATTTGCACTTTTTGCTGGTTTGAATTGAATGGCTGTACTATATACAAGACCTTCACAAATTAGCTTGATAAATGTATTAATGCAGGGGTTAGTTGTTTTTCAGGGGAAGTCTCTGTAATTTTATTATGTAACCTTTTTAATATGGATGAAATAAATAAAGATTGATATATTTTAATAATAGTCTATGATATCTTCCTAAGAAGGACAGCCTTATTAGTGCTATCTTTTGTTGTGGCAATAAATACACATATTTATGTAAAAAAACAACAACAATAAACAAAATTACACACATTTGGTATCGCTGTGTCCGAAACCACCCAACCTATAAAACTATCACACTAGTTAACCCCTTCAGTGAACAGCGTAAAAAAAACGAACAAAAAACACGTGGCAAAAAACTATCCTTTTTCATCATACGGCCGAACAATAAGTGGAATAAAATGAGATCAAAACGTCGAATGGAAATAAAAATGGTATAGCTGAAAACGTCATCTTGTCCCACAAAAACACACAGACACACAGCACACACACACAGCTTGGTCAGCAGAGAAAAAAAAAGTTATAGCTCTCAGAATATAGTGATGCAAAAACATTTTTTTTTTTATAAAATAGTTTTTGTGGAAAAGCGCCATAAAAAATTATATAAACGGGGTATCACTGTAATCGTACTGACCCAAAGCATGAAGCTGTCTAATCACTTTTACTACACAATGAATAGCATAAACCCCTCTCCCCCAAAGAAAACAATTCCTGAATGCTGAATTTTGTTCATTCTGCCTCCCAAAAATCGAAATACAAAGCAATCAAAAAATGTTATGTGCCCGAAAACAGTACAAATAAAAACATCAACTCGTCCTGCAAAAAACAAGCACTCACATGACTCTGTTGGCAGATATATAAAATTATAGCTCTCAAAATATGGCAATGCAAGTTTTTGCAATAAAAAGAGTCTTTTAGTGTGTGACAGCAGCCAAACATAAAAAACTGATATAAATCTGGTATCGCTGTAATCGCACTGACCCGAAGAATAAAGTAGTCTAATCACTTATACTGCATGATGAACAGCGTAAAAAATAAATAAAGCAATTCTTGATCTGCCGTTGATTTGTTCATTCTGCCTCATCTCATAAAGATCACAGTAAGGCTCGGCTCACTTTCATCCTGCACTCTACACTGAGCACTTACACCGGGGTTTCTGTGTAAATCTCTGAAACACATAATTTAGACAAAACCCATGACAAAAGCTTCTTTATAATGAGACAGATGGAGACACTTTGGACGCGTCTGTCCTATGATCCAGTGGTGTGTCCGTCTTTATAAGCGTGCATAAAAGCATGGTTGGCCACAGTTTTGTGCTCCTCTGAAAAGAAGGACACTGCTGAACAGAGGCCAAACACAGTCCAGAGTAACTCTGCAGCCTCATTAAAGTGAATGGATCCCTCAGGGATTTCATCTGAATCACATCATTCTGAGATTTAGATGGCAATCCTAATGTAAGTGCTCAGCGTAGAGCAGAGGATAAACGAGATAAAAAATGTTATGTAAAATTTTCTCAACAAAAGCTTCAGCTCAATCCACAAAAAAAGCAAGTCCTCACTCAGGTCCCTCATCTGTCAATGGAAATATAGGGGCTTCCACATTACTGGTAGCACAAAGGCTCTGGAAAAGCGCTATGGCTCCTCGTCCCCCAAAAGTAATCCAGCAAATTCTTAACTTCCAAATCCAAATACCCCTCTTCCTTCTGAGCCCCACAGTGTGCCTAAACCACATTTAGTGTCCACATTTTTGGCATTTCTGTAGCAGTAAGAGCTTCCCTAATTTACAGGGTCCATGTCTTCAGAAGCACGAGCTGGGCACAATGTATGGGCACTACAATGGCAATTTACAATTTTCACTCAGCAACATCCACTGCTGCTTGTTTCTGGAAAACACACATGGAGTCAAAATTGTCACTGCACCTGTAGATAAATTCCCAGAGGGATGTAATTTTCCAAAATGGGGTCACTTGATGGGGGATGCTGCTCTTCTGGCACCTAGGGGCTCTGTATCTTTTTATCTCTGTATCGAATTGGACTTTTGAATGGTACCATTCATTTTTCAATTTAGCATACTGGAAAATGGGAAGAAATTCAAGTGTGGTGAAATTGCAAAAAAATGCAATACCACAATTGTTTTTTATTTTTTTTATTTGCCATGTTCACTATGTGGTAAAACTGACCTGGCAATATGATTCCCCAGATCAGTACGATAATGCAGATACCAAACATTTATAGTTTATTTTTTATTTAAATGGTGAAAAAAAAATCTGAAATTTGTACAAAAAAAGTTTTTGCTTTTGTCACCATTTTCCGAGACCCATAGTGTTTTAATTTTTCGGGATCTTGGGTTGAGTGATGACTTGGTTTTTTCGTCCTGAGATGAGGTTTTATTGATATAATTTTGGTGTAGATATGATGTTTTGATCACCTCTTATAGCATTTTATTGAAATGTTGCGGCAACTAAAAAAATGTAATTCTGAAACTTTGATTTTTTTCTCTCCTTACGCCGTTAATCGATTGGATTAATTTATTTTATATAATAATAGATCTTACATTTCTGAAAGCAGCGATACCAATACCGATACTAGCGATATTTTTTTTAATTGTTTTATCTTCAACTTTTGAGTTTTTTTAAATTTTTTAAATATTTTTAAAAACTTTTTTTTCCACTATTTACTTTATTTAATAGTCCCCCTTAGGAGACTTGAAGCTGCAATTGTCCAATCGCCTGGGCTATACATAGCAGTGCTTCAACACTGCTATGTATAGCAGAAATGATGATCTATGAAGGCTGGCCACGAGCCGGTGTTCATAGGAATATCGTAATCACAGGCACGGGTGTCTTTAGAAGACCCTCGACTGTGATGACAACCCATTGGCACCCCACGATCACGTCAAGGGAGTGACAATGGGCTGGATGAATGACGTGCTTTTGGCCTGCTCGTGTAAAATCCCCCTAGCAGAGATTGACAGCGGGATTTAACAGGTTAATAGCCGTGGGCATAGCACCACTCCACCGCTGTGAATGGCGCATTTAGGCTGATTAATTCAGCTGTCATGTGTGGGTAAAGATGTGGGCTCTGTGTCGGAGCCCACATCAAAGTCAGGGACATGACATATGACGTAAATATAAGTCATATTTTGTGAAGGAGTTAAAGAAGACTTATCACCAAAAATCTAGTTTTGTTAAAAAAATAAAAACAATAATTATATGTGTGTGTTTACTCACTTTAGGTAGATACTGACTGCTTTGAATGTCAGTATCTACCTAGAAAAATATTAAAATTTGAGAGCCCTCAGTGTTTGATACCTTTTAATGGCTAACTGAAACGATGGTAGCAAATTACAAGCTTTCAAGACTACTCAGGTCTCTTCATCAGGCATAGAATAACACAAAATCAGAAGAGATCTTTGTGTTATTTTAAAAGGTATCAACCACTCAAATCTTAATATTTTTCTATCTACTGGCTAACACAGTACAAAGATATATATTTTTCCAGTATCTACTTAAAAACCTTTCTTTTTTAACCTGTTTTTCAGTGGAGTGCTGCCATCTTGTGGATGGAACAACTTCTCACTGAACTCTTTGCACCACCCATGCTTCTAATGCACATGTGCAGGCAGAGACTGGAAGCGGTCCATAATAATACTTTATTGGAAGACTTGTCCCTGATTGTCTGCAGATCCATTTTCTACTATTGTCACACTGGTCTGTGCTCTGTTTGGTGTTAAAATGCTCCAACAAGAGCAAAGACCAATGACTGCTGACATGCAGTGACAACTGTAACATACTTATTGCTGGTTGACTTGTGTTGATCGGCTTTCTAAGAAAGCGCAAATGTGTTCCCGAGAGCCGTATATATGGGAACACTTCTTTGTCTCTCTCCTCACTAACAAGTAAGATCTTGCAAGTTATTGGGAAAAGTCTTCTAATAAAGCAGCAGTGTGTCCTCAGGAGCTGCGATCATTCACTCCACAACACTGAAGAGGGTATCTGCTCTGAGTAGTGAGACTACACTGCTTGGTACAAATACATCCCTTCTGTGCTGCAGAGTGACGTAGCACCTCTAGGTATGTCGGGAAACTTTTTACTGAGAGTCGGATTAGCATTTAATTTGCATAATTATCGCATATTAATAAAAGCCCTTTCCTCACAGATTTTTTAATGACTTATATTTAGTATTTTGCTTTTTATTAGTAATATGATAAAATAAAAGAATTATTACTAGTAAAAGATAAGCAAAATTCTAAATATAAGTCTTTTATTTTATCATATTACTATTAAAAAATAAGTAAAATTCTAAATATATCTTAAAATAAAAGACAGGGGTGGTTTATGGTGAAAGGTCCTCTTTAAAAGGGGAAAGCATATAAAAAAGGAAAGAAGGGCAGGAGTGAAGAAGTCACTGTTGAAGAATTGCTCTCACCGCTCAGAGCAGGGCTGCAGTGGTAACTTATTCCAGTGGTGAGTAGAGGTCGGTAACCTTGCATTAGTAATTGAATACCAGGCTGCCAATGTATTCTCACCGCCGCACTGTTCAGTGCCCAGCAGTGTAATCTTCACAGCTGCAGCAGTAAAGCCTCATTCAAATATCCATGCATCACAATTGTCTGAATGAGGCTTTATGCTGACATAGCACAGCTGAGTCAGTGTTCAGAGCGCTACTACTGTGGTGGTGCAAACATGTTGGTTGCATAGTATTGTACTACTAATGAAAGTCTGCAGAGGTAACTTCTTTCAATGGTGTGAACAGGTTGGTAGCCTGGCATTATTAGTACAATACTTGTTGTCACACACAGTGTGGAAAAGACTAAGTGCAACACGAAGGGATGAGGGGAAGGAAGCTCAGACAATAGGGAAAGGGGGAGTGGAGACCCCTAGGCAGATCTAATAACACCCTGCCTACCCTACTGTCCTTATATTGGTTCCACACCAATCGCTGAGCTGAAACCTAAGCCCTGTATATCCCTAGAGCTAGGCCTTTGATAGGAGGGGTGAGCACTGGTCAATACCCACTATAAACTAAAGACAACAAGGGAGACAAACAAAGGGGGGAAAACTTAGCATGAGTTAACACCAAATGTCCTTCAAGAGCATCAGAGAGGAAGCTAGCTGTAGCTGACTGCTATACCTCCAACCTTAACAAGGGAAAAATGGGAATATCACCGGCGACTCCCTGAAGCAGAATGAGAGTTTATAAACACCCAGACCAGGGGCTGTTAGAGCCAGGAGGGAGGTTGCCATTGGGTCCAAAATTCAGAGGTATTAAGAAGGCGTCTGCAATGCCAAATGCAATGACCTTCTGCAGCCAGATGCAGAGCGACTGTCTATTACATCTGACACACCTGTGACGGTACCCCCCCTTCTAAGAGCGGCCTCCAGACACTCAAGACCAGGTTTCTCAGGATAAAAGGTGTGGAATGAACGAACCAGCCTGGTGGCATTCACCTCTGATGCTGAAACCCACATCCTTTTCTCTGGATCATAACCTTTCCAGTGCACCAAGTATTGTAGGGAACGATGGAGACAAGAATCTACAATCCTCAAAATCGGAAACTCCAGATCACCATCAACCATTATTGGGGCGGCGGTAGGGGTGAGGAGTCGGACTCAAGAGTTTCGACATATTTCTTGAGCAGAGACCTGTGAAAGACATTGTGGATCTTAAGGGCCTGAGGTTGTTCAAGACGAAATGCTGCTGGGTTTATGACAGCGGTTATTTTATGGGGACCAATAAATCTAGGTCCCAGCTTCCAAGAAGGAACCTTCAACTTGATATTCCTGATAGACAACCACACCAAGACATTCAAATTCAAGTCCGGACCTGGCAAACGTCTCCTGTCAGCCATACATTTGTACCTGTCTCCCATGATCTTCAAATTACTCAGAACCCCCCGCCACACTGAGGAAAGCGATGAAGCAAAACGTTCCTCCTCAGGAACTCCTGAAGCCCCTCCCCCACTAAAAGTACCAAACTGTGGATGATAATCGTATGCACCAAAGAACGGTGACCTGCCATTAGATTCTTGATGATTATTATTAATAGCAAATTCTGCGAGCGGTAAGTAGGATGCCCAATCCTCCTGATTTTTGGAGATAAAACATCTGAGGTAAATCTCCAAATTCTGATTAATGCGTTCGGTCTGTCCATTCAACTGAAGATGAAAGGCAGAGGAAAAGTACAGCTGTACTCTCAGTCGAGAACAGAGCGTTTTCCAGAACTGGAAACATACTTGGAAACAAACTGGGTCCCCCGATCTGACACCAAATCAGAGGTAACCCCGTGAAGCTTCACGATCTCACTTATAAACACCTGAGCAAGAGTCTTGGCATTCGGAAGTTCCGGTAATTTTACTGAATCTATCTACAACCACCAAAAAACACTGTTTTGCCTGCAGATACCGGTAGGACAGTTATAAAATCCATGGACAAGTGTGTCCATGGGCCTGCTAGGAATAGGTAGTGTAAGAAGAGTACCAGATGGATGGGTATGCGATACTTTAGAACGTGCCCAAATACTACATGCAGATACGTGTTCAACCACGTGTTCAACCACATCCCGATGCAACCCTGGCCACTAGCAGCGATGAGAAAGGAGGTCCACAGTTGCCTTACCACCCTGATGACCAACAAGCACAGAGTTGTGATGTTCCTTAATTACTTTGCAGCGCAGATTAGATGGTACAAATAATCTTCCTGAAGGGCAGGAGGCAGGGGCGTCTCCCTGAGCCTCCAACACCTCACCCTCCAGTTAAGGGTACAATGCCGAAATGACTACCCCCTTCTGTAAAATCGGGGTAGGGTTCTCATGGTCACCACCACCAGGGAAGCTTCGGGACAAAGCATCAACCTTTACATTTTTGACCCCTCAACGGAAAGTTACAATAATATTGAACCTAGTAAAAAACAGGGACCATCTAGCTTGCCTAGGGTTGATAGCAAAAAAAGGGAAACAGCACCATATATTCTAAATCCGGGTGCAAGGTCCCCAAACAAATATCCGTTTGTAAGGCAATACAGACAAAAAAAGGCAGTCAGCACTCCTAAAAAGCTTTTGTGAGAAAAATGTGGACTTTATCTGCCCATATGGTGTGGCAACGTTTCGGTTGTGACCAACCTTTGTCAAGCCTAGGGTTGAGACGATTAGCTAATTGAAGATATGACAGGTTCTTATGGCCGGTGATAATGTCACGCACAGGGTTGAGACGTTTAGCCAATTGAAGCTATGACAGGTTCTTATGGCCAGTGATAATGTCACACACAGTGTGGGAAAGACTAAGTGCAACATGAAATGATGAGGGGAAGGAAGCCCAGACACTAGGGAAAGGGAAGTGGAGAACTCTTGGCAGATCTAATAACACGCTGCCTACCCTACTGTCCTTATATTGGTTCCACACCAATCGCCGAGCTGGAAAACTAAGCCCTGTATATCCCTAGAGCTAGGCCCTTGATAGGAAGGGTGAGCACTGGTCAATCCCCACTATAAACTAAAGACAACAAGGGAGACAAACAAAGGGGGGAAAGCTTAGCTTGAGCAGACACCAGAGAGATAACACCAAATGTCCTCCAAGGACACCAGAGAGGAAGCTAGCCGACTGCTATAGCTCCAAGCCTTCACAAGGGAAAAATGAGAAAATCACCAGTGATTGAGAGTTTATAAACATCCAGACCAGGGTGTGTCAGAGCAGGAGGGAGGTTGCCGCTGGGTCCAAAAGTCAGAGGGATTAAAAGGCGTCTGCAATGCAAAACGTAGTGACCTTCTGCAGCCAGATGCAGAACGACTGTCTGTTACATCTGACACACCTGTTACACTTAAACAAACAAAAAAACTCAAGCTGCATAGGCCAAGTTTAAAGGAAGATAAATAGACACATATAAAATCAATATAATTTATTTCAATAGTTTTAAAAATATATATTTTTATATAAAAAACAGGTGCCTTCAAATATTACAACAACCAAACCTCCAACATAGCTATATTAGTACATGAAAATTAGCCCATCCATGGCAATTTTGATTCATAGATCCAATATTGCACTAACCCTATTATTAAGTGCTGTTGCCAATTAATCCGTGAATGAAAAATGCATATAGAACTCCCCTGAAACAAGGTAAAGTGCAAGTGCAAAAAAAAGGGGGCCCCATTGAAGAAGCTTGTGGCGAAACGGCGTCGTCGGGGTTAACTTCACCATCTCTCCTCTGATCAACTTATTGAATTACTATATGTGAGTACTATCCACTGGCTTTAATGTTTTGTCATAACACACCCTATATGTAGCTACACTATATGCACAGCCTTAGTAATTAGTACATTTAATATGCATTAGCCTGATGCCTTTATACCTTGTACTTATCTGCTGACTTACTTATAGCATATAGGGGCTATATGCTCCAATATTTGAACTTCTGTTTGTAAAATATTCTTGTGTTGTGCTGCTACTTTGATGCTAATCTTTCCACATACTTAAAACAACCCCCCCCCTTTTTTTTTGCACTTGCACTTTACCTTGTTTCAGGGGAGTTCTATATGCATTTTTCATTCACGGATTAATTGGCAACAGCACTTTATAATAGGGTTAGTGCAATATTGGATCTATGAATCAAAATTGCCATGGATGGGCTAATTTTCATGTACTAACATAGCTATGTTGGAGGTTTGGTTGTTGTAATATTTGAAGGCACCTGTTTTTTATATAAAAAAATATATTTTTAAAACTATTGAAATAAATTATATTGATTTTATATGTGTCTATTTATCTTCCTTTAAACTTGGCCTATACAGCTTGAGTTTTTTTGTTTGTTTAAAATTACTCTGGGAGTGATAACCTTGACCTTGTTGAGCTACACCTGTTACACTTGTCTGCCAACATACTTTCATCACCACTGCTGCCCTGGTGTCCGTACTTCCTGTCATAGCTGCCAGGACCTCCTGTCACTGCTTGTAAGTAGCGGTGACAGAGGGAAATTGTAGCTAAGCTGGGCTATAATAAGATGGCACCTCCCAGCCACCACAGCTGTGAATTGCATACCTCAGGGGCCATGCACAGTTCACAGCTGACGTAACCACAGTGTAGTAGATGCAGTCGTTTACCGATGGCAGTCTGTAATGGCCTTGGGCTGCCATATTTGCATTGTGTAAGTGTTGTGCTTTGACGGTTGCACACCAACAAATAAAAATGGCAGTCCCAAGTGGCTGCAAAAAAATAAATGTTACCATAATAAATTTGATTTAGTTTTAAAAATAAAGGTTTACTGGTATATATTAATAATTAGTGTTGAGCGAGCATGCTCGACACTGCTCGGTACTCGCCCGAGCATCTCGCTACTTGGGATGTTCAGTGAGCACCGAGCAGTTCCGGGTTACTCGGGCGGGAGCTCGGGTCTCCGCCCTGCACGTTTGGCGCTCTATACAGAGCCAATGAACATGCAGGGATTGCCAGCCAGTCACTGTAATTCCGCAGCCATGTTGTTTGAGGGCATTACAGTGATTGGCTGGCCGCACAGCGTCACCTCGAGTATTTAAAACCGGGCGCCGCCATCTTGGACACAGTCGCTCCGGATCAGACAGTATAGGGTCAGTGCTGCAGAGCTAGGGAGAGATTTATACTGCGAAATAGTTAGTGTAGGGTCTCTAAAGCCTGCCAAATCAAGCAAACAGTCCTTCTCAGGACTAATATCCATCCCAGATATCAGGCAGGCAGGCAGGCTGTATAGGAGATGCAGTGGTTATACCAACAAACACTGCATTACAGTCCTGTGTGCTCCTGCTGGTCAAATTGCTAGACAAATCCCCCGGTCTCAGGGACCAGGAAAAATCCTTTTTTTTTCATCTAAATCCTGTATTTATTTTTCCCTCAGTCAGAGTGTACAAATACGCATCTTATTAACCTTTTGGTATTCCCCCCCCCCAAAAAAAAAAATTGAGTGTGTCTGTGACTGTTCAGACACCAATATATCTGTTTAAAATATTCTGGCGTAGGCCAGAAAACTAGAAGCTTGGTTTTGCAGTTCCACGGTTCAAACCTCTGTATTATCCAGCTTTTGGCCTTTTTTCCGTAAAAAAAAACAGTAATAGTGTCTCCCTGACTGTTCAGACACAAATATATCTGTTTAAAATATTCTGGTGTAGGCCAGATTACTAGAAGTTTGGTTTTGCGTTCCACGGTTCAAATCTCAGTATTATCCAGCTTTTGGCCTTTTTTCCATAAAAAAAAACAGTAATAGTGTCTCCCTGACTGTTCAGACACAAATATATCTGTTTAAAATATTCTGGTGTAGGCCAGATAACTAGAAGTTTGGTTTTGCAGTTCCACGGTTCAAATCTCTGTATTATCCAGCTTTTGGCCTTTTTTACATAAAAAAAAACAGTAATAGTGTCTCCCTGACTGTTCAGACACAAATATATCTGTTTAAAATATTCTGGTGTAGGCCAGATAATTAAAAGTTTGGTTTTGCAGTTCCATGGTTCAAATCTCTGCATTATCCTGCTTTTGGCCTTTTTTCCGAAAAAAAACCCAGTAATAGTGTCTCCCTGACTGTTCAGACACAAATATATCTGTTTAAAAGATTCTGGTGTAGGCCACATACATATAACTGTGGTTTTGCAGTTCCATGGTTCAAATCTCTGCATTATCCTGCTTTTGGCCTTTTTTCCGTAAAAAAAACAGTAATAGTGTCTCCCTGACTGTTCAGACACAAATATATCTGTTTAAAAGATTCTGGTGTAGGCCACATACATATAACTGTGGTTTTGCAGTTCCATGATTCAAATCTCTGTATTATCCAGCTTTTGGCCTTTTTACATAAAAAAAACAGTAATAGTGTCTCCCTGACTGTTCAGACACAAATATATCTGTTTAAAAGATTCTGGTGTAGGCCAGAGAAATAGAACTGTGGTTTTCCTCTTCCACGGTTCTAATCGCCTTTTTTTACCCTTTTTCCATTGATAGTGCGAGTGTAAGCTATTTTGCTTCATTTACAATGGACAAGGAGAGTGGCAAGGGACGTGGAACTGGACGTTCTGGTGATGGTGCGTGTAGAGGACGGGGCCGTGGCCATGGTGAAAATGTGCCACAAACAACAGCCACATCTTCTCGCTCCCACTTCTTGACCAAATTACTAGGGAAGCACACTACAACACCAGTATTGCGAATAGAGATGAGCGTTGTTCTACTCGAACTGTTCGCCAATCTCAAATTCGAGCTGTTTTGGGCGGTGTTCGAGCCGTTCGGCGAACACGAACAATTTGAGAAAAATTCGGCTGTTCGAGGTTATGTTCAATAACTGTTCGTGCACCAAAATCATAACTGGATTTTTTCTCAGTAATGATGAAAATTAATGTTAATACGCAGTTTGAGTGTACAGCGGGGTGGGGGGAGGGGCAGGGGATGGATCTCTGCAGGAACAATGAAGATCTCCATTTTTTTTTCTCTTTCCCGCATTTGCAGTGGGGAGGTGCAATCTGTCAGCCTATCAGCAGCGCACACACAGAGCGAAGTGCTTTTTTTCACACAAGCAAGGGCATGTGTCATTGGCAGTGTATGTCACATGTCCTTGCCCTATAAGACCAAGCCATTTTCCCCGTCGCCACCATTTTCTCACTGCTGCAGCTGCGTGTTAGACGGCACCGCTGTTGCTGTGTGCGCTATACCTTGTTAATTTCAAGCCAATTTTCGCACAAATATACAGATAGCTTGGGAGTAGGGAATAGTTGTGATTGCAGTCCTTTTAAGGACTAGGTTACAGCATTTCCTACGACTTTTATCAGGGAGGTCTGTGCTCTTAAATAGATAGGTTGTGGGAGTAAAGACTAATTGTAATTGGAGTCCTTTTCAGGACTAGGTTACATGAGTTCCTATCAGTTTTTGCCAGGCAGGTCTGTGCCAGTGCTGTGCAAGTTTTTTTCACAGCATTTGGCTGAATCTAGCAAAGCTAATCCTTTTTGGCCTATTGCAGAGTGTGTTAGTCAGTGGAGTAGCCTATCTGTGTTGCAAGATATAACACCTGTGTATAGAATACCAATTTTTTTACTGCACCTAGTGAAGTAAAATCTTTTGGGCATAGCATCATTCTATTAGTCCATCTATACTGACCTCCAGCAGGTTGCAAACTGAATATATTTTTTTCTGCATCTAGCTCTGAAAAAATATTTGGGCTTCTAGCAGTGTGTGGGACTTGGTCTATTAGTCCATCTATACTGACCTCCATCAGGTTGCAAATTAAAAATAATTTTTTTCTGCATCTAGCTCTGAAAAAATATTTGGGCTTCTAGCAGTGTGTGGGACTTGGTCTATTAGTCCATCTATACTGACCTCCATCAGGTTGCAAATTAAAAATAATTTTTTTCTGCATCTAGCTCTGAAAAAATATTTGGGCTTCTAGCAGTGTGTGGGACTTGGTCTAGTAGTCCATCTATACTGACCTCCATCAGGTTGCAAATTAAAAATAATTTTTTTCTTCATTTAGCTCTGAAAAAATATTTGGGCTTCTAGCAGTGTGTGGGACTTGTTCTATTAGTCCTTCTATACTGACCTCCAGCAGGTTGCAAATTGAATATAATTTTTTTCTGCATCTAGCTCTGAAAAAATAGTTGGGCTTCTAGCGGTGTGTGGGACTTGGTCTATTAGTCCATCTATACTGACCTCCATCAGGTTGCAAATTAAAAATAATTTTTTTCTGCATCTAGCTCTGAAAAAATATTTGGGCTTCTAGCAGTGTGTGGGACTTGGTCTATTAGTCCATCTATACTGACCTCCATCAGGTTGCAAATTAAAAATAATTTTTATCTGCATCTACAGTACCTCTGAAAAAATATTTGGGCTTCTAGCAGTGTGTGGGACTATTTGTATTAGTCCATCTATACTGACCTCCATCAGGTTGCAAATTCAAAATAATTTTTTTCTGCATCTAACCCAGCCAATAGTTTTGGCCTAATACCACAGTTTGGCCACTCAGCTCTGCTCGGTTACCATCCATTGTTTTTTTGTGCAAACAACTCCAGAGTTGTGAATTAGTTAACCACCAAAATGAGTGGAAAAAGGCCTGCTGCTGGTGGAAAGGGGAATAGGCGTGTTGGGAAGGGGAAAAAAGGTTGTGTCCGTGGGGTAGGTGTTAAAGCAACAGTAACATCTGCAGAAGAAAGAGCATCTTCCAGCCAAACTAAAATGTCTACTTCTTTTAGCGGACAATGTGATAAGATCCCTTTCTTACGGCCACGCCAATCGCTACAAATTCCAGATGAGGTACAAAAACAGCAGGTGCTTCAACGGATATCAAGTGCTCCTTTAAGTGGGCTCTCCTCCACATCAACTTCAACATCACAAATACTCCAGTCCTCAAAGGTGTCACCCAAATCGCACTTGCTTCCTCACAGCTCCCAAATCTCCAGCTGCCCGTCTGAGTATGAGGTAGAACAGATGGTTGAGTCTGCAGAGCTGTTTACTCATACTATAGCCTGGGAATCAGAGGTCGACTCCAGCGTTTCTGTGAATCCAGACGAGGAAATGATCTGCACTGATGCCCAGAATCTTTATGAGTCGGATCCAGGACCAGACGCAGAAGGTTCTGACCATAATGTAGACCCTCATTCCCAAACTGTAACTCCTGTTGGTGGAGACAATGAGGAAGACGATGATAAGACTCAAATACCTGATTGGAGCGACAACTTTAGTTTTTTGTCAGGGCAGGAACATGTTGGCTCTGAGGACGACGGGTGTGATAACGCACAGGGTGATGATGATGAGGTCGGAGATCCCACTTACTGTCAACCCACAGTCAGCCAAGAGATGAGGTCAGCAGAGGAGGTGGAGGAAGATGCTAGTGACGACGAGGTCAGGTTGCGCCTTCCTGGACAGAGACGTAGTACTGGAAGCATGTCAACAACTGCATCCTCAAACACAACTCTGCCTCTCACCACAAGTCGTGGTGGCTCTTCAGGTCGCATGGGTGCTAAGCCTTGCATAGCCTGGGCATTTTTTCAGATCGATAAAGATGACCCAACTCGTGTTATCTGTAACATTTGTCAGCAAAAGCTAAGTAGAGGCCAAAAAATACATAGTTTGAGTACTTCATGCATGAACCGGCACATGGACATGAAGCATAAGTTGCAGTGGGAAGCTCAGTGTGCTACAATGCGGCCTAGCCGGCCGGGCCAATCACCGTCTGCCATATCTTGTGCATCCGCGGCCTCTTCATCCTCTGTGACTGGGGGGACAGCAGTCACACCTGTTTTGGGGCGCAGACCTGCCACCTCTTTACCCGCAACAGCCAGCGTGATTGGCAGGTCATCATTTTCTTTGGAGGTGGTAACACCAGCTGGTGTTGAGCGCTGTCCGACATCGATAGCACCACCTTTGGATCAAGGCAACCTAACATGTCCGCCTGCATCTTCCTCACAGACCGGCAGTTTGCCGGGGACACCCTTATCAACCCCGTCTAAGCACAATAGCCAGCCCTCGGTCCCTCAGATGTGGACAAGTAAAAGACCATTTCCTCCTAGCCATGAGAAAGCTAAGAGGTTGAATTTCACCATCTGCAAGCTCTTGGCTACAGAAATGCTGCCTTTCCGCCTGGTGGACACAGAGGATTTTCGAGACCTTATGTCCGTCGCAGTGCCCCAGTACCAGATGCCCAGTCGGCACTACTTCTCAAAGAAAGGTGTGCCTGCGCTCCACCAGCATGTCGCACACAACATCACCGCTTCTTTGAGAAACTCTGTGTGTGACAGGGTGCATTTCACCACAGACACTTGGACGAGTAGGCATGGACAGGGGCGTTACATGTCGCTGACTGGGCACTGGGTAACTATGGTGACAGCAGGACAAGGGGCTGCTGTCCAAGTCTTGCCGTCCCCACGATTTGTGCGTCAATCCTCTTTATGTCAAAGTTCCTCCACTGCTTCTGCCTCCTCAACCTCCTCTCGGTCTTCCACCTGCACCCAAAGCCTGTCTGGTCATGCCACAAGCTTTCTAACTGCGCAGAAGGGATCCTGCACACCTCCTTACTATGCTGGCAGTAGGGCTCAACGTCATCAGGCGGTTTTTACATTGAAATGTCTGGGAAATGTGAGTCACACAGCTGAGGAGTTGTGGTCAGCTCTGGAGAACCAATTTCATGAATGGTTGTCTCCACTGGACCTGAAACCAGGGAAGGCCGTGTGCGACAATGCTGCAAACCTGGGTGCGGCCCTTCGCCGGGGCAATGTCACACACGTGCCTTGTATGGCTCACGTGTTGAACCTGGTTGTCCAGCAATTTTTAGCCCACTATCCCAGACTAGATGGCCTTCTGCAGAGGGCACGGTCGCTGTGTGCTCACTTCCGCCGTTCGCATCCCGCAGCTCAGCGACTTACATCTCTACAGAAGTCGTTGGGCCTGCCACTTCACCGGCTAAAATGCGATGTGCCTACCCGGTGGAATTCAACTCTGCACATGTTGCAGCGACTGTGGCAGCACCGACAAGCCCTGGTGCAATACGTTCTGACGTATAGCCTGGGCCAACGAGATTCAGAGGTGGGGCAAATCACGCTGGAGGAGTGGTCTCAGATCAGGGACCTATGCACCCTTCTGCACAGTTTTGAAATGGCGACGAAGATGTTTAGTGCTGACGATGCCATTATCAGCATGACTATTCCGGTGATTTACATGCTGGAGCACATGTTAAACAGAATTCGGAGTCAGGTGGTGGCACAAGAGGAGGTGGAGGAAGTAGAGGAGGAGGAGTTGTATGCGGAAGGGCTAACATCTGCAAGGTCCAGACGGTCGGCAGCACCAAGGCGGCAGGCATGTGAGGGTGGGGGAGATGGTTTTACCAGGGCGCATGGTAGCAGCCAAACTAGTGAGGAAGGTGCAGGAGCCCAGGAAGAAGTGGAGGACGAACTGATGGAAGACTCATCAGATGAGGGAGACCTTGATCACATTTCTGTTGTGCGAGGTTGGGGGGAGAGGACAGAGGAAGGAAGCATGATTGTTACCTCGCCACCAACACAACAGGGACTTGGTGCTCCTGGATGCGCAACACACATGAGTGCCTTCTTGCTGCACTACCTGCAACATGACCCTCGAATTGTGAGAATTAGAAATAATCCTGACTACTGGGTTGCCACACTGTTAGATCCCCGGTACAAAAGTAAATTTGCAGAAATTATTCCTGCCATAGAAAGGGATGCACGCATGCAGGAGTATCAGCAGAGACTGTTGCAGAATCTTACATGTGCTTTTCCACAAAATACCAGTGGTGCACGTAGTGAATCTCACAGTTCCAACTTGCCAACCGTGGGACCGTCAAGTGTTCAGCACTCAAACCGTAACAGAACCACAGTATCTGCTGGTAACATCAAGTTTGCGGAATCATTTCACCACTTTTTTAGCCCATCCTTTGCAAGGCCACAGGAGACAAGAAGTCTGACACATAGTCAACGCCTAGAGACGATGGTACAGGAGTATCTCCAAGTAAACATTGAAGCCACGACTGTGTCACTGGACCCTTGCTCTTTTTGGGCTTCCAATCTGGATAAATGGCCGGAGCTAGCCACTTACGCCTTGGAGATCTTGTCATGCCCCGCAGCCAGCGTTCTGTCTGAACGTGTGTTCAGCGCTGCTGGTGGTGTGCTGACAGATAAGCGCACGCGGCTCTCCACTGATAATGTAGACAGACTCACGTTCATAAAGATGAACAAATCATGGATCCGAAACGACTTTTCTACCCCTGTGTCATCCTGGGGAGAGTAAAAGCTTGATGATTGGTTAAAATCACCCTACCAACCGTTTTAAGCTTTCAAATTACTAATCATGTTTATCTGTATCTTGACTGGAAAATAATTTGGGCTTTGTAGCAGTGTGCAGCACTGATCCTATTAGGCCATCTATACTAAAGCTTCACCAGATTTAAAATTAAAAATAATTTTTAGCTGCATCTAGCCCGGAAAATAATTTTGGGGCTCCGAGATGCGCAAGGCACATAAGTGCCTTCTTGCTGCACTACCTGCAGCATGACCCTCATATTGTCAGAATTCGAAGTAATCATGACTACTGGGTTGCCACACTCTTAGATCCCCCAAACTTTTCGATCAACCTTTTCATTTTAATAAAGACCAAAAAAATGGTCATTTTTGAAATTATAAGCATTAGCAGGTTGTTAGAAACTGAAATCAAACAGTTTTCAACTCAAAACTTTATTCTAGGTGATGTTACATTTTCACATAGGACCCCTTGTTCGAAAGGAGCTTCTGAACTCTCTCGTCCATTGAATTTGTCAGGTTTTGGATGGTTTCTGCTTCAATTGTTTTGCATGAGGACAGAATACCCTCCCAGAGCTGTTGCTTAGATGTGAACTGCCTCCCGCCATCATAGACACTCCTTTTAATGATGCTCCAAAGGTTCTGAATGGGGTAGAGGTCAGGGGAGCATGGGGGTCACACCATAAGTTTGTCCCCTTTTATGCCCATATCAGCCAGAGATGCAGATGTTTTATGTGCAGCATGAGATGGTGCATTATCATGCAGAAAAATGATCTTGCTGTGAAATACACGGTTCTTCTTCTTGAACCATGGCAGGAAGTGCTGTTTGAGAAAATCCACATACATTATGGAGTTCATCTTTAGCGCCTTCAGGGATCCTAAAGGGGCCGACAATCTCTCTCCCCATGATTCCAGCCCAAAACATTACTCCACCTCCTCCTTGTTGGCGCTGTAGCCGTGTTTGCGTGGGGTGTCCATCAACCAGCCATCCTCCACTCCATCCATCTGGACCATCGAGCGCTGCACGGCACTCATCCGTGAACAAAACAGTTTTGAAATCAGTCTTCATTTAATGTTTGGCCCACTGGAGCCGTTTCTGCTTGTGTGAAGTGGATAGAGGAGGTCGACAGGATGGCGCATGCACAGCTGCAAACCTCTGAAGGACCCTGCATCTTGTTGTTCGGGGGACGTTGGAGGCACAAGCAGCTTCAAAAACTTGTCTGCTGCTATGACAAGGCTTTTTTGCCGCTGCTCTTTCAACCTGACGTAATTGCCTGTAGGAAAGAGTCCTCAATTTGCCCTTATCAGCACGCACACGTGTGTACTGGGAATCAGCTACATACTTCTTGATTGCCAAGACACTTCATCCTGATCATCGCACAATGTTGATTGTAGTCATGCCTTGACCTAAACACTCCACAATTTGTTGCTTCTCAGCAGCCGACACATCCTTTTTCTTTCCCATTTTGGCAGAAAATGTAGGCTGCTTAATAATGTGAGAGAGCCTTCTTAAGTAGTCTTGCCTTTCATTGGACACACCTGCCAAACTAATTAGCACAGGTGTCTGCAATTGCTTACAGTGATATAAAGAGCCCTGACACACATCACCATCAATGAGTTTAACTGACAAACAAACAAATTCTTCCCTTATCACTCCTAAACACTTTTTGTATAATAATTTGGAACGCAGTGTACATGTGCTTTTCCACAAAACACCAGTGGTTCACGTAGTGAATCTTACAGTTCTAACTTGCCAACCGTGGTCTGTATGGAGTTGTTCAATAAAGGGCCCAAAATTAAGATAACATAGATGGGAGAGGTCTCTATGAATAGGAATTCCTAAGTATTTGATACCCTGTGAGGGCCAGGCAAAGGGAAAGTTGGACTGGATGGAATCCTATATGGATTTGGGGAGGGAGACATCGAGGGCCTCAGACTTCGCTGCATTGATTTTAAAATTTTACCATGTAACAAAGTGGTCTATTTCAGCCATAACAGCATGGATGGATATATGTGATTGAGTGATATATACTAGGACATCATCAGCAAATAGAGAGCACTTGTACTCGGTGCCTCCCACCTCAATCCACCTAATATTGGGGTTATGGCGAATTGATGAGAGCAGGTGCTCCGTCACTAGGATGTATAAGAGAGGGGACAGAGGACATCACTGCCTTGTCCCATTGGTGATTGTGAAAGGTGATGAAAATGTTCTGACGCACCCCCTGGGCCTTGGGACACCCGGAGCCGGACCCTTTTTGGTGGATGCTGGTGGTTGTAGTCTTCGTGGCGGCGACCCAGTTCCGTGGCTCAGGGCGGTCAAACCAGTGGCGGAACTATTTATGTGGTTTTCATGTTTAAATGTCCGACTACGCCACCCGTGGATTGCGGTCAGAGTGAACCGCCGCTACAGGGCAGACCACTGAGGCTGGTGTTGTGGGTGCAGCAGAGCGTAGCATAACTCCCCACGGGAGGAGTATAGCCTCAGGGCAGTGTATGCGGAGGATGGGGGTGATGGTGCAGGGCAGCAGCAGTAACGACACGGAGTCAGTGATGCAGTTCAGGGCCTTTACTCACAGTTCTTATTATCCAGACCACGTCTGCAGGTAACGGCTGCCCACGTCGTACTGTGCTCACCAGGTGAGGGGCTCAGACAACTCCCAGATAACTTTGGAGCACTTCACAGGACCCCCTTTGTGTGTCCTTTGTCTGGCCTTTCTTACCAACACTTCTGTCCGGCTGCCTCGGGCCTCCTCTTGGTAAACTTGGCGCCAGTTTCCCTGACCCTATGTGGTGCCTTCCTAGCGGGTGTAGCGAGGGGCTGCGCCACATAAAATGTCAGAGCCTCCGGTTTCTAGCTGAGGGTCGTTTCCTGCCTCCACTAGTTCGGGGACCGGTCTCCCCCTTTGGCCTGAATAATCCACGCAGGTGGATTCGGGCGTGCGGTGGCGACTCGCCCGTCCGCACCCCTGGGATCCCTTCATTCCTCGTTCCTGGAGCCTTCTCCGCTCCTCTTCCTTCCTTCTCCCTCTTCCAGGCCTGGGCCTCTGTTACTAGGCCCGCCTCCGGAGCAGAGCTCATGCAGAGCCCCTGCTCCCTGCCACTTCTGCTCAGACTTCTCTGCACTGAACTAAGATGGTGCCCACCTTTTATACTCCCTTCTCAATGCACCCAGGAACTGCTTCCTCCCTGCTCCTGCACTACAGGGTTCCCCTTCCTCAGTGTTCCCTCCCCCCACTCCATCCAGGGACAGGGACTGTCGTGCCCATCTCAGGGGCATATTGGTCGCCCTGCCCCACGGCAATGTGGTGTAATGCATGCAGGTGTTGGGTCCTGATCCACACTCCATCCTTACCTGAGAGTGAGATATCACACCTCTGGGTGAGGTGCAATACGTCTGTAGCAACCGAGCCCTCAGGGTGCTACAGTTCCATTTATCTTCAGCCTAGGTGACGTATTGCGATACAGGGCCGTGATTTTGGCTATAAAAGGGTCCCCTAGACCCCTATCCCAAGCTTTTTAAGAGAATCATATATGGCGTGCCAGGAGACTCTATGGAATGCTTTCTCAGCATCCAACGAGAGTATCTAATTACAAATTTTTAACTGCATCTAGCCCAGGAATTACTTTGTGCCTAGTAGCAGTGTCTGCTAGTGAGCGGATTATCCCGGCTGTTAAGCAAGCTGCACCACCTGTAGTTTAGACACTTAATTTTTTCAAAGGAAATGCTTCGGGACCATGGGATACTTAGTGAAGAGCATCAGGAGGCACCCCAAGGCATAGGGGCTGGGACTGGCAGTAGGATGCCTTGCGGTGGACAGCCGAGCTCGATCCTTATAAAAGCTTTTTAACTGCAGCAGCTTTAGTGGACGCTACTGGAGCTGGAATTACCGCGGCTGCTGGCATGAGACTTGCCCTCCAATAGATCCTTGTAAATGGATTTAAAGTGTATTCATTCAAATTAGAGAGACAATTTAAATTAAAAAGCTTAGAGCTGCCTCCACCACAGGGGGGCTCGCTCGACCCACCAGCGGACAGGCACCAGTATTGGGAGAGGGGGGCTGGCCGTCAGGGTTCACCGCGGCTCTGGCACAAACCCGGCGACACGGAGGTGGCACGGGCAGGAGCGGACTGGCCGTGTCGGCTTCTCACTTTTTGGATTTTAGAAGGGCATGACATGCCTATATCTGTGTCTCCCCCTCCTTTTACTCCTCCACCTCTTTTATTTTCGCATGACTATATGTACTTGTCACTTTTCCATGTGTTAGTTATGTCTTCTGAGCAGTTTGTCAGCTTTTGGACACCTTTGAAGGTGTTTTCTATGTGTTTCTATGTGTTTTTGTTTGCCTGCCATTGGTTTTAACGGTGTTCGAAGGTGTTCGACGAACAGTTCGACGAACAGTTCGGCGAACACACGGGTGTTCGACGAACCGAACCGAACTCGAACACTACGGGGGTGGCTCAACACTAATTGTGAACTGATCAGTGTGAACAGGTTATTAATTGGATAGCAGATAATGCTTCCAGTTACCTGGGCACCACCACCTCCGGTCTGTCTTCCACACGGTCAAGTTCTAGTAGCCGTGAGTCTCGACCGCATACTCCACCTCACCCTGATGCTCCTTCCTCCCACCATGCCGAGTGTCATCAGACAGCAACTGATCCCACAGTTGGACACTCTGAAGAGCTGTTCACTGGTCCATTTACATATTTGTGCCCCTCGCCTGCTCCGCTTGAAGTGGTGGAAGAGGAGATCCCATGTAGCGATGCCCAAATATTTGAACAGCCACAGCCACAGGAAGTCGACGCTGGCAATTTGTCACAAGAGGTGGACAATGACGAGACACAATTGCCACGAAGTGAGGAGGAGGATCGTGGTGCGCAAGTGGAGGAGGAGGAGGTGGTGGATGATCTAGTAACTGACCCAACGTGGCAGGAGGACATGCAGAGTGAGGCCAGCAGCACACAGGGGGAGGGAGGCAGAGTACCCCAACAGGCAGGAAGAAGCAGTGTGGAGGTCGCACACAGAAGGCGGGCAACCGTTCTCCGTAACACCAACAGGAGGGACGTTGCCAGTTCAACCGGTAGGTCTTCCAGAGTCTGGAATTTTTTTTAAAGACTCTGCTGATAACCCCAAAAAGGCCATTTGTACCACCTGCCATGCCAGCATCAGCAGGGGTGACAAAACTACCACCCTGACCACCACCAGCATGATCAGACACATGTCAGCAAAGCAACCGACTTTGTGGGGCGAACCCCAGGGTCCACGACCAGTGTTAGCGGGTGTCACCACTGCTTCTTCTGCTGTTGTGCGTGTAAGAGAACCCCCTGTTGTGCGTGCAAGGCAATCCCCTGTCCATACTGCATGCAAAGATGCCCCCTCCTCTCAGTCTTCACTTGTTATGGCAGTTTCTCAAGAATCAGCATCGACGTCCACGTCCACGTCCCACCGCAGCGTTCAATTGTCCATATCCCAGACCTTTGAATGAACGCGCAAATTCGCAGCCAACGCCCCACCGGCCACAGTCCTAAATTCGCACATTTCACGACTGCTTGCATTGGAAATGCTGCCTTTTAGGCTGGTGGAGACGGAATCCTTCCGCAACCTTATGGCGGTGGCCGTCCCTCGGTACTCGGTTCCCAGCTGACACTATTTTGCCCGGTGTGCCATCCCCACACTACACAAGCACGTATCCCAAAACATCTGCCGTGCCCTCAACAACGCAGTTACTGGGAGAGTCCACCTGACAACGGACACGTGGACAAGTGCTTGTGACTAGGGGCGATACATCTCCCTGACGGCACACTGGGTAAACATAGTGGAAGCCGGGACCCAGTCGGACCTTGGGACAGAACACATCCTCCCCACACCGAGGATTGCGGGCCCTATGTCAGTCAGAGTTGCCCCCACAGTGTACAGCTCCTGTGCATCATCCTCCTCCTCCTCCTCATGTTCTGCCTCCATCTCAGATATCACCACATCAATTACAAGCTAGAAGCACTGCAGTACTGCCTCAGCCAAGCGGCACCAGGCCGTGCTGAAACTCATAGGTGATAAACCTCACACTGCTTGTGAAAGAGCAGGCAGATCTGTGGCTGAGACCGCTGAACCTACATCCCGGCATGGTCGTGTGTGACAATGGCCGTAACCTGGTGGTGGCTCTGAGGCAAGGCGAGATCACACACGTACCATGCCTGGCTCATGTGCTTAACCTCGTGGTTCAGCGGTTTCTTAAATCGTACCCTGAGTTGCCAGATCTGCTCGACAATGTACGCTGCCTGTCAGACGATATTTGGAAGTCGGCTACAGCTTCCGCCGCCCTTGCTGTGTTGCAGCGTTTGCAGCTTCCGGAACACCGACTGGTGTGTGATGTCCCCACACGTTGGAACTCTACCCTCCACATGTTGCAAAGGATTTGTGAGCAGAAGAAAGCAGTTGTGGAGTACCAGCTGCAACAAGGCCGTCGATATTCAGGTCAGACTCCACACATAAGACCTCAGGAGTGGACCTGGATGTTTGACATATGTACCATCCTGACAAACTTTGAGGAGTCCACCAAGATGGTGAGTGGCGATGGCGCCTTCATTAGCGTCAGTATCCCACTTGTCTGTCTTTTGCAACGCTCTCTGCAGAGAATTAAAGAGGAGGCATTGCAGCCAGAGTATGATAAGATGGATCAAGAAGCCGTAACGGGCGATTACACACAGCCCAGCCTCATCTCATCCCAACGTGCATTGGGGGACAATGAGGAGGAGGATGAGGAAGAACAGGAGCTGGTATCATGCGCTGTAGACGGTAGTACCTGTACAACTGTCATACCGTCGGTTCAGCGTGGGTGGCCTGAGGACAGGGGGGAGGAGGAGGAGGAGAGCATGGTCAGTCATCATCTTGGTGAGGACACGGAAGTCTTGCCCGTTACCAGTCTGGCACGCATGCCTGACTTTATGTTACGCTGCCTTAACCGTGACCCTCGCATTGTCAAAATGTTGGGTGACAGTCATTACTGGTTGGTGACACTTTTAGACCCCCCGCTACAAGGAGAACTTTCACTCTCTTATTCCTGAGGTGGAGAGGTCTACAAAAATGGGGCAGTACCAGAAGACCCTTGCTCCAGAACTGTTAAAAAATTCCCATCTGAACACTCTAGCGGCAGAGGTCACAGTTCGTTGCCCAACCAAGGCGTACAGGCGAGAGAGGCGCAACTCCAATCCAGCAGAGACAGGGGAACACTGTCAATGTTCTGGGACAGTTTTCTGACACCCGCCCAGCTTACAGGCCCTGAGGCGCGGGATACTCTCACAAGGAGTGGAAAGTTTCAACAGATGGTGAGGGAGTACCTTGCTGACCGTACCAGTGTCCTCCATGATTCCTCTGTGCCTTTTAATTATTGGGTGTCCAAGCTGGACACTTGGAATGAACTCGCTCTGTATGCCTTGAAGGTTCTGGCCTGTCCTGCCGCTAGCGTGTTATCGGAGCGTGTTTTTAGTGCTTCTGGGGGAATTATAACGGATAAGTGCACTCGCCTGTCAACTGACAATGCTGACAAGCTGACCCTTATCAAAATGAACAAGGGCTGGATTGGGCCAAACTTCTCATCACCACCAAATGACAGCAGAGTAACATAAAGTCAAATCCACTGTGTTATTTCGGGAGGTGTATTCCCATGCACCGCTTCACACCCACACATGGGTATACGCTTCCTCATTTCGGCTGTATTTTGCTCTTCTCCTTATCCTCAGCCTCTACTACCACTATACCACCATGGTGACCGTGGTCCGTGTTGCCAGCATTGCAAGTTACTCCATCCTAATTTTTGGCAGCTTTTGCTTGGAAGGCATAGGCAAAGACTATGGGAGACCCACTCCCCAATAATGGGAATAATGTTTTGAATATGCTGTACTGCATGGCTCTTGTTTGGTAGCATAGCAAGTTCCTCCGTCCTAATTTTTGGCAGCTTTTGCTTGGAAGGCATAGGTAAAGACTATGGGAGAGCCACTCCCCAATAATGGGAATAATGTTTTTAATATGCTGTACTGCATGGCTCTTGTAAGGGGCATGAAAACCATCTTGTTAAGCTACTCTGAACTCCACGTCTCTTCCAAGGGACATTAAAACTGTCTTGTTAAACCACTCTGACTACCACGTCTCTTCCAAGGGGCATTAAAACCGTCTTGTTAAGCTACTGCGACCTCCATCACTCTTCCAAGGTGTAACATCCCTGGCGGCGTGCTTGCATAGTGCACCACCTCCCTCTATGCAAGACTGCATTCTTACCTGTCAGTCCAGCCTGCAAATCTTGCTCCAGTTCACGCTGTGTGCATGTCTCTTGACTGACTGCTTAGGGTGGCAGCCCGGTTACTTCCTGATTCTTATAGCTGCTGTGGGCGCACCCATAATGCGTCTCCAGCCTATTGCTGTGAGTCACTGGATATTTAAACCCCCTCCACCAAGTAGGAGGTGCTTGAGCAACAGTAACATTCAGTGTGCTCCTTGACTCTGAAGTTGCCAGGTCCAGCTCTGCTTCTTGTCTGTTTCCGCCATCTCTGGGGGCTGCATACCCAGACCTGTTATCTCTGACTTCTAGTCTGTTCCGCCACTATGGGGGCTGTATACCCAGGCTCGTTCTTGTATCTCACTGCAGTAGCAGTTCCTGTCTGAACTGTATCCTAGCCTGTTACCTGTTTTTCTCTATGTCCGTACCTTCCCTTTTCCTGCAGTATCTGAACCTGCACCTAACTCCAACTCGTTGTCTCTGTACTTCTGTTTGTGAGTTTTGTGTCCACTCACTACTTCATAGTAAGTACCTTGTGTGTATCTGGTTCTGCTTGTCCCTTTTCCCTTCCTCCATATCCACCTCCTGTGTTCTAGCCATCCTCCTGCATTTTCCAGTCTGTTCCATGTGAACATAGCCCTGTTCTCTCTGCCTGCACCTTCAGCCCTGTTCTGCTCTGCCTTGTCCACCGCACCTGCGGTTTCGCTCCACTCTGTCTTGCCCACCGCTCCGGCGGTTTCTCTCTGCTCTGACTTACCCTCTGCTCCGGCGATTCCGCTCTGCTCTGCCTTGTCTACCGCACCTGCGGTTTCGCTTCGCTCTGTCTTGCCCACCGCTCCGGCGGTTTCTCTCTGCTCTGTCTTACCCACCGCTCCGGCGGCTTCTCTCTGCTCTGACTTTGCCACCGCTCCGGCGGTTCCGCTCTGCTCTGCCTTGCCCACCGCACCTGCGGTTTTCGCTCCGCTCTGTTTGCTCACCACACCAGCAGTTCCTCTCTGCTCTGCCTTGTCCTCCGCTTCGGCAGTTTCGCTTTACTCTGCTTGCCTACCGCATCTGCGGCTCTGTACCTGTCTCCCAGTCTGTACTGGACCCTATCCAGCCTGCGCTCCAACCTGCTTGTACCACCCTGCCGTGCTTGCCAGTGCTCACCTGTCTGCATACCAGCCGTGCTTGCCAGTGCCCTCCTGTCTGCATACCAGTCGTAATTGCCAATACCCACCTGCCTGTGTGCCAGTCTAACCTGCCTGTTCCTGCATTCCCCGGTGGCTATGCAATGATTAAGAACTTATAGTTCGAAACGCGTTTGCTATTCCTCTCCAAGGTGGACTTTTATTATTTTTTGCATGACCCAATAAAATAAGGATTTTAGAAGATTTGTTCAGCTGGATCTTCCTGGTTCCTCATTGTTCGTCTGGTAGCACTCCTGGCTCCGTGCTGTTGATCTTCTAGGTGGGTGAGCTGATTTTTCCCTTTCTTTTTCTGGCATTCCCCGGTGTGGGTCAACAACTGTGACCGGGGTCTGACCTGGAGTCGCACCTGGTCCCTCTGCTCGGTTCCTCCTTGGTCCACGGAGTCGACTAAGCCGCCGTGCGACCTTGGTCGGATCGGGTTGATACTTAGTTATGCCCCTCCAGGCACTCTTCGGTTCATGGTACAGTGGGATCACTAATCACGCTCACGCCAGTCAGTCCGTGCGCGAGCGTAACAGTTTGCTCAGGCCATGGTTCCCATTGAGCCCCACGGCCTTTCGCTCTCAGAGACATTTTGAATCCTTGTCTGGCGAATACGTGCACCAAGAAGATCTTTTTTCTCAAGCTATGGCCCAGGCGATTTATGCACCAGCCCAAATGGATCTATCAGCATTCATTCCTGCGGATCCACCACGGGTACTATGGGGATCCAAAATGAAGCTGTGCATTTGTGGAGCAATGCATGCTGCATTTCAAGTTCTATGCTCACTATTTTCTTACTGATCGGGTTAAAGTAGCATTCTTGATGTCCTACCTAGCGGGTGATGCCTTGAAATGGATCACCCCCTATGGGAAGCATGGGATCCTATCATCTTTGACCTGCAGGCCTTCCTGATGGCCTTTCTAATGGTCTTCGATGACCATAATCCTGAAGCCTCTGCTAAAGCTTCTCTTCCCAATATCCCGGAGCAGCCCCGATGGGTAATGTGTGTAGGTAGCCTACCAGTCCTCCAGCCCGAAGAGACTGCTGCCCGCACAGAATCCATGAAGGATGACTATGTTCGTCAGGCAAAGCAGAAGCCAGAACTCAGTTACAAAATCGGATTGCGGTCCCGCTGCGGTGGTTAGGGACCCCCTGACGGTCTTTGTCCAGCGAAGGTTGGAGAATCCCAAGACATTAGGCCTGTAGGAGAGGCCGCCCTTGACGTTAGTGTTTCCTCTCCACAGATGACCATGACTGTCTCCGTGGCAAGTGAAGGCCTCGGATTAACTGGAAGTTTCGGGCTTAAAGCCTTGAAGAGTCGGTGTCTGATTCCCGTCCGACAACTCCAGAAGTCGGTTTGGGCATTGTCAGCAGAAGGACGAGCCTTACTCAGAAACAGTCAAAATATGTCTGTACAAATTAAGCTCCAGATTGGAGCATTACATATGAAGAAGTTCACATTCCAGGTGCTGACTGTACTTCTGTTTGTGAGTTTTGTGTCCACTCGCTACTTCATAGTAAGTACCTTGTGTGTATCTGGTTCTGCTTGTCCCTTTTCCCTTCCTCCGTATCCACCTCCTGTGTTCTAGCCATCTTCCTGCATTTTCCAGTCTGTTCCATGTGAACATAGCCCTGTCCTCTCTGCCTGCACCTTCAGCCCTGTTCTGCTCTGCCTTGTCCACCGCACCTGTGGTTTCGCTCCGCTCTTTCTTGCCCACCGCTCCGGCGGTTTCTCTCTGCTCTGACTTACCCACCGCTCCGGCGGTTCCGCTCTGCTCTGCCTTTTCCACCGCACCTGCGGTTTTTGCTTCGCTCTGTCTTGCCCACCACTCCGGTGGTTTCTCTCTGCTCTGACTTGCCCACCGCTCCGGCGGTTTCTCACTGCTCTGTCTTACCCACCGCTCCGGCGGCTTCTCTCTGCTCTGACTTTGCCACCGCTCCAGCGGTTTCTCTCTGCTCTGCCTTGTCAACCGCTCCAGCGTTTCTGCTTTGCTCTGCCTTGCCCATCACACCTGCGGTTTTCGCTCCGCTCTGCTTGCTCACCGCACCAGCAGTTCCTCTCTGCTCTGCCTTGTCCTCCGCTTCGGCGGTTTCGCTTTACTCTGCTTGTCTACCGCGTCTGCGGCTCTGTACCTGTCTCCCAGTCTGTACTGGACCCTATCCAGCCTGCGCTCCATCCTGCTACTACCTTCATGTCTGCACTCCAGCCGTGCTTGCCAGTATCTCCCTGTCTGCACTCCAGCCATGCTTGCCAGTGCCCACCAATCTGCATACCAGCCGTGCTTGCCAGTGCCCACCTGTCTGCATACCAGCCATGCTAGCCAGTGCCCTCCTGTCTGCATTCCAGCCATACTTGCCAGTTCCCACCTGTCTGCATAACAGCCGTACTTGCCAATACCCACCTGCCTGTATGCCAGTCTAACCTGCCTGTTCCTGCATTCCCCAGTGTGGGTCAACAACTGTGACTGGGGTCTGACCTGGAGTCGCACCTGGTCCCTCTGCTTGGTTACTCCTTGGTCCACGGAGTCGACTAAGCCGCCATGCGACCTTGGTCGGATCGGGTTGATACTTAGTTACGCCCCTCCAGGCACTCCTCAGTTCATGGTACAGTGGGATCACTAATCACGCTCATGCCAGTCAGTCCGGGCACGAGCGTAACACAAGGGGCATTACCGTCTTGTTAAGCTACTGCGACCTCCACCATTCTTCCCAGGGGCATTGATATTGTCTTTTTATTCCACTGTGACCTCCACGTCTCTTCCAAGGGGCATTAAAACCATCTTGTTAAGCTACTGCGACCTCCACCACTCTTCCAAGGGGCATTAAAACCATCTTGTTAAGCTACTGCGACCTCCACCACTCTTCCAAGGGGCATTAAAACCATCTTGTTAAGCTACTGCGACCACCACCACTCTTCCAAGGGGCATTGATATTGTCTTTTTATTCCACTGTGACCTCCACCACTCTTACAAGGGGCATTAAAACCATCTTGTTAAGCTACTGCGACCCCCACCACTCTTCCAAGGGGCATTGATATTGTCTTTTTATTCCACTGTGACCTCCACGTCTCTTCCAAGGGGCATTAAAACCGTCTTGTTAAGCTACTGCGACCTCCACTACTCTTCCTAGAGGCATTAAAACTGTCTTGTTAAGCTACTGCGACCTCCACCACTCTTCCAAGGGGCATTGATATTGTCTTTTTATTCCACTGCGACCTCCACCACTCTTCCAAGGGGCATTAAAACCGTCTTGTTAAGCTACTGCGACCTCCACCACTCTTCCAAGGGGCATTAAAACCGTCTTGTTAAACCACTCTGAACTCCACAGCTCTTCCAACGGGCATTGAAATGTTGTTTTTAATTTACTCTAACCTCCACGACTCTTCCAACGGGCATTGCATTTCCTCCTAATTTTATTCAGCTTTTGCTTCTCAATGCATAGGCGAACACTAAGGGAGACCCACTCCCCAATAATGGGTAGGAGGTTTTTAGTACGCTGTAATCCACTTCTGTTTCAAGGGGCATTGCAGTTCCTCATAATTTTTGGAAAGCTTTCCATTCACTGCTTAGGCCAACAGTGTACAGGACACACAGTTGCTATAAATAGAAAAAATGGTTTAGTTAAGGCCCTCTGACCTCCATGTCACTTCCAGGGGGCATTGGAGTGCCTCAAAATTTTTGGTAGGCCTTGCACTCACTGTATGCCCTATAACTGTGTAGCCGAACCGCTCCTTTTGGTACAGAAACATATCCTACAAGACATGTGTGGTTGACTGGTCTGATATTAATGTGAATGGTCCCTGTTCCTCCTGCTCTTTCTCCTTTGCCACCACGTCATCCATCATTCATCACCTGAAGCTTTGTTTTAGTCATAGAACTGGGATAGTAGCAGGAAAACATCCAGCAATCCTCGGAGGAGGTAGGATATGTGCCAAAACGCTGACCACCTCAGGCCTAGCTGCTACTACATACATGCGCTTGCATTCCAAGGAACAGAAAGCTAAGGAGATGGATGGCCTCATGATCATGAATAAATTGCTCGTTGTGTAGGAGGCGGACCACTGCTGCTGTCTACCTTCTGAAATTTGTGTTGAAGCCTGATTGACCCAGGACCCGCAATCCTCTATGTCTGGAGGACGTGTTGCATCCCAGTGTCCAACTGTGACCCGGCTTCCACAATATTAACCCAGTGTGAAGGCGTCAGTGAGATGGACCATCCCTGGCCACATTCACTTGTCCACGTGTTTGTGGTTAGGCTGTCCTTCAAATACACTGTGTGCAGAATTATTAGGCAAATGAGTATTTTGATCACATGATACTTTTTATACATGTTGTCCTACTCCAAGCTGCATAGGCTTGAGAACCAACTACCAATTAAGTAAATCTGGTGATGTGCATCTCTGTAATGAGGAGGAGTGTTGACTAATGACATCAACACCCTATATAAGGTGTGCTTAATTATTAGGCAACTTCCTTTCCTTTGGCAAAATGGGTCAGAAGAGAGATTTGATGGGCTCTGAAAAGTCCAAAATTGTGAGATGTCTTGCAGAGGGATGCAGCAGTCTTGAAATGTCCAAACTTTTGAAGCGTGATCACCGAATAATCAAGCGCTTCATGGCAAATAGCCAACAGGGTCGCAAGAAGCGCGTTGGCCAAAAAAGGCGCAAAATAACTGCCCATGAATTGAGGAAAATCAAGCGTGAAGCTGCCAAGATGCCATTCGCCACCAGTTTTGCCATATTTCAGAGCTGCAACGTTACTGGAGTATCAAAAAGCACAAGGTGTGCGATACTCAGGGACATGGCCAAGGTAAGGAAGGCTGAAAAACGACCACTTTTGAACAAGAAACATAAGATAAAACTTCAAGAATGGGCCAAGAAATATCTTAAGACTGACTTTTCAAAGGTTTTATAGACTGATGAAATGAGAGTGACTCTTGATGGCCAGATGGATGGGTGAGAGGCTGGATCAGTAAAGGGCAGAGAGCTCCACTCCAACTCAGACACCAGCAAGGTGGAGGTGGGGTACTGGTATGGGCTGGTATCATCAAAGATGAACTTGTGGGACCTTTTCGGGTTGAGGATGGAGTGAAGCTCAACTCACAGACCTACTGCCAGTTTCTGGAAGACAACTTCTTCAAGCAGTGGTACAGGAAGAAGTCGGTATCGTTCAAGAAAAACATGATTTTGATGCCAGACAATGCTCCATCACATGCATCCAACTACTCCACAGCGTGGCTGGCCAGTAAAGGTCTAAAAGAAGAAAAAATAATGACATGGCCCCCTTGTTCACCTGATCTGAACCCCATAGAGAACCTGTGATCCATCATAAAATGTGAGATCTACAGGGAGGGAAAACAGTACACCTCTCGGAACAGTGTCTGGGAGGCTGTGGTGGCTGCTGCACGAAATGTTGATTGAAAACAGATCAAGCAACTGACAGAATCTATGGATGGAAGGCTGTTGACTGTCATCATAAAGAAAGGTGGCTATATTGATCACTATTTTTTTTGTTTTTGTTTTTGCATGTCAGAAATGTTTATTTCTAAATTTTGTGCACTGATATTGGTTTACCTGGTGAAAATAAACAAGTGAGATGGGATTATATTTGGTGTTTATTAAGTTGTCTAATAATTCTGCACAGTAATAGTTACCTGCACAAACAGATATCCTCTTAAGATAGCCAAATCTAAAAAAAAAACCCACTCCAACTTCCAAAAATATTAAGCTTGGATATTTATGAGTCTTTTGGGTTGATTGAGAACATAGTTGTTGATCAATAATAAAAATAATCCTCTAAAATACAACTTGCCTAATAATTCTGCACTCAGTGTAGGGGTGGCTGGTGACCGTTTATGGACACCCGGACACCCCCTGGCGGCTGGGGACCAAGCATGGACACCCGACCACCGGGCGGCTTGGGACTGAGTATGGATACCAATTTCAAAAAGAACTTCGGCACTCCATACATGAATATATAAGAAATATTGTATCTAGACTAATGTCACTTTGAAAAATGAAAGTTTTTTGCGCATAATTTGGCCAATTTATGTGTGCCCATCAACCACGACAAGGTCACCTTCGTATGATGGGAAACTACGCTACGCTACCACTGGATATGCCACTCTTGGGCTGTAAGCCTGTATGGACAATATGTCTCTGCTTGGGCTTTTAACCTACAATGTATGGGCTGGTAGAGCTAGTTAAAACCACCTGTGACTGAATGGGAGGGACACATGGTCAGAAAAAAGGCTGTCAAACTTCTAATAGTGTGAACACGTACCTGCTGCAATGCTCCAGGAGCGGGATCCCAAAAATGATTAATAGAAAAAAGAGAGGGGTCGCTCACTGGTCTATTCGGGTGCTCTGAAGAAAAGAGTAATCTCAATTGCAAAAAGAACTTCGGCACTCCATACATGAATATATAAGAAATATTGTATCTAGACTAATGTCACTTTGAAAAATGAAGGTTTTTTGCGCATAATTTGGCCAATTTATGTGTGCCCATCAACCACGACAAGGTCACCTTCGTATGATGGGAAACTACGCTACGCTAATACTGGATATGCCACTCTTGGGCTGTAAGCCTGTATGGACAATATGTCTCTGCTTGGGCTTTTAACCTACAATGTATGGGCTGGTAGAGCTAGTTAAAACCACCTGTGACTGAATGGGAGGGACACATGGTCAGAAAAAAGGCTGTCAAACTTCTAATAGTGTGAACATGTACCTGCTGCAATGCTCCAGGAGTATGGATACCAGGCCGCCGCCGACGCAGCCATGACGTGGTGGCCAGATTCTGCCTCCACATGCCTAAGAGGCCCAATTTCAAGCGCAAGCAAGCTAGCAGTATGGTATTGCAGCCTGGGGGTGGGTGGGTGGCAGGCTGCATACTTGCGCTTGCATTGCAAGGAATCAGGGAGGTACAATTGAACACTGCCCTGGGACAAGGACTTGCACGGGGATAGTTGCAAGTCTGCATCTTCTGATGCGGCAAGGATCACTTCTGATGGGCACACTTTTAGGCAGTGACCTGGGTGTCAGAGATGCTTCATGGGGTCTTCCCCATGCTGTTCCCATGTCTTTTCAGCACTGTACGCATGTGTCACACAGCACATGGCCAGATAAGGTTGTAAAATGTTAAAATGACATTTCCCGGTGAATGCATTTGTCAACGTTGAAAGCAATATAAAAGTGCAAAAATGCATAAAAAATGCTACTTGTGAACATAGCCCAAGGTGCGGAGGAGTATTTTTGTTTTTGGTTATTTATTTGACCTTATACACAAGTCTTTACCCTGGAAAAGATGTTCCTTAACATATTTCACAGGAAAGCAGTTTGAGTTTCGTTTTTGAACGTTTTATTGTGAGCCCGTAAAAGTGGCATAATACCTCTGACCACGTTGTTGACAGCAGTGCCCTGGGGTCAGAAATGCTTCCTGGGGCAATCCCCATGCTGTCCCCATGTAATTTGAGCACTGTCACTATCGTTTTGGGCACTTTTTAGGCTTTCTACAGACTGCCGGGGGTGCCGCCGCAAAAATGCTCGGGTCTCCCATAGAGTAACATTGAGCTCGTTGCTCGGGTCGAGCACCCGAGTATCACGGTGAGCTCGGCCCGAGCTTCGAGCACTCGAGTATTTTAGTGCTCGCTCAACACTATTAATAATTCAAAAAAATGAGAAACGTTTCCTTTAATGGTTTCAGCAGAAGCAGGTTGAAGATGCATATTTTAGGGATAGAGACTCCATTTAAAATGTTCAGAATTATTATAATTTTATATCTTTTGCAGTTAATTCTGATTTGGTAAGCAAAAGGTTTTGCTATTATTTTTATTGAACTCCTTAGTGACCAAGCCAATTTTGGCTTTCATGACCAAGCCTCATTGTTTGGAATGCTTCTACATATCCCAATGATTCTGAGATTGTTTTGTTATGACACATTGTACTTTCAGTCAACATGTTTTGTGACCTCATACCAACAGAAAGTCGTTCATGTAGTGTCCGTACCACTTGATTTTACTACCAAAAGAATTATAGGCTACATAAACGACCTGTATATGGTGTCACTATTCTATGAATACATTAATAACAACAATTATAACTTAAAATTCAAGATTAATCTAGAATATGAAAAAATGTCCTTTTCGGATGTATCTTTAATAGGTGATGATGTGAATGGAAAGGTGTATACTAGCCTCTTTAGGAAGCCCGCACCTGAAACACTGTATTAGGCACTCAGACTCCTAATTAGGCTATGTGCCCACGATGCAGAAATGAAGCAGAAAATTTCTGCAGCATTTCTGCATCTCCCTGGCAGAAAAAACACATGCAGATTGTGCATGCTTTTTTCCTGCAGAATACATGCGGAATACATGCGGATTCACATGCGTACCCACATGCGTTAACGCATGTGTTTCCGCATGCGGACTGACAAGCACTTTCCAAGCGATAGCATCACTTGGAAAGTGCTTGACAACTAGGTCACACTATATAAATCCATGCAAAAGGCATGGATTTATATAGTGTGACCGTAAAAATAAAAAAATAAAGCTATACTTACCCCCGATCCCCCGCCGCGTCTGCTGTCGCGCTCGTCCTGGCTTCTTCCGGGTTGCCGGCATCTCGCGAGACAGCCTGCGGTCACATGACCCCGACGTCATCTCAGGTCCTGGAAGGAGAAGCGCTGCAGGGGCCGCTGGACAGGTGAATATAAACTTTATTTATTATTTTATTCTTTTTTTTACAGGTACAATGGTACCCAGGTCTGGATGAGAGTCTTCTCTCCTCCAGAACTGGGTACCATCCACACATAGAGACGCATATAATCCGCTTTTACAAATGTACAGACACAGATTCTATGCGTCGCAATGCAAGTCAATGGCGGCGATTCCGCTGCGCTTCCGCAAAATTAATGAACATGCTGCGGATTTATTTGTGCTGCAGAAACGCTGCGGAAAAATCCGCAGCATGTGCATTGACATTGCGGAATGCCATTGGGGACCATGGGGTGCGGATTACCATGCGTTTTTGATGCGTTTCCACTGCGGAAATTCCACAGCATAAAAGCATGAAAAACGCATCGTGTGCACGCATCCTTAGAGATGAGCGAATGTGTCAATATTCGATTCGGATTACGATCGTCGAATTTGCAATATTCGCCGAATGATGGTCAAACGTTACTGAACGCCATAGGTTTCAATAGGGGGACAAAAAAAACGCATACACAACACCTTAAAACCAGCCGAAAAGCTGCCAAAACACATCAAATTAGGGGTAGACACCTGGAAAGTGCCGTCAATTGACACAGAGTACTAGTACTATAATTATTTTTACTATTACAGCGACATTTATTCTCTGGCGCTTTACATGTCAAAAGGGGTCACCGACTGGTACAAGAGGAGAGATGACCCTGCCCGCGAGGGCGCACAAACAATCTACAAGGGATGGGCGAGAATATAGTAGGTCAGGGTACAGATAGTCGTGCAGCGGTATGCTGGAGCGAGGCTTACCACAGATTGTACGCTTGTCACAAGAAGTGGGTCTTCAGTTTCGTTTTAAAGGTTTCCACGGTAGGCGACCATCTGATGTGTTGGGATACAGCGTTATCACAGTAAGGGAGATGCACTGGACAAATTTGTAGAGAGCCTAATTCACGTTACGCTTCCAGGAGCTCACAACTGAGCAGAATAACCCCTTCACCGATTAATATGAAGGTGAAAGGTTTCTTTTTTAATGACTCCAGGAGTGGGAGGAATCAGACGCTGCGGTCTTCTGGCTCCCCTCTGTCACGGTAAACCCGTGACACCTTGCAAGCTTCAACACAATGATCACAAGGTAGACAGCAGCAGTGGTCGGTCTCCTAGACAATGAGCTTACTCCTTTATGATGATGGCGGACAACATCTGCAAGTAGTTTGTATGTTCTCCCCGTGTTTGCATGGGTTTCCTTCAGGTTCACCACTTACCTCCTCAATAAAAAAGCAGCCATACAGGAGTGTTCACCTTTAAAAAAATTAGGGCCTGACACCACCATTTCGGTGGCCAACAGATTGGAGATAGTGGTTTTCCACCTCTTAGCTTTGTCATGTGTGGGAGGAATCAATATTTTACGTGACCACAAATGCTGAACCGTGGGCTGGCGGTTGTGCTGAGAGAGTGTGGAATACGGTGAAACAGACAAACTGCTGGACCGTGAGTGAGGTGCAGGCGCAGATGTTACGGTGGATTGAGAAACGTGTGGTGTGCTCGGTGAAACAAACACAGCAGGCATGTCCGCTTCCGTTACAGCTGACGGGCTCTCACTCAGCCTGACTGAAGCAGATAGAGAAGCAGAGGTTCTGCAGTGGGAGACCTGCGTGCCAATACTTGACATGGTAACAGAGGAGGAGGAAGAAGCAACGTATGCGGTTGATGGGGCAGCTGATGGTTGTTGAGGTCCGCTGGTCCGCATTATATCACAGTGAGATTGCCAGAGTAACGCATGTTGATTGCGTATGTGAAGGTTCATGCATGTAGTAGTTAAATTATTGCACTTTTTCCTTCTACTGAGTTTTTTCCGCAAAGTTTGCAGATAACGTGAGCTGTCTCATCTTTTGTGGTCTCAAAAAACGCCCAGGCTAGGCAACCCTTGCCGCCCCTGCGAGCTGTAGACCCGCAACTGCTGCTGGTCACTGCTACAGTTGTGGCTAAGGATGCAGTGCTCCTCGTTCTTGCATCACTCCGTGTCTGCACCCTAGGGTGGAAGGTAACCTCCTCGTTTTTCTCCTCCACCTCCTCAGATGAGCTAGTCAGCTGCGCGCCTCTGGGTTCATACCAAGTTGGATGTGCAACCTCATCATCATCCAATGTAATGTCCCATTCCTCGCCCTCAGAGTCACCCTCCTCTTCTTCTTTCCCTGACAGTACAGTACAGTCGAGGGTCAGGAAGCTGCTCAGACCCAACCTTTTTTTTTTCCCCTGTGTGGAGAATATCTGACCCAAACAATTTTAAGCTGCGATGCAGTCTGCTTTATATACCCATGTTGAGATTATCAGGTCTGTGTACCCCTGTGTGGAGAACAATACCTGCACCAAAAAATAAATTTCACTAGAGTATAACTAGAGTATAACCTCTTCCACTGCGACCAACCCAGCACATTGAGACCCAATCAACAGTTTTCACATTTCCCTAAATTAGGGCCTAATACCATCGAAGTGGCATCAATTTCAGTACAGTAGAAATAGTATAATTAAGACCGACACTTCTTCCCCTAAAGCCAACCCAGTAGATGGATACCCTATCAAGATTCCCCACATTTACAAAAATTACTGGCAGACACCAACAAAGTGGCATCAATTTCAGTACAGTAGAAATTGTACAATTAGGAATGACACTTCTTCCCCTACAGCCAACCCAGTAGATGGAGACCCAATCAGGACTGTTCTAAAACAACCAAAGTGCATCAATTTCAGTAGAGTATAAGTAGTATAATGGTGACCGACACCTCTTCCACTACAGCCAACCCAATAGATGACGACTATTGATGAGCGAGCAATAAAATGCGAGTTGAGCAAATTGCAATGATCGAGTGCTCGGTCTGAGTAACAAGCCCAATGTAAGTCTATGGGAAACTCAAGCATTTTTCTGGCGGCCCCCCTGGTGGTCTGCAGAGGGCCTAAAAATTGCCCAATTCGATGGGAACAGTGCTCAAATGGCATGGGAACAGTATGGGGAAGATCCCTGGAAGCATTTCTGACTCCCAGGTCACTGCTGTAAACAATGTTGTCAGAGGTATTATGCCATTTTTACGGACTCACAATAAAACATACAAAAACAAAATCAAAATGGATTTTCCTGGGAAATATGTTTAGGAACATCCTTTCCAGGCTAATGACTTGTATATAAGGCAAAATAAATAACCAAAAACAAAAATGCTCCTCCACACCTTGGGCTATGTTCACACGTAGCGTTTTTGATGCGTTTTTGCACTTTTGCATTGCTTTCAACCAAGACAAATGCATTCACTGGGAAATGTCATTTTAACATTTTACAACCTTATGTGGCCATGTGGTGTGTTACATGGGAACAGCATGGGGGAAGACCACTGGGGCTGGAAGCATCTCTGACTCCCAGGGCACTGCCTAAAACTGTGGTCATCTCATCAGACGTGATCCTATATTACTGCGGTAATAATACAGACATTTTTGAAAACATGACATATCTTAAACTCCATTTAAAATGGGCAAGGTGTGTGTCAAGTGACAGGGAAGTGGACGTTATGGTGATGGTGATAGTGCACGCAGAGTCCGTGGGCAAGATGAAACTGTACCTGCTGAGGGAGCACAACAAACACCCACGTCATGTCAAACTACCTTCCTGTCCCAATTTCTATGGGGAGGCCGAACACCACTATTGAAGCCAGAGCAGTGTGAAAAGGTTGTTGGTTGGATAGCAGAAAAAGTTTCCTGTCAGTCTGCCACCAATACCACCCTGTGTTCCACATGGTCCAGTCTCAGTAGATGTGAGTCTGGATCACATTATTATTATTACTTTATCGCCATTTATTCCATGGCACATGAAAAAGGGGTATACATCTCAAAAACAATTACAATAATCTTGATCAAAAATGTGATAGCGACTGGTATAGGAGAGGAGAGGATCCTGCCCGCGAGGGCTCAGTCTACAAGGCATGGGTGAGGATACAGTAGGAGGATATAGAGCTGGTCTTACAGTGGTATGGTGGAGCGAGGGTTACTGCAGGTTGTACGCATGTCGCAAGAGGTGGATCTAGAGTTTCCTTTTAAAGGTTTCAACAGTAGGCGAGAGTCACAAATTGTGGGGTAGAGAGTTCCAGAGAAAGGGGGATGCACGGGAGAGATCCTGTGAGGATCGGAGGTTGCGTGCAGGTAAGTATTGGGAGACTAGGTCACAGATGTATGGAGAAGACAGGTTGTGGATAGCTTTGCATCCAAGGTTAGGGTTTTGAACTGGAGTCTATGGGTAACGGGGAGCCAATGAAGGGATTGACAGAGAGGAGAGGCCAGGGAATAGCTATGGGACAGGTGGATTAGTCGGGCAACAGAGTTTAGGATAGCTTGGAGGAATGTGAGTGTGTTTGAAAGGAGGCCATAGAGCAGGAGGTTGCAGTTGTCGAGAAGGGAGATGATGAGCGTGTGCACTTGTGTTTTTGTATATTTGTGGTTTAGGAATATGCGGATCCGGGAGATTTTTTTTACTTGGAGTCGGCATCTTCCTCACCCTGATCCTCCTTCCTCCCACAATTCCGAGTGCCCTGAGACAACTGATCCCACACTTGGACACTTCGAAGAGCTGTTTTGTTCATCTTTCAATTTATAGATTCTGGCCTCTCTCTTGGTCCGCTCGGAAGTGGAAAGAGGTTGGATATATGGTTTGAAGGAGAGATTAGAGTCCAGGGTTACCCCAAGAGCTGTTCCCTTTTCCATCAATAAATTTGGGCCTCTCAACCGGCCAGCTTCGAACAGGGCTACAGAAAATCACATGTAGCGATTTGAGGAGCCATGGTCACCCGAAGGTGACGGTGGAAAAGTGCAAATACTGTCTCAAGAGGTGGATAATGATGAGAAACAATAGACAGAAAATCAGTAGGAGGACCAGGGTGCGGAAGTGGAAAACGAAGCTGTGGACGATGAAGTCACTAACCCAACCTGGCAAGGGGACATGTAGAGCAATGACAACAGCACACAGGGGGGAGGGAGGCATAGCACCACAACAGGCAGGAACAAGAAGTGTGGTGGCCACAGACACAAGGTGGGCAACTGATCCCCGGAACACCAACACGACGGAAGTTGCTAGTACAACTGTTAGCTCTTCCCGAGTCTGGTTCTTTTTTAAAGACTGTTTAGATAACCCCCAAAAGGCCATTTGTAACATCTGCCAGGCTAGCATCAGCAAGAGCACCAAAACTACCAGCCTGATCACCACCAGCATGCTCAGGCACATGACAGCAAAGCACCTGACAAGCTGGGCCAAACACCAAGGTCCAGAAACAGTGTCTGTGGTTAACACCACTGCCTCTTTCGCTGTTGTGCGTGCATGCGAAGATGCCTCCCGCCCTACACCTGTCATTGCAGACTTGCAACCATCACCGTCCACATCCTTGTCCCTTTGCAGCATTCAGTTGTCCCTACCACATTTCTTGGAATGCCAAAGCAAGTATGCAGCCAGCCACCCACCCACCCACAGGCTGCAATCCTAAACTGACACATTTCTGGACTGCTTGCACTTGAAATGTTGCCTTTTAGGCTTGTGGAGGCGGAAGCTTTCCACAACCTAATGGCGGCGGCCGGGTGTCCATACTCGGTCCCCAGCCTCCACTATTTCTCCCGGTATTGTCTCAGCCTTACACAAGCACTAGTCCCAGAACATTACCCATGCCACCCCAGTGCACTTACGTGGGAAGGACCGCCTAACAACAAACATGTGGACAAGTGAATGAGCCAGGGACGGTTCATCTCACTGACGCATTCCTCTGGGTTAAAATTGTGGAAGCTGGGACCCAGTGGGACCCTGGGACAGAACACGTCCTCCCGACGCAAAAGATAGCGGGCCCTGGGTCCATCAGGGTTACCCCTACATTCTACAGCTCCTGCACCACCTCCTCCTACTCCTCTTCAGCCTCCATCTCCATCACTTGATTCATTTTTTCAGAACATATTCCAGATTATTTACTTAAACTTCGTGTGTGGCAATAACAATAAGCAGGACTGTATGCTTAGGCGACAAACAGCACACCGTTGCAGAGTTGTTGAAAGCTGTATCAGAAAACCTGGTGTCAGCTCTGAAGCTAGGCAAGCTCACACACGTACCATGCCTGGCCCATGTGCTTAACTTAGTGGTTTTGCAGTTTCTCAAAAATCTACACGGATCTGCCAGAGCTGCTTGTGAAAGTACGCCGCATGTGTGCCCATTTCAGAAAGTCAGCTACAGCTTCCGCTGCTCTGGCAGGGCTTCAGCAGCATTTGCAGCTTCCACCTCACTGACTGGTGTGCGAACAGAGAGCAGTTGTTGAGTACCAGCTTCAAAACATCTGTCAGCATTCAGGTCAGCCTCCGCACATAAGAGCGGATGAGTGGGCATGGATGTATGACATCTGTGCCCTCCTCCAAAACTTTGAGGACTCCACCAAGATGGTGAGCAGCGATGACGCCATAATTAGCGTCACCATCCCACTCCTCTGTCTACTGAAATGCTCGCTGCTCACAATTAAAGAGGATGCATTGCAGGCGGAACAAGGAACTGTACAGGGTGATGCTACCCAGCCCAGCCTCATCTCAGCGCGGGTTGGGTGATAATGATGAGGAGGAAGAGAACATAGATAGTAATACTCTTGGTGAGAACAGGGAAGTCTTGGCTGTTGGCAGTCTGGCACACAAGGCCGACTTAATGTTCTTCTGCCTTTACCGTGACCATCGCGTTGTACGCATTTTGGGCATTACAGAAAACTGGCAGGCATGAGAGAATTCTTGGAGACTGAGATGTGAGGTTCTGATTAAGGAGGATGCCTGTCTTAGATCAGTTGCAGAATGGAGGGCTCAGGAGGGGTGATACACGGAAATGAGGAAAGAGATATAGATATAGAACTGTGGACAGCTTGGTGGGTGAGAGAGATGAGTTTGTATTGTATTCTGTAGTGATTATTTAACCTAACCCATGCAATGACTGGCACAGGGTAGAGGCGTTGGTGAAGCGACTTGATAGAAATACGACCCTGGCTGCTGTATTCAGAAGGGATTGGAGAGGAGACAGTTTGTTTAGAGGGAGACCGATTAGAAGAGAGTTGCACTAGTGAATAAGAGTGACAGAGTTTTTGCAGTATCAAAGGTGAGAAAAGGTCAACTTCTGGAGAAGTTTTTAAGGTGCAGGTGATATGAGCGAGTGAGTGATTTTCCAAGTTGAATAAAGGAAAGTTGTGTGTCAAATATGACTCCAAGATAGCAGGTGTGCCGAGTCGGAGTTATGGTGGCAGCACCTAAAGGAAATTGCAAATTCAGATATAGGCAGGTTAGTAGAGGGAGGAAACCGAAGGAGTTCATTTTGGGAAATATTAAGTTCGGGCTCTTGTTGAAGAATTATAACAAAAAAAAATTCCCATCTGACAACGCTGGCAGCAGAGGTTACAGTCAGACAGTACAAGCGAGGAAAATACAAACCAGATGCAGCAGAGGCAGGAGAACGCTGTCAAGGGTCTGGGACAGTTTTCTCAGACCCTGCTAGCGCCCAAGCCCTGATACGGGGTACTCTGACAAGGTGGGGAAAGTTTTGGAAGATGCAAGCTGGGCACGTGACATGAACTGTCTTTCTACGCCTTAGAGGTCCTGGCCACTAGCGTTTTGTCAGAAATAGTTTTTAGTGCCGCCGGGGGCATTATAACTGATAAAACTGGTAGGCGCATCCGCCTGTCAACTGAAAATGCTGACAGGCTGACTCTTATAAAAATGAACAAGGGCTGAATTGGGCCAGACTTCTCAACACCACTAGATGATAGCATCAAACATAAACTCAAATCCAGTTGTTATTTTTTTGGGGGTCTATTCCCATGCAACCCTTCACACCCAGACATGGGTATATCCTTAAAGAATTGTTCTATTTTATGTCGCCCTCCTCCTTATCCTAATCCTCCACCACCATATCACCAGGGAGACTGTGATGCAACACCCACATAATTTTTTTAAGGGTGTTTCTGATTAGAGACGGGCAAATATTTCAATATTCATTTTGGATTACAATCGCCGTTTTTGCAATATTCGCCAATGTAATTGTCGAATATTCGCCAAACATTGCCAAACGCCATTGGATTCAATGGGTGCCAAAACCAAACATATACACAACACCTTCAAACGGGACCAAAAGCTGCCAAAACACATCAATTTTGGGGCAGTCACCAGGAAATTGCCATCAATTGACCCAGAGTACAAGTAGTATAATTATTATTATTCATTATTATAGCGCCATTTATTCCATTGTGCTTTACATGTGAAAAGAAGTCACTGACTGGTACAAGAGCAGAGAGGACCTTGCCCATGAGGGCGCACAAACAGTCTATAAGGGATGGGTGAGGATACAGTAGGTGAGGGTATAGCTGGTCGTCCAGCAGTATGGTGGAGTGAAGGTTACTGCAGGTTGTAGGCTTGTCGGAAGAGGTGGGTCTTCAGCTTCCTTTTAAAGGTTTCAACAGTAGGCGAGAGTCTGATATGTTGGGGTATACCGTTCAAGAGTAGAAGGGATGCACAGGAAAAATCTTGTATGCGATTGTGGGAAGAGGAGAGAAGATGGGAGTAGAAAAGGAGATCTTGTGAGGATCGGAGGTTGCATGCTGGTATGTACCGGGAGACTAGGGCACAGATATATGGAGCAGAAAGGTGGTGGATGGCTTTGCATGTCATGGTTATGGTTTTGAACTGAAGTCACTGGCCAATTGGGAGCCAGTGAAGGGATCATAGATTGCAATTTTATAAATTGCTGGAGCCAGTCCACAGTAAAAAAAAAACAGCCATAGAGTGTCCAAGAACCTTCCCACACACTTTTCTTAGCCAGGGTTGATTCTCGGGTGGGCCCTGGCTTCTCCATTAGGAGAATTCATGATACCGCAAACTTTGCAGCTGCTATGGGGCTCTTGAGCGGGGGAGAAAGGTGGGCCCTCAAAATCAAATCCTCTGGTGGGCCCAATGTTTTTCATTGACACTGCTTCTTGGTGAGAGTTGTATTTCACCACAGCCATATTCTTTAGCTCAGTGAAAGGACTGGCATAGAGGGAAACCGTATCTACTCCGGCTGTCATTTCTCCGCCACCAGGTTCCGCCCATTGTCACACACGACCATGCCTGGCTGTATGTTCAGCGGTGAGAGCCACAGATCAGGGTGCTGTGTTACTGCTTTTAACAACTCTGCAGCGGTGGGCGGTTTTTTACCTAAGCATTAAGCATGTTATCTTCAGCACAGCCTGTTGCCGCTTAGCAAAGGCAGTGCTGCAGTGCTTCCAGCTTGTGACTGATGTGTTCATTTTGGAGATGGAGGCTGAACTGGATGAGGAGGTGCAGGAGCTGAACAATGTGATTACATTGAAGTTACATTGGAGAGTCCGATTTTTATACTAAAAACTGTGTTTTATTATTATTTTTTTTTTACGTCTCTTCAAATGTGTATTGGAGTGTGTTCTAATGCAATAACAGCATTAGAGACATACTCCTTAATAATGGGAAGGACAATTCAAATAGATTCTATGTTCTAGAATATTAACTGTCTTATCTGAAATTCATTTACGGGTGAGGTATTCTAGTATGGGTATCGTATTACACCGATCCAGCCAGGAATTATTGCCTTATGCTGCGTGCTGCTGGTGCTGCCCAAAATTTTTTAAAATCTATTCTATTTCCTATTGATAACGTTGTCAGATCCATTTACAATAGGAACAGATGCTGCTGCTAGGTGGTATCATCACCAGCTACACATGAGTGTTCATTCTGGTCGCATAAATGTCTTCCACAGTCCATAACTTTATTATTTATTTTTTTTGGCCTTATATACAAGTCATTACCCTGGAAAGAATGTTTCTTAACATTTTTTCCATTTTAGCTTGTTTTTTGTATGTTTTTTTTTGTCAGTCCGCAAAGGAGCCGTAATACTCTGACAACATTCTTCACAGATATGCTATTTGTCAGTGGCCAACTGAGAAGAGCTGTGAACCCTCAACTGTAATACTTTAAATGGAGTGTAATATTTGACACGCTCAGAATAATTGCTGGATTATTAGGGCCGTCATATGGGATAACGTCTGATGGCCACGGTTTCAGGCAGTTGCCTAATAGCATGGTATTTGTCAGCGACCAAGTGTCAATTGGTTCAACAAAACACAGGTGGCTGACTTTAAAAGGAGTGGAATATTTGGTACGCTCCACAAAATTTCTGCATTATTACGGCAGTCATATGGATCTCGTGCGTCTGATCATTGAAAAAAGTTCCTCTGCTTCCACAATACACAGTAATATGAATAAAACGAAAAAAATGTGGCTGTATACTGCGAACAAGCACGAACAAGAACGAGGTCTCTGTGAAGAATGGTATTAGTAAACTACACGCCTGCTATTTAAAACCGTGGTTCTCTGTCAGACGTATCACATAAAACTGCATTCCAAAATCAGCCAGTTCTGGCTTACATTTCCATTTTGTTGCAGTGTGTTGGTCAAGCTATTCACACGAGGTCTCTGTGATGAATAGTATTAGTAAACCACAGGCCTGCTGTTTAAAACCGTTGTTCTCTGTCAGACGTATCACATATAACTGCATTCCAAAATCAGCCATTTCTGGCTTCCATTTCCATTTTGTTGCAGTTAGTGATGAGCGAGCACTAAAATGCTGGGGAACTCGTTGTTCGGGTCGAGCAAATTGGAATGATCGAGTGCTTGGTCTGAGTAATGAGCCCAATGTAAGTCTATGGGAAACTCAAGCATTTTTCGGGCACCCCCCCCACCCCGGCTGTCTGCAGAGGGCCTAAAAATTGCCCAAATCAATGGGAATAGTGCTCAAATGACATGGGAACAGCATGGGGAAGACCCCTGGAAGCATTTCTGATACCAAGATCAATGCTGTCAACAATGTTATCAGAGGTATTAAGCCACTTTTACAGACTCACAATAAAACAAACAAAAACGAAACCAAAATGGATTTTCCTGGGAAAAATGTTAAGGAACATCCTTTCCAGGGTAATGACTTGTATATAAGGCAAAATAAATATCCAAAAACAAAAATGCTCCTTAACACCTTGGTCTATGTTCACACGTAGCGTTTTTGATGCGTATTTGCACTTTTGCACTGCTTTCAATTGTGAAAAATACATTCACCAGTAAATGTAATTTTAGCATTTTACTACCTTATCTTGCCATGTGTAGTGTGAGACATTATCAGACACATCCTGTTTCATTTATGAAGGAGGGACTCTGAAAGTCACAAACACTATTTTTATTAGTGCCATCAGGCGGCCCTTACTATTTTTAAAGGGCCAGCAGTTGACTATGCTTTGTTGTTCCCATTATTAAAGAGTGGATCTCCTATACTGTTATTGGGTATGCAGTGACTGCAAGGGCTGCTAAAAATTTGGACGTACCCCAATACCCCTTTGAAGAGACATAGAGGAGGGCCTCATTAAAAAATCTGTTCCCATTATAAAGGAGTGGGTCTCCTATAGTGGTAATGCCCATGCAGTGACTGCAAGGGCTGCCAAAATTTGGGAAAAACCCCATTAACAATTTGAAGACACTTAGAGATGGGCCTCAGAAACTACATGTTCCCTTTAGAAAGGAGTGGGTCTGCTATAGAGTTATAGGGTATGCAGCGAGTCCAACGGTTACCAAAATTTAGGAAAAACTCCAATACCAATTTAAAGACACATAGAGCTGGGCCTCAGTAACGACATGTTCCCATTAGAAAGGGGCGGGTCTGCTATACAGTTATAGGGTATGCAGTGAGTCCAACGGCTGCCAAAATTTAAGAAATACCCCAATATCAATTTAAAGACACATAGAGCTGGGCCACATTAATGACATGGTCCCATTATTAAGAACTGTGTCTCCCATACTGTTTGCCTATGCAGTGAATGCAACGGGTTCGAAAAATTTGGAGGAACTCAAATGCCCCTTGCAAAAGACATAGAGGTCGAAGGGCCTCCTGAAAACAATGTCCCCATTATTAGAAAGTGGGTCTCCCATACTATTTGCCTATGCAGTGAATGCAACAGGTGCCAAAAATTTGGAGGAACTCCAATGTCCCTTGCAAGAGACCTAGAGGTCGGAGAGCCTCCTGAAAACAATGTTCCCATTATTAGAAAGTGGATCTCCCATACTGTTTGCCTATGCAGTGAATGCAACTGCTGCAAAAAATTTGGAAGAACTCCAATGCCCCTTGCAAGATTTGTAGAGGTCGGAGAGCCTCCTGAAAACAATATTCCCATTATTAGGAAGTGGGTCCCCCATACTGTTTGCTTAAGCAGTGAATGCAACGGCTGCCAAAAATTTGGAGGAACTCTAATGTCCCTTGCAAGAGACGTAGAGGTCGGAATACCTCCTGAAAACAATGTTCCCATTATTAGGAAGTGGGTCTCCCCTATTGCTTGCCTATGCAGTGAATGCAACTGCTGCTAAAAATTTGGAGAAACTCCAATGCCTCTTGGAAGAGACATAGAGGTCGGAGAGCCTCCTGAAAACAATGTTTCCATTATTAGGAAGTGGGTCTCCCATGGTGTTTGCTTATGCAGTGAATGCAACAGCTGCCAAAATTTGGAGGAACTCCAATGACCCTTGCAAGAGACGTAGATATGGTGATATGGTAGATATTGTGGTGATATGGTGGTAGAGGATGAGGAGGAGGAGGAGTAGGACAATAGCAAATAGGCAAAATCAGGAAATGTATATGTGGCACCCCAGAGGGTCTGGTTGCCACAGTGGTATTGCCTCCCTTAAAAGTGGTAATGCCATGTCTGGAGGCAAGCAGGGGTTTCCTGGTCAGGTACACTATACATGCAACACTTTCCTGGCTCCAGGCCAGCAAGGGGAGTCCCTCCCCTTGGCAACTGGTATCTGGGGGCGGGGTTAGTTTAGCTTAGTGCAGGAGTTGAGATTAGGACATTGAAGAGAGAGGAGCTAGGGACTGGAGCTGGAGATAGCTCGTCCTAGCTGGAGCTACACAAAGAACTGGACACCGGAGTCCAAGGCTGTTGGGGATTCCAGACCCAGCAGCAGATACCGCAGGGCAGGAGATTGCAGGTCTCCTGGCCCCATCAGACGCCCGGAGGCTCAGCAGCACCGAGGGGCCAGTACCGCTACGGAGTAGCGAGGCATCCACAAGGCCCGAGCTGCCAGCCATACGGGTGAGCACAGCACGCTACACTCAGGGATGTGGGCTACATCACAGCTACAAGCAGAATAGCCAAAGAGTATAGTGAGAACGGCAGGCCTACAACTCCAGCTGGCCAGGAGGACTCTATGCTTGCTCCCAGACTGACCAGACTCTTATCTCTAGCCAGTACTCCAGTCCAGGCCTGTCTAATTGCTACCAGTAAAGACCCTGGGACTGCACTTCACGAACTCTGTGGTTATTTCTGCACCGCGACACCCTGCACAACCACCATCATCCACACACACTGCCCTGTAGCTAACTGTTCCTGTGGGGAGTTATACCACCTTTGCTGCTATACCACCGGCTTCAGAGGACTGTTCCGCACCTGCGGTCTCTATTAACCGCACTCCACAGGTGGCGTAGTCGGACATTATAAAACCCCTATACACAAATATTACCCTTGGATTGACCACCTGGGACACGGACCGGGTCGCCACCATGGTGACTACAACCCCCAGCATCTACAGGCCCGGCTCCGGGTACCCCACGGCCCAGGGGGCGCGTCAATTTTGACGCAGTTGGCAGGATTACGTGCCCGTTACCACTGGGTACTGTGCGCCTTCACAAACTGTGTCGCATACCATGGTGAAGTTTTCCCGCCAATTACCGCTGTTTCCCGCCATTGGCCGCCATTTCCGGGACGCTGCGTGGGAAGAAGAGGGGCGTAACCGCTGGAAGCGCATGAAGCCCAAGCCCAGCGTCACGCACTGACGCAGCGCCAGGTCCTGGAAGGAGCCCCAGCGAGTTCTGACGTCAGAAGCAAGCGACGCCAGGTCCTCAAAGGAGACCATTGCCTGCGGAACTGCTGCCTACGGAAGCAAACTGAAAGAAGGTTCACTAGGGGGGAGGAAGACGCCCAATATGGAGGGAACTTCAGCCGCAGGTGCGGCCGCTGCCTCGGTGATGCCGTTCTCCATGCCATATATACCGGGGGCAGCGTGGTTGCCCCAGTACTCAGGAGAGTCACACACCCTGAGTGACTTTAAAGAAAGACTGAGCAGCTTGTTTATAGTGTACCCCCTGTCCGAGGAGCAGAAAGTGAGCATCCTCATAGGCCAGTTGATTGGTGCAGACCAAAGAGAAGTGAAGTCCTGCTCAGCCAGAGACAAAGGGACTGAAAAAAGATATACTGGCCCGCCTAAAGGACACCTTTGACACCCGTACTACAGCTGAGATAAAAATAAAGTTTTATGGGTGCAAACAACGGGCGCAGGACACTGTACGGGACTATGCTTTAAACCTGCTGGAGGCGCTGAGGGCCATCAAACAGGTAGACCCCGACAGTGTGCATGATGAGAACAGACTGTTAACTGAGCAGTTTATCGAGGGTCTACTGTCCAGCACTCACCGGACACAGCTGCGCATAATGGCACTGCAAAACCCTGATCTGGACTTTGCACAATTTAAAGACAATGCCATCCGGGTGCTGCGAGAACAAACACCAGGTGGCGCTACATCTCACCGGCGCCCAGCTATCACCTACCACCAGGAGGTGGCACCCTTTTCCCCAGAGCCTGTGGGAACTGATGCACAGACTCTGGACAATGATCCGTCTACAGACCTGCACCTTCAGGTCAAAGAGCTGACTAAAAGTGTAGCTGCACTAACCAAAACTGTGCAGTCATTGCTGGTGTCCCCCAAAGGGAAGATCCAGCTGGCCTCCAGTCCGGAGGACGTCCCGTGGGGACAACAGAGAAGAATTCCACCAACCAGAGGGAGGAACAGTGACCGCTACGACCAGGACGGACAACCCATCTGCCGCCGCGGTCACAAGCCAGGACATTATGCAAGGTACTGTAATTTAAACGAGCAAAACCTGGGTCAGAGGGCCAACCCCCAGGTGTAAGACCACCAGGCCCACACAACTGGTGAGACAAGTATGTGGGGGGACGACCGGTCCTACCTGTCGTGCTTGACGGCATCCCTATGAGCGCGTTGCTGGACACTGGATCCCAGGTGACCACTATCCCTTACATTCTCGACCAACGCTACTGGACTGATTCAGACATTACCCGCCGTCCAGATGAACATTTAAGCATTTATGCTAGCAATGGTCAGCCTGTAACTCAAGTGGGGTATAAAGAAGTGACCATAAAGGTTGGCAAAGTGGAATTGCCGGCGCAAGGAATGATAATTGTTGACATTGATTGCCGAGAAAGTCATCCCATGATAACCTTAGGCACTAATGTCATTGAAAATTGTCTTTCAGAAATTATTGTCTTGTTACAGCAGGTTGCGGAGACCGCCAGTTCCAGGCAGCAGCGGGTTCTGCAGAGAGAAATCAGAGCCCTGATGAGAAGACAGCAGGTAGAACTGTCTGATAGTGAAATTGGCAGTGTCAGGATGAGTGACCTGTTCCCCATTGCCATGCCCCCAAGAAATGAAATGTTGATATGGTGCCGGGCAGCAATCGGTCTCAGGGGTCGAGATTACCCGGCCCTGGTAGAGCCCGTATACTCTGACAGTAGGCCCACCATCTTGACAGCTAGGGGGGTGGTTGATGTCCGCCATGGGAGAGTGCCAGTCCGCATCCTAAATATTGGGGAGAAAGAAGTCCATTTACCCCGGTATGCTACCCTTGCCAAATTATTCACCGTCAGCAACAATTCTATAAAAACAGTGGAACCCTTACCTCCATCCAAACCGGCGGAGGATAATGGCTCCAAGGGACAGATGGAGGACTGGTGTCAGAAGCTACATGTGGGCACTGACTCCACCCCTCAGCACCAAAAACATGTAGTATACCTGGTGGTCCAGGAGTATGAAAGGGTCTTCAGCAAACACCCGCTCGACTTCGGGCAGGTGAAAGGGGTTCAACACCATATCCCCACGGGAGACCATCCACCCATTAAAGAGCGGTACCGGCCTGTACCCCCTGCACACTACCAAAATACCAAAGGGATGTTACGAGAGATGAAGGAGGCTGGGGTGATAAGAGATAGTTGTAGCCCCTGGGCAGCTCCATTAGTTCTCGTAAGGAAAAAAGATGGCACGATGAGAATGTGTGTAGACTAGTGTTGAGCCACCCCCGTAGTGTTCGAGTTCGGTTCGTCGAACACCCGTATATTCGCCGAACTGTTCGTCGAACTGTTCGTCGAACACCTTCGAACAGCGTTAAAACCAATGGCAGGCAAACAAAAACACATAGAAATACATAGAAAACACCTTCAAAGGTGTCCAAAAGCTGACAAACTGCTCAGAAGACACAACTAACACATGGAAAAGTGACAAGTACATATAGTCATGCGAAAAGAAAAGAGGTGGAGGAGTGAAAGGAGGGGGAGACACAGATATAGGCATGTCATGCCCTTCTAAAACCAAAAAAGTGCGAAGCTGTCAGGGCCAGTCCGTTCCTGCCCGTGCGACCTCCGTGTCGCCGGGTTTGTGCCAGAGCTGCGGTGGACCCTGATGGCCAGCCCCCCTTTCCCAATACTGGTGCCTGTCCACTGGTGGGTCGAGCGAGCCCCCCTGTGGTGGAGGCAGGTCTAAGCTTTTTAATTTAAATTGTCTCTATAATTTGAATGAATACACTTAAAAATCCTTTTACAAGGATCTATTGGAGGGCAAGTCTCATGCCAGCAGCCGCGTAATTCCAGCTCCAGTAGCGTCCACTAAAGCTGCTGCAGTTAAAAAGCTTTTATAAGGATCGAGCTCGGCGGTCCACTGCAAGGCGTCCTACCGCCAGTCCCAGCCCCTATGCCTTGAGGTGTCTCCCCGATGCTCTTCACTGAGTGTCCCGGGGGCCCGAACCATTTCCTTTGAAAAAATTAAGTGTCCAAACTACAGGTGGTATAGCTTGCTTAACAGCTGGGATAATCCGCTGACTAGCAGACACTGCTACTAAGGCACAAAGTATTTCCTGGGCTAGATGCAGTTAAAAATTTGTAATTAAATACTCTCGTTGGATGCTGAGAAAGCACTCCATGGAGTCACCTTGCATGCCCTATATTATTCCCTTAAAAAGCTTGGGATAGGGGTCTAGGGGACCCTTTTATAGGCAAAATCACGGCCCTGTATCGCAATACGTCACCTAGGCTGAAGATAAATGGAACATTTTCATCACCTTTCATAATCGCCAATGGGAAAAGGCAGGGATGTCCTCTGTCCCCTCTCTTATACATCCTAGTGACGGAGCACCTGCTCTCATCAATTCGCCATAACCCCAATATTAGGTGGATTGAGGTTGGAGGCACGGAGTACAAGTGCTCTGCATTTGCTGATGATGTCCTAGTATATATCACTCAATCACATATATCCATCCCTGCTGTTATGGCTGAAATAGATCACTTTGTTACATGGTCAAATTTTAAAATCAATGCAGCGAAGTCTGAGGCCCTCGATGTCTCCCTCCCCAAATCCATACAGGATTCCATCCAGTCCAACTTTCCCTTTGCCTGGCCCTCACAGGGTATCAAATACTTAGGAATTCCTATTCATAGAGACCTCTCCCGTCTATGTTATCTTAATTTTGGGCCCTTTATTGAACAACTCCATACAGACCACGGTTGGCAAGTTAGAACTGTAAGATTCACTACGTGAACCACTGGTGTTTTGTGGAAAAGCACATGAACACTGTGTTCCAAATTATTATGCAAAAAGTGTTTAGGAGTGATAAAGGAAGAATTTGTTTGTTTGTCAGTTAAACTCATTGATGGTGATGTGTGTCAGGGCTCTTTATATCACTGTAAGCAATTGCAGACACCTGTGCTAATTAGTTTGGCAGGTGTGTCCAATGAAAGGCAAGACTACTTAAGGAGGCTGTCCCACATTATTAAGCAGCCTACATTTTCTGCCAAAATGGGAAAGAAAAAGGATGTGTCGGCTGCTGAGAAGCAACAAATTGTGGAGTGTTAAGGTCAAGGCATGACTACAATCAACATTGCCAAGACACTTCATCCTGATCATCGCACAATCAAGAAGTATGTAGCTGATTCACAGTACACACGTGTGCGTGCTGATAAGGGAAAATTGAGGACTCTTTCCTCCAGGCAATTACGTCAGGTTAAAAGAGCAGCGGCAAAAAAGCCTTGTCATAGCAGCAGACAAGTTTTTGAAGCTGCTGGTGCCTCCAACGTCCCCCGAACAACAAGATGCAGAGTCCTTCAGAGGTTTGCAGCTGTGCGTAAGCCATCCTGTCGACCTCCTCAATCCACTGCACACAAGCATAAACGGCTCCATTGGGCCAAACAATACATGAAGACTGACTTCAAAACTGTTTTGTTCACCGATGAGTGCCATGCAACGCTCGATGGTCCAGATGAATGGAGTGGAGGATGGCTGGTTGATGGACACCCCACGCAAACACGGCTACAGCGCCAACAAGGAGGAGGTGGAGTAATGTTTTGGGCTGGAATCATGGGGAGAGAGATTGTCGGACCCTTTAGGATCCCTGAAGGGGTAAAGATGAACTCCATAATGTATGTGGAGTTTCTCAAACAGCACTTCCTGCCATGGTTCAAGAAGAAGAACCGTGTATTCCGCAGCAAGATCATTTTCATGCATGATAATGCACCGTCTCATGCTGCACATAACACATCTGCATCTCTGGCTGATATGGGCATAAAAGTGGACAAAATTATGGTGTGACCCCCATGCTCCCCTGACCTCAACCCCATTCAGAACCTCTGGAGCATCATCAAAAGGAGTGTCTATGATTGCGGGAGGCAGTTCACATCTAAGCAACAGCTCTGGGAGGGTATTCTGTCCTCATGCAAAACAATTGAAGCAGAAACCATCCAAAATCTGACAAATTCAATGGACGACAGAGTTCAGAAGCTCCTTTTGAACAAGGGGTCCTATGTGCAAATGTAACATCACCTAGAATAAAGTTTTGAGTTGAAAACTGTTTGATTTCAGTTTCTAATAAACTGCTAATGCTTATAATTTCAAAAATTACCATTTTTTTGTTCTTTATTAAAATGAACAGGTTGATCGAAGAGTGTGGGGGATCTAAGAGTGTGGCAACCCAGTAGTCAGGATTACTTTGAATTCTGACAATCTGAGGGTCATGTTGCAGGTAGTGCAGCAAGAAGGCACTCATGTGTCTTGCGCATCTAGGAGACACAAAATTATTTTCCGGGCTAGATGCAGCTAAAATTATTATTAATTTGAAAGCTGGTGGAGCTTAGTATAGATGGCCTAATAGAATCAGTACTGCAAACTGGTACAAAGCCCAAATTATTTTCCAGCCAAGATACAGATAAACATGATTAGTAATTTTAAATCTGGTGGAGTTTAGTATAGATGGCCTAATAGAATCAGTACTGCACACTGCTACAAGGCCCAAATTATTTTCCAGCCAAGATACAGATAAACATGATTAGTAATTTTAAATCTGGTGGAGTTTAGTATAGATGGCCTAATAGAATCAGTACTGCAAACTGCTACAAAGCCCAAATTACTTTCCAGCCAAGATACAGATAAACATGATTAGTAATTTTAAATCTGGTGGAGCTTAGTATAGATGGCCTAATAGAATCAGTACTGCAAACTGCTACAAAGCCCAAATTATTTTCCAGCCAAGCTACAGATAAGCATGATTAGTAATTTTAAATCTGGTGGAGTTTAGTATAGATGGCCTAATAGAATCAGTACTGCACACTGCTACAAGGCCCAAATTATTTTACAGCCAAGATACAGATAAACATGATTAGTAATTTTAAATCTGGTAGAGCTTAGTATAGATGGCCTAATAGAATCAGTACTGCACGCTGCTACATGGCCCAAATTATTTTACAGCCAAGATACAGATAAACATGATTAGTAATTTTAAAGCTTAAAATGGTTGGTGAGGTGATTTTAGCAAATCATCAAGCTTTTACTCTCCCCAGGATGACACAGGGGTAGAAAAGTCGTTTCGGATCCATGATTTGTTCATCTTTATGAACGTGAGTCTGTCTACATTATCAGTGGAGAGCCGCGTGCGGCGCTTATCTGTCAGCACACCACCAGCAGCGCTGAACACACGTTCAGACAGAACGCTGGCTGCAGGGCATGACAAGATCTCCAAGGCGTAAGTGGTGAGCTCCGGCCATTTATACAGATTGGAAGCCCAAAAAGAGCAAGGGTCCAGTGACACAGTCATGGCTTCAATGTTTACTTGGAGATACTCCTGTACCATCGTCTCTAGGCGTTGGCTATGTGTCAGACTTCTTGTCTCCTGTGGCCTTGCAAAGGATGGGCTAAAAAAGTGGTGAAATGATTCCGCAAAATTGATGTTACCAGCAGATACTGTGTTTCTGTTACGGTTTGAGTGCTGAACACTCGACGGTCCTACGGTTGGCAAGTTGGAACTGTGAGATTCACTACGTGCACCACTGGTGTTTTGTGGAAAAGCACATGTAAGATTCTGCAACAGTCTCTGCTGATACTCCTGCATGCGTGCATCCCTTTCTATGGCAGGAATAATTTCTGCAAATTTACTTTTGTACCGGGGATCTAACAGTGTGGCAACCCAGTGTTATGTTCTGCTACCAGAGCTAAGGAAAGAGAGGAGATCTGTCCCTACGATAGAACTCAGCTTAATCCCTACGATGTAACAGGGGACCTGATCCTGCGATCAGACCTGCTAAAGTCCTAAGCTAGTCTGTACGGAGACCTATAGATGTGGGGAAGGAATCCCTACAAGTACTAAGGACTGGGAGGAAAATGGGACACCTCCTAACAGAAATAGTAGCAGACAGACGAACAAACAAAATATATAGAACATAGAGGTCCGTAGACCAAGCAAACTAACAGAGTTAGATACAGAGCACAGGCTAGCTAGAAAGTAGTTATACAATGAAGTCCAGCAAAGCCAGAAGGGCGGAGCAGGATTAAATAGGCCAACAAGGTCATGTGACCAGCAAAGGAAAAAACCTAAGAGCAAGGTTCTAACAGTACCCCCCCTTCTAAGAGGATCCTCCGGATCCCCTAGGACCAGGCTTATCAGGAAATCTCCTGTGAAACGCTCTGATAAGTCTGGACGCGGAAACATCATCCGACCTCACCCAAGAGTTATCCTCGGGTCCGAAACCTTTCCATGCCACAAGATACTGCAAACTACCTCTATACCGTCTAGAGTTAAGGATGCGAGAAATTTCATATTCCCCGTCCTCCACCACCGGAGGAACAGAGGCAGAGGCGTCACAATCCGATACAACAGCTTTTTTCAACAGAGAGACATGAAATACCGGATTAATTCTCCAGGAGGTAGGAACCTCCAACCTAACAGCAGATTGGTTGACAACCTGAAGCACCTTAAAGGGCCCTACAAACTTGGGACCCAATTTCTTAGAAGGAATCCTCAACCGCAGATTCCTAGAGGACAACTAAACCATGTCTCCAACAGCGAACAAAACCTCCTGTCGTTTCCTATCAAAGTAGTCTTTAGATTTTCTGTTGGCCTCCTGAAGATTACCACGCACATCCGTCCAAACTCTCTCCAAATCACCGGAAAAATTCTCCTCCTCAGGCACGGCGGATCCCAACTTGGAGAACGACCCAAACGACGGATGTCTCCCAGAACAACAAAAAAAAGGCGAACAACCAGCAGAAGAAGATGTATGATTGTTCAGAGCAAATTCAGCAAGTGGCAGAAACTCAGACCACCCCTCTTGATTGTCTGCCACAAAACAACGCAAGAACTGCTCAACATCCTGGTTTTTCCTTTCTGTCTGGCCATTAGATTCAGGATGACATCCGGACGAGAACGACAAATGAACTCCCAACCTGTCACAAAAGGCACGCCAAAAACGAGCCACGAACTGAGGTCCCCTATCAGAAACAATGTCAGTAGGAACGCCATGAAGTCTGACAATTTCCTTGACAAAGGCCTTAGCGAGAGTTTTAGCGCAGGGCAGTTTGACGAAGGGAACCAAGTGACACATCTTGCTAAAACGGTCCACGACCACCCAGATGACAGAAAAACCCTCAGAGGGGGGAAGGTCAGTTATAAAGTCCATAGCCAAATGTGTCCAAGGAGCACTGGGAACCTCCAAAGGACAAAGCAACCCCGCAGCAGGAGTATGTGAGGACTTAGATCTAGCACATATATTACATTGACGCACCCACTTAATGACTTCCTTCTGCCATCCAGGCCACCAAAAACTGCGACCCACCAGTCTCTTGGTCTCAGAGATTCCGGGATGACCTGCCAACCGAGATTCGTGACACTCAACAAACAAATCTCTCCTAAAGGTCCCAGGCACAAACAACCTCCCATGAGGAGTGTTAGATGGGGCATTCTCCTGTGCTTTAAGAATCTCATCTTCCAAAACGGAGTCCAAAGCAGCTATCACAACACCTTCTTGTAAAATGTTCTCCTCTTTCTCAACACCGACTATGGGAGAAAAACTGCGAGACAAGGCATCCGCCTTAACATTCTTAGTACCAGGGATGTAAGTAACGGAGAAATTAAACCGCGAAAAAAACAGTGCCCACCTAGCCTGACGGGCATTCAGGCGCTTGGCAGCATCAAGATATATCAGATTTTTATGATCCGTAAGAACCTGAACGGGAAATTCCGCACCTTCCAAGAAGTGGCGCCAGTGTTCAAATGCGAGTTTAATAGCCAATAATTCCCGATTACCAATATCGTAATTCAGTTCAGTCTCCGAAAATTTTTTTGAAAAAAAGGCACAGGGATGTAATCCATCCCCGTTATCCTGAGACAATACTGCGCCAACCCCCACAGCGGAAGCATCAACCTCAACCAAAAATGGCTTAGTCACATCAGGCTGCATAAGGATGGGAGCAGAGGTGAACCTCTCCTTGAGATACACCAAAGCTTCAATGGCCTCAGAAGACCACTGAACCGCATCAGCACCTTTCCTGGTGAGATCGGTCAGAGGTTTGACAATACTAGAAATTTTTTTTATGAATTTTCTGTAATAATTGGCGAAACCTAAAAACCTCTGTATCGATTTCAAACCAATAGGCCTAGGCCATTCCTGTACAGCTTGAACTTTAACCGGGTCCATCTCAAAACCTTCGCTGGAGATAATGTAGCCCAAAAAACTAATTCTCTGTACAGCGAACTCACATTTCTCCAGCTTAGCAAAAAGCGAATTGTCCATTAATAACTGTAATACCTCACGTACGCTCCGCCAATGAGACTCCAGATCCGGCGAATAAATCAAAATGTCATCCAAATATACAACCACATTTTTGCCGATCAAAGGTCTAAGGATGTCATTAATAAGATTCTGAAAAAATGCAGGAGCATTAGTAAGACCAAAGGGCATAACCAGATTCTCAAAATGACCCACAGGAGTGTTAAAAGCAGTCTTCCATTCTTCACCCTCCTTCATGCGCAACAGATTGTATGCCCCCTTAAGGTCAATTTTAGAGAACCACTTGGCCCCCATTAACTGGTTAAACAGATCAGGAATCAATGGCAGTGGGTAAGGATTGCGTACAGTAATTTTGTTAATCTCACGAAAATCCAGACAAGGACGTAAACCGTCGTCCTTTTTTTTTTACAAAAAAAAATCCAACCGCCACAGGAGACTTAGATGGCCTAATGTGACCGGCGGCCAAACTTGTCTGTATGTATTCCTCCAAAGCCTTCCTCTCAGGAATAGTAAGGTTAAATAAACGACTTTTAGGAAGAGTCGCTCCAGGGACAAATTCAATAGAACAATCATAGTCTATGGGGAGGCAAAACCTGCGATTCCTTCTCAGAAAAAACTCTCCAAAAATCCTGAATAGGAACAGGCAATTCTCCCCTATCCAAAGCTGCAATACGCCCGTTACAACACTTGTCATAACATTTATGGCTCCAGGATTTAATTTCACTGGTAGACCAATCCAGTACAGGATTGTGAAATTTTAACCAGGGCAATCCCAATATTACTGGAGAAGGCAAGTTATTCAAAACTACCAAATCCAATTTCTCATGGTGAACACCATTAATAGTGAGAGGAAATTCACAGACCTTGAGAGTAATATTCTTCAAAGGGGAACCATCCACAGAAACCACAGCAATGGGGGATGATAAAGGTTCGGGTTTTAAATTGAGTCTTTCCAAGAATCCCCCATCAATTACATTCAGAGTAGACCCACAATCAACAAACACCCGAAATTCCATTAATTTTTCCTGAGCAATCGTGGAAGCAGCTAAAAATACACCCTTGGAATTTAAACAGGCAATACGGGCATGACTGACCATTTTTTTTTCTTTCTTCATACGAAGTTCACAGCCTTTAATCAAATGACCAGATTTTCCGCAATAGAAACACAAGCCTTCAGAAAATCTACGGTCTTTTTCTTGAGAGCGAGGTGCCACCGATCCAATCTCCATCGGTTCACCACTGTTAGTACACACATTCTCATAACCAGAAACTGACATAGCAGAGGATTTGCTCTCATTAACCCTTGCACGCAGTCTCCTATCCACCCGTATAGCTAATTGCATAGCCTGTTGCAAATCTTCAGGTGTAGGATAAGCAATTATCAGGTCTTTAACCCTTTCATTGAGCCCAGCAAGAAATAGACTTTTCAGAGCAGAATCGTTCCACCCTGTTTGAGTAGACCAACGACGGAAATGAGTACAATATTTTTCCACATTACCTGATCCCTGTCTCAAACGCCTCAACTCAGTCTCAGCTGATGAGACGCGGTCAGGATCATCATACAACAGTCCCAAAGCAGAAAAAAAACTATCCACTGATCTGAAGCATGTATCACTAGGTTGCAAAGAAAAGGCCCACTCCTGAGGCTCTTTGCGCAAAAGTGACATTATGAACCCTATGCGCTGGGATTCATCCCCAGAGGACTTGGGTCTCAAACGAAAATACAATAAGCAAGCATTTTTAAATGAAAAAAATTCTCGGTGTTCACCAAAAAATAAATCCGGCAAACATACCTTAGGCTCCAAGAAATGTGCTCCAGGACAGTTACTCACGTGCTGACGGAGCTCGGCCACCTCCAGAGAGAGTCCCTGCAGGCGATGAGCCAAATCCTGAACCGACACCATGATGGAACAGAAAAATCTTTCCTTAGAGAATTTGCGGGCTGGACTTACTGTTATGTTCTGCTACCAGAGCTAAGGAAAGAGAGGAGATCTGTCCCTACGATAGAACTCAGCTTAATCCCTACGATGTAACAGGGGACCTGATCCTGCGATCAGACCTGCTAAAGTCCTAAGCTAGTCTGTACGGAGACCTATAGATGTGGGGAAGGAATCTCTACAAGTACTAAGGACTGGGAGGAAAATGGGACACCTCCTAGCAGAAATAGTAGCAGACAGATGAACAAACAAAATATATAGAACATAGAGGTCCGTAGACCAAGCAAACTAACAGAGTTAGATACAGAGCACAGGCTAGCTAGAAAGTAGTTATACAATGAAGTCCAGCAAAGCCAGAAGGGCGGAGCAGGATTAAATAGGCCAACAAGGTCATGTGACCAGCAAAGGAAAAAACCTAAGAGCAAGGTTCTAACACCCAGTAGTCAGGATTATTTCTAATTCTCACAATTCGAGGGTCATGTTGCAGGTAGTGCAGCAAGAAGGCACTCATGTGTCTTGCGCATCCAGGAGCACCAAGTCCCTGTTGTGTTGGTGGCGAGGTAACAATCATGCTTCCTTCCACTGTCCTCTCCCACCAATCTCGCACAACAGAAATGTGATCAAGGTCTACCTCATCTGATGAGTCTTCCATCAGTTCGTCCTCCACTTCTTCCTGGGCTCCTGCACCTTCCTCACTAGTTTGTCTGCTACCATGCGCCCTGGTAAAACCATCTCCCCCACCCTCACATGCCTGCCGCCTTGGTGCTGCCGACCGTCTGGACCTTGCAGATGTTAGCCCTTCCGCATACAACTCCTCCTCCTCTTCTTCCTCCACCTCCTCTTGTGCCACCACCTGACTCTGAATTCTGTTTAACATGTGCTCCAGCATGTAAATCACCAGAATAGTCATGCTGATAATGTCATCGTCAGCACTAAACATCTTCATCGCCATTTCAAAACTGTGCAGAAGGGTGCATAGGTCCCTGATCTGAGACCACTCCTCCAGCGTGATTTGCCCCACCTCTGGATCTCGTTGGCCCAGGCTATACATCAGAACGTATTTCACCAGGGCTTGTCGGTGCTGCCACAGTCGCTGCAACATGTACAGAGTTAAATTCCACTGGGTAGGCGCATTGCATTTTAGCCGGTGAAGTGGCAGGCCCACCGACTTCTGTAGAGATGTAAGTTGCTGAGCTGCGGGATGCGAACGGCGGAAGTGAGCACACAGCGACCGTGCCCTCTGCAGAAGGCCATCTAGTCCGGCTTTGGGTGCAGGTGGAGGACCGAGAGGAGGTTGAGGAGGCAGAAGCAGTGGAGGAACTTTGAGATAAAGAGGATTGACGACAACTCGTGGGGTCGGCAAGACTTGGACAGCAGCCCCTTGACCTGCTGTCACCATAGTTACCCAGTGCCCAGTCAGCGACATGTAACGCCCCTGTCCATGCCTACTCGTCCAAGTGTCTGTGGTGAAATGCACCCTGTCACCCACAGAGTTTCTCAAAGAAGCGGTGATGTTGTATGGGACATGCTGGTTGAGCGCAGGCACACCTTTCTTTGAGAAGTAGTGCCGACTGGGCATCTGGTACTGGGGCACTGCGACGGACATAAGGTCTCGAAAATCCTCTGTGTCCACCAGGCGGAAAGGAAGCATTTCTGTAGCCAAGAGCTTGCAGATGGTGAAATTCAACCTCTTAGCTTTCTCATGGCTAGGAAGAAATGGTCTTTTACTTGTCCCGCTTAGACGGGGTTGAGAAGGGTGTCCCTGGCAAACTGCCAGTCTGTGAGGAAGATGCAGGCGGACATGTTAGGTTGCCCTGATTCAAAGGTGGTGCTATCGATGTCGGACAGCGCTGAACACCAGCTGGTGTTTCCACCTCCAAAGAAAATGATGACCTGCCAATCAAGCTGGCTGTTGCGGGTAAAGAGGTGGCAGGTCTGCGTCCCAAAACAGGTGTGACTGCTGTCCCCCCAGTCACAGAGGATGAAGAGGCCGTGGATGCACAAGATGTGGCAGACGCTGGTTGGCCCAGCCGGCTAAACCGCATTGTAGCACAGTGAGCTTCCCACTGCAACTTATGCTTCATGTCCATGTGCTGGTTCATGCATGAAGTACTCAAACTATGTATTTTTTGGCCTCTACTTAGCTTTTGCTGACAAATTTTACAGATAACACGAGTTGGTTCATCTTTATCGATCTGAAAAAATGCCCAGGCTATGCAAGGCTTAGCACCCATGCGACCTGAAGAGCCACCACGACTTGTGGTCAAAGGCAGAGTTATGTTTGTGGATGCAGTTGTTGACGTGCTTCCAGTACTACGTCTCTGTCCAGGAAGGTGCAACCTGACCTCGTCGTCACTAGCATCCTCCTCCACCTCCTGTGCTGACCTCATCTCTTTGCTGACTGTGGGTTGACAGTAAGTGGGATCTCCAACCTCATCATCATCACCCTGTGTGTTATCACACCCGTCGTCCTCAGAGCCAACCTGTTCCTGCCCCGACAAAAAACTAAAGTTGTCGCTCCAATCAGGTATTTGAGTCTCATCATCATCTTCCTCATTGTCTCCACCAACAGGAGTTACAGTTTGGGAACGAGGGTCTACATTATGGTCAGAACCTTCTGCGTCTGGTCCTGGATCCGACTCATAAAGATTCTGGGCATCAGTGCAGATCATTTCCTCGTCTGGATTCACTGAAGCTCTGGAGCCGACCTCTGATTCCCAGGCTATAGTATGAGTAAACAGCTCTGCAGACTCAACCATCTGTTCTACCCCATACTCAGACGGGCAGCTGGAGATTTGGGAGCTGTGAGGAAGCAAGTGCGATTAGTGTGACACCTCTGAGGACTGGAGTATTTGTGATGTTGAAGTTGAGGTGGAGGAGAGCCCACCTAAAGGAGCACTTGATATCCGTTGAAGCACCTGCTGTTTTTGTGCCTCATCTGGAATTTGTAGCGATTGGCGTGGCCGTAAGAAAGGGATCTTATCACATTGTCCGCTAAAAGAAGTAGACATCTTAGTTTGGCTGGAAGATGGTCTTTCTTCTGCAGATGTTACTGTTGCTTTAACACCTACCCCAAGGACACAAACATTTTTCCCCTTCCCAACACGCCTATTCCCCTTTCCACCAGCAGCAGGCCTTTTTCCACTCATTTTGGTTGTTAACTAATTCACAACTCTGGAGTTGTTTGCACAAATAGCAATGGATGGGAACCGAGCAGAGCTGAGTGGCCAAACTGTGGTATTAGCCCAAAAGTATTGGCTGGGTTAGATGCAGAAAAAAATTATATTGAATTTGCAACCCGATGGAGGTCAGTATAGATGGACTAATAGAACAAGTCCCACACACTGCTACAAGCTGAAATATTTTTTCAGAGCTAGATTCAGAAAAAAATTATATTGAATTTGTAACCTGATGGAGGTCAGTATAGATGGACTAATAGAACAAGTCCCACACACTGCTAGAAGCCTAAATATTTTTTCAGAGCTAGATGCAGAAAAAATTATATTGAATTTGCAACCTGATGGAGGTCAGTATAGATGGACTAATAGAACAAGTCCCACACACTGCTAGAAGCCAAAATATTTTTTCAGAGCTCGATGCAGAAAAAAATTATATTGAATTTGCAACCTGGTGGAGGTTAGTATAGATGAACTAAAAGAACTAGTCCCACACACTGCTACAAGCTGAAATATATTTTCAGAGCTAGATGCAGAAAAAAATATATTGAATTTGCAACCTGATGGAGGTCATTATAGATGGACTAATAGAACAAGTCCCACACACTACTAGAAGCCGAAATATTTTTTCAGAGCTAGATGCATAAAAAAATTAAATTGAATTTGCAACCTGATGGAGGTCAGTATAGATGGACTAATAGAACAAGTCCCACACACTGCTAGAAGCCTAAATATTTTTTCAGAGCTCGATGCAGAAAAAAATTATATTGAATTTGCAACCTGGTGGAGGTTAGTATAGATGGACTAATAGAACAAGTCCCACACACTGCTACAAGCTGAAATATTTTTTCATTGCTAGATGCAGAAAAAAATTATATTGAATTTGCAACCTGATGGAGGTCAGTATAGATGGACTAATAGAACAAGTCCCACACACTGCTAGAAGCCTAAATATTTTTTCAGAGCTAGATGCAGAAAAAAATTATATTAAATTTGCAACCTGGTGGAGGTTAGTATAGCTGGACAAATAGAACAAGTCCCACACACTGCTACAAGCTGAACTATTTTTTCAGAGCTAGATGCAGAAAAAAATTATATTGAATTTGCAACCTGATGGAGGTCAGTATAGATGGACTAATAGAACAAGTCCCACACACTGCTAAAATCCTAAATATTTTTTCAGAGCTAGATGCAGAAAAAAATTACATTGAATTTGCAACCTGATGGAGGTCAGTATAGATGGACTAATAGAACAAGTCCCACACACTGCTAGAAGCCGAAATATTTTTTCAGAGCTAGATGCAGAAAAAAATTATATGGAATTTGCAACCTGATGGAGGTCAGTATAGATGGACTAATAGAACAAGTCCCACACACTGCTAGAAGCCTAAATGTTTTTTCAGAGCTAGATGCAGAAAAAAATTATATTGAATTTGCAACCTGATGGAGGTCAGTATAGATGGACTAATAGAACAAGTCCCACAAACTGCTAGAAGCCTAAATATTTTTTCAGAGCTCGATGCAGAAAAAAATTATATAGAGTTTGCAACCTGGTGGAGGTTAGTATAGATGGACTAACAGAACAAGTCCCACACACTGCTACAAGCTGAAATATTTTTTCAGAGCTAGATGCAGAAAAAAATTATATTGAATTTGCAACCTGATGGAGGTCAGTATAGATGGACAAATAGAACAAGTCCCACACACTGCTAGAAGCCTAAATATTTTTTCAGAGCTAGATGCAGAAAAAAATTATATCGAATTTGCAACCTGATGGAGGTTAATATAGATGGACTAATAGAACAAGTCCCACACACTGCTGGAAGCCTAAATATTTTTTCAGAGATCGATGTAGAAAAAAATTATATTGAATTTGCAACCTGGTGGAGGTTAGTATAGATGGACTAATAGAATGATGCTATGCCGAAAAGGTTTTACTTCACTAGGTGCAGTAAAAAAAATTGTATTCTATACACAGGTGGTGTAGCTTGCAACACAGATAGGCTACTCCACTGACTAACGCACTCTGCAATGGGCCAAAAAGGATTTGCTTTGCTAGATTTAGCCAAATGCTGTGAAAAAAACTTGCACAGCACTGGCACAGACCTGCCTGGCAAAAAGTGATAGGAACTGATGTAACCTAGCCCTGAAAAGGACTGCAATTACAATTAGTCTTTACTCCCAACCTATCTATTTAAGAGCACAGACCTGCCTGATAAAAGTCGTAGGAAATGATGTAACCTAGTCCTTAAAAGGACTGCAATCACAACTCTTCCCTACTCCCAAGCTATCTGTAGATTTGTGCGAAAATTGGCTTGAAATTAACAAAGTATAGCGCACACAGCAACAGCAGTGCCGTCTAACACGCAGCTGCAGCAGTGAGAAAATGGTGGCGACGGGGAAAATGGCTGGTTCTTATAGGGAAGGACATGTGACATACACTGCCAATGACACATGCCCTTGCTTGTGTGAAAAAAAGCAGTTCGCTCCGTGTGTGCGCTGCTGATTGGCTGACAGACTGCACCGCCCCACTGTAAATGCGGGGAAGAGAAAAAAAAATGGAGATCTTCATTATTTCTGCAGAGATCCATCCTCTGCCCCTCCCCCCGCCCCGCTGTACACTCAAACTGCGTATTAACATTAATTTTCAGCATTACTGAGAAAAAATCCAGTTATGATTTTGGTGCACGAACAGTTATCGAACATAACCTTGAACAGCCGAATTTTTTTCAAATCGTTCGTGTTCGCCGAACGGCTCGAACACCGCCCAAAACAGCTCGAATTTGAGATTGGCGAACAGTTCGAGTCGAACACCGCTCATCTCTAGTGTAGACTACAGACAAATCAACCTCATTACACATAAAAATGCATACTCATTACCCAGGATTGAGGAGTCACTAGCTGCATTAAGATCTGCTAATTATTTCTCTACTTTAGATCTCACTAATGGGGATTGGCAGGTTCCTGTAGCAGAGGCGGATAAGGAAAAGACCTCATTCACAACTCCGATGGGCCTCAGCGAGTTCAACTGCATGCCATTCGGGCTCTGCAACACCCCAGGAACCTTCCAGCGGTTGATGGAGTGCTGTCTAGGACATAGGAACTTCGAGACAGTCCTGCTGTACCTGGATGACGTCATAGTATACTCCAAGTCCTATGAAGATCACCTGAAGCACCTGGCAGAGGTGTTTGAAGCCCTAGCTGGTTTTGGCCTGAAGGTGAAGCCGTCAAAATGTCACCTGTTGAAGCCCAAGGTACAGTACCTAGGTCATGTGGTAAGAGCTGAAGGTGTAGCACCAGACCCTGACAAGGTCACAGTAGTCAAGGACTGGCCAAGACCCTCCACTATCAAGGAAGTGCGGCAGTTCCTCGGGTTGGTGGGCTACTACCGAAGATTTATCCAAGGCTTCACCAAGATGGCGGCACACATGCAGGACCTCCTAGTAGGCCAGTCCAGGAAGGCCAAAAACCCGAAGCCTCCATTCAAATGGGATAAGCCAGAAGACGAATCCTTCAGTAGGCTGAAGATGGCTCTCACAGGAGACGAGATCCTGGCCTACCCTGACTATGGCCAACCCTTCATACTCCATACAGACGCAAGTAACGTGGGGCTAGGAATGGCGCTGTCCCAGATACAGCAAGGCAGAGAAAGAGTGATTGCCTATGCAAGCAGGAAGCTCTGGCCCACAGAAAGGAATCCCGAAAATTACAGTTCCTTCAAGTTGGAGTTCATCGCCGTAGTCTGGACTGTGACAGAGCGCTACAAGCATTATCTCGACTCCTCCAAATTCACCGTCTTCACGGATAATAACCCGCTGACGCACCTGGACTCTGCAAAACTTGGTGCCCTGGAACAAAGATGGATGGCCCGACTGTCTAATGTGTTCACCATCATGTACCGGGCTGGGCGCAAGAATGCAAACGCCGATGCGCTGTCCAGGATGCCTAACTTGCCGATGGGGGAGAAGACCCGGAAGAGCTGGAGGAGATAGAGATCCCCGCTTTCTACCGTCATGGAGTAGCCCAGTGCTCCCATTGTGTGAAGAACAGGTGCTACGCCAACAGAGAGGCCATGTTCAATCCATTGCCCCACCATGGATGGACAGAGACGCAAGATAGTGACCCGGCTGTCCGCCTAGTCAAGGAGTTGCTGACACAAGCTGACTCGTACCCTGATCCAGATGCTCCAGAGGAGACCAAACAGCTGTGGAAGGAGAAGGGCAAGCTATTCATCTGTGAAGGGAAGCTGTGTCGAAGAGCCATCAACTCCCAGACACATGAATTGGTCTGGCAGGTGGTAGTCCCGAGGCAGGATGCATCAATGGTCTTGGAAGCGTACCACGATGGAGCAGGACACTTTGGCTGGAAGAAGTTGGAAGTCTTGCTACGTGAACGGTTCTACTGGGCTGGCATGAGGAAAGCAATCGAGAGGTGGTGTCGAGAATGCGGACCATGTAACCTGAGGCGAAAAGACCGTGACATCCAGAGGGCTCCCCTGCAGCCCATCATCACCAAACAGCCACTTGAACTGGTAGCCTTGGACCATGTGAAGCTAGCCCCAAGCAGGTCAGGCTATGTCTATGCTCTCACCATCGTAGACCACTACTCCCGGTTCCTAGTACTAGTGCCAGTAAAGGACCAGATGGCTCAGACAGCAGCCAAAGCATTCCAACAGCACTTCTGTCGCCCGCACGGTTACCCAGAACGTGTGCTTACCGACCAAGGTCCGGCCTTCGAGGCGGAGGTGTTCCAAGAATTCTGCAACCTGTACGGCTGCAATAAAATCAGGACAATGCCGTATCACCCCCAAACCAACGGGTCGTGAGAGAAGATGAACCAGGTGGTGATAGACCTGCTGAAGACGTTGCCCCTTGAGGAACGCAGCCTGTGGCCAGAAAAGCTACCAGATCTGGTGGACCTCTATAACCATATCCCAGTTAACTCTACCAACTGCACACCTGCTTACCTGATGAGAGCAAGACCTGGTAAGCTGCCCATCGACCTTGACATGGGAGTCCTAACACCAGAGACGGCCTCACCAGATGCAGATTGGGACACTGAGTGGCAACAACAATACCGCAAAGTGCAAGAGAGTGTTGAAAGAAGTCTGTCCCAAGCAAGACAAAGACAAGAAAAGACCTACTGTACAATCAACACGCACCTGCTGTCCCCTTGTCACCTGGAGAGCAAGTCCTTAAGAGGAAGAGGCGACTCCACAAATTGGATGACCAGTGGGAGGTAGAGCCGTACACCATCCTACCCTCGAGTCATGATAACACCAAGGTGTGCCTCATTAGTAAGGATGGAGGAGAAACATCAGCAACAGTTTCAAGAGACCACTTGAAGAAATGTCCCGAGCAACTGCAATACCCTAAAGAAGACCAAGAAAGCCTTCAACCCACAGAGGAAGTGGAAGAAATGGTCATAACAGTACTCGGAGAATTTCCCCGGTCGTGGACACAAGTGAACAATGCAATTGTTGTGCCAGTCCTTACCTTTCTCCAACCAGCCCCTCAGGAAGCTGCAGAAGTCCCAGAAGAGTTGGAAGAACAGTTGGCGCCGGAGGCAGAAGTTTCATCAACAGCAGACCAGGCGAATCAACCCTCCGCTAATAGTGAACCTGTCGTACCCACGGTGAGCCAAAGAATCCGTAGGAAGTTGCCCAACCTACCAGTGTCACCTCAAATTACTAGTGATGCAGTTCACTCTGAACCCACCACACCAGGGGTAGACACAAAGGACCAGGGTAGAGCGCTGACAGATAGTGTACTCCATAGATCCACCAGAAGTACAAAAGGTCAGCCCCCTGCTCGTTGGAGAATTTAAAATGTCAAAGTTTAAAGCATAAGAAAAATTTTGAAATGTTTTATGTGTGTGCATTTAACGTGGTTATCCAGTTACCCGACAAGGGTACAAAGACTTTTAGGTTATGAACAGTGAATAACCAAAGAACTTTCTCTTGTAAATAGTTGCACTTGTTAAAGTGCCCCCTATTGAAAGACCACTGAACAAAAATCCGTTGGAGGTGGCCGAAGACGTGGTCCAACACCTGGATCATCTATGCCCTGCAGCCACCCCAGGGCCTCCATTGAGGGTTTTGGACGGGTCCCTCAAATTACACCTTGCACAGTGGAATGGACACCTGGTTGCAGATTATACTGTAACCTATCAAGGACTGTAATGCTTGTAAATATTGTAATGTACCTTGTTATTGTTCTTGTTACCTGTTATTTTGCCAAAATATGTTCAGTCCCGGAGCACTGAAATTAACTAGGGGGGAATATGGCACCCCAGAGGGTCTGGTTGCTATAGTGGTATTGCCTCCCTTAAAAGAGGTAATGCCATGTCTGGAGGCAAGCAGGGGTTTCCTGGTCAGGTACACTATACATGTAACACTTTCCTGGCTCCAGGCCAGCAAGGGGAGTCCCTCCCCTTGGCAACTGGTATCTGAGGGCGGGAATAGTTTAGCTTAGTGCAGGAGTTGAGATTAGGACATTGAAGAGAGAGGAGCTAGGGACTGGAGCTGGAGATAGCTCGTCCTAGCTGGAGCTACACAAAGAACCGGACACCGGAGTCCGAGACTGTGGGGGATTCCAGACCCAGCAGCAGATACCGCAGGGCAGGAGATTGCAGGTCTCCTGGCCCCATCAGATGCCCAGAGGCTCAGCAGCACCGAGGGGCCAGTACCGCTACGGAGGAGGAGGCATCCACAAGGCCCGAGCTGCCAGCCATACGGGTGAGCACAGCACGTTACACTCAGGGACGTGGGCTACATCACAGCTATAAGCAGAATAGCCAAAGAGTATAGTGAGAACGGCAGGCCTACAACTCCACCGGGCCAGGAGGACTCTATGCTTGCTCCCAGACTGACCAGACTCTTATCTCTAGCCAGTACTCCAGTCCAGGCCTGTCTAATTGCTACCTGTAAAGACCCTGGGACTGCACTGCACGGACTCTGTGGTTATTTTTGCACAGCGACACCCTGCACAACCAGCATCATCCACACATACTGCCCTGAAGCTAACTGTTCCTATGGGGAGTTATACCACCTTTGCTGCTATACCACCGGCTTCAGAGGACTGTTCCGCAGTGGTGGTCTCTATTAACCGCACTCCACAGGTGGCGTAGTCAAACATTATAAAACCCCTATACACAAATACTACCCTTGGATTGACCACTTGGGTCACGGACCGGGTCGCTGCCACGGTGACTACAACCCCCAGCATCTACAGGCCCGGCTCCAGGTACCCCACGGCCCAGGGGGTGCGTCATATACCCATGTCTGGGCGCCAATACAGAGGGGCATGTAAATAGAGTTAGACCTCCCAAAAAAAAGACACTGTATTTGAATTTATGTTACGCTGCTATCATTCGGTGGTGTTGAGAAGTCTGGCCCAATCCAGCCCTTGTTCATTTTTATAAGAGTCAGCCTGTCAGCATTTTCAGTTGACAGGCGGATGCGCCTATCGGTTATAATTCCACCAGTGGCACTAAAAATCCGCTCTGACAAAACGCTAGCGACAGAGCAGGCCAGGACCTCCAAGGTGTAGAGATCCAGTTCATGCCAGGTGTCCAGCTTGGATACCCAATAATTATATGGCACAGAGGAATCATGGAGGACGTTAGTACAGCCGGCAAGGTACTCCCTCAGCATCTTCCAAAACTTTTCCATCCTTGTCAGAGTACCCCGCATCTCAGGGCCTTTGTGATGGGAGGGTGTGAGAAAACTGTCCCAGAACTTTGACCGTGTTCCCCTGCCTCTGCTGTATTGGATTTGTGTCTCTCTCGCCTGTACTCCTTGGTTGTTCAACGAACTGTGACCTCTGCTGCCAGAGTTTTCATATGGGAATTGTTTTAATAATTCTGTAACAAAGGCCTTGTCGTAATGCCCCATTTTATTAAGCCTGCCCAGCGTGGGAATAAGACAGAAAGTTCTCCTTGTAGCGTGGGCCTAGAAGTGTCACCAACCAGTAATAACTGTCACCCAAAATTTGGACAACGTGAGGGTCAAGGGAAAGGGAGCGTAACATAAACTCAGCCATGTGTGCCAGACTGCTAACAGGCAAGATTTCCGTGTCCTCACCAAGAAGACGACTGACCATCCTCTCATCCTCCTCCTCCTCTTTGTCCACAGGCCATCCACGCTGAACAGATGGTATGACAGTTTTGCACATAGCTCTGTCTATAGCGCAGGAATCTAGCTCCTGTACTTCCTCTTCCTCCTTCTCTTCGTCATTGTCACCCAATCCACGTTGGGAAGAGATGAGACTGGGATATGTGGAATCACCCTGTATGGTTCCTAGCTCCATCTCATCGTGCTCCACCTGCAATGTATCCTCTTTAATTGTGAGCAGAGAGCATTTCAGAAGATAGAGAAGTGGGATGGTGACGCTAATTATGGCGTCATCGCCGCTCACCATCTTGGTGGAGTCCTCAAAGTTTTGGAGGATGGTACAGATGTCTGACATCCATGTCCACTCCTGAGTAGTGATGAGCGAGCATGCTCGCTACTGCTCGGTGCTCGCCCGAGCATCTCACTGCTCGAGATGCTTGGCACTCGCCGATTATTTCCGGGGTTGCTTGGCGGGAGCTCAAGTCCCCTCCCTGCATGTTTGGTGCTCTTTAGAGAGCCAGTGAACATGCAGGGATTGTCTGCCGCACACTGTAATGCCGCAGCCATGTTGTTTGTGGCATTACAGTGATTGGCTGGCCGAACAGCGTCATCAGGTCTATATCAGACCGGGCCCTGCCATGCTCGTCACAGTCTACTCTGGAATCAGGCAGTGTAGGGAGAGGTGCTGCTGAGCTAGTGAGAGATTTGCTTGTTTCTTAATTGGTGTAGGTATACCACAACATATTCTACACATATCCATCTCAACTAACAGTCCTTCTGAGGACTAGTCCAGCGGCATAGATATCAGCGCTAGGCAGGCAGGCAGTGTATGTGGCAAACTGCAGTGCATATATCAAAAGGGTCCATTCCAGCTCTGTCTGCTGGTGCTTTTACAGATATTTCTAGAAATAGCCCAGGTATCAGGGGCCAGTAATCATTTTTTTGGATCTTAATCCTGATTATCTGCTTAAAAAGCAATCCAGAAAACAAAATTTTTCTGCTCCATTTGCGTGTTGGCACTGCAGAATACAGCCAGATCCTTTCCGTATTACAGCGCTAAAAATCCCTTTATTTCAAACTGTGGTTTGTCCGTCACACGGATCACATATAATTGCGCTGAAAATTCTGCCGTTTCTCGCCTCCATTGCAGTGTTTCAGCGAAGTTATTGACACGAGGTCGCCGTTAAAAATAGTTACCTACAGGCCAGCTATTTAGGCCATGTGCCCACGTAGCATTTTTGCGGCGTTTTTACGGCCGCGAAAATGCCGTGAAAATGCTTGTAAAACCGTCTGCCATGCAAAGCAATGTGAATTCGGATGTGCTGTGCACATGATGATCTAATTAGAGCACCAAATTCGCATTGCGTTGCAAAACGCAGCATGACCATTTTTACCGCGATTATGCTGCAAATTCGCAGCCATTGAGAAACATTGAAATGCAGCAAACCCGCAGGTATACAGTATGTGGATTTGCTGTGTTTCAATTAAATTCAATGGCCGCGAATTTGCAGCGTAATCGAGGTGCGTATGGTACCCAGGATGAAGAGGAGACTACAACTCCTCTTCATCCCGGCTACCAAACAGTGAAAAAAAGAAATAAAAAAGTTAAAAATAAAAAAAATGTGTATACTCACCTCTCCAGTCTTCTCCCGACGGCAGCGATCCTCTCTCCTCGGCGTCCCGCGGTGTACTTGCAGGACCTGCGGTGACGTCATTTAGTCAGCTGATGGTCACGCGACCGCTGACGTCAGCTATCAGGCCAGCTCTTTAAAACTTTTGGTTTGTCCGTCAAACGGTTCACATATAATTGCATTGAAAATTCTGCCATTTCTGGCCTCCATTGAAATTTTGTTGCAGTGTGTCAGCAAAGTTACTTACACGAGGTCGCTGTTAAAAATAGTTACCTACAGGCCAGCGCTTTAAAACTGTGGTTTGTCCCTCACACATATCACTGCGGTTCAAATGCAGCCATTTGTACTGAACGTGAAAAATATTGTCCTCCATTTAAAATGGGCAAGGCGCGTGGCAAGGGACGGGGAAGTGGACGTGATGGTGATGATGGTGCATGCAGAGGACGAGGCCGAGGCCATGGGCTAGCTGAAGTTGTGCCACAACAAACACCCACATTTTCTTGCTCGACCTTCCTGTCCCAATTAATAGGGGACCTCAGAACACCACTATTAAAAACAGAGCAGTGTGAAAAGGTTATTGGTTGTATAGCAGATAATGCTTCCAGTCACTTAGCCATGACCACCTCCACCCTGTTTTCCACACGGTCAGGTCTCAGTAGCCATGAGTCTGGACCGAATATTCCTCACCCTGATCCTCCTTCCTCCCACCATGACGAGTTCCCAGAGACAACTGATCCCACACTTGGACACTCCAAAGAGCTGTTCACTTTTCCATTTATGGATTTGGCCTCTAGCCCCATCCACTTGAAGCAGGGCAAGGGATCGTATGTAGCGATGCCCAAATATTTGAGCGGCCATGGTCACACGTAGGCGACGGTGGGAAACTGTCACCAGAGGTGGACGATGATGAGACACAATTGCGAGAAAGTCAGGAGGAGGACCAGGGTGCGGAAGTGGAAGACGAGGTGGTGGATGAAATAGTAACTGACCCAACCTGTCAGGGGGACATACAGAGCGAGGACAGCAGCACACAGGGGAAGGGAGGCGTAGCACCACAACAGGCAGGAAGAAGCAGTGTGGTGGCCACAGACTGAAGGCGGGCAACCATTCCCTGTAACATCAAAACAACGGAAGTTGCCAGTACAACTGTTAGGTCTTCCCGAGTCTGATTGTTTTTTAAAGAGTCTGTCGATAACCCCAAAAAGACCATTTGCACCACCTGCCAGGCCAGCATCAGCAGGGGTAGCAAAACTACCAGCCTGACCACCACCAGCATGATCAGGCACATGGCAGGAAAGCACCCGACTAAGTGGGCTGAACCCCAGAGTCCAGAAACAGTGTCTGCGGATGGCAATACTGCTTCTTCCACTGTTGTGTGTGCAAGCCAATCCTCTGTCCAAAGCACATGCAAAGATGCCTCTTCTCTGCACCTGTCATTGCACACTCTCAAGTAGCAAAATCAGCAAGCACGTTCACATCCTTGTGCCAGCACAGCATTCAGTTGTCCTTGGAATGCAAGCGCAAATAGACAGCCAACGCCCCACAGGCCTCACTACGAAATTCACACATTTTGTAACTGCTTGCACTCGAAATGTTGCATTTTAGGTTCGTGGAGAAGAAGATTTCCGCAACCTGATGGCGGCGGCCGTTCCTCGGTACTCAGTCCTCAGCCGCCACTATTTCTCCCGGTGTGAAGTCCCCACATTACACGAGCACATGTCCCACAATATTAGCCGTCCTCTCAACAACGCAGTTACTGGGAAAGTCCACCTAACCATGGCAGGTGGACAAGTACTTGTGGGCAGGGACGGTACATCTAGCTGAGGGCACACTGGATTAACATAGTGGAAGCCGGGACCGAGTCAGACCTTGGGATGGAACACGTCCTCCCGTCGCCGAGGATTGCGGGCTCAGGGTCAATCAGGGTTGCCCCCACAGTCTACAGCTCTTGCACCTCCTCCTCTTCTTCAGCATCCATCTCTGAAATGGCCAAATCAGTTGCAAGCTGGAAGCACTGCAGCACTGCCTCGACCAAGCGGCAACAGGCTGTGCTGAAGCTAATATGCTTAGATGACAAACCACACAACGCTGAAGAGTTGTGAACAGCTCTGAAGATCTATTGCTGACTCAGCTGAACCTACAGCCAGGAATGATCTTGTGTGACAATTGCCGGAACCTGGTGGCGGCTCTGAGGCGAGGCGAGCTCACACACGTATCAGGCCTCGCCCATGTGCTTAACCTCATGGTTCAGCAGTTTCTCAAAACCTACCCGGAGCTGGCGGATCTGCTTGTCAAAGTATGCCGCCTGTGTGCCCACTTTAGAAAGTCACCTACAGCTTCTGCCGCCCTTGCCGTGTTTCAACAGCGTTTGCAGCTTCCGTCTCACCGACTTGTGAGCGATGTCCCCACACGTTGGAACTCTACATTGCTGATGTTGGTAAGGATTTGTGAGCAGAAGAGGGTAGTTGTTGAGTACCAGCATCAACAAGGCCATCGGTATTCAGTTCAGACTCCACACATAAGACCTCAGGAGTGGACATGGATGTCAGACATATGTACCATCCTCCAAAACTTTGAGGACTCCACCAAGATGGTGAGCGGCGATGATGCCATAATTAGCATCACCATCCCGTTTCTCTGTCTTCTGAATGCTGTCTGCTCACAATCAAAGAGGATGCATTGCAGGCAGAACACGATGAGATGGAGCAAGGAACCATACAGTGTGATTACACACAACCCAGCCTCATCTCATCCCAACGTGGATTGGGTGACAATGAGGAAGAGGAGAAGGAGGAGCTAGTTTCATGCGCAATAGACGGTACTACCTGCACAACTGTTATACCGTCTGTTCAGCGTGGATGGCCTGAGGACAGGGAGGAGGAGGAGGGCATGGTCAGTCATCCTCTTGGTGAGGACACGGAAGTCTTGCCTGTTAGCAGTCTGGCATGCATGGCTGAGTTTATGTTATGCTGCCTTTCCCATGACCCTCGCGTTCTCCAAATTTTGGGTGACAGTCATTACTGGTTGGTGACACTTCTAGACCCATGCTACAAGGAGAATGTTTATCTCTTATTCCCGAGGCGGACAGGTCTACTAAAATGGGGCAGTGCCAGAAGACCCTTGTTGCGGAATTATTAAAGCAATTCCAATCTGAAAACGCTGGCGGCAAAGGTCACAGTTCGTTGGACAACCAAGGAGTACAGGCGAGTGAGACACAACTCCAATCCAGCAGAGGCAGGGGAACACTGTCAAAGTTCTGGGACAGTTTTCTCAGACCCTTACATCTTACAGGCCCTGAGGCGCGGGGTACTCTTAAAAGGAGTGCAAAGTTTGGGAAGATGCAGAGAGAGTACTTTGCCGACCGTACTAACATCCGCCGTGATTCTTCTGTGCCTTATAATTACTGGATATCCAAGCAGGACACGTGTAATGAACTGGCTCTCTACGCCTTTAAGGTACTGGCCTGCCCTGCCGCTAGCGTTTTATTAGAGCGGGTTTTTAATGCCGCCGGTGGAATTATAACCGATAGGCGCATCCGCCTGTCAAAATGCTGACTGGCTAACAAGGGCTGGATTGGGCCAGACTTCTCAACACCACCGAATGATAGCAGCGTAACATAAACTTAAATCCAGTGTCTTGTTTTGGGAGGTCTATTCCCATGCACACCTACACATGGGTATACGCGTACTGATTTTTTCTAATTGCTCTTGTCATCCTCCTTCTCCTCATGCTCCATCACCATATCATTCACCACTATATCATTCACCACCATATCTACCATATTACCTCCTCTTCATGTCTTGCAAGGGGCATTGGAGTTCCTCCAAATTTTTGGCAGCTTTTGCATTCACTGCATAGGCAAACACTATTGGAGACCCACTTCCTAATAATGGGAACATTGTTTTTAGGAGGCTCTCCAACCTCTATGTCTCTTCCAAGGGGCATTGGAGTGCCTCCAAATTTTTGGCAGCTTTTGCATTCACTGCATAGGGAAACACTATGGTACACCCACTTCCTAATAATGGGAACATTGTTTTTAGGAGGCTCTCCGCCCTCTACGTCTCTTCCATGGTGCATTGGAGTTCCTCCAAATTTTGGCAGCTTTTGCATTCACTGCTTAGGTAAACACTATGGGAGGCCCACTTCCTAATAATGGGAACATTGTTTTAAGGATGCTCTCTGACCTCTATGTCTCTTGCAAGGGGCCTTGGAGTTCCTCCAAATTTTTTGCAACTGTTGCATTCACTGCATAGGCAAACACTATGGGAGATCCACTTCCTAATAATGGGAAAATTGTTTTTAGGAGGCTCTCCGACCTCTACGTCTCTTGCAAGGGGCATTGGAGTGCCTCCAATTTTTGGGCAGTCTTTGCAGTCACTGCATATGCAATAACAGTATAGGAGACTCACTTGTTAATAATGGGAGCAACAAAGCATTGCCAACTGATGGCTCTCTAACAATAGCAAGGGCAGACTGCTGGCCCTTTAATAATAGTAAGTGCCGCCTGATGGCCCTATAAAAATAGGCTTTGTGACTTTCAGAGTCCCTCCATCATAAATGAAACAGGATGTGTTGGATGATGTGTCACACACCACCTGGCTAGATAAGGTTGTAAAATGTTAAAATGACATTTCCCAGTGAATGCATTTGTCTTGGTTGAAAGCAATGCGAAAGTGCAAAAACGCATCAAAAATGCTACGTGTGAACATAGCCCAAGGTGTGGAGGAGCATTTTGTTTTTTGGTTATTTATTTTGCCTTATATACAAGTCATTACCCTGGAAAGGATTTTCCTTAACATATTTCCCAGGAAAATCCATTTTGTTTTTGTTTTTGTAAGTTTTATTATTTATCTGTAAAAGTAGCGTAATACCTCTGACAACGTTGTTGACAGCAGTGACCTGGGAGTCAGAAATGCTTCCAGGGGTCTTCGTCATGCTGTTGCCGTGTCATTTGAGCACTGTTCCCATCGATTTGGGCAATTTTTAGGCCCTCTGCAGACCGCCGGGGGGAGTTGTCTGAAAAATGCTTGAGTTTCCCATAGACTTACATTGGGCTCGTTGCTCGGATTGAGCACCCGAGTATTCCAATTTGCTCGACCCAAGCATCGAGCACCCGAGCATTTTAGTGCTTGCCCATCACTACTTCTGAGGTCTTTTGTGTGTAGTCTGACCTGAATACGACAGCCTTGTTGATGCTGGTAGTCAACAACTGCCCTCTTCTGCTCACAAATCCTTCCCAACATCTGCAATGTATAGATCCAACATGTGGGGACATTGCACACCAGTTGGTGAGCTGGAAGCTGCAAACGGTGCTGAAGCATGGCAAGGGCGGTGGAAGCTGTAGCTGACTTTCTAATATGGGTACATAGGCGGCGTACTTTGACAAGCAGATCTGCCAGATCTGGGTAGGTTTTGAGAAACCGCTGAACCACGAGGTTAAGCACATGGGCCAGGCATGGTACATGTGTGAGCTTGCCTCGCCTCAGAGCTGCCACCAGGTTCCAGCCATTGTCACACACGACCATGCCTGGCTGTAGGTTCAGCGGTGTCAGCCACAGATCTGCCTGCTCTTTCAGAACTGTCTACAACTCTTCAGCGTTGTGCGGTTTGTCACCTAAGCATATTAGCTTCAGCACAGCCTGTTGCTGCTTGGCCGAGGCAGTGCTGCAGTGTTTCCAGTTTGTGACTGATGTGGTCATTTCGGAGATGGAGGCTGAAGAGGAAGAGGAGGTGCAGGAGCTGTAGAAAGTGGGGGCAACCCTGATTGACCCAGGGCCCGCAATCCTCGGCGTTGGGAGGACATGTTCAGTCCCAAGGTCCAGCTGGGTCCCGTCATCCACTATATTAACCCAGTGTGCCGTCAGCGAGATGTACCTCCCTCACCCACGAACACTTGCCCTTGTGTCCATTTTTAGGTGGACTTTTTCAGTAACTGCATTGTTACTAATGTTGTTGGACATGTGCTCGTGTAATGCAGGTACGGCACACCAGGAAAAATAGTGGTGGCTGGAGACTAAGTATCGAGAGATGGCCTCTATCAGGTTGCGGAAAGCATCCATCTCCACGAGCCTAAATGGCAACATTTTGAGCTCAAGCATTCGGGAAATGTGTGAATTTAGTAGTGTGGCCTGTGGGTCGTTGGCTGCATATTTGTGCTTGCATTCCAAGGACTGGGAAAAGGTCAACTGAACGCTGCGCTGGGACAAGTACGTGGACATACTTGTTGTTGGTGCTGGTTGTGAGTGTGCAGCGACAGGTGCAGGGCGGGAAGCCATTGACAGTGGATTGGCGTGCATGCTCAACAGCAGAAGAAGCAGTGGTGTCACCCGCAGACACTGTTTCTGGACCCTGGGGTTCAGCCCACTTAGTCGGGTGTTTTGCTGCTATGTGGCTGATCATGTTGGTGGTGGTAAGGCTGGTAGTTTTGCTACCTCTGCTTATGCTGGCCTGGCTGGTGGTGCAAATGGCCTTTTTGGGGTTATCTGCATAGTATTTAAAAAACAACCAGACTCGGGAAGACCTAACAGTTGTACTGGTAACTTCCGTTGTGTTGGCATTATGGGAACGCTTTCCCGCCTTGTGTCTGTGGCCACCACCTGCTTCTTCCTACCTGTTGTGGTGCTACGCCTTCATCCCCCTGTGTGCTGCTGTTATCGCTCTGTATGTCCTCCTCCCAGGTTGGGTCAGTTACTATATCATCCACGACCTTGTCTTCCACTTCCACATCCTGGTCCTCCTCCTGACTTTCTGGCAATTGTTCAGAAAAAAGGTGTAGCTGGCAGCACTCCACACATGGGATGCACGTCTCCACAGTCCAAGGAAACCATTTGGTAAACAACAGCAGAAGAGTAGGAAAAACAGACACCGTCCACTTCAGGGTGTTATAAAGATGTAAACCTTTTTTATTCCTCCTTGTCAAAAAGACCACACAACGTTTGGACTGGCCTTTTATAGTGTTGTCAACAAACATAGACCAATCACTACACAAAGCCCACCCACTAAAACATCATCACGTACATATAAAATAACATACATCAGAGTATTTCAAAATAGATACAAACATTATAACAATATACCGTTACATAAATAGATGGAAAATATAATACTTAACAAGTACAGTTATATGAAAAAGTTTGGGCACCCCTATTAATCTTAAGCTTAATGTTTTATAAAAATTGGTGTTTTTGCAACAGCTATTTCAGTTTGATATATGTAATAACTGTTGGACACAGTAATGTTTCTGCCTTGAAATGAGGTTTATTGTACTAATACAAAATGTGCAATCTGCATTCAAACAAAATTTGACAGGTGCATAAGTATGGGCACCCTTATCATTTTCTTGTTTTAAATACTCCTACCTACTTTTTACTGACTTACTAAAGCACTTTTTTTGGTTTTGTAACCTCATTGAGCTTTGAACTTCATAGCCAGGTGTATGCAATCACGAGAAAAGCTACTTAAAGTGGCCACTTGCAAGTTGTTCTCCTGTTTGAATCTCCTCTGAAGAGTGACATCATGGGCGCCACAAAACAACTGTCAAATGACCTGAAAACAAAGTTGTTCAGGGGAAGGATACAAAAAGCTGTCTCAGAGATTTAACTTGTCAGTTTCCACTGTGAGGAATATAGTAAGGAAATGGAGGAACACAGGGACAGTTCTTGTTAAGGCCAGAAGTGGCAGGCCAAGAAAAACATCAGAAAGGCAGAGAAGAAGAATGGTGAGATCAGTCAAGGACAATCCTCAGACCACCTCCAGAGAGCTGCAGCATCAACTTGCTGCAGATGGTGTCACTGTGCATCGGTCAGCTATACAACGCACTTTGCACAAGGAAAAGCTGTATGGGAGAGTGATGCAAAAGAAGCCGTTTCTGCAAGCACGCCACAAACAGAGTCGGCTGAGGTATGCAAAAGCACATTTGGAGAAGCCAATTTCTTCTTGGAAGAAGGTCCTGTGGACTGATGAAACCAAGATTGAGTTGTTTGGTCATACAAAAAGGCGTTATGCATGGCGGCAAAAAAACACAGCATTCCAAGAAAAACACTTGCTACCCACAGTAAAATTTGGTGGAGGTTCCATCATGCTTTGGGGCTGTGTGGCCAATGCCTGCACCGGGAATCTTGTTAAAGTTGAGGGACGCATGGATTCCACTCAGTATCAGCAGATTCTTGACAATAATGTTCAAGAATCAGTGACAAAGTTGAAGTTACGCAGGGGATGGATCTTTCAGCAAGAAAATGATCCAAAACACCGCTCCAAATCTACTCAGGCATTCATGCAGAGGAACAATTACAATGTTCTGGAATGGCCATCCCAGTCCCCAGACCTGAATATCATTGAACATCTGTGGGATCATTTGAAGAGGGCTGTCCATGCTCGGCGACCATCAAACTTAACTGAACTGGAATTGTTTTGTAAAGAGGAATGGTCAAAAATACCTTCATCCAGGATCCAGGAAATCATTAAAAGCTACAGGAAGCGACTAGAGGCTGTTATTTTTGCAAAAGGAGGATCTACTAAATATTAATGTCACTTTTCTGGTGAGGTGCCCATACTTATGCACCTGTCAAATTTTGTTTGAATGCAGATTGCACATTTTCTGTTAGTACAATAAACCTCATTTAAAGGCAGAAACATTACTGTGTCCAACAGTTATTACATATATCAAACTGAAATAGCTGTTGCAAAAACACTAGTGTTGAGCCACCCCCGTAGTGTTCGAGTTCGGTTCGGTTCGTCGAACACCCGTGTGTTCGCCGAACTGTTCGTCGAACTGTTCGTCGAACACCTTCGAACACCGTTAAAACCAATGGCAGGCAAACAAAAACACATAGAAACACATAGAAAACACCTTCAAAGGTGTCCAAAAGCTGACAAACTGCTCAGAAGACATAACTAACACATGGAAAAGTGACAAGTACATATAGTCATGCGAAAATAAAAGAGGTGGAGGAGTAAAAGGAGGGGGAGACACAGATATAGGCATGTCATGCCCTTCTAAAATCCAAAAAGTGAGAAGCCGACACGGCCAGTCCGCTCCTGCCCATGCCACCTCCGTGTCGCCGGGTTTGTGCCAGAGCCGCGGTGAACCCTGACGGCCAGCCCCCCTCTCCCAATACTGGTGCCTGTCCGCTGGTGGGTCGAGCGAGCCCCCCTGTGGTGGAGGCAGCTCTAAGCTTTTTAACTTAAATTGTCTCTCTAATTTGAATGAATACACTTTAAATATATTTACAAGGATCTATTGGAGGGCAAGTCTCATGCCAGCAGCCGCGGTAATTCCAGCTCCAGTAGCGTCCACTAAAGCTGCTGCAGTTAAAAAGCTTTTATAAGGATCGAGCTCGGCTGTCCACCGCAAGGCATCCTACTGCCAGTCCCAGCCCCTATGCCTTGGGGTGCCTCCTGATGCTCTTCACTAAGTATCCCATGGTCCCGAAGCATTTCCTTTGAAAAAATTAAGTGTCTAAACTACAGGTGGTGCAGCTTGCTTAACAGCCGGGATAATCCGCTGACTAGCAGACACTGCTACTAGGCACAAAGTATTTCCTGGGCTAGATGCAGTTAAAAATTTGTAATTAGATACTCTCGTTGGATGCTGAGAAAGCATTCCATAGAGTCTTCTGGCACGCCATATATGATTCTCTTAAAAATCTTGGGGTAGGGGTCTAGGGGACCCTTTTATAGCCAAAATCACGGCCCTGTATCGCAATACGTCACCTAGGCTGAAGATAAATGGAACTGTAGCACCATGAGGGCTCGGTTGCTACAGACGTATTGCACCTCACCCAGAGGTGTGATATCTCACTCTCAGGTAAGGATGGAGTGTGGATCAGGACCCGACACCTGCATGCATTACACCACATTGCCGTGGGGCAGGGCGACCAATATGCCCCGGAGATGGGCACGACAGTCCCTGTCCCTGGCTGGAGTGGGGGGAGGGAACACTGAGGAAGGGGAACCCTGTAGTGCAGGAGCAGGGAGGAAGCAGTTCCTGGGTGCATTGAGAAGGGAGTATAAAAGGTGGGCACCATCTTAGTTCAGTGCAGAGAAGTCTGAGCAGAAGTGGCAGGGAGCAGGGGCTCTGCATGAGCTCTGCTCCGGAGGCGGGCCTAGTAACAGAGGCCCAGGCCTGGAAGAGGGAGAAGGAAGGAAGAGGAGCGGAGAAGGCTCCAGGAATGAGGAATGAAGGGATCCCAGGGGTGCGGACGGGCGAGTCGCCACCGCACGCCCGAATCCACCTGCGTGGAGGGGTCAGGCCAAAGGGGGAGACCGGTCCCCGAACTAGTGGAGGCAGGAAACGACCCTCAGCTAGAAACCGGAGGCTCTGACATTTTATGTGGCGCAGCCCCTCGCTACACCCGCTAGGAAGGCACCACATAGGGTCAGGGAAACTGGCGCCAAGTTTACCAAGAGGAGGCCCGAGGCAGCCGGACAGAAGTGTTGGTAAGAAAGGCCAGACAAAGGACACACAAAGGGGGTCCTGTGAAGTGCTCCAAAGTTATCTGGGAGTTGTCTGAGCCCCTCACCAGGTGAGCACAGTACGACGTGGGCAGCCGTTACCTGCAGACGTGGTCTGGATAATAAGAACTGTGAGTAAAGGCCCTGAACTGCATCACTGACTCCGTGTCGTTACTGCTGCTGCCCTGCACCATCACCCCCATCCTCCGCATACACTGCCCTGAGGCTATACTCCTCCCGTGGGGAGTTATGCTACGCTCTGCTGCACCCACAACACCAGCCTCAGCGGTCTGCCCTGTAGCGGCAGTTCACTCTGACCGCAATCCACGGGTGGCGTAGTCGGACATTTAAACATCAAAACCACATAAATAGTTCCGCCACTGGTTTGACCGCCCTGAGCCACGGAACCGGGTCGCCGCCACGAAGACTACAACCACCAGCATCCACCAAAAAGGGTCCGGCTCCGGGTGTCCCAAGGCCCAGGGGGTGCGTCAGAACATTTTCATCACCTTTCACAATCACCAATGGGACAAGGCAGTGATGTCCTCTGTCCCCTCTCTTATACATCCTAGTGACGGAGCACCTGCTCTCATCAATTCGCCATAACCCCAATATTAGGTGGATTGAGGTGGGAGGCACCGAGTACAAGTGCTCTCTATTTGCTGATGATGTCCTAGTATATATCACTCAATCACATATATCCATCCATGCTGTTATGGCTGAAATAGATCACTTTGTTACATGGTAAAATTTTAAAATCAATGCAGCGAAGTCTGAGGCCCTCGATGTCTCCCTCCCCAAATCCATATAGGATTCCATCCAGTCCAACTTTCCCTTTGCCTGGCCCTCACAGGGTATCAAATACTTAGGAATTCCTATTCATAGAGACCTCTCCCATCTATGTTATCTTAATTTTGGGCCCTTTATTGAACAACTCCATACAGACCACGGTTGGCAAGTTAGAACTGTAAGATTCACTACGTGAACCACTGGTGTTTTGTGGAAAAGCACATGTACACTGCGTTCCAAATTATTATGCAAAAAGTGTTTAGGAGTGATAAGGGAAGAATTTGTTTGTTTGTCAGTTAAACTCATTGATGGTGATGTGTGTCAGGGCTCTTTATATCACTGTAAGCAATTGCAGACACCTGTGCTAATTAGTTTGGCAGGTGTGTCCAATGAAAGGCAAGACTACTTAAGAAGACTCTCTCACATTATTAAGCAGCCTACATTTTCTGCCAAAATGGGAAAGAAAAAGGATGTGTCGGCTGCTGAGAAGCAACAAATTGTGGAGTGTTTAGGTCAAGGCATGACTACAATCAACATTGTGCGATGATCAGGATGAAGTGTCTTGGCAATCAAGAAGTATGTAGCTGATTCACAGTACACACGTGTGCGTGCTGATAAGGGCAAATTGAGGACTCTTTCCTACAGGCAATTATGTCAGGTTGAAAGAGCAGCGGCAAAAAAGCCTTGTCATAGCAGCAGACAAGTATTTGAAGCTGCTTGTGCCTCCAACGTCCCCCGAACAACAAGATGCAGGGTCCTTCAGAGGTTTGCAGCTGTGCATGCGCCATCCTGTCGACCTCCTCTATCCACTTCACACAAGCAGAAACGGCTCCAGTGGGCCAAACATTACATGAAGACTGATTTCAAAACTGTTTTGTTCACGGATGAGTGCCGTGCAGCGCTCGATGGTCCAGATGGATGGAGTGGAGGATGGCTGGTTGATGGACACCCCACGCAAACACGGCTACAGCGCCAACAAGGAGGAGGTGGAGTAATGTTTTGGGCTGGAATCATGGGGAGAGAGATTGTCGGCCCCTTTAGGATCCCTGAAGGCGCTAAAGATGAACTCCATAATGTATGTGGATTTTCTCAAACAGCACTTCCTGCCATGGTTCAAGAAGAAGAACCGTGTATTTCACAGCAAGATCATTTTTCTGCATGATAATGCACCATCTCATGCTGCACATAAAACATCTGCATCTCTGGCTGATATGGGCATAAAAGGGGACAAACTTATGGTGTGACCCCCATGCTCCCCTGACCTCTACCCCATTCAGAACCTTTGGAGCATCATTAAAAGGAGTGTCTATGATGGCGGGAGGCAGTTCACATCTAAGCAACAGCTCTGGGAGGGTATTCTGTCCTCATGCAAAACAATTGAAGCAGAAACAATCCAAAACCTGACAAATTCAATGGACGAGAGAGTTCAGAAGCTCCTTTCGAACAAGGGGTCCTATGTGAAAATGTAACATCACCTAGAATAAAGTTTTGAGTTGAAAACTGTTTGATTTCAGTTTCTAACAACCTGCTAATGCTTATAATTTCAAAAATGACCATTTTTTTGGTCTTTATTAAAATGAAAAGGTTGATCGAAAAGTTTGGGGGATCTAAGAGTGTGGCAACCCAGTAGTCATGATTACTTCGAATTCTGACAATATGAGGGTCATGCTGCAGGTAGTGCAGCAAGAAGGCACTTATGTGCCTTGCGCATCTCGGAGCCCCAAAATTATTTTCCGGGCTAGATGCAGCTAAAAATTATTTTTAATTTTAAATCTGGTGAAGCTTTAGTATAGATGGCCTAATAGGATCAGTGCTGCACACTGCTACAAAGTCCAAATTATTTTCCAGTCAAGATACAGATAAACATGATTAGTAATTTGAAAGCTTAAAACGGTTGGTAGGGTGATTTTAACCAATCATCAAGCTTTTACTCTCCCCAGGATGACACAGGGGTAGAAAAGTCGTTTCGGATCCATGATTTGTTCATCTTTATGAACGTGAGTCTGTCTACATTATCAGTGGAGAGCCGCGTGCGCTTATCTGTCAGCACACCACCAGCAGCGCTGAACACACGTTCAGACAGAACGCTGGCTGCGGGGCATGACAAGATCTCCAAGGCGTAAGTGGCTAGCTCCGGCCATTTATCCAGATTGGAAGCCCAAAAAGAGCAAGGGTCCAGTGACACAGTCGTGGCTTCAATGTTTACTTGGAGATACTCCTGTACCATCGTCTCTAGGCGTTGACTATGTGTCAGACTTCTTGTCTCCTGTGGCCTTGCAAAGGATGGGCTAAAAAAGTGGTGAAATGATTCCGCAAAATTGATGTTACCAGCAGATACTGTGGTTCTGTTACGGTTTGAGTGCTGAACACTTGACGGTCCCACGGTTGGCAAGTTGGAACTGTGAGATTCACTACGTGCACCACTGGTATTTTGTGGAAAAGCACATGTAAGATTCTGCAACAGTCTCTGCTGATACTCCTGCATGCGTGCATCCCTTTCTATGGCAGGAATAATTTCTGCAAATTTACTTTTGTACCGGGGATCTAACAGTGTGGCAACCCAGTAGTCAGGATTATTTCTAATTCTCACAATTCGAGGTCATGTTGCAGGTAGTGCAGCAAGAAGGCACTCATGTGTGTTGCGCATCCAGGAGCACCAAGTCCCTGTTGTGTTGGTGGCGAGGTAACAATCATGCTTCCTTCCTCTGTCCTCTCCCCCCAACCTCGCACAACAGAAATGTGATCAAGGTCTCCCTCATCTGATGAGTCTTCTATCAGTTCGTCCTCCACTTCTTCCTGGGCTCCTGCACCTTCCTCACTAGTTTGGCTGCTACCATGCGCCCTGGTAAAACCATCTCCCCCACCCTCACATGCCTGCCGCCTTGGTGCTGCCGACCGTCTGGACCTTGCAGATGTTAGCCCTTCCGCATACAACTCCTCCTCCTCTACTTCCTCCACCTCCTCTTGTGCCACCACCTGACTCCGAATTCTGTTTAACATGTGCTCCAGCATGTAAATCACCGGAATAGTCATGCTGATAATGGCATCGTCAGCACTAAACATCTTCGTCGCCATTTCAAAACTGTGCAGAAGGGTGCATAGGTCCCTGATCTGAGACCACTCCTCCAGCGTGATTTGCCCCACCTCTGAATCTCGTTGGCCCAGGCTATACGTCAGAACGTATTGCACCAGGGCTTGTCGGTGCTGCCACAGTCGCTGCAACATGTGCAGAGTTGAATTCCACCGGGTAGGCACATCGCATTTTAGCCGGTGAAGTGGCAGGCCCAACGACTTCTGTAGAGATGTAAGTCGCTGAGCTGCGGGATGCGAACGGCGGAAGTGAGCACACAGCGACCGTGCCCTCTGCAGAAGGCCATCTAGTCTAGGATAGTGGGCTAAAAATTGCTGGACAACCAGGTTCAACACGTGAGCCATACAAGGCACGTGTGTGACATTGACCCGGCGAAGGGCCGCACCCAGGTTTGCAGCATTGTCGCACATGGCCTTCCCTGGTTTCAGGTCCAGTGGAGACAACCATTCATGAAATTGGTTCTCCAGAGCTGACCACAACTCCTCAGCTGTGTGACTCATATTTCCCAGACATTTCAATGTAAAAACCGCCTGATGACGTTGAGCCCTACTGCCAGCATAGTAAGGAGGTGTGCAGGATCCCTTCTGCGCAGTTAGAAAGCTTGTGGCATGACCAGACAGGCTTTGGGTGCAGGTGGAAGACCGAGAGGAGGTTGAGGAGGCAGAAGCAGTGGAGGAACTTTGACATAAAGAGGATTGACGCACAACTCGTGGGGACGGCAAGACTTGGACAGCAGCCCCTTGTCCTGCTGTCACCATAGTTACCCAGTGCCCAGTCAGCGACATGTAACGCCCCTGTCCATGCCTACTCGTCCAAGTGTCTGTGGTGAAATGCACCCTGTCACACACAGAGTTTCTCCAAGAAGCGGTGATGTTATGTGCGACATGCTGGTGGAGCGCAGGCACACCTTTCTTTGAGAAGTAGTGCCGACTGGGCATCTGGTACTGGGGCACTGCGACGGACATAAGGTCTCGAAAATCCTCTGTGTCCACCAGGCGGAAAGGCAGCATTTCTGTAGCCAAGAGCTTGCAGATGGTGAAATTCAACCTCTTAGCTTTCTCATGGCTAGGAGGAAACGGTCTTTTACTTGTCCACATCTGAGGGACCGAGGGCTGGCTATTGTGCTTAGACGGGGTTGATAAGGGTGTCCCCGGCAAACTGCCGGTCTGTGAGGAAGATGCAGGCGGACATGTTAGGTTGCCTTGATCCAAAGGTGGTGCTATCGATGTCGGACAGCGCTCAACACCAGCTGGTGTTACCACCTCCAAAGAAAATGATGACCTGCCAATCACGCTGGCTGTTGCGGGTAAAGAGGTGGCAGGTCTGCGCCCCAAAACAGGTGTGACTGCTGTCCCCCCAGTCACAGAGGATGAAGAGGCCGCGGATGCACAAGATATGGCAGACGGTGGTTGGCCCGGCCGGCTAGGCCGCATTGTAGCACACTGAGCTTCCCACTGCAACTTATGCTTCATGTCCATGTGCCGGTTCATGCATGAAGTACTCAAACTATGTATTTTTTGGCCTCTACTTAGCTTTTGCTGACAAATGTTACAGATAACACGAGTTGGGTCATCTTTATCTATCTGAAAAAATGCCCAGGCTATGCAAGGCTTAGCACCCATGCGACCTGAAGAGCCACCACGACTTGTGGTGAGAGGCAGAGTTGTGTTTGAGGATGCAGTTGTTGACGTGCTTCCAGTACTACGTCTCTGTCCAGGAAGGTGCAACCTGACCTCGTCGTCACTAGCATCTTCCTCCACCTCCTCTGCTGACCTCATCTCTTGGCTGACTGTGGGTTGACAGTAAGTGGGATCTCCAACCTCATCATCATCACCCTGTGCGTTATCACACCCTTCGTCCTCAGAGCCAACCTGTTCCGGCCCTGACAAAAAACTAAAGTTGTCGCTCCAATCAGGTATTTGAGTCTTATCATCGTCTTCCTCATTGTCTCCACCAGCAGGAGTTACAGTTTGGGAATGAGGGTCTACATTATGGTCAGAACCTTCTGCGTCTGGTCCTGGATCCGACTCATAAAGATTCTGGGCATCAGTGCAGATCATTTCCTCGTCTGGATTCACAGAAGCGCTGGAGTCGACCTCTGATTCCCAGGCTATAGTATGAGTAAACAGCTCTGCAGACTCAACCATCTGTTCTACCTCATACTCAGACGGGCAGCTGGAGATTTGGGAGCTGTGAGGAAGCAAGTGCGATTTGGGTGACACCTTTGAGGACTGGAGTATTTGTGATGTTGAAGTTGATGTGGAGGAGAGCCCACTTAAAGGAGCACTTGATATCCGTTGAAGCACCTGCTGTTTTTGTGCCTCATCTGGAATTTGTAGCGATTGGCGTGGCCGTAAGAAAGGGATCTTATCACATTGTCCGCTAAAAGAAGTAGACATTTTAGTTTGGCTGGAAGATGGTCTTTCTTCTGCAGATGTTACTGTTGCTTTAACACCTACCCCACGGACACAACCTTATTTCCCCTTCCCAACACGCCTATTCCCCTTTCCACCAGCAGCAGGCCTTTTTCCACTCATTTTGGTGGTTAACTAATTCACAACTCTGGAGTTGTTTGCACAAAAAAACAATGGATGGTAACCGAGCAGAGCTGAGTGGCCAAACTGTGGTATTAGGCCAAAACTATTGGCTGGGTTAGATGCAGAAAAAAATTATTTTGAATTTGCAACCTGATGGAGGTCAGTATAGATGGATTAATAGAACAAGACCCACACACAGCTAGAAGCCCAATATTTTTTCAGAGGTAGATGCAGGAAAAAAATATATTCAGTTTGCAACCTGATGGAGGTCAGTATAGATGGATTAATAGAACAAGACCCACACACAGCTAGAAGCCCAATATTTTTTCAGAGGTAGATGCAGAAAAAAATATATTCAGTTTGCAACCTGATGGAGGTCAGTATAGATGGACTAATACAACAAGTCCCACACACAGCTAGAAGCCCAATATTTTTTCAGAGGTAGATGCAGAAAAAAATATATTCAGTTTGCAACCTGATGGAGGTCAGTATAGATGGACTAATACAACAAGTCCCACACACAGCTAGAAGCCCAAATATTTTTTCAGAGGTACTGTAGATGCAGATAAAAATTAGTTTTAATTTGCAACCTGATGGAGGTCAGTATAGATGGACTAATAGAGAAAGTCCGACACACTACTAGAAGGCCAAATATTTTTTCAGAGCTAGATGCAGAAAAAAATTATATTCAGTTTGCAACCTGATGGAGGTCAGTATAGATGGATTAATAGAACAAGACCCACACACAGCTAGAAGCCCAATATTTTTTCAGAGGTAGATGCAGAAAAAAATATATTCAGTTTGCAACCTGATGGAGGTCAGTATAGATGGACTAATACAACAAGTCCCACACACAGCTAGAAGCCCAATATTTTTTCAGAGGTAGATGCAGAAAAAAATATATTCAGTTTGCAACCTGATGGAGGTCAGTATAGATGGACTAGTACAACAAGTCCCACACATAGCTAGAAGCCCAAATATTTTTTCAGAGGTACTGTAGATGCAGATAAAAATTAGTTTTAATTTGCAACCTGATGGAGGTCAGTATAGATGGACTAATAGAGAAAGTCCGACACACTACTAGAAGGCCAAATATTTTTTCAGAGCTAGATGCAGAAAAAAATTATATTCAGTTTGCAACCTGATGGAGGTCAGTATAGATGGATTAATAGAACAAGACCCACACACAGCTAGAAGCCCAATATTTTTTCAGAGGTAGATGCAGGAAAAAAATATATTCAGTTTGCAACCTGATGGAGGTCAGTATAGATGGACTAGTACAACAAGTCCCACACACAGGTAGAAGCCCAAATATTTTTTCAGAGGTACTGTAGATGCAGATAAAAATTAGTTTTAATTTGCAACCTGATGGAGGTCAGTATAGATGGACTAATAGAATGATGCTATGCCCAAAAGATTTTACTTCACTAGGTGCAGTAAAAAAATTGGTATTCTATACACAGGTGGTATATCTTGCAACACAGATAGGCTACTCCACTGACTAACACACTCTGCAGTAGGCCAAAAAGGATTAGCTTTGCTAGATTCAGCCAAATGCTGTGAAAAACTGATAGGAACTGATGTAACCTAGTCCTGAAAAGGACTCCAATTACAATTAGTCTTTACTCCCACAACCTATCTATTTAAGAGCACAGACCTCCCTGATAAAAGTCGTAGGAAATGCTGTAACCTAGTCCTTAAAAGGACTGCAATCACAACTATTCCCTACTCCCAAGCTATCTGTATATTTGTGCGAAAATTGGCTTGAAATTAACAAGGTATAGCGCACACTGCAACAGCGGTGCCGTCTAACACGCAGCTGCAGCAGTGAGAAAATGGTGGCGACGGGGAAAATGGCTTGGTCTTATAGGGCAAGGACATGTGACATACACTGCCAATGACACATGCCCTTGCTTGTGTGAAAAAAAGCACTTCGCTCCGTGTGTGCGCTGCTGATAGGCTGACAGATTGCACCTCCCCACTGCAAATGCGGGAAAGAGAAAAAAAATGGAGATCTTCATTGTTCCTGCAGAGATCCATCCCCTGCCCCTCCCCCCACCCCGCTGTACACTCAAACTGCGTATTAACATTAATTTTCATCATTACTGAGAAAAAATCCAGTTATGATTTTGGTGCACGAACAGTTATCGAACATAACCTCGAACAGCCGAATTTTTCTCAAATTGTTCGTGTTCGCCGAACGGCTCGAACACCGCCCAAAACAGCTCGAATTTGAGATTGGCGAACAGTTCGAGTAGAACAACGCTCATCTCTAAAAAACACCAACTTTTATAAATCATTAAGCTTAAGATTAATAGGGGTGCCCAAACTTTTTCATATAACTGTATGTAATTCACCTCTTGCGACAGTAATTGCACTTTCCCACCATAGCCTTCATGTGACTGTGGCTGCTCAAATATTTGGGCATCGCTACACGCGTTCTCCTCTTGATTCGCTTGAAGCTGGCCGGGCGAGAGGCCCGAATCTACAAATGGAAAAGTGAACAGCTCTTCTGAGTGACCAAGTGTGGATCAGTTGTCTCTGGGCACTCAGCATGGTGAGAGGAAGGAGGTTTAGGGTGAGGAATATGCGGTCCAGACTCACGGCTACTGAGACTTGACCGTGTGGAAGACAGGGTGGTGGTAGTGGTGTCTAAGTGACTGGAAGCATTATCTGCTATCCAACCAATAACCTTTTCACACTGCTCTGTGTTCAATAGTGGTGTTCTGCAGTCCTCTATTAATTGGGACAGGAAGGTCGAGCGAGAAGATGTGAGTGTTTGTTGTGGCACAATTTCAGCTTTCCCACTGCCTCGGCCTTGTCCTCTGCATGCACCATCATTACCATCACGTCCACTTCCCCGTCCCTTGCCACTCGCCTTGCCATTTTAAATGGAGGACAATATTTTCGACATTCACTACAAATGGCTGGATTTGAACTGTAGTGAAATGTGATACATGTGACGGAAAACCACAGTTGTAAATAGCTGGCCTGTAGGTTACTATTTTTCACAGTGACCTGGTGTCAATAACTTCACTGACACACTGCATCAAAATTTAAATGGAGGCCAATATTTTCCAGGTTCACTACAAATTTCTGGATTTTTATCGCTGTAATATGGATAGAATCTGGCTGTACTCTGCTGTGGCAACAAGCAAATGGATGTTCTCCGGATTGCTTTTTAACCAAATAATCAGGATTAATCATAGAATCATAGAATGGTAGAGTTGGAGGGGACCTCCTGGGTCATCTGGTCCAACCCCCTGCTCAAAGCAGGATTCACTAAATCATCTCAGACAGATATCTGTCCAGCCTCTGTTTGAAGACGTCCATTGAAGGGGAACTCACCACCTCTCGTGGCAGCCTGTTCCACTCATTAATCACCCTAACTGTCAAAAAGTTTTTTCTAATATCTAATCTGTGTCTCCTCCCATTTAGTTTCATCCCATTGCTTCTAGTCTTTCCTTGTGCAAATGAGAATAAAGATGATCCTTCTACAATGTGACAGCCCTTGACATATTTGTAGACAGCTATTAAGTCTCCTCTCAGTCTTCTTTTTTGCAAGCTAAACATTCCCAAATCCTGCAACCGTTCCTCATAGGACATGGTTTGCAGACCAGTCACCATTCTGGTCGCTCTTCTCTGAACTTGTTCCAGTTTGTCTATGTCTTTTTTAAAATGTGGTGCCCAAAACTGTACACAGTATTCCAGATGAGGTCTGACCAAAGAGGAGTAAAGACCGATAATGACTTCACATGATCTAGACTGTATGCTTCTGTTAATACATCCCAGAATTGTATTTGCCTTTTTTGCTGCTGCATCACACTGTTGACTCATGTTCAGTCTATGATCTATTAGTATACCTAAGTCTTTTTCACATGTACTGTTGCTTAGCTCTATTCCTCCCATTCTGTATATGCTTTTTTCATTTTTATTGCCCAGATGTAGTACTTTGCATTTTTCCCTGTTAAAAACCATTCTGCTAGTTACTGCCCACTGCTCCAGTTTATTTAGGGCTTTTTGAATCCTCTCTCTCTCTTCTCTAATATTAGCTATCCCTCCTAGCTTTGTGTCATCAGCAAATTTAATCAGTTTACCCTCAATTCCTTCATCTAAATCATTGATAAAGATGTTGAACAATACAGGTCCCAGGACAGAGCCCTGTGGTACCCCACTTGAGACATTCATTCAACTGGATGTGAAGCCATATACGACCACTCTTTGAGTCCAATCACTAAGCCAGTTATGAATCCACCTAACAGTTGCCTTGTCCATTCCATACTTGGTAATTTTTTCAATAAGGATGGTGTGAGATACTTTGTCAAATGCTTTGCTGAAGTCAAGATATACTATATCTACAGCATTTCCCTGATCCACCCAGTCAGTGATTCTGTCATAGAAGGAAATTAAGTTAGTCTGACATGACTTGTTAGTTACAAACCCATGCTGACTCTGGTTAATCACTTCATTCTTATCCAGGTACTTACCTACATGTTGCTTAATAATTTGTTCAAAGATCTTTCCTGGTATAGAAAGTTCAAAAAAATAATTATCCCAGGCCCCTGATACCTGGGGCTATTTGTAGAAATACCTGAAACAGAAGCAGCAGACAGAACTGGAATGGAGCCTCTTGTGATGTATTATACACTGCAGTCTGTCACATACACTGCCTTCCTGCCTAGCTCTGATATATATATACTAGCTATTGAACCCGTTCTACGCCCGGGTGGTGAGCATTTTTATTGGTATATGGTCACCCATGCTGGTATGTGCTGCCCCCATCCTGTCCCCACCATCCTATCCTGGTATGCATGGCACCCCTCATCCCTATCCTGGTATGCATGGCACCCCTCACCCCCAATCCTGGTATGCATGGCACCCCTCATCCCCAATCCTAGTATGCATGGCACCCCTCATCCCCAATCCTGGTATGCATGGCACCCCTCACCCCCAATCCTGGTATGCGTGGCACCCCTCACCCCCAATCCTGGTATGCATGGCACCCCTCACCCCCAATCCTGGTATGCATGGCACTCCTCAACCCCAATCCTGGAAGGCATGACACCCCTCATCCCCAATCCAGGTATGCATGGCACCCCTCACACCCAATCCTGGTACGCGTGGCACTCCTCATCCCCAATCCTGGTATGCATGGTATCCCTCATACTGGAATGCATGGGCCCCTCACCCACATCCTGGTATGCATGGCACCCCTCATCCCCATCCTGGTATGCATGGCACTCCTCATCCCTATCCTGGTATGCATGGCACCCCTCATCCCCAATCCCGGTATGCATGGCACCCATCATCCCCAATCCCGCTATGCATGGCACCCCTCATCCCCAATCCCAGTATGCATGACACCCCTCAACCCCAATCCCGGTATGCATGGCACCCCTCATCCCTAATCCTGGTATGCATGACACCCCTCATCCCCAATCCTGGAAGGCATGGCACCCCTCATCCCCAATCCTGGTATGCATGGCACCCCTCATCCCCAATCCTGGTATGCATGGCATCCCTCATCCCCAATCCTGGTATGCATGGTATCCCTCATCCCCAATCCTGGTATGCATGGCACCCCTCACCCCCAATCCTGGTATGTGTGGCACCCCTCACCCCAAATCCTGGTATGCATGGCACCCCTCATCCCCAATCCTGGTATGCATGGCACCCCTCAACCCCAATCCTGGAAGGCATGGCACCCCTCATCCCTAATCCTGGTATGCATGGCACCCCTCACACCCAATCCTGGTACGCGTGGCACTCCTCATCCCCAATCCTGGTATGCATGGTATCCCTCATACTGGAATGCATGGGCCCCTCACCCACATCCTGGTATGCATGGCACCCCTCACCCCCATCCTGGTATGCATGGCACTCCTCATCCCTATCCTGGTATGCATGGCACCCCTCATCCCCAATCCCGGTATGTATGGCACCCCTCATCCCCAATCCCGGTATGCATGGCACCCATCATCCCCAATCCCGCTATGCATGGCACCCCTCATCCCCAATCCCAGTATGCATGACACCCCTCAACCCCAATCCCGGTATGCATGGCACCCCTCATCCCTAATCCTGGTATGCATGACTCCCCTCATCCCCAATCCTGGAAGGCATGGCACCCCTCATCCTCAATCCTGGTATGCATGGCATCCCTCATACTGGTATGCATGGGCCCCTCACCCACATCCTGGTATGCATGGCACCCCTCATTCCCATTCCTGGTATGCATGGCACCCATCATCCCCAATCCCGCTATGCATAACACCCCTCATCTCCAATCCCGGTATGCATGGCACCCCTCATCTTCAATCCTGGTATGCATGGCTCCCTCATCCGCAATTCTGTTATGCATGGCACCCCTCATCCCCAATCCTGGTATGCATTGCTCCCTCATCCCCAATCCTGGTATGCATGGCACCCCTCACCCCCATCCTGGTATGCATGGGCCCCTCATCCCCAATCCTGGTATGCATGGGAACCCTCAGCCTGGAATGCATGGCACCCCTCATGCCCAATCCTGGTATGCATGGCACCCCTCATCCCCAATCCTGGTATGCATGGTATCCCTCATACTGATATGCATGGGCCCCTCACCCCCATCCTGGTATGCATGGCACCCCTCATCCCCAATCCCGGTATGCATGGCACCCCTCATCCCCAATCCCGGTATGCATGGCACCCATCATCCCCAATCCCGGTATGCATGGCTCCCCTCATCCCCAATCCCACTATGCATGATACCCCTCATCCCCAATCCTGGAAGGCATGGCACCCCTCATCCCCAATCCTGGTATGCATGGCACCCCTCATCCCTCATCCTGGTATGCATGGCATCCCTCATCCCCAATCCTGGTATGCATGGTATCCCTCATACTGGTATGCATGGGCCCCTCACCCACATCCTGGTATGCATGGCACCCCTCACCTCCATCCTGGTATGCATGGCACCCCTCATCCCCGTTCCCGGTATGCATGGCACCCATCATCCCCAATCCCGCTATGCATGGCACCCCTCATCTCCAATCCTGGTATGCATGGCTCCCTCATCCGCAATCCTGTTATGCATGGCACCCCTCTTCCCCAATCCTGGTATGCATTGCTCCCTCATCCCCAATCCTGGTATGCATGGCACCCCTCACCCCCATCCTGGTATGCATGGGCCCCTCATCCCCAATCCTGGTATGCATGGGAACCCTCAGCCTGGAATGCATGGCACCCAAACCCTCATCCTGGTATGCATGGTACCCCGCATTCCTATCCTGAAATTTATGGTACCCCTCATCCCTATTCTGGTATACATGGCACTCATCATCCCTATCCTGGTATGCATGGGCCCCTCATCCCCAATCCTGGTATAAATGGTACCCCTCATCCCCAATACTGGTATACATGGTACCCCTCATCCCTATCCTGGTATATATGGTACCTCTCATCCCTATCCTGGTATGTATAGTATTCCTCATCCCCATCCTGGTATGTATAGTACCCCTCATCCCTATTCTAGTATGTATGGTACCCCTCCTCCCTATTCTAGTATGTATGGTACCCCTCATCCTGGAATGCATGGCACCCAATCCCTCATCCTGGTATGCATGGCACCCCTCACCCCCATCCTGGTATGCATGGGCCCCTCATCCCCAATCCTGGTATGCATGGGAACCCTCAGCCTGGAATGCATGGCACCCCTCATGCCCAATCCTGGTATGCATGGCATCCCTCATCCCCAATCCTGGTATGCATGGTATCCCTCATACTGATATGCATGGGCCCCTCACCCCCATCCTGGTATGCATGGCACCCCTCATCCCCAATCCCAGTATGCATGGCACCCCTCATCCCCAATCCCGGTATGCATGGCACCCATCATCCCCAATCCCGCTATGCATGGCTCCCCTCATCCCCAATCCCACTATGCATGACACCCCTCAACCCCAATCCCGGTATGCATGGCACCCCTCATCCCCAATCCTGGTATCCATGACACCCCTCATCCCCAATCCTGGAAGGCATGGCACCCCTCATCCCCAATCCTGGTATGCATGGCACCCCTCATCCCCAATCCTGGTATGCATGGCATCCCTCATCCCCAATCCTGGTATGCATGGTATCCCTCATACTGGTATGCATGGGCCCCTCACCCACATCCTGGTATGCATGGCACCCCTCACCTCCATCCTGGTATGCATGGCACCCCTCATCCCCGTTCCCGGTATGCATGGCACCCATCATCCCCAATCCCGCTATGCATGAAACCCCTCATCCCCAATCCCGGTATGCATGGCACCCCTCATCTCCAATCCTGGTATGCATGGCTCCCTCATCCGCAATCCTGTTATGCATGGCACCCCTCTTCCCCAATTCTGGTATGCATTGCTCCCTCATCCCCAATCCTGGTATGCATGGCACCCCTCACCCCCATCCTGGTATGCATGGGCCCCTCATCCCCAATCCTGGTATGCATGGGAACCCTCAGCCTGGAATGCATGGCACCCAAACCCTCATCCTGGTATGCATGGCACCCCATTCCTCATTCTGGTATGCATGGTACCCCGCATTCCTATCCTTGAATTTATGGTACCCCTCATCCCTATTCTGGTATACATGGCACTCATCATCCCTATCCTGGTATGCATGGGCCCCTCATCCCCAATCCTGGTATACATGGTACCCCTCATCCCCAATACTGGTATACATGGTACCCCTCATTCCTATCCTGGTATATATGGTATTCCTCATCCCTATCCTGGTATGTATAGTACCCCTCATCCCTATTCTAGTATGTATGGTACCCCTCCTCCCTATTCTAGTATGTATGGTACCCCTCATCCTGGAATGCATGGCACCCAATCCCTCATCCTGGTATGCATGGCACTCCATCCCTCATCCTGGTACGCATGGTACCCCGCATTCCTATCCTGGTATGTATGGTACCCCTCATCCCTATTCTGGTATGCATGGCACTCCTTATCCCTATCCTGGTATGCATGGGCCCCTCATCCCCAATCCTGGTATACATGGTACCCCTCATCCCCAATCCTGGTATACATGGTACCTCTCATCCCTATCCTGGTATGTATAGTATTCCTCATCCCCATCCTGGTATGTATAGTACCCCTCATCCCTATTCTAGTATGTATGGTACCCCTCCTCCCTATTCTAGTATGTATGGTACCCCTCATCCTGGAATGCATGGCTCCCAATCCCTCATCCTGGTATGCATGGCACCCCATCCCTCATCCTGGTATGCATGGTACCCCGCATTCCTATCCTGGTATGTATGGTACCCCTCATCCCTATTCTGGTATGCATGGCACCCCTCACCTGCCAATCCTGGAATGCATGGTCCCCTCATCCCCCAATAATGGTATGTGTGGTACCCCTCATCCCCCAACAATGGTATGTGTGGTACCCCTCATCCCCCAATCCTGGAATGCATGATCCCCTCACCCCACAATCCTGGTATACATGGTCCCCTCACCCCCCAATCCTGGTATGCATGGTCCCCTCACCCCATAATCCTGGTATGCATGGTCCCCTCACTAGCACAATCCTGGCATGTGTGGCCCCCTCATTCCTTTCACGCTGTGCACACATACAAAAAAATAAACAGTTATACCCACCTTTCTTCTCTGTGCTCCAGTGCTTCTGTGTCCTGTTCTGCCGGAGGCTGGGGGAGGAGTGCGGCCCCGGAGCACCGCGCTGTCCGGCGCCATTTTGCTGAAGGCACACTGCAAATGTGTCTTCAGTAAAATGGCGCCGGATAGCGCTATGCGCATGCGCCGATCCGACGCCTCACTCCTGCCCCGGTCTCCGGCGAAGAAAGAGGCGCCGCAGCAATGCTCCTCCCGGTCAAGTAAGTATGTAAGTATAACGCTGGAGATGGCGGTATGCGTTCAGTGTCTACATATACCGCGATCTCCGGCGCCATGCACTCCTCTTACCTGTAACGGCTCCATGCGGTCTTCTGTCTGGAGCCAGACTGCACGTCACGCATGCGCAGTCTATAAAAGCTTCAGACAGAGACATGCTTAGCCGATTTTATTATAGATATGTTGTGGAATACCTAGACTAACAGGTCGTTCAATGGACCCTCTTGCTATATACATTGCAGTCTGCCACATACACTGCCTAAAAAAACAGGCAATGTGAACTGAGGTCTAAGATGGTAGACATGCAAGAAATAGGAGCATGTTCACACTAGCAAAAAAGAAACAAAACCTACAAAAGACAAAAGACAAAAATATATCTCATACCCTACCATCATTATATATAAATGTAAAGCAAAGTTGCATAATAAATATAGGGTACTTAGTGAACTATTTTTGATCAAAAAAAGTATACAAGCCGTCCCACCAGCGGCAAGGTGACCCTAAATTGGGACGGTACCTATACTGCCTATATTAAAAACCTTACTGTATATCAAAGTTGAAGTAATGCATATAAAAGGGTAGACAAATAGGACCGGGTCCCAACTCCAGACCACCCAGGTCCGTGGTAAGCTACATATATACCAGTCAGCTCAACAAAGGGGATGCCACACCCTTAAATTGCACAGAATGCAAACAAGACAAAAAACCAGGCAATGTGAACTGAGGTCTAAGATGGTAGACATGCAAGAAATAGGAGCATGTTCACACTAGCAAAAAAGAAACAAAACCTACAAAAGACAAAAGACAAAAATATATCTCATACCCTACCATCATTATATATAAATGTAAAGCAAAGTTGCATAATAAATATAGGGTACTTAGTGAACTATTTTTGATCAAAAAAAGTATACAAGCCATCCCACCAGCGGCAAGGTGACCCTAAATTGGGACGGTACCTATACTGCCTATATTAAAAACCTTACTGTATATCAAAGTTGAAGTAATGCATATAAAAGGGTAGACAAATAGGACCGGGTCCCAACTCCAGACCACCCAGGTCCGTGGTAAGCTACATATATACCAGTCAGCTCAACAAAGGGGATGCCACACCCTTAAATTGCACAGAATGCAAACAAGACAAAAAACCAGGCAATGTGAACTGAGGTCTAAGATGGTAGACATACAAGAAATAGGAGCATGTTCACACTAGCAAAAAAGAAACAAAACCTACAAAAGACAAAAGACAAAAATATATCTCATACCCTACCATCATTATATATAAATGTAAAGCAAAGTTGCATAATAAATATAGGGTACTTAGTGAACTATTTTTGATCAAAAAAAGTATACAAGCCGTCCCACCAGCGGCAAGGTGACCCTAAATTGGGACGGTACCTATACTGCCTATATTAAAAACCTTACTGTATATCAAAGTTGAAGTAATGCATATAAAAGGGTAGACAAATAGGACCGGGTCCCAACTCCAGACCACCCAGGTCCGTGGTAAGCTACATATATACCAGTCAGCTCAACAAAGGGGATGTCACACCCTTAAATTGCACAGAATGCAAACAAGACAAAAAAACAGGCAATGTGAACTGAGGTCTAAGATGGTAGACATGCAAGAAATAGGAGCATGTTCACACTAGCAAAAAAGAAACAAAACCTACAAAAGACAAAAGACAAAAATATATCTCATACCCTACCATCATTATATATAAATGTAAAGCAAAGTTGCATAATAAATATAGGGTACTTAGTGAACTATTTTTGATCAAAAAAAGTATACAAGCCGTCCCACCAGCGGCAAGGTGACACTAAATTGGGACGGTACCTATACTGCCTATATTAAAAACCTTACTGTATATCAAAGTTGAAGTAATGCATATAAAAGGGTAGACAAATAGGACCGGGTCCCAACTCCAGACCACCCAGGTCCGTGGTAAGCTACATATATACCAGTCAGCTCAACAAAGGGGATGCCACACCCTTAAATTGCACAGAATGCAAACAAGACAAAAAACCAGGCAATGTGAACTGAGGTCTAAGATGGTAGACATGCAAGAAATAGGAGCATGTTCACACTAGCAAAAAAGAAACAAAACCTACAAAAGACAAAAGACAAAAATATATCTCATACCCTACCATCATTATATATAAATGTAAAGCAAAGTTGCATAATAAATATAGGGTACTTAGTGAACTATTTTTGATCAAAAAAAGTATACAAGCCGTCCCACCAGCGGCAAGGTGACCCTAAATTGGGACGGTACCTATACTGCCTACATTAAAAACCTTACTGTATATCAAAGTTGAAGTAATGCATATAAAAGGGTAGACAAATAGGACCGGGTCCCAACTCCAGACCACCCAGGTCCGTGGTAAGCTAAATATATACCAGTCAGCTCAACAAAGGGGATGCCACACCCTTAAATTGCACAGAATGCAAACAAGACAAAAAACCAGGCAATGTGAACTGAGGACTAAGATGGTAGACATGCAAGAAATAGGAGCATGTTCACACTAGCAAAAAAGAAACAAAACCTACAAAAGACAAAAGACAAAAATATATCTCATACCCTACCATCATTATATATAAATGTAAAGCAAAGTTGCATAATAAATATAGGGTACTTAGTGAACTATTTTTGATCAAAAAAAGTATACAAGCCGTCCCACCAGCGGCAAGGTGACCCTAAATTGGGACGGTACCTATACTGCCTATATTAAAAACCTTACTGTATATCAAAGTTGAAGTAATGCATATAATAGGGTAGACAAATAGGACCGGGTCCCAACTCCAGACCACCCAGATCCGTGGTAAGCTACATATATACCAGTCAGCTCAACAAAGGGGATGCCACACCCTTAAATTGCACAGAATGCAAACAAGACAAAAAACCAGGCAATGTGAACTGAGGTCTAAGATGGTAGACATGCAAGAAATAGGAGCATGTTCACACTAGCAAAAAAGAAACAAAACCTACAAAAGACAAAAGACAAAAATATATCTCATACCCTACCATCATTATATATAAATGTAAAGCAAAGTTGCATAATAAATATAGGGTACTTAGTGAACTATTTTTGATCAAAAAAAGTATACAAGCCGTCCCACCAGCGGCAAGGTGACCCTAAATTGGGACGGTACCTATACTGCCTATATTAAAAACCTTACTGTATATCAAAGTTGAAGTAATGCATATAAAAGGGTAGACAAATAGGACCGGGTCCCAACTCCAGACCACCCAGGTCCGTGGTAAGCTACATATATACCAGTCAGCTCAGCAAAGGGGATGCCACACCCTTAAATTGCACAGAATGCAAACAAGACAAAAAACCAGGCAATGTGAACTGAGGTCTAAGATGGTAGACATGCAAGAAATAGGAGCATGTTCACACTAGCAAAAAAGAAACAAAACCTACAAAAGACAAAAGACAAAAATATATCTCATACCCTACCATCATTATACATAAATGTAAAGCAAAGTTGCATAATAAATATAGGGTACTTAGTGAACTATTTTTGATCAAAAAAAGTATACAAGCCGTCCCACCAGCGGCAAGGTGACCCTAAATTGGGACGGTACCTATACTGCCTATATTAAAAACCTTACTGTATATCAAAGTTGAAGTAATGCATATAAAAGGGTAGACAAATAGGACCGGGTCCCAACTCCAGACCACCCAGGTCCGTGGTAAGCTACATATATACCAGTCAGCTCAACAAAGGGGATACCACACCCTTAAATTGCACAGAATGCAAACAAGACAAAAAAACAGGCAATGTGAACTGAGGTCTAAGATGGTAGACATGCAAGAAATAGGAGCATGTTCACACTAGCAAAAAAGAAACAAAACCTACAAAAGACAAAAGACAAAAATATATCTCATACCCTACCATCATTATATATAAATGTAAAGCAAAGTTGCATAATAAATATAGGGTACTTAGTGAACTATTTTTGATCAAAAAAAGTATACAAGCCGTCCCACCAGCGGCAAGGTGACCCTAAATTGGGACGGTACCTATACTGCCTATATTAAAAACCTTACTGTATATCAAAGTTGAAGTAATGCATATAAAAGGGTAGACAAATAGGACCGGGTCCCAACTCCAGACCACCCAGGTCCGTGGTAAGCTACATATATACCAGTCAGCTCAACAAAGGGGATGCCACACCCTTAAATTGCACAGAATGCAAACAAGACAAAAAAACAGGCAATGTGAACTGAGGTCTAAGATGGTAGACATGCAAGAAATAGGAGCATGTTCACACTAGCAAAAAAGAAACAAAACCTACAAAAGACAAAAGACAAAAATATATCTCATACCCTACCATCATTATATATAAATGTAAAGCAAAGTTGCATAATAAATATAGGGTACTTAGTGAACTATTTTTGATCAAAAAAAGTATACAAGCCGTCCCACCAGCAGCAAGGTGACCCTAAATTGGGACGGTACCTATACTGCCTATATTAAAAACCTTACTGTATATCAAAGTTGAAGTAATGCATATAAAAGGGTAGACAAATAGGACCGGGTCCCAACTCCAGACCACCCAGGTCCGTGGTAAGCTACATATATACCAGTCAGCTCAACAAAGGGGATGCCACACCCTTAAATTGCACAGAATGCAAACAAGACAAAAAACCAGGCAATGTGAACTGAGGTCTAAGATGGTAGACATGCAAGAAATAGGAGCATGTTCACACTAGCAAAAAAGAAACAAAACCTACAAAAGACAAAAGACAAAAATATATCTCATACCCTACCATCATTATATATAAATGTAAAGCAAAGTTGCATAATAAATATAGGGTACTTAGTGAACTATTTTTGATCAAAAAAAGTATACAAGCCGTCTCACCAGCGGCAAGGTGACCCTAAATTGGGACGGTACCTATACTGCCTATATTAAAAACCTTACTGTATATCAAAGTTGAAGTAATGCATATAAAAGGGTAGACAAATAGGACCGGGTCCCAACTCCAGACCACCCAGGTCTGTGGTAAGCTACATATATACCAGTCAGCTCAACAAAGGGGATGCCACACCCTTAAATTGCACAGAATGCAAACAAGACAAAAAACCAGGCAATGTGAACTGAGGTCTAAGATGGTAGACATGCAAGAAATAGGAGCATGTTCACACTAGCAAAAAAGAAACAAAACCTACAAAAGACAAAAATATATCTCATACCCTACCATCATTATATATAAATGTAAAGCAAAGTTGCATAATAAATATAGGGTACTTAGTGAACTATTTTTGATCAAAAAAAGTATACAAGCCGTCCCACCAGCGGCAAGGTGACCCTAAATTGGGACGGTACCTATACTGCCTATATTAAAAACCTTACTGTATATCAAAGTTGAAGTAATGCATATAAAAGGGTAGACAAATAGGACCGGGTCCCAACTCCAGACCACCCAGGTCCATGGTAAGCTACATATATACCAGTCAGCTCAACAAAGGGGATGCCACACCCTTAAATTGCACAGAATGCAAACAAGACAAAAAACCAGGCAATGTGAACTGAGGTCTAAGATGGTAGACATGCAAGAAATAGGAGCATGTTCACACTAGCAAAAAAGAAACAAAACCTACAAAAGACAAAAGACAAAAATATATCTCATACCCTACCATCATTATATATAAATGTAAAGCAAAGTTGCATAATAAATATAGGGTACTTAGTGAACTATTTTTGATCAAAAAAAGTATACAAGCCGTCCCACCAGCGGCAAGGTGACCCTAAATTGGGACGGTACCTATACTGCCTATATTAAAAACCTTACTGTATATCAAAGTTGAAGTAATGCATATAAAAGGGTAGACAAATAGGACCGGGTCCCAACTCCAGACCACCCAGGTCCGTGGTAAGCTACATATATACCAGTCAGCTCAACAAAGGGGATGCCACACCCTTAAATTGCACAGAATGCAAACAAGACAAAAAACCAGGCAATGTGAACTGAGGTCTAAGATGGTAGACATGCAAGAAATAGGAGCATGTTCACACTAGCAAAAAAGAAACAAAACCTACAAAAGACAAAAGACAAAAATATATCTCATACCCTACCATCATTATATATAAATGTAAAGCAAAGTTGCATAATAAATATAGGGTACTTAGTGAACTATTTTTGATCAAAAAAAGTATACAAGCCGTCCCACCAGCGGCAAGGTGACCCTAAATTGGGACGGTACCTATACTGCCTACATTAAAAACCTTACTGTATATCAAAGTTGAAGTAATGCATATAAAAGGGTAGACAAATAGGACCGGGTCCCAACTCCAGACCACCCAGGTCCGTGGTAAGCTAAATATATACCAGTCAGCTCAACAAAGGGGATGCCACACCCTTAAATTGCACAGAATGCAAACAAGACAAAAAACCAGGCAATGTGAACTGAGGACTAAGATGGTAGACATGCAAGAAATAGGAGCATGTTCACACTAGCAAAAAAGAAACAAAACCTACAAAAGACAAAAGACAAAAATATATCTCATACCCTACCATCATTATATATAAATGTAAAGCAAAGTTGCATAATAAATATAGGGTACTTAGTGAACTATTTTTGATCAAAAAAAGTATACAAGCCGTCCCACCAGCGGCAAGGTGACCCTAAATTGGGACGGTACCTATACTGCCTATATTAAAAACCTTACTGTATATCAAAGTTGAAGTAATGCATATAATAGGGTAGACAAATAGGACCGGGTCCCAACTCCAGACCACCCAGGTCCGTGGTAAGCTACATATATACCAGTCAGCTCAACAAAGGGGATGCCACACCCTTAAATTGCACAGAATGCAAACAAGACAAAAAAACAGGCAATGTGAACTGAGGTCTAAGATGGTAGACATGCAAGAAATAGGAGCATGTTCACACTAGCAAAAAAGAAACAAAACCTACAAAAGACAAAAGACAAAAATATATCTCATACCCTACCATCATTATATATAAATGTAAAGCAAAGTTGCATAATAAATATAGGGTACTTAGTGAACTATTTTTGATCAAAAAAAGTATACAAGCCGTCCCACCAGCGGCAAGGTGACCCTAAATTGGGACGGTACCTATACTGCCTATATTAAAAACCTTACTGTATATCAAAGTTGAAGTAATGCATATAAAAGGGTAGACAAATAGGACCGGGTCCCAACTCCAGACCACCCAGGTCCGTGGTAAGCTACATATATACCAGTCAGCTCAGCAAAGGGGATGCCACACCCTTAAATTGCACAGAATGCAAACAAGACAAAAAACCAGGCAATGTGAACTGAGGTCTAAGATGGTAGACATGCAAGAAATAGGAGCATGTTCACACTAGCAAAAAAGAAACAAAACCTACAAAAGACAAAAGACAAAAATATATCTCATACCCTACCATCATTATACATAAATGTAAAGCAAAGTTGCATAATAAATATAGGGTACTTAGTGAACTATTTTTGATCAAAAAAAGTATACAAGCCGTCCCACCAGCGGCAAGGTGACCCTAAATTGGGACGGTACCTATACTGCCTATATTAAAAACCTTACTGTATATCAAAGTTGAAGTAATGCATATAAAAGGGTAGACAAATAGGACCGGGTCCCAACTCCAGACCACCCAGGTCCGTGGTAAGCTACATATATACCAGTCAGCTCAACAAAGGGGATACCACACCCTTAAATTGCACAGAATGCAAACAAGACAAAAAAACAGGCAATGTGAACTGAGGTCTAAGATGGTAGACATGCAAGAAATAGGAGCATGTTCACACTAGCAAAAAAGAAACAAAACCTACAAAAGACAAAAGACAAAAATATATCTCATACCCTACCATCATTATATATAAATGTAAAGCAAAGTTGCATAATAAATATAGGGTACTTAGTGAACTATTTTTGATCAAAAAAAGTATACAAGCCGTCCCACCAGCGGTAAGGTGACCCTAAATTGGGACGGTACCTATACTGCCTATATTAAAAACCTTACTGTATATCAAAGTTGAAGTAATGCATATAAAAGGGTAGACAAATAGGACCGGGTCCCAACTCCAGACCACCCAGGTCCGTGGTAAGCTACATATATACCAGTCAGCTCAACAAAGGGGATGCCACACCCTTAAATTGCACAGAATGCAAACAAGACAAAAAACCAGGCAATGTGAACTGAGGTCTAAGATGGTAGACATGCAAGAAATAGGAGCATGTTCACACTAGCAAAAAAGAAACAAAACCTACAAAAGACAAAAGACAAAAATATATCTCATACCCTACCATCATTATATATAAATGTAAAGCAAAGTTGCATAATAAATATAGGGTACTTAGTGAACTATTTTTGATCAAAAAAAGTATACAAGCCGTCCCACCAGCAGCAAGGTGACCCTAAATTGGGACGGTACCTATACTGCCTATATTAAAAACCTTACTGTATATCAAAGTTGAAGTAATGCATATAAAAGGGTAGACAAATAGGACCGGGTCCCAACTCCAGACCACCCAGGTCCGTGGTAAGCTACATATATACCAGTCAGCTCAACAAAGGGGATGCCACACCCTTAAATTGCACAGAATGCAAACAAGACAAAAAACCAGGCAATGTGAACTGAGGTCTAAGATGGTAGACATGCAAGAAATAGGAGCATGTTCACACTAGCAAAAAAGAAACAAAACCTACAAAAGACAAAAGACAAAAATATATCTCATACCCTACCATCATTATATATAAATGTAAAGCAAAGTTGCATAATAAATATAGGGTACTTAGTGAACTATTTTTGATCAAAAAAAGTATACAAGCCGTCTCACCAGCGGCAAGGTGACCCTAAATTGGGACGGTACCTATACTGCCTATATTAAAAACCTTACTGTATATCAAAGTTGAAGTAATGCATATAAAAGGGTAGACAAATAGGACCGGGTCCCAACTCCAGACCACCCAGGTCTGTGGTAAGCTACATATATACCAGTCAGCTCAACAAAGGGGATGCCACACCCTTAAATTGCACAGAATGCAAACAAGACAAAAAACCAGGCAATGTGAACTGAGGTCTAAGATGGTAGACATGCAAGAAATAGGAGCATGTTCACACTAGCAAAAAAGAAACAAAACCTACAAAAGACAAAAATATATCTCATACCCTACCATCATTATATATAAATGTAAAGCAAAGTTGCATAATAAATATAGGGTACTTAGTGAACTATTTTTGATCAAAAAAAGTATACAAGCCGTCCCACCAGCGGCAAGGTGACCCTAAATTGGGACGGTACCTATACTGCCTATATTAAAAACCTTACTGTATATCAAAGTTGAAGTAATGCATATAAAAGGGTAGACAAATAGGACCGGGTCCCAACTCCAGACCACCCAGGTCCATGGTAAGCTACATATATACCAGTCAGCTCAACAAAGGGGATGCCACACCCTTAAATTGCACAGAATGCAAACAAGACAAAAAACCAGGCAATGTGAACTGAGGTCTAAGATGGTAGACATGCAAGAAATAGGAGCATGTTCACACTAGCAAAAAAGAAACAAAACCTACAAAAGACAAAAGACAAAAATATATCTCATACCCTACCATCATTATATATAAATGTAAAGCAAAGTTGCATAATAAATATAGGGTACTTAGTGAACTATTTTTGATCAAAAAAAGTATACAAGCCGTCCCACCAGCGGCAAGGTGACCCTAAATTGGGACGGTACCTATACTGCCTATATTAAAAACCTTACTGTATATCAAAGTTGAAGTAATGCATATAAAAGGGTAGACAAATAGGACCGGGTCCCAACTCCAGACCACCCAGGTCCGTGGTAAGCTACATATATACCAGTCAGCTCAACAAAGGGGATACCACACCCTTAAATTGCACAGAATGCAAACAAGACAAAAAACCAGGCAATGTGAACTGAGGTCTAAGATGGTAGACACGCAAGAAATAGGAGCATGTTCACACTAGCAAAAAAGAAACAAAACCTACAAAAGACAAAAGACAAAAATATATCTCATACCCTACCATCATTATATATAAATGTAAAGCAAAGTTGCATAATAAATATAGGGTACTTAGTGAACTATTTTTGATCAAAAAAAGTATACAAGCCGTCCCACCAGCGGCAAGGTGACCCTAAATTGGGACGGTACCTATACTGCCTATATTAAAAACCTTACTGTATATCAAAGTTGAAGTAATGCATATAAAAGGGTAGACAAATAGGACCGGGTCCCAACTCCAGACCACCCAGGTCCGTGGTAAGCTACATATATACCAGTCAGCTCAACAAAGGGGATGCCACACCCTTAAATTGCACAGAATGCAAACAAGACAAAAAACCAGGCAATGTGAACTGAGGTCTAAGATGGTAGACATGCAAGAAATAGGAGCATGTTCACACTAGCAAAAAAGAAACAAAACCTACAAAAGACAAAAGACAAAAATATATCTCATACCCTACCATCATTATATATAAATGTAAAGCAAAGTTGCATAATAAATATAGGGTACTTAGTGAACTATTTTTGATCAAAAAAAGTATACAAGCCGTCCCACCAGCAGCAAGGTGACCCTAAATTGGGATGGTACCTATACTGCCTATATTAAAAACCTTACTGTATATCAAAGTTGAAGTAATGCATATAAAAGGGTAGACAAATAGGACCGGGTCCCAACTCCAGACCACCCAGGTCCGTGGTAAGCTACATATATACCAGTCAGCTCAACAAAGGGGATGCCACACCCTTAAATTGCACAGAATGCAAACAAGACAAAAAACCAGGCAATGTGAACTGAGGTCTAAGATGGTAGACATGCAAGAAATAGGAGCATGTTCACACTAGCAAAAAAGAAACAAAACCTACAAAAGACAAAAATATATCTCATACCCTACCATCATTATATATAAATGTAAAGCAAAGTTGCATAATAAATATAGGGTACTTAGTGAACTATTTTTGATCAAAAAAAGTATACAAGCCGTCCCACCAGCGGCAAGGTGACCCTAAATTGGGACGGTACCTATACTGCCTATATTAAAAACCTTACTGTATATCAAAGTTGAAGTAATGCATATAAAAGGGTAGACAAATAGGACCGGGTCCCAACTCCAGACCACCCAGGTCCATGGTAAGCTACATATATACCAGTCAGCTCAACAAAGGGGATGCCACACCCTTAAATTGCACAGAATGCAAACAAGACAAAAAACCAGGCAATGTGAACTGAGGTCTAAGATGGTAGACATGCAAGAAATAGGAGCATGTTCACACTAGCAAAAAAGAAACAAAACCTACAAAAGACAAAAGACAAAAATATATCTCATACCCTACCATCATTATATATAAATGTAAAGCAAAGTTGCATAATAAATATAGGGTACTTAGTGAACTATTTTTGATCAAAAAAAGTATACAAGCCGTCCCACCAGCGGCAAGGTGACCCTAAATTGGGACGGTACCTATACTGCCTATATTAAAAACCTTACTGTATTTCAAAGTTGAAGTAATGCATATAAAAGGGTAGACAAATAGGACCGGGTCCCAACTCCAGACCACCCAGGTCCGTGGTAAGCTACATATATACCAGTCAGCTCAACAAAGGGGATACCACACCCTTAAATTGCACAGAATGCAAACAAGACAAAAAACCAGGCAATGTGAACTGAGGTCTAAGATGGTAGACATGCAAGAAATAGGAGCATGTTCACACTAGCAAAAAAGAAACAAAACCTACAAAAGACAAAAGACAAAAATATATCTCATACCCTACCATCATTATATATAAATGTAAAGCAAAGTTGCATAATAAATATAGGGTACTTAGTGAACTATTTTTGATCAAAAAAAGTATACAAGCCGTCCCACCAGCGGCAAGGTGACCCTAAATTGGGACGGTACCTATACTGCCTATATTAAAAACCTTACTGTATATCAAAGTTGAAGTAATGCATATAAAAGGGTAGACAAATAGGACCGGGTCCCAACTCCAGACCACCCAGGTCCGTGGTAAGCTACATATATACCAGTCAGCTCAACAAAGGGGATGCCACACCCTTAAATTGCACAGAATGCAAACAAGACAAAAAACCAGGCAATGTGAACTGAGGTCTAAGATGGTAGACATGCAAGAAATAGGAGCATGTTCACACTAGCAAAAAAGAAACAAAACCTACAAAAGACAAAAGACAAAAATATATCTCATACCCTACCATCATTATATATAAATGTAAAGCAAAGTTGCATAATAAATATAGGGTACTTAGTGAACTATTTTTGATCAAAAAAAGTATACAAGCCGTCCCACCAGCAGCAAGGTGACCCTAAATTGGGATGGTACCTATACTGCCTATATTAAAAACCTTACTGTATATCAAAGTTGAAGTAATGCATATAAAAGGGTAGACAAATAGGACCGGGTCCCAACTCCAGACCACCCAGGTCCGTGGTAAGCTACATATATACCAGTCAGCTCAACAAAGGGGATGCCACACCCTTAAATTGCACAGAATGCAAACAAGACAAAAAACCAGGCAATGTGAACTGAGGTCTAAGATGGTAGACATGCAAGAAATAGGAGCATGTTCACACTAGCAAAAAAGAAACAAAACCTACAAAAGACAAAAGACAAAAATATATCTCATACCCTACCATCATTATATATAAATGTAAAGCAAAGTTGCATAATAAATATAGGGTACTTAGTGAACTATTTTTGATCAAAAAAAGTATACAAGCCGTCCCACCAGCGGCAAGGTGACCCTAAATTGGGACGGTACCTATACTGCCTATATTAAAAACCTTACTGTATATCAAAGTTGAAGTAATGCATATAAAAGGGTAGACAAATAGGACCGGGTCCCAACTCCAGACCACCCAGGTCCGTGGTAAGCTACATATATACCAGTCAGCTCAACAAAGGGGATGCCACACCCTTAAATTGCACAGAATGCAAACAAGACAAAAAACCAGGCAATGTGAACTGAGGTCTAAGATGGTAGACATGCAAGAAATAGGAGCATGTTCACACTAGCAAAAAAGAAACTATTTGTCTACCCTTTTATATGCATTACTTCAACTTTGATATACAGTAAGGTTTTTAATATAGGCAGTATAGGTACCGTCCCAATTTAGGGTCACCTTGCCGCTGGTGGGACGGCTTGTATACTTTTTTTGATCAAAAATAGTTCACTAAGTACCCTATATTTATTATGCAACTTTGCTTTACATTTATATATAATGATGGTAGGGTATGAGATATATTTTTGTCTTTTGTCTTTTGTAGGTTTTGTTTCTTTTTTGCTAGTGTGAACATGCTCCTATTTCTTGCATGTCTACCATCTTAGACCTCAGTTCACATTGCCTGGTTTTTTGTCTTGTTTGCATTCTGTGCAATTTAAGGGTGTGGCATCCCCTTTGTTGAGCTGACTGGTATATATGTAGCTTACCACGGACCTGGGTGGTCTGGAGTTGGGACCCGGTCCTATTTGTCTACCCTTTTATATGCATTACTTCAACTTTGATATACAGTAAGGTTTTTAATATAGGCAGTATAGGTACCGTCCCAATTTAGGGTCACCTTGCCGCTGGTGGGACGGCTTGTATACTTTTTTTGATCAAAAATAGTTCACTAAGTACCCTATATTTATTATGCAACTTTGCTTTACATTTATATATAATGATGGTAGGGTATGAGATATATTTTTGTCTTTTGTCTTTTGTAGGTTTTGTTTCTTTTTTGCTAGTGTGAACATGCTCCTATTTCTTGCATGTCTACCATCTTAGACCTCAGTTCACATTGCCTGGTTTTTTGTCTTGTTTGCATTCTGTGCAATTTAAGGGTGTGGCATCCCCTTTGTTGAGCTGACTGGTATATATGTAGCTTACCACGGACCTGGGTGGTCTGGAGTTGGGACCCGGTCCTATTTGTCTACCCTTTTATATGCATTACTTCAACTTTGATATACAGTAAGGTTTTTAATATAGACAGTATAGGTACCGTCTCAATTTAGGGTCACCTTGCCGCTGGTGGGACGGCTTGTATACTTTTTTTGATCAAAAATAGTTCACTAAGTACCCTATATTTATTATGCAACTTTGCTTTACATTTATATATAATGATGGTAGGGTATGAGATATATTTTTGTCTTTTGTCTTTTGTAGGTTTTGTCACATACACTGCCTGCCTGCCTAATTCCTGCTATCACCACTGATTATATGCAGCTGGATTAGTCCTCAGAAGTACTGTTAGTTCAGATGGATATTATAGATATATGTTGTGGAATACCTATACTAACTCTAAACAAGCAAATCTCTCCCTGACGCAGCAGCACCTCTCCCGACTCTTCCTGATTCCAGGGTAGATTGTGACGAGCATGGTGGCGCCCGGTCTTATATACACCTGATGATGATGTGTGGCCTGCCAATCATTGTAATGCTACAGCCAACATGGCTATGGCATTACAGTGTGTGGCAGGCAATCCCTGCATGTTCATTGGCTCTCTAAAGAGCGCCAAACATGCAGGGAGGGGACCGGAGCTCCCGCCCAAGCAACCAGGAAATATTCGCAGAGCGCCGAGCATCTCAAGCAGTGAGATGCTCGGGCGAGTACTGAGCAGTGGCGAGCACGTTTGCTCATCACTATCTGCTATCCAACCAACAATCATTTGACACTGCTCTGTATTCATTAGTGGTGTTCTGTGGTCCCCTAGCAATTGGGGTAGGAAGGTCAAGCAACAAGATGTGGGTGTTTGTTGCGGCACAATTTCAGCTTACCCACGGCCACGGCCTCAGCCTCAGCCTCTGCATGCACTATCACCATCACGTCCACTTACCCGTCCCTTGCCACGCACCTTGCCCATTTTAAATGGAGGACAATATTTTCCACGTTCATTAAAAATGGCTGATTTTGGAATGCAGTTATATGTGATACATTTTTAAATAGCGGGACTGTAGTTTACTTATACTATTCTTCACAGTGACTTCGTGTGAATAGCTTCACCGACACACTGCAACAAAATGGAAATGGAAGCCAGAAATGCCTGATTTTGAAAGGCAGTTATATGTGATACGTCTGGCAGAGAACCACGGTTTTAAATAGCAAGCCTGTAGATTACTAATACTATTCTTCACAGAGACCTCTTGTGAATAGCTTTACAGACACACTGCAACAAAATGGAAATGGAAGCCATAAATAGCTGATATTGTAACGCAGTTATATGTGATACGTCTGGCAGAGAACCACGGTTTTAAATAGCAGGCCTGTAGTTTGCTAAAACTATTCTTCACAGAGACCTAATGTGAATAGCTTTACCGACACACAGCAACAGAATGGAAATGGAAGCCTGAAATGGCTGATTTTGTTATGTAGTTATATGTGAGATGTCTGGCAGAGAACCACAGTTTTAAATAGCAGGCCTGTAGTTTACTAATAATATTTTTCACAGGGTTCTAGTGTGAATAGCTTTACTGACTCACTGCAACAAAATGCAAATGGAAGCCATAAATGGCTGATTTTGGAACTCAGATATATGTAGCACGTCTGACAGAAAACCACGGTTTTAAATAGCAGGCCGGTAGTTTACTAATACTATTCTTCACAGAGACCTCGTGAGAATACCTTCACTGACACACTGCAACAAAATGGAAATGAAGGCCAGAAATGGCTGATTTTGGAACGCAGTTATATGTCATATGTCTGACAGAGAACCACGGTTTTAAATAGCAGGACTGTAGTTTACTAATACTATTCTTCATAGAGACCTCGTGTGAATAGCTTTACCAACAGACTGCAACAAAATGGAAATGGAAGCCAGAAATGGCTGATTTTGGAACGCAGTTATATGTGATACGTCTGATGGAGAACCACGGTTTTAAACAGCAGGGCTGTAGTTTACTAATACTATACTTCACAGCGACTTTGTGTGAATAGCTTGACCGACACACTGCAACAAAATGGAATTGGAGGCTAATATTTTCCACGTTCAGTTCAAATTTCTGCATTTTTTTGCTGTAATACGGAAAAGATCTGGCTGTATTCTGCAGTGCTAACAAGCAAATGGAGCACTAAAATGGTGTACTCTGTATTGCTTTTTAAGCAAATAATCAGGATTAAGATAAAAAAAATAACCCTGGCCCCTGATATCTGGGGCTATGTCTACAAATGCCCGAGCAACCCGGAAATACTCACCAAGCTTGTCGAGCACCGTGATGCTCGGGCGAGTACCGAGTAGTGGCGGGCACATTCTCTCATCAGTAATACTTACCACTATAGGACACTCCTGTGGAGGACATACTCATTTTCTGTCACTCAGCACTTTATTAGAATTGGGGCAATTTTTCTATGAAGAATCATATGCCTATTTTTTTTTCTCCCATACGAGTAACACTCCCCTGATGACATCTAACTATTGAGAAAGAAACACGGCGGGAGGGTTATATATTTTTTTGTGGGGTTACTATTAGTGCCAACTTGGGTACTGTCCTTGATAGGGCTAGAGCAAATACACGGGGCACAACAGGGCAGACAATAAGGAGAATTGGACATGTCCATCCCTGGAATCCTATAGAACTAGATGCCCCTCGGCTCAAATGGGTGAGATCTAGACGATTTATATGAACTGGCACTTTTTCATTTTTGTTCGTCTTTACCATATGTCATTTAGGGCATATAGTGCCTTGGTTAGTATGTAGATAATACGTGTTAACCTACCTTTGTTGGTTGTAAATTATCCTATTAGATGTTGTTGGAGCGTTTTTCTGGTGCTACGTTTTTATACTGTTATAATTCATAGGTCAGATTTCCAAGTTACTTTACTTATTGTCTAATTTTTCTAACGCTGTTGGGTATGGAGCCACTGCGTCATGGACCCGGCTTACCCTGAAGGAGCGTGACTAAGTGTCTACCGGGTCTTCACTAGAGCCCCTGATGGTGAGGATAGGTTGGGCTGCCGGTAGAAACCAGGTACCACTTCAGGGCAGTCCCTGGGTCTGCAGCAGCTGACCTGAGGTTAGAGACATGGGTACAAGGTACAGGAGGACAGAGTCAAAGATGTGGTCAGACATTCCGGGGTCAGAGCAGGCAGCACAGGTTCAGTATACGTTGCTGAAATCAGGAGCGGAGCGGTCAGGATAAACGGTAAACGAGCCGGGGCAATAGCAGAAAAGACAGAGCAAATATGCACCCACAGGAACCAGAGACAAGCAACTGGGAACCAATGATCGGGCAAGGAGTGGTGGAAGGAGCTGCCTAGTAAACCCACTGCTACCTAGGGATAGGCTGAGGAAGACAAACCTTGCAGGACGCAGCTGGGTTGAATTCCTGTAGGATGTGTCTGTGCCTCCTTATAGCCAGGTGGAGATACTCTAGATGCAGAGCTGGCAGTGAGCACAAGGCTGCACAGGAAGATGGTCTAACGCTGGAGAAGTAGAATGGTGAATGCAGTGAGTAGGGCGGCGCTGATAAGGCGTGCGAGACAACGGCGTGACAATTTCCAATTGTTAATTGAACAGACATGTGTCTGGTTCCTAGAGGAAGGGATCTTATTTCATCTTTGGTGCCCCCTCACCTGACATTATCCTTCAATCTCCAATTTGGCAAACTTATTTTCAAATCTGGAATAGCCTGCCCTCTTCTTTTCCTGTTACCAATGTAAATGTCTCATGATCCTGAACCTCTATGCTTATTTCCATGCCCCATCTGGTCCTGTGAATGCTTACTCAGTTGTTAGCAAAGTTCTCTTAATGGTTTCACGTTAGCTGACTTATATCTAGAATGTTAGCTTCAAGATACAGTTATATGAAAAAGTTTGGGCACCCCTATTAATCTTAAGCTTAATGTTTTATAAAAATTGGTGTTTTTGCAACAGCTATTTCAGTTTGATATATGTAATAACTCTTGGACACAGTAATGTTTCTGCCTTGAAATGAGGTTTATTGTACTAACAGAAAATGTGCAATCTGCATTCAAACAAAATTTGACAGGTGCATAAGTATGGGCAACCTTATCATTTTCTTGTTTTAAATACTCCTACCTACTTTTTACTGACTTACTAAAGCACTTTTTTTGGTTTTGTAACCTCATTGAGCTTTGAACTTCATAGCCAGGTGTATGCAATCATGAGGAAAGCTACTTAAAGTGGCCACTTGCAAGTTGTTCTCCTGTTTGAATCTCCTCTGAAGAGTGGCATCATGGGCTCCTCAAAACAACTGTCAAATGATCTGAAAACAAAGATTATTCAACAGGGGAAGGATACAAAAAGCTGTCTCAGAGATTTAACCTGTCAGTTTCCACTGTGAGGAACATAGTAAGGAAATGGAAGAACACAGGGACAGTTCTTGTTAAGGCCAGAAGTGGCAGGCCAAGAAAAACATCAGAAAGGCAGAGAAGAAGAATGGTGAGATCAGTCAAGGACAATCCTCAGACCACCTCCAGAGAGCTGCAGCATCAACTTGCTGCAGATGGTGTCACTGTGCATCGGTCAACTATACAACGCACTTTCCACAAGGAGAAGCTGTATAGGAGAGTGATGCGAAAGAAGCCATTTCTGCAAGCATGCCACAAACAGAGTCGGCTGAGGTATGCAAAAGCACATTTGGAGAAGCCAATTTCTTTTTGGAAGAAGGTCCTGTGGACTGATGAAACCAAGATTGAGTTGTTTGGTCATACAAAAAGGCGTTGTGCATGGCGGCAAAAAAACACAGCATTCCAAGAAAAAAACTTGCTACCCACAGTAAAATTTGGTGGAGGTTCCATCATGCTTTGGGGCTCTGTGGCCAATGCCGGCACCGGGAATCTTGTTAAAGTTGAGGGACGCATGGATTCCACTCAGTATGAGCAGATTCTTGACAATAATGTTCAAGAATCAGTGATAAAGTTGAAGTTACGCAGGGGATGGATCTTTCAGCAAGACAATGATCCAAAACACCGCTCCAAATCTACTCAGGCATTCATGCAGAGGAACAATTACAATGTTCTGGAATGGCCATCCCAGTCCCCAGACCTGAATATCATTGAACATCTGTGGGATCATTTGAAGAGGGCTGTCCATGCTCGGCGACCATCAAACTTAACTGAACTGGAATTGTTTTGTAAAAAGGAATGGTCAAAAATACCTTCATCCAGGATCCAGGAACTCATTAAAAGCTGCAGGAAGCGACTAGAGGCTGTTCTTTTTGCAAAAGGAGGATCTACTAAATATTAATGTCACTTTTCTGGTGAGGTGCCCATACTTATGCACCTGTCAAATTTTGTTTGAATGCAGATTGCACATTTTCTGTTAGTACAATAAACCTAATTTCAAGGTAGAAACATTACTGTGTCCAACAGTTATTACATATATCAAACTGAAATAGCTGTTGCAAAAACACCAATTTTTATAAAACATTAAGCTTAAGATTAATATCGGTGCCCAAACTTTTTCATATATACTGTAAGTAATTATCACACAGTACTGTTTAAAAGAAGAATATTTCATGTCAACATACTTTAATAAAAATTGTATATGAAAAAGGAAAAATTATGTAAAAATTGTATGAAAAAGTGAAGAAAAAAACTAAAAAGATAATATTTATTATAATGTTGCATTTTAATGTCCTACCATGTTATTTGTTTCTATAAAGTAACAAGTGTCTATTATCATCATTTTCAGTTTTATATCCTCAGTGATGCCTGAAGTAGGCATATGCTAGAACCACAAAAGACATCATCTACATAACATAAACACACCATTGTTACAGATCAGATATTTTAAATGAGAATGATTGCTGATTTATCTGACTAACCAGACATGACAAACAATGCTAACATAGGCTTATTCATTACTGGCTGACTCAGTGCATTCATTGAATTTATGGATGTTTTTGCAGATCCTTTCAATTTCAGTCCAGTCATTTTACACTTTTTTTTTTGGAAAATAATCATTCCATTCCATAGCCTTTCCCTAACTCATTTGCTTAACTTTACAACCTACAAACCAAAAGGATACAATAGACACTTATTTATAAAGAAAAATGATTTTATTTGTTACAATAATATAATACACTACCAAGAGAAAAGAAAGAGAGAAATGTGGGTTAATAAGGTGTGACAGACCTCTATGTTATGAACACAATAAAAAATATTCTTCATATAATGCTAGCAGTGGTCAGATATATTGTAGTATATATGCATGTCCATGTACCATATGCCTATAAAATTCATAAACCTCCTTAAATGATTAGAGTAAGGCAATTCAACAGCACAAAAAGATGAAAATGAAATAAATAGCAATAATAATTTTATTTTTATAGTGACAGCATATTCTGCAGCACTTCAGAATTAGAAATGACCATATTGTTTGAAATTCGAATTTGCCGGTTTCGCTGAATGTACCCCCCAAAATTTTTTTGCATTGAATAAATTTGCCATGAATTGCATAACTAAAAGTCTCTAATTACTTAGAAAATATTTGAATTACATTCTGAGTTCCCTTTTGAGCCAATGGAACTTGTTTTGACCAAGTTGTTTTGACCATTGTTTAATGACCAAGTGACCTACATCTATCTGGAAAACGTATGATAAGCGGTAGCAACCAATAGCCTCTTTAACCACACACAGCATTTTAAGACTTTGCAGACTAGTTATATTATATAATGGTCAAAAATTATCCACTTGTGGGGTAAATGCACACCTTGTTGTTGTATACATACAGATGGTGCAAATGGAAGAAACTGATGCATTTTCACTGAGATGGCAGCAAAAATTATCCCTATTTGGGGAGTATCAAGAGCTGTGCACTTTCTTAAATGAAGAGGCGATAGCTTTTTCATAAGCTGTCCAAAACATATCCCTTTAATTGCTTTTTTTGAAAGTAAAGAAGTTATTGTTTCTCAATAAGGATTGAAAAAATATTCCTTTTTGAAGTCTGCAACTGGTTTGCAAATCAAAAAATCATTTATCAAGTCTTTATATCATTCGGTCCAAAACTAAACTTTTTTAGGGAGACAAAACAAGAGCAGCACAGCCAATCACGGTATTACAGCAGTATAACACATAGGGTTTGGCCAGGGAACACCATATTATGCCTGTGCTGTGTAGGAATAGGAGCTCAAAGCATACAGTATAGGGGGAAAAAAGGCTTAATGAGATTGTTTTGTACTACTTCAGTGCTAATGTACCAAATTGAAAATGGGAGTAATAGTCTCAGTCCAAGATTCAAGTGATATACAGTTTACTGTTGTAGCAATCCTGTCATCATCACCACTCAGTGTGTGACTGTGACTCATTTGTGATATACTGCATCAGCACCTTTTTCACGCAGTGCCAACAAGCAAGGGTAGTATTTAACAATTAATTAGAGATTTTGCAACTAAATCCAAATTCTAAATTCAATGCTTGTGTCTATTTGTAAATGAAAGTGTGATCCCTGTATTTTGAGAAGCGCCATTTTTTTTTTTAAAAAAAGAAAGAAATCTCTATAATCTTGAAGATTAATTGCAAGTGTTTTCCTACTAAAGTGTGCACAATATTTAAATAATGTTTTAACTTACTTCATTACTTTAATAGTCTAACCTTAGATGCCTACATATGCCTCCTGAATATAGCGACCAGTTACAAGTCCTTGTTAGTGTAGTGTGATTCTACCTAGATTTTCTGGTCCCATCCAATTTTGTAAAGGTCTGTAGTCTTTTTTTTATTTTATTTATTTTTTTAAGAGAAATCTACATAAACCTGAACCTTAAACATAATTGATTAACTTCTAAAACATGCTTGTTGTTTAAATTAACTTTTTGAGTCCTCTTTATTGCTCCAATAGACCAATTAGCTTTCAAAAAAGGGCTAATTTTTAAAAAGCATTGGTGACTACAAGCCATAACTTCTTCATGTTGTAAACAGTACTTCAGTTTTATCTCCAGAAAAAAGGGCATACATTTTGGAATGCTTAATAAAAAAGCCTTTAGAATTGCCAAGTCATTTTGTGAATAGCAAACCAGTTGCAGACCCCCAAAAAGGGATATTTTCTCACTTTAGGTTGAGAAGCCATAACTTCTTCACTTTCACGTTCAAAATAGTACAACTGTTTTGTTTTCAGAAACAGTGGTATTTTTTGGACAGCCTTTTATGATTAGCAAACCTGTTGCAGACTCCAAAAAAGGGATAGATTTTTTCCTTTACTAGTTGAAAGGCAGTTACTTCTTCACATTTTAAAACAGTACACCTATGTTGTGTCCCTAATTAAAGGGATAATTTTTGGATGGCTTATGAAAAAGCTATTGCTTCTTCATTTAGCAAAGATGTTTATATTCCCCATGCAGGAATAATTGTTGCACTCAACCATGTGAAAATGGTACATTTTCTTACGTAGCAAGAAGAAGTGTGTTAGTTTAAAGCCTGCAATAGCAGCCGCAGTATAGTTAAGTAGTATGAAACACAGTGGGCTGCTGGGAGATGTGTGACTCGTGTCTTTGTGCAATGTTTGCAATAGGAGCAGCACGGTAGAGAGTTAAAATGGAGCAAGCAAAGAGATGTGTTGCAGTTTAGGGCCAGTAACAATAGTCCCAGCAGCAGCAGTACAATATAGCGCTGTGAAAGCAGCCAGGAGATGTGTGATTGGCATTACTGTGGAATGTCTGCAGCAGGTGCAGCAAGGTAGAGAGTTAGGAAGTGTCAGGCAAGGAGGTTTAGGACCAGCAACATCGGCTCCGGCATTAGCAGTACTACAGTGTAGATGACATGATAGACAAGGAATAGATGCACAGCAACAAGTGGTCCATTGGCACTGGTGGCAGCAGAATGGTGTAGAAGACAGTCATCGTACAGTCAGGCAGATGGTATGGCTGATTTAATCAATAGCATCTGTGTGAATATCTGCCCATCATGTCAAATAAACTATAGGAGTCTTAATGGTTTGGAATTTCCATTATGTACAACATTCAATGTCATGGTGGCGAAGAAGAACACTGACTCCAAATGATGATGAGGTTGCTGTCAAAGGCTACATCATCCTGCTGTTATTGAGATGAGTGATGGGACATGTACTCCAATATGCCTTCCATTTACTCCCCACTAATATGCCTTCAAGAAACAAAGGAGGCCAAATGTGACTTGGGTTTGTTATTTACTTGGCCGGAATAGTTCCTGCCTGCAGTGTAAGTGGTGTGCCTGCTGCTAGCAGCGAACATATCTTTATCCAAAATATTAGTTTTTTATTCTTTCACTCTAGCACATTGGTTCCCATTGCTAGGTTTGATTTTAATTTTGTTAACAAACTTAGCCAACCCAAGAAAAGTAATAAATGCTAGACTGGGTTCATGTGACAGACAAAAAGGATAATTATACATAATTTAACAATAATCTGCCCGTAATATCAGTGTGGTATATACGTGTCTAGTTTAACAATTTAAGCAGTTGTGGCACATCAGACCTGTACAGTTGAAGGGGTTGGCCACTGCTTTTTTTATTGATGGCCTATTCTTAGAATAGGTCACTAATATATGCTCATGGGGGTGGCATCCCCACCATCCAGGCGCTTCCTCGCCTTGGCATACTATCAGTAAGGTTATTAATGGTTATCTGAGGAATGTTCTACCATGCTGGATACAAAAGTGTTTGAAAATCTTCAAAATCCACTGGTTCAGAGCTTTTTTTGCAATTGCCAACATATTCCATCCCAGATGTGCTCGATGGGAGACAAGTCCAGAGACTGCAGCAGACCATCGTAGAATATTTATGCCATGCATGCTGCTCACAGTGTCACGAACAATATCCAGCCTTGTATTGTGATGAAAAATGGCTCCTGGGACACTTTCATATTCCCTTGTGAAGGCCTGGTGTTGCCCACATGGTCTCCAGACCAATCTTCTGCTATCACTGCATGCAAGAAAAAAATGGGGCTCATAGCTGAAAAAGATAAATCTTTATTCCAGCCTCCATTTCCATCTTGCTCTGCCCTATGTTAGTGTTATGATTGTGTAACAACTCACACAGTAAAATAGGTAAAACTCTAGAAACTTCAACTTACCCAGCCGGTTCCTGTACAGACTAGACCCCACAGTCCCTAGTGGTACCTATGTGGGCTGGAATAGCTCTAACAGACTAAAAAATGGCAGCTGTGTTGCCTGAAAGACTGTCGAGCGCTTCACGTTCCTTCTGGAGGGAAGAGCAGAGTGTGATTTAACTACAGAAGGGAAGGACTGCTGTGATACGAAGAGATCCCAGAGTGAGTTGAAACAAACCACAAAATACAAAATGAGAAGATAAAGTAAGAACTGCTAGAGAGCATGCCACCTACTTCCTAAACTAGAAACAGATGATAGGTGCAGGGTGAAAACCATAATCAGCAGAGAGATAAACATTAGCTGGTCTTTCACTGGCATATACAATGGTATTATGGCTGAATATCCAAATGAGAAAATGACCAGCAGGAAATACTCGCAGGGGGAAAGTATATATAGCCACACCCAAAAGGTGATTGGGCAGACAAATGAATAAATGAAAATACTTGTTAACTTCAAAAGACTAAAGCTTGGATAAAAGACAATAAGCACATGGAGAAAAGGTACAACTGCTGTGGCTCGGCTCGGCGGATAGAGAAGCCAGCTACAAAGCACAAGCTCAAGGGTTTGAACCCAGACGTATGAGTTAGCCTTTGAGAGCAGTGGCATGAGGTCAATGGAACACCAATAGCTGGATGTGTGGCTCGTATCCCAATGTCATGCAAATGCCTTCTGATTAGAGATGATCAGATTGCTCTGCGGATGATTACATTTGAGTCAAATTTGTAGAAATCCATGGTTCCACATGAATTCAAACAATCTGTCTTTTGATTCTAAAAAATCAGCAAAAAAATAAAATGCCCGATATTTCACACATGCTGATTACATAGTGAGGTGGCAAATGGTGTTTGATGTGGCAGTCAGAGCTTATCCATAACACCCTGCAGCTATCCCATTACATGGGGATTAGGCTATTGCAGAGGCTTTTTATCAAACCATCCAAAAATTATCCTCCCCCCCTTTTTTAGCAAAACAAATGTATTATTTTGAAAGTGAATAAGGTATTGTTAGTCAACCAGGAGTGAAAAATTTTCCTCACAATTTGGGGTCCGCAACAAGTTTGCTAAGCACAAAATGATAAATCATTTACCAAGGCTTTTTATGAAGTCATCCAAAAAACTATATTTATTGAGACTTAACAGGAGTACTGTAGAGTTGAGCGGATTGATCTGGGTATTATTGAATTTGAGTCAAATTACCTGAAATCTGCACGGTTCCACGTGAATTTGAATACTCTGTACCATTTCACACATGCTGCACACTCAGTGTGTGGTCTAATAGACTAAGGCATCATGGAGAACTTTGAACCAAAAATTGGTTAACTTTGTCGACAAACTTGATAAACAAACATACTTTTGTTCAAAATGTATAATAAACCTAAACATGGTGCGGGCAATAGATGTGGTGATAAAAAATAACCCTAATATCCCAGATAAAAATGAAATTTCTTTTCCTACAGTCAGCTCTAAGGCAGGGAATACCGCATGTGCTGTTGGTGGAGGAGGCTCTACGGTGCCTAAGGTCTCGTTCGTGGGTGTTTTTTTGCACATTGCCCCCACATGATTCTTTCACACTCTGCAGGCTCTGAAAGCAGAAAATAAGCTATGGACATCCCTGCTCTCATAGACTAGGAACTTTAGTTCTCCATCAGCACATGAAGCGACACTTTCTCATTTGGCTAGTCAAGCCAGCCAGCAATCACAGCAAGCCTTAAGTTGTCCTTCTCGCCATGCTTGTCTTTCGTTCGGCCATGCTGCACCCTAAGGTAGCATCTGTGTATTTTCGTTATCACTAACATCATTATCATCCTCCTCTACTGAGTCGTACACCAAGTACGCCACCTCCTCTTTCGTCTCTATCGAAACGAAAAATATCTTTCACTAATTGTGTAGCAAGGAAACAAACGTACGCTGGAAGTGGGGTAGAACATAGACTTGGTGCAGGCATGGGACGAGGCAGACAGAGTAAAAATTTTGATGACTATGAGGCTAGCCATAATAATAATAATAATTTTTATTTTTATAGTGGCAACATATTCCGCAGCACTTTACAAAAGCCATGACAAATAACAGTCACAGAGGAGTTATGACAATAAACAATGGGGTCCTCAAGTTATGCTGGCGGGCATGGCAAGCATTATGCTGTACTGCTTGTGTGAGAACAGGTGAATGATTATATTAAAGCCTAGTGATGACTATTGAATAGCCACACTTTTAGACCTTTGTTATAAAATAAAAATGGGGAAATTTTTTCTAGCTTCTGAGATGAAGTCCAAATAGGCTGACAATCAGGATAAGCTCTGTTACTTGTTCTGAGAAGCTTTTGTGAGCAAATGCCTGCCACCCACACGACTGTCCTGCAGATACCTCTGTCATCCACGAAGACACAATATTCCCCCAAGTGTGCTAGCTTTAGGGCTACAACAAGTAGCTGAGGCAGCAGCAATACTTACAGTATATTTGACTTAATAGACCAGACATTTTTTCTGCCATTGCGATTATTTCGCATTTCAGCAAACCTAGACACACTGTATGAAGAGTAGTGTTGAGCCACCCCCGTAGTGTTCGAGTTCGGTTCGTCGAACACCCGTATGTTCACCGAACTGTTCGTCGAACTGTTCGTCGAACACCTTCGAACACAGTTAAAACCAATGACAGGCAAACAAAAACACATAGTAACACATAGAAAACACCTTCAAAGGTGTCCAAAAGCTGACAAACTGCTCAGAAGACACAACTAACACATGGAAAAGTGACAAGTACATATAGTCATGCGAAAAGAAAAGACGTGGAGGAGTAAAAGGAGGGGGAGACACAGATATAGGCATGTCATGCCCTTCTAAAACCAAAAAAGTGCGAAGCCGACACGGTCAGTCCGTTCCTGCCCATGCGACCTCTGTGTCGCCGGGTTTGTGCCAGAGCTGTAGTGGACCCTGACGGCCAGCCCCCCTCTCTCAATACTGGTGCCTGTCCGCTGGTGGGTCGAGCCCCCCCGCGGTGGGGGGAGTAACATCTGCAGAAGAAAGACCATCTTCCAACCAAACTAAGAAGTCTACTTCTTTTCGTGGACAATGTGATACGATCCCTTTCTTACGGACACGCCCATCGCTACAAATTCCAGATGAGGCACAAAAACAGCTGGTTCTTCAACGTATATCAAGTGCTCCTTCAAGTGCGCTCTCCTCCACCTCAACTTCAACATCACAAATACTCCAGTCCTCAGAGGTGTCACCCCAATCCCACTTGCTTCCTCACAGCTCCCAAGTCTCCAGCTGCCCATCTGAGTATGGGGTAACACAGATGGTTGAGTCTGCACAGCTGTTTACTCATACTATAGCCTGGGAAACAGAGGTCTGCTCCAGAGCTTCTGTTAATCCAGACGAGGAAATGATCTGCACTGATGCCCAGAATCTTTATGAGTCGGATCCAGGACCAGATGAAGAAGGTTCTGAGCATAATGTAGACCCTCGTTCCCAAACTGTAACTCCTGTTGGTGGAGACAATGATGAAGACGATGATGAGACTCAAATACCTGATTGGAGCGACAACTTGACTTTTCGGTCAGGGCAGTTAGAGGTTGGCTCTGAGGACGACGGGTGTGAGAACACACAGGGTGATGATGACGAGGTTGGAGATCCCACTTACTGTCAACCCACAGTCAGCCAGTCGATGAGGTCAGCAGAGGAGGTGGAGGAGGATGTGACTAGCCCAGGGGATGGGGATGACTTGGTACCCGGGCCTTTGCCTGGCCTTTGGGATGTCGCGGTGGTCGGCTCCCGGGCCCGTACCCTGGGGTCAGTCTTTAAAAGGGTGGATAAGTGTTAATTTTATAAGAGTTCATGACGCCACCTGTGGTATCTGATGAGAAGCACCAGCGCTGCAGTAGTCCACTGAGGCCAGTGATAAGGCAGCTCGATGGTATAGCTCCCCACAGGTAGAGCTAGGCCTCAGAAAAGCGTATGCAGGGGGAATGCAGGACAGGCGAGACCCAGCTGGGTCAGAGCAAGAACGGGAACGGACACGGTAGTCACTTCAGTACCTTTTACTGGTGGAAATTCAGGCACCTCCCCGAGCACTGTAGGGTGAAGGGTGCATATCAGGATCCTCCCCAATGAGCGGGTGTAGGGCCTCCTGTTTCTTGCCTCTGCGTAGTAAGTTTCTTACCTGCCTGGAGCTAGGCCTAACTTTGTCTCTGTCCTGCGCTGGCTGACCTTTTGGTAGGGCCTTGTCTTGGAGTTCACGCTCACAGTATGCGGTGCCTAAGCGTCTCCTGGCTCTGTTATGTATCAGCACCTTAGCGATCCTGGGACTTGTAGTTCTCCAGGGATTCCGGTTATTCCTTACTGGGTCATAGAGATCCCGGTAAGCTCGGATCCGGTGTCCGGTAAATGCTTCGGGGTGAGCTGGTTAAGCTCCTCTGCCCCCTATGTACTAACTCTCCACTCGCCTTCGGCCTACTTGGGCCCTCACTAGGCTATACACACTAACGGCAACTTGCCGCGCTTCACCGATCTTATGGCGCCGGCACACCTTAAGCTCTAACTGGGCTCCCTGAATCTAGCTAACAGGAGCCTCGTGCTCCACTGCTGAACTATTAACTGAGTTCTCTAGACTAGACTGAGCTCCACTGCAGATTGACCTCTCTTAGGCTTCTCTACTGCAGGAACTCTTCAGAGGAACTGAACTGCATAGCTCCACCTTCCCTATTTATATCCCTAACGGGCTCCCTCTGCTTGTCTGAGGTGGAAGGTGGAGATGTGTGAATTTTTATGCGGGCCTCTTGTGGAGGATTCCATCAATGCACTCTTCTAGGATCTGTGATACCAAGCGCAGCTGGGCGTCACAGATGCTATTGACGACGAGGTTAGGTTGTGCCTTCCTGGACAGAGACGGAGTACTGGAAGCACGTCAACAACTGCATCCTCAACCACAACTCTGCCTCTGACCACAAGTCGTAGTGGCTCTTCAGGTCGCATGGGCTCTAAGCCTTGCATAGCCTGGGTATTTTTTCAGATCGATAAGGATGACCCAACTCGCGTTATCTGTAATATTTGTCACCAAAAGCTAAGTAGAGGCCGAAAAATCCATAGTTTGAGTACTTCATGCATGAACCGTCACATGGATATGAAGCATAAGTTGCAGTGGGAAGCTCACTGTGCTACAATGTGGCCCAGCGGGCCTTGCCAACCACCGTCTGCCCCATCTTGTGCATCCGCAGCCTCTTCATCCTCTGTGACTGGGGGGACAGCAGTCACACCTGTTTTTGGATGCAGACCTGCCACCTCTTTACCCGCAACAGCCAGTGTGATTGACAGGTCATCATTTCATTTGGAAGTGGAAACACCAGCTAGTGTTGAGCACTCTCCGACATCTAGAGCACCACCTTTGGATCAAGGCAACCTAACTTTTCCGCCTGCATCTTCCTCACAACAGCCAGCCATCGGTCCCTCAGATGTGGACAAGTAAAAGACCATTTCCTCCTAGCCATGACAAAGCTAAGAGGTTGAATTTCACCATCTGCAAGCTGTTGGCTACAGAAATGCTGACTTTCCGCCTGGTGGACACAGAGGATTTTCGAGACCTTATGTCCGTCGCAGTGCCCCAGTACCAGATGCCCAGTCGGCACTACTTCTCAAAGAAAGGTGTGCCTGCGCTCCACCAGCATGTCGCACACAACATCATCGCTTCTTTGAGAAACTCTGTGTGTGACAGGGTGCATTTCACCACAGACACTTGGGCGAGTAGGCATGGACAGGGGCGTTACATGTCGCTAACTGGACACTGGGTAACTATGGTGACAGCAGGACAAGGGGCTGCTGTCCAAGTCTTGCCGTCCCCACGAGTTGTACGTCAATCCTCTTTATCTAGAAGTTCCTCCACTGCTTCTGCCTCCTCAACCTCCTCTCGGTTCTCCACCTGCACCCAAAGCCTGTCTGGTCATGCCACCCGCTTTCTAACTGCGCAGAAGGAATCCTGCACACCTCCTTACTATGCTGGCAGCAGGGCTCAACGTCATCAGGCGGTTTTTACTTTGAAATGTCTGGGAAATGTGAGTCACACAGCTGAGAAGTTGTGGTCAGCTCTGGAGACCCAGTTTCATGCATGGTTGTCTCCACTGGACCTGCAACCAGGGAAGGCCGTGTGCGACAATGCTGCAAACCTGGGTGCGGCCCTTCGACGGGGCAATGTCACACACGTGCCTTGTATGGCTCACGTGTTGAACGTGGTTGTCCAGCAATTTTTAGCCCACTATCCCAGAGTAAATGGCCTTCTGCAGAGGGCACGGTCGCTGTGTGCTCACTTCCGCCGTTCGCATCCCGCAGCTCAATGACTTACATCTCTACAGAAGTCGTTGGGCCTGCCAGTTCACTGGCTGAAATGTGATGTGCCGACACGGTGGAATTCAACTCTGCACATGTTGCAGCGACTGTGGCAGCACCGACAAGCCCTGGTGCAATACGTTCTGACGTATATCCTGGGCCAACGAGATCCAGAGGTGGGGCAAATCACGCTGCAGGAGTAATTTGTATATATGGGTTTTATAATGTCCGACTACGCCACCTGTGCAGTGCCGCCAAAGGGGCCGCAGCTGCAGAACAGTCCTCTGAAGCTGGTGGTTTTGCAGCAATGGTATTATTACTCCCCACAGGAAGAGTGTAGCTTCAGGGCAGTGTGGGTGGATGATGGTGGTTGTAGTGCAGGGAGTCAGTAATGAACACAGAGTCCGAGTGATGCAGTCCCCAGATCTTTACTCACAGTTGTTGCAATCCAGATTACAGGTACCAGAGCAATCTCCCCCGTCGTGCTGTGCATACTCAGTGAGGGGCTCAGTCCACCCCCAGATAGCTCCGGAGTACTTGGCAGGACCCCCTTCTGTGTGTCCTTTCTCTGGCCTTTTCCCTGCACCTCACACCCAGTGACACTTCTATCCGGTATCCTCGAGCCTTGGTGGGCGACGTGTGTTCCGTCCCCTGGGTCCTATGTGGCTACCTTCTTAGTGAGACTGGTGTGGACTTTGGCCTGCAGTACATGAAATGCTGCAGCCTCCGGTTTCTAGTTGAGCCTTGCTGTTTCTCCTCTAGTTGAGGGACCGGTTCCCCTTATCTGGCCTGACCCCTCTACCTCCTGGTAGCAGCGGGCGTACGGGCGGCCCGTACCCCTAGGGTACCCTCGGTTCCTGGAGCCTTCCTGCTCCCACTCCTCTCTTCTCTCCTTCAGTCCTGGGCTTCCCAGGCTAGGCCCGCCTCCGGAGCAAAGCTCATGCAGAGCCTCTGCTCCTGTCACTTCTCCTCCTCTGACTGGCTTGCTCTTTCTAAGATGGCTTCCTATTTATACTCTCCCTGTCATGTGCTCCCCTAAGCTGCTTTCTCCACCCACACCCACTACATAGGACCCTCCCACCAGCTATGGACCTGGGACTGTGCTCTCCCTTAGGAGCAATTTCGCTCTACCCCCACTGCGGGTATGTGTTGGAAGCAGGTGTTATGGTCCCGAGCCATACTCCTTCCTTACCTGAGGGTGAGACACCACACCTCTTGGTGAGATGCAGTACCTCTGTGGCGACTGAACCCTCAGGGGCGCCACACACCCTTCTGCACAGTTTTGAAATGGCGACGAAGATGTTTAGTGCTGACGACAATGCCATTATCAGCATGACTATTCTTGTGGTTGACATGCTGGAGCACACGTTAAACAGAATTCAGAGTCAGGTGGTGGGACAAGAGGAGGTGGAGGAAGTAGAGGAGGAGTCGTATGCGGAAGGGATAACATCTCCAAGGTCCAGACGGTCGACAGCACCAACGCGGCATGCATGGGAGGGTGGGGGAGAGGGATTAACCAGGGCACATGGTAGCAGCCAAACTGTTGAGGAAGGTGCAGGAGCCGAGGAAGAAGTGGAGGACGAACTGGCGATGGGCATGTAAGACTCATCAGATGAGGGAGACCTTGATCACATTTCTGTTGTGCGAGGTTGCTGTTAGAACTCTCCTGTTAGGTTTTTTCTAGTTTGCTGGTCACATGACCTTTTTTGCCAATTTAATCCTGCTCCGCCCTCCTGGCCTTGCTGGACTTCATTGTAATTTCTACTCTTGAGCTAGCTTGGTGCTCTGTTACCTTTCTCAGTCAGTTTTGCTAGGTCTTCGGACCTCTATGTTCTATGCTGTTTGTTTGTCTTATTTCTGCTACAATTTCTGCTAGGAGGTGTCCATCTTTCTCCCAGTCCCTAGTTCTTGTAGGGATCCCTTCCTCATATCTATAGGTCTTCGTTCAGACTAGCCGAGGACTTTAGCGGGTCTGATCGCAGGATCAGGTTCCCCGTTACATCGTAGGGATCCAGCTTAGTTCTATTGTAGGGACAGATCTCCTGTCTTTCCTTAGTGCTTGTAGCAGATCATAACAGTAAGTCCAGCCCAAAAATTTCTCTAAGGAAAGACCTCCAGTTTCCATCATGGTCTCGGTTCAGGATTTGGCTCAACGCTTGCAGGGACTCTCTCTGGAGGTGGCCAAGCTCCAACAACACGTGAGTAGCTGTTCTGGAGCACATTTTGTAGAGCCAAAGGTACGTCTGCCTGATCTATTTTTTGGTGAACAACAAGATTTTTTTTCCTTTAAAAATGCTTGTTTATTGTATTTTTGTTTAAGACCCGGATCCTCTGGTGATGAATCACAGCGCATAGGGTTCATAATGTCACTTTTGCGCAAAGAACCTCAGGGATGGGCCTTTTCTCTCCAACTTAGTGATCCGTGCTTTAGATCAGTGGATAGTTTTTTTTTCTGCTTTGGGGTTGTTGTATGATGATCCTGATCGTGTCTCATCTGCTGAGTCTGAATTAAGACGTTTGAGGCAGGGATCAGGTAATGTGGAAAATTATTGTACTCTCTTCCGTCGGTGGTCTGCTCAGGTGGGGTGGAACTATTCAGCTTTGAAAAGTTTGTTTCTTGCGGGGCTAGGTGAAAGGGTTAAGGATCTGCTGATTGCTTATCCTTCACCTGGAAACTTGCAGGAGGCTATGCAATTAGCTATACGGGTGGACAGGAGACTGCGTGCAAGGGTTAATGAGAGTAAATCCTCTGCCATGTCAGCTCGGAGTCTTGAGAGGGTCTGTACTGACATTGGAGAGCCGATGGAGATTGGGGCGATGTCACCCCGCTCTCAGGAAAAAGACCGCAGATTTTCTGAAGGTTTGTGCTTTTATTGTGGTGAATCTGATCATTTCATTAAGAACTGTGTGCTTCGTATGAACAAAGAAATAAAAAAGGTCAGTTACGCCCGTATAGCCTGTTTAAATACTAAGGGTGTACTTCTTTCTGCTACTACCACTGCTCAGGAAGAATTAATTGAATTTCGGGTATTTGTGGATTGTGGTTCTACTCTGAATGTGATTGATGGGGGATTCTTGGAAAAACTTAAATTAAAACCCAAACTTTTGTCATCCCCTATTGCCGTGGTTTCTGTCGATGGCTCTCCCTTAAAGAGTGTTACTCACAAGGTCTGTGAATTTCCCCTCACTGTTAATGGTATTCACCAAGAGAATTTGGATTTGGTAGTATTAAATAATTTGCTTTCTCCAGTAGTGTTGAGGTTACCCTGGTTAAAATTGCACAATCCTGTACTGGATTGGTCTACCAATGAAATTAAGTCCTGGAGCCCTAAGTGTTATGACAAGTGTTGTAACGGGAGCATTGCTGCTGTGGATAAAGGGGAATTACCTGTACCTATTCGGGATTTTTGGAAAGTTTTTTCTGAGAAGGAATCGCAAATTTTGCCTCCCCATAGAGACTATGATTGTACCATTGAATTTGTCCCTGGAGCGACTCTTCCTAAAAGTCGTTTATTTAATCTTACTATTCCTGAGAGAAAGGCCTTGGAGGAATACATACAGACAAGCTTGGCCGCCGGTCACATTAGACCTTCCAAGTCTCCTGTGGCTGTTGGATTTTTTTTTGTTAAAAAAAAGGACGGCGGTTTACGTCCTTGTCTGGACTTTCGTGAGATTGATAAAATTACTGTACGCAATCCTTACCCACTGCCATTGATTCCTGATTTGTTTAACCAGTTAGTGGGGGCCAAGTGGTTCTCTAAAATTGATCTCCGGGGGCATACAATTTGTTGCGCATGAAGGAGGGTGATGAATGGAAGACTGCTTTTAACACTCCTGTGGGTCATTTTGAGAATCTGGTTATGCCTTTTGGTCTTACCAATGCTCCAGCATTTTTTCAGAATCTTATTAATGACATCCTTAGACCTTTGATCGGCAAAAATGTGGTTGTCTATTTGGATGACATTTTGATTTATTCGCCGGATCTGGAGTCTCATTGGCGGAGCGTGCGTGAGGTATTACAGTTATTGATTGACAATTCGCTTTTTGCTAAGCTAGAGAAATGTGAGTTCGCTGTACAGAGGATTAGTTTTTTGGGCTACATTATCTCCAGTGAAGGTTTTGAGATGGATCCGGTTAAAGTTCAAGCTGTGCAGGAATGGCCTAGGCCTATTGGTTTGAAATCGATACAGAGGTTTTTGGGTTTCGCCAATTATTACAGAAAATTCATAAAAAATGTTTCTATTATTGTCAAACCACAGACCGATCTCACCAGGAAAGGTGCTAATGCGGTTCAGTGGACTTCTGAGGCCATTGAAGCTTTTGTATTTCTAAAGGAGAGGTTCACCTCTGCTCCCATCCTTATGCAGCCTGATGTGACTAAGCCGTTTTTGGTTGAGGTTGATGCTTCTTCTGTGGGGGTCGGTGCGGTGTTGTCTCAGGAAAACAAGGATGGAGTACATCCCTGTGCCTTTTTTTCAAAAAAATTTTCTGAGACTGAACTTAATTACGATATTGGTAATCGGGAATTGCTGGCTATTAAACTCGCATTTGAACACTGGCGTCATCTCTTGGAAGGTGCTGAATTTCCCATTCAGGTTTTCACGGATCATAAAAATCTGATCTATCTTGATGCTGCCAAGCGCTTGAATGCCCGTCAGGCTAGGTGGGCACTTTTTTTCTCGCGGTTTAATTTTTCCGTTACTTACATCCCGGGTACCAAGAATGTTAAAGCTGATGCTTTGTCTCGCAGATTTTCTCCCATGGTCGGTGCTGAGGAGGAGGAGAGCATTTTACAAGATGGTGTTGTGATTGCTGCTTTGGACTCCGTTTTGGAGGATGAGATTCTTAAAGCTCAGGAGAATGCCCCATCTAACACTCCCCATAGGAGGTTGTTCGTGCCTAGGACTTTAGGAGAGATTTGTTTGTTGAGTGTCATGAGTCTCGGTTGGCAGGTCATCGAGGAATTTCTGAGACCAAGACACTTGTGGGTCGCAGTTTTTGGTGGCCTGGATGGCAGAAGGAAGTCATTAAGTGGGTGCATCAATGTACTGTGTGTGCTAGATCTAAGTCTTCGCATGCTCCTGCTGCGGGGTTGCTTTGCCCTCTGGAGGTTCCTAGTGCACCTTGGACACATCTGGCTATGGACTTTATTACTGACCTTCCCCCCTCTGAGGGTTTCACGGTCATCTGGGTGGTCGTGGACCGTTTTAGCAAGATGTGTCACTTGGTTCCCTTCATCAAACTGCCCTGCGCTAAGACACTCGCTAAGGCCTTTGTCAAGGAAATTGTCAGACTACATGGCGTTCCTACTGACATTGTTTCTGATTGGGGACCTCAGTTCGTGGCTCGTTTTTGGCGTGCCTTTTGTGACAGGTTGGGAGTTCATTTGTCGTTTTCATCGGAATATCATCCTGAGTCTAATGGCCAGACAGAAAGAAAGAACCAGGATGTTGAGCAGTTCTTGCGTTGTTTTGTGGCAGACAATCAAGAGGGGTGGTCTGAGTTTCTGCTGCTTGCTGAATTTGCTCTTAACAACCATACATCCTCTTCTGCTGGGTGTTCGCCTTTTTTTTGTTGTTCAGGGAGACATCCGTCTTTTGGGTCATTCTCCAAATTGGTATCGGCTGTGCCTGAGGAGGAGAGTTTTTCCGGTGATTTGGAGAGAGTTTGGACGGATGTGCGTGGTAATCTTCAGCAGGCTAACAAAAAATCTAAGAGGTACTTTGATAGGAAACGGCAAGAGGTTTTGTTTGCTATTGGTGACATGGTTTGGTTGTCCTCTAAGAATCTGCGATTGAGGATTCCTTCTAAAAAATTGGGTCCCAAGTTTGTAGGGCCCTTTCAGGTGCTTCAGATAGTTAACCAATCTGCTGTTAGGTTGGAGGTTCCTACCTCCTGGAAGATTAATCCGGTGTTTCATGTTTCTCTGTTGAAAAGAGCTGATGTGTAGGATGGTGACGCCTCTGCCATTGTTCCTCCAGTGGTGGAGGACGGGAAATATGAAATTTCCCGCATCCTAAATTCTAGACGGTATAGAGGGAGTTTGCAGTATCTCGTCGCTTGGAAGGGTTTCGGACCCGAGGATAACTCATGGGTGAGGGCGGATGATGTTTCTGCTTCCAGACTTGTCAGAGCATTTCACAGGAGGTTTCCTGATAAGCCCGGGCCTAGGGGATCCGGAGGATCCTCTTAGAAGAGGGGGTACTGTTAGAACTCTCCTGTTAGGTTTTTTCTAGTTTGCTGGTCACATGACCTTTTTTGCCTATTTAATCCTGCTCCTCCCTCCTGGCCTTGCTGGACTTCATTGTAATTTCTACTCTTGAGCTAGCTTGGTGCTCTGTTACCTTTCTCAGTCAGTTTTGCTAGGTCTTCGGACCTCTATGTTCTATGTTGTTTGTTTGTCTTATTTCTGCTACAATTTCTGCTAGGAGGTGTCCATCTTTCTCCCAGTCCCTAGTTTTTGTAGGGATCCCTTCCTCACTCTATAGGTCTTCGTTCAGACTAGCCGAGGACTTTAGCGGGTCTGATCGCAGGATCAGGTTCCCCGTTACATCGTAGGGATCCAGCTTAGTTCTATTATAGGGACAGATCTCCTGTCTTTCCTTAGTGCTTGTAGCAGATCATAACAGTTTCGGGGAGAGGGCAGAGGAAGGAAGCATGAATCTTACCTCGCTACCAACACAACAAGGACTTGGTCCTCCTGGATGCGCAAGACACATGAGTGCCTTCTTGCTGCACTACCTGCAACATGACCCTCGGATTGTCAGAATTCGAAGTAATCCTGACTACTGGGTTGCCACACTCTTAGATCCCCGGTACAAAAGTAAATTTGCCAAAATAATTCCTGCCATAGAAAGGGATTCACGCATGCAGGAGTATCAGCAGAGGCTGTTGCAGAATCTTACATGTGCTTTTCCACAAAACACCAGTGGTGCACGTAGTGAATCTCACAGTTCTAACTTGCAAACCGTGGGACTGTCGAGTCTTCATCACTCAAACCGTAACAGTAACACAGTATCTGCTGGTAACAGCAATTTTGTGGAATCGTTTCACCACTTTTTTAGACCATCCTTTGCAAGGCCACAGGAGACAAGAAGTCTGACACATAGTCAACGCCTAGAGAGGATGGTACAGGAGTATCTCAAAGTGAACATCGAAGCTATAACTGTGTCTCTGGACCCTTGCTCATTTTGGTATTCCAATCTGGAAAAATGGCCAGAGCTCGCCACTCCCGCCTTGGAGATCTTGTCATGCCCTGCAGCCAGCGTTCTCTCTGAACGTGTGTTCAGCGCTGCTGGTGGTGTGCTGACAGATAAGCGCACGCGGCTGTCCACTGAGAATGTAGACAGACTCACGTTCATAAAGATGAACAAATCATGGATCCCCAAGGACTTTTATACCCCTGTGTCATCCTGGGGAAACTAAAAGCTTGAGGATTTGGTAAAATCACCTCACCAACCGTTTTAAGCAACTCTGGGGCAATTGATGCCACTTAAGTGATGTCTGTGCCACAATTTTTGGAAAAAATGGAGACTCTTTTTGGAGTCCCCTTGCTGTTTTTTACGTGACGTTGGCATCGTCAATTCCAGGTGGGTTGGGTCGCCCCCCCCTTTTAACTGTAAGAAACTACATACACTATGGCTTGGGGTAACACAGATGGTTGAGTCTGAAAAGCTGTTTACTCAGAGGTCTGCTCCAAAGCTTCAGTGTCTGCTAGTCAGCGTAGAATTTTTAACTGCATCTAGCCTAGGCAATACTTTGGGCGTAGTAGCCCAGCTGCGAAGCAATCTGCACCGCCTGTGTATCTAATAAGAATTTTTAAATGCATCTAGCCTAGACAGACTGTGGGGACCCCCAACCAAACCCAGACGCTGAGCCCCCCTACCGCCCCCCTTTCCTTGACAATACAATAATGTAACTCTTACAACTGGATGGGTGAGGATCGGTCACAGCTTTATTAACTCTTTATACTCATTCCATTAGAAAGGCATTTTATTTCTAAAATAATTCAGCTTGTTGCAGCATGCCCTGGGTCTCCACACCGGCAAGTTGGCCAACAAGTGTAACTCTCCAACATGTCCTTTCTATTTAAAGGCCACGGAGGATCCTGCGTACTCGTATGCAGGACTCTGACCCCCATCCATCACTCTTAACGCTTGTTCCACTCCGTCCTGGAGTCCTGACAGGAATATGTCCAGTCCAATATCCATTAAGTGAACACCGTCGGGCCGTATGAGGCCTGCTTTATCTCCTTCCAGTAGTCGTTGTTGCATCACTACACCGCCTCTGTCTCTTCTAAATTTTGCCATCTGAATATTTATTACCCGCCTTGTCCGTTCGATGGTCGTGATGTATCGCGTACCTTGCCATACCGCTATCGGCACAATCTCTGACCTTACTATAGTTAGTTTTGTGAAAAATTCTCTGAAGCGCTCAGTGTCTAGTTTCATTATTGCCATTAGTTATGCGCTCTTGTGATGACCTAGGTCGTTTCCCCGGGCCTGTATAACTAAGATGACCGGACCTCTTGCCTCTCTCCCTACCTTGATTACCTCCATTAGTACCTGTGGCCATAGCAGGCCTCTAATACCTCTCCAGTTGAAATATGTGTTATGAAACTCTAATTTCCTCCTGCCTGGGCCGACTTTCACCCTTTTTTCTGCCCAATATATATACGAGTGGCCTATCACCCACACTGTTGGCTTAGCGTCACCTGTAAAAGAAACAAACCACGTTAAGATAACAATTCCGGTCTTATGTATCTCGCCAAACACGTGGATCACCATCTCCCTATCCTCTGAACTTCCGTTTCTGACAGTCCTGCTCTTGCTGCTTCCGTGGCCACGCCTATGCGGAATGAGTGTGTCCCGTAATCTTTGGGGTGGTTCCCTGCCGATGTTATGCATTTATTAAATATAGCTTGGAACTGGTATCTTGATAATGGCATTCCATCAATGTGTGATAGGAAGTAATTACTTTGTGATCTGATGGTTATATATGTTTTTACTATTGTTACCCGACTCAGTGTACCGTTTGTGGGTTGTAGAAGTACCCAAGTGCCCCTGCCCGCTGGAACCGTTTTCGATTGGCGTATGCGTAGACGTATTGCATTTATTGGCTATGACTACGTCCTGATGTAATAAGCCTCCACTGGTGGTAATTTTGGATTGAGGGACTATTTCGCTTATGCATAGCGCCCCGAAGAAGGCGATCGCAAATGCAGTAGACAGTAGTGTTGCTTCAAATTGTGAGTGTCATGTTAATGGTATCCTGGCTGACCCCTTTTCCACCCTTTTATGGATTGTCTGATGATGAATCTCTTTGTCACATCTCCCCAATTCAGTAGTTGGAAGTGAAATGCTACTCCGGTCAGACACCGCTGCGCTGACGCCCCTGATATGCCCCTCATCATTAGCTGGTGGAGAAATTCTATGGTGACTTGTAATCTGGCTTGTTCACATTGGTCAACCCGTCTGCCTGCTACTAGTCGTGTCTACTCTTCCCATGCCTTACCGTATGCTTGCCACGTCGACGGGGTAACTGACGCTCTGATTAATGGCATCAACTATTCGCCACTCGATCCCATAGGGAGGGTGGGCAACTGTTGCACGATGGGTGGGCGTTGGGGAGGAGCTCTGTGAAAATCTGCCAATTGAATTGTGATAAAGCGTTAGCAGCAGCTTTAGACCCCTCAGCATCGTGGCTACCGCGGACCCATACATTGTGTTTTAGGCACAGGAATGCTAGCCGGCGTAGACGGGAGAGACAATGATGCCATCTTATTAATGCAGTGCGCTAGGTTGGTGTTTTTTGTTATGAAGCGTATATTTTTGTTAGCTAGGAGCGCGCCCCATATTTCTATTGCTACCACTATTGGGAAGAAAATTTTTTTTCCGGGCTAGATGCAGATAAAAATTATTATTAATTTCAAAGCTGGTGGAGCTTGGTATAGATGGCCTAATACAATGAGTACCACACACTGCTACTATGCCCAAAATTATTTTCCAGGCAAGATGCAGCTAAAAATTATTAGTAATTTCAAAGCTGGTGGAGCTTAGTATAGATGACCTAATATAATGAGCACCACACATTGCTACTATGCCCAAAATTATTTTCCAGGCAAGATGCAGCTAAAAATTATTAGTAATTTCAAAGCTGGTGGAGCTTAGTATAGATGGCCTAATAGAATGAGTACCACACACTGTTAATATGCCCAAAATTAGTTTACAGGCAAGATGCAGCTAAAAATTATTATTAATTTCAAAGCTGGTGGAGCTTGGTATTGATGGCCTAATACAATGAGTACCACACACTGCTACTAAGCCCAAAATTATTTTCCGGGCTAGATGCTGCTAAAAATTATTTTGAATTTGCAACCTGGTGGAGGTTAGTATAGATGGACTAATAGAACAAGTCCCACACACTGCTACAAGCCGAAGCCCAAATATTTTTTCAGAGCTAGATGCAGATAAAAATTATATTGAATTTGCAACCTGGTGGAGGTTAGTATAGATGGACTAATAGAACAAGTCCCACACACTGCTGCAAGCCGAAGCCCAAATATTTTTTCAGAGCTAGATGCAGATAAAAATTATATTGAATTTGCAACCTGGTGGAGGTTAGTATAGATGGACTAATAGAACAAGTCCCACACACTGCTGCAAGCCGAAATATTTTTTCAGAGCTGGATGCAGATAAAAATTATATTGAATTTGCAACCTGGAGGAGGTTAGTATAGATGGACTAATAGAACAAGTCCCACACACTGCTACAAGCCAAAATATTTTTTCAGAGCTAGATGCTGATAAAAATTATTTTGAATTTGCAACCTGGTGGAGGTTAGTATAGATGGACTAATAGAATGATGCTATGCCCAAAAGGTTTTACTTCACTAAGTGCAGTAAAAAAAATTGTATTCTATACACAGGTGGTGTAGCTTGCAACACAGATAGGCTACTCCACTGACTAACACACACTGCAAGAGGCCAAAAAGGATTTGCTTTGCTAGATTTAGTCAAATGCTGTGAAAAAAACTTGCACAGCACTGGCACAGACCTGCCTGGAAAAAAGTGATAGGAACTGATGTAACCTAGCCCTCAAAAGGACTGCAATTACAATTAGTCTTTACTCCAAACCTATATATTTAATAGCACAGACCTGCCTGATAAAAGTTGTAGGAAATTATGTAACCTAGTCCTGAAAATGACTGCAATCACAACTATTCCCTACTCCCAAGCTATCTGTAGATTTGTGCGAAAATTGGCTTGAAATTAACACTGAAAGTATAGCGCACACAGCAACAGCGGTGCCGTCTAACATGCAGCTGCAGCAGTGAGAAAATGGTGACGACGGGGAAAATGGCTGGGTCTTATAGGGCAAGGACATGTGACATACACTGCCAATGACACATGCCCTTGCTTGTGTGAAAAAAAGCAGTTCGCTTCGTGTGTGCGCTGCTGATAGGCTGACAGATTGCACCTCCCCACTGTAAATGCGGGAAAGAGAAAAAAAAATGGAGATCTTCATTATTTCTACTGATATCCATCCCCTGCCCCTCCCCCCACCCCGCTGTACACTCAAACTGCGTATTAACATTAATTTTCAGCATTAATGAGAAAAAATCCAGTTATGATTTTGGTGCACAAACAGTTATCGAACATAACCTTGAACAGTCAAATTTTTTTCAAATCGTTCGTGTTCGCCGAACGACTCGAACACCGCCCAAAACAGCTCGAATTTGAGATTGGCGAACAGTTCCAGTCGAACACCCCTCATCTCTAATGAACAGTTAAGTTCAGTTGTACCAATACTGTGTTCTTTCTCAGGCACATATCATAAACTCAGATCCTATGGATTTCTGGATCAACAAATTGGACCAGTGGCAAGAACAGGCACTATTGACTATGGGATTACAGTCATGTTCAGCCTCTAGTGTCATGTCAGAAAGGATATTTATTGTGGCTGGTGGATTTGTCAAATCAAAGACGACTACCAAAGCGGATAACTTTTAGACGATTTATGAAAAAGCTATTGCTACTTCATTTAGCAAAGTGCAAAGCTCTTTATACTCCCCAAAAATGAATAATTGCTACGTACAGTCAAATGAAAATGCACCGGCTTTTTCCATTTTCACCACTTGTCTTTTAATAAAAGCAATGCATGCATCTGCCCCTCAAAAGGCATAATGCTTACACCGTTTATACAATTTTTGTAGCCTAAAACGTTTCAAATGTGTTGTTTTTTACCTCTGGTTAGCATCTATTTTTCCCTAGCCGGTTAGGTGGAAGTCATTTGAATATTAAAAATGCTCAAAATGTGTTAATTTGACTTCAAGGGAGCTCAGTGTTCTACACATATTTTCCAGGCAATTAAAGACTTTAATTATGCAATTTACTTGCATGATGCGCAAATCAAATTTGGCAAAGCCGACGAATTCAAATTTCAAAAGATCCACTTATTTTTACTTTTGCTGGTTTGTGTAGACACTGTTTGATGCTTTAGGATTGGCATTTTACTTTGAATTTCATTTGTAGTATAGAATGGATGCACCTTTCTTCGAATTTCACCAGACCACTAGGGCAACACTTTGAAGAGGCCTTGTTTAGAGAACATTACACTGGTGCTACTCTCAAGATTGTAGTTTGAGGTGGCATAAGGTACAATGGCTATACCCCTCTGGTCTTCATTCCAGGTACACTAACAGCTTGGTGGTACATTGATTTGGTCATGGAACCAGTGGTACATCCCATCTCTCCCATGTGTCCCAGAAGCCGTTTTTCAACACTCTCAGGCTGCATGTTGCTCATGTTACAGTGCATTTACAGTACATTTATGCCTGCTTGACATAAATGTGCTACTATTGTCTGCAGTGTCCCAAACTAGTTTCTAATTGAGCACATCTGTGATCTCATTGGTTCACAACTGCAAAGAAAGCTACTAGCAGCCAATCTTGATGATTTCCATGCCCAAGTACATTCATTTAGATAGAACATTCCTCAGCCAACCATTAATATCCTCCTTAATAGCATGTCAAAGGTGATCTTGATGATTTCCATGCCCAAGTACATTCATTGTGATAGAACATTTCTCACCCAACCATTAATATCTTCCTTAATAGCATGCCAAAGCCAATCTTGATGATTTCCATGCCCAAGTACATTATTCGTGTGACAAAGCATTCTTTGACAAAACATTCTTCAGCCAACCATTAATATCCTCTTTAATAGCATGCCAAAGCATTCAAGTGTATATTTCTGTGCAGGTTGCTCATACTTGATATTGAATAAATCGTGAGGCTTTGAAAACTTTATTCCCATTTTTTATCATTTGTATGCTATTAACATGTCTGTTGAACCTGTGAGTTACATAATTCCACAACTTTTCCTTCTTGTTGGTGCATTTTCAATGTTCACGTGATATATTTTGAACATTATGTTTCTTTTTTTGGAATAAGGATAATATTCTATTTTTCTATTTACAGAAACATTAGTGAGATGACTCCCTATTAAGAGACCTTGGTAAAATAAACCTCACCTATAGGAATATGCATGTTATTTAATAACAAGAATAAAATGAGAATGGGTTTAATACCTAAACCTACAAAATCTTAGAACTTGATAATAAACATAAAGCGGCACTTTGGGCAAAAATTAAAAATCTGGACTTTATAGAGAGTTGATATCCCGGTTTTAAAATTTTTAATGTACATGACCCGAGATCCCGAGAAGTGGTAGTCGTGACCTGTTGGGAAACTGTGTAAACAATTTCCTGTGAAAGTTTTCCTTGGCAGGTTGTGACAACCACTGTTCCTGGCCTAAGATTTAAAAAATGTTACTTTATAGTGGTGTCAATTTTATATGTCCTTTTCATTTTTAGTATGATAGAAGGCTTATAAATTCAACAAGGACTTTTTAAATTTTCAACAAAATTTGGAAAAACAACTTTGCAAGCACAAAATTAGTTCTAAATTCACTTTGAGGGGCCTATATTATATATTAGAAACCCTGTATAATTATAATTAATTTTAGGAGTGCATTGTTCAAAAGTATTCATCAACTTTTAGAAAGTTTGATAAATTAATAAAAGCAAAATGAAGGTGATATTTATGTATGGTACTCATCACAGATTTTCAATTTTAATCTATGCTTCTGTTATACAGAAGTGTAAGCAGAAAAGGAAAATACAATATTAATACTTTTTTTATGTCATTCATTTTTTTTTTTACTTTTTTTAGTTTCAGTGAATGCACTGTGCAATTGCTTGATTGCTTTTACAATGCATTGCAGTACTTTTATATTTCATGGCATTATGTCTGTTAGTATAATACTTTCTCCAGATAAGTCTTCCATATTTGACAGAAACTTAAGGTCATTGTTCGGCTCCCGATTGCCATGGCAATCATTGCAACAAGCAATAGGATAGGAAAAAGCAATAGGATAGGATCAATATGATGACAAAGAGAGACACTTCTTTTGTCAACCACATTAATGACACGGGACTTCTTTTTTTACTGAAGAGGTGAGAGAGTTTCCATAATCAAACTAATCCTCACCTAGTGACTCTAATGTTTATCTACAATTCAGAGGTACAAATAGGTTGTATAGATATTCTATTAACTAAAGACCAGAAAAATGTTTGGTATTATTGATGTTATGCTTACCTAAATGTATGTGCTTATTATTTTGAACCTGCATAGCGATTGTGTTAAATAAATATTTTGAAGCATGATAATCATTGGATAGTACTTTGGATTTCTGGATCCACTGAGTAACTTCAATGAATCTTCCATTATCACCCTATTACAAAAAGTGGAGCTCATGTACATTTTTGAAAGTGCATGTACTGTTTTGTACACATCTTCTAACTCCTAATTTACCTAAGCCTGGCCATACACATTACATGGTTGTCAGACGAAGCATGGTTTGGCCAATCGTTCATCCGACAGCCATCTCAGCTGACCCTCCCATACTTGTCCGAGTGCTCCTGTGTCCTATCTGAGAAATCCACCGGCTGACAAGTTGGCTAACGTCTATCTCAGGGAGAACAATGTGATTGTCAACCCGAAATCAGACATGCGCGATTGCCATCTCTCCATCTGCCGCCCCCATACACATTAAACCATCTGCTGAACTTGTCGATATTGGTGGGTTCAGTCAGCTTTAGTCTAATCTGTAAAGGTGCCCTAACGTTTACAGTCTGATGTTTTATGCTTTTATTTTCTTCTTTTGCAGAAAAGGTTTTATGTGATAATAGAAGTTAAATTTATCCTTAATTGTTTGAGGGGCCTCTTAAAGATTATGATGCATTACTTAGTGTCTAATAAAATCAATGGTCTGTCTATGTAACGCATGGAAATGCTACATCTCCACGATGAGAAACCCTTATTGTAGCCAATCTCAACTCTGTAATCTTAAAAATGCTTCATATGTTATTTGAAGATAAGTTTTTAAGCCAGAAAACACCTACTTGTGTAGTAGGATTTATCAATACTTTAAGTGGCTATACACGTTAGAAGTGCTGTAGGTTACTGCTTGAACAACCATTGGATGAACAGCTATCTGATGAGCAATCTTTTCACCAACACCACCATACAAATTTTAGTTCATATTGGCTAATAGAGTCATTCAAACTGGCAATAGATGTTCAATGACATGAAGAACAATCTTTCTAGGAACATTCTTTCAAAGAAAGAACGCTCATGGATGAAACATCTTTTATACAATGAAAGATCTTTTGTTCATTGTACGATTAACTCAAACGGCCAACTTAGTTCAAGATTAGGATGGTCTATCATCTGGTTACTGAAATAATTGTTCATTACTAAACTTGACCCAATAGACCTTTTATTATGGTTGATATGTTCGGTTTTCATCTGTTTTAATCTGATGTGTATGGACACCTTAAGAATATAAATCTAGTTTTTCTCCAGTATTGAAATCTATTCGATTCTATAAAATGCTAGGTTCTCAATATTTTTATTTTTTCAAGTGTTATATAAACTGGCATGTAGCTATCCTGATTTTGTCACTTATTGTATTTTCTCAAGCTGTACACCAAGTTAGTAACATGCATCTACTATTTATTATTTGCACATAGTCAGCCATGAGTCTAATGAAAAACAACACCCCTCCGACCATTAAAATTTAAATTTTGCATATTACTAACCTGATCCAAGCTAATATTGTGATTATAAAGCTTTTAAAAACAATGTGAAGGTTTCATGGGAGAAACTAAGCAAAGTAATGTGGGGGGATGGATAACAATAGTACTTTGTATTGTTCAAAGTTTAGAAGCAGACTTCTAGCAAGGTCGTAGAAAACTAGGTTAAATTCTCTGAGATGGATTATTTGAAAGTTTTATCCCCTAGTATTTACATAAGACAAATACAATAGGGAAATACAAATATAGGTCTCAAGACTATAATTGCATTCTGTTTAAAAAATCAGTCAAAAGTTGAATGAAACAAACAATGGTAATTTAGTATTTAGAATTTATTTACCCCTTGTTATTTATGAAATTCAATACACTGGAGAAATTAAAATAGAGGACCTAAAACTAAATGTATTTAGTTAAAATGGGAAGGTAATAAGAATAATGGTATCATAAAACTTCAATGATATTAAATGCTAAAATATATAAAAGAGTGTGTAAAATTATTATCTTGTATTCTGTCTAGTGATTTTATGTTAATGTGTGGGAAAACTGACAGTGGAGCCAAGAATCAATACATAGATGTGTTATCAGCACTGTGTCTTTGCAGTCTATTCAACCATGGTGTGCACCCATAAGCACGGACGACAAGGTGAACTTTCATCTTCAATCAGCTTAATTACCATGAATCTAGATCAATAGAGACTCTTTTTCTTTAGAATCGGAAAAATAGGGGTCATATCAAACAATGCAATTCTTAGAGTGAGCTGAGATTCTAGAGGCAACAATACAAGACTTCACATCGCATTACTCTTTTCAGGAAAAAATATAAATAAAAAAATGTGGTGTTATATTTTACATGTATGTTTAGACAAGTGATATAAATTATCTAATTTTTGTTTTAAATTGCAGTTTATAAGCCACCATGTTCAATTTCCCTGTCTACGTTCATAGGACACATTTTATAATGTTGCCTACCATGTTTGTCACCGTGAATGGTTTCTGATCTTAAAGGTAATGTGCCATTAAAAATATTTTTTCAACAATTGAAAAATGTAAAGTATTAATGTTTTTAACAATAATAATAGTACTTTACATTTTTTCAATTGTTAAAAAAAATTAATGCTTAAAAGTTGAAAATATCAAAACTTTAAAAATAATTGTTCGTATTTCATATTATATTGACATATATATATTGAAAATGATTTAAAAGGCTTTGATATTTTCATATTTTAAGCACTGGAAGGAACAGCTGCAGTGCTGACATTTGTCATAAAAACCTACTGTACTGTACTGCTAGCTGGTATTATGACTGTAGTAAATGTGGGTGTAAACTGTTTCATTTGTCTGACATCACTCCTCCCTTTCTGGAAGAATGAAGTTTATGACCACAATGTAGCACTATTTTTGGGGGGACTGTAGGAGGAAAATGTCCCAAAATGTGTATATATATATATATAGATATATATATATATCTATATATATATATATACATATATATATATATATATATATATATGTATATATATATATATAGATATATATATATAGATATAGATAGATAGATATAGATATATATATCTATATAAATATATACAGTACAGACCAAAAATTTGGACACACCTTCTCATTTAAAGATTTTTCTGTATTTTCATGACTTTGAAAATTGTACATTCACACTGAAGGCATCAAAACTATGAATTGACACATGTGGAATTATATACTTAACAAAATAGTGTGAAAGAACTGAAAATATGTCTTATATTCTAGGTTCTTCAAAGTAGCCACATTTTGCTTTGATGACTGCTTTGCACACTCTTGGCATTCTCTTGATGAGCTTCAAGAGGTAGTCACCGGAAATGGTTTTCACTTCACCTAGTAGGTGTTGGCAATAACTAAATCACACTTGCAGCCAGTTAACATGGATTAAAGTTGACTCAACCTCTGTCCTGTGTCCTTGTGTGTACAACATTGAACATGGAGAAAAGAAAGAAGACCAAAGAACTGTCTGAGGACTTGAGAAACCAAATTGTGAGGAAGCATGAGCAATCTCAAGGCTACAAGTCCATCTCCAAAGACCTGAATGTTCCTGTGTCTTCTGTGCGCAGTGTCAGCAAGAAGTTTAAAGCCCATGGCACTGTGGCTAACCTTCCTAGATGTGGACGGAAAAGAAAAATTGACGAGATATTTCAACGCAAGATTGTGCGGATGGTGGATAAAGAACCTCGACTAACATCCAAACAAGTTCAAGCTGCCCTGCAGTCCGAGGGTACAGCAGTGTCAACCCGTACTATCCGTCGGCGTCTGAATGAAAAGGGACTGTATGGTAGGATACCCAGGAAGACCCCACTTCTTACCCCGAGACATAAAATAGCCAGGCTGGAGTTTGCCAAAACATACCTGAGAAAGTCTAAAACGTTTTGGAAGAATGTTCTCTGGTCAGATGAGACAAAAGTACAGCTTTGTGGGAAAAAGCATCAACATAGAGTGTACAGCAAAAAAAAAAGAGGCATTCAAAGAAAAGAACACGGTCCCTACAGTCAAACATGGCGGAGATTCCCTGATGTTTTGGGGATGCTTTGCTGCCTCTGGCACTGGACTGCTTGACCGTGTGCATGGCATTATGAAGTCTGAAGACTGCCAACAAATTTTTCAGCATAATGTAGGGCCCAGTGTCTCCCTCAGAGGTCATGGGTCTTCCAGCAAGGCAATGACCCAAAACACACTTCCAAAAGCACTATAAAATGGTTTGAGAGAAAGCACTGGAGACTTCTAAGGTGGCCAGCAATGAGTCCAGACCTGAATCCCATAGAACACCTGTGGAGAGATCTCAAAATGGCAGTTTGGAGAAGGCACCCTTCAAATATCAGGGACCTGGAGCAGTTTGCCAAAGAAGAATGGTCTACAATTCCAGCAGAGCATTGTAAGAAACTCATTGATGGTTACCGGAAGCGGTTGTTCGCAGTTATTTTGGCTAAAGTTTGTGCAACCAAGTATTAGGCTGAGGGTGCCAATACTTTTGTCTGGCCCATTTTTGGAGTTTTGTGTGAAATGATCAATGATTTGATTTTTGCTTCATTCTCTTTGTGTTTTTTCCCTGCAAGCAAATTAAATGAAGATAATAAGACCAAAGAATTTGTGATTGCAATCATTTTCAGGAAGAAACTGAGTATTATCTGACAGAATTGCTGGGGTGCCAATACTTTTGGCCACCACTGTATATGGGTATATATGTATATGTGTGTGCATATATATATATATCTTTGCTTTTGCTGGAGGGAGAAGGATTTGCTCTAGACCAAGGGAATGCTCAGACCAGGCATATCAAAAGCAGATGGACAATATTTTTGTAAAGGTAGTGTAAACAGATATGAGGCAGCTAGTAAAAGAAGTTGTTCCATTCTATCACCTGAGGTTACATGATAGCTCTTAGTCAGTGATGGGGGATGAACCATAGCCAGTGGATGGGGAATAATATAAAAGACTGACATCATTTCCTCTGACCTCCTTTGACACCATGATGAGCATATTGGTCTAAGTATCTTCCCCTGTAACGGCTTAATTACTTTGCCCTGCTTACCCTGTACTCCTGCATTAACCATTTGTCTTATATATATATATATATATATATATATATATATATATATATATACAGTTATATGAAAAAGTTTGGGCACCCCTATTAATCTTAAGCTTACTGTTTTATAAAAATTGGTGTTTTTGCAACAGCTATTTCAGTTTGATATATGTAATAACTGTTGGACACAGTAATGTTTCTGCCTTGAAATGAGGTTTATTGTACTAACAGAAAATGTGCAATCTGCATTCAAACTAAATTTGACAGGTGCATAAGTATGGGCACCTCTCCAGAAAAGAGACATCAATATTTAGTAGATCCTCCTTTTGCAAAAATAACAGCCTCTAGTCGCTTCCTGTAGCTTTTAATGAGTTCCTGGATCCTGGATGAAGGTATTTTTGACCATTCCTCTTTACAAAACAATTCCAGTTCAGTTAAGTTTGATGGTCGCCGAGCATGGACTGCCCTCTTCAAATGATCCCACAGATGTTCAATGATATTCAGGTCTGGGGACTGAGATGGCCATTCCAGAACATTGTAATTGTTCCTCTGCATGAATGCCTGAGTAGATTTGGAGCGATGTTTTGGATCATTGTCTTGCTGAAAGATCCATCCCCTGCATAACTTCAACTTTATCACTGATTCTTGAACATTATTGTCAAGAATATGCTGATACTGAGTGGAATCCATGCGTCCCTCAACTTTAACAAGATTCCCGGTGCCGGCATTGGCCACAAAGCCCCAAAGCATGATGGAACCTCCACCAAATTTTAATGTGGGTAGCAAGCGTTTTCCTTGGAATGCTGTGTTTTTTTGCAGCCATGCATAGCGCATTTTTGGATGACCAAACAACTCAATCTTGGCTTCATCAGTCCACAGGACCTTCTTCCAAAAAGAAATTGGCTTCTCCAAATGTGCTTTTGCATACCTCAACCGACTCTGTTTGTGGCATGCTTGCAGAAACGGCTTCTTTCGCATAACTCTCCCATACAGCTTCTCCTTGTGCAAAGTGCGTTGTATAGTTGACCGATGCACAGTGACACCATCTGCAGTAAGTTGATGCTGCAGCTCTCTGGAGTAGAGATGAGTGGTGTTCGACTCGAACTGTTCGCCAATCTCAAATTCGAGCTGTTTTGGGCGGTGTTCGAGCCGTTTGGCGAACACGAACGATTTGAAAAAAATTCGGCTGTTCGAGGTTATGTTCGATAACTGTTCGTGCACCAAAATCATAACTGGATTTTTTCTCAGTAATGCTGAAAATTAATGTTAATACGCAGTTTGAGTGTACAGCGGGGTGGGGGGAGGGGCAGAGGATGGATCTCTGCAGAAATAATGAAGATCTCCATTTTTTTTCTCGTCCCCGCATTTACCGTGGGGCGGTGCAGTCTGTCAGCCTATCAGCAGCGCACACACGGAGCGAACAGCTTTTTTTCACACAAGCAAGGGCATGTGTCATTGGCAGTGTATGTCACATGTCCTTGCCCTATAAGACCCAGCCATTTTCCCCGTCGCCACCATTTTCTCACTGCTGCAGCTGCGTGTTAGACGGCACCGCTGTTGCTGTGTGCGCTATACTTTGTTAATTTCAAGCCAATTTTCACCCAAATCTACAGATAGCTTGGGAGTAGGGAAGAGTTGTGATTGCAGTCCTTTTAAGGACTAGGTTACATCATTTCCTATGACTTTTATCAGGCAGGTCTGTGCTCTTAAATAGATAGGTTGGGAGTAAAGACTAATTGCAATTGCAGTCCTTTTCAGGGCTAGGTTACATCAGTTACTATCACTTTTTTCCAGGCAGGTCTGTGACAGTGCTGTGCAAGCTTTTTTTCACAGCATTTGACTAAATCTAGCAAAGCAAATCCTTTTTGACCTATTGCACAGTGTGTTAGTCAGTGGAGTAGCCTATCTGTGTTGCAAGCTACACCACCTGTGTATAGAATACACATTTTTTTACTGCACCTAGTGAAGTCAAACCTTTTGGGCATAGCATCATTCTATTAGTCCATCTATACTAACCTCCACCAAGTTGCAAATTCAATATAATTTTTTTCTGCATCGAGCTCTGAAAAAATATTTCGGCTTCTAGCAGTGTGTGGGACTTGTTCTATTAGTCCATCTATACTGACCTCCATCAGGTTGCAAATTCAATATATTTTTTTTCTGCATCTAGCTCTGAAAAAATATTTCGGCTTCTAGCAGTGTGTGGGACTTGTTCTATTAGTCCATCTATACTGACCTCCATCAAGTTGCAAATTCAATATAATTTTTTTCTGCATCTAGCTCTGAAAAAATATTTTGGCTTGCAGCAGTGTGTGGGACTTGTTCTATTAGTCCATCTATACTGACCTCCATCAGGTTGCAAATTCAATATATTTTTTTTCTGCATCTAGCTCTGAAAAAATATTTCGGCTTCTAGCAGTGTGTGGGACTTGTTCTATTAATCCATCTATACTGACCTCCATCAGGTTGCAAATTCAATATATTTTTTTTCTGCATCTAGCTCTGAAAAAATATTTCAGCTTGTAGCAGTGTGTGCGACTTGTTCTATTAGTCCATCTATACTAACATCCACCAGGTTGCAAATTCAATATAATTTTTTTCTGCATGTAGCTCTGAAAAAATATTTCGGCTTCTAGCAGTGTGTGGGACTTGTTCTATTAGTCCATCTATACTGACCTCCATCAGGTTGCAAATTCAATATAATTTTTTTCTGCATCTAGCTCTGAAAATACATTTCGGCTTCTAGCAGTGTGTGGGACTTGTTCTATTAGTCCATCTATACTGACCTCCATCAGGTTGCAAATTCAATATAATTTTTTTCTGTATCTAGCTCTGAAAAAATATTTAGGCTTCTAGCAGTATGTGGGACTTGTTCTATTAGTCCATCTATACTGACCTCCATCAGGTTGCAAATTCAATATAATTTTTTTCAGCATCTAGCTCTGAAAAAGTATTTCGGCTACTAGCAGTGTGTTGAACTTGTTCTATTAGTCCATCTATACTGACCTCCATCAGGTTGCAAATTTAATATATTTTTTTCCGCATCTAGCTCTGAAAAAAATTTTGTCCTCTAGCAGTGTGTGGAACTTGTTCTATTAGTCCATCTATACTGACCTCCATCAAGTTGCAAATTCAATATAATTTTTTTCTGCATCTAGCTCTGAATAAATATTTCGGCTTCTAGCAGTGTGTGGGACTTGTTCTATTAGACCATCTATACTGACCTCCATCAGGTTGCAAATTCAATATAATTTTTTTCTGCATGTAGCTCTGAAAAAATATTTCAGCTTGTAGCAGTGTGTGGGACTTGTTCTATTAGTCCATCTATACTAACCTCCATCAGGTTGCAAATTCAATATAATTTTTTTCTGCATCTAGCTCTGAAAAAATATTTCGGCTTCTAGCAGTGTGTGGGACTTGTTCTATTAGTCCATCTATACTGACCTCCATCAAGTTGCAAATTCAATATAATTTTTTTCTGCATCTAGCTCTGAAAAAATATTTCGGCTTCTAGCAGTGTGTGGGACTTGTTCTATTAGTCCATCTATACTGACCTCCATCAGGTTGCAAATTCAATATAATTTTTTTCTGTATGTAGCTCTGAAAAAATATTTCAGCTTGTAGCAGTGTGTGGGATTTGTTCTATTAGTCCATCTATACTGACCTCCATCAGGTTGCAAATTCAATATAATTTTTTTCTGCATCTAGCTCTGAAAAAATATTTCGGCTTCTAGCAGTGTGTGGGACTTGTTCTATTAGTCCATCTATACTGACCTCCATCAGGTTGCAAATTCAATATAATTTTTTTTTGCATCTAGCTCTGAAAAATATTTCAGCTTGTAGCAGTGTGTGCGACTTGTTCGATTAGTCCATCTAATCTAGCCTCCACCAGGTTGCAAATTTAATATAATTTTTTTCTGCATCGAGCTCTGAAAAAATATTTAGGCTTCTAGCAGTGTGTGGGACTTGTTCTATTAGTCCATCTATACTGACCGCCATCAGGTTGTAAATTCAATATAATTTTTTTCTGCTTCTTGCTCTGAAAAAATATTTAGGCTTCTAGCTGTGTGTGGGACTTGTTCTATTAGTCCATCTATACTAACCTCCACCAGGTTGCAAATTCAATATAATTTTTTTCTGCATCGAGCTCTGAAAAAATATTTAGGCTACTAGCAGTGTGTGGGACTTGTTCTATTAGTCCATCTATATTGACCTCCTTCAGGTTGCAAATTCAATATAATTTTTTTCTGCATCTAGCTCTGAAAAAATATTTAGGCTTCTAGCAGTGTGTGGGACTGGTTCTATTAGTCCATCTATACTAACCTCCATCAGGTTGCAAATTCAATATAATTTTTTTCTGCATCTAGCTCTGAAAAAATATTTAGGCTTCTAGCAGTGTGTGGGACTTGTTCTATTAGTCCATCTATACTAACCTCCATCAGGTTGCAAATTCAATATAATTTTTTTCTGCATCGAGCTCTGAAAAAATATTTCAGCTTCTAGCAGTGTGTGGGACTTGTTCTATTAGTCCATCTATACTAACCTCCATCAGGTTGCAAATTCAATATAATTTTTTTCTGCATCGAGCTCTGAAAAAATATTTAGGCTTCTAGCAGTGTGTGGGACTCGTTCTATTAGTCCATCTATACTGACCTCCATCAGGTTGCAACTTCAATATAATTTTTTTCTGCATGTAGCTCTGAAAAATTATTTCGGATTCTAGCAGTGTGTGGGACTTGTTCTATTAGTCCATCTATACTGACCTCCATCAGGTTGCAAATTCAATATAATTTTTTTCTGCATGTAGCTCTGAAAAAATATTTAGGCTTCTAGCAGTGTGTGGGACTTGTTCTATTAGTTCATCTATACTAACCTCCATCAGGTTGCAAATTCAATATAATTTTTTTCTGCATCGACCTCTGAAAAAATATTTCAGCTTCTAGCAGTGTGTGGGACTTGTTCTATTAGTCCATCTATACTAACCTTCATCAGGTTGCAAATTCAATATAATTTTTTTCTGCATCGAGCTCTGAAAAAATATTTAGGCTTCTAGCAGTGTGTGGGACTTGTTCTATTAGTCCATCTATACTGACCTCCATCAGGTTGCAAATTCAATATAATTTTTTTCTGCATCTAGCTCTGAAAAAATATTTAGGCTTCTAGCAGTGTGTGGGACTTGTTCTATTAGTCCATCTATACTAACCTCCATTAGGTTGCAAATTCAATATAATTTTTTTCTGCATCGAGCTCTGAAAAAATATTTCAGCTTGTAGCAGTGTGTGGGACTTGTTCTATTAGTCCATCTATACTGACCTCCATCAGGTTGGAAATTCAATATATTTTTTTTCTGCATCTAGCTCTGAAAAAATATTTCGGCTTCTAGCAGTGTGTGGGACTTGTTCTATTAGTCCATCTATACTGACCTCCATCAAGTTGCAAATTCAATATAATTTTTTTCTGCATCTAGCTCTGAAAAAATATTTCGGCTTCTAGCAGTGTGTGGGAATTGTGCTATTAGTCCATCTATACTGACCTCCATCAGGTTGCAAATTCAATATAATTTTTTTCTGTATGTAGCTCTGAAAAAATATTTCAGCTTGTAGCAGTGTGTGGGACTTGTTCTATTAGTCCATCTATACTGACCTCCATCAGGTTGCAAATTCAATATAATCTTTTTCTGCATCTAGCTCTGAAAAAATATTTCGGCTTCTAGCAGTGTGTGGGACTTGTTCTATTAGTTCATCTATTCTGACCTCCATCAGGTTGCAAATTCAATATAATTTTTTTCTGCATCTAGCTCTGAAAAAATATTTCAGCTTGTAGCAGTGTGTGCGACTTTTTCTATTAGTCCATCTACACTGACCTCCACCAGGTTGCAAATTCAATATAATTTTTTTCTGCCTCGAGCTCTGAAAAAATATTTAGGCTTCTAGCAGTGTGTGGGACTTGTTCTATTAGCCCATCTATACTGAACTCCATCAGGTTGCAAATTCAATATATTTTTTTTCTGCATCTAGCTCTGAAAAAATATTTAGGCTTCTAGCAGTGTGTGGGACTTGTTCTATTAGTCCATCTATACTAACCTCCACCAGGTTGCAAATTCAATATAATTTTTTTCTGCATGGAGCTCTGAAAAAATATTTAGGCTACTAGCAGTGTGTGGGACTTGTTCTATTAGTCCATCTATACTGACCTCCTTCAGGTTGCAAATTCAATATAATTTTTTTCTGCATCTAGCTCTGAAAAAATATTTCGGCTTCTAGCAGTGTGTGGGACTTGTTCTATTAGTCCATCTCTACTAACCTCCATCAGGTTGCAAATTCAATATAATTTTTTTCTGCATCGAGCTCTGAAAAAATATTTAGGCTTCTAGCAGTGTGTGGGACTTGTTCTATTAGTCCATCTATACTGACCTCCTTCAGGTTGCAAATTCAATATAATTTTTTTCTGCATCTAGCTCTGAAAAAATATTTAGGCTTCTAGCAGTGTGTGGGACTTGTTCTATTAGTCCATCTATACTAACCTCCATCAGGTTGCAAATTCAATATAATTTTTTTCTGCATCGAGCTCTGAAAAAATATTTCAGCTTCTAGCAGTGTGTGGGACTTGTTCTATTAGTCCATCTATACTAACCTCCATCAGGTTGCAAATTCAATATAATTTTTTTCTGCATCGAGCTCTGAAAAAATATTTAGGCTTCTAGCAGTGTGTGGGACTTGTTCTATTAGTCCATCTATACTGACCTCCATCAGGTTGCAAATTCAATATAATTTTTTTCTGCATCTAGCTCTGAAAAAATATTTAGGCTTCTAGCAGTGTGTGGGACTTGTTCTATTAGTCCATCTATACTAACCTCCATCAGGTTGCAAATTCAATATAATTTTTTTCTGCATCGAGCTCTGAAAAAATATTTCAGCTTCTAGCAGTGTGTGGGACTTGTTCTATTAGTCCATCTATACTGACCTCCATCAGGTTGCAAATTCAATATAATTTTTTTCTGCATCTAGCTCTGAAAAAATATTTCGGCTTCTAGCAGTGTGTTGGACTTGTTCTATTAGTCCATCTATACTGACCTCCATCAGGTTGCAAATTCAATATAATTTTTTTCCGCATCTAGCTCTGAAAAAATATTTCAGCTTGTAGCAGTGTGTGGGACTTGTTTTATTAGTCCATCTATACTGACCTCCATCAGGTTGCAAATTCAATATAATTTTTTTCTGCATCTAGCTCTGAAAAAATATTTTGGCTTCTAGCAGTGTGTGGGACTTGTTCTATTAGTCCATCTATACTGACCTCCATCAGGTTGCAAATTCAATATAATTTTTTTCTGCGTCTAGCTCTGAAAAAATATTTCGGTTTGTAGCAGTGTGTGGGACTTGTTCTTTTAGTCCATCTATACTGACCTCCATCAGATGGCAAATTCAATATAATTTTTTTCTGCATCTAACCCAGCCATTACTTTTGGGCTAATACCACAGTTAGGCCACTCAGCTCTGCTCAGTTCCCATCCATTGTTTTTTGTGCAAACAACTCCAGAATTGTGAATTAGTTAACCACCAAAATGAGTGGAAAAAGGCCTGCTGCTGGTGAAAAGGGGAATAGGCATGTTGGGAAGGGAAAAAAAGGTTGTGTCCGTGGGGCAGGTGTTAAAGCAACAGTAACATCTGCAGAAGAAAGACCGTCTTCCAGCCAAACTAAGATGTCTCCTTCTTTTAGCGGACAATGTGATAAGATCCCTTTCTTACGGCCACGCCAATCGCTACAAATTCCAGATGAGGCACAAAAAGAGGAGGTGCTTCAATGGATATCAAGTGCTCCTTTAAGTGGGCTCTCCTCCACATCAACTTCAACATCACAAATACTCCAGTCCTCAGAGGTGTCACCCCAATCGCACTTGCTTCCTCACAGCTCCCAAGTCTCCAGCTGCTCGTCTGAGTATGGGCAGCTGGAGTACTCATACTATAGCCTGGGAATCAGAGGTCGACTCCAGCGCTTCTGTGAATCCAGACGAGGAAATGATCTGCACTGATGCCCAGAATCTTTATGAGTCGGATCCAGGACCAGACGCAGAAGGTTCTGACCATAATGTAGACCCTCGTTCCCAAACTTTAACTCCTGTTGGTGGAGACAATGAGGAAGACGATGATGAGACTCAAATACCTGATTGGAGCGACAACTTTAGTTTTTTGTCAGGGCAGGAACAGGTTGGCCCTGAGGACGACAGGTGTGATAACACACAGGGTGATGATGATGAGGTTGGAGATCCCACTTACTGTCAACCCACAGTCAGCCAAGAGATGAGGTCAGCAGAGTAGGTGGAGGAGGATGCTAGTGACGACGAGGTCAGGTTGCGCCTTTCTGGACAGAGACGTAGTACTGGAATCACGTCAACAACTGCATCCTCAAGAACAACTCTGCCTCTGACCACAAGTCGGGGTGGCTTTTCAGGTCGCATGGGTGCTAAGCCTTGCATAGCCTGGGCATTTTTTCAGATCGATAAAGATGACCCAACTCGTGTTATCTGTAACATTTGTCAGCAAAAGCTAAGTAGAGGCCAAAAAATACATAGATTGAATACTTCATGCATGAACCGGCACATGGACATGAAGCATAAGTTGCAGTGGGAAGCTCAATGTGCTACAATGCGGTCTAGCCGGCTGGGCCAACCACCGTCTGCCACATCTTGTGCATCCGTGGCCTCTTCATCCTCTGTGACTGGGGGGACAGCAGTCACACCTGTTTTGGGATGCAGACCTGCCACCTCTTTACCCGCAACAGCCAGCGTGATTGGCAGGTCATCATTTTCTTTGGAGGTGGAAACACCAGCTGGTGTTCAGCGCTGTCCGACATCGATAGCACCACCTTTGGATCAAGGCAACCTAACATGTCCGCCTGCATCTTCCTCACAGACCGGCAGTTTGCCGGGGACACCCTTCTCAACCCCGTCTAAGCACAACAGTCAGCCCTCAGTCCCTCAGATGTGGACAAGTAAAAGACCATTTCCTCCTAGCCATGAGAAAGCTAAGAGGTTGAATTTCACCATCTGCAAGCTGTTGGCTACAGAAATGTTTCCTTTCCGCCTGGTGGACACAGAGGATTTTCGAGACCTTATGTCCGTCGCAGTGCCCCAGTACCAGATGCCCAGTCGGCACTACTTCTCAAAGAAAGGTGTGCCTGCGCTCCACCAGCATGTCGCACACAACATCACTGCTTCTTTGAGAAACTCTGTGTGTGACAGGGTGCATTTCACAACAGACACTTGGACGAGTAGGCATGGACAGGGGCGTTACATGTCACTGACTGGGCATTGGGTAATTATGGTGACAGCGGGTCAAGGGGCTGCTGTCCAAGTCTTGCCTTCCCCACGAGTTGTGCGTCAATCCTCTTTATCCCAAAGTTCCTCCACTGCTTCTGCCTCCTCAACCCCCTCTCGGTCCTCCACCTGCACCCAAAGCCTGTCTGGTCATGCCACAAGCTTTCTAACTGCGCAGAAGGGATCCTGCACACCTCCTTACTATGCTGGCAGCAGGGCTCAACGTCATCAGGCGGTTTTTACTTTGAAATGTCTGGGAAATGTGAGTCACACAGCTGAGGAGTTGTGGTCATCTCTGGAGAACCAGTTTCATGAATGGTTGTCTCCACTTGACCTGAAACCAGGGAAGGCCGTGTGCGACAATGCTGCAATTCTTGGTGCGGCCCTTCGCCGGGGCAATGTCACACACGTGCCTTGCATGGCTCACGTGTTGAACCTGGTTGTCCAGCAATTTTTAGCCTACTATCCCGGACTCACTTCCGCCGTTCTCATCCCGCAGGTTAGCGACTTACAACTCTACAGAAGTCGTTGGGCCTGCCACTTCACCGGCTAAAATGCGATGTGCCTACCCGGTGGAATTCAACTCTGCACATGTTGCAGCGACTGTGGCAGCACCGACAAGCCCTGGTGCAATACGTTCTGACGTATAGCCTGGGCCAACGAGATCCAGAGGTGGGGCAAATCACGCTGGAGGAGTGGTCTCAGATCAGGGACCTATGCACCCTTCTGCACAGTTTTGAAATGGTGACGAAGATGTTTAGTGCTGACGATGCCATAATCAGCATGACTATTCCGGTGATTTACATGCTGTAGCACATGTTAAAACAGAATTCGGAGTCAGGTGGTGGCACAAGAGTAGGTGGAGGAAGTAGAGGAGGAGGAGTTGTATGCGGAAGGGCTAACATCTGCAAGGTCCAGACGGTCGGCAGCACCAAGGCGGCAGGCATGTGAGGGTGGGGGAGATGGTTTTACCAGGGCGCATAGTAGCAGCCAAACTACTGAGGAAGGTGCAGGAGCCCAGGAAGAAGTGGAAGACGAACTGATGGAAGACTCATCAGATGAGGGAGACCTTGATCACATTTCTGTTGTGCGAGGTTGGGGGGAGAGGACAGAGGAAGTAAACATGATTGTTACCTCGCCACCAACACAACAGGGACTTGGTGCTCCTGGATGCGCAAGACACATGAGTGCCTTCTTGCTGCACTACCTGCAACATGACCCTCGAATTGTGAGAATTAGAAATAATCCTGACTACTGGGTTGCCACACTGTTAGATCGCCGGTATAAAAGTAAATTTGCAGAAATTATTCCTGCCATAGAAAGGGATGCACGCATGCAGGAGTATCAGCAGAGACTGTTGCAGAATCTTACATGTGCTTTTCCACAAAACACCAGTGGTGCACGTAGTGAATCTCACAGTTCCAACTTGCCAACAGTGGGACCGTCGAGTGTTCCGCACTCAAACCGTAACAGAAACACAGTGTGTTCAGCGCTGCTGGTGGTATGCTGACAGATAAGCGCACGCGGCTCTCCACTGATAATGTAGACAGACTCACGTTCATAAAGATGAAGAAATCATGGATCCGAAACGACTTTTCTACCCCTGTGTCATTCTGGGGAGAGTAAAAGCTTGCTGATTTGTTAAAATCACATCACCAACCGTTTTAAGCTTTAAAATTACTAATCATGTTTATCTGTATCTTGGCTGGAAAATAATTTGGGCTTTGTAGCAGTGTGCAGTACTGATTCTATTAGGCCATCTATACTAAGCTCCACCAGATTTAAAATTACTAATCATGTTTATCTGTATCTTTGCTGGAAAATAATTTGGGCTTTGTAGCAGTTTGCAGTACTGATTCTATTAGGCCATCTATACTAAGCTCCACCAGATTTAAAATTACTAATCATGTTTATCTGTATCTTGGCTGGAAAATAATTTGGGCTTTGTAGCAGTTTGCAGTACTGATTCTATTAGGCCATCTATACTAAGCTTCACCAGCTTTCAAAATAATAATAATTTTTAGCTGCATCTAGCCCGGAAAATAATTTTGGGTCTCCTAGATGCGCAAGACACATGAGTGCCTTCTTGCTGCACTACCTTCAACATGACCCTCAGATTGTCAGAATTCGAAGTAATCCTGACTACTGGGTTGCCACACTCTTAGATCCCCCACACTCTTCGATCAACCTTTTCATTTTAATAAAGAACAAAAAAATGGTCATTTTTGAAATTATAAGCATTAGCAGGTTATTAGAAACTGAAATCAAACAGTTTTCAACTCAAAACTTTATTCTAGGTGATGTTACATTTGGACATAGGACCCCTTGTTCGAAAGGAGCTTCTGAACTCTCTCGTCCATTGAATTTGTCAGGTTTTGGATGGTTTCTGCTTCAATTGTTTTTCATGAGGACAGAATACCCTCCCAGAGCTGTTGCTTAGATGTGAACTGCCTCCCACCATCATAGACACTCCTTTTGATGATGCTCCAGAGGTTCTGAATGGGGTTGAGGTCAGGGGAGCATAGGGGTCACACCATAAGTTTGTCCCCTTTTATGCCCATATCAGCCAGAGATGCAGATGTGTTATGTGCAGCATGAGACGGTGCATTATCATGCATGAAAATGATCTTGCTGCGGAATACACGGTTCTTCTTCTTGAACCATGGCAGGAAGTGCTGTTTGAGAAACTCCACATACATTATGGAGTTCATCTTTACCCCTTCAGGGATCCAAAAGGGGCTGACAATCTCTCTCCCCATGATTCCAGCCCAAAACATTACTCCACCTCCTCCTTGTTGGCGCTGTAGCCGTATTTGCGTGGGGTGTCCATCAACTAGCCATCCTCCACTCCATCCATCTGGACCATCGAGCGTTGCACGGCACTCATCGGTAAACAAAACAGTTGTGAAGTCAGTCTTCATGTATTGTTTGGCCCACTGGAGCCGTTTCTGCTTGTGTGCAGTGGATAGAAGAGGTCGATAGGATGGCTTACGCACAGCTGCAAACCTCTGAAGGACTCTGCATCTTGTTGTTCGGGGGACGTTGGAGGCACCAGCAGCTTCAAAAACTTGTCTGCTGCTATGACAAGGCTTTTTTGCCGCTGCTCTTTTAACCTGACGTAATTGCCTGGAGGAAAGAGTCCTCAATTTTCCCTTATCAGCACGCACACGTGTGTACTGTGAATCAGCTACATACTTTTTGATTGTGCGATGATCAGGATGAAGTGTCTTGGCAATGTTGATTGTAGTCATGCCTTGACCTAAACACTCCACAATTTGTTGCTTCTCAGCAGCCGACACATCCTTTTTCTTTCCCATTTTGGCAGAAAATGTAGGCTGCTTAATAATGTGGGACAGCCTGTTTAAGTAGTCTTGCCTTTCATTGGACACACCTGCCAAACTAATTAGCACAGGTGTCTGCAGTTGCTTACAGTGATATAAAGAGCCCTGACACACATCACCATCAATGAGTTTAACTGACGAACAAACAAATTCTTCCCTTATCACTCCTAAACACTTTTTGCATAATAATTTGGAACACAGTGTACATGTGCTTTTCCACAAAACACCAGTGGTTCACGTAGTGAATCTTACAGTTCTAACTTGCCAACCGTGGTCTGTATGGAGTTGTTCAATAAAGGGCCCAAAAATTAAGATAACATAGATGGGAGAGGTCTCTATGAATAGGAATTCCTAAGTATTTGATACCCTGTGAGGGCCAGGCAAAGGGAAAGTTGGACTGGATGGAATCCTGTATGGATTTTGGGAGGGAGACATCGAGGGCCTCAGACATCTCTGCATTGATTTTAAAATTTGACCATGTAACAAAGTGATCTATTTCAGCCATAACAGCAGGGATGGATATATGTGATTGAGTGATATATACTAGGACATCATCAGCAAATGCAGAGCATTTGTACTCGGTGCCTCCCACCTCAATCCACCTAATATTGGGGTTATGGCGAATTGATGAGAGCAGGTGCTCCGTCACTAGGATGTATAAGAGAGGGGACAGAGGACATCCCTGCCTTGTCCCATTGGTGATTATGAAAGGTGATGAAAATGTTCCATTTATCTTCAGCCTAGGTGACGTATTGCGATACAGGGCCGTGATTTTGTCTATAAAAGGGTCCCCTAGACCCCTACCCCAAGCTTTTTAAGGGAATAATATATGGCATGCCAGGAGACTCCATGGAGTGCTTTCTCAACATCCAACGAGAGTGTCTAATTACAAATTTTTAACTGCATCTAGCCCAGGAAATACTTTGTGTCTAGTAGCAGTGTCTGCTAGTCAGCTCATTATCCCAGCTGTTAAGCAAGCTACACCACCTGTAGTTTGGACACTTAATTTTTTCAAAGGAAATGGTTCAGGCCCCCGGGACACTCAGTGAAGAGCATCGGGGAGACACCCCAAGGCATAGGGGCTGGGACTGGCGGTAGGACGCCATGCGGTGGACCGCCGAGCTCGATCCTTATAAAAGCTTTTTAACTGCAGCAGCTTTAGTGGACGCAACTGGAGCTGGAATTATGCGGCTGCTGGCATGAGACTTGCCCTCCAATAGATCCTTGTAAAAGGATTTAAAGTGTATTCATTCAAATTAGAGAGACAATTTAAATTAAAAAGCTTAGACCTGCCTCCACCGCAGGGGGGCTCGCTCGACCCACCAGCAGACAGGCACCAGTATTGGGAGAGGGGGGCTGGCTGTCAGGGTCCACTGCAGCTCTGGCACAAACCCGGCGACACGGAGGTTGCACGAGGAGGAACGGACTGGCCGTGTCGGCTTTGCACTTTTTTGGTTTTAGAAGGGCATGACATGCCTATATCTGTGTCTCCCCCTCCTTTTACTCCTTCACTTCTTTTCTTTTCGCATGACTATATGTACTTGTCACTTTTCCATGTGTTCGCTGTGTCTTCAGAGCAGTTTGTCAGCTTTTGGACACCTTTGAAGGTGTTTTCTATGTGTTTCTGTGTTTTTTGTTTGCCTGCCATTGGTTTTAACGGTGTTCGAAGGTGTTTGACGAACAGTTCGACGAACAGTTCGGTGAACATACGGGTGTTCGACGAACTGAACCGAACTCGAACATTACGGGGGTGGCTCAACACTACTCTGGAGGTGGTGTGAGGATTGTCCTTGACTGATCTCACCATTCTTCTTCTCTGCCTTTCTGATGTTTTTCTTGGCCTGCCACTTCTGGCCTTAGCAAGAACTGTCCCTGTGTTCTTCCATTTCCTTACTATGTTCCTCACAGTGGAAACTGACAGGTTAAATCTCTGAGACAGCTTTTTGTATCTTTCCCCAGAACAACTATGTTGAATAATCTTTGTTTTCAGTTTTTGACAGTTGTTTTGAGGAGCCCATGATGCCACTCTTCAGAGGAGATTCAAACAGGAGAACAACTTGCAAGTGGCCACTTTAAGTAGCTTTTCTCATGATTGCATTCACCTGGCTATGAAGTTCAAAGCTCAATGAGGTTACAAAACCAAAAAAAGTGCTTTAGTAAGTCAGTAAAAAGTAGGTAGGAGTATTTAAAACAAGAAAATGATAAGGGTGCCCATACTTATGCACCTGTCAAATTTTGTTTGAATGCAGATTGCACATTTTCTGTTAGTACAATAAACCTCATTTCAAGGCAGAAACATTACTGTGTCCAACAGTTATCACATATATGAAACTGAAATAGCTGTTGCAAAAACACCAATTTTTATAAAACATTAAGCTTAAGATTAATAGGGGAGCCCAAACTTTTTCATATAACTGTATATATACATATATATATATATATATATATATATATATATATATATATATATATATATGGTCAGCTAATAATGTTAGGCGAGTGGACTATAATTATCGTGTGTGATTTTTAATTATTAGGTACTTGTGGGTTGAATGTGTGGTATTGTTGTGATATTACTTTATTAGTATAAATATATATGTATGTAGTAGACTGTAGACCCTTCAGAGTAATATTCTTATTGATACACGGTTTAGTCTCAGTTAGTATATAGTATAAGGCACAGATAACGTTAAGGCATCATTAAGTTGGATATTAATTATTGATAGTTAAAGTCGACATTATTAATTAATATTTGGAAGTCCCAGCTCTTGAATATTTTGGCGGGATTTCGCCCTATTTTAAATGGCGAGTTAGGCCCACTGTTGAGATTTTGTTTTTGCTCTGTGAATATTTGTGGTCATTGTCTGTGAACTGATCAGGCCAGAGGGACAAGGACAGGTTACATTGATACATGGTGAACTGTTGTGTAATTCTGTGCATTCAGAGCACTGATAGTTCAGACTGAAGACACAGCTTTTCAACCAGAGCTGTATACTGGACAAAATCTATAACAGGGTTCCCAAATCTTTTGTTTTTTTTTACCAGTCAGATTTTTAAAGTTTTTCTGTTTACTTCGTAAGAAATGAATCTTTGACATTTTTGGGTTATCTATACCAAGGCATTCTTCCAAAAGGGCAAAGTTGTTCTCAAGGGAAAGTCCAGCTGGTCAGGAAAAGGGGTTCCAGAAGTAAAAGGGCCTCTTTCAAGCAGTACAGAACAGACAAGGAGGACGACCAATATGGCTCCAGGAAGAGTAAGTATGGATTTATCTACTCTGAAACACTTAGCAAAACACAGTATATTTAACCCAGTACTCTTTACTACACCCAAATCTGCAGAATTGCTGTGGTCTGCTCTATTGAAGCAGGCATATGCTCATGATAGCATGTGCAAAGACAAACTGTCTTGAATAAATCAACCAAACGACTGCACATGCTAGCAAAACTGATTTGTGTTTATGAGGAATCAACATATAAGACAGATTTCCACTGCCAGTGTTGTGTTACTAATTTGCAGAGAATTTGTGCCTTACAGACACAACTGGCAGAGAATGGTCAATGTTATATGGATAGAGATAAGCAGATTTGCATGCTTGAATCGCAACTCCTGGAGATGAAAAATCATTGTGTTGATATTGATGCACATATGACTCAGAGGAAAGGGCAAATTTGCACCCTAGTAATGCTTTGATGTAAACTCAGTGTATTCTGGTGCAGCAGAGTATCTAACAGGCCTGTACGGTTCATATGTATATGGTTGTTTTGTCTTATTAGTTTATTTTACTTTTCTTTTGTTTACTAGGTTTGTTCTTTTACAATTTAAATATACAGTGGGTACAGAAAGTATTCAGACCCCTTTAAATTTTTCACTCTTTGTTTCATTGCAGCCATTTGGTAAATTCTAAAAAGTTAATTTTTTTTTTCTCATTAAGGTACACTCTTGCACCCCATCTTGACAGGAAAAAAAACAGAAATGTAGATTTTTTTTGCAAATTTATTAAAAAAGAAAAACTGAAATATCACATGGTCATAAGTATTCAGACCCTTTGCTCAGACACTCATATTTAAGTCACATGCTTTCCATTTACTTGTCATCCTCCTTGAGATGGTTCTACTCCTTCATTGGAGTCCAGCTGTGTTTAATTAAACTGATAGGACTTGATTTGGAAAGGCACACACCTATCTATATAAGACCACACAGCTCACAGTGCATGTCAGACCAAATGAGAATCATGAACTCATGAACTGCCCAAGGAGCTCAGAGACAGAATTGTGGCAAGGCACAGATCTGGCCAAGGTTACAAAAGATTTTCTGCATTACTCAAGGTTCCTAAGAGCAAAGTGGCATCCATAATCCTTAAATGGAAGAAGTTTGGGACCATCAGAAGTCTTCCGAGATCTGGCTGTCCAGCCAAACTAAGCAATCGTGGGAGAAGAGCCTTCGTGAGAGAGGTAAAGAAGAACCCCAAGATCACTGTAGCTGAGCTCCAGAGATGCAGTAGGGAGATGGGAGAAAGTTCCTCAAAGTCAACTATCACTGCAGCCCTCCACCAGTCGGGCCTTTATGGCAGAGTGGGCCGACGGAAGCCTCTCCTCAGTGCAAGACATATGAAAGCCCGCATACAGTTTGCTCAAAAACATATGAAGGACTCCCAGACTTTGAGAAATAAGATTCACTGGTTTGATTAGATGAAGATAGAACTTTTTGTGATAATTCTAAGCGGTATATGTGGAGAAAACCAGGCACTGCTCATCACCTGCCCAATACATTCCCAACAGTGAAACAAGGTGGTGGCAGCATCATGCTGTGGGCATGTTTTTCAGCTGCAGGCACAGGATGACTGGTTGCAATTGAAGGAAACATGAATGCAGACAAGTACAGAGATATCCTGGATGAAAACCTCTTTCAGATTGCTCTGGATCTCAGACTTGACCGAAGGTTCACCTTCCAACAAGACAATGACACTAAGCACAAAGCTAAAATAACAAAGGAGTGGCTTCAGAACAACTCTGTGACCATTCTTGACTGGCCGAGCCAGAGCCCTGACCTAAACCCAATTGAGCATCTCTGGAGAAACCAGAAAATGGCTGTCCACCAACGTTCACCATCCAATCTGATGTAACTGGAGAGGATCTGCAAGGAAGAATGGCAGACGATCCCCAAATCCAGGTGTGAAAAACTTGTTGCATCATTCCCAAGAAGACTCATGGATGTACTAGCTCAAAAGGGTGCTTTTACTCAATACTGAGCAAAGGGTCTGAATACTTATGACCATGTGATATTTCAGTTTTTCTTTTTTAATAAATTTGCAAAAATTTCTACATTTCTGTTTTTTTCAGTCAAGATTGGGTGAAGAGTGTACTTTAAAGAGAAAAAAAAAAACTTTTTAGAATTTACCAAATGGCTGCAATGAAACAAAGAGTGAAAAATTTAAAGGGGTCTGAATACTTTTTGTACCCACTGTATTGTTAGAACTGTGAGGCTCAGATAGGTAGCAGAAAGGTTTTATCTGAGTTTTAATATGAATGCTTGTTGTTTTCTGTTTTCTATCAAACACCCTGTGAAGTAAATGAGGTTTATTTGCTGGTACTGTCTTATTTTAGCTCCAGTTTTTCCATAGGGTTCATATAGGCGTAGTACAGATTGCAGGAATGTTTATTATTTTAGTTTTTTGTGCATTTTGGATTGGAGAAAGCGGGGATATCAAACTCAAACAAACAGAGGGCCAAAATTAAAAACTTGGACTAAGTTGCGGCCAACCAGTATACAATATAATGGGCCCCACAAAGTACTCCATACAGAATAATAGGCCCCATAAAGCCCTCCATACAGAATAATGGGTCCCACATAGTCATCCATACAGAATAATGGGCCCCACATAGACCTCCATACAGAATAATGGGCCCCACATAGTCCTTCATACAGAAGAGTGGCCCCACATAGGGGTGGAGGTTCTGGTGTCACGGGCCAAATAAATCCACCCTGTGGGCCAGATTTGGCCCACGGGCTAGAGTTTGACATATATGGGATAAAGGGTGTTCTTGCATAAACTAAGACAAGTAGAGAAGCATAGACAAATAACGGACGTATACGATAGAGTGTCATGTTATATGGTGTGCTTAGACCTTGAAGTTTGGATGAATAACACTTTCATTTGATAATAGAGCCACATACACGGATGTGCTGGTTTTGTTGCATGTACTAAGATAGGTAGACAGGTGTGGACAGGTATATATTGTGCACCAAGCCTTGAAGTTCAGGCGGGTAGTTTTTATTGTTTTTTTTGTTAGTTTTAAGGGTGTTGTTGCGTGAACTAAGGCAGACAGAGAAGCATGGACAGATAACGGACGTACACGGTGGAGTGTTGTGTTATACTGTGTGCTTAGACCTTGAAATTTGGACTGATAACACTGTTTTATTTGATAATAGAGCCACATCCACGAGTGTGCTGGTTTTGTTGCATGGACTAAGATAGGTAGAGAGGTGTGGACAGGTATATATTGTGCACATAGGCCTTAAAGTTCAAGCGAGTTGTGGTTAGCTACACATCTTAATCAGAGGTATGTGGGGAGTATGGTACCCAGGGAAGGGCAGTTTCATGATGAGGCATGAGAATGGCAATGGGCCACTGGGACGTTACTCCAGAAATCCTGACTTAGTGCAAGCCAACTATACACGACGAGCCTTTGTCTCTGTGTAGTCTGTTGTATGTTACTCTGCAAGGGTTGTATGTTACTCTTTTGAATTGTGAAAAACTAGAAGGGTGCCTGTGTAGGACACAGAAGCAATTGACTAGGAGCAGACTAAAGGAAAATTGCATTTACAGTGCATTGTGAAAATATTTGGCCCCCTTGAACTTTTCTACCTTTTGCCACATTTCTGGCTTCAAACATAAAGATATAAAATTCTAATTTTTTGGGGAAGAATCAACAACAAGTGGGACACAATCATGAAATGGAATGAAATTTATTGGATATTTTAAACTTTTTTAACAAATTAAAAACTGAAAAGTGGACGTGCAATATTATTCGGCCCCTTTACTTTCAGTGCAGCAAACTCACTCCAGAAGTTCAGTGCGGATCTCTGAATGATCTAATGTTGTCCTAAATGACTGGTAATGATAAATAGAATCCACCTGTTTGTAATCAAGTCTCCGTATAAATGCACCTGCTCTGTGATAGTCTCAGGGTTCTGCTTCAAGTGCAGAGAGCATCATGAAGACCAAGGAACACACCAGGCAGGTCCGAGATACTGTTGTGGTGAAGTTTAAAGCCGGATTTGGATACAAAAAGATTTCCCAAGTTTTAAACATCTCAAGGAGCACTGTGCAAGCGATCATATTGAAATGGAAGGAGTATCAGACCACTGCAAATCTACCAAGACCCAGCCGTCCCTCTAAACTTTCATCTCAAACAAGGAGAAGACTGATCAGAGATGCAGCCAAAAGGCCCATGATCATGCTTTTCTTCAGCAGGGACAGGGAAGATGGTTAAAATTGATGGGAAGATGGACGGAGCCAAATACAGGACCATTCTGGAAGAAAACCTGTTGGAGTCTGCAAAAGACCTGAGACTGGGACGGAGATTTATCTTCCAACAAGACAATGATCCCAAACATAAAGCAAAATCTACAATGGAATGGTTCAAAAATAAACGTATCCAGGTGTTAGAATGGCCATGTCAAAGTCCAGACATGAATCCAATCGAGAATCTGTGGAAAGAGCTGAAAACTTTTGTTCACAAACGCCCTCCATCCAACCTCAATGAGCTCGAGCTGTTTTGCAAGGAAGAATGGGCAAGAATTTCCGCCTCTCGATGTGCAAATCTGATAGAGACATACCCCAAGTGACTTGCAGCTGTAATCGCAGCAAAAGGTGGTGCTACAAAGTATTAATTCAAGGGAGCTGAAAAATATTGCACGCCCCACTTTTCAGTTTTTAATTTGTTAAATAAGTTTAAAATATCCAATAAATTTCGTTCCACTTCATGATTGTGTCCCACTTGTTGTTGATTCTTCCCCCAAAAAATTGAATTTTATATTTTTATGTTTGAAGCCAGAAATGTAGCAAAAGGTAGAAAAGTTCAAGGGGGCCAAATACTTTCACAATGCACTGTATTTTGTGGGGTTTAGAAGAGTCAAGGCATTAGTTGTGTAATAGGAATTTACTGGGCACCTCAGGAAAGGTTAGCAGGAGGAGGTCACCCTGAAGGAACAGCATAAAGAATGAGTAAATTTGATGGGCTAGGGAAGCATAAAATAAGGGAGGTTATCCAGTGCCAGGATGTTGATTAACTGCACTGGGAGAACTCACATGAGTGTATTGTTCCCTTAATCCCATTTTAGGTATCAATTTAGAACCCCTATCACTCCAGAGAGAAGACTTGACCTTTGCCCAGAAACCTGTGAGGCTCCAGGAGATCCCTCTTGCAATTGGCACTGAGCTGAAACATCTCCTGTCTGAATTTAGCCATGAGGAGGAGACTGTAATAAAGCCACAAAAGCTACCTCTTACTGCCTTTGTGAACATAAATTCCCTTTAAGGCTGTGTGCCCACGATGCGTTTTCCAAGCGTTTATGCTGCGGAATTTCCGCAGTGTAAACGCTTGGGAAACACTTGGTAAACCTTCCCCCATGGTCTCCAATGCAATTCCACACTTTCAATGCCCATGCTGCGTATTTTTCTGCAGCATTTATGCTGCACTCAAAAATACGCAGCATGTCCATTAATTTTGCGGACACGCAGCGTAATCGCCGCCATTGACTTGCATTAGAACGCGCAAATTCCGCAAGACTGCATCTGTACTTGCGTAATTGGCGCATTCTAATGTGCGGATGGTACCCAAGTCTGAAGGAGAGGAGACTCTCATCCAGACCTGGGTACCATAGAATCTGTAAAAAAAAGAATTTAAAATAAAAAATATAGTTTATACTCTCCTTCCGATGTCCTCCCGGTGTTTTGTCCGCTCCGTCCGGTCTCTTGCAATGCTCGCGCTGTTGTGAAGGACCTCCATGACGTCACTGAGTCATGTGACCCATCACATGACTCAATGACGTCACCGCAGGTCCTTCACACCACCGCGAGCATTGCAAGAGACCGGACGGCATGGACAAAACACCTGGAGGATATCGGAAGGTGAGTATAATGTTTTTTTTTTTTTTTTTACCATTCTTATTCTTTTTTTGAACTATTACTTGGTCACACAATATAGATCCATGCCGGTTGCATGGATTTATATAGTGTGACAAACTTGTCAAGCACTTTTCCAAGTGATGCTCAAAATCGCTTGGAAAACTGCTTGAAAAAACGCATGCGAAAACGCATGTAAAAACGCTGAAAAATTGCTTCTCTCTGGCAGAAAAAAACGCATGTAAATCTGCATGCGTTTTTTTCTGCCAGAGAGAGGCAAAAACTCTCTGCATCAAATCTGCTACGCGGCCTAAAACATTTACTTTTTATTGAATATCATTAAAATTCAACAACGAAAAAAACCCAGGTGTGTAACTAAATGGATACCTGTTTCCCTTGTCGAAAGATAAAGGAAAACCACTCTCACCTCAATGTGTCCCTAGTCCGTACCTAAAGCTGGTCCTGCCTCCCAGCGGAGGTTGGCACCCTAGGTCACGAGAATGGCACCCCCGCTCCTCGGTGGCCGTCCCTTCTGTCCCTGTTATGAGTCTACCGCTGATATACGAATAGAGATGAAAAACAGATAGCATAGATTTCCCTCAAGTCTAGACTACAGTTAAGACTTCTTGATATATATGTTTTTCTTTGGTAGTTGTTTTGCGTATTTTTTGCTTTGATTATAGCAGTTCAGGTAGTCGGTATGAGCGGTCCAAACACCCGTTCCTCTCCTTCTATCTTGATAGTGTAAATGTGATACCAATAGGTGGCGCTATAGAGTTCAAGTCCTCTTCATCTCTGAAGAGGCAATTTCCTTTTCCAATAATTTTTATTGATAATTTTTTATATAACAGGGGAAAGGATAAGGGAGTGAGGGAGGGGTGGGAGAATGGGTGGGGGGAAACTATTGGGAAGAAAAAATGGGGTGGGATGGGGGGGAAATAAGGGAGTACAATGAAGCAAACATATGATAAAGTGAAGGTGTAAAATCCAAAACATAATGATACCTTAGTACATTAGTAGTAATCATTTAAGAACAGTTACAAATACTAATCAATATTCACCCAATAACAGAGTACAAATCTTCTTTTACAAGCAAAGGAGTTTTAAGAGTAAGCGTCAGACCAAAGATCCCATTTCTTGGTATGTTTAGGCAGACAATTATTTATAATAGCAAATCTAAGTTCAAATTACCTGTTTAGAGATTTTGTCGATAATATCTGATAATTTGGGAATGTCTGTTTTCTTCCAGAAGAAGCCCAATGAGTTTTTGACAACAAGAAATATGTGTATGAGGAGACGCCTGTTATGAGGTTCCAGAGTTTCTAAATAAATAGATAGTAGGGCCATCTGTGGGGTGATTTTTAGTGACCTGTTGAGTAATCGGTTTATGAGGGAAGAGATTTGATCCCATAAGGTTTTGATTTTCGGACAGGACCAGAAGATGTGTAATAGGTCAGCTTTAATGCCGCAAATTCTCCAACACAATGGAGATGATTCAGAACTAATATGGGATAATCTAGAGGGGGTGTAATACCACCTAGTAAAAATTTTATAATAAGACTCTTGAAGAGATGTTGATATAATAGCTGAGTAGGTGTTACGATCTGCAACAAGTACTAAGGAAAGGGGAAAGCTGTCCCTACAGTAAGACTAAGCTGAATCCCTACGATGTAGCGGGCTGCCTGTTCCTAGCGAACAGACCTTAGTCCTCGGCTAGTCTGAACGAAGACCTATAGCTTAAGGGGAGGGGTCCCTAAAAGAACTAAGGACTGGAACAAAAATGGGACACCTCCTAAACAGAGAAGTTGTTGCAGAACACAAAAAGACAAACTGACAAAAAGGTACTAGAGGTCCCTGAAGGACCAAGCAAGCTGACAGAAAAGGCACCGAAGCACCTGGCTAGAGAAACAGTCAAAACAACACTGAAGTCCAGCACAGCCAAAAGGGCAGAGCTGGAATATAAAGGCAGATGGTCACGTAACCGCAAAACACAAGATGGAAAAAACAAACAGGAGGGTTCTAACAGTAGGAGTAATTTATAAAGTCTTCCCATTGGTCTAAATCTGGAGAAATTTTTAAGTCAGATTCCCATTTGGCGAAGTATGAATTTTCAACGAATTCAATGTCGTTATTAAACCAGGAATATAAATTTTTTGTGCCCCAAAACAGGTTGTGATTAATATTGCAGAGGAGTTTAACTGAATGTTCGGAGATTTGTGGTTTATTGATTAAGAATTGTTTTATATAGTCTTTTAGGATCACAAAATGAAAAAAGTCAGATGTAGGTAGGCTAAATCTGGCTTTTAGCTCAGTATATAATCAGATATTATCACCGTTGTATAAATCTTTTATTTTTTTAAGGCCAAGATTCGACCAATGAGAGGGGATTAGGGAGTTGTTAAGAGAGGCTATGAATGATAAGGGAAGAGTTTTAATGATGTCAAATTTTTTGCTTTCCTTCTGGGCTTTGAAAATTTTTCCCAAGCGGAAATAGTAGCTTGGAAAATAGGGTTATTAGAGTAGTTGGAAGAGTTTTTAAATAATTGTTTATATAATAAGTCACAAGGAGGGGAGTTATTATTTTGGTGTAATTCCAGGTTGTACCAGGCAGGAGGGTTATCTGGAGCGAACCAGTAAGAGCTCTGTTTGATCAAGTTGGCCAAATAATAAGCTGTAACGTTAGGGAGACTGGCGCCGCCATTTTTTTTTTTTTGTATAGGATGTTGGTAGGAACACTAGCTTTTTTATAATTCCAGATAAAGGAATTAATTTGGTTTTGTGGTCTCAATAAGGAGGAGGAGGGAATTGTAAGAGGAAGTGTTCTAAAAAGATATAGAATTTTGGGAAGGATAATAGATTTAATTATTAATATTTTACCCAGCCGCGAAAGATCATGATTACCCAAGACCAGTAAATCCTTAGCTATGGTAGTGCTTAAGTTATCAATGTTGAGAGAGATCATGGAATTAATATTTTTGGTAATTGAAATACCTAAATACGGGAGTTAATTTTCTGACCAAGAAAAAGATGAGAGGTTTTTAATTTTATCTATGGAGTGGCCATTGAGATTGAAATGCAGAATTTTAGATTTGTTTTCATTGATCTTGAAATATGAGATTTTTGAGAATGCGTTGAGTATTTTGGTGAGTTCAGAAATAGAATTGACAAGATCAGAGAGAGTCAAAAAAAGTCATCCTCAAAGAGACCAATTTTATATTGACGAGAAGGAATCAAGATTCCAGATATTTTTGGATTGTCCCTTATTGTTTGAGCTAGAGGCTCCATTGCAAGAGCAAAAAGGAGAGGGGATAACGGACACCCTTGTCTGGTGCCATTGGATAGCGTAAATGGTTTTGAGAGATGATTGTTTACGTAGATACTAGCGCTACGATTTGAGTAGAGAGCAGAGATAAAAAGAAGTGACTTGTTAAAGCCGAATTTAAGGAGTGTTGAATTTAAATAGCTCCAGTTCAGTCTGTCGAAAGCCTTTTCTTCATCAAGGGTAAGGAAAATTGCGGGAAGCTTCGAGGAATTCATCAATTTAACAATATTTATAATTCTCCTTGTTCCTTCCGTGGCCTGTCTGCCACCAATAAAACCAATTTGATCGTTGTTTATAAGGTATGGGAGGCAATTTTTAAATCTATTTGCTAAAATTTTAGAGTAAATTTTAAGGTCTGCATTAATCAGTGAAATTGGTCTGAAGTTTTTGACCTGATCTAATTGGTCTTTAGATTTGGGGATTAATATAATGTTGGCTTTAAGCATTTCTGCAGGGAAAGATCCTTGGGAAGAGACTAAGTTGAATATTTGGGTCATTTTTGGGATCAAGTGTTTGTTAAAATTTTTAAAGTACTCGTTAGTAAAACCATCAGGGCCAGGCGCTTTATGGTTTTTTAGATTTTGGATGGTATGTTTGATTTCTTTTTCGGAGAACGGGGTGAATAAATGATCTAAGTCATTAGGGTTAATTTTGGGAAGATTGGTGGATGAAAGGAATGAGTCAATGTCATTTTTATTTGGTTGGGGAGAAAGAGGGTTGATGTGTAAGTTATACAGTTTGTAATAGTGATCTGCAAACTCTGATATACAGTAAGGTTTTTAATATAGACAGTGTAGGACCGTCCCAATTTAGGGTCACCTTTTCGCTGGTGGGACCGCTTGTATACTTTTTTTGATCAAAAATAGTTCACTAAGTATCCTATATTTCATATGCAACTTTGCTTTACATTTATATATAATGATGGTAGGGTATGAGATATTTTTGTCTTTTGTAGGTTTTGCATCTTTTTGCTAGTGTGAACATGCTCCTATTTCTTGCATGTGTACCATCTTAGACCTCAGTTCACATTGCTTGGTTTTTTGTCTTGTTTGCATTATGTGCAAATTAGGGGTGTGGCATCCCCCTTGTTGAGCTGGTTAGTATATATGTAGCTTACCACGGGCTTAGGTGTTCTGATATTGGGACCCGGTTCTATTTGTCTACCCTTTTATATGCGTTACTTCAACTTTGATATACAGTAAGGTTTTTAATATAGACAGTGTAGGACTGTCCCAATTTAGGGTCACCTTGTCGCTGGTGGTACGGCTTGTATACTTTTTTTGATCAAAAATAGTTCACTAAGTACCCTGTATTTCATACGCAACTTTGCTTTACATTTATATATAATGATGGTAGGGTATGAGATATTTTTGTCTTTTGTAGGTTTTGCATCTTTTTGCTAGTGTGAACATGCTCCTATTTTTTGCATGTGTAACATCTTAGACCTCAGTTCACATTGCTTGTTTTTTTGTCTTGTTTGCATTCTGTGCAAATTAGGGGTGTGGCTTCCCCCTTGTTGAGCTGGTTAGTATATATGTAGCTTACCACGGGCTTAAGTGGTCTGATATTGGGACCTGGTTCTATTTGTCTACCCTTTTATATGCATTACTTCAACTTTGATATACAGTAAGGTTTTTAATATAGACAGTGTAGGACCGTCCCAATTTAGGGTCACCTTGTCGCTGGTGGGACAGCTTGTATACTTTTTTTGATCAAAAATAGTTCACTAAGTAACCTATATTTCATATGCAACTTTGCTTTACATTTATATATAATGATGGTAGGGTAGGAGATATTTTTGTCTTTTGTAGGTTTTGCATCTTTTTGCTAGTGTGAACATGCTCCTATTTCTTGCATGTGTACCATCTTAGACCTCAGTTCACATTGCTTGGTTTTTTGTCTTGTTTGCATTCTGCGCAAATTAGGGTGTGGCATCCCCCTTGTTGAGCTGGTTAGTATATATGTAGCTTACCACGGGTTTAGGTGGTCTGATATTGGGACCCGGTTCTATTTGTCTACCCTTTTATATGCATTACTTCAACTTTGATATACAGTAAGGTTTTTAATATAGACAGTGTAGGACCATCCCAATTTAGGGTCACCTTGTCGCTGGTGGGACGGATTGTATACTTTTTTTGATCAAAAATAGTTCACTGAGTACCCTATATTTCATATGCAACATTGCTTTACATTTATATATAATGATGGTAGGGTATGAGATATTTTTGTCTTTTGCAGGTTTTGCATCTTTTTGCTAGTGTGAACATGCTCCTATTTCTTGCATGTGTACCATCTTAGACCTCAGTTCACATTGCTTGTTTTTTTGTCTTGTTTGCATTCTGTGCAAATTAGGGGTGTGGTATCCCCCTTGTTGAGCTGGTTAGTATATATGTAGCTTACCACGGGCTTAGGTGGTCTGATATTGGGACCCAGTTCTATTTGTCTACCCTTTTATATGCATTACTTCAACTTTGATATACAGTAAGGTCTTTAATATAGACAGTGTGGGACCGTCCCAATTTAGGGTCACCTTGTCGCTGGTGGGACAGCTTGTATACTTTTTTAGATCAAAAATAGTTCACTAAGTAATCTATATTTCATATGCAACTTTGCTTTACATTTATATATAATGATGGTAGGGTATGAGATTTTTTTGGTCTTTTGTAGGTTTTGCATCTTTTTGCTAGTGTGAACATGTTCCTATTTCTTGCATGTGTACCATCTTAGACCTCAGTTCACATTGCTTGGTTTTTTGTCTTGTTTGCATTCTGTGCAAATTAGGGGTGTGGCTTCCCCCTTGTTGAGCTGGTTAGTATATACGTAGCTTACCACGGGCTTAGGTGGTCTGATATTGGGACCCGGTTCTATTTGTCTACCCTTTTATATGCATTACTTCAACTTTGATATACTGTAAGGTTTTTAATATAGACAGTGTAGGACCGTCCCAATTTAGGGTCACCTTGTCACTGGTGGGACAGCTTGTATACTTTTTTAGATCAAAAATAGTTCACTAAGTACCCTATATTTCATATGCAGCTTTGCTTTACATTTATATATAATGATGGTAGGGTATGAGATATTTTTGTCTTTTGTAGGTTTTGCATCTTTTTGCTAGTGTGAACATGCTCCTATTTCTTGCATGTGTACCATCTAAGACCTCAGTTCACATTGCTTGGTATTTTGTCTTGTTTGCATTCTGTGCAAATTAGGGGTGTGGCATCCCCCTTGTTGAGCTGGTTAGTATATATGTAGCTTACCACGGGCTTAGGTGGTCTGATATTGGTACCCGGTTCTATTTGTCTACCCTTTTATATGCATTACTTCAACTTTGATATACAGTAAGGTTTTTAATATAGACAGTGTAGGACCATCCCAATTTAGGGTCACCTTGTCGCTGGTGGTACGGCTTGTATACTTTGTGGTACGGCTTGTATACTTTTTTTGATCAAAAATAGTTCACTAAGTACCCTATATTTCATATGCAACTTTGCTTTACATTTATATATAATGATGGCAGGGTATGAGATTTTTTTGTCTTTTGTAGGTTTTGCATCTTTTTTGCTAGTGTGAACATGCTCCTATTTCTTGCATGTGTACCATCTTAGACCTCAGTTTACATTGCTTGGTTTTTTGTCTTGTTTGCATTCTGTTCAAATTAGGGGTGTGGCTTCCCCCTTGTTGAGCTGGTTAGTATATATGTAGCTTACCACGGGCTTAGGTGGTCTGATATTGGGACCCGGTTCTAATTGTCTACCCTTTTATATGCATTACTTCAACTTTGATATACAGTAAGGTTTTTAATATAGACAGTGTAGGACCGTCCCAATTTAGGGTCACCTTGTTGCTGGTGGGACGGCTTGTATACTTTTTTTGATCAAAAATAGTTCACTAAGTACCCTATATTTCATTCGCAACTTTGCTTTACATTTATGTGTAATGATGGTATGGTATGAGATATTTTTGTCTTTTGTAGGTTTTGCATCTTTTTGCTAGTGTGAACATGCTCCTATTTCTTGCATGTGTACCATCTTAGACCTCAGTTCACATTGCTTGGTTTTTTGTCTTGTTTGCATTCTGTGCAAATTAGGGGTGTGGCATCCCCCTTGTTGAGCTGGTTAGTATATATGTAGCTTACCACGGGCTTAGGTGGTCTGATATTGGGACCCGGTTCTATTTGTCTACCCTTTTATATGCATTACTTCAACTTTGATATACAGTAAGGTTTTTAATATAGACAGTGTAGGACCGTCCCAATTTAGGGTCACCTTGTCGCTGGTGGGACGGCTTGTATACTTTTTTTGATCAAAAATAGTTCACTAAGTACCCTATATTTCATATGCAACTTTACTTTACATTTATATATAATGATGGTTGGGTATGAGATATTTTTGTCTTTTGTAGGTGTTGCATCTTTTGCTAGTGTGAACATGCTCCTATTTCTTGCATGTGTACCATCTTAGACCGCAGTTCACATTGCTTGGTTTTTTGTCTTGTTTGCATTCTGTGCAAATTAGGGGTGTGGCTTCCCCCTTGTTGAGCTGGTTAGTATATATATAGCTTACCACGGGCTTAGGTGGTCTGATATTGGGACCCAGTACCATTTGTCTACCCTTTTATATGCATTACTTCAACTTTGATATACAGTAGGGCTTTTAATATAGACAGTGTAGGACCGTCGAAATTTAGGGTCACCTTGTCGCTGGTGGGATGGCTTGTATTCTTTTTTTGATCAAAAATAGTTCACTAAGTACCCTATATTTCATATGCAACTTTGCTTTACATTTATATATAATGATGGTAGGGTATGAGATATTTTGTCTTTTATAGGTTTTGCATCTTTTTGCTAATGTGAACATGATCCTATTTCTTGCATGTGTACCATCTTAGATCTCTGTTCACATTGCTTGTTTTTTTGTCTTGTTTGCATTCTGTGCAAATTAGGGGTGTGGCATCCCCCTTGTTGAGCTTGTTAGTATATATGTAGCTTACCACGGGCTTAGGTGGTCTGATATTGGGACCCGGTTCTATTTGTCTACCCTTTTATATGCATTACTTCAACTTTGATATACAGTAAGGTTTTTAATATAGACAGTGTAGGACCGTCCCAATTTAGGGTCACCTTGTCGCTGGTGGGACGGCTTGTATACTTTTTTTGATCAAAAATAGTTTACTAAGTACCCTATATTTCATATGCAACTTTGCTTTACATTTATATATAATGATGGTAGGGTATGAGATATTTTTGTCTTTTGTAGGTGTTGCATCTTTTTGCTAGTGTGAACATGCTCCTATTTCTTGCATGTCTACTATCTTAGATCTCAGTTCACATTGCTTGGTTTTTTGTCTTGTTTGCATTCTGTGCAAATTAGGGGTGTGGCATCCCCCTTGTTGAGCTGGTTAGTATATATGTAGCTTACCACGGGCTTAGGTGGTCTGATATTGGGACCCGGTTCTATTTGTCTACCCTTTTGTATGCATTACTTCCACTTTGATATACAGTAAGGTTTTTAATATAGACAGTGTAGGACCGTCCCAATTTAGGGTCACCTTGTCGCTGGTGGGACGGCTTGTATACTTTTTTTGATCAAAAATAGTTCACTAAGTACCCTATATTTCATATGCAACTTTGCTTTACATTTATATATATAATGATGGTAGGGTATGAGATTTTTTTGGTCTTTTGTAGGTTTTGCATCTTTTTGCTAGTGTGAACATGTTCCTATTTCTTGCATGTGTACCATCTTAGACCTCAGTTCACATTGCTTGGTTTTTTGTCTTGTTTGCATTCTGTGCAAATTAGGGGTGTGGCTTCCCCCTTGTTGAGCTGGTTAGTATATACGTAGCTTACCACGGGCTTAGGTGGTCTGATATTGGGACCCGGTTCTATTTGTCTACCCTTTTATATGCATTACTTCAACTTTGATATACTGTAAGGTTTTTAATATAGACAGTGTAGGACCGTCCCAATTTAGGGTCACCTTGTCACTGGTGGGACAGCTTGTATACTTTTTTAGATCAAAAATAGTTCACTAAGTACCCTATATTTCATATGCAGCTTTGCTTTACATTTATATATAATGATGGTAGGGTATGAGATACTTTTGTCTTTTGTAGGTTTTGCATCTTTTTGCTAGTGTGAACATGCTCCTATTTCTTGCATGTGTACCATCTAAGACCTCAGTTCACATTGCTTGGTATTTTGTCTTGTTTGCATTCTGTGCAAATTAGGGGTGTGGCATCCCCCTTGTTGAGCTGGTTAGTATATATGTAGCTTACCACGGGCTTAGGTGGTCTGATATTGGTACCCGGTTCTATTTGTCTACCCTTTTATATGCATTACTTCAACTTTGATATACAGTAAGGTTTTTAATATAGACAGTGTAGGGCCATCCCAATTTAGGGTCACCTTGTCGCTGGTGGTACGGCTTGTATACTTTGTGGTACGGCTTGTATCCTTTTTTTCATCAAAAATAGTTCACTAAGTACCCTATATTTCATATGCAACTTTGCTTTACATTTATATATAATGATGGTAGGGTATGAGATTTTTTTGGTCTTTTGTAGGTTTTGCATCTTTTTGCTAGTGTGAACATGTTCCTATTTCTTGCATGTGTACCATCTTAGACCTCAGTTCACATTGCTTGGTTTTTTGTCTTGTTTGCATTCTGTGCAAATTAGGGGTGTGGCTTCCCCCTTGTTGAGCTGGTTAGTATATACGTAGCTTACCACGGGCTTAGGTGGTCTGATATTGGGACCCGGTTCTATTTGTCTACCCTTTTATATGCATTACTTCAACTTTGATATACTGTAAGGTTTTTAATATAGACAGTGTAGGACCGTCCCAATTTAGGGTCACCTTGTCACTGGTGGGACAGCTTGTATACTTTTTTAGATCAAAAATAGTTCACTAAGTACCCTATATTTCATATGCAGCTTTGCTTTACATTTATATATAATGATGGTAGGGTATGAGATATTTTTGTCTTTTGTAGGTTTTGCATCTTTTTGCTAGTGTGAACATGCTCCTCTTTCTTGCATGTGTACCATCTAAGACCTCAGTTCACATTGCTTGGTATTTTGTCTTGTTTGCATTCTGTGCAAATTAGGGGTGTGGCATCCCCCTTGTTGAGCTGGTTAGTATATATGTAGCTTACCACGGGCTTAGGTGGTCTGATATTGGTACCCGGTTCTATTTGTCTACCCTTTTATATGCATTACTTCAACTTTGATATACAGTAAGGTTTTTAATATAGACAGTGTAGGACCATCCCAATTTAGGGTCACCTTGTCGCTGGTGGTACGGCTTGTATACTTTGTGGTACGGCTTGTATACTTTTTTTGATCAAAAATAGTTCACTAAGTACCCTATATTTCATATGCAACTTTGCTTTACATTTATATATAATGATGGCAGGGTATGAGATTTTTTTGACTTTTGTAGGTTTTGCATCTTTTTTGCTAGTGTGAACATGCTCCTATTTCTTGCATGTGTACCATCTTAGACCTCAGTTTACATTGCTTGGTTTTTTGTCTTGTTTGCATTCTGTGCAAATTAGGGGTGTGGCTTCCCCCTTGTTGAGCTGGTTAGTATATATATAGCTTACCACGGGCTTAGGTGGTCTGATATTGGGACCCAGTACCATTTGTCTACCCTTTTATATGCATTACTTCAACTTTGATATACAGTAGGGCTTTTAATATAGACAGTGTAGGACCGTCGAAATTTAGGGTCACCTTGTCGCTGGTGGGACGGCTTGTATTCTTTTTTTGATCAAAAATAGTTCACTAAGTACCCTATATTTCATATGCAACTTTGCTTTACATTTATATATAATGATGATAGGGTATGAGATATTTTGTCTTTTATAGGTTTTGCATCTTTTTGCTAATGTGAACATGATCCTATTTCTTGCATGTGTACCATCTTAGATCTCTGTTCACATTGCTTGTTTTTTTGTCTTGTTTGCATTCTGTGCAAATTAGGGGTGTGGCATCCCCCTTGTTGAGCTGGTTAGTATATATGTAGCTTACCACGGGCTTAGGTGGTCTGATATTGGGACCCGGTTCTATTTGTCTACCCTTTTATATGCATTACTTCAACTTTGATATACAGTAAGGTTTTTAATATAGACAGTGTAGGACCGTCCCAATTTAGGGTCACCTTGTCGCTGGTGGGATGGCTTGTATACTTTTTTTGATCAAAAATAGTTTACTAAGTACCCTATATTTCATATGCAACTTTGCTTTACATTTATATATAATGATGGTAGGGTATGAGATATTTTTGTCTTTTGTAGGTTTTGCATCTTTTTGCTAGTGTGAACATGCTCCTATTTCTTGCATGTGTACTATCTTAGATCTCAGTTCACATTGCTAGGTTTTTTGTCTTGTTTGCATTCTGTGCAAATTAGGGGTGTGGCATCCCCCTTGTTGAGCTGGTTAGTATATATGTAGCTTACCACGGGCTTAGGTGGTCTGATATTGGGACCCGGTTCTATTTGTCTACCCTTTTATATGTATTACTTCCACTTTGATATACAGTAAGGTTTTTAATATAGACAGTGTAGGACCGTCCCAATTTAGGGTCACCTTGTCGCTGGTGGGACGGCTTGTATACTTTTTTTGATCAAAAATAGTTCACTAAGTACCCTATATTTCATATGCAACTTTGCTTTACATTTATATATAATGATGGTAGGGTATGAGTTATTTTTGTCTTTTGTAGGTTTTGCATCTTTTTGCTAGTGTGAACATGCTCCTATTTCTTGCATGTGTACCATCTTAGACCTCAGCTCTCATTGCTTGTTTTTTTGTCCTGTTTGCATTCTGTGCAAACTAGGGGTGTGGCTTCCCCCTTGTTGAGCTGGTTAGTATATATGTAGCTTACCACGGGCTTAGGTGGTCTGATATTGGGACCCGGTTCTATTTGTCTACCCTATTATATGCATTACTTCAAGTTTGATATACAGTAAGGTTTTTAATATAGACAGTGTAGGACCGTCCCAATTTAGGGTCACCTTGTCGCTGGTGGGACGGTTTGTATACTTTTTTTGATCAAAAATAGTTCACTAAGTACCCTCTATTTCATATGCAACTTTGCTTTACATTTATATATAGTGATGGTAGGGTATGAGATGCTTTTTGTCTTTTGTAGGTTTTGCATCTTTTTGCTAGTGTGAACATGCTCCTATTTCTTGCATGTGTACCATCTTAGACCTCAGTTCACATTGCTTGTTTTTTTGTCTTGTTTGCATTCTGTTAAAATTAGGGGTGTGGCATCCCCCTTGTTGAGCTGGTTAGTATATATGTAGCTTACCTCGGGCTTAGGTGGTCTTATATTGGGACCCGGTTCTATTTGTCTACCCTTTTATATGCATTACTTCAACTTTAATATACAGTAAGGTTTTTAATATAGACAGTGTAGGACCGTCCCAATTTAGGGTCACCTTGTCGCCGGTGGGACGGCTTGTATACTTTTTTAGATCAAAAATAGTTGACTAAGTACCCTATATTTCATATGCAACTTTGCTTTATATTTATATATAATGATGGTAGGGTATGAGATATTTTTGTCTTTTGTAGGTTTTGCATCTTTTTGCTAGTGTGAACATGCTCCTATTTCTTGCTTGTGTACCATCTTAGACCTCAGTTCTCATTGCTTGGTTTTTTGTCTTGTTTGCATTCTGTGCAAATTAGGGGTGTGGCTTCCCCCTTGTTGAGCTGGTTAGTATATATGTAGCTTACCACGGGCTTAGGTGGTCTGATATTGGGAACCGGTTCTATTTGTCTACCCTTTTATATGCATTACTTCAACTTTGATATACAGTAAGGTTTTTAATATAGACAGTGTAGGACAGTCCCAATTTGGGGTCACCTTGTCGCTGGTGGGACGGCTTGTATACTTTTTTTGATCAAAAATAGTTCACTAAGTACCCTATATTTCATATGCAACTTTGATTTACATTTATATATAATGATGGTAGGGTATGAGATATTTTTGTCTTTTGTAGGTTTTGCCTCTTTTTGCTAGTGTGAACATGCTCCTATTTCTTGCATGTGTACCATCTTAGACCTCAGTTCTCATTGCTTGGTTTTTTGTCTTGTTTGCATTCTGTGCAAATTAGGGGTGTGGCTTCCCCATTGTTGAGCTGGTTAGTATATATGTAGCTTACCACGGGCTTAGGTGGTCTGATATTGGGACCCGGTTCTATTTGTCTACCCTTTTATATGCACTACTTCAACTTTGATATACAGTAAGGTTTTTAATATAGACAGTGTAGGACCGTCCCAATTTAGGGTCACCTTGTCGCTAGTGGGACGGCTTGTATACTTTTTTTGATCAAAAATAGTTCACTAAGTACCCTATATTTCATATGCAACTTTGCTTTACATTTATATATAATGATGGTAGGGTATGAGATATTTTTGTCTTTTGTAGGTTTTGCAAGATATGATATCTGCCCGATTTATCACTATGTTCTTCTATCAGTTTAAAGGGAATCAAATTTTTTATTACTGTGGCAACTCCCGCTTTTTTTTGGGGGATTTAAGGATTCGAAAATATTGGGAAAATTTTTGGGGGAAAATTTTGGGTGATTTATTTGTGTGAAGAGGCAATTTCCATCCTTTCTGGACATTTCTGTCCTTAAGGACATCCAGCCATTGTATCCCTCCTAGTGTTGAGCCACCCCCGTAGTGTTCGAGTTCGGTTCGTCGAACACCCGTGTGTTCGCCGAACTGTTCGTCGAACTGTTCGTCGAACACCTTCGAACACCGTTAAAACCAATGGCAGGCAAACAAAAACACATAGAAACACATAGAAAACACCTTCAAAGGTGTCCAAAAGCTGACAAACTGCTCAGAAGACATAACTAACACATGGAAAAGTGACAAGTACATATAGTCATGCGAAAATAAAAGAGGTGGAGGAGTAAAAGGAGGGGGAGACACAGATATAGGCATGTCATGCCCTTCTAAAATCCAAAAAGTGAGAAGCCGACACGGCCAGTCCGTTCCTGCCCGTGCCACCTCCGTGTCGCCGGGTTTGTGCCAGAGCCGCGGTGGACCCTGACGGCCAGCCCCCCTCTCCTAATACTGGTACCTGTCCGCTGGTGGGTCGAGCCCCCCGCGGTGGGGGTGGGAGTAACATCTGCAGAAGAAAGACCATCTTCCAGCCAAACTAACATGTCGACTTCTTTTCGTGGACAATGTGATACGATCCCTTTGTTACGGACACGCCCATCGCTACAAATTCCAGATGAGGCACAAAAACAGCAGGTGCTTCAGCGGATATCAAGTGCTCCTTCAAGTGGGCTCTCCTCCACCTCAACTTCAACATCACAAATACTCCAGTCCTCAGAGGTGTCACCCCAATCGCACTTGCTTCCTCACAGCTCCCAAGTCTCCAGCTGCCCGTCTGAGTATGGGGTAACACAGATGGTTGAGTCTGCACAGCTGTTTACTCATACTATAGCCTGGGAAACGGAGGTCTGCTCCAGAGCTTCTGTTAATCCAGACGAGGAAATGATCTGCACTGATGCCCAGAATCTTTATAAGTCGGATCCAGGACCAGATGAAGAAGGTTCTGAGCATAATGTAGACCCTCGTTCCCAAACTGTAACTCCTGTTGGTGGAGACAATGATGAAGACGATGATGAGACTCAAATACCTGATTGGAGCGACAACTTGACTTTTCGGTCAGGGCAGGAAGAGGTTGGCTTTGAGGACGACGGGTGTGATAACACACAGGGTGATGATGACAAGGTTGGAGATCCCACTTACTGTCAACCAACAGTCAGCCAGTCGATGAGGTCACCCGGGCCTTTGCCTGGCCTTTGGGATGTCGCGGTGGTCGGCTCCCTGGCCCGTACCCTGGGGTCACTCTTTAAAAGGGTGGATAATTGTTAATTTTATAAGAGTTTGTGACACCACCTGTGGTATCTGGTGAGAAGCACCAGCGCTGCAGCAGTCCACTGAGGCCCGTGATAAGGCAGCTCGATGGTATAGCTCCCCACAGGTGGAGCTAGGTCTCAGGGCAGCGTATGCAGGGGGAATGCAGGACAGGCGAGACCCAGCTGGGTCAGAGCAAGAACGGAAACGGACACGGTAGTCACTTCAGTACCTTTTACTGGAGGAAATTCAGGCACATCCTGGAGCACTGTAGGGTGAAGGGTGCATATCAGGATCCTCCCCAATGAGCGGGTGTAGGGCCTCCTGTTTCTTGCCTCTGCGCAGTAAGTTTCTGACCTGCCTGGAGCTAGGCCTAACTTTGTCTCTGTCCTGCGCTGGCTGACCTTGTGGTAGGGCCTTCTCTTGAAGTTCACGCTCCCAGTATGCGGGGCCTAAGCGTCTCCTGGCTCTGTTATGTATCAGCACCTTAGCGATCCTGGGACTTGTAGTTCTCCAGGGATTCCGGTTATGCCTTACTGGGTCATAGAGATCCCGGTAAGCTCGGATCCGGTGTTCGGTAAATGCTTCGGGGTGAGCTGGTTAAGCTCCTCTGCCCCTTATGTACTAACTCGCCACTCGCCTTCGGCCTACTCGGGCCCTCAATAGGCTATACACACTAACGGCAGCTTGCCGCGCTTCACCGATCTTATGACGCCGGCACACCTTAAGCTCTATCTGGGCTCCCTGAATCTAGGTAGCAGGAGCCTCGTGCTCCACTGCTGAACTATTAACTGAGTTCTCTAGACTAGACTGAGCTCCACTGCAGACTGACCTCTCTTAGGCTTCTCTACTGCAGGAACTCTTCAGAGGAACTGAACTGCCTAGCTCCACCTTCCCTATTTATATCCATAACGGGCTCCCTCTGCTGGTCTGAGGTGGAAGGTGGAGATGTGTGAATGTTTATGGGGGCCTCTTGTGGAGGATTCCATCAATACACTCTTCTAGGATCTGTGATTCCAAGCGCAGCGGGGCGTCACAGATGCTATTGACGACGAGGTTAGGTTGCGCCTTCCTGGACAGAGACGGAGTACTGGAAGCACGTCAACAACTGTATCCTCAACCACAACTCTGCCTCTGACCACAAGTCGTAGTGCCTCTTCAGGTCGCATGGGCTCTAAGTCTTGCATAGCCTGGGCATTTATTCAGATCGATAAGGATGACCCAACTCGTGTTATCTGTAATATTTGTCACCAAAAGCTAAGTAGAGGCCAAAAAATCCATAGTTTGAGTACTTCATGCATGTACCGTCACATGGATATGAAGCATAAGTTGCAGTGGGAAGCTCACTGTGCTACAATGCGGCCTAGCAGGCTAGGCCAACCACCGTCTGCCCCATCTTGTGCATCCGCGGCCTCTTCATCCTCTGTGACTGGGGGGACAGCAGTCACACATGTTTTTGGACGCAGATCTGCCACCTCTTTACCTGCAACAGCCAGTGTGATTGGCAGGTCGTCAGTTCATTGGGAAGTGGAAACACCTGCTGGTGTTGAGAGCTCTCTGACATCGAGAGCACCACCTTTGGATCAAGGCAACCTAACATGTCCGCCTGCATCTTCCTCACAGACCGGCAGTTTGCCAGGGACACCCTACTCAACCCCGTCAAAGCACAACAGCCAGCCCTCGGTCCCTCAGATGTGGACAAGTAAAAGACCATTTCCTCCTAGCCATGAGAAAGCTAAGAGGTTGAATTTCACCATCTGCAAGCTGTTGGCTACAGAAATGCTGCCTTTCCGCCTGGAGGACACAGTGGATTTTTGAGACCTTATGTCCGTCGCAGTGCCCCAGTACCAGATGCCCAGTCGGCACTGCTTCTCAAAGAAAGGTGTGCCTGCGCTCCACCAGCATGTCGCACACAACATCACCGCTTCTTTGAGAAACTCTGTGTGTGACAGGGTGCATTTCACCACAGACACTTGGACGAGTAGGCATGGACAGGGGCGTTACATGTCGCTGACAGGGCACTGGGTAACTATGGTGACAGCAGGACAAGGGGCTGCTGTCCAAGTCTTGCTGTCCCCGCGAGTTGTACGTCAATCCTCTTTATCTAGAAGTTCCTCCACTGCTTCTGCCTCCTCAACCTCCTCTCGGTCCTCCACCTGCACCCAAAGCCTGTCTGGTAATGCCACCTGCTTTCTAACTGCGCACCTCCTTACTATGCTGGCAGCAGGGCTCAACGGCATCAGTGTTTACTTTGAAATGTCTGGGAAATGTGAGTCACACAGCTGAGGACTTGTGGTCAGCTCTGGAGACCCAGTTTCATGAATGGTTGTCTCCACTGGACCTGCAACCAGGGAAGGCCGTGTGCGACAATGCTGCAAACCTGGGTGCGGCCCTTCGCCGGGGCAATGTTACACACGTGCCTTGTATGGCTCACGTGTTGAACCTGGTTGTCCATAAATTTTTAGCCCACTATCCCGGACTAGATGGCCTTCTGCAGAGGGCACGGTCGCTGTGTGCTCACTTCCGCCGTTCGCATCCCGCAGCTCAACGACTTACATCTCTACAGAAGTCGTTGGGCCTGCCAGTTCACCGGCTGAAATGCGATGTGCCGACACGGTGGAATTCAACTCTGCACATATTGCAGCGACTGTGGCAGCACCGACAAGCCCTGGTGCAATAGTTTCTGACGTATAGCCTGGGCCAACGAGATCCAGAGGTGGGGCAAATCACACAGCAGGAGTGGTCTCAGATCAGGGACCTATGAAGTTGACGCGCCCCCTGGGCCGTGGGGTACCCGGAGCCGGGCCGGTAGACGCTGGGGGTTGTAGTCACTGTGGCGGTGACCCGGTCCGTGACCCAGGGAGGTCAATCCAACGGTAATTTGTATATATGGATTTTATAATGTCTGACTACGCCACCTGTGGAGTGCGGCCAAAGGGGCCGCCGCTGCGGAACAGTCCTCTGAAGCTGGTGGTTTTGCTGCAATGGTATTATTACTCACCACAGGAAGAGTGTAGCTTCAGGGCAGTGTGGGTGGATGATGGTGGTTGTAGTGCAGGGAGTCAGTAATGAACACAGAGTCCGTGTGATGCAGTCCCAAGATCTTTACTCACAGTTGTTGCAGTCCAGATTACAGGTACCAGAGCTATCTCACCCATCGTGCTGTGCGTACTCAGTGAGGGGCTCAGTCCACCCCCAGATAGCTCCGGAGTACTTAGCAGGACCACCTTCTGTGTGTCCTTTCTCTGGCCTTCTCCCTGCACCTCACACCCAGTGACACTTCTATCCGGTATCCTCGGGCCTTGGCGGGCGACTTGTGTTCCGTCCCCTGGGTCCTATGTGGCTACCTTCTTAGTGAGACTGGTGTGGACTTTTGCCTGCAGTACATGAAATGCTGCAGCCTCCGGTTTCTAGTTGAGCCTTGCTGTTTCTCCTCTAGTTGAGGGACCGGTTCCCCTTATCTGGCCTGACCCCTCTACCTCCTGGTAGCAGCGGGAGTACAGGTGGCCTTCTGCACGGCCCGTAGCCCTAGGGTCCCTTCGGTTCCTGGAGCCTTCCTGCTCCCACTCCTCTCTTCTCTCCTTCAGTCCTGGGCCTCCCAGGCTAGGCCCGCCTCCGGAGCAGAGCTCATGCCGAGCCTCTGCTCCTGTCACTTTTCCTCCTCTGACTGGCTTGCTCTTTCTAAGATGGCTTCCTATTTATACTCTCCCTGTCGTGTGCTCCCCTAAGCTGCTCCCCTAAGCACCCACTACATAGGATCCTCCCACCAGCTAGGGACCTGGGACTGTGCTCTCCCTTAGGAGCAATCTCGCCCTAACCCCACTGCGGGTATGTGTTGGATGCAGGTGTTAGGGTCCCGAGCCATACGCCTTCCTTACCTGAGGGTGAGATACCACACCTCTGGGTGAGATGCAGTAACTCTGTGGTGACTGCACCCTCAGGGGCACCACACACCTTTCTGCACAGTTTTGAAATGGCGACGAAGATGTTTAGTGCTGACGACGATGCCATTATCAGCATAACTATTCCGGTGATTTACATGCTGGAGCACACATTAAACAGAATTCAGAGTCAGGTGGTCGGACAAGAGGAGGTGGAGGAAGTAGAGGAGGAGTCGTATGCGGAAGGGATAACATCTCCAAGGTCCAGACGGTTGGCAGCACCAAGGAGGCAGACATGGGAGGGTGGGGGAGAGGGATTAAACAGGGCGCATGGTAGCAGCCAAACTGTTGAGGAAGGTGCAGGAGCCGAGGAAGAAGTGGAGGATGAACTGGCGATGGGCATGGAAGACTCATCAGATGAGGGAGACCTTGATCACATTTCTGTTGTGCGAGGTTGGGGGGAGAGGGCAGAGGAAAGAAGCATGATTCTTACCTCGCTACCAACACAACAAGGACTTGGTCCTCCTGGATGCGCAAGACACATGAGTGCCTTCTTGCTGCACTACCTGCAACATGACCCTCAGATTGCAGAATTCGAAGTAATCTCGACTACTGGGTTGCCACACTCTTAGATCCCCTGTACAAAAGTAAATTTGCCGAAATAATTCCTGCCATAAAAAGGGATTGACGCATGCAGGAGTATCTGCAGACGCTGTTGCAGAAACTTACATGTGCTTTTCCACAAAACACCAGTGGTGCACGAAGTGAATCTCACAGTTCTAACTTGCCAACCGCGGGACTGTCGAGTCTTCATCACTCAAACCGTAACAGTAACACAGTATCTGCTGGTAACAGCAATTTTGTGAAATCGTTTCACCACTTTTTTAGACCATCCTTTGCAAGGCCACAGGAGACAAGAAGTCTGACACATAGTCAATGCCTAGAGAGGATGGTGCAGGAGTATCTCCAAGTGAACATCGAAGCCATGACTGTGTCACTGGACCCTTGCTCATTTTGGTATTCCAATCTGGAAAAATGGCCGGAGCTCGCCACTCACGCCTTGGAGATCTTGTCATGCCCTGCAGCCAGTGTTCTCTCTGAACGTGTGTTCAGCGCTGCTGATGGTGTGCTGACAGATAAGCGCACGCGGCTGTCCACTGAGAATGTAGACAGACTCACGTTCATAAAGATGAACAAATCATGGATTCGCAAGGACTTTTCTAATCCTGTGTTATCCTTGGGAGGCTAAAAGCTTGAGGATTTGGTAATATCACCTCACCAACCGTTTTAAGCAACTGTGGGGCAATTGATGCCACTTAACCCTAGAACGCATGACCATAAAAATCTACACTTTCATATACCTGGGGCCTTTTAGGCCCGTGTGCAAATAACATTGAATAACTCAAACTCAAATGACAAACAACTATATACATGAAGAATACCTAGAGTTTCAAAATTCTAACTAAAGTAATCTTGCAGAAAATAGAAAACAATTAACAGGGCGGGACTGCGAGGCCCCAGGTATACGTTCTAGGGTTAAGTGGTGCCTGTGCCACAATTTTGGGAAAAAATGGAAACTCTTTTTGGAGTCCCCTTGCTGTGTCTTACGTGACGTTGGCATCGTCAATTCCAGGTGGGTTGGGTCGCTCCCCCCCCCCTTTTAACTGTAAGAAACTACATACACTATGGCTTGGGGTAACACAGATGATTGAGTCTGAAGAGCTGTTTACTCAGAGGTCTGCTCCAAATCTTCAGTGTCTGCTAGTCAGCGTAGAATTTTTAACTGCATCTAGCCTAGGCAATACTTTGGGCGTAGTAGCCCAGCTGCGAAGCAAGCTGCACCGCCTGTGTATCTAATAAGAATTTTTAAATGCATCTAGCCTAGGCAGACTGTGGGGACCCCCAACCAAACCCAGACGCTCAGCCCCCCTACCGCCCCCCTTTCCTTGACAATACAATAATGTAACTCTTACAACTGGATGGGTGAGGATCGGTCACAGCTTTATTAACTCTTTATACTCATTCCATTAGAAAGACATTTTATTTCTAAAATAATTCAGCTTGTTGCAGCATGCCCTGGGTCTCCACTCCGGCAACTTGGCCAACAAGTGTAACTCTCCAACATGTCCTTTCTATTTCCAGGCCACGGAGGATCCTGCGTACTCGTATGCAGGACTCTGACCCCCACCCATCACTCTTAACGCTTGTTCCACTCCGTCCTGGAGTCCTGACAAGAATATGTCCAGTCCAATATCCATTAAGTGAACACCGTCGGGCCGTATGAGGCCTGCTTTATCTCCTTCCAGTTGTCGGTGTCGTACCACTACACCGCCTCTGTCTCTTCTAAATTTTGCCATCCGAATATTTATTACCCGCCTTGTCCGTTCGATGGCCGTGATGTCTCGCGCACCTTGCCATACCGCTATCGGCACAATCTCTGACCATACTATAGCTAGTTTTTTGAAAAATTCTCTGAAGCGCTCAGTGTCTAGTTTCATTATTGCCATTAGTTATGCGCTCTTGTGATGACCTAGGTTGTTTCCCCCGGCCTGTATAACTAAGATGACCAGACATCTTGCCTCTCTCCCTACCTTGATTACCTCCATTAGTACCTGTGGCCATAGCAGGCCTCTAATACCTCTCCAGTTGAAATATGTGTTATGAAACTCTAATTTCCTCCCGCCTGGGCGAACTTTCGCCCTTTAATCTGCCCAATATATATACGAGTGGCCTATCACCCACACTGTTGGCTTAGCGTCACCTGTAAAAGAAACAAACCACGTTAGGATAACAAGTCCGGTCTTATGTATCTTGCCAAACACGTGGATCACCATCTCTCTATCCTCTGAACTTCCGTTTCTGACAGTCCTGCTCTTGCTGCTTCTGTGGCCGCGCCTATGCGGAATGAGTGTGTCCCGTAATCTTTGGGGTGGTTCCCTGCCGATGTTATGCATTTATTAAATATAGCTTGGAACTGGTGTCTTGATAATGGCGTCCCATCAATGTGTGATAGGAACAAATTACTTTGTGATCTGATGGTTAGATATGGTTTTACTATTGTTACCCGACTCAGTGTACCGTTTGTGGGTTGTAGAAGTACCCAAGTGCCCCTGCCCGCTGGAACCATTTTCGATTTGTGTATGCGTAGACGTATTGCATTATTGCCTATGACTACGTCCTGGTGTAATAAGCCTCCACTGGTGCTAATTTTGGATTGAGGGACTAATTCGCTTATGCATAGCGCCCCGAAGAAGGCGATCACAAATGCAGTAGACAGTAGTGTTGCTTCAAATTGTGAGTGTCATGTTAATGGTGTTAGGGATATGATGTGAGAAATCAGTTTTAGTGACACGGGACGGGACGTCTACACTCCTGACTTGGCTGACCCCTTTTCCACCCTTTTATGGATTGTCTGATGATGAATCTTTGTCACATCTCCCCAATTCAGTAGTTGGAAGTGAAATGCTACTCCGGTCAGACACCGCTGCGCTGACGCCCCTGATATGCCCCTCATCATTAGCTGGTGGAGAAATTCTATGGTGACTTGTGATCTGGCTTGTTCACATTGGTCAACCCGTCTGCCTGCTACTAGTCGTGTCCACTCTTCACATGCCTTACCGTATGCTTGCCACGTCGACGGGGCAACTGACGCTCTGATTAATGGCATCAACTATTCGCCACTAGATCCCATAGGGAAGGTGGGCAACTGTTGTCCCGATTGGTGGGCACTGTGGAAGAGCTCTGTGAAAATCTGCCAATTGAATTGTTATAAAGCGTTAGCAGCAGCTTTAGACCCCTCAGCATAGTGGCTAGCGCGGACCCATACATTGTGTTTTAGGCACAGGAATGCTAGCCTGGGTAGTAGGCCTAGCACTGGGAGAGACGATGATGCCATCTTATTAATGCAGTGCGCTAAGCTGGTGTTTTTTGTTATGAAGCGTATATTTTTGTAAGCCAGGAGCGCGCCCCATATTTCTATTGCTACCACTATTGGGAAGAAAAATTATTTTCAGGGCTAGATGCAGCGAAAAATTATTATTAATTGAAAAGCTGGTGGAGCTTGGTATAGATGGCCTAATACAATGAGACCCAAACACTGCTAGAAGGCCAAATATTTTTTCAGAGTTAGATGCAGAAAAAAATTATATTCAGTTTGCAACCTGATGGAGGTCAGTATAGATGGACTAATAGAACAAGTCCCACACACTGCTAGAAGGCCAAATATTTTTTCAGAGGTAGATGCAGACAAAAAATTATTTTGAATTTGCAACCTGATGGAGGTCAGTATAGATGACTAAGAGAACAAGTCCCACACACTGCTAGAAGGCCAAATATTTTTTCAGAGGTAGATGCAGAAAAAAATTATATTCAGTTTGCAACCTGATGGAGGTCTGTATAGATGGATTAATAGAACAAGTCCCACACACAGCTAGAAGCCCAATATTTTTTCAGAGGTAGATGCAGAAAAAAATATATTCAGTTTGCAACCTGATGGAGGTCTGTATAGATGGATTAATAGAACAAGTCCCACACACAGCTAGAAGCCCAATATTTTTTCAGAGGTAGATGCAGAAAAAAATATATTCAGTTTGCAACCTGATGGAGGTCAGTATAGATGGACTAATAGAACAAGTCCCACACACTGCTAGAAGGCCAAACATTTTTTCAGAGCTAGATGTAGAAAAATATTATATTCAATTTGCAACCTGATGGAGGTCAGTATAGATGGACTAATAGAACAAGTCCCACACACAGCTAGAAGGCCAAATATTTTTTCAGAGGTAGATGCAGAAAAAAATTATATTCAGTTTGCAACCTTATGGAGGTCAGTATAGATGGACTAATAGAACAAGTCCCACACACAGCTAGAAGCCCAAATATTTTTTCAGAGGTAGATGCAGAAAAAAATTATATTCAGTTTGCAACCTTATGGAGGTCAGTATAGATGGACTAATAGAACAAGTCCCACACACAGCTAGAAGCCCAAATATTTTTTCAGAGGTAGATGCAGAAAAAAATATATTCAGTTTGCAACCTGATGGAGGTCTGTATAGATGGATTAATAGAACAAGTCCCACACACAGCTAGAAGCCCAATATTTTTTCAGAGGTAGATGCAGAAAAAAATATATTCAGTTTGCAACCTGATGGAGGTCTGTATAGATGGATTAATAGAACAAGTCCCACACACAGCTAGAAGCCCAATATTTTTTCAGAGGTAGATGCAGAAAAAAATATATTCAGTTTGCAACCTGATGGAGGTCAGTATAGATGGACTAATACAACAAGTCCCACACACAGCTAGAAGCCCAATATTTTTTCAGAGGTAGATGCAGAAAAAATATATTCAGTTTGCAACCTGATGGAGGTCTGTATAGATGGATTAATAGAACAAGTCCCACACACAGCTAGAAGCCCAATATTTTTTCAGAGGTAAATGCAGAAAAAAATATATTCAGTTTGCAACCTGATGGAGGTCTGTATAGATGAATTAATAGAACAAGTCCCACACACAGCTAGAAGCACAATATTTTTTCAGAGGTAGATGCAGAAAAAAATATATTCAGTTTGCAACCTTATGGAGGTCAGTATAGATGGACTAATAGAACAAGTCCCACACACAGCTAGAAGCCCAAATATTTTTTCAGAGGTAGATGCAGAAAAAAATTATATTCAGTTTGCAACCTTATGGAGGTCAGTATAGATGGACTAATAGAACAAGTCCCACACACAGCTAGAAGCCCAAATATTTTTTCAGAGGTAGATGCAGAAAAAAATTATATTCAGTTTGCAACCTGATGGAGGTCTGTATAGATGGATTAATAGAACAAGTCCCACACACAGCAAGAAGCCCAATATTTTTTCAGAGGTAGATGCAGAAAAAAATATATTCAGTTTGCAACCTGATGGAGGTCTGTATAGATGGATTAATAGAACAAGTCCCACACACAGCTAGAAGCCCAATATTTTTTCAGAGGTAGATGCAGAAAAAAAATATATTCAGTTTGCAACCTGATGGAGGTCTGTATAGATGGATTAATAGAACAAGTCCCACACACAGCTAGAAGCCCAATATTTTTTCAGAGGTAGATGCAGAAAAAAATATATTCAGTTTGCAACCTGATGGAGGTCAGTATAGATGGACTAATACAACAAGTCCCACACACAGCTAGAAGCCCAATATTTTTTCAGAGGTAGATGCAGAAAAAAATATATTCAGTTTGCAACCTGATGGACGTCTGTATAGATGGATTAATAGAACAAGTCCCACACACAGCTAGAAGCCCAATATTTTTTCAGAGGTAGATGCAGAAAAAAATATATTCAGTTTGCAACCTGATGGAGGTCTGTATAGATGGATTAATAGAACAAGTCCCACACACAGCTAGAAGCCCAATATTTTTTCAGAGGTAGATGCAGAAAAAAATATATTCAGTTTGCAACCTGATGGAGGTCTGTATAGATGGATTAATAGAACAAGTCCCACACACAGCTAGAAGCCCAATATTTTTTCAGAGGTAGATGCAGAAAAAAATATATTCAGTTTGCAACCTGATGGAGGTCAGTATAGATGGACTAATAGAACAAGTCCCACACACTGCTAGAAGGCCAAACATTTTTTCAGAGCTAGATGCAGAAAAATATTATATTCAATTTGCAACCTGATGGAGGTCAGTATAGATGGACTAATAGAACAAGTCCCACACACAGCTAGAAGGCCAAATATTTTTTCAGAGGTAGATGCAGAAAAAAATTATATTCAGTTTGCAACCTTATGGAGGTCAGTATAGATGGACGAATAGAACAAGTCCCACACACAGCTAGAAGCCCAAATATTTTTTCAGAGGTAGATGCAGAAAAAAATTATATTCAGTTTGCAACCTTATGGAGGTCAGTATAGATGGACTAATAGAACAAGTCCCACACACAGCTAGAAGCCCAAATATTTTTTCAGAGGTAGATGCAGAAAAAAATATATTCAGTTTGCAACCTGATGGAGGTCTGTATAGATGGATTAATAGAACAAGTCCCACACACAGCTAGAAGCCCAATATTTTTTCAGAGGTAGATGCAGAAAAAAATATATTCAGTTTGCAACCTGATGGAGGTCTGTATAGATGGATTAATAGAACAAGTCCCACACACAGCTAAAAGCCCAATATTTTTTCAGAGGTAGATGCAGAAAAAAATATATTCAGTTTGCAACCTGATGGAGGTCAGTATAGATGGACTAATACAACAAGGCCCACACACAGCTAGAAGCCCAATATTTTTTCAGAGGTAAATGCAGAAAAAAATATATTCAGTTTGCAACCTGATGGAGGTCTGTATAGATGAATTAATAGAACAAGTCCCACACACAGCTAGAAGCACAATATTTTTTCAGAGGTAGATGCAGAAAAAAATATATTCAGTTTGCAACCTTATGGAGGTCAGTATAGATGGACTAATAGAACAAGTCCCACACACAGCTAGAAGCCCAAATATTTTTTCAGAGGTAGATGCAGAAAAAAATTATATTCAGTTTGCAACCTTATGGAGGTCAGTATAGATGGACTAATAGAACAAGTCCCACACACAGCTAGAAGCCCAAATATTTTTTCAGAGGTAGATGCAGAAAAAAATTATATTCAGTTTGCAACCTGATGGAGGTCTGTATAGATGGATTAATAGAACAAGTCCCACACACAGCTAGAAGCCCAATATTTTTTCAGAGGTAGATGCAGAAAAAAATATATTCAGTTTGCAACCTGATGGAGGTCTGTATAGATGGATTAATAGAACAAGTCCCACACACAGCTAGAAGCCCAATATTTTTTCAGAGGTAGATGCAGAAAAAAAATATATTCAGTTTGCAACCTGATGGAGGTCTGTATAGATGGATTAATAGAACAAGTCCCACACACAGCTAGAAGCCCAATATTTTTTCACAGGTAGATGCAGAAAAAAATATATTCAGTTTGCAACCTGATGGAGGTCAGTATAGATGGACTAATACAACAAGTCCCACACACAGCTAGAAGCCCAATATTTTTTCAGAGGTAGATGCAGAAAAAAATATATTCAGTTTGCAACCTGATGGAGGTCTGTATAGATGGATTAATAGAACAAGTCCCACACACAGCTAGAAGCCCAATATTTTTTCAGAGGTAGATGCAGAAAAAAATATATTCAGTTTGCAACCTGATGGAGGTCTGTATAGATGGATTAATAGAACAAGTCCCACACACAGCTAGAAGCCCAATATTTTTTCAGAGGTAGATGCAGAAAAAAATATATTCAGTTTGCAACCTGATGGAGGTCTGTATAGATGGATTAATAGAACAAGTCCCACACACAGCTAGAAGCCCAATATTTTTTCAGAGGTAGATGCAGAAAAAAATATATTCAGTTTGCAACCTGATGGAGGTCAGTATAGATGGACTAATAGAACAAGTCCCACACACTGCTAGAAGGCCAAACATTTTTTCAGAGCTAGATGCAGAAAAATATTATATTCAATTTGCAACCTGATGGAGGTCAGTATAGATGGACTAATAGAACAAGTCCCACACACAGCTAGAAGGTCAAATATTTTTTCAGAGGTAGATGCAGAAAAAAATTATATTCAGTTTGCAACCTTATGGAGGTCAGTATAGATGGACGAATAGAACAAGTCCCACACACAGCTAGAAGCCCAAATATTTTTTCAGAGGTAGATGCAGAAAAAAATTATATTCAGTTTGCAACCTTATGGAGGTCAGTATAGATGGACTAATAGAACAAGTCCCACACACAGCTAGAAGCCCAAGTATTTTTTCAGAGGTAGATGCAGAAAAAAATATATTCAGTTTGCAACCTGATGGAGGTCTGTATAGATGGATTAATAGAACAAGTCCCACACACAGCTAGAAGCCCAATATTTTTTCAGAGGTAGATGCAGAAAAAAATATATTCAGTTTGCAACCTGATGGAGGTCTGTATAGATGGATTAATAGAACAAGTCCCACACACAGCTAGAAGCCCAATATTTTTTCAGAGGTAGATGCAGAAAAAAATATATTCAGTTTGCAACCTGATGGAGGTCAGTATAGATGGACTAATACAACAAGTCCCACACACAGCTAGAAGCCCAATATTTTTTCAGAGGTAGATGCAGAAAAAATTTATTCAGTTTGCAACCTGATGGAGGTCTGTATAGATGGATTAATAGAACAAGTCCCACACACAGCTAGAAGCCCAATATTTTTTCAGAGGTAAATGCAGAAAAAAATATATTCAGTTTGCAACCTGATGGAGGTCTGTATAGATGAATTAATAGAACAAGTCCCACACACAGCTAGAAGCACAATATTTTTTCAGAGGTAGATGCAGAAAAAAATATATTCAGTTTGCAACCTTATGGAGGTCAGTATAGATGGACTAATAGAACAAGTCCCACACACAGCTAGAAGCCCAAATATTTTTTCAGAGGTAGATGCAGAAAAAAATTATATTCAGTTTGCAACCTTATGGAGGTCAGTATAGATGGACTAATAGAACAAGTCCCACACACAGCTAGAAGCCCAAATATTTTTTCAGAGGTAGATGCAGAAAAAAATTATATTCAGTTTGCAACCTGATGGAGGTCTGTATAGATGGATTAATAGAACAAGTCCCACACACAGCTAGAAGCCCAATATTTTTTCAGAGGTAGATGCAGAAAAAAATATATTCAGTTTGCAACCTGATGGAGGTCTGTATAGATGGATTAATAGAACAAGTCCCACACACAGCTAGAAGCCCAATATTTTTTCAGAGGTAGATGCAGAAAAAAAATATATTCAGTTTGCAACCTGATGGAGGTCTGTATAGATGGATTAATAGAACAAGTCCCACACACAGCTAGAAGCCCAATATTTTTTCAGAGGTAGATGCAGAAAAAAATATATTCAGTTTGCAACCTGATGGAGGTCAGTATAGATGGACTAATACAACAAGTCCCACACACAGCTAGAAGCCCAATATTTTTTCAGAGGTAGATGCAGAAAAAAATATATTCAGTTTGCAACCTGATGGAGGTCTGTATAGATGGATTAATAGAACAAGTCCCACACACAGCTAGAAGCCCAATATTTTTTCAGAGGTAGATGCAGAAAAAAATATATTCAGTTTGCAACCTGATGGAGGTCTGTATAGATGGATTAATAGAACAAGTCCCACACACAGCTAGAAGCCCAATATTTTTTCAGAGGTAGATGCAGAAAAAAATATATTCAGTTTGCAACCTGATGGAGGTCTGTTTAGATCGATTAATAGAATAAGTCCCACACACAGCTAGAAGCCCAATATTTTTTCAGAGCTAGATGCAGAAAAAAATTATATTCAATTTGCAACCTGATGGAGGTCAGTATAGATGGACTAATAGAATGATGCTATGCCCAAAAGATTTTACTTCACTAGGTGCAGTAAAAAAATTGGTATTCTATACACAGGTGGTATATCTTGCAACACAGATAGGCTACTCCACTGACTAACACACTCTGCAATAGGCCAAAAAGGATTAGCTTTGCTAGATTCAGCCAAATGCTGTGAAAAAACTTGCACAGCACTGGCACAGACCTGCCTGGCAAAAACTGATAGGAACTGATGTAACCTAGTCCTGAAAAGGACTCCAATTACAATTAGTCTTTACTCCCACAATCTATCTATTTAAGAGCACAGACCTGCCTGATAAAAGTCGTAGGAAATGCTGTAACCTAGTCCTTAAAAGGACTGCAATCACAACTATTCCCTACTCCCAAGCTATCTGTAGATTTGTGCGAAAATTGGCTTGAAATTAACAAGGTATAGCGCACACAGCAACAGCGGTGCCATCTAACACGCAGCTGCAGCAGTGAGAAAATGGTGGCGACGGGGAAAATGGCTTGGTCTTATAGGGCAAGGACATGTGACATACACTGCCAATGACACATGCCCTTGCTTGTGTGAAAAAAAGCACTTCGCTCCGTGTGTGCGCTGCTGATAGGCTGACAGATTGCACCTCCCCACTGCAAATGCGGGAAAGAGAAAAAAAAATGGAGATCTTCATTGTTCCTGCAGAGATCCATCCCCTGCCCCTCCCCCCACCCCGCTGTACACTCAAACTGCGTATTAACATTAATTTTCATCATTACTGAGAAAAAATCCAGTTATGATTTTGGTGCACGAACAGTTATCGAACATAACCTCGAACAGCCGAATTTTTCTTAAATTGTTCGTGTTCGCCGAACGGCTCGAACACTGCCCAAAACAGCTCGAATTTGAGATTGGCGAACAGTTCGAGTAGAACAACGCTCATCTCTAATCCCTCCCATCTTCTTCCTGAGTCTGCCTTTCCGAATTCCAACCTTGAAGTTTGACTCTTCACAGGTTTTCCTACTCTAGTTATCCAAAATTCTATGATAGCATGATCGCTGCCTCCTAGGGTCCCAACCACCTTTACCCCCTCAACCCTTCCCTCCCTGTTTATGAGGATTAGATCCAAGGTAGCAGATCCCCTTATTCTCTATTTTACCTTTTGAAAGATAAAGTTGTCAGCAAGAGAGAATAAGAATTTGCTGGACCTGTTACTTTTTCTGAGAGAGATTCCCATCAAATGTCTGGATAGTTGAAATCTCACATGATCACTACGTTGTATTTTTTTGATAACTTGGCCATCTGATGCATAAAGAGTTCATCCATATCTTCAGCTTGCTCAGGTGGCCTAGTAAACGCCTACAATGGTGTCCTTTCTGTTGTTCTCTCCCTGTATTCTTACCCAAACAGTTTCCACAGAACTCACAGTCTCTGAAGCTTCAATCTCTGTGTAGATATACGCTATTCTAACATTAAGTCTCTTTGTTGCAATTAAGTTGTATTCTTCTAGCCTTGTATTCCAATCATGTGTATCGTCCCACCAAGTTTTAGTGATGACATCATATTCCTTTTCCTGCGTTAGTAGCTCCAATTCTCCTAGTTTGTTGTCCATGCTCTGTGAATTTGTGTAGAAACATCTTAGTTTGTGATTAGTTTCTCTTTCTCTAATATTTTTATTCTGATTTTTTTGTCTTTGTTCTTCCTTTCCACTTCTAATAGCAGAGCTCTCAATGATATTTGTTTGCAGTATGGCTTTCTTTGGCCTTTTGCTTTCCTTTCCACAATGTTCTAGTTTTAAGCTCTTCTGATGAGTGTAGCAAGATGACTTCCAAATATGTGTTTTCCAGTCTTGGTAAGGTTCAGCCTATCTCTAGCAAGTAGTCAATCGTACAGGTAATTCACTGCTGTGCTCCAGAAATCCAAATCCTTGCTGATGGCACCATCGACGTAGCCAGTTGTTTACCTGTAGAATCTTGTTCCACCTCCTTATTCAATGGCCATCCACTGGGAGGATGGATGAGAAGACCACCTGCGCTCCCAGTTCTTTCACTTTTTTGCCTAAGTCTTCAAAGTCACAGCAGATGGTTTCCAGGTCCTTTCTTGCAGTGTGATATCCTCAAAAATCCAAGGAAATCCGAGGCAACAGAAAACTTCTCATAGGGATAAAATATAACTTTTATTCTGTCTTTAAAAGCATATGGCAGTAGTTACAAATGAGGTAGATGAATCAAGCAACATTTTGGCCATGATAGGCCTTTCTCAAGCCAAATTACAAATTACAAAAAGTCAGCCATAACATGATACAACATCCACTGGACGCGGTGTGATATCCTGTCAGACACATCTTTGATTTTTGCACCTGGAAGACAACATATTTCTCCTGAGGTTACATTTGGTCTGCAGATAGCGTCCTCTGTTCCTCTCAACAGGGAATCCCCCATGACCACCACTCTCCGTTTCTTCTTCACAACATTTTTCTTTCTCCATCCAAGAGGACTCTGAGTGCTTACAAAGTTGTTCTTTGCGGGCAAAGTCTTATCTTGATGTGTTTGATCATCGTTCTCCTGCGTGAGAGCCTGATACTGGTTTCTGAGTAGTGTGGGTGCTGACTGCCTCCTGATCCTCCTGCTTCTCTGGGTCACATGATTCCATTCCTCTCTTTTTTCAGGTGCACTACAAATTTCTTCTCTTTCTGTATTTTGAAGAGCTACTTCTGCTCTGTTTCAGAATTCCTCACCTTCCTTAATAATTCCTTTTCAATGTAGCTATTCTCTCTTATAGACTTTACAACTTTTCCTCCAACAAGGACATAATCTTGCATTTCTGGCAAGTAAAGCTCTTCTTTTCCACTGGTAAGGCTGTGAACATGTAGCATGCAATGCAGCTCACCAAATGGCTACTGGCCTCTTCCATGTTCCTACTGTTTATATGATGTCAAAGCGGTGAAGATTGTGCCAAAATTCAAGCGGTTTTCCGATGTCCTCCTTTCCGCTGCAACGTCCAAAATCCGGTGCCGGTCCTTGAGTTCACTGGGACTCTTCACTTATCCCGGAATGAACTGGGAATACACAATTGTTCTTTGCAGGACTCCTCCTCTGTTGATCAAAACACATTTCTGTGAAATAACCCTAAAGATTCGCACTCCACCAGGCCTGCGGTTTGATGATTTCCTTCAAGCAGCTTCATCCAGCTACACCCAAAGATCTTCAGATCTTTCAGCCATTCAGCCATTCAGATCTGGAGCCATTCCAGAGTCTGACCAGTAAGATGACTATGGGGTAGATGGATACTTGAATATTGGCAACGACTTGACCACAGAAAAAAGACACAGCGAAAATACTTTGACAACAAAAGGACATTAATTAAAGAAAAGAAAGAAGCCGGGTGTATTCTGTGGATGGATAAGTTGGGTTAAGATGAATGGCAGGGAAGAGCTGATTGATGGATGGCAGGTCCTATTTAAGTGATTTGTTTATTGAGAACAGGTGTGGCAGTTATCAGGTCTGTGTGTGGCTAGGGAAATTAAACTCAGCTTCACAAAGATGTGATAAATCACAGTTAAGTTATGTTTTAATGGGGGAGGGGAATCACTTTTTCACACTGGACCTTGTAGGTTTGGATTTATTTCTTTTTCCCTTAATAATAAAGACCTTCATTTAAAAACTGCATTTTCTGTTTACTTTTGTTATCTTTGTCTAATATTTCAATTTGTTTTGTGATCTGAAACCTTTTAAATGTGACAAACATGCAAAAGAATAAGAAATCAGGAAGGGGGCAAACACTTTTTCACACCACAAATCCGACTCCAATGCATGGAATATATATATATATACAGTACAGGCCAAAAGTTTGGACACACCTTCTCATTTAAAGATTTATCTGTATTTTCATGACTTTGAAAATTGTACATTCACACTGAAGGCATCAAAACTATGAATTAACACGTGGAATTATATACTTAACAAAAAAGTGTGAAACAACTGAAAATATGTCTTGTATTCTAGGTTCTTCAAAGTAGCCACCTATTGCTTTGATGACTGCTTTGCACACTCTTGGCATTCTCTTGATGAGCTTCAAGAGGTAGTCACCGGAAATGGTTTTCACTTCACAGGTGTGCCCTGTCAGGTTTAATAAGTGGGATTTCTTGCCTTATAAATGGGGTTGGGACCATCAGTTGTGTTGTGCAGATGTCTGGTGGATACACAGCAGATAGTCCTACTGAATAGACTGTTAGAATTTGTATTATGGCAAGAAAAAAGCAGCTAAGTAAAGAAAAACGAGTGGCCATCATTACTTTAAGAAATTAAGGTCAGTCAGTCCGAAAAATTGGGCAAACTTTGAAAGTGTCCCCAAGTGCAGTTGCAAAAACCATCAAGCGCTACAAAGAAACTGGCTCACATGAGGACCGCCCCAGGAAAGGAAGACCAAGAATCACCTCTGCTTCTGAGGATAAGTTTATCCGAGTCACCAGCCTCAGAAATTGCAGGTTAACAGCAGCTCAGATTAGAGACCAGGTCAATGCCACACAGAGTTCTAGCAGAAGACACATCTCTACAACAACTGTTAAGAGGAGACTTTGTGCAGCAGGCCTTCATGGTAAACTAGCTGCTAGGAAACCTCTGCTAAGGACAGGCACCAAGCAGAAGAGACTTGTTTGGGCTAAAGAACACAAGGAATGGACATTAGACCAGTGGAAATCTGTGCTATGGTCTGATGAGTCCAAATTTGAGATCTTTGGTTCCAACCACCGTGTCTTTGTGCGACGCAGAAAAGGTAAACGGATGGACTGTACATGCCTGGTTCCCACCGTGAAGCATGGAGGAGGAGGTGTGATGGTGTGGGGGTGCTTTGCTGGTGACACTGTTGGGGATTTATTTAAAATTGAAGGCATACTGAACCAGCATGGCTACCACAGCATCTTGCAGCGGCATGCTATTCCATACGGTTTGCGTTTAGTTGGACCATCATTTATTTTTCAACAGGACAATGACCCAAACACACCTCCAGGCTGTGTAAGGGCTATTTGACCAAGAAGGAGAGTGATGGGGTGCTACGCCAGATGACCTGGCCTCCACAGTCACCAGACCTGAACCCAGTCGAGATGGTTTGGGATGAGCTGGACCGCAGAGTGAGGGCAAAAGGGCCAACAAGTGCTAAGCCTCTCTGGGAACTCCTTCAAGATTGTTGGAAGACCATTTCTGGTGACTACCTCTTGAAGCTCATCAAGAGAATGCCAAGAGTGTGCAAAGCAGTCATCAAAGCAAAAAGTGGCTACTTTGAAGAACCTAGAATATAAGACATATTTTCAGTTGTTTCACACTTTTTTGTTAAGTATATTATTCCACATGTGTTAATTCATAGTTTTGATGCCTTCAGTGTGAATGTACAGTTTTCAAAGTTATGAAAATACAGAAAAATCTTTAAATGAGAAGGTGTGTCCAAACTTTTGGTCTGTACTGTATGTACTCTGGTATGGTCCCCACCAAGCTTCCCAATAATCCACAAAAAACTAGCTGCCAACACCAATTGTTTATGCAGGTCAATTGGACACCCTACAGGTAGCATATTGCTTCAGGGGTGCAGTTTATAGAGCAAAAGGAAGAAGCTATTAAAATTGATATATTTAATCCACAAAATAGGCAGTGTTTATAAAAAATATACAAAAGATGTTACAAAATGGGAACAAAACAATACAGTATATACAATCACATATAATAAAAAGGATAAACAAAAGAAATGTACTAAACCTGTGTCATGGAAATGGTGCAGAACCTAACGGATGGAAGCACACCATAGAACAACAGACAGAACCACAAAGCACTGTGTCTTTCAGGACTGACAAATGACAAAAGCCCAAACACTGATTTTATTAGATCAAGGTTATGCCCTTGTTGAGCTCATATGGGGGGCTGGTCCTGGGATGTGGCTAGGTTTTCAGAAAATTATGAGATCACCAACTTTCAGGATATCTACGCCCCTGGAGGTCTCAGGTGAGAGATATTATTGCCATATTTCCTCTAATGATGTTAGCTTTGCATAGATAGGAAACATGGCATATACAGTACAGACCAAAAGTTTGGACACACCTCATTTAAAGATTTTTATGTATTTTCATGACTTTGAAAATTGTACATTCACACTGAAGGCATCAAAACTATGAATTAACACATGTGGAATTATATACTTAACAAAAAAGTGTGAAACAACTGAAAATATGTCTTATATTCTAGGTTCTTCAAAGTAGCCACCTTTTGCTTTGATGACTGCTTTGCACACTCTTGGCATTCTCTTGATGAGCTTCAAGAGGTAGTCACCGAAAATGGTTTTCACTTCTCAGGTGTGCCCTGTCAGGTTTAATAAGTGGGATTTCTTGCCTTATAAATGGGGTTGGGACCATCAGTTGTGTTGTGCAGAAGTCAGGTGGATACACAGCTGATAGTCCTATTGAATAGACTGTTAGAATTTGTACTGTGGCAAGAAAAAAGCAGCTAAGTAAAGAAAACCGAGTGACCATCAGTACTTTAAGAAATGAAGGTCAGTCAGTCCGAAAAATTGGGAAAACTTTGAAAGTGTCCCCAAGTGCAGTTGCAAAAACCTTCAAGCGCTACAAAGAAACTGGCTCACATGAGGACCGCCCCAGGAAAGGAAGACCAAGAGTCACGTCTGCTTCTGAGGATAAGTTTATCCGAGTCACCAGCCTCACAAATCGCAGGTTAACAGGAGCTCAAATTAGAGACCAGGTCAATGCCACACAGAGTTCTAGCAGCAGACACATCTCTACAACAACTGTTAAGAGGAGACTTTGTGCAGCAGACCTTCATGGTAAAATAGCTGCTAGGAAACCACTGCTAAGGACAGGCAACAAGCAGAAGAGACTTGTTTGGGCTAAAGAACACAAGGAATGGACATTAGACCAGTGGAAATCTATGCTTTGGTCTGATGAGTCCAAATTTGAGATCTTTGGTTCCAACCACCGTGTCTTTGTGCGACGCAGAAAAGGTGAGCGGATGGACTCTACATGCCTGGTTCCCACCGTGAAGCATGGAAGAGGTGTGATGGTGTGGGGGTGCTCTGCTAGTTACACTGTTGGGGATTTTTTCAAAATTGAAGGCATACTGAACCAGCATGGCTACCACAGCATCTTGCAGCGGCATGCTATTCCATGCAGTTTGCGTTTAGTTGGACCATCATTTATTTTTCAACAGGACAATGACCCCAAACACACCTCCAGGCTGTGTAAGGGCTATTTGACCAAGAAGGAGAGTGATGGGGTGCTACGCCAGATGACCTGGCCTCCACAGTCACCAGACCTGAACCCAATCGAGATGGTTTGGGGTGAGCTGGACCGCAGAGTGAAGGTAAAAGGGCCAACAAGTGCTAAGCATCTCTGGGAACTCCTTCAAGATTGTTGGAAGACCATTTCCAGTGACTACCTCTTGAAGCTCATCAAGAGAATGCCAAGAGTGTGCAAAGCAGTCATCAAAGCAAAAGGTGGCTACTTTGAAGAACCTAGAATATAAGACATATTTTCAGTTGTTTCACACTTTTTTATTAAGTATATAATTCCACATGTGTTAATTCATAGTTTTGATGCCTTCAGTGTGAATGTACAATTTTCATAGTCATGAAAATACAGAAAAATCTTTAAATGAGAAGGTGTGTCCAAACTTTTGGTCTGTACTGTATATTATCATCTATCTGGTCAATATTAAGTTGAAGGTGTAAAGCTAGCCTTACAGTGATGTGAGTGAATGCGTTACATTCGTCACAACACCGAAAATATATCTCCTTTAAATATTGGATCGTTGCAACCCCAATATTCATAACTGAACACTGGCTCCAGAATGTCTGAGATTCCTTTTGAACAGACTAAGCCCCGCCTCTGAAAATGTACTTCTCTGCTTCTAAGTATACAAATCCTAGACTTGGTTGCTGGCTCTTAGCAGATAACCTACTCTAATTACCTTTTCATGGCAGGAGGTCCTAGTTCAATAAAGGTTGATGTGTCAGCTTCTTTTCACTTCCTCAGTTATAATTAATTCCATATGTTCAATGTGAGGGCAATATGTCCCTTCTCAAGGGATGTTTTTTTAGATTTTACAATTACATCTACGACACTCATTGATTGACGTCTTCACTCCATTCCATGTACAGCTCCTCCTCTCAATCACATGACGGCAATTTCGACCAGCCGGATTGTAGTGTGGTTTGTTTGTGCAGTGCAATAATAATAATAAAAAAATATTAAACAGTAATTGATTTTGTTTTAAAAAATGATTGTCATTAATAATTATTTATACAAAAATAAAAATCGTAACAAATTTCCTTTACATGTGTTGTCCAGTGCTTGTCCAGTACTTGTATGTTGGTGACCTATATGTAGTATAGGGCATTGATATCAGATATACAGGAGTCTGACAATTGACACGCCCATGATGAGCTGTTGCGCATTCACTGTGCTTGGACATATACAGTACACAGAACCCATGGTTCCATACACTGTGTAGTGGTCAATACTGGGCATGGTTGCTCAGCCTCTATTAACTTCAAAGCACCTCAAAATAAGCAATACACATGGACTACTCCTCTGCCGTTCCAGCTACATTCACTGTTTATGTAATGGGTCTGGGAGGCGGAACCTCTGAGCTACTATACAAGGGGGCGGTCCTTGTAAGGGAGCGGGTGGCGACCAGGTAAGACGGGCAGGAAGTCACAGCAGGTGACCGGGACAGTCTCTGAGTGAACGGGCTGGAGGTCACGGCAAGTGACCGGGGCAGTCTCTGGATGAACGGGCAGATGGTCACGGCAAGTGACCGGGGCAGTCTCTGAATGAACGGGCAGATGGTCACGGCAAGTGACCGGGGCAGTCTCTGGATGAACGGGCAGATGGTCACGGCAAGTGACCGGGGCAGTCTCTGGATGAACGGGCAGATGGTCACGGCAAGTGACCGGGGCAGTCTCTGGGTAAAGGGTTGGTACGACCTGTGGCGGCTGATGATAGACGTGAGCTCCCAGGTGATCAGGCGAGAGTCTTTGGATGAACGGGTGGTCACAGCATGTGACGGCGGAGCCTCCAGGAAGGCCAACAGACAGGCGGCAGATGAGCGCTCCCAGGTGAGCGGGCAGAAGTCTCTGGACAGGCGGGTGGTCACAGCACGTGACGGCAGAGCCTCCAGGTAGGCTAGCAGACAGGCAGCAGATGAGCGCTCCCAGGTGAGCGGGCAGGAGTCACTGGACAGGCAGGTGGTCACAGCACGTGACGGCGGAGCCTCCAGGTAGGCTAGCAGGCAGGTAGCAGATGTGTGCTCCCAGGTGAGCAGGCAAGCTGGTCCATAGACAGACTGACAGGAGTTGGAAGGCAGACCGTCGGACCTCAGGCAAGCAGGCAGGTGGCTGAAGTGCGCTCCCAGGTGAGCGGACAGGCTGGTCTTTAGACAGACTGACAGGAGTAGTAAGGCAGACCGTCGGACCTCAGACTAGCAGGCAGGTAGCAGATAATCAGGCAGGAATAAGACAGCAAGCTGGCAGGAATCTGGCAGGTATCTGGCAGGTAACTGGCAACGGGACCTGAGGGCTGAAGCAGAGTAGTGAACAGTGCAACAACATTGCTCGGGCACCTCCATTTTGGAGGAGGTGCCTTATATATGGTGAAGTCCTCCGGCCATTGGCCGGGGACTCCTTAGGACGGTGCGCGCAGCCCCTTTAAGAGGGAGGGAGAGCGCGCGCGCGCGCCCTAAGCACAGTGGCCGGGAAGGAGCGCGCGCTGCCAGCAGAGCGGGAGGAGGACGCCGGGCACGGAGCAGAGAGGTGAGGGGAACAGCGTCCCTGCCTAGCAGAGGGCAGGGACGCCGGCGCTACAGTTTACAACAGTTGAAAGCAGCCAATTGGTAGAAATGCCTAGTACTAGTACTCTTTAGGTTGGTGCTATACCAGAAGGAGAATTTTTAAGATGGGTCTGTGTACATTGCCTCGATTATTGCATTAAATTCTGCTTGTCAATTTGTTGTTTTGAGAATCTTGCAAAATGCATTTAATGTTGTCTGCTTTCATCCAAAAAGGCTGGGTTCAGACAGTCTATTTCACTATCAGCATCACTTTCTAATAGTCATATCTTTATCATTATCATTCAGATCTATAAATACTGTATTGAAGCTCAGAAGATAAAATAAGTTACGGAAAAAAATACAAAAAGTTTCACTATTTGGTTTTAATTTATCAATTTTTTTTACTACTGGTGGCACATTCTGTTTACATGGTATCTGTCAGTAGGATCAACCCTCCTAAGCCGTCTATATAGGCATGTAGGTCATAGGAAGGTGAATTAAATGATACCTTGATATCTGTTATCCGATGATTTATTCAAGAAAAATACACGTTTTCCTACATGTAAATGATTTGTTCAGGACTATGGGCTAGACACTGATCTGCATGAGAATCTGCCTCCAGAAATTATTATAAATAAAAGGAGGCGTTACCAGTGTGGTGTGTAATGGCCGCTCTTTGCTCTCCTGATCTCACTGCAGAGCTGGGTGTGTTTGTAACAAGACAAAGTTCAGTTCTAGTGTTCTGTGTTAGTTACATGTTTCGCACTGGTAATGCCCCCTTTCATTCACAATAAGCTCTGTAGGAAGATTTTCATGTTGATCAGTGTTCGGCCCATAGCCTGGAACAATTCATTTGCATATATGAAAAAGATGGATTTCTCTGGAATAAGATATCAGATCACAGCTATCAAGCTATCATTTTATTTAGCTTTCTATGACCTACATGCCCATGTAGATGACTTAGAAGGGTTGATCCAACTGACAGATTCTCTTTAAGGGGGCCATCCTATAATACATTTCTGTCACTAGAGATTGTCTAAATTAGAAAGTTAGGAAGGATAGCAACAAGTCAAACAAGCATTCAAAGTATTTAGAATAAAACGAAAATTAAAAACGTAGCACTTGTTAATAGCTCAGATGGTATTTAAAGTCAACTTCAGGAGAATTACAATATCAGTGCATGCTTACAACAGAAAGTACAAAATAAAATTAAAGAAAACTTCACAAGTCTGTAAAATTTCCTTGAGGAGACCCCCTACCGTACATAAAGGCACGTTTTTCCTTACCAGAATAAAAGAGTTGAAAAAATAAATCTTCCTATGGTTTGTTCTTACTTATGGATTATTCTTTAGTAAAAGAGTTAATTATACAGGAAGAGTCCTATGACATGCATAATATTCAAGAAGATGATACATGTCTTTTAAAGCTTTTCTTCAGTCTTTCTGTAGTCAGAGAATGTGAGATCCAGAACAATTTATGTACTGTAAAATTGAGCTTGATACGAGTAAGAAATTCCCTTTGTAACGTAATGCAGTAGATTGGGAAAGGTGCCAGAATCAAGTATAATAAAATAATAGAGGTGGATAGAATTACAAAGCCTCATTTTTTGTAGGACTATGTTGTGATTTGGGACATTCAGACCTGCAATGGCTAATGATTAGGGCTTAACAATGGTGAGATAATAAAATGCATGTGGGCTGTGTGCCCACTATGCGTTTCTCAAGCAATTCCGCTGTAGAAACGCTTAAAAAATGCTTGGTAGAAGGTCTGTCATGTTCCCCAATGATAATCCGCATGTGCTGTGCACATGCTGCGGAAATTTCCGCTGCGGATTATTATTGCTGAAAAATCCGCAGCACTACGAATTATTTTGCGTAATCGCAGCGTTTTCGCCACCATTGACTTGCATTGAATCACATAATATCCGCATCACTACATGTGCACATGCGGATATTAAGCAATTCAATGTGCGGATGGTACCCGGGTTTGGAGAAGAGGAGACTCTCCTCCAGACCCTGTAAAAAAAAGTGGTGATAGATTCCCTTTAAATATTACCATTGTAAATGCTTACTACAAATCGTTCAGCTTATAAACAAAAATGGAGAGAAAAAAGTCACCAGAAACAAAAAAATCTCAATTTTTCTCAAAAGTAAAATCACATATGACCAGTGGAAGACAAGCAAAGAGCAGTGAAGGAAGTGGATGTTTTGCATGCACTCACTCATGTGTCATTGTGCTGCTAGCTTCCTTTTGAGAGCAAGTATTGTGTATATTACACCATGGTAATGGATATTAAAACCATATGTGACTGGTATAAAAAAGAATGTAAAACAAGCATTAACCCCTTTACCCTCGAAGGTGGTTTGCACGTTAATGACCAGGCCCATTTTTACAATTCTGACCACTGTCACTTTATGAGGTAATAACTCTGGAACATTTCAATAGATCCCAGTGATTCTGAGATTTTTTTTCCATGACATATTGTGCTTCATGATAGTGGTAAAATTTCTTTGATTTGAATTGGCAAAAATGTAGAAAATTTAGCAATTTTCAAAATTTCAATTTTCATGCCCTTAAATCAGAGAGATATGTCACACAAAATAGTTAATAAATAACATTTCCCACATGTCTATTTTACATCAGCACAGTTTTGGAATCAACATTTTTTTGTTTTGTTAGGAAGTTGTAAGGGTTAAAAGTTGACCAGCGATTTCTCATTTTTCCATCAAAAGTGAAAATACCCAAAAGTGACACCATTCTAAAAACTGCACCCCTCAAGGTGCTCAAAACCACATTCAAGAAGTTTATTAACCCTTCAGGTTCTTCACAGGAATTTTTGGAATATGGAAGAAAAAAATGAACATTTAACTTTTTTCACAAAAATGTTACTTTAGACACAAATTTGTTTTTATTTTCGCAACAGTAACAGGAAAACACGGACGGCAAAATTTGTTGTGCAATTTCTCCTGAGCACGCCAATACCCCATATGTGGGGGAAAACCACTGTTTGGACACACGACAGGGTTCGGAAGGGAAGGAGCGCCATTTGACTTTTTGAATGTAAAATTTGCATGAATAATTAGGAGTCGCCATGTCGCGTTTGGGGAGCCCTTGATGTGCCTAAACAGTGAAAACCGCCCACAACTGACCAAATTTTGGAAACTAGACGCCTCAAGGAACTTCTCTAGATGGGTGGTGAGCACCCTGAACCTCCAGGTGCTTCAGAGAAGTTTATAACGTAGAGCCGTGAAAATAAAATAAAAAAATCTAACTTTTTCCACAAAGATGGTTTTTGGACCCAAATTTTTTATTTTCACAAGGGTAAGAGGAGAAAATAGACCCCAAAAACTGTTGTGCAATTTCTCCTTATGCCTATACCCCATATGTGGGGAAAATACACTGTTTGGGCGCATGACAGGGTTCAGAAGGAAAGGAGCACTGTGTGACTTTTTGAACGCAAAATTGGCTGCAATAGAGCGCAGACGCCATGTCGCGTTTGGAGAGCCCCTGATGTGCCTAAACATTGGAAATCCCCCACAAGTGACCCTATTTTGGAAACTAGACCCCTCAAGGTTTTTATCAAGGGGTATAGTGAGCATTTTGAACCAAGAGGTACGACACAGAATTAGGTCATCATATTGAATAAGTTGTCATTAGTCTTGAGCGCAAGTGCTCACTACTTGAGTTTGCATCTGGCACTCTGGTATGCATCATGTGCTGCAGGTGCTCGAGTGACATGCTCGAGTCCCCACCCCTCATGTTTCATGGTTGTTAAACACCGAAAAAAAACCATGTGGGATCGCTCGTGTATGGCAGGCTAGCCCCGTGAGTTTTTTTTGACTGTATAACAGATGGGGTGGAGACTCGAGCATGTCATTCGAGCACCCACGATATTTGGTGCATACCCAAGCACCCGATGCAAACTCAAGTAGCTAGCACTTGCGCTCAACACTAGTCATCATATCGTCATCATTTTTTTCTCTACTTTTGAAAATATCCCAACCCCAACACAACCATAACCCTTACTCTAATACAACATAAACCCTAATACAACCCCTACCCTAGCATAACCACAACCCTAGCACAACCCTAACCCTAGCAAAACCCTAACCTTAGCACTTCCATAATCCTAACCCTAACACAACCCTAACCCTAGCATAACCCTAACCCTAGCACAACCCTAACCCTAACCCTAGCACAACCCTAACCCTAGAACAACCCTAACCCTAACCCAAACCCTAGCACAACCCTAACCCTAGCACAACCCTACCCCTAGCACAACCCTAAGCCTAGCACAATGCTAACCCTAGCACAACCCAAACCCTAGCACAACCCTAACCCTAGCAAAACCCTAACTCTAGCACAACCCTAACCCTAGCACAACCCTAACCCTAACCCTAGCACAACCCTAAACCTAACCCTAGCACAACCCTAACCCTAGCATTACCCTAACCCTAACACAACCTTAACCCCAGAGTTTTTTACGCCGTTCCTCGTGCGGTATAAGTGATTAGACGACTTTATTCTTCAGGTCGGTGCGATAACAGCGATACCAGATTCATATCGGGTTTTTATGTTTGGCAGCTGTCACACTCTAAAAGATGCTTTTTTTGCAAAAACTAGTTTTTGCAATCATTTTTCCATATTTCGGCCAACAGGGTCATGTAAGAGCTTGTTTTTTCCAGGACGAGTTGACATTTTTTATTGGTACCATTTTCGGGCACGTGACATTTTTTGATTGCTTTCTATTCCGATTTTTGGGAGGCAGAATAAAGAAAACCAACACTTCAGGAATTGTTTATTTGGAGTTTTTTCTTATGTCGTTCCGCGTGTGGTAAAATTGATAAGGCAACGTTATTTTTCTGATCAGTACGTTTACAGTAATACTATATTTATACAGTTTATTTATGCTTTGGCGCTTTTACACAATAAAAACTATTTTATAGAAAAAATTATTTTTTTTGTATCGCTTTATTCTGAGAGCAATAGCTTTTTTATTTTTTGGCTGATGGAGCTGTATGACAGCTTGTTTTTTGCTGGACAAGATTTTAGATCTTTTCAGTGGTAACATTTTTATTTACATTTGTCTTTTTGATCGCGTTTTATTCCATTTTTTGTTTGGCGGTATTATGATAAAGCATCTTTTTTTGCTTTGTTTTCTTTTTTTTTCCGTGTTAACTGAAGGGATTAACTATTGTCACAGTTTTATAGGTCAGGTCATTGTGGAAGCGGCGATACCAAATATGTGCACTTTTAGTGTTTTTTTTTTCATAATAATATTTATTTATGGGTACAGTACATTTCTAATTTTTTTATTATTTTTTCATTTTTTTTTATATTTTTTACAATTTTTTCTCACTTTCTTACACAGTTTTTTCCTTTTTTCACTTTATCCCACTATGGGACTTTCATTTTTTGCCAGCTAATCGCTTGTATAGCATAGGGATGCAGCAGCATCTCTATGCTATACAGCCTGTGAGCGCTGCACAGGCACAAGTTACTTTGATCGTGCACTGCGCATGATCAAAGTAATTTCCTGATGCCTGGTGATCCGGATGTCATCATGACGACATTGGGTAACCATGGCAACAACCGGGACCTAGCAGACACAGCACCGGACCCCGTAAATGAGCTAAGAGGAGCGCGCTTACCTCCCCTTGCTCCCGGAATGCTGCGATTGACTTTGGGTGTTAATGTGCTGGGAGCGGTGCGGGCTCTGTGCGGGCGTGATAACATTGTGTTTAATAGTACATAACTGGTCCAATAGGCCCAGGGCACAGGGATGTACTATTACTGACAATGTCACTAAGGGGTTAAACAAGAAAAACATAAATGTAATAAAGTTTATATAAGAACAAAAAAACCCCTAATTTACAGAAAAGCACTAAAATGTTTTTTTATCTTAATATTTGTAAGATCCAATGCTTTAGTTCTAATTATTCATCTCGACTCCTTTTGAAGAAGTAGTTTTATTTATTATTATTATTTATATTATTCACTTATATAGCGCCATTCATTCCACAGTGCTTTGCATTCATAATCATAATCGTATTCGCATTGTCCCCAATGGGGCTCACAACCTAAATTCCCTTTCAGTATGTCTTTGGAGTGTGGAGAACTCGTAGGAAACCCATGCAAACACAGGGAGAGCATACAAACTCCTTTCAGATGTTGTCCTTGGTGGACAATCTCTATCTGCACCTTGTAGTGTGGCACCTATACCTGTAGTAATAGAACAAAAACGTTCACAAAATCTCTCAAATATACATCTGATTATTTTGCCTATATAGTAAAGTTAACAAGTGCAAAATAAAACATAGATGACAAGACGTGTTTTACAAGTATTAAGTGATCAACTTTATGTGCAATGGCTCTTGTTTGTATTATATCAGAAACTAGACGGGACCTATAAAAGGATCAACGTCCACCTTTAAAGTTGCCGATGGGTATAGAGTAGTGTTGAGCGAACATGCTCGACACTGCTCGGTACTCGCCCGAGCATCACACTACTCGGGATGTTCGGCGAGCACCGAGCATTTCCGGGTTACTCGGGCGGGAGCTCGGGTCTCCGCCCTGCATGTTTGGCGCTCTTTACAGAGCCAATGAACATGCAGGGATTGCCAGCCAGTCACTGTAATGCCGCAGCCATGTTGTTTGTGGGCATTACAGTGATTGGCTGGCCGCACAGCGTCACCTCGAGTATTTAAAACCGGGCGCCGCCATCTTGGACACAGTCGCTCCGGATCAGACAGTGTAGGGACAGCGCTGCTGATTTAGGGAGAGATATATCCTGCAAAATAGTTAGTGTAGGGTCTGTAAAGGCTGCCAGATCAAACAAACAGTCCTTCTCAGGACTAATATCCATCCCAGGTATATCAGGCAGGCAGGCAGGCAGGCTGTATAGGAGACGCAGTGGTTATACCAGCAAACGCTGCATTACAGTCCTGTGTGCTGCTCCTGTTGCTGAAATTGCTGGACTTAGCTCCAGGTCCTGGGGGCCAGGAAAAATCCTTTTTTTTTAATCTAAATCCTCTTTTTTTTTTCCTCCTTCACAATGTACAAATACCCATCTTATTAACCTTTTGGTGCCCCCCCCCAAAAAAAAAGTGTGCCTCTTATTTTTCAGACACAAATATATCTGTTGAAAATAGTCTGGTGTAGGCCAGAGAAATAGAAGTGTGGTTTTGCAGTTCTATGGGCCATTTGTATCTAAAAAAAACAGTTTGAGTGTGTCGCTCACTGTTCAGCCGCAAATATATATATATTTTAAAAAGCCTGGTATACACCAGTAAATTATAACTGTGGTTTTGCTGTTCCACGCTAAAAAATCTCTATTATTCAGGTTTTGGTAGTTTTTTCCGTAAAGAAAAACAGTAGTGTCTCCTGACTGTTGTGACACAAAAATATATCTGTTGAAAATAGTCTTGTGTAGGCCCGACATCCCAGTGTGGTTTCGCAGTTCCACGAGTCAAATCGCTGTACTATCCAGTTTTGGGCCTTTGGTATCTAAAAAAAAAGCAGTTTGAGTGTGTCGCTCACTGTTCAGCCGCAAATATCTCTATTTAAAAAAGTGTGGTATACCCCAGTAAACAATAACTGTGGTTTTCTTCTTCCACGGTTCTAATCTACTCTTTGTTGCCCTTTTTTCATTGATAGTGCAAGTATAAGCTATTTTGCTTCATTTACAATGGGCAAGGCGCGTGGCAAGGGACTTGGAAGTGGACGTTCTGGTGATGGTTCGTGCAGAGGACGGGGCCGTGGCCAAGGTGGAAATGTGCCACAACCAACAGCCACATCTTCTCGCTCCCACTTCTTGACCGAATTACTAGGGAAGCACAGAACAACACCAGTATTGAGAAATGATCAGTGTGAACAGGTTATTAATTGGATAGCAGACAATACTTCCCGTTACCTGGGCACCACCACCTCCGGTCTGTCTTCCACACGGTCAACTCTTAATAGCTGTGAGTCTCGACCGCATACTCCTCCTCACCCTGATGCTCCTTCCTCCCACCATGCCGAGTTTCGTCAGACAGCAAGTGATCCCACACTTGGACACTCTGAAGAGCTGTTCACTGGTCCATTTCCATATTTGGGCCCCTCGCCTGATACGCTTGATGTGGTGGAAGAGGAGATCCCATGTTGCGATGCCCAAATATTTGAACAGCCACGGCCACAGGAAGTCGACATTGGCAATCTGTCACAAGAGGTGGACGATGACGAGACACAATTGCCAGGAAGTGAGGAGGAGGATCGTGGTGCACAAGTGGAAGAGGAGGAGGTGGTGGATGATCTAGTAACTGACCCAACGTGGAAGGAGGACATGCAGAGTGAGGCCAGCAGCACACAGGGGGAGAGAGGCAGAGTACCCCAACAGGCAGGAAGAAGCAGTGTGGTGGCCGCAGACAGAAGGCAGGCAACCGTTCCCCGTAACACCAACACGAGGGACGTTGCCAGTACAAGCGGTAGGTCTTCCAGAGTCTGGAATTTTTTTAAAGACTCTGCTGATAACCCCAAAAAGGCCATATGTTCCTCCTGCCATGCCAGCATCAGCAGGGGTGACAAAACTACCAGCCTGACCACCACCAGCATGATCAGGCACATGGCAGCAAAGCACCCGACTTTGTGGGGCGAAACCCAGGGTCCACGACCAGTGTCAGCGGGTGTCACCACTGCTTCTTCCACTGTTGTGCATGCAATAGAACCCCCTGTTGTGTGTGCAAGGCAATCCCCTGTCCATAATGCATGTAAAGATGCCCCCTCCTCTCAGTCTTCACTTGTTATGGCACGTCCACGTCCCACCACAGCGTTCAATTGTCCATATCCCAGACCTTTGAACGAAAGCGGAAATTCGCAGCTAACGCCCCACAGGCCACAGTCCTAAATTCGCACATTTCACGACTGCTTGCATTGGAAATGCTGCCTTTTAGGCTGGTGGAGACGGAATCCTTCCGCAATCTTATGGCGGTGGCCGTCCCTCGGTACTCGGTCCCCAGCCGACACTATTTTGCCCGGTGTGCCATCCCCGCACTACACAAGCACGTGTCCCAAAGCATCTGCCGTGCCCTCAACAACGCAGTTACTGGGAGAGTCCACCTGACAACGGACACGTGGACAAGTGCTTGTGGCCAGGGACGGTACATCTCTCTGACGGCACACTGGGTAAACATAGTGGAAGCCGGGACCCAGTCGGACCTTGGGACGGAACACATCCTCCCCACACCGAGGATTGCAGGCCCTATGTCAGTCAGAGTTGCCCCCTCAGTGTACAGCTCCTGCGCATCCTCGTCCTCCTCCTCATGTTCAGCCTCCATCTCAGATATCACCACATCAGTTACAAGCTGGAAGCATTGCAGTACTGCCTCCGCCAAGCGGCAACAGGCTGTGCTGAAACTCATAAGCTTTGGTGATAAACCTCACACTGCTTGTGAGTTGTGGACAGCTGTGAAAGAGCAGGCAGATCTGTGGCTGAGACCGCTGAACCTACATCCCGGCATGGTCGTGTGTGACAATGGCCGTAACCTGGTGGCGGCTCTGAGGCGAGGTGAGATCATACACGTACCATGCCTGGCTCATGTGCTTAACCTTGTGGTTCAGCGGTTTCTTAAATCGTACCCGGAGTTGCCAGATCTGCTCGTGAAAGTACGCCGCCTGTCAGCTCATTTTCGCAAGTCGGCTACAGCTTCCGCCGCCCTTGTTGTGTTGCAGCAGCGTTTGCAGCTTCCGGCACACCGACTGGTGTGTGATGTCCCCACACGTTGGAACTCTACCCTCCACATGTTGCAAAGGATTTGTGAGCAGAAGAGAGCAGTTGTGGAGTACCAGCTGCAACAAGGCCGTCGATATTCAGGTCAGACTCCACACATAAGACCTCAGGAGTGGACCTGGATGTCTGACATATGTACCATCCTGACAAACTTTGAGGAGGCCACCAAGATGGTGAATGGCGATGACGCCATCATTAGTGTCAGCATCCCACTTGTTTGTCTTTTGCAACGCTCTCTGCAGAGAATTAAAGAGGAGGCATTGCAGCCAGAGTATGATGAGATGGATCAAGAAGCCGTAGCGGGCGATTACACACAACCCAGCCTCATCTCATCCCAACATGCGTTGGGGGACAATGAGGGAGAGGAGGAGGAGGAGGAGGAGGAGGAAGAACAGGAGCTGCTATCATGCGTTGTAGACTGTAGTACCTGTACAAGTGTCATACCGTCGGTTCAGCGTGGGTGGCCTGAGGACAGGGGGGAGGAGGAAGAGGAGGAGGAGAGCATGGTCAGTCGTCATCTTGGTGAGGACACGGAAATCTTGCCCGTTACCAGTCTGGCACGCATGGCTGACTTTATGTTACGCTGCCTTAACCGTTACCCTCGCGTTGTCAAAATGTTGGGTGACAGTCATTACTGGTTGGTGACACTTGTAGACCCCCGCTACAAGGAGAACTTTCACTCTCTTATTCCTGAGGTGGAGAGGTCTACAAAAATGGGACAATACCAGAAGGCCCTTGCTGCAGAACTCTTAAAAAAATTCCCATCTGAACACGCTAGCGGCAGAGGTCACAGTTCGTTGCCCAACCAAGGCGTACAGGCGAGAGAGATGCAACTCCAATCCAGCAGTGGCAGGGGAACACTGTCAACATTCTGGGACAGTTTTCTGACACCCGCCCAGCTTACAGGCCCTGAGGCGCGGGGTACTCTCACAAGGAGTGGAAAGTTTCAAAAGGTGGTGAGGGAGTACCTTGACGATCGTACCAGCGTCCTCCGTGATTCCTCTGTGCCTTTTAATTATTGGGTATCCAAGCTGGACACTTGGAATGAACTCGGTCTGTACGCCTTGGAGGTCCTGGCCAACCCTGCCGCTAGCGTGTTATCGGAGCGTGTTTTTAGTGCCGCTGGAGGAATTATAACTGATAAGCGCACTCGCCTGTCAACTGACAATGCTGACAAGCTGACCCTTATCAAAATGAACAAGGGCTGGATTGGGCCAGACTTCTCATCACCACCAAATGACAGCAGAGTAACATAAAGTCAAATCCACTGTGTTATTTTGGGAGGTGTATTCACATGCACCGCTTCACACCCACACATGGGTATACGCTTCCTCGTTTCGGCTGTTTAATCTTCTCCTTATCCTCAGCCTCCACCATCACTATACCACCAGGGTTCCAGCATTGCAAGTTCCTCTGTCCTAATTTTTGGCAGCTTTTGCTGGGAAAGCATAAGCAAATACCATGGGACACCCACTCCTCAATAATGGGACTTATGTTTGTAATATGCTGTACTGCATGGCTCTTCTAAGGGGCATTGCAAGTTGCTCCGTCCTAATTTTTGGCAGCTTTTGCTGGGAAAGCATAAGCAAATACTATGGGAGACCCACTCCCCAATAATGGGACTTATGTTTGTAATATGCTGTACTGCATGGCTCTTCTAAGGGGCATTGCAAGTTGCTCCGTCCTAATTTTTGGCAGCTTTTGCTGGGAAAGCATAAGCAAATACTATGGGAGACCCACTCCCCAATAATGGGACTTATGTTTGTAATATGCTGTACTGCATGGCTCTTGTAAGGGGCATTGCAAGTTGCTCCGTCCGAATTTTTGGCAGCTTTTGCTTGCAAGGCATAAGCAAATACTATGGGACACCCACTCCCCAATAATGGGACTTATTTTTGTAATATGTTGTACTGCATGTGACGCGCCCCCTGGGCCGTGTGTACACGTGTGTGGGATACCCGGTGCCGGATCTCTGAGGTCTGTAGTCTCCGTGGCGGTGACCCGGTCCCGTGGCTCAGGCTCGTCAAACCAGTGGCAATCTTTCTTAGGTTTTGAGGTTAATTGTCCGACTGCGCCACCCGTGGATTGCGGTCAGGGAGTACCACCGCTGTGAGGCAGACCGCTGAGGCTGGTGTTGTGTGCGCAGCATAAAATGGGATAACTCCCCTCGGGAGGAGTATAGCCTCAGGGCAGTGAGTGTGGATGATGGGGGTGATGGTGCACGAGCACAGCAGGAATGACTCAGAGTCTTTGCAGTGCAGTTCAGGGTCTTTACTGATGATTATAAGGTAGACCCTACCGGGAGTACTGGCTAGCATAAGAGGCCTGGTCAGTCTGTGAGCAAGCAGGAGTTCCCCTGGCCAGGTGGAGTTGTAGGCCTCCCCGTCTGTCTGCACTCTTCCTGGCTACCTTGCTGTAAGCGGGTAGAAGTAGCCCACGTCCCTGAGTGTACCGTGTAGTACTCACCCGTATGGCTGGTGACTTGGGGCCTTCTGTTAGCCTCCGCTCCACGACGGCGGTGCTGGTCCCTTGCTTGTGACTGAGCCTCCGGGCTTCTATGGCCAAAGGACCTGAAATCCCCTGCCGGTTGGTTTCTGCTGCTGGATATATAAGTCCTCAAAGCTTCGGACTCCTGTGTCCGGTTCCTATTGTCGTCTGCCAGGGCGAGCTCAGCTCAGCTTCCAGCCCCTCGTCTTTAGCTCCTAGCTCCTACAGAGCTCCTTGCTGTTACTTTCCCTTGCTCTCACTCTGACTGTTCTCTGTTCTCTGACTCACTCAACCCCACACCAGATCCAGTTTATAAGGGCAGAATTCTCCCCTCCCTGGACTGGGGCAGGAGGATGTTGCATGTTTAAGGGATTCCTGACCAGTAAACCTCCCACTTGCTCTCCGACGTAATCTCTATTACTGTGGTGACCAGACCCCTGGGGTGCCACACATGGCTCTTGTAAGGGGCATTGCAGTACCTCATAATTTTTGGAAAGCATTCCATTCACTGCTTAGGCCAACAGTGCACAGGAGACCCAGTTGCTATAAATGGAAAAAAAGGTTTCGTTAACGCCCTCTGACCTCCATGTCATTTCCAAGGGGCATTGGAGTGCCTCGAAATTTTTGGTAGGCATTGCACTCACTGTATGCCCTATAACTGTGTAGCCGAACTGCTCCTTTTGTTACAGAAACATATCCTACAAGACATATCTGGTTGACTGGCCTGATATTGATGTGAATGGTCCCTGTTCCTCCTGCTCTTTCTCCTTTGCCACTACCACATCCATCATTTATCACCTGAAGCTTTGTTTTAACGGGAGTCATAGAACTTGGATAGTAGCAGGAAAACATCCAACAATCCTCGGAGGAGGTAGGATATGCGCCAAAACGTTGACCTCCTCAGGCCTAGCCGCTACTACATACATGCGCTTGCATTACAACAAAACAAAGCAGATGCTAACTTCTATCATCCTCATCATGCTCCTCACCTTGGCACTCTCAACTCCCCTGATGGAGAAGCCAGGGCCCACCGGAGGAGTCTGATAGTCGGTGGGCTCGGCCAATGCTACCCTAAAGCAGGCCAGGCTAAGAAAAGTGTTGGAAAGGTTACCGGTACAAATAGGGGTGGCTGGGGACCGAGTATGGACACCCGGCCACCCCCTGGAGGCTGGGGAGCAAGCGGGGACACCCGGCCACCAGGCGGCTGGGGACTGAGTATGGATACCAGGCCGCCGACACAGCCATGGTGTGGTGGCCAGATTCCGCCTCCACATGCCTAAAAGGCACAATTTAAAGTGCAAGCAAGCAAGCAGTATGGTATTGCAGCCTGGGGGTGGGTGGGTGGCAGGCTGCATACTTGCGCTTGCATTGCAAGGAATGGGAGAGGTACAATTGAACATTGCCCTGGGACAAGGACTTGAATGGGGATAGTTGCAAGTCTGCAATGACAGGTGCAAGGTGGGAGGCATCTTTGCATGTACCATGAACAGGGGTTTGGCATGCACACACTACAGCGGAATAGGCTCTCCTTCCCACTAAATGCACTGGGGAGGGCACAGTTAATGTTTTGGTATGCGCGCTTAATCTTATGTATAAGGCACACCAGGACAAATAGGGGCGGCTGGGGACTGAGTATGGATACCTCGCTGCCGAAGCAGCCATGAGGTAGTGGCCAGCTTCGGCCTCCTCTAAACTAAAAGGCCCCATTTCAAGTGCAAGCTAGCAGTATGAATTGCAGTCTGGGGGAGGGTGGGTGGCAGGCTGCACACTTACACTTGCATTAAAAGAAAACATAGCAGATGCTAACTTCTGTCATCATCATCATGCTCCTCACCTTGGCACTCTCAACTCCACCGATGGAGAAGTCAGGGCCCACCGGAGGAGTCTGTTTCTCTGGTGGGCTCGTCAAATGCTGCCTAAAGCAGGCCGGGCTAAGAAAAGTGTGTGGGGGGATGTTCCAAGGAGAAATGGGGGCGGCTGGGGACCGTTTATGGACACCCGACTGCCCCCAGGCGGCTGGGGACCGTGTGGACACTCGGCCGCGGGGCGGCTGGGGACTGAGTATGGACACCCGGCCGCTGGGCGGCTGGGGACTGAGTATGGATTCCAGGCCGCCATCACAGCCATGACGTGGTGGCCAGATTCCGCCTCCACATGCCTAAAAGGCCCAATTTCAAGTTCAAGCAAGCAAGCAGTATGGTATTGCAGCCTGGGGGTGGGTGGGTGGCAGGCTGCATACTTGCGCTTGTATTGCAAGGAATGGCGGAGGTACAATTGAACACTGCCCTGGGACTAGAACTTGCATGGGGATAGTTGCAAGTCTGCATCTTCTGATGCGGCATGGATCACTTATGATGGGCACACTTTTAGACAGTGACCTGGGAGTCAGAGATGCTTCCAGGGGTCTTCCCCGTGCTGTTCCCATGTCTTTTCAGCACTTTATGCATGTGTCACACAGCACATGGCCAGATAAGGTTGTAAAATGTTAAAATGACATTTCCCGGTGAATGCATTTGTCATAGTTGAAAGCAATACAAAAGTGCAAAAACGCATAAAAAATGCTACTTGTGAACATAGCCGAAGGTGTGGAGGAGTATTTTTGTTTTTGGTCATTTATTTTAACTTATACACAAGTCTTTTCCCTGGAAAGGATGTTCCTTAACATATTTCACAGGAAAAAAGTTTCACTTTCGTTTTATTGTGAGCCTGTAAAAGTGGCTTAATAACTCTGACCACGTTGTTGACAGCAGTGACCTGGGGGTCAGAAATGCTTCCTGGGGCGATCCCCATGCTGTCCCCATGTCATTTGAGCACTGTCACTATCGTTTTGGGCACTTGTTAGGCTTTTAAAAGACTGCCGGGGGTGCCACCGCAATAATGCTCGAGTCTCCCATAGACTAACATTGGGCTCGTTGCTCGGGTCGAGCACCCGAGTATCACGGCGAGCTCGGCCCGAGCTTCGAGCAACCGAGCATTTTAGTGCTCGCTCAACACTAGTATAGAGCTATTCAGCCAATTAGTATGTGATTCTCTGAATCTATTTTTACTAGGATATCTTTGAGTTCACGACTCCTTCTATAGGTAATTAATGGTTTCCAATGTGCGATTTCTTTTAAATCAGAATCTTCACTAATGAGGTGTCAATTTCTAAAGATAGCACTTCTAATGATGGAATCCACGGGACTATGTTTAAAACTCAACACAAAATGATGATTTTTATTGTTTTTTTCATATATATATATATATATATATATATATATATATATATATATATATATATATTTTGTGCATTTTTACCTAAATGTTTGTTTTCCCTATAGGACATTAGATTGTTTCCATTTGTCATTCAGGATCGCCTCTTTGAAGGAAACTCATTTTTTGTTCTTCTGCCTGTGACATAAAATTAGTATTATTATTATCTTTGTTTCTGAGCCTAATGAATTGGCTTTATGGTACTGATGATTTTATGTGGGCAGGTTGGAAACTATTATAATGAAACAATACATTACCAGAAATAGTTTTTCTCAAAGTGCTAATTTGTAACTATCAACGATTTTTGCCAAAACATCTAGCTCTTTATCTCCAAAAAGAGAAATAAATCTCATATTCATCTAATTAACGTTGATAAAGGTGTGTAGCAAAAGTATGAAATTGTGTGGCAGAACCCACTCATGCTCTGAATATATTGTTGACGTAGTGTAGGAATGTTCAAAAATATCTCATGATAGTATTCGTATTGAAATTGATGTACAAAAATGACAGGTATTAATTGTCAAGCGTGAAAGCTACTTGGTTACCAGACTCTTGAAGATACCAGGTATTACCAAACCAAATGTATATGCATTATGAGTCAGCATAAAATTAAGAGCTTAACAAATGAAACCTATATATTATTCACTTTTCTCTTACTAGTAAATTGTTCTAATGGCCTGTAAAGCTGCATACGGAGGGATTTGGCTGTATAGGCTTTTGACATCAATATAAGCTAATTTGCAATCTTTCTGCCAGTGAACATCCCATATGGTCACCAAGAATTCATATGTATCATTTAAGTAACTGAGAAGATCCTTCAAAATAGGTCTCAAGTGCCAATCTACATATCGGGACAGGGGTTCAGTTAAAGAACCTAAGCCCAGCATGATTAGCCATCCGAGGGGTAGAGAGGGGGGGTTGGGCAGTAATAGTTTTGTGAGTCTTTGGCAAAAAGTACCAGTTTTTTTTTAGTATATAATAAAATAATTTTCAGTGTTTTATTGGATGGTGTGCCCCTTTTCACGTAAATGAGTAAAAAGGAGCATAATTGGTTTAAACATTTCAAAGTACGATTGCTGGATAATGACAAATATATGTCACCATTAACCCCTTCCCGACCCGTGTCACAGCGTCTGTGACATGGAAATCGGTGCGTTCCCGACCCATGTCACAGCGTCTGTGACATGGAGGGATCGCGCCCCTGCAGCGCGTGCGAGCGGTGTCACTCAGGTGTCACAGTTGCTGATGCAACTAGACAACCTGAAGTTGACCCCAGGGGGGGTGGATTAACCCCCCCATGCCTAGGACCCCTCCGATTGGCAGTTTCACTTTCACTTTTGGTGAAACTGCCAATCGGAATGAATGAAGTATTTCACCAATGAAAATTGGTGAAATATTTCAATCTGGGCATGGCCTGATGCTTATAGTATCAGCCATTGGCTAGGGGGAGTGTCACCTCTGTCTCCCCCCCAGGTCTGATTGGGGCTAGTGTCCATGTGATGCTAGCCCTCCAATCAGATGTGGAGGAGGAAGTTTACTATGGCTAATCAAACTCCCCAGCCTTCATCCCGTCCGTGGAAGCTGAGGAGGTTGGTTACCCGCCGCCAACGTCGACCCCAGCCCGCCAAAGACCCGCCAGTGACCCCCGCCGCCAGAGATCCACCGCCGCCAGCGATCCGCCGCCGCCCCCAAATTGCCGCCGCTGTCACCGCAGGTAATTATTTCCCCCCTTGTCTGATTCCAGCCCCCACTTAGCCCCCGACCACCCCTCCATCCCCTACCACCCCCCCTCCATCCACTACCACCCCCCCTCCATCCACTACCACCCCCTCCGCTCCCTCTCCCACATCTTCATCCACCGGCTGATGCTCTCCTTCTGCCAGCCGGTGTACGGTGATCACAGGCAGCAGCAGGCTTACTGTAAATCCCCTGCGCCTGTGATCTCCGATCATCCCCCCTGTACCAGTGATCATTCCCCTGTCCCAGTGATCACCCCCCTGTCCCAGTGATCACCCCTCCGTCCCCAGTAATCACCCCCCCAGTCCCTAGTGATCACCCCCCCAGTCCCCAGTGATCACCCCCCAGTCCCCAGTGATCACCCCCCCAGTCCCCAGTGATCACCCCCCCAGTCCCCAGTGATCACCCCCCCAGTCCCCAGTGATCACCCCCCCAGTCCCCAATGATCACCCTCCCAGTTCCCAGTGATCACCCCCCCAACCCAGTGATCAACCCCCCCTGCTGCTGCCGGCCTCCTACCCCCCTTGCTGCTGTTGGCTCCTGCCCCCCTTTCTGCCCCCTTCTGCCCCAGTGATCACTCCCCCTGCTGCTGCTACTGCCGGCTTCCTGCCCCCCCTTTCACCGCAGCGCGCCCCCTTTTGTGCCCCGTGTGCCTGGGTGGGCCCCGTGTGCCTGAGTACGCCCCATGTGCCTGAGTGTGCCCCCTCCTGTGCCCCGTGTGCCTGAGTGCGCCCCCTACACCTGACAGTCTCCTACGCCTGACAGTCCCCTACGCCTGATTTTTGAAGTTTACACCAAGCACTCACACATACACACACGTACACTCACACTAATAATAAAGTTTTGATTTTTTTTTTTGCACACAGCACACAAAATGTCCCACCCGTCCCGCTCAACCCAGTCTAGGGCTTACACAGCTGTGGAGGCATATTCTATTATTGCCTCCGAAGCTGATAGTGAGGGAAAGGACCCCACGTTCCTCTATTCCTCCCATTCTTCCTCCTCCAGTGACACTGAGCTGGCACCAAGACGACGTCAGAGGTCAAGACATCATAAAATCATAGAATCATAGAATGGTAGAGTTGGAAGGGACCTCCTGGGTCATCTGGTCCAACCCCCTGCTCAAAGCAGGATTCACTAGATCATCTCAGACAGATGTCTGTCCAGCCTCTGTTTGAAGACGTCCATTGAAGGGGAACTCACCACCTCTCATGGCAGCCTGTTCCACTCATTAATCACCCTAACTGTCAAAAAGTTTTTTCTAATATCTAATCTGTGTCTCCTCCCATTTAGTTTCATCCCATTGCTTCTAGTCTTTCCTTGCGCAAATGAGAATAAAGATGATCCTTCTACAATGTGACAGCCCTTGACATATTTGTAGACAGCTATTAAGTCTCCTCTCAGTCTTCTTTTTTGCAAGCTAAACATTCCCAAATCCTGCAACCATTCCTCATAGGACATGGTTTGCAGACCAGTCACCATTCTGGTCGCTCTTCTCTGAACTTGCTCCAGTTTGTCTATGTCTTTTTTAAAATGTGGTGCCCAAAACTGTACACAGTATTCCAGATGAGGTCTGACCAAAGAGGAGTAAAGACCGATAATGACTTCACGTGATCTAGACTGTATGCTTCTGTTAATACATCCCAGAATTGTATTTGCCTTTTTTGCTGCTGCATCACACTGTTGACTCATGTTCAGTCTATGATCTATTAGTATACCTAAGTCTTTTTCACATGTACTGTTGCTTAGCTCTATTCCTCCCATTCTGTATATGCTTTTTTCATTTTTATTGCCAAGATGTAGTACTTTGCATTTTTCCCTGTTGAAAACCATTCTGTTGGTTGCTGCCCACTGCTCCAGTTTATTTAGGTCTTTTTGAATCCTCTCTCTCTCTTCTCTAGTATTAGCTATCCCTCCTAGCTTTGTGTCATCAGCAAATTTAATCAGTTTACCCTCAATTCCTTCATCTAAATCATTGATAAAGATGTTGAACAATACAGGTCCCAGGACGGAGCCCTGTGGTAACCCACTTGAGACATTCATCCAGCTGGATGTGAAGCCATTTACAACCACCCTTTGAGTCCGATCACTAAGCCAGTTATGAATCCACCTAACAGTTGCCTGGTCCATTGCATACTTGGTCATTTTTTCAATAAGGATGGTGTGAGATACTTTGTCAAATGCTTTGCTGAAGTCAAGATATACTATATCTACAGCATTTCCCTGATCCACCCAGTCAGTGATTCTGTCATAGAAGGAAATTAAGTTAGTCTGACATGACTTGTTAGTTACAAACCCATGCTGACTCTGGTTAATCACTTCATTCTTATCCATGTACTTACATACATGTTGTTTAATAATTTGTTCAAAGATCTTTCCTGGCATAGAAGTCAGACTCACCGGCCTATAGTTCCCTGGGTCCACCTTCTTCCCCTTTTTGAAGATAGGAACAACATTTGCTCTTCTCCAGTCTTCTGGGACTTCTCCTGTTCTCCAAGAATTTTCAAAGATTATGGAGAGTGGTTCTAAAATTTCTTCTACGATCTCCTTCAGTACTCTGGGGTGTAATTCATCTGGACCTGGAGACTTGAACTCATTTATGTTAGCTAAATATTCCCTCACAATCTTTCTGTTTACAGATAACTTGGATTCCTCTATTCCTTTAAAAGGACAGTGAAGATCAGTTGATGTTACATTTTCTTTCTGAGAGAAAACAGATGCAAAATAGGAATTAAAAAGTTCGGCCTTCTCAACATCCTCTCTTACCATTTCTCCATTTTCATCCTGTAAAAATCCTATAGCATCTTTGACTTTCCTTTTACTTTTGACATACCCCCAAAATCCTTTTTTATTGCTTTTGACATCTCTTGCAAGCCTTAATTCATTGTCAGCTTTAGCTAACCTGATACGTGCCCTGCAGGATCTGCAGACTGCATTATAATCTTCTTTAGATATGCCTCCCTCTTTCCATTTAATAAACATTTCTTTCTTTCTTTTTAGCATGTGTTTAAGTTCTGTGTTCATCCATCCTGGTTTCCTTAAATGCTTCCCATTCTTCCTACTTTTCGGGATTGTTAACGATTGTGCTTTAAGAATCTCATTTTTAAAAATTTCCCATCCTTCCTGGACATTTTTGTCCTTAAGGACATCCAGCCATTGGATCCCTCCTATTCTCTTTCTGAGTCTCTTAAAATCTGCCTTTCTAAAATCTAACCTTGAAGTTTGAGTCTTCACATGTCTTCCTCCTCTAGTTATCCAAAATTCTATAATAGCATGATCGCTGCCTCCTAGGGTCCCAGCCACCTTTACCTCCTCAACCATTTCCTCCCTGTTTATAAGGATTAGATCCAAAGTAGCAGATCCCCTTGTTTTCTCCCCTACCTTTTGGAAGATAAAGTTGTCAGCAAGAGAGGATAAGAATTTGCTTGACCTGTTAGTTTTACTTGAGAGAGATTCCCAACAAATGTCTGGATAGTTGAAATCTCCCATGACCACTACGTCATATTTTTTTGAGAACTTGGTCATTTGATACATAAAGAGTTCATCCATATCTTCAGCTTGCCCAGGTGGCCTATAGTAAATGCCTACAATGGTGTCCTTTCCGTTGTTCTCTCCTTGTATTCTTACCCAAACAGTTTCCACAGAACTCCCAGTCTCTGAAGCTTCAATCTCTGTGCAGATATACGCTTTTCTAACATACAATGCAACACCTCCTCCTCGTTTATCAAGTCTGTTTCTTGCAAATAAGTTGTATCCTTTTAGCCTTTTATTCCAATCATGTGTATCGTCCCACCAAGTTTCTGTGATTCCAATGACATCATATTCCTTTTCCTGCATTAGTAGTTCCAATTCTCCTTGTTTGTTGCCCATGCTTTGTGCATTTGTATAAAAACATTTTAGTTTGTGATTGGTTTCTCTTCCTCCCATATTTTTATTATTTAAATTTTTTTGTCTTTGTTCTTCTTTTCCACTTCCAGTAGCAGAGATCTCAATAGTATTTGTCAGCTGTATGGCTTTTTCTGGCCTTTTGCTTCCCTTCCCACATTGTTCTAGTTTAAAGCTCTTCTGATGAGTGTAGCAAGGCAACTTCCAAATACATGTTTTCCAGTCTTCGTAAGGTGCATCCCATCTCTAGCAAGAAGTCCATCGTATAGGTAATTCATTCCGTGATCCAGAAATCCAAATCCTTGTTGACGGCACCATCGACGTAGCCAGTTGTTCACCTGTAGAATCTTATTCCACCTCCACGTCCGGAGGCCGTGGAAGAAGACCCACAGCCATCTATGAGTAACCCTGCACCTGGTGCTAGTCACGCCCAACCTAGCACCAGGGCCCCAGTGTGGACCCCCGTCCCTGAAAATTACACCCCACGGATTCCTGATTTCCTTCCCCAATCAGGAATCCAGTTTGAGACAGCAAACCTCAGGGAAATAGACTTTTTTTGCTTCACAAATTAATCCATAATAATGAAAAAAGAAAATTTTTCTGTAATTTTTTTTTTTTCCATTTTTCCAAATCAATTTCTGAAGCACCTGGGGGTTCACAATGCTCACCACCCATCTAGATAAGTTCCCTGGGGGGTCTAGTTTCCAAAATGGGGTCACTTGTGGGGGAGCTCCAACGTTTAGGCACACAGGGGCTCTCCAAACGTGACATGGTGTCCACTAACAAATTGAATGGAAAATCCGCTCAAATTGTTAGCGGACACCATGTTGCGTTTGGAGAGCCCCTGTGTGCCTAAACAATGGAGCTCCCCCACAAGTGACCCCATTTTGGAAACTAGACCCCCCCAGGGAACTTATCTAGATGCATAGTCAGCACTTTAAACCCCAAGGTGCTTCACAAATTGTTCTGTGAAAACAAAAAAGTACTTTTTTTTCACAAAAATTTTGTGCATTTTTACCTAAATGTTTGTTTTCCCTATAGAAAAAAGAGAGGGGTCGCTCACTGGTCTATTCGGGTGCTCTGAAGAAAAGAGTAATCTCAATTGCAAAAAGAACTTCGGCACTCCATACATGAATATATAAGAAATATTGTATCTAGACTAATGTCACTTTGAAAAATGAAGTTTTTTTGCGCATAATTTGGCCAATTTATGTGTGCCCATCAACCACGACAAGGTCACCTTCGTATGATGGGAAACTACGCTACGCTACCACTGGATATGCCACTGTTGGGCTGTAAGCCTGTATGGACAATATGTCTCTGCTTGGGCTTTTAACCTACAATGTATGGGCTGGTAGAGCTAGTTAAAACCACCTGTGACTGAATGGGAGGGACACATGGTCAGAAAAAAAGGCTGTCAAACTTCTAATAGTGTGAACACGTACCTGCTGCAATGCTCCAGGAGCGGGATCCCAAAAATGATAAATAGAAAAAAGAGAGGGGTCGCTCACTGGTCTATTCGGGTGCTCTGAAGAAAAGAGTAATCTCAATTGCAAAAAGAACTTCGGCACTCCATACATGAATATATAAGAAATATTGTATCTAGACTAATGTCACTTTGAAAAATGAAGGTTTTTTGCGCATAATTTGGCCAATTTATGTGTGCCCATCAACCACGACAAGGTCACCTTCGTATGATGGGAAACTACGCTACGCTACCACTGGATATGCCACTCTTGGGCTGTAAGCCTGTATGGACAAAATGTCTCTGCTTGGCCAAATTATGCGCAAAAAACCTTCATTTTTCAAAGTGACATTAGTCATATTATTCATGTATGGAGTGCCAAAGTTCTTTTTGCAATTGAGATTACTCTTTTCTTCAGAGCACCCGAATAGACCAGTGAGCGACCCCTCTCTTTTTTCTATTTATCATTTTTGGGATCCCGCTCTTGGAGCATTGCAGCAGGTACATGTTCACACTATTAGAAGTTTGACAGCCTTTTTTTCTGACCATGTGTCCCTCCCATTCAGTCACAGGTGGTTTTAACTAGCTCTACCAGCCCATACATTGTAGGTTAAAAGCCCAAGCAGAGACATATTGTCCATACAGGCTTACAGCCCAAGAGTGGTATATCCAGTGGTAGCGTAGCGTAGTTTCCCATCATACGAAGGTGACCTTGTCGTGGTTGATGGGCACACATAAATTGGCCAAATTATGCGCAAAAAAACTTCATTTTTCAAAGTGACATTAGTCTAGATACAATATTTCTTATATATTCATGTATGGAGTGCCGAAGTTCTTTTTGCAATTGAGATTACTCTTTTCTTCAGAGCACCCGAATAGACCAGTGAGCGACCCCTCTCTTTTTTCTATTTATCATTTTTGGGATCCCGCTCCTGGACCATTGCAGCAGGTACGTGTTCACACTATTAGAAGATTGACAGCCTTTTTTTCTGACCATGTGTCCCTCCCATTCAGTCACAGGTGGTTTTAACTAGCTCTACCAGCCCATACATTGTAGGTTAAAAGCCCAAGCAGAGACATATTGTCCATACAGGCTTACAGCCCAAGAGTGGCATATCCAGTGGTAGCGTAGCGTAATTTCCCATCATACGAAGGTGACCTTGTCGTGGTTAATGGGCACACATAAATTGGCCAAATTATGCGCAAAAAACCTTCATTTTTCAAAGTGACATTAGTCTAGACACAATATTTCTTATATATTCATGTATGGAGTGCCGAAGTTCTTTTTGCAATTGTTTTCCCTATAGGACATTAGATTGTTTCCATTTGTCATTCAGGATCGCCTCTTTGAAGGAAACTCATTTTTTGTTCTTCTGCCTGTGACATAAAATTAGTATTATTATTATCTATGTTTCTGAGCCTAATGAATTGGCTTTATGGTACTGATGATTTTATGTGGGCAGGTTGGAAACTATTATAATGAAACAATACATTACCAGAAATAGTTTTTCTCAAAGTGCTAATTTGTAACTATCAACGATTTTTTCATTTTTGCCAAAACATCTAGCTCTTTATCTCCAAAAAGAGAAATAAATCTCATATTCATCTAATTAACGTTGATAAAGGTGTGTAGCAAAAGTATGAAACTGTGTGGCAGAACCCACTCATGCTCTGAATATATTGTTGACGTAGTGTAGGAATGTTCAAAAATATCTCATGAAAGTATTCGTATTGAAATAGATGTACAAAAATGACAGGTATTACTTGTCAAGCGTGAAAGCTACTTGGTTACCCATCATGATATCAGACTCTTGAAGATACCAGGTATTACCAAACCAAATGTATATGCATTATGAGTCAGCATAAAATTAAGAGCTTAACAAATGAAACCTATATATTATTCACTTTTCTCTTACTAGTAAATTGTTCTAATGGCCTGTAAAGCTGCGTACGGAGGGATTTGGCTGTATAGGCTTTTGACATCAATATAAGCTAATTTGCAATCTTTCTGCCAGTGAACATCCCATATGGTCACCAAGAATTCATATGTATCATTTGAGTAACTGAGAAGATCCTTCAAAATAGGTCTCAATTGCCAATCTACATATCGGGACAGGGGTTCAGTTAAAGAACCTAAGCCCAGCATGATTAGCCAACCGAGGGGTAGAGAGGGGGGTTGGGCAGTAATAGTTTTGTGAGTCTTTGGCAAAAAGTACCAGTTTTTTTTTAGTATATAATAAAATAATTTTCAGTGTTTTATTGGATGGTGTGCCCCTTTTCACGTAAATGAGTAAAAAGGAGCATAATTGGTTTAAACATTTCAAAGTACGATCGCTGGATAATGACAAATATATGTCACCATTAACCCCTTCCCGACCCGTGTCACAGCGTCTGTGACATGGAAATCGGTGCGTTCCCGACCCATGTCACAGCGTCTGTGACATGGAGGGATCGCGCCCCTGCAGCGCGTGTGAGCGGTGTCACTCAGGTGTCACAGTTGCTGATGCAACTAGACAACCTGAAGTTGACCCCAGGGGGGGTGGATTAACGCGCCCATGCCTAGGACCCCTCCAGTTGGCAGTTTCACTTTCACTTTTAGTGAAACTGCCAATCGGAATGAATGAAATATTTCACCAATGAAAATTGGTGAAATATTTCAATCTGGGCATGGCCTGATGCTTATAGTATCAGCCATTGGCTGGGGGGAGTGTCACCTCTGTCCCCCCCCAGGTCTGATTGGGGCTAGTGTCCATGTGATGCTAGCCCTCCAATCAGATGTGGAGGAGGAAGTTTACTATGGCTAATCAAACTCCCCAGCCTTCATCCCGTCCGTGGAAGCTGAGGAGGTTGGTTACCTGCCGCCAACGTCGACCACAGACCCGCCAGAGACCCGCCAGCGACCCCCGCCGCCAGCGATCCCCGCCGCCAGCGATCCACCACCAGCGATCCGCCGCCGCCCCCCATTGCCACCGCAGGTAATTATTTTCCCCCTTGTCTGATTCCAGCCCCCACTTAGCCCCCGACCCCCCCCTCCATCCCCTACCATCCCCCCTCCATCCACGACCACCCCCCTCCAACCCAGTCCAATTTCCTACCGCTCCCTCAGCTCCCTCTCCCACATCTTCATCCACCGGCTGGTGCTCTCCTTCTGCCAGCCGGTGTACGGTGATCACAGGCAGCAGCAGGCTTACTGTAAATCCCCTGCGCCTGTGATCACCGATCATCCCCCCTGTCCCAGTGATCACCCCCCCAGTCCCCAGTGATCACCCCCCCAGTCCCCAGTGATCACCCCCCCAGTCCCCAGTGATCACCCTCCCAGTTCCCAGCGATCACCCCCCCAACCCAGTGATCAACCCCCCCTGCTGCTGCCGGCCTCCTACCCCCCTTGCTGCTGTCGGCTCCTGCCCCCCTTTCTGCCCCCTTCTGTCCCAGTGATCACTCCCCCTGCTGCTGCTACTGCCGGCTTCCTGCCCCCCTTTGACCGCAGCGCGCCCCCTTTTGCGCCCCGTGTGCCTGGGTGCGCCCCGTGTGCCTGAGTGCGCCCCATGTGCCTGAGTGTGCCCCCTCCTGTGCCCCGTGTGCCTGAGTGCGCCCCCTACACCTGACAGTCTCCTATGCCTGATTTTTGAAGTTTACACCAAGCACTCACACATACACACACGTACACTCACACTAATAATAAAGTTTTGATTTTTTTTTTGCACACAGCACACAAAATGTCCCACCCGTCCCGCTCAACCCAGTCTAGGGCTTAAGCAGCTGAGGAGGCATATTCTATTATTGCCTCAGAAGCTGATAGTGAGGGAGAGGACCCCATGTTCCTCTATTCCTCCCATTCTTCCTCCTCCAGTGACACTGAGCTGGCACCAAGACGACGTCAGAGGTCAAGACATCGTCCAGAGGCCGTGGAAGAAGACCCACAGCCATCTGTGAGTAACCCTCCACCTGGTGCTAGTCACGCCCAACCTAGCACCAGGGCCCCAGTGTGGACCCCCGTCCCTGAAAATTACACCCCATGGATTCCTGATTTCCTTCCCCAATCAGGAATCCAGTTTGAGACAGCAAACCTCAGGGAAATAGACTTTTTTTGCTTCACAAATTAATCCATAATAATGAAAAAAGAAAATTTTTCTGCAATTTTTTTTTTTTCATTTTTCCGAATCAATTTCTGAAGCACCTGGGGGTTCACAATGCTCACCACCCATCTAGATAAGTTCCCTGGGGGGTCTAGTTTCCAAAATGGGGTCACTTGTGGGGGAGCTCCAATGTTTAGGCACACAGGGGCTCTCCAAACGTGACATGGTGTCCGCTAACAAATTGAATGGAAAATCCGCTCAAATTGTTAGCGGACACCATGTTGCGTTTGGAGAGCCCCTGTGTGCCTAAACAATGGAGCTCCCCCACAAGTGACCCCATTTTGGAAACTAGACCCCCCCCAGGGAACTTATCTAGATGCATAGTCAGCACTTTAAACCCCAAGGTGCTTCACAAATTGATCTGTGAAAACAAAATAGGACTTTTTTTTCACAAAAATTTTGTTTTAGCCTAGATTTTTTAATTTTCACATGGGTAACAGGATAAAATGCATCCTAAAATTTGTTGGGCAATTTCTCCTCAGTACACCAATACCTCATATGTGGTCATAAACCACTGTTTGGGTGCACGGCAGGACTCAGAAGGAAGGAGCGCCATTTCACTTTTTGAATGGAAAATTAGCTCCAAAAGTCAAATTGCGCTCCTTCCCTTCTCAGCCCTGCTGTGCGCCCAAACAGTGGTTTATGACCACATATTAGGTATCGGTGTACTCAGGAGAAATTGCCCAACACATTTTAGGATGCATTTTATCCTGCTACCCATGTGAAAGTTAAAAAATTTAGGCTAAAAGAAAATTTTTGTTAGAAAAATTAAAATGTTCATTTTTTTCTTCCATGTTGCTTTAGTTCCTGTGATGCACCTGAAGGGTTAATAATCTTCTTGAATGTAGTTTTGAGTAGCTTGACGGGTGCAGTTATTGGAATGGTGCCACTTTTGGGTGTTTTCTGCCATGTACACCCCTCAAAGGGACTTCAAATGTGATGTGGTCACTAAAAAAAATGGTTTTGTAAATTTTGCTGGAAAAAAGATAAATTGCTGATGAACTTTGAACCCTTCAAACTTCCTACCAAAAAATTTATTTTTTCAAAAATTGTGCTGATGTAAAGTAGACATGTGGGAAATGTTATTTATTAACTATTTTGTGTCACATCACTCTCTGGTTTAGCAGAATAAAAATTCAAAATTGGAAAATTGCAAAATTTTCAAAATTTTTCCCTTATTTTTGATTTTTTCACAAATAAACGCAAATATTATCGACCTAAATTTAATACTAACATGAAGCCCATTATGTCACGAAAAAACAATCTCAGAATTGCTAGGATCCGTTGAAGAATTGACAAAAATGCCAAGGTCTTTAGGGTCAAAATAGGCTGGGTCCTGAAGGGGTTAAACAACTTTTTTTTTTTTTTAGTTACTGCGGCATAATATACCAGTGCTGTATGTATTTCAATGCCTGTTTAAAACATCAACTAAGTTTTAGATGGCAGAACAAAGTTAGTGTTAAGACTCCTTTAAACACTTCAATTTCAATTGTCATAGGTAAATTAATAGATACATTATTATTAGATAATTTAGATAAAAAAGTAGCTTCCGCCTGAATATCAGTATCTCAAAAAGCACTGATGACCAGAAGACCTTTGAGTAAAGGGATTTCAACTTCTCTAGGTGCACTCACACGTGATGTGGGCATCAGAAACCACTTGTGCAAATGCATTTTATCTACTGATTTAAATTTATCAAATTCAAAGGGTCAAATGCATGTCAACATGATTTCAAACCCCAAACTATTTATATGTGCATGTAGCTCTTTCAAAGAAAAGTCCAGCAATATATTTACAAGGTCAATGTAATGTTCCTCCATTACTGAGAAATCAACTTTTGAATTGATATGCAACTGAGGTTGAAGAGTCATTGTAGATGGCATGACTGATGGCTCCATGGCCTGAAGTCACACAGCATAGAGCTTGTCAGTCAAGCGCGAGGAGGCAGAGCTGGGTCAGAAAAAGAGCTGGAGTGACAAAGGCTTTAGATTTACAATAGCTCTTCTGCTTAATTTTAAAGTCAAATGTGTTTTCTCAATAATGAAGAAATTGACTTTCCATGTAAAGCTCTGGCTGGACTTGTCATTTAAAAAGGTACAAGAGCACATAAATAGTATGTGAAGTCCACAAACAGATAGATAGGGAGGACAGATCAATAGTAAACATTAAAATAAGAAATTATGTAATATATTTAATTAAAGAAATGTGCTTCTTTCTCCTCATGAATGAATAATTCATTCTTGAAATTCTCAAGTCACGAGTAGTGATGAGCGTACGTGCTTGCCACTGCTCAGTACTCGCCCGAGCATCACGGTGCTCGACAATCTTGGCACTCGGCGAGTTTTTCTGGGTTGCTCGGACGAGAACTAAGGGTCCTCTCCCTGCATGTTTGGCGCTCTTTGGCACTGTAATGCCATAGCCATGTTGGTTGTGGGCATTACAGTGATTGGCTGGCAGCACAGCGTTATCAGGTCTATATTTAGAGATGACGCCGCTATGCTCGTCACAGTCTACCCCGGAACCAGGCAGAGTAGGGAGAGCTGCTGCTGAGTCAGGGAGAGATTTGCTTGTTTATAGCTAGTATAGGTATTCCACAACATATACAGTACATATAAATATATATCCATCTGAACTAACAGTCCTTCTGAGGACTAATCCAGCTGCATATATTCAGTGGTGATAGAAAAAGTTAGGCAGGCAGGCAGTGTATGTGGCAGACTGCAGTGCATATAGCATATAAGAGGGTCCATAGCACATTCCGTTCCTGCTGCTATTCTTAAGCCCCCGTCTCACATAGCGAGATCGCTAGCGAGATCGCTGCTGTGTCACGGTTTTGGTGACGCAATAGCGACCTCACCAGCGATGTCGCTATGTGTGACACTTTGCAGCGATCAGGCCCCTGCTGTGAGGTCGCTGATCGCTGCAAAGTTTCCTGGACCATTTTTTGGTCGTTGCCCTCCCGCTGGTCAGCACACATCGCTGTGTGTGACCAGCGGGAGCAGCGATCAGGCTGGTAACCATGATAAACATCGGGTTACTAGGGGCACACGCGCACCTAGTAACCCGTTGTTTATCATGGTTACGAGCCTGCTAAAGTGAGCGGTAACCTCCCACTCTCCGTAGCAGAGTGGTAACCATGATAAACAACGGGTTACTTGGTGCGCGTGTGCCCCTAGTAACCCGATGTTTATCATGGTTACGAGCCTGCTAAAGTGAGCGGTAACCTCCCGCTCACTGTAGCAGAGTGGTAACCATGATAAACAACGGGTTACTAGGTGCGCGTGTGCCCCTAGTAACCCGCTGTTTATCATGGTTACCAGCCTGCTCCTGCTTCAGCAGGCTGGTAACCAGGAGTAGGACATCGTGGAAAGATTCTTTCCACGATGTCGCTGCTCCCCTGATCGTTGGTGAGCCTGCCTGTTTGACAGCTCACCAGCGACCACATAGCGACGCAGCAACGATCCCTGACAGGTCGTATCGTTTTTGGGATCGTTGCAGCATCGCTAAGTGTGACGGGGCCACTACAGATATTTGTAGACATAGCCCCAGGTATCAGGGGCCAGGGTACATTTTTTTTATCTTAATCCTGGTTATTTGCTTAAAAACCAAGGCAGGCAGGGTATGTGACAGACTGCAGTGCATGATACAGCACAAGAGGGTCAATTGGATGTTAAACTTATGAGTGATCCTGCTGTGACAAATATTTGTAGACATAGCCCCAAGTATCAGGGGCTAGGGCAATTTTTTTTTTTATCTTAATCCTCGTTATTTGCTTAAAAAGCAATCCAGAGTACACCATTTTTCTGCTCCATTAGCTTGTTAGAACTGCAGAATAGCCAGATCTTTTCCATATTACAGCGATAAAAATCCAGAAGTTTGAACTGAATGTGGAAAATATCAGCCATTTCTACCTTCCATTTTCATTTCATTACAGTTAGTGTTGAGCCACCCCCGTAGTGTTCGAGTTCGGTTCGGTTCGTCGAACACCCGTGTGTTCGCCGAACTGTTCGTCGAACTGTTCGTCGAACACCTTCGAACACCGTTAAAACCAATGGCAGGCAAACAAAAACACATAGAAACACATAGAAAACACCTTCAAAGGTGTCCAAAAGCTGACAAACTGCTCAGAAGACACAACTAACACATGGAAAAGTGACAAGTACATATAGTCATGCGAAAAGAAAAGAGGTGGAGGAGTAAAAGGAGGGGGAGACACAGATATAGGCATGTCATGCCCTTCTAAAATCCAAAAAGTGAGAAGCCGACACGGCCAGTCCGCTCCTGCCCGTGCCACCTCCGTGTCGCCGGGTTTGTGCCAGAGCCGCGGTGAACCCTGACGGCCAGCCCCCCTCTCCCAATACTGGTGCCTGTCCGCTGGTGGGTCGAGAGAGCCCCCCTGTGGTGGAGGCAGCTCTAAGCTTTTTAATTTAAATTGTCCCTCTAATTTGAATGAATACACTTTAAATCCATTTACAAGGATCTATTGGAGGGCAAGTCTCATGCCAGCAGCCGCGTAATTCCAGCTCCAGTAGCGTCCACTAAAGCTGCTGCAGTTAAAAAGCTTTTATAAGGATCGAGCTTGGCTGTCCACCGCAAGGCATCCTAGTGCCAGTCCCAGCCCCTATGCCTTGGGGTGCCTACTGATGCTCTTCACTGAGTATCCCGTGGTCCCGAAGCATTTCCTTTGAAAAAATTAAGTGTCCAAACTACAGGTGGTGTAGCTTGCTTAACAGCCGGGATAATCCGCTGACTAGCAGACACTGCTACTAGGCACAAAGTATTTCCTGGGCTAGATGCAGTTAAAAATTTGTAAGTAGATACTCTCGTTGGATGCTGAGAAAGCATTCCATAGAGTCTCCTGGCACGCCATATATGATTCTCTTAAAAAGCTTGGGGTAGGGGTCTAGGGGACCCTTTTATAGCCAAAATCACGGCCCTGTATCACAATACGTCACCTAGGCTGAAGATAAATGGAACTGTAGCACCGAGGGCTCGGTTGCTACAGACGTATTGCACCTCACCCAGAGGTGTGATATCTCACTCTCAGATAAGGATGGAGTGTGGATCAGGACCCGACACCTGCATGCATTACACCACATTGCCGTGGGGCAGGGCGACCAATATGCCCCTGAGATGGGCACGACAGTCCCTGTCCCTGGCTGGAGTGGGGGGAGGGAACACTGAGGAAGGGGAACCCTGCAGTGCAGGAGCAGGGAGGAAGCAGTTCCTGGGTGCATTGAGAAGGGAGTATAAAAGGTGGGCACCATCTTAGTTCAGTGCAGAGAAGTCTGAGCAGAAGTGGCAGGGAGCAGGGGCTCTGCATGAGCTCTGCTCCGGAGGCGGGCCTAGTAACAGAGGCCCAGGCCTGCAAGAGGGAGAAGGAAGGAAGAGGAGCGGAGAAGGCTCCAGGAACGAGGAATGAAGGGATCCCAGGGGTGCGGACGGGCGAGTCGCCACCGCACGCCCGAATCCACCTGCGTGGAGGGGTCAGGCCAAAGGGGGAGACCGGTCCCCGAACTAGTGGAGGCAGGAAACGACCCTCAGCTAGAAACCGGAGGCTCTGACATTTTATGTGGCGCAGCCCCTTGCTCCACCCGCTAGGAAGGCACCACATAGGGTCAGGGAAACTGGCGCCAAGTTTACCAAGAGGAGGCCCGAGGCAGCCGGACAGAAGTGTTGGTAAGAAAGGCCAGACAAAGGACACACAAAGGGGGTCCTGTGAAGCGCTCCAAAGTTATCTGGGAGTTGTCTGAGCCCCTCACCTGGTGAGCACAGTACGACGTGGGCAGCCGTTACCTGCAGACGTGGTCTGGATAATAAGAACTGTGAGTAAAGGCCCTGAACTGCATCACTGACTCCGTGTCGTTACTGCTGCTGCCCTGCACCATCACCCCCATCCTCCGCATACACTGCCCTGAGGCTATACTCCTCCCGTGGGGAGTTATGCTACGCTCTGCTGCACCCACAACACCAGCCTTAGCGGTCTGCCCTGTAGCGGCGGTTCACTCTGACCGCAATCCACGGGTGGCGTAGTCGGACATTTAAACATCAAAACCACATAAATAGTTCCGCCACTGGTTTGACCGCCCTGAGCCACGGAACCGGATCGCCGCCACGAAGACTACAACCACCAGCATCCACCAAAAAGGGTCCGGCTCCGGGTGTCCCAAGGCCCAGGGGGTGCGTCAGAACATTTTCATCACCTTTCACAATCACCAATGGGACAAGGCAGGGATGTCCTCTGTCCCCTCTCTTACACATCCTAGTGACGGAGCACCTGCTCTCATCAATTCGCCATAACCCCAATATTAGGTGGATTGAGGTGGGAGGCACCGAGTACAAGTGCTCTCTATTTGCTGATGATGTCCTAGTATATATCACTCAATCACATATATCCATCCCTGCTGTTATGGCTGAAATAGATCACTTTGTTACATGGTAAAATTTTAAAATCAATGCAGCGAAGTCTGAGGCCCTCGATGTCTCCCTCCCTAAATCCATATAGGATTCCATCCAGTCCAACTTTCCCTTTGCCTGGCCCTCACAGGGTATCAAATACTTAGGAATTCCTATTCATAGAGACCTCTCCCATCTATGTTATCTTAATTTTGGGCCCTTTATTGAACAATTCCATACAGACCACGGTTGGCAAGTTAGAACTGTAAGATTCACTACGTGAACCACTGGTGTTTTGTGGAAAAGCACATGTACACCGCGTTCCAAATTATTATGCAAAAAGTGTTTAGGAGTGATAAGGGAAGAATTTGTTTGTTTGTCAGTTAAACTCATTGATGGTGATGTGTGTCAGGGCTCTTTATATCACTGTAAGCAATTGCAGACACCTGTGCTAATTAGTTTGGCAGGTGTGTCCAATGAAAGGCAAGACTACTTAAGAAGGCTCTCTCACATTATTAAGCAGCCTACATTTTCTGCCAAAATGGGAAAGAAAAAGGATGTGTCGGCTGCTGAGAAGCAACAAATTGTGTGGTGTTTAGGTCAAGGCATGACTACAATCAACATTGTGCGATGATCAGGATGAAGTGTCTTGGCAATCAAGAAGTATGTAGCTGATTCACAGTACACACGTGTGCGTGCTGATAAGGGCAAATTGAGGACTCTTTCCTACAGGCAATTACGTCAGGTTGAAAGAGCAGCGGCAAAAAAGCCTTGTCATAGCAGCAGACAAGTTTTTGAAGCTGCTTGTGCCTCCAACGTCCCCCGAACAACAAGATGCAGGGTCCTTCAGAGGTTTGCAGCTGTGCATACGCCATCCTGTCGACCTCCTCTATCCACTTCACACAAGCAGAAACGGCTCCAGTGGGCCAAACATTACATGAAGACTGATTTCAAAACTGTTTTGTTCACGGATGAGTGCCATGCAGCGCTCGATGGTCCAGATGAATGGAGTGGAGGATGGCTGGTTGATGGACACCCCACGCAAACACGGCTACAGCGCCAACAAGGAGGAGGTGGAGTAATGTTTTGGGCTGGAATCATGGGGAGAGAGATTGTCGGCCCCTTTAGGATCCCTGAAGGCGCTAAAGATGAACTCCATAATGTATGTGGATTTTCTCAAACAGCACTTCCTGCCATGGTTCAAGAAGAAGAACCGTGTATTTCACAGCAAGATCATTTTTCTGCATGATAATGCACCATCTCATGCTGCACATAAAACATCTGCATCTCTGGCTGATATGGGCATAAAAGGGGACAAACTTATGGTGTGACCCCCATGCTCCCCTGACCTCTACCCCATTCAGAACCTTTGGAGCATCATTAAAAGGAGTGTCTATGATGGCGGGAGGCAGTTCACATCTAAGCAACAGCTCTGGGAGGGTATTCTGTCCTCATGCAAAACAATTGAAGCAGAAACCATCCAAAACCTGACAAATTCAATGGACGAGAGAGTTCAGAAGCTCCTTTCGAACAAGGGGTCCTATGTGAAAATGTAACATCACCTAGAATAAAGTTTTGAGTTGAAAACTGTTTGATTTCAGTTTCTAACAACCTGCTAATGCTTATAATTTCAAAAATGACCATATTTTTGGTCTTTATTAAAATGAAAAGGTTGATCGAAAAGTTTGGGGGATCTAAGAGTGTGGCAACCCAGTAGTCATGATTACTTCGAATTCTGACAATATGAGGGTCATGCTGCAGGTAGTGCAGCAAGAAGGCACTTATGTGTCTTGCGCATCTCGGAGCCCCAAAATTATTTTCCGGGCTAGATGCAGCTAAAAATTATTTTTAATTTTAAATCTGGTGAAGCTTATTATAGATGGCCTAATAGGATCAGTGCTGCACACTGCTACAAAGCCCAAATTATTTTCCAGTCAAGATACAGATAAACATGATTAGTAATTTGAAAGCTTAAAACGGTTGGTAGGGTGATTTTAACCAATCATCAAGCTTTTACTCTCCCCAGGATGACACAGGGGTAGAAAAGTCGTTTCGGATCCATGATTTGTTCATCTTTATGAACGTGAGTCTGTCTACATTATCAGTGGAGAGCCGCGTGCGCTTATCTGTCAGCACACCACCAGCAGCGCTGAACACACGTTCAGACAGAACGCTGGCTGCGGGGCATGACAAGATCTCCAAGGCGTAAGTGGCTAGCTCCGGCCATTTATCCAGATTGGAAGCCCAAAAAGAGCAAGGGTCCAGTGACACAGTCGTGGCTTCAATGTTTACTTGGAGATACTCCTGTACCATCGTCTCTAGGCGTTGACTATGTGTCAGACTTCTTGTCTCCTGTGGCCTTGCAAAGGATGGGCTATAAAAGTGGTGAAATGATTCCGCAAAATTGATGTTACCAGCAGATACTGTGGTTCTGTTACGGTTTGAGTGCTGAACACTTGACGGTCCCACGGTTGGCAAGTTGGAACTGTGAGATTCACTACGTGCACCACTGGTATTTTGTGGAAAAGCACATGTAAGATTCTGCAACAGTCTCTGCTGATACTCCTGCATGCGTGCATCCCTTTCTATGGCAGGAATAATTTCTGCAAATTTACTTTTGTACCGGGGATCTAACAGTGTGGCAACCCAGTAGTCAGGATTATTTCTAATTCTCACAATTCGAGGGTCATGTTGCAGGTAGTGCAGCAAGAAGGCACTCATGTGTGTTGCGCATCCAGGAGCACCAAGTCCCTGTTGTGTTGGTGGCGAGGTAACAATCATGCTTCCTTCCTCTGTCCTCTCCCCCCAACCTCGCACAACAGAAATGTGATCAAGGTCTCCCTCATCTGATGAGTCTTCCATCAGTTCGTCCTCCACTTCTTCCTGGGCTCCTGCACCTTCCTCACTAGTTTGGCTGCTACCATGCGCCCTGGTAAAATCATCTCCCCCACCCTCACATTCCTGCCGCCTTGGTGCTGCCGACTGTCTGGACCTTGCAGATGTTAGCCCTTCCGCATACAACTCCTCCTCCTCTACTTCCTCCACCTCCTCTTGTGCCACCACCTGACTCCGAATTCTGTTTAACATGTGCTCCAGCATGTAAATCACCGGAATAGTCATGCTGATAATGGCATCGTCAGCACTAAACATCTTCGTCGCCATTTTAAAACTGTGCAGAAGGGTGCATAGGTCCCTGATCTGAGACCACTCCTCCAGCGTGATTTGCCCCACCTCTGAATCTCGTTGGCCCAGGCTATACGTCAGAACGTATTGCACCAGGGCTTGTCGGTGCTGCCACAGTCGCTGCAACATGTGCAGAGTTGAATTCCACCGGGTAGGCACATCGCATTTTAGCCGGTGAAGTGGCAGGCCCAACGACTTCTGTAGAGATGTAAGTCGCTGAGCTGCGGGATGCGAACGGCGGAAGTGAGCACACAGCGACCGTGCCCTCTGCAGAAGGCCATCTAGTCTGGGATAGTGGGCTAAAAATTGCTGGACAACCAGGTTCAACACGTGAGCCATACAAGGCACGTGTGTGACATTGCCCCGGCGAAGGGCCGCACCCAGGTTTGCAGCATTGTCGCACACGGCCTTCCCTGGTTTCAGGTCCAGTGGAGACAACCATTCATGAAATTGGTTCTCCAGAGCTGACCACAACTCCTCAGCTGTGTGACTCACATTTCCCAGACATTTCAATGTAAAAACCGCCTGATGACGTTGAGCCCTACTGCCAGCATAGTAAGGAGGTGTGCAGGATCCCTTCTGCGCAGTTAGAAAGCTTGTGGCATGACCAGACAGGCTTTGGGTGCAGGTGGAAGACCGAGAGGAGGTTGAGGAGGCAGAAGCAGTGGAGGAACTTTGACATAAAGAGGATTGACGCACAACTCGTGGGGACAGCAAGACTTGGACAGCAGCCCCTTATCCTGCTGTCACCATAGTTACCCAGTGCCCAGTCAGCGACATGTAACGCCCCTGTCCATGCCTACTCGTCCAAGTGTCTGTGGTGAAATGCACCCTGTCACACACAGAGTTTCTCAAAGAAGCGGTGATGTTGTGTGCGACATGCTGGTGGAGCGCAGGCACACCTTTCTTTGAGAAGTAGTGCCGACTGGGCATCTGGTACTGGGGCACTGCGACGGACATAAGGTCTCGAAAATCTTCTGTGTCCACCAGGCGGAAAGGCAGCATTTCTGTAGCCAAGAGCTTGCAGATGGTGAAATTCAACCTCTTAGCTTTCTCATGGCTAGGAGGAAATGGTCTTTTACTTGTCCACATCTGAGGGACCGAGGGCTGGCTATTGTGCTTAGACGGGGTTGATAAGGGTGTCCCCGGCAAACTGCCGGTCTGTGAGGAAGATGCAGGCGGACATGTTAGGTTGCCTTGATCCAAAGGTGGTGCTATCGATGTCGGACAGCGCTCAAGACCAGCTGGTGTTACCACCTCCAAAGAAAATGATGACCTGCCAATCACGCTGGCTGTTGCGGGTAAAGAGGTGGCAGGTCTGCGCCCCAAAACAGGTGTGACTGCTGTCCCCCCAGTCACAGAGGATGAAGAGGCCGCGGATGCACAAGATATGGCAGACGGTGGTTGGCCTGGCCGGCTAGGCCGCATTGTAGCACACTGAGCTTCCCACTGCAACTTATGCTTCATGTCCATGTGCCGGTTCATGCATGAAGTACTCAAACTATGTATTTTTTGGCCTCTACTTAGCTTTTGCTGACAAATGTTACAGATAACACGAGTTGGGTCATCTTTATCGATCTGAAAAAATGCCCAGGCTATGCAAGGCTTAGCACCCATGCGACCTGAAGAGCCACCACGACTTGTGGTGAGAGGCAGAGTTGTGTTTGAGGATGCAGTTGTTGACGTGCTTCCAGTACTACGTCTCTGTCCAGGAAGGCGCAACCTGACCTCGTCGTCACTAGCATCTTCCTCCACCTCCTCTGCTGACCTCATCTCTTGGCTGACTGTGGGTTGACAGTAAGTGGGATCTCCGACCTCATCATCATCACCCTGTGCGTTATCACACCCGTCGTCCTCAGAGCCAACCTGTTCCTGCCCTGACAAAAAACTAAAGTTGTCGCTCCAATCAGGTATTTGAGTCTTATCATCGTCTTCCTCATTGTCTCCACCAACAGGAGTTACAGTTTGGGAATGAGGGTCTACATTATGGTCAGAACCTTCTGCGTCTGGTCCTGGATCCGACTCATAAAGATTCTGGGCATCAGTGCAGATCATTTCCTCGTCTGGATTCACAGAAGCGCTGGAGTCGACCTCTGATTCCCAGGCTATAGTATGAGTAAACAGCTCTGCAGACTCAACCATCTGTTCTACCTCATACTCAGACGGGCAGCTGGAGATTTGGGAGCTGTGAGGAAGCAAGTGCGATTTGGGTGACACCTTTGAGGACTGGAGTATTTGTGATGTTGAAGTTGATGTGGAGGAGAGCCCACTTAAAGGAGCACTTGATATCCGTTGAAGCACCTGCTGTTTTTGTGCCTCATCTGGAATTTGTAGCGATTGGCGTGGCCGTAAGAAAGGGATCTTATCACATTGTCCGCTAAAAGAAGTAGACATTTTAGTTTGGCTGGAAGATGGTCTTTCTTCTGCACCTACCCCACGGACACAACCTTTTTTCCCCTTCCCAACACGCCTATTCCCCTTTCCACCAGCAGCAGGCCTTTTTCCACTCATTTTGGTGGTTAACTAATTCACAACTCTGGAGTTGTTTACACAAAAAAACAATGGATGGTAACCGAGCAGAGCTGAGTGGCCAAACTGTGGTATTAGGCCAAAACTATTGGCTGGGTTAGATGCAGAAAAAAATTATTTTTAATTTGCAACCTGATGGAGGTCAGTATAGATGGACTAATAGACGAAGTCCCACACACTGCTAGAAGCCCAAATATTTTTTCAGAGCTAGATGCAGAAAAAAAATATTTTTAATTTGCAACCTGATGGAGGTCAGTATAGATGGACTAATAGACCAAGTCCCACACGCTGCTAGAAGCCCAAATATTTTTTCAGAGATAAATGAAGAAAAAAATTATTTTTAATTTGCAACCTGATGGAGGTCAGTATAGATGGACTAATAGACCAAGTCCCACACACTGCTAGAAGCCCAAATATTTTTTCAGAGCTAGATTTAGAAAAAAATTATTTTTAATTTGCAACCTGATGGAGGTCAGTATAGATGGACTAATAGACCAAGTCCCACACACCGCTAGAAGCCCAAATATTTTTTCAGAGCTAGATGCAGAAAATTTTTTTATTCAATTTGCAACCTGATGGAGGTCAGTATAGATGGACTAATAGACCCAGTCCCACACACTGCTAGAAGCCCAAATATTTTTTCAGAGCTAGATGCAGAAAAAAATTATTTTTAATTTGCAACCTGATGGAGGTCAGTATAGATGGACTAATAGACCAAGTCCCACACACTGCTAGAAGCCCAAATATTTTTTCAGAGCTAGATGCAGAAAAAAATTATTTTTAATTTGCAACCTGATGGAGGTCAGTATAGATGGACTAATAGAACAAGTCCCACACGCTGCTAGAAGCCCAAATATTTTTTCAGAGATAAATGAAGAAAAAAATTATTTTTAATTTGCAACCTGATGGAGGTCAGTATAGATGGACTAATAGACCAAGTCCCACACACTGCTAGAAGCCCAAATATTTTTTCAGAGCTAGATGCAGAAAAAAATTATTTTTAATTTGCAACCTGATGGAGGTCAGTATAGATGGACTAATAGACCAAGTCCCACACACCGCTAGAAGCCCAAATATTTTTTCAGAGCTAGATGCAGAAAAAAATTATATTCAATTTGCAACCTGCTGGAGGTCAGTATAGAAGGACTAATAAAACAAGTCCCACACACTGCTAGAAGCCCAAATATTTTTTCAGAGCTAAATGAAGAAAAACATTATTTTTAATTTGCAACCTGATGGAGGTCAGTATAGATGGACTAATAGACCAAGTCCCACACACTGCTAGAAGCCCAAATATTTTTTCAGAGCTAGATGCAGAAAAAAATTATTTTTAATTTGCAACCTGATGGAGGTCAGTATAGATGGACTAATAGACCAAGTCCCACACACTGCTAGAAGCCCAAATATTTTTTCAGAGCTAGATGCAGAAAAAAATTATTTTTAATTTGCAACCTGATGGAGGTCAGTATAGATGGACTAATAGAACAAGTCCCACACGCTGCTAGAAGCCCAAATATTTTTTCAGAGATAAATGAAGAAAAAAATTATTTTTAATTTGCAACCTGATGGAGGTCAGTATAGATGGACTAATAGACCAAGTCCCACACACTGCTAGAAGCCCAAATATTTTTTCAGAGCCAGATGCAGAAAAAAATTATTTTTAATTTGCAACCTGATGGAGGTCAGTATAGATGGACTAATAGACCAAGTCCCACACACCGCTAGAAGCCCAAATATTTTTTCAGAGCTAGATGCAGAAAAAAATTATATTCAATTTGCAACCTGCTGGAGGTCAGTATAGAAGGACTAATAGAACAAGTCCCACACACTGCTAGAAGCCCAAATATTTTTTCAGAGCTAAATGAAGAAAAAAATTATTTTTAATTTGCAACCTGATGGAGGTCAGTATAGATGGACTAATAGACCAAGTCCCACACACTGCTAGAAGCCCAAATATTTTTTCAGAGCTAGATGCAGAAAAAAATTATTTTTAATTTGCAACCTGATGGAGGTCAGTATAGATGGACTAATAGACCAAGTCCCACACACCGCTAGAAGCCCAAATATTTTTTCAGAGCTAGATGCAGAAATTTTTTTTATTCAATTTGCAACCTGATGGAGGTCAGTATAGATGGACTAATAGACCCAGTCCCACACACTGCTAGAAGCCCAAATATTTTTTCAGAGCTAGATGCAGAAAAAAATTATTTTTAATTTGCAACCTGATGGAGGTCAGTATAGATGGACTAATAGACCAAGTCCCACACACTGCTAGAAGCCCAAATATTTTTTCAGAGCTAGATGCAGAAAAAAAATATTTTTAATTTGCAACCTGATGGAGGTCAGTATAGATGGACTAATAGAACAAGTCCCACACGCTGCTAGAAGCCCAAATATTTTTTCAGAGATAAATGAAGAAAAAAATTATTTTTAATTTGCAACCTGATGGAGGTCAGTATAGATGGACTAATAGACCAAGTCCCACACACTGCTAGAAGCCCAAATATTTTTTCAGAGCTAGATGCAGAAAAAAATTATTTTTAATTTGCAACCTGATGGAGGTCAGTATAGATGGACTAATAGACCAAGTCCCACACACCGCTAGAAGCCCAAATATTTTTTCAGAGCTAGATGCAGAAAAAAATTATATTCAATTTGCAACCTGCTGGAGGTCAGTATAGAAGGACTAATAGAACAAGTCCCACACACTGCTAGAAGCCCAAATATTTTTTCAGAGCTAAATGAAGAAAAACATTATTTTTAATTTGCAACCTGATGGAGGTCAGTATAGATGGACTAATAGACCAAGTCCCACACACTGCTAGAAGCCCAAATATTTTTTCAGAGCTAGATGCAGAAAAAAATTATTTTTAATTTGCAACCTGATGGAGGTCAGTATAGATGGACTAATAGACCAAGTCCCACACACTGCTAGAAGCCGAAATATTTTTTCAGAGCTAGATGCAGAAAAAAATTATTTTTAATTTGCAACCTGATGGAGGTCAGTATAGATGGACTAATAGACCAAGTCCCACACACTGCTAGAAGCCCAAATATTTTTTCAGAGCTAGATGCAGAAAAAAATTATTTTTAATTTGCAACCTGATGGAGGTCAGTATAGATGGACTAATAGAACAATTCCCACACGCTGCTAGAAGCCCAAATATTTTTTCAGAGATAAATGAAGAAAAAAATTATTTTTAATTTGCAACCTGATGGAGGTCAGTATAGATGGACTAATAGACCAAGTCCCACACACTGCTAGAAGCCCAAATATTTTTTCAGAGCTAGATGCAGAAAAAAATTATTTTTAATTTGCAACCTGATGGAGGTCAGTATAGATGGACTAATAGACCAAGTCCCACACACCGCTAGAAGCCCAAATATTTTTTCAGAGCTAGATGCAGAAAAAAATTATATTCAATTTGCAACCTGCTGGAGGTCAGTATAGAAGGACTAATAGAACAAGTCCCACACACTGCTAGAAGCCCAAATATTTTTTCAGAGCTAAATGAAGAAAAAAATTATTTTTAATTTGCAACCTGATGGAGGTCAGTATAGATGGACTAATAGACCAAGTCCCACACACTGCTAGAAGCCCAAATATTTTTTCAGAGCTAGATGCAGAAAAAAATTATATTCAGTTTGCAACCTGATGGAGGTCAGTATAGATGGACTAATAGAATGATGCTATGCCCAAAAGATTTTACTTCACTAGGTGCAGTAAAAAAATTGGTATTCTATACACAGGTGGTATATCTTGCAACACAGATAGGCTACTCCACTGACTAACACACTCTGCAATAGGCCAAAAAGGATTAGCTTTGCTAGATTCAGCCAAATGCTGTGAAAAAAACTTGCACAGCACTGGCACAGACCTGCCTGGCAAAAACTGATAGGAACTGATGTAACCTAGTCCTGAAAAGGACTCCAATTACAATTAGTCTTTACTCCCACAATCTATCTATTTAAGAGCACAGACCTGCTTGATAAAAGTCGTAGGAAATGCTGTAACCTAGTCCTTAAAAGGACTGCAATCACAACTATTCCCTACTCCCAAACTATCTGTATATTTGTGCGAAAATTGGCTTGAAATTAACAAGGTATAGCGCACACAGCAACAGCGGTGCCGTCTAACGCGCAGCTGAAGCAGTGAGAAAATGGTGGCGACGGGGAAAATGGCTTGGTCTTATAGGGCAAGGACATGTGACATACACTGCCAATCACACATGCCCTTGCTTGTGTGAAAAAAAGCACTTCGCTCCGTGTGTGCGCTGCTGATAGGCTGACAGATTGCACCTCCCCACTGCAAATGCGGGAAAGAGAAAAAAAAATGGAGATCTTCATTGTTCCTGCAGAGATCCATCCCCTGCCCCTCCCCCCGCCCCGCTGTACACTCAAACTGCGTATTAACATTAATTTTCATCATTACTGAGAAAAAATCCCGTTATGATTTTGGTGCACGAACAGTTATCGAACATAACCTCGAACAGCCGAATTTTTCTCAAATTGTTCGTGTTCGCCGACCGGCTCGAACACCGCCCAAAACAGCTCGAATTTGAGATTGGCGAACAGTTCGAGTAGAACAACGCTCATCTCTAATTACAGTGTGTCGATCAAGCTATTCACACTAGATCTCTGTGAAGAATAGTATTAGTAAACTACAGGCCCACTATTTAAAATCGTGATTCTCTGTCAGACGTATCACATAGAACAGCGTTTCAAAATCAGACATTTCTGCCTTCCATTTCCATTTTGTTGCAGTGTGTCAGTCAAGCTATTCATACTAGGTCTCTGTGAAGAATAGTAATAGTAAACTACAGACCTGCTATTTCTAGCGAACGTGGAAAATATTGTCCTCCATTTAAAAGGGGCAAGGTGTGTGGCAAGGGACGATGAAGTGGACGTGATGGTGATGGTGCATGCAGAGGCCTAGGACGTGGCCGTAGGCAAGCTGAAATTGTGCCACAACAAACACCCACATCTTGTCGCTTGACCTTCCTGTCCCAATTACTAGGGGAACGCAGCACATCACTATTGAACCCAGAGCAGTGTCAAAAGGTTGTTTGCTGGATAGCAGATAATGATTCCTGTCACTTTGACACCACCACTCTGTCTTCGTCAAGTCTCAGTAGCCATGAGTCTCGACCACATGTTCCTCACCCTGATCCTCCTTCCTCCCACCATGCTGAGTGCCCGGAGCCAACTGATCGCACACTTGGACACTCAGAAGGGTTGTTCACTTTTCCATTTGTTGATTCGGGCCTCTAGCCCGGCCAGGTTCAAGCAAGTCAAGAGGAGATTGGCACATGTAGCGATGCCCAAATATTTGAGCAGCCATGGTCACACGAAGGCAACGGTGGGAAAGTGCAATTACTGTCGCAAGAGGTGGATGATGATGATGAGACACAATTGCCAGAAAGTAAGAAGGAAGACCAGGGTGCGGAAGTGGAAGGCAAGGTAGTGGATGATATAGTAACTGACCCAACCTGGCAAGGGGAAATACAGAGCAAAGACAGCAGCACACAGGGGGAGGGAGGCATAGCACCACAATAGGCAGGAAGAAGCAGTGTGGTGGCCGCAGACACAAGGCGGGAAAGTGTTCTCCGTAACATCAACACGATGGAAGTTGCCAGTACAACTGTTAGGTCTTCCCGAGTCTGGTTGTTTTTTAAAGACTGTTTAGATAACCCAAAAAAAAAACATTTGCACCACCTGCCAGGCCATCATCAGCAGGGGTAGGAAAACCCAGCAGCCTGACCACCACCAGCATGATCAGGCACATGGCAGCAAAGCACCCGACTAAGTGGGCCGAACCTCAGGGTCCAGAAACTGTGTCTACGGGTGACACCTTTGTTTCTTCCGCTGTTGTGCATGCACACCAATCCTCTGTCCACAGCGCATATGAAGATGCCTCCCACCCTGTACGTGTCATTGCACACTCTCAACTAGCACCATCAACAAGCACGTCCACGTCCTTGTCCCAGCGAAGCATTCAGTTGTCCCTGCCCCAGTCCTTGGAATGTAAGTGCAAATACGCAGCTAATGCCCTACAGGCCACACCACTAAATTCACACATTTCGCGAATGCTTGCGCTCAAAATGTTACCTTTTAGGTTCGTGGAGACGGAAGCTTTCCGCACGTCCTCCCGACGCCGAGGATTTCGGGCCCTGGGTCAATCAGGGTTGCCCACACATTCTTCAGCTTCTGCACCTCCTCTTCCACTTCTCTTCAGCCTCCATCTCTGAAATGACCACATCAGTCACAAGCTGTAAGCACTGCAGCACTGCCTCGGCCAAGCGGCAACAGGCTGTGCTGAAGCTAATATGCTTATGTGGCAAACCACACAACGCTAAAGAGTTGTAGACAGCTCTGAAAGAGTAGGCAGATCTGTGGCTGTCACCGATGACCCTACAGCCAGGCATGGTCGTGTGTGACAATGGTTGGAACCTGGTGGCGGCTCTGAGGTGAGGCGAGCTCACACATGTACCATGCCTGGCCCATGTGCTTAACCTCATGGTTCAGCGGTTTCTGAAAACCTACTCGGATCGGCTTGTCAAAGTACGCCGCGTGTGTGCCCGTTTTAGAAAGTCAGCTACAGCTTCCAACACCCTTTTCATGCTTCAGCAGCGTTTGCTGCTTCCAGCTCACCGACTGGTGTGCGATGTCCCCATGCATTGGAACTCTACATTGTAGATGTTGGGAAAAATTTATGAGCAGAAGAGGGCAGTTGTTGACTACCAGCATCAACAAGGCCGTCGGTATTCAGGTCAGACTCCACACATAAGACCTCAGGAGTGGACATGGATGTCAGATATCTGTATCATCCTCCAAAACTGTGAGGACTCCACCAAGATGGTGAGCTTCGATGACGCCATAATTAGCATCACCATGATGCTTCTCTGTCTTCTGAAACACTCTCTGATCACAATTAAAGAGGTTGCATTGCAGGCAGAGCACAATGAGATGGAGCAAGGAACCATACAGGGTGATTCCACACAGCCCAGACTCATCTCATCCCAATGTGGATTGGGTGACAATGAGGAAGAGGAGGAGGAACAGGTGCTAGTTTCCTGCGCTATAGATGGTACTATCGGCACAATTGTCATACCGTCTGTTCAGCGTGGATTGCCTGAGGACAGGGAGAAGGTGGAGAAGGAGGATGAGGAGGAGAGCATGGTCAGTCGTCCTCTTGGTGAGGACACGGAAGTCTTGCCTGTTAAACTCAGCCATGCATGCCAGACTGCTATGTTACGCTGCCTTTCCTGTGACCATAATATTGGGTGACAGTCATTACTGGTTGGTGACACTTCTAAACACACAAACCCACGCTACAAGGAGAACTTTCTGACTCTTATTCCCGCGCCAGACAAGCCTAATAAAATGGGGCAGTACGAGAATACCCTTGTTGCGGAATTATTAAAAAAATTCCCATCTGAAAATGCTGGCGGCAAAGGTCACAGTTTGTTGGATAACCAAGGAGTACAGGCGAGAGAGACACAAATCCAATCCAGCAGAGGTAGGGGAGCACTGTCAAAGTTCTGGGGCAGTTTTCTCAGACCCTCCCATTGCACAGGCTGTGAGGCGTGGGGTACTGTCACAAGGAGGGAAAAGTTTTAGAAGATGCTGAGGAAGTACCTTGCTGACCGTACCAACGTCCTCCATGATTCCTCTGTGCTTTATAATTATTGGGTATCCAAGCTGGACACATGGCATGAGCTGGCTCTCTACGCCTTGGAGGTTCTGGCCTGCCCTGCGCTAGCATTTTGCCAGAGTTGGTTTTTAGTGCCGCTGGTGGAATTATAACTGATAGGCGCATCTGCCTGTCAACTGAAAATGCTGACAGGCTGACTCTTATAAAAATGAACAAGGGCTGGATTGGGCCAGACTTCTCAACACCACCGAATGATAGCAGCATAGCATAAGCTCAAATAAAGTGTCTTTTTTTTTGGGAGGTCTAACTCTATTCCCATGCACCTCTGTCTTCACACCCAGACATGGGTATATGCTTCCAGATTTTGCCTATTAGCTCTTGTCCTCCTCCACCTCCTCATCCTCATCCTTCACCACCATATCACCACAATATCTACCATATTACCATATCTACGTCTCTTGCAAGGGGCACTGGAGTTCCTCCAAATTTTTGGCAGCAATTGCATTCACTGCATAGGCAAACAGTATGGGAGACCCACTCCTTTCTTATGGGAATATGTCATTACTGTGGCCGAGCTCTATGTGTCTTTAGATTGTTATTGGGGTATTTCCCAAATTTTGGCAGCCGTTGGACTCACTGCATACCCTATAACTGTATAGCAGATCGCTCCTTTCTAATGGGAACATGTCGTTACTGTGGCCCAGCTCTATGTGTCTCTAAATTGGTATTTGGGTTTTTCCTAAATTTTGGCAGCCATTGGACTCACTGCATACCCTTTAACTTGATAGCAGACCCGCTACTTTCTAATGGGAACATGTCGTTACTGAGGCTCAGCTCTATGTATCTTTAAATTGGTATTGGGGGTTTCTCCTAAATTTTAGCAACCGTTGGATTCACTGCATACCCTATAACTGGATAGCAGACCCACTCTTTTCTAATGGGAACATGTCGTTACTGAGGCCCACCTCTATGTGTCTTTAAATTGTTATTGGGGTTTTTCCCAAATTTTGGCAGCCTTTGCAGTCACTGCATGGGCATTACCACTATAGGAGACCCACTACTTTATATTGGGAACATTTTTTTTACTGAGGCCCTCCTCTATGTCTCTTCAGAGGTGTATTGGGGTGCGTCCAAATTTTTGGCAGCCCTTGCCATCACTGCGTACGCAATAACAGTATAAGAGACACACTCTTTAATAATGGGAACAACAAAGCATAGCCGGTTGGTGGCACTTTAAGTATAGTAAGGGCCGCCTGATGGCCCTATAAAATTGTATTTGTGACTTTTAGAGTCCCTCCTTCATAAATGAAACAGGATGTGTCTGATCATGTCTCACACACCACATGGCAAGATAAGGAAGTAAAATGTTAAAATGACATTTACTGGTGATTGTATTTTTCTCAGTTGAAAGCAATGCAAAAGTGCAAAAATGCATCAAAAACGCTACGTGTGAACATAGCCTAAGGTGTGGAGGAGCATTTTTATTTTGTATATTTATTTTGCCTTATATACAAGTCATTACCCTGGAAAGGATATTCCTTAACATTTTTCCCAGGAAAATCCATTTTGTTTTTGTTTTTGTATGTTTTATTGTGAGTCCGTAAAAGTGGCTTAATACCTCTGACAACATTGTTGACAGCAGTGACCTGGAAGTCAGACATGCTTCCAGGGGTCTTTCCCATGCTGTTCCCATGTCATTTGAGCACTGTTCCCATTGAGTTGGGCAATTTTTAGGCCCTCTGCAGACCGCCGAGGTGGGCCGCCAGGAAAATGCTTGAGTTTCCCATAGACTTACATTGGGCTCATTACTAGGACTGAGCACTCGAGCATTCCAATTTGCTCGACCCGAGCAACGAGTACCCGAGCATTTTAGTGCTCGCTCATCGCTAGTAAAATCTGTGTTCCGTAAATACAGATTTCCCCATTACTGAGATAGAAGATGAGAGTTGGTGATAAAGTGATATGAGGAAGTTTCAGAAAAACTTGCAGCAGATTGTCTATGTGTGCCTCTTGCTCCTCCTTCCTCCTCTTTTTTCTCACATGTTGATAGAATTTTAAAAACACCAAATGTTATCTCCTATCTAAGTAATGTAAAAATCTGAATTCACTCAATATAGATTTTATAGATTTTACCCATGATTTGAGAGTCAATCCAGATGAAAGAAGCAAATTCTCTGTCATAAAATATATTACAAAGTTTCTTATTTTCATGTGTACTATTGATTTAGGAAATAAAAATTAAAACTATGGTTACTCTTTAAGAGACAATATGCTAAACGTCAAAATAAGAAAAACAAGACAATGATGTTTAAAAGTGTAAGATGAAAAAATGATCCTGGGTTAAAATTGTTTTAGTTTAGGAACATGGCTATTAAATAAACTAGTGAAATCAGTAAATCAGATAACTGATCATTTCAAAGGTGGTCATAGACACCCAAAGTTTTGTTTGTCCTATAGCTGTTGTTCCTTATACTTCCATAAACACACTTGGTCTGACTAAACATTTATGTGTTAAGTATAAGAGAGATCAGTAAGCCACTGATAAGAACATCTGAGGTGACTTATTATCCCTGGAATAAAAGGGTCAATATGCCTGATCACATTAGAAATTCCAGTGCCATAAGACTATGTTGACATGCTCAGTAATCATTAGTGATGAGCGAGCACTAAAATTCTCGGGTGCTCGAAGGTCGGGTCGAGCACATTGGAATACTCGAGTGCTCGACCCGAGCATCGAACCCAATGTAAGTCTATGGGAAACTCGAGCATTTTCCTGGCGGTCCCCCCCGGCGGTCTGCAGAAGGTCAAAAATTGCCCAAATCGATGGGAACAGTGCTCAATTAAACGTCAGGCAGGCAGAATATATAGGCAGACAGGCAGGCAGGGTATATAGGAGGGTGCATGAAAAACATAGCAGGGAACTTGGAACACACTAGTGCCCTCCGATTTTCATGCACCCTTCTCTGCAGTGTCTCTGAAGGATGACAAGCTGGATGGCAATGCTCAGCTGCGATCCAGCCTGTCATCTCAATGCCATCCCAGCATGGGAGAATTCTCCTGCTCAAGCGCTGAGCGCAGGAGAATTCTCCCACGCTGTCAGTGACATGCATGAGGTGAGCTGAGTTCATTGGACATGAACTTGGCTCATCTGGATGCTGTCACAGCGAGACACTGAGGAGCGCAAGCATGCCTGCGCTTCTCAGTGTCTGCGGCATGGCAAGCTGGATGGCAGCTTTCGGCTGCGATCCAGCCTGTCATGTGAATGTAGCAGAGCTGAAGCCGTCCTGGGAACCATGGAAAGGTAAGGATGAGGTTGGTTTATTACTTTACTTTTATTGCAGGAGATCGTTGGCTTCAGCTGGAATGGGCGATACGGTAAGTATGGTTTAATTTAAAACATTAAAGAATTGTATGTTTATTTCAATTAAAGGACTTTATTCTGGGTGTTTGTGTTTTTTTTTACTTAGACTATGGGGTTAGTAATGGGGGTGTCTTATAGACTCCTCTCCATTACTAACCTGGGCTTTATGACAGCTGGCATTATAAACTGACATTAACCCCATCCCTATTACCCCACTGTCACCGCTACAGGGCAGTGGGAAGAGCGAGGCTAAGTGCCAGAATTGGTGCATCCTATGGATGCGCCATTTCTGGGGCGGCTAATGGCTGGTGTTTCTAGCCTGGGAGGGGGCCAATATTCATGGCACCCTTCTTGGGCTATTAATATCAGCCCCCAGCTGTCTGCCTAGCCTTTGCTAGCTATTAAAATAGGGGGGACCCCACGTCATTTTTTTGGGGGTCCCCAATTTTAATAGCTAGTAAAGGCTAGGTATTCAGCTGGGGGCTGATATTAGTAGCCTGGGAAGCTCCGTAGGTATTACCCCCTTCCCAGGCTTCAAACATCTACCCCAGCCATCTGCTTAACCTCTGCTAGAGACTAAAATTATGGGGAACCCCACGCCAATTTTTTTTGTTAATAAATCCTTTATTTTAACACTAAATGACAAGTACAGTAATCAACACTATCACTGTACTTATTATATATGTGACTGACATGTTTCTATCTATCTAATCTATGTGTGATGCTCTATTCTTTCTATTCTAAATTGTCGGGTACCGATGCTGAATTGCCGGCCGGCTTTTCTAAAGAGACGGGTGCATGAAAACACTATTATTTTTTTTTAATATATCCTTTAACACTAAATAACAAGTACAGTAACCAACACTGTCACTATACTTCTTATATATGTGACTGAAATGTTTTATCTATCTAATCTATGTGTGATGCTCTATTCTTTCTGTTCTAAATTGTCGGGTACCGGTGTATGCCGCTGCTGAATTGCCGGCTTTTCATGTTTCACTGTGAGCAATGTTCCCATCGATTTGGGCAATCACTGTAATGCCACAACCACCATGGCTGTGGCATTACAGTGAGTGGCAGACAATTCCTCCATGATTGGTGCTCTAAATAGCACCAGACATGCAGTGAGGGGACCCAAGCTCCCTCCCGAGCATCTTGAAAGTACTCGGCGAGCTCCGAGCATCTCGAGTACTGAGATGCTCGGCCGAGTACCGAGCAGTGGCGAGCATGCTCGCTCATCACTAGTAATCATCCATTAGTACAGATCCAGCAGAAATCCATTAACAAAAAGTTGTGCAAACTGATTTCAACTTGATCCGTTTTTTTTTACTTTGAAGTCTACAGAAAATTGATCTTTTAAATAGCCATCTGTTTTCTTCCATTTGAAACTGATCCATTGAGCAATAAACTTTTCAGATGAAAGAAAAACAGATGGCTATTTAAAGGATCCGTTTTCCATAGACATCAATGTTAAAAAAGCGGATCCAGTTGAAATCAATTTCTTTTTAGCAGGACAAAAAAGTCTGCACAACTTTTTTGTCAACGGATTGCTGCTGGATCCATTGTAACGGATGATTACTGAACATGTGAACATAACCTTAGGCTGTGTGCCCACGATGCGGATTTAATGCGTTTCCGTGGCCCTATTTCCACCGCGGAAATGCATGTTTCCCAATGATAATCCGCATGTGCTGTCCACATGCTGAGGAAATTTCCGCTGCGGATTATATCATTGTGGAAAAATCCGCAGCACAACCATTTATTGTGCGATTTCGCGGCGAAATCTCCGCCATTGACTTGCATTTAACCGCATAACATCCGCATGTATACATGCATATATGCGGATGTTATGCAGTATAATGCTCGGATGGTACCCGGGTCTGGAGAGGAGGAGACTCTTCTCCAACCCAGGTACCATGGTACCTGCAAGTTAAAAAAGAATTCTAATGTAAAAACTAAAAAAAAATATTCATAGTCATCTCTCCAGCAGCCCCCGCTGCTCTAGGCGGCATCCTCTCTCCTCAGCGGCCTGCGGTATTGTGCCAGGACCTGCGGTGACGTTATTTAGTCAGCTGATGGTCACGCGACCCCTAACATAAGCGGTCAGGAGATGGCCTCGTGACCATCAGCTGACTAAATTACGTCACCGCTGGTCTTGGCACAACACCGCAGGCCGCCGAGGAGAGAGGACGCTGCCGGGAGCAGACCTGGGGCCGTCGGAGAGGTGACTATGAATATTTTTTTTTATTTTTTACTTTATAATTATTTTTTTTTTACTATATGTGCAGTATTTTAAGCTGAAATCTTGGTCACACAATATAAATCCATGCCAGTTGCATGGATTTTTATTGTGTGACAAATTTGTCAAGCCCTTTTCCAAAATCGTTTGAAAAACTGCCAGGGAGAGGAAAAAATGCTCAGGAAATTTTTGCTTAAAATCTGCATCGTGGGCACATATCCTTAGACTGTTTGGTAGTCCAGAGGAAAATGGTTGTATGCCAGCTTAAAACTAGTAAGAACTATGTGTCAGGGGCAGCACGGTGGCGCAGTAGTTAACACTGCAGTCTTGCAGTGCTGGAGTCCTGGTTTCAAATCCTACAAGGGACAACATCTGCAAGGAGTATGTAAGTTCTCTCCGTGTTTGCGTGGGTTTCCTCCCAGTACTCTGGTTTCCTCCCACACTCCAAAGACATACTGATAGGGAATCTGGATTGTGAGCCCCAATGAGGACAGCAATGATGATGCCTGTAAAGCTCTGTAGAAATAATGGCGTTATATAAGTGAGTAAAATAAATAATAAATGAGAGTATAGATAAATACAAGCTAGTTTGGAGCATGAAACATCTCTTTGTCTTTTGAAGTTTTTACGCTAGAAAATCTCTTTTCTAGATAAGGCCATTAATCTAGATATAGTTTGACAGTGACCATCCATGGGGATGAATTGTGTTTATCTTCTTACATTTGATGAAATTGATATAATTATGCTGAGCTGTTATAAATTACATTAATATTTGGACCCTTACTAAGACATTTGTAAAACTAAAAATAAAGTAAAAGCTACTCCTTACAGTATACTGAATACTAAGAATTAGCTTGTTTTCTATGAAAAAAAAACTTTTGACTGAAAAATGAATTCCATCCATTGACTCAAAATAAATTTGATTGAAACCTGATTCACAATTTCTACCTTATTGCGCACTTAGACTACCACACATTTTGGAATGCTGTTGGCTGAAAGCTCAAATGTCAGTTATTCTTCTCCACTTCCATATATACATGAGCTCTTATCCCCACTAGGAAAATGTGTTTTTAATGGGGAAAGAGAAATCTCATCTACACAGAACACTCTTCTCCTCCAAATAAAAGGAAATTACAGAAAAACATTTCACCATTAATTCTGCTAAACTGTTATTGGTAAAAATGTGCAAGCCAATGAACAAGCCAAATAACTTGTTCATTAATATATTAACATTATCTACGCTTAAAAAAACAAAACAATCTATATTATCAAATAAATGCAGACGTGCCGAAACACACAATGTATATAAAGTAATTCATTTACAGCTTAAAACTTAAACTTAAAACACAATCATTATGAAGAACATTTTGCATATATCTGAATCAGCCATATGCATCCTTCTTACCGAGCTCAGGCTGAGGATAAAATGAGTCAAATGGTTTCTGAAATAGGAATCCAATCTTGCCCATGACATACCACCTACTCAGGAACCCTGGCGGGTTTAATTTATAGTAAGTGACAATTTATGCACTTCATTGCAGCTATGTTAAAATGCTTTCTCTATTTTTAATGTTTTTGAAATTACTTGTGAAAGACTGACTGATATAAAAAAAATGCCCATATGAGAAACAATATAATCTTACAAGTGCAATGGTAGAAGGTCAAGTCTTAAGCATTCAGATAATTTTTAGTTTTAATTAATATGAATTCAAAGTATAGCTGAAAGTTCTATTTTCTGAAAACAAATGTTAAATATATTCTTACATATATTCAGATTACATCATTAATTCTTTATTTATCTTATATTCTGTTAATTTCTTTTTGCAGATTGACCACATTACTAATGTGTAGTAAATGTTAAATTGTATATACAAATTACATTCATCTAGAAGACTGGATAGAAGGTAGAGGAGCATTTATTAATACTATTCATACAGAGGCAGATACTGGTTAATACTTATTTATTACTCTTCAACATTGAAAAAACATAAAAAAGTAAAAGTTGTGAAATTATTAAAATCAAACATGGATAGACATTAGTAAGATAGTAACATAGTTTTTAAGGGTGAAGGAATTCCACCTAGTTCAACCCATAGCCTAACATGTTGATCCAGAGGAAGGCAAAAAAAACCCATGTGGCAAACACTAAGCTCCACATTGGGGAAAAAAATTCCTTCCCGACTCCATAAGACAATCAGACTAGTTCCCTGGATCAACGCCCTATCAAGGAATCTAGTATATATAACCTGTAATATTATACTTTTCAAGAAAGGCATCTATGCCCTTGTGAAATTTTAATAGTCAATCTCTCATTACAACATCATGTGGCAGAGAGTTCCATAGTCTCACTGCACTTACAGTAAAGAATCCACGTCTGTGATTATGATTAAACCTTCTTTCCTCCAGACATAGAAGATGCCCCCTTGTCCCCGTCTCAGGCCTCAGAGTAAAAAGATCAGTAGAAAGGTCTTTGTACTGTCCCCTCATATACTTGTACATAGTAATAAGATCACCCCTAAGCCTTCTTTTTTCCACAGTAAATAACCCCAAGTGTAATAACCTGTCTTGGTATTGCAGACCCCCCAGTCCTCTAATAACCTTGGTCGCTCTTCTCTGCACCCGCTCTACTTCAGCTATGTCTTTCTTATACACCGGAGACCAGAACTGTACACAGTATTCTAAGTGTGGTCGCACTAATGACTTGTATAGAGGTAAAATTATGTTCTCCTTATGAGCATCTATGCCTCTTTTAATGCATCCCATTATTTTATTTGCCTTTGCAGCAGCAGCCTGACACTGGCCACTAAACGTGAGCTTGTCGTCCACCAATACACCCAGGTCTTTTTCAGTTACAGTTAAGCATATAATTATACATTTTATTTCCTCTGCCCAAGTGCATTACCTTACATTTATCCCCATTAAAACTCATTTGCCATTTATCAGCCCAAGCTTCTAGTTTACATAGATCCTCCTGTAATATAAAATTGTCCTCCTCTGTATTGATTACCCTGCAGAGTTTAGTGTCATCCGCAAATATTGAAATATTACTCTGTATGCCCCCTACAAGGTCATTAATAAATATGTTAAAAAGAAGGGGGCCCAATACTGACCCCTGTGGTACCACACTGTTAACTGAGACCCAGTCTGAGTGTTTTCCATTAATAACCACCCTTTGTTTACTATCAGTGAGCCAATTCTTAACCCACATACATATATTTTCCCCTATCCCTATTGTTCTCATTTTATGTATCAACCTTTTGTGTGGAACCGTATCAAAAGCTTTTGAAAAGTCCATATACACAACATCCACTGCATTTCCTTGGTCCAGTCCAGAACTTGCCTCCTCATAAAAACTGATCAGATTAGTTTGACAGGAACGGTCCCTCGTAAACCCATGTTGATATTGGGTCATGAGGTTATTCTTCTTCAGATACTCTAGTATAGCATCTCTTAGGAAACCCTCCAGGATTTTTCCCACAGTAGAGGTTAAGCTTACTGGCCTTTAATTTCCAAGTTCAGTTTTTGTCCCCTTTTTGAATATTGGCATCACATTTGCTATACGCCAGTCTAGTGGTACAGACCCTGTCGTTATGGAATCTTTAAAGATTAAAAATAATGGTCTATCTATGACGTTACTTAATTCCTGCAGTACTCGCGGGTGTATGCCATCCGGGCCCTGGGATTTGTCAACTTTAGTGATTTTTAGACGCCGCCGTACTTCCTACTGGGTTAAGCAAGTGACATTTAATGGAGAATTTTTGTTATCACTAATCATGTTTTTTGTCATGCGATTTTCTTGTGTAAATACGGTTGAAAAAAAATCATTTAGCATATTGGCTTTTTCCTCAGCCTCATCCATCATTTCACCCAGACTATTTTTAAGGGGGCCAACACTATCATCTTTTAGTTTTTTACTATTTATGTAGTTAAAGAATATTTTGGGATTATTTTTACTTTCTCTGGCAATGATTCTCTCTGCCTCAATCCTTGCTGCCTTGATTTGGTTTTTACAGAATTTATTTAATTTTCTATATTTATTTAATGCCTCATCACTACCTACTTGCTTTAGTTCTATAAATGCTTTCTTTTTGTCACTTATTGCGCCCCTTACAGCTCTATTTAGCTATAGTGGTTTCCTCCTATTTCTAGCATGTTTATTCCCATAGGGTATATATTGTGCACAGGTCCTATTCAAGATGCTAATAAATGTCTCCCATTTGCTTTGTGTAATTTTATGTCTCAGGATATCGTCCCAGTTTATTGCACTAAGATCATCTCTCAACCGTTGGAAATTTGCCTTCCTGAAATTTAGTGTCCTTGTAACCCCTCTAATACACATCTTATTAAAGGTTACATGAAAACGTATTATTTTGTGATCACTATTACCCAAGTGACCCCAACTCGTATGTTTGATATGCGGTCTGGCTTATTGGTTAATATTAGGTCTAGCAGTGCCCTCCTTCTTGTTGGGTCCTGAACCAGTTGTGAAAGGTAATTGTCTCTCATAGTTGTCAAAAACCTATTATCTTTGCTTGAACTACAGGTTTCTGTCCCCCAATGTATTTCAGGGTAGTTGAAGTCCCCCATAATAATGACTTCTCCTTGAGTCGCTGCTTCATCTATTTGCTTTACGAGGATATTCTCCGCTGCTTCCATTATTTTTGGAAACTTATAACAAACCCCTATCAGCAATTTATTATTATTTCCCCCTCCCCTTATCTCCACCCACAGGGACTCTACATTTCCTTTAGATTCACATATATCCTCCTGCAAGATGGGTTTTAAGGATGATTTACATATAAACACCCCCCCCACCGCTTGTTTGTACGGTCATTTCTGAACAGACTATAGCCCTGTAAATTAACTGCCCAGTCATGGCTCTCGTCCAGCCACGTCTCAGATATCCCCACCATGTCATAATTATTTTAAAACAAAATTAATTCTAATTATTCCATTTTGTTGGTGAGGCTTCTGGCATTAGTGTACATGCATTTTATATATCTCTCTGTACCTCTATTCCTTCTTACTTTATTGACTGTTCTAACCCCACCCCCAATGTCTTTATTTGTGCCCAGGTCACTATCTGCACTATCTTCCCCACCTATAAAATTAATACCCTTCCCCCCAATCCCTAGTTTAAACACTCCTCCAACCTTCTAGCCATTTTCTCCCCCAGCACAGCTGCACCCTCCCCATTGAGGTGCAGCCGGTCCCTAGCGTAGTGTCTGTAGCCAACTGAGAAGTCGGCCCAGTTCTCCAGGAACCCAAATCTCTCCTTCCTACACCAGTTCTTGAGCCACTTATTTATCTCCCTAATCTCCCGTTGCCTCTCTGGCGTGGCACGTGGTACAGGTAGTATTTCAGAGAATACCACCTTGGAGGTCCTTGCTTTAAGCTTGCAGCCTAATTTCCTGAAATTATCTTTAAGGAACTTCCACCTACCTATAACTTTGTCATTTGTGCCAATGTGCACCATGACCGCTGGGTCCTCACCAGCCTCTCCCAGTAATCTGTCAACCCGATCAGCGATGTGCCGGACTCGAGCTCCAGGTAGGCAGCACACTGTTCGACGATCCCTGTCTTTGTGACATATTGCCCTATCTGTTCCCCTAATAATTGAGTCCCCCACTACCAGCACCTGCCTGGCCTGCCCTGCTCTCCTATTTCCCTCCTCACTGGAGCTGACACTCCTCCGACTTTCAGGGGACATGCCTTGCTGCAGCAGTGCTACCCCTGTACCGTCACCCCATGAGCAAATCTTTTAAAATTTGAAATTGTCAGCTTCAACAAACTTTTCCACATTTCTTCAGAACTTCAATACAGCAAAGTATCTAATAATCCAGAAAAGATGTGTATAACACTCTGAGGTCTCACTCTATTGAATAACAGAATACTGTAGGTAATGAAGGGCTATAGCATCCAAATGCATCAATAAACGATATTCGTCTGCCACCTCACCCTTCAACACACATCAATGTTTCCCCAGAGAGTGGTGAGGTGGAGGAATAGGTGGGTATAAAAATGGTTGATCAGTTAGGGGAGATGAGGCACAGATGTGAACAATCAGCTGCACAATACTTAGATGGCGCATGCCATCCAGGTGCCCCAGATTACAGGACACAGACAGATAAACTACAAAACAGCAGCCAATGGCGCCACTCCGAGTGACGTCAGCCAAGCCGCCTGCATTCTGGCACCCGGGTTCACAAAGTGCATGTGCACAGTGTGGCGGTGGTTATTTTAGAATAGGGTAATTGTGCCCACATAAGCCGAGAAACTAGAAAAGTATAAACGACATAATGAAAATGGAATAGATGTCCGGTTGGATGTGGGCAGCAGAACGGTGTAGAATTCAATGGACAGGCAGGCAGGTTAACATTGTTGCCAATATAATCATAGTAGATCTATTTGTCAAGATTCTTAGACTCAACAACAGTCTTTAGTAAAAAATAGAGATCCATATTATTGGTCTATTTTTTTCGATTTCCTTCCATAAGGTTAATTCATGGTTTCTCTTTCTTAAAAGACCAGTGCAGCATTTTTTTTTATTTCAGCACTGGATTTGTGCTACTAATGTTAGCTCCCTGACCCTAGTAGTATACTTACCAGTCGCCATCTTCAGCTCTTCCCTGCAGTCCCGTGCCACCATTTTGTGACCACACCTTCTGACTGATTGAAAGTCAGAGGTAACCATCACAAGTTCTCAGTGAAAGTCTGTGTAAGCCTTGTTCTGGCTTTCATAGACTTACATTGAGTTGTGACTTCCAGTCTGCTCAGAAAACGCTGGAGTGATCAGGCAGGTCACTAACTGCAGAAGACCAACGGAAGCGGCACCGAAAGCAGAAGAAGATGGCGGCTGGTAAGTATGATACTGGAGTAAAGAACATAGATTAGTTGCACCACTCCAGGGTTGCAATAAAAAAAACACTGGAGTGGTGATTTGAAGAAAGCAGGGTGACCACGTATGCTGTTCAATTTACTTTAAAGTCTATAGGAGTTTTTGAGAATTTGCCAAAACAGTGGGCTCAGACTGCTTTCACCTTTATTGGTTGTGTTGTTTGATAGAACACAATTTTTAATACCTCTGTTCTTTTGATAAGTGAGATTGCTTATCAAAAGAATAATACTGTTTGGATTTGGAGATGAGCAGATCAGGCAAAATTCAATTTATTGTTCATTATTATTTTGCTTTGGGATCTCTCCAAACCCAAGAGCATAATAAGTGAAAGATGTAAAAAAAACTTATACTCATCTTACCGCTCACCTTTCTGGCTTATTTTTATTACTGCTGTGAGCGCTGAAGTCCCCGTGATAGGTCACGATGTCATGGCATCATGATGTTCACTGTGACCTTGCAGACACTTGCGCAGAACTGCCCCGTTCCTTATCAGAGTTGGAAGTCCTGGTCTAGAATAAGAGGCTTTTAAGGATTACAGCACTCGTGGCAGCAATCGGAGGAGTGGAGGGGCTGGAGAGGTGAGTGGTGAGGTGACTATAAGGACTTTTTTTTATTTTTTTAACCTTTTGATAGCACTTTACTGTTTAAAAAGATTGTGGCCAGTGGCCACTATTTTGCTAAATCCATGCAGAAGCTAATTACAAGAAATCCAGATTTGGGTGACTACGGATTTTTATTTTACTCAAGTAGAATTCAATTCCACTCTAATATATTCACTCATTTCTAGTTGGAAAGTTAAAATCGTCATTTTAAGTTAGAATATAGGTTAGAATATAGAATATGATTCACATACTTGTACCATTTAAGAGTGTTGTTTGTTGTCTTTATTTTTCATTATTTTCAGAAACATGATCATTTTGTTTTGAAAGTAGCTTTTCTGTGAATTGCTGAACATAACATTATAGCGTAGTTAAATTGTTACATATTTTCAAGTATCATATAAAACGCTCCAATCATTTGTCTGTACTGCAAGCTAACATCTTGTCATTTATTTAATCATATACATATATAACAAATCTGACAAGTCTAGTCTAGGATATGAGGCAGTATTTTGCTAAATCTCTGCTTTGCTCTCTGGCATAGACTTTGATATTTCCTAGTAGTAATATCTATCAAATTTATGGCATTCTTACTTGTATTAAAGTATATTGCCATTTCAACAAGGCCTAATGCAGGCTGCCAGGTCTCAATAAGAAGCAAAGTACACAAACTCCTTCTCATTGAAGTGATAAATATGCACGGTTGTCAGATATTATGCTTACACAAAGTTATTTTTGTTTGCATAGCATTTCTGTGTAAAAATTAATACCTTGTGCATTTGATGGAAGAGACACAACAACTAATAAGTAACAACACATCGGATAGCAGGCAACTCAGTTACAATTGCAATCAAAATTATTCAGCTCTCAATGCAAACTAGGTTTGTTATCAAAATTTCTAAACCTTCGTCTTTTTGCAATAAATCAGTCAAACGAATATTTCACGTAGCTCAACACAACTCAGCACAACTAATATACTAAGTGGTTTCTCCAAACTCAGCACAAAATGACACTTTTAATAACAGCTGCCGTCTCAGAATTATTCAAGTCATGTGCATTCTAAAATGTCATGTTACTTAAAACATACTTTAGTGTTAAATGTACAAAACCCACAAAGATTGAAAGCCACAACTAGAAGAGTTTTAAACATTGTAAACAAATATTTGGGTGCTTTTTTGGTAAATTATAATATTGAAAAAAAAAAAGATAGAGACACTCGAGAACTAGTTAACACACCAATAAATAGGGAGGAATTAGTTATCTATAAAAAAATATATATATTTTTATATTATATATATTTTATTATACAAAATAATTATTAACCGTAACCAACCGTAAAGTGCATTCCATAAAAAAAAGTGGCTATAGAAAATAGTACATTGGCAAAATTATTGACCAATGGAACACAAAATACAATTATATAAAATATACATTTTTAAAGTGTCACAAGGTTGAATATTAATTATTCACTGTATACTGCATTTTTTTAATTTGACAAACCATTCCTCTGGTTCCTGTCCTTTTTGCTACATGATCAGTGGATTTAACAAAATATTTTACCTTACCTCATATTTTATTTGCATAATTAATATGTTTAAATGTAGCAACTTTGTGACATTGTAAAAAAATATATATTTTAGATGCATTTGTATTTAGTTTGGTTTTGTTTTTTCATTGCCCAATGATTAAGCTAATGTTCTTTGTTATACAGGCACATAGGCACATTTTTCTTGGAATGCACTTTACAGTTGGGTAGTTGTTTCCAATTTTATATAATAATAGTAAAAATAATTTTATGATATACAACTAATCCCTCTGCATTAATTGATGTGCTAATTAGTTCTGAAAATATCCTTTTCTTTTTTTTCCCTCAATTTTAGCATTAAATGTATTGTTAAAAAAAAATTGCCAAGGTTTTTTTTTTCATATCATAATCTGTATTACAGAAAAAAATAAATATTTTACAATCTTGCTCCCCTGTTCTTCTTACCTTTAGACTGACCTTTGCACATGGTTATTAGATGTATTAATACGAAAGATAGAGTCTGCGGCAATCTAGTGCTGCATATGTACATGTAGATTTCATGAAAAAAAAATGGAAGTATGTGTCTAGAATAACTACAGAGACCTGTGTGAAAATTGCGAGATTTCATTTTTTAAATATACGGTAGTCTATGATATGAAAAAAAAAATGAAAGCCCAATAATTAAAAGAAAATTAATTTAACATATAAACCTGATTTAGCCGATGGCTCATTTTCTAGTGACAGATTCCTTTTAGATTGTTTTTGCTTGATTTATTACAAAAAGCAGAAGGTTTGCACATTTTGCCATTAAATCTAATTTTCAGTGGTAGTTAAATAATTGTAAGTGTAATTGTGAATTTATGCTTGGTCAAGTTACTTTGTCCTATCAACATGGTACCTAGGCCTATTCTGTTCTGTATGGATTGCGGTAACGTGAAATTGTAGGTGATTAGGTGAAGAGGTTATTATAATGTATACAATGGGGACTCAAGATGCCAATACACGTTAGATAGTTGCTGAACTCTCTTCCAACGCCCTTATACACTTGTTTTTGCCAAATATATATGTGTTTTTAATGGGGAGAGGGGAGAAATCTCCCACCAGACACCTTTCTTATGTGAAAATAAAAGGATGGGCCATTAAAACATAAAGGGAATCTGTCATGTCAAAAAAACACTGTTAGCCTACAAATAAGGGGTTAATTTACAGATGAATAGAATTCTAAATCTGTGTGGTGCAGCACTGAAAGCCTGGCTACTGGGAGGAAATGAACTTTTTTCTTCCCAGAAGCCTCTGGCTTTCAGTCATTGAGGCTCAGCTGTAGTCACTGCTCAGTACATAGTAAGCTGTGGCTGTAGCACCAATTTTGACTGCTGTCTGAATTCTGATGTACTATAGACATGGACTGACACTGCGGAAAGTGTGATTCATCAGTGTCCTATCCTTTAGGAAGGTTAAAGGTTTGCATGATGTCAATGAGACTGGACAGATACTGTAGAGATCATGGTGTCAATGGGTGCAATTGTTTGACTGTACTGATTTGGCTCCATTTTTCAACTTCTGTTGTAGAATGGAGCAAATGTTTGTACAACAACTTGTAGGACAATTTAATGCATCAACATGTCTTGCCTAACTTAGAATTTGGCAGTTTGCTTGATTATGTCAGGAAATTAGATTCGCAAGAAATTTATTTGATGTAAATGGGATGCACATTATTTTGCTTTGAGCTCTCTCCTGTTCCAAAAGAATAATAAACATATGAAAATAAAATATTCACCTGGCCTGCTGCATAGCCCCATTCCATCATGGTGACGCGCCCCCTGGGCCGTGTGTGCACGCGTGTGGGTTACCCGGAGCCGGGTCTCTGGGGGTTGTAGTCTCCGTGGCGGCGACCCGGTCCCGTGGCTCAGGGTGGTCAAACCAGTGGCAGTCTTTTATAGGGTTTTTAAGATTTAATGTCCGACTACGCCACCCGTGGATTGCGGTCAGGGTGTACCGCCGCTGTGAGGCAGACCGCTGAGGCTGGTGTCGTGTGCGCAGCAGAGGATGGGACAACTCCCCACGGGAGGAGTATAGCCTCAGGGCAGTGAGTGTGGATGATGGGAGTGATGATGCACGGGTGAAGCAGGAACGACTCAGAGTCTTTCCAGTGCAGTTCAGGGTCATTACTGATGATGATAAGGCAGACCCTCCCGGGAGTACTGGCTAGCATAAGAGGCCTGGTCAGTCTGTGAACAAACAGGAGTTCCCCTGGCCAGGTGGAGTTGTAGGCCTCCCCGTCTGTCTGCACTCTTCCTGGCTACCTTGCTGTCAGCGAGTGGAAGTAGCCCACGTCCCTGAGTATACCGTGTGGTGCTCACCCTTATGGCTAGTGACTTGGACCCTCTGATAGCTTCTGCTCCTCGATGGCGGTACCGGTCCCTTGTGTGTGACTGAGCCTCCGGGCTTCCTATGGCCAGGTGACCTGAAATCCCCTGCCGGCTGGTTTCTGCTGCTGGATATACAGTACAGACCAAAAGTTTAGACACACCTTTTCATTTAAAGATTTTTCTGTATTTTCATGACTATGAGAATTGTACATTCACACTGAAGGCATCAAAACTATGAATTAACACATGTGGAATTATACACTTAACAAAAAAGTGTAAAACAACTGAAAATATGTCTTATATTCTAGGTTCTTCAAAGTAGCCACCTTTTGCTTTGATGACTGCTTTGCACACTCTTGGCATTCTCTTGATGAGCTTCAAGAGGTAGTCACCGGAAATGGTCTTCCAACAATCTTGAAGGAGTTCCCAGAGATGCTTAGCACTTGTTGGCCCTTTTGCCTTCACTCTGCGATCCAGCTTACCCCAAACCATCTTGATTGGGTTCAGTGATGGAGGCCAGGTCATCTGGCGTAGCACCCCATCACTCTCCTTCTTGGCCAAATAGCCCTTACACAGCCTGAAGGTGTGTTTGGGGTCATTGTCCTGTTGAAAAATAAATAATGGACCAACTGAACGCAAACCGGATGGAATAGCATGCCGCTGCAAGATGCTGTGGTAGCCATGCTGGTTCAGTATGCCTTCAATTTTGAATAAATCCCCAACAGTGTCACCAGCAAAACACCCCCACACCATCACACCTCCTCCTCCATGCTTCACGGTGGGAACCAGGCATGTAGAATCCATCCGTTCACCTTTTCTGCATAGCACAAAGACATGGTGGTTGGAGCCAAAGATCTCAAATTTGGACTCATCAGACCAAAGCACAGATTTCCACTGGTCTAATGTCCATCCCTTGTGCTCTTTATCCCAAACAAGTCTCTTCTGCTTGTTGCCTGTCCTTAGCAGTGGTTTCCTATCAGCTATTTTACCATGAAGACCTGCTGCACGAACAGTTGTTGTAGAGATGTGTCTGCTGCTAGAACTCTGTGTGGCATTGACCCGGTCTCTAATCTGAGCTTCTGTTAACCTGCGATTTCTGAGGCTGGTGACTCGGATAAACTTATCCTCAGGAGCAGAGGTGACTCTTGGTCTTCCTTTCCTGGGGCGGTCCTCATGTGAGCCAGTTTCTTTGTAGCGCTTGATGGCTTTTGCAACTGCACTTGGGGACACTTTCAAAGTTTGCCCAATTTTTCGGACTGACTGACCTTAATTTCTTAAAGTAATGATGGCCACTCGTTTTCCTTTACTTAGCTGCTGTTATGATCTGCTACCAAAGCTAAGGAAAGAGAGGAGATCTGTCCCTACTATAGGACTCAGCTGAATCCCTACGATGTAACAGGGAACCTGATCCTGCGATCAGACCTGCTAAAGTCCTAATCTAGTCTGTACGGAGACCTATAGATGTGGGGAGGGAATCCCTACAAGTACTAAGGACTGGGAGGAATATGGGACACCTCCTAACAGAAATAGTAGCAGACAGACGAACAAACAAAATAGATAGAACATAGAGGTCCGTAGACCAAGCAAACTAACAGAGTTAGATACAGAGCACAGGCTAGCTAGAAAGTAGATATACAATGAAGTCCAGCAAAGCCAGAAGGGCGGAGCAGGACTAAATAGGCCAACAAGGTCATGTGACCAGCAAAGGAAAAAAAACCTAACAGCAAGGTTCTAACAGTACCCCCCCTTCTAAGAGGATCCTCCGGATCCCCTAGGACCAGGCTTTTCAGGAAATCTCCTGTGAAACGCTCTGATAAGTCTGGACGCGGAAACATCATCTGACCTCACCCAAGAGTTATCCTCGGGTCCGAAACCTTTCCAGGCCACAAGATACTGCAAACTACCTCTATACCGTCTAGAGTCAAGGATGCGAGAAATTTCATATTCCCCGTCCTCCACCACCGGAGGAACAGAGGCAGAGGCGTCACCATCCGACACAACAGCTTTTTTTAACAGAGAGACATGAAAGACCGGATTAATTCTCCAGGAGGTAGGAACCTCTAACCTAACAGCAGATTGGTTGACAACCTGAAGCACCTTAAAGGGCCCTAAAAACTTGGGACCCAATTTCTTAGAAGGAATCCTCAACCGCAGATTCCTAGAGGACAACCAAACCATGTCACCAACAGCGAACAAAACCTCCTGTCGTTTCCTATCAAAGTAGTCTTTAGATTTTCTGTTGGCCTCCTGAAGATTACCACGCACATCCGTCCAAACTCTTTCCAAATCACCGGAAAAATTCTCCTCCTCAGGCACGGCAGAACCCAACTTGGAGAACGACCCAAACGACGGATGTCTCCCAGAACAACAAAAAAAAGGCGAACAACCAGCAGAAGAAGATGTATGATTTTTCAGAGCAAATTCGGCAAGTGGCAGAAACTCAGACCACCCCTCTTGATTGTCTGCCACAAAACAACGCAAGAACTGCTCAACATCCTGGTTTTTCCTTTCTGTCTGGCCATTAGATTCAGGATGATATCCGGACGAAAACGACAAATGAATTCCCAACCTGTCACAAAAGGCACGCCAAAAACGAGCCACGAACTGAGGACCCCTATTGTTATGTTCTGCTACCAAAGCTAAGGAAAGAGAGGAGATCTGTCCCTACTATAGGACTCAGCTGAATCCCTACGATGTAACAGGGAACCTGATCCTGCGATCAGACCTGCTAAAGTCCTAATCTAGTCTGTACGGAGACCTATAGATGTGGGGAGGGAATCCCTACAAGTACTAAGGACTGGGAGGAATATGGGACACCTCCTAACAGAAATAGTAGCAGACAGACAAACAAACAAAATAGATAGAACATAGAGGTCCGTAGACCAAGCAAACTAACAGAGTTAGATACAGAGCACAGGCTAGCTAGAAAGTAGATATACAATGAAGTCCAGCAAAGCCAGAAGGGCGGAGCAGGACCAAATAGGCCAACAAGGTCATGTGACCAGCAAAGGAAAAAAAACCTAACAGCAAGGTTCTAACAGTACCCCCCCTTCTAAGAGGATCCTCCGGATCCCCTAGGACCAGGCTTATCAGGAAATCTCCTGTGAAACGCTCTGATAAGTCTGGACGCGGAAACATCATCTGACCTCACCCAAGAGTTATCCTCGGGTCCGAAACCATTCCAGGCCACAAGATACTGCAAACTACCTCTATACCGTCTAGAGTCAAGGATGCGAGAAATTTCATATTCCCCGTCCTCCACCACCGGAGGAACAGAGGCAGAGGCGTCACCATCCGACACAACAGCTTTTTTTAACAGAGAGACATGAAATACCGGATTAATTCTCCAGGAGGTAGGAACCTCCAACCTAACAGCAGATTGGTTGACAACCTGAAGCACCTTAAAGGGCCCTACAAACTTGGGACCCAATTTCTTAGAAGGAATCCTCAACCGCAGATTCCTAGAGGACAACCAAACCATGTCACCAACAGCGAACAAAACCTCCTGTCGTTTCCTATCAAAGTAGTCTTTAGATTTTCTGTTGGCCTCCTGAAGATTACCACGCACATCCGTCCAAACTCTTTCCAAATCACCGGAAAAATTCTCCTCCTCAGGCACGGCAGATCCCAACTTGGAGAACGACCCAAACGACGGATGTCTCCCAGAACAACAAAAAAAAGGCGAACAACCAGCAGAAGAAGATGTATGATTGTTCAGAGCAAATTCGGCAAGTGGCAGAAACTCAGACCACCCCTCTTGATTGTCTGCCACAAAACAACGCAAGAACTGCTCAACATCCTGGTTTTTCCTTTCTGTCTGGCCATTAGATTCAGTATGATATCCGGACGAAAACGACAAATGAATTCCCAACCTGTCACAAAAGGCACGCCAAAAACGAGCCACGAACTGAGGACCCCTATCAGAAACAATGTCAGTAGGAACGCCATGAAGTCTGACAATTTCCTTGACAAAGGCCTTAGCGAGAGTTTTAGCGCAGGGCAGTTTGACGAAGGGAACCAAGTGACACATCTTGCTAAAACGGTCCACGACCACCCAGATGACAGTAAAACCCTCAGAGGGGGGAAGGTCAGTTATAAAGTCCATAGCCAAATGTGTCCAAGGAGCACTGGGGACCTCCAAAGGACAAAGCAACCCCGCAGCAGGAGTATGTGAGGACTTAGATCTAGCACATATAGTACATTGGCGCACCCACTTAATGACTTCCTTCTGCCATCCAGGCCACCAAAAACTGCGACCCACCAGTCTCTTGGTCTCAGAGATTCCGGGATGACCTGCCAACCGAGATTCGTGACACTCAACAAACAAATCTCTCCTAAAGGTCCCAGGCACAAACAACCTCCCATGAGGAGTGTTAGATGGGGCATTCTCCTGAGCTTTAAGAATCTCATCTTCCAAAACGGAGTCTAAAGCAGCTATCACAACACCTTCTTGTAAAATGTTTTTCTCTTTCTCAGCACCGACTATGGGAGAAAAACTGCGAGACAAGGCATCCGCCTTAACATTCTTAGTACCAGGGATGTAAGTAACGGAGAAATTAAACCGCGAGAAAAACAGTGCCCACCTAGCCTGACGGGCATTCAGGCGCTTGGCAGCATCAAGATATATCAGATTTTTATGATCCGTAAGAACCTGAACGGGAAATTCCACACCTTCCAAGAAGTGGCGCCAGTGTTCAAATGCGAGTTTAATAGCCAATAATTCCCGATTACCAATATCGTAATTCAATTCAGTCTCCGAAAATTTTTTTGAAAAAAAGGCACAGGGATGTAATCCATCCCCGTTATCCTGAGACAATACTGCGCCAACCCCCACAGAGGAAGCATCAGCCTCAACCAAAAACGGCCTAGTAACATCAGGCTGCATAAGGATGGGAGCAGAGGTGAACCTCTCCTTGAGATACACAAAAGCTTCAATGGCCTCAGAAGACCACTGAACCGCATCAGCACCTTTCCTGGTGAGATCAGTCAGAGGTTTGACAATACTAGAAAAATTTTTTATGAACTTTCTATAGTAATTGGCGAAACCCAAAAACCTCTGTATCGATTTCAAACCAATAGGCCTAGGCCATTCCTGCACAGCCTAAACCTTAACCGGATCCATCTCAAAACCTTTGCTGGAGATAATGTAGCCCAAAAAACTAATTCTCTGTACAGCGAACTCACATTTCTCCAGCTTAGCAAAAAGCGAATTGTCCATTAATAACTGTAATACCTCACGCACGCTCCGCCAATGAGACTCCAGATCTGGCGAATAAATCAAAATGTCATCCAAATACACAACCACATTTTTACCGATCAAAGGTCTAAGGATGTCATTAATCAGATTCTGAAAAAATGCAGGAGCATTAGTAAGACCAAAAGGCATAACCAGATTCTCAAAATGACCCACAGGAGTGTTAAAAGCAGTCTTCCATTCATCACCCTCCTTCATGCGCAACAGATTGTATGCCCCCTTAAGGTCAATTTTAGAGAACCACTTGGCCCCCAATAACTGGTTAAACAGATCAGGAATCAATGGCAGTGGGTAAGGATTGCGTACCGTAATTTTGTTAATCTCACGAAAATCCAGACAAGGACGTAAACCGCCGTCCTTTTTTTTTACAAAAAAAAATCCAACCGCCACAGGAGACTTAGAGGGCCTAATGTGACCGGCGGCCAAGCTTGTCTGTATGTATTCCTCCAAAGCCTTCCTCTCAGGAATAGTAAGGTTAAATAAACGACTCTTAGGAAGAGTCGCTCCAGGGACAAATTCAATAGAACAATCATAGTCTCTATGGGGAGGCAAAACCTGCGATTCTTTCTCAGAAAAAACTCTCCAAAAATCCTGAATAGGAACAGGCAATTCTCCCCTATCCAAAGCTGCAATACGCCCGTTACAACACTTGTCATAACATTTATGGCTCCAGGATTTAATTTCACTGGTAGACCAATCCAGTACAGGATTGTGAAATTTTAACCAGGGCAAACCCAATATTACTGGAGAAGGTAAGTTATTCAACACTACCAAATCCAATTTCTCATGGTGAACACCATTAATAGTGAGGGGAAATTCACAGACCTTGAGAGTAATATTCTTCAAAGGGGAGCCATCCACAGAAACCACAGCAATGGGGGATGATAAAGGTTCAGGTTTTAAATTGAGTTTTTCCACGAATCCCCCATGAATTACATTCAGTGTAGACCCGCAATCAACAAACACCCGAAATTCCATCAATTTTTTCTGAGCAATCGTGGAAGCAGCTAAAAATACACCCTTGGAATTTAAACAGGCAATACGGGCGTGACTGACCATTTTTTTTTCTTTCTTCATGCGAAGCTCACAGCCTTTAATCAAATGACCAGATTTTCCGCAATAGTAACACAAGCCTTCCGAAAAACGACGGTCTTTTTCTTGAGAGCAAGGTGCCACCGATCCAATCTCCATCGGTTCACCACTGTTAATACACACATTATCATAATCAGAAACTGACATAGCAGAGGATTTGCCCTCATTAACCCTAGCACGCAGTCTTCTATCCACCCGTATAGCTAATTGCATAGCCTGTTGCAAATCCTCAGGTGTAGGATAAGCAATTAGCAGGTCTTTAACCCTTTCACTGAGCCCAGCAAGAAATAGACTTTTCAGAGCAGAATCGTTCCACCCTGTTTGAGTGGACCAACGACGAAAATGTGTACAATATTTTTCCACATTACCCGATCCTTGTTTTAAACGTCTCAACTCAGTCTCAGCTGATGCGACACGGTCAGGATCATCATATAATAGTCCCAAAGCAGAAAAAAAACTATCCACTGATCTGAAGCATGAATCACTAGGTTGCAAAGAAAAGGCCCACTCCTGAGGCTCTTTGCGCAAAAGTGACATTATGAACCCTACGCGCTGGGATTCATCCCCAGAGGACTTAGGTCTCAAACGAAAATACAATAAGCAAGCATTTTTAAATGAAAAAAATTCTCGGTGTTCACCAAAAAATAAATCCGGCAAACATACCTTAGGCTCCAAGAAATGTGCTCCAGGACAGTTACTCACGTGCTGACGGAGCTCGGCCACCTCCAGAGAGAGTCCCTGCAGGCGATGAGCCAAATCCTGAACCGACACCATGATGGAACAGAAAGATCTTTCCTTAGAGAATTTGCTGGCTGGACTTACTGTTATGTTCTGCTACCAAAGCTAAGGAAAGAGAGGAGATCTGTCCCTACTATAGGACTCAGCTGAATCCCTACGATGTAACAGGGAACCTGATCCTGCGATCAGACCTGATAAAGTCCTAATCTAGTCTGTACGGAGACCTATAGATGTGGGGAGGGAATCCCTACAAGTACTAAGGACTGGGAGGAATATGGGACACCTCCTAACAGAAATAGTAGCAGACAGACGAACAAACAAAATAGATAGAACATAGAGGTCCGTAGACCAAGCAAACTAACAGAGTTAGATACAGAGCACAGGCTAGCTAGAAAGTAGATATACAATGAAGTCCAGCAAAGCCAGAAGGGCGGAGCAGGACCAAATAGGCCAACAAGGTCATGTGACCAGCAAAGGAAAAAAAACCTAACAGCAAGGTTCTAACACCTATCAGAAACAATGTCAGTAGGAACGCCATGAAGTCTGACAATTTCCTTGACAAAGGCCTTAGCGAGAGTTTTAGCGCAGGGCAGTTTGACGAAGGGAACCAAGTGACACATCTTGCTAAAACGGTCCACGACCACCCAGATGACAGTAAAACCCTCAGAGGGGGGAAGGTCAGTTATAAAGTCCATAGCCAAATGTGTCCAAGGAGCACTGGGGACCTCCAAAGGACAAAGCAACCCCGCAGCAGGAGTATGTGAGGACTTAGATCTAGCACATATAGTACATTGGCGCACCCACTTAATGACTTCCTTCTGCCATCCAGGCCACCAAAAACTGCGACCCACCAGTCTCTTGGTCTCAGAGATTCCGGGATGACCTGCCAACCGAGATTCGTGACACTCAACAAACAAATCTCTCCTAAAGGTCCCAGGCACAAACAACCTCCCATGAGGAGTGTTAGATGGGGCATTCTCCTGAGCTTTAAGAATCTCATCTTCCAAAACGGAGTCTAAAGCAGCTATCACAACACCTTCTTGTAAAATGTTTTCCTCTTTCTCAGCACCGACTATGGGAGAAAAACTGCGAGACAAGGCATCCGCCTTAACATTCTTAGTACCAGGGATGTAAGTAACGGAGAAATTAAACCGCGAGAAAAACAGTGCCCACCTAGCCTGACGGGCATTCAGGCGCTTGGCAGCATCAAGATATATCAGATTTTTATGATCCGTAAGAACCTGAACGGGAAATTCCGCACCTTCCAAGAAGTGGCGCCAGTGTTCAAATGCGAGTTTAATAGCCAATAATTCCCGATTACCAATATCGTAATTCAATTCAGTCTCCGAAAATTTTTTTGAAAAAAAGGCACAGGGATGTAATCCATCCCCGTTATCCTGAGACAACACTGCGCCAACCCCCACAGAGGAAGCATCAACCTCAACCAAAAACGGCCTAGTAACATCAGGCTGCATAAGGATGGGAGCAGAGGTGAACCTCTCCTTGAGATACACAAAAGCTTCAATGGCCTCAGAAGACCACTGAACCGCATCAGCACCTTTCCTGGTGAGATCAGTCAGAGGTTTGACAATACTAGAAAAATTTTTTATGAACTTTCTATAGTAATTGGCGAAACCCAAAAACCTCTGTATCGATTTCAAACCAATAGGCGTAGGCCATTCCTGCACAGCCTGAACCTTAACCGGATCCATCTCAAAACCTTTGCTGGAGATAATGTAGCCCAAAAAACTAATTCTCTGTACAGCGAACTCACATTTCTCCAGCTTAGCAAAAAGCGAATTGTCCATTAATAACTGTAATACCTCACGCACGCTCCGCCAATGAGACTCCAGATCTGGCGAATAAATCAAAATGTCATCCAAATACACAACCACATTTTTACCGATCAAAGGTCTAAGGATGTCATTAATCAGATTCTGAAAAAATGCAGGAGCATTAGTAAGACCAAAAGGCATAACCAGATTCTCAAAATGACCCACAGGAGTGTTAAAAGCAGTCTTCCATTCATCACCCTCCTTCATGCGCAACAGATTGTATGCCCCCTTAAGGTCAATTTTAGAGAACCACTTGGCCCCCAATAACTGGTTAAACAGATCAGGAATCAATGGCAGTGGGTAAGGATTGCGTACCGTAATTTTGTTAATCTCACGAAAATCCAGACAAGGACGTAAACCGCCGTCCTTTTTTTTTACAAAAAAAAATCCAACCGCCACAGGAGACTTAGAGGGCCTAATGTGACCGGCGGCCAAGCTTGTCTGTATGTATTCCTCCAAAGCCTTCCTCTCAGGAATAGTAAGGTTAAATAAACGACTCTTAGGAAGAGTCGCTCCAGGGACAAATTCAATAGAACAATCATAGTCTCTATGGGGAGGCAAAACCTGCGATTCTTTCTCAGAAAAAACTCTCCAAAAATCCTGAATAGGAACAGGCAATTCTCCCCTATCCAAAGCTGCAATACGCCCGTTACAACACTTGTCATAACATTTATGGCTCCAGGATTTAATTTCACTGGTAGACCAATCCAGTACAGGATTGTGAAATTTTAACCAGGGCAAACCCAATATTACTGGAGAAGGCAAGTTATTCAACACTACCAAATCCAATTTCTCATGGTGAACACCATTAATAGTGAGAGGAAATTCACTGACCTTGAGAGTAATATTCTTCAAAGGGGAGCCATCCACAGAAACCACAGCAATGGGGGATGATAAAGGTTCAGGTTTTAAATTGAGTTTTTCCACGAATCCCCCATCAATTACATTCAGTGTAGACCCGCAATCAACAAACACCCGAAATTCCATCAATTTTTTCTGAGCAATCGTGGAAGCAGCTAAAAATACACCCTTGGAATTTAAACAGGCAATACGGGCGTGACTGACCATTTTTTTTTCTTTCTTCATACGAAGCTTACAGCCTTTAATCAAATGACCAGATTTTCCGCAATAGAAACACAAGCCTTTCGAAAAACGACGGTCTTTTTCTTGAGAGCGAGGTGCCACCGATCCAATCTCCATCGGTTCACCACTGTTAATACACACATTATCATAACCAGAAACTGACATAGCAGAGGATTTGCTCTCATTAACCCTAGCACGCAGTCTTCTATCCACCCGTATAGCTAATTGCATAGCCTGTTGCAAATCCTCAGGTGTAGGATAAGCAATTAGCAGGTCTTTAACCCTTTCACTGAGCCCAGCAAGAAATAGACTTTTCAGAGCAGAATCGTTCCACCCTGTTTGAGTGGACCAACGACGAAAATGTGTACAATATTTTTCCACATTACCCGATCCTTGTTTTAAACGTCTCAACTCAGTCTCAGCTGATGCGACACGGTCAGGATCATCATATAATAGTCCCAAAGCAGAAAAAAAACTATCCACTGATCTGAAGCATGAATCACTAGGTTGCAAAGAAAAGGCCCACTCCTGAGGCTCTTTGCGCAAAAGTGACATTATGAACCCTATGCGCTGGGATTCATCCCCAGAGGACTTAGGTCTCAAACGAAAATACAATAAGCAAGCATTTTTAAATGAAAAAAATTCTCGGTGTTCACCAAAAAATAAATCCGGCAAACATACCTTAGGCTCCAAGAAATGTACTCCAGGACAGTTACTCACGTGCTGACGGAGCTCGGCCACCTCCAGAGAGAGTCCCTGCAGGCGATGAGCCAAATCCTGAACCGACACCATGATGGAACAGAAAAATCTTTCCTTAGAGAATTTGCTGGCTGGACTTACTGTTATGATCTGCTACCAAAGCTAAGGAAAGAGAGGAGATCTGTCCCTACTATAGGACTCAGCTGAATCCCTACGATGTAACAGGGAACCTGATCCTGCGATCAGACCTGCTAAAGTCCTAATCTAGTCTGTACGGAGACCTATAGATGTGGGGAGGGAATCCCTACAAGTACTAAGGACTGGGAGGAATATGGGACATCTCCTAACAGAAATAGTAGCAGACAGACGAACAAACAAAATAGATAGAACATAGAGGTCCGTAGACCAAGCAAACTAACAGAGTTAGATACAGAGCACAGGCTAGCTAGAAAGTAGATATACAATGAAGTCCAGCAAAGCCAGAAGGGCGGAGCAGGACTAAATAGGCCAACAAGGTCATGTGACCAGCAAAGGAAAAAAAACCTAACAGCAAGGTTCTAACAGCTGCTTTTTTCTTGCCATAATACAAATTCTAACAGTCTATTCAGTAGGACTATCAGCTGTGTATCCACCTGACTTCTGCACAACACAACTGATGGTCCCGACCCCATTTATAAGGCAAGAAATCCCACTTGTTAAACCTGACAGGGCACACCTGTGAAGTGAAAACCATTTCCGGTGACTACCTCTTGAAGCTCATCAAGAGAATGCCAAGAGTGTGCAAAGCAGTCATCAAAGCAAAAGGTGGCTACTTTGAAGAACCAAGAATTATAAGACATATTTTCAGTTGTTTCACACTTTTTTGTTAAGTATATAATTCCACATGTGTTAATTCATAGTTTTGATGCCTTCAGTGTGAATGTACAATTTTCAAAGTCATGAAAATACAGAAAAATCTTTAAATGAGAAGGTGTGTCCAAACTTTTGGTCTGTACTGTATAAGTCCTCACAGCCTCGGACTCCTTCTAGCTGTTGCTTTCCCTGTGTCTGGAACTTCACTCCAGGCTCTAACTCAACCAACCCCGCCCCAGTTTATATAGGGCAGGTTCCTCCCCTATCTGGTCTGGGACAGGAGGTGTTGCATGTTTAAGGGCTCCTGACCAGGAAACCTCCCACTTGCTCTCAGACGTAATATTTCTATTACTGTGGTAACCAGACCCCTGGGGTGCCACAATGGAACTTCATAATATAGTGGACTAGTCAGCAAAGGAGACATTAAAGATACTGGGCGAAGGAAAATGCTGAAGACAAGCCAGTGAAGACAGGACACTGGTGAATGGAACTAAGAAGACATGGATGTGGAAGGGGAGAATTTTTATTTTTTAACCCCTTCTTGGACCTTTTAAATGCAGCTAAATGCCAGCAGCAGGTGCCATTTTGTAGCTTTTATGCAAGTTGAATCACAAAAAATTGGATTCTGGTGAATCTGAACTTTTGTAATATTAAACTCAAAGTGATTTGGTCATCTTTAGTGATTTGATATAATCAAATATTTGTTTCAGGACTTCAGTTTTCAGCAACATCATCAGAAATCAGGCATTGCGGGAGAATTAACATTTTTATTTTTGACATATAACAACCAGTATTTTCATCATCACAAAATGGAGAACTACAGGAAAGAATGGAGAGGATGTACAATACTCTCTATAGAGGAACTACACGCACATAAACAATAACAGCTAACACAGTGCCATATGCTGCTTACCACTGTCTCTCCACAGTATAAGCCTGCAGTCATTGCATACTAAATCACCTATTCTCAATAGCTAAGGTTTAGTTCTATAGGTCTGGCCTCTTGATTAGCCTATATAGCTCAAATGTTTTATTTTTCATGGTAGTCTTATCCTCATCAGTCTTTATCAATTTAGTGACATTTTATTCTGAGAGCTGAAATATGTCTTCTCAAAATGTGGATTAATAAACTCTGACAGTGCTTGCTTAGTATGAGAGACGTACAGGTGATTTATCTTTGTTTTCTCGTGCTGAGCACTTTGAATCTGCATCTGAGTTCTGTGGTAACTTCTCACTTGTTGTGCTAAGGTTTCTGCTATCTTCATCCATTTGTTCAGAAGTAGTCTAATTGCTGTCAATATTCTCATTAGAAAGTGGTGCACTTGTAACTTTGAATTTAATGCAGCACTCACATCCTATAAAATTGACTGTAAGAACCTTTGTCAGGTTCTGTTTTTGAAGTCCCTTAATGCGTTCTGTTTGTATATGACCCATACATTTATGCCATATGTGCATATAGTCATAGTGTCCAAGTGTGCAGGGTCTCACCTTTTCCTTGAATGTGTTCAGACGATATAAATACTTCTCTGCTTTGGCATGCTTTTCATCCAGGTTGTAAAATAACCTCGGCACTCAAACTTTGATGAATTTATATTGAATTTTAATGCAGTCCAAAATCAATCAAAACACAAATATTTCGGCTTAAACATCAGGCCTTCATCAGTGCAGTCTGACTGCTGAATAACTCAGTTGTGGAGGGGGAGAATGGGTGACGTGCCTCAGGTGATGTGCATCACTAGTCTGTGACGCTATATCAAGGAGTCTGGGAGCTGGAAAGCGGTGTCCGCCTTTGGAAGTGCATTGAGGTGAAGGGTGCATTGCTGGAAAAGGGGAAAAAAAACCTCTTTAAATCTCTTAGTTTGCGAGTGTGAGCGAGCTGCATGTGTCCGGAGCGTAAGTGCGAACGAAAGTAAGTGTGTGACTTGTTTTTCAGTGAAGAAGTATTGGGAATACGGCAGAAAATACCTGTGTGAATTGCGGTGAGTGCTGTATTGTGACCTGCTGAGTGCTTTTCTACCTGTTTAGATTTATTGGGCTTCTTAAAACCTATTTTCTCACTACATTTTTAGCTTCTTAGTTTACTACCTGTGTATTTAAGGGTTAACTACATTGCACTAAAATCCTGAGGTGTAGCTTTACTCACAAGGGGTTAATTAAGGGGAAGGGGTCATAATTAAGGGTTTATAAGGGGCAGCTGGTTGGGCATTCAGTCCTTTGGAAGTGCATTGAGGTGAAGGGTGCATTGCTGGAAAAGGGAAAAAAAAAAAACCTCTTTAAATCTCTTAGTTTGCGAGTGTGAACGGGCTGTGTGTGTCCAGAGCATAAGTGCGAACGAAAGTAAGTGTGTGACTTGTTTTTCAGTGACTTTGTATTCAGGTAGTTTGGAAGGGAGGACTTTGGACTGAATTGCTGACTTTATTTCATTAATTTCTTTACTTTACTTTTTACTTAACATTCTGTATATTGCAATCCCCATTAGGAAATGATCTCCATTATTGACAATGCTATCCAGTGTACATCTTGCCACATGTATGTATTTCTTGAACAGCCGGTCGAGGTTGCTTACTGCTGCTCGAGATGTGTGCACGTTGTGCGTTTGGAAGCCCAGATACTGGATCTAAATGAGCAGCTGGCAACACTGAGATCCACTGACAACATGGAAAGGAGTCTGCTGCTCACTGAGCAACAGCTCACAGGGGTAGATGTGGGGGAGGGTGGTAGTCGGGAGCTGCAGGACAGTGAGGTCGCTAGTTGGGTGACAGTTAGAAGGGGTGGTAGAGGGAAGAGTGCCAGGGAGGCTAGTCCTGATCTGGCACACCCCAATAAGTTTGCAAAGTAGGCAGATGAGGGGAGTGACGGTACAGGGGTAGCACTACTGCAGCAAGGCATGTCCCCTGAAAGCCGGAAGAGTGTCAGCTCCAGTAAAGAGGGAAATAGGAGAGCAGGGCAGGCCAGGCAGGTGCTGGTAGTGGGGGACTCAATTATTAGAGGAACAGATAGGGCAATCTGTCACAAAGACAGGGATCGTCGAACAGTGTGCTGCCTACCTGGCGCTCGAGTCCGGCACATCGTTGATCGGGTTGACAGATTACTGGGAGGGGCTGGTGAGGACCCAGTGGTCATGGTGCACATTGGCACAAATCACAAACTTAGAGGTAGGTGGAAGGTCCTTACAGATGATTTCAGGGAATTAGGCTGCAAGCTGAAAGCAAGGACCTCCAAGGTGGTATTCTCTGAAATACTACCTGTACCACGTGCTACGCCAGAGAGACAACGGGAGATTAGGGAGATAAATAAGTGGCTCAAGAACTGGTGTAGGAAGGAGGGATTTGGGTTCCTGGAGAACTGGGCCGACTTCTCAGTTGGCTACAGACTCTATGCTAGGGACCGGCTGCACCTTAATGGGGAGGGTGCAGCTGTGCTGGGGGAGAAAATGGCTAGAAGGTTGGAGGAGAGTTTAAACTAGGGATTGGGGGGGAGGGTATTCATTTTATAGGTGGGGAAGATAGTGCAGATAGTGACCTGGGCACAAATAAAGAAATTGGGGGTGGGGTTAGAACAGTCAATAAAGTAAGAAGGAATAGAGGTACAGAGAGATATATAAAATGCATGTACACTAATGCCAGAAGCCTCACCAACAAAATGGAGGAATTAGAATTAATTTTGTTGGAAAATAATTATGACATGGTAGGGATATCTGAGACGTGGCTGGGCGAGAGCCATGACTGGGCAGTTAATTTACAGGGCTATAGTCTGTTCAGAAATGACCGTACAAACAAGCGAGGGGGGGTGTGTGTTTATATGTAAAATCATCCTTAAAACCTGTCTTGCGGGAGGATATATGTGAATCTAATGAAAATGTAGAGTCCCTGTGGGTGGAGATAAGGGGAGGGGGAAAAAATAATAAAATACTGATAGGAGTTTGTTATAAGTCTCCAAAAATAATGGAAGTAGCGGAGAATATCCTCGTAAAGCAAATAGATGAAGCAGCGACTCAAGGAGAAGTCATTATTATGGGAGACTTCAAGTACCCTGAAATACATTGGGGGACAGAAACATGTAGTTCAAGCAAAGGAAATAGGTTTTTGACTACTATGAGAGACAATTACCTTTCACAACTGGTTCAGGACCCAACAAGAAGGGGGGCACTGCTAGACCTAAAATTAACCAATAGGCCAGACCGCATATCAAATATACGAGTTGGGGGTCACTTGTGTAATAGTGATCACAAAATAATACGTTTTCATGTAACCTTTAATAAGATGTGTATTAGAGGGGTTACAAGGACACTAAACTTCAGGAAGGCAAATTTCCAACGGTTAAGAGATGATCTTAGTGCAATAAACTGGGACGATATCCTGAGACCTAAAACTACACAAAGCAAATGGGAGACATTTATTAACATCCTGAATAGGACCTGTGTACAATATATACCCTATGGGAATAAACATGCTAGAAATAGGAGGAAACCACTATGGCTAAATAGAGCTGTAAAGGGCGCAATAAGTGACAAAAAGAAAGCATTTAGAGAACTAAAGCAAGTAGGTAGTGATGAGGTATTAAATAAATATAGAAAATTAAATAAATTATGTAAAAAACAAATCAAGGCAGCAAAGATTGAGGTAGAGAGAATCATTGCCAGAGAAAGTAAAAATAACCCCAAAATATTCTTTAACTACATAAATAGTAAAAAACTAAAAAATGATAGTGTTGGCCCCCTTAAAAATAGTCTGGGTGAAATGGTGGATGAGGATGAGGAAAAAGCCAATATGCTAAATGATTTTTTTCAACCGTATTTACACAAGAAAATCGCATGACAGAAAACATGATTAGTGATAACAAAAATTCTCCAGTAAATGTCACTTGCTTAACCCAGCAGGAAGTACGGCGGCATCTAAAAATCACTAAAGTTGACAAATCCCCGGGCCCGGATGGGATACACCCGCGAGTACTGCAGGAATTAAGTGACGTCATAGATAGACCATTATTTTTAATCTTTAAAGATTCCATAATAACAGGGTCTGTACCACAGGACTGGGGTATAGCAAATGTGGTGCCAATATTCAAAAAGGGGACAAAAACTGAACTTGGAAATTATAGGCCGGTAAGCTTAACCTCTACTGTGGGTAAAATCCTGGAGGGTTTCCTAAGAGATGCTATACTAGAGTATCTGAAGAAGAATAACCTCATGACCCAATATCAACATGGGTTTACGAGGGACCGTTCCTGTCAAACTAATCTGATCAGTTTTTATGAGGAGGCAAGTTCTGGACTGGACCAAGGAAATGCAGTGGATGTTGTGTATATGGACTTTTCAAAAGCTTTTGATACGGTTCCACACAAAAGGTTGATACATAAAATGAGAACAATGGGGATAGGGGAAAATATATGTATGTGGGTTAAGAATTGGCTCAGTGATAGGAAACAAAGGGTGGTTATTAATGGAAAACACTCAGACTGGGTCTCAGTTAACAGTGGGGTACCACAGGGGTCAGTATTGGGCCCCCTTATTTTTAACATATTTATTAATGACCTTGTAGGGGGCATACAGAGTTATATTTCAATATTGGCAGATGACACTAAACTCTGCAGGGTAATCAATACAGAGGAGGACAATTTTATATTACAGGAGTATCTATGTAAACTAGAAGCTTGGGCTGATAAATGGCAAATGAGCTTTAATGGGGATAAATGTAAGGTAATGCACTTGGGCAGAGGAAATAAAATGTATAATTATATGTTTAATTGTAAAACACTGGGCAAAACTGTAACTGAAAAAGACCTGGGTGTATTGGTGGACGACAAGCTCACGTTTAGTGGCCAGTGTCAGGCTGCTGCTGCAAAGGCAAATAAAATAATGGGATGCATTAAAAGAGGCATAGATGCTCATGAGGAGAACATAATTTTACCTCTATACAAGTCATTAGTGCGACCACACTTAGAATACTGTGTACAGTTCTGGTCTCCGGTGTATAAGAAAGACATAGCTGAACTAGAGCGGGTGCAGAGAAGAGCGACCAAGGTTATTAGAGGACTGGGGCATCTGCAATACCAAGACAGGTTATTACACTTGGGGTTATTTACTGTGGAAAAAAGAAGGCTTAGGGGTGATCTTATTACTATGTACAAGTATATGAGGGGACAGTACAAAGACCTTTCTACTGATCTTTTTACTCTGAGGCCTGAGACGGGGACAAGGGGGCATCTTCTACGTCTGGAGGAAAGAAGGTTTAAACATAATCACAGACGGGGATTCTTTACTGTAAGAGCATGGAGACTATGGAACTCTCTGCCGCATGATGTTGTAATGAGTGATTAACTGTTAAAATTTAAGAAGGGCATGGATGCCTTTCTTGAAAAGTATAATATTACAGGTTATATATACTAGATTCCTTGATAGGGCGTTGATCCAGGGAACTAGTCTGATTGTCTTATGGAGTCGGGAAGGAATTTTTTTCCCCAATGTAGAGCTTAGTGTTTGCCACATGGGTTTTTTTTGCCTTCCTCTGGATCAACATGTTAGGCTATGGGTTGAACTAGATGGACTTAGTCTTCCTTCAACCTTAAAAACTATGTAACTATGGTTCATTGTGAGTGTTCAATATGTTCTACATTTATTTTGCTCAAGATTTATCAGCAGGATAGATTGTTTTCTTCTTATTTAAGTCAAATTCCATGAAAACTATTCTATCACTTGTTATGTGATTTACTGCTCGGGAATCAATGCACCATCCTTGTAATGTCTGACTATTTATCACGGATCAGTAATTGTAGATGTAACTTTTTGTTTAGTCCCTTTTGTAAATTATTTCTGTTGTTCAAGTTTCCACATTATTCAGTCTTTATTTAAGCGTCCCTGATTTTGGCACCAGAAACATGATCCAGTTTCCTTCTTTTGTGACTTTGTATTCATTGTTTTAACAAAGTTCCATTGTCATCTTCTACAGAGTCTCATAGATATTCCTTTCTTCTCTGGTATTCATACTAGCCTGATCTCAACAAATTCTAGGGTCAGGACTCTCTCGGGTGTAATTTCTTGATCTTTAATCAATATACTCTATTTGTCAGGTAAACCACATAGACGTATGCCTACAGCATTGCTGTCTGTTATATCTTCACCCACTGATTTAAATCGTGCCATCACTTCCAGCATTGCATTTATGTGCTTTAATGAATAATATTAGGAAAGGGAAAAATAATACAAAACATGAATAAAATATAACTTTTATTATTAAATATAAAAAAATATTAATTTATTAATGAATGAAAAGGCTGTATTAAAATCATCCTGACGAATAATAATTCAGGTAAAACTGTTTGAGTTCTATTATGAGCTCAAATAATTCACACAGCTATTGCCCTGACCTACTCAAGGCAAATATTGTGCCAATGGGAAATAACAGCCAAAGTCTACTATATTTTTGATGTTTGGCTGTCATTATCGTGGGAAATTGCACTAATGTACTTTGGAGTTCATAAATATATAATTGTTTATAACAAAAATGTTGTATTATATATGGTGCTGAGGAAGCTAGTGAGCCATTAATTGCTAATGCTGTCTGTTTGCAACAGACACACTGTGATTAGTGATGAGTGAGTACCGTAATATTCGTAATCGCTATACTCGTAACAAGTACTTTGTAATAATCGCGTATTTGTTCCGAATAGTGAGTACAATGTAAGTCAATGGGAAATGCGAGTAATTTTCTGCTGGACCCTACAAAGGAGTCTGGGGGCCTGAGGAAAAGGCTGAAATGGATGGGAAAGTGATGAAACAGAATGGGAAGAGCCTGGAGAATATGCCTGCATGCATATCTGACTCACATATGGTTTCTAGGAATAAGTTTGTCTCAGTATTACACCACTTTTACAGACACACAAGAACAACTACCAAACCTAACCTAAATTGCATTTAACAGACCAAAAAGGTTAAGAAACAGTTTTTCCTGCATAATCGCCTATATATAAGGCTAAATAAACCAGAGAAACCAAAAAAATATCCCTTTTAGCATTTGTTCACACATACTGTTGTGGCTTTTTTTCGCCTTTTACAATTGGGAGGGCCCTGATTTATACATTTTGTAGGTCCCTCTGTCATACATCATTTTTAGTTCACCATTCCCCAGCACTTTACAAACACAGCTAGAACGCACCAGTAGGTATGTTAATCTTTGACCTGAGAGGCCTCAGGTGGCTCTGTAACATGAGTTTTGGAGGGACAACTGTTACTTAGACATTTGAGCGGTCCCTACATCATTGACACTCAGATAGTGGAATGCATATTCCATAGCAGTTTACAATGTGCCCATTGTAACGTTGGGCTTGACCCTCCTCCTCCTTCACCTCCTCCACCACCATGTGATACTGCGACCCTAAATTCAAATGTTCAGAGGGCCTGCAGTAGGCAGGAAAGCTGAGTTTTGTGGCCTTGTAACATACATTTTGAAGTGCCCTACATTTTGGAGGTCCCTCTTGTGTACATTTGAGAGTGCCCTCACTTATTCATATTGTAGGGCCCTCACTCTATTATTTAACTCATTTAAGAGCAGAGACTACAGAGAAAAAGGCCAAGAGACATGGAGTACTAGAAGTAGCAGTGAGTGTGGCCTGCGATCCTCAGGTATGACTGAATTCTGTGAACCGGAAAAATAAAGCTGCACTAGTCAACTGGATGACAAGCTCAAATATATCACTTGTGCAAGTCAACGGACAAAGGATATATGGTGCCCTCCCTCCAGGATGGGTTGGAGAAGCTTCTCCAAATGGCTCATAGATTTTGATTGTCAATATTCCCCAGATTATATGGGAAGTAAAGACTTTGTGATACTGAACTACTTGGTCCAGTGCAGAATGTGCATCGTATTTCCAAAAATTACTCCTGGGGGCTGTGTCATAGGTGCAGGAAGATTCCATGACAAGGGCCTCCCTTGACAAACATTATCTATGATGGAGTACTGTAGTAGTTGTGGCCCTCAATTCAAGTTTTCAGAGGGCCATCAGTCGGTCATCAACAGTCAGTGTAAATTTCTATTGAATATGTATCCCCTATGTCAGTCACAATGTGGCACAAGCCAGGCATGTTTTTTTGCCAAATATTGTGACTGACAGTACATTTCTATTGAATATGTATCCCGTATCTCAGTCACAATGTGGCACAACCTGTGACAAGGGCCTCCAATGACAAATATTAGTTTGATAGGACCACTGTACTTTCCAGATTTGTCCACTGCACAATGTGCATAGGGTTTGTTAAATTTAGCCCTATGGGCTGACTCATTGGTTGACACAGGAAGCCACCATCCCAAGGGCCTCCAATCACAAATAGCAGTTAGGCTGGAGTAGGAATACTGTCCTGGTTTGTCCACTGCACAATGTGCATAGGGTTTGTAAAAAATACCCCTATGGGCTGAGCCATGGTTGACGAAGGAAGGAAACAGGTTTTTATGGTAAGGGGGTGACGTTAACAGTAGTAGCATGAATCTGCATTTTTGGTGAATTTAGGTTGTCTTGCTGTCATCTGGAGGGGTTACAAACTGTGGAGATATCCAGTCCTTGTTGAATTTAATCAGAGTAAGTCTGTCTGCATTTTCCATGGAGAGGCGTATGCGCCTATAAGTGATGATTGCCCCAGCGGAACTGAAAACACGCTCTGACACCACACTAGCAGCCGGGCAGATCAGCACCTCCAAGACATATAAGGAGAGGTTGGGCCAAGTGTTCAGCTTAGACACCCAATAATTAAAGGAAACTGAAGCTTCAGAAAGGACGCACATATGGTCACTTAAGTACCCCTTGACCATGTTCTGCAACTTATTCCTCCTTGGCATTGTTACAGGCATAGATAGCTTTTTCTGTTGTGCTGGTTTATTGAAAATTGCCCAATTTGTGCACATTTTCTGCCCACCTCTGTTGGAGCTGGTGTTCGTGTCTCTCCCCGTTATCCCTTGTTGTTGAAAAGAGCTGGTACCTCTGCCACCAGCATTGTCTGAGGGTGATGTTTTCATCTGCTGATCTACAACGGCCCTGTTGAATGATTCCATTGTAAAACTCCTTGGTGACTCCAAAAGGAGAGAGGGAAATTTCTCCTTGTGCCTTGGATGGAGAAAGGTGGCCAACCGGTATAGGTTGTTGGATAAAATGTGTATCACGCGAGGGTCTTGCCACAGACACTTACACATGAACTGTGCCATGTGGGCCAAGCTGGAAAAAGGCAAATGTTCTGTGTCTCCAACAGTAGAAACAGTACCCATCCTCTCCTCACGTTGACTCGCCTCCTTCTCCACCTCCTCCTCTCCAGCCCATCCAGGCTGGACAGACATGAAGCTTGGGTTGGGTGTCCCCTTTGTTGCATTACGAGTCCCCTCGGTAGCACAGAAAAACAAGTCCTCTTGCTCCTCATCCTCCTCATCTTCCTCCTCATTACCCAATGTTGCCTCAGAATATTGGCTGGGCTGGGTAGTTTCACCCATTGGGAAATCTGGCTCCATATCCACATTCTGGGCACTCAAAGCTTCCTCTTTGAGATTATGCAGTGATTGTTTCAAGAGACACAGCAGCGGGGTGGTTATGCTGATAACAGCCTGATCACCGCTCACGAGGTTGGTGCCCTACTCAAAGTTCTCAAGAACCTCACAAATGTCAGAGATCCACACCTACTCGACAGTTATTATGTGTGGTGGCTGACTCTCTGTCTAACGGGCATGTTGAAGCTGGTATTCAGCTACTGCCCTCTGCTGTTCACTAATCCTCGCCAACATATGATATGTTGAGTTCCACCACGTGGGTAGGTCGCAAATGAGTCGGTGACTTGGCAAATTCAAGCTTTTTTGCAGCGCTGTAAGAGCAGCAAAAGCAGTAGAGGAATGGTTGAAATAGGCGCTAATACGGCTCACATTCTCAAGTAGGTACGGCAAGTCATGGTAAGTTTTCAGAAACTTCTGAACAACTAGGTTCAGCACGTGAGCCATGCATGGCACGTGTACTAGCTTGCCGACCTTTAAAGCTGCCACCAGGTTACGCCTATTATTGCAGATGACCAGACTGGGTTGGAGGTGCAGCAGGGAGAGCCACTGATCGGTCTGTTGTTTTAAAGCTTGCCACAGCTCTACACACTTCAGTGTGTGCTTTCTGATCTAAACAGATCAGCTTCAGCAGAGCGTGTTGCCGCTTTGCCGATGTGCTGCTGCACAGGTCTCAGCTTGGCAGTGATGGGGAGGGTAATTCAGCAGAGGATGAGGAGCAGGAGGAGGGGAGAGAGGAAGTGGAATATGAAGAGGCGGAAACCTTTACAGAAGTTGGGCCCACTATTCTTTTCGTGGGTAGGATGTGTGAAGTTCCAGTTTGTGCCTTTGTCCCACCCTCCACCAGGTTCACCCAGTGTGCTGTGACAGAAATGTATCGTTCCTGTCCACAACAACTTGTCCAGGTGTCTGTTATTATGTGGACCTTCCCGGTTACGGTGGTGGTGAGAGCATGGTTCAGATTGTTTAACACATGCTTGTGTAACACAGGGACGGCACACCGGGCAAAATAGTGGCAGCTGGGAACACTGTATCGTGGGGCAGCCACAGGCAAGAGATCACGAAAAGACTGTGTTCCCACAAGCCTAAACGGCAACATCTCCACAACTAGCAATTTGGCAATGTGCGAGTTTAGTATTTGTGCCTGTGGGTGCGTGGCTGGGTATTTACGCTTTTTTTGGATGCTTCACTGGGATAAGGAAGTGGATGTGGTTGATGTTTGTTGTGTGTGAGCAATCGCAGCTTGTGGGCAGAAGGTATGAGCGCCTGCTTCCTGAACAGATTCTGAAGGACATTGCCCAGGTGACATGGCATTGGTTTGACCCGCAGAGGCAGATTTGGTACCCTGGTATTCTGCCCACCTACTTGTTTGCTTGGCTGCTATGTGGTTTCGCATTCTGGTGGTGCTCAAGTTGCCTTTTCCCTGGCCTCTGCTCAACTTGGTATGGCAGATGCTACAGACTACAATATTTTTCTCTGAAGAACTTTCAGAAATAAAATTCCACACAGCAGCTGAACACCCCCTTGCCCTGACTTGGTGCACAGTGACCCAGTTCTCACTCTGGGCAAACCACGACCCCTTGGTGCCTGTGTTGGTGCTACATATCCATCTACCTCTGTGTTGCTGTCATGGCTATGCATGCCAACAGTCCAGGTCGGGTTGTTAAGGGAGGGCAATAACCCTTCACGGTTGACCAAGTGAGTGTCAAATTATTAAATTATTATGTTGATTGCAATCCACAGAAAACCAAATGGAAACAATGTTCTGCATTGGGAGGATTCAAAGAATCTCTGATCCCGTTTATTTTGCTTAGCATTTTATATTGTTTTGAGTATATCAAATAGCCAATCAACTCTACAGCCATACTACAATACTATAGGCTAACTGATGTTAGTATAATTATTACGGAAAACACATATATGGTCATATTATCATTGTTAGTTTGAAGCACTATGGAAATTTTACAAGGTCAAACCTGGCCTAAACAAGTTAGATAACAGTGTCTGACAAAATGTTCTCTTGAGAAAAGGTTAGTATGAGATAAGTTCTATGGGAAGAGAAAGAAAGAATGTATGTTATGCAAGGAGTGATAATAACATGATTTTAAAGCGAGTAGACAAAATGGAGTTGCTCTGGCATGAGTATCAATATGTCCTTTACAGGGTCAGTGGACTCATCATCGACCACCTCATTTTCCATCTTATCCTCCTTCCCAGTTGACATTGTAGGCTGGCCTGATGGCAACTGTGTCTCATCATCATGAGCCTCCACCTCTGGAGACAGTAAATGACGGTCCTCCAAGTGGCTTTTTTCTGGCCGTAGGTTCTCAAATACTTGAGCATCAATGTAAGCCACCTCCTCTTGTCCCTCTTCAATGATGTACGGTGATAGGCCAGAACCAACCAAAGGATACGTACCAAACCGATCCTTGGAGTGGCCAAGCTTGGGGTCATATGTCTCCTGTAACTGATAATGGCGGGAGGAAGGAGAATAAGCTTCAGGATTGGATGGGCCAGCCTTCTGTGAATCGACACTAGACTGTGTGGTCGTGGGAGATTTGTTGCTGCTTGGCAAATGTGTAGAGGTCTTGTCTGCTATCCAAGACAGAATCTGCTCTCGCTCTTCTGGCTTCCACACACGTTTACTTTCCAGACCGGGAAATTTTTCCAGGAACATAGTGGATGCATCAAGCTTTTTCTGACCTGACACAGACTGAGTGCCTGAGCGCACCACTGACAACACCACGTCCACACCCCTTAACCACAGGCTTTTTGGGCATTTTGGGTTTTGCTGACAGATTTTCAGATGTTGATGGCACAAGCCAAGCTAGCTGTCACAGCCAAAATAGTGGGTAAAATGGCCTGGCGCATGCTTGGTAGCAGACAGTAGGAAATGTTTGGACTACTGCTTTGTGTAGTGCACTAAACACTTTTTTAAGTGGACTAATGTGGACAGAATTCAGGATGTCACCCCCAAAAAAGCGAGGAAAATAGGCTGATGCGTGCTTTGTAGCAGGCAGAAGGAAATGTTTGGACTACTGCTTTGTGTAGCGCACTAAACGCTTTTTTAAGTGGACAAATGTGGACAGAAGGCAGGCTGTCACCCCAAAAAGAGCGGGGAAAAGGGCCTGGTGCATGCTTTGTAGCAGGCAGTAGGAAATGTTTGGACTACAGATTGTGTTGGGCACTAACCACCTTTTTATGTGGACTAATGTGGACAGCAGAAGCCAGGCTCTGACCCCTAAAACAGTGGGGAAAATAGACCGGTGCTTTTAAAAAAAAAAGGCAGCACAACATGCTACCACTTTGTGTGCTGTAAAAATATTGCTTTGCCTCTGACAAGAGCTTTTTAAGATGGACACTGGAAGAACACTTTAACCTCTCCCTGCCTAATACACAATCTCTCCCTCCCTGTACTCTGACTTTGTTGTGTGTCTTCAGCTCTGAAAAGAGCTATATTTTGATGGTATTATGGAGCTTGTGATTGGCTTCTTTAAACACTGAACTAGTATACACTGCAGGTAGCCCTTAAAAAGGCTTTTGTTTTATCAAGAGGCCTAAACACTCTCTCTAGCAGCTCAACGATCTCTCTCTATGCTTATAGAATGCAGACTCTGGACACAATGTGCATAAAATGGTGGCGGCAGGGCTTAAAGAGACCCTATGACGCTAGGTGGCCAGCCAATCACAGTAATGCCACAATCAAGATGTCTGCGGCATTACTGTGATTGGTTAAGTAGCCCAGCATGTTTAGTGGCTTCAAAGGAGACGCCAAAACTTCAGGGCGGGACATCCGAATATAGCTAGAGGAGTACACAAATACTCTCAATATAGCGAGTAACCTGAATACTGTACTATCTGTGCGAATAGCGAATAGTAAAGAATACACTCGCTCTTCACTATGATACATTGTTGAACTGTATAGGCAAACATGACACTCAGCGATCATGCTGACAATGTGGATCTAAATACATTAGCACGGATGCATCCGAGTTTGATTGTGAGGGCTCGCACTTGAGCTTATACATAGGATAGCACTCGGACAAATGTTATTCTATGGGGTCCTGCAGATCTGCCAAATCAACATGAGATAGAAATTGCAGCATGTGAATCCACTAATTAGATCAAGTGCACACATATAAGTCTATTGGTGTGTGTAAAACATCAGACTGCACTGTCATCACAGTCATGACAGTGCAGTCTGATTTCCACAGACTCAGACAATGGAGAAGATGGAGAAATTAAGTTCTCCATCTTCTCCACACCTGTGCTATGAGCGCAGTCTGCGATTAACTCTCACAAAACGGGTGTAGGAATAGACTTGTCATGACCTATGTATGGCTAGAATAATTGGGGGATAGCAAATATCCATTACATAGAGCAAGCTAACATCTTTAGGGGAGCACTGATGGTGGCTACTAGTGGCACACATACCGCTTTTTCTATAGCTCTCCTGCCTGTCAGTAAAAAGTGCGGTCATTGCAGACATTGCTCCTATAATAAACTGAGATTAAACAAATGAACACTCTGCGCGCTATCAGCGGAACTCGATGTCGCTTCTAGCGTTTTTCTATATAACTTTACTGCCCTTAACAATAAATTTCAGGGTGCTGACAATGCTATTACAATCAAACTCAATACATGCCTTCTGCTGTATGTAGATCTCCATTGGCAGTGTGCTCACTGAGTGTCATGTTTGCCTATACACTTCAACAATTTATCACAGTGTATCTGTTTCAAACGACTTCAGACAGAGCCTTAGCAATTAATGGCTTACTAGTTTCCTGAGCAATTGAACATTTTTGTTATAAAGAATTACATAAGTATATGAACTTAAAAGTATATTAGTGCAATTTCCCACTATAATGGCAGCCAAACATCAGAAATAAAGGAGACTTAGGCTGTTACTTCCCGTTGGCACAATATTTGTCTTTAGTAAGTCAGGGCAATAGCTGTGCAAATTATTTGAGCTCATAATAGAACTCAAACAGCTTTAACTGAATTAGTTGTCGGGATATAGTGTTATTTTAATAGAGCACTTTCATTAACTAATGTATTAATATTTATAATATTTAATAATAAAAGTTGAATTTTACTTACATCTTTATATTCTTTTTCCTTCCCTAATATTATTATTATTATTTGTGGTGGCGTATACCATTGTGAATCCGTGACAATTGACACTTTCACAGTATATAAACAGTGTATAATTACAATATATGTGCTTTAGTACAGTCTCTTCTTACCAGAAATACCTTGCAATTTAGACAGAATTAGTGATGAGCGAGCACTAAAATGCTTGGGTACTCGTTGTTCGAGTCGAGCAAATTGGAATGCTCGAGTGCTTGGTCCGAGTAACGAGCCCAATGTAAGTCTAAGGGAAACTCGAGTATTTTTCCGGCGGCTCCAGCCGGCGGTCTGCAGAGGGCCTAAAAATTGCCCAAATCGATGGAAACAGTGCTCAAATGACATGGGAACAGCATGGGAAAGACCCCTGGAAGCATTTCTGACTCCCATGTCAATGCTGTCAACAATGCTGTCAAACGTATTACGCCACTTTTACAGACTCACAATAAAACATACAAAAACAAAACCAAAATGAATTTTCCTGGGAAATATGCTTAGTAACATCCTTTCCAGGGTAATAACTTGTATTTAAGGCAAAATAAATACAGTACAGACCAAAAGTTTGGACACACCTTCTAATTTAAAGATATTTCTGTATTTTAATGACTATGAAAATTGTACATTCACACTGAAGGCATCAAAACTATGAATTAACACATGTGGAATTATATACTTAACAAAAAAGTGTGAAACAACTGAAAATATGTCTTATATTCTAGGTTCTTCAAAGTAGCCACCTTTTGCTTTGATGACTGCTTTGCACACTCTTGGCATTCTCTTGATGAGCTTCAAGAGGTAATCACCGGAAATGGCTTTCACTTCACAGGTGTGCCCTGTCAGGTTTAATAAGTGGGATTTCTTGCCTTATAAATGGGGTTGGGACCATCAGTTGTGTTGTGCAGAACAGCTGATAGTCCTACTGAATAGACTGTTAGAATTTGTATTATGACAAGATAAAAGCAGCTAAGTAAAGAAAAACGAGTGGCCATCATTACTTTAAGAAATGAAGGTCAGTCAGTCCAAAAAATTGGGCAAACTTTGAAAGTGTCCCCAAGTACAGTTGCAAAAACCATCAAGCGCTACAAAGAAACTGTCTCACATGAGTACCGCCCCAGGAAAGGAAGACCAAGAGTCACCTCTGCTTCTGAGGTTAAGTTTATCCGAGTCACCAGCCTCAGAAATCGCAGGTTAACAGCAGCTCAGATTAGAGACCAGGTCAATGTCACACAGAGTTCTATCAGCAAACACATCTCTTCAACAACTGTTAAGAGGAGACTTTGTGTAGCAGGCAATTATGGTAAAATAGCTGCTAGGAAAACACTTCTAAGGACAGGCAACAAGCAGAAGAGACGTGTTTGGGCTAAAGAACACAAGGAATGGACATTAGACCAGTGGAAATCTGTGCTTTGGTCTGATGAGTCTAAATTTGAGATCTTTGGTTCCAACCACCGTGTCTTTGTGCGATGCAGAAAAGGTGAACGGATGGACTCTACATGCCTGGTTCCCACAGTGAAGCATGGAGGAGGAGGTGTGATGGTGTGGGGGTGCTTTGCTGGTGACACTGTTGGGGATTTATTCAAAATTGAAGGCATATTGAACCAGCATGGCTACCATAGCATCTTGCAACGGTATTCTATTCCATCCGGTTTGCGTTTAGTTGGACCATCATTTATTTTTCAACAGGACAATGACCCCAAACACACCTCCAGGCTGTGTAAGGGCTATTTGACCAAGAAGGAGAGTGATGGGGTGCTACGCCAGATGACTTGGCCTCCACAGTCACCAGACCTGAACCCAATCGAGATGGTTTGGGGTGAGCTGGATCTCAGAGTGAAGGCAAAAGGGCCAACAAGTGCTAAGCATCTCTGGGAACTCCTTCAAGATTGTTGGAAGACTATTTCCAGTGACTATCTCTTGAAGCTCATCAAGAGAATGCCAAGAGTGTGCAAAGCAGTCATCAAAGCAAAAGGTGGCTACTTTGAAGAACCTAGAATATAAGACATATTTTCAGTTGTTTCACACTTTTTTGTTAAGTATATAATTTCACATGTGTTAATTCATAGTTTTGATACCTTCAGTGTGAATGTACAATTTTCATAGTCATGAAAATACAGAAAAATCTTTAAATGAGAAGGTGTGTCCAAACTTTTGGTCTGTACTGTATACAAAAACAAAAATGCTCCTCCACACTTTGGGCTATGTTCACACAAAGCGTTTTTTGATGCGTTTTTGCACTTTTGCATTGCTTTCAACCAAGACAAATGCATTCACCAGGAAATGTCATTTTAACATTTTACAACCTTATCTGGCCATGTGGTGTATGACACATCATCAGACACATCCTATTTTATTGATGATGGAGGGATTCTGAAAGTCGCAAAGCCTATTTTTATAGGGCCCTCAGATGGCCCTTACTATTCTTAAAGGGCCAGGAGTCGGCCCTTGTTATTGTTAGAGAGCCATCAGCTGGCTATGATTTGTTGCGCCCATTATTAATGAGTGGTTCTCCTATACTGTTATTGCATATGCAGTGACTGCAAGGGCTGCCAAAAATTTGGACGCAACCCAATACCCATTTGAAGAGACATAGAGGAGAGTCTCAGTTAAAAAAATGTTCCTATTATAAAGGAGTGGGTCTCCTATAGTGGTAATGCCCATGCTGTGACTGCAAGGGCTGCCAAAATTTTGGAAAAACCCCACTAACAATTTAAAGACACATAGAGCTGGGCCACAGTAACGAGTATGACATGTTCCCATTAGAAAGGACAGGGTCTGCTATTCAGTTATAGGGTATGCAGTGAGTGCAACAGCTGCCAAAATATAGGAAAAACCCTACTAACAATTTAAAGACACATAGAGCTGGGCCACAGTAACGGCATGTTCCCATTAGAAAGGAGAGGGTCTGTTATACACTTATTGGGTATGCAGTGAGTCCAACGGCTGATAAAATTTAGGAAAAACCACACTAGCAAATTAAAGACATATAGAGCTGGGCCACAGTAACGAGTACGACATATTCCCATTAGAAAGGAGAGGGTCTGCTATTCAGTTATAGGGTATGCAATGAGTCCAACGGCTGCCAAAATTTAGGAAAAACCCCACTAACAATTTGAAGACATATACAGCTGGGCCACAGTAACGAGTACGACAAGATCCCATTAGAAAGGAGAGGGCCTGTTATTTAGTTATAGGGTATGCAGTGAGTGCAACGGTTGCCAAAATTTAGGAAAAACCTTACTAACAATTTAAAGACACATAGAGCTGGGTCACAGTAACGACATGTTCCCATTAGAAAGGAGAGTGTCTGCTATTCAGTTGTAGGGTATGCAGTGAGTGCAATGGCTGCCAAAATTTAGGAAAAACCCCACTAACAATTTAAAGACACATAGAGGTGGGTCTCAGTGGCGACATATTTCCATTAGAAAGGAGAGGGTCTCCCGTACTGTTTGCCTATGCAGTGAAGCAATGGCTGCCAAAAATTTGGAGGAACTCCAATGCCCTTTGCAAGACATGTAGAGGTCGGAGCGCCTCCTGAAAACAATGTTCCCATTATTAGGGAGTGAGTCTCCCATACTGTTTGCCTGTGCAGTGAAGCAACGACTGCCAAAAATTTGGAGGAACTCCAATGTCCCTTGCAAGAGACGTAGATATGTTGATATGGTACATATGGTGGTGATATGATGGTGGAGGATAAGGATGTGGAGAAGGAGGAGGACAAGAGCAAATCAGGAAGCATATACCCATGTCTGGGTGTGAAGACAGAGGTGCGTGGGAATAGAGTTAAGCCTCCCAAAAAAAAGACACTGTATTTAAGTTTATGTTACGCTGCTATCATTCGGTGGTGTTAAGAAGTCTGGCCCAACCCAGCCCTTGTTAATTTTTATAAAAGTCAGCCTGTCAGCATTTTCAGTTGACAGACGGATGCGCCTATCAGTTATAATTTCACCAGCGGCACTAAAAACCTGCTCTGACAAAACGCTAGCGGCAGGGCAGGCCAGGACCTCTAAGGCATAGAGAGCAAGTTCATGCCACGTGTCCAGCTTGGATACGCAATAGTTATAAGGCACAGAGGAATCACGGAGGACGTTGGTACGGTCGGCAAGGTACTCCCTCAGTATCTTCAGAAACTTTTCCCTCCTTGGGAGAGTCCCCTGCGCTTCACAGCTTGTGTGATGGGAGGATCTGAGAAAACTGTCCCAGAACTTTGACAGTGTTCCTCTGCCTCTGCTGGATTGCATATTTGTCTCTCTCGCCTGTACTCCTTGGTTGTTCAACGAACTGTGACCTCTGCTGCCAACGTTTTCAGATGGGATTTTTTTTAATGATTCCGCAACAAGGGCCTTCTCGTACTGCCCCATTTTATTAGGCATGTCCTGCGCAGGAATTAGAGACAGAAAGTTCTCCTTGTACCATTTGTCTAGAAGTGTCACCAACCAATAATGACTGTCAACCAAAATTTGGACAACGCGAGGGTCACAGGAAAGGCAGTGTAACATAAACTCAGCCATGTGTGCCAGACTGCAAAGAGACAAGAATTCTGTTCTCACCAAGAGGACGACTGACCATGCTCTCCTCCTCCTCCTCCTCCTCTTCCTCCTCCAACCTTTCCTCAGGCCATCCACACTGAACAGACGGTATGACAGTTGTGCAGGTAGCACCGTCTATAGCGCAGGAAACTAACTCCTCTTCTTCCTCATTGTCACCCAATCCACATTAGGATGAGATGAGGCTGGGTTGTGTGTAATCACCCTGTATGGTTCCTTGCTCCATCACATCTTGCTTCGCCTGCAATGCATCCTCTTTAATTGTGAGCAGAGAGCATTTCAGAAGACAGAGAAGCGGGATGGTAATGCTAATTATGGCGACATCGCCGCTCACCATCTTGGTGGAGGCCTCAAAGTTTTGGAAGATGGTACATATGTCTGACATCCATGTCCACTCCTGAGGTCTTATGTGTGGAGTCTGAACTGAATACCCATGGCTTTGTTGATGCTGGTAGTCAACAACTGCCCTCTTCTGCTCACAAATCCTTCCCAACATCTGTAATGTAGAGTTCCAACGTGCGGGGACATTACAGATCAGTTGGTGAGCTGAAATCTGCAAATGCTGCTGAAGCACTGCAAGGGCGGTGGAAGCTGTAGCTGACTTTCTAAAATGGGCACAGACGAGGCATACTTTGTCAAGCAGATCTGGCAGATTGGGGTAGGTTTTGAGAAACCGCTGAACCACGACTTTAGGCACATGGGCCAGGCATGGTACGTTTTTGAGCTCGACCCGCCTCAGAGCCGCCATCAGGTTTCGGCCATTGTCACACATGACCATGCCTGGCTGTAGGGTCAGCGGTGTCTGCCACAGATCTGTCTACTCTTTTAGAGCTGTCCACAACTCTTCAGTGTTGTGCGGTTTGTCACCTAAGCATGTTAGCTTCAGCACAGTCTGTTGCCGCTTGGCCAAGGCAGTGCTTCCAGCTTGTGACTGATGTGGTCATTTTGGAGATGGAGGCTGAAGAGGAGGAGGTGGTGCAGCAGCTGTAGAATGTGGGGGCAACCATGATTGACCCAGGGCTCGAAATCCGCGGCGTCGGGAGAATGAGTTCCGTCCCAAGGTCCGACTGGGTCCCGGCTTCCAATATATTAACCCAGTGTGCCATCAGCGAGATGTACCATCCCTACCCACAAGCATTTGTCCACGTGTCCGTGGTTAAGTGGACTTTCTCAGTAACTGCGTTGTTGAGGGGACGTCTCATGTTGTTGGACATGTGGTCGTGTAATGCTGGGACGGCATACCAGGAGAGACAGTGGCGACTGCGGACCAAGTACCAAGGGAGGCTGCCGCCATCAGGTTGTGGAAAACTTCCGTCTCCATGAGCCTAAAAGGCAACAATTCGAGCGCAAGCATTCGTTAAATGTATGAATTTAGTAGTGTGGCCTGTGGGACATTGGCTGCGTATTTGCGCTTGCATTCCAAGGACTGGGGTAGGGACAACTGAACGTTGCGCTGGGACAAGGACTTGGATGTGCTTGCTGATGGTGCTAGTTGAAAGTGTTCAACAACAGATGCAGGGCGGCAGGCATCTTGGCACGTGCCATAGACAGGGGATTGGCGGAACAAGCAGTGGTGTCACCAGCAGACACTGTTGCTGGACCCTGGAGTTTGACCCACTTAGTCGGGTGCTTTGATGCCATGTGACTAATCATGCTGGTGGTGGTCAGGCTGCTACTTTTGCTAACCCTGCTGATGCTGGCCTGGCAGGTGGTGCAAATGGCCTTTTTTGGGTTATCTGCAGAGCCTTTAAAAAATAACCAGACTCGGGAAGTCTGCCTCTTCCTGCCTTTTGTGGTGCTACACCTCCCTCCCCTTGTGTGCTGCTGTCCTCACTCTATATGTCACCCTGCCAAGTTGGGTCAGTTACTATATCATCCACCACCTCGTCTTCCACTTCTGCACCCTGGTCCTCCTCTTGACTTTCTGGCAATTGTGTCTCATCATCATCATCATCCACCTCTTGCAACAGTAATTGTACTTTCCTTCGTGTGACCGTGGCTGCTCCAATATTTGGGCATCACTACATGCGTTCTCCTCTTGACTCACTTGAAGATGGCTGGGCGAGAGGCCCGAATCTACAAATGGAAAAGTGAACAGTTCTTCTGAGTGTCCAAGTGTGGCATCGGTTCTCCCTGGGCACTCGGCATGGTGGGAGGAAGGAGGATCAGGGTGAGGAATATGCAGTCCAGACTCACGGCTACTGAGACATGACCGTGTGGAAGACAGAGTGGTGGTGGTGGCAAAGTGACTGGAAGGATTATCTGCTCTCCAACCAACAAACTTTTGACACTGCTCTGTGTTCAAAAGTGGTGTTCTGCGGTCCCCTAGTAATTGGGACAGGAAGGTCGAGCGACAAGATGTGGGTGTTTATTGTGGCACAATTTCAGCTTGCCCATGGCCATGTCCTCGGCCTCTGCATGCACCATTGCCATCACGTTCACGTCCCCGTCCCTTGCCACGCACCTTGCCCATTTTAAATGGAGGACAATATTTTCCACGTTCACGATAAATGGTTGATTTTGGAATGCAGTTATATGTGATACATCTGACAAAGAACCAGGATTTTAAATAGCAGGCCTGTAATTTACTAATATTATTCTACACAGAGACCTAGTGTGAAGAGCTTGACCGATACACTGCAATGAAATGAAAATGGAAGAAAGGGCTGATTTTGGAACGCTCTTATAGGTGATATGTCTGACCGAGAACCACGGTTTTAAATAGCAGGCCTGAAATTTACTAATATTATTCTACACGGAGACCTAGTGTGAATAGCTTAACCAACACACTGCAGCAAAATAAAAATGGAAGAAATGGCTGATTTTGGAACACTCTTTTAGGTGATACTGTATGTCTGACAGAGAACCACATCTTTAAATAACAGGCCTGTAATTTACTAATACTATTCTTCACAGACACCTAGTGTGAATAGCTTGACAAACACATTGCAACGAAATGGAAGGCAGAAATGGCTGATTTTGAAACGCTGTTTTACATGTGATACGTCTGACAGAGAACCACGGTTTTAAATAGCAGGCCTGTAATTTATTAATACTATTCTTCACAGATACCAAGTGTGAAAAGCTTGACCGACACACTGCAATGGAATGAAAATGGAAGAAATGTCTGATTTTGGAACATTCTTATAGGTGATATGTCTGACAGAGAACCACGGGTTTAAATAGCAGGCCTGTAATTTACTAATACTATTCTTCAGTGAGAACAAGCAAATGGAGCAGAAAAATGGTGTACTCTGGATAGCATTTTTAAGCAAATAACCAGGATTAAGATAAAAAAAAATATTTGCCTTGGCCCCTGATATCTGGGGCTATGTCTACAAATATCTGTAATTATTACAGCAGCAGCAGACATGACGTTCAATGGATCTGGCTGTATTCTGCAGTGCTAACAAGCAAATGGAGCACTAAAATGGTGTACTCTGCATTGCTTTTTAAGCAAATAATCAGGATTAATATAAAAAAATAGCCCTGGCCCCTGATATCTGGGGCTATGTCTACAAATATTTGTCACAGCAGAATCAGTCAGAAGTTGAACGTGCAATGGACTCTCTTGTGCTGTATCATACACTGCAGTCTGCCGCATACACTGCCTGCCTGCCTAGCACTGATTATATGCAGCTGGATTAGTACTCAGAAGGACTGTTAGTTCAGTTGGATATATATGTTCTGGAATACCTATACTAACTATGAAGAAGCAAATCTGTCCTTGACGCATCAGCACCTCTTCCTACTCTGCCTGATTCTAGGGTACACTGTGACGAGCATAGTGGCGCCAGGTCTTATATAGACCTGATGATGCTGTGCGGCCAGCCAATCACTGCAATGCCCACAACCAACATGGCTACAGCATTACAGTGTGTGGCAGGCAATCCCTGCATGTTTATTGGCTCTCTAAAGAGTGCCAAACATGCAGGGAGGGGACCCGAGTTCCCACCCGAGCAATCCGGAAATACTCAACGAACGCCGAGCTCGTCGAGCACAGTGATGCTCGGGCGAGTACAGAGTAGTGGCGAGCACGTTCGCTCATCACTAGACAGGATTTCTCATGCAGGTTTTTCAGTGCATTCCACATGTCTTTAGAAGTATTTTCTCATATTTTGTGGATCAGTTCATCCTCCTTCTCGACTAAAAAGCTCACATTGGCTGGCCTATTTTACTTGTTCCATTCCTAATTATTAAGCTGTAGTAATAATCTCCTACAAGTCATCTCTGGACAGAGTCAGTAATTGTCATTATTCAGTTTGGCCAATGTAAGATTAAGCTCTGAGCTGCTAGCCTTTTTATTTCTCTCTTTTGTATGTACTGTATATAATGAGTTTCTTACTTGTATACAGGTAATGAGAACGTCTGGAAGATTCTTTGTGTCAGTCTGTTCACCAATCTGTGCTGTGCTGTTGTGTTGGCTCTTTTTGTGTCATTGTGATCTCGGCCCTTAACTCATAAAAATATGAAGTTAAAAGGCAAAAAAACTCTACTGAAATAGGAAATGTTTAAAGTATTCATTAATCTCTGATATATATTAGTAAAGAAAATAAGTATATATTTAAGGAATATTGACGTTTGTTAAAATAGAAGGGAAAATGTGATATATAGGACCACGATAGAATGTAGCTATATAGAGATGCATAGAATTTTAATTAAAATAGATAACCGAAATGTTTTTAGTGAAAGAAAACAGCAGAAAAGTTAAAGACAGAATTCAAAACAAAAGTACTCAGAGCTTCCTGTGAATAGTTTGTCTTCAAAAGACAAGTTCATAGTATGATGGCAGTCATTATCGATCAATTTCTAAGATTTAATTGAGAATCACTGGGTTGTGGTAACAAAGTGATAAAATTATTTTATGTATGAGAAACTATTATGAAGCAAATTATAATAATAATAATTGTATATAGTGCCAACATATACAGCAGCTTTTTCAGTTCATAGGTTACATGTACAAACAGTATCAGACATTATACAGTAACACATAATTCAACAATTCAATCAAGAGGAGTGAGGTCCCTTCTCACAATAGCTTACGTAAGCACAGGTGAGCAGAGACCTCACTCCTCTTAACTGAATTGTTGATATAGTAAGTTACTATCTATGAAAAATAGGTCTGACGCAAAAAGGAAAAAAGTGAAGGTTTTGTGTGATCAAGCCATCTTAACCAAAATTAAGGATATTCATTAACGTAACCCCTTCCCAACATTGGGCGTACCATTACATCCTCTTTAATGTGGTGTTTCTTTAAATGTACGCACCCGCACCTCCAGTTGATCATGCAGGAACAGGAACTTGTACTCATTGCAATCACTGTTGGAGCTCGGATTAACTGACAGCCAAGCTCCTACAGTAAAAGCCACGGGTGGTGCCTGCACTGTCCGTGGCTGTTTTACTGTCTAAATGCCACTGTCAGTAGCATCTTAATCAAAGAAATGAGCAGGAGCATAAGTTGATATACGTACACTGTGTTGGAGCATGTTTACACTGTGGCCATTTCACAAGAAAAAACAAGAAAAAAACAAAATGAGCACATTAGTGTACATAAATTAGTGTACATAAACTGACGAGCAAGCAAAACATTAATAAAACACAGCCAGTAATCTCTAATTAAACACAATAAGGTATTTCTCTTGGATTAACAAATCTAATCGTCTGGCTTATTAAGATTTTAGGCTGTATTGTCACAATACACTTCCCTCTGACCAACAATAACTAGAATAACACTCTAACGACCAGTGATAACCCTTTAGTAACTAGTTAACCATTCTTGGTCACAATATGGCTTCTATAATTTCTTATCACAGATTGTGGCTCATGGCCATCTCTCAGAGCTCTCTAGATTAAAAAGGTTGGGGCCACTGACTTACAGTTGTGCTCAAAAGTTTACATACCCCGGCAGAATTTTTCCTTTCTTGGCATTGTTTCAGAGAATATGAATAATAACAAAAAAACTTTTTCTCCACGCATGGTTATTGGTTGGGTGAAGCCATTTATTGTCAAACTACTGTGTTTTCTCTTTTTAAATCTTAATGACAACAAAAAATATCCAAATGACCCTGATCAAAAGTTCACATACCCTCGTGATTTTGGCCTGATAACATGCTCAGAATTTGACACAAATGGGTTTGAATGGCACATCGTCACCTGTGACCTGTTTGCTTGTAATCAGTGTGTGTGCATAAAAGCTGAGTGAGTTTCTGGGATCCAGATGTTAGAACTCTTCTGTTAGGTTTTTTCTATCTTGCTGGTCACATGATCTTTTTTGCCTATTTAATCCTGCTCTGCCCTCCTGGCCTTGCTGGACTTCATTGTAATTTCTACTCTTAAGCTAGCCTGGTGCTTAGTTACCTTTCTCAGTCAGTTTAGCTAGGTCTTCGGACCTTTATGTACTATGTTGTGTGTTTGTCTTTTACTGCTACAATTTCTGCTAGGAGGTGTCCAACTTTATCCCAGTTCCTAGTTCTTGTAGGGATCCCTCCCTTGCATCTATAGGCCTTCGTACAGACTAGCCGAGGACTTTAGCGGGTCTGATTGCAGTATCAGGTTCCCCGTTACATCGTAGGGATCTAGCTTAGTTCTATTGTAGGGACAGATCTCTTTTCTTTCCTTAGTGCTTGTAGCAGATAATAACAGTAAGTCCAGCCCAAAAATATCTCTAAGGAAAGACCTCCAGTTTCAATCATGGTGTCGGTTCAGGATTTGGCTCAACGCCTGCAGGGACTCTCTCTGGAGGTGGCCGAGCTCCAACAACACGTGAGTAGCTGTTCTGGAGCACATTTTGTGGAGCCAAAGGTACGTTTGCCTGATTTATTTTTTGGTGATCAACAAGAATTTTTTTCCATTAAAAATGCTTGTTTGTTGTATTTTCGTTTGAGACCCACATCCTCTGGTGATGAATCACAGCGCATAGGGCTCATAATGTCACTTTTACGCAAAGAACCTCAGGGATGGGCCTTTTCTCTCCAACCTAGTGATCCATGCTTTAGATCAGTGGATAGTTTTTTTTCTGCTTTGGGTTTGTTGTATGATGATCCTGATCGTGTCTCATCAGCTGAGACTGAATGGAGACGTTTGAGGCAGGGATCAGGTAATGTGAAAAAATATTGTTCTCACTTCCGTCGGTGGTCTGCCCAGGTGGGGTGGAACGATTCAGCTTTGAAAAGTTGTTTCTTGCGGGGCTAGGTGAAAGGGTTAAGGATTTGCTGATTGCTTATCCCACACCTGGAAACTTGCAGGAGGCAATGCAATTAGCTATACGGGTGGACAGGAGACTGCGTGCAAGGGTTAATGAGAGTAAATCCTCTGCCTTGTCAGCTCCGAGTCTTGAGAGGGTCTGTACTGACATTGAAGAGCCGATGGAGATTGGGGCGATGGCACCCCGCTCTCAGGAAAAAGACCGCAGGTCTTCTGAAGGTTTGTGCTTTTATTGCGGGAAATCTGACCATTTTATTAAGAACTGTGTGCTTCGTATGAACGAAAAAAAAAAAAGGTCAGTTACGCCGTATAGCCTGTTTAAATACTAAGGGGGTATTTCTTTCTGCTACTACTGCTGCTCAGGAAGAATTAATTGAATTTCGGGTATTTGTGGATTGTGGTTCTACTCTGATTGTGATTGATGGGGGATTCTTGGAAAAACTTAAATTAAAACCCAAACCTTTGTCATCCCCTATTGCTGTGGTTTCTGTCGATGGCTCCCCCTTGAAGAGTGTTACTCACAAGGTCTGTGAATTTCCCCTCACTATTAATGGTATTCACCAAGAAAAAATTTGGATTTGGTAGTATTAAATAATTTGCCTTCTCCAGTAGTTTTGGGGTTACCCTGGTTAAAATTGCACAATCCTGTACTGGATTGGTCTACCAATGAAATTAAGTCCTGGAGCCCTAAGTGTTATGACACGTGTTGTAACGGACGTATTGCTGCGGTGGAAAAAGGGGAATTCCTGTACCTATTCAGGATTTTTGGAGAGTTTTTTCTGAGGAGGAGTCACAAATTTTGCCTCCCCATAGAGACTATGATTGTACCATTGAATTTGTCCCTGGAGCGACTCTTCCTAAAAGTCGCTTATTTAATCTTACTATTCCTGAGAGAAAGGCTTTGGAGGAATACATACAGACAAGCTTGGCCGCCGGTCACATTAGGCCATCCAAGTCTCCTGTGGCTGTTGGATTTTTTTTTGTTAAAAAAAAGGACGGCGGTTTACGTCCTTGTCTGGATTTTCGTGAGATTAATAAAATTACTGTACGCAATCCTTACCCACTGCCATTGATTCCTGATTTGTTTAACCAGTTAGTGGGGGCCAAGTGGTTCTCTAAAATTGATCTCCGGGGGGCATACAATTTGTTGCGCATGAAGGAGGGTGATGAATGGAAGACTGCTTTTAACACTCCTGTGGGTCATTTTGAGAATCTGGTTATGCCTTTTGGTCTTACCAATGCTCCAGCATTTTTTCAGAATCTTATTAATGACATCCTTAGACCTTTGATCGGCAAAAATGTGGTTGTGTATTTGGATGACATTTTGATTTATTCACTGGATCTGGAGTCTCATTGGCGGAGCGTACGTGAGGTATTACAGTTATTAATTGACAATTCGCTTTTTGCTAAGCTGGAGAAATGTGAGTTCGCTGTACAGAGAATTAGTTTTTTGGGCTACATTATCTCCAGCGAGGGCTTTGAGATGGACCCGGTGAAAGTTCAAGCTGTGCAGGAATGGCCTAGGCCTATTGGTTTGAAATCGATACAGAGGTTTTTGGGTTTCGCCAATTATTACAGAAAATTCATTAAAAATTTTTCTATTATTGTCAAACCACTGACCGATCTCACCAGGAAAGGTGCTAATGCGGTTCAGTGAACTACTGAGGCCATTGAAGCTTTTGTGTTTCTAAAGGAGAGGTTCAGCTCTGCTCCCATCCTTATGCAGCCTGATGTGACTAAGCCATTTTTGGTTGAGGTTGATGCTTCTTCGGTGGAGGTCGGTGCGGTGTTGTCTCAGAAAAACAAGGATGGAGTACATCTCTGTGCTTTTTTTTCAAAAATTTTTTCTGAGACTGAACTTAATTACGATATTGGTAATCGGGAATTGCTGGCTATTAAACTCGCATTTGAACACTGGGGTCATCTCCTGGAAGGTGCTGAATTTCCCATTCAGGTTTTCACTGATCATAAAAATCTGATCTATCTTGATGCTGCCAAGCGCTTGAATGCCCGTCAGGCTAGGTGGGCACTTTTTTTCTCGCGGTTTAATTTTTCCGTTACTTACATCCCGGGTACCAAGAATGTTAAAGCTGATGCTTTGTCTCGCAGCTCTTCTCCCATGGTCGGTGCTGAGGAGGAGGGGAGCATTTTACAAGAAGGTGTTGTGATTGCTGCATTGGACTCCGTTTTGGAAGATGAGATTCTTAAAGCACAGGAGAATGCCCCATCTAACACTCCCCATGGGAGGTTGTTTGTGCCTAGGACCTTTAGGAGAGATTTGTTTGTTGAGTGTCATGAGTCTCGGTAGGCAGGTCATCCAGGAATTTCTGAGACCAAGAGACTTGTGGGTCGCAGTTTTTGGTGGCCTGGATGGCAGAAGGAAGTCATTAAGTGGGTGCGTCAATGTACGGTGTGTGCTAGATTTAAGTCTTCACATACTCCTGCAGCGTGGTTGCTTTGCCCTCTGGAGGTTCCTAGTGCACCTTGGACACATCTGGCTATGGACTTTATTACTGACCTTCCCCCCTCTGAGGGTTTCACAGTCATCTGGGTGGTCGTTGACCGTTTTAGCAAGATGTGTCACTTGGTTGCTTTCATCAAACTGCCCTGCGCTAAGACACTCGCTAAGGCCTTTGTCAAGGAAATTGTCAGACTACATGGCATTCCTACTGACATTGTTTCGGATAGGGGACCTCAGTTCGTGGCTCGTTTTTGGCGTGCTTTTTGTGACAGGTTGGGAGTTCATTTGTTGTTTTCATCCGGATATCATCCTGAGTCTAATGACCAGACAGAAAGGAAGAATCAGGATGTTGAGAAGTTCTTGAGTTGTTTTGTGGCAGACAATCAGGAGGGGTGGTCTGAGTTTCTGCCACTTGCTGAGTTTGCTCTTAACAACCATACATCCTCTTGTGCTGGTTGTTCGTCTTTTTTTTGTTGTTCTGGGAGACATCAGTCTTTTGGGTCATTCTCCAAATTGGTATCGGCTGTGCCTGAGGAGGAGAGTTTTTCCGGTCATTTGGAGAGAGTTTGGACGGATGTGCGTGGTAGTCTTCAGGAGGCTAACAAAAAATCTAAGAGGTACTTTGATAGGAAACGGCAAGAGGTTTTCTTTGCAATTGGTGACATGGTTTGGTTGTCCTCTAAGAATCTGCGGTTGAGGATTCCTTCTAAAAAATTGGGTCCCAAGTTTGTAGGGCCCTTTAATGTGCTTCAGGTAGTTAACCAATCTGCTGTTAGGTTGGAGGTTCCTACCTCCTGGAAGATTAATCCGGTGTTTCATGTTTCTCTGTTGAAAAGAGCTTATGTGTCGGATGGAGACGCCTCTGCCACTGTTCCTCCGGTGGTGGAGGACGCGGAATATGAAATTTCCCGCATCCTAAATTCTAGACGGTATAGAGGGAGTTTGCAGTATCTCGTCGCTTGGAAGGGTTTCGGACCCGAGGATAACTCATGGCTGAGGGCGGATGATGTTTCTGCTTTCAGACTTGTCAGAGCGTTTCACAAGAGGTTTTCTGATAAGCCTGGGCCTAGGGGATCCGGAGGATCCTCATAGAAAAGGGGGTACTGTTAGAACTCTCCTGTTAGTTTTTTTCTATCTTGCTGGTCACATGACCTTTTTTGCCTATTTAATCCTGCTCTGCCCTCCTGGCCTTGCTGGACTTCATTGTAATTTCTACTCTTAAGCTAGCCTGGTGCTTAGTTACCTTTCTCTGTCAGTTTAGCTAGGTCTTCGGACCTTTATGTTCTATGTTGTGTGTTTGTCTTTACTGCTACAATTTCTGCTAGGAGGTGTCCAACTTTATCCCAGTCCCTAGTTCTTGTAGGGATCCCTACCTTGCATCTATAGGTCTTCGTACAGACTAGCCGAGGACTCTAGCGGGTCTGATCGCAGGATCAGGTTCCCCGTTACATCATAGGGATCTAGCTTAGTTCTATCGTAGGGACAGATCTCCTTTCTTTCCTTAGAGCTTGTAGCAGATCATAACACCAGACAGCTTTGGGGCTAAAGCATCATTGGAGAGTGAGATTATTCTGTAGCTAGTCACAACTACCTTGTATATATCTGTTATTGTTGACTTTGGCACTCAGAACTATACTAAATACTAGTCACCTAGTTGAATAGCAATGTTAATGATAAAACAATCACGGGAAAAAAAGTTAATCTTTACTAGTGTTGAGCGAATTTGTTCAGCATTTCAAATTCGTTGTTCGGTGTTCCGGCTTTTTCGCACCAAAAAAAGTGGCTCCGCCCACTAACATCCCTGATTTGGCACACTGTCATGCAGATAACATCTGTGTGACAGTGTTGCAAATCAGGGATATTCATGGGCGGAGCCGATTTTTTGGCGGGAACAAGCCGAAACCCCGAACACGAACCCGAATTTGAAATGCCGAACAAATTTGCTCAACACTAATCTTTACCAGTAGTTAAATGGTTATTGTTTGTATTGTCATTTGAATTGTACGAATTATGATAAGGATATGTGAATTGATTCAAAATTAATAAAATTTGAGGCAAATTGAATTTCTCAGCCAAATTCAAGCAAATCGTCCAAAGTCAAGTTTTAGGAGATCTGCTTTTCTTTGGTAGGCACATCCTAGGGAAATGTAAATCTTCAATAAAATGACTATTGTTGAGCCACCCCCGTAGTGTTCGAGTTCGGTTCGTCGAACACCCGTGTGTTCGCCGAACTATTCGTCGAACTGTTCGTCGAACACCTTCGAACACCGTTAAAACCAATGGCAGGCAAGCAAAAACACATAGAAACACATAGAAAACACCTTCAGGTGTCCAAAAGCTGACAAACTGCTCAGAAGACACAACTAACACATGGAAAAGTGACAAGTACATATAGTCATGTGAAAAGAAAAGAGGTGGAGGAGTAAAAGGAGGGGGAGACACAGATATAGGCATGTCATGCCCTTCTAAAATCCAAAAAGTGAGAAGCCGACACGTTCAGTCCGCTCCTGCCCGTGCCACCTCCGTGTCGCCGGGTTTGTGCCAGAGCCGCGGTGAACCCTGACGGCCAGCCCCCCTCTCCCAATACTGGTGCCTGTCCGCTGGTGGGTCGAGCGAGCCCCACTGTGGTGGAGGCAGCTCTAAGCTTTTTAATTTAAATTGTCTCTCTAATTTGAATGAATACACTTTAAATCCATTTACAAGGATCTATTGGAGGGCAAGTCTCATGCCAGCAGCCGCGTAATTCCAGCTCCAGTAGCGTCCACTAAAGCTGCTGCAGTTAAAAAGCTTTTATAAGGATCGAGCTCGGCTGTCCACCGCAAGGCATCCTACTGCCAGTCCCAGCCCCTATGCCTTGGGGTGCCTCCTGATGCTCTTCACTGAGTATCCCGTGGTCCCGAAGCATTTCCTTTGAAAAAATTAAGTGTCCAAACTACAGGTGGTGTAGCTTGCTTAACAGCCGGGATAATCAGCTGACTAGCAGACACTGCTACTAGGCACAAAGTATTTCCTGGGCTAGATGCAGTTAAAAATTTGTAATTAGATACTCTCGTTGGATGCTGAGAAAGCATTCCATAGAGTCTCCTGGCACGCCATATATGATTCTCTTAAAAACCATGGTGTAGGGGTCTAGGGGACCCTTTTATAGCCAAAATCACGGCCCTGTATCACAATACGTCACCTAGGCTGAAGATAAATGGAACTGTAGCACCCTGAGGGCTCGGTTGCTACAGAGGTATTGGACCTCACCCAGAGGTGTGATATCTCACTCTCAGGTAAGGATGGAGTGTGGATCAGGACCCGACACCTGCATGCATTACACCACATTGCCGTGGGGCAGGGCGACCAATATGCCCCTGAGATGGGCACGACAGTCCCTGTCCCTGGCTGGAGTGGGGGGAGGGAACACTGAGGAAGGGGAACCCTGTAGTGCAGGAGCAGGGAGGAAGCAGTTCCTGGGTGCATTGAGAAGGGAGTATAAAAGGTGGGCACCATCTTAATTCAGTGCAGAGAAGTCTGAGCAGAAGTGGCAGGGAGCAGGGGCTCTGCATGAGCTCTGCTCCGGAGGCGGGCCTAGTAACAGAGGCCCAGGCCTGGAAGAGGGAGAAGGAAGGAAGAGGAGCGGAGAAGGCTCCAGGAACGAGGAATGAAGGGATCCCAGGGGTGCGGACGGGCGAGTCGCCACCACACGCCCGAATCCACCTGCGTGGAGGGGTCAGGCCAAAGGGGGAGACCGGTCCCCGAAACTAGTGGAGGCAGGAAATGACCCTCAGGTAGAAACCGATGGCTGTGACATTTTATGTAGCGCAGCCCCTCGCTACACCCGCTAGGAAGGCACCACATAGGGTCAGGGAAACTGGCGCCAAGTTTACCAAGAGGAGGCCCGAGGCAGCCGGACAGAAGGGTTGGTAAGAAAGGCCAGACAAAGGACACACAAAGGGGGTCCTGTGAAGCGCTCCAAAGTTATCTGGGAGTTGTCTGAGCCCCTCACCTGGTGAGCACAGTACGACGTGGGCAGCCGTTACCTGCAGACGTGGTCTGGATAATAAGAACTGTGAGTAAAGGCCCTGGACTGCATCACTGACTCCGTGTCGTTACTGCTGCTGCCCTGCACCATCACCCCCATCCTCCGCATACACTGCCCTGAGGCTATACTCCTCCCGTGGGGAGTTATGCTACGCTCTGCTGCACCCACAACAGCAGCCTCAGCGGTCTGCCCTGCAGCGGCGGTTCACTCTGACCGCAATCCACGGGTGGCGTAGTCGGACATTTAAACATCAAAACCACATAAATAGTTCCACCACTGGTTTGACCACCCTGAGCCACGGAACCGGGTCGCCGCCACGAAGACTACAACCACCAGCATCCACCAAAAAGGGTCCGGCTCCGGGTGTCCCAAGGCCCAGGGGGTACATCAGAACATTTTCATCACCTTTCACAATCACCAATGGGACAAGGCAGGGATGTCCTCTGTCCCCTCTCTTATACATCCTAGTGACGGAGCACCTGCTCTCATCAATTCGCCATAACCCCAATATTAGGTGGATTGAGGTGGGAGGCACCGAGTACAAGTGCTCTCTATTTGCTGATGATGTCCTAGTATATATCACTCAATCACATATATCCATCCATGCTGTTATGGCTGAAATAGATCACTTTGTTACATGGTTAAATTTTAAAATCAATGCAGCGAAGTCTGAGGCCCTCGATGTCTCCCTCCCCAAATCCATATAGGATTCCATCCAGTCCAACTTTCCCTTTGCCTGGCCCTCACAGGGTATCAAATACTTAGGAATTCCTATTCATAGAGACCTCTCCCATCTATGTTATCTTAATTTTGGGCCCTTTATTGAACAACTCCATACAGACCACGGTTGGCAAGTTAGAACTGTAAGATTCACTACGTGAACCACTGGTGTTTTGTGGAAAAGCACATGTACACTGTGTTCCAAATTATTATGCAAAAAGTGTTTAGGAGTGATAAGGGAAGAATTTGTTTGTTTGTCAGTTAAACTCATTGATGGTGATGTGTGTCAGGGCTCTTTATATCACTGTAAGCAATTGCAGACACCTGTGCTAATTAGTTTGGCAGGTGTGTCCAATGAAAGGCAAGACTACTTAAGAAGGCTGTCTCACATTATTAAGCAGCCTACATTTTCTGCCAAAATGGGAAAGAAAAAGGATGTGTCGGCTGCTGAGAAGCAACAAATTGTGGAGTGTTTAGGTCGAGGCATGACTACAATCAATATTGTGCGATGATCAGGATGAAGTGTCTTGGCAATCAAGAAGTATGTAGCTGATTCACAGTACACATGTGTGCGTGCTGATAAGGGCAAATTGAGGACTCTTTCCTACAGGCAATTACGTCAGGTTAAAAGAGCAGCGGCAAAAAAGCCTTGTCATAGCAGCAGACAAGTTTTTGAAGCTGCTGGTGCCTCCAACGTCCCCCGAACAACAAGATGCAGGGTCCTTCAGAGGTTTGCAGCTGTGCATACGCCATTCTGTCGACCTCCTCTATCCACTTCACACAAGCAGAAACGGCTCCAGTGGGCCAAACATTACATGAAGACTGATTTCAAAACTGTTTTGTTCACGGATGAGTGCCGTGCAGCGCTCGATGGTCCAGATGGATGGAGTGGAGGATGGCTGGTTGATGGACACCCCACGCAAATACGGCTACAGCGCCAACAAGGAGGAGGTGGAGTAATGTTTTTGGCTGGAATCATGGGGAGAGAGATTGTCGGCCCCTTTAGGATCCCTGAAGGCGCTAAAGATGAACTCCATAATGTATGTGGATTTTCTCAAACAGCACTTCCTGCCATGGTTCAAGAAGAAGAACCGTGTATTTCACAGCGAGATCATTTTTTTGCATGATAATGCACCATCTCATGCTGCACATAAAACATCTGCATCTCTGGCTGATATGGGCATAAAAGGGGACAAACTTATGGTGTGACCCCCATGCTCCCCTGACCTCTACCCCATTCAGAACCTCTGGAGCATCATCAAAAGGAGTGTCTATGATGGCGGGAGGCAGTTCACATCTAAGCAACAGCTCTGGGAGGGTATTCTGTCCTCATGCAAAACAATTGAAGCAGAAACCATCCAAAACCTGACAAATTCAATGGACGAGAGAGTTCAGAAGCTTCTTTCGAACAAGGGGTCCTATGTGAAAATGTAACATCACCTAGAATAAAGTTTTGAGTTGAAAACTGTTTGATTTCAGTTTCTAATAACCTGCTAATGCTTATAATTTCAAAAATGACCATTTTTTTGGTCTTTATTAAAATGAAAAGGTTGATCGAAAAGTTTTGGGGATCTAAGAGTGTGGCAACCCAGTAGTCATGATTACTTCGAATTCTGACAATATGAGGGTCATGTTGCAGGTAGTGCAGCAAGAAGGCACTTATGTGTCTTGCGCATCTCGGAGCCCTAAAATTATTTTCCGGGCTAGATGCAGCTAAAAATTATTATTAATTTTAAATCTGGTGGAGCTTAGTATAGATGGCCTAATAGGATCAGTGCTGCACACTGCTACAAAGCCCAAATTATTTTCCAGTCAAGATACAGATAAACATGATTAGTAATTTTAAATCTGGTGGAGCTTATTATAGATGGCCTAATAGAATCAGTGCTGCACACTGCTACAAAGCCCAAATTATTTTCCAGCCAAGATACAAATAAACATGATTAGTAATTTGAAAGCTTAAAACGGTTGGTAGGGTGATTTTAACCATTCATCAAGCTTTTACTCTCCCCAGGATGACACAGGGGTAGAAAAGTCGTTTCGGATCCATGAGTTGTTCATCTTTATGAACGTGAGTCTGTCTACATTATCAGTGGAGAGCCGCGTGCGCTTATCTGTCAGCACACCACCAGCAGCGCTGAACACACGTTCAGACAGAACGCTGGCTGCGGGGCATGACAAGATCTCCAAGGCGTAAGTGGCTAGCTCCGGCCATTTATCCAGATTGGAAGCCCAAAAAGATCAAGGGTCCAGTGACACAGTCATGGCTTCAATGTTTACTCCTGTACCTTCGTCTTTAGGCGTTGACTATGTGTCAGACTTCTTGTCTCCTGTGGCCTTGCAAAGGATGGGCTAAAAAAGTGGTGAAATGATTCCGCAAAATTGAAGTTACCAGCAGATACTGTGGTTCTGTTGCGGTTTGAGTGCTGAACACTTGACGGTCCCACGGTTGGCAAGTTGGAACTGTGAGATTCACTACGTGCACCACTGGTGTTTTGTGGAAAAGCACATGTAAGATTCTGCAACAGTCTCTGCTGATACTCCTGCATGCGTGCATCCCTTTCTATGGCAGGAATAATTTCTGCAAATTTACTTTTGTACCGGGGATCTAACAGTGTGGCAACCCAGTAGTCAGGATTATTTCTAATTCTCACAATTCGAGGGTCATGTTGCAGGTAGTGCAGCAAGAAGGCACTCATGTGTGTTGCGCATCCAGGAGCACCAAGTCCCTGTTGTGTTGGTAGCGAGGTAACAATCATGCTTCCTTCCTCTGTCCTCTCCCCCCAACCTCGCACAACAGAAATGTGATCAAGGTCTCCCTCATCTGATGAGTCTTCCATCAGTTCGTCCTCCACTTCTTCCTGGGCTCCTGCACCTTCCTCACTAGTTTGGCTGCTACCATGCGCCCTGGTAAAACCATCTCCCCCACCCTCACATGCCTGCCGCCTTGGTGCTGCCGACCGTCTGGACCTTGCAGATGTTAGCCCTTCCGCATACAACTCCTCCTCCTCTACTTCCTCCACCTCCTCTTGTGCCACCACCTGACTCCGAATTCTGTTTAACATGTGCTCCAGCATGTAAATCACCGGAATAGTCATGCTGATAATGGCATCGTCAGCACTAAACATCTTCGTCGCCATTTCAAAACTGTGCAGAAGGGTGCATAGGTCCCTGATCTGAGACCACTCCTCCAGCGTGATTTGCCCCACCTCTGGATCTCGTTGGCCCAGGCTATACGTCAGAACGTATTGCACCAGGGCTTGTCGGTGCTGCCACAGTCGCTGCAACATGTGCAGAGTTGAATTCCACTGGGTAGGCACATCGCATTTTAGCCAGTGAAGTGGCAGGCCCAACGACTTCTGTAGAGATGTAAGTCACTGAGCTGCGGGATGCGAACGGCGGAAGTGAGCACACAGCGACCGTGATCTCTGCAGAAGGGGATAGTGGGCTAAAAATTGCTGGACAACCAGGTTCAACACGTGAGCCATACAAGGCACGTGTGTGACATTGCCCCGGCGAAGGGCCGCACCCAGGTTTGCAGCATTGTCGCACACGGCCTTCCCTGGTTTCAGGTCCAGTGGAGACAACCATTCATGAAATTGGTTCTCCAGAGCTGACCACAACTCCTCAGCTGTGTGACTCACATTTCCCAGACATTTCAAAGTAAAAACCGCCTGATGACGTTGAGCCCTACTGCCAGCATAGTAAGGAGGTGTGCAGGATCCCTTCTGCGCAGTTAGAAAGCTTGTGGCATGACCAGACAGGCTTTGGGTGCAGGTGGAAGACCGAGAGGAGGTTGAGGAGGCAGAAGCAGTGGAGGAACTTTGACATAAAGAGGATTGACGCACAACTCGTAAGGACGGCAAGACTTGGACAGCAGCCCCTTGTCCTGCTGTCACCATAGTTACCCAGTGCCCAGTCAGCGACATGTAATGCCCCTGTCCATGCCTACTCGTCCAAGTGTCTGTGGTGAAATGCACCCTGTCACACACAGAGTTTCTCAAAGAAGCGGTGATGTTGTGTGCGACATGCTGGTGGAGCGCAGGCACACCTTTCTTTGAGAAGTAGTGCCGACTGGGCATCTGGTACTGGGGCACTGCGACGGACATAAGGTCTCGAAAATCCTCAGTGTCCACCAGGGGGAAAGGCAGCATTTCTGTAGCCAAGAGCTTGCAGATGGTGAAATTCAACCTCTTAGCTTTCTCATGGCTAGGAGGAAATGGTCTTTTACTTGTCCACATCTGAGGGACCGAGGGCTGGCTATTGTGCTTAGACGGGGTTGATAAGGGTGTCCCCGGCAAACTGCCGGTCTGTGAGGAAGATGCAGGCGGACATGTTAGGTTGCCTTGATCCAAAGGTGGTGCTATCGATGTCGGACAGCGCTCAACACCAGCTGGTGTTACCACCTCCAAAGAAAATGATGACCTGCCAATCACGCTGGCTGTTGCGGTTAAAGAGGTGGCAGGTCTGCGCCCCAAAACAGGTGTGACTGCTGTCCCCCCAGTCACAGAGGATGAAGAGGCCGCGGATGCACAAGATATGGTAGACAGTGGTTGGCCCGGCCGGCTAGGCCGCATTGTAGCACACTGAGCTTCCCACTGCAACTTATGCTTCATGTCCATGTGCCGGTTCATGCATGAAGTACTCAAACTATGTATTTTTTGGCCTCTACTTAGCTTTTGCTGACAAATGTTACAGATAACACGAGTTGGGTCATCTTTATCGATCTGAAAAAATGCTCAGGCTATGCAAGGCTTAGCATCCATGCGACCTGAAGAGCCACCACGACTTGTGGTGAGAGGCAGAGTTGTGTTTGAGGATGCAGTTGTTGACGTGCTTCCAGTACTACGTCTCTGTCCAGGAAGGCGCAACCTGACCTCGTCGTCACTAGCATCTTCCTCCACCTCCTCTGCTGACCTCATCTCTTGGCTGACTGTGGGTTGACAGTAAGTGGGATCTCCAACCTCATCATCATCACCCTGTGTGTTATCACACCCGTCGTCCTCAGAGCCAACCTGTTCCTGCCCTGACAAAAAACTAAAGTTGTCGCTCCAATCAGGTATTTGAGTCTCATCATCGTCTTCCTCATTGTCTCCACCAACAGGAGTTACAGTTTGGGAACGAGGGTCTACATTATGGTCAGAACCTTCTGCGTCTGGTCCTGGATCCGACTCATAAAGATTCTGGGCATCAGTGCAGATCATTTCCTCGTCTGGATTCACAGAAGCGCTGGAGTCGACCTCTGATTCCCAGGCTATAGTATGAGTAAACAGCTCTGCAGACTCAACCATCTGTTCTACCTCATACTCAGACGGGCAGCTGGAGATTTGGGAGCTGTGAGGAAGCAAGTGCGATTGGGGTGACACCTTTGAGGACTGGAGTATTTGTGATGTTGAAGTTGATGTGGAGGAGAGCCCACTTAAAGGAGCACTTGATATCCGTTGAAGCACCTGCTGTTTTTGTGCCTCATCTGGAATTTGTAGCGATTGGCGTGGCCGTAAGAAAGGGATCTTATCACATTGTCCGCTAAAAGAAGTAGACATTTTAGTTTGGCTGGAAGATGGTCTTTCTTCTGCAGATGTTACTGCTGCTTTAACACCTACCCCACGGACACAACCTTTTTTCCCCTTCCCAACACGCCTATTCCCCTTTCCACCAGCAGCAGGCCTTTTTCCACTCATTTTGGTGGTTAACTAATTCACAACTCTGGAGTTGTTTGCACAAAAAAACAATGGATGGGAACCGAGCAGAGCTGAGTGGCCAAACTGTGGTATTAGGACAAAACTATTGGCTGGGTTAGATGCAGAAAAAAATTATATTCAATTTGCAACCTGATGGAGGTCAGTATAGATGGACTAATAGAACAAGTCCCACACACAGCTAGAAGCCCAAATATTTTTTCAGAGGTAGATGCAGAAAAAAATTGTATTCAGTTTGCAACCTGATGGAGGTCAGTATAGATGGACTAATAGAACAAGTCCTACACACAGCTAGAAGCCCAAATATTTTTTCAGAGGTAGATGCAGAAAAAAAATATATTCAGTTTGCAACCTGATGGAGGTCAGTATAGATGGACTAATAGAGAAAGTCCCACACACTGCTAGAAGGCCAAATATTTTTTCAGAGCTAGATGCAGACAAAAAATTATTTTTAATTTGCAACCTGATGGAGGTCAGTATAGATGGACTAATAGAGAAAGTCCCACACACTGCTAGAAGGCCAAATATTTTTTCAGAGCTAGATGCAGATATAAATTATTTTTAATTTGCAACCTGATGGAGGTCAGTATAGATGGACTAATAGAGAAAGTCCCACACACTGCTAGAAGGCCAAATATTTTTTCAGAGCTAGATGCAGAAAAAAATTATATTCAGTTTGCAACCTGATGGAGGTCAGTATAGATGGACTAATAGAACAAGTCTCACACACAGCTAGAAGGCCAAATATTTTTTCAGAGGTAGATGCAGATAAAAATTATTTTTAATTTGCAGCCTGATGGAGGTCAGTATAGATGGACTAATAGAGAAAGTCCCACACACTGCTAGAAGGCCAAATATTTTTTCAGAGCTAGATGCAGACAAAAAATTATTTTGAATTTGCAACCTGATGGAGGTCAGTATAGATGGACTAATAGAGAAAGTCCCACACACTGCTAGAAGGCCAAATATTTTTTCAGAGCTAGATGGAGATAAAAATTATTTTTAATTTGCAACCTGATGGAGGTCAGGATAGATGGACTAATAGAGAAAGTCCCACACACTGCTAGAAGGCCAAATATTTTTTCAGAGCTAGATGCAGAAAAAAATTATATTCAGTTTGCAACCTGATGGAGGTCAGTATAGATGGACTAATAGAACAAGTCCCACACACAGCTAGAAGCCCAAATATTTTTTCAGAGGTAGATGCAGAAAAAAATTATATTCAGTTTGCAACCTGATGGAGTTCTGTATAGATGGATTAATAGAACAAGTCCCACACACAGCTAGAAGCCCAATATTTTTTCAGAGGTAGATGCAGAAAAAAAATATATTCAGTTTGCAACCTGATGGAGGTCAGTATAGATGGACTAATAGAGAAAGTCCCACACACTGCTAGAAGGCCAAATATTTTTTCAGAGCTAGATGCAGACAAAAAATTATTTTTAATTTGCAACCTGATGGAGGTCAGTATAGATGGACTAATAGAGAAAGTCCCACACACTGCTAGAAGGCCAAATATTTTTTCAGAGCTAGATGCAGATATAAATTATTTTTAATTTGCAACCTGATGGAGGTCAGTATAGATGGACTAATAGAGAAAGTCCCACACACTGCTAGAAGGCCAAATATTTTTTCAGAGCTAGATGCAGACAAAAAATTATTTTGAATTTGCAGCGTGATGGAGGTCAGTATAGATGGACTAATAGAACAAGTCCCACACACTGCTAGAAGGCCAAATATTTTTTCAGAGCTAGATGCAGAAAAAAATTATATTCAGTTTGCAACCTGATGGAGGTCAGTATAGATGGACTAATAGAACAAGTCCCACACACTGCTAGAAACCCAAATATTTTTTCAGAGCTAGATGCAGAAAAAAATTATATTCAATTTGCAACCTGTTGGAGGTCAGTATAGATGGACTAATAGAATGATGCTATGCCCAAAAGATTTTACTTCACTAGGTGCAGTAAAAAAATTGGTATTCTATACACAGGTGGTATATCTTGCAACACTGATAGGCTACTCCACTGACTAACACACTCTGCAATAGGCCAAAAAGGATTAGCTTTGCTAGATTCAGCCAAATGCTGTGAAAAAATCTTGCACAGCACTGGCACAGACCTGCCTGGCAAAAACTGATAGGAACTGATGTAACCTAGTCCTGAAAAGGACTGCAATTACAATTAGTCTTTACTCCCACAATCTATCTATTTAAGAGCACAGACCTGCCTGATAAAAGTCGTAGGAAATGCTGTAACCTAGTCCTTAAAAGGACTGCAATCACAACTATTCCCTACTCCCAAGCTATCTGTAGATTTGTGCGAAAATTGGCTTGAAATTAACAAGGTATAGCGCACACAGCAACAGCGGTGCCGTCTAACACGCAGCTGCAGCAGTGAGAAAATGGTGGCGACGGGAAAAATGGCTTGGTCTTATAGGGCAAGGACATGTGACATACACTGCCAATGACACATGCCCTTGCTTGTGTGAAAAAAAGCACTTCGCTCCGTGTGTGCGCTGCTGATAGGCTGACAGATTGCACCTCCCCGCTGTAAATGCGGGAAAGAGAAAAAAAAATGGAGATCTTCATTATTCCTGCAGATATCCATCCCCTGCCCCTCCCCCCACCCCGCTGTACACTCAAACTGCGTATTAACATTAATTTTCATCATTACTGAGAAAAAATCCAGTTATGATTTTGGTGCACGAACAGTTATCGAACATAACCTCGAACAGCCGAATTTTTCTCAAATCGTTCGTGTTCGCCGAACGGCTCGAACACCGCCCAAAACAGCTCGAATTTGAGATTGGCGAACAGTTCGAGTCGAACAACGCTCATCTCTAAAAATGACTTGAGTAATATCTATTAGAAGGTGATTAACCCCTTTACCCCCGAGGGTGGTTTGCACGTTAATGACCAGGCCAATTTTTACAATTCTGACCACTGTCACTTTATGAGGTAATTACTCTGGAACGCTTCAATGGATCCCCCTGATTCTGAGATTGTTTTTTCGTGACATATTGTACTTCATGATTGTCGTAAAATTTCTTCGATATCACTTGCGTTTATTTGTGAAAAAAATGGAAATTTGGTGAAAATTTTGAAAATTTTGCAATTTTCAAAATTTGAATTTTTATGCCCTTAAATCAGAGAGATATGTCACACAAAATAGTAAATAAATAACATTTCCCACATGTTTACTTTACATCAGCACAATTTTGGAACCAAAATTTTTTTTAGTTAGGGAGCTATAAGGGTTAAAATTTGACCAGCGATTTCTCATTTTTCCAACAAAATTTACAAAACCATTTTTTTAGGGACCACATCACATTTGAAGTCACTTTGAGGTCTTTATGACAGAAAATACCCAAAAGTGACACCATTCTAAAAACTGCACCTCTCAAGGTGCTCAAAACCATATTCAAGAACTTTATTGACCCTTTAGGTGCTTCACAGGAATTTTTGGAACGTGAAAGAAAAAAATGAACATTTAACTTTTTTCACAAAAATGTTACTTTAGACCCAATTTTTTTTATTTTCGCAGGGGTAACAAGAAAAAATGGACCCCAAAATTTGTTGTGCAATTTCCCCTGGGCATGCAGATACCCCATATGTGGGGAGAAACAACTGTTTGGGCGCACGGCAGGGCTCGGAAGGGAAGGAACGCCATTTGACTTTTTGATTGTAAAATTTGCTTGAATAATTAGTGGACGCCATGTTGCGTTTGGAGAGCCCCTGTGTGCCTAAACATTGGAGCTCCCCCACAAGTGACCCCATTTTGGATACTAGACACCCCAAGGCACCTATCTAGATGCATAGTGAGCACTTTGAACCCTCAGCTGCTTCACAAATTAATCCGTAAAAATGAAAAAGTGGAAAAAAAACACTTTTTTATTTTTACGGATTAATTTGTGAAGCACCTGGGGGGTCAAAGTGCTCACTATGCATCTAGATAGGTGCCTTTGGGGTCTAGTTTCCAAAATGGGGTCACTTGTGGGGGAGCTCTAATGTTTAGGCACACAGGGGCTCTCCAAACGCGACATGGTGTCCGCTAACAAATTGAATGGAAAATCGGCTCAAATTGTTAGCGGACACCATGTCGCATTTGGAGAGCCCCTGTGTGCCTAAACATTGGAGCTCCCCCACAAATTACCCCATTTTGGAAACTAGACCCCCCAAGGCACCTATCTAGATGCATAGTGAGCACTTGAAACCCCCAGGTGCTTCACAAATTGATTCGTAAAAATGAAAAAGTGGGAAAAAAAACACTTTTTTATTTTTACGGATTAATTTGTGAAGCACCTGAGGGTTCCAAGTGCTCACTATGCATCTAGATAGGTGCCTTGTGGAGTCTAGTTTCCAAAATGGGGTCACTTGTGGGGGAACTCCAATGTTTAGACACACAGGGGCTCTACAAACGCAACATGGTGTCCGCTAACAATTTGAGCCGATTTTCCATTCAATTTGTTAGCGGACACCATGTCGTGTTTGGAGAGCCCCTGATGTGCCTAAACAGTGGAAATCCCCCACAAGTGACCCCATTTTGGAAACTAGACCCCTCAAGGATTTTATCAAGGGGCATAGTGAACATTTTGAACCCAGAGGTACAACACAGCATTTGATAACATTAGGTCATCATATTGAATAAGTTGTTATTAGTCTTGAGCGCAAGTACTCGCTACTTGAGTTTGCATCAGGTATTCAGGTATGCACAATGTACTGCGTGTGCTCAAGTGACATGCTCGAGTCCCTGCCTCGCATGTTTCACGGTTATTAGATACCCCCCAAAAAAATGCGGGGATCTCTCGTGCATGGCAGGCAATCCCCGCAAAGTTTTTTTGGCCGCGAAGCATATAAGGCGCAGACTCGAGCATGTCACTCAAAAACCCACTATACTCAATGCATACCCAAGCACGCGATGCAAACTCAAGTAGTGAGCACTTGCGCTCAACACTAGTCACCATATTGTCATCTTTTTTTCTTACTTTTGAAAAAAATCCCAACTCCATCACAACCCTAACCCCAACCCTAACCCCAACCCCAGTCCTAACCCTAACCAAACCCTAACCCGAGAGTTTATTTTTTACGCCGTTCCTCGTGCGGTATAAGTGATTAGATGACTTTATTCTTCGGGTCGGTGCGACTACAGCGATACCAGAATCATATGGGTTTTTTATGATTGACAGCTGTCACACACTAAAAGACGCATTTTTTGTAAAATCTAGTTTTTGCATCGCCATATTTTGAGAGCTATAATTTTTCCAGATTTTGGCAGACAGAGTCATGTGATGGCTTGTTTTTTGTGGGATGAGTTGACGTTTTTATTGGTGCCATTTTCAGGCACGTGACATATCTTGATCGCTTTCTATTCCGATTTTTGGGAGGCAGAATAAACAAAAACCAACAATTCAGGAATTGTTTTTTTTTTTTTAAATTCTGTTCCGCGTGTGGTAAAATTGATAAGACAGCTTTATTCTTTGGGTCAGTACGTTTACAGCGGTACCGCTTTTATATCGTTTTTCTATGTTTTGCACTTTTACATAATAAAAGCAATTTTATAGAAATTTTTTTTTAGCATCGCTTTATTCTGAGAGCTATAACTTTTTTATTTTTTGGCTGATGGAGCTGTATGGTGGCTTGTTTTTTGCGGGACGAGATGACGTTTTCAGTGGTACCATTTTTATTTATATTTGTCTTTTTGATCGTGTGTTATTCCATTTTTTGCTTGGCGGTATGGTGATAAAGCATTGTTTTTTGCTTCGTTTTTTTTTATTTTTTTTTATCGTGTTCACTGAAAGGGTTAACTAGTGGTACAGTTTTATAGGTCAGGTCATTCCGGACGCAGCGATACCAAATATGTGTACTTTTATTGTTTTTTTTTTTTTAGAATAATATTTATTGATGGGTACATTATATTTTTATTTTTGGTGGATTATTTTTTTATATATTTTTTTAAAATATTTTTTACATTTTTTTTTTTTTCACTTTATGACAGTTTTTTTACTTTTTTACTTTGTCCCAATATGGAACTTTCACTTTTTTTCCTCTGATCGCCTGCATGGCACAGGAATGGAGCACCATCCCTGTGACATGCAGGCTGTCAGCGCTGGACAGGGAGAAGATAGTTTGGAAATGAACTGCGCATGTCCAAAAAATCTTCCTGCTGTCTGGTGACCCGGATGTTGTCATGACGACATCAGGTCATCATGGCAACATCCAGGAAGCCGTGGCAGACAGCGCTGGAGGCCGGAAGAGGAGGTGAGTACACCGATCACCTACCCTTAGCCACCGCAATGCTGTGATCAACTTCAATCGCAGTATTGCGGGGGTTAATGTGCCGGGAGCAGTGCGGGACAGCTCCCTGCACATAGCCCCGGGTGTCAGCTGTGACAATCAGCTGACACCCATCGGCGATCGCGCCCCCACAGCCTGTGTGTGGGCGAAATCGCCAGGGCGTATTAATACGTATCTGGTCCATAAGTCCCAGGGCACAGATACGTACTAATACGCCCTATGTCGTAAAGAGGTTAATATATTATCATATCATCCAATGACACTGACTTTTGTAGAGCACATTGTTTTACGTGTCACTTTATGTCTTTCTATATATATTTTATTTAAGTGATAAATGATTCATAGTTTATCAGCCATAAACAAAATTTACCTATGTCAGTTAATATATTTTTCGCTGAAAATTATAAATCAAATTTATAAGTTACTTCTCCAAAGCCAAAATTATTCATTAGTTCCTCTAATTATGTTTTAATTTCCATCATCTTCTTGTACTTTACAGCTTTAGATGAAAAGTCAATCCAATATGCAATACACTGAGTATGGACATATCCAATGGGAATGCCTACAATTAGCAAAAGGAATCATGAAAACACCTCTAAATCCCTTAATTAGGCAGGTAAACTAATTGACTTGGTGATATTAACATTACCTTTTGCCTTTTAGATGCAAACATTTAAGTTAAACTTGTTATTTACAAGTGTATTGAAAAGTTTAGAGATTTTGAAATGTAACATCTAAAACTTTGAGCTGTTTAAAAGTGAAATAAACCATATTTTATTTCTAAATAGAGACACTATATGAAGTTATGCATTGCTTTATAAGACATTATTAATTTATCATAATTTTTAAGGTTGAAAGCAAGCATAAATCCATCGAGTTCAATCTATAACCTAACTTGTTGATCCAGAGGAAGGATCAACCATGAGGCAGAAGGTAATTGCTCCATACTAGGGGAAAAATTCCTTCCCGACTACATATACGGCAATCAGACTAGTTCCCTAGATCATTGTACCAGAGAATTTAGTACCCATAAAATTAATAGTTAAGAAGGGGTGCAAAAAAATAAAAAAATTGGCTAACTGGTCCACACCATTCCTTTATACTCCATGCCCCCTGCTGGTCGCTACTGCGTTCTGATTGGCGGCAGGTTTAAAATAAGGCGACGTTGCAGCAATTCCGTTCCTTTGTTCCTATCTGCGCTCTGCTTTCGGATCGTAGCAGTGTTCTCCGGGCAAGATTCGTCTATCTGGGATTTGTTGAAGCCTTGTCAGCGTCCTGATTTTTGGATCCTAGTAGCGTTCCACAGCTGTGATTCCATTCATTTGTGGATTTTCTTCAGCTGTAGCTCAACATTGATTTTTGGGTTCTTCAGGCAGCTATATTGCTTTGTTTACATGGTAAGTTATTTTAGTGGATTTTTGCCACACCCAACAAGTATACATTTGCTTATGCATTGGAGGCCATTTTTAAGGGAGTCAACAAATGGTGTGCAGTATTTTTTACTATGTTTTAAAATGTTTCATGTATGCTCATTGTATGCTATCCTTTTTCAGATGGCTTTCAAAAGTGAAGAGTTTGTGAGGGAAATGATTGACCTCTTCCTCTCCCTGCCGTGCCTTTGGCAAATAAAATCAACAGACTACTGCAATAGAGAGAAAAAGAGGGAGGCATACCAGTAATTGATTTCCCTCTTTAAAAGGCATGGCCCCAACGAGAAGGTGGATGAAGAGCTGGTGAAGAGAAAGATCCAGGGTCTACGCACCGTATATAAGAAAGAACTCAACCGGGTGGAGAAATCAAAGAAGTCGGGTACCGGCACAGAGGAGGTTTATGTGCCGACATTATGGTATTATGACTTGCTTGCCTTCACCCGTGATCAGGAGCTACCTCGGCGAATGGCGTGTACGATGCGGCCGACCCCGGAAGAAGACCCCGACATCCGGACTGACTCCCCTGTTGAAGATGTAAGTACCTTCTTTGCTTCCCTGTAAATAGCATTTATACTTTCAATGTACATGCCATAGTTTAGCCGCCCCTCATATTTGTTTTTAGGTGCACGTGTACCCATAATGGTCATAACATGCCTGCTGGATGTTGTAACCAAATCTTAACTTTAATTTTGTGTTCCCACAGCACCATCGGCAAGATGACGACATCCCGGCTACGGAACATGGTATGGAGGAGGCGAGTGTGCTGTCAAGGAATGAGGAACCTATGGCATCGGCGAATGAAGACCCTATGGCCTCTACAAGTGAAGACCTTGTGCCTCGGCGACAAAGAAAATCAAGGAAAAGAAAGGCCAGTGTAGTGCCGGCGTCCCTGCCCTCTGCTAGGCAGGGACGCTGCTCCTCTCACCGCTCTGCTCCGTGCCCGGCTTCCTCCCCCCGCTCTGCTGTCAGCGCGCGCTCCGTCCCGGCGTCCTCCTCCTGCTCTGCTCTCAGCGCGCGCTCCTTCCCGGCCCCTGTGCTTAGGGCGCGCGCGCGCTCCCCTCCTCTTAAAGGGGCCGCGCGCGCCGCCCTAAAGAGTCCCCGGCCAATGGCCGGAGGACTTCATCATATATAAGGCACCTCCTCCAAAATGGAGGTGCCCGAGCAATGTTGTTTGCACCTGTGTCTCACCTGTGCTTCAGCCCTCAGGTCCCGTTGCCAGTTTCCTGCCAGTTTCCTGCCAGTTTCCTGCTAGTTACCTGCCAGTACCTGCCAGTTACCTGCCTGATTCCTGCCTGAATACTTGTTACCTGTCTGCCAGTCTGAGGTCCGACGGTCTGCCTTACTACTCCTGTCAGTCTGTCTAAAGGACCAGCCTGCCCGCTCACCTGGGAGCGCATATCAGCTACCTGCCTGCTTGCCTGAGGTCCGACGGTCTGCCTTACTACTCCGGTCAGTCTGTCTATGGACCAGCTTGCCCGCTCACCTGGGAGCGCTTCTCCGTTATCTGCCTGCTTGCCAGCCCGGAGGCTCCGTTGTCACGTGCTGTGACCACCAGCTACTCCAGACTCTTGCCCGCTCACCTGGGAGCGCATCTCCGTTACCTGCCTGCTTGCCAGCCCGGAGGTCCCGTTGTCACGTGCGGTGACCATCAGCTATTCCAGAGACTCTTGCCCGCTCACCTGGGAGCGCTTCTCCGTTACCTACCTGCCTGCCAGCCCGGAGGTTCCGCCGTCACGTTCCGTGACCACCTGCTATTCCAGAGACTCTCGCTTGCTCACCTGGGAGCACACATCTACCACCTGCCTGCTAGCCTACCCGGAGGCTCTGCCATCACAGGTCGTACCTACCCCTTACCCAGAGACTGCCCTGATCACTTGCCGTAACTCCCTGTCCGTTCACCCAGAGACTGCCACCCGCTCCCTTACAAGGGCCGCCCCCTTGTATAGTAGCTCAGAGGTTCCGCCTCCCGGACCCGTTACAGTCTGCCTCCCGGACCCGTTACAGTTTGCTCGGGCCATGGAACCCGGTGGCACCCAAGCTCCCTCGCTCTCGGACCTCGCTCTTGAACTGTCCCGTCAGAGGTCCCAACAGGAGGCCATCCTGGGTCACCTGCGGAATGTTAATACTCGCCTGAACACTCTGTCTGATCCACCAACAACCTCCGCCAGTGCCATATCTTGCAATCCGGCGGCTCCGCTGCTCACTAATACTATGGTATCCTACCCCGGACCCCGGCTTTCTGCACCTCCTCGCTTCGGAGGCGACCCCGTCCAGGCTCGGGGCTTCTTGAATCAGTGCACCCTGCATTTTGAACTTTTGTCCTACCAGTTTAACTCCGACCGGGCCAAAATTGCCTTCATCATGTCCCATCTCACCGGGGAGGCCCTGGCCTGGCTGAATCCTCTATGGGAGAGAGGAGACCCCCTGGTGTCCAACTTGCCTGCTTTTCTCACGGCTTTCCGGAAAGTCTTCGACGAACCCGGACGGAAGACCTCATCTGCATCATCGTTGCTACGCCTCCGTCAGGGGAGTCTCACCGTGGGCCAATATGCCATACGGTTCCGTACCCTTGCCTCGGAGCTGGCCTGGGATAACGACGCTCTGGTTTCCGTCTTCTGGGAGGGTCTGTCCGGCCGTATTAAAGATGAACTTGCCGGTCGGGACATTCCTACCACTCTCGATGACTTAATAACTCTTGCCACCCGAATTGACCTACGGTTTCAGGAGCGTGCCAAAGAGGTCACCCGTGAGAGAAGGATTCCACGTTTAGCTCCTACTTTCCAGAAACCCGTCATTCCCTCCATCTCTCCCCAGGTACACTCTCCTGAGCCTATGCAGGTCGACCAGACCAAGATGGTCAAAACCCGTCAGGACTCACGTCGTGCCGAGGGGAGCTGCTTCTACTGTGGCAGTAAGGAGCACCGGATCCGTGCCTGCCCGGAGAGGTCGGGAAACGCCTGTGTCTAGGTTCGCTCAGAGAGGTCCACCTAGACAAGAATAAATCCTCTCCATCCCTGCTGTTGTCAGTTTCGATCATCTACGGGGAGAACCGTTATTTCGAACTAGCCCAACTTGACTCTGGAGCAGCCGGGAACCTTATTTCACAGTCCCTGGTTGAGAAATACCGCATCCCCACCAAACCTCTGGCTGTACCCTTGTCTGTCGCTGCCGTGGATGGGGGCCTCTTACCTCGCCCCATTCAACTCATCACCGAATCCATTACCCTGCAGGTGGGAATGCTGCATTCTGAAAGTATCTCCTTTCATGTTCTGCCTGGACTCTCTCACGCCCTCTTGCTAGGTCTGCCCTGGCTCCAGAGACATGCACCCGTGCTAGACTGGCAAACCGGAGAGGTCCTTCGCTGGGGACAAGACTGTCATAAAACCTGCCTGGTTCCCGTCCATCCCGTCCGTCCCTCTCCTACCCCAGCTAATCTACCTGGACTTCCGATTCCTTATTGGTCTTATGCAGATGTCTTTAATAAAAAGGAGGCAGAGACATTACCACCACATAGACCATACGACTGTCCCATCGATCTGCTACCCGGTACTACTCCTCCCCGTGGGCGTATCTATCCTTTATCCGCTGCTGAGACCCGGTCAATGTCCGAATATATTGAGGAGAATCTGGCCAGAGGATTCATCCGGAAATCTACCTCCCCGGCGGGAGCAGGCTTCTTTTTCGTCAAAAAGAAGGACGGCTCTCTCCGTCCCTGTATAGACTATAGAGGCCTAAACCTGATCACGGTGAAGAATAAGTACCCCCTTCCGCTCATTCCAGAATTATTTGATCGTCTGAGGGGGGCTAGGATCTTCACCAAACTGGACCTTCGTGGGGCGTACAACCTGGTTCGTATTCGTCAGGGGGATGAATGGAAGACGGCATTCAACACCCGGGACGGCCACTATGAATACCTGGTAATGCCCTTTGGTCTCTGTAACGCTCCTGCCGTCTTTCAAGAGTTGGTCAATGACATCTTCCGGGACCTTCTCTACTCCTGCGTAGTGGTGTACCTGGACGACATCTTGGTCTTCTCTCCGGATCTCCAGACTCACCGGAGGGACGTTCGTCAGGTCCTGCTCAGGCTAAGGCAGAACCATCTCTACGCTAAATTTGAGAAGTGCCTCTTTGAGCAGACCTCGCTTCCGTTTCTGGGCTACATTATCTCTCAGACCGGCCTTCAAATGGATCCTGAGAAACTGTCTGCCATCGAGAAATGGCCCCGACCGGAGGGGTTGAAGGCCATTCAGCGTTTCCTGGGCTTCGCCAACTACTACCGCCTCTTCATACCACACTTCTCTTCCCGGACGGCCCCAATTTCTGCGCTCACCCGTAAAGGTACTAATCCCAAAGAGTGGCCACCCGAAGCAGAGGAGGCCTTTCTTTCCCTTAAACAGGCCTTCTCTTCCGCCCCGGTGCTGCATCGCCCAGATGGCAACAAGCAGTTCTTCCTGGAAGTTGACGCCTCCTCCTCTGGAGCCGGAGCGGTACTTACTCAAAAATCATCTTCCGGGAGGATGGTAACTTGTGGCTTCTTCTCTAAACTCTTCTCCTCCTCTGAACGCAACTATTCCATAGGAGACCGAGAGTTATTGGCCATCAAACTGGCATTGGAGGAGTGGCGTTACCTGCTCGAGGGGGCTCTTCACCCGGTAATAATTTACACTGACCACAAGAACTTGGCTTACCTCCAGCATGCCCAGAGACTTAACCCGCGCCAAGCCCGGTGGTCCTTGTTTTTTGCTCGTTTTGATTTTGTCCTTCATTTTCGCCCGGCTGACAAAAACGTCAAGGCGGATGCCTTGTCTCGATCCTTTCTGGTGTCTGATCTCGAGGAGGATCCGAAACATATCATCGATCCCGCCAGAGTAATGCAGGTGGCTCCCGTGAGTCTAAATCGTCTTCCTCCTGGTAAGACGTTCGTACCAGTACCTGATCGGGAGAAGATTCTACACTGGGGTCATTCGTCTAAGCTAGCTGGCCACGCCGGTCAGAAAAAGACCCTCCAGCTTATTACCCGGCACTACTGGTGGCCTAACCTGCACAAGGATGTAATAGACTTTGTTTCTGCCTGTGTGTCCTGCGCCCGCAACAAAGTTCCGAGACACCTGCCGGCCGGCCGCCTCCTACCTCTGCCAGTACCTGCTGCCCCCTGGCAGCATATAGCGATGGACTTCATTACTGATCTGCCCGTCTCTGCCGGTTGTACGGTCATTTGGGTGGTCGCTGACCGCTTCTCCAAGATGGCTCACTTCATTCCACTGCCAGGTCTTCCGTCTGCACCCGAGCTGGCTAAAGACTTTATCCGCCACATCTTCCGTCTTCATGGCCTGCCCCGTCACATCGTGTCGGATCGTGGGGTACAGTTCACTTCCCGTTTCTGGAGAGCCACTTGTAAATTGCTGGACGTCACCCTGGACTTCTCCTCCGCTTACCACCCACAGTCTAATGGTCAAGTGGAGCGGATCAATCAGAACCTGACCAGTTACCTTCGGCACTTCGTTAATGCCCACCATTCTGACTGGGTGGATCTCCTGCCATGGGCCGAATTCTCGTACAACAATCACGAGAGCGAGTCTTCCTCCAAATCCCCGTTTTTTGTAGTCTACGGTCAGCATCCTCGGATCCCGTTTCCCGTCTCCACCTCGGCGGACAATCCGGCTGCGGAATCTCTTGTTAACAAATTTTCCTCCATATGGGAGAGTACCCGGTCCGCACTCCTTCTGTCATCCGAGCGTATGAAAAGACACGCTGACAAAAAACGTCTGGACCCTCCTCAATTCCGCCCTGGGGATAAAGTCTGGCTCTCGTCCAAATATGTCCGGCTCAAGATCCCTTCCTATAAGTTAGGGCCTCGGTTCATCGGCCCACTGGAGGTCATCAGTCAGATCAACCCGGTGGCCTATAAATTGAAACTCCCGGCCAACTTACGGATCCCTAACTCCTTCCATGTGTCTCTCCTCAAACCTGTGGTACTTAACTCTTTTTCCAAGTCTACAGGTACGCCTCCTGCTCCGGTTTCTGCTGAGGACGAGTTTGAGGTAGAGAACATTCTTGCCACCAAAAGGGTAAGAGGAAAGACCTTTTTTCTGGTAGATTGGAAGGGGTTTGGTCCTGAGGAGAGAACGTGGGAGCCCCGGGAGAACATCCATGCCCCTCTCATCCTAGCTAAATTTCTGTCTGGCCTAAAAAAGGGGGGGCCTAAAGGGGGGGGTACTGTAGTGCCGGCGTCCCTGCCCTCTGCTAGGCAGGGACGCTGCTCCTCTCACCGCTCTGCTCCGTGCCCGGCTTCCTCCCCCCGCTCTGCTGTCAGCGCGCGCTCCGTCCCGGCGTCCTCCTCCTGCTCTGCTCTCAGCGCGCGCTCCTTCCCGGCCCCTGTGCTTAGGGCGCGCGCGCGCGCGCTCCCCTCCTCTTAAAGGGGCCGCGCGCGCCGCCCTAAAGAGTCCCCGGCCAATGGCCGGAGGACTTCATCATATATAAGGCACCTCCTCCAAAATGGAGGTGCCCGAGCAATGTTGTTTGCACCTGTGTCTCACCTGTGCTTCAGCCCTCAGGTCCCGTTGCCAGTTTCCTGCCAGTTTCCTGCCAGTTTCCTGCTAGTTACCTGCCAGTACCTGCCAGTTACCTGCCTGATTCCTGCCTGAATACTTGTTACCTGTCTGCCAGTCTGAGGTCCGACGGTCTGCCTTACTACTCCTGTCAGTCTGTCTAAAGGACCAGCCTGCCCGCTCACCTGGGAGCGCATATCAGCTACCTGCCTGCTTGCCTGAGGTCCGACGGTCTGCCTTACTACTCCGGTCAGTCTGTCTATGGACCAGCTTGCCCGCTCACCTGGGAGCGCTTCTCCGTTATCTGCCTGCTTGCCAGCCCGGAGGCTCCGTTGTCACGTGCTGTGACCACCAGCTACTCCAGACTCTTGCCCGCTCACCTGGGAGCGCATCTCCGTTACCTGCCTGCTTGCCAGCCCGGAGGTCCCGTTGTCACGTGCGGTGACCATCAGCTATTCCAGAGACTCTTGCCCGCTCACCTGGGAGCGCTTCTCCGTTACCTACCTGCCTGCCAGCCCGGAGGTTCCGCCGTCACGTTCCGTGACCACCTGCTATTCCAGAGACTCTCGCTTGCTCACCTGGGAGCACACATCTACCACCTGCCTGCTAGCCTACCCGGAGGCTCTGCCATCACAGGTCGTACCTACCCCTTACCCAGAGACTGCCCTGATCACTTGCCGTAACTCCCTGTCCGTTCACCCAGAGACTGCCACCCGCTCCCTTACAAGGGCCGCCCCCTTGTATAGTAGCTCAGAGGTTCCGCCTCCCGGACCCGTTACAGTCCGCCTCCCGGACCCGTTACAGCCAGCTTGCCGCCATCGCCAGATCTAATATCTCTGGCGAACAAGATTCTACTGCTGCAGACCCAGGCCAAGCGGGACAACTTTGCAACATTTGCTGGCGAGAGACTACAGAGGCTGGATGACCGACAGAGGGCGCACGCAGAAAGGGTCATGTTTGAGACTTTAAATAAAGCGGCAGCCAGTGAACTTAATGAAACTTCTACTGTACATACTCTGATCGACCCTGGCCATTTTCAACAACATTCTTGGACCCATATGCAGGACCCACTTTGCAGCACACCAGTGCAGAGGATCCGGCATCCACAAAGCCTTGCCCCCCCCCACAGTATCCCATGTGTTCTGATTCTTTTGTTTCCCCCAGGCATGGATGCACAAATACAGGCAATCGATATGAAGAACTGTAGTGATGTTTCATTTCAATTTTTGTTATCATTTTGTAAATATTGTTAATTTAATACTTATTTAAATTGTTAAAATTCTTCACATTTTTGTTTGTTTATAAAAAAAATGTTTTATTGTCCTCTTTTTTAACTTTACCCCTGCCCTCTGATCTCACCCTGATTGAAATAAAAATGTTTTTTTGTTGTCTTATTTTCTGCTTTACCTCTTCCCGAGGGTGGGACCCCTCACCCCTGCCCTCCGATCCCTTCCCAATCTCCGTTCCCTCCCCTCCATTCCCTACCCTCTATTCCCATCCCTGCTCTCCGCTGGTGATCACCTCCTCCCCTTCTCCTCTTCCGGCTCCAGGCTTTATCACCTGTCTTCTGTCTTCTCCCTGTGTCCTCTGGTCTTCTTCACAGCTGGTCTTCTTCCCCTCCTCTTCCTATTTCCCTTGTTTTAGTCTTTGGGGTCATAGTCATGGTGCACTGTATGGCAATGATCTGCCATACCATGCACCATTTGTCTTACTCTGATTATAGGTTGTATATACTAGATTCTTGATAGGGCGTTGATCCAGGGAACTAGTCTGATTGCCGTATGTGGAGTCAGGAAGGAATTTTTTTCCCCGAAATGGAGCATGTTTTTTTTTTGCCTTCCTCTGGATCAACATGTTAGGTCTTCCTTCAACTTTTCATACTATGTTCCTATTCTTTCCTATTCTTTCCTCTTCTCTCTTCTTCTTGAATTAGCTGGCATCTGTGAAAGCCGACTTCAGATGGCTTTCCTGCCCCCACACAACATCAGCTGATAACCTCAATTAGCAGGCGGCTATGAAAGCCGACTTCAGACGGCTTTCCTGCCCCCACACAACTTCAGCTGATAACATCAATTAGCAGGCGGCTATGAAAGCCGACTTCAGATGGCTTTCCTGCCCCCACACAACTTCAGCTGATAACATCAATTAGCAGGCGGCTATTAAAGCCGACTTCAGACGGCTTTCCTGCCCCCACACAACTTCAGCTGATAACATCAATTAGCAGGCGGCTATGAAAGCCGACTTCAGACGGCTTTCCTGCCCCCACACAACTTCAGCTGATAACATCAATTAGCAGGCGGCTATTAAAGCCGACTTCAGACGGCTTTCCTGCCCCCACACAACTTCAGCTGATAACATCAATTAGCAGGCGGCTATGAAAGCCGACTTCAGATGGCTTTCCTGCCCCCACACAACTTCAGCTGATAGCATCAATTAGCAGGCGGCTATTAAAGCCGACTTCAGACGGCTTTCCTGCCCCCACACAACTTCAGCTGATAACATCAATTAGCAGGCGGCTATGAAAGCCGACTTCAGACGGCTTTCCTGCCCCCACACAACTTCAGCTGATAACATCAATTAGCAGGCGGCTATTAAAGCCGACTTCAGACGGCTTTCCTGCCCCCACACAACCTTAGCTGATAACATCAATTAGCAGGCGGCTATGAAAGCCGACTTCAGACGGCTTTCCTGCCCCCACACAACTTCAGCTGATAACATCAATTAGCAGGCGGCTATTAAAGCCGACTTCAGACTGCTTTCCTGCCCCCACACATCTTCAGCTGATTACATCAATTAGCAGGCGGCTATGAAAGCCGACTTCAGACGGCTTTCCTGCCCCCACACAACTTCAGCTGATAACATCAATAAGCAGGAGGGTGTGAAAGCCAACTTTGGAGTCGGCTTTCCTGCCCCCGCACTGCTCGTCAGGCAGTATCACACAGGATAGGATTAGATACACAACTCGTCAGGCAGTATCACACAGGATAGGATTAGATACACAACTCTTCAGGCAGTAACACAAAGAATAGGATTAGATACACAGCTCTTCAGGCAGTATCACAAAGAATAGGATTAGATACACAACTCGTCAGGCAGTATCACACAGGATAGGATTAGATACACAGCTCAGCAGACAGTATCACACAGGATAGGATTAGATACACAACTCTTCAGGCAGTATCACACAGGATAGGATTAGATACACAGCTCAGCAGACAGTATCACACAGGATAGGATTAAATACACAACTCGTCAGGCAGTATCACACAGGATAGGATTAGATACACAACTCTTCAGGCAGTATCACACAGGATAGGATTAGATACACAGCTCAGCAGACAGTATCACACAGGATAGGATTAGATACACAACTCTTCAGGCAGTATCACACAGGATAGGATTAGATACACAGCTCAGCAGACAGTATCACACAGGATAGGATTAGATACACAACTCGTCAGGCAGTATCACACAGGATAGGATTAGATACACAACTCTTCAGGCAGTATCACACAGGATAGGATTAGATACACAGCTCAGCAGACAGTATTACACAGGATAGGATTAGATGCACAACTCGTCAGGCAGTATCACACAGGATAGGATTAGATACACAACTCTTCAGGCAGTATCACACAGGATAGGATTAGATACACAACTCAGCAGACAGTATGAAACAGGATAGGATTATATACACAACTCAGCAGACAGTATTCGGAGTTGGCTTTCCTGCCCCCGCACAACATCAGCTGATAACCTAAATTAGCCCGCAGGCTGAAGAGAGCCGCGATACTTACGGGGTCTGTGCCTGCGGGCCGCATGAAGCAGCCGGAGGGTCTGCATGCGGCCCGCGGGACGCGTGTTTGAGACCTCTGATCTATACAGATGCATACATATAATGGGTGTGAGTGATGAAACATCTTGTTTGTTTGTAACAAAGTGTAGACAACAGTGGATATAAACTTTAACTTTTTTTTATAAAAATAGAAAAAATATAACAACAAACCAAAAAATATCAACAACATAACAAAAAAAAATTTATTGGCTGCCGCGACTCTCATGGGCTGCCACAAATCTTGCCAGCATCACTCCGAGCTGGTGGATCTCTTCACTCAGTCTCCGTTGTGACGCCAGGAGATCTTGTAACGTTGGGATTTCTATGGAGGTAATTGTTAAACTTAAGTCTAATAATTCTGTACATTCATCAAATTAAGGCTATGTGCCCACGATGCACCACACCCGGGTACCATCCGCACATTAGAACGCGCTAATTACGCAAGTACAGATGCAGTATTGCGGAATTGGCGCATTATAATGCAGGTCAATGGCGGCGCAAAAAAAAACCCTTCTGCAAAATAATTGGTAGTGCTGCGTTTTTTTCCGCAATGATAATCTGCAGCGGAAATTTCTGCAGCATGTGCACAGCACATACGGATTATCATTGGGGAACATGGCAGACCTTCTACCATGCGCTTTTAATGCATTTCCACAGCTGCAAAAACGCTGCAGAAACGCCTTAAAAAACGCATCGTGGGCACACAGCCTATCAGGTACATGTTTGGTATTTAACACTTACGGTTTTCGGTTTGCTCGGATGATGACGAGCTGAGTGACCACCCGGATCCCCTGGCATCACCGGCTAGGGAAAGACACAACACTTCATAGTACATGACAGCCCTATACTTTCCAAGTTGTATGGACCGTATTTTATGTGAAAGCATTACCGTAAGATGAAGCTGCACCTATATCACGGAGTGATGCTGGCGAGCCTGTAGATGAGTGCTGCTGGGGCTCCGGGGCTGCAGGTGACTCCCGCAGGGGCTCTGGGGCTGCAGGTGCTGGAAAACAAATAACATTACATACCTAAGGTAATTGCAGTTGTAACTAATGTGCTGCCATATATTGTGCTAACATATTTTAAAACCACTCACCACGATGGGGCAAAGTCTGTGACCGGATGCTGACGATATGGTCGGCAGACCTATACTTCAGGTCCGCCAGCTTTTTTCTGATTTGGGAAGCAGAGCGCTGCACCCCAAATCTCCGGACCAGGCCCTGACCGATCCTCTGAAGCACCGCCCGTTTATGGAGCACTGGATGTTCAGAGTGCACAAGGCACTCATAATCCAGTGCATCCAGTTGCTCCACAAGATAGCGCACCTCAGCATCACCCCAAGGAGATGCTCTCACCCTGGATGCCATATTGCTGTTAATGAGCTAGGCCGCAACTACGTCGTTAGACCCGCCCACGACGCATCAACGACAGTAACCACGCCCAAGACGCATCAACGTCGCCCATAAAAGCACCGGTTTATTAGAGAACGCTACTGCGACCTGAATTATTAGCATCTGTCAGACTGGAGACGCTGTATTGATAATGCGTCATCTGTAGAACGCAGCAGTGTCTTCAGTCTGACGGTCACACAGGAACACTGGTGTCTAGGTGGTTTTAAGTAGTGTTGAGCCACCCCCGTAGTGTTCGAGTTCGGTTCGGTTCGTCGAACACCCGTGTGTTCGCCGAACTGTTCGTCGAACTGTTCGTCGAACACCTTCGAACACCGTTAAAACCAATGGCAGGCAAACAAAAACACATAGAAACACATAGAAAACACCTTCAAAGGTGTCCAAAAGCTGACAAACTGCTCAGAAGACACAACTAACACATGGAAAAGTGACAAGTACATATAGTCATGCGAAAATAAAAGAGGTGGAGGAGTAAAAGGAGGGGGAGACACAGATATAGGCATGTCATGCCCTTCTAAAATCCAAAAAGTGAGAAGCCAACACGGCCAGTCCGCTCCTGCCCGTGCCACCTCCGTGTCGCCGGGTTTGCGCCAGAGCCGCGGTGAACCCTGATGGCCAGCCCCCCTCTCCCAATACTGGTGCCTGTCCGCTGGTGGGTCGAGCGAGCCCCCCTGTGGTGGAGGCAGCTCTAAGCTTTTTAATTTAAATTGTCTCTCTAATTTGAATGAATACACTTTAAATCCATTTACAAGGATCTATTGGAGGGCAAGTCTCATGCCAGCAGCCGCGTAATTCCAGCTCCAGTAGCGTCCACTAAAGCTGCTGCAGTTAAAAAGCTTTTATAAGGATCGAGCTCGGCTGTCCACCGCAAGGCATCCTACTGCCAGTCCCAGCCCCTATGCCTTGGGGTGCCTCCTGATGCTCTTCACTGAGTATCCCATGGTCCCGAAGCATTTCCTTTGAAAAAATTAAGTGTCTAAACTACAGGTGGTGTAGCTTGCTTAACAGCCGGGATAATCCGCTGACTAGCAGACACTGCTACTAGGCACAAAGTATTTCCTGGGCTAGATGCAGTTAAAAATTTGTAATTAGATACTCTCATTGGATGCTGAGAAAGCATTCCATAGAGTCTCCTGGCACGCCATATATGATTCTCTTAAAAAGCTTGGGGTAGGGGGTCTAGGGGACCCTTTTATAGCCAAAATCACGGCCCTGTATCGCAATACGTCACCTAGGCTGAAGATAAATGGAACTGTAGCACCCTGAGGGCTCGGTTGCTACAGACGTATTGCACCTCACCCAGAGGTGTGATATCTCACTCTCAGGTAAGGATGGAGTGTGGATCAGGACCCGACACCTGCATGCATTACACCACATTGCCGTGGGGCAGGGCGACCAATATGCCCCTGAGATGGGCACGACAGTCCCTGTCCCTGGCTGGAGTGGGGGGAGGGAACACTGAGGAAGGGGAACCCTGTAGTGCAGGAGCAGGGAGGAAGCAGTTCCTGGGTGCATTGAGAAGGGAGTATAAAAGGTGGGCACCATCTTAGTTCAGTGCAGAGAAGTCTGAGCAGAAGTGGCAGGGAGCAGGGGCTCTGCATGAGCTCTGCTCCGGAGGCGGGCCTAGTAACAGAGGCCCAGGCCTGGAAGAGGGAGAAGGAAGGAAGAGGAGCGGAGAAGGCTCCAGGAACGAGGAATGAAGGGATCCCAGGGGTGCGGACGGGCGAGTCGCCACCGCACGCCCGAATCCACCTGCGTGGAGGGGTCAGGCCAAAGGGGGAGACCGGTCCCCGAACTAGTGGAGGCAGGAAACGACCCTCAGCTAGAAACCGGAGGCTCTGACATTTTATGTGGCGCAGTCCCTCGCTACACCCGCTAGGAAGGCACCACATAGGGTCAGGGAAACTGGCGCCAAGTTTACCAAGAGGAGGCCCGAGGCAGCCGGACAGAAGTGTTGGTAAGAAAGGCCAGACAAAGGACACACAAAGGGGGTCCTGTGAAGTGCTCCAAAGTTATCTGGGAGTTGTCTGAGCCCCTCACCTGGTGAGCACAGTACGACGTGGGCAGCCGTTACCTGCAGACGTGGTCTGGATAATAAGAACTGTGAGTAAAGGCCCTGGACTGCATCACTGACTCCGTGTCGTTACTGCTGCTGCCCTGCACCATCACCCCCATCCTCCGCATACACTGCCCTGAGGCTATACTCCTCCCGTGGGGAGTTATGCTACGCTCTGCTGCACCCACAACACCAGCCTCAGCGGTCTGCCCTGTAGCGGCGGTTCACTCTGACCGCAATCCATGGGTGGCGTAGTCGGACATTTAAACATCAAAACCACATAAATAGTTCCGCCACTGGTTTGACCGCCCTGAGCCACGGAACCGGGTCGCCGCCACGAAGACTACAACCACCAGCATCCACCAAAAAGGGTCCGGCTCCGGGTGTCCCAAGGCCCAGGGGGTGCGTCAGAACATTTTCATCACCTTTCACAATCACCAATGGGACAAGGCAGGGATGTCCTCTGTCCCCTCTCTTATACATCCTAGTGACGGAGCACCTGCTCTCATCAATTCGCCATAACCCCAATATTAGGTGGATTGAGGTGGGAGGCACCGAGTACAAGTGCTCTCTATTTGCTGATGATGTCCTAGTATATATCACTCAATCACATATATCCATCCATGCTGTTATGGCTGAAATAGATCACTTTGTTACATGGTAAAATTTTAAAATCAATGCAGCGAAGTCTGAGGCCCTCGATGTCTCCCTCCCCAAATCCATATAGGATTCCATCCAGTCCAACTTTCCCTTTGCCTGGCCCTCACAGGGTATCAAATACTTAGGAATTCCTATTCATAGAGACCTCTCCCATCTATGTTATCTTAATTTTGGGCCCTTTATTGAACAATTCCATACAGACCACGGTTGGCAAGTTAGAACTGTAAGATTCACTACGTGAACCGTTGGTGTTTTGTGGAAAAGCACATGTACACCGCGTTCCAAATTATTATGCCAAAAGTGTTTAGGAGTGATAAGGGAAGAATTTGTTTGTTTGTCAGTTAAACTCATTGATGGTGATGTGTGTCAGGGCTCTTTATATCACTGTAAGCAATTGCAGACACCTGTGCTAATTAGTTTGGCAGGTGTGTCCAATGAAAGGCAAGACTACTTAAGAAGGCTCTCTCACATTATTAAGCAGCCTACATTTTCTGCCAAAATGGGAAAGAAAAAGGATGTGTCGGCTGCTGAGAAGCAACAAATTGTGGAGTGTTTAGGTCAAGGCATGACTACAATCAACATTGTGCGATGATCAGGATGAAGTGTCTTGGCAATCAAGAAGTATGTAGCTGATTCACAGTACACACGTGTGCGTGCTGATAAGGGCAAATTGAGGACTCTTTCCTACAGGCAATTACGTCAGGTTGAAAGAGCAGCGGCAAAAAAGCCTTGTCATAGCAGCAGACAAGTTTTTGAAGCTGCTTGTGCCTCCAACGTCCCCCGAACAACAAGATGCAGGGTCCTTCAGAGGTTTGCAGCTGTGCATACGCCATCCTGTCGACCTCCTCTATCCACTTCACACAAGCAGAAACGGCTCCAGTGGGCCAAACATTACATGAAAACTGATTTCAAAACTGTTTTGTTCACGGATGAGTGCCGTGCAGCGCTCGATGGTCCAGATGGATGGAGTGGAGGATGGCTGGTTGATGGACACCCCACGCAAACACGGCTACAGCGCCAACAAGGAGGAGGTGGAGTAATGTTTTGGGCTGGAATCATGGGGAGAGAGATTGTCGGCCCCTTTAGGATCCCTGAAGGCTCTAAAGATGAACTCCATAATGTATGTGGATTTTCTCAAACAGCACTTCCTGCCATGGTTCAAGAAGAAGAACCGTGTATTTCACAGCAAGATCATTTTTCTGCATGATAATGCACCATCTCATGCTGCACATAAAACATCTGCATCTCTGGCTGATATGGGCATAAAAGGGGACAAACTTATGGTGTGACCCCCATGCTCCCCTGACCTCTACCCCATTCAGAACCTTTGGAGCATCATTAAAAGGAGTGTCTATGATGGCGGGAGGCAGTTCACATCTAAGCAACAGCTCTGGGAGGGTATTCTGTCCTCATGCAAAACAATTGAAGCAGAAACCATCCAAAACCTGACAAATTCAATGGACGAGAGAGTTCAGAAGCTCCTTTCGAACAAGGGGTCCTATGTGAAAATGTAACATCACCTAGAATAAAGTTTTGAGTTGAAAACTGTTTGATTTCAGTTTCTAACAACCTGCTAATGCTTATAATTTCAAAAATGACCATTTTTTTGGTCTTTATTAAAATGAAAAGGTTGATCGAAAAGTTTGGGGGATCTAAGAGTGTGGCAACCCAGTAGTCATGATTACTTCGAATTCTGACAATATGAGGGTCATGCTGCAGGTAGTGCAGCAAGAAGGCACTTATGTGTCTTGCGCATCTTGGAGCCCCAAAATTATTTTCCGGGCTAGATGCAGCTAAAAATTATTTTTAATTTTAAATCTGGTGGAGCTTATTATAGATGGCCTAATAGGATCAGTGCTGCACACTGCTACAAAGCCCAAATTATTTTCCAGTCAAGATACAGATAAACATGATTAGTAATTTGAAAGCTTAAAACGTTTGGTAGGGTGATTTTAACCAATCATCAAGCTTTTACTCTCCCCAGGATGACACAGGGGTAGAAAAGTCGTTTCGGATCCATGATTTGTTCATCTTTATGAACGTGAGTCTGTCTACATTATCAGTGGAGAGCCGCGTGCGCTTATCTGTCAGCACACCACCAGCAGCGCTGAACACACGTTCAGACAGAACGCTGGCTGCGGGGCATGACAAGATCTCCAAGGCGTAAGTGGCTAGCTCCGGCCATTTATCCAGATTGGAAGCCCAAAAAGAGCAAGGGTCCAGTGACACAGTCGTGGCTTCAATGTTTACTTGGAGATACTCCTGTACCATCGTCTCTAGGCGTTGACTATGTGTCAGACTTCTTGTCTCCTGTGGCCTTGCAAAGGATGGGCTAAAAAAGTGGTGAAATGATTCCGCAAAATTGATGTTACCAGCAGATACTGTGGTTCTGTTACGGTTTGAGTGCTGAACACTTGACGGTCCCACGGTTGGCAAGTTGGAACTGTGAGATTCACTACGTGCACCACTGGTATTTTGTGGAAAAGCACATGTAAGATTCTGCAACAGTCTCTGCTGATACTCCTGCATGCGTGCATCCCTTTCTATGGCAGGAATAATTTCTGCAAATTTACTTTTGTACCGGGGATCTAACAGTGTGGCAACCCAGTAGTCAGGATTATTTCTAATTCTCACAATTCGAGGGTCATGTTGCAGGTAGTGCAGCAAGAAGGCACTCATGTGTGTTGCGCATCCAGGAGCACCAAGTCCCTGTTGTGTTGGTGGCGAGGTAACAATCATGCTTCCTTCCTCTGTCCTCTCCCCCCAACCTCGCACAACAGAAATGTGATCAAGGTCTCCCTCATCTGATGAGTCTTCCATCAGTTCGTCCTCCACTTCTTCCTGGGCTCCTGCACCTTCCTCACTAGTTTGGCTGCTACCATGCGCCCTGGTAAAACCATCTCCCCCACCCTCACATGCCTGCCGCCTTGGTGCTGCCGACCTTCTGGACCTTGCAGATGTTAGCCCTTCCGCATACAACTCCTCCTCCTCTACTTCCTCCACCTCCTCTTGTGCCACCACCTGACTCCGAATTCTGTTTAACATGTGCTCCAGCATGTAAATCACCGGAATAGTCATGCTGATAATGGCATCGTCAGCACTAAACATCTTCGTCGCCATTTCAAAACTGTGCAGAAGGGTGCATAGGTCCCTGATCTGAGACCACTCCTCCAGCGTGATTTGCCCCACCTCTGAATCACGTTGGCCCAGGCTATACGTCAGAACGTATTGCACCAGGGCTTGTCGGTGCTGCCACAGTCGCTGCAACATGTGCAGAGTTGAATTCCACCGGGTAGGCACATCGCATTTTAGCCGGTGAAGTGGCAGGCCCAACGACTTCTGTAGAGATGTAAGTCGCTGAGCTGCGGGATGCGAACGGCGGAAGTGAGCACACAGCGACCGTGCCCTCTGCAGAAGGCCATCTAGTCTGGGATAGTGGGCTAAAAATTGCTGGACAACCAGGTTCAACACGTGAGCCATACAAGGCACGTGTGTGACATTGCCCCGGCGAAGGGCCGCACCCAGGTTTGCAGCATTGTCGCACACGGCCTTCCCTGGTTTCAGGTCCAGTGGAGACAACCATTCATGAAATTGGTTCTCCAGAGCTGACCACAACTCCTCAGCTGTGTGACTCACATTTCCCAGACATTTCAATGTAAAAACCGCCTGATGACGTTGAGCCCTACTGCCAGCATAGTAAGGAGGTGTGCAGGATCCCTTCTGCGCAGTTAGAAAGCTTGTGGCATGACCAGACAGGCTTTGGGTTCAGGTGGAAGACCGAAAGGAGGTTGAGGAGGCAGAAGCAGTGGAGAAACTTTGACATAAAGAGGATTGACGCACAACTCGTGGGGACGGCAAGACTTGGACAGCAGCCCCTTGTCCTGCTGTCACCATAGTTACCCAGTGCCCAGTCAGCGACATGTAACGCCCCTGTCCATGCCTACTCGTCCAAGTGTCTGTGGTGAAATGCACCCTGTCACACACAGAGTTTCTCAAAGAAGCGGTGATGTTGTGTGCGACATGCTGGTGGAGCGCAGGCACACCTTTCTTTGAGAAGTAGTGCCGACTGGGCATCTGGTACTGGGGCACTGCGACGGACATAAGGTCTCGAAAATCCTCTGTGTCCACCAGGCGGAAAGGCAGCATTTCTGTAGCCAAGAGCTTGCAGATGGTGAAATTCAACCTCTTAGCTTTCTCATGGCTAGGAGGAAATGGTCTTTTACTTGTCCACATCTGAGGGACCGAGGGCTGGCTATTGTGCTTAGACGGGGTTGATAAGGGTGTCCCCGGCAAACTGCTGGTCTGTGAGGAAGATGCAGGCGGACATGTTAGGTTGCCTTCATCCAAAGGTGGTGCTATCGATGTCGGACAGCGCTCAACACCAGCTGGCGTTACCACCTCCAAAGAAAATGATGACCTGCCAATCACGCTGGCTGTTGCGGGTAAAGAGGTGGCAGGTCTGCGCCCCAAAACAGGTGTGACTGCTGTCCCCCCAGTCACAGAGGATGAAGAGGCCGCGGATGCACAAGATATGGCAGACGGTGGTTGGCCCGGCCGGCTAGGCCGCATTGTAGCACACTGAGCTTCCCACTGCAACTTATGCTTCATGTCCATGTGCCGGTTCATGCATGAAGTACTCAAACTATGTATTTTTTGGCCTCTACTTAGCTTTTGCTGACAAATGTTACAGATAACACGAGTTGGGTCATCTTTATCGATCTGAAAAAATGCCCAGGCTATGCAAGGCTTAGCACCCATGCGACCTGAAGAGCCACCACGACTTGTGGTGAGAGGCAGAGTTGTGTTTGAGGATGCAGTTGTTGACGTGCTTCCAGTACTACGTCTCTGTCCAGGAAGGCGCAACCTGACCTCGTCGTCACTAGCATCTTCCTCCACCTCCTCTGCTGACCTCATCTCTTGGCTGACTGTGGGTTGACAGTAAGTGGGATCTCCGACCTCATCATCATCACCCTGTGCGTTATCACACCCGTCGTCCTCAGAGCCAACCTGTTCCTGCCCTGACAAAAAACTAAAGTTGTCGCTCCAATCAGGTATTTGAGTCTTATCATCGTCTTCCTCATTGTCTCCACCAACAGGAGTTACAGTTTGGGAATGAGGGTCTAGATTATGGTCAGAACCTTCTGCGTCTGGTCCTGGATCCGACTCATAAAGATTCTGGGCATCAGTGCAGATCATTTCCTCGTCTGGATTCACAGAAGCGCTGGAGTCGACCTCTGATTCCCAGGCTATAGTATGAGTAAACAGCTCTGCAGACTCAACCATCTGTTCTACCTCATACTCAGACGGGCAGCTGGAGATTTGGGAGCTGTGAGGAAGCAAGTGCGATTTGGGTGACACCTTTGAGGACTGGAGTATTTATGATGTTGAAGTTGATGTGGAGGAGAGCCCACTTAAAGGAGCACTTGATATCCGTTGAAGCACCTGCTGTTTTTGTGCCTCATCTGGAATTTGTAGCGATTGGCGTGGCCGTAAGAAAGGGATCTTATCACATTGTCCGCTAAAAGAAGTAGACATTTTAGTTTGGCTGGAAGATGGTCTTTCTTCTGCAGATGTTACTGTTGCTTTAACACCTACCCCACGGACACAACCTTTTTTCCCCTTCCCAACACGCCTATTCCCCTTTCCACCAGCAGCAGGCCTTTTTCCACTCATTTTGGTGGTTAACTAATTCACAACTCTGGAGTTGTTTGCACAAAAAAACAATGGATGGTAACCGAGCAGAGCTGAGTGGCCAAACTGTGGTATTAGGCCAAAACTATTGGCTGGGTTAGATGCAGAAAAAAATTATTTTGAATTTGCAACCTGATGGAGGTCAGTATAGATGGACTAATAGAGAAATTCCGACACACTACTAGAAGGCCAAATATTTTTTCAGAGGTAGATGCAGAAAAAAATATATTCAGTTTGCAACCTGATGGAGGTCAGTATAGATGGACTAATACAACAAGTCCCACACACAGCTAGAAGCACAAATACTTTTTCAGAGGTACTGTAGATGCAGATAAAAATTAGTTTTAATTTGCAACCTGATGGAGGTCAGTATAGATGGACTAATAGAGAAAGTCCGACACACTACTAGAAGGCCAAATATTTTTTCAGAGCTAGATGCAGAAAAAAATTATATTCAGTTTGCAACCTGATGGAGGTCAGTATAGATCTATTAATAGAACAAGACCCACACACAGCTAGAAGCCCAATATTTTTTCAGAGGTAGATGCAGAAAAAAATATATTCAGTTTGCAACCTGACGGAGGTCAGTATAGATGGACTAATAGAACAAGTCCCACACACTGCTAGAAGCCCAAATATTTTTTCAGAGGTACTGTAGATGCAGATAAAAATTAGTTTTAATTTGCAACCTGATGGAGGTCAGTATAGATGGACTAATAGAGAAAGTCCGACACACTACTAGAAGGCCAAATATTTTTTCAGAGCTAGATGCAGAAAAAAATTATATTCAGTTTGCAACCTGATGGAGGTCAGTATAGATGGACTAATAGAGAAAGTCCGACACACTACTAGAAGGCCAAATATTTTTTCAGAGGTAGATGCAGAAAAAAATATATTCAGTTTGCAACCTGATGGAGGTCAGTATAGATGGATTAATAGAACAAGACCCACACACAGCTAGAAGCCCAATATTTTTTCAGAGGTAGATGCAGAAAAAACTATATTCAGTTTGCAAGCTGATGGAGGTCAGTATAGATGGACTAATAGAACAAGTCCCACACACTGCTAGAAGCCCAAATATTTTTTCAGAGGTACTGTAGATGCAGATAAAAATTAGTTTTAATTTGCAACCTGATGGAGGTCAGTATAGATGGACTAATAGAGAAAGTCCGACACACTACTAGAAGGCCAAATATTTTTTCAGAGATAGATGCAGAAAAAAATTATATTCAGTTTGCAACCTGATGGAGGTCAGGATAGATGGACTAATAGAGAAAGTCCGACACACTACTAGAAGGCCAAATATTTTTTCAGAGGTAGATGCAGAAAAAAATATATTCAGTTTGCAACCTGATGGAGGTCAGTATAGATGGATTAATAGAACAAGACCCACACACAGCTAGAAGCCCAATATTTTTTCAGAGGTAGATGCAGAAAAAAATATATTCAGTTTGCAACCTGATGGAGGTCAGTATAGATGTACTAATAGAACAAGTCCCACACACTGCTAGAAGCCCAAATATTTTTTCAGAGGTACTGTAGATGCAGATAAAAATTAGTTTTAATTTGCAACCTGATGGAGGTCAGTATAGATGGACTAATAGAGAAAGTCCGACACATTACTAGAAGGCCAAATATTTTTTCAGAGGTAGATGCAGAAAAAAATATATTCAGTTTGCAACCTGATGGAGGTCAGTATAGATGGATTAATAGAACAAGACCCACACACAGCTAGAAGCCCAATATTTTTTCAGAGGTAGATGCAGAAAAAAATATATTCAGTTTGCAACCTGATGGAGGTCAGTATAGATGGACTAATAGAACAAGTCCCACACACTGCTAGAAGCCCAAATATTTTTTCAGAGGTACTGTAGATGCAGATAAAAATTAGTTTTAATTTGCAACCTGATGGAGGTCAGTATAGATGGACTAATAGAGAAAGTCCGACACACTACTAGAAGGCCAAATATTTTTTCAGAGGTAGATGCAGAAAAAAATATATTCAGTTTGCAACCTGATGGAGGTCAGTATAGATGGACTAATAGAACAAGTCCCACACACTGCTAGAAGCCCAAATATTTTTTCAGAGGTACTGTAGATGCAGATAAAAATTAGTTTTAATTTGCAACCTGATGGAGGTCAGTATAGATGGACTAATAGAGAAAGTCCGACACACTACTAGAAGGCCAAATATTTTTTCAGAGGTAGATGCAGAAAAAAATATATTCAGTTTGCAACCTGATGGAGGTCAGTATAGATGGACTATTACAACAAGTCCCGCACACAGCTAGAAGCCCAAATATTTTTTCAGAGGTACTGTAGATGCAGATAAAAATTATTTTTAATTTGCAACCTGATGGAGGTCAGTATAGATGGACTAATAGAGAAAGTCCGACACACTACTAGAAGGCCAAATATTTTTTCAGAGGTAGATGCAGAAAAAAATATATTCAGTTTACAACCTGATGGAGGTCAGTATAGATGGACTAATACAACAAGTCCCACACACAGCTAGAAGCCCAAATATTTTTTCAGAGGTACTGTAGATGCAGATAAAAATTAGTTTTAATTTGCAACCTGATGGAGGTCAGTATAGATGGACTAATAGTGAAAGTCCGACACACTACTAGAAGGCCAAATATTTTTTCAGAGCTAGATGCAGAAAAAAATAATATTCAGTTTGCAACCTGATGGAGGTCAGTATAGATGGATTAATAGAACAAGACCCACACACAGCTAGAAGCCCAATATTTTTTCAGAGGTAGATGCAGAAAAAAATATATTCAGTTTGCAACCTGATGGAGGTCAGTATAGATGGACTAATAGAACAAGTCCCACACACTGCTAGAAGCCCAAATATTTTTTCAGAGGTACTGTAGATGCAGATAAAAATTAGTTTTAATTTGCAACCTGATGGAGGTCAGTATAGATGGACTAATAGAATGACGCTATGCCCAAAAGATTTTACTTCACTAGGTGCAGTAAAAAAATTGGTATTCTATACACAGGTGGTATATCTTGCAACACAGATAGGCTACTCCACTGACTAACACACTCTGCAATAGGCCAAAAAGGATTAGCTTTGCTAGATTCAGCCAAATGCTGTGAAAAAAACTTGCACAGCACTGGCACAGACCTGCCTGGCAAAAACTGATAGGAACTCATGTAACCTAGTCCTGAAAAGGACTCCAATTACAATTAGTCTTTACTCCCACAACCTATCTATTTAAGAGCACAGACCTCCCTGATAAAAGTCGTAAGAAATGCTGTAACCTAGTCCTTAAAAGGACTGCAATCACAACTATTCCCTACTCCCAAGCTATCTGTATATTTGTGCGAAAATTGGCTTGAAATTAACAAGGTATAGCGCACACAGCAACAGCGGTGCCGTCTAACACGCAGCTGCAGCAGTGAGAAAATGGTGGCGACGGGGAAAATGGCTTGGTCTTATAGGGCAAGGACATGTGACATACACTGCCAATGACACATGCCCTTGCTTGTGTGAAAAAAAGCACTTCGCTCCATGTGTGCGCTGCTGATAGGCTGACAGATTGCACCTCCCCACTGTAAATGCGGGAAAGAGAAAAAAAAATGGAGATCTTCATTGTTCCTGCAGAGATCCATCCCCTGCCCCTCCCCCCACCCCGCTGTACACTCAAACTGCGTATTAACATTAATTTTCATCATTACTGAGAAAAAATCCAGTTATGATTTTGGTGCACGAACAGTTATCGAACATAACCTCGAACAGCCGAATTTTTCTCAAATTGTTCGTGTTCGCCGAACGGCTCGAACACCGCCCAAAACAGCTCGAATTTGAGATTGGCGAACAGTTCGAGTAGAACAACGCTCATCTCTAGTTTTAAGTAGAAATATGTATCTATATTTTTATATAGATATGTATACTTTTGTGTCTGTGAGTATGTGTGTGTATATCTAGTTATTTGTATATAAGTGTGGATATGGGTGTAGATTTTTATGTATCTGAATATGTATGTGTATATGGATGTATATGTATACATATGAGTACAACAGTGGCGTACCGCCATTGGTGGCAGGCCACATAACTGCTATGGGGCCCGTGGCCGTAGGGGGCCCGTGAGCCGGCGGACCCAATAGCAGTCTCCCCCATTCTGTACCCCACGCTCCGCTGTTTGATTGCCGCCGCCGCCCACTGCACTGTGTTCAGACATGGCCGCGCCTTTAATTGTGCTTGAGTCGGCCCTGCTGCGGCATTACTACAAGACACAGCCGCACAGCACACTACACGCAGCCATTACTGAGTACAGTGCCGGTGGGTGGCGGTTAATCAAACAGCGGCAACGCTGCTACGATGCACCACGCTGTGTCAGACAGTGGAGCTGCCAGCTGCTGTCGTGATGAGAGAGACAGGCTGCAGAGACTAAAGCAGCGGGGAATAAGGAGTGGCAAGTATGTATTTATATATTTTTGTAAATCAGTCAGTACTGATAATACTGGAGGACTGGGGCTGCATTTTACCCTATGGGGGGCTGCATTATACTGTGTGGAAGACCACAGCGAGTGCATTATGTATATGTATGCATATGTATATGCTCTCCCATCCTGGTATACAGGGCTGTGGAGTCAGTAAGCCAAACCGACTCCTCAATTTCCATGACTCCGACTCCACGACTCCAACTCCCTCATACATGGCTCATGTGATACATTAGGGTCATTACACTGTGCATGTGGAGGCTAAAAAGGAGGAATTCACCATCGGGGTATCATACTGTGTTAAGGGGGACACTTTTGTTGGCATCACATTTTTATGGGGCTATGAAAGAGGAATCTAGGAGTTCAGAAAGGAAGAAAGTTGCTATGCAAAGGCTGGAAGGTTGTGAGATCTGCTCTTCTGTGTCCCCAACAATTATTTACATTTTTTTTTTTTGTGGGGGGGTCCCAATTATAACTTCTGCTATGGGCTCCCATGATTCCTATGTACGCCCCTGGAGTAGTACACGTATGTATATACGGGCCCTTACTACTGAAACAATGAGAAACAAAGCTTTTGCAAAGTTAAACACAGTTTATTACACAAATCAATACAAAACTGAAAGTAGTGTATAATTGTCAGTAGTTGCCCACTATAAGTTCTGATGCTGCCAAGTAACAGCACCAGGACCGTTAAAATACTGGCAGTAGTTGTCGCGGCTGGTCTTCGCATCATGGGTGTTTCTGCCATATCCCACTGGTTGAAGGCCTACAATTGAAGGATCATTTGCACGCCATTCTCCGAGCTCCACTTCCTCATTGGCTAGGTCCACAGAGTCCACGAAGCCAGGCGGACAGTACGTAATTGCATCACGTCAACGAAGAAAGTTGGGAAGCGTGCAACAGGCCAAAACAACAGAGTCTATTGATGTAAGCTTCATGTTAATTGGCGTGTGAAAAACTCTGAAGCGGTTGGCCATGATACCGAAGGCATTTTCGACAACACGACATGCCCTTGACAAACGATAATTGAAAATTCTTCTTTCCTGGGTAAGACTTTTTTGGGGGAACGGTTTAATAAGATTGGGATGAAGTGGGAAGGCTTCATCGCCGACAAAAACAAAATTAAGGTTACCTGTAGTCTCTGAGTTGGGAGGCAAGTGTCGGTCACAGTTGTCCAATCGCTCTCCAAAAAGTGTGTGCTCTAAAACACCACCATCAGAAACCCTGCCATTCATGCCAACATCTACATTTATAAATTCGTAATTGGCGTTAACAAGGGCCATCATGATGATGCTGAAATAGCCCTTATAATTATAAAAATAGGATCCGCTATTTGGTGGCTGAGTGATTCGGACATGTTTCCCGTCCAAAGCCCCACCACAGTTAGAGAACTGCCACAGCTGCTCAAAATCAGAGGCAATCTTTTTCCATTCCTCCTCCGTGTTGGGAAACTGTATGTAACTACGTAGACTGTGGTAAATTGCATTACATGTATCTGGGATTAGAACACTGAGCATGGGCCTTTAAATGGCTGCAGAAAAATGCAAGTCTTGGAGTGAGCGTCCGGTGGCCAGGAATCTCAGTGTCACTGCCAATCTTTCATCTGCCGGAATGGCAGCACGCATCGCTGTATCCTTCCGTTGAATACGTGGCGTAACTCGTTCCAGTAACTCTTTAAAAGATTCCTCTGACATCCTCAGATAGTTGCGGAAATCATGAAGATTCTTCTCCTGAAGCTCTCTTACAAGTTGCATGTGGGACAATTCAGACCTCTTCTGCAGCCACTCTCTGGTCCACATGCGACGCTTTCGTTTGGAACGCCTCTGTAGCTCTCGTGCCTCATCTTGACGCCGAGCTTCCTCAACCAGCAATGCAGCAACCACAAAAGCACACTGCCCGTCGTCCATGATGTGCAAACTGCAAACATAACATGAAAAGATGAGAACACTTTCAACAAAACAATTAACACAAGTATTGAAACTGTATATAAAAAATATCATGGAAAACCATGTTCCATTCTGTTAGTGAGCATGACAGAAAACGTACTGTGTGGGTGCGTGTGCACGAGACCCCTAAAATATCTGTCCATGCAAAAGCATATATATATATACAGATAGAAGCCACGCCCTCCCTCCCTGAAGAGCAAGATAACAGATAATTGGTAGATGTGCGATAAAAGAATAAAAAATGGAAACGCATTTGAGACCTCAAACAATACCTACCTCACTAAAGATGCCTGATTTGTTCAAAGCGGAGTCACAGCTGGAGAACGCTACAATGATCCGCAAAAATCAGCACTAGTCCAATGGACGGATATTAACAGCCCGGAGAACTCTGCTAGGATCTGCAATCAAGCACGAGGTCAGAAACAAAGGACGGAATCGCTATTCTGTTGCCTTCTTTATGCGCGTCCGGAAATGAGAACGCTGTAGCGACCACCAATCGGGGACGAGGGGCGCTGAAAAGTCCAATTTATGCACGCCTATGTGTCTCAGTTCTGAATCGCTGACGAGGTCGTTGGCTAGGTGTCAAATACAGCGATGCACACTGCCCAGCGGGAGCGCAATGACCCAGGAATGGTCCAGGAAGCTTTGTAACGATCAACGATCTCACAGCAGGGGCCTGATCGTTGCTACCTGTCAAACGTAGCGAGATCGCTAGCGATGTCGCTATTGCGTCACAAAACCCGTGACGTATCAACGATCTCGCTAGCGATCTCGTTATGTGTAACAGGGCCATTAGTCCACAGTATAAAGAAGGGCCAGAATAGAGAGGGGGAACAGTATAGAGAGGGACAGTGTGTGGGGAATACTGTAAAGGTGGGGACAGACAGGAGAAGGCAGCATGAGGGTCAGTTTGAAGAATCAGTGAGGAGATAGGGACAGCTTGGAGGTACAGTGTGGAGATTGGGTCAACGTGGGGAGAAAAAGTGGAGCAAGAACAGTATAAAGTGGGGACAGTGGGGTTATAGTTCATAAAGGGTGATGGTGTGTGATCATAGTTCATAAGAGAGTACAGTGTAGAGGTTATAGTTAGTAAAAGAGGGCAATGATGGTTATAGTTCATAAAGGAGGACAGTGTGGCAGATATACCATAGTTCAAAAGACAGGACAGTGTAGAAGTTATAGTTCATAAGAGCAGACAGTGTGGCAGTTAAAGATCAGAAAGGGTGATGAAAGTTAATAGCTCATTATCCAGGCAATATTTTTTATGAGTAGACAAGGGTAAAACAGTGTATCATAAGGATAGAATGGGGGGACATATTTTGGGCATGAAACACAGTGACGGGCAATCATTGATTCAGGGACACAGCATGAGCAGTGTTGTTTATTCAAAAGCATTATAATGACACTTATTTTTAATGGCATCATATTGGGATATGCTGCAGAAGACTGAAGGAAGGAAAATCTGCAGAGACAAGATTTGGATGTCAAAAATCATCATGGAGTCTAGACCAAATGGAGATTAAAGGGATGAGAATGACTCTTCTAACAGAGAATCAGCTATAAAGTACCTGGGTGTAAATGTTTATCTGTAATACTGTCAGTCAAATAAATAAGAAGTACAGTGACAGTGTAACTTACTGTACTTGTCATTTAGTGTTAAAGGATTTATTAAAAAAAATATTAGTGTTTTCATGCACCGTCTCTTTAAAAAAGCCGGCCTGCAATTCAGTATCAGTACCCGACAATTTATAACAGAAAGAATAGAGCATCACACATAGGTTAGATACATAGAAACATGTCAGTCACATTTATAAGAAGTACAGTGATAGTGTTGATTACTGTACTTGTCATTTAGTGTTAAAATAAAGGATTCATTAAAAAAAAAATTGACGTGGGGTTCCCCGTAAGTTTAGTCTCTAGCGGAGGATAAGCAGACCGCTGGGGCAGATGTTTGAAGCCTGGGAAGGGGGTAATACCCACGGAGCTTCCCAGGCTACTAATATCAGCCCCCAGCTGAATACCTAGCCTTTACTAGCTATTAAAATGGGGGACCCCCAAAAAAATGACGTGGGGTCCCCCCTATTTTAATAGCTAGCAAAGGCTAGGCAGACAGCTGGGGGCTGATATTAATAGCCCAGGAAGGGTGCCATGAATATTGGCCCCCTCCCAGGCTAGAAACACCAGCCATCAGCCGCCCCAGAAATGGGGCATCCATATGATGCACCAATTCTGGCACTTAGCCTCGCTCTTCCCACTGCCCTGTAGCAGTGGCAGTGGGGTAATAGGGCTGGGGTTGATGTCAGCTTATAATGCCCCATTTCTGGGGCGGCTGACGGCTGGTTATCGAACATAACCTCGAACAGCCGAATTTTTTGCAAATCGTTCGCGTTCGTCGAACGACTCGAACACCGCCCAAAACAGCTCTAATTTGATATTGGCGAACAGTTCTAGTCAAACACCGCTCATCTCTACTGGTAATGTATTCTTGCACTGATTATGGTTCTGGTGCTGTATTTCTGTATTATATTCCTGTAATTATTTATTTATGTATTGATGATGGCTCTGGTGATGTACATGTACTGATGTCAGTGCTTGTGATGTATTTACGTACTGATGATTGTTCTGGTTCTGTATTCATGCAATGATGTTGGTGCTGCTGATATATTCATATACTGTTCATATACTGTTGGTAGTTCTGATTCTGTATTTCTGAACTGATGGAGATTCTGGCTAGGGAAGAGTGAATTGATTTGCGGAAGTTTGAATTTGAGTCAAATTTCATGAAAATTGCAGTTTCACATCAATTAGAACAATTTGGGGTCCCCCCCTAAAAAAACTTGTCTGACACTATTTCCCATACTGCTGAAGCATCAGAGAGCAGGCAAACATAATTTTGCATTGCTTTGTGGGCTTCCACATAATACCCTGCAGCTATGACATCTTACAGAAAATCATACCTTGTACAGTAATGACCAGTGACTAGGCCATCACAGATCAGCAGTTCCCAGTGGAGCACAGTTTGTACAGCTGTCATTTTCAGAGTCATTTTCCATCTCTCAGAGTCACTGGGTAAGACTCTCTTTCCTTAGGAGTGTAAGCTCTTATGTCCTGTTGGGTTATCTCTCTCCTGCGTGTAATGTGTAAGCTCTCTTTTGAATGTAAATTATAAGCTCTTATGGTCAGCAGGGTCCTCTTTTTCTCGCCTGGTCTGCGAGGTTATATCTCTCTCCTTTTCCCCTTTTGTATTTTATGAGAAATTACAAGCTTTCCAATCTTTAAATTTGCACAAATTTATTTGCCGCAAATCAAATATTTTCAGAAAACTCAGCCCAGTTGGTGAATTTCAGAAGATTTGCTCATCTCTAGTATTAATGGTGGTTCCAGTGCCTTATGGCAATATTTATGATGGTTCTGAAGTTGTATTCCTGTACTGATGGTAGATTTAGTGCTGTATTCTTTCATAGAAGACAGTGATTTTTTTCTAGTTTCTTAGGTTCAAGTGATTTAAGGAGACTAAATAATAATGAATGATTACCATAAATACAAACTCCCCCCACCTACCAAATGAAGAAATTGCATTTATTCGCTGTAGGTTTATATTTTCTTGTGGGGAGGGAAGAAATTTCAATTTTGTCCTCCGGCAGAGAGTAAGCTAATTGACTCTGCATTACACTTTCCATTATTAAACTTTTAGTTTTACAAACCTTTTGCTTTCCTGTGTATAAAAGACAAATTAGATCACTGAGCAACATTGGGTTGTAACAGGAAAGTGCACAAAGTCAAAGTATTTTCAGCTCTGGATTGAGTATTTCACTTCCACAACATTGACCAAAGTAACTCACGTCTTTTCGATGTTTCAACCGAAGAATGAGGAAGTCTCATCTTGGATGGTTCTTTGCACAGCAATAGTCTGTATTTCAAATTTCACTTTTCCAAATTCACATTAGGGTTGCCAACTTGATTTTTTATTTTTTATGGCCAACTTTACTAAAAATCGAGAACAGACAACATTTTTAAATTATACATGTTTACTAATATCAACACATTTTTTGCATAATATTAAAAATGCTGTAAAATTGGAGATTGATATATAGAGGATCGAGTTTGCATAGTAGAATTTTCTGAAACAAGTGGTTTCACTCAAATTTGATCAATCTGTGATAAGATTCCCGGTTTGCAATTAAAGGGGTATTCCCATCTACACAATCCAATATAAAGTAGGTGCAATAATAATAATAGCAAAAAAATGTGGAATTGTCAGCTTACCAAACTGGGCGTAAATGATTCAGAGTTTCCAATGCAACGCATGGATCAAGTCAGAGCAACTGTAGTAGAAGCAATAAGTACAAAGTGCAATCCAGCAATGAAGAGGCTTGCAATTTCATATATAAAACATAACATTTAATAGGCCATTTAAAAGAAGCTCCAAATACAACATTGACAATAGTGCAAATCAGTTACTAATGACAGGACCTACACATTTCGGCTTGCATCTTACTCATAGTCTAACCTATTTACTGCCAATAATAATAATAGTACAAAATACCTCCAATTAGAAATTCAGCATAGTTCTTCTGTAGATATATCGCTTACCCCATGAGTAGGGCATTGCAGTAGCTTAAGTATCCAAGGTTACAGTCACTCATATAGTGCCTGTCACTTTGTAATGCACTATACATGGTCATAACCATGGATATGTAAGCTACTGCAATGCCCTGCACATGGAGTAAGCGACATAAATAATAATAAGAACTGTGCTATATTTCTAATTGAAGCTATTTGCTATTTACTATTACATCTGCTATATATTGGGATAGTATGTTAGAGATGAGAATATCCCTCTAAATAAAAAAAAATGGCCATTGCCATTTCACACATTCGCACACTCAGTGAGCAGACTATTGGCATCTGGAGTGGCACTGCCAGCTTTCCAATAATGCCCTGCAGCAATCCAATCAAGACTAGTGTTGAGCCACCCCCGTAGTGTTCGAGTTCGGTTCGGTTCGTCGAACACCCTTGTGTTCGCCGAACTGTTCGTCGAACACCTTCGAACACCGTTAAAACCAATGGCAGGCAAACAAAAACACATAGAAACACATAGAAAACACCTTCAAAGGTGTCCAAAAGCTGACAAACTGCTCAGAAGACACAACTAACACATGGAAAAGTGACAAGTACATATAGTCATGAGAAAAGAAAAGAGGTGGAGGAGTAAAAGGAGGGGGAGACACAGATATAGGCATGTCATGCCCTTCTAAAATCCAAAAAGTGAGAAGCCGACACGTTCAGTCCGCTCCTGCCCGTGCCACCTCCGTGTCGCCGGGTTTGTGCCAGAGCCGCGGTGAACCCTGACGGCCAGCCCCCCTCTCCCAATACTGGTGCCTGTCTGCTGGTGGGTCGAGCGAGCCCCCCTGTGCTGGAGGCAGCTCTAAGCTTTTTAATTTAAATTGTCTCTCTAATTTGAATGAATACACTTTAAATCCATTTACAAGGATCTATTGGAGGGCAAGTCTCATGCCAGCAGCCGCGTAATTCCAGCTCCAGTAGCGTCCACTAAAGCTGCTGCAGTTAAAAAGCTTTTATAAGGATCGAGCTCGGCTGTCCACCGCAAGGCATCCTACTGCCAGTCCCAGCCCTTGTGCCTTGGGGTGCCTCCTGATGCTCTTCACTGAGTATCCCGTGGTCCCGAAGCATTTCCTTTGAAAAAATTAAGTGTCCAAACTACAGGTGGTGTAGCTTGCTTAACAGCCGGGATAATCCGCTGACTAGCAGACACTGCTACTAGGCACAAAGTATTTCCTGGGCTAGATGCAGTTAAAAATTTGTAATTAGATACTCTCGTTGGATGCTGAGAAAGCATTCCATAGAGTCTCCTGGCACGCCATATATGATTCTCTTAAAAAGCTTGGGGTAGGGGTCTAGGGGACCCTTTTATAGCCAAAATCACGGCCCTGTATCGCAATACGTCACCTAGGCTGAAGATAAATTGAGCTGTAGCACCCTGAGGGCTCGGTTGCTACAGAGGTATTGCACCTCACCCAGAGGTGTGATATCTCACTCTCAGGTAAGGATGGAGTGTGGATCAGGACCCGACACCTGCATGCATTACACCACATTGCCGTGGGGCAGGGCGACCAATATTCCCCTGAGATGGGCACGACAGTCCCTGTCCCTGGCTGGAGTGGGGGGAGGGAACACTGAGGAAGGGGAACCCTGTAGTGCAGGAGCAGGGAGGAAGCAGTTCCTGGGTGCATTGAGAAGGGAGTATAAAAGGTGGGCACCATCTTAGTTCAGTGCAGAGAAGTCTGAGCAGAAGTGGCAGGGAGCAGGGGCTCTGCATGAGCTCTGCTCCGGAGGCGGGCCTAGTAACAGAGGCCCAGGCCTGGAAGAGGGAGAAGGAAGGAAGAGGAGCGGAGAAGGCTCCAGGAACGAGGAACGAAGGGATCCCAGGGGTGCGGACGGACGAGTCGCCACCGCACGCCCGAATCCACCTGCATGGAGGGGTCAGGCCAAAGGGGGAGACCGGTCCCCGAAACTAGTGGAGGCAGGAAACGACCCTCAGCTAGAAACCGGAGGCTGTGACATTTTATGTGGCGCAGCCCCTCGCTACACCCACTAGGAGGGCAGCACATAGGGTCAGGGAAACTGGTGCCAAGTTTACCAAGAGGAGACCCGAGGCAGCCGGACAGAAGGGTTGGTAAGAAAGGCCAGACAAAGGACACACAAAGGGGGTCCTGTGAAGCGCTCCAAAGTTATCTGGGAGTTGTCTGAGCCCCTCACCTGGTGAGCACAGTACGACGTGGGCAGACGTTACCTGCAGACATGGTCTGGATAATAAGAACTGTGAGTAAAGGCCCTGGACTGCATCAATGACTCCGTGTCGTTACTGCTGCTGCCCTGCACCATCACCCCCATCCTCCGCATACACTGCCCTGAGTCTATACTCCTCCCGTGGGGAGTTATGCTATGTTCTGCTGCACCCACAACACCAGCCTCAGCGGTCTGCCCTGCAGCGGTGGTTCACTGTGACCGAAATCCACGGTTGGCGTAGTCGGACATTTAAACATCAAAACCACATAAATAGTTCCGCCACTGGTTTGACCACCCTGAGCCACGGAACTGGGTCGCCGCCACGAAGACTACAACCACCAGCATCCACCAAAAAGGGTCCGGCTCCGGGTGTCCCAAGGCCCAGGGGGTGCATCAGAACATTTTCATCACCTTTCACAATCACCAATGGGACAAGGCAGGGATGTCCTCTGTCCCCTCTCTTATACATCCTAGTGACGGAGCACCTGCTCTCATCAATTCGCCATAACCCCAATATTAGGTGGATTGAGGTGGGAGGCACCGAGTACAAGTGCTCTCTATTTGCTGATGATATACTAGTATATATCACTCAATCACATATATCCATCCATGCTGTTATGGCTGAAATAGATCACTTTTTTACATGGTCAAATTTTAAAATCAATGCAGCGAAGTCTGAGGCCCTCGATGTCTCCCTCCCCAAATCCATATAGGATTCCATCCAGTCCAACTTTCCCTTTGCCTGGCCCTCACAGGGTATCAAATACTTAGGAATTCCTATTCATAGAGACCTCTCCCATCTATGTTATCTTAATTTTGGGCCCTTTATTGAACAACTCCATACAGACCACGGTTGGCAAGTTAGAACTGTAAGATTCACTACGTGAACCACTGGTGTTTTGTGGAAAAGCACATGTACACTGTGTTCCAAATTATTATGCAAAAAGTGTTTAGGAGTGATAAGGGAAGAATATGTTTGTTTGTCAGTTCAACTCATTGATGGTGATTTGTGTCAGGGCTCTTTATATCACTGTAAGCAATTGCAGACACCTGGGCTAATTAGTTTGGCAGGTGTGTCCAATGAAAGGCAAGACTACTTAAGAAGGCTGTCTCACATTATTAAGCAGCCTACATTTTCTGCCAAAATGGGAAAGAAAAAGGATGTGTCGGCTGCTGAGAAGCAACAAACTGTGGAGTGTTTAGGTCAAGGCATGACTACAATCAACATTGTGCGATGATCAGGATGAAGTGTCTTGGCAATCAAGAAGTATGTAGCTGATTCACAGTACACACGTGTGCGTGCTGATAAGGGCAAATTGAGGACTCTTTCCTACAGGCAATTACGTCAGGTTAAAAGAGCAGCGGCAAAAAAGCCTTGTCATAGCAGCAGACAAGTTTTTGAAGCTGCTGGTGCCTCCAACGTCCCCCGAACAACAAGATGCAGGGTCCTTCAGAGGTTTGCAGCTGTGCATATGCCATCCTGTCGGCCTCCTCTATCCACTTCACACAAGCAGAAACGGCTCCAGTGGGCCAAACATTACATGAAGACTGATTTCCAAACTGTTTTGTTCACGGATGAGTGCCGTGCAGTGTTCGATGGTCCAGATGGATGGAGTGGAGGATGGCTGGTTGATGGACACCCCACGCAAACACGGCTACAGCGCCAACAAGGAGGAGGTGGAGTAATGTTTTGGGCTGGAATCATGGGGAGAGAGATTGTTGGCCCCTTTAGGATCCCTGAAGGCGCTAAAGATGAACTCCATAATGTATGTGGATTTTCTCAAACAGCACTTCCTGCCATGGTTCAAGAAGAAGAACCGTGTATTTCACAGCAAGATCATTTTTCTGCATGATAATGCACCATCTCATGCTGCACATAAAACATCTGCATCTCTGGCTGATATGGGCATAAAAGGGGACAAACTTATGGTGTGACCCCCATGCTCCCCTGACCTCTACCCCATTCAGAACCTTTGGAGCATCATCAAAAGGAGTGTCTATGATGGCGGGAGGCAGTTCACATCTAAGCAACAGCTCTGGGAGGGTATTCTGTCCTCATGCAAAACAATTGAAGCAGAAACCATCCAAAACCTGACAAATTCAATGGACGAGAGAGTTCAGAAGCTCCTTTCGAACAAGGGGTCCTATGTGAAAATGTAACATCACCTAGAATAAAGTTTTGAGTTGAAAACTGTTTGATTTCAGTTTCTAATAACCTGCTAATGCTTATAATTTCAAAAATGACCATTTTTTTGGTCTTTATTAAAATGAAAAGGTTGATCGAAAAGTTTGGGGGATCTAAGAGTGTGGCAACCCAGTAGTCATGATTACGTCGAATTCTGACAATATGAGGGTCATGTTGCAGGTAGTGCAGCAAGAAGGCACTTATGTGTCTTGCGCATCTCGGAGCCCCAAAATTATTTTCCGGGCTAGATGCAGCTACAAATTATTATTAATTTTAAATCTGGTGGAGCTTAGTATAGATGGGCTAATAGGATCAGTGCTGCACACTGCTACAAAGTCGAAATTATTTTCCAGTCAAGATACAGATAAACATGATTAGTAATTTGAAAGCTTAAAACGGTTGGTAGGGTGATTTTAACCAATCATCAAGCTTTTACTCTCCCCAGGATGACACAGGGGTAGAAAAGTCGTTTCGGATCCATGATTTGTTCATCTTTAAGAACGTGAGTCTGTCTACATTATCAGTGGAGAGCCGCGTGCGCTTATCTGTCAGCACACCACAAGCAGCGCTGAACACACGTTCAGACAGAACTTTGGCTGCGGGGCATGACAAGATCTCCAAGGCGTAAGTGGCTAGCTCCGGCCATTTATCCAGATTGGAAGCCCAAAAAGAGCAAGGGTCCAGTGACACAGTCATGGCTTCAATGTTTACTTGGAGATACTCCTGTACCATCGTCTCTAGGCGTTGACTATGTGTCAGACTTCTTGTCTCCTGTGGCCTTGCAAAGGATGGGCTAAAAAAGTGGTGAAATGATTCCGCAAAATTGATGTTAGCAGCAGATACTGTGGTTCTGTTACGGTTTGAGTGCTGAACACTTGACAGTCCCACGGTTGGCAAGTTGGAACTGTGAGATTCACTACGTGCACCACTGGTGTTTTGTGGAAAAGCACATGTAAGATTCTGCAACAGTCTCTGCTGATACTCCTGCATGCGTGCATCCCTTTCTATGGCAGGAATAATTTCTGCAAATTTACTTTTGTACCGGGGATCTAACAGTGTGGCAACCCAGTAGTCAGGATTATTTCTAATTCTCACAAATCGAGGGTCATGTTGCAGGTAGTGCAGCAAGAAGGCACTCATGTGTGTTGCGCATCCAGGAGCACCAAGTCCCTGTTGTGTTGGTGGCGAGGTAACAATCATGCTTCCTTCCTCTGTCCTCTCCCCCCAACCTCGCACAACAGAAATGTGATCAAGGTCTCCCTCATCTGATGAGTCTTCCATCAGTTCGTCCTCCACTTCTTCCTGGGCTCCTGCACCTTCCTCACTAGTTTGGCTGCTACCATGTGCCCTGGTAAAACCATCTCCCCCACCCTCACATGCCTGCCGCCTTGGTGCTGCCGACCGTCTGGACCTTGCAGATGTTAGCCCTTCCGCATACAACTCCTCCTCCTCTACTTCCTCCACCTCCTCTTGTGCCACCACCTGACTCCGAATTCTGTTTAACATGTGCTCCAGCATGTAAATCACCGGAATAGTCATGCTGATAATGGCATCGTCAGCACTAAACATCTTCGTCGCCATTTCAAAACTGTGCAGAAGGGTGCATAGGTCCCTGATCTGAGACCACTCATCCAGAGTGATTTGCCCCACCTCCGGATCTCGTTGGCCCAGGCTATACGTCAGAACGTATTGCACCAGGGCTTGTCGGTGCTGCCACAGTCGCTGCAACATGTGCAGAGTTGAATTCCACCGGGTAGGCACATCGCATTTTAGCCGGTGAAGTGGCAGGCCCAACGACTTCTGTAGAGATGTAAGTCGCTGAGCTGCGGGATGCGAACGGCGGAAGTGAGCACACAGCGACCGTGCCCTCTGCAGAAGGCCATCTAGTCTGGGATAGTGGGCTAAAAATTGCTGGACAACCAGGTTCAACACGTGAGCCATACAAGGCACGTGTGTGACATTGCCCCGGCGAAGGGCCGCACCCAGGTTTGCAGCATTGTCGCACACGGCCTTCCCTGGTTTCAGGTCCAGTGGAGACAACCATTCATGAAATTGGTTCTCCAGAGCTGACCACAACTCCTCAGCTGTGTGACTCACATTTCCCAGACATTTCAAAGTAAAAACCGCCTGATGACGTTGAGCCCTACTGCCAGCATAGTAAGGAGGTGTGCAGGATCCCTTCTGCGCAGTTAGAAAGCTTGTTGCATGACCAGACAGGCTTTGGGTGCAGGTGGAAGACCGAGAGGAGGTTGAGGAGGCAGAAGCAGTGGAGGAACTTTGACATAAAGAGGATTGACGCACAACTCGTGGGGAAGGCAAGACTTGGACAGCAGCCCCTTGTCCTGCTGTCACCATAGTTACCCAGTGCCCAGTCAGCGACATGTAATGCCCCTGTCCATGCCTACTCGTCCAAGTGTCTGTGGTGAAATGCACCCTGTCACACACAGAGTTTCTCAAAGAAGCGGTGATGTTGTGTGCGACATGCTGGTGGAGCGCAGGCACACCTTTCTTTGAGAAGTAGTGCCGACTGGGCATCTGGTACTGGGGCACTGCGACGGACATAAGGTCTCGAAAATCCTCTGTGTCCACCAGGCGGAAAGGCAGCATTTCTGTAGCCAAGAGCTTGCAGATGGTGAAATTCAACCTCTTAGCTTTCTCATGGCTAGGAGGAAATGGTCTTTTACTTGTCCACATCTGAGGGACCGAGGGCTGGCTATTGTGCTTAGACGGGGTTGATAAGGGTGTCCCCGGCAAACTGCCGATCTGTGAGGAAGATGCAGGTGGACATGTTAGGTTGCCTTGATCCAAAGGTGGTGCTATCGATGTCGGACAGCGCTCAACACCAGCTGGTGTTACCACCTCCAAAGAAAATGATGACCTGCCAATCACGCTGGCTGTTGCGGGTAAAGAGGTGGCAGGTCTGCGCCCCAAAACAGGTTTGACTGCTGTCCCCCCAGTCACAGAGGATGAAGAGGCCGCGGATGCACAAGATATGGCAGACGGTGGTTGGCCCGGCCGGCTAGGCCGCATTGTAGCACACTGAGCTTCCCACTGCAACTTATGCTTCATGTCCATGTGCCGGTTCATGCTTGAAGTACTCAAACTATGTATTTTTTGGCCTCTACTTAGCTTTTGCTGACAAATGTTACAGATAACACGAGTTGGGTCATCTTTATCGATCTGAAAAAATGCCCAGGCTATGCAAGGCTTAGCACCCATGCGACCTGAAGAGCCACCACGACTTGTGGTGAGAGGCAGAGTTGTGTTTGAGGATGCAGTTGTTGACGTGCTTCCAGTACTACGTCTCTGTCCAGGAAGGCGCAACCTGACCTCGTCGTCACTAGCATCTTCCTCCACCTCCTCTGCTGACCTCATCTCTTGGCTGACTGTGGGTTGACAGTAAGTGGGATCTCCAACCTCATCATCATCACCCTGTGCGTTATCACACCCGTCATCCTCAGGGCCAACCTGTTCCTGCCCTGACAAAAAACTAAAGTTGTCGCTCCAATCAGGTATTTGAGTCTCATCATCGTCTTCCTCATTGTCTCCACCAACAGGAGTTACAGTTTGGGAATGAGGGTCTACATTATTGTCAGAACCTTCTGCGTCTGGTCCTGGATTCGATTCATAAAGATTCTGGGCATCAGTGCAGATCATTTCCTCGTCTGGATTCACAGAAGCGCTGGAGTCGACCTCTGATTCCCAGGCTATAGTATGAGTAAACAGCTCTGCAGACTCAACCATCTATTCTACCTCATACTCAGACGGGCAGCTGGAGATTTGGGAGCTGTGAGGAAGCAAGTGCGATTGGGGTGACACCTTTGAGGATTGGAGTATTTGTGATGTTGAAGTTGATGTGGAGGAGAGCCCACTTAAAGGAGCACTTGATATCCGTTGAAGCACCTGCTGTTTTTGTGCCTCATCTGGAATTTGTAGCGATTGGCGTGGCCGTAAGAAAGGGATCTTATCACATTGTCCGCTAAAAGAAGTAGACATTTTAGTTTGGCTGGAAGATGGTCTTTCTTCTGCAGATGTTACTGTTGCTTTAACACCTACCCCACGGACACAACCTTTTTTCCCCTTCCCAACACGCCTATTCCCCTTTCCACCAGCAGCAGGCCTTTTTCCACTCATTTTGGTGGTTAACTAATTCACAACTCTGGAGTTGTTTGCACAAAAAAACAATGGAAGGGAACCGAGCAGAGCTGAGTGGCCAAACTGTGGTATTAGGCCAAAACTATTGGCTGGGTTAGATGCAGGAAAAAATTATATTCAATTTGAAACCTGATGGAGGTCAGTATAGATGGACTAATAGAGAAAGTCCCACACACAGCTAGAAGCCCAAATATTTTTTCAGAGGTAGATGCAGAAAAAAAATATATTCAGTTTGCAACCTGATGGAGGTCAGTATAGATGGACTAATAGAGAAAGTCCCACACACTGCTAGAAGGCCAAATATTTTTTCAGAGGTAGATGCAGATAAAAATTATTTTTAATTTGCAACCTGATGGAGGTCAGTATAGATGGACTAATAGAGAAAGTCCCACACACTGCTAGAAGGCCAAATATTTTTTCAGAGCTAGATGCAGACAAAAAATTATTTTCAGTTTGCAACCTGATGGAGGTCAGTATAGATGGACTAATGGAACAAGTCCCACACACAGCTAGAAGTCCAAATATTTTTTCAGAGGTAGATGCAGAAAAAAATTATATTCAGTTTGCAACCTGATGGAGGTCTGTAAAGATGGATTAATAGAACAAGTCCCACACACAGCTAGAAGCCCAATATTTTTTTCAGAGGTAGATGCAGAAAAAATATATATTCAGTTTGCAACCTGATGGAGGTCAGTATAGATGGACTAATAGAGAAAGTCCCACACACTGCTCAAAGGCCAAATATTTTTTCAGAGCTAGATGCAGACAAAAAATTATTTTTAATTTGCAACCCGATGGAGGTCAGTATAGATGGACTAATAGAGAAAGTCCCACACACAGCTAGAAGCCCAAATATTTTTTCAGACCTAGATGCAGAAAAAAATTATATTCAGTTTGCATCCTGATGGAGGTCAGTATAGATGGACTAATGGAACAAGTCCCACACACAGCTAGAAGTCCAAATATTTTTTCAGAGGTAGATGCAGAAAAAAATTATATTCAGTTTGCAACCTGATGGAGGTCTGTATAGATGGATTAATAGAACAAGTCCCACACACAGCTAGAAGCCCAATATTTTTTCAGAGGTAGATGCAGAAAAAAATATATTCAGTTTGCAACCTGATGGAGGTCAGTATAGATGGACTAATACAGAAAGTACCACACACTGCTAGAAGGCCAAATATTTTTTCAGAGCTAGATGCAGACAAAAAATTATTTTTAATTTGCAACCTGATGGAGGTCGGTATAGATGGACTAATAGAGAAAGTCCCACACACTGCTAGAAGGCCAAATATTTTTTCAGAGCTGCATGCAGATAAAAATTATTTTTAATTTGCAACCTGATGGAGGTCAGTATAGATGGACTAATAGAGAAAGTCCCACACACTGCTAGAAGGCCAAATATTTTTTCAGAGCTAGATGCAGAAAAAAATTATATTCAGTTTGCAACCTGATGGAGGTCAGTATAGTTGGACTAATAGAACAAGTCCCACACACAGCTAGAAGCCCAAATATTTTTTCAGAGGTAGATGCAGATAAAAATTATTTTTAATTTGCAACCTGATGGAGGTCAGTATAGATGGACTAATAGAACAAGTCCCACACACAGCTAGAAGCCCAAATATTTTTTCAGAGGTAGATGCAGAAAAAAATCATATTCAGTTTGCAACCTGATGGAGGTCTGTATAGATGGATTAATAGAACAAGTTCCACGCACAGCTAGAAGCCCAATATTTTTTCAGAGGTAGATGCAGAAAAAAAATATATTCAGTTTGCAACCTGATGGAGGTCAGTATAGATGCACTTATAGAACAAGTCCCACACACTGCTAGAAGGCCAAATATTTTTTCAGAGCTAGATGCAGAAAAAAATTATATTCAGTTTGCAACCTGATGGAGGTCAGTATAGATGGACTAATAGAACAAGTCCCACACACTGCTAGAAGCCCAAATATTTTTTCAGAGCTAGATGCAGAAAAAAATTATATTCAATTTGCAACCTGATGGAGGTCAGTATAGATGGACTAATAGAATGATGCTATGCCCAAAAGATTTTACTTCACTAGGTGCAGTAAAAAAATTGGTATTCTATACACAGGTGGTATATCTTGCAACACAGATAGGCTACTCCACTGACTAACACACTCTGCAATAGGCCAAAAAGGATTAGCTTTGCTAGATTCAGCCAAATGCTGTGAAAAAAACTTGCACAGCACTGGCACAGACCTGCCTGGCAAAAACTGATAGGAACTGATGTAACCTAGTCCTGAAAAGGACTGCAATTACAATTAGTCTTTACTACCACAATCTATCTATTTAAGAGCACAGACCTGTCTGATAAAAGTCATAGGAAATGCTGTAACCTAGTCCTTAAAAGGACTGCAATCACAACTATTCCCTACTCCCAAGCTATCTGTAGATTTGTGCGAAAATTGGCTTGAAATTAACAAGGTATAGCGCACACAGCAACAGCGGTGCCGTCTAACACGCAGCTGCAGCAGTGAGAAAATGGTGGCGACGGGGAAAATGGCTTGGTCTTATAGGGCAAGGACATGTGACATACACTGCCAATGACACATGCCCTTGCTTGCGTGAAAAAAGCACTTCGCTCCGTGTGTGCGCTGCTGATAGGCTGACAGATTGCACCTCCCCACTGTAAATGCGGGAAAGAGAAAAAAAAATTGAGATCTTCATTATTCCTGCAGAGATCCATCCCGTGCCCCTCCCCCCACCCCGCTGTACACTCAAACTGCGTATTAACATTAATTTTCATCATTACTGAGAAAAAATCCAGTTATGATTTTGGTATCATATCGAACATAACCTCGAACAGCCGAATTTTTCTCAAATCGTTCGTGTTCGCCGAACGGCTCGAACACCGCCCAAAACAGCTCGAATTTGAGATTGGCGAACAGTTCGAGTAGAACAACGCTCATCTCTAATTAAGACGTAGTAGAACCAATCAGGGGGCTATCCCAGGCATCATATATTATAGTGGATGGCCACAGAATGTAATTTTATGCCTGTACTGTTAGGTATAGGAGTGCTTTGAGCACATAGGATAGGGATAGATAAAGGACAAATGCGGTTGTGGTGTACTACTTCAGTGCTCATGTACCATATTTAAAATTTGAGTGATAGTCTCAGTCTGAATAGAAATACAAGATTCAAGTGATATACAGTAAATTGTTGTAGCAGCCTCTTCATCACCATGCAGAGTGTGACTGTGAATTATAATATCTGTAATATACAGCAGCAACCACAACTTAATAGCTGTTTTATTTTGTTTTCACAGTGACAACAAATTAGTTAAGGTTAATAGTAATCCACTCATTGCAGAGTTTGTATCTAAATCTGAATTCAAAGGTTTCTTCTGTTTGTAAATGAAAGTGTGATCCCTGTGTTTTGAGATCCTCTTTTTTTAAGAAGAAATCTCCCAAATCCTGAAACTTAAATATAAGTGATTACCTACCAAAGTTTGCACATTGTTTAAAATACATTTTTGAGCCCACTTCATCGCTCCAGTATTCTGATATTAGACGTGTACACAGGGGCGGACACAGACTGTAGTGGGCCCCTGTGCAAGAAATTTTGGGGGGCCCCCCCTGCCCTTCATAATGCAACAAAGTTATGTAAACATAACCCCCCATGTGCCTCTCTCACCCCCCCATGTGCAGCTCTCATCCCACCCATGTGCAGCTCTCACCCCCCGTGCATCTCTCATCCCCCCCATGTGCATCTCTCATCCCCCCCATGTGCATCTCTCATCCCCCCATGTGCATCTCTCATCCCCCATGTGCATCTCTCACCCCCCCATGTGCATCTCTCACCCCCCCATGTGCATCTCTCACCCCCCCATGTGCATCTCTCACCCCCCCATGTGCATCTCTCACCCCCCTGTGCATCTCTGATTCCCCCCACTCCTAGTTAATTAATTGTATTTAAAAAAAATAAAACTTGTTATACTTACCCCCATGCAATCCCTGCAGAATCCTGGCGCTCGTCCACGTCGCTGCCACCAGGTTCTCCTGACGTTCGGCCATGTGACGGCGCCACATACATAGCCATCAGCTTTTGTTTTGGCCAAAAGATTTTTAAAGCCGCCACCACGATAAGGTAGACTCTTCTGGGCGGGCCCTACTCTAACCTATTAAAATGTTCTTAAAATATCCAATACTCTTTTTAGATATATTTTTATTTAGTTTTCTTTAAGGGAATGTGTCATATACAATTTTTTTTTAAATGACCAATAATACCACATACAGGGAATACCGCCACACCATGACCAGACCACATATTATCACAACATAGTGACCGAATAATACCACACAGAAGGGAGAAAAACTGCCACACCATGACCAGACCACATATTACCACTACATTACTAATATTACCACCACATTACTAATATTACCATAAGTGTCATTATACACGGGAGCTCTATACATGGTATGTATAACGTAAGTGTCCAGGTAATCTAGTGATCACCAGTGAAATTATACACAGGAGCTCTGTATATAGTGTCAGTGTACAGGTAATACAGTGATCACCAGTGACATTATACACAGGAGCTCTGTATATAGTGTACAGGTAATACAGTGATCATCAGTGACATTATACACAGGAGCTCTGTATATAGTGTCAGTGTACAGGTAATACAGGGATCACCAGTGACATTATACACAGGAGCTCTGTATATAGTGTCAGTGTACAGGTAATACAGTGATCACCAGTGAAATTATACACAGGAGCTCTGTATATAGTGTCAGTGTACAGGTAATACAGTGATCACCAGTGACATTATACACAGGAGCTCTGTATATAGTGTCAGTGTACAGGTAATACAGTGATCACCAGTGACATTATACACAGTGTACATGTAATAGACAGACTCAACGGTGAAGTCTCTAGGTGAAGTCCTTCATCTTCGCTTTTCTCCTTCATCCAGCACAGACCGCCATCACGTCTTCCAGCCAGGACTCGTCTCTGCATAAAATAACACAGTTATCTAGAGCACATTCCCCAACTTCTACATTACGCAGCTGAATACAGACGTGCATCCACCATCAATATATGGTTAGTTATTATGCAACCTACCATTCCAAATATAAATTGTAATCCACCACTGTGCCCCCATTAACTGTAAATAGGCACTTAATATATAATTTAATTAGAACCTCTACTCTTTCCGCCAATTTGTTACCAGTCACACTCCTGCATCCGCAACGCCCCCTACTCTATACTTCCTGCTCCCCCCATTCAATATTTACATGCACCCCCTGCCCCAATTCATTATATCATGTCCGTGCTCTCCCCACCCCATCATCATTTATCATTTACTCTCCCCCACCCCACATTCGTTATGTGCAGCTCATTATCCCCCTAATCCCAATTCCCCCATGTGCAGCTCTCAAACCCCCCCATGTGCAGCTCTCATCCCCCCCATGTGCACATCTCTCACCCCCTCCCCCACATGTGCCCCTCTCTCATCCCCCTCCCCCACATGTGCCCCTCTCGTCCCCCTCCCCCACATGTGCCCCTCTCTCATCCCCCTCCCCCACATGTGCCCCTCTCTCATCCCCCTCCACCACATGTGCACCTCTCTCATCCCCCTCCACCACATGTGCACCTCTCTCATCCCCCCCCACATGTGCATCTCCCATCTCCCCCCCCCACACATGTGCATCTCCCATCTCCCCCCCACCACATGTGCATCTCCCATCTCCCCCCCACCACATGTGCATCTCCCACCCCCCCCACACATGTGCATCTCCCATCTCCCCCCCCACACATGTGCATCTCCCATCCCCCCCACACATGTGCATCTCCCATCTCCCCCCCACCACATGTGCATCTCCCATCCCCCCCACACATGTGCATCTCCCATCTCCCCCCACACACACATGTGCATCTCCCATCTCCCCCCCACCACATGTGCATCTCCCATCCCCCCCCACACATTTGCATCTCCCATCTCCCCCCCCACACATGTGCATCTCCCATCTCCCCCCACACACACATGTGCATCTCCCATCTCCCCCCCACACACATGTGCATCTCGCATCTTCCCCCCACACACATGTGCATCTCCCCCCCCCACACACATGTGCATCTCCCCCCCACACACATGTGCATCTCCCATCTCCCCCCCCACACACATGTGCATCTCCCATCTCCCCCCCCACACACACACATGTGCATCTCCCATCTCCCCCCCCCACACACACACACATGTGCATCTCCCATCTCTCCACTCCTAGTTAATTGTATTTTAAAAAAAATAAAACTTGTTATACTTACCCCCATGCGATCCCTGCAGAATCCTGGCGCTCATCCAAATCGCTGACAGCAGGTTCTCCTGACTTCCGGCCATGCGACGGCACCATCACATGACCGGAAGTCAGGGGAATCATGAAGGCGCTGCTGCAACAGCGCAGCTCAGCGCTGAAATGTCCCGGACCCGGCGCATAGCATGGGGCCAGGGGCCCCATGAGGAGAGAGACGCACAAGAGGGGGGCCCCCGAGGGGGCCCCTACCGGCCGGGCCCCATACTGGAGTCAGGGCAGTCATGCCCTGATGGCGGCCCTGCTGGAGGCTGGAGGGGCCCCCTCTCCCTCGGGGCCCCCGTTCAATGAACCGGCTGCACGGGCGGTAGTTCCGCCCCTGCGTGTACACACGGACCTGCTTACAACGGATAGTTACGCATGCTTGTATGGGGCCGTGATTCTACCTGGATTTCCTGGTCCAGGCAACGTGGACTTTTATTTATTTTATTTTTTAAGAGAAAAAAAAACAGGATAATCCTGGAATTGAAACACAATTGTTTGTCTACTAAAGTGTGTGCATTGTTTGACATCATTTGTTGACCCCAATTCATTGCTCAAATTAGTCTAATATTAGACGAGTACACACACCTGAGTACAGAGGCCAGTTACATGTGTTTGCTTGTGTCAAGTGATTCTTCCAATATTTTCTGGTCTCATTTGATTTTGTAAAGGCATGTGGACTTTTTTTATTTTTCCAGCTGTAGTAGTACCATACTTAAGTTACATTTAGCCTCTTTTGCAAACTCTGGCAAGCACATAAGCAAGGAGTAAGCAGAGGGTGTAATTGAATATATATCCCATCACTCATTTCAATCATTGCAGGATGATGTAGCCTCTGACAGCTGACACCTGTTTTTATTCTGCCCCAAAGTCCTCTAAACCACAGCACCCTTGGGACTAAGGAAACCCAACAGCAGAAAAACTTATTCAGGTTGGTCAGTTGTTCGTGAAAGATATTGTGCCGGAGGAAATGGACAACAAGATTCTATTGCCAATCTGTGTTGCAGGCTCTTTGAGCCGAGTTAGTATGGACACTCTCCGTGGTAAATAGCACTTTGATCCAGGGAAAAGCTTGGGAAGGGAATCAGTTAGGGGATGGAGAGAGGCAAGGAGCACTGCCCATTTCACACACAGAGTCAACATATCAGGTGAATCATGAATCACATGATCATGGATGACAGGTGTGATGAGGAGTTGAGGTCATCAGAGGAGAAGGTTGCTGCTATCGGCGATACACAATACAGGAGACATGCATCAAAAACATCCTCCGGGGCCAAATCAGCTTTTCCTGCAGTTATCTCTGAAGCAGATATGGTAGAGTTTGGTAGAGAAAGCTCTCAGGTGCCTCAAAGATCGGGTCATGGTGGTAGTGAGTCATACGTGTGGTCTTCTCATATGTAGGAATACTTTTCCACATTGTCAGAAGGCCTATCTATTGCATTGTGCAGGCTGTGCTGTTGGAAAATAAGTCAGGTGCATCCTGGCACATATTGAATAGGAACTACAACACTCCGTCAGCATATGAAATAGCATCACCTGTTCATGTGAAGCGTGAGGATCTGAGATTGTGGGTTTTAATAATCATCTAGGTAGGGTAATGATGAAACAATATTTTATTCCTCACATCCATGGTAATATGGCAATTCCAGGTAAATGTCCAAAATACAATTGTCTCAGTCCATATGATCCCCTTCCAGGGACGGTAGTAGTTCCACTGCCTTTGTGCCAAAATAGCCTGTAGTCACAGTATCCGATCCTCCAGACAACAGGTAAAACAATTGAAGCACAGGTATCCAGGAGCAAAAAATCCTTTAAGAAAGTTTAAATCCAAACAACAGATCCCACAATGGTAGCATGTTTATCCATCTTTCCAGGTCCTCATCTCATTCCTATTTCTTCGATGTCCTTCCACACAACTCCTCACTAAACATGTGTCTTTTTCCCTCCCTGGGCTCAGCCCCCTCAAAGTTCAGAAGTGATGTCACCCTCCCCTTTAAGCATTTACTTTTAGCTGAAAGAATGAAAAATATTCCAGGAGCCATCACCAGAGATTGCATGTAAGACCCCCTGTGGTGACAGCTCCACTGTGTCTACAATCAGCACTCACACATTGGGCTTATTCACTGTTTGAACAATAGTTAGAGGCTCCTGAGATACTGATGAGATTAGTGGAATGCTGGACACTTTACAAGTAAAATTAATGTACATAAACTGACGAGCAAGCAGAACATTAGTAATACACAGCCAGCAAATCTCTAATAAAACACAATAATAATATTGACAAAAATGGGTGCTCCATGCTGGAAAAGTCTTTAGTAAGTGGCCAGCTCCTCACATGGATAAATCAAACTGAACAGCAAAATGAGCAAGCTGTACTCCATCTCCTCATGATCATCTTTTTGGCAACCTGTATGCACCCACAAGTGCTGCCTTGTCGTGGTCATCAGCTCAATCATCATTCTCCTCACCTCCTGCTTTCCATACACTTCCTCTTCTACCTTCAATGCATCATCAGTTCTCATTTTGTGTGCCCAACAAACATGAGTCCAATCATCCAATTACATGGAAATTGTACTCCCAAATGTCCAAGTTTGCCACCTGAATTGCACTGACTTTTGAGAAAAAATTATGTGCGCTCAGGCTCAATGAAAAATACCTAGCTGCCATTATTTATTGCACCAAAAAGCTGGCCCTGCCATTTTGGGTGCAAAATGCATCATTTTTTTATTCAAAATTTAGTGTATTTTATTAATCAATTTTTCAATACAACAAACCGGATCAGGATGGTGAGAAAGCGCAATATTATTCAAAATTATCCAACCAAACTTCTTTAAAGCGAACCTGTCAGCCGATTTTATAATGTAAAGTAAAGATATGGCTGTAATGATGCTGTAACTCAGATTACATTGATATCTTTGGTGAAGAAATCAGTTTTATTCTTCTTTAATTTGAAGTTTTCTGCTAAGTAGATTTTGGTGCACAGAGACTGTACTGTACTCTGGGTCAGCTCCTCCCTGTCTGTGTTTTCCGAGTCCCTCTGCTTGCCTTCAGTCTCATTCAAAGACTGGAAGCAGGCGGAAGGGATGGAAAATAACAGATAGTGAGTACAACATCCAGTGCACTGTGCACCAAAATCTAATTAGCAGAAACCTTCAAATGATGATTAAAGAACAACAAAATCTGTTTCCTAATTGATGTAGCTTTTCACAGCAAACGGTTGCCAACCATTTGTTTCAACAGGAAAATCTTTTCCAGTTCCTGCATTCCTGCAAATTCAACACTTCTCCATGCACGTTGTCTCAGTGCTGAGCAGGTGAAAAAAAGAAAAACAATCTTTCAAATTATTAAACCAAAATTCTTTGAATTCTTTAAATTAAATTCTGTGTTAATTTATTTTGAAAAAAAAAAAGTAAGAATTTTTGGGGCAGGGGAAGTTGGCGTATTAACAGGGAAATTAGTTGCCTAATTGGTGAATCGCTTGCACCGTAGATGATTGCCGACAGCAGATATGACCAGGTGACCATTATGTGTCCTTGCAGAGTCAACACTTCCCTGTGTGTGCAGCCTCAGCGTAGGGCAGATAAGAAAGGGAAAAATTAGAAAGTGGCAAATTGTTTAGAATTTTCAAAATCAAATTATTTGAGTTCTGTAATGTAATATTCTTTCACAAAATTAACAGTTTTACAAATATCTGAGGCAGAAGCACCAATTACAATATATGTGACATGCAAAAATTGATACATATTAGCAAGCAGACTTGCACCGCCTGAACAGCCATGTTCAGTCATACCTAGACTGTGTGTGACCTTTCTCAAGCAGATACCTTGAGATTCGATCCCATGGATTTCTGGGTCAACAAATTGGACCAGTGGCAAAAAGTTGCCCAATTTGTAATGGTTATACTATTCTGTCCAGCCCCAGTGTAATGTCAAAGAAGGTGTTCAGCATGGTTGATGGATTTTTCAAACCAAAGTAGACCAGGTTACCTGAAATAACTGTGGAAAACCTTATATTCATCAAAATGAATCAAGCATGGATTTTCATACACCACCAGCTGATGTCAATGATTAAATCGGCTGTACCATCTGTCTGCCTGCCTGTCCATTGTCTTTCTTCTATACTGTTCTGCTTCCACCAGAGCCAATAGACCACGCTCTGAGGAACATCTCCTCCCTGTCCATCATATCATGTTTTTTTAGTACAGCTGCTGCCGGGCCTGCCATTGCTGGCATTAAACGTCAAAGCATTTTATGTTCACCCCATCTCATCTCTCTACCATACTGCTCCTGCCGCAGCCACTGCACAGCCACACAAGTCACACACCTCTTGGCTGCCCACTGTTTTTCATAGTGCTTGACTGTAATATTGATGTTGGGAAATGTACTCTCATGTTTTTGTACCTTCAAGAACAGCACAGAAAACAGGGCTAATTTTTAAAATGGATTGATGACAACAAGCCAGAACTTATTCACGTTCAAAACAGTGCTACTGTTTTGTTTCCAGAAATAAGTGGATATATTTTAGATGGCTTGATAAAAGCCTTTGTAATTGCCTAATGATTTTGTAATTAGCAAACCAATTGCAGACCTCAAAAAAATGATATTTGTTTAATTCTGATAAAGTCCATTACCTCACATTCAAAGTACATCTGTTTTGATTCCCAATAATTGGGATATTTTTCGACAACTTATAAAAAAAGTCTCTTCTTTATTTAGTAAAGTGCAAAGCTCTTTATATTCCCCAAACAGGGACAATTGTTGCAGCCAACTGTGTGAAAATGCCATGGCTTCTTCTGCTTGCACCACCCCTCTATAAACAATAGCAACGTATTCATTTGCCCCAAAAAGAGGATAATTTCTTGACCGTTTATAGAATTATGTAGCATAAAAAGTCTGATACTGCAGTGTGCTGTCAAATACGCTGTTGGTTACCTCTGGTTACTACGTGTTTTGCTCTAGCCAAATAGGTAGAAGTAATTTGGACATTAAAAAGGCTGGGTTTGCAATACAGAGCTCAAAACAAGTTCAATTGACTCCAAGAGAAACTCAAACTGTTCTGCAGATATATTTTCCAGGTAGTTAAAGGTGTTTTATTTATGCAATTCACACAAATTAATTAGCTGCAAATGACATTTTTTGGGGGAAATTTAAAAAAATCTGCTCACCTCTTTGTAAAATGATGGAAATTGCAGCATAGTATTCTGTACCAGCTTCTTCAGCATGAAAAAAATCACAGATGCCTCAATTTTTTTTTATGGACATGTGAAAAAATTTCCTATTTATATGAACTGTGCAGGAATTTATGGATGACCCATAAAACCCTGATTCACATCCATTCCATAAATAAAAGTGACAGACATACAGTAGTGCAGCTGCTATATAAAAGTATGGAAGAAGTTTTTATTACATATACTTACAAAGATTAAAACATCAAGTACTTTTCAAAATTAAAAACCTTGTAGTACTTTGATTCCTGTCCTAGAATAAAAACTTCTTCTATTCCTTAACCCAGTAGTTGATTACTATCACCTTGTATATATCTATCATCTAGTTGCATCTTCAGGATAGCATAGTTTTCTCACTTTCCAACACTTCCAAAAGCCAAAATAATTTTATATCTTTGTAGTTATGAAGTTCTCCATTCACTTTACATAAAATGTACTGAAAAGATAATACTGTAAAATTGAAGTGTGTGAAACGGTGCCAAATTTCGCAGCTATACTTTAGCTTTTGTTTTTATGTTCAGTAGGTTAAAGCGATACCAATAAAATAGTTTTCATATATGTATATATATGTATATACAGTATATATACAGTGCATTGTGAAAGTATTTGGCCCCCTTGAACTTTTCTAACTTTTGCCACATTTCTGGCTTCAAACATAAAGATATAAAATTCTAATTTTTTGGGGAAGAATCAACAACAAGTGGGACACAATCTTGAAGTGGAACGAAATTTATTGGATATTTTAAACTTTTTTAACAAATTAAAAACTGAAAAGTGGAGCGTGCAATATTATTCGGCCCCTTTACTTTCAGTGCAGCAAACTCACTCCAGAAGTTCAGTGAGGATCTCTGAATGATCCAATGTTGTCCTATATGACTGGTAATGATAAATAGAATCCACCTGTGTGTAATCAAGTCTCCGTATAAATGCACCTACTCATGTAATAGTCTCAGGGTTCTGTTTCAAGTGCAGAGAGCATCATGATGACCAATGAACACACCAGGCAGGTCCGAGATACTGTTGTGGCGAAGTTTAAAGCTGGATTTGGATACAAAAAGATTTCCCAAGTTTTAAACATCTCAAGGAGCACTGTGCAAGTGATCATTAGTGTTGAGCCACCCCCGTAGTGTTCGAGTTCGGTTCGGTTCGTCGAACACCCGTGTGTTCGCCGAACTGTTCGTCGAACTGTTCGTCGAACACCTTCGAACACCGTTAAAACCAATGGCAGGCAAACAAAAACACATAGAAACACATAGAAAACACCTTCAAAGGTGTCCAAAAGCTGACAAACTGCTCAGAAGACACAACTAACACATGGAAAAGTGACAAGTACATATAGTCATGCGAAAAGAAAAGAGGTGGAGGAGTAAAAGGAGGGGGAGACACAGATATAGGCATGTCATGCCCTTCTAAAATCCAAAAAGTGAGAAGCCGAGACGGCCAGTCCGCTCCTGCCCGTGCCACCTCCGTGTCGCCGGGTTTGTGCCAGAGCCGCGGTGAACCCTGACGGCCAGCCCCCCTCTCCCAATACTGGTGCCTGTCCGCTGGTGGGTCGAGAGAGCCCCCCTGTGGTGGAGGCAGCTCTAAGCTTTTTAATTTAAATTGTCCCTCTAATTTGAATGAATACACTTTAAATCCATTTACAAGGATCTATTGGAGGGCAAGTCTCATGCCAGCAGCCGCGTAATTCCAGCTCCAGTAGCGTCCACTAAAGCTGCTGCAGTTAAAAAGCTTTTATAAGGATCGAGCTCGGCTGTCCACCGCAAGGCATCCTAGTGCCAGTCCCAGCCCCTATGCCTTGGGGTGCCTCCTGATGCTCTTCACTAAGTATCCCGTGGTCCCGAAGCATTTCCTTTGAAAAAATTAAGTGTCCAAACTACAGGTGGTGTAGCTTGCTTAACAGCCGGGATAATCCGCTGACTAGCAGACACTGCTACTAGGCACAAAGTATTTCCTGGGCTAGATGCAGTTAAAAATTTGTAAGTAGATACTCTCGTTGGATGCTGAGAAAGCATTCCATAGAGTCTCCTGGCACGCCATATATGATTCTCTTAAAAAGCTTGGGGTAGGGGTCTAGGGGACCCTTTTATAGCCAAAATCACGGCCCTGTATCACAATACGTCACCTAGGCTGAAGATAAATGGAACTGTAGCACCGAGGGCTCGGTTGCTACAGACGTATTGCACCTCACCCAGAGGTGTGATATCTCACTCTCAGATAAGGATGGAGTGTGGATCAGGACCCGACACCTGCATGCATTACACCACATTGCCGTGGGGCAGGGCGACCAATATGCCCCTGAGATGGGCACGACAGTCCCTGTCCCTGGCTGGAGTGGGGGGAGGGAACACTGAGGAAGGGGAACCCTGCAGTGCAGGAGCAGGGAGGAAGCAGTTCCTGGGTGCATTGAGAAGGGAGTATAAAAGGTGGGCACCATCTTAGTTCAGTGCAGAGAAGTCTGAGCAGAAGTGGCAGGGAGCAGGGGCTCTGCATGAGCTCTGCTCCGGAGGCGGGCCTAGTAACAGAGGCCCAGGCCTGCAAGAGGGAGAAGGAAGGAAGAGGAGCGGAGAAGGCTCCAGGAACGAGGAATGAAGGGATCCCAGGGGTGCGGACGGGCGAGTCGCCACCGCACGCCCGAATCCACCTGCGTGGAGGGGTCAGGCCAAAGGGGGAGACCGGTCCCCGAACTAGTGGAGGCAGGAAACGACCCTCAGCTAGAAACCGGAGGCTCTGACATTTTATGTGGCGCAGCCCCTTGCTCCACCCGCTAGGAAGGCACCACATAGGGTCAGGGAAACTGGCGCCAAGTTTACCAAGAGGAGGCCCGAGGCAGCCGGACAGAAGTGTTGGTAAGAAAGGCCAGACAAAGGACACACAAAGGGGGTCCTGTGAAGCGCTCCAAAGTTATCTGGGAGTTGTCTGAGCCCCTCACCTGGTGAGCACAGTACGACGTGGGCAGCCGTTACCTGCAGACGTGGTCTGGATAATAAGAACTGTGAGTAAAGGCCCTGAACTGCATCACTGACTCCGTGTCGTTACTGCTGCTGCCCTGCACCATCACCCCCATCCTCCGCATACACTGCCCTGAGGCTATACTCCTCCCGTGGGGAGTTATGCTACGCTCTGCTGCACCCACAACACCAGCCTTAGCGGTCTGCCCTGTAGCGGCGGTTCACTCTGACCGCAATCCACGGGTGGCGTAGTCGGACATTTAAACATCAAAACCACATAAATAGTTCCGCCACTGGTTTGACCGCCCTGAGCCACGGAACCGGATCACCGCCACGAAGACTACAACCACCAGCATCCACCAAAAAGGGTCCGGCTCCGGGTGTCCCAAGGCCCAGGGGGTGCGTCAGAACATTTTCATCACCTTTCACAATCACCAATGGGACAAGGCAGGGATGTCCTCTGTCCCCTCTCTTATACATCCTAGTGACGGAGCACCTGCTCTCATCAATTCGCCATAACCCCAATATTAGGTGGATTGAGGTGGGAGGCACCGAGTACAAGTGCTCTCTATTTGCTGATGATGTCCTAGTATATATCACTCAATCACATATAGCCATCCCTGCTGTTATGGCTGAAATAGATCACTTTGTTACATGGTAAAATTTTAAAATCAATGCAGCGAAGTCTGAGGCCCTCGATGTCTCCCTCCCTAAATCCATATAGGATTCCATCCAGTCCAACTTTCCCTTTGCCTGGCCCTCACAGGGTATCAAATACTTAGGAATTCCTATTCATAGAGACCTCTCCCATCTATGTTATCTTAATTTTGGGCCCTTTATTGAACAATTCCATACAGACCACGGTTGGCAAGTTAGAACTGTAAGATTCACTACGTGAACCACTGGTGTTTTGTGGAAAAGCACATGTACACCGCGTTCCAAATTATTATGCAAAAAGTGTTTAGGAGTGATAAGGGAAGAATTTGTTTGTTTGTCAGTTAAACTCATTGATGGTGATGTGTGTCAGGGCTCTTTATATCACTGTAAGCAATTGCAGACACCTGTGCTAATTAGTTTGGCAGGTGTGTCCAATGAAAGGCAAGACTACTTAAGAAGGCTCTCTCACATTATTAAGCAGCCTACATTTTCTGCCAAAATGGGAAAGAAAAAGGATGTGTCGGCTGCTGAGAAGCAACAAATTGTGGAGTGTTTAGGTCAAGGCATGACTACAATCAACATTGTGCGATGATCAGGATGAAGTGTCTTGGCAATCAAGAAGTATGTAGCTGATTCACAGTACACACGTGTGCGTGCTGATAAGGGCAAATTGAGGACTCTTTCCTACAGGCAATTACGTCAGGTTGAAACAGCAGCGGCAAAAAAGCCTTGTCATAGCAGCAGACAAGTTTTTGAAGCTGCTTGTGCCTCCAACGTCCCCCGAACAACAAGATGCAGGGTCCTTCAGAGGTTTGCAGCTGTGCATATGCCATCCTGTCGACCTCCTCTATCCACTTCACACAAGCAGAAACGGCTCCAGTGGGCCAAACATTACATGAAGACTGATTTCAAAACTGTTTTGTTCACGGATGAGTGCCGTGCAGCGCTCGATGGTCCAGATGAATGGAGTGGAGGATGGCTGGTTGATGGACACCCCACGCAAACACGGCTACAGCGCCAACAAGGAGGAGGTGGAGTAATGTTTTGGGCTGGAATCATGGGGAGAGAGATTGTCGGCCCCTTTAGGATCCCTGAAGGCGCTAAAGATGAACTCCATAATGTATGTGGATTTTCTCAAACAGCACTTCCTGCCATGGTTCAAGAAGAAGAACCGTGTATTTCACAGCAAGATCATTTTTCTGCATGATAATGCACCATCTCATGCTGCACATAAAACATCTGCATCTCTGGCTGATATGGGCATAAAAGGGGACAAACTTATGGTGTGACCCCCATGCTCCCCTGACCTCTACCCCATTCAGAACCTTTGGAGCATCATTAAAAGGAGTGTCTATGATGGCGGGAGGCAGTTCACATCTAAGCAACAGCTCTGGGAGGGTATTCTGTCCTCATGCAAAACAATTGAAGCAGAAACCATCCAAAACCTGACAAATTCAATGGACGAGAGAGTTCAGAAGCTCCTTTCGAACAAGGGGTCCTATGTGAAAATGTAACATCACCTAGAATAAAGTTTTGAGTTGAAAACTGTTTGATTTCAGTTTCTAACAACCTGCTAATGCTTATAATTTCAAAAATGACCATTTTTTTGGTCTTTATTAAAATGAAAAGGTTGATCGAAAAGTTTGGGGGATCTAAGAGTGTGGCAACCCAGTAGTCATGATTACTTCGAATTCTGACAATATGAGGGTCATGCTGCAGGTAGTGCAGCAAGAAGGCACTTATGTGTCTTGCGCATCTCGGAGCCCCAAAATTATTTTCCGGGCTAGATGCAGCTAAAAATTATTTTTAATTTTAAATCTGGTGAAGCTTATTATAGATGGCCTAATAGGATCAGTGCTGCACACTGCTACAAAGCCCAAATTATTTTCCAGTCAAGATACAGATAAACATGATTAGTAATTTGAAAGCTTAAAACGGTTGGTAGGGTGATTTTAACCAATCATCAAGCTTTTACTCTCCCCAGGATGACACAGGGGTAGAAAAGTCGTTTCGGATCCATGATTTGTTCATCTTTATGAACGTGAGTCTGTCTACATTATCAGTGGAGAGCCGCGTGCGCTTATCTGTCAGCACACCACCAGCAGCGCTGAACACACGTTCAGACAGAACGCTGGCTGCGGGGCATGACAAGATCTCCAAGGCGTAAGTGGCTAGCTCCGGCCATTTTTCCAGATTGGAAGCCCAAAAAGAGCAAGGGTCCAGTGACACAGTCGTGGCTTCAATGTTTACTTGGAGATACTCCTGTACCATCGTCTCTAGGCGTTGACTATGTGTCAGACTTCTTGTCTCCTGTGGCCTTGCAAAGGATGGGCTAAAAATGTGGTGAAATGATTCCGCAAAATTGATGTTACCAGCAGATACTGTGGTTCTGTTACGGTTTGAGTGCTGAACACTTGACGGTCCCACGGTTGGCAAGTTGGAACTGTGAGATTCACTACGTGCACCACTGGTATTTTGTGGAAAAGCACATGTAAGATTCTGCAACAGTCTCTGCTGATACTCCTGCATGCGTGCATCCCTTTCTATGGCAGGAATAATTTCTGCAAATTTACTTTTGTACCGGGGATCTAACAGTGTGGCAACCCAGTAGTCAGGATTATTTCTAATTCTCACAATTCGAGGGTCATGTTGCAGGTAGTGCAGCAAGAAGGCACTCATGTGTGTTGCGCATCCAGGAGCACCAAGTCCCTGTTGTGTTGGTGGCGAGGTAACAATCATGCTTCCTTCCTCTGTCCTCTCCCCCCAACCTCGCACAACAGAAATGTGATCAAGGTCTCCCTCATCTGATGAGTCTTCCATCAGTTCGTCCTCCACTTCTTCCTGGGCTCCTGCACCTTCCTCACTAGTTTGGCTGCTACCATGCGCCCTGGTAAAACCATCTCCCCCACCCTCACATGCCTGCCGCCTTGGTGCTGCCGACCGTCTGGACCTTGCAGATGTTAGCCCTTCCGCATACAACTCCTCCTCCTCTACTTCCTCCACCTCCTCTTGTGCCACCACCTGACTCCGAATTCTGTTTAACATGTGCTCCAGCATGTAAATCACCGGAATAGTCATGCTGATAATGGCATCGTCAGCACTAAACATCTTCGTCGCCATTTCAAAACTGTGCAGAAGGGTGCATAGGTTCCTGATCTGAGACCACTCCTCCAGCGTGATTTGCCCCACCTCTGAATCTCGTTGGCCCAGGCTATACGTCAGAACGTATTGCACCAGGGCTTGTCGGTGCTGCCACAGTCGCTGCAACATGTGCAGAGTTGAATTCCACCGGGTAGGCACATCGCATTTTAGCCGGTGAAGTGGCAGGCCCAACGACTTCTGTAGAGATGTAAGTCACTGAGCTGCGGGATGCGAACGGCGGAAGTGAGCACACAGCGACCGTGCCCTCTGCAGAAGGCCATCTAGTCTGGGATAGTGGGCTAAAAATTGCTGGACAACCAGGTTCAACACGTGAGCCATACAAGGCACGTGTGTGACATTGCCCCGGCGAAGGGCCGCACCCAGGTTTGCAGCATTGTCGCACACGGCCTTCCCTGGTTTCAGGTCCAGTGGAGACAACCATTCATGAAATTGGTTCTCCAGAGCTGACCACAACTCCTCAGCTGTGTGACTCACATTTCCCAGACATTTCAATGTAAAAACCGCCTGATGACATTGAGCCCTACTGCCAGCATAGTAAGGAGGTGTGCAGGATCCCTTCTGCGCAGTTAGAAAGCTTGTGGCATGACCAGACAGGCTTTGGGTGCAGGTGGAAGACCGAGAGGAGGTTGAGGAGGCAGAAGCAGTGGAGGAACTTTGACATAAAGAGGATTGACGCACAACTCGTGGGGACGGCAAGACTTGGACAGCAGCCCCTTGTCCTGCTGTCACCATAGTTACCCAGTGCCCAGTCAGCGACATGTAACGCCCCTGTCCATGCCTACTCGTCCAAGTGTCTGTGGTGAAATGCACCCTGTCACACACAGAGTTTCTCAAAGAAGCGGTGATGTTGTGTGCGACATGCTGGTGGAGCGCAGGCACACCTTTCTTTGAGAAGTAGTGCCGACTAGGCATCTGGTACTGGGGCACTGCGACGGACATAAGGTCTCGAAAATCCTCTGTGTCCACCAGGCGGAAAGGCAGCATTTCTGTAGCCAAGAGCTTGCAGATGGTGAAATTCAACCTCTTAGCTTTCTCATGGCTAGGAGGAAATGGTCTTTTAGTTGTCCACATCTGAGGGACCGAGGGCTGGCTATTGTGCTTAGACGGGGTTGATAAGGGTGTCCCCGGCAAACTGCCGGTCTGTGAGGAAGATGCAGGTGGACATGTTAGGTTGCCTTGATCCAAAGGTGGTGCTATCGATGTCGGACAGCGCTCAACACCAGCTGGTGTTACCACCTCCAAAGAAAATGATGACCTGCCAATCACGCTGGCTGTTGCGGGTAAAGAGGTGGCAGGTCTGCGCCCCAAAACAGGTGTGACTGCTGTCCCCCCAGTCACAGAGGATGAAGAGGCCGCGGATGCACAAGATATGGCAGACGGTGATTGGCCCGGCCGGCTAGGCCGCATTGTAGCACACTGAGCTTCCCACTGCAACTTATGCTTCATGTCCATGTGCCGGTTCATGCATGAAGTACTCAAACTATGTATTTTTTGGCCTCTACTTAGCTTTTGCTGACAAATGTTACAGATAACACGAGTTGGGTCATCTTTATCGATCTGAAAAAATGCCCAGGCTATGCAAGGCTTAGCACCCATGCGACCCGAAGAGCCACCACGACTTGTGGTGAGAGGCAGAGTTGTGTTTGAGGATGCAGTTGTTGACGTGCTTCCAGTACTACGTCTCTGTCCAGGAAGGCGCAACCTGACCTCGTCGTCACTAGCATCTTCCTCCACCTCCTCTGCTGACCTCATCTCTTGGCTGACTGTGGGTTGACAGTAAGTGGGATCTCCGACCTCATCATCATCACCCTGTGCGTTATCACACCCGTCGTCCTCAGAGCCAACCTGTTCCTGCCCTGACAAAAAACTAAAGTTGTCGCTCCAATCAGGTATTTGAGTCTTATCATCGTCTTCCTCATTGTCTCCACCAACAGGAGTTACAGTTTGGGAATGAGGGTCTACATTATGGTCAGAACCTTCTGCGTCTGGTCCTGGATCCGACTCATAAAGATTCTGGGCATCAGTGCAGATCATTTCCTCGTCTGGATTCACAGAAGCGCTGGAGTCGACCTCTGATTCCCAGGCTATAGTATGAGTAAACAGCTCTGCAGACTCAACCATCTGTTCTACCTCATACTCAGATGGGCAGCTGGAGATTTGGGAGCTGTGAGGAAGCAAGTGCGATTTGGGTGACACCTTTGAGGACTGGAGTATTTGTGATGTTGAAGTTGATGTGGAGGAGAGCCCACTTAAAGGAGCACTTGATATCCGTTGAAGCACCTGCTGTTTTTGTGCCTCATCTGGAATTTGTAGCGATTGGCGTGGCCGTAAGAAAGGGATCTTATCACATTGTCCGCTAAAAGAAGTAGACATTTTCGTTTGGCTGGAAGATGGTCTTTCTTCTGCACCTACCCCACGGACACAACCTTTTTTCCCCTTCCCAACACGCCTATTCCCCTTTCCACCAGCAGCAGGCCTTTTTCCACTCATTTTGGTGGTTAACTAATTCACAACTCTGGAGTTGTTTGCACAAAAAAACAATGGATGGTAACCGAGCAGAGCTGAGTGGCCAAACTGTGGTATTAGGCCAAAACTATTGGCTGGGCTAGATGCAGAAAAAAACTATTTTTAATTTGCAACCTGATGGAGGTCAGTATAGATGGACTAATAGAACAAGTCCCACACGCTGCTAGAAGCCCAAATATTTTTTCAGAGATAAATGAAGAAAAAAATTATTTTTAATTTGCAACCTGATGGAGGTCAGTATAGATGGACTAATAGACCAAGTCCCACACACTGCTAGAAGCCCAAATATTTTTTCAGAGCTAGATGCAGAAAAAAATTATTTTTAATTTGCAACCTGATGGAGGTCAGTATAGATGGACTAATAGACCTAGTCCCACACACTGCTAGAAGCCCAAATATTTTTTCAGAGCTAGATGCAGAAAAAAATTATTTTTAATTTGCAACCTGATGGAGGTCAGTATAGATGGACTAATAGACCAAGTCCCACACACCGCTAGAAGCCCAAATATTTTTTCAGAGCTAGATGCAGAAAAAAATTATTTTTAATTTGCAACCTGATGGAGGTCAGTGTAGATGGACTAATAGACAGAGTCCCACACACTGCTAGAAGCCCAAATATTTTTTCAGAGCTAGATGCAGAAAAAAATTATTTTTAATTTGCAACCTGATGGAGGTCAGTATAGATGGACTAATAGAACAAGTCCCACACGCTGCTAGAAGCCCAAATATTTTTTCAGAGATAAATGAAGAAAAAAATTATTTTTAATTTGCAACCTGATGGAGGTCAGTATAGATGGACTAATAGACCAAGTCCCACACACTGCTAGAAGCCCAAATATTTTTTCAGAGCTAGATGCAGAAAAAAATAATTTTTAATTTGCAACCTGATGGAGGTCAGTATAGATGGACTAATAGACCAAGTCCCACACACTGCTAGAAGCCCAAATATTTTTTCAGAGCTAGATGCAGAAAAAAATTATTTTTAATTTGCAACCTGATGGAGGTCAGTATAGATGGACTAATAGACCAAGTCCCACACACCGCTAGAAGCCCAAATATTTTTTCAGAGCTAAATGCAGAAATTTTTTTTATTCAATTTGCAACCTGACGGAGGTCAGTATAGATGGACTAATAGACCAAGTCCCACACACTGCTAGAAGCCCAAATATTTTTTCAGAGCTACATGCAGAAAAAAATTATTTTTAATTTGCAACCTGATGGAGGTCAGTATAGATGGACTAATAGAACAAGTCCCACACGCTGCTAGAAGCCCAAATATTTTTTCAGAGATAAATGAAGAAAAAAATTATTTTTAATTTGCAACCTGATGGAGGTCAGTATAGATGGACTAATAGACCAAGTCCCACACACTGCTAGAAGCCCAAATATTTTTTCAGAGCTAGATGCAGAAAAAAATTATTTTTAATTTGCAACCTGATGGAGGTCAGTATAGATGGACTAATAGACCAAGTCCCACACACTGCTAGAAGCCCAAATATTTTTTCAGAGCTAGATGCAGAAAAAAATTATTTTTAATTTACAACCTGATGGAGGTCAGTATAGATGGACTAATAGAACAAGTCCCACACGCTGCTAGAAGCCCAAATATTTTTTCAGAGATAAATGAAGAAAAAAATTATTTTTAATTTGCAACCTGATGGAGGTCAGTATAGATGGACTAATAGACCAAGTCCCACACACTGCTAGAAGCCCAAATATTTTTTCAGAGCTAGGTGCAGAAAAAAATTATTTTTAATTTGCAACCTGATGGAGGTCAGTATAGATGGACTAATAGACCAAGTCCCACACACTGCTAGAAGCCCAAATATTTTTTCAGAGCTAGATGCAGAAAAAAATTATTTTTAATTTGCAACCTGATGGAGGTCAGTATAGATGGACTAATAGACCAAGTCCCACACACCGCTAGAAGCCCAAATATTTTTTCAGAGCTAGATGCAGAAAAAAATTATATTCAGTTTGCAACCTGATGGAGGTCAGTATAGATGGACTAATAGAATGATGCTATGCCCAAAAGATTTTACTTCACTAGGTGCAGTAAAAAAATTGGTATTCTATACACAGGTGGTATATCTTGCAACACAGATAGGCTACTCCACTGACTAACACACTCTGCAATAGGCCAAAAAGGATTAGCTTTGCTAGATTCAGCCAAATGCTGTGAAAAAAACTTGCACAGCACTGGCACAGACCTGCCTGGCAAAAACTGATAGGAACTGATGTAACCTAGTCCTGAAAAGGACTCCAATTACAATTAGTCTTTACTCCCACAATCTATCTATTTAAGAGCACAGACCTGCCTGATAAAAGTCATAGGAAATGCTGTAACCTAGTCCTTAAAAGGACTGCAATCACAACTATTCCCTACTCCCAAGCTATCTGTATATTTGTGCGAAAATTGGCTTGAAATTAACAAGGTATAGCGCACACAGCAACAGCGGTGCCGTCTAACACGCAGCTGCAGCAGTGAGAAAATGGTGGCGACGGGGAAAATGGCTTGGTCTTATAGGGCAAGGACATGTGACATACACTGCCAATCACACATGCCCTTGCTTGTGTGAAAAAAAGCACTTCGCTCCGTGTGTGCGCTGCTGATAGGCTGACAGATTGCACCTCCCCACTGCAAATGCGGGAAAGAGAAAAAAAAATGGAGATCTTCATTGTTCCTGCAGAGATCCATCCCCTGCCACTCCCCCCACCCCGCTGTACACTCAAACTGCGTATTAACATTAATTTTCATCATTACTGAGAAAAAATCCAGTTATGATTTTGGTGCACGAACAGTTATCGAACATAACCTCGAACAGCCGAATTTTTCTCAAATTGTTCGTGTTCGCCGACCGGCTCGAACACCGCCCAAAACAGCTCGAATTTGAGATTGGCGAACAGTTCGAGTAGAACAACGCTCATCTCTAGTGATCATATTGAAATGGAAGGAGTATCAGACCACTGCAAATCTACCAAGACCCAGCCGTCCCTCTAAACTTTCATCTTGAACAAGGAGAAGACTGATCAGAGATGCAGCCAAAAGGCCCATTATTAGAGATGAGCGTTGTTCTACTCGAACTGTTCGCCAATCTCAAATTCGAGCTGTTTTGGGCGGTGTTCGAGCCGGTCGCCGAACACGAACAATTTGAGAAAAATTCGGCTGTTCGAGGTTATGTTCGATAACTGTTCGTGCACCAAAATCATAACTGGATTTTTTCTCAGTAATGATGAAAATTAATGTTAATACGCAGTTTGAGTGTACAGCGGGGCGGGGGGAGGGGCAGGGGATGGATCTCTGCAGGAACAATGAAGATCTCCATTTTTTTTTCTCTTTCCCGCATTTGCAGTGGGGAGGTGCAATCTGTCAGCCTATCAGCAGCGCACACACGGAGCGAAGTGCTTTTTTTCACACAAGCAAGGGCTTGTGTGATTGGCAGTGTATGTCACATGTCCTTGCCCTATATGTCCAAGCCATTTTCCCCGTCGCCACCATTTTCTCACTGCTGCAGCTGCGTGTTAGACGGCACCGCTGTTGCTGTGTGCGCTATACCTTGTTAATTTCAAGCCAATTTTCGCACAAATATACAGATAGCTTGGGAGTAGGGAATAGTTGTGATTGCAGTCCTTTTAAGGACTAGGTTACAGCATTTCCTACGACTTTTAACAAGCAGGTCTGTGCTCTTAAATAGATAGATTGTGGGAGTAAAGACTAATTGTAATTGGAGTCCTTTTCAGGACTAGGTTACATCAGTTCCTATCAGTTTTTGCCAGGCAGGTCTGTGCCAGTGCTGTGCAAGTTTTCTTCACAGCATTTGGCTGAATCTAGCAAAGCTAATCCTTTTTGGCCTATTGCAGAGTGTGTTAGTCAGTGGAGTAGCCTATCTGTGTTGCAAGATATACCACCTGTGTATAGAATACCAATTTTTTTACTGCACCTAGTGAAGTAAAATCTTTTGGGCATAGCATCATTCTATTAGTCCATCTATACTGACCTCCATCAGGTTGCAAACTGAATATAATTTTTTTCTGCATCTAGCTCTGAAAAAATATTTGGGCTTCTAGCAGTGTGTGGGACTTGGTCTATTAGTCCATCTATACTGACCTCCATCAGGTTGCAAATTAAAAATAATTTTTTTCTTCATTTAGCTCTGAAAAAATATTTGGGCTTCTAGCAGTGTGTGGGACTTGTTCTATTAGTCCTTCTATACTGACCTCCAGCAGGTTGCAAATTGAATATAATTTTTTTCTGCATCTAGCTCTGAAAAAATATTTGGGCTTCTAGCGGTGTGTGGGACTTGGTCTATTAGTCCATCTATACTGACCTCCATCAGGTTGCAAATTAAAAATAATTTTTTTCTGCATCTAGCTCTGAAAAAATATTTGGGCTTCTAGCAGTGTGTGGGACTTGGTCTATTAGTCCATCTATACTGACCTCCATCAGGTTGCAAATTAAAAATAATTTTTTTCTGCATCTAGCTCTGAAAAAATATTTGGGCTTCTAGCAGTGTGTGGGACTTGGTCTATTAGTCCATCTATACTGACCTCCATCAGGTTGCAAATTAAAAATAATTTTTTTCTGCATCTAGCTCTGAAAAAATATTTGGGCTTCTAGCAGTGTGTGGGACTTGGTCTATTAGTCCATCTATACTGACCTCCATCAGGTTGTAAATTAAGAATAATTTTTTTCTGCATCTAGCTCTGAAAAAATATTTGGGCTTCTAGCAGTGTGTGGGACTTGGTCTATTAGTCCATCTATACTGACCTCCATCAGGTTGCAAATTGAATAAAAAAAATTTCTGCTTCTAGCTCTGAAAAAATATTTGGGCTTCTAGCGGTGTGTGGGACTTGGTCTATTAGTCCATCTATACTGACCTCCATCAGGTTGCAAATTAAAAATAATTTTTTTCTGCATCTAGCTCTGAAAAAATATTTGGGCTTCTAGCAGTGTGTGGGACTTGGTCTATTAGTCCATCTATACTGACCTCCATCAGGTTGCAAATTAAAAATAATTTTTTTCTTCATTTAGCTCTGAAAAAATATTTGGGCTTCTAACAGTGTGTGGGACTTGTTCTATTAGTCCTTCTATACTGACCTCCAGCAGGTTGCAAATTGAATATAATTTTTTTCTGCATCTAGCTCTGAAAAAATATTTGGGCTTCTAGCGGTGTGTGGGACTTGGTCTATTAGTCCATCTATACTGACCTCCATCAGGTTGCAAATTAAAAATAATTTTTTTCTGCATCTAGCTCTGAAAAAATATTTGGGCTTCTAGCAGTGTGTGGGACTTGGTCTATTAGTCCATCTATACTGACCTCCATCAGGTTGCAAATTAAAAATAATTTTTTTCTGCATCTAGCTCTGAAAAAATATTTGGGCTTCTAGCAGTGTGTGGGACTTGGTCTATTAGTCCATCTATACTGACCTCCATCAGGTTGCAAATTGAATAAAAAAATTTTCTGCATCTAGCTCTGAAAAAATATTTGGGCTTCTAGCGGTGTGTGGGACTTGGTCTATTAGTCCTTCTATACTGACCTCCATCAGGTTGCAAATTAAAAATAATTTTTTTCTGCATCTAGCTCTGAAAAAATATTTGGGCTTCTAGCAGTGTGTGGGACTTGGTCTATTAGTCCATCTATACTGACCTCCATCAGGTTGCAAATTAAAAATATTTTTTTTCTGCATCTAGCTCTGAAAAAATATTTGGGCTTCTAGCAGTGTGTGGGACTTGGTCTATTAGTCCATCTATACTGACCTCCATCAGGTTGCAAATTGAATAAAAAAATTTTCTGCATCTAGCTCTGAAAAAATATTTGGGCTTCTAGCGGTGTGTGGGACTTGGTCTATTAGTCCATCTATACTGACCTCCATCAGGTTGCAAATTAAAAATAATTTTTTTCTGCATCTAACCCAGCCAATAGTTTTGGCCTAATACCACAGTTTGGCCACTCAGCTCTGCTCGGTTACCATCCATTGTTTTTTTGTGCAAACAACTCCAGAGTTGTGAATTAGTTAACCACCAAAATGAGTGGAAAAAGGCCTGCTGCTGGTGGAAAGGGGAATAGGCGTGTTGGGAAGGGGAAAAAAGGTTGTGTCCGTGGGGTAGGTGCAGAAGAAAGACCATCTTCCAGCCAAACTAAAATGTCTACTTCTTTTAGCGGACAATGTGATAAGATCCCTTTCTTACGGCCACGCCAATCGCTACAAATTCCAGATGAGGCACAAAAACAGCAGGTGCTTCAACGGATATCAAGTGCTCCTTTAAGTGGGCTCTCCTCCACATCAACTTCAACATCACAAATACTCCAGTCCTCAAAGGTGTCACCCAAATCGCACTTGCTTCCTCACAGCTCCCAAATCTCCAGCTGCCCATCTGAGTATGAGGTAGAACAGATGGTTGAGTCTGCAGAGCTGTTTACTCATACTATAGCCTGGGAATCAGAGGTCGACTCCAGCGCTTCTGTGAATCCAGACGAGGAAATGATCTGCACTGATGCCCAGAATCTTTATGAGTCGTATCCAGGACCAGACGCAGAAGGTTCTGACCATAATGTAGACCCTCATTCCCAAACTGTAACTCCTGTTGGTGGAGACAATGAGGAAGACGATGATAAGACTCAAATACCTGATTGGAGCGACAACTTTAGTTTTTTGTCAGGGCAGGAACAGGTTGGCTCTGAGGACGACGGGTGTGATAACGCACAGGGTGATGATGATGAGGTCGGAGATCCCACTTACTGTCAACCCACAGTCAGCCAAGAGATGAGGTCAGCAGAGGAGGTGGAGGAAGATGCTAGTGACGACGAGGTCAGGTTGCGCCTTCCTGGACAGAGACGTAGTACTGGAAGCACGTCAACAACTGCATCCTCAAACACAACTCTGCCTCTCACCACAAGTCGTGGTGGCTCTTCAGGTCGCATGGGTGCTAAGCCTTGCATAGCCTGGGCATTTTTTCAGATCGATAAAGATGACCCAACTCGTGTTATCTGTAACATTTGTCAGCAAAAGCTAAGTAGAGGCCAAAAAATACATAGTTTGAGTACTTCATGCATGAACCGGCACATGGACATGAAGCATAAGTTGCAGTGGGAAGCTCAGTGTGCTACAATGCGGCCTAGCCGGCCGGGCCAACCACCGTCTGCCATATCTTGTGCATCCGCGGCCTCTTCATCCTCTGTGACTGGGGGGACATCAGTCACACCTGTTTTGGGGCGCAGACCTGCCACCTCTTTACCCGCAACAGCCAGCGTGATTGGCAGGTCATCATTTTCTTTGGAGGTGGTAACACCAGCTGGTCTTGAGCGCTGTCCGACATCGATAGCACCACCTTTGGATCAAGGCAACCTAACATGTCCGCCTGCATCTTCCTCACAGACCGGCAGTTTTCCGGGGACACCCTTATCAACCCCGTCTAAGCACAATAGCCAGCCCTCGGTCCCTCAGATGTGGACAAGTAAAAGACCATTTCCTCCTAGCCATGAGAAAGCTAAGAGGTTGAATTTCACCATCTGCAAGCTCTTGGCTACAGAAATGCTGCCTTTCCGCCTGGTGGACACAGAGGATTTTCGAGACCTTATGTCCGTCGCAGTGCCCCAGTACCAGATGCCCAGTCGGCACTACTTCTCAAAGAAAGGTGTGCCTGCGCTCCACCAGCATGTCGCACACAACATCACCGCTTCTTTGAGAAACTCTGTGTGTGACAGGGTGCATTTCACCACAGACACTTGGACGAGTAGGCATGGACAGGGGCGTTACATGTCGCTGACTGGGCACTGGGTAACTATGGTGACAGCAGGACAAGGGGCTGCTGTCCAAGTCTTGCCGTCCCCACGAGTTGTGCGTCAATCCTCTTTATGTCAAAGTTCAGCCACTGCTTCTGCCTCCTCAACCTCCTCTCGGTCTTCCACCTGCACCCAAAGCCTGTCTGGTCATGCCACAAGCTTTCTAACTGCACAGAAGGGATCCTGCACACCTCCTTACTATGCTGGCAGTAGGGCTCAACGTCATCAGGCGGTTTTTACATTGAAATGTCTGGGAAATGTGAGTCACACAGCTGAGGAGTTGTGGTCAGCTCTGGAGAACCAATTTCATGAATGGTTGCCTCCACTGGACCTGAAACCAGGGAAGGCCGTGTGCGACAATGCTGCAAACCTGGGTGCGGCCCTTCGCCGGGGCAATGTCACACACGTGCCTTGTATGGCTCACGTGTTGAACCTGGTTGTCCAGCAATTTTTAGCCCACTATCCCAGACTAGATGGCCTTCTGCAGAGGGCACGGTCGCTGTGTGCTCACTTCCGCCGTTCGCATCCCGCTGCTCAGCGACTTACATCTCTACAGAAGTCGTTGGGCCTGCCACTTCACCGGCTAAAATGCGATGTGCCTACCCGGTGGAATTCAACTCTGCACATGTTGCAGCGACTGTGGCAGCACCGACAAGCCCTGGTGCAATACGTTCTGACGTATAGCCTGGGCCAACGAGATTCAGAGGTGGGGCAAATCACACTGGAGGAGTGGTCTCAGATCAGGGACCTATGCACCCTTCTGCACAGTTTTGAAATGGCGACGAAGATGTTTAGTGCTGACGATGCCATTATCAGCATGACTATTCCGGTGATTTACATGCTGGAGCACATGTTAAACAGAATTCGGAGTCAGGTGGTGGCACAAGAGGAGGTGGAGGAAGTAGAGGAGGAGGAGTTGTATGCGGAAGGGCTAACATCTGCAAGGTCCAGACGGTCGGCAGCACCAAGGCGGCAGGCATGTGAGGGTGGGGGAGATGATTTTACCAGGGTGCATGGTAGCAGCCAAACTAGTGAGGAAGGTGCAGGAGCCCAGGAAGAAGTGGAGGATGAACTGATGGAAGACTCATCAGATGAGGGAGACCTTGATCACATTTCTGTTGTGCGAGGTTGGGGGGAGAGGACAGAGGAAGGAAGCATGATTGTTACCTCGCCACCAACACAACAGGGACTTGGTGCTCCTGGATGCGCAACACACATGAGTGCCTTCTTGCTGCACTACCTGCAACATGACCCTCGAATTGTGAGAATTAGAAATAATCCTGACTACTGGGTTGCCACACTGTTAGATCCCCGGTACAAAAGTAAATTTGCAGAAATTATTCCTGCCATAGAAAGGGATGCACGCATGCAGGAGTATCAGCAGAGACTGTTGCAGAATCTTACATGTGCTTTTCCACAAAATACCAGTGGTGCACGTAGTGAATCTCACAGTTCCAACTTGCCAACCGTGGGACCGTCAAGTGTTCAGCACTCAAACCGTAACAGAACCACAGTATCTGCTGGTAACATCAATTTTGCGGAATCATTTCACCACTTTTTTAGCCCATCCTTTGCAAGGCCACAGGAGACAAGAAGTCTGACACATAGTCAACGCCTAGAGACGATGGTACAGGAGTATCTCCAAGTAAACATTGAAGCCACGACTGTGTCACTGGACCCTTGCTCTTTTTGGGCTTCCAATCTGGATAAATGGCCGGAGCTAGACACTTACGCCTTGGAGATCTTGTCATGCCCCGCAGCCAGCGTTCTGTCTGAACGTGTGTTCAGCGCTGCTGGTGGTGTGCTGACAGATAAGCGCACGCGGCTCTCCACTGATAATGTAGACAGACTCACGTTCATAAAGATGAACAAATCATGGATCCGAAACGACTTTTCTACCCCTGTGTCATCCTGGGGAGAGTAAAAGCTTGATGATTGGTTAAAATCACCCTACCAACCGTTTTAAGCTTTCAAATTACTAATCATGTTTATCTGTATCTTGACTGGAAAATAATTTGGGCTTTGTAGCAGTGTGCAGCACTGATCCTATTAGGCCATCTATAATAAGCTTCACCAGATTTAAAATTAAAAATAATTTTTAGCTGCATCTAGCCCGGAAAATAATTTTGGGGCTCCGAGATGCGCAAGACACATAAGTGCCTTCTTGCTGCACTACCTGCAGCATGACCCTCATATTGTCAGAATTCGAAGTAATCATGACTACTGGGTTGCCACACTCTTAGATCCCCCAAACTTTTTGATCAACCTTTTCATTTTAATAAAGACCAAAAAAATGGTCATTTTTGAAATTATAAGCATTAGCAGGTTGTTAGAAACTGAAATCAAACAGTTTTCAACTCAAAACTTTATTCTAGGTGATGTTACATTTTCACATAGGACCCCTTGTTCGAAAGGAGCTTCTGAACTCTCTCGTCCATTGAATTTGTCAGGTTTTGGATGGTTTCTGCTTCAATTGTTTTGCATGAGGACAGAATACCCTCCCAGAGCTGTTGCTTAGATGTGAACTGCCTCCCGCCATCATAGACACTCCTTTTAATGATGCTCCAAAGGTTCTGAATGGGGTAGAGGTCAGGGGAGCATGGGGGTCACACCATAAGTTTGTCCCCTTTTATGCCCATATCAGCCAGAGATGCAGATGTTTTATGTGCAGCATGAGATGGTGCATTATCATGCAGAAAAATGATCTTGCTGTGAAATACACGGTTCTTCTTCTTGAACCATGGCAGGAAGTGCTGTTTGAGAAAATCCACATACATTATGGAGTTCATCTTTAGCGCCTTCAGGGATCCTAAAGGGGCCGACAATCTCTCTCCCCATGATTCCAGCCCAAAACATTACTCCACCTCCTCCTTGTTGGCGCTGTAGCCGTGTTTGCGTGGGGTGTCCATCAACCAGCCATCCTCCACTCCATTCATCTGGACCATCGAGCGCTGCACGGCACTCATCCGTGAACAAAACAGTTTTGAAATCAGTCTTCATGTAATGTTTGGCCCACTGGAGCCGTTTCTGCTTGTGTGAAGTGGATAGAGGAGGTCGACAGGATGGCGTATGCACAGCTGCAAACCTCTGAAGGACCCTGCATCTTGTTGTTCGGGGGACGTTGGAGGCACAAGCAGCTTCAAAAACTTGTCTGCTGCTATGACAAGGCTTTTTTGCCGCTGCTCTTTCAACCTGACGTAATTGCCTGTAGGAAAGAGTCCTCAATTTGCCCTTATCAGCACGCACACGTGTGTACTGTGAATCAGCTACATACTTCTTGATTGCCAAGACACTTCATCCTGATCATCGCACAATGTTGATTGTAGTCATGCCTTGACCTAAACACTCCACAATTTGTTGCTTCTCAGCAGCCGACACATCCTTTTTCTTTCCCATTTTGGCAGAAAATGTAGGCTGCTTAATAATGTGAGAGAGCCTTCTTAAGTAGTCTTGCCTTTCATTGGACACACCTGCCAAACTAATTAGCACAGGTGTCTGCAATTGCTTACAGTGATATAAAGAGCCCTGACACACATCACCATCAATGAGTTTAACTGACAAACAAACAAATTCTTCCCTTATCACTCCTAAACACTTTTTGCATAATAATTTGGAACGCGGTGTACATGTGCTTTTCCACAAAACACCAGTGGTTCACGTAGTGAATCTTACAGTTCTAACTTGCCAACCGTGGTCTGTATGGAATTGTTCAATAAAGGGCCCAAAATTAAGATAACATAGATGGGAGAGGTCTCTATGAATAGGAATTCCTAAGTATTTGATACCCTGTGAGGGCCAGGCAAAGGGAAAGTTGGACTGGATGGAATCCTATATGGATTTAGGGAGGGAGACATCGAGGGCCTCAGACTTCGCTGCATTGATTTTAAAATTTTACCATGTAACAAAGTGATCTATTTCAGCCATAACAGCAGGGATGGATATATGTGATTGAGTGATATATACTAGGACATCATCAGCAAATAGAGAGCACTTGTACTCGGTGCCTCCCACCTCAATCCACCTAATATTGGGGTTATGGCGAATTGATGAGAGCAGGTGCTCCGTCACTAGGATGTATAAGAGAGGGGACAGAGGACATCCCTGCCTTGTCCCATTGGTGATTGTGAAAGGTGATGAAAATGTTCTGACGCACCCCCTGGGCCTTGGGACACCCGGAGCCGGACCCTTTTTGGTGGATGCTGGTGGTTGTAGTCTTCGTGGCGGCGATCCGGTTCCGTGGCTCAGGGCGGTCAAACCAGTGGCGGAACTATTTATGTGGTTTTGATGTTTAAATGTCCGACTACGCCACCCGTGGATTGCGGTCAGAGTGAACCGCCGCTACAGGGCAGACCGCTAAGGCTGGTGTTGTGGGTGCAGCAGAGCGTAGCATAACTCCCCACGGGAGGAGTATAGCCTCAGGGCAGTGTATGCGGAGGATGGGGGTGATGGTGCAGGGCAGCAGCAGTAACGACACGGAGTCAGTGATGCAGTTCAGGGCCTTTACTCACAGTTCTTATTATCCAGACCACGTCTGCAGGTAACGGCTGCCCACGTCGTACTGTGCTCACCAGGTGAGGGGCTCAGACAACTCCCAGATAACTTTGGAGCGCTTCACAGGACCCCCTTTGTGTGTCCTTTGTCTGGCCTTTCTTACCAACACTTCTGTCCGGCTGCCTCGGGCCTCCTCTTGGTAAACTTGGCGCCAGTTTCCCTGACCCTATGTGGTGCCTTCCTAGCGGGTGGAGCAAGGGGCTGCACCACATAAAATGTCAAAGCCTCCGGTTTCTAGCTGAGGGTCGTTTCCTGCCTCCACTAGTTCGGGGACCGGTCTCCCCCTTTGGCCTGACCCCTCCACGCAGGTGGATTCGGGCGTGCGGTGGCGACTCGCCCGTCCGCACCCCTGGGATCCCTTCATTCCTCGTTCCTGGAGCCTTCTCCGCTCCTCTTCCTTCCTTCTCCCTCTTGCAGGCCTGGGCCTCTGTTACTAGGCCCGCCTCCGGAGCAGAGCTCATGCAGAGCCCCTGCTCCCTGCCACTTCTGCTCAGACTTCTCTGCACTGAACTAAGATGGTGCCCACCTTTTATACTCCCTTCTCAATGCACCCAGGAACTGCTTCCTCCCTGCTCCTGCACTGCAGGGTTCCCCTTCCTCAGTGTTCCCTCCCCCCACTCCAGCCAGGGACAGGGACTGTCGTGCCCATCTCAGGGGCATATTGGTCGCCCTGCCCCACGGCAATGTGGTGTAATGCATGCAGGTGTCGGGTCCTGATCCACACTCCATCCTTATCTGAGAGTGAGATATCACACCTCTGGGTGAGGTGCAATACGTCTGTAGCAACCGAGCCCTCGGTGCTACAGTTCCATTTATCTTCAGCCTAGGTGACGTATTGTGATACAGGGCCGTGATTTTGGCTATAAAAGGGTCCCCTAGACCCCTACCCCAAGCTTTTTAAGAGAATCATATATGGCGTGCCAGGAGACTCTATGGAATGCTTTCTCAGCATCCAACGAGAGTATCTACTTACAAATTTTTAACTGCATCTAGCCCAGGAAATACTTTGTGCCTAGTAGCAGTGTCTGCTAGTCAGCGGATTATCCCGGCTGTTAAGCAAGCTACACCACCTGTAGTTTGGACACTTAATTTTTTCAAAGGAAATGCTTCGGGACCACGGGATACTTAGTGAAGAGCATCAGGAGGCACCCCAAGGCATAGGGGCTGGGACTGGCACTAGGATGCCTTGCGGTGGACAGCCGAGCTCGATCCTTATAAAAGCTTTTTAACTGCAGCAGCTTTAGTGGACGCTACTGGAGCTGGAATTACGCGGCTGCTGGCATGAGACTTGCCCTCCAATAGATCCTTGTAAATGGATTTAAAGTGTATTCATTCAAATTAGAGGGACAATTTAAATTAAAAAGCTTAGAGCTGCCTCCACCACAGGGGGGCTCTCTCGACCCACCAGCGGACAGGCACCAGTATTGGGAGAGGGGGGCTGGCCGTCAGGGTTCACCGCGGCTCTGGCACAAACCCGGCGACACGGAGGTGGCACGGGCAGGAGCGGACTGGCCGTCTCGGCTTCTCACTTTTTGGATTTTAGAAGGGCATGACATGCCTATATCTGTGTCTCCCCCTCCTTTTACTCCTCCACCTCTTTTCTTTTCGCATGACTATATGTACTTGTCACTTTTCCATGTGTTAGTTGTGTCTTCTGAGCAGTTTGTCAGCTTTTGGACACCTTTGAAGGTGTTTTCTATGTGTTTCTATGTGTTTTTGTTTGCCTGCCATTGGTTTTAACGGTGTTCGAAGGTGTTCGACGAACAGTTCGGCGAACACACGGGTGTTCGACGAACCGAACCGAACTCGAACACTACGGGGGTGGCTCAACACTACCCATTATCACTCTGGATGAACTGCAGAGATCTACAGCTGAGGTAGGAGAGTCTGTCCATAGGACAACAATCAGTCGTACACTGCACAAATCTGGCCTTTATGGAAGAGTGTCAAGAAGAAAGCCATTTCTCAAAGATATTCATAAAAAGTCTCATTTGAAGTTTGCCACAAGCCACCTGGGAGACACATCAAATATGTGGAATAAGTTGTTCTGGTCAGATGAAACCAAAATCAAACTTTTTGGCCACAGTGCAAAACGATATGTTTGGTGTAAAAGCAACACAGCTCATCACCCTCAAAACACCATCCCCACTGTCAAACATGGTGGTGGCAGCATCATGGTTTGGGCAGCAGGGACAGGGAAGATGGTTAAAATTGATGGGAAGAAGGACGGAACCAAATACAGGACCATTCTGGAAGAAAACCTGTTGGAGTCTGCAAAAGACCTGAGACTGGGATGGAGATTTATCTTCCAACAAGACAATGATCGATCCCAAATATAAAACAAAATCTACAATGGCACGGTTCAAAAATAAACGTATCCAGGTGTTAGAATGGCCAAGTCAAAGTCCAGACCTGAATCCAATTGATAATCTGTGGAAAAAGCTGAAAACTGCTGTTCACAAAAGCCCTCCATCCAGCCTCAATGAGCTCGAGCTGTTTTGCAAGGAAAAATGGACAAGAATTACAGCCTCTCGATGTGCAAAACTGATAGAGACATACCCCAAGCGACTTGCAGCTGTAATCACAGCAAAAGGTGGCGCTACAAAGTATTAACTCAAGGAGGCCGAATAATATTGCACGCCCCACTTTACAGTTTTTAATTTGTTAAAAACGTTTAAAATATCCAATAAATTTCGTTCCACTTCACGATTGTGTCCCACTTGTTGTTGATTCTTACTCAAAAAAATTTAATTTTATACCTTTATATTTGAAGCCAGAAATGTGGCAAAAGGTAGAAAAGTTCAAGGGGGCCAAATACTTTCACAATGCACTGTGTATATATAATATATATATATTTATATATATATATATATATATATATATACAGAGTAGAGACCAAAAGTTTGGACACACCTTCTCATTTAAAGCTTTTTCTGTATTTTCATAACTATGAAAATTGTACATTCACACTGAAGGTGTTAGGCATCGGTCTGGTGCTGGATTGGAAATGGGTCCAGGACCTTCTGTGGTCTCCCATTTTGGTCCAGCCAGGGCTGATGCTGATCAGCATCGCCATCAGCCCCAACGCCTAGCTGGTCCGCGAGCACTGTTTATCTCCCAGGTAGTTGTGCCTAGCAATGTTAAGCCTGGGTTGCAGAGGGAGACAGGGCTTGTGGAATCTAAGTCCAGGATTTGCCGCACTGAGCATGTCCATGATCTGGCGGATCATGATTGGTGGATTGGCACTCACCTGATCCGGTGACCTGGCACCGCCTGATTGGTCCACGGGTAACGTCACCAATGGCGCGTCGTGGGCAGGGCTTAGTCTTTAAAAGGCCCGCCCACAAACATGGCGGCGCGCTCAGATGATTTTGCAAGTGTTGCTGTTGTGTGGACCAGTGTATTCCATGTGCTGTCTATCTGCTCTCTCCGTGACCTGCCAATGCCAGAGTTCGCTCGGCTGATTAGCACAGGTCACTCAGTCAGGCTTAGATTTGCTTAGGCAGGTAGCTACGTCTTGCAGCCTGGCTCAGCCAAAGGGGTCGCCTAACACCTCGAGCAGCCTGCAGATGCCCTGTCCACGGCTATCGCCTGTCAGCCACGTGGAGTAGTACCCTTCAGTCCGGTGGCACGCCGGTTGGAGGCACGTGTACCTGTCGATTAGTCACACACGCATCTCAGCGCCAATCTCTACAGCGTAGCGCCTGTATCGAAGACAGGGCTACTGCTTTCCCTCCGGTCGCACGTCTCCCTGCGGTTCTTGGAGATTGTGTGAACCGCTGAAGCCCGCTCCGTGTGCATTAACACGGAGTGGTTCTTCAGTTAAGTAGGTGCTATCCCGGTCACTCTTCTCTCGTGCAGTTAACGGAGATAGAGCGAACCGCTATACCCGTTCCTGTGTGCTGAAACATGGAAGGGCTTAACATTTAAGTTGCATTGCGGACCCCGGGGTCGGTTGCATTCCATTTTAATAAAGTTGTCTGCAACCGCCATCCTAACAGAAGGCATCAAAACTATGAATTAACAAATGTGGAATTATATACTTAACAAAAAAGTGTGAAACAACTGAAAATATGTCTTATATTCTAGGTTCTTCAAAGTAGCCACCTTTTGCTTTGATGACTGCTTTGCACACTCTTGGCATTCTCTTGATGAGTTTCAAGAGGTAGTCACCGGAAATGGCCTTCCAACAATCTTGAAGGAGTTCCCAGAGATGCTTAGCACTTGTTGGCCCTTTTGCCTTCACTCTGCGGTCCAGCTCACCCCAAACCATCTCGATTGGGTTCAGGTCTGGTGACTGTGGAGGCCAGGTCATCTGGCGTAGCACCCCATCACTCTCCTTCTTGGTCAAATAGCACTTACACAGCCTGGAGGTGTGTTTGGGGTCATTGTCCAGTTGAAAAATAAATGATAGTACAACTAAACGCAAACTGGATGGAATAGCATGCTACTGCAAGATGCTGAGGTAGCCATGCTGGTTCAGTATGCCTTCAATTTTGAATAAATCCCCAACAGTGCCACCAGCAAAGCACCCCCACACCATCACACCTCCTCCTCCATGCTTCACGGTGGGAACCAGGCATGTAGAGTCCATCCGTTCACCTTTTCTGCGTCGCACAAAGACACGGTGGTTGGAACCAAAGATCTCAAATTTGGACTCATCAGACCAAAGCACAGATTTCCACTGGTCTAATGTCCATTCCTTGTGTTCTTTAGCCCAAACAAGTCTCTTCTGCTTGTTGCCTGTCCTTAGCAGTGGTTTCCTAGCAGCTATTTTATCATGAAGGCCTGCTGCACAAAGTCTCCTCTTAACAGTTGTTGTAGAGATGTGTCTGCTGCTAGAACTCTGTGTGGCATTGACCTGGTCTCTAATCTGAGCTGCTGTTAACCTGCGATTTCTGAGGCTGGTGACTCAGATAAACTTATGCTCAGAAGCAGAGGTGACTCTTGGTCTTCCTTTCCTAGGGCTGTCCTCATGTGAGCCAGTTTCTTTGTAGCGCTTGATGGTTTTTGCAACTGCACTTGAGGACACTTTAGAAGTTTGCCAAATATTTCACACTGACTGACCTTCATTTCTTAAAGTAATGATGGCCACTCATTTTTCTTTACTCAGCTGCTTTTTTCTTGCCATAATACAAATTCTAACAGTCTATTCAGTAGGACTATCAGCTGTTTATCCACCTGACTTCTGCACAACACAATTGATGGTCCCAAATCCCACTTACTAAACCTGACAGGGCACACCTGTGAAGTGAAAACCATTTCCAGTGACTACCTCTTGAAGCTCATCAAGAGAATGCCAAGAATGTGCAAAGCAGTCATCAAAGCAAAAGGTGGCTACTTTGATGAACCTAGAATCTAAGACATATTTTTAGTTGTTTCACACTTTTTTGTTAAGTATATAATTCCACATGTGTTAATTCATAGTTTTGATGCCTTCAGTGTGAATGTACAATTTTCAAAGTCATGAAAATTCGGAAAAATCTTTAAATGAGAAGGTGTGTCCAAACTTTTGGTCTGTACTGTATATATACATATATATAGTATATATATATATATATATATATATATTTATACAGTGTCTTGCAAAAAGTATATACCCCCTTGCCTTTTTACCTGTTTTGTTACAACCTGTGTTTAAATATTTTCGTAATCCGATTTTTGTGTGATGCATAAGCACTAAATAGTCTAAGTTGGTGAAGTGAAGCGAAAAAAATATAGAAAAAAATTCAATTTATGGAATCAAATAGCTAAAAATTGGCATGTGTATATGTATTCACCCCTTTTATGATGAAGCGCCTAAAAATTTTGGGTGCAAGCAATTACCTTTGTAAGTCACATGCTTAGTGAAAGGAAGTCCACCTGAGTGCAATCTACAGTTATATGAAAAAGTTTGGGCACCCCTATTAATCTTAAGCTTAATGTTTTATGAAAATTGGTGTTTTAGCAACAGCTATTTCAGTTTGATATATGTAATAACTGTTGGACACAGTAGTGTTTCTGCCTTGAAATGAGGTTAAGGCTATGTGCCCACGATGCAGAAATGAAGCAGAAAATTTCTGCAGCATTTCTGCATCTCCCTGGCAGAAAAAACGCATGCAGATTGTGCATGCGTTTTTCCTGCAGAATACATGCGGATCCACATGCGGATTCACATGCGTTTCCGCATGCAGATTGACAAGCGCTTTCCAGGCGATAGCATCACTTGGAAAGTGCTTGACAACTTGGTCACACTATATAAATCCATGCAAACGGCATGGATTTATACAGTGTGAACCTAAAAATTAAAACAAATAAAGCTATACTCACCCCCGAGGCCCCGGTATGTGCAGCAGCGCTCGTTTCTGTCTGGTTCCCGGCTGCCGGCATATTGCGAGACAGAGCGGTGAAGGGCCTGCGGTCACATGACTGTGACGTCACCGCAGGTCCTCAAGCGATGCCGGCATTCAGAGAAAAGCCTTCGGAAAGGTGAGTATAAACTTCATTTGTTATTTTATTCTTTTTTTACAGGTACAATGGTACCCAGTTCTGGATGAGAGTCTCCTCTCCTCCAGAACTGGGTACCATCCGCACATAAAGACGCATAGAAGCCGCTTGTACGAATGTACAGTCGCGGTTTCTATGCGTTTCAATGCAAGTCAATGGCGGGAGTTCCGCTGCGCTTCCGCAAAATTAAATGACATGCTGCGGATTTTTGGACGCAGCATAAACGCTGCGGAAAAATCCGCACCATGTGCATAGAACATGCGGAATCCCCTTGGGGACCATGGGGTGCGGATTACCTAGCGTTTCACAAGCGTTTCCACTGCGGAAATTCCGCAGCATAAACGCTTGAAAAACGCTACGTGGGCACCCAGCCTTATTGTACTAACAGAAAATGTGCAATCTGCATTCAAACAAAATTTGACAGGTGCATAAGTATGGGCACCCTTATCATTTTCTTGTTTTAAATACTCCTACCTACTTTTTACTGACGTACTAAAGCACTTTTTTTGGTTTTGTAACCTCATTGAGCTTTGAACTTCATAGCCCAGTGTATGCAATCATGAGAAAAGCTACTTAAAGTGGCCACTTGCAAGTTGTTCTCCTGTTTGAATCTCCTCTGAAGAGTGGCATCATGGGCTCCTCAAAACAACTGTCAAATGATCTGAAAACAAAGATTATTCAACATAGTTGTTCAGGAAAGGATACAAAAATCTGTCTCAGAGATTTAACCTGTCAGTTTCCACTGTGAGGAACATAGTAAGGAAATGGAAGAACACAGGGACAGTTCTTGTTAAGGCCAGAAGTGGCAGGCCAAAAAAAACATCAGAAAGGCAGAGAAGAAGAATGGTGAGATCAGTCAAGGACAATCCTCAGACCACCTCCAGAGAGCTGCAGCATCAACTTGCTGCAGATGGTGTCACTGTGCATCGGTCAACTATACAACGCACTTTGCACAAGGAGAAGCTGTATGGGAGAGTGATGCGAAAGAAGCCGTTTCTGCAAGCACGCCACAAACAGAGTCGGCTGAGGTATGCAAAAGCACATTTGGAGTAGCCAATTTCTTTTTGGAAGAAGGTCCTGTGGACTGATGAAACCAAGATTGAGTTGTTTGGTCATACAAAAAGGCGTTATGCATGGCGGCAAAAAAACACAGCATTCCAAGAAAAACACTTGCTATCCACAGTAAAATTTGGTGGAGGTTCCATCATGCTTTGGGGCTGTGTGGCCAATGCCGGCACCGGGAATCTTGTTAAAGTTGAGGGACGCATGGATTCCACTCAATATCAGCAGATTCTTGACAATAATGTTCAAGAATCAGTGATAAAGTTGAAGTTACGCAGGGGATGGATCTTTCAGCAAGACAATGATCCAAAACACCGTTCCAAATCTACTCAGGCATTCATGCAGAGGAACAATTACAATGTTCTGGAATGGCCATCCCAGTCCCCAGACCTGAATATCATTGAACATCTGTGGGATCATTTGAAGAGGACTGTCCATGCTCGGCGACCATCAAACTTAACTGAACTGGAATTGTTTTGTAAAGAGGAATGGTCAAAAATACCTTCATCCAGGATCCAGCAACTCATTAAAAGCTACAGGAAGCGACTAGAGGCTGTTAATTTTGCAAAAGGAGGATCTACTAAATATTAATGTCACTTTTCTGGTGAGGTGCCCATACTTATGCACCTGTCAAATTTAGTTTGAATGCAGATTGCACATTTTCTGTTAGTACAATAAACCTCATTTCAAGGAAGAAACATTACTGTGTCCAACAGTTATTGCATATATCAAACTGAAATAGCTGTTGCAAAAACACCAATTTTTATAAAACATTAAGCTTAAGATTAATAGGGGTGCCCAAACTTTTTCATATAACTGTAAGTGTCACGTTGTATGTCAGAATATACACAGCTTTTCTGAAAGGCCAGAGAGACGGCAATACCATTAAGCAAGAGGCACCACTAACCAAACAATATCATGAAGACCAAGGAGATATCCAAACAAGTCAGGGACAAAGTTTTTGAGACGTACAAGTCAGGGTTGGGTTATAAAAAATATCCCAATCTCTGAGGATTCCCCACAACACCATCAAATCAATTATCATCTAATGAAAAAAACATGGTACCACAACCAACCTGCCAAAAGAGAGCCGCCTACCAAAACTCTCAGCTCGTGCAAGGAGGACATTAATCATAGAGGCAGCACAGAGACCAAAGGTACCCCTGAAGGAGCTGCAGAGTTCCCAAGCAGAGACTGGAGTATCTGTCCATACAACCACAATAAGTGGCCTTTTTGGAAGAGTAAGCAAAAAAAAAGCCTTTACTTGCAAAAATTGTAAGGCTCGTTTTAAGTTTGCCAAATGACATGTGGGGCACATCCAAATGTATGGAGGAAGGTGCTGTAGTCAGATGAGACCAAAATTGAACTTTTGGCCACCAGGGTAAACTCTATGTCTGGTGCCAAAACAACACAGCTCATCACCTTAAGAACACCATCCCCACAGTGAAACATGATAATGTCAGCATCATGCTGTGGGCCTGTTTTTCGGTAGCAGGGACAGGGAAAATATTCCAAGTCAAGGGGAAGTTAGATGGTGCAAAATACAGCGATATTCTTGAGCAAAACATGTTTCAGCCTGTCAGTGATTTGAGACTGGGTCATTGTCTTCCAACAAGACAATGACCCAAAGCATACTGCTAAACCAACACTCGAGTGGTCTAAGAGGAAACACGTGCATGTTTTGAAGTGGCCTAGTCAAAGTCCAGACCTTAATCCAACTGAGAATCTGTGGTCAGACTTGAAGATTGCTGCTCACCAGAGGAAACCATTTAACTTGAAGGAGTTGGAGCAATTTTGCCTAAAGGAACCGGCAAAAATCTCCCTGGCAAGATGTGGAAAGCTCATAGAGACTTGTCCAAAGTGACTTACAGCTGTAATTGCTGCAAGAGGAGGCTTTACAAAGTACTGACTTTAGGAGGATGAATATTTATTCACACTGAAGCTTTCAGATATTTTGTCCTATTCGTTGTTTGCTTCACAATAAAAAGAAAACCAAATGTTCGCAATCGTATGCATGTTCTTTACATGAACTGATGCAAACCCTTTAAAAGAAAACTGTGAAATTCCAGGTTGTGAGGAAAACACGAAAAATGCCAAGGGGGTGAATACTTTTGCAAGCCACTATGTTTACACAGTATACAGTGATGTGAAAAGTGCTTTCCCCTTTCTGATTTCTTATTCTTTTGCATGAAAGAGAAAAAAAAGGACAATTGCACCTTGCGCAGAACATACTAAACAGGCACAGATCTCAATGATAGAGGTTCTCACCTGAGCGTGTTCTGCAAGGCAGGCACAACACTGAGAAAAGTGTGGAATCAGTCTGATGACTGCTGCTCCACCCACTGGACTCGGCAAGAGATCCAGATGGAAATTCCAGGGATAAAGATGATGAGTGGCTTGATTCAGCGCTGCCACAGAGGAATAGGAAAAAATACAACTTGGGTATTGTTAAAAGACTTTTATTTAGTGTTAGTCTAGCTCCTTCATCAGGCAGATATACATATACAGTGACTCCACATGGTTTTATACACTCATGCAAAACATCGTCAATTGGAAACAACTTGCAATTGGTTGATTTAGTTCGCTTCCATCTGTGCTATACTCCACCTTAGTGGTAGCAGGGAATAAGAGCAAAACCTACAAATCATCCAATATAAAAAATACACAGATTATCTAATATAAAAAATTATCAATAACAAGCAATATAGCCCTTTGGCTGCAGTATAAAATTATTATTTTGTCAAAGTGCATAAAAGCTTAATGGATCGTTTTTGTTGTTTAATTTCATTAAAAAAATGACAAAAAACTATATATATATATTTTTCTATTTTTTTTATTATTATTGTTGTTTTTTTGTTCCTTCTATCCTGTATTATCAATACATTCATTCAAACCCCCTGGTTTAAGTGTCGCCAATTTAAAGATTCAGTAAGACTCTTTATTAATCAATCTTTGCAATCTGTTAGGGATGTTATTGGGTATTTGTTTCAAGATGATACATTTCAGATTGGTGGGGTCCTTATTATGTTCCAGAAGAAAATGTCTAGATAGACTGGGGCCTGTTCTAATGTTGTTCTAATGTGCCTGTGTCCGTTCATCCTGTTAAGTGTTTCTTATGTCATGCGTTCTACATATTGTAGTTTGCAACTGCACTCCAATAGGTAAATTACAACATCGGAGTTACAGTCAACAAAAGGTTTAATGGGAAACGTATCTCCCGTGGAACTGGAGGAAAAAAATTGTATTCCATGTGTGACCATCCTACAACACAGACAATTCTTGATATTGCACCGGAAGCACCCTGAAGTCTTGAAAAATTTAGATGAGACCTCTATAATTGAATGGATCTAAGTTTGCTTGGAGCTGTATGATTTTTTTCATTTTTGTTCCTGCGGAAAATAATATTGGTTTGGGTACTAATATTACCTGATAATATCGTTCATTTGTAAGAAGCATCCAATATTTGGACAAGACCTGTCTTACCTTTTTGTGAGACTGATTATAGGTCATTATGAAACTGTATTTGATTTTTTTCTCCAGTTCCCAATTGTTGCCTACCTATCAGATTTGTTGGGTTGCCCCAAGCAATCGTTCTGATGTAATCGTAATGTGCATTTAAAAGCATAATTTAATATTTCAATGGGGTAATGTTTAGCTTTAAATCTTCTTTAGAGTAAGGGCTTCTTTAAGAAATTCTGCATTCATGGTATAATTTTTTTCGTATTCTCCTATACTGACCATATGGGATTTTGGTGAACCATTTAAGAAAATGGCCACTACTAAATTCAAGATAGCTATTTTCATCAACACTTTTGAAAAACATTAAAGTGCAAATGTTATGACAATTCCAATTTAGTAGTGGTCATTATCGTAAATAGATCACCAACATCCCTTCATTTTAAAACTACATTCTGTGTTTACTTGTATTATCTTTGTCTAATAATTAAATTTGTTTTGTGATCTGAAACATTTAAGTGTGACAAACATGCAAAAGAATAAGAAATCAGGAAGGGGGCAAAAACTGTTTCACATCACTGTATATACAGTACAGACGAAAAGTTTGGACACACCTTCTCATTTAAAGATTTTTCTGTATTTTCATGACTATGAAAATTGTACATTCACACTGAAGGCATCAAAACTATGAATTAACACATGTGTAATTATATACTTATCAAAAAAGTGTGAAATAACTGAAAATATGTCTTATATTCTAGGTTCTTCAAAGTAGCCACCTTTTGCTTTGATGACTGCTTTGCACACTCTTGGCATTCTCTTGATGAGCTTCAAGAGGTAGTCACCGGAAATAGTTTTCACTTCACAGGAGTGCCCTGTCAGGTTTAATAAGTGTGATTTCTTGCCTTATAAATGAGGTTGGGACCATCAGTTGTGTTGTGCAGCAGTCTGGTGGATACAAAGATGATAGTCCTACTGAATAGACTGTTAGAATTTGTATTATGGCAAGAAAAAAGCAGCTAAGTAAAGAAAAACGAGTGGCCATCATTACTTTAAGAAATGAAGGTCAGTCAGTGTGAAAAATTGGGAAAACTTTGAAAGTGTCCCCAAGTGCAGTTGCAAAAACCATCAAGTGCTACAAAGAAACTGGCTCACATGAGGACTGCCCCAGGAAAGGAAGACCAAAATTCACCTCTGCTTCTGAGGATAAGTTAATCCGAGTCACCAGCCTCAGAAATCACAGGTTAACAGCAGCTCAGATTAGAGACCAGGTCAATGCCACACAGAGTTCTAGCAGCAGACACATCTCTTCAACAACGGTTAAGAGGAGACTTTGTGTAGCAGGCCTTCATGGTAAAGTAGCTGCTAGGAAACCACTGCTAAGGACAGGCAACAAGCAGAAGAGACTTGTTTGGGCTAAAGAACACAAGGAATGGACATTAGACCAGTGGAAATCTGTGCTTTGGTCTGATGAGTCCAAATTTGAGATCTTTGGTTCCAACCACCGTGTCTTTGTGCGACGCAGAAAAGGTGAGCGGATTTACTCTACATGCCTGGTTCCCACCTTGAAGCATGGAGGAGGAGATGTGATGGTGTAGGGGTGCTTTGCTGGTGACAATGTTGGGGATTTATTCAAAATTGAAGGCATACTGAACCAGCATGGCTACCACAGCATCTTGCAGCGGCATGCTATTCCATCCGGTTTGCGTTTAGTTGGACCATCATTTATTTTTCAACAGGACAATGACCCCAAACACACCTCCATGCTGTGTAAGGGCTATTTGACCAAGAAGGAGAGTGATGGGGTGCTATGCCAGATGACCTGGCCTCCACAGTCACCAGACCTGAACCCAATCAAGATGATTTGGGGTGAGCTGGACCGCAGAGTGAAGGCAAAAGGGCCAACAAGTGCTAAGCATCTCTGGGAACTCCTTCAAGATTTCTGGAAGACCATTTCCGGTGACTACCTCTTGAAGCTCATCAAGAGAATGCCAAGAGTGTGCAAAGCAGTCATCAAAGCAAAAGGTGGCTACTTTGAAGAACCTAGAATATAAGACATATTTTCAGTTGTTTTACACTTTTTTGTTAAGTATATAATTCCACATGTGTTAATTCATAGTTTTGATGCCTTCAGTGTGAATGAACAATTTTCATAGTCATGAAAATACAGAGAAATCTTTAAATGAGAAGGTGTGTCCAAACTTTTGGTCTGTACTGTATGTATATACCGTATATGTATATTACTGTTTTTTAAAAAAATCTGAACTTTAAAATACATTGATTTACTGCATTTTCTGAGATCCAAAGATTTTTCCTTTCCCGTTTATGGAGCGAAGGCTTGTATTTGTGGTGCTTTTTAAAGACGTTTTTGTGGACCAATTGAAAAACTGCAATTCTGGCATTCTTATTGCCCATACGTGGTAATATCAAACATCCTTCATAATGATTAACTGGTTAAATTGGAAAAAGAGATGTTTTAATGAACCTTTTTTTGTAGCATTTTTTTTCATTTTTAGCCCATCCCAAGGGCAACTTGAACCTGCAATCACTTGACTGGTTGTACAAAATCCTACAAGTATACTTTACTATAACTTCAGATTAATCATCTTTCATCTTCACATGCTGGCCTTCTTGACACTAATAAGGACCTTCAGTAGTCTTCTCTATCTGACAAATAATGTACATGTACATCATGTGCTGTGAAGATGTTCAATCAGCTCTTAAATAGACCTGATGAGTGAGATGTAGTTACTTTTAAAACACATGTCAGAATGGCTGTATAATCCTATTTGAATGTGTTCCATTTAGAGGTGAGCGGATCTTTTGAAATTTGAATTCACTGACTTTGTGGAGTTTTACACAAAAATGTAATTGAAGTTTATTTTTATATATTTTTGAACCTGTGCTAAATTGATCACTTATACTTTATATTCCAATATCACTGTATTGAAGTTTGTAATGTGAAACTCAGTCTCCCATGGAGTACGAAGAACGCAGCCACGGAGGCCTCCAGCAGGCCCACACTTCATGCTAAGCACCTCAGTTCCGCGCAATTGTATCATAGGGGCTGGTAGGAGACATTAAAACGTGAGTACGAGCCCGCATTCCATTTAAACACTGCTGTCAGTGATTGATAGCAGCATTTAAATTGTTAACGCATCAATTGAAGCTCAGCTCCTGACATGGCTGTTAAAGACAGATGCAAGCTTTGTAATAGATTTAGAATCTACTGCGTGAAAAGAGAGCTCAGGCCCTAAGCCATTATGACACACGAGAACCCCTCTTTCATGTACATGTTCGTGAATTTACGTTAAGGTATTAATGGTAAAATCTAAAAATTGGGTATATAGAAGAAAACAATGTACATTGCATACAAGTAAATAAATAACAATTAATAATCATTTTCAAAAACTTTCAAATGTGTCCTCATGTTTTACTGAATAGTACTCATCTATTTTATTTTCTGCTTCCACTAGGCTGATAGCTGACAAAGAGTTTCTAGTTTTATTTTTCATATCATTTTTATTTTCATGTTACAATTAAATTGCAACGTCTTACTGTTTACCATATAGCTTTAAAATAATTTTCTGAACCAACCCTAACACTTATTAAATGTCAATATACAAATATTTTTTCATGAGATAATAAGATGATGCTAGTATGTAACACTGTGAAAATGGTAACTCACCAATTTCATGGTTTGGAACTGAAAAGATGCTTTACAGAGACTATTTAATTATGCGCATACAAATTCCAACCTAACAATAGTGTCTTTCATTAGAGATATGGTAATGTACCTTTCTACCAACTTACAAGTTGTAGAATATTGTACTTCAACTACAGAAATTCACAATTGAAAATTCACATTTCAGTAGATTTACATCTTTAAGGAACACAAATATATATTATGTGAATGTTCCTTTTAAATATTGACGTGTAATAAATTATAAAAATAAATACATATGCAATAATTTAATTCAATAATTAATAGATGTTTTACATATTGCATGAGTGAATATGGATTAGAATAAATTCAAATTTTAAATAAGTATAAAAAAGCTATATTTTGGCTATTTTGCCATCCACTTGATGGAAGTGTTTTCTTTTTCTTGCACTTGTGCTTAGTAAAATGTTTGAATGACTTTCCTTAATGATCAAGCGTGCCTAAAAATGCATATTTTTAATAAACACCACTCGCTCGCGACACCCCTTCCGCAGATGCTACTGTAAAGGCGGACTTTGTTCCCCATACTCACTCATCCACTCACCTATCGCAATAGGTTGACCATGGCCTAAGCGCACTCCACAGCCACTTCTCACATCCGGACCACACTTTTCACTGCCACCACTTGCTGTTTTGATAAGTCAGTGAGACGCCTGTAGTATAATCAGTGATTTCATCATTTACTCCTCTGCTCTTTCTGGAATTTTAGGTCCAGTGGGTGGTCTATCAGTGATTGACAGCTTTCTTTATGTAAGTGTGCATACAGAGATAGCTATAAATCGATGATTTGACATAGGTTATACTGAATCTTTTCTCACAAAATTATATATCAATCTAATCAGCTTCCCCTGCTCTATAAAATGGTGCCTGAAGATTGGACTGTATTATTATGGTGACAGGTTCGCTTTAAAGAAGCATGGAACAGCCTCATTAAATTTTACATCTAATATACAAAAAGAGTATAATGTAAGTATAACATAAATATAGGTTACAAAAGATGAAATGATAAAAGACATGTACAATGGGAAAAATAAGTAGTTTGCAATAAAATGCAAATTAATTATGTAAAAATTATACAATATTATTTTCCGTATTTTTTTAAGATCTGTCTCTCACAGGTGAAGTGTACCTACGATAAAAATAACTGACTTCTCCATTCTTTGTAGGTAGGAAAACTTTCAAAATCAGAAGTGTATCAAATACTTATTTTCCCCACTGTACAGGCAAAACAGTATTAAATAAAAGGGGTAAAATACAGATACCCCTTACGAATTGGATCTGTTAGTGCTTCTGGCGGAGGAAAACGCCATGGGAAATATGGACAGATCTGCAATATATGTTGCTTCTCCTGGGGTCTGACACTGATATTCCTTAGATGACATGTTATAAGGGCATTCACCAGACCCCTCACTCCTCCATCTGCTGAGATAAAAGTAGGATGTCTGATTAGATTTGACTTTAATCTAGTTTCAGCCCTCATTTCTACTCTGGGTCATATTTTCCCTTAGAAACCTCCTACAGACACAATATGATCATCATCTTACTGAACATGCTTCAAGCATTCTATACATACCACACATATGTAACACCCCTTTAAGCCGCCTCTGTGGGCAGGGTGTCTGGTAGTTCTCACCTCAATATGACGCAGTGCCTTCAGCCGAATCTTGCTGGGATGCAGGAGGGTCTTCCTCTTCTGCCAGGGGTCGACTCGGAAACCTCTGTCTTCACTCCATATACACTCACAAGAGATGAGCTTTAAACAATTAACAGGTTTATTTATAAATGGTGAATATGGTAAGGGAATAGCAAGTAAAACAAATAGTATTACGCAATCTACAAATGCTAATAAAATATGCAGCGAACCTGAATGTCAGGGATGGCACTTCCCCTTTAAATAGCAACAAGCACACTCTTAACTAATACTGCTTAAACTATAAACCCACAGTTGGGCAAGGCATACTGTGCAGGCGTGAAAAACGATTTGTCTGCGCAGGTGCAAGATTTCTCATGATGATGAGGATGACGCAGGAGGCGTCATCAACATCAAGGACAGCGAGCAGCAGCTGGGGGGAGTGGAGAGTGCCCATCAGACCGGATGGACCCGACTAGAATACAATGTGGGAGAAATGAAAAACTTTTTTCGGGGTTATACAGGGGGAGTCAGGAGGTCACATAAGGATTTGGGGAAAGCAGTGCAGATGCTGAATAAGTTGAAATTTTAAACTATGTGACACATTTGGTGACAGTTTTCCATTAAATGCCAGACTGCATAAGGCCAACAATAACATTTGGTGCAAAAGGCATAATATAATGGGGTTGTTGTTCAGCGGTTAGCCTTGGCCACTTAGTTCCAGTGAAAAGATTTTTTTAAAACAATTGTCCACTATTCATACTGTCTTTTCTTAAATGCTGTATGTCATAATGTAAAAAAAACAAAACAGACATTTACCTTATGCATTGGTGCTGTCCCAGTGATGTTAGAACAGAGTCTTCTGCAACTTGAGTGACATTATTATGCTGTGTTAACACTGCAGTTAATCAATGGCTGTAGCAGCCAGTGAGCAGGCTAATGACATCAGGCACGGATGCCAGATATTTCCCATAATGCCTTCCCACTATCACATCACATGGTATAGTGCAGCCAATTAGGAGGGACTATCACAGCCACTACAAATAATGAAAGCTGGCCAATCAGCGCTATTTTAGGATTTTACAGGCAAGGAATAGGCAGAGCTGTGTATGATTACAAAGTGTTGGACTAGAGCAGAGATTACCAACAATTCTTCAGCTTTCATCTCATGACAATCAATGTGGTAGGAAGGGCAGTACAGCAGCACTGACAGCATTGTGAGAAGAGAGCTATAGCTGCAGTGGTCTTTGGAATGAGACAAAGCTCAGCTCTGCCGCACTTCCCCTCCCCATGCACAGACTGCTGTGAGATGAAAGCTGAAAGATGTATCTGATCACACAAATTTCTGCTCTACTACTACTATGTAATCACACAGGTCTGCAGTGAGATAATTGGGGGCAGCCTTCTGTCATTACATGTCAAGATAATAAACATGCTTTAAGCTATTGTGTGTAGCTATCTGCTTATAGTATGGTATGCTAACGCCCCCTGGACTTTTAACATAAATCATAACCTGAACTTTACAAGCTAATATCTCCACACTGCAGAGATAAGATTAAAAAATAAAAACTACATTTTTGTCACGCAGGGTGTGGGAAAGACTAGTGCAACACAGTGGGAAGAGGGAAAGGTAGCCCAGACACTAGGGAAAGGGGGGAGTGGAGACCTCTTAGTCTGGTCTAGTGTCACCCTGTTTCAACTGCCGTCCCTATATTGGCTCTTCACCAATCACCGCATGCGTGCCTTGCCTGACTTTCCCTGGCATATGGCTAAGGCTAGGGAAGGGAGTATTTGAGCACTAGTCGATCTCCACTAAACTCTATAGTCAGCAAGGGTAGACAAACAGGGGGGGATTGCTTAGCTTTAGATGACTCCAGACAAATGCGCACACCGCCTCAAGCTCCAGAGAGGATGAAGTACTGCTCCTGCTAAAGCCTCACAAGTAGTAATGAATATAGCCGGCACCTCCCTCTCAGACACATCAAGTATTTATACACTCAGGCCAGGGAGCTAATTAGCCAGAGGGAGGTAGCCACTGGGTCCTAGAGACAGCCAACCTCTAAGAAGACGTCTGTAATGCCAAACATAGAGATCTCCTGCAACCAACTGCAGGGCGACTGTCTGTCACCTCTGACACACCTGTGACAGTTTTTCTCAGCACTTCAGCTACTATTCTATGATGTGGTCAGTTTAACAGGCTAAAACTGGTGAAAGTTGAACAGCTCCTAGAGGAGATGTGTTTCTCTAACTGGGTCACCACCTCTACCTTCAACCTTGTCAGACAAAGAGTGTTAAATAGAGATGATAGAATCTTTTGAAATTCGAATTCCCTGACTTCACGGAAATTTCCCTAATAATTTAATTTGTGATTAATAAATTTTTGTGAATCTCAAGTCTTGGAAACTTGTAATTGCTTGGATAATACACGTGGATGAGAGAAGAAAGATCGTGAACCCCATTTAGCATTATAGCTTACACATTAAAGATGAGAGAGAGAACCCCGCTGACCATATAAGCTTACACTCTACAGAAGAGAGAGACTTACCAGTGACTATAGAGATGGAAAATAACTCTGCCATACAAACTGTGTTCCACTAGGAACTACTGACCTCAGATTGCCCAGGTACTGATCACAACTGTACGATGTCTGATAATCCGAAAGATGTCATAGCTGCAGGGCATATCGGCAAGCATATGTAACAATGCAAAATAATATCAGCCTGCTATTTGATGCTTTAACAGTGTGTGAAATGGTGCTAGTGAACTTTTTTACTTTTTTTGCAAACCGTAAATTGAATCTGACTCAAATCTTAAAATGTTTGAATTCGCATGAAACAGTAATTTTCAGGAAATTTGATTCAAACTTGATCCTCCGTGCATAGATCCGCTCATCTCTATAGTCAAATATAGTGTATGGTTATTATTAGTTTAATACTTTTTTTGGCATATGAACTGACCCAAGTCATTCAGTTTAAGGGCACGGGTACCAAATACTAATGAAATGTATGTAAACTTTTGACTTTGCAGTAAGTAATAAAAATGCCTTTAACCGTTTCACTCCAGAGCCTGTTTTTGCCTTCATGACCAGGCCAATTTTTTCAATTCTGACCATTGTCACTTTATGAGGTAATAACTCTGGAACACTTCAATGGATCCCACTGATTCTGAGATTGTTTTTTCGTGACATCTTGTACATCATGATAGTGGTAAAATGTCTTCAATATGACTTGTGGTACTTTGGAATAAAAAATGGAAATTTGATAAAAATTTCTCAATTTTAAAAGTTTGAATTTTCATACCCTTAAATAAGAGAGATATGTCACACAAAATAGTTAATAAATAACATTTCCCGCATGTCTACTTTACATTAGCACAATTTTGTAACCAAAATTTTTTTTTTGTTAGGAAGTTATAGGAGTTAAAAGTTGACCAGCGATTTCTCATTTTTCCAACAAAATTTACAAAAACATATTTTTAGGGACCACATCTTATTTTAAGTGACTTTGAGGGGCCTTTATGACAGAAAATACCCAAATGTGACACCATTCTAAAAACTGCACCCTTCAAGGTGCTCAAAGCCACATTCAAAAACTTTATTAACCCTTCAGGTGCTTCACAGGAATTTTTGGAATATGGAAGAAAACAATGAACATTTAACTTTTTTTCACAAAAATGTTACTTTAGACCCAATGTTTTTTATTTTTGCAAGGGTATCAGGAAATAATGAACTACAAAATTTGTTGTGCAATTTCTCCTGAGCATGGCGATACCCCAAATGTTGGAGAAAACCACTGTGGGGGTGCACGGCAGGGCTTGGAAGAGAAGGAGCTCCATTTGACTTTTTTAATGTAAAATTTGCTTGAATAATTAGCGGATGCCATGTTGTGTTTGGGGAACCTCTGATATGCCTAAACTGTGGAAACCCCCCACAAGTGACACCATTTTGGAAACTAGACCCCTCAGGGAACTTATCTATATGTGTGGTCAGCGCCTTGAACCCCCAGGTGCTTCACAGAAGTTTATAATGTTGAGCCATAAAAATAAAATGTTCACATTTTTCCCACAAAAATGTTTTTCAGCCCTAAATTTTGCATTATCATAAGGGTAACAGGAGAAATTGCACCATGAAATTTGTTGTGCAATTTCTCCTGAATATGCCGATACCCAACATGTGGGGAAAAACCACTGTCTGGGCGCACGGCAGGGTTCAGAAGGAAAGGAACGCCATTTGACTTTTTGAATGTAAGATTTGCTTGATTAATTAGTTGACGCCATGTCGCATTTGGGGAGCCCCTGATGTGTTTAAACAGTAGAACCCCCCCAAGTGACCCCATTTTGGAAATTAGACCACTCAAGGAGCTTATCTAGATGTGTGGTGAGCACCTTGAACCCCCAGGTGCTTCACAGAAGTTTATAATGTAGAGCCGTGAAAATAAAAAAATCTAACTTTTTCCACAAAAATGATCTTTTAGCCCCAATATTTTTATTTTTTATTTTGTGATTTTTTTTTAACAGTTTGAAAACATTTTGAGACTTTTTTTTAAACTTTTTTACTTAGTCCCTGTATTGGATTTAAATTTTTATTTTTGTGATCACTGGTCTCATGCAATGCAATAGACATGTATTGCATTGCATGAGAGCTGACAGTTTTACACTGTCAGAACTCCTGCTAGACTCAGCTTGATGGCTGAGTCTAGCAGGACACCGTGCATGGCAGACCCGGAGGTGGTCATGTGACCTCCGGCTGCCATGACAACGCCAGGTCTTATCAACTATCACGGGGGCGGTCGGAAAGGTGAGTGGACGACCCCCTCTCCTCTCATTATCTCCTAAATGCCGTGATCGCTATGGATTACCGCATCTAGAAGATAGCAAAGGGTTAACATCATTGGGACCTGATCCAAACAGGTCCAGATGAAGTCCCCTGTCAGAGCTACTGCTCTGCACCACACGCGCAGCACTTGCAGGACCCTGGGGATCTTGAGTGCTGCGGGACCACTGGCCATTTATAAACATCAGCGCGGCACAGAGCCCAGCAAGCGCCGACGTTTATGTACAGTGGGGGGTCGGGAAGCGGTTAAACATTCTCTTGCTCTCATTATTCTGAAATAACTAGTGCTCCCATACTTGCAAGGATTGGAAAAATAACTCTTGGTCTTCAAAAGGTTTATTTCACTCTGTCTATTTTTATAGCCGAAACGCGTTTGCACTTTCTTTTTTTTCCTTCCCTTATTCCAAGAGCCATAATTTTTTTATTTTTCCGTCAATATAGCAGTGTGAGGGATGTTTTTTTGTGCGACGAGTTGTACTTTTGATTGTCAACATCTATTTTATCATATCCAGTACAGGAAAGCTGAAAAAAAATACATAGTGTGGCAATTTTTTTTTTTTACAGCTGACTTGGCAATATGATTCTCCAGGTCCCTGTTATTATGCAGAAACAAAACATGCATAGTTTTTACTTTTTTTAAGTGGTGAAAAAAAATTCCAAATTTGTAAAAAAAGAAACAATTTTGCTTGTCTTGTCACTTTCCGAGAGCAATAACGTTTCAATTGTTGGGATATGGGGCTGTTTAAGGGCTTGTTTTTGTGCCCCAACTGATGCTTTTATCTATATCATTTTGGGATATATATAATGTTTTGATTACCGGCGCACATTAAATGCTGCTGTTGACAGCGGCATTTAACTGGTTTACAGCCGCGGGTGAAGATTTGCTCCCCCGCAGCTGTTAGATGCAGATGATGGCTGCATAACACAGCCATCATCTGCTGAGAAAGATGTGAGCTTGGCATGTGAGCCCGCATCAAAGGCAGGGAGCCGACTTATGATGAACATAGTCCATCATAAGTCATTAAGTGATTAAAGTCATTAAGTGATATAAAACTATAAGTATAGTATAAACTAAGCACATAGCCTAGAAGGAGATGCAGCAGCAGCAAAAAAGAAGCACCCTTTTTGTTATAGTTACTGCCTCCATCCCAAAGAGACTGATGTTTAATCAAATATGCTGCTTAAAATGCTCAATGTACACTTAGTGTGGCCAAGAGGCTCAGTACACTGTTCTGCCTGCTCGTTTTTACAAGCCCCCATTTGTCTCTGGTGTTTGACATTTCTGGCTTACCTGGAGTGAACATTGTCTGCAAAGAATGCCAAGCCAGCACTGTCAATCACTAGTGAGGTAGGCGAAGGCATGTAAAAACAATGGGTGGTGTGCTACAGTTAGACTCTTGACCACATGCACCCTAATCAATACATTTGATTGAGAAGACTAGAGGTATGATCTTTATAGGCTATGTGCTTAGTTTGTACTGTCAGTTTGGGTTGACAGACTCCCTTTAGGGGAAGGGTCCCTTTAATTTAACGTGATTTATTCCATGTTATATTGCCCGACACAAAAGAATAGATTATATTGAAAAATGGCAGAACAATTAACGGTGTCCCACTGAGTTTGACACTAAAATAGACTGTAGTTGATGTAGAGAAAACAGTTAATTATTATTAAGAACTATAAAGATTTTACAATATGCAATATCAGCATAATCAGAGTGCCTAATTAAAATACTTAGACCATCAGACAAACATGTTATGAAGAATGAAAGATTGATTGAAAATTAGGAGCTGCTAACTATGTGGTCATTTCGTCTATATTATCTACGAAAAGAAAATGATAATCATTAAAGGCGTTTAAGATATAATGAAATCCATTCTCCCCTGCTGAGAAACTGTGATACCATAATATTAATGTTTAAGAGAGAGAGAGAATGACATTAATGAGTTCAGAGCAGGTGCATTAGGTAATTATAACATAGAGTAATGAAACACATAGAATCACTCTCGTCTAAGCTTTCTCTTTTACTTTTTGTTATATTTCAATTTTTTTCTGCCCTTCCTGGTCTTCTTAGTTACTATGGTTACTATCTGTGTTCTCTTTATTAAGTAATAAAACAGAGACATTCGGAAGCCTAAAATGAAATTAATAATATGGTTAGAAATTAAGTAGCTGTTTACTTTTGTATTACTATGAGTATTTTTAGGAATTTGCAAAAATTATAGCATGTAATCGACATTAGTGTATGGAATAGATGAGTTGGGTGACTTAAGAATTCCAATGTTCTAGAAAGAACTGCATACCAAAAAGGATTAATCTCACAATATCAATCGCAGCTCAGTGGTTTCAAATAGTAAAATAAATAAAGTTGTCAAATGCAATCAATTTCCAAAAGTGTTCGCTGCTCCAGTTATCACCCTCTGAAAATCTGCTTATCAGGGGTTTTTGCTTACCTCATTACCCATGGATACATCCCGTAGTTCTATAATGACAGGTCGCACCCCTTAAGGACCGAGCAATTTTAAATTTTTGCACTTTCTTTTTTTTCCTTCCCTTATTCCAAGAGCCATAATTTTTTTCTTTTTCCGTCGATATAGCAGTGTGAGGGCTTGTTTTTTGTGGGACGAGTTGTACTTTTGATTGTCAACATCTATTTTATCATATCATGTACAGGAAAGCTGAAAAAAAATTCACAGTGTGGCAATTTTTTTATTGTTTTTATTTACAGCATTGATTTTACACCAAAGCTGTCCTGGCAATATGATTCCCCAGGTCCCTGTTATTATGCAGATACCAAACATGCATAGTTTTTACTTTTTTTAAGTGGTGAAAAAAAATCAGGAACTTGTAAAAAAGAAACAATTTTGCTTTTCTCGTCACTTTCCGAGAGCAATAACGTTTACATTTTTTTGGATATGGGGCTGTTTGAGGGCTTGTTTTCTGTGCCCCAACTGATGCTTTTATTGATATCATTTTGGGATATATACACTGTTTTGATTACTGGCACATATTAAATGCTGCTGTCACAGATTGACAGCGGCATTTAACAGGTTTACAGCCGCGGGTGGAGATTCGCTCCCCCAGCTGTTAGATGCAGATGATGGCTGAATAACACAGCCATCATCTGCTGAAAAAGATGTGGGCTTGGCATGCGAGCCCGCATCAAAGGCAGGGAGCCGAATTATGATGGACATCAGGGGGTTTTGCTTACCTCGTTACCCATAGATACGACCTGTAGTTCTATAATGACAGGTCGCATGTGCTCAGTCGATACCTGCTAGTCTTCTACATAGTTATCCTCTTTTTACTTTTCAGGGAGGTGGCAAATGTACAATTGGGTTGTCCTCACTGCACAAAGGAGATATGGGCACCATGTGTCCACTCCCATCAAAGGAGGAATAGCCATCTTCCTCTACAACTGTGCAGCTGTGCTGTATATTGTGAGCTGAGTAAACGTAGAGATACCAATCACTAAACCACTAATGGTTAATCTCATTAAAATCCAGACAAGAGTACGGCACTCAGAAAAAAAGGAGGTGCTCGAGTAAAGATTCCACTCTGTAACTCTTGCATATATAAATGCTCAGCACTCAAAAATGAATTATTCATAATATATTTCTTTATTTCATAAAGCAATCCCAAAATCAGGTGTTGATGAGGGCAGGCACATTCAGCTTAGAATGGCCGTCAACAGTCATTCTAAGCTGAATGTGCCTGCCCTTGTCAACACCTGTTTTTGGGATTGCTTTATGAAATAAAGAAATATATTATGAATAATTCATTTTTAAGAGCCGAGCATTTATAAACTCATAATCTAATTAAAAGTTTGACTATTTCTGTCCATATTTGTATAACGGATGCCTTCTACCTATGGTTACAATATAAATGTAACTAGACCTTTAATTATACTGTATGAAAGAAAAACTGTCTTTTTTGTCCACAGCAACCAATCAGAGCTCAGATTTTATTTTTTAACAGCTCTGGTAATATGAAAGCTGCACTGTGTTTGGATGTTATGAGCAACACAAGTTTTTTAGATAAGAGAGGACACATAGGGGGAATATATCAAGAACACATACAGAATTGGATGGCGAAGGTTTAAAAACCTTTACAGAAGATGGTGGAGACAGACAAGAACTACGTTTATTGATATAGTATAGGAAACTATGCACAGCACAATGTCTCTTCTGTGGCCTCTGGCAGATCAAAGAGAAGTTCAAGGTGTAGCTAATGTTACCTGTGCCTGGGGAGAGCAGGGAGCCTGAAGAAGAAGCAGGGGGTTGTGGGAAATTTAGATTACAATTGTCGCATGGGCAACACTGAGGAGCCACCCACTTCACACTGAGCAGAGAGACAAAACTATGGAGGAGATGGAAACAGAAAAAGATGTAAAAAATTAGCCATTGAGTATCTGAAGGCAACAGTGGGTTACTTCATGAGGCTTATTAGTCTTCAGAGAGTTTGAAAAAACAGATTCAGCGACAATCTCTTTAAGACCACTTATATATTTAGGGCATTTATGGCATTACCACATGATATAGTACAGTGAGGGATTCCAAATAAATTGCATCAGTAACCCTCATTATTTAAGAAAATAGCAGACAATGTGAATACAGATGTATCCTCCCTAACTTTTTCTTACATTTGTTTATTCTTTTAAGGACCAGATCAATTTTGGTTATAATTATCAAACTTTTTTTTTTTTTTTTTTGGCAAAACAGCTATTTCTTTGATGAGTTATACTCAGTGGCACCATTTTGAGGGGATAGAAAAAAAACAGCAATTCTGCAATTTTTTTATATTTTACTCTATTCATCTGCTGCACTAAGCATTAACTACTGTATTTTTCAGATTATAAAGAAGCACTTTTTCCCCTTAAATTTGGGAGGAAAATGTGGGTGCATCTTATAATCTTTTTGTAGCGCTCCGGGGGAGGAGGCGGCTGCGGTGGAATGAGGTCACAGGAGGCAGGGTCGCTGCTGCAAGAGGCCGGCGTTGGCAGGAGTGGTGCAATACTGCAGGCCCCTGGCTGGGAGGAAGGGGTGTCCCAGCGGGTGCCGAGATCTCAATCTGCGCAAGCACCACCTCTGGCGGCCATTTTCCCAAAGTTCATAGTAGGGAAGTCAAATCAATGTCAACATTTTCTGACAACCCAGGGCTCGCAGCCTCACAATGCTGGGACACACCCTCTTCCAAGCCAAGGGCCTGCAGCAGTGTCCCACTCCTGCATCCGCATCTCTGCATACTTGTCCTGCTGTCCAGCTGCTTCTCCAGTTCAGCAAAGACCCCAGTGGTCACCAAAGTGGTCAATGAAGTGCACAATGCCCTATGTGGTCACATACTGTAGGATGGGATGTGCATCGCTTTCCTTGAAATTGCTGTTGTCTAGTCAGCAGTGGCACCCACCGGAAACAAAGGAACAACAGACCAAAGAAGAATGATATTTAAATTTCACTAATCTGTTGCACAGCTATTCACTTCGTTAACCATATCTAATTTCCCCCTTGTGGTTTGGCTTTTATCCTAAGTCATGTGGCAAGGCTTATTAAAGGGTCAATATTGACTTTTAGGATTGCTACTTGTGTCAAGGTAAAATATATATTATAGAAAATCAATTAGTGTCTTTTAATAGATTGCCTAATCAGTGTGAATCAATATAGCGATGATGGAATAATCTATGTGTATGTATGTAGGCATATGTGTATATGCATAAATTTATGCTGAAAACATATAACTCTGCGCTTCACCTCTCCAAACAAACCTACTTTAACAACCTCATAATCTCACTTTCCAATAATCCCAAACGACTCTTTGACACGTTCCATTCTCTCCTCAATCAAACAACACAGGCCCCAACCACCGTCCTCAGCGCTGACGATCTGGCCAATTATTTCAAAGAAAAAATTGACCATATACGACAGGAAATTTTCTCCCAATCCCCAAACGTTATGCATGCTCTCCCCCGCCACATTGTATCTTGCTCACTTTCTGACTTCGAACCAGTCACGGAAGATGAAGTGATCAGGCTCCTTGCATCTTCTCGCCCTATTACCTGCACCAGTGACCCTATTCCCTCACATCTCCTTCAGTCCCTTGCTCCAGCAGTCACCACTCACCTAACTAAAATTTTCAACCTCTCCCTCTCATCTGGTATCTTTCCCTCTTCTTTTAAACATGCCAGCATACATCCATTACTTAAAAAACCATCCCTTGACCAGAACTGCACGGCCAACTACAGACCTGTTTCCAATCTTCCCTTTATCTCTAAACTCCTGGAACGCCTGGTCCATTCCCGTCTAATCCGCTATCTTTCAGACAACTCTCTTCTTGATGCTTTACAATCTGGTTTCCGCTCTTTACATTCTACTGAAACTGCCCTCACTAAAGTCTCTAATGATCTACTAACAGCTAAATCTAATGGTCACTATTCCCTGCTGATTCAACTGGATCTCTCTGCAGCATTCGACACTGTGGATCACCAGCTCCTCCTCACTATGCTCCGCACTATTGGCCTCAAGGACACTGTTCTCTCCTGGTTCTCCTCCTATCTCTCTGACCGCTCCTTCTCTGTGTCTTTCACCGGCTCCTCCTCCTCTCTCCTTCCCCTTACTGTCGGGGTTCCTCAAGGATCAGTCCTTGGCCCTCTTCTTTTCTCCTTATACACCGCTCCCATTGGACAAACAATCAGCAGATTTGGTTTCCAGTACCATCTCTATGCTGATGACACCCAATTATACACCTCTGCTCCGGACATCACCCCTGCATTACTACAAAAGACCAGTGATTGTCTTTCTGCTGTGTCTAACATTATGTCCTCCCTCTGCCTAAAACTGAATCTGTCAAAAACTGAACTACTCGTCTTTCCTCCCTCCACTAACCTACCTGTGCCCGATATTGCCATTTCCGTTTGTGGCTCAACCATTACTCCCCAGCAACAAGCCCGCTGTCTTGGGGTCATTTTTGACTCAGATCTATCTGTTACTCCTCACATCAAATCACTCGCTTGTTCATGTCATCTACACCTCAAATACATCTCAAGAATCAGGACTTTTCTCACCTTTGACTCGGCAAAAACTCTTACCATAGCTCTTATTCATTCCCGTCTGGACTACTGCAACTCTCTACTTATCGGGCTCCCTCTTACTAAACTCTCCCCTCTCCAATCCGTCCTTAATGCAGCAGCCAGGATCATATTCCTCGCCAACCGCTACTCTGATGCCTCTTCCCTGTGCCAGTCATTGCATTGGTTACCCATCCAATATAGAATTCAATTTAAACTTATCACGCTTACCCACAAAGCGCTCCATGCTTCAGTACCCCCCTACATCTCCTCCCTTGTCTCAGTCTACCACCCTACACGTGCCCTCCGTTCTGCCAGTGACTTAAAACTAAAATCCTCCATAATCTGAACTTCCCACTCCTGTCTCCAAGATTTCTCGTGTGCTGCGCCAATTCTTTGGAATGCACTACCCAGGACAATTCGATTAATTCCCAATACCCACAGTTTCAAGCGGACCCTAAAAACCCATTTCTTTAGACTGGCGTATCGCCTCCACACATTACCTGTCCATCCCAGTTGTCCGTCCCAGTTTTCCCCCATATTAAAATCTTCTTCAATTTCAGGTTCATACCAACCATGTACTTAATAGCCTCGGTCAGGACTGTACACATACTGGCAGGCGACCAGTCCATGTATTATTTATCCTATTTAGTATATTAACCGGTTCCCGACCGCCCACTGTAGATAAACGTCGGCGCTTGCCGGGCTCTGTGCAGCGCCGACGTTTAAAAACGGTGGGTGGTCTGGCAGCGCTCAGGACCCCCAGGGTCCTGCAAGCCCTGCGATTCCGGTGCAGAGCGTTAGCTCTGACAGGGAACATCATCGGGACCTGATTAGATCAGGTCCCAGTGATGTTAACCCCTTGCTGTCTTCTATATGCTGCGATCTATAGTGATCGCGGCATATAGGAGACAGCAGGAGGAGAGGGGGTCGTCTTACTTCTCCGAAGACCTCCGTTTCCTTCCAGGACCTGGGGTTGCTATGGCAGCTGGAGGTCACATGACCGCCTCCAGCTCTGCCATATATGGTGTCCTGTCTGGCTCAGCCTGCAAGCTGAGCCAGACAGGAGACTGACTGAAACAGTCAGGGAAGATCTCATGTAATGTAATATATGTCTATTACATTACATGAGATCAGTGATCAGAAAAATAAAAATTAATGTCCCATACAGGGACTAAGTAAAAATGTAAAAAAAAGTAAAAAAAAAGTTTTTAAACTATTAAAAAAAAAATCACAAAATAAATAAAAATAAATAAATAAAATATTAAACCAATAAATCCGTATATTTTTACAAAACCAAAAAAGGTACACATATTTGGTATCGCCGCGTCCGAAACAACCCGAGCTATAAAACTGTCACACTAATTAACTCCTTCTGTGCACACCGTAATAAAAATAAATAAAAAACGGAGCAAAAAAATATGCTTTTTTATCATATCGCCAAACAAAAAGTGGAAAAAAATGCGATCAAAAAACAAAATAGAAATAAAAATGGTACCGCTGAAAACGTCATCTTGTTCCGCAAAAAAAAAGCTGCCACACAGCTCCATCAGCCGAAAAATAAAAAAGTTATAGTGCTCAGAATAAAGCAATGCAAAAAAAATATTTTTTTCTATAAAATAGTTTTATTGTGTAAAAGCGCCAAAACATAAAAAAAATACAGTAAGTGTAGTATCGCTGTAAACGTACTAACCCCAAGAATAACGCTGCCTGATCACTTTTACCACACGCAGAACGGCATAAAAAAAACCTCAAAAAACAATTCCTGAATTGTTTGTTTTTGTTAATTTTACCTCCCAAAAAACGGAATAGAAAGCGATCAAAAAATGTCACGTTCCCAAAAATGGTACCAATAAAAATGTCAACTCGTCCCGCAAAAAACAGGCCGTCACATGACTCTGTCGGCCGAAATATGGAAAAATTATAGCTCTCAAAATATGGTGATGCAAAAACTAGATTTTGCAAAAAAAGCGTATTTTAGTGTGTGACAGCTGTCAGTCATAAAAACCCGATATAAATCTGGTATCTCTGTAATCGCACTGACCCGAAGAATAAAGTAATCTAATCAGTTATATCACACTAGGAACGGCGTAAAAAATAAATAAAACCAATTCTTCACCTGCTACTGATTTGTTTATTATGTCTCCCAAAGATCCCAGTAAGGCTCTGCTCACATTTATCCTGTGCTCTGCGGTGAGCACTTACACCAGAGTTTCCGTGTAAATCTCTGAAATACGTGATTCAGCCGGAACCCATGATGGGAGATTCCCTGTAATGAGGCAGATATAGACCACTGTGGACGCCGTCTAGCCTGGGATCCCACGGTGTCATTTGTTTTAGGCGTGCATAAAAGTGCGGTTGGCCACAGTTTTGTGCACTTCTGAAAAAAAGGACACCGCTAAACAGAGGCCAGACGGAGTCCAGAGTAACTTTGCTGCCTCATTATAGTGAATGGATCCTGCAGGGGTTTCATCTGAATTACATCACTTGGAAATTTAGATGGAAACCCCGATGTAAGTGCTCAGCCTAGAGCGCCGGATAAATGTTACGTAAAATGTTCCCAATAAAAGCTTCAACTCAGTCCTCAATAAAAGCTAGTCCCCACTCAGGTCCGTTATCTGTTAAAAATATAAGGGACTTCCAAGTTACTGGTAGCAGAAAGGCTCTGGAAAAGCAAAATGACCCTTGCCCCCCAAAAGAAATTCAGAAAATTTTGTGCTCCCAAATCCAAATGCCTATTCTACAATAATTTGTTCTCCAATTGTCAAATAGCGCTCCGTCCCCCCCAGATCTCGCCGTACGGCTGAGCGGTATGATACAGCCACATATGGGGTATTGCCACTTTTAGAAGAAATTGTGTGACACATTTCGGCACCATTTTTACCCATTGCCCTGTGTGAAAATGTAAAATCTGAGGGTAAAACATTTTTTTGTGGTAAAAATATAATTATGCTTTTTTCACTGCCCAATGGTATAAATTTAAAAATTAAAAAATACTCACTACTTCCCTAGATGAATTCCTTGAGAGGTGTAGTTTACAAAATGGGGTCACTTGTGGGGGTTTCTGCTGTTTTGGCATGTCAGCGACTCTTCAAATGTGACATGGCGTCTGCTGCCTATCCCAGCCAACATAGCGCTCCTTTCTCTTCCGAACCCTGCCGTACACCAAAGCAGTGGTTTTCCCCCACATATGGGGTATCGGCGTACTCAGGAGAAATTGTACAACAAATTTCATGGTGCAATTTATCCTGTTACCCTTATGATAATGCAAAATTAGGGAATGAAAAACATTTTTTTTGGAAAAATGTGAAAATTTTATTTTTACGGCTCAATATTATAAACTTCTGTGAAGCAGCTGGGGGTGCAAGGTGCTCACCACACATCTAGATAAGTTCCCTAAGGGGTCTAGTTTCCAAAATGGTGGCACTTGTGGGGGGTTTCCACTGTTTAGGCACATTAGGGGCTCCCCAAATGCGACATGGGGTCTGCTAATTATTCAAACAAATTTTACATTCAAAAAGTCAAATGGCGCTCCTTCCCTTTCAAACCCTGCCATGCGCCCAAACAGTAATTTGCCTCCACATATGGGGTATCAGCGTGTTCAGGAGAAATTGCACAACAAATTTCATGGTGCAATTTATCCTATTACCCTTATGATAATGCAAAATTAAGGGATGAAAAACGGTTTTGTGGGAAAAATGTGAAAATTTTATTTTTACGGCTCAATATTATAAACTTCTGTGAAGCAGCTGGGGGTGCAAGGTGCTCACCGCACATCTAGATAAGTTCCCTAAGGGGTCTAGTTTCCAAAATGGTGGCACTTGTGGGGTGTTTCCACTGTTTAGGCACATTAGGGGCTCCCCAAATGTGACATGGCGTCCGCTAATTATTCAAACAAATTTTACATTCAAAAAGTCAAATGGCGCTCCTTCCCTTTCAAACCCTGCCATGTGCCCAAACAGTAATTTGCCTCCACATATGGGGTATCGGCGTGTTCAGGAGAAATTGCACAACAAATTTCATGGTGCAATTTATCCTGTTACCCTTATGATAATACAAAATTAGGGAATGAAAAACATTTTTTGTGGGAAAAATGTGAAAATTTTATTTTTACGGCTCAATATTATAAACTTCTGTGAAGCAGCTGGTTGTGCAAGGTGCTCACCACACATCTAGATAAGTTCCCTAAGGGGTCTAGTTTCCAAAATGGTGGCACTTGTGGGGGGTTTCCACTGTTTAGGCACATTAGGGGCTCCCCAAATGCGACATAGCGTCTGCTAATTATTCAAAAAATTTTACATTCAAAAAGTCAAATGGCGCTCCTTCCCTTTCAAACCCTGCCATGCGCCCAAACAGTAATTTGCCTCCACATATGGGGTATCAGCGTGTTCAGGAGAAATTGCACAACAAATTTCATGGTGCAATTTATCCTATTACCCTTATGATAATGCAAAATTAAGGGATGAAAAACGGTTTTGTGGGAAAAATGTGAAAATTTTATTTTTACGGCTCAATGTTATAAACTTCTGTGAAGCAGCTGGGGGTGCAAGGTGCTCATCACACATCTAGATAAGTTCCCTAAGGGGTCTAGTTTCCAAAATGGTGGCACTTGTGGGGGGTTTCCACTGTTTAGGCACATTAGGGGCTCCCCAAATGTGACATGGCGTCCGCTAATTATTCAAACAAATTTTACATTCAAAAAGTCAAATGGCGCTCCTTCCCTTTCAAACCCTGCCATGTGCCCAAACAGTAATTTGCCTCCACATATGGGGTAACAGCGTGTTCAGGAGAAATTGAACAACAAATTTCATGGTGCAATTTATCCTATTACCCTTATGATAATGCAAAATTAAGGGATGAAAAACGGTTTTGTGGGAAAAATGTGAAAATTTTATTTTTACAGTTCAATATTATAAACTTCTGTGAAGCACCTTGGGGTTCAAGGTGCTCACCACACATCTAGATAAGTACCCTAAGGGGTCTAGTTTCCAAAATTGGGTCACTTGTGGGGGGTTTCCACTGTTTAGGCACATCAGGAGCTCTCCAAACGCAACATGGCGTCTGCTAATTATTCAGACAAATTTTACATTCAAAAAGTCTAATGGCGCTCCTTCCCTTCCGAACCCTGCAGTGTGCCCAAACAGTGGTTTTCCCTCACATATGGGGTATCAGCACGCTCAAGAGAAATTGCACAAAAAAATTTGGGGTCCATTTTTTCCTGTTACCCCTGTGAAAATAAAAAAAATTGGGTCTAAAGTAACATTTTTGTGAAAAAAGTTAAATGTTAATTTTTTTCTTCCACATTCCAAAAATTCCTGTGAAGCACCTGAAGGGTTAATAAAGTTCTTGAATGTGGTTTTGAGCACCTTGAGGGGTACAGTTTTTAGAGTGGTGTCACTTTTGGGTATTTTCTGTCATAAAGACCCCTCAAAGTGACTTCAAATATGATGTGGTCCCTAAAAAAATGTTTTTGTAAATTTTGTTGGAAAAATGAGAAATCGCTGGTCAACTTTTAACCCTTATAGCTCCCTAACAAAAAAAAATTTTGGTTCCAAAATTGTGCTGATGTAAAGTAGACATGTGGGAAATGTTATTTATTAACTATTTTGTGTGACATATCTCTCTGATTTAAGGGCATGAAAATACAAAGTTTGAAAATTGCAAAATTTTCAAAATTTTCGCCAAATTTCCGATTTTTTCACAAATAAACGCAAGATATATCGAAGAAATTTTACCACTATCATGAAGTAAAATATGTCATGAAAAAACAATCTCAGAATCAGGGGAATACATTGAAGCGTTCCAGAGTAATTACTTCATAAACTGACAGTGGTCAGAATTGAAAAAATTGGCCCGGTCACGAAGGCAAAAACAGGCTCTGGCGCGAAGTGGTTAAGGCTGCATTATACAATATATGTACATTCTACCTTTTGTGTCTCCCCCATTTCCTCATAGACTGTAAGCTTGCGAGCAGGGCCCTCACTCCTTTCGATATGAGATATGCTTATTTTGTATTGTCTGTATAAGTCCCCCTTAAAATTTGTAAAGTGCTGCGGAATATGTTGGCGCTATAAAAAATAAACATTATTATTATTATGTGCACATGAATTAAGTTAATAGTTAATGAATATATAACTAACAGCTTCTGTTCTAAATTGTAGACACGAACAACTAAATGATTTCCTGGGAATGACGTATGCATGTGCACGGCTGATAACAGAGAGATTCATGTCGAGTTGGCAAAGATGGCGCAGAGGGGCGAACTCACACCCTCCATCGGAATTCCTAAGGCATTACTCAAACCAAGAGATACATAGATGGACAAATTACAGCGTGCTGAGTTATCAGAAAAGAGCAATAAATTTTACTAATCCCACCTTGAAGGAGAATGCTATTTAACCCCATGTCTACGTAATAAAGTATGCCATTTGCGTGGTTCAGTTTCTGAGTGAAGTTTTTCAACCAGATTAGCAGATTTGGTTAATTAGCTTCTCTGCATGCACTCAGACATCTTTAATTTGGAGGAGAGCAGTTACCTAGTGTATCTTAAATTGGTGTAACCTTCACACTTGCAATAGTGACACTAGAGTTCAAGTCCTCTCTGAAGAGGCAACTTGCATACTTTCCCACTAACATTTCAAAAGCAAGAGTGGCGTGTAAAATTGAAAAAAAAACCACACATTGTTTTCACAGAAAAGAAGTGTTAACAACATTTTCAACTTTTCAAAACCTCAAGAATGTCACAGAAACCTTGGCAAATTCCTTCTATAATGTTCAAGTGATTTTTTACAGTGGTATAATAGTAATAAACATTACAGGTACATAAATAAGTACAAAGAGATTAAATTAAATGGAACATTTAATTAGATTCATGCTGCCCAAACCATAGCAGCATAAATAAATAACTGTGCAATTGCAGCCAGTTATGTTTTACTCTGAAATGTTGCAGGAAGACATCTGACTAGTCTAATGGGTTCCTCTGCCACCTTCTCCCTGCCCTTCTCCAGTGGTTGTGTGCAAAAAGAGAAACCTGTTAATTAACTGAAGAAGCCAGGGAGAAGACGGATGGGGACATCAACAGACTCATCTGATAAATGCACACATGTGAGAGATGCTGGCCGGGGATGTCATCAGACTATACACGTATGTATACACATGTAAAGGCTTGTCAATCAACTGGAGTGGGGTGGGGAGAAACTGGAAGGGAATGTCATCAGACTAAACACGTATGTATACACATGTAAAGTCTTGTCAATCAACTGGAGTGGGGTGGGGAGAAGCTGGCCATCGGGCTAGACAGGTCTCTCCCTAAAATTGAAGGCTGGATTTTCAAGTTATGTTTTCTGAGAAACATAGCAGCATTTCAGAATAAAACATACCTGGTTGCAAACCATGAGTAAAATGAATCTAATGACAGTTTGCTTTAAAAAAACATATCAATAAAATATCCTTTTATTTTCATACTCAAATGAGTAAACATCCCAGGTGGAGGTTGTACAGAGACATTTTTTTGTCTTTATAGTATTCTATAAGTTATTCTCCCCTATACATACAGGTGCCTCTCACAAAATTAGAATATCCTCAAAAAGTTAATTTATTTCAGTTCTTCAATACTAAAAGTGAAACTCATATATTATAGAGAGTCATTACAAACAGAGTGATCTACTTCAAGTGTTTATTGCTGTTAATGTTGATGATTATAGCTTACAGCCAATGAAAACACAAAAGTCATTATCTCATTAAATTAGAATACTTTATAACACCAGCTTGAAAAATTATTTTAAAATCCGAAATGTTGGCCTACTAAAATGTACAGTCATGGCCAAAAGTTTTGAGAATGACACCAAAATTATATTTTCACATGATCTGCTGGCCTCTGGTTTTTATTAGTGTTTGTCTGATGTTTATATCACATACAGAAATATAATTGCAATCATATTATGAGTACCAATAGGTTATATTGACAGTTAGAATGAGTTAATGCAGCAAGTCAATATTTGCAGTGTTGCCCCTTCTTCTTCAAGACCTCTGTAATTCTCCCTGGCATGCTCTCAATCAACTTTTGTACCAAATCCTGACTGATAGCAGTCCATTCTTGCATAATCAATGCTTGCATTTTGCCAGAATTTGTTGGTTTTTGTTTGTCCACCCGTCTCTTGATGATTGACCACAAGTTCTCAATGGGATTAAGATCTGGGGAGTTTCCAGGCCATGGACCCAAAATCTCTATGTTTTGTTCCATGAGCCATTTAGTTATCACCTTTGCTTTATGGCAAAGTGCTCCATCATGCTGGAAAAGGCATTGTTGGGTGCCAAACTGCTCTTGGACGGTTGGGAGAAGTTGCTCTTGGAGGACATTCTGGTACCATTCTTTATTCATGGCTGTGTTTTTAGGCAAGACTGTGAGTGAGCCGATTCCCTTGGCTGAGAAGCAACCCCACACATGAATGGTTTCAGGATGCTTTACAGTTGGCATGAGACAAGACTGGTGGTAGCGCTCACCTCTTCTTCTCCGAATAAGCTGTTTTCCAGATGTCCCAAACAATCGAAAAGGGGATTCATTAGAGAAAATGACTTTGCCCCAGTCCTCAGCAGTCCACTCCCTGTACCTTTTGCAGAATATCAGTCGGTCCCTGATGTTTTTTCTGGAGAGAAGTGGCTTCTTTGCTGCCCTCCTTGAAACCAGCCCTTGCTCAAAGAGTCTCCGCCACACAGTGCGTGCAGAAGCACTCACACCAGCCTGCTGCCATTCCTGAGCAAGCTCGGCACTGCTGGTAGTCCGATCCCGCAGCTGAAACAGTTTTAAGATACGGTCCTGGCGCTTGCTGGTCTTTCTTGGGCGCCCTGGAGCCTTTTTGACAACAATGGAAGCTCTCTCCTTGAAGTTCTTGATGATGCGTTAGATTGTTGACTGAGGTGCAATCTTTGTAGCTGCGATACTCTTCCCTGTTAGGCCATTTTTGTGCAGTGCAATGATGGCTGCACGTGTTTCTTTAGAGATAACCATGGTTAACTGAAGAGAAACAATGATACCAAGAACCAGCCTCCTTTTAAAGTGTCCAGTGATGTCATTCTTACTTAATCATGACTGATTGATCGCCAGCCCTGTCCTCATCAACACCCACACCTGTGTTAATGGATCAATCACTAAAACGATGTTAGCTGCTCCTTTTAAGGCAGGACTGCAATGATGTTGAAATGTGTTTTGGGGGTTAAAGTTCATTTTCTGGGCAAATATTGACTTTGCAAGTACAGTAATTGCTGTTAAGCTGATCACTCTTTGACATTCAGGAGTATATGCAAATTGCCATTACAAAAAAATGAATCTGTAAACTTTGGAAAAATTACTATTTGTCTCATTCTCAATACTTTTGGCCATGACTGTATGTTCAGTAAATACACCCAATACTTGGTCGGGGCTCGTTTCACATCAATTACTGCATCAATGCTGCGTCGCATGGAGGCGATCAGCCTGTGGCACTGCTGAGGTGTTATGGAAGCCCAGGTTGCTTTGATAACAGTCTTCAGCTTGTCTGCATTGTTGCATCTGGTGTCTCTCATCTTCCTCTTGACAATACCCCATAGATTCTCATAGATAGAGTTTGCTGGCCAATCAAGCACAGTGATAATGTTGTTTTTAAACCAGGTATTGGTACTTTTGGCAGCGTGGACAGGTACCAAGTCCTGCTGGAGAATGAAATTTCCATCTCCAAAAAGCTTGTCGGCAGAGGGAAGCATGAAGTGCTCTAAAATTTCCTGGTAAACGGCTGCGCTGACTTTGGTCTTGATTAGTGTTGAGCGAACATGCTCGACACTGCTCGGTACTCGCCCGAGCATCACGCTACTCGGGATGATCGGCGAGCACCGAGCATTTCCGGGTTACTCGGGCGGGAGCTCGGGTCTCCGCCCTGCATGTTTGGCGCTATTTACAGAGCCAATGAACATGCAGGGATTGCCAGCCAGTCACTGTAATGCCGCAGCCATGTTGTTTGTGGGCATTACAGTGATTGGCTGGCCGCACAGCGTCACCTCGAGTATTTAAAACCGGGCGCCGCCATCTTGGACACAGTCGCTCCGGATCAGACAGTGTAGGGACAGCGCTGCTGATTTAGGGAGAGATATATCCTGCAAAATAGTTAGTGTAGGGTCTGTAAAGGCTGCCAGATCAAACAAACAGTCCTTCTCAGGACTAATATCCATCCCAGGTATATAAGGCAGGCAGGCAGGCAGGCTGTATAGGAGACGCAGTGGCTATACCAGCAAACGCTGCATTACAGTCCTGTGTGCTGCTCCTGTCGCTGAAATTGCTGGACTTAGCTCCAGGTCCCGGGGGCCAGGAAAAATCCTTTTTTTTTTAATCTAAATCCTCTTTTTTTTTCCTCCTTCACAATGTACAAATACCTATCTTATTAACCTTTTGGTGCCCCCCCCCAAAAAAAAAGTGTGCCTCTGATTTTTCAGACACAAATATATCTGTTGAAAATAGTCTGGTGTAGGCCAGAGAAATAGAAGTGTGGTTTTGCAGTTCTATGGGCCATTTGTATCTAAAAAAAACAGTTGGAGTGTGTCGCTCACTGTTCAGCTGCAAATATATATATATTTTAAAAAGCCTGGTATACACCAGTAAATTATTACTGTGGTTTTGATGTTCCACGGTAAAACATCTCTATTATCCTGTTTTTGGCATTTTTTGCTGTATAAAAATAATAATAGTGTCTCCCTGATTTTTCAGACACAAATATATCTGTTGAAAATAGTCTGGTGTAGGCCTGAGAGACAGAAGTGTGCTTTTGCTGTTCCACGGTAAAAAATCTCTATTATCCTGCTTTTTGCATTTTTTGCTGTAAAAAAAAAAAATAGTGTCTCCCTGATTTTTCAGACACAAATATATCTGTTGAAAATAGTCTGGTATAGGCCCGAGAAATACAAGTGTGGTTTTGCAGTTCCACGGTACAAACCTCTGTATTATCCACTTTTGGGCCATTTGTATCTAAAAAAAACAGTTTGAGTGTGTCGCTCACTGTTCAGCCGCAAATATATATACATTTTAAAAAGCCTGGTATACACCAGTAAATTATTACTGTGGTTTTGATGTTCCACGGTAAAACATCTCTATTATCCTGTTTTTGGCATTTTTTGCTGTATAAAAATAATAAGTGTCTCCCTGATTTTTCAGACACAAATATATCTGTTGAAAATAGTCTGGTGTAGGCCAGAGAGACAGAAGTGAGCTTTTGCTGTACCACGGTAAAAAATCTCTATTATCCTGGTTTTTGCATTTTTTGCTGTAAAAAAAAAAAAAAATAGTGTCTCCCTGATTTTTCAGACACAAATATATCTGTTGAAAATAGTCTGGTGTAGGCCCGAGAAATACAAGTGTGGTTTTGCAGTTCCACGGTACAAACCTCTGTGTTATCCACTTTTGGGCCATTTGTATCTAAAAAAAACAGTTTGAGTGTGTCGCTCACTGTTCAGCCGCAAATATATATATACTTTAAAAAGCCTGGTATACACCAGTAAATTATAACTGTGGTTTTGCTGTTCCACGGTAAAAAATCTCTATTATTCAGGCTTTGGTAGTTTTTTCCGTAAAGAAAAACAGTAGTGTCTCCTGACTGTTGTGACACAAAAATATATCTGTTGAAAATAGTCTTGTGTAGGCCCGACATCCCAGTGTGGTTTCGCAGTTCCACGAGTCAAATCGCTGTACTATCCAGTTTTGGGCCTTTGGTATCTAAAAAAAAAAGCAGTTTGAGTGTGTCGCTCACTGTTCAGCCGCAAATATCTCTATTTAAAAAAGTGTGGTATACCCCAGTAAACAATAACTGTGGTTTTCCTCTTCCACGGTTCTAATCTACTCTTTATTACCCTTTTTCCATTGATAGTGCAAGTGTAAGCTATTTTACTTCATTTACAATGGGCAAGGCGCGTGGCGAGGGACGTGGAAGTGGACGTTCTGGTGATGGTTCGTGCAGAGGACGGGGCCATGGCCAAGGTGAAAATGTGCCACAACCAACAGCCACATCTTCTCGCTCCCACTTCTTGACCGAATTACTAGGGAAGCACAGAACAACACCAGTATTGAGAACTGATCAGTGTGAACAGGTTATTAATTGGATAGCAGACAATACTTCCAGTTACCTGGGCACCACCACCTCCGGTCTGTCTTCCACACGGTCAACTCTTAGTAGCCGCGAGTCTCGACCGCATACTCCTCCTCACCCTGATGCTCCTTCCTCCCACCATGCGGAGTGTCGTCAGACAGCAAGTGATCCCACACTTGGACACTCTGAAGAGCTGTTCACTGGTCCATTTCCATATTTGGGCCCCTCGCCTGATACGCTTGAAGTGGTGGAAGAGGAGATCCCATGTTGCGATGCCCAAATATTTGAACAGCCATGGCCACAGGAAGTCGACGTTGGCAATCTGTCACAAGAGGTGGACGATGATGAGACACAATTGCCAGGAAGTGTGGAGGAGGATCGTGGTACGCAAGTGGAAGAGGAGGAGGTGGTGGATGATCTAGTAACTGACCCAACGTGGAAGGAGGACATGCAGAGTGAGGTCAGCAGCACACAGGGGGAGGGAGTCAGAGTACCCCAACAGGCAGGAAGAAGCAGTGTGGTGGCCGCAGACAGAAGACAGGCAACCGTTCCCCGTAACACCAACACGAGGGACGTTGCCAGTTCAAGCAGTAGGTCTTCCAGAGTCTGGAATTTTTTTAAAGACTACTGATAACCCCAAAAAGGCCATATGTTCCACCTGCCATGCCAGCATCAGCAGGGGTGACAAAACTACCAGCCTGACCACCACCAGCATGATCAGGCACATGGCAGCAAAGCACCCGACTTTGTGGGGCGAAACCCAGGGTCCACTACCAGTGTCAGCGGGTGTCACCATTGCTTGTGTGTGCAAGGCAATCCCCTGTCCATACTGCATGTAAAGATGCCCCCTCCTCTCAGTCTTCACTGGTTATGGCAGTTTCTCAAGAAACAGCATCAATGTCCACGTCCCACCACAGCGTTCAATTGTCCATATCCCAGACCTTTGAACGAAAGCGGAAATTCGCAGCTAACGCCCCACAGGCCACAGTCCTAAATTCGCACATTTCACGACTGCTTGCATTGGAAATGCTGCCTTTTAGGTTGGTGGAGACGGAATCCTTCCGCAATCTTAGGGCTGTGGTCGTCCCTCGGTACTCGGTCCCCAGCCGACACTATTTTGCCCGGTGTGCCATCCCCGCACTACACAAGCACGTGTCCCAAAGCATCTGCCGTGCCCTCAACAACGCAGTTACTGGGAGAGTCCACTTGACAACGGACACGTGGACAAGTGCTTGTGGCCAGGGACGGTAAATCTCTCTGACGGCACACTGGGTAAACATAGTGGAAGCCGGGACCCAGTCGGACCTTGGGACGGAACACATCCTCCCCACACCGAGGATTGCGGGCCCTATGTCAGTCAGAGTTGCCCCCACAGGGTACAGCTCCTGCGCATCCTCCTCCTCCTCCTCCTCCTCATGTTCAGCCTCCATCTCAGATATCACCACATCAGTTACAAGCTGGAAGCATTGCAGTACTACCTCCGCCAAGTGGCAGCAGGCTGTGCTGAAACTCATAAGCTTAGGTGATAAACCTCACACTGCTTGTGAGTTGTGGACAGCTGTGAAAGAGCAGGCAGATCTGTGGCTGAGGCCGCTGAACCTACATCCCGGCATGGTCGTGTGTGACAATGGCCGTAACCTGGTGGCGGCTCTGAGGCGAGGTGAGATCACACACGTACCATGCCTGGCTCATGTGCTTAACCTCGTGGTTCAGCGGTTTCTTAAATCGTACCCCGAGTTGCCAGATCTGCTCGTGAAAGTACGCCGCCTGTCAGCTCATTTTCGCAAGTCGGCTACAGCTTCCGCCGCCCTTGCTGTGTTGCAGCAGCGTTTGCAGCTTCCGGCACACCGACTGGTGTGTGATGTCCCCACACGTTGGAACTCTACCCTCCACATGTTGCAAAGGATTTGTGAGCAGGAGAGAGCAGTTGTGGAGTACCAGCTGCAACAAGTACGTCGATATTCAGGTCAGACTCCACACATAAGACCTCAGGAGTGGACCTGGATGTCTGACATATGTACCATCCTGACAAACTTTGAGGAGGCCACCAAGATGGTGAGTGGCGATGACGCCATCATTAGTGTCAGCATCCCACCACTTGTCTGTCTTTTGCAACGCTCTCTGCAGAGAATTAAAAAGGAGGCATTGCAGTCAGAGTATGATGAGATGGATCAAGAAGCCGTAGCGGGCGATTACACACAGCCCAGCCTCATCTCATCCCAACATGCATTGGGGGACAATGAGGGAGAGGAGGAGGAGGAGGAGGAGGAGGAGGAAGAACAGGAGCTGCTATCATGCGTTGTAGACGGTAGTACCTGTACAAGTGTCATACCGTCGGTTCAGCGTGGGTGGCCTGAGGACAGGGGGGAGGAGGAAGAGGAGGAGGAGAGCATGGTCAGTCGTCATCTTGGTGAGGACACGGAAATCTTGCAGGTTACTAGAGATGAGCGTTGTTCTACTCGAACTGTTCGCCAATCTCAAATTCGAGCTGTTTTGGGCGGTGTTCGAGCCGGTCGGCGAACACGAACAATTTGAGAAAAATTCGGCTGTTCGAGGTTTTGTTCGATAACTGTTCGTGCACCAAAATCATAACTGGATTTTTTCTCAGTAATGATGAAAATTAATGTTAATACGCAGTTTGAGTGTACAGCGGGGCGGGGGGAGGGGCAGGGGATGGATCTCTGCAGGAACAATGAAGATCTCCATTTTTTTTTCTCTTTCCCGCATTTGCAGTGGGGAGGTGCAATCTGTCAGCCTATCAGCAGCGCACACACGGAGCGAAGTGCTTTTTTTCACACAAGCAAGGGCATGTGTGATTGGCAGTGTATGTCACATGTCCTTGCCCTATAAGACCAAGCCATTTTCCCCGTCGCCACCATTTTCTCACTGCTGCAGCTGCGTGTTAGACGGCACCGCTGTTGCTGTGTGCACTATACCTTGTTAATTTCAAGCCAATTTTCGCACAAATATACAGATAGCTTGGGAGTAGGGAATAGTTGTGATTGCAGTCCTTTTAAGGACTAGGTTACAGCATTTCCTACGACTTTTATCAGGCAGGTCTGTGCTCTTAAATAGATAGATTGTGGGAGTAAAGACTAATTGTAATTGGAGTCCTTTTCAGGACTAGGTTACATCAGTTCCTATCAGTTTTTGCCAGGCAGGTCTGTGCCAGTGCTGTGCAAGTTTTTTTCACAGCATTTGGCTGAATCTAGCAAAGCTAATCCTTTTTGGCCTATTGCAGAGTGTGTTAGTCAGTGGAGTAGCCTATCTGTGTTGCAAGATATACCACCTGTGTATAGAATACCAATTTTTTTACTGCACCTAGTGAAGTAAAATCTTTTGGGCATAGCATCATTCTATTAGTCCATCTATACTGACCTCCATCAGGTTGCAAACTGAATATAATTTTTTTCTGCATCTAGCTCTGAAAAAATATTTGGGCTTCTAGCAGTGTGTGGGACTTGGTCTATTAGTCCATCTATACTGACCTCCATCAGGTTGCAAATTAAAAATAATTTTTTTCTTCATTTAGCTCTGAAAAAATATTTGGGCTTCTAGCAGTGTGTGGGACTTGTTCTATTAGTCCTTCTATACTGACCTCCAGCAGGTTGCAAATTGAATATAATTTTTTTCTGCATCTAGCTCTGAAAAAATATTTGGGCTTCTAGCGGTGTGTGGGACTTGGTCTATTAGTCCATCTATACTGACCTCCATCAGGTTGCAAATTAAAAATAATTTTTTTCTGCATCTAGCTCTGAAAAAATATTTGGACTTCTAGCAGTGTGTGGGACTTGGTCTATTAGTCCATCTATACTGACCTCCATCAGGTTGCAAATTAAAAATAATTTTTTTCTTCATTTATCTCTGAAAAAATATTTGGGCTTCTAGCAGCGTGTGGGACTTGTTCTATTAGTCCATCTATACTGACCTCCATCAGGTTGCAAATTAAAAATAATTTTTTTCTGCATCTAGCTCTGAAAAAATATTTGGGCTTCTAGCAGTGTGTGGGACTTGGTCTATTAGTCCATCTATACTGACCTCCATCAGGTTGCAAATTAAAAATAATTTTTTTCTGCATCTAGCTCTGAAAAAATATTTGGGCTTCTAGCAGTGTGTGGGACTTGGTCTATTAGTCCATCTATACTGACCTCCATCAGGTTGCAAATTGAATAAAAAAATTTTCTGCATCTAGCTCTGAAAAAATATTTGGGCTTCTAGCGGTGTGTGGGACTTGGTCTATTAGTCCATCTATACTGACCTCCATCAGGTTGCAAATTAAAAATAATTTTTTTCTGCATCTAGCTCTGAAAAAATATTTGGGCTTCTAGCAGTGTGTGGGACTTGGTCTATTAGTCCATCTATACTGACCTCCATCAGGTTGCAAATTAAAAATAATTTTTTTCTGCATCTAGCTCTGAAAAAATATTTGGGCTTCTAGCAGTGTGTGGGACTTGGTCTATTAGTCCATCTATACTGACCTTCATCAGGTTGCAAATTAAAAATAATTTTTTTCTTCATTTAGCTCTGAAAAAATATTTGGGCTTCTAGCAGTGTGTGGGACTTGGTCTATTAGTCCATCTATACTGACCTCCATCAGGTTGCAAATTAAAAATAATTTTTTTCTTCATTTAGCTCTGAAAAAATATTTGGGCTTCTAGCAGTGTGTGGGACTTGGTCTATTAGTCCATCTATACTGACCTCCATCAGGTTGCAAATTAAAAATAATTTTTTTCTGCATCTAGCTCTGAAAAAATATTTGGGCTTCTAGCAGTGTGTGGTACTTGGTCTATTAGTCCATCTATACTGACCTCCATCAGGTTGCAAATTAAAAATAATTTTTTTCTTCATTTAGCTCTGAAAAAATATTTGGGCTTCTAGCAGTGTGTGGGACTTGGTCTATTAGTCCATCTATACTGACCTCCATCAGGTTGCAAATTAAAAATAATTTTTTTCTTCATTTAGCTCTGAAAAAATATTTGGGCTTCTAGCAGTGTGTGGGACTTGTTCTATTAGTCCTTCTATACTGACCTCCAGCAGGTTGCAAATTGAATATAATTTTTTTCTGCATCTAGCTCTGAAAAAATATTTGGGCTTCTAGCGGTGTGTGGGACTTGGTCTATTAGTCCATCTATACTGACCTCCATCAGGTTGCAAATTAAAAATATTTTTTTTCTGCATCTAACCCAGCCAATAGTTTTGGCCTAATACCACAGTTTGGCCATTCAGCTCTGCTCGGTTACCATCCATTGTTTTTTTGTGCAAACAACTCCAGAGTTGTGAATTAGTTAACCACCAAAATGAGTGGAAAAAGGCCTGCTGCTGGTGGAAAGGGGAATAGGCGTGTTGGGAAGGGGAAAAAAGGTTGTGTCCGTGGGGTAGGTGCAGAAGAAAGACCATCTTCCAGCCAAACTAAAATGTCTACTTCTTTTAGCGGACAATGTGATAAGATCCCTTTCTTACGGCCACGCCAATCGCTACAAATTCCAGATGAGGCACAAAAACAGCAGGTGCTTCAACGGATATCAAGTGCTCCTTTAAGTGGGCTCTCCTCCACATCAACTTCAACATCACAAATACTCCAGTCCTCAAAGGTGTCACCCAAATCGCACTTGCTTCCTCACAGCTCCCAAATCTCCAGCTGCCTGTCTGAGTATGAGGTAGAACAGATGGTTGAGTCTGCAGAGCTGTTTACTCATACTATAGCCTGGGAATCAGAGGTCGACTCCAGCGCTTCTGTGAATCCAGACGAGGAAATGATCTGCACTGATGCCCAGAATCTTTATGAGTCGGATCCAGGACCAGACGCAGAAGGTTCTGACCATAATGTAGACCCTCATTCCCAAACTGTAACTCCTGTTGGTGGAGACAATGAGGAAGACGATGATAAGACTCAAATACCTGATTGGAGCGACAACTTTAGTTTTTTGTCAGGGCAGGAACAGGTTGGCTCTGAGGACGACGGGTGTGATAACGCACAGGGTGATGATGATGAGGTCGGAGATCCCACTTACTGTCAACCCACAGTCAGCCAAGAGATGAGGTCAGCAGAGGAGGTGGAGGAAGATGCTAGTGACGACGAGGTCAGGTTGCGCCTTCCTGGACAGAGACGTAGTACTGGAAGCACGTCAACAACTGCATCCTCAAACACAACTCTGCCTCTCACCACAAGTCGTGGTGGCTCTTCAGGTCGCATGGGTGCTAAGCCTTGCATAGCCTGGGCATTTTTTCAGATCGATAAAGATGACCCAACTCGTGTTATCTGTAACATTTGTCAGCAAAAGCTAAGTAGAGGCCAAAAAATACATAGTTTGAGTACTTCATGCATGAACCGGCACATGGACATGAAGCATAAGTTGCAGTGGGAAGCTCAGTGTGCTACAATGCGGTCTAGCCGGCCGGGCCAACCACCGTCTGCCATATCTTGTGCATCCGCGGCCTCTTCATCCTCTGTGACTGGGGGGACAGCAGTCACACCTGTTTTGGGGCGCAGACCTGCCACCTCTTTACCCGCAACAGCCAGCGTGATTGGCAGGTCATCATTTTCTTTGGAGGTGGTAACACCAGCTGGTCTTGAGCGCTGTCCGACATCGATAGCACCACCTTTGGATCAAGGCAACCTAACATGTCCGCCTGCATCTTCCTCACAGACCGTCAGTTTGCCGGGGACACCCTTATCAACCCCGTCTAAGCACAATAGCCAGCCCTCGGTCCCTCAGATGTGGACAAGTAAAAGACCATTTCCTCCTAGCCATGAGAAAGCTAAGAGGTTGAATTTCACCATCTGCAAGCTCTTGGCTACAGAAATGCTGCCTTTCCGCCTGGTGGACACAGAGGATTTTCGAGACCTTATGTCCGTCGCAGTGCCCCAGTACCAGATGCCCAGTCGGCACTACTTCTCAAAGAAAGGTGTGCCTGCGCTCCACCAGCATGTCGCACACAACATCACCGCTTCTTTGAGAAACTCTGTGTGTGACAGGGTGCATTTCACCACAGACACTTGGACGAGTAGGCATGGACAGGGGCGTTACATGTCGCTGACTGGGCACTGGGTAACTATGGTGACAGCAGGACAAGGGGCTGCTGTCCAAGTCTTGCCGTCCCCACGAGTTGTGCGTCAATCCTCTTTATGTCATTTTTCCTCCACTGCTTCTGCCTCCTCAACCTCCTCTCGGTCTTCCACCTGCACCCAAAGCCTGTCTGGTCATGCCACAAGCTTTCTAACTGCGCAGAAGGGATCCTGCACACCTCCTTACTATGCTGGCAGTAGGGCTCAACGTCATCAGGCGGTTTTTACATTGAAATGTCTGGGAAATGTGAGTCACACAGCTGAGGAGTTGTGGTCAGCTCTGGAGAACCAATTTCATGAATGGTTGTCTCCACTGGACCTGAAACCAGGGAAGGCCGTGTGCGACAATGCTGCAAACCTGGGTGCGGCCCTTCGCCGGGGCAATGTCACACACGTGCCTTGTATGGCTCACGTGTTGAACCTGGTTGTCCAGCAATTTTTAGCCCACTATCCCAGACTAGATGGCCTTCTGCAGAGGGCACGGTCGCTGTGTGCTCACTTCCGCCGTTCGCATCCCGCAGCTCAGCGACTTACATCTCTACAGAAGTCGTTGGGCCTGCCACTTCACCGGCTAAAATGCGATGTGCCTACCCGGTGGAATTCAACTCTGCACATGTTGCAGCGACTGTGGCAGCACCGACAAGCCCTGGTGCAATACGTTCTGACGTATAGCCTGGGCCAACGAGATTCAGAGGTGGGGCAAATCACGCTGGAGGAGTGGTCTCAGATCAGGGACCTATGCACCCTTCTGCACAGTTTTGAAATGGCGACGAAGATGTTTAGTGCTGACGATGCCATTATCAGCATGACTATTCCGGTGATTTACATGCTGGAACACATGTTAAACAGAATTCGGAGTCAGGTGGTGGCACAAGAGGAGGTGGAGGAAGTAGAGGAGGAGGAGTTGTATGCGGAAGGGCTAACATCTGCAAGGTCCAGACGGTCGGCAGCACCAGGGCGGCAGGCATGTGAGGGTGGGGGAGATGATTTTACCAGGGCGCATGGTAGCAGCCAAACTAGTGAGGAAGGTGCAGGAGCCCAGGAAGAAGTGGAGGACGAACTGATGGAAGACTCATCAGATGAGGGAGACCTTGATCACATTTCTGTTGTGCGAGGTTGGGGGGAGAGGACAGAGGAAGGAAGCATGATTGTTACCTCGCCACCAACACAACAGGGACTTGGTGCTCCTGGATGCGCAACACACATGAGTAGAGATGAGCGTTGTTCTACTCGAACTGTTCGCCAATCTCAAATTCGAGCTGTTTTGGGCGGTGTTCGAGCCGGTCGGCGAACACGAACAATTTGAGAAAAATTCGGCTGTTCGAGGTTATGTTCGATAACTGTTCGTGCACCAAAATCATAACTGTATTTTTTCTCAGTAATGATGAAAATTAATGTTAATACGCAGGTTGAGTGTACAGCGGGTCGGGGGGAGGGGCAGGGGATGGATCTCTGCAGGAACAATGAAGATCTCCATTTTTTTTTCTCTTTCCCGCATTTGCAGTGGGGAGGTGCAATCTGTCAGCCTATCAGCAGCGCACACACGGAGCGAAGTGCTTTTTTTCACACAAGCAAGGGCATGTGTGATTGGCAGTGTATGTCACATGTCCTTGCCCTATAAGACCAAGCCATTTTCCCCGTCGCCACCATTTTCTCACTGCTGCAGCTGCGTGTTAGACGGCACCGCTGTTGCTGTGTGCACTATACCTTGTTAATTTCAAGCCAATTTTCGCACAAATATACAGATAGCTTGGGAGTAGGGAATAGTTGTGATTGCAGTCCTTTTAAGGACTAGGTTACAGCATTTCCTACGACTTTTATCAGGCAGGTCTGTGCTCTTAAATAGATAGATTGTGGGAGTAAAGACTAATTGTAATTGGAGTCCTTTTCAGGACTAGGTTACATCAGTTCCTATCAGTTTTTGCCAGGCAGGTCTGTGCCAGTGCTGTGCAAGTTTTTTTCACAGCATTTGGCTGAATCTAGCAAAGCTAATCCTTTTTGGCCTATTGCAGAGTGTGTTAGTCAGTGGAGAAGCCTATCTGTGTTGCAAGATATACCACCTGTGTATAGAATACCAATTTTTTTACTGCACCTAGTGAAGTAAAATCTTTTGGGCATAGCATCATTCTATTAGTCCATCTATACTGACCTCCATCAGGTTGCAAACTGAATATAATTTTTTTCTGCATCTAGCTCTGAAAAAATATTTGGGCTTCTAGCGGTGTGTGGGACTTGGTCTATTAGTCCATCTATACTGACCTCCATCAGGTTGCAAATTAAAAATAATTTTTTTCTGCATCTAGCTCTGAAAAAATATTTGGGCTTCTAGCAGTGTGTGGGACTTGGTCTATTAGTCCATCTATACTGACCTCCATCAGGTTGCAAATTAAAAATAATTTTTTTCTGCATCTAGCTCTGAAAAAATATTTGGGCTTCTAGCAGTGTGTGGGACTTGGTCTATTAGTCCATCTATACTGACCTCCATCAGGTTGCAAATTAAAAATAATTTTTTTCTGCATCTAGCTCTGAAAAAATATTTGGGCTTCTAGCAGTGTGTGGGACTTGGTCTATTAGTCCATCTATACTGACCTCCATCAGGTTGCAAATTAAAAATAATTTTTTTCTTCATTTATCTCTGAAAAAATATTTGGGCTTCTAGCAGCGTGTGGGACTTGTTCTATTAGTCCATCTATACTGACCTCCATCAGGTTGCAAATTAAAAATAATTTTTTTCTGCATCTAGCTCTGAAAAAATATTTGGGCTTCTAGCGGTGTGTGGGACTTGGTCTATTAGTCCATCTATACTGACCTCCATCAGGTTGCAAATTAAAAATAATTTTTTTCTGCATCTAACCCAGCCAATAGTTTTGGCCTAATACCACAGTTTGGCCACTCAGCTCTGCTCGGTTACCATCCATTGTTTTTTTGTGCAAACAACTCCAGAGTTGTGAATTAGTTAACCACCAAAATGAGTGGAAAAAGGCCTGTTGCTGGTGGAAAGGGGAATAGGCGTGTTGGGAAGGGGAAAAAAGGTTGTGTCCGTGGGGTAGGTGCAGAAGAAAGACCATCTTCCAGCCAAACTAAAATGTCTACTTCTTTTAGCGGACAATGTGATAAGATCCCTTTCTTACGGCCACGCCAATCGCTACAAATTCCAGATGAGGCACAAAAACAGCAGGTGCTTCAACGGATATCAAGTGCTCCTTTAAGTGGGCTCTCCTCCACATCAACTTCAACATCACAAATACTCCAGTCCTCAAAGGTGTCACCCAAATCGCACTTGCTTCCTCACAGCTCCCAAATCTCCAGCTGCCCGTCTGAGTATGAGGTAGAACAGATGGTTGAGTCTGCAGAGCTGTTTACTCATACTATAGCCTGGGAATCAGAGGTCGACTCCAGCGCTTCTGTGAATCCAGACGAGGAAATGATCTGCACTGATGCCCAGAATCTTTATGAGTCGGATCCAGGACCAGACGCAGAAGGTTCTGACCATAATGTAGACCCTCATTCCCAAACTGTAACTCCTGTTGGTGGAGACAATGAGGAAGACAATGATAAGACTCAAATACCTGATTGGAGCGACAACTTTAGTTTTTTGTCAGGGCAGGAACAGGTTGGCTGTGAGGACGACGGGTGTGATAACGCACAGGGTGATGATGATGAGGTCGGAGATCCCACTTACTGTCAACCCACAGTCAGCCAAGAGATGAGGTCAGCAGAGGAGGTGGAGGAAGATGCTAGTGACGACGAGGTCAGGTTGCGCCTTCCTGGACAGAGACGTAGTACTGGAAGCACGTCAACAACTGCATCCTCAAACACAACTCTGCCTCTCACCACAAGTCGTGGTGGCTCTTCAGGTCGCATAGGTGCTAAGCCTTGCATAGCCTGGGCATTTTTTCAGATCGATAAAGATGACCCAACTCGTGTTATCTGTAACATTTGTCAGCAAAAGCTAAGTAGAGGCCAAAAAATACATAGTTTGAGTACTTCATGCATGAACCGGCACATGGACATGAAGCATAAGTTGCAGTGGGAAGCTCAGTGTGCTACAATGCGGTCTAGCCGGCCGGGCCAACCACCGTCTGCCATATCTTGTGCATCCGCGGCCTCTTCATCCTCTGTGACTGGGGGGACAGCAGTCACACCTGTTTTGGGGCGCAGACCTGCTACCTCTTTACCCGCAACAGCCAGCGTGATTGGCAGGTCATCATTTTCTTTGGAGGTGGTAACACCAGCTGGTCTTGAGCGCTGTCCGACATCGATAGCACCACCTTTGGATCAAGGCAACCTAACATGTCCGCCTGCATCTTCCTCACAGACCGGCAGTTTGCCGGGGACACCCTTATCAACCCCGTCTAAGCACAATAGCCAGCCCTCGGTCCCTCAGATGTGGACAAGTAAAAGACCATTTCCTCCTAGCCATGAGAAAGCTAAGAGGTTGAATTTCACCATCTGCAAGCTCTTGGCTACAGAAATGCTGCCTTTCCACCTGGTGGACACAGAGGATTTTCGAGACCTTATGTCCGTCGCAGTGCCCCAGTACCAGATGCCCAGTCGGCACTACTTCTCAAAGAAAGGTGTGCCTGCGCTCCACCAGCATGTCGCACACAACATCACCGCTTCTTTGAGAAACTCTGTGTGTGACAGGGTGCATTTCACCACAGACACTTGGACGAGTAGGCATGGACAGGGGCGTTACATGTCGCTGACTGGGCACTGGGTAACTATGGTGACAGCAGGACAAGGGGCTGCTGTCCAAGTCTTGCCGTCCCCACGAGTTGTGCGTCAATCCTCTTTATGTCATTTTTCCTCCACTGCTTCTGCCTCCTCAACCTCCTCTCGGTCTTCCACCTGCACCCAAAGCCTGTCTGGTCATGCCACAAGCTTTCTAACTGCGCAGAAGGGATCCTGCACACCTCCTTACTATGCTGGCAGTAGGGCTCAACGTCATCAGGCGGTTTTTACATTGAAATGTCTGGGAAATGTGAGTCACACAGCTGAGGAGTTGTGGTCAGCTCTGGAGAACCAATTTCATGAATGGTTGTCTCCACTGGACCTGAAACCAGGGAAGGCCGTGTGCGACAATGCTGCAAACCTGGGTGCGGCCCTTCGCCGGGGCAATGTCACACACGTGCCTTGTATGGCTCACGTGTTGAACCTGGTTGTCCAGCAATTTTTAGCCCACTATCCCAGACTAGATGGCCTTCTGCAGAGGGCACGGTCGCTGTGTGCTCACTTCCGCCGTTCGCATCCCGCAGCTCAGCGACTTACATCTCTACAGAAGTCGTTGGGCCTGCCACTTCACCGGCTAAAATGCGATGTGCCTACCCGGTGGAATTCAACTCTGCACATGTTGCAGCGACTGTGGCAGCACCGACAAGCCCTGGTGCAATACGTTCTGACGTATAGCCTGGGCCAACGAGATTCAGAGGTGGGGCAAATCACGCTGGAGGAGTGGTCTCAGATCAGGGACCTATGCACCCTTCTGCACAGTTTTGAAATGGCGACGAAGATGTTTAGTGCTGACGATGCCATTATCAGCATGACTATTCCGGTGATTTACATGCTGGAGCATATGTTAAACAGAATTCGGAGTCAGGTGGTGGCACAAGAGGAGGTGGAGAAAGTAGAGGAGGAGGAGTTGTATGCGGAAGGGCTAACATCTGCAAGGTCCAGACGGTCGGCAGCACCAAGGCGGCAGGCATGTGAGGGTGGGGGAGATGGTTTAACCAGGGCGCATGGTAGCAGCCAAACTAGTGAGGAAGGTGCAGGAGCCCAGGAAGAAGTGGAGGACGAACTGATGGAAGACTCATCAGATGAGGGAGACCTTGATCACATTTCTGTTGTGCGAGGTTGGGGGGAGAGGACAGAGGAAGTAAGCATGATTGTTACCTCGCCACCAACACAACAGGGACTTGGTGCTCCTGGATGCGCAACACACATGAGTGCCTTCTTGCTGCACTACCTGCAACATGACCCTCGAATTGTGAGAATTAGAAATAATCCTGACTACTGGGTTGCCACACTGTTAGATCCCCGGTACAAAAGTAAATTTGCAGAAATTATTCCTGCCATAGAAAGGGATGCACGCATGCAGGAGTATCAGCAGAGACTGTTGCAGAATCTTACATGTGCTTTTCCACAAAATACCAGTGGTGCACGTAGTGAATCTCACAGTTCCAACTTGCCAACCGTGGGACCGTCAAGTGTTCAGCACTCAAACCGTAACAGAACCACAGTATCTGCTGGTAACATCAATTTTGCGGAATCATTTCACCACTTTTTTAGCCCATCCTTTGCAAGGCCACAGGAGACAAGAAGTCTGACACATAGTCAACGCCTAGAGACGATGGTACAGGAGTATCTCCAAGTAAACATTGAAGCCACGACTGTGTCACTGGACCCTTGCTCTTTTTGGGCTTCCAATCTGGATAAATGGCCGGAGCTAGCCACTTACGCCTTGGAGATCTTGTCATGCCCCGCAGCCAGCGTTCTGTCTGAACGTGTGTTCAGCGCTGCTGGTGGTGTGCTGACAGATAAGCGCACGCGGCTCTCCACTGATAATGTAGACAGACTCACGTTCATAAAGATGAACAAATCATGGATCCGAAACGACTTTTCTACCCCTGTGTCATCCTGGGGAGAGTAAAAGCTTGATGATTGGTTAAAATCACCCTACCAACCGTTTTAAGCTTTCAAATTACTAATCATGTTTATCTGTATCTTGACTGGAAAATAATTTGGGCTTTGTAGCAGTGTGCAGCACTGATCCTATTAGGCCATCTATAATAAGCTTCACCAGATTTAAAATTAAAAATAAATTTTAGCTGCATCTAGCCCGGAAAATAATTTTGGGGCTCCGAGATGCGCAAGACACATAAGTGCCTTCTTGCTGCACTACCTGCAGCATGACCCTCATATTGTCAGAATTCGAAGTAATCATGACTACTGGGTTGCCACACTCTTAGATCCCCCAAACTTTTCGATCAACCTTTTCATTTTAATAAAGACCAAAAAAATGGTCATTTTTGAAATTATAAGCATTAGCAGGTTGTTAGAAACTGAAATCAAACAGTTTTCAACTCAAAACTTTATTCTAGGTGATGTTACATTTTCACATAGGACCCCTTGTTCGAAAGGAGCTTCTGAACTCTCTCGTCCATTGAATTTGTCAGGTTTTGGATGGTTTCTGCTTCAATTGTTTTGCATGAGGACAGAATACCCTCCCAGAGCTGTTGCTTAGATGTGAACTGCCTCCCGCCATCATAGACACTCCTTTTAATGATGCTCCAAAGGTTCTGAATGGGGTAGAGGTCAGGGGAGCATGGGGGTCACACCATAAGTTTGTCCCCTTTTATGCCCATATCAGCCAGAGATGCAGATGTTTTATGTGCAGCATGAGATGGTGCATTATCATGCAGAAAAATGATCTTGCTGTGAAATACACGGTTCTTCTTCTTGAACCATGGCAGGAAGTGCTGTTTGAGAAAATCCACATACATTATGGAGTTCATCTTTAGCGCCTTCAGGGATCCTAAAGGGGCCGACAATCTCTCTCCCCATGATTCCAGCCCAAAACATTACTCCACCTCCTCCTTGTTGGCGCTGTAGCCGTGTTTGCGTGGGGTGTCCATCAACCAGCCATCCTCCACTCCATTCATCTGGACCATCGAGCGCTGCACGGCACTCATCCGTGAACAAAACAGTTTTGAAATCAGTCTTCATGTAATGTTTGGCCCACTGGAGCCGTTTCTGCTTGTGTGAAGTGGATAGAGGAGGTCGACAGGATGGCATATGCACAGCTGCAAACCTCTGAAGGACCCTGCATCTTGTTGTTCGGGGGACGTTGGAGGCACAAGCAGCTTCAAAAACTTGTCTGCTGCTATGACAAGGCTTTTTTGCCGCTGCTGTTTCAACCTGACGTAATTGCCTGTAGGAAAGAGTCCTCAATTTGCCCTTATCAGCACGCACACGTGTGTACTGTGAATCAGCTACATACTTCTTGATTGCCAAGACACTTCATCCTGATCATCGCACAATGTTGATTGTAGTCATGCCTTGACCTAAACACTCCACAATTTGTTGCTTCTCAGCAGCCGACACATCCTTTTTCTTTCCCATTTTGGCAGAAAATGTAGGCTGCTTAATAATGTGAGAGAGCCTTCTTAAGTAGTCTTGCCTTTCATTGGACACACCTGCCAAACTAATTAGCACAGGTGTCTGCAATTGCTTACAGTGATATAAAGAGCCCTGACACACATCACCATCAATGAGTTTAACTGACAAACAAACAAATTCTTCCCTTATCACTCCTAAACACTTTTTGCATAATAATTTGGAACGCGGTGTACATGTGCTTTTCCACAAAACACCAGTGGTTCACGTAGTGAATCTTACAGTTCTAACTTGCCAACCGTGGTCTGTATGGAATTGTTCAATAAAGGGCCCAAAATTAAGATAACATAGATGGGAGAGGTCTCTATGAATAGGAATTCCTAAGTATTTGATACCCTGTGAGGGCCAGGCAAAGGGAAAGTTGGACTGGATGGAATCCTATATGGATTTAGGGAGGGAGACATCGAGGTCCTCAGACTTCGTTGCATTGATTTTAAAATTTTACCATGTAACAAACTGATCTATTTCAGCCATAACAGCAGGGATGGATATATGTGATTGAGTGATATATACTAGGACATCATCAGCAAATAGAGAGCACTTGTACTCGGTGCCTCCCACCTCAATCCACCTAATATTGGGGTTATGGCGAATTGATGAGAGCAGGTGCTCCGTCACTAGGATGTATAAGAGAGGGGACAGAGGACATCCCTGCCTTGTCCCATTGGTGATTGTGAAAGGTGATGAAAATGTTCTGACGCACCCCCTGGGCCTTGGGACACCCGGAGCCGGACCCTTTTTGGTGGATGCTGGTGGTTGTAGTCTTCGTGGCGGCGATCCGGTTCCGTGGCTCAGGGCGGTCAAACCAGTGGCGGAACTATTTATGTGGTTTTGATGTTTAAATGTCCGACTACGCCACCCGTGGATTGCGGTCAGAGTGAACCGCCGCTACAGGGCAGACCGCTAAGGCTGGTGTTGTGGGTGCAGCAGAGCATAGCATAACTCCCCACGGGAGGAGTATAGCCTCAGGGCAGTGTATGCGGAGGATGGGGGTGATGGTGCAGGGCAGCAGCAGTAACGACATGGAGTCAGTGATGCAGTTCAGGGCCTTTACTCACAGTTCTTATTATCCAGACCACGTCTGCAGGTAACGGCTGCCCACGTCGTACTGTGCTCACCAGGTGAGGGGCTCAGACAACTCCCAGATAACTTTGGAGCGCTTCACAGGACCCCCTTTGTGTGTCCTTTGTCTGGCCTTTCTTACCAACACTTCTGTCCGGCTGCCTCGGGCCTCCTCTTGGTAAACTTGGCGCCAGTTTCCCTGACCCTATGTGGTGCCTTCCTAGCGGGTGGAGCAAGGGGCTGCGCCACATAAAATGTCAGAGCCTCCGGTTTCTAGCTGAGGGTCGTTTCCTGCCTCCACTAGTTCGGGGACCGGTCTCCCCCTTTGGCCTGACCCCTCCACGCAGGTGGATTCGGGCGTGCGGTGGCGACTCGCCCGTCCGCACCCCTGGGATCCCTTCATTCCTCGTTCCTGGAGCCTTCTCCGCTCCTCTTCCTTCCTTCTCCCTCTTGCAGGCCTGGGCCTCTGTTACTAGGCCCGCCTCCGGAGCAGAGCTCATGCAGAGCCCCTGCTCCCTGCCACTTCTGCTCAGACTTCTCTGCACTGAACTAAGATGGTGCCCACCTTTTATACTCACTTCTCAATGCACCCAGGAACTGCTTCCTCCCTGCTCCTGCACTGCAGGGTTCCCCTTCCTCAGTGTTCCCTCCCCCCACTCCAGCCAGGGACAGGGACTGTCGTGCCCATCTCAGGGGCATATTGGTCGCCCTGCCCCACGGCAATGTGGTGTAATGCATGCAGGTGTCGGGTCCTGATCCACACTCCATCCTTATCTGAGAGTGAGATATCACACCTCTGGGTGAGGTGCAATACGTCTGTAGCAACCGAGCCCTCGGTGCTACAGTTCCATTTATCTTCAGCCTAGGTGACGTATTGTGATACAGGGCCGTGATTTTGGCTATAAAAGGGTCCCCTAGACCCCTACCCCAAGCTTTTTAAGAGAATCATATATGGCGTGCCAGGAGACTCTATGGAATGCTTTCTCAGCATCCAACGAGAGTATCTACTTACAAATTTTTAACTGCATCTAGCCCAGGAAATACTTTGTGCCTAGTAGCAGTGTCTGCTAGTCAGCGGATTATCCCGGCTGTTAAGCAAGCTACACCACCTGTAGTTTGGACACTTAATTTTTTCAAAGGAAATGCTTCGGGACCACGGGATACTTAGTGAAGAGCATCAGGAGGCACCCCAAGGCATAGGGGCTGGGACTGGCACTAGGATGCCTTGCGGTGGACAGCCGAGCTCGATCCTTATAAAAGCTTTTTAACTGCAGCAGCTTTAGTGGACGCTACTGGAGCTGGAATTACGCGGCTGCTGGCATGAGACTTGCCCTCCAATAGATCCTTGTAAATGGATTTAAAGTGTATTCATTCAAATTAGAGGGACAATTTAAATTAAAAAGCTTAGAGCTGCCTCCACCACAGGGGGGCTCTCTCGACCCACCAGCGGACAGGCACCAGTATTGGGAGAGGGGGGCTGGCCGTCAGGGTTCACCGCGGCTCTGGCACAAACCCGGCGACACGGAGGTGGCACGGGCAGGAGCGGACTGGCCGTCTCGGCTTCTCACTTTTTGGATTTTAGAAGGGCATGACATGCCTATATCTGTGTCTCCCCCTCCTTTTACTCCTCCACCTCTTTTCTTTTCGCATGACTATATGTACTTGTCACTTTTCCATGTGTTAGTTGTGTCTTCTGAGCAGTTTGTCAGCTTTTGGACACCTTTGAAGGTGTTTTCTATGTGTTTCTATGTGTTTTTGTTTGCCTGCCATTGGTTTTAACGGTGTTCGAAGGTGTTCGACGAACAGTTCGACGAACAGTTCGGCGAACACACGGGTGTTCGACGAACCGAACCGAACTCGAACACTACGGGGGTGGCTCAACACTACCCGTTACCAGTCTGGCACGCATGGCTTACTTTATGTTACGCTGCCTTAACCGTGACCCTCGCGTTGTCAAAATGTTGGGTGACAGTCATTACTGGTTGGTGACACTTGTAGACCCCCGCTACAAGGAGAACTTTCACTCTCTTATTCCTGAGGTGGAGAGGTCTACAAAAATGGGGCAATACCAGAAGGCCCTTGCTGCAGAACTCTTAAAAAAATTCCCATCTAAACACGCTAGCGGCAGAGGTCACAGTTCGTTGCCCAACCAAGGCGTACAGGCGAGAGAGATGCAACTCCAATCCAGCAGAGGCAGGGGAACACTGTCAATGTTCTGGGACAGTTTTCTGACACCCGCCCAGCTTACAGGCCCTGAGGCGCGGGGTACTCTCACAAGGAGAGGAAAGTTTGAAAAGATGGTGAGGGAGTACCTTGCCGATCGTACCAGCATCCTCCGTGATTCCTCTGTGCCTTTTAATTATTGGGTATCCAAGCTGGACACTTGGAATGAACTCGCTCTGTACGCCTTGGAGGTCCTGGCCTGCCCTGCCGCTAGCTTGTTATCGGAGCATGTTTTTAGTGCCGCTGGGGGAATTATAACTGATAAGCGCACTCGCCTGTCAACTGACAATGCTGACAAGCTGACCCTTATCAAAATGAACAAGGGCTGGATTGGGCCAGACTTCTCATCACCACCAAATGACAGCAGAGTAACATAAAGTCAAATCCACTGTGTTATTTTGGGAGGTGTATTCACATGCACCGCTTCACACCCACACATGGGTATACGCTTCCTCGTTTCGGCTGTTTAATCTTCTCCTTATCCTCAGCCTCCACCATCACTATACCACCAGGGTGCCAGCATTGCAAGTTCCTCCGTCCAAATTTTTGGCAGCTTTTGCTGGGAAAGCATAAGCAAATACCATGGGACACCCACTCCCCAATAATGGGACTTATGTTTGTAATATGCTGTACTGCATGGCTCTTGTAAGGGGCATTGCAAGTTGCTCCGTCCTAATTTTTGGCAGCTTTTGCTGGGAAAGCATAAGCAAATACTATGGGAGACCCACTCCCCAATAATGGGACTTATGTTTGTAATATGCTGTACTGCATGGCTCTTGTAAGGGGCATTGCAAGTTGCTCTGTCCTAATTTTTGGCAGCTTTTGCTTGCAAGGCATAAGCAAATACTATGGGACACCCACTCCCCAATAATGGGACTTATGTTTGTAATATGCTGTACTGCATGTGACGCGCCCCCTGGGCCGTGTGTGCACGTGTGTGGGATACCTGGTGCCGGGTCTCTGGGGTCTGTAGTCTCCGTGGCGGTGACCCGGTCCCGTGGCTCAGGCTGGTCAAACCAGTGGCAGTCTTTCTTAGGTTTTGAGGTTAATTGTCCGACTGCGCCACCCGTGGATTGCGGTCAGGGAGTACCACCGCTGCGAGGCAGACCGCTGAGGCTGGTGTTGTGTGCGCAGCATAAAATGGGATAACTCCCCTCGGGAGGAGTATAGCCTCAGGGCAGTGAGTGTGGATGATGGGGGTGATGGTGCATGAGCGCAGCAGGAACGACTCAGAGTCTTTGCAGTGCAGTTCAGGGTCTTTACTGATGATTATAAGGTAGACCCTCCCGGGAGTACTAGCTAGCATAAGAGGCCTGGTCAGTCTGTGAGCAAGCAGGAGTTCCCCTGGCCAGGTGGAGTTGTAGGCCTCCCCGTCTGTCTGCACTCTTCCTGGCTACCTTGCTTTAAGCGGGTAGAAGTAGCCCACGTCCCTGAGTGTACCGTGTAGTGCTCACCCGTATGGCTGGTGACTTGGGGCCTTCTGTTAGCCTCCGCTCCACGACGGCGGTGCGGGTCCCTTGCTTGTGACTGAGCCTCCGGGCTTCTATGGCCAGAGGACCTGAAATCCCCTGCCGGCTGGTTTCTGCTGCTGGATATATAAGTCCTCACAGCTTCGGACTCCTGTATCCGGTTCCTATTGTCTTCTGCCAGGGCGAACTCTGCTCAGCTTCCAGCCCCTGGTCTTTAGCTCCTAGCTCCTACAGAGCTCCTTGCTGTTACTTTCCCTTGCTCTCACTCTGACTCTGACTGTTCTCTGACTCACTCAACCCCGCCCCAGAGCCAGTTTATAAGGGCAGAATTCTCCCCTCCCAGGGCTGGGGCAGGAGGATGTTGCATGTTTAAGGGATCCTGACCAGGAAACCTCCCACTTGCTCTCCGACATAATATCTCTATTACTGTGGTGACCAGACCCCTGGGGTGCCACACATGGCTCTTGTAAGGGGCATTGCAGTTCCTCATAATTTTTGGAAAGCCTTCCATTCACTGCTTAGGCCAACAGTGCACGGGAGACCCAGTTGCTATAAATCGAAAAAAAGGTTTAGTTAATGCCCTCTGACCTCCATGTCATTTCCAAGGGGCATTGGAGTGGCTCGAAATTTTTGGTAGGCATTGCACTCACTGTATGCCCTATAACTGTGTAGCCGAACCGCTCCTTTTGCTACAGAAACATATCCTACAAGACATATCTGGTTGACTGGCCTGATATTGATGTGAATGGTCCCTGTTCCTCCTGCTCTTTCTCCTTTGCCACCACCTCATCCATCATTTATCACCTGAAGCTTTTTTTTAACGGGAGTCATAGAACTGGGATAGTAGCAGGAAAACATCCAGCAATCCTCGGAGGAGGTAGGATATGCGCCAAAACGCGGACCACCTTAGGCCTAGAGGCCTAGCCGCTACTACATACATGCGCTTGCATTCCAAGAAAACAAAGCAGATGCTAACTTCTATCATCATCATCATGCTCCTCACCTAGGCACTCTCAACTCCCCTGATGGAGAAGCCAGGGCCCACCGGAGGAGTCTGGTTCTCTGGTGGGCTCGTCCAAAGCTGCCCTAAAGCAGGCCAGGCTAAGAAAAGTGTGGGGGAAGGTGACAGGAGAAATCAGGGCGGCTGGGGACCGAGTATGGACACCTGGTGGCTGGGGACCGAGTGTGGACACCCGGCCGCCGGGCGGCTGGGGACAGAGTATGGATACCTCGCTGCCGAAGCGGCCATGAGGTAGTGGCCAGCTTCGGCCTCCTCCAAACTAAAAGGCCCCATTTCAAGTGAAAGCTAGCAGTATGGTATTGCAGCCTGCGGGTGGGTGGGTGGTTGGCTGCATATTTTCGCTTGCATTGCAAGGAATGGGGGAGGTACAATTGAACACTGCCCTGGGACAAGGGCTTGCACGGGGATAGTTGCAAGTCTGTATCTTCTGATGCGGCAAGGATCACTTCTGATGGGCACACTTTTAGACAGTGACCTGGGGGTCAGAGATGTTTCCAGGGGTCTTCCCCATGCTGATCCCTTGTCTTTTCAGCACTGTATGCATGTGTCACACAGCACATGGCCAGATAAGGTTGTAAAATGTTAAAATGACATTTCCCGGTGAACGCATTTGTCACGGTTGAAAGCAATACAAAAGTGCAAAAACGCATGAAAAATGCTACTTGTGAACATAGCCCAAGGTGTGGAGGAGTATTTTTGTTTTTGGTTATTTATTTTACCTTATACACAAGTCTTTACCCTGAAAAGTATGTTCCTTAACCCCTTTCCGACCTGGTCAGTAATAGTACGCACCCGGTCGGGAAGGCCGGTTCAGCGGGGGCTCCGGCGGTAAGGCCGCACTGAAGCGAGCACATGTCAGCTGATTATTGGAATCGCAATCCACCCGCGGCTGTTAACATGTTAAATCTCTGACAGTGGCATTTAACTCGCGCTTCTGGGAGTCCTAAGCCCCGCCCATCAGTGACCCCATCACGTGATCGTGGGTCACCAATGGGTGGGCATGACAACTCAGGGTCTGCAGCAGACGCCTGTGGTTGTCATGTCTCAATTGCTATGAGCGCCACCTAGTGGTCAGCGCTCATAGCAAGTGAGCATTTCTCCTGCATACAAGCGATCTGCTCATCGCTTGTATGCAGTAGAAGCAATCAGACAACTGCTGCTTCTAGTCTCCTCTGGAGACTATAGAAGCAAGCAGAAAGTGTAAAAAAAGTTTTTAAAAAAATAAAAAGAATAAAAAATATATAAAGGTTTAAGTCACCCCCCTTTCGCCCCATTCAAAATAAAATATATATATATATAAAAAAAAAACACATACACATATTTGGTATCGCCGCATTCAGAATTGCCCGATCTATCAATATAAAGAAGAATTAATACAATCAGTAAACGGCGTAACGAGAAAAAAATTTTAAACGCCAGAATTAAGTTTTTTTGGTCGCTACAACTTTGCAATAAAATGCAATAACGGGCGATCATAACATCGGATCTACCCCAACATGGTATCAATAAAAACGTCAGCCCGGCACGCAAAAAATAAGCCCTCACCTGGCCCCAGATCCCAAAAAATGGAGAAGCTAAGGGTCTCGGAAAATGGCGTCATTTTTTTTTGTTTTTTTAGCAAGCTTTGGATTTTTTTTCACCACTTAAATAAAAAAGAACCTATACATGTTTGGTGTCTATGAACTCGTAACGACCTGGAAAATAATGATGGCAGGTCAGTTTTAGCAATCTGTGAACGTGGTAAAAAAAGGACCCAAAAAACAACTGTGGAATTGCATTTTTTTTGCAGTTTCACTGCACTTGGAATTTTTTTCCCATTTTCCAGCACACGATATGGTAAAACCAGTGATGGTGTTTAAAAGTACAACTCGTCCCGCAAAAAATAAGCCCTCACATGGCCATATTGAACGAAAATTAAAAATGTTTTGGCTCTGGGAAGAAGGGGAGCAAAAAAGGAAAACACAAAAACAGAAAGACCCATGGTCGTTAAGGGGTTAACATATTTCACAGGAAAGCACTTTCACTTTCGTTTTTGAACGTTTTATTGTGAGCCTGTAAAAGTGGCTTAATGCCTCTGACCACGTTGTTGACAGCAGTGACCTGGGGGTCAGAAATGCTTCCAGGGGCGATCCCCATGCTGTCCCCATGTCATTTGAGCACTGTCACTATCGTTTTGGGCACTTTTTAGGCTTTCTACAGACTGCCGGGGGAGCCGCCGCAAAAATGTTCGGGTCTCCCATAGACTAACATTGGGCTCATTGCTCGGGTCGGGTCGAGCACCCGAGTATCACAGTGAGCTCGGCCCGAGCTTCGAGCACCCGAGCATTTTAGTGCTCGCTCAACACTAGTCTTGATAAAACACAGTGGACCTACACCAGCAAATGACATGGCTCCCCAGCCATCACTGATTGTGTAAACTTCACACTAGATCTCAAGCAGCTAGGATTGTGGCCTCTCCAATCTTCCTCCAGACTCTGGAACCTTGATTTTCCAAATGAAATGCAATATTTACTTTCATCTGAAAACAACACCTTGGACCACTGAGCAGCAGTCCAGGTCTTTTTCTCCTTGGCCCAAGTAAGACACTTCTGGCATTGTCTATTCATCATAAGTGGTTTGAAACAAGGAATGCGACACTTGTAGCCCGTGTCCTGGATACGTCTGTGTGTGGTGGCTCCTGAAGGAATGACTCCAGCAGCAGTCAACTGCTTGTGAATCTCCCCCAAATATTTGAATGGCCTTTTCTTAACAATCCTTTCAAGGCTGAGGTAATCCCGGTTGCTTGTGCACCTATTTCTACCTAACTTTTTCTTTCCACTCAACTTTCCATTAATATGCTTGGATACAGCACTCTGTGAACAGCTATCTTCTTTATCAATGATCTTTTGTGGCTTACCATCCTTGTGGAGTGTGTCAATGACTGCCTTCTGTACAGCTGTCAAGTCAGCAGTCTTCCCCATGACTGTGGAGCCTACTGAAGCAGACTAAGGGACCTTTTTAAATGCTTAGGAAGCCTTTGCAGTTTTTTTTGTAAATTATTCTAATTTACTGAGATAATGACTTTCATTGGCTGTAAGCCATATTCATCAACATTAACAGAAATAGATCACTCAGTTTGTAATGATTCTATATAATATATGAGTTTTACTTTTTGGATTGAAGAACTGAAATAACTTAACTTTTTGATATTTAGTGACGGTTAAGCACTAAATTGCTTGGGTGATCAATGCTCGGGTCGAGCAAATTGGAATGCTCGGGTGCTCGACCTGAGCAACGAGCCCAATGTAAGTTTATGGGAAACTCGAGCAGTTTTCAGGTGGCTCCCCCCGGCGGTCTGCAGAGGGCCTAAAAATTGCCCAAATCGATGGGAACAGTGCTCAAATAACATGGAAACAGCAAGGGGAAGAGCCATGGAACCATTTCTGACTCCCAGGTCACTGCTGTCAACAACGTTGTCAGAGGTATTACGCCACTTTTACGGACTCACAATAAAACATACAAAAAAGAATCCAAAATATATTTTCCCTTTAAATATGTCAAGGAACATCCTTTCCAGGGTAATGACTTGTATATAAGGCAAAATAAATAACCAAAACTGCTCCTCCACACCTTCGGCTATGTTCACACAAAGCGTTTTTGATGCGTTTTTGCACTTTTGCATTGCTTTCAACCAAGACATATGCATTCACTGGGATATGTCATTTTAACATTTTACAACCTTAGCTGGCCATGTGGTGTGTGACACATCATCAGACACATGCATACAGTGCTGAAAAGACATGGGAACAACATGGGGAAGACCCCTGGAAGCATCTCTGACTCCCAGGTCACTGCCTAAAAGTGTGCCCATCATAAGTGATCCTTGGCGCATGCAAAGATGCCTCCCGCCATGCACCTGTCATTGCAGACTTGCAACAATCACCGTCCACGTCCTTGCCCCAGTGCAGCGTTCAGTTGTCCCTACCCCATTCCTTGGAATGCAAGCGCAAGTATGCAGCCTGCCTCCCACCCACAGGCTGCAATGCTATGCTGCCAAATTTTTGACAGCTGTTTGCACTTGAAATGTGGCCTTTTAGGCTCGTAGAGGCGGAAGCTGTCTAGAATCTTATGGCGGCAGCGATCGGGTATCCATACTCGGTCCCCACCCGCCACTATTTGTCCCGGTGTCGTCTCCACCCTCCACAAGCACGGGTACCACAACATTACCCATGCCCTCAAACACGTGGTCAAGTGAATGTGGCCAGGGACAGTACGGAGCCCCAGTCCACAGCTTTTTTTGCTGAGAGTTGTATTTCACCACAGCCATATTCTTTAGCTCAGTGTAAGGACTGGCATAGCGGGAAACTGTACCTACTCTGTCATTTCTCACAGGAAGTCCTCTAATGCAGCTTGTTGTAGAAGCAATGGCAGCCCGTCCAACATCAGCTTACACTTGTCGGTGGTGCTTAGAGACACAAACATCTTTCTTTGCTCCTTCAATTTTATGACAAAGAGTTGGGCAATGGCCTGATCAGCAATGTGGTTTGAGAAATAACATGCATAAGCACGTCCAATCCACATTAAAAAAGCAGCCATAGAGTGTCCGGGAACCTTCCCACACACTTTTCTTAGCCAGGGCTGCTTCTCGGCATGGTTGGACGTGTCCACCAGAGAACCGGAGACTCCTCCGGTGGGCCCTGGCTTTTCCTTCAGGAGAGTTCATAGTGCCGAGGTGAGGCCATGATGATAATAGAGGCCACCATCTGCTTAGTTTTCTGTTAATTGGAGTGCAAGCGCAAGTATGCAGCTAGCCAGCCACCCACAGTCCACAACACTAAACTGCCAGATTTCTGGGCAGCTGCTTGCCTTGAAATGTGACCTTTTAGGCTCATGGAGGCGGAACCTTTTCAGAAAATCTTGCCGGTGGTGGCCTGGTGTCCATACTCGGTCCCCAGCCGCCACTATTTCTCCCGATATTGTCTCCACCTTCTACAAGCGTGGGTCCCTCAACATTACTGCTGGTACTTTTCTGTGGGAATCCGCTTGCCTCCTACCAGCCTGGAATATTTCCAGTAAACTATGTACGATGCCATGGTATTAGCACTGCCCCCAGTACCAGTAGCAAAGCCATCCCCAATTTCCTTCTCAGGTATTTTATTTGGTAGACTGAGTCGCTGCCCAAATACATTAGTTTCTCACAAAGGAGCTGAGGATAGAGTGGCAGTAGGTGCAAGTTTCTCCAGCCTGTTAGATATGAGAGGGTGAATGGCAGCACATTGGATCAGTGGTTAGCACTGAAGCCTTGCAGCTCTGGGATCCTGTGTTCAAATCCAAGCAAGGACAACAACTGCAATAATTTTGTATGTTCTCCCCGTGTTTGCGTGGGTTTCTACCTCTGTAAAAAAGCAGCCATAGAGTGTCCGGGAACCTTCCCACACACTTTTCTTAGCCAGGACTTCTTCTCGGCAGGGTTGGACAGTCCCACCAGAGAATCCTCTGGTGTGCCCTGGCTTCTACATCAGGAGAGTTCATGAAAACACTAACTTTGCAGCTGCTATGGGGCTCTTGAGCAGGGGAGAAAGGTGAGCCCTCAGAATCAAATCTTCTGGTGGGCCCAATGTTTTTTAATCTGAAGCAGCTTCTCAGTGGGAGTTGTATTTTACCACAGCCATATTCTTTAGCTCGGCGAAAGGACAGGCATAGAGGGAAACCTTATCTAATCCGGCTGTCATTTCTCCGTCAACAGGTTCCGCCCATTGTCACACACGACCATGCCTGGCTGTATATTCAGCGGTGAGAGTCACAGATCAGGCTGCTGTGTTACAGCTTTCAACAACTCTGCACCGCTGGGCAGTTTGTCACCTTAGCATTAGGCATGTTATCTTCAGCACAGCCTGTTGCCGCTTGGCCAAGGCAGTGCTGCAGTGCTTTCAGCTTCTGACTGATGTGGTCATTTCGGAGATGGAAAAGGAGGTGCAGGAGCTGAGCAATGTGATTACATTGGAGTTACATTGATGACTCTGTTTTTAATACTAAATAAAGATCCTACAGTTTTTTTTTATGTTAGTTTTTAAGACAAATACATTCACGGAAAAATGTCATTTTAACATTTTACAACCTTATCTGGCCATGTGGTGTGTGACACATCATCAGACACATCCTGTTTCATTTATGATGGAGGGACTCTGAAAGTCACAAAGCCTATTTTTATAGGGCCATTAGGCGGCCCTTACTATTCTTAAAAGGCAAGCAGTCGGCCCTCGCTATTGTTAGAGAGCCATCAGCGGCTATGCTTTGTTGTTCCCATTATTAACGAGTGGGTCTCCAATACTGTTATTGCGTATGCAGTGACTGCAAGCACTGCCAAAAATTCGGATGCAACCCAATACCACTTTGAAGAGACATAGAGGAGGGTCTCAGTAAAAAAAAATGTTCCCGTTATAAAGGAGGGGTCTCCTATAGTAGTAATGCCCATGCTGTGACTGCATGGGCTGCCAAAATTTGGGAAAAACCCAATTAACAATTTAAAGACATATAGAGAAAGACCACAGTAATGAGTACGAAATGTTCCCATTAGAAAGGAGAGGGTCTGCTATAGGGTATGCAGTGAGTTCAACGGCTGACCAAATTTAGGAAAAACCTTACTAAGAATTTAAAGACATATACAGCAGGGCCACAGTAACGAGTACGACATGTTCCCATTAGAAAGGAGAGGGTCTGCTATACAGTTATAGGGTATGCAGTGAGTTCAATGACTGACCAAATTTAGGAAAAACCCTACTAAGAATTTAAAGACACATAGAGCAGGGCCACAGTAACAACATGTTCCCATTAGAAATGAGCGGGTCTGCTATACAGTTATAGGGTATGCAATGAGTCCAACGGCTGCCAAAATTTAAGAAATACCCCAATTTAAAGACACATAGAGCAGGGCCACAGTAATGACATGTTCCCTATAGAAAGGAGTGGGTTTCCCATACTGTTATTGCTTATGCAGTGACTGCAACGGCTGGCAAAAATTGGGAGGCACTCCAATGCCCCTTGGAAGAAACGTAGAGGGCCCCATGAAAAAATGTTCCCATTATTTGAAAGTGGGTCTCCCATAGTGTTGGCCTATGCAGTGAATGCAAGGGCTGCCAAAAATTGGGAGGCACTCCAATGTCCCTTGGAAGAGAATTAGAGGGCCTCATAAAAAATGTTCCCATTATAAAGGAGCGGTTCTCCTATACTTGTAATGCCATTGCACTAAGTGTATGGGCTGACAAACATTTACCCCTGGGGGGATACATGAACATACTGCATACATTTTTTTTTACGGGCATCATAATCACCATTTAAAAAAATTATGAGGGTGTTGCATCACGGACCACGATCACCCTGGTGATGTGGTGGAGGATGAGGAGAAGGAGGAGGGCAAGAGCAAATAGCCAGAATAAGTAAGCGCATACCCATGTGTGGGTGTGAAAAGGTGCATGGGAATACACCTCCCAAAAAAAGACACTGGATTTGAGTTTATGTTACGCTGCTATCATTCGGTGGTGTTGAGAAGTCTGGCCCTATCCAGCCCTTGTTCATTTTTATAAGAGTCAGCCTGTCAGCATTTTCAGTTGACAGACAGATGCGCTTATCAGTTATTATTCCACCAGCGGCACGAAAAACCCGCTCTGATAAAACGCTAGCGGCAGGGAAGGCCAGGACCTCCAAGGCATAGAAAGCCAGTTCCTTACACGTATCCACCTTGGATACCCAATAATTATAAGGCACAGAGGAATCACGGATGATGTTGGTACAGTCAGCAAGGTACTCTCTCAGTATCTTCCCAAACTTTTCACTCCTTGTGAGTGTACCCCACGCCTCAGGGCTCGTGTGATGGGAGTGGCTGAGAAAATTCTCCCAGAACTTTGACAGTGTTCCCCTGCCTCTGCTGGATTGAAGTTGTCTCTCTCACCTGTAATCCTTGATTGTCCAACGAATTATGACCTCTGCCGCCAGCATTTTCAGAGTGGAATTTTTTTAATAGTTCCTCAACAAGGGCCTTCTGGTACTGCCCCATTTTTGTAGACCTGTCAGCCTCAGGAATAAGAGATTTAAAGTTCTCCTTGTAGCGTGGGTCTAGAAGTGTCACCAACCTCTAATGACTGTCGCCCAAAATTTTGAGAATGTCGAGGGTCATGGAAAAGGCAGCTTAACATAAACTCAACCATGCGTGCCAGACTGCTAACAGTCAAGACTTGCGTGTCCTTACCAAGAGGACGACTGACCATGCTCTCCTCCTCCTCTCTGTCCTCAGGCCATCCATGCTGAACAGACGGTATGACAGTTGTGCAGGTAGTACCTTCTATAGCTCCTGTTCTTCCTCCTCCTCCTTCTCTTCCTCATTGTCACCCAATCCACGTGTGTGTGTTGGCTGTGTGCAATCACTCTATATGGTTCCTTGCTCCATCTCATCGCACTCTGCCTGTAATGCATCCTCTTTGATTGTGAGCAGAGAGCGTTTCAGAAGACAGACAAGCGGGATTGTGTTGCTAATTATGGCTCCATCGCCGCTTACCATCTTGATGGAGTCCTCAAAGTTTTGGAGCATGGTACATATGTCTGACATCCATGTCCACTCCTGAGGTTTTATGTGTGGAGTCTGAACTGAATACCGATGGCCCTTTGATGCTAGTACTCAACAACTGCTCTCTTCTGCTCACAAATCCTTCCCAACATCTGCAGTGTAGAGTTCCAATGCTTGGGGATATTACACACCAGTCTGTGAACTGGAAGCTGCAAACGCTGCTGAAATACGGCAAGGGTGGTGGAAGCTGTAGGTGACTTTCTTACATGGGCACACAGGGGGCGTACTTTAACAAGCAGATGCGGCAGCTCCGGATAGGATTTGAGAAACCGCTGAACCACGAGGTTAAGCACATGGGCCAGGTATGGTACGTGTGTGAGCTCTCCTCGCCTCAGAACCGCCACCAGGTTCCGGCCATTGTCACACACAGCCATGCCTGGCTGTAGGTTCAGCGGTGTGAGCCACATATCTGCCTGCTCTTTCAGAGCTGTCCACAACTCTTCAGCATTGTGTGGTTTGTCACCTAAGCATATTAGCTTCAACACAGCCTGTTGCCGCTTGGCCGAGGCAGTGCTGCAGTGTTTCCAGCTTGTGACTGATGTGGTCATTTCGGAGATGGAGGCTGAAGAGGTGGAGGCTGAGGAGGAGGTGCAGTAGCTGTAGACTGGGGCAACCCTGATTGATCTAGGGCCTGTGATCCTTGGCGTTGGGAGGACACATTCTGTCCCAAGGTCTGACTGGGTCCCTGCTTCCACTATATTAACCCAGTGTGCCATCAGCGAGATGTACCATCCCTGCCCTCAAGCAGTTTTCCACGTGTCCGTGGTTAGGTGGACTTTCCCGTTAACTGAATTGTTGAGGGCATGGCTAATGTTTTGGTACACGTGCTTGTGTAATGCGGGGACGGCACACCGGGAGATATAGTGGCGGCTGGGGGCCGAGTACCGAGGAATGGCCACCGCCATCAGGTTGCGGAATGCTTCCGTCTCCACGAGCCTAAAAGGCAACATTTCGAGCGCAAACAGTCAAGAAATGTGGGAATTTAGTAGTGAGGCCTGTGGGGCGTGGGCTGCGTATTTCCGCTTGCATTCCAAGGACTGGGGTATGGACAACTGAATGCTGCGCTGGGTCAAGGACGTGGATGTGCTTCCTGGTGCTGCTACTTCAGAGTGTGCAATGACAGCTGCAAGGCAGGAGGCATCTTTGCATGCACCATGGACAGGGGATTGGCTTGCATGCACAACAGCGGAAGAAGTGATTGTGCCACCCGCAGACACTGTTCCTGGACCCTGTTATTCGGCCCACAAAGTCGGGTGCTTTGCTGCCATGTGCCTGATCATGCTGGTGGTGGTCAGGCTGGTCTTTTTGCCACCCCTGCTGATGCTGGCCTCTCAGGTGGTGCAAATGACCTTTTTGGGGCTATCGGCAGAGTCTTTAAAAACAACCAGACTCTGGAAGCTCTAACAGTTGTACTGGCAACTTCCTTCGTGTTGGTGTTACGGGGAACAGTTGCCTGCCTTCTGTCTGCGGCCACCACACTGCTTCTTCCTGCCTGTTGTGGTGTTCTACCTCCCTCCCCCTGTGTGCTGATCTCCTCGCTCTGCATGTCCTCCTGCCTGGTTGGGTCAGTTACTATATCATCCACCACCTCGTCTTCCACTTCCACACTCTGGTCCTCCTCCTGACTTTATGGCAATTGTGTCTCATCATCGTCCACCTCTTGTGACACTTTCCCACCGTCGCATTCATGTGACTGTGGCTGCTCAAATATTTGGGCATCGCTACATGCGACCTCCTCTTGCCCCGCTTCAAGTGGATGGGGCGAGAGGCCTGAATCTATAAATGGAAAAGTGAACAGCTCTTCAGGGAGTCAAAGCGTGGGATCAGTTGTCTCTGGGCACTCGGCATGGTGGGAGGAAGGAGGTTCAGGGTGAGGAATATGCGGTCCAGACTCACAGCAACTGAGACTTGACCGTGTAGAAGACAAGGTGGTGGTGGCTAAGTGACTGGAAGCATTATCTGCTATCCAACAAATAACCTTTTCACACTGCTCTGTGTTCAATAATGGTGTTCTCCTGTCCCCTATTAATTGAGACAGGAAGGTTGAGCGAGAAGATGTGGGTGTTTGTTGTGGCAAAATTTCAGCTTGCCCATTGCCTCGGCCTCTACATGCATCATCACCATCACTTCCAGTTCCCCGTCCCTTGCCACGTGCCTTGTCCATTTTAAATGGAGGACAATATCTTCCACTCTCACTACAAATGACTGAATTTGGAGCGAACTTATATGTGATACGTGTGATGGACAAACCACAGTTTTAAATACCTGGCCTGTAGGTTACTATTTTGAACAGCAAACTGGTGTCAAAAGCTTCACTGACATGCTGAAATAAATTTTTAATGGAAGCCAGAAATGGCAGTATTTTCTGAAAATGTATATGTGATCCGTGTGACGGAGAAAACATACTTTTAAATACCTGGCCTGTAGGTAACTATTTTGAGCAGCAAACTGGTGTCAATAGCTTCACTGACATGACACACTGAAACAAATTTTTAATGGAGGCCAGAAATGGCAGTATTTTCTGAAAACGTATATGTGAACAGTATGACGGAGAAAATACGGTTTTAAATACCTGGCCTGTAGGTGACTATTTTGAACAGCAAACTGGTGTCAATAGCTGCACTGACACACTGAAATTTTTTTTTTAATGAAGGCCAGAAATGGCAGTATTTTCTGAAAATGTACACAGGTGGTCAAAATTGTTGGTACCCCTCGTTTAATGAAAGAAAAACCCACAATGGTAACAGAAATAAATTGAATATAACAAAAGTAATAATAAATTAAAATCTATTAAAATGAACAAATGAAAGTCGGACATTGCTTTTCAACCCTGCTTCCACAGAATTAAAAAAAAATTAAACTCATGAAATAGGCCCAGCCAGAAATTATGGTACCCCTGAAAATAATGTGCCAAAAGGGACATGTTAAATCAAGTTGTGTCCACTAATTAGTATCACAGGTGTCTTCTAATCAGTCAGTGGGCCTGTATATAGGGCTACAGATACTCACTGTGCTGTTTGGTGACATGGTGTTTACCACACTCAACATGGACCAGAGGAAACAAAGGAAAGAGTTGTCTCAGGAGATTAGAAAGAAAATTATAGACAAGCATGTTAAAGGTAAAGGTTATAAGACCATCTCCAAGCAGCTTGATGTTCCTGTGACTACAGTTGCACATATTATTCAGAAATTTAAGATTCATGGGACTGTAGCCAACCTCCCTGGACGTGGCCGCAGGAGGAAAATTGATGACAAATCAAAGACGGATTATACGAATGGTAACAAAAGAGCCCAGGAGAACTTCTAAAGAGATTAAAGGTGAACTTTAAGCTCAAGGAGCATCAGTGTCAGATCGCACCATCCGTCGTTATTTGATCCAAAGTGGACTTCATGGTAGATGACCAAGGAGAACAAGATTGTTGAAAAAAATCATAAAAAAGCCAGGCTGGAATTTGCCAAACTACATGTTGACAAGCCACAAAGCTTCAGGAAGAATGTCCGATGGACAGAGGAGACAAAAATTGAAGTTTTTGGTAAGGCACATCAGCTCTATTTTCACAGATGGAAAAATGAAGCATATCAAGAAAAGAACACTGTCCCAACTCTGAAACTTGGTGGCGGCTCTGTTATGTTCTGGGGATGCTTTGCTGCATCTAGCACAGGGTGTCTTGAATCTGTGCAGGGTACAATGAAATCTTAAGACTATTAAGGGATTCTAGATCGAAATGTGCTGTCCAGTGTCAGAAAGCTTGGTCTCAGTCGCAGGTCATGGGTCTTGCAACAGGATAATGACCCAAAACACACAGCTAAAAACAGCCAAGAATGGCTAAGAGGAAAACATTGGACTATTCTGAAGTGGCCTACTATGAGCCCTGACCTAAATCCTATTGAGCATCTTTGGAAAGAGCTGAAACATGCCGTCTGGAAAAGGCAACCTTCAAACACGAGACAACTGGAGCAGTTTGCTCATGAGGAGTGGGCCAAAATACCTGTTGAGAGGTGCAGAAGTCTCATTGACAGTTACAGGAATCATTTGATTGCAGTTATTGCCTCAAAAGGTTGTTCAACAAAATATTAAGTTAAGGGTACCATCATTTCTGTCCAGGCCTATTTCATGAGTTTAATTTTTTTAAAAATTCTGTGGAAGCAGGGTTGAAAAGTAATGTCTGACTTTCATTTGTTCATTTTCATAGATTTTTAATTTATTATTACTTTTGTCAGATTCAAGTTATTTCTGTGACCATTGTGGGTTTTTCTTTCATTAAACGAGGGGTACCAACAATTTTTACCACGTATGTATATGTGATCCGTGTGACAGAGAAAACACAGTTTTAAATACCTGGCATGTAGGTAACTATTTTGAACAGCAAACTGGTGTCAATAGGTTTACTGACGCACTGAAACAAATTTTCACTGGAGGCCAGAAATGGCAGTATTTTCAGCGCAGTTATATGTGATCCGAGTGATGGACAAACCAGTTTTAAGCACTGGATTTTTAGTGCTGTAATATGGAAAGGACCTGGCTGTATTCTGCAGTGCCAACAAGCAAATGGCGCTGAAAAATGGTGTCCTCTGGATTGCTTTTTAAGAAAATAATGAGGATTAAGATCCAAAAAAAATTATTCATGGCCCCTGAGACCTGGGCCTATTTCTAGAAATATCTAACAGCAGCAGCAGCAGACAAAATTGGAATGGAGCCTCTTGTGCTATATGCACTGCAGTCTGCTATATATCCTGCCTGCCTATATACACTGCCTGGTTGATATCTCTGCAGATGGATTAGTCCTTAGAAGGACTGTTTGTTGAGATGGATATGTGTCTCTAATATAGTTTGGTACACCTACACTAACTAGAGACAAGCAAATCTCTCTCTAGATCAGCAGCACCTCTCCCTCCCTGATTCCAGAGTGACTGTGACGAGCATGGTGACGCCAGGTCTGATATAGACCTGATGATGCTGTGCTGCCAGCCAATCACTGTAATGCCACAACCAACATGGCTGCGGCATTACAGTGAGTGGCAGGCAATCCCTGCATGTTCATTGGCTCTGTAAAGAGCGCCAAACATGCAGGTAGAGGACCCGAGCTCCCGCCGAGCAACCCCGGAAATACTTGGCGAGCGCCGAGCATCTCGAGCAGTGAGCTGCTCGGGCGAGCAGCGAGCATGCTCGCTCATCACTAATGATATTCTCATATTGTGAGAAGCACCTGTACACATATGCATATATGGTACAGAATTTAATGAATCATGTAAGATTTATGTCAGATTCATACAGAGTCTGGAGAAGGAACTCTTCATATGCTTCTGTTAGAACTAAGCAAGTAGAGGTACAGCTCAGCTCATAGTCTTTTGTTGCTGTATACAACTTGGAGGTTGTACAGAGCAATTATTCCTTGCTTTGCATGAGATCTTAATTAAAAAAAAAACCATTTTTTAAACTTTTGTACTTAGCACTGTAATCACTAAACACTTTAGAAATGCCAGAAGTGGAGTGACATATCACAGTGTCTCATATCGAGTCATACATGGACTTGTAATAATTTGTGCGGCTAAGATACATGACATTCCTCTCTAGTCTTAAACTGCATCGTGATTTATAACAGAACAATGACAGCCTCTGGAATGCTTTACAGTTGAAAACCTGATAAGAAAACACAAGTTTTATATGTTATTATCTGCTTTATGTCCTATACAAGATAGTAGCAAAAGTTTGTTACTGTTAGTTCAAATTCTGATATGAAAGTCTTTACCAAAATCCTTAAAGAGGTGGTCTGAAGTCCAAATTAATTTTCATCCTAAATCCCTATCTTTTTAGTGCCATAATCTAAACTTTTTTCTCATATACTTGGTAATAATGGAATGACCACAAGAAATTAAAAAGTCACTCCTGTTTTAGCAGCCGCCGCTTCCAAAAGGACCTGCACTGGTGCGTCTGCTCTGCTCTTATAAGGTTAGAGCAGACGCACCAGTGCAGGTCTTTTTGGAAGCGGCGACTGTGAAATGATCGGCAGCCTAAACTGGAGTGACTTTTTCATTTCTTGTGGTCCTTCCATTATAGGGACCACAAAAACACCAGAAGTCTCCTTACCCACTGGGGAACTCATTATTCAACAGGCGTGCCTCCAGGATCAAACTCCTCATTCTTGCCCACGTGAAGGCTCCTGTTGGGCTAGGACAAGCACGCCACCACCGCCCTTGGATGAGCTGCAAACCGTGGATTTTAAACCTCATCAGCTTAAGGTTTTGTATTAGAGTTGTGTCTATTCAGCACAACCTGCTCAGGTGAGCGTAAACAAAGTGTACTGAAACACCTATTTTTATTCTACTTACTACGCTTAGGTAGCTCTCTTTTTTTTTTTCACCCTCCCCCACAATTTTCTACCCAGGATTAATTACATAGTATACTTGAATTAAAAATTCTCTATGCTTCCATAACTACACACTACCTAACTGCTTTTCTTTTTTTTTCACTTCCTTTTTGATGAAGCTTTGCATAAGGATCACAGTGCTTGCTGGGATACTCAAACAAAGCGTCATCAGGGGGCAGGGGCTGCAATCAGTGCTGCAACCCCTGCTACCTCCCTGAAATTAACCATCATCAGTGAAGTTTGTTTCAGGAGCTGGGCTAATCCCTGCACAATGTGCACACTGCGATGTGCACAATGACAGCATGCTCTCGGTTTCCGGCTCAGATCAGAAGTAACAAGCCAGCAACAGAGTGCATTGTCAGAATAACTAGTGTGTAGAGACCAGAACCACTGCAAGTGACATCACTGGTCTCTGCATGCCAGGTATTCTGACTATTCGCTTTATTGCAGACACTTTACTGCTGATCTGAGCCGGCAACAGAGAATGCGCTGTCATTGTGCACATCGCGCTGCAGCAAGAACAGCCCGTGAAATGAGCATCACTGATGATGCTTCGTTTCAAAGATTGGGCAAGGGCTGTGGAAGGGACGCTTTGTTTCAGTATCCCAGCATGCAAAAAAGAAAATAAAAGCAGTTAGTGTAGTTGAGGAAGGATAGGGAATCAATTTAATTCAAGCCTTTAATTAGACCTTTTTACAATTATGAAAGTGTATTTTTTAGCCCTTGCAGCACTAAATGCTTATCACTAATTTGTATAGATGGTCAAATTTATCTCCTGTGAATCAACTTTGAGTCTAATTTTCAAAAATTTGCAGGTGCCAGTAAATGTGAATTGGTGATCCGATTCATGCGAATCACAAAAAAAGCCCAGTTCTATTCTGAAGAGAGAATGGGCTCACATGACGTCAAACACGGCATCTGACTTCCTTTATAATGCCTTGCAGTTATCACATCACATGGTCTAGAATATCCATTTGGAGGGACAATCACAAGCATTATAAATGATGTGGGAATTTTAGGGTTTTACAGCCTGAGACTAGAAGGTTAAGGCTCACAGCTCATCATTACAGATTGGGCTAGAAAGGCCTTTATCAGAGTTTGTTGTAGTATTACAGCAGTGAGGAATATTGAAAATGGGAGTGGCAGTCTCAGTCTGTGAATATTAATAATCCAGTTCAAGTGATAAGGAGGAGCTAGACCTGCACATTCTGTGTGACTATGAATTGATTAAAGGGACTCTGTCAGCAAAGAATGACTGTTCAAACCAACTACTGTGCTCGGTGCTTCATGGCGGGGCCAATCATTTATACACACCTTACCACCTGCTTGGTTTCCATTTATCTCCACCCTTCTCTTAAGGCCCCGTCACACATAACGAGATTGCTAGCGAGATTGTTATGTCTGACAGGTAGCAACGATCAGGCCCCTGCTGTGAGATCGCTGATTGTTACAAAGCTTCCTGGACCATTCCTGGGTCGTTGCGCTCCCGCTGGGCAGTGTGCATCGCTGTATTTGACACCTTATCAACGACCTCGTTAGCGATTCAGAACTGAGACACGTAGGCGTGCATAAATTGGACTTTTCCGCGCCCCTCGTCCCCGATTGGTGGTTGCTACTGCGTCCTTGTTTTTGGATCCCACCAGCGTTCTCTGGCTGTGACTCCACTTTGAAGAAATCAGACATCTTTAGCGAGGTAGGTATTGTTTGGGGTCTCAAATGAGTTTCCATTTTTAATTCATTTATAGGACATCTACCAATTGTCTGCTATCATTGCTCTTCAGGGAGGGAGGGCTTGGCTTCTATCTGTATATATATGGTTTTCCATGGGCAGATATTTTAGGGGTCTCGTGCACACACACCCACACAGCACGTTTTCTGACACGCTGTCCTGGCCAACCGCTTCAGAGTTTTTCACACGCCAATTAACATGAATCTTAAATCCATAGACTCTGTTGTTTTGGCCTGTTGCACGCTTCACGTGCAACAGGCCAAAACGCTTCGACGTGATGCAATTACGTACTGTCCGTCTGGCTTCGTGGACTCTGTGGACGTAGCCAATGGGAAAGTGGAGCTCGGTGAATGGCATGCAAACGATCCTGCAATTGCAGGCCTTCAACCAGTGGGATATGGCAGAAACACCCATGATGCGAAGACCTGCCGCGACAACTACTGCCAGTATTTTAACGGTCCTGGTGCTGTTCCTTGGCAGCATCAGAACCTATAGTGGGCAACTACTCATGTTTCTACACTACTGACATTTCTGTACTGATGTGTCTAATAAATTGTGTGTTCTACTATGCAAAAGCTTTGTTTCTCATTCTTTCAGTAGTAGCAGTAGTCACCGCAGTAAGCAGTCCATATATATATATACATATGTATACACATGCGTATACAGATACATACATACATACATACACACATACATACACGCATATACATTCGTGTACTCGTATGTAAACAGATTCATCCATGTACTCATACATATTTTAAGTACATAAATATATACACACACACTCATATACACATACGTATGCAGATAACTATATATACACATACATACTCTCAAACATACAAATATGCATACACATAAATGGCCATTTACATCTCTATATATACATATTCATATAAATATATGGACATCCATACATCTGTACAGGAACAATGCACACACCAGTGTTTCCGTCTGACCGGAGACGCAGTAGCGATCCCATCTGACCGGAGACGCAGTAGCGATGTTAAACCATGGCCACTCAATCAGAACGCAGTAGCGTTCACCAATCAGAGATGAGGGGGCGCGGAAAAGTGATTTTATGCACGCCTTTGTGACACAGTACAGTCCCTATCAAGGTGTGGATCGTTGAAATTGCTGCTGTGTGAAAGCGTCCCAACGACCGCCGAGATCGTTAGTTAGATCGCTGGGGCGGCTGAAATTGGTGAGAAGTTCGGCATGTTTGACAGCTCCCCAGCGATCACGAAACGACTCTCCAGCGATCCCAAAACCGTGACGCACTAACGATCTCGCTAGCGATCTCGTTATGTGTGACGGGGCCTTTACTCTATGAAGTCAATCGAATAAGGGGGAGTTTTTAAGATAGAGGGACAACAAGCATGTGGGAAGGTGTATTCAAATGACTGACCTGATCATTATTATACGTCAGCACAGAGCAGCAGGACTTAATTTGAACAGTTTGCTTGTAAGATTTCATTTGGCCTAGAATGTTTGGAAACCCTGAACACTAGTGAAGCATGTTATATGTATGACAATGTCTTCCCTCTCACTAATGGTACTGCTCTGCTGGGAGCCAGTGGCAATGGCATGCGATGTAATGCATAGTTCCCAACCCTACCGGGCTCAGTCCCGACCTTCCAATACTCACCTTCCTCTGACGTCATCATCTCTCCATAGCTCCTTCTCCTTTTGAGAGAGGCAGGCATATCGCTGCACATACATAAATTAAATAAACCATTCCCTTTTTCTCTTGTGATTTGGTCTCCCGAAGACACAAACTCATGACTTCCATATTTGCAGGCAGCAGATTAAGCTATGATCCACTGCCCACAAGGATAAACATAGGAATATTTGGTTATCTTGAGCTGTATTGCAGGCAGTGAACACAGAAGCAGATTGTAAAGGTGCATAGAGATACATTTGTACTTAACAGTGTATCTCTATCTCGAGGTGAATAAAAAACTACCAAAAGTAATGAAAAACAATTCCAAAAATTTTTTTGTGAGTCTCCCTGGGACTCAAAACCACACCTACAACATTTCAGACAGGAACTAAAGCCGTGAGACAAAGGCGCCACTGACATCACTGGGATAATTTTGCATAATTGATCTGTATTGCAGGCAGTGACCCACGAAGCAGATGATACTAGCACATAGAGACATATCTGTACATAGCAGTATATTCTTATGTCCCTGTATTCTAGAGTTCTCCGGAGACTGGACGCACTGCTAATCTCTATCTCCTATACATTGGCTAAGGGCACTATACATACAACATACCCCCACAACAACGCCACCCCATGATGAAGGTCTGGTCTGAAACACGCGTCGAGGTTTGGCGCCACGCTTGCCAGCCCACTATCCACCATTCACACTGGTATATATTCAAATAGCATGTAACCTAGCAGCACACAATACTGATATCTATCTGCCATTACAGTTCAGTACGCAGCATTGACCTGTGCGATATTGTCCAGGTTAAAGAGCTTCCTTTGATTATATATTTCTATTATTGACTACTATGTATTTTTATTGAATTTTCTCCATAGATATGGAGGTCTTACCTCTACCCATTTTCTCTATATTTTTTTCATCGGTTTCTGAATGTGCAGTTTATTATGTACAGTATGTGTGCTGCTAGCCAATTGCACTTTTTCTTGTGATACTATATCATAAATACTATTTAGGGTGGATTAACGCTGTTTTTTATTATCACATTACTTTTATGCTATATATTTTGAAATTGCCTTTGAGAGCCTTTTGTGCCACCACATGCCCGATATTTTGCAATGAAGGCTATTTTTATTCCATCAAATTGTCCATTTAGCCAAGTAATTTTTTTTACCTTTTCTTGGTAAATGTTTTGTTAGTTTTCTGTATTCTAGAGGGAGAATAAAAGAGATTTTTTTCTTCTATAAAATTGCTAAAAATAATTAAAAACCATTACAATAATGTAATTTTTACTGCACTTTTTTGAAATAATGAACATCACAAATCAGCAAATAACATGGGCATATTTGATGTCCTTGTAATCGTAACAATCTGCACAACACAGCAATCAGATTATTTATGGTGATTGGTAAATGGTACAAAAAAATGGCATAATTAATTTTTTTTATATGTTTTTGGTGAAGAAGTGAATCTCACGTTTTTAATGCTTCTTTAATAGTACAGACAAGCTTTGATTCTGTGCTTAAAAATGAACGCTATTTTTTTTTTCTTTATTTTTTGGTTTCACAAAGAAGTCTATAGAGGAAAAAAAGCAAAAACAGCACAGTTCAGCAGCGTCTTCCGATGCACCAAGGGCAGAGTTTTCATGAAAAACACATCAACTAAGGGGGTAAGGTTGTACATCCAATTGGAAGTTTGTTTCAAGTGGGGTACTACAGGGCTTTGTCCTGGCTCCAGTGTTATTCAACATTTTTATATATTATCTAGATAAGGGAACTGAAGGTAAACTAATTCAATTTGCAGATGATGCAAAGCTAGGAGGAATAGCCAACACTAGAGAAAACAGAGAAAGGATTCAGAAGGATCTAGATAAGCTTGAACAATGGGCAGCAACTAATAGAATGTTATTTAACAGGGAGAAATGCAAAATTCTTCATCTGGGCAAGAAAAATTTAAATTACATCTACAGAATGGGGGTAATAGAACTAAGCAACAGCACATGTGAAAAACGACTTGGGTATACTAATACATGCGGATTTTAAGCGGCTTTTCCTGCGCTGCTGGTAGGTCCACGTGAAAAGATGAACTCAAGATGAGAAATTCCAATAAATGATTTTTTATTTCACAGGTTATAAAATCAAAACGTTTCGAAGTTTATCCAACCTCTTCATCAGGATAGGGTATAAAGTTTGGTTATACCCTATCCTGTTGAAGAAGTTAGATAAACTTTGAATCGTGTTGATTTTATAACCTGCAAAATAAAAAATCTTTGATTGGGATTTCTCATCTTGAGTTCATCTTTTCACATGGACCTACCAGCAGCACAGGAAAAGCCACTTAAAATTCGCATGTACTTTGATCCGATCATTTGATCCATGGATTCTGCTGCAGATGGTGTATGCTTTCAAATTGTTGCAGATTGCAACTTATCAAGGTGAGCATATAATCGCTTTCAGTTTCAGTAAGTTTTTATCAGTTAAAGCCCTATTTTGCACTTGTCTTGCTTTCCAGTCCCCTTTTCTCCTTGGGTATACTAATAGATCACAGACTGCACATGAGTCAACAGTGTGATGCAGCGGCAAAAAAGGCAAACAGTTCTGGGATGTATTAAAAGAAGCATAGAGTCTAGATCACATGAAGCAATTATTCCCCTCTACTCCTCCTTGGTCAGGCCCCATCTGGAGTACTGTGCCCAGTTCTGGTCACCACATTTTAAAAAATACATTGAGAAACATAAACAAGTTCAGAGAAGAGCTACCAGGATGGTGAGCGGACTGCAAAGTATGTCCTAAGAGGAATGGTTAAAGGATCTGGGAATGTTTAGCTCACAAAAAAGAAGGCTAAAAGGAGAATTTATAGCTGTCTACAAATATCTGAAGGGATATAAAAGTGTAGAAAGATCATCCTTATTCTCATTTGCACATGGAACCATGAGAAGCAATGTAATGAAACTGAAAGGGAGAAGATACAGATTAGATATTAGAAAAAACTTTTTTACAGTGAAGGTGATCAATGAGTGGAACAGGAATCCATGAGAGGTGGTGAGTTCTCCTTCAATGGAAGTCTTCAAACAGAGGATGGACAGTCATCTGTCTGAGATGATTTAGTGAATCCTACATTGAGCAGGGGGCTGGACACGATGACCCTGGAGGTTTCTTCCAACTCTAACATTCTATGTTTCTATGATTCTATGAAAGGCATAGAAAATGCATCAAAAATACAATAACCATAGAAGATTGCTATTGCATAGTTTGGTGCGGACACCTGCAGAAAACAAAAGGCATAGTATTTACCCTATGTGGGAACACAGCCTTAAAGTCACAAAAAAGCTGGATGTCATATAGTGAAGCTTACATAATAATGATAAAGTTCTGGCTGCTAAGACTATGAAAGATTGAACAAAAAATAAACCCAACAACAGATAAGCATGACACCCAAATGACGTCACGACTGCCCCTGATTGATTGTCGGAGCCCCATGAATCAATAGACTCATGTCTAGTCCCAACTGTCCCAATAGTCCCAGATACAATGGACAGTCCCAGATTTGGATCTACGACCTGCAGTCTTGGGCGTCTGCTGAATTACTCTCACTGTCACCACCCCATCTGACATCTCCTACTGTCAGGGTAGAAAGAAATGGTAAATGGGTGTGGCCAATAATTTGTCCCTCTTTCTGTTTTTCAAAAGTTGGGAGGTATGGTAATGTAGCAGAGGGGACAAACAAGGAAGCAGGACATGCCATTATAGTTAACAACAAAATGTCTTACTGAGGTAGATGAGCTTGAAAAGACATAACAGATGGTATTCATGCTTGGATCTAACAAAGTTTTCATAAAAATGATTTTACATTGGAGTTTTTTTACATTTCTTCTTCAATATGATCTCACAGTCAAATAGTCAAATTAATCAATTTTTAGCAATATCTGTCTTTACAACTTCCATCACACCGGCTGCAGCAGCTACCTTTCCAGATGCTCCAATGAGGCAAGAAATAATATTTCTTCTCTAAGGGCAGGGACACACGGCCTTATGACTCGTGCGATGATTGCATTGTGTAACGGGGCCGGGTGGTGGAACCTCTGTGCCTAGGAACAAGCAGGGACCCCGAGGGGCAGGTGTTATTCGGGGACGACCTTGAAATAGAGCAGGTGGCTCCCACGGGTCAGATAGCTGGGACTGACCGGAGTAGCGGGTGGACACAACAGGTAGGTAGCAGTCTCTGGGTGAGCAGGCGGGTGGTCACGGGAAGTGACGGAAGAGCAGGTAAGAGTCTCTTGGCTGGCAGGCAGGTGGTCACGGCAAGTGACGGCTGAGCGGGTAAGAGTCTCTTGGCAGGCAGGCAGGTGGTCACGGGAAGTGACGGCAGAGCAGGTAAGAGTCTCTTGGCTGGCAGGCAGGTGGTCACGGCAAGTGACGGCTGAGCGGGTAAGAGTCTCTTGGCAGGCAGGCAGGTGGTCACGGGAAGTGACGGCAGAGCAGGTAAGAGTCTTTTGGCTGGCAGGCAGGTGGTCACGGCAAGTGACGGCGGAGCCTCCAGGTAGGCTAGCAGGCGGGTAGCAGGTGAGCGCTCCCAGGTGAGCGGGCTAGCAGGTACGGCAGGTAGCAGGCAGGTAACTGGCAGGTGCTTCCTGGTCTGCAAGTGCACTTGCCCATAGACAGACTGGGGGATGCAGGAGACAGACTGTCAGGCTGAAGAGAAGACAAGCAGGCAGACAGGACTGGTAATTAGGCTGGCAACGGGACCTGAGGGCTGAAGCAGAGGTGAGTATGCTTTGCAACAACTTTGCTCGGGCACCTCCATTTTGGAGGAGGTGCCTTATATATGGGAAGTCCTCCGACTATTGGCGCGTGTGGTCCCTCTAAGAGAGGGGGAGTGCGCGCGCGCCCTAAGCACAGTGCTCGGGAAGGAGCGCGTGCCGGCAGCAGCGAGGGAAGGAGCGCTGGAGGACGCCGTGCGCTGAACAGGAAGGTGAGAGGGACGGCGTCTCTGCCTAGCAGGAGGCAGAGATGCCGATGCTACAGTACCCCCCCCTTTAGGCCCCCCTCTTTTTAGGCCAGAGAGAAATTTCTCAAGGTGAAGCGGAGCGTTGATGTTCTCCCTGGGTTCCCAAGTTTTTTCCTCAGGACCAAACCCCTTCCAATCCACCAGAAAAACGGTTCTCCCTCTTACCCTCTTGGTGGCCAGGATATTCTCCACTTCAAAGACGTCCTCAGCAGAAACCGGAGTAGGAGGAGTACCTGGATTGTCGGAAAAAGTGTTAAGGACAACAGGTTTGAGGAGGGATATGTGGAAGGAGTTGGGAATGCGTAGGGTGGCCGGAAGTTTTAATTTGTAGGCCACTGGGTTAATTTGCCTGAGGACTTTGAAGGGTCCAATGAATCGAGGACCCAACTTGTAGGAGGGTACTTTGAGCCGCACATATTTGGAAGAGAGCCAAACCTTGTCTCCTGGACGGAATTGAGGCGGATCCAGACGTCTCTTATCAGCATATCTCTTCATCCGCTCGGAGGACTGAAGAAGAGCGGACCTGGTACTCTCCCAAATAGTAGAAATTTCGCTGACAAGAGACTCCGCGGCAGGGTTGTCCACAGAAGCGGAGACGGGAACTGGAATCGGGGGATGTTGGCCACCGACTATAAAGAACGGGGACTTGGAAGAGGATTCGCTCTCATGGTTATTATAAGAGAATTTGGCCCATGGTAGGAGATCCACCCAATCAGAATGGTGGGCATTAACGAAGTGCCGGAGGTAGCTGGTAAGGATCTGATTGATCCGCTCAACTTGACCATTGGACTGTGGGTGGTAAGCGGAGGAGAAATCCAGGGTGACGTCTAGCAGCTTACATGTGGTCTCCAGAAGCGTGAGGTGAACTGAACCCCACGATCCGACACGATGTGGAGGGGTAGGCCATGGAGACGGAAGATGTGGCGGATAACATTTTTAGCCAGCTCGGGTGCAGATGGGAGACCAAGCAGGGGAATGAAGTGGGCCATTTTAGAAAAGCGGTCAGCGACCACCCAAATGACTGTACAACCGGCAGAAACAGGAAGATCGGTGATAAAGTCCATAGCAATGTGCTGCCATGGAGCAGCAGGTGCGGGAAGGGGCAGGAGATGGCCAGCTGGTAGATGTCTGGGAACTATGTTACGGGCACAGGATGAACAGGCCGCGACGAAGTCTACAATGTCCTTACGCAGGGTAGGCCACCAGTAATGCCGGGTAATGAGCTGGAAGGTCTTCTTCTGGCCAGCATGGCCAGCTAGTTTAGAAGAATGTCCCCAGCGAAGAACCCTCTCCCGATCTGGTACTGCTACAAACGTCTTGCCGGGTGGAAGACCAGTCAGATCCAAGGGGGCCACATTCATCACCTTGGAGGGGTCCATGATGTGCGTAGGCTCCTCCTCTTGATCGGAGGACAGGAAGGACCAGGACAAGGCATCAGCTCTGACGTTCTTGTCCGCCGGGCGGAAATGAAGTATGAAGTCGAAGCTGGCAAAAAACAACGACCACCGGGCCTGGCGAGGATTAAGTCTCTGGGCATTTTGGAGATATGTCAGGTTTTTGTGATCCGTGTAGATGATCACCGGGTAAAGAGCCCCTTCAAGCAGATAGCGCCACTCCCCCAGTGCCAATTTGACGGCTAGCAATTCACGGTCTCCTATGGAGTAGTTGCGCTCAGAAGAGGAGAAGATTTTGGAGAAGAAGCAGCAGGTTACCATTCTCCCGGTAGAAGATTTTTGGGTGAGTACCGCTCCGGAGGAGGAGGCATCAACCTCCAGGTAGAATTGTTTATTGCAGTCCGGACGGTGCAGGATGGGGGCAGAGGCGAAGGCTCTCTTTAAGGAAAGGAAGGCCTCCTCAGCTTCAGGCGACCATACCTTGGGATTTGCCCCCTTACAGGTAAGCGCAGATATGGGGGCAGTCCGGGACGAGAAGTGTGGGATGAAAAGACGATAGTAATTGGCAAAGCCCAGGAATCGCTGTATCGCCTTCAATCCCTCTGGACGGGGCCATTTTAGGACAGTAGAGAGCTTCTCGGGATACATTTGCAGACCTGTCTGGGAGATAACATAGCCCAAAAATGGAAGGGAGGTCTGGTCGAAGAGGCACTTCTCGTATTTGGCATAGAGGTGGTTCTGCCGAAGCCTAAGCAGGACCTGACGAACATCCCTCCGGTGTGTGGGGAGATCCGGAGAGAAGACCAAGATATCGTCCAGTTATACCACTACGCAGGAGTACAGGAGGTCACGGAAGATGTCGTTGACCAGTTCTTGAAAGACAGCGGGAGCATTACAGAGACCGAAGGGCATCACAAGGTACTCATAGTGACCGTCCCGGGTATTGAATGCTGTCTTCCACTCGTCTCCTTGATGGACAGGGACCAGGTTATATGCTCCTCATAGATCCAGCTTGGAGAAGATCCTGGCGCCCTTGAGACGGTCAAACAACTCGGAGATGAGGGGCAGGGGGTATTTGTTTTTTACAGTGATTTGATTGAGTCCTCTGTAGTCAATACAGGGACGTAGCGAGCCGTCTTTCTTTTTGACAAAGAAGAATCTGGCTCCAGCCGGGGAGGTAGATTTTCGGATAAATCCCCTAGCCAGATTTTCTTCAATGTATTCAGACATGGCCCGGGTTTCGGCCGCAGACAACGGGTAGATACGCCCACGGGGAGGAGTGGCGCCAGGTATCAGGTCGATCGGGCAGTCATATGGCCTATGGGGTGGCAACGTCTCTGCTTCCTTTTTACCGAAGACGTCCGCATAGGGCCAGTATGGAGCCGGGAGACCGGGTAGATTAGCTGGAGTAGGCGGAGGGCGAGCTGGGCGGACCAGAACCAGGCAGGTCTTTTGGCAGTCTGGACCCCACCGCAGTACTTCACCGGATCGCCAGTTCAATACGGGTTCATGTGTCTGGAGCCAAGGTAGACCTAGCAACAGGGAGTGAGAGAGTCCGGATAGCACATGGAAGGAGATCTTCTCTGAGTGCAGCATTCCCACCTGCAGAGTTAAGGGTTCAGTGACGAGCAGGATGGGCATTGGAAGGAGTCTTCCATCCATGGAGGCAACTGACAAATGTTCAGTGAGAGGCTAGGTGGGAATATGGTATCTCTCTACCAAGGACTGGGAGATGAGGTTCCCAGCAGCTCCAGAGTCCAGGTGGGTAATTTCAAAGAGCCGATCCTCTCCCCAGGAGAAAGAGACAGACAAAGTCAGGGAGGGAGGGGACTTACTTTTGTCTAGGACGACCTCTCCGAGCGATCCTAGACAGCAGCGTTTCCCGGCCTCTCCGGGCAGGAACGGATCAGGTGCTCCTTGCTTCCACAATAGAAACAGCTCCCCTCGGCCCGGCGTGACTCCAGGCGGGATTTGACCAACTTGGTCTGGTCGACCTGCATGGGCTCGGGTGAGTGCGCCTGGGGAGTGGCTGAAGAAGAGACAGGTCTCTGGAAGTTAGGAGCAAGGCGGGGAAACCTTCTCTCACGGGCGGTTTCCTTGGTACGTTCCTGGAACCGGATGTCAATCCGGGTAGCAAGTGACACCAGGTCTTCCAGGGTGGTAGGGATGTCCCGACCGGCAAATTCATCTTTAATCCGACCGGAAAGACCCTCCCAGAAGACGGACAGCAGGGCCTCATTATCCCAGGCAAGCTCAGAAGCGAGGGTGCGGAACCGTATGGCATATTGGCCCACGGTGAGACTCCCTTGGCGGAGACGTAGCAGATAGGAGGCCAATGAAGTCTTTTGTCCTGGTTCATCGAAGACTTTCCAGAGAGCTGTGAGGAAAGCTGACAAGTTGGATACCAGGGGATCCCCTCTCTTCCACAGGGGATATAGCCAAGCCAGTGCTTCTCCAGTGAGATGGGACATAATGAATGCCACTTTGGCCCAGTCGGAGGTAAAGTGATGTGCCAAGAGTTCAAAGTGCAGGGTGCACTGGTTTATGAAACCTCGAGCCAAAGCGGGGTCTCCACCAAAATGAGGCGGTGCAGAGAGCCGGGGGTTGGGACTGGATGCCATGGTATAGGTGGGCATCGGTGCTGCCGGGACGGAAGTCGTGCGACTCGCGGCGGATGCCGATGGAGTAGTCAGTGTGTCCAGGCGGGAATTGACATTCCGTAGATGGTTCAGGATGGTTTCCTGTTGGGATCTCTGACGGGAGACTTCATGGTATAGGTCAGAGAGCGAGGGAGCTTGGGCGCCACCGGATTCCATGGCCCGAGCAAACTGCAACGGGGCCGGGTGGTGGAACCTCTGTGCCTAGGAACAAGGAGGGACCCCGAGGGGCAGGTGTTATTCGGGGACGACCTTGAAATAGAGCAGGTGGCTCCCACGGGTCAGATAGCTGGGACTGACCGGAGTAGCGGGTGGACACAACAGGTAGGTAGCAGTCTCTGCGTGAGCAGGCGGGTGGTCACAGGAAGTGACGGAAGAGCAGGTAAGAGTCTCTTGGCTGGCAGGCAGGTGGTCACGGCAAGTGACGGCTGAGCGGGTAAGAGTCTCTTGGCAGGCAGGCAGGTGGTCACGAGAAGTGACGGCAGAGCAGGTAAGAGTCTCTTGGCTGGCAGGCAGGTGGTCACAGCAAGTGATGGCTGAGCGGGTAAGAGTCTCTTGGCAGGCAGACAGGTGGTCACGGGAAGTGACGGCAGAGCAGGTAAGAGTCTCTTGGCTGGCTGGCAGGTGGTCACGGCAAGTGACGGCTGAGCGGGTAAGAGTCTCTTGGCAGGCAGGCAGATGGTCACGGGAAGTGACAGCAGAGCAGGTAAGAGTCTCTTGGCTGGCAGGCAGGTGGTCAAGGCAAGTGACGGCGGAGCCTCCAGGTAGGCTAGCAGGCGGGTAGCAGGTGAGCGCTCCCAGGTGAGCGGGCTAGCAGGTACGGCAGGTAGCAGGCAGGTAACTGGCAGGTGCTTCCTGGTCCGCAGGTGGACTTGCCCATAGACAGACTGGCGGATGCAGGAGACAGACTGTCGGGCTGAAGAGAAGACAAGCAGGCAGACAGGACTGGTAGTCAGGCTGGCAACGGGACCTGAGGGCTGAAGCAGAGGTGAGTATGCTTTGCAACAACTTTGCTCGGGCACCTCCATTTTGGAGCAGGTGCCTTATATATGGGACGCCCGCGCGCCCTAAGCACAGTGCCCGGGAAGGAGCGTGCGCCGGCAGCAGCGAGGCAAGGAGCGCTGGAGGACGCCGTGCGCTGAACAGGAAGGTGAGAGGGATGGCGCCTCTGCCTAGCAGGGGGCAGAGACGCCGATGCTACACATTGCACTGAACGGACTGGCCCGACACCTCTCCTGAACTTAGCATGACATCATGATGGATTTCCATGCATCTGTCATGTCAGGAGAGGTGCTGGCCAGTATGTGGTTTATGATGTGATCCTCACAAGAGAAATACGCAGTGTGTCTCTGCCCTAAATCTTCAACACTAATGTGGCAACTTGTAATCCAACACTGCGCTTTGAGGACTACTGATAGCTTTTCATTGTGAAGGAGAGTTTTTCTAGAAAAAAATTATTAAAGTGTGGGGGTCGCTTGTTTCCATGCTTAGTAAATTTAATTGCAGGCTGCCTCTGCAGTGAAGTATAAGATTCGGAGATTTTGTTTGGTAATTGGTAGTGTTGAGCGAGCACTAAAATGCTCGGGTGCTCGAAGCTCGGGCCGAGCTCGCCGTGATACTCGGGTGCTCGACCCGAGCAACGAGCCCAATGTTAGTCTATGGGAGACTCGAGCATTTTTGCGGCGGCTCCCCCGGCAGTCTTTTAAAAGCCTAACAAGTGCCCAAAACGATAGTGACAGTGCTCAAATGACATGGGGACAGCATGGGGATCGCCCCAGGAAGCATTTCTGACCCCCAGGTCACTGCTGTCAACAACGTGGTCAGAGGTATTAATACACTTTTACAGGCTCAAAATAAAACGTTCAAAAACGAAAGTGAAAGTGCTTTCCTGTGAAATATGTTAAGGATAGTGTTGAGCGATACCTTCCGATATCAGGAAATATCGTATCGGATTGGATCGGACCGATACCCAAAAAGTATCGGATATCGCCGATTCCGATACAGGAAACCAATGCAAGTCAATGGGACACAAATATCGGAATGAAAATAAACCCTTTCTTTCCTTGTAGGTTAACTCTACATGAAGTAAAACAACTAAGAATAATGTAGAATGTATTACGCGAAAAGCCGGCAATTCATAAGCGGCATACACCGGTACCCGACAATTTACAACAGAAAGAATAGAGCTTCACACATAGATTAGATAGATAGAAACATGTCAGTCACATATATAAGAAGTACAGTGACAGTGTTGCTTACTGTACTTGTCATTTAGTGTAAAGGATTTATTTAAAAAAATAATTGTGTTTTCATGCACCGTCTCTTTAAAAAAGCCGGCCGGCAATTCAGCTGCGGTACCCGACAATTTATAACAGACAGAATAGAGCTTCACACATAGATTAGATAGATAGAAACATGTCAGTCACATATATATGAAGTACAGTGACAGTGTTGCTTACTGTACTTGTCATTTAGTGTAAAGGATTTATTTAAAAATATAATAGTGTTTTCATGCACCGTCTCTTTAAAAAAGCCGGCCGGCAATTCAGCATCTGTACCCGACAATTTAGAATAGAAGGAATAGAGAATCACACATAGATTATATAGATATAAACATGTTAGTCACATATATATGAAGTACAGTGACAGTGTTGATTACTGTACTTGTCATTTAGTGTTAAAATAAAGGATTTATTTTAAAAAAAATTGGCATGGGGTTCCCCTTAATTTTAGTCTCTAGCGGAGGTTAAGCAGACGGCTGGGGCAGATGTTTGAAGCCTGGGAAGGGGGTAATACCCACGGAGCTTCCCAGGCTACTAATATCAGCCCCCAGCTGAATACCTAGCCTTTACTAGCTATTAAAATGGGGGACCCCCTCAAAAAAATGACGTGGGGTCCCCCCTAATTTAATAGCTAGCAAAGGCTAGGCAGACAGCTGGGGGCTGATATTAATAGCCCAGGAAGGGTGCCATGAATATTGGCCCCCTCCCAGGCTAGAAACACCAGCCGTCAGCCGCCCCAGAAATGGCGCATCCATAGCATGCGCCAATTCTGGCACTTAGCCTCGCTCTTCCCACTGCCCTGTAGAGGTGGCAGTGGGGTAATAGGGTTGGGCTTGATGTCAGCTTATAATGCCAGCTAACATCAAGCCCAGGTTAGTAATGGAGAGGCGTCTATAAGACACCCCCATTACTAACCCCATAGTCAAAGTTAAAAAAAAAAACACAAACACCCAGAATAAAGTCCTTTAATTGAAATAAACACACAATTCTTTATTGTTCTAAATTAAACTATACTTACCATCACGCCCATTCCAGCTGAAGCCAACGATCTCCTGCAATAAAAGAAAAATAATAAAGCAACCTCATCCTTACCTTTCCATGGTTCCCACGACAGCTTCAGCTCTGCTACATCGAGATGACAGGCTGGACCACAGCAGAACGCTGCCATCCAGCCTGTCATCCCGCAGACACTGAGAAGCGCAGGTATGCTTGCGCTCCTCAGTGTCTCTCTGTGACGGCATCCAGATGAGCCGAGTTCATGTCCAATGAACTCGGCTCACCTCATGAACGTCACTGACAGCGTGGGAAAATTCTTCTGCACTCAGCGCTTCAGCGTGAGAATTTTCCCACGCTGTCAGTGACGTGCATGAGGTGAGCTGAGTTCATTGGACATGACCTCACCTCATTCACGTCACTGACAGCGTGGGAAAATTCTCACGCTGAAGCGCTGTGTGCAGGAGAATTTTCCCACGCTGTCAGTGACGTGCATGAGGTGAGCCGAGTTCATTGGACATGACCTCGGCTCATCTTTATGCCGTCACAGAGAGACACTGAGGAGGGCAAGCAAGCCTGCGCTTCTCAGTGTCTGCGGGATGACAGGCTGGATGGCAGCGTTCTGCTGTGGTCCAGCCTGTCATCTCGATGTAGCAGAGCTGAAGCTGTCGTGGGAACCATGGAAAGGTAAGGATGAGGTTGCTTTATTATTTTTCTTTTATTGCAGGAGATCGTTGGCTTCAGCTGGAATGGGCGTGATGGTAAGTATAGTTTAATTTAGATCAATAAAGAATTGTGTGTTTATTTCAATTAAAGGACTTTTTCTGGGTGTTGTGTTTTTTTTAAATACTTTACTAGAAATTCATGGTGGTCATGTCTAATATTGGCGTGACCCCATGAATTTCGGGCTTAGGGCCAGCTGATAATGCCAAGCTGGCCTTAACCCCTTTATTACCCAGTGAGCCTCCGCACCAGGGCCCTGGATGAGTTGGGTACAGCGCCAGAAGATGGCGCTTCTATGAACGCACCATTTTCCAGGGTGGCAGCGGACTGCAATTTGCAGCGGGTGGGGCCCAGAAAGCTTGGGCCTCCCTGCGCTGCGGATTCCAGCCCCCAGCTGCCTAGATGTACCTGGCTGGACACAAAAATAGGGCGAAGCCCCACGTATTTTTTTTTTTAACTATTTCATGAAATTCATGAAATAATTGAGAAAAAAAGGCCTTCCCTATATTGTTGTGTCCGGCCAGGTACAAATAGGCAGCTGGTGGTTGGGGGCAGCCCGTTCCTGCCTGCTGTACCTGGCTGGACACAAATATAGTGCGAAGCCCCACGTCAATTTTTTTTTAATTATTTCATGAAATAATTTTTTAAAAAAAGGACTTCCATATATTGTTGTGTCCAGCCAGGTACAAATAGGCAGCTGGTGGTTGGGCGCAGCCCGTTCCTGCCTGCTGTACCTGGCTGGACACAAATATAGTGCGAAGCCCCACGTTAATTTTTTTTAAATTATTTCATGAATTTCCTGAAATAATTTAAAAAAAATTGACTTCAGAGCGGTCACATTCTATGTGGCTGCTCTAAACTGGAGATCATCGTGGGACACTCGTGGACTACTACGGAGGGGTAAGGATAAGGTTGTGGTTTATTATTTTATATTTTATTACAGGAGATCGATGGCTTCGGGGAATTAGGTGTCTAGGTGAGTATAGGTGTAGTTTTTTATTTTTTACTTCATTTTAGGTGGCGATCGGCGGGGACAGGTAATGTATGAACTAATTTATTGTAGGTAACCATTGGCCACCAATGACATGTATTTAACATTTATTGGGGACACAGTAGGGCAATTTATATAGCAGGATCAGGCTGATGGGAACTACTGCTCCCATCGAGCTGATCCTGCTGGCACGAGTGGATCGGGGACAGACATAGGCCGATGGGAGTAGTAGTGTCACATCGGCCTATGTCTGCCTGCATGCACACATCCGCACACATCCCGCACACATCACACAGACACCGCACACACTCGCAGACATCGACCAGACACCGCACACACTCGCAGACATCGCACAGACACCGCACACACTCGCAGACATCGCACAGACACCGCGCACACCCGCACACAACCGCAGACATCGCACACACTCGCAGACACACGCACAGACACCCACACACACCAACCATGACGGGCTGATCGTCTGGGAGGTGACGCTGTGCGGCCAGCCAATCACTGTAATGCCCACAAACAACATGGCTGCGGCATTACAGTGACTGGCTGGCAATCCCTGCATGTTCATTGGCTCTGTAAAGAGCACCAAACATGCAGGGCGGAGACCCGAGCTCCCGCCCGAGTAACCCGGAAATGCTCGGTGCTCGCCGAACATCCCGAGTAGCGTGATGGTCGGGTGAGTACCGAGCAGTGTCGAGCATGTTCGCTCAACACTAGTAATTGGGTGAGTGTCTTTAGCTACATAACTTAGAATGGCCCATGTAGAGTTCAGCGGGGCACTAAGGACTAGATACTGAATGAGAAATCTGTATACATGGGACTAGAAATTCTGTATTTGTGGATGTAATGGTAAAATGGGATCAAAATCCATAAATCCATCTCTTAAGAGGTGTCATATTGCACAATGAAGCATTGCTTAATTATACCTTGGGAAAGGAACAAGAGCTAGTACTTCATCTGCTTTATAGCCTCCTGCTGTGAACAGGTCATTTAAGTGAATTATCTGCTGATGAACGGACAAGAAGTCTAGGCCTCAGTGTTATCAAGAGGCTTGGAGTTGTGACTTTTCTCGCCTGGGAAAATATGTTTCCTCTCTTCAAAGCCACATTTGGCCAAGAATATCAGACATTAGGGCACCAAAGTCCAATTATGAATAATGTTTTTTTTCATGAACGGCGAAGGTTCTATAGTTATGGGAGACATAAAGTAAAGGAAATAATTATTTGATCCCTTGCTGTTTTGTAAGTTTGCCCACTGACAAAGACATGAACAGTCTATCATTTTAAGGGTAGGTTAATTTTAACACTGAGAGAGTATCCCCAAAAAATCAAGAAAATCCCATTCTATAAATTAGAAAATTTATTTGCATTTTGCAGTGAGAAATAAATATTCCTCTAGTAAACAACACTTAATACTTGGTGGCAAAACCCTTGTTGACTAGCACAGCAGTCAGACATTTTTTGTAGTTGATGATGAGGGTTGCGCAAATATCAGGAGGAATTTTGGTCCACTCCTCTTAGCAGATCATCTCTAAATGATTAACATTTTGAGGCTGTCGCTTGGCAACTTAGAGCTTCAACTCCCTCCATAAGTTTTCTATGGGATTAAGGTTTGGAGACTGGCTAAGCCACTCCATGACCTTAATGTGCTTCTTTTTGAGCCACTCCTTTGTAGCCTTGGCTGTATGTTTTGGGTCATTGTCTTGCTGGAAGACCCAGCCACGACCCATTTTTAATGTCCTGACGGAGGGACTCAGGATTTTACGGTACATGGCTCCATCCATTCTCCCATTGATGCGGTGAAGTAATCCTGTGCCTTTAGCAGAGAAACACCCCCAAAACATAATGTTTCCACCTCCATGCTTGACAGTGGGGACAGTGTTCTTTGGGTCATAGGCAGCTGTTTATCTTCCTCCAAACACGGCGAGTTGAGTTAATGCCTGTAGCGTCGGCGTCTCTGCCTCCTGCCGGGCAGAGACGCCGTTCCCCTCACCGCTGCTGTCCCTGTCTGGCGTCCTCCAGCTCCCCTGCTGCTGCTGTTGCATGCACCGTGCACAGCTTCCCGGGCACTGTGCTTATTGTGCGCGCTCCCTCTTAAAGGGGCCGCGCGTGCCATCCTAAAGAGTCCCCATCCAATGGCCGGAGGACCCCTCCTATATAAAGCACCTGCTCCAAAATGGAGGTGCCTCTGCAAGATTGTTGTTTGTGTGCTAACACTCTCCTCAGCCCTCAGGTTCCAGTACCTGCCAGCCTGTCTGTTAGCCATGCCCGCCAGCCTGTCTATCTGCCGTGCCCGCCAGCCTGTCTACCCGGATCACCCGTCAGGCCATCTGCCGTGTCCTCCTGCTTGTCTACCTGGATCACCTGTCTGGCTACCTGCCGAGCCCGCCTGCCTACCCGGACCACCCGTCAAGCTACCAGCCATGCTCATTCGCTGTACCGGTCAGCTTCAGCCATCTGACCCGTGGGAGTCGCTTGCTCTCACACAAGGTCGGTCGCAGAGTGGCACCTGGTCCACCTGCCCGGTCTCTCCCTGGTTCACGGAGCCGATTAAGCCACCGTGTGGTCAGGGTCAGTCCGAGTTGGCACTTAGTTACGCCCCTCTGGTCCCTCCTTGCATCTCAGCACAGAGGTTCCATCACAGCACAGAGGTTCCATCACCCGGACCCGTAACATCTGACCACAGCACCTTCTCTCAATAACTCACAGAATCATCCAAGTGTTCATTGGCAAACTTCAGATGGGCCTGCACATGTGTCTTCTTGAGCAGGGGGACCTTGCAGACACTGCAGAATTTTAAACCTTTAAGGTGTAATGTGTTACCAATGGTTTTCTTGGTGACTGTGGTCCCAGCTGCCTTGAGATCATTAACAAGTCTCCTGTGTAGTTTTAGGCTGATCTCTCACCTTCCTCATCATCAAGGATATCCCACGAGGTGAGATTTTGCATGGTGCCCCAGATCGATGTCGATTGACAGTCATTTTGTATTTCTTTCATTTTCGTACCATTGCACCAACAGTTGTCTCCTTCTCACCCAGCATCTTACTTATGGTTTTGTAGCCCATTCCAGCTTTGTACAGGTCTATGATCTTGTCCCTGACATCCTTAGAAAGCTCTTTGGTCTTGCCCTTGTTGTAGAGGTTAGAGTCTGACTGATTAACCCTAGAACGCATACCTGGGGCCTCGCAGGCCCGCCCTGTTAATTGTTTTCTATTTTCTGCAAGATTACTTTAGTTAGAATTTTGAAACTCTCTGTATTCCTCAGGTATATAGTTGTTTGTCATTTGTGTTTGAGTTATTCCATGTTATTTGCACACGGGCCTAAAAGGCCCCAGGTATGTGAAAGTGTAGCTTTTTATGGTCATGCGTTCTAGGGTTAATTGAGTCTGTGGCCAGGAGTGTTTTATACAAGTAACTATGTAAGACAGCTGTCTTTAATGCAGGCAACGAGTTGATTAGGAGCGTCTAACTTCACTGTATATATATATTCCATGCGTTGAAATCAGAGATGTATATGCTATACGTTCACTGTAAGCTGCCCAATATCCATCCTAGAAGGGTAATTGTCCTGATGTTTAGAGGTAACAGTGCTGTTCATGACAACTTGGTAACAGCGTTGGGGATATCTGCATGATCTTGCTGTCCCATGACAAATTAGTGGCAGCGATAGGGTATCTGCATGATCCCTCATCTGTTCTCCTGACAATTGGTGGCAAGTGGTGGGATACAGAGCATTAGTGATCTGGTTTGAGCAATCATTACTGTCACTAAAAACTTGCACGGTTTCTTTGAGGTTTCTGTGGAGAATTTTTAGGTTTGGATTCAGTGTTTAACTACACTTGGGACACTACTGTACGGAGAGAAGCATGAGAAAGCTCTGCTGATCTGTATGTTTGAGGAGCTATGTCTTGATGTAAATGTCAAAACCAAAGAGATATTGATTTGTGCCTTGGTTGAGGACAATGACAGGCACTGGTTCAATGTGAAACCAAACCTCAGGTCCAGTGAAGCACCAGGATATAAAGTTGAGGATCTTGTTCCAGAACTGTCCAACTCAGTGGGGGCCAGCAGCAACCATAGCTCTAAGAGTGGAATGAACACTTGCTTGCCACTCATTCTGCAGTAAATGGGAGGATGTGACCCTCAAATGCGGATACTGTTTGTGCTACAATAACTCCAAGCAGAGAGTGAGTTTGCAGAGCGAAAGTCCCAGCGAGAAGCAACCAAGCGACAAGCCAAGCAAGATGCTGCAAAGCTACTAACAGAGAGCACCACCTGGTGTTAGCTCAACGACAGATGCAGCAATGTACCCCAATGAGCAGTGAGTTCAGTACTGTTAACATCTTTAAACCCCATCCCAAGCATTTTCCTGTCATGGAAAAAGACGGGGATTTGGACACTTTTTTGAGGAAGTTTGTAAAAGCCTTCAGACAGTACCAGGTGCCCAATATCCTTAGCTCCAGGGCTATGAGGCAAAGCTCTGATGTTCACTACTCTCCATTGAGAACAATATGGAGCCATCAAACAGGCCCTGATAAGGAAATATCAGTTGACTCCAGATGTGTACCCCAAAAGGTTCCGGACCCAGTGGACAGCTTAGAACCAATTTCGAGCAGTAGGACCAGGGACTATCGATTTCCTTCTTCGAGGAATTGAAGGATCTGATAATGAAAGACCAATTTCTGGATTTTTTTCCATCAGTGCTAAGGGCGATGGGGACAGGCATGAGAAACATGAAGAAATGGGTTACGTGCAGCTGACCAGTGTCACATCAAACGATGACATGGTCGGTGGTAGCTGCCCTATGATTAGCACTGCTCCTGAGATATTACAGGATGATGGGTGTCACCCACAGCCTTTTAGGATGATGGGAAAGTGTTATCACCAGCCTGTCATGATGGCAAGAAAGTTTTATCCCAGGTCTGTCAGGGTTGAGAGAAAGTGTTATCACTAGCCTTTCAGGGTGGCGGGAAAGTGTTATTCCCACCCTGTCAGAATGGTGGGAAAGTGGTACCTGCAGCCTGTCAGGATGGTGGGAAAGTGTTATCCCCAGCCTGTCAAGGTGATGGAAAAGTGGTACCCATAACCTGTCAGGGTGGCAGGAAAGTGTTATCCCTAGCCTCTTAGGGTGGCAGGAAAGTGTTATCTCCAGCCTGTTGGGGTGATGGGAAAGTAGTACCCACTGTCTGTCATGATGACAAGAAAGTGTTACCTACTGCCTGTCAGGATAGCGGGAAAGTGATACCCCGTAGCCTGTGAATATGATGGGAAAGTGTCACCCATAGCCTGTCAGAATGAAGGGAAAGTGTTATCCCTGGCCTGTCATGATGGAAAGAAAATGTTATTCAGGCTTGTCAGAATGGCAGGAAAGTGTTATCTCCAGCCTGTCAGGGTAGCAGGAAAGTGTTATTTCTAGCCTGTAAGGATTGTGAGAAAGTGTTATCCCCAGCATGGGAGAGTGATGGAAAAGTTGTACCCACAGCCTGTCAGGATGATGGTACAGTGTTACCCACAGCCTGTCAGGGTGATGGGAAAATTTTATCCCCAGCCTGTCAGGAGAATGGGAAAGTGTTCTTCCCCGCCTGTTAGGATGTTGGGAAAGTGGTATCCCCAGGATGGTACAAAAATGTTGTTATTCCCCGGTAAGACAGTCTACATAGCCACTGTCACCTGCAATTGAAGTACCCAGAATGCAGGCAACGTGCCACCTTCTGGACCTTCATCATCCAGAGAGTTAACAGAACCAGTTACTGACCCAGAACAGGTCCCAGAGGGTCCTGGTGAGGTTGGGGCCATAACATTGCTTCTAGCTACAGCTAGCCAGGAGTTTCAGGAGGTACTACATGCCAATCTAGAGGTATTGAAGGACCTTGCGGAGAAGCCCACTGCCGAGTCCAAGAAGGAGAGGGTATTGTGGGATCCAAGGAGGTTGTAGCAGGAGATGGGCTTGGGAGACGATCTGTAAATTAGTCTCCCATGCCATGTCTAAAAGAGGGAGGTGTCATAGATGTAATGGCAAAATGGCATCAAAATCCATTAAGCGATCTCTTAAGAGGAAACGTGCCACCTTCATATTGAACATTGAATCTTGTCTTATTTATAACTTGGGAAAGGAACAAGAGCTAGCACTTCATCTGCTTTATGACCTCCTGCTGTGAACAGATAATTGAAGTGGGTTATCTGCTGAAGAGCAGACAAGAAGTCTGGAGCTCAGTATGTACAAGAGGCTGGGGTGTGTGACTTTTCTCCCCTGGAGAAATAAGTTTCCTCTCTTCAAAGCCACATTCGGTCAAGAATATCAGCCAAATATCCTATCAGCCAAAATTCCTATCCTGAGCAAAGGAGTCATTTTTTACTTTGAAATGCATTGACAATAAACCACTGATTCACTTATTTTGTACACAGATTCTATTTGGAATCAGCAGCGCATTTGAAATCTACTAATCCTATTTGTATGGTATGAATTCAATCATCTGTGGATGTTGCAGCAGCTGACAATTATGCCATAATAGTGATTGTGTCGCACACAACCCTATAAGGTAAACACATTACTATTGTTTAGCCACCATCTATAGTAGGATAATACAATATTGTGCTTTGCACATCTTTTTTGCATCAACTTGGTAACAGTGGTGGGATATCTGCGTTATCTCCCGACTTTCCCCTTGCTTTTCTCCTGACTATGGACAGTCTTTATACAAAGATAAAGAGTAGCATTTGGCACCTTACATTTAAATCAATGTGAGGTTTGATGGATCTCCATTCTGTATTCCCTAAGGCTGAGTGCACACGATGCAGATTTAATGCATTTCCGCATTATTTTGCATATTGGTAAGAGGTCTGCCATGTATACCAATGAAAATCCGCATGTGCTGTGCACATAATGCGGAAATTTCCGCTGCGGATTATCATTGCGGCACAAACTGCAGCATAACCAATTAAAATTCCGCCCATTGACTCGCAAACCCGCATGTATAATATCTACATGCAGATTTGCTGTGTTTCAATGTAAATCAATAGGCGCAAAATCGCGCCGGACTCGCACCGCGGCTGGTACCCTGGTCAGGAGAGGAGGCTGCTACTTCTCTCATCCGACAGCTGCTCTGGCTGATAACAGTGAGAGCAACGTGGATGGGAGAAGCAGCAGCCTGGTCCTCCCAGCTCACGTGCCAGCGGCAGTTAAAAAAGAATAAAAAAAGTAAAAATTAAAAAAAAAAACTTCATGCTCACTTGTCTGGCAGCCCCGTTGACCTCCTGGTCCCCGCCGGCGATCCTCTCATTGGTGGTCAACTTCTTCCAGGACCTGTGGTGACGTCCATCAGGTGATCAGTGACGTCAGCGATCACCTGATGATCGTGTGACCATCAGGTGATCAGTGCCGGCAGCAAGATTCAATTGCCGGTAATCAGCTCATCGTCACGTGACCATCAGCTGATTGCTAAAGACAGTAATCAGCTGATCGGTCTCATGACTGATCAGCTGATGCTTACCATGGGAACCTTCACATGAAGGTTCCTACGGTCTCTAGCTCACCTGGGCTCATCAGCTGATCTTCAGCTGATGAACCCCAGTGACCCCCTGCAGCACTGTATACTGATGGGGGTGATTTTACACCCCTGTCAGTATACAGTGCTGTATTCTAAAGCTGTGACATCAGTGATGGATGATGTCACAGCTGTAGAAATGATCCGGTTTGTTGTGGGACAGTCGTGATCGTGGACTGCGTCGTTGACGGTGGACAGATGAGGGATATTGTTGTTTTTTTTACGCTTTTTTCAGGGGACCGAGGGCTTCGCGGAGGCGTGTAATACAAAAAATTGTAGAACCGTGTGTTTTTTATTTCATTAAATTACTTTATTCTGGCAGTGTCTTTTATTGAAAAAGTGGCGACCATTTAACCACGCGGTTAGTAATGGAGGGCATCTTATAGACCCCCTCCATTACTTACCTGGGCTTCACGTCAGCCGCCAATACAAGGCTGACGTGAACCCCAACTCCATTACCCCCTGCCACCGCTACAGGGCAGTGTGGAAGAGTGAGGCTAAGTGCCAGATTTGGCGCATCTTATGGATGCGCCATTTCTGGGACTGCTGTGGGGTGATATTAATAGCCGATATTAATATCAGCTCGCAGCTGTCTAGTTTAGCCTTTGCTGGCTCAATTTTACGGTGGCGACTCCACGTCAATTTTTTCTGAGGTCCCCCAGTAATCTAGCCAGTAAAGGCTAAACAAACAGCTGTGGGCTGATATTAATAGCCATGGAACATTGGTGGCTAATGGCCCCTTCCGCAGCTACTAATATTATCCCCCTTGTGGTCAGCTTTCCCTCTGCTGGTTATAAAAATGACGCTGGAGCCCACGCCAATTTTTTTTTTAATTTTAAGTTTTGTGCCTATAATTCAGACGTAGCAGCACTTTGGACGCAAATATTTGCTGCGTCCAAAATGTTGCATACTATTGAATGCAGGTAAATCCACATGTGTTCACTGAACCATGTGGATTTACCGCATTCTATACATTCTAATGGTCAAATTTCTGTTGCGGAGACTAACGACTCCAGAGGAGAATTTGACATGCTGTGGTCCTGAAAGACGCACCGCATGTCAGTGTCCGTGGGTGATTCGCAGTCTCAGATGCTCGCATAGTGGACATGGGATTTCTAGAGATCCCATCCACTATGCTTTAACATCTGGATGCTGTGGGTTTGATGCTGTATAAACATGCAGCGTCAAACCTGCAGTGGCTCCTCACCGTGGCCACATACCCAAACTCACCCGCAGCATGTCAACTTCTGTAGCGGACACGCTAGTCTCCGCTGCGGATTTTGACCAATTGAAGTGTCATTATATGTGGTGAATTCACATGTACCAACAACAAAAGTGCGGCATTAGAACACCGCGTTTTGCATGCAACATAAATACGTTGTGTCCAAAGCGCTGCTGAGTGCTGATCGGGGCTTTCTGTCGGTAAGCTTTGACTGTCATTATACCAGTAATTGGGGACTCTCTTTGTCACTACTGGTTGGGGGGTGCTGGATGTGGCTCGCAACCATCTCTCAGAGTTGATTGTGGCTCTCAAAATAAAAAAGGTTTAGGACCACTGCTATACAGGAATGTATGTTGTATATTGTATATTGTTTTAATCTAACTTTGTACTTGCAGATAATAAAAGAAGGGAAATCTTGTGTCTGAGAGCTTATTTTATAACTCTATGAGAGTTAAAAGGAACCTGTCATGTCCTAGTTGCTATGTACACTGCCCCCATAGCGTTGTTAGTGATGCAATGTGCATCACTAACAAGCTTTTTTCATTAAAATCGGTGGTAGTAAAATAATTTTAGAACATTATATATACTTTATCCTACCTGCTCGTATTCAGTCATAGGGGTGTGATTCTCTCATTCAGTCATGGGCAGCACCGCATTCACTCACTGCTGGTGCCGCCCATGTATTTGAATATTGCTCCCGGCAAGGTTTCGTCTAGATTGGAGTTGATTTTTTGAGGCAGGACACCATAGTTTTGTCTGTAGTGATGCACTCTGGGAGAAGGAAGGTCCTTTTCCACACAGACTGATTGTAGAGAAGATGTCCACCATTTTATCCCTCTTGTGATAGCATCGTTGGTAAGACAGACAATGTTTTTCCTGTTTGCAGACACCTGATATGTAGGACTCTAATCCCTGCATCTTCCAGTTCACTTATGAGACTGGCAATCTGCTTCATTACATGTTATATGCTGTTCTGCCTTTGACTTCATGTAATTCTGTGTTGTGTATACACATATTGATTGTTTGTTTTTCCATTGCTCCTAGTTTTACCAAATTCATCTACTAATCGTTCAATAAACTGCATAGACTACAAGACACAGTCTTCTTATTGGATTCCAAGTAGATAAGGTTTAGCTGCCTGTCGGAGTACACATACATCCCATGATAACGTGTAGCGAGGACAGAACAGTAAAACAACGGCTACCGGCTAATGAGATTCAGAACACCGGCTACACAGAGACTTAATACAGCTACAGCAATCTCTGCACAGCCAAGCATCCCCTTAAAGGCACCATGTCCCAAAAATCATACAGAACGAAATCCGTAGCTTCTGCCTCCTCAAAGGCATCATCTATCAGCAATGCTGCCGCCATTGCCCGCGCAAAAGCTGAAGCCGCCAAAACAAGAGCAACATTTGCTAACCAGGAAATGCATCTCAAGCTAGAAAACCTCGGATATTCTACTCGGATCCCACAGGTTTGACAAGTTCTCCAGCTGGAAGTCACTCATCCGAGCTACCACCTGTTTGTCTCACATAGCTCGCTCATTCAAAGACCTTTACAAGTGGCAGTGGAGACAGGTACAAAGTCTTGCGAATATATTCTGGGACAGGTGGCTCAAGCAATACCTATCTACACTGCAACCATGGACAAAGTGGCAATCTACAAGACCCAATCTGAACATTGGTGACCTCGTACTTGTGAATGACGTTCAAACCCACAGAAACCAGTGGCCACTTGGCTTAGTAACTGCAACGTTCCCTAGCAAAGATGGAAATGTCCGGAAAGTAGAAGTGAGGATGACCAGAGGAGACGAACCAAAGACGTTCCTCAGACCAATATCCAAACTAGTTCTACTTTTACCCTTCAAGGACCAGGATGGTGACATCCATTGATGCCAGACGGGGAGTGTTATGTCTTCAGACAGACCCATTTCTTGTTTGCAGCACACTGACTCCCTTTAGCGGCTGACTGCTGAGTTTGTGTGTCTGCACTTGTTTCCTTTTTGATCTACTCAGGACACCATAGTTTTGTCTGTAGTGATGCACTCTGGGAGAAGGAAGGTCCTTTTCCACACAGACTGATGCAGAGAAGATGTCCACCATTTTATCCCTCTTGTGATAGCATCGTTGGTAAGACAGACTATGTTTTTCCTGATTGCAGACACCTGATATGTAGGACTCTAATCCCTGCATCTTCCAGTTATACTTATGAGACTGGCAAGCTGCTTCATTACATGTTATATGCTGTTCTGCTATTGACTTCATGTAATTCTGTGTTGTGTATACACATATTGATTGTTTGTTTTTCCATTGCTCCTAGTTTTACCAAATTCATCTACTAATCGTTCAATAAACTGCATAGACTACAAGACACAGTCTTCTTATTGGATTCCAAGTAGATAAGGTTTAGCTGCCTGTCGGAGTACACATACATCCCATGATAACGTGTAGCGAGGACAGAACAGGTTCCCTTTAAAGTTATTTTCCCCTTATGGTAAAAAAAATTGGTAATTATGTGTTATGCCTTGTCTTCTCCATAAATGGTATATCTGGTGGAAGTTTCCTTGGTGAAATAAAGGTGCATGGGTTACGGTTAGAAAAGAGAATCAGCAAGGAGCTGTTTTATATTTCTCATTGTGTTACATGTCTTCTATGTCGAGATCAGCAGAGGGTTTGATCTAATTCCCTCTAAAAATAGGCAAGGATATTGTAAAAAAAAAACAGTTGACCGATGTATCTGTGTAGTAAGAAGTACACTGTATGCAATTCCAAATATGTTAAGTAAAGACTGCAATGTTGTATTTTCTAAAATGAGGAAAGTTAAACCCTCTGTTTTGTCTGGACTATTGAAGGATACAATATGTCACTTTTTTCCATTCCAAATGAATGAGTAATATAGGAAATTGATGAGTTTTTCATGTTGTGGTTTTAAGTAAAATGGTAATGATTGTAATATGTAGAGTAGTGGAGGGAATTCTACTATCTTCAGAATATTGGCCCAGCCTATGAATGATGGATTCAAATGCTTACAGTTCTGAAGCGTTTTTTCAAGATTGCAGATATATTGTTATATTATGTTGATCATTTTTTTGGAACAGCGTGTAATGTCACTTCCTAAGTAGGTTAGTGCTTTGGTGCCCCATTTGAATGGGGAGGCTGCCCATGATTCAGATCTGGAGGGCCACCGTAATAGTACATGCTTCACGTTTTTCTAAATTAAGTGTATATCCTGAATAGATTCCCAGGGATTCAACCTCAGAGAGATTATCAGGCATTCATTGCTTGGGCTTCAAGATCACAAGAAGGAGGTTATTGGCAAATGCCGCTAGTTTTAGTTTGACATTTCTGACACATACCCCTTTTAGCAAATTTGTGGCTTGTAGGTGATAAAGAAGGGAATCAATAGAAAGATTAAATAAAAAGGGGTGTTACAGACAACCCTGTTGAGTTCCCCAGAACAGTTAGTACTGATTGTTTACCATTCATAAGAGTGTTAATTGACTAGTTCCTGTGTGTAGGCAATTTAGCAAGAGAAAGTCTCACAAAATTCACTTTCAGCCAAGGTGCCAGAGAAGAATGGCCATGACACTTTATCAAATGTCTTTTTCAGCATCTAATTCCAGTAGCACGGAAAGTGGTAGCAGGACACATCTGCTGAGATAGCAGCCGCTATTGCCTTTCTCATGATGGGTTGGAAGATCTGCTGTGAAACTTATTTAAGCTGCATTTATGAATTATGAGAGTACTGCTTGTAATTGACAGCCTTCTGTGTACACTGTGCATAAGCAGAAAGCTGCCAATCAGTGGTTGGAAGTGGGGGGATACAGAGCTCATGAATATAGAGCATTTTGGTGAAAACTACTGCAAACAGCCCAGTAAGTGACACATCACTGAAATTAGAGTCTCTGCTCCTACATTATGCTGCTCTCAGATTGTGTCAAAAACATGGTGGCAGATTTCCTTTAAGTTAATTTCTTATTTTATTTTGATTTCATTATTTGCTCATCACAAGAAAAATTCAACAAAGTATTTTGTAACTATATTACATAGCTATTATTATGCATAATTGGCTTAGATTCCCACGCTCAACAGTAAAATGTCACTTCAGAATTTACAATGTTGACAGGTATCCATCAATTTATATTCCTTACTTTACGTGAGTATCTATGCAGCCATACTAGCTAATGCCTTCTGGAGTACCTATTATCACCAAAAATACAATTGAATACTAATAAGGCTATAAAGATTGTTTATGATTTCGGTATTTTTTCTTATTCTTTTTAAATTAGCATTGCCCATAATAGGCTTCAAAAACACATTTAATAAAAAGAACCTCTTACTATTGTGAGGCAGTGACCGGGATCGTATACGAGGGACGTTATATATCCCCCAGAATGTGTACAGAGACCTATTAAATCCATTGGAGAGCATTGCAGTCACACACACAGCTGCGGCTGCAATGCAGGAATGAAGGTAAGCAATGACCTGGTCAGACTACCTGGCTAAGGCAGATTAAGTAAAACCCGGCAGGGCCTTCATTTCTTGGAGGAGGTCACAGGAGGCAGTGGGGCAGCCTCCTCCCTCCAACCCGGGTTTTCCAGTGGCTCTTGCCACAGGTCCTTTAAAACTCCTGCACTAACTATTAGTGTTGTTCTATGTTGCAACCTGCTAGGAGCACAGCAGGTTAGCTCAGCAGGACTGTGTGTGGCTGAACCACCGCCTAGGAAGGCTCTGCGCCTGTCAGGCTCTGAGCGGCCTGGCGCGGCCGTTGTCCCCGGCAACCGTTGTTTATGGACTCATGTCAACCCGGCTGCGAACCGGAGGACTTTCTGTTTACCCGTGAGTTGCTGAATAAAAGCTGTTTATGTTGGACTTGTTTTGGGTCACTGCCTCAGTTACTGCATGGTGGGAACACTGCCGCCTTACACTATATATATATATTACTTTATTTACGATCACCATAAAAAGGGGGGCTTGAATATATCGTATTTAATAAAGTTACAGGGGAGAAAGGACAGTGGGCCTGACCCTATAATGGGCCTTTTTTACAACGTGAATTTTTTGTATTATTATTGTTCACGTTCACTTATCACAATTTTGATTTTATAAGTAAGGCTTAATAGGGTCAGGAGGGAGAGCCGACAAGGAGCAGGGGCACCACATCCTCTGCTACAAGGCAGGGACAGTACATGAGGTCATTATATGGTCAGGCCCACTGTCCTCTCTCCCCTGTAACTTTATTAAATACAATATATTGAAGTCCCCCTTTTTATGGTAATCATAAATAAAGTAATGTATATTGTAGGAGGGTCTTTTTTGTTAAATGTGTTTTTGGTTATACTGGGACCCTTTTCCATCTTATGTAGTTTTGGTTGCCATAATAGGCTTCCCAGTAGAAGACCTTCATGTATTTTAGTTTGTAATGTTGATGAAGTTGAACACTAAAAAAAGGCTCAATTTGAAAGATCATCCATCCATCTACTAACTACAGAAGAATAATCTACCCTTCTTTCTGTTCTAATATAAATGATAGAGCTGTTTAGGAATCTCACAATTCCCCCTACTTAAATACTATAACCATAGTACATTTGCTTCTAGTACTTATTTTAGTGATCTATTAATCCTTTGCCTAAAGGGATTTCTTCTTTTCTTGTTGGACGTTTAAAGATTTGAGGGTATAATTCATCCAGCCTTGTTACTGCGTCCCCTTCTAATAGCTTTAATTGCCTAATTATCTGTCCTAGCACAATCATAAAGGCTCCTTACTTTTAATTTTACCCTCAGGAAAATGTATGTGAACATTCTATATTTAGCCATGATACTAATGTCCACTTTTTATCCATAGCAAACCAATATAAAAGTCTTTTTCTGACACTGTAGCCTTCCACTGTCACAGGTATATGTATCACCTAGAAATATGATGTCATTTTACAAGACAGTTTAGCCTGCGATGACTTTGAATTTTCAAGGCAGTAATTGTAATCAATGCTGTCATTAATTCTTGAGTCATTCAGATAAGGTGGCAATCTATTTATGGCTTTTACATTTTTTTCTGTAGTTTATTAGATCAGAAATCCCCGCTGCTGGTGCAAATGAATGACACTGATTTCATCTAACAACTGTAAATTATACTTCAAGTGTTAATTGATGTTGCCCTCATGCATTGTACATTTGCTATCTTTGATTATAATGTCCTAAGTGCTTTGTTCATTGGAAATTGAAATCTAGAATTATTTCTAAAAATATTTTTTATTGAATAGGGGTTTATAGAACAAATCTTGGAGAAAACAGTACAAGGTGAAACAACAAAATGAGAAATAAAGTAAAATACATAGACATTCCCAGTATGAATTGTTTCAAGGTTCTTTTTGACTTGAACAACAGACTTCGCGTGCAGATAATGTGAGGAATCCTGGATGATGTATGTAGTCTTACAGACAGTTTTCCATGGAAAAAGTATGCAAATTAGCTTTTATCAAAATCTAAAAATATTTCCTAGTTCCCACTATATGTAGCTACTCTATAAGTCAATGTGTGTCCCATAAAAGTCCCTTGAAACTTGACTAAAGCTATGAGCCAAACCAGACACTCATCTGGGGTATTCTTGGAGTTGGTTAGCTTTCATATTCTGAATCTAAGACTTTTTTTGGATAGAAATATTTTTATGACTGATGCATAATTGCATTTCTGTTTCAGTTTTCTCCTTCACTGATGTTTTGCAAAATGTCGAAAGGAAATGGGAAGGAATGACAATGGATGGGAGTAGAATAGATAGACACTTTTCTATTCCTTATGCCTCCTAGGCTTGACATATTTTACATCATTATTTTGTGCTCAATATATGTTTTATCATGAAGCAAATCTTGGTGAAAAGCTAAGTAGCTGTGGAATCATATCTTTTAATATCTTATGGGTAACACAGTGTGTAAAATAAATGAAAGAATAAGTCAATAAAAAAGCTAAAATAAAATAGAAATAAAAAGCATAAATAAAAGAACAGTAAAAAAAAGTGTGAATTCAAGCCTTGCGCTCATTTAAAAAAATAGTTCAATATTTTAAAATAATTTCCATGGAAAGGGGAACGCAATTTAAAATGCTTTTTTGCAGTCCTTTGTGACAGTAAAAAAAAAGTGAAAAATATACATGCATTTCCAATTTTTCTTTACATTTTCCCCAACATCAGAAAGAAGGAATAAAAAATGTCAAAACTTAAGCCCAATGAAAAAAGGGGTGCGCATTATTTGAATATCTGAACAAGAATTTTTTTTTACAGCCATTAAATGTGCATTTATGATAAAAATCATAAATGTGCCTGGTCCTGAACTAGTTAAACTTTAACAACAGTGATAGCTGTTACCATCAGAGCCATGGATTTTAAATAGAGGATCTGTAGTGACTACTGTAGTGTATATATTTTTTTGATTATGTATGGAAGGTTTGTATGAAGGAACAGTTGATCAGAAACCAATTGTACCACCGCATGGTGCCTCTATACATTGTCTTATTATGGAGATATTCTAAACTAGAAGGTGAGAATACCTCCATAAGGCATCAGATGTAATATGGGAAAATTCCTTCAACAATATTTTTATTGAACAATTTGAATCATAAATTAATGTGCCCAATACAGTTGAAAACACATGGGCTCCCTAAGGCTATGTTCACAAGTTGCATTTTTGCTGCATTTTTGTATGCAAATTTGGGTAATTTTTAAGCCAAGTTTTATTATACAAGCCAAAGCTATAAGATTTCAGAAATCTCATGCACACACTACAGCATGTCACTTCTTTCAGCGTTTTTGTAGCGTTTTTTCACCCATAGAAAGCATTGACTAAGTGTAAAAACGCAGCAAAAATGCATAAAAAAATATCAGGTATCAGTTTTTGCTGCGTTTCTAGTAAAAAAAAAGCATGTACAGCCGTTTGTGAAACCCATTTATTTTTGTGATTTTCCCAAGTTTAAACCATAATGTCTTGGTCTCATCACCTGAGAATGACATTTTAGGATTAGTACAATTTAATTAGGATTACTACAGTTAAATTAAATTAGTGATGTGTGCAACATCACCTTGGCCGACCAAGGTGTGAAATGGAACAATACCTGATCAACCCAAGGGCTGACCAAAGTGTGACAGCAAACAGTGTCCTACAAACTCAATGCTCTACCAATGTCTTAGGTAAACTATTCCTGATCAATTCACCTCCCCTCGCTTTTACATTTCTTATTGTGTATTTTTTTCATGAACTTTGTGAACTTTTTTACTCAGAATAGTCACTATTTTTTCAGACATAAATATCTTTTTCCACTAAATAATATGATCAAATTGCTCTTTTTTTTCAAAAATGGTTTAATGGTTTCAAATGTCTTGCATTGGTGACCTGTCATTCATGCTTCTGAGGTAGAAGCAAAGCTGAACTTTGGAATCCTGAAAAACACAACAAAAAACATAGCAAAAATGCAGCAAAACATGATTTTTGTAAGCAGATTCTTTACTGCCAAGAGAGCAGGTTTTGCCTGCAGAAAAAAACTCACCAAAAATGCAATCTGTGAACATAGCCGAAGGAAGATGAAAAGTGTAGATATGGATGAAAGATCTGTAGAAAGATCAATCTTATGCAAGCGTAGATAGGTTCACCAGGGTCTTCTTCGCTGTTATCTTGATAGTACGAAGCCACTGGGTTGCTGTTCTTCCTCTTCATCTTGTTCCTTCTGCTCTTCTGACCATGATGTCCTTCTCTAGTGATTGCTCTGTTGTATGATGTGTCCAATATAGGCAAATTGTAGGTTGGTGATCCTTGCTTCAAGTGACATGTCTGGTTTGATTTGTTCCAAAATTGATTTGTTTATTCTTATTGCCATCCATGATATTGATAACATCCTCATTCACCACCACTTTGAAGGCGTCATTTCTTCTTCTGTCTTGTTTCTTTATCATCCAGGTTTTGCATCTCTGTTACCACAAAAAAGACCAAACTATGAGTCAAGTAGTATCTTCATTGCCAATGAAATGTTCCTTGATTTGAAGACCTTGTCCAGTGACTTCATTATTTATTTGCCCATAGCTATACTATTGACTTCCAGTGTTGTCATTGTATCTTGAGTGATCATCGATCTTAGTAGATTGAAGTCCTTTACAACTTCCAGTTTTGTCGCCATTCATAAATCAGATAAAAGACAAAAGGGTGCCCAAATGGTGCAATTAGGCAAAAGGCCATCATACAATTGTAGTAAAGAGTTTATAAACAGTTTTCTAATATGCTATGAGATCACACCTTAGGTCCCCTTCACACGTCCTAGTATTTTCGGTACTGGAAAAAACAGTACTGGTGATATCTGTGGTCCATGTCCGTGTGCCATCCGGATCTTAGTAGATTGAAATCCTTTACAACTTCCAGTTTTGTCGCCATTCATAAATCAGATAAAAGACAAAAGGGTGCCCAAATGGTGCAATTAGGCCAAAGGCCATCATACAATTGTAGTAAAGAGTTTATAAACAGTTTTCTAATATGCTATGAGATCACACCTTAGGTCCCCTTCACACGTTCCTAGTATTTTCTCTACTTGATAAAACAGTACTGGTGATATCCGTGGTCCATGTCCATGTGCCATCCGTGTGCCAACCGTGTGTCCGTGTGCTGTCTGAATCCATGAATCTGTGTGCTGCCAGTGTGCCATATATGGAATGAAATGCAGCAAAGAAATTAAAGAGTATTATATATTAAAGATGTTCAAAGATAGAGATAGATATTGATGAGGAACAATTTTATTAACCAGCTGAGGGAAAGCAGACAGCTAGGAGCTGATTTTACTATTTTAGGAAGGGGCCGATATCAATAAAGGTTCCCAGCCTATTAATACCAGCTTACAGCTGTATGCGTTGCATTAACTGGTTACTAAAAAGGGGGAACCCCCAAAAAAATGATGTGGGTCACCCCTAATTTTAATGACCAGGAAAGGCTAATCAGACAGCTGTGGGCTGATATTAATAGGCAGGGAAGGGGCCATGGATATTTCTCACACTGAGGTTATCGTGAGAAACACTGCCTGTGACCTACAGTAACCTTAATGATGTCACTGCTCCCAACTACAGCCATGTTCTCAAGCTACTGTTAGTGTGTTCCAGCGGCCGTGCTGAGCGGTCATTTTACTGATGTTACCGCTCACCACAGCATCCCGATGTAGCAGAGTCAGAGATCGTTGTGAGACATGGGACTGTACTGCTTTCCCCACCTGCCAGAGAATTTAATTTGAGTATGTGTCACACAGATTTCACGTGGATGTCATGTGCGGCACGCATTTCCTCCCTGGTGCCAGAAAAAAAAAGGACATGTCTGTGGGTTTTTCATACGGACACACAGTCCATGTGAAAAACCTGACATATGGGCACGACCATTGAATATAATGGGTGTACGTGTGTCCATATTTGTGGTCCTTAAATAACGGACCACATATGTACATAAAAAACGTATATGTGAAGAGGGCCTTACTTATAGTTCAACAAATTCAAGATGCATGGTGTATTTAATTGCCTGCACCAAATTTCAAATTCAATATTTTGATTGCTCAACACATATGTTAGAAAACACCTGTCAGATAATGTACTTTGCTACAAATACATCAGCAGTCTCTAAACATTTTGCTTATTTCTATGTAGGAGACACAGCAACCCTACCTGTGACAGGTAGACAAAGCAAAGGTGGACACAGAAAATGCTTCCTTTTTATCTGCAAGACATTTTTAATTTTTGATTTAGGAACCAAATCACCTGTAGGCATGAACGTAAAACATTAAATTACTTACTACTATTGAAATACTATACCTGAGTACATCACTCATCTATTCTGTCCTCAATATTTGCAAACTGTGTTTTTGCTATTTACACTAAACCAACTATATAATGTTTTTAAATCGTTCCAATGTTTATATGTAGTGGTAAGAATAGTATACATTGTATTCTAAAGTTATATGCATGTAACCCTGATACATATAGGGGAGACTTAAAGGGAATCTGTCACCCCCCTGGGCGATTTCAGACCTCTACTATGGCCATACAGGTGATAGAAAAGTAAATCTATACTTACCTGTATGGCCCATAGCAGAAATCTGGTTTTATAAAGTCTGTTTTCCAGAGGCTTGGCGTCCGGGGGATGCCAGCAAACCCCTCCTATCTGCTTACTATTCCCCCTAAATCGCCGCCTCTGTGCTAAATTACCATATCCCCCCCTCCCCTACACATCACAGGGCCCTGTGACAGGCCCTGTGACGTGCCCTGCTCTGCCTCCCCTCCCACGCATGCGCAAAGCGCAGCTCCCAAGGAGCGTGCTTTGTTTCCTACCAGACCCGTTTGGCTGCGTACTGACAGCGGAGCGGAAGTCTCAGTGACTCACCGTCGCTTTCGCAATACAAGTGTTAGGAGGGCGGTTGCAGACAACTTTATTATAATGGAACGCAACTGACCCCGGTGTCCGCAATGCAGCCTGGTGGACTGCTGCCGAACACTTTCCGGGTGGAAAGGAAAGCAACAAACTTAAATGTTAAACCCTTCCGTGTTTCTGTACACAGGAACGGGTATAGTGGTTCGCTCTATCTCCGATAACAGCATGGGAGATGTGCGACCGGGAAACTATCTGTAGCCCTGTTACTGCACAGGGACTACACTGGCGGAGCTAGGATGCGTGTGTGACTACGCCGACGGGCACACGTGCCTCCAGCCGGCGTGCTACCGGACTGAAGGGTACTACTCCACGTGGCAGACAGGCGACAGCCATGAATAGGACGTCTGCAGGCTGCTCGGGGTGTTAGGCGACCCCTTTGGCAGAGCCAGACTGCTAGACGAAGCTACCTGCCTACTTTCACTAGCCTGCCTACTTTCACTAGCCTGCCTACTTTCACTACGTGGAGCACAGTCGTCCACACACAGCAACACTTGTTCAATGATCAGAGCGCGCCGCCATGTTTGTGGGCGGGCCTTTTAAAGACTAAGCCCTGCCCACCGACGCGCCATTGGTGACTAGTGTTGAGCCACACCCATAGTGTTCGAGTTCGGTTCGGTTCGTCGAACACCCGTATGTTCGCCGAACTGTTCATCGAACACCGTCGAACACCGTTAAAACCAATGGCAGGCAAACAAAAACACATAGAAACACATAGAAAACACCTTCAAAGGTGTCCAAAAGTTGACAAACTGCTCAGAAGACACAACTGACACATGGAAAAGTGACAAGTACATATAGTCATGCGAAAAGAAAAGAGGTGGAGGAGTAAAAGGAGGGGGAGACACAGATATAGGCATGATATGCCCTTCTAAAACCGAAAAAGTGCGAAGCCGACACGGCCAGTCCGTTCCTTCCCGTGCGACGTCCGTGTCGCCGGGTTTGTGCCAGAACTGCAGTGGACCCTGACGGCCAGCCCCCCTCTCCCAATCCTGGTGCCTGTCCGCTGGTGGGTCGAGCGAGCCCCACTGTGGTGGAGGCAGGTCTAAGCTTTTTAATTTAAATTTTCTCTCTAATTTGAATGAATACACTTTAAACCCTTTTACAAGGATCTATTGGAGGGCAAGTCTCATGCCAGCAGCCGCGTAATTCCAGCTCCAGTAGCGTCCACTAAAGCTGCTGCAGTTAAAAAGCTTTTATAAGGATCGAGCTCAGCGGTCCACCGCAAGGCGTCCTACCGCCAGTCCCAGCCCCTATACCTTGGGGTGCCTCCTGATGCTCTTCACTGAGTATCCCGGGATCCCGAAGCATTTCCTTTGAAAAAATGAAGTGTCCAAACTACAGGCGGTGTAGCTTGCTTACCAGCAGGGATAATCCGCTGACTAGTAGGCACTGCTACTAGGCACAAAGTATTTCCTGGGCTACATGCAGTTAAAAATTTGTAATTAGATACTCTCATTGGATGCTGAGAAAGCATTCCATAGAGTCTCCTGGCACGCCATATATTATTCTCTTAAAAAGCTTGGCGTAGGGGTCTAGGGGACCCTTTTATAGCCAAAATCACGGCCCTGTATCGCAATACGTCACCTAGGCTGAAGATAAATGGAACTGTAGCACCCTGAGGGCTCGGTTGCTACAGAGGTATTGCACCTCACCCAGAGGTGTGATATCTCACTCTCAGGTAAGGATGTAGTGTGGATCAGGACCCCGACACCTGCATGCATTACACCACATTGCCGTGGGGCAGGGCGACCAATATGCCCCTGAGATGGGCACGACAGTCCCTGTCCCTGGCTGGAGTGGGGGGGAGGGAACACCAAGGAAGGGGAACCCTGTAGTGCAGGAGCAGGGAGGAAGTAGGTCCTGGGTGCATTGAGAAGGGAGTATAAAAGGTGGGCACCATCTCAGTTCAGTGCAGAGAAGTCTGAGCAGAAGTGAAAGGGAGCAGGGGCTCTGCATGAGCTTTGCTCCGGAGGTGGGCCTAGTAACAGAGGCCCAGGCCTGGAAGAGGGAGAAGGAAGGAAGAGGAGCGGAGAAGGCTCCAGGAACAAGGAACGAAGGGATCCCAGGGGTGTGGACGGGCGAGTCGCCACCGCACGCCCGAATCCACCTGCGTGGAGGGGTCAGGCCAAAGAGGGAGACCGGTCCCGAAACTAGTCGAGGGGAAAACGACCCTCAGCTAAAAACCGGAGGCTGTGACATTTTATGTGGCGCAGCCCCTCGCTACACCCGCTAGGAAGGCACCACATAGGGTCAGGGAAACTGGCGCCAAGTTTACCAAGAGGAGGCCCGAGGCAGCCGGACAGAAGCATTGGTAAGAAAGGCTAGACAAAGGAGACACAAAGGGGGTCCTGTGAAGCGCTCCAAAGTTATCTGGGAGCTGTCTGAGCCCCTCACCTGGTGAGCACAGTACGAAGTGGGCAGCCGTTACCTGCAGAAGTGGTCTGGATAATAAGAACTGTGAGTAAAGGCCCTGGACTGCATCACTGACTCCGTGTCGTTACTGCTGCTGCCCTGCACCATCACCCCCATCCTCCGCATACACTGCCCTGAGGCTATACTCCTCCTGTGGGGAGTTATACTACTCTCTGCTGCACCCACAACACCAGCCTCAGCGGTCTGCCCTGCAGTGGCAGTTCACTCTGACCGCAATCCACGGGATGCGTAGTCGGACATTTAAACATCAAAACCACATAAATAGTTCCGCCACTGGTTTGACTGCCCTGAGCCACGAAACCGGGTCGCCGCCATGGAGACTACAACCACCAGCATCCACCAAAAAGGGTCCGGCACCGGGTGTCCCAAGGTCCAGGGGGCGCGTCAGAACATTTTCATCACCTTTCGTAATCACCAATGGGACAAGGCAGGGATGTCCTCTGTCCCCTCTCTTATACATCCTAGTGACGGAACACCTGCTCTCATCAATTCGCCATAACCCCAATATTAGGTGGATTGAGGTGGGAGGCACCGAATACAAGAGCTCTGCATTTGCTGATGACGTCCTAGTATATATCACTCAATCACATATATCCATCCCTGCTGTTATCGCTGAAATAGATCACTTTGTTATATGGTCAAATTTTAAAATCAATGCAGCGAAGTCTGAGGCCCTCTATGTCTCCCTCCCCAAATCCATACAGGATTCCATCCAGTCCAACGTTCCCTTTGCCTGGCCCTCACAGGGTATCAAATACTAAGGAATTCCTATTCATAGAGACCTCTCCCGTCTATGTTATCTTAATTTTGGGCCCTTTATTGAACAACTCCATACAGACCACGGTTGGCAAGTTAGAACTGTAAGATTCACTACGTGAACCACTGGTGTTTTATGGAAAAGCACATGTACACTGTGTTCCAAATTATTATGCAAAAAGTGTTTAGGAGTGATAAGGGAAGAATTTGTTTGCCAGTTAAACTCATTGATGGTGTTGTGTGTCAGGGCTCTTTATATCACTGTAAGCAATTGCAGACACCTGTGCTAATTAGTTTGGCAGGTGTGTCCAATGAAAGGCAAGACTACTTAAGAAGGCTGTCCCACATTATTAAGCAGCCTACATTTTCTGCCAAAATGGGAAAGAAAAAGGATGTGTCGGCTGCTGAGAAGCAACAAATTGTGGAGTGTTTAGGTCAAGGCATGACTAAAATCAACATTGCCAAGACACTTCATCCTGATCATCGCACAATCAAGAAGTATGTAGCTGATTCACAGTACACACGTGTGCGTGCTGATAAGGGAAAATTGAGGACTCTTCCCTACAGGCAATTACGTCAGGTTAAAAGAGCAGCGGCAAAAAAGCCTTGTCATAGCAGCAGACAAGTTTTTGAAGCTGCTGGTGCCTCCAACGTCCCCCGAACAACAAGATGCAGAGTCCTTCAGAGGTTTGCAGCTGTGCGTAAGCCATCCTGTCGACCTACTCTATCCACTGCACACAAGCAGAAACGGCTCCAATGGGCCAAACAATACATGAAGACTGATTTCAAAACTGTTTTGTTCACCGATGAGTGCCGTGCAACGCTCGATGGTCCAGATGGATGGAGTGGAGGATGGCTGGTAGATGGACACCCCACGCAAACACTGCTACAGCGCCAACAAGGAGGAGGTGGAGTAATGTTTTGGGCTGGAATCATGGGGAGAGAGATTGTCGGCCCCTTTAGGATCCCTGAAGGGGTAAAGATGAACTCCATAATGTATGTGGAGTTTCTCAAACAGCACTTCCTGCCATGGTTCAAGAAGAAGAATCGTGTATTCCACAGCAAGATCATTTTCATGCATGATAATGCACCGTCTCATGCCGCACATAGCACATCTGCATCTCTGGCTGGTATGGGCATAAAAAGGGGACAAACTTATGGTGTGATCCCCATGCTCCCCTGACCTCAACCCCATTCAGAACCTCTGGAGCATTATCTAAAGGAGTGTCTATGATGGCGGGAGGCAGTTCACATCTAAGCAACAGCTCTGGGAGCGTATTCTGTCCTCATGCAAAACAATTGAAGCAGAAACCATCCAAAACCTGACAAATTCAATGGACGAGAGAGTTTATAGAGTACATATTGATACTCATGCTAGAACAACTCCATTTTGTCTGCTCGCTTTAAAATCATGTTATTATCACTCCTTGCATAACATACATTCTTTCTTTCTCTTTCCACAGAACTTATCTCACACTAACCTTTTCTCAAGAGAACATTTTGTCAGACACTCTGTTATCTAACTTGTTTAGGCCAGGTTTGACCTTGTAAAATTTCCATAGTGCTTCAAATTAACAATGATAATATGACCATATATGTGTTTCCGTAATAATTGTACTAACATCAGTTAGCCTATAGTATTGTAGTATGGCTGTAGAGTTGATTGGCTATTTGATATACTCAAAACAATATAAAATGCTAAGCAAAATAAACGGGATCAGAGATTCTTTGAATCCTCCCAACACAGAACATTGTTTCCGTTTGGTTTTCTGTGGATTGCAATCAACATAATAATTTGACACTCACTTGGTCAACCATGAACGGTTATTGCCCTCCCTTAACAGTTGGTGCCGTGACTCGGATCCCTAACCAGGGACGCCCCTCCACCTCTGGATGTCCACAATGAGAGACTTGCTTTCAGCCTCCCCCACTGGAATTGGGACTGATCATCCCCCACAAAAAGCCACGGTAAGTGCACAAGTTCTTTACTAGTGGCACTGACCGTTTGGCGTGGTTTCCACATGGTGTGTGGTTGTTTGCAGTGTCTTCAGATGTCCTGGTTGGATATAGTCAAAGGTGAGACTATAAGGGTTGTAGTCCCATTAGGGGTCTGATATTATTTAACTTCCAAGCAGTATCACCTCGGATTGACAAGTGAATATTGTGTGAATCTTTCCTTCTTTAACTTCCAAGAAAGATTCTTAGAAAAGACTGGACATTGTTAGTTTCAGTTGAGACAGTTAATCGAAGATTGGGTAAGGCACACACGTAGATATACATATATCGAGTGTCCGGAGCGCCGCGAAGCTGCAAAAGTGCTCCCCCTTTTCATCAGCCATCTGTACGATTCCCCCGACGGGTGGGGTGAAGTTAGCAGGTAGCAGGTAGCAGTTAGCAGGTAGCAGGTAGCAGGTAGCAGTTAGCAGGTAGCAGGTAGCAGTTAGCAGGTAGCAGGTAGCAGTTAGTAGGTAGTAGGTAGTAGGTAGTAGTGGAACAGCTGGGAGCTTGGAGCTCTGGCCAGACTCCGCTGTGCACAAGAATTAAGAATCTTTGTTGGTTGTGAAGCAGCAGTAGTGATTATCATCAATGTTTCCGTGGAGCAAAAAGAATTTGTCTCCCCTGCAGGAGGGGGAGAATGTGATGAATATTATGATCAGTCGAGAAGGGAAAAGATCTTTTAAGAATGCGCCAAAAGTGTTTAAGGTGTTAAATTCTCCTGTGGAGGGGAGGAGGCTTCAGGCTGTGTTGTGGGGTGAAGGCATCCGGCAGCAAAAGGGTAGATTAGTTGACTGTGGATTGCTGGAAGACACTGAGAAGTTCAAGAAAGTGGCACATGAGATTTGTGATGAAGGATATGTTGAAATAGAGGAGGAGATGAAGCCTGGTTATTTAAATTACTTTTATGTCAAGAAAGGGAAATTATCTAGCACTGTGACAAAAACTGTTTGTTTTGTGTTACAAAATGAAGCTGATGGGGAAAAAGTTCTGGAGGAAGTACTTATGTGTCCACAACCCGAATCTAAAGCCCCTAAAGAAGCATCCCCTACCCCCACAAATGTAGCAGTACCCCAGCCCCTCAATCCGGAAACTGAGCGAGCAACTTATACCTTATGAGATTAAATACCCTGCACTTCCCACTGAGAGCCAGCCACCATCATATAACCCAGACGGTTGGCTCTGTAATGTGTGTTGGGTCACTAATCCAGGATGGCGCAAGACGTGCTATAATTGTGGAGCACGTAAACCCGGTGTTTTAGCACCAACCTGCCCATTACTTAACGCTGACCGGATGTATTATAAATCACTACCCCCACCTGCCCCTACCATCATACTCCATTCAGAGGGACCCACGGTCCTCTGAACTCTTCCCTATTCACCCTCTCCCAAACTGGGGAAATAGAACATGGACGCGAGTATGAGGAGGTGGCGTCTGTTTTACTGAATGGTCCTTCAGAATTCTCTACTATACTGAGAATAGGCATGGGGAGTATACTACAACAGCAGGTTGGGATCATTGTAAACGCAGCAAATGCGAAACTGCAGCATTGGTGGGGGCTAGCTGCAGAGATATATATGTCGTATTGGGGGACCTACAATGCAAGCTGCATCTAATGATTACATCCGTGACCATGGTCCGTTAAGAGAAGGAGAGGTGATAGCTACAAGAGCAGGACAGCTGTCATGTCAGTTTGTTATACATGTAGAGAAAACCAAAAAGAGTAATGTCATTGTGTAAGATTACAGTACAAGATGTTAAATGCAGCAAGGAAAGGTTGCGCTGAGTTTGTTGACCGAAGGAAAAAGCCACGGTAAGTGCACAAGTTCTTTACTAGTGGCACTGACCGTTTGGCGTGGTTTCCACGTGGTGTGTGGTTGTTTGCAGTGTCTTCAGATGTCCTGGTTGGATATAGTCAAAGGTGAGACTATAAGGGTTGTAGTCCCATTAGGGGTCTGATATTATTTAACTTCCAAGCAGTATCACCTCGGATTGACAAGTGAATATTGTGTGAATCTTTCCTTCTTTAACTTCCAAGAAAGATTCCTAGAAAAGACTGGACATTGTTAGTTTCAGTTGAGACAGTTAATTGAAGATTGGGTAGGGCACGCACGTAGATATACATATATCGAGTGTCCGGAGCGCCGCGAAGCTGCAAAAGTGCTCCCCCTTTTCATCAGCCATCTGTACGATTCCCCCGACGGGTGGGGTGAAGTTAGCAGGTAGCAGGTAGCAGGTAGCAGTTTGCAGGTAGCAGGTAGCAGGTAGCAGTTAGCAGGTAGCAGTTAGCAGGTAGCAGTTAGCAGGTAGCAGTTAGTAGGTAGTAGGTAGTAGGTAGTAGTGGAACAGCTGGGAGCTCGGAGCTCTGGCCAGACTCCGCTGTGCACAAGAATTAAGAATCTTTGTTGGTTGTGAAGCAGCAGTAGTGATTATCATCAATGTTTCCGTGGAGCAAAAAGAATTTGTCTCCCCTGCAGGAGGGGGAGAATGTGATGAATATTATGATCAGTCGAGAAGGGAAAAGATCTTTTAAGAATGCGCCAAAAGTGTTTAAGGTGTTAAATTCTCCTGTGGAGGGGAGGAGGCTTCAGGCTGTGTTGTGGGGTGAAGGCATCTGGCAGCAAAAGGGTAGATTAGTTGACTGTGGATTGTTGGAAGACACTGAGAAGTTCAGGAAAGTGGCACATGAGATTTGTGATGAAGGATATGTTGAAATAGAGGAGGAGATGAAGCCTGGTTATTTAAATTACTTTTATGTCAAGAAAGGGAAATTATCTAGCACTGTGACAAAAACTGTTTGTTTTGTGTTACAAAATGAAGCTGATGGGGAAAAAGTTCTGGAGGAAGTACTTATGTGTCCACAACCCGAATCTAAAGCCCCTAAAGAAGCATCCCCTACCCCCACAAATGTAGCAGTACCCCAGCCCCTCAATCCGGAAACTGAGCGAGCAACTTATACCTTATGAGATTAAATACCCTGCACTTCCCACTGAGAGCCAGCCACCATCATATAACCCAGACGGTTGGCTCTGTAATGTGTGTTGGGTCACTAATCCAGGATGGCGCAAGACGTGCTATAATTGTGGAGCACGTAAACCCGGTGTTGTAGCACCAACCTGCCCATTACTTAACGCTGACGGGATGTATTATAAATCACTACCCCCACCTGCCCCTACCATCATACTCCATTCAGAGGGACCCACGGTCCTCTGAACTCTTCCCTATTCACCCTCTCCCAAACTGGGGAAATAGAACATGGACGCGAGTATGAGGAGGTGGCGTCTGTTTTACTGAATGGTCCTTCAGAATTCTCTACTATACTGAGAATAGGCATGGGGAGTATACTACAACAGCAGGTTGGGATCATTGTAAACGCAGCAAATGCGAAACTGCAGCATTGGTGGGGGCTAGCTGCAGAGATATGTATGTCGTATTGGGGGACCTACAATGCAAGCTGCATCTAATGATTACATCCGTGACCATGGTCCGTTAAGAGAAGGAGAGGTGATAGCTACAAGAGCAGGACAGCTGTCATGTCAGTTTGTTATACATGTAGAGAAAACCAAAAAGAGTAATGTCATTGTGTAAGATTACAGTACAAGATGTTAAATGCAGCAAGGAAAGGTTGCGCTGAGTTTGTTGACCGAAGGAAAAAGTATGTAGATATGTGGAGGAACTTAAATGGTTAACTGAAATATGCGCGCTGCCAGATAAGCGCCCAGTTACAGCTGCTAGCATAGCAAAACGGCCTTGGCTTGATACAGAGCAGAGAAGAAAAAAAAGGTGAATGGAGGAAGAAAATACAGACAATAAGGGAAAGACGCTATGTTATGTGTATTACAAAAATACTGCTCTCCGATAATGGCGGAGTAATGAATTGTTGGAAATGTTCTAATTGTGGCCGGCAGAATCCATTGTCAGCAGATTATTGTGTTGCATGTCACGTGTCGCGTCCAGGAGACACCCCCCTTGCCACTACCCAAGCCACTCCTAGTGCCCCATCCTCATCTGTTATACCTATGTCCGCCCAAAGTTCCAACTTTTCCTGTAGCGGCCATGTTGCTACACCCATTGCATCACCTCCAGCCTCTGACCACATGTCCCTTTGGTGGTGGCCATCTTGGTGCACCCTTCCTGTAGTATGCTTCCTTTTCCTTCTGGTGGTAGCCATCTTAGCACACCCGGAATACAGGCCGCAATACACACTACACCCAGAATGTGTATGAGGAAGATCATCATGATCAGAGTATGACAGAGCATTATATATGTTTATGTAAACTAATTCTCTAGATGGTTTTATATCCTTAAGTTTCTAATAGATGCACACACACGTTGTCTAGTTTACAGTAATTGATTTAGCAAACTTTTTTTTTTTTTTTTTATTAGCATTCCACTACACAAAGACTGTCAGTTTCTATTTGCATTTACATATTACATTACATATTACATTTACACGGAGCAAGTGTCCATCAGGGCCAGTGTTAACCTGCTCAAGCATCTAGCAAAACTGAATTGTCGAGTCTCAGCCTCGAAGCTTCAGTTTTGCCTTGGTCAAGTGGTCTTCTTAGGCCATTGCCTTACTCAGGGTGCCAGACATCTCACAGAAGAAAGGAAGACCGTCATCTACGCACTGCCATTCCCAAAAGATCCCATAGAGCTGCAACGGTTCCTTGGACTATGTACATACTGCAGACAATGGATCCCAGACGTCTCACATCTCATGCAGCCGCCCCTGTATGATGCATTAAAAGAAGACACTCTGGCTGATGTAAACAACAAGTACCACCAAGAACAGCTGCAACAAGCCTTTGAGCAACTAAAGTCAAGGATAATGACAGCCCCTGCCCTTGGAATGTCTTTCCATTTTTATGTCTCTGAGACAGGAGGACATGCAGCCGGAGTACTCAAGCATAGACACTGTACAAAGCAGTGCCCAGTCGGGTATTACTCAGCGCATCTGGATCCGGTAGCCTCCCCCAGCTGTCTACCTGTCTACGAGCGGTTCACGCCACACAGCAACCTAAACATCTGTCTACACAGAGACACCTGCGGCTGCAGTGTTCGTTGATGTTGCCAGAAAATGTGAAATTACACCGGTGCACCACCATCAACCCAGCCACCCTGCTACCAGCACCTGAAGGAGAGGGGAAAGAGGCTCCACTGCATAATTGTCCGGAACAAATTACTGCGGAGTCAACTCCACTTGTTCTAGTGGGGGAAGTACCCTTGGAAGACCCAGAACTTACATTATATACGGATGGATCCAGATATGTTGAAACCACTGGCAGGTTTCATACTGGATATGCTGTCACAACTGAAGATACATTGGTAGAGGCTGCAGTCTTACCTCCCAGTATGTCAGCACAGGAAGCAGAGCTCAAAGCTCTAACTGCAGGTTCTCCTGTGAAAAATGCTGAAAGCGTCAGACAATTGATGGAAGCGGTGCAACTACCAAGACAGTTGGCTGTCGTAAAGGTAAAAGCTCATACCCGACCAGCCAGATGCCCCTGAAGCAAGAGGTAATACACTTGCTGATCTCCATGCTAAGCGAGCAGCTCTTCTTCCGACATCCATGTCCATGGCTCTTACGCGGTAACAGGCCAAACAGCTAAATTCCGTGCCAACCCAAGATCAACCTGCAGAAGAGCATCAACCGGTCCCTCCAATCACAAAGCTACTCTCCACACGCTGTACGCTCTAAAGAAGAACGCCAGTCGTGGAAGGAGGCGGCTGCTAAGTTGATAGATGGGCTATGGAAGAAGAAACAACTGTACTGTTTGCCTCGACTCCTGTATCCAGCCGTTGCGGCCTGGGCCCATGGACCGGTACATCGAGGGAAGAATCAAGCTTTGTTACTGGTACAGAAACTCTATTGGGCTCCAGGAATTTCCACCGTGTTGAGTGCACAGGACAAAGGTTGCACAATATGCCAAACCTGTAATCCAGGTAGATTACAGAAGGTACCAACAAAACACCTTGCCAAACCTTGCAAGTTGATCACATCACTCTCCCTAAAGCAGGACGATATGAATACTGCTTAGTGGTAGTGAATATGTTTTCCAGTCGGCCAGAAGCATTCGCCGTTCCAAACATGACTGCCAAGACTACCACCAAGAAGCTGGTCTCTGAAGTTATTTGCCGGTATGGAGTCCCGGAAGTTATCGAAAGTGATCAAGGACCAGCCTTTTCCTCATGCGTATATCAAGAAATATTTACCATGATCGGATCAACAGTGACGTTACATACTCCTTACCATCCACAGTCAAGTGGCAAGGTGGAGAGATTGAATGGCACACTAAAAGGGCAATGAACCAAAATGATGCAGGAGACTACGGTCCAGTGTGGCCTGAGCTCCTTCCCATTGCACTGTATCACATACACACCACCCCCATAGGGAAACACAGACTGTCACCCTATGAGATACTATTTAGGTCACAACCAGCTATAGCTAGATTTACACTACAACAGTTATCAGAAGAAACAGATTATGTTGTGCAATATATGATTCAGTTTGCCAAAGCCCTAACTAACACCCATCTTCTATTCCAGATCCAGCTAATGCAGAAGGTTGTCATACCCTCAAACCTGGAGATTATGTGTATTTGAAGAAGCATGTTCAGAAACACGGACTAAAACCATTGGATGACGGACCATACCAAGTGCTCCTGACAATCCCAACAGCTGAGATGCTTTATGATAATATGTATGGTTAAATAGTCAATACCTGGAATAGCCTACAACAGAGTACTGACCCCTTTAATAATAAGTTCATTACTCACCATCAGATTTTGGTACAAGAATTAAGACAATTAGAAAACAACCAGATCAGTGACTGTTGGATATTGTAGCCCCCTGGGACAAATGCCTTCATGGTGTATGTTATCAAATAACACCGTTTTTATTGATTTGGTGCATAAATTAGTATTACAGCATTCTGCTTTATGGGATTTACCATCAGCCACATATTGGGTCTGTGGGAATAATGCATATAAATGGCTCCCGGTCGGAATAGGGGGGACTTGTACATTGGCCCGGCTAACTTCAGCCACTTATCTTATTCCCCATAGTAAAGTAGATATGAGAGCTATCCCTCTTTATACCATTTTTAAACGAGCCAAAGACAACACCCCATGCCCATCAGGAAGACCTCATTTAGTACAAATGAGTATACCCAATAAGATAGCCAGTACTGTCTTCCTCTACCCTATGGTAATACAAATGTGGGACAAATTAGTGGAGGTCACTGATTACTTAGATGACCAGATTTGGAGTGTATTGGAAGTAATTAATACTACTGTTGCGGTGCAGAATCAGCTAATCATAGTGGCTAATCAACATACTTTAGTGCTAGACTAAAGACCAAAGAGTGTTGCATATTGTAGCTTGCTTGTTAATATATGTTTTACTAAAACTAGTCTTTTATTGTATCCCATTTTGCATGAGGAAAACCTGCCAGTCAATAGAGAGCAAGGAGGACGCTGTTAACTGACATCCAGTGCTACTATACACGGACATGTAACCAGCATTGAGGACCTGGATGACAAGGGAAAGATGTCCTTTACCCGCTTGCCCAAACCAACATCAGATCTGAGCTTATGATTATATCAACTAACAAGGGGGGATGGACATGCCGCGGACAGCACCAATTGGTAACAAGGGCACTAATTGGGTGAAGACCAATGTCCCTCAGGCTCAAAACATGACCCTGGGAAAGCACCTCTATTGTTGATAATAACATAATTTTTAGGGGGGAATGTAGAGGACATATTGATACTCATGCTAGAACAACTCCATTTTGTCTGCTCTCTTTAAAATCATGTTATTATCACTCCTTGCATAACATACATTCTTTCTTTCTCTCCCCATAGAACTTATCTCACACTAACCTTTTCTCAAGAGAACATTTTGTCAGACACTCTGCTATCTAACTTGTTTAGGCCAGGTTTGACCTTTTAAAATTTCCATAGTGCTTCAAACTAACAATGATAATATGACCATATATGTGTTTCCGTAATAATTGTACTAACATCAGTTAGCCTATAGTATTGTAGTATGGCTGTAGAGTTGATTGGCTATTTGATATACTTAAAACAATATAAAACGCTAAGCAAAATAAACGGGATCAGAGATTCTTTGAATCTTCCCAATACAGAACATTGTTTCCGTTTGGTTTTCTGTGGATTGCAATCAACATAATAATTTGACACTCACTTGGTCAACTGTGAAGGGTTATTGCCCTCCCTTAACAAGTTCAGAAGCTCCTTTCGAACAAGGGGTCCTATGTGCAAATGTAACATCACCTAGAATAAAATTTTGAGTTGAAAACTGTTTGATTTCAGTTTCTAATAACCTGCTAATGCTTATAATTTCAAAAATGACCATTATTTTGTTCTTTATTAAAATGAAAAGGTTGATCGAAGAGTGTGGGGGATCTAAGAGTGTGGCAACCCAGTAGTCAGGATTATTTCGAATTCTGACAATCTGAGGGTCATGTTGCAGGTAGTGCAGCAAGAAGGCACTCATGTGTCTTGCGCATCTAGGAGCCCCAAAATTATTTTCCGGGCTAGATGCAGCTAAAAATTATTATTAATTTGAAAGCTGGTGGAGCTTAGTATAGATGGCCTAATAGAATCAGTACTGCAAACTTCTACAAGGCCCAAATTATTTTCCAGCTAAGATACAGATAAACATGATTAGTAATTTTAAATCTGGTGGAGTTTAGTATAGATGGCCTAATAGAATCAGTACTGCACTCTGCTACAAGGCCCAAATTATTTTCCGGCCAAGATACAGATAAACATGATTAGTAATTTGAAAGCTTAAAATGGTTGGTGAGGTGATTTTAACAAATCATCAAGCTTTAACTCTCCCCAGGATGACACAGGGGTAGAAAAGTCGTTTCGGATCCATGATTTGTTCATCTTTATGAACGTGAGTCTGTCTACATTAACAGTGGAGAGCCGCGTGCGCTTATCTGTCAGCACACCACCAGCAGCGCTGAACACACGTTCAGACAGAACGCTGGCTGCGGGGCATGACAAGATCTCCAAGGCGTAAGTGGCGAGCTCTGGCCATTTATCCAGATTGGAAGCCCAAAAAGAGCAAGGGTCCAGTGACACAGTCATGGCTTCAATGTTTACTTGGAGGTACTCCTGTACCATCGTCTCTAGGTGTTGACTATGTGTCAGACTTCTTGTCTCCTGTGGCCTTTCAAAGGATGGGCTAAAAAAGTGGTGAAATGATTCCGCAAAATTGATGTTACCAGCAGATACTGTGTTTCTGTTACGTTTTGAGTGCTGAACACTCGATTGTCCCACGGTTGGCAAGTTGGAACTGTGAGATTCACTACGTGCACCACTAGTGTTTTGGGGAAAAGCACATGTAAGATTCTGCAACAGTCTCTGCTGATACTCCTGCATGCGTGCATCTCTTTCTATGGCAGGAATAATTTCTCCAAATTTTCTTTTGTACCGGGGATCTAAGAGTGTGGCAACCCAGTAGTCAGGATTATATCTAATTGTCACAATTCGAGGGTCATGTTGCAGGTAGTGCAGCAAGAAGGCACTCATGTGTCTTGTGCATCCAGGAGCACCAAGTCCCTGTTGTGTTGGTGGCGAGGTAACAATCATACTTCCTTCCTCTGCCCTCTCCCCCCAACCTCACACAACAAAATGTGATCAAGATCTCCCTCATCTGATGAGTCTTCCATCAGTTCGTCCTCCACTTCTTCCTGGGCTCATGCACCTTCCTCACTAGTTTGGCTGCTACCATGCGCCCTGGTAAATCCATCTTCCCCACCCTCACATGCCTGCTGCCTTGGTGCTGCCGACCATCTGGACCTTGCAGATGTTAGCCCTTCTGCATACAACTCCTCCTCCTCTACTTGCTCCACCTCCTTTTGTGCCACCACCTGACTCCGAATTCTGTTTAACATGTGCTCCAGCATGTAACTCACCGGAATAGTCATGCTGATAATGGCATAGTCAGCACTAAACATCTTTGTCACCATTTCAAAACTGTGCAGAAGGGTGCATAGGTCCCTGATCTGAGACCACTCCTCCAGCGTGATTTGCCCACCTCTGGATCTCGTTGGCCCAGGCTATACGTCAGAGCGTATTGCACCAGGGCTTGTCGGTGCTGCCACAGTCGCTGCAACATGTGCAGAGTTGAATTCCACCGGGTAGGCACATCGCATTTTAGCGGGTGAAGTGGCAGGCCCAACGACTTCTGTAGAGATGTAAATGGTTGAGCTGCGGGATGCGAACGGCGGAAGTGAGCACACAGTGACCGTGCCCTCTGCAGAAGGCCATCTAGTCCGGGATAGTGGGCTAAAAATTGCTGGACAACCAGGTTCAACACGTGAGCCATACACGGCACGGGTGTGACATTGCCCCGGCGAAGGGCCGCACCCAGGTTTTCAGCATTGTCGCACACGGCCTTCCCTGGTTTCAGGTCCAGTGGAGACAACCATTCATGAAACTAGTTCTCCAGAGCTGACCACAACTCCTCAGCTGTGTGACTCACATTTCCCAGACATTTCAAAGTAAAAACCGCCTGATGACATTGAGCCCTGCTGCCAGCATAGTAAGGAGGTGTGCAGGATCCCTTCTGCGCAGCTAGAAAGCTTGTGGCATGACCAGACAGGCTTTGGGTGCAGGTGGAGGACCGAGAGGAGGTTGAGGAGGCAGAAGCAGTGGAGGAACTTCAAGATAAAGAGGATTGATGCACAACTCGTGGGGACACACAGAGTTTCTAAAAGAAGCGGTGATGTTGTGTGCGACATGCTGATGGAGTGCAGGCACACCTTTCTTTGAGAAGTAGTGCCGACTGGGCATTTGGTACTGGGGCACTGCGACGGACATAAGGTCTCGAAAATCCTCTGTGTCCACCAGGCGGAAAGGCAGCATTTCTGTAGCCAAGAGCTTGCAGATGGTGAAATTCAACCTTTTAGCTTTCTCATGGCTAGGAGGAAATGGTCTTTTACTTGTCCACATCTGGGGGACCGAGGGCTGGCTGTTGTGCTTAGACGGGGTTGAGAAGGGTGTCACCGGCAAACTGCCGGTCTGTGAGGAAGATGCAGGCGGACATGTTAGGTTGCCTTGATCCAAAGGTGGTGCTATCGATGTCGGACAGCGCTGAACACCAGCTGGTGTTTCCACCTCCAAATAAAATGATGACCTGCCAATCACGCTGGCTGTTGCGGGTAAAGAGGTGGCAGGTCTGCGTCCCAAAACAGGTGTGACTGCTGTCCCCCCAGTCACAGAGGATGAAGAGGCCGCGGATGCACAAGATGTGGCAGACGGTGATTGGCCTGGCCGGCTAGGCCGCATTGTAGCACAGTGAACTTCCACTGCAACTTATGCTTCATATCCATGTGCCGGTTCATGCATGAAGTACTCAAACTATGTATTTTTTGGCCTCTACTTAGCTTTTGCTGACAAATGTTACAGATAACACGAGTTGGGTCATCCTTATCGATCTGAAAAAATGCCCAGGCTATGCAAGACTTAGCACCCATGCGACCTGAAGAGCCACCATGACTTGTGGTTAGAGGCAGAGTTGTGTTTGAGGATGCAGTTGTTGACGTGCTTCCAGTACTATGTCTCTGTCCAGGAAGGCACAACCTGCCCTCGTCGTCACTAGCATCCTCCTCCACCTTCTCTGCTGACCTCATCGACTGGCTGACTGTGGGTTGACAGTAAGTGGGATCTCCAACCTCGTCATCATCACCCTGAGTGTTAGCACACCCATCGTCCTCAGAGCCAACCTCTTCCTGCCCTGACAAAAAACTCAAGTTTTCGCTCCAATCAGGTATTTGAGTCTCATCATCATCTTCCTCATTGTCTCCACTAACAGGAGGTACAGTTTGGGAACGAGGGTCTACATTATGGTCAGAACCTTCTGCGTCTGGTCCTGGATCCGACTCATAAAGATTCTGGGCATCAGTGCAGATCATTTCCTCGTCTGGATTCACAGAAGCTCTGGAGCCGACCTCTGATTCCCATGCTATATTATGAGTAAACAGCTCTGCAGACTCAACCATCTGTTCTACCCCATACACAGACGGGCAGCTGGAGACTTGGGAGCTATGAGGAAGCAAGTGCGATTGGGGTGACACCTCTGAGGACTGGAGTATTTGTGATGTTGAAGTTGAGGTGGAGGAGAGCCCACTTAAAGGAGCACTTGATATCCGTTGAAGCACCTGCTGTTTTTGTGCCTCATCTGGAATTTGTAGCGATTGGCGTGGCCGTAAGAAAGGGATCTTATCACATTGTCCGATAAAAGAAGCAGACATCTTAGTTTGGCTGGAAGATGGTCTTTCTTCTGCAGATGTTACTGTTGCTTTAACACCTACCCCATGGACACAACCTTTCTTCCTTTCCCAACACGCCTATTCCTCTTTCCACCAGCAGCAGGCCTTTTTCCACTAATTTTGGTGGTTAACTAATTGACAACTCTGGAATTGTTTGAACAAAAAACAATGGATGGGAACCGAGCAGAGCTGAGTGGCCAAACTGTGATATTAGCCCAAAAGTATTGGCTGGGTTAGATGCAGATAAAAATTATTTTGAATTTGCAACCTGGTGGAGCTTAGTATAGATGGACTAATAGAACAAGTCCCACACACTGCTAAAAGCCGAAATATTTTTTCAGAGCTAGATGCAGAAAAAAATTATATTGAATTTGCAACCTGGTGGAGGTTAGTATAGATGGACTAATAGAAAAAGTCAAACACACTGCTACAAGTCTAAATATTTTTTCAGAGCCAGATACAGAAAAAAATTATATTGACTTTGAAACCTGGTGGAGGTTAGTATAGATGGACTAATAGAACAAGTCCCACACACTGCTACAAGCCTAAATATTTCTTCAGAGCTAGATGCAGATATAAATTATATTGAATTTGCAACCTGGTAGAGGTTAGTATAGATGGACTAATAGAACAAGTCCCACACACTGCTACAAGCCGAAATATTTTTTCAGAGCTAGATGCAGGTAAAAATTATTTTGAATTTGCAACCTGGTGGAGGTTAGTATAGATGGACTAATAGAACAAGTCTCACACACTGCTACAAGCCGAAATATTTCTTCAGAGCTAGATGCAGAAAAAAATTATATTGAATTTGCAACCTGGTGGAGGTTAGTATAGATGGACTAATAGAACAAGTCCCACACACTGCTACAAGTCTAAATATTTTTTCAGAACCAGATGCAGATAAAAATTATATTGACTTTGCAACCTGGTGGAGGTTAGTATAGATGGACTAATAGAACAAGTCCCACACACTGCTACAAGCCTAAATATTTCTTCAGAGCTAGATGCAGATATAAATTATATTGAATTTGCAACCTGGTGGAGGTTAGTATAGATGGACTAATAGAACAAGTCCCACACACTGCTACAAGCCAAAATATTTTTTCAGAGCTAGATGCAGATAAAAATTATATTGAATTTGCAACCTGGTGGAGGTTAGTATAGATCGAATAATAGAACAAGTCCCACACACTGCTACAAGCCGAAATATTTTTTCAGAGCTATATGCAGATAAAAATTATATTGAATTTGCAACCTGGTGGAGGTTAGTATAGATGGACTAATAGAACAAGTCCCACACACTGCTACAAGCCGAAATATTTTTTCAGAGCTAGATGCAGATAAAAATTATATTGAATTTGCAACCTGGTGCAGGTTAGTATAGATGGACTAATAGAACAAGTCCGACACACTGCTACAAGCCGAAATATTTTTTTAGAGCTAGATGCAGAAATAAATTATATTGAATTTGCAACCTGGTGGAGGTTAGTATAGATGGACTAATAGATCAAGTCCCACACACTGCTACAAGCCGAAATATTTTTTCAGAGCTAGATGCAGATAAAAATTATATTTAATTTGCAACCTGGTGGAGGTTAGTATAGATGGACTAATAGAACAAGTCCCACACACTGCTACAAGCCAAAATATTTTTTCAGAGCTAGATGCAGATAAAAATTATATTGAATTTGCAACCTGGTGGAGGTTAGTATAGATGGACTAATAGAACAAGTCCCACACACTGCTACAAGCCGAAATATTTTTTCAAAGCTAGATGCAGATAAAAGTTACATTGAATTTGCAACCTGATGGAGGTTAGCATAGATGGACTAATAGAACAAGTCCCACACACTGTTACAAGCCGAAATATTTTTTCAGAGCAAGATGCAGAAAAAAATAATATTGAATTTGCAACCTGGTGGAGGTTAGTATAGATGGACTAATAGAACAAGTCCCACACACTGCTACAAGCCGAAATATTTTTTCAGAGCTAGATGCAGATAAAAATTATATTGAATTTGCTACCTGGTGGAGGTTAGTATAGATCGACTAATAGAACAAGTCCCACACACTGCTACAAGCCTAAATATTTCTTCAGAGCTAGATGCAGATATAAATTATATTGAATTTGCAACCTGGTAGAGGTTAGTATAGATGGACTAATAGAACAAGTCCCACACACTGCTACAAGCCGAAATATTTTTTCAGAGCTAGATGCAGGTAAAAATTATTTTGAATTTGCAACCTGGTGGAGGTTAGTATAGATGGACTAATAGAACAAGTCTCACACACTGCTACAAGCCGAAATATTTCTTCAGAGCTAGATGCAGAAAAAAATTATATTGAATTTGCAACCTGGTGGAGGTTAGTATAGATGGACTAATAGCACAAGTCCCACACACTGCTACAAGTCTAAATATTTTTTCAGAACCAGATGCAGATAAAAATTATATTGACTTTGCAACCTGGTGGAGGTTAGTATAGATGGACTAATAGAACAAGTCCCACACACTGCTACAAGCCTAAATATTTCTTCAGAGCTAGATGCAGATATAAATTATATTGAATTTGCAACCTGGTGGAGGTTAGTATAGATGGACTAATAGAACAAGTCCCACACACTGCTACAAGCCAAAATATTTTTTCAGAGCTAGATGCAGATAAAAATTATATTGAATTTGCAACCTGGTGGAGGTTAGTATAGATCGAATAATAGAACAAGTCCCACACACTGCTACAAGCCGAAATATTTTTTCAGAGCTATATGCAGATAAAAATTATATTGAATTTGCAACCTGGTGGAGGTTAGTATAGATGGACTAATAGAACAAGTCCCACACACTGCTACAAGCCGAAATATTTTTTCAGAGCTAGATGCAGATAAAAATTATATTGAATTTGCAACCTGGTGCAGGTTAGTATAGATGGACTAATAGAACAAGTCCGACACACTGCTACAAGCCGAAATATTTTTTTAGAGCTAGATGCAGAAATAAATTATATTGAATTTGCAACCTGGTGGAGGTTAGTATAGATGGACTAATAGATCAAGTCCCACACACTGCTACAAGCCGAAATATTTTTTCAGAGCTAGATGCAGATAAAAATTATATTTAATTTGCAACCTGGTGGAGGTTAGTATAGATGGACTAATAGAACAAGTCCCACACACTGCTACAAGCCAAAATATTTTTTCAGAGCTAGATGCAGATAAAAATTATATTGAATTTGCAACCTGGTGGAGGTTAGTATAGATGGACTAATAGAACAAGTCCCACACACTGCTACAAGCCGAAATATTTTTTCAGAGCTAGATGCAGATAAAAGTTACATTGAATTAGCAACCTGATGGAGGTTAGCATAGATGGACTAATAGAACAAGTCCCACACACTGTTACAAGCCGAAATATTTTTTCAGAGCAAGATGCAGAAAAAAATAATATTGAATTTGCAACCTGGTGGAGGTTAGTATAGATGGACTAATAGAACAAGTCCCACACACTGCTACAAGCCGAAATATTTTTTCAGAGCTAGATGCAGATAAAAATTATATTGAATTTGCTACCTGGTGGAGGTTAGTATAGATCGACTAATAGAACAAGTCCCACACACTGCTACAAGCCAAAATATTTTTTCAGAGCTGGATGCAGAAAAAAATTATATTGAATTTGCAACCTGGTGGAGGATAGTCTAGATGGGCTAATCGAACAAGTCCCACACACTGCTACAAGCCGAAATATTTTTTCAGGGCTAGATGCAGAAAAAAATTATATTGAATTTGCAACCTGGTGGAGGTTAGTATAGATGGACTAATAGAACAAGTCCCACACACTGCTACAAGCCTAAATATTTCTTCAGAGGTTGATGCAGAAAAAAATTATATTGAATTTACAACCTGGTGGAGGTTAGTATAGATGGACTAATAGAACAAGTCCCACACACTGCTACAAGCCTAAATATTTTTTCAGAGCTAGATGCAGAAAAAAATTATATTGAATTTGCATCTGTGGAGGTTAGTATAGATGGACTAATAGAACAAGTCCCACACACTGCTACAAGCCGAAATATTTTTTCAGAGCTAGATGCAGAAAAAAATTATATTGAATTTGCAACCTGGTGGAAGTTAGTATAGATGGACTAATAGAACAAGTCCCACACACTGCTACAAGCCAAAATATTTTTTCAGAGCTAGATGCAGATAAAAATTATTTTGAATTTGCAACCTGGTGGAGGTTAGTATAGATGGACTAATAGAATGATGCTATGCCCAAAAGGTTTTACTTCACTAGGTGCTGTAAATAAATTTGTATTCTATACACAGGTGGTGTAGCTTGCAACACAGATAGGCTACTCCACTGACTAACACACACTGCAAGAGGCCAAAAAGGATTTGCTTTGCTAGATTTAGCCAAATGATGTGAAAAAAACTTGCATAGCACTGGCACAGACCTGCCTGGCAAAAACTGATAGGAACTGATGTAACCTAGCCCTCAAAAGGACTGCAATTACAATTAGTCTTTAGTCCCAACCTATCTATTTAAGAGCACAGACCTGCAGGATAAAAGTCGTAGGAAATGATGTAACCTAGTCCTCAAAAGGACTGCAATCACAACTATTCCCTACTCCCAAGCTATCTGTAGATTTGTGCGAAAATTAGCTTGAAATTAACTAAGTATAGCGCACACAGCAACAGCGGTGCCGTCTAACACGCAGCTGCAGCAGTGAGAAAATGGTGGCGACGGGGAAAATGGCTGTGTCTTATAGGGCAAGGACATGTGACATACACTGCCAATGACACAAGCCCTTGCTTGTGTGAAAAAAAGCATTTTGCTCCATGTGTACGCTGCTGATAGGCTGACAGATTGCACCTCCCCACTGTAAATGCGGGAAAGAGAAAAAAAAATGGAGATCTTCATTATTTCTGCAGAGATCCATCCCCTGCCCCTCCCCCCGCCCCGCTGTACACTCAAACCGCGTATTAACATTAATTTTCAGCATTACTGAGAAAAATCCAGTTATGATTTTGGTGCATGAACAGTTATCGAACATAACCTCGAACAGCCGAATTTTTTTCAAATTGTTCGTGTTCGCCGAACGGCTCGAACACCGCCCAAAACAGCTCGAATTTGAGATTGGCGAACAGTTCGAGTCGAACACCGCTCATCTCTAGTCCCTACAGTAAGACTAAGCTGAATCCCTACGAAGTAGTGGTCAGCCTGTTCCTAGTGAACAGACCCGCCTTCATCCTCGGCTAGTCTGAACGAAGACCTATAGAATTAAGGAAGGGGTCCCTAAAAGAACTCAGGACTGGGACAAAAATGGGACACCTCCTAATCAGAAATTGTTGTAGAACACAAAAGACAAACTGACAAAAAGTACTAGAGGTCCCAGAGGACCAAGCAAACTGACAGAGAAAGGCACCGAAGCACCAGGCTAGCAAAACAGTCAAACAACACTGAAGTCCAGCAAAGCCAGAAGGGCGGAGGTGGAATATATAGGCATATGGTCACGTGACCGCAAAACACAAGATAGAAAAAACTAACTGGAGGGTTCCAACAGTACCCCCTCTTTTATGAGGATCCTCCGGATCCTCCAGGCCCAGGCCTATCCGGAAACCTCCTGTGGAAAGCTTTAACAAGCCTAGGAGCAGAGACATCATCCGTCCTTACCCAGAAGTTGTCTTCGGGACCGAAACCCTTCCATGAGACAAGATACTGTAATCTCCCTCTATGCCATCTAGAATTCAAGATACACGAAATTTCAAATTCGCCGTCTTCCACCACAGGGGGAATTGTGACAGTGGCGTCCCTATCAGATACGTCAGCCTTTTTAAACAAGGAAACATGAAACACAGGATTAATCTTCCAGGAAGTAGGAACATCCAACCTAACAGCAGACGGGTTAACAACCTGAAACACTTTAAATGGACCCACAAACTTAGGACCCAGTTTTTTAGAGGGAATCCTCAACCGCAGGTTCTTCGAGGACAACCAAAGCATGTCACCCACAGTAAACAAAACCTCTTTACATTTCCTGTCAAAATACTTCTTGGACTTCTTGTTAGCCTCTTGAAGGTTGCAACGTACATTAGTCCAAAATCTCTCCAAATCACCGGAACTATTCTCCTCCTCCGGCACTGCCGACCCTAATTTGGAGAACGAACCAAAAGACGGATGTCTCCCAGTACAACAAAAAAAAGGAGAACCCCCAGCAGAGGAGGATATATGATTGTTATGAGCAAATTCTGCGAGAGGCAGAAACTCAGACGACACCTCTTGATTGTCTGCCACAAAACAACGCAAAAACTGTTCAACATCCTGGTTCTTTCTTTCAGTCTGTCCATTAGACTCAGGATGATAACCAGACGAAAATGACACATGGACTCCCAACCTGTCACAAAAGCGCGCCAAAAGCGAGCCACAAACTGAGGTCCTCTATCAGAAACAATATCTGTGGGAACGCAATGGAGTTTGACAATCTCCTTAACAAATGCCTTAGCGAGTGTCTTGGCGCAGGGCAACTTAATGAACGGAACCAAGTGACACATCTAACTTAAACGGTCCACGACCACCCAGATGACAGTAAAACCCTCGGACAAAGGAAGATCAGTAATAAAATCCATTGTAAGATGCGTCCAAGGCGCACTAGGAACTTCCAGAGGGCAAAGCTACCCCACAGCAGGAGTATGTGAAGCCTTTGACCTAGCACACACAGTACATTGACGCACCCACTTGATGACTTCCTTCTGCCATACAGGCCACCAAAAACTGTGACTGATAAGTCTCTTAGTTTCCAAAATTCCTGGATGACCTGCCAACCGAGACTCATGACACTCCACAAACAAATCTCTCCTAAAGGCTCTAGGCACGAACAATCTCCCATGGGGAGTGTTAGATGGAGCATCATCTTGAGCTTTCAGAATCCCATTCTCCAAAATGGAGTCCAAAGCTGCCACCACAACTCCTTTCTGTAAAATGCTCTCCTCCTCATCGGCACCGACCGTAGGAGAGAAGCTGCGAGATAAAGCATCGGCTTTAACATTCTTAGTACCAGGGATATAGGTAACAGAAAAATGAAACAGAGAAAAAAAAAGTGCCCACCTAGCTTGACGGGCATTCAAGTGCTTGGCAGTATCAAGATAGATCAAATTCTTATGATCTGTGAAAACCTGAATAGGAAATCTAGCGCCTTCCAAAAAATGACACCAATGTTCAAACGCAAGTTTAATAGCCAGCAACTCCCAATTTCCAACATCACAATTCAGTTCGGTTTCCGAAAATGTCCTCGAAAAGAAGGCACAAGGATGCACTCCACCCTTGTTCTCCAGAGACAAAACTGCTCCGACCCCCACCAATGAAGCATCGACCTCGACCAAAAAAGGCTTGGTCTCATCAGGCTGCATAAGGATAGGGGCAGAACTGAACCTCTCTTTGAGATACTCAAATGCTTCAATTGCCTCAGTAGTCCACTGGGCCGTATTCGCACTTTTCTTGGTGAGATCGGTTAGAGGTTTAACAATTACAGAAAAATTCTTAATGAATTTCCTGTAATAAATGGCAAAACCCAAAAATATCTGTATAGATTTCAAACCAATAGGCCTAGGTCATTCCTGCACAGCCTGAATCTTCACAGGGTCCATCTCAAAGCCCTCACTGGAGACAATGTAGCCCAAAAAACTAATTTTCTGCACAACGAACTCACATTTCTCCAGTTTAGGAAAGTGTGAATTATCACTCAATAACTGCAAAACTTCACGTACACTCTGCCAATGGGACTCCAGATCTGGCGAATAAATCAAAATGTCATCCAAATACACAACCACATTCTTACCAATCAAAGGTCTCAGGATGTCATTAATAAGGTTCTGAAGAAATGCAGGTGCATTGGTAAGACCAAAAGGCTTCACCAGATTCTCAAAATGACCTACCGGAGTGTTAAAAGCAGTTTTCCATTCATCACCCTCCTTCAAACGTAACAAATTGTATGCCCCCCGGAGATCAATTTTGGAGAACCACTTGGCTCCCACTAACTGGTTAAACAAGTCAGGAATTAATGGCAATGGGTAGGAATTGCGTACGGTAATCTTATTAATTTCACGAAAATCCAGACTTGGACGTAAACCGCCGTCCTTTTTTTTTAACAAAGAAGAATCCAACTGCCACAGGCGACTAAGAAGGTCTAATGTGACCAGCAGCCAGGCTAGTCTCTATGTACTCCTCCAAAGCCTTTCTTTCAGGGATAGTCAGATTAAACAAGCGACTTTTGGGAAGAGTAGCACCCCGAACAAACTCAATGGCGCAATCATAATCCCTATGAGGAGGTAAAACTTGCGACTCCTCCTCCGAAAAAACCCTCCAAAAATCCTGAATAGGTACAGGTAATTCCTCTTTTTCCACAGCCGCAATGCGACCATTACAACATTTATCATAGCACTTCGGACTCCAAGACTTAATCACATTAGTAGACCAGTCCAATAAAGGATTGTGCAGTTTTAACCAAGGCAATCCTAGAACAACTGGAGAGGGCAAATTATCCAAAACAACCAAGTCCAAAATTTCTTGGTGAACTCCATTGATAGTGAGGGGAAATGCAGCAGTCTTGTGAGTAATGCATTTCAAAGGAGTGTTATCAATTGCAACCTCAGAAATAGGTGATGACAAAGGTTTGGATTTCAATTTAAGGTTTTCCAAAAACCCTTTATCAATCACATTAAGTGTTGAACCACAATCCACAAATACCAGAAATTCAGTCAAATCTCCCTGCAGAGTAGTACTCCCAGAAAGAAATACTCCTGCAGAGCGTAAACAAGCTATACGGGCGTAACTGACCTTTTTTTTTTCTTTACTTAAACGACGCTAACAATACTTAATCAAATGGTCAGCTTTACCACAATAAAGACATAAACCCTCGGCGAATCTCCGGTCTCTTTCCTGAGAGCGGAGTGACATTGCACCCACCTCCATTGGTTCTCCGCTGTCAGAGCAGAATTTCTGGGAACTAGGACCTGACGTTACAGGAGTTTTTACATCATTCACCCTGGACCTCAGTCTCCTGTCCACACGAACAGCTAACTGCATAGCTTCCTGCAGAGTCTCAGGTGCAGGGAATGCAATTAGCAAATCCTTAACCCTTTCACTCAGACCAGCAAGAAATAAACATCTCAGCGCAGAATCATTCCATTTAACTTTGAGGCCCATCTCCTGAAGTGTGTGCAATAATTTTCAACATCATCTGACCCCTGATTCAAACGTCTAAGTTCTGATTCAGCAGATGAGATTCGATCAGGATCGTCATATAATAGCCCCATAGCAGAAAAAAATTCTTCCACAGAACTTAAACATGGATCATTAGGCAGGAGAGAAAAGGCCCAACCCTGTGGTTCTTGGCGCAAAAGTGACATAATAAAACCAATGCGCAATGATTAATTCCCAGAGGATCTTGATCTCAAACAAAAATATAACAAACAAGCATTTTTAAAGGAAATAAAATCTTGCTGTTTACCATAAAAAACATCAGGCAGTCCTACCTTCGGTTCAACAAAATGCGCTCCAGTACAGCTACTCACATGTTGCTGAAGTTCGGTCACCTCCAGAGACAATCCCTGCAGGCGTTGAGCCAAAACCTGGACGGAAACCATACTGATCCCCGAATTTCTTTCCTTTAAGTTTTTTGGGCTGGACTTACTGTTATGATCTGCAACAAGAACTAAGGAAAGATAGGGGAAAGCTGTCCCTACAGTAAGACTAAGCTGAATCCCTACGATGTAGCGGGCTGCCTGTTCCTAGTGAACAGACACACCTTCGTCCTTGGCTAGTCTGAACGAAGACCTATAGAATTAAGGAAGGGGTCCCTAAAAGAACTAAGGACTGGGACAAAAATGGGACACCTCCTAAACAGAAATTGTTGTAGAACACAAAAGACAAACTGACAAAAAGTACTAGAGGTCCCAGAGGACCAAGCAAACTGACAGAGATAGGCACCATGGCACCAGGCTAGCAAAACAGTCAAACAACACTGAAGTTCAGCAAAGCCAGAAGGGCGGAGCTAGAATGTATAGGCAGATGGTCACGTGACTGCAAAACACAAGATAGAAAAAACTAACTGGAGGGTTCTAACAGCACCTGTTCCTATTGTAAATGCATCTGACAGCATTATCAATAGGGAATAGAAAAGATTTAAAAAATTTTTGGGCAGCACCAGCAGCACGCAGAATAAGGCAATAATACCTGGTTGGATTGGTGTAATATGCTATCCATACTGCGATACTTCACTCATAACTAGTGTTGAGCGATACCTTCCGATATCAGGAAATATCGTATCGGATTGGATCGGGCCGATACCCAAAAAGTATCGGATATCGCCGATTCCGATACCGGAAACCAATGCAAGTCTATGGGACACAAATATCGGAATGAAAATAAACCCTTTCTTTCCTTGTAGGTTAATTCTACATGAAGGAAAACAACTAAGAATAATGTAGAATGACATGAAAAGCCGGCAATTCATCAGCGGCATACACCGGTACCCGACAATTTACAACAGAAAGAATAGAGCTTCACACATAGATTAGATAGATAGAAACATGTCAGTCACATATATATGAAGTACAGTGACAGTGTTGCTTACTGTACTTGTCATTTAGTGTAAAGGATTTATTAAAAAAAATATTAGTGTTTTCGTGCACCGTCTCTTTAAAAAAGCCGGCCGGCAATTCAGCATCTGTACCCGACAATTTATAACAGACAGAATAGAGCTTCACACATAGATTAGATAGATAGAAACATGTCAGCCACATATATAAGAAGTACAGTGACAGTGTTGATTACTGTACTTGTCATTTAGTGTTAAAATAAAGGATTTATTTAAAAAAAAATTGGCGTGGGGTTCCCCTTAATTTTAGGCTCTAGCGGAGGTTAAGCAGACAGCTGGGGCAAATGTTTGAAGCCTGGGAAGGGGGTAATACCCACGGAGCTTCCCAGGCTACTAATATAAGCCCCCAGCTGACTACCTAGCCTTTACTAGCTATTAAAATGGGGGAACCCCCCCAAAAAATAACGTGGGGTCCCCCCTAATTTAATAGCTAGCACAGGCTAGGCAGACAGCTGGGGGCTGATATTAATAGCCCAGGAAGGGTGCCATGAATATTGGCCCCCTCCCAGGCTAGAAACACCAGCCGTCAGCCGCCCCAGAAATGGCGCATCCATAGGATGCACCAATTCTGGCACTTAGCCTCGCTCTTCCACGCTGCCCTGGTGCGGTGGCAGGGGGTAATAGGGTTGGGGTTGATGTCAGCTTATAATGCCAGCTGACATCAAGCCCAGGTTAGTAATGGAGAGGCGTCTATAAGACACCCCCATTACTAACCCCATAGTCAAAGTTAAAAGAAAACACAAACACCCAGAATAAAGTCCTTTAATTGAAATAAAGACACAATTCTTTATTGTTCTAAATTAAACCATACTTACCATCACGCCCATTCCAGCTGAAGCCAACGATCTCCTGCAATAAAAGTAAAATAATAAAGCAACCTCATCCTTACCTTTCCATGGTTCCCACGACAGCTTCAGCTCTGCTACATCGAGATGACAGGCTGGACCGCAGCAGAACGCTGCCATCCAGCCTGTCATCCCGCAGACACTGAGAAGCGCAGGCATGCTTGCGCTCCTCAGTGTCTCTCTGTGACGTCATCCAGATGAGCCGAGTTCATGTCCAATGAACTCAGCTCACATCATGCACGTCACTGACAGCGTGGGAAAATTCTCCTGCACTCAGCGCTTCAGCGTGAGAATTCTCCCACGCTGTCAGTGACATACATGAGGTGAGGTCATGTCCAATGAACTCAGCTCACCTCATGCACGTCACTGACAGCGTGGGAAAATTCTCACGCTGAAGCGCTGAGTGCAGGAGAATTTTCCCACGCTGTCAGTGACGTACATGAGGTGAGCTAAGTTCATTGGACATGACCTCGGCTCATCTGGATGCCGTCACAGCCAGACACTGAGGAGTGGAAGTATGCCTGCGCTTCTCAGTGTCTGCGGGATGACAGGATGGATGGCAGCGTTCTGCTGCGGTCCAGCCTGTCATCTCGATGTAGCAGAGCTGAAGCTGTCGTGGGAGCCATGGAAAGGTAAGGATGATGTTGCTTTATTATTTTACTTTTATTGCAGGAGATCGTTGGCTTCAGCTGGAATGGGCGTGATGGTAAGTATGGTTTAATTTAGAACAATAAAGAATTGTGTGTTTATTTCAATTAAAGGACTTTTTTCTGGGTGTTGTGTTTTTTTAAATACTTTACTAGAAATTCATGGTGGTCATGTCTAATATTGGCGTGACCCCATGAATTTCGGGCTTAGGGCCAGCTGATGATGCCAAGCTGGCCTTAACCCCTTTATTACCCAGTGAGCCACCGCACCAGGGCCCTGGATGAGTTGGGTACAGCGCCAGAAGATGGCGCTTCTATGAACGCGCCATTTTCCGGGGCGGCTGCGGACTGCAATTTGCAGCGGGTGGGGCCCAGAAAGCTTGGGTCTCCCTGCGCTGCAGATTCCAGCCCCCAGCTGCCTAGTTGTACCTGGCTGGACACAAAAATAGGGCGAAGCGCCACACATTTTTTTTTTTAATTATTTCATGAAATTCATGGAATAATTAAGAAAAAAAGGGCTTCCCTATATTGTTGTGTCCGGCTAGGTACAAATAGGCAGCTGGTGGTTGGGGGCAGCCCGTTCCTGCCTGCTGTACCTGGCTGGACACAAATATAGGGCGAAGCCCCACATAATTTTTTTTTAATTATTTCATGAATTTCCTGAAATAATTAAAAAAAAATTGACGTGGGGCTTCACACTATATTTGTGTCCAGCCAGGTACAGCAGGCAGGAACGGGCTGCCCCCAACCACCAGCTGCCTATTTGTACCTGGCCAGACACAACAATATAGGGAAGCCCTTTTTTTCTTAATTATTCCATGAATTTCATGAAATAATTAAAAAAAAAAAAACGTGGAGCTTCTCCCTATTTTTGTGTCCAGCCAGGTACAACTAGGCAGCTGGGGGATGGAATCTGCAGCGCAGGGAGGCCCAAGCTTTCTGCCCCCCCCCCCCCGCTGAAAATTGCAGTCCGCGGCCGCCCCGGAAAATGGCGCGTTCATAGAAGCTGGATGCTGTACCTGGCTGGCATACAAAAATATGGCGAAGCCCACGTCAAAAGTTTTGGGAAAAATTTATTAAAAAATAAATAATAATTTAGGGACTGCATCTTTATTAAGTCCTCAAATGTCATTTAGTGTTAAAATAAAGGATTTATTTAAAAAAAAAATGGCGTGGGATCCCCCATAATTTTAGTCTCTAGCGGAGGTTAAGCAGACGGCTGGGGCAGATGTTTGAAGCCTGGGAAGGGGGTAAAACCCACGGAGCTTCCCAGGCTACTAATATCAGCCCCCAGCTGAATACCTAGCCTTTACTAGTTATTAAAATGGGGGACCCCCCCAAAAAAAATGACGTGGGGTCCCCCCTATTTTAATAGCTAGCAAAGGCTAGGCAGACAGCTGGGGGCTGATATTAATAGCTCAGGAAGGGTGCCATGAATATTGGCCCCCTCCCAGGCTAGAAACACCAGCCGTCAGCCGCCCCAGAAATGGCGCATCCATAGGATGCGCCAATTCTGGCACTTAGCCTCGCTCTTCCACGCTGCCCTGGTGCGGTGGCAGGGGGTAATAGTGGTGGGGTTCATGTCAGCGCCAGCTGCCATGAAGCCCAGGTTAGTAATGATGGCCGTCTATATGACACCCCCATTACTAACCTACAAAGTGTTAAAAAGAAAAAACACACTACACCCAGAAAAAAATAATTTATTTGAAATAAAACACCATTTTATTTAATTCTTAGTTTACTAAAAAAAAAATAGTTACCTGTCCACGTTCCTGCGCTGATCTCCCATGCACAGCTGTCACATCTGGAGATGGTGACAGCTGTGCATGGCTGCTGTAAGCTCACGCTGCCGGGAACACGTCCGCTCCCGGCAGCGGGAGCCACTGACTGAGGTCACCGTAGTGCATTCAGGCAGCGCAGCTCCGGAGACCTCCTTTACGGCAGTGCTGTACCGTGGGAATTTCTCACGATACAGCAGTGCCGTAAAGGAGCTAACCGGAGCAGCGCTGCCTGAACTCCGGTGAACCCTTACGGCCCCGTCATTCTAGCGGCGGCAGCGGTTCAGAGCGGTCACATTCTATGTGGCTGCTCTGAACTGGAGATCTTCGTGGGACACTCGTGGACTGCTACGGAGGGGTAAGGATAAGGTTGTGGTTTATTATTTTATATTTTATTACAGGAGATCGCTGGCTTCGGGGAATTAGGTGTCTAGGTGAGTATAGGTGTAGTTTTTTATTTTTTACTTTATTTTAGGTGGCGATCGGCGGGGACAGGTAATGTATGAACTAATTTCTTTTAGGTAACCACTGGCCACCAATGACATGTATTTAAAATTTATTGGGGACACAGTAGGGCAATTTAAATAGCAGGATCAGGCTGATGGGAACTACTGCTCCCATCGAGCTGATCCTGCTGGCAGGAGTGGACGGGGGACAGACATAGGCCGATGGGAGTAGTAGTGTCACATCGGCCTATGTCTGCCTGCACGCACACACACCGCACACACACCCGCACACACACCGCACACACACACCCCGCACACACACACCCCGCACACACACACACCCCGCACACACTAATCATGACGGGCTGATGGTCTGGGAGGTGAGGCTGACCTGTGCGGCCGTGGGAAAGTTCATGTGAGTTCATGCAGTCAAGCATGAACTCACATGAACCCTCCGAGGGCACCGCGGCTACTTCAAATGAACAGCTGATCGGCATCACCTGATACCTCAGCTGTTCATTTGAAATAACCGGCGGGAAAGCGCAGCACAGAACGGGAAAGCCGGCGGTGAAGTCTTTTCACTGCCGGCTTCCCCGCCCGGGTCCTTCGCTCCTTGGTGCTGCGCTCCCCGCCCGGTCCTAATTTACGATTGGGATTGGAGGTGGCGAGGGGAGCGGAGGATCGGGGTGGGAGGCTGCGGGGAAGCAGTATGGGGCTGCGTGATTGTTTAAAAGCCGGCGGCTTTTTACCGCCCGCCGGCTTTTAAACAATCAGGAGAATTCTCCCACGCTGGGATGGCATTCTGATGACAAGCTGGATCGCAGCTGAGCGCTGCCATCCAGCTTGTCATCCTTCACAGACACTGCAGAGCGCAGGCATTATGGGAACTTCCGATTCCGGTATTCGATATTATAAAAGTATCGGAATTAAGTATCGGAATTCCGATACAGTGAATATCGGCCGATACCCGATATTTCAGTATCGGAATGCTCAACACTACTCATAACAGAATTTCAGAGAAGACAGTTAATATTCTAGAACATAGAATCTATTTGAATTGTCTTTCTCATTGTTAAGGAATGTGTCACCTATACTGTTATTGCATATACAACAATTTCAACGGCTGCCAAAAATTAGGACGCACTCCAATACACATTTGAAGAGACGTTAAAAAAAATAAAAATGAAAACACAGTAGGATCTTTCTTTAGTATAAAAAACAGACTCGCCAATGTAACCTCAATGTAATTACATTGTTCAGCTCCTGCACCTCCTCCTCCAGTTCGGCCTCCACCTCCAAAATGACCACATCAGTCCCAAGCTGGAAGCACTGCAGCACTGCCTTGGCCAAGCGGTAAGAGGCTGTGCTGAAGATAATATGCTTAATGTTTAGGTGACAAACCGCCCAGCTCTGCAGAGTTGTTGAAAGCTGTAACACAGCAGCCTAATCTGTGGCTCTCACCGCTGAACATACAGCCAGGCATGGTCGTGTGTGACAATGGGCGGAACCTGTGGTGAACAAAATGACAGCTGGAGTAGATATGGTTTCCCTCTATGCCAGTCCTTTCACTGAGCTAAAGAATATGGCGGTGGTGAAATACAACTCTCACCGAGAAGCAGTATTAGGGAAAAACATTTGGTTCACAAGAGGATTTGATTTTGAGGGCCCACCTTTAACCCCCGCTCAAGAGCCCCATAGTAGCTGCAAAGTTTTCACTATCATATCTCTCCTGATGGAGAAACCAGGGTCCACCCGAGGATTCTCGGGTGGACCCATAAAACCCTGCCGAGAAGCAGCCCTGGCTAAGAAAAGTGTGTGGTAAGGTTCCTGGACCCTCTCAGGCTGCTTTTTTTTTGACTGTGGATTGACTCCAGCAATCTATAAGATTGCAATCTATGATCCCTTCACTGACTCCCCATTGGCCATAAACTTCAGTTCAAAACCATAACCATGACATGCAAAGCCACCCCCAACCTGTCTTCTCCATATATCTGTGACCTTGTCTACTGGTACATACCAGCACGCAACCTCTTATCACCTTCGCTACTCCCGTCTTCTCTCCTCTTCCCACAATCGCATACATGATTTTTCTGGTGCATCCCTTCTACTCTTGAACTGTGTACCCCAACATATCAGACTCTTGCCTCCTATTGAAACCTTTAAAAGGAAGCTGAAGACCCACCTCTTCCGACAAGCCTACAACCTGCAGTAACCCTCGCTCCACCATACCGCTGCACGACCTGCTGTACCCTCACCTACTGTATCCTCACCCATCCCTTATAGACTATTTGTGCGCCCTCACGGGCAGGATCCTCTCTGCTCTTGTCAGTGACTTCTTTTCGCATGTAAAGCGCAATGGAAAAAATGGCGCTATAATAATGAATAATAATAATTATACTACTTGTACTCTTGGTCAATTGATGGCACTTTCCTGGTGACTGCCCCTAAATTTATGTGTTTTGGCAGCTTTTGGTCCCGTTTGAAGGTGTTGTGTATGCATTTGGTTTTGGCACCCATTGAATCCAGGGTCCGCTATCCTCTGCGTTGGGAGAATGTGTTCCATCCCAGGGTCCCACTGGGTACCGGCTTCCACAATATTAACCCAGTGGAATGTGTCAGTGAGATGAACCATCCCTGGCCACATTCACTTGTCCACGTGTTTGTGGTTAGGCGGTCCTTCCCACTTTAGTGCACTGGGGAGGGCAGGGGTAATGTTCTGGGACTAGCGCTTGTGGAAGGCGGAGCGACTCCGGGAGAAATAGTGGCGGCTGGGGATCGAGTATGGACACCCAGCTGCCGCCGCCATGAGGCTGTGGAAAGCTTTCACCTCCACGAGCCTAAAAGGCAACATTTCAAGTGCAAGCAGTCCAGAAATGCGGCAGTTTAGTATTGCGGCCTGCATACTTGGCTGGCTGCATACTTGCGCTTGCATTCCAAAAACTGTGGTAGGGGCAACTAAATGGTGCAAAGGGACAAGGGCGTGGATGGTGATGGTTGCAAGTCTGCAATGACAGGTGCAGGGCGGGAGGCATCTTCGTATGGACAGGGAATTGGCGTGCACCAAAATAGCGGAAGAGGCAGTGGTGTCACCCGTAGACACTGTTTCTGGACCTTGGAGTTTGGCCAGCTTGTTAGATGCTTTGCTGTCATGTGCTTGAGCATGCTGGTGGTGGTCAGGGTGGTAGTTTTCTCTGGAACTCTCTACCCCACCATTTCTGACTCTCGCCTACTATTGAAACCTTTAAAAAGAAGCTGAAGACCCATCTCTTGCGACATGCGTACAACCTGCAGTAACCCTGGCTCCACCATACCACTGCAAGACCAGCTCTATCCTTACCTACTGTATCCTCACCCATGCCTTGTAGACTGAGCTCTCACGGGCAGGGTCCTCTCCTGTACCAGTCACTGTCACATTTTTGTTCCAGATTATTGTAATTGTTTTTGCTATGTATACCCCTTTTTCACATGTAAAGTGGCATGGAATAAATGGCGATAAAATAATAATGTGATCCAGACTCACATCTACTGGACCATGTGGAACACAGGGTGGTGGTGGTGGTGGCAAACTGACTGGAAACTTTATCTGCTATCCAACCAACAACTAGAGATGAGCGTTGTTCGACTCGAACTGTTCGCCAATCTCAAATTCGAGCTTTTTTGGGCGGTGTTCGAGCCGTTCGGCGAACACGAACGATTTGAAAAAAATTCGGCTCTTCGAGGTTATGTTCGATAACTGTTCGTGCACCAAAATCATAACTGGATTTTTTCTCAGTAATGCTGAAAATTAATGTTAATACGCATTTTGAGTGTACAGCGGGGCGGTAGAGGGGCAGTGGATGGATCTCTGCAGGAATAATGAAGATCTCCATTTTTTTTTTCTCTTTCCCGCATTTACAGTGGGGAGGAGCAATCTGTCAGCCTATCAGCAGCGCACACAAGGAGCGAAGTGCTTTTTTTCACACAAGCAAGGGCATGTGTCATTGGCAGTGTATGTCACATGTCCTTGCCCTATAAGACCCAGCCATTTTCCCCGTCTCCACCATTTTCTCACTGCTGCAGCTGCATGTTAGATGGCACCGCTGTTGCTGTGTGCGCTATACCTTGTTAATTTCAAGCCAATTTTCGCACAAATCTACAGATAGCTTGGGAGTAGGGAATAATTGTGATTGCAGTCCTTTTGAGGACTAGGTTACAGCATTTCCTATGACTTTTATCATGCAGGTCTGTGCTCTTAAATAGATAGGTTGTGGGAGTAAAGACTAATTGTAATTGCAGTCCTTTTCAGGACTAAGTTACATCAGTTCCTATCAGTTTTTGCCAGGCAGGTGTGTGATAGTGCTGTGCAAGTTTTTTTCACAGCATTTGGCTAAATCTAGCAAAGCTAATCCTCTTTGGCCTATTGCAGAGTGTGTTAATCAGTGGAGTAGCCTATCTGTGTGGCAAGCTACACCACCTGAGTATAGAATACCAATTTTTTTACAGCACCTAGTGAAGTAAAATCTTTTGGGCATAGCATCATTCTATTAGTCCATCTATACTGACCTCCATGAGGTTGCAAATTGAATATAATTTTTTTCTGCATCTAGCTCTGAAAAAAATATTTTGCCTTCTAGCTGTGTGTGGGACTTGTTCTATTAGTCTGTCTATACTGACCTCCATCAGGCTGCAAATTGAATATAATTTTTTTCTGCATCTAGCTCTGAAAAAATATTTGGCCTTCTAGCAGTGTGTGGGACTTGTTCTATTAGTCCATCTATAATGACCTCCATCAGGTTGCAAATTCAAAATAATTTTTTGTCTGCATCTAGCTCTGAAAAAATATTTGGCCTTCTAGCAGTGTGTGGGACTTGTTCTATTAGTCCATCTATACTGACCTCCATCAGGTTGCAAATTAAAAATCATTTTTATCTGCATCTAGCTCTGAAAAAATATTTGGCCTTCTAGCAGTGTGTGGGACTTGTTCTATTAGTCCATCTATACTGACCTCCATCAGGCTGCAAATTCAAAATAAATTTTATCTGCATCTAGCTCTGAAAAAATATTTGGGCTTCTAGCTGTGTGTGGGACTTGTTCTATTAGTCCATCTATACTGACCTCCATCAGGTTGCAAATTGAATATAATATTTTTCTGCATATAGCTCTGAAAAAATATTTGACCTTCTAGCAGTGTGTGGGACTTGTTCTATTAGTCCATCTATACTTACCTCCATCAGGTTGCAAATTCAAAATCATTTTTATTTGCATCTAGCCCTGAAAAAATATTGGCCTTCTAGCTGTGTGTGGGACTTGTTCTATTAGTCCATCTATACTGACCTCCATCAGGTTGCAAATTAAAAATCATTTTTATCTGCATCTAGCTCTGAAAAAATATTTGGCCTTCTAGCAGTGTGTGGGACTTGCTCTATTAGTCCATCTATACTGACCTCCATCAGGCTGAAAATTCAAAATAATTTTTATCTGCATCTAGCTCTGAAAAAATATTTGGCCTTCTAGCAGTGTGTGGGACTTGTTCTATTAGTCCATCTATTATGACCTCCATGAGGTTGCAAACTGACTATAATTTTTTTCTGCATCTACCTCTGAAAAAATATTTGGGCTTCTAGCTGTGTGTGGTACTTGTTCTATTAGTCTATCCATACTGACCTCCATCAGGTTGCAAATTGAATATAATATTTTTCTGCATATAGCTCTGAAAAAATATTTGACCTTCTAGCAGTGTGTGGGACTTGTTCTATTAGTCCATCTATACTTACCTCCATCAGGTTGCAAATTCAAAATCATTTTTATTTGCATCTAGCTCTGAAAAAATATTGGCCTTCTAGCTGTGTGTGGGACTTGTTCTATTAGTCCATCTATACTGACCTCCATCAGGTTGCAAATTGAAAATAATTTTTATCTGCATCTAGCTCTGAAAAAATATTTGGCCTTCTAGCAGTGTGTGGGACTTGTTCTATTAGTCCATCTATACTGACCTCCATCAGGTTGCAAACTGAATATAATTTTTTTCTGCATCTACCTCTGAAAAAATATTTGGGCTTCTAGCTGTGTGTTGGACTTGTTCTATTAGTCCATCTATACTGACCTCCATCAGGTTGCAAATTAAAAATAATTTTTATCTGCATCTAGCTCTGAAAAAATATTTGGGCTTCTACCAGTGTGTGGGACTTGTTCTATTAGTCCATCTATACTGACCTCCATCAGGTTGCAAACTGAATATAATTTTTTTTTGCATCTGCCTCTGAAAAAATATTTGGGCTTCTAGCTGTGTGTGGGACTTGTTCTATTAGTCCATCTATACTGACCTCCATCAGGTTGCAAATTGAATATAATATTTTTCTGCATCTAGCTCTGAAAAAATATTTGGGCTTCTAGCTGTGTGTGGGACTTGTTCTATTAGTCCATCTATACTGACCTCCATCAGGTTGCAAACTGAATATAATTTTTTTTCTGCATCTACCTCTGAAAAAATATTTGGGCTTCTAACTGTGTGTGGGACTTGTTCTATTAGTCCATCTATACTGACCTCCATCAGGTTGCAAATTGAATATAATATTTTTCGGCATCTAGCTCTGAAAAAATATTTGGGCTTCTAGCTGTGTGTGGGACTTGTTCTATTAATCCATCTATACTGACCTCCATCAGGTTGCAAACTGAATATAATATTTTTCTGCATCTAGCTCTGAAAAAATATTTCGCCTTCTAGCGCTGTGTGGGACTTGTTCTATTAGTCCATCTATACTGACCTCCATCAGGTTGCAAACTGAATATAATTTTTTTCTGCATCTAGCTCTGAAAAAATATTTGGCCTTCTAGCAGTGTGTGGGACTTGTTCTTATAGTCCATGTATACTGACCTCCATCAGGTTGCAAATTCAAAATAATTTTTTGTCTGCATCTAGCTCTGAAAAAATATTTGGCCTTCTAGCAGTGTGTGGGACTTGTTCTATTAGTCCATCTATACTGACCTCCATCAGGTTGCAAATTAAAAATCATTTTTATCTGCATCTAGCTCTGAAAAAATATTTGGCCTTCTAGCAGTGTGTGGGACTTGTTCTATTATTCCATCTATACTGACCTCCATCAGGTTGCAAATTCAAAATAATTTTAATCTGCATCTAGCTCTGAAAAAATATTTGGCCTTCTAGCAGTGTGTGGGACTTGTTCTATTAGTCCATCTATTATGACCTCCATCAGGTTGCAAACTGAATATAATTTTTTTCTGCATCTACCTCTGAAAAAATATTTGGGCTTCTAGCTGTGTGTGGGACTTGTTCTATTAGTCCATCTATACTGACCTCCATTAGGTTGCAAATTAAAAATAATTTTTATCTACATCTAGCTCTGAAAAAATATTTGGCCTTCTAGCAGTGTGTGGGACTTGTTCTATTAGTCCATCTATACTGACCTCCATCAGGATGCAAACTGAATATAATTTTTTTCTGCATCTACCTCTGAAAAAATATTTGGGCTTCTAGCTGTGTGTGGGACTTGTTCTATTAATCCATCTATACAGACCTCCATCAGGTTGCAAATTGAATATAATATTTTTCTGCATATAGCTCTGAAAAAATATTTGGCCTTCTAGCAGTGTGTGGGACTTGTTCTATTAGTCCATCTATACTGACCTCCATCAGGTTGCAAATTCAAAATAATTTTTATTTGCATCTAGCTCTGAAAAAATATTTGGCCTTCTAGCTGTGTGTGGGACTTGTTCTATTAGTCCATCTATACTGACCTCCATCAGGTTGCAAATTCAAAATAATTTTTATCTGCATCTAGATCTGAAAAAATATTTGGGCTTCTACCAGTGTGTGGGACTTGTTCTATTAGTCCATCTATTATGACCTCCATCAGGTTGCAAACTGAATATAATTTTTTTCTGCATCTACCTCTGAAAAAATATTTGGGCTTCTAGCTGTGTGTGGAACTTGTTCTATTAGTCCATCTATACTGACCTCCATCAGGTTGCTAATTAAAAATAATTTTTATCTGCATCTAGCTCTGAAAAAATATTTGGCCTTCTAGCAGTGTGTGGGACTTGTTCTATTAGTCCATCTATACTGACCTCCATCAGGTTTCAAACTGAATATAATTTTTTCTGCATCTACCTCTGAAAAAATATTTGGGCTTCTAGCTGTGTGTGGGATTTGTTCTATTAGTCCATCTATACTGACCTCCATCAGGTTGCAAATGAAAAATAATTTTTATCTGCATCTAGCTCTGAAAAAATATTTGGGCTTCTAGCAGTGTATGGGACTTGTTCTATCAGTCCATCTATACTGACCTCCATCAGGTTGCAAATTGAATATAATATTTTTCTGCATCTAGCTCTGAAAAAATATTTGGCCTTCTAGCACTGTGTGGGACTTGTTCTATTAGTCCATCTATACTGACCTCCATCAGGTTGCAAATTCAAAATAATTTTTATTTGCATCTAGCTCTGAAAAAATATTTGTCCTTCTAGCAGTGTGTGGGACTTGTTCTATTAGTCCATCTATACTGACCTCCATCAGGTTGCAAATTCAAAATAATTTTTATCTGCATCTAGCTCTGAAAAAATATTTGGCCTTCTAGCAGTGTGTGGGACTTGTTCTATTAGTCCATCTATACTGACCTCCATCAGGTTGCAAACTGAATATTATTTTTTTCTGCATCTACCTCTGAAAAAATATTTGGGCTACTAGCTGTGTGTGGGACTTGTTCTATTAGTCCATCTATACTGACCTCCATCAGGTTGCAAATCAAAAATTATTTTTATCTGCATCTAGCTCTGAAAATATATTTGGCTTCTAGCAGTGTATGGGACTTGTTCTATTAGTCCATCTATACTGACCTCCATCAGGTTGCAAACTGAATATAATTTATTTCTGCATCTACCTCTGAAAAAATATTTGGGCTTCTAGCTGTGTGTTGGACTTGTTCTATTAGTCCATCTATACTGACCTCCATCAAGTTGCAAATTGAATATAATTTTTTTCTGCATCTAGCTCTGAAAAAATATTTGGCCTTCTAGCAGTGTGTGGGACTTGTTCTGTTAGTTCATCTATACTGACCTCCATCAGGTTGCAAATTCAAAATATTTTTTTGTCTGCATCTAGCTCTGAAAAAATATTTGGCCTTCTAGCAGTGTGTGGGACTTGTTCTATTAGTCCATCTATACTGACCTCCATCAGGTTGCAAATTAAAAATAATTTTTATCTGCATCTAGCTCTGAAAAAATATTTGGCCTTCTAGCAGTGTGTGGGACTTGTTCTATTAGTCCATCTATACTGACCTCCATCAGGTTGCAAATTAAAAATAATTTTTATCTGCATCTACCTCTGAAAAAATATTTGGCCTTCTAGCAGTGTGTGGGACTTGTTCTATTAGTCCATCTATACTGACCTCCTTCAGGTTGCAAATTAAAAATAATTTTTATCTGCATCTAGCTCTGAAAAAATATTTGGCCTTCTAGCAGTGTGTGGGACTTGTTCTATTAGTCCATCTATACTGACCTCTATCAGGTTGCAAACTGAATATAATTTTTTTCTGCATCTACCTCTGAAAAAATATTTGGCCTTCTAGCAGTGTGTGGGACTCATTGTATTAGGCCATCTATACCAAGCTCCACCAGCTTTTAAATTAATAATAATTTTTAGCTGCATCTAGCCCTGAAAATAATTTTTCTTCCCTATAGTGGTAGCAATAGAAATATGGGGCGCGCTCCTGGCTTACAAAAATATACGCTTCATAATAAAAAACACCAGCCTAGCGCACTGCATTAATAAGATGGCATCATCGTCTCTCCCAGTGCTAGGCCTACTACACAGGCTAGCATTCCTGTGCCTAAAACACAATGTATGGGTCCGCGCTAGCCACTATGCTGAGGGATCTACAGCTGCTGCTAACGCTTTATAACAATTCATTTGGCAGATTTTCACAGAGCTCTTCCACAACGCCCACCCATCAGGCAACAGTTGCCCAACTTCCCTATGGGATCTAGTGGCGAATAGTTGATGCCATTAATCAGAGCGTCAGTTGCCCCGTCGACGTGGCAAGCATACGGTAAGACATGGAAAGAGTGGACACGACTAGTAGCAGGCAGACGGGTTGACCAATGTGAACAAGCCAGATCACAAGTCACCATAGAATTTCTCCACCAGCTAATGATGAGGGGCATATCAGGGGCGTCAGCGCAGCGGTGTCTGACCGGAGTAGCATTTCACTTCCAGCTACTGAATTGGGGAGATGTGACAAAGATTCATCATCAGACAATCCATAAAAGGGTGGAAAAGGGGTCAGCCAAGTCAGGAGTGTAGACGTCCCGTCCCGTGTCACTAAAACTGATTTCTCACATCATATCCCTAACACCATTAACATGACACTCACAATTTGAAGCAACACTACTGTCTACTGCATTTGTGATCGCCTTCTTCGGGGCACTATGCATAAGCGACTTAGTCCCTCAATCCAAAATTACCACCAGTGGAGGCTTATTACACCAGGACGTAGTCATAGCCAATAATGCAATACGTCTACGCCTACACAAATCGAAAACGGTTCCAGCGGGCAGGGGCACTTGGGTACTTCTACAACCCACAAACGGTACACTGAGTCGGGTAACAATAGTAAAAACATATCTAACCATCAGATCACAAAGTAGTTTCTTCCTATCACACATTGATGGAACGCCATTATCAAGATACCAGTTCCAAGCTATATTTAATAAATGCATAACATCGGCAGGGAACCACCCCAAAGATTACGGGACACACTCATTCCGCATAGGCGCGGCCACGGAAGCAGCAAGAGCAGGACTGTCAGAAACGGAAGTTCAGAGGATAGGGAGATGGCGATCCACGTGTTTGGCAAGATACATAAGACCGGACTTGTTATCCTAACGTGGTTTGTTTCTTTTACAGATGACACTAAGCCAACAGTGTGGGTGATAGGCCACTCGTATATATATTGGGCAGAAAAAAGGGCGAAAGTCCGCCCAGGCGAGAGGAAATTAGAGTTTCATAACACATATTTCAACTGGAGAGGTATTAGAGGCCTGCTATGGCCACAGGTACTAATGGAGGTAATCAAGGTAGGGAGAGAGGCAAGATGTCCGGTCATCTTAGTTATACAGGCCGGGGGAAACAACCTAGGTCATCACAAGAGCGCCTAACTAATGGCAATAATGAAACTAGACACTGAGCGCTTCAGAGAATTTTTCACAAAACTAGCTATAGTATGGTCAGAGATTGTGCCGATAGCGGTATGGCAAGGTGCGCGAGACATCATGGCCATCCAAAGGACAAGGCGGGTAATAAATATTCGGATGGCAAAATTTAGAAGAGACAGAGGCGGTGTAGTGGTACGACACCGACAACTGTAAGGAGATAAAGCAGGCCTCATACGGCCCGGCGGTGTTCACTTAATGGATATTGGACTGGACATATTCCTGTCAGGACTCCAGGACGGAGTGGAACAAGCGTTAAGAGTGATGGATGGGGGTCAGAGTCCTGCATACGAGTACGCAGGATCCTCCGTGGCCTGGAAATAGAAAGGACATGTTGGAGAGTTACACTTGTTGACCAAGTTGCCGGAGTGGAGACCCAGGGCATGCTGCAACAAGCTGAATTATTTTAGAAATAAAATGCCTTTCTAATGGAATGAGTATAAAGAGTTAATAAAGCTGTGACCGATCCTCACCCATCCAGTTGTAAGAGTTACATTATTGTATTGTCAAGGAAAGGGGGGCGGTAGGGGGGCTGAGTGTCTGGGTTTGGTTGGGGGTCCCCACAGTCTGCCTAGGCTAGATATATTTAAAAATTCTTATTAGATACACAGGCGGTGCAGCTTGCTTCGCAGCTGGGCTACTACGCCCAAAGTATTGCCTAGGCTAGATGCAGTTAAAATTTCTACGCTGACTAACAGACACTGAAGATTTGGAGCAGATCTCTGAGTAAACAGCTCTTCAGACTCAACCATCTGTGTTACCCCAAGCCATAGTGTATGTAGTTTCTTACAGTTAAAAGGGGGGGGAGCGACCCAACCCACCTGGAATTGACGATGCCAACGTCACGTAAGACACAGCAAGGGGACTCCAAAAAGAGTCTCCATTTTTTCCCCAAATTGTGGCACAGACACCACTTAACCCTAGAACGCATACCTGGGGCCTCGCAGTCCCGCCCTGTTAATTGTTTTCTATTTTCTGCAAGATTACTTTAGTTAGAATTTTGAAGCTCTAGGTATTCTTCATGTATATAGTTGTTTGTCATTTGAGTTTGAGTTATTCCATGTTATTTGCACACGAACCTAAAAGGCCCCAGGTATATGAAAGTGTAGATTTTTATGGTCATGCGTTCTATGGTTAAGTGGCATCAATTGCCCCACAGTTGCTTAAAACGGTTGGTGAGGTGATATTACCAAATCCTCAAGCTTTTAGTCTCCCAAGGATAACGCAGGGGTAGAAAAGTCCTTGCGAATCCATGATTTGTTCATCTTTATGAACGTGAGTCTGTCTACATTCTCAGTGGACAGCCGCGTGCGCTTATCTGTCAGCACACCATTAGCAGCGCTGAACACACATTCAGAGAGAACACTGGCTGCATGGCATGACAAGATCTCCAAGGCGTGAGTGGCGAACTCATTTTTCCAGATTGGAATACCAAAATGAGCAAGGGTCCAGTGACACAGTCATGGCTTCGATGTTCACTTGGAGATACTCCTGCACCATCCTCTCTAGGCATTGACTATGTGTCAGACTTCTTGTCTCCTGAGGCCTTGCAAAGGATGGTCTAAAAAAGTGGTGAAACGATTCCACAAAATTGCTGTTACCAGCAGATACTGTGTTACTGTTACGGTTTGAGTGATGAAGACTCGACAGCCCCACGGTTGGCAAGTTAGAACTGTGAGATTCACTTCGTGCACCACTGGTGTTTTGTGGAAAAGCACATGTAAGATTCTGCAACAGCATCTGCAGATACTCCTGCATGCGTCAATCCCTTTTTATGGCAGGAATTATTTCGGCAAATTTACTTTTGTACCGGGGATCTAAGACTGTGGCAACCCAGTAGTCGGGATTGCTTCGAATTCTGCAATCTGAGGGTCATGTTGCAGGTAGTGCAGCAAGAAGGCACTCATGTGTCTTAAGCATCCAGGAGGACCAAGTCCTTGTTGTGTTGGTAGCGAGGTAAGAATCATGCTTCCTTCCTCTGCCCTCTCCCCCCAACCTCGCACAACAGAAATGTGATCAAGGTCTCCCTCATCTGATGAGTCTTCCATGCCCATCGCCAGTTCATCCTCCACTTCTTCCTCGGCTCCTGCACCTTCCTCAACAGTTTGGCTGCTACCATGCGCCCTGGTTAATCCCTCTCCCCCACCCTCCCATGCCTGCCGCCTTGGTGCTGCCAACCGTCTGGACCTTGGAGATGTTATCCCTTCCGCATACGACTCATCCTCTACTTCCTCCACCTCCTCTTGTCCCACCACCTGACTCTGAATTCTTTTTAATGTGCGCTCCAGCATGTAAATCACCGGAATAGTCATGCTGATAATGGCATCGTCGTCAGCACTAAACATCTTTGTCGCCATTTCAAAACTGTGCAGAAGGGTGTGTGGCGCCCCTGAGGCTTCAGTCGCCACAGAGTTACTGCATCTCACCCAGAGGTGTGGTATCTCACCCTCAGGTAAGGAAGGCGTATGGCTCGGGACCCTAACACCTGCATCCAACACATACCCGCAGTGGGGGTAGGGCGAGATTGCTCCTAAGGGAGAGCACAGTCCCAGCTCCCTAGCTTGTGGTAGGGTCCTATGTAGTGGGTGCTTAGGGGAGAAGCTTAGGGGAGCACATGACAGGGAGAGTATAAATAGGAAGCCATCTTAGAAAGAGCAAGCCAGTCAGAGGAGGAAAAGTGACAGGAGCAGAGGCTCGGCATGAGCTCTGCTCCGGAGGCAGGCCTAGCCTGGGAGGCCCAGGACTGAAGGAGAGAAGAGAGGAGTGGGAGCAGGAAGGCTCCAGGAACCGAAGGGACCCTAGGGCTACGGGCCGTGCAGAAGGCCACCCGTACTCCCGCTGCTACCAGGAGGTAGAGGGGTCAGGCCAGATAAGGGGAAGTGGTCCCTCAACTAGAGGAGAAACAGCAAGGCTCAACTAGAAACCGGAGGCTGCAGCATTTCATGTACTGCAGGCAAAAGTCCACACCAGTCTCACTAAGAAGGTAGCAACATAGGACCGAGGGGACGGAACACAAGTCGCCCGCCAAGGCCCGAGGATACAGGATAGAAGTGTCACTGGGTGTGAGGTGCAGGGAGCAGGCCAGAGAAAGGATACACAGAAGGGGGTCCTGCTAAATACTCCGGAGCTATCTGGGGGTGGACTGAGCCCCTCACTGAGTACGCACAGCACGACGGGTGAGATTGCTCTGGTACCTGTAATCTGGACTGCAACAACTGGGAGTAAAGATCTTGGGACTGCATCACACGGACTCTGTGTTCATTACTGACTCCCTGCACTACAACCACCATCATCCACCCACACTGCCCTGAAGCTACACTCTTCCTGTGGTGAGTAATAATACCATTGCTGCAAAACCACCAGCTTCAGAGGACTGTTCCGCAGTGGCAGCCCCTTTGGCCGCACTCCACAGGTGGCGTAGTCGGACATTATAAAATCCATATATACAAATTACCGTTGGATTGACCACCCTGGGTCACGGACCGGGTCACCGCCACAGTGACTACAACCCACAGTGTCTACCGGCCCGGCTCAGGGTACCCCACGGCCGAGGGGGCACGTCAACTTCATAGGTCCCGGATCTGAGACCACTCCTGCAGCGTGATTTGCCCCACCTCTGGATCTCGTTGGCCAAGGCTATACGTCAGAACGTATTGCACCAGGGCTTGTCGGTGCTGCCACAGTCGCTGCAACATGTGCAGAGTTGAATTCCACCGTGTCGGCACATCGCATTTCAGCCGGTGAACTGGCAGGCCCAATGACTTCTGTAGAGATGTAAGTCATTGAGCTGCGGGATGCGAACGGCGGAAGTGAGCACACAGTGACCGTGCCCTCTGCAGAAGGCCATCTAGTCCGGGATAGTGGGCTAAAAATTTATGGACAACCAGGTTCAACACGTGAGCCATACAAGGCACGTGTGTGACATTGCCCCGGCGAAGGGCCGCACCCAGGTTTGCAGCATTGTCGCTCACGGCATGAATGGTCCAGTGGAGACAACCATTCATGAAACTGCGTCTCCAGAGCTGACCACAAGTCCTCAGCTGTGTGACTCACATTTCCCAGACATTTCAAAGTAAACATTGATGCCATTGAGCCCTGCTGCCAGCATAGTAAGGAGGTGTGCAGGATTCCTTCTGCGCAGTTAGAAAGCAGGTGGCATTACCAGACATGCTTTGGGTGCAGGTGGAGGAGCGAGAGGAGGTTGAGGAGGCAGAAGCAGTGGAGGAACTTCGAGATAAAGAGGATTGACGCAAAACTCGTGGGGACAGTAAGACTTGGACAGCAGCCCCTTGTCCTGCTGTCACCATAGTTACCCAGTGCCCAGTTAGCGACATGTAACGCCCCTGTCCATGCCTACTCGTCCAAGTGTCTGTGGTGAAATGCACCCTGTCACACACAGAGTTTCTAAAAGAAGCGGTGATGTTGTGTGCGACATGCTGGTGGAGCGCAGGCACACCTTTCTTTGAGAAGTAGTGCCGACTGGGCATCTGGTACTGGGGCACTGCGACGGACATAAGGTCTCGAAAATCCACTGTGTCCTCCAGGCGGAAAGGCAGCATTTCTGTAGCCAACAGCTTGCAGATGGTGAAATTCAACCCCTTAGCTTTCTCATGGCTAGGAGGAAATGGTCTTTTACTTTTCCACATCTGAGGGACCGAGGGCTGGCTGTTGTGCTTTGACGGGGTTGAGTAGGGTGTCCCCGGCAAACTGCCGGTCTGTGAGGAAGATGCAGGCGCACATGTTAGGTTGCCTTGATCCAAAGGTGGTGCTCTCGATGTCATAGAGCGCTCAACACCAGCAGGTGTTTCCACTTCCCAATGAACTGACAACCTGCCAATCACACTGGCTGTTGCAGGTAAAGAGGTGGCAGGTCTGCGTTCAAAAACATGTGTGACTGCTGTAACCCCAGTCAAAGAGGATGAAGAGGCCGTGGATGCACAAGATGGGGCAGACGGTGGTTGGCCCAGCCTGCTAGGCCGCATTGTAGCACAGTGAACTTCCCACTGCAACTTATGCTTCATATCCATGTGACAGTACATGCATGAAGTACTCAAACTATGGATTTTTTTGCCTCTGCTTAGCTTTTGGTGACAAATATTACAGATAACACGAGTTGGGTCATCCTTATCGATCTGAATAAATGCCCAGGCTATGCAAGGCTTAGAGCCCATGTGACCTGAAGAGCCACTACGACTTGTGGTCAGAGGCAGAGTTGTGGTTGAGGATGCAGTTGTTGATGTGCTTCCAGTACTCCGTCTCTGTCCAGGAAGGCGCAACCTAACCTCGTCGTCAATAGCATCTGTGACGCCCCGCTGCGCTTGGTATCACAGATCCTAGAAGAGTGTATTGATGGAATCCTCCACAAGAGGCCCCCATAAACATTCACACATCTTCACCTTCCACCTCAGACCAGCAGAGGGAGCCCGTTAGGGATATAAATAGGGAAGGTGGAGCTAGGCAGTTCAGTTCCTCTGAAGAGTTCCTGCAGTAGAGAAGCCTAAGAGAGGTCAGTCTGCAGTGGAGCTCAGTCTAGTCTAGAGAACTCAGTTAATAGTTCAGCAGTGGAGCACAAGGCTCCTGCTAGCTAGATTCAGGGAGCCCAGATAGAGCTTAAGGTGTGCCGGCGCCATAAGATCGGTGAAGCTGCCGCTAGTGTGTATAGCCTAGTGAGGGCCCGAGTAGGCCGAAGGCGAGTGGCGAGTTAGTACATAAGGGGCAGAGGAGCTTAACCAGCTCACCCCGAAGCATTTACCGGACACCGGATCCGAGCTTACCGGGATCTCTATGACCCAGTAAGGCATAACCGGAATCCCTGGAGAACTACAAGTCCCAGGATCGCTAAGGTGCTGATACGTAACAGAGCCAGGAGAAGCTTAGGCCCCGCATACTGGGAGCGTGAACTCCAAGAGAAGGCCCTACCACAAGGTCAGCCAGCGCAGGACAGAGACAAATTTAGGCCTAGCTCCAGGTAGGTCAGAAACTTACTACGCAGAGACAAGAAACAGGAGGCCCTACACCCGCTCATTGGGGAGGATCCTGATATGCCCCCTTCACCCTAGAGTGCTCCGGGATGTGCCTGAATTTCCTCCAGTAAAAGGTACTGAAGTGACTACCGTGTCCGTTCCCGTTCTTGCTCTGACCCAGCTGGGTCTCGCCTGTCCTGCATTCCCCCTGTATACGCTGCCCTGAGACCTAGCTCCACCTGTGGAGAGCTATACCATCGAGCTGCCTTATCACGGGCCTCAGTGGAATGCTGCAGCGCTGGTGCTTCTCACCAGATACCACAGGTGGCGTCACGAACTCTTATAAAATTAACAATTATCCACCCTTTCAAAGAGCGACCCCAGGGTACGGGCCAGGGAGCCGACCACCGCGACATCCCCAAGGCCAGGCAAAGGCCCGGGTGACCTCATCGACTGGCTGACTGTGGGTTGATAGTAAGTGGGATCTCCAACCTTGTCATCATCACCCTGTGTGTTATCACACCCGTCGTCCTCAAAGCCAACCTCTTCCTGCCCTGACCGAAAAGTCAAGTTGTCGCTCCAATCAGGTATTTGAGTCTCATCATCGTCTTCATCATTGTCTCCACCAACAGGAGTTACAGTTTGGGAACGAGGGTCTATATTATGCTCAGAACCTTCTTCATCTGGTCCTGGATCCGACTTATAAAGATTCTGGGCATCAGTGCAGATCATTTCCTCATCTGGATTAACAGAAGCTCTGGAGCAGACCTCCATTTCCCAGGCTATAGTATGAGTAAACAGCTCTGCAGACTCAACCATCTGTGTTACCCCATACTCAGACGGGCAGCTGGAGACTTGGGAGCTGTGAGGAAGCAAGTGCGATTGGGGTGACACCTCTGAGGACTAGAGTATTTGTGATGTTGAAATTGAGGTGGAGGAGAGCCCACTTGAAGGAGCACTTGATATCCGTTGAAGCACCTGCTGTTTTTGTGCCTCATCTGGAATTTGTAGCGATGGGCGTGTCCGTAACAAAGGGATCGTATCACATTGTCCACGAAAAGAAGTCGACATGTTAGTTTGGCTGGAAGATGGTCTTTCTTCTGCAGATGTTACTCCCCCCCCACCGCGGGGGGGCTCAACCCACCAGCGGACAGGCACCAGTATTGGGAGAGGGGGGCTGGCCGTCAGGGTCCACCGCGGCTCTGGCACAAACCCGGCGACACGGAGGTGGCACGGGCAGGAACGGACTGGCCGTGTCGGCTTCTCACTTTTTGGATTTTAGAAGGGCATGACATGCCTATATCTGTGTCTCCCCCTCCTTTTACTCCTCCACCTCTTTTCTTTTTGCATGACTATATGTACTTGTCACTTTTCCATGTGTTAGTTATGTCTTCTGAGCAGTTTGTCAGCTTTTGGACACCTTTGAAGGTGTTTTCTATGTGTTTCTATGTGTTTTTGTTTGCCTGCCACTGGTTTTAACGGTGTTCGAAGGTGTTCGACGAACAGTTCGACGAACAGTTCAGCGAACACAAGGGTGTTCGATGAACCGAACCGAACTCGAACACTACTGGGGTGGCTCAACACTACCAACAACTGTTTCACACTGCTCTGGTTTCAATAGTGGTGTTCCGTGGCCTCCTAGAAATTGGGACTGGAAGGTAGTTCGACATGACGTGGGTGCTTGTTGTGCTCTCTTAGCAGGCACAGTTTCATCTTGCCCATGGCCTCTGCTTGCACAATCACCATCACCATAATGTCCAATTCCCTGTCCATTGACACTCACCTTCCCATTTTAAATGGAGTTTAAGATTTGTCACATTGCCAAAAATGTCTGTATTACCGTAGTAATATAGGATCATGCCTGATCAGATGACCACAGTTTTAGGCAGTGCCCTGGCAGTCAGAGATGCTTCCAGGGGTCTTCCCCATGCAGTTCCCATGCCATTTGAGCACTGTTCCCATCGATTTGGGCAATTTTTAGGCCCTCTGCAGACCGCTGAGGGGGGGGGGCTGTCAGAAAAATGCTCGAGTTTCCCATAGACTTACATTGAGCTCGTTACTCGGACCGAGCACTCAAGCATGCCAATTTGCTCGACTCGAACAACGATATGTGTAACTATTATAGGGAATGAGACTTTGAATAAAACTAATTTTTATTTTTTCTATAGAATGCATTGTCACCCTAGTCTCTTCTAAATCGTGGACTATATAAAGGTTTAAGTTTTACAAGTTCCCTCTGGATGTGCTGGATTTCATTTTCCCTATTAAACTCTAAATAAAATAATAGGATCTAAAGGAGCCTGAAATCTCTTGGGGGGGTTTGTAATTTTCAAAGAATTGTCTCCAGAGAGTATATGAGAGATTCTGTTTTTTAACTGTTTTAACTTAATTTTATTAACCATGAGCTTGAAGACTTTATTATGTGAAGATTAGTGTACAATTTTAAGGGAGTTTAATTTTTTTTTATCATACTAATCCATTAGTGATCTTCTAAGATCTAGCTTTAGCTTGGAAATAGCAGATGAATAATCTCTGAGGGATTCTTTTGTTGTATGGTTTTGAGACAGATTTATTGTAGAATAGATGTTATTTTATGGAGCGCCTGTTTTTTTTAAATATGGAGCAATGTTGAATCATAATGCCCCTAATTACTAAATTTGTGTAACTTAAAATATTCTGCAAAAAAACAACTGTCCCGTATACAATCCACTGCGTCTGTTTTTACCATCATCACAATCCGAAACATCACATCTTTATGTTAGGCTGGGACTTCCAACCGTGACTTAGCCCGTGGCATCCCTGCATGCACAGAGATTTCCTTGCCCATTTGAGGATGGAAGTCCCGGTCTAGCATGAAGGTGCCTAGAGTTTCAGCGGACAGCTGCAGTAAAAACAGGCATCTATGACTGTACGAGGGAAATCAAGCAGTGGAGGTAGCTGGAGATGTAAGCTGGAGATGTGAGCGGTGAGATGAGTAATAGGTATTTTTTAAGGGAATCTATCAACAGGATTTCATCCCCAAACTATTTATATGTGCATGTATCTCTTTCAAAGACAAGTCCAGCAAAACCCTTCACCCAGGCAGTGTGTTTATCCATTAATGAGAAATCAGTAATTTAATTGATATTCCTACATGACCCCAGCTCTATTCTCAGCCAATTGCTGCCTCCTCCTCCTTAACTGACAGTCACTTGAATAAATCTTCCAAATTCTACCTAGGAGTTTGTTTAAACAGGGAATTTTCCAAAGAAATAAGGACAGGTATGTGATTGAATCAGTTACTTGCCTAATGATGACCTTGTGATGGTAGAAAATAAATTCTCTTGAGGAAACATCCAAAGATATCTCACAGGTCTTCACAATGAGCCAATTAGATAAGGTAGGTAGAGATCTTGAAAATGTGACCTTGAGTCAATTTTTTTTACTAGGGACCATATTAAAGTCTTCACTGATCTACTAATTTCCCTGATATATCAATAATTGTTTTCATAAAGTCATAGAATGTTACAGTTGGAAGGGTCCTCTGTCTAGCCTCTGTTTGAAGACTTCCATTGAAGGAGAACTCACCACCTCTCGTGGCAGCCTGATTCACTCATTGATCACCCTCACTGTCAAATTTTTTTTCTAATTTCTAAACTGTGTCTCCTCCCTTTCAGATTTATTCCATTGCTTTTTGTGTTTCCATGTGCAAATGAAAATAAGGATGATCGCTCTACACTTTGACATCCCTTCAGATTATTTTAGACAGCTATTAAGTCTCCTCTTAGCCTTCTTTTTTGCAAGTTAAATATTCCCAGATCCTTTAACTGTTTCTCTTAGGACATAGTTTGTAGTCAGCTCACCATCCTGGTAACTCTTTTCTGAACTTGCTCCAGTTATTCTATGTCTTTTTTAAAATGTGGTCCCACAACTAGACACAGTATTTCAGATGAGGCTTGACTAATGAGGAGTAGAGGTATATAATTACTTCACATGATCTAGACTCTATGCTTCTCTTAATACATCCCAGAACTGTGTTTGCCTTTTTTGCTGCTGCATCACACTGTTGACTCATGTGCAGTTTGTGATCTATTAGTATACTATTTGTATGCTATTAGTATACTATGTTTGCAAGTAGTCTATATAAAAAAATTGTTTACTTTGTGTTAGGAGGATATGTATTTGCGAAGGTCATTAGTGTTTCATTTAGTTTACACACTAATACAAGAGTTCGCCCTTCACATACAGTATAACCATTCATAAATAACCTGTTTACATAGTATTTTACGGTGATCAAAACAAATGCCTTTTTCTGGGCATGGGAGTTAGCCATGAATCTGTGAGTTTTTCAATTGTGAGTAAATTTGGAGTAATATCCAAGAAGAAAGAAAACAGCACTCACCAGTGGATGCTGGCGTAAAATCCTTTAATCCAGATTCAACATACAGAGGGTGGACAGCGGCTGGCCAGGGGGTGCAGGGGTGAGGGGTGGACGACAGCCGTTTCGCGTACTGACTGCGCTTCTACGGGTCCAAACAAATTTGGAGTAATTTACATTAGAGAAATTAGTTTCCTTCAAGCAAGTTAAATCTGTGATGAAATGGTTTCTTTCCAAAACATAGAATATTTAAATGGATTGTTTAGACTCTTAATATTTAATGGTGGGAATTTAGTAATCAAAATAATTCTAGAGAATATGCTTGTTAACTAGTGGAGAGGACAATTTCCCATAAGCATAAGTTCATGATATGTGTATGTTATACCCTCTCATGGCATCATAGCAAGAGTGTTGTCCTTAAGGGTAGAAGAAAACCTGGATAAACAGTCTAGAAAATAGAGTGACTGAGATCCAAACCTGTCTGCTAATATAGATTTAACAAGTTGCAATAGGTAGGATGCCAGCTGGGCTAGGGGTACGTTCTCAGGAACACTAACAGGTTACTCTTGCATATGTCGTTCATATCATCCTCTTTCAGTTTTAAAGCATAAACGTCTTCATCCTGAGTTAGGTTGCCATCTACAAGGTCATTGTCAGTTTGGGTCAGTTCTCCCATCTTATTCTTAATTAGAGATGAGCGTTGTTCTACTCGAACTGTTCGCCAATCTCAAATTCGAGCTGTTTTGGGCGGTGTTCGAGCCGTTCGGCGAACACGAACAATTTGAGAAAAATTCGGCTGTTCGAGGTTATGTTCGATAACTGTTCGTGCACCAAAATCATAACTGGATTTTTTCTCAGTAATGATGAAAATTAATGTTAATACGCAGTTTGAGTGTACAGCGGGGTGGGGGGAGGGGCAGGGGATGGATCTCTGCAGGAACAATGAAGATCTCCATTTTTTTTTTCTCTTTCCCGCATTTACAGTGGGGAGGTGCAATCTGTCAGCCTATCAGCAGCGCACACACGGAGCGAAGTGCTTTTTTTCACACAAGCAAGGGCATGTGTCATTGGCAATGTATGTCACATGTCCTTGCACTATAAGACCAAGCCATTTTCCCCGTCGCCACCATTTTCTCACTGCTGCAGCTGCGTGTTAGATGGCACCGCTGTTGCTGTGTGCGCTATACCTTGTTAATTTCAAGCCAATTTTCGCACAAATCTACAGATAGCTTGGGAGTAGGGAATAGTTGTGATTGCAGTCCTTTTAAGGACTAGGTTACAGCATTTCCTATGACTTTTATCAGGCAGGTCTGTGCTCTTAAATAGATAGGTTGTGGGAGTAAAGACTAATTGTAATTGGAGTCCTTTTCAGGACTAGGTTACATCAGTTCCTATCAGTTTTTGCCAGGCAGGTCTGTGCCAGTGCTGTGCAAGTTTTTTTCACAGCATTTGGCTGAATTTAGCAAAGCTAATCCTTTTTGGCCTATTGCAGAGTGTGTTAGTCAGTGGAGTAGCCTATCTGTGTTGCAAGATATACCATCTGTGTATAGAATACCAATTTTTTTACTGCACCTAGTGAAGTAAAATCTTTTGGGCATAGCATCATTCTATTAGTCCATCTATACTGACCTCCATCAGGTTGCAAATTGAATATAATTTTTTTCTGCATCTAGCTCTGAAAAAATATTGGGCTTCTAGCTGTGTGTGGGACTTGTTGTATTAGTCCATCTATACTGACCTCCATCAGGTTGCAAACTGAATATATTTTTTTCTGCATCTACCTCTGAAAAAATATTGGGCTTCTAGCTGTGTGTGGGACTTGTTCTATAAATCCATCTATACAGACCTCCATCAGGTTGCAAACTGAATATATTTTTTTCTGCATCTACCTCTGAAAAAATATTGGGCTTCTAGCTATTTGTGGGACTTGTTGTATTAGTCCATCTATACTGACCTCCATCAGGTTGCAAATTAAAAATAATTTTTATCTGCATCTACAGTACCTCTGAAAAAATATTTGGGCTTCTAGCTGTGTGTGGGACTTGTTCTATTAGTCCATCTATACTGACCTCCATTAGGTTGCAAATTGAATATAATTTTTATCTGCATCTAGCTCTGAAAAAATATTTGGCCTTCTAGCAGTGTGTGGGACTTTCTCTATTAGTCCATCTATACTGACCTCCATCAGGTTGCAAATTAAAAATAATTTTTATCTGCATCTACCTCTGAAAAAATATTTGGGCTTCTAGCTGTGTGTGGGACTTGTTCTATTAATCCATCTATACAGACCTCCATCAGGTTGCAAACTGAATATATTTTTTTCTGCATCTACCTCTGAAAAAATATTGGGCTTCTAGCTGTGTGTGGGACTTGTTCTATTAGTCCATCTATACTGACCTCCATCAGGTTGCAAACTGAATATATTTTTTTCTGCATCTACCTCTGAAAAAATATTGGGCTTCTAGCTGTGTGTGGGACTTGTTGTATTAGTCCATCTATACTGTCCTCCATCAGGTTGCAAACTGAATATATTTTTTTCTGCATCTACCTCTGAAAAAATATTGGGCTTCTAGCTGTGTGTGGGACTTGTTCTATTAATCCATCTATACAGACCTCCATCAGGTTGCAAACTGAATATATTTTTTTCTGCATCTACCTCTGAAAAAATATGTGGCCTTCTAGCAGTGTGTGGGACTTTCTCTATTAGTCCATCTATACTGACCTCCATCAGGTTGCAAATTCAAAATAATTTTTTGTCTGCATCTAGCTCTGAAAAAATATTGGGCTTCTAGGTGTGTGGGACTTGTTGTATTAGTCCATCTATACTGACCTCCATCAGGTTGTAAACTGAATATATTTTTTTCTGCATCTACCTCTGAAAAAATATTGGGCTTCTAGCTGTGTGTGGGACTTGTTCTATTAATCCATCTATACAGACCTCCATCAGGTTGCAAACTGAATATATTTTTTTCTGCATCTACCTCTGAAAAAATATTGGGCTTCTAGCTGTGTGTTGGACTTGTTCTATTAATCCATCTATACAGACCTCCATCAGGTTGCAAACTGAATATATTTTTTTCTGCATCTACCTCTGAAAAAATATTGGGCTTCTAGCTGTGTGTGGGACTTGTTCTATTAATCCATCTATACAGACCTCCATCAGGTTGCAAACTGAATATATATTTTTCTGCATCTACCTCTGAAAAAATATTTGGGCTTCTAGCTGTGTGTGGGACTTGTTCTATTAGTCCATCTATACTGACCTCCATCAGGTTGCAAATTGAATATAATTTTTATCTGCATCTACCTCTGAAAAAATATTTGGCCTTCTAGCAGTGTGTGGGACTTTCTCTATTAGTCCATCTATACTGACCTCCATCAGGTTGCAAATTGAATTTAATTTGTATCTGCATCTAGCTCTGAAAAAATATTTGGCCTTCTAGCAGTGTGTGGGACTTTCTCTATTAGTCCATCTATACTGACCTCCATCAGGTTGCAAATTAAAAATAATTTTTATCTGCATCTACCTCTGAAAAAATATTTGGGCTTCTAGCAGTGTGTGGGACTCATTGTATTAGGCCATCTATACCAAGCTCCACCAGCTTTGAAATTAATAATAATTTTTAGCTGCATCTAGCCCTGAAAATAATTTTTCCCAATAGTGGTAGCAATAGAAATATGGGGCGCGCGCCTGGCTAACAAAAATATACGCTTCATAACACAAAACACCAGCCTAGCGCAATGCATTAATAAGATGGCATCATCGTCTCTCCCAGTGCTAGGCCTACTACGCAGGCTAGTATTCCTGTGCCTAAAACAGAATGTATGGGTCCGCGCTAGCCACTATGCTGAGGGGTATAAAGCTGCTGCTAACGCTTTATAACAATTCAATTGGCAGATTTTCACAGAGCTCTTCCACAGCGCCCACCCATCGGGCAACAGTTGCCCACCCTCCCTATTGGATCTAGTAGCGAATAGTTGATGCCATTAATCAGAGCGTCAGTTGTAGAGATGAGCGTTGTTCTACTCGAACTGTTCGCCAATCTCAAATTCGAGCTGTTTTGGGCGGTGTTCGAGCCGTTCGGCGAACACGAACAATTTGAGAAAATTCGGCTGTTCGAGGTTATGTTCGATAACTGTTCGTGCACCAAAATCATAACTGGATTTTTTCTCAGTAATGATGAAAATTAATGTTAATACGCAATTTGAGTGTACAGCGGGGTGGGGGGAGGGGCAGGGGATGGATCTCTGCAGGAACAATGAAGATCTCCATTTTTTTTTTCTCTTTCCCGCATTTACAGTGGGGAGGTGCAATCTGTCAGCCTATCAGCAGCGCACACACGGAGCGAAGTGCTTTTTTTCACACAAGCAAGGGAATGTGTCATTGGCAGTGTATGTCATATGTCCTTGCCCTATAAGACCAAGCCATTTTCCCCGTCGCCACCATTTTCTCACTGCTGCAGCTGCGTGTTAGACGGCACCGCTGTTGCTGTGTGTGCTATACCTTGTTAATTTCAAGCCAATTTTCGCACAAATCTACAGATAGCTTGGGAGTAGGGAATAGTTGTGATTGCAGTCCTTTTAAGGACTAGGTTACAGCATTTCCCATGACTTTTATCAGGCAGGTCTGTGCTCTTAAATAGATAGGTTGTGGGAGTAAAGACTAATTGTAATTGGAGTCCTTTTCAGGACTAGGTTACATCAGTTCCTATCAGTTTTTGCCAGGCAGGTCTGTGCCAGTGCTGTGCAAGTTTTTTTCACAGCATTTGGCTGAATCTAGCAAAGCTAATCCTTTTTGGCCTATTGCAGAGTGTGTTAGTCAGTGGAGTAGCCTATCTGTGTTGCAAGATATACCACCTGTGTATAGAACACCAATTTTTTTACTGCACCTAGTGAAGTAAAATCTTTTGGGCATAGCATCATTCTATTAGTCCATCTATACTGACCTCCATCAGGTTGCAAATTGAATATAATTTTTTTCTGCATCTAGCTCTGAAAAAATATTGGGCTTCTAGCTGTGTGTGGGACTTGTTGTATTAGTCCATCTATACTGACCTCCATCAGGTTGCAAACTGAATATATTTTTTTCTGCATCTACCTCTGAAAAAATATTGGGCTTCTAGCTGTGTGTGGGACTTGTTCTATTAATCCATCTATACAGACCTCCATCAGGTTGCAAACTGAATATATTTTTTTCTGCATCTACCTCTGAAAAAATATTGGGCTTCTAGCTGTGTGTGGGACTTGTTGTATTAGTCCATGTATACTGACCTCCATCAGGTTGCAAATTAAAAATATTTTTTATCTGCATCTACAGTACCTCTGAAAAAATATTTGGGCTTCTAGCTGTGTGTGGGACTTGTTCTATTAGTCCATCTATACTGACCTCCATCAGGTTGGAAATTGAATATAATTTTTATCTGCATCTAGCTCTGAAAAAATATTTGGCCTTCTAGCAGTGTGTGGGACTTTCTCTATTAGTCCATCTATACTGACCTCCATCAGGTTGCAAATTAAAAATAATTTTTATCTGCATCTACCTCTGAAAAAATGTTTGGGCTTCTAGCTGTGTGTGGGACCTGTTCTATTAATCCATCTATACAGACCTCCATCAGGTTGCAAACTGAATATATTTTTTTCTGCATCTACCTCTGAAAAAATATTGGGCTTCTAGCTGTGTGTGGGACTTGTTGTATTAGTCCATCTATACTGACCTCCATCAGGTTGCAAACTGAATATATTTTTTTCTGCATCTACCTCTGAAAAAATATTGGGCTTCTAGCTGTGTGTGGGACTTGTTCTATTAATCCATCTATACAGACCTCCATCAGGTTGCAAACTGAATAAATTTTTTTCTGCATCTACCTCTGAAAAAATATGTGGCCTTCTAGCAGTGTGTGGGACTTTCTCTATTAGTCCATCTATACTGACCTCCATCAGGTTGCAAACTGAATATAATTTTTTTCTGCATCTAGCTCTGAAAAAATATTTGGCCTTCTAGCAGTGTGTGGGACTTTCTCTATTAGTCCATCTATACTGACCTCCATCAGGTTGCAAATTCAAAATAATTTTTTGTCTGCATCTAGCTCTGAAAAAATATTGGGCTTCTAGCTGTGTGTGGAACTTGTTGTATTAGTCCATCTATACTGACCTCCATCAGGTTGCAAATTAAAAATAATTTTTATCTGCATCTACAGTACCTCTGAAAAAATATTTGGGCTTCTAGCTGTGTGTGGGACTTGTTCTATTAGTCCATCTATTCTGACCTCCATCAGGTTGCAAATTGAATATAATTTTTATCTGCATCTAGCTCTGAAAAAATATTTGGCCTTCTAGCAGTGTGTGGGACTTTGTCTATTAGTCCATCTATACTGACCTCCATCAGGTTGCAAATTAAAAATAATTTTTATCTGCATCTACCTCTGAAAAAATATTTGGGCTTCTAGCTGTGTGTGGGACTTGTTCTATTAATCCATCTATACAGACCTCCATCAGGTTGCAAACTGAATATATTTTTTTCTGCATCTACCGCTGAAAAAATATGTGGCCTTCTAGCAGTGTGTGGGACTTTCTCTATTAGTCCATCTATACTGACCTCCATCAGGTTGCAAATTCAAAATAATTTTTTGTCTGCATCTAGCTCTGAAAAAATATTGGGCATCTAGCTGTGTGTGGGACTTGTTGTATTAGTCCATCTATACTGACCTCCATCAGGTTGCAAACTGAATATATTTTTTTCTGCATCTACCTCTGAAAAAATATTGGGCTTCTAGCTGTGTGTGGGACTTGTTCTATTAATCCATCTATACAGACCTCCATCAGGTTTCAAACTGAATATATTTTTTTCTGCATCTACCTCTGAAAAAATATTGGGCTTCTAGCTGTGTGTGGGACTTGTTCTATTAATCCATCTATACAGACCTCCATCAGGTTGCAAACTGAATAAATTTTTTTCTGCATCTACCTCTGAAAAAATATTGGGCTTCTAGCTGTGTGTGGGACTTGTTCTATTAATCCATCTATACAGATCTCCATCAGGTTGCAAACTGAATATATTTTTTTCTGCATCTACCTCTGAAAAAATATTGGGCTTCTAGCTGTGTGTGGGACTTGTTGTATTAGTCCATCTATACTCACCTCCATCAGGTTGCAAACTGAATATATTTTTTTCTGCATCTACCTCTGAAAAAATGTTGGGCCTTCTAGCAGTGTGTGGGACTATCTCTATTAGTCCATCTATACTGACCTCCATCAGGTTGCAAATTAAAAATAATTTTTATCTGCATCTACAGTACCTCTGAAAAAATATTTGGGCTTCTAGCTGTGTGTGGGACTTGTTCTATTAGTCCATCTATACTGACCTCCATCAGGTTGCAAATTGAATATAATTTTTATCTGCATCTAGCTCTGAAAAAATATTTGGCCTTCTAGCAGTGTGTGGGACTTTCTCTATTAGTCCATCTATACTGACCTCCATCAGGTTGCAAATTGAATATAATTTGTATCTGCATCTAGCTCTGAAAAAATATTTGGCCTTCTAGCAGTGTGTGGGACTTTCTCTATTAGTCCATCTATACTGACCTCCATCAGGTTGCAAATTAAAAATAATTTTTATCTGCATCTACCTCTGAAAAAATATTTGGGCTTCTAGCAGTGTGTGGGACTCATTGTATTAGGCCATCTATACCAAGCTCCACCAGCTTTGAAATTAATAATAATTTTTAGCTGCATCTAGCCCTGAAAATAATTTTTCCCAATAGTGGTAGCAATAGAAATATGGGGCGCGCGCCTGGCTAACAAAAATATACGCTTCATAACACAAAACACCAGCCTAGCGCACTGCATTAATAAGATGGCATCATCGTCTCTCCCAGTGCTAGGCCTACTACGCAGGCTAGTATTCCTGTGCCTAAAACACAATGTATGGGTCCGCGCTAGCTACTATGCTGAGGGGTATAAAGCTGCTGCTAACGCTTTATAACAATTCAATTGGCAGATTTTCACAGAGCTCTTCCACAACGCCCACCCATCGGGCAACAGTTGCCCACCCTCCCTATTGGATCTAGTGGCGAATAGTTGATGCCATTAATCAGAGCGTCAGTTGTAGACATGAGCGTTGTTCTACTCGAACTGTTCGCCAATCTCAAATTCGAGCTGTTTTGGGCGGTGTTCGAGCCGTTCGGCGAACACGAACAATTTGAGAAAAATTCGGCTGTTCTAGGTTATGTTCGATAACTGTTCGTGCACCAAAATCATAACTGGATTTTTTCTCAGTAATGATGAAAATTAATGTTAATACGCAGTTTGAGTGTACAGCGGGGTGGGGGGAGGGGCAGGGGATGGATCTCTGCAGGAACAATAAAGATCTCCATTTTTTTTTTCTCTTTCCCGCATTTACAGTGGGGAGGTGCAATCTGTCAGCCTATCAGCAGCGCATACACGGAGCGAAGTGCTTTTTTTCACACAAGCAAGGGCATGTGTCATTGGCAGTGTATGTCACATGTCCTTGCCCTATAAGACCAAGCCATTTTCCCTGTCGCCACCATTTTCTCACTGCTGCAGCTGCGTGTTAGATGGCACCGCTGTTGCTGTGTGCGCTATACCTTGTTAATTTCAAGCCAATTTTCGCACAAATCTACAGATAGCTTGGGAGTAGGGAATAGTTGTGATTGCAGTCCTTTTAAGGACTAGGTTACAGCATTTCCTATTACTTTTATCAGGCAGGTCTGTGCTCTTAAATAGATAGGTTGTGGGAGTAAAGACTAATTGTAATTGGAGTCCTTTTCGGGACTAGGTTACATCAGTTCCTATCAGTTTTTGCCAGGCAGGTCTATGCCAGTGCTGTGCAAGTTTTTTTCACAGCATTTGGCTGAATCTAGCAAAGCTAATCCTTTTTGGCCTATTGCAGAGTGTGTTAGTCAGTGGAGTAGCCTATCTGTGTTGCAAGATATACCACCTGTGTATAGAACACCAATTTTTTTACTGCACCTAGTGAAGCAAAATCTTTTGGGCATAGCATCATTCTATTAGTCCATCTATACTGACCTCCATCAGGTTGCAAATTGAATATAATTTTTTTCTGCATCTAGCTCTGAAAAAATATTGGGCTTCTAGCAGTGTGTGGGACTTGGTCTATTAGTCCATCTATACTGACCTCCATCAGGTTGCAAATTAAAAATAATTTTTTTCTTCATTTAGCTCTGAAAAAATATTTGGGCTTCTAGCATTGTGTGGGACTTGTTCTATTAGTCCTTCTATACTGAACTCCAGCAGGTTGCAAATTGAATATAATTTTTTTCTGCATCTAGCTCTGAAAAAATATTTGGGCTTCTAGCGGTGTGTGGGACTTGGGCTGTTAGTCCATCTATACTGACCTCCATCAGGTTGCAAATTAAAAATAATTTTTTTCTGCATCTAGCTCTGAAAAAATATTTGGGCTTCTAGCAGTGTGTGGGACTTGGTCTATTAGTCCATCTATACTGACCTCCATCAGGTTGCAAATTAAAAATAATTTTTTTCTTCATTTAGCTCTGAAAAAATATTTGGGCTTCTAGCAGTGTGTGGGACTTGTTCTATTAGTCCTTCTATACTGACCTCCAGCAGGTTGCAAATTGAATATAATTTTTTTCTGCATCTAGCTCTGAAAAAATATTTGGGCTTCTAGCGGTGTGTGGGACTTGGTCTATTAGTCCATCTATACTGACCTCCATCAGGTTGCAAATTAAAAATAATTTTTTTCTGCATCTAGCTCTGAAAAAATATTTGGGCTTCTAGCGGTGTGTGGGACTTGGTCTATTAGTCCATCTATACTGACCTCCATCAGGTTGCAAATTAAAAATAATTTTTTTCTGCATCTAGCTCTGAAAAAATATTTGGGCTTCTAGCAGTGTGTGGGACTTGGTCTATTAGTCCATCTATACTGACCTCCATCAGGTTGCAAATTGAATAAAAAAATTTTCTGCATCTAGCTCTGAAAAAATATTTGGGCTTCTAGCGGTGTGTGGGACTTGGTCTATTAGTCCATCTATACTGACCTCCATCAGGTTGCAAATTAAAAATAATTTTTTTCTGCATCTAACCCAGCCAATAGTTTTGGCCTAATACCACAGTTTGGCCACTCAGCTCTGCTCGGTTACCATCCATTGTTTTCTTGTGCAAACAACTCCAGAGTTGTGAATTAGTTAACCACCAAAATGAGTGGAAAAAGGCCTGCTGCTGGTGGAAAGGGGAATAGGCGTGTTGGGAAGGGGAAAAAAGGTTGTGTCCGTGGGGTAGTTGCAGAAGAAAGACCATCTTCCAGCCAAACTAAAATGTCTACTTCTTTTAGCGGACAATGTGATAAGATCCCTTTCTTACGGCCACGCCAATCGCTACAAATTCCAGATGAGGCACAAAAACAGCAGGTGCTTCAACGGATATCAAGTGCTCCTTTAAGTGGGCTCTCCTCCACATCAACTTCAACATCACAAATACTCCAGTCCTCAAAGGTGTCACCCAAATCGCACTTGCTTCCTCACAGCTCCCAAATCTCCAGCTGCCCGTCTGAGTATGAGGTAGAACAGATGGTTGAGTCTGCAGAGCTGTTTACTCATACTATAGCCTGGGAATCAGAGGTCGACTCCAGCGCTTCTGTGAATCCAGATGAGGAAATGATCTGCACTGATGCCCAGAATCTTCATGAGTCAGATCCAGGACCAGACGCAGAAGGTTCTGACCATAATGTAGACCCTCATTCCCAAACTGTAACTCCTGTTGGTGGAGACAATGAGGAAGACGATGATAAGACTCAAATACCTGATTGGAGCGACAACTTTAGTTTTTTGTCAGGGCAGGAACAGGTTGGCTCTGAGGACGACGGGTGTGATAACGCACAGGGTGATGATGATGAGGTCGGAGATCCCACTTACTGTCAACCCACAGTCAGCCAAGAGATGAGGTCAGCAGAGGAGGTGGAGGAAGATGCTAGTGACGACGAGGTCAGGTTGCGCCTTCCTGGACAGAGACGTAGTACTGGAAGCACGTCAACAACTGCATCCTCAAACACAACTCTGCCTCTCACCACAAGTCGTGGTGGCTCTTCAGGTCGCATGGGTGCTAAGCCTTGCATAGCCTGGGCATTTTTTCAGATCGATAAAGATGACCCAACTCGTGTTATCTGTAACATTTGTCAGCAAAAGCTAAGTAGAGGCCAAAAAATACATAGTTTGAGTACTTCATGCATGAACCGGCACATGGACATGAAGCATAAGTTGCAGTGGGAAGCTCAGTGTGCTACAATGCGGTCTAGCCGGCCGGGCCAACCACCGTCTGCCATATCTTGTGCATCCGCGGCCTCTTCATCCTCTGTGACTGGGGGGACAGCAGTCACACCTGTTTTGGGGCGCAGACCTGCCACCTCTTTACCCGCAACAGCCAGCGTGATTGGCAGGTCATCATTTTCTTTGGAGGTGGTAACACCAGCTGGTCTTGAGCGCTGTCCGACATCGATAGCACCACCTTTGGATCAAGGCAACCTAACATGTCCGCCTGCATCTTCCTCACAGACCGGCAGTTTGCCGGGGACACCCTTATCAACCCCGTCTAAGCACAATAGCCAGCCCTCGGTCCCTCAGATGTGGACAAGTAAAAGACCATTTCCTCCTAGCCATGAGAAAGCTAAGAGGTTGAATTTCACCATCTGCAAGCTCTTGGCTACAGAAATGCTGCCTTTCCGCCTGGTGGACACAGAGGATTTTCGAGACCTTATGTCCGTCGCAGTGCCCCAGTACCAGATGCCCAGTCGGCACTACTTCTCAAAGAAAGGTGTGCCTGCGCTCCACCAGCATGTCGCACACAACATCACCGCTTCTTTGAGAAACTCTGTGTGTGACAGGGTGCATTTCACCACAGACACTTGGACGAGTAGGCATGGACAGGGGCGTTACATGTCGCTGACTGGGCACTGGGTAACTATGGTGACAGCAGGACAAGGGGCTGCTGTCCAAGTCTTGCCGTCCCCACGAGTTGTGCGTCAATCCTCTTTATGTCATTTTTCCTCCACTGCTTCTGCCTCCTCAACCTCCTCTCGGTCTTCCACCTGCACCCAAAGCCTGTCTGGTCATGCCACAAGCTTTCTAACTGCGCAGAAGGGATCCTGCACACCTCCTTACTATGCTGGCAGTAGGGCTCAACGTCATCAGGCGGTTTTTACATTGAAATGTCTGGGAAATGTGAGTCACACAGCTGAGGAGTTGTGGTCAGCTCTGGAGAACCAATTTCATGAATGGTTGTCTCCACTGGACCTGAAACCAGGGAAGGCCGTGTGCGACAATGCTGCAAACCTGGGTGCGGCCCTTCGCCGGGGCAATGTCACACACGTGCCTTGTATGGCTCACGTGTTGAACCTGGTTGTCCAGCAATTTTTAGCCCACTATCCCAGACTAGATGGCCTTCTGCAGAGGGCACGGTCGCTGTGTGCTCACTTCCGCCGTTTGCATCCCGCAGCTCAGCGACTTACATCTCTACAGAAGTCGTTGGGCCTGCCACTTCACCGGCTAAAATGCGATGTGCCTACCCGGTGGAATTCAACTCTGCACATGTTGCAGCGACTGTGGCAGCACCGACAAGCCCTGGTGCAATACGTTCTGACGTATAGCCTGGGCCAACGAGATTCAGAGGTGGGGCAAATCACGCTGGAGGAGTGGTCTCAGATCAGGGACCTATGCACCCTTCTGCACAGTTTTGAAATGGCGACGAAGATGTTTAGTGCTGACGATGCCATTATCAGCATGACTATTACGGTGATTTACATGCTGGAGCACATGTTAAACAGAATTCGGAGTCAGGTGGTGGCACAAGAGGAGGTGGAGGAAGTAGAGGAGGAGGAGTTGTATGCGGAAGGGCTAACATCTGCAAGGTCCAGACGGTCGGCAGCACCAGGGCGGCAGGCATGTGAGGGTGGGGAAGATGATTTTACCAGGGCGCATGGTAGCAGCCAAACTAGTGAGGAAGGTGCAGGAGCCCAGGAAGAAGTGGAGGACGAACTGATGGAAGACTCATCAGATGAGGGAGACCTTGATCACATTTCTGTTGTGCGAGGTTGGGGGGAGAGGACAGAGGAAGGAAGCATGATTGTTACCTCGCCACCAACACAACAGGGACTTGGTGCTCCTGGATGCGCAACACACATGAGTGCCTTCTTGCTGCACTACCTGCAACATGACCCTCGAATTGTGAGAATTAGAAATAATCCTGACTACTGGGTTGCCACACTGTTAGATCCCTGGTACAAAAGTAAATTTGCAGAAATTATTCCTGCCATAGAAAGGGATGCACGCATGCAGGAGTATCAGCAGAGACTGTTGCAGAATCTTACATGTGCTTTTCCACAAAATACCAGTGGTGCACGTAGTGAATCTCACAGTTCCAACTTGCCAACCGTGGGACCGTCAAGTGTTCAGCACTCAAACCGTAACAGAACCACAGTATCTGCTGGTAACATCAATTTTGCGGAATCATTTCACCACTTTTTTAGCCCATCCTTTGCAAGGCCACAGGAGACAAGAAGTCTGACACATAGTCAACGCCTAGAGACGATGGTACAGGAGTATCTCCAAGTAAACATTGAAGCCACGACTGTGTCACTGGACCCTTGCTCTTTTTGGGCTTCCAATCTGGATAAATGGCCGGAGCTAGCCACTTACGCCTTGGAGATCTTGTCATGCCCCGCAGCCAGCGTTCTGTCTGAACGTGTGTTCAGCGCTGCTGGTGGTGTGCTGACAGATAAGCGCACGCGGCTCTCCACTGATAATGTAGACAGACTCACGTTCATAAAGATGAACAAATCATGGATCCGAAACGACTTTTCTACCCCTGTGTCATCCTGGGGAGAGTAAAAGCTTGATGATTGGTTAAAATCACCCTACCAACCGTTTTAAGCTTTCAAATTACTAATCATGTTTATCTGTATCTTGACTGGAAAATAATTTGGGCTTTGTAGCAGTGTGCAGCACTGATCCTATTAGGCCATCTATAATAAGCTTCACCAGATTTAAAATTAAAAATAATTTTTAGCTGCATCTAGCCCGGAAAATAATTTTTGGGCTCCGAGATGCGCAAGACACATAAGTGCCTTCTTGCTGCACTACCTGCAGCATGACCCTCATATTGTCAGAATTCGAAGTAATCATGACTACTGGGTTGCCACACTCTTAGATCCCCCAAACTTTTCGATCAACCTTTTCATTTTAATAAAGACCAAAAAAATGGTCATTTTTGAAATTATAAGCATTAGCAGGTTGTTAGAAACTGAAATCAAACAGTTTTCAACTCAAAACTTTATTCTAGGTGATGTTACATTTTCACATAGGACCCCTTGTTCGAAAGGAGCTTCTGAACTCTCTCGTCCATTGAATTTGTCAGGTTTTGGATGGTTTCTGCTTCAATTGTTTTGCATGAGGACAGAATACCCTCCCAGAGCTGTTGCTTAGATGTGAACTGCCTCCCGCCATCATAGACACTCCTTTTAATGATGCTCCAAAGGTTCTGAATGGGGTAGAGGTCAGGGGAGCATGGGGGTCACACCATAAGTTTGTCCCCTTTTATGCCCATATCAGCCAGAGATGCAGATGTTTTATGTGCAGCATGAGATGGTGCATTATCATGCAGAAAAATGATCTTGCTGTGAAATACACGGTTCTTCTTCTTGAACCATGGCAGGAAGTGCTGTTTGAGAAAATCCACATACATTATGGAGTTCATCTTTAGCACCTTCAGGGATCCTAAAGGGGCCGACAATCTCTCTCCCCATGATTCCAGCCCAAAACATTACTCCACCTCCTCCTTGTTGGCGCTGTAGCCGTGTTTGCGTGGGGTGTCCATCAACCAGCCATCCTCCACTCCATTCATCTGGACCATCGAGCGCTGCACGGCACTCATCCGTGAACAAAACAGTTTTGAAATCAGTCTTCATGTAATGTTTGGCCCACTGGAGCCGTTTCTGCTTGTGTGAAGTGGATAGAGGAGGTCGACAGGATGGCATATGCACAGCTGAAAACCTCTGAAGGACCCTGCATCTTGTTGTTCGGGGGACGTTGGAGGCACAAGCAGCTTCAAAAACTTGTCTGCTGCTATGACAAGGCTTTTTTGCCGCTGCTGTTTCAACCTGACGTAATTGCCTGTAGGAAAGAGTCCTCAATTTGCCCTTATCAGCACGCACACGTGTGTACTGTGAATCAGCTACATACTTCTTGATTGCCAAGACACTTCATCCTGATCATCGCACAATGTTGATTGTAGTCATGCCTTGACCTAAACACTCCACAATTTGTTGCTTCTCAGCAGCCGACACATCCTTTTTCTTTCCCATTTTGGCAGAAAATGTAGGCTGCTTAATAATGTGAGAGAGCCTTCTTAAGTAGTCTTGCCTTTCATTGGACACACCTGCCAAACTAATTAGCACAGGTGTCTGCAATTGCTTACAGTGATATAAAGAGCCCTGACACACATCACCATCAATGAGTTTAACTGACAAACAAACAAATTCTTCCCTTATCACTCCTAAACACTTTTTGCATAATAATTTGGAACGCGGTGTACATGTGCTTTTCCACAAAACACCAGTGGTTCACGTAGTGAATCTTACAGTTCTAACTTGCCAACCGTGGTCTGTATGGAATTGTTCAATAAAGGGCCCAAAATTAAGATAACATAGATGGGAGAGGTCTCTATGAATAGGAATTCCTAAGTATTTGATACCCTGTGAGGGCCAGGCAAAGGGAAAGTTGGACTAGATGGAATCCTATATGGATTTAGGGAGGGAGACATCGAGGGCCTCAGACTTCGCTGCATTGATTTTAAAATTTTACCATGTAACAAAGTGATCTATTTCAGCCATAACAGCAGGGATGGATATATGTGATTGAGTGATATATACTAGGACATCATCAGCAAATAGAGAGCACTTGTACTCGGTGCCTCCCACCTCAATCCACCTAATATTGGGGTTATGGCGAATTGATGAGAGCAGGTGCTCCGTCACTAGGATGTATAAGAGAGGGGACAGAGGACATCCCTGCCTTGTCCCATTGGTGATTGTGAAAGGTGATGAAAATGTTCTGACGCACCCCCTGGGCCTTGGGACACCCGGAGCCGGACCCTTTTTGGTGGATGCTGGTGGTTGTAGTCTTCGTGGCGGCGATCCGGTTCCGTGGCTCAGGGCGGTCAAACCAGTGGCGGAACTATTTATGTGGTTTTGATGTTTAAATGTCCGACTACGCCACCCGTGGATTGCGGTCAGAGTGAACCGCCGCTACAGGGCAGACCGCTAAGGCTGGTGTTGTGGGTGCAGCAGAGCGTAGCATAACTCCCCACGGGAGGAGTATAGCCTCAGGGCAGTGTATGCGGAGGATGGAGGTGATGGTGCAGGGCAGCAGCAGTAACGACACGGAGTCAGTGATGCAGTTCAGGGCCTTTACTCACAGTTCTTATTATCCAGACCACGTCTGCAGGTAACGGCTGCCCACGTCGTACTGTGCTCACCAGGTGAGGGGCTCAGACAACTCCCAGATAACTTTGGAGCGCTTCACAGGACCCCCTTTGTGTGTCCTTTGTCTGGCCTTTCTTACCAACACTTCTGTCCGGCTGCCTCGGGCCTCCTCTTGGTAAACTTGGCGCCAGTTTCCCTGACCCTATGTGGTGCCTTCCTAGCGGGTGGAGCAAGGGGCTGCGCCACATAAAATGTCAGAGCCTCCGGTTTCTAGCTGAGGGTCGTTTCCTGCCTCCACTAGTTCGGGGACCGGTCTCCCCCTTTGGCCTGACCCCTCCACGCAGGTGGATTCGGGCGTGTGGTGGCGACTCGCCCGTCCGCACCCCTGGGATCCCTTCATTCCTCGTTCCTGGAGCCTTCTCCGCTCCTCTTCCTTCCTTCTCCCTCTTGCAGGCCTGGGCCTCTGTTACTAGGCCCGCCTCCGGAGCAGAGCTCATGCAGAGCCCCTGCTCCCTGCCACTTCTGCTCAGACTTCTCTGCACTGAACTAAGATGGTGCCCACCTTTTATACTCCCTTCTCAATGCACCCAGGAACTGCTTCCTCCCTGCTCCTGCACTGCAGGGTTCCCCTTCCTCAGTGTTCCCTCCCCCCACTCCAGCCAGGGACAGGGACTGTCGTGCCCATCTCAGGGGCATATTGGTCGCCCTGCCCCACGGCAATGTGGTGTAATGCATGCAGGTGTCGGGTCCTGATCCACACTCCATCCTTATCTGAGAGTGAGATATCACACCTCTGGGTGAGGTGCAATACGTCTGTAGCAACCGAGCCCTCGGTGCTACAGTTCCATTTATCTTCAGCCTAGGTGACGTATTGTGATACAGGGCCGTGATTTTGGCTATAAAAGGGTCCCCTAGACCCCTACCCCAAGCTTTTTAAGAGAATCATATATGGCGTGCCAGGAGACTCTATGGAATGCTTTCTCAGCATCCAACGAGAGTATCTACTTACAAATTTTTAACTGCATCTAGCCGAGGAAATACTTTGTGCCTAGTAGCAGTGTCTGCTAGTCAGCGGATTATCCCGGCTGTTAAGCAAGCTACACCACCTGTAGTTTGGACACTTAATTTTTTCAAAGGAAATGCTTCGGGACCACGGGATACTTAGTGAAGAGCATCAGGAGGCACCCCAAGGCATAGGGGCTGGGACTGGCACTAGGATGCCTTGCGGTGGACAGCCGAGCTCGATCCTTATAAAAGCTTTTTAACTGCAGCAGCTTTAGTGGACGCTACTGGAGCTGGAATTACGCGGCTGCTGGCATGAGACTTGCCCTCCAATAGATCCTTGTAAATGGATTTAAAGTGTATTCATTCAAATTAGAGGGACAATTTAAATTAAAAAGCTTAGAGCTGCCTCCACCACAGGGGGGCTCTCTCGACCCACCAGTGGACAGGCACCAGTATTGGGAGAGGGGGGCTGGCCGTCAGGGTTCACCGCGGCTCTGGCACAAACCCGGCGACACGGAGGTGGCACGGGCAGGAGCGGACTGGCCGTCTCGGCTTCTCACTTTTTGGATTTTAGAAGGGCATGACATGCCTATATCTGTGTCTCCCCCTCCTTTTACTCCTCCACCTCTTTTCTTTTCGCATGACTATATGTACTTGTCACTTTTCCATGTGTTAGTTGTGTCTTCTGAGCAGTTTGTCAGCTTTTGGACACCTTTGAAGGTGTTTTCTATGTGTTTCTATGTGTTTTTGTTTGCCTGCCATTGGTTTTAACGGTGTTCGAAGGTGTTCGACGAACAGTTCGACGAACAGTTCGGCGAACACACGGGTGTTCGACGAACCGAACCGAACTCGAACACTACGGGGGTGGCTCAACACTACTCAACACTATTCTTAATGTGATACACATCGCCTCTAATTTAATCAATGGCTGAACTCAGTTTAATAGAATAGTGGGAAATATACTGCTGAAGAGAGCCAGAACAAGTTCTGTAATGAAAGTTTTGGAAAGTGTTGGCCTGATGTGGGGATATTTAACAACAGAACTTCAATTGTGGAGGAGCCTCTTTAACCTGGAAACATTGAGCCTTATTCCTGGACTTTGCTTTTCCAGGTTTGAGGATAGTGCTTCTTCAGATGTGATAATTACTGAGTCCTTTGATGCAATATAGGAACGGTCTGTGCATGCTCAGAGCTCTACACCGTCAAGCATGCTGGGAGAGTTGAGCCAGACAAAGTCAAGCATGCTGGGAGAGTTAAGCCAGGCAAAGTGGTGTCATGATAACAGCTATTTGCCTATAACCTTATGAAAAAAGTCAGTAAGATGCTTTGATTCTGATTTGGAGGACTTTTTTCAGGCCACCCTAACTTTGTGTCCCCAAAGGGATCTTCAGAGTCTTTTGTAGGTGATGTCTTTTGGCTGTTTTGGATGTTACTTTGAATGATGTAGAGCTCAGTCAGTACACATCCATGTTTGACCTTATTCAGGTTATACCCCCATATAACCGTATAATTCAAGAAGAATCGTTTCGGCAAGTATATTTACTTGAACAACTGTGAAAGTGAAAGTGTTAAAAACTTTTGTAGTGAAGAGTCTAATGATATAATGTGATGATTTAACACTGCTGAATTCAATAAAGCAGTTTCTAAATAATGCTAGCAATAATAACATTATGAATAATTATAGAAATGATGTGTTCTATGATCAAGTTAGGTATGATAATAAAACATTCATGCATATAAAGAATACAATTATTGTGGAAATTAAAAATTATCAAGAGGCTTGAATAACAATCAACAAAGTAAAGCAATTTAAAACTTTGCTGTAAATAATTTAACCCATCATATAATTTCCCAATATACTTTCACTAAAACAGCTAAATATCTTGCTTTAACGAAACTCCAAGATTCAAATGTATAGAGGCCTGCGAAAGTATTCACCTCCGTTGGCTTTTTATCTATTTTGTTACATTACAACCTGTGCATAAATATTTTTGTAATCCAATTTCAGCGTGATGCATTAGCACTAAATAGTTTAAGTTGGTGAAGTAAAGTGAGAAAAATACAGGCATAATTTAAATTTATGGGATCAAATAAGAAAAAAATGGCATGTACATACAGTAGTGTTCAAAATAATAGCAGTCCAATATGACTAACCAGATTAATCACTGTTTTTGGTATAAATTATATTACAACATGTTAAACAATTTACCAGTTGGTGCAGTAAATTCTAAGAAAACCAACAGACTCAGCATTCATGATCTGCATGTTTTTGAATCTGTGTATTTGAATAATTAATTTAAAAGGGGTGTGTTCAAAATAATAGCAGTGTGGAGTTTAGTTAGTGAGGTCAATTTTTCTGTGAAGAAACAAGGTGTGAATCAGGCGGCATGTTGTGCATTTCTCCTTGAAAGCCTGAGAAATATAGGTCGTTTGAGACATTGTTCAGAAGAACAGCCTACTTTGATTAAAAAGTTGATTGGAGAGGGTAACATTTATAAAGAAGTGCAGACAATGAAAGGCTGTTCAGCTAAAATTATCTCCAATGCTCTAAAATGGAAAGCAAAACCAGAGAGACGTGGAAGAAAATGGAAGACTACAATTCAAATGGATCGAAGAATAGCCAGAATGGCAAAGTCTCAGCCAGTGATGAGCTCCAGGATGAACAAAGACAGTCTCAGGTTACCTGTGAGTACTGTCACAGTTAGAAGATGCTTGTGTGAAGCTAATCTCTTAGCAAGGAGATTTAATGAGCCATTCGCAGTTTCACTGTACCGTCCGAGTGTACTTACACGTGCATGGCTTAATCTTTGAGTCCCACTGTTAAAAAAAAGACATGTGTTCTTTGGTAAATTGTATCCACTTCAGTACATCAACTGGCCTAAAGAGAAATGGAGAAACATTTTGTGGACTGATGAAAGTAAAATTGTTCTTTTTTGGTCCAAGGGCCGCAGACAGTTCGTCTGACGACCCCCAAAGACTGCACTCAAGCCACAGTACACTTTGAAGACAGTGAAGCATGGTGATGCAAGCATCATGATATAGACATGTTTCTCTTATTATGGTGCCAGACCTATTTATCGCATACCAGGGATCATGGACCAGTTTGCACATATTAAAATACTTGAAAAGGTCATGTTGCCTTACACTGAAGAGGATACGCATTTGAAATGGGCGTTTCAACAAGACAACGACCCTAAACACACCAGTAAACGAACAAAATCTTGGTTTCAGTCCAACAAAATTGAGGTTATGGAGTGGCCAGCCCAATCCCTGGACCATAATCCAATAGAATGCATGTGGAGTGACATAAAAAATGCCATTTTTGGGGCAAAGCCAAAAAATGGCAACAGATTGTGGGATGCAGTCAAAGCATCCTAGGCTGGAATAACAGTTGACAGGTGCCAGAAGTTGGGTGACTCTATGCAACATAGATGTGAAGCAGTTCTAAAAAACTGTGGGTATACAACTAAATATTAGGTTAGTGATTCACAGGAATGCTAAATCCTCAAAAAAAAGAATACATATTGTGAGTTTGTAAAGACAAATGCAGACACTGCTCTTTTTTGGAACAGCCCAACGTTCATTTTTTGTTATTTTCTGTAAAGTAGTTAAAAATTATATACATTTCTTTATGTTTTGAATTAGAAAACTGTGTGTAATGTTCCCAATGCATTGAAATAAAAACTAATATAAAGATTTTGTGCTTAACTCATGTTTTTGAACACACTGCTATTATTTTGAACACTGCTGTATATATTCACCCCTTTTGCTATGAAGCCCCTAAAAATATCTGGTGTTAGCAATTCCTTTCATAAGTTACATGCTTAGTGAAATGAAGTCCACCTGTATGCAAGCTAAGTGTCACACGGTATGTCAATATATACACATCTTTTCTGAAAGGCCACAGAGGCTGCAATACAATTAAGTAAGTCAGGGAGAAAGTTGTTGAAAAAACAGGTCAGGGTTGGGTTATAAAAAAATATCCCAATCTCAGATGATCTCCCGGAGCACCATCAAATTCATTATCATCAAATGGAAAGAACATGATTCCACAACAAACCTGCCAAGAGAGAGTCGCCCACCAAAACTCTCAGCCCAGGCAAGGAGGGCATTAATCAGAGAGACACCACTGAGACCAAAGGTAACCCTGAAGGAGCAGCAGAATTTCCAAGCAGAGACTGGAGTATCTGTCCGTACGACCACAATAAGTCATACATTCCATAGAGGTGCCTCTTATGGAAGAGTGGGCAGAAAAAAGCCTTCACTTACACACAAAATTTGTTAGACTCATTTTGAGTTTTCCAAAAGAGATGTGGGAGACTCCCCAAATGTATGGAGGAAGGTGCTGTGGTCAGAAGAGACCAAAATTGAACTTTTGGCCACAAAGGTAAACGCAATGTTTGGCATCAAACCAATACAGCTCATCACCCCAAGAACACCATTCCCACAATGAAACATGGTGGTGGCAGGATCATGCTGCGGGGATTTTTTTGGCAGCAGTGACAGAGAAAATGGTCTGAGTCTAGGAGTAGATGGATTGTGCGAAACACAGGGATATTTTTGAGCAAAACCTGTTTCAGTCTGTCAGTGATTTGAGACTGGGATGGAGGTTCACTTTCCAACAAGACAATGACCCAAAACATACTGGTAAAGTAACACTCAAGTGGTTTAAGGGAAAATGTGTAAATGTTTTGGAGTGGCCTAGTCAAAGCCCAGACCTTAATCCAATTGAGAATCTGTGGTCAGACTTGAAGATTGCTGGCAACCAGAGGAAACCATCTAACTTGAAGGAGCTTAAGCAGTTTTGCATTGAGGAATGGGCAAAAATCCCAGTGGCAAGATGTGGAAAGCTCATAGAGACTTATCCAATGCAACCTGCAGCTGTAATTGCCGCAAAAGAAGGCTCTACAAAGTACTGATTTTAGGGTGGTGAAATGTTATGCACACTGAAGTTTCCAGTTATTTTGTCCTATTTGTTGTTTTTCACAATAAAAAGAAAACCAAATTTTAACAGTTGTAGGCATGTTCTTTACATGAAATGATGCAACCCCTCAAAAAAAAAGAACAGTGAAATTCCAGGTTGTGAGATAGCAAAACTCGAAAAATGCCAAGTGAATACTTTCGCAAGCCACTGTAATACAGAGGAGGTCTCTATGTTGGCATAGTGGGAACATTTATGTACAAAATATCTGCTTATTTGAAAATTCAAGAATACTACAACCCATGTCTAGATGCAGCTTTTGTTAGTGAACTGATAACAGAAAGATTGTGAGGGAATATTTAGCTAACATAAATGAGTTCAAGTCTCCAGGTCCAGATGAATTACACCCCAGAGTACTGAAGGAGATCGTAGAAGAATTTTAGAACCACTCTCCATAATCTTTGAAAATTCTTGGAGAACAGGAGAAGTCCCAGAAGACTGGAGAAGAGCAAATGTTGTTCCTATCTTCAAAATGGGGAAGAAGGTGGACCCAGGGAACTATAGGCTGGTGAGTCTGACTTCTATACCAGGAAAGATCTTTGAACAAATTATTAAACAACATGTATGTAAGTACATGGATAAGAATGAAGTGATTAACCAGAGTCAGCATGGGTTTGTAACTAACAAGTCATGTCAGACTAACTTAATTTCCTTCTATGACAGAATCACTGACTGGGTGGATCAGGGAAATGCTGTAGATATAGTATATCTTGACTTCAGCAAAGCATTTGACAAAGTATCTCACACCATCCTTATTGAAAAAATGACCAAGTATGCAATGGACCAGACAACTGTTAGGTGGATTCATAACTGGCTTAGTGATCGGACTCAAAGGGTGGTTGTAAATGGCTTCACATCCAGCTGGATGAATGTCTCAAGTGGGGTACCACAGGGCTCCGTCCTGGGACCTGTATTGTTCAACATCTTTATCAATGATTTAGATGAAGGAATTGAGGGTAAACTGATTAAATTTGCTGATGACACAAAGCTAGGAGGGATAGCTAATACAAGAGAAGAGAGAGAGAGGATTCAAAAAGACCTAAATAAACTGGAGCAGTGGGCAGCAACCAACAGAATGGTTTTTAACAGGGAAAAATGCAAAGTACTACATCTGGGCAATAAAAATGAAAAAAGCATATACAGAATGGGAGGAATAGAGCTAAGCAACAGTACATGTGAAAAAGACTTAGGTATACTAATAGATCATAGACTGAACATGAGTCAACAGTGTGATGCAGCAGCAAAAAAGGCAAATACAATTCTGGGATGTATTAACAGAAGCATACAGTCTAGATCACATGAAGTCATTATCGGTCTTTACTCCTCTTTGGTCAGACCTCATCTGGAATACTGTGTACAGTTTTGGGCACCACATTTTAAAAAAGACATAGACAAACTGGAGCAAGTTCAGAGAAGAGCGACCAGAATGGTGACTGTTTTGCAAACCATGTCCTATGAGGAACGGTTGCAGGATTTGGGAATGTTTAGCTTGCAAAAAAGAAGACTGAGAGGAGACTTAATAGCTGTCTACAAATATGTCAAGGGCTGTCACATTGTAGAAGGATCATCTTTATTCTCATTTGCACAAGGAAAGACTAGAAGCAATGGGATGAAACTAAATGGGAGGAGACACAGATTAGATATTAGAAAAAACTTTTTGACAGTTAGGGTGATTAATGAGTGGAACAGGCTGCCACGAGAGGTGGTGAGTTCCCCTTCCATGGACGTCTTCAAACAGAGGCTGGACAGACATCTGTCTGAGATGATTTAGTGAATCCTGCTTTGAGCAGGGGGTTGGACCAGATGACCCAGGAGGTCCCTTCCAACTCTACCATTCTATGATTCTATGATTCTATGATTCTATGAACAGCTGATATATGGGAGTTAGAAAACTGTTAGGGGTTAATAAATATTATTTTCATACCTGTTCTGTTTATAGTATAATGGTATGTACTTATGAAATGAGATTCAATGTAGATACAGTTGTGCTCAAAAGTTCACATACCCCAGCAGAATTTTTCTTTTCTTGGCCTTGTTTCAGAGAATATGAATGATAACAAAAACCTTTTTCTTGACTCATGGTTTTGGTTGGGTGAAGCCATTTATTGTCAAACTACTGTGTTTTCTCTTTTTAAATCTTAATGACAACCAAAAACATCCAAATGACCCTGATCAAAAGTTCATATACCCTGGTGATTTTGGCCTGATAACATGCACAGAATTTGACACAAAAGGGATTGAATGGCTACTAAAGGTAACATCCACACCTGTGACCTGTTTGCTTGTAATCAGTATGTGTGCATAAAAGCTGAGTGAGTTTCTGGGATCCAGACAGATTCTTGCATCTTTCATCCAGCCACTGATGTTTTTGGATTGTGAGTCATGGGGAAAGCAAAAGAATTGTCAACGAATCTACGGGAAAGGGTAATTGAACTGTATAACACAAGAAAGGGATACAAAAATATATCCAAGAAACTGATAATGCCAGTCATCAGCATTCAAACTGTGATTAACAAATTGAAAATCAGGGGCTCTGTAAAAACCAAACCACGGTCAGGTCAACCAACAAAACTTTTGGCCACAACTGCCAGGAAAATTGTTTGTGATGCAAAGGAAAAACCCACATATAACATCAGCTGAAATTCAGGATTCTCTGAAAACTAGAGGAGTGGCTGTTTCAAGATGCACAATAAGGAGGCACTTGAAGAAAAATGGGCTGCATGGTCGAGTCACCAGAACAAAGCCACTAATGTGCAAATGCCACAAAGTATCTTGCCTCCAATATGCGAAACAGCATGGAGACAAGCCTCAAAACTTCTGGAACTAGGTAATTTGGAGTGATGAGACCAAAATTAAACTTTTGGCCACAACCATAAACATTACATTTGGAGAGAGGTCAACAAGGCCTATGATGAAAGGAACACCATTCCTACAGTAAAGCATGGAGGTGGATCGCTGATGTTTTGGGGATGTGTGAGCTACAAAGGCACAGAAAACTTGGTAAAAGTTGAAGGAAAGATGAATGCAGCACGTTATCAGCAAATACTGGAGGCAAATTTGCACTCATCAGCCCGGAAGCTGCGCATGGGATGTACTTGGACGTTCCAACAAGACAACGATCCAAAGCACAAGTCAACCTATCATTGGCTACAGCAGAACAAAGTGAATGTTCTGGAGTGGCTATCTCAGTCTCCTTATGACAATATCATTGAGCCACTCTGGGGAGATCTCAAGCGTGCAGTTCATGCTAGACAGCCCAGGATTTTACAGGAACTGGAGGCTTTTTGCCAAGAAGAATGGGCAGCTTTACCATTTGAGAAATTAAAGAACCTCATCCACAACTACCACAAAAAAATTAAAGCTGTCATTGATGTTAGAGGGCGCAATCATGGTATTAAGAACTGGGGCATGTGAACTTTTGAACAGGGTCATTTGGATGTTTTTGGTTGTCATTAGTGATGAGCGAGCATTTTAGCTATTGCTCGGTGCTCGCCCGAGCATCTCAATGCTCGAGATGCTCGGCGCTCGCTGAGTATTTCCGGGGTTGCTCAGCAGGACCTTGGGTCTCCTCCCTGCATGTTTGGCGCTCTTAAGATTGCCTGCCATTCACTGTAATACCGTAGCCATGTTGGTTGTGGCATTACAGTGATTGGCTGGCTGCACAGCGTCATCAGGTCTATATCAGACCTGGCGCCGCCATGCTCGTCACAGTCACTCCGGAATCAGACACTGTAGGAAGAGGTGCTGCTGATCTAGGGAGAGATTTTCTTGTTTCTAGCTAGTGTAGGTGTACCAAACTATATTAGAGACACATATCCATCTCAAAAAGCAGTCATTCTGAGGACTAATCCATCTGCAGAGATATCAGGCAGGCAGTGTATATAGGCAGGCAGGGTATATAGCAGACTGCAGTGCATATAGCACAAGAAGCTTCATTCCAATTCTGCTTTCTGCTGCTGTCAGATATTTCTAGAAAAAGGCCCAGGTTTCAGGGGCCAGGAATAATTTTTTTTTGGATCTTAATCCTCATCATTTGCTTAAAAAGCAATCCAGAGAACACAGTTTTTCTGCACCATTTGCTTGTTGGAACTGCAGAATACAGCCAGGTCCTTTCCATATTACAGCGCTAAAAATCCAGCTATTTAAAACTGTGGTTAATCCATCACACGGATCACATATAATTGCGCTGAAAATACTGCCATTTCTGTCCTCCATTAAAATTTGTTTCAGTGTTTTAGCAAATAATTTGACACCGGTTTGCTGTTCAAAATAGTTACCTACAGGCCAGGTATTGAAAACTGTGTCTTCTCCGCCACACAAATCACATATACGTTTTCAGAAAATACTGCCATTTCTGGCCTCCATTAAAAAAATTTTCAGTGTGTCAGTGAAGCAATTGACACCAGTTTTCTGTTCAAAATAGTTACCTACAGGCCAGGTATTGAAAACTGTGGTTTGTCCGTCACAAGGATCACATATAAGTTCACTCCAAATTCAGTCATTTGTAGTAAGCATGGAAGATATTGTCCTCCTTTTAAAATGGGCAAGGCAAGTGGCAAGGGACGGGGAACTGGACGTGATGGTGATGATGGTGCATGCAGAGGCCGAGGCCGTGGGCAAGCTGAAATTGTGCCACAACAAACACCCACATCTTCTCGCTCAACCTTCCTTTCCCAATTAATAGGGGACTGCAGAACACCACTATTAAACACAGAGCAGTGTGAAAAGGTTATTGGTTGGATAGCAGATAATGCTTCCAGTCACTTAGCCACCACAAACACCATCTTGTCTTCCACACGGTCTAGTCTCAGTAGCTGTGAGTCTGGACCACATATTCCTCACCCTGAACCTCCTTCCTCCCACCATGCCAAGTGCCCAGAGACAACTGATCCCACACTTGGATACTCCGTAGAGCTGTTCACTTTTCCATTTATAGATTCGGACCTCTCGCCTGGTACACTTGAAGCGGGGCAAGAGGAGATCGCATGTAGCGATGCCCAAATATTTGAGCAGCCATGGTCACACGAAGACGATGGTGGGAAAGTGTCACAAGAGGTGGATGATTATATGACACAATTGCCAGAAATTCAGGAGGAGAACCAGAGTGCGTTAGTGGAAGTTGAGGTGGTGGATGATATAGTAACTGACCCAACCTGGCAGGAGGACATGCAGAGCGAGGACAGCAGCACACAGGGGGAGGGAGGCCGAGCACCCCAACAGGCAGGAAGAAGCAGTGTGGTGGCCGCAGAAAGAAGGCAGGCAACCGTTGCCCGTATCACCAACACTAAGGAAGTTGCCAGTACAACTGTTAGGTCTTTCCGAGTCTGGTTGTTTTTTAAAGACTCTGCCGATAACCCCAAAAAGGCTATTTGCACCACCTGCCAGGCCAACATCAGCAGGGGTGGCAAAACAACCAGCCTGACCACCACCAGCATGATCAGGCCCATGGCAGCAAAGCACCCGACTTTGTGGGTCGAACCCCAGGGTCCAGGAACAGTGTCTGTGGGTGGCACCATTGCTTCTTCCACTGTTGTGCATTCAAGCCAATCCCCTGTCCATGGTGCATGTGAAGATACCTCCTGCCTGCACCTGTCATTTCACACTCTCAAGTAGCAGCATCAGGAAGCATGTCCACGTCTTTGTCCCAGCGCAGCGTTCAGTTGTCCATACCCCAGTCCTTGGAACGCGAGCGCAAATACGCAGTCAACGCCCCACAGGCCACATTACTAAATTCCCACATTTGACGACTGCTTGCGCTCGAAATGTTGCCTTTTAGGCTCGTGGAGACGGAAGCATTCCGCAACCTGATGGCGGCGGCCATCCCTCGGTACTCGGCCCCCAGCCGCCACTATTTCTCCTGGTGTGCCATCCCAGCATTAGACAAGCACGTGTCCCAAAACATTAGCCGTGCTGTCAACAACGCAGTTACCGGGAAAGTCCACCTAACCACGGACACGTGGACAAGTGCTTGTGGGCAGGGATGGTACATCTCGCTGATGGCACACTGGGTTAACATAGTGGAAGCCGGGACCCAGTCGGACCTTGGGACGGAACACGTCCTCCTCCCGACGCCAAGAATTGTGGTCCCTAGGTCAATCAGGGTTACCACAGTCTACATCTCCTGCACCTTATCCTCCTCAGCCTCCTCCTCCTCTTCAGCCTCCATCTTCGAAATGACCACATCAGTCACAAGCTGGAAGCACTGCAGCACTGCCTCGGCCAAGTGGCAACAGGCTGTGCTGAAGCTAATATGCTTAGATGACAAACCGCACAATGCTGAAGAGTTGTGGATAGCTCTGAAATAGCAGGCAGATCTGTGTCTCACACCGCTGTACCTACAGCCAGGCATGGTCGTGTGTGACAATGGCCGGAACCTGGTGGTGGCTCTGAGGCAAGGCGAGATCACGCACGTACCATGCCGGGCCCATGTGCTTAAACTCGTGGTTCAGCGGTTTCTCAAATCCTACCCGGAGCTGCTGGATCTGCTTGTTAAAGTACGCCACCTGTGTGCCCATTTTAGAAAGTCGCCTACAGCTTCCACCACCCTTGCCATGTTTCAGCAGCGTTTGCAGCTTCCGGCTCACAGACTGGTGTGTGATGTCCGCACGCATTGGAACTCTACACTGCAGATGTTGGGAAGGATTTGTGAGCAGAAGAGGGCAGTTGTTGAGTATGAGCATCAACAAGGCCGTCAGTATTCAGTTCAGACTCCACACATAAGACCTCAGGAGTGGACATGGATGTCAGACATATGTATCATCCTCCAAAACTTTGAGGACTCCACCAAGATGGTGAGCGGTGATGATGCCATAATTAGCGTCACCATCCTGCTTCTCTGTCTTCTGAAACGCTCTCTGCTCACAATCAAAGAGGATGCATTGCAGGCAGAGCACGATGAGATGGAGCAAGGAACCATACAGGGTGATTCCACACAGCCCAGCCTCATCTCATCCCAACGTGGATTGGGTGACAATGATGAAGAGGAGGAGAAAGAACAGGAGCTAGTTTCATGCGCTATAGACGGTACTACCTGCACAACTGTCATACCATCTGTTCAGTGTGGATGGTCAGAGGACAGAGAGGAGAAGGAGGAGGAGAGCATGGTCAGCCATCCTCTTGGTGAGGACACGGAAGTCTTGCCTGTTAGCAGTCTGGCACGCATGGCTGAGTTTATGGTACGCTGCCTTTCCCATGACCCTCGCATTCTCAAAATTTTGGGTGACAGTCATTACTGGTTGGTGACACTACTAAACCACGCTACAAGGAGAACTTTATATCTCTTATTCCTGAAGCGGAAAGGTCTACAAGAATGGGGCAGTACCAGAAGGCCCTTGCTGCGGACCAATTAAAAAAATTCCCATCTGAAAACACTGGTGGCAGAGGTCAGAGTTCATTGGACAACCAAGGAGTACAGGCGAGAGAGACACAAATGCAATCCAGCAGAGGCAGGAGAACACTGTCAAAGTTCTGGAACAGTTTTCTCAGATCCTCCCATCGCACACGCCCTGAGGTGCGGGGTACTCTCACAAGCAGTGCAAAGTTTGGGAAGATGTTGAGAGAGTACCTTGCCGACCGTACCAACATCCTCCGTGATTCCTCTGTGCCTTATAATTATTTGATATCCAAGCTGGATACGTGGAATGAACTGGCTCTCTACGCCTGGCGGGTCCTGGGCTGCCCTGCCTCTAGCGTTTTATCAGAGCGAGTTTTTAGTGCCGCTGGTGGAATTATAACTAGTGTTGAGCATTCCGATACAGAAATATCGGGCATAGACCGATATTCGCGGTACCGTAGTTCCGATACTGAGTTCCGATACTTTTAGAATATCGAATACCGGAATCAGAAGTTCCCATAATGCCTGCGCTCTGCAGTGTCTCTGAAGGATGACAAGCTGGATGGCAGTGCTCAGCTTACTGTACTTGTCATTTAGTGTTAAAGGATTTATTAAAAAAAATAATGGTGTTTTCATGCACCGTCTCTTTAAAAAAGCCGGCCGGCAATTCAGCATCGGTACCCGACAATTTAGAATAGAAAGAATAGAGCATCACACATAGATTAGATACATACAATCATGTCAGTCACATATATAAGAAGTACAGTGATAGTGTTGATTACTGTACTTGTCATTTAGTGTTAAAATAAAGGATTTATTAAAAAAAAAATTGGCCTTTTAGTTCCCCGTAATTTTAATCTCTAGTGGAGGTTAAGCAGACGGCTGGGGCAAATGTTTGAAGCCTGGGAAGGGGGTAATACCCACGGAGCTTCCCAGGCTACTGATATCAGCCCCCAGCTGAATACCTAGCCTTTACTAGCTATTAAAATGGGGGACCCCCAAAAAAGCGACGTGGGGTCCCCCCTGATTTAATACCTTGCAATGGCTTGGCAGACAGCTGGGGGCTGATATTAATAGCCCAGGAAGGGTGCCATGAATATTTGCCCCCTCCCAGGCTAGAAACACCAGCCGTCAACCGCCACAGAAATGGCGCATCCATAGGATGCGCCAATTCTGGCACTTAGCCTCGCTCTTCCCACTGCCCTGTAGCGGTGGCAGTGGGGTAATATGGCTGGGGTTGATGTCAGCTTATAATGCCAGCTGACATCAAGCCCAGGTTAGTAATGGAGAGGCGTCTATAAGACACCCCCATTGCTAACACCATAGTCAAAGTTAAAAAAAACCCCCACAAACACCCAGAATAAAGTCCTTTAATTGAAATAAACACACAATTCTTTATTGTTCTAAATTAAACCATACTTACCATCACGCCCATTCCAGCTGAAGCCAATGTCTTCTGCAATAAAATTAAAATAAGAAAGCAACCTCTTCCTTACCTTTCCATGGTTCCCACAACGGCTCCAGCTCTGCTACATTCACATGACAGGCTGGATCGCAGCCGAAAGCTGCCATCCAGCTTGCCATGCTGCAGACACTGAGAAGCACAGGCATGCTTGCGCTCCTCAGTGTCTGGCTGTGACGGCATCCAGATGAGCCGAGGTCATGTCCAATGAACTCAGCTCACCTCATGAACATCACTGACAGCGTGGGAAAATTATAAGCTGACATCAACCCCAGCCCTATTACCCCACTGCCACCGCTACAGGGCAGTGGGAAGAGCGAGGCTAAGTGCCAGAATTGGCGCATCCTATGGATGCGCCATTTCTGGGGCGGCTGAGGGCTGGTGTTTCTAGCCTGGGAGGGGGCCAATATTCATGGCACCCTTCCTGGGCTATTAATATCAGCCCCCTGCTATCTGCCTAGCCTTTGCTAGGTATTAAAATAGGGGGGACCCCACATCATTTTTTTGGGGTCCCCCATTTTAATAGCTAGTAAAGGCTAGGTATTCAGCTGGGGGCTGATATTATTAGCCTGGGAAGCTCCATGGGTATTACCCCCTTCCCAGGCTTCAAACATCTGCCCCAGCCATCTGCTTAACCTCCGCTAGAGACTAAAATTACGGGGAACCCCACGCCAATTTTTTTTTTAATAAATCTTTATTTTAACACTAAATGACAAGTACAGTAATCAACACTATCACTGTACTTCTTATATATGTGACTGACATGTTTGTATGTATCTAATCTGTGTGTGATGCTCCATTCTTTCTATTCTAAATTGTCGGGTACCGATGCTGAATTGCGGGCGGCTTTTTTAAAGAGACGGTGCATGAAAACACTATTATTTTTTTAAAATAAATCCTTTAACACTAAATGACAAGTACAGTAAGCAACTCTGTCACTGTACTTCTTATATATGTGACTGACATGTTTCTCTCTATCTAATCTATGTGTGTTGCTCTATTCTTTCTGTTCTAAATTGTCGGGTACCGGTGTATGCCGCTGCTGAATTGCCGGCTTTTCATGTAATACATTCAATATTATTCTTAGTTGTTTTCCTTTATGTAGAATTAACCTACAAGGAAAGAAAGGGTTTATTTTCATTCCGATATTTGTGTCCCATTGACTTGCATTGGTTTCCGGTATCGGAATCGGCGATATCCGATATTTTTTGGGTATCGGTCCGATCCAATCCGATCCGATATTTCCCGATATTGGAAGGTATCGCTCAACACTAATTATAACTAATAAGCGCATCCACCTCTCAATTGAAAATGCTGACAGGCTGACTCTTATAAAAATGAACAAGGGCTGGATTGGGCCAGACTTCTCAACACCACTGAATGATAGCAGTGTATCATAAACTCAAATCCAGTGTCTTTTTTTGGGAGGTGTATTCCCATGCTCCTCTTCACACCCACACATTGGTATACGCTTCCTGATTTTGTCTATTTGCTCTTGTCCTCCTCCTTCTCCTCATCCTCATCCTCCACCACCATATCACCAGGGTGACCGTGGTCCTTGATGCAACACCCATATATTTTGTTTAAAGGGTGTTTATGATGCCCGTAAAAGAAAAAAAAAATTATACTGCATGTTCATGTATAACCCCCAGGGGTAAATATTTGTCAGCCCATACACTTAGTGCATGGGCATTACAAGTATAGGAGACCTGCTCCTTTCTAATGGGAACATTTTTTTATGAGGCCGTCTAAGTCTCTTCCAAGGGGCATTGGTGTGCCTCCCAAGTTTTGGCAGCCCTTGCATTCACTGCATAGGCCAACACTATGGGAGACCCTCTCCTTTCTAATGGGAATTTGTCGTTACTGTGGCCCTGCTGTATGTGTCTTTAAATTCTAAGTGGGGTTTTTCCTAAATTTGGTCAGCCGTTGGACTCACTGCATACCATATAACTTTATAGCAGACTCTCTCCTTTCTAATGGGAATTTGTCGTTACTGTGGCCCTGCTGTATGTGTCTTTAAATTCTTAGTGGGGTTTTTCCTAACATTGGTCAGCCGTTGGACTCACTGCATACCCTATAACTGTATAGCAGACTCTCTCCTTTCTAATGGGAATTTTTCGTTACTGTGGCCCTGCTCTATGTGTCTTTAAATTCTTAGTGGGGTTTTTCCTAAAATTGGTCAGCCGTTGGACTCACTGCATACCCTATAACTCTATAGCAGACTCTCTCCTTTCTAATAGGAACATGTCATACTTGCTACTGTGGCCCTGCTCTATGTGTCTTTAATTTGTTAGTGGGATGTTTCCCAAATTTTGGAAGCCCTTGCAGTCACAGCATGGGTGCTACCACTATATGAGACCCGCTCCTTTATAATGGGAACATTTTTTTTACTGAGACCCTCCTCCATGTCTCTTCAAAGGGGTATTGGATTGCGTCAGAATTTTTGGCAGCCCTTGCAGTCACTGCATGCGCAATAACAGTATAGGAGACCCTCTCGTTAATAATGGGAACAACAAAGCATAACCGGCTGATGGCTCTCTAACAATAGGGAGGGCCGACTGTTTCCCTTTTAAGAATAGTAAGGGCTGCCTGATGGCCCTATAAAAATAGGCTTTATGACTTTCAGAGTCCCCCCATCATAAATGAATCAGGATGTGTCTGATGATGTGTCACACACCACATTGCCAGATAAGGTTGTAAAATGTTAAAATGACATTTCCCAGTGAATGCATTTGTATTAAAAAATAACGTAAAAAAAAAACAAAACAGTAGGATCTTTCTTTAGTATAAAAAACAGAGTCGCCAATGTAACCTCAATGTAATCACATTGTTCAGCTCCTGCACCTACTCCTCCATCTCTGAAATGACCACATCAGTCACAAGCTGGAAGCACTGCAGCACTGCTTTGGCCAAGCGGCAACAGGCTGTGCTGAAGATAACATGCTTAATGCTTAGGTGACAAATCACCCAGCGCTGTAGAGTTGTTGAAAGCTGTAACACAGCAGCCTGATCTGTGGCTCTCACCGCTGAACATACAGCCAGGCTTGGTCTCGTGTGACAATGGGTGGAACCTAGTGACGGAGAAATAACAGCCGGAGTAGATACGGTTTCTATGCCAGTCCTTTCACCGAGCTAAAGAATATGGCTGTGGTGAAATACAACTCTCAGCAAAAAAAGCTGTGGAATGGCTCCGTACCGTTCCTGGCCACATTCAGCTGTCAACGTGTTTGTGGTTCGGCGGTCCTTCCCAGTAAGTGCACTGGGGAGGGCACGGGTAATGTCCTTTCACCAAGCTAAAGAATATGGCTGTGGCGAAATGCGACTCTGCTAGGGACCGAGTATGGATACCCGGTCACCGCCGCCACAAGATTGTGGACAGCTTCCACCTCCACGAACCTAATAGGCCACATTTACATTTCAAGTGCAAACAACTGTCAAAAATTTGGCAGTATAGTATTGCAGCCTGTTGGTGGGTGGCTGGCTACATACTTGCGCTTGCATTCCAAGGAATGGGGTAGGGACAACTGAATGCTGAACTGGGACAAGGACATGAATGGTGATTGTTGCAAGTCTGCAATGACAGGTGCATGGCGGGAGGCATCTTCGCATGCGCCAAGGATCACTTATGATGGGCACACTTTTAGGCAGTGACCTAGGAGTCAGAGATGCTTCCAGAGGTCTTCCCCATGCTGTTCCCATGTCTTTTCAGCACTGTATGCATGTGTCTGATGATGTGTCACACACCACATGGCCAGACCAGGCATACTTTCGGTCGTTTGTGGCTTACCTGAATACCAACACTATTGGTCTATCTTTCACATGTGAGGTAGGAGTGGAGGAGATCTCTTTTCTAAACGTGCAAATCTCGAGAAATAGAGATGGCTCTTTGAGAACTTCACTGTCCATCTGCTACTAATAGTCTTCTTGAGTGGGGGAGTTTCCCTCCTGCCCCTTTGAAGAGGGGAATCCCTAAGGGACAGTTCTTCTGGGTTTGGAGGAACTGTTCCTCGTGGAATGATTTCCAGTCTGAATCACACAATCTGGCTAATAGGTTTCGTGTGAGGGGATACCCTGAAGGGGTAATAAAGAAGGCCTATCAACAAGCAAAGGTAGTAGATAGATCATACCTCCTTGCCCCAAGGGATAGGCCTGACTCAGAAACCCATCACATGGTTGATAGGCACTTAGTCAAGAAGAGTCATGGAAATCCTTAAAAGACACTGGGATATCCTACAGGCAGATTCGGATGTGGCGGGCCTGATTTCAAAGACATCTTCAGTCACATATAGGAGGGGGAAGTCTGTGAAGGACACTGTTGTGCATAGCCATTTTGCCTTCCAGAGGAAGGAGGGTACATGGCTGCAGAACATGTCCAAGGGTACATTCAGGTGTGGTCACAGTTCTTTCTGTAAATTCATCACACTGTCAAAAAGTTTTGTGAGTACAGTGACTAAATGGGTGTATGACATGAGAGATTTTGCCAATTGTAGGACATCGGGGGTGGTGTATCTCTGCACGTGCACATGTCCGATGGATTACATCGGGAAAACAAAATGTGAATTACGTGTTCGGATTGGCGAACGCCTTGGAGATGTGAGACATAGCAGAGATACACCACTCGCCAGACATGTAATCTCTAAACACGGGGGTGAGGTTGTATGCATTTAACTTAGGGTCCTCGAGGTTGTGGAACAATCCATCAGAAAGGGAGATTTGAATAAGAAAATACTCCAACGTGAAGCCCATTGGATCTTCTGGATGGAATCGATGGCCCCGGGGGGCCTGAATCAGTAGCTGAGTTTTTCGAGCGTCATCTGATTTAAGAGTGTGCTATTGAGGGCTAAATAGAACCAACCTTAATGTGATACTGGCCTTTGGCCATCACTTACATGTACCTATTAGAGTTACCTTTATATCTATACTTTGGGACTATTCTACATATCCTTACTCTAACAACTTTGAATTTTTTTTAGGGCAAATGAGAGGATAAATGTGAACCACACTTACATTTTATGTAGGAAGGTATTAGGTGTCGGTCTGGTGCTGGATTTAGAAATGGGTCCAGGACCTTCTGTGGTTTTCCATTTCAGTCCAGCCAGGGCTGATGCTGCTCAGCATTTCCATCAGCCTCAATGCCTAGCTGGTCCGCGAGCACTGTTTGTCTCCCAGGTAGTTGTGCCTAGCAATGTTAAGCCTGGGTTGCAGAAGGAGACAGGGCTTGTGGAATCAAAGTCCAGGATTTGCTGAACTGAGCATGTCTGTGACCTGGTGGATCATGATTGGTGGGTTGGCACCCACCTGACTCGGTGACCTGGCACCGCCTGATTGGTCCACGGGTAACGTCACCCATGGCGTGTCGGTGGGCAGGGCTTAGTCTTTAAAAGGCCCGCCCACAAACATGGCGACGCGCTCAGATCATTTTGCAAGTGTTGCTGTTGTGTGGATGAGTGTATTCTATGTGCTCTCTAGCTGCTCTCTCCATGACCTGCCATTGCCAGAGTTAGCTCGGCTGATTAGCACAGGTCACTCAGGCAGGCTTAGATTTGCTTAGGCAGGTAGCTACGTCTTGCAGCCTGGCTCAGCCAAAGGGGTCGCTTAACACCTTGAGCAGTCTGCAGACACCCTGTCCACGGCTATCGCCTTCAGCCATGTGGAGTAGTACCCTTCAGTCCAGTGGCACGCTGGCTGGAGGCACGTGTACCCGTCGCGTAGTCACACACGCATCTTAGCGCCAATCCCTACAGCGTAGCGCCTGTATTGAAGACAGGGCTACTGCTTTCCCTCCGGTCGCACGTCTTCCTGCGGTTCTTGGAGATTGTGTGAACCGCTGAAACCTGCTCCGTGTGCATTAACTCGGAGTGGTTCTTCAGTTAAGTAGGTGCTATCCCGGTCACTCTTCTCCCGTGCAGTTAACGGAGATAGAGCGAACCGCTATACCCATTCCTGTGTGCTGAAACACGGAAGGGTTTAACATTTAAGTTGGTTACTTTACTTTCCACCCGGAAAGTGTTCGGCAGCAGCCCTCCAGGCTGCATCGCGGACCCCGGGGTCAGTTGCGTTTCATTTTAATAAAGTTGTCTGCAACCGCCCTCCTAACAGGAAGGTAAGTGCAGTGTGCACCCCTTTATCTATTTTTTGATATGTTGACTTCTCTATTTCCCCTTATATTTATTATTCTCCTCCTTTGGGAAGTAATGGTTATACACCATTTGGAATGACTCTGAAATTGTGCCACCGGTTTCTCCTCTAATGCATGGTTTTTAGGACAGTATATTGCAAAGTATTGGCTCTCTGGGTGGTTATTGGCGTCTCCTCTGTCATTTTGGCAGGTACCACTAGATGTCCGCCTGGTCTGCTTTCTATCTGTGCGCTCCAGTAACTCTAGATGCGTTCCAGTGATCTCACTTCCAGTTTGCATCATTAGCGAGTCGTCATTTCCGCCGGCGTGCATGCCATATGCGCAATGTGCGTTCCACAGACTTGTATCCGGCTGGAAACATAAGGCATGTGCGCACAGTGAGTCATAACAGGGGTATGTCAATTAAACTTTGGTGGGGGTTTCTTATATATATATATATATATATATGGGATGTGGATGTTTCTCTCCATGTGCACAGCATTAACTGGTTGTCTGAGGAGAGAGATTGATGTCCTCCTCAGGTCCCCTGATGAACCTTGGTGGAAACCAGGGGGAAATGCGTTGGGACTAAGGGACTACTAATGATCAGTGCCATTTTCATTTGGGACTATATATATGGGACTATTAAGTTTTACATGCCATTCTTTATCTGCATGAATTGTCAGACTGTTGGTTAAAACTGTGGGCTGAATACCTAGAGATAATTGTGTTAAACAGCCCTTTATATATAATCTTTTGCTCTTATGAATAATTTTTGATCTAACATTATGCTGTATATGTGATGCCTATCTGTGTGGAACCCACCCTGTAGTTTCAATATTTATTGCTTAAGAGAGATTGATCAAGATATCTGTGCACTGGATCATTATAATGGATCAGGAAACTAGCTGCTAAAGTACATTTATCTATGAATTGGTTTATTTAAGCCAAATTAAGATTAATCAAGTCTCCAGGTGCTGGTGTATGTCCCATTGAACAGATTTGGTCATCTTCATTATTATATATCGGCTTCTAAACCTATACGTTCACTTGTTTTTCTACCTGTTTTCACCATTGTGGTTTTTTAATATTTGGAAAAGGGTCCTTGTAGGGACATAAGGGATACCGACATGGAGCGGGGGCGCCATGAAGTACAAATTAGGGTGCCAACCTCCGCTGTCAGGAAGGGAGAGGAATTAGGGACAAAATAGGGACAGTATTAGTCTGTATTCCATCCTGTCGATATAAGACCTGAATCTAATGTTCCATTTTTATGTGGATCATTGTTGTTCGTGTATGGATTTTTTTCAATCCTTTTTAGATTTAAGTAATAAAAGTTATTTTTTAGAGGTCTTTTTTCCTCTGGTTGTTGCTAGGCAGTCCTACAAGTAAGTGCACTGGGGAGGGCGCGGGTAATGTTGTGGGACTCGTGCTTGTGGAAGGCAGAGACGATACCTGGCGAAATAGTGGCGGCTGGGGACCGAGTATGGACACCCGGCCGCCGCCAGCATGAGATTATGAAAAGCTTCCGCCTCCACGAGCCTAAAAGGCCACATTTCAAGTGAAAGCAGCTTTAGAGGACTTCCTGGGAGAAATTACAGCTGGGTAGATATGGTTTCCCAAGTCCTTTCACCAAGCTAAAGAATATGGCTGTGGTGAAATGCAACTCAGTAAAAAAAGCTGTGGACTGGCTCCGTACCGTCCCTGGCCACATTCATCTGTCCACGTGTTTGTGGTTAGGCGATCCTTCCCAGTAAGTGCACTGGGGAAGGCATGGGTAATGTTGTGGGACCCGAGCTTGTGGAAGGCAGAGACGATACCTGGAGAAATAGTGGCGGCTGGAGACCGAGTATGGACACCCGGCCGCTGGCATTAGGTTATGAAAAGCTTCCGCCTCCACATGCCTAAAAGGCCACATTTAAAGTGAAAGCAGCTTTAGAGGACTTCCTGGGAGAAATGACAGCTGGGTAGATATGGTTTTCCAAGTCCTTTCACCAAGCTAAAGAATATAGCTGTGGTGAAATACAACTCAGCAAAAAAAGCTGTGGACTGGCTGCGTACCATCCCTGGCCACATTCACCTGTCCATGTGTTTGTGGTTAGGCGGTCCTTCCCAGTAAGTGCACTGAGGAGGGCACGGGTAATGTCCTTTCACCAAGCTAAAGAATATGGCTGTGGCGAAATACAACTCGGCTGGGGACCAAGTATGGATACCCGGTCACCGCCGCCATAAGATTGTGGACAGCTTCCGCCTCCACGAGCCTAAAAGGCCACATTTTAAGTGCAAGCAGCTGTCAAAAATTTGGCAGTATAGTATTGCAGCCTGTGGGTGGGTGGCTGGTTGGCTGCATACTTGCGCTTGCATTCCAAGGAATGGAGTAGGGACAACTGAACGCTGCACTGGGACAAGGACATGGACGGTGATTTTTGAAAGTCTGCAATGACAGGTGCATGGCAGGAGGCATCTTCACATGCGCCAAGGATCACTTATGATGGGCAAACTTTTAGGCAGTGATCTGGGAGTCAGAGATGCTTCCATAGGTCTTCCCCATGCTGCTCCCATGTCTCTTCAGCACTATATGCATGTGTCTGATGATGTGTCACACACCACATGGCCAGATAAGGTTGTAAAATGTTAAAATGACATTTCCCAGTGAATGCATTTGTCTTGGCTGAAAGCAATGCAAAAGTGCAAAAATGCTTAAAAAACGCTAATTTTGAACATAGCCCAAGGTGTGTAGGAGTATTTTAGTTTTTGGTTATTTATTTTGCCTTATATACAAGTCATTATCCTGGAAAGGATGTTCCTTAACATATTTCCCAGGAAAATGTGTTTTGGTTTTGTTTTGTATGTTTTATTGTGAGTCTGTAAAAGTGGCGTAATACCTCTGACAACGTTGTTGACAGCAGTGACCTGGGAGTCAGAAATGCTTCCAGGGGTCTTCCCCATGCTGTTCCCATGTCTTTTGAGCACTGTTCCCATCGATTTGGTAAATTTTTAAGGCCCTCTTCAGACTACCTGGGGGAGCCGCCTGAAAAATGCTTCCGTTTCCCATAGACTTACATTGGGCTCGTTGCTCGGGTCGAACACCCGAGTATTCCAATTTGCTCGACCCAAGCATCGAGCACCTGAACATTTTAGTGCTCGCTCATCACTAGTTGTCATTAAGATTTAAAAAGTGAAAATACAGTAGTTTGACAATCAATGGCTTCACCCAACCAAAAACCATAAGTGTTGAAAAAGTTTTTTTGTTATCATTCATATTCTCTGAAACAAGGCCAAGAAAGATAAAATTCTGCCGGGGTATGTAAACTTTTGAGCACAACTGTAAATGTAACTGAGGACTAATAATGTGCATACCCTATACGTGGTATAGACTTCAGACACAGACATTTTTATTCTTCACAACCATAAATGTAGCTTTATCTTGAATATGCTATTTTACTCGCAGTGTAACATATATTTGAAATCTGCTTGTTATCGAATCTGTATATAACTTTTGATTAGTCCAGAAAAGAAAATATTTTTTTTCAAAATTGTACACTTTTTTCCAAGCCTTAAAATGATGAGTTATGATCTGCCAACACAATTCTCTTAGAGATCTATTTGCCTGAATACCCCAGGAGGTAAGCAGACATAATTTTTGTACCATATATTCTTCCTAAGTCCCTTATTTAACTAATTTATCCTCTTTGCAAGGCTAAGCTCAAATAGCTGTTGAATTTATCGGACCAGTCACATCAGCAAAGTGCAGACTTGGTTGGGTCTGTATGCATCTCCATGTTCCTGTCCATATAGAGGACAGGAGCAAGATCTGCCTGCTATTTATGTCCACTAGTCTGGCCCGTCAATTGGACCAGAATACTGTAGAACATGCTGTAATTTTTTCATACGGACCTCAGGTCCATGTGAAATGTAGCCCTGGACTTTACACAGACTGAAAATCTAATTTTGTGAATGTACCCTTACACTGTGAAAATCATACGAGATGCTTGAGTGACTTGAGAGACTGACCTTACATGATCACTGCAACATAGATGATCTTTGTAACATTAAAGGGTTTGTCCACTACTTGGACAGCCACTTATTTAATTACAATATTACCCCATGTAAAATAAAAACACCTTATACTCACTCCCAGGGCTTGCACAACGTTGTCATGTCACGTGAGTCCTGCAGCCAATCAGTGGCCAGTAATGGGCCACTTCTTGCTCCCTTACTACAAGAGAAATTGACAAGAACAATGACAGCTGCTGCTGCTCTCTGTCTTCCTCCTTATGTAAGTTTTGTTCGAAGGAAGTGAGAGTGAAAAGGCCGCTGATTGGCTGCAGGGCTTTTTAACGCTATTAACCTGCAGATAAACTCTATATCTGCAGGTTATTAGCATTTGGGGACATGAAAGGTTCCACTAAGGTGTTCCTTTACTGATAGCTGGTCCCCCATGTATTTATAAAATTTAAATGCAATGGTTATTTTGGAAAATAATACATCTGTTTCCTTTTCCCCCTCAATGTATAGATTTCTCAGTTGTAGCTAAACCATCAGATACCGTATATCTATTTGACTGTAAAATATCTATTGGTGTCAAAAGTCATGTTGTTTTTATATTGTAGAACAAGCTATCCTGGTTTTGGTCTAATAATAAACTTAATAGCACATACATACATAATTTGAGGAGACATTATTCCTGGGAAAGATTTGAATAGCCTTGATAATTGAAGAGTTTCATCTTCTTTCTTTCTTCTCTGATTCCTTCCTTCTTCTTCTTTCATCCTTTATTTTTTTTTCTCTGAATTCGATGGAAATCACTTCCCTGTCAAAGTTGTCATAATGGAGTCATACTCTAAATACTATCTTTTTATCTGCTGGCACAAAGAGTCAATTGAAGACAATTGTGTCTTACTGTTTGTCTGTGACAAATCTTGTGGCATTGTTGTATCCCTTTAACAATGTGCTAGTTCTCTGTTGCTTTGTATTGTACTCCTTCTATATTTTAAATTCAATTAAATTTAGTGAAAGACTGAAATCTAACCATGAACTATAATATAATGTATGCTTCCAAAAAACATACAATACATAACATTCAGGGCTCAAGACGGAGTGTTATTTTCTCATGTTTTAAACCTAATAAAAATGCATTTCAAAATGCCAACATTTTTCAAAGTAAAATTCATTTTTATGATGTTTTTTGGAAGCATTTTTCATGTTATTTAGTTCAGTGGTTCTCAACTTACGGTGCATGTACCCAATAAACTCAAAGTTAGTGCTGTGCAAAACAATTGGACCCCAGTGCTGAGAGCTTCCTTCCTGTATTTGGGCCATTGAGAAGGAAACCCTTAATTGCTTCATCATATCACAGGCTTTAAGCAGTCCGATAAAGGAGAAGAGCATGCAGGGATGACAATATCTATGTCCTACTATCAATCATCTGTGAGCAGATGACTGCTAATAATGATTTAATAGCTGGTAGGCATTAGATCAATATTATCTTTGATCTGTATCCAGAGGAATGCTGGGTTTACCAAGATCACGTTATTCCAGCTCCATTCAGAAAAAAAAGTAAAAAAAACTTTTGGAAAAGTAAAATACAACCAACAACCAAATAAACACAAATAATAAAAAAAGAATAAAAAAAAAGAGAAATAACATGAAAATGCTAGCACTTTTACCACAATCTACTCTTTCACAGCCTATTTTCCATGACATAGGTACATTTTACATGGACTATCATAAGATGTTCATATCACAGACTATACAGTATGCTAGGCAAAATCTATATGAATTATTGTCTGTCATTAGATTTTGACTCCCTAGAATCAACTTTGTCTACTCCTACTACAATAAAAATTTTGGTAGTAGGTGCCTTGCACCTATTTAAGCTCTCTTCATGTCAGCAATGAAGCCTCAGTAGCACATCCGGCCAAAAATGCCAGACTGTAAATTTCAAGGAAAAAGGACCATGACCGAAATCCAGACGACAGTAATATTATGAACAGATCATAAAGTCTGCTCTCCTTCAGTGGTGTGCCTGTCCTGCAACTGCTTGGAATGCTTCCTGTCAAATATAAACCAACTACCAACAGAGGATCCAAATGAAGCTTCTATGTAGCCCTATTTTCAATTAACATTTATAACATATTACTTTCTTGGGGAACAATGTTAGAACCTCTTTATCTCTCTGGAGTTTTTGGTTTAAAACAGTAGAAAAACTGGTGTAATCTACATGCATTTTCCTGGTGCTTTTAATTCCATTAGAAAGCCTATTGTAAAAAGTCACAAAATACTGGATCCACAGCACTATGAAAAACATGATCAAAATGCCACAAACTGAACTGCTTTGTATATACTTAATTTTATATATTTTACAACAGACTTTAAATTGTCATTGTCAGTTTAACAAACATTGCATAAATCAATAGTGTAAGGAAATATAAGGAAAACTGCCTTTTGTAGTCTATGGTAAGGAGCGGATGGGAGGAGCAGATTGAGAGAAACATAGAAAACACATAGACTATGCCACTGCTTTCTCGTAAATGTGTTATTGGGTGAAATAAAACTCTTACTAGAAAACAACATCATACTCTGTATATGTTTTCTATGTCTTTCAATGTGTTTCTCCTACCCACTCCTCCACATAGACTTAAATAGGCAACTGCAATCTGATTCTTTATATTATCTTATGTTTCTTATAGTTTCTTATACTTTCCTACATTTTCTTTCTGCATAATGTTTCTCCTGCTTCTGAACATGCAGAATACAGAGATAGGAGAACAGTAACCCATCAAGTCTCTGTTAACTGTGTATGGGAGATATCATAAAAACTTGTCTCTACCCTCTGAAACAACTGAAAACTTCTGAAGAATTCTGGATAGAAGTCATAGGATTCTCATATACAGAGTCCTAATGTGCACACACATGACAGCTTATTGTGAAAAAAATACATATTGACAATGCTAGCACTCCTCTTGTTCTAAATTAATGCAGAATGTTTAATGCTCTAAATTAACAAACTTTCAGTCAACAGCCTATGGGGGATTACACTCACATTGCAACAAATTACATATGGACAAGGCCAGCATTCCTTCTAAATTCTGAGGGAAGTGCCAACTTCTGCTGTGGCCTACACTCTTATCCACCAATCTTTCCCAAACAGGTTGTAATCAGAACTAACCCACCAAATATGAGGTCTTTGAGCACTAAGCAGAGACTGACAAATCATTGGTGCAACCTGTGCAGCCACATAGTGGTCCAAGAGATAAGGGGGCCCATTTTCCCCTCCAAAGCAGGTGGAATTATGCATAATGATGTACTATTAGACTGTAAAGTGTTCATATATTGTCCGAGCACTAGTGCATACACTAGTGGCACCAAGGGAGGTGAATTAGGAGAGCCTTGGTCCATCTATGAGATACACTTTGCTGTGTTTGGATGCCTAGTACAATTTTTGATCGAAATCTGTTAACTAAGCATCTAATATTTTTGTGTGGAATTCATGTAAATATTAATTTTGTTTTTGGTGCATTTTGTTTTTTATAATCTTAATCTGAAAGGTCACCTAAATCTACAGAAACACTTAAATGTAATATCTAAATACAGAGTAGGGCAAAGAAAACATTGAAATTGCCTTGTCAAACATGGCATTGTGTGTGAGACCAGCTTTGAAAATATCTTTTTCTATTTTTTTTCCATGTATTTTTAAACAGCTTCATATGTTAGATATAACTTTTATCTTTTTTCTTTTTTGTCCAGTTAGAAAAAAAGTGTAACAGAGACATCAAGCTTAATATTATCTACTATATTGATGACTTCAATATACAGTCCTGTAAGTCAAAATCATAAAATGAGTCCTTGATGCTGATAGCGAGATTTTCATATTAGCAGAATAACCTTACATTTCTCCACGTATTATAATATAAGACCTACCTATAAAGTAGGGGATTTCACTTTGTGTTAGTTAAGATCGGAGTCTTGTAAAACTTCTGTCTGTATAAAAGTTCCTGGACAATACCTTTATTAAAAGTTGAACTTTTACGAAATGTCGAAAGTCCAAAATGTTAATAGCTTTTGATATACAAAAGAATTCAATTCCATGGCCCTTTTAAGGCTGGAGTAGATATGGAATTGTACTGTAAATGTGCAACAATCATTAAGTGTAGCCGATGGATCAGTTTTAAACTATTTCGGCTTTCAGTGACCGGCAATATTACTAAATCAAAGTAAGTTTCTGGAGTAACAATGATGATGAGATCTTGGCTGTGTCAGGGAGAACTTTATTGCATTCAACATACCGTATTGTTTTAAAGATACACTTGGTAGCATTCTGTAAGCATTTGTCATTTTTATTATTGATATCTTATTATTTTTTTATCTTCCAATGGCTTACATTTTATTTTTAGAAATGATACTTACCGGAGAGTAATGCTTAAATAACAATAGAAGCACAGCAAGCTTAATAAAATGTAATAAATGTTCATGATGATGGTTAGATGCATAGAAGCATAAAACCTTTTTTTTCAGATGTACAATTCACCATAATCCCAACCCTTATTCCTACCATGCCCCCAAAGCCAACACTTATTATAACCTCAAAATTCGGTATTCATAGAACTGGGGATGCAAATAATATTAATAAATTGTTAGCAACAGAAGTGCTGAAAGTATTCTTGACTAAGAAACTACATTTCAAGTTATTCTCAGTTGATGTGCCTATTGTAAAATTTTACACTAAATAGTATTTTTGGGAAAGTTAGAAAGTCTTTAGGAACTTTCCTTTACCATTGTGCGAACAAAGCGTAACTAATATTGACTTCTTCCCAATATTTTGCGGCACATGTATGTCACACATTGATTGTGGGTGTATGGAGTAGGCTCAGAAACTAATGCAAGTTTATCCTGCTCACTGTTGTAAAGTCCAGGTACAGCTCGGATCATGGACAGTTTTTCTCCCCGATGTGGCAATAAAGCTAGGGAAGGATTAGTCCAGCAACACGAGCAGTCTTTTTTATTAATGTAAGTACAAATCGGATGACAGTTCAAAAAGTCTTCATGCTGATAACAAACATCAACGCATTTCAGGTGCTCATTGCCACTTGAAATGCGTAGATGTTTATATCATCAGCATGAAGACTTTTTTAACTGTCACCCGATTTGTACTTACACTAATAAAGAAGACTGCTCGTGGAGCTGGACTAATTCTTCTGTATCTCAGAAACTAATCACGTTCCACACATAGCAGGAGACGGCTGTATTATATAACCAGCACCTATCTCTAATAGAAGGGATCAATGATAGCCCTGCTTAGAAGTCAATGTTAATTTATGACAGCTGCATTAATTGCTTTGATCCTGTGGAGAAAGTGTATTAAGGTGCCCATTCCATGCTCCTCCTTCACAGAATATTGTTAATTTCATTACACATAATTGAACATAAAAAACAAAAATTGGTAAGGGAAAAATAAAAATGCAAGAAGTACAGTTTTATAGTACCTTTCCAAACAAAACCCCCCAAAAAAACCCCAAAACTGATCAAAATGTATGAGAAGTAGCATTCAACTCACCTTCTATATTCCAGAAATCACAGAAAACACAGAGAACAGGAACACTTGGGAGAGTCAATCCAACACAGAAGGTTCCAAGGTAGTAGGAGATCCAGCGCACCTTAGTAGATAAAATCAAATTTTATTCCAATGTTAATAAAAACATCTTAATCAGTGTATATTCCCTAAAAGGTAAATTACAAATGAGAGTTATAACTTTAACAATTTTGGGATAAACATTGATTTTATCTACTCACATGCGCTGGTTTCCCAATTGCCTTAATTAAAATGTGTGTGCCAGTACCAGCACTGCATCGGTTATAGAAGAGGATGCCGAGCGGAGTGGGAGCAGAGGAAAGTGAGTTGAATCATTTGTTTCTTTTTAAAATGGGCCAGAGTAGAACAGAAGGTGCCCAACATGGGGGGACATTTTACCAGCATGGGGCACATTATATCATGATGGGTGACACTATACCAGAATAGGGGTATTATATCAGAATGGGGAAATTATACCTGGATGGGGGACATTATACCAGGCAGGGGACATTATACTAGGATGGGGATGTTTTACCAGAATGGAGATATTATAACAGGATGGGGACATTATACCAGAATGGTGATAATATACCAGAATTGGGGATATTATACCTGCATGGGGGACATCATTCCAGTATTGGGGATATTATACCAGGATGAGGGACATTTTACCAGCCTGGGGGACATTATACCAACAAGGGGAAATTATACCAGGATGAGAACATTATACCAGGATTGGGGACATTATATCAGAATTAGGGACATTATACCAGCATGGGGTACATTATACCAGAATGGTGATATTATACTAAAATGGGGACATTATACCAGGATGGAGGACATTTTACCAGAATGGGGACATTATACCAGAATTGGAGACATTATACCGGGATGGAGGACATTATACCAGGATAGGGGAGAGTATACTAGAATTGAGACATTATACTCGAATGGGGATTTTATACCAAAATGGGGGATATTATACCAGGATGAGGAACATTATACCAGAATTGGGACTTTATACCAGAATTGGGACATTATAACCAGGATGGGTAACATTTTACTAGAAGGGGGACATTATACCAGAATTGGGGACATTATACCAAAATTGGAAACATTATACCAGGATGGAGGACATTATACCAGGATACAGGACATTATACTAGAATTGGGACATTATACTAGAATAGGGACTTTATACCAGGATGGGAGATTATACTGGAATGGTTACGTTATACCACAATGGGGACAATGGGAGACATTATGCCAGAATGGAGATATAAGTGCATCTTACTAAATTAGTATATCATCAAAAAGTTAATTTATTTCAGTTCTTCAATACAAAAAGTGAAACTCAATATATTATATAGAGTCATTACTAACAGAGTGATCTTTTTCAAGTGTTTATTTCAGTTATTGTTGATGATTATGGCTTACAGTCAAGGAAAACACAAAAGTCATTATCTCAGTAAATTAGAATATTTAACAAAAAAGGCTTCCCATGCGTTTAAAAAGGTCCCTTAGTCTGTTTCAGTAGGCTCCACAATCATGGGGATGACTGCTGACTTGACAGATGTCCAGAAGGCAGTGATTGACTCCACAAGCAGGGTAAGTCACAAAAGAAGCTGGCTGTTCACTGAGTGCTGTATCCAAGCATATTAATGGAAAGTTGAGTAGAAGAAAAAAGTGTGGTAGGAAAAGGGGCACAAGTAACCAGAATAACCACAGCATTGAAAGGATTGTTAAGAAAAGACCATTCAAAAATTTGGGGGAAATTCACAAGGAGTAGACCTCTGCAGGAGTCATTGCTTTAAGAGCCACCACACACAGACATATCCAGGATATGGGCTACGAGTGTCGAATTCCTTGTGTCAAGCCACTCATGATCAATAGACAACGCCAGAAGCGTCTTACCTGGGCCAAGGAGAAAAAGGCCTAGACTGTTGCTCAGTGGTCCAAGGTGTTGTTTTCAGATGAAAGTACATTTTTCACTTCATACTTCCCTCTGCCGACTAGCTTGTTGGAGATGGAAATTTCATTCTCTAGCAGGACTTGGCCCCTTTCCACACTGTCAAAAGTACCAATACCTGGTTTAAAAACAACATTATCACTGTGCTTGACTGGCCAGAAAACTCGCCTGACCTCAAGAGGAAGATGAGAGGCTCCAGACCCAACAATGCAGACGAGCTGAAGGCTGCTATCAAAGCAACCTGAGCTTCCATAACACCTCAGCAGTGCCACAGGCTGATCGCCTCCATGCCACGCCGCATTGATGTAGTAATTGATGTGAAAGGAGCCCCGACCAAGTATTGAGTGCATTTACTGAACATACATTTCAGTAGGCCAACATTTCAGATTTTAAAAACATTTTTCAAGCTGTTGTTATAAAGTATTCTAATTTACTGAGATAATGACGTTTGTGTTTTCATTGGCTGTAAGCCATAATAATCAACATTAACCCTAGAACGCATACCTGGGGCCTCGCAGGCCCGCCCTGTTAATTGTTTTCTATTTTCTGCAAGATTTCTTTAGGTAGAATTTTGAAACTCTAGGTATTCCTCAGGTATATAGTTGTTTGTGATTTCCAGTTGGTCATTTATTTATTATTTGTACATGGGCCTAAAAGGCCCCAGGTATGTGAAAGTGTAGATTTTTATGGTTATGCGTTCTAGGGTTAACAAAAATAAACACTTTAAATAGATCACTCTGTTTGTAATGACTCTATTTAATATATGAGTTTCACTTTTTGTATTGAAGAACTGAAATAAATTAACTTTTTGATGATATTCTAATTTAGTGAGAAGCACTTGTATTATGCCAGCATGGGGAACATTACACCAGAATGGGGACTTTATAGCAGAATGGCTGACATTATACCACAATGGGGGACATTATACCAGGAAGGGATCCATGATGGGGGAAAATGTTATAGCATGATGCCCAGGATGGGGGAGATTATTACAAGAAGGAGCCAGGGTGTATGAATAGGCCTAAAATAAGTCAGTGCATCGAGACAGGTACAAACCCCACACCAGGAGCATGCCTGAGACAGGTACAAACCCCACACCAGGAGCATGCCCTAGACAGGTACGAACCCCACACCAGGAGCGTGCCTCCTCCCAAATCATTTTTGCAGGTGGTGCAGCACTCTGCACTCCACTTAGGAATCTACCTGTCACTACAGGACGCAATTTGATCTTTCGAATTTTTAAATACTTTGGCATTTTTGGCACTTGTTGCCTTTCCTCTTCCCTCTCAAGTACTCTCCCCTGATGAAAACCCACCATTGAGGTGGAAACGTGTTGGGAGAGATTTTTGTTTTGGGGTCACATAGTATAGTATGACACCTGGGTACTGACCTTGTCAGGACGGGAGTCAATACATGAGACACGTCAGAGCTGTAGAGGGCCTCATATCATTCAACCGCTTCATCCGATGCCTATGAAACTCCATGGACTACTACATCTTTCAGTTTGGTTTGGGTTAAATTTATACATTTATTATCTATTAGGTTACTGTTATACACTTTATTGTTTAGTACCTACATGATAACTGCGAGCGAAGTACTCAGTTATGAAATACAACCAAAACAGTATAACAAGGTAATTTCATAATTACATACAGTGGGTACGGAAAGTATTCAGACCCCTTTACATATTTCACTCTTTGTTTCATTGCAGCCATTTGGTAAATTCTAGAAAGTTCATTTTTTTCTCATTAACCCCTTTACCCCCGACGATGGTTTGCACATTAATGACCAGGCCAATTTTTACAATTCTGACCACTGTCAATTTATGAGGGGATTACTCTGGAACGCTTCAATGGATCCCGCTGATTCTGAAATAGTTTTTTCCTGACATATTGTACTTCATGATAATGGTAAAATTTCTTTGATATCACTTGTGTTTATTTGTGAAAAAATTTAAAATTTCGCAATTTTGAAAATTTCAATTTTTATGCCCTTAAATCAGAGAGACATGTTACACAAAATAGTTAATAAATAACATTTCCCACATGTCTACTTTACATCAGCACAATTTTGGAACCAAAATTTTCTTTTTTTTTAGTAGGGAGCTATAAGAGTTAAAAGTTGACCAGCGATTTCTCATTTTTACAACAAAATTTACAAAACCATTTTTTTAGAGACCAATCACATTTAACTTGACTTTGAGGGGCCTTTATGACATAAAATACCCAAAAATGACACCATTCTAAAAACTGCACCCCTCAAGGTGCTCAAAACCACATTCAAGAAGTTTATTAACCCTTCAGGAACTTCACAGGAATTTTTTGAATGTGGAAGAAAAAAAAATGAACATTTAACTTTTTTCACAAAAATTTTACTTTAGACCCAATTTTTTTTATTTTTGCAGGGGTAACAGGCAAAAATGGATGCCAAAATTTGTTGTGCAATTTCCCCTGAGCACGCAGATCCCCCATATGTGAGGAAAAAACACTGCTTGGGTGCACGGCAGGGCTCAGAAGGGAAGGAGCGCCATTTGACTTTTTGAATGTAAAATTTGCTTGAATAATTAGCGGACGTCATGTTGCGTTTGGGGAGTCCCTGATGAGCCTAAATAGTGGAAACCACCCCCACCTCCCCCAATGACTCCATTTTGGAAACTACACCCCTCCAGGATTTTATCAAGGGTTATAGTGAACATTTTGAACCCAGAGGTATGACACAGAATTTGATAACATTAGGTCATCATATTGAATAAGTTGTCATTAGTCTTGAGTGCAAGTGCTCGCTATTTGAGTTTGCATCTGGTACTCGGGTATGCACCAAGTATCGCGGGTGCTCAAGTGACATGCTCGAGTCCCCACCCCGCATGTTTCACGGTTATTAGACACCCAAAAAAAAACATGCGGGGATCTTTCGTGCATAGCAGGCAATCCCCGCTAGGTTTTTTGTATGATGATAAAACATCGTTTTATGTTGTTTTTTTTTTACCGTGTTCACTAAAGGGGTTAACTAGCTGGACAGTTTTATAGGTCAGGTCATTCTGGACGCAGTGATACCAAATATGTGTACTTTTATTGGTTTATTTTTTTTTTCATAAGATTATTTATTTATAGGTACAATATATTTTGATTTTTTTTGATTATTTTTTTCATTTTTTAAAAAAAAATTTTCAATTTTTTTTTTTCACTTTCTGAAACTTTTGTTACATTTACACTTTGTCCCACAATGGGACTTTCACTTTTTGCCTCCTGATCGGCTGTATAGCACAGGGAGAAGTTACTTTGGTCGTGCACTGCACATGACCAAAGCAACTTCCTGCCTCCTGGTAACCCGGATGTTGTCATCATAACATCGGGTCACCCTGGCAACATCCGGGACTGGACTCAGATGCCGCGAGACACTGGCAGTGAAGCTAAGTATAGCGCTTACCTCCTCTTGCCACTGGAATGCTGCGATCGATTTTGATCGCAGCATTTCGGGGGTTAGTGTGCAGGGAGCGGTGCGGTACCGCTCCTTGCACATAACACCGGGTGTCAGCTGTAACAATCAGCTGACACCCGGCCACGATCTCGCCCGCACCGCTTGTGTGCGGGCGAAATCGCTAGGGTGCACAAATAAGTATCAGGCCCATAAGGCCCAGGGCACAGATACGTATTAGTGCGCCCTGCGCCAGAAATGGGTTAAAGTACACTCTGCACTCCATCTTTTTAAAAAAAAAACAGAAATTGTCATAGCTCAAAAGAGTGCTTCTATTCAATACTGAGCAAAGGGTCTGAATACTTATGACCATGTGGTATTTCAGTTTTTCTTTTTTAATAAATTTTCAAACATTTCTACATTTGTTTTTTTTTCAGTCAAGATGGGGTACAGATTGTACTTTAATGAGAAAAAAAAAAAATTTTTTAGAATTTACCAAAGGGCTGCAATGAAGCAAAGAATGAAAAATTTAAAGGGTTCTGAATACTTTCTGGACCCACTGTATAATAAAGATTATACAAAGAATTCTTTTCTCAAGCATGTTACAGGACTTTTCTCCACTTTTCTTCTTTAGGAGGGCCTCTATACAGACCAAAAGTTTGAGTTTAGCTGCCTAAAGCAGCATGCAAATGAGTCACCCCAGGCCTGGATGCCACAAATATTTAAGGCTGTGTCTGAGAGCAGGAAGGAGGTTCCCCGGTCAGGGACAATTAGCATACAGCACCTCCTGTCCCAGGCCAGTAGGGGGAGCTGGCTGCCCCTATAAAAGCTGGAACTGAGGGCAGGGTTAGGGAGAACTCGACGACCTAGCTCAGGACTGAGACTAGTCCCAGAGAAGCAGGGACAGTTCAGCTGTAGCCAAGGAGTCCGTGAGGCAGAGGAGAAGCTGCAAGCCAGGGACAGAGGCGACGAGAGCCAGCCCTGGCTGAGAGAACTACACTACCAGACATTGGGGTCCGAGGCTGTCAGGGTTGGAAGCCCAGGAGCAGAGAACCAACCCGCGAGGGATTTCAGGTCCCTTGGCCTAAGAAGCCTGGAGGCTCTGCCACACAGAGGGACCAGTACAGCACGGAGAAGCAAAAGGTACCTAAGGCCCGAGTCGCAAGCCATACAGGCGAAGTACACGGCCAGCTCAGGGATGTGAGCTATTCCACCACGAAAAGGGGGATAGTCAGCAAGGGCAGAGAGAGCACGGTAGGCCTTCACACTCACCCTGACCAGTGGGGCTCGCCCGAATGCTCTCAGACACCCAGGCCCATTCCTACTCGGTACTCCTGTTGGGTCAGTAGTAATACCTACAATAAAGACCCTGGACTGTTTGAAGCAGACTCTGGGGGAGTTGTCCTACCCCTGTGCTGCACACCAACATCAGCCTCAGTAGTCTGCCCTGCAGCAGCGGTGATGCCGTTCTCCATGCTCTACATCCCCGGAGTGGCCTGGCTGCCCCAATACTCAGGGGAATCCCATACATTAACTGACTTTAAGGAAAGGCTGCACAGTTTATTTAAAGTTTATCCCCTGACAGAAGAACAGAAAGTGAGCATTCTGACGGGGCAGCTAACCGTTGCAGCACAACGGGAAGTGAAATCATGGTCAGATGAGGATAAAAGGACTGTAAAGGACATTCTGACCCGGCTGCAGGGTACCTTTGACACCCGTACCTCAGCAGAGATCAAAATGCGGTTCTATGGCTGTAAGCAGCGAGCCCAAGATAGTATCAGAGACTATGCCTTGAACCTGCAAGAAGCTCTGGGAGCAATCAAACAAGCTGACCCTGGCAGCGTGCAGGATACCGATAAACTGTTAACTGATCAGTTCATAGAAGGTCTGCTGTCCAGCACCCACAGAACCCAGCTGCGCCTCATGGCCCCACAGAACCCCGATTTGACTTTTGCGCAGTTCAAAGAAAAGGCCATCCGGGTGCTCCGCGAACCCGCACCAGGTGGCGCTGTAGCTTCCCGGCGCCCTGCCATCACTTACCACCAGGGGGCGGCACCTTACCCCACAGACCTTGTGGGGGCTGAAGCACAGGCCCTAAATCCATCCCAGCCTGCAAACCTGCACCATCAGGTCCAAGAACTAGCAAAGAGTGTTGCAGCATTGACCAGGACCGTACAGTCGTTACAGATAGACTCGTCAGGACCAATCAAGCTGGCTTCAAGTCCGGGGGATGTCCCGTGGCGTCGACAGTGGAGGATCCCGTCGTTCAGAGGGAGGCTTGCCGACCGTTACACTGAGGATGGACAGCTGATTTGCCGCCTTTGCAGCCATCTGGGACACATAGCCAGGTACTGTACTTTAAATGGGTCCGACCTGGGGCAGAGGGCCAACCCCCAGGCATAAGGTCATCAGGCCCATCTAATTGGCGTGATAAGTACGTAGGGGACGCCCGGTTTTACCTGTAGTGCTGGACGGTATCCCCATGAGTGCACTGCTGGACACCGGGTCCCAAGTGACTACCATACCTTATGTACTTTTCAAGCAGTACTGGAGTGACACTGACATAACCCGCTATCCAGACAGTGACTTGAGCATCATCGCCAGCAATGGCCAGCCCGTGCCGCAGGTGGGGTTCAGAGAGATGACCATCAAGATTGGTAAAGTTGAACTGCCGGCACAGGGAGTGATCATTGTGGACATTGACCGTCGAGAAAGTCACCCTAAAATAACCTTGGGTACTAACGTGATTGAAAATTGTCTTTCAGAAGTGATTGTAATTTTGCAGCAGGTGGCGATGAATGCGAGCTCCAGCCAACAGAGGGTCCTCCAGAAAGAGATAAGAGCCCTGATGAGACGGCAACAGATAGAACTGTCTGGTGGTGAGATCGGTAGCGTGAGGATGAGCGACCTGTTCCCCATTGCCATGCCTCCCAAAAGTGAAATGATGATCTGGTGTCGGACTGCAATCAGGTTAAGAGGGAGAGACTACCAAGCCATGGTAGAACCCGTGTACTCAGACAGCAGGCCCACCATTTTGACAGCCCGGGGGGTGGTTGATGTCCGCCATGGAAGGGTGCCCGTCCGGATCTTAAACATTGGGGAAAGGGAAGTACACTTGCCCCGGTACGCTACACTAGCCAAATTGTTTGATGTCGAACACAATGCTCTCAGGGTCGTGGAACCCTTGCCTCCATCTCCACCGGTGGAGGATAATGGCTCCCAGAAACACAAGGAGGACTGGTGCCAGAAACTCCACGTGGGTGCTGACTCCACTCCCTCGCACCAAAAACAAGGAGTCTACCGGGTGGTTCAGGAGTACGAGAGAATCTTTAGTAAGCACCCGGCAGGGTGAAAGGGGTAGAACACCACATCCCCACGGGGAGCCACCCACCAATAAAAGAAAGATACAGACCTGTACCCCCTGCACATTATCAGAACGCAAAGGGCATGCTGAGAGAAATTAAAGAAGCCGGGGTCATTAGAGACACCTGTAGCCCCTTGGCAGCCCCCTTGGTTCTAGTAAAAAAGAAAGACGGTACCATGAGAATGTGCGTGGACTATAGACAAATCAATCGTATCACCCATAAAGACGCGTACCCGTTACCTAGGATAGAGGAGTCTTTAGCCGCACTAAAATCAGCTAATTTCTTCTCTACTTTGGACCTTACTAGCGGGTACTGGCAGGTTCCTGTGGCAGAGGCTGACAAGGAGAAGACAGCCTTCACCATCCCGATGGGATTGAGTGAATTCAACTGTATGCCATTCGGGCTCTGCAATGCACCCGGGACCTTCCAGAGGCTGATGGAATGCTGTCTAGGGCACCAAAACTTTGAGACGGTCCTACTTTACCTGGACGACGTGATTGTCTATTCGAAGACTTACAAGGACCATCTAAAGCACCTGGCCGATGTGTTCGAAGCCCTGGCAGGCTATGGCCTGAAAGTGAAGCCCTCAAAGTGTCACCTGTTAAAACCGAAGGTACAGTACCTAGGGCACGTGGTGAGTGCTGTGGGAGTAGCCCCCGACCCCGACAAGGTTACAGCCATCAAGAGCTGGCCAAGCCCTTCTAACATCAAAGAAGTGAGGCAATTCCTCGGGTTGGTAGGCTACTACCGAAGGTTCATCCCCGGGTTCACTAAGATGGCAGCTCCAATGCAGGACCTCTTGATAGGTCAGTCTAAATCCAGAAGTCACAAGCCACCCTTCAAGTGGGACAAGCCGGAAGAGGAGTCCTTCCGCCAGTTGAAGATGGCCCTCACGGGGGATGAGATCCTGGCCTACCCCGATTATGACCAGCCTTTTATCCCCCACACAGATGCCAGTAATGTGGGGCTAGGAGCTGTACTGTCCCAAAACCAACAGGGCAGAGAAAGGTTGATCGCGTACGCCAGCCAGAAGCTGAGGCCCACTGAAAGGAACCCGGAGAATTATAGCTCCTTCAAGCTAGAATTCTTGGCAGTGGTGTGGGCCGTCACAGAACGGTTTAAACATTACCTGGCATCCGCAAAGTTCACCGTGGACACGGACAACAACCCGTTGACACACCTGGACAATGCAAGACTTGGTGCCCTAGAACAGCGGTGGATGGCCCGGCTATCAAATTATGACTTCACAATCAAATACCGGGCAGGCAGAACCAACGCCAACGCAGACGCTCTGTCATGAATGCCCCACCTACCTGAAGGAGAAGAAGACTCGGAAGAGCTGGAGGAAGTAGAGCTCCCTGCGTTCCACCGGTATGGGGCCACTCAGTATTCTCACCGGGTAAGAGACAAAGACCTAACCACCGTCATGTTCAACCCCTTATCCCACCACGGCTGGGTGGAAACGCAAGATAGTGACCCTGCAGTTCGCCTGGTGAAAGACCTGTTAACCCAGGCAGAGCCCTGGCCCAGATGCTCCAGAGGAAGCCAAGCAGTTATGGAAGGAGAAAAGCAGGCTATTCCTCTATGAAGGTAAGCTGTGCAGAAGGCTTGTCAACCATCGGACTCACGAGCTGACCTGGCAGGTAGTGGTCCCGAGACGGGATGCAGCAATGGTCCTGGAGGCCTACCATGACAGAGTGGGACACTTCGGGTGGAAGAAACTGGAGTTCCTACTGAGAGAGCAGTTCTACTGGATTGGTATGAGAGGAGCCATAGAGAAGTGGAGCCCATGCCACCTCAGAAGGAAGGACCGTACAAGCCAGAAGACACCCTTGAGGCCCATCGTCACCAGGCAGCCTCTTGAGCTGGTAGCTCTGGACCACGTGAAACTGGCTCCAAGCCGGTCGGGCTACGTCTATGTCCTGACAATAGTGGACCACTATTCCCGGTTCCTGGTGGTGGTTCCTGTTAAAGACTTGACAGCCCAAACAGCGGCCAGAGCCTTCCAACAACACTTCTGCCGTCCACACGGGTATACGGAACAGGTCTTGACAGATCAAGGTCCAGCGTTTGAGGCAGAAGTCTTCCAGGAGTTCTGCAACCTCTACGGCTGTAGGAAGATTCGGACAACGCCTTACCACCCGCAAACCAACGGGCTGTGTGAGAAAATGAATAATATCGTCATCGATCTCCTCAAGACGTTGCCCCTGGAAGAACGCAGCCTGTGGCCAGAGAAGCTGCCAGACCTAATAGACTTGTACAACCATATCCCGGTGAATGCTACAAATTGCACCCCGGCTTACCTGATGCGAGCAAGACCAAGTAAGCTGCCGATAGACCTGGAGATGGGAGTCCTGACACCCGAGGACACCTCCTCAGATGCGGACTGGGATACGGAATGGCAGCTACAGTACAAGAAGGTACAGGAGAGTGTGGAGAGGAGTCTGGCTCAAGCGAGAGAAAAGCAAGAGAGGCTCTTCAACCAACACGCCCCTGCTGGTCCCCTGGAACCTGGCGAGCAGGTCCTGAAGTGGAAGAGAAGGCTTCACAAGCTAGATGACCAGTGGGAGAGAGACCCGTACACAGTACTGCCGTCCAACCACGACAACCCAAAGGTATGTGTAATTACCAAGGACGGAGGAGAAACCACTAGCACTGTCTCCAGAGACCACCTAAAACGGTGCACCGAGCAACTGCAGAATCCAAGTGAAGATCAAGATGACCTTGAGCCCGCAGTGGACAAGGAGGAAATGGTCAGCACCGTTCTCGGAGAGTTCCCCCAGTCCTGGACTCGGATAAACGATGCCATAGTGGTACCCGTCCTACACTTCCTTCAACATACCCAGCAGGAGCCTACAGGAGAGCAGGAAGAACAAGAAGAACAAGCAGCTCCGGAGGCAGAGGAACCCATGCCAGCAGCCCAGGAGAGTCAACCCTCTGCTGACAGTGAGCCTGCCATGCCTGCGGTGAGCCAAAGGACCCGCAGACAGCTGCCTGCCCTGCCTGTAAACCCAGCTAGTAGCTGTACCCTAAATGTTAGTGGGGAAAGCCAGGTTAGACCACCACCAGACAGTGGGTTACGTACGTCAACCCGGAGCACTAGGGGTCAAATACCAGCTCGCTGGAAGATCTAAATGCACAGTGTATATATTTAATGTTTTATGTTTGTACCCTGGTTATTAATAATGTTCTTCCAGTTTCCCTAGATACAATGGACTGACAGGTTATGGACGGTGAATAACCGGAACTACCATGTAAATAGTTGCACTTGGTGCCCTCTTGTGAAGATGGCCACAGAAGAAAAACCTGTCCGGCGTGGCCCTCTTGTGGTCAAAAGTAGGTAGCTCAGCCTTGCCGCCACGCCCAAGGCCAGGAGCTTGGGGTTTATAGGGACAAGTCCCCGCACTGTGGAAAACTTCACCTTGTTGGGTGATATGGACACCCGGTCACGGAAGTGCCGTGACCTTAAGGACAAAATGTACTTGTATATATGTTATGTTATTGTTTATACCCTGTATTTGTGTTTCCTGTTTAGTCCCGGAGTACTAAATTTTACTAGGGGGGAATGTGTCACCCCAGGCCTGGATGCCACAAATATTAAAGGCTGTGTCTGAGAGCAGGAAGGAGGTTCCCTGGTCAGGGACAATTAGCATACAGCACCTCCTGTCCCAGGCCAGTAGGGGGAGCTGGCTGCCCCTATAAAAGCTGGAACTGAGGGCAGGGTTAGGGAGAACTGGACGACCTAGCTAAGGACTGAGACTAGTCCCAGAGAAGCAGGGACAGTTCAGCTGTAGCCAAGGAGTCCGTGAGACAGAGGAGAAGCTGCAAGCCAGGGACAGAGGTGACGAGAGCCGGTCCTGGCTGAGAGAACTACACTACCGGACATTGGGGTCCGAGGCTGTCAGGGTTGTAAGCCCAGCAGCAGAGAACCAACCCGCGAGGGATTTCAGGTCCCTTGGCCTAAGAAGCCTGGAGGCTCCGCCACACAGAGGGACCAGTACAGCACGGAGAAGCAAAAGGTACCTAAGGCCCGAGTCGCAAGCCATACAGGCGAAGTACATGGCCAGCTCAGGGATGTGGGCTATTACACAACGAAAAGGGGGATAGTCAGCAAGGGCAGAGAGAGCACGGTAGGCCTTCACACTCACCCTGACCAGTGGGGCTCGACCGAATGCTCTCAGACACCCAGGCCCATTCCTACTCGGTACTCCTGTTGGGTCAGTAGTAATACCTACAATAAAGACCCTGGACTGTTTGAAGCGGACTCTGAACTCTTATTACTGCGGCCTGCACTATCACCCCCAGCATTCACCTACACTGCCCTGAGGCTACACTCTTCCCGTGGGGAGTTGTCCTACCCCTGTGCTGCGCACCAACATCAGCCTCAGTGGTCTGCCTTGCACTGGCGGTCATCCCTGACCGCATTCCACGGGTGGCGTAGTCGGTCATTCAAAGCACTGATAAATAGACTGCCACAATTTGGTCTGACCACCCTGAGCCACGGGATCGGGTTGCCACTACTACCACCAGCATCGCATAGAAGCCCGGTTCCGGGTACCCCATGGCCCAGGGGGCGAGTCACAAACAGACAAATAACACCTGGGCAAACTAGAGAAAAATTGGGAGAATGTAAGTGCAACCATAAGAAATGCCTCTGCTGTAGAATTAGTGAACACAATAGCACAATCTATACATCCAAGTGACACAAGAAATATTCCCAATAATGGAAATCCTGACCTGCCAATCATTGTATGTGTTGTATCTAATAGATGGCAAATTCCCTCTACAATACATGCGTATAACCATTTAGCCATCATACTGCTTTTTAAATAAATACCAGTTAAATATAGAATATCAATTCCTACATCACTGCACCAAGTATCACCCTAGTGACATGGATCCCACTACCAGCATTCCAATTGATAGAATTCAAACAAATGGCCATAACTGCTTAATGGATTTATTGGATATAAAAATTATGTACCTTAAATGAAATCTGTCAGCAAGTTTTTGCTTTGTAATCTTGGATGATGTAGGGGTTCAAACACTGAATTTTGTGATGTGTCACTTGTTAGGGTGTGTGCTGCTGTTAACTTACAATAAAGGTTTTATCATCAGGATATTATCACTGCTGGACTAGGTCTCAAGGCACTGCTAGTCTGACCAAGCGCCCTCTTGTGATAAGCAGCTCATTTCTGTTGTGTGGGCAGGGTTCGATTTCGGAGCTCTGTGGTATTCTACATCTAAGAACTCTGATTGTGTCACAACTGCTGCACCCAGTAGACTAAGTGATACATCATTGGAAGCAGAGTCTCTTTTCCTACATCATGCTGCTCTCAGATGAGGTAACAAAAACCTGATGACAGATTCCCCTTAACACCTGAAGGCTTGAACAAAGTGTCTAATGGATAATGTAGTATCACTTATGAGATGAGAGTAACCCAAAAAAAATTATTTTTAGAGAAAATCTACAATGATTATGCAATACTGATGTGCCATCATAATCTCCGTCTATTACCCTTCTTGAGGGATCACAAGAACATAGTGATTCTATAGAGAGGAACGTCTTGAAACACATATGTATTATAAAAGCCCTATACCACTTTGCTCTATATTAATAATGACAAGAACATCCATAATTATCTTTGGCTAACTATGACCCTCTTTGCCTCTGATGCCAGAACTGGTGTACAAACTTTATCTTTCTTCTCAAATACTGGATTTCTTAAGGCATGCCTTGAGAACGTACCGACTGCATGAAAAGTCTGTACGCTATCTTGCTCTTATTTCCTCTCACCCATATCTACATGCATTGAATAAAGTGATTTAACTATTCAATAATCCAGCTGGTGAGTGGCGTGTCTCACTACTCTTTGCTTTGGCCTAGGCCTAAATCAATCCTATAGGAGATACATCAATGTTTCACTATTTTTTGTATGGAAAGATGACAACATCCCAATCCGGAACCTTCTGCAAATATATGAAAAGACACACGTCCATCAAGTCCAACTGAGGAAATGTTTCTACACAAAGTACACAGCACCTGAGCTGGTCAATTTTTAATTTTATTGTAAATGTTCCTGTTATTGTTTCACACACATAACATAATCAATACAGTCAAATAAATTAGTTGTGAACTACGCTATAAGAAACAGACACTAGTAGAAATTGATTGGCTTCAAAGTCATCTCTAAATAGGGTTATCCTTTGTTATTATTTGAACAAAGTGTAGGCACTAGTGTTGAGCCACCCCCGTAGTGTTCGAGTTCGGTTCGGTTCGTCGAACACCCGTGTGTTCGCCGAACTGTTCGTCGAACTGTTCGTCGAACACCTTCGAACACCGTTAAAAACAATGGCAGGCAAACAAAAACACATAGAAACACATAGAAAACACCTTCAAAGGTGTCCAAAAGCTGACAAACTGCTCAGAAGACATAAATAACACATGGAAAAGTGACAAGTACATATAGTCATGCGAAAATAAAAGAGGTGGAGGAGTAAAAGGAGGGGGAGACACAGATATAGGCATGTCATGACCTTCTAAAATCCAAAAAGTGAGAAGCCGACACGGCCAGTCCGCTCCTGCCCGTGCCACCTCCGTGTCGCCGGGTTTGTGCCAGAGCCGTGGTGAACCCTGACGGCCAGCCCCCCTCTCCCAATACTGGTGCCTGTCCGCTGGTGGGTCGAGCGAGCCCCCCTGTGGTGGAGGCAGCTCTAAGCTTTTTAATTTAAATTGTCTCTCTAATTTGAATGAATACACTTTAAATCCATTTACAAGGATCTATTGGAGGGCAAGTCTCATGCCAGCAGCCGCGTAATTCCAGCTCCAGTAGCGTCCACTAAAGCTGCTGCAGTTAAAAATCTTTTATAAGGATCGAGCTCGGCTGTCCACCGCAAGGCATCCTAATGCCAGTCCCAGCCCCTATGCCTTGGGGTGCCTCCTGATGCTCTTCACTAAGTATCCCATGGTCCCGAATCATTTCCTTTGAAAAAATTAAGTGTCTAAACTACAGGTGGTGTAGCTTGCTTAACAGCCGGGATAATCCGCTGACTAGCAGACACTGCTACTAGGCACAAAGTATTTCCTGGGCTAGATGCAGTTAAAAATTTGTAATTAGATACTCTCGTTGGATGCTGAGAAAGCATTCCATAGAGTCTCCTGGCACGCCATATATGATTCTCTTAAAAAGCTTGGGGTAGGGGTCTAGGGGACCCTTTTATAGCCAAAATCACGGCCCTGTATCGCAATACGTCACCTAGGCTGAAGATAAATGGAACTGTAGCACCTTGAGGGCTCGGTTGCTACAGACGTATTGCACCTCACCCAGAGGTGTGATATCTCACTCTCAGGTAAGGATGGAGTGTGGATCAGGACCCGACACCTGCATGCATTACACCACATTGCCGTGGGGCAGGGCGACCAATATGCCCCTGAGATGGGCACGACAGTCCCTGTCCCTGGCTGGAGTGGGGGGAGGGAACACTGAGGAAGGGGAACCCTGTAGTGCAGGAGCAGGGAGGAAGCAGTTCCTGGGTGCATTGAGAAGGGAGTATAAAAGGTGGGCACCATCTTAGTTCAGTGCAGAGAAGTCTGAGCAGAAGTGGCAGGGAGCAGGGGCTCTGCATGAGCTCTGCTCCGGAGGCGGGCCTAGTAACAGAGGCCCAGGCCTGGAAGAGGGAGAAGGAAGGAAGAGGAGCAGAGAAGGCTACAGGAACGAGGAATGAAGGGATCCCAGGGGTGCGGACGGGCGAGTCGCCACCGCACGCCCGAATCCACCTGCGTGGAGGGGTCAGGCCAAAGGGGGAGACCGGTCCCCGAACTAGTGGAGGCAGGAAACGACCCTCAGCTAGAAACCGGAGGCTCTGACATTTTATGTGGCGCAGCCCCTCGCTACACCCGCTAGGAAGGCACCACATAGGGTCAGGGAAACTGGCGCCAAGTTTACCAAGAGGAGGCCCGAGGCAGCCGGACAGAAGTGTTGGTAAGAAAGGCCAGACAAAGGACACACAAAGGGGGTCCTGTGAAGCGCTCCAAAGTTATCTGGGAGTTGTCTGAGCCCCTCACCTGGTGAGCACAGTACGACGTGGGCAACCGTTACCTGCAGACGTGGTCTGGATAATAAGAACTGTGAGTAAAGGCCCTGGGCTGCATCACTGACTCCGTGTCGTTACTGCTGCTGCCCTGCACCATCACCCCCATCCTCCGCATACACTGCCCTGAGGCTATACTCCTCCCGTGGGGAGTTATGCTACGCTCTGCTGCACCCACAACACCAGCCTCAGCGGTCTGCCCTGGAGCGGCGGTTCACTCTGACCGCAATCCACGGGTGGCGTAGTCGGACATTTAAACATCAAAACCACATAAATAGTTCCGCCACTGGTTTGACCGCCCTGAGCCACGGAACCGGGTTGCCGCCACGGAGACTACAACCACCAGCATCCACCAAAAAGGGTCCGGCTCCGGGTGTCCCAAGGCCCAGGGGGCGCGTCAGAACATTTTCATCACCTTTCACAATCACCAATGGGACAAGGCAGGGATGTTCTCTGTCCCCTCTCTTATACATCCTAGTGACGGAGCACCTGCTCTCATCAATTCGCCATAACCCCAATATTAGGTGGATTGAGGTGGGAGGCACCGAGTACAAGTGCTCTCTATTTGCTGATGATGTCCTAGTATATATCACTCAATCACATATATCCATCCCTGCTGTTATGGCTGAAATAGATCACTTTGTTACATGGTCAAATTTTAAAATCAATGCAGCGAAGTCTGAGGCCCTCGATGTCTCAATCCCCAAATCCATATAGGATTCCATCCAGTCCAACTTTCCCTTTGCCTGTCCCTCACAGGGTATCAAATACTTAGGAATTCCTATTCATAGAGACCTCTCCCATCTATGTTATCTTAATTTTGGGCCCTTTATTGAACAACTCCATACAGACCACGGTTGGCAAGTTAGAACTGTAAGATTCACTACGTGAACCGCTGGTGTTTTGTGGAAAAGCACATGTACACTGCGTTCCAAATTATTATGCAAAAAGTGTTTAGGAGTGATAAGGGAAGAATTTGTTTGTTTGTCAGTTAAACTCATTGATGGTGATGTGTGTCAGGGCTCTTTATATCACTGTAAGCAATTGCAGACACGTGTGCTAATTAGTTTGGCAGGTGTGTCCAATGAAAGGCAAGACTACTTAAGAAGGCTCTCTCACATTATTAAGCAGCCTACATTTTCTGCCAAAATGGGAAAGAAAAAGGATGTGTCGGCTGCTGAGAAGCAACAAATTGTGGAGAGTTTAGGTCAAGGCATGACTACAATCAACATTGTGCGATGATCAGGATGAAGTGTCTTGGCAATCAAGAAGTATGTAGCTGATTCACAGTACACACGTGTGCGTGCTGATAAGGGCAAATTGAGGACTCTTTCCTACAGGCAATTATGTCAGGTTGAAAGAGCAGCGGCCAAAAAGCCTTGTCATAGCAGCAGACAAGTTTTTGAAGCTGCTTGTGCCTCCAACGTCCCCCGAACAACAAGATGCAGGGTCCTTCAGAGGTTTGCAGCTGTGCATACGCCATCCTGTCGACCTCCTCTATCCACTTCACACAAGCAGAAACGGCTCCAGTGGGCCAAACATTACATGAAGACTGATTTCAAAACAGTTTTGTTCACGGATGTGTGCCGTGCAGCGCTCGATGGTCCAGATGGATGGAGTGGAGGATGGCTGGTTGATGGACACCCCACGCAAACACGGCTACAGCGCCAACAAGGAGGAGGTGGAGTAATGTTTTGGGCTGGAATCATGGGGAGAGAGATTGTCGGCCCCTTTAGGATCCCTGAAGGCGCTAAAGATGAACTCCATAATGTATGTGGATTTTCTCAAACAGCACTTCCTGCCATGGTTCAAGAAGAAGAACCGTGTATTTCACAGCAAGATCATTTTTCTGCATGATAATGCACCATCTCATGCTGCACATAAAACATCTGCATCTCTGGCTGATATGGGCATAAAAGGGGACAAACTTATGGTGTGACCCCCATGCTCCCCTGACCTCTACCCCATTCAGAACCTTTGGAGCATCATTAAAAGGAGTGTCTATGATGGCGGGAGGCAGTTCACATCTAAGCAACAGCTCTGGGAGGGTATTCTGTCCTCATGCAAAACAATTGAAGCAGAAACCATCCAAAACCTGACAAATTCAATGGACGAGAGAGTTCAGAAGCTCCTTTCGAACAAGGGGTCCTATGTGAAAATGTAACATCACCTAGAATAAAGTTTTGAGTTGAAAACTGTTTGATTTCAGTTTCTAACAACCTGCTAATGCTTATAATTTCAAAAATGACCATTTTTTTGGTCTTTATTAAAATGAAAAGGTTGATCGAAAAGTTTGGGGGATCTAAGAGTGTGGCAACCCAGTAGTCATGATTACTTTGAATTCTGACAATATGAGGGTCATGCTGCAGGTAGTGCAGCAAGAAGGCACTTATGTGTCTTGCGCATCTCGGAGCCCCAAAATTATTTTCCGGGCTAGATGCAGCTAAAAATTATTTTAAATTTTAAATCTGGTGAAGCTTTAGTATAGATGGCCTAATAGGATCAGTGCTGCACACTGCTACAAAGCCCAAATTATTTTCCAGTCAAGATACAGATAAACATGATTAGTAATTTGAAAGCTTAAAACGGTTGGTAGGGTGATTTTAACCAATCATCAAGCTTTTACTCTCCCTAGGATGACACAGGGGTAGAAAAGTCATTTCGGATCCATGATTTGTTCATCTTTATGAACGTGAGTCTGTCTACATTATCAGTGGAGAGCCGCATGCGCTTATCTGTCAGCACACCACCAGCAGCGCTGAACACACGTTCAGACAGAACGCTGGCTGCGGGGCATGACAAGATCTCCAAGGCGTAAGTGGCTAGCTCCGGCCATTTATCCAGATTGGAAGCCCAAAAAGAGCAAGGGTCCAGTGACACAGTCGTGGCTTCAATGTTTACTTGGAGATACTCCTGTACCATCGTCTCTAGGCGTTGACTATGTGTCAGACTTCTTGTCTCCTGTGGCCTTGCAAAGGATGGGCTAAAAAAGTGGTGAAATGATTCCGCAAAATTGATGTTACCAGCAGATACTGTGGTTCTGTTACGGTTTGAGTGCTGAACACTTGACGGTCCCACGGTTGGCAAGTTGGAACTGTGAGATTCACTACGTGCACCACTGGTATTTTGTGGAAAAGCACATGTAAGATTCTGCAACAGTCTCTGCTGATACTCCTGCATGCGTGCATCCCTTTCTATGGCAGGAATAATTTCTGCAAATTTACTTTTGTACCGGGGATCTAACAGTGTGGCAACCCAGTAGTCAGGATTATTTCTAATTCTCACAATTCGAGGGTCATGTTGCAGGTAGTGCAGCAAGAAGGCACTCATGTGTGTTGCGCATCCAGGAGCACCAAGTCCCTGTTGTGTTGGTGGCGAGGTAACAATCATGCTTCCTTCCTCTGTCCTCTCCCCCCAACCTCGCACAACAGAAATGTGATCAAGGTCTCCCTCATCTGATGAGTCTTCCATCAGTTCGTCCTCCACTTCTTCCTGGGCTCCTGCACCTTCCTCACTAGTTTGGCTGCTACCATGCGCCCTGGTAAAACCATCTCCCCCACCCTCACATGCCTGCCGCCTTGGTGCTGCCGACCGTCTGGACCTTGCAGATGTTAGCCCTTCCGCATACAACTCCTCCTCCTCTACTTCCTCCACCTCCTCTTGTGCCACCACCTGACTCCGAATTCTGTTTAACATGTGCTCCAGCATGTAAATCACTGGAATAGTCATGCTGATAATGGCATCGTCAGCACTAAACATCTTCGTCGCCATTTCAAAACTGTGCAGAAGGTTGCATAGGTCCCTGATCTGAGACCACTCCTCCAGTGTGATTTGCCCCACCTCTGAATCTCGTTGGCCCAGGCTATACATCAGAATGTATTGCACCAGGGCTTGTCGGTGCTGCCACAGTCGCTGCAACATGTGCAGAGTTGAATTCCACCGGGTAGGCACATCGCATTTTAGCCGGTGAAGTGGCAGGCCCAATGACTTCTGTAGAGATGTAAGTCGCTGAGCTGCGGGATGCGAACGGCGGAAGTGAGCACACAGCGACCGTGCCCTCTGCAGAAGGCCATCTAGTCTGGGATAGTGGGCTAAAAATTGCTGGACAACCAGGTTCAACACGTGAGCCATACAAGGCACGTGTGTGACATTGCCCCGGCGAAGGGCCGCACCCAGGTTTGCAGCATTGTCGCACACGGCCTTCCCTGGTTTCAGGTCCAGTGGAGACAACCATTCATGAAATTGGTTCTCCAGAGCTGACCACAACTCCTCAGCTGTGTGACTCACATTTCCCAGACATTTCAATGTAAAAACCGCCTGATGACGTTGAGCCCTACTGCCAGCATAGTAAGGAGGTGTGCAGGATCCCTTCTGCGCAGTTAGAAAGCTTGTGGCATGACCAGACAGGCTTTGGGTGCAGGTGGAAGACCGAGAGGAGGTTGAGGAGGCAGAAGCAGTGGAGGAACTTTGACATAAAGAGGATTGACGCACAACTCGTCGGGACGGCAAGACTTGGACAGCAGCCCCTTGTCCTGCTGTCACCATAGTTACCCAGTGCCCAGTCAGCGACATGTAACGCCCCTGTCCATGCCTACTCGTCCAAGTGTCTGTGGTGAAATGCACCCTGTCACACACAGAGTTTCTCAAAGAAGCGGTGATGTTGTGTGCGACATGCTGGTGGAGAGCAGGCACACCTTTCTATGAGAAGTAGTGCCGACTGGGCATCTGGTACTGGGGCACTGCGACGGACAAAAGGTCTCGAAAATCCTCTGTGTCCACCAGGCGGAAAGGCAGCATTTCTGTAGCCAAGAGCTTGCAGATGGTGAAATTCAACCTCTTAGCTTTCTCATGGCTAGGAGGAAATGGTCTTTTACTTGTCCACATCTGAGGGACCGAGGGCTGGCTATTGTGCTTAGACGGGGTTGATAAGGGTGTCCCCGGCAAACTGCCGGTCTGTGAGGAAGATGCAGGCGGACATGTTAGGTTGCCTTGATCCAAAGGTGGTGCTATCGATGTCGGACAGCGCTCAACACCAGCTGGTGTTCCCACCTCCAAAGAAAATGATGACCTGCCAATCACGCTGGCTGTTGCGGGTAAAGAGGTGGAAGGTCTGCGCCCCAAAACAGGTGTGACTGCTGTCCCCCCAGTCACAGAGGATGAAGAGGCCGCGGATGCACAAGATATGGCAGACGGTGGTTGGCCCGGCCGGCTAGGCCGCATTGTAGCACACTGAGCTTCCCACTGCAACTTATGCTTCATGTCCATGTGCCGATTCATGCATGAAGCACTCAAACTATGTATTTTTTGGCCTCTACTTAGCTTTTGCTGACAAATGTTACAGATAACACGAGTTGGGTCATCTTTATCGATCTGAAAAAATGCCCAGGCTATGCAAGGCTTAGCACCCATGCGACCTGAAGAGCCACCACGACTTGTGGTGAGAGGCAGAGTTGAGTTTGAGGATGCAGTTGTTGACGTGCTTCCAGTACTACGTCTCTGTCCAGGAAGGCGCAACCTGACCTCGTCGTCACTAGCATCTTCCTCCACCTCCTTTGCTGACCTCATCTCTTGGCTGACTGTGGGTTGACAGTAAGTGGGATCTCCAACCTCATCATCATCACCCTGTGTGTTATCACACCCGTCATCCTCAGAGCCAACCTGTTCCTGCCCTGACAAAAAACTAAAGTTGTCGCTCCAATCAGGTATTTGAGTCTTATCATCGTCTTTCTCATTGTCTCCACCAACAGGAGTTACAGTTTGGGAATGAGGGTCTACATTATGGTCAGAACCTTCTGCGTCTGGTCCTGGATCCGACTCATAAAGATTCTGGGCATCAGTGCAGATCATTTCCTCGTCTGGATTCACAGAAGCGCTGGAGTCGACCTCTGATTCCCAGGCTATAGTATGAGTAAACAGCTCTGCAGACTCAACCATCTGTTCTACCTCATACTCAGACGGGCAGCTGGAGATTTGGGAGCTGTGAGGAAGCAAGTGCAATTTGGGTGACACCTTTAAGGACTGGAGTATTTGTGATGTTGAAGTTGATGTGGAGGAGAGCCCACTTAAAGGAGCACTTGATATCCGTTGAAGCACCTGCTGTTTTTGTGCCTCATCTGGAATTTGTAGCGATTGGCGTGGCCGTAAGAAAGGGATCTTATCACATTGTCCGCTAAAAGAAGTAGACATTTTAGTTTGGCTGGAAGATGGTCTTTCTTCTGCAGATGTTACTGTTGCTTTAACACCTACCCCACGGACACAACCTTTTTTCCCCTTCCCAACACGCCTATTCCCCTTTCCACCAACAGCAGGCCTTTTTCCACTCATTTTGGTGGTTAACTTATTCACAACTCTGGAGTTGTTTGCACAAAAAAACAATGGATGGTAACCGAGCAGAGCTGAGTGGCCAAACTGTGGTATTAGGCCAAAACTATTGGCTGGGTTAGATGCAGAAAAAAATTATATTCAATTTGCAACCTGATGGAGGTCAGTATAGATGGACTAATACAACAAGTCCCACACACAGCTAGAAGCCCAATATTTTTTCAGAGGTAGATGCAGAAAAAAATAAATTCAGTTTGCAACCTGATGGAGGTCAGTATAGATGGAATAATACAACAAGTCCCACACACAGCTAGAAGCCCAATAGTTTTTCAGAGGTAGATGCAGAAAAAAATATATTCAGTTTGCAACCTGATGGAGGTCAGTACATGGACTAATAGAACAAGTCCCACACACTGCTAGAAGGCCAATATTTTTTCAGAGCTAGATGCAGAAAAAAATTATATTCAGTTTGCAACCTGATGGAGGTCAGTATAGATGGATTAATAGAACAAGACCCACACACAGCTAGAAGCCCAATATTTTTTGAGAGCTAGATGCAGAAAAAAATTATATTCAGTTTGCAACCTGATGGAGGTCAGTATAGATGGATTAATAGAACAAGACCCACACACAGCTAGAAGCCCAATATTTTTTCAGAGCTAGATGCAGAAAAAAATTATATTCAGTTTGCAAACTGATGGAGGTCAGTATAGATGGATTAATAGAACAAGACCCACACACAGCTAGAAGCCCAATATTTTTTCAGAGGTAGATGCAGAAAAAAATATATTCAGTTTGCAACCTGATGGAGGTCAGTATAGATGGACTAATACAACAAGTCCCACACACAGCTAGAAGCCCAATATTTTTTCAGAGGTAGATGCAGAAAAAAATATATTCAGTTTGCAACCTGATGGAGGTCAGTATAGGTGGACTAATAGAACAAGTCCCACACACTGCTAGAAGGCCAAATATTTTTTCAGAGCTAGATGCAGAAAAAAATTATATTCAGTTTGCAACCTGATGGAGGTCAGTATAGATGGATTAATAGAACAAGACCCACACACAGCTAGAAGCCCAATATTTTTTCAGAGCTAGATGCAGAAAAAAATTATATCAGTTTGCAACCTGATGGAGGTCAGTATAGATGGATTAATAGAACAAGACCCACACACAGCTAGAAGCCCAATATTTTTTCAGAGCTAGATGCAGAAAAAAATTAGATTCAGTTTGCAACCTGATGGAGGTCAGTATAGATGGATTAATAGAACAAGACCCACACACAGCTAGAAGCCCAATATTTTTTCAGAGGTAGATGCAGAAAAAAATATATTCAGTTTGCAACCTGATGGAGGTCAGTATAGATGGACTAATACAACAAGTCCCACACACAGCTAGAAGCCCAATATTTTTTCAGAGCTAGATGCAGAAAAAAATTATATTCAGTTTGCAACCTGATGGAGGTCAGTATAGATGGATTAATAGAACAAGACCCACACACAGCTAGAAGCCCAATATTTTTTCAGAGCTAGATGCAGAAAAAAATTATATTCAGTTTGCAACCTGATGGAGGTCAGTATAGATGGATTAATAGAACAAGACCCACACACAGCTAGAAGCCCAATATTTTTTCAGAGGTAGATGCAGAAAAAAATATATTCAGTTTGCAACCTGATGGAGGTCAGTATAGATGGACTAATACAACAAGTCCCACACACAGCTAGAAGCCCAATATTTTTTCAGAGGTAGATGCAGAAAAAAATATATTCAGTTTGCAACCTGATGGAGGTCAGTATAGGTGGACTAATAGAACAAGTCCCACACACTGCTAGAAGGCCAAATATTTTTTCAGAGCTAGATGCAGAAAAATTTTTTATTCAGTTTGCAACCTGATGGAGGTCAGTATAGATGGATTAATAGAACAAGACCCACACACAGCTAGAAGCCCAATATTTTTTCAGAGCTAGATGCAGAAAAAAATTATATTCAGTTTGCAACCTGATGGAGGTCAGTATAGATGGATTAATAGAACAAGACCCACACACAGCTAGAAGCCCAATATTTTTTCAGAGCTAGATGCAGAAAAAAATTATATTCAGTTTGCAACCTGATGGAGGTCAGTATAGATGGATTAATAGAAAAAGACCCACACACAGCTAGAAGCCCAATATTTTTTCAGAGCTAGATGCAGAAAAAAATTATATTCAGTTTGCAACCTGATGGAGGTCAGTATAGATGGATTAATAGAACAAGACCCACACACAGCTAGAAGCCCAATATTTTTTCAGAGCTAGATGCAGAAAAAAATTAGATTCAGTTTGCAACCTGATGGAGGTCAGTATAGATGGACTAATAGAATGATGCTATGCCCAAAAGATTTTACTTCACTAGGTGCAGTAAAAAAATTGGTATTCTATACACAGGTGGTATATCTTGCAACACAGATAGGCTACTCCACTGACTAACACACTCTGCAATAGGCCAAAAAGGATTAGCTTTGCTAGATTCAGCCAAATGCTGTGAAAAAAACTTGCACAGCACTGGCACAGACCTGCCTGGCAAAAACTGATAGGAACTGATGTAACCTAGTCCTGAAAAGGACTCCAATTACAATTAGTCTTTACTCCCACAACCTATCTATTTAAGAGCACAGACCTGCCTGATAAAAGTCGTAGGAAATGCTGTAACCTAGTCCTTAAAAGGACTGCAATCACAACTATTCCCTACTCCCAAGCTATCTGTAGATTTGTGCGAAAATTGGCTTGAAATTAACAAGGTATAGCGCACACAGCAACAGCGGTGCCGTCTAACACGCAGCTGCAGCAGTGAGAAAATGGTGGCGACGGGGAAAATGGCTTGGTCTTATAGGGCAAGGACATGTGACATACACTGCCAATGACACATGCCCTTGCTTGTGTGAAAAAAAGCACTTCGCTCCGTGTGTGCGCTGCTGATAGGCTGACAGATTGCACCTCCCCACTGTAAATGCGGGAAAGAGAAAAAAAAATGGAGATCTTCATTGTTCCTGCAGAGATCCATCCCCTGCCCCTCCCCCCACCCCGCTGTACACTCAAACTGCGTATTAACATTAATTTTCATCATTACTGAGAAAAAATCCAGTTATGATTTTGGTGCACGAACAGTTATCGAACATAACCTCGAACAGCCGAATTTTTCTCAAATTGTTCGTGTTCGCCGAACGGCTCGAACACCGCCCAAAACAGCTCGAATTTGAGATTGGCGAACAGTTCGAGTAGAACAACGCTCATCTCTAGTAGGCACCAGAGGCTTCACCACTGGATGGACAATCTGACCCTGGCTACGGGTGTATTTGTGGATACTATCTATTTAGCACAATGTAACCATGCATTAGGACTTGCATAACTCCTAGAATGTAGTTAAAAATCTTTGACAAACTAAAGGTTCTTTTTATACTATAGGGTATATCAAGAATTCTCAGATATAAAGTTCGATGCTATGGCCTTTCTGTGTGGAAATGCTAGTTATGAGCTACCAGCTAATAAAGGTTCCTCACTAAACCTTCAAAAGAAAAAGCTTTGATTTTCTCAGCTTTTCACACTGCAACTCATTATATACTGGTATTACTGTCCTAGGCAACTGGTTAAAGGGCATAACATCATTCAATGTCTAAGGGCTACACAGACAATTTGTTTTTCCTTTGAAAAGGTGACAAGGGCACTCTTTTTGACTTTAGAAGTACCTTGGTGATTTCTTGACATTCTAATTTATGTTTGATTGTAAGTTTGTTAGTTGTCACTGCCACTCTTGAGCTATATGACATGCTGACATCAAGGCCAAACTAACACATAAGAAAATGTACATTATAACTGTGACTATTACCTATACAGCTATATTTTTGGTTTGTATGTAATGTAATAGGAAATGCACTTTTAGAGAATAGGTATAAAGTTCTTTTAGAGTCGATTTTATATAAACATTCTTGAAATGCCTTTCAGCACAGAAGATAAATTACTACTTTATTTTGAATTCTTAATATAAAATGTTACATATTTGAATTTTTTTTTCATGTACTGGGGATTAAATGGGTTGTATAATATTTTCGTTTCAGAGGAGAGAGTTAGAATTTTAGCTCAGTAACAACCCATATATATAATGGAATTTGTTAAGGTATACTATAAGAATATTAAACATGAAAATCACAAGCAAAATAAAAAAATACTGCCATATTTCCACTCCTAATTGACTATTAAATAATTAATATAATTAGCACATGTTATATATATATATATATATATATATATATATGTGGGAAGAGCCAGGCAAAGTGCCAGAATTGGCGCATCCAATAGATGCACCTTCTCCGGGGTGGCTGTGGGCTTCTATTTTTAGGCTGGGGAGGGCCAATATCCATGGACCCTTACCAGTCTGAGAATACCAACCCCCAGCTTTCTACTTAAATAAATAAACCAAGGCAGATTTATTCATTTAAAAAATAAAAAAACTGCTTGGGACCCCTCTATTTTTGATCACCAGCCAATAAAAAGCTGACAGCTGGGGGCTGCAGCCCGCAGCTGTCAGCTTTACTTGCGGTATTATTTTTAAATTTATTTCTAGCACAGGCGCCAGCTGATGAATACTCTCATCAGCCTCGCCTGCTCTTGCTGCTATCAGCAAGACCAGGTGTAGGATGAAGAGCGTATTACTCTTTCATCAGCCGACGCCTGTGACTGGCGGTAATCTTTTTACCGGACTTACCGCCGATCATAGCTGGTGTTTCTCGCACTGACACACAGATGACAGCATGGGAAACTCTGGATGTTTGGGCCCTCATTTATTTGAATGGAGTCCGGGTTCGGGTTCGAGTTCGGGTATTGTTCTGGTACCCGAACTGAACCTTTTTTTAATGTTCAGCCAAACCCGCTGGACCCAATCATCCACGGGTTTCTCCCACAGAAAACAGCTTTTCGTTGCCTCTGGGCAGCTTGGCGCACATGAGGCAAAACATGCTGCTGTTCATGCGCAGCGACCGCTGAGTTGCCTGGATCATTACAAGCGCTGACTACTGGGTGGCCACCATGCTGGATCCCCACTACAAGCATATTGTGCCATTCTTACTTCCGTCACTAGAGCGAGATTGGAAAATGCGAGAATACAAGAGCATGCTGGCATCCTCACCTGACAGCGGGTGCTCAGTGGAACCACAAGGCAGAGGAAGATGAAGTTGCCAACGCAGCTGGGGCACTGGCACCACCTCGAAAAGGTATGATTAGCATGGCAGAAATGTGAAAAACCTTACTCAGCATTGTGGCAAAATCTAGAACCATCATCTGATACGGTCCCTATTAGCAAGAGTCAGTGTTTAGGTTATGCCTGTGTAGCAACTCACAGAGGATTAATAGGTTAGACAGTAAAAAAGTATAGGTGGACCATTAAAAACACCTGTGTTAAGCAAGACAGACTGCAGATAGAAAACAGAACCCAAACACCCAGAGAAAAGGTGGGTCTCCTGTGGCTTGGCAGAAAGAGAAGCCGATCACAAAACACAAGCTAAAGGGATCAAATACATGAGCATGACAGTTTGAGCAACATAGTGGAAGAGATGTGTTCACACGTCTCCACATACTGAATGATGGGTCTGGCCCATTTCATTTTGTATTTCCAAACTGGACACATGGCTAGAGCTTGCCCTTTATGCTTTTGAGGTGCTGGCCTGCCCTGCAGAATGTGTGTTTAGCATGGCAGGAGGTGTGATCACAGACAGGCATATGCGCCTATCCACAGCCAACGTGGAAAGCTCACTTTCACTAAGATGAACCTGGTGTAGATCCCACAGGACTTGTCTGTACCCTAAGCTAAATATAGAAGTATACCAGATGCACCCGGCCATTGTTAGACTTCACCACAGCTTGTTTGTTCTATTTTCCATTCACAATGTTTTGGGGGGTACTCAAATTAAAAAATAAATAAATAAAAGGGTATTTTGCAAAGCACAACCACATAGGCTGTTTTGCAGAGTACCCCTGTTGAGGGAGGGCAATAACCCTTCACAGTTGACCAAGTGAGTGTCAAGTTATTATGTTGATTGCACAATCCACAGAAAACCAAACAGAGGCAATGCGTGCTCCGTATTGGGAGGATTCAAAGAATCTCTGATCCCATTTATTTTGCTTAGCATTTTATATTGTTTTGAGTCTATTAATGTCCAATCATCTACTGCCGTACTACAGGCTTGAACCAATGTTAGTACAATTATTATGGAAACTCATATATGGTCATATTATCGTTAGTTCGAAGCACGCTGGAAATTTACAAGGTCAATCCTGGCCTAGACTAGTTAGATAACAGGAGCAGAGTGTCTCGCAGAATGTTCTCTTGAGAAAAAGTTAGTGTGAGAAAGTTGCATAGGAAGAGAAAGAAAGAATGTATTTTATGAAAGGAGTGATAATAACATGATTTTAAAGCAAGCAGACAAAATGGAGTTGCTCTAGTATGAGTATCAATATGTCCTTTACACTTGGATAGCATGAATATTAATATGTCATTTACACCCCCACAGAGGCTTTGCAGAGTACACACACAAGTTTTTTAACACAGTATTCCCACAGACATGGTTGCAGATTAGAAAAATTAGTTTTTACCCTTTTTTTAGTTTTTTTTGTTCTGTACAGAGGCTGTATAGAGGCTTTGTGGCACAGTACTCCCAGAGGCTTTCTGTTATAGTACAGAGTTTTTTTGGCACAGTACTACCAGAGGCTTTTTGGTACCATACACACAAAGGCTTTGTTCACAGTAGTCCTTGAGACTTTTTGGTACAGTACAAACAGTTTTTTGGCCAAAAAATGGGAAAAAAGACGGCTGCATACTAGAATTTTTTTTAGACACACTACTCACAAAAAGACGGCTGCAGAGTAGAAATATTTTTTAGACACATTAATCGTATAGACACAGCGGTAGAATTAATGTTTTCGGCCAACAAATGGGAAAGAGACAGCTGCATAGTAAAAAATGTTTTTAAAAACACTAATCACAAAAAGATGGCTGCAGAGTAGAACATTTTTTTTACACATACTACTCGTATAGACCCAGTGGTAGTAAAAAATATTTTTTCGGCCTACAAATGGGAAAGGGACGATGGCTGCATACTAAAATAATTTTTTAGAAACCCTACTTGTATAGGCACAGCGGTAGAATAAAATATTTTTCCAACAAATGGGAAAAAGATGGCTGCATGCTAGAATAATATTTTAGAAACGCTACTCGTATAGACACAGTAGCACCAGTAGTACCAAATTTTGGAATTTTTTTTCACCACTTAAATAAAAAAGAACCTATACATGTTTGGTATCTATGAACTCGTAATGACCTGGAGAATAAGAATGGCAGGTCAGTTTTAGCATTCAGTGAACGTGGTAAAAAAACAAAAACAAAAACAACTGTGGTATTACACTTTTTTTGCAATTTCACCGCAAAAAATAAGCCCTCACATGGCCATATTGACCAAAAAATAAAAATGCTATGGCTCTGGGAACAAGGGGAGCAAAAATGAAAATGCAAAAACGACAAATCCCAAGGTTGCGAAGGGGTTAAAACACACTAATTGCATAGCCACAGCGGCAGAATTAAAACATTTTTTTTCATCCCACAAATAGGAAATAGACGGCTGCATAGTAGAACATTTTTTTTAGAAACACTGCTCACAAAAACACAGCTGCAGAGTGGAAAATCTTTTTAGACACACTACTCGTATAGACTCAGCGGTAAGATAAAATATTTTTTTCGGCACACAAATGGGAAAGAAACAGCTGCATAGTAGAAAATGTTTTTAGAAACACTACTCACAAAAAGACGGCTGCAGAATTGAATTTTTTTTTAGACACACTACTCGTATAGACTCAGTAGTAGAATAAAATATTTTTTTTTGGCCCACAAATCGGAAAGAGTTGGCTGCATACTACAATAATGTCTTAGAAACACTACTCGCATAAGCACAGCGGTAGAGTAAAATCATTTTTTCGGCCCCTAAATGGGAAAGAGACGGCTGCATACTAGAAAAATTGTTTAGATACACTACTGGTATAGACTCAGCAATGGAGTAAATGATTTTTTTCAGCACACAAGTTGGAAAGAAATGGCTGCATAGTAGACCATCTCCTTCCCCTGTTGAAGCCACCCAACTAGGTGGCGCTATGCATGGGTTTTTTCCCTTCCAGTTACTCACTATGGACAGGTTTACTTTTACCTTGATTGATCTCTTTTTCCTTACATAACATTGGGCATAATCTGATGCAGCTCCCATCACTTTTCAGTTGATGGTGAGCCAGATGATACAACCAGCACTTGTTGTTTAAACACTATACCTTTAGCATGTTAATGATTTTGATGATGTGTATGCTTATAGGTAGCCAGCGATAATGGTCACCACATGCCACTAATATTACGTGCCTCATATTTGCATTTCTGTATTATCTGCATATGCTTTACCAGCACTGTATATCTATTGTTTTCATTGCATGGTTGCTACCTTGGGTTATAGTACTACAAGTTTAATAGGGGCAACCTATGTTATGCTTAGACCTATTACCCATGATTTATTTGTAACATTATAGAGTGGAGGGGAATTAGAAGCCCTTATATAGACTTTTTGGATGATTATACCCTACTCATGTGGGCTTTTTAACTGTTTTTAATCATGTAGCCTTGTATTGTTCTAATTAATAAACTTTAATAATTGTCACATGGTTTGGTGATCCTGAATTTTTATATACACACTTATTTTCTCTTTGATTACTAATATGTTACTATTTCAAGTGTGTTTTCAGTGATCACGCCACAATATTGTTAGTGCCCTCAGTCCCTTTCTATCAATTAGAATTTTTTTTAAAACACATTAATAGCATACACAGTTGCAGAATGAAAAGATTTTTTCGGCCCACAAATTGGAAAGAGACTGCTGCAGAGTAAAAAATTTTTTTAGAAACACTACTCACAAAAGCACAACTGCAGAGTAGAAACATTTTCGAGCCACACTACTCGTATAGACCCAGTGGTAGAATATAAGATGTTTTTCAGCCCACAAATGGGAAACAGATGACAGCTGCATACTAGAATATTTTTTTAGAAACAATACTCATATAAACACAATGGTAGGATAAAAAAAAAAAATTTCAGCTCACAAATGGGAAAGAGACAATGGTTGCATAGTAGAATAACTTTTTAGAAACACTACTCGTATAAACACAGCAGTAGAATTAAATATTTTTTTCTGACCACAAATGGGAAAGAAATGGTGGCTGTATAGTAGAATTTTTTTTAGAAACACTGCTTGTATAGAAATAGCAGCAGAATAAAATTATTTTTTCGGCCCACAAATGGGAATTTTTTTTAGACAAACTACTCACAAAAAGACAGCTGCAGAGTAGAATTTTTTTTGCCACACTTCTCGCACAAACATGGATGGAGAGTACACAGAGGCAATTTGGAACAGTGCTCCCACAGGCGGTGTAGCAGAGTACACACAGAGGCTTAAAGGGACAGCACTCCCACAGGAGGGGGTGCAGAGTGCATAAAGAGGCTTAAAGGCACAGCACGCCCACAGATATGGGTGTAAAGTACACCCAGTGGCTTTTTGGCACAGTAATCCCAAAGATATGGTTGCAGAGTACACAAAGCAGCTTTTTTTTGGCACAGTACTCCCACTCAGACACTTGTAGAGTACACACAGTGGCTTTTTAGCAGAGTCCGCAGTCTAATTCTGTCCCTCACTCCAGCTGCGTCCTGTTCCTATACTAATCAGAGCAGAATGGCGGTGACACTCGTGATCTGGCATTTACACAGACCGGCTATGTGAGCTGTGCAGGGTGGTAGTAGTGGCAAGGGACTGTTGTTGTGTTCCTACTCCCTGACTCCCTGACAAAGACAAATGTCCCAATTCTCCTGTGCTGTGCATGTGGTGCAGAACACTCACGTTTTGGTCGCAGATCTCTGCTTTTGGTTTTTCCACTTCAGGAACCGCCGCACACACAATAGGGGACTTCCACTACATTTTATAAAAAAGAACTTTACTTAACAGTCCAACTTCAACATGAGGGAACATGCAGTATTTGGTACATCCTTTTCCAGGTTCATAGTTCATTGCACAGCATATTTTAATATTCACCGTCCGTTTGTCGTGAGCTGTCCCTTCCATAGTCGACCTCTTTGGCCTCTGAGATGCTCACAGCTTTAAAAGTCCCATTCCATTTCCTCTGTACTATTCCCCGTCCGACTTCCCTTTCTGGGAACATTTTGAGTCAAGCTACTCTGCTGACTCCTGTGGACCGTAGGCCCCGAAAATTAAGGGAAAGTTTTTTTAGGGTTCCTGACTAACGTTCCTCTGCTGCTGGTCGGACCAGGTTTCTGTGCCCCCTGGACCTCCAACTACTGCTGTCACATCTCTTCCTCAGACTCTAACTAACAAACTGACAGGAAAAACCGTTGCTCTGCCCTGGTCCAAACTCCTCCCACTTTTGACTGGGACAATCACCAATCCTCCTAAGGTTGCTGGGCAGACTTCCCCATTACTACCTTAGCTGCTCTTACACTGGAGCTATTGATAAACACATTAACTGTTTCTATTGTAATGCAGCGGCTTGCGGCATTACTGTAATGGTCCAGGGTGTGTTTTGGCCGACCATGTACCTCCCCCAGGTGACTGGTCACATGACTGTGACATCGCACAAGTCCTGTGCAGACAGAAGGTCTGATCACATGACTGTGACATCAGCACAGGTCCTGTGTGCGTGCACTAGAGGATATATAAACCCTGGTAGATTTGAGACAGGGTGTGAAAGGCGTGAGGCCTGTTCCCGTGTGGGACACCGTTAGACTGTGAGTCCTAGTGAGGCCTAGTGAGGCCTAGTGAAGTCTGGTGAAGCCTGAAAGGCAGAGGCTGGATCCTTATGTGTAAGCGATACCAGTAGCCTTGGAGGGCCAGAGGCTTGGAAGGCAAGAGCCTGAAAGGCAGAGGCTGGATCCTTATGTGTAAGCGATACCAGTAGCTGGAAAGACAGAGGCTGGATCGTTATGTGTAAGCGATGCCAGTAGCCTTGGAGGGCAAGAGGCTTGGGAGGCAAGAGTCCTGGAAGGCAGAGGCTGGATGTTAGGTGAGAAAACATACCTGTAGCCTTTGAAGGTACGAGGACTGGAGACCCCCATCTGGGAAGCCCGGCCAAAGCCACAGTGGTGGCAGATCAAATCTGACTGAAGCAGCTAAAACCTGGCAAAGGTAAAACACTGCATTATATGGACGTTGATATAAGTGACTTTGCTGAAGGCTGTAACTGGAGCCAAGTGGGCCTGTCTGCCACTTGAAAGGCTCCTGGACATTATATGTGTATGTCGGCGAGCCACTGAGTTGGACTCGGTGATAAGCAGTAGTGAAGTGTAATAAACTGCTGGATTGTGAAATACTGGAAAATGTGGCTGGTGTGCTTTAATTGACCCGGTGCAGCGAGTGTCCCCTGGCATGATGACTAGCGCTGCCTTACACTATCCTAAACTATTGTGCCCACCATTGCACTGTACCCAATTCCTAATGTAATTCTCTATCTATATCTAACCTATACTGACCCTATAACTAACACATCAGACATTAGGTCACATACATACTCATATATAATGGTGAAAGTAAAAAATAGTTTTCCAGCACACGATATAGAAAAATTAGAAAAAGCCTTTATTTAATCCATCGTTAAAAATACAATTCCAACAGAGATAAAAGCATGTGTAGGCTTACGCGTTTCGGATCATATTTGACCCTTAGTCATAGCATAAAGTACAGAATAAATGTTGCACTTTTCAAGGAAAACAGTCAAGGGAAGCTGCCAAGGGTAACACCCACCAAAATCAGCTGTGATATCAGCATCACTAATTCAAGGCTAGCAGTGATCTAAACACTAGTTTAACCCTATAGTACTTCCATCTTCTACAAACATATTACAATGTGAACTCATATATAAACACAGAGTACAACAATATGTGCACAAAGAGGGAAGAGGCGCATGACCGTCCTGGTCACCCTCTTACATGCTACGCTGGGTAATTACATCCATGCTAATACTTACTATGGCTGTGATGGCTCCGGAAGTGCCCACAGCCTAAAAGCTTGTTGATTGGCTGCACTTCAGCCTTTCAACAAACTTTATTAGGCATACAAACCCGAACAGAAAACCGGACAACCTGTTAAAAGTCAGTGTTCGGGCTTCGGTACCAGACACTAAGTGTCTGGTATGGACCCCGAACTTTATAGTTTTTTGTTTTCTCATCCCTACTAAGGGGTGAAACAACCATTTATTTACTTGCATGGTTTCTATTGAGTACCCTATATTTGGTTGAAGTAATTTTATGTTACCCTATCATGTGTATAGTTGCCTTTAATCTTGTTTTTGGTCAATTGTTCCAATTTTAAATTTACATAACATACATTAGGTTTTAACATTTATCCTCTCCTTGCTCTGTACAATCTATATATAACTCCTCATTGTAGACAAAACAACCTTCTGTGCAAAATAAAGTGTTCGCAGGGCACAAAGAACGTCTTTGTTTTCTTTACTGTTTAGCAATCATTATATAAGACAAATTCTTTAAGCACGCCATACACTTTATAGTCCCCAGAAGGTTGTTTTGTAAAATGTTATTTTTTGATTAATAAAAGTCCTTGATATTAACTTTGCAGTTTGTAGTCATCATTATAGGTTTATAGACACTGTGTTATTGACTCCAATCCCAAAAAATTGCTTTAATGGTGTGGTCCAGTGGCTTACAGCCATTCTTTATAGGTTTATATTCTAGAAATGTATGCATAAATTGACAATCAGTTATTATAATTCATCTTGTTTATAGAAGGGTCCATACAAAGTCGTATTGTCACATAAGTCAAATTATGTCGGAAGCTAACACCACCAAGAAGAGAAATGATAGCAACCAGTTGACAATTTGTCCTCTTTCATTACAGTGCAGCGCTCATACAGCTCATGCAAGCAGTTTACTGGTAACTAAGATAAGCAATATACTCCAAAATGGATTGAATATACAGGGGAGAGAAAGGAAAGATATACTGCAGTATAGCCTCTATATAGAGGGGACGGATAGCAAAAATATACTGCGGGATGGGCTATATATAGAGGAGACAGAAAGGAGAAACATATTGTGCAGGACAGGGCTGTATATACAAGACACAAAAAGGATAAAAATGTGCTGTATATAAAGGTGACAGAAAGGAGTTATATACTGCAGGATGGTATTTTGTATAGGGGAATGAGAGGAGAGATATATTGCAGCAGGGGTCTTTGTGCAAAGGAACGAGATTAGTTGAACTTTGTGTCCTGCTGTTGAGAGTTCAGTGATGTGAAACTGCAAATTCTGCTCCATCAGTGAATATGACAGAGAATTATCTTGTGCTATTTGCATCAATAGAGCAGCATTTGCAAATTCACATCATTGAATGTCTACAGGAGGCAACAAAGACAAGTCTCCACTGCTATTTTGGTGGAGTGTAGGACACTTGACCTCTCCTAGAACAAGCTAATGATGTAAAACCACACTGCATGCACAATATTATATATCCACTCCTTGAGGAAGCAGAGGCGAAATGTACATTGGACATACACAACAGAAGGGTACTAGCCTGGTAAATATCACTTTTTTCTTAATATGTTCTAAAATACTATACTTTATAATAACTTATCCCACAATGTCTCAGGAAATAATGAGTTAATCACTTAAGGTCTAATGGTCTTTTATATTTAATAGCAATATATCATACCTTTTGTATGTATCAACTATTCTTTGTATAATTGCATTTGCTATTTTCAGTATGAATTTCATATTTTTAGTTACCTTTCACTATGCTCTTTATTTAAAATGAGATTTTACTGAATCAATGGACCTGTGAAACTACCTATGTTGTGTGATTTGAGTATACCGAGACATAGAATTGTATATCTGGACCACTTACCCTTTAAAATGATCTTGATTGGAGTGTTCCTGTTCCACATTTTTTAATAGTTTTTAATAAATATGTAAAATAAAATTTATTTTGATGTATTGTGGGAGTGGGTCCGGCTTTTTTTTGAAGGATGTACCATCTATTAATTGGCTTAATTTGTGCAAACATTTTTCATAAATAATCGGGCTCATTTTTTCCTTTGCGCACATCAATCCATTTTAAAACAAAGCATGCTCCTTTCTAGGAAGGTCACACATAATGTCGGACAAGCAGAAAATGTCTAAAACAAATAATTCTGATTAATTTTCACCATACTTATTATGTCTCATTTAGCTTGATAAATATGACCCAAATTCTCAGTTTTTCCTGCAGTGTTTGTTGGTCATATGTCTACTTAGAGGCAGACATATCATTAATGCAGTACGATCTGTGCAATCGCACAGGGACCCAAGAGATAAAGGATCCCACTTCCACCTCCAAATGAGTAAGCAGCTTCTGTCACAGACATATTAACAGGCCCTCTTCAGTCTGTGTCCTCCACTGAGTCTACCTGTATGCATATTGGTCACTTAACTTAATGGTAGAAAGACCTTTATTAGTTAAACCTTGAAATGTTTCTCTCTGCTTCATCATCAAATGCTTGAAAAAGTTATAGAAAACATAAAATACCAACTGCAAGGCAGATCATATAAATCTGTCAATTCCTTTGGGCAGAATTCTTGTGTTCTCAAATGGTACCATCTGTTTGCTGCCATTATCCATCTCAAGGTGATACTTGTATGCCAACACTTCATCCTTGTTCTAATGATCCCCATCCAGTTGTAATATCCTCTTGGACCTGATGTATGTGTTGCTGCCTATGAGCAAAAATGATGAAAGCATCATCTAAATACACAGCTCTCTGCCTGAATGGCACCCAAAGAAGTCATTAGGACTGTCTTAAAAGACTTTTGTTGCCTTTCGTAAATCAAAGAACATCACCTGTACCTTTGAAGCTATAAGATTTTTTCCTCTTATCTCAGATTGTAACAAATTATTTTTACAGACCCTTTAAGTGGGGTCCCATGATGAAATATTAATCTACTCTACATTTGTCTACATTTTATTGTTACATAACATACAATGCTTTTCAGATTGTGACCCTCTTAGTGAACCAATTATCATTGGCTGTCTTGCTGCACAATAGCCAGAGTTTCTCCTCCACCCACGTACAAGTGGATTCAGGATAGGAGTGAGCTTCTGAGCATGTCAGACAATGGGCAATAAAAATATAAGGAGGATGATCTGAGAGGGGATTAAATAACCAGCAGAAGGTGGATGCCATAGAAAATGTGTAACAGCTACAGTACAGACCAAAAGTTTGGACACACCTTCTCATTTAAAGATTTTTCTGTATTTTCATGACTTTGAAAATTGTACATTCACACTGAAGGCATCAAAACTATGAATTAACACATGTGAAATTATATACTTAACAAAAAAATGTGAAACAACTGAAAATATGTCTTATATTCTAGGTTCTTCAAAGTAGCCACCTTTTGCTTTGATGACTGCTTTCCACACTCTTGACATTCTCTTGATGAGCTTCAAGAGGTAGTCACCGGAAATGGTTTCCAACAATCTTGAAGGAGTTCCCAGAGATGCTTAGCACTTGTTGGCCCTTTTGCCTTTGCTCTACGGTCCAGCTCACCCCAAACCATCTCGATTGGGTTCAGGTCTGGTGACTGTGGAGGCCAGGTCATCTGGCGTAGCACCCCATCACTCTCCTTCTTGGTCAAATAGCCCTTGCACAGCCTGGAGGTGTGTTTGGGGTCATTGTCCTGTTGAAAAATAAATGATGGTCCAACTAAACTCAAACCGGATGGAATAGCATGCCGCTGCAAGATGCTGTGGTAGCCATGCTGGTTCAGTATGCCTTCAATTTTGAATAAATCTCCAACAGTGTCACCAGCAAAGCACCCTCACACCATCACACCTCCTCCTCCATGCTTCACGGTGGGAACCAGGCATGTAGAGTCCATCCGTTCACCTTTTCTGCGTCGCACAAAGACACGGTGGTTGGAACCAAAGATCTCAAATTTGAACTCATCAGACCAAAGCACAGATTTCCATTGGTCTAATGTCCATTCATTGTGTTCTTTAGCCCAAACAAGTCTCTTCTGCTTGTTTCCTGTCCTTGGCAGTTGTTTCCTAGCAGCTATTTTACCATGAAGGCCTGCTGCACAAAGTCTCCTCTTAACAGTTGTTGAAGAGATGTGTCTGCTGCTAGAACTCTGTGTGGCATTGACCTGGTCTCTAATCTGAGCTGCTGTTAACCTGCTATTTCTGAGGCTGGTGACTCGGATAAACTTATCCTCAGAAGCAGAGGTGAATCTTGGTCTTCCTTTCCTGGGGTGATCCTCATGTGAGCCAGTTTCTTTGTAGTTCTTGATGTTTTTTGCAACTGCACTTGGGGACACATTCAAAGTTTTCCCAATTTTTCAGACTGACTGACCTTCATTTCTTAAAGTAATGATGGCCACTCGTTTTTCTTTACTTAGCTGCTTTTTTCTTGCCATAATACAAATTCTAACAGTCTATTCAGTAGGACTATCAGCTGTGTATGCACCTGACTTCTGCACAACACAACTGATGGTCCCAAACCCATTTATAAGGCAAGAAATCCCACTTATTAAACCTGACAGTGCACACCTGTGAAGTGAAAACCATTTCCGGTGACTACCTCTTGAAGCTCATCAAGAGAATGCCAAAAGTGTGCAAAGCCGTCATCAAAGCAAAAGGTGGCTACTTTGAAGAACCTAGAATATAAGACATATTTTCAGTTGTTTCACACTTTTTTGTTAAGTATATAATTCCACATGTGTTAATTCATAGTTTTGATGCCTTCAGTGTGAATGTACAATTTTCAAAGTCATGAAAATACAGAAAAATCTTTAAATGAGAAGGTGTGTCCAAACTTTTGGTCTGTACTGTATATCTAAACATTTAAAAGAAAAAACATTGGAACATTTTAGTAATTATTTTAATTTCAACTAATTATGGTTTGAATGATCCAAAGATATGTGCACAAATAATGTTTTATATGGATTTTGAATTGGATTCTGATGAAAAAAACCTAATCAAAGAATATTGCAATAGTACATGAAGCCTTTTTATGTGGATTTTGAAGTGCATCCGCTTCAAAATCCATGTCAAAAAACAATGTCAACATACTCTAAGGCTATGTTGACTAGAGATGAGCGTTGTTCTACTCGAACTGTTCGCCAATCTCAAATTCGAGCTGTTTTGGGCGGTGTTCGAGCCGTTCGGCGAACACGAACGATTTGAGAAAAATTCGGCTGTTCGAGGTTATGTTCGATAACGGTTCGTGCACCAAAATCATAACTGGATTTTTTCTCAGTAATGATGAAAATTAATGTTAATACGCAGTTTGAGTGTACAGCGGGGTGGGGGGAGGGGCAGGGGATGGATCTCTGCAGGAATAATGATGATTTCCATTTTTTTTTCTCTTTCCCGCATTTGCAGTGGCGAGGTGCAGTCTGTCAGCCTATCAGCAGTGCACACACGGAGCGAACTGCTGTTTTTCACAGAAGCAAGGGCATGTGTCATTGGCAGTGTATATCACATGTCCTTGCCCTATAAGACCAAGCCATTTTCCCCGTCGCCACCATTTTCTCACTGCTGCAGCTGCGTGTTAGACGGCACCGCTGTTGCTGTGTGCGCTATACCTTGTTAATTTCAAGCCAATTTTCGCACAAATCTACAGATAGCTTGGGAGTAAGGAATAGTTGTGATTGCAGTCCTTTTAAGGACTAGGTTACAGCATTTCCTACGACTTTTATCAGGCAGGTCTGTGCTCTTAAATAGATAGATTGTGGGAATAAAGACTAATTGTAATTGTAGTCCTTTTCAGGACTAGGTTACATCAGTTCCTATCAGTTTTTGCCAGGCAGGTCTGTGCCAGTGCTGTGCAAGTTTTTTTCACAGCATTTGGCTGAATCTAGCAAAGCTAATCCTTTTTGGCCTATTGCAGAGTGTGTTAGTCAGTGGAGTAGCCTATCTGTGTTGCAAGATATACCACCTGTGTATAGAATACCAATTTTTTACTGCACCTAGTGAAGTAAAATCTTTTGGGCATAGCATCATTCTATTAGACCATCTATACTGACCTCCATCAGGTTGCAAATTGAATATAATTTTTTTCTGCATCTAGCTCTGAAAAAATATTTTGGCTTCTAGCAGTGTGTGGGACTTGTTCTATTAGTCCATCTATACTGACCTCCATCAGGTTGCAAACTGAATATAATTTTTTTCTGCATCTAGCTCTGAAAAAATATTTGGCCTTCTAGCAGTGTGTGGGACTTTCTCTATTAGTCCATCTATACTGACCTCCATCAGGTTGCAAATTAAAAATAATTTTTATCTGCATCTACCTCTGAAAAAATATTTGGGCTTCTAGCTGTGTGTGGGACTTGTTCTATTAGTCCATCTATACTGACTTCCATCAGGTTGCAAACTGAATATAATTTTTTTCTGCATCTAGCTCTGAAAAAAATATTTGGCCTTCTAGCAGTGTGTGGGACTTTCTCTATTAGTCCATCTACACTGACCTCCATCAGGTTGCAAATTAAAAATAATTTTTTTTCTGCATCTACCTCTGAAAAAATATTGGGCTTCTAGCTGTGTGTGGGACTTGTTCTATTAATCCATCTATACAGACCTCCATCAGGTTGCAAACTGAATATAATTTTTTTCTGCATCTACCTCTGAAAAAATATTTGGGCTTCTAGCTGTGTGTGGGACTTGTTCTATTAGTCCATCTATACTGACCTCCATCAGGTTGCAAACTGAATATAATATTTTTCTGCATCTAGCTCTGAAAAAATATTTGGCCTTCTAGCAGTGTGTGGGACTTTCTCTATTCGTCCATCTATACTGACCTCCATCAGGTTGCAAATTAAAAATAATTTTTTTTCTGCATCTACCTCTGAAAAAATATTGGGCTTCTAGCTGTGTGTGGGACTTGTTCTATTAATCCATCTATACAGACCTCCATCAGGTTGCAAACTGAATATATTTTTTTTCTGCATCTAGCTCTGAAAAAATATTTGGCCTTCTAGCAGTGTGTGGGACTTTCTCTATTAGTCCATCTATACTGACCTCCATCAGGTTGCAAATTAAAAATAATTTTTATCTGCATCTACCTCTGAAAAAATATTTGGGCTTCTAGCTGTGTGTGGGGCTTGTTCTATTAGTCCATCTATACTGACCTCCATCAGGTTGCAAACTGAATATAATTTTTTTCTGCATCTAGCTCTGAAAAAATATTTGGCCTTCTAGCAGTGTGTGGGACTTGTTCTATTAGTCCACCTATACTGACCTCCATCAGGTTGCAAATTCAAAATAATTTTTTGTCTGCATCTAGCTCTGAAAAAATATTTGGCCTTCTAGCAGTGTGTGGGAGTTTCTCTATTAGTCCATCTATACTGACCTCCATCAGGTTGCAAACTGAATATATTTTTTTTATGCATCTACCTCTGAAAAAATATTTGGGCTTCTAGCTGTGTGTGGGACTTGTTCTATTATTCCATCTATACTGACCTCCATCAGGTTGCAAATCGAATATAATTTTTTTCTGCATCTAACCCAGCCAATAGTTTTGGCCTAATACCACAGTTTGGCCACTCAGCTCTGCTCGGTTCCCATCCATTGTTTTTTTGTGCAAACAACACCAGAGTTGTGAATTAGTTAACCACCAAAATGAGTGGAAAAAGGCCTGCTGCTGGTGGAAAGGGGAATAGGCGTGTTGGGAAGGGGAAAAAAGGTTGTGTCCGTGGGGTAGGTGTTAAAGCAACAGTAACATCTGCAGAAGAAAGACCATCTTCCAGCCAAACTAAACTGTCTACTTCTTTTAGCGGACAATGTGATAAGATCCCTTTCTTACGGCCACGCCAATCGCTACAAATTCCAGATGAGTCACAAAAACAGCAGGTGCTTCAACGGATATCAAGTGCTCCTTTAAGTGGGCTCTCCTCCACATCAACTTCAACATCACAAATACTCCAGTCCTCAAAGGTGTCACCCCAATCACACTTGCTTCCTAACAGATCCCAAATCTCCAGCTGCCCGTCTGAGTATGAGGTAGAACAGATGGTTGAGTCTGCAGAGCTGTTTACTCATACTATAGCCTGGGAATCAGAGGTCGACTCCAGCGCTTCTGTGAATCCAGACGAGGAAATGATCTGCACTGATGCCCAGAATCTTTATGAGTCAGATCCAGGACCAGACGCAGAAGGTTCTGACCATAATGTAGACCCTCATTCCCAAACTGTAACTCCTGTTGGTGGAGACAATGAGGAAGACGATGATGAGACTCAAATACCTGATTGGAGCGACAACTTTAGTTTTTTGTCAGGGCAGGAACAGGTTGGCTGTGAGGACGACGGGTGTGATAACGCACAGGGTGATGATGATGAGGTTGGAGATCCCACTTACTGTCAACCCACAGTCAGCCAAGAGATGAGGTCAGCAGAGGAGGTGGAGGAAGATGCTAGTGACGACGAGGTCAGGTTGCGCCTTCCTGGACAGAGACGTAGTACTGGAAGCACGTCAACAACTGCATCCTCAAACACAACTCTGCCTCTCACCACAAGTCGTGGTGGCTCTTCGGGTCGCATGGGTGCTAAGCCTTGCATAGCCTGGGCATTTTTTCAGATCGATAAAGATGACCCAACTCGTGTTATCTGTAACATTTGTCAGGAAAAGCTAAGTAGAGGCCAAAAAATACATAGTTTGAGTACTTCATGCATGAACCGGCACATGGACATGAAGCATAAGTTGCAGTGGGAAGCTCAGTGTGCTACAATGCGGCCTAGCCGGCCGGGCCAACCACCGTCTGCCATATCTTGTGCATCCGCGGCCTCTTCATCCTCTGTGACTGGGGGGACAGCAGTCACACCTGTTTTGGGGCGCAGACCTGCCACCTCTTTACCCGCAACAGCCAGCGTGATTGGCAGGTCATCATTTTCTTTGGAGGTGGTAACACCAGCTGGTGTTGAGCGCTGTCCGACATCGATAGCACCACCTTTGGATCAAGGCAACCTAACATGTCCGCCTGCATCTTCCTCACAGACCGGCAGTTTGCCGGGGACACCCTTATCAACCCCATCTAAGCACAATAGCCAGCCCTCGGTCCCTCAGATGTGGACAAGTAAAAGACCATTTCCTCCTAGCCATGAGAAATCTAAGAGGTTGAATTTCACCATCTGCAAACTCTTGGCTACAGAAATGCTGCCTTTCCGCCTGGTGGACACAGAGGATTTTCGAGACCTTATGTCCGTCGCAGTGCCCCAGTAACAGATGCCCAGTCGGCACTACTTCTCAAAGAAAGGTGTGCCTGCGCTCCACCAGCATGTCGCACACAACATCACCGCTTCTTTGAGAAACTCTGTGTGTGACAGGGTGCATTTCACCACAGACACTTGGACGAGTAGGCATGGACAGGGGCGTTACATGTCGCTGACTGGGCACTGGGTAACTATGGTGACAGCAGGACAAGGGGCTGCTGTCCAAGTCTTGCCGTCCCCACGAGTTGTGCGTCAATCCTCTTTATGTCAAAGTTCCTCCACTGCTTCTGCCTCCTCAACCTCCTCTCGGTCTTCCACCTGCACCCAAAGCCTGTCTGGTCATGACACAAGCTTTCTAACTGCGCAGAAGGGATCCTGCACACCTCCTTACTATGCTGGCAGTAGGACTCAACGTCATCAGGCGGTTTTTACTTTGAAATGTCTGGTAAATGTGAGTCACACAGCTGAGGAGTTGTGGTCAGCTCTGGAGAACCAATTTCATGAATGGTTGTCTCCACTGGACCTGAAACCAGGGAAGGCCGTGTGCGACAATGCTGCAAACCTGGGTGCGGCCCTTCGCCGGGGCAATGTCACACACGTGCCTTGTATGGCTCACGTGTTGAACCTGGTTGTCCAGCAATTTTTAGCCCACTATCCCAGACTAGATGGCCTTCTGCAGAGGGCACGGTCGCTGTGTGCTCACTTCCGCCGTTCGCATCCCGCAGCTCAGCGACTTACATCTCTACAGAAGTCGTTGGGCCTGCCACTTCACCGGCTAAAATGCGATGTGCCTACCCGGTGGAATTCAACTCTGCACATGTTGCAGCGACTGTGGCAGCACCGACAAGCCCTGGTGCAATACGTTCTGACGTATAGCCTGGGCCAACGAGATCCAGAGGTGGGGCAAATCACGCTGGAGGAGTGGTCTCAGATCAGGGACCTATGCACCCTTCTGCACAGTTTTGAAATGGCGACGAAGATGTTTAGTGCTGACGATGCCATTATCAGCATGACTATTCCGGTGATTTACATGCTGGAGCACATGTTAAACAGAATTCGGAGTCAGGTGGTGGCACAAGAGGAGGTGGAGGAAGTAGAGGAGGAGGAGTTGTATGCGGAAGGGCTAACATCTGCAAGGTCCAGACGGTCGGCAGCACCAAGGCGGCAGGCATGTGAGGGTGGGGGAGATGGTTTTACCAGGGCGCATGGTAGCAGCCAAACTAGTGAGGAAGGTGCAGGAGCCCAGGAAGAAGTGGATGACGAACTGATGGAAGACTCATCAGATGAGGGAGACCTTGATCACATTTCTGTTGTGCGAGGTTGGGGGGAGAGGACAGAGGAAGGAAGCATGATTGTTACCTCGCCACCAACACAACAGGGACTTGGTGCTCCTGGATGCGCAACACACATGAGTGCCTTCTTGCTGCACTACCTGCAACATGACCCTTGAATTGTGAGAATTAGAAATAATCCTGACTACTGGGTTGCCACACTGTTAGATCCCCGATACAAAAGTAAATTTGCCGAAATTATTCCTGCCATAGAAAGGGATGCACGCATGCAGGAGTATCAGCAGAGACTGTTGCAGAATCTTACATGTGCTTTTCCACAAAACACCAGTGGTGCACGTAGTGAATCTCACAGTTCCAACTTGCCAACCGTGGGACCGTCAAGTGTTCAGCACTCAAACCGTAACAGAACCACAGTATCTGCTGGTAACATCAATTTTGCGGAATCATTTCACCACTTTTTAAGCCCATCCTTTGCAAGGCCACAGGAGACAAGAAGTCTGACACATAGTCAACGCCTAGAGACGATGGTACAGGAGTATCTCCAAGTAAACATTGAAGCCATGACTGTGTCACTGGACCCTTGCTCTTTTTGGGCTTCCAATCTGGATAAATGGCCGGAGCTAGCCACTTACGCCTTGGAGATCTTGTCATGCCCCGCAGCCAGCATTCTGTCTGAACGTGTGTTCAGCGCTGCTGGTGGTGTGCTGACAGATAAGCGCACGCGGCTCTCCACTGATAATATAGACAGACTCACGTTCATAAAGATGAACAAATCATGGATCCGAAATGACTTTTCTACCCCTGTGTCATCCTGGGGAGAGTAAAAGCTTGATGATTGGTTAAAATCACCCTACCAACCGTTTTAAGCTTTCAAATTACTAATCATGTTTATCTGTATCTTGGCTGGAAAATAATTTGAGCTTTGTAGCAGTGTGCAGCACTGATTCTATTAGGCCATCTATAATAAGCTCCACCAGATTTAAAATTACTAATCATGTTTATCTGTATCTTGGCTGGAAAATAATTTGGGCTTTGTAGCAGTGTGCAGCACTGATCCTATTAGGCCTTCTATACTAAGCTCCACCAGATTTAAAATTAACAATAATTTTTAGCTGCATCTAGCCCGGAAAATAATTTTGGGGCTCCGAGATGCGCAAGACACATAAGTCATATTGTCAGAATTCGAAGTAATCATGACTACTGGGTTGCCACACTCTTAGATCCCCCAAACTTTTCGATCAACCTTTTCATTTTAATAAAGACCAAAAAAAATTGTCATTTTTGAAATTATAAGCATTAGCAGGTTATTAGAAACTGAAATCAAACAGTTTTCAACTCAAAACTTTATTCTAGGTGATGTTACATTTTCACATAGGACCCCTTGTTCGAAAGGAGCTTCTGAACTCTCTCGTCCATTGAATTTGTCAGGTTTTGGATGGTTTCTGCTTCAATTGTTTTGCATGAGGCAGAATACCCTCCCAGAGCTGTTGCTTAGATGTGAACTGCCTCCCGCCATCATAGACACTCCTTTTGATGATGCTCCAGAGGTTCTGAATGGGGTAGAGGTCAGGGGAGCATGGGGGTCACACCATAAGTTTGTCCCCTATAATGCCCATATCAGCCAGAGATGCAGATGTTTTATGTGCAGCATGAGATGGTGCATTATCATGCAAAAAAATGATCTTGCTGTGAAATACACGGTTCTTCTTCTTGAACCATGGCAGGAAGTGCTGTTTGAGAAAATCCACATACATTATGGAGTTCATCTTTAGCGCCTTCAGGGATCCTAAAGGGGCCGACAATCTCTCTCCCCATGATTCCAGCCCAAAACATTACTCCACCTCCTCCTTGTTGGCGCTGTAGCCGTGTTTGCTTGGGGTGTCCATCAACCAGCCATCCTCCACTCCATCCATCTGGACCATCGAGCGCTGCACGGCACTCATCCGTGAACAAAACAGTTTTGAAATCAGTCTTCATGTAATGTTTAGCCCACTGGAGCCGTTTCTGCTTGTGTGAAGTGGATAGAGGAGGTCGACAGGATGGCGTATGCACAGCTGCAAACCTCTGAAGGACCCTGCATCTTGTTGTTCGGGGGACGTTGGAGGCACCAGCAGCTTCAAAAACTTGTCTGCTGCTATGACAAGGCTTTTTTGCCGCTGCTCTTTTAACCTGACGTAATTGCCTGTAGGAAAGAGTCCTCAATTTGCCCATATCAGCACGCACACGTGTGTACTGTGAATCAGCTACATACTTCTTGATTGCCAAGACACTTCATCCTGATCATCGCACAATGTTGATTATAGTCATGCCTTGACCTAAACACTCCACAATTTGTTGCTTCTCAGCAGCCGACACATCCTTTTTCTTTCCCATTTTGGCAGAAAATGTAGGCTGCTTAATAATGTGAGACAGCCTTCTTAAGTAGTCTTGCCTTTCATTGGACACACCTGCCAAACTAATTAGCACAGGTGTCTGCAATTGCTTACAGTGATATAAAGAGCCCTGACACACATCACCATCAATGAGTTTAACTGACAAACAAACAAATTCATCCCTTATCACCCCTAAACACTTTTTGCATAATAATTTGGAACACAGTGTACATGTGCTTTTCCACAAAACACCAGTGGTTCACGTAGTGAATCTTACAGTTCTAACTTGCCAACCGTGGTCTGTATGGAGTTGTTCAATAAAGGGCCCAAAATTAAGATAACATAGATGGGAGAGGTCTCTATGAATAGGAATTCCTAAGTATTTGATACCCTGTGAGGGCCAGGCAAAGGGAAAATTGGACTGGATGGAATCCTATATGGATTTGGGGAGGGAGACATCGAGGGCCTCAGACTTCGCTGCATTGATTTTAAAATTTGACCATGTAACAAAGTGATCTATTTCAGCCATAACAGCATGGATGGATATATGTGATTGAGTGATATATACTAGGACATCATCAGCAAATAGAGAGCACTTGTACTCGGTGCCTCCCACCTCAATCCACCTAATATTGGGGTTATGGCGAATTGATGAGAGCAGGTGCTCCGTCACTAGGATGTATAAGAGAGGGGACAGAGGACATCCCTGCCTTGTCCCATTGGTGATTGTGAAAGGTGATGAAAATGTTCTGATGCACCCCCTGGGCCTTGGGACACCCGGAGCCGGACCCTTTTTGGTGAATGCTAGTGGTTGTAGTCTTCGTGGCGGCGACCCGGTTCCGTGGCTCAGGGTGGTCAAACCAGTGGCGGAACTATTTATGTGGTTTTGATGTTTAAATGTCCGACTACGCCACCCGTGGATTGCGGTCAGAGTGAACCGCCGCTGCAGGGCAGACCGCTGAGGCTGGTGTTGTGGGTGCAGCAGAGCGTCGCATAACTCCCCACGGGAGGAGTATAGCCTCAGGGCAGTGTATGCGGAGGATGGGGGTGATGGTGCAGGGCATCAGCAGTAACGACAAGGAGCCAGTGATGCAGTCCATTGCCTTTACTCACAGTTCTTATTATCCAGAACACTTCTGCAGGTAACGGCTGCCCACGTCGTACTGTGCTCACCAGGTGAGGGGCTCAGACAACTCCCAGATAACTTTGGAGCGCTTCACAGGACCCCCTTTGTGTGTCCTTTGTCTGGCCTTTCTTACCAACCCTTCTGTCCGGCTGCCTCGGGCCTCCTCTTGGTAAACTTGGCGCCAGTTTCCCTGACCCTATGTGGTGCCTTCCTAGCGGGTGTAGCGAGGGGCTGCGCCACATAAAATGTCACAGCCTCCGGTTTCTAGCTGAGGGTCGTTTCCTGCCTCCACTAGTTTCGGGGACCGGTCTCCCCCTTTGGCCTGACCCCTCCACGCAGGTGGATTCGGGCGTGCGGTGGCGACTCGCCCGTCCGCACCCCTGGGATCCCTTCATTCCTCGTTCCTGGAGCCTTCTCCACTCCTCTTCCTTCCTTCTCCCTCTTCCAGGCCTGGGCCTCTGTTACTAGGCCCGCCTCCGGAGCAGAGCTCATGCAGAGCCCCTGCTCCCTGCCACTTCTGCTTAGACTTCTCTGCTCTGAACTAAGATGGTGCCCACCTTTTATACTCCCTTCTCAATGCACCCAGGAACTGCTTCCTCCCTGCTCCTGCACTACAGGGTTCCCCTTCCTCAGTGTTCCCTCCCCCAACTCCAGCCAGGGACAGGGACTGTCGTGCCCATCTCAGAGGCATATTGGTCGCCCTGCCCCACGGTAATGTGGTGTAATGCATGCAGGTGTCGGGTCCTGATCCACACTCCATCCTTACCTGAGAGTGAGAAATCACACCTCTGGGTGAGGTGCAATACCTCTGTAGCAACCGAGCCCTCAGGGTGCTACAGTTCCATTTATCTTCAGCCTAGGTGACGTACTGTGATACAGGGCCGTGATTTTGGCTATAAAAGGGTCCCCTAGACCCCTACCCCAAGCTTTTTAAGAGAATCATATATGGCGTGCCAGGAGACTCTATGGAATGCTTTCTCAGCATCCAACGAGAGTATCTAATTACAAATTTTTAACTGCATCTAGCCCAGGAAATACTTTGTGCCTAGTAGCAGTGTCTGCTAGTCAGCGGATTATCCCGGCTGTTAAGCAAGCTACACCACCTGTAGTATGGACACTTAATTTTTTCAAAGGAAATGCTTCGGGACCACGGGATACTCAGTGAAGAGCATCAGGAGGCACCCCAAGGCATAGGGGCTGGGACTGGCAGTAGGATGCCTTGCGGTGGACAGCCGAGCTCGATCCTTATAAAAGCTTTTTAACTGCAGCAGCTTTAGTGGACGCTACTGGAGCTGGAATTACGCGGCTGCTGGCATGAGACTTGCCCTCCAATAGATCCTTGTAAATGGATTTAAAGTGTATTCATTCAAATTAGAGAGACAGTTTAAATTAAAAAGCTTAGAGCTGCCTCCACCACAGGGGGGCTCGCTCGACCCACCAGTGGACAGGCACCAGTATTGGGAGAGGGGGGCTGGCCGTCAGGGTTCACCGCGGCTCTGGCACAAACCCGGCGACACGGAGGTGGCACGGGCAGGAGCGGACTGAACGTGTCGGCTTCTCACTTTTTGGATTTTAGAAGGGCATGACATGCCTATATCTGTGTCTCCCCCTCCTTTTACTCCTCCACCTCTTTTCTTTTCGCATGACTATATGTACTTGTCACTTTTCCAAGTGTTAGTTGTGTCTTCTGAGCAGTTTGTCAGCTTTTGGACACCTTTGAAGGTGTTTTCTATGTGTTTCTATGTGTTTTTGTTTGCCTGCCATTGGTTTTAACGGTGTTCGAAGGTGTTCGACGAACAGTTCGACGAACAGTTCGGCGAACCGTACCGAACTCGAACACTATGGGGGTGGCTCAACACTAATGAAGACTCGACAGTCCCACGGTTGGCAAGTTAGAACTGTGAGATTCACTACGTGCACCACTGGTGTTTTGTGGAAAAGCACATGTAAGATTCTGCAACAGCGTCTGCAGATACTCCTGCATGCGTCAATCCCTTTTTATGGCAGGAATTATTTCGGCAAATTTACTTTTGTACCGGGGATCTAAGAGTGTGGCAACCCAGTAGTCGGGATTACTTCGAATTCTGACAATCTGAGGGTCATGTTGCAGGTAGTGCAGCAAGAAGGCACTCATGAGTCTTGCGCATCCAGGAGGACCAAGTCCTTGTTGTGTTGGTAGCGAGGTAAGAATCATGCTTCCTTCTTCTGCCCTCTCCCCTCAACCTCGCACAACAGAAATGTGATCAAGGTCTCCCTCATCTGATGAGTCTTCCATGCCCATCGCCAGTTCGTCCTCCACTTCTTCCTCGGCTCCTGCACCTTCCTCAACAGTTTGGCTGCTACCATGCGCCCTGGTAAATCCCTCTCCCCCACCCTCCCATGCCTGCCGCCTTGGTACTGCCAACCGTCTGGACCTTGGAGATGTTATCCCTTCCGCATACGACTCCTCCTCTACTTCCTCCACCTCCTCTTGTCCCACCACCTGACTCTGAATTCTGTTTTGTGTGTGCTCCAGCATGTAAATCACAGGAATAGTCATGCTGATAATGGCATCGTCGTCAGCACTAAACATCTTCATCGCCATTTCAAAACTGTGCAGAAGGGTGTGTGGCGCCCCCGAGGGTTCAGTCGCCACAGAGTTACTGCATCTCACCCAGAGGTGTGGTATCTCACCCTCAGGTAAGGAAGGCATATGGCTCGGGACCCTAACACCTGCATCCAACACATACCCGCAGTGGGGGTAGGGCAAGATTGCTCCTACGGGAGAGCACAGTCCCAGGTCCCTAGCTGGTGGAAGGGTCCTATGTAGTGGGTGCTTAGGGGAGCAGCTTAGCGGAGCACATGACAGGGAGAGTATAAATAGGAAGCTATCTTAGAAAGAGCAAGCCAGTCAGAGGAGGAAAAGTGACAGGAGCAGAGGCTCGGCATGAGCTCTGCTCCAGAGGCAGGCCTAGCCTGGGAGGCCCAGGACTGAAGGAGAGAAGAGAGGAGTGGGAGCAGGAAGGCTCCAGGAACCGAAGGGACCCTAGGGCTATGGGCCGTGCAGAAGGCCACCCGTACTCCTGCTGCTACCAGGAGGTAGAGGGGTCAGACCAGATAAGGGGAACCGGTCGCTCAACTAGCGGAGAAACAGCAAGGCTCAACTAGAAACCGGAGGCTGCAGCATTTCATGTACTGCAGGTAAAAGTCCACACCAGTCTCACTAAGAAGGTAGCCACATAGGACCCAGGGGACGGAACACAAGTCGCCCGCCAAGGCCCGAGGATACCGGATAGAAGTGTCACTGGGTGTCAGGTGCAGGTAGAAGGCCAGAGAAAGGACACACAGAAGTGGGTCCTGCTAAGTACTCCGGAGCTATCTGGGGGTGGACTGAGCCCCTCACTGAGTACGCACAGCACGACGGGTGAGATTGCTCTGGTACCTGTAATCTGGACTGCAACAGCTGTGAGTAAAGATCTTGGGACTGCATCACACGGACTCTGTGTTCATTACTGACTCCCTGCACTACAACCACCATCATCCACCCACACTGCCCTCAAGCTACACTCTTCCTGTGGTGAGTAATAATACCATTGCTGCAAAACCACCAGCTTCAGAAGACTGTTCCGCAGCGGCGGCCCCTTTTGCCCCACTCCAGAGGTGGCGTAGTCGGACATTTTAAAACCCATATATACAAATTACCCTTGGATTGACCGCCCTGAATCACGGACCGGGTCACCGCCACAGTGACTACAACCCCCAGCGTCTACCGGCCCGGCTCAGGGTACCCCACGGCCCAGGGGGCGTGTCAACTTCATAGGTCCCTGATCTGAGACCACTCCTGCAGAGTGATTTGCCCCACCTCTGGATCTCGTTGGCCCAGGCTATACGTCAGAACGTATTGCACCAGGGCTTGTCGGTGCTGCCACAGTCGCTGCAACATGGTCAGAGTTGAATTCCACCGTGTCGGCACATCGCATTTCAGCCGGTAAACTGGCAGGCCCAACAACTTCTGTAGAGATGTAAGTCATTGAGCTGCGGGATGCGAACGGCGGAAGAGAGCACACAGCGACCATGCCCCCTGCAGAAGGCCATCTAGTCCGGGATAGTGGGCTAACAATTTATGGACAACCAGGTTCAACACGTGAGCCATACAAGGCACGTGTGTGACATTGTCCCGGCGATGCAGCATTGTCGCACACGGCCTTCCCTGGTTGCAGGTCCAGTGGAGACAACCATTCATGAAACTGGGTCTCCAGAGCTGACCACAACTCCTCAGCTGTGTGACTCACATTTCCCAGACATTTCAAAGTAAACACTGATGCCTTGAGCCCTGCTGCCAGCATAGTAAGGAGGTGTACAGGATTCCTTCTGCACAGTTAGAATGCAGGTGGCATTACCAGACAGGCATTGGGTGCAGGTGGAGGACCGAGAGGAGGTTGAGGAGGCAGAAGCAGTGGAGGAACTTCGAGATAAAGAGGATTGATGCACAACTCGTGGGGACAGTAAGACTTGGACAGTAGCCCCTTGTCCTGCTGTCACCATAGTTACCCAGTGCCCAGTCAGCGACATGTAACGCCCCTGTCCATGCCTACTCGTCCAAGTGTCTGTGGTGAAATGCACCCTGTCACACACAGAGTTTCTCAAATAAGCGGTGATGTTGTGTGCGACATGCTGGTGGAGCGCAGGCACACCTTTCTTTGAGAAGTAGTGCCGACTGAGCATCTGGTACTGGGGCACTGAGACGGACATAAGGTCTCGAAAATCCACTGTGTCCTCCAGGCGGAAAGGCAGCATTTCTGTAGCCAAGAGCTTGCAGATGGTGAAATTCAACCTCTTAGCTTTCTCATGGCTAGGAGGAAATGGTCTTTTACTTTTCCACATCTGAGGGACCGAGGGCTGGCTGTTGTGCTTAGACGGGGTTGAGTAGGATGTCCCCGGCAAACTGCCGGTCTGTGAGGAAGATGCAGGTGGACATGTTAGATTGCCTTGATCCAAAGCTGGTGCTCTCGATGTCAGAGAGCGCTCAACACCAGCAGTTGTTTCCACTTCCCAATGAACTGATGACCTGCCAATCACACTGGCTGTTGCAGGTAAAGAGGTGGCAGGTCTGCGTCCAAAAACATGTGTGACTGCTGTCCCCCCAGTCACAGAGGATGAAGAGGCCGCGGATGCACAAGATGGGGCAGACGGTGGTTGGCCCAGCCTGCTAGGCTGCATTGTAGCACAGTGAGCTTCCCACTGCAACTTATGCTTCATATCCATGTGCCGGTTCATGCATGAAGTACTCAAACTATGGATTTTTTGGCCTCTACTTATGTTTTGGTTACAAATATTACAGATAACACGAGTTGGGTCATCCTTATCATTCTGAATAAATGCCCAGGCTATGCAAGGCTTAGAGCCCATGCGACCTGAAGAGCCACTACGACTTGTGGTCAGAGGCAGAGTTGTGGTTGAGGATGCAGTTGTTGACGTGCTTCCAGTACTCCATCTGTGTCCAGGAAGGGGCAACCTAACCTCGTCATCAATAGCATCTGTGACGCCCCACTGTGCTTGGTATCACATATCCTAGAAGAGTGTATTGATGGAATCCTCCACAAGAGGCCCCCATAAACATTCACACATCTCCACCTTCCACCTCAGACCAGCAGAGGGAGCCCGTTAGGGATATAAATAGGGAAGGTGGAGCTAGGCAGTTCAGTTCCTCTGAAGAGTTCCTGCAGTAGAGAAGCCTAAGAGAGGTCAGTCTGCAGTGGAGCTCAGTCTAGTCTAGAGAACTCAGTTAATAGTTCAGCAGTGGAGCACGAGGCTCCTGCTAACTAGATTCAGTAAGGCATAACCGGAATCCCTGGAGAACTACAAGTCCCAGGATGGCTAAGGTGCTGATACGTAACAGAGCCAGGAGACGCTTAGGCCCCGCATAGTGGGAGCGTGAACTCCAAGAGAAGGCCCTACCACAAGGTAAGCCAGCGCAGGACAGAGACAAAGTTAGGCCTAGCTCCAGCCAGGTCAGAAACTTACTACGCAGAGGCAAGAAACAGGAGGCCCTACACCCGCTCATTTTGGAGGATCCTGATATTCTCCCTTCACCCTACAGTGCTCCGGGATGTGCCTGAATTTCCTCCAGTAAAAGGTACTGAAGTGACTACCGTGTCTGTTCCCGTTCTTGCTCTGACCCAGCTGGGTCTCGCCTGTCCTGCATTCCCCCTGCATACGCTGCCCTGAGACCTAGCTCCACCTGTGGGGAGCTATACCATCGAGCAGCCTTATCACGGGTCTCAGTGGACTGCTGCAGCGCTGGTGCTTCTCACCAGATACAACAGGTGGCGTCACAAACTATTATAAAATTAACAATTATCCACTCTTTTAAAGAGTGACCCCAGGGTACGGGCCAGGGAGCCAACCACCGCGACATCCCCAAGGCCAGGCAAAGGCCCGGGTGCCGAGTCATCCCCATCCCCTGGGCTAGTCACATCCTCCTCCACCTCCTCCGTTGACCTCATCGACTGGCTGACTGTGGGTTGACAGTAAGTGGGATCTCCAACCTCGTCATCATCACCCTGTGTGTTATCACACCCGTCATCCTCAACGCCAACCTCTTCCTGCCCTGACCGAAAAGTCAAGTTGTCGCTCCAATCAGGTATTTGAGTCTCATCATTGTCTTCATCATTGTCTCCACCAACAGGAGTGACAGTTTGGAAACGAGGGTCTACATTATGCTCAGAACCTTCTTCATCTGGTCCTGGATCCGACTTATAAAGATTCTGGGCATCAGTGCAGATCATTTCCTCGTCTGGATTAACAGAAGCTCTGGAGCAGACGTACGTTTCCCAGGCTATAGTATGAGTAACCAGCTCTGCAGACTCAACCATCTGTGTTACCCCATACTCAGACGGGCAGCTGGAGACTTGGGAGCTGTGAGGAAGCAAGTGCGATTGGGGTGACACCTCTGAGGACTGGAATATTTGTGATGTTGAAATTGAGGTGGAGGAGAGCCCACTTGAAGGAGCACTTGATATCCGCTGAAGCACCTGCTGTTTTTGTGCCTCATCTGGAATTTGTAGCGATGGACGTGTCCGTAAGAAAGGGATCGTATCACATTGTCCACGAAAAGAAGTCGACATCTTAGCTTGGCTGGAAGATGGTCTTTGTTCTGCAGATGTTACCCCCCCCCACTGCGGGGGGGGTCGACCCACCAGCGGACAGGCACCAGTATTGGGAGAGGGGGGCTGGCCGTCAGGGTCCACCGCGCTCTGGCACAAACCCGGCGACACGGAGGTGGCACGGGCAGGAACGAACTGGCCGTGTCGGCTTCTCACTTTTTGAATTTTAGAAGGGCATGACATGCCTATATCTGTGTCTCCCCCTCCTTTTACTCCTCCACCTCTTTTCTTTTCGCATGACTATATGTACTTGTCACTTTTCCATGTGTTAGTTATGTCTTCTGAGCAGTTTGTCAGCTTTTGGACACCTTTGAAGGTGTTTTCTATGTGTTTCTATGTGTTTTTGTTTGCCTGCCATTGGTTTTAACGGTGTTCGACGAACAGTTCGACGAACAGTTCGGCGAACACACGGGTGTTCGACGAACCGAACCGAACTCGAACACTACGGGGGTGGCTCAACACTAATGTTGACATGCTGCCTTAGTTGGTCTACCAGTATGTTTGCCTTTAACAACCTTCCCATTTTGTTTGTACAGTATTTGGTCCAGATTTTAGACACAGCTGACTGTGAACAACCAACATCTTTTGCAACATTGCGTGATGATTTAGCTTCTTTTAAGAGTTTGATAATCCTCTCCTTTGTTTTAATTGACATCTCTTGTGTTGGAGCCATGATTCATGTCAGTCCACTTGGTGCAACAGCTCTCCAAGGTGTGATCATCCCTGTTTAGATGCAGACTAATGAGCAGATCTAATTTGATGCAGGTGTTAGTTTTGGAAATGAAAATTTACAGGGTGATTCCATAATTTTTTCCTCAGAATTGAGTGTTTCCATAATTTTTTCCCTCTGCTTGGTCTGAATAAAATTACCCTCACTGAGTACCACATTTTTTTTCTTGATTTCTTTTAGTGTTTCTTAAAGCCATAATGTTGCCATTTGAAATTACTTTAGTTTTGTGCCATGTCTGTGATCTGCTTATTTTCAACAACATTAAACAACTGAATGAACATCCTCAGAGCCCGGTGAGTCCATAATTTTTGCCAGGGGTTCTATAAAGTATTAGGCCAACAATGCATAATATATGTGAAACCATAAAACATTTTTGGAAAGCTGGCAATTTGATCAAATTATCAAATTATTTAGTGGAAAAAGTTTTTGATAACTGAAAAAATAGTGACTTCTCAATCTGATCAAAAAAGTTTAAGCTCATGAAAAAATACACCATTGTAAATACAGTGGAGGAAGTTAAATTGGTTGGGCATTGCTTGCTTACCTAAGACATTGGTCGGGCATTGAGATGGTCAGGCAATTATCACTATCACACATGACTAATTTAATTAAACTGTACTTATATTAACTGCCATGCTCATGTGAGGATACAAAGACATTTTGTTTTAAACTTGAGAAAATCACAAACATAAATACAATTGAAACCAGAAGTTTACATACACTATATAAAAAGACACATATGCATGTTTCTCTCAATATCTGGCACGAAATCAGAATAAACCTTTACCGTTTTAGGTCAATTAGGATTACCATAATTTTTAATATTTGCCAAATGCCAGAATAATGAGAGAGGGAACGTTTTAAGGCATTCTTATTACTCACTGCAAAATCAAAAGTTTGCATACATTTCATTAGTGTTTGATACCATTGCCCTTAAACTGAATGACTTGGATCAAACATTTGGCTTCTCACAATAGTTGGTCAAAATTTGGGCCCGTTCCTCCTGACAAAACTGGTGTAACTGATCCAGGTTTGTAGGTCGCCTTGCTAGCACCTGCCTTTTCAGCTTTGCCCATAAATTTTTAATAGTATTGAAAACAGACACAGACGCAAAAGGAGAATCAGTTTATTATAGAACCATTGGCACTACCAATACTTTTGTAGGACATGGCAATCACAGGTGTTTGCTGACATAGTAGGGCTGCTGGGTCCTGGTGGACACAGACCAGCTCTGCATTTGTATATATGCATAGAAAACTTACCTACAAAAATTTTAAAACTTAATAAAAGGTAAAAATTCCCCAAAAATATAAAAACATCACATTTTTTTTCATATACAGTAATATACCTTGTGTTACATAATATATTTTTTGCACTAAACAATGCACTTTTTTCCTCCAAAATTTTGGACTAAAGTCGGGTGTGTGTCTTATAGTCTGAATGTGGTATATATATATGACTCGCCCAGAGGGATGGGGGCGACTCAGTACCCGGGCCTTTGCCTGGCCTTGAGGATGTCGTGGTGGTCGGCTCCCAGGCCCATACCCTGGGGTCAGCTTTTAAAAGGGGATTGTTTGTTAATTTTATGAAAGTTCGTGATGCCACCTGTGGTTTCTGGTGAGAATCACCAGCGCTGCGGCAGTCCACTGAGGCCGGTGATAAGGCAGCTCGATGGTATAGCTCCCCAAAGGGGGAGCTAGGCCTCAGGGCAGCGTACACAGAGGGGGATGGAGGACAAGCGAGACCCAGCCGGGTCAGAGCAAGAGCAGGGACAGACACGATAGTCACTTCAGTACCTTTTACTGATGGAAATTCAGGTCCCGGAGCACTGTAGGGTGAAGGGTGCATATCAGGATTCTCCCCAATGAGCGGGTGTAGGGCCTTCTGTTTCTTGCCTCTCTGTAGTAAGTTTCTGACCTGCCTGGAGCTAGGCCTAACTTGGTTTCTGTTCAGCACCTGCTGACCTGGTGATAGGGCCTTCTGTTGGAGATCACTCTCCATATTCTTTGGGGTCTCCGTGATTCCTGACCCTGGTATGTATCAGCTTTTGGTGATCCTGGGACATGTAGTTCGCCAGGGGTTCCGGTTGTTTTCTACTGGTCATGAAGATCCACGTAGACTCTCGGACCTGGTGTCTGGTATATTCTTCGGGGTGAGCTGGTTAAGCTCCTCTGCTCCCCTATGTTACTCACTTTCCACTCGCCTTCGGCCCCGCTTGGGCCCTCACTAGGCTACACACACTGCAGCCGGGACGCTGCTCTTCTTCGCCGCTCTCAGAGTGTCGGCACACTCCTAGCTCTCTATCCTGAGCTCTGTGAGTTCTAGTCTGGACTCACTCTACAGACTATACTGAACTCTTTCTGCAGGAACTGCTAGGCTCTGGCTCGACTGCACTGACTCCTTCTGTGTCTGAGCAGGAACTGCTGAATCACTGAGCTGCCTAGCTCCACCTTCTCTTTTTATATCCCTAACGGGCTCCCTCTGGTGGTCTGAGGTGGAAAGTGGAGGTGTGTGTATGCTGTGGGGGCCTCTTTTGGAGAAATCCGGTAATACACCCCTCTAGGATCTGTGGTACCAAGCACAGCTGGGTGCCACATATACACTGCTCAAAAAAATAAAGGGAACACTTAAACAACAGAATAGAACTTCAAGTAAATCAGACTTCTGTGAAATCAAACTGTCCACTTAGGAAGCAATACTGATTTACAATCAATTTCACATGCTGTTGTGCAAATGGAATAGACAATAGATGGAAATTATTGGCAATTATTAAGACACCCTAAATAAAGGAGTGGTTCTGCAGGTGGGGTACCACAGACCACATCTCAGTACCAATGCTTTCTGGATGATGTTTTGGATACTTTTGAATGTTGGTTGTGCTTTCACACTCATGGTAGCATGAGACGGACTCTACAACAACCCACACAAATTGCTCAGGTAGTGCAGCTTATCCAGGATGGCACATCAATGCGAGCTGTGGCAAGAAGGTTTGCTGTGTCTGTCAGCGTAGCGTCCAGATGCTGGAGGCGCTACCAGGAGACAGGCCAGTACACCAGGAGAAGTGGAGGGGACCGTAGGAGGGCAACAACCCAGCAGGAGGACCTCTACCTCCGCCTTTGTGCAAGGAGGAACAGGAGGAGCACTGCCAGAGCCCTGCAAAATTACCTCCAGCAGGCCACAAATGTGCATGTGTCAGTACAAACGGTTAGAAACCGACTCCAGGGTGGTATGAGGGCCCGACGTCCACAGAAAGGGGTTGTGCTCACTGCCCAACACCATGCAGGATGCAGGCCAATTGCCACAGAACACCAGGATTGGCAAAGTCACCACTGGCGCCCTGTGCTCTTCATAGATGAAAGCAGGTTCACACTGAGCACATGTGACAGACATGACAGAGTCTGGAGACGCCGTGGAGAGTGATCTGCTGCCTGCAACATCCTTCAGCATGACCGATTTGGCAGTGGGTCAGTAATGGTGTCGGGTGGCATTTCTTTGGAGGGCCGCACAGCCCTCCATGTGCTCGCCAGAGGTAGCCTGACTGCCACCTGAATCCAATTGAGCACATCTGGGACATCATGTCTCGCTCTATCCACCAATGTCACGTTGCACCACAGACTGTCCAGGAGTTGGCGGATGCTTTAGTCCAGGACTGGGAGGAGATCCCACAGGAGACCATCCGCAACCTCATTAGGAGCATGCCCAGGAGTTGTAGGGAGGTCATGCAGGCACGTGGAGGCCACACAAAATACTGAGCCTCATTTTCACTTGTTTTAAGGACATTACATCAAAGTTGAATCAGCCTGTAGTGTGTTTTTCCACTTCAATTTTGAGGGTGACTCCAAATCCAGGCCTCCATTGGTTAATAAATTTGATTTCCAATTATGATTTTTGTGTGATTTTGTTGTCAGCACATTCAACTTTGTACAGAACAAAGTATTCAATGAGAACATTTCATTCAGATCTAGGATGTGTTATTTGAGTGTTCCCTTTATTTTTGTGTGTGTGTATGTATATATATATATGTATATATATATATATATATATATATATATATATATATATATATATATACTGTGGGAGGTGTGGGGGTAACGGCAGCAGTGATGGAGCGGGGCACAGGAGGCAGGAGCCGCCTGCTGCAGCCTACACTGTTCTCCTTAATAGGCAGCACATAGTGTAGCCGCAGCATGGATCCTGCTGCAGCCGGGCGATCACGTGTGCCCGCTATTAAAGAGCATGAATATTCTCTCCTCTCCATGCCCATGGGAGTGGAGAGGGGTGAATATTCATGATCTTTAATAGGATAGAGGGGTGCCATGCATACCAGGATGGGGATGAGGAGTGCCATGCATACCAGGATGGGGGATTGGGGTGCCATGCATACCAGGATGGGGAATTGTGGTACCATGCATACCAGGATGGGGATGAGGGGTGCCATGCATACCAGGATGGGGGATTGTGGTGCCATGCATACCAGGATGGGGGATTGTGGTGCCATGCATACCAGGATGGGGATGAGGGGTGCCATGCATACCAGGATGGGGATGAGGGGTGCCATGCATACCAGGATAAGGATGAGGGGTGCCATGCATACCAGGATGGGGATGGTGGCCACATACAAAAGGGGGGGGCATATATACCTGGATAGGGGATATTAAAAGAATTGGGGAACATTACCCCTATACCAGTGTCAGCAGCAGACCCCCTCCCCCATAGCAGTGCATCATGACCATATTTTTTATTTACATTTTTTCCTCCTCTAAAACCTAGGTGTGTCTTATAGTCTGGTGCGTCTTATAGTCCGAAAAATACGGTACATATGATAAAAAAACCACAGATATTAGGTGTTTACATGACCGTAATAACCTGTAGAGTTCATTCAACAGGTTATTTCATATGAAATATAAATTGTAAAAAATATAAACAAAAGGAAACTGCACCTCAATATTTTTATAACAGAAAAAAAAATATATAAAGTATGCTAAAATAGAGATGAAAGTACAATTTGTCCCACATAAAACAAAGCCTCATTAAAGTCATTGAAAAATAAAAACATTATGGCTGCTGAAACAAGCAAAAAATATCAAGTAATTAAGGCCATTTCAGAGGTGATTTCTAAGGTGTAAAGTGAAAAAATAGCCTGTTTCTGGCAGCTTACTTTTGCAAATACTTTATTTCTGTTGAAAATTTACAAAATGGTTAAAGGGAATTTTTCAGCAGATTTTTACCCCTCAAACCATTTATATGTACATGTATCTCTTTCAAAGAAAAGTCCAGCCATATCTTTACTTGGACAGTCTGTTCCTCTGTTACTGAAAAATCAGTGTTTGAATTGATATGCTGATGCGGCTGTATCACTACAGTTCTCTTCTCCAAGCAGTGTTGCCTGATCATGCTTGACTGACGGCTCCTTTGCCTGAAGTCACACAGCATAGAGTCTGTAAGTTAAGCAGGAAGAGGCGGCACTGAGCGAGGAATAGAGCTGGAGTGACAGAGGCTTCAGATCTACAGCATCATTTGCATATCAATTCAAGCACAGATTTCTCATTAATGGATTAATGGATTGGCCATACGGAGGTGTTGCTGGACTGGTCTTTGAAAGAGCTACATGCATGTATACATTTTTTGGGATCCTGCTGACGGGTGCAGTATACTATTTGCCAATTACATAATATTGATCTTATTTGACATTGGTAAAAATTGAAATAACAATCCATAAAAAATATAAAAAAGAAGAATATTTAGAGCTGCTTGTACACTCTGTATGACAGTTGTTTGTGCATTTGTGCAGTGTACTTGCTCATTTGTGAGATATAATTATTAAAACTGCCGTAATCTTAGAAAAGAGCAATGACTGTGCATCTCCACTGCAAATCATAATAGCTTTGAGTTTAGTATTTTTTTTAAAACTATTAATGTGTTGGGATACACCATTGTTGCATAGAAGTGTTTATGGACCCACCACAAGCTGGCAAGAAACTACTAATCAAAGGCTATAGCTAACAAAAGAGCACTTTAGTGAGTTTATGTATGTATACTGCTTCCAAATATGACAGCTCTCTGTGGAAATTACAGGAGATCGGCCTAAGCTATAAACAGGCATTTTAGCTTCCCTGGTGAGAACTGATATTTTAATTATGTTCTATTACACTCTATATTGTAAGCATTTGTAATTACCATGGCACCATTATACACATATTACCATTCCTGGTGTATATATATGAAATACATATGTTTAAATGTTTTCTTTATTTATATATCTATTTCCTAGCTTTTAGATACTGCGAACATATTCTGCTGTACACTCATTGTAATTAGGTCTTGTTACCAATATGGCTCGCATCTACTTTCCCTATTTCACAAGCATGCCAAATTCTTTGGAGTTGGGTATGTTTCCTGTCATTTATATAATTCAAAAAAATATTTTTCAGATTTGTATTAAAATCAAATAGCAGAGAATAAAAATTCACTTAAAGCATTTGTCACATCTGGGACATTTACGGGATATTGGTAGGACATACGATCAGTGTCTAAAAGATGCGATTCCCGCTGTTGAAATTTGTGTAATCTTGTTTCTATTTTGCTAATGTCATATGGTGTTTGCATAATTATAAGTTGTCAGTTACTGTAATTAATTTTCAATAATAAGTATAGACTCTGTCATATCAAAACATATATAAGAATTAAGCAATATAAAGTAATATAAAGTAAAAAGCAAAAAAATGATAGTAGGTCGAGGGTGTTCATTTAATTGGAGCCTCAGTCTTGTTATTCATTTAATTACATTAGCACATTATTAACTCAGTAATACCCTCAGCTCCCTTCAGAATACTAAGTGAAGTAAACTTCACTTAGTGAATGCAAACTTCAGAATACTAAGTGAAGTAATACTTATTGTAATGCACAACTATATTTTGGAAGGTGGAATGGGGGGTTAATAATTTATTAATAATATTTTTGGGTGATCTTCCCATTATGTCTACTATCATTTATTTTTCTTACTTCAAACAGCATTTTTGCAAATTTGATTGAAACAAATTAAAGGGCCACAGTCAACAAAATTTCAGCAATGTGTTTATTTATTTATTTAATCTTTTTTCTGCCATTTTTTTCTTTGCTTTTAGCTCAACATATCCAGACATTGCACTTCGAGATAACCAACTTTAAAAAAAACAAAACATTATTTTGCAAAAGTTTATCACCTGATGTCAATGCTATATCTGTCTATGAGTGACAACCCAGTGATTGTGATGTGAGTAGCATCCATTTATGGATTTTGGTAGCAAATCACAATATTATATTGAATATTTTTCATGAAAAATTAAAGGCATTGGCTTCATTCATTGGTTCCTATCTTATATGAAAAGAAGTTGCTGAACATTTCAGTGTTTTTTTCAGATTCTGTAAGAAAAAATAAATAAATCCAATGTCTATTCAAGACTGAATGGATTAACTACAGAATGCAGAATGCTGCCTAGCACAGAAAAAGCTCAAAGAAATAAGAGAAAAAGATATAGCAGAAAACTATTAAAGAGCAGAAGGATTTTTTTTTGCCCGTTTGCATTCCTAGAGCCATAACCTGCGGCTATTTTTGCACCAATACGGTTTGCAATGAGGTAGTTTTTCAATTTTAAACTTTGTATAATATTTTATTTGACAATTCTTTTTGTACAGACTTCATATCAATCTTTCTTTGTAACTACCTGCCCTGCTTGATATTCTACAGACAAAAGAAGCAGATGGAAAAATGTAACATATGCCTGCAGGTTCAGACCACACACAGGGTTTATTTGTAATTATCATAATATCATTACAGTCAATTAAGTAATATTCTATTATAACAGAAAATATATAGTTAAATCACACTGAGAAATACTGGAAACAATATAGGATTAAAAATAAGATGATATCATTATATTGAAAAAACTTTAAAACCAATATAATCAAAATGATCCAGATTGTAGTTCACTGGCATGGGACCAATAAGTTATAGGTGAAACCCATCAATAAATGTAGAATTGAACAACAGACAAATAACATTTCATAATAAATCTAAATCTAAGCAGGCTAATTAATACAGAATGAGTAACCACATTTTTCAGAAAGAGCCTAGAAAAGAAAGTATAAGAAGTAGAGATGAGCGAACCCGAACTTAAAAGTGGGAGGTTCTTACAGGACAGTTAGTGTCCGGTGCTAAACACCTAACACGGACTTCTCTTGGAAGCCCTTTGCAATGTTCGGAGTTCCGGGAGAAGTCTGGGAGGAGAGAGAGAGATGAGAGATAGATTGTTTTCAATGGGGTTCTGGTTTTGGTTCAAGTTCGGGTACAGTTCTGATACCCAAATCGAATTTTGGAATAAAGTTCTGGTCGGGCACCAGAACCTGAACTTCCACGGCTCCGCTCATCCCTAATAAGAATAAGAAGTAATACATTTTTTTGAATATCTATGGGAATAGTAACAAGAACCAGAATGTAAGTAATAGCTTACCCCTAAAACTAGACTATTGCCCAGCAACACATCACGTGTTTAGTCTCTTGCTCAAAGCCTGTTTACATGATGAGTGGAATTGTATTCAATTCTAACGGAATATACAAAAAAATCTGCATTTTTGAGAATTTGGATTATTAATAGTGTTGAGCATTCCGATACTGAAATATCGGGTATCGGCCGATATTCGCGGTATCGGAATTCCGATACTTAATTCCGATACTTCTACAATAACGAATACCGGAATCGGAAGTTCCCATAATGCCTGCGCTCTGCAGTGTCTCTGAAGTATGACAAGCTGGATGGCAGCGCTCAGCTGAGATCCAGCCTGTCATCAGAATGCCATCCCAGCGTGGGAGAATTCTCCTGATCGTTTAAAAGCCGGCGGGCAGTAAAAAGCCGCCGGATTTTAAACAATCACACAGCCCCATACTGCTTCCCCGCAGCCTCCCACCCCGATCCTCCGCTCCCCTCGCCACCTCCCATCCTGATCGTAAGTTAGGACCGGGCGGGGAGCGCAGCACCAAGAAGCGGGAAGCGAAGGACCCGGGCGGGGAAGCCGGCAGTGAAAAGACTTCACCGCCGGCTTTCCCGTTCTGTGCTGCGCTTTCCCGCCGGTTATTTCAAATGAACAGCTGAGGTATCAGGTGATGCCGATCAGCTGTTCATTTGAAGTAGCCGCGGTGCCCTCAGAGGGTTCATGTGAGTTCATGCTTGACTGCATTGCATGAACTCACATGAACTTTCCCACGGCCGCACAGGTCAGCCTCACCTCCCAGACGATCAGCCCGTCATGATTGGTGTGTGTGGGTGTCTGTGCGTGTGTCTGCGAGTGTGTGCGGGGTGTCTGTGCGTGTGTCTGCGAGTGTGTGCGGGGTGTCTGTGCGATGTCTGAGGGTGTGTGCGGTGTCTGTGCGATGTGTGCGGGTGTGCGCGGTGTCTGTGCGATGTCTGCGGTGTCTGTGCGATGTCTGCGAGTGTGTGCGGTGTCTGTGCGATGTCTGCGGGTGTGTGCGGTGTCTGTGCGATGTCTGCGAGTGTGTGCGGTGTCTGTGCGATGTCTGCGGGTGTGTGCGTGCAGGCAGACATAGGCCGATGTGACACTACTACTCCCATCGGCCTATGTCTGTCCACCGTCCACTCGTGCCAGCAGGATCAGCTCGATGGGAGCAGTAGTTCCCATCAGCCTGATCCTGCTATTTAAACTGCCCCATGGTCCCCAATAAATTTTAAATACATGTCATTGGTGGCCAGTGGTTGCCTACAATAAATTAGTTCATACTTTACCTGTCCCCGCCGATCGCCACCTAAAATAAAGTAAAAAATAAAAAACTACACCTATACTCACCTAGACACCTAATTCCCCGAAGCCATCGATCTCCTGTAATAAAATATAAAATAATAAACCACAACCTTATCCTTACCCCTCCGTAGTAGTCCACGAGTGTCCCACGATGATCTCCAGTTTAGAGCAGCCACATAGAATGTGACCGCTCTGAACCCCTGCCGCCGCTAGAATGATGGGGCCGTAAAGCAGCCCCGTCTTTGCATAAGCGGGTTCGCCGGAGTTCAGGCAGCGCTGCTCCGGTTAGCTCCTTTACGGCCCTGCTGTATCGTGAGAAATTCCCACGGTGCAGCAGTGCCGTAAAGGAGGCTCCGGAGCTGCGCTGCCTGAATGCACTCCGGTGACCTCAGTCAGTGGCTCCTGCTGCCGGAAGCGGACGTGTTCCCGGCAGTGTGAGCTTACAGCAGCCATGCACAGCTGTCACCATCTCCTGATGTGACAGCTGTGCATGGGAGATCAGCGCAGGAACGTGGACAGGTAACTATTTTTTTTTAGTAAACTAAGAATTAAATAAAATTGTGTGTTTTATTTCAAATAAATTATTTTTTTCTGGGTGTAGTGTGTTTTTTCTTTTTAACACTTTGTAGGTTAGTAATGGGGGTGTCTTATAGACGCCCATCATTACTAACCTCGGCTTCATGGCAGCTGGCGCTGACATGAACCCCAACCCTATTACCCCCTGCCACCGCACCAGGGCAGCGTGGAAGAGCGAGGCTAAGTGCCAGAATTGGCGCATCCTATGGATGCGCCATTTCTGGGGCGGCTGACGGCTGGTGTTTCTAGCCTGGGAGGGGGCCAATATTCATGGCACCCTTCCTGGGCTATTAATATCAGCCCCCAGCTGTCTGCCTAGCCTTTGCTAGCTATTAAATAGGGGGTACCCCATGTCATTTTTTTGGGGGGGTCCCCCATTTTAATAGCTAGTAAAGGCTAGGTATTCAGCTGGGGGCTGATATTAGTAGTCTGGGAAGCTCCGTGGGTATTACCCACTTCCCAGGCTTCAAACATCTGCCCCAGCCGTCTGCTTAACCTCCGCTAGAGCCTAAAATTATGGGGGATCCCACGCCAATTTTTTTTTAAATAAATCCTTTATTTTAACACTAAATGACATTTGAGGAGTTAATAAAGATGCAGTCCCTAAAATATTATTTATTTTTTAATTAATTTTTCCCAAAAATTTTGACGTGGGCTTTGCCATATTTTTGTATGCCAGCCAGGTACAGCATCCAGCTTCTATGAACGCGCCATTTTCCGGGGTAGCTGCGGACTGCAATTTGCACCGGGGGGGGGGACAGAAAGCTTGGGACTCCCTGCGCTGCAGATTCCATCCCCCAGCTCCCTAGTTGTACCTGGCTGGACACACAAATAGGGAGAAGCCCCACGTATTTTTTTTTTAAATTATTTCATGAAATTCAGGGCCCTGGTGCGGTGGCTCACTGGGTAATAAAGGGGTTAAGGCCAGCTTGGCATTATCAGCTGGCCCTAAGCCCGAAATTCATGGGGTCACGCCAATATTAGACATGACCACCATGAATTTCTAGTAAAGTATTTAAAAAAACCACAACACCCAGAAAAAAGTCCTTTAATTGAAATAAACACACAATTCTTTATTGTTCTAAATTAAACTATACTTACCATCACGCCCATTCCAGCTGAAGCCAACGATCTCCTGCAATAAAAGAAAAATAATAAAGCAACCTCATCCTTACCTTTCCATGGTTCCCACGACAGCTTCAGCTCTGCTACATCGAGATGACAGGCTGGACCGCAGCAGAACGCTGCCATCCAGCCTGTCATCCCGCAGACACTGAGAAGCGCAGCCTTGCTTGCGCTCCTCAGTGTCTCTCTGTGACAGCATAAAAATGAGCCGAGGTCATGTCCAATGAACTCGGCTCACCTCATGCACGTCACTGACAGCGTGGGAAAATTCTCCTGCACTCAGCGCTTCAGCGTGAGAATTTTCCCACGCTGTCAATGACGTGAATGAGGTGAGGTCATGTCCAATGAACTCAGCTCACCTCATGCACGTCACTGACAGCGTGGGAAAATTCTCACGCTGAAGCGCTGAGTGCAGGAGAATTATCCCACACTGTCAGTGACGTGCATGAGGAGAGTTGAGTTCATTGGACATGAACTCGACTCATCTGGATGCCGTCACAGAGAGACACTGAGGAGCGCAAGCATGCCTGCGCTTCTCAGTGTCTGCGGGATGACAGGCTGGATGGCAGCGTTCTGCTGCGGTCCAGCCTGTCATCTCGATGTAGCAGAGCTGAAGCTGTCCTGGGAACCATGGAAAGGTAAGGATGAGGTTGCTTTATTATTTTTCTTTTATTGCAGGAGATCGTTGGCTTCAGTTGGAATGGGCGTGATGATAAGTAGAGTTTAATTTAGAACAATAAAGAATTGTGTGGTTATTTCAATTAAAGGACTTTATTCTGGGTGTTTGTGTTTTTTTTTTAACTTTGACTATGGGGTTAGTAATGGGGATGTCTTATAGACGCCTCTCCATTACTAACCTGGGCTTGATGTCAGCTGGCATTATTAGCTGACATCAACCCCAACCCTATTACCCCACTGCCACCGCTACAGGGCAGTGGGAAGAGCGAGGATAAGTGCCAGAATTGGCGCATCCTATGGATGCGCCATTTCTGGGGCGGCTGACGGCTGGTGTTTCTAGCCTGGGAGGGGGCCAATATTCATGGCACCCTTCCTGGGCTATTAATATCAGCCCCCAGATGTCTGCCTAGCCTTTGCTAGCTATTAAATTAGGGCTGACCCCACGTCATTTTTTTAAGGGGGTCCCCCATTTTAATAGCTAGTAAAGGCTAGGTATTCAGTTGGGGGCTCATATTAGTAGCCTGCGAAGCTCCGTGGGTATTATCCCCTTCCCAGGCTTCAAACATCTGCCCCAGCCGTCTGCTTAACCTCCGCTAGAGACTAAAATTAAGGGGAACCCCACGCCAATTTTTTTTTAAATAAATCCTTTATTTTAACACTAAATGACAAGTACAGTAATCAACACTGTCACTGTACTTCATATATATGTGACTGACATGTTTCTATCTATCTAATCTATGTATGATTCTCTATTCCTTCTATTCTAAATTGTCGGGTACCGCTGCTGAATTGCCGGCTGGCTTTTTTAAAGAGACGGTGCATGAAAACACTATTATATTTTTAAATAAATCCTTTATACTAAATGACAAGTACAGTAATCAACACTGTCACTGTACTTCATATATATGTGACTGACATGTTTCTATCTATCTAATCTATGTGTGAAGCTCTATTCTGTCTGTTATAAATTGTCGGGTACCGCTGCTGAATTGCCGGCCGGCTTTTTTAAAGAGACAGTGCATGAAAACACAATTATTTTTTTAAATAAATCCTTTACACTAAATGACAAGTACAGTAAGCAACACTCTCACTGTACTTCATATATATGTGACTGACATGTTTCTATCTATCTAATCTATGTGTGAAGCTCTATTCTTTCTGTTGTAAATTGTCGGGTACCGGTGTATGCCGCTGATGAATTGCCGGCTTTTCGCGTTATACATTCTACATTATTCTTAGTTGTTTTACTTCATGTAGAATTAACCTACAAGGAAAGAAAGGGTTTATTTTCATTCCGATATTTGTGTCCCATTGACTTGCATTGGTTTCCGGTATCGGAATCGGCGATATCCGATACTTTTTGGGTATCGGTCCGATCCAATCCGATACGATATTTCCTGATATCGGAAGGTATCGCTCAGCACTAATTATTAATAAACCTACAAGAAAATAAGCAACACTTAGACAGAAAATTAAAATGACTAATTTATTAATGAATTTAAAAATACATGTTATTCATATATATGAAAAAATTTCCAGCGGCGTAGTAAGAGGGGGAAGATATGGGTATACAGAAATAGTAGATCTAATAAGAAATATAAATGGACACTATATGGGTATAAATAAATAATGATTCATGACAAAAGTGTAAACTCATGTATACATATAAACAAAAGTGCAAGTGCATATACTGTATATACCTATTTTCTCATGCATAGTAGCATATACTCAAACATGAAAAATGTGGTCCATAACATGTCACATAAACGATTTAAATCAAAATCATATTAGATTGTACAGCCATTATAGCTGATAAATAATTACCCAAATCAGTCACCAAATACCAGTGCCCCAACACACGTTTTGCACATATTGCTTTCCCTGCCCGGTCTGCTGACACATAGTGAGGTGAAGTACAAGAGTTAGGTACTGTTCCAATTGGGTACATGTTGTCGAAGAAGGATGGCTTTTCTGCTTTTTTGATCAAAATAGTGTTAAGTAAGTACCCTATGTTATTTGCACATAGTATTACTATTTATTTACTTACTACATAGTACTTGCTCATTTTTTTTTCACCTTAGGTTCTGCATGTTTTAAATAAAGATTTTTTTTTATACTTCCTGGTATTTGACAAAACTTTATTGATGTAGTCATGTGCAGATTACATGAGTTTTTAATGCATTTACGCAGAGCAAAAGCAATAAAAATGCACAGTGGGCTTGAGATTTCTAAAATTCCCATCCACCTTGCTAGAACTATAATACACTTCATTTTTAATGCAGCGTCAAAAGCTCACCAAAAACTCATTGTGGGCACACAGCCTAATACTAGACAGAAGGCTGAATGAGGCCTCATTCAGACATCCGTTTTTCACGAATATGTTCTATCCATGCTTATCATAGGCCTATCATAGTCTGTGGTGCTATTCACATGTGGTTTGTTCCTTATTGTGTGTCTGCAGAAAATCATGGAGACATGTCAGCTTTTGATTGGAGTCACAGATTAAAATTACCCATGCAAGTATATGGGTCCATAACTTTTACAGAGAGCACACGGATGCCATCAGTGTGCAGACAGTGTGCTGCCCATGATTAACATTGTAAGGCATAAGAGAAGAATTGGAAATTTATTTTTAAATTTTTTTATACATGAAAATCACTGATGAAGCACTGATGGTAAATACTGACACACTGACCAAACACTGATGAAACTCGGCTGGAAATCACAGATGAAGCTTAAACTGTTTCTTTTACTTATGTAAAAAATCACCAACATCTGATTGAGGCCTCAAAGTGTCAGCAAAATTTTTTCTTGAATTTTCATATTTAGTAGGTACTTCAACAGACTGCTGATTGGTGCGGCCTGGGTCCTGAGTAGTGTTGAGCGAATTTGTTCGGCATTTAAAATTCGTGTACTTGTTCTGGGTTCCGACTTGTTTGCGCCAAAAAATTGGCTCCACCTGTGAACATCCCTGATTTGCCATGCTGTCATGCAGATGACATCTGTGTGACAGTGTGGCAAATCAGGGATGTTCATGGGCGGAGACGATTTTTTTTGCGCAAACAAGTCGGAACCCCAAACACAAATTTGAAATGACGAACAAATTCGCTCAATACTAGTCCTGAGACCCCTACTTATCGTGAGAACTGTGAAAAGTGTGCCATGTGGGGTTGATATTAACTTTTAGGATTATAACTTTAAAAAGGTGGCACTAGAGTCCTCTTGCTCTATAGCGAATTTCATATTAAAAAGATAGAAATGCAGAGCTGCTGTCTGAGCGCCCACACAGACTGGAGTATGGATTTAATAGAATATACTATACTTTCTGTTCAAAATGTACTGCAAGTCATTTGTGTGCTCAAACAGGATCTATGTACTCCTGTCTCTTGAGCTGCACACTTCTCAGGGGTTTATTTCGCGATCGGTGGTGGTCCACCACCAATCTGTACTAAATTCAAGTACCTCCTTAATATGAAAATCAAGAAAAAAGTTTATTTACTCTTTAACAGAAACTGGCAGATTGGGAAAATTGCTGGCAAGGGCTAAGAAGATGAAACTGACACTTCCTTAATGAAGCTGTTTTTATTTCCTTGTTTATATGGCTGGCAAGCATTCAATTCATTTAATCAACTTAGCGTTACAAGCTGTTGCTCATTTTGGTATCTTGATTCATAACATATATAATATTCATATAATGGTCATTCGCGGATCATTGGAAATAGCCACAAATTCTAAAAATAAAAAATTATAGTTTATTGTGAATATAACTTTGAACGAGTCAGCATATATGGCAGTGACATGGATAACATAAAATAACCTACTATATAGCAGTATATAAAATATTTATGTCAATACAATATAAGGATTTTGCTCTGGCTTCTGAGTATTGTTCCTTTCTATGGACATTCTTATGTGATGTTTGGTGTGCCAGCTGATGAGTACATTATAATATTAATGTAAAAATGTTATTATAAATAAATGTACTTCAATGCTGTCTTCAATAACAAAATTCTGCTATAAAAAATAAATTCACTGCTTTTTTCTATTCATGGAATTATGTATTAGAGTTAGATAAAGTATAAGAGTAGATGGAAGATTTTATGGTGGTCACATAGATATGATGTATCTGTTTACCACAATCATTAATGATAAGGTTTTTGTCTTTAGAACTAATTTATTACTCACAATTTTTTCTGGTCTGTAATATTGATTAATCTTTAATTGTTTGTGTAAATGTTATTTTGGTGAAACATCACCAATATTTGGATGGTTGATGGTCCATGCCATTCAAAATTGTTTGCATTGCTATGCATAATATGAGAATCTAAGGGTTTCAACTAAATGAAAATAATTAATGGTAGTAAGTTGCAGGAGCTAAAAGGTAAATTAGTGAGTTAATTTGAAAGAATACAGAAGACAAGTGAGTTCAACCTTCATCCTGCAGTGTTTATCCAAGGAGACCTCAATGAGGGATAACACAATTTCCTAAGAACTTAAAGAGAAAAAAAATATTATTCAACTCCAAATATACAGGTGCATCTCGCTAAATTAGAATATCATCAAAAAGTTAATTTATTTCAGTTCTTCAATACAAAAAGTGAAACTCTTGTATTATATAGAGTCATTACAAACATAGTGATCTATTTCAAGTGTTTATTTCTGTTAATGTTGATGATTATGGCTTACAGCCAATAAAAACACAAAAGTCTTTATCTCAGTAAGTTAGAATACTTTATAACAACAGCTTGAAAAAGGTTTTTAAAATCCGAAATATTGCCTACTGAAATGTATGTTCAGTAAATGCACCCAATACTTGGTCAGGCTCCTTTTGCATCAATTACTACATCAATGCGGCGTGGCATGGAAGCCATCAGCCTGTGGCACTGCTGAGGTGTTATGGAAGCCCAGGTTGCTTTGATAGCAGCCTTCAGCTCGTCTGCATTGTTGGGTCTGGTGTCTCTCATCTTCCTCTTGACAATACCTATGGGGTTAAGATCAGGCGAGTTTGCTGGCCAATCAATCACAGTGATATTGTTGTTTTTAAACCAGGTACTTTTGGCAGTGTGGACAGGGGCCAAGTCCTGCTGGAGAATGAAATTTCCATCTCCAAAAAGCTTGTCGTCAGAGGGAAGCATGAAGTGCTCTAAAATTTCCTGGTACATGACTGCGCTGACTTTGGTCTTGATAAAACACAGTGGACCTACACCAGCAGATGGCAAGGCTCCCCAAACCATCATTGATTGTGGAAACTTCACACTAGACCTCAAGCAGCATGGATTGTGTGCCTCTCCACCCTTCTGCCAGACTCTGGGACCTTGATTTCCAAATGAAAATTGGAACTCTGGAACCTTGTGGAGTGTGTCAATGACTGCCTTCTGGACATCTTTCAAGTCAGCAGTTTTCCCCGTGATTGTGGAGTCTACTGAAACAGACTAAGGGACCTTTTTAAACGCTTAGGAAGCCTTTGCAGGTGTTTTTTGTTAATTATTTTAATTTATCGAGATAATGACATTTGTGTTTTCATTGGCTGTAAGCCATAATCATCAACATTAACAGAAATAAACAATTGAATAAGATCACTTTGTTTGTAATGACTCTATATAATATATGAGTTTCACTTTTTGTATTGAAGAACTGAAACAATTAACTTTTTGAAGATATTCTAATTCAGTGAGATGCACCTGTATAATGAGATTTCATACTGTAGGTGTTAGCTAAGCTGACCACTGAATCAGTGTCTTGGTCTATCAATTAGAGACTCAGTACTGTAAGGACTCATCCAGACATCAGTATTTTTCACATACGCAAAAAAAAGAGACTAGTGTTATCAATGTTTTAGATCTTTGGATATGTGTTTCATCATTGTTTGGTCAGTGTGTCATCAGTATTTTTCACATATGGATGCATAAATAAATAAATTATAAAGTTTCTACTATCCTTTCCAATGTTAAATATGAAAAGTGCAAGGATGGCACCCGTTCATGACAAAAGTGGTTTGTTGCAGTGGTGGGGCTTTAGTGCATTACTGATGTTTACAGCTATGCCATCGGCAGGGTATTTTCTCAGCAGGGACAACCCAGGCAGAGAGGTTTCAACTGAGATGCTAGACTAAGCATACTGACCAATGTCGGCAGCAGGAAGATGCATGATTAGACGGATTGTTTTAACAACATATAATGCTGATTCAGTGTGGCTTCTTCACGGGTGCCACATAAGTGCATGGAAAAAAGTCCTAGCAGTCTACTTTCATATTATGCCAAGAAAACTTGATAGAGAGTACAAAAAAAGAACATCCAAACCATGTACAAAGGCAAAATCAACATTGTAAAAGCAAAAATGGACAGAACAGGACTTGACTTACTTGGAATTAGCAAACTAAGATGACTCAATCTGGACATTTCCAATTAGACGATTATTGGGTTTACTATTCTGTCAACGACAACCAAAGACGTAACAGTGTAGCTTTTATTCTCAACTGAAGATTGGCAGGCACTGTCCTGAAGTACAATGCAGTCAGTAATAATGTCATCTCGATACAACTACAAGGAGTGCCAATCCATGGCACAGTCATACAAGTCTACTCACTAACAACAGATGCCAAGAAGGAGGACGTTAAATTATTCTACAGTCGAGTTCAAGAGGAAATCGACATGACGCCAAAACAAGAGTTACTCATTATTACAGGAGACTTGAATGCCAAAGTGGGCTGCAGGAAACATGGTAATGTTGTGGGAAACTTTTGGCTGTGGGAAGATTCATTGACTTTTGTACAATAAATCAATTTTCCATCATGGACACCTTTTTCCAAAATCACTCTCTACACATGGTCATCACTGAATGGAGCCTATAAGAATCAGATTGACTACATATGTGTTCACCAAAGATGGAAGTTGCCTATCATTACCATGAAAACAAGACCAGAAGCTGTTTGAGGAAGAGATCGTGAACTTTTGACATCAAAGATTAGAGTCAAGCACAAGCAGGCTAGACAACAGATCGTTTCCAACTTTGATTTGACCAACATACTTGAAGTTTTTTGGAAAGGTCTACGCAACAAATTTGCATCACTGGACATGGATGAAAGAAAGCTTGAGGAATTATGAAAATATACAAACACTATTATTTCTAAAATAGACAATAAGACAACACAATAAGACAACAAACAAGAGGCAGAAGACATTGGGAATGATAGAAAGCCAAACATCCAGAAAGACGTAGCTGTTGCTGCAATAAATCTTCTGTCAAGCAACAAAGTGGGTGGATGTGACAATATTCCAATAGAGCTAAAAAAGTCTTCTGAAGAAGCAGTTAATGTTATCACATGCCTGTGTCAACAGATATGGACTGGTAAATGGCAAATGGCTGGACAAGATTGGTGTTCATGTCAGCAAAACACAACAAGGAGATCTATAGTTATATGAAAAAGTTTGGGCACCCCTATTAATCTTAAGCTTAATGTTTTATAAAAATTGGTGTCTTTGCAACAGCTATTTCAGTTTGATATATGTAATAACTGTTGGACACAGTAATGTTTCTGCCTTGAAATGAGGTTTATTGTACTAACAGAAAATGTGCAATCTGCATTCAAACAAAATTTGACAGGTGCATAAGTATGGGCACCCTTATCATTTTCTTGTTTTAAATACTCCTACCTACTTTTTACTGACTTACTAAAGCACTTTTTTTGGTTTTGTAACCTCATTGAGCTTTGAACTTCATAGCCAGGTGTATGCAATCATGAGAAAAGCTACTTAAAGTGGCCACTTGCAAGTTGTTCTCCTGTTTGAATCTCCTCTGAAGAGTGGCATCATGGGCTCCTCAAAACAACTGTCAAATGATCTGAAAACAAAGATTATTCAACATAGTTGTTCAGGGGAAGGATACAAAAAGCTGTCTCAGAGATTTAACCTGTCAGTTTCCACTGTGAGGAACATAGTAAGGAAATGGAAGAACACAGGGACAGTTCTTGTTAAGGCCAGAAGTGGCAGGCCAAGAAAAACATCAGAAAGGCAGAGAAGAAGAATGGTGAGATCAGTCAAGGACAATCCTCAGTCCACCTCCAGAGAGCTGCAGCATCAACTTGCTGCAGATGGTGTCACTGTGCATCGGTCAACTATACAACGCACTTTGCACAAGGAGAAGCTGTATGGGAGAGTGATGCGAAAGAAGCCGTTTCTGCAAGCACGCCACAAACAGAGTCGGCTGAGGTATGCAAAAGCCCTGTGGACTGATGAAACCAAGATTGAGTTGTTTGGTCATGCAAAAAGGCGTTATGCATGGCGGCAAAAAAACACAGCGTTCCAAGAAAAACACTTGGTACCCACAGTAAAATTTGGTGGGGCTGTGTGGCCAATGCCGGCACCGGGAATCTTGTTAAAGTTGAGGGACGCATGGATTCCACTCAGTATCAGCAGATTCTTGACAATAAAGTTCAAGAATCAGTGATAAAGTTGAAGTTACGCAGGGGATGGATCTTTCAGCAAGGCAATGATCCAAAACACCGCTCCAAATCTACTCAGGCATTCATGCAGAGGAACAATTACAATGTTCTGGAATGGCCATCCCAGTCCCCAGACCTGGATATCATTGAACATCTGTGGGATCATTTGAAGAGGGCTGTCCATGCTCGGCGACCATCAAACTTAACTGAACTGGAATTGTTTTGTAAAGCGGAATGGTCAAAAATACCTTCATCCAGGATCCAGGAACTCATTAAAAGCTACATGAAGCGACTAGAGGCTGTTATTTTTGCAAAAGGAGGATCTACTAAATATTAATGTCACTTTTCTGGTGAGGTGCCCATACTTATGCACCGGTCAAATTTTGTTTGAATGCAGATTGCACATTTTCTGTTAGTACAATAAACCTCATTTCAAGGCAGAAACTTTACTGTGTCCAACAGTTATTACATATATCAAACTGAAATAGCTGTTGCAAAAACACCAATTTTTATAAAACAATAAGCTTAAGATTAATAGGGGTGCCCAAACTTTTTCATATAACTGTATTTTTACTTCATGGACTACAGCAAAGCCTTTGGCTGTGTTGATCACCAAAAACTTAGTGCAGTGTGTTATTAAATTTGCTGTTGGTTACCACCAGTTACCATTGATTTACACATATCCAGATTTGTTGAGGTCACTTTGACATCTCTAAGGCTGTGTTGACATTAAAGAGTTCAAAAGGAATGCAGAACAATAAAGACTTCAGACTGTTACACATGCTTTCTGGTCTATTAAAGGCCTAGCAGGGCTTGTGATGTGCATGAAATTAATTCATATCAAATCAAATTTTTTAATTTTTTTTTGACAAAGTTGCGAAATTCAAACTTCAGAAAATTCTATCATATCTAGTGTCTAGGAAAAAGGTAGAACTAAGAGAATTCTGAAAATATGCAAAATATTTGAATGGTGTGAGCCACAATTTTGGAGTAAATTATTTTCATATAGTAAAACAATCAAAAATTGCCATGACATGAGTAAGAGAAAAACATCTAATGTGTGTATCAAAATGCATCCATTGTGATAAATTTATGGCATCTACTGCTTGTCTCCTTTAGGTTTAGGCTGTTTTTATTTGAGAAAATATTAATAAATACACCACTTAGAGTTCCTTGAGTCCATATTATAATTTTCTGTTTACATTTCAATCAGCATTTTAGTGTTTTGTACAATAATTATATGTGAAGCTGTAACCATCACATCTACTGCTTCTGATCATCTGGCATAAGTAATGTTAGAGGATATCTGTAGGATACATTCTTTTGATGTCTTATTTTATCTATAGTCCTTTATACATAGATACAGATGAATGGTATTAGTTGCAGCACAGTCCCCCTACAGACAATCTGTATTAGTTGCAGCACAGTACCCCACAATACCCCACAGACAATGTGTAATAGTTGCAGCACAGTGCCCCACAGACAATGTAGCATTAAAATATGGATCATTTATTGATAGTTAGAAGAGGTCATAAAAATGTCAGAATAATTTCAAGTATCAGATATTCATATAAAAACTTTTGGCTTTATTCATATTGCACATAAGATCCATTACAAGAAAAGACACAAATTTCTGTCTTCTTTATGCTACACTACATTGTGCTCTCACCATCAGTTGGTAAGCTGGCTGTTTCTTTCTAAAAATGGCAGATTGGTTTAACTGATCAGTGATTACAATGTCTAAGCAATATTTCTAGAAATGGGCTTAGCATTCAGTAATGCAGAATAAACATAGCGCCATTAGACACAGCTGCAGCACTTTTTTGCACGAGTCCCTTTGTTAGGTAATGATCTCCAAAATGAGCATTTTACTTTTGTTTTTTAGTTTAGAAATGTGTTGTGAGCTGAGTATTTTACTATTGCTTTGTATTCTAATCCCTTTTCTAAATAAAATAATGTTTAAAACATTACATCTGGTTATGTAAAATGGCTCCCCCTGTAGAGTTTTCTCAATGAGTTTACAAATGAATATGAAAAGATTGCAGCTGTGCCAATCATAATGAACTTCTGAGTACACAATTCCCCGATGTAACAAATTAAATTTGGATGTGCTGTGCCATATCAAAGCTTTCATATACCCCTTATTAATTTGCTTTGTTTTTGTCTGTTTATACTATTCATAATAAAAAAAGTTATTGGGTAAGCATTATTTCCATGCCAATGTATTAGGCTTATATTGCAGGACACATTGTATTGTTCTTGTGCAGTTTATTAGAAAATCTCCTGTGATTTAGTGTTGTATTGCCACAATTGAGCCATAGTTGCATCAAGTTTAACAAAAAGAACAAGGTGAAGATTACATGTGTCTATCTAGTTCTCACAGGTCAAATATGTAAGTTGTACAGGAGTTAAATCTGGTTACTCTATATGTATGTGCCAGTAATATTATTTTATTATTTAACATTTAAAATAAATCCTGTTAGGTGGATTTGCCACACTAAACCTTGATCACCTCTCTTTTACAGATTCACACACGATTTTATATAAACTTTCAGAAAAGACACAGTGTAAATAATTAATAATGTGTCTTGGGCAATGTGCAAATTCCTGCAACTAGTCATTTAGGCAGGCCATTACTCTGAATAGCATTTCTCTGTTAGATTAACATGACAACATCAACACAATAGCTTCTAAAATACACTTCAGCAGTAGCGCAGCTACTGGGGGGCAAAGGGAGCAGTAGTCCCGCACTCACACATGCAGTACCCACCCGGAGCCACCACCATTTACAACTCTATCAGCGTGTACAGCTTATTGATACAAATAAATCCTATGGTAGAACAGGCATAGTCTCCCTGCCCTACCATTCTCAATTTTGTATGCTGCAAGTCACTTTAAGCCAGGAGCCTACAAAACAGCAGGGTGGTGACATGTTGATGCATCGCATTGGGACTCTGATGTCCTGTGCATGACCCAGTACAATAACATCTTAACATTGGTCTGCCTGTGCTGAGTCTGTGACAGTGACAACAGTCTCACCAGGGTCTGAGGTTAGGTGTCAGTCTGGTGCTGGATTTGAAATGGGTCCAGGACCTTCTGTGGTCTCCCATTTCAGTCCAGCCAGGGCTGATGCTGCTCAGCATCATTGTCAGCCCCAACGCCTAGCTTGTCCGCGAGCACTGTTTATCTCCCTGGTAATTGTGCCTAACAATGTTAAGCCTGGGTTGCTGAGAGAGACAGTGCTTGCGGAGTCTAAGTCCAGAGTTTGCCGTTCTGAGCATGTCCGTGACCTGGACGATCATGATTGGTGGTTTGGCACCCACCTGACCCGGTGACCTGGCACCGCCTGATTGGTCACGGGTGTCGTCACCAATGGTGCGACAGTGGGGCAGGGCTTAATCTTTAAAAGGCCCGCCCACAAACATGGCTGCACGCTCAGATCATTTGAGCTGGTTGTTTGTGGTGTGCACGCTGAAACTCTTGGGCTCCTCTAAGAGCCATAGCTTTATGCAGGCAGGTAGCCATATAGAGCGGGTCTGCTCAGTCTGGTAGCTCGCCGGCTGAGTGCACAAATACCCGGCGGGTATCACACCCACATACTAGCGCCGACTGCTGTAGCGTAGCGCCTGTACCGAAGACAGGGCTACTGCTCCTAGTCCGGTCACACGTCTCCCTGCGGTTCTTGGAGATTGTGTGAACCGCTTTAGCGCCAATCCCCATAGCGTAGCGCCTGTATCAAAGACAGGGCTACTGCTGTTCCCACGGTCGCACATCTCCCTGCGGTTCTTGGAGATTGTGCTAACCGTCTTACCCTTCCGTGTGCCTTAACACGAAGGGTTAAGATAATTGTTAGGTGCATCGCCGGTCGCTCTCTCCTCCGTGCAGTTAACGGAGATAGAGCGTACTGCTTTACCCGGTCCGGTGTGCTGTTAACACGGATGGGTTATCTGTTTAGTTGTCGCTTTTCCTTTCCACCCGGAAAGTGTTCGGCAGCAGTCCATTTGGCTGCATTGCGGACCCCGGGGTCGGTTGCGTTCCATTTAAATAAAGTTGTCTGCAACCGCCCTCCTAACAGGTTAGTATATTATGTTTGTTTTTCATTTTAATAGTGAGTACTTGTTAGGAAAATGTAAGTGCATCATACTATGTGGGGATCATTCAATATATGGGAGAATTATACTGTGTGGAGACTACTGTTGGGAATCAAACAAGTTCTGGGGGGGGGGGTCATACTGTTTTTGGGGGAGCCATACTGTGTATGATCATACCATCTGTGTGGACTATAGGGGATCATACTGTATGGGGGACATGTTGGGGATCATACTGTGTGGGGAAAATGTTTGGGATCTTACTGTGTGAACTTTGGGGGATCATAATATTTATTATTACTATAAAAGAATCTTACTTTGTGTGGGGAACTGTAGGGAATCATCCTGTGTATGGGTAACTGTGTGGTGATCATACTGTGTTTGGGGATCTGTGGTGATCATTCTGTGTGAGGAACTGTGGTGGACTATATGGTGTGGGAGAGCCTTGGGGACATAATACTGTCTGTGTGGGGAGTGTGGAGGATCATACTGTGTGTGGGGATCATTCTATGTGTGAGGAGCTGTGAGGGATTATACTGTGTGGTAGAGCCTTGAGGACATAATACTGTGTGTGGGGCTTTGAGAACAATTATATTGTGTAGGGGGCTGTGTGTATACAGCGCTGGCCAAAAGTATTGGCACCCCTGCAATTCTGTCAGATAATACTCAGTTTCTTCCTGAAAATGATTGCAATCACAAATTCTTTGGTATTATTCTCTTCATGAGATACCACTTGTACATCTCATGCATTGGCTAGGCGTTGGGACCGACGGCGATGCTGTGCAGCATCAGCCCCAGCTGGACCAGAATGGAAATTGCAAAAAGAACTTCGGCACTCCATACATGAATATATAAGAAATATTGTATCTAGACTAATGTCACTTTGAAAAATGAAGGTTTTTTGCGCATAATTTGGCCAATTTATGTGTGCCCATCAACCATGACAAGGTCACCTTCGTATGATGGGAAACTACGCTACGCTACCACTGGATATGCCACTCTTGGGCTGTAAGCCTGTATGGACAATATGTCTCTGCTTGGGCTTTTAACCTACAATGTATGGGCTGGTAGAGCTAGTTAAAACCACCTGTGACTGAATGGGAGGGACACAGAATCCACTGATGACTCAGAACCCATTTCTGATCCAGCAAGCGTCCGGTGCCTAACACCTAAGTGTGAGCTGGAAGTCTCTTTTACATTGTAAAGCTATTGAGCCATATTCTTCTACTCCATAGACTTCCGTTGTAAAAGCCACTTCCGGTTCACACAGAGCACAGTGTGAGTCAGAGAGTCTGAATCGCCATGACATGACTCAGAAGAGGAGCAGAACAGTATACTAACACACTGACACTACACTAAAATTTACACGGGTGTAGGGAAAAAATGTTAACAGTAGTGCCTCTGTATGTTTCACACTGAAAAAAAATTATTTGTTTATTCAGTACTACTACTGGCTAATAAAATATGTGACTTGTCTTATTCTTCTTTTCTTCAGTGCCAATATTGGGTATTATAAATAAGATCACGTTCAGTCTGTTGAAAATAATTATGCAAAGTTCCCAGTCATTTCACAAAATACTTCTGATACCTTTTCATTCACTCACAGCAGCTAGAACTAATATTATTATATGGTTCCTATTTTGAAAATACCTACTGCTTTATTTTGAGCTTTTTGATTCATGTGAGTTTCCATAAAGGAGACTAATGTTGATCCACTCTTTATCACACCTGCAGCGATAGATACAAAATATAAATTGCTATTTGATTGCAATAAGCTATATCTGAATGTCATGTAAAATGGTTATGTGAGTGATAAAATACTCCACATTCCGTTGCAGTAGGAGAGAAGGAGCCGCTAGTTACTGTGAAAGGGTCAACACATTCTATCTGGCTTGGAATGCATTAAATTAAGATAAGCAGTGATACCTGATGCATTGTGGTACTTAAAATGTCTAGGTCACACGCGTAATAATTTCCTAATCACTAAACAGTTGGGAACCTTACTCAGGGAAGCAATATATTTAGCTTCTGTTTCTCCACTGATCTTGACAGCTATGCCTACAGCTTTGTTCCTTTTTCAGGTTCTGTAACCACCAATAAATAAATGTAGATACCAGGATTGTAGATTTGTTAACTCAGCAAATTCCTATTACTAGTGAAAACATTCAGTAGCATATTTTATAAAGAGTGATTTGAACACAAATGTGTGCATGTACTGTATATATTTTACTGAAGGTTAATACATTTTGCTGTATTACAGATCTGTGTGGTACGGATGCCTCTTACTTGAAAATGGATAGTCCGACACTTTACCCCTGTATGCCGCTGATGATTTTGCACTGATATATTTTTGTCTTACAGCCTTTGAAAATCTGTAATAAAAGTATTGTGGCAATCTCCTTAGCGTATTATGATATATTCCGCTAATTATTGAGCATTGATACTACAAAAGACAAGAGTGTTCTTGGGTAGCACTTGTGGCATGATGAAATATTTTATTTTGGTTACATTTTTCTTACCATATGTGACAAAGTCACTTGCAAAGTACTGGAGGGGAGATATGTTGCCCTGCGATTGATAGCTCCAGTAATATATACATAGAAAAAATGTTCCAGCACACAAAGTGTAGAGAGGGGTCAATCAGCCATGTTTAGTGTTATGGTGATTAAACACCTTTAGAGAGGGAGGAGGTCTGAGGATAAATTCCCAGCCTTTATGAGCATTTGGTTTTGGGTGGGTCTGGAGGCACAAGCTCTGGAGCTGTATGGTCATTTGAAGGAAATCTAAACCTTGGGTTGTTTGATTCTGAAGGGGGCGGTTACCCATAGCAGCAAGGACTGTGCCATATGTTATGTTTTGTTTTTCCTGTTAGGGCAGGAAGGTCGTATTTGTTTTGCCAACACTGGCGAGGTTTATGCAGTGCTCTTAATAAACCACAGTGTTCCAGTGTCTACCTCTATGTGTAGCCGAGTAAAGCGATGTACCATACTTAGAAATGAATCAATTTAGATGATTTTTTTAGCTATTTAAATTATATTGTAAACTAAAAAAAATGAAAATAAATTGTAAAATATATGTTAATGTTGTTAATGTTTAGTTCAAATAGACATATTTAACTTTTGATTATATACTTAAACTATTTTAGACTTCAAGTGAATGGAGTGAAATCAGCCTAATTTGGAAGTGGCACGCTTCTTGAGAAATTTCATGCACATTGGACATTTCTTAAAAGAAAATTGAAACCTATGCCTGCTATGAACAGTGAACCCTTTTGCTTAGCTCTGTCACTTTTATTGCCACTTTTGAAAAGTGTTGAATGGAAAATATTTTAGAGCATGTGGAAAAATTTGCAACATTTTACACCAAAAAACTGGTGCAAAACCCTTAATATATTCCCCCTTATGGGCCTCTCTGGCAGTAATATGCTGGGGAACACTTTGTCAACTAGACAGAATTTTTCTTAGAGCCCATTATGTATATGTCTATTTCTACACTGCTCAAAAAAATAAAGGGAAAACTTAAACAACAGAACATAACTCCAAGTAAATCAAACTTCTGTGAAATCAAACTGTCCACTTAGGAAGCAACACTGGTTGACAATCAATTTCACATGCTGTTGTGCAAATGGAATAGACAATAAATGGAAATTATTGGCAATTATCAAAACACACTCAATAAAGGAGTGGTTCTGCAGGTGGAGACCACAGACCACATCTCAGTACCAATGCTTTCTGGCTGATGTTTTGGTCACTTTTGAATGTTTGTTGTACTGTCACACTCGTGGTAGCATGAGACGGACTCTACAACCCACAGAAGTTGCTCAGGTAGTGCAGCTCATCCAGGAAGGCACATCAATGCGAGCTGTGGCAAGAAGGTTTGCTGTGTTCGTCAGCGTAGTGTCCAGAGGCTGGAGGAACTACCAGGAGGCAGGCCAGTACACCAGGAGACGTGGAGGGGGCCGTAGGAGGGCAACAACTCAGCAGCAGAACCGCTACCTCTGCCTTTGTGCAAGGAGGAACAGGAGGAGCACTGCCAGAGCCCTGCAAAATGACCTCCAGCAGGCCTCAAATGCGCATGTGTCTGCACAAACGGTTAGAAACCGACTCCATGAGGGTGATATGAGGGCTCGACGTCCACAGATGGGGGTTGTGCTCACAGCCCAAAACCGTGCAGGACGCTTGGCAATTGCCACAGAACACCAGGATTGGCAAAGTCGCCACTGGCACCCCGTGCTCTTCACATATGAAAGCAGGTTCACACTGAGCACATGTGACTGACGTGACAGAGTCTGGAGACGCCGTGGAGAGCGATCTGCTGCCTGCAACATCCTTCAGCATGACCGGTTTGGCAGTGGGTCAGTAATGGTGTGGGATGGCATTTCTTTGGAGGGCCGCACAGCCCTCCATGTGCTCGCCAGAGGTTGCCTGACTGCCATTATGTACCGAGATGAGATCCTCAGACCCCTTGTGAGACCATATTCTGGTGCGGTTGACCCTGGGTTCCTCCTAATGCAGGATAATGCCAGACCTCATGTGGCTGGAGTGTGTCAGCAGTTCCTACAAGATGAAGGCATTGATGCTATGGACTGGCCTGCCCTTTCCCCAGACCTGAAGCCGATTGAGCACATCTGGGACATCATGTCTTGCTCCATCCACCAACCACCACGTGACGTTGTACCACAGACTGTCCAGGAGTTGGCAGATGCTTTAGTCCAGGTCTGGGAGGAGATCCCACAGGAGACCATCCGCAACCTCATTAGGAGCATGCCCAGGCATTGTAGGGAGGTCATACAAGCACGTAGAGGCGACACACAATACTGAGCCTCATTTTGACTTGTTTTAAGGACATTACATCAAAGTTGGATCAGCCTGTAGTGTGTTTTTCCACTTTAATTTTGGGGGTGACTCCAAATCCAGGCCTCCATTGGTTAATAAATTTGATTTCCATTGATGATTTTTGGTTGATTTTGTTGTCAGCACATTCAACTTTGTACAGAACAAAGTATTTATTGAGAATATTTCATTCATTCAGATCTAGGATGAGTTATTTGAGTGTTCCTTTTATTTTTTTGAGCAGTGTATAATGTAAACTCTTCTTGTTTTCCTTTTTATATGTAAGTTATGTAATCAGCAAGAACTGATAAGCATTTTTTTAAATGAACCCTTGCAGCAAGTCATTGAAATTGTGGTTTTCTTTATCTCTTATGGGCTAGATCACCCATGTATTTGAGTTATACCATGCTATACTTTAAATCCAAAAAAAGTATAACAATCAGTGGTTATCATGTTGAGGATAAATACTGAGAGACTTTTCCAAGTTGGTTTTGCTTCTAATGGGCTTTCCAAGAATGAAAATTTGAAGGCATATCCTTAAGGAGCCTATGGTGGCGTTACATAGTTACATAGTTGAGCAAATAGATTTTTGTGGAATTGATTTCTGTTTGAATGTTTCAAAAATCCATATTTGCCAAAATACAGATTTTTTGTAATCTACTTCTGTGTAGATTTAGCCAAATGGAGGCCACTGACTGCCATTTTTCTGAACCGTGGAGGGCAATCATGTAGCGTCGGCGTCTCTGCCTCCTGCCCGGCAGAGACGCCGGTCCCGTCACCGCCGTGGCCCCTGTCCGGCATCCTCCGGCTCTCCCTCTGTGTCCGCCCGGGGTGCGGGCACCGCGCGAAGATGCAGGGGCACTGTACTTAAGGAGTGCGATCCCTCCCTCTTAAAGGGTCCGTGCATGCAGTCCTAAAAAGTCCCCGGCCAAGGGCCGGAGCACTACCCCTAGTTAAGGCACCAAAATGGAGGTGCCTGTGCAAAGTTGTTGTTTTGTGTACTAAACACTTCTCCAGCCCTCAGCTCCCAGTGCTGTCTGCCAGCCTGTCTATCAGCCGTGCCCACCAACCTGTCTTTCAGCCATCCCCGCCAGCTTGTCCATCAGCCGTGCCTGAAAGCCAGTCTATCAGCCATGCCTGCCAGCCTGTCTATCAGCCATGCCCACCAGTCTGTCTACCAGCCGGGTCCACTTGTCTGTCTGCCAACCTAGCCTGTCTGCCTACCTGCTTCACCTGCCTGTCTACCAGTCATGCTTATCTGCCATGCCTGTCAGCTTCGGCCATCAGTCCCGTGGGAGTTGCCTGCTCTCACATGAGGTCAGTCCCGGAGTGGCACCTGATCAACCTTACCGGTCCCTCCTTGGTTCACGGAGTTGATTAAGCCGTCGTGTAGCCAGGATCAGTCCGGGTAGGCACTTAGTTACGCCCCTCTGGTTGCTCCTTGAATCACAGCACAGAAGTTCCACCACCCGGACCAGTAACAGTTTGCACAGGCCATGGAATCCGGTGGCTCCCGGGCTCCTTTGCTTTCAGACCTGTAACAATAGGTCTCCTGCCAGAGATCCCAACAGGATATGATCCTGTCCTATCTGTGGACTGTCAACTCTGGCTTGGACGCGCTGTCCACTCTGACTGTGTCTGCCTCTGACCAAGCAGCATCCACTTCGGCGTCACCTCAACCCAGTGGTGCTATGGCACCCAGGTTAGGACCCCGGCTAGCTGCTCCACCTCATTTTGGCAGTGATCCCGCTCTATGTCGGGGCTTCATTAACCAGTGCGTGCTGCACTTCGAGCTCCTGGCTCATCAGTTCGATTCTGATCGGGCTAAAGTGGCATTTATCATGTCTCATCTCACCGGAGAGGTGTTGGTGTGGCTCAATCCCCTCTGGAAGAGAGGGGATCCCCTGGTGTCAGATCTTCAGGCTTTCCTTGCAGCCTTCCACAGGGTTTTTGATGAACCCGGCTGCACATCCTCGACTTCCTCCTCTCTTCTTTGTCTATGCCAAGGGAGTCTCACTGTTAGCGGTGCGGTTTTGGACTATCGCATCTGAACTGGCCAGGAATAACGAGGTCCTGGTATCTACCTTTTGGGAGGGCATTTCTGGACGGATCAAGGACAAACTAGCCGGTCGTGACATACCCTCCTCTCTGGTGTATTTAAGCCACACGGATTGACATCCAGTTCCCGGAGCGTTCTAAGGAGGTGATCTGTGAGAGGAGATCTTTGCACCTTGCTCCAACCTTCCAAAGCCAGTCTCCTCACAGGCCTCTACCTCGGCATCTACTCCTGAAGCTATGCAGGTAGACCAGGTTAAGATGGTCAAGTCTCGCCAAGAGGTCCGCCGCGCTGAGGGCATATGTTTTTACTGTGGCAGCTCGGAACACCTAATCCGCTCTTGTCCAAAGAGACCGGGAAACTCCAGTGCCTAGGTTCGCTTGGAGAGGTCGTCCTGGGCAAAAATTCTTCCTCTCCATCCCAGACTCTGTCGGTATCGATAACCTGCGGGAAGATACACTTCTTTGAGACTGCCTATCTGGATTCTGGTGCCGCTGGTAATCTCATCCAACAGGCCATTGTGGAACATTTTCAAATCCCTACTCAACGTCTTTCGGATCCGTTAGCAGTTTCCTCCGTGGATGGGAAGCTTCTTTCAAAGTCCATCTTGTTTGTCACTGAGCCTGTAGTTCTTCAGGTGGGAATGCTACTCTCAGAGAAAATCTCCTTCTATGTGCTGTCCAGCCTCTCTCATCCTTTGCTGCTAGGACTGCCTTGGCTACAGAGATACGAGCCAGTCTTGAATTGGAGCTTGGGTGAGGTGCTCTGCTGGGGACAGGAGCATCATAAGACCTGCTTGGTTCCTGTCCATCCTGCTAGACCTCCGTCCACTCCAGCTAACCTACCTGGCTTGCCGGCACCTTACTGTTCATATGCGAATGTCTCTGACAAAAAGGAGGCTGATACACTACTGTATGACTGTCCCATCAACCTCCTTCCTGATGCTTCACCTCCTCGAGGTCGAATCTACCCTCTGTCACTGGCTGAGACCAGTGCCATGTCTGAGTACATTGAAGAGAATCTTGCTAGGTGTTCCTGTAGGAGTCGCCTGCTCTCACACGAGGTCGGTCCTAGAGTGGCACCTGGTCCACCTTCCCTGTCCCTCCTCGGTTCACGGAGTTGATTAAGCCACCATGTAGCCAGGGTCAGTCCGGGTAGGCACTTAGTTATAACCCACTGGTCCCTCCTTGTATCACAGCACCGAGGTTCCACTACCCGGACCAGTAACAAATTGAAAGGATAAAAAAATCTTATACTTTCCTTACTGCTCACCTCTCCAGTCACTATGTTCCTTGCCATCCGATCTTCACTGCATTTTCCTATTACTGGCACAAGCGGTGAACCCCAGGGTTTCTTCATGCTAGGGCGGATCTTCTGGCTCTGTGACGTATCGTGATGCTATGTCATCGTGACCCCATACGTGTGCTTACGCAGAACCATCTTGAGCCTCACCAGAGCCAAAAGTCCTGGCATAGCGTGAGTAGACCAATGGATTCAGAGTTTACAACGGTGATAAGAAGATGCAACGATGACCAGATGATTGATGGTGAAGAGCAGATAGCTAGAAAGGATAATATTTTTTTTGTTTAATGTTTTTCATCTTGCATTTATTATGCTATGGAATCTGTATAGACTCCAAAGCATAATAAGAGACATTCAATATGCGGAGAATAATTTTTCTGCAAATCAATTTTCCTGGGAAAATCCATGCAAACCGGTGAATTGGAATTTTGCCTGAACCTCTCATCTCTAGCTTATGGACATTATTCTGTTACACTGATAAAATGGTATTTCCATAAGGGTTGACTGTACATAGTAGTCAATCTCATTCATGTGGAAACACGAGAGCTAAGGTTTTTACATACTGTTCCTTTAATTGTTTCCCCTCACGATAGGCTATTATTTTTTTATTCTAGGAATCATTTTTAATTTCCCAACAGTTGAAGTATGTGATGTGGTGCATCACACGGAATAATATGAAATCTACATACTGTCAGAACTCAATAAGCCGTCTTGTTTGGATCCAAATCTCCCATTGACAACAATAAATGCTATATAGACACTCTGAGCAATATCTTTCCCCAGTAAACCAGAGTATGTGTTTAAATAAAGGATTCTAATTTCCCAAAAACGCTATTTGAACAGCAAGCCAACAATTTTTGTAGCTTCATAAATAAGCCTTTTCTATCCAGTTAATGATATTACAAACCTATAAGCTATAAACATCATTAGAAGGAGGAAAAAGGCAATTACCGACTTAACAATGAGCTGAAAATCTGCTCAGCAGGAGAGGGGTTAAATCCTACTGTGTAAAATATGTTAGATGTCTTATAAACAGCAGGAAATTAATTGAATTATTAACTCACAAAATGTAAGAGTTTGTGGTAGGCTAAACAGTCGCAGGTCTACTCAATAGTAGAACAGATAGAAATAAGTTAGTGTACAGATATGGAAACCATATCTTAGGTCCTGCTCTGGTGGCGAGCAGTTTATATATTAAGTCATTTTATTCTGTGTTTTCAGCAGGAGTGGCATTCAAGGAGAGTCTACAAGGAAAGGGTGCAGCTTGTTGATCACATTTTCTGTTTTCTTAGTACATGTTAATGTTATTATTTTTCTAGCAAACATCGCTCTGTTGTTTTTATAAAGAACATTGGCCTTTGAAGTAAAACTTTAGCTAAGTCAGGAAGTTTTTTTATTGTTTGAGGTTACAGAATGTACATTTTTACATTGGGCTGTATCAGGCTATAATATAGTTGAGAAAAAAGGAGATTCTGAATGGAAATATATTATTAAAAGAATTGTTTCTTTAAAAAAAGTAGTTATATGCTTTAAAGCAACCCTCCAACATTTTTTTTATTGCAGTGCTGGAGTAATGCTACTATTCTGAGTTCCTGCCCATAGTATTATACTTCTTCAGCTGTTTCCTGTGCACTCACCAACTTCTGACAGACCGGAAGTCAGAGGTAACACAAGCTCTCATTGCAAGTCTACAGGATCCTCTTTCTGGCTCTCATAGACTTACATTGAATTATGACTTCCGGATTCCCCAGCAAACAGTGGAGTGATCTGGTAGGTCACAAACTGCTGGAGACAAAAAGAAGTGGCATCGGAAACAGATGCAGACAGTGGCAGGCAAGTATAATACTTAGGACAGGAAACTTGGATTTGTAGCACCATTCCAGCACTGCAATAGAAAAATAAACACTGGAATGGTGCTTTAACCCCTTTACCCCCGAGGGTGGTTTGCATGTTAATGAACAGGCCAATTTTTACAATTCTGACCACTGTCACTTTATGTGGTAATAACTCTGGAACACTTCAACGGATCCCCCTGATTCTGAGAGTGTTTTTTCTTGACACATTGTACTTCACGATATTGGTAGAATTTCTTCAATATGACTTGCGTTTATTTGTGAAAAAAAAAGGAAATTTGGCGGAAATTTAGAAAATTTCGCAATTTTCAAACTTTGAATTTTCATGCCCTTAAATCAGAGAGATATGTCACACAAAATAGTTAATACATAACATTTCCCACTTGTCTACTTTACATCAGCACAATTTTGGAACCCAAATTATTTTTTGTTAGGGAGTTATAAGGGTTAAAAATTGACCAATGATTTCTAATTTTTACATCAAAATGTACAAAACCATATTTTTTGTGGTCCAGATCACATTTGAAGTCACTTTGAGGGGCCTTTATGACATAAAATACACAAATGTGACACCATTCTAAAAACTGCACCCATCAAGGTGCTCAAAACCACATTCAAGATGTTGCTTCACGTGCTTCACAGCAATTAATTGAACGTGAAAGGAAAAAATGAACATTTAACTTGTCTTCACTAAAGTTTTAGTTTAGACCCCAAATTTTTTATTTTCACAAGGGTAACAGGAGAAATTGGACCCCAAAGTTGTTATGCAATTTCTCCTGAGTATGCTTATACCCTATATGTTGGGGAAAGCTATTGTTTTGGCTTAGAAGAGAGTGACCCTTTGGAATGTAGACTTTGATGGAATGGTCTGTGGACGTCATATCACGTTTTCAGAAACCCTGATGTGCCTAAACAGTGGAAATGCCCAACAAATGCCCTCTTCTTGGAAACTAGACCCCCCATTGAATTTATCTAGGTGTGTTGTTTGCACCTTGAACCCCAAGGTGCTTTGCAGAAAATTATAATGTTGACTGAAAATAAATAAAAAAAAACAAACATTTTTTTCACAAAAATGTTAAAAAAAACATTTCACAGGGGTAACAGGAGAAAGTGGACCTCAAAATGTATTGTCCAATTTCTCCTGAGTATGCTGATATCCCATGTATTGGAGAAAACTACTGTTTGGGTACATGTCAGGGCTCAGAAGGGGAAGGAGTGACACTTTAAAATGCAGACTTTGATGGAATGGTCTGTGGGAGTCATGTCACATTTTCAGAGCCCCTGATGTGCCTAAATAGTGGAAATGCCTAACATGTGCCCCCTTTTTTGAACTGATACCTGATTTGTGAATTGTATAATGTAGTGTCATACGTCAATTGTGTAGGACAACCTGACGAACACTACACAACTGACATAGGACAACCTGACGAACACTAAGTCAGTTGTGTAGTGTTCGTCGGGTTGTTATACGTCAGAAATGAATTTAGTAGTGCATGGAAGTATGGTAACTTCTGAAGCATTCTTTCATGGACAGGTCAGGTTTGTCGGGGCAGGTATCACATTGATAATTGGTGTCCTTGTGTATTCCCCTTTTGGAACACACTCGGCACTTCTTTTGTTACTTACCTTTTTTTCCTGTTTGAGGGACCTCCCCCGAAAATGCTGGGCTGGTACAATTCGAAGTCCTTCAGTTCCGGAACTACTGGGGCCCACTCCGTTACCACTGCCAAATATCAGGGCCTTGATCAGTACCTTCTGGAACTGAAGGTACAATGTAGAAATCTGGCCTGCACATCGTGATAGAAGGAAAGCGTTGTGCATTGCCATCTGTACCATGTGCACAACCAGCTTTTCGTACCACACCTTGGCCTTTCTTAAATCACTGTACGGCTGGAGTACTTGATCAGAGAGATCAACTCCCCCCATGTACTTGTTGTATCAAACTACACAATCTGGTTTGATGACCTGTGTAGCGGAACCTCGTACAGTGCTGAGGGTGCTGCCATCACCATGTATGGCGGTCAATAAAAGGACATCCCTCTTATCCTTGTACTTGACCACCAGCAGGTGGTCACTACATTGGGCTCTGCTCTCACCCCTTCTGAGCATCTGCCCAATTAGCATCTTCGGAAGGCCTCTCTTAGGTTTGCGGACAGGCAGGCAGGCTGCGGTACGTCACTGTAGCATCGGCGTCTCTGCCTCCTGCCAGACAGAGACGCCGTCCCTCTCACCTCCCTGCTCCCCGCGCGGCGTCCTCCGGCGCTCCTCTTCCTGCAGCGGCCAGCGTGCGGTCTTTCCCGGGCACTGTACTTAGGGCGCTCGCTCCCTCTCTCTTAAAGGGGCCGCGCGCGCCGTTCTAAGGAGTCACCGGCCAATAGCCGGAGGACCTCCCATATTTAAGGCATCTCCTCCAAAATGGAGGTGCCCGAGCAAAGTTGTTGCACAGTTTCTTATCTCTGCTTCAGCCCTCAAGTCCCGCTGCTAGCCTGACTCCTCATCCTGCCCGTTACCTGCCGACCCTGCCAGCCTGCTCACCTGGAGCGATCACCTGATACCTGCCTATTACCTGCCTTGGCTGTCAGTCCGCTCACCTGGGAGCACCCACCTGTTACCTGCTGTGTCTGTCAGCCCGCTCACCTGGGAGCACCCGCCTGTTACCTGCTGTGTCCGTCAGCCCACTCACCTGGGAGTGCCCACCTGTTACCTGCCTGTTACCTGCCTTGTCTGGTAGCCCGCTCACCTGGGAGCACCCGTCTGTTTCCTGCTAGCCTATCTGGAGGCTCTGCTGTCACATACCATGACCACCTGTCAGTTAACCAGAGACTTCTGCCTGCTTGCTGTGTCCATCCGTCATACCGGTCAGTCCCAGCCATCTGACCCGTGGGAGCCACCTGCTCTCTTACAAGGTCGTCCCCAGAGTAGCACCAAGTCCCTCTGCCCGGATCCTCCCTGGTCACGGAGTCGTTAGCCGCCGTCCGACCAGGGTCGGTTCGGGTTGATACTTAGTTACGCCCCTCTGGGTCCCTCCTTGCACCGCGGCACAGAGGTTCCACCACTTGGACCCATAACAGTTTGCTCGGGCCATGGAACCCGGTGGCACCCAAGCTCCCTCGCTCTCTGACCTCTACCACAAAGTCTCCCGTCAGAGATCCCAACAGGAATCCATCCTGAACCACCTGTGGAATGTCAACTCCCGCCTGGACACACTGACTGCTCCACCAGGACCCGCCTCTAGGTGCATGACTCGCACCCCGGCAGTTCCGCTGCCCACCAATACCATGGTATCCGGCCCCGGTCCCCGGCTTTCTGCACCGCCTCTTTTGGTGGAGACCCCGCCTTGGCTCGAGGTTTCATAAACCAGTTCACCCTGCACTTTGAACTCTTGGCACATCAGTTTATCTCCGACCGGACCAAAGTGGCATTCATCATGTCCCATCTCACTGGGGAGGCACTGGCTTGGCTAAATCCCCTGTGGGAGAGAGGGGATCCCCTGGTCTCTGACCTGTCATCTTTCCTCACTGCTTTCCGGAAAGTCTTCGATGAACCGGGACGTAAGACCTCATCAGCCTCCTCTCTGCTACGTCTCCGTCAAGGGAGTCTCACCATGGGCCAATATGCCATACGGTTCCGCATCCTCGCTTCTGAGCTTGCCTGGGATAACGAGGCCCTGGTGTTCGTCTTGTGGGAGGGACTTTCCGGTCGGATTAAAACAAGCTCGCCGGTCGGGACATTCCTACCACCCTGGATGACCTGGTGTCGCTGGCTACCTGGATTGACATCCGGTTTCAAGAGCACACCAAGGAGACCACCCATGAGAGAAGGTTTCCCCGCCTTGCTCCTACTTTCCAGAGACCTGTCTCCTCATCTGTCACTCCCCGGGCGCACTCACCCGAGCCCATGCAGATCGACCAGACCAAGATGGTCAAATCTCGCCAAGAGTCATGCCGAGCCAAGGGGAGCTGTTTCTATTGTGGCAGTAAGGAGCACCTGATCCGTTCCTGCCCGGAGAGGCCGGGAAACTCCAGTGTCTAGGACCCCTCGGAGAGGTCGCCCTAGACAAAAGTAAGCCCTCTCCATCCCTGACTTTGTCTGTCTCTATCTCCTGGGGAGAGAACCGTCACTTTGAACTCGCCCACCTGGATTCTGGAGCTGCTGGAAACCTCATTTCCCAGTCCCTGGTTGAGAAAAACCATATTCCCACCAAGTCTCTGGCTGAACCATTGTCAGTCGCCTCCGTGGATGGAAGACTCCTTCCGGTGACCATCCTGCTCGTCACAGAACCCATAACCCTGCAGGTGGGAATACTGCACTCTGAGAAAATCTCCTTCCATGTGCTACCCGGACTCTCTCACTCCCTATTGCTAGGCATACCTTGGCTCCAGACACATGAACTCGTGTTGAACTGGCCATCCGGTGAAGTACTCCAGTGGGGGCCGGACTGCCACAAGACCTGCCTGGTTCCGGTTCGACCACCAGCTACCCCAGCGATTTTACCCGGTCTTCCGGCTCCTTATTGGCCCTATGCTGATGTCTTCGGTAAAAAGGAAGCAGAGACATTGCCACCTCATAGGCCATATGATTGCCCGATCGACCTGGTACCTGGCGCCACTCCACCCCGTGGCAGTATTTACCCATTGTCTGCGGCCGAAACCCGGGCCATGTCTGAGTACATTGAAGAGAATCTGGCTAGGGGATTCATCCGGAAGTCTACCTCCCCGGCTGGAGCCGGATTCTTCTTTGTAAAAAAAAAGGATGGCTCGCTACGCCCCTGTATTGACTATAGAGGACTCAATCAGATCACGGTAAAGAATAAATACCCCCTGCCACTCATCTCCGAGTTGTTTGATCGCCTTAAAGGCGCCAGGATCTTTTCCAAGCTGGATCTATGTGGAGCATATAACCTGGTCCGGCAAGGAGACGAGTGGAAGACGGCATTCAATACCCGGGACGGTCACTATGAGTACCGTATGATGCCCTTCGGTCTCTGCAATGCTCCCGCCGTCTTCCAAGAACTGGTCAACGACATCTTCCGTGATCTTCTTTACTCCTGCATGGTGGTATACCTGGACGACATCTTGGTCTTCTCTCCAGATCTTCCCACACACCGGAGGGATGTTCGTCAGGTCCTGCTTAGGCTCAGGCAGAACCGCCTCTATGCTAAATACGAGAAGTGCCTCTTCGAACAGACCTCTTTCCATTCCTGGGCTATGTTATCTCCCAGATAGGCTTGTGAATGGATCCCGAGAAACTCTCTGCTGTCCTAAAGTGGCCCCGTCCGGAGGGGTTGAAGGCGATTCAGCAATTCCTGGGCTTTTCCAATTACTATCATCTCTTCATTCCACACTTCTCGTCCTGGACGGCTCCCATATCTGCGCTCACCCGTAAGGGAGCAAATCCCAGGGTATGGTCGCCCAAAGCCGAGGAGGCCTTCCTTTCCTTAGAGCAAGCCTTCTCCTCTGCCCCTGTACTGCACCGTCCAGACTGTAATAAACAATTCTACCTGGAGGTTGATGCTTCCTCCTCCGGAGCCGGAGCGGTGCTCACCCAAAAATCCTCTTCCGGGAGAATGGTAACCTGCGGCTTCTCCAAAATCTTCTCATCTGAGCGCAATTACTCCATAGGAGACCGAGAATTGCTAGCCGTCAAATTGGCGCTGGAAGAGTGGCGCTACCTGCTTGAGGGGGCTCTATACCCGGTGATCATCTATACGGATCACAAAAATCTGGCATACCTCCAGAATGCCCAAAGACTCAATCCGCGTCAGGCCCGGTGGTCTTTGTTCTTTGCCCGCTTCGACTTCATCTTACATTTCTGCCCGGCGGACAAGAATGTCAAAGCCGGTGCCTTGTCCCGATCCTTCCTGTCCTCCAATCTAGAGGAGGAGCCTATGCACATCATCGATCCCTCCAAGGTGAAGAATGTGGCCCCCTTGGATGTAACTCATCTTCCACCCGATAAGACATTTGTAGCAGTTCCAGACCATGAGATAGTTCTTCGCTGGGGCCATTCTTCTAAACTAGCTGGCCATGCTGGCCAAAAGAAGACCTTCCAGCTCATTACCCGGCATTACTGGTGGCCTACCCTGCGCAAGGATGTGGTAGACTTCGTCTCAGCCTGTTCATCTTGTGCCTGCAACAAAGTTCCCAGACATTTACCAGCCGGTCATCTCCTGCCTCTTCCAGTACCTGCTGCCCCGTGGCAACATATTGCTATGGACTTTATTACCGATCTCCCTGTTTCTGCCGGTTGTACAGTCATTTGGGTGGTCGCAGATCGCTTTTCTAAAATGGCCCACTTCATTCCTCTGCCTGGTCTCCCGTCTGCATCTGAGCTAGCTAAGGACTTCTTTCACCATATCTTTCGTGTCCATGGCCTACCCCTCCACATCGTGTCGGACCGAGGGGTTCAGTTCACCTCACGCTTTTGGAGAGCTACCTGTAAGCTGCTGGATGTCACCCTGGATTTCTCCTCCGCTTACCACCCTCAGTCGAATGGTCAACCAGATCCTTACCAGCTACCTCCGGCACTTTGTCAATGCCCACCATACTGATTGGGTGGACCTCCTACCATGGGCCGAATTCTCTTATAACAATCATGAGAGCGAATCCACTTCCAAGTCCCCGTTCTTTATTGTCTATGGCCAACAACCTTGGATTCCGTTTCCCGTCTCCGCTTCTGTGGACAACCCTGCTGCAGAGTCCCTGGTCAGTGACTTTTCCACTATTTGGGAAAATACTAGGTCCGCACTTCTTCAGTCTTCCGAGCGGATGAAGAGATTTGCTGACAAAAGACGTCTGGATCCGCCTCAATTCCATCCGGGAGACAAGGTTTGGCTCTCCTCCAAACATGTGCGGCTCAAAATACCGTCCTACAAGCTGGGCCCTCGGTTCATCGGTCCATTTGAGGTCCTTAAACAGATCAATCCAGTGGCCTACAAGTTGAAGCTTCCACCCACCCTACGCATTCCCAACTCCTTCCACTTATCTCTCCTCAAACCTGCTGTCTTTAACTCTTTCTCCAATAATTCAGGTACTCCTCCGTCTCCGGTTGTTGCTGAGGACGTTTTTGAGGTAGAGAATATTCTGGCCACCAAGAGGGTAAGAGGGAGAACCTTTTTTCTGGTGGATTGGAAGGGATTTGGCCCAGAGGAGAGAACTTGGGAACCCAGGGAGAACATCCACGCCTCGCTTCTCCTTGAAAAATTTCTTGCCAGCCTAAAAAAGAGGGGGCGTAAAGGGGGGGGTACTGTAGCATCGGCGTCTCTGCCTCCTGCCAGGCAGAGACGCCGTACCTCTCACCTCCCCGCTCCGCGCGCGACGTCCTCCAGCGCTCCTCTTCCTGCAGCGGCCAGAGCGCGTTCTTTCCCGGGTACTGTGCTTAGGGCGCTCGCGCGCGCTCCCTCTCTCTTAAAGGGGCTGCGCGCGCCGTCCTAAGGAGTCCCCGGCCAATAGCCGGAGGACCTCCCATATTTAAGGCACCTCATCCAAAATGGAGGTGCCCGAGCTAAGTTGTTGCACAGTTTCTTATCTCTGCTTCAGCCCTTAGGTCCCGCTGCTAGCCTGACTCCTCATCCTGCCTGCCAGCCTGTTATCTGCCCGTTACCTGCTGAGCCTTCCAGCCTGCTCACCTGGATCGCTCACCTGTTACCTGCCTGTTACCTGCCTTAGCTGTCAGCCCACTCACCTGGGAGCACCCGCCTGTTACCTGCCTTGCCTGTCAGCCCGCTCACCTGTGAGCACCCATCTGTTTCCTGCTTGCCTACTAGAAGGCTCTGCCGTCACTTGCTGTGACCACCTGCCTGGTAAACCTAGAGACTACTACGTGCTCTGCTGTCACATACCATGACCACCTGTCAGTTAACCAGAGACTTCTGCCTGCTTGCTGTGTCCATCCGTCATACCGGTCAGTCCCAGCCATCTGACCCATGGGAGCCACCTGCTCTCATACAAGGTCGTCCCCAGAGTAGCACCTAGTCCCTCTGCCCGGATCCTCCCTGGTCACGGAGTCTTTAGCCGCCGTCCGACCAGGGTTGGTTTGGGTTGATACTTAGTTAAGCCCCTCTGGGTCCCTTCTTGCACCGCGGCACAGAGGTTCCACCACCCAGACCCATAACAGTCACGCAGAGAGGGACTTAAAGAGCGTTACACTGGTATAAAAGTTATCCACGTAGAGTTGATGAGCTTGCAAATTAGTTTGGCCCACCATGAGGTTTACAAAAAAAGACTTTGAAAAAGTCTAGTTCTGTGAGGCCGGTGGTGTCAAACTTGATTCCTGATTCCGCTACGAAATCAGTAGCTCATAATTTTCGGGGGCGAGGTCCACACGGGGTCAATAGTGGGGGAGCGCTGGTTCATCTTCTCTCCTGGGATGACTGTGTGGCAGTTCAGCAGCACCTGAGGAGGAAGAGGAGGACGATGACGAGGAGTCAAAAAAATAAAGAAAGGTGGGATCCTCGCCCTCACTGTCAATGTTGGAGGCAAGGAAAGCTTATGCCTCCTCCGCTGAATAGCGAGTTTGGGATGAGTGGGATATTTTTTTGCTATGTATGTGGTGCGTGTGTGTCAGTACTTTATTTAGTGTGTGTGTGTGTGTGTGTGTGTGTCAGTGTGCTTGGTTAAAAAAAAAATTTCAGAAAAAAAAAAAGGGAACTACCCTAAGGGGTGCAAACAGTGAGCACGAGTGCAGATCGGTGAACTATGTCACTGATCAATGCTCGGCGGCTCCTGGATGTGCGCATGGATGTGGTGCAAAGGAGGGGGGAAAGGGTAAAACAGCGAGCACGAGTGCGGATCAGTGATCTATGGTCACTGATCAGAGCTCAGCCACTGCAGACAGCACAAAAAAAACCTGACAAAAGTTGAGCGATCAAGTACTGATCAGCACTTGGTGGCAGAAAGGCGGATGGGAAGGAGGAGAGAGGGAGAGGGGGATTGGGGTGAATGAGGAGGGATCAAAAGATCCTACTTACAGTTGTCTTCTGTCAAATGTCTTCTGTCAGATGTCTTGTGTAGTAGCAACAGAAGCGGCAATTGTGGTGTCACAGGTTTCTGTGGCACTGCAAGGCCAAGCACGGTGTACAATAGGACAGCGCGACCGCCCTCTACAAAAGAAAAAGATTAGTGGAAAGAAAGTGTAAAGTAGCGACCGTGAGTGCTGATCGGTGTTTTGTCTCGCCAATCAACGCTTGGCGGCTGCTAGATGCATGCATGGAGGTGGTGAAAAGTGGGAGGTGGGGAGAAAAAATGGGCAGGGACAAAAAAAAGTCCTGGAAAACAGCGAGCATGGACGTTGATCAGTGATGTAGTCACTGGTCAGCGCTCCGCCGCTGCAGAACGAGCGGAAAAAACAACTGCCAAAAAACGAGCGATCAAGCACTGATTAGTGCTCGGTGGCAGAAAAGGGGGATGGGGAGGGCAGTAAAAAGAGAAGGGGGTAAAAGAGGGGGGTTGGGGTGGATGAGGGGAGATCAGAGATGGACTTACTAAAGTCTTCTCTGTTCTCCTTTCAGCAGGATCAGCAACGACAGCAGGAGCAGACCCCAGCAGGAGACCGAAGACCCAAGCAGACCGGAGCAAGAGATCCAGGTGACCAGAGCAGGAGACCCAGGGGACCGAAGACTGGAGCAGATTAGAGAGAGGTTTCGTGGTGTCACAGAAACTTCTGTGGCACCACAAGGCCCAGCACAGAGAGATCAGATGTGTGACCACCCTGTAGAAATCCTCACCAACTGTGAGGAGCTGCAGGGTGGTCACAGGGGGGTGATAGGGTGGTGACAGCCAGGTCACAGGCCAGTCACCGCCTTGTCACCTCTCAGTCAGGCACTCTGATTGGTGCAATCAATGTGTGGTGCCCCTGAGGGTTCATTTGCCACAGAGGTACTGCACCTCGCCCAGAGGTGTGGCATCTCCTTCTCTCAGGTAAGGATGGATTGCTGCCCGTGACCATAACACCTGCACTCAACACTACACTACTTCAGGCCGGCTGGAAGGGCATTATGCACTTCTTCTGCTTGCCCCGTCCCTGGCTGGAGTGGGGGGAACCAAAGTGAGGGGGAACCATGTGGGTGTGGGTGGAGGACGCAGATCAGGGGAGCACTTAAAGAAGATACATATATATAGGGAAGCCATCTTTAGAGAGGAGGATAGAGAAGGAGAGAGAGAGAGTGTGAGGACATAGGGAGCGGAGGCTCTTCAGGAGCTCCGCTTGGGAGGCAGGCTTGGCCTGTCATGCCCAAGATTGAGAGAGGAGTGGAAGCAGGAGGAAGGCTCCAGAAACTAAAGGGATCCCAGGGGGTACGGTGAGTGCAGGACAGCACCCGTACGTCCGAATCTGCCAGGCGGTAGAGGGATCAGGCCGGAAGAAGGGAACTGGTCCCTGGACTAGCCGAGTTACTTTAAGTGTCAGCTGGAAAACTGGAGGCTTCAGCAATTTCAAGGTGCAGTTTCCACATCCGCACCGAAAAGGGCACCAAGTAAGGTCTGGGAACTCCAAGTTGCCCAGAGGGATCCCAAGATACCTGATCGGGACTTTGTGTGGCGGGGCTCAGGGCAGGAGGGAGAGACCCAGCGCGGGAAGTCTGCTAAGAAAGGAACATACAGAGAGGGGTCCCGTTAAGCGCTCTTGAGATACTTGAGGGAGTGCTGAACCCCTGCCTGGTAAACGCAGCACGATGTGGGAGGCTGTCACCTGTACAGTGCAACCTGAGGAACCTAATAACTGTGAGTAAACTCGAACGACTGCACCCCACTGTCTCTGTCAGTCATTGCCGCTGCATTATCGCTCCTGCACCACAACGCCCAGCATCACGATCTGCACCTACACTGCCCTGGAGCTGAGCTCTGCCTGTGGAGAGACGCACCAACCCAGCTGCCCTAACATCGGCTCCAGAGGTCTGCAGCAGCGCTGGTACTCATTACCAGGAACCAGTGGTGGCGTCACGAGACAAAGATATTATTCATCCCTTCGAGCAATAACCCCTTTTTAAGAGTGACCCCAGGGTATGGGCCCGGGAGCCGACCGCCGTGACATCCCAAGAAGGTAAAGGCCCGGGTACCGAGTCCCCCATATCCCCCTGGTGAGTCAAATGTCATCATCGATCACTAAAATCAGAGCCTGCTGGGACCTTGGCTGACAGTACAGGAAGTCACAGGGCAGTGACAGGCAGGTCACAGGCTGGTCACTGCCCCGTGACCGCCCGGTCATCTATAGTCAGGCACTCTGATTGGAGCGATCGATGGCATCATCGATCGCTCCAATCAGAGTCGGCTGGGGCCTGTGCACACATCACAGGGGGTCATGGGGCAGTGACAGGCAGGTCACAGGCCGGTCACCGCCCTGTGTTTGCCCTGTTGCCACGTAGTCGAGCTCTGATTGGTGCAATCAATGTAATCGGTTATCAGACCAATCAGAGAGGGTTGAGGCCAGGGCTGGGGTTACAAGGCAGCAGCCTAGAATCGGTGCTTTTAGGAGCGCCGATCCTAGGCAACACATCACTGTTTCAGGCAATTTGATTGCCTGAAACAGTGAGAAATGCTGTGATTAGTTGTTCAGAATTGAGAATTGAACAGCCAATCACAGTAATCGTGGTTGCGGGGGGACTGTGACACCCCACAGGATGACGATGCTTCTACCCTAAGGTAAGATGGCGCTGGAAATTTAATGCGATCACCGCGGAACCGCATTAAAGATCGCGTGTAATAGTACGTAGCAGCTACGTACTATTTCTGACCTCATCATAAAAGGGTTAATACATGTGATGGGGTTTTGATTTTGTGGCACTAACTAATATAAATGTTCCTCACAGACTGCACAGAGCTCCTGCTCTTAAAGTGACAGTTGATGGAGGAGCAAGTGACCAGACATGACCACCAATTAAAAGACAGCATTCCCATGTGCAGCAGTTTTAAATTGGAAGGAGGATGAAAGACAAGTTTAGTCACATGCTCCTCCATCAACTTCTATTTTCAGACCTTGGATAATGTCACCATGATGAGGAAAGAGTTGTGTCATGCTATTCGTACACATAAGGTATACAGTGGGTACGGAAAGTATTCAGACCCTTTTTAAATTTTTCACTCTTTGTTTCATTGCAGCCATTTGGTAAATTCTAAAAAGTTCATTTTTTTTCTCATTAAAGTAAGCTCTGCACCCCATCTTGACAGAAAAAAAAACAGAAATGGAGAAATTTTTGCAAATTTATTAAAAAAGAAAAACTGAAATATCACATAGTCATAAATATTCAGACCCTTTGCTCAATATTGAGTAGAATTACCCTTTTGAGCTAGTACAGCCATGAGTCTTCTTGGGAATGATGCAACAAGTTTTTCACACCTGGATTTGGGGATCCTCTGCCATTCTTCCTTACAGATCCTCTCCAGTTCCGTCAGGTTGGATGGTGAATGTTGGTGGACAGCCATTTTCAGGTATCTCTAGAGATGTTCAAATGGGATTAGGTCAAGGCTCTGGCCGGGCCAGTCAAGAATGGTCACAGACTTGTTCTGAAGCCACTCCTTTGTTATTTTGTGCTTAGGGTCATTGTCTTGTTGGAAGGTGAACCTTTGGCCAAGTCTGAGGTCCAGAGCACTCTGTAAGAGGTTTTCATCCAGGATATCTCTGTACTTGGCTGCATTCATGTTTCCTTCAATTGTAACCAGTCATCCTGTCCTTGCAGCTGAAAAACACCCCCATAGCATGATGCTGCCACCACCATGTTTCACTGTTGGGACTATATTGGGCAAGTGATGAGCAGTGCCTGGTTTTCTCCACACATACTGATTAGAATTATCACCAAAAAGTTCTATCTTCGTCTCATCAGACCAGAGAATCTTATTTCTCTTAGTCTGGGAGTCCTTCATGTGCTTTTGAGCAAACTCTATGTGGGCTTTCATATGTCTTGCACTGAGGAGAGGCTTCCGTTGGGCTACTCTACCATAAAGGCCTGACTGTTGGAGGGCTGCAGTGATAGTTGACTTTGTGGAACTTTCTCCCATCTCCCTACTGCATCTCTGGAGCACAGCCACAGTAATCTTGGGGTTCTTCTTTACCTCACTCACCAAGGCTCTTCTCCCATGATTTCTCAGTTTGGCTGGATGGCCAGGTCTAGGAAGATTTCTGGTGGTCCCAAACGTCTTCCATTTAAGGATTAAGGAGGCCACTGTGCTCTTAGGAACTTTGAGTAATGCAGAAATTCTTCTGTAACCTTGGCCAGATCTGTGCCATGCCACAATTTTAAAAATTTAAAGGGGTCTGAAAACTTTCAGTACCCACTGTATACCTTAACAAGTGCCACTAAATCAGATCCACCACTACATTTAAATAAACCTATTAACTTACTCTAATAAGTGTTGATGTCATTATTTATATATAACTAGGCTATGTACTTTTTTTTATGGCCAAATACGTCCCTATGGTGCTTCATTAAAGCACCGCTTTATGAAGATATTCTCCATTTGAAGCAAAACTTCTTGGGGAGAATACCTCTGTATGAATGTAATGGAACATCCATATTTTTGAAGCAGCCTAGCATATTTTTTCAGTGTGCTTTGAGCAGAAATAAAACTTCTACAGTGTATGTCTATTTATGAGATCAGAGGTATATGCAGGCAAAGTAGGAATTACCTATAGACCTTGATGGGTGCATGTTATTCTTAGATTTAGATTAAATTATCTCAGAGACTGGATCTGGCTACAGGGAACACTTGATATCTTTACGTCATACATGTCAAACTCTGGCCCGTGGGACAAATTTTGCCCGCAGGATGGTTTTGTTTGGCCCTCGACACCAGAACTATCACCCATATGTGGGGTCATTATTCTGTATGGAGGACTATGTGGGGCCCATTATTCTGTGTAGAGGACTATGTGGGGCCATTATTCTGTATAGAGGATTATGTGGGGCCAATTGTTCTGTATGGCGGACTATGTGGGGCCCATTATACTGTATAGAGGACTATGTGGAGCCCATTATACTGTATGAAGGACTATGTGGAGCCCATTATTCTGTATGAAGGACTATATGGGGCCATTATTCTGTGTGGATGACTATGTGGGGCTCATTATACTGTATGGAGAACTATGTGTGCCCATTATTCTGTATGGAGGACTATGTGGGGCCATTGTTCTGTATGGAGGACTATGTGGGGCCCATTATTCTTTATAGAGGACTATGTGGGGCCTATTATTTTGTGTTGAGGACTATTTGGAGCCCATTATTCTGTATGGAGGACTATGTGGGGCCCATTATACTGTATAGAGGACTATGTGGAGCCCATTATACTGTATGAAGGACTATGTGGAGCCCATTATTCTGTATGAAGGACTATATGGGGCCATTATTCTGTGTGGATGACTATGTGGGGCTCATTATACTGTATGGAGAACTATGTGTGCCCATTATTCTGTATCGAGGACTATGTGGGGTCCATTATTCTGTATAGAGGACTATTTGTAGCCCATTATTCTGTATGGAGGACTATGTGAGGCCCATTATACTGTATAGAGGATTATGTGGAGCCCATTATACTGTATGGAGGACTATATGGGGCCATTATTCTGTGTGGATGACTATGTGGGGCTCATTATGCTGTATGGAGGACTATGTGGGGCCCATTATTCTGTATAGAGGACTATGTGGGGCCCATTATTATGTATGGAGGACTATGTGGAGCCCATTATTCTGTGTTGAGGACTATATGTGGCCCATTATATTGTATACTGGTTGGCCCCCGACTTTGTCCAAATTTTTAATTTTAGCCCTCTGTGAGTTTGAGTTTGACATCCCTGCTTTACATCTATATAATCATGTTTCTTTTATACTCTTTATCTATAACTATCCTCTCTGTGATATGTATCATTTTTGTTAAAATCACGGGCATAACTAAAATAGAGGCAGGAGTTACAATTGTATCCGGGCGCTGGAGTCTAGGGGACCCAAAAGGTCCCTTAAGCTTATATAAAAAGATCAATACTATTAAACCCTTGTAATAATTTGGGGTCCCGTTGGAGCTTTTACATTGGGGATGATTAGTTTCAAGTTACGCCACAGATTAAAATGCTCATGTTTATTAAAGCTGAACTTTCACTGGATTTTTTTATGAAAACTGAGTAGCTCCTCCAATTGGCCCTGTTCCACTGATTCTGGAATGTTTTTCTTATTTTTCAGAGCCCATACTTTCCAAAGTTATGTCCCCAATAATAAGGATGCAAATTTTCCCTTATACCACTCTTTATTGTTTTTTGTTTGTTAGCTGGTAATTGTATTGTTGTTATCATCTATCCCCCAGAGGATAACTGCAAAATCAGTAGGGGCCAGACCACTGAAGTCCAATTTCCCTGCTTGAATGGAGAGGTGGTCGCACTTCTCCAGTCAAAGCCTACTTAATAAATGTTAGTAGGCACTTTACTTGGCTATCTTTACCAGTTCAATAGAGATTGAAATAGGGCAATGATCATGCATGAAATTTACATTGCACGTGCATTGTAATGTTACAAGGTGGCGTGACCCCATAGGTCTGATTTTGGCTTGAAGTCCCAGCTATAGTGAAGAACAGGCAGATAAAGAGCTAAATAGCTGAAAGTAGAGGCTCTGAGGACCTGAAAGCAGGCAGCGACTGCAAGGCAGCAAGAGAGAGGGGCAGTGAGGATATTATTATTTTATTGCTTTTTTTTACATTTACAATGCTATGGGGTCTGGAGAAACCCCAGAACATAAATAGGAACATTCAATTTGAGTTGAATAACTTCGCTGCAGATAGAATTTCCCAGAGAAATCTGTGCAAATTGGCAAATTCGAATTTCAAACAATCTACTCATCACTATGGTCCACCATTCAAATAGTGGAAATAGGGTGATTGGTAGGGTCTTAGCAGTTAGACTTCCTTTAATTTAGCAGTTAATACTTGTCCAGTGGATGTGTGAACTTATTACCAAAATTCCATAATAATAAAGGTTGCATTGATTTATTAGGTAACATACTACTGTTTAAAAAAACTATAAAACATGTTTAACATGCTTTTGTGACATTGAGAGCTGTTAAAAGTTATTATATCAACAAGATTGTTATCTTGTTTCTCTTGATGAAAATATTAAAACTTCTTTCAACCAGCTAATACAGTACTAAATCCTTTTTTCTTTTCACGTAAATGTAATACAGCTGGTAATGAGATTTTAGTTTTAACTTTTTTAATTCTTGCAACAAAATTATTTGTTGAAGATTTCAATAAAATAGTAAATCAATTTACTCTATGAAGAATCATAGGAATAGCCTGTTGAAATATGTAGCACTCCTATGACCCTCAACTTTAATCTATTTTGACCCTTTAGAGATTAGAATGATGATATAGAATCTGTTGTCTGACAAATTGCTGTTCCACCTACCATGTATTCCTATTCAACTGACTTCACTGGAGAGGTCAGCTCCTTAATAAGAAACAGAAGCTCAGAAAAAATGTCATGACAGAATGCTTTCATTACTGAACCTCTGGTTACAAGTTATGTTACTGAGCAGTTACATTTTAGAGTGACAGAACAGACCGAGAACATGTCCTGTAATATGAAGACTTTTAGAAAACAATTCATCTGTAGCATTCATAAAATGTGTAATGTATTACATGCAGCTAAACACTTGGATCGTGATGAAAGAAGATATGCGGTTTATTTAGTGTGAACTATTATTATTATCCACAAATCTATGAATAAAGTTCCGCAGAAAAACATGTATAAATATTTAAGTGGAGTCAGACAATACTTTCTCTGCTAGGATACATAGATCAACATTCTTACCGACAAGATCTCACGTTAAGAGTTTTGAACAGTAGCAGTTATCTGTGAACCTACTGTATTTGTACTTACTGACGTGAAATTTTTTAGATTAGATTTTGATTCAGACAGTGTATAAGTGTAAGAAAAGGTAACTAAATCCTATTGCACACATTCATGTAGTCAATTTGTTTTCACATTTTTTATGTAATGTAAAGGGACTATAGTATACCTCTCTCTTTAACAAATCAGAAAACCAACTAAAATGCATCTCAACACATAACGCTAGTGTAATTTGTTACTATTAACACTTGACTCATCTTAAAAGGGCATTTTTAAATCAAGGCTTCTATCCCAGCTTTATTGATGATTAAGTTATCATTACCACCAGAATCTCCAGAAGCCAACTACTTCAATATAGAAAAAAAGTAGAAAACAATTGTGCATCTCGACTAGTGATCTACAGTTCTTATCTAGAAGTACTAAGAAAAACAGCTAGAAAACTCAATTATATCTTACACATTATATTATAAACAAAGATGCTCATTGCTATGTTAAAAAGAACCTCCAAATTTAAAGAGGACCTTTCACTAGATTTTTACATTTAAACGGAGTACGTCTTACTGTTTTACAGGTTCTGAAACCATTTTTTTTTTTTATCCCCCTCCAATCCAAATTTATGCTCTCTGTCAAAAAAGAAGCACATTTTCCCTTCAACAAATTGGGCACATACCACACAATTTCTGTCATAGAAGAGAAAAAGCAAACACCCAGGGAGAAGTTCTGTAGCATACACCTAGATGGTTGAAGGAAAAAATTGCTTGCTTTTTGCTAGAAGGGCACAGGAAAAAATAAAAACTGTTCCAGAATCTGTGAAACAGCTACAATTGGAAGAGATACTCATATTAACTTATCTTAATCCAATAATTTTCTGAAAGAAGTTATCAAGATGGCATCTTATTTGTATAGTTAAACTTGGCTACAGCTATATTCAATTGAAAAAACAGAAAACAAAAACAGGTCCTCTTTAAGAAAGATCATGATCAGGAGCTTAAAGCGAACCTGTCAGCAGGATTGTGCTCAGAAAACTACATACACTGTCTGGTGGTTGCCTTTATACTGATTAAAATGATGCCTTGGTTGATGAAATCTGTCCTGTGGCTGTTGTGTAATCTTTATTTTCAGTTTTAAGATAATGTTATTCTCGTACTTCGGGTCGGGCCTTTGGAGAGGGGCTTTATTTTGGGTTTTGCTTATAAATTCACTTTGTGCGTTTTGGACAGGTCACTGCTCCTTCAATGACCTGCCTCATATTTTATATACTGCATATGTAATTGTGTGAGTCAAATCCAGAAATTTACATGCAAAAAAATGGCACTGCTACCTGCACATGTGCAGTAGCATCTCTCTTTTGCTTATCAGTTTCAAGAAGACCGTAATGAGAGGGGTTGTGTGTGAGGACATTGTGAGGGGATATTATAGCGGGAAAAATTTGAGAAGGGGGCACAGCAGTAGTGTAGCTACTGCGGGGACAGAGGGGCTGGTTGCCCTGAGGCCCATGCTCAGGGGGCCCCATTCAAAGCTGTGAATGAGAATACAATTAAAGTCTGCAGTGCAGCATGGAGACACAGTCTCCCTGCAATCTTGTTCAGCTTCTTGGCCATGGCAGGATGATGCTGAGACACCAGTGCATGCACAGGGTGTCAGAGTCCCGGTGATTGCTCCACATCAGGACTCTGATGTCTTGTCCATGCGCCGACACATGCTCCTCAGCCACTGCTTCACACTGCCGTGGCCGAGAGGCTGAGTGGTAGTGCAGGGAAAACAATGCATTGGTTCGCCTTGTGAACTCGCCCTGGATTCGGTGATTATATGATATTTTTTATTTTACTTAAAACTTTTTGTGTGGGAGGGAGGCTCTCATACATTTTGAGGGATACTGTAGGAGGCCCTCAAAGTATGGGGACCATTATACAGCATGGAAGCTAATGTGCTGGCCCTCATACAGTATAGGGACTAATCTGGTGGCCATCATATGATATGGGAACTATTGTGGGGAGCCCTCATACAGTATGGTGGTTAATGTGTGGCCATAATATGGTGTGGGAACTAATGTAGGGGCCCCCATACACTATGGGGTTAATGTGGGAGCCATCATATGGTGTGGAGACTATTGTGGGGGCCGTCACACAGTATGCAGGCTAATGTGGAGGCCCTTATAGTGTGGGAAATACTGAGGGGCCATCATGCAATGTGGAGGTCATTATACAGTTTGTGAGCTAATGTGAGGGCCATTATACAGTGTGAGGACCTCTGTGAGGGGCATTATACTGTGTTTTGCGGGAGCAGTGATGACATAATACTACATATAGGAGAGCTGTGGGCTCATCATACTGAGTATAGGGAATCTTTGGGCCCATCATACTGTGTGTAGGTGATCTGTGGGACCGTCATACTGTGTATAGGGGAGCTGTGTGCCCATTATACTGTGTATAGGGAGCTGTAGGGGCATTATACTGTGTATAGAGGAGCTGTGAGGGCTTTATACTGTATATGGGAGAGCTGTACATGGGTGACTCAGGGGACATCATTAAACATTAAATGGGGGCTTAAGCATTATTTTTATAGGGGCATTCAGAGTATTGTGATCATCAAATGTGCACATGGAGCATTATTATGTTCTAGGGGCAAAATGTGGACATTTTCCTAGGGCACTTGCACAGGGCATTAATATTTTCAAGAAGGCAATTTTATCATCTAGAGGGCATAAAGGAGGCATTTTACTATGTAAGGGGCACAGTAGTGAACACTATTTTGTGGGTCAGTAAGAGGAGCATTGTTTTTGTGGCACACAGGAGGGGCAGTAATAGGGACACATATGACAGCAGCTCAGTATTGGGGTATCAGCAGGATGAGGAGTTTGTGCAGGTTTGGAATAGATGGGGACGGTACTGGAAATATGTCTTTGTTGTAATCTCTGCAGCCGAATCCTGGCTGGAAAAATTGTAATTTTGGTCTGGGTCAGATGGAAGAAATGGGAAATGTGGAGGACTCCATCAGAAAGAACGTCAGCTGTAAGTCATTATCTATAACTGTACTGTAATCTCTTACAAATTCTGCAGGACCGATATTTACCACAACATGGAAATAATATCAGTGTTGGTCTTTGTAATGAAATTTATTTTCAGTAACGACATAGGGATCTGCTGAGGTCCCCTATACCCGCTATTAGGGTCCACCACCATAGTTGAAATCAGGGTTAGGGGCCCACTCAGAGTTTTAGCCCCTACTGAGCTAAATTTCTAGCTGTGCCTCTGGGGCTCAGTACCAAGACTGGGCAGTGTGGGCAGGAGACAGTGTGAGGGGACAGTATGGGAAGCATTGTAGAGAAGTGGCAGAGTGCATGGACAGTTTGAAGGCACAGTTTGGGGGAAAAATGTGAGGAGAGGGCACAATATAGAGACTGGATTGTACGTGTAAGGAGGATGGACACAGTTTGATATTATAGTATGGTGCATAATATAGACAGGCTGCAGTGTGAAGAGGGGGCCCAGTATGGAGAAAGGGAAGCATTGGAGGCACATACAATTTGGACAATGTGGTGGTTATAGCTAAAAAGGGTATACAGTATGGCAGTTATCGCTAATAAGGACAGATAGTGTGACAGTTATAGCTAATAAAGATGGAGAGGGTGGTGGTTATAGCCAATAAGGGTGGACAGTGTTGTGGTTATAGCTAATAATGGAGTCAATATTTTACACGAGAAGACAGCGTGGAAGCCAAATACTATAAGATGGTTAGTATGGGGGTCATATTATGTGCAGAGAGCACAGTGAGGTGCAATTATTTATTCAGGGACATGTAGGGAAGATATTATGTAGGGAAGATATTTTTATTCAGAAGCATTATAATGACTGTTATTTTTAAGGGCACCATGTCACCTTTCTGCAGAAGACTGGATAAGATGGAAGTCTGCAGAGACAAACTTTGGATGTGAAAAGTTATTCTGGTGCCTTGATAAGATGGAGACAAAAAGAGAGAAATCAACTTGAATCAAAGAGGAATTCAGCTATAAGGCAACTGGATGTAAATGTTGCTTTGTGATACTGACTGTGTCTCATCAGTACTTATGTTCCTGTATGATCTGCAGTTAGATTATGGTTGTTAATGACATTCCCAATATCCCCTTACCATTGTTAAGGACATGCTGGTAGATGTAAATTCATGCAAAAAAATTGTATATGAGGTTGACCTAACATTGCAATTAATATGTTAATATGTACAGTCCTGCTCATTGTTATTGGCACCCATGAAGTTTAAGTATATAATGTGGAATATTTCCTGAAAAAAATGAATCAAATGAAACATTTTTTTTTGTATAGAGCACTCGTGTTAAATACAAAATAGCAAATGATAAACAATAATTTAAAAAAAAAATAATGGGAGGGAAAAATAGAAAAACCTAAAGCTTACTGTGTCACTGATATTAGCACCCTTTACATTAATTTAGTATGGAAACACATTTTGACTCGCCTGTGGTAAATCACAAAAGAGATTCACCTGTGATTAATTGTCAGTGCCCATGTGACATGAATTAGCCAATGTATTATGACTTCAGTGTTTTAAAAAGCCACATGGTAGGCCCTGTTCCTCTATCACAATGATGCAGACAAAGCTGCTGTCTAAGGACATCAGAGCTGCCATGATTAGCAAGCACAAAACTTCCAAAGGGTATAACGCTATCTCAAAAGACCTTGGTATCCCAGTTTAACAGTGCACAATGTTATTAAGAAGTTTGCCAAGCATGGAATCATCAAGAACCTCCCTGCACATGGGGCAAAGATGAAAATTGACAAGAAATATCTTCGAAGGTTATTGCGAATGGTGGAAAAAACACCACGTCAAACATCCAAATACCTAAAGGCCAACCTGGAACAGTCTGGGGTCATGGTTTCAACCATTATCATACGCCACACACTAAACAAAGCAGACCTTTATGGGCGAAGGCCAAGGAAGAAACCATTGCTGAAGAAAAGGCATAAAAAGGAACGACTGATTTTTGCCAAAGAGTACCTTGACAAACCACAATCCTTCTGGGAATATGTTCTGTGGACAGATAAAACAAAAATAGAGGTTTTTAGCAATGCAAAGCAACAGTTTGTTTACAGACGGCGCAATGAAGCTTATAAGGAAAAGAACACCATACCAACAGTTAAGCATGGTGGAGGATCCATAATGCTGTGGGGTTGCTTTGCTGTGTCTTGTACAGGAGGCCTCGACCGTATCACAGGAATTGTGGACTTGCACAAGTCTGGCTCATCCTTGGGTATAATTTCAAGATACATGAAGTTGCCTCATTCATCTGTACAAACAATTATACGCAAGTACAAACAAGATGGGAATGTCCAGCCATCATGCTGCTCTGGAAGGAGACAGGTTCTTTGTCCCAGAGATGAATGTGCTTTGGTCCGACATGTCCATATCAACCTAAAGACAAAAAAAATCTTGTGAAGATGATTGCGGAAGCTGGTAAGATTGTGTTAATAACCACAATGAAACAAGTACTGTATCAACATGGGCTGAAAGGCCACTCTGCCAGGAAGAAGCCATTACTCCAAAAGAAACAGAAAAAGCCAGATTAATGTTTGCAAATGCACACAGGAACAAAGACATTAATTTTTGGAGACATGTCCTGTGGTCTGATAAAACTAAATTTAACTTTTTGGGCACAATGACCATTATTATGTTTGGAGGAAAAAGGGAGAAGCTTGGAAGCCTAAGAACACCATCCCAACTGAGAATCACTGGGGTGGCAGCATCATATTGTGGGGTTGTTTTGCTGCAGAAGGGACTGGTGCACTTCACAAAATAGATGGCATTATGAGAGAAGAAGAATATGTGGCAATACTGAAGCAATATCTCAAGACATAAGCCAGGAAGTTAAAGCTTGGGCAGAAATGGGTCTTCCAAACAGACAATGACCCGAAGCATAATGACAAAATTGTAACAAAGTGGCTCAAGGATAACAATGTCATTATTTTGGAGTGGCCATCACAAAGCCCTGATCTTAATCCTATTGAAAATTTATGGGCAAAGCTGAAAAGGCAGGTGAGAGCAAGACGACCTACAAACCTGGATCAGTTACACCAGTTTTGTCAGGAGGAATGGGCCCAAATTCTGACCAACTATTGTGAGAAGCTTGTGGAAGGATATCCCAAACGTTTGACCCAAGTCATTCAGTTTTAGGGCAATGGTACCAAATACTAATGAAATGTATGTACATTTTTGACTTTGCAGTAAGTAATAAAAATGCCTTAAAACATTCTCTCTCTCATTATTCTGGCATTTGGCAAATAATAAAAATTATGGTAATCCTAATCGACCTAAAGCTGGAAAGGTTTATTCTGATTTCATGTCAGATACTGAGAAAAAAATGCATATGTGTATTTTTATATAGTGTATGTAAACGTCGGGTTTCAACTGTATGTTTTAAGTGACTTATTGTACTACCCCCACCTCTCATGGGAGCTACATGGTCAATAGTTTGGCAACAAAGTTGTTTATCAGAATGTTTAGCCTTCACAAAGCTTTTAGGAGCTAGGAGCTTGATACATCTTTGTCTATTATTATATGTAAGTTGTTTTACATTCATTTTAACATTTAATGTCGTCTTTTCCACATAGTATAAACCACAAGGTCAATTGAGGGGATAAGTAACATGGCCAGAATTAAAAAATGTCTACTCTTGTACTCATCACCAGTGTATGGATCCTGAAAACAGCTGCCTTTAACCATGAATGTGCAATTTATGCATGGAAAACAGCCCAAATTTGGTGGATCAATATGCAGTTAAGTAGTGCGATTGAGACTGCCTATATCTGACTGAAGGAATTGTAAGAGAATAAAGGAGGTTTTTGTACTTCAGGGACATTAAACATCTACCCAACATAGACCAATGAATATGAATGATAGATGGAATCATAGTATCGGATTCAATAAAAGTTAAAATAAATGGATTATATGTTTACGATCCTTCAACAATGTATTCTCTCTTTTTAGGGTACGATTTTTCCCTATCAAGATTCTTGACCTTCCTTCTGTTTAGAAATTAAACCTATGAAAAGCCATGTGCCCTAAATTTATCAGATACATTATTAAAATTTAGGTGTTGTGTTCTTTACTTAGTATATGTCAATCATGTACAAATTGTCAATCTGGCAAAGAGTCTATCGTTTTTTGGAGATGACTGCATGTAAATTATTCTTATCTGTAGGCTTAACAAAGAGTTATGTCATAATTTTACCTTGTGTGTATGCAATTTACATTCAAGAATTGAGTACTAGTGATGAGCGAAGGTGCTCACTACTGCTCAGTGCTCGCCCGAGCATAACAGTGCTCGACAAACTTGGCGCTCGGCGAGTATTTCTGGGTTGCTTGGGCAGGAACTCGGGTCTCCTTCCTGCATGTTTGGTGCTCTTTAGAGAGCCCATGAACATGCAGGAATTGCCTGTCATGCACTGTAATGCTGTAGCCATGTTGGTTGTGGCATTACAGTGATTGGCTGGCCACACAGCGTCATCAGGTCTATATAAGACCTGGCGCTGCTATGCTCTTCACAGTCTACCCCATAAACAGGCAGAGTAGGGAGAGGTGCTGCTGAGTGAGGGAGAGATTTGCTTGTTTATAGTTAAAATAGGTATTCCACAACATAGTTCATATATACAGTGTCTACAAGTAGTATTCAACCCCCTGCAGATTTAGCTGGTTGACACATGCGCAATTAACTTGGCATTGTGACATTTGTACTGTAGATCAGCCTGGAAGTGGGAAATGCACTGCAGCAAATTTTTTTTTTTTTTTTTTTTTTTTTTAAAACGTTAAAAGCTAATTCAGAGTGTCATTTATTATTCAACCCCTCAAACCACAAGAATTCTGTTTGGTCCCCCTAAAGTATTAAGAAGTAGTTCAGGCACCAAGAATAATGAGCTTCACATGTGTGGAGTAAAGATCTCTTTTGCCAGCCTTTTCTGACTATTTAAGACCCTCACCAAACTTGTGAAAAGCACTCAGACATGGTCAACATGGGAAAGACAAAGGAGCATTCCAAGGCCATCAGAGACAAGATCGTGTAGGGTCACAAGGCTGGCAAGGGGTACAAAACCCTTTCCAAGGAGTTGGGCCTACCTGTCTCCACTGTTGGGAGCATCATCCGTAAGTGGAAGGCTTATGGAACTACTGTTAGCCTTCCACGGCCTGGACAGCCTTTGAAAGTGTCCTCCCGTGCCGAGGCCAGGCTTGTCCGAAGAGTCAAGGCTAACCCAAGGACAACAAGGAAGGAGCTCCGGGAAGATCTCATGGCAGTGGGGACATTGGTTTCAGTCAATACCATAAGTAGCGTACTCCACCGCAATGGTCTCCGTTCCAGACGAGCCCGTAAGGTACCTTTACTTTCAAAGCGTCATGTCAAGGCTCGTCTACAGTTTGCTCATGATCACTTGGAGGACTCTGAGACAGACTGGTTCAAGGTTCTATGGTCTGATGAGACCAAGATCGAGATCTTTGGTGCCAACCACACACGTGACGTTTGGAGACTGGATGGCACTGCATACGACCCCAAGAATACCATCCCTACAGTCAAGCATGGTGGTGGCAGCATCATGCTGTGGGGCTGTTTCTCAGCCAAGGGGCCTGGCCATCTGGTCCGCATCCATGGGAAGATGGATAGCACGGCCTACCTGGAGATTTTGGCCAAGAACCTCCGCTCCTCGATCAAGGATCTTAAGATGGGTCGTAATTTTATCTTCCAACAAGACAACGACCCAAAGCACACAGCCAAGAAAACCAAGGCCTGGTTCAAGAGGGAAAAAGTCAAGGTGTTGGAGTGGCCTAGTCAGTCTCCTGACCTTAACCCAATTGAAAACTTGTGGAAGGAGCTCAAGAATAAAGTCCACATGTGACACCCAAAGAACCTAGATAACTTGGAGAAGATCTGCATGGAGGAGTGGGCCAAGATAACTCCACAGACCTGTGCCGGCCTGATCAGGTCTTATAAAAGACGATTATTAGCTGTAATTGCAAACAAGGGTTATTCCACAAAATATTAAACATAGGGGTTGTATAATAATTGACCCACACTTTTATGTTTAAAATTTAATAAAATTCAACTGAGCAACATAACTTTTTGGTTTGTAAGATTTATGCTTCTGTTCATAAAACCTACTCTCGTTTGCAGTTTGAAGGCTCTAACTTATTTGCATCTTATCAAACCAGCTAAATCTGCAGGGGGTTGAATACTACTTGTAGGCACTGTATATATATATATATATATATATATATATATATATATATATATATAGAATCATAGAATCATAGAATCATAGAATGGTAGAGTTGGAAGGGACCTCCTGGGTCATCTGGTCCAACCCCCTGCTCAAAGCAGGATTCACTAGATCATCTCAGACAGATGTCTGTCCAGCCTCTGTTTGAAGACGTCCATTGAAGGGGAACTCACCACCTCTCGTGGCAGCCTGTTCCACTCATTAATCACCCTAACTGTCAAAAAGTTTTTTCTAATATCTAATCTGTGTCTCCTCCCATTTAGTTTCATCCCATTGCTTCTAGTCTTTCCTTGTGCAAATGAGAATAAAGATGATCCTTCTACAATGTGACAGCCCTTGACATATTTGTAGACAGCTATTAAGTCTCCTCTCAGTCTTCTTTTTTGCAAGCTAAACATTCCCAAATCCTGCAACCGTTCCTCATAGGACATGGTTTGCAGACCAGTCGCCATTCTGGTCGCTCTTCTCTGAACTTGCTCCAGTTTGTCTATGTCTTTTTTAAAATGTGGTGCCCAAAACTGTACACAGTATTCCAGATGAGGTCTGACCAAAGAGGAGTAAAGACCGATAATGACTTCACGTGATCTAGACTGTATGCTTCTGTTAATACATCCCAGAATTGTATTTGCCTTTTTTGCTACTGCATCACACTGTTGACTCATGTTCAGTCTATGATCTATTAGTATACCTAAGTCTTTTTCACATGTACTGTTGCTTAGCTCTTTTCCTCCCATTCTGTATATGCTTTTTTCATTTTTATTGCCCAGATGTAGTACTTTGCATTTTTCCCTGTTAAAAACCATTCTGTTGGTTGCTGCCCACTGCTCCAGTTTATTTAGGTCTTTTTGAATCCTCTCTCTCTCTTCTCTAGTATTAGCTATCCCTCCTAGCTTTGTGTCATCAGCAAATTTAATCAGTTTACCCTCAATTCCTTCATCTAAATCATTGATAAAGATGTTGAACAATACAGGTCCCAGGACGGAGCCCTGTGGTACCCCACTTGAGACATTCATCCAGCTGGATGTGAAGCCATTTACAACCACCCTTTGAGTCCGATCACTAAGCCAGTTATGAATCCACCTAACAGTTGCCTGGTCCATTGCATACTTGGTCATTTTTTCAATAAGGATGGTGTGAGATACTTTTTCAAATGCTTTGCTGAAGTCAAGATATACTATATCTACAGCATTTCCCTGATCCACCCAGTCAGTGATTCTGTCATAGAAGGAAATTAAGTTAGTCTGACATGACTTGTTAGTTACAAACCCATGCTGACTCTGGTTAATCACTTCATTTTTATCCATGTACTTACATACATGTTGTTTAATAATTTGTTCAAAGATCTTTCCTGGTATAGAAGTCAGACTCACCGGCCTATAGTTCCCTGGGTCCACCTTCTTCCCCTTTTTGAAGATAGGAACAACATTTGCTCTTCTCCAGTCTTCTGGGACTTCTCCTGTTCTCCAAGAATTTTCAAAGATTATGGAGAGTGGTTCTAAAATTTCTTCTACGATCTCCTTCACTACTCTGGGGTGTAATTCATCTGGACCTGGAGACTTGAACTCATTTATGATAGATAAATATTCCCTCACAATATTTCTGTTTACAGATAACTTGGATTCCTCTATTCCTTTAAAAGGACAATGAAGATCAGTTGATGTTACATTTTCTTTCTGAGAGAAAACAGATGCAAAATAGGAATTAAAAAGTTCGGCCTTCTCAACATCCTCTCTTACCATTTCTCCATTTTCATCCTGTAAAAATCCTATAGCATCTTTGACTTTTCTTTTACTTTTGACATACCCCCAAAATCCTTTTTTATTGCTTTTGACATCTCTTGCAAGCCTTAATTCATTGTCAGCTTTAGCTACCCTGATACGTGCCCTGCAGGAACTGCAGACTGCATTATAATCTTCTTTAGATATGCCTCCCTCTTTCCATTTAATAAACATTTCTTTCTTTCTTTTTAGCATGTGTTTAAGTTCTGTGTTCATCCATCCTAGTTTCCTTAAATGCTTCCCATTCTTCCTACTTTTCGGGATTGTTAACGATTGTGCTTTGAGAATCTCATTTTTAAAAATTTCCCATCCTTCCTGGACATTTTTGTCCTTAAGGACATCCAGCCATTGGATCCCTCCTATTCTCTTTCTGAGTCTCTTAAAATCTGCCTTTCTAAAATCTAACCTTGAAGTTTGAGTCTTCACATGTCTTCCTCCTCTAGTTATCCAAAATTCTATAATAGCATGATCGCTGCCTCCTAGGGTCCCAGCCACCTTTACCTCCTCAACCATTTCCTCCCTGTTTATAAGGATTAGATCCAAAGTAGCAGATCCCCTTGTTTTCTCCCCTACCTTTTGGAAGATAAAGTTGTCAGCAAGAGAGGATAAGAATTTGCTTGACCTGTTAGTTTTACTTGAGAGAGATTCCCAACAAATGTCTGGATAGTTGAAATCTCCCATGACCACTACGTCATATCTTTTGGAGAACTTGGTCATTTGATACATAAAGAGTTCATCCATATCTTCAGCTTGCCCAGGTGGCCTGTAGTAAATGCCTACAATGGTGTCCTTTCCATTGTTCTCTCCTTGTATTCTTACCCAAACAGTTTCCACAGAACTCCCAGTCTCTGAAGCTTCAATCTCTGTGTAGATATACGCTTTTCTAACATACAATGCAACACCTCCTCCTCGTTTATCAAGTCTGTTTCTTGCAAATAAGTTGTATCCTTTTAGCCTTTTATTCCAATCATGTGTATCGTCCCACCAAGTTTCAGTGATTCCAATGACATCATATTCCTTTTCCTGCATTAGTAGTTCCAATTCTCCTTGTTTGTTGCCCATGCTTTGTGCATTTGTATAAAAACATTTTAGTTTGTGATTGGTTTCTCTTCCTCCCATATTTTTATTATTTAAATTGTTTTGTCTTTGTTCTTCCTTTCCACTTCCAGTAGCAGAGATCTCAATAGTATTTGTCAGCTGTATGGCTTTTTCTGGCCTTTTGCTTCCCTTCCCTTCCCACATTGTTCTAGTTTAAAGCTCTTCTGATGAGTGTAGCAAGGCGACTTCCAAATACACGTTTTCCAGTCTTCGTAAGGTGCACCCCATCTCTAGCAAGTAGTCCATCGTATAGGTAATTCATTCCGTGATCCAGAAATCCAAATCCTTGTTGACGGCACCATCGACGTAGCCAGTTGTTCACCTGTAGAATCTTATTCCACCTCATTGTTCCATGGCCATCCACTGGGAGGATGGATGAGAAGACCACCTGCGCTCCCAATTCTTTCACTTTCTTGCCTAAGTCTTCAAAGTCACTGCAGATGGTTTCCAGGTCCTTTCTTGCGGTGTCATTTGTCCCCACATGTATTAGCAGGAATGGGTAGTGATCTGTAGGTCTGAAGAGTCTTGATATCCTGTCCGACACATCTTTAATTTTTGCTCCTGGAAGACAGCACATTTCTCTTGAGGTTATGTCTGGTCTGCAGATAGCGGCCTCTGTTCCTCTTAACAGGGAATCCGCCATGACCACCACTCTCCGTTTTTTCTTCACAACATTCTTCTTTCTCCATCCAGGAGGATTCTGAGGGCTTACAAGGTTATTCATTGCTGGCAAAGTCTTATTTTGCTGTATTTCTTCATGGTTCTCCTGCGTGAGAGCCTGGTACTGGTTCCTGAGCAGTATGGGTGCTGACTGCCTCTCGATCCTCCCGCTTCTGTGGGTCACATGCTTCCATTCCTCTGTTTCGTCAGGTGCAGTTCGAATTTCTTCTCTTTCTGAATCATGAAGAGATAATTCTGCTCTGTCTAAGAACTCTTCACCTTCCTTAATGATTTTCAACGTAGTTAACCTCTCTTCTAGATTTCGCAACTTTTCCTCCAACAGGGACACAAGCTTGCATTTCTGGCATGTGAAGTTTGGCTTTTCCACTGGCAAGTCTGTGAACATGTAGCAGGATATGCAGCTCACCAAATGGCTCCTGGACTCTTCCATGTTCTTATTGTTAATGTTCTGAAAACAGTGAAAAAGGCTTAAAAAAAAAGCTTCAAAATGCAAATTATCTCCTCAGGACTCCTCCCCTGGTTTACCGATGTCCTCTTTTCAGCTCCAACAGCCAAAATCCAGTGTTCTTTGAGCTCGCGGAGACTCTTCACTTACCCCAAAATGCAGTGGGAATATGCAAATTATCTCCTCAGGACTCCTCCCCTGGTTTACCGATGTCCTCTTTTCAGCTCCAACAGCCAAAATCCAGTGATCTTTGAGCTCGCGGAGACTCTTCACTTACCCCAAAATGCAGTGGGAATATGCAAATTATCTCCTCAGGACTCCTCCCCTGGTTTACCAATGTCCTCTTTTCAGCTCCAACAGCCAAAATCCAGTGTTCCTTGAGCTCGCGGAGACTCTTCACTTACCCCAAAATGCAGTGGGAATATGCAAATTATCTCCTCAGGACTCCTCCCCTGGTTTACCGATGTCCTCTTTTCAGCTCCAACAGCCAAAATCCAGTGTTCTTTGAGCTCGCGGAGACTCTTCACTTACCCCAAAATGCAGTGGGAATATGCAAATTATCTCCTCAGGACTCCTCCCCTGGTTTACCGATGTCCTCTTTTCAGCTCCAACAGCCAAAATCCAGTGTTCTTTGAGCTCGCGGAGACTCTTCACTTACCCCAAAATGCAGTGGGAATATGCAAATTATCTCCTCAGGACTCCTCCCCTGGTTTACCGACGTCCTCTTTTCAGCTCCAACAGCCAAAATCCAGTGTTCTTTGAGCTCGCGGAGACTCTTCACTTACCCCAAAATGCAGTGGGAATATGCAAATTATCTCCTCAGGACTCCTCCCCTGGTTTACCGATGTCCTCTTTTCAGCTCCAACAGCCAAAATCCAGTGTTCTTTGAGCTCGCGGAGACTCTTCACTTACCCCAAAATGCAGTGGGAATATGCAAATTATCTCCTCAGGACTCCTCCCCTGGTTTACCGATGTCCTCTTTTCAGCTCCAACAGCCAAAATCCAGTGTTCTTTGAGCTCGCGGAGACTCTTCACTTACCCCAAAATGCAATGGGAATATGCAAATTATCTCCTCAGGACTCCTCCCCTGGTTTACCGATGTCCTCTTTTCAGCTCCAACAGCCAAAATCCAGTGTTCTTTGAGCTCGCGGAGACTCTTCACTTACCCCAAAATGCAGTGGGAATATGAAAATTATCTCCTCAGGACTCCTCCCCTGGTTTTTATATATATATGAACTAACAGTCCTTCTGAGGACTAATTCAGCTGCATATATTCAGTGGTGATAGCAGTAGTTAGGCAGGGAGGCAGGGTATGTGGCAGACTGCAGTGCGTATAGTGCAACAGGGTCCATTGAATGCCCTGTTAGTATAGGTATTCCACAACATATATACAATATATATACAGTACAGACCAAAAGTTTGGACACACCTTCTCATTTAAAGATTTTTCTGTATTTTCATGACTAAGAAAATTGTACATTCACATTGAAGGCATCAAAACTATGAATTAACACATGTGGAATTATATACTTAACAAAAAAGTGTGAAACAACTGAAAATATGTCTTATATTCTAGGTTCTTCAAAGTAGCCACCTTTTGCTTTGATAACTGCTTTGCATACTCTTGGCATTCTCTTGATGAGCTTCAAGAGGTTGTCACTGGAAATGGTTTTCACTTCACAGGTGTGCCCAGTCTGGTTTAATAAGTGGGATTTCTTGCCTTATAAATGGGGTTGGGACCATCAGTTGTGTTGTGCAGAAGTCATGTGGATACAGAGCTTATAGTCCTACTGAATAGACTGTTAGCTGCTTTTTTCTTGCCATAATACAAATTCTAAGTAAAGAAAAACGAGTGGCCATCACTACTTTGAGAAATGATGGTCAGTCAGTGTGAAAAATTGGGCAAACTTTGAAAGTGTCCCCAAGTGCAGTTGCAAAAACCATCAAGCGCTACAAAGAAACTGGCTCACATGAGGACCGCCCCAGAAAAGGAAGACCAAGAGTCACCTCTGCTTCTGAGGATAAGTTTATCCAAGTCACCAGCCTCAGAAATCGCAGGTTAACAGCAGCTCAGATTAGAGACCAGGTCAATGCCACACAGAGTTCTAGCAGCAGACATATCTCTACAACAACTGTTAATAGGAGACTTTGTGCAGCAGGCCTTCATGGTAAAATAGCTGCTAGGAAACCACTGCTAAGGACAGGCAACAAGCAGAAGAGACTTGTTTGGGCTAAAGACCACAAGGAATGAACATTAGACCAGTGGAAATCTGTGCTTTGGTCTGATGAGTCCAAATTTTAGATCTTTGGTTCCAAACACCGTGTCTTTGTGCGACGCAGAAAAGGTGAACGGATGGACTCTACATGCCTGGTTCCCACCATGCAGCATGGAGGAGAAGGTGTGATGGTGTGGGGGTGCTTTGTTGGTGACACTGTTGGGGATTTATTCAAAATTGAAGGCATACTGAACCAGCATGGCTACCAGGGCATCTTGCAGCGGCAAGCTATTCCATCTGGTTTGCGTTTAGTTGGACCATCTTTTATTTTTCAACAGGACAATGACCCCAAACACACCTCCAGGCTGTGTAAGGGCTATTTGACCAAGAAGGAGACTGATGGGGAGCTACGCCAGATGACCTGGCCTCCACAGTCACCAGACCTGAACCCGATCGAGATGGTTTGGGGTGAGCTGGACCGCAGTGTGATGGCAAAAGGGCCAACAAGTGCTAAGCATCTCTGGGAACTCCTTCAAGATTGTTACAAAACCATTTCCAGTGACTATCTCTTGAAGCTCATCAAGAGAATGCCAAGAGTGTGCAAAGCAGTCATCAAAGCAAAAGGTGGCTTCTTTGAAGAACCTAGAATATAAGACATATTTTCAGTTGTTTCACACTTTTTTGTTAAGTATATAATTCCACATGTGTTAATTCATAGTTTTGATACCTTCAGTGTGAATGTACAATTTTCATAGTCATGAAAATACAGAGAAATCATTAAATAAGAAGGTGTGTCCAAACTTTTGGTCTGTACTGTATATATATATCCATCTGAACTAACAGTCCATCTGAGGACTAATCCAGTTGCATATAATCAGTGTTAGGCAGGTAGGCAGTGTATGTGGCAGACTGCAGTGCATATAGTGCAAGAGGGTCCATCGAACGTCCTGTCTGCTGCTGCTGTAGACATAGCCCCAGATATCAGCGGCCAGGGAAAGCAATCCAGAGTGCAACATTTTTTCTGCTATATATGCTTGTTAGCCCTACAGAATACAGCCAGATCTGTTCCACATTTCAGCGATAAAAATCCAGAAATTTGAACTGAACGTGGAAAATATTGGCCTCCTTTTCCATTCTGTTGCAGTGTGTCGGTCAAGCTATGCACCCTAGGTGTCTGTGAAGAATAGTATTAGTAAATTACAGGCCTGCTATTTAAAACCGTGGTTCTCTGTCAGACATCTATAACAGTGTTCCAAAATCAGCCATTTCTTCCATTTGTATTCTGTTGAAGGTGTCAGCCAAGCTATTCACACTAGGTTTCTGTGTAAAATAATATTAGTAAATTACAGGCCTATTTTAAACCGTGATTCTCTGTCAGACATATCACCTATAACAGTGTTCCAAAATCAGCCATTTCTTCCATTTTCATTTTGTTGCAGTGTGTCGGTCAAGCTATTCACACTAGGCATCTGTGTAGAATAATATTAGTAAATTACAGGCCTGCTATTTAAAACCGTGGTTCTCTGTCAGACGTATCACCTATAACAGTGTTCCAAAATGAGCCATTTCTTCCATTTTCATTTCATTGCAGTGTGTCGATCAAGTTATTCACACTATGTCTCTGTGTAGAATAATATTAGAAAATTACAGGCCTGCTATTTAAAACCGTGGTTCTCTGTCAGACATCTACACCTACAGTGGGGGAAATAAGTATTTGATCCCTTGTTGTTATTGTAAGTTTGCCCACTGACAAAGGCATGAACAGTCTATAATTTTAAGGGATGGTTAATTTTAACATTGAGAAAAAGAATATCCAAAAAAATCAAGAAAATCACATTGTTTAAATTAGATAATTTATTTGCATTTTACAGTGAGAAATAAGTATTTGATCCTTCTGGCAAACAACACTTAATACTTGGTGGCAAAACTCTTATTGGCAAGCACAGCAGTCAGACGTTGTTTGTAGTTGATGATGAAGTTTGCGCACATGTCAGGAGGAATTTTGGTTCACTCCTCTTTGCAGATCATCTCTAAATCATTTAGATTTTGAGGCTGTTGCTTGGCAACTCATAGCTTCAACTCCCTCCATAAGGTTTCTATGGGATTAAGGTCTGGAGACTGGCTAGGCCACTCCATGACCTTACTGTGCTTCTTTTTGAGCCACTCCTTCGTTGCCTTGGCTGTATGCTTTGGGTCATTGTCTTGCTGGAAGACCGAGCCACAACCCATTTTCAATGCTCTTACTGAGGAAAGGAGGTTGTTGGCCAAAATCTCGCTATACATGACTCCATCCATCTTCCCTTCAGTACGGTGCAGTCGCCTTGTCCCCTTTTCAGAAAAGCACCCCCAAAGTATAATGTTTACCCCACCATGCTTCACGGTTTGGATGATGTTCTTAGGATTGTACTCATCCTTCTTCCTCCAAACAAAGCGAGTTGAGTTAATGCCAAAGAGCTCAATTTTTGCTTCATCTGACCACAGCACCTTCTACCAATAACTCACAGAATCATCCAGGTGTTCATTGGCAAACTTCAGATGGGCCTGCACATGTGCCTTCTTGAGCAGGGGGACCTTGCAAGCACTGCAGGATTTTAAACCTTTAAGGCGTAATGTGTTACCAATGGATTTCTTGGAGATTGTGGTCCCAGCTGCCTTGAGATCATTAACAAATCCCCCCCTGTGTAGTTTAGGCTGATCTCTTACCTTCCTCATGATCAAGGATACCCCACGAGATGAAATTTTGCATGGTGCCCCAGATTGATGTCGATTGACAGTCATTTTGTATTTCTTCCATTTTCTTACTATTGCACCAACAGTTGGCTCCTTCTCACCCAGCGTCTTACTTATGGTTTTGTAGGCCATTCCAGCTTTGTGCAGGTCTATGTTCTTGTCCCTGACATCCTTAGAAAGCTCTTTGGTCTTGGCCATGTTGTAGAGGTCAGAGTCTGACTGATTAATTGAGTCCGTGGACAGTAGTCTTTTATAGAGGTGACTATGTAAGATAGCTGTCTTTAATGCAGGTACATAGTTGATTAGGAGCATCTAACTGGTCTGTAGGAGCCAGAACTCATAATAGTTTGTGGGCGATCAAATACTTATTTCTCACTGCAAAATGCAAATAAATTATCTAACTTATACAATGTGATTTTCTTGATTTTTTTTTGGATATTCTATCTCTCAATGTTAAAATTAACCTCCCCTTAAAATTATAGACTGTTCATGTCTTTGTCAGTAGGCAAACTTACCAAAACAGCAAGGGATCAAATACTTATTTCCCCCACTGTATAACAGTGTTCCAAAATCAGCCATTTCTTTCATTTTCATTTCGTTGCAGTGTGTCGGTCAAGCTATTTACTCTAAGTCTCTGTTTACAATAGTATTAGTAAATTACAGGCCTGCTAATTAAAACCGTTGTTCTCTGTCAGACGTATCACATATAACTGCGTTCCAAAATCAGCCTTTTCTCCTGAACGTGGAAAATATTGTCCTCCACTTAAAATGGGCAAGGTGCGTGGCAAGGGATGGGGAAGTAAATGCAGAGGCCGAGGACATGGCCGCGGGCAAGCTGAAATTGTGCCACAACAAACACCCACATCTTGTCACTCGACCTTCCTGTCCCAATCACTAGGGGACCTCACTGCACGACTATTGAACCCAGAGCAGTGTCAAAAGGTTCTTGGTTGGATAGCAGATAATGCTTCCAGTCACTTTGCCACCATCACCACCCTGTCTTCCACGTAGTCCAGTCTCAGTAGCCGTGAGTCTCGACCGCATATTCCTCACCCTGATCCTCCTTCCTCCCTCCATGCTGAGTGCCCGGAGACAACTGATCCCACACTTGAACACTCAGAAGAACTGTTCACTTTTCCATTTGTAGATTCGGGCCTCTCGCCCGGCCAGCTTCGAGCGAGTTAAGAGGAGAATGCGAGTATAGATGCACAAATATTTGAGCAGCCACGATCACACAAATGCAACAGTGGGAAAGTGCAATTATTGTCGCAAGAAGTGGATGATGATGATGAGACACAATTGCCAGAAAGTCAGTAGGAGGACCAGGATCAGGAAGTGGAAGACGAGGTGGTGGATGATATAGTAACTGACCAAACCAGGCAGGGAAACATACAGAGAGAGGACAGCAGCATACAGGGGGAGGGAGGCATAACACCACAACAGGCAGGAAGAAGCAGTATGGTGGCCGCAGATACAAGGCGATAAAGCGTTCCTTGTAACGCCAACACGACGGAAGTTGCCAGCACAACCGTTAGGTCTTCCTGAGTCTGGTGTTTTTTTAAAGACTCTGCAGATAACCCCAAAAAGGTCATTTGCACCATCTGCCAGGCTAGCATCAGCAGGGGTAGCAAAACTAGCAGCCTGGCCACCACCAGCATTATCAGGCACATGGCAGCAAAGCATCCGACTAATGGGACGAACCCCAGGGTCCAGAAGCAGTGTCTGCGGGTGACACCACTGCTTCTTCAGCTGTTGTGCGTGCATGCCAATCCCTTGTCCATGGCGCATGCCAAGATGCCTCCCGCCCTGCATGTGTCATTGCACACTATCAACCAGCACCATCAGCAAGCACGTCCATGTCCTTGTTCCAGCGCAGCTTTCAGTTGTCCCTACCCCAGTCCTTTGAAAGGAATCACAAATACGCAGCCAACGCCTCACAGGCCACACTACTAAATTCACACTTTTCGCAAATGCTTTCGCTCGAAATGTTGCTTCTTAGGCTCGTGGAGACGGAAGCTTTCCGTAACCCGATGTCGGAGGCCATCCCTCATTACTCGGTTCCCAGCCACCACTATTTCTCCCGGTGTGCCGTCCCCGCATTACAATAGCACGTGTCCCACAACATTAGCCTTGCCCTCAACAACGCAGTCTTGCTGACGGCACACTGGGTTAATATAGTGGAAGCCGGGACCCAGTCGGACCTTGGGACGGAAAACGTCCTCCCAGCGCAGAGGATTGCGGGCCCTGGGTCAATCAGGGTTGTAACAACATTCTACAGCTCCTGCACCTCCTCCTCCTTAGCCAACATCTCGAAAATGACCACATCAGTCACAAACTAGAAGCACTGCAGCACTGCCTTGGCCAAGCAGCAACAGACTGTGCTGAAGCAAATATGCTTAGGTGACAAACCGCACATCGCTGAAGAGTTGTGGGCAGCTTTGAAAGGGCAGGCAGATCTGTGGCTGACACCGCTGACCCTACAGACAGGCATGGTCATGTGTGATAATGGCCGGAATCTGGTGGCGGCTCTAAGGTGAGGCAGGCTCACATACGTACCATGCCTGGCATATGTGCTATAACCTCGTGGTTCAAAGGTTTCTCAAAACCTACCTGGATCTAATGGATCTGCTTGTCAAAGTACACCGCCTGTGTGCCCATTTTAGAAAGTCACCTACAGCTTTCGCTGCCCTTGCTGTGCTTCAGTAGCGTTTGCAGCTTCCAGCTTACCGACTGATCTGCGATGGCCCCACGCGTTGGAACTCTACATTGCAGATGTTAGAAAGAATTTGTGAGCAGAAGGGGGCAGTTGTTGACTACCAGCATCAACAAGGCCATTGGTATTCAGTTCAGACTCCACACATAAGACCTCTGGAGTGGACATGGTTGTCAGACATATGTACCATCCTCCAAAACTTTGAGAACTACACCAAGATGGTGAGCAGCGTTGACGCCATAATTAGCATCACAATTCCGCTTCTCTGTCTTCTGAAATGCTCTCTGCTCACAATTAAAGAGGATGCATTGCAGGCAGAGCACGATGAGATGGAGCAAGGAACCATACAGGGTGATTCCACACAGCCCAGCCTCATTTCATCCCAATGTGGATTGGGTGATAATGAGGAAGAGGAAGAACAAGAGCTAGTTTCCTCCGCTATAGACAGTACTAGCTGCACAACTGTCATACCGTTCAGCGTGGATGGCCTGAGGACAGGGAGGAGGAGGAAGAGGAGGATGAGGAGGAGAGCATGGTCAGTCGTCCTATTGGTGAGGACACAGAAGTCTTGCCTCTTTGCAGTCTGGCACACATGGCTGAGTTTATGTTACGCTGCCTTTCCTGTGACCCTCACATTGTCCAAATTTTGGGTGACAGTCATGAAAGGTCACAGTTCGTTAGACAACCAAGGCGTACAGGTGAAAGAGACACAAATGCAATCCAGCAGAGGCAAGGGAACACTGTCAAAGTTCTGGGACAGTTTTCTCCGACCCTCCTAACGCACAGGTTCTGAGGCGCGGGGTACTCTCCCAAGGAGGGAAAAGTTTCGGAAGATGGTGAGGGAGTACCTTGCCGATCATACCAACATACTCCGTGATTCCTCTGTGCCTTATAATTATTGGATATCCAAGCTGGACACATGGCATGAACTGGCTCTCTACGCCTTGGAGGTCCTGGCCTGTCGTGTCGCTTGCGTTTTGTCAGAGCGGGTCTTTAGTGCCGCCCGTGAAAATATAACCGATAGGCGCATCCATCTGTCAACTGAAAATACTGACAGGCTGACTCTTATAAAAATGAAGAAGGGCTGGATTGGGCCAGACTTCTCAACACCACCAAATGATATCAGCGTAACATAAACTCAAATACAGTGTTTTTTTGGGAGGTCTAACTCTATTCCTACGCACCTCTGTCTTCACACCCAGACATGGGCATCTACTTCTGGATTTTGTCTATTTGCTCTTGTCCTCCTCTTTCTCCTCATCCTCATCCTCCACATCCTCCTCCATATCACCACCATATCTACCATATCACCATATCTACGTGTCTTGCAAGAGACATTGGAGTTCCTTCAAATTTTTGGCAGCCGTTGCATTCAATGCATAAGCAAACAGTATGGGAGGCCTACTTCCCAATAATTGGAACATTGTTTTCAAAAGGCCCTCTGACCTCTACGTCTCTTGCAAGGGACATTGGAGTTCCTCCAAATTTTTGCCAGCTGTTGCATTCACTGCATAGGCAAACAGTATGGGAGACCCACTTCCTAATAATGGGAACATTGTTTTAAGAAGGTCCTCCGACCTCTATGTCTCTTGCAAGGTACACTGAAGTTCCTCCACATTTTTGTAAGCCATTGCATTCTCTCCATAGGCAAACAGTATGGGAGATTCACTAATTTTTAATGGGAACATGTCATACTCTTTACTGTAGCCCAGCTTCATGTGCCTTTAAATTGTTAGTAAGGTTTTTCATAAATTTGGGCAGCAGTTGGAGTCATTGCATACACTATAACTGTATAGAAGACCCTCTCCTTTCTAATAGGAACATGTCATTACTGTGGCCCAGCTCTATGTGTCTTTAAATTGTTAGTGGTGTTTTTCCTAAATTTTTGCAGCCCTTGAACTCACTGCATACCCTATAACTGTATAGCAGACCCTCTCCTTTCTAATGGAAACATGTCGTTACTGTGGCCCAGTTCTATGTGTGATTAAATTGTTAGTGGGGTTTTTCCTAAATTTTTTCAGACCTTGTACTCACTGCATACCCTATAACTGTATAGCAGACCCTCTCCTTTCTAATGGGAACATGCCGTACTCGTTTCTGTGGCCCAGCTCTATGTGTCTTTAATTTGTTAGTGAGGTTTTTCCTAAATTTTGGCAGCCCTTGCAGTCACGGCATGGGCATTACCACTATAGGAAACTCACTCCTTTATAATGGGAACATTTTTTTTCTAAGACCCTCCTCTATGTCTCTTCAAAGGGGTATTGGGGTGCATCCAAATTTTTAGCAGCCCTTTCAATCACTGCATACGTAATAACAGTATAGGAGACCCACTCTAATATAATGTGAACAACAAAGCATAGCCGACTGCTGGCCCTTTAAGTATAGTAAGGCTGTAAAAATAGTGTTTATGACTTTCACAATCCCTCCTTCATTAATGAAACAGGATGTGTCTGATGGCCACACGCCACATGGCCAGATAAGATAACATTTCCGGTGAATGCATTTGTCACGGTTGAAAGCAATGCAAAAGTGCAAAAACGCATCAAAAACGTTGTGTGTGAACATAGCCCAAGGTGTGGAGGAGCATTTTTGTTTTTGGTTATTTATTTTGCCTTATATAAAAGTCATTACCATGGAAAGGATGTTCCTTAACATATTTCCCAGAAAAATCCATTTTGTTTTTGTTTTTGTATGTTTTATTGTGAGTCTGTAAAAGTGGCGTAATACCTCTGCCAACGTTGTTGATAGCATTGATCTGGGAGTCAGAAATGCTTAGAAATGCTTCCAGGGGTCTTCCCCATGCTGTTCCCATGTCATTTGAGCACTGTTCCCATCGATTTGGGCAATTTTTAGGCCCTCTGCAGACCGCCGGGTGGGGGGGCGCTAGAAAAATGCTTGAGTTTTCTATAGATTGGGCTCGTTACTCGGGCCGAGCACTCAAGCATTCCAAATTGCTCAACCCGAGTATTTAGTGCTCACTCATCACTATTGAATACATGAACTGAATTTTGCTAATGTAAATTTAATATCAGGATCAATTGAATAAAAAAAATAATCTAATTCTTCCAAAGTAGGCAAAAATAATTATGAGTCAAAATAATTTCCAATAATGAGCAAAGAAAATCACTGAAGGAGAGAATTGATCTGGTTTGTGTAAATCACTAGTGATAGTCTTCACACCTTTTTGATGGTTAATAAAGGTGTAGAAGCTGACCACATCAAAAGAGGCAAGAATATTATTAGTGTTAGGTGAAAATGTAAGATATTAAAGTTTTAACAAAAAAACACAAGTATCTCATATATATGAAGAAGTATTCATTGTAATTGACTTAATACTTTACTCAAAAAACATAGTAGCATCTGCCATACAGTATTTTGGGTACCACATAGTCCTCCATATAGTATAATGAGCCCCAAATATAACTTCATACAGAATAATGAACCCCATATATTGCTCCATACAGAATAGGCCCCATATAATGCTGCAAAGCATTATGGGCTATGCCCTCATGATCGTGCATGAGGTTATGTGAGTCTCCTTTGCTGGATGAAATCTTCTGCAATGTGTAAAATGACAGCAGACTTTTTTTTCCCGATTCATGTGACTTGAATCACAAATTGTTCAAATATGCTGGTACCTACCTACTTCACAAAATTCTACACAAACTTTAATCGCATCGATTCACTCATCTCTATAAAATACAGTATATCTTATATTTGTCATAATTGAAATGCAAATCTTGTTTGTACTTGGTCTAAAAGCCAATATTTCTGCAGATTGTTAAAGGTCCTTGTCTACCACAAACATTAGGCTAATATATGGTAATTTGCTCGCTGATTTACCCCAATAAATTGCTGTAACTTCTAAGAAAGACGGTTGGCCTTACTGAAATTTGGACTGTACATACTTTGTTTCATGAGAAGTGAGAGTGCTATAAACCTCAGCGACAGCTACGAGAAACATCCTCGTGCCGAGTGGTTTCGCTGACTTGTCGACCAGACGGTCGTCTCCACTATGAGACGCCTTTCTCCGTGTCGGTAGTTTATGTGTGCTGCTTGCATTTCACTCTTGCCGAATTCCTTCATTTGTCAGCAATGTACACATACAGTTTGGAAAATCAAGTTTTCATTGTAAAAACTTATTGGAAAACTGAGTCATTAAAGAGGTACCAAAGTGAGTTTGTAAAGAAGCTTGGAGGTCGAAATCTGCCTTCCAAACCGTGTATTGAAGCCTTCTTTAATGACAGAGTAAATGTGGCACCTTGCTGTTCACAGGTACCACAGGACCCAAAAGGGTGCATGGATGGACTTCTCCACAAGAGGCCCTCACTACAAACAAACACCTCCACCCCTCCACCTCATACCACCAGAGGGAGCCCGGATAGGGATATATATATGGAGGGTGGAGCCACGCAGTTCAGTTCAGAGTGAGTTGTTCTGAGAGTGTTCTGCCACTGAGAGCAGTGAGGACAAGGCACATCTGCTGCTGCTGTATTGAGGGCCCCAAGTGTGGCCGGCGGCAAAGAGGAGAGGAGAGAGGAGTTGAGGGGGCAGAGGAGCATCATAGGCTCACCCCAAGACACAAACCGGACACCTTTATACCCAGTAGGGATCACCGGCATACCAGGAGAACTACAGGTCCCTGGCCGACCTGAAGCTAAACCCTTGACAGGACTAGGAACCACGAAGGCCCCGGCGTCCAGGGATAGTGGTTGCCAGAAAAAGGTCCTACTACCAAGCGATAGGTGAAGGAACAGCATGACACAGAAGCTAGGCCCAGTTGCAGGCTGGCAGGAGCTTAGAGAGAGGGAGACATGGACCAGGAGGCCTTATACCCGCTCACTAGGAAGAAGTCCTGAAGTGCACCCTTCCTACTGAGTATCCTGGATCGTACCTGCCATCCGCACCAGTAAAGTTACTGAAGTGAATCACCTGTCTCTGTCAGTTACTCCTGCTGCGCCATCTTTCCTGCACTGCAAGCCCCAGCATCACCACCATTTCCACCCACACTGCCCCGGGGGCCCGCTCCGCCTGTGGGGAGCAGAAACATCCCAGCTGCCATCCCATCACCCGCCCGGAGGTCTGCAGCAGCGCCGGTAACCATTACTGGAAACCACAGGTGGCGTCACGAGACAAACTGTACACTAAAACCCCTTTTTAAAGAGAGACCCAGAGTACGGGCCCTGGAGCCGACTGCCGTGATCTCCTAAACAAGGTAAAAGGCCCAGGTACCGAGTCCCCTATATTCCCCTGGGTGACACATAAATGCCAAAGGACTGTGGCCATCAATATCGCCTGATTTAACACTGAATTTTTTTTTTCTTTTGGGTCCATCTGAAAGGTCGGGTGTACAATAACAAGTGACAAACATTACAGTCGATCAGAGAGAACAGCGGAATACATTCAACAATATGGAATGGCGCGTGCCAGTATACTTAGATGCAAACGGTTAACATTTTCAACACCTTCTTTAAAACATCAGTTTTTCATTAACCAAAGTATGTATAATCCAAATTTCAGTATGATAGATCGTCTCTTTTAGAAGTTACAGCAATTTTTTCTGGGTAAACTAGTGAGTGAATCACCCTGTAGAAGATATATGTACTGTATCATATGAGCTATCTTACATCTTGAATTTAAGAGCCTTTTTTGTCATTGATTTTAGACTTGTTGTAATGAAGGACTTTTCCACCTACTGAAATCTCCTTTCATGAAAGAAATTGCTCTGGCTCCTATTAACTCTCAGTATGTACTCGGAGTGACCTTTCCTCCTGATGTTCCTAATTGTATTTCTTGACTACAATAAATGAATCAGAGTTTCTATTTCTTTTTTTTCTTTTTTTTAAACTAAAGTATAATTGTTTATGCTTCAAACTGAACTTACTTGTATATAGTGTATAACAGATTAGTAAGGAAACTTGGAACCCAGGAACTTGAAAACGCATCTTTTCAGAACCGCTTACAGCCTGCAATGACACCTCTGCCACCTCACCACTACACGAGCCTCCGCTTCAACAACACTGGAGTAGTCAAAACCTCCGATCCTACTGTCTCCTTCCCCATTATCCTATAGAATGTAATCCCACAAGGGCAGGGCCCTGTCCCTTCTGTGCTTGTCTGTCACTCTTAGTTTGTTCATTGTAATTTTGACTTGTGTTTTGTATGTAACCCCTTCTCATGTACAGCACCATGGAATCAATGGTGCTATAAAAATAAACAATAATAAGAAGAAATCATCTATTATATAGCTGATTACTAAGGAAAAATACATTAGGATTAGTATTTAACAACTACTAAGAAAACATACATTAGACCTTATTTATAACAACCAGTCCAAATTGTGATAAAGTTGTGCCAACACAATTCCAGCTGTCACTTTTCTAGTACAGGTTGGGTAAATGGTTATACAGGGAGTATCTTGCCTAGCATATGCCAATGGTGTTCATAGACTTAAGAATTTCATTAGGCAAAAATATTGTTTCATACTTTTGGTCAGTATGAGTCAATGCATCTATAAAAAAAAATTGTACTTACAGCTGCATCTGCATGAAGTCAGCCTTCACAGGTAAAATTTTAAGAAAACATCTACATTACAATGATAAAAAGATTCTCTGTCTATCAAGAAAATGTACTTTATTGTCAGCGAATATAAAATCTAGCATATGTATTCTATTCACTAGTTCCTTTTACTCCTCTCACATACTTCTGGCGTCTACTTCTAGCAGTAGTTACCTAAGCGCTTACATTCACACAAAAAATTTAATATATCCAAATAATGAAAAAACAATTCAGCAGCACAAGCAAAAAAAATAATAATCAAATGTAAACATACAAAAGACACACTAACAACAAATTAGAAATATGATATGAAATAATTTATATTTGTCCATTTTTTATAGCTGCAGTTATATGCATATATTGAAGACATATAACAATCAAAGATTGTTGATCTATTTTGAGGCTAAATTTACGCATATTTTTGGTCCGAGTGCTCTCCATGAAAAAAAATTGATTAGGCTGTTCAGGTTACCATTTTTCTTCACACAAACTGAATGTCTGCGTGGAAAAAATTGCAGCATGCTCTATTGGATGAGACTCACCAATACAAGTCAGGGTACATGAAAAAAATTAGATCCTAATTGGATCAACCTTATATATTTTGATTTTTATGGATACATTGCAATTCTTTACAATTGAAAATTATTTGTTTTGTAAATTTTAATAACTGCTGACATGCTGATAACAATATACAAGTCTAGGTACAAGCACATAAGAAACTCTGGCCCAAAAATTTAAGCTTTGCCTGTAGTGGTATTTTAATATTATTATAGCAAATTTTGCCTTTTAACAGATGACTATTGTTACCTGAAAATTACAATTTACAGTGTATTTGCATCTCCTTGTGTATTCCCTGCTAAAGTGGAACAGTTTGAAATCTGCAGTCCTTTAATATACTGTATAGTATTAGAGAGATCTACAAATGACAACCTGTATTAGGGTCACACAGTTGTATAACTCAGACGAGGATCACAACTCAATGCTCGGACAGTCCGTTGGCTCTGCCTGCCCGAGCATGACAGCTTCATAGAAATACATGCTGTCATGCTTTGGCCAGTCCGAGCATTGCGTTGCGATCCCCGCTGGAGTTATATTGCTGTCTGACTCTTCTCTTACGCTGTTGTCCAAGATATTTAAAATGCTGCTCAGAGGCAACAGTAACGCTAAGAAAATGAAATTATACTTATTCACCCATTTACTTATTCAACTATTCCAGAGCTTCATCTCCACTGCACCCCCACTGCTAATTGGTGTTAAAACTGGTATATATTTTACATTGACTACAGATTGTCACACTCAGTATTTCCCATGTGACATCGGCAACAGAGGTATACTGCCCAAAAACGCAGCCAGCATAAACAGTATACCAATGGGCATACAGCAGGAATGCAGAGCTGAAATAGAGGGTGAATAAGTATTATTTCATTTTTTAATGCCATTGCGGCCAGTGTGTAGCATTTTTCAAAGTTCGGACAACCTCGTTAATAGAACTTATTTAGTAAAAATACATTATTATATAGGGTAATACAAATAATTGGGGAATGGAGCAATGCATGGAAAAACAAACATATAAAGGACAGACAATTAATAATTTTTTTTCTTATCCCTTGTAAGTGCTTCTAGATCTACGGTAGGTATTTTGCATGCTATGAAGCTATGGAGGCAGATCATTGACACAAAATAGTCATTTGCATTAGGTTTTCTTTGCATAGTATTTAAAGAGCACTTTACTCTCTCACTCTTGCATTGCGCTTTTGACAAATAAATCATTATTTCACAGTAAGTACTCCAGGGAACTGTTACTTTAGTGTAGTAAAACAGCCGTGAGTTAAAATCACTTACTTCTAACCATGTCAAAACTTTGATTGATATGATGACTGATTCCTGTGTTGTATAAAGAGTTTTCTCAACTGCTACAGAGTAAAGCAGAACCTAACTGTATAAAATGAATTATCTTCCTTTATCTTGGCTTGATATTTTCAAACAAAAACCTCTTTGTTCCTCCAGCTGTGTTGGTTTTTAGACTTTTCTTATAGTTTTATTAGTAATAAACTATTATTATGGTAATAAAAATTGAAAGGTACAAAAAAATAAAAGATTTTTATAAAACATTTTATTTACCCTTCAGCTGTAAGCAATTGCTGCTACAGCTGGATGGAGACAATGGTTAAAAGCTATCCAGTGTAGTGCAGTTTTTATGCTTATATCAATTAGTTAATAACAGAGTAAAATCCAAAATAGTAGCATCAGCAGGCAACCTGTGGTATATATGTATTTGAGTTGTTTATTTGTAGTTGTAGTATTGGTAATTGTAGTAGTATCAATAATAGTAGTAGTCGAGTAGTCGTAATAGTAGTAGTAGCAGTAGTAGCAATAGTAGTACTAGACTGAAGTTTATTGCTCTCTTCAGCTTAGGCTTGGTCTCACCAGAAGCATCTACTTGGTCATCAATAGGGATGAGCTGACCTATGGATATTCGGCTTCGCCGAGTTTGAGCGAACTTTAGTCCAAAGTTCAGTTTGGGTACCAGAACTCTACTCGAACTTGAACCCAAACCCCATAGAAGTCAATGGAACTTTGGGGCTGTAAAATTGTCATAGTAAGGGCTAGGGGGCTGCAAAAGTCTCTCTCTCTCCTGCATCCGAATGCTAAAATGGACATCTGGGAGAAGTTTGTGTTCAGAGTTCATCGCTATGTGTCCGGTATGAACCTCGAACTTTACAGTTCGGGTTCACTCATCTCTAGTCATCAAGGATCATAACTTGACCTCCTGTCTCTTGCTTTCACTTCTGATCCCATCACAGTTTTTATCCTCTTAATATAGTGCAGTCATCAAATTATATAACACTGTGTACTTACAGTTGCTCATTTTGCCCTTCTACCTTGCTAATTCTTCTCCTTTCTATGAGGTCTATGACACCACTCGATTAAGAACAGACTAGCTTAATCCTTCTACGTTCTATGTAGGAACAGAAAATATTTTTCCCTGCATGAGTCATCATTAGAACTATAAATGTACATCATTTCAAAGTCCCTCACAGCCCAGCTCAACCTCCTCTTCAACTTCTGACCGAGCTGCTCCGACCCCGCCAAGGACATTGCAGCGATATACAATACAGACCAAAAGTTTGGACACACCTTCTCATTTAAAGATTTTTCATGACTATGAAAATTGTACATTCACACTGAAGGCATCAAAACTATGAATTAACACATGTGAAATTATATACTTAACGAAAAAGTGTGAAACAACTCAAAATATGTCTTATATTCTAGGTTCTTCAAAGTAGCCACCTTTTGCTTTGATGACTGCTTTGCACACTCTTGGCATTCTCTTGATGAGCTTCAAGAGGTAGTCTGTTCTACAGCTACATATTGTAGTTGTAGAACAGCTCGACTGAAATGACCATACTGACAGTATAAACACACTATGGTGAAAAGCTGCCTTATTTTTCGGACTATAAGACGCACCTAGGTTTTAAAGGAGGAAAATAGGAAAAAAAAATTTAAGCAAAAAATGTGGTCATAATGCCCTGCTATGGGGGAGGGGGTCTGCTGCTGACACTGGTATTGGGGTAATGCCCCCCAATTCTGTTAATATCCTCCATCCTGGTATGTATGGCCCCTCCTTCCTGGTATAAGTAGCCCCCATTCCATCCTGGTATACCTGGCCTACATCCCCATCCTGGTATGCATGGTACCCCTTGATCCCCCATCCTGGTATGCATGGCACCCCTTTATTCCACATCCTGGTATGCATGGCACCCCTTTATACCCCATCTTAGTATTCATGACACCTCTTTATCCCCCATCCTGGTATGCATGGTACTCCTTTATCCCCCATCCTGGTATGCATGGCACCCCTTGAGCCCCTATCCTAGTATGCATAGCAACCTCTGAGCCCCCATTCTGGTATGAATGGCACCCCTTGAGCCCCCATCCTGGAAAGCATGGCACCACTTGAGCCCCCATCCTGGTATGCATTGCACCCTCTGAGCCCCCATCTTGGTATGCATGGTACCACTTGAGCCCCCATTCTGGTATGCATGGCACCCCTTGAGCCCCCATCCTGGTATGCATGACACCCCTTGATACCCCATCCTGGTATGCATGGCACCCCTTGAGCCACCATCCTGGTATGCATGGCACCCCTTGAGCCCCCATCCTGGTATGCATGACACCATCTGAGCCACCATCCTGGTATGCATGGCACCCCTTGAGCCCCCATCCTGGTATGCATGGCACTCCTTAAGCCCCCATCCTGGTATGCATGGCACCCCTTGAGCCCCCATCCTGGTATGCATGGCGCCCCTTGAGCCCCCATCCTGGTATGCATGGCACCCCTTGAGCCCTCCATCCTGGTATGCATGGCAACCCTTGAGCCCCCATCCTGGTAAGCATGGCACTCCTTGAGCCCCCATCTTGGTATGCATGGCACCCCTTGAGCCCCCATCCTGGTATGCATGGCACACTCTGAGCTCCCATCCTGGTATTCATGGCACCCCTTGAGCCCCCATCCTGGTATGCATGGCACCCCTTGAGCCCCCATCCTGGTATATATGGCACCCCTTGAGCCCCCATCCTGGTATGCATGGCACCCCTTGAGCCTCCATCCTGGTATGCATGGCACCCCTTGAGCCCTCCATCCAGGTATGCATGGCACCCTCTGAGCCCCCATCAAGCTGCCTCCAAAAAAAATTAAATAAGCATACTCACCTCCTCTCTCCTCCAGCGCTGTCCCGCTCTGCTGCCGACACTCTCACTGTGTGAGCTGCGCATGGCAGGGACGCCATGCGTCCTCACACAGTGTGAGACGCTGTGCTGGAATAGTTACTGCTCCCCACGCCGGGACTCTGTGCGTGGGGAGCAGTGACCATTCAGTCTGTTCAATAGCTGGCACACTGTACCGCAGCGTGGCTCCTGCTGCCGCTCTGTGGTCAGTGTGCCTGCTATTAAAGACCATGTATATTCACTACAACCCATGGGAGTGGGCTGTAGGGAATATTCATGAGCTTTAATAGCGGGCACACAGACCATAGTGCGGCAGCAGGAGCCATGCTGCGGCTCCAGTGTGCCGGCTATTAAGAAAAATGAATATTCATTGCTCTCCACACCCATGGGCGTGGGAAGCAGGGAATATTCATTTTCTTTAGTAGCGGCCACAGTAGACTGCAGCAAGCGGCTGCTGCCTCCTGTGCCCCGCTGATCCCCCACTGCCGCTCCCCCATACCCACCACCACGCACAGCCATGTATATAGTATTTGGACTATAAGACACCCCCCCCCCCCCACTTTCCTCCAAAATTTTGGAAGAAAAAAGTGTGTCTTATAGTCCGAAAAATATGGTACTTCACTATAACATTGCAGCTGCACGGCCCCGGTGAACATAGGGACTGACCGATATGTAAAAGCAGCTTATTATTGTTTTGATTGTATGTGAGGAGCTGACCTAATTAATTTTTTAACTCACAATTATAGGTTGATTATTTTATTGTTTCAGAAAGCTCCTATTTAAAAAACAAACAGTCTATGCTTTACTCATACTTCCGATATCCAGCACTGAGTCTCCACTGCTACTCCTGGTTATTGTCTGGAGTACTGACATCACATTGACAACACTGCAGCCAATCAGTAAGCTCAGCGGCTAGTGTTGTTAGCAGAGCCACTGAACTAGTATAATGTCTTACTTTTGTGCTCACTGAATATAAGCTGTGTAAGTAGTAGGCAGTAATCACATGGGTATAGCATGATGATATATATGTATAACTAGCTTTTACCCGCGGCTTCGCTCGCGTGGAATTTGGTCTGCCACATTACGTTTCATGACAGATAATTTTAATAGTAAAAAAAAATAATCTTAATAGTAAAAAAAATAATCTTATTTAGTTACTCGTACATCCAAAATTTCAGATGTCTAACTTCAAAACTGACAGATTCCATACAATCTTTGAACCCCTATAATATGAAGAGGGAAACTCTTGAGGGTGGAATTATCAAAATTCCTTTCTTAGTGCTCATTTAAGCTATAATAGGACCTATCTGCAAATTTCAAGATGCTAAATTCAGTGGTTTCGGCTGTGCGTTGACCGCTAGGTGTGTCAATCAATCAGGTTTACAGTTTTATATAATCTTCGCCTGTATGGTGTGTTTATAAAAAGTAGCCCTATGTCCTTCCCCAGGCTTGAAATTATCCATATCAAATTTCATCACAAACGGATTACTAAACACTGATTAATAAACAGGACGGACTGAAGTTACTTGCGTTTAATATTGTTCGTGTTAGTAAAGAATTAGTATGTAATTGGAATAATGGACATCTGCAGGTAATTTATCTATGTGTTTTTACTGCAATATACTCCTGTAAACTATGTTATTTGATTTCTTTCGTTCAGCGAAAATATGTAGATTTTGCGATTTAGAAACACGTGAGCAAGCTACGTATAGCTGACCGTGGGAAAAACAGGGCGCGCCTAAATGTATCCCCGCTACCTTCAAAGTTTGCCCTTGCGCTTTATTGATGGTCATTGAAAATGCAACTTTAAGTGGGAACTGCAAACGTTTGAAATTAAAGGGTAAGTTATTGGGTATTATTGGGATGCGTGGTATAAGAATATTTTCACCCTTAGCTTCTCCAGTTAAAATTGTGGCCTTTACAATGTGCCTGCCTAGTTCAGTGACTCGCAATCTAGTGCCATTACTTAATCTCGGGGCGTCCAAGTTGCGCATTAACAATACGGGTATACCGACCTTTAATTCGAGCTTATGAGATGGGACCCCGGATAGCTCCAAAGAGTTAAGAAACTCCACGGGGTAGCTCTTACAGTCTTCAGATGACATGACTGTGTCGATGAATTTGTAGGTTGTTGCATCGCTGGTTACTTGGTCCAAGATAATTTTATTGATTTTCGCAACTGTTTCATTTCTTGGTGCTAGTATAGTTCTTTCACATAGCCAATTTTCATCGTGGATGTTTTGTTGCAAATTTGGAAAAACTTGAGCAATAAGTGCGTCTTCCGAATCCACAACATGACAAAATTGGTTAGTGAATAGAACCATACCTTCTTCGTCAGTTTCGATTCGACCTTCACCGATCTCGAGCAGTTTCTCAGCGTACGCGCCCGACTCTAGATCACTGAATAACTGGACACACATGTTGGTGGTGAGGTGCAGCTTTTCAACTTTGGTCCATAAATATGAGGATTTCAGACATGCGTTAATTTCGTCTGCTGCAGTGCCTCGCTCGATGACAGGCAAAGTTTGCCTAAAGTCCCCAGCCAATAAAACAACCACACCACCCATTATTGTTTGTTTACTGTGTAAGTCTTGTAGACAACGATCAAGAGCTTCGATGGCGCGTTTGTATGACATTGTGCACTCGTCCCACACGATTAGTTTGCACTGTTGCAACAGGAGGCCACGGGCGCTACTCTGGCTGATATTACACGAGGGAGTTTCTTCGTTCACCAGATTAAGGGGTAATTTAAAAACTGAATGTGCCGTCCGTCCACCGCTTAGCAATGTTAGAGCAATTCCAGAGGATGCCACAGCTAATGCAATGTTATGACCGCTACGAATTTTTGCTAAAAGTAAATTAAGCAAGAAAGTTTTTCCTGTACCACCCGGGGCATCAAGGAAAACATGTCCGCCTTCACCATTCTCAACTCGTCCTATTATTTTGTGATAAATCTCTCTTTGATCAGGTAGCAAACGTGGCTCAGTTTTGCAAACGTGAGCGTCTAACTGGTTGGTATCATAGCTTAGCTCTTTTATCAACTCGTTTGACAGCTCTCCTCTACGCCGCGGTGAGGGTAGACCAAAATCGGACAATTTCTTTCCAGAAATTATTAATATTTTGTCCTCGATAAGCCCCAACGCCTCATTGAAACAGAGATCATCGTTAACGTGATCCATTCTTTCAAATCTGTGCATGATATCCTCTGATAACGCAGTTTTATTCTTGTGCCAGAGTAGTAGAGGATTGGATAAACCGCAAGTGCATATCAATATGGAAAACAGCTCTCTTATTTGTGCCGGGGAGCGACCTAGCACGGCCTCTTCTAAGGTGGTATCCCAGTGGTTATCATCTTCCAACAACCCCATCTTCTCACACACCTGCCGAAAAGTTGCAAGTTCTTGACCTTCAAATGTTTTTAAATCCGAGAAGTTGGTTGGACCCCTTATTACATTCAGCAGCATACGCAAGCAATAACAATCAAAATTGCTAACGTGCACCGTGTAAATGCGACCTAGAGCGTCTCCTGCCTTCACACCTGGCCAGCCATCGACAGGTGTTCCTTGTAAACGACGTTTCCATTTCTTCAGTGCCACATTCCAAGTATAGTAGCAAGGCACGTCAATGTAAAGTAATGTTTTTGCAAACGTATCACTTTGGCACAACAGGAAAAATGCAGTTAGTGTAGTTTTAGGTGGTGCTTCTAATCTCTCTCTAAAATTATTTTCCGTAAAGTAAACCCTCTCACCATTGGGTAAATGAATCACGAGATGAGTGACGGTTGGGTGTCTCTCGTGCAGAGGCAGACCTAAGATCCGCCACGCTGCTTCGTTACTGCTAACATATCGGCCGGTTCTAAAGGTCTGCACCTCATCTCTTGGGTCAATGTTAACATTCCTTTGCTGGCGGATGTTAAAAATAGCCTGGTCGCTACCCTTATTAATATATTTACAAATATACTTTGTCGCCTGTACCGTATTACAGAACTCGACATTTAAATGAGAATTAAAAATTTTTGATAAGAGTGGAGAATATGGGACCACTCAGCTATTGTCCACCAATATTTCCTGTGTTCCTCTACGGGTTTTTATAATCGTCGTGCGTCCACCATTCTCTGGTGCTCTGCGCCTGTACAAAGGATAACCTTTGTCATTGGTTTGAGTATCTTTTAAAAGCTTCCTCGGATATTTTTTGGTACATTTTCCTTCCTTCATGCATGACGATGAAGAATTGAATGTACCACATGGCCCGTGAATCATATTCTTTGTCACTGTATCATAGAGCTTTTGATCGGTTTCTGGGTTTGGTATCTCAGCACATATGATTTCGTCAATTTGGTTCGGATGCAATTTTTTCCTTTAACCACAGCAGTAAGTGCACATGAGGCAAACCTCGCTTTTGCCACTCGATCGAGTACATGAAGCATTGCATATCACCAAATATGTTACCTTTTGTAAGTAGAGCTACCAACGTCTGTCTGTTGAATTTTGACCAGTCATAAGCTCTTTGGTGATTTCTGGCCAAGCGGGGTTGCAAGTCATTGTAATAAATAAATCAGGCCTCCCATAATTACGTACGTATGTGAACGCATCTTGTGTGTATTCGTGTAGGTATCTCGGGCTATTTACAAATGATGACGGGAGAATCACCATCTGACCTAAATTATTTGGATCCAAATCCTCATCATTTCTTATTGCATCTTGCAAGTGAATATAATTTTCTGCGCGCAGTTTTTTTTTTATTTAAAAAAATGAACCTTAAGCGCTCACTTTCCATCTTTACATACATGTCGACCAGAAACTGATGAAGTAGGAGCCTACACTTAAGCATCAAATTAAAATCGCTGCGACGGACCATCAAGTGAAAGGCATAAAAATCTTTGCAGGACACCTTTTTGCTTGGCATTGCTTGTTTGGTAATTGGATTTATCTGAGGAATATCAATGCTGTACCCCTCTTGTCCTTTCCAAAAAATTATTGGATACTCGAGAGCGTCATAGAATCTATGTGTATCGGGAACCCTAGTGAGCATGCCATCGCGCGGCTGCACAACGATGTCCCGAGACATAGTTTGTTCGCTACTAACTATTACAGCAGCTATTTCATTTGTAGTAGGGGCATTGAATCGTCTCTCATGTTGACCACGGGGTACACGGTCTGGGTGAATCACTACTTTGAAATGATCGTCATTGATCATTCTGTCTCTAGCCATTTTAAATTCATGCACCAAAATGTTGTGGTCGTGAAGTACTCGTTGTAATTTTTTAACTATGTTTCTATCTACGCCTGTTGATTTGTTCTTCTTCGTCACCTATGAAATAAACTTGTAAAAATTGTGGTTGCGAAATGGACGTAGGAATTAAAGAACCGATACGGTGGTATACTTGTCCTTGTATTGTAAAGGTCGGGCAAAACCCTGGCATTGAGACAATTTGATCTGCTCCAAAAGACGTCATATGAAAGAACATGTTGTATTTTCTTATATTATTTAGAAAAAGGCGAGATTCATCAGTTTCATTAGAGAAAAGCTCTTTTAAAGTCTGAACTGGCTCGTCTATATAAGGAAGAGCTACTTTGCCGCCCAAACAACACATACCTGCTGCTTCCTCTTTCCACTTAAGAGCTCCGCAATATTTGTAATCTATGGTCATTGCTTCTATTTTTATAAGCGTGTGAGTTTCATAATCAAGAGTCTCGTCATACTCAAATGCAGCTTTATTAAACAATATCCATGTATTTCTTGTAAATGTTTGATGTCGCTGTGCTGCCCTTTCAGCAACAGTGCGTCTGCGAGATTCGGCCATTTCATAAGTTTCAGTGGCTCTTTGGGACGCCATGTAAGTCGCTTGCTGCTGACGTCGAGCTTGGGACTGTTCTGGAGTTTCAGCTGCCCGTTGAGACGCCAGATACTCCGCATGCTGTTCATGTCGGGCTTGGGACTGTTCTTGAGTTTCAGCAGCCCGTTGAGATGCCAAAAACTCCGCATTCCATTCACGTCGGGCTTGGGATTGTTCTGGAGTCTCTGCAGCTCTATGTGCCGCACAACGCATCGCCTGCTCAAGCCTTCGTTGCTCGGCTTGTTGAGACGTCTCATCACGTCTAATTATTTTCATAGCTCGGGCTTTATTAGAGCTTTGCGAAATGTTAGACTTACGCTTTCGCAGCATTTTTATAAGTACTAATTACAAAATAGGTACTTAGTAAAGTTCAAACAAAATACTAAAACAATCTAATTAGTTATATTACGATCGCTGTACAGATGATATCAGTTGTATATGACTGGTCTATGAGGAGCAGCTGTGGCGCGGTTACCCATAGCAACCATTCCCAGTGCTCTGTGGGAGCTGAGAGCAGCCTGCTGGTGCTGTGGGTGACATGCTGCACTGCACACACACAGGGCTGTGCTGCACACAGGAGGGGAGGACGCCATTTGTGTAGCGCTGCTGCCGGTGCTGTCAGGCAGCAGTGTGTGCATCCTCCATGGAGCCGCGCTCAGGTTACTGCCCATCCCCGTGTGTGAGTCACTTTCCCTCCGCCCAGGTGAGGCGCTCGGAACTTTCCCGGCTGCAGCAGCTGGCGCAGGTGAGCGCATGTTTTATTATACGGTGTTATGTGGAGGGACAATGGCGGCGGGGACCCCCTGTGTGAGGACAATAACGGCCCGGTGCCCCCGGGCAACCTGCAGGAGGAAGCCTCACACTCCCCCCGGGCTGTGGGCGCGAGCATGCCGTGCTGGGATGTATAGTTCCCTAGTAATCTGTTCCTGACATATGGGCTGTTTTCTGTGGTTTTTTTTTTTTTTTTAAGTCTGAGAAAATGTCATAAATTATCCTTCTCCCTTCAGCTGTTTCCAGAGTGTAATGTATCAGGGTGAGCTCATGACTGACAGCTGCCAAAGTTTCTAGGAAATGACAGTCCCTGGGGGTCGTGTGTGAACCCCCTGTGCCACACTTGTACCTGGCCACGGTATATGATCACCCCTGTATTCTGACTGTGGACAGGCGGCAACTGTGACCTCACTATACAATGATCCACTATGGGCAAATTACTGTATTATCAATCTCTTCTGACTGCTGTAAATCAGCCATTTAAATATCACCTGTGTATGTGTGTATATAAGATAGCTCTCAGAGGCCAGATTTTTTTCCGACTTAATTGACATGTATCGTTATATTACGACCAAAATTGCATAAAATCGTTACAAATTGTAGCCTATATGTTATTCCGATGTATAATATATATTACTGTAAAGTTTCATGCAAATCCGTCCAGTAGTTTTTTCGTGAAAGAGTAACAAACATACATACTCACAAACTTTCGCATTTATAATATTAGTAGGATACATTAAAGTGGTTATCCGAGACTTTTGAATTTTTAATACTTTTTGTATTTTTTTTTCTTATGGATCTAAGAGCTTACAAGCAGGTAATGCTAACTACCTACCTGTTGTGCCCGTCAGCATGACATCGGCAGTGATGGCCCATTGAAAGAGCATAGCCTATGAGGAAGAGCTACTGGGTAAAACAGGCAGATAGTTAGCAATTACCTGCCTGTAAGTTCTTAGCCCCAGAAGAAAGAAAAGTACAAAAGTCCTGGATAACCCCTTTAAGTATCTGTATTTGTAGCTTAATCATATACTTTTTAAAATGAATTCAAAATTGACATAATTTCCCCGTTTTAAATGTGCTATTTTAACTTCTATATCTTCAGTTTATATTCTTTTCAATTAAAGTCCCTAACCCTAAGATTTCCCTTATACCGTTAGTAAGCATTTCCAATTGTTTCATTTTTTACTTTCCTTGCTTTAGCTCTCTGTTGGAGAGTAGGCACATATTCATGCTACGCTGCCATCTACTGGCTACATCTGATATTGCACTTAACTTTGAATAGCGCTTCATTTGTTCAGTCAGGATCCATATGACAAAATAGCAGGCATGCACCGTGCATTAGTAGAAGCTTACAGCAATCTACTTTCTTTATAATTTTGTATTGGTATGAAACTTTAATTTTGCCATGTAAGTTTTTCCGTAGGAATGTATTATTGGAGAATTTTACTGTTCTTGCAAAGCAAGATTATTGACAGTAAGTTATAATTTTTAAAAACAAATATATCTTCTACAAAATTCATATGTTTAATGTTCAGGCTTTACTACTTTTAATATATAAAAGTCAGAAAGTGACCTTACATTGGGAATATAGTTATTGGCACATAAGACTATCTGATATCAATCGTTTGCAGTCTTTGTTCTTCAAAGGTTAGTCATGCTAAGGAATTAGTTGGCTGACCTTTGCACAGAAAAATCCCAACTGATTCAGACTGTTTATAATGCCAAAGTAAGTATGTGGATTGTAATCATAAGAAATCGTGAATACAGGCATGAAATGATCAATCTACGACTTACGAGCATGATATACATACAATAAATGTCCCTTTGTAATATAGCAGAGCTACAAAGGATAATACTTTACACTAAATATATCATCATAATAATAATAAAGTGACTAGATATCAGAAAAGAAGCGAATACAAGAATCCCAAAATAGTACAAAACTGTTACATATACAGTACAGACCAAAAGTTTATACACACCTTCTCATTTAAAGATTTTTCTGTATTTTCATGACTATGAAAATTGTAAATTCACACTGAAGGCATCAGAACTATGAATTAACACATGTGGAATTATATACTTAACAAAAAAGTGTGAAACAACTGAAAATATGTCTAATATTCTAGGTTCTTCAAAGTAGCCACCTTTTGCTTTGATGACTGCTTTGCACACTCTTGGCATTCTCTTGATGAGCTTCAAGTGGTAGTCACCGGAAATGGTTTTCACTTCACAGGTGTGCCCTGTCAGGTTTAATAAGTGGGATTTCTTATCTTATAAATGGGGTTGGGACCATCAGTTGTGTTGTGCAGAAGTCTGGTGGATACACAGCTGATAGTCCTACTGAATAGACTGTTAGAATTTCATAGAATCATAGAATCATAGAATGGTAGAGTTGGAAGGGACCTCCTGGGTCATCTGGTCCAACCCCCTGCTCAAAGCAGGATTCACTAAATCATCTCAGACAGATGTCTGTCCAGCCTCTGTTTGAAGACGTCCATTGAAGGGGAACTCACCACCTCTCATGGCAGCCTGTTCCACTCATTAATCACCCTAACTGTCAAAAAGTTTTTTCTAATATCTAATCTGTGTCTCCTCCCATTTAGTTTCATCCCATTGCTTCTAGTCTTTCCTTGTGCAAATGAGAATAAAGATGATCCTTCTACAATGTGACAGCCCTTGACATATTTGTAGACAGCTATTAAGTCTCCTCTCAGTCTTCTTTTTTGCAAGCTAAACATTCCCAAATCCTGCAACCGTTCCTCATAGGACATGGTTTGCAGACCAGTCACCATACTGGTCGCTCTTCTCTGAACTTGCTCCAGTTTGTCTATGTCTTTTTTAAAATGTGGTGCCCAAAACTGTACACAGTATTCCAGATGAGGTCTGACCAAAGAGGAGTAAAGACCAATAATGACTTCACGTGATCTAGACTGTATGCTTCTGTTAATACATCCCAGAATTGTATTTGCCTTTTTTGCTGCTGCATCACACTGTTGACTCATGTTCAGTCTATGATCTATTAGTATACCTAAGTCTTTTTCACATGTACTGTTGCTTAGCTCTATTCCTCCCATTCTGTATATGCTTTTTTCATTTTTATTGCCCAGATGTAGTACTTTGCATTTTTCCCTGTTAAAAACCATTCTGTTGGTTGCTGCCCACTGCTCCAGTTTATTTAGGTCTTTTGAATCCTCTCTCTCTCTTCTCTAGTATTAGCTATCCCTCCTAGCTTTGTGTCATCAGCAAATTTAATCAGTTTACCCTCAATTCCTTCATCTAAATCATTGATAAAGATGTTGAACAATACAGGTCCCAGGACGGAGCCCTGTGGTACCCCACTTGAGACATTCATCCAGCTGGATGTGAAGCCATTTACAATCACCCTTTGAGTCCGATCACTAAGCCAGTTATGAATCCACCTAACAGTTGCCTGGTCCATTGCATACTTGGTCATTTTTTCAATAAGGATGGTGTGAGATACTTTGTCAAATGCTTTGCTGAAGTCAAGATATACTATATCTACAGCATTTCCCTCATCCACCCAGTCAGTGATTCTGTCATAGAAGGAAATTAAGTTAGTCTGACATGACTTGTTAGTTATAAACCCATGCTGACTCTGGTTAATCACTTCATTCTTATCCAGGTACTTACATACATGTTGTTTAATAATTTGTTCAAAGATCTTTCCTGGTATAGAAGTCAGACTCACCGGCCTATAGTTCCCTGGGTCCACCTTCTTCCCCTTTTTGAAGATAGGAACAACATTTGCTCTTAATTTGTATTATGGCAAGAAAAAAGCAGCTAAGTAAAGAAAAACGAGTGGCCATCATTACTTTAAGAAATGAAGGTCAGTCAGTGCGAAAAATTGGGAAAACTTTGAAAGTGTCCCCAAGTGCAGTTGCAAAAACCATCAAGCGCTACAAAAAAACTGGCTCACATGAGGACCGCCCCAGGAAAGGAAGACCAAAAGTCACCTCTGCTTCTGAGGATAAGTTTATCCGAGTCACCAGCCTCAGAAATCACAGAATAACAGCAGCTCAGATTAGAGACCAGGTCAATGCCACACAGAGTTCTAGCAGCAGACACATCTCTTCAACAATTGTTAAGAGGAGACTTTGTGCAGCAGGCCTTCATGGTAAAATAGCTGCTAGGAAACCACTGCTAAGGACAGGCAACAAGCAAAAGAGACTTGTCTGGGCTAAAGAACACAAGGAATGGACATTAGACCAGTGGAAATCTGTGCTTTGGTCTGATGAGTCCAAATTTGAGATCTTTGGTTCCAACCCCCGTGTCTTTGTGTGATGCAGAAAAGGTGAACGGATGGACTCTACATGCCTGGTTCCCACCGTGAAGCATGGAGGAGGAGGTGTGATGGTGTGAGGGTGCTTTGCTGGTGACACTGTTGGGGATTTATTAAAAATTGAAGGCATACTGAACCAGCATGGCTACCACAGCATCTTGCAGCGGCATGCTATCCCATCCGGTTTGCGTTTAGTTGGACCATCATTTATTTTTCAACAGGACAATGACCCCAAACACACCTCCAGGCTGTGTAAGGGCTATTTGACCAAGTAGGAGAGTGATGTGGTGCTACGCCTGATGACCTGGCCTCCACAGTCACCAGACCTGAACCCAATCGAGTTGGTTTGTGGTGAGCTGGACCGCAGAGTGAAGGCAAAAGGGCCAACAAGTGCTAAGCATCTCTGGGAACTCCTTCAAGATTGTTGGAAGACCATTTCCGGTGACTACCTCTTGAAGCTCATCAAGAGAATGCCAAGAGTGTGCAAAGCAGTCATCAAAGTAAAAGGTGGCTACTTTGAAGAACCTAGAATATAAGACATATTTTCAGTTGTTTCACACTTTTTTTTTAAGTATATAATTCCACATGTGTTAATTCATAGTTTTGATGCCTTCATTGTGAATGTACAATTTTCATAGTCATGAAAATACAGAAAAATCTTTAAATAAGAAGGTATGTTCAAACTTTTGGTCTGTACTGTATATTCAATACATAAATAAATGTGCCTCTCTGAAAGGGAGGGGGTGAGTGTCTATAAATTAATGTAATAGAACCACATCAACAGAGAGTGAAACAACAGAAATGGTGCCTGTAAACCAATGAAGGTTACTAAATTGGGCATGCATGTTATGCATATTATAGAAGTGCATTTCACTTAGCTTCTTCCGGGAGCGTGTCCTTAAAGAAGCTAAGTGAAATGAGTGATGGAATGGCGGGATGCAATATCTATATTACTATCCCTGCAGTCGGTACAAGCTTCACTTGAGAGGTAATACTATTTTTATATATAAATTGTACCATTTTGAGTTATCAGAAGAAAACCTCTCCTGTGTCCTCACCATAAAATTCAGCGTTAGAAGTATGGAGAAGAACATCTAAACAAGCCTGATGCATTTTGGAAACAAGTCCTGTGAACAGATGAGGTTAAAATAGAACTCTTTGGCAACAATGTTCAAAGGTGTGTGTGGGGAAAAAAGGGCACAGAATTTCAGGAAAACAACATCTCTCCAACCATTAAGCATGGGGGTGGATCAATCATGCTTTGTGGTTGTGTTGCAGCCATTGACACAGGGAACATTTCACGGGTAGAGGGAAGAATGGATTCAATGAAATTTCAACAAATTCTTGATACAAACATGACATCATCTGTAAAAACGCTGAAGTTGAAAAGAGGATTACTTCTGCAAATGGATAATGATCCTAAACACACATCAAAATCCAGAAAAGACTACCTCAAAATGCACTTGCTGGAGGTTTTACAATGGCCCTCACAGTCTCCTATTCTGAACATCATTGAAAATATGTGGCTAGACCTCAAAATAGCAGTGCATGCAAGATGACCCAGGAATCTCACAGAACTGGAAGAGTTTTCCAAGGAAGAATGAATGAAAATCCCTTAAACAACAATTGAAAGTCTCTTGTCTGGCTAAAAAAAGTGTTTACAAGCTGTGATACTTGCAAAAGGGGGTACTACTAGGTATTAACCATGGGGTGCCCAAACTTTTGCATTCTCCCATTTTCCTTTTTGTACTTTTTAAAATGTAAAAGATGATATTTTGTTGCCTCAAAATACAAAGGAAATGTGTCATCTTTAACTTTAGGCCTTTTAAAAATCATTTCATCTTCAACTTGCTTAACCATTCACAATAACAGTAATTTTGACTAGTGGTGGTCAAACTTTTGTACATTAATTCATAGCTACTCATTGCATCCCTTTCAGTGAGGCTCCTTTGTTTTAATGTTTCTATTCTTATTTATCTATTGAATATACTGTACTTGTGGGAAAGCTGGCAGATACAGTAAAAGCAATTCTATTATTTGTAATTGATGAGATTATTTTAATCATAGTGACTGCAAATGTAAATTAATGATAATTTATACATAATGATCATTATAATACGTAACGTAAATGCCCAGGAATAACTATAAAACTATGTATACAACCTTAATACAACCATCCCTGGGAGTATAGAGTAGCCTTTGAGTAGTGGATTTCAGTTTGGCCTCCAAAATCCTTGACCTTGAAGGCAACAATTTTAGGTTAATTAATCCAAGATTTTAATCTCTGGCTTGTATCCAGTTTCAGCAGTCAAACTTGGAAGACAGATGAAGTTTGATGTACTAAATGCATGGCTGAATGCTTAAAATAGGAATGTACTGGAAATCTCCAGAGTAGTGACCTCTGCCAAAAGGAAATGGCCTGCTTTTCTAGAATGAAAATGACTAAGTGGTTTAAATGAGTATGTAAATGGCTTCTGAGGGGGTAGGCCATCATAGAATTGTGCTTATGAGGTCTGACAGGAAAGTGTAATTAAAAGCCAAAGCGTTTTATAAAATATTGTAATTAAAAAAAAAAGATTTTAATTACTCCAGCCTATGAGAGCAGCACATTGCATTGGCGCATTTATGGAAGTATGTCAGAAACCAAATGCCTGGTTCAGTTACTGATATTGAACAACTTCACACAATAGAATGTTTTAGGGCTTATTTAGATGGCACAGAAAAAGACTGACACATGAAGTGGAAGGATACAAGGACCAAAAACTATAAATATACGGAACATCTGAACACATATGTGTGAGTGAGGTTTAATACGTGGAAGCTTGCTTTAAGCTTCTACTACCGGTTATTTTGTCATGTGGAGACCAACTGAATAAATAAAGCCCTGTAACCTATATAATTCAATATTGTGAAAGATGTAGCCAATAGATTGTGATATGGCTTGAATATGTGCAATATTGAAACACATCAATAACATGGGCCTCTTCCAACATGACTGCTGGGTCTAGTCAGCAGTGACGGAAGCCAAAGCAAAGGAAGGGTAAATTGGAGAAGAAAGACAGGGAACCTGTCAGAAGAATAAAGTGGGACAGGTATGAGAAGGGCCAAAGAGAGGTGAGAGAGGTTACTTTTTGAACCCCTTTCTGGCAGATTTAAGTTACACTGAATTTATTCGGATTTTCCCCCTGAATCAAAATCAGTAGATTCCTCCAACTGTAATTTTGAACATTATATGCTTCTAATTTAGAGAAACCCTTTTCTGTTCCATCATGACCATACCTCCGAGTACAAATCAAAATGCATAAAGACTTGGTTGGGTGAGTTTGATGTGGGAGGACTTTGCCGCACAGAGTCCTGACCTCAATCCCAAGCAACAACTAGGGATGAACTAGAATAAAAATTGTGAGTCAGGTTCCCTCATCCAACATCAGTGTCTGATCTCATAAATGCTCTTTTGGTTAAATTGGCAAAAATGTCCACAGATATACTCCAAAATATTTTAGAAACTCAGAAGAGTGGAAGCTGTGTTAGTTGCAAAATGGAGACCATTAAATGCATATGGATTAAGAATGAGATGTCATAAAAGCTCCTAAGCTCTTGTACATGTAAATTGAAGGTGTCCAAAAACATTTATTCATATGGTTATAAACTTGGTTCAAAGGCAGAGAGATTTAATAGCTGTCTTATCTTTGTATTGTGAAATATTATTTTACTTTAAAAATAAAGAATAACATAAATGATAATGATCTAGTATTTAAAAGCACTAATGAGAATCTGAAGTTACTTAAAAGATTTAAAGAGGATACACTTTTGTAACTTAGCAATTCCTTTGACCGCTAAGAACAGTGGCAATAACTGTAAGCTATATCAATGATGGAATTATTGATAAGGTTCCCATATTTTTATAAGTACACTTAGAGTTGACAAATTATCAACTTTCTAAAAGATTATTTATAAGTATCTGATTGTTGAGATAACCGATAATCACATGGACAGGGGTCTTGTTTCCACTGTTAAAGGCACCAATGATTATAAACAGCATATGACAGTATGTAGAAGGCATATCAGATCATGTGAGTTCAGTTCTCCATCCAAACAGGGGTTTCAGATTAGTAGGTGCCTTTTGATGGGGCTACTTTTTAGATAGATGATAAGTAGAGATGGTAAATTCTTTTGAAATGCAAATTCACCAGGTTCAGAATTTTTTGCAGTAAATTAATTTGCCACTTATGGCAAGTACACCAATTGCCTGGGGAAATGTGTATAATAGCGATGAGCGAGCACTAAAATGCTCGGGTAATCATTGCTAGGGTCGAGCAAATTGGAATACTCGGGTGCTCGAACCGAGCAACGAGCCCAATGTAAGTCTATGGGAAACTCAAGCATTTTTCAGGCGGCTCCCCTCGGCTGTCTGCAGAGGGCCTAAAAATTGCCCAAATCGATGGGAACAGTGCTCAAATGACATAGGAACAGCATGGGGAAGACCCCTGGAAGCATCTCTGACTCCCAGATCACTGCTGTCAGCAAAGTGGTCAGAGTATTACGCCACTTTAACGGACTCACAATAAAACATACAAAAACGAAACCAAAATGGATTTTCCTGGGAAATATGTTAAGGAACATTCTTTCCAGGATAATGACTTGTATATAAGGCAAAATAATTAACCAAAAACAAAAATACTCCTCCACAACTTCGGCTATGTTCACACGTAGCGTTTTTGATGCATTTTTGCGCTTTTGCATTGCTTTCAACCAAGACAAATGCATTCACCAGGAAATGTCATTTTAACATTTTACAACCTTATCTGGCCATGTGGTGTGTGACACATCATCAGACACAAGCATACAGTGCTGAGAAGGCATGGGAACAGCATGGGGAAGACCTTTGGAAGCATCTCTGACTCCCAGGTCACTGCCTAAAAGTGTGCCCATCATAAGTGATCCTTGGCGCATGCAAAGATGCCTCCCGCCATGCAACTGTCATTGCAGACTTGCAACAATCACCGTCCACTTCCTTGTCCCACTGCAGCGTTCAGTTGTCCCTACCCCATTCCGTAGAATGCAAGCGCAAGTATGCAGGCAGTCACCCATCCACCCACCTACAGGCTGCAATACTATACTGCCAAATTTTTGACAGCTGCTTGCACTTGAAATGTGGCCTTTAAAGCCCGTGGAGGCAGAAGCTTTTCATAACCTCATGTCGGCTGCGGCCGGGTGTCCATACTCGGTCCCCACCCGCCACTATATTTCCGGGTATCGCCTCCGCCTTCCACAAGCACGGGTCCCACAACATTACCCGTGCCCTCCCCAGTGCACTTACTGGGAAGAACCGCCTAACCACAAACACGTGGACAGATGATTGTGGCCAGGGATGGTACGGAGCCAGTCCACAACTTTTTTTGCTGAGAGTTGTATTTAGCTCGGTGAAAGGACTGGCATAGAGGGAAATCGTATCTACCCTGCGTGTCATTTCTCCCAGGAAGTCCTGTAATTGAGCTTGTTGCAGAAGCAATGGCAGCCCGTCCAACATCAACTCGCACTTGTCGGTGGTACTTTGACACACACACATCTTTCTTTGCGCATTTAATGTCTTGAATACAGAGTTGGACAATGGCCTGATCTGTAATGCGTTTTGAGAAATAACATGCACAAGCATGGCCGATCCACATTAAGAAAGCAGCCACAGAGTGTCCGGGAACCTTACCCCACACTTTTCTTAGCCAGGGTTGGACGGGCCCACCAGAAAACCGGAGACTCCTCCGGCGGGCCCTGGCTTCTCCTTCAGGAGAGTTCATAGTGCCGAGGTGAGGCCATGATGATGATAGAGGCCACCATCTGCTTAGTTTTCTGTTACTTGGAATGCAAGTGCAAGTATGCAGCCAGCCACCCACCCACCCACAGGCTGCAACACTAAACTGCCAGATTTCTGGGCAGCTCTTTGCACTTGAAATATGGCCTTTTAAGTAGAGATGAGCGGTGTTCGACTCGAACTGTTCGCCAATCTCAAATTCGAGCTGTTTTGGGCAGTGTTCGAGCCGTTCGACGAACCCGAACGATTTGAAAAAATTTGGCTGTTCGAGGTTATGTTCGATAACTGTTCGTGCACCAAAATCATAACTGGATTTTTTCTCAGTAATACTGAAAATTAATGTTAATACGCAGTTTGAGTGTACAGCGGGGCGAGGGGAGGGGCAGGGGATGGATCTCTGCATAAATAATGAAGATCTGCATTTTTTTTTCTCCTTCCCGCATTTACAGTGGGGAGGTGCAATCTGTCAGCCTATCAACAGCGCACACACGGAGCGAAATGCTTTTTATCACACAAGCAAGGGCATGTGTCTTTGGCAGTGTATGTCACATGTCCTTGCCCTATAAGACCAAGCCATTTTCCACGTAGCCACCATTTTCTCACTGCTGCAACTGCATGTTAGACCGCACCGCTGTTGCTGTGTGCGCTATACTTTCAGTGTTAATTTCAAGCCAATTTTCGCACAAATCTACAGATAGCTTGGGAGTAGGGAATAGCTGTGATTGCAGTCCTTTTGAGGACTAGGTTACAAAATTTCCTACGACTTTTTTCAGGCAGGTCTGTGCTCTTAAATAGATAGGTTGGGAGTAGGGACTAATTGTAATTGCAGTCCTTTGGAGGGCTAGGTTACATCAGTTCCTATCACTTTTTCAGGCAGGTCTGTGCCAGTGCTGTGCAAGTTTTTTTCACAGCATTTGGCTAAATCTAGTTAAGCAAATCCTTTTTGGCCTCTTGCAGTGTGTGTTAGTCAGTGGGGTAGCCTATCTGTGTTGCAAGCTACACCACCTGTGTATAGAATACAATTTTTTTTACTGCACCTAGCCAAGTAAAACCTTTTGGGCATAGCATCATTCTATTAGTCCATCTATACTAACCTCGACCAGGTTGTAAATTCAAAATAATTTTTATCTGCATCTAGCTCTGAAAAAATATTTGAGCTTGTAGCAGTGTGTGGGACTTGTTCTATTAGTCCATCTATACTAACCTCCACCAGGTTGCAAATTCAAAATAATTTTTATCTGCATCTAGCTCTGAAAAATATTTGGGCTTGTAGCAGTGTGTGGGACTTGTTCTCTTAGTCCATCTATACTAACCTCCACCAGGTTGCAAATTCAAAATAATTTTTAACTGCATCTAGCTCTGAAAAAATATTTGGGCTTGTAGCAGTGTGTGGGACTTGTTCTATTAGTCCATCTATACTAACCTCCACCAGGTTGCAAATTCAAAATAATTTTTATCTGCATCTAGCTCTGAAAAAATATTTGGGCTTGTAGCAGTGTGTGGGACTCATTGTATTAGGCCATCTATACCAAGCTCCATGAGCTTTGAAATTAATAAGAATTTTTAGCTGCATCTAGCCCGGAAAATAATTTTTTTTCCCAATAGTGGTAGCAATAGAAATATGGGGCGCGCGCCTGGCTAACAAAAATATATGCTTCATAACAAAAAACACCAGCCTAGCGCACTGCATTAATAAGATTGCATCATCGTCTCTCCCAAAGCTAGGCCTACTACGCCGGCTAGCATTCCTGTGCCTAAAACACAATGTATGGGTCCGCGCTAGCCACGATGCTGAGGGGTCTAAAGCTGCTGCTAACGCTTTATCACAATTCAATTGGCAGATTTTCACAGGGCTCCTACCCAACGCCCACCCATCGGGCAACAGTTGCCCACCCTCCCTATGGGATCTATTGGCGAATAGTTGATGCCATTAATCAGATCGTCAGTTGCCCCGTCGACGTGGCAAGCATACGGTAAGGCATGGGAAGAGTGGACACGACTAGTAGCAGGCAGACGGGTTGACCAATGTGAACAAGCCAGATTACAAGTCACCATAGAATTTCTCCACCAGCTAATGATGAGGGGCATATCAGGGGCGTCAGCGCAGCGGTGTCTGACCGGAGTATCATTTCACTTCCAACTACTGAATTCGGGAGATGTGACAAAGAGATTCATCATCAGACAATCCATAAAAGGGTGGAAAAGGGGTCAGCCAAGTCAGGAGTGTATTTGGCCCATCCCGTGTCACTAAAACTGATTTCTCACATCATATCCCTAACACCATTAACATGACACTCACAATTTGAAGCAACACTACTGTCTACTGCATTTGCGATAGCCTTCTTCGAGGCGCTATGCATAAGCAAATTAGTCCCTCAATCCAAAATTACCACCAGTGGAGGCTTATTACACCAGGACGCAGTCATAGCCAATAATGCAATACGTCTATGCATACGCCAATCGAAAACGGTTCCAGCGGGCAGGGGCACTTGGGTACTTCTACAACCCACAAACGGTACACTGAGTTGGGTAACAATAGTAAAAACATATATAACCATCAGATCACAAAGTAATTTCAACCTATCACACATTGATGGAATGCCATTATCAAGATACCAGTTCCAAGCTATGTTTAATAAATGCATAACATCGGCAGGGAACCACCCCAAAGATTATGGGACACACTCATTCCGCATAGGCGCGGCCACGGAAGCAGCAAGATCAGGACTGTCAGAAACGGAAGTTCAGAGGATAGAGAGATGGCGATCCACGTGTTTGGCGAGATACATAAGACCGGACTTGTTATCCTAACGTGGTTTGTTTCTTTTACAGGTGACGCTAAGCCAACAGTGTGGGTGATAGGCCACTCGTATATATATTGGGCAGAAAAAAGGGCAAAAATCCGCCCAGGCGGGAGGAAATTAGAGTTTCATAACACATATTTCAACTGGAGAGATATTAGAGGCCTGCTATGGCCTCAGGTACTAATGGAGGTAATCAAGGTAGGGAGAGAGGCAAGAGGTCCGGTTATCTTAGTTATGCAGGCCAGGCGAAACTACCTAGGTCATCACAAGAGCGCATAATTAATGGCAATAATGAAACTAGACACTGAGCGCTTCAGAGAATTTTTCACAAAACTAACTATAGTATGGTCAGAGATTGTGCTGATAGCGGTATGGCAAGGTGAGCGAGACATCACGGCCATCGAACGGACAAGGCGGGTAATAAATATTCGGATGGCAAAATTTAGAAGATACAGAGGCGGTGTAGTGATACAACACGGACAACTGGAAGGAGATAAAGCAGGCCTCATACAGCCCGACGGTGTTCACTTAATGGATATTGGACTGGACATATTCCTGTCAGGACTCCAGGACGGAGTGGAAGAAGCGTTAAGAGTGATGGATGGGGGTCAGAGTCCTGCATACGAGTACGCAGGATTCTCCGTTGCCTGGAAATAGAAAGGACATGTTGAAGAGTTACACTTGTTGGACAACTTGCCGGTGTGGAGACCCAGGGCATGCTGCAACAAGCTGAATTATTTTAGAAATAAAATGCCTTTCTAATGGAATGAGTATAAAGAGTTAATAAAGCTGTGACCGATCCTCACTTATCCAGTTGTAAGAGTTGCATTATTGTATTGTCAAGGAAAGGGGGGCGGCAGGGGGGCTGAGCATCTGAGTTTGGTTTGGGGTCCATACAGTCTGCCTAGGCTAGATGCATTTAAAAATTCTAATTAGATACACATGCGGTGCAGCTTGCTTCGCAGCTGGGCTACTATGCCCAAAGTATTGCCTAGGCTAGATGCAGTTAAAAATTCTACGCTGACCAGCAGACACTGAAGCTTTGGAGCAGACCTCTGAGTAAACAGCTCTTCAGACCCAACCATCTGTGTTACCCCAAGCCATAGTGTATGTAGTTTCTAACAGTTAAAAGGGGGTGGGGCGACCCAACCCACCTGGAATTGACGATGCCAACGTCACGTAAAACACAGCAAGGGGACTCCAAAAAGAGTCTCCATTTTTTCCAAAAATTGTGGCACAGACACCACTTAAGTGGCATCAATTGCCCCAGAGTTGCTTAAAACGGTTGGTGAGGTGATTTTAGCAAATCCTCAAGCTTTTAGTCTCCCCAGGTTGACACAGTGGTAGAAAAGTCCTTGCGGATCCATGATTTGTTCATCTTTATGAACGTGAGTCTGTCTACATTCTCAGTGGACAGCCGCGTGCGCTTATCTGTCAGCACACCACCAGCAGCGCTGAACACACATTCAGAGAGAACTCTGGCTGCAGGGCATGACAAGATCTTCAAGGCGTGAGTGGAGAGCTCCGGCCATTTTTCCAGATTGGAATCCCAAAATGAGCAAGGGTCCAGTGACACAGTCATGGCTTCGATGTTCACTTGGAGATACTCCTGTACCATCCTCTCTAGGCGTTGACTGTGTGTCAGACTTCTTGTCTCCTGTGACCTTGCTAAGGATGGTCTAAAAAAGTGGTGAAACGATTTCACAAAATTGCTGTTACCAGCAGATACTGTGTTACTGTTACGGTTTGAGTGATGAAGACTTGACAGTCCCACGGTTTGCAAGTTAGAACTGTGAGATTCACTATGTGTTTTGTGGAAAAGCACATGTAAGATTCGGCAACAGCCTCTGCTGATACTCCTGCATGCGTGAATCCGGTTCTATGGCAGGAATCATTTAGGCAAATTTACTTTTGTACTGGGGATCTAAGAGTGTGGCAACCCAATAGTCGGGATTACTTCGAATTCTGACAATCCAAGGGTCATGTTGCAGGTAGTGCAGCAAGAAGGCACTCATATGTCTTACGCATCCAGGAGAACCAAGTCCTTGTTGTGTTGGTAGCGAGGTAAGAATCATGCTTCCTTCCTCTGCCCTCTCCCCCCATCCTCACACAACAGAAATGTGATCAAGGTCTCCCTCATCTGATGAGTCATACATGCCCATCGCCAGTTCGTCCTCCACTTCTTCCTCGGCTCCTGCACCTTCCTCAACAGTTTGGCTGCTACCATGCGCCCTGGTTAATCTCTCTCCCCCACCCTCCCATGCCTGCCGCCTTGGTGCTGCCGACCGTCTGGACCTTGGAGATGTTATCCCTTCCGCATGCGACTCCTCTTCTACTTTCTCAATCTCCTCTTGTCCCACCACCTGACTCTGAATTCTGTTTAACGTGTGCTCCAGCATGTAAATCACCGGAATAGTCATGCTGATAATGGCATCGTCAGCACTAAACATCTTCGTCGCCATTTCAAAACTGTGCAGAAGGGTGTGTAGTGCCCCTGAGGGTTCAGTCGCCACAGAGTTACTGCATCTCACCCAGAGGTGTGGTATCTCACCCTCAGGTAAGGAAGGAGTATGACTCGGGACCCTAACACCTGCATCCAACACATACCCGCAGTGGGGGTAGGGCGAGATTGCTCCTAAGGGAGAGCACAGTCCCAGGTCCCTAGCTGGCGGGAGGGTCCTATGTAGTGGGTGTGGGTGGAGAAAGCAGCTTAGGGGAGCACATGACAGGGAGAGTATAAATAGGAAGCCATCTTAGAAAGAGCAAGCCAGTCAGAGTAGGAGAAGTGACAGGAGCAAAGGCTCTGCATGAGCTCTGCTCCGGAGGCGGGCCTAGCCTGGGAGGCCCAGGACTGAAGGAGAGAAGAGAGGAGTGGGAGCAGGAAGGCTTCAGGAACCGAAGGAACCCTAGGGGTACGGGTCATGCAGAAGGCCACCCGTACGCCCGCTGCTACCAGGAGGTAGAGGGGTCAGGCCAGATAAGGGGAACCTGTCCCTCAACTAGCGGAGAAACAGCAAGGCTCAACTAGAAACTGGAGGCTGCAGCATTTCATGTACTGCAGGCCAAAGTCCACACCAGTCTCACTAAGAAGGTAGCCACATAGGACCCAGGGGACGGAACACACGTCGCCCGCCAAGGCCCGAGGATACCGGATAGAAGTGTCACTGGGTGTGAGGTGCAGGGAGAAGGCCAGAGAAAGGACACACAGAAGGGGGTCCTGCTAAGTACTCCGGAGCTATCTGGGGGTGGACTGAGCCCCTCACTGAGTACACACAGCACGACGGGGGAGATTGTTCTGGTACCTGTAATCTGGACTGCAACAACTGTGAGTAAAGATCTTGGGACTGCATCACACGGACTCTGTGTTCATTACTGACTCCCTGCACTACAACCACCATCATCCACCCACACTGCCCTGAAGCTACACTCTTCCTGTGGGGAGTAATAATACCATTACTGCAAAACCACCAGCTTCAGAGGACTGTTCCGCCGTGGCGGCCCCTTTGGCCGCACTCCACAGGTGGCGTAATCGGACATTATAAAACCCATATATACAAATTACCCTTGGATTGACCGCCCTGGGTCACGGACCGGGTCACCGCCACAGTGACTACAACCCCCAGCGTCTACCGGCCCGGCTCCGGGTACCCCACGGCCCAGGGGGCGCGTCAACTTCATAGGTCCCTGATCTGAGACCACTCCTGCAGCGTGATTTGCCCCACCTCTGGATCTCGTTGGCCCAGGCTATACGTCAGAACGTATTGCACCAGGGCTTGTCGGTGCTGCCACAGTCGCTGCAACATGTGCAGAGTTGAATTCCACCGTGTCGGCACATCGCATTTCAGCTGGTGAACTGGCAGGCCCAATGACTTCTGTAGAGATGTAAGTCATTGAGCTGCGGGATGCTAACGGCAGAAGTGAGCACACAGCGACCGTGCCCTCTGCAGAAGGCCATCTAGTCCGGGATAGTGGGCTAAAAATTGCTGGACAACTGTAACGGGTCTGGGAGGTGGAACCTCTGAGCTACGATACAAAGGGGCAGTCCTTGTAAGGAAGCGGGTGGCTCCCAGGGTAGGCGGGCACGTAGTCACGGCAAGTGACGGGGACAGTCTCTGGGTAGACGGGCAGGAGATCACGGCAAGTGACGGGGACAGTCTCTGGGTAGAAGGGCAAGAGGTCACGGCAAGTGACGGGAACAGTCTCTTGACAGGCGGGTGATCACGGCAAGTGACGGTGAAGCTTCCAGATAGTCTAGCAGGTGGGTAGCAGGTGGACGCTCCCAGGTGAGCGGGCAAGAGTCTCTGGACAGGCAGGTGGTCTCAGCAGGTGACGGCAGAGCCTCCAGGTAGGCTAGCAGGCAGGTAGCAGGCGGACGCTCCCAGTTGAGCGGGTAAGAGTCTCTGGACAGGCAGGTGGTCACAGCGCGTGACAGCAGAGCCTCCAGGTAGGCTAGCAGGCAGGTAGCAGGCGGACGCTCCCAGGTGAGCGGGTAAGAGTCTCTGGACAGGCAGGTGGTCACAGCGCGTGACGGCAGAGCCTCCAGGTAGATTAGCAGGCTGGTAGCAGGTGGACGCTCCCAGGTGAGCGGGCAAGAGTCTCTGGACAGGCAGTTGGTCACAGCACGTGACGGCAGAGTCTCCAGGTAGGCTAGCAGGCAGGTAGCAGGCGGACGCTCCCAGGTGAGCGGGTAAGAGTCTCTGGATAGGCAGGTGGTCACAGCACGTGACGGCAGAGCCTCCAGGTAAGCTAGCAGGCAGATAGCAGATGAGCGCTCCCAGGTGAGCGGGCAATCAGATCCATAGACAGACTGGCAGGGCTGGTAGGCAGACTGTCGGACCGCAGGAATGCAAGTAGATAGACAAGTATCAGGCAGGTATCAAGCAGGAATCTGGCAGGTAACTGGCAGGTAACTGGTAACGGGACCTGAAGCAGAGTGATAGACTATGCAACAACATTGCTCGGGCACCTCCATTTTGGAGGAGGTGCCTTATATATGGTGAGGTCCTCCGGCCATTGCCCGGGGACTCCTTAGGACAGAGCGCGCGGCCCCTTTAAGCGAGGGGGAGCGCGCGCGCCCTAAGCACAGTGGCTGGGAAGCAGCGCGCGCTGCCAGCAGAGCGGGAGGAAGACGCCGGACACGGAGCGGAGAGGTGAGGGGAACAGCGTCCCTGCCTATCAGGAGGCAGGGACGCCGACGCTACAGTACCCCCCCCTTTAGGCCCCCCCTTTTTTAGGCCAGACAGAAATTTATCAAGGATGAGAGGGGCATGGATGTTCTCACGGGGCTCCCACATTCTCTCCTCAGGACCAAACCCCTTCCAATCCACTAGAAAAAAGGTCTTTCCTCTTACCCTTTTGGTGGCCAGAATGTTCTCTACCTCAAACTCGTTTTCAGCGGAAACCGGAGCAGGAGGCGTACCTATAGACTTGGAAAAAGAGTTAAGTACCACGGGTTTGAGGAGAGATACATGGAAGGAGTTAGATCTCCGCAAGTTGGCCGGGAGTTTCAATTTATAGGCCACTGGGTTGATTTGTTTGATAACTTCCAGTGGACCGATGAACCGAGGCCCTAACTTGTAGGAAGGAATCTTGAGCCGGACATACTTGGACGAGAGCCAGACTTTATCTCCAGGACGGAATTGTGGAGGATCCAGGCGTTTTTTGTCAGCGTGTCTTTTCATCCGCACGGACGACTGAAGGAGTGCGGATCGGGTACTCTCCCAAATGGAGGAGAATTCGCTAACGAGAGATTCCGCAGCCGGATTGTCCACCGAGGTGGAGACGGGAAATGGGATCCCAGGATGCTGACCGAAGACTACAAAAAACGGGGATTTGGAGGAAGATTCGCTCTCGTGATTATTGTAAGAGAACTCGGCCCATGGTAGGAGATCCACCCAGTCCGAATGGTGGGCATTAACGAAGTGCCGGAGGTAACTGGTCAGGATCTGATTGATCCGCTCCACTTGACCATTGGACTGTGGGTGGTAGGCAGAGGAGAAGTCCAGGGTGACGTCCAGCAGCTTACATGTGGCTCTCCAGAAGCGTGAGGTGAACTGAACCCCACGATCCGACACGATGTGGAGGGGCAGGCCATGGAGACGGAAGATGTGGCGGATAAAGTCTTTAGCCAGCTCGGGTGCAGACGGGAGGCCCGGCAGGGGAATGAAGTCAGCCATCTTGGAAAAGCGGTCAGCGACCACCCAAATAACCGTACAACCGGCAGAGACAGGGAGATATGTTATAAAGTCCATAACTATATGCTGCCACGGGGCAGCAGGTACTGGAAGAGGAAGGAGGCGACCGGCTGGCAGATGTCTCGGAACCTTGTTGCGGGCGCAGGACACACAGGCTGAAACAAAGTCTATTACGTCCTTGTGCAGGGTAGGCCACCAGTAATGCCGGGCAATAAGCTAGAGGGTCTTTTTCTGACCGGCGTGGCCGGCTAGCTTAGACGAGTGACCCCAGTGTAGGATCTTCTTCCGATCAGGTACTGTTACGTACGTCTTACCGGGAGGGAGACGATTTAGATTCACGGGGGCCACCTGCATTACTCTGGCGGGATCAATGATGTGCTTAGGCTCCTCCTCTAGATCAGACACCAGGAAGGATCGGGACAAGGCGTCAGCTTTGATGTTTTTGTCTGCCGGGCGAAAATGAAAAACGAAATCAAAGCGGGAAAAAACAAGGACCACCGGGCTTGGCGTGGGTTAAGTCTTTGGGCGCTCTGGAGGTAAGCCAAGTTCCTGTGGTCCGTGTAAATAATTACCGGGTGAAGAGCCCCCTCGAGCAGGTAACGCCACTCCTCCAGTGCCAGCTTAATGGCCAATAACTCTCGGTCTCCTATAGAATAATTGCACTCAGAAGGGGAGAAGAGTTTGGAGAAGAAGCCGCAAGTTACCATTCTTCCGGAAGACGACTTTTGGGTAAGTACCGCTCCGGCTCCAGAGGAGGAGGCGTCCACTTCCAGGAAGAATTGTTTGTTGCCGTCCGGACGATGCAGCACCGGGGCGGAATAGAAAGCCTGTTTTAAGGAAAGAAAGGCTTCCTCTGCTTCGGGCGGCCATTCTCTGGGATTAGTGCCCTTACGGGTGAGCGCAGAGATTGGGGCAGTCCGGGAAGAGAAGTGCGGTATGAAGAGGCGGTAGTAGTTGGCGAAGCCCAGGAACCGCTGAATAACCTTCAACCCCTCTGGTCGGGGCCACTTCTGGATGGCAGACAGTTTCTCAGGATCCATTCGTAGGCCGGTCTGAGAGATTATGTATCCCAGAAACGGAAGCGAGGTCTGCTCAAAGAGCCACTTCTCATATTTAGCGTAGAGGTGGTTCTGCCTGAGCCTGAGCAGGACCTGACGAACGTCCCTCCGGTGAGTGAGAAGATCTGGAGAGAAGACCAAGATGTCATCCAGGTACACCACCACGCAGGAGTAGAGAAGGTCACGGAAGATGTTATTGACCAACTCTTGAAAGACTGCGGGAGCGTTACAGAGACCGAAGGGCATTACCAGGTATTCATAGTGGCCGTCCCGGGTGTTGAATGCCGTCTTCCATTCATCCCCCTGACGGATACGGACCAGGTTATACGCCCCACGGAGGTCCAGCTTGGTGAAGATTCTAGCCCGCCTCAGATGGTCAAATAATTCCGGAATGAGCGGAAGGGGGTATTTATTCTTCACCGTGATCTGGTTAAGGCCTCTATAGTCTATACAGGGACGGAGTGAGCCGTCCTTCTTTTTGACGAAGAAGAAACCTGCTCCCGCCGGGGAGGTCGATTTCCGGATAAATCCCCGGGCCAGATTCTCCTCAATAAATTCAGACATGGACCGGGTCTCAGCAGCGGACAAAGGGTAAATACGCCCATGGGGAGGAGTAGCGCCGGGCATCAGGTCGATTGGGCAGTCGTATGGTCTATGAGGGGGTAATGTCTCTGCCTCCTTTTTATTAAAGACGTCCGCATAAGACCAATAGGGAACCGGAAGACCAGGTAGATTGGCTGGGGTAGGAGAAGGACGGACAGGATGGACGGGAACTAAACAAGTCTTATGGCAGTCCTGTCCCCAGCGAAGGACTTCTCCGGTCTGCCAATCAAGCACGGGTGCATGTTTCTGAAGCCAAGGTAAGCCTAGCAAGAGGGCGTGAGAGAGTCCAGGCAGAACATGAAAGAAGATGCTCTCAGAGTGCAGCATTCCCACCTGCAGGGTTATGGATTCGGTTATGAGTTGGATGGGATGTGCTAAGAGGCCCCCATCTACGGCAGCGACAGACAAGGGTACAGCTAGAAGTTTGGTGGGAATGCGGTATTTCTCTACCAGGGACTGAGAAATGAGATTTCCGGCAGCTCCAGAGTCAAGTTGGGCTAGCTCAAAATAACGGTTCTCCCCGCAGATGATAGAGACCGACAGCAACAGAGATGGAGAGGGTTTACTCTTGTCTAGGACGACCTCTCTGAGCGATCCTAGACACAGGCGTTTCCCGACCTCTCCGGGCAGGAGCGGATCCGGTGCTCCTTACTGCCACAGTAGAAGCAGCTCCCCTCGGCTCGGCGTAACTCTTGATGGGTCTTGACCATGTTGGTCTGGTCGACCTGCATAGGCTCGGGTGAGTGCACCTGGGGAGTAGCGGGAGAAGTGACGGATTTCAGAAAGGTAGGGGCTAGACGTGGAAACCTCCTCTCATGAGTGACCTCTTTGGCGCGTTCCTGGAACCGGATGTCAATCCTGGTGGAAAGAGTTATTAAGTCGTCGAGAGTGGTAGGAATGTCCCGACCGGCGAGTTCATCTTTAATACTGCCGGACAGACCCTCCCAAAAGACAGACACCAGGGCGTCGTTATCCCAGGCCAGCTCCGAAGCAAGGGTACGGAACCGTATGGCATATTGGCCCACGGTGAGATTTCCTTGATGGAGGCGTAGCAGAGATGATGCGGATGAGGTCTTCCGTCCGGGTTCGTCGAAGACTTTCCGGAAAGTCGTGAGAAAGGCTGGCAGGTTGGACACCAGGGGGTCTCCTCTCTCCCATAGAGGATTTAGCCAAGCCAGTGCCTCTCCCGTGAGATGGGATATGATGAAGGCTACTTTGGCCCGGTCGGAGATAAACTGGGGGGACAGGAGTTCAAAGTGCAGGGTGCACTGGTTTATGAAGCTCCAAGCTTGAGCGGGGTCGCCCCTGAAGCGAGGAGGTGCAGAAAGCCGGGGTCCGGGGCAGGATGCCATGGTATTGGTGGGCAGCGGCGCTGCCGGGCTGCGAGTCATGACACTAGCGGTGGTTGCTGGTGGAGCAGTCAGAGTGTCCAGACGAGAGTTGACATTTCGCAGATGACTCAGGATGGACTCCTGTTGGGACCTCTGACGGGACAGTTCATGACATAGGTCCAAGAGCGAGGGAGCTTGGGTGCCACCAGGTTCCATGGCCCGAGCAAACTGTAACGGGTCTGGGAGGTGGAACCTCTGAGCTACGATACAAAGGGGCAGTCCTTGTAAGGAAGCGGGTGGCTTCCAGGGTAGGCGGGCACGTAGTCACGGCAAGTGACGGGAACAGTGTCTTGACAGGCGGGTGATCACGGCAAGTGACGGCGAAGCCTCCAGATAGGCTAGCAGGCGGGTAGCAGGTGGACGCTCCCAGGTGAGCGGGCAAGAGTCTCTGGACAGGCAGGTGGTCACAGCAAGTGATGGCTAAGCCTCCAGGTAGACTAACAGGCTGGTAGCAGGTGGACGCTCCCAGGTGAGAGGGCAAGAGTCTCTGGACAGGCAGGTGGTCACAGCAGGTGACGGCAGAGCCTCCAGGTAGGCTAGCAGGCAGGTAGCAGGCGGACGCTCCCAGGTGAGCGGGTAAGAGTCTCTGGACAGGCAGGTGGTCACAGCGCGTGACGGCAGAGGCTCCAGGTAGGCAATCAGGCAGGTAGCAGGTGGATGCTCCCAGGTGAGCGGGTAAGAGTCTCTGAACAGGCAGGTGGTCACAGCACGTGACGGCAGAGCCTCCAGGTAGGATAGCAGGCAGGTAGCAGGCGGACGCTCCCAGGTGAGCGGGTAAGAGTCTCTGGACAGGCAGGTGGTCACAGCACGTGAAGGCAGAGCCTCCAGGTAGGCTAGCAGGCAGGTAGCAGATGAGCGCTCCCAGGTGAGCGGGCAATCAGATCCATAGACAGACTGGCAGGGCTGGTAGGCAGACTGTCGGACCGCAGGAATGCAAGTAGATAGACAAGTATCAGGCAGGTATCAAGCAGGAATCTGGCAGGTAACTGGCAGGTAACTGGTAACGGGACCTGAGGGCTGAAGCAGAGTGATAGACTATGCAACAACATTGCTCAGGCAGCTCCATTTTGGAGGAGGTGCCTTATATATGGTGAGGTCCTCCGGCCATTGGCCGGGGACTCCTTAGGACGGCGCGCGCGGCCCCTTTAAGAGAGGGGGAGCGCGAGCGCGCCCTAAGCACAGTGGCCGGGAAGCAGCACGCGCTGCCAGCAGAGCGGGAGGAAGACGCCGGACACGGAGCGGAGAGGTGAGGGGAACAGCGTCCCTGCCTAGCAGGAGGCAGGGACGCCGACGCTACAACAACCAGGTTCAACACGTGAGCCATACAAGGCACGTGTGTGACATTGCCCCGGCTAAGGGCCAAACCCAGGTTTGCAGAATTGTCGCACACGGCCTTCCCTGGTTTCAGGTCCAGTGGAGACAACCGTTCATGAAACTGGGTCTCCAGAGCTGACCACAACTTCTCAGCTGTGTGACTCACATTTCCCAGACATTTCAAAGTAAACACCGCCTGATGCCATTGAGCCCTGCTGCCAGCAAAGTAAGGAGGTGTGCAGGATTCCTTCTGCGCAGTTAGAAAGCGGGTGGCATGACCAGACAGGCTTTGGATGCAGGTGGAGGACCGAGAGGAGGTTGAGGAGGCAGAAGCAGTGGAGGAACTTCTAGATTAAGAGGATTGACGTACAACTCGTGGGGATGGCAAGACTTGGACAGCAGCCCCTTGTCCTGCTGTCACCATAGTTACCCAGTGCCCTGTCAGCGACATGTAACGCCCCTGTCCATGTCTACTCGCCCAAGTGTCTGTGGTGAAATGCACCCTGTCACACACAGAGTTTCTCAAAGAAGCGGTGATGTTGTGTGCGACATGGTGGTGGAGTGCAGGCACACCTTTCTTTGAGAAGTAGTGCCGACTGGGCATCTGGTACTCGGGCACTGCGACGGACATAAGGTCTCGAAAATCCTCTGTGTCCACCAGGTGGAAAGGCAGCATTTCTGTAGCCAACAGCTTGCAGATGGTGAAATTCAACTTCTTAGCTTTGTCATGGCTAGGAGGAAATGGTCTTTTACTTGTCCACATCTGAGGGACCAAGGGCTGGCTGTTGTGCTTAGACGGGGTAGAGTAGGGTGTCCCCAGCAAACTTGCCGGTCTGTGAGGAAGATGCAGGCGGAAAAGTTAGGTTGCCTTGATCCAAAGGTGGTGCTATCGATGTCGGAGAGCGCTCAATACCAGCTGGTGTTTCCACTTCCAAATGAAATGATGACCTGCCAATCACACTGGCTGTTGCAGGTAAAGAGGTGGCAGGTCTGCGTCCAAAAACATGTGTGACTGCTGTCCCTCCAGTCACAGAGGATGAAGAGGCCGCGGATGCACAAGATGGGGCAGAGGGTGGTTGGTCTGGCCCGCTAGGCCGCATTGTAACACAGTGAGCTTCCCACTGCAACTTATGCTTCATGTCCATGTGACAGTTCATGCATGAAGTACTCAAACTATGGATTTTTTGGCTTCTACTTAGCTTTTGGTGACAAATATTACAGATAACACGAGTTGGGTCATCCTTATCGATCTGAAATAATGCCCAGACTATGCAAGGCTTAGAACCCATGCGACCTGAAGAGCCACTACGACTTGTGGTCAGAGGCAGAGCTGTGGTTGGGGATGCAGTTGTTGACGTGCTACCAGTACTCCGTCTCTGTCCAGGATGGCGCAACCTAACCTCGTCGTCATTAGCATCTGTGACGCCCAGCTGCGCTTAGTATCACAGATCCTAGAAGAGTGCATTGATGGAATCCTCCACAAGAGGCCCCCATAAACATTCACACATCTCCACCTTCCACCTCAGACCAGCAGAGGGAGCCCGTTAGGGATATAAATAGGGAAGGTGGAGCTAGGCAGTTCAGTTCCTCTGAAGAGTTCCTGCAGTAGAGAAGCCTAAGAGAGGTCAGTCTGCAGTGGAGCTCAGTCTAGTCTAGAGAGCTCAGTTAATAGTTCAGCAGTGGAGCACTAGGCTCCTGTTAGCTAGCTTCAGGGAGCCCAGTTAGAGCTTAAGGTGTGCCGGCGCCATAAGATTGGTGAAGTGCGGCAAGCTGCTGTTAGTGTGTATAGCCTAGTGAGGGCCCAAGTAGGCCGAAGGCGAGTGGAGAGTTAGTACATAGGGGGCATAGGAGCTTAACCAGCTCACCCCGAAGCATTTAACGGACACCGGATCTGAGCTTACCGGGATCTCTATGACCCAGTAAGGCATAACCGGAATCCCTGGAGAACTACAAGTCACAGGATCGCTAAGGTGCTGATACGTAACAGAGCCAGGAGACGCTTAGGCCCTGCATACTGGGAGCATGAACTCCAAGACAAGGCCCTACCACAAGGTCAGCCAGCGCAGGACAGAGACAAAGTTAGGCCTAGCTCCAGGCAGGTCAGAAACTTACTACGCAGAGGCAAGAAACAGGAGGCCCTACACCCGCTCATTGGGGAGGATCCTGATATGCACCCTTCACCCTACAGTGCTCCGGGATGTGCCTGAATTTCCACAAGTAAAAGGTACTGAAGTGACTACCGTGTCCGTTCCCGTTGTTGCTCTGACCCAGCTGGGTCTCGCCTGTCCTGCATTCCCCCTGCATACGCTTTTCTGAGGCCTAGCTCCACCTGTGGGGAGTTATACCATCGAGCTGCCTTATCACCGGCCTCAGTGGACTGCTGCAGCGCTGGTGCTTCTCACCAGATACCACAGGTGGCGTCACGAACTCTTATAAAATTAACAATTATCGACTCTTTTAAAGAGTGACCCCAGGGTACGGGCCCGGGAGCCGACCACCGCGACATCCCAAAGGCCAGGCAAAGGCCCAGGTACCGAGTCATCCCCATTCCCTGGGCTAGTCACATCCTCCTCCACCTCCTCTGCTGACCTTATCCACTGGCTGACTGTGGGTTGACAGTAAGTGGGATCTCCAACCTCGTCATCATCACCCTGTGTGTTCTCACACCCATCGTCCTCAGAGCCAACCTCGTCCTGCCCTGACCGAAAAGTCAAGTTGTCGCTCCAATCAGGTATTTGAGTCTCAACATCGTCTTCATCATTGTCTCCACCAACAGGAGTTACAGTTTGGGAACGAGGGTCTACATTATGCTCAGGACCTTCTTCATCTGGTCCTGGATCCGACTCATAAAGATTCTGGGCATCAGTGCAGATCATTTCCTCGTCTGGATTAACAGAAGCTCTGGAGCAGACCTCAATACTGGCTCAACACTACTTTTAAGCTCGTGGAGGTGGAAGCTTTTCATAACCTCATGCCGGCGGAGCCGGGTGTCCATACTCGGTCCCCAGCCGTCACTATATTTCCCGGTATCGCCTCCGCCTTCCACAAGCACGGGTCCCACAACATTACCCGTGCCCTCTCCATTGCACTTACTGGGAAGGACCGCCTAACCACAAACACGTGGACAGATGAATGTGGCCAGGGATGGTACAGAGCCAGTCCACAACTTTTTTTGCTGAGATTTGTATTTAGCTCGGTGAAAGGACTGGCATAGAGGGAAACCGTATCTACCCTGCATGTCATTTCTCCCAGGAAGTCCTCTAAAGCTGCTTGCACTTGAAATGTGGCCTGAACATAACTGCTGGTACTTTTCTGTGGGAATTTACTTGCCTCCTACCAGCCTGGAATATTTCGAGCAAACTATGGTACAACGCCATGGTATTAGCACTGCCCCCAGTACCAGTAGCGAAGCCATCCCCAATTTCCTTCTCAGGAATTTTATTTGGTAGACTGAGTAGCTGCCCAAATACATTTTCTCACAAAGGGGCTGAATATAGAGTGGCAGTAGGTGCAAGTTTCTCCAACCTGTTAGATATTAGAGGGTGAACGGCAGCACATTGGATCAGTGGTTAGCACTGAAGACTTGCAGAGTACATGATAGCGCTAACTTTGCAGCTGCTATGGGGCTATTGAGCGGGTGAGAAAGGTTATCCCTCAGAATCAAATCCTCTTGTGGGCACAATGTTTTTCAATCTGAAACAGCTTCTCAGTGGGAGTTGTATTTCACCACAGCCATATTCTTTAGCTCGGTGAAAGGACTGGCATAGAGGGAAATCGTATCTACCCCGGTGGTCATTTCTCTGTCACCAGGTTCCACCCATTGTCACACACTACCATGCCTGGCTGTATGTTCAGCGGTGAGAGCTACAGATCAGGCTGCTGTGTTACAGCTTTCAACAACTCTGCAGCGCTGGGCAGTTTGTCAATTAAGCATTAAGCATGTTATCTTCAGCACAGAATGATGCCACTTGGCCAAGGCAGTGCTGCAGTGTTGTCAGCTTGTGACTGACGTAGTCATTTCGGAGATGGAGGAGGAGGTGCATGAGCTGAACAATGTGATTACATTGAGGTTAAATTGGTGACGCTGTTTTTTATACTAAATAAAGATCCTATTGTTTTTTTTTTTTACGTTATTTTTTAAGACAAATGCATTCACCGGGAAATGTCATTTTAACATTTTACAACTTTATCTGGCAATGTGGTATGTGACACATCATCAGACACATCTTGTTTTATTTATGATGGAGGGACTCTGAAATTCATAAAGCCTATATTGATAGGGCCATCAGACGGCCCTTACTATTCTTAAAAGGACAGCAGTCGGCCCTCGCTATTGTTAGAGAGCCATCAGCAGGCTATGCTTTGTTGTTTCCATTATTAACAAGTGGGTCTCCTATACTGTTATTGGGTATCCATTGACTGCAAGGGCTGCCAAAAATTTGGACGCAACCCAATACCCATTTGAAGAGACATAGAGGAGCGTGTCAGTAAAAAAATGTACCCATTATAAAGGAGCGGGTGGTAATGCCATGCTGTGACTGAAAGGGCTGCTAAAATTTGGGAAAAACCCCACTAAGAATTTAAAGACACACGGAGCAGGGCCAACGTAACAACAAATTCCATTTAGAAAGGAGAGAGTCTGCTATACAGTTATAAGGTATGCAGTGAGTCCAACGGCTGACCAATTTTAGGAAAAACCCCAATAAGAATTTAAAGACACACAGAGCAGGGCCACAGTAACAAGTATGACATGTTCCGTTTAGAAAGGAGAGGGTCTACTATACAGTTATAGGGTATGCAGTGAGTCCAACGGCTGACCAATTTTAGGAAAAACCCCACTAAGAATTTAAAGACACACAGAGCAGGGCCACAGTAGCAAGGTACGACATGTTCGTATTAGAAAGGAAAGTGTCTGCTATACAGTTTATTATTATTTTTGCACTGTGTGATTTATATATTTACTTTTAATTATTTGGGTATTTTTCTTGTCTTTGGTTTCTCTCTGTTTAATGGCCTTGTGTGAACATGCATTTACATTTTGCATGCACATCAATTTATGTTCCAGTTCACACCTTCAGGTTTTTTCTTTGCAGTTAGTATGCTTTAGTGCATATAAAAGGGTGTGGCCGCCCTTTGTCTGGGCTGGGACGCTGATCCTGCCTCGGTTTTATGCTTGCACCAGGGATCCAGTCTCTCTGCCCTTGTCCATATGTATGTCACTTGACAAATGGTAAGGTTTTTAATATTAGAGTTAGGACTGTCCTACAAGGGATGCCGTGAAGTGGCGGGACAGCTTTTACATTATTTTGATCAAAATTATGTTAACTAAATACCCTTTATTATTTATTATTATTTTTGCACTGTGCGATTTATATATTTACTTTTAATTATTTGGGTATTTTTCTTGTCTTTGGTTTCTCTCTGTTTAATGGCCTTGTGTGAACATGCATTTACATTTTGCATGCACATCAATTTATGTTCCAGTTCACACCTTCAGGTTTTTTCTTTGCAGTTAGTATGCTTTAGTGCATATGACGCACCCCTGGGCCTGTGTCGCGCAGCGTTGCGCATGCGGGAGCTTACCCGGAGCCGGATCTGTTGAGGGTTGTAGTCTCGTGGCGGTGACCCGGTCCGTGCCCAGGGAGTCAGACTAAGTGGCGCTGTATTAGCGGTAGATGTTGGACAACTACGCCACCCGTTGAGTACAGCTAAGGAGCTGCTGCTGCAGGGCAGACCGCTGAGGCCGGTGGTAGGATTGTGCAGCGTGATAGTATAACCCCCAACGGGAGGGGTATGGCCTCAGGGCAGCCGACGTGGATGATGAGGGTAGCAGGAACCACTCAGAGATGGTACGGTGTAGTTCAGGGTCTTTACTGGTGACAACGATAGACCCTCCCGGAGTACTGGCTAGCGATTGGGGCCTGGTCAGTCCTTGAGCAGATGGGATCTCCCCTGGCCAGGCGGAGTTGTAGGCCTCCCAAACTAACGATACTCTTCTGGCTACCTTGCTAGAAGCGGGTATAAGTAGCCCACGTCCCTGAGTGTACCGTGTGGTGCTCACCCATATGGCCGGTGACTCGGGGCCTTCTAGTAGCTTCCGCTCCACGACGGCGGTGCTGGTCCCACGCGTGTGACCGTGCCTTCGGGTTTCTTGGCCAGAGGACCTGAAATCCCCTGCCTGACGGATTCTGCTGCTGGGTAGGAGTTAGTCCCCACAGCCTCGGACTCCGGGTCCGGTAAGAAATCTTCTCAGTCAGGGCGAGCTCTGCAGCTGCCAGCCCCTGACTCCTTGTAACACTGCTCCCACAGAGCTCCTGTTGTTTCTTCCCATAGCTGCTTCTCTTCTCTGTCTCTACTTCTGGCATGGCCCAGGAGCTGGGCCCAGCCGGAGCCACAGCTCCCTGTCAGCCCTCCTGGCTGAACTCTCCCTCTGAACTGTCTAACCCTGCCTCAGCCCCAGGTTTATATAGGGGAAGTTCTTCCCCTCCCAGGACTGGGCAGGAGGTGTGGCATGCATAGGATTCCTGACCAAGAGACCTCCCACCTGCTCTCAGACATAACACTGCCGTTACTGTGGAAACCAGACCCCTGGGGTGCCACATTCCCCCCTAGTGAAATTTAGTACTCCGGGACTAAACATATTTTTAGAAAAACATAACAAGGTATAAACAATAATAATACAATAAGAAAAACACATAAAGATGGTTACGGCGTGTCCGCAACCGGGTGCAGTCTTTGAAGAAAACAAAGGTGTCCATTTCACCAAAACAGGGAGACGTAACCAGGTAGGGGTCTGTCCTGCCCCGAGTCCTTAACAGTCTTTAGTCCATTCCTGGGTTACGCTCCAACCATGTACAAGGATTCCCGGTAAATCCACCAAGGACTCCTATAAATAACTAGAAACACATAATTATACACAAGATATGGCCGCTCTCAGTCCTCGGCCAGTGGGGATAAGGAATGGCTGCTCACAGTCCTCAGCCTGGTTTAAGATAGGGGCACATGGGGAACAATTCACTAATCCCAACGGGGACCATATTTTAATTAGCAGCAGTCCTTGTACCCTTACGGGTAACTATTTACAGCTCTTTATTCACGCTACTTCCCTTCAGTAGCTATGTCCTCTTTGTGCTCCCTCCTGAGGGTAGTCCTCAGACCCGTCCGGGTCCTCTTGGCTTTCCTCGTATTGGTAGTACTGCAGCTCCTCCTCGATTAGCTGGGTTAGTATCTCTGCGACAGTCCTCCTCCCAGGTGGCCAGGACTTTACCTCCCTTTGGGCTGCCCCAGTTAATTGGGCCACCAGGATGCTCACTTTTTGCTCCTCTGTGAGGGGGTACACCTGGAAGAGGCTATCCAGCTTTTCTCTAAAGTCATGCAGGGTATGTGACTCCCCTGAGTACTGGGGTAGCCAGGCTGCCCCCGGGATATAGGGCATGGTGAAAGGCATGACCGCAACAGCGGTGGCGCTGGTGGGGGTTGAAGCGGTGAAGCTCTCCTCCGTATCCGACATCCTTCTCCCCCCTAGTGGACCGTGGCCTACCTTGCGATGATCCTCTTCCGTAGGCCGCGGCTCCGCAGTGGATCGTCAGGGTTGAGGACCTTCCGTCGCGCTCCTGTGACGTCGGCGTCTGCTGGGCTCCTTCCAGGACCTTACGCAACGTCCGGACGTGAGGCGGGGCTTCAGTTCTCGCGCGCTTTCGGAGTTCACGCCCCTCTTCTTCCCGCGCGGCATCCTCAAGATGGCGTCCAACGGCGGGAAAACTCCACGGAAGGCGGGAAGAAGGCTGAAGATGGCGCCGGATGGCGGGAAAACTTCGCGGATGGCGGGAAGAAGACAGAAGATGGCGCCGGATGGCGGGAATCTTCACCACTGGTAAGTTTGAACAGTCTTTTTCAGGCACGCAGTACCCGGTGGTTGCGGGCACGAGATCCTGCCGACTACGCCAAAAGTTGACGCACCCCTGGGCCTGTGTCGCGCAGCGTTGCGCATGCGGGAGCTTACCCGGAGCCGGATCTGTTGAGGGTTGTAGTCTCGTGGCGGTGACCCGGTCCGTGCCCAGGGAGTCAGACTAAGTGGCGCTGTATTAGCGGTAGATGTTGGACGACTACGCCACCCATTGAGTACAGCTAAGGAGCTGCTGCTGCAGGGCAGACCGCTGAGGCCGGTGGTAGGATTGTGCAGCGTGATAGTATAACCCCCAACGGGAGGGGTATGGCCTCAGGGCTGCCGACGTGGATGATGGGGGTAGCAGGAACCACTCAGACGGTACGGTGTAGTTCAGGGTCTTTACTGGTGACAACGATAGACCCTCCAGGAGTACTGGCTAGCGATTGGGGCCTGGTCAGTCCTTGAGCAGATGGGATCTCCCCTGGCCAGGCGGAGTTGTAGGCCTCCCAAACTAACGATACTCTTCTGGCTACCTTGCTAGAAGCGGGTATAAGTAGCCCACGTCAATGAGTGTACCGTGTGGTGCTCACCCGTATGGCCGGTGACTCGGGGCCTTCTAGTAGCTTCCGCTCTACGATGGCGGTGCTGGTCCCACGCGTGTGACCGTGCCTTCGGGTTTCTTGGCCAGAGGACCTGAAATCCCCTGCCTGACGGATTCTGCTGCTGGATAGGAGTTAGTCCCCACAGCCTCGGACTCCGGGTCCGGTAAGAAATCTTCTCAGTCAGGGCGAGCTCTGCAGCTGCCAGCCCCTGACTCCTTGTAACACTGCTCCCACAGAGCTCCTGTTGTTTCTTCCCATAGCTGCTTCTCTTCTCTGTCTCTACTTCTGGAATGGCCCAGGAGCTGGGCCCAGCCGGAGCCACAGCTCCCTGTCAGCCCTCCTGGCTGAACTCTCTCTCTGAACTGTCTAACCCTGCCTCAGCCCCAGGTTTATATAGGGGAAGTTCTTCCCCTCCCAGGACTGGGCAGGAGGTGTGGCATGCATAGGATTCCTGACCAAGAGACCTCCCACCTGCTCTCAGACATAACACTGCCGTTACTGTGGAAACCAGACCCCTGGGGTGCCACACATATAAAAGGGTGTGGCCGCCCTTTGTCTGGGCTGGGACGCTGATCCTGCTTCGGTTTTATGCTTGCACCAGGGATCCAGTCTCTCTGCCCTTGTCCATATGTATGTCACTTGACAAATGGTAAGGTTTATAATATTAGAGTTAGGACTGTCCCACAAGGGATGCCGTGAAGTGGCGGGACAGCTTTTACATTATTTTGATCAAAATTATGTTAACTAAATACCCTTTATTATTTATTATTATTTTTGCACTGTGCGATTTATATATTTACTTTCAATTATTTGGGTATTTTTCTTGTCTTTGGTTTCTCTCTGTTTAATGGCCTTGTGTGAACATGCATTTACATTTTGCATGCACATCAATTTATGTTCCAGTTCACACCTTCAGGTTTTTTCTTTGCAGTTAGTATGCTTTAGTGCATATAAAAGGGTGTGGCCGCCCTTTGTCTGGGCTGGGACGCTGATCCTGCCTCGGTTTTATGCTTGCACCAGGGATCCAGTCTCTCTGCCCTTGTCCATATGTATGTCACTTGACAAATGGTAAGGTTTATAATATTAGAGTTAGGACTGTCCCACAAGGGATGCCGTGAAGTGGCGGGACAGCTTTTACATTATTTTGATCAAAATTATGTTAACTAAATACCCTTTATTATTTATTATTATTTTTGCACTGTGCGATTTATATATTTACTTTTAATTATTTGGGTATTTTTCTTGTCTTTGGTTTCTCTCTGTTTAATGGCCTTGTGTGAACATGCATTTACATTTTGCATGTACATCAATTTATGTTCCAGTTCACACCTTCAGGTTTTTTCTTTGCAGTTAGTATGCTTTAGTGCATATAAAAGGGTGTGGCCGCCCTTTGTCTGGGCTGGGACGCTGATCCTGCCTCGGTTTTATGCTTGCACCAGGGATCCAGTCTCTCTGCCCTTGTCCATATGTATGTCACTTGACAAATGGTAAGGTTTATAATATTAGAGTTAGGACTGTCCCACAAGGGATGCCGTGAAGTGGCGGGACAGCTTTTACATTATTTTGATCAAAATTATGTTAACTAAATACCCTTTATTATTTATTATTATTTTTGCACTGTGCGATTTATATATTTACTTTTAATTATTTGGGTATTTTTCTTGTCTTTGGTTTCTCTCTGTTTAATGGCCTTGTGTGAACATGCATTTACATTTTGCATGTACATCAATTTATGTTCCAGTTCACACCTTCAGGTTTTTTCTTTGCAGTTAGTATGCTTTAGTGCATATAAAAGGGTGTGGCCGCCCTTTGTCTGGGCTGGGACGCTGATCCTGCCTCGGTTTTATGCTTGCACCAGGGATCCAGTCTCTCTGCCCTTGTCCATATGTATGTCACTTGACAAATGGTAAGGTTTTTAATATTGGAGTTAGGACTGTCCCACAAGGGATGCCGTGAAGTGGCGGGACAGCTTTTACATTATTTTGATCAAAATTATGTTAACTAAATACCCTTTATTATTTATTATTATTTTTGCACTGTGTGATTTATATATTTACTTTTAATTATTTGGGTATTTTTCTTGTCTTTGGTTTCTCTCTGTTTAATGGCCTTGTGTGAACATGCATTTACATTTTGCATGCACATCAATTTATGTTCCAGTTCACACCTTCAGGTTTTTTCTTTGCAGTTAGTATGCTTTAGTGCATATAAAAGGGTGTGGCCGCCCTTTGTCTGGGCTGGGACGCTGATCCTGCCTCGGTTTTATGCTTGCTCCAGGGATCCAGTCTCTCTGCCCTTGTCCATATGTATGTCACTTGACAAATGGTAAGGTTTTTAATATTAGAGTTAGGACTGTCCCACAAGGGATGCCGTGAAGTAGCGGGACAGCTTTTACATTATTTTGATCAAAATTATGTTAACTAAATACCCTTTATTATTTATTATTATTTTTGCACTGTGCGATTTATATATTTACTTTTAATTATTTGGGTATTTTTCTTGTCTTTGGTTTCTTTATACAGTTATAGGGTGTGCAGTGAGTCCAACGGCTGACCAATTTTAGGAAAAACCCCGCTAAGAATTTAAAGACACATAGAGCAGGGCTATAGTAATGACAAATTCCCATTAAAAAGGAGAGGGTCTGCTATACAGTTATAGGGTATGCAGTGAGTCCAACAGCTGACCAATTTTAGGAAAAACCCCACTAAGAATTTAAAGACATACACAGCAGGGCCACAGTAACAAGGTACGACATGTTCTCATTAGAAAGACAGGGTCTGCTATACAGTTATAGGGTATGCATTGAGTCCAATGACTGACCAATTTTAGGAAAAACCCCACTAAGAATTTAAAGACACAGAGCAGGGCCACAGTAACGACAAATTCCCATTAGAAAGGAGAGAGTCTCCCATAGTGTTGGCCTATGCAGTGAATGCAAGGGATGCCAAAAATTTGGAGGCAATTCAATGAGCCTTGGAAGAGACGTGGAGGAGGGCCTCATAAAAAAATGTTCCCATTAGAAGGGAGCGGGCCTCCTATACTTGTAATGCCCATGCACTAAGTGTATGGGCTGACAAACATTTACCCCTGGGGGGGATACGTGAACATACTGTATAAAAAAAATTTTTTACGGGCATCATAAACACCCTTTAAAAAAATTAGGTGGGTGTTGCATCACGGACCACGGTCACCCTGGTGATATGGTGGAGGAGGATGAGGAGAAGGAGGAGGGCAAGAGCAAATAGCCAAAATCTGGAAGCGTATACCCATGTGTAGGTGTGAAAAGGTGCATGGGATTACACCTCCCAAGAAAAGACTCTGGACTTGAGTTTATGTTACGCTGCTATCATTCGGTGGTGTTGAGAAGTCTGGCCCAATCCAGCCCTTGTTCATTTTTATAAGAGTCAGCCTGTCAGCATTTTCAGTTGACAGGCGGATGCGCTTATCAGTTATAATTCCACCAGCGGCACTAAAAACCCGCTCTGATAAAATGCTGGCGGCAGGGCAGGCCAGAACCTCCAAGGCTTAGAGAGCCAGTTCATTCCACGTACATAGCTTGGATACCCAATAATTATAAGGCACAGCGGAATCACGGAGGACATTGGTACGGTCGGCAAGGTACTCCCTCAGTATATTCCCAAACTTTGCACTCCTTGTGAGAGTATCCCGCGCCTCAGGGCCTGTGCGATGGGAGGGTCTGAGAAAACTCTCCCAGAACTTTGACAGTGTTCCCCTGCCTCTGCTGGATTGAAGTTGTGTCTCTCTCGCCTGTACTCCTTGGTTGTCCAGCGAAGTGTGCCCTCTGCCGCCAGCGTTTTCAGATGGTAATTTCTTTAATAGTTCCGCAACAAAGGCCTTTTGGTACAGCCCCATTTTTGTAGACCTGTCCACCTCAGGAATAAGAGATAGAAAGTTCTCCTTGTAGCGTGGGTCTAGAAGTTTCACCAACCAGTAATGACTGTCACCCTAAATTTTGAGAATGCGAGGGTCATGGGAAAGGCAGCATAACATAAACTCAGCCATGCATGCCAGACTACTAACAGGCAAGACTTCCGTGTCCTCACCAAGAGGATGACTGACCATGCTCTCCTCCTCCTCCTCCTCCTCCTCTCTGTCCTCTGGCCATCCACGCTGAACAGACGGTATCACAGCTGTGCAGGTAGTACCGTCTATAGTGCATGAAACTAGCTCCTGTCCTTCCTCCTCCTCCTCCTCTTCCTCATTGTCACCCAATCCACGTTGGGATGAGATGAGGCTTGGCTGTGTGTAATCACCCTGTATGGTTCCTTGCTCCATCTCATCGTGCTCCGCCTGCAATGCATCCTCTTTGATTGTGAGCAGAGAGCGTTTCAGAAGACAGAGAAGCGGGATGGTGATGCTAATTATGGCATCGTTGCCGCTCACCGTCTTGGTGGGGTCCTCAAAGTTTTGGAGGATGGTACATATGTCTGACATTCATGTCCACTCCTGAGGTCTTATGTTGGAGTCTGAACTGAATACCGACGGCCTTGTTGATGCTGGTACTCAACAACTGCCCTCTTCTGCTCACAAATCCTTCCCAACATTTGCAGTGTAGAGTTCCAACGCGTGGGGACATCTCACACCAGTCTATGAGCCGGAAGCTGCAAATGCTGCTGATGCACTGCAAGGGCGGAGGAAGCTGTAGCTGACTTTCTAAAATGGGCACACAAGCATCGTACTTTAACAAGCAGATCTGGCAGCCCCAGGTAGGATTTGAGAAACTGCTGAACCATGAGGTTAAGCACATGGGCCAGGCATGGTATGTGTGTGAGCTCGCCTCGCCTCAGAGCCGCCACCAGATTCCGGCCATTGTCACACACGACTATGCCTGGCTGTAGTTCAGCAATGTGAGCCACAGATCTGCCTGCTCTTTCAGAGCTGTCCACAACTCTTCTGCATTGTGCGGTTTTTCAGCTAAGCATATTAGCTTCAGCACAGCCTGTTCCTGCTTGGCCGAGGCAGTGCTGCAGTGATTTCAGCTTGTGACTGATGTGGTCATTTCAGAGATGGAGGCTGAAGAAGAGGAGGAGGCTGAGGAGGATGAGGTGCTATAGACCGTGGGGGCAACCCTGATTGACCTAGGACCCTCAAACCTTGGCTTTGGGAGGACGTGTTCCGTCTCAAGGTCCGACTGGGTACCGGCTTCCACTATGTTAACCCAGTGTGCCGTCAGCGAGTTGCACCATCCCTGCCGACAAGCACTTGTCCACGTGTCCGTGGTTAAGTGGACTTTACCGGTAACTGCGTTGTTGAGAGCACGGCTAATGTTCTGGGACACGTGCTTGTGTAAAGCGGGGATGGCACACCGGAAGAAATGGTGGCGGCTGGGGACCGAGTACCGAGGGATGGCCGCCACCATCAGGAATGCTACCGTTCCCACGAGCCTAAAAGTCAATATTTCGAGCGCAATCAGTTGTGAAATGTGAGAATTTAGTAGTGTGTCCTGTGGGGCGCTGGCTGCATATTTGCACTTGCGTTTCAAGGACTGGGGTATGGACAACTGAACGCTGCGCTGGGACAAGCACATGGATGTGCTTCCTGATGCTGCTACTGTGCTACGATAGGTGCAGGGCAGGAGGTGTCTTCGCATGCACCATGGACAGGGGATTGGCTTGCATGCACAACAGCGGAAGAAGCAATGGTACCACCCGCAGACACTGTTCATGGACCCTGGGGTTTGGCCCTCAAAGTCGGGTGCTTTGCTGCCATGTGCCTGATCATGCTGGTGGTGGTCAGGCTGGTCATTTTGCCACCCCTGCTGATGCTTGCCTGGCAGGTGGTGCAAATGGCATTTTTTGGTTATCGGAAGAGTCTTTAAAAAACAACCAGACTTGGGAAGACCTAAGAGTTGTACTAGCAACTTCCTTCGTGTTGGTGTTACGGGGAACGGTTCCTGCCTTCTGTCTGTGGCCACCACACTGCTTCTTCCTGCCTGATGAGGTGCTCTGCCTCGCTCCCCCTGTGTGCTGCTGTCCTCGCTCTGCATGTCCTCCTGCCAGGTTGAGTCAGTTACTATATCATCCACCACCTCGTCTTCCACTTCCGCACCCTGGTCCTCCTCCTGACTTTCTGGCAATTTTGTCTCATCATCGTCCACCTCTTGTGACACTTTCCCACCGTCGCCTTCGTGTGACCGTGGCTGCTCAAATATTTGGTCATTGCTACACGTGATCTCCTCTTGCCCCGCTTCAAGTGGACCGGGCGAGAGGCCCGAATCTATAAATGGAAAAGTGAACAGCTCTTCAGAGTGTCCAAGTGTGGGATCAGTTGTCTCAGGGTACCTGGCATGGTGGGAGGGAGGAGGATCAGGGTGAAGAATATGCGATCCAGACTCACGGCTACTGAGACTTGACCGTGTGGAAGACAGGGTGGTGGTGGTGGTGGTGGCTAAGTGACTGGAAGCATTATCCGCTATCCAACCAACAACCTTTTGACACTGCTCTGGGTTCAATAGTGGTGCGCTGCGTTCCCCTAGAAATTGGGACAGGAAGGTCAGGCAAGAAGATGTTGGTGTTTGTTGTGGCACAATTTCGGCTTGCCCACCGGCCTCTGCATGCACCATTACCATCACGTCCAGTTCCCCGTCCCTTGCCACGTGCCTTGCCCATTTTAAATAGAGGACAGTATCTTCCACGCTCACTACAAATAACTGAGTTTGGAGAGAACTTATATGTGATCCGTGTGACGGAGAAAACAGAGTTTTAAATACCTGGCCTGTAGGTAAGTAGTTTGAACAGCAAACTGCGGTGAATTGCTTCAATGACACACTAAAGGAAATTTTTAATGGAGGCCAGAAATGGCAGTATTTTCTGACAACGTATATGTGATCCGTTTGACGGAGAAAACATAGTTTTGAATAGCTGGATTTCTAGCGCTCTAATATGGAAAGGACCAGGCTGTATTCTGCACTGCCAACAAGCTAATGGCACAGAAAAAATGGTGTTCTCTGGATTGCTTTTTAAGCAAATAATGAGCATTAAGATCCAAAGAAAAGTATTCCTGGCCCCTGAGACCTGGGCCTTTGTATAGAAATATCTAACAGCAGCAGAAGGCAGAACTGGAATGGAGCCTCTTGTGCTATATGCAGTCTGCTATATACACTGCCTGCCTATACACCCTGCCTGCCTGATATCTCTGCAGATGGATTAGTCCTCAGATGGACTGTTTTTTAAGATGGATATGTGTAATGTATGTTTTTTCTCCCTACACTACCTAATACACAAACACATCTGTCCCTGACGCAGCAGCAGCTCTCCCTACACTGTCTGATCCGGAGTGACTGTGACGAGCATGGCGGTGCCAGGTCTGATATAGACCTGATGTTTCTGTGCGGCCAGCCAATCACTGTAATGCCCACATCCAACATGGCTACGGCATTACAGTGCATGGCAACATGCAGGGAGGGGACCGAGTTCCTGCCCGAGAAACCCAGAAATACTCGGCGAGCAGTGAGATGCTCTGGCGAACACCGAGCAGTAGCGAGCATGCTCTCTCATCACTAGTGTATAACACTCCAAGGTCTGGTAGAACTATTTCCAACCTCTTCCAATCTCTTTGATGCAAACACAACCTTAGTATTGTCAAAGTAACCTCACCATATAAATGGATGGTAAGCCAGTGTTAACCAACAACACAGTTAATAACACAGTAAGCTCACAGACTATTGATGTTCTTTTTTATTTTTATTCTATTAGTTTATTTATATAGTGCCATTGATTCCATGGTGCTCTACATGAGAAGGGGTTACATACCAGATACAGATATCACTTACAGCAAACAAACTAACAATGATAGACTGGTACAGAGTGAAGAGGACCCTGTCCTTGCGGGCTTACATTCTACAGGAACAGGGAAGGAGACAGTAGGTTGGGAGGATTGCAGTAGCTCCGCTGTTGTTGAGGTGGCCATTTTTTAAATGGAAAAGGTCCAAACTTACTGTATTCTTTTCAGACATTTATGCTTAGGCAGACCATTCTGTGCAGAAAACTGACTCAAACTGATGGTGTTGCTGCTAGCGGTTACATCATCATGCAGTAATTGAGATGATTGATGTGCCATATATTCCATAATGCCCTCCACTTACTCCCCAATAATATCAATGAAATGAAACACTAAAATGAATGATCTGTGGCATCACGCCCTGATCCACCCTATTTCCACCAACTTTGGTGGAGCTGGGCAAAATTTGGCATGAAAATGCCAAAATACTCAACATAGTTTAAAAGCTGACAGTACCGAGCAGCATGTGAGACTAGTCGGACAAGCGGGTTCCTGCATTTTTTTACCGGTCCCTGCCAGTGAGTGACAGGTCTCTCCTTACATCTGCTTGTAGGGAGATACAGATGCTTCTCACAAAAAAGAATATCATCAAAAAGTTAATTTATTTCAGTTCTTCAATACAAAAAATGAGACACATATATTATATAGAGGAGTCTTTGCAAACAGAGTGATCTATTTAAAGTGTTTATTTCTGTATATGTTGATGATTATGGCTTACAGCCAATGAAAATACAAAAGTCATTATCTCATTAAATTAGAATACTTTATAACACCAGCTTGAAAAATTATTTTAAAATCTGAAATGTTGGCCTACTGAAATGTATATTCAGTAAATGCACTCAATACACAATGCAACATAACACAATGCACTCGGGGCTCCTTTTGCATCAATTACTGCATCAATGCGGCGTGGCATGGAGGCAATCAGCCTGTGGCACTGCTGAGGTGTTATGGAAGCCTATGTTGCTTTGATAGCAGCCTTAAGCTTGTCTGCATTGTTGGGTTTGGTGTCTCTCATCTTCTTCTTGACAATACCCCATATACTCTCTATGTAGCTACTGTCAGGCAAGTTTGCTGGCCAATCAAGCACAGTGATACTGTTGTTTGTAAACCAGGTATTGGTACTTTTGGCAGTGTGCACAGGTGCCAAGTCCTGCTGGAGAATGAAATTTCCATCTCCAAAAAGCATGTCGGCTAAGGGAAGCATGAAGTGCTCTAAAATTTCCTGGTAGACGGCTGCTCTGACTTTGGTCTTAATAAAACACAGTGGACCTACAACAGCAGATGACATGGATCCCCAAACCATCACTAATTGTAGAAACTTCACACTAGACCTCAAGCAGCTTGGATTGTGTGCCTCTCCACTCTTTTTCCAGACTCTGGGACCTTCATTTCCAAATGAAATGCAAAATTTACTTTCATCTGAAAACAACACCTTGGACCACTAAGCAACAGCACAGGTCTTTTTCTCCATGGCCCAGGTAAGTCTCTTTTGTCGTTGTCTATTGGTCATGAGTGGCTTGACACAAGAAATGCGACACTTGTAGCCCATGTCCTGGATACATTTGTGTGTGGTGGCTCTTGAAGCAATGATTCCAGCAGCAGTCCACTCCTTGTGAATCTCCCCCAAATTTTTGAATGGCCTTTTCTTAGCAATCCTTTTAAGGCTGCGGTTATCCCGGTTGCTTGTGCACCTTTTACCACCACACTTTTTCCTTCCACTCAACTTTCCATTACAATGCTTGGATACAGCACCCTGTGAACAGCCATCTTCTTTAGCAATGACCTTTTGTAGCTTACCCTCCTTGTGGAGTGTGTCAATGACTGCCTTCTGGACATTTGTCAAGTCAGCAGTCTTTCCCATGATTGTGGAGCCTACTGAAACAGACAAAGCGACCATTTTAAAGTCTTAGGAAGCCTTTACAGGTGTTTTTGAGTAATTATTCTAATTTACTGAGATCTTGACTTTTGTGATTTCATTGGCTGTAAGGCATAACCATAAACATTGACAGAAGTAAACACTTGAAATCATTCTTTTTGTAATGACTTTATATAATATATGAGTTTCACTTTTTGTATTGAAGAACTAAAATAAATTAACTTTTTCATGATATTCTAATTTTGTGAGAAGAACCTGTACCTGCTATTCCAGAGGAGAAGGTTGGGATAAGCCACCGGAAACCTGCCTGCCTGCCTAGTCTAGCATGAAGATCAGTCCCCAACAGCTTTTAAACTATGTTTGTCTCTGAAATGCTTCAGCATTTTAGAGTTAAGCATATATTGTTGAAATCATACAACCATGGTCTGATGATGTACCAGCTGGCAGACTCCCTTTAAACTGGGATTCACTTAATCCCAGCATTAATGACATGTGACCATATATAGAAGGTTCAGCTCAGATACATTCAACTCATTCTGATATCTAATGCACGTATACTGTCCCCTGGTGGTCAGGAAGACGTGAAAGGGGACCTATGAGTAGAGATTAGTGTTCAGCGAACATGCTCGACACTGCTCGGTACTCGCTCGAGCATCACGCTACTCGGGATGTTCAGCGAGCACCGAGCATTTCCGGGTTACTCGGGCGGGAGCTCGGGTCTCCACCCTGCATGTTTGGCGCTCTTTACAGAGCCAATGAACATGCAGGGATTGCCAGCCAGTCACTGTAATGCCGCAGCCATGTTGCTTGTGGGCATTACAGTGATTGGCTGGCCGCACAGCGTCACCTCGAGTATTTAAAACTGGGCGCCACCATCTTGGACGCAGTCGCTCCGGATCAGACAGTGTAGGGACAGCGCTGCTGATTTAGGGAGAGATATATCCTGCAAAATAGTTAGTGTAGGGTCTGTAAAGGCTGCCAGATCAAACAAACAGTACTTCTCAGGACTAATATCCATCCCAGGTATATCAGGCAGGCAGGCAGGCAGGCTGTATAGGAGACGCAGTGGTTATACCAGCAAACGCTGCATTACAGTCCTGTGTGCTGCTCCTGTTGCTGAGATTGCTGGACTTAGTTCCAGGTCCCGGGGGCCAGGAAAAATCCTTTTTTTTAATCTAAATCCTCTTTTTTTTTCCTCCTTCACAATGTAGAAATACCCATCTTATTAACCTTTTGGTGCCCACCCCCCCCCCCCAAAAAAAGTGTGCCTCTGATTTTTCAGACACAAATATATCTGTTGAAAATAGTCTGGTGTAGGCCAGAGAAATACAAGTGTGGTTTTGCAGTTCCACGGTACAAACCTTTGTATTATCCACTTTTGGGCCATTTGTATCTAAAAAAAACAGTTTGAGTGTGTCGCTCACTGTTCAGCCGCAAATATATATATATTTTAAAAAGCCTGGTATACACCAGTAAATTATTACTGTGGTTTTGCTGTTCCACGGTAAAAAATCTCTATTATTCAGCTTTTGGTAGTTTTTTCCGTAAAGAAAAAACAGTAGTGTCTCCTGACTGTTGTGACACAAAAATATATCTGCTGAAAATAGTCTTGTGTAGGCCCAACATCCCAGTGTGGTTTCGCAGTTCCACGGGTCAAATCGCTGTACTATCCAGTTTTGGGCCTTTGGTATCTAAAAAAAAAAGTAGTTTGAGTGTGTCGCTCACTGTTCAGCCGCAAATATCTCTATTTAAAAAAGTGTGGTATACCCCAGTAAACAATAACTGTGGTTTTCCTCTTCCACGGTTCTAATCTACTCTTTATTACCCTTTTTCCATTGATAGTGCAAGTGTAAGCTATTTTACTTCATTTACAATGGGCAAGGCGCGTGGCAAGGGACGTGGAAGTGGACGTTCTGGTGATGGTTCGTGCAGAGGACGGGGCCGTGGCCAAGGTGAAAATGTGCCACAACCAAGAAGCCACATCTTCTCGCTCCCACTTCTTGACCGAATTACTAGGGAAGCACAGAACAACACCAGTATTGAGAACTGATCAGTGTGAACAGGTTATTAATTGGATAGCAGACAATACTTCCAGTTACCTGGGCACCACCACCTCCTGTCTGTCTTCCACACGGTCAACTCTTAGTAGCCGTGAGTCTCGACCGCATACTCCTCCTCACCCTGATGCTCCTTCCTCCCACCATGCTGAGTGTCGTCAGACAGCAAGTGATCCCACACTTGGACACTCTGAAGAGCTGTTCACTGGTCCATTTCCATATTTGGGCCCCTCGCCTGATACGCTTGAAGTGGTGGAAGTGGAGATCCCATGTTGCGATGCCCAAATATTTGAACAGCCATGGCCACAGGAAGTCGACGTTGGCAATCTGTCACAAGAGGTAGACGATGACGAGACACAATTGCCAGGAAGTGAGGAGGAGGATCGTGGTGCGCAAGTGGAAGAGGAGGAGGTGGTGGATGATCTAGTAACTGACCCAACGTGGAAGGAGGACATGCAGAGTGAGGCCAGCAGCACACAGGGGGAGGGAGGCAGAGTACCCCAACAGGCAGGAAGAAGCAGTGTGGTGGCCGCAGACAGAAGGCAGGCAACCGTTCCCCGTAACACCAACACGAGGGACGTTGCCAGTACAAGCGGTAGGTCTTCCAGAGTCTGGAATTTTTTTAAAGACTCTGCTGATAACCCCAAAAAGGCCATATGTTCCACCTGCCATGCCAGCATCAGCAGGGGTGACAAAACTACCAGCCTGACCACCACCAGCATGATCATGCACATGGCAGCAAAGCACCCGACTTTGTGGGGCGAAACCCAGGGTCCACGACCAGTGTCAGCGGGTGTCACCACTGCTTCTTCCACTGTTGTGCATGCAATAAAATCCCCTGTTGTGTGTGCAAGGCAATCCCCTGTCCATACTTCATGTAAAGATGCCCCCTCCTCTCAGTCTTCACTTGTTATGGCAGTTTCTCAAGAAACAGCATCAACATCCACGTCCACGTCTCACCGCAGCGTTCAATTGTCCATATCCCAGACCTGTGAACGAAAGCGGAAATTCGCAGCTAACGCCCCACAGGCCACAGTACTAAATTCACACATTTCACGACTGCTTGCATTGGAAATGCTGCCTTTTAGGCTGGTGGAGACGGAATCCTTCCGCAATCTTATGGCGGTGGCCGTCCCTCGGTACTTGGTCCCCAGACGACACTATTTTGCCCAGTGTGCCATCCCCGCACTACACAAGCACGCGTCCCAAAGCATCTGCCGTGCCCTCAACAACGCAGTTACTGGGAGTGTCCACCTGACAACGGACACGTGGACAAGTGCTTGTGGCCAGGGATGGTACATCTCTCTGACGGCACACTGAGTAAACATAGTGGAAGCCGGGACCCAGTCAGACCTTGGGACGGAACACATCCTCCCCACACCTAGGATTGCGGGCCCTATGTCAGTCAGAGTTGACCCCCACAGTGTACAGCTCCTGCGCATCCTTCTCCTCCTCCTACTCCTCATGTTCAGCCTCCATCTCAGATATCACCACATCAGTTACAAGCTGGAAGCATTGCAGTACTGCCTCCGCCAAGCGGCAACAGGCTGTGCTGAAACTCATAAGCTTAGGTGATAAACCTCACACTGCTTGTGAGTTGTAGACAGCTGTGAAAGAGCAGGCAGATCTGTGGCTGAGACCGCTGAACCTACATCCCGGTATGGTCGTGTGTGACAATGGCCGTAACCTGGTGGTGGCTCTGAGGCGAGGTGAGATCACACACGTACCATGCCTGGCTCATGTGCTGAACCTCGTGGTTCAGCGGTTTCTTAAATCGTACCCCGAGTTGCCAGATCTGCTCGTGAAAGTACGCTGCCTGTCAGCTCATTTTCGCAAGTCTGCTAGAGCTTCCGCCGCCCTTGCTGTGTTGCAGCATCGTTTGCAGCTTCCGGCACACCGACTGGTGTGTGATGTCCCCACACGTTGGAACTCTACCCTCCACATGTTTCAAAGGATTTGTGAGCAGAAGAGAGCAGTTGTGGAGTACCAGCTGCAACAAGGCCGTCGATATTCAGGTCAGACTCCACACATAAGACCTCAGGAGTGGACCTCGATGTCTGACATATGTATCATCCTGACAAACTTTGAGGAGGCCACCAAGATGGTGAGTGGCGATGACGCCATCATTAGTGTCAGCATCCCACCACTTGTTTGTCTTTTGCAATGCTCTCTGCAGAGAATTAAAGAGGAGGCATTGCAGCCAGAGTATGATGAGATGGATCAAGAAGCCGTAGCGAGCGATTACACACAGCCCAGCCTCATCTCATCCCAACGTGCATTGGGGGACAATGAGGGAGAAGAGGAGGAGGAGGAGGAAGAACAGTAGCTGCTATCATGCGTTCTAGACGGTAGTACCTGTACAAGTGTCATACCGTCGGTTCAGCGTGGGTGGCCTGAGGACAGGGGGGAGGAGGAAGAGGAGGAGGAGGAGGAAAACATGGTCAGTTGTCATCTTGGTGAGGACACGGAAATCTTGCCCGTTACCAGTCTGGCACGCATGGCTGACTTTATGTTACGCTGCCTTAACCGTGACCCTCGCGTTGTCAAAATGTTGGGTGACAGTCATTACTGGTTGGTGACACTTGTAGACCCCCTCTACAAGGAGAACTTTCACTCTCTTATCCCTGAGCTGGAGAGGTCTACAAAAATGGGGCAGTACCAGAAGGCCCTTGCTGCAGAACTATTAAAAAAAATCCCATCTGAACACGGTAGCGGCAGAGGTCACAGTTCGCTGCCCAACTAAGGCATACAGGCGAGAGAGACGCAACTCCAATCCAGCAGAGGCAGGGGAACACTGTCAATGTTCTAGGACAGTTTTCTGAGACCTGCCCAGCTTACAGGTCCTGAGGCGAAGGGTACTCTCACAAGGAGTGGAAAGTTTCAAAAGATGGTGAGGGAGTACCAGCGTCCTCCGTGATTCCTCTGTGCCTTTTAATTATTGGGTATCCAAGCTGGACACTTGGAATGAACTCACTCTGTATGCCTTGGAGGTCCTGGCCTGCCCTGCCGCTAGCGTGTTATCGGAGCGTGTTTTTAGTGCCGCTGGGGGAATTATAACTGATAAGCGCACTCGCCTGTCAACTGACAATGCTGACAAGCTGACACAAAATGAACAAGGGCTGGATTGGGCCAGACTTCTCATCACCACCAAATGACAGCAGAGTGACATAAAGTCAAATCCACTGTGTTATTTCGGGAGGTGTATTCCCATGCATCGCTTCACACCCACACATGGGTATACGCTTCCTCATTTCGGCTGTTTTTTGCTCTTCTCCTTATCCTCAGCCTCCACGACCACTATACCACCAGAGTGACCGTGGTCCATGTTGCCAGCATTGCAAGTTCCTCCGTCCTAATTTTTGGCAGCTTTTGCTTGGAAGGCATAGGCAAAGACTATGGGAGACCCACTCCCCAATAATGGGAATAATGTTTTTAATATGCTGTACTGCATGGCTCTTGTAAGGGGCATTAAAATCGTCTTGTTAAGCTACTGTGACCTCCACGTCTCTTCCAAGGGTCGTTAATATTGTCTTTTTATTCCACTGCGACCTCCACCACTCTTCCAAGGGGCATTAAAAGCGTCTTGTTAAGCTACTGTGACCTCCACGTCTCTTCCACAGGGCGTTGATATTGTCTTTTTATTCCACTGTAACCTCCACCACTCTTCCAAGGGGCATTGATATTGTCTTTTTATTCCACTGCGACCTCCACCACTCTTCCAAGGGGCATTAAAACCGTCTTGTTAAGCTACTGTGACCTCCACGTCTCTTCCACGGGGCATTGATATTGTCTTTTTATTCCACTGTAACCTCCACCACTCTTCCAAGGGGCATTAAAACTGTCTTGTTAAACCACTCTGAACTCCACGTCTCTTCCAAGGGGCATTAAAACCATCTTGTTAAGCTACTGTGACCTCCACATCTCTTCCAAGGGGCATTAAAACTGTCTTGTTAAACCACTCTGAACTCCACGTCTCTTCTAAGGGGCATTAAAACCGTCTTGTTAAACCACTCTGAACTCCACAGCTCTTCCAAGGGGCATTGACATGTTGTTTTTAATTACCTCTAACCTCCACGACTCTTGCAACGGGCATTGCATTTCCTCCTAATTTTTGTCAGCTTTTGCTTTTCAATGCATAGCCGAACACTAAGGGAGACCCACTCCCCAATAATGGGTAGAAGGTTTTTAATACGCTGTAATCCATGTCTGTTTCAAGGGGCATTGCAGTGCCTAATAATTTTTGGAAAGCCTTCCATTCCCTGCTTAGGCCAACAGTGTACAGGAGACCCAGTGGCTATAAATGGAAAAAACGGCTTAGTTAAGGCCCTCTGACCTCCATGTCACTTCCAAGGGGCATTGGAGTGCCTCGAAATTTTTGGTAGGCATTGCATTCACTGTATGCCTTATACAGTCATATGAAAAAGTTTGGGCACCCCTATTAATCTTAAGCTTAATGTTTTATAAAAATTGGTGTTTTTGCAACAGCTATTTCAGTTTGATATATGTAATAACTGTTGGACACAGTAATGTTTCTGCCTTGAAATGAGGTTTATTGTGCTAACAGAAAATGTGCAATCTGCATTCAAACAAAATTTGACCGGTGCATAAGTATGGGCACCCTTATCATTTTCTTGTTTTAAATACTCCTGCCTACTTTTTACTGACTTACTAAAGCACTTTTTTTGGTTTTGTAACCTCATTGAGCTTTGAACTTTATAGCCAGGTGTATGCAATCATGAGAAAAGCTACTTAAAGTGGCCACTTGCAAGTTGTTCTCCTGTTTGAATCTCCTCTGAAGAGTGGCATCATGGGCTCCTCAAAACAACTGTCAAATGATCTGAAAACAAAGATTATTCAACATAGTTGTTCAGGGGAAGGATACAAAAAGCTGTCTCAGAGATTTAACCTGTCAGTTTCCACTGTGAGGAACATAGTAAGGAAATGGAAGAACATAGGGACAGTTCTTGTTAAGGCCAGAAGTGTCAGGACAAGAAAAACATCAGAAAGGCAGAGAAGAAGAATGGTGAGATCAGTCAAGGACAATCCTCAGACCACCTCCAGAGAGCTGCAGCATCAACTTGCTGCAGATGGTGTCACTGTGCATCGGTCAACTATACAACGCACTTTGCACAAGGAGAAGCTGTATGGGAGAGTGATGCGAAAGAAGCCGTTTCTGCAAGTACGCACAAACAGAGTCGGCTGAGGTATGCAAAAGCACATTTGAAGAAGCCTATTTCTTTTTGGAAGAAGGTCCTGTGGACTGATGAAACCAAGATTGAGTTGTTTGGTCATACAAAAAGGCGTTATGCATGGTGGCAAAAAAACACAGCATTCCAAGAAAAACACTTGCTACCCACAGTAAAATTTGGTGGAGGTTCCATCATGCTTTGGGGCTGTGTGGTCAATGCCGGCACTGGGAATCTTGTTAAAGTTGAGGGACGCATGGATTCCACTCAGTATCAGCAGATTCTTGGCAATAGTGTTCAAGAATCAGTGATAAAGTTGAAGTTACGCAGTGGATGGATCTTTCAGCAAGACAATGATCCAAAACACCGCTCCAAATCTACTCAGGCATTCATGCAGAGGAACAATTACAATGTTCTGGAATGGCCATCCCAGTCCCCAGACCTGAATATCATTGAACATCTGTGGGATCATTTGAAGAGGGCTGTCCATGCTCGGCGACCATCAAACTTAACTGAACTGGAATTGTTTTGTAAAGAGGAATGGTCAAAAATACCTTCATCCAGGATCCAGGAACTCATTAAAAGCTACAGGAAGCGACTAGAGGTTGTTATTTTTGCAAAAGGAGGATCTACTAAATATTAATGTCACTTTTCTGGTGAGGTGCCCAAACTTATGCACCTGTCAAATTTTGTTTGAATGCAGATTGCACATTTTCTGTTAGTACAATAAACCTCATTTCAAGGCAGAAACATTACTGTATCCAACAGTTATTACATATATCAAACTGAAATAGCTGTTGCAAAAACACCAATTTTTATAAAACATTAAGCTTAAGATTAATAGGGGTGCCCAAACTTTTTCATATGACTGTAACTGTGTAGCTGAACTGCTCCTTTTGGTACAGAAACATATCCTACAAGACATGTGTGGTTGGCTGGCCTGATATTGATGTGAATGGTCCCTGTTCCTCCTGCTCTTTCTCCTTTGCCACCACCTCATCCATCATTCATCACCTGAAGCTTTGTTTTAACGGGAGTCATAGAACTGGGATAGTAGCAGGAAAACATCCAGCAATCCTCGAAGGAGGTAGAAAATGCGCCAAAATGCTGACCACCTCAGGCCTAGCTGCTACTACATACATGCGCTTGCATTCCAAGGAACAGAAAGCTAAGGAGGTGGATGGCCTCATGATCATGAATAATTTACTCATTGTGTAGGAGGCCGACCACTGCTGCTGTCTACCTTCTGAACTTTGTGTTGAAGCCTGATTGACCCAGGACCCGCAATCCTCTATGTCTGGAGGACGTGTTGAATCCCAGTGTCCAACTGTGTCCCGGCTTCCACAATATTAACCCAGTGTGAAGGCGTCAGTGAGATGGACCATTCCTGGCCACATTCACTTGTCCACGTGTTTGTGGTTAGGCTGTCCTTCCCACTAAATGCACTGGGGCGGGCACAGGTAATGTTTTGGTATGCGCTTGTGTATAAGGCGCACCGGGACAAATAGGGCGGCTGGGGACCGTTTATGGACACCCGGCCACCCCCACGCGGCTGGGGACTGTGTGTGGGTACCCGGCCGCGGGGCGGCTGGGGACTGAGTATGGACACCCGGCCGCCCCCTGGTGGCTGGGGACCAGGCGTGGACACCCGGCCGCCGGGCGGCTGGGGACTGAGTATGAATACCAGGCTACCGACGCAGCCATGACGTGGTGGCCAGATTCCACCTCCACATGCCTAAAAGGCCCAATTTCAAGTGCAAGCAAGCTAGTAGTATGGTATTGCAGCCTGGGGGTGGGTGGGTGGCAGGCTGCATACTTGCGCTTGTATTGCAAGTTATGGGGGAGGTACAATTGAACACTGCCCTGGGAAAGGACTTGCACGGGGATAGTTGCAAGTCTGCATCTTCTGATGCGGCAAGGATCACTTCTGATGGGCACACTTTTAGGCAGTGACCTGGGTGTCAGAGTCGCTTCCAGGGGTCTTCCGCATGCTGTTCCCATGTCTTTTTAGCACTGTATGCATGTGTCACGCAGCACATGGCCAGATAAGGTTGTAAAATGTTAAAATGACATTTCCCGGTGAATAGTGTTGAGCCACCCCCGTAGTGTTCGAGTTCGGTTCGGTTCGTCGAACACCCGTGTGTTCGCCGAACTGTTCGTCGAACTGTTCGTCGAACACCTTCGAACACCGTTAAAACCAATGGCAGGCAAACAAAAACACATAGAAAACACCTTCAAAGGTGTCCAAAAGCTGACAAACTGCTCAGAAGACACATCTAACACATGGAAAAGTGACAAGTACATATAGTCATGCGAAAAGAAAAGAGGTGGAGGAGTAAAAGGAGGGGGAGACACAGATATAGGCATGTCATGCCCTTCTAAAATCCAAAAAGTGAGAAGCCGACACGTTCAGTCCGCTCCTGCCCGTGCCACCTCCGTGTCGCCGGGTTTGTGCCAGAGTCGCGGTGAACCCTGACGGCCAGCCCCCCTCTCCCAATACTGGTGCCTGTCCGCTGGTAGGTCGAGCGAGCCCCCCTGTGGTGGAGGCAGCTCTAAGCTTTTTAATTTAAATTGTCTCTCTAATTTGAATGAATACACTTTAAATCCATTTACAAGGATCTATTGGAGGGCAAGTCTCATGCCAGCAGCCGCGTAATTCCAGTTCCAGTAGCGTCCACTAAAGCTGCTGCAGTTAAAAAGCTTTTATAAGGATCGAGCTCGGCTGTCCACCGCAAGGCATCCTACTGCCAGTCCCAGCCCCTATGCCTTGCGGTGCCTCCTGATGCTCTTCACTGAGTATCCCGTGGTCCCGAAGCATTTCCTTTGAAAAAATTAAGTGTCCAAGCTACAGGTGGTGTAGCTTGCTTAACAGCCGGGATAATCCGCTGACTAGCAGACACTGCTACTAGGCACAAAGTATTTCCTGGGCTAGATGCAGTTAAAAATTTGTAATTAGATACTCTCGTTGGATGCTGAGAAAGCATTCCATAGAGTCTCCTGGCATGCCATATATGATTCTCTTAAAAAGCTTGGGGTAGGGGTCTATGGGACCCTTTTATAGCCAAAATCACGGCCCTGTATCACAATACGTCACCTAGGTTGAAGATAAATGGAACTGTTGCACCCTGAGGGCTCGGTTGCTACAGAGGTATTGCACCTCACCCAGAGGTGTGATATCTCACTCTCAGGTAAGGATGGAGTGTGGATCAGGACCCCGACACCTGCATGCATTACACCACATTGCCGTGGGGCAGGGCGACCAATATGCCAATGAGATGGGCACGACAGTCACTGACCCTGGCTGGAGTGTGGGGAGGGAACACTGAGGAAGGGGAACCCTGTAGTGCAGGAGCAGGGAGGAAGCAGTTCCTGGGTGCATTGATAAGGGAGTATAAAAGGTGGGCACCATATTAGTTCAGTGCAGAGAAGTCTGAGCAGAAGTGACAGGGAGCAGGGGCTTTGCATGAGCTCTGCTCCGGAGGCAGGCCTAGTAACACAGGCCCAGGCCTGGAAGAGGGAGAAGGAAGGAAGAGTAGCGGAGAAGGCTCCAGGAACGAGGAACGAAGGGATCCCAGGGTTGCGGACGGGCGAGTCGCCACCGAACGCCCGAATCCACCTGCGTAGAGGGGTCAGGCCAAAGGGGGAGACCGGTCCCTGAAACTAGTAGAGGCGGGAAACGACCCTCAGCTAGAAACCGGAGGCTGTGACATTTTATGTGGCGCAGCCCCTCGCTACACCCGCTAGGAAGGCACCACATAGGGTCAGGGAAACTGGTGCCAAGTTTACCAAGAGGAGGCCCGAGGCAGCCGGACAGAAGCGTTGGTAAGAAAGGCCAGACAAAGGACACACAAAGGGGGTCCTGTGAAGCGCTCCAAAGTTATCTGGGAGTTGTCTGAGCCCCTCACCTGGTGAGCACAGTACGACGTGGGCAGCCGTTACCTGCAGACGTGGTCTGGATAATAAGAACTGTGAGTAAAGGCCCTGGACTGCATCACTGACTCCGTGTCGTTACTGCTGCTGCCCTGCACCATCACCCCCATCCTCCGCATACACTGCCCTGAGGCTATACTCCTCCCGTGGGGAGTTATGCTACGCTCTGCTGCACCCACAACACCAGCCTCAGCGGTCTGCCCTGCAGTGGCGGTTCACTCTGACCGCAATCCATGGGTGGCGTAGTCGGACATTTAAACATCAAAACCACATAAATAGTTCCGCCACTGGTTTGACCACCCTGAGCCACGGAACCGGGTCGCCGCCACGAAGACTACAACCACCAGCATCCACCAAAAAGGGTCCGGCTCCGGGTGTCCCAAGGCCCAGGGGGTGCGTCAGAACATTTTCATCACCTTTCACAATCACCAATGGGACAAGGCAGGGATGTCCTCTGTCCCCTCTCTTATACATCCTAGTGACGGAGCACCTGCTCTCATCAATTCGCCATAACCCCAATATTAGGTGGATTGAGGTGGGAGGCACCGAGTACAAGTGCTCTCTATTTGCTGATGATGTCTTAGTATATATCACTCAATCACATATATCCATCCATGCTGTTATGGCTGAAATGGATCACTTTGTTACATGGTCAAATTTTAAAATCAATGCAGCGAAGTCTGAGGCCCTCGATGTCTCCCTCCCCAAATCCATATAGGATTCCATCCAGTCCAACTTTCCCTTTGCCTGGCCCTCACAGGGTATCAAATACTTAGGAATTCCTATTCATAGAGACCTCTCCCATCTATGTTATCTTAATTTTGGGCCCTTTATTGAACAACTCCATACAGACCACGGTTGGCAAGTTAGAACTGTAAGATTCACTACGTGAACCACTGGTGTTTTGTGGAAAAGCACATGTACACTGTGTTCCAAATTATTATGCAAAAAGTGTTTAGGAGTGATAAGGGAAGAATTTCTTTGTTTGTCAGTTAAACTCATTGATGGTGATGTGTGTCAGGGCTCTTTATATCACTGTAAGCAATTGCAGACACCTGTGCTAATTAGTTTGGCAGGTGTGTCCAATGAAAGGCAAGACTTCTTAAGAAGGCTGTCTCACATTATTAAGCAGCCTACATTTTCTGCCAAAATGGGAAAGAAAAAGGATGTGTCGGCTGCTGAGAAGCAACAAATTGTGGAGTGTTTAGGTCAAGGCATGACTACAATCAACATTGTGCGATGATCAGGATGAAGTGTCTTGGCAATCAAGAAGTATGTAGCTGATTCACAGTACACACATGTGCGTGCTGATAAGGGCAAATTGAGGACTCTTTCCTACAGGCAATTACGTCAGGTTAAAAGAGCAGCGGCAAAAAAGCCTTGTCATAGCAGCAGACAAGTTTTAGAAGCTGCTGGTGCCTCCAACGTCCCCCGAACAACAAAATGCAGGGTCCTTCAGAGGTTTGCAGCTGTGCATACGCCATCCTGTCGACCTCCTCTATCCACTTCACACAAGCAGAAACGGCTCCAGTGGGCCAAACATTACATGAAGACTGATTTCAAAACTGTTTTGTTCACGGATGAGTGCCGTGCAGCGCTCGATGGTCCAGATGGATGGAGTGGAGGATGGCTGGTTGATGGACACCCCACGCAAACACGGCTACAGCGCCAACAAGGAGGAGGTGGAGTAATGTTTTGGGCTGGAATCATGGGGAGAGAGATTGTCGGCCCCTTTAGGATCCCTGAAGGCGCTAAAGATGAACTCCATAATGTATGTGGATTTTCTCAAACAGCACTTCCTGCCATGGTTCAAGAAGAAGAACCGTGTATTTCACAGCAAGATCATTTTTTTGCATGATAATGCACCATCTCATGCTGCACATAAAACATCTGCATCTCTGGCTGATATGGGCATAAAAGGAGACAAACTTATGGTGTGACCCCCATGCTCCCCTGACCTCTACCCCATTCAGAACCTCTGGAGCATCATCAAAAGGAGTGTCTATGATGGCGGGAGGCAGTTCACATCTAAGCAACAGATCTGGGAGGGTATTCTGTCCTCATGCAAAACAATTGAAGCAGAAACCATCCAAAACCTGACAAATTCAATAGACGAGAGAGTTCTGAAGCTCCTTTCGAACAAGGGGTCCTATGTGAAAATGTAACATCACCTAGAATAAAGTTTTGAGTTGAAAACGGTATGATTTCAGTTTCTAATAACCTGCTAATGCTTATAATTTCAAAAATGACCAAGTTCCGCTTCTTTGAGAAACTCTGTGTGTGACACGGTGCATTTCACCACAGACACTTGGACGAGTACTGTGGATTCACTACGTGCACCACTGCTGTTTTGTGGAAAAGCACATGTAAGATTCTGCAACAGTCTCTGCTGATACTCCTGCATGCGTGCATCCCTTTCTATGGCAGGAATAAATTCTGCAAATTTACTTTTGTACCAGGGATCTAACAGTGTGGCAACCCAGTAGTCAGGATTATTTCTAATTCTCACAATTCGAGGGTCATGTTGCAGGTAGTGCAGCAAGAAGGCACTCATGTGTGTTGCGCATCCAGGAGCACCAAGTCCCTGTTGTGTTGGTGGCGAGGTAACAATCATGCTTCCTTCCTCTGTCCTCTCCCCACAACCTCGCACAACAGAAATGTGATCAAGGTCTCCCTCATCTGATGAGTCTTCCATCAGTTCGTCCTCCACTTCTTCCTGGGCTCCTGCACCTTCCTCACTAGTTTGGCTGCTACCATGCGCCCTGGTAAAACCATCTCCCCCACCCTCACATGCCTGCCGCCTTGGTGCTGCCGACCGTCTGGACCTTGCAGATGTTAGCCCTTCCGCATACAACTCCTCCTCCTCTACTTCCTCCACCTCCTCTTGTGCCACCACCTGACTCCGAACTCTGTTTAACATGTGCTCCAGCATGTAAATCACCGGAATAGTCATGCTGATAATGGCATCGTCAGCACTAAACATCTTCGTCGCCATTTCAAAACTGTGCAGAAGGGTGCATAGGTCCCTGATCTGAGACCACTCCTCCAGCGTGATTTGCCCCACCTCTGGATCTCGTTGGCCCAGGCTATACGTCAGAACGTATTGCACCAGGGCTTGTCGGTGCTGCCACAGTCGCTGCAACATGTGCAGAGTTGAATTCCACCGGGTAGGCACATCGTATTTTAGCCGGTGAAGTGGCAGGCCCAACGACTTCTGTAGAGATGTAAGTCGCTGAGCTGCGGGATGCGAACGGCGGAAGTGAGCACACAGCGACCGTGCCCTCTGCAGAAGGCCATCTAGTCTGGGATAGTGGGCTAAAAATTGCTGGACAACCAGGTTCAACACGTGAGCCATACAAGGCACGTGTGTGACATTGCCCCGGCGAAGGGCCGCACCCAGGTTTGCAGCATTGTCGCACACGGCCTTCCCTGGTTTCAGGTCCAGTGGAGACAACCATTCATGAAATTGGTTCTCCAGAGCTGACCACAACTTCTCAGCTGTGTGACTCACATTTCCCAGACATTTCAAAGTAAAAACCGCCTGATGACGTTGAGCCCTACTGCCAGCATAGTAAGGAGGTGTGCAGGATCCCTTCTGCGCAGTTAGAAAGCTTGTGGCATGACCAGACAGGCTTTGGGAGCAGGTGGAAGACCGAGAGGAGGTTGAGGAGGCAGAAGCAGTGGAGGAACTTTGACATAAAGAGGATTGACGCACAACTCGTGGGGACGGCAAGACTTGGACAGCAGCCCCTTGTCCTGCTGTCACCATAGTTACCCAGTGCCCAGTCAGCGACATGTAACGCCCCTGTCCATGCCTACTCGTCCAAGTGTCTGTGGTGAAATTCACCCTGTCACACACAGAGTTTCTCAAAGAAGCGGTGATGTTGTGTGCGACATGCTGGTGGAGCGCAGGCACACCTTTCTTTGAGAAGTAGTGCCGACTGGGCATCTGGTACTGGGGCACTGCGACGGACATAAGGTCTCGAAAATCCTCTGTGTCCACCAGGCGGAAAGGCAGCATTTCTGTAGCCAAGAGCATGCAGATGGTGAAATTCAACCTCTTAGCTTTCTCATGGGTAGGAGGAAATGGTCTTTTACTTGTCCACATCTGAGGGACCGAGGGCTGGCTATTGTGCTTAGACGGGGTTGATAAGGGTGTCCCCGGCAAACTGCCGGTCTGTGAGGAAGATGCAGGCGGACATGTTAGGTTGCCTTGATCCAAAGGTGGTGCTATCGATGTCGGACAGCGCTCAACACCAGCTGGTGTTACCACCTCCAAAGAAAATGATGACCTGCCAATCACGCTGGCTGTTGCGGGTAAAGAGGTGGCAGGTCTGCGCCCCAAAACAGGTGTGGCTGCTGTCCCCCCAGTCACAGATGATGAAGAGGCCGCGGATGCACAAGATATGGCAGACGGTGGTTGGCCCGGCCGGCTAGGCTGCATTGTAGCACACTGAGATTCCCACTGCAACTTATGCTTCATGTCCATGTGCCGGTTCATGCATGAAGTACTCAAACTATGTATTTTTTGGCCTCTACTTAGCTTTTGCTGACAAATGTTACAGATAACACGAGTTGGGTCATCTTTATCGATCTGAAAAAATGCCCAGGCTATGCAAGGCTTAGCACCCATGCGACCTGAAGAGCCACCACGACTTGTGGTGAGAGGCAGAGTTGTGTTTGAGGATGCAGTTGTTGACGTGCTTCCAGTACTACGTCTCTGTCCAGGAAGGCGCAACCTGACCTCGTCGTCACTAGCATCTTCCTCCACCTCCTCTGCTGACCTCGTCTCTTGGCTGACTGTGGGTTGACAGTAAGTGGGATCTCCAACCTCATCATCATCACCCTGTGCGTTATCACACCCGTCGTCCTCAGAGCCAACCTGTTCCTGCCCTGACAAAAAACTAAAGTTGTCGCTCCAATCAGGTATTTGAGTCTTATCATCGTCTTCCTCATTGTCTCCACCAACAGGAGTTACAGTTTGGGAATGAGGGTCTACATTATGGTCAGAACCTTCTGCGTCTGGTCCTGGATCCGACTCATAAAGATTCTGGGCATCAGTGCAGATCATTTCCTCGTCTGGATTCACAGAAGCGCTGGAGTCGACCTCTGATTCCCAGGCTATAGTATGAGTAAACAGCTCTGCAGACTCAACCATCTGTTCTACCTCATACTCAGACGGGCAGCTGGAGATTTGGAGCTGTGAGGAAGCAAGTGCGATTGGGGTGACACCTTTGAGGACTGGAGTATTTGTGATGTTGAAGTTGATGTGGAGGAGAGCCCACTTAAAGGAGCACTTGATATCCGTTGAAGCACCTGCTGTTTTTGTGCCTCATCTGGAATTTGTAGCGATTGGCGTGGCCGTAAGAAAGGGATCTTATCACATTGTCCGCTAAAAGAAGTAGACATTTTAGTTTGGCTGGAAGATGGTCTTTCTTCTGCAGATGTTACTGTTGCTTTAACACCTACCCCATGGACACAACCTATTTTCCCCTTCCCAACATGCCTATTCCCCTTTCCACCAGCAGCAGGCCTTTTTCCACTCATTTTGGTGGTTAACTAATTCACAACTCTGGAGTTGTTTGCACAAAAAAACAATGGATTGGAACCGAGCAGAGCTGAGTGGCCAAACTGTGGTATTAGGCCAAAACTATTGGCTGGGATAGATGCAGAAAAAAATTATATTCAATTTGCAACCTGATGGAGGTCTGTATAGATGGATTAATAGATCAAGTCCCACACACAGCTAGAAGCCCAAATATTTTTTCTGAGGTAGATGCAGAAAAAAATTATATTCAGTTTGCAACCTGATGGAGGTCTATATAGATGGATTAATAGAACAAGTCCCACACACAGCTAGAAGCCCAAATATTTTTTCAGAGGTAGATGCAGAAAAAAATTATATTCAGTTTGCAACCTGATGGAGGTCTGTATAGATGGATTAATAGAACAAGTCCCACACACAGCTAGAAGCCCAATATTTTTTCAGAGGTAGATGCAGAAAAAAAATATATTCAGCTTGCAACCTGATGGAGGTCAGTATAGATGGACTAATAGAGAAAGTCCCACACACTGCTAGAAGACCAAATATTTTTTCAGAGCTAGATGCAGACAAAAAATTATTTTTAATTTGCAACCTGATGGAGGTCAGTATAGATGGACTAATAGAGAAAGTCCTACACACTGCTAGAAGGCCAAATATTTTTTCAGAGCTAGATGCAGATATAAATTATTTTTAAATTGCAACCTGATGGAGGTCAGTATAGATGGACTAATAGAGAAAGTCCCACACACTGCTAGAAGGCCAAATATTTTTTCAGAGCTAGATGCAGACAAAAAAATATTTTTAATTTGCAACCTGATGGAGGTCAGTATAGATGGACTAATAGAGAAAGTCCCACACACTGCTAGAAGGCCAAATATTTTTTCAGAGCTAGATGCAGATATAAATTATTTTTAATTTGCAACCTGATGGAGGTCAGTATAGATGGACTAATATAGAAAGTCCCACACACTGCTAGAAGGCCAAATATCTTTTCAGAGCTAGATGCAGAAAAAAATTATATTCAGTTTGCAACCTGATGGAGGTCAGTATAGATGGACTAATAGAACAAGTCCCACACACAGCTAGAAGGCCAAATATTTTTTCAGAGGTAGATGCAGATAAAAATTATTTTTAATTTGCAGCCTGATTGAGGTCAGTATAGATGGACTAATAGAGAAAGTCCCACACACAGCTAGAAGGCCAAATATTTTTTCAGAGCTAGATGCAGACAAAAAATTATTTTGAATTTGCAACCTGATGGAGGTCAGTATAGATGGACTGATAGAGAAAGTTCCACACACTGCTAGAAGGCCAAATATTTTTTCAGAGCTAGATGCGGACAAAAAATTATTTTTAATTTGCAACCTGATGGAGGTCAGTATAGATGGACTAATAGAGAAAGTCCCACACACTGCTAGAAGGCCAAATTTTTTTTCAGAGCTAGATGCAGAAAAAAATTATATTCAATTTGCAACCTGATGGAGGTCAGTATAGATGGACTAATAGAATGATTCTATGCCCAAAAGGTTTTACTTCACTAGGTGCAGTAAAAAAATTGGTATTCTATACACAGGTGGTATATCTTGCAACACAGATAGGCTACTCCACTGACTAACACACTCTGCAATAGGCCAAAAAGGATTAGCTTTGCTAGATTCAGCCAAATGCTGTGAAAAAAACTTGCACAGCACTGGCACAGACCTGCCTGGCAAAAACTGATAGGAACTGATGTAACCTGGTCCTGAAAAGGACTGCAATTACAATTAGTCTTTACTCCCACAATCTATCTATTTAAGAGCACAGACCTGCCTGATAAAAGTCGTAGGAAATGCTGTAACCTAGTCCTTAAAAGGACTGCAATCACAACTATTCCCTACTCCCAAGCTATCTGTAGATTTGTGCGAAAATTGGCTTGAAATTAACAAGGTATAGCGCACACAGCAACAGCGGTGCCGTCTAACACGCAGCTGCAGCAGTGAGAAAATGGTGGCGACGGGGAAAATGGCTTGGTCTTATAGGGCAAGGACATGTGACATACACTGCCAATGACACATGCCCTTGCTTGTGTGAAAAACAGCACTTCGCTCCGTTTGTGCGCTGCTGATAGGCTGACAGATTGCACCTCCCCACTGTAAATGCGGGAAAGAGAAAAAAAAATGGAGATCTTCATTATTCCTGCAGAGATCCATCCCCTGCCCCTCCCCCCACCCCGCTGTACACTCAAACTGCGTATTAACATTAATTTTCATCATTACTGAGAAAAAATCCAGTTATGATTTTGGTGCACGAACAGTTATCGAACATAACCTCGAACAGCCGAATTTTTCTCAAATTGTTCGTGTTCGCCGAACGGCTCGAACACCGCCCCAAAACAGCTCGAATTTGAGATTGGCGAACAGTTCGAGTCGAACAACGCTCATCTCTACCGGTGAATGCATTTGTCACGGTTGAAAGCAATACAAACGTGCAAAAACGCATAAAAAAAGCTACTTGTGAACATAGCCCAAGGTGTGGAGGAGTATTTTTGTTTTTGGTTATTTATTTTACCTTATACACAAGTCTTTACCCTGGAAAGGATGTTCCTTAACCCCTTTCCGACCTGGTCAGTAATAGTACGCACCAGGTCGGGAAGGCCGGTTCAGCGGGGGCTCCGGCGGTGAGGCCGCACTGAAGCGAGCACATGTCAGCTGATTATTGGAATCTCAATCCACCCGCGGCTGTTAACATGTTAAATCTCTGACAGTGGCATTTAACTCGCGCTTCCGGGAGTCCTAAGCCCTGCCCATCAGTGACCCCGTCACGTGATCGCGGGTCACCAATGGGTGGGCATGACATCTCAGGGTCTGCAGCAGATGCCTGTGGTTGTCATGTCTCAATTGCTATGAGCGCCACCTAGTGGTCAGCGCTCATAGCAAGTGAGCATTTCTCCTGCATACAAGCGATCTGCTCATCGCTTGTATGCAGTAGAAGAAATCAGACAACTGCTGCTTCTAGTCTCCTTTGGAGACTATAGAAGCAAGCAGAAAGTGTAAAAAAAAAGTTTTGAAAAAAAATAAAAAAAAATAAATATATAAAGGTTTAAGTCACCCCCCTTTCGCCCCATTCAAAATAAAATATATATATATATTAAAAAAAAACCACATACACATATTTGGTATCGCCGCGTTCAGAATTGCCCGATCTATCAATATAAAGAAGAATTAATACAATCAGTAAACGGCGTAACGAGAAAAAAATTTTAAACGCCAGAATTAAGTTTTTTTCGTCGCTACAACTTTGCAATAAAATGCAATAACGGGCGATCAAAACATCGGATCTACCCCAAAATGGTATCAATAAAAACGTCAGCCCGGCACGCAAAAAATAAGCCCTCACCTGGCCCCAGATCCCGAAAAATGGAGAAGCTAAGGGTCTCGGAAAATGGCGTCATTTTTTTTTGTTTTCTTAGCAAGCTTTGGCTTTTTTTTTCACCACTTAAATAAAAAAGAACCTATACATGTTTGGTGTCTATGAACTCTTAACAACCTGGAAAATAATGATGGCAGGTCAGTTTTAGCAGTCTGTGAACGTGGTAAAAAAAGGACCCAAAAAACAACTGTGGAATTGCATTTTTTTGGCAGTTTCACTGCACTTGGAATTTTTTTCCCATTTTCCAGCACACGATATGGTAGAACCAGTTATGGTGTTTAAAAGTACAACTCGTCCCGCAAAAAATAAGCCCTCACATGGCCATATTGAACGAAAATTAAAGTTCTGGCTCTGGGAAGAAGGCGAGCAAAAAAGGAAAACACAAAAACAGAAAGACCCATGGTCGTTAAGGGGTTAACATATTTCACAGGAAAGCACTTTCACTTTAGTTTTTGAACGTTTTATTGTGAGCCTGTAAAAGTTGCTTAATACCTCTGACCACGTTGTTGACAGCAGTGACCTGGGGGTCAGAAATGCTTCCAGGGGCGATCCCCATGCTGCCCCCATGTCATTTGAGCACTGTCACTATCGTTTTGGGCACTTTTTAGGCTTTCTACAGACTGCCGGGGGAGCCGCCGCAAAAATGTTCGGGTCTCCCATAGACTAACATTGGGCTCGTTGCTCGGGTCGAGCACCCGAGTATCACAGTGAGCTCGGCCCGAGCTTCGAGCACCCGAGCATTTTAGTGCTTTCTCAACACTAGTAGAGATGAGTGAACGCTTCAAGGTTTGATTTGGTTCTGATCGATGAATTTTTCAATGTTCGCCAAACAGTTTGACAAACAGTTCTACAAACATATCAGAATCCCATTACATTCAACCAAACACATGCACAACACCTTCAAAGTTGCCCAAAAGCTGCTAAAATAGCTCAAATAAGGGGTAGACACCAGGAAAAGTGGCATCAATTGACCCACAGTACAAATAGTATAATTATTATTATTTATTATTATAGCACCATTTATTCCACGGTGCAATATATGTTAAAAGGGGTATACATAGCAAACAACAAGTACAATAATCTTGAACAAAAAAAGAGTCACCGACTGCTATAGTGCCATGGGTGTGTTAGATGTTGCGAACAGTCATTCTGCAGCTGGTTGCAGAAGGTCACTTTGTTTGGCATTACAGACACCTTCTTAAATCTGTCTTACTTTAGGAACCAGTGGCTACCTCCCTCCTGCTCTGATTGACACCCTGGCCTGGGTGTTTAAATAGTTTCAGTTTTCTGAAGGGAGGGGCCCGTGATATTCACATGTTCCCTTGTGAAGGCTTGGAGCTGTTGCAGTCTGCTTATGTCCTCTCTGGTGCTTGGAGGACATTTGCTTATCCCCCTTCCCTATCCAGGGCTTAGTTCTAGGGATTTAAAGGGCTTAGTTTTCCTGTTTGGCAATTGGAGAGAAACCAATAGAGGAACGGTAGGGGAGACAGGGTGATATTAGATCAGCCTAGGAGGTCTCCACTCTCCCTTTCCTTAGTGTCTGGGCTCCGTTCCCCTCATCCCTTCATGCACTTTGTCCTTCCTACACCGTGCATGACATTATCACCGGCTGTGCATATTCAGAAAAAAAAAAGCATTGAGGTTCAGCAGCAGCACCAGAGGCTGCAGGTCGCTAATATTGGGGTCTCTGCAGGTAGGCCGGTCCAGCTTGAACCTAAGGTTGCCCTCCCAGACAAGTATTCAGGGGGTAGGGACAAGCTTTTTGTGTTCAAGGAGGCCTGCAAACTGTACTTTAAACTTCGTCCTTACTTCTCCGGTAGTGAGGAGCAACAAGTGGGAATTGTGATCTCACTACTGCAGGGAGATTCTTAATCCTGGGCTTTCTCTTTGCCGCAGGATTCGTTTGTCTCCAGTCTGTGGAGGGTTTTTTATGAGCCCTCGCCCTCATCAATGATGACCCTGACCGAGTCGCTTTGGCTGAGTCTAGGCACCTCCTGCAGGGGAATTGGTCAGTGGAGACATACAGCTCTGAATTCCGTAGATGTAAAACGGATACAAAATGGAATGACTCAGCTCTTAGAAGCCAATTTTGTCAGGGCCTTGCTAAAAGGTTGAAAGATGCTTTGGCAGTGTATGAAACTCCTGAGTCCTTCATAGAATCATAGAATCATAGAATCATAGAATGGTAGAGTTGGAAGGGACCTCCTGGGTCATCTGGTCCAACCCCCTGCTCAAAGCAGGATTCACTAGATCATCTCAGACAGATGTCTGTTCAGCCTCTGTTTGAAGACGTCCATTGAAGGGGAACTCACCACCTCTCGTGGCAACCTGTTCCACTCATTAATCACCCTAACTGTCAAAAAGTTTTTTCTAATATCTAATCTGTGTCTCCTCCCATTTAGTTTCATCCCATTGCTTCTAGTCTTTCCTTGTGCAAATGAGAATAAAGATGATCCTTCTACAATGTGACAGCCCTTGACATATTTGTAGACAGCTATTAAGCCTCCTCTCAGTCTTCTTTTTTGCAAGCTAAACATTCCCAAATCCTGCAACCGTTCCTCATAGGACATGGTTTGCAGACCAGTCACCATTCTGGTCGCTCTTCTCTGAACTTGCTCCAGTTTGTCTATGTCTTTTTTAAAATGTGGTGCCCAAAACTGTACATAGTATTCCAGATGAGGTCTGACCAAAGAGGAGTAAAGACCGATAATGACTTCACGTGATCTAGACTGTATGCTTCTGTTAATACATCCCAGAATTGTATTTGCCTTTTTTGCTGCTGCATCACACTGTTGACTCATGTTCAGTCTATGATCTATTAGTATACCTAAGTCTTTTTCACATGTACTGTTGCTTAGCTCTTTTCCTCCCATTCTGTATATGCTTTTTTCATTTTTATTGCCCAGATGTAGTACTTTGCATTTTTCCCTGTTAAAAACCATTCTGTTGGTTGCTGCCCACTGCTCCAGTTTATTTAGGTCTTTTTGAATCCTCTCTCTCTCTTCTCTAGTATTAGCTATCCCTCCTAGCTTTGTGTCATCAGCAAATTTAATCAGTTTACCCTCAATTCCTTCATCTAAATCATTGATAAAGATGTTGAACAATACAGGTCCCAGGACGGAGCCCTGTGGTACCCCACTTGAGACATTCATCCAGCTGGATGTGAAGCCATTTACAACCACCCTTTGAGTCCGATCACTAAGCCAGTTATGAATCCACCTAACAGTTGCCTGGTCCATTGCATACTTGGTCATTTTTTCAATAAGGATGGTGTGAGATACTTTGTCAAATGCTTTGCTGAAGTCAAGATATACTATATCTACAGCATTTCCCTGATCCACCCAGTCAGTGATTCTGTCATAGAAGGAAATTAAGTTAGTCTGACATGACTTGTTAGTTACAAACCCATGCTGACTCTGGTTAATCACTTCATTCTTATCCATGTACTTACATACATGTTGTTTAATAATTTGTTCAATGATCTTTCCTGGTATAGAAGTCAGACTCACCGGCCTATAGTTCCCTGGGTCCACCTTCTTCCCCTTTTTGAAGATAGGAACAACATTTGCTCTTCTCCAGTCTTCTGGGACTTCTCCTGTTCTCCAAGAATTTTCAAAGATTATGGAGAGTGGTTCTAAAATTTCTTCTACGATCTCCTTCAGTACTCTGGGGTGTAATTCATCTGGACCTGGAGACTTGAACTCATTTATGTTAGCTAAATATTCCCTCACAATCTTTCTGTTTACAGATAACTTGGATTCCTCTATTCCTTTAAAAGGACAGTGAAGATCAGTTGATGTTACATTTTCTTTCTGAGAGAAAACAGATGCAAAATAGGAATTAAAAAGTTCGGCCTTCTCAACATCCTCTCTTACCATTTCTCCATTTTCATCCTGTAAAAATCCTATAGCATCTTTGACTTTTCTTTTACTTTTGACATACCCCCAAAATCCTTTTTTATTGCTTTTGACATCTCTTGCAAGCCTTAATTCATTGTCAGCTTTAGCTACCCTGATACGTGCCCTGCAGGAACTGCAGACTGCATTATAATCTTCTTTAGATATGCCTCCCTCTTTCCATTTAATAAACATTTCTTTCTTTCTTTTTAGCATGTGTTTAAGTTCTGTGTTCATCCATCCTGGTTTCCTTAAATGCTTCCCATTCTTCCTACTTTTCGGGATTGTTAACGATTGTGCTTTGAGAATCTCATTTTTAAAAATTTCCCATCCTTCCTGGACATTTTTGTCCTTAAGGACATCCAGCCATTGGATCCCTCCTATTCTCTTTCTGAGTCTCTTAAAATCTGCCTTTCTAAAATCTAACCTTGAAGTTTGAGTCTTCACATGTCTTCCTCCTCTAGTTATCCAAAATTCTATAATAGCATGATCGCTGCCTCCTAGGGTCCCAGCCACCTTTACCTCCTCAACCATTTCCTCCCTGTTTATAAGGATTAGATCCAAAGTAGCAGATCCCCTTGTTTTCTCCCCTACCTTTTGGAAGATAAAGTTGTCAGCAAGAGAGGATAAGAATTTGCTTGACCTGTTAGTTTTACTTGAGAGAGATTCCCAACAAATGTCTGGATAGTTGAAATCTCCCATGACCACTACGTCATATTTTTTGGAGAACTTGGTCATTTGATACATAAAGAGTTCATCCATATCTTCAGCTTGCCCAGGTGGCCTGTAGTAAATGCCTACAATGGTGTCCTTTCCGTTGTTCTCTCCTTGTATTCTTACCCAAACAGTTTCCACAGAACTCCCAGTCTCTGAAGCTTCAATCTCTGTGCAGATATACGCTTTTCTAACATACAATGCAACACCTCCTCCTCGTTTATCAAGTCTGTTTCTTGCAAATAAGTTGTATCCTTTTAGCCTTTTATTCCAATCATGTGTATCGTCCCACCAAGTTTCAGTGATTCCAATGACATCATATTCCTTTTCCTGCATTAGTAGTTCCAATTCTCCTTGTTTGTTGCCCATGCTTTGTGCATTTGTATAAAAACATTTTAGTTTGTGATTGGTTTCTCTTCCTCCCATATTTTTATTATTTAAATTGTTTTGTCTTTGTTCTTCCTTTCCACTTCCAGTAGCAGAGATCTCAATAGTATTTGTCAGCTGTATGGCTTTTTCTGGCCTTTTGCTTCCCTTCCCACATTGTTCTAGTTTAAAGCTCTTCTGATGAGTGTAGCAAGGCGACTTCCAAATACATGTTTTCCAGTCTTATCCTTGGAGGCTGCCTTGTCGTTGGCTATACGTGCTGATAGACACCTTTGGAAAAGGTGGGTGGGTGAGACCACCTTCTCCGGGGTCTTCTTGTTGGGGTTATGCCCCCTTGCCAGGGGAGCGGTCTGGCGGTGAACCAGTACTGGAGAAGGTGGAGGAACCCATGCAGTTAGGGGATACGTCTGCATTGTACATATCCCCGGAGATCTGCAAAAAAAAAAGCGTATTATTTTGTGGGAAAAAGGGACATTTTATTGGGGCCTGCCCTTCGATTCTTAAGCAAAAGGAAACTCGATTAACCCTTGATAGTCTAGAGTTGGATAAGCAAAGGGTGCATTTATCGTCAACCTGCAGTTCTCGGTTTGTCCTGACGGCAGAGGTGGTGCTAGAAAATTTCTGTGTCTGTTGATAGTGGAACAGGAATCGGGATGGTTGATGCTGAGTTTGTGAGAACTCATTGTCTTGCTTGCTGTACTTTAACTAAGCCTATTCCCATCTTCGCCATCGACTTGCACAGAAAGCTCTTACTCAGATTATACATAATGTAAAACTGAGGGTGGGGTCGGTTCATTGTGAGATAATCCCTTGCTATGTCCTGGACAGTCTTCCCACCCCAATTGTTTTGGGGCTACCCTGGTTGGTGAAACATAATCCGTTGGTGGATTGGCAAGCCAGGGAGATCATTGAATGGGGAGATTACTACCATGAGAACTGTTTAGATATTTCCCTTGCTACAGTCTCTACGGAAATATCTGCTTTTCTGTTTAGTTTTGAGGACGTTTTTTTCTGAGAGGGAGTGTCAGGATATGCCTTCTCATCGTGCATATGGCTGTCCTATTAACCTGACTCCCTTAGCTAAACTACCAAAGTCCAGACTGTATAATCTTTCTGGCCCTGAGAGACAAGCCATGAAGGATTTCATTGCGGAAAATCTGGAGAAGGGACATATCACACCCTCATATTCGCCCGTGGCTGCAGGGTTCTTCTTCGTGAAGAAAAAAAATGGAGGCCTACGTTCCTGTTTAGATTTCCGGGAATTAAATATCATTACCATCTGAGAGCCATACCCTCTTCCTCTGATTCCAGATTTGTTCAACCAGGTTGTGGGAGCTAAGGCATTCTCCAAGTTGGATTTAAGGGGAGCCTACAACCTGGTTAGAATAAGAGAAGGGGACGAATGGAAAACCGCATTCAATAACCCGGAAGGACATTTCGAGAGTCTGGTTATGACTTTCGGTTTAACCAATGCACCTGCGGTATTCCAGCATTTCATAAATTATATATTCCATCATTTGGTTGGGAGGTTTGTTGTGGTTTATCTGGACGATATTTTAGTTTGCTCACATGATTTTGAGGCATATTGGGGGCATGTTAAATAGGTGTTGCAGATATTAAGGGATAACCATCTATATGCCAAACTAAACAATGGGTTTTCGCTGACCAGTAGGTGCAGTTTTTTGGGTACACTTGTCCATGGATTTTATTACTGACCTACCGATTTCTGCAGGCAAAGCGGTGGTTTTGGTGATTGTAGATAGGGTCAGTAAAATAGTTCACTTTGTCGCATTACTGACACTTCCAAATGCCAAGACTCTTGAGCAGGTGTTTATAAATGAGATTGTGAAGCTTCACGGGGTTCCCTCCGATGTGGTGTCAGATCGGGGACCAGTTTGTTTCCAAGTTCTGGAAAGCATTCTGTTTTCGACTGGGGGTGCAGCTTTCCTTTTCCTCTGCCTTACATCCTCAGTCGAATGGACTGACCAAGCTCATCAATCAGAATTTGGAGACCTACATCAAGTGTTTTGTTTCAGAAAATCAGGAGGATTGGACATCCTACTTACCGCTGGCAGAATTTGCCATTAATAATCATCGTAAAGAATCCACTGGCAGGTCACCGTTCTTTGGTGCATACGGTTACCACTCACAGTTTGGTACTTTTAGTGGGGAAGGAGCTTCGGGAGTTCCGGAGGAGGAACATTTTGCTTTGTCGCTCTCCTCGTTGTGGCGGGGGGTTCAGAGTAATTTGAAAATCATGGGAGACAGGTACAAACGTATGGCAGACAGAAAACTCTTGCCAGGTCCGGACCTGAATGTGAATGACTTTGTGTGGTCGTCTACCAGGAATATCAAGTTGAAAGTTCCTTCTTGGAAGCTGGGACCTAGGTTTATTGGTCCCTATAAAATAACCGCCGTTATTAACCCAGCAGCGTTTCGTCTTGAGCTCTTAAGATCTTGAGCCCTTAAGGTCCACAATGTCTTTCACAACTTTTTATTTAACTTTTTTTTACTCAAGAAATCTGTGGAACCTATTGAGTCCTTACCTCTACCGCCGCCCCCAGTAATGTTTGTTGGTAACATGGAGTTTCAGATTTCGAGGATTGTAGATTCTCCTCTCAAACGTCATTCCTTACAATACTTGGTGCACTGGAAGGGTTATGGTCCTAAGGAGAGGATGTGGGTTTCAGCATCAGAGGTGAATGCTCCCAGGCTGGTTAGTTCCTTCCACACCTCTTATTAAGAAACCTGGTCCTGAGTGTTTGGAGGCTACTCATAAAAGGGGGGTACTGTCACAGATTTGTCACATATAGCAGACAGTCATTCTGCAGCTGGTTGCAGAAGGTCACTTTGTTTGGCATTACAGATGCCTTCTTAAATATGTCTTACTTTAGGACTCAACGGTTACCTTCCTCCTGCTCTGATTTACACCTTGGCCTGGGTGTTTAAATACTTTCAGTTTGCAGCAGGGAAGGGCCGGTGATATTCACATGTTCCCTTGTGAAGGCTTGGAGCTGTTGCAGTCTGCTTACTTCCTCTATGGTGCTTGGAGAACATTTGGTGTAATCTCTTTAAAGTCGACTCAAGCTAAGTTCCTTCCCCCTGTGTTTGTCTCCCTTGTTATCTTTAGTTTATGGTGGGGTACTGACCATTGCTCACCCCCCTTCCCTTTCCAAGGCCTAGCTCTAGGGATTTACAGGGCTTAGGTTTCCTGTTTTGCGATTGGTGGGAAACAAATATAGGGATGGTAGGGGAGACAGGGTGATATTAGATCAGTCTAAAAGGTCTCCACTCCCCCTTTCCCTAGTGTCTGGGCTCCCTTCCCCTCATCCCTTCATGTTGCACTCTGTCTTTCCTACACTGTACGTGACATATAGGATAAGAGAGGACCCTGCCCATGAGGGCTCACAAACAATCTACAAGGGATAGGTGAGGATACAGTAGGTGAGGGTAGAGCTGGTTGTGCAGCGGTATGGTGGAGTGATGTTTACTGTAGGTTGTATGCTTGTCGGAAGAGGTAGGTCTTCAGATTCCTTTTGAAGGTTTCCACAGTAGGCGAAAGTCTGATATGTTGGGGTAGAGAGTTCCAAAGTAGGGTAGATGCACAGGACAAATCTTGTATGCGATTGTGGAAAAAGGAGACAAGAGGGGAGTAGAGAAGGCAATCTTGTGAGGATCGGAGGTTGTGTGCAGGTAAGTACTGGGAGACTAGGTCACAGATGTATGGTGGAAACAGGTTTTGGATGGCTTTGTATGCCAAAGATAGGATTTTGAACTGGGTCTTTGGGAAACGAGGAGCAAGTGCAGGGATTGAAAGAGGGGAGAGGCTGGGGAATAGGGGGGTGACAGATAGACTAGTCGGCCAGCCAATTTTAGGATAGATTGGAGGGGTGCGAGTGTGCTAGAAGGGAGGCCAAAGAGCAGGAGGTTGCAGTAGTAATGGCGGGAGATTATGAGGGCATGCAATAGTGTTTTTGCAGATTCATGTTTGAGGATGTGCAGATCCGGGAGATTTTTTTGGAGTTGGAGTCCGCAGGAAGTGAAAAAAGCTTGAATCTCAGGTTTGAAGGAGAGATCAGAGTCAAGTTTGCAGGACTGGGGAGAGTGGGCAGACATTGACTTTGATGTATAGGTCAGTTGGGGGGGTTAAATGAGATGGTGGGAAGATGATGAATTCAGTTTTATCCATGTTAAGTTTTAGAAATCTAGCAGAGAAGAAAGGTGAAATAGTGGACATACACTGCGGGATTCTGGTTAGTAAGGAGGTGATATCAGGTCCAGAATGGTAGATCTGTGTGTCATCAGCATAGAGGCGATACTGATAAGATTCAAATACCTGAGGCGCACACAGACTGTACTGTGCTGTCAGGGCAAGAAGAGGAGGAGGGTCACCCTCAGGGCGAGGAGGGGGAGAACAGATAGGATGACAGTGATGTTGCAGATTCCACTTGGTGGGAACCCAGAGGTACGCAGCTGAGTAGCTTAGCAGAGGAGGTGGAGGAGGAGGAAGACGAGGAGGTTAAGTTGCGGTGTCCTGCACAGATACTGAGCAATGCAATCACGACAAGCTTTGATGACTGCTTTGCACACTCTTGGCATTCTTTTGATGAGCTTCAAGAGGTAGTCACCGGAAATGGTCTTCCAACAATCTTGAAGGAGTTCCCAGAGATGCTTAGCACTTGTTGGCCCTTTTGCCTTCACTCTGCGGTCCAGCTCGCCCAAAACCATTTCGATTGGGTTCAGGTCTGGTGACTGTGGAGGCCAGGTCATCTGGCGTAGCACCCCATCACTCTCCTTCTTGGTCAACTAGCCCTTACACAGCCTGGAGGTGAGTTTGGGATCATTGTCATGTTGAAAAATAAATGATGGTCCGACTAAATGCAAACCGGATGGAATAGCATGCCACTGCAAGATGCTGTGGTAGCCATGCTGGTTCAGTATGCCTTCAATTTTGAATAAATCCCCAACAGTGTCACCAGCAAAGCACCCCCACACCATCACACTGCCTCCTCCGTGCTTCACGGTGGGAACCAGGCATGTAGAGGCCATCCGTTCACCATTTCTGCGTCGCACAAAGACACGGTGGTTGGAACCAAAGATCTCAAATTTGGACTCATCAGACCAAAGCACAGATTTCCACTGGTCTAATGTCCATTCCATGTGTTCTTTAGCCCAAACAAGTCTCTTCAGCTTGTAGCCTGTCCTTAGCAGTGGTTTCCTAGCAGCTATTTTACCATGAAGGCCTGCTGCACAAAGTCTCCTCTTAACAGTTGTTGTAGAGATGTGTCTGCTGATAGAACTCTGTGTGGCATTGACCTGGTCTCTAATCTGAGCTGCTGTTAACCTGCGATTTCTGAGGCTGCTGACTTGGATAAACTTATCCTCAGAAGCAGAGGTGACTCTTGGTCTTCCTTTACTGGGGCGGTCCTCATGTGAGCCAGTTTCATTGTAGCGCTTGATGGTTTTTGCAACTGCACTTGGGGACACTTTCAAAGTTTGCCAAATTTTTTGTACTGACTGACTTTCATTTCTTAAAGTAATGATGGCCACTCATTTTTCTTTACTTAGCTGCTTTTTTCTTGCCATAATACAAATTCTAACAGTCTATTCAGTGGGACTATCAGCTGTGTATCCACCTGACTTCTGCACAACACAACTGATGGTCCCAACCCCATTTATAAGGCAAGAAATCCCACTTATTAAACCTGACAGGGCACACCTGTGAAGTGAAACCGTTTACGGTGACTACCTCTGGATGCTCATCAAGAGAATGCCAAGAGTGTGCAAAGCAGTCATCAAAACAAAAGGTGGCTACTTTGAAGAACCTAGACTATAAGACATATTTTCAGTTGTTTCACACTTTTTTGTTAAGTATATAATTCCATAGTTTTGATGCCTTCAGTGTGAATGTGCAATTTCCATAGTCATGAAAATACAGAAAAATCTTTAAGTGAGAAGGTGTGTCCAAACTTTTGGTCTGTACTGTATATAAGAAGTACAGTGACAGTGTTGGTTACTGTACTTGTCATTTAGTGTTAAAGGATTTATTAAAAAAAAATAATAGCGTTTTCATGCATCGTCTCTTTAAAAAAGCCGGCCGGCAATTCAGCATCGGTACCCGACAATTTAGAACAGAAAGAATAGAGCATCACACATAGATTAGATAGATAGAAACATGTCAGTCACATATACAATAAGTACAGTGATAGTGTTGATTACTGTACTTGTCATTTAGTGTTAAAATAAAGGATTTATTAAAAAAAAAATTGGTGTGTAGTTCCCCTTAGTTTTAGTCTCTAGAGGAGGTTAAGCAGATGGCTGGGGGAGATGTTTGAAGTCTGGGAAGGGGGTAATACCCATGGAGCTTCCCAGGCTACTAATATCAGCCCCCAGCTGAATACCCAAAAAAATGACGTTGGGTTCCCCCTATTTTATTAGCTAGGAAAGGCTAGGCAGACAGCTGGGGGCTGATATTAATAGCCCAGGAAGGGTGTCATGAATATTGGCCCCCTCCCAGGCTAGAAACACCAGCCGTCAGCCACCCCAGAAATGGCGCATCCATAGGATGCGCCAATTCTGGCATTTACCCTTGCTCTTCCCACTGCCCTGTAGCGGTGGCAGTGGGGTAATAGGGCTGGGATTGATGTCAGCTTATAATGCCAGCTGACATCAAGCCCAGGTTAGTAATGGAGAGGCGTCTATAAGACACCCCCATTACTAACCCCATAGTCAAAGTTAAAAAAACCACAAACACCCGGTGAGCGGTGAGCGTGAGAGAATTCTCCTGCGCTCACGGCAAGCACACGAGAATTCTCCCACGCTGTCAGTGACGTGCATGAGGTGAGCTGAGTTCATTGAACTCAACTCACCTCATGCACGTCACTGACAGCGTGGGAAAATTCTCTCACGCTCACCGCAAGCGCAGCATAATTTTTCCATGCTGTCAGTGACGTGCATGAGGTGAGCTGAGTTCATTGGACATGAACTCGGGTCATCTGGATGCTGTCACAGCCAGACACTAAGGAGCGCAAGCATGCCTGCGCTTCTCAGTGTCTGCGGCATGGCAAGCTGGATGGCAGCTTTCGGCTGCGATCCAGCCTGTCATGTGAATGTAGAAGAGCTGGAGCCATCCTGGGAACCATGGAAAGGTAAGAATGAGGTTGGTTTATTATTTTACTTTTATTGCAGAAGACATTGGCTTCAGCTGGAATGGGCGTGATGGTAAGTATGGTTTAATTTAGAACATTAAAGAGTTGTGTGTTTATTTCAATTAAAGGACTTTATTCTGGGTGTTGTGTTTTTTTAAAATACTTTACTAGATATTCATGGCGGTCATGTCTAATATTGGCGTGACCCCATGAATTTCGGGCTTCGGGCCAGCTGATAATACCAAGCTGGCCCTAACCCTTTAATACCCAGTGAGCCACCGCACCAGGGCCCCGGATGAGTTGGGTACAGCGCCAGAAGATGGCGCTTCTATGAACGCGCCATTTTCTGGGGTGGCTGCGGACTGCAATTTGCAGCGGGGGGGGGGGGCAGAAATCTTGGGCCTCCCTGCGCTGCGGATTCCAGCCCCCAGCTGCCTAGTTGTACCTGACTGGACACAAAAATACGGCAAAGCCCCACGTATTTTTTTTTTTTAATTATTTCATGAAATTCATGAAATAATTTAAAAAAAAGGGCTTCCCTACATTGTTGTGTCCGGCCAGGTACAAATAGGCTGCTGGTGGTTGGGGGCAGCCCGTTCCTGCCTGCTGTACCTGGCTGGACCCAAAAATAGGGCGAGGCCCCACGTCAATTTTTTTTTAATTATTTCAGGAATTTCATGAAATAATTAAAAAAAAATTGACGTGGGGCTTCGCCCTATTTTTGTGTCCAGCCAGGTACAGCAGGCAGGAACGGGCTGCCCCCAACTCCCAGATGCTTATTTGTACCTGGCTGGAAACAAAAATACAGGGAAGCCCTTTTTTAATTATTTCAGGAATTTCATGACTGGGACACTGGGTGACTCTGGTGGCTATGGGGGCAGGTGGGTGAAAGGGCTGCACTACAAGTTTTGCAATCATCAAGGCTTGCAGGAGGCCTGGGGGTGGAGAACTAAACCACTACCCATCAGACGATGGAGAACTAATCTACTAGACAGCTTGGGTTGCACCCTCAATCTCAGCCTTAATGAGACAAGCATTCCAAAAGTGCAGAGAGAATCTCCCCCACCTCTGTACTGCACAGCAAGGGCATCACCGCAATCATGCAGTGTTTAAAATATTATGCCTTGGAGATCGCAGTCATACAGCTCAAGAGTTGTGGACAGCTATGCAGGCCGAGTTTGAGCAATGGCTCACATCATCAACCTTGTGGTACAGCAATTTCTCCACCACTATTCCGGCCTGGATGCTCTGCTGCAGAAACAACGGTTGCTGTGCGCTCACTTCCGTCATTTGCAACCTGTGGGTCACCAAGTTGCATTGCTATAGAGATTCTTCGGCCTACGGGGTAACCGGTTGATATGCGATGTGCCGATATGGTGAAATTCAACTCTGTTCATGTTGCAGTGACTGTGGCAGCAGTGACAAACCCTGGTGCAGTATGTAATTTTGCATATCCTGGGGCCAATGCAGTATGGACGTGGTGCAAATCACACTTGGACACAGATGAAGGACCTCTGCACCCTTCTGCACAATTTCAAAATGGCTACTAAGATGGTTAGTGCTGACGATGCCATCATCAGATTTATTATTCCAATTAACTACATGCTGGAGCACACTTTGAATAATCTGAGGGACGAGGTGATGGTGCCAGGGGGAGAGGAGGAAGCAGAGGAGGATTTTCAAGGATAACAACATCTCTAAGTCCCAGACTGTCATCAAACAGGCGGTTGCCATGGGAGGGTGGATTACAGTGATCAAGGGGGACTCAAGGTACCAGTCAAACTGTTGAAGTGAAGATGCATGATCTGAGGAACAAATGGAGGAGGAAGAGGAGGAAGAGTTGATGGCTGCGCAACAGTTAGGAGGTGAAAAGGATAATGATCCCCTCTCTGTTGTCCGTGGTTGGGGGGGATAGAGGAAGCAAGCTTGAGTGTTATCGCACCACCAACACACTATGGACTTGAACCTCATGGAAGAGACCGACCCACAAGCGCCTTCTTGCTGCACTATCTGCAACATGATTGTTGCCCGTATTGTTAGGATTAGAAATAGTGCTGAGTACTGGATTGCCACTCTGTTAGATTCATGGTACAAGAGTAAATTTTGACAGATGCTTCGCCCTCTGGAAAGGAATATGCCCATGCTGGAGTATCAAAACATTCTTGAAGACAATCTTGAGAATGTTTTTTCCTAAGACAGCAGTGAGGCACACAGTGTGCATTGCAGTTATAGACTTCCAACCCTGGGAAAGTTGAGTTGTCAATGCAAAAGCATTAGCAGCCTTGCAGGGCTAGGGTCCTGGGCTCCAACCCCACCAAGGACAACATCTGTAAGGAGTTTGTATGTTCTCCCGTGTTTGCGAGGATTTCCTCTAGGTACTCAGATTTATTCCCACACTCCAATGACATACTGAAATTTAGGAAATTTAGATTGTGAGCCCGAATGAGGACAGTGCCAATAATGTCTGTAAATGTCTGTAAAGCACTGTGGAATGAAAGGTGCTATATGAGTAAAATAAATAAATTAAAAAAAGTCTGGGAGTCGCTTCACTCATTTTTTAGACCATCCCATGCACCAGCAGAACAGAGTATAAGTCTGACACGTAGTGAATAACTGGAGAAGATGGTGCAGGAGTATCTCTAGTTCAATATCTATGCCATCAGGGGGCCTTTTAAATTTTGGTCTAAAAAATGGAAGAGTGGCCTGAATGCACCTGTCATGTGTTGGAAGTTTTGTCATGGCCAGCAGCCAGCGTTCTCTTAAAACGTGGCTTCAGCACTGTTGGTGGCGTCCTGATGGATAAGCGCATCCAGCTGTCCCCTGAAAGTGTCATGGATCTCCAATGTCTTTTCCTCCCCAGTCACAGACTGGCAGACTAGGTGATGGTGTACTTTTTAGTGTGCTGCATTGATCTTGTGTTATTGAAGACTGTGACACCTTTGTTGTGGCTTTTGTGCGTGCTGTTGCTACTGCTGCTGATGTTGCTAACAATTTTTTGAAATGTGGAGACTGTAGTGGAAGGGGTGTCAGAGCCCATTATACTATTTCTATACTGGGGAAATTGATAATGTGTGTAAAGCGCTGTGGAATTATTCCCGCTATACAAGTAAATAAAGTAAATAAATATCATAGAATCATAGAATGGTAGAGTTGGAAGGGACCTCCTGGGTCATCTGGTCCAACCCCCTGCTGAAAGCAGGATTCACTAAATCATCTCAGACAGATATCTGTCCAGCCTCTGTTTGAAGACGTCCATTGAAGGGGAACTCACCACCTCTCGTGGCAGCCTGTTCCACTCATTAATCACCCTAACTGTCAAAAAGTTTTTTCTAATATCTAATCTGTGTCTCCTCCCATTTAGTTTCATCCCATTGCTTCTAGTCTTTCCTTGTGCAAATGAGAATAAAGATGATCCTTCTACAATGTGACAGCCCTTGACATATTTGTAGACAGCTATTAAGTCTCCTCTCAGTCTTCTTTTTTGCAAGCTAAACATTCCCAAATCCTGCAACCGTTCCTCATAGGACATGGTTTGCAGACCAGTCACCATTCTGGTCGCTCTTCTCTGAACTTGCTCCAGTTTGTCGATGTCTTTTTTAAAATGTGGTGCCCAAAACTGTACACAGTATTCCAGATGAGGTCTGACCAAAGAGGAGTAAAGACCGATAATGACTTCACGTGATCTAGACTGTATGCCTCTGTTAATACATCCCAGAATTGTATTTGCCATTTTTGCTGCTGCATCACACTGTTGACTCATGTTCAGTCTATGATCTATTAGTATACCTAAGTCTTTTTCACATGTACTGTTGCTTAGCTCTATTCCTCCCATTTTGTATATGCTTTTTTCATTTTTATTGCCCAGATGTAGTACTTTGCATTTTTCCCTGTTAAAAACCATTCTGTTGGTTGCTGCCCACTGCTCCAGTTTACTTAGGTCTTTTTGAATCCTCTCTCTCTCTCCTCTAGTATTAGCTATCCCTCCTAGCTTTGTGTCATCAGCTAATTTAATCAGTTTACCCTCAATTCCTTCATCTAAATCATTGCTAAAGATGTTGAACAATACAGGTCCCAGGACAGAGCCCTGTGGTACCCCACTTGAGACATTCATCCAGCTGGATGTGAAGCCATTTACAACCACCCTTTGAGTCCGATCACTAAGCCAGTTATGAATCCACCTAACAGTTGCCTGGTCCATGGCATACTTGGTCATTTTTTCAATAAGGATGGTGTGAGATACTTTGTCAAATGCTTTGCTGAAGTCAAGATATACTATATCTACAGCATTTCCCTGATCCACCCAGTCAGTGATTCTGTCATAGAAGGAAATTAAGTTAGTCTGACATGACTTGTTAGTTACAAACCCATGCTGACTCTGGTTAATCACTTCATTCTTATCCATGTACTTACATACATGTTGTTTAATAATTTGTTCAAAGATCTTTCCTGGTATAGAAGTCAGACTCACCGGCCTATAGTTCCCTGGGTCCACCTTCTTCCCCTTTTTGAAGATAGGAACAACATTTGCTCTTCTCCAGTCTTCTGGGACTTCTCCTGTTCTCCAAGAATTTTCAAAGATTATGGAGAGTGGTTCTAAAATTTCTTCTACGATCTCCTTCAGTACTCTGGGGTGTAATTCATCTGGACCTGGAGACTTGAACTCATTTATGTTAGCTAAATATTCCCTCACAATCTTTCTGTTTACAGATAACTTGGATTCCTCTATTCCTTTAAAAGGACAGTGAAGATCAGTTGATGTTACATTTTCTTTCTGAGAGAAAACAGATGCAAAATAGGAGTTAAAAGTTCGGCCTTCTCAACATCCTCTCTTACCATTTCTCCATTTTCATCCTGTAAATATCCTATAGCATCTTTGACTTTTCTTTTACTTTTGACATACCCCCAAAATCCTTTTTTATTGCTTTTGACATCTCTTGCAAGCCTTAATTCATTGTCAGCTTTAGCTAACCTGATACGTGCCCTGCAGGATCTGCAGACTGCATTATAATCTTCTTTAGATATGCCTCCCTCTTTCCATTTAATAAACATTTCTTTCTTTCTTTTTAGCATGTGTTTAAGTTCTGTGTTCATCCATCCTGGTTTCCTTAAATGCTTCCCATTCTTCCTACTTTTCGGGATTGTTAACGATTGTGCTTTGAGAATCTCATTTTTAAAAATTTCCCATCCTTCCTGGACATTTTTGTCCTTAAGGACATCCAGCCATTGGATCCCTCCTATTCTCTTTCTGAGTTTCTTAAAATCTGCCTTTCTAAAATCTAACCTTGAAGTTTGAGTCTTCACATGTCATCCTCCTCTAGTTATCCAAAATTCTATAATAGCATGATCGCTGCCTCCTAGGGTCTCAGCCACCTTTACCTCCTCAACCATTTCCTCCCTGTTTATAAGGATTAGATCCAAAGTAGCAGATCCCCTTGTTTTCTCCCCTACCTTTTGGAAGATAAAGTTGTCAGCAAGAGAGGATAAGAATTAGCTTGACCTGTTAGTTTTACTTGAGAGAGATTCCCAACAAATGTCTGGATAGTTGAAATCTCCCATAAATAAATAACAATTGATGCCACTTTAGTGGTATCTGCCCATAATTCTTGCAAATGTTTGGTCTCCAACTTGGGTCTCCTTCATGTGTATTGCCTGAATTATGCAGCGCTCTCAGAGCACCAGGCCTATACCTGTCACTCATCCACCTGTTACTGATCAAACTTTAAGCTAGAAATGCTGCTCCAAGCCTTGTCCTATGCTGAAATGTGGCCTGGTTTCAGGACCACACTATTAGCACTTTAGATTCTGAAATTTGGACTCCTGAATGTAGCAGAATATCAGCACAAAAGAATGAAAAGCTCAAATGTGGTCTGGTTTCTGCAGCACAGTAGTAATAGAAAATATTGAGATTTTGTAATGTGAACTCATAGATGTAGCAGAATATCAGCACAAAAGAATTAAAAGCTCAAATGTGGCATGGTTTCAGTAGCACAGTATTAACAGAACAAATTTAGATTTTATAATGTCAACCCCTGGATGGAGCAGAATATCAGCACCAAAGAATTAAAAGCTCAAATTTGGCATGGTCTCTGCAGCACTGCAGTAACAGAACAAATTTAGATTTTATAATGTGGACTCCTGGATGGAGTAGAATATTAGCACCAAAGAATTAAAAGCTCAAATGTTGCCTGGATTCCGTAGCACGGTGGTAACAGAAAATATTGAGATTTTATAATGTGGACTCCTGTATGGAGTAGAATATCTGCACTAAAGAATTAAAAGCTCAAATGTGGCATTGGTTCTATAGCACGGTAGTAACAGAAAAATTTAGATTTTATATTGGCAACCCCTGCATGGAGCAGAATTTCAGCACCAAAGAATTTAAAATCTCAGATGTGCCCTTGTTTATGTAGCATGGTAGTAACAGAACAAATATGATTTTTTACTGTGGAGCCATGGATACAGCAAAATCTCTGCATAAAAGAATTAGAAGTTCAAATGTGGTCTGCTTTATGTAGAACGGTAGTAACAGTAAAAAATGGATTTTTTTTTTTTTACTGTGGAACCCTGGATACAGGTGAATCTCAGCGCAAAAGAATTACAAGCTGAGATTTGGCCTGCTTAAAGTAGCAGGGTAGCAACAGAATAAATATTTTTTTTTACTGTGGAGCTCTGGATACAGCAGAATCTTTGCGAAAATCATTTACAAGCAAAGATGTGCCTGAGTTATGTATCACGGTAGTAACAGAAAAATTTAGATTTTTTTACTGTGAAGCCCTGGATACAGCTGAATCTATGTGCAAACCAATTACAAGCTGAGATGTGGCCTGCTTCATGTATCACGGTAGTAACAGAAAAAAATAGATTTTTACTGTGGGGCCCTGAATACAGCTGAATCTCTGTGCAAATTAATTACAAGCTAAGCTGAGATGTGGCTTGCTTTATGTATCACGGTAGTGACTAATGATGAGTGAATGTGCTCAGTAGTGTTGAGCCACCCCCGTAGTGTTTGAGTTCGGTTCGGTTCGCTGAACACCCGTATGTTCGCCGAACCAATGGCAGGCAAACAAAAACACATATAAACACATAGAAAACACCTTCAAAGGTGTCCAAAAGCTGACAAACTGCTCAGAAGACACAACTAACACATGGAAAAGTGACAAGTACATATAGTCATGCGAAAAGAAAAGAGGTGGAGGAGTAAAGGGAGGGGGAGACACAGATATAGGCATGTCATGCCCTTCTAAAACCGAAAAAGTGCGAAGCCGACACGGCCAGTCCGTTCCTGCCCGTGCGACCTCTGTGTCGCCGGGTGTGTGCCAGAGCTGCGGTGGACCCTGACGGCCAGCCCCCCTCTCCCAATACTGGTGCCTGTCCGCTGCCTGTCCGCTGGTGGGTCGAGCGAGCCCCCCTGTGGTGGAGGCAGCTCTAAGCTTTTTAATTTAGATTGTCTCTCTAATTTGAATGAATACACTTTAAATCCTTTTACAAGGATCTATTGGAGGGCAAGTCTCATGCCAGCAGCCGCGTAATTCCAGCTCCAGTAGCGTCCACTAAAGCTGCTGCAGTTAAAAAGCTTTTATATGGATCGAGCTCAACGGTCCACTGCAAGGCGTCCTACCGCCAGCCCCAGCCCCTATGCCTTGGGGTGCCTCCTGATGCTCTTCACTGAGTATCCCGGGGTCCCGAAGCATTTCCTTTGAAAAAATTAAGTGTCCAAACTACAGGTGGTGTAGCTTGCTTAACAGCTGCGATAATCCGCTGACTAGCAGACACTGCTACTAGGCACAAAGTATTTCCTGGGCTAGATGCAGTTAAAAATTTGTAATTAGACACTCTCGTTGGATGCTGAGAAAGCATTCCATAGAGTCTCCTGGCACGCCATATATTTATTCTCTTAAAAAGCTTGGGGTAGGGGTCTAGGGGACCCTTTTATAGCCAAAATCATGGCCCTGCATTGCAATAAGTCACCTAGGCTGAAGATAAATGGAACTGTAGCACCCCGAGGGCTCGGTTGCTACAGAGGTATTGCACCTCACCCAGAGGTGTGATATCTCACTCTCAGGTAAGGATGGAGAGTGGATCAGTACCCCGACACCTGCATGCATTACACCACATTGCCGTGGGGCAGGGCGACCAATATGCCATTGAGATGGGCACAACAGTCCCTGTCCCTGGCTGGAGTGGGGGGAGGGAACACCGAGGAAGGGGAACCCTGTAGTGCAGGAGCAGAGAGGAAGCAGTTCCTGGGTGTATTGAGAAGGGAGTATAAAAGGTGGGCACCATCTTAGTTCAGTGCAGAGAAGTCTGAGCAAAAGTGACAGGGAGCAGGGGCTCTACATGAGCTCTGCTCCGGAGGCGGACCTAGAAACAGAGGCCCAGGCCAGGAAGAGGGAGAAGGAAGGAAGAGGAGAGGAGAAGGCTCCAGGAATGAGGAACGAAGGGATCCCAGGGGTGTGGACGGGCGAGTCGTCACTGCACGCCCGAATCCACCTGCGTGAAGGGGACAGGCCAAAGGGGGAGACAGGTCCCCGAAACTAGTGGAGGCGGGAAACGACCCTCATCTAGAAACCAGAGGCTGTGACATTTTATGTGGCACAGCCCCTCGCTACACCCGCTAGGAAGGCACCACATAGGGTCAGGGAAATTGGTGCCAAGTTTACCAAGAGGAGGCCCGAGGCAGCCGGACAGAAGCGTTGGTAAGAAAGGCCAGACAAAGGACACACAAAGGGGGTCCTGTGAAGCGCTCCAAAGTTATCGGGGAGTTGTCTGAGCCCCTCACCTGGTGAGCACAGTACGACGTGGGCAGCCGTTACCTGCAGAAGTGGTCTGGATAATAAGAACTGTGAGTAAAGGCCCTGGACTGCATCACTGACTCCGTGTCGTTACTGCTGCTGCCCTACACCATCACCTCCATCCTCCGCATACACTGCCCTGAGGCTATACTCCTCTGCTGCACCCACAACACCAGCCTCAGCGGTGTGCCCTGCAGCGGCGGTTCACTCTGAGCGCAATCCACGGGTGGCGTAGTCGGGCATTTAAACATCAAAACCACATAAATAGTTCCGCCACTGGTTTGACCGCCCTGAGCCACGGAACCGGTTCGCCGCCACGGAGACTACAACCACCAGCATCCACCAAAAAGGGTCCGGCTCCGGGTGTCCCAAGGCCCAGGGGGCGCGTCAGAACATTTTCATCACCTTTCATAATCACCAATGGGACAAGGCAGGGATGTCCTCTGTCCCCTCTCTTATACATCCTAGTGACGGAGCACCTGCTCTCATCAATTCGTCATAACCCCAATATTAGGTGGATTGAGGTGGGAGGCACCGAGTACAAGTGCTCTGCATTTGCTAATGATGCCCTAGTATATATCACTCTATCACATATATCCATCCCTGCTGTTATGGCTGAAATAAATCACTTTGTTACATGGTCAAATTTTAAAATCAATGCAGCGAAGTCTGAGGCGCTCGATGTCTCCCTCCACAAATCCATACAGGATTCCATCCAGTCCAACTTCCCTTTGCCTGGCCCTCACAGGGTATAAAATACTTAGGAATTCCTAATCATAGAGACCTCTCCCGTCTATGTTATCTTAATTTTGGGACCTTTATTGAACAACTCCATACAGACCACGGTTGGCAAGTTAGAACTGTAAGATTCACTACGTGAACCACTGGTGTTTTGTGGAAAAGCACATGTACACTGTGTTCAAAATTATTACGCAAAAAGTGTTTAGGAGTGATAAGGGAAGAATTTGTTTGTTTGTCAGTTAAACTCATTGATGGTGATGTGTGTCAGGGCTCTTTATATCACTGTAAGCAATTGCAGACACCTGTGCTAATTAGTTTGGCAGGTGTGTTCCATGAAAGGCAAGACTACTTAAGAAGGCTGTCCCACATTATTAAGCAGCCTACATATTCTGCCAAAATGGGAAAGAAAAAGGATGTGTCGGCTGCTGAGAAGCAACAAATTATGGAGTGTTTAGGTCAAGGCATGACTACAATCAACATTGCCAAGACACTTCATCCTGATCATCGCACAATCAAGAAGTATGTAGCTGATTCACAGTACACACGTGTGCGTGCTGATAAGGTAAAATTGAGGACTCTTTCCTACAGGCAATTACGTCAGGTTAAAAGAGCAGCGCAAAAAAGCCTTGTCAATGCAGCAGACAAGTTTTTGAAGCTGCTGGTGCCTCCAACGTCCCCAAACAACAAGATGCAGAGTCCTTCAGAGGTTTGCAGCTGTGCATAAGCCATCCTGTCGACCTCTTCTATCCACTGCACACAAGCAGAAACAGCTCAAGTGGGCCAAACAATACATGAAGACTGACTTCAAAACTGTTTTGTTCACCGATGAGTGCCGTGCAATGCTCAATGGTCCAGATGGATGGAGTGGAGGATGGCTGGTTGATGGACACCCCACGCAAACACGGCTACAGCGCCAACAAGGAGGAGGTGGAGTAATGTTTTGGGCTGGAATCATTGGGAGAGAGATTGTTGGCCCCTTTAGGATCCCTAAAGGGGTAAAGATGAACTCCGTAATGTATGTGGAGTTTCTCAAACAGCACTTCTTGCCATGGTTCAAGAAGAAGAACCGTGTATTCCATAGCAAGATCATTTTCATGCATGATAATGCACCATCTCATGCTGCACATAACACATCTGCATCTCTGGCTGATATGGGCATAAAAGGAGACAAACTTATGGTGTGACCCCCATGCTCCCCTGACCTCTACCCCATTCAGAACCTCTGGAGCATCATCAAAAGAAGTGTCTATGATGGCTGGAGGCAGTTCACATCTAAGCAACAGCTCTGGGAGGGTATTCTGTCCTCATGCAAAACAATTGAAGCAGAAATCATCCAAAACCTGACAAATTCAATGGACGAGAGAGTTCAGAAGCTCCTTTCGAACAAGGGGTCCTATGTGCAAATGTAACATCACCTAGAATAAAGTTTTGAGTTGAAAACTGTTTGATTTTAGTTTCTAATAACCTGCTAATGTTTATAATTTCAAAAATGACCATTTTTTTGTTCTTTATTAAAATGAAAATGTTGATCGAAGAGTGTGGGGGATCTAAGAGTGTGGTAACCCAGTAGTCAGGATTACTTCGAATTCTGACAATCTGAGGGTCATGCTGCAGGTAGTGCAGCAAGAAGGCACTCATGTGTCTTGCGCATCCAGGAGCACCAAGTCCCTCTTGTGTTGGTGGTGAGGTAACAATCATGCTTCCTTCCTCTGTCCTCTCCCCCCAACCTCGAACAACAGAAATGTGATCAAGGTCTCCCTCATCTGATGAGTCTTCCATCAGTTCGTCCTCCACTTCTTCCTGGGCTCCTGCACCTTCCTCACTAGTTTGGCTGCTACCATGCGCCCTGGTAAAACCATCTCCCCCACCCTCACATGCCTGCCGCCTTGGTGCTGCTGACCGTCTGGACCTTGCAGATGTTAGCCCTTCCGCATACAACTCCTCCTCCTCTACTTCCTCCACCTCCTCTTGTGCCACCACCTGACTCCGAATTCTGTTTAACATGTGCTCCAGCATGTAAATCACCGGAATAGTCATGCTGATAATGGCATCGTCAGCACTAAACATCTTCGTCGCCATTTCAAAACTGTTTAGAAGGGTGCATACGTCCCTGATCTGAGACCACTCCTCCAGCGTGATTGCCCCACCTCTGGATCTCGTTGGCCCAGGCTATACGTCAGAATGTATTGCACCAGGGCTTGTCGGTGCTGCCACAGTCTCTGCAACATGTGCAGAGTTGAATTCCACCGGGTAGGCGCATAGCATTTTAGCCGGTGAAATGGCAGGCCCAACGACTTCTGTAGAGATGTAAGTCGCTGAGCTGCGGGATGCGAACAGCGGAAGTGAGCACACAGCGACCGTGCCCTCTGCAGAAGGCTATCTAGTCCTGGATAGTGGGCTAAAAATTGCTGGACAACCAGGTTCAACACGTGAGCCATACAAGGCACGTGTGTGACATTGCCCCGGCGAAGGGCCGAACCCAGCATTGTCGCACACGGCCTTCCCTGGTTTCAGGTCCAGTGGAGACAACCATTCATGAAACTGGTTCTCCAGAGCTGACCACAACTCCTCAGCTGTGTGACTCACATCTCCCAGACATTTCAAAGTAAAAAATGCCTGATGATGTTGAGCCCTGCTGCCAGCATAGTAAGGAAGTGTGCAGGATCCCTTATGCGCAGTTAGAAAGCTTGTGGCATGACCAGACAGGCTTTGGGTGCAGGTGGTGGAACGAGAGGAGGTTGAGGAGGCAGAAGCAGTGGAGGAACTTTGAGATAAAGAGGATTGACGCACAACTCGTGGGGACGGCAAGACTTGGACAGCAGCCCCTTGTCCTGCTGTCACCATAGTTAACCAGTGCCCAGTCAGCGACATGTAACGCCCCTGTCCATGCCTACTCGTCCAAGTGTCTGTGGTGAAATGCACCCTGTCACACACAGAGTTTCTCAAAGAAGCGGTGATGTTGTGTGGGACATGCTGGTGGAGCGCAGGCACACCTTTCTTTGAGAAGTAGTGCCGACTGGGCATCTGGTACTGGGGCACTGCGACGGACATAAGGTCTCGAAAATCCTCTGTGTCCACCAGGCGGAAAGGAAGCATTTCTGTAGCCAAGAGCTTGCAGATGGTGAAATTCAACCTCTTAGCTTTCTCATGGCTAGGAGGAAATGGTCTTTTACTTGTCCACATCTGAGGGACCGAGGGCTGGCTGTTGTGCTTAGACGGGGTTGAGAAGGGTGTCCCCGGCAAACTGCCAGTCTGTGAGGAAGATGCAGGCAGACATGTAAGGTTGTCTTGATGCAAAGGTGGTGCTATCGATGTCGGACAGCGCTCAACACCAGCTTGTGTTACCACCTCCAAAGAAAATGATGACCTGTCAATCACGCTGGCTGTTGCGGGTAAAGAGGTGGCAGGTCTGCGTCCCAAAACAGGTGTGAATGCTGTCCCCCCAGTCACAGAGGATGAAGAGGCCGCGGATGCACAAGATGTGGCAGATGGAGGTTGGCCCGGCCGGCTAGGCCGCATTGTAGCACAGTGAGCTTCCCACTGCAACTTATGCTTCATGTCCATGTGCCGGTTCATGCATGAAGTACTCAAACTATGTATTTTTTGGCCTCTACTTAGCTTTTGCTGACAAATTTTACAGATAACACTAGTTGGGTCATCTTTATCGATCTGAAAAAATGCCCAGGCTATGCAAGGCTTAGCACCTATGCGACCTGAAGAGCCACCACGACTTGTGGTCAGAGGCAGTGTTGTGTTTGAGGATGCAGTTGTTGACGTGCTTCCAGTACTACGTCTCTGTCCAGGAAGGCGCAACCTGACCTCGTCGTCACGAGCATCCTCCTCCACCTCCTCTGCTGACCCCATCTCTTGGCTGACTGTGGGTTGACAGTAAGTGGGATCTCCAACCTCATCATCATCACCCTGTGTGTTATCACACCCGTCGTCCTGAGAGCCAACCTGTTCCTGCCCTGACAAAAAGCTAAAGTTGTCGCTCCAATCAGGTATTTGAGTCTCATCATCGTCTTCCTCATTGTCTCCACCAACAGGAGTTACAGTTTGGGAACGAGGGTCTACATTATGGTCAGAACCTTCTGCGTCTGGTCCTGGATCCGACTCATAAAGGTTCTGGGCATCAGTGCAGATCATTTCCTCGTCTGGATTCACAGAAGCTCTGGAGCCGACCTCTGATTCCCAGGCTATAGTATGAGTAAACAGCTCTGCAGACTCAACTATCTGTTCTACCTCATACTCAGACGGGCAGCTGGAGACTTTGGAGCTGTGAGGAAGCAAGTGCGGTTGGGGTGACACCTCTGAGGACTGGAGTATTTGTGATGATGAAGTTGAGGTGGAGGAGAGCCCACTTAAAGGAGCACTTGATATCCGTTGAAGCACCTGCTGATTTTGTGCCTCATCAGGAATCTGTAGCGATTGGCGTGGCCGTAAGAAAGGGATCTTATCACATTGTCCGCTAAAAGAAGTAGACATTTTAGTTTGGCTGGAAGATGGTCTTTCTTCTGCAGATGTTACTGTTGCATTAACACGTACCCCACGGACACAACCTTTTTTCCCCTTCCCAACACGCCTATTCCCCTTTCCACCAGCAGCAGGCCTTTTTCCACTCATTTTGGTGGTTAACTTATTCACAATTCTGGAGTTGTTTGCACAAAAAAACAATAGATGGGAACCGAGCAGAGCTGAGTGGCCAAACTGTGGTATTAGGCCAAAAGTATTGGCTGGGTTAGATGCAGATAAAAATTATATTGAATTTGCAACCTGATGGAGGTCAGTATAGATGGACTAATAGAACCACACACTGCTACAAGCTGAAATATTTTTTCAGAGCTAGATGCAGAAAAAAATTATATTGAATTTGCAACCTGATTGAGGTCAGTATAGATGGACTAATAGAACAAGTCCCACACACTGCTAGATGCTGAAATTTTTTTTCAGAGCTAGATGCAGAAAAAAATTATTTTGAATTTGCAACTTGATGGAGGTCAGTATAGATGGACTAATAGAACAAGTCCCACACACTGCTAGAAGCCTAAATATTGTTTCAGAGCTAGATGCAGAAAAAAAATATATTGAATTTGCAACCTGATGGAGGTCAGTATAGATGGACTAAAAGAACAAGTCCCACACACTGCTAGAAGCCTAAATATTGTTTCAGAGCTAGATGCAGAAAAAAAATATATTGAATTTGCAACCTGATGGAGGTCAGTATAGATGGACAAATAGAACAAGTCCCACACAGTGCTAGATGCTGAAATATTTTTTCAGAGCTAGATGCAGAAAAAAATTATATTGAATTTTCAACCTGATGGAGGTCAGTATAGATGGACTAATAGAACAAGTCCCACACACTGCTAGAAGCCTACATATTTTTTCAGAGCTAAATGCAGATAAAAATTATTTTTAATTTGCAACCTGGAGGAGGTTAGTATAGATGGACTAATAGACCAAGTCCCACACACTGCTAGAAGCCTAAATATTTTTTCAGAGCTAGATGCAGAAAAAAATTATATTGAATTTGCAACCTGATGGAGGTCAGTATAGATGGACTAATAGAACAAGTCCCACACACTGCTAGAAGCCTACATATTTTTTCAGAGCTAAATGCAGATAAAAATTATTTTTAATTTGCAACCTGGTGTAGGTTAGTATAGATGGACTAATAGACCAAGTCCCACACACTGCTAGAGGCCTAAATATTTTTTCAGAGCTAGATGCAGAAAAAAATTATATTGAATTTGCAACCTGATGGAGGTCAGTATAGATAGACTAATAGAAGAAGTCCCACACACTGCTAGAAGCCTAAATATTTTTTCAGATCTAGATGCAGAAAAAAATGATATTGAATTTGCAACCTGATGGAGGTTAGTATAGATGGACTAATAGAACAAGTCCCACACACTGCTAGAAGCCTAAATATTTTTTCAGAGCTAGATGCAGATAAAAATTATTTTTAATTTGCAACCTGGTGGAGGTTAGTACAGATGAACTAATAGACCAAGTCCCACACACTGCTACAAGGTGAAATATTTTTTCAGAGCTAGATGCAGAAAAAAATATTATTGAATTTGCAACCTGATGAAGGTCAGTATAGATGGACTAATAGAACAAGTCCCACACACTGCTAGAAGCCTTAATATTTTTTCAGAGTTAGATGCAGAAAAAAATTATATTGAATTTGCAACCTGATGGAGGTCAGTATAGATAAATTAATAGAATGATGCTATGCCCAAAAGATTTTACTTCACTAGGTGCAGTAAAAAAATTAGTATTCTATACACAGGTGGTGTAGCTTGCAACCAGATAGGCTACTCCACTGACTAACACACTCTGCAATAGGCCAAAAAGGATTTGCTTTGCTAGATTTAGCCAAATGCTGTGAAAAAAACTTGCACAGCACTGGCACAGACCTGCCTGGCAAAAAGTGATAGGAACTGATGTAACCTAGCCCTGAAAAGGACTGCATTTACAATTAGTCTTTTCTCCCAACCTATCTACTTAAGAGCACAGACCTGCCTAATAAAAGTCATATGAAATGATGTATAGCGCACACAGAAGCAGTGGTGCTGTCTAACACGCAGCTGCAGCAGTGAGAAAATGGTGGCGACGGGGAAAATGGCTGGGTCTTATAGGGCAAGGACATGTGACATACACTGCCAATGACACATGCCCTTGCTTGTGTGAAAAAAGCAGTTCGCTCCATGTTTGCGCTGCTGATAGGCTGACAGAATGCACCTCCCCACTGTAAACGCGGGAAAGAGAAAAAAAAATGGAGATCTTCATTATTCCTGCAGAGATCCATCCCCTGCCCCTCCCCCCGCCCCGCTGTACACTCAAACTGCGTATAAACATTAATTTTCAGCATTACTGAGAAAAAATCCAGTTATGCTTTTGGTGCACGAATAGTTATCGAACATAACCTCGAACAGCCGAATTTTTTTCAAATCGTTCGTGTTCGCCTAATGGCTGGAACACCACCCAAAACAGCTCGAATTTGAGATTGGCGAACAGTTCGAGTCGAACACCGCTCATCTCTAGTGCTCACTACTGCTAGGTACTCGCCAGAGCATCACGGTGCTCGACAAGCTCAGATCTCGGCGCATGTTTGGCACTCTTTAGAGAGTCAGTGAACATGCAGGGATTGCCTGCCACACACTATAAGGCTGTAGCCATGTTGGTTGTGGGCATTACAGTGATTGGCTGGCCGCACAGCATAATCAGGTATATATAAGACCTGCACCGCTATGCTCGTCACAGTCTATCCTGGAATCAGGCAGAGTAGGGAGAGGTGCTGCTGCGTCAGGGAGAGATTTATAGTTAGTATAGGTATTCCACAACATATACATATATTTATCTGAACTAACAGGCCTTCTGAGGACTAATCCAGCTGCATATATTCAGTGGTGATAGCAGGAGTTATGCAGGCAGGCAGTGTATGAGGCAGACTGGAGTGCATATAGTGCAAGAGGGTCCATTGAACGTCTTGTTAGCATAGGTATTCCACTATATATATATATATATATATATATATATATATATATATATCCATCTGAACTAACAGTCCTTCTGAGGACTAATCCATCTGCATATAATCAGTGTTAGGCAGGAGTTAGGCAGGCTGGCAGTGTATGTGGCAGACTGAAGTGCATATAGGGCAAGAGGGACCACTGAACGTCCTGTCTGCTGCTGCTGTAATAATTACAGATATTTGTAGACATAGCCACAGATATCAGGGGCTAGGGTAATTTTTATTTTTTATTTTAATCTTGGTTATTTGCTTAAAAAGCAAGCCAGAGTACACCATTTTTCTGCTCCATTTGCTTGCAAATACAGCCAGATCTGTTCCATATTTCAGTGATAAAATTTGAGAAATTTGAACTGAATGTGGAAAATATTGGCCTCCTTTTCCATTCTGTTGCAGTGTGTCGGTCAAGCTATTCACACTAGTTGTCTGTGAAGAATAGTATTAGTAAATTACAGTAATTCTCATTCCTCATCCAAGGATAATAAAGAGATTCAGATATGTATCAAAATTTGAAAGTTTATTACATCAAGGATAACAATACACAAGAACAGACACCCTTTTTATAAAAATTGCCCCTAAAAAAGAGACCCATTAAAAAAGACTAGGGCAGTGTGGTTCAAGATGACAGTATATTATGGCAACATGATTAATTCATGTAATATAAATCAATATGATATTTGATAGAAATGTAATACACATAGTATGGTTACATAAATAGCGTATTTTGTGACATGTATACAGCTGAAGAGGTAACAATTAATGACAATTAGTCATATCATTAGTATAATCACAGGAGTTTGTATAGAAATCACAGGTACATAATATAAAATTATCTCAGAGGGTTATTAAGTAATTTGATAATATAGATGATATACCCAAGAATTAAACATCACAGATTTAGGTTATAGATATAGCAGCCAATTAGATATAGAAAATAAAGCACCGTAGATTTAGGTCATAAGTATAATAGACAGACATGCTATGATTCCCATAACTTATTAAGAATCCAAGTCACCAGAGTACCCATACAGAGCATGTGCCATTTTATGAACGACCACACTGGGTTTTTATATATGGTTAATAGATTCCCGTCACCTGCGACGACCCGTGATAATGGGTGCGCGCTCCATCCATCACGCGTCGCACTCCATCGGCCGGCATCCCGGAAGTCCGGCTGCGCATGTCCGCAAGCCAGAGTCCCGATTGGACGCCGGGCGGTGGGGGCGAGGCCATGCGCACCACATGGGGAATCATGCGGCGCCATATTGGAATCAGGCAAAACTCCCAATACACTTTTACAATTAGTGCAGAACAGTAAATTGTATATACAAGTCTTGTATCATTTCAGAAGATGTTGTCTTCATATTCTGTGATTCTACATATCGTCCAAATTCATAATCTTGAAAATAAAGACATAAATCAAATCTCCATATTTATGCATAATCATAAAGACAAGAAAGCAATGTATATATTATTAGTGGGGAATATACATCCCAGGAAAGACAACACGGTATATTGGCATAGGGACAATGTATGTGGATATGTTCACAGCAACGTCATGATTTACTGAAGAAATGGAGCAAAGCTCACTTGATCATTCAAGCCATTAGGTTTAACAGTATCAAGAATGGTAATCCACTTAGCTTCTGTTTTATATAGTAACTTTTTAATATCTCCTCCTCTCGCACCTAAATGAATTTGATCAATCGCTCGAAAATGTAAAAGACGCCAATTACAATTATGGAACTCACGAAAATGCTTAAGGACATTCTTAAGTTTGGCTATTTGTTCTGGATAAGTAATTTTTGCCGCATTTTTGATGTCCCGTATGTGTTCTAAAGCTCTAACACGAAACTCTCTAGATGTTAAACCCACATAGATTAATCTACAAGGGCAAATTGCCCAGTAGATTACATTTGTTGAGCGACAAGTTATCCGATGGAGAATTTTAAAAGTGCGGGTATTGGAGGAGTCATGAAAGTCAAAAGATCTATCTACCTGGGGACAAGCCCCACATGTACCACAAGGGTAACAGCACCAGTTTGGACGACAGGAGCTAAAGGTTGATCCTTCTATTAATGGTGGTATATAACGGTTTCTCACTAGTATATCATTTAAATTCTGAGATCTCTTTGGGGTTATCAAGGGTTTTGGGGATATAATGGTTTTGAGAATTGGGTCAGACAAAAGCACCGGCCAGTATCTGGTAAGTATTGCAGATATTTCCCTCCAGTGTGCATGATATGGGGTTATCAATCTCACCTGTTCATCTTTTTTCTTTTGTTTATTCCTCAAAAGTTGATCCCTTGGAGTTGCCACAGCTCTGATATAGCCCTGTTGAATAGCATCATTATTATAGTTACGGGCTTTAAAGCGTTTTCGCAATTCCTTTGCCTGATTTTCAAATAGAACATCAGAGGAACATACCCTCCAAGCCTGAAGGAATTGTCCAGTAGGGATAGATTTAATTACTTGAGGGGGATGAGATGATCTAGCACTAAGTAGTGAATTAACTGCCGTTTTTTTTCTGTAAATATCAGTTGAGATTAGACCTTCATTTTCCTTTTTGATATGCAAGTCAAGAAAATCAATTTCCCTAGGGCTAGAATAGTATGTTAATCGTATGTTGAACTTGTTTGTGTTTAGTTCATCAAAGAACCTCTCCAGCTGGTGTTTTTCTCCCTGTCAAATCAAAAATAAATCATAAATGAAGCGGACCCACATGTGGACCGCTCCATCGTCTTCATCCGGATAGTGTATACCATATTCCCAATAACCCAGGAAGAGGCACGCATATGAGGGCGCACAAGATGCCCCCATAGCCGTCCCCCTCTCCTGGAGGTATATCTTGTCTTTAAACAGAAAGAAATTGTGCGTTAAATTATATCGCAACAGCTGGAGAAGTAATTCGATCAACTGGTGATCCATTTTGGTTTGTTCAAGAAAGAATTTGACTACGATCAAGTAGAGATGAGCGTTGTTCTACTCGAACTGTTCGCCAATCTCAAATTCGAGCTGTTTTGGGCGGTGTTCGAGCCGTTCGGCGAACACGAACAATTTGAGAAAAATTCGGCTGTTCGAGGTTATGTTCGATAACTGTTCGTGCACCAAAATCATAACTGGATTTTTTCTCAGTAATGATGAAAATTAATGTTAATACGCAGTTTGAGTGTACAGCGGGGTGGGGGGAGGGGCAGGGGATGGATCTCTGCAGGAACAATGAAGATCTCCATTTTTTTTTCTCTTTCCCGCATTTGCAGTGGGGAGGTGCAATCTGTCAGCCTATCAGCAGCGCACACACGGAGCGAAGTGCTTTTTTTCACACAAGCAAGGGCATGTGTCATTGGCAGTGTATGTCACATGTCATTGCCCTATAAGACCAAGCCATTTTCCCCGTCGCCACCATTTTCTCACTGCTGCAGCTGCGTGTTAGACGGCACCGCTGTTGCTGTGTGCGCTATACCTTGTTAATTTCAAGCCAATTTTCGCACAAATCTACAGATAGCTTGGGAGTAGGGAATAGTTGTGATTGCAGTCCTTTTAAGGACTAGGTTACAGCATTTCCTACGACTTTTATCAGGCAGGTCTGTGCTCTTAAATAGATAGATTGTGGGAGTAAAGACTAATTGTGATTGGAGTCCTTTTCAGGACTAGGTTACATCAGTTCCTATCAGTTTTTGCCAGGCAGGTCTGTGCCAGTGCTGTGCAAGTTTTTTTCACAGCATTTGGCTGAATCTAGCAAAGCTAATCCTTTTTGGCCTATTGCAGAGTGTGTTAGTCAGTGGAGTAGCCTATCTGTGTTGCAAGATATACCACCTGTGTATAGAATACCAATTTTTTTACTGCACCTAGTGAAGTAAAATCTTTTGGGCATAGCATCATTCTATTAGTCCATCTATACTGACCTCCATCAGGTTGCAAATTGAATATAATTTTTTTCTGCATCTAGCTCTGAAAAAATATTGGGCTTCTAGCTGTGTGTGGGACTTGTTCTATTAATCCATCTATACAGACCTCCATCAGGTTGCAAACTGAATATATTTTTTTCTGCATCTACCTCTGAAAAAATATTGGGCTTCTAGCTGTGTGTGGGACTTGTTGTATTAGTCCATCTATACTGACCTCCATCAGGTTGCAAACTGAATATATTTTTTTCTGCATCTACCTCTGAAAAAATATTGGGCTTCTAGCTGTGTGTGGGACTTGTTCTATTAATCCATCTATACAGACCTCCATCAGGTTGCAAACTGAATATATTTTTTTCTGCATCTACCTCTGAAAAAATATTGGGCTTCTAGCTGTGTGTGGGACTTGTTCTATTAATCCATCTATACAGACCTCCATCAGGTTGCAAACTGAATATATTTTTTTCTGCATCTACCTTCGAAAAAATATAGGGCTTCTAGCTGTGTGTGGGACTTGTTGTATTAGTCCATCTATACTGACCTCCATCAGGTTGCAAACTGAATATATTTTTTTCTGCATCTACCTCTGAAAAAATATTGGGATTCTAGCTGTGTGTGGGACTTGTTCTATTAATCCTTCTATACAGACCTCCATCAGGTTGCAAACTGAATATATTTTTTTCTGCATCTACCTCTGAAAAAATATTGGGCTTCTAGCTGTGTGTGGGACTTGTTCTATTAATCCATCTATACAGACCTCCATCAGGTTGCAAACTGAATATATTTCTTTCTGCATCTACCTCTGAAAAAATATTGGGCTTCTAGCTGTATGTGGGACTTGTTGTATTAGTCCATCTATACTGACCTCCATCAGGTTGCAAACTGAATATATTTTTTTCTGCATCTACCTCTGAAAAAATATTGGGCTTCTAGCTGTGTGTGGGACTTGTTCTATTAATCCATCTATACAGACCTCCATCAGGTTGCAAACTGAATATATTTTTGTCTGCATCTAGCTCTAAAAAAATATTTGGCCTTCTATCTGTGTGTGGGACTTGTTCTATTAGTCCATCTCTACTGACCTCCATCAGGTTGCAAACTGAATATAATTTTTTTCTGCATCTACCTCTGAAAAAATATTTGGGCTTCTAGCTGTGTGTGGGACTTGTTCTATTAGTCCATCTATACTGACCTCCATAAGGTTGCAAACTGAATATAATTTTTTTCTGCATCTAGCACTGAAAAAATATTTGGCCTTCTAGCAGTGTGTGGGACTTGTTCTATTAGTCATCTATACTGACCTCCATCAGGTTGCAAATTCAAAATAATTTTTTGTCTGCATCTACCTCTGAAAAAATATTTGGCCTTCTAGCAGTGTGTGGGACTTGTTCTATTAGTCCATCTATACTGACCTCCATCAGGTTGCAAACTGAATATAATTTTTTTCTGCATCTAACTCTGAAAAAATATTTGGCCTTCTAGCAGTGTGTGGGTCTCATTGTATTAGGCCATCTATACCAAGCTCCACCAGCTTTTCAATTAATAATAATTTTTCGCTGCATCTAGCCCTGAAAATAATTTTTCTTCCCAATAGTGGTAGCAATAGAAATATGGGGCGCGCTCCTGGCTTACAAAAATATACGCTTCATAACAAAAAACACCAGCTTAGCGCACTGCATTAATAAGATGGCATCATCGTCTCTCCCAGTGCTAGGCCTACTACGCAGGCTAGTATTCCTGTGCCTAAAACACAATGTATGGGTCCGCGCTAGCCACTATGCTGAGGGGTCTAAAGCTGCTGCTAACGCTTTATAACAATTCAATTGGCAGATTTTCACAGAGCTCTTCCACAATGCCCACCCATCGGGACAACAGTTTCCCACCTTCCCTATGGGATCTAGTGGCGAATAGTTGATGCCATTAATCAGAGCGTCAGTTGCCCCGTCGACGTGGCAAGCATACGGTAAGGCATGGGAAGAGTGGACACGACTAGTAGCAGGCAGACGGGTTGACCAATGTGAACAAGCCAGATCACAAGTCACCATAGAATTTCTCCACCAGCTAATGATGAGGGGCATATCAGGGGCGTCAGCGCAGCGGTGTCTGACCGGAGTAGCATTTCACTTCCAACTACTGAATTGGGGAGATGTGACAAAGATTCATCATCAGACAATCCATAAAAGGGTGGAAAAGGGGTCAGCCAAGTCAGGAGTGTAGACGTCCCGTCCCGTGTCACTAAAACTGATTTCTCACATCATATCCCTAATAGAGATGAGCGGTGTTCGACTAGAACTGTTCGCCAATCTCAAATTCGAGCTGTTTTGGGCGGTGTTCGAGTTGTTCGACGAACCCGAACGATTTGCAAAAAATTCGGCTGTTCGAGGTTATGTTCGATAACTGTTCGTGCACCAAAAGCGTGTCCTGCATGTCTGGTGCTATTTAGAGCACCAATCATGCAGGGATTGTCTGCCACTCACTGTAATGCCACAGTCATGGTGGTTGTGGCATTACAGTGATTGCCCAAATCGATGGGAACAGTGCCAACAGTGAAACATGAAAAGCCGGCAATTCAGCAGCGGCATACACCGGTACCCCACAATTTAGAACCGAAAGAATAGAGCTTCACACATAGATTAGATAGATATAAACATGTCAGCCACATAAATACGAAGTACAGTGAAAGTGCTGCTTACTGTACTTGTCATTTAGCGTAAAGGATTTATAAAAAAAAATAATAATGTTTTCATGCACCGTCTCTTTAAAAAAGCCGGCCGGCAATTCAGCAGCGGTACCCGACAATTTAGAATAGAAGGAATAGAGAATCACACATAGATTAGATAGATAGAAACATGTCAGTCACATATATATGAAGTACAGTGACAGTGTTGCTTACTGTACTTGTCATTTAGTGTAAAGGATTTATTAAAAAAAATAATAGTGTTTTCATGCACCGTCTCTTTAAGAAAGCCGGCCGGCAATTCAGTATCTGTACCCGACAATTTATAACAGACAGAATAGAGCTTCACACATAGATTAGATAGATAGAAACATGTCAGTCACATATATATGAAGTACAGTGATAGTGTTGGTTACTGTACTTGTCATTTAGTATTAAAATAAAGGATTTATTATTAAAAAAATTGGCGTGGGGTTCCCCTTAATTTTAGGCTCTAGCGGAGGTTAAGCAGACAGCTGGGGCAGATGTTTGAAGCCTGGGAAGGGGGTAATACCCACGGAGCTTCCCAGGCTACTAATATGAGCCCCCAGCTGAATACATAGCCTTTACTAGCTATTAAAATGGGGGACCCCCCCAAAAAAATGACATGGGGTCCCCCCTAATTTAATAGCTAGCAAAGGCTAGGCAGACAGCTGGGGGCTGATATTAATCGCCCAGGAAGGGAGCCATGAATATTGGCCCCCTCCCAGGCTAGAAACACCAGCCGTCAGCCGCCCCAGAAATGGCGCATTCATAGGATGCGCCAATTCTGGCACTTAGCCTCGCTCTTCCACGCTGCCCTGGTGCGGTGGCAGGGGGTAATAGGGTTGGGGTTGATGTCAGCTTATAATGCCAGCTGACATCAAGCCCAGGTTAGTAATGGAGAGGCGTCTATAAGACACCCCCATTACTAACCTCATAGTCAAAGTTAAAAAAAACACAAACACCCAGAATAAAGTCCTTTAATTGAAATAAAGACACAATCCTTTATTGTTCTAAATTAAACCATACTTACCGTCACGCCCATTCCAGCTGAAGCCAACGATCTCCTGCAATAAAAGAAAAATAATAAAGCAACCTCATCCTTACCTTTCCATGGTTCCCACGACAGCTTCAGCTCTGCTACATCGAGATGACAGGCTGGACCGCAGCAGAACGCTGCCATCCAGCCTGTCATCCCGCAGACACTGAGAAGCGCAGGCATGCTTGCGCTCTGCAGTGTCTGGCTGTGACGGCATCCAGATGAGCCGAGTTCATGTCCAATGAACTCGGCGCACCTCATGCACGTCACTGACAGCGTGGGAGAATTCTCCTGCACTCAGCACTTCAGCGTGAGAATTCTCCCACGCTGTCAGTGACGTACATGAGGTCAGCTGAGTTCATTGGACATGAATGAGCTCACCTCATGCACTTCACTGACAGCGTGGAATGGGCGTGATGGTAAGTATGGTTTAATTTAGAACAATAAAGGATTGTGTCTTTATTTCAATTAAAGGACTTTATTCTGGGTGTTTGTGTTTTCTTTTAACTTTGACTATGGGGTTAGTAATGGGGGTGTCTTATAGACGCCTCTCCATTACTAACCTGGGCTTGATGTCAGCTGGCATTATAAGCTGACATCAACCCCAGCCCTATTACCCCCTGCCACCGCTACAGGGCAGCGTGGAAGAGCGAGGCTAAGTGCCAGAATTGGCGCATCCATTTCTGGGGCGGCTGACGGCTGGTGTTTCTAGCCTGGGAGGGGGCCAATATTCATGGCTCCCTTCCTGGGCTATTAATATTAGCCCCCAGCTGTCTGCCTAGCCTTTGCTAGCTATTAAATTAGGGGGTACCCCACGTAATTTTTTTGGGGGGGTCCCCCATTTTAATAGCTAGTAAAGGCTATGTATTCAGCTGAGGGCTCATATTAGTAGCCTGGGAAGCTCCGTGGGTATTACCCCCTTCCCAGGCTTCAAACATCTGCCCCAGCTGTCTGCTTAATCTCCGCTAGAGACTAAAATTAAGGGGAACCCCACGCCAATTTTTTTTAATAATAAATCCTTTATTTTAATACTAAATGACAAGTACAGTAACCAACACTGTCACTGTACTTCATATATATGTGACTGACATGTTTCTATCTATCTATTCTATGTGTGAAGCTCTGTTCTGTCTGTTATAAATTGTCGGGTACAGATGCTGAATTGCCGGCCGGCTTTTTTAAAGAGACAGTGCATGAAAACACTATTATATTTTTTAATAAATCCTTTACACTAAATGACAAGTACAGTAAGCAACACTGTCACTGTACTTCATATATATGTGACTGACATGTTTCTATCTATCTAATCTATGTGTGAGGCTCTATTCCTTCTTGTCTAAATTGTCGGGTACCGGTGTATGCCGCTGCTGAATTGCCGGCCGGCTTTTTTAAAGAAAGCGTCTTCTGAGCAGTTTGTCAGCTTTTGGACACCTTTGAAGGTGTTTTCTATGTGTTTCTATGTGTTTTTGTTTGCCTGCCATTGGTTTTAACGGTGTTCGACGGTGTTCTAAGGTGTTCAACGAACAGTTCGACGAACAGTTCCTCGAACATCCCGGTGTTCGACGAACCGAACCGAACCCGAACACTACGGGGGTGGCTCAACACTAATCCCTAACACCATTAACATGACACTCACAATTTGAAGCAACACTACTGTCTACTACATTTGTGATCGCCTTCTTCGGGGCGCTATGCATAAGCGAATTAGTCCCGCAATCCAAAATTAGCACCAGTGGAGGCTTATTACACCAGGACGTAGTCATAGGCAATAATGCAATACGTCTACGCATACACAAATCGAAAATGGTTCCAGCGGGCAGGGGCACTTGGGTACTTCTACAACCCACAAAGGGTACACTGAGTCGGGTAACAATAGTAAAACCATATCTAACCATCAGATCACAAAGTAATTTGTTCCTATCACACATTGATGGGACGCCATTATCAGGATACCAGTTCCAAGCTATATTTAATAAATGCATAACATCGGCAGGGAACCACCCCAAAGATTACGGGACACACTCATTCCGCATAGGCGCGGCCACAGAAGCAGCAAGAGCAGGACTGTCAGAAACGGAAGTTCAGAGGATAGAGAGATGGTGATCCACGTGTTTGGCAAGATACATAAGACCGGACTTGTTATCCTAACGTGGTTTGTTTCTTTTACAGGTGACGCTAAGCCAACAGTGTGGGTGATAGGCCACTCGTATATATATTGGGCAGATTAAAGGGCGAAAGTCCACCCAGGTGGGAGGAAATTAGAGTTTCATAACACATATTTCAACTGGAGAGGTATTAGAGGCCTGCTATGGCCACAGGTACTAATGGAGGTAATCAAGGTAGGGAGAGAGGCAAGATGTCTGGTCATCTTAGTTATACAGGCCGGGGGAAACAACCTAGGTCATCACAAGAGCGCATAACTAGTGACAATAATGAAACTAGACACTGAGCGCTTCAGAGAATTTTTCACAAAACTAGCTATAGTATGGTCAGAGATTGTGCCGATAGCGGTATGGCAAGGTGCGCGAGACATCACGGCCATCGAACGGACAAGGCGGGTAATAAATATTCGGATGGCAAAATTTAGAAGAGACAGAGGCGGTGTAGTGGTACGACACCGACAACTGGAAGGAGATAAAGCAGGCCTCATACGGCCCGACGGTGTTCACTTAATGGATATTGGACTGGACATATTCCTGTCAGGACTCCAGGACGGAGTGGAACAAGCGTTAAGAGTGATGGGTGGGGGTCAGAGTCCTGCATACGAGTACGCAGGATCCTCCGTGGCCTGGAAATAGAAAGGACATGTTGGAGAGTTACACTTGTTGGCCAAGTTGCCGGAGTGGAGACCCAGGGCATGCTGCAACAAGCTGAATTATTTTAGAAATAAAATGTCTTTCTAATGGAATGAGTATAAAGAGTTAATAAAGCTGTGACCGATCCTCACCCATCCAGTTGTAAGAGTTACATTATTGTATTGTCAAGGAAAGGGGGGCGGTAGGGGGGCTGAGCGTCTGGGTTTGGTTGGGGGTCCCCACAGTCTGCCTAGGCTAGATGCATTTAAAAATTCTTATTAGATACACAGGCGGTGCAGCTTGCTTCGCAGCTGGGCTACTACGCCCAAAGTATTGCCTAGGCTAGATGCAGTTAAAAATTCTACGCTGACTAGCAGACACTGAAGATTTGGAGCAGACCTCTGAGTAAACAGCTCTTCAGACTCAATCATCTGTGTTACCCCAAGCCATAGTGTATGTAGTTTCTTACAGTTAAAAGGGGGGGGGGAGCGACCCAACCCACCTGGAATTGACGATGCCAACGTCACGTAAGACACAGCAAGGGGACTCCAAAAAGAGTTTCCATTTTTTCCCAAAATTGTGGCACAGACACCACTTAACCCTAGAACGCATACCTGGGGCCTCGCAGTCCCGCCCTGTTAATTGTTTTCTATTTTCTGCAAGATTACTTTAGTTAGAATTTTGAAACTCTAGGTATTCTTCATGTATATAGTTGTTTGTCATTTGAGTTTGAGTTATTCAATGTTATTTGCACACGGGACTAAAAGGCCCCAGGTATATGAAAGTGTAGATTTTTATGGTCATGCGTTCTAGGGTTAAGTGGCATCAATTGCCCCACAGTTGCTTAAAACGGTTGGTGAGGTGATATTAACAAATCCTCAAGCTTTTAGCCTCCCAAGGATAACACAGGATTAGAAAAGTCCTTGCGAATCCACGGTTTGTTCATCTTTATGAACGTGAGTCTGTCTACATTCTCAGTGGACAGCCGCGTGCGCTTATCTGTCAGCACACCATCAGCAGCGCTGAACACACGTTCAGAGAGAACACTGGCTGCAGGGCATGACAAGATCTCCAAGGCGTGAGTGGCGAGCTCTGGCCATTTTTCCAGATTGGAATACCAAAATGAGCAAGGGTCCAGTGACACAGTCATGGCTTCGATGTTCACTTGGAGATACTCCTGCACCATCCTCTCTAGGCATTGACTATGGTCTAAAAAAGTGGTGAAACGATTTCACAAAATTGCTGTTACCAGCAGATACTGTGTTACTGTTACGGTTTGAGTGATGAAGACTCGACAGTCCCGCGGTTGGCAAGTTAGAACTGTGAGATTCACTTCGTGCACCACTGGTGTTTTGTGGAGAAGCACATGTAAGATTCTGCAACAGCGTCTGCAGATACTCCTGCATGCGTCAATCCCTTTTTATGGCAGGAATTATTTCGGCAAATTTACTTTTGTACCGGGGATCTAAGAGTGTGGCAACCCAGTAGTCGAGATTACTTCGAATTCTGCAATCTGAGGGTCATGTTGCAGGTAGTGCAGCAAGAAGGCACTCATGTGTCTTGCGCATCCAGGAGGACCAAGTCCTTGTTGTGTTGGTAGCGAGGTAAGAATCATGCTTCTTTCCTCTGCCCTCTCCCCCCAACCTCGCACAACAGAAATGTGATCAAGGTCTCCCTCATCTGATGAGTCTTCCATGCCCATCGCCAGTTCATCCTCCACTTCTTCCTCGGCTCCTGCACCTTCCTCAACAGTTTGGCTGCTACCATGCGCCCTGTTTAATCCCTCTCCCCCACCCTCCCATGCCTGCATCCTTGGTGCTGCCAACCGTCTGGACCTTGGAGATGTTATCCCTTCCGCATACGACTCCTCCTCTACTTCCTCCACCTCCTCTTGTCCGACCACCTGACTCTGAATTCTGTTTAATGTGTGCTCAAGCATGTAAATCACCGGAATAGTTATGCTGATAATGGCATCGTCGTCAGCACTAAACATCTTCGTCGCCATTTCAAAACTGTGCAGAAAGGTGTGTGGCGCCCCTGAGGGTGCAGTCACCACAGAGTTACTGCATCTCACCCTCAGGTAAGGAAGGCGTATGGCTCGGGACCCTAACACCTGCATCCAACACATACCCGCAGTGGGGTTAGGGCGAGATTGCTCCTAAGGGAGAGCACAGTCCCAGGTCCCTAGCTGGAGGGAGGATCCTATGTAGTGGGTGCTTAGGGGAGCAGCTTAGGGGAGCACATGACAGGGAGAGTATAAATAGGAAGCCATCTTAGAAAGAGCAAGCCAGTCAGAGGAGGAAAAGTGACAGGAGCAGAGGCTCGGCATGAGCTCTGCTCCGGAGGCGGGCCTAGCCTGGGAGGCCCAGGACTGAAGGAGAGAAGAGAGGAGTGGGAGCAGGAAGGCTCCAGGAACCGAAGGGACCCTAGGGCAACGGGCCGTGCAGAAGGCCACCTGTACGCCCGCTGCTACCAGGAGGTAGAGGGGTCAGGCCAGATAAGGGGAACCGGTCCCTCAACTAGAGGAGAAACAGCAAGGCTCAACTAGAAACCGGAGGCTGCAGCATTTCATGTACTGCAGGCAAAAGTCCACACCAGTCTCACTAAGAAGGTAGCCACATAGGACCCAGGGGACGGAACACAAGTCGCCCGCCAAGGCCAAAGGATACCGGATAGAAGTGTCACTGGGTGTGAGGTGCAGGGAGAAGGCCAGAGAAAGGACACACAGAAGGGGGTCCTGCTAAGTACTCCGGAGCTATCTGGGGGTGGACTGAGCCCCTCACTGAGTACGCACAGCACGACGGGTGAGATAACTCTGGTACCTGTAATCTGGACTGCAACAACTGTGAGTAAAGATGTTGGGACTGCATCACACGGACTCTGTGTTCATTACTGACTCCCTGCACTACAACCACCATCATCCACCCACACTGCCCTGAAGCTACACTCTTCCTGTGGTGAGTAATAATACCATTGCAGCAAAACCACCAGCTTCAGAGGACTGTTCCGCAGCGGCGGCCCCTTTGGCCGCTCTCCACAGGTGGCGTAATCGGACATTATAAAATCCATATATACAAATTACCGTTGGATTGACCGCCCTGGGTCACGGACCGGGTCACCGCCACAGTGACTACAACCCCCAGCGTCTACCGGCCCGGCTCCGGGTACCCCACAGCCCAGGGGGCGCGTCAACTTCATAGGTCCCTGATCTGAGACCACTCCTGCTGTGTGATTTGCCCCACCTCTGGATCTCGTTGGCCCAGGCTATACGTCAGAAACTATTGCACCAGGGCTTGTCGGTGCTGCCACAGTCGCTGCAACATGTGCAGAGTTGAATTCCACCGTGTCGGCACATCGCATTTCAGCCGGTGAACTGGCAGGCCCAACGACTTCTGTAGAGATGTAAGTCGTTGAGCTGCGGGATGCGAACGTCGGAAGTGAGCACACAGCGACCGTGCCCTCTGCAGAAGGCCTTCTAGTCCCGGATAGTGGGCTAAAAATTTATGGACAACCAGGTTCAACACGTGAGCCATACAAGACACGTGTGTAACATTGCCCCGGCGAAGGGCCGCACCCAGGTTTGCAGCATTGTCGCACACGGCCTTCCCTGGTTGCAGGTCCAGTGGAGACAACCATTCATGAAACTGGGTCTCCAGAGCTGACCACAAGTCCTCAGCTGTGTGACTCACATTTCCCAGACATTTCAAAGTAAACACTGATGCTGTTGAGCCCTGCTGCCAGCATATTAAGGAGGTGCGCAGTTAGAAAGCAGGTGGCATTACCAGACAGGCTTTGGGTGCAGGTGGAGGACCGAGAGGAGGTTGAGGAGGCAGAAGCAGTGGAGGAACTTCTAGATAAAGAGGATTGACGTACAACTCGCGGGGACGGCAAGACTTGGACAGCAGCCCCTTGTCCTGCTGTCACCATAGTTACCCAGTGCCCTGTCAGCGACATGTAACGCCCCTGTCCATGCCTACTCGTCCAAGTGTCTGTGGTGAAATGCACCCTGTCACACACAGAGTTTCTCAAAGAAGCGGTGATGTTGTGTGTGACATGCTGGTGGAGCGCAGGCACACCTTTCTTTGAGAAGTAGTGCCGACTGGGCATCTGGTACTGGGGCACTGCGACGGACATAAGGTCTCAAAAATCCACTGTGTCCTCCAAGCGGAAAGGCAGCATTTCTGTAGCCAACTGCTTGCAGATGGTGAAATTCAACCTCTTAGCTTTCTCATGGCTAGGAGGAAATGGTCTTTTACTTGTCCACATCTGAGGGACCGAGGGCTGGCTGTTGTGCTTTGAGGGGGTTGAGTAGGGTGTCCCTGGCAAACTGCCGGTCTGTGAGGAAGATGCAGGCGGACATGTTAGGTTGCCTTGATCCAAAGGTGGTGCTCTCGATGTCAGAGAGCTCTCAACACCAGCAGGTGTTTCCACTTCCCAATGAACTGACGACCTGCCAATCACACTGGCTGTTGCAGGTAAAGAGGTGGCAGCTCTGCGTCCAAAAACATGTGTGACTGCTGTCCCCCCAGTCACAGAGGATGAAGAGGCCGCGGATGCACAAGATGGGGCAGACGGTGGTTGGCCCAGCCTGCTAGGCCGCATTGTAGCACAGTGAGCTTCCCACTGCAACTTATGCTTCATATACATGTGACGGTACATGCATGAGGTACTCAAACTATGGATTTTTTGGCCTCTACTTAGCTTTTGGTGACAAATATTACAGATAACACGAGTTGGGTCATCCTTATCGATCTGAATAAATGCCCAGGCTATGCAAGGCTTAGAGCCCATGCAACCTGAAGAGCCACTACGACTTGTGGACAGAGGCGGAGTTGTGGTTGAGAATGCAGTTGTTGACGTGCTTCCAGTACTCCGTCTCTGTCCAGGAAGGCGCAACCTAACCTCGTCGTCAATAGCATCTGTGACGCCCCGCTGCGCTTGGTATCACAGATCCTAGAAGAGTGTATTGATGGAATCCTCCACAAGAGGCCCCCATAAACATTCACACATCTCCACCTTCCACCTCAGACCAGCAGAGGGAGCCCGTTAGGGATATAAATAGGGAAGGTGGAGCTAAGCAGTTCAGTTCCTCTGAAGAGTTCCTGCAGTAGAGAAGCCTAAGAGAGGTCAGTCTGCAGTGGAGCTCAGTCTAGTCTAGAGAACTCAGTTAATAGTTCAGCAGTGGAGCACGAGGCTCCTGCTAGCTAGATTCAGGGAGCCAGATAGAGCTTAAGGTGTGCCGGCGTCATAAGATCGGTGAAGCGCGGCAAGCTGCCGTTAGTGTGTATAGCCTATTGAGGGCCCGAGTAGGCCGAAGGCGAGTGGCGAGTTAGTACATAAGGGGCAGAGGAGCTTGACCAGCTCACCCCGAAGCATTTACCGGACACCGGATCCGAGCTTACCAGGATCTCTATGACCCAGTAAGGCATAACCGGAATCCCTGGAGAACTACAAGTCGCTAAGGGGCTGATACGTAACAGAGCCAGGAGATGCTTAGGCCCCGCATACTGGGAGCGTGAACTTCAAGAGAAGGCCCTACCACAAGGTCAGCCAGCGCAGGACAGAGACAAAGTTAGGCCTAGCTCCAGGCAGGTCAGAAACTTACTGCGCAGAGGCAAGAAACAGGAGGCCCTACACCCGCTCATTGGGGAGGATCCTGATATGCACCCTTCACCCTACAGTGCTCCAGGATGTGCCTGAATTTCCTCCAGTAAAAGGTACTGAAGTGACTACCGTGTCCGTTTCCGTTCTTGCTCTGACCCAGCTGGGTCTCGCCTGTCCTGCATTCCCCCTGCATACGCTGCCCTGAGACCTAGCTCCACCTGTGGGGAGCTATACCATCGAGCTGCCTTATCACCGGCCTCAGTGGACTGCTGCAGCGCTGGTGCTTCTCACCAGATACCACAGGTGGTGTCACAAACTCTTATAAAATTAACAATTATCCACCCTTTTAAAGAGTGACCCCAGGGTACGGGCCAGGGAGCCGACCACCGCGACATCCCAAAGGCCAGGCAAAGGCCCGGGTGACCTCATCGACTGGCTGACTGTGGGTTGACAGTAAGTGGGATCTCCAACCTTGTCATCATCACCCTGTGTGTTATCACACCCGTCGTCCTCAAAGCCAACCTCTTCCTGCCCTGACCGAAAAGTCAAGTTGTCGCTCCAATCAGGTATTTGAGTCTCATCATCGTCTTCATCATTGTCTCCACCAACAGGAGTTACAGTTTGGGAACGAGGTTCTACATTATGCTCAGAACCTTCTTCATCTGGTCCTGGATCCGACTTATAAAGATTCTGGGCATCAGTGCAGATCATTTCCTCGTCTGGATTAACAGAAGCTCTGGAGCAGACCTCCGTTTCCCAGGCTATAGTATGAGTAAACAGCTGTGCAGACTCAACCATCTGTGTTACCCCATACTCAGACGGGCAGCTGGAGACTTGGGAGCTGTGAGGAAGCAAGTGCGATTGGGGTGACACCTCTGAGGACTGGAGTATTTGTGATGTTGAAGTTGAGGTGGAGGAGAGCCCACTTGAAGGAGCACTTGATATCCGCTGAAGCACCTGCTGTTTTTGTGCCTCATCTGGAATTTGTAGCGATGGGCGTGTCCGTTACAAAGGGATCGTATCACATTGTCCACGAAAAGAAGTCGACATGTTAGTTTGGCTGGAAGATGGTCTTTCTTCTGCAGATGTTACTCCCCCCCCCCACCGCGGGGGGCTCGACCCACCAGCGGACAGGCACCAGTATTAGGAGAGGGGGGCTGGCCGTCAGGGTCCACCGCGGCTCTGGCACAAACCCGGCGACACGGAGGTGGCACGGGCAGGAACGGACTGGCCGTGTCGGCTTCTCACTTTTTGGATTTTAGAAGGGCATGACATGCCTATATCTGTGTCTCCCCCTCCTTTTACTCCTCCACCTCTTTTATTTTCGCATGACTATATGTACTTGTCACTTTTCCATGTGTTAGTTATGTCTTCTGAGCAGTTTGTCAGCTTTTGGACACCTTTGAAGGTGTTTTTTATGTGTTTCTATGTGTTTTTGTTTGCCTGCCATTGGTTTTAACGGTGTTCGAAGGTGTTCGACGAACAGTTCGGCGAACACACGGGTGTTCGACGAACCGAACCGAACTCGAACACTACGGGGGTGGCTCAACACTACTATCAAGCCATCATCATGATCTATTGAGGTATATAAAGACTCAACATCCGCAGTTGCCATTATTACATCATGGTCGAATGTTATACAGTATCCTGGAGTCTGACGAATAGGTCTGTTGAATCCGTAATGTATGATGGTAGATTTTTTACAAGTGGCTTTAAATAATAATCACGAAATTTACAAGCTGGTTCACAAAGCCCGCTTTTACCTGATACTATAGACCGCCCTGGGGGTTCAATAATATCTTTATGAACCTTCGGAAGAAGGTGCAGAGTAGGTATAGTTGGGTTGTCTATAATCAGTCCCTCAAAAATTGATTTAGTAATAATATTTTTCTCAACTGCAGTTTCAAGAATATTTAATTGTTCTCTATTGAACTTCAGAGTTGGATTGTTATCCAGTCTACGGTAACAGGATGAATCAGCTAACTGCCGGATGGCTTCTCTCTCATATTTTGATGTAGGCCATATCACAACATTGCCCCCTTTGTTCGCCTTTTTTATTACAATATCCTTCATTTGTCTAAGTTCTTTTAGAGCTATTCTTTGTTTAGGATTGAGATTATCATGTGATCTATGGCTAGGAAGTAATCTCAATTCCTGTATCACCAATTTAGTAAATAATTCTATTGGAGCACAGGCGGACAAAGGGGGAAAGGTTGTAGATTTTTTCTTTATACTGTATATGATGGAAAGTTAGATGAATCATCCTGTTCAGCCAGAAGAGCCCATTATCACGAGTCGTCGCAGGTGACGGGAATCTATTAACCATATATAAAAACCCAGATGTGACACTGCCTCAGTACCTCCCGACGAAGCAGAACGCGAAACACATGTTGGGGTAAGAGGCAGTGTGGTCGTTCATAAAATGGCACATGGTCTGTATGGGTACTCTGGTGACTTGGATTCTTAATAAGTTATGGGGGTCATAGCATGTCTGTCTGTTATTTTTATGACCTAAATCTACGGTGCTTTATTTTCTATATCTAATTGGCTGCTATATCTATAACCTAAATATGTGATGCTTTATTCTTGGGTATATCATCTATATTATCAAATTACTTAATAACCCTCTGAGATAATTTTATATTATGTACCTGTGATTTCTATACAAACTCCTGTGATTATACTAATGATATGACTAATTGTCATTAATTGTTACCTCTTCAGCTGTATACATGTCACAAAATACGCTATTTATGTAACCATACTATGTGTATTACATTTCTATCAAATATCATATTGATTCATATTACATGAATTAATCATGTTGCCATAATATACTGTCATCTTGAATCACACTGCCCTAGTCTTTTTTAATGGGTCTCTTTTTTAGGGGCAATTTTTATAAAAAGGGTGTCTATTTTTGTGTATTGTTATCCTTGATGTAATAAACTTACAAATTTTGATACATATCTGAATCTCTTTATTATCCTTGGATGAGGAAAAAGAATTACTATAAATGATATTGGTTATCCTCATTTTCAATTTGAAATAGTGTGTAATATTTGAAATGAGCCTGACTGTTTAATTTAGTGTATTTTTATTAGTAAATTACAGGCCTGCTATTTAAAACCGTGGTTCTCTGTCAGACATATCACCTATAGCAGTGTTCCAAAATCAGCCATTTCTTCCATTTTCATTTCGTTGCAGTGTGTCGGTCAAGCTATTCACACTAGGTGTCTGCTTATAATAATATTAGTAAATTACAGCCCTTCTATTTAAAATTGTGGTTCCCTGTCAGACATATCACATATAACTGCGTTCCAAAATCAGCTCGTGAACGTGGAAAATTTTGTCCTCCATTTAAAATGGGGAAGGTGCGTGGCAAGGGAAGGAGAAGTGGACGTGATGGTGCATGCAGAGGACAAGAATGTGGCCATGGGCAACAATTGCCAGAAAGTCAGGAGGAGGACCAGGGTGCGGAAGTGGAAGATGAGGTGGTGGATGATATAGTAACTGACCCAACCTGGCAGGGGGACATACAGAGCGAAGACAGCAGCACACAGGGGGAGGGAGGCGTAGCACCAAAACAGGCAGGAAGAATCAGTGTTGTGGCTGCAGACACAAGGCAGGAAAGCATTCCTTGTAACGCCAACATGACAGAAGTTGCCAGTACAACTGTAAGGTCTTCCTGAGCCAACAAAGTCTGGTGCTTTGCTGCCATGTGCCTAATCATGCTGGTGCTGGTTAGGCTGGTCGTTTTGCCACCCCTGCTGATGCTGGCCTGGCAGCTGATGCAAATTGCCTTTTTCGGGTTATAGGGAGAGTCTTTAAAAAACAAACAGACTCGGGAAGACCTAACAGTTGTACTGGCAAACTCCTTCGTGTTGGTGTTACGGGGAACGGTTGCCTGCCTCCTGTTTGTGGCCACCACACTGCTTCTTCCTGCCTGTTGGGGTGCTCTGCCTCCCTCCCCCTGTATGCTGCTGTCCTTGCTCTGCATGTCCTCCTGCCACGTTCTTTCAGCTACTATATCATCCACCACCTCGTCTTCCACTTCTGCACTCTGGTCCTCCTCCTGACTTTCTGGCAATTGTGTCTCATCATTGTCCACCTCTTGTAACACTTTCCCACCGTCGCCTTCATGTGACCGTGGCTGATCAAATATTTGGGTATCGCTACATGCCATCTCCTTTTGCCCCGCTTCAAGTGGACCGGGCGAGAGGCCTGAATCTATAAATGGAAAAGTGAACAGCTCTTTAGAGTTTCCAAGTGTGGGATTAATTGTCTCTGAGTACTCAGCATGGTGGGAGGAAGGAGGATCCAGGTGAGGAATATGCGGTCAAGACTCTCAGCTACTGAGACTCGACAGTGTGGAAGACAAGAAGGTGGTGGTGGTGGTGGTGGCTAAGTGACTGGAAGCATTATCTGCTATCCAACCAATAACCTTTTCACACTTCTCTGTGTTCAACAGTGGAGTTCTGCGGTCCCCTATTAATCTGGACAGGAAGGTCGAGCAAGAAGATGTGGGTGTTTGTTGTGGCACAATTTCAGCTTGCCCACGGCCTCGGCCTCTGCATGCACTATCATCACCATCACGTTCAGTTCCCTGTCCCTTGCCACGTGCCTTGCCCATTTTAAATGGAGGACAATATCTTCCACGCTCAGTACAAATAACTGAACTTATATGTGATACATGTGATGGAGAAAGCACAGTTTTAAAAACCTGGCCTGTAGATAACTATTTTGAACAGCAAACTGGTGTCAATTGCTTCATTAAAACATTGAAACAAATTTTTAATGGAGATCAGAATTGGCAGTATTTTCTGCAAACGTATATGTGATCCTTTTGACGGAGAAACCAGTTTTAAATACCTGGACTGTAGGTAACTATTTTGAGCAGCAAACTGGTTTCAATTGCTTCACTGACACGCTAGAACAAATTTTTAATGGAGTTCAGAAATGGCATTGTTACGGATCCGGGTGGTGGAACCTCTGTGCAGTGATGCAAGGAGGGACCCGAGGGGCTTAACTAAGTGTTTACCTGGACCGACCCTGGCCACTCAGCGGCTTAGTCGACTCCATGAAACAAGGAGGGACCAGGAAGGTGAACAAGGTGCCACTCTGGGACCGTCCTTGTGTGAGAGCAGGCGACTCCCATGGGTCTGATTGCTGAAGCTGACAGGCACAGCAGATGAGCACGGCTGGTAGACAAGCTGGCGGGCACAGCTGATAGACAGGATGGCGGGCACTGGAACCTGAGGGCTGAGGAGAGTGTTAGCACACAAACAACAACCTTGCACAGGCACCTCCATTTTGGATGAGGTGCTTTATATAGGAACAGTCCTCCGGCCATTGGCCGGGGACTCTTTAGGATGGCGCGAGCGGCTCCTATAAGAGGGAGGGAGCACTCGCACTCACGCCCTAAGTACAGTGCCCGGGGAACTGCGTGTGGTGCGCGCACCCCGGGCAGAATCAGCAGGGTAGCTGGAAGACACCGGACCGGGACCGTGGGGTGAGGGGATCAGTGTCTCTGCCCGGCAGGAGGCAGAGATGCTGAAGCTACAGCCCCCCCCCTTTATGCCTCCTCCTCTTTAGGCCCACAAGAAATTTTTCTAGAAGACGAGGAGCATGAATGTTCTCCCTGGGCTCCCAAGATCTCTCCTCAGGACCAAACCCCTTCCAATCCACATGAAAGAAAGTCTTTCCTCTTACCCTCTTAATGGCCAAAATGTTCTCTACATCAAAGACGTCCTCAGCGGAGACTGGAGCTGGAGTGGTACCTGAAAAGATTAAGGACAATAGGCTTGAGGAGAGACATGTGAAAGGAATTGGGAATCCGTAAGGAGGCAGGGAGTTTCAGCTTGTAAGCCACTGGATTTATTTGGTTCAGAATCTCGAAAGGACCAATGAACTGCGGGCCCAACTTGTATGATGGTATTTTGAGACGGACATATTTGGAGGAAAGCCAGACCTTGTCTCCCGGACTAAATAGAAGTGGATCCAGATGTCTCTTATCAGCATTCTTCTTCATCCACTCAGGGGACTGAAGAAGCGCAAATCTAGTGTCTTCTCAAATCATCGAAAATTCACTGATGTGAGAATCCGTGGCAGGATTGTCTACTGAAGAGGAGACAGGAAACGGAATTCGGGGGAGTCACAAAAAACGGAGACTTAGCAGAGGACTCACTCACATGGTTGTTATAAGAAAACTCGGCCCAAGGCAGGAGTTCTACCCAATCACTATGGTTAACGTTGACAAAGTGGCGAAGAAAACTGGTAAGAATCTGATTGTTACGTTCCACTTGACCATTGGACTGAGGATGATAGGCCGAAGAAAAGTCCAAAGAGACATCCAGTAGCTTGCACGTGGCTCTCCAGAAACGAGAAGTGAACTGAACTCCTCGGTCCGAGACAATGTGGAGGGGTAAGCCGTGCAGATGAAAGATGTGACGGATGAAGTCCTTAGCCGGCACAGGTGCAGATGGAAGACGAGGCAGAGGGATGAAGTGAGCCATCTTGGAAAAGCGGTCAGCGACCACCCAAATGAAAGTAGAACCGGAAGATACTGGGAGATCAGTGATGAAGTCCATAGAAATGTGTTGCCAAGGAGCAGAAGGCACGGGAAGAGGAAAAAGACGACCATCTGGAAGGTGCCTAGGTATCTTGTTACGGGCATAAGAGGAACAAGCCGAGACAAAATCTGCAACATCCTTGCACAGGGTGGGCCACCAATAACGTCGGGCAATGAGCAGAATCATCTTCCTCTGGTCGGCATGACCAGCCAGTTTGGACGAATGACCCCAGAGTAAGACCCTCTTCTGATCCTGAGCAGCTACAAAGGTTTTACCAGGAGGTAGATGAGACAGGTCAAACGGAGCAACAGTCATTATTTTGGATAGGTCAATGATGTGTAGAGGCTCCTCCTCTTGGTTGGTAGACAGAAAAGAGCGGGATAGAGCATCATCTTTAATATTCTAGTCTGCTGGGCGGTAATGGAGAGAGAAGCAGAAACGAGCAAAGAACAAAGACTATCTGGCCTGACGCGGTTTTAGTCTTTGGGCGGTCTGCAAGTAAGCGAGGTTTTTATGGTCAGTGCCCATGACCACCGAGTGCAGAGCCCCCTCAAGCAAGTAGCACCACTCTTCCAGTGATAATTTGATGGCCAGCAGTTCTCGATCTCCTAAGGAGTAATTGCACTCAGATGAAAAAAAGAGTTTAGAGAAGAAGCCGCAGGTCACCATTAGCCCGGACGAGGATTTCTGGGTGAGCACTGCTCTGGCCCCGGAGGAAGAGGCATCAACTTTCAGGAAGAACTGTTTATGGCAATCAGGATGATGTAGCACTGGAGGTGAGGAGAAGGTTTGCTTAAGAGAGACAAAGGCATTTTCCACCTCGGCAGTCCATTCACTGGGATTTGCTCCTTTACAGGTGAGAGCAGAGATGGGAGCAGTCCGGGAGGAAAAATGAGGAATGAAGAGGAGGTAATAGTTAGCGAATCCCAGAAACCGCTGACTAGCCTTCAGCACCTCAGGTCGGGGACACTTTAAGATGGCAGACACCTTCTTGGGATCCATCCGCAGTCCAGTCTCAGAGATGATATACTCCAAAAATGGTAGGGAGGTCTGCTCAAAGAGGCATTTCTTGTACATAGCATATAGGCGATTCTTCTGGAGCCACAGTAGTACCTGACGAACATCCCTCCGGTGAGAGGACAGAACAGGGGAGAACACCAAGATATTGTCCAGGTACACCACCACGCAGGAATACAGGAGCTCTCAGAAGATGTCGTTTACTAACTCCTGGAAGATGGCTTGGGCATTACAGAGACCGAAGGGCATCACGCAGTACTCGTAGTGACCATCCCGAGTGTTGAATGGCGTCTACCACTAGTCTCCCTGGTGAATCGGACCAGATTGTATGCCCCACGAAGATCGAGCTTAGTGAAGATCTTTGCGCCTTTTAGGCGGTCAAAAAGCTCCGAGATGAGAGGCAGGAGGTATTTATTTTTGATGGTAATCTAGTTTAGACCCCTGTAGTTGATACAAGAACGAAGAGAGCCATCTTTCTTTTTGACAAAGAAGAATCCTGCTCCAGCCGGAGAGGTGGATTTCTGAATAAATCCCCTAGCAAGATTCTCTTCTATGAATTTAGACATAGCACGTGTCTCGGCTAGTGACAAGGGGTAGATTCGCCCGCAAGGAGGTGAAGCACCAGGTATTAGGTCGATGGGACAATCATACGGCATATGAGGTGGTAGTGTCTCTGCCTCCTTTTTATCAAAGACGTTCGCATATGACCAGTAGGGTGCCGGCAGGCCGGGTAGATTAGCTGGAGTAGACTTAGGTCGAGCAGGATGAACCGGAACCAGACAGGACTTATGACATTCCTGACCCCAATGGAGCACCTCACCCGACCTCCAATTCAGGACTGGCTCATGTCTCTGTAACCAAGGCAGGCCAAGCAAGAGGGTATGAGAGAGACCGGACAGCACGTAAAAGGAGATCTCTGAATGTAGCATTCCCACCTGAAGAGTTACAGGCTCAGTGACCAGCAAGATCGTCTCAGAGAGAAGCTTTACATCCACAGAGGAAACTGCTAAAGGATCAGCCAGACATATGGTAGGAATCTGATAACCCTCCACAACGGCCTGTTGAATGAGATTCCCAGTGGCTCCGTAATCCAGATAGGCAGACTTGAAGAAGCGTGCCTCATCACTGGTAACTGAAATGGACAGAGTCAAGGGCGGAGAGGAAGAACTTTTGATAGGACGACCTCTCCGAGCGGTCCTAGACACTGGAGTTTCCCCGTATCACCGGACAACAGCGGATCTGATGCTCTATACTGCCACAGTAGAAGTAACTCCCGTCGGTGCGGCGGATCTCCTGGTGAGACTTGACCATCATTACTTGGTCAATTTGCATAGACTCTGGAGAAGATACCAGGGGGGGGGGATGCTGGTTGGAAGACTGGACTTTGGAAGGTTGGAGCAAGGTGCAGGGGTCTAATCTCACAGGTCGTCTCCTTACAATGCTCCTGAAAATGGATGTCAATTTGGGTAGCTAATGACCAGGTCGTCCAGAGAGTGAGGTATGTCTTGACCGGCTAGCTCATCCCTGATCCGTCCGGAAAGGCCCTCCCAAAAGGTGGACACCAGAGCCTCATTGTTCCAGGCAAGTTCAGATGTGAGGGTGCGGAAATGCACGGCATATTGTCCCACAGAGAGACTCCCTTGGCGGAGTTGGAGAAGAGAGGAGGCAGTGGAAGATTTTCGTCCAGGCTCATTGAACACCTTCCGGAAAGCCACGAGGAAGGCCTGGAATTCGGACACCAGAGGATCCCCTCTCTCCCACAGAGGGTTAAGCCACGCCAACGCCTCTCCGGTGAGATGCCACCTTGGCCTGGTCGGAGGTGAACTGGTGTGCTAGGAGCTCAAAGTGCAGTGTGCACTCATTTATGAATATGTGCACACTGCATAGGGCAGGGTCACCACCAAAATGTGGAGGTGCAGAAAGCCAGGGTCCAAAGCTGGACGACACAGCACCACTGGGTTGAGGTGCGGCCAGAGCGGGTGCCGCTCGGTTAGAGGCTGACACAGTCAGGATGAACAGCCCGTCCAGGCGGGAGTTGACTGTCCACAGATAGGACAGGATAGTATACTGCTGGGATCTCTGGCGAGAGACCTCTTGATACAGGACTGAGATCGAAGGAGCCTGGGAGCCACCGGATTCCATGGCCTGTACAAACTGTTACAGATCTGGGTGGTGGAACCTCGGTGCTGTGATGCACGGAGGGACCAGAGGGGCAAAACTAAGTGCTTACCTGGCCACACGGCAGCATAGTCGACTCCATGAGCCAAGGAGAGACCAGGAAGGTGAACAAGGTGCCACTCTGGGACCGACCTTGTGTGAGAGCAGGAGACTCCCACGGGTCTGATGGCTGAAGCTGACAGGCAGAGCCGATGAGCACGGCTGGTAAACAGGCAGGTGATGCGGGTAGGCAAGCAGGTGTGCATGGTAGGTAGACAGGCAGGCGGGCACGGCTAATAGACAGGCTGGCGGGCACGGCAAATAGACAGGCTGGCGGGCACGGCTGATAGACAGGCTGGTAGACACTGGAACCTGAGGGCTGAGGAGAGTGTTAGCACACTAACAACAACCCTGCACAGGCACCTCCATTTTGGGGGAGGTGCTTTATATAGGAGCAGTCCTCCAGCTATTGGCTGGGGACTCTTTAGGACGGCGCGCATGGCCCCTTTAAGAGGGAGCGAGCGCGCGCGCCCTAAGTACAGTGCCCGGGGAACTGCGCGTGCACCCCAGGCAGAAGTAGCAGGGGAGCTGGTGGATGCAAGACCAGGAGGTCTGGCCTAATCCAGCCCTTGTTCATTTTTATAAGAGTCAGCCTGTCAACATTTTCAGTTGACAGGCGGAAGCGCTTATCAGTTATAATTCCACCAGCGGCACTAAAAACCTGCTCTGACAAAACGCTAGCGGCAGGGCAGGCCAGGACCTCCAAGGCATAGAGAGCCAGCTCATGCCACGTGTCCAGCTTGGATACCCAATAATTATAAGGCACAGAGGAATCACGGAGGACGTTGGTACGGTCGGTAAGGTACTCCCTCACCATCTTCCGAAACTTTTCCCTCTTTGTGGAGAACCCCTCGTCTAAGGGCTTGTGCAATGGGAGGGTCTGAGAAAGCTGTCTCAGAACTTTGACAGTGTTCCCCTGCCTCTGCTGGATTGGAGTTGTGTCTCTCTCACCTGTACTCATTGGTTGTCCAACGAACTGTGACCTCTGCTGTCAGTGTTTTCAGATGGGAATTTTTTCAATAATTCCGCAACAAGGGTCTTCTCGTACTGCCCCATTTATTAGGCCTGTCCTGCACGGGAATAAGAGACAGAAAGTTCTCCTTGTACGCTGGGTCTAGAAGTGTCATCAACCAGTAATGACTGTCACCCAAAATTTGGGTCACGGGAAAGGCAGCGTAACATAAACTCAGCCATGTGTGCCAGACTGTAAAGAGGCAAGACTTCTGTGTCTTCACCAAGAGGATGACTGACCATGCTCTCCAACTCATCCTCCTCCTCATTCTCCTCCTTCTCCTCCCTGTCGTCAGGCCATCCACGCTGAACAGACAGTATGACAGTTGTGCAGGTAGTACCGTCTGTAGCGCAGGAAACTAGCTCATGTTCTTCCTCCTCCTCCGCCTCCTCTTCCTCATTGTCACCCAATCCACGTTGCGATGAGATGAGGTTGGGCGGTGTGGAATCACCCTGTATGGTTCCTTACTCCATCTCATCGTGCTCTGCCTGCAATGCATCCTCTTTAATTGTGAGCAGAGAGCGTTTTAGAAGACAGAAAAGCGGGATGGTGATGCTAATTATGGCGTCATCGCCGCTCATCATATTGGTACTCTCACAAAGAGTGCAATGTTTGGGAAGATGCTGAGGGAGTACCTTGCCGACCATACCAACATCCTCCGTGATTCCTCTGTGACTTATAATTATTGGGTATCGAAGCTGGATTTGTGGAATGAACAGGCTATCTATGCCTTGGAGGTCCTGGTCTGCAGTGCCACTAGCGTTTTATCACAGCGGGTTTTTAGTGCCGCTGGTGGAATTATAACTGACAAGCGCATCCGCCTGTCAACTGAAAATGCCGACAGGCTGACTCTTCTAAAAATGAACAAGGGCTGGATTGGGCCAGACTTCTCAACACCACCGACTGATAGCAGCGTAACATAAACTCAAATCCAGTGTCTTTTTTTGGGAGGTGTATTCCCATGCACCTCTTCACACGCACACATGGGTATACGCTTCCTGATTTTGGCTATTTACTCTTGTCCTCCTCCTTCTCCTCATCCTCATCCTCCACCATCATATCCCCAGCGTGACCGTGGTCCGTGATGCAACACCCACCTAATTTTTTTAAAGGGTGCTTATGATGCCCGTAGAAATTTTTTTTTATACAATATGTTCATATATACCCCCCAGGGGTAAATGTTTGTCAGCCCATACACTTAGTGCATGGGCATTACAAGTTTTTGAAACCCACTCCTTTCTTATGGGAACATTTTTTTATGAGGCCCTCTAAGTCTCTTACAAGGGGCATTGGAGTGCCTCCCAATTTTTGGCTGCCCTTGCATTCACTGCATAGGCCAACATTATGGGAGACCCTCTCCTTTCTAATGGGAATTTGTCGTTACTGTGGCCCTGCTTTATGTGTCTTTAAATTGTTAGTGTGATTTTTCCTAAATTTGGTCAGCCATTGGACTCACTGCATACCCTATAATTGTATAGCAGACCCTCTCCTTTCTAATGGGAACATATCGTACTCATTACTGTGGCCCTGCTCTATGTGTCTTTAAATTGTTAGTGGTGTTTTTCCTAAATTTGGTCAGTCGTTGAACTCGCTGCATACCGTATAAGTGTATAGCACACCTGCTCCATTGTAATGGAAACATGTAATTACTGTGGTCCTGCTCTATGTGTCTTTAACTTCTTAGTGGGGTTTTTCACAAATTTTGGTCAGCCCTTGCAATCACAGCAGTGGTATTACCACTATAGGAGACCCGCTCCTTTATAATGGGAACATTTTTTTTACTGAGACCCTCCTCTTTGTCTCTTCAAAGGGGTATTGGGTTACTTCTGAATTTTTGGCAGCCCTTGCAGTCACTGCATACGCAATAACAGTATAGGAGACCTACTTGTTAATAATGGAACAACAAAGCATTGCCGGCTGATAGCTCTTTAACAATAGCGAGTGCCAAATGCTGGCCTTTTAAGAATGGTAAGGGCCGTCTGATGGCCCTATAAAAATAAGCTTTATGACTTTCAGAGTCCTTCCATCATAAATAAAACAGGATGGGTCTGATGATGTGTCACACACCACATTGCCAGATAAGGTTGTAAAATGTTAAAATGACAATTCTAGGGGAATGCATTTGTCTTAAAAAATAATGTAAAAAAAACAAAACAATAGGATCTTTCTTTAATATAAAAAACAGAGTCGCCAATGTAACCTCAATGTAATCACATTGTTCAGCTCCTGCACCTCCTCCTCCATCTCTGAAATGACAACATCAGTCACAACCTGAAATCACTGCAGCACTGCCTTGGCCAAGCGGCAACAGGCTGTGCTGAAGATAATATGCTTAATGCTTAGGTGACAAACCGCCCAGCGCTACAGAGTTGTTGAAAGCTGTAACACAGCAGCCTGATCTGTGGCTCTCACCGCTAAACATACAGCCAGGCCTGGTCGTGTGTGACAATGGGCGGAACCTGGTGAGAGAGAAAAGACAGCCGGAGTAGATACGGTTTCCTTCTATGCCAGTCCTTTCACCGAGCTAAAGAATATGGCTGTGGTGAAATACAAGTCCCACTGAGAAGTTGTTTCAGATAGAAATACTTTGGGCCCACCAGAGGATTTGATTCTGAAGGCTCACCTTTCTCCCCCGCTCAAGAACCCCATAGCAGCTGCAAAGTTAGCTCTATCATGTACTCTCCAGATGTAGAAGCCAGGGCACACCAGAGGATTCTCTGGTGTGACCATTCAACCCTGCCGAGAAGCAGTCCTGGCTAAGAAAAGTGTGTGGGAAGGTTCCCGGACACTCTATGGCTGCTTTTTTACTGAGGTGGAAACCCACACAAACAAGGGGTGAACATACAAAATCCTTGCAGATGTTGTACTTGCTGGGATTTGAACTCAGGATCCCAGCTCTGCAAGACTTCAGTGCAAACCACTGAACCAATGTGCTGCTGTTCACCCTCTGATAACAGGCTGGAGAAACTTGCACCTACTGCCACTCTATCTTCAGCTCCTTTGTGAGAAACTAATGTATTTGGGAAGCCACTCAGTCTACCAAATAAAATATTCCTGAGAAGGAAATTGGGGATGGCTTTGCTCCTGGTACTGGGGGCAATGCTAATACCATGGCATCGCACCATAGTTTACTGTAAATATTCCAGGCTGATTGGAGGAAAGTAGATTCCCACAGAAAAGTACCAGCAGTAATGTTCAGGTACCCGCGCTTGTAGAAGGAGGAGACAACACCGGGAGAAATAGTGGAGGCTGGGGACCAAGTATGGACATAAGGCATGAGGTATGAGGTTGCAAAAAGCTCCCGCCACCACTTGCCTAAAATGCCACATTCCAAGTGCAAGCAGCTTCCCAGAAATCAGGCAGTTTAGTATTGCGGCCTGTGGGTAAGTTGGTGGGTGGCTGGCTGCATACTTGCGCTTGCATTCCAAGTAACAGAAAACTAAGCAGATGGTCGCCTCTATCATCATCATGGCCTCACCTCGACACTATGAACTCTCCTGAAGGAGAAGCCAGGCCCACCGGAGGAGTCTCCGGTTTTCTGGAGGGCCCTTCCAACCCTGACGAGAAGCAGCCCTGGCTAACAAAAGTGTGGGCGAAGGTTCCCGGACACTATGGCTGCTTTTTAAATGTGGATCGGATGTGCTTATGTATGTTATTTCTCAAACCGCTTTGCAGATCAGGCCATTGCCCAACTCTGTAGTATTGAAATTAAATGCGCAAAGAAAGAAGTTTGTGTGTCAAAGCACCACCGACAAGCGTGAGTTGATGCTGGACGGGCTGTCATTGCTTCTGCAACAAGCTGCATTAGAGGACTTCCTGGGAGAAATGACACCCAGAGTAGATATGGTTTTCCTCTATGCCAGTCCTTTCACCAAGCTAAAGAATATGGCTGTGGTGAAATAAAATTCTCAGCAATAAAAGTTGTGGACTGGGTCTGTATCATCCCTGGCCACATTCACCTGTCCACGTGTTTCTGGTTAGGAGGTCCTTCCCAGTAAGTGCACTAGGGAGGGCACGGGTAATGTTGTGGGACCCGTGCTTGTGGAAGGCGGAGACGATACCGGGAGAAATAGTGGCGACTGGGGACAGAGTACGGACACCCGGCCGCCGCTGGCATGAGGTTATGAAAAGCTTCCGCCGACACGAGCCTAAAAGGTCACATTTCAAGTGAAAGCAGCTCTAGAGGACTTCCTGGGAGAAATGACAGCTGGAGTAGATATGGTTTCCCAAGTCCTTTCACCAAGCTAAACAATATGGCTGTGGTGAAATACAACTCAGCAAAAAAAGCTGTGGACTGGCTCCATACCGTCCCTGGACACATTCACTTGACCACGTGTTTGTGGGTAGTCTGTCCTTCCCAGTAAGTGCACTGGGGAGGGTACGGGTAATGCTGTGGGACCCATGCTTGTGGAAGGCGGAGACGACAACGGGACAAATAGTGGCGGCTGGAGATCGAGTATGGATACCCTGTTGCCGCTGCCATAAGATTGTGAACAGCTTCTGCCTGTACAAGCAGCTGTCAAAAATTTGACAGTATAGTATTGCAGCCTGTGGGTGGGTGGCTGGCTGCCTGCCCACTTGTGCTTGCATTCCAAGGAATGGTGTAGGGACAACTGAACGCTGCACTGGGACAAGGATGTGGACGGTGATTGTTGCAAGTCTGCAACGACAGGTGCATGGTGGGAGGCATCTTCGCATGCGCCAAGGATCACTTATGATGGGCACACTTTTAGGCAGTGACCTGGGAGTCAGAGATGTTTCCAGAGGTCTTCCGCATGGTGTTCCCATGTCTTTTCAGCACTGTATGCATGTGTCTGATGATGTGTCACACACCACATGGCCAGATAAGGTTGTAAAATGTTAAAATGACATTTCCCAGTGAATGCATTTGTCTTGCTTGAAAGCAATGCAAAAGTGCAAAAACGCATCAAAAACGCTACGTGTGAACATAGCCCAAGGAGTGGAGGAGTATTTTTGGTTTTGCTTGTTTATTTTGCCTTATATACGAGTCATTACCCTGGAAAGGATGTTTCTTAACATATTTCCCAGGAAAATCCATTTTGGATTCGTTTTTGTATGTTTTATTGTGAGTCCGTAAAAGTGGCATAATACCTCTGACAATGTTGTTGACAGCAGTGAACTGGGAGTCAGAAATGCATCAAGGGGTCTTCCCCAGGCTGTTCCCATGTCATTTGAGCACTGTTCCCATCGATTTGGGCAATTTTTAGGCCCTCTGCAGACCACCGGGGGGAGCCACCTGAAAAATGCTCGAGTTTCCCATAGACTTACATTGGGCTCGTTGTTCGGGTCGAGCACCTGAGTATTCCAACTTGCTCGACCTGAGCATCGAGTACCCGAGCATTTTAGTGCTCCCCCATGACTATACACAACCAAATCTCTCCCAAGCTCAGCAGCACCTCTCCCTACACTGCCTGATTGCAGAGTAGATTGACGAGCACAGATGCGCCAGGTCTGATATTGACCTGATGACGCTGTGCGGTCAGCCAATCACTGTAATGCCACAACCAACATGGCTGCGGCATTACAGTGAGTGGCAGGCAATCCCTGCATGTTGATTGATCTAAAGAGCGCCAAGCATACAGGGAGGGAACCCAAGCTTCTGCCCAAGCATCTCGCAAGTGCTCGGCGAGCTCTGAGCATCTCGAGTTCTGAGATGCTCGGGCGAGTACCGAGTACTTGCGAGTATGCTCGCTCATCACTAATCTTCATATATCTCCTGAGGAATCTTGCCAATAAAAATTTCAGAACCATGTGGAGGAGCTTCTCCAAGCCACCCCGGAAGGCGCAACCATATTTCCTTTGACCATTCTAGTGTACCAGTGATACATCAAAGCTCCTCATCCACTCGATGAGTCCACCTTTATTTTTCCTATTCACAGAGTTGAGCCATATCTGAGGCTCGCAGGCTGCACTGGCTGCTCACATGGGCCAGTCACTGTATGTGTGTGAGGCTGCCAAACCTCAAAGCTTCCACCAGGTTCCAGCCATTGTCACACATGAACATGCCTGGCAGTATTATAAGTGATGAGAGCCACAGATCTGCTTGCTGCTACAGCTTTCAACAACAGCAGTGTGCGGTTTGTCACCTAAGCATATTATCTTCAGCACAGCCTGTTGCCGCTTGGCCGAGAGTGCTGCAGTGCTTCCAGCTTGCAACTGATGTAGTCATTTCAGAGCTAGAGGCCAAAGAGGAGGAGGTGCAGGAGCTGTAGAATGTGATTACATTGAGGTTACATTGGAGAGACTGTTTTTTATACTAAAGATCCTGCTGTGTTTTTATAGTTTTTTTTGGTTGTTTTTTTTCCATCTCTTCAAATGTGTATTGGAGTTCATCCTAATTTTTGGCAGCCCTTGAAATTGCTGCATACGCAATAACAGTATAGGAGACCCACTCCTTAATAATGGGAAGGACAATTCAAATAGATTCTATATTCTAGAATATTACCTGTCTTATCTGAAATTTGTTTATAAGTGACTTATCGCAGTATGGATAGCGTATTACACCGATCCAGCCAGGTATTATTGTCTTATATTGCGTGCTGCTGTTGCTGCGGAAAAAAAAAAAATCTATTCTATTACCTATGGATACCGCTATTAGATCCATTTACAATAGGGACAGGTGCTGCTAGGTGATATCATCAGCTTGAGATGAGTGTTTATTCTGGTCGCATAAATCTCTTCCACAGTTCATCCTTTTTTTTTTTTTTTGTTTATTTGGCTTCATATACAAGTCATGACACTCCAAAGAATCTTTCTTAACATTTCTTAAAGGAAAAAACATTTTAGCTTTCTTTTGTATGTTTTATTGTCAGTCAGTAAAAATGGCATAATGCACTGACAATATTGTTCACAGATATGCTATTGGTCAGTAGAGATGAGCGTTGTTCTACTCGAACTGTTCGCCAATCTCAAATTCGAGCTGTTTTGGGCGGTGTTCGAGCCGTTCGGCGAACACGAACAATTTGAGAAAAATTTGGCTGTTCGAGGTTATGTTCGATAACTGTTCGTGCACCAAAATCATAACTGGATTTTTTCTCAGTAATGATGAAAATTAATGTTAATACGCAGTTTGAGTGTACAGCGGGGTGGAGGGAGGGGCAGGGGATGGATCTCTGCAGGAACAATGAAGATCTCCATTTTTTTTTCTCTTTACCACATTTACAGTGGGGAGGTGCAATCTGTCAGCCTATCAGCAGCGCACACACGGAGCGAAGTGCTTTTTTTCACACAAGCAAGGGCATGTGTCATTGGCAGTGAATGTCACATGTCCTTGCCCTATAAGACCAAGCCATTTTCCCCATCGCCACCATTTTCTCACTGCTGCAGCTGCGTGTTAGACGGCACCGCTGTTGCTGTGTGCGCTATACCTTGTTAATTTCAAGCCAATTTTCGCACAAATCTACAGATAGCTTGGGAGTAGGGAATAGTTGTGATTGCAGTCCTTTTAAGGACTAGGTTACAGCATTTCCTACGACTTTTATCAGGCAGGTCTGTGCTCTTAAATAGATAGATTGTGGGAGTAAAGACTAATTGTAATTGGAGTCCTTTTCAGGACTAGGTTACATCAGTTCCTATCAGTTTTTGCCAGGCAGGTCTGTGCCAGTGCTGTGCAAGTTTTTTTCACAGCATTTGGCTGAATCTAGCAAAGCTAATCCTTTTTGGCCTATTGCAGAGTGTGTTAGTCAGTGGAGTAGCCTATCTGTGTTGCAAGATATACCACCTGTGTATAGAATACCAATTTTTTTACTGCACCTAGTGAAGTAAAATCTTTTGGGCATAGCATCATTCTATTAGTCCATCTATACTGACCTCCATCAGGTCGCAAATTGAATATTATTTTTTTCTGCATCTAGCTCTGAAAAAATATTGGGCTTCTAGCTGTGTGTGGGACTTGTTGTATTAGTCGATCTATACTGACCTCCATCAGGTTGCAAACTGCATATATTTTTTTCTTCATCTACCTCTGAAAAAATATTGGGCTTCTAGCTGTGTGTGGGACTTGTTCTATTAATCCATCTATACAGACCTCCATCAGGTTGCAAACTGAATATATTTTTTTCTGCATCTACCTCTGAAAAAATATTGGGCTTCTAGCTGTGTGTGGGACTTGTTGTATTAGTCCATCTATACTGACCTCCATCAGGTTGCAAACTGAATATATTTTTTTCTGCATCTACCTCTGAAAAAATATTGGGCTTCTAGCTGTGTGTGGGACTTGTTGTATTAGTCCATCTATACTGACCTCCATCAGGTTGCAAACTGAATATATTTTTTTCTGCATCTACCTCTGAAAAAATATTGGGCTTCTAGCTGTGTGTGGGACTTGTTGTATTAGTCCATCTATACTGACCTCCATCAGGTTGCAAACTGAATATATTTTTTTCTGCATCTACCTCTGAAAAAATATTGGGCTTCTAGCTGTGTGTGGGACTTGTTGTATTAGTCCATCTATACTGACCTCCATCAGGTTGCAAACTGAATATATTTTTTTCTGCATCTACCTCTGAAAAAATATTTGGCCTTCTAGCAGTGTGTGGGACTTTCTCTATTAGTCCATCTATACTGACCTCCATCAGGTTGCAAATTGAATATAATTTTTTTCTGCATCTAACCCAGCCAATAGTTTTGGCCTAATACCACAGTTTGGCCACTCAGCTCTGCTCGGTTCCCATCCATTGTTTTTTTGTGCAAACAACTCCAGAGTTGTTAATTAGTTAACCACCAAAATGAGTGGAAAAAGGCCTGCTGCTGGTGGAAAGGGGAATAGGCGTGTTGGGAAGGGGAAAAAAGGTTGTGTCCGTGGGGTAGGTGTTAAAGCAACAGTAACATCTGCAGAAGAAAGACCATCTTCCAGCCAAACTAAAATGTCTACTTCTTTTAGCGGACAATGTGATAAGATCCCTTTCTTACGGCCACGCCAATCGCTACAAATTCCAGATGAGGCACAAAAACAGCAGGTGCTTCAACGGATATCAAGTGCTCCTTTAAGTGGGCTCTCCTCCACATCAACTTCAACATCACAAATACTCCAGTCCTCAAAGGTGTCACCTAAATCGCACTTGCTTCCTCACAGCTCCCAAATCTCCAGCTGCCCGTCTGAGTATGAGGTAGAACAGATGGTTGAGTCTGCAGAGCTGTTTACTCATACTATAGCCTGGGAATCAGAGGTCGACTCCAGCGCTTCTGTGAATCCAGACGAGGAAATGATCTGCACTGATGCCCAGAATCTTTATGAGTCGGATCCAGGACCAGACGCAGAAGGTTCTGACCATAATGTAGACCCTCATTCCCAAACTGTAACTCCTGTTGGTGGAGACAATGAGGAAGACGATGATGAGACTCAAATACCTGATTGGAGCGACAACTTTAGTTTTTTGTCACGGCAGGAACAGGTTGGCTCTGAGGACGACGGGTGTGATAACGCACAGGGTGATGATGATGAGGTTGGAGATCCCACTTACTGTCAACCCACAGTCAGCCAAGAGATGAGGTCAGCAGAGGAGGTGGAGGAAGATGCTAGTGACGATGAGGTCAGGTTGCGCCTTCCTGGACAGAGACGTAGTACTGGAAGCACGTCAACAACTGCATCCTCAAACACAACTCTGCCTCTCACCACAAGTCGTGGTGGCTCTTCAGGTCGCATGGGTGCTAAGCCTTGCATAGCCTGGGCATTTTTTCAGATCGATAAAGATGACCCAACTCGTGTTATCTGTAACATTTGTCAGCAAAAACTAAGTAGAGGCCAAAAAATACATAGTTTGAGTACTTCATGCATGAACCGGCACATGGACATGAAGCATAAGTTGCAGTGGGAAGCTCAGTGTGCTGCAATGCGGCCTAGCCGGCCGGGACAACCACCGTCTGCCATATCTTGTGCATCCGCGGCCTCTTCATCCTCTGTGACTGGGGGGACAGCAGTCACACCTGTTTTGGGGCGCAGACCTGCCACCTCTTTACCCGCAACAGCCAGCGTGATTGGCAGGTCATCATTTTCTTTGGAGGTGGTAACACCAGCTGGTGTTGAGCGCTGTCCGACATCGATAGCACCACCTTTGGATCAAGGCAACCTAACATGTCCGCCTGCATCTTCCTCACAGACCGGCAGTTTGCCGGGGACACCCTTATCAACCCCGTCTAAGCACAATAGCCAGCCCTCGGTCCCTCAGATGTGGACAAGTAAAAGACCATTTCCTCCTAGCCATGAGAAAGCTAAGAGGTTGAATTTCACCATCTGCAAGCTCTTGGCTACAGAAATGCTGCCTTTCCGCCTGGTGGACACAGAGGATTTTCGAGACCTTATGTCCGTCGCAGTGCCCCAGTACCAGATGCCCAGTCGGCACTACTTCTCAAAGAAAGGAGTGCCTGCGCTCCACCAGCAGGTCGCACACAACATCACCGCTTCTTTGAGAAACTCTGTGTGTGACAGGGTGCATTTCACCACAGACACTTGGACGAGTAGGCATGGACAGGGGCGTTACATGTCGCTGACTGGGCACTGGGTAACTATGGTGACAGCAGGACAAGGGGCTGCTGTCCAAGTCTTGCCGTCCCCACGAGTTGTGCGTCAATCCTCTTTATGTCAAAGTTCCTCCACTGCTTCTGCCTCCTCAACCTCCTCTCGGTCTTCCACCTGCACCCAAAGCCTGTCTGGTCATGCCACAAGCTTTCTAACTGCGCATAAGGGATCCTGCACACCTCCTTACTATGCTGGCAGTAGGGCTCAATGTCATCAGGCGGTTTTTACATTGAAATGTCTGGGAAATGTGAGTCACACAGCTGAGGAGTTGTGGTCAGCTCTGGAGAACCAATTTCATGAATGGTTGTCTCCACTGGACCTGAAACCAGGGAAGGCCGTGTGCGACAATGCTGCAAACCTGGGTGCGGCCCTTCGCCGGGGCAATGTCACACACGTGCTTTGTATGGCTCATGTGTTGAACCTGGTTGTCCAGCAATTTTTAGCCCACTATCCCAGACTAGATGGCCTTCTGCAGAGGGCACGGTCGCTGTGTGCTCACTTTCGCCATTCGCATCCCGCAGCTCAGCGACTTACATCTCTACAGAAGTCGTTGGGCCTGCCACTTCACCGGCTAAAATGCGATGTGCCTACCCGGTGGAATTCAACTCTGCACATGTTGCAGCGACTGTGGCAGCACCGACAAGCCGTGGTGCAATACGTTCTGACGTATAGCCTGGGCCAACGAGATCCAGAGGTGGGGCAAATCACGCTGGAGGAGTGGTCTCAGATCAGGGACCTATGCACCCTTCTGCACAGTTTTGAAATGGCGACGAAGATGTTTAGTGCTGACGATGCCATTATCAGCATGACTATTCCGGTGATTTACATGCTGGAGCACATGTTAAACAGAATTCGGAGTCAGGTGGTGGCACAAGAGGAGGTGGAGGAAGTAGAGGAGGAGGAGTTGTATGCGGAAGGGCTAACATCTGCAAGGTCCAGACGGTCGGCAGCACCAAGGCGGCAGGCATGTGAGGGTGGGGGAGATGGTTTTACCAGGGCGCATGGTAGCAGCCAAACTAGTGAGGAAGGTGCAGGAGCCCAGGAAGGAGTGGAGGACGAACTGATGGAAGACTCATCAGATGAGGGAGACCTTGATCACATTTCTGTTGTGCGAGGTTGGGGGGAGAGGACAGAGGAAGGAAGCATGATTGTTACCTCGCCACCAACACAACAGGGACTTGGTGCTCCTGGATGCGCAACACACATGAGTGCCTTCTTGCTGCACTACCTGCAACATGACCCTCGAATTGTGAGAATTAGAAATAATCCTGTCTACTGGGTTGCCACACTGTTAGATCCCCGGTACAAAAGTAAATTTGCAGAAATTATTCCTGCCATAGAAAGGGATGCACGCATGCAGGAGTATCAGCAGAGACTGTTGCAGAATCTTACATGTGCTTTTCCACAAAATACCAGTGGTGCACGTAGTGAATCTCACAGTTCCAACTTGCCAACCGTGGGACCGTCAAGTGTTCAGCACTCAAACCGTAACAGAACCAAAGTATCTGCTGGTAACATCAATTTTGCGGAATCATTTCACCACTTTTTTAGCCCATTGTTTGCAAGGCCACAGGAGACAAGAAGTCTGACACATAGTCAACGCCTAGAGACGATGGTACAGGAGTATCTCCAAGTAAACATTGAAGCCATGACTGTGTCACTGGACCCTTGCTCTTTTTGCGCTTCCAATCTGGATAAATGGCCGGAGCTAGCCACTTACGCCTTGGAGATCTTGTCATGCCCCGCACCCAGCGTTCTGTCTGAACGTGTGTTCAGCGCTGCTGGTGGTGTGCTGACAGATAAGCACACGCGGCTCTCCACTGATAATGTAGACAGACTCACGTGCATAAAGATGAACAAATCATGGATCCGAAATGACTTTTCTACCCCTGTGTCATCCTGGGGAGAGTAAAAGCTTGATGATTGGTTAAAATCACCCTACCAACCGTTTTAAGCTTTCAAATTACTAATCATGTTTATCTGTATCTTGACTGGAAAATAATTTGGGCTTTGTAGCAGTGTGCAGCACTGATCCTATTAGGCCATCTATACTAAAGCTTCACCAGATTTAAAATTAATAATAATTTTTAGCTGCATCTAGCCTGGAAAATAATTTTGGGGCTCCGAGATGCGCAAGACACATAAGTGCCTTCTTGCTGCACTACCTGCAGCATGACCCTCATATTGTCAGAATTCGAAGTAATCATGACTACTGGGTTGCCACACTCTTAGATCCCCCAAACTTTTCGATCAACCTTTTCATTTTAATAAAGACCAAAAAAATGGTCATTTTTGAAATTATAAGCATTAGCAGGTTGTTAGAAACTGAAATCAAACAGTTTTCAACTCAAAACTTTATTCTAGGTGATGTTACATTTTCACATAGGACCCCTTGTTCGAAAGGAGCTTCTGAACTCTCTCGTCCATTGAATTTGTCAGGTTTTGGATGGTTTCTGCTTCAATTGTTTTGCATGAGGACAGAATACCCTCCCAGAGCTGTTGCTTAGATGTGAACTGCCTCCCGCCATCATAGACACTCCTTTTAATGATGCTCCAAAGGTTCTGAATGGGGTAGAGGTCAGGGGAGCATGGGGGTCACACCATAAGTTTGTCCCCTTTTATGCCCATATCAGCCAGAGATGCAGATGTTTTATGTGCAGCATGAGATGGTGCATTATCATGCAGAAAAATTATCTTGCTGTGAAATACACGGTTCTTCTTCTTGAACCATGGCAGGAAGTGCTGTTTGAGAAAATCCACATACATTATGGAGTTCATCTTTAGCGCCTTCAGGGATCCTAAAGGGGCCGACAATCTCTCTCCCCATGATTCCAGCCCAAAACATTACTCCACCTCCTCCTTGTTGGCGCTGTAGCCGTGTTTGCGTGGGGTGTCCATCAACCAGCCATCCTCCACTCCATCCATCTGGACCATTGAGCGCTGCACGGCACTCATCCGTGAACAAAACAGTTTTGAAATCAGTCTTCATGTAATGTTTGGCCCACTGGAGCCGTTACTGCTTGTGTGAAGTGGATAGAGGAGGTCGACAGGATGGCGTATGCAGAGCTGCAAACCTCTGAAGGACCCTGCATCTTGTTGTTCGGGGGACGTTGGAGGCACAAGCAGCTTCAAAAACTTGTCTGCTGCTATGACAAGGCTTTTTTGCCGCTGCTCTTTCAACCTGACGTAATTGCCTGTAGGAAAGAGTCCTCAATTTGCCCTTATCAGCACGCACACGTGTGTACTGTGAATCAGCTACATATTTCTTGATTACCAAGACACTTCATCCTGATCATCGCACAATGTTGATTGTAGTCATGCCTTGACCTAAACACTCCACAATTTGTTGCTTCTCAGCAGCCGACACATCCTTTTTCTTTCCCATTTTGGCAGAAAATGTAGGCTGCTTAATAATGTGAGACAGCCTTCTTAAGTAGTCTTGCCTTTCATTGGACACACCTGCCAAACTAATTAGCACAGGTGTCTGCAATTGCTTACAGTGATATAAAGAGCCCTGACACACATCACCATCAATGAGTTTAACTGACAAACAAACAAATTCTTCCCTTATCACTCCTAAACACTTTTTGCATAATAATTTGGAACACAGTGTACATGTGCTTTTCCACAAAACACCAGTGGTTCACGTAGTGAATCTTACAGTTCTAACTTGCCAACCGTGGTCTGTATGGAGTTGTTCAATAAAGGGCCCAAAATTAAGATAACATAGATGGGAGAGGTCTCTATGAATAGGAATTCCTAAGTATTTGATACCCTGTGAGTGCCAGGCAAAGGGAAAGTTGGACTGGATGGAATCCTATATGGATTTGGGGAGGGAGACATCGAGGGCCTCAGACTTCGCTGCATTGATTTTAAAATTTGACCATGTAACAAAGTGATCTATTTCAGCCATAACAGCATGGATGGATATATGTGATTGAGTGATATATACTAGGACATCATCAGCAAATAGAGAGCACTTGTACTCGGTGCCTCCCACCTCAATCCACCTAATATTGGGGTTATGGCGAATTGATGAGAGCAGGTGCTCCGTCACTAGGATGTATAAGAGAGGGGACAGAGAACATCCCTGCCTTGTCCCATTGGTGATTGTGAAAGGTGATGAAAATGTTCTGATGTGCCACCTGGGCCTTGGGACACCCGGAGCAGGACCCTTTTTGGTGGATGCTGGTGGTTGTAGTCTCCGTGGCGGCAACCCAGTTCCGTGGCTCAGGGCGGTCAAACCAGTGGCGGAACTATTTATGTGGTTTTGATGTTTAAATGTCCGACTACACCACCCGTGGATTGCGGTCAGAGTGAACCGCCGCTCCAGGGCAGACCGCTGAGGCTGGTGTTGTGGGTGCAGCAGAGCGTAGCATAACTCCCCACGGGAGGAGTATAGCCTCAGGGCAGTGTATGCGGAGGATGGGGGTGATGGTGCAGGGCAGCAGCAGTAATGACACAGAGTCAGTGATGCAGTCCAGGGCCTTTACTCACAGTTCTTATTATCCAGACCACGTCTGCAGGTAACGGCTGCCCACGTCGTACTGTGCTCACCAGGTGAGGGGCTCAGACAACTCCCAGATAACTTTGGAGTGCTTCACAGGACCCCCTTTGTGTGTCCTTTGTCTGGCCTTTCTTACCAACCCTTCTGTCCGGCTGCCTCGGGCCTCCTCTTGGTAAACTTGGCGCCAGTTTCCCTGACCCCATGTGGTGCCTTCCTAGCGGGTGTAGCGAGGGGCTGCGCCACATAAAATGTCACAGCCTCCTGTTTCTAGCTGAGGGTCGTTTCCTGCCTCCACTAATTTCAGGGACCGGTTTCCCCCTTTGGCCTGACCCCTCCACGCAGGTGGATTCGGGCGTGCGGTGGCGACTCGCCCGTCCGCACCCCTGAGATCCCTTCGTTCCTCGTTCCTGGAGCCTTCTCCGCTCCTCTTCCTTCCTTCTCCCTCTTCCAGGCCTGGGCCTCTGTTACTAGGCCCACCTCCGGAGCAGAGCTCATGCAGAGCCCCTGCTCCCTGCCACTTCTGCTCAGACTTCTCTGCACTGAACTAAGATGGTGCCCACCTTTTATACTCCCTTCTCAATGCACCCAGGAACTGCTTCCTCCCTGCTCCTGCACTACAGGGTTCCCCTTCCTCAGTGTTCGCTCCCCCCACTCCAGCCAGGGACAGGGACTGTCGTACCCATCTCAGGGGCATATTGGTCGCCCTGCCCCACGGCAATGTGGTGTAATGCATGCAGGTGTCGGGTCCTGATCAACACTACATCCTTACCTGAGAGTGAGATATCACACCTCTGGGTGAGGTGCAATACCTCTGTAGCAACCGAGCCCTCAGGGTGCTACAGTTCCATCTATCTTCAGCCTAGGTGACGTATTGCGATACAGGGCTGTGATTTTGGCTATAAAAGGGTCCCCTAGACCCCTACCCCAAGCTTTTTAAGAGAATCATATATGGCGTGCCAGGAGACTCTATGGAATGCTTTCTCAGCATCCAACGAGAGTATCTAATTGCAAATTTTTAACTGCATGTAGCCCAGGAAATACTTTGTGCCTAGTAGCAGGGTCTGCTAGTCAGCGGATTATCCCGGCTGTGAAGCAAGCTACACCACCTGTAGTTTGGACACTTCATTTTTTCAAAGGAAATTCTTCGGGACCACGGGATACTCAGTGAAGAGCATCAGGAGGCACCCCAAGGCATAGGGGCTGGGACTGGCAGTAGGATGCCTTGCGGTGGACAGCCGAGCTCGATCCTTATAAAAGCTTTTTAACTGCAGCAGCTTTAGTGGACGCTACTGGAGCTGGAATTACGCGGCTGCTGGCATGAGACTTGCCCTCCAATAGATCCTTGTAAATGGATTTAAAGTGTATTTATTCAAATTAGAGAGACAATTTAAATTAAAAAGCTTAGAGCTGCCTCCACCACAGGGGGGCTCGCTCGACCCACCAGCGGACAGGCACCAGTATTGGGAGAGGGGGGCTGGCCGTCAGGGTTCACCGCGGCTCTGGCACAAACCCGGCGACACGGAGGTGGCACGGGCAGGAGCGGACTGAACGTGTCGGCTTCTCACTTTTTGGATTTTAGAAGGGCATGACATGCCTATATCTGTGTCTCCCCCTCCTTTTACTCCTCCACCTCTTTTCTTTTCGCATGACTATATGTACTTGTCACTTTTCCATGTGTTAATTGTGTCTTCTGAGCAGTTTGTCAGCTTTTGGACACCTTTGAAGGTGTTTTCTATGTGTTTCTATGTGTTTTTGTTTGCCTGCCATTGGTTTTAACGGTGTTCGAAGGTGTTCGACGAACAGTTCGACGAACAGTTCGGCGAACACACGGGTGTTCGACGAACCGAACCGAACTCGAACACTACGGGGTTGGCTCAACACTATTGGTCAGCGACCAAGTGTGAATAGGATTGAACAACACTCAACTGGCAGACATTAAATGGAGTGTAATATCTGACTCACTCCCCAAAGTGTCACAATTATTAAGGCAGTAATATCGGATCACATCTGATGGACACGGTTTTAGGCAGTGCCCTATTAGTATGATATTGGTCAGCGACCAATTGTGCATAGGTTTGAATAACATACAACTGGCAGACTTTAAATGGATCCAAAAAAATTCTGGATTATTAGGACAGTAATATCTGATCCCTTCTGATAACCACGGTTTTAGGCAGTCGCGTCACAGATATGGTATTGGTCATCGACTTAGTGTGAATAGGTTGAACAAAACACAACTGGCGGACTTTAAATGGAGTGTAATATTTGGCACGCTCCCAAAAAATTCTGGATTATTACCGCAGTAATATCTGATCCCGTTTTAGTGCGTTAGAGATATGGTATAGGTCAGCGACTAAGAGTGAATAAGTTGAACAACATACAACTGGCAAACTTTAACTGGAGTGTAATATTTGGCACACTCCAAAAAATGTGACGATTATTACCATAGTAATATCTGATCACGTCTGATGACCACTGTTATAGGCAGTGGCGTTATAGATATGCAATTGGTCAGTGACTAAGTGTGAATAGGTTGAACAACACATAACTGGCAGACTTTAACTGGAGTGTAATATTTGTCACTCTCCAAAAAAAGTGCAGATTATTACCGAAATAATATTGGATCACGTGTGATGCCTATTGTTTTAGGCACTGGTCTTGTAGTATGGTATTGGTCAGCGACCAAGTGTGAATATGTTCAACAACACATAGCTGCCATTCTTTAAATGGAGTATAATATCTGACACGTTCCCTAAAATTTCTGGATTAGTACCACAGGAAATAAGTCTTCCGACCACAGTTTTAGGCACTGGCCTTGTAGTACACTTAGTATTGGTCAGCAACCAGGTGTGTATAGGTTCAACAACACACAGCTATCATAATTTAAATGGAGTATAATATTTGACACGCTGCCAAAAATTTCAGGATTATTACCGAAGTAACAGGGGATCATGTCTGATGACCACAGTTTTAGGCTGTGGCCTTGCAATATGCTATTAGTCAGCGACCAAGTGTGAAAAGGTTGAATAACACACAGCTGGCAGACTTAAAATGTAGTGTAATATTTGGAACGCTCCACAAAATGTCTGTATTATTACGACAGTAATATCGGATCACGTCTGACGATGGACAAGTTTCTCTGCTTTCACATTAAAGCAATGTGAATAAAATCAACCAAATCTGGATGTATGCTGCTAACAAGCAAATGGAGCAGTTAAAATGGTCTATTATATTGCTTTTTAACCCCTTTACGACATAGGGCGTACTAGTACGCCCTGTGTCATCACCCCTGGTTCAATGAAGGCTCCGGCGCTGAGCCCGCACTGAACTGAGCACATGTCAGCTGATTATTACAGCTGACATGTGCCTGCAACAGCCGCGTGTGGAATCGTGATCCACCCGCGGCTGTTAACATGTTAAATGCCGCTGTCAATCTCCGACAGCGGCATTTAACTCGCTCTTCTGGGAAGGGCATCGCTTACCTCGCCCATCGGCGACCCCGTCACATGATCGTGGGTTGCCGATAGGTGGTCATGACAACCCTGGGTCTGCAGCAGACACCAGTGGTTGTCATGATCTGGTCGCTATGAGCGCCACCTAGTGGTCGGCGCTCATAGCACAGGACCATTTCTGCTGCATGCAGGGGATCTGCTCATCCCCTGTATACAGCAGAGCCAATCAAATGAGTGCTGCTTCTAGTCTCCTATGGAGACTATAGAAGCAAGCAAAAAGTGAAAAAAAAATGTTTTAAAAAATATAAAAAAAAAACAAAAAAAAATAAAAGTTTAAATCACCCCCCTTTCGCCCCATTCAAAATAAAATAATAAAAAAAAACCCACATACATATATTTGGTATCGCCGCATTCAGAATCGCCCGATCTATCAAAATAAGAAAAGAATTAATCCGATCGGTAAACGGCGTAATGATAAAAAATATTCTAAACGCCAGAATTACGTTTTTTGGTCGCCACAAAATTTCAATAAAATGCAATAACGGGCGAGCAAAACATTGGATCTAACCCAAAATAGCATCAATAAAAACTTCAGCTCGGTGCACAAAAAATAAGCCCTCACCTGGCCCCAGATCCCAAAAAATGGAGACGCTACGGGTCTCAGAAAATGGCACCATTTTTATTTTTTTTTTTACCAAACTTTGGAATTTTTTTTCACCACTTAAATAAGAAAGAACCTGTACATGATTGGTGTCTACGAACTCATAATTACCCGGAGAATAATAATGGCAGGTCAGTTTTAGCATTCAGTGAACGTGGTAAAAAAAATAAAAAAAAAACATCTATGGTATTGCACTTTTTTTGCAATTTCACGGCGCTTGGATTTTTTTTCCCATTTTCCCATACACGATATGGTAAAACTAGTAATGGCGTTGAAAAGTACAACTTGTCCCGCAAAAAAATAAGCCCTCACATGGCCATATTGACCAAAAAATAAAAACGCTATGGCTCTGGGAAAAAGGGGAGCAAAAAACGAAAACTCAAAAACGGAAAATGCTCCGGTCCTTAAGGGGTTAAGCAAATAATCAGGATTAAGAATAAAAAGAATATTAGCCCTGATACTGTATCTAGGTCTATGTATATCTGTAACAGCAGCAGCAGACAGAACGTGCAATGGACCCTATTCTGCTCAATACACTGTCCACAAACTCTGCTTGCCTAACTCCTGCTATCACCAGAATTAATATAAGCAGCTGGATTAGTCCTTAGAAGGACTGTTAGTTCAGATGGATATATATCTAGCTGTGGAATACCCATAGCTAACTAATAAACCATCAATTCTCTCCCTCACTCAGCAGCACCTCTCCCTACTTTTCCTATTTCCGGGGTAGACTGTGACGAGCATAGGGTCACCAGGTCTTACATAAATTAGATATCCCCACATGTTTATTCTCTGTCTAAAGAGTGCCAAACATGCGGGGCAGGAACCCAGGCTCCCACCTGGGCATCCTGGAAGTACTTGCCGAGCATCATTTCGAATAGTGAGATGCTTGGGCGAGTACTGAGCAGTTGAGGATTGAGAGAATGCTCGCTCATCAATAATCACGGTAGTAACAAAAAAAATTTGATTTTTTACTGTGGAGGCCTGGATGCAGAAGAATCTCTGCACAAACCAATTACAGGCTGAGATGTGGCCTACTTTATATATCATGGTAGTAACAGAAAAAATAGATTTTTTTACTGTGGAGCCCTGGATACAGCAGAATCTCAGTGCAAAAGAATTACAAGCTGAGATGTTACCTGCTTTATGTATCATGGCAGTAGCAGAAAAAAATAGATTTTTACTGGGAAGCCCTGGATACAGCAGAATCTCAGCGCAAAACAATTCCAAGCGCAAATGTGGTCTGCTTTATGTCACACAGTAGTAACAGAAAAAAAATCCATTTTTTACTGTGGAGCCCTGGATACAGCTGAATCTCAGTGCAAAAGAATTATAAGCTGAGATGTGGCCTGCTTTATGTATCACGGTAGTAACAGAAAAATGTAGATTTTTTACTGTGGAGCCCTGGATGCAGCAGAATCTATGCGCAAACCAATTACAATCTGAGATGTGGTCTGCTTTATGTAGCATTGTAGTAACAGAAAAAAATTATATTTTTTACTGTGGAGCCCTGGATGCAGCAGAATCTCTGCACAAACTAATTACAGGCTGAGATGTGGCTTTCTTTATGTATCACGGTAGTAACAGAAAAATTTGATTATTTTTACTGTGGAGCCCAGGATACAGCAGAATCTCTGTGCAAACCAATTACAAGCTGAGATGTGGCTTGCTTTATGTATCACGTTAGTATCAGAAAAAATTTGATTTTTTATTCTGGAGCCCTGGATACTGCTGAATCTCTGCGCAAACCAATTACAAGCTGAGATGTTACCTGCTTTATGTATCACGGTAGTAACAGAAAAAAAATATTTTTTATTGTGGATCCCTGGATACAGGAGAATCTCAGCGCAAAAGACTTACAAGTTGAGATGTAGCCTGCTTTATTAATCACTGTAGTAGCAAAAAAAATAGAGTTTCAAAGGTGTACTCCTGCATGGAGCACAATATCAGCACAACAGAGTTTTATGCTGAAATTTGGCCTGGTGTCCCTGTCTGGACCACATTAATAGCAAAAATTATTGATCTGCTGGAGGCTCGATTTTCCAGCCACACAGGATCCTAACTATCTAAACTATCTTACTTACAAGCAACCGCCTAGCTAACTATCTCACTTTCTCACTCTCCAGTAGCAGCAGCAGGAGCAGCCTCTCTGTGCTGTTACACTGACAAAATGGAGCTAAAACAACATGTCCGCTCTTTATATGGAGAAGGACATGTGACTTCAGCAGCCAATGACACAAGCCCTTGTGTCTGGACATTGTGGATGATTCCTGTGCCCTGATTGGCTTGCCAGAATCTCCACACATTAAGTTAAGAGAAAAAAATTAAGATTAACAGTCAACCACTACTCTGACCTCTCCCTACTCCCTTTCCTCATCAACCACGTCACCCCCGCTCATCATTAGAGTTGAGCGGTGTTCGACTAGAACTGTTCGCCAATCTCAAATTCGAGCTGTTTTGGGCGGTGTTCGAGTCGTTCGACGAACACGAACAATTTGAAAAAAATTCAGCTGTTAGAGGTTATGTTCGATAACTGTTCGTGCACCAAAAGCATGTCCTGCATGTCTGGTGCTATTTAGAGCACCAATCATGCAGGGATTGTCTGCCACTCACTGTAATGCCACAGCCATGGTGGTTGTGGCATTACAGTGGTTGCCCAAATCGATGGGAACAGTGTTCACAGTGAAACATGAAAAGCGGCAAATCAGCAGCAGCATACACCGGTACACGACAATTTAGAACTGAATGAATAGAGTATCACACATAGATTAGATTTATAGAAACATGTCAGTCACATATATAAGAAGTACAGTGACAGTGTTGGTTACTGTTCTTGTCATTTAGTGTTAAAGGATTTATTAAAAAAAAATTTGTGTTTTCATGCACCGTCTCTTTAAAAAAGCCTGCCGGCAATTCAGCATCGGTACCCGACAATTTAGAATAGAAAGATTAGAGCATCACACATAGATTAGATAGATAGAAACATGTCAGTCACATATATAAGAAGTACAGTGATAGTGTTGATTACTGTACTTGTCATTTAGTGTTAAAATAAAGGATTTATTAAAAAAAAAAATTGGCGTGGCGTTCCCCATAGTTTTAGTCTCTAGCAGAGGTTAAGCAGACGGCTGGGGCAGATGTTTGAAGCCTGGGAAGGGGGTAATACCCACGGAGCTTCCCAGGCTACTAATATCAGCCCCCAGATGAATGTCTAGCCTTTACTAGCTATTAAAATGGGGGACCCCCAAAAAAATGACGTGGGGTCCCCCCTATTTTAATAGCTAGCAAAGGCTAAGCAGACAGCTGGGGGCTGATATTAATAGCCCAGGAAGGGTGCCATGAATATTGGCCCCCACCCAGGCTAGAAACACCAGCCGTCAGCCGCCCCAGAAATGGCGCATCCATAGAATGCGCCAATTCTGGCACTAAGCCTCGCTCTTCCCACTGCCATGTAGCGGTGGCAGTAGGGTAATAGGGTTGGGGTTGATGTCAGCTTATAATTCCAGCTGACATCCAGCATGCCATCCTTCATAGACACTGCAGAGCGCAGCCATGCTTGCGCTCTGCAGTGTCTCTGAAGGACGACAAGCTGGATGGCAGCGCTCAGCTGTGATCCAGCCTGTCATCTCAATGCCATCCCAGCATGGGAGAATACTCCTGCTGAAGCGCTGAGCACTGAGAATTTTCCCACGCTGTCAGTGACGTGCATGAGGTGAGCCGAGTTCATTGGACATGAGCTCACCTCATGCACGTCACTGACAGCGTGGGAAATTTCTCCTGCACTCACTGCATGCGCAGGAGAATTTTCCCACGCTGTCAGTGACGTGCATGAGGTGAGCAGAGTTCATTGGACATGACCTCGGCTCATCTTTATGAGGTCACAGCCAGACACTAAGGAGTGCAAGCATGCCTGAACTTCTCAGTGTCTGCCGCATGGCAAGCTGGATGGCAGCATTCTGCTGCGGTCCAGCCTGTCATGTGAATGTAGCAGAGCTGAAGCTGTCGTGGGAACCATGGAAAGGTAAGGATGATGTTGCTTTATTATTTTACTTTTATTGCAGGAGATCGTTGGCTTCAGCTGGAATGGGCATGATGGTAAGTATGGTTTAATTTAGAGCAATAAAGAATTGTGTCTTTATTTCAATTAAAGGACTTTATTCTGGGTGCTTGTGTTTTTTTTAACTTTGACTATGGGGTTAGTAATGGGGGTGTCTTATAGACGCCTCTCCATTACTAACCTGAGCTTGATGTCAGCTGGTATTATAAGCTGACATCAACCCCAGCCCTGTTACCCCACTGCCACCGCTACAGGGCAGTGGGAAGAGCGAGGCTAAGTGCCAGAATTGGCGCATCCTGTGGATACGCCATTTCTGGGGCGGCTGACGGCCTGAGTTTCTAGCTTGGGAGGGGGCCAATATTCATGGCACCCTTCCTGGGCTAATAATATCAGCCCCCAGCTGTCTGCCTAGCCTTTGCTAGCTATTAAAATAGGGGGGACCCCACGTCATTTTTTTGGGGTCCCCCATTTTAATAGCTAGTAAAGGCTAGGTATTCAGCTGGGGGCTGATATTAGTAGCCTGGGAAGCTCCATGGGTATTACCCCCTTCCCAGGCTTCAAACATCTGCCCCAGCCATCTGCTTAACCTCCGCTAGAGACTATAATTACGGGGAACCCCACGCCAATTTTTTTTTAATAAATCCTTTATTTTAACACTAAATGACAAGCACAGTAATCAACACTATCACTGTACTTCTTATATATGTGACTGACATGTTTCTAGCTATCTAATCTATGTATGATGCTCTATTCTTTCTGTTATAAATTGTCGGGTACAGGTGCTGAATTGCCGGCCGGCTTTTTTAAAGAGACATGTATGAAAACACTATTATTTTTTTTAATAAATCCTTTAACACTAAATGACAAGTACAGTAAGCAGCACTGTCACTGTATTTCTTAGATAGAAACATGTCAGTCACATATATAAGAAATACAGTGACAGTGCTGCTTACTGTACTTGTCATTTAGTGTTAAAGGATTTATTAAAAAAAATAATAGTGTTTTCATACATGTCTCTTTAAAAAAGCCGGCCGGCAATTCAGGATCTGTACCCGACAATTTATAACAGAAAGAATAGAGCATCATACATAGATTAGATAGATAGAAACATGTCAGTCACATATATATCTAATCTACGTGTGATGCTCTATTCCTTCTTGTCTAAATTGTCGGGTACCGGTGTATGCTGCTGCTGAATTGCTGGCAGGCTTTTTTAAAGAGAGTGTCTTCTGAGCAGTTTGTCAGCTTTTGGACACCTTTGAAGGCGTTCTCTATGCGTTCTTGTTTGTCTGCCATTGGTTTTAACGGTGTTCGACGGTGTTCTAAGGTGTTCTTCGAACAGTTCCACGAACATCCCGGTGTTCGACGAACCGAACCGAACCCGAACACTACGGGGGTGGCTCAACACTACTCATCATGCAGCACCATTATCCTAGCCAAAGTCCTAAAAAATACACTAAAGGAAATGTGATAATTTATCGCACTTTGGCTGAATTTTTCCGATTTTGAGTAAAGACACTCAAGGGTCTGATCACAAATCCAAATGTGCAATGTTCATGCCGTATTTGAAAAAAATGAACTTTTTACGAACATGTTCACTCATCTCTATCTATGAGCTCTTTTGAATTGTCTACTTTAGTAAACACATGTATTCCCCAAGAAATAACAATTTCGAACCATCTTTTCTTATTTTGTGCCATTAGTTTAGAGTTTGTAACTGGGGATAGGTGAACTTATTCAAGTGGAATTGAATTCTACTCAAATTTAACAAAAATATGTATTGCCCAGAATACAGATTCTTTTTAATATGCTCCCCGCAATTTCAGTAAAATGGCAGCTAGCTGTGTCCTCCATCCAGCTGAGTTGTAGATGATTGGCAAAAGGTTAAAAAGCAAAAAGACTCACCACTCACCTGTCTCAGTACCCCTGCTGTCACCAGTGCCTGCTGCCCACTGTCTGGTCCTCACAGCCTCTTTTTTTGACAGTTGTGCACCAGTGTCTTTACACAGGACTTCCAGCCGCAGAAAGACCCTGTAGGTCAAAGCACATTGTGTCATCATGATGCCAAGACATGCCATGACCTCTGAGACCTTATCTTGGCAGGAAATTCTGTTCAAGACTGAAGACATCCGTCACGGCATGCTGTAAGTAATGGTGTTGCAACACGCTGTGATCTCCAATGCCTGATCATGGCCAAAAGTTTTGTTATACAGTGAAGACACTAGGCCAGGCCTCAGAGGTCAGGGCACGTTAGTATTATTTAATGAAACTGACTTACAAAACTGATTCAAGTAAAAAAAGTCATCAGAAGTAGACAACCCTTTATTTGATATATTTCCATGTGGACCAGCAGATTGTTGGAAAAAAATCAGAGAAAAACTTTTTACAAATTGTTATTTTATAGGGAATACAAGTATTTACCAAGCCAGACATGGGGATTGTTGGCAGGTGCATTTTAAAGAGGACCTGTCACCAGGTGAAAAGTCATCAGTTTTTGCTCTTATTTTCTTTCCCTGCTCTCCTGAGTGTTCTGTTTTTTTTTTCAAATCTGACACACAATTCCAGAGATATCAGCAGGGTTTTTTTGTGCCAATTTCTTGAGTCTTTACCATGGGGGCGTATCTTGCAGAATCCAGTCTTTAACCCCTTTACGACGTGGTACGTAATAGTATGCACCACGTTGCAACCCCCGGTTCAGCGGGGGCTCCGGCACTGAGCCCGCACTGAACCGGTCACATGTCAGCTGATTCTTACAGCTGACATGTGCCCACAACAGCTGCAGGTGGAATCGCAATCCACCTGCAGCTGTTAACCAGTTAAATGCATTCAACATCGCCGCACCGGAAGTGCGGCATTAGCCCCGCCCATCGGTGACCCCTTCACATGATCGCGGGTCACAGATGGGTTGGCTTGACAACCTGGGGTCTACAGCAGATTCCTGTGGTTGTCATGTCTCGATTGCTTTGAGCGCCACCTAGTGTTCGCCGCTCATAGCACATAAGCATTTCTGCTGCATACAGGTGATCTGCTCATCACATGTATGTAGCAGAGGCGATCAGACTGCTGCTGCTTCTAGTCTCCAATGGAGACTATTGAAACAAGCAGAAAGTAAAAAAAAATGTTTTTAAAATATAAAAAAATAAAAAATATATAAAAGTTTAAATCACCCCCCTTTCGTCCCATTCAAAATAAAACAATAAAAAAAAATCCCCACATACACATATTTGGTATGGCCGCATTCAGAATCGCCCGATCTATCAATTATAGAAAAATAATTAATCCGATCGGTAAACGGCGTTACGAGAAGAAAAATTCTAAATGCCAGAATTATGTTATTTGGGTAGTCATAACATTGCAATAAAATGCAATAACGGGCAATCAAAACATAGGATATACCCCAAAAAGGTATCAATAAAAACATCAGCTCGATGTGCAAAAAATAAGCCCTCACCCTGCCCCAGATCCTGAAAAATGGAGACGCTACAGGTCTTTGAGAATGGCGCCTTTTTTTTTTTTTTTTTTTAGCAAACTTTTTTTTTTTCACCACTTAAATAAAAAAGAACCTATACATGTTTGGTGTCTACAAGCTCGTAATGACCTGGAGAATAATATTGGCAGGCCAGTTTTAGCATTCAGTGAATGTGGTAAAAAAAAAGAAAACAACTGTGGAATTGCATTTTTTTGTAATTTCACCGCACTTGGAATTTTTTTTCCCTTTTTCCAGTACACAATATGGTAAAACCAGTGATGATGTTTAAAAGTACAACTTGTCCCGCAAAAAATAAGCCCTCACATGGCCATATTGACCAAAAAATAAAAAGGCTATGGCTCTGGGAAGAAGGGGAGCAAGAAATTAAAATGCAAAAACGGAAAATGCTCCGGTCATTAAGGGGTTAAGCTGGTTTATATTATTACTCTATTAGCTATGCTCCCTTGGGATAGATCATAAAATTAGCACTAAACAAAATATATCTGGAGCAAATTGCAAATTTAAAAAATAAAAATCAAACAACAAAACACTTAGGGGAGCAGCAGGAATAAAATAAGAGTAAAAACATGCACCACTACTTTTGATCTGGTGACAGGTCCTCTTTAAGTTATCATTTACAGTACAGACCAAAAGTTTGGACACACCTTCTCATTTAAAGATTTTTCTGTTTGTTCATGACTATGAAAATTGTACATTCACACTGAAGGCATCAAAACTATGTATTAACACATGTGGAATTATATACTTAACAAAAAAGTGTGAAACAACTGAAAATATGTCTTATATTCTAGGTTCTTCAAAGTAGCCACCTTTTGCTTTGATAACTGTTTTGCACACTCTTGGCATTCTCTTGATGAGCTTCAAGAGGTAGTCACTTGAAATGGTCTTCCAACAATCTTGAAGGAGTTCCCAGAGATGCTTAGCACTTGTTGGCCCTTTTGCCTTCACTCTGTGGTCCAGCTCACCCCAAACCATCTCGATTGGGTTCAGGTCTGGTGACTGTGGAGGCCAGATCATCTGGCGTAGCACCCCATCACTCTCCTTCTAGGTCATATAGCCCTTACACAGCCTGGAGGTGTATTTGGGGTCATTGTCCTGTTGAAAAATAAATGATGGTCCAACTAAACGCAAACCGGATGGAATAGCATGCCGCTGCAAGATGCTGTGGTAGCCATGCTGGTTCAGTATGCCTTCAATTTTGAATAAATCCCCAACAGTGTCACCAGCAAAGCACCCCCACACCATCACACCTCCTCCTCTATGCTTCACGGTGGGAACCAGGCATGTAGAGTCCATCCGTTCACCTTTTCTGCGTCGCACAAAGACCCGGTGGTTGGAACCAAAGATCTCAAATTTGGACTCATCAGACCAAAGCACAGATTTCCACTGGTCTAATGTCCATTCCTTGTGTTCTTTAGCCCAAACAAGTCTCTTCTGCTTGTTGCTTGTCCTTAGCAGTGGTTTCCTAGCAGCTATTTTACCATGAAGGCCTGCTGCAGAAAGTCTCCTCTTAACAGTTGTTGAAGAGATGTGTCTGCTGCTAGAACTCTGTGTGGCACTGACCTGGTCTCTAATCTGAGCTGCTGTTAACCTGTGATTTCTGAGGTTGGTGACTCGGATAAACTTATCCTCTGAAGCAGAGGTGACTCTTGGTCTTCCTTTCCTGGGGCGGTCCTCATGTGAGCCAGTTTCTTTGTAGTGCTTGATGGTTTTTGCAACTGCACTTGGGGACACTTTCAAACTTTTCCAAATTTTTCGGACTGACTGACCTTCATTTCTTAAAATAATGATGGCCACTCGTTTTTCTTTACTTAGCTGCTTTTTTCTTGCCATAATACAAATTCTAACAGTCTATTCAGTAGGACTATCAGCTGTGTATCCACCAGACTTCTGCACAACACAACTGATGGTCCCAACCCCATTTATAAGGCAAGAAATCCCACTTATTAAACCTGACAGGGCACACCTGAGAAGTGAAAACCATTTCTGGTGACTACCTCTTGAAGCTCATCAAGAGAATGCCAAGAGTGTGAAAAGCAGTCATCAAAGCAAAAGGTGGCTATTTTGAAGAACCTAGAATATAAGACATATTTTCAGTTGTTTCACACTTTTTTGTTAAGTATATAATTCCACAAGTGTTAATTCATAGTTTTGATGCTTTCAGTGTGAATGTACAATTTTCATAGTCATGAAAATACAGAAAAATCTTTAAATGAGAAGGTGTGTCCAAACTTTTGGTCTGTACTGTACATTCACTCACATTTACTAAGATATATTTATGAATTTCAGATATCTGTGCTCCAAATGTTCAGTGTGTTTGTTATCATCACGGGAAGTATTTTCTTATATATGTGGAAAACTTACACTCATATAAATCATACTTTCCTAAATTACTTTATAATTTTCTCTTTTAAGTTGTTGAAGTTCTTTTAATTATATTATTTAACACCTTTGAACGATTCTTAAAACTGTAAAGGCTTGTGCAGCAGCTATATTTTACAACATACCATGAAACATAATTTCAAGTAATTATTGAGATTCTGTGTCAGTATTAGCTGAACCCCTGACATTCGCAACGTTTTTGCAGTTCTTTAAAAAATGAAAAGGGAAAGTCTCAGACATATCGTCTGCTCAGTGCAGCAATAATTAATGACTCATGGCCAACTTTTTATACAAGAAGTGAGATACTTCTGTTCACAGAAGGACTTAGAAGTTTATATACTCTTTGTATAACTTGAGGACTGGGAAAAGGAAACTTTGTGAAATATGAGTGGCTTTGCATGGTAAATTCATCAGAATAGTTTGGTCATGGAGATTATTTTTCCTATCAATTTGTCACTGTTCTACATTTCACATATATAGGGCAGACCTTTTTTCCTAAGATTTCTTTGCCAAGCTAGACATCTAATTAATCAAGTGACAAAACCTGGTGTTCCATCGTTATTCTATTACGAATTCATGAATATTAGGGAAAAGTTTAATATTTGCTCAAGGGAATGGTAATAATGATGCATCTCTTTAGAATGTGATTATTTAAGTATTCGCTTAATATTCAACAGTTGAAATGTCTTCAGAGTCTATTCATCAAAGGTGTCTATTTTTCTCATGTGATATACATAAGACACATTCCTGTGTCATTCTATGGGGTTTATTCATCAAACAGTGAATTTTAGACATATTGATGAATACGTCTCATGGCCTAACGTATGAACGTGTCTTATTTATCTCAAGGGACAGAAAAAAAATACTTTGATGAATACCCTTGTGCTATAAGCTAAATGAAAGGAAAAGAATATATTTTCCTTTATATAGTAGTTTTCTGACAATTTTTTCCCCTTTTTGACTTTGTTTACTTGTGAAGTAAATTGTCTGTTGTGACTCCCAAGCTAAATGTTAACAGTGATGTGTCTATAACCGGATAATGTATAAAAGGGATTTTTCAAGGTTTCAAAAATATTTACTGCTACAAGCTAAACCAAGCAGCAATAAAATTCAAGTTCAAGGTTAGAGAAAAGGAGCAAATCCATTGCAACTTTTAGAGCTTTTTGTGTGTGGGCTTGGTTCAGAAACACAAGGGCAAAATAATACAAGTTAATGTGTATAAATTAATAAAAGCAATATTTTATTAGAAAAAAAGATATGAAAATGGTTGACTGGTTTGAAACTACACAAATAAAAATATTAGGAATGGGCATTCCACGTGGCCTTTTTGCTGTAGCTATAATTTATAGGAGCCTGTCACCTTTATTTTTACCTTTTGTTTTACCTCTTAAAGGAGGATATTTCTAATTTTCCAATATTTCCATCCAATACTATATATGGGTGTATTTCTAGTACACTATTATGTAAAGGATATAGAGATGAGTGAATAAAATGAGTGGAATCCTACTCAAATTTTACAAAAATCTGTATTCAGAAAATCAATATTAAGTGTGTGCAAACAGATTAAGTATATACCTCAGTCTGTATAGACATGTAAATAGGCATGTAAATGAATTAAGTATATATAATTTAACACAGAGATCTGTTACCTGTATTCCAAGGTGGAACGCAACTTTCAAATTCCAGTTTATGGGCCCGTCACTGATTGGCTGCCCTTAAGATACCTTGGAAGTAAGTGCTGAAATCACTACAATACTTCATGAGTGGGATTTCATTCAGATGTGGATCTATGCTCCCATTAGACTTGTGGAAATATGAATGGAGGGCACATCACAAATTACCAAATCCCAATAAGGAAGCCAATATGCAAAATGCATGTTGGGGCATGGGTAATCAGACTCTTCTGGCTAATTACTTAATTACTATTTTACATCTATGCATTGAATATGACTTAATACAGCTTGACAACACTATTTTTTCTGTGCATGGGAGTACTTATACACTAGTACTTGCAAATTTATTTATATGAATTTTTAAAATCCAATTGAATTTTTTTTTTGCAATATCCATAGTTTGTTACATAATTATGATATTTTAGCTTGTATTACTTAGGATGAGAATATCTATGCACTTTCAGTTTTGATTTATATATAAAATATAATAAAAATTCCTTTTCTCACGTATCAGCAATACAGTCATGGCTGAAAGTGGTGGCACCCTTGCTCCAGAAAATTGTCCCACAAAAAAACAGACAAAAAAGGCTAATTGGACATAATTTCACACAAAATCCCCAAAATGGGCTGGACAAAATAGTTGGTACCTTTCCTAAATTGTGGATAAACAACTTTGTTTCAAACCTGTGATGCTCGTTCAAACTCACTATGTCAAGTGTTAAGAGGGCGGTTGCAAACAACTTTAATTTAATGGAATGCAACCGACCCTGGGGTTCGCAATGCAGCCTGGAGGACTGCTGCCGAACACTTTCCGGGTGGAAAGGAAAGCGACAACTTAAATATTAAACCCTTCCGTGTTTCTCCACACCGGAACGGGTATAGCGGTACGCTCTATCTCCGTTAGCTGCATGAAAGATAGTTTTTCTCTGCCTATCTGTAGTCCTGTTACAGCACAGGGACTACAGTGGCGGCACTAGGATGCGTGTGTGACTACGCCAACGGGTACACGTGCTACCGGACTGAAGGGTTCAACTCCACATGACGGACAGGCGTTAGCCGTGCACAGGACGTCTACAGGCTGCTCGGGGTGATAGGCGACCCCTTTGGCTGAGCCAGGCTGCTAGACGAAGCTACCTGCCTCTATGGAGCTAACCTGCCTCTATGGAGCTAACCTGCCTTAGCGACCTGTGCTAATTAGCCGAGTGAACTCTGGCATCGGCAGGTCACGGAGTGAACAGCTAAGGAGCACGTGGAACAGAGTTGTCCACACAACGGCATCACTTGCTCAAATGATCTGAGAGCGTCGCCATATTTGTGGGCGGGCCTTTTAAAGACTAAGCCCTGCCCACCGACGTGCCATTGGTGACGTTACCCGTTGACCAATCAGGTGGTGCCAGGTAACCGGGTCAGGTGGGTGCCAACCCACCAATCATGATCCGCCAGGTCACGGACATGCTCAGTGCAGCAAATCCTGGACTTAGATTCCACAAGCCCTGTCTCCCTCTGCAACCCAGGCTTAACATTGCTAGGCACAACTACCTGGGAACTAGGCGTTGAGGCTGAAGGTGATGCTGAGCAGCATCAGCCCTGGCTGGACCAAAATGGGAGACCACAGAAGGTCCTGGACCCATTTCGAATCCAGCACCAGGCTGACACCTAACATCATCCCCCTCCACTTGATGCTCATTTTCCTCCATGTGACGGAGAGCAAGGATGTGGTTCATCGGGTCGCAGAGAGGATTCACGAAACAGTGACCCCTCCGGTGTACAGGATACCCTTATTTAGGGAGGGAAGCAGGATGGCAAGAGGTGACAACCCGTTCTCTATGCGTGGGATCCTTCACGGTTGACAGAGGGAGAGGACCCGCCGGTCTCTGGTGGAAAGATTTATCTCTCGCACAGACGGGACACGCGAGAACAAAGTCCTTGATGTCCTGGCACCACCGGGGCCACCAATAGGACCGTTGAAGGGACTTAATGGTACGTTTGACCCCCAGGTGAGCTCCAGTTTTAGGGGCATGAGCCCAGGAGAGCACCATACTCCGTAGATTAGGGGAAACAAACGTCCTCCCCGACGGAACCGGGTTGGAGGTCACTGCAGCCACCCTCTCTTCCTGAGAGTTCTTTGCGACATAATCTGACAAGACCCGGGTCCTGGTAACAGACAAGGAATCTGTACTGGATGTCGCAATGATAGGAGGCTCAGAGACTACCCTCTGGGTGACTTTGACCAAACACTGAGATGCACAATTCTCACTCCAGGAAGAAATTCTCCCCGTATTCCAGTCAATGTGTGGAGTATGACAACGTAACCAGGGGAGACCCAATAACACCTCGTCTAATCCACAGGGAATAATAAGAAAAGAGATAACCTCCCGGTGACCCTGAGGAAATGACGTGGTGAGAGGGATCGACTGATGGGTGATTTGCACATCCAGGAGTGAACCATTGGCAACACTAATGTTCATTGGAGTAGAGAGTAGCTCAATAGGGATGGCATGCCTCTGGGCAAATGAAGATGATAAAAAATTGCCCTCAGCACCAGAGTCCACCCAAGCCTTGGCAGTAACTGCGGATTTACCAAAGGACAATGTCACATCATATGATAACTTGGAGGAAGAAGACTCGGAATTTATTAAACCTCCACCAACGGTGGTAAGACCTACTCATTTTGCCGACTGCTTGGAACCCTTATTTACAGGGTGCTCCAAGAGATGTGCAGGTCGGGAACGAGAGGGACTAGACTCAGTCCGGGATATATCCATAGCCTCAGGCTCCGGGTCGAGAGTCTTGGGTTTGGATCTAAAGACGCCTGGTGCCAACAGATACTGAGGTCTGCCAACCTCTAGCTCTAACTTGTGTTCTGCATGATGCAAGTCAATACAGTCAGCGAGAGATATTAACACCTCCAGAGAGGTTGGAATATCTCTGGTAGATAAAGCATCTTTAATATGCCTGGCCAGACCCTTCCAGAACACCGGGATAAGCGACCGCTCAGACCAATCCAGTTCAGCCGCTAAGGATCTGAACTGGACTGCATAGTGACTGGCGGTGGCAGAACCCTGGACCAACGCATAGAGCTTAAGAGCCGTATCATGCATGACCTGAGGACCCAGGAAAACACTTTTTAGGGTCTTAAGGAAAAGACCCGCATTTACTACAACCGGGTCGTTCCGCTCCCATAGAGGAGTAGCCCACTCCAGAGCCCTGTGGGAAAGCAATGAGACGATATATCCCACTTTGGATCTTTCGGAGGGGAACCGTGCCTCCATCATCTCCAAATGAATGGAGCATACATTAATAAAACCCCTGCAAAGTTTACTATCCCCAGAAAATTTCTCCAGGAGAGCAAACCGTGGTAATGGGGCACTTGCAGAGGTTGCAGTATTCACTGCAGCCGAGTTAATGATATTGGCTGCTAGAGTAGCTGCCTGGGAAGCTACTGCATTGATATCAGCGACTGGAGCAGTTTGTTCCAGAGTTCTAAGTCTGGTCTCCAGGTGCTGTATATAACGCTGCAGTTGTTGATTGTCAGCCATGTTCGACAAGACCCCGGCGCTCAGATACTGTTAGGAGGGCGGTTGCAAACAACTTTAATTTAATGGAACGCAACCGACCCCGGGGTCCGCAATGCAGCCTGGAGGACTGCTGCCGAACACTTTCCGGGTGGAAAGGAAAGCGACAACTTAAATATTAAACAATTCCGTGTTTCTCCACACAGGAACGGGTATAGCGGTACGCTCTATCTCCGTTAGCTGCACGAAAGATAGGCAGAGAAAAACTATCTTTAGTCCTGTTACAGCACAGGGACTACAGTGGCGGCGCTAGGATGCGTGTGTGACTACGCCAACGGGTACACGTGCCCCCACCCGGCGTGCTACCGGACTGAAGGGTTCAACTCCACGTGACGGACAGGCGTTAGCCGTGCACAGGACGTCTACAGGCTGCTCGGGGTGATAGGCGACCCCTTTGGCTGAGCCAGGCTGCTAGACGAAGCTACCTGCCTCTATGGAGCTAACCTGCCTAAGCGACCTGTGCTAATTAGCTGAGCGAACTCTGGCATCGGCAGGTCATGGAGTGAACAGCTAGGGAGCACGTGGAACAGAGTTGTCCACACAACGGCATCACTTGATCAAATGATCTGAGCACGTCGCCATGTTTGTGGGTGGGCCTTTTAAAGACTAAGCCCTGCCCACCGACGTGCCATTGGTGATGTGACCCGTGGACCAATCAGGCGGTGCCAGGTCACTGGGTCAGGTGGGTGCCAACCCACCAATCATGATCCGCCAGGTCATGGACATGCTCAGTGCGGCAAATCCTGGACTTAGATTCCACAAGCCCTGTCTCCCTCTGCAACCCAGGCTTAACATTGCTAGGCACAACTACCTGGGAGATAAACAGTGCTCGTGGACCAGCTAGGTGTTGAGGCTGATGGTGATGCAGAGCAGCATCAGCCCTGGCTGGACTGAAATGGGAGACCACAGAAGGTACTGGACCCATTTCAAATCCAGCACCAGACTGATGCCTAACAGTCAAGTAACTGGATTTTCCTTTGTCCATGGTGTGTAACATAATCAAGAAGTTTACAAACCATGGCACTGTAGTTAATCTCCTTTGACATGGACGGCAGGTGAAAAACTGATGAAAGGTTGCAACGCAGGATAGTCTGGATAGTAGATAAGCAGCCTCAATCAAGTTCCAAAGAAATTTAAGCTGTCCTACAGGCTCAGGGTGCATCAGTGTCAGCGCAAACTATCCATTCACATTTGAATGAAATGCTATGGCAGGAGACTCAGAATGACCCCACTGCTGACACAGAGACATAAAAAAGCTAGACTGCAGTTTGCCAAAATGTACGTGAGTAAGCCAAAATCCTTTTGGGAAAGTATCTTGTGGACAGATGAGACCAAGATAGAGCTTTTTGGTAAAGCACATCATTCTACTGTTTACTGAAAATGGAATGAGGCCTACAAAAAAAAGCACAGTACCTACAGTCAAATATGGTAGAGGTTTAAATATATTTTGGGTTTGTTTTGCTGCCTCTGGCACTGGGTGCCTTGACTCTGTGCAAAGCATCATGAAATCTGAAGGTTACCAATTGATTTTGTGTTGCAATATAGTGCCCAGTGTCAGAAAGCTGGGTTTGTGTCCTAGGTCATGGGTCTTACAGCAGGTCAATGACTCCAAACATACTTCAAGAAGCACCCAGAAATGGATGGAAACAAAGCAGTGGAGAGTTCTGAAGTGGCCAGCAATGAGTCCGGATCTAAATTCCATTGGACACCTGTGGAGAGATGTAAAAATTGCTATTGGGAGAAGGTACCCTTCAAATATGAGAGACCTGAAGCAGTTTGTAAAAGAAGAGTGATCCAAAATGCCAGCTGATAGGTGTAAGAAGCTTGTTAATGGTTATTGAAAGTGATTGATTGCAGTTATTTATTCCAAAGGGTATGCAACCAAATATTAAGTTGAGGGTGCCAACAATTTTATCAGGCCTTTGTCAGGGTGTTGTGTGAAATTATGTCTAGTTTGCCTTTTTTTCTCTTTTTTTGTGTTGTTTCAATACACAAAATAAATAAATTTGTTTATAACAAAACATGTATAATTGCAATACATTTCTGGGAGAAATTCTTCATTTTCTGGAATAATTTCAAGGGTGCCAACACTTTCGGCCATGACTGTATGTATGACCTATTAATTGCATGCAATTTTTGAATATAGGATTCTTTTTTTATTACTTATATTACCAAAATACCCTTATCTCCTGATACCCCTTTTTTCTTTTTTTTCTGCTCAGTTTCTCCCTGGAGTTTATATATTTATGTACTTTGACATGATATGTTTTCAATGATTTAATAAATTATATATTTTAATTCCCTATAAAGTTTGGCATTTTTCTGTAAGGTATATAAAAATCTGTATATGCCAATATGTTGATTCTTTTGTAATTTGCTACCATGCAGATTCAGTATAATGGCAGTTATTGGCCTTCATTTTACTGAACCATAAAAAGCCATCACAAATTCAGATCACCACCTTCCATGATAACATTGCGGTGTCCTCACATGCACAAGGGGATTTCAATATGAAACCCCCCTGGGCTCCATCAAAGCCAGAAGTCCCATACAAGGGCTGCCAAAATTTGCGAAAAACCCCAATAACAATTTAAAGACACACAGAGGTGGGCCACAGTAACGACATGTTCCCATTAGAAGGGAGCACGTCTGCTATCCAGTTATAGGGTATGCAGTGAGTACAAGAGCTACCAAAATTTAGGAAAAACCCTAATAACAATTTAAAGACACATAGAGGTAGGCCTCAGTAACTACATGTTCTTAGAAAGGAGCAGTTCTGATATCCAGTTATAGGGTATGCCAACGGCTGCCAACATTTAGAAAAAAACAACAATTTAAAGACACATAGAGGTGGGTCACAGTAACGACATGTTCCCATTAGAAAGGAGTGGGTGTGCTATCCAGTTATAGGGTATGAAGTGAGTACAATGAAGTGAAGTGAGTACAATGGCTGCCAAAAATTTGGAGGAACTCCAATGCTCCTTGCAAGAGATGTAGAGGTCGGAGGGCCTCCTGAAAACAATAAAAAACAGCAAAAAAGGGCAGCAGTGTTTACCTGCCCAGATCTTCAAAGCCAAATGCACTACCAGGATGCAGCAGACCCACATAAAGATGGCGGCTACACAGGTGCAAAATAATGAAGAGACTTGGATAGTACTGGGCAGCCCGCCTAGTCTAATAGTATGGGAGTAACTAATAGGCTGTAAGCCGGATACTGTGCGCTACCCTAGTGTGAACAGCACCCCATACAAGCCTTTTTTTGTGCAATTCAAATACTAAGCAGTCACCCCCTCCTTGAAATGGTAGGTTGTGAGTGATTGTCTCAGCAGTATTTTGCACCTGTGTAGTCGCCATCTTTATGTGGGTCTGCTGCATCCTGGTAGTGCATTTGGCTTTGAAGATCTGAGCAGGTAAACACTGCTGCCCTTTTTTGCTGTTTTTTCTTGAATATTTGGGGGAATTTTAATACTTCTTAGTGTGGCTTTGCTGTTAGAGTGCCTCTTGAAAAAAAAGTTGCCATTATTAGGAAGTGGGTCTCCCATACTGTGTGCCTATGCAGTGAATGCAACATCTGCCAAAAACTTGGAGGAACCCCAATAGCCTTTGCAAGAGACGTAGAGGTCGGAGGGCCTTCTGAAAACAATTTTCCCATGATTAGGAAGTGGGTCTCCCATACTGTTTGTCTATGCAGTGAATGCAATGGCTGCCAAAAATTGGAGGAACTCCAATGCCCCTTGTAAGAGACGTAGAGGTCAGAGGGCCTCCTGAAAACAATGTTTCCATTATTAGGAAGTGAGTTTCCCATACTGTTTGCCTATACAGTGAATGCAATGGCTGCGAAAAATTTGGAGGAACTCCAATACCTCTTGCAAGAGACATAGATATGCCTTTGCTGGATTGAATTTGTATCTCTCTCGCCTGTACTCCTTGGTTGTCCAAATAACTGTTGGGTTTAGAAGTGTCACCAACCAGTAATGGTTGTCACCCAAAATTTGGACAATGCGAGGGTCACCGGAAAGGCAGCGTAACATAAACTCAGCCTTGTGTACCAGACTGCTAATAGGCAAGACTTACATGTCATCACCAAGAGGACGACTGACTATGCTCTCCTTCTCATCCTCCTCCTCCCTGTCCTCAGGCCATCCACGCTGAACAGACGGTATGACAGCTTGTGCAGGTAGTACCGTCTATAGCGCAGGAAACTAGCTTTTCCTTCTCCTCCTCATCCTCAATGTCACCCAATCCCCATTGGGATGAGATGAGGCTGGACTGTGTGTAATTACCCTGTATGGTTCCTTGCTCCATCTCATCATGCTCTGCCTACAATGCATCCTCTTTGATTGTGAGCAGAGAGCGTTTCAGAAGACAGAGAAGCAGGATGGTGATGATAATTATGGCGTCATCGCCGCTCACCATCTTGGTGGAGTCCTCAAAGTTTTTGAGGATGGGACAGGTGACTGACATCTATGTCCACTCCTGAGGTCTTATGTGTGGAGTCTGAACTAAATACCGACGGTGTTGTTGATGCTGGTACTCAACAACTGCTGTCTTCTACTCACAAATCCTTCCCAGCATCTACAGTGTAGAGTTCCAATGCATGGGGACATCACACACCAGTCTGTGAGTCGGAAGCTGCAAACACTGCTGAAACACGGCAAGGGCGGTGGAAGCTGTAGGTGACTCTCTAAAATGGGCACACAGGCGGCATACTTTAACAAGCAGATCCGGCAGCTCCGGGTAGGATTTGAGAAACCGCTGGACCACGAGGTTAAGCACATTGGCCTGTCATGGTACGTGTCTGAGCTCGCCTCACTTCAGAGCTGCCACCAGGTTCTTGCCATTGTCACACACGACTATGCCTGGCTGTGGGGTCAGCGGTGTCAGCCACAGATCTACCTGCTTTTTCAGAGCTGTCCACAACACTTTAGCATTTTGTCACCCAAGCATATTAGCTTCAACACAGCCTGTTGCTGCTTGGCCGGGGCACAGTGCTGCAGTGCTATTAGCTTGTGACTGATGTGGTCATTTCGGACTTGCAGGTTGAAGAGGAGGAGGAGGTGCAGGAGCTGAAGAATGTGGCTGCAACCCTGATTGCGGTAAGCTTCTGTCTCCATGAGCCTAAAAGGCAACATTTCGAGCGCAAACATTCATGAAATGTGTGAATTTAGTAGTGTGACCTATGGGGTGTTCCGTCCCTAGGTCTGACTGGGTCCCAGCTTCCACTATGTTAACCTAGTGTGCCATCAGCGAGATGTACCGTCCCTGCCCACAAGCACTTGTCCATGTGTCCGTGGTTAGGTGAAATTTCCTGGTAACTGCGGTGTTGAAGGCAAGGCTAATGTTTTGGGACACGTGCTTGTGTAATGTGGGGACAGCACACCCGGAGAAATAGTGGCGGTTGGGGACCCAGTACCGAGGAATGGCCGTCGCCATCAGGTTGCAGAATGCTTCCATCTCCACGAGCCTAAAAGTCAACATTTCGAGCTCAAGCAGTCGTGAAATATGAGAATTTAGTAGTGTGGCCTGTGGGGCATTGGCTGCGTATTTGCGCTTGCGTTCCAAGGACTGGGGTATGGACAACTGACTCCTGCACTGGGACAAGGACGTGTTTGCTGATGCTGGTACTTGAGAGCGTGCAATGACAGGTGAAAGGCAGGAGGCATCTTTGCATGCACTATGGACAGGGGATTGGCTTTCATGCACAACAGCGGAAGAAGCAGTGGTGCCACCTGCAGACACTGTTTCAGGACCCCGTGGTTCGGCCCACTAAGTCGGGTTCTATCCTGCCATGTGCCCGATCATGCTGGTGGTGGTCAGGCTGCTAATTTTGCTGCCCCTGCTGATGCTGGCCTGGCAGGTGGTGCAAATGGCATTTTTGGGGTTATCTGCAGAGTATTTAAAAAACAACCAGACTGTTGTGGTGCTATTCCTCCTTCCCCCTGTGTGCTGCTGTCCTCGCTCTCCATGTCCCCCTGCCAGGTTGGGTCAGTTACTATATCATCTACCACCTCATCTTCCACTTCTACACCCTGGTCCTCCTTCTTACTTTCTGTCAATTGTGTCTCATCATCATCCACCTCTCGCAACAGTAATTGCACTTTCCCACCGTTGCCTTCGTGTGTCCGTGGCTGCTCAAATATTTGGGCATCGGTACATGCATTCTCCTCTTTACTAGTGATGGGTGAGCACTAAAATGCTCAAGAGCTCGTTGCTCAGGTCGAGCACATTGGAATACTCGGGTGCTCGACCCCAGCAACGAGCCCAATGTAAGTCTATGGGAAACTCGAGCATTTTTCTGGCGGCTCCCTCCGGCGCTCTGTAGAGGGCCTAAAAATTGCCCAAATCTATGGGAACAGTGTTTAAATGGCATGGGAACAGCATGGGGAAAACCCCTGGTAGCATTTCTGACTCCCAGGTCACTGCTGTCAACAATGTTGTCAGAGGTATTATGCCATTTTTACAGACTCACAATAAAACATACTAAAACAAAACCAAAATGGATTTTCCTGGGAAATATGTTAAGGAACATACTTTCCAGGGTAATGACTTGTATATAAGGCAAAATAAATAACCAAAAACAAAAATACTCTTCCACATCTTGGGTTATGTTTACATGTAGCGTTTTTGCACTTTTGCATTGCTTTCAACCATGACAAATTCATTCACCGGGAAATGTCATTTTTCCATTTTACAACCTTATCTGGCCATGTGGTGTGTGAGACATGATCAGACATTCATTTCGCTATTTATAGAGCGCCATCAGCCGGCTATGCTTTGTTGTTCCCATTACTAAAAATTGGGTATCCTATGCTGTTATTGCGTATGCAGTGAGTGGCAGGTCTGCCCACAATTTGGATGCACCCCAATACCCCTTTGAAAATTTGGATGCACCCCAATACCCCTTTGAAGAGACTTAGAGGAGGGCCTCCTGAAAACAATGTTCCCATTATTAGGAAGTGGGTCTCCCATACTGTTTGCCTATGCAGTGAATGCAAGGGCTGCCAAAAATTTGGAAGCATTCCAATGTCCCTTGGAAGAGACGTGGAGGTCAGAGGGCCTCCTGAAAACAATGTTCCCATTATTAGGAAGTGTGTTTCCATCGTGTTTGCCTATGCAGTTAATGCAAGAATTACCAAAAATTGTGAGGCACTCCAATGCCCATTGGAAGAGACGTAGAGGGCCTCATGAATTTTTTTTCTTATTATTAGGAAGTGGGTCTTCCATAGTGTTGGCCTATGCAGTGAATGCAAGGGCTGCCAAAAGTTGGGAGGCACTCTAATGCCCCTTGGAAGAGACGTGGATGAGGGCCTCTTAAAAAAATGTTCCTATTAGAAAGGAGCGGGTCTCCTATACCTGTAATGCCCATGCACTAAGTGTATGGGCTGACAAACTTTTACCCCTGGGGTGTAAAAATAATGCATCAATTTTTTTTTACGGGCATCATTAACACCATTTAAAAAAATTATGTGGGTGTTGCATCACAGACCACGGTCACCCTGGTGATATGGTGGTGGAAGATGAGGATGAGGAGAAGGAAGAGGACAAGAGCAAATAGCCAAAATCAGGAAGTGTATACCAGTGTGTTGGTGTGAAAACGTGCATGAGAATACACCTGAGGGGCTTAGAAAATTCACCCAGAACTTTGACAGTGTTCCCCTGCTTCTGCTGGATTGGAGTTGTGTTTCTCTCACCTGTAGTCCTTGGTTGTCCAACGAACTGTGACCTCTGCCGCCAGCGTTTTCAGATGGGAATTTTTTTAATAGTTCCGCAACAAGGGCCATCTGGTACTGCCCCATTTTTGTAGACCTGTCCGACTCAGGAATAAGAGATATAAAATTTTCCTTGTAGCATTCGTCTAGAAGTGTCACCAACCAATAATGAGTGTCACCCAAAATTTTGAGACCGCAAGGGTCATGGGATAGGCAGCATAGCATAAACTCAGCCATGCGTGCGAGACTGCTAATAGGCAAGACTTCCGTGTCCTCACCAAGAGGACGAGTGACCATGCTCTTCTCCTCCTCCTCTCTGTCCTCAGGCCATCCACGCTGAACAGACGATATGACAGTTGTGCACATAGTACCGTCTATAGCTCATGAAACTAGCTCCTGTTCTCCCTCCTCCTCCTCTTCCTCATTGTCACCCAATCCACATTGGCATGAGATGAGGCTGGGCCGTGTAATCACCCTGTATGGTTCCTTGCTCCATCTCATCGTGCTCTGCCTGCAATACATCCTCTTTGATTGTGAGAAGAGAGCGTTTTAGAAGACGGAGAAGCTAATTATGGCGTCATCGCCGCTCACTATCTTGGTGGAGTCCTCAAAGTTTAAGAGGATGGTACATATGTCTGACATCCATGTTCACTCCTGAGGTCTTATGTGTCGAGTCTGAATTGAATACTGATGGCCTTGTTGATGGTTGATGCTGGTACTCAACAACTGCCCTCTTCTGTGCACAAATCCTTCCCAACATCTGCAGTGTAGAGTTCCAACGCATGGGGACATCACACACCAGTCTGTGAGCCGGAAGCTGCAAATGTTGCTGAAACACAGCAAGGGCAGTGGAAGCTGTAGGTGACTTCTAAAATGGGCACACAGGCAGCGTACTTTAACAAGCAGATCTGGCAGCTCTGGGGAGGATTTTAGAAACCGCTGAACCACAAGGTTAAGCACATGGGCCAGGTATGGTACGTGTGTGAGCTCGCCTCGCCTCAGAGCCGCCACCAGGTTCCGACCGTTGTCAGACATGACCATGCCTGGCTGTAGGTTCAGTGGTGTGAGCCACAGATCTGCCTGCTCTTTCTGAGCTGTCCACAACTTTTCAGCATTGTGCGGTTTGTCACCTAAGCATATTAGCTTCAGCACAGCCTGTTGCCGCATGGCTGAGGCAGTGTTACAGTGCTTCCTACTTGTGACTGATGTGGTCATTTTGGAGATGGAGGCTGAAGAGGAGGAGGAGGCTGAGGAGGATGAGAAGCAGGAGCTGTAGACTATAGGGGCAACCCTGATTGACCTAGGGCCTGAAATCCTTGGCGTCGGGAGGACGTGTTCCGTCCCAAGGTCCGACTGGGTCCCGGCTTCCACTATGTTAACCCAGTGTGCAAGCAGTGATATGTACCGTCCCTACCCAGAAGCACTTGTTCATGTGCCCGTGCTTAGGTAGACATTCCAGTAACTGCATTGTTGAGGGCACGGCTAATGTTTTGGGACACGTGCTTGTGTAATGCGGGGACGGCACCCCGGAAGAAATAGTGGTGGCTGGGGACCGAGTACCGAGGGATGGCCGTCGCCATCAGGTTGCAAAAAACAACCAGACTCGGGAAGTCCTAAAAGGTGTACTGGCAACTTCCTTTGTGTTGGTGTTGCGGGGAACGGTTACCTGCCTTCTGTCTGTGGCTACCACACTGCTTCTTCCTGCCTGTTGAGGTGCTCTGCCTCCCTCCCCCTGTGTGCTGCTGTCCTCACTCTGCATGTCCTCCTGCCAGGTTGGGTCAGTTACTATATCATCCACCACCTCGTCTTCCACTTCTGTACCCTGATCCTCCTCCTGACTTTCTGGCAATTGTGTCTCATCATCGTCCACCTCTTGTGACATTTTCCCACCATCTCCTTCATGTGACAATGGCTGCTCAAATATTTGGGCATTGCTACATGTGATCTCTTCTTGACCCGCTTCAAGTGGACCGGGCGAGAGGCCCAAATCTATAAATCTTTGGAGTGTTCAAGTGTGGGATCAGTTGGGCACTCGGCATGGTGGGTGGAAGGGTGAGAAATATGTGGTCCAGATTCACTGAGACTTGACCATGTAGAAGACAAGGTGGTGGTGGTGGTGGTGGTGGCTAAGTGACTGGAAGCATTATCTGCTATCCAACCAATAACCTGTTCACACTGCTCTGTGTTCAATAGTGGTGTTCTGTGGTCCCCTATTAATTGGGACAGGAAGATCGAGCGAGAAGATGTGGGTGTCTGTTGTGGCACAATTTCAGCTTGCCCACGGCCTCGGCCTCTGCATGCACCATCACCATCATCATCACGTCCAGTTCCCCTTCCCTTGCCTCGTCCCTTGCACATTTTAAATGGAGGACAATATCTTCCACGCTCACTACAAATGGCTGAATTTGGAGAGAACTATTATGTGATCTGTGTGTCGGACAAACCACAGTTTTTAAATACCTGGCCTGTAGGTAACTATTTTTAACAGCAAACTGGAGTCAATAGCTTTACTGACACACCGAAAACATTTTTAATGGAGGCCAGAAATGGCAGTATTTTCTGAAAACGTATATGTGATCCGTGTGACGGAGAAAACACAGTTTTAAATACCTGGCCTTTAGGTAACGATTTTGAACAGCAAACTGGTGTCAATAGCTTCACTGACACACTGAAACAAAATTTCATTGAAGGCCAGAAATGGAAATATTTTCAGTGCAATTATATGTGATCCGAGTGATGGACAAACCAGTTTTAAATAGCTGGATTTTTAACGCTGTGATATGGAAAGGACCTGGCTGTATTCTCCAGTGTCAACAAGCAAATGACGCAGAAAAACAGTTTTCTCTGGATTGCTTTATAAGCAAATAATGAGGATTAGGATCCAAAAAAATATTATTCCTGGCCCCTGCCAGCAGCAGCAGCAGACAAAACTGGAATGGAGCCTCTTCTGCTATATGCACTGCAGTCTGCTATATACACTGCCTGCCTGCCGATATACACTGCCTGCCTAATCCATCTGCAGATTGATTAGTCCTCAGAAGGACTGTTTGTTGAGATGGATATGTGTCTCTAATATAGTTTGGTATACCTACACTAACTAGAAACAAGCAAATCTCTCCCTAGCTCAGCAGCACCTCTCCCTACATTGTCTGATTCCGGAGTGACTGTGACGAGCACGGCGGTGCCAGGTCTGATATAGATCTGATGATTCTGTGTGGCCAGTAGTGTTGAGCCACCCCCGTAGTGTTCGAGTTCGGTTCGGTTCATCGAACACCCGTGTGTTCGCCGAACTGTTCGTCGAACTGTTCGTCGAACACCTTCGAACACCGTTAAAACCAATGGCAGGCAAACAAAAACACATAGAAACACATAGAAAACACCTTCAAAGGTGTCCAAAAGCTGACAAACTGCTCAGAAGACACAACTAACACATGGAAAAGTGACAAGTACATATAGTCATGCGAAAATAAAAGAGGTGGAGGAGTAAAAGGAGGGGGAGACACAGATATAGGCATGTCATGCCCTTCTAAAATCCAAAAAGTGAGAAGCCGACACGGCCAGTCCGCTCCTGCCCGTGCCACCTCCGTGTCGCCGGGTTTGTGCCAGAGCCGCGGTGAACCCTGATGGCCAGCCCCCCTCTCCCAATACTGGTGCCTGTCCGCTGGTGGGTCGAGCGAGCCCCCCTGTGGTGGAGGCAGCTCTAAGCTTTTTAATTTAAATTATCTCTCTAATTTGAATGAATACACTTTAAATCCATTTACAAGGATCTATTGGAGGGCAAGTCTCATGCCAGCAGCCGCGTAATTCCAGCTCCAGTAGCGTCCACTAAAGCTGCTGCAGTTAAAAAGCTTTTATAAGGATCGAGCTCGGCTGTCCACCGCAAGGCATCCTACTGCCAGTCCCAGCCCCTATGCCTTGGGGTGCCTCCTGATGCTCTTCACTGAGTATCCCATGGTCCCGAAGCATTTCCTTTGAAAAATGAAGTGTCTAAACTACAGGTGGTGTAGCTTGCTTAACAGCCGGGATAATCCGCTGACTAGCAGACACTGCTACTAGGCACAAAGTATTTCCTGGGCTAGATGCAGTTAAAAATTTGTAATTAGATACTCTCGTTGGATGCTGAGAAAGCATTCCATAGAGTCTCCTGGCACGCCATATATGATTCTCTTAAAAAGCTTGGGGTAGGGGTCTAGGGGACCCTTTTATAGCCAAAATCACGGCCCTGTATCGCAATACGTCACCTAGGCTGAAGATAAATGGAACTGTAGCACCCTGAGGGCTCGGTTGCTACAGAGGTATTGCACCTCACCCAGAGGTGTGATATCTCACTCTCAGGTAAGGATGGAGTGTGGATCAGGACCCGACACCTGCATGCATTACACCACATTGCCGTGGGGCAGGGCGACCAATATGCCCCTGAGATGGGCACGACAGTCCCTGTCCCTGGCTGGAGTGGGGGGAGGGAACACTGAGGAAGGGGAACCCTGTAGTGCAGGAGCAGGGAGGAAGCAGTTCCTGGGTGCATTGAGAAGGGAGTATAAAAGGTGGGCACCATCTTAGTTCAGTGCAGAGAAGTCTGAGCAGAAGTGGCAGGGAGCAGGGGCTCTGCATGAGCTCTGCTCCGGAGGCGGGCCTAGTAACAGAGGCCCAGGCCTGGAAGAGGGAGAAGGAAGGAAGAGGAGCGGAGAAGGCTCCAGGAACGAGGAATGAAGGGATCCCAGGGGTGCGGACGGGCGAGTCGCCACCGCACGCCCGAATCCACCTGCGTGGAGGGGTCAGGCCAAAGGGGGAGACCGGTCCCCGAACTAGTGGAGGCAGGAAACGACCCTCAGCTAGAAACCGGAGGCTCTGACATTTTATGTGGCGCAGCCCCTCGCTACACCCGCTAGGAAGGCACCACATAGGGTCAGGGAAACTGGCGCCAAGTTTACCAAGAGGAGGCCCGAGACAGCCGGACAGAAGTGTTGGTAAGAAAGGCCAGACAAAGGACACACAAAGGGGGTCCTGTGAAGTGCTCCAAAGTTATCTGGGAGTTGTCTGAGCCCCTCACCTGGTGAGCACAGTACGACGTGGGCAGCCGTTACCTGCAGACGTGGTCTGGATAATAAGAACTGTGAGTAAAGGCCCTGGACTGCATCACTGACTCCGTGTCGTTACTGCTGCTGCCCTGCACCATCACCCCCATCCTCCGCATACACTGCCCTGAGGCTATACTCCTCCCGTGGGGAGTTATGCTATGCTCTGCTGCACCCACAACACCAGCCTCAGCGGTCTGCCCTGTAGTGGCGGTTCACTCTGACCGCAATCCACGGGTGGTGTAGTCGGACATTTAAACATCAAAACCACATAAATAGTTCCGCCACTGGTTTGACCGCCCTGAGCCACGGAATCGGATCGCCGCCACGAAGACTACAACCACCAGCATCCACCAAAAAGGGTCCGGCTCCGGGTGTCCCAAGGCCCAGGGGGTGCGTCAGAACATTTTCATCACCTTTCACAATCACCAATGGGACAAGGCAGGGATGTCCTCTGTCCCCTCTCTTATACATCCTAGTGACGGAGCACCTGCTCTCATCAATTCGCCATAACCACAATATTAGGAGGATTGAGGTGGGAGGCACCGAGTACAAGTGCTCTCTATTTGCTGATGATGTCCTAGTATATATCACTCAATCACATATATCCATCCATGCTGTTATGGCTGAAATAGATCACTTTGTTACATGGTAAAATTTTAAAATCAATGCAGCGAAGTCTGAGGCCCTCGATGTCTCCCTCCCCAAATCCATATAGGATTCCATCCAGTCCAACTTTCCCTTTGCCTGGCCCTCACAGGGTATCAAATACTTAGGAATTCCTATTCATAGAGACCTCTCCCATCTATGTTATCTTAATTTTGGGCCCTTTATTGAACAATTCCATACAGACCACGGTTGGCAAGTTAGAACTGTAAGATTCACTACGTGAACCGCTGGTGTTTTGTGGAAAAGCACATGTACACCGCGTTCCAAATTATTATGCAAAAAGTGTTTAGGAGTGATAAGGGAAGAATTTGTTTGTCAGTTAAACTCATTGATGGTGATGTGTGTCAGGGCTCTTTATATCACTGAAAGCAATTGCAGACACCTGTGCTAATTAGTTTGGCAGGTGTGTCCAATAGTGTTGAGCCACCCCCGTAGTGTTCGAGTTCGGTTCGTCGAACACCCGTGTGTTCGCCGAACTGTTCGTCGAACTGTTCGTCGAACACCTTCGAACACCGTTAAAACCAATGGCAGGCAAACAAAAACACATAGAAACACATAGAAAACACCTTCAAAGGTGTCCAAAAGCTGACAAACTGCTCAGAAGACACAACTAACACATGGAAAAGTGACAAGAACATATAGTCATGCGAAAAGAAAAGAGGTGGAGGAGTAAAAGGAGGGGGAGACACAGATATAGGCATGTCATGCCCTTCTAAAATCCAAAAAGTGAGAAGCCGAGACGGCCAGTCCGCTCCTGCCCGTGCCACCTCCGTGTCGCCGGGTTTGTGCCAGAGCCGCGGTGAACCCTGACGGCCAGCCCCCCTCTCCCAATACTGGTGCCTGTCCGCTGGTGGGTCGAGAGAGCCCCCCTGTGGTGGAGGCAGCTCTAAGCTTTTTAATTTAAATTGTCCCTCTAATTTGAATGAATACACTTTAAATCCATTTACAAGGATCTATTGGAGGGCAAGTCTCATGCCAGCAGCCGCGTAATTCCAGCTCCAGTAGCGTCCACTAAAGCTGCTGCAGTTAAAAAGCTTTTATAAGGATCGAGCTCGGCTGTCCACCGCAAGGCATCCTAGTGCCAGTCCCAGCCCCTATGCCTTGGGGTGCCTCCTGATGCTCTTCACTAAGTATCCCGTGGTCCCGAAGCATTTCCTTTGAAAAAATTAAGTGTCCAAACTACAGGTGGTGTAGCTTGCTTAACAGCCGGGATAATCCGCTGACTAGCAGACACTGCTACTAGGCACAAAGTATTTCCTGGGCTAGGTGCAGTTAAAAATTTGTAAGTAGATACTCTCGTTGGATGCTGAGAAAGCATTCCATAGAGTCTCCTGGCACGCCATATATGATTCTCTTAAAAAGCTTGGGGTAGGGGTCTAGGGGACCCTTTTATAGCCAAAATCACGGCCCTGTATCACAATACGTCACCTAGGCTGAAGATAAATGGAACTGTAGCACCGAGGGCTCGGTTGCTACAGACGTATTGCACCTCACCCAGAGGTGTGATATCTCACTCTCAGATAAGGATGGAGTGTGGATCAGGACCCGACACCTGCATGCATTACACCACATTGCCGTGGGGCAGGGCGACCAATATGCCCCTGAGATGGGCACGACAGTCCCTGTCCCTGGCTGGAGTGGGGGGAGGGAACACTGAGGAAGGGGAACCCTGCAGTGCAGGAGCAGGGAGGAAGCAGTTCCTGGGTGCATTGAGAAGGGAGTATAAAAGGTGGGCACCATCTTAGTTCAGTGCAGAGAAGTCTGAGCAGAAGTGGCAGGGAGCAGAGGCTCTGCATGAGCTCTGCTCCGGAGGCGGGCCTAGTAACAGAGGCCCAGGCCTGCAAGAGGGAGAAGGAAGGAAGAGGAGCGGAGAAGGCTCCAGGAACGAGGAATGAAGGGATCCCAGGGGTGCGGACGGGCGAGTCGCCACCGCACGCCCGAATCCACCTGCGTGGAGGGGTCAGGCCAAAGGGGGAGACCGGTCCCCGGACTAGTGGAGGCAGGAAACGATCCTCAGCTAGAAACCGGAGGCTCTGACATTTTATGTGGCGCAGCCCCTTGCTCCACCCGCTAGGAAGGCACCACATAGGGTCAGGGAAACTGGCGCCAAGTTTACCAAGAGGAGGCCCGAGGCAGCCGGACAGAAGTGTTGGTAAGAAAGGCCAGACAAAGGACACACAAAGGGGGTCCTGTGAAGCGCTCCAAAGTTATCTGGGAGTTGTCTGAGCCCCTCACCTGGTGAGCACAGTACGACGTGGGCAGCCGTTACCTGCAGACGAGGTCTGGATAATAAGAACTGTGAGTAAAGGCCCTGAACTGCATCACTGACTCTGTGTCGTTACTGCTGCTGCCCTGCACCATCACCCCCATCCTCCGCATACACTGCCCTGAGGCTATACTCCTCCCGTGGGGAGTTATGCTACGCTCTGCTGCACCCACAACACCAGCCTTAGCGGTCTGCCCTGTAGCAGCGGTTCACTCTGACCGCAATCCACGGGTGGCGTAGTCGGACATTTAAACATCAAAACCACATAAATAGTTCCGCCACTGGTTTGACCGCCCTGAGCCACGGAACCGGATCGCCGCCACGAAGACTACAACCACCAGCATCCACCAAAAAGGGTCCGGCTCCGGGTGTCCCAAGGCCCAGGGGGTGCGTCAGAACATTTTCATCACCTTTCACAATCACCAATGGGACAAGGCAGGGATGTCCTCTGTCCCCTCTCTTATACATCCTAGTGACGGAGCACCTGCTCTCATCAATTCGCCATAACCCCAATATTAGGTGGATTGAGGTGGGAGGCACCGAGTACAAGTGCTCTCTATTTGCTGATGATGTCCTAGTATATATCACTCAATCACATATATCCATCCCTGCTGTTATGGCTGAAATAGATCACTTTGTTACATGGTAAAATTTTAAAATCAATGCAGCGAAGTCTGAGGCCCTCGATGTCTCCCTCCCTAAATCCATATAGGATTCCATCCAGTCCAACTTTCCCTTTGCCTGGCCCTCACAGGGTATCAAATACTTAGGAATTCCTATTCATAGAGACCTCTCCCATCTATGTTATCTTAATTTTGGGCCCTTTATTGAACAATTCCATACAGACCACGGTTGGCAAGTTAGAACTGTAAGATTCACTACGTGAACCACTGGTGTTTTGTGGAAAAGCACATGTACACCGCGTTCCAAATTATTATGCAAAAAGTGTTTAGGAGTGATAAGGGAAGAATTTGTTTGTTTGTCAGTTAAACTCATTGATGGTGATGTGTGTCAGGGCTCTTTATATCACTGTAAGCAATTGCAGACACCTGTGCTAATTAGTTTGGCAGGTGTGTCCAATGAAAGGCAAGACTACTTAAGAAGGCTCTCTCACATTATTAAGCAGCCTACATTTTCTGCCAAAATGGGAAAGAAAAAGGATGTGTCGGCTGCTGAGAAGCAACAAATTGTGGAGTGTTTAGGTCAAGGCATGACTACAATCAACATTGTGCGATGATCAGGATGAAGTGTCTTGGCAATCAAGAAGTATGTAGCTGATTCACAGTACACACGTGTGCGTGCTGATAAGGGCAAATTGAGGACTCTTTCCTACAGGCAATTACGTCAGGTTGAAAGAGCAGCGGCAAAAAAGCCTTGTCATATCAGCAGACAAGTTTTTGAAGCTGCTTGTGCCTCCAACATCCCCCGAACAACAAGATGCAGGGTCCTTCAGAGGTTTGCAGCTGTGCATACGCCATCCTGTCGACCTCCTCTATCCACTTCACACAAGCAGAAACGGCTCCAGTGGGCCAAACATTACATGAAGACTGATTTCAAAACTGTTTTGTTCACGGATGAGTGCCGTGCAGCGCTCGATGGTCCAGATGGATGGAGTGGAGGATGGCTGGTTGATGGACACCCCACGCAAACACGGCTACAGCGCCAACAAGGAGGAGGTGGAGTAATGTTTTGGGCTGGAATCATGGGGAGAGAGATTGTCGGCCCCTTTAGGATCCCTGAAGGCGCTAAAGATGAACTCCAGAATGTATGTGGATTTTCTCAAACAGCACTTCCTGCCATGGTTCAAGAAGAAGAACCGTGTATTTCACAGCAAGATCATTTTTCTGCATGATAATGCACCATCTCATGCTGCACATAAAACATCTGCATCTCTGGCTGATATGGGCATAAAAGGGGACAAACTTATGGTGTGACCCCCATGCTCCCCTGACCTCTACCCCATTCAGAACCTTTGGAGCATCATTAAAAGGAGTGTCTATGATGGCGGGAGGCAGTTCACATCTAAGCAACAGCTCTGGAAGGGTATTCTGTCCTCATGCAAAACAATTGAAGCAGAAACCATCCAAAACCTGACAAATTCAATGGACGAGAGAGTTCAGAAGCTCCTTTCGAACAAGGGGTCCTATGTGAAAATGTAACATCACCTAGAATAAAGTTTTGAGTTGAAAACTGTTTGATTTCAGTTTCTAACAACCTGCTAATGCTTATAATTTCAAAAATGACCATTTTTTTGGTCTTTATTAAAATGAAAAGGTTGATCGAAAAGTTTGGGGGATCTAAGAGTGTGGCAACCCAGTAGTCATGATTACTTCGAATTCTGACAATATGAGGGTCATGCTGCAGGTAGTGCAGCAAGAAGGCACTTATGTGTCTTGCGCATCTCGGAGCCCCAAAATTATTTTCCGGGCTAGATGCAGCTAAAAATTATTTTTAATTTTAAATCTGGTGAAGCTTATTATAGATGGCCTAATAGGATCAGTGCTGCACACTGCTACAAAGCCCAAATTATTTTCCAGTCAAGATACAGATAAACATGATTAGTAATTTGAAAGCTTAAAACGTTTGGTAGGGTGATTTTAACCAATCATCAAGCTTTTACTCTCCCCAGGATGACACAGGGGTAGAAAAGTCGTTTCGGATCCATGATTTGTTCATCTTTATGAACGTGAGTCTGTCTACATTATCAGTGGAGAGCCGAGTGCGCTTATCTGTCAGCACACCACCAGCAGCGCTGAACACACGTTCAGACAGAACGCTGGCTGCGGGGCATGACAAGATCTCCAAGGCGTAAGTGGCTAGCTCCGGCCATTTATCCGGATTGGAAGCCCAAAAAGAGCAAGGGTCCAGTGACACAGTCGTGGCTTCAATGTTTACTTGGAGATACTCCTGTACCATCGTCTCTAGGCGTTGACTATGTGTCAGACTTCTTGTCTCCTGTGGCCTTGCAAAGGATGGGCTAAAAAAGTGGTGAAATGATTCCGCAAAATTGATGTTACCAGCAGATACTGTGGTTCTGTTACGGTTTGAGTGCTGAACACTTGACGGTCCCACGGTTGGCAAGTTGGAACTGTGAGATTCACTACGTGCACCACTGGTATTTTGTGGAAAAGCACATGTAAGATTCTGCAACAGTCTCTGCTGATACTCCTGCATGCGTGCATCCCTTTCTATGGCAGGAATAATTTCTGCAAATTTACTTTTGTACCGGGGATCTAACAGTGTGGCAACCCAGTAGTCAGGATTATTTCTAATTCTCACAATTCGAGGGTCATGTTGCAGGTAGTGCAGCAAGAAGGCACTCATGTGTGTTGCGCATCCAGGAGCACCAAGTCCCTGTTGTGTTGGTGGCGAGGTAACAATCATGCTTCCTTCCTCTGTCCTCTCCCCCCAACCTCGCACAACAGAAATGTGATCAAGGTCTCCCTCATCTGATGAGTCTTCCATCAGTTCGTCCTCCACTTCTTCCTGGGCTCCTGCACCTTCCTCACTAGTTTGGCTGCTACCATGCGCCCTGGTAAAACCATCTCCCCCACCCTCACATGCCTGCCGCCTTGGTGCTGCCGACCTTCTGGACCTTGCAGATGTTAGCCCTTCTGCATACAACTCCTCCTCCTCTACTTCCTCCACCTCCTCTTGTGCTACCACCTGACTCCGAATTCTGTTTAACATGTGCTCCAGCATGTAAATCACCGGAATAGTCATGCTTATAATGGCATCGTCAGCACTAAACATCTTCGTCGCCATTTCAAAACTGTGCAGAAGGGTGCATAGGTCCCTGATCTGAGACCACTCCTCCAGCGTGATTTGCCCCACCTCTGAATCTCGTTGGCCCAGGCTATACGTCAGAACGTATTGCACCAGGGCTTGTCGGTGCTGCCACAGTCGCTGCAACATGTGCAGAGTTGAATTCCACCGGGTAGGCACATCGCATTTTAGCCGGTGAAGTGGCAGGCCCAACGACTTCTGTAAAGATGTAAGTCGCTGAGCTGCGGGATGCGAACGGCGGAAGTGAGCACACAGCGACCGTGCCCTCTGCAGAAGGCCATCTAGTCTGGGATAGTGGGCTAAAAATTGCTGGACAACCAGGTTCAACACGTGAGCCATACAAGGCACGTGTGTGACATTGCCCCGGCGAAGGGCCGCACCCAGGTTTGCAGCATTGTCGCACACGGCCTTCCCTGGTTTCAGGTCCAGTGGAGGCAACCATTCATGAAATTGGTTCTCCAGAGCTGACCACAACTCCTCAGCTGTGTGACTCACATTTCCCAGACATTTCAATGTAAAAACCGCCTGATGATGTTGAGCCCTACTGCCAGCATAGTAAGGAGGTGTGCAGGATCCCTTCTGCGCAGTTAGAAAGCTTGTGGCATGACCAGACAGGCTTTGGGTGCAGGTGGAAGACCGAGAGGAGGTTGAGGAGGCAGAAGCAGTGGAGGAACTTTGACATAAAAAGGATTGACGCACAACTCGTGGGGACGGCAAGACTTGGACAGCAGCCCCTTGTCCTGCTGTCACCATAGTTACCCAGTGCCCAGTCAGCGACATGTAACGCCCCTGTCCATGCCTACTCGTCCAAGTGTCTGTGGTGAAATGCACCCTGTCACACACAGAGTTTCTCAAAGAAGCGGTGATGTTGTGTGCGACATGCTGGTGGAGCGCAGGCACACCTTTCTTTGAGAAGTAGTGCCGACTGGGCATCTGGTACTGGGGCACTGCGACGGACATAAGGTCTCGAAAATCCTCTGTGTCCACCAGGCAGAAAGGCAGCATTTCTGTAGCCAAGAGCTTGCAGATGGTGAAATTCAACCTCTTAGCTTTCTCATGGCTAGGAGGAAATGGTCTTTTACTTGTCCACATCTGAGGGACCGAGGGCTGCCTATTGTGCTTAGACGGGGTTGATAAGGGTGTCCCCGGCAAACTGCCGGTCTGTGAGGAAGATGCAGGCGGACATGTTAGGTTGCCTTCATCCAAAGGTGGTGCTATCGAAGTCGGACAGCGCTCAACAACAGCTGGTGTTACCACCTCCAAAGAAAATGATGACCTGCCAATCACGCTGGCTGTTGCGGGTAAAGAGGTGGCAGGTCTGCGCCCCAAAACAGGTGTGACTGCTGTCCCCCCAGTCACAGAGGATGAAGAGGCCGCGGATGCACAAGATATGGCAGACGGTGGTTGGCCCGGCCGGCTAGGCCGCATTGTAGCACACTGAGCTTCCCACTGCAACTTATGCTTCATGTCCATGTGCCGGTTCATGCATGAAGTACTCAAACTATGTATTTTTTGGCCTCTACTTAGCTTTTGCTGACAAATGTTACAGATAACACGAGTTGGGTCATGTTTATCGATCTGAAAAAATGCCCAGGCTATGCAAGGCTTAGCACCCATGCGACCTGAAGAGCCACCACGACTTGTTGTGAGAGGCAGAGTTGTGTTTGAGGATGCAGTTGTTGACGTGCTTCCAGTACTACGTCTCTGTCCAGGAAGGCGCAACCTGACCTCGTCGTCACTAGCATCTTCCTCCACCTCCTCTGCTGACCTCATCTCTTGGCTGACTGTGGGTTGACAGTAAGTGGGATCTCCGACCTCATCATCATCACCCTGTGCGTTATCACACCCGTCGTCCTCAGAGCCAACCTGTTCCTGCCCTGACAAAAAGCTAAAGTTGTCGCTCCAATCAGGTATTTGAGTCTTATCATCGTCTTCCTCATTGTCTCCACCAACAGGAGTTACAGTTTGGGAATGAGGGTCTACATTATGGTCAGAACCTTCTGCGTCTGGTCCTGGATCCGACTCATAAAGATTCTGGGCATCAGTGCAGATCATTTCCTCGTCTGGATTCACAGAAGCGCTGGAGTCGACCTCTGATTCCCAGGCTATAGTATGAGTAAACAGCTCTGCAGACTCAACCATCTGTTCTACCTCATACTCAGACGGGCAGCTGGAGATTTGGGAGCTGTGAGGAAGCAAGTGCGATTTGGGTGACACCTTTGAGGACTGGAGTATTTGTGATGTTGAAGTTGATGTGGAGGAGAGCCCACTTAAAGGAGCACTTGATATCCGTTGAAGCACCTGCTGTTTTTGTGCCTCATCTGGAATTTGTAGCGATTGGCGTGGCCGTAAGAAAGGGATCTTATCACATTGTCCGCTAAAAGAAGTAGACATTTTAGTTTGGCTGGAAGATGGTCTTTCTTCTGCAGATGTTACTGTTGCTTTAACACCTACCCCACGGACACAACCTTTTTTCCCCTTCCCAACACGCCTATTCCCCTTTCCACCAGCAGCAGGCCTTTTTCCACTCATTTTGGTGGTTAACTAATTCACAACTCTGGAGTTGTTTGCACAAAAAAACAATGGATGGTAACCGAGCAGAGCTGAGTGGCCAAACTGTGGTATTAGGCCAAAACTATTGGCTGGGTTAGATGCAGAAAAAAATTATTTTGAATTTGCAACCTGATGGAGGTCAGTATAGATGGACTAATAGAGAAAGTCTGACACACTACTAGAAGGCCAAATATTTTTTCAGAGGTAGATGCAGAAAAAAATATATTCAGTTTGCAACCTGATGGAGGTCAGTATGGATGGACTAATACAACAAGTCCCACACACTGCTAGAAACCCAAATATTTTTTCAGAGGTACTGTAGATGCAGATAAAAATTAGTTTTAATTTGCAATCTGATGGAGGTCAGTATAGATGGACTAATAGAGAAAGTCCGACACACTACTAGAAGGCCAAATATTTTTTCAGAGGTAGATGCAGAAAAAAATATATTCAGTTTGCAACCTGATGGAGGTCAGTATAGATGGATTAATAGAACAAGACTCACACACAGCTAGAAGCCCAATATTTTTCAGAGGTAGATGCAGAAAAAAATATATTCAGTTTCCATCCTGATGGAGGTCAGTATAGATGGACTAATAGAACAAGTCCCACACACTGCTAGAAGCCCAAATATTTTTTCAGAGGTACTGTAGATGCAGATAAAAATTAGTTTTAATTTGCAACCTGATGGAGGTCAGTAAAGATGGACTAATAGAGAAAGTCCGACACACTACTAGAAGGCCAAATATTTTTTCAGAGGTAGATGCAGAAAAAAATATATTCAGTTTGCAACCTGATGGAGGTCAGTATAGATGGATTAATAGAACAAGACCCACACACAGCTAGAAGCCCAATATTTTTTCAGAGGTAGATGCAGAAAAAACTATATTCAGTTTGCAACCTGATGGAGGTCAGTATAGATGGACTAATAGAACAAGTCCCACACACTGCTAGAAGCCCAAATATTTTTTCAGAGGTACTGTAGATGCAGATAAAAATTAGTTTTAATTTGCAACCTGATGGAGGTCAGTATAGATGGACTAATAGAGAAAGTCCGACACACTACTAGAAGGCCAAATATTTTTTCAGAGGTAGATGCAGAAAAAAATATATTCAGTTTGCAACCTGATGGAGGTCAGTATAGATGGACTAATACAACAAGTCCCGCACACAGCTAGAAGCCCAAATATTTTTTCAGAGGTACTGTAGATGCAGATAAAAATTAGTTTTAATTTGCAACCTGATGGAGGTCAGTATAGATGGACTAATAGAGAAAGTCCGACACACTACTAGAAGGCCAAATATTTTTTCAGAGGTAGATGCAGAAAAAAATATATTCAGTTTGCAACCTGATGGAGGTCAGTATAGATGGACTAATACAACAAGTCCCACACACAGCTAGAAGCCCAAATATTTTTTCAGAGGTACTGTAGATGCAGATAAAAATTAGTTTTAATTTGCAACCTGATGGAGGTCAGTATAGATGGACTAATAGAGAAAGTCCGACACACTACTAGAAGGCCAAATATTTTTTCAGAGCTAGATGCAGAAAAAAATTATATTCAGTTTGCAACCTGATGGAGGTCAGTATAGATGGATTAATAGAACAAGACCCACACACAGCTAGAAGCCCAATATTTTTTCAGAGGTAGATGCAGAAAAAAATATATTCAGTTTGCAACCTGATGGAGGTCAGTATAGATGGACTAATAGAACAAGTCCCACACACTGCTAGAAGCCCAAATATTTTTTCAGAGGTACTGTAGATGCAGATAAAAATTAGTTTTAATTTGCAACCTGATGGAGGTCAGTATAGATGGACTAATAGAGAAAGTCCGACACACTACTAGAAGGCCAAATATTTTTTCAGAGCTAGATGCAGAAAAAAATTATATTCAGTTTGCAACCTGATGGAGGTCAGTATAGATGGACTAATAGAGAAAGTCCGACACACTGCTAGAAGCCCAAATATTTTTTCAGAGGTACTGTAGATGCAGATAAAAATTAGTTTTAATTTGCAACCTGATGGAGGTCAGTATAGATGGACTAATAGAATGATGCTATGCCCAAAAGATTTTACTTCACTAGGTGCAGTAAAAAAATTGGTATTCTATACACAGGTGGTATATCTTGCAACACAGATAGGCTACTCCACTGACTAACACACTCTGCAATAGGCCAAAAAGGATTAGCTTTGCTAGATTCAGCCAAATGCTGTGAAAAAAACTTGCACAGCACTGGCACAGACCTGCTTGGCAAAAACTGATAGGAACTCATGTAACCTAGTCCTGAAAAGTACTGCAATTACAATTAGTCTTTACTCCCACAACCGATCTATTTAAGAGCACAGACCTCCCTGATAAAAGTCGTAGGAAATGCTGTAACCTAGTCCTTAAAAGGACTGCAATCACAACTATTCCCTACTCCCAAGCTATCTGTATATTTGTGCGAAAATTGGCTTGAAATTAACAAGGTATAGCGCACACAGCAACAGCGGTGCCGTCTAACACGCAGCTGCAGCAGTGAGAAAATGGTGGCGACGGGGAAAATGGCTTGGTCTTATAGGGCAAGGACATGTGACATACACTGCCAATGACACATGCCCTTGCTTGTGTGAAAAAAAGCACTTCGCTCCGTGTGTGCGCTGCTGATAGGCTGACAGATTGCACCTCCCCACTGTAAATGCGGGAAAGAGAAAAAAAAATGGAGATCTTCATTGTTCCTGCAGAGATCCATCCCCTGCCCCTCCCCCCACCCCGCTGTACACTCAAACTGCGTATTAACATTAATTTTCATCATTACTGAGAAAAAATCCAGTTATGATTTTGGTGCACGAACAGTTATCGAACATAACCTCGAACAGCCGAATGTTTCTCAAATTGTTCGTGTTCGCCGAACGGCTCGAACACCGCCCAAAACAGCTCGATTTTGAGATTGGTGAACAGTTCGAGTAGAACAACGCTCATCTCTAGTGGCCAGCCAATCACTGTAATGCCACAACCAACATGGCTGCTACATTACAGTGAGTGGCAGACAATCCATGTTCATTGGCTCTATAAAGAGCGCCAAACATGCAGGGAGGGGACCGGAGCTCCCGGTGAGCAACCTCGGAAATACTCGGTGAGCACCGAGCATCTCGAGCAGTGAGATGCTCGGGTGAGCACCGAGCAGTAGCGAGCATGTTTGCTCTTCACTTCTCTTCACCTTCTTAAAGCTGGCCAGGCGAGAGGCTCGAATCTATAAATGGAAAAGTGAACAGCTCTTTTAAGTGTCCAAGTGTGGGATCAGTTGTCTCCGGACACTCGACATGGTTGGAGGAAGGAGAATCAGGGTGAGGAATATGCAGTCCAGACTCACGGCTACTGAGGCTTGACCGTGTCAAAGACAGGGTGGTGGTGGTGGTGGTAGCAAAGTGACTGGAAGCACTATATGGTCTCCAACCAACAACCTTTTGACACTGCTCTGTGTTCAATAGTGGTGTTCTACGGTCCCCTAGTAATTGGGACAAGAAGGTCGAGCGACAAGTTGTGGGTGTTTGTTGTGGCCCAATTTCAGCTTGCCCACGGCCACGGCCTCGGCCTCTACATGCACCATCACCATCACGTCCACTTCCCCATCCTTTGTCATGCATCTTGCCCATTTTAAATGGAGGACAATTTTTTCCACATTCACTACAAATGGCTGGATTTGAACCGCAATTATATGTGATACGTCTGATGGAGAACCACGGTTTTAAAAGGTGGGCCTGTCATTCACTAATACTATTCTTCACAGCGACCTCGTGTAAATAGCTTTGCTGACACATGGCAACAAAATGGAAATGGAAGCCAGAAATGGCTAATTTTTTAATGCATTTATATGTGATACGTCTGATGAAGAACCACGGTTTTAAAAAGCAGGCCTGTAGTTTACTAATACTATTCTTCACAGCGACCTCGTGTGAATAGCTTTGCTGACACACTGCAACAATATGTAAATGGAGGCCAGAAATGGCTGAATTTGGAAGGCAGCTATATGTGATACGTCTGACTGAGAACCACGGTTTTAAAGAGCGGGCCTGTAGTTTACTAATACTATTCTTCACAGCGAACTCGTGTGAATAGCTTCTCTGACACACTGCAACAAAATGTAAATAGAGGCCATAAATGGCTGAATTTGGAACGAAGTTATATGTGATACGTCTGACAGAGAACCATTGTTTTAAAAAGCTGGCCTGTAGTTTACTAATACTACTCTTCACAGCGACCTTCTGTGAATAGCTTCACTGACACACTGCAACAAAATGGAAATAGAAGCCAGAAATGGCTGAATTTGGAAAGCAGCTATATGTGATACGTCTGACAGAGAACCATGGTTTTAAAAAGGGGGCCTGTAGCTTACTAATACTACTCTTCATAGCGAACTCGTGTGAATAGCTTCACTGACACACTGCAACAAAATGGAAATAGAAGCCAGAAATGGCTGAATTTGGAACTCAGTTATATGTGATACGTCTGACAGAGAACCACAGTTTTAAAAAGCGCGCCTGTAGTTCACTAATACTATTCTTCACAGCGACCTTGTGTGAATAACTTCACCGACACACTGCAAGAAAATGGAAATAGAGGCCAATATTTTCCATGTTCAGTTCAAACTTCTGGATTTTTATCGCTGTAATATGGAAAAGATCTGGCTGTATTCTGCAGTGCTAACATGCAAATGGAGGAGAAAAATAGTGTACTCTGGATTTCTTTTTAAGCAAATAACCAGGATTAAGATAAAAAAAAATTAGCTCTGGCCCCTGATATCTGGGGCTATGTCTACAAATATCTGTCACAGCAGCAGCAGCAGCAGACAGAACGTGCTATGGACCCTCTTGTGCTGTATGCACTCCAGTCTTCCACATACCCTGCCTCCCTGCCTAACTCCTGCTATCACCACTGAATATATGCAGCTGGATTAGTCCTCAGAAGGACTGTTAGTTCAGATGGATATATAGATATGCTGTGGAATACTTTTAATAACTATAAGCAAGCAAATCTCTCCCTAACTCAGCAGCAGCTCTCCCTACTCTGCCTGTTTCCGGGGTAGACTGTGAGGAGCATAGCGTCATCGGGTCTTAAATAGACCTGATGATGCTGTGAGGCCAGCTAATCACTGTAATGCCCACAACCAACATGGCTACGGCATTACAGTGCGTGGCAAGCAATCCCTGCATGTTCATTGGCTCTTTAAAGAGCGGGAAAAATGCAGAGCGGGGACGCGAGCTCTCGCCCGAGCAACCCGGAAAAACTCGCCGAGCTTGTCGAGCACTGTGATGCTCGGGCGAGTAACGAGTAGTGGCGAGCACGTTTGCTCATCACTAGTAACATTCCAATTATCTTCAGCATTACAGGGCCTGGCTGCATTCTGCAAAGATGAAAAAACCCATGAGGTATTAGTTGATATTTTAGCCAAAATATGCAAGCTCGCTTTTAATTTTAACATTAGTGTAGGGACTTGTAAGACAATCAGTAACCTACATTGGTTGCAAGATTTTAACCAATATATCAACTAATACCTCTAGAATTTTCTTCATCTGGATAGAGCCTGTCTCTGTAATTTTGGTGGGAAAATTTTGAGGTGTCTGCCCTTGTGGGGTGTACTTACATAGTGCAGGCAGCCTGTCAGACCTGATAGTATGGAACTGATTGTATGCCACCAGGGTGCAGTACGATTTGGGTTTCCTAATGCTGTGTGATCCCTAATGTTCTCAACCAAACTTCTGAGGTCTTCACAGAACAGCTGTTGTTATACTGAGAATAAATTACACATAGGTGGATTCAATTTACTAATTATTTGACTTTTGGAGGAAATTGGTGACTCAGGATTTTATTTAGGTGTACCAGACTACATGGGGTTCAATACATATGTACGTCACAATAAACAGATTTTTAAAATATTTAGAAAATCATATTTCTTTTACACTTCACAAATACTTGCTACTTGTTGGTATGTTACATAAAATCCCAATAAAATACATTTAAGTTTGTGGGTGTAAATTGAAAAATGTGGAAAAGTTCATGGGGTATAAATACTTTTGCAAGGAACTGTATCTCTGTGACTGGCACCTTTATAGTATAATAGAGCTGTTAATAATATGCAAATTATTGTGTTATGAGCTGTGGGAATGGGAGAGCACTTTCTGAGTTTTTGCCTCCCAAGATTGATAGCTCACTGTTTGTCTGACATCAGGTAAGAGTGAAAGGTAGTCAAGCTAAAGGAACTGGTGCTAGGAGGGGAAAACAACCTCAGGAGGCAAACATTTGTTAGGTGCTCTGTCCTTCTCAGATCATATAAATCCATAGTCACTTATGGTTTGCATATGAATAAAAATGCTAATTTCTTGGGAATGCAGCAACAGATAGAAAATGTACAGATGTTGATGGCTTTACATTTCACAGAACTGTATGCTTATATATGAGCTTTGGGGAGGAGGCCATCCCTTTTATGTATATTAAGCGTTTTTGATGAGTTGTGCCTATAAACATGCTATTGGCTCTTGGTGAGAAATATCTATGAGCTTGCTATGGGTTTGTTACAATACTGGTGGAACACGGCTGGAATCAAATGGCAGGGGGAGCATGAGCAGGGAACAGTAAGCGGTGGTAGAAGTCCTTGGATGTAGCAATGGGAGTTGTAGAAACAATCCAGAGATCAGTGAGAACATTCTGAGTAAATCAGTTCAGGAGCTGGAGACTGAAACTAGACAACAGCTAGACACAATACTCAAGCAATGAGTGAATGTTCCATGTGGCTTTAAGTAAGCCCAAACGGGAAGCAATATGGCTTCCACAGGTTTAACATTGGCCAACTTACTAAAGGGCTATTGCAGAACACAAATACAGCCTCCTGTGGTAAGGAATGGAATTGCAGCACAATTTAGCAATTTTGGGTTATTTAGAAGGAACATGTTTCTGCATGCTATGAAGAGTCAGTTTCATTATATGGTTGTAGTCCATACCTTTCGGGTTTGCACATTTCTAGCATGTGTTTTCATTTTTTTCTAATGTATGTGATCTATAGTGCTAGTTATCCAAATTATAAGAAGGAACAATCCATCTTGGTGACCAAGCTACTATTATATATTTCTCTATGAATCTTTAGTTACATTACTTGTACAGGGAAACTCTGAATTTAATTGTCACTATAGGTGGAGTTTTACTCTGTGTAGCATCCATCCAACCCTTGGCCCACAAAGAAAGTATTGAAGATGACGTTGATCTGTTTGCAGAGTTATTATTAGTGATGAGCGAGCATGTTCGCTACTGCTCGGTGCTCGCCCGAGCATCTCACTGCTCGAGATGCTCGGTGCTCACCGAGTATTTCCGGGGTTGCTCAGCGGGAGCTTGGGTCTCCTCCCTGCATGTTTGGCGCTCTTTAGAGCGCCAATGAACATGGAGGGATTTCCTGCCACTCACTATAATGCCGTAGCCATGTTGGTTGTGGCATTACAGTGATTGGCTGGCCGCACAGCGTCATCAGGTCTATATCAGACCTGGCACCGCCATGCTCGTCACAGTCACTCCGGAATCAGACAGTGTAGGGAGAGATGCTGCTGAGCTAGAGAGAGATTTGCTTGTTTCTAGTTAGTGTAGGTGTACCAAACTATATCAGAGACACATATACATCTCAACAAACAGTCCTTCTGAGGACTAATCCATCTGCAGAGATATCAGGCAGGCAGTGTATAAAGGCAGGCAGGCAGTGTATACAGCAGACTGCAGTGCATAAAGCACAAGAAGCTCCATTCCAGTTCTGTCTGCTGCTGCTGCTGTTAGATATTTCTAGAAATAGGCCCAGGTCTCAGGGGCCAGGAATAATTTTTTTTCGCATCTTAATCCTCATTATATGCTTAAAAAGCAATCCAGAGAAAACTGTTTTTCTGCTCCATTTGCTTGTTGGCACTGCAGAATACAGCCAGGTCCTTTCCATATTACTGCGCTAAAAGCCAGCTATTTAAAACTGTGGTTTGTCCGTCACACGGATCACAAATAATTGCGCTGAAAATACTGCCATTTCTGGCCTCCATTAAAAAAAATTTCAGAGTGTCAGAGAAGCAATTGACACCAGTTTGCTGTTCAAAAGAGTATAGTTAGTTCAAAATAGTTAGCTACAGGCCAGGTATTTAAAACTGTGTTTTTTCCATCACAGAGATCATATATATGTTTTCAGAAAATATTGCCATTTCTGGCTTCCATTAAATTTTTTTTTTCTGTGTGTCAGTGACGCAATTGACACTGGTAAGCTGTTCAAAATAGTTATCTACAGGCCAGGTATTTAAAACTGAGTTTTCTCCGTCACACGGCTCACATATACGTTTTCAGAAAATACTGCCATTTCTGGCCTCCATTAAATTTTTTTTTCAGTGTGTCAGCAAAGTTTTTGACACCGGTTTGCTGTTTAAAATAGTTACCCACAGCCCAGGTAATTAAAACCGTGTTTTCTCAGTTACACAGATCACATATACGTTTTCAGAAAATACTGCCATTTCTGGCCTCCATTAAAAAAAATTTTCATAGTGTCAGTGAAGCAATTGACACTGGATTGCCGTTCAAAATACTTACCTACCGGCCAGGTATTTAATACTGTATTTTCTCCGTCAAACGGATCACATATACGTTTTCAGAAAATACTGCCATTTCTGACCTCTATTAAACATTTGTTTCAGTGTGTCAGTGAAGCAATTGACACCAGTTTGCTGTTCAAAATAGTTACCTACAGGCTTGCTATTTAAAACTGTGGTTTGTACATCACACGGATAACATATAAGTTCGCTCCAAATTCAGTCATTTGTGAGCATGGAAGATATTGTCCTCCATTTAAAATGTGCAAGGCACGTGGCAAGAGATGGGGAACTGGACGTGATGGTGATGGTGCATGCAGAGGCCGAGGCCATGGGCAAGCTGAAACTGTGCCACAACAAACACCCACATCTTCTCACTTGACCTTCCTGTCCCAATTAATAGGGGACCGCAGAACACCAAAATTGAATACAGAGCAGTGTGAACAGGTTATTAGTTGGATAGCAGATAATGCTTCCAGTCACTTAGCCACCACCACCACCTTGTCTTCCAAACAGTCAAGTCTCAGTAGCTGTGAGTCTGGACCGCATATTCTTCACCCTGAACCTCCTTCCTCCCAATATGCCGAGTGCCCAGAGACAACTGATCCCACACTTGGACACTCAGAAAAGCTGTTCACTTTTCCATTTATAAATTCGGGCCTCTCACCCGGTCCACTTGAAGCAGGGCAAGAGGAGATCACATGTAGCAATGCCCAAATATTTGAGCAGCCACGGTCACATGAAGTCGATGGTGGGAAAGTGTCACAAGAGGTGGACGATGATGAGACACAATTGCCAGAAAGTCAGGAGGAGGACCATAGAGCGGAAGTGGTAGACGAGGTGGTGGATGATATTGTAACTGACCCAACCTGGCAGGAGGACATGCAGAGCGAGGAGAGCAGCACACAGGGGGAGGGAGGCAGAGAACCCCAACAGGCAGGAAGAAGCAGTGTGGTGGCCGCAGAAAGAAGGCTGGCAACCGTTCCCCGTAACACCAACACGAAGGAAGTTGCCAGTACAACTGTTAGGTCTTCCCGAGTCTTGTTGTTTATTAAAGACTCTGCCAATAACCCTAAAAAGACCATTTGCACCACCTAACAGGCCAGCATCAGCAGAGGTGGCAAAATGACCAGCCTGACAACCGCCAACATGATCAGGCACATGGCAGCAAAGCACCAAACTTTGTGGGCTGAACCCTAGGGTCCATGAACAGTGTCAGCGGGTGGCACCATTGCTTCTTCCGCTGTTGTGCATGCAAGCCAATTCCCCTGTCCATGGTGCATGCGAAGATGCCTCCTGCCCTGCACCTGTCGTTGCACACTCTCAAGTAGCAGCATCAGGAAGCAAATCCACGTCCTTGTCCCAGCGGCGTTCAGTTGTCCATACCCCAGTCCTCGGAACGCAAGCGCAAATACACAGCCAACGCCCCACAGGCCACACTACTAAATTCTCATATTTCACAACTGCTTGAGCTCGAAATGTTGACTTTTAGGCTCGTGGAGATGGAAGCATTCTGCAACATGATGGCGGCGGCCATTCCTCGGTACTCGGTCCCCAACCGCCACTATTTCTCTGGGTGTGCTGTCCCCACATTACACAAGCACATGTCCCAAAACATTAGCCTTGCCTTAGACAATGCAGTTACCGGGAAATTTCACCAGACCACGGACACATGGACAAGTGCTTGTGGGCAGGGACGGTACATCTCGCTGACGGCACACTGGGTTAACATAGTGGAAGCTGGGACCCAGTCAGACCTTGGGACGGAACACATCCTCCCGACTCCAAGGATTGCTGGCCCTAGGTCAATCAGGGTTGACCCCATAGTCTACAGCTCCTGCACCTCATCCTCCTCAGCCTCCTCCTCGTCTTCAGCTTCCACCTCCAAAATGACCACATCAGTCACAAGCTGGAAGCACTACAGCACTGCCTCGGCCAAGCAGCAACAGGCTTTGCTGAAGCTAATATGATTAGGTGACAAACCGCACAATGCTGAAGAGTTGTGGACAGCTCTGAAAGAGCAGGCAGTTCTGTGGCTCACACCGCTGAACCTACAGCCAGGCATGGTCGTGTGTGACAATGGCCGGAAGCTGGTGGAGGCTCTGAAGCGAGGCGAGCTCACAGACGTACCATGCCTGGCCCATGTGCTTAACCTCATGGTTCAGCGGTTTCTCAAATCCTACCCGGAGCTGCCGGATCTGCTTGGTAAAGTACGCTGCCTGTGTTCCCATTTTAGATAGTCAACTACAGCTTCCGCTGCTTTTGCTGTGTTTCAGCAGCGTTTGCAGCTTCTGACTCACAGACTACACTGCAAATGTTGGGAAGTATTTGTGAGCAGAAGAGGGCAGTTGTTGAGTAACAGCATCAACAAGGCCGTTGGTATTCTGTTCAGACTCCACACATAAGACCTCAGGAGTGGACATGGATGTCAGGTATATGTACTATCCTCCAAAACTTTGAGGACTCCACCAAGATGGTGAGCGGCGATGACGCCATAATTAGCATCACCATCCTGCTTCTCTTTCTTGTGAAATGCTCTCTGCTCACAATCAAAGAGGATGCATTGCAGACGGCGCATGATGAGATGGAGCAAGGAACCATACAGGGTGATTACACACAGCTCAGCCTCATCTGATCCCAACGTGGATAGGGGGACAATGAGGAAGAGGGGGAGAAGGAAGAACAGGAGCTAGTTTCATGCGCTATAGTTGATACTACCTGCACAGCTGTCATACCGTCTGTTCAGCGCGGATAGCCAGAGGACAGAGAGGAGGGGGAGGATGGTCAGTCATCCTCTTGGTGAGGACACGGAAGTCTTGCCTGTTAGTAGTCTGGCACGCATGGCAGAGTTTATTTTACGCTGCCATTCTGGTGATCCTCGCATTCTCAAAATTTTGGGTGACAGTCATTACTGGTTGGTGACACTTCTAGACCCACGCTACAAAGAGAACCTTATATCTCTTATTCCTGAGGCGGACAGGTCTACAAAAATGGGGCTGTACCAAAAGGCCCTTGTTGTGGAACTATTAAAAAAATTCCCATCTGAAAACGCTGGCGGCAGAGGTCACAATTCGTTAGACAACCATGGAGTACAGGCGAGAGAGACACAATTTCAATGCAGCAGAGGCAGGGGAACACTGTCAAAGTTCTAGGAGAGTTTTCTCAGCCCCTCCCATCGCACATGCCCTGAGGCGCGGGGTACTCTCACAAGGAGTGCAAAGTTTGGGAAGATGCTGAGGGAGTACCTTGCCAACCGTACCAACATCCTCCATGATTCCTCTGTGCCTTATAATTATTGGGTATCCAAGCTGGATACGTGGAATGAACTGGCTCTCTATGCCTTGGATGTCCTGGGCTGCCCTGCCGCTAGCGTTTGATCAGAGCGGGTTTTTAGTGCCACCAGTGAAATTATAACTGATAAGCGCATCCGCCTGTCAACTGAAAATGCTGACAGGCTGACTCTTATAAAAATGAACAAGGGCTAGATTGGGTCAGACTTCTCAACACCACCGAATGATAGCAGCATAACATAAACTCAAATCGGGTGTCTTTTTTTGGGAGGTGTATTCGCACCTCTTCACACCCATACATGGGTATACGCTTCCTGATTTTGGCTTTTTGCTCTTGTCCACCTCCTACTCCTCATCCTCCACCACCTTATCAACAGGGTGACCGTGGTCCGTGATGCAACACTCACATAATTTCCTTAAAGGGTGTTTTTGATGCCCGTTAAAAAAAAAAAAAATGTATACAGTATGTTCATGTACAGTATACCCCAAAGGGTAAATGTTTGTCAGCCCATACACTTAGTGCATGGGCATTACAAGTATAGGAGACCCGCTCCTTTCTAATGGGAACATTTTTTTATAAGGCCATCTAATTCTCTTCTAAGGGGCATTGGAGCACCTCCCAACTTTTGGAAGCCCTTGCATTCACTGCATAGGCCAACACTATGGGAGACCCTCTCCTTTCTAATGGGAATTTGTCATTACTGTGGCCCTGCTCTTTGTGTCTTTAAATTGTTAGTGGGGTTTTTCCTAAATTTGGTCAGTCGTTGGACTCACTGCATACCCTATAACTGTATAGCAGACCCTCTCCTTTCTAATGGGAACATGTCATAATTGTTACTGTGGCCCTGTTCTATGTGTCTTTAAATTCTTAGTGGGATTTTTCCTAAACTTGGTCAGCCGTTGGACTCACTGCATACCCTATAACTGTATAGCAGACTCTCTCCTTTCTAATGGGAATTTGTCGTTACTGTGGCCCTCCTCTATGTGTTTTTTAATTCTTAGTGGGGTTTTTCCAAATTTGGTCAGCCGTTGGACTCACTGCATACTCTGTAACTGTATAGCAGACTCTCTCCTTTCTAATGGGAACATGTCGTACTTATTACTGTGGCCCTGCTCTATGTGTCTTTAAATTCTTAGTGGGGGTTTTTCCTAAATTTTGTTAGCCGTTTCACTCACTGCATATCCTATAACTGTATAGCAGACGCTCTCCTTTCTAATGGGAATTTGTCGTTACTGTGGCACTGCTCTATGTGTGTTTTAATTGTTAGTGGGGTTTTTCCTAAATTTGGTCAGTTGTTGGACTCTCTGCGTAACCTATAACTGTAGAGCAGACCCTTTCCTTTCTAATGGGAACATGTCGAACTTGTTACTGTGGCCCTGCTCCATATGTCTTTAAATTCTTAGTGGGGTTTTTCCTAAAAATGGTCTGCCGTTGGACTCACTGCATTCCCTATAACTGTATAGCAGACCCTCTCCTTTCTAATAGAAACATGTCGTACTTGTTACTGTGGCACTGCTCTATGTGTCTTTAAATTGTTAGTGGGGTTTTTCCCAAATTTTGGCAGCCCTTGCAGTCACAGCATGGGCATTAACATTATAGGAGACCCGCTCCTTTATAGTGGGAACATTTTTTTACTGAGACCCTCCTCTATGTCTCTTCAAAGGGGTATTGGGTTGCATCCGGATTTTTGCAGCCCTTGCAGTCACTGCATACGCAATAGCAGTAAAGGAGTCCCACTTGCTAATAATGGGAACAGCAAAGCATAGCCGGCTGATGGCTGTCTAACAATAGAGAGGGCCGACTGCTGGCCTTTTAGGAATAGTAAGGGCCGCCAGATGGCCGTATAAAAGTAGGCTCCATGACTTTCAGAGTCCCTCCATCATAAATGAAACATGATGTGTCTGATGATGTGTCACACACCACATTGCCAGATAATGTTTCGAAATGTTAAAATGACATTTCCCGGTGAATGCATTTGTCTTAAAAAATAAAGTAAAAAACAAACAAACAGTAGGATCTTTCTTTAATATAAAAAACAGCATCGCCAATGTAACCTCAATGTAATCACATTGTTCAGCTCCTGCACCTCCTCCTCCATCTCCGAAATGACCACATCAGTCACAAGCTGAAAGCACTGCAGCACTGCCTTGGCCAAGCGGCAACAGGCTGTGCTGAAGATAACATGATTAATGCTTAGGTGACAAACTGCCCAGCGCTGCAGAGTTGTTGAAAGCTGTAACACAGCAGCCTGATCTGTGGCTCTCACTGCTGAACATACACCCAGGCATGGTCGTGTATGACAATGGGAGGAAACTGGTGACGGAGAAATGACAGCTGGAGTAGATACGGTTTCCTTCTATGCCACTCCTTTCACCGAGCTAAAGAATATGGCTCATCTTTCTCCCTCCCTCTAGAGCCCCATAGCATCTGCAAAGTTAGCGCTATCATGAACTCTCCAGGGCACACCAGAGGATTCTCCTGTGGGACGGTCAAACCCTGCCGAGAAGCAGTCCTGGCTAAGAAAAGTGTGTGGGAAGGTTCCTGGACACTCTATGGCTTTTTTACTGAGGTGGAAACACACTGCCGTTCACCCTCTAATATCTAACAGGCTGGAGAAACTTTGACCTACTGCAACTTTATCTTCAGCTCCTTTGTGATATACTAATGTATTTGGGCAGCCATTCAGTCTACGAAATAAAATTCATGAGAAGGAAATTGAGGATTACTTTGCTACTGGTACTGGGGGCAGTGCTAATACCATGACGTCGCACCCTAGTTTACTGGAAATATTCCAGACTGGTAGGAGGCAAGCAAATTCCCACTGAAAAGTACCAGCAGTAATGTTCAGGGACCCGAGCTTGTAGAAGGTGGAGACAAAACAGGGAGAAATAGTGATGGTTGGGGAACGAGTATGGACACGAGGCATGAGGTTGTGAAAAGCTTCCTCTCCCACAAGCCTAAAAGGCCACATTTCAAGTACAAGCAGCTGCCTAGAAATCTGGCAGTTTAGTATTGCGGCCTGTGGGTCTGTGGGTGGGTGGCTGGCTGCATACTTGTGCTTGCATTCCATGTAACGGAAAACTAAGCAGATGGTAGTCTCTATCATCATCATGGCCTTACCTCGGTGCTATGAACTCTCCTGAAGGAGAAGCCAGGCCCACCGGAGGAGTCTCCGGTTTTCTGGTGGGTCCGTCCATCCCTGCCGAGAAGCAGTCCAGGCTAACAAAAGTGAGGGGAAAGGTTCCCGGACACTCTATGGCTGCTTTTTTAATGTGGATCGGACGTGCTTATGCATGTTATTTCTCAAATCGCATTGCAGATAAGGCCATTGCCCAACTCTGTAGTCATGAAATTAAATGCGCAAAGAAATATGTTTGTGTGTCAAAGTACCACCGACAAGTGCGAGTTGATGTTGGATGGGGTGCCATTGCTTCTGCAACAAGCTGCATTAGAGGACTTCCTGGGAGAAATGACACCCAGAGTAGATATGGTCTCCCTTTATGCCAGTCCTTTCACCAAGCTAAAGAATATGACTGTGGTGAAATACAACTCTCAGCAAAAAAAGTTGTGGACTGGCTCTGTACCGTCCCTGGCCACATTCACCTGTCCATGTGTTTGTGGTTTGGCGGTCCTTCCCAGTAAGTGCACTAGGGAGGGCATGGGTAATGTTGTGGGACCCGTGCTTGTGGAAGGTGGAGACGATACCAGGAGAAATAGTGGCGGTTGGGGACCGAGTATGGACACCCGGCCGCCGCCGACATGAGGTTATGAAAAGCTTCCGCCTTCACGAGCCTAAAAGGCCGCATTTCAAGTGAAAGCAGCTTTAGAGGACTTCCTGGGAGAAATGACAGCTGGGTAGATATGGTTTCCCAAGTCCTTTCACCAAGCTAAAGAATATGTCTGTGGTGAAATACAACTCAGCAAAAAAAGCTGTGGACTGGGTCCGTACGGTCCCTGGCCACATTTGCCTGTCCACGTGTTTGTGGTTAGGCGGTCCACCCCAATAAGTGCACTGGGGAGGGCACGGGTAATGTTGTGGGACCTTTGCTTGTGGAAGGCGGAGACGATATCGGGAGAAATAGTGGCGGATGGGGACCGAGTATGGACACCCGGCCGCAGCTGGCATGAAGTTATGAAGAGCTTCCACCTCTACGAGCCTAAAAGCAGATTTATAGGACTTCCTGGGAGAAATGACAGCTGGGTAGATATGGTTTCCCAAGCCCTTTCACCAAGCTAAAGAATATGGCTGTGGTGAAATACAACTCAGCAAAAAAAGCTGTGGACTGGCTTCGTACCATCCCTGGCCACATTCACTTGACTACGTGTTTGTGGTTAGGCGGTCCTTCCCAGTAAGTGCACAGGGGAGGGCATGGGTAATGTTGTGGTACCCGTGCTTGTGGAAGACGAAGATCACATCCGGACAAATAGTGGCAGCTGGGGACCGAGTATGGATACCCGGTAGCCGCCGCCATAAGGTTGTGGGCAGCGTCCGCTTCCATGAACCTAAAAGGCAACATTTCAAGTGCAAGCACATGTCAAAAATTTGGCAGTATAGTTTTGCAGCCTGTGGGTGGGTGGGTGACTGGCTGCATACTTGCGCTTGCATTCCAAGGAATGAGGTAGGGACAATTAAACGCTCCACTGGGACAAGGAAGTGGACGGTGATTGCTGCAAGTCTGCAGCAAGAGGTCCATGGCGGGAGGCATCTTCGCATGCGCCAAGGATCACTTATGATGGGCACAATTTTAGGCAGTGACCTGGGAGTCAGAGATGCTTCCAGAGTTCTTCCCCATGCTGTTCCCATGTCTAGATAAGGTTGTAAAATGTTAAAATTACATTTCCCAGTGAATGCATTTGTCTTGGTTAAAAGCAATGCAAAAGTGCAAAAACGCATCAAAATTGCTACGTGTGAACATAGCCCAAGTTGTGGAGGAATACTTTTGGTTTTGTTTATTTTTTTGCCTTGTATACAAGTCATTACCCTGGAAAGGATGTTCCTTAACATATTTCCCAGGAAAATCCTTTTGGTTTTGTTTTTGTATGTTTTATTGTGGGTCCGTAAAAGTGGCATAATACTCTGACAACGTTGTTGACAGCAGTGACACATAACCGTATGAGTCATAACCGTATGAGTGCTTGCTTTTTGTGCGACAAGTTGTACTGTTTAATGACAAAAGTTCATTTTATAATGTGATACACTGGAAAGTGGAAAAAACATTCCAAGTGCACTTAAATTTAAAAAAAAGTTCAATTTCACAATTATTTTTTGGGTTTTTTATTTACCGTGTTCACTATACGGTAATATGATTATCACTGGTGTATCAAGTGTGAAAGACAGACACTCTGGATCCGGCTGTAGAAGTTCACTGCGCTTGGCATTGCAAACACCTTCTTGATCCTCTCATTCTCTGTAATGTAGTGATATCCTTCTTCCTTTAGTACCCAACAGCGACCTACACCTTCTTCTGCAAATTGACACTCCCTTGCTTGGTAGTTAAAAAATCTCAGTGTCTCTAGAGAGTCGCTGGTGATAGTTCTATTTTCCTCTGTCCATGCCTGGAGTACTAGTATTTAGCTAGTTTCTTCTTGTACTTCCCTTGGAGGATAGTTGGCATTATCTCTCTGGTGTCTTCTCAAACTAGGTGTATCCCCTTTGTTTGTTTACCTTGTTGTCTTTAGTTACAGTCGTGCCTGACTAGTGTTCACCCCATCCCCTCCCTACCTAGGGCCTAAAGACATTCAGGGATTAGGTTTCCTGCTCAGTGATAGGTGCAGAACCTATATAGGGATGATAGAGTAGTCAGGGTGATATTAGATCTGCCTAGGGGTTTCCACTCCCTCTTTCCCTAGTTGTTGGGGTCGCTGCCCCCTTTTCCCATTGTTGTAAACTTGTTCCTTCCCACTCTGATTGTACTGGGTCTTCCCTAGTTGGTGAAACATAATCCGATAGTGAATTGGCAATTCAGAGAGATTGTTGAATGGGGAGATTACTGCCATGAGAACTGCCTGCTGAAACATTTCCCTTTCTGCAGTCTCTACGGAGACATTACCTGCATTCTTGTCTGGTTTTGAGGACATTTTTTCTGAGAAAGGGGTGTCAGGATTTGCCTCCTCATCGTGCATATGACTATCCTATTAACCTGACCCACGGAGCTAAACTACCAAAGTCCAGACTGCATAATATTTCTAGCCCTGAGAGACAAGCCTTAAAGGATTTCATTGCTGAGAGTCTGGAGAAGGGACATATCATACCCTCATGTTGTGCCGTGGCGGCAGGGTTTGTTCTTCGTGAACAAGAAAGATGGCGGTTTAGATTTCCGGGAATTGAATCAATTACCATCCGAGATCCATACCCTCTTCCTCTTATTCCAGGTTTGTTCAGCCAGGTTGTGTGAGCTAAGGTGTTCTCCAAGTTAGACTTAAGTAGTGTTGAGCCACCCCCGTAGTGTTCGAGTTCGGTTCGGTTCGTCGAACACCCGTGTGTTCGTCGAACTGTTCGTCGAACACCTTCGAACACCGTTAAAACCAATGGCAGGCAAACAAAAACACATAGAAACACATAGAAAACACCTTCAAAGGTGTCCAAAAGCTGACAAACTGCTCAGAAGACACAACTAACACATGGAAAAGTGACAAGTACATATAGTCGTGTGAAAAGAAAAGAGGTGGAGGAGTAAAAGGAGGGGGAGACACAGATATAGGCATGTCATGCCCTTCTAAAATCCAAAAAGTGAGAAGCCGAGACGGCCAGTCAGCTCCTGCCCGTGCCACCTCCGTGTCGCCGGGTTTGTGCCAGAGCCGCGGTGAACCCTGACGGCCAGCCCCCCTCTCCCAATACTGGTGCCTGTCCGCTGGTGGGTCGAGAGAGCCCCCCTGTGGTGGAGGCAGCTCTAAGCTTTTTAATTTAAATTGTCCCTCTAATTTGAATGAATACACTTTAAATCCATTTACAAGGATCTATTGGAGGGCAAGTCTCATGCCAGCAGCCGCGTAATTCCAGCTCCAGTAGCGTCCACTAAAGCTGCTGCAGTTAAAAAGCTTTTATAAGGATCGAGCTCGGCTGTCCACCGCAAGGCATCCTAGTGCCAGTCCCAGCCCCTATGCCTTGGGGTGCCTCCTGATGCTCTTCACTGAGTATCCCGTGGTCCCGAAGCATTTCCTTTGAAAAAATTAAGTGTCCAAACTACAGGTGGTGTAGCTTGCTTAACAGCCGGGATAATCCGCTGACTAGCAGACACTGCTACTAGGCACAAAGTATTTCCTGGGCTAGATGCAGTTAAAAATTTGTAAGTAGATACTCTCGTTGGATGCTGAGAAAGCATTCCATAGAGTCTCCTGGCACGCCATATATGATTCTCTTAAAAAGCTTGGGGTAGGGGTCTAGGGGACCCTTTTATAGCCAAAATCACGGCCCTGTATCACAATACGTCACCTAGGCTGAAGATAAATGGAACTGTAGCACCGAGGGCTCGGTTGCTACAGACGTATTGCACCTCACCCAGAGGTGTGATATCTCACTCTCAGATAAGGATGGAGTGTGGATCAGGACCCGACACCTGCATGCATTACACCACATTGCCGTGGGGCAGGGCGACCAATATGCCCCTGAGATGGGCACGACAGTCCCTGTCCCTGGCTGGAGTGGGGGGACGGAACACTGAGGAAGGGGAACCCTGCAGTGCAGGAGCAGGGAGGAAGCAGTTCCTGGGTGCATTGAGAAGGGAGTATAAAAGGTGGGCACCATCTTAGTTCAGTGCAGAGAAGTCTGAGCAGAAGTGGCAGGGAGCAGGGGCTCTGCATGAGCTCTGCTCCGGAGGCGGGCCTAGTAACAGAGGCCCAGGCCTGCAAGAGGGAGAAGGAAGGAAGAGGAGCGGAGAAGGCTCCAGGAACGAGGAATGAAGGAATCCCAGGGGTGCGGACGGGCGAGTCGCCACCGCACGCCCGAATCCACCTGCGTGGAGGGGTCAGGCCAAAGGGGGAGACCGGTCCCCGAACTAGTGGAGGCAGGAAACGACCCTCAGCTAGGAACCGGAGGCTCTGACATTTTATGTGGCGCAGCCCCTTGCTCCACCCGCTAGGAAGGCACCACATAGGGTCAGGGAAACTGGCGCCAAGTTTACCAAGAGGAGGCCCGAGGCAGCCGGACAGAAGTGTTGGTAAGAAAGGCCAGACAAAGGACACACAAAGGGGGTCCTGTGAAGCGCTCCAAAGTTATCTGGGAGTTGTCTGAGCCCCTCACCTGGTGAGCACAGTACGTCGTGGGCAGCCGTTACCTGCAGACGTGGTCTGGATAATAAGAACTGTGAGTAAAGGCCCTGAACTGCATCACTGACTCCGTGTCGTTACTGCTGCTGCCCTGCACCATCACCCCCATCCTCTGCATACACTGCCCTGAGGCTATACTCCTCCCGTGGGGAGTTATGCTACGCTCTGCTGCACCCACAACACCAGCCTTAGCGGTCTGCCCTGTAGCGGCGGTTCACTCTGACCGCAATCCACGGGTGGCGTAGTCGGACATTTAAACATCAAAACCACATAAATAGTTCCGCCACTGGTTTGACCGCCCTGAGCCACGGAACCGGATCGCCGCCACGAAGACTACAACCACCAGCATCCACCAAAAAGGGTCCGGCTCCGGGTGTCCCAAGGCCCAGGGGGTGCGTCAGAACATTTTCATCACCTTTCACAATCACCAATGGGACAAGGCAGGGATGTCCTCTGTCCCCTCTCTTATACATCCTAGTGACGGAGCACCTGCTCTCATCAATTCGCCATAACCCCAATATTAGGTGGATTGAGGTGGGAGGCACCGAGTACAAGTGCTCTCTATTTGCTGATGATGTCCTAGTATATATCACTCAATCACATATATCCATCCCTGCTGTTATGGCTGAAATAGATCACTTTGTTACATGGTAAAATTTTAAAATCAATGCAGCGAAGTCTGAGGCCCTCGATGTCTCCCTCCCTAAATCCATATAGGATTCCATCCAGTCCAACTTTCCCTTTGCCTGGCCCTCACAGGGTATCAAATACTTAGGAATTCCTATTCATAGAGACCTCTCCCATCTATGTTATCTTAATTTTGGGCCCTTTATTGAACAATTCCATACAGACCACGGTTGGCAAGTTAGAACTGTAAGATTCACTACGTGAACCACTGGTGTTTTGTGGAAAAGCACATGTACACTGTGTTCCAAATTATTATGCAAAAAGTGTTTAGGAGTGATAAGGGAAGAATTTGTTTGTTTGTCAGTTAAACTCATTGATGGTGATGTGTGTCAGGGCTCTTTATATCACTGTAAGCAATTGCAGACACCTGTGCTAATTAGTTTGGCAGGTGTGTCCAATGAAAGGCAAGACTACTTAAGAAGGCTCTCTCACATTATTAAGCAGCCTACATTTTCTGCCAAAATGGGAAAGAAAAAGGATGTGTCGGCTGCTGAGAAGCAACAAATTGTGGAGTGTTTAGGTCAAGGCATGACTACAATCAACATTGTGCGATGATCAGGATGAAGTGTCTTGGCAATCAAGAAGTATGTAGCTGATTCGCAGTACACACGTGTGCGTGCTGATAAGGGCAAATTGAGGACTCTTTCCTACAGGCAATTACGTCAGGTTGAAAGAGCAGCGGCAAAAAAGCCTTGTCATAGCAGCAGACAAGTTTTTGAAGCTGCTTGTGCCTCCAACGTCCCCCGAACAACAAGATGCAGGGTCCTTCAGAGGTTTGCAGCTGTGCATACGCCATCCTGTCGACCTCCTCTATCCACTTCACACAAGCAGAAACGGCTCCAGTGGGCCAAACATTACATGAAGACTGATTTCAAAACTGTTTTGTTCACGGATGAGTGCCGTGCAGCGCTCCATGGTCCAGATGAATGGAGTGGAGGATGGCTGGTTGATGGACACCCCACGCAAACACGGCTACAGCGCCAACAAGGAGGAGGTGGAGTAATGTTTTGGGCTGGAATCATGGGGAGAGAGATTGTCGGCCCCTTTAGGATCCCTGAAGGCGCTAAAGATGAACTCCATAATGTATGTGGATTTTCTCAAACAGCACTTCCTGCCATGGTTCAAGAAGAAGAACCGTGTATTTCACAGCAAGATCATTTTTCTGCATGATAATGCACCATCTCATGCTGCACATAAAACATCTGCATCTCTGGCTGATATGGGCATAAAAGGGGACAAACTTATGGTGTGACCCCCATGCTCCCCTGACCTCTACCCCATTCAGAACCTTTGGAGCATCATTAAAAGGAGTGTCTATGATGGCGGGAGGCAGTTCACATCTAAGCAACAGCTCTGGGAGGGTATTCTGTCCTCATGCAAAACAATTGAAGCAGAAACCATCCAAAACCTGACAAATTCAATGGACGAGAGAGTTCAGAAGCTCCTTTCGAACAAGGGGTCCTATGTGAAAATGTAACATCACCTAGAATAAAGTTTTGAGTTGAAAACTGTTTGATTTCAGTTTCTAACAACCTGCTAATGCTTATAATTTCAAAAATGACCATTTTTTTGGTCTTTATTAAAATGAAAAGGTTGATCGAAAAGTTTGGGGGATCTAAGAGTGTGGCAACCCAGTAGTCATGATTACTTCGAATTCTGACAATATGAGGGTCATGCTGCAGGTAGTGCAGCAAGAAGGCACTTATGTGTCTTGCGCATCTCGGAGCCCCAAAATTATTTTCCGGGCTAGATGCAGCTAAAAATTATTTTTAATTTTAAATCTGGTGAAGCTTATTATAGATGGCCTAATAGGATCAGTGCTGCACACTGCTACAAAGCCCAAATTATTTTCCAGTCAAGATACAGATAAACATGATTAGTAATTTGAAAGCTTAAAACGGTTGGTAGGGTGATTTTAACCAATCATCAAGCTTTTACTCTCCCCAGGATGACACAGGGGTAGAAAAGTCGTTTCGGATCCATGATTTGTTCATCTTTATGAACGTGAGTCTGTCTACATTATCAGTGGAGAGCCGCGTGCGCTTATCTGTCTGCACACCACCAGCAGCGCTGAACACACGTTCAGACAGAACGCTGGCTGCGGGGCATGACAAGATCTCCAAGGCGTAAGTGGCTAGCTCCGGCCATTTATCCAGATTGGAAGCCCAAAAAGAGCAAGGGTCCAGTGACACAGTCATGGCTTCAATGTTTACTTGGAGATACTCCTGTACCATCGTCTCTAGGCGTTGACTATGTGTCAGACTTCTTGTCTCCTGTGGCCTTGCAAAGGATGGGCTAAAAAAGTGGTGAAATGATTCCGCAAAATTGATGTTACCAGCAGATACTGTGGTTCTGTTACGGTTTGAGTGCTGAACACTTGACGGTCCCACGGTTGGCAAGTTGGAACTGTGAGATTCACTACGTGCACCACTGGTATTTTGTGGAAAAGCACATGTAAGATTCTGCAACAGTCTCTGCTGATACTCCTGCATGCGTGCATCCCTTTCTATGGCAGGAATAATTTCTGCAAATTTACTTTTGTACCGGGGATCTAACAGTGTGGCAACCCAGTAGTCAGGATTATTTCTAATTCTCACAATTCGAGGATCATGTTGCAGGTAGTGCAGCAAGAAGGCACTCATGTGTGTTGCGCATCCAGGAGCACCAAGTCCCTGTTGTGTTGGTGGCGAGGTAACAATCATGCTTCCTTCCTCTGTCCTCTCCCCCCAACCTCGCACAATAGAAATGTGATCAAGGTCTCCCTCATCTGATGAGTCTTCCATCAGTTCGTCCTCCACTTCTTCCTGGGCTCCTGCACCTTCCTCACTAGTTTGGCTGCTACCATGCACCCTGGTAAAATCATCTCCCCCACCCTCACATGCCTGCCGCCTTGGTGCTGCCGACCGTCTGGACCTTGCAGATGTTAGCCCTTCCGCATACAACTCCTCCTCCTCTACTTCCTCCACCTCCTCTTGTGCCACCACCTGACTCCGAATTCTGTTTAACATGTGCTCCAGCATGTAAATCACCGGAATAGTCATGCTGATAATGGCATCGTCAGCACTAAACATCTTCGTCGCCATTTCAAAACTGTGCAGAAGGGTGCATAGGTCCCTGATCTGAGACCGCTCCTCCAGCGTGATTTGCCCCACCTCTGAATCTCGTTGGCCCAGGCTATACGTCAGAACGTATTGCACCAGGGCTTGTCGGTGCTGCCACAGTCGCTGCAACATGTGCAGAGTTGAATTCCACCGGGTAGGCACATCGCATTTTAGCCGGTGAAGTGGCAGGCCCAACGACTTCTGTAGAGATGTAAGTCGCTGAGCTGTGGGATGCGAACGGCGGAAGTGAGCACACAGCGACCGTGCCCTCTGCAGAAGGCCATCTAGTCTGGGATAGTGGGCTAAAAATTGCTGGACAACCAGGTTCAACACGTGAGCCATACAAGGCACGTGTGTGACATTGCCCCGGCGAAGGGCCGCACCCAGGTTTGCAGCATTGTCGCACACGGCCTTCCCTGGTTTCAGGTCCAGTGGAGACAACCATTCATGAAATTGGTTCTCCAGAGCTGACCACAACTCCTCAGCTGTGTGACTCACATTTCCCAGACATTTCAATGTAAAAACCGCCTGATGACGTTGAGCCCTACTGCCAGCATATTAAAGAGGTGTGCAGGATCCCATCTGCGCAGTTAGAAAGCTTGTGGCATGACCAGACAGGCTTTGGGTGCAGGTGGAAGACCGAGAGGAGGTTGAGGAGGCAGAAGCAGTGGAGGAACTTTGACATAGAGAGGATTGACGCACAACTCGTGGGGACGGCAAGACTTGGACAGCAGCCCCTTGTCCTGCTGTCACCATAGTTACCCAGTGCCCAGTCAGCGACATGTAACGCCCCTGTCCATGCCTACTCGTCCAAGTGTCTGTGGTGAAATGCACCCTGTCACACACAGAGTTTCTCAAAGAAGCGGTGATGTTGTGTGCGACATGCTGGTGGAGCGCAGGCACACCTTTCTTTGAGAAGTAGTGCCGACTGGGCATCTGGTACTGGGGCACTGCGACGGACATAAGGTCTCGAAAATCCTCTGTGTCCACCAGGCGGAAAGGCAGCATTTCTGTAGCCAAGAGCTTGCAGATGGTGAAATTCAACCTCTTAGCTTTCTCATGGCTAGGAGGAAATGGTCTTTTACTTGTCCACATCTGAGGGACCGAGGGCTGGCTATTGTGCTTAGACGGGGTTGATAAGGGTGTCCCCGGCAAACTGCCGGTCTGTGAGGAAGATGCAGGCGGACATGTTAGGTTGCCTTGATCCAAAGGTGGTGCTATCGATGTTGGATAGCGCTCAAGACCAGCTGGTGTTACCACCTCCAAAGAAAATGATGACCTGCCAATCACGCTGGCTGTTGCGGGTAAAGAGGTGGCAGGTCTGCGCCCCAAAACAGGTGTGACTGCTGTCCCCCCAGTCACAGAGGATGAAGAGGCCGCGGATGCACAAGATATGGCAGACAGTGGTTGGCCCGGCCGGCTAGGCCGCATTGTAGCACACTGAGCTTCCCACTGCAACTTATGCTTCATGTCCATGTGCCGGTTCATGCATGAAGTACTCAAACTATGTATTTTTTGGCCTCTACTTAGCTTTTGCTGACAAATGTTACAGATAACACGAGTTGGGTCATCTTTATCGATCTGAAAAAATGCCCAGGCTATGCAAGGCTTAGCACCCATGCGACCTGAAGAGCCACCACGACTTGTGGTGAGAGGCAGAGTTGTGTTTGAGGATGCAGTTGTTGACGTGCTTCCAGTACTACGTCTCTGTCCAGGAAGGCGCAACCTGACCTCGTCGTCACTAGCATCTTCCTCCACCTCCTCTGCTGACCTCATCTCTTGGCTGACTGTGGGTTGACAGTAAGTGGGATCTCCGACCTCATCATCATCACCCTGTGCGTTATCACACCCGTCGTCCTCAGAGCCAACCTGTTCCTGCCCTGACAAAAAACTAAAGTTGTCGCTCCAATCAGGTATTTGAGTCTTATCATCGTCTTCCTCATTGTCTCCACCAACAGGAGTTACAGTTTGGGAATGAGGGTCTACATTATGGTCAGAACCTTCTGCGTCTGGTCCTGGATCCAACTCATAAAGATTCTGGGCATCAGTGCAGATCATTTCCTCGTCTGGATTCACAGAAGCGCTGGAGTCGACCTCTGATTCCCAGGCTATAGTATGAGTAAACAGCTCTGCAGACTCAACCATCTGTTCTACCTCATACTCAGACGGGCAGCTGGAGATTTGGGAGCTGTGAGGAAGCAAGTGCGATTTGGGTGACACCTTTGAGGACTGGAGTATTTGTGATGTTGAAGTTGATGTGGAGGAGAGCCCACTTAAAGGAGCACTTGATATCCGTTGAAGCACCTACTGTTTTTGTGCCTCATCTGGAGTTTATAGCGATTGGCGTGGCCGTAAGAAAGGGATCTTATCACATTGTCCGCTAAAAGAAGTAGACATTTTAGTTTGGCTGGAAGATGGTCTTTCTTCTGCACCTACCCCACGGACACAACCTTTTTTCCCCTTCCCAACACGCCTATTCCCCTTTCCACCAGCAGCAGGATTTTTTCCACTCATTTTGGTGGTTAACTAATTCACAACTCTGGAGTTGTTTGCACAAAAAAACAATGGATGGTAACCGAGCAGAGCTGAGTGGCCAAACTGTGGTATTAGGCCAAAACTATTGGCTGGGTTAGATGCAGAAAAAAATTATTTTTAATTTGCAACCTGATGGAGGTCAGTATAGATGGACTAATAGACCAAGTCCCACACACCGCTAGAAGCCCAAATATTTTTTCAGAGCTAGATGCAGAAAATTTTTTTATTCAATTTGCAACCTGATGGAGGTCAGTATAGATGGACTAATAGACCAAGTCCCACACACTGCTAGAAGCTCAAATATTTTTTCAGAGCTAGATGCAGAAAAAAATTATTTTTAATTTGCAACCTGATGGAGGTCAGTATAGATGGACTAATAGACCAAGTCCCACACACTGCTAGAAGCCCAAATATTTTTTCAGAGCTAGATGCAGAAAAAAATTATATTCAATTTGCAACCTGCTGGAGGTCAGTATAGAAGGACTAATAGAACAAGTCCCACACACTGCTAGAAGCCCAAATATTTTTTCAGAGCTAAATGAAGAAAAAAATTATTTTTAATTTGCAACCTGATGGAGGTCAGTATAGATGGACTAATAGACCAAGTCCCACACACTGCTAGAAGCCCAAATATTTTTTCAGAGCTAGATGCAGAAAAAAAATATTTTTAATTTGCAACCTGATGGAGGTCAGTATAGATGGACTAATAGAACAAGTCCCACACGCTGCTAGAAGCCCAAATATTTTTTCAGAGATAAATGAAGAAAAAAATTATTTTTAATTTGCAACCTGATGGAGGTCAGTATAGATGGACTAATAGACCAAGTCCCACACACTGCTAGAAGCCCAAATATTTTTTCAGAGCTAGATGCAGAAAAAAAATATTTTTAATTTGCAACCTGATGGAGGTCAGTATAGATGGACTAATAGACCAAGTCCCACACACTGCTAGAAGCCCAAATATTTTTTCAGAGCTAGATGCAGAAAAAAATTATTTTTAATTTGCAACCTGATGGAGGTCAGTATAGATGGACTAATAGAACAAGTCCCACACGCTGCTAGAAGCCCAAATATTTTTTCAGAGATAAATGAAGAAAAAAATTATTTTTAATTTGCAACCTGATGGAGGTCAGTATAGATGGACTAATAGACCAAGTCCCACACACTGCTAGAAGCCCAAATATTTTTTCAGAGCTAGATGTAGAAAAAAATTATTTTTAATTTGCAACCTGATGGAGGTCAGTATAGATGGACTAATAGACCAAGTCGCACACACCGCTAGAAGCCCAAATATTTTTTCAGAGCTAGATGCAGAAAAAAATTATATTCAATTTGCAACCTGCTGGAGGTCAGTATAGAAGGACTAATAGAACATGTCCCACACACTGCTAGAAGCCCAAATATTTTTTCTGAGCTAAATGAAGAAAAAAATTATTTTTAATTTGCAACCTGATGGAGGTCAGTATAGATGGATTAATAGACCAAGTCCCACACACTGCTAGAAGCCCAAATATTTTTTCAGAGCTAGATGCAGAAAAAAATTATTTTTAATTTGCAACCTGATGGAGGTCAGTATAGATGGACTAATAGACCAAGTCCCACACACTGCTAGAAGCCCAAATATTTTTTCAGAGCTAGATGCAGAAAAAAATTATATTCAATTTGCAACCTGCTGGAGGTCAGTATAGAAGGACTAATAGAACAAGTCCCACACACTGCTAGAAGCCCAAATATTTTTTCAGAGCTAAATGAAGAAAAAAATTATTTTTAATTTGCAACCTGATGGAGGTCAGTATAGATGGACTAATAGAACAAGTCCCACACGCTGCTAGAAGCCCAAATATTTTTTCAGAGATAAATGAAGAAAAAAATTATTTTTAATTTGCAACCTGATGGAGGTCAGTATAGATGGACTAATAGACCAAGTCCCACACACTGCTAGAAGCCCAAATATTTTTTCAGAGCTAGATGCAGAAAAAAATTATTTTTAATTTGCAACCTGATGGAGGTCAGTATAGATGGACTAATAGACCAAGTCCCACACACTGCTAGAAGCCCAAATATTTTTTCAGAGCTAGATGCAGAAAAAAATTATTTTTAATTTGCAACCTGATGGAGGTCAGTATAGATGGACTAATAGAACAAGTCCCACACGCTGCTAGAAGCCCAAATATTTTTTCAGAGATAAATGAAGAAAAAAATTATTTTTAATTTGCAACCTGATGGAGGTCAGTATAGATGGACTAATAGACCAAGTCCCACACACTGCTAGAAGCCCAAATATTTTTTCAGAGCTAGATGCAGAAAAAAATTATTTTTAATTTGCAACCTGATGGAGGTCAGTATAGATGGACTAATAGACCAAGTCCCACACACCGCTAGAAGCCCAAATATTTTTTCAGAGCTAGATGCAGAAAAAAATTATATTCAATTTGCAACCTGCTGGAGGTCAGTATAGAAGGACTAATAGAACAAGTCCCACACACTGCTAGAAGCCCAAATATTTTTTCAGAGCTAAATGAAGAAAAAAATTATTTTTAATTTGCAACCTGATGGAGGTCAGTATAGATGGACTAATAGACCAAGTCCCACACACTGCTAGAAGCCCAAATATTTTTTCAGAGCTAGATGCAGAAAAAAATTATATTCAGTTTGCAACCTGATGGAGGTCAGTATAGATGGACTAATAGAATGATGCTATGCCCAAAAGATTTTACTTCACTAGGTGCAGTAAAAAAATTGGTATTCTATACACAGGTGGTATATCTTGCAACACAGATAGGCTACTCCACTGACTAACACACTCTGCAATAGGCCAAAAAGGATTAGCTTTGCTAGATTCAGCCAAATGCTGTGAAAAAAACTTGCACAGCACTGGCACAGACCTGCCTGGCAAAAACTGATAGGAACTGATGTAACCTAGTCCTGAAAAGGACTCCAATTACAATTAGTCTTTACTCCCACAATCTATCTATTTAAGAGCACAGACCTGCTTGATAAAAGTCGTAGGAAATGCTGTAACCTAGTCCTTAAAAGGACTGCAATCACAACTATTCCCTACTCCCAAGCTATCTGTATATGTGTGCGAAAATTGGCTTGAAATTAACAAGGTATAGCGCACACAGCAACAGCGGTGCCGTCTAACACGCAGCTGCAGCAGTGAGAAAATGGTGGCGACGGGGAAAATGGCTTGGTCTTATAGGGCAAGGACATGTGACATACACTGCCAATCACACATGCCCTTGCTTGTGTGAAAAAAAGCACTTCGCTCCGTGTGTGCGCTGCTGATAGGCTGACAGATTGCACCTCCCCACTGCAAATGCGGGAAAGAGAAAAAAAATGGAGATCTTCATTGTTCCTGCAGAGATCCATCCCCTGCCCCTCCCCCCGCCCCGCTGTACACTCAAACTGCGTATTAACATTAATTTTCATCATTACTGAGAAAAAATCCAGTTATGATTTTGGTGCACGAACAGTTATCGAACATAACCTCGAACAGCCGAATTTTTCTCAAATTGTTCGTGTTCGCCGACCGGCTCGAACACCGCCCAAAACAGCTCGAATTTGAGATTGGCGAACAGTTCGAGTAGAACAACGCTCATCTCTAGACTTAAGGAGAGCCTACAATCGGGTTAGAATCAAAGAAGGGGATGAATGGAAAATGGCTTTCAATACCCATGAAGGGCATTTCGAGAGTCTGGTTATGCCTTTCGGTCTGACCAATGCTCCTGCGGTGTTCCATAATTTTATAAATTATATTTTCCATCATTTGGTGGGCAGGCTTGTGGTCTATCTGGATGGTATTTTGGTTTACTCACCTGATTTTGAGACACATCGGGGGCATGTTAAACAGGTGCTCCACATATTAAGGGATAACAAACTATATGTCAAACTAGAGAGATGTGTTTTCACTGTCCAGGAGGTGCAGTTTTTGGGGTACCTGTTGTCATCTTTGGGTTTTTGGATGGATCCGGAGAAGATCTGTGCTGTCCTTGATTGGGACTGTCCCGTGACCCAGATGGCTTTACATCGTTTTCTGGGCTTTACTGATTTTTACCGGAAATTCATCCAAAATTATTTGATAATTGTGAAACCCCTCACTGACATGACAAGGAAGAGGTCTGATTTTTCTAAATGGTCGAAGGCCGCCCAGCTTTTCTCCTCTCTAAAGAGTTGTTTTGCCACAGCAACTATACTCAGTCAACTCAATGTTTCTCCATCTTTTATCATTGAAGTTGATGCGTCGGAGGTTTGGGTTGGGGCAGTGTTGTCTCAGGGTCCATCCCCTGGTAAACGGCGTCCATGCACTTTCTTTTCCAAGAAATTATCTTCGGCTGAGAGATATTATGACGTGAGTAATAAGGAGCTTTTAGCGATTAAATTGGCTTAGAAAGAATGGCAACATTGGTTGGAGGGGGCTGTGCAACCTATTACAGTTATCAAGGACCATAAGAACCTGTCATATCTTCAATCTGCTAAATGTGTAGCAGAAACGCCGTCCCCCTTACTGCCCCGCTCCTGTCCCGACGTCTTCCTGCTCTCCTGCTGCTGCCAGCGCACGCAGCTTCCCAGGCAGTGTGCTTAGGGCGCGTGCGCGCACGCTCCCTCTTAAAGGGGCAGCTCGCCATCCTAAGGAGTCCCCAGCCTATGGCCAGAGGACTTCTCATATAAAAGGCACCTCCTCCAAAATGGAGGTGCCCATGCAAGGTTGTAGCTCTGTGTTCTAAACTCTGCTTCATCCCTCAGGTCCCGCTGCTAGTCTGACTTCCAGTCCAGTCCGCCAGCTTGACTACCAGTCCAGTCCGACAGCCTGACTACCAGTCCAGTCCGCCAAGCTGACTACCAGTCCAGTCCAATAGCCTGACTATCAGTCCAGTCCCCCAGCCAGCCTACCTGTAGGCTCCTGCTTGTTACCTGCCATGCCTACCAGCCTGCCTCTCTGCAGGCTCCTGCCAGTTACCCATGGTGTCTGCCGGTCCATCTACCCGGATCACCCATCAGCCTGCCTGCCGTGCTCTTCTGCTGTACCGGTCAGTCCCTGCCTTCTGACCCATGGGAGTCACCTGCTATCATACAAGGACTGGTCCAGAGTAGTACCTGGTCCCTCTGCTGGGTCCTTCCCTGGTCACGGAGTCGATTGAGCCGCCGTGCGACCTTGGTCAGTCTGAGTTGATACATAGTAACGCCCCTCAGGTCCCTCCTTGCACCGCAGCACAGAGGTTCCACCACCCGGATCCATGACAAAATGTCTCAACCCTAGGCAAGCTAGATAGTCCCTGTTTTTTATTAGGTTCAAATTTGGTGACACTTTCAGTCCAGGGGTCAAAAACATCAAGGCTAATGCTTTATCCCGGAGCTTCCCTGGTGATGGTGACCATAAGAACCCTGCCCCAATTTTGCAGAAGGGAGTAGTCATTTTGGCGTTGTACCCTGACCTGGAGGGTGAGGTGTTGGCGGCTCAGGGGGATACCTCTGCCTCCTTCCCTTCAGGGAGGTTATTTGTACCACCTAATCTGAGATGTAAAGTAATTAGGGAACATCATAACTCAGTGGTTGCTGGTCATCCAGGTGGTAAGGCAACTGCGGACCTCGTCATTTTTGGTGGCCGGAGTTGCATCAGGATGTGGTTGAACATGTTTCGGTATGTAGTATTTGCGCACTTTCTAAAGTATCACATACTCGTCTGTCTGGTCCTCTTCTTCCACTACCTAGTCCTAGCAGGCCATGGACACATTTGTCCATGGATTTTATTACTGATCTACCGGTATCTTCAGGCAAGACTGTGGTTCTGGTGGTTGTAGATAGGTTCAGTAAAATGGTTCACTTCATTGCATTACTGACACTTTCGAATGCCATTACTCTTGCTCAGCTATTTATGAATGAGATTGTGAAGCTTCACAGGGTTCCCTCCATTGTGGTGTCAGATCTGGGCACCCAGTTTGTTTCTAAGTTCTGGAAAGCTTTCTGTGCTCAACTGGGGGTGCAGCTGTCCTTTTCCTCTGCCTTCCATCCTCAGTCAAATGGACAGGCCGAGCGCATTAATCAGAATTTAGAGACTTACCTCAGGAGTTTTGCCTCAGAAAACCAGGAAGATTGGGCATCTTACTTACCGCTAGCCGAGTTTGCTATTAATAATCATCGCCAAGAATCTACCGGCAGGTCACCGTTCTTTGGTGCATACGGTTTCCATCCACAGTTTGATACTTTTAGTGGAGGAGGGGCTTCAGGAGTTCCTGAGGAGGAACATTTTCCTTCATCACTCTCCTCTGTGAGGTGGGGGGTTCAGAGTAACGTGAAGATCATGGGAGACAGGTACAAATGTATGGTTGACAGGAAATGCTCGCCAGGTGTGGACCTATGTGTCAATGATTTTGTGTGCTTGTTTACCAGAAATATAAAGTTGAAGGTTCCTTCCTGGAAGCTGGGACCTAGATTTATTGGTCCCTATAAAATAACCGCTGTCATTAACTCAGCAATGTTTCATCTTGAGCTACCTCAGGCCCTTAAGATTCCCAATGTGTTTCACAGGTCTCTGCTCAAAAAATATGTAGAATCTTTTGAGTCCTCTCCCCTGCCGCCACCCCCAATCATGGTTGATGGTAATTTGTAGTTTAAAATTTTGAGGATTGTGGATTCTCATCTCTAACGTCATTTCCTACAGTACTTGGTGCACTGAAGGGAAGGATGTGGGTTTTAGCATCAGAGGAGAATAGTCCTAGGCTGATTCGTTCGTTCCACACCTCTCATCCTGTGAAACCTGTTCCTGAGTGTCCAGACGCCACTCGTAGAAATGGGTGTACTGTCATGGGTGTATCAAGTGTGACAGACAGTCGCTCTGGATCAGTCTGTAGAAGCTCACTGTGCTTGGCATTTCAAATGTCTTCTTCATCCTGTCATCTCTGTAGTGTAGCGATATTCTTCTTCCTTTAGGACCCAGCAGTGACCTCCACATTCTGCTGCTAATTGGCACATCCTTGCTTGGTAGTTAAAAACTCTCAGTGTCTCCAGAGAGTTGCCGGTGATAGTTCTATGTTCCTCTGTCCATGCCTGGAGTACTAGTAGTCGGCTAGTTTCTTCTTGAACTTACCTTGGAGGACAGTTGGTGTTATCTCTATGATGTTTTCGCAAGCTAAGTGTATCCCTTTTGTTTGTTTACCTTGTTGTCTTTAGTTACAGTGGAGCTGACGAGTGTTCACCCAATCCCCTCCCTACCTAGAGACGATAGGATAATCAGAGTGTTATTAGATCTGCCTAGGGGTCTCCACTCCCTCTTTCCCTAGCTATTGGGCTCCCTTCCCCCCTCTTTCCATTGTTGTACACTTGTTTCTTCCCTTACCTTGCGTGACAATGATTTGGCAGTATGATTCTCCAGGTCAGTATGATTACGGAGATACCAAACATGTATAGCTTTTTTAAAATTAATTTAAGTGTTGAAAAAAATTCGGCAATTTGTAAAAAAATACTTTGCCATTTTCCGAGATCCATAACGCTCTCAATTTTCTCAATATAGTGAAGCATGATGGCTTTTTTTTGCTGAGCTGATGTTTTTACTGTTGTTGGGGTAGATACAATGTTTTGATCACCTCTTATTGCAATGTTGCGATGGCCAAAAAAACATAATTCTGGCATTTTGATCTTTTTTTCTCATTAAGCCATTTACCGATTGGATTAACTTACATTACAGATGAAAAATTTACACCTCTAAAATATGGTGATGGAGAAGAATGTTATCAATGCCATGAATGGCAAGAAGAACAAGCAAATCAATTTTGGAACAAATCAAGCCAGATATTTCACTCGAAGCAATGATCACCAAGCTATAACTTGCCTACTTTGGGCATATAATAGGAAGAGATCAATCACTGGAGAAGGACATTATGGTTGGAAGAATGGAAGGAGCAAGATGAGGAAGACCAGCAACTCGATGGCTTCATACAATCAAGATAACGATCCTACAGATCATTCATCCACCAACTTGACATTACTCAAGCTTGAGCTGAAGGCCAATAAAAAAATACTTTACAGTTACTTTGAGGAGAACATGAAATAAAAATGTTTACTTTGTTCTTTACTGTCTTTGCTCTTGGAATCAGTACCTGTGATACAGTCAGATTCCTCAGAGCTTTAATGTTGGTGCTTGCCAAACTATTTGTTGATTTATGAAATAATGCAACAGTGCATTTAAAAATATTTGATTAATATTCAGAAATTTATATAAATAAAATCTATGTATCTATCTATGAAGTTATGCTTTTTCTATGCTTATATTAATTTAAACCAATGCCAATTATACATTTTAATCTCTGTAGAAGGATACAAAAACAGTGCAATATCTCAGTAAAGTGCAAGTCAGCCTTGGTATGTCAAGGTTGTACAAATTAGCAATAATAGGCACAATTATTATTTTGAAAGCTAAATCAAATAAAAGTCTATGTATCCTTGACACAGAATTGTTTGTGCACATACTTCATTAAAGCTATTTTAAGTACACACAGTGAAGACTAAACATTGCTTTCCATGCATTTCTCTAATTTCTTTGCTTAATTGACACTCAGCATAACATAAGATTAATGTCTGTGTTTAAAAAGTCACTTTGGAAACTACAGACCTTTGCATTGGTTGAATGTGCCTAATTTCCATTGTAGTAGATTAAATGTCCTTGATTATGTCACTCTATACTGCCATTCAAGTAATTACATTGACAAGAAAAAAGTATGCTTGGGAAAATAGAAATGTGAATAAATATGTAGAAAAAATAAAGTGTATGTGTAAAATAGGTTTCTGTACAATGTTTAAAAATATTTTTTTGATGTCAAGGATTAGCTAATTAACTTGTTGATTAATTTCGAGGATACATTAATTAGGCATGTGCCGTATCTGTTTCATTATCATCAATTTATTTTCAGGCTGTTTACAAAACAAAACTGTTAAAATGTATTTAGTCAATGAGTTTTCAAGAGGTTTTGGTTAAGCAAAATGTCTGCTATCTTGGAGTTATATGTGACTTTGATTTTTTCTTCACTCCCTGTCTTACTCACTCACTAATGTCACCGGAGTCTCAAAAACATCTAGAATCTGCCATTTCTTTCCTTGGAAAGTGAAAAAACGTTTCCTGTCGCCCTGTTTATTCTCGTCTTGACTTCTCAACTGACAACTAATGGAGCTTCCTGTCACTAAACTCTCACTGTTCAAATCTATTCTTCATGCAGTAGCCGGGCTGATATTTCTGTACAACTACACTTATGCCTCAGTTCTGTGCCAGTCACTGCACTGGTTGATCGTCTGTTACAGAGTACAAGAAAAACTTATCACACTCATGCACAAAGCTCTCCTCTGTGCTGTTCCTTCCTTATCTTTGTCTACCACTGTATCCATGCTATCCATTCTGCTAATGATCTGAAGTTAAAATTCGAATCTCCTACTCATGTGTCTAAGACTTTTCATGTGCTGCACCTGTTCTCTGGAATGCACTACCATAGACATTCCAATTAATTTCCAATATCCACAGTTTCAAGCATGTTCAATATGCAAATTGCCTCTTCAGAGAAAAAGAGGACTTGTACTCTATAGCACCACCTATTGGAAGTAGCAATCGTACAAGCATGTTCAAAAAACACATTTCTGTATGTTGACCTATCACATCAACTCAGTAATCTATGTTTTCCCAGTTCTCTATTTCTATAATTACTTCAGAATCTGGTCTTTCCTATAATCTGTTTCCATACTCTTGATGCACTTAATAGCACTTTGTATCTAGATAAAGACACACACTGGATAATAAATCACCACAACTACACTACATAATGTGCAGAAAAACAAAGAGATCCATTAGTATATAGACAAAATTTTATTAATCAATCAATTAAAATCATGACAAACCAGACCAAGTAATACACATAACACATAAAAGGGTCACACCTTTTGTGTGACCCTTATCTCCTTATAAATTGTAAGCTCTTGCTAGCTCTTGTTTGAATCGATGAACTATGTGTTACTTTGCAATGTCTGACATTGTTTATGCATGAAACAAGTGCATTGTAAAATGCTGGGGACTATTTTAGTGCCATTTAAATAAAACATTATTATTATTAATTATACTACTAAGAATAGCATCATTTGGTTCTGTGACTTTTTATATGCTGTGTCCAATTCACTTTTGTGAAAAAATTACTGTTATATTATTCTGAGTTTCAATGTGAATAATTTTAATTATTAAATAAAATAAGTAAATTTATTGCATGGAACATTGCTAATCATGCAAGAAAAAGTAGGTCCACATGACCCCAACTAAGTAAAAAAAATAGTTCTGCCATCCTATCACAAAGTTACACTGACGAGCAAAAGGGTAACAATGTTTTGAACTTTTGACTCTCAGGCTCCATATCTCATCATACACTACTGCTTAAACATTAGACTACCATCATTTTATAGACTATCATCTTGGCTATATCTTGCATAAATTTGACTTGCTACTATTTAGCATATGATTAGTTATGAAGATTCTTGTCATGTCATTGCATTGTTATTGTTTTTCTCCTAAAAATCTAAATTTAAATTTTTATTATTTTGTTAGTATTTTGTAAATTCACCTTTGGCTTTCAACACTGCCTCAATCCTTCTGGGCACGCTATTGATTAGATTCAAGCATGTCTCAACTGAAATTTGATTCCAGATCTCTTCTACACGTTCCCAAAGTTGGTGCATACTGGTTGACTCATTTAGGTATGTATTCGGCTTTTACCTCAACTCCACTCACAAATGTTCAGTTGGGTTGAGGTCTGGGTACTGTGAAGGCCAATCCTGTACTGGGGAGGCGAATCCAGTATCTCTACTTCATTGTCATTGAACCATTTGTTTTCCAATCGCGACATATGCTTCTGGTTGTTGTCCGGCTGGAACTTTTCATACCCATAGTCCTTGAGTGTGCAAAGTAACTCGTGTTGTAGGATACTCATATATAGATAAGTGTTGAGACCACCATCAATCCTGGCCAAGTATCCAATGCCTTTGGCTGTGAAAGAACCCATAGATTCCGGCTTCCTCAACTGAAATTTACAGTTCCTTCAATTTCTTTATCCGTTAACCCCTTTTTCCCTTGTTTATTCCAGACCAATTTGCACCCATCAGAGCCTAGTCTATTGACTTTCATCTCATCGCTCCTAATCACCCGTTGCCAATCTTCTACTGTTCACATTTCTAATATTTTTGCAAACTCGTGCTGACTCTTCTTATGATGATATTGAAGTCATGGCTTCTTCACCTTTTTTCGGGCCACCATTCCAGACTTGTATAATTTACGTCACACGGTGCTTGCATGGATGTCTGTGATCTCACTATTATGAAGTATAGGAGCCACCTCCACTGCTGGGTTTGTCACACCAGAACTGAAAGACCTTATGATGAGCCGACTTGTTGACTCCGAAAATTCACTATGTTGTCTACCTCTTGGCTTTTGAATGGAAGGACGGACTTCATTTTGTATTCTTCCAACTGTCATGGCACTCACATGATTCAGTTTGGCAATTTTCTTGGCCGAGAGACCGCTATCAATGAGTGGGAAGATGTGGTTTCTCTTTTCTTGGGAAATCTTCTTCATGGTTGCTCCTCGATTCAAATCAATGACCTTTCACTTTGGAATCAACCTAATAACACACTGAGCTATTAGGAAATATGAGAACAGGTTATACTGTAATTTGCGGTATAGAGGAAGAAAAAGATTTTTCCAACACCAGGAGCAAAACTAACAATTAGAGATGAGCGGTGTTCGACTAGAACTGTTCGCCAATCTCAAATTAGAGCTGTTTTGGGCGGTGTTCGAGTCGTTCGACGAACGCGAACGATTTGCAAAAAATTTGGCTGTTCGAGGTTATGTTCGATAACTGTTCGTGCACCAAAAGCATAACTGGATTTTTTCACATCATGAAGGGATTGTCTGCCACTCACTGTAATGTCACAGCCATGGTGGTTGTGGCATTACAGTGGTTGCCCAAATCGATGGGATCAGTGCTCACGGTGAAACATGAAAATCCGGCAATTCAGCAGTGGCATACACCAGTACCCGACAATTTAGATTAGAAATAATAGAGCATCACACATAGATTAGATAGATAGAAACATGTCAGTCACATATATAAGAAGTACAGTGACAGTCTTGGTTACCGTACTTGTCATTTAGTGTTAAAGGATTTATTAAAAAAAATAATAGTGTTTTCAAGCACCCGTCTCTTTAAAAGAGTCGTCAGGCAATTCAGCATCGGTACCCGACAATTTAGAACAGAAAGAATAGAGCATCACACATAGATTAGATAGATAGAAACATGTCAGTCACATATATAATAAGTACAGTGATAGTGTTGATTACTGTACTTGTCATTTAGTGTTAAAATAAAGGATTTATTAAAAAAAAATTGGCGTGGGGTTCCCCGTAATTTTAGTCTCTAGCAGAGGTTAAGCAGAAGGCTGGGGCAGATGTTTGAAGCATGGGAAGGGGGTAATACCCACGGAGCTTCCCAGGCTAATATCAGCCCCCAGCTGAATACCCAGCCTTTACTAGCTATTAAAATGGGGGACCCCCCAAAAAAATGACATTGGGTCCCCCCTATTTTAATAGCTAGCAAAGGCTAGGCAGACAGCTGGGGGCTGACATTAATAGCCCCAGAAGGCTGCCATGAATATTGGCCCCCTCCCAGGCTAGAAACACCAGCCGTCAGCCGCCCCAGAAATGGCGCATTCATAGGATGCTCCAATTCTAGCACTTAGCCTCACTCTTGACACTGCCCTCTATCGGTGGCAGTGGGGTAATAGGGCTGGGGTTGATGTCAGCTTATAATGCCAGCTGACATCAAGCCCAGGTTAGTAATGGAGAGGCATCTATAAGACACCCCCATTACTAACCCCATAGTCAAAGTTAAAAAAACACACAAACACCCAGAATAAAGTCCTTTAATTGAAATAAACACACAATTCTTTATTGTTCTAAATTAAACCATACTTACCGTCACGCCCATTCCAGCTGAAGCCAACGATCTCCTGCAATAAAAGTAAAATAATAAACCAACATCATCCTTACCTTTCCATGGTTCCCAGGATGGCTCCAGCTCTGCTACATTCACATGACAGGCTGGATCGCAGCCGAAAGCTGCCATCCAGCTTGCCATGCCGCAGACATTGAGAAGCGCAGGCATGCTTGCGCTCCTCAGTGTCTGGCTGTGACGGCATCCAGATGAGCCGAGTTCATGTCCAATGAACTCTGCTCACCTCATGCACGTCACTGACAGCATGGGAAAATTCTCCTGCACTTGCCGTGAGCGCAGGAGAATTCTCTCACGCTCACGGCAAGCACAGGAGAATTTTCCCACGCTGTCAGCGACGTGCATGAGTTGAGCTGAGTTCATTGGACATGAACTCGGCTCATCTGGATGCCGTCTCAGCCAGACACTGAGGAGCGCAAGCATGCCTGCGCTTCTCAGTGTCTGCGGCATGGCAAGCTGGATGGCAGCATTCTGCTGCGATCCAGCCTGTCATCTCAATGTAGCAGAGCTGGAGCCGTCCTGGGAACCATGGAAAGGTAAGGATGATGTTGGTTTATTATTTTACTTTTATTGCAGGAGATCATTGGCTTCAGCTGGAATGGGCATGATGGTAAGTATGGTTTAATTTAGAACAATAAAGAATTGTGTGTTTATTTCAATTAAAGGACTTTATTCTAGGTGTTTGTGGGTTATTTTAACTTTGAATATGGGGTTAGCAATCAGGGTGTCTTATAGACGCCTCTCCATTACTAACCTGAGCTTGATGTCAGCTGGCATTATAAGCTGACATCAACCCCAGCCCTGTTACCCCACTGCCACCGCTACAGGGCAGTGGGAAGAGCGAGGATAAGTGCCAGAATTGGGGCATCCTATGGATGCACCATTTCTGGGGCGGCTGACGGCCTGAGTTTCTAGCCTGGAAGGGGGCCAATATTCATGGCATCCTTCCTGGGCTATTAATGTCAGCCCGCAGCTGTCTGCCTAGCCTTTGCTAGCTATTAAAATAGGGGGGACCCCACTTCATTTTTTTTTGGAGTCCCCCATTTTAATAGCTAGTAAAGGCTAGGTATTCAGCTGGGGGCTGATATTAGTAGCCTGGGAAGCTCCGTGGGTATTACCCCCTTCCCAGGCTTCAAACATCTGCCACGCCAATTTTTTTTTTAATAAATCCTTTATTTTAACACTAAATGACAAGTACAGTAATCAACACTATCACTGTACTTATTATATATGTGACTGACATGTTTTTATCTATCTAATCTATGTGTGATGCTCTATTCTTTCTGTTCTAAATTGTCGGGTACCGCTGCTGAATTGCAGGCCGGCATTTTTAAAGAGACGGCTGCATGAAAACACTGTTATTTTTTTTAATAAATCCTTTAACACTAAATGACAAGTACAGTAAGCAACACTGTCACTGTACTTCTTATATATGTGACTGACATGTTTCTATCTATCTAATCTATTTGTGATGCTCTATTCTTTCTGTTCTAAATTGTCGGGTACCGATGCTGAATTGCCGGCAGGCTTTTTTAAAGAGAGTGTCTTCTGAGCAGTTTGTCAGCTTTTGGACACCTTTGAAGGTGTTTTCTATGTGATTTTATTTGCCTGCCATTGGTTTTAACGGTGTTCGACGGTGTTTGACAGTGTTCTAAGGTGTTCGACTAACAGTTCCACCAACATCCCGGTGTTCGACGAACTGAACCGAACCCGAACACTACGGGGGTGACTCAACACTACTAACAATACAGTGACATGACAAGAATCTGCATAACTAATCTTATGCTAAACAGTTGCAAGTCAAATTTATGTATGAGATAGCCATGATTGTGTATAAAATGATGGCAGTCTCAAGTTCGAAGCAGTAGTGGATGGTGAGACATAAAGCCCGAAAGTCACAAGTTCAAAGCATTGTTACCCTTTTGCTCGTCAGTGTAAGGACTGATACTACACAAAATCCACTGTTTTTAATTACTTTTGACCTTGTTGAGGAGAGGATACAACCTGATTGTCCAAGTCTATGCAAATGTCATTTTTCTATATGTATACTATTTTTACCAGGCCATGTGCAGTTCTATTGCACTGTTTCTACTGTGTAACATATTGAATATATTTCTGCTAGATAATTAAATGTCCTTATAATTAAAAAGATTGACCGGGAACAACATATTGACCACCTATCCATAAGTTAGTTCATCAATATCATATCTGTAAGAGCTCAACACATAGCGCCCCAATGATCACCTAATATTTGCTCTGGCTGTCACTGTTAACAGCGAGCACAGGTGCCGCTGATGAGAGTATTCATCAGCCGGCGCTTGTGCTCAAATTAAAAAAAGGTAAATAAATAGATAGATATTGAAATAAAAATAAAAAACACATTATACTCACCTACACCTAATCCCCAATGCCCTTTTCCCCTGTAAAAAATACAAAATAAAAAAAAATCATAATGCTCACCTTAATGCCTAATCCCTGAAGATCATGTCACCTGTAAAAGAGAAAAAATAATAAACCACCATATCCCGCACCTGTCCTTCGTAATCCATGTAATCCAGAGTATCTCATGGCGATCTCACTTGTAGAACAGTCACACCAGCAGATGTGACTATTCTACCTGTCTGCCGGCTACACAAAGACAGGAACGTAATTGCTCACACAGTGTATAGTGCTGAGTTGCTGTAAAAAAGCATCATCAGCTGATGAGCTCTGGTGATCTTACTTACTGCACCTCCGCATGAGAAAGTTCTCACGCAGCAGCAGTGCTGTAAGTGAGGTCACAGGAGTTCATCAGCTGATGAACTCCTGTGAATTCTCTCTAGGCAGCTCAGCTCTATACACTGACAACGGAGCAATTACACTCCTGTGTCAGTGTGGAGCCTGCTGTCGTGTAAATGTGTCACATCTTCTGATGTGACTGGTCTGCAAGTGAAATCGTCGTGGGGCACTGGATTATTTCATCACGTCAGACAGGTGAGGGATATGGTTGTTTTTTATTTTTGTTGTTTTACAGGTGACAATGGCTTTATGTGGATTGGGCGTTTGATCAGTATAAGGTTAATTTTTTATTTTCTATTTTTACAGGGGGCAATGGCTTCATGGATTAGGCTTTTGGTGAGTATAACTGTGTTTTTTATTTTTTAAATAAATGTGTAAAAATTGCTGTGGACTTTTATTTCAAATAAAGGATTTTTTGATGCTGTGTCTTTATTTAAAAACTTTTACTATGGGGTTAGTAATGGGGGCATCTTATAAATGCCTCTGCATTACTAACCCCTGGGCTTCATGTCAGCTGCCACTACAAGGCTGACATGAACCTCAATATCCATGGCCCCTTCCCTGTCTATTAATATCAAAACACAGCTGTCTGTTTAGCCTTTCCTGGTAAGATTTTATAGGGGACCCAAAGTATTTTTTTTAATCCCCCTGTAAACAAACCAGTAAGTATTATTAACAGCCAGGGAACATTTGGGCCTAATGGCCCCTTAATAGGCTATTAATATCAGCCTACAGCTGTTTAGCTTTTGCTCGTTAGATTTTATAAGGGGACCCAACGTCAATTTTTTTCTGCAAACTAGCCAGTAAACACTAATCAAACAGCTGTGAGCTGTTATTAATAGCCAGGGAACATGTTAGCCTAATGGCCCTGTCCCAGGCTATTAACCCCTTACTGACTTTGTCAGTAATAGTACGTCTCTGTGCCCTGGGCCTTATGGACCAGGTACATATTATTACGCACAATGCCATCGCGCCCACACAGAAGCTGTGCGGGGCAATCATAGCTGGGTGTCAGTCGTGAGAATTGGTGCTATGTGCCAGGAGCAGTCCCACACTGCTCCCAGCACATTAACCCCTGAAATGCTGCAATCGAAGTTGATTGCAGCATTCCCGGAGCAAGGAGAGGTAAGCACAAGCCTCTTACCTTGTCCACGGCATCCCGCACTGTCTGTACAGTGTCCCGGAAGTTGCCATGGTGATCTGATGTCATCATGACATCATCCAGGTCACCAGGCATCAGGAAGTTACTTTGATCATGCACAGTGTGCGATCAAAGTAACTTCTGCCTGTGCAGCGCTGCTGCATCTTTTTGCTACACAAGAAATCAACCTGCAAAAAATGAAAGTCCCATAGTGGGACAAAGTGTAAAAGTAAAAAAAGTGCCAGAAAGTGAAAAAAAAATTGTAAAAATATAAAAAAAAAGAAAGAATAATCCCAAAAAATAAAAATATACTGTATCCATAAACAAATATTATTATGAAAACAAAAAAACAATAAAAGTAAACATATTAAGTATCGCCGCGTCCAGAACAACCTGACCTATAAAACTGTCCCACTAGTTAACCCCTTCAGTGAACACGGTAAAAAAAAAACAAAAAAAACGATGCTTCATCATCATACTGCCAAGCAAAAAATGGAATAAAATGCGATAAAAAAGAAGAAAGTAAATAAAAATGGTACCACTGAAAATGTCTTCTTTCCCTGCAAAAAAACAAACCACCATACAGCTCCATCAGCCGAAAAATAAAAAAGTTATAGCTCTCAGAACTAAGCAATAAAAAAAAATATTTTTTCTATAAAATAGCTTTTATTGTGTAAAAGCACCAAAACATAAAAAAGCAACATAAATGTGGTACAGCTGTAAACCTACTGACCCTAAGAATAAAACTGCCTTATCAATTTTACCACACTTGGAACGGCATAAAAAATAACTAAAAAAACAACTATTCCTTAAATGTTAGTTTTTGTTTATTCTGCCTCCCAAAAATCAAAATAGAAAGCGATCAAAAAATGTCACATGCCCGAAAATGGAACTAATAAAAACGTCAACTTGTCCAACAAAAAGCAAGCCCTTACATGACTCTGTTGGCTGAAATATGGAAAAATGATTGCAAAAACTAGTCTTTGCAAAAAAAAAAGCGTCTTTTAGTGTGTGACAGCTGGCAAACATAAAAACCAGATATAAATCTATGAATCTTGCATAGCTGAAATCGCACCGACCCGAAGAATAAAGTAGTCTAATTACTTATACCGCATGAGGAACGTCGTAAAAAATAAACTCAAGGGTTAGGTTTGTGTTAGGGTTAGGGTTGTGCTAGGGTTAGGGTTGTGCAAGGGTTAGGGTTGTGCTAGTGTTGTGTTAGGGTTGGGGTTGTATTAGGGTTGTGTTGGGGTTGGGATTTTTTCAAAAGTAAAGATAAAAAATGATGACGATATGATGACTAGTGTTGAGGGCAAGTGCTCTCTACTTGAGTTTGCATCGGGTGCTCGGGTAGGCACAGAGTATCACAGGTGCTCGAGTGACATGCTCGAGTCTCTGTCCCATATGCTTTGCTGCCAAAAAACCTTGCGGGGATTGCCTGCCATGCACGAGCGATCCCCGCATGTTTTTTTTGGGGTGTCTAACAACTGTGAAACATATGGGACGGGGACTCGATCATGTCACTCGAGCACCCGCGATACTTGGTGCTTTCCCGAGAACCCGATGCAAACTCAAGTAGCGAGCACTTGCGCTCAAGACTAATGACAACTTATTCAATATGATGACCTAATGTTATTAAATTCTGTGTCGTACCGCTGGGTTAAAAATACTTACTATACTATCATTTTCTCTTCTTACCCTTGTGAAAATAAAAAAATTTGAGGCTAAAAGATCATTTTTGTGGAAAAAGTTCGATTTTTTTATTTTCACGGCCTTATGTTATAAACTTCTGTGAAGCACCTAGGGGATCAGTGTGCTCACCACACATCTAGATTAGTTCCCTGAGGGGTATAGTTTTTAAATTGGTGTCACTTGTTGGGGGGTTTCCACTGTTTAGGCACACAGGCACACAGGGGCTCCCCAAATGCAACATGGCATCCGCAAATTATTCAAGCAAATTTTACATTCAAAATATCAAATGGTGCTTCTTCCCTTCCGAACCCTGCCGCGCACCCAAACAGTGGTTTTCCCCCACATATGAGGTATCGACTTAGTCAGGAGAAATTTCACAACAAATTGCATGGTGCAATTTCTCCTGTTACCTTTATGAAAATGCAAAATTGGAGGCTGAAAAACATTTTTGTGGGAAAAATGTGAAAATCTTATTTTTACGGCTCAATGTTATAAACTTCTGTGAAGCACCTGGGGGTTCAAGGTGCTCACCACACACTTGATAAGTTCCCTGAGTGGTCTAGTTTTCAAAATGGTGTCACTTGTGGAGAGGTTTCCACTGTACAGGCACAGCAACATGGCATCTGCTAATAATTCCAATAATTATTCAAGCAAATTTTACATTCAAAAAGTCAAAAGGCACTCCTTTTCTTCCGAACCCTGCCGTGAGCCCAAACAGTGTTTTTCTCCCACATATAGGGTATTGTCATGCTCAGGAAGAATTGCACAACAAATTTTGGGGTCCACATTTCCCTGTTACGCTTGCAAAAATAAAAAAATTGGGGTCTAAAGTAACAATTTTGTGAAAAAGTTAAATGTTCATTTTTTTTGATCCACATTCCAAAAATTCCTGTGAAGCACCTGAAGGGTTAATAAACTTCTTGAATGGGGTTTTGAGCACCTTGAATGATGCAGTTTTTAGAATGGTGTCAATTTTTTTTTTTTCTGTCATAAAGGCCCCTCAAAGTCACTTCAAATGTGATGTGGTCCCTAAAAAAGTGGTTTTGTAAATTTTGTTGGAAAAATATGAAATCGCTGGTCAAATTTTAACCCTTATAACTTCGTAACAAAATTGTGCTGATGTAAAATAGACATGTGGGAAAAGTTATTTATTAACTATTTTATGTGACATAGCTCTCTGATTTAAGGGCATGAAAATTAAAATTTTGCAAAAATGTGAACTTTTCAAAATTTTTGCCAAATTTACATTTTCTCACAAATAAACGCAAGTCATAGCGAATAAATTTTACTACTATCATGAAGTACAATATGTCACGAAAAAATCTCAGAATCAGTGGGATCCGCTGAAGCATTCCAGAGTTATTACCTCATAAAGTAACAGTGGTCAGAATAGTAAAAATTGGCCTGGTCATTAACGTGCAAACCACCTTCGGGGGTAAAGGGGTAAATATCAGCCCGCAGCTGTCTGTTTAGCGTTTGCTGGTTAGTAAAAATAGGGTAGAACTGACATCAAATTTTTGCGGGTCTCATCTATAATAACCAGTAAAGGCTAAGCAAACAGCTGTCAGCTGATATGAATTGCCTGGGAACCTTTACGGCTATTGGTCCATTCCCAGAATATTAACATCAGCCCCCAGCTATTGGCTTTCCCGTCGGCTTTCGCTCTTCTGATTATGAAAATTACGGGGGACCCCATGCCTTTTTTTCTTGTTTTTTTTATTAACAATTAGAGTAAGATACACACCAAAGGTAACCTTAGTTCACAGCCTACAGGTGTTCCAGCAGTTCAAAATGCCAGTAGCCTTAAAGGTTTTGTCCGGTCAAAACCAATATGTCTGCAGCCACTCTGTGGCCTGATATTAATAGCTTAGAAATGGGCTATTAGGCCTAAACGTTCCCTGGTTATTAATAACAGCTCACAGCTGTTTGATTAGTGTTTACTGGCTAGTTTACAGGGGGATCCCAGAAAAAGAATTGATAGATAATAGATAGGTAGATAGATGATAGATAGATAGATGGATAGATAGATAGATAGATAGGGGAAGAGAGTGCACTGGAGATAGCAGTTCAATATGTGAGCGCATGCCATAGGCTGCGAGAAAGAGAACTATGATATGCCATGGACTTACATAGCCCCATCCCTGGTTGTGCCCCATCCATCATCCCCACAGCCCCTATTCCCTACTGCACACATGCTTTGGCAAAGCTAATGTTCATTTGGTCCTGCAAATAAAGCTTCTTTGAATTGAATTGATAGATAATAGATTGATAATACTGTAGATTAATAATAGATAGTTAATAAATAGATAATTAGATATATAGACAATAGATAGATGAATAGATAGATAGATATAGGATAGATAAATATACAGATAGATGATTGATAGATAATAGATAGGTAGATAATAAATAGATGATAGATAGATAGATATTAGATAGATAATTGATAGACGGATAATAGATAATTAATAGACAGACAGATAGACAGATAGATAGATAGATAGATCGATAGAAAGATGAATAGACAGATTATAGATAGACAGGCAGACAGAGAGATAGATAATAGATAGATAATAGATATATAAATAGATAATAGATAGAATGATAGATGGATTATAGATAGACTGATAGATATGCGAAGAAGAGGGCACGGTGGAGATAGCAGCGCAATATGTGAGCGCATGCCATAGGATGGGAGAAAGAGAACTATGATATGCAAAACTAATGTTTATTTGCTCCTACCAATAAAGCTTCTTTGAATTGAATTGAATTCATAGATAGATAATAGATAGATAATAGATAGATAATGATAGATAATAGATAGATAGATGATAGATGGATAGATAATAGATAGATAGGTAATAGATATATAGATAGATGATAGATATATAGACAGATGATAGATAGACAGACAGATAGATAGACTGCTAGATAGATATATAGATAGATAATAGATAGATATTTTACAGGGGGACCCGAGCAAAAAATTTACTCAGGGTCCCCCTAGAAATTCTAACCAGCAAAGGCTAAACAGACAGCTGCGGGCTGATATTACTAGCCTAGGAAGGGGCCATTAAGCCCAAATGTTCCCTGGCTATTAATAACAGCTCACAGCTGTTTGATTAGTGTTTGCTGGCCAGGTTTGAGGTGGACTCCAGAAAAAAATTGACAAAGAATCCCCCTATAAAATCTAACCAGAAAAGACTAAACAGACAGCTGTGGGCTGATATTAATAGCCAGGGAAGGGACCATGGATACTAGCCCCCTCCAAGGCTATCAACATCAGCCCTCAGTGGCCTCAGAAATGGCACATCAATAAGATGCACCAAATCTGCCGCTTAGCCTTGGCTCTTCCCACTAGTCCTGGTGTGGTGGCAAGTGGGGTAATAGGGTTGGGGTTCGTGTCAGTCTTGTATTGGCAGCTGACATGAAGCCCAGGGATTAGTAATGGAGAGGCCCCCATTATTAACCCCATTTTAAAAGTTTTTAAATAAAAGCATAGCATGAAAAAAATCCTTTATTTGAAATAAAAGTCCACACCGTTTTTTACACATTTATTTAAAAATAAAAAACAGCCATTTTCCCCTGTAAAAAACATAAAATAAAAAACCAACCTTATACTTACCTAACGCCCAATCCATTTGAAGCCATTGTCACCTGTAAGAAGCAAAAAACAACCATATCCCTCACCTGTCCGACGTGATTAAATAATCCAGAGTGTCCCACGAAGGTCTCACTTGTAGAATCGCTCTTATGTCAGTGTATAGTGCTGAGCTGCCATGAGAGAGTTCTCATGAGTTGATCAGCTGCTGAGCTCCTGTGACCTTGCTGACGGCAGCTCAGTGCTATACACTGTGGGAGCGATTACGCTCCTGTCAGTGTGTAGCCGGCTGCCAGAGAGAGCAGTCACATTGGCTGATGTGACTGTTCTAAAAGTGAGATCGCCGTGGGTCACTCTGGATTGCGTGGATTATGGTGGATAGATGAGTGATATGGTGGTTTATTACTTTTATTCTTTTACAGGTGACATGGGCTTCAGGGTTTAAGCATTAAGGTGAGTATTATGGCGTTTTTTGATTTTTGATTTTTTTACAGCGAACAAGGGCATCGGGGATTAGGTGTAGGCAAGTATAATGTGTTTTTTTATTTCAATATCTAGTAAGTAATTTTACCTTTTTTTTTACTTTGAGCATAGGCGCCGGCTGATAAATACTCCCATCAGTGGTGCCTGTCAACGCTGTTATCAGTGACAGCAGGCATCGGCTGATGGGAGTGGTAGTCACATTAACCAACGCCTGTGACTCACGGTAAGCTTTCTACCGTGGGTCACAGTGACAGCTGCGGGATCACACTTACACCTGACAGCATGATCCCACAATGCTCTTATGGGCGGTAATGATGTTAATGCCAATCAGAGACCCTGTTTCCCGTTCTGTCATGCAGATGACATCATTTGGTGCATAGTTTCTACAAAAAACTGCACCTAAGGGAACTTGGCTAGATAGGAGAATCTGCTGTTTCTTTAGATGTGGAGAATGTTGTAAATGTAATTGGATAAGACCATGTAGATACTTCTCTCTCTCCTCCACAGGTAAAACCTTTTGCAGAGGGATTATTCCAACTTTCAAACCTCTGGACTTGTATATGTGGCTACGTACACCTGCCCCCAAGACTATATAGGTAAGACCAAGAGGAAGCTCAGTAGGAGCGTGAGGGAGCATTTGGGAGATATACAATGATGGTTGGGATACTCCGTTAGCAAGACACATGAACCGTGTACATCGTGGTGAAACCAGAGATATCTCCTTCTGTATCAATGAGATAGTTATACCTAATGTGAGAGGAGGTTATAACAATAGACATATCTTCAAAAAGGAAGGTGAGTGTTATTTATAGACTTGATTCACTAGTGTCCAAGGGAGTTAATAAGCAATTTTTCTCTGTCTGCTTTGTATAAATACAGTCCCATTCTGGATTACATGTTTGGAGTATATACTCTACCCATTGCTACTAAGTTCCCTGTGAATGGGGTTCACATATTGTTTGACTTTATCTAGATATCTACTATAAGTCATTATACCAGAATTAGTTCTCTTAGTTAAATCCCACATTTACCATATAGTAATTAATAATATTTGAGATCCTTATTTATCTCAAGGTATGCATTAAAAGGTTAATTTGACCATAATATGTGAGCTATTATTTATCTCCCACATTAATGCATATTGACCAGTAGATCTAAATTGTTATTACGTAATAAGAGGATGTGCAATATTTGGTTTTAGTCTCCCGTGATTAATTTACCCCTGTGCTTAGAAGTGGGACTCTTTTCTATTTGTGGAGTCCACAGTGCGCTCTGGCATGGCACGCACATTTCCAGACATGTGTAGGCACGGGCAAAAATCTGCAATGCGCTCCGGTGTGGAACACACACTTCTGGACATGCACAGTCACAGGCACAGTTGGCCCGGCGGCAACCTGGACTTTCTTCATTCCAGGTTGGACTGAGCCACTTCCGGACATGCGCACTATTGATTGGATATTAGCTGTTTTCCAGCACCTCTAGTGCATATACAAATAGTGCAGGCACAGTATACAAAAGCGGACAAATAGCACTGCATGTATTCTGTAGCCATTCACTCCTAAGAACCGAAATGGGTCTTCTTTTTGGGGGCTGTGTTCATATTAAGTGGGATATTTAAATATGGCCACCTAGCTATTAGGCACACTATGATGAACATCATGATCTAATATCTTTCTATCAAGCCTCCTGATGAACCTGCTGGGGAAATGCGTCAATGCAGACAATTGAAACATTTTCTGATGAGTACCATACCCTTTTCTATGTATTTATCTTGGGATATATCTGGTCTTGTTTAATATATTAGTGTATTTCTGGTTTGTATATCAGGGTCAGCAAGGGCCTCTGAGGGACAGCCATTGGTGAGGGAGGGCGCCTTTGTCGTTCTTTGGGGTGCCTAGGGTGAGTAAAATATATATATAAATGAAGAAATTAAAAAAATAAATAAAAAAATGGAATTAGGGCCAAAATGTCAACAAAAGATGAACAACAATTCTAGGCAAATCATACAAAAACATCACTTGAAAAACAACCCAACAAACCTTTTTGCATGATGTATTTTTATACCATAGTCCCATGTATTTCCAGCTCTCCATTTTTGTACATTGCTAAGTGTTTTCTTATCAGAACAATTTACAAAGGTTGTTTTCTTTAGGTATTATAGTAACTACTTGCACTTTTCCATTTTTATGTTTCAATTTTTGATCTCTGGAGTTATAGTAAAAAATATAGACTGTCACCTCTTCTATATTAACTTATTACAGGTTACAAATGGATATTTTTTAATTTAGATCTCACAATATTATGTAACATGCAACTTATTTAGTTGATTTAAGGAAGAAGAAGTTGATGGACATCAGTGATAAAAATAGAGTAATTCAAAGTTAAATCAGAACCTTTTAAAGGTTAAGATATGATTATGTGACATTCTGAAATAAGTTCCCAAAGAGTCATTAAATTTGGTGAAAATGAGATCAAACTTAAAAAAAAAAAAAGTGAAAAGAAAAGTGAAAATGACAATGAGGGTAATAGTGTTGAGCCACCCCCGTAGTGTTCGGGTTCGGTTCGGTTCGTCGAACACCGGGATGTTCGAGGAACTGTTCGTCGAACTGTTCGTCGAACACCTTAGAACACCGTCGAACACCGTTAAAACCAATGGCAGGCAAACAAAAACACATAGAAAACACCTTCAAAGGTGTCCAAAAGCTGACAAACTGCTCAGAAGACGCTCTCTTTAAAAAAGCCGGCCGGCAATTCAGCAGCGGCATACACCGGTACCCTACAATTTAGACAAGAAGGAATAGAGCCTCACACATAGATTAGAGAGATAGAAACATGTCAGTCACATATATATGAAGTACAGTGACAGTGTTGCTTACTGTACTTGTCATTTAGTGTAAAGGATTTATTTAAAAAAATAATAGTGTTTTCATGCACCGTCTTATTAAGAAAGCCGGCGAGCAATTCAGCATCTGTACCCGACAATTTATAACAGAAAGAATAGAGCATCACACATAGATAGATATAAACATGCCAATCACATATATAATAAGTACAGTGACAGTGTTGGTTACTGTACTTGTCATTTAGTGTAAAGGATTTATTTAAAAAAATATTAGTGTTTTCATGCACCGTCTCTTTAAAAAAGCCGGCCGGCAATTCAGCATCTGTACCCGACAATTTATAACAGAAAGCATAGAGCATCACACATAGATTAGATAGATAGAAACATGTCAGTCACATATATAAGAAGCACAGTGACAGTGTTGATTACTGTACTTGTCATTTAGTGTTAAAATAAAGGATTTATTAAAAAAAAAATTGGCGTGGGGGTCCCCATAATTTTAGTCTCTAGCGGAGGTTAAGCAGACGGCTGGGGCAGATGTTTGAAGCCTGGGAAGGGGGGTAATACCCACGGAGCTTCCCAGGCTACTAATATCAGCCCCCAGCTGAATACCTAGCCTTTACTAGCTATTAAAATGGGGGACCCCGCAAAAAAATGACGTGGGGTCCCCCCTATTTTAATAGCTAGCAAAAGCTAGGCAGACAGCTGGGGGCTGATATTAATAGCCCAGGAAGGGTGCCATGAATATTGGCCCCCTCCCAGGCTAGAAACACCAGCCGTCAGCCGCCCCAGAAATGGCGCTTCCATAGGATGCGCCAATTCTGGCACTTAGCCTCGCTCTTCCCACTGCCCTGTAGCGGTGGCAGTGGGGTAATAGGGTTGGGGTTGATGTCAGCTTATAATGCCAGCTGACATCAAGCCCAGGTTAGTAATGGAGAGGCGTCTATAAGACACCCCCATTACTAACCCCATAGTCAAAGTTAAAAGAAAACACAAACACCCAGAATAAAGTCCTTTAATTGAAATAAACACACAATTCTTTATTGTTCTAAATTAAACCATACTTACCATCACGCCCATTCCAGCTGAAGCCAACGATCTCCTGCAATAAAAGAAAAATAATAAAGCAACATCATCCTTACCTTTCCATGGTTCCCACGACAGCTTCAGCTCTGCTACATCGAGATGACAGGCTGGACCACAGCAGAAAGTTGCCATCCAGCCTGTCATCCCGCAGACACTGAGAAGCGCAGGCATGCTTGCGCTCCTCAGTGTCTCTCTGTGACGGCATAAAGATGAGACGAGTTCATGTCCAATGAACTCAGCTCACCTCATGCACGTCACTGACAGCGTGGGAGAATTCTCACGCTGAAGCGCTGAGTGCAGGAGAATTTTCCCACGCTGTCAGTGACGTGCATGAGGCTGATATTTAAATTTGGCGCACAAATCGGTGATTGGTCGTGGGCAGCGTCCGCGACCAATCAGCACGGTAGTGTTTAACTTTGGCGGCAAGATCAGTGATTGGTCGCGCGCCAAGACCGCGACCAATCACCGATTTGGGCGCCACATTTAAATATCGGCCGCGACCAATCAGCACAGCGCTGTTTAAATGTGGATCCAAGATCGGTGATTGGTCGCGGCCGATATTTAAATTTGGCGCACAAATCTGTGATTGGTCGCGGGCAGCGTCAAGACGGCGACCAATCACCGATTTGTGCCGCACATTTAAATAGCGGCCACGACCAATTGGATGTCAGCGCCGCTCCCCGGTCCTCCCTTCACGCCCTTGCCGCATGGATGTCAGCGGCGCTGCCTGTGCGGATACTTCGCTGCGAGAACCCGGGACATGAGCGGGCGCTCGCAGCAGAAGTATCCCGACCCGCAGCGCCGCTCCCCGGTCCTCCCTTCACACCCTAGCCGCTGATGTCCGCACAGTATCCGCATGGTGTTACAAAGGTCCGGACATTTGTGTTAAAAATCGCTGATTGGTCGCTGGCGCTGCCCGCGACCAATCACCGATTTGGGCGCCAAATTTAAATATCCTCCGCGACCAATCACCCATCTTGGCTCCACATTTAAACACCGCTGTACTGATTGGTCGCGGACGCTATTTAAATGTGGCGCCAAAATCGGTGATTGGTCGCGCCCAGCGTTGGCGACCAATCAGCACAGCGGTGTTTAAATGTGGAGCCAAGATTGGTGATTGGTTGCGGCCGATATTTAAATTTGGCGCCCAAATCGGTGATTGGTCGCGGGCAGCGCCCGCGACCAATCAGCGATTTTTAACACAAATGTCCGGATCTTTGTAACACCATGCGGATACTGTGGGGACATCAGTGGCTAGGGTGTGAAGGGAGGAACTTGGAGCAGCGCTGCGGGTCGGGATACTTCTGCTGCGAGCAGTCGCTCATCTCCCGGCTTCTCGCAACGGAAGTATCCGACCAGGCAGCGGCGCTCCCCGGTCCTCAACAATACGATTAGCTGATTGGTCGCGCTGTCCGCACGCGACCAATCAGTGATCTTGGCGCAAAAGTTAAACACCGCTCTGCTGATTGGTCGCGGACGCTGCCCGCGACCAATCACCGATTTGGGCGCCACATTTAAATAGCGGCCGCGACCAATCAGCGAGCTTGGCGCCAAATTTAAACAACGCTCTGCTGATTGGTCGCGGACGCCAGACGCGTCCAATCAGTGAGATTGGCGCCAAATTTAAACAACGCTCTGCTGATTGGTCGCGGACTCCAGCCGCGACCAATCAGCGAGATTGGCGCCAAATTTAAACCCCGCTCTGCTAATTGGTCGCGGATGCCGGCCGCGACTAATCAGCATTATTGGCGCCAAATTTAAACACCGCTCTGCTGATTGATCGCGGTCGCCGTCCGCGACCAATCAGTAGTATTGGCGCCAAATTTAAACCCTGCTCGGCTGATTGGTCACGGTTGCCGGCCGCGACCAATCAGCGATTTTGACTCAAAATTTAAACCCCGCTCTGCTGATTGGTCGCGGCCGGCGATTGCGACCAATCAGCATTATTGGCGCCAAATTTAAACCCCGCTCTGCTGATAGGTCGTGACCGCCGGCCGCGACTATTCAACATTATTGCCGCCAAATTTAAACACCGCTCTGCTGAATGGTCGAGGTCGTGACCAATCACCATTATTGGCGCCAAATTTAAACACCGCTTTGCTGATTGGTCGCGACCACAACCTATCAGCATTATTGGCGCAAAATTTAAACCCCGCTCTGCTGATTAGTCGCGACCGCCGGCCGTGACCAATCAGTGATATAGTCGCCAAATTTCAACACCGCTTTGCTGATTGGTCGCGGTTGCTGGCCGCGACCAGTCAGCGATTTTGGCGCCAAATTTAAACACCGCTCTGCTGATTGCGCCGGGTGTGCCGCATACATATTCTAGAATACCCGATGCGTTAGAATCGGGCCACCATCTAGTTTCATGAAATAATTTTAAAAAAAATTTACGTGGGGCTTCGCACTATATTTGTGTCCAGCTAGGTACAGCAGGCAGGAACGGGCTTCCCCCAACCACCAGCTGCCTATTTGTACCTGGCCGGACACAACAATATAGGGAAGCCCCTTTTTTCTTAATTATTTCATGAATTTCAAGAAATAATTAAAAAAAAAAATACGTGGGGCTTCGCCCTATTTTTGTGTCCAGCCAGGTACAACTAGGCAGCTGGGGGCTGGAATCTGCAGCGCAGGGAGGCCCAAGCTTTCTGGGCCCCACCCGCTGCAAATTGCAGTCCGCAGCCACCCCGGAAAATGGCGCGTTCATAGAAGCGCCATCTTCTGGCGCTGTACCCAACTCATCCAGGGCCCTGGTGCGGTGGCTCACTGGGTAATAAAGGGGTTAGGGCCAGCTTGGCATTATCAGCTGGCCCTAAGCCCGAAATTCATGGGGTCACGCCAATATTAGACATGACCACTATGAATTTCTAGTAAAGTATTTAAAAAAAACACAACACCCAGAAAAAAGTCCTTTAATTGAAATAAACACACAATTCTTTATTGTTCTAAATTAAACCATACTTACCGTCACGCCCATTCCAGCTGAAGCCAATGTCTTCTGCAATAAAAGTAAAATAATAAAGCAACCTCATCCTTACCTTTCCATGGTTCCCAGACAGCTTCAGCTCTGCTACATCGAGATGACAGGCTGGACCGCAGCAGAACACTGCCATCCAGCCTGTCATTTTCGCAGACACTGAGAAGCACAGGCATGCTTGCTCTCCTCAGTGTCTCTTTGTGACGGCATCCAGATGAGCCGAGGTCATGTCCAATGAACTCAGCTCACCTCATGTACGTCACTGGCAGCGTGGAAGAATTCTCCTGCACTCAGCGCTTCAGCGTGAGAATTCTCCCACGCTGTCAGTGACGTACATGAGGTCAGCTGAGTTCAATGGACATGAATGAGCTCACCTCATGCACGTCACTGACAGCGTGGGAAAATTCTCCTGCACTCAGCGCTTCAGCGTGAGAATTTTCCCACGCTGTCAGTGACGTGCATGAGGTGAGCTCATTCATGTCCAATGAACTCGGCTCACCTCATGCACGTCACTGACAGCGTGGGAAAATTCTCACGCTGAAGCGCTGAGTGCAGGAGAATTTTCCCACGCTGTCAGTGACGTGCATGAGGTGAGCTCATTCATGTCCATTGAACTCAGCTGACATCATGTACGTCACTGACAGCGTGGGAGAATTCTCACGCTGAAGCGCTGAGTGCAGGAGAATTTTCCCACGCTGTCAGTGACGTGCATGAGGTGAGCTCATTCATGTCCATTGAACTCAGCTGACCTCATGTACGTCACTGACAGCGTGGGAGAATTCTCACGCTGAAGCGCTGAGTGCAGGAGAATTCTTCCACGCTGTCAGTGACGTGCATGAGGTGAGCCGAGTTCATTGTCGGCTCATCTGGATGCCGTCACAGCGAGATACTGAGGAGCGCAAGCATGCCTGCGCTTCTCAGTGTCTGCGGGATGACAGGCTGGATGGCAGCGTTCTGCTGCGGTCCAGCCTGTCATCTCAATGTAGCAGAGCTGAAGCTGTCCTGGGAACCATGGAAAGGTAAGGATGAGGTTGCTTTATTATTTTACTTTTATTGCAGGAGATCGTTGGCTTCAGCTGGAATGGGCGTGGTGGTAAGTATGGTTTAATTTAGAACAATAAAGAATTGTGTCTTTATTTCAATTAAAGGACTTTATTCTGGGTGTTTGTGTTTTCTTTTAACTTTCACTATGGGGTTAGTAATGGGGGTGTCTTATAGACGCCTCTCCATTACTAACCTGGGCTTGATGTCAGCTGGCATTATAAGCTGACATCAACCCCAGCCCTATTACCCCACTGCCACCGCTACAGGGCAGTGGGAAGAGCGAGGCTAAGTGCCAGAATTGGCGCATCCTATGGATGCGCCATTTCTGGAGCGGCTGACGGCTGGTGTTTCTAGCCTGGGAGGGGGCCAATATTCATGGCACCCTTCCTGGGCTATTAATATCAGCCCCCAGCTGTCTGCCTAGCCTTTGCTAGCTATTAAAATAGGGGGGACCCCACGTCATTTTTTTGGGGGGGGTCCCCCATTTTAATAGCTAGTAAAGGCTAGGTATTCCGCTGGGGGCTGATATTAGTAGCCTGGGTAGCTCCGTGGGTATTACCCCCTTCCCAGGCTTCAAACATCTGCCCTAGCCGTCTGCTTAACCTCCGCTAGAGCCTAAAATTACGGGGAACCCCACGCCAATTTTTTTTTAAATAAATCCTTTATTTTAACACTAAATGACAAGTAAAGTAATCAACAATATCACTGTACTTCTTATAATAGTGACTGACATCTATCTAATAGTGTTGAGCCACCCCCGTAGTGTTCGAGTTCGGTTCGGTTCGTCGAACACCCGTGTGTTCGCCGAACTGTTCGTCAAACTGTTCGTCGAACACCTTCGAACACCGTTAAAACCAATGGCAGGCAAACAAAAACACATAGAAACACATAGAAAACACCTTCAAAGGTGTCCAAAAGCTGACAAACTGCTCAGAAGACACAACTAACACATGGAAAAGTGACAAGTACATATAGTCATGCGAAAAGAAAAGAGGTGGAGGAGTAAAAGGAGGGGGAGACACAGATATAGGCATGTCATGCCCTTCTAAAATCCAAAAAGTGAGAAGCCGAGACGGCCAGTCCGCTCCTGCCCGTGCCACCTCCGTGTCGCCGGGTTTGTGCCAGAGCCGCGGTGAACCCTGACGGCCAGCCCCCCTCTCCCAATACTGGTGCCTGTCCGCTGGTGGGTCGAGAGAGCCCCCCTGTGGTGGAGGCAGCTCTAAGCTTTTTAATTTAAATTGTCCCTCTAATTTGAATGAATACACTTTAAATCCATTTACAAGGATCTATTGGAGGGCAAGTCTCATGCCAGCAGCCACGTAATTCCAGCTCCAGTAGCGTCCACTAAAGCTGCTGCAGTTAAAAAGCTTTTATAAGGATCGAGCTCGGCTGTCCACCGCAAGGCATCCTAGTGCCAGTCCCAGCCCCTATGCCTTGGGGTGCCTCCTGATGCTCTTCACTAAGTATCCCGTGGTCCCGAAGCATTTCCTTTGAAAAAATTAAGTGTCCAAACTACAGGTGGTGTAGCTTGCTTAACAGCCGGGATAATCCGCTGACTAGCAGACACTGCTACTAGGCACAAAGTATTTCCTGGGCTAGATGCAGTTAAAAATTTGTAAGTAGATACTCTCGTTGGATGCTGAGAAAGCATTCCATAGAGTCTCCTGGCTCGCCATATATGATTCTCTTAAAAAGCTTGGGGTAGGGGTCTAGGGGACCCTTTTATAGCCAAAATCACGGCCCTGTATCACAATACGTCACCTAGGCTGAAGATAAATGGAACTGTAGCACCGAGGGCTCGGTTGCTACAGACGTATTGCACCTCACCCAGAGGTGTGATATCTCACTCTCAGATAAGGATGGAGTGTGGATCAGGACCCGACACCTGCATGCATTACACCACATTGCCGTGGGGCAGGGCGACCAATATGCCCCTGAGATGGGCACGACAGTCCATGTCCCTGGCTGGAGTGGGGGGAGGGAACACTGAGGAAGGGGAACCCTGCAGTGCAGGAGCAGGGAGGAAGCAGTTCCTGGGTGCATTGAGAAGGGAGTATAAAAGGTGGGCACCATCTTAGTTCAGTGCAGAGAAGTCTGAGCAGAAGTGGCAGGGAGCAGGGGCTCTGCATGAGCTCTGCTCCGGAGGCAGGCCTAGTAACAGAGGCCCAGGCCTGCAAGAGGGAGAAGGAAGGAAGAGGAGCGGAGAAGGCTCCAGGAACGAGGAATGAAGGGATCCCAGGGGTGCGGAAAGGCGAGTCGCCACCGCACGCCCGAATCCACCTGCGTGGAGGGGTCAGGCCAAAGGGGGAGACCGGTCCCCGAACTAGTGGAGGCAGGAAACGACCCTCAGCTAGAAACCGGAGGCTCTGACATTTTATGTGGCGCAGCCCCTTGCTCCACCCGCTAGGAAGGCACCACATAGGGTCAGGGAAACTGGCGCCAAGTTTACCAAGAGGAGGCCCGAGGCAGCCGGACAGAAGTGTTGGTAAGAAAGGCCAGACAAAGGACACACAAAGGGGGTCCTGTGAAGCGCTCCAAAGTTATCTGGGAGTTGTCTGAGCCCCTCACCTGGTGAGCACAGTACGACGTGGGCAGCCGTTACCTGCAGACGTGGTCTGGATAATAAGAACTGTGAGTAAAGGCCCTGAACTGCATCACTGACTCCGTGTCGTTACTGCTGCTGCCCTGCACCATCACCCCCATCCTCCGCATACACTGCCCTGAGGCTATACTCCTCCCGTGGGGAGTTATGCTACGCTCTGCTGCACCCACAACACCAGCCTTAGCGGTCTGCCCTGTAGCGGCGGTTCACTCTGACCGCAATCCACGGGTGGCGTAGTCGGACATTTAAACATCAAAACCACATAAATAGTTCCGCCACTGGTTTGACCGCCCTGAGCCACGGAACCGGATCGCCGCCACGAAGACTACAACCACCAGCATCCACCAAAAAGGGTCCGGCTCCGGGTGTCCCAAGGCCCAGGGGGTGCGTCAGAACATTTTCATCACCTTTCACAATCACCAATGGGACAAGGCAGGGATGTCCTCTGTCCCCTCTCTTATACATCCTAGTGACGGAGCACCTGCTCTCATCAATTCGCCATAACCCCAATATTAGGTGGATTGAGGTGGGAGGCACCGAGTACAAGTGCTCTCTATTTGCTGATGATGTCCTAGTATATATCACTCAATCACATATATCCATCCCTGCTGTTATGGCTGAAATAGATCACTTTGTTACATGGTAAAATTTTAAAATCAATGCAGCGAAGTCTGAGGCCCTCGATGTCTCCCTCCCTAAATCCATATAGGATTCCATCCAGTCCAACTTTCCCTTTGCCTGGCCCTCACAGGGTATCAAATACTTAGGAATTCCTATTCATAGAGACCTCTCCCATCTATGTTATCTTAATTTTGGGCCCTTTATTGAACAATTCCATACAGACCACGGTTGGCAAGTTAGAACTGTAAGATTCACTACGTGAACCACTGGTGTTTTGTGGAAAAGTACATGTACACCGCGTTCCAAATTATTATGCAAAAAGTGTTTAGGAGTGATAAGGGAAGAATTTGTTTGTTTGTCAGTTAAACTCATTGATGGTGATGTGTGTCAGGGCTCTTTATATCACTGTAAGCAATTGCAGACACCTGTGCTAATTAGTTTGGCAGGTGTGTCCAATGAAAGGCAAGACTACTTAAGAAGGCTCTCTCACATTATTAAGCAGCCTACATTTTCTGCCAAAATGAGAAAGAAAAAGGATGTGTCGGCTGCTGAGAAGCAACAAATTGTGGAGTGTTTAGGTCAAGGCATGACTACAATCAACATTGTGCGATGATCAGGATGAAATGTCTTGGCAATCAAGAAGTATGTAGCTGATTCACAGTACACACGTGTGCGTGCTGATAAGGGCAAATTGAGGACTCTTTCCTACAGGCAATTACGTCAGGTTGAAAGAGCAGCGGCAAAAAAGCCTTGTCATAGCAGCAGACAAGTTTTTGAAGCTGCTTGTGCCTCCAACGTCCCCCGAACAACAAGATGCAGGGTCCTTCAGAGGTTTGCAGCTGTGCATACGCCATCCTGTCGACCTCCTCTATCCGATTCACACAAGCAGAAACGGCTCCAGTGGGCCAAACATTACATGAAGACTGATTTCAAAACTGTTTTGTTCACGGATGAGTGCCGTGCAGCGCTCGATGGTCCAGATGAATGGAGTGGAGGATGGCTGGTTGATGGACACCCCACGCAAACACGGCTACAGCGCCAACAAGGAGGAGGTGGAGTAATGTTTTGGGCTGGAATCATGGGGAGAGAGATTGTCGGCCCCTTTAGGATCCCTGAAGGCGCTAAAGATGAACTCCATAATGTATGTGGATTTTCTCAAACAGCACTTCCTGCCATGGTTCAAGAAGAAGAACCGTGTATTTCACAGCAAGATCATTTTTCTGCATGATAATGCACCATCTCATGCTGCACATAAAACATCTGCATCTCTGGCTGATATGGGCATAAAAGGGGACAAACTTATGGTGTGACCCCCATGCTCCCCTGACCTCTACCCCATTCAGAACCTTTGGAGCATCATTAAAAGGAGTGTCTATGATGGCGGGAGGCAGTTCACATCTAAGCAACAGCTCTGGGAGGGTATTCTGTCCTCATGCAAAACAATTGAAGCAGAAACCATCCAAAACCTGACAAATTCAATGGACGAGAGAGTTCAGAAGCTCCTTTCGAACAAGGGGTCCTATGTGAAAATGTAACATCACCTAGAATAAAGTTTTGAGTTGAAAACTGTTTGATTTCAGTTTCTAACAACCTGCTAATGCTTATAATTTCAAAAATGACCATTTTTTTCGTCTTTATTAAAATGAAAAGGTTGATCGAAAAGTTTGGGGGATCTAAGAGTGTGGCAACCCAGTAGTCATGATTACTTCGAATTCTGACAATATGAGGGTCATGCTGCAGGTAGTGCAGCAAGAAGGCACTTATGTGTCTTGCGCATCTCGGAGCCCCAAAATTATTTTCCGGGCTAGATGCAGCTAAAAATTATTTTTAATTTTAAATCTGGTGAAGCTTATTATAGATGGCCTAATAGGATCAGTGCTGCACACTGCTACAAAGCCCAAATTATTTTTCAGTCAAGATACAGATAAACATGATTAGTAATTTGAAAGCTTAAAACGGTTGGTAGGGTGATTTTAACCAATCATCAAGCTTTTACTCTCCCCAGGATGACACAGGGGTAGAAAAGTCGTTTCGGATCCATGATTTGTTCATCTTTATGAACGTGAGTCTGTCTACATTATCAGTGGAGAGCCGCGTGCGCTTATCTGTCAGCACACCACCAGCAGCGCTGAACACACGTTCAGACAGAACGCTGGCTGCGGGGCATGACAAGATCTCCAAGGCGTAAGTGGCTAGCTCCGGCCATTTATCCAGATTGGAAGCCCAAAAAGAGCAAGGGTCCAGTGACACAGTCGTGGCTTCAATGTTTACTTGGAGATACTCCTGTACCATCGTCTCTAGGCGTTGACTATGTGTCAGACTTCTTGTCTCCTGTGGCCTTGCAAAGGATGGGCTAAAAAAGTGGTGAAATGATTCCGCAAAATTGATGTTACCAGCAGATACTGTGGTTCTGTTACGGTTTGAGTGCTGAACACTTGACGGTCCCACGGTTGGCAAGTTGGAACTGTGAGATTCACTACGTGCACCACTGGTATTTTGTGGAAAAGCACATGTAAGATTCTGCAACAGTCTCTGCTGATACTCCTGCATGCGTGCATCCCTTTCTATGGCAGGAATAATTTCTGCAAATTTACTTTTGTACCGGGGATCTAACAGTGTGGCAACCCAGTAGTCAGGATTATTTCTAATTCTCACAATTCGAGGGTCATGTTGCAGGTAGTGCAGCAAGAAGGCACTCATGTGTGTTGCGCATCCAGGAGCACCAAGTCCCTGTTGTGTTGGTGGCGAGGTAACAATCATGCTTCCTTCCTCTGTCCTCTCCCCCCAACCTCGCACAATAGAAATGTGATCAAGGTCTCCCTCATCTGATGAGTCTTCCATCAGTTCGTCCTCCACTTCTTCCTGGGCTCCTGCACCTTCCTCACTAGTTTGGCTGCTACCATGCGCCCTGGTTAAACCATCTCCCCCACCCTCACATGCCTGCCGCCTTGGTGCTGCCGACCGTCTGGACCTTGCAGATGTTAGCCCTTCCGCATACAACTCCTCCTCCTCTACTTCCTCCACCTCCTCTTGTGCCACCACCTGACTCCGAATTCTGTTTAACATGTGCTCCAGCATGTAAATCACCGGAATAGTCATGCTGATAATGGCATCGTCAGCACTAAATATCTTCGTCGCCATTTCAAAACTGTGCAGAAGGGTGCATAGGTCCCTGATCTGAGACCACTCCTCCAGCGTGATTTGCCCCACCTCTGAATCTCGTTGGCCCAGGCTATATGTCAGAACGTATTGCACCAGGGCTTGTCGGTGCTGCCACAGTCGCTGCAACATGTGCAGAGTTGAATTCCACCGGGTAGGCACATCGCATTTTAGCCGGTGAAGTGGCAGGCCCAACGACTTCTGTAGAGATGTAAGTCGCTGAGCTGCGGGATGCGAACGGCGGAAGTGAGCACACAGCGACCGTGCCCTCTGCAGAAGGCCATCTAGTCTGGGATAGTGGGCTAAAAATTGCTGGACAACCAGGTTCAACACGTGAGCCATACAAGGCACGTGTGTGACATTGCCCCGGCGAAGGGCCGCACCCAGGTTTGCAGCATTGTCGCACACGGCCTTCCCTGGTTTCAGGTCCAGTGGAGACAACCATTCATGAAATTGGTTCTCCAGAGCTGACCACAACTCCTCAGCTGTGTGACTCACATTTCCCAGACATTTCAATGTAAAAACCGCCTGATGACTTTGAGCCCTACTGCCAGCATAGTAAGGAGGTGTGCAGGATCCCTTCTGCGCAGTTAGAAAGCTTGTGGCATGACCAGACAGGCTTTGTGTGCAGTGGAAGACCGAGAGGAGGTTGAGGAGGCAGAAGCAGTGGAGGAAAAATGACATAAAGAGGATTGACGCACAACTCGTGGGGACGGCAAGACTTGGACAGCAGCCCCTTGTCCTGCTGTCACCATAGTTACCCAGTGCCCAGTCAGCGACATGTAACGCCCCTGTCCATGCCTACTCGTCCAAGTGTCTGTGGTGAAATGCACCCTGTCACACACAGAGTTTCTCAAAGAAGCGGTGATGTTGTGTGCGACATGCTGGTGGAGCGCAGGCACACCTTTCTTTGAGAAGTAGTGCCGACTGGGCATCTGGTACTGGGGCACTGCGACGGACATAAGGTCTCGAAAATCCTCTGTGTCCACCAGGCGGAAAGGCAGCATTTCTGTAGCCAAGAGCTTGCAGATGGTGAAATTCAACCTCTTAGCTTTCTCATGGCTAGGAGGAAATGGTCTTTTACTTGTCCACATCTGAGGGACCGAGGGCTGGCTATTGTGCTTAGACGGGGTTGATAAGGGTGTCCCCAGCAAACTGCCGGTCTGTGAGGAAGATGCAGGCGGACATGTTAGGTTGCCTTGATCAAAAGGTGGTGCTATCGATGTCGGACAGCGCTCAAGACCAGCTGGTGTTACCACCTCCAAGGAAAATGATGACCTGCCAATCACGCTGGCTGTTGCGGGTAAAGAGGTGGCAGGTCTGCGCCCCAAAACAGGTGTGACTGCTGTCCCCCCAGTCACAGAGGATGAAGAGGCCGCGGATGCACAAGATATGGCAGACGGTGGTTGGCCCGGCCGGCTAGACCGCATTGTAGCACACTGAGCTTCCCACTGCAACTTATGCTTCATGTCCATGTGCCGGTTCATGCATGAAGTACTCAAACTATGTATTTTTTGGCCTCTACTTAGCTTTTGCTGACAAATGTTACAGATAACACGAGTTGGGTCATCTTTATCGATCTGAAAAAATGCCCAGGCTATGCAAGGCTTAGCACCCATGCGACCTGAAGAGCCACCACGACTTGTGGTGAGAGGCAGAGTTGTGTTTGAGGATGCAGTTGTTGACGTGCTTCCAGTACTACGTCTCTGTCCAGGAAGGCGCAACCTGACCTCGTCGTCACTAGCATCTTCCTCCACCTCCTCTGCTGACCTCATCTCTTGGCTGACTGTGGGTTGACAGTAAGTGGGATCTCCGACCTCATCATCATCACCCTGTGCGTTATCACACCCGTCGTCCTCAGAGCCAACCTGTTCCTGCCCTGACAAAAAACTAAAGTTGTCGCTCCAATCAGGTATTTGAGTCTTATCATCGTCTTCCTCATTGTCTCCACCAACAGGAGTTACAGTTTGGGAATGAGGGTCTACATTATGGTCAGAAACTTCTGCGTCTGGTCCTGGATCCAACTCATAAAGATTCTGGGCATCAGTGCAGATCATTTCCTCGTCTGGATTCACAGAAGCGCTGGAGTCGACCGCTGATTCCCAGGCTATAGTATGAGTAAACAGCTCTGCAGACTCAACCATCTGTTCTACCTCATACTCAGACGGGCAGCTGGAGATTTGGGAGCTGTGAGGAAGCAAGTGCGATTTGGGTGACACCTTTGAGGACTGGAGTATTTGTGATGTTGAAGTTGATGTGGAGGAGAGCCCACTTAAAGGAGCACTTGATATCCGTTGAAGCACCTGCTGTTTTTGTGCCTCATCTGGAATTTGTAGCGATTGGCGTGGCCGTAAGAAAGGGATCTTATCACATTGTCCGCTAAAAGAAGTAGACATTTTAGTTTGGCTGGAAGATGGTCTTTCTTCTGCACCTACCCCACGGACACAACCTTTTTTCCCCTTCCCAACACGCCTATTCCCCTTTCCACCAGCAGCAGGCCTTTTTCCACTCATTTTGGTGGTTAACTAATTCACAACTCTGGAGTTGTTTGCACAAAAAAACAATGGATGGTAACCGAGCAGAGCTGAGTGGCCAAACTGTGGTATTAGGCCAAAACTATTGGCTGGGTTAGATGCAGAAAAAAATTATTTTTAATTTGCAACCTGATGGAGGTCAGTATAGATGGACTAATAGACCAAGTCCCACACACCGCTAGAAGCCCAAATATTTTTTCAGAGCTAGATGCAGAAAATTTTTTTATTCAATTTGCAACCTGATGGAGGTCAGTATAGATGGACTAATAGACCAAGTCCCACACACTGCTAGAAGCCCAAATATTTTTTCAGAGCTAGATGCAGAAAAAAATTATTTTTAATTTGCAACCTGATGGAGGTCAGTATAGATGGACTAATAGACCAAGTCCCACACACTGCTAGAAGCCCAAATATTTTTTCAGAGCTAGATGCAGAAAAAAATTATTTTTAATTTGCAACCTGATGGAGGTCAGTATAGATGGACTAATAGACCAAGTCCCACACACTGCTAGAAGCCCAAATATTTTTTCAGAGCTAGATGCAGAAAAAAATTATTTTTAATTTGCAACCTGATGGAGGTCAGTATAGATGGACTAATAGACCAAGTCCCACACACCACTAGAAGCCCAAATATTTTTTCAGAGCTAGATGCAGAAAATTTTTTTATTCAATTTGCAACCTGATGGAGGTCAGTATAGATGGACTAATAGACCAAGTCCCACACACTGCTAGAAGCCCAAATATTTTTTCAGAGCTAGATGCAGAAAAAAAATATTTTTAATTTGCAACCTGATGGAGGTCAGTATAGATGGACTAATAGACCAAGTCCCACACACTGCTAGAAGCCCAAATATTTTTTCAGAGCTAGATGCAGAAAAAAATTATTTTTAATTTGCAACCTGATGGAGGTCAGTATAGATGGACTAATAGAACAAGTCCCACACGCTGCTAGAAGCCCAAATATTTTTTCAGAGATAAATGAAGAAAAAAATTATTTTTAATTTGCAACCTGATGGAGGTCAGTATAGATGGACTAATAGACCAAGTCCCACACACTGCTAGAAGCCCAAATATTTTTTCAGAGCTAGATGCAGAAAAAAATTATTTTTAATTTGCAACCTGATGGAGGTCAGTATAGATGGACTAATAGACCAAGTCCCACACACCGCTAGAAGCCCAAATATTTTTTCAGAGCTAGATGCAGAAAAAAATTATATTCAGTTTGCAACCTGATGGAGGTCAGTATAGATGGACTAATAGAATGATGCTATGCCCAAAAGATTTTACTTCACTAGGTGCAGTAAAAAAATTGGTATTCTATACACAGGTGGTATATCTTGCAACACAGATAGGCTACTCCACTGACTAACACACTCTGCAATAGGCCAAAAAGGATTAGCTTTGCTAGATTCAGCCAAATGCTGTGAAAAAAACTTGCACAGCACTGGCACAGACCTGCCTGGCAAAAACTGATAGGAACTGATGTAACCTAGTCCTGAAAAGGACTCCAATTACAATTAGTCTTTACTCCCACAATCTATCTATTTAAGAGCACAGACCTGCCTGATAAAAGTCGTAGGAAATGCTGTAACCTAGTCCTTAAAAGGACTGCAATCACAACTATTCCCTACTCCCAAGCTATCTGTATCTTTGTGCGAAAATTGGCTTGAAATTAACAAGGTATAGCGCACACAGCAACAGCGGTGCCGTCTAACACGCAGCTGCAGCAGTGAGAAAATGGTGGCGACGGGGAAAATGGCTTGGTCTTATAGGGCAAGGACATGTGACATACACTGCCAATGACACATGCCCTTGCTTGTGTGAAAAAAAGCACTTCGCTCCGTGTGTGCGCTGCTGATAGGCTGACAGATTGCACCTCCCCACTGCAAATGCGGGAAAGAGAAAAAAAAATGGAGATCTTCATTGTTCCTGCAGAGATCCATCCCCTGCCCCTCCTCCCGCCCCGCTGTACACTCAAACTGCGTATTAACATTAATTTTCATCATTACTGAGAAAAAATCCAGTTATGATTTTGGTGCACGAACAGTTATCGAACATAACCTCGAACAGCCGAATTTTTCTCAAATTGTTCGTGTTCGCCGACCGGCTCGAACACCGCCCAAAACAGCTCGAATTTGAGATTGGCGAACAGTTCGAGTAGAACAACGCTCATCTCTACTATCTAATCTATGTGTGATGCTCTATTCCTTCTATTCTAAATTGTCGGGTACAGATGCTGAAATGCCGGCCGGCTTTTTAAAGAGACAGTGCATGAAAACACAATTATTTTTTTTAATAAATCCTTTACACTAAATGACAAGTACAGTAAGCAACACTGTCACTGTACTTCATATATATGTGACTGACATGTTTCTATCTATCTAATCTATGTGTGATTCTCTATTCTTTCTATTCCAAATTGTCGGGTACCGCTGCTGAATTGCCGGCCGGCTTTTTTAAAGAGACGGTGCATGAAAACACTATTATTTTTTTTGATAAATCCTTTACACTAAATGACATGTACAGTAAGCAACACTGTCACTGTACTTCATATATATGTGGCTGACATGTTTCTATCTATCTAATCTATGTGTGAAGCTCTATTCTTTCGGTTCTAAATTGTCGGGTACCGGTGTATGCCGCTGCGGAATTGCCGGCTTTTCATGTTTCACTGTGAGCACTGTTCTCATCGATTTGGGCAACCACTGTAATGCCACAACCACCATGGCTGTAGCATTACAGTGAGTGGCAGACAATCCCTGCATGATTGGTGCTCTAAATAGCGCCAGACATGCAGGACACGCTTTTGGTGCACGAACAGTTATCGAACATAACCTCGAACAGCCGAATTTTTTGCAAATCGTTCAGGTTCGTCGAACAACTCGAACACTGCCCAAAACAGCTCCAATTTGAGATTGGCGAACAGTTCTAGTCGAACACCGCTCATCTCTAGAGGGTAATACAGATTACAAATGGAATAGAAAAAGGACCTTAATGGATAATGTCGACAAAGCGCCTCCATTAATCCAGGGAAAGTTCTCGGATAGTAGGAAAAATAAACCGGTGACTAAGTATGATATAAAAAGTAAAAACACTGGTTCTGTGTTCCAGGAGACTATCAAATACCTTGTAAATGAAAGGAACTATTGATACATGTATCACCATTATTCAATTTCACCCATACACTAAAGAAACAGTTTTATTAGAAAATCTTTTTGGAGACCAATCTATGGTGACAATAATCCCTTTGATAGAGTGGCCCACGTTTAGTAAATATAAGCATGGTAGAACTTTCTAATATAAATGGTACACCAATTATTCAAGGCCACAGAACTCAAGTTATTTTTGCCTACACATGCATCAACAATGTGCTAGGAAAAGGGTTCAAATTTGCCCCAACCTCTTGCCTAAATAAGTTAAAGACATATGTTGTTAATAATACATTTATTTGTAACATCAATTTAAATAAATATAGTTTCTCAAAAACTCCATGATTAAAAAGTACCAAATGGGATTTATTTTCATGCAATAAACTGAAATAGTGAACAATGACCATATAAATAATAATATATAAAGCCATTTAGGAGAATTATTATTAACAAATACAAAACAATGGAACACAAAAAGGGACCACAAAATCTCACAAAAAAGGAAAAATGCTCCAATGTTGGAATTAAAGAAAGAAAAGACAAAAGTGATAAAACTTGCCGGCTGAGGGGTGGGGGAGAGAGGGTCGTTATATTAAATGAGATTTATTATGACAAAGAATTGTATTGCCTTCCTGATGACTCTAATACCTGAAGAAAACTAAAAACTAACCCCACTGGTAACTATTTTAGGGAAATAAAAACCTTTCTAATGTACATCAAGATGGAAATGATGGTATTTAATCTTAACATGAATTTTGTTAACTTAAATAAAAAAAAAACATTTTCATTTATAATTTACTTAAGGTGCATAAAAATGCTACCTGCCCTCCTTATCAAGTCTATAGTATCGGAATTGGGTTCTTTTACAGGCAGGTTATCTGAATATGTTGATTGCTACCTACAACAATATGTTGTGAATATGAGATCTTATTTAATGGGGTTGTCCAATACTCTAACAACCACTTCTTAATCCCTGTGTTTCCCCTACTATAATAATAACAACATCTAAATTCACCTCCAGTGTGACCCTTTTAATAGACTCTACAACTTATCAACATTCTTGAGTAATTGCAAAATGTAACTACACCTTTCATATTATATATTTGTAACATTACTACACTCTACACCTATATTCCAAATGATTAAGAAATGATGGTGATAGTAGGAAAACTTAGACTACATACAGTTATGCCTGAAGCAGAACCATATCTATTTTGATCACATCTACTATCAACAGTAAGCAAGTATAGAAATGGGGGCGAAATTTGCCCCCAGGTTTGCCAATCGGATTTTTTTAAATACCAATCCATTTTTCAGTGATATTTTACTTTATAGTTGTTATGTAGATAATTACATTATCATCTGGAAAAGTAATATAGAATGATTTGATTTGTTCATGAAGTATATTATATAGTTCTATATAAGATCTATATATAGTATATATTATATAGTATATAGTTCTGTCTTAAGCAGAACTATATCTATTTTGATCACATGTACTATCTACAGTAAGCAAGTACAGCAATCGGGGCAAAATTCGCTCCCAGTTTTGCCAATCGCATATGGAAAATAGGGAATATTAATACATGTTTTTTAAATACCAATCCATTTTTCAGTGGCATTTTACTTTATAGTTGTTATGTAGATAATTGCATTATCATCTGGAAAAGTAATATAGAATGATTTGATTTGTTCAAGAAGTATATTAACAAAACTAACTACATTTGGGATTTCCTTTTACTGCATGTTATATAGACTTACCGATTTTTGTGGACAATGATGCTATTAAAACTTAAGTTTTTTTTCAAGTCCACTGATGTTAACAGTTATATTGAGAGCACAAGTTGTCATACTAACCTTGAATTGCAAATGTTCCATGGAGACTATTCAAACAAGTAAAAAAACATTTGCACTGACCTACAGATTTCATTACACAGTCTGATTAATTAAAAATAGATTTTTGTAACATAGCTATGATGATAAGCTTAAAGGCACATCTTTTCAAGATATACCATATGATGGTGTTAAGGATTAAAATAGAAATAATAACAAAAATAAATGTGAAACTCTAAACAATAAAAAAGGACATGTGAGGCTAAATAGTCGAAGTCTTATTTCAGTTCTGATATTTCCCACGATGGAATAGCTGTTAATAATTAAAATATTTTTTATTTGTATAGCACCAACATATTCTGCAGCATTTTATAATTCAGAGGGGACATGTACAATCAAATTAAGACATTAAGAAGTAACAATAAAGAGTAACTCACAATTCAACACATACCAAGAGGAATGAGGACCCTGCTCTTAAGCTTACAATCTATGAGGAAATAGGGGTAAAAAAAGTGCTTGTCATGTATATTGCAGCCATCTGTATACTAAATAGAGGCATTCAAATAATGCTGTATGAACTAGCTACCAGCCAGTGTTGTGTAAGTACAGATACATAGTGCTATTAAGTACATGGAGTGTGTGGAAACAGATGTTATGTAGGACCAGATTCTGAAGAAAATTTAGTAAGGAATAAAAGGGAAGAATAAGATTAGTCAGGAAGAGTGTTATAGGTTAGTCTAAATAAATGTGTTTTTATAGCATGACTATAACTTTGGAGACTGGGAAACAACCAAATTGTCTGGGGTAGTGCATTTCATAGAACAAATGCAGCACGAGAGAAGTCCTAGAGATGGGAATGGTTGGTTTGGATTATAGAGGATGTTAGTCTTAGGTCATTAGCAGAATAGAGAACATTAAGTAAGATTGCAAACAGAGATGAGGAGTGATGTTCAGCAGTGCAGAACTGTGGAGAGCTTTGTGGATGAGAATGATAAGTTTATATTGTAATTTTGTACAGAAATATGATCCTGGGTCCTACATTGAGGATAAGTTGGAAAGTTTAGTCAGAGGGTAGATGATTAATAGAGAGTTGAAACAGTCCAGCCAAGAATGAAAAAGAGCAACAGTAAAAGTTATTGAAGTCAATGCAAAACAATTCAAAGAGGTGTTCCTTGGTTGCAACTTGTGATATTTCCATTTGAAGAAATCTTTCTCAATCTGTCGCTATGAGAGTAGATAGGATGATATCAGTCAAAATATACATGCAAATATGTACAATATATACAAGAAAGCAACATTTGTAGTAAATAATAAACAATTGAAGAACATTCACAAGTAAGGGTACTAATCGTCAGCATAAATAGCTATTTGGTACAAACAGGCTAAAACAACAGTGTAACAAAGCAGAGTTACATGAACTGTAGGTATGGAGTAAAATCCTAGGATACAACACAAGGTAAACTGGCTATTGGAAGTGTGGTATGTGAGGAGTAGAGATGAGCGTTGTTCGACTCGAACTGTTCGCCAATCTCAAATTCGAGCTGTTTTGGGCGGTGTTCGAGCCGTTCGGCGAACACGAACGATTTGAGAAAAATTCGGCTGTTCGAGGTTATGTTCGATAACTGTTCATGCACCAAAATCATAACTGGATTTTTTCTCAGTAATGATGAAAATTAATGTTAATACGCAATTTGAGTGTACAGCGGGGTGGGGGGAGGGGCAGGGGATGGATCTCTGCAGGAATAATGAAGATCTCCATTTTTTTTTCTCTGTCCCGCATTTACAGTGGGGAGGTGCAATCTGTCAGCCTATCAGCAGCGCACACACGGAGCGAAGTGCTTTTTTTCACACAAGCAAGGGCATGTGTCATTGGCAGTGTATGTCACATGTCCATGCCCTATAAGACCAAGCCATTTTCCCCGTCGCCACCATTTTCTCACTGCTGCAGCTGCGTGTTAGACGGCACCGCTGTTGCTGTGTGCGCTATACCTTGTTAATTTCAAGCCAATTTTCGCACAAATATACAGATAGCTTGGGAGTAGGGAATAGTTGTGATTGCAGTCCTTTTAAGGACTAGGTTACAGCATTTCCTACGACTTTTATCAGGAAGGTCTGTGCTCTTAAATAGATAGATTGTGGGAGTAAAGACTAATTGTAATTGCAGGACTAGGTTACATCAGTTCCTATCAGTTTTTGCCAGGCAGGTCTGTGCCAGTGCTGTGCAAGTTTTTTTCACAGCATTTGGCTGAATCTAGCAAAGCTAATCCTTTTTGGCCTATTGCACAGTGTGTTAGTCAGTGGAGTAGCCTATCTGTGTTGCAAGATATACCACCTGTGTATAGAATACCAATTTTTTTACTGCACCTAGTGAAGTAAAATCTTTTGGGCATAGCATCATTCTATTAGTCCATCTATACTGACCTCCATCAGGTTGCAAATTGAATATAATTTTTTTCTGCATCTAGCTCTGAAAAAATATTTGGGCTTCTAGCAGTGTGTGGGACTTGTTCTATTAGTCCATCTATACTGACCTCCATCAGGTTGCAAACTGAATATAATTTTTTTCTGCATCTAGCTCTGAAAAAATATTTGGCCTTCTAGCAGTGTGTGGGACTTGTTCTATAAGTCCTTCTATACTGACCTCCATCACGCTGCAATTTCAAAATAATTTTTTGTCTGCATCTACCTCTGAAAAAATATTTGGGCTTCTAGCTGTGTGTGGGACTGGTTCTATTAGTCCATCTATACTGACCTCCATCAGGTTGCAAACTGAATATAATTTTTTTCTGCATCTAGCTCTGAAAAAATATTTGGCCTTCTAGCAGTGTGTGGGACTTTCTCTATTAGTCCATCTATACTGACCTCCATCAGGATGCAAATTCAAAATAATTTTTTGTCTGCATCTAGCTCTGAAAAAATATTTGACCTTCTAGCAGTGTGTGGGACTTTCTCTATTAGTCCATCTATACTGACCTCCATCAGGCTGCAAATTAAAAATAAGTTTTATCTGCATCTACCTCTGAAAAAATATTTGGCCTTCTAGCTGTGTGTGGGACTTGTTCTATTAGTCCATCTATACTGACCTCCATCAGGTTGCAAACTGAATATAATTTTTTTCTGCATCTAGCTCTGAAAAAATATTTGGCCTTCTAGCAGTGTGTGGGACTTTCTCTATTAGTCCATCTATACTGACCTCCATCAGGTTGCAAACTGAATATATTTTTTTTCTGCATCTACCTCTGAAAAAATATTTGGGCTTCTAGCTGTGTGTAGGACTTGTTCTATTAGTCCATCTATACTGACCTCCATCAGGTTGCAAACTGAATACAATTTTTTTCAGCATCTACCTCTGAAAAAATATTTGGGCTTCTTGCTGTGTGTGGGACTTGTTCTATTAGTCCATCTATACTGACCTCCATCAGGTTGCAAATTGAATATAATTTTTTTCTGCATCTAACCCAGCCAATAGTTTTGGCCTAATACCACAGTTTGGCCACTCAGCTCTGCTCGGTTCCCATCCATTGTTTTTTTGTGCAAACAACTCCAGAGTTGTGAATTAGTTAACCACCAAAATGAGTGGAAAAAGGCCTGCTGCTGGTGGAAAGGGGAATAGGCGTGTTGGGAAGGGGAAAAAAGGTTGTGTCCGTGGGGTAGGTGCAGAAGAAAGACCATCTTCCAGCCAAACTAAAATGTCTACTTCTTTTAGCGGACAATGTGATAAGATCCCTTTCTTACGGCCACGCCAATCGCTACAAATTCCAGATGAGGCACAAAAACAGCAGGTGCTTCAACGCATATCAAGTGCTCCTTTAAGTGGGCTCTCCTCCATATCAACTTCAACATCACAAATACTCCAGTCCTCAAAGGTGTCATCCCAATCGCACTTGCTTCCTCACAGCTCACAAATCTCCAGCTGCCCGTCTGAGTATGAGGTAGAACAGATGGTTGAGTCTGCAGAGCTGTTTACTCATACTATAGCCTGGGAATCAGAGGTCGACTCCAGGGCTTTTGTGAATCCAGATGAGGAAATGATCTGCACTGATGCCCAGAAACTTTATGAGTCAGATCCAGGACCAGACGCAGAAGGTTCTGACCATAATGTAGACCCTCATTCCCAAACTGTAACTCCTGTTGGTGGAGACAATGAGGAAGACGATGATGAGACTCAAATACCTGATTGGAGCGACAACTTTAGTTTTTTGTCAGGGCAGGAACAGGTTGGCTCTGAGGACGACGGGTGTGATAACGCACAGGGTGATGATGATGAGGTTGGAGATCCCACTTACTGTCAACCCACAGTCAGCCAAGAGATGAGGTCAGCAGAGGAGGTGGAGGAAGATGCTAGTGACGACGAGGTCAGGTTGCACCTTCCTGGACAGAGACGTAGTACTGGAAGCACGTCAACAACTGCATCCTCAAACACAACTCTGCCTCTCACCACAAGTTGTGGTGGCTCTTCAGGTCGCATGGGTGCTAAGCCTTGCATAGCCTGGGCATTTTTTCAGATCGATAAAGATGACCCAACTCGTGTTATCTGTAACATTTGTCAGCAAAAGCTAAGTAGAGGCCAAAAAATACATAGTTTGAATACTTCATGCATGAACCGGCACATGGACATGAAGCATAAGTTGCAGTGGGAAGCTCAGTGTGCTACAATGCGGCCTAGCCGGCCGGGCCAACCGCCGTCTGCCATATCTTGTGCATCCGCGGCCTCTTCATCCTCTGTGACTGGGGGGACAGCAGTCACACCTGTTTTGGGGCGCAGACCTGCCACCTCTTTACTTGCAACAGCCAGCGTGATTTGCAGGTCATCATTTTCTTTGGAGGTGGTAACACCAGCTGGTAATGAGCGCTGTCCGACATCGATAGCACCACCTTTGGATCAAGGCAACCTAACATGTCCGCCTGCATCTTCCTCACAGACCGGCAGTTTGCCGGGGACACCCTTATCAACCCCGTCTAAGCACAATAGCCAGCCCTCGGTCCCTCAGATGTGGACAAGTAAAAGACCATTTCCTCCTAGCCATGAGAAAGCTAAGAGGTTGAATTTCACCATCTGCAAGCTCTTGGCTACAGAAATGCTGCCTTTCCACCTGGTGGACACAGAAGATTTTCGAGACCTTATGTCCGTCGCAGTGCCCCAGTACCAGATGCCCAGTCGGCACTACTTCTCAAAGAAAGGTGTGCCTGCGCTCCACCAGCATGTCGCACACAACATCACCGCTTCTTTGAGAAACTCTGTGTGTGACAGGGTGCATTTCACCACAGACACTTGGACGAGTAGGCATGGACAGGGGCGTTACATGTCGCTGACTGGGCACTGGGTAACTATGGTGACAGCAGGACAAGGGGCTGCTGTCCAAGTCTTGCCGTCCCCACGAGTTGTGCGTCAATCCTCTTTATGTCAAAGTTCCTCCACTGCTTCTGCCTCCTCAACCTCCTCTCGGTCTTCCACCTGCACCCAAAGCCTGTCTGGTCATGCCACAAGCTTTCTAACTGCGCAGAAGGGATCCTGCACACCTTCTTACTATGCTGGCAGTAGGGCTCAACGTCATCAGGCGGTTTTTACATTGAAATGTCTGGGAAATGTGAGTCACACAGCTGAGGAGTTGTGGTCAGCTCTGGAGAACCAATTTCATGAATGGTTGTCTCCACTGGATTTGAAACCAGGGAAGGCCGTGTGCGACAATGCTACAAACCTGGGTGCGGCCCTTCGCCGGGGCAATGTCACACACGTGCCTTGTATGGCTCACGTGTTGAACCTGGTTGTCCAGCAATTTTTAGCCCACTATCCCAGACTAGATGGCCTTCTGCAGAGGGCACGGTCGCTGTGTGCTCACTTCCGCCGTTCGCATCCCGCAGCTCAGCGACTTACATCTCTACAGAAGTCGTTGGGCCTGCCACTTCACCGGCTAAAATGCGATGTGCCTACCCGGTGGAATTCAACTCTGCACATGTTGCAGCGACTGTGGCAGCACCGACAAGCCCTGGTGCAATACGTTCTGACGTATAGCCTGGGCCAACGAGATTCAGAGGTGGGGCAAATCACGCTGGAGGAGTGGTCTCAGATCAGGGACCTATGCACCCTTCTGCACAGTTTTGAAATGGCGACGAAGATGTTTAGTGTTGACGATGCCATTATCAGCATGAGTATTCAGGTGATTTACATGCTGGAGCACATGTTAAACAGAATTCGGAGTCAGGTGGTGGCACAAGAGGAGGTAGAGGAAGTAGAGGAGGAGGAGTTGTATGCGGAAGGGCTAACATCTGCAAGGTCCAGACAGTCGGCAGCACCAAGGCGGCAGGCATGTGAGGGTGGGGGAGATGGTTTTACCAGGGCGCATGGTAGCAGCCAAACTAGTGAGGAAGGTGCAGGAGCCCAGGAAGAAGTGGAGGACGAACTGATGGAAACTCATCAGATGAGGGAGACCTTGATCACATTTCTGTTGTGCGAGGTTGGGGGGAGAGGACAGAGGAAGGAAGCATGATTGTTACCTCGCCACCAACACAACAGGGACTTGGTGCTCCTGGATGCGCAACACACATGAGTGCCTTCTTGCTGCACTACCTGCAACATGACCCTCGAATTGTGAGAATTAGAAATAATCCTGACTACTGGGTTGCCACACTGTTAGATCCCCGGTACAAAAGTAAATTTGCAGAAATTATTCCTGCCATAGAAAGGGATGCACGCATGCAGGAGTATCAGCAGAGACTGTTGCAGAATCTTACATGTGCTTTTCCACAAAACACCAGTGGTGCACGTAGTGAATCTCACAGTTCCACCTTGCCAACCGTGGGACGTCAAGTGTTCAGCACTCAAACCGTAACAGAACCAGAGTATCTGCTGGTAACATCAATTTTGCGGAATCATTTCACCACTTTTTTAGCCCATCCTTTGCAAGGCCAGAGGAGACAAGAAGTCTGACACATAGTCAACGCCTAGAGACGATGGTACAGGAGTATCTCCAAGTAAACATTGAAGCCATGACTGTGTCACTGGACCCTTGCTCTTTTTGGGCTTCCAATCTGGATAAATGGCCGGAGCTAGCCACTTACGCCTTGGAGATCTTGTCATGCCCCGCAGCCAGCGTTCTGTCTGAACGTGTGTTCAGCGCTGCTGGTGGTGTGCTGACAGATAAGCGCACGCGGCTCTCCACTGATAATGTAGACAGACTCGCGTTCATAAAGATGAACAAATCATGGATCCGAAACGACTTTTCTACCCCTGTGTCATCCTGGGGAGAGTAAAAGCTTGATGATTGGTTAAAATCACCCTACCAACCGTTTTAAGCTTTCAAATTACTAATCATGTTTATCTGTATCTTGGCTGGAAAATAATTTGGGCTTTGTAGCAGTGTGCAGCACTGATTCTATTAGGCCGTCTATATTAAGCTCCACCAGATTTAAAATTACTAATCATGTTTATCTGTATCTTGACTGGAAAATAATTTGGGCTTTGTAGCAGTGTGCAGCACTGAACCTATTAGGCCATCTATACTAAGCTCCACCAGATTTAAAATTAATAATAATTTTTAGCTGCATCTAGCCCGGAAAATAATTTTGGGGCTCCGAGATGCGCAAGACACATAAGTGCCTTCTTGCTGCACTACCTGCAACATGACCCTCATATTGTCAGAATTCGAAGTAATCATGACTACTGGGTTGCCAAACTCTTAGATCCCCCAAACTTTTCGATCAACCTTTTCATTTTAATAAAGACCAAAAAAATGGTCATTTTTGAAATTATAAGCATTAGCAGGTTATTAGAAACTGAAATCAAACAGTTTTCAACTCAAAACTTTATTCTAGGTGATGTTACATTTTCACATAGGACCCCTTGTTCGAAAGGAGCTTCTGAACTCTCTCGTCCATTGAATTTGTCAGGTTTTGGATGGTTTCTGCTTCAATTGTTTTGCATGAGGACAGAATACCCTCCCAGAGCTGTTGCTTAGATGTGAACTGCCTCCCGCCATCATAGACACTCCTTTTGATGATGCTCCAGAGGTTCTGAATGGGGTAGAGGTCAGGGGAGCATGGGGGTCACACCATAAGTTTGTCCCCTTTTATGCCCATATCAGCCAGAGATGCAGATGTTTTATGTGCAGCATGAGATGGTGTATTATCATGCAAAAAAATAATCTTGCTGTGAAATACACGGTTCTTCTTCTTGAACCATGGCAGGAAGTGCTGTTTGAGAAAATCCACATACATTATGGAGTTCATCTTTAGCGCCTTCAGGGATCCTAAAGGGGCCGACAATCTCTCTCCCCATGATTCCAGCCCAAAACATTACTCCACCTCCTCCTTGTTGGCGCTGTAGCCGTGTTTGCGTGGGGTGTCCATCAACCAGCCATCCTCCACTCCATCCATCTGGACCATCGAGCGCTGCACGGCACTCATCCGTGAACAAAACAGTTTTGAAATCAGTCTTCATGTAATGTTTGGCCCACTGGAGCCATTTCTGCTTGTGTGAAGTGGATAGAGGAGGTCGACAGGATGGCGTATGCACAGCTGCAAACCTCTGAAGGACCCTGCATCTTGTTGTTCGGGGGACGTTGGAGGCACCAGCAGCTTCAAAAACTTGTCTGCTGCTATGAAAAGGCTTTTTTGCCGCTGCTCTTTTAACCTGACGTAATTGCCTGTAGGAAAGAGTCCTCAATTTGCCCTTATCAGCACGCACACGTGTGTACTGTGAATCAGCTACATACTTCTTGATTGCCAAGACACTTCATCCTGATCATCGCACAATGTTGATTGTAGTCATGCCTTGACCTAAACACTCCACAATTTGTTGCTTCTCAGCAGCCGACACATCCTTTTTCTTTCCCATTTTGGCAGAAAATGTAGGCTGCTTAATAATGTGAGACAGCCTTCTTAAGTAGTCTTGCCTTTCATTGGACACACCTGCCAAACTAATTAGCACAGGTGTCTGCAATTGCTTACAGTGATATAAAGAGCCCTGACACACATCACCATCAATGAGTTTAACTGACAAACAAACAAATTCTTCCCTTATCACTCCTAAACACTTTTTGCATAATAATTTGGAACACAGTGTACATGTGCTTTTCCACAAAACACCAGTGGTTCACGTAGTGAATCTTACAGTTCTAACTTGCCATCCGTGGTCTGTATGGAGTTGTTCAATAAAGGGCCCAAAATTAAGATAACATAGATGGGAGAGGTCTCTATGAATAGGAATTCCTAAGTATTTGATACCCTGTGAGGGCCAGGCAAAGGGAAAGTTGGACTGGATGGAATCCTATATGGATTTGGGGAGGGAGACATCGAGGGCCTCAGACTTCGCTGCATTGATTTTAAAATTTGACCATGTAACAAAGTGATCTATTTCAGCCATAACAGCATGGATGGATATATGTGATTGAGTGATATATACTAGGACATCATCAGCAAACAGAGAGCACTTGTACTCGGTGCCTCCCACCTCAATCCACCTAATATTGGGGTTATGGCGAATTGATGAGAGCAGGTGCTCCGTCACTAGGATGTATGAGAGAGGGGACAGAGGACATCCCTGCCTTGTCCCATTGGTGATTGTGAAAGGTGATGAAAATGTTCTGATGCACCCCCTGGGCCTTGGGACACCCGGAGCCGGACCCTTTTTGGTGGATGCTGGTGGTTGTAGTCTTCGTGGCGGTGACCCGGTTCCGTGTCTCAGGGTGGTCAAACCAGTGGCGGAACTATTTATGTGGTTTTGATGTTTAAATGTCCGACTACGCCACCCGTGGATTGCGGTCAGAGTGAACCGCCGCTGCAGGGCAGACCGCTGAGGCTGGTGTTGTGGGTGCAGCAGAGCGTAGCATAACTCCCCACGGGAGGAGTATAGCCTCAGGGCAGTGTATGCGGAGGATGGGGGTGATGGTGCAGGGCAGCAGCAGTAACGACACAGAGTCAGTGATGCAGTCCAGGGCCTTTACTCACAGTTCTTATTATCCAGACCACGTCTGCAGGTAACGGCTGCCTACGTCGTACTGTGCTCACCAGGTGAGGGGCTCAGACAACTCCAAGATAACTTTGGAGTGCTTCACAGGGCCCCCTTTGTGTGTCCTTTGTCTGGCCTTTCTTACCAACCCTTCTGTCCGGCTGCCTCGGGCCTCCTCTTGGTAAACTTGGCGCCAGTTTCCCTGACCCTATGTGGTGCCTTCCTAGCGGGTGTAGCGAGGGGCTGCGCCACATAAAATGTCACAGCCTCCGGTTTCTAGCTGAGGGTCGTTTCCTGCCTCCACTAGTTTCGGGGACCGGTCTCCCCCTTTGGCCTGACCCCTCCACGTAGGTGGATTCGGGCGTGCGGTGGCGAATCGCCCGTTCGCACCCCTGGGATCCCTTCATTCCTCGTTCCTGGAGCCTTCTCCGCTCCTCTTCCTTCCTTCTCCCTCTTCCAGGCCTGGGCCTCTGTTACTAGGCCCGCCTCTGGAGCAGAGCTCATGCAGAGCCCCTGCTCCCTGCCACTTCTGCTCAGACTTCTCTGCACTGAACTAAGATGGTGCCCATCTTTTATGCTCCCTTCTCAATGCACCCAGGAACTGCTTCCTCCCTGCTCCTGCACTACAGGGTTCCCCTTCCTCAGTGTTCCCTCCCCCCACTCCAGCCAGGGACAGGGACTGTCGTGCCCATCTCAGAGGCATATTGGTCGCCCTGCCCCACGGCAATGTGGTGTAATGCATGCAGGTGTCGGGTCCTGATCCACACTCCATCCTTACCTGAGAGTGAGATATCACACCTCTGGGTGAGGTGCAATACCTCTGTAGCAACCGAGCCCTCAGGGTGCTACAGTTCCATTTATCTTCAGCCTAGGTGACGTATTGTGATACAGGGCCGTGATTTTGGCTATAAAAGGGTCCCCTAGACCCCTACCCCAAGCTTTTTAAGAGAATCATATATGGCGTGCCAGGAGACTCTATGGAATGCTTTCTCAGCATCCAACGAGAGTATCTAATTACAAATTTTTAACTGCATCTAGCCCAGGAAATACTTTGTGCCTAGTAGCAGTGTCTGCTAGTCAGCGGATTATCCCGGCTGTTAAGCAAGCTACACCACCTATAGTTTGTACACTTAATTTTTTCAAAGGAAATGCTTCGGGACCACGGGATACTCAGTGAAGAGCATCAGGAGGCACCCCAAGGCATAGGGGCTGGGACTGGCAGTAGGATGCCTTGCGGTGGACAGCCGAGCTCGATCCTTATAAAAGCTTTTTAACTGCAGCAGCTTTAGTGGACGCTACTGGAGCTGGAATTACACGGCTGCTGGCATGAGACTTGCCCTCCAATAGATCCTTGTAAATGGATTTAAAGTGTATTCATTCAAATTAGAGAGACAATTTAAATTAAAAAGCTTAGAGCTGCCTCCACCACAGGGGGGCTCGCTCAACCCACCAGCGGACAGGCACCAGTATTGGGAGAGGGGGGCTGGCCGTCAGGGTTCACCGCGGCTCTGGCACAAACCCTGCGACACGGAGGTGGCACGGGAAGGAGCGGACTGAACGTGTCGGCTTCTCACTTTTTGGATTTTAGAAGGGCATGACATGCCTATATCTGTGTCTCCCCCTCCTTTTACTCCTCCACCTCTTTTCTTTTCGCATGACTATATGTACTTGTCACTTTTCCATGTGTTAGTTGTGTCTTCTGAGCAGTTTGTCAGCTTTTGGACACCTTTGAAGGTGTTTTCTATGTGTTTTCTATGTGTTTTTGTTTGCCTGCCATTGGTTTTAACGGTGTTCGAAGGTGTTCGACGAACAGTTCGACGAACAGTTCGGCGAACACACGGGTGTTCGACGAACCGAACCGAACTCGAACACTACGGGGGTGGCTCAACACTAGTGAGGAGGGAAAGTATAGTGTACTGCATCTATTAGTATAAGATAGTGCTACATTAAAGCCCATTGCGGTCCCATGGTGTTGGATGTAGTACTTGTCACTAGTGATGAGCAAACGCGCTCGCCACTACTCGGTACTGGCCCGAGCATCCTGGTGCTCGACAAGCTCGGCACTCGGCGAGTATTTCCGGGTTTCTCGGGCGGGAACTCGGGTCCCCTCCCTGCATGTTTGGCGCTCTTTAGAGAGCCAATGAACATGCAGGCATTGCCTGCCATGCACTGTAATGCCGTAGCCATGTTGGTTGTGGGCATTACAGTGATTGGCTGGCTGCGCAGCGTCATCAGGTCTATATAAGATCTGGCGCCGCCATGCTCGTCACAGTCACTCCAGATCAGACAGTGTAGAGAGAGCTGCTGCTGTGTCAGGGAGAGATTTAATCGTGTATTAGGTAGTGTAGGGAGAAAAACCGTACATTGCACATATCCATCTTAACAAACAGTCCTTTTGAGGACTAACTAATCCATCTGCAGAGATATCAGGCAGGCAGTGTATATAGGCAGGCAGGCAGGGTATATAACAGACTGCAGTGCACATAGGACAAGAGGCTCCATTCCAGTTCTGCCTTCTGCTGCTGTTATATTTCTAGAAATAAGCCCAGGTTTCAGGGGCCAGGAATAATTTTTTTTGCATCCTAATCCTCATAATTTGCTTAAAAAGCAATCCAGAGAACACCGTTTTTCTGCGCCATTTGCTTGTTGGCACTGCAGAATACAGACAGGTCCTTTCCATATTACAGCACTAAAAATCCAGCTATTTAAAACTGTTTTCTCCGTCACACGGATCACATATACGTTTTCAGAAAAAACTGCCATTTCTGGCCTGCATTACATTTTTTTTCAGTGTTTCAGCAAAGTTTTTGACACTGGTTTGCTGTTCAAAACAGTTACCTACAGGCCAGGTATTTAAAACTGTGTTTTCTTCGTCACACGGATCACATATAAGCTCGCTCCAAACTCAGTCATTTGTAGTGAGCGTGGAAGATACTGTCCTTCATTTAAAAAGGGCAAGGCACGTGGCAAGGAGCGGGGAACTGGACGTGATGGTAATGGTGCATGCAGAGGCATAGGACAAGGCCGTGGGCAAGCCCAAATTGTGCCACAATGAACAACCACATCTTCTCGCCTGACCTTCCTGTCCCAATTTCTAGGGGACCACAGCACACCACTATTGAACCCAGAGCAGTTTCAAAAGGTTGTTGGTTGGATAGCGGATAATGCTTCCAGTCACTTAGCCACCACCACCACCACCCTGTCTTCCACACGGTCAAGTCTCAGTAGCAGTGAGTCTGGACCGCATATTCCTCACCCTGATCCTCCTTCCTCCCACCATGCCGAGTACCCAGAGACAACTGATCCCACACTTAGACACTCTGAAGAGGTGTTCACTTTTCCATTTATAGATTCGGGACTCTCGCCCGGTCCACTTGAAGCAAGGCAAGATGAGATCGCGTGTAGCGATGCCCAAATATTTGAGCAGCCACGGTCACACAAAGGCGACGGTGGGAAAGTGTCACAAGAGGTGGACGATGATGAGACACAATTGCCAGAGACTCAGGAGGAGGACCAGGGTGCAGAAGTGGAAGGCGAGGTGGTGGACTATATAGTAATGACCCAACCTGGCAGGAGGACATGCAGAGCGAGGACAGCAGGACGCAGAGGGAGGGAGGCAGAGCACCCCAACAGGCAGGAAGTAGCAGTGTGGTGCCCGCAGACAGAAGGCAGGCAACCATTCTCCGTAACACCAACACGAAGGAAGTTGCCAGTACAACTGTTAGGTCTTCCCGAGTCTGCTTGTTTTTTAAAGACTCTACCGATAACCTCAAAAAGGCCATTTGCACCACCTGCCAGGCTATCCTCAGCAGGGGTGGCAAAACGACCAGCCTGACTACAACCAGCATGATCAGGCACATGGCAGCAAAGCACCCGACTTTGTGGGCTGAACCCCAGGGTCCAGGAACAGTGTCTGCGGGTGGCACAATTGCTTCTTCCGCTGTTGTGGATGCAAACCAATCCGCTGTCCATGGTGCATGCGAAGATGCCTCCTGCCTTGCACTTGTCATTGCACACTCTCAAGTAGCAGCATCAGGAAGCACGTTCATGTTCTTGTCCCAGTGCAGCGTTCAGTTGTCCATACCCCAGTCCTTGGAACGCAAGCGCAAATATGCAGCCAACGCCCCACAGGCCACACTACTAAATTCTCACATTTCACGACTGCTTGCGCTCGAAATGTTGCCTTTTAGGCTCGTGGAGATGGAAGCATTCCGCAACCTGATGGCGGCGGCAATCCCTCGCTACTCGGTCCCCAGCCTCCACTATTTCTCCCGGTGTGCCGTCCCCGCATTACACAAGCACATGTCCCAAAAAATTAGCCGTGCTCTCAACAACGCAGTTACCGGTAAAGTCCACCTAACCACGGACACATGGACAAGTGCTTGTTGGCAGGGACGGTACATCTCGCTGACGGCACACTGGGTTAACATAGTGGAAGCCGGGACCCAGTCGGACCTTGGGAAGGAACACGTCCTCCCGACGCCAAGGATTGCAGGCCCTAGGTCAAGCAGGATTGCCCCCACGGTCTACAGTTTGTGCACCTCATCCTCCACAGCCTCCTCCTCCTCTTCAGCCTTCATCTCCAAAATGACCACATCAATCACAAGCTGGAAGCACTGCAGCACTGCCTCGGCCAAGCTGCAACAGGCTGTGCTGAAGCTAATATGCTTAGGTGAAAAAGCGCACAATGCTGAAGAGTTGTGGACAGCTATGAAAGAGCAGGCAGATCTGTGGGTCACACCGCTGAACCTACAGCCTGGCATGGTCGTGTGTGACAATGGCCGGAACCTGGTGGCGGCTCTGAGGCGAGGTGAGCTCTGTATAATTGTGTGATATCAGCATAAAGATGGTACTTAAAACCAAATCTACTGTTTTGTCCAATTGGGGCAATATACAGAGAAAAGAGGAGAGGGCCTAGGACTGAACCCTGAGGAACTCCAACAGTAAGAAGAAGAGGAGGTGAAGATGAGCTGGAACATGATATAGTGAAGGAGTGGTTAGACTGGTAGGAGAACCAAGAAAGAGCCATATACTTGAGACTTATAAAAGATACATGGTACTGGGGGAGTGGAAAGCAATTTCCTGTCAGATATGGTCAATTTTTCCTTTGAAATAATTCAAGCACTGTGGTTGGTGATAAGGGTTAACATTTTTCCTTGCGGAGAGTGACATGTTAAGCTTGTCATGGCGAGGAGACTCTTAAAGCCGCAATGCTCCTCTGGGAAATATGAAAATTGTCTCTTAAGAGAGGAAGAGGACCAGAATTCTAGTGCTACCTACAGGAAGTAGCAACCCTAAAAGTCAATAGTGACTCTTTAACGAGCCTTATCACATGACTTAGGATATAAGTTAGAACCAGAAACTTAATTTGCAGACACTGTGTTCCGGGGTACTGGCCCTCGTCAGTGCAGTGTCACTCTCCCCAAGGAGAAATGTTACCTCTTAGATACCGGTCTGACACCTTTCAACCAGCCAAACCAGAACTCACACTTTGCACTGACGAGGTGCAAAGTCTCCTGAGCACCTTGAGTGCTGTTTCTTGGCCTTCTGGCATCACCACTTCGGTGGCTTTAGCCGGTCGCTGCTTTTGGGAGATAGCCAGGAGGTATCGGGAGGGAGATTCTGGAAGCTGTGGATGTTGAGAGTCAAGCTTCAATTCTCTGGGACCAGTGATAGCCGGGTTAAAAATGGATTCAGTATTGACATAGCTGAAGATAAGATGTTGCATTTTTCTGTGGGATATTGGGTCAACATGGTGTTTTATGACATCCTGAAGATTCACAAGTCTGAGGTAATATGCCTGCAGGAGATCAGGAGAGAAGGCAATTATGTGCTGGTACTATTTTCTATGGCTGCTTGCAGGAATTTTTTGCTGCATTGACAAATGGAGTTGAAAATCCTTTGCTCGAAGGTCTTACCTTTACTGTGCTTTACTATAAGGGGGATGTCCCACTTGTCATTTTTATGCACAACCCTTTTGTTTGCATTGATGACATTACTTTATTTTTAAAGAGACATTGTGTTTATGTTCAGTACTCCCACAGGGTCCTGAATGGAGAAGGGCTCTGGCCCGGGAAGTAGAGATGAGCGTTGTTCTACTCGAACTGTTCGCCAATCTCAAATTCGAGCTGTTTTGGGCGGTGTTCGAGCCGGTCGGCGAACACGAACAATTTGAGAAAAATTCGGCTGTTCGAGGTTATGTTCGATAACTGTTCGTGCACCAAAATCATAACTGGATTTTTTCTCAGTAATGATGAAAATTAATGTTAATACGCAGTTTGAGTGTACAGCGGGGCGGGGGGAGGGGCAGGGGATGGATCTCTGCAGGAACAATGAAGATCTCCATTTTTTTTTCTCTTTCCCGCATTTGCAGTGGGGAGGTGCAATCTGTCAGCCTATCAGCAGCGCACACACGGAGCGAAGTGCTTTTTTTCACACAAGCAAGGGCATGTGTGATTGGCAGTGTATGTCACATGTCCTTGCCCTATAAGACCAAGCCATTTTCCCCGTCGCCACCATTTTCTCACTGCTGCAGCTGCGTGTTAGACGGCACCGCTGTTGCTGTGTGCGCTATACCTTGTTAATTTCAAGCCAATTTTCGCACAAATATACAGATAGCTTGGGAGTAGGGAATAGTTGTGATTGCAGTCCTTTTAAGGACTAGGTTACAGCATTTCCTACGACTTTTATCAAGCAGGTCTGTGCTCTTAAATAGATAGATTGTGGGAGTAAAGACTAATTGTAATTGGAGTCCTTTTCAGGACTAGGTTACATCAGTTCCTATCAGTTTTTGCCAGGCAGGTCTGTGCCAGTGTTGTGCAAGTTTTTTCACAGCATTTGGCAGAATCTAGCAAAGCTAATCCTTTTTGGCCTATTGCAGAGTGTGTTAGTCAGTGGAGTAGCCTATCTGTGTTGCAAGATATACCACCTGTGTATAGAATACCAATTTTTTTACTGCACCTAGTGAAGTAAAATCTTTTGGGCATAGCATCATTCTATTAGTCCATCTATACTGACCTCCATCAGGTTGCAAACTGAATATAATTTTTTTCTGCATCTAGCTCTGAAAAAATATTTGGGCTTCTAGCAGTGTGTGGGACTTGGTCTATTAGTCCATCTATACTGACCTCCATCAGGTTGCAAATTAAAAATAATTTTTTTCTTCATTTAGCTCTGAAAAAATATTTGGGCTTCTAGCAGTGTGTGGGACTTGTTCTATTAGTCCTTCTATACTGACCTCCAGCAGGTTGCAAATTGAATATCATTTTTTTCTGCATCTAGCTCTGAAAAAATATTTGGGCTTCTAGCAGTGTGTGGAACTTGGTCTATTAGTCCATCTATACTGACCTACATCAGGTTGCAAATTGAATAAAAAAAGTTTCTGCATCTAGCTCTGAAAAAATATTTGGGCTTCTAGCAGTGTGTGGGACTTGGTCTATTAGTCCATCTATACTGACCTCCATCAGGTTGCAAATTAAAAATAATTTTTTTCTGCATCTAGCTCTGAAAAAATATTTGGGCTTCTAGCAGTGTGTGGGACTTGGTCTATTAGTCCATCTATACTGACCTCCATCAGGTTGCAAATTAAAAATAATTTTTTTCTGCATCTAGCTCTGAAAAAATATTTGGGCTTCTAGCAGTGTGTGGGACTTGGTCTATTAGTCCATCTATACTGACCTCCATCAGGTTGCAAATTAAAAATAATTTTTTTCTTCATTTAGCTCTGAAAAAATATTTGGGCTTCTAGCAGTGTGTGGGACTTGTTCTATTAGTCCTTCTATACTGACCTCCAGCAGGTTGCAAATTGAATATAATTTTTTTCTGCATCTAGCTCTGAAAAAATATTTGGGCTTCTAGCGGTGTGTGGGACTTGGTCTATTAGTCCATCTATACTGACCTCCATCAGGTTGCAAATTAAAAATAATTTTTTTCTGCATCTAGCTCTGAAAAAATATTTGGGCTTCTAGCAGTGTGTGGGACTTGGTCTATTAGTCCATCTATACTGACCTCCATCAGGTTGCAAATTAAAAATAATTTTTTTCTGCATCTAGCTCTGAAAAAATATTTGGGCTTCTAGCAGTGTGTGGGACTTGGTCTATTAGTCCATCTATACTGACCTCCATCAGGTTGCAAATTGAATAAAAAAAATTTCTGCATCTAGCTCTGAAAAAATATTTGGGCTTCTAGCGGTGTGTGGGACTTGGTCTATTAGTCCATCTATACTGACCTCCATCAGGTTGCAAATTAAAAATAATTTTTTTCTGCATCTAACCCAGCCAATAGTTTTGGCCTAATACCACAGTTTGGCCACTCAGCTCTGCTCGGTTACCATCCATTGTTTTTTTGTGCAAACAACTCCAGAGTTGTGAATTAGTTAACCACCAAAATGAGTGGAAAAAGGCCTGCTGCTGGTGGAAAGGGGAATAGGCGTGTTGGGAAGGGGAAAAATGGTTGTGTCCGTGGGGTAGGTGCAGAAGAAAGACCATCTTCCAGCCAAACTAAAATGTCCACTTCTTTTAGCGGACAATGTGATAAGATCCCTTTCTTACGGCCACGCCAATCGCTACAAATTCCAGATGAGGCACAAAAACAGCAGGTGCTTCAACGGATATCAAGTGCTCCTTTAAGTGGGCTCTCCTCCACATCAACTTCAACATCACAAATACTCCAGTCCTCAAAGGTGTCACCCAAATCGCACTTACTTCCTCACAGCTCCCAAATCTCCAGCTGCCCGTCTGAGTATGAGGTAGAACAGATGGTTGAGTCTGCAGAGCTGTTTACTCATACTATAGCCTGGGAATCAGAGGTCAACTCCAGCGCTTCTGTGAATCCAGACGAGGAAATGATCTGCACTGATGCCCAGAATCTTTATGAGTCGGATCCAGGACCAGACGCAGAAGGTTCTGACCATAATGTAGACCCTCATTCCCAAACTGTAACTCCTGTTGGTGGAGACAATGAGGAAGACGATGATAAGACTCAAATACCTGATTGGAGCGACAACTTTAGTTTTTTGTCAGGGCAGGAACAGGTTGGCTCTGAGGACGACGGGTGTGATAACGCACAGGGTGATGATGATGAGGTCGGAGATCCCACTTACTGTCAACCCACAGTCAGCCAAGAGATGAGGTCAGCAGAGGAGGTGGAGGAAGATGCTAGTGACGACGAGGTCAGGTTGCGCCTTCCTGGACAGAGACGTAGTACTGGAAGCACGTCAACAACTGCATCCTCAAACACAACTCTGCCTCTCACCACAAGTCGTGGTGGCTCTTCAGGTCGCATGGGTGCTAAGCCTTGCATAGCCTGGGCATTTTTTCAGATCGATAAAGATGACCCAACTCGTGTTATCTGTAACATTTGTCAGCAAAAGCTAAGTAGAGGCCAAAAAATACATAGTTTGAGTACTTCATGCATGAACCGGCACATGGACATGAAGCATAAGTTGCAGTGGGAAGCTCAGTGTGCTACAATGCGGCCTAGCCGGCCGGGCCAACCACCGTCTGCCATATCTTGTGCATCCGCGGCCTCTTCATCCTCTGTGACTGGGGGGACAGCAGTCACACCTGTTTTGGCGCGCAGACCTGCCACCTCTTTACCCGCAACAGCCAGCGTGATTGGCAGGTCATCATTTTCTTTGGAGGTGGTAACACCAGCTGGTCTTGAGCGCTGTCCGACATCGATAGCACCACCTTTGGATCAAGGCAACCTAACATGTCCGCCTGCATCTTCCTCACAGACCGGCAGTTTGCCGGGGACACCCTTATCAACCCCGTCTAAGCACAATAGCCAGCCCTCGGTCCCTCAGATGTGGACAAGTAAAAGACCATTTCCTCCTAGCCATGAGAAATCTAAGAGGTTGAATTTCACCATCTGCAAGCTCTTGGCTACAGAAATGCTGCCTTTCCGCCTGGTGGACACAGAGGATTTTCGAGACCTTATGTCCGTCGCAGTGCCCCAGTACCAGATGCCCAGTCGGCACTACTTCTCAAAGAAAGGTGTGCCTGCGCTCCACCAGCATGTCGCACACAACATCACCGCTTCTTTGAGAAACTCTGTGTGTGACAGGGTGCATTTCACCACAGACACTTGGACGAGTAGGCATGGACAGGGGCGTTACATGTCGCTGACTGGGCACTGGGTAACTATGGTGACAGCAGGACAAGGGGCTGCTGTCCAAGTCTTGCCGTCCCCACGAGTTGTGCGTCAATCCTCTTTATGTCAAAGTTCCTCCACTGCTTCTGCCTCCTCAACCTCCTCTCGGTCTTCCACCTGCACCCAAAGCCTGTCTGGTCATGCCACAAGCTTTCTAACTGCGCAGAAGGGATCCTGCACACCTTCTTACTATGCTGGCAGTAGGGCTCAACGTCATCAGGCGGTTTTTACATTGAAATGTCTGGGAAATGTGAGTCACACAGCTGAGGAGTTGTGGTCAGCTCTGGAGAACCAATTTCATGAATGGTTGTCTCCACTGGATTTGAAACCAGGGAAGGCCGTGTGCGACAATGCTACAAACCTGGGTTCGGCCCTTCGCCGGGGCAATGTCACACACGTGCCTTGTATGGCTCACGTGTTGAACCTGGTTGTCCAGCAATTTTTAGCCCACTATCCCAGACTAGATGGCCTTCTGCAGAGGGCACGGACACTGTGTGCTCACTTCGTCCGTTCGCATCCCGCAGCTCAGCGACTTAGATCTCTACAGAAGTCGTTGGGCCTGCCACTTCATTTGCTAAAATGCGATGTGCCTACCCGGTGGAATTCAACTCTGCACATGTTGCAGCGACTGTGGCAGCACCGACAAGCCCTGGTGCAATACGTTCTGACGTATAGCCTGGGCCAACGAGATTCAGAGGTGGGGCAAATCACGCTGGAGGAGTGGTCTCAGATCAGGGACCTATGCACCCTTCTGCACAGTTTTGAAATGGCGACGAAGATGTTTAGTGCTGACGATGCCATTATCAGCATGACTATTCCGGTGATTTACATGCTGGAGCACATGTTAAACAGAATTCGGAGTCAGGTGGTGGCACAAGAGGAGGTGGAGGAAGTAGAGGAGGAGGAGTTGTATGCGGAAGGGCTAACATCTGCAAGGTCCAGACGGTCGGCAGCACCAAGGCGGCAGGCATGTGAGGGTGGGGGAGATGATTTTACCAGGGCGCATGGTAGCAGCCAAACTAGTGAGGAAGGTGCAGGAGCCCAGGAAGAAGTGGAGGACGAACTGATGGAAGACTCATCAGATGAGGGAGACCTTGATCACATTTCTGTTGTGCGAGGTTGGGGGGAGAGGACAGAGGAAGGAAGCATGATTATTACGTCGCCACCAACACAACAGGGACTTGGTGCTCCTGGATGCGCAACACACATGAGTGCCTTCTTGCTGCACTACCTGCAACATGACCCTCGAATTGTGAGAATTAGAAATAATCCTGACTACTGGGTTGCCACACTGTTAGATCCACGGTACAAAAGTAAATTTGCAGAAATTATTCCTGCCATAGAAAGGGATGCACGCATGCAGGAGTATCAGCAGAGACTGTTGCAGAATCTTACATGTGCTTTTCCACAAAATACCAGTGGTGCACGTAGTGAATCTCACAGTTCCAACTTGCCAACCGTGGGACCGTCAAGTGTTCAGCACTCAAACCGTAACAGAACCACAGTATCTGCTGGTAACATCAATTTTGCGGAATCATTTCACCACTTTTTTAGCCCATCCTTTGCAAGGCCACAGGAGACAAGAAGTCTGACACATAGTCAACGCCTAGAGACGATGGTACAGGAGTATCTCCAAGTAAACATTGAAGCCACGACTGTGTCACTGGACCCTTGCTCTTTTTGGGCTTCCAATCTGGATAAATGGCCGGAGCTAGCCACTTACGCCTTGGAGATCTTGTCATGCCCCGCAGCCAGCGTTCTGTCTGAACGTGTGTTCAGCGCTGCTGGTGGTGTGCTGACAGATAAGCGCACGCGGCTCTCCACTGATAATGTAGACAGACTCACGTTCATAAAGATGAACAAATCATGGATCCGAAACGACTTTTCTACCCCTGTGTCATCCTGGGGAGAGTAAAAGCTTGATGATTGGTTAAAATCACCCTACCAACCGTTTTAAGCTTTCAAATTACTAATCATGTTTATCTGTATCTTGACTGGAAAATAATTTGGGCTTTGTAGCAGTGTGCAGCACTGATCCTATTAGGCCATCTATAATAAGCTTCACCAGATTTAAAATTAAAAATAATTTTTAGCTGCATCTAGCCCGGAAAATAATTTTGGGGCTCCGAGATGCGCAAGACACATAAGTGCCTTCTTGCTGCACTACCTGCAGCATGACCCTCATATTGTCAGAATTCGAAGTAATCATGACTACTGGGTTGCCACACTCTTAGATCCCCCAAACTTTTCGATCAACCTTTTCATTTTAATAAAGACCAAAAAAATGGTCATTTTTGAAATTATAAGCATTAGCAGGTTGTTAGAAACTGAAATCAAACAGTTTTCAACTCAAAACTTTATTCTAGGTGATGTTACATTTTCACATAGGACCCCTTGTTCGAAAGGAGCTTCTGAACTCTCTCGTCCATTGAATTTGTCAGGTTTTGGATGGTTTCTGCTTCAATTGTTTTGCATGAGGACAGAATACCCTCCCAGAGCTGTTGCTTAGATGTGAACTGCCTCCCGCCATCATAGACACTCCTTTTAATGATGCTCCAAAGGTTCTGAATGGGGTAGAGGTCAGGGGAGCATGGGGGTCACACCATAAGTTTGTCCCCTTTTATGCCCATATCAGCCAGAGATGCAGATGTTTTATGTGCAGCATGAGACGGTGCATTATCATGCAGAAAAATGATCTTGCTGTGAAATACACGGTTCTTCTTCTTGAACCATGGCAGGAAGTGCTGTTTGAGAAAATCCACATACATTCTGGAGTTCATCTTTAGCGCCTTCAGGGATCCTAAAGGGGCCGACAATCTCTCTCCCCATGATTCCAGCCCAAAACATTACTCCACCTCCTCCTTGTTGGCGCTGTAGCCGTGTTTGCGTGGGGTGTCCATCAACCAGCCATCCTCCACTCCATTCATCTGGACCATCGAGCGCTGCACGGCACTCATCCGTGAACAAAACAGTTTTGAAATCAGTCGTCATGTAATGTTTGGCCCACTGGAGCCGTTTCTGCTTGTGTGAAGTGGATAGAGGAGGTCGACAGGATGGCGTATGCACAGCTGCAAACCTCTGAAGGACCCTGCATCTTGTTGTTCGGGGGACGTTGGAGGCACAAGCAGCTTCAAAAACTTGTTTGCTGCTATGACAAGGCTTTTTTGCCGCTGCTCTTTCAACCTGACGTAATTGCCTGTAGGAAAGAGTCCTCAATTTGCCCTTATCAGCACGCACACGTGTGTACTGTGAATCAGCTACATACTTCTTGATTGCCAAGACACTTCATCCTGATCATCGCACAATGTTGATTGTAGTCATGCCTTGACCTAAACACTCCACAATTTGTTGCTTCTCAGCAGCCGACACATCCTTTTTCTTTCCCATTTTGGCAGAAAATGTAGGCTGCTTAATAATGTGAGAGAGCCTTCTTAAGTAGTCTTGCCTTTCATTGGACACACCTGCCAAACTAATTAGCACAGGTGTCTGCAATTGCTTACAGTGATATAAAGAGCCCTGACACACATCACCATCAATGAGTTTAACTGACAAACAAACAAATTCTTCCCTTATCACTCCTAAACACTTTTTGCATAATAATTTGGAACGCGGTGTACATGTGCTTTTCCACAAAACACCAGTGGTTCACGTAGTGAATCTTACAGTTCTAACTTGCCAACCGTGGTCTGTATGGAATTGTTCAATAAAGGGCCCAAAATTAAGATAACATAGATGGGAGAGGTCTCTATGAATAGGAATTCCTAAGTATTTGATACCCTGTGAGGGCCAGGCAAAGGGAAAGTTGGACTGGATGGAATCCTATATGGATTTAGGGAGGGAGACATCGAGGGCCTCAGACTTCGCTGCATTGATTTTAAAATTTTACCATGTAACAAAGTGATCTATTTCAGCCATAACAGCAGGGATGGATATATGTGATTGAGTGATATATACTAGGACATCATCAGCAAATAGAGAGCACTTGTACTCGGTGCCTCCCACCTCAATCCACCTAATATTGGGGTTATGGCGAATTGATGAGAGCAGGTGCTCCGTCACTAGGATGTATAAGAGAGGGGACAGAGGACATCCCTGCCTTGTCCCATTGGTGATTGTGAAAGGTGATGAAAATGTTCTGACGCACCCCCTGGGCCTTGGGACACCCGGAGCCGGACCCTTTTTGGTGGATGCTGGTGGTTGTAGTCTTCGTGGCGGCGATCCGGTTCCGTGGCTCAGGGCGGTCAAACCAGTGGCGGAACTATTTATGTGGTTTTGATGTTTAAATGTCCGACTACGCCACCCGTGGATTGCGGTCAGAGTGAACCGCCGCTACAGGACAGACCGCTAAGGCTGGTGTTGTGGGTGCAGCAGAGCGTAGCATAACTCCCCACGGGAGGAGTATAGCCTCAGGGCAGTGTATGCGGAGGATGGGGGTGATGGTGCAGGGCAGCAGCAGTAACGACACGGAGTCAGTGATGCAGTTCAGGGCCTTTACTCACAGTTCTTATTATCCAGACCACGTCTGCAGGTAACGGCTGCCCACGTCGTACTGTGCTCACCAGGTGAGGGGCTCAGACAACTCCCAGATAACTTTGGAGCGCTTCACAGGACCCCCTTTGTGTGTCCTTTGTCTGGCCTTTCTTACCAACACTTCTGTCCGGCTGCCTCGGGCCTCCTCTTGGTAAACTTGGCGCCAGTTTCCCTGACCCTATGTGGTGCCTTCCTAGCGGGTGGAGCAAGGGGCTGCGCCACATAAAATGTCAGAGCCTCCGGTTTCTAGCTGAGGGTCTTTTCCTGCCTCCACTAGTTCGGGGACCGGTCTCCCCCTTTGGCCTGACCCCTCCACGCAGGTGGATTCGGGCGTGCGGTGGCGACTCGCCCGTCCGCACCCCTGGGATCCCTTCATTCCTCGTTCCTGGAGCCTTCTCCGCTCCTCTTCCTTCCTTCTCCCTCTTGCAGGCCTGGGCCTCTGTTACTAGGCCCGCCTCCGGAGCAGAGCTCATGCAGAGCCCCTGCTCCCTGCCACTTCTGCTCAGACTTCTCTGCACTGAACTAAGATGGTGCCCACCTTTTATACTCCCTTCTCAATGCACCCAGGAACTGCTTCCTCCCTGCTCCTGCACTACAGGGTTCCCCTTCCTCAGTGTTCCCTCCCCCCACTCCAGCCAGGGACAGGGACTGTCATGCCCATCTCAGGGGCATATTGGTCGCCCTGCCCCACGGCAATGTGGTGTAATGCATGCAGGTGTCGGGTCCTGATCCACACTCCATCCTTACCTGAGAGTGAGATATCACACCTCTGGGTGAGGTGCAATACGTCTGTAGCAACCGAGCCCTCAGGGTGCTACAGTTCCATTCATCTTCAGCCTAGGTGACGTATTGCGATACAGGGCCGTGATTTTGGCTATAAAAGGGTCCCCTAGACCCCTACCCCAAGCTCTTTAAGAGAATCATATATGGCGTGCCAGGAGACTCTATGGAATGCTTTCTCAGCATCCAACGAGAGTATCTAATTACAAATTTTTAACTGCATCTAGCCCAGGAAATACTTTGTGCCTAGTAGCAGTGTCTGCTAGTCAGCGGATTATCCCGGCTGTTAAGCAAGCTACACCACCTGTAGTTTAGACACTTAATTTTTTCAAAGGAAATGCTTCGGGACCATGGGATACTTAGTGAAGAGCATCAGGAGGCACCCCAAGGCATAGGGGCTGGGACTGGCAGTAGGATGCCTTGCGGTGGACAGCCGAGCTCGATCCTTATAAAAGCTTTTTAACTGCAGCAGCTTTAGTGTACGCTACTGGAGCTGGAATTACCGCGGCTGCTGGCATGAGACTTGCCCTCCAATAGATCCTTGTAAATGGATTTAAAGTGTATTCATTCAAATTAGAGCGACAATTTAAATTAAAAAGCTTAGAGCTGCCTCCACCACAGGGGGGCTCGCTCGACCCACCAGCGGACAGGCACCAGTATTGGGAGAGGGGGGCTGGCCGTCAGGGTTCACCGCGGCTCTGGCACAAACCCGGCGACACGGAGGTGGCACGGGCAGGAGCGGACTGGCCGTGTCGGCTTCTCACTTTTTGGATTTTAGAAGGGCATGACATGCCTATATCTGTGTCTCCCCCTCCTTTTACTCCTCCACCTCTTTTATTTTCGCATGACTATATGTACTTGTCACTTTTCCATGTGTTAGTTATGTCTTCTGAGCAGTTTGTCAGCTTTTGGACACCTTTGAAGGTGTTTTCTATGTGTTTCTATGTGTTTTTGTTTGCCTGCCATTGGTTTTAACGGTGTTCGAAGGTGTTCGACGAACAGTTCGACGAACAGTTCGGCGAACACACGGGTGTTCGACGAACCGAACCGAACTCGAACACTACGGGGGTGGCTCAACACTACCGGGAAGTACAATTTTTTTGTGAGATTTTGATGGATGCCCAAAGCTTGGGATGAATCCTTTACCCCTCTCTTAATTTTTCAATTGGCAAGAAAAGTGTTTTTTTGTTTTTTTCTGGATGCCCTGATGTACTGCAGGAGGTGTAAGGATTTCGGGCATACCCAGGATAGTTGTGGGGAGATGCCAACTTGCAGGAATTGCAATGGTTCTGGCCATATGGCATAAGACTGCACAAATCCTGTTATGTGCAATGCTTGTAGTGAGGAGGGCCATAAGAATAGGGACTGTAAGACCAAGACCAGTCCTGGGTCTTATGCTGAAGCCTCAGGGGCAGCGGCTGCACCCCCTGCGCCCCCTGCTGCTGTTGTTGACATTCCACAGGCTACAGACCTGGATCTTAATGAGGAACCTTAAATCATGGATGCACATGTAGAGGCCCTGCCCCAAACGGAGTCTCCCAGCCAAGAGGTGTCGAGTTTGGAATTAGCATGTCTTTGATTGTGAACTCCCTCATCAGTCTGATGTCTGTGGGGAGAGGGAGTTGGGCGGTTCTCTTGGCATGTCCCCCAGTGTATCTTGGATGGCTACTGAGGAGGAGTTGACCAGTTGTGGAGGTCAAGGTGACTTCACTCTTGTAAGGTCCTCTGAAGACGAGAAGCCTGGAACTTCCTGTAAGAATTCCAGAACTGATTGGGCAGACGCCGATGAAGATGTTTTAAGTCTGGTAGCTACCTTCAGATTGTCTTCTCTCCTGACACCAGTGCTTTTTTAGGTATTCCCACAGACGTAAACAGATTTGAGGAGTTGCAGTTCCAGATGGAAGATGAAAACGGTTGAAGAGGAAGTGACTTGACTTTCGTCATGTATATAATACCATCATGTTATGGCTCCCCAGGCTGGTTGTGGCATTGCGCCCCTGAAAGTCAGGCAAATTAGATCCAAATCCAGGAGGGCAACCGTCCTTGATTATATCAAACAGATGAATGCTGATATCTTCTGTCTTCAGGAATACAGGATTGTGGACTCTCCAAGTGATAAGTACAGGCCTTATGGACAGCATGTATGGTCTGGCTCATGTGTTAATAGGAATGATGTTGTAGGGATATTAATGGGTAACAGGAAGATTAGTTTAGATAGCTACATGGTGGTAGAGGTGGGTAGGTGTATAATTGCACATGTTAGCTATAGGGGGTGGCAGGTTAGAAATATTAATGTGTACTGTCCATCAGGAAAGGACCAAAAAAGGAGCGTCTGGCTCTTTTGGAAGCATTAAGTTTGCTTCCTCCGGGCAAAATGCCTACAGTTTTAGTTGGGGACTTTAATTGCAACACAGAAGGGAATTGTGACATAACTGGTAAAAAGTTATCCAATCTTATTTCTGATTTCTCCCTTCTAGATGCTGCTGTTCTTGAATTTGGCATCCCACCACCGCTAACATACCATGCTGATAGAGGTGGTATTGTATCCAGAATAGATAACATTTTGTTTTCCAAAAATATGTTGTATATGAATTTTGAACAAAATGTTGTACCTTTTTCTAATCATTAGTGTTTGAGAGGTGTGTTTAGTGTGATTGATGACCGTATGTATGAGGGTGGGGTATGAAAGTTGAATGTAAGTTTGTTAGAAGATGAGGATGTGATGAATGAATTAAAAATAAAGTATAAAGAGTGGAGAGTATGTAAAAGGAATTTTGCGTGTGAGATTGAATGGCGGGACTGGGTTAAGGTGTGTGGCAAAAAATTCTTCAAAAAATGGGGCTATAAAAAAGCTGCTATTTATTTGAGCAGATTTAATGATTTAAACAGGCGGATAGACTGCTTATGAAAGTCTGGAGCAAGTGGGACGGATGAAAAAGGGAAAGAAATCATTTATCATATTAAAATAGAACATCTTGAGAAAGATAAAAAGTGCACGAGGTTCTTTTTTAAGAAAATGAATGGGAGAAACGTCGATATGGATAAAGTCTTGGATAGGAACGGTTTGTGTGTGTCAGGTGAGAATGTGATAAAGGAGGTGAATAGGTTCTATTCTAGCTAGTTATATGAAAAAAACGGATTGATTCTGGTCTTGTTTCAGAAGTGCTGAATGGGTTAGAGAATAAGTTGGATAGCAATGAATGTGATATTTTGAATGAGGATGTGATTATGGATGAAGTGGAAAACGTGATGAAGAGTGCTAAAAAGAATAAGACACCGGGTAAAGATGGATTTCAGGGTAGAATTCTATGTGAAAGCATGGGATTTTCTGGGTGATGATTTGACTGAGATATGTAAGTATATGCGGGAAAATGGTAAGTTATGTGAATCTATGAAAGAGGGTGTGGTTGTACTTGTATACAAGAAAGGAGAAAGAAAGTGTCTAGAAAATTGGAGATCTATAACGTTGTTGAATTCAGATTACAAAATCGACAGCAAATTGTTGGCGAAAGGTATGCGTGAAGTGATTGGTAGTGTTGTGGGTGAGGATCTAGTGTGTGCTGTGCCCGGAAGGAGTATGAGTGATAACTTGTTATTATTAAGGGATTTGATTGGAGACTGCATGGTGAGGAAACAGAAGTGTATTGGTTCTTGCAATTGATTTTAAGAAAGCGTTTGATAGGGTCTCGCATGTGGTTTTGTTTAAAGTTCTAGAGATAATGGGATTTCCTAAAAATTTGTGAATGGGATAATGTTTTTGTATGATCGTGTGTCAAGTGAGTTTCTTGTTAATGAATGGTTGAGTGAGAAAGTGAATATTATGTCTGGTGTAAGGCAGGGGTGTCCCATGTCCCCTGTCTTGTTTGTATGTGTGATTGAACCTTTGTTGTGCTTGGTGAGACGTAATAAAATGGTGCGAGGATTGTTGGTACCTGGGAGTGGTGGGAAGCATGTGAAAGTTCTTGGATATATGGATGACATTGTGGCTGTGAGTGAAAGTGTTGCGTCTATGAGTAGGGTTAAGTTGCTTTTAGATTTTTTCTGTGGTGCGTCTGGCTTTAGAGTGAATTGGAATAAATGTAGCTTTAAATGTTTTGGGGATGAGAGGGTTAAAATGGAGGGGGTAAAGTGTGAGGAGGGTGCTATCAAATTGCTGGGAGTATTATTTAATAAGGATTTGGAAGTTAAGAAGAGCTGGGAGGAGTGTGGATTGCACATAGAACGTAAGTTAAAATTTTGGCGCCTGAGAGACTTGACCCTGAGAGGTAAGATTTTGTTCATAAAAGCGTTGATTCTTCCGATTTTGCTATTTATTGCAACAGTTTTTCCATCGTATTATGGGAAAATTAAAAGAGTGGAGAAGATAGTTTTTACTTTCTTCTGGAGCAGTAAAATAGAGAAACTTAAGAGAGAAACTTTTTTCAAGGCTTTTCAAGGCTTGTCACCATGGTGGCATGGCCTTTTCAGACATTCAGATTTTTCTGGGGCTTCAGTATATCAAAACTGTAGTTATGTTGTTGAATAAGGAGAATAAGGGAGCGTATATGGCAAGTTATTCTGCTGGTTGGTCATGTGATAAGGCTCATTAAAGGGTCACTATTGACTTTTTGGATTGCTTCTTCCTGTAGGTGGCACTAGAGTTCTGGTCCTCTTCCTCTCTGAAGAGACAATTTGCAGGTTGGTGATACTGACCTGCACTTTAGGACTGAGGAGAGAGTAAAAAGAATCAAAGAATCATTTAGGTTTGTTGGATAGAAAAACTAATTGGAAAACACCGGTATATTGAACTACATGACCCAATTATAGGTTCTTTCCTTCTAGCCTGTCTGATTGCAATCTTTAGAAGAGCCACTAATTTAAAAGATATAATTATTAAATGATATCCCTGAAATAATCATCTTGTGCCGCAAAATACATGACCCCTCTCAGCTATGTCAGTGGAAAGAATAAAAAAGCTATAGCTCTTAGACTATGGAGATGTAAAACTTTTTTTTTTTCAATAATTTTTTTTTATTGTGGAAAAACAGCAAAATATAACAAAAGGATATAAATGTTCCAGCTCTGTAATTGTACTCACCCGAAGAATAAAGTCATCTTATCAGTTATACCACATAGTGAATGCAGTAAAAAAATACAGTTCCAGAATTGCTGTTTTTTTTATCATTCTGACTCCCAAAAATTGGACAAAAAAGTGATCCAAAAATGGTATGCTCCCCAAAATAGAACCAATAAAAATTTCAACTAATCCTGCAAAAAACAAGCCCCCATGTGACGTTGTTTTTAAAATTTGACTCAGACAAAACACCGAATTGAAAATTCACTGTAAGGAGGCAGATGAAGTCACTTTGGCCTTTGAACCAGTGGTGTCCTTTTTTCATAGACATGCACAAAAGCGCGGTCAACAACAGTTTTGAGTACCTCTGAAAAGACAAACACTGGCGAACAGAGGCCAGACAGAGTGCAGAGTAACTCTGCCTGCCTCATTATAGTGAATGGATTCATAGGGGTTCCTTCTGAATAATGTATTTTTGAGATTTAGATGGAAACCCCGATGCAAGTGCTCAGCATAGAGCACAAGATTAATGTGAACAGAGCCTTAAAAGGGATTCAAAATGTTATGTACCCCAAAATGCTACCAAGAAAAGCTTCAACTCAATCCACAAAAAACAAGTTCCTACTCAGATTCATCATCTGTTAAGGGAAATATAGGGGGTTTCAACGTTACTGTTACCACAAAAACTCTGGAGAATCAACATGGCTGCCCCAAAAGAGATTCAGTGAATTCTGCGCTCCCAAATCGAAATGTCCCTTTCCTTTCGGAGCCCCACAGTGTGCCTAAACAGCAGATAGTGTCCAGATGTTTGGCATTACTGTAGCAAAAAAATGTAATTAACTGGGTCCACATCTCCCGAAGAACAAGCTGGGCACAATGTATTGGCTACAATGACATATTTGCAATTTTGACTCTGCAACATCAATTGTGTGCTTCTCTCTGGAGATCACCCATGGAGTCAAAATCGGCACTACACCCATAGATGAATTTCCAGAGGGAGTGCTAATTCCAAAACGGGGTCACTTGAGGGGGAATTCTGCTGTTTTGACACTTAGGACTCTGCAAATTATTCTAAGAAAATATGCACTTCAAAAGTCAAATAGTGCTTCTTCTCTCCTGAGCTCTGCTTTGTGGACAAATGTAAATGTAGAGCCACATTTGGAGTATTGACACATTCAGGAAAAATTGTGTAACAAACTTAGTGGCCTGTTTTATACATTTCCTCTTGTGAAAATGAAAAATCTGGGGCTGAAACCAAATTTTTGTGGTAAAAAACGTACCGTATTTTTCGGACTAAAAGATGCACTTTTTTCCTCCAAAATTTTATAGGAAAGTGGGGGTGTGCGTCTTATAGTCTGAATGTGGGGGGGTATATATATACACTGCTCAAAAAAATAAAGGGAACACTCAAATTACACATCCTAGATCTGAATAAATGAAATATTCTCAATGAATACTTTGTTGTGTACAAAGTTGAATTTGTCAGCACATTCAACATTCAAAATCACACAAAAATCATCAATGGAAATCAAATTTATTAACCAATGGATGCCTGGATTTGGAGTAAACCGCAAAATTAAAGAGGAAAAACACAGTACAGGCTGATGCAACCATGATGTAATGTCCTTAAAACAAGTCAAAATGAGGCTCAGCATTGTGTGTGGCCTCCACGTGCCTGTATGACCTCCCTACAACACCTGGGCATGCTCCTGATGAGGTTGCGGATGGTCTCCTGTGGGATCTCCTCCCAGTCCTGGAATAAAGCATCCGTCAACTCCTGGACAGTCTGTGGTGCAACGTGACGTTGGTGGATGGAGCCAGACATGATGTCCCAGACGTGCTCAATCGGATTCAGGTCTGAAAAACGGGCGGGCCAGTCCATAGCTTCAATGACCTCATCTTGCAGGAACTGCTGACACACTCCAGCCACATGAGATCTGGCATTGTCCTGCATTAGGAGGAACCCAGGGCCAACCGCACCAGCATATGGTTTCACAAGGGGTCTGAGGATCTCATCTCGGTACCTAATGGCAGTCAGGCCAGAACATGGAGGGTTGTGCGGCCCTCCAAAGAAATGCCACCCCACACCATTACTGACCCACTGCCAAACCGGTCATGCTGAAGGATGTTGCAGGCAGCAGATCGCTCTCCACGGCGTCTCTAGACTCTGTCACGTGTATCACATGTGCTCAATGTGAACCTGCTTTCATCTGTGACGAGCACAGGGCACCAGTGGAGACTTTTCCAATCCTGGTTTTCTGTAGCAAATGCCAAGTGTCTGCACGGTGTTGGGCTGTGAGCACAACCCCCATCTGTGGATATCGGGCCCTCATACCACCCTCATGGAGTCGGTTTCTAACCGTTTGTGCAGACACATGCACATTTGTGGCCTGCTGGAGGTCATTTTGCAGGGCTCTGGCAGTGCTCCTCCTGTTCCTCCTTGCACAAAAGCATAGGTAGTGGTCCTGCTGCTGGGTTGTTGCCCTCCTACGGCCCCCTCCACGTCTCCTGGCGTACTGGCCTGTCTGGACACTACGCTGACAGACACAGCAAACCTTCTTGCCATAGCTCGCATTGAAGTGCCATCCTGGATGAGCTGCACTACCTGAGCAACTTCTGTGGGTTGTAGAGTCCGTCTCATGCTACCATGAGTGTGAAAGCACAACCAACATTCAAAAGTGACCAAAACATCAGCCAGAAAGCATTGGTACTGAGATGTGGTCTCTGGTCCCCACCTGCAGAACCCTTCCTTTATTGAGGGTGTCTTGATAATTGCCAATAATTTCCATCTATTGTCTATTCCATTTGCACAACAGCATGTGAAATTGATTGTCAATCAGTGTTGCTTTTAAGTGGACAGTTTGATTTCACAGAAGTTTTATTTACTTGGAGTTATATTCTGTGGTATAAGTGAATATTCATGGGCGTGGGGAGCAGTGAATATTCTTTCTCCTTAATAGCCGGCATACAGTGTAGCCACAGGGCGGCTCCTGCGGCTGCCGCCGGGTGATCGCCTGTGCCCGCTATTAAAGGGCATGAATATTCTCCCCTCTCCACACCCATGGGAGTGGAGAGGGGTGGATATTCATGCTCTTTAATAGTGGGCACATGTGATCGCCAGGCCGCAGCAGGAGCTACACTGCGTGCCAGCTATTAAAGCGAATGAAGTAACTGCTCCCCACGCACACAGTCCCAGCGTGGGGAGCAGTGACTATTTCCGCAGCGGATCTCACCTTGTGAGGGCGCATTGCAGTGACACCATGGTGAGATCAGTGCTGGCAGCAGAGCAGGACGCAGCCCTGGGACACAGGGAAGAAAAGGGAGTAGCAGTGTTTATTTTTTTATGTGCAGCGTGATGGGGATTAGGGGTGTCATGCATACCAGGATTAGGATGAGGGGTGCCATGCATACCAGGAAGAGAGATGAGGGGTGCCATGCATACCAGGTTAAGGATGAGGGATGCCATGCATACCAGGATAGGGATGAAGGGTGCCATGCATACCAGGATAGGGATGAGGGGTGCCATGCATACCAGGATAAGGATGAGGGGTGCCATGCATACCAGGATAGGGATGAGGGGTGCTATGCATACCTGGATAGGGATGAGGGGTGCCATGCATACCAGGATAGCGATGAGGGGTGCCATGCATACCAGGATAGGGATGAGGGGTGCTATGCATATCAGGATGAGTGGTGCCATGAATACCAGGATGGAGGGGTGCCATTCATACCTGGATGGAGGGGTACCATGCATACGAGGATAGAGATCAGGGGTGCCATGCACACCAGGATGGGGATCAGGGGTGCCATGCATATCAGGATGGGGATGAGGGGTGCCATGCATATCAGAATGGGAAGGAGGGGTGCCATGCATACCAGGATGAAGGATTGGGGTGCCACGCATGCCAGAATGGGGATGAGGGGTGCCATGCACACCAGGATGGGGATGGGGGCCATGTATAATAGGAAGGGGGCATATACCAGGATGGGGGATATTAACAGAATTAGGGGACATTACCCCTATATCAGTGTCAGCAGCAGACTCCCTCCCCCTTAACAGTGCATCGTGACCACATTTTTGCTTACATTTTTTTCTATTTTCCTCCTCTAAAACCTTGGTGCGTCTTATGGTCCGGTGTGTCTTATAGTCTGAAAATTACGGTAATGTGACATGGCTCCCGCAAAGCATCTCAGCAAAATTTGCACTCCAATATGGTGCTTCTTTCCTTCTGAATTCTGCATTGTGATGGAAAAGTAGTTTTTGTCCACATATGGGGTATCACCGTACTCAGGAGAAGTTGCGTAACAATTTATATCATCCGTTTTCTCCTATTAGCCCTTTTGAATATTAAAAACTTGGGGATAAAACTACATTTTAATGGAAAAATGTTAATTTTTTTCATTTTCCCAGCCCGATGTTATACAATTCTGTGAATCATGTGTTTAAAATGATCACTACAACACTAGATGAATTCCTCAAGGGGTGTAGTTTCTAAACTGAGTCAATTAGGGGTTTCTGCTGTTTTGGCGCTTCAGGAGCTTTTCTAATGTGACATGATGTCCACCATCTTTTCTAGCAAAAATTGTGCTCCTTCCCTTCTGAGCCCTGCCGCCTGCCCATACTGTAGTTTCTGACCACATATTGGGTATTGGTGTACTGAGGAGACAATGCACAACACATTGTGGGATCCATTTTCTCCTTTTACCTTTTTCCTTTTACCTTTGTGAAAATAAGAAATCAACATTTTTGTGGAAAAAAACATAATATATCATTTTCACAGCTCAACATTATAAATTTCTGTGAAACACTAGTGAGTTCAAGATGCTCATTCGACACCTAGAAAAATTCCTCAAGGGTGTAGTTTCAAGAATGGTTTCACTTGTGGGAATGTTTCTGCTGTTTTGGCACCTGGGGGCTCAGAAAATGTGTCATGGCGTCCCCAATCTATTTCAGCAAAAATTGCACTGCAATAAGTCAAATAGTACTTTTTGAATGTGGTTATAAATACTTTGAGTGGTGCAGTTTTTAAAATGTGGTCTTGTTTGATGGTCTGCTGACATATAAGCTCCTCAAACTCACATTAAAAGTGAAGTGGTCCCTAAAAACATAGATTTTGTAAATTTATTGAAAAGTTGAGAAATTGCTGCTAAACATTTAACCCTTTGACCACCCCTTCAAAAAAAGTATTTAAAAAAATAATGCTGATGGAAAGAAGACATGTGGTAAATGTTATTTTTTAACTATTTTGTGTAAAATGCCCATCTGTTCTAAGAGGATAAAAATTCAAAGTTTTAAAATAGAAAATTTTTCAAATTATTATTTTCACAAATAAACGTAAATCATATTAACCTAAATTTACCAATAATATAAAGCACAGTGTCACTAAAAAAAATCTGTCACTGAAATATGTTGATGCATTACAGACTTATTACCACATAAAGCGACACAGGTTGGATTTGAAAAATATGGCATGGTCAGGAAGGTGTACAAAGGCTTAGGTCTGAATGTTTTAATTCAGATTTTTATTTTCTCATTATAATTGCATTTAATTTGCTGAATGCCTTCCAATTATGCATTGAAGGTTATAAAATATAGAAAAAAAGCATTTTTTTGTTTGTCATATTTATTAATGTATTTATAACATTAGATTTTTCATTTCAGGTTTCATTTTTTGAAACCGTTTTCTGTTTTTTAGTGCCTGCTTTGATTGTAAGAATTGAAATCTTGCTGAATCTGGTAGACAGTATTACTATTTTTTTAACAGATAAAATGTATTGAGAAATTACAGAAGAAAGTACATACTGCAATATAAAAAATGGATGAGTCAATCGGATACAGAGTAAATCAGGATAAACCGGTATATAAGCAATAGAATTATGAAAGCATTAGAGTAGACCGTTTGTGTGGCACCCTGCTGTTCACAGGTACCACAGGACCCAAAAAGGGTGGATGGATGGACTTCTCCACAAGAGGCCCTCATTACATACAAACACCTCCACCCTTCCACCTCATACCACCAGAGGGAGCCCGTTAGGGATATATATATATGGAGGATGGAGCCAGACAGTCTCAGTCAGGAGAGAGTCTCTCAGTCTGAGAGAGAGCGTGCTGACGCTGAGAGCAGCGAAGACGCAGCACGTCTGCTGCAGTATTGAGGGCCCCGAGTGTGGCCGGAGTCAAAGAGGAGAGGAGAGAGGAGTTGAGGGGGCAGAGGAGTATCATAGGCTCACCCCCAAGTATACAAACCAGACACCGGGTTCGCGCCTACAGGGTCCCTTTATACCCAGTAGGGATCACCGGCAAACCAGGAGGACTACAAGTCCCTGGCCGACCTGAAGCTAAACCAATTACAGGACCAGGAACTACAAATGCCCCAGCGCCCAGCGATAGTGGTTGCCAGCGGAAGGTCCTACTACCAAGCGACAGGTGAAGAGAACAACACGACACAGAAGCTATGCCCAGTGGCAGGCTGGCCAGGAGCTTAGAGAGAGGGAGACATGGACCAGGAGGCCCTATACCCGCTCACTGGGGAGAAGTCCTGAAGTGCACCCTTCCTACCGAGTACCCTGGACCGTACCTGACATCCGCACCAGTAAAGGTATTCAAGCAAATCCCCTGCCTCTGTCAATTACTCCTGCTGCGCCATCCCGACTGCACTACAAGCCCCAGCATCACCACCCACCGTCAAACTCTACACTGCCCTGAGGCCCGCTCCACATGTGGGGAGCTGTTTCATCCTAGCTGCCTATCAACTGCCTCAGAGGTCTGCAGCAGCGCTGGTACAAATTACCAGAAACCACAGGTGTCGTCACGATCAAACTACAAATCCCATATAAACTATCCCCTTTTTGTTGACCGCCCTGTGCCACGGACCAGGCCAGCCACTGTGACATATTCCCCCCCAGCATCCATAGGCCCGGACACCGAGTACCCCACTGCCCTGGGGGCACGTCATCTCCAAAGTACAATAGATTATTTTTTTCATTTTTCAAACATTTTCATCCCTGTATCTCCCCAAATTGGGCTCAGTTGGAAAATTCCATATTTCATTCGATTTACAAAGGCTTTCAATTTCTACAATTCATAATATCTCCTATTTTCCCAAATTGAGGTAAATTATATAAGTCTTTCCACTGCTAGCATATCCCTCAGAAGGTCCCATAGTTTTTAAACCCCTTTACGACATAGGGCGTATTAATATGTATCTGTGCCTTGGGCTTTATGGACCAGATACATATTAATACGCCCTGGCGATTTCGTCCGCACACAAGCGGTGCGGGCGCGATAGCCGCCGGGTGTCAGCTGATTGTCACAGCTGACACCTGGGGCTATGTGCAGGGAGCGGTCCCGCACTGCTCCCGGCACATTAACCCCCGCAATGCTGCGATCGAAGTCGATCGAAGTCGATTGCAGTATTGCGGTGGCTAAGAGGAGGTGATCGTATACTCACCTCCTCTTCCGGCCTCCAGCACTGTCTGCCGCGGCTTCCAGGATGTTGCCATGACGACCCGATGTCGTCATGACAACATCCGGGTCACAAGACAGCAGGAAGAATTTTTGGACATGTGCAGAGCATTTCCAAACTATCTTCTCCCTGTCCAGCGCTGACAGCCTGCATGGCACAGGGATGGTGCTCCATTCCAGTGCCATGCAGGCGATCAGAGTAAAAAAAGTGAAAGTCCAATAGTGGGACAAAGTAAAAAAGTAAAAAAACTCTCAGAAAGTGAAAAAAAAAATAAAAAATAAATTGTAAAAATATTTTAAAAAAATTAAAAATATAATCCACCAAAAATAAAAATATAATGTACCCATCAATAAATATTATTATGAAAAAAAAACAAAAAAAACAATAAAAGCATACATATTTGGTATCGCCGCATCCAGAACGACCTGACCTATAAAACTGTCCCACTAGTTAACTAGTGGACATGGTAGAAAAATAAAATAAAAAACTAAGCAAAAAACAATGCTTTATCACCATAACTCCAAACAAAAAATGGAATAACACGCGATCAAAAAGACGAATATAAATAAAAATGGTACCACTGAAAATGTCATCTCGTCCCGCAAAAAACAAGCCACCATACAGCTCCATCAGCCGAAAAATAAAAAAGTTATAGCTCTCAGAATAAAAAGTGCAAAACATATAAAAACGATATAAATGTGGTACCGCTGTAAACGTACTGACCCAAAGAATAAAGCTGTCTTATCAATGTTACCACATGCGGAACAGAATAAAAAAACAAAAAAGCAAAAACAATTCCTGAATTCGTAATGTTGATTCGTAAAAATGAAAAAGTGTTTTTTTTTCCAATTTTTTATTTTTTACGGATTAATTTGTGAAGCACCTGGGGGTTACAAGTGCTCACTATGCATCTAGATAGGTGCCTTGGGGGATCTAGTTTCCAAAATAGGGTCACTTGTGGGGGAGCTCCAATGTTTAGGCACACAGGGGCTCTCCAAACGCAACATGGCGTCCGCTAATTATTCAAGCAAATTTTACAATCAAAAAGTCAAATGGCGCCCCTTCCCTTCCGAGCCCTGCCGTGCGCCCAAACAGTAGTTTTTCCCCACATATGTGGGTATCTGCGTGCCCAGGGGAAATTTCACAACAAATTTTGGGGTCCATTTTTTCTTGTTACCTCTGCAAAAATTAAAAAAATTGGGTCTAAAGTAACATTTTTGTGAAAAAAGTTAAATGTTCATTTTTTTCTTACACATTCCAAAAATTCCTGTGAAGCACCTGAAGGGTTAATAAAGTTCTTTAATTTGGTTTTGGGCACCTTGAGGGGTGCAGTTTTTAGAATGGTGTCACTTTTGGGTATTTTCTGTCATAAAGACCTCTCAAAGTGACTTCAAATGTGATGTGGTCCCTAAAAAAATGGTTTTGTAAATTTTGTTGGAAAAATGAGAAATCGCTGGTCAACTTTTAACCCTTATAGCTCCCTAATAAAAAAAAATGTTGGTTCCAAAATTGTGCTGATGTAAAGTAAACATGTGGAAAATGTTATTTATTAACTATTTTGTGTGACATATCTCTCTGATTTAAGGGCATAAAAATTAAAATTTTGAAAATTGCAAAATTTTCAAAATTTTCGCCAAATTTCCATTTTTTTCACAAATAAACGCAAGGGATATCGAAGAAATTTTGCCAAAATCATGAAGTACAATATGTCATGGAAAAACAATCTAAGAATCAGGGGGATCCGCTGAAGCGTTCCAGAGTAATTACCTCATAAATTGACAGTGGTCTTAATTGTAAAAATTGGCCTGGTCATTAACGTGCAAACCACCCTCGGGGGTAAAGGGGTTAAATAAATCAAATATTAAACTGTAGCCATGCTTTAATTTTTATTTCATGAATCAATAGTTCATATGAGAATAAAAATCTTTGTAATTTACCTTATCAGAAAAAAATGCTTCTTTCTCTGCAGATTTCTCAGTCATAATCTCAATTGTTTATCAGTCATAATCAAAATTCTCAATTCTGAGACAAAATCTGTATTTAGCGAAGGCTGACTTTCCCGCTACTGAGATAGGAGATGGCAGTTGCTTGAGTTATAGACTGGAATTCCCAATTAAACCATGCATGTTATTGCAATACACAAAGCCACTTTCACTTGTAAAGTATTGCAGAAATGCGCTTTCTCTGGATCGAAAATAGGATACATATTGGATATTAAAGGAAATAAGTGTGTAAATAAAAAATATATTCTGCTAATGCCTTGTATACAGACTTTTGGAAGATGTTTCACTATACAGAGCGACGCACAACCTCTTGCCACGCTATCTCACGTGTAACTGAATAGCCTAGACAAATATCAACCTGTTGTCAGTCGCTAAGGTCGTCCTCCAGCCCTCCCCAATCTTGGGCGGTTCTCTCTTGGCCAATATAGAACACTGTGCTAACCTTTATCGAACCTAGAGAAATCTCATTAAGATAACCTGATGTGATAGAAAGAAACTAATCACAATTTTTTAAGTCATCATGCCTATTTTAGTCTAAATTAGCAGAAAAATCGAACGCAACAAAAATTATGTTCAAATCTGTTCCCCATTGATTTTCCATAAGTATGCCAATTTCAACCAACTTATAAAGTGCATTATATTCACTACTGTTTATTAATTTACTGATACAATAAACTCGTGATCCATCTCTTTTTTTGTTTTTTTTTTCCACCCAGTGTGCTAATTGTGATATCACAAAATATAGTTGCCAATTAAGTGTTGCAGTCGTTTCTTTTAACTGTGCCATTAAATATTTAATAGCCAGTCATGCTTTTATCCTTTCCATATCCAATTCCCCATTATACCATCTAGTGTTTTAAATATTTTATCACCGATGCAGACTGGTCTATTTTAAAAAATTATTATGGCAAAAACACAAAACAGAATATTTCTGCTTGTTACAGAAAGAGGGAGATGTTCACCAACATCTCTCCTCATAGCATATATTTTTCACCATTAGGGCTACATTCAGTTTATAAAAATTTTCCACTGATGTAGAAATCTGCATCCCCAGGTTCCTGAAGGAGAAATTCCCCCATCATTCAAAAGCCCTTATTAGGTACATGTATGTTGGCTTGATAAGGTATTAAAGAGGGTTTTTCCCAATTAAGTTTTAAGCCAGAGTGTCTGCCAAATCCATGCTTAGATCATTGTTATCCAAAGGCTGTCCTAAATTCCCTAAATACAGAAATATATCAGAAATATCTGCATATAAAGGGATTCTGACAGCAATTTCTTGTTATTTAATTTGAGACCAGCATATTGTAAGGGCAGAGAGCCTAATTACAGTAATGTGTCACTTACTGGGCTGTGTGTTGTTTCAATAAAATCAAAGTTTCATTAGCAGGAGATTATCACTACAGGACTAGTTGTCTCGTGCCATGTAGTCCTCTTGTTCTATAACACCCTGCCTACATCACCACAGATTAGCAGATTTCTGCCAATGTACAATATATATGGAAATCTGCCAATCAGTGGTGTGGGTGGCATTACCCAAAACTCCGCATTAAGAGAGCAAGTAGTTCTGTAGCATAAAAAGCTATGATTTTATCATAACTGCACCAAGCAGCCCAGTAAGTGACACATCTCTGGTATCAGAGTCTCTGTCCCTACATCTTGCTGCTCTCATAAAACATATAAAAAAATGTGATGACAGATTCCCTATCATGAAACAGTTTCTTCCTTATGCCCATAAACTAGTCCTTAGTATATTTTTATTTCTAATCAATACGGTCATGGCTCAATATACAAAGCAAATAATAGGGATAATGGACAGTCTTCCCATGTTCCCCTGTAGTTTATAAAGCTATGTGATATCTGTCTGATGACCGACACTCTGACTTTTACTTGTATATAATAATTGGGTCCATCCAATATAATTCCTTACTGGGGCAATTTTTTTCATTATTTTCTTCAAGATTCCAAACCAGGTAATCAATTGCCTTTGTAGTATCTAATGAGAAGATTCCTCCCCCAGACTCCACAGTATGGCAGTACAAAGTGAAAAGTGCAGTCTCCTATTCAGCCTTTGGTTGAACCTCATAGGAGTGCCAAGATGGCAGAAACAGGGGTCTTCAGAAGGCCTTGCACTGCCATGATAACCCATCATCATTGTCTTGCGATCACATCATGGGGGCTGAAGGAATCCGGTGACAGCAAGCTCCAGCAACCACTCCATTTAAATGCCGCTGTCAGAGATCGACAATGCTGTTTAATTTTTAACAGCTCAATTGTTAGAAACAGACGCTGGCTGTATAAAACAGCTGGCATCTACCACATGTGCTGATGTACCAATATGTAATTTTGCCTTAAGGGGTTAAGCTACCACTCCAAAGTTTTATTTCTAATGCACCCTTAAATATAATTAATGTATGTACAGTATCTGGATTAAAATAGTAACCCATTGCCATCTTCTGCAGTTTCCAGTGCTGCTTTAGTTCTCTCCTGCATCATATAAAAGCAATTAAATCTTCTTCTACGTGGACTTCAAATCACTTTCTCTATGTAAGTTCATGAGACTCAAAATAAGGCTCTCATAGATATTAGGAATGGAGTTACCGGTCCACTGTGTCAGCTGGCAAATCAGAGTTGAAATGAAAATAACAGCCATTGATAAGTATTTTACAACACATACTGTACATATATTACTGATAGCTACCTAGGGTTCCAGCAAAAAGAAACTTTCTTCTCATCGAGGACTCTTCCAATCTTTTCTTTTCAATCTAGTTTAAATTCTTCTAACTTCTCCTGATTCTCCTAAACTTCATTGCTTTGTGATGTTCTTTTTCTCTCTTCTTCTCATTTGCCCATTTTCTATAATATATTCCTCCAAAATAAACTTTAGCTGCATCCCACGCCCACTTATTAGCAGCTGATTCTTCATTCAATCACATTATAAAAACCTCAATTTCCTTTTTTTATCTATGATCATCTAATGTATTCAGTATCTGTTGTCATTTTAAAGTGGGTTTTCTGCCTTTCTTCATTTGTAACAATGTCTACAGAGAGGAGTGATCTGTGATGCCCGAGGTTAAGTATTTTCTTTTTAGCTTTATGAATCATTGCTGTATTACATATTACAATACCTATTCTGAAGAATGTCTTGTGTGTCTTTGAATAACACGAAAATGTTTGCTCATTTGGATTATTCCATCTCTATACATCCACTCTTCCCTCAACTTCGCAAATGTAGATGTCTTAATATTAAGATGTTTATCTCCCTTTGTTTTCCCATAAATTGCTGGATACATTGCTAGTGTTGAGCCAACCCCGTAGTGTTCGAGTTTGGTTCGGTTCGTCGAACACCCGTATGTTCGCCGAACTGTTCGTCGAACTGTTCGTCGAACACCTTTGAACACCGTTAAAACCAATGGCAGGCAAACAAAAACACATAGAAACACATAGAAAACACCTTCAAAGGTGTCCAAAAGCTGACAAACTGCTCAGAAGACACAACTAACACATGGAAAAGTGACAAGTATATATAGTCATGCGAAAAGAAAAGAGGTGGAGGAGTAAAAGGAGGGGGAGAAACAGACATAGGCATGTCATGCCCTTCTAAAACCAAAAAAGTGCGAAGCCGACACGGCCAGTCCATTCCTGCCCGTGCGACCTCCGTGTCGCCGGGTTTGTGCCAGAGCCGCGGTGGATCCAGACGACCAGCCCCCTCTCCCATTACTAGTGCCTGTCCGCTGGTGGGTCTTGCCCCCCCGCGGTGGGGGGGAGTAACATCAGCAGAAGAAAGACCATCTTCCAGCCAAACTAAGATGTCTACTTGTTTTCGTGGACAATGTGATACGATACCTTTCTTACGGACACGCCCATCGCTACAAATTCCAGATGAGGCACAAAAACAGCAGGTGCTTCAGTGGATATCAAGTGCTCCTTCAAGTGGGCTCTCCTCCACCTCAACTTCAACATCACAAATACTCCAGTCCTCAGAGATGTCACCCCAATCGCACTTGCTTCCTCACAGCTCCCAAGTCTCCAGCTGCCCGTCTGAGTATGGGGTAACACAGATGGTTGAGTCTGCACAGCTGTTTACTCATACTATAGCCTGGGAAACAGAGGTCTGCTCCAGAGCTTCTGTGAATCCAGACGAGGAAATGATCTGCACTGATGCCTAGAATCTTTATAAGTCGGATCCAGGACCAGATGAAGAAGGTTCTGAGCATAATGTAGACCCTCGTTCCCAAACTGAAACTCCTGTTGGTGGAGACAATGATGAAGACGATGATGAGACTCAAATACCTGATTGGAGCGACAACTTGACATTTTTTGGTCAGGGCAGGAAGAGGTTGGCTCTGAGGACGACGGGTGTGAGAACACACAGGGTGATGATGAGAAGGTTTGAGATCCCACTTTCTGTCAACCCACAGTCAGCCAGTCGATGAGGTCAGCAGAGTAGGTGGAGGAGGATGTGACTAGCCCAGGGGATGGGGATGACTCGGTACCCGGGCCTTTGCCTGGCCTTGGGGATGTCGCGGTGGTTGGCTCCCTGGCCCGTACCCTGGGGTCACTCTTTAAAAGGGTGGATAATTGTTAATTTCATAAGAGTTCGTGACGCCACCTGTGGTATCTGGTGAGAAGCACAAGCGCTGCAGCAGTCCACTGAGGCCGGTGATAAGGCAGCTCGATGGTATAGCTCCCCACAGGTGGAGCTAGGTCTCAGGGCAGCGTATGCAGGGGGAATGCAGGACAGGCGAGACCCAGCTGGGTCAGAGCAAGAACGGGAACAGACACGGTAGTCACTTCAGTACCTTTTACTGTGGAAATTCAGGCACATCCCGGAGCACTGTAGGGTGAAGGGTGCATATCAGGATCCTCCCCAATGAGCGGGTGTAGGGCCTCCTGTTTCTTGCCTCTGGGTAGTAAGTTTCTGACCTGCCTGGAGCTAGGCCTAACTTTGTCTCTGTCCTGCGCTGGCTGACCTTGTGGTAGGGTCTTCTCTTGGAGTTCACGCTCCCAGTATGCGGGGCCTAAGTGTCTCCTGGTTCTGTTACGTATCAGCACCTTAGCAATCCTGTGACTTGTAGTTCTCCAGGGATTCCGGTTATGCCTTACTGGGTCATAGAGATCCCGGTAAGCTGGGATCCGGTGTCCGGTAAATGCTTTGGGGTGAGCTGGTTAAGCTCCTCTGCCCCTTATGTACTAACTCGCAAATCGCCTTCGGCCTACTCGGGCCCTCACTAGGCTATACACACTAACGGCAGCTTACTGCTCTTCATCGATCTTATGGCGCCGGCACACCTTAAGCTCTATCTGGGCTCCCTGAATCTAGCTTGCAGGAGCCTCGTGCTCCACTGCTGAACTATTAACTGAGTTCTCTAGACTAGACTGAGCTCCACTGCAGACTGACCTCTCTTAGGCTTCTCTACTGCAGGAACTCTTCAGAGGAACTGAACTGCCTAGCTCCACCTTCCCTATTTATATCCCTAACGGGCTCCCTCTGCTGGTCTGAGGTGGAAGGTGGAGATGTGTGAATGTTTATGGGGGCCTCTTGTGGAGAATTCCATCATTGCACTCTTCTAGGATCTGTGATACCAAGCGCAGCGGGGCATCACAGATGCTATTGATGATGAGGTTAGGTTGTGCCTTCCTGGACAGAGACGGAGTACTGGAAGCACTCAACAACTGCATCCTCAACCACAACTCTGCCTCTGACCACAAGTCGTAGTGGCTCTTCAGGTCGCATGGGCTCTAAGCCTTGCATAGCCTGGGCATTTTTTCAGATCAATAAGGATGACCCAACTCGTGTTATCTGTAATATTTGTCACCAAAAGCTAAGTAGAGGCTCACTGTGCTACAATGCGGCCTAGCGGGCCGGGCCAACCACCGTCTGCCCCATCTTGTGCATCCGCAGCCTCTTCATCCTCTGTGACTGGGGGGACAGCAGTCACACATGTTTTTGGACGCAGACCTGCCACCTCTTTACCCGCAACAGCCAGTGTGATTGGCAGGTTGTCAGTTCATTGGGAAGTGGAAACACCTGCTGGTGTTGAGCGCACTCCGACATCGAGAGCACCACCTTTGGATCAAGGCAACCTAACATGTCCGCCTGCATCTTCCTCACAGACCGGCAGTTTGCCGGGGACACCCTACTCAACCCCGTCTAAGCACAACAGCCAGCCCTCGGTCCCTCAGATGTGGAAAAGTAAAGACCATTTCCTCCTAGCCATGACAAAGCTAAGAAGTTGAATTTCACCATCTGCAAGCTGCTGGCTACAGAAATGCTGCCTTTCCGCCTTTAGGACACAGAGGATTTTCGAGACCTTATGTCCGTCGCAGTGCCCCAGTACCAGATGCCCAGTCGGCACTACTTTTCAAAGAAAGGTATGCCTGCGCTCCACCAGCATGTCGCACACAACATCACCGCTTCTTTGAGAAACTCTGTGTGTGACAGGGTGCATTTCACCACAGACACTTGGACGAGTAGGCATGGACAGGGGCGTTACATGTCGCTGACTGGGCACTGGGTAACTATGGTGACAGCAGGACAAGGGGCTGCTGTCCAATTCTTACCGTCCCCACGAGTTGTGCGTCAATCCTCTTTATCTCGAAGTTCCTCCACTGCTTCTGCCTCCTCAACCTCATCTCGGTCCTCCACCTGCACCCAAAGCCTGTCTGGTAATGTCACCTGCTTTCTAACTGCGCAGAAGAAATCCTGCACACCTCCTTACTATGCTGACAGCAGGGCTCAACGGCATCAGTGTTTACTTTGAAATGTCTGGGAAATGTGAGTCACACAGCTGAGGAGTTGTGGTCAGCTCTGGAGACCCAGTTTCATGAATGGTTGTCTCCACTGGACCTGCAACCAGCTAAGGCCGCGTGCGACAATGCTGCAAACCTGGGTGCGGCCCTTCGCTGGGGCAATGTCACACATGTGCCTTGTATGGCTCACGTGTTGAACCTGGTTGTCCATCAATTTTTAAGCCCACTATCCCGGACTAGATGGCCTTCTGCAGAGGGCACGGTCGCTGTGTGCTCACTTCCGCCGTTCGCATCCCGCAGCTCAACGACTTACATCTCTACAGAAGTCGTTGGGCCTGCCAGTTCACCGGCAGAAATGCGATGTGCCGACACGGTGGAATTCAACTCTGCACATGTTGCAGCGACTGTGGCAGCACCGACAAGCCCTGGTGCAATACATTCTGACGTATAGCCTGGGCCAACGAGATCCAGAGGTGGGGCAAATCACGCTGCAGGAGTGGTCTCAGATCAGGGACCTATGAAGTTGACTAGTCCCCTGGGCCGTGGGGTACCCCGAGCCGGGCCGGTAGACGCTGGGGGTTGTAGTCACTGTGGCGGTGACCCGGTCCGTGACCCAGGGCGGTCAATCCAATGGTAATTTGTATATATGGGTTTTATAATGTCCGACTACGCCACCTGTGGAATGCGGCCAAAGGGGTCGCCGCTGCGGAACAGTCCTCTGAAGCTGGTGGTTTTGCAGCAATGGTATTATTACTCCCCACAGGAAGAGTGTAGCTTCAGGGCAGTGTGGGTGGATGATGGTGGTTGTAGTGCAGGGAGTCAGTAATGAACAGAGTCCGTGTGATGCAGTCCCAAGATCTTTACTCACAGTTGTTGCAGTCCAGATTACAGGTACCAGAGCAATCTCCCCCGTCGTGCTGTGCGTACTCAGTGAGGGGCTCAGTCCACCCCCAGATAGCTCCGGAGTACTTAATAGGACCCCCTTCTGTGTGTCATTTCTCTGGCCTTCTCCCTGCACCTCACATCCAGTGACACTTCTATCCAGTATCCTCGGGCCTTGGCGGGCGACGTCTGTTCCGTCCCCTGGGTCCTATGTGGCTACTTTCTTAGTGAGACTGGTGTGGACTTTGGCCTGCAGTACATGAAATGCTGCAGCCTCCGGTTTCTAGTTGAGCCTTGCTGTTTCTCCGCTAGTTGAGGGACCGGTTCCCCTTATCTGGCCTGACCCCTCTACCTCCTGGTAGCAGCGGGAGTACGGGTGGCCTTCTGCACGGCCCGTACCCCTAGGGTCCCTTCGGTTCCTGGAGCCTTCCTGCTCCCACTCCTCTCTTCTCTCCTTCAGTCCTGGGCCTCCCAGGCTAGGCCCGCCTCCGGAGCAGAGCTCATGCAGAGCCTCTGCTCCTGTCACTTTTCCTCCTCTGACTGGCTTGCTCTTTCTAAGATGGCTTCTTATTTATACTCTCCCTGTCATGTGCTCCCCTAAGCTGCTCCCCTAAGCACCCACTACATAGGACCCTCCCGCCAGCTAGGGACCTGGGACTGTGCTCTCCCTTAGGAGCAATCTCGCCCTACCCCCACTGCGGGTATGTGTTGGATTCAGGTGTTAGGGTCCCGAGCCATACGCCTTCCTTACCTGAGGGTGAGATACCACACCTCTGGGTGAGATGCAGTAACTCTGTGGCGACTGAACCCTCAGGGGCGCCACACACCCTTCTGCACAGTTTTGAAATGGCGAAGAAGATGTTTAGTGCTGACGATGATGCCATTATCAGCATGACTGTGTCGGTGATTTACATGCTGGAGCACACATTAAACAGAATTCAGAGTCAGGTGGTGGGACAAGAGGAGGTGGAGGAAGTAGAGGAGGATTCGTATGCGGAAGGGATAACATCTCCAAGGTCCAGACGGTCGGCAGCACCAAGGCGGCAGGCATGGGAGGGTGGGGTAGAGGGATTAACCAGGGCGCATGGTAGCAGCCAAACTGTTGAGGAAGGTGCAGGAGCCAAGGAAGAATTGGAGGACGAACTGGCGATGGGCATGGAAGACTCATCAGATGAGGGAGACCTTGATCACATTTCTGTTGTGCGAGGTTGGGGGGAGAGGGCAGAGGAAGGAAGCATGATTCTTTCCTCGCTACCAACACAACAAGGACTTGGTTCTCCTGGATGCGCAATACACATGAGTGCCTTCTTGCTCCACTACCTGCAACATGACCCTCAGATTGTCAGAATTCGAAGTAATCATGACTCCTGGGTTGCCACACTCTAAGATCCCCGGTACAAAAGTAAATTTGCAGAAATAATTCCTGCCATAAAAAGGGATTTACGCATGCAGGAGTATCTGCAGACTCTGTTGCAGAATCTTACATGTGCTTTTCCACAAAACACCAGTGGTGCATGTAGTGAATCTCACAGTTCCAACTTGCCAACCGTGGGACTGTTGAGTCTTCATCACTCAAACCATAACAGTAACACAGTATCTGCTGGTAACAGCAATTTTGTGGAATCGTTTCACCACTTTTTTAGCCCATCCTTTGCAAGGCCACAGGAGACAAGAAGTCTGACACGTAGTCAACGCCTAGAGAGGATGGTACAGGAGTATCTCTAAGTGAACATCGAACCATGACTGTGTCACTGGACCCTTGCTCATTTTGGGATTCCAATCTGGAAAAAGGTCCGGAGCTCGCCACTTACGCCTTGGAGATCTTGTCATGCCCTGCAGCCAGCGTTCTCTCTGAACGTGTGTTCAGCGCTGCTGGTGGTGTGCTGAGAGATAAGCGCGGCTGTCCACTGAGAATGTAGACAGACTCACGTTCATAAAGATGAACAAATCATGGATTCGCAAGGACTTTTCTACCCCTGTGTCATCCTGGGGAGACTAAAAGCTTGAGGATTTGGTAAAATCACCTGACCAACCTTTTTAAGCAACTGTGGGGCAATTGATGCCACTTAACCCTAGAACACATGACCATAAAAATAAACACTTTCACATACCTGGGGCCTTTTAGGCCCGTGTGCAAATAACATGGAATAACTCAAGCTCAAATGACAAACAACTATATACATGAAGAATACCTAGAGTTTCAAAATTCTAACTAAAGTAATCTTGCAGAAAATAGAAAACAATTAACAGGGCGGGACTGCGAGGCCCCAGGTATGCGTTCTAGGATTAAGTGGTGTCTGTGCCACAATTTTGGGAAAAAATGGAGACTCTTTTTGGAGTCCCCTTGCTGTGTTGGCATCGTCAATTCCAGGTGGGTTGGGTCACTCCCCCCCAATTTTAACTGTAAGAAACTACATACACTATGGCTTGGGGTAACACAGATGGTTGAGTCTGAATCGCTGTTTACTCAGAAGTCTGCTCCAAATCTTCAGTGTCCGCTAGTCAGCGTAGAATTTTTAACTGCATCTAGCCTAGGCAATACTTTGGGCGTAGTAGCCCAGCTGTGAAGCAAGCTGCACCGCCTGTGTATCTAATAAGAATTTTTAAATGCATCTAGCCTAGGCAGACTGTGGGGGCCCCCAACCAAACCCAGAAGGTCAGCCCCCCTACCGCCCCCCTTTCCTTGACAATAAAATAATGTAACTCTTACAACTGGATGGGTGAGGATCGGTCACAGCTTTATTAACTTTTTATACTCATTCCATTAGAAAGGCATTTTATTTCTAAAATAATTCAGCTTGTTGCAGCATGCCCTGGTTCTCCACTCCGGCAAGTTGGCCAACAAGTGTAACTCTCCAACATGTCCTTTCTATTTCCAGGCCACGGAGGATCCTGCGTACTCGTATGCAGGACTCTGACCCCCACCCATCACTCTTAACGCTTGTTCCACTCCGTTCTGGAGTCTTGACAGGAATGTGTCCAGTCCAATATCCATTAAGTGAACACCGTCGGGCCGTATGAGGCCTGCTTTATCTCCTTCCATTTGTCGGTGTCGTATCACTACACCGCCTCTGTCTCTTCTAAATTTTGCCATCCGAATATTTATTACCCGCCTTGTCTGTTCGATGGCCGTGATGTCTCGCCACCTTGCCATACCGCTATCGGCACAATCTCTGACCATACTATAGCTAGATTTGTGAAATATTCTCTGAAGCGCTCAGTGTCTAGTTTCATTATTGCCATTAGTTATGCGCTCTTGTGATGACCTAGGTTGTTTCCCCCGGCCTGTATAACTAAGATGACCAGACCTCTTGCCTCTCTCCCTACCTTGATTACCTCCATTAGTACCTGTGGCCATAGCAGGCCTCTAATACCTCTCCAGTTGAAATATGTGTTATGAAACTATAATTTCCTCCCGCCTGGGCGGACTTTCGCCCTTTTTTCTGCCCAATATATATACGAGTGGCCTATCACCCACACTGTTGGCTTAGCGTCACCTGTAAAAGAAACAAACCATGTTAGGATAACAAGTCCGGTCTTATGTATCTCGCCAAACACGTGGATCGCCATCTCCCTATCCTCTGAACTTCCGTTTCTGACAGTCCTGCTCTTGCTGCTTCCGTGGCCGCGCCTATGCGAAATGAGTGTGTCCCGTAATCTTTGGGGTGGTTCCCTGCCGATGTTATGCATTTATTAAATATAGCTTGGAACTGGTATCTTGATAATGGCGTTCCATCAATGCGTGATAGGAAGAAATTACTTTATGATCTGATGGTTAGATATGTTTTTACTATTGTTACCCGACTCAGTGTACCGTTTGTGGGTTGTAGAAGTACCCAAGTGCCCCTGCCCGCTGGAACCGTTTTCGATTGGCGTATGCGTAGACGTGTTGCATTATTGGCTATGACTACGTCCTGGTGTAATTAGTCTCCACTGGTGGTAATTTTGGATTGAGGGACTAATTCGCTTATGCATAGCGCCCCGAAGAAGGCGATCACAAATGCAGTAGACAGTAGTGTTGCTTAAAATTGTGAGTGTCATGTTAATAGTGTTAGGGATATGATGTGAGAAATCAGTTTTAGTGACACGGGACGGGACGTCTACACTCCTGACTTGGCTGACCCCTTTTCCACCCTTTTATGGATTGTCTGATGATGAATCTTTGTCACATCTCCCCAATTCAGTAGTTGGTAGTGAAATGCTACTCCGTTCAGACACCGCTGCGCTAACGCCCCTGATATGCCCCTCATCTTTAGCTGGTGGAGAAATTCTATGGTGACTTGTGATCTGGCTTGTTCACATTGGTCAACCCGTCTGCCTGCTACTAGTTGTGTCCACTCTTCCCATGCCTTACCGTATGCTTGCCACGTCGACGGGGCAACTGACACTCTGATTAATGGCATCAACTATTCGCCACTAGATCCCATAGGGAGGGTGGGCAACTGTTGCCCGATGGGTGGGCATTGGGGAAGGGCTCTGTGAAAATCTGCCAATTGAATTGTTATAAAGCGTTAGCAGCAGCTTTTGACCCCTCAGCATAGTGGCTAGCGCGGACCCATACATTGTGTTTTAGGCACAGGAATGCTAGCCGGCATAGTAGGCCTAGCACTGGGAGAGACGATGATGCCATCTTATTAATGCAATGCGCTAGGCTGGTGTTTTTTGTTATGAAGCGTTTATTTTTGTTAGCCAGGTGTGCGCCCCATATTTCTATTGCTACCACTATTGAGAAGAAAAATTATTTTCAGGGCTAGATGCAGCTAAAAATTATTATTAAATTCAAAGCTGGTGGAACTTGGTATAGATGGCCTAATTCAATGAGTACCACACACTGCTACAAGCCCAAATATTTTTTCAGAGCTAGATGCAGAAAAAATTATATTCAATTTGCAACCTGATGGAGGTCAGTATAGATGGACTAATAGAACAAGTCCCACACACTGCTAGAAGCCTAAATATTTTTTCAGAGCTAGATGCAGATAAAAATTATTTTTAATTTGCAACCTGGTGGAGGTTAGTATAGATGGACTAATAGACCAAGTCCCACACACTGTTAGAAGCCTAAATATTTTTTCAGAGCTAGATGCAGAAAAAAATTATATTGAATTTGCAACCTAATGGAGGTCAGTATAGATGGACTAATAGAACAAGTCCCACACACTGCTAGAAGCTGAAATATTTTTTCAGAGCTAGATGCAGAAAAAAATTATATTGAATTTTCACCCTGATGGAGGTCAGTATCGATAGACTAATAGAACAAGTCCCACACACTGCTAGAAGCCTAAATATTTTTTCAGAGCTAGGTGCAGATAAAAATTATTTTTAATTTGCAACCTGGTGGAGGTTAGTATAGATGGACTAATAGACCAAGTCCCACACACTGCTAGAAGCCTAAATATTTTTTCAGAACTAGATGCAGAAAAAAATTATATTGAATTTGCAACCTGATGGAGGTCAGCATCGATGGACTAATAGAACAAGTCCCACACATTGCTAGAAGCCTAAATATTTTTTCAGAGCTAGATGCAGAAAAAGATTATATTGAATTTGCAACCTGGTGGAGGTTAGTATAGATGGACTAATAGACCAAGTCCCACACACTGCTAGAAGCCTAACTATTTTTTCAGAGCTAGATACAGAAAAAAATTATATTGAATTTGTAACCTGATGGAGGTCAGTATTGATGGACTAATAGAACAAGTCCCACACACTGCTAGATGCCTAAATATTTTTTCAGAGGTAGATGCAGATAAAAATAATTTTTAATTTGCAAACTGGTGGCGGTTAGTATAGATGGACAAATAGACCAAATTCCACACACTGCTAGAAGCTGAAATATTTTTTCTGAGCTAGATGAAGATAAAAATTATTTTTAATTTGCAACCTGGTGGAGGTTAGTATAGATGGACTAATAGACCAACTCCCACACACTGCTAGAAGCCTAACTATTTTTTCAGAGCTAGATACAGAAAAAAATTATATTGAATTTGCAACCTGATGGAGGTCAGTATAGATGGACTAATAGAACAAGTCCCACACACTGCTAGAAGCTGAAATATTTTTTCAGAGGCAGATGCAGAAAAAAATTATATTGAATTTGCAACCTGATGGAGGTCAGTATAGATGGACTAATAGAACAAGTCCCACACACTGCTAGAAGCTGAAATATTTTTTCAGAGCTAGATGCAGAAAAAAATTATATTGAATTTGCAACCTGATGGAGGTCAGTATAGATGGACTAATAGAACAAGTCCCACACACTGCTAGAAGCTGAAATATTTTTTCAGGGCTAGATGCAGAAAAAAATTATATTGAATTTGCAACCTGATGGAGGTCAGTATAGATGGACTCATAGAACAAGTCCCACACAATGCTACAAGCCTAAATATTTTTTCAGAGGTAGATGCAGATAAAAATTATTTTTAATTTGCAACCTGGTGGAGGTTAGTATAGATGGACTAATAGACGAACTCCCACACACTGCTAGAAGCCTAAATATGTTTTCAGAGATTGAAACAGAAAATAATTATATTGAATTTGCAACCTGATGGAGGTCAGCATAGATGGACTAATAGAACAAGTCCCACACACTGCTAGAAGCTGAAATAATTTTTCAGAGCTAGATGCAGATAAAAATTATTTTTAATTTGCAAACTGGTGGCGGTTAGTATAGATGGACTAATAGACCAAATCCCACACACAGCTAGAAGCTGAAATATTTTTTCAGAGCTAGATGCAGATAAAAATTATTTTTAATTTGCAACCTGGTGGAGGTTAGTATAGATAGACTAATAGACCAAGTCCCACACACTGCTAGAAGCCTAAATATTTTTTCAGAGCTAGATACAGAAAAAAATTATATTGAATTTGCAAACTGTTGGAGGTCAGTATAGATGGACTAATAGAATAAGTCCCACACACTGCTAGAAGCTGAAATATTTTTTCAGAGCTAGATGCAGAAAAAATTATATTGAATTTGCAACCTGATGGAGGTCAGTATAGATGGACTAATAGACCAAGTCCCACACACTGCTAGAAGCTGAAATATTTTTTCAGAGCTAGATGCAGAAAAAAATTATATTGAATTTGCAACCTGATGGAGGTCAGTATAGATGGACTAATAGAACAAGTCCCACACACTGCCAGAAGCCTAAATATTTTTTCAGAGCTAGATGCAGATAAAAATTTGTTTTAATTTGCAACCTGGTGGAGGTTAGTATAGATGGACTAATAGACCAAGTCCCACACACTGCTAGAAGCTGAAATATTTTATCAGAGCTATATGCAGAAAAAAAATAAATTGAATTTCCAACCTGATGGAGGTCAGTATAGATGGACTAATAGAACAAGTCCCACACACTGCTAGAAGCTGAAATATTTTTTCAGAGCTAGATGCAGAATAAAATTATATTGAATTTGCAACCTGATGGAGGTCAGTATAGATGGACTCATAGAACAAGTCCCACACAATGCTAGAAGCCTAAATATTTTTTCAGAGGTAGATGCAGATAAAAATTATTTTTAATTTGCAACCTGGTGGAGGTTAGTATAGATGGACTAATAGACCAAGTCCCACACACTGCTAGAAGCCTAAATATGTTTTCAGAGCTTGAAACAGAAAATAATTATATTGAATTTGCAACCTGATGGAGGTCAGTATAGATGGACTAATAGAACAAGTCCCACACACTGCTAGAAGCTGAAATATTTTTTCAGAGCTAGATGCAGATAAAAATTATTTTTAATTTGCAACCTGGTGGAGGTTAGTATAGATGGGCTAATAGAACAAGTCCCACACACTGCTAGAAGCTTAAATATTTTTACAGAGCTAGATGCAGAAAAAAATTATATTTAATTTGCAACCTGATGTAGGTCAGTATAGATGGACTAATAGAACAAGTCCCACACACTGCTAGAAGCCTAAATATTTTTTCATAGCTAGATACAGAAAAAAATTATATTGAATTTGCAAACTGATGGAGGTCAGTATAGATGGACTAATAGAACAAGTCCCACACCCTGCTAGAAGCTGAAATATTTTTCAGAGCTAGATGCAGAAAAAAATTATATTGAATTTGCAACCTGATGGAGGTCAGTATAGATGGACTAATAGACCAAGTCCCACACACTGCTAGAAGCTGAAATATTTTTTCAGAGCTAAATGCAGAAAAAAATTATATTGAATTTGCAACCTGATGGAGGTCAGTATAGATAGACTAATAGAACAAGTCCCACACACTGCTAGAAGCCTAAATATTTTTTCAGAGCTAGATGCAGATAAAAATTTGTTTTAATTTGCAACCTGGTGGAGGTTAGTATAGATGGACTAATAGACCAAGTCCCACACACTGCTAGAAGCTGAAATATTTTTTCAGAGCTATATGCAGAAAAAAAATAAATTGAATTTGCAACCTGATGGAGGTCAGTATAGATGGACTAATAGAACAAGTCCCACACACTGCTAGAAGCTGAAATATTTTTTCAGAGCTAGATGCAGAATAAAAGTATATTGAATTTGCAACCTGATGGAGGTCAGTATAGATGGACTCATAGAACAAGTCCCACACAATGCTAGAAGCCTAAATATTTTTTCAGAGGTAGATGCAGATAAAAATTATTTTTAATTTGCAACCTGGTGGAGGTTAGTATTGATGGACTAATAGACCAAGTCCCACACACTGCTAGAAGCCTAAATATGTTTTCAGAGCTTGAAACAGAAAATAATTATATTGAATTTGCAACCTGATGGAGGTCAGTATAGATGGACTAATAGAACAAGTCCCACACACTGCTAGAAGCTGAAATATTTTTTCAGAGCTAGATGCAGATAAAAATTATTTTTAATTTGCAACCTGGTGGAGGTTAGTATAGATGGGCTAATAGAACAAGTCCCACACACTGCTAGAAGCTTAAATATTTTTTCAGAGCTAGATGGAGAAAAAAATTATATTTAATTTGCAACCTGATGTAGGTCAGTATAGATGGACTAATAGAACAAGTCCCACACACTGCTAGAAGCAGAAATATTTTTTCAGAGCTAGATGCAGAAAAAAATTATATTGAATTTGCAACCTGAAGGAAGTCAGTATCGATGGACTAATAGAACAAGTCCCACACACTGCTAGAAGCCTAAATATTTTTTCAGAGCTAGATGCAGATAAAAATTATTTTTAATTTGCAATCTGGTGGAGGTTAGTATAGATGGACTAAAAGACCAAGTCCCACACACTGCTAGAAGCCTAAATATTTTTTCAGAGCTGGATGCAGAAAAAAATTATATTGAATTTGCAAACTGATGGAGGTCAGTATAGATGGACTAATAGAACAAGTCCCACACACTCCTAGAAGCTAAAATATTTTTTCAGAGCTAGATGCAGAATTTTTTTTTATTGAATTTGCAACCTGATGGAGGTCAGTATAGATGGACTAATATAACAAGTCCCACACACTGCTAGATGCTGAAATATTTTTTCAGAGCTAGATGCAGATAAAAATTATTTTTAATTTGCAACCTGGTGGAGTTTAGTATAGATGGACTAATAGATCAAGACCCACACACTGCTAGAAGCTGAAATATTTTTTCAGAGCTAGATGCAGATAAAAATTATATTGAATTTGCAACATGATGGAGGTCAGTATAGATTGACTAATAGAACAAGTCCCACACACTGCTAGAAGCAGAAATATTTTTTCAGAGCTAGATGCAGAAATTTTTTTTATTGAATTTGCAACCTGATGGAGGTCAGTATAGATGGACTAATAGAACAAGTCCCACACACTGCTAGAAGCTGAAATATTTTTTCAGAGCTAGATGCAGATAAAAATTATTTTTAATTTGCAACCTGGTGGAGGTTAGTATAGAGGCACTCATACACCATGTCCCAAACCCTGCTAGAAGCCTAAATATTTTTTCAGAGCTAGATGCAGAAAAAAATTATATTTTATTTGCAAACTGATGGAGGTCAGTATAGATGGACTAATAGAACATATCCCACACACTGCTAGAAGCCTAAATATTTTATCAGAGGTAGATGCAGATAAAATTTATTTTTAATTTGCTACCTGGTGGAGGTTAGTATAGATGGACTAATAGACCAAGTCCCACACACTGCTAGAAGCATAACTATTTTTTCATAGCTAGATACAGAAAAAAATTATATTGAATTTGCAACTGATGGAGGTCAGTATAGATGGACTAATAGAACAAGTCCCACACACTGTTAGAAGCTGAAATATTTTTTCAGAGCTAGATGCAGATAAAAATTATTTTTAATTTTCAACCTGGTCGAGATTAGTATAGATGGACTAATAGAACAAGTCCCACACACTGCTAGAAGCTTAAATATTTTTTCAGAGCTAGATGCAGAAAAAAATTATATTTAATTTGCAACCTGGTGGAGGTTAGCATAGATGGACTAATAGACCAAGTCCCACACAATGCTAGAAGCTGAAATATTTTTTCAGAGCTAGATGCAGAAAAAAATTATATTGAATTTGCAACCTGATGGAGGTCAGTATAGATGGAATAATAGAACAAGTCCCACACACTGCTAGAAGCTGAAATATTTTTTCAGAGCTAGATGAAGAAAAAAATTATATTGAATTTGCAACCTGATGGAGGTCAGTATAGATGGACTAATAGAGGTAGTCCCACACACTGTTAGAAGCCTAAATATTTTTTCAGAGCTAGATGCAGGTAAAAATTATTTTTAATTTGCAACCTGGTGGAGGTTAGTATAGATGGACTAATAGACCAAGTCCCACACACTGCTAGAAGCTGAAATATTTTTTCAGAGCTAGATGCAGAAAAAAATTATATTTAATTTGCAACCTGATGGAGGTCAGTATAGATGGACTAATAGAAGAAGTCCCACACACTGCTAGAAGTCTAAATATTTTTTCAGAGTTAGATGCAGATAAAAATTATTTTTCATTTGCAACCTGGTGGAGGTTAGTATAGATGGACTAATAGACCAAGTCCCACACACTGCTAGAAGCTGAAATATTTTTTCATAGCTAGATGCAGAAAAAAATTATATTGAATTTGCAACCTGATGGAGGTCAGTATAGATGGACTAATAGAACAAGTCCCACACACTGCTAGAAGCTGAAATATTTTTTCAGAGCTAGATGCAGATAAAAATTATTTTTAATTTGCAACCTGGTGGAGGTTAGTATAGATGGGCTAATAGAACAAGTCCCACACACTGCTAGAAGCTTAAATATTTTTTCAGAGCTAGATGGAGAAAAAAATTATATTTAATTTGCAACCTGATGTAGGTCAGTATAGATGGACTAATAGAACAAGTCCCACACACTGCTAGAAGCAGAAATATTTTTTCAGAGCTAGATGCAGAAAAAAATTATATTGAATTTGCAACCTGAAGGAAGTCAGTATCGATGGACTAATAGAACAAGTCCCACACACTGCTAGAAGCCTAAATATTTTTTCAGAGCTAGATGCAGATAAAAATTATTTTTAATTTGCAATCTGGTGGAGGTTAGTATAGATGGACTAAAAGACCAAGTCCCACACACTGCTAGAAGCCTAAATATTTTTTCAGAGCTGGATGCAGAAAAAAATTATATTGAATTTGCAAACTGATGGAGGTCAGTATAGATGGACTAATAGAACAAGTCCCACACACTCCTAGAAGCTAAAATATTTTTTCAGAGCTAGATGCAGAATTTTTTTTTATTGAATTTGCAACCTGATGGAGGTCAGTATAGATGGACTAATATAACAAGTCCCACACACTGCTAGATGCTGAAATATTTTTTCAGAGCTAGATGCAGATAAAAATTATTTTTAATTTGCAACCTGGTGGAGTTTAGTATAGATGGACTAATAGATCAAGACCCACACACTGCTAGAAGCTGAAATATTTTTTCAGAGCTAGATGCAGATAAAAATTATATTGAATTTGCAACATGATGGAGGTCAGTATAGATTGACTAATAGAACAAGTCCCACACACTGCTAGAAGCAGAAATATTTTTTCAGAGCTAGATGCAGAAATTTTTTTTATTGAATTTGCAACCTGATGGAGGTCAGTATAGATGGACTAATAGAACAAGTCCCACACACTGCTAGAAGCTGAAATATTTTTTCAGAGCTAGATGCAGATAAAAATTATTTTTAATTTGCAACCTGGTGGAGGTTAGTATAGAGGCACTCATACACCATGTCCCAAACCCTGCTAGAAGCCTAAATATTTTTTCAGAGCTAGATGCAGAAAAAAATTATATTTTATTTGCAAACTGATGGAGGTCAGTATAGATGGACTAATAGAACATATCCCACACACTGCTAGAAGCCTAAATATTTTATCAGAGGTAGATGCAGATAAAAATTATTTTTAATTTGCTACCTGGTGGAGGTTAGTATAGATGGACTAATAGACCAAGTCCCACACACTGCTAGAAGCATAACTATTTTTTCATAGCTAGATACAGAAAAAAATTATATTGAATTTGCAACTGATGGAGGTCAGTATAGATGGACTAATAGAACAAGTCCCACACACTGTTAGAAGCTGAAATATTTTTTCAGAGCTAGATGCAGATAAAAATTATTTTTAATTTTCAACCTGGTCGAGATTAGTATAGATGGACTAATAGAACAAGTCCCACACACTGCTAGAAGCTTAAATATTTTTTCAGAGCTAGATGCAGAAAAAAATTATATTTAATTTGCAACCTGGTGGAGGTTAGCATAGATGGACTAATAGACCAAGTCCCACACAATGCTAGAAGCTGAAATATTTTTTCAGAGCTAGATGCAGAAAAAAATTATATTGAATTTGCAACCTGATGGAGGTCAGTATAGATGGAATAATAGAACAAGTCCCACACACTGCTAGAAGCTGAAATATTTTTTCAGAGCTAGATGAAGAAAAAAATTATATTGAATTTGCAACCTGATGGAGGTCAGTATAGATGGACTAATAGAGGTAGTCCCACACACTGTTAGAAGCCTAAATATTTTTTCAGAGCTAGATGCAGGTAAAAATTATTTTTAATTTGCAACCTGGTGGAGGTTAGTATAGATGGACTAATAGACCAAGTCCCACACACTGCTAGAAGCTGAAATATTTTTTCAGAGCTAGATGCAGAAAAAAATTATATTTAATTTGCAACCTGATGGAGGTCAGTATAGATGGACTAATAGAAGAAGTCCCACACACTGCTAGAAGTCTAAATATTTTTTCAGAGTTAGATGCAGATAAAAATTATTTTTCATTTGCAACCTGGTGGAGGTTAGTATAGATGGACTAATAGACCAAGTCCCACACACTGCTAGAAGCTGAAATATTTTTTCATAGCTAGATGCAGAAAAAAATTATATTGAATTTGCAACCTGATGGAGGTCAGTATAGATGGACTAATAGAACAAGTCCCACACACTGCTAGAAGCTGAAATATTTTTTCAGAGCTAGATGCAGATAAAAAATATTTTTAATTTGCAACCTAGTGGAGGTTAGTATATATGGACTAATAGAACAAGTCCCACACACCGCTAGAAGCCCAAATATTTTTTCAGAGCTAGATGCAGAAATTTTTTTTATTGAATTTGCATCCTGGTGGAGGTCAGTATAGATGGACTAATAGAACAAGTCCCACACACTGCTAGATGCTGAAATATTTTTTCAGAGCTAGATGCAGATAAAAATTTTTTTTTTAATTTGCAACCTGGTGGAGTTTAGTATAGATGGACTAATAGACCAAGACCCACACACTACTAGAAGCCTAAATATTTTTTCAGAGCTAGATGCAGAAAAAAATTATATTGAATTTGCAACCTGATGGAGGTCAGTATAGATGGTCTAATAGAACAAGTCCCACACACTGCTAGAAGCCTAAATATTTTTTCATAGCTAGATGCAGAAAAAAATTATATTTAATTTGCAACCTGATGGAGGTCAGTATAGATGGACTAATAGAACAAGTCCCACACACTGCTAGAAGCTGAAATATTTTTTCAGAGCTAGATGCAGATAAAAAATATTTTTAATTTGCAACCTAGTGGAGGTTAGTATATATGGACTAATAGAACAAGTCCCACACACCGCTAGAAGCCCAAATATTTTTTCAGAGCTAGATGCAGAAGTTGTTTTTATTGAATTTGCAACCTGGTGGAGGTCAGTATAGATGGACTAATAGAACAAGTCCCACACACTGCTAGAAGCCTAAATAATTTTTCAGATCTAGATGCAGATAAAAATTATATTGAATTTGCAACATGATGGAGGTCAGTATAGATGGACTAATAGAATAAGTCCCACACACTGTTAGAAGCTGAAATATTTTTTCAGAGCTAGATGCAGATAAAAATTATTTTTAATTTGCAACCTGGTGGAGGTTATTATAGATGCACTCATACACCATGTCCCAAACCCTGCTAGAAGCCTAAATATTTTTTCAGAGCTAGATGCAGAAAAAAATTATATTGAATTTGCAACCTGATGGAGGTCAGTATAGATGGACTTAAAGAACAAGTCCAACACACTGCAAGAAGCTGAAATATTTTTTCAGAGCTAGATGAAGTAAAAAATTATATTGAATTTGCAACCTGATGGAGGTCAGTAAAGATGGACTAATAGAACATATCCCACACACTGCTAGAAGCCTAAATATTTTTTCAGAGGTAGATGCAGATAAAAATTATTTTTAATTTGCAACCTGGTGGAGTTAGTATAGATGGACTAATAGACAAAGTCCCACACACTGCTAGAAGCCTAAATATTTTTTCAGAGCTAGATACAGAAAAAAATTATATTGAATTTGCAACCTGATGGAGGTCAGTATAGATGGACTAATAGAACAAGTCCCACACACTGTTAGAAGCTGAAATAATTTTTCAGAGCTAGATGCAGATAAAAATTATTTTTAATTTGCAACCTGGTGGAGGTTAGTATAGATGGACTAATAGACCAAGTCCCACACACTGCTAGAAGCTGAAATATTTTTTCAGAGCTAGATGCAGATAAAAATTATATTGAATTTGCAATCTGATGGAGGTCAGTATAGATGGACTAATAGAAGAAGGCCCACAAACTGCTAGGAGCCTAAATATTTTTTCAGAGCTAGATGCAGATAAAAATTATTTTTAATTTGCAACCTGGTGGAGGTTAGTATAGATGGACTAATAGACGAAGACCCACACACTGCTAGAAGCTGAAATATTTTTTCAGAGCTAGATGCAGATAAAAAATATTTTTAATTTGCAACCTGGTGGTGGTCAGTATAGATGGCTAATAGAACAAGTCCCACACACCGCTAGAAGCCTAAATATTTTTTCAGAGCTAGATGCAGAAATTTTTTTTATTGAATTTATACCCTGGTGGAGGTCAGTATAGATGGACTAATAGAACAAGTCCCACACACTGCTAGTTGCTGAAATATTTTTTCAGAGCTAGATGCAGATAAAAATTATTTTTCATTTGCAACCTGGTGGAGTTTAGTATAGATGGACTAATAGACCAAGTCCCACACACTGCTAGAAGCCTAAATAGTTTTTCAGAGCTAGATGCAGATAAAAATTATATTGAATTTGCAACCTGATGGAGGTCAGTATAGATGGACTAATAGAACAAGTCCCACACACTGCTAGAAGCCTAAATATTTTTTCAGAGCTAGATGCAGAAAAAAATTATTTCTAATTTGCAACCTGGTGGAGGTTAGTATAGATGGAATAATAGACGAAGTCCCACACACTGCTAGAAGCCTAAATATATTTTCAGAACTAGATGCAGAAAAAAATTATATTGAATTTGCAACCTGATGGAGGTCAGTATAGATGGACTAATAGAACACGTCCCACACACTGCTAGAAGCTGAAATATTATTTCAGAGCTATATGCAGAAAAAAATTATATTGAATTTGCAACCTGATGGAGGTCAGTATTGACGGACTAATAGAAGAAGTCCCACACACTGTTAGAAGCTGAAATATTTTTTCAGAGCTAGATGCAGATAAAAAATATTTTTAATTTGCAACCTGGTGGAGGTTAGTATAGATGGACTAATAGAACAAGTCCCACACACCACTAGAAGCTTAAATATTTTTTCAGAGCTAGATGCAGAATTTTTTTATTGAATTTGCAACCTAATGGAGGTCAGTATAGATGGACTAATAGAACAAGTCCCACACACTGCTAGAAGCAGAAAAATTTTTTCAGAGCTAGATGCAGAAAAAAATTATATTGAATTTGCAACCAGATGGAGGTCAGTATAGATGGACAAATAAAACAAGTCCCACACACTGCTAGAAGCTGAAATATTTTTTCAGAGCTAGATGCAGATAAAAATTATTTTTAATTTGCAACCTCGTGGAGGTTAGTATAGATGGACTAATAGACCAAGTCCCACACGCTGCTAGAAGCTGAAATATTATTTCAGAGCTATATGCAGAAAACAATTATATTGAATTTGCAACCTGATGGAGGTCAGTATAGACGGAATAATAGAACAAGTCCCACACACTGCTAGAAGCTGAAATATTTTTTCAGAGCTGGATGCAGAAAAAAATTATATTGAATTTGCAACCTGATGGAGGTCAGTATAGATGGACTAATAGAACAAGTCCCACACACTGCTAGAAGCTGAAATATTTTTCAGAGCTAGATGCAGATAAAAAATATTTTTAATTTGCAACCTGGTGGAGGTTAGTATAGATGGACTAATAGAACAAGTCCCACACCCCGCTAGAAGCTTAAATATTTTTTCAGAGCTAGATGCAGAATTTTTTTTATTGAATTTGCAACCTGATGGAGGTCAGTATAGATGGACTAATAGAACAAGTCCCACACACTGCTAGAAGCCTAAATAATTTTTCAGAGCTAGAAGCAGATAAAAATTATATTGAATTTGCAACATGATGGAGGTCAGTATAGGTGGACTAATAGAATAAGTCCCACACACTTAGAAGCTGAAATATTTTTTCAGAGCTAGATGCAGATAAAAATTATTTTTAATTTGCAACCTGGTGGAGGTTATTATAGATGCACTCATACACCATGTCCCAAACCCTGCTAGAAGCCTAAATATTTTTTCAGAGCTAGATGCAGAAAAAAATTATATTGAATTTGCAACCTGATAGAGGTCAGTATAGATGGACTTAAAGAACAAGTCCAACACACTGGAAGAAACTGAAATATTTTTTCAGAGCTAGATGCAGAAAAAAATTATATTGTATTTGCAACCTGATGGAGGTCAGTAAAGATCGACTAATAGAACATATCCCACACACTGCTAGAAGCCTAAATATTTTTTCAGAGGTATATGCAGATAAAATATATTTTTAATTTGCAACCTGGTGGAGGTCAGTATAGATGGACTAATAGAACAAGTCCCACACACCGCTAGAAGTCTAAATATTTTTTCAGAGCTAGATGCAGAATTTTTTTTTATTTAATTTACAACCTGGTGGAGGTCAGTATAGATGGACTAATAGAACAAGTCCCACACACTGCTAGAAGTCTAAATATTTTTTCAGAGCTAGATGCAGAAATTTTTTTTATTTAATTTACAACCTGGTGGAGGTCAGTATAGATGGACTAATAGAACAAGTCCCACACACTGCTAGAAGCCTAAATAGTTTTTCAGAGCTAGATGCAGAAAAAAATTATATTGAATTTGCAACCTGATGGAGGTCAGTATAGATGGACTAATAGAACAAGTCCCACACACTGCTAGAAGCTGAAATATTTTTTCAGAGCTAGATGCAGAAAAAAATTATATTGAATTTGCAACCTGATTGAGGTCAGTATAGATGGACTAATAGAACAAGTCCCACACACCGCTAGAAGTCTAAATATTTTTTCAGAGCTAGATGCAGAAATTTTTTTTATTTAATTTACAACCTGGTGGAGGTCAGTATAGATGGACTAATAGAACAAGTCCCACACACTGCTAGATGCTGAAATATTTTTTCAGAGCTAGATGCAGATAAAAATTATTTTTAATTTGCAACCTGGTGGAGTTTAGTATAGATGGACTAATAGACCAAGTCCCACACACTGCTAGAAGCCTAAATAGTTTTTCAGAGCTAGATGCAGATAAAAATTATATTGAATTTGCAACCTGATGGAGGTCAGTATAGATGGACTAATAGAACAAGTCCCACACACTGCTAGAAGCTGAAATATTTTTTCAGAGCTAGATGCAGAAAAAAATTATATTGAATTTGCAACCTGATTGAGGTCAGTATAGATGGACTAATAGAACAAGTCCCACACACTGCTAGAAGCCTAAATATTTTTTCAGACCTACATGCAGATAAAAATTATTTTTAATTTGCAACCTGGGGGAGGTTAGTATAGATGGACTAATAGACCAAGTCCCACACACTGCTAGAAGCTGAAATATTATTTCAGAGCTATATGCAGAAAAAAATTACATTGAATTTGCAACCTGATGGAGGTCAGTATAGACGGAATAATAGAACAAGTCCCACACACTGCTAGAAGCTGAAATATTTTTTCAGAGCTAGATGCAGAAAAAAATTATATTGAGTTTGCAACCTGATGGAGGTCAGTATAGATGGAATAATAGAAGAAGTCCCACACACTGCTAGAAGCTGAAATATTTTTTCAGAGCTAGATGCAGATAAAAATTATTTTTAATTTGCAACCTGGTGGAGGTTATTATAGATGGACTAATAGACCAAGTCCCACACACTGATAGAAGCTGAAATATTTTTTCAGAGCTAGATACAGAAAAAAATTATATTGAATTTGCAACCTGATGGAGGTCAGTATAGATGGACTAATAGAACAAGTCCCACACACTGCTAGAAGCCTAAATATTTTTTCAGAGCTAGATGCAGATAAAAATTATTTTTAATTTGCAACCTGGTGGTGGTTAGTATAGATGGACTAATAGACCAAGTCCCACACACTGCTAGAAGCTGAAATATTTTTTCAGAGCTAGATGCAGAAAAAAATTATATTGAATTTGCATCCTGATGGAGGTCAGTATAGATATACTAATAGACCAAGTCCCACACACCGCTAGAAGCCTAAATATTTTTTCAGAGCTAGATGCAGAATTTTTTTTATTGAATTTGAAACTTGATGGAGGTCAGCATAGATAGACTAATAGAACAAGTCCCACACACTGCTAGATGCTGAAATATTTTTTCAGAGCTAGATGCACATAAAAATTATTTTTAATTTGCAACCTGGTGGAGTTTAGTATAGATGGACTAATAAACCAAGTACCACACACTGCTAGAAGCCTAAATATTTTTTCAGAGCTAGATGCAGATAAAAATTATATTGAATTTGCAACCTGATGGAGGTCAGTATAGATGGACTAATAGAACAAGTCCCACACACCGCTAGAAGTCTAAATATTTTTTCAGAGCTAGATGCAGAAATTTTTTTTATTTAATTTACAACCTGGTGGAGGTCAGTATAGATGGACTAATAGAACAAGTCCCACACACTGCTAGAAGTCTAAATATTTTTTCAGAGCTAGATGCAGAAATTTTTTTTATTTAATTTACAACCTGGTGGAGGTCAGTATAGATGGACTAATAGAACAAGTCCCACACACTGCTAGAAGCCTAAATAGTTTTTCAGAGCTAGATGCAGAAAAAAATTATATTGAATTTGCAACCTGATGGAGGTCAGTATAGATGGACTAATAGAACAAGTCCCACACACTGCTAGAAGCTGAAATATTTTTTCAGAGCTAGATGCAGAAAAAAATTATATTGAATTTGCAACCTGATTGAGGTCAGTATAGATGGACTAATAGAACAAGTCCCACACACCGCTAGAAGTCTAAATATTTTTTCAGAGCTAGATGCAGAAATTTTTTTTATTTAATTTACAACCTGGTGGAGGTCAGTATAGATGGACTAATAGAACAAGTCCCACACACTGCTAGATGCTGAAATATTTTTTCAGAGCTAGATGCAGATAAAAATTATTTTTAATTTGCAACCTGGTGGAGTTTAGTATAGATGGACTAATAGACCAAGTCCCACACACTGCTAGAAGCCTAAATAGTTTTTCAGAGCTAGATGCAGATAAAAATTATATTGAATTTGCAACCTGATGGAGGTCAGTATAGATGGACTAATAGAACAAGTCCCACACACTGCTAGAAGCTGAAATATTTTTTCAGAGCTAGATGCAGAAAAAAATTATATTGAATTTGCAACCTGATTGAGGTCAGTATAGATGGACTAATAGAACAAGTCCCACACACTGCTAGAAGCCTAAATATTTTTTCAGACCTAGATGCAGATAAAAATTATTTTTAATTTGCAACCTGGGGGAGGTTAGTATAGATGGACTAATAGACCAAGTCCCACACACTGCTAGAAGCTGAAATATTATTTCAGAGCTATATGCAGAAAAAAATTACATTGAATTTGCAACCTGATGGAGGTCAGTATAGACGGAATAATAGAACAAGTCCCACACACTGCTAGAAGCTGAAATATTTTTTCAGAGCTAGATGCAGAAAAAAATTATATTGAGTTTGCAACCTGATGGAGGTCAGTATAGATGGAATAATAGAAGAAGTCCCACACACTGCTAGAAGCTGAAATATTTTTTCAGAGCTAGATGCAGATAAAAATTATTTTTAATTTGCAACCTGGTGGAGGTTATTATAGATGGACTAATAGACCAAGTCCCACACACTGATAGAAGCTGAAATATTTTTTCAGAGCTAGATACAGAAAAAAATTATATTGAATTTGCAACCTGATGGAGGTCAGTATAGATGGACTAATAGAACAAGTCCCACACACTGCTAGAAGCCTAAATATTTTTTCAGAGCTAGATGCAGATAAAAATTATTTTTAATTTGCAACCTGGTGGAGGTTAGTATAGATGGACTAATAGACCAAGTCCCACACACTGCTAGAAGCTGAAATATTTTTTCAGAGCTAGATGCAGAAAAAAATTATATTGAATTTGCATCCTGATGGAGGTCAGTATAGATATACTAATAGACCAAGTCCCACACACCGCTAGAAGCCTAAATATTTTTTCAGAGCTAGATGCAGAATTTTTTTTATTGAATTTGAAACTTGATGGAGGTCAGCATAGATAGACTAATAGAACAAGTCCCACACACTGCTAGATGCTGAAATATTTTTTCAGAGCTAGATGCACATAAAAATTATTTTTAATTTGCAACCTGGTGGAGTTTAGTATAGATGGACTAATAAACCAAGTACCACACACTGCTAGAAGCCTAAATATTTTTTCAGAGCTAGATGCAGATAAAAATTATATTGAATTTGCAACCTGATGGAGGTCAGTATAGATGGACTAATAGAACAAGTCCCACACACTGCTAGAAGCTGAATTATTTTTTTCAGAGCTAGATGCTGAAAAAAATTATATTGAATTTGCAACCTGATGGAGGTCAGTATAGATGGACTAATAGAACAAGTCCCACACACTGCTAGAAGCTGAAATATTTTTTCAGAGCTAGATGCAGATATAAATTATTTTTAATTTGCAACCTGGTGGAGGTTAGTATAGATGCACTAATACACCAAGTCCCAAACACTCCTAGAAGCCTAAATATTTTTTCAGAGCTAGATGCAGAAAAAAATTATATTGAATTTGCAACCTGATGGAGGTCAGTATAGATGGACTATTAGAACAAGTCCCACACACTGCTAGAAGCTGAAATATTTTTTCAGAGCTAGATGCCGAAAAAAATTATTTTTAATTTGTAACCTGATGGAGGTCAGTATAGATGGACTAATAGAACAAGTCCCACACACTGCTAGAAGTCTAAATATTTTTTCAGAGATAGATGCAGATAAAAATTATATTGAATTTGCAACCTTGTGGAGGTTAGTATAGATGGACTAATAGAATGATGCTATGCCCAAAAGGTTTTACTTCACTAGGTGCAGTAAAAAAATTGTATTCTATACACAGGTGGTGTAGCTTGCAACACAGATAGGCTACTCCACTAACTAACACACTCTGCAATAGGCCAAAAAGGATTTGCTTTGCTAGATTTAGCCAAATGCTGTGAAAAAAACTTGCACAGCACTGGCACAGACCTGCCTGGCAAAAACTGATAGGAACTGATGTAACCTAGCCCTGAAAAGGACTGCAATTACAATTAGTCTTTACTCCCAACCTATCTATTTAAGAGCACAGACCTGCCTGATAAAAGTCGTATGAAATTATGTAACCTAGTCCTTAAAAGGACAGTAATCACAACTCTTCCCTACTCCCAAGCTATCTGTAGATTTGTGCGAAAATTGGCTTGAAATTAACAAAGTATAGCGCACACAGCAACAGCGGTGCCGTCTAACACGCAACTGCAGCAGTGAGAAAATGGTGGCGACGGGTAAAATGGCTGGGTCTTATAGGGCAAGGACATGTGACATACACTGCCAATGACATATGCCCATGCTTGTGTGAAAAAAAGCAGTTCGCTCCGTGTGTGCGCTGCTGATAGGCTGACAGACTGCACCTCCCCACTGTAAATGCGGGAAGGAGAAAAAAAAATGGAGATCTTCATTATTCTTGCAGAGATCCATCCCCTGCCCCTCCCCCCGCCCCACTGTACACTCAAACTGCGTACTAACATTAATTTTCAGCATTACTGAGAAAAAATCCAGTTATTATTTTGGTGCACGAACAGTTATCGAACATAACCTCGAACAGCCGAATTTTTTTCAAATCGTTCGTGTTCGCCGAACGGCTCGAACACCGCCCAAAACAGCTCGAATTTGAGATTGGCGAACAGTTCGAGTCGAACACCGCTCATCTCTATACATTACAGTATTAAAGTCTCCCAATAATAATAATTATCCTCCATGCAATTGATTACCTTTAGGATGACCTATTAAAGAAGTCTTGAATGCAATATATTGCAAGCCAAGAATTTTAAAATTTTATGAACCCATTTTGCAAGGATGACTGCTTTGTTAATTTGGAATCAGCTATAAATTGTGGGGAAGCTCAGAAGCAAGGTTTACATTTTCCAACAGCAGGGGTGGGCAATTAATTTTCCTGAGGTGTCACATGAGAGACCGTGGCTGTTGTGGAGGGCCGAACCAATAGGCTGAAATCAATTCTGCTCAATACTAATATTAATATATTAATCATTTAATAATTATTATTTTATATTAATATTAATTGTATCATAGAATCATAGAATCATAGAATCATAGAATGGTAGAGTTGGAAGGAACCTCCTGGGTCATCTGGTCCAACCCCCTGCTCAAAGCAGGATTCACTAGATCATCTCAGACAGATGTCTGTCCAGCCTCTGTTTGAAGACGTCCATTGAAGGGGAACTCACCACCTCTCGTGGCAGCCTGTTCCACTCATTAATCACCCTAACTGTCAAAAAGTTTTTTCTAATATCTAATCTGTGTCTCCTCCCATTTAGTTTCATCCCATTGCTTCTAGTCTTTCCTTGTGCAAATGAGAATAAAGATGATCCTTCTACAATGTGACAGCCCTTGACATATTTGTAGACAGCTATTAAGTCTCCTCTCAGTCTTCTTTTTTGCAAGCTAAACATTCCCAAATCCTGCAACCGTTCCTCATAGGACATGGTTTGCAGACCAGTCACCATTCTGGTCGCTCTTCTCTGAACTTGCTCCAGTTTGTCTATGTCTTTTTTAAAATGTGGTGCCCAAAACTGTACACAGTATTCCAGATGAGGTCTGACCAAAGAGGAGTAAATACCGAGTATCACTTAATATTGTGCTGAATTAAATATGCTGACACCACCTATATACCATATGAGTTCCTCTATATGCAATATGAGCTCTCACATAGCCCCCTGTGTACAGTGTGATCCCCCACATAGCCCCTCTATATTCATTATAAGCTCCCACATAGCCCCTGTATACAGTGTGAGCACCCACATAGCCTCTCTTTATAAAGTATAAGCCCTCACATAGCCTCCTATGTACAGTATGAGCCCCCACATAGACTACTATATACAATATGAGCCCCCATATAGCACCCTATATACAGTATGAGCCCCCACATAGCCACTCTATATACAGTGTGAGTCCCCACATTGCCTCCAATATAAATGCAAACATCTCATACACATATGAAAAAAGCAAACAAAAAAAGCAACACTCTGCTCCAGTTTCCATTGCATTGACCCTCCGCAGAGCAGACATGATGATTTGAAATCATCTCATCTGCTGGTTCAGTCACATGCACTGATTGGTAGAAAAAGGAGCAGATGGCTCCTCCAGCCACCAATGTATCCACCACAGTCTGCATTCCATGAATGCGGATAGCGGTGACACCAGACGGCGGGTGAGGGCATGGTGTGGCCAGTGGGCCACTGTTTCAATCCTTCAGCTGTCTCAGTCCACATGCCAGACTTGAACAGCCAGAGGGCCAGATGTGGCAGTTTTCCTAGCTCTTCCCTACAGCGACAGAAGAAGAGAAATTAAGCATCACATGTTTCCCACTGAACACAATAAGCTGTCCCATTAGATGATGAAGTTCCAACAGATTACAATACAAAACAGGAAAATTGCAGATACAACACTGAATAACTTGAGTTAACATTTGCTTTTTCTGTTGCCAATGTATCCATGATGTACCAAGAGGAGCTCTGTTAAACTAGTACATTTTTTCAGTCAATGTCAATTAATCGTAATCTTGCTCTGTACATAGAGCCTTTATACTTTATTCATATATCACTGAATTAAAAAGAAAGGAAAATATATATAAAATAATCAAAATGTTAATCTCTTCAAAAATGGCATAATTCATTAAAGAGATAATCTTATTAAAATAATCCTTTTCTATATGAAGTGAGGGTTCTTTTCTTGGACTGGGTTTGACCATGTATTAAGGCTGGGAAGACACAGCATTTAAGCTTAATTATTCATATGTAAATTCAGTAGGCCAGGAGATATATGCTATTAGCTTTATGTTGACTTTTGAATTTATGTGTTTTTCTTTGGTTGGTCAAGAAACAGACTAATATTTGTCTAAACCTGAATGTTGACCCTTGAGTTAATATTTACTGCAACTTATTGTCTGCTGACTGTTTGCTAAATATATTAATTGACCATTGTATGGGCCCTTTAGCTTGTTGACCCAAAAAACAGAGAAGGACGGACTATGACGATCAATTAAATGCTCAAACATTGAGAGTTAAACTCAATCCACCTCCTCCCTGATCTATGGATGATGACCTGAGTCACAGATGTGGATATAAAAAGGGATTTCTATAGTTCTGCAAGAAGGATCAGAGTGACTTGCAAGATCAACAGCGAGTACAACATTGCTCCATTAAGAGGGACACAAATTTGACTTTCCACAGGATGTCAGCTTAAGGGACCATGGCCCCAGCTGGAAGAACACAGATCTGCTACATTGAATATCACTGAACCCATGGATACATTTGGGGAAGCTAGGATTGTGACCATTCAGTCACCTGACCCTCAAGGGTACATTTGGGGAAACCAGGTTGGGAACCTCTGATCACCTGGTCCCATGGAGATAGTTGGGGTGGCCCGGTTGGGACCATCCAGTTGCCTGGTCCCATGGAGATTTTGAGATAGCCAGGTTGAGACCCTCAAGTCACCTGGAACCCATGGATATGTTTGGGGTAGCCAGGTTGAGATCCTCTGGTCACCTGGAACCCATGGATATGTTCGGAGAAGCCTGGTTGGGACATTCCATTCACCTGGCCCCATGGAGACGATTGGAGAAGCCAGGTTGGGACCTTCCAGTCACATGGTCACGTACCTCAATGCACTATCAGCTTCCTAAGCTTGTCATTACCTTCTCTCTGTGGGTGCCCACCATAAGCGGGGTGCCACCGGTGGGGATAGTTTATCTTGGAAGCCCTGAAGTCGCAGTGGCTTTAATCCTGGCGAGTCAGAGGAAGGGTGAGACTCTATAATTTTGCACTATCTTGGGTATTTGCTGGGACTGTTCTATATATTATTGTCTATTTGGTGGTTCATTAATGTATTGCTACACTGTTTTACCCTCATCCTGTGTTGTCTGAGTAGTATTCTGCCAACGGGAGACACACATGTCTCCACAAAGGCTACTGCAGGAGAAATAATTTTATCAATTGTTTCCCAGAGATTCACATGGGATCCCTGAAAACCACCTGGCATGGATTTAGCTTTGTGTGTTAAACACAAAATGTACACCTGTCTGAAATGACTTTACATATCTTTAGATGTAAAATATTCGAAAAACATTGATCTAGGTAAAGGTATATGACTAGCATAGAAGCTTCAATTCTTTTCTCACATCTTGACCTTTCAATGTCAGCCATACAGCTCATTTTCATCATTCCCAGTCATTAGTTTCAAAAGAATGAAAAGGATTGAACAAGCAATTGAGAACGTTTTTACTATTTTATGCAGCTACTTATATTGTACTGGCTAAATAAAATCATGAAAAATATTTCAAAGACTTCTGTTTTATCAAATATATATTTAGTGAACACTTTTGGAATATTATGTGCAGATAGCTTTCAATTCAAATAACTTGGAAGCACAATTGAAGCAAATTGTTAAAGGTACTATTTCAAGTTAGAAAATAGTTCTCCATTGTCTGCATGTGCATGTTACTGATTACTTTTTGTAACACATTTGTGATTTTTTTAAGCAATCCCAGTCTCTTTAAGTTAATCAGGTCATTAGTTCCTCATGAATAAAAAATATATGATATATTCAGGCGCCCCGTGAAAGACTCACTCTGTATTTGAGCATCTCATTAGCAATTATAGCATAAGTCATGCTATTACCCTTCAAGTTACATTTTACACTTCCAGCCCATTTATGCTAAAAAAAGACATCTTTCTGAAAGCAGAAAGTTTGTTGAGAAGTTATTATATTAGCCAGCCGGTGTCTCTTCTGATGTTGCTATAACAAGATTTCCTTTCAAACCCTGTCAGTCAGATATATTTGGAGCTTTGGGAACCTCAGAGAACTCTGTGGTATTGTGTTTTTATTATTATTATTATTATTATTATTATTATTATAGTTGTATAAGTAATGTAAAAACTTACAATTTCCCAACAGCCTGGTGACCTGCATAATGAAAAATGCATGTTTTTATGAAAAATTAGAATTATTTTTATATTGACTCAAAACTAAAGAAAGTATTGTATTTCTGTTACTCCCTTGGCACACAAACTCAGGTTTGGGCTATTGAAAGTGAACCTGCTAGCTCTCCTGAGATGTCCATTTTAGAAATGATTATATTACTCAATTATAATTAATTCTGGATCTTTTTCTACTATAAGTCCCTGTTGAACTGTTCCTATTATTCTTGTAGAATGTATAAATACATTGACAACTAGGTATTCCTTGGTAGGGGGTAAGTCTATACACTGTCACTTTAAAATAAGAGCTGAATATATAACAAGCAGTTGTCAATTTATTGATAAATTCCTAACAGGAGTAACATAAAAATAGTATTATTCAGTTATGAGAAAAGATTTTCCAGAACAGTTATTACATGAATAATAAAAATTCACAGAGAAAATCCCTAAGAAAGCACCTGAAGTCTAGAAAACACAAAATAGCACTAAATAAATTATTAGTCTAATGATAATGCTATGGGAATAAAAAACAGGACAGCATACAATATATGATACAATATACCTTGATAATATAAAAAAGGAGTACATTTTTACAAAATCATGTTACCACCTCGACATGTTTCCCCTGTGAGATTTCAGGTTCATCAATAGGCTAGGAGGTAAGCCTTCAGTCCAATATAGGATGATGCAGAGGGACACCAGATGATGAGCATGTGTTATCTTTAAGATGCCTGCCGAAAATATGTGTATAGGAAATGATGTGCCTTAGTAAATCCCTCCCCCACAGCACGAGGGCAAAGAAACAGCCCACTGATATCCAGTCAAATAATACTAAACAAAAGTTGCCAAGATCCGGAAACACGTCATCAATCTAGCTGAGTGAAGTGATAATGGCCGCGACTCGCTAACAGTCATCAATTGGACTAAGCAAAAAAGGCCGTGACCCGGAAGTATGTCATCTATTGGACTAAGCCACAGTGGCCACGACACAGAAGTAGGTCATAAATCTGGCTAAGCAAAAATGGCCGTGACCCAGAAATATGTCATCAATAGGACTAAGGAAAAATGGCCTGGATCGTTAAGTATGAAATCTATCGGACTAAACAAAAAGAGCTGCGACCCTGAAATATATTTTCAACTAAGACACACTAGAGAGTGGACTGCAGATGAAAAAACACTGATAAATATCAATTTTCAAAGCGGTATAATACTGTAATGCCTAACTACTGTATAAGAATTTAATAATGATGCACAGAGATAAAATAGATATTCTGATTCATTCCTATAAAGGAGATTACATACAGGACTACATTTTCAAATAATTATTTGGAGGGCTGGATTACAGGAATTGGATATAAATGGTGTATGAAAAAAGTTATATATTTTAGCATGGGCCAAAAAATAAGATTGCAAAGAGAATTAGACTATGTGCCCATGAATCAGAAATGCTCCGGATTTTTTCTGCATCTCCCTGGCAGGAAAAATGCATGCGGATTTTACATGCATTTTTCCTGCCAGGTAGAAGCGTTTGTCAAGCGTTTTTGCATGCATTTCTGCATGCGGGTTATCATGCGCTTTTCCAAGCGATTTTAGCATCACTTGGAAAAGTGCTTGACAACTTGGTCACACTATATAAATCCATACAACCGGCATGGATTTATAAAGTGTGACCAAGTTAATAGTTAGAAAAAGAATAAAAATGGCAAAAAATAATAAAAAAACCCATTATATTTACCTTCCGATGTCCCCCGGTCTCCTCTGTGGTGCGTCCCGCCTCCCGGCGGTTTGCGATGGTGTAAAAGGACCTTCCATGACGTCATTTAGTCATGTGACAGGTCACACAACCGCTGACCTGTCACTTGACTAAATCACGTCATGGAAGGTCCTTTTACACCACCACGAACCGCCGGGGAGCCAGGACGCACCGTACAGAAGGTGAGTATAATGTTTTTTTTATTTTAATTCTTTTTTAACTACAGGTACTATGGTACCCGGGTCTGGAGGAGAGTCTCCTCTTCTCCAGACCCGGGAACCATCCGCTCATTAAATCGCTTAATATCTGCATGTGTACATGTACTCATGCGGATATTATGCGATTCAATGCAAGTCAAAAGCAATTAAGCTGCATTTCCACAAAATTAATGGACATGCTGTCGATTTTTCCGCAATGATAATCCACAGCGGAAATTTCCGCAGCATGTGCACAGAACATGCGAATTATCATTGGGGACCATGGGGCACGTATTACCAAGCAAGCATTTTTTTAAGCATCTCCACTGTGGAAATTCCAGGGCTAAAACGCTTGAAAAGCACATAGTGGGCATGCAGCCTTAGCCAATCTTTGGACCTATAATATTTAGCATTAACAAATTAAAAACCCACTAGGATAAAGACACTAAGGGAAATAGATGTCAGTTAGCCTATAATCGAAATAAAAGAACTAAATGATAGCATTTTGTTTAGCCCTTTTGGGTTCATACTACCCATTCTATAAATCCATTGACACACTTTTTGTAGGATCTTTTTATCTCAATTACCCTTCTTAGGTGATTTGGTTATAACTTTTATAACACAAGAGGAAATGGATTTAGCATTGCCATTATATACTCCTCGAACATGTCAAGATATAGTTGTATCTTTGGCGTATTTGATATCACCCAGGTGTTAACCTATATGTTTTTCAAGTTCTCTCCTAGTCTTCCCAATATAATTTAGGAAGAATGTACAAGTAGACATGAGCCCCTCTTCATTCCTCACTGCTTTAAGCAGTCCTTTCCAGAGCAATCTGTGAACTGATGAAAATCTGGATTGTGAACCGAAATGTTTTCTTTCTCATTCAGGATTGCACTTATCAAAAATAAAATTACTTTCTTTAACTATAATTGAGTGCCAATTCGTCATATCTCCATAAATATGGATTAAGATCCTACTTGAGCATCACCCATACCAGAAGTGCCGTGTTCCACATTGATAATAGATTATAATTTCTATGACACAAAAAGAAATGGATTTAGCATTGCCATTGTGTACTTATCTAACATGTCGAGATATAGGTGTATCTTTGGTGTGTTTTTTTATCACTCAGGTGTTAACCTATATATTTTCTAAGTTTTATCCTAGTCTTCCCAATATACGTAATTTAGGGGACATGTACAATTTCACATATACACAACTCCTTCTGTTCTGTAAGAAGCAAAATATCTCATATCAAAAGTATAGCCGCCAGTAGAAACACCTACAAATTGTTTACTAGGTTGATTTCAAGTACAGAAATAACAGTCATCACACATAAAATTGTACTTAACTTTGCAATTTAGCTAATCTTTAGTTCAGCATAGTAACTATGTACAAGACCATCTGTCAGAACCCGAATCCAGCTGCTCTTGTGCACCAGGTGGCAGCTCTTCCTGTTAAGGGGGCGGTTGCAAACAACTTTATTAATAATGGAAAGCAACCGATCCCGGGGTCCGCGATGCAGCCTGGAAGACCTTCCAGGTAAGAAGGTAACGAACACCTTCCGGGTAAGAAGGTAAAACAACCAACAAATATATAAATCCCTCCAGTGTTACTGCACACCGGGAAGGGGAAAAGGGATTCACACTATCTCCGTTAACTGCACGAGAGATGTGCGACAAATAATGTAGCCGTAGCCCTGTTAACTCCACAGAGGCTATGCAGCAGGCGCTAGAACGTGTGGGTGACTCACACCGGCGTATACGTGCTCCCAGCCAGTGTGATACCGGACTGTGGAGTATCTCTCCACATGGCTAACAGGCGGTGCCAGGAATACAGAGACCGCAGTCTGCTCGGGGTGTATAGCAACCCCCTTGTCGGAGCCAGACTGTCAAACGGAACTACCTGCCTCCCTCCAGCTAAGACTGCCTACCCCCAGCTAAACCTGCCTGTCCGAAGCTAGAACAGCAAGAGAGCACGTGGAACATAAACAGACAAGCGTCCGCACAGTAACACAACCTCAGCTCAATGATCAGAGCGCACCGCCATGTTTGTGGGCGGGCTATTTAAAGACTAAGCCCTGCCCACCATCATATTATTGGTCGCACTACTGATGACGTCACCCGAGGCCAATTAGGCGGTGCCAGGTCACCGGATCAGCTGACACCAAACCACCAATCATGGTCCGCCATGTCACGGGCATGCTCAGTGCAGTGCATCCTGGACTTAGGCTGTAGTAGCCCTGTTCCCCTCTGCAACCTATGCTTCATGCTACTAGGAACAAAGACCCGAGAGACAACTTGTACATCTCGTGCACCAGCTAGGCGTTGGGACCGACGGCGATGCTGAGCAGCATCTTCCCCAGCTGGACCGGAATGGGAGATCACAGAATCCACTGATGATTCTGTACCAATTTGAGATCCAGCAAACGCCTGACACCTAACATTATCCCCCCTTCTAACATCCCCCTCCACTTGATGCTCATATTCCTCAATGAGCAGGGGAGCATGAATGTGGTACACCGGTTCCCAGGAACGATCCTCAGATCCATGGCCCCTCCAGTGCACTAGGTAATATTTTTTCCCACGAACCCTCTTAGACCCCACGATCACCAGTACCTCGAGATCATCACCCCTGGAGTCTGAAGCAGGTTGGGGTTCAGAGAATTTTGTCAGGCAAACCGGCTTAAGGAGCGACACATGAAAAGTGTCATGAATCTTCATGTGTCGTGGTAACTGTAAACGGTACACTACGGGGTTTATTTTGGCCAAAATTTTGAATGGACCAATAAAACGGGAGGAAACTTTAGCAGATACCCCGCATACTCTGATATTGCGAGCTGCGAGCCACACTCGGTCGCCCGGAGAGAATACGGGGGCTGGACGGTGATGAGTGTTAGCCAACTCTCTCATCCGATTCTTGGAGGCCAATATAGCATCCTGGGTATGGTCCCAAACCTCCCGCGCCTCCAGAGCCCAATCTCTGACCCCAGGTTCCACAGAGGAAACTGGCATAGGAACCGGGACTCGCGGATGTTGCCCATTATGTAGAAGAAACAGAGTCTGACCTGTGGAATCCGCCACTGTGTTGTTTAGAGCAAACTCTGACCAAGGAAGCAATATCGCCCAATCATTATGGTTGGCAGAAACGAAATTGCGCAAGTATGTCACAAGCGTCTGGTTAGTGCGTTCCACCAGACCATTGGTCTCCGGGTGATAGGCAGTAGAAAGATTCAGTTCAATGCTAAGAAAATTACACAATTCTTTCCAGAACCGGGAGGAAAACTGTGGACCCAGGTCACAGACAATCCTATCAGGCATTCCGTGAAGATGGAAAACGTGACGAATGAACAGTGATGCCAGAACCCGGGAGGAAGGAAAACTAGGAAGTGGAACCAGGTGAACCATCCTAGAAAAATGGTCAGAAACCACCCTTTTTGTCGTGTTTCCCCGGGACTTAGCTAACTCGACATTGAAATCCTTCCCAACCAGCTCCCAAGGTCTATCCGCCATGGGTAACGTATGAAGAAGACCAGCCGGCCTCTGACGGGATGATTTATTTCTTGCACAGGAGACACGCTTGAACATATTTCGTAATGTCCTGGGGCAACCGAGGCCACCAATACGACCGTTGGAGAAACTCCGTGGTACATTTGACTTCAAAGTGACCTCTGATCTTAGAGGCATGTGCCCAGGAGAACACCTCATTTTGTAAATTAGGAGGAACGAACGTCCTCCCGAGGGGAGCCTGGTTTAGGGACACTGGAGCCCACGTCCGCATACACTCCGGAGGAACGATAAGCCTGGGTTCGTCATCGTCCTCAGCCGTATCCATGGACCGGGATAAACAGTCCGCCCGAGAGTTCTTTTCCCCATTTAAAAAGTGAATGGAAAAATTGAATCGGGAAAAGAAAAGGGACCACCTGGCCTGCCTCGGGTTAAGACGCTGCGCCGTATGTAGGTACAAGAGAATTTTATAATCGCAATATACCACGAAAGGATGTTTAGCTCCCTCCAAGAGGTACCTCCACTCTGAAAAAGCCATCTTAATAGCAAGTAATTCTTTGTCCCCAATCGTATAATTCCTCTCTGCTGGAGAGAAGGTCTTGGAGAAGAAAAAACATGGTCTTTAGTGTTGAGCCACCCCCGTAGTGTTCGAGTTCGGTTCGGTTCGTCGAACACCCATGTGTTCGCCGAACTGTTCGTCGAACTGTTCGTCGAACACCTTCGAACACCGTTAAAACCAATGGCAGGCAAACAAAAACACAAAGAAACACATAGAAAACACCTTCAAAGGTGTCCAAAAGCTGACAAACTGCTCAGAAGACATAACTAACACATGGAAAAGTGACAAGTACATATAGTCATGCGAAAAGAAAAGAGGTGGAGGAGTAAAAGAAGGGGGAGACACAGATATAGGCATGTCATGCCCTTCTAAAATCCAAAAAGTGAGAAGCCGACACGGCAAGTCCGCTCCTGCCCGTGCCACCTCCGTGTCGCCGGGTTTGTGCCAGAGCCGCGGTGAACCCTGGCGGCCAGCCCCCCTCTCCCAATACTGGTGCCTGTCCGCTGGTGGGTCGAGCGAGCCCCCCTGTGGTGGAGGCAGCTCTAAGCTTTTTAATTTAAATTGTCTCTCTAATTTGAATGAATACACTTTAAATCCATTTACAAGGATCTATTGGAGGGCAAGTCTCATGCCAGCAGCCACGTAATTCCAGCTCCAGTAGCGTCCACTAAAGCTGCTGCAGTTAAAAAGCTTTTATAAGGATCGAGCTCGGCTGTCCACCTGCAAGGCATCCTACTGCCAGTCCCAGCCCCTATGCCTTGGGGTGCCTCCTGATGCTCTTCACTGAGTATCCCGTGGTCCAGAAGCATTTCCTTTGAAAAAATTAAGTGTCCAAACTACAGGTGGTGTAGCTTGCTTAACAGCCGGGATAATCCGCTGACTAGCAGACACTGCTACTAGGCACAAAGTATTTCCTGGGCTAGATGCAGTTAAAAATTTCTAATTAGATACTCTCGTTGGATGCTGAGAAAGCATTCCATAGAGTCTCCTGGCACGCCATATATTATTCTCTTAAAAAGTTTGGGGTAGGGGTCTAGGGGACCCTTTTATAGCCAAAATCACGGCCCTGTACCGAGGGCTCGGTTGCTACAGAGGTATTGCACCTCACCCAGAGGTGTGATATCTCACTCTCAGGTAAGGATGGAGTGTGGATCAGGACCCAACACCTGCATGCATTACACCACATTGCCGTGGGGCAGGGCGACCAATATGCCCCTGAGATGGGCACGACAGTCCCTGTCCCTGGCTGGAGTGGAGGGAGGGAACACTGAGGAAGGGGAACCCTGTAGTGCAGGAGCAGGGAGGAAGCAGTTACTGGGTGCATTGAGAAGGGAGTAAAAAAGGTGGGCACCATCTTAGTTCAGTGCAGAGAAGTCTGAGCAGAAGTGACAGGGAGCAGGGGCTCTGCATGAGCTCTGCTCCGGAGGCGGGCCTAGTAACAGAGGCCCAGGCTTGGAAGAGGGAGAAGGAAGGAAGAGGAGTGAAGAAGGCTCAAGGAACAAGGAACGAAGGGATCCCAGGGGTGTGGACGGGAGAGTCACCACCGAACGCCCGAATCCACCTGCGTGGAGGGGTCAGGCCAAAGGGGGAGACCACTCCCCGAAACTAGTGGAGGCGGGAAATGACCCTCAGCTAGAAACCGGAGGCTGTGACATTTTATGTAGAGCAGCCCCTCGCAACACCCGCTAGGAAGGCACCACATAGGGTCAGGGAAACTGTCGCCAAGTTTACCAAGAGAAGGCCCAAGGCAGCCGGACAGAAGGGTTGGTAAGAAAGGCCAGACAAAGGACACACAAAGGGGGTCCTGTGAAGCGCTCCAAAGTTATCTGGGAGTTGTCTGAGCCCCTCACCTGGTGAGCACAGTACGACGTGGGCAACCGTTACCTGCAGACGTGGTCTGGATAATAAGAACTGTGAGTAAAGGCCCTGGACTGCATCACTGACTCCATGTTGTTACTGCTGCTGCCCTGCACCATCACCCCCATCCTCCGCATACACTGCCCTGAGGCTATACTCCTCCCGTGGGAAGTTATGCTACGCTGTGCTGCACCCACAACACCAGCCTCAGCGGTCTGCCCAGCAGCGGCGGTTCACTCTGACCGCAATCCACGGTTGGCGCAGTCGGACATTTAAACATCAAAACCACATAAATAGTTCCGCCACTGGTTTGACCGCCCTGAGCCACGGAACCGGGTAGCCGCCACGGAGACTACAACCACCAGCATCCACCAAAAGGGGTCCGGCTCCGGGTGTCCCAAGGCCCAGGGGGCGAGTCAGAACATTTTCATCACCTTTCATAATCACCAATGGGACAAGGCAGGGATGTCCTCTGTCCCCTCTCTTATACATCCTAGTGACGGAGCACCTGCTCTCATCAATTCGCCATAACCCCAATATTAGGTGGATTGAGGTGGGAGGCATCGAGTACAAATGCTCTGTATTTGCTGATGATGTCCTAGTATATATTACTCAATCACATATATCCATCCCTGCTGTTATGGCTGAAATAGATCACTTTGTTACATGGTCAAAATTTAAAATCAATGCAGCGAAGTCTGAGGCCCTCGATGTCTCCCTCCGCAAATCCATACAGGATTCCATCCAGTCCAACTTTCCCTTTGCCTGGCCCTCACAGGGTATCAAATACTTAGGAATTCCTATTCATAGAGACCTCTCCCATCTATGTTATCTTAATTTTGGACCCTTTATTGAACAACTCCATACAGACCACGGTTGGCAAGTTAGAACTGTAAGATTCACTACGTGAACCACTGGTGTTTTGTGGAAAAGCACATGTACACTGTGTTCCAAATTATTATGAAAAAAGTGTTTAGGAGTGATAAGGGAAGAATTTGTTTGTTTGTCAGTTAAACTCATTGATGGTGATGTGTGTCAGGGCTCTTAATATCACTGTAAGCAATTGCAGACACCTGTGCTAATTAGTTTGGCAGGTGTGTCCAATGAAAAGCAAGACTACTTAAGAAGGCTGTCCCTCATTATTAAGCAGCCTACATTTTATGCCAAAATGGGAAAGAAAAAGGATGTGTCGGCTGCTGAGAAGCAACAAATTGTGGAGTGTTTAGGTCAAGGCATGACTACAATCAACATTGTGCGATGATCAGGATGAAGTGTCTTGGCAATCAAGAAGTATGTAGCTGATTCACAGTACACACGTGTGCGTGCTGATAAGGGCAAATTGAGGACTCTTTCCTACAGGCAATTACGTCAGGTTAAAAGCAGCGGCAAAAAAGCCTTGTCATAGCAGCAGACAAGTTTTTGAAGCTGCTGTTGCCTCCAACGTCCCCCGAACAACAAGATGCAGGGTCCTTCAGAGGTTTGCAGCTGTGCATATGCCATCCTGTCGACCTCCTCTATCCACTTCACACAAGCAGAAACGGCTCCTGTGGGCCAAACATTACATGAAGACTGATTTCAAAACTGTTTTGTTCACGGATGAGTGCCGTGCAATGCTCGATGGTCCAGGTGGATGGAGTGGAGGATGGCTGGTTGATGGACACCCCACGCAAACACGGCTACAGCGCCAACAAGGAGGAGGTGGAGTAATGTTTTGGGCTGGAATCATGGGGAGAGAGATTGTCGGCCCCTTTAGGATCCCTGAAGGGGTAAAGATGAACTCCATAATGTATGTGGAGTTTCTCAAACAGCACTTCCTGCGATGGTTCAAGAAGAAGAACCGTGTATTCCACAGCAAGATCATTTTTATGCATGATAATGCACCGTCTCATCCTGCACATAACACATCTGCATCTCTGGCTGATATGGGCATAAAAGGGGACAAACTTATGGTGTGACCCCCATGCTCCCCTGACCTCTACCCCATTCAGAACCTCTGGAGCATCATCAAAAGGAGTGTCTATGATGGCGGGAGGCAGTTCACATCTAAGCAACAGCTCTGGGAGGGTATTCTGTCCTCATGCAAAACAATTGAAGCAGAAACCATCCAAATCCTGACAAATTCAATGGACGAGAGAGTTCAGAAGCTCCTTTCAAACAAGGGGTCCTATGTGCAAATGTAACATCACCTAGAATAAAGTTTTGAGTTGAAAACTGTTTGATTTCAGTTTCTAATAACCTGCTAATGCTTATAATTTCCAAAATGACCATTTTTGTGGTCTTTATTAAAATGAAAAGGTTGATTGAAGAGTGTGGGGGATCTAAGAGTGTGGCCACCCAGTAGTCAGGATTACTTCGAATTCTGACAATCTGAGGGTCATGTTGCAGGTAGTGCAGCAAGAAGGGCTAGAAGCAGCTAAAAATTATTATTAATTTTAAATCTGGTGGAGCTTAGTATAGATGGCCTAATAGAATCAGTACTGCACACTGCTACAAAGCCCAAATAATTTTCCAGCCAAGATACAGATAAACATGATTAGTAATTTGAAAGCTTAAAATCAAGCTTTTACTCTCCCCAGGATGACACAGTGGTAGAAAAGTCGTTTCGGATCCATGATTTGTTCATCTTTACAAACGTGAGTCTGTCAACATTATCAGTGGAGAGCCGCGTGCGCTTATCTTTCAGCACACCACCAGCAGCGCTGAACACACGTTCAGACAGAACGCTGGCTGCGGGGCATGACAAGATCTCCAAGGCGTAAGTGGCTAGCTCCGGCCATTTATCCAGATTGGAAGCCCAAAAAGAGCAAGGATCCAGTGACACAGTCATGGCTTCAATGTTTACTTGGAGATACTCCTGTACCATCGTCTCTAGGCGTTGACTATGTGTCAGACTTCTTGTCTCCTGTGGCCTTGCAAAGGATGGGCTAAAAAAGTGGTGAAATGATTCCGCAAAATTGATGTTACCAGCAGATACTGTGTTTCTGTTATGGTTTGAGTGCTGAACACTCGACGGTCCCACGGTTGGCAAGCTGGAACTGTGAGATTCAGTACGTGCACCACTGGTGTTTTGTGGAAAAGCACATGTAAGATTCTGCAACAGTCTCTGCTGATACTCCTGCATGCGTGCATCCCTTTCTATGGTAGGAATAATTTCTGCAAATTTACTTTTGTACCGGGGATCTAACAGTGTGGCAACCCAGTAGTCAGGATTATTTCTAATTCTCACAATTCGAGGGTCATGTTGCAGGTAGTGCAGCAAGAAGGCACTCATGTGTGTTGCGCATCCAGGAGCACCAAGTCCCTGTTGTGCTGGTGGCGAGGTAACAATCATGCTTCCATACTCTGTCCTCTCCCCCCAACCTCGCACAACAGAAATGTGATCAAGGTCTCCCTCATCTGATGAGTCTTCCATCAGTTCGTCCTCCACTTCTTCCTGGGCTCCTGCACCTTCCTCACTAGTTTGGCTGCTACCATGCGCCCTGGTAAAACCATCTCCCCCACCCTCACATGCCTGCCACCTTGGTGCTGCCGACCGTCTGGACCTTGCAAATGTTAGCCCTTCCGCTTGCAACTCCTCTTCCTCTACATCCTCCACCTCCTCTTGTGCAACCAGCTGACTCCGAATTCTGTTTAACATGTGCTCCAGCATGTAAATCACCGAAATAATCATGCTGATAATGGCATCGTCAGCACTAAACATCTTCGTCGCCATTTCAAAACTGTGCAGAAGGGTGCATAGGTCCCGGATCTGAGACCACTCCTCCAGCGTGATTTGCCCCACCTCTGGATCTCGTTGGCCCAGGCTATACTTCAGAACGTATTGCACCACGGCTTGTCGGTGCTGCCACAGTTGCTGCAACATGTGCAGAGTTGAATTCCACCGGGTAGGCACATCGCATTTTAGCCGGTGAAGTGGCAGGCCCAACGACTTCTGTAGAGATGTAAGTCGCTGAGCTGCGGGATGCGAACGGCGGAAGTGAGCACACAGCGACCGTGCCCTCTGCAGAAGGCCATCTAGTCCGCGATAGTGGGCTAAAAATTGCTGGACAACCAGGTTCAACACGTGAGCCATACAAGGCATGTGTGTGACATTGCCCCGGCGAAGGGCCGCACCCAGGTTTGCAGCATTGTCGCACACGGCCTTCCCTGGTTTCAGGTCCAGTGGAGACAACCATTCATGAAATTGGTTCTCCAGAGCTGACCACAACTCCTCAGCTGTGTGACTCACATTTCACAGACATTTCAAAGTAAAAACCGACTGATGACGTTGAGCCCTACTGCCAGCATAGTAAGGAGGTGTGTAAGATCCCTTCTGCGCAGTTAGAAAGCTTGTGGCATGACCAGACAGGCTTTGGGTGCAGGTGGAAGACCGAGAGGAGGTTGAGGAGGCAGAAGCAGTGGAGGAACTTTGAGATAAAGAGGATTGACGCACAACTCGTGGGGACGGCAAGACTTGGACAGCAGCTCCTTGTCCTGCTGTCACCATAGTTACCCAGTGCCCAGTCAGCGACATGTAACGCCCCTGTCCATGCCTACTCGTCCAAGTGTCTGTGGTGAAATGCACCCTGTCACACACAGAGTTTCTCAAAGAAGCGGTGATGTTGTGTGCGATATGCTGGTGGAGTGCAGGCACACCTTTCTTTGAGAAGTAGTGCCGACTGGGCATCTGGTACTGGGGCACTGCGACGGACATAAGGTCTCGAAAATCCTCTGTGTCAACCAGGCGGAAAGGCAGCATTTCTGTAGCCAAGAGCTTGCAGATGGTGAAATTCAACCTCTTAGCTTTCTCATGGCTAGGAGGAAATGGTCTTTTACTTGTCCACATCTGAGGGACCGAGGGCAGGCTATTGTGCTTAGACGGGTTGATAAGGGTGTCCCCGGCAAACTGCCGGTCTGTGAGGAAGATGCAGGCGGACATGTTAGGTTGCCTTGATACAAAGGTGGTGCTATCGATGTCGGACAGCGCTCAACACCAGCTGGTGTTACCACCTCCAAAGAAAATGATGACCTGCCAATCACGCTGGCTGTTGCGGGTAAAGAGGTGGCAGGTCTGCGCCCCAAAACAGGTGTGACTGCTGTCCCCCCAGTCACAGAGGATGAAGAGGCCGCGGATGCACAAGATATGGCAGACGGTGACTGGCCCGGCCGGCTAGGCTGCATTGTAGCACAGTGAGCTTCCCACTGCAACTTATGCTTCATGTCCTTGTGTCGGTTCATGCATGAAGTACTCAAACTATGTATTTTTTGGCCTCTACTTAGCTTTTGCTGACAAATGTTACAGATAATACGAGTTGGGTCATCTTTATCGATCTGAAAAAATGCCCAGGCTATGCAAGGCTTAGCACCCATGCGACCTGAAGAGGCACCACGACTTGTGGTGAGAGGCAGAGTTGTGTTTGAGGATGCAGTTGTTGACGTGCTTCCAGTACTACGTCTCTGTCCAGGAAGACGCAACCTGACCTCGTCGTCACTAGAATCCTCCTCCACCTCTTCTGCTGACCTCATCTCTTGGCTGACTGTGGGTTGACAGTAAGTGGGATCTCCAACCTCATCATCATCACCCTGTGCGTTATCACACCCTTCGTCCTCAGAGCCAACCTGTTCCTGCCCTGACAAAAAACTAAAGTTGTCGCTCCAATTAGGTATTTGAGTCTCATCATCGTCTTCCTCATTGTCTCCACCAACAGGAGTTACAGTTTGGGAATGAGGGTCTACATTATGGTCAGAACCTTCAGCGTCTGGTCCTGGATCCAACTCATAAAGATTCTGGGCATCAGTGCAGATCATTTCCTCGTCTGGATTCACAGAAGCTCTGGAGCCGACCTCTGATTCCCAGGCTATAGTATGAGTAAACAGCTCTGCAGACTCAACCATCTGTTCTACCTCATACTCAGACGGGCAGCTGGAGATTTGGGAGCTGTGAGGAAGCAAGTGCGATTGGGGTGACACCTTTGAGGACTGGAGTATTTGTGATGTTGAAGTTGATGTAGAGGAGAGACCACTTAAAGGAACACTTGATATCCATTGAAGCACCTGCTGTTTTTGTGTCTCATCTGGAATTTGTAGCGATTGGCGTGGCCGTAAGAAAGGGATCTTATCACATTGTCCGCTAAAAGAAGTAGACATTTTACATTGGCTGAAAGATGGTCTTTCTTTCGCAGATGTTACTGTTGCTTTAACACCTACCCCACGGACACAACCATTTTTCCCCTTCCCAACACGCCTATTCCCCTTTCCACCAGCAGCAGGCCTTTTTCCACTCATTTTGGTGGTTAACTAATTCACAACTCTGGAGTTGTTTGCACAAAAAAATAATGGATGGGAACCGAGCAGAGCTGAGTGGCCAAACTGTGGTATTAGGCCAAAACTATTGGCTGGGTTAGGTGCAGAAAAAAATTATATTCAATTTGCAACCTGATGGAGGTCAGTATAGATGGACTAAAAGAACAAGTCACACAAACTGCTAGAAGGCCAAATATTTTTTCAGAGGTAGATGCAGAAAAAAATTATATTCAATTTGCAACCTGATGGAGGTCAGTATACATGGACTAATAGAACAAGTCCCACACACTGCAAGAAGGCCAAATATTTTTTCAGAGCTAGATGCAGAAAAAAATTATATTCAATTTGCAACCTGATGGAGGTCAGTATAGATGGACTAATAGAACAAGTCCCACACACTGCTAGAAGGCCAAATATTTTTTCAGAGCTAGATGCAGAAAAATATTATATTCAATTTGCAACCTGATGGAGGTCAGTATAGATGGACTAATAGAACAAGTCCAACACATTGCTAGAAGGCCAATTATTTTTTCAGAGCTAGATGCAGAAAAAAATTATATTCAATTTGCAACCTGATGGAGGTCAGTATAGATGGACTAATAGAACAAGTTCCACACACTTCTAGAAGGCCAAATATTTTTTCAGAGCTAGATGCAGAAAAAAATTATATTCAATTTGCAACCTGATGGAGGTCAGTATAGATGGACTAATAGAACAAGTCCCACACACTGCTAGAAGGCCAAATATTTTTTCAGAGCTATATGCAGAAAAATATTATATTCAATTTGCAACCTGATGGAGGTCAGTATAGATGGACTAATAGAACAAGTCCCACACACAGCTAGAAGCCCAAATATTTTTTCAGAGGTAGATGCAGAAAAAAATTATATTCAGTTTGCAACCTGATGGAGGTCAGTATAGATGGACTAATAGAACAAGTCCCACACACTGCTAGAAGGCCAAATATTTTTTCAGAGCTAGATGCAGAAAAAAATTATATTAAATTTGCAACGTGATGGAGGTCAGTATAGATGGACTAATAGAACAAGTCCCACACACTGCTTGAAGGCCAAATATTTTTTCAGAGCTAGATGCAGAAAAATATTATATTCAATTTGCAACCTGATGGAGGTCAGTATAGATGGACTAATAGAACAAGTCCCACACACTGCTAGAAGGCCAAATATTCTTCAGAGCTAGATGCAGAAAAAATTATATTCAATTTGCAACCTGATGGAGGTCAGTATGGATGGACTAATAGAACAAGTCCCACACACTGCTAGAAGGCCAAATATTTTTTCAGAGCTAGATGCAGAAAAATATTATATTCAATTTGCAACCTGATGGAGGTCAGTATAGATGGACTAATAGAACAAGTCCCACACACTGCTAGAAGTCCAAATATTTTTTCAGAGCTAGATGCAGAAAAAAATTATATTCAGTTTGCAACCTGATGGAGGTCAGTATAGATGGACTAATAGAACAAGTCCCACACACTGCTTGAAGCCCAAATATTTTTTCAGAGCAAGATGCAGAAAAAAATTATATTCAGTTTGCAACCTGATGGAGGTCAGTATAGATGGACTAATAGAACAAGTCCCACACGCTGCTAGGCCAAATATTTTTTCAGAGCTAGATGCAGAAAAATATTATATTCAATTTGCAACCTGATGGAGGTCAGTATAGATGGACTAATAGAACAAGTCCCACACAGAGCTAGAAGCCCAAATATTTTTTCAGAGGTAGATGCAGAAAAAATTATATTCAGTTTGCAACCTGATGGAGGTCAGTATAGATGGACTAATAGAACAAGTCCCACACACTGCTAGAAGGCCAAATATTTTTTCAGAGCTAGATGCAGAAAAAAATTATATTCAATTTGCAACCTGATGGAGGTCAGTATAGATGGACTAATAGAACAAGTCCCACACACTGCTAGAAGGCCTAATATTTATTCAGAGCTAGATGCAGAAAAAAATTATATTCAGTGTGCAACGTGATGGAGGTCAGTATAGATGGACTAATAGAACAAGTCCCACACACTGCTAGAAGCCCAAATATTTTTTCAGAGCTAGATGCAGATAAATATTATATTCAATTTGCAACCTGATGGAGGTCAGTATAGATGGACTAATAGAACAAGTCCCACACACTGCTAGAAGGCCAAATATTTTTTCAGAGCTAGATGCAGAAAAAAATTATATTCAGTTTGCAACGTGATGGAGGTCAGTATAGATGGACCAATAGAACAAGTCCCACACACTGCTAGAAGGCCTAATATTTTTTCAGAGCTAGATGCAGATAAAAATTATATTCAGTTTGCAACCTGTTGGAGGTCAGTATAGATGGACTAATAGAACAAGTCCCACACACTGCTAGAAGCCCAAATATTTTTTCAGAGCTAGATGCAGATAAAAATTATATTCAATTTGCAACCTGATGGAGGTCAGTATAGATGGACTAATAGTACAAGTCCCACACACTGCTAGAAGGCCAAATATTTTTTCAGAGCTAGATGCAGAAAAAAATTATATTCAATTTGCAACGTGATGGAGGTCAGTATAGATGGACTAATAGAATGATGCTATGCCCAAAAGGTTTTATTTCACTAGGTGCAGTAAAAAAAATTGGTATTCTATACACAGGCGGTGCAGCTTGCAGCACAGATAGGCTACTCCACTGACTAACACACTCTGCAATAGGCCAAAAAGGATTAGCTTTGCTAGATTTAGCCAAATGCTGTGAAAAAAACTTGCACAGCACTGGCACAGACCTGCCTGGCAAAAACTGATAGGAACGATGTAACTGAGTCCTGAAAAGGACTGCAATTACAATTAGTCTTTACTCCCACAACCTATCTATTTAAGAGCACAGACCTGCCTGATAAAAGTCATAGGAAATGCTGTAACCTAGTCCTTAAAAGGACTGCAATCACAACTATTCCCTACTCCCAAGCTATCTGTAGATTTGTGCGAAAATTGGCTTGAAATTAACAAGGTATAATGCACACAGCAACAGCTGTGCCGTCTAACACGCAGCTGCAGCAGTGAGAAAATGGTGGCGACAGGGAAAATGGCTGGGTCTTATAGGGCAAGGAGATGTGACATACACAGCCAATGACACATGCCCTTGCTTGTGTGAAAAAAAGCACTTCGCTCCGTGTGTGCGCTGCTGATAGGCTGACAGATTGTACCTCCCCACTGTAAATGCGGGAAAGAGAAAAAAAAATGGAGATCTTCATTATTCCTGCAGAGATCCATCCCCTGCACCTCCCCCCGCCCCGCTGTACACACAAACTGCGTATTAACATTAATTTTCATCATTACTGAGAAAAAATCCAGTTATGATTTTGGTGCACGAACAGTTATCGAACATAACCTTGAGCAGCCAAATTTTTTTCAAATCGTTCGTGTTCGCCGAACGGCTCGAACACCGCCCAAAACAGCTCGAATTTGAGATTGGCGAACAGTTCGAGTCGATCAACGCTCATCTCTAGTTAGTAGGTCATTGGTGACTTTAGTCAGGACAGTTTCAGTGGACTGATGCGGTCGGAAGCCAGATTGTAAGCAGTCAAAAAGGGAGCATGAGGAGAGGTGAGAGGAAAGTTCAAGGTGGACGTGTTGTTCCAGTAGTTTGGAGGCATAAGGGAGAAGTGATATGGGGCAATAGCTAGTCAGAGACGATGGGTCAAGGGAGGGATTTTTGAGGATGGGTGTGATCGAGGCATGTTTGAAGCATGAGAGGAAGACACCAGTTGTTAGTGACAGGTGGAAAAGGTGGGTTAGGTTTGGGATGAAGACTGTGGTGAGGTTAGGGATGAGGTGAGATGGGATTGGGTCAAGTTCGCAAGTGGTGTCGTGTGATTTTGAGAGTGAAGAGGAAACTTGATCTTCTGTAATGGTGGAGAAGCTGGTTTTGGAGGAGGAGGGTTGTGTAGTTATGAGGAGAGGGTGTGGAGACTTTAGGCGAAAGCTTTGTCTGATGGTGTCAATTTTCTGTCTGAAGAATGAGGCAAAGTCTTCGACTGAGATGAGAGGTGAGGGAGGAGGCTCTGGGGGGCAGAGGAGAGAATTGAAAGTGTTGAGTAGCTGTTTAGGGTTGTGAGACAGGGAGGATATGAGAGATGAGAAGGATGTTTGCTTTTCTGCAGTGAGTGTGGACTTGAAAATAGCGAGGGACTGTTTGAATGCGATGAAATGCTCATTGGTGTGGGACCTTTTCCATCTCCGCTCAGCAACCTGGAGGCCCTTTGCAGTTCTTTAGTCAGGTTGGTGTGCCAGGGTTGCCTGTTGAGTATGCGAGCTGTGGTTTGTGTGAGGGGGGCAACCGAATTGAGAGCTGCAGCTGTTGTGGTATTATATAAAGTGGCAGCTGCATCTTCATTGTGTAAGGAACCTATGTCTGTTAGAGGGAGAAGGGATTCAGAGAGTGAGTGTAGGTCAAGGTGTTTGAGATTTCTGCGAGGGTGTGCAAGTTTGTGGGGAGGGGATTGTGCACCTGGAGAGGAGAGGGAAGATAGTTTAAGTAGGTTGTGGTCAGACAGGGGGAGAGAGGAGTTAGAGAAGTTAGATAGGGAACAGAGGCGGGTGAAGATGAGGTCCAGTGTGTTGCCATCTTTGTGAGTGGACTTAGAAGACCATTGAGCAAGGTCGAAGGAGCAAGTGAGAGATAGAAACCTAGAGACAGACGAGTGGGAAGTGTCAATGGGAATGTTGAAGTCATCCATGATGATAGTGGGGATGTCAGCGAAAAGGAAATGAAGCAGCCAGGTGGTGAAATGGACGAAGAAAGAGGAAGCTGGTCCTGGGGGGGGCGGTAAATGACGGCGAGTTGGAGAATGGAGGGGAAATAGATGTGAACAGAATGCACCTCAAAAGAGGGGAGGGCAACGGAGGGTGGCAGTGGGATATGGGTGAAGGAGCAGTTGTCTGACAGGAGAAAACCTACTCCTACACCATTCTTGCCATTGGAGCGACAATGTTATCCTCTAACCAGCTATGAAGCAATTTAGCTTATGATGGGGCACAGGGGCTACCCAATCCACTGATCTGGTAGTAGAATCTCCCATTAAAGATAAAATAATTGTGGGTAAGTATTAAATCCAGAAGGATAAGTATGAAGGAATTTTGCAAACCAAAATGTGTACATCAAGTTTTAAAAAAAGGGAAACTGAATTAAGACCTTCATTGTGTGGAATGCTTTGAAATCAATAGACGCCAAGAAGACAACTTCCCGTATTCTTATATTTTCTAAGTAGGTCCATTGTTATCTCTGAGATATGGCATGAAAGAGACAACATAGGGGTGAAGGATAGAATTTGAATATTTAATTAAATTGTATGTCAGTGAATCCATCCCAACTACAATAGGGTGTCCTTTCAATTGATCTTAGCTCTGATGCATTTTAGGTAAGAATAAAAAATTGACAATTGTTGGAGAATTAGGTGTCATAAACCCATTTAAGTTTTTAAAAAGAAGTTGAGAATCCAGCTCCTCCAGAAGAATTTAGATTAGTAATTGACTATAAATATCCATAAGTTCTCTGTCTAAAATTTCATGCGTCCTTTTCATAGAGTATGAAATAATACATAAGTTTATACTCATCCTAATTGACTATGACTAGATTTCCCCCTTATCTGAAAGTATAAACATGATGTGAGGGTGTGTTTCCAATTTGATAAGCGCTGACATTTCACCACTAGTCATAATATGGGGATATAGATGATTTATGTTTGGTAGTTTATTAATTTCCTCCTCCACTATTTTAATAAAGATGCCTAAACTAGACAATTCACGTGGCATACGAGTGCTCTTTTTTTTAGTCAGTGAAAGGACCTTGGCCAGGTTGTCATAGACCTTCCTCAAAAAGATTTGCTAAAAGCTAAATCCTCCTCAATGATCCCAAATGCAAACACTGAAATTCATCATGTGTTTCAAAGAATTTTTCCACTTAAGTGTGTGAGCAAAAGGGTTAACATCCTGAATACATGTGATAGAGTCAAATCTAATGTTGGGAACAAAATAGAAGCTTTTATTGAGTACCCATAATTCATTTGATGAGAGATTGTAAATGTAAAGATTAATAAGCAACTTATCATCTACCTGGGATCACTCTTAGATTTTTAAGTATAATTTTTCCATTCCCTCAGTTGATAAGAGAAGGAGTTCCTCTGTTCTAAAAAAGAGGAATAGGAATCAGGGATTGAACCAGAGGCTGAAGATGTCAAGGATGCCGATGAGAGTGATAAAACAGAAGATATAGCTAAGGTATTTCGAGAATATATTTGGTCACATCTTTCTGTCCACGACATTTTGAATGTTGATAGTTCCTACCAGTACCACCTCTTTATCTAAATATATCCCTAGCTCTTTCTCTCAAAGTGTCAGAAGGTTGGGTATCAGAGGAGGAAATCTCAGTATTAGTAGTGGTATCCCTATCAAACAAAAATTGTTAAGCTCTTTTTTCCTTAAATCTCACCATCTCCTTGTTTATGTTTTCTGTCTGTAAGAATGCTTACAGCTTCTCAACTGCCTTTAAGATTGCATTACATTTTGGAAACTCGGGATCAGTTTTATATTTAAAAGTAGAAACAATCAGCTCATTCAGTCTTTTGGAGGTACCATTTGTAGAATAAAATGTGTTTTTTCTTCTTTCAAAAGAAGCTGCATGAATTGAAGATGATATAGTTTCTCTCTCCCATTCAATAAGTAATTGAGTATTTCTAGCTCTTTATGCAGGTAATAATGGGATCCATCATCCTTGTGCGATAATATTGTGTTTAGTATAGCTATCGAAGGACCGAATTTCCCACCAGGATTATATATCCTGTCTATAACAGACACTTTCTTAAATGGTTCTTTAAGAATGGGCATACTACTACTTGTGAGTTCTTCTTCTGAAAAAGAGTCTCTGGCATCTGCCTACCAACAGTCCATATCCATGGGACCTGTAAGAAATAAACAGAATTCCCATAGAAAATAGGGTAAATGATATTAGGGTATCCAAAAGTATGTATATATAGCAACAGAAAAGTTACCAGTTTAAAAATTAGTAAATCTTTATTATATAGGCTCATTAAAAACACCTGAATAACAAAACAAAATTATTTATATAAAGAGGTTGAACAAAAGGATCCCCTCAAAAAACTATAGAGTAGGAAGGGGAGAAGGCATTTACAGTATTCCTGTAAGAGTCTAATCTTTAGATACCCTTACCTGAGCCTTGAAGTTTGGCACCCTAAACTTGCACAATGGTGCCCCCACTCAATGTAAGCAAATGCCCTTTTATTCCCTAATAAGGCAATTAGAGGCTAGAAAAGTCAAAATAGCAAAAAAAAAATTCTTAGCCTATTGATAATACAACATGAATAACAAAAACAGTAAAAGATTTTGCTTAACTTGGAGTTGGAGAAATGCCAGAATTCTGGTGAAAGCACTCTGATGAGTGTTCATTGTTCTGTCTAAACAGGAAATAAATGACCATCAATCCACTTGTGTGCTAGCCAATCATTAGTCGTTTATTGACAAGGATTGGCTCTTCTAAAGGGGCAAGAACTTTCTTAGTTATTGGGTTGTTAAGCTTAGCTTTTATTCCCATAAAATCTTCTTCATTGCACGATTCAGAGATAATGATGTATAAATATATAGGCCATTGTCTAAATATCATATGAGTCAGCAGAGGGATTATTTATTTATATAAAAGGCCAATATATTAATGATAGAACTATACTGGAGATGGTAATAGTATGATCTGTGACAAGCAAGATAATTGAATACTCATAACTTTGTAGAGCTTTATAGAAGTTACGGTATTGTGGTTACTTTGGTAACTAACAGCTAAAACTTAAATTATGCTAACTTTTTCTGTGAAAGCACCCATACATATTACATTAAATATGTATTAAAAAGCATGAAATAGTAGAGTAAACAAAAAAATCACCAAATATGTAATAAAAATAATATTTTATTGCTATTTAAAAATAAAAATTGTTAAAATATATATTGAGGTCAACCAAAGAAATATCAAAATGAGATGAAGCAAAAAACAAAGAAAATAATAGTGACAATTAGAATAAATGTCAGTGGGGATTATAGAACATTTATTGCAATAATACACATATGAGATGGAGCAAATCTTATGCATATTAGTCTGAAAAGAGGTCCATACATGAGAGTACTTCGTCGACTTACTTAATTACTTATAGGGGAATGTCCTATTTTACTTATTTTTCCAGCCCACAATACTGATCGGTGCTATGTTTTTTCTTTGATTGCTACTTTAAATTAAAGTTGTCCAAACCCTCTCAATATCAACGCGCTTTGTCAGCAGTCTAAAATGTTAGGGGGCCTCCTGACTCTGACAAGTGATGTCCAGGGAAATAAGCTTCCAGCATGTCCGATTTCAGACTGCAGATGCTTTTGTTCTTGGTGAGATGAGTTGCCACCAGAGGGGTCTGGTAGTAGAGCTCTCAAAGTATGGATGAGTCGGGACAGATGTTTGCCACAATATCACACAACACAGCTCCATTAGATGTGTAGTGGCAGCGACATGGTACTGAAGACACTTCCCTATTAATTTGAATAATGACAGATGTGCAGTACCTGGTCAAGGCCACTGTATAGTTGATGGATCTGTGCTATGCAGCTCTGCAACTAAGCACTGAAAACAGTTAAGAGGCAGGATGCTGAGTGTCGCACCCCTACCATTCAGATAATGATGGCTTTTCCTAAGGATAAGGATAATGCTAAGTGCAGTTTTAATGGTAAATGTATTATGATGGTGAGCTACACAAATAACTAGTGATGGGCGAGCACTAAAATGCTTGGGTGCTCGATGCTCGGGTCGAGCACATTGGAATACTTCAGGTGCTCAACATGAACAACGAGCCCAATGTAAGTCTATGGGAAACTCAAGCATTTTTCAGGCGGCTCCTCCCGGCGGTCTGCAGAGGCCTAAAAATTGCCCAAATCGAGGGGAACAGTGCTCAAATGACATGGGAACAGCATGGGGAAGACCCCTGGAGGCATTTCTGACTCCCAGGTCACCTCTGTCAACAACGTTGTCAGAGGTATTATGCCACTTTTACAGACTAATAAAACATACAAAAACGAAACCAAAATGGATTTTCCTGGGAAATATTTTAAGGAACATCCTTTCCAGGGTAATGACTTGTATATAAAGCAAAATAAATAACCAAACACAAAAATGCTCCTCCACACCTTGGGCTATGTTCACACATAGCATTTTTTATGTGTTTTTGCACTTTTGCATTGCTTTCAACCATGACAAATGCATTCACCAGGAAATGTCATTTTAACATTTTACAATCTTATCTGGCCATGTGGTGTGTGAGATATCATCAGACACATCGTGTTTCATTTATGAAGGAGGGACTCTAAAAGTCACAAAGCCTATTTTTATAGGGCCATCAGGCTGCATTTACTATTCTTAAAGGGCCAGCAGTTGGCCCTAACTATTCTGAGAGAGCCATCAGTTGGCTATGTTTTATTGTTCCCTTTACTAAAGAGTGGGTCTCCTATACTGTTATTGCATATGCAGTGAATGGCAGGGCTGCCCAAAATTTAAACGCATCCCAATACCACTTTGAAAATTTGGACGCACCCCAGTACCCCTTTGAAGAGACCTAGATTAGGGCCTCCTAAAAACAATGTTCCCATTATTAGGAAGTAGGTCTCTCATTGTGTTTGCCTCTGCCATGAATGCAAGGGTTGCCAAAAATTTGGAGGCACTCCAATGCCCCTTGGAAGAGACGTGGAGGTCAGAGGGCCTCCTGAAAACAAAGTTCACATTATTAGGAAGTGGATCTCCCATTATGTTTGCCTATGCAGTGAATGCAAGGGTTGCCAAAAATTTGGAGGCACTCAAATGCCCCTTGGAAGAGACGTGGAGGTCAGAAGTCCTCCAGAAAACAATGTTCCCATTATTAGGAAGTGGGTCTCCCATTGTGTTTGCCTATGCAGTGAATGCAAGGGCTGCCAAAAATTGGGAGGAACTCTAATGCCCCTTGGAATGAGACGTAGAGGAGGGCCTCATAAAAAATGTTCCCATTAGAAAGGAGTGGGTCTCCTATACTTGTAATGCCCATGCACTAAGTGTATGGGTTGACAAACATTTACCCCTGGGTGGTATACATGAACATACTGTATAAAAAATTTTTTTTACGGGCATCTTAAACACCCTTTAAAAAAATTGTGTGGGTGTTGTATCATGGACCACGGTCACCCTGGTGATATGGTGATGGAGGATGAGGATGAGGAGAAGGAGGAGAACAAGAGCAAATAGCCAAAATCAGGAAGTGTACACCCATATGTGGGTGTGAAGAGGTGCATGGGAATACACCTTCCAAAAAATGACCCTGGATTTGAGTTTATGTTACACTGTTATCATTCGGCGGTGTTGAGAAGTCTGGCCCAACCCAGCCCTTCTTCATTTTTATAAGCGTCAGCCTGTCAGCATTTTCAGTTGACAGGCGGATGTGCTTATCAGTTATAATTCCATGAGCGGCACTAAATGCCCACTCTGATAAAATGCTGGCGGCAGGGCAGGCCAGGACCTCCAAGGCTTAGAGAGCCAGTTCATTCCACGTATCCAGCTTGGATACCCAATAATCATAAGGCACAGAGGAATCACAGAGGATGTTGGTACGGTCGGCAAAGTACTCCCTCAGCATCTTCCCAAACTTTGCACTCCTTGTGAAAGTACCCCGCACCTCAGGGCTTGTGCGATGGGTGCTCTGCCTCCCTCCCCCTGTGTGCTGCTGTCCTCGCTCTGCATGTCCTCCAGCCAGGTTGGGTCAGTTACTATATCTTCCACTTCTGCACTCTGGTCCTCCTCCTGACTTTCTGGCAATTGTGTATCATCATCGTCCACCTCTTGTGATACTTTCCGACCGTCGACTTCATGTGATCGTGGCTGCTCAAATATTTGGGCATTGCTACATGCGATCTCCCCTTGCCCCGCTTCAAGTGGACCGGGCGAGAGGCCAGAATATATAAATGGAAAAGTGAATAGCTCTTCGGAGTATCGAAGTGTGGGATCAGTTGTCTCCGGGCACTCGGCATGGTGGGAGGAAGGAGGATCAGGTTGAGGAATATGCAGTCCCGACTCACGGCTACTGAGACTTGACCATGTGGAAGACAGGGTGGTGGTGGTGGCAAAGTGACTGGAAGCATTATCCACTATCTAACCAACAACCTTTTGACACTGCTCTGGCTTCAATAGTGGTGTGCTGCGGTCCCCTATTAATTGGGCCAGGAAGGTTGGGCGAGAAGATGTGAGTGTTCGTTGCGGCACAATCTCAGCCTCGGCGTCAGCATGCACCATCACCATCATGTCCAGTTCCCTGTCCCTTGCCACGCGCCTTGTCCATTTTAAATGGAGGACAATATCTTCCACGCTCACTACAAATGGCTGAATTTGGAGCGAAGTTATATGTAATCCATGTGATGGAGCAACCACAGTTTTAAATAGCTGGCCTGTAGGTAACTATTTTGAACAGCAAACCGGTGTCAAAAACTTTGCTGACACACTGAAAAAATATTAGAATGGAGGACAGAAATGGCAGAATTTTCAGAAAAAGTATATGTGATCTGTGTGACGGACAAACCACAGTTTTATATACCTGGCCTGTAGGTAACTATTTTGAACAGCAAACCGGTGCCAAAAGCTTTGCTGACACACTGAAAAAGAATTTGAATGGAGGCAAAAATGGCAGTATTTTCAGTGCAATCATATGTGATCCGTGTGATGGAGAAACCATAGTTTTAAATACCTAGCCTGTAGGTAACTATTTTGAAAAGCAAACCAGTGTCAAAAAATTTGCTGACACACTGAAAAAAAATTTGAATGGAGGCCAACAATGTCAGTATTTTCAGCGCAATTATATGTGATCCTTGTGTCAGAGAAACCAAAGTTTTAAATACCTGGCCTGTAGGTAACTATTTTGAACAGCAAAACGGTGTCTAAAACTTTGCTTACACACTGAAAAAAAATTTGAATGGAGGCCAAAAATGTCAGTATTTTCAGTGCTATTATATGTGATCCGTGTGATGGACAAACCACAGTTTTAAATAGCTGGATTTTTAGCGCTGTAATATGGAAAGGACCTGGTTGTATTCTGCAGTGCCAACAAGCAAGTGGCGCAGAAAAAAGGTGTTCTCTGGATTGCTTTTTAAGCAAATAATGAGGATTAAGATCCAAAAAAAATTATTCCTGGCCCCTGAGACCTGGGCTTTTGTATAGAAATATCTAACAGCAGCAGAAGGCAGAACTGGAATGGAGCCTCTTGTGCTATATGCACTGCAGTCTGCTATATACACTGCCTGCCTCCCTATATACACTGCCTGCCTGATATCTCTGCAGAAGAATTAGTCCTCAGAAGGACTGTTTGTTGAGAAGGTTATGTGTAATGTACTTGTTTTCTCCCTACACTACCTAATACACAACCAAATCTCTCCCTAGCTCAGCAGCACCTCTCCCTACACTGCCTGATTGCGGAGTAGACTGACGAGCACAGCGGCACCAGGTCTGATATTGACCTGATAACGCTGTGTGGCCAGCCAATCACTGTAATGCCACAACCAACATGGCTGCGGCATTATAGTGAGTGGCAGGCAATCCCTGAATGTTGAATGGTGCTCTAAAGAGCACCAAACATGCAGGGACTGGACCCAAGCATCCGCCCGAGCATCTCACAAGTACTCGGTGAGCTCCGAGCATCTTGAGTACTGAGATGCTGCATATTGTGCTGCACTGATGGATATAGAGAAATGCACATTATATTATGTTACATGTTATGACATCTGGATGAATGCACTCTTTGGTCTATTAAACAGCAACCTATCACTCACTCCAGAAGGATATACAGTAGTTTTAAGAAATAAGTACAGACACTGGATATGGAAAGAAAATGTAAGAGGTGAAATTGTGAAATAGGAAACATTCTTCAAACATTTCAAAAGTTAAAAAGGTTGTCCAACAATAAATATTACAATTCTATGTTAGATCAGTCAAATCATAACTATTTTCCTAAGGATTTAAATAAATGCTCCTATGTGTATAAATATCAATAGGAAGAAGTTGATTCTTTTTTTAAATATGCTGATTCACAATGGCTGCCTAGACAATAATAGGAGTCGGTCATTCACATACTGGGCATGTGTGACAGCCTGCACTAGACACATTAGATGATGTCTGGATAAGGTATTATATAGAGATGAGCGGATCTTTTTAAAAGGGTTGTCCACTACTAGGACAACCCCTTCTTGATCTAAATGTTTGGTGCTGATTAGTGTTGAGCGAGCACTAAAATGCTCGGGTGCTCGAAGCTCAGGCCGAGCTCGCCGTGATACTCGGGTGCTCGACCCGAGCAACGAGCCCAATGTTAGTCTATGGGAGACCCGAGCATTTTTGCGGCGGCACCCCCGGCAGTCTTTTCAAAGCCTAACAAGTGCCCAAAACGATAGTGACAGTGCTCAAATGACATGGGGACAGCATGGGGATCACCCCAGGAAGCATTTCTGACCCCCAGGTCACTGCTGTCAACAACGTGGTCAGAGGTATTAAGCCACTTTTAAGGGCTCACAATAAAACGTTCAAAAACGAAACTGAAACTGCTTTCCTGTGAAATATGTTAAGAAAGTTCCTTTCCAGGGTAAAGACTTGTGTATAAGGTAAAATAAATAACCCCCCAAAAAAATACTCCTCCACACCTTGGGCTATGTTCACAAGTAGCATTTTTTATGCGTTTTAGCACTTTTGCAATGCTTTCAACCGTGACAAATGCATTCACCGGGAAATGTCATTTTAACATTTTACAACCTTATCTGTCCATGCGCTGTGTGACATATGCATACAGTGCTGAAAAGACATGGGAACAGCATGGGGAAGACCCCTGGAAGCATCTCTGACACCCAGATCACTGCCTAAAAGTGTGCCCATCAGAAGTCATCCTTGCCGCATCAGAAGATGCAGACTTGCAACTATCCCCGTGCAAGATCTTGAACCAGGGCAGTGTTCAATTGTACCTCCCCCATTCCTTGCAATGCAAGCGCAAATATGCAGCCAACCACCCACCCACCCCCAGGCTGCAATACCATACTGCTTGCTTGCACTTGAAATTGGGCCTTTCAGGCATGTGGAGGCAGAATCTGGCCACCACGTCATGGCTACGTTGGCGGCCTGGTATCCATTCTCAGTCGCCAGCCGCTCCGGCGGCCGGGTGTCCACACATGGTCCCCAGCCGCCTGGGGGCAGCCGGGTGTCCGTAAATGGTCCCCAGCCGCCCCTATTTTTCTTGGAACATCCCCCCACACGCTTTTCTTCACCCGGCCTGCTTTAGGGCAGCAATGGACGAGCCCATCAGAGAACCAGACTCCTCCGGTGGCCGTGGCTTCTCCATCAGGGGAGTTGAGAGGGCCAAAGTGAGGACCATGATGATGATGATACAAGTTAGCATCTGCTTTGTTTTCTTGGAATGCAAGCGCATGTATATAGTAGCAGCTAGGCCTGAGGTGGTCAGCGTTTTGGGGCATATCCTACCTCCTCCGAGGATTGCTGGATGTTTTCCTGCTACTATCCCAGTTCTATGACTCCCGTTAAAACAAAGCTTCAGGTGATAAATGATGGATGAGGTAGTGGCAAAGGAGAAAGAGCAGGAGGAACAGGGACCATTCACATCAATATCAGGCCAGACAACCGCATATGTCTTGTAGGATATGTTTCTGTATCAAAAGGAGCGGTTCGGCTACACAGTTATAGGGCATACAGTGAGTGCAATGCCTACCAAAAATTTTGAGGCACTCCAATGCCCCTTGGAAATGACATGGAGGTCAGAGGGCCTTAACTAAACTGTTTTTTCCATTTATAGCAATTGGGTCTTCTGTACACTCTTGACCTAAGCAGTAGTGTTGAGCCACCCCCGTAGTGTTCGAGTTCGGTTCGGTTCGTCGAACACCTTCGAACACTGATAAAACCAATGGCAGGCAAACAAAAACACATAGAAACACATAGAAAACACATAGAAAACACTTCAAAGGTGTCCAAAAGCTGACAAACTGCTCAGAAGACACAACTAACACATGGAAAAGTGAGAAGTACATATAGTCATGCGAAAAGAAAAGAGGTGGAGGAGTAAAAGGAGGGGGAGACACAGATATAGGCATGTCATGCCCTTCTAAAACCAAAAAAGTGCGAAGCCGACACAACCAGTCCGTTCCTGCCCGTGCGACCTCCGTGTCGCCGGGTTTGTGCCAGAGCCATGGTGGACCCTGACAGCCAGCCCCCCTCTCCCAATACTGGTGCCTGTCCGCTGGTGGGTCGAGCGAGCCCCCCTGCAGTGGAGGCAGGTCAAAGCTTTTTAATTTAAATTGTCTCTCTAATTTGAATGAGTACACTTTAAATCCTTTTACAAGGATCTATTGAAGGGCAAGTCTCATGCCAGCAGCCGCGGTAATTCTGCTCCAGTAGCGTCCATTAAAGCTGCTGCAGTTAAAAAGCTTTTATAAGGATCGAGCTTGGCCTTCCACCACAAGACGTCCTACCACCAGTCCCAGCCCCTGTGCCTTGGGGTGCCTCCCCGATGCTCTTCACTGAGTGTCCCGGGGGCCCGAACCATTTCCTTTGAAAAAATTAAGTGTCCAAACTACAGGTGGTGTAGCTTGCTTAACAGCTGGGATAATCCGCTGACTAGCAGACACTGCTACTAGGCACAAAGTATTTCCTGGGCTAGATGCAGTTAAAAATTTGTAATTAGATACTCTCGTTGGATGCTGAGAAAGCATTCCATAGAGTCTCCTGGCACGCCATATCTTATTCTCTTAAAAAGCTTGGGGTAGGGGTCTAGGGGACTCTTTTATATGCAAAATCATTGCCCTGTATCGCAATACGTCACCTAGGCTGAAGGTAAATGGAACATTTTCATCACCTTTCATAATCACCAATGGGACAAGGCAGGGATGTCCTCTGTCCCCTCTCTTATACATCCTAGTGACGGAGCACCTGCTCTCATCAATTCGCCATAACCCCAATATTAGGTGGATTGAGGTGGGAGGTACCGAGTACAAGTGCTCTGCATTTGCTGATGATGTCCTAGTATATATCACTCAATCACATATATCCATCCCTGCTGTTATGGCTGAAATAGATTACTTTGTTACATGGTCAAATTTTAAAATCAATGCAGCGAAGTCTGAGGCCCTTGATGTCTCCCTCCCCAAATCCATACAGGATTCCATCCAGTCCAACTTTCCCTTTGCCTGGCCCTCACAGGGTATCAAATACTTAGGAATTCGTATTCATAGAGACCTCTCCCATCTATGTTATCTTAATTTTGGGCCCTTTATTGAACAACTCCATACAGATCACGGTTGGCAAGTTAAAACTGTAAGATTCACTACGTGAACCACTGGTGTTTTGTGGAAAAGCACATGTACACTGTGTTCCAAATTATTATGCAAAAAGTGTTTAGGAGTGATCAGGTAAGAATTTTTTTGTTTGTCAGTTAAACTCATTGATGGCTACACCACTGACTAACACACACTGCAAGAGGCCAAAAAGGATTTGCTTAACTAGATTTAGCCAAATGCTGTGAAAAAAACTTGCACAGCACTGGCACAGACCTGCCTGGCAAAAAGTGATAGGAACTGATGTAACCTAGCCCTCAAAAGGACTGCAATTACAATTAGTCAATACTTCCAACCTATCTATTTAAGAGCACAGACATGCCTGATTAAAGTCGTAGGAAATGATTGAACCTAGTCCTCAATTGGACTGCAATCACAACTATTCCCTACTCCCAAGCTATCTGTAGATTTGTGCAAAAATTGGCTTGAAATTAACACTCAAAGAATAGCGCACACAGCAACAGCGGTGCCGTCTAACACGCAGCTGCAGCAGTGAGAAAATGGTGGCTGCGTGGAAAATAGCTGGGTCTTATAGGGCAAGGACATGTGACATACACTGTCATTGACACATGCCCTTGCTTGTGTGAAGAAAAGCAGTTCGCTCCATGTGTGTGCGCTGCTGATAGGCTGACAGATTGCACCTCCTCACTGTAAATGAGGGAAAGAGAAAAAAAAATGGAGATCTTCATTATTTATGCAGAGAGCCATCCCCTGCCCCTCCCCCGCCCCGCTGTACACTCAAACTTCGTATTAAAATAAATTTTCAGCATTACTGAGAAAAAATCCAGTTATGATTTTGGTGCACGAACAGTTATCGAACATAACCTCGAACAACCAGATTTTTTTCAAATAGTTCGGTTTCGTCAAACGGCTCGAACACCGCCCAAAACAGCTCGAATTTCAGATTGGTGGACAGTTCGAGTCGAACACCGCTCATCACTACTAAGCAGTGAATGGAAGGCTTTCCAAAAATTATGAGGAACTGTACTGCCCCTTGAAACAGACTTGGATTACAGCGTACTAAAAACCATCTACCCATTATTGGGGAGTGGATCTCCCTTAGTTTTCGCCTTTGCATTGAAAAGCAAAAGCTGACTAAAATTAGGAGGAAATGCAATGCCCGTTGGAAGAGTTGTGGAGGTTAGAGGTAATTAAAAACAACATTTCAATGCCCGTTGGAAGAGCTGTGGAGTTCAGAGTGGCTTAAGAAGATGCTTTAAATGCCCCTGTGAAGAGATGTGGAGGTCACAGTAGCTTAACAAGACGGTTTTAATGCCCCTTGGAAAAGACGTGAAGGTCCCAGTAGCTTAACAAGACGGTTTGAATGCCCCTTGGAAGAGACGTGGAGGTCACAGTAGCTTAACAAGACGGTTTTAATGCCCCTCGGAAAAGTGGTGGAGGTCGCAGTAGCTTAACAAGACGCTTTTAATGCCCCTTACAAGAGTCATACAGTACAGCATATTACAAACATTATTCCCATTATTGGGGAGTGTGACTCCCATAGTCTTTGCTTATGCCTTCCAAGCAAAAGCTGCCAAAAATTAGTATGGAGGAACTTGCAATGCCCCTTACAAGAGCCATGCAGTACAGCATATTACAAACATTATTCCCATTGTTGGGGAGTGTGTCTCCCATAGTCATTGCTTATGCCTTCCAAGCAAAAGCTGCCAAAAATTAGGACAGAGGAACATGCAATACCCCTTACAAGAGCCATGCAGTACAGCATATTACAAACATTATTCCCATTATTGGTGAGTGGGTCTCCCATAGTCTTTGCTTATGCCTTCCGAGCAAAAGATGCCAAAATTAGGATGGAGGAACTTGCAATGCCCCTTACAAGAGCCATGCAGTACAGCATATTACAAACATTATTCCCATTATTGGGGAGTGTGTCTCCCATAGCCTTTGCTTATGCCTTCCAAGCAAAAGTTGCCAAAAATTAGGACGGAGGAACTTGCAATGCCCCTTACAAGAGCCATGCAGTACAGCATATTACAAACATTATTCCCATTGTTGGGGAGTGTGTCTCCCATAGTCTTTGCTTATGCCTTCCAAGTAAAAGCTGCCAAAAATTAGGACGGAAGAACTTGCAATGCCCCTTACAAGAGCCATGCAGTACAGCATATTACAACATTATTCCCATTATTGGGGAGTGTGTCTCCCATAGTCTTTGCTTATGCCTTCCAAGCAAAAGCAGCCAAACATTAGGACTGAGGAACTAGCTATGCCCCTTACAGGTGCCATGCAGTACAGCATATTACTAACATTATTCCCATTATTGGGGAGTGGGTCTCCCATAGTATTTGCTTATGCCTTCCAAGCAAAAGCTGCCAAATATTAGGATGGAGGAACTTGCAATGCCCCTTACAAGAGGCATGCAGTACAGCATATTACAAACATTATTCCCATTATTGGGGAGTGTGTCTCCCATAGTCTTTGCTTATGCCTTCCAAGCAAAAGCTGCCAAAAATTAGGATGGAGGTACTTGCAATACCCCTTACAAGAGCCATGCAGTACCGCATATTACAAACATTATTGCCATGATTGGGGAGTGTGTCTCTCATAGTCTTTGCTTATGCCTTCCAAGCAAAAGCTGCCAAAAATTAGGACGGAGGAACTTGCAATGCCCCTTACAAGAGCTATGCAGTGCAGCATATTACAAACATTATTCCCATTGTTGGGGAGTGGGTCTCCCATAGTATTTGCTTATGCCTTCCAAGCAAAAGCTGCCAAAAATTAGGAGGAAACGCAATGCCCGTTCGAAGAGTCGTGGAGGATTGAGTTAATTAAAAACAACATTTCAATGCCCCTTGGAAGAGCTGTGGAGTTCAGAGTGGCTTAAGAAGATGCTTAAAATGCCCCTGTGAAGAGATGTGGAGGTCACAGTAGCTTAACAAGACGGTTTTAATGCCCCTCGGAAAAGACCTGAAGGTCCCAGTAGCTTAACAAGACGGTTTGAATGCCCCTTGGAAGAGACGTGGAGGTCACAGTAGCTTAACAAGACGGTTTTAATGCCCCTCGAAAAAGTGGTGGAGGTCGCAGTAGCTTAACAAGACGCTTTTAATGCCCCTTACAAGAGCCATACAGTACAGCATATTACAAACATTATTCCCATTATTGGGGAGTGTGTCTCCCATTGTCTTTGCTTATGCCTTCCAAGCAAAAGCTGCAAAAAATTAGGATGGAGGAACTTGCAATTAGTGTTGAGCCACCCCCGTAGTGTTCGAGTTCGGTTCGGTTCGTCGAACACCCGTGTGTTCGCCGAACTGTTCGTCGAAATGTTCGTCGAACACCTTCGAACACCATTAAAACCAATGGCAGGCAAACAAAAACACATAGAAACACATAGAAAACACCTTCAAAGGTGTCCAAAAGCTGACAAACTGCTCAGAAGACACAACTAACACATGGAAAAGTGACAAGTACATATAGTCATGCGAAAAGAAAAGAGGTGGAGGAGTAAAAGGAGGGGGAGACACAGATATAGGCATGTCTTGCCCTTCTAAAATCCAAAAAGTGGGAAGCCGACACGTTCAGTCCGCTCCTGTCCGTGCCACCTCCGTGTCGCCGGGTTTGTGCCAGAGCCGCGGTGAACCCTGACGGCCAGCCCCCCTCTCCCAATACTGGTGCCTGTCCGCTGGTGGGTCGAGCGAGCCCCCCTGTGGTGGAGGCAGCTCTAAGCTTTTTAATTTAAATTGTCTCTCTAATTTGAATGAATACACTTTAAATCCATTTACAAGGATCTATTGGAGGGCAAGTCTCATGCCAGCAGCCGCGTAATTCCAGCTCCAGTAGCGTCCACTAAAGCTGCTGCAGTTAAAAAGCTTTTATAAGGATCGAGCTCGGCTGTCCACCGCAAGGCATCCTACTGCCAGTCCCAGCCCCTATGCCTTGGGGTGCCTCCTGATGCTCTTCACTGAGTATCCTGTGGTCCCGAAGCATTTCCTTTGAAAAAATTAAGTGTTCAAACTACAGGTGGTGTAGCTTGCTTAACAGCCGGGATAATCCGCTGACTAGCAGTCACTGCTACTAGGCACAAAGTATTTCCTGGGCTAGATGCAGTTAAAAATTTGTAATTAGATACTCTCGTTGGATGCTGAGAAAGCATTCCATAGAGTCTCCTGGCACGCCATATATGATTCTCTTAAAAAGCTTGGGGTAGGGGTCTAGGGGACCCTTTTATAGCCAAAATCACGGCCCTGTATCACAATACGTCACCTAGGCTGAAGATAAATGGAACTGTAGCACCCTGAGGGCTCGGTTGCTACAGAGGTATTGCACCTCACCCAGAGGTGTGATATCTCACTCTCAGGTAAGGATGGAGTGTGGATCAGGACCCGACACCTGCATGCATTACACCACATTGCCGTGGGGCAGGGCGACCAATATGCCTCTGAGATGGGCACGACAGTCCCTGTCCCTGGCTGGAGTTGGGGGAGGGAACACTGAGGAAGGGGAACCCTGTAGTGCAGGAGCAGGGAGGAAGCAGTTCCTGGGTGCATTGAGAAGGGAGTATAAAAGGTGGGCACCATCTTAGTTCAGTGCAGAGAAGTCTGAGCAGAAGTGGCAGGGAGCAGGGGCTCTGCATGAGCTCTGTTCCGGAGGCGGGCCTAGTAACAGAGGCCCAGGCCTGGAAGAGGGAGAAGGAAGGAAGAGGAGCAGAGAAGGCTCCAGGAACGAGGAATGAAGAGATCCCAGGGGTGCGGACGGGCGAGTCGCCACCGCACGCCAGAATCCACCTGCGTGGAGGGGTCAGGCCAAAGGGGGAGACCGGTCCCTGAAACTAGTGGAGGCAGGAAACGACCCTCAGCTAGAAACCGGAGGCTGTGACATTTTATGTGGCGCAGCCCCTCGCTACACCCGCTAGGAAGGCACCACTTTGGGTCAGGGAAACTGGCGCCAAGTTTACCAAGAGGAGGCCCAAGGCAGCCGGACAGAAGGGTTGGTAAGAAAGGCCAGACAAAGGACACACAAAGGGGGTCCTGTGAAGCGCTCCAAAGTTATCTGGGAGTTGTCTGAGCCCCTCACCTGGTGAGCACAGTACGACGTGGGCAGCCGTTACCTGCAGACGTGGTCTGGATAATAAGAACTGTGAGTAAAGGCCCTGGACTGCAACACTGACTCTGTGTCGTTACTGCTGCTGCCCTGCACCATCACCCCCATCCTCCGCATACACTGCCCTGAGGCTATACTCCTCCCGTGGGGAGTTATGCTACGCTCTGCTGCACCCACAACACCAGCCTCAGCGGTTTGCCCTGCAGCGGCGGTTCACTCTGACCGCAATCCACGGGAGGCGTAGTCGGACATTTAAACATCAAAACCACATAAATAGTTCCGCCACTGCTTTAACCACCCTGAGCCATAGAACCGGGTCGCCGCCACGAAGACTACAACCACCAGCATCCACCAAAAAGGGTCCGGCTCCGGGTGTCCCAAGGCCCAGGGGGTGCATCAGAACATTTTCATCACCTTTCACAATCACCAATGGGACAAGACAGGGATGTCCTCTGTCCCCTCTCTTATACATCCTAGTGACGGAGCACCTGCTCTCATCAATTCGCCATAACCCCAATATTAGGTGGATTGAGGTGGGAGGCACCAAGTACAAGTGCTCTCTATTTGCTGATGATGTCCTAGTATATATCACTCAATCACATATATCCATCCATGCTGTTATGGCTGAAATAGATCACTTTGTTACATGGTCAAATTTTAAAATCAATGCAGCGAAGTCTGAGGCCCTCGATGTCTCCCTCCCCAAATCCATATAGGATTCCATCCAGTCCAACTTTCCCTTTGCCTGGCCCTCACAGGGTATCAAATACTTAGGAATTCCTATTCATAGAGACCTCTCCCATCTATGTTATCTTAATTGTGTCCCCTTTATTGAACAACTCCATACAGACCACGGTTGGCAAGTTAGAACTGTAAGATTCACTACGTGAACCACTGGTGTTTTGTGGAAAAGCACATGTACACTGTGTTCCAAATTATTATGCAAAAAGTGTTTCGGAGTGATAAGGGAAGAATTTGTTTGTTTGTCAGTTAAACTCATTGATGGTGATGTGTGTCAGGGCTCTTTATATCACTGTAAGCAATTGCAGACACCTGTGCTAATTAGTTTGGCAGGTGTGTCCAATGAAAGGCAAGACTACTTAAGAAGGCTGTCTCACATTATTAAGCAGCCTACATTTTCTGCCAAAATGGGAAAGAAAAAGGATGTGTCGGCTGCTAAGAAGCAACAAATTGTGGAGTGTTTAGGTCAAGGCATGACTACAATCAACATTGTGCGATGATCAGGATGAAGTGTCTTGGCAATCAAGAAGTATGTAGCTGATTCACAGTACACACGTGTGCGTGCTGAAAAGGGCAAATTGAGGACTCTTTCCTACAGGCAATTACGTCAGGTTAAAAGAGCAGCGGCAAAAAAGCCTTGTCATAGCAGCAGACAAGTTTTTGAAGCTGCTGGTGCCTCCAACGTCCCCCGAACAACAAGATGCAGGGTCCTTCAGAGGTTTGCAGCTGTGCATATGCCATCCTGTCGACCTCCTCTATCCATTCACACAAGCAGAAACGGCTCCAGTGGGCCAAACATTACATGAAGACTGATTTCAAAACTGTTTTGTTCACGGATGAGTGCCGTGCAGCGCTCGATGGTCCAGATGGATGGAGTGGAGGATGGCTGGTTGATGGACACCCCACGCAAACACGGCTACAGCGCCAACAAGGAGGAGGTGGAGTAATGTTTTGGGCTGGAATCATGGGGAGAGAGATTGTCGGCCCCTTTAGGATCCCTGAAGGCGCTAAAGATGAACTCCATAATGTATGTGGATTTTCTCAAACAGCACTTCCTGCCATGGTTCAAGAAGAAGAACCGTGTATTTCACAGCAAGATCATTTTTTTGCATGATAATTCACCATCTCATGCTGCACATAAAACATCTGCATCTCTGGCTGATATGGGCATAAAAGGGGACAAACTTATGGTGTGACCCCCATGCTCCCCTGACCTCTACCCCATTCAGAACCTCTGGAGCATCATCAAAAGGAGTGTCTATGATGGCGGGAGGCAGTTCACATCTAAGCAACAGCTCTGGGAGGGTATTCTGTCCTCATGCAAAACAATTGAAGCAGAAACCATCCAAAACCTGACAAATTCAATGGACGAGAGAGTTCAGAAGCTCCTTTCGAACAAGGGGTCCTATGTGAAAATGTAACATCACCTAGAATAAAGTTTTGAGTTGAAAACTGTTTGATTTCAGTTTCTAATAACCTGCTAATGCTTATAATTTCAAAAATGACCATTTTTTTGGTCTTTAATAAAATGAAAAGGTTGATCGAAAAGTTTGGGGGATCTAAGAGTGTGGCAACCCAGTAGTCATGATTACTTCGAATTCTGACAATATGAGAGTCATGTTGCAGGTAGTGCAGCAAGAAGGCACTTATGTGTCTTGCGCATCTCGGAGCCCCAAAATTATTTTCCGGGCTAGATGCAGCTAAAAATTATTATTAATTTTAAATCTGGTGGAGCTTAGTATAGATGGCCTAATAGGATCAGTGCTGCACACTGCTACAAAGCACAAATTATTTTCCAGTCAAGATACAGATAAACATGATTAGTAATTTTAAATCTGGTGGAGCTTATTATAGATGGCCTAATAGAATCAGTGCTGCACACTGCTACAAAGCCCAAATTATTTTCCAGCCAAGATACAGATAAACATGATTAGTAATTTGAAAGCTTAAAACGGTTGGTAGGGTGATTTTAACCAATCATCAAGCTTTTACTCTCCCCAGGATGACACAGGGGTAGAAAAGTCATTTCGGATCCATGATTTGTTCATCTTTATGAACGTGAGTCTGTCTACATTATCAGTGGAGAGCCGCGTGCGCTTATCTGTCAGCACACCACCAGCAGCGCTGAACACACGTTCAGACAGAACGCTGGCTGCGGGGCATGACAAGATCTTCAAGGCATGAGTGGCTAGCTCCGGCCATTTATCCAGATTGGAAGCCCAAAAAGAGCAAGGGTCCAGTGACACAGTCATGGCTTCAATGTTTACTTGGAGATACTCCTGTACCATCGTCTCTAGGCATTGACTATGTGTCAGACTTCTTGTCTCCTGTGGCCTTGCAAAGGATGGGCTAAAAAAGTGGTGAAATGATTCCGCAAAATTGATGTTACCAGCAGATACTGTGGTTCTGTTACGGTTTGAGTGCTGAACACTTGACGGTCCCACGGTTGGCAAGTTGGAACTGTGAGATTCACTAGGTGCACCACTGGTGTTTTGTGGAAAAGCACATGTAAGATTCTGCAACAGTCTCTGCTGATACTCCTGCATGCGTGCATCCCTTTCTATGGCAGGAATAATTTCTGCAAATTTACTTTTGTACCGGGGATCTAACAGTGTGGCAACCCAGTAGTCAGGATTATTTCTAATTCTCACAATTCGAGGGTCATGTTGCAGGTATTGCAGCAAGAAGGCACTCATGTGTGTTGCGCATCCAGGAGCACCAAGTCCCTGTTGTGTTGGTGGCGAGGTAACAATCATTGCTTTCTTCCTCTGTTCTCTCCCACCAACCTCGCACAACAGAAATGTGATCAAGGTCTCCCTCATCTGATGAGTCTTCCATCAGTTCGTCCTCCACTTCTTCCTGGGCTCCTGCACCTTCCTCACTAGTTTGGCTGCTACCATGCGCCCTGGTAAAACCATCTCCCCCACCCTCACATGCCTGCCGCCTTGGTGCTGCCGACCGTCTGGACCTTGCAGATGTTAGCCCTTCCGCATACAACTCCTCCTCCTCTACTTCCTCCACCTCCTCTTGTGCCACCACCTGACTCCGAATTCCGTTTAACATGTGCTCCAGCATGTAAATCACCGGAATAGTCATGCTGATAATGGCATCGTCAGCACTAAACATCTTCGTCGCCATTTCAAAACTGTGCAGAAGGGTGCATAGGTCCCTGATCTGAGACCACTCCTCCAGCGTGATTTGCCCCACCTCTGGATCTCGTTGGCCCAGGCTATACGTCAGAACGTATTGCACCAGGGCTTGTCGGTGCTGCCACAGTCGCTGCAACATGTGCAGAGTTGAATTCCACCGGGTAGGCACATCGCATTTTAGCCGGTGAAGTGGCAGGCCCAACGACTTCTGTAGAGATGTAAGTCGCTGAGCTGCGGGATGCGAACGGCGGAAGTGAGCACACAGCGACCGTGCCCTCTGCAGAAGGCCATCTAGTCTGGGATAGTGGGCTAAAAATTGCTGGACAACCAGGTTCAACACGTGAGCCATACAAGGCACGTGTGTGACATTGCCCCGGCGAAGGGCCGCACCCAGGTTTGCAGCATTGTCGCACACGGCCTTCCCTGGTTTCAGGTCCAGTGGAGACAACCATTCATGAAATTGGTTCTCCAGAGCTGACCACAACTCCTCAGCTGTGTGACTCACATTTCCCAGACATTTCAAAGTAAAAACCGCCTGATGACGTTGAGCCCTACTGCCAGCATAGTAAGGAGGTGTGCAGGATCCCTTCTGCGCAGTTAGAAAGCTTGTGGCATGACCAGACAGGCTTTGGGTGCAGGTGGAAGACCGAGAGGAGGTTGAGGAGGCAGAAGCAGTGGAGGAACTTTGACATAAAGAGGATTGACGTACAACTCGTGGGGACGGCAAGACTTGGACAGCAGCCCCTTGTCCTGCTGTCACCATAGTTACCCAGTGAGCGTCATGTAACTCCCCTGTCCATGCCTACTCGTCCAAGTGTCTGTGGTGAAATGCACCCTGTCACACACAGAGTTTCTCAAAGAAGCGGTGATGTTGTGTGCGACATGCTGGTGGAGCGCAGGCACACCTTTCTTTGAGAAGTAGTGCCGACTGGGCATCTGGTACTGGGGCACTGCGACTGACATAAGGTCTCAAAAATCCTCTGTGTCCACCAGGCGGAAAGGCAGCATTTCTGTAGCCAAGAGCTTGCAGATGGTGAAATTCAACCTCTTAGCTTTCTCATGGCTAGGAGGAAATGGTCTTTTACTTGTGCACATCTGAGGAACCGAGGGCTGGCTATTGTGCTTAGACGGGTTGATAAGGGTGTCCCCGGCAAACTGCCGGTCTGTGAGGAAGATGCAGGCGGACATGTTAGGTTGCCTTGATCCAAAGGTGGTGCTATCGATGTCGGACAGCGCTCAACACCAGCTGGTGTTACCACCTCCAAAGAAAATGACGACCTGCCAATCACGCTGGCTGTTGCGGGTAAAGAGGTGGCAGGTCTGCGCCCCAAAACAGGTGTGACTGCTGTCCCCCCAGTCACAGAGGATGAAGAGGCCGCGGATGCACAAGATATGGCAGATGGTAGTTGGCCCGGCCAGCTAGGCCGCATTGTAGCACACTGAGCTTCCCACTGCAACTTTTGCTTCATGTCCATGTGCCGGTTCATGCATGAAGTACTCAAACTATGTATTTTTTGGCCTCTACTTAGCTTTTGCTGACAAATGTTACAGATAACACCAGTTGGGTCATCTTTATCGATCTGAAAAAATGCCCAGGCTATGCAAGGCTTAGCACCCATGCGACCTGAAGAGCCACCACGACTTGTGGTGAGAGGCAGAGTTGTGTTTGAGGATGCAGTTGTTGACGTGCTTCCAGTACTACGTCTCTGTCCAGGAAGGCGCAACCTGACCTCGTCGTCACTAGCATCTTCCTCCACCTCCTGTGCTGACCTCATCTCTTGGCTGACTGTGGGTTGACAGTAAGTGGGATCTCCAACCTCATCATCATCACCCTGTGCGTTATCACACCCGTCGTCCTCAGAGCCAACCTGTTCCTGCCCTGACAAAAACTAAAGTTGTCGCTCCAATCAGGTATTTGAGTCTCATCATTGTCTTCCTCATTGTCTCCACCAACAGGAGTTACAGTTTGGGAATGAGGGTCTACATTATGGTCAGAACCTTCTGCGTCTGGTCCTGGATCCGACTCATAAAGATTCTGGGCATCAGTGCAGATCATTTTCTCGTCTGGATTCACAGAAGCGCTGGAGTCGACCTCTGATTCCCAGGCTATAGTATGAGTAAACAGCTCTGCAGACTCAACCATCTGTTCTACCTCATACTCAGACGGGCAGCAGGAGATTTGGGAGCTGTGAGGAAGCAAGTGCGATTGGGGTGACACCTTTGAGGACTGGAGTATTTGTGATGTTGAAGTTGATGTAGAGGAGAGCCCACTTAAAGGAGCACTTGATATCCGTTGAAGCACCTGCTGTTTTTGTGCCTCATCTGGAATTTGTAGCGATTGGCGTGGCCGTAAGAAAGGGATCTTATCACATTGTCCGCTAAAAGAAGTAGACATTTTAGTTTGGCTGGAAGATGGTCTTTCTTCTGCAGATGTTACTGTTGCTTTAACACCTACCCCACGGACACAACCTTTTTTCCCCTTCCCAACACGCCTATTCCCCTTTCCACCAGCAGCAGGCCTTTTTCCACTTATTTTGGTGGTTAAATAATTCACAACTCTGGAGTTATTTGCACAAAAAAACAATGGATGGGAACCGAGCAGAGCTGAGTGGCCAAACTGTGGTATTAGGCCAAAACTATTGGCTGGGTTAGATGCAGAAAAAAGTTATATTCAATTTGCAACCTGATGGAGGTCAGTATAGATGGACTAATAGAACAAGTCCCACACACATCTAGAAGCCCAAATATTTTTTCAGAGGTAGATGCAGAAAAAATTGTTTTCAGTTTGCAACCTGATGGAGGTCAGTATAGATGGACTAATAGAACAAGTCCTACACACAGCTAGAAGCCCAAATATTTTTTCAGAGGTAGATGCTGAAAAAAAATATATTCAGTTTACAACCTGATGGAGGTCAGTATAGATGGACTAATAGAGAAAGTCCCACACACTGCTAGAAGGCCAAATATTTTTTCAGAGCTAGATGCAGACAAAAAATTATTTTTAATTTGCAACCTGATGGAGGTCAGTATAGATGGACTAATAGAGAAAGTCCCACACACTGCTAGAAGGCCAAATATTTTTTCAGAGCTAGATGCAGAAAAAAATTATATTCAGTTTGCAACCTGATGGAGGTCAGTATAGATGGACTAATAGAACAAGTCCCACACACAGCTAGAAGGCCAAATATTTTTTCAGAGGTAGATGCAGAAAAAATTGTTTTCAGTTTGCAACCTGATGGAGGTCAGTATAGATGGACTAATAGAACAAGTCCTACACACAGCTAGAAGCCCAAATATTTTTTCAGAGGTAGATGCTGAAAAAAAATATATTCAGTTTACAACCTGATGGAGGTCAGTATAGATGGACTAATAGAGAAAGTCCCACACACTGCTAGAAGGCCAAATATTTTTTCAGAGCTAGATGCAGACAAAAAATTATTTTTAATTTGCAACCTGATGGAGGTCAGTATAGATGGACTAATAGAGAAAGTCCCACACACTGCTAGAAGGCCAAATATTTTTTCAGAGCTAGATGCAGAAAAAAATTATATTCAGTTTGCAACCTGATGGAGGTCAGTATAGATGGACTAATAGAACAAGTCCCACACACAGCTAGAAGGCCAAATATTTTTTCAGAGGTAGATGCAGATAAAAATTATTTTGAATTTGCAACCTGATGGAGGTCAGTATAGATGGACTAATAGAGAAAGTCCCACACACTGCTAGAAGGCCAAATATTTTTTCCGAGCTAGATGCAGACAAAAAATTATTTTTAATTTGCAACCTGATGGAGGTCAGTATAGATGGACTAATAGAGAAAGTCCCACACACTACTAGAAGGCCAAATATTTTTTCAGAGCTAGATGCAGATAAAAATTATTTTTAATTTGCAACCTGATGGAGGTCAGTATAGATGGACTAATAGAGTAAGTCCCACACACTGCTAGAAGGCCAAATATTTTTTCAGAGCTAGATGCAGACAAAAATTATATTCAGTTTGCAACCTGATGGAGGTCAGTATAGATGGACTAATAGAACAAGTCCCACACACAGCTAGAAGCCCAAATATTTTTTCAGAGGTAGATGCAAATAAAAATTAGATTCAGTTTGCAACCTGATGGAGGTCTGTATAGATGGATTAATAGAACAAGTCCCACACACAGCTATAAGCCCAAATATTTTTTCAGAGGTAGATGCAGAAAAAAATTATATTCAGTTTGCAACCTGATGGAGGTCTGTATAGATGGATTAATAGAACAAGTCCCACACACAGCTAGAAGCCCAATATTTTTTCAGAGGTAGATGCAGAAAAAAAATATATTCAGTTTGCAACCTGATGGAGGTCAGTATAGATGGACTAATAGAACAAGTTCCACACACTGCTAGAAGCCCAAATATTTTTTCAGAGCTAGATGCAGACAAAAATTATATTCAGTTTGCAACCTGATGGAGGTCAGTATAGATGGACTAATAGAGAAAGTCCCACACACTGCTAGAAGGCCAAATATTTTTTCAGAGCTAGATGCAGAAAAAAATTAGATTCAGTTTGCAACCTGATGGAGGTCAGTATAGATGGACTAATAGAACAAGTCCCACACACAGCTAGAAGGCCAAATATTTTTTCAGAGGTAGATGCAGATAAACGTTATTTTTAATTTGCAGCCTGATGGAGGTCAGTATAGATGGACTAATAGAGAAAGTCCCACACACTGCTAGAAGGCCAAATATTTTTTCAGATCTAGATGCAGACAAAAAATTATTTTGAATTTGCAGCGTGATGGAGGTCAGTATAGATGGACTAATAGAGAAAGTCCCACACACTGCTAGAAGCCCAATATTTTTTCAGAGGTAGATGCAGAAAAAAAATATATTCAGTTTGCAACCTGATGGAGGTCAGTATAGATGGACTAATAGAGAAAGTCCCACACACTGCTAGAAGGCCAAATATTTTTTCAGAGCTAGATGCAGAAAAAAATTATATTCAGTTTGGAACCTGATGGAGGTCAGTATAGATGGACTAATAGAACAACTCCCACACACAGCTAGAAGCCCAAATATATTTTCAGAGGTAGATGCAGAAAAAAAAGATATTCAGTTTGCAACCTGATGGAGGTCTGTATAGATGGATTAATAGAACAAGTCCCACACACAGCTAGAAGCCCAAATATTTTTTCAGAGGTAGATGCAGAAAAAAAATATATTCAGTTTGCAACCTGATGGAGGTCAGTATAGATGGACTAAAAGAGAAAGTCCCACACACTGCTAGATGCAGACAAAAAAATATTTTTAATTTGCAACTTGATGGAGGTCAGTATAGATATTATATTCAGTTTGCAACCTGATGGAGGTCAGTATAGATGGACTAATAGAATGATGCTATGCCCAAAAGATTTTACTTCACTAGGTGCAGTAAAAAAATTGGTATTCTATACACAGGTGGTATATCTTGCAACACAGATAGGCTACTCCACTGACTAACATACTCTGCAATAGGCCAAAAAGGATTAGCTTTGCTAGATTCAGCCAAATGCTGTGAAAAAAACTTGCACAGCACTGGCACAGACCTGCCTGGCAAAAACTGATAGGAACTGATGTAACCTAGTCCTGAAAAGGACTGCAATTACAATTAGTCTTTACTCTCACAATCTATCTATTTAAGAGCACAGACCTGCCTGATAAAAGTCGTAGGAAATGCTGTAACCTAGTCCTTAAAAGGACTTCATTCACAACTATTCCCTACTCCCAAGCTATCTGTAGATTTGTGCGAAAATTGGCTTGAAATTAACAAGGTATAGCGCACACAGCAACAGCGGTGCCGTCTAACACGCAGCTGCAGCAGTGAGAAAATGGCGAAGGGGAAAATGGCTTGGTGTTATTGGGCAAGGACATGTGACAAACACTGCCAATGACACATGCCCTTGCTTGTGTGAAAAAAAGCACTTCGCTCCGTGTGTGCGCTGCTGATAGGCTGACAGATTGCACCTCCCCACTGTAAATGCGGGAAAGAGAAATAAAAATGGAGATCTTCATTATTCCTTCAGAGTTCCATCCCCTGCCCCTCCCCCCACCCCGCTGTACACTCAAACTGCGTATTAACATTAATTTTCATCATTACTGAGAAAAAATCCAGTTATGATTTTGGTGCACGAACAGTTATCGAACATAACCTCGAACAGCCGAATTTTTCTCAAATCGTTCGTGTTCGCCGAACGGCTCGAACACCGCCCAAAGCAGCTCGAATTTGAGATTGGCGAACAGTTCGAGTCGAACAACGCTCATCTCTACTTGCAATGCCCCTTACAAGAGCCATGCAGTACAGCATATTACAAATATTATTCCCATTGTTGGGGAGTGTGTCTCCCATAGTCTTTGGTTATGCCTTCCAAGCAAAAGCTGCCAAAAATTAGGATGGAGGAACTTGCAATACCCCTTACAAGAGCCATGCAGTACAGCATATTACAAACATTATTCCCATGATTGGGGAGTGTGTCTCTCATAGTCTTTGCTTATGCCTTCCAAGCAAAAGCTGACAAAAATTAGGACGGAGGAACTTGCAATGCCCATTACAAGAGCCATTCAGTGCAGCATGTTACAAACATTATTCCCTTTATTGGGGAGTGGGTCTCCCATAATATTTGCTTATGCCTTCCAAGCAAAAGCTGCAAAAATTAGTTGGAAATGCAATGCCCGTTCGAAGAATCGTGGAGGTTAGAGTTAATTAAAAACAACATTTGAATGCCCCTTGGAAGAGCTGTGGAGATCAGTGTGGCTTAAGAAGATGCTTTAAATGCCCCTGTGAAGAGAAGTGGAGGTCACAGTAGCTTAACAAGACGGTTTAAATGCCCCTCGGAAAAAGACGTGAAGGTCCCAGTAGCTTAACAAGACGGTTTGAATGCCCCTTGGAAGAGACGTGGAGGTCACAGTAGCTTAACAAGACAGTTTTAATGCCCCTCGGAAAAGTGGTGGAGGTCGCAGTAGCTTAACAAGACGCTTTTAATGCCCCTTACAAGAGCCATACAGTACAGCATATTACAAACATTATTCCTATTATTGGGGAGTGTGTCTCTCATAGTCTTTGCTTATGCCTTCCAAGCAAAAGCTGCCAAAAATTAGGACGGAGGATCTTGCAATGCCCTTTACAAGAGCCATACGGTTCAGCATATTACAAACATTATTCCCATTATTGGGGAGTGTGTCTCCCATAGTCTTTTCTTATGCCTTCCAAGCAAAAGCTGCCAAAAATTAGGATGGAGGAACTTGCAATACCCCTTACAAGAGCCATGCAGTACAGCATATTACAAACATTATTCCCATTATTGGTGAGTGGGTTTCCCATAGTCTTTGCTTATGCCTTCCAAGCAAAAGCTGCCAAAAATTAGGATGGATGAACTTGCAATGCCCCTTACAAGAGCCATGCAGTACAGCATATTACAAACATTATTCCCATTATTGGGGAGTGTGTCTCCCATAGTCTTTGCTTATGCTTTCCCAGCAAAAGCTGCCAAAAATTAGGACGGAGGAACTTGCAATGCCCCTTACAAGAGCCATGCAGTACAGCATATTACAAACATTACTCCCATTATTGGGGAGTGTGCCTCTCATAGTCTTTGCTTATGCCTTCCAAGCAAAATCTGCCAAAAATTAGGATGGAAGAACTTGCAATGCCATATACAAGAGTCATGCAGTACAGCATATTACAAACATTATTCCCATTGTTGGGGAGTGTGTCTCCCATAGTCTTTGCTTGTGCCTTCCAAGCAAAAGCTGCCAAAAATTAGGATGGAGCAACTTGCAATACCTTTACAAGAGCCATGCAGTACAGCATATTACAAACATTATTCCCATGATTGGGGAGTGTGTCTCTCATAGTCTTTGCTTATGCCTTCCAAGCAAAAGCTGTCAAAAATTAGGACGGAGGAATTGTAATGCCCCTTACAAGAGCCATGCAGTGCAGCATATTACAAACATTATTCCCTTTATTGGGGTGTCGGTCTCCCATAGTATTTGCTTATGCCTTCCAAGTAAAAGCTGCCAAAAATTTGGAGGAAATGCAATGCCCGTTCGAAGAGTCGTGGTGGTTAGAGTTAATTAAAAACAACATTTCAATGCACCTTGGAAGAGCTGTGGAGTTCAGCGTGGCTTAAGAAGATTCTTTAAATGACCCTGTGAAGAGATGTGGAGGTCACAGTAGCTTAACAAGACAGTTTTAATGCCCCTCGGAAAAGACGTGAAGGTCCCAGTAGCTTAACAAGAAGGTTTGAATGCCCCTTGGAAGAGATGTGGAGGTCACAGTAGCTTAACAAGATGGTTTTAATGCCCCTTACAAGAGCCTTACAGTACAGCGTATTACAAACATTATTCCCATTATTGGGGAGTGTGTCTCCCATAGTGTTTGCTTATGCCTTCCAAGCAAAAGCTGCCAAAAATTAGGATGGAGGAACTTGCAATGCCCCTTACAAGAGCCATGCAGTACAGTCTATTACAAACATTATTCCCACTATTGGGGAGTGTGTCTTCCATAGTCTTTGCTTATGCCTTCCATGCAAAAGCTGCCAAAAATTAGGACGGAGGAACTTGCAATGCCCCTTACAAGAGCCATGCAGTACAGCATATTACAAACATTATTCCCATTGTTGTGGAGTTTGTCTCCCATAATCTTTGCTTATGCTTTCCAAGCAAAAGCTGCCAAAAATTTTGACGGAAGAACTTGCAATGCCCCTTACAAGAGCCATGCAGTACAGCATATTACAAACATTATTCCAATCATTTGCGAAGTGTGTCTCCCATAGTCTTTGCTTATGCCTTCCAAGCAAAAGCTGCCAAAAATTAGGACGGAGGAACTTGCAATGCCCCTTACAAGAGCCATGCAGTACAGCATATTACTAACATTATTCCCTTTATTGGGGAGTGGGTCTCCCATAGTATTTGCTCATGCCTTTCAAGCAAAAGCTGCCAAAATTAGGATGGAGGAACTTGCGATGCCCCTTACAAGAGTCATGCAGTACAGCATATTACAAACATTATTCCCATTATTGGGGAGTGTGCCTCCCTTAGTCTTTGCTTATGCCTTCCAAGCAAAAGCTGCTAAAAATTAGGATGGAGGAACTTGCGATAATCCTTACAAGAGCCATGCAGTACAGCATATTACAAACATTATTCCCATGATTGGGGAGTGTGTCTCTCATAGTCTTTGCTTATGCCTTCGAAGCAAAACCTGCCAAAAATTAGGACGGAGGAACTTGCAATGCCCCTTACAAGAGCCATGCAGTACAGCACATTACAAACATTATTCCCATTATTGGTGAGTGGGTCACCCATAGTCTTTGCTTATGCCTTCCAAGCAAGAGCTGCCAAAAATTAGGAAGGAGAAACTTGCAATGACCTGTACAAGAGCCATGTAGTACAGCATATTACAAACATTATTCCCATTGTTGGGGAGTTTGTCTCCCATAGTCTTTGCTTATGCCTTCCAAGCAAAATCTGCCAAAAATTAGGACGGAAGAACTTTCAATGCCCCTTACAAGAGCCATGCAGTACAGCATATTACAAACATTATTCCCATTATTGGGGAGTGTGTCTCCCATAATCTTTGCTTATGCCTTCCAAGCAAAATCTGCCAAAAATTAGGACGGAGGAACTTGCAATGCCCCTTACAAGAGCCATGCAGTGCAGCATGTTACAAACATTATTCCCTTTATTGGGGAGTCGGTCTCCCATAGTATTTGCTTATGCCTTCCAAGTAAAAGCTGCCAAAAATTTGGAGGAAATGCAATGCCCGTTCGAAGAGTCGTGGAGGTTAGAGTTAATTAAAAACAACATTTCAATGCCCCTTGGAAGAGCTGTGGAGTTCAGAGTGGCTTAAGAAAATTCTTTAAATGCCCCTGTGAAGAGATGTGGAGGTCACAGTATCTTAACAAGACAGTTTTAATGCCCCTCGGAAAAGACGTGAAGGTCCCAGTAGCTTAACAAGACGGTTTGAATGCCCCTTGGAAGAGATGTGGAGGTCACAGTAGCTTAACAAGACGGTTTTAATGCCCCTCGGAAAAGTGGTGGAGGTCGCAGTAGCTTAACAAGACGCTTTTAATGCCCCTTACAAGAGCCTTACAGTACAGCGTATTACAAACATTATTCCCATTATTGGGGATTGTGTCTCCCATAGTGTTTTCTTATGCCTTCCAAGCAAAAGCTGCCAAAAATTAGGATGGAGGAACTTGCTATGCCCCTTACAAGAGCCATGCAGTACAGTCTATTACAAACATTATTCCCACTATTGGGGAGTGTGTCTCCCATAGTCTTTGCTTATGCCTTCCATGCAAAAGCTGCCAAAAATTAGGACGGAGGAACTTGCAATGCCCCTTACAAGAGCCATGCAGTACAGCATATTACAAACATTATTCCCATTGTTGTGGAGTTTGTCTCCCATAGTCTTTGCTTATGCTTTCCAAGCAAAAGCTGCCAAAAATTTTGACGGAAGAACTTGCAATGCCCCTTACAAGAGCCATGCAGTACAGCATATTACTAACATTATTCCCTTTATTGGGGAGTGGGTCTCCCATAGTATTTGCTCATGCCTTTCAAGCAAAAGCTGCCAAAATTAGGACGGAGGAACTTGCGATGCCCCTTACAAGACTCATGCAGTACAGCATATTACAAACATTATTCCCATTATTGGGGAGTGTGTCTCCCATAGTCTTCGCTTATGCCATCCAAGCAAAAGCTGCCAAAAATTATAATGGAGGAACTTGCGATACCCATTACAAGAGCCATGCAGTACAGCATATTACAAACATTATTCCCATGATTGGGGAGTGTGTCTCTCATAATCTTTGCTTATGCCTTCGAAGCAAAAGCTGCCAAAAATTAGGACGGAGGAACTTGCAATGCCCCTTACAAGAGCCATGCAGTACAGCACATTACAAACATTATTCCCATTATTGGTGAGTGGGTCACCCATAGTCTTTGCTTATGCCTTCCAAGCAAAAGCTGCCAAAAATTAGGACGGAGAAACTTGCAATGACCCGTACAAGAGCCATGCAGTACAGCATATTACAAACATTATTCCCATTGTTGGGGAGTTTGTCTCCCATAGTCTTTGCTTATGCCTTCCAAGCAAAATCTGCCAAAAATTAGGACGGAAGAACTTTCATTGCCCCTTACAAGAGCCATGCAGTACAGCATATTACAAACATTATTCCCATTATTGGGGAGTGTGTCTCCCATAATCTTTGCTTATGCCTTCCAAGCAAAAGCTGCCAAAAATTAGGACGGAGGAACTTTCAATGCCCCTTACAAGAGCCATGCAGTACAGCATATTACTAACATTATTCCCTTTATTGGGGAGTAGGTCTCCCATAGTCTTTGCTTATGCCTTCCAAGCAAAAGCTGCCAAAAATTAGGATGGAGGAACTTGCAATACCCCTTACAAGAGCCATGCAGTACAGCATATTACAAACATTATTCCCATGATTGGGGAGTGTGTCTCTCATAGTCTTTGCTTATGCCTTCCAAGCAAAACCTGCCAAAAATTAGGACAGAGGAACTTGCAATGCCCCTTACAAGAGCCTTGCAGTACAGCACATTACAAACATTATTCCCACTATTGGTGCGTGGGTCTCCCATTGTCTTTGCTTATGCCTTCCTAGCAAAAGCTGCCAAAAATTAGGATGGAGGAATTTTCAATGCCCCTTACAAGAACCATGCAGTACAGCATATTACAAACATTATTCCCATTATTGGGGAGTGTGTCTCCCATAGTCTTTTATTATGCCATCTAAGCAAAAGCTGCCAAAAATTAGGACGGAAGAACTTGCAATGCCCCTTACAAGAGCCATGCAGTACAGCATATTACAAACATTATTCCCATGATTGGGGAGTGTGTCTCCCATAGTCTTTGCTTATGCCTTCCAAGCAAAAGCTGGCAAACATTAGGACGGAGTAACTTGCAATGCCCCTTACAAGAGCTTTCAGTACAGCATATTACAAACATTATTCCCATTATTGGGGATTGTGTCTCTCATAGTCTTTCCTTATGCCTTCCAAGCAAAAGCTGCCAAAAATTAGGACGGAAGAACTTGCAATGTCCTTTACAAGAGTCATGCAGAACAGCATATTACAAACATTATTCCCATTGTTGGGGAGTGTGTTTCCCATAGTCTTTACGTATGCCTTCCAAGCAAAAGCTGCCAAAAATTAGGATGGAGGAACTTGCAATACCCCTTGCAAAAGCCATGCAGTAAAGCATATTACAAACATTATTCCCATGATTGGGGAGTGTGTCTCTCATAGTCTTTGCTTATGCCTTCCAATCAAAAGCTGCCAAACATTAGGACGGAGGAACTTGCAATGCCCCTTACAAGAGCCATGCAGTGCAGCGTATTACAAACATTATTCCCTTTATTGGGGAGAGGGTCTTCCATAGTATTTGCTTATGCCTTCCAAGCAAAAGCTGCCAAAATTAGGAGGAGATGCAATGCCCGTTCGAAGAGTCGTGGAGGTTAGAGTTAATTAAAAACAACATTTCAATGCCCCTTGGAAGAGCTGTGGAGTTCAGAGTGGCTTAAGAAGATGCTTTAAATGCCCCTGTGATGAGATGTGGAGGTCACAGTAGCTTATCAAGATGGTTTTAATGCCCCTCGGAAAAGACGTGAAGGTCCCAGTAGCTTAACAAGACGGTTTGATTGCCCCTTGGAAGAGACGTGGAGGTCACAGTAGGTTAAGAAGACGGTTGTAATGCCCCTCGGAAAAGTGGTGGAGGTCGCAGTAGCTTAACAAGACGCTTTTAATGCCCCTTACGAGAGTCATACAGTACAGCATATTACAAACATTATTCCCATTATTGGGGAGTGTGTCTCCCATAGTCTTTGCTTATGCCTTCCAAGCAAAAGCTGCCAAAAATTAGGATGGAGGAACTTGCAATGCCCCTTACAAGAGCCATGCAGTACAGCATATTACAAACATTATTCTCATTGTTGGGGAGTGTGTCTCCCATAGTCTTTGCTTATGCCTTCCAAGCAAAAGCTGGCAAAAATTAGGACGGAGGAACTTGCAATGCCCCTTACAAGAGCCATGCAGTACAGCATATTACAAACATTATTCCCATTATTGGGGAGTGGATCTCCCATAGTATTTGCTTATGCCTTCCAAGCAAAATCTGCCAAAAATTAGGATGGAGGAACTTGCAATGCCCCTTACAAGAGCCATGCAGTACAGTCTATTACAAGCATTATTCCCAATATTGGGGAGTGTGTCTCCCATAGTCTTTGCTTATGCCTTCCATGCAAAAGCTGCCAAAAATTAGGACGGAGGAACTTGCAATGCCCCTTACAAGAGCCATGCAGTACAGCATATTACTAACATTACTCCCATTGTTGGAGAGTTTGTCTCCCATAGTCTTTGCTTATGCCTTCCAAGCAAAAGCTGCCAAAAATTAGGATGGAGGAACTTGCAATACCCCTTACAAGAGCCATGCAGTACAGCATATTACAAACATTATTCCCATGATTGGGGAGTGTGCTCTCATAGTCTTTGCTTATGCCTTCCAAGCAAAAGCTGCCAAAAATTAGGATGGAGGAACTTGCAATGCCCCTTACAAGAGCCATGCAGTGCAGCATATTACAAACATTATTCCCTTTATTGAGGAGTGGGTCTCCCATAGCATTTGCTTATGCCTTCCAAGCAAAAGCTGCCAAAAATTAGGAGGAAATGCAATGCCAGTTCGAAGAGTCGTGGAGGTTAGAGTTAATTAAAAACAACATTTCAATGCCCCTTGGAAGAGCTGTAGAGTTCAGAGTGGTTTAACAAGACGCTTTTAATGCCCCTTGGAAAAGTGGTGGAGGTCACAGTAGCTTAATAAGATGGTTTGAATGCCCCTCGGAAAAGTGGTGGAGGTCGCAGAAGCTTAACAAGACTCTTTTAATGCCCCTTCCAATAGCCATACAGTACAGCATCTTAAAAATATTATTCACATTATTGGGCAGTGGGTCTCCCACAGTATTTTCTTATGCCTTCCAAGTAAAAGCTGACAAAAATAAGGACAGAGGAACTTTCAATAATGGCAACACTGACCACGGTCACCCTGATGGTATAGTGGTGGTGTAGGCTGAGGATAAGGAGAAGAACATAATACAGCCGAATTGAGGAAGCGTATACCCATGTGTGGGTGTGAATTGGTGCATGTGAATACACCTGCCGAAATAACACAGTGGATTTGACTTTATGTTACTCTGCTGTCATTTGGTGGTGATGAGAAGTCTGGCCCAATTCAGCCCTTGTTCATTTTGATAAGGGTCAGCTTGTCAGCATTATCAGTTGACAGGCGAGTGTGCTTATCAGTTATAATTACCCCAGCGGCACTGAAAACATGCTCCGATAACACGCTAGTGGCAGGGCAGGCCAGGACCTCCAAGGCGTACAGAGCGAGTTCATTCCAAGTGTCCAGCTTGGATACCCAATAATTAAAAGGCACAGAGGAATCATGGAGGATCCTGGTACGGTCGGCAAGGTAGTCCCTCATCATCTTTTGAAACTTTCCACTCCTTGTGAGAGTACCATGCGCCTCAGGGCCTGTAAGCTGGGCGGGTCTCAGAAAACTGTCCCAGAACGCTGACAGTGTTCCCCTGCCTCTGCTTGATTGGAGTTGCCTCTCTCTCGCTTGTATGTCTTGGTTGGTCAACGAACTGTGACCTCTGCCGCTAGTGTGTTCAGATGGGAATTTTTTTAACAGTTCTGCAGCAAGGGCCTTCTGATACAGCCCCATTTTTGTAGACCTCTCCACCTCAGGAATAAGAGAGTGAAAGTTCTCCTTGTAGCGGGGGTCTAAAAGTGTCACAAACCAGTAATGACTGTCACCCAACATTTTGACAATGCGAGGGTCACGGTTAAGGCAGCGTAACATAAAGTCAGCCATGCGTGCCAGACTGGTAACGGGCAAGACTTCCGTGTCCTCATCAAGATGACGACTGACCATGCTCTCCTCCTCCTCCTCATCCCCCCTGTCCTCAGGCCACCCACGCTGAACCGACGGTATGACAGTTGTACAGGTACTACCGTCTACAGCGCATGATACAAGCTCCTGTTCTTCCTCCTCCTCCTCCTCCTTCTCTCCTTCATTGTCCCCTAATGCACGTTGGAATCAGATTATGCTGGGCTGTGTGTAATCGACCGCTACGGCTTCTTGATCCATCTCATCATACTCTGGCTGCAATTCCTCCTCTTTAATTCTCTGCTGAGAGCGTTGCTATAGACAGACAAGTGGAATGCTGACGCTAATGATGGCGTCATCGCCACTCACCATCTTGGTGGACTCCTCAAAGTTTGTCAAGATGGTACATATGTCAGACATCCAGGTCCACTCCTGAGGTCTTATGTGTGGAGTCTTACCTGAATATCGACGGCCTTTTTGCAGCTGGTACTCCACAACTGCTCTCTTCTGCTCACAAAACCTTTGCAACATGTGGAGGGTAGAGTTCCAATGTGTGGGGACATCACACACCAGTCGGTGTGATGGAAGCTGCAAACGCTGCTGCAACACAGCAAGGGCGGCGGAAGCTGTAGCTGACTTGCGAAAATGAGCTGACAGGTGGCGTACTTTGAAGAGCAGATCTGGCAACTCGGGGTATGATTTAAGTAACCACTGAACCACGAGGTTAAGCACATGAGCCAGGCATGGTACGTGTGTGATCTCGCCTCGCCCCAGAGCCGCCACCAGGTTACGGCCATTGTCACACACGACCATGCCTGGATGTAGGTTCAGCGGTCTCAGCCACAGATCTGCCTGCTCTTTTACAGCTGTCCACAACCCACAAGCAGTGTGAGGTTTCTCACCTAAGCTTATGAGCTTCAGCACAGCCGTTTGCCGCTTGCCGGAGGCAGTACTGCAGTGCTTCCAGCTTGTAACTGATGTGGTGATATCTCAGATGGAGGCTGAACATGAGGAGGAGGAGGAGGATGATGCGCAGGAGCTGTACACTGTGGGGGCAACTCTGACTGACATAGGGCCCGCAATCCTCAGTGTGGGGAGGATGTGTTCCGTCCAAAGGTCCGACTGGGTCCCGGCTTCCACTATGTTTACCCAGTGTGCCGTCAAGGAGATGTGCCATCCCTGGCCACAAGCACTTGTCAACATGTCCGTTGTCAGGTGGACTCTCCCAGTAACTGCGTTGTTGAGGGCACGGCAGATGTTTTGGGACACGTGCTTGTGTAGTGCAGGGATGGCACACCGGGCAAAATAGTGTCAGCTGGGGACCAAGTACCGAGGGACGGCCACCGCCATAAGGTTGCGGAAGGATTTGTCTCCACCAGCCTGAAAGGCAGCATTTTCAACGCAAGCAGTCGTGAAATGTGCGAATTTAGGACTGTGGCCTGTTGGGCGTTAGCTGCGAATTTCCGCTTTCTTTCAAAGGTCTGGGATATGGACAATTGAACGCTGCGGTGGGACGTGGACGTTGATGATGTTTCTTGAGAAACTGTCATAACAAGTGAAGACTGAGAGGAGGGGGCATCTTTGCATGCAGTATGGACAAGGGATTGCCTTGCACACACCACAGGGGGTTCTATTGCACGCACAACAGCGGAAGAAGCAGTGGTGACACCCGCTGACACTGGTCGTGGACCTTGGAGTTTGCCCCACAAAGTTGGGTGCTTTGCTGCCATGTGCCTGATCATGCTGGTGGTGGTCAGGCTGGTAGTTTTGTCACCCCTGCTGATGCTGGCAAGGCAGGTGGTATAAATGGCCTTTTTGGGGTTATCAAGGGAGTCTTTAGAAAAATTACCAGACTCTGGAAGACCTAGAGGTTGTACTGGCAACGTCCCTCGTGTTGGTGTTACGGGGAACTGTTGCCCGCCTTCTGTTTGCGGCCACCACACTGATTCTTCCTGCCTGTTGGGGTACTCTGCCTCCCTCACCCTGTGTGCTGCTGGCCTCGCTCTGCATGTCCTCCTGCCACGTTGGGTCAGTTACTAGATCATCCACCACCTCCTCCTCTTCCACTTGTGCATCACGATCCTCCTCCTCACTTCCTGGCAATTGTGTCTCGTCATCGTCCACCTCTTGTGACAAATTGCCAGTGTCGACTTCTTGTGGACGTGGCTGTTCAAATAATTGGGCATCGCTACATGGGATCTCCTCTTCCACCACTTCAAGTGGAGCAGGCGAGGGGCACAAATCTGGAAATGAACAAGTGAACAGCTCTTCAGACTGTCCAAGTGTGGGATCAGTTGCTGTCTGACGACACTCGGCATGGTGGGAGGAAGGAGCATCAGGGTGAGGAGGAGTATGCAGTCGAGACTCACGGCTAATAAGAGTTGACCGTGTGGAAGACAGACCGGAGGTGGTGGTGCCCAGGTAACTGGAAGTATTATCTGCTATCCAATTAATAACCTGTTCACACTCATCAGTTCGCAATACTGGTGTTGTTCTGTGCTTCCCTAGTAATTCGGTCAAGAAGTGGGAGCGAGAAGATCTGGCTGTTGGTTGTGGCACATTTTCACCTTGGCCACGGCCCCGTCCTCTGCACGCACCATCACCAGAACGTCCTGTTCCACGTCCCTTGCCCCGCGCCTTGTCCATTGTAAAGGAAGTAAAATTGCTTACACTCGCACTATCAATGGAAAAAGGGTAATAAAAAGTAGATTAGAACCGTGGAAGAGGAAAACCACAGTTCTATTTCTCTGGCCTACACCCGACTCTTTTAAACAATCTGAACAATCAGGGAGAAACTATTACTGTTTTTCTTTACGGAAAAAATACCAAAAGCTGAATAATAGAGATTTTTTACCGTGGAATGGCAAAACCACAGTTATTGCTTACTGGGGTATACCAGAAAATTTTAACTAGATATATTTGCGGCAGAACAGTGAGCGACACACTCAAACTGTTTTTTTTTTGGTAAAAATGGCCCAAAAGTGGATAACACAGAGATTTGACCCGTGGAACTGCAAAACCACACTTGTATTTCTTGGGCCTACACCAGACTATTTTCAACAGATATATTTGAGTCTGAACAATCAGAAGATACTATTATTATTTTTTACGGCAAAAATGCCAAAAGCAGGATAATAGAGATGTTTTACCGTGGAACAGCAAAACCACAATTATAATTTACTGGTGTATACCAGACTATTTTCAACAGATATATTTGTGTCTGAGAAATCAGAGACACACTTTTTTTTTTGGGGGGGTGGTGGGACACCAAAAAGTTAATAAGACGGGTATTTGTACAGTGTGAAGGAGGAAAAACAAAAGAGGATTTAGATGAAAAAAAAGGATTTTTCCTGGCCCCCGAGACCTGGAGCTAAGTCCAGCAATTTCAGCAACAGGAGCACATAGGACTGTAATGCAGCGTTTGCTTTTATAACCACTGCGTCTCCTTTACAACCTGCCTGCCTGCCTGACATCTGGGATAGATATTAGTCCTGAGAAGGACTATTTGTTTGATCTGGCTGCCTTTAAAGACCCTACACTAACTATGTCACAGTATATATCTCTCCCTAAATCAGCAGCGATGTCCCTACACTGTCTGATCCGGAGCGACTGTGACCAAGATGGCGGCGCCCGGTTTTAAATACTCAAGGTGACGCTGTGTGGCCAGACAATCACTGTAATTCCCACAAACAACATGGCTGCGACATTACAGTGACTGGCTGGCAATCCCAGCATGTTCATTGGCTCTGTAAAGAGCACCAAACATGCAGGGCGGAGACTGGAGTTCCTGCCCGAGTAACCCAGAAATGCTCGGTGCTCGCCGAACATCCCGAGTAGCGTGATGCTCAGGCGATTACCGAGCAGTGTCGAGCATGCTCGTTCAACACTAGTGCTGATAAAATAAAAAAGCTTACTCTCACCTCCAATGCCAGTGCTGTTCCAGCGGAGTCAGCACTTGCATTCCCGGGGCTTCCGTTCAAGTGATATGACATGTTTGTCTGGCGCCCAATCAGCACTGGTATCACTGTCTCCGCCTTCAGACAAATCGAACATCAAGAGGACGTGAGAGAGTAGCCACAGCCCTGATTTCCTCTTGTTGTTCGATTTTTTCAAAGACGGGTCAGTGACGCCAGGGCTGATGGGCGCCAGGCTCACGTGTCATAAAAACCCCATGAGGGCCCTGGGAACGCAAGTGCCAACACTGCTGGAATCGTGCCTGAACATGAGGTGAGTATAAGCTTTTTATTTTATTAAGGCCAAGCGTGGGGTATAAGAAGGGGTTGTCCAAATTGTGGACAACTTCTTTAAATTCAAATTCGCCAACTTTGACAAAATTTTGCCAAAAATTTGATTAGCAACTAATACATTTTTTGCAAATCTCCATACTGGAAAGCTTGTCATTGCTTGGAACACACATGGAGGAAAAGAGAGAGAGAGAAACCCACTTACCAGAAGAGCTTACACTCTACAGGAAAGGGAGTGAGAGATAGATTACACTTTATAGGAGAAAAAAAGAGGACCCCATTAACCTTAAGAGCTTCAACTCTAAAGAAGAGAGAAGCTTATCCAGTGACTCTGGAGATGGAAAACAACTCTGACATATAAACTGTGCTCCAATGAGAACTGTTGATCTCAGGAGGTCCAGGTATACAAGGTATGATAATCCGTAAGATGTCAAAGGCTATAGCTGCAAGGCATTACAGAGGGGATCGCGTGGTAACTTAAAAAGACCTTACCCGGTTCTGTGATGCTTCAGCAATGTGGGAAAGGTTTCTTTTTTGCGAACCATAATATGAATCTCAAAATGAAACTGCGAATTTCAGGAAATTCAGCTTAAAAATTATAATGTTTGACCACTGCCAATCCTGTTTAGTAGTAGTGTTGAGCCACCCCCGTAGTGTTCGAGTTCGGTTCGGTTCGTCGAACACCTTCGAACATCGTTAAAACCAATGGCAGGCAAACAAAAACACATAGAAACACATAGAAAACACCTTCAAAGGTGTCCAAAAGCTGACAAACTGCTGAGAAGACACAACTAACACATGGAAAAGTGACAAGTACATATAGTCATGCGAAAAGAAAAGAGGTGGAGGAGTAAAAGGAGGGGGAGACACAGATATAGGCATGTCATGCCCTTCTAAAATCCAAAAAGTGAGAAGCCGACACGTTCAGTCCGCTCCTGCCCGTGCCACCTCCGTGTCGCCGGGTTTGTGCCAGAGCCGCGGTGAACCCTGACGGCCAGCCCCCCTCTCCCAATACTGGTGCCTGTCCGCTGGTGGGTCGAGCGAGCCCCCCTGTGGTGGAGGCAGCTCTAAGCTTTTTAATTTAAATTGTCTCTCTAATTTGAATGAATACACTTTAAATCCATTTACAAGGATCTATTGGAGGGCAAGTCTCATGCCAGCAGCCACGTAATTCCAGCTCCAGTAGCGTCCACTAAAGCTGCTCCAGTTAAAAAGCTTTTATAAGGATCGAGCTCGGCTGTCCACCGCAAGGCATCCTACTGCCAGTCCCAGCCCCTATGCCTTGGGGTGCCTCCTGATGCTCTTCACTGAGTATCCCGTGGTCCCGAAGCATTTCCTTTGAAAAAATTAAGTGTCCAAACTACAGGTGGTGTAGCTTGCTTAACAGACGGGATAATCCGCTGACTAGCAGACACTGCTACTAGGCACAAAGTATTTCCTGGGCTAGATGCAGTTAAAAATTTGTAATTAGATACTCTCGTTGGATGCTGAGAAAGCATTCCATAGAGTCTCCTGGCACGCCATATATGATTCTCTTAAAAAGCTTGGGGTAGGGGTCTAGGGGACCCTTTTATAGCCAAAATCACGGCCCTGTATCACAATACGTCACCTAGGCTGAAGATAAATGGAACTGTAGCACCCTGAGGGCTCGGTTGCCACAGAGGCATTGCACCTCACCCAGAGGTGTGATATCTCACTCTCAGGTAAGGATGGAGTGTGGATCAGGACCCGACACCTGCATGCATTACACCACATTGCCGTGGGGCAGAGCGACCAATATGCCTCTGAGATGGGCACGACAGTCCCTGTCCCTGGCTGGAGTGGGGGAGGGAACACTGAGGAAGGGGAACCCTGTAGTGCAGGAGCAGGGAGGAAGCAGTTCCTGGGTGCATTGAGAAGGGAGTATAAAAGGAGGCGGGCCTAGTAACAGAGGCCCAGGCCTGGAAGAGGGAGAAGGAAGGAAGAGGAGCGGAGAAGGCTCCAGGAACAAGGAATGAAGGGATCCCAGGGGTGCGGACGGGCGAGTCGCCACCCCACGGCAGAATCCACCTGCGTGGAGGGGTCAGGCCAAAGGGGAGACCGGTCGCCGAAACTAGTGGAGGCAGGAAACGACCCTCAGCTAGAAACCGGAGGCTGTGACATTTTATGTGGTGCAGCCCCTCGCTACACCCACTAGGAAGGCACCACATAGGGTCAGGGAAACTGGCACCAAGTTTACCAAGAGGAGGCCCGAGGCAGCCGGACAGAAGGGTTGGTAAGAAAGGCCAGACAAAGGACACACAAAGGGGGTCCTGTGAAGTGCTCCAAAGTAATCTGGGAGTTGTCTGAGCCCCTCACCTGGTGAGCACAGTACGACGTGGGCAGCCGTTACCTGCAGACGTGGTCTGGATAATAAGAACTGTGAGTAAAGGCCCTGGACTGCATCACTGACTCCGTGTCGTTACTGCTGCTGCCCTACACCATCACCCCCATCCTCCGCATACACTGCCCTGAGGCTATACTCCTCCCGTGGGGAGTTATGCTACGCTCTGCTGCACCCACAACACCAGCCTCAGCGGTCTGCCCTGCAGCGACGGTTCACTCTGACCGCAATCCACGGGTGGCGTAGTCGGACATTTAAACTTCAAAACCACATAAATAGTTCCGCCACTGGTTTGACCACCCTGAGCCACGGAACCGGGTCACCGCCACGAAGACTACAACCACCAGCATCCACCAAAAAGGGTCCGGCTCCGAGTGTCCCAAGGCCCAGGGGGTGCATCAGAACATGTTCATCACCTTTCACAATCACCAATGGGACAAGGCAGGGATGTCCTCTGTCCCCTCTCTTATACATCCTAGTGACGGAGCACCTGCTCTCATCAATTCGCCATAACCCCAATATTAGGTGGATTGAGGTGGGAGGCACCGAGTACAAGTGCTCTCTATTTGCTGATGATGTCCTAGTATATATCACTCAATCACAAATATCCATCCATGCTGTTATGGCTGAAATAGATCACTTTGTTACATGGTCAAATTTTAAAATCAATGCAGCGAAGTCTGAGGCCCTCGATGTCTCCCTCCCCAAATCCATATAGGATTCCATCCAGTCCAACTTTCCCTTTGCCTGGTCCTCACAGGGTATCAAATACTTAGAAATTCCTAATCATAGAGACCTCTCCCATCTATGTTATCTTAATTTTGGGCCCTTTATTGAACAACTCCATACAGACCACGGTTGGCAAGTTAGAACTGTAAGATTCACTACGTGAACCACTGGTGTTTTGTGGAAAAGCACATGTACACTGTGTTCAAAATTATTATGCAAAAAGTGTTTCGGAGTGATAAGGGAAGAATTTGTTTGTTTGTCAGTTAAACTCATTGATGGTGATGTGTGTCAGGGCTCTTTATATCACTGTAAGCAATTGCAGACACCTGTGCTAATTAGTTTGGCAGGTGTGTCCAATGAAAGGCAAGACTACTTAAGAAGGCTGTCTCACATTATTAAGCAGCCTACATTTTCTGCCAAAATGGGAAAGAAAAAGGATGTGTCAGCTGCTGAGAAGCAACAAATTATGGAGTGTTTAGGTCAAGGCATGACTACAATCAACATTGTGCGATGATCAGGATGAAGTGTCTTGGCAATCAAGAAGTATGTAGCTGATTCACAGTACACACGTGTGCGTGCTGATAAGGGCAAATTGAGGACTCTTTCCTACAGGCAATTACGTCAGGTTAAAAGAGCAGCGTCAAAAAAGCCTTGTCATAGCAGCAGACAAGTTTTTGAAGCTGCTGGTGCCTCCAACATCCCCCGAACAACAAGATGCAGGGTCCTTCAGAGGTTTGCAGCTGTGCATACGCCATCCTGTTGACCTCCTCTATCCACTACACACAAGCAGAAACGGCTCCAGTGGGCCAAACATTACATGAAGACTGATTTCAAAACTGTTTTGTTCACGGATGAGTGCCGTGCAGCTCTCAATGGTCCAGATGGATGGAGTGGAGGATGGCTGGTTGATGGACACCCCACGCAAACATGGCTACAGCGCCAACAAGGAGGAGGTGGAGTAATGTTTTGGGCTGGAATCATGGGGAGAGAGATTGTCGGCCCCTTTAGGATCCCTGAAGGAGCTAAAAATGAACTCCATAATGTATGTGGATTTTCTCAAACAGCACTTCCTGCCATGGTTCAAGAAGAAGAACCGTGTATTTCACAGCAAGATCATTTTTTTGCATGATAATGCACCATCTTATGCTGCACATAAAACATCTGCATCTCTGGCTGATATGGGCATAAAAGGGGACAAACTTATGGTGTGACCCCCATGCTCCCCTGACCTCTACCCCATTCAGAACCTCTGGAGCATCATCAAAAGGAGTGTCTATGATGGCGGGAGGCAGTTCACATCTAAGCAACAGGTCTGGGAGGGTATTCTGTCCTCATGCAAAACAATTGAAGCAGAAACCATCCAAAACCTGACAAATTCAATGGACGAGAGAGTTCAGAAGCTCCTTTCGAACAAGGGGTCCTATGTGAAAATGTAACATCATTAGAATAAAATTTTGAGTTGAAAACTGTTTGATTTCAGTTTCTAATAACCTGCTAATGCTTATAATTTCAAAAATGACCATTTTTTTGGTCTTTATTAAAATGAAAAGGTTGATCGAAAAGTTTGGGGGATCTAAGAGTGAGGCAACCCAGTAGTCATGATTACTTCGAATTCTGACAATATGAGGGTCATGTTGCAGGTAGTGCAGCAAGAAGGCACTTATGTGTCTTGCGCATCTCGGAGCCCCAAAATTATTTTCCGGGCTAGATGCAGCTAAAAATTATTATTAATTTTAAATCTGGTGGAGGTTAGTATAGATGGCCTAATAGGATCATTGCTGCACACTGCTACAAAGCCCAAATTATTTTCCAGTCAAGATACAGATAAACATGATTAGTAATTTTAAATCTGGTGGAGCTTATTATAGATGGCCTAATAGAATCAGTGCTGCACACTGCTACAAAGCCCAAATTATTTTCCAGCCAAGATACAGATAAACATGATTAGTAATTTGAAAGCTTAAAACGGTTGGTAGGGTGATTTTAACCAATCATCAATCTTTTACTCTCCCCAGGATGACACAGGGGTAGAAAAGTCATTTCGGATCCATGATTTGTTAATCTTTATGAACGTGAGTCTGTCTACATTATCAGTGGAGAGCCGCGTGCGCTTATCTGTCAGCACACCACCAGCAGCGCTGAACACACGTTCAGACAGAACGCTGGCTGCGGGGCATGACAAGATCTCCAAGGCGTAAGTGGCTAGCTCCGGCCATTTATCCACATTGGAAGCCCAAAAAGAGCAAGGGTCCAGTGACACAGTCGTGGCTTCAATGTTTACTTGGAGATACTCCTGTACCATCGTCTCTAGGCGTTGACTATGTGTCAGACTTCTTGTCTCCTGTGGCCTTGCAAAGGATGGGCTAAAAAAGTGGTGAAATGATTCCGCAAAATTGATGTTACCAGCAGATACTGTGGTTCTGTTATGGTTTGAGTGCTGAACACTTGACGGTCCCACGGTTGGCAAGTTGGAACTGTGAGATTCACTACGTGCACCACTGGTGTTTTGTGGAAAAGCACATGTAAGATTCTGCAACAGTCTCTGCTGATACTCCTGCATGCGTGCATCCCTTTCTATGGCAGGAATAATTTCTACAAATTTACTTTTGTACCGGGGATCTAACAGTGTGGCAACCCAGTAGTCAGGATTATTTCTAATTCTCACAATTCGAGGGTCATGTTGCAGGTAGTGCAGCAAGAAGGCACTCATGTGTGTTGCGCATCCAGGAGCACCAAGTCCCTGTTGTGTTGGTGGCGAGGTAAAAATCATGCTTCCTTCCTCTGTCCTCTCCCCCCAACCTCGCACAACAGAAATGTGATCAAGGTCTCCCTCATCTGATGAGTCTTCCATCAGTTCGTCCTCCACTTCTTCCTGGGCTCCTGCACCTTCCTCACTAGTTTGGCTGCTACCATGCGCCCTGGTAAAACCATCTCCCCCACCCTCACATGCCTGCTGCCTTGGTGCTGCCGACCATCTGGACCTTGCAGATGTTAGCCCTTCCGCATACAACTCCTCCTCCTCTACTTCCTCCACCTCCTCTTGTGCCACCACCTGACTCCGAATTCTGTTTAACATGTGCTCCAGCATGTAAATCACCGGAATAGTCATGCTGATAATGGCATCGTCAGCACTAAACATCTTCGTCGCCATTTCAAAACTGTGCAGAAGGGTGCATAGGTCCCTGATCTGAGACCACTCCTCCAGCGTGATTTGCCCCACCTCTGGATCTCATTGGCCCAGGCTATACGTCAGAACGTATTGCACCAGGGCTTGTCGGTGCTGCCACAGTCGCTGCAACATGTGCAGAGTTGAATTCCACCGGGTAGGCACATCGCATTTTAGCCGGTGAAGTGGCAGGCCCAACGACTTCTGTAGAGATGTAAGTCGCTGAGCTGCGGGATGCGAACGGCGGAAGTGAGCACACAGCGACCGTGCCCTCTGCAGAAGGCCATCTAGTCTGGGATAGTGGGCTAAAAATTGCTGGACAACCAGGTTCAACACGTGAGCCATACAAGGCACGTGTGTGACATTGCCCCGGCGAAGGGCCGCACCCAGCCTTGCAGCATTGTCGCACACGGCCTTCCCTGGTTTCAGGTACAGTGGAGACAACCATTCATGAAATTGGTTCTCCAGAGCTGACCACAACTCCTCAGCTGTGTGACTCACATTTCCCAGACATTTCAAAGTAAAAACCGCCTGATGACGTTGAGCCCTACTGCCAGCATAGTAAGGAGGTGTGCAGGATCCCTTCTGCGCAGTTAGAAAGCTTGTGGCATGACCAGACAGGCTTTGGGTGCAGGTGGAAGACCGAGAGGAGGTTGAGGAGGCAGAAGCAGTGGAGGAACTTTGACATAAAGAGGATTGACGCACAACTCGTGGGGACGGCAAGACTTGGACAGCAGCCCCTTGTCCTGCTGTCACCATAGTTACCCAGTGCCCAGTCAGCGACATGTAATGCCCCTGTCCATGCCTACTCGTCCAAGTGTCTGTGGTGAAATGCACCCTGTCACACAAAGAGTTTCTCAAAGAAGCGGTGATGTTGTGTGCGACATGCTGGTGGAGCGCAGGCACACCTTTCTTTGAGAAGCAGTGCCGACTGGGCATCTGGTACTGGGGCACTGCGACGGACATAAGGTCTCAAAAATCCTCTGTGTCCACCAGGCGGAAAGGCAGCATTTCTGTAGCCAAGAGCTTGCAGATGGTGAAATTCAACCTCTTAGCTTTCTCATGGCTAGGAGGAAATGGTCTTTTACTTGTCCACATCTGAGGGACCGAGGGCTGGCTATTGTGCTTAGACGGGGTTGATAAGGGTGTCCCCGGCAAACTGCCGGTCTGTGAAGAAGATGCAGGCGGACATGTTAGGTTGCCTTGATCCAAAGGTGGTGCTATCGATGTCGGACAGCGCTCAACACCAGCTGGTGTTACCACCTCCAAAGAAAATGATGACCTGCCAATCACGCTGGCTGTTGCGGGTAAAGAGGTGGCAGGTCTGCGCCCCAAAACAGGTGTGACTGCTGTCCCCCCAGTCACAGAGGATGAAGAGGCCGCGGATGCACAAGATATGGCAGACGGTGGTTGGCCCGGCCGGCTAGGCCGCATTGTAGCACACTGAGCTTCCCACTGCAACTTATGCTCATGTCCATGTGCCGGTTCATGCATGAAGTACTCAAACTATGTATTTTTTGGCCTCTACTTAGCTTTTGCTGACAAATGTTACAGATAACACCAGTTGGGTCATCTTTATCGATCTGAAAAAATGCCCAGGCTATGCAAGGCTTAGCACCCATGCGACCTGAAGAGCCACCACGACTTGTGGTGAGAGGAAGAGTTGTGTTTGAGGATGCAGTTGTTGACGTGCTTCCAGTACTACGTCTCTGTCCAGGAAGGCGCAACCTGACCTCGTCGTCACTAGCATCTTCCTCCACCTCCTCTGCTGACCTCATCTCTTGGCTGACTGTGGGTTGACAGTAAGTGGGATCTCCAACCTCATCATCATCACTCTGTGCGTTATCACACCCGTCGTCCTCAGAGCCAACCTGTTCCCGCCCTGACAAAAAAACTAAAGTTGTCGCTCCAATCAGGTATTTGAGTCTCATCATCGTCTTCCTCTGTCTCCACCAACAGGAGTTACAGTTTGGGAATGAGGGTCTACATTATGGTCAGAACCTTCTGCGTCTGGTCCTGGATCCGACTCATAAAGATTCTGGGCATCAGTGCAGATCATTTCCTCGTCTGGATTCACAGAAGCGCTGGAGTCGACCTCTGATTCCCAGGCTATAGTATGAGTAAACAGCTCTGCAGACTCAACCATCTGTTCTACCTCATACTCAGATGGGCAGCTGGAGATTTGGGAGCTGTAAGGAAGCAAGTGCGATTGGGGTGACAACTTTGAGGACTGGAGTATTTGTGATGTTGAAGTTGATGTGGAGGAGAGCCCACTTAAAGGAGCACTTGATATCCGTTGACGCACCTGCTGTTTTTGTGCCTCATCTGGAATTTGTAGCGATTGGCGTGGCCGTAAGAAAGGGGTCTTATCACATTGTCCACTAAAAGAAGTAGACATTTTAGTTTGGCTGGAAGATGGTCTTTCTTCTGCAGATGTTACTGTTGCTTTAACACCTACCCCACGGACACAACCTTTTTTCCCCTTCCCAACACGCCTATTCCCTTTTCCACCAGCAGCAGGCCTTTTTCCACTCATTTTGGTGGTTAACTAATTCACAACTCTGGAGTTGTTTGCACAAAAAAACAATGGATGGGAACCGAGCAGAGCTGAGTGGCCAAACTGTGGTAATAGGCCAAAACTATTGGCTGGGTTAGATGCAGAAAAAAATTATATTCAATTTGCAACCTGATGGAGGTCAGTATAGATGGACTAATAGAACAAGTCCCACACACAGCTAGAAGCCCAAATATTTTTTCAGAGGTAGATGCAGAAAAACATTGTATTCAGTTTGCAACCTGATGGAGGTCAGTATAGATGGACTAATAGAACAAGTCCTACACACAGCTAGAAGCCCAAATATTTTTTCAGAGGTAGATGCAGAAAAAATATATATTCAGTTTGCAACCTGATGGAGGTCAGTATAGATGGACTAATAGAGAAAGTCCCACACACTGCTAGAAGGCCAAATATTTTTTCAGAGCTAGATGCAGACAAAAAATAATTTTTAATTTGCAACCTGATGGAGGTCAGTATAGATAGACTAATAGAGAAAGTCCCACACACTGCTAGAAGGCCAAATATTTTTTCAGAGCTAGATGCAGAAAAAAATTATATTCAGTTTGCAACCTGATGGAGGTCAGTATAGATGGATTAATAGAACAAGTCCCACGCACAGCTAGAAGGCCAAATATTTTTTCGGAGCTAGATGCAGATAAAAATTATTTTTAATTTGCAACCTGATGGAGGTCAGTATAGATGGACTAATAGAGAAAGTCCCACACACTGCTAGAAGGCCAAATATTTTTTCAGAGCTAGATGCAGACAAAAAATTATTTTTAATTTGCAACCTGATGGAGGTCAGTATAGATAGACTAATAGAGAAAGTCCCACTCTGCTAGAAGGCCAAATATTTTTTCAGAGCTAGATGCAGAAAAAAATTATATTCAGTTTGCAACCTGATGGAGGTCAGTATAGATGTATTAATAGAACAAGTCCCACACACAGCTAGAAGGTCAAATATTTTTTCAGAGCTAGATGCAGATAAAAATTATTTTTAATTTGCAACCTGATGGAGGTCAGTATAGATGGACTAATAGAGAAAGTCCCACACACTGCTAGAAGGCCAAATATTTTTTCAGAGCTAGATGCAGAAAAAAATTAGATTCAGTTTGCAACCTGATGGAGGTCAGTATAGATGGACTAATAGAACAAGTCCCACACACAGCTAGAAGCCCAAATATTTTTTCAGAGGTAGATGCAGAAAAAAATTATATTCAGTTTGCAACCTGATGGAGGTCTGTATAGATGGATTAATAGAACAAGTCCCACACACAGCTAGAAGCCCAAATATTTTTTCAGAGGTAGATGCAGAAAAAAATTATATTCAGTTTGCAACCTGATGGAGGTCTGTATAGATGGATTAATAGAACAAGTCCCACACACAGCTAGAAGCCCAATAATTTTTCAGAGGTAGATGCAGAAAAAATATATATTCAGTTTGCAACCTGATGGAGGTCAGTATAGATGGACTAATAGAGAAAGTCCCACACACTGCTAGAAGGCCAAATATTTTTTCAGAGCTAGATGCAGACAAAAAATTATTTTTAATTTGCAACCTGATGGAGGTCAGTATACATGGACTAATAGAGAAAGTCCCACACACTGCTAGAAGGCCAAATATTTTTTCAGAGCTAGATGCAGAAAAAAATTATATTCAGTTTGCAACCTGATAGAGGTCAGTATAGATGGACTAATAGAACAAGTCCCACACACAGCTAGAAGGCCAAATATTTTTTCAGAGCTAGATGCAGATAAAAATTATTTTTAATTTGCAACCTGATGGAGGTCAGTATAGATGGACTAATAGAGAAAGCCCCACACACTGCTAGAAGGCCAAATATTTTTTCAGAGCTAGATGCAGAAAAAAATTATATTCAGTTTGCAACCTGATGGAGGTCAGTATAGATGGACTAATAGAACAAGTCCCACACACAGCTAGAAGCCCAAATATTTTTTCAGAGGTAGATGCAGAAAAAAATTATATTCAGTTTGCAACCTGATGGAGGTCAGTATAGATGGACTAATAGAACAAGTCCCACACACAGCTAGAAGGCCAAATATTTTTTCAGAGCTAGATGCAGATAAAAATTATTTTTAATTTGCAACCTGATGGAGGTCAGTATAGATGGACTAATAGAGAAAGTCCCACACACTGCTAGAAGGCCAAATATTTTTTCAGAGCTAGATGCAGAAAAAATTTTTATTCAGTTTGCAACCTGATGGAGGTCAGTATAGATGGACTAATAGAACAAGTCCCACACACAGCTAGAAGGCCAAATATTTTTTCAGAGGTAGATGCTGATAAAAATTATTTTTAATTTGCAGCCTGATGGAGGTCAGTATAGAAGGACTAATAGAGAAAGTCCCACACACTGCTAGAAGGCCAAATATTTTTTCAGAGCTAGATGCAGACAAAAAATTATTATGAATTTGCAACCTGATGGAGGTCAGTATAGATGGACTAATAGAGATAGTCCCACACACTGCTAGAAGGCCACATATTTTTTCAGAGCTAGATGCAGACAAAAAATTATATTCAATTTGCAACCTGATGGAGGTCAGTATAGATGGACTAATAGAACAAGTCCCACACACAGCTAGAAGCCCAAATATTTTTTCAGAGCTAGATGCAGATAAAAATTATTTTTAATTTGCAACCTGATGGAGGTCAGTATAGATGGAGTAGTAGAGAAAATCCCACACACTGCTAGAAGGTCAAATATTTTTTCAGAGCTAGATGCAGACAAAAAATTATTTTGAATTTGCAGCGTGATGGAGGTCAGTATAGATGGACTAATAGAACAAGTCCCACACACTGCTAGAAGGCCAAATATTTTTTCAGAGCTAGATGCAGAAAAAAATTATATTCAGTTTGCAACCTGATGGAGGTCAGTATAGATGGACTAATAGAACAAGTCCCACACACTGCTAGAAGCCCAAATATTTTTTCAGAGCTAGATGCAGAAAAAATTATATTCAATTTGCAACCTGATGGAGGTCAGTATAGATGGACTAATAGAATGATGCTATGCCCAAAAGATTTTACTTCACTAGGTGCAGTAAAAAAATTGGTATTCTATACACAGGTGGTATATCTTGCAACACAGATAGGCTACTCCACTGACTAACACACTCTACAATAGGCCAAAAAGGATTAGCTTTGCTAGATTCAGCCAAATGCTGTGAAAAAAACTTGCACAGCACTGGCACAGACCTGCCTGGCAAAAACTGATAGGAACTGATGTAACCTAGTCCTGAAAAGGACTGCAATTACAATTAGTCTTTACTCCCACAATCTATCTATTTAAGAGCACAGACCTGCCTGATAAAAGTCGTAGGAAATGCTGTAACCTAGTCCTTAAAAGGACTGCAATCACAACTATTCCCTACTCCCAAGCTATCTGTAGATTTGTGCGAAAATTGGCTTGAAATTAACAAGGTATAGCGCACACAGCAACAGCGGTGCCGTCTAACATGCAGCTGCAGCAGTGAGAAAATGGTGGCGACGGGGAAAATGGCTTGGTCTTATAGGGCAAGGACATGTGACATACACTGCCAATGACACATGCTCTTGCTTGTGTGAAAAAAAGCACTTCGCTCCATGTGTGCGCTGCTGATAGGCTGACAGATTGCACCTCCCCACTGTAAATGCGGGAAAGAGAAAAAAAAATGGAGATCTTCATTATTCCTGCAGAGATCCATCCCTGCCCCTCCCCCCACCCCGCTGTACACTCAAACTGCGTATTAACATTAATTTTCATCATTACTGAGAAAAAATCCAGTTATGATTTTGGTGCACGAACAGTTATCGAACATAACCTCGAACAGCCGAATTTTTCTCAAATCGTTCGTGTTCGCCGAACGGCTCGAACACCGCCCAAAACAGCTCGAATTTGAGATTGGCGAACAATTTGAGTCGAACAACGCTCATCTCTATTTAATAGCAGTCTATAGGAATATGATTTGTGGAAATTAAAAAAAAAATGCATTTTAGGAAATATGTATTTGTATAATATAAACGTAGAGTGGTGGCATTTTTGTACTGTCTTAATTATTCTTAAAAGAGTAAAAATATTTGTTCCCGGCTGCAGTTTGTAATTAAATAAACAAACCGTGCATTACTCTCAGCCCCAGGTCCAACACTGAGTCTCTGGTTCTTCTCCAGTTGTACAGTGTAGGCTGTGGCATTGATGTCATGTCAACAGCACGGCAGCCACTCAGTGTACATGTAATGCCCCCTCAGAGGCACTAATCTCACTAATTGACTTTCGCGCTGTCAACATGAAGTCTGTGTTACAGCCAATGCCGGATACTGGGAGCAGTGCCAGAAAATTAGGCCCCTATACATTATGGCCTTTGTGCCTGTTTTTCATCTAGTTTTGTGTATTTTGCACTTTTTTTGTTTGCACCTAATTCATTGTATTATTTATGCCATTTTTAAAGTCTATTTTATTTCTGTTCACCTGTTTTTTTCTCCTCCCCTTTATAGGCAAAGTCTGACAATTCCAGATATTTTAGTCTGATTCATCATTTGTGACTTTTTAAAAAGCTTCACAAACTCCACTCCCGTCACCTCCTGGTGTATTTTAAAGTAATTGTGTTGCAATTTTTGTAACTTTTGCTGCCAATATGAAACTTTTAGTTCCAAAAGTCTCAAACAGTTCAAAAAATATATCAATCGCGTACGCCATTTTAATGAATTTGGAATCAAAAATGGTAATTAATACCACAAAACCAAAAATGAATATAAACTGAAAAAAACACAATTGATGAATCAGGGCTTCAGTGCTGGACCCGGGGACAATGAGTAAAATGTGTTTTTCTTTTTTTATAGCAAACAGGAGCTGGGAACTAAGATTTTCTTAAAGGGGTCCAACCCTTTAATCACAATCTCAACACTTGGAAACATAAGTATTCAAAAAACATCACAGAAAACAAACCAGTCTTACCAACAGCAGGTCAGATTACCAATGCACTAGCAGGATGAAGGATACTCCCCATGATAAAGGCGGGGGCAGCACAGGTGCAAACTTACTGATGTAACAGCCACTCACTAACCAACCAATTCATGGACGCTTGCATCCTATGCAAGCCCGATCTGTATGCATTTCTAATGCTACACAGCCACCCCTCCATGAATTGGTAGGTTAGTGAGTGGCTGTTACATCAGTATTTTTGCACCTGTGCTGCCCCCGCCTTTATCATGGGGGGTCTGCTGCATCCTGCTAGTGCATTGGTAATCTGACCTAGTGTTGGTAAGGCTGGTTTGTTTTCTGTGATGTTTTTTGAATTTATGTCCTTTTCTGTGAGCCGAAACATAAGTATTCCAGTAAATAGCTTAATTACAAAAGATTACATGCTCCTAAATTTCAGTAACATCAATGTATTATTCATGCTCTCATTATTATAATATCTAAGTGCAAAAGTAGCTGCTGATGGTTATATATACAGTTTATATATATCTATATATACAGTACAGACCAAAAGTTTTGACACACCTTCTCATTTAATGATTTTTCTGTATTTTCATGACTATGAAAATTGTACATTCACACTGAAGGCATCAAAACTATGAATTAACACGTGTAATTATATACTTAACAAAAAAAGTGTGAAACAACTGAAAATATGTCTTATATTCTAGGTTCTTCAAAGTAGCCACCTTTTCTTTTGATTACTGCTTGCACACTCTTGGCATTCTCTTGATGAGCTTCAAGAGGTAGTCACTGGAAATGGTCTTCCAACAATCTTGAAGGAGTTCCCAGAGATGCTTAGCACTTGTTGGCCCTTTTATCTTCACTCTGAGGTCCAGCTCACCCCAAACCATCTCGATTGGGTTCAGGTTTGGTGACTGTGGAGGCCAGGTCATCTGGCGTAGCACCCCATCACTCTCCTTCTTGGTCAAATAGCCCTTACACAGCCTGGAGGTGTGTTTGGGGCCATTGTCCTGTTGAAAAATAAATGATGGTCCAACTAAACGCAAACCGGATGGAATAGCATGCCGCTGCAAGATGCTGTGGTAGCCATGCTGGTTCAATATGCCTTCAATTTTGAATAAATCCCCAACAGTGTCACCAGCAAAGCACCCCCACACCATCACACCTCCTCCTCCATGCTTCACGGTGGGAACCAGGCATGTAGAGTCCATCCGTTCACTTTTTCTGCGTCGCACAAAGACACGGTGGTTGGAACCAAAGATCTCAAATTTGGACTCATCAGACCAAATCACAGATTTCCACTGGTCTAATGTCCATTCCTTGTGTTCTTTAGCCCAAACAACTCTCTTCTGCTTGTTGCCTGTCCTTAGCAGTGGTTTCCTAGCAGCTATTTTACAATGAAGGCCTGCTGCACAGTCTCCTCTTAACAGTTGTTTGAAGAGATGTGTCTGCTGCTAGAACTCTGTGTGGCATTGACCTGGTCTCTAATCTGAGCTGCTGTTAACCTGCGATTTCTGAGGCTGGTGACTCGGATAAACTTATCCTCAGAAGCAGAAGTGACTCTTGGTCTTCCTTTCCTGGGGCGGTCCTCATGTGAGCCAGTTTCTTTGTAGCGCTTGATGGTTTTTGCAACTGCACTTGGGGACACTTTCAAAGTTTGCCCAATTTTCCAGACAGACTGACCCTCATTTCTTAAAGTAATGATGGCCACTCGTTTTTCTTTACTTAGCTGCTCTTTTCTTGCCATAATACAAATTACAACAGTCTATTCAGTAGGACTATCAGCTGTGTATCCACCAGACTTCAGCACAACACAACTGATGGTCCCAACCCCATTTATAAGGCAAGAAATCCCACTTATTAAACCTGACAGGGCACACCTGTGAAGTGAAAACCATTTCCGGTGACTACCTCTTGAAGCTCATCAAGAGAATGCCAAGAGTGTGCAAAGCAGTCATCAAAGCAAAAGGTGGCTACTTTGAAGAACCTAGACTATAAGACATATTTGCAGTTGTTTCACAATTTTTTAAGTATATAATTCCACATGTGTTAATTCATAGTTTTGATTCCTTCAGTGTGAATGTACAATTTTCATAGTCATGAAAATACAGAAAAATCTTTAAATGAGAAGGTGTGTCCAAACTTTTGGTCTGTACTGTATATAGATAGATAGATAGATAGATAGATAGATAGATAGATAGATATGGTCATTGCTTTTGCAAAAGGGACAATTTTTGTATTTAATAGCTGGTATGTATTAACATGCTGCAGGGAGTCTGCAAGGCACTATCATGTGCACAGCATGGGATTCATACAATGTAAGCATCATTAGCATAGTTGTCTGCGGTATATTTTATATTTTGATATTGGAAGCTTTGCATATTATATGACTGACTAAAATGATTTGCATAATCCCATATCTTGGTAAAACCGGGACAAAGAATTGCAAAAGTAAGAGTACTTTGCAATGATAAATTTTATAGTACATCTACATTTTCAAATTGACAATCAAGCAGAGTTTATATGGAAATCAAATTACAATCATTTTAAAATAACTTTCCAAATGACAGTAATGACTAAAATATTCCAATTATTGTGCGACTTGACATTTTCCAGAGTGAATTTATTTCATTACATTTTCTAGAAATATCAGGAGTGTAACTGGAAGGGGGAGCAGGAATTGCATGTGTTAAGGGTGCAGTAAAATGGAGATGTATAAGGGGAGAGGATAAGTGTTTTGGTAGATCCTGCTTCTCCATTTTCATGCTTGTAATCTCTAAAAGGAAGCACTCCCAAAATTTGTTTTATTGCCTAAACCTGTTTAAGTGTTTATGTAATGTAAGGTAAGTTTTTAATATACTCACTGATTGCCGTTTTTTCCAGTTTCCAGTGCTACTGCAGTCCTCTTCTCACTCACATGACTGAAATTCTGACTTGCCTGATCACACTGGGGTCTATGTATGAGCCGGAAGTTGGTTTTACAATGTAAGTCTATAGAGCATCGTTCTGACACTGGCATAGACCCACGCAAACATAGGGAGAACTTACTAACTCCCTGCACATGTTGTACTTTGTGGGAGGTTTCAGCCCAGCACTGCAAAGCAACAGTGTTAACCACTGAGCCACCATGCTGCTCATTAAGACTAAACGCATCTGGATCACTACTTATTTTAATATTTTCTGTGTAATAATATTCATTACGTATTGTAGGGCAGCGCGTTGGCTCAGTGGTCAGCACTGCAGTCTTGCAGCCCTGGGTCCTCGGTTCAAATCCCACCAAGGACAACATCTGCAAGGAGTTTGTATGCTCTCCCCATGTTTCTGTGGGTTTCCTCCGGGTTCTCCGGTTTCCTCCCACATTACAAAGACATACTGATAGGGAATTTAGATTGTGAGCCCCATTTGGGACAGTACTGATAATGTCTGTAAAGCACTGCGGAATATGTTGGCGCTATATAAAAATAAAAATTATTATTATTGTTATTTAGTATTTGAAAAAATTTCCATAAGGACAATGAATTTCAGTAGGTTAAAGAACAAGGATTAGTTCCCTCAATTGTGATGAATATTTAGCCGTGAATAGCATGTATTTTGGTAAACTGGAGCTACGTAGTAAGTGTAGGTACATTTTAAAGTTGTGAAAAAAATAAATAAACAAAATGGGTAAAACATGCAAAGTCAGTGAGAAAAACATTTAATTTAGAAGATAATAAATTATTTACTACTCTGATTATATATTCACCTCACATTTGTTCCACAGGTATCATGTAATCACTTCATGTTAATTACTTCTTACAAAGATATAATTGGTAAAAGAAAATTACTTTAATCCAAACAGAAAATAATAGATCCTCCGGAGTATTGTGATATTTTCAGTAGACAAGATTACAAATATTAGTCAATTATGAAACGTCTATCTAATGTTTGGAAAACGTCCAATTACAAGGTGACACATGACAATTTCAAACAGTATTCCTGCTGATAATGAGGTAATCTCCAAATTACCATATTAATGTCTTGTCCTCAAAAACAAACCATGTTGATAAAGGGTTGAAATATGTGTACAGATACAGTTGATAGACTGGAAAAACCTTGTCCTAGAAAGCATGAAGTTATGCAGCCATGATCTTATTAGTCATTGGTCTGAAACTATATTATGGAAGATTTATTTAATATTCCAAAAAATAAGTAGAAATGCCATTCTGATAGGTAAGTCATGAAGCATGACTGAAGGATACTTGTAGGTAGTAATCTTAATATTTATGCAATATATTTATTATTCCAGAGCCCTAACATCCATGTTATTAAATGCCTTTGGCTTTACTTGGATCACACATGCAGTGATTTTATCTTAATTTTACATCAGTGTTTGTAAGCCAAACCAAAAAAATATGTCCATATGAAAATGCACCAAATAACATAGTGAGATACAAAACTAGAGATGAGTGAATCAATTCAAATCAAATTTGCTATAAGTTTAATCAAAAATTTGCACTCACCAGTATTTGAATTGTTTGTGATTCAATTCACTCAAATCCAGTAAAATTGTGGCTGGCCACTATACTGTTGGATTCTTTTTAAGACCAAGAAAGGGATAAAAAAAATTATACTCGCCCCATGTCATACCTTCCCCACTACAACCTCCTCTTGCTCCCTACCTTTGATTCTGGTCTTCTTGTCTTCACTCTTCACTGTCTCCGCCACTGACCAAAGCCTCGCATGATTTGCTGACATCGCAAGGGCTCACACATTAAAATGGCATGTAATTAGACCTAGACAGGCATATAATAGTCACGCCACTATTTTTAAACCCTTCCCAACATTAGACGTATCTGTATGTCCTATTTTGCAGTGCATTCCTGTAAATGGACATGCTGGTACATGCTGGTGATTATGCGGGCACAAAAGCTCTGTCTGAACATTGTAAAAAAATAACCGAAAAACTATCCTTTTTTGTCATACCGTCGAACAAAAAGTGGAATAAAATGCAAACAAAAAATCAAATGTAAATGAAAATGGCATAGCTGAAAATCTTCCCTTGTCCTGCAAAAAACAATCCAAATTACAGCTCCATCAGCAGAGAAATAAAAAGTTACAGCTCTCATAATGTAGCAATGCAAAATCAATAATTTTTTTCTAAAATTTAGTTTTTATTGTGTAAAAGCAGCAAAACATTAAAAAATCATATAAATGTGGTACCACTGTAACTGCACTGAAATAAAGAATAAAGCTGTCTTATCATTTTTACCAGATAGTGAATAGCTTTAAAAAAAAAAGCAATTCCTGAATTTCTGTTTTTTGTTCATTCTGCCTCCCAAAAATCGGAATAGAAAGTGATCAAAAAACATTATGTACCTAAAAATTGTACCAATAAAAACGTCAACTCGTCTTGCCAAAAACAAGTCCTTACATGACTCTGTCAGCAGAAATATAGAAGAAATATAGCTCTCAAAATATGGTGATGCAAAAACTTTCTTTTTTTTCAAAAAAGTGTTTTTTTTAATGTGTGTGATAATAACCAAAAATACAAAACAGATATAAATCTGGTATCGCTGTAATCGCACTGACCCAAAGAATGAAGTCAAGTAATCAATTATACCACAAGAGGAATGGCATAAGAAATAGATAGAAAAAAATCTTGATCTGCTGTTGATTTGTTCATTCTGCCTCCAAAAGATCGCAGTAAGGCTCGGCTCACATTTAGGCTATGTGCCCACGATAAAGAAATGCTCTGGATTTTTCCTGAGCATTTCTGCATCTCCCTGGCAGAAAAAAACGCATGCGGATTGTACATGTGCTTTTCCTGCCAGGGACATGCGGATGTGAAGCGTTCTTCACATGCATTTCCATATGCGGGTTGTCAAGCGCTTTCCAAGTGATTTTAGCATCACTTGGAAAGTGCTTGACAACTTGGTCACACTATATAAATCCAAGCAAATGGCATGGATTTATATAGTGTGACTTTAAAGAATGCTAAAAAATTCTGATGGCCCCCGCAGTCTTTATTCGCTCCGTCCTGGCTTGCTGGCAGCTCGCGGTACACTGAAGGACATGCTGTCACATGACTAAATGACGTCAGCGCAGGTCCTTCAGACCACTGCGAGCTGCCGGCAAGCGAAGACAAGCGTATCGCGGACCATCAGAAGGTAAATAAAATATTTATTTTTTATTTTATTCTATTTTTTACAGGTTCTATGGTACCTGGGTCTGGAGGAGAGTCTCCTTTCCTCCAGACCTGGGTACCATCCGCACATTGAAAAGCTTGGATTTTGCATGTACAGATCCAGTAATGCGGAATCCAAGCATTCCAATGCAAGTCAATGGCGGTGAAAACGCAGCGCTTCCGCAAAATAATTGGTAGTGCTGCATTTTTTGCCGCAATGATAACCCGCAGCGGAAATTTCCGCAGCATGTGCACAACACATGCGGATTATCATTTGGGAACATGGCAGACCTTCTACCATGCGTTTTTGCCGCTGCTGAAATGCTTAAAAAACGCATCGTGGGCACACAGCCTTATCCGGCGCTCTACACCGGGTTTCCGTATAAATCTCTGAAATACGTGATTCAGATGGAACCCCCAGCAGAAGATTCCCTATAGTGATGCAAATGGAGACACTGTGGACGCCATCTGGCCTGTGATCCAGCGGTGTCTGTTTTTTTTAAGCGTGCATAAAAGTGCAGTCAACCTTAATTTTGTGACTTTCTGAAAAATTGGACAACGCTGAACAGAGACCACACGGAGTCCAAAGTATCTCTGTTGCCTCACTAAAGGGAATAGTTCCCTCAGGGATTTCATCTGAATCACATCATTCGGAGATTTTGATGGAAATCCCGATGTGTTGTGTTAAATGTGATCGAAAATGTTATGTAAAATTATACCAATAAAAGCCTCAACTCAATCCTTCAAAAAAGCTAGTCCCCAAAAAGTTGTATCATCTGTCAATGGAAATATAGGGGGCTTCCACGTTTCTGGTAGTACAAAGGCTCTGGAAAAGCACTATGGCTCCTCGCCCCCCAAAAGAAATCCAGCAAATTCTGTGCTCCCAAAGCCAAATGTCCATCTCCTTTCTGTGCCCCAGTGTGCCAAAACCACATTTAGAGTCTATGTGTTTGGCATTTCTGTAGCGATGAAAGCATGCTTAATTTACGAGTTCATGTCACCAAAAGCATGACCTGGGTAAAATGTACAGGCACTGCAATATTCTGGGAACTACAACGTACTGGAAACTACAATTTACTGGGCATTACAATGTACAGGCACTAAAATGTCAGATTTGAAATTTTCACTCAGCTACATCCACTGCTGCTTGTTTATGGAAAACACCTGTTGAGTAGTGTTGAGCCACCCCCGTAGTGTTCGGGTTCAGTTCGGTTCATCGAACACCGGGATGTTCGAGGAACTGTTCGTCGAACTGTTCGTCGAACACCTTAGAACACCGTCGAACACCGTTAAAACCAATGGTAGGCAAACAAAAACACATAGAAACACATATAAAACACCTTCAAAGGTATCCAAAAGCTGACAAACTGCTCAGAAGACGCTCTCTTTAAAAAAGCCAGCCGGCAATTCAGCAGCGGCATACACCGGTACCCGACAATTTAGACAAGAAGGAATAGAGCATCACACATAGATTAGATAGATAGAAACATGTCAGTCACATATATAAGAAGTACAGTGACAGTGTTGGTTACTGTACTTGTCATTTAGTGTAAAGGATTTATTAAAAAAAATATTAGTGTTTTCATGCACCGTCTCTTTAAAAAAGCCGGCCGGCAATTCAGCAGCGGTACCCGACAATTTATAACAGAAAGAATAGAGCATCACACATAGATTAGATAGATAGAAACATGTCAGTCACATATATAAGAACTACAGTGACAGTGTTGGTTACTGTACTTGTCATTTAGTGTAAAGGATTTATTTAAAAAAATATTAGTGTTTTCATGCACCGTCTCTTTAAAAAAGCCGGCCGGCAATTCAGCAGTGGTACCCGACAATTTATAACAGAAAGAATAGAGCATCACACATAGATTAGATAGATAGAAACATGTCAGTCACATATATAAGAACTACAGTGACAGTGTTGGTTACTGTACTTGTCATTTAGTGTAAAGGATTTATTAAAAAAAATATTAGTGTTTTCATGCACGGTCTCTTTAAAAAAGCCGGCCGGCAATTCAGCAGCGGTACCTGACAATTTAGAACAGAAAGATAGAGCATCACACATAGATTAGATAGATAGAAACATGTCAGTCACATATATAAGAAGTTCAGTGACAGTGTTGGTTACTGTACTTGTCATTTAGTGTTAAAATAAAGGATTTATTAAAAAAAAAATTGGCGTGGTGTTCCCCGTAATTTTAGTCTCTAGCGGAGGTTAAGCAGACGGCTGGGGCAGATGTTTGAAGCCTGGGAAGGGGGTAATACCCATGGATCTTCCCAGGCTACTAATATCAGCCCCCAGCTGAATACCTAGCCTTTACTAGCTATTAAAATGGGGGACCCCCACCAAAAACCGACGTGGGGTCCCCCCTATTTTAATAGCTAGCAAAGGCTAGGCAGACAGCTGGGGGCTGATATTAATAGCCCAGGAAGGGTGCCATGAATATTGGCCCCCTCCCAGACTAGAAACACCAGCCGTCAGCCGCCCCAGAAATGGTGCATCCATAGGATGCGCTAATTCTGGAACTTAGCCTCGCTCTTCCCACTGCCCTGTAGCTGTGGCAGTGGGGTAATAGGGCTGGGGTTGATGTCAGCTTATAATGCCAGCTGACATCAAGCCCAGGTTAGTAATGGAGAGGCGTCTATAAGACACCCCCATTACTAACCCCATAGTCAAAGTTAAAAAAAAACACTAACACCCAGAATAAAGTCCTTTAATTGAAATAAAGACACTATTCTTTATTGTTCTAAATTAAACCATACTTACCATCACGCCCATTCCAGCTGAAGCCAACGATCTCCTGCAATAAAAGAAAAATAATAAAGCAACATCATCCTTACGTTTCGATGGTTCCCAGGACAGCTCTAGCTCTGCTACATCGAGATGACAGGCTGGACCGCAGCAGAAAGCTGCCATCCAGCCTGTCATCCCGTAGACACTGAGAAGCGCAGGCATGCTTGCGCTCCTCAGTGTCAAGCTGTGACGGCATCCAGATGAGCCGAGGTCATGTCCAATGAACTCAGCTCACCTCATGTATGTCGCTGACAGCGTGGGAAAATTCTCCTGCACTCAGCGCTTCAGCATGAGAATTTTCCCACGCTGTCAGTGACGTGCATGAGGTGAGTTCATGTCCAATGAACTCAGCTCACCTCATGCACGTCACTGACAGCGTGGGAAAATTCTCCTGCACTCAGCGCTTCAGCATGAGAATTTTCCCACGCTGTCAGTGACATGCATGAGGTGAGTTCATGTCCAATGATCTCAGCTCACCTCATACACGTCACTGACAGCGTGGGAAAATTCTCACGCTGAAGCGCTGAGTGCAGGAGAATTTTCCCACGCTGTCAGTGACGTGCCTGAGGTGAACCTAGTTCATTGGACATGAACTCGGCTCATCTTTATGCCGTCACAGCGAGACACTGAGGAGCGCCTGCATGCCTGCGCTTCTCAGTGTGTGTGGCATGGCAAGCTGGATGGCAGCGTTCTGCTGCGATCCAGCCTGTTATGTGAATGTAGCAGAGCTGAAGCCGTCGTGGGAACCATGGAAAGGTAAGGATGATGTTGGTTAATTATATTACTTTTATTGCAGGAGATCGTTGGCTTCAGCTGGAATGGGCGTGACGGTAAGTATGGTTTAATTTAGAACAATAAAGAATTGTGTCTTTATTTCAATTAAAGGACTTCATTCTGGGTGTTTGTGTTTTTTTTAACTTTGACTATGGGGTTAGTAATGGGGTGTCTTATAGACGCCTCTCCATTACTAACCTGGGCTTGATGTCAGCTGGCATTATAAGCTGACATCAACCCCAGCCCTATTACCCCACTGCCACCGCTACAGGGCAGTGGGAAGAGCAAGGCTAAGTGGCAGAATTGGCGCATCCTACGGATGCGCCATTTCTGGGGCGGCTGACGGCTGGTGTTTCTAGCCTGGGAGGGGGCCAATATTCATGGCACCCTTCCTGGGCTATTAATATCAGCCCCCAGCTGTCTGCCTAGCCTTTTCTAGCTATTAAAATAGGGGGGACCCCACGCCATTTTTTTGAGGGGTCCCCCATTTTAATAGCTAGTAAAGGCTAGGTATTCAGCTGGGGGCTGATATTAGTAGCCTGGGAAGCTCCGTGGGTATTACCCCCTTCCCAGGCTTCAAACATCTGCCCCAGCCGTCTGCTTAACCTCCGCTAGAGCCTAAAATTATGGGGAACCCCACGCCAATTTTTTTTTTTAAATAAATCCTTTATTTTAACACTAAATGACAAGTACAGTAACCAACACTATCACTGTACTTCTTATATATGTGACTGACATGTTTCTATGTATCTAGTCTATGTGTGATGCTCTATTCCTTCTATTCTAAATTGTTGCTTACCGCTGCTGAATTGCCGGCCGGCTTTTTTAAAGAGATGCTTTATGAAAACACTATTATTTTTTTTAATAAATCCTTTACACTAAATGACAAGTACAGTAAGCAACACTGTCACTGTACTTCATATATATTTGACTGACATGTTTCTATCTATCTAATCTATGTGTGATTCTCTATTCTTTCTGTTCTAAATTGTCGGGTACCGGTGTATGCTGCTGCTGAATTGCCGGCTTTTCATGTTTCACTGTGAGCACTGTTCCCATCGATTTGGGCAATCACTGTAATGCCACAGACACCATGGCTGTGGCATTGCAGTGAGTGGCAGACAATCCCTGCATGATTGGTGCTATAAATAGCGCCAGACATGCAGGACACGCTTTTGGTGCACGAACAGTTATCGAACATAACCTCGAACAGCCGAATTGTTTGCAAATCGTTCGGGTTCGTCGAACGAGTCGAACACCGCCCAAAACAGCTCGAATTTGAGATTGGCGAACAGTTCTAGTCGAACACCGCTCATCTCTACTGTTGAGTTAAAATCGTCCCTACATCTGTAGATAAATTCCCATAGGGGTGTAATTACCAAAATGGTGTCAGGTGAGGTGGAATTTTGCTCAGCTGGCACTTAGGAACTCTGCATATGAAGTTCACAAACTATTCTACAAAAATTTTCTTTCCTAGAGTCAAATAGCACTCCTTCTCCCCACCCCTGAGTCTTGCCATTTGGCTAAGCAGTACTGTACAGCCAAATATGGGGTATTTCCAGAAGAAATTTTACCCATTTCCTCATGTGAAAATGTAACATCTGAGGCTAAAAACCCCCTTTTTTGGTTAAAATGTAACTATTTTTTCTTCACTGCCCAATGGTATAAAATTTTGTGAGACAAAAAAGCGGACCTCCAAATATGAAATGATAACTCTATATCTCGTACAAAGCCTCCACAATGCAGCTTTTCTCGAAACTGCTGATAATCTTGCAAATCAAAAAGTGCTGTATGTAGACATCATCTTTTCAATCCATAATTCTTTTATCACATTTCACAGTTTTCTTTACACGGAGTAAGTATAAGCATTAGTGATGGGCAAGTACTAAAATGCTCGGGTGCTTGATGCTCAGGTCAAGCAAAGCGGGATGCTTGGGTGCTCGACCCGAGCAATGAGCCCAATGTAAGTCTATGGGAAACTCAAGCATTTTTCAAGCGGATCCCCCCGGCGGTCTGCAGAGGCCTAAAAATTGCCCAAATCGATGGGAACAGTGCTCAAATTGTTACAGATCCGGGTGGTGGAACCTCTATGCTGTGATGCAAGGAGGGACCAGAGGGGCAAAACTATGTGCCTACCCGGACTGACCCTGACCACACGGCGGCTTAGTCAACTCTGTGAACCAAGGAGGGACCAGGAAGGTGAACCAGGTGCCACTCTGGGACCGACCTTGTGTGAGAGCAGGCGACTCCCACAGGTCAGATGGCTGAAGCTGACAGGTACAGCGGATGAGCATGGCCGGCAGACAGACAGGTGATGTGGATAGGCAAGCGAGCGAGCACGGCAGGTAGCCTTACAGGTGAACCAGGTAGGCAAGCAGGTGGGCACAGCAGGTAAACTGACAGGTGATGCAGGTAGGCAAGCCAGCAGGCACAGCAGGTAGATAGGCTGGCGGGCACAGCTGATAGACAGGCCGGTGGACATGGCTGATAGACAGGCTGGTGGGCACAGCTGATAGACAGGCTGGTGGGCACTGGAACCTGAGGGCTGAGGAGAGTGTTAGCACACAAACAACAACCTTACACAGGCACCTCCATTTTGGAGGAGGTGCTTTAAATAGGAGTGGTCCTCCGGCCATTGGCCGGGGACTCTTTAGGATGGAGTGCGTGGCTCCTTTAAGAGGGAGGGCACCTCGAGCATCATCCGGGGAGCAGGAGGACGCCAGACCGGGACCGCGGTGGTGAGGGGAACGGCGTCTCTGCCTGGCAGGAGGCAGAGATGCCGACACTACACAAATGACAAGGGAACAGCATGGGGAAGACCCCTGGAGGCATTACTGACTCCCAGGTCACTGCTGTCATCAACGTTGTCAGAAGTATTATGCCACTTTTACGGACTCACAATAATACATACAAAAACTAAACCAAAATGGATTTTCCTGGGAAATATGTTAAGGAACATCCTTTCCAGGGTAATGACTTGTATATAAGGCAAAATAAATGACCAAGCACAAAAAAACTCCTCCACTCCTTGGGCTATGTTCACATGTAGCATTTTTTATGCGTTTTTGCATTTTTGTATGGCTTTCAACCATGACAAATACATTCACCGGGAAATGTCATTTTAACATTTTACAACCTTTTCTGGCCATGTAGTGTGTGAGACATGATCAGACACATCCTGTTTCATTTAGGAAGGAGGGACTCTGAAAGTCACAAAGTCTATTTTTATAGAGCCATCAGGTGGCCTTTACTAGTTTTAAAGGGCCAGCAGTCGGCCCTAGCTATTCTTAGAGAGCCATCAGCCGGCTATGCTTTGTTGTTCCCATTACTGAACAGTGGGTCTCCTATACTGTTATTGCGTATGCAGTGAGTGGGAGATCAGCCCAAAATTTGGATGCACCCCAATTTCCCTTTGAAAATTTGGACGCACCCCAATGCCCCTTTGAAGAGACTTAGAGGAGTGCCTCCTGAAAACAATGTTCCCATTGTTAGGTAGTGGGTCTCCCATACTGTTTGCCTATGCAGTGAATGCAAGGGCTTCCAAAAATTTATACCTACTCCAATGCCCCTTGGAAGAGACGTAGAGGAGGGCCTCCTGAAAAAAAATGTTCCCATTGTTAGGAAGTGGGTCTCCCATTATGTTTGCCTGTGCAGTGAATGCAAGGGTTGCCAAAAATTTGGAGGCACTACAATGCCCCTTGGAAGAGACGTGGAGGTCAGAGGGCCTCCTGAAAACAATGTTTTCATTATTAGGAAGTGGGTTTCCCATTATGTTGGCCTATGCAGTGAATGCAAGGGCTGCCAAAAATTGGGAGGCACTCCAATGCACCTTAGAAAAGACGTAGTGGGCCTCATGAAAAACTGTTTCCATTAATAGGAAGTGGGTCTCCCATTGTTTTGGCTAATGCAGTGAATGCAAGGGTTGCCAAAAATTTGGAGGCACTCCAATGCCCCTTGGAAGAGACGTGGAGGTCAGAGGGCTTCCTGAAAACAATTTTTCCATTATTAGGAAGTGGGGGTCCTATAATGTTGGCCTATGCAGTGAATGCAAGGGCTGCCAAAAATTGTGAGGCACTCCAATGCACCTTGGAAAAGAAATGGAGGAAGGCCTCATAAAAAAATGTTCCCAATAGAAAGGAGTGGGTCTCCTATACTTGTAATCCCCATGCACTAAGTGTATGGGCTGACAAACAGTTACCCCTGGGGGGTATACTTGAACATACTGCATAAAATATTTTTTTATGGGCATCATAAACACCCTTTAAAAAAAATTATGTGGGTGTTGCATCACTGACCACGGTCACCCTGCTGATATGGTGGTGGAGAATGAGGATGAGGAGAAGGAGGAGGACAAGAGCAAATAGACAAAATCAGGAAGTGTATACCCATGTCTGGGTGTGAAAAGATGCATGGGAATACACCTCCCAAAATAAGACACAGAATTTGAATTTATGTTACGCTGCTATAATTCGGTGGTGTTGAGAAGTCTAGCCCTTGTTCATTTTTATAAGAGTCAGCCTGTCAGCATTTTCAGCTGACAGGCGGATGCGCTAAACAGTTATAATTCCACCAGCGGCACTAAAAACCCGCTCTGATAAAACGCTAGCGGCAGGGCAGGCCAGGACCTCCAAGGTGTAGAGAGCCAGTTCATTCCACGTGTACAGCTTGGATACCCAATAACTATATGGCACAGAGGAATCACGAAGGATGTTGCTAGGATCGGCAAGGTACTCACTCAGCATCTTCCCAAATTTTGCACTCTTTGTGAGAGTACCCCATGCCTCAGGTCCTGTGCGATGAGAGTGGCTGAGAAAACTCTCCCAGTATCTTGACAATGTTCCCCTGCCTCTGCTGGATTGGAGTTGTGTCTCTCTCGGCTGTACTCCTTGGCTGTCCAACGAACTGTGACCTCTACCACCAGCGTTTTCAGATGGGAATTTTTTTAATAGTTCAACAACAAGGGCCTTCTGGTACTGCCCCATTTTTGTAGACCTGTCCGCCTCAAGAATAAGGGATATAAAGTTCTCCTTGAAGCGTGGGTCTAGAAGTGTCACCAACCACTAATGACTGTCACCCAAAATTTTGAGGACGCGAGGGTCATGGAAAAGGAAGAGTAAAATAAACTCAGCCATGCGTGCCAGACTACTAACTGTCAAGACTTCCGTGTCCTCATCAAGAGGACGACTGACCAAGCTCTCTTCCTCCACCTCCTCCCTGTCCTCAGGCCATCAATGCTGAACAGATGATATGACAGTTGTGTAGGTAGTACCGTCTATAGCGCTTGAAAATAGCTCCTGTTCTTCCTCCTCCTCATCCTGCTCTTCCTCATTGTCACCCAATCCACATTGGGATGAGATGAGGCTGGGCTGTGTGTAATCACCCTGTTTGGTACCTTGCTCCATCTCATCTTGCTCCGCCTGCAATGCATCCTCTTTGATTGTGAGCAGAGTGCATTACAGAAGACAGAGAAGCGGGATGGTGATGCAAATTATGGCATCATCGCCGCTCACCATCTTGGTGGAGTACTCAAAGTTTTATAGAATGGTACAAATGTCTGTGGAGTCTGAACTGAATACCGATGGCCTTGTTGATGCTGGTAGTCAACAACTGCCCTCTTCTTCTCACAAATCCTTCCCAACATCTGCAGTGCAGAGTTCCAACGCGTGAGGACATCACACACCAGTCTGTGAGCAGGAAGATGCAAATGCTGCTGAAGCCTGGCAGTGGAAGCTGTAGCTGACTTTCTAAAATGGGGACACACAGGCGTCGTACTTTGAAAAGCAGATCCTGCAGCTCTGGGTAGCTTTTGATAAACCACTGAACCACAAGGTTAAATAGATGGGCCAGGCATGGTACATGTGTGAGCTCGCCTCGCCTCAGAGCCGCCACCAGGTTCCGACCATTGTCACACACGACCATGCCTGGCTGTTGGTTCAGCGGTGTCAGTCATAGATCTACCTGCCCTTCAGAGTTGTCCATAACTCATCAGCATTGTGCAGTTTGTCACCTAAACATATTTGCTTCGGCACAGACTGTTGCCGCTTGGCCGAGTCAGTGCTGTAGTGCTTCCTGCTTGTGACTGACGTGGTCATTTCAGAGATATAGACTGAAGAGGAGGAGGAGGCTGAGGAGGATGAGGTGCAGGAGCTGTAGACTGTGGGGGCAACTCTGATTAACCTAGGGCCCGCAATCCTCGGCATCGGGAGGATGTGTTCCATCCCAAGGTCCAAATGGGTACCGGCATCCACTATGTTAACCCAGTGTGCAGTCAGCGAGATGTACTGTCCCTGCCCACAAGCACTTGTCCATGTGTTCGTGGTTAGGTGGAATTTCCCTGTAACTGCATTGTTGAGGTCACGCCTAATGTTTTGGGACACTTGCTTGTGTAATGCGCAGACGGCACACCAGGAGAAACAGTGGCAGCTGGAGACCGAGTACCGAGGGATAATCGCCGCCATCAAGTTGGGTAAAGCTTCCGTCTCCACGAGCCTAAAAGGGAACTTTTCAAGTGCAAGCAGTGGCGAAATGTGGGAATTCAGTAGTGTGGCCTGTGGGGCGTTGGCTGCATATTTGCGCTTATGTTCCTAGGACTGGGTTATGGACGACTGGACGCTGCGCTGGGACAAGGACATGCTTGCTGATGGTGCTAGTTGAAAGTGTGCAATGACAGGTGCAGAGCAGGAGGCATCTTTGCATGCACTCTGGACAGGTTATTGGCTTGCACGCACAATAGCGGAAGAAGCAGTGGTGTCACCTGCAGACACTGTTCCTGGACCCTGTGGTTCAGCCCAGAAAGTCGGGTGCTTTGCTGCCATGTGCCTGATCATGCTGGTGGTGGTCAGGCTGGTAGTTTTGCCACCCCTGCTGATGCTGCTCAGGCAGGTGGTGCAAATGGCCTTTTTGTGGTTATCGGCAGAGTCTTTTAAAAACAACCAGACTTGGGAAAACCTAACAGTTGTACTGGCAACGTCCTTCGTGTTGGTATTACGGGGAACGGTTGCCCGACTTCTGTCTGCGGCCACCACACTGCTTCTTCCTGCCTGTTGGGGTGCTTTGCCTCCGTCACCCTGTGTCCTCACTCTGCATGTCCTCCTTCCAGGTTGGGTCAGTTACTATATCATCCACCACCTCGTCTTCCACTTCCGCACCCTGGTCCTCCTCCTGACTTTCTGGCAATTGTGTCTTATCATTGTCCATCTCTTGTGACACTTTCCCATCGTTGCCTTCGTATGGCCGTGGCTGCTCAAATATTAGGGCATCGCTACATGCGATCTCCTCTTGCCCCGCTTCAAGTGGACCAGGCGAGAGACCCGAATCTATAAATGGAAAAATGAACAGCTCTTCAGAGTGTCCAAGTGTGGGATCAGCTGTCTCCAGGCACTCGGCATGGTAGGAGAAAGGAGGATCAGGGTGAGGAATATGAGGTCCAGACTCACAGCTACTGAGACTTTACCGTGTGGAAGGTGGTGGCTAAGTGACTGGAAGAATTATCTTCTCTCCAACCAATAACCTTTTCACACTGCTCTGTGTTCAATAGTGGTGTTCTGCGGTCTCCTAGTAATTGGGACAGGAAGGTCAAGCGAGAAGATGTGGGTGTTTTGTGGCACAATTTCTGCTTGCCCACGGCCTCGGCATCTGCATGCACCATCACCATCACGTCCAGTTCCCCATCCCTTGCCACGTGCCTTTCACATTTTAAATGAAGGACAAAATCTTTCACGCTAACTACAAATGGCTAAATTGAGAGGGAACTTAAATGTGATCCATTTGACAGACAAACCACAATTTAAAATAGCTGGCCTGTAGGTAACTATTTTTAACAGCGCCGACCTTGTGTCTGTAAGTTCACTGACACACTGCAACAAAATTTAAATGGATGCCAGAAATGGCAATATTTTCAGCGCAATTATATGTGATCCGTGTGACGGACAAACCACAGTTTTAAATAGCTGGCCTATAGGTTACTATTGTTAACAGCGCCGACGTCGTGTCAATCAGTTCACTGACACACTGCAACAGAATTTAAATGGAGGCCAGAAATGGCAATATTTTCAGCACAATTATATATGATCTGTGTGACAGACAAACCACAATTTAAATTTCTGGCCTGTATGTAACTGTTTTTAACAGCAAACCAGTGTCAATAACTTCACTGACACATTGAAACAAAATTTTAATGGAGGCCAAAAGGGGCAATATTTTCAATGCAATTATATGTGATCCGTGTGACTGACAAACCACAGTTTTAAATAGCTGACCTGTAGGTAACTATTTTTAACAACGCTGACCTCGTGTCAATTAGTTCACTGACACACTGCAACAAAATTTAAATGGAGGCCAGAAATGGCAATATTTTCAACACAATTATATATGATCCATGTGACGGACAAACAACCATTTTAAATAACAGGCCTGTAGGTAACTATTTTTAACAGCACCGATCTCGTGTCAATAAGTTCACTGACACACTGCAACAAAATTTAAATGGATGCCAGAAATGGCAATATTTTCAGCACAAATATACATCATCTGTGTGATGGACAAACCACAGTTTTAAATATCTGGCCTGTAGGTAGGTATTTTTAACAGCAAACTAGTGTCAATAGCTTAACTGACACATTGCAACAAAATTTCAATGGAGGCCAGAAATGGCAATATTTTCAGCGCAATTATATGTGATCCATGTGATGGACAAACCACAGTTTTAAATAGCTGGATTTTTAGCGCTGTAATATGGAAAGGACCTGGCTGTATTCTGCAGTGCCAACAAGCAAATGGCACACATAAACAATGTTCTCTGGATTGCTTTTTAAGCAAATAATCAGGATTAAGATAAAAAAAATTATTTCTGGCCCCTGATACCTGGGCCCACCAGCAGACAGAACTGGAATGGGCTCTCTTGCTATGTGCACTGCAGTATGCTATATATCATGCCTGCCTGCCTAGCATTGATATCTCTGCAGCTGGATTAGTCCTCAGAAGGACTGCTAGCTGAGATGGACATGTGTCTCTAACAAAGTCTGGTATACTTACACTAACTAGAAACAAGCAAATTTCTCCCTAACTCAACAACAGCTCTCCCTACACTAGCTGATTCTGGAGTGACTGTGACGAGCATGGCGGAGCCAGGTCTGATATAGGCCTGATGACACTGTACAGCCAGCCAATCACTGTAATGCCACAACCAACAAGGCTACGGCATTACAGTTTGTGGCAGACAATACCTGCATGTTGATTGGTGCTCTAAAGAGCGCCAAACATGCAGGGAGGGGACCCAAGCTCCGGCCGAGCAACTCCGGAAATACTTGACGAGTGCCGAGCATCTCGAGCAGTGAGATGCTCGGGCAAGCACCGAGCAGTAGCGAGCATGCTCGCTAATCACTAATAAGCATGATTACACATCCACCATATTCACCATAGTGACGTTTCGGGGATCCTCCCCTTTTTCAAGCACATCATTCTGTTCTATTCCCTTCTTTTTTTAAATGATTCACCATGTAACAACCTCCACCAATCTCTTAACTAGAGATGAGCGTTGTTCAACTCGAACTGTTCGCCAATCTCAAATTCGAGCTGTTTTGTGCGGTGTTCAAGCCGTTCGGCGAACACGAACGATTTGAAAAAAATTCGGCTGTTCGAGGTTATGTTCGATAATTGTTCGTGCACCAAAATCATAACTGGATTTTTTCTCAGTAATGATGAAAATTAATGTTAATACGCAGTTTGAGTGTACAGCGGGGCGGGGGGAGGGGCAGCGGATGGATCTCTGCAGGAATAATGAAGATCTCCATTTTTTTTTCTCTTTCCCGCATTTACAGTGGGGAGGTGCAATCTGTCAGCCTATCAGCAGCGCACACACGGAGCGAACTGCTTTTTTTCACACAAGCAAGGGCATGTGTCATTGGCAGTGTATGTCACATGTCCTTGCCCTATAAGACCCAGCCATTTTCCCTGTCGCCACCATTTTCTCACTGCTGCAGCTGCGTGTTAGACGGCACCGCTGTTGCTGTGTGTGCTATACCTTGTTAATTTCAAGCCAATTTTCGCACAAATCTACAGATAGCTTGGGAGTAGGGAATAGTTGTGATTGCAGTCCTTTTAAGGACTAGGTGACAGCATTTCCTACGACTTTTATCAGGCAGGTCTGTGCTCTTAAATAGATAGGTTGTGGGAGTAAAGACTAATTGTAATTGCAGTCCTTTTCAGGACTAAGTTACATCAGTTCCTATCAGTTTTTGCCAGGCAGGTCTGTGCCAGTGCTGCGCAAGTTTTTTTCACAGCATTTGGCTAAATCTAGCAAAGCTAATCCTTTTTGGCCTATTGCAGAGTGTGTTAGTCAGTGGAGTAGCCTATCTGTGTTGCAAGCTACACCACCTGTGTATAGAATACCAATTTTTTACTGCACCTAGTGACGTAAAACCTTTTGGGCATAGCATCATTCTATTAGTCCATCTATGCTGACCTCCATAAGGTTGCAAATTGAATATATATTTTTTCTGCTTCTAGCTCTGAAAAAATATTTAGCCTTCTAGCTGTGTGTGGGACTTGTTCTATTAGTCCATCTATATTGACCTCCATCAGGTTGCAAACTGAATATAATTTTTTTCTGCATCTACCTCTGAAAAAATATTTGGGCTTCTAGCTGTGTGTGGGACTTGTTCTATTAGTCCATCTATACTAACCTCCATCAGGTTGCAAATTGAATATAATATTTTTCTGCATCTAGCTCTGAAAAAATATTTGGCCTTCTAGCAGTGTGTGGGACTTGTTCTATTAGTCCATCTATACTGACCTCCATCAGGTTGCAAATTAAAAATAATTTTTTATCTGCATCTAGCTCTGAAAAAATATTTGGCCTTCTAGCAGTGTTTGGGACTTGTTCTATTAGTCCATCTATACTGACCTCCATCAGGTTGCAAACTGAATATTATTTTTTTCTGCATCTACCTCTGAAAAAATATTTGGGCTTCTAGCTGTGTGTGGGACTTGTTCTATTATTCCATCTATACTGACCTCCATCAGGTTGCAAATTGAATATAATATTTTTCTGCATCTAGCTCTGAAAAAATATTTGGCCTTTTAGCAGTGTGTGGGACTTGTTCTATTAGTCCATCTATACTAACCTCCATCAGGTTGCAAACTGAATATAATTTTTTTCTGCATCTACCTCTGAAAAAATATTTGGGCTTCAAGCTGTGTGTGGGACTTGTGCTATTAGTCCTTCTATACTGACCTCCATCAGGATGCAAATTGAATATCACTTTTTTCTGCATCTAGCTCTGAAAAAATATTTGGGCTTCTAGCAGTGTGTGGGACTTGTTCTATTAGTCCATCTATACTGACCTCCATCAGGTTGCAAATTCAAAATAATTTTTTGTCTGCATCTAGCTCTGAAAAAATATTTGGCCTTCTACCAGTGTGTGGGACTTGTTCTATTAGTCCATATATACTGACCTCCATCAGGTTGCAAATTCAATATAATTTTTTTCTGCATCTACCTCTGAAAAAATATTTGGGCTTCTAGCTGTGTTTGGGACTTGTTCTATTAGTCCATCTATACTGACCTCCATCAGGTTGCAAATTGAATATAATATTTTTCTGCATCTAGCTCTGAAAAAATATTTGGCCTTCTAGCAGTGTGTGGGACTTGTTCTATTAGTCCATCTATACTGACCTCCATCAGGTTGCAAATTAAAAATATTTTTTTGTCTGCATCTAGCTCTGAAAAAATATTTGGCCTTCTAGCAGTGTGGGGGACTTGTTCTATTAGTACATCTATACTGACCTCCATCAGGTTGCAAACTGAATATATTTTTTTCTTCATCTACCTCTGAAAAAATATTTGGGCTTCTAGCTGTGTGTGGGACTTGTTCTATTAGTCCATCTATACTGACCTCCATCAGGTTGCAAATTTAATATAATATTTTTCTGCATCTAGCTCTGAAAAAATATTTGGCCTTCTAGCAGTGTGTGGGACTTGTTCTATTAGTCCATCTATACTGACCTCCATCAGGTTGCAAATTAAAAATAATTTTTATCTGCATCTAGCTCTGAAAAAATATTTGGCCTTCTAGCAGTGTGTGGGACTTGTTCTATTAGTCCATCTATACTGACCTCCATCAGGTTGCAAACTGAATATACATTTTTTCTGCATCTACCTCTGAAAAAATATTTGGCCTACTAGCAGTGTGTGGGACGCATTGTATTAGGCCATCTATACCAAGCTGCACCAGCTTTTAAATTAATAATAATTTTTAGCTGCATCTAGCCCTGAAAATAATTTTTCTCTCCAATAGTGGTAGCAATAGAAATATGGGGCGCGCTCCTGGCTTACAAAAATATACGCTTCATAACAAAAAACACCAGCGTAGCGCACTGCATTAATAAGATGGCATCATCGTCTCTCCCAGTGCTAGGCCTACTACCCAGGCTAGCATTCCTGTGCCTAAAACACAATGTATGGGTCCGCGCTAGCCACTATGCTGAGGGGTCTAAAGCTGCTGCTAATGCTTTACAACAATTCAATTGGCAGATTTTCACAGAGCTCTTCCACAACGCCCACCCATCGGGCAACTGTTGCCCACCTTCCCCATGGGATCTAGTGGCGAATAGTTGATGCCATTAATCAGAGCGTCAGTTGCCCCGTCGATGTGGCAAGCATACGGTAAGGCATGGGAAGAGTGGACACGACTAGTAGCAGGCAGACGGGTTGACCAATGTGAACAAGCCTGATCACAAGTCACCATAGAATTTCTCCACCAGCTAATGATGAGGGGCATTTCAGGGGCGACAGCGCAGCGGTGTCTGACCGGAGTAGCATTTCACTTCCAACTACTGAATTGGGGAGATGTGACAAAGATTCATCATCAGACAATCCATAAAAGGGTGGAAAAGGGGTCAGCCAAGTCAATAGTGTAGACGTCCCGTCCCGTGTCACTAAAACTGATTTCTCACATCATATCCCTAACACCATTAACATGACACTCACAATTTGAAGCAACACTACTGTCTACTGCATTTGTGATCGCCTTCTTCGGGGCGCTATGCATAAGCGAATTAGTCCCTCAATCCAAAATTACCTCCAGTGGAGGCTTATTACACCAGGACGTAGTCATAGCCAATAATGCAATACGTCTACGCATACACAAATCGAAAACGGTTCCAGCGGGCAGGGGCACTTGGGTACTTCTACAACCCACAAACGGTACACTGAGTAGGGTAACAATAGTAAAAACATATCTAACCATCAGATCACAAAGTAATTTCTTCCTATCACACATTGATGGAACGCCATTATCAAGATACCAGTTCCAAGCTATATTTAATAAATGCATAACATCGGCAGGGAACCACCCCAAAGATTACGGGACACACACATTTCTGCATAGGCGCGGCCACGGAAGCAGCAAGAGCAGGACTGTCAGAAACGGAAGTTCAGAGGATAGGGAGATGGCGATCCACGTGTTTTGCAAGATACATAAGACCGGACTTGTTATCCTAACGTGGTTTGTTTCTTTTACAGGTGACGCTAAGCCAACAGTGTGGGTGATAGGCCACTCGTATATATATTGGGCAGAAAAAAGGGCGAAAGTCTGCCCAGGCGGGAGGAAATTAGAGTTTCATAACACATATTTCAACTGGAGAGGTATTAGTGGCCTGCTATGGCCACAGGTACTAATGGAGGTAATCAAGGTACGGAGAGAGGCAAGATGTCCGGTCATCTTAGTTATACAGGCCGGGGGAAACAACCTAGGTCATCACAAGAGCGCATAACTAATGGCAATAATGAAACTAGACATTGAGCGCTTCAGAGAATTTTTCACAAAACTAGCTATAGTATGGTCAAAGATTGTGCCGATAGTGGTATGGCAAGGTGCCCGAGACATCACAGCCATCGAACGGACAAGGCGGGTAATAAATATTCGGATGGCAAAATTTAGAAGAGACAGAGGCGGTGTAGTGGTACGACACCGGCAACTGAAAGGAGATAAAGCAGGCCTCATACGGCCGGACGGTGTTCACTTAATGGATATTGGAATGGACATATTCCGGTCAGGACTCCAGGACGGAGTGGAACAAGCGTTAAGAGTGATGGGTGGGGGTCAGAGTCCTGCATACGAGTACGCAGGATCCTCCGTGGCCTGGAAATAGAAAGGATATGTTGGAGATTTACACTTGTTGGCCAACTTGCCGGAGTGGAGACCCAGGGCATGCTGCAACAAGCTGAATTATTTTAGAAATAAAATGCCTTTCTAATGGAATGAGTATGAAGAGTTAATAAAGCTGTGACCGATCCTCACCCATCCAGTTGTAAAAGTTTCATTATTGTATTGTCAAGGAAAGGGGGGCGGTAGGGGGGCTGAGCTTCTGGGTTTGGTTGGGGGTCCCCACAGTCTGCCTAGGCTAGATGCATTTAAAAATTCTTATTAGATACACAGGCGGTGCAGCTTGCTTCGCAGCTGGGCTACTACGCCCAAAGTATTGCCTAGGCTAGATGCAGTTAAAAATTCTACGCTGACTAGCAGACACTGAAGATTTGGAGCAGACCTCTGAGTAAACTTCTCTTCAGACTCAACCATCTGCGTTACCCCAAGCCATAGTGTATGTAGTTTCTTACAGTTAAAAGGGGGGGGTCGACCCAACCCACCTGGAATTGACGATGCCAACGTCACGTAAGACACAGCAAGGGGACTCCAAAAAGAGTTTCCATTTTTTCCCAAAATTGTGGCACAGACACCACTTAACCCTAGAACGCATACCTGGGGCCTCGCAGTCCCGCCCTGTTAATTGTTTTCTATTTTCTGCAAGATTACTTTAGTTAGAATTTTGAAGCTCTAGGTATTCTTCATGTATATAGTTGTTTGTCATTTGAGTTTGAGTTATTCCATGTTATTTGCACACGGGCCTAAAAGGCCCCAGGTATATGAAAGTGTAGATTTTTATGGTCATGCGTTCTAGGGTTAAGTGGCATCAATTGCCCCACAGTTGCTTAAAACGGTTGGTGAGGTGATAATACCAAATCCTCAAGCTTTTAGTCTCCCAAGGATAACACAGGGTTAGAAAAGTCCTTGAGAATCCATGATTTGTTCATCTTTATGAACGTGAGTCTGTCTACATTTTCAGTGGACAGCCGCGTGCGCTTATCTGTCAGCACACCATCAGCACCGTTCAGAGAGAACACTGGCTGCAGGGTATGACAAGATCTACAAGGCGTGAGTGGCGAGCTCCGGCCATTTTTCCAGATTGGAATACCAAAATGAGCAAGGGTCCAGTGACACAGTCATGGCTTCGATGTTCACTTGGAGATACTCCTGCACCATCCTCTCTAGGCATTGACTATGTGTCAGACTTCTTGTCTCCTGTGGCCTTGCAAAGGATGGTCTAAATAGTGGTGAAAAGATTCCACAAAATTGCTGTTACCAGCAGATACTGTATTACTGTTACGGTTTGAGTGGTGAAGACTCGACAGTCCCACGGTTGGCAAGTTAGAACTGTGAGATTCACTTCGTACATCATTGGTGTTTTGTGGAAAAGCACATGTAAGATTCTGCAACAGCGTCTGCAGATAGTCCTGCATGCGTCAATCCCTTTTTATGGCAGGAATTATTTCGGCAAATTTACTTTTGTACCAGGGATCTAAGAGTGTGACAACCCAGTAGTTGGGATTACTTCGAATTCTGCAATCTGAGGGTCATGTTGCCGGTAGTGCAGCAAGAAGGCACTCATGTGTCTTGCGCATCCAGGAGGACCAAGTCCTTGTTGTGTTGGTAGCGAGGTAAGAATCATGCTTCCTTCCTCTGCCCTCTCGCCCCAACCTCACACAACAGAAATGTGATCAAGGTCTCCCTCATCTGATGAGTCTTCCATGCCCATCGCCAGTTCATCCTCCACTTCTTCCTCGGCTCCTGCACATTCCTCAACAGTTTGGCTGCTACCATGCGCCCTGGTTAATCCCTCTCCTCCGCCCTCCCATGCCTGCCGCCTTGGTGCTGCCAACCGTCTGGACCTTGGAGATGTTACCCCTTCCGCATGCGACTCCTCCTCTACTTCCTCCACCTCGTCTTGTCCCACCACCTGACTCCGAATTCTGTTTAACATGTGCTCCAGCATGTAAATCACCGGAATAGTCATGCTGATAATGGCATCGTCAGCACTAAACATCTTCGTCGCCATTTCAAAACTGTGCAGAAGGGTGTGTGGCGCCCCTGAGGGTTCAGTCGACACAGAGTTACTGCATCTCACCCAGAGGTGTGGTATCTCACCCTCAGGTAAGGAAGGCATGTGGCTCGGGACCCTAACACCTGCATCCAACACATACCCGCAGTGGGGGTAGGGCGAGATTGCTCCTAAGGGAGAGCACAGTCCCAGGCCCTAGCTGGTGGGAGGGTCCTATGTAGTGGTTGCTTAGGGGAGCAGCTTAGGGGAGCACATGACAGGGAGAGTATAAATAGGAAGCCATCTTAGAAAGAGCAAGCCAGTCAGAGGAGGAAAAGTAAAACAAAGAAAGGGTGGGGGGGAGAAGCGCTGTGCCTGTGTGAACCTGATAGATAATGAACTGGCTGTGCAAATAACGGTAGGCTGCTCACCTTAGGGGGGTTGTGCAAACCGCACAACCCAGGTGTGAAAGCCTCTGATATACAAGGTGGTAGCTGCCGCTTATGGTGCGTGGCCTCTGATGACCGATGTCTGCTGCCAGTCACGTGGTACTGGGTATGAATCACATGATGGTGACATCATCAAGGTCCTGGTTCCAGCAAGCACATACAGTTCCCTGCAGCTCCGAGCCACAAATCCCCTCGGGGAATGCAGAAATAGTATAGATAGATTGTGGTCAAATTCGGGTGCCAGGAACGGGATAAAGACGACTGGAAGGATATTTAAAAGAAAACGAAGGCAGCAGATCGCTGCAGAAACGCGTTGTGGGCATAACATTGTCGAATAAAGAGGTTCGTTTTCTTTTAAATATCCTTCCAGTCGTCTTTATCCAGTTCCTGGCGCCCGAATTTGACCACAATCTATCTATACTACTAGAGGAGGAAAAGTGACAGGAGCAGAGGCTCGGCATGAGCTCTGCTCCGGAGGCGGGCCTAGCCTGGGAGGCCCAGGACTGAAGGAGAGAAGAGAGGAGTGGGAGCAGGAAGGCTCCAGGAACCGAACGGACCCTAGGGCTACGGGCCGTGCAGAAGGCCACCCGTACTCCCGCTGCTACCAGGAGGTAGAGGGGTCAGGCCAGATAAGGAGAACCGGTCACTCAACTAGAGGAGAAACAGCAAGGCTCAACTAGAAACTGGAGGCTGCAGCATTTCATGTACTGCAGGCAAATGTCCACACCAGTCTCACTAAGAAGGTAGCCACATAGGACCCAGGCGACGGAACACAAGTCGCCCGCCAAGGCCCGAGGATACCGGATAGAAGTGTCACTGGGTGTGAGGTGCAGGGTGAAGGACAGAGAAAGGACACACAGAAGGGGGTCCTGCTAAGTACTCCGGAGCTATCTGGGGGTGGACTGAGCCACTCACTGAGTACGCACAGCACAACGGGTGAGATTGCTCTGGTAACTGTAATCTGGACTGCAACAACTGTGAGTAAAGATCTTGGGACTGCATCACACGGACTCTGTGTTCATTACTGACTCCATGCACTACAACCACCATCATCCACCCACACTGCCCTGAAGCTACAATCTTCCTGTGGTGAGTAATAATACCATTGCTGCAAAACCACCAGCTTCAGAGGACTGTTCCGCAGCGGCGACCCCTTTGGCCGCACTCCACAGGTGGCATAGTCGGACATTATAAAATCCATATATACAAATTACAATTTGATTGACCGCCCTTCTGGATTGACTGCCCTTCTAAAATCCAAAAAGTGAGAAGCCGACACGGCCTGTCCGTTCCTGCCCATGCCACCTCCGTGTCGCCGGGTTTGTGCCAGAGCCGCGGTGGACCCTGACGGCCAGCCCCCCTCTCCCAATACTGGTGCCTGTCCGCTGGTGGGTCGAGCCCCCCCCGCGGTGGGGGGGTAACATCTGCAGAAGAAAGACCATCTTCCAGCCAAACTAACATGTCGACTTCTTTTCGTGGACATTGTGATACGATCCCTTTGTTACGGACACGCCCATCGCTACAAATTCCAGATGAGGCACAAAAACAGCAGGTGCTTCAGCGGATATCAAGTGCTCCTTCAAGTGGGCTCCCTCCACCTCAATTTCAACATCACAAATACTCCAGTCCTCAGAGGTGTCACCCCAATCGCACTTGCTTCCTCACAGCTCCCAAATCTCCAGCTGCCCGTCTGAGTATGAGCTAGAACAGATGGTTGAGTCTGCAGAGCTGTTTACTCATACTATAGCCTGGGAATCAGAGGTCGGCTCCAGCGCTTCTGTGAATCCAGACGAGGAAATGATCTGCACTGACGCCCAGAATCTTTATGAGTCGGATCCAGGACCAGACGCAGAAGGTTCTTACCATAATATAGACGCTCATTCCCAAACTGTAACTCCTGTTGGTGGAGACAATGGAGAAGACGATGATGAGACTCAAATACCTGATTGGAGCGACAACTTTAGTTTTTTTTCAGGGAAGGAACAGGTTGGCTCTGAGAACGACGGGTGTGATAACACACAGGGTGATGATGATGAGGTTGGAGATCCCACTTACTGTCAACCCACAGTCAGCCAAGAGATAAGGTCAGCAGAGGAGGTGGAGGAGGATGCTAGTGATGACAAGGTCAGGTTGCGCCTTCCTGGACAGAGACGTAGTACTGGAAGCACGTCAACAACTGCATCCTCAAACACAACTCTGCCTCTGACCACAAGTCGTGGTGGCTCTTCAGGTCGCATGGGTGCTAAGCCTTGCATAGCCTGGGCATTTTTTCAGATCGACAAAGATGACCCAACTTGTGTTATCTGTAACGTTTGTCAACAAAAGCTAAGTAGAGGCCAAAAAATACATAGTTTGAGTACTTCATGCATGAACCGGCACATGGACATGAAGCATAAGTTGCAGTGGAAAGCTCACTGTGCTACAATGCGGCCTAGCCGGCAGGGCCAACCACCGTCTGCCCCATCTTGTGCATCCGCGGCTTCTTCATCCTCTGTGTCTGGGGGAACAGCAGTCACACCTGTTTTGGGACGCAGACCTGCCACCTCTTTACCCTCAACAGACAGCGTGATTGGCAGGTCATCATTTTCTTTGGAGGTGGTAACACCAGCTGGTGTTGAGCGCTGTCCGACATCGATAGCACCACCTTTGGATCAAGGCAACCTAACATGTCCGCCTGCATCTTCCTCTCAGACCGGCAGTTTGCCGGGGACACCCTTATCAACCCCGTCTAAGCACAACAGCCAGCCCTCGGTACCTCAGATGTGGACAAGTAAAAGACCATTTCCTCCTAGCCATGAGAAAGCTAAGAGGTTGAATTTCACCATCTGCAAGCTCTTGGCTACAGAAATGCTGCCTTTCCGCCTGGTGGACACAGAGGATTTTCGAGACCTTATGTCCGTCGCAGTGACCCAGTACCAGATGCCCAGTCGGCACTAATTCTCAAAGAAAGGTGTGCCTGCGCTCCACCAGAATGTCGCACACAACATCACCACTTCTTTGAGAAACTCTGTGTGTGACAGGGTGCATTTCACCACAGACACTTGGACGAGTAGGCATGGACAGGGGCGTTACATGTCGCTGACTGGGCACTGGGTAATTATGGTGACAGCAGGACAAGGGGCTGCTGTCCAAGTCTTGCCGTCCCCACGAGTTGTGCATCAATCCTCTTTATCTCGAAGTTCCTCCACTGCTTCTGCCTCCTCAACCTCCTCTCATCCTCCACCTGCACCCAAAGCCTGCATGGTCATGCCACAAGCTTTCTTACTGCGCAGAAGGGATCCTGCACACCTCCTTACTATGATGGCAGCAGATCTCAACGTCATCAGGCGGTTTTTACTTTGAAATGTCGGGGAAATGTGAGTCACACAGCTGAGGAGTTGTGGTCAGCTCTGGAGAACCAATTTCATGAATGGTTGTCTGGACCTGAAACCAGGGAAATCCGTGTGTGACAATGCTGCAAACCTCGATGCGGCCCATTGCCGGGGCAATGTCACACACGTGCCTTGTATGGCTCACGTGTTGAACCTGGTTGTCCAGCAATTTTTAGCCCACTATCCCGGACTAGATGGCCTTCTGCAGAGGGCACGGTCGCTGTGTGCTCACTTCCGCCGTTCGCATCCCGCAGCTCAGCGACTTATATCTCTACAGAAGTCGTTGGGCCTGCCACTTCACCGGCTAAAATGCGATGTGCCTACCCAGTGGAATTCAACTCTGCACATGTTGCAGCGACTGTGGCAGCACCGACAAGCCCTGGTGCAATACGTTCTGATGTATAGCCTGGTCCAACGGGATCCAAAGGTGGGGCAAATCACGCTGGAGGAGTGGTCTCAGATCAGGGACCTATGCATCCTTCTGCACAGTTTTGAAATGGCGACGAAAATGTTTAGTGCTGACGATGCCATTATCAGCATGACTATTCCGGTGATTTACATGCTGGAGCACATGTTAAACAGAATTCGGAGTCAGGTGGTGGCACAAGAGGAGGTGGAGGAAGTAGAGGAGGAGGAGTTGTATGCGGAAGGGCTAACATCTGCAAGGTCCAGACGGTCGGCAGCACCAAGGCGGCAGGCATGTGAGGGTGGGGGAGATGGTTTTACCAGGGCGCATGGTAGCAGCTAAACTAGTGAGGAAGGTGCAGGAGCCCAGGAAGAAGTGGAGGACGAACTGATGGAAGACTCATCAGATGAGGGAGACCTTGATCACATTTCTGTTGTGCGAGGTTGGGGGGAGAGGACAGAGGAAGGAAGCATGATTGTTACCTCGCCACCAACACAACAGGGACTTGGTGCTCCTCGATGCGCAACACACATGAGTGCCTTCTTGCTGCACTACCTGCAACATGACCCTCAAATTGGGAGAATTAGAAATAATCCTGACTACTGGGTTGCCACACTGTTAGATCCCCGGTACAAAAGTAAATTTGCAGAAATAATTCCTGCCATAGAAAGGGATGCACGCATGCAGGAGTATCAGCAGAGACTGTTGCAGAATCTTACATGTGCTTTTCCACAAAACACCAGTGGTGCACGTAGTGAATCTCACAGTTCCAACTTGCCAACCGTGGGACCGTCGAGTGTTTAGCACTCAAACCGTAACAGAAACACAGTATCTGCTGGTAACATCAATTTTGCGGAATCATTTCACCACTTTTTTAGCTCATCCTTTGCAAGGCCACAGGAGACAAGAAGTCTGACACATAGTCAATGCCTAGAGACGATGGTACAGGAGTATCTCCAAGTAAACATTGAAGCCATGACTGTGTAACTGGACCCTTGCTCTTTTTGGGCTTCCAATCTGGATAAATGGCCGGAGCTCGCCACTTACGCCTTGGAGATCTTGTCATGCCCCGCAGCCAGCGTTCTGTCTGAACGTGTGTTCAGCGCTGCTGGTGGTGTGCTGACAGATAAGCGCACGCGGCTCTCCACTGATAATGTAGACAGACTCACGTTCATAAAGATGAACAAATCATGGATCCAAAACGACTTTTCTACCCCTGTGTCATCCTGGGGAGAGTAAAAGCTTGATGATTGGTTAAAATCACCTCACCAACCGTTTTAAGCTTTCAAATGACTAATCATGTTTATCTGTATCTTGGCTGGAAACTTATTTGGGCTTTGTAGCAATGTGCAGTAATGATTCTATTAGGCCATCTATACTAAGCTCCACCAGATTTAAAATTACTAATCATGTTTATCTGTATCTTGGCTGGAAAATAATTTGGGCTTTGTAGCAGTGTGCAGTACTGATTCTATTAGGCCATCTATACTAAGCTCCACCAGATTTAAAATGAATAATAATTTTTAGCTGCATCTAGCCCGGAAAATAATTTTGGGGCTCCTAGATGCGCAAGACACATAAGTGCCTTCTTGCTGCACTACCTGCAACATGACCCCTCAGATTGTCAGAATTCGAAGTAATCCTGACTACTGGGTTGCCACACTCTTAGATCCCCCACACTCTTCGATCAACCTTTTCATTTTAATAAAGACCAAAAAAATGGTCATTTTTGAAATTATAAGCATTAGCAGGTTATTAGAAACTGAAATCAAACAGTCTTCAACTCAAAACTCTATTCTAGGTGATGTTACATTTGCACATAGGACCCCTTGTTCGAAAGGAGCTTCTGAACTCTCTCGTCCATTGAATTTGTCAGGTTTTGGATGGTTTCTGCTTCAATTGTTTTGCATGAGGACAGAATACCCTCCCAGAGCTGTTGCTTAGATGTGAACTGCCTCCCGCTATCATAGACACTCCTTTTGATGATGCTCCAGAGGTTCTGAATGGGGTAGAGGTCAGGGGAGCATGGGGGTCACACCATAAGTTTGTCCCCTTTTATGCCCATATCAGCCAGAGATGCAGATGTGTTATGTGCAGCATGAGACGGAGCATTATCATGCATGAAAATGATCTTGCTGTGGAATGCACGGTTCTTCTTCTTGAACCATGGCAGGAAGTGCTGTTTGAGAAACTCCACATACATTATGGAGTTCATCTTTACCCCTTCAGGGATCCTAAAAGGGCTGACAATCTCTCGCCCCATGATTCCAGCCCAAAACATTACTCCACCTCCTCCTTGTTGGCGCTGTAGCCATGTTTGCGTGGGGTGTCCATCAACCAGCCATCCTCCACTCCATCCATCTGGACCATCGAGCGCTGCACGGCACTCATCCGTGAACAAAACAGTTTTGAAATCAGTCTTCATGTAATGTTTGGCCCACTGGAGCCGTTTCTGCTTGTGTGCAGTGGATAGAGGAGGTCGACAGGATGGCGAACGCACAGCTGCAAACCTCTGAAGGACCCTGCATCTTGTTGTTCGGGGGACGTTGGAGGCACCAGCAACTTCAAAAACTTGTCTGCTGCTATGACAAGGCTTTTTTGCCGCTGATCTTTTAACCTGACGTAATTGCCTGTAGGATAGAGTCCTCAATTTGCCCTTATCAGCATGCACACGTGTGTACTGTGAATCAGCTACATACTTCTTGATTGCCAAGACACGTCATCCTGATCATCGCACAATGTTGATTGTAGTCATGCCTTGACCTAAACACTCCACAATTTGTTGCTTCTCAGCAGCCGACACATCCTTTTTCTTTCCCAGAAATAAAATGTGGCAGAAAATGTAGTCTGGCAGAAAATGTAGTCTGCTTAATAATGTGAGACAGCCTTCTTAAGTAGTCTTGCCGTTCATTGGACACACCTGCCAAACTAATTAGCACAGGTGTCTGCAATTGCTTACAGCGGTATAAAGAGCCCTGACACACATCACCATCAATGAGTTTAACTGACAAACAAACAAATTCTTCCCTTATCACTCCTAAACACTTTTGGCATAATAATTTGGAACACAGTGTACATGTGCTTTTCCACAAAACACCAGTGGTTCACATAGTGAATCTTACAGTTCTAACTTGCCAACCGTGGTCTGTATGGAGTTGTTCAATAAAGGGCCCAAAATTAAGATATCATAGACGGGAGAGGTCTCTATAAATAGGAATTCCTAAGAATTTGATACCCTGTGAGGGCCAGGCAAAGGGAAAGTTGGACTGGATGGAATCCTGTAAGGATTTGGGGAGGGAGACATTGAGGGCCTCAGACTTCGCTGTATTGATTTTAAAATTTGACCATGTAACAAAGTGATCTATTTCAGCCATAACAGCCTGCTGATGGATATATGTTATTGACATCATCAGCAAATGCAGAGCACTTGTACTCGGTGCTTCCCACCTCAATCCACCTAATATTGGGGTTATGGCGAATTGATGAGAGCAGGTGCTCCATCACTAGGATGTATAAGAGAGGGAACAGAGGACATCCCTGCCTTGTCGCATTGGTGATTATGAAAAGTGATCAAAATGTTCTGACGCGCCCCCTGGGCCTTGGGACATCCGGAGCCGGACCCTTTTTGGTGGATGCTGGTGGTTGTAGTCTCCGTGGCGGCGACCCGGTTCCGTGGCTCAGGGCGGTCAAACCAGTGGCGGAACTATTTATGTGGTTTTGATGTTTAAATGTCCGACTACGCCACCCGTGGATTGCGGTCAGAGTGAACCGCCGCTACAGGGCAAACCGCTGAGGCTGGTGTTGTGGGTGCAGCAGAGCGTAGCATAACTCCCCACGGGAGGAGTATAGCCTCAGGGCAGTGTATACGGAGGATGGGGGTGATGGTGCAGGGCTGCAGCAGTAACGACACGGAGTCAGTGATGCAGTCCAGGGCCTTTACTCACAGTTCTTATTATCCAGACCACTTCTGCAGGTAACGGTTGCCCACGTCGTACTGTGCTCACCAGGTGAGGGGCTCAGACAACTCCCAGATAACTTTGGAGCGCTTCACAGGACCCCCTTTGTGTGTCCTTTGTCTGGCCTTTCTTACCAACACTTCTGTCCGGCTGCCTCGGGCCTCCTCTTGGTAAACTTGGCGCCAGTTTCCCTGACTCTATGTGCTGCCCTCCTAGCGGGTGTAGCGAGGGGCTGCGCCACATAAAATGTCACAGCCTCCAGTTTCGAGCTGAGGGTCGTTTCCTGCCTCCACTAGTTTCAGCGACCGGTCTCCCCCTTTGGCCTGACCCCTCCACGCAGGTGGATTCGGGCGTGCGGTGGCAACTCGCCCGTCCACACCCCTGGGATCCCTTCGTTCCTCGTTCCGGGAGCCTTCTCCGCTCCTCTTCCTTCCTTCTCCCTCTTCCAGGCCTGGGCCTCTGTTACTAGGCCCGCCTCTGGAGCAGAGCTCATTCAGAGCCCCTGCTCCCTCTCACTTCTACTCAGACTTCTCTGCACTGAACTAAGATGGTGCCCACCTTTCATACTCCCTTCTCAATGTACCCAGGAACTGCTTCCTCCCTGCTCCTGCATTACAGGGTTCCCCTTCCTCAGTGTTCCCTCCCCCTACTCCAGCCAGGGACAGGGACTGTCGTGCCCATCTCAGGGCATATTGGTCGCCCTGCCCCACGGCAATGTGGTGTAATGCATGCAGGTGTCGGGGTCCTGATCCACACTCCATCCTTACCTGAGAGTGAGATATCACACCTCTGGGTGAAGTGCAATACCTCTGCAGCAACCGAGCCCTCGGGGTGCTACAGTTCCATTTATCTTCAGCCTTGGTGACTCATTGCGATACAGGGCCGTGATTTTGGCTATAAAATGGTCCCCTAGACCCCTACCCCAAGCTTTTTAAGAGAATAATATATGGCGTGCCAGGAGACTCTATGGAATGTTTTCTCAGCATCCAACGAGAGTATCTAATTACAAATTTTTAACTGCATCTAGCCTAGGAAATACTTTGTGCCTAGTAGCAGTGTCTGCTAGTCAGCGGATTATCCCGGCTGTTAAGCAAGCTACACCACCTTTAGTTTTGACACTTAATTTTTTCAAAGGAAATGCTTCGGGACCACGGGATACTCAGTGAAGAGCATCAGGAGGCACCCCAAGGCATAGGGACTGGGACTGGCAGTAGGACGCCTTGCGGTGGATAGCCGAGCTTGATCTTTATAAAAGCTTTTTAACTGCAGCAGCTTTAGTGGATGCTACTGGAGCTGGAATTATGCGACTGCTGGCATGAGACTTGCCCTTCAATAGATCCTTCTAAAAGGATTTAAAGTGTATTCATTCAAATTAGAGAGACAATTTAAATTAAAAAGCTTAGAGCTGCCTCCACCACAGGGGGGCTCGCTCGACCCACCAGCGGACAGGCACCAGTATTGGGAGAGGGGGGCTGGCCGTCAGGGTTCACCGTGGCTCTGGCACAAACCCGGCGACACGGAGGTGGCACAGGCAGGAGCGGACTGGCAGTGTCGGCTTCTCACTTTTTGGATTTTAGAAGGGCATGACATGCCTATATCTGTGTCTCCCCCTCCTTCAACTCCTCCACCTCTTTTCTTTTCGCATGACTATATGTACTTGTAACTTTTCCATGTGTTAGTTATGTCTTCTGAGCAGTTTGTCAGCTTTTGGACACCTTTGAAGGTGTTTTCTATGTGTTTCTATGTGTTTTTGGTTGCCTGCCATTGGTTTTAACGGTGTTCGAAGGTGTTCGACGAACAGTTCGGCGAACACAAGGGTGTTCTCCGAACCGAACCGATCTCGAACACTACGGTTGTGGCTCAACACTAATAGTAATGAGTGAATATGTTCGAAAAACGATTGCAAGTTTCAAATTCATCACGAATATGGCATATAGGATTTATGATCGGAAACACGAGCATTTTTTATTAAAAGCCGCAAATATCTGTAAAATTTGGTGATAAAGTGTGAGAAATTGTTGCGTTGCAACTAAAGTATTTTTAACACCTTGGCTAGTATAGTGGTGATGTATGATGAATTGGAGAACGTGTTTGATGAGGGGAGGGGCTTCGGAGATCTCAGATAAGTGGCACGCTTGTAATCTTTTTTTTTTCTCTGTAACTTTATGTGTGCCAATTATGGCTAGCCAAACAGGGCGCAGGAAGCATCCACACTGTCCAGACGCAAGGGCTCGTGCCATTGTAAGCTGAAATCACATGTCCTCCCTATATAAAGATTGGACATGTTGTGTTAGCGCCATTTTGGGATTATAATTGGTCATTGAGGCTGCATGAAATGCTGCTCCTGCATACTGAGAGACTTTAGCTAGTTATATAGGTGGTTGCTTTTAAGTCTGGATGTGAAATCGACCTTACAGAAGATTTTTTTTTTCTTGTGCCATTACTGAGGTCCACACAAACACAGCAGGGCACTTGTCAGAGAAACCTGTTGTGCACTGCTTCTATTGTGCTCCATGCACAAGTACACCTTTACAAATCTATTTTTTTCACTTGCTAATGTGATACAGAAAGCCATAGCATCCCACCTTGTCATTTTGTTCAGTTGCTAACAAGAGTAAAAATGTTTATTTTTTCTGTGAGAAACATGACGCAGCACCCCATAAGCCACCTTATTATTTTGTTGGGTTGAAATTCAGCTGTATGCAAAGTTAAAAAAATCTATTTTTTTCTGTGAGTAATGTGATGCAATAAGCCATAAGTCAACTTGTCATTTTGTGGTGTTGAAACTCAGCTGTATGCAGAGTAAAAAAATCTGTTTTTTTTCTGTGAGTAACATGACGCAGCACGCCATAGGCCACCTTGTCATTTTGTTGCGTTGAAATTCAGCTGTATGCAGAGTAAAAAAATCTATTTTTTTCTGTGAGTAACGAGACGCAGCACTCCATAAGCCACCTTGTCATTTTGTGGTGTTGAAATTCAGCTGTATGCAGAGTAAAAAAATCTATTTTTTTGTGAGTAACGTGACGCAGAATGCCATAAGCCACCTTGTCATTGTGTGGTGTTTAAATTCAGTTGTAGACTGACTGAGTAAAAAAATATTTTTTTCAGTTGCTACCAAGAATAAAAAAAAAAAAAAAATTCTGTGAGTAATGTAATACAGTACGCCATAAGCCACCTTGTCATTTTGTGGTGTTAAAATTCAGCTGTGTTGTGACTGAGTAAAAAAAACATTTTTTTTCAGTGGTTGCCAAGTGTAAAAAAAAATTTCTTTTCTGTGAGAAACGTCATACAGTACACCATACGTCCCCTTGTCACTATGTGGGGTTGAAATTCAGCTGTGTGCAGAGTGAGTAAAAAAAATATTTTTTTTCAGTTTCTAAAAGGAGTTAATTTTGTTTTGTGAGAAACATGATACAGTACGTCAAATTTCACCTTGTCATTTTGTGCCAAAATTCAGATGTACAAAGGGTAAACAAATTTTTTTTAAAGTGACGCAGCACGCCAAAGGCCACCTTGTCATTTTGTGGCAGTGAAATTCAGCTGTATGCAGAGTAAAAAAATCTATTTTTTCTGTGACAAATGTGATTCAGCAGGCTAGATCTGAGTTTAATGTTTGGAGCATATCTTCTCTGTTATACAGGCCTCATCCACACTATAAAATAAATTTCTTTTGTTACTAACGTGATACAGTAGGTGATCTGTCAGATTGAAATTATTTGGAGCATATCTTGTATGTTATACAGGCCTTATCCACACTAAAAAATACCTTCTTCTCTTACTAATGTGATACAGTAGAGGACATCTTAGGGTGCCAAGGGAGGGTGGTTTACTGCAATCAAGGGGGGCTGGTGATACCAGACAAACTGTTAGTGAAGGTGCAAGAGCCGGGGAACAAATGGAGGAGGAAGAGGTGATGGATGAGCAACTGTAAGGCGACGTTGTTTGTGGTTGGTGGGAGGGGACGGAGGAAACAAGCATCAGAGTTACCTAGCCACCAACACAGCATGGGCTTGGACCTCATGGAAGAGCCAGACATAGGAGTGCCTTCTTGCTGCAACATGATCACCATATAGGTAAGATTCAAAATTGCGCTGACTACTGGTTTGCCACTCTGTTACATCCACATTATAAGGGTAAATTTTGCCAGATGCTTCCCGCCCTGGAAAGGGACCTGTGAATACTGGAGTATCGAAACTTGCTTTTACACATGTTGCTGGTGGTGTCCTGATGGATAAGCTCAGCCAGTTGTCCCCTGAAAATGTAGACTGCCTAACTTTCATCAAGATGAGCAAGTCATGCATCTCTAAGGACTTTTGCACCCCAATCGCAGACTGCACAGACTAGGTGATGCTGTAGTTTTGAGTATGCTGCACTGATCTCGCATAATTGCAGTCGATGACATATAAAGCAGGGTACATCTCAGCTTTAAATTCTTTGGTGCAGATATTGTTCTCACAGGAGTACACAGACATGATAAAATTGAAATTGGTTTTCTTACTACTGTGGTATATAAAGCAGGCCACATTTCATCTTTAAATTCTTTCGTGCAAATATTGTTCTCCATACAGGTGAAAAAAAACTGTAGGATCCGAGCAGCTTTCTGACCCTCGTCACCAGCGGTTAACCCCCGGGGGGGGGCAGGTGATCCTGATGAGACTCAGATAACTGATTCTCATGTGAAATGTACTGTGTTGTTAGGGCAAGAAGAGGAGGAGGGTGACTCTCAGGCGAGGAATGGGATAACACATTGGATGATGTTGAGTTTGTGGTTCCAACTTGGTGTGAACCCAGAGGCTCGCAGCTGAGTAGCTCATCTGAGGAAGTGGAGGAGGAAGACAAGGAGGTTACGTTGTGTCTTACAATGCAGACATGGAGTGTTGCAACCATGATGAGCACTGCATCCTTAGCCACAACTGTGGCAGTGACCAACACCGGTCGCAAGTCTGCAGCTCGCAGAGGCGGCAAGGGTTGCCTAGCCTGGGTCATTTTTGACACCGCAAAAGATGAATCAACTCACGTTATCTGGCAACTTTTCAAGAAAAAACTCAGTAGTGGGAAGAAGTGCAATGATTTGACTACTACATGCATGAACCTTCACATGCGCAATCACCATGCATTACTCTGGCAATCTCAATGCGATAAAATGTGGACCAGCGAACCACAACAACCATCAGCTGCCTATGAGCAGCATCTGCTGCTTCCTCCGCCTACTTTGTTACCATGCCAAGTATTGTCACGCAGATCTCCGACTGCAGATACTCCAGTTTTTTACTCGCTCCAGTCAGGCTGAGTGAGAGCCCATCAGCTGTAACAGACGCGAACGTGCCTGATGTTTTTGACCAATCTCAGAGAATGAGCACACCACAACTTTATCAATCCATTGTAACTTCTCCGTCTGCACCTCAGTCATGGTTCAGGAGTAGTGTTGAGCCATCCCCGTAGTGTTCGGGTTCGGTTCGGTTCGTCGAACACCCGTGTGTTCGCCGAACTGTTCGTCGAACACCTTCGAACACCGTTAAAACCAATGGCAGGCAAACAAAAACACATAGAAACACATAGAAAACACCTTCAAAGGTGTCCAAAAGCTGACAAACTGCTCAGAAGACACAACTAACACATGGAAAAGTGACAAGTACATATAGTCATGCGAAAATAAAAGAGGTGGAGGAGTAAAAGGAGGGGGAGACACAGATATAGGCATGTCATGCCCTTCTAAAATCCAAAAAGTGAGAAGCCGACACGGCCAGTCCGCTCCTGCCCGTGCCACCTCCGTGTCGCCGGGTTTGTGCCAGAGCCGCGGTGAACCCTGATGGCCAGCCCCCCTCTCCCAATACTGGTGCCTGTCCGCTGGTGGGTCGAGCGAGCCCCCCTGTGGTGGAGGCAGCTCTAAGCTTTTTAATTTAAATTGTCTCTCTAATTTGAATGAATACACTTTAAATCCATTTACAAGGATCTATTGGAGGGCAAGTCTCATGCCAGCAGCCGCGCAATTCCAGCTCCAGTAGCGTCCACTAAAGCTGCTGCAGTTAAAAAGCTTTTATAAGGATCGAGCTCGGCTGTCCACCGCAAGGCATCCTACTGCCAGTCCCAGCCCCTATGCCTTGGGGTGCCTCCTGATGCTCTTCACTGAGTATCCCATGGTCCCGAAGCATTTCCTTTGAAAAAATTAAGTGTCTAAACTAGAGATGAGCGTTGTTCTACTCGAACTGTTCGCCAATCTCAAATTCGAGCTGTTTTGGGCGGTGTTCGAGCCGGTCGGCGAACACGAACAATTTGAGAAAAATTCGGCTGTTCGAGGTTATGTTCGATAACTGTTCGTGCACCAAAATCATAACTGGATTTTTTCTCAGTAATGATGAAAATTAATGTTAATACGCAGTTTGAGTGTACAGCGGGGCGGGGTGAGGGGCAGGGGATGGATCTCTGCAGGAACAATGAAGATCTCCATTTTTTTTTCTCTTTCCCGCATTTGCAGTGGGGAGGTGCAATCTGTCAGCCTATCAGCAGCGCACACACGGAGCGAAGTGCTTTTTTTCACACAAGCAAGGGCATGTGTGATTGGCAGTGTATGTCACATGTCCTTGCCCTATAAGACCAAGCCATTTTCCCCGTCGCCACCATTTTCTCACTGCTGCAGCTGCGTGTTAGACGGCACCGCTGTTGCTGTGTGTGCTATACCTTGTTAATTTCAAGCCAATTTTCGCACAAATATACAGATAGCTTGGGAGTAGGGAATAGTTGTGATTGCAGTCCTTTTAAGGACTAGGTTACAGCATTTCCTACGACTTTTATCAGGGAGGTCTGTGCTCTTAAATAGATAGGTTGTGGGAGTAAAGACTAATTGTAATTGGAGTCCTTTTCAGGACTAGGTTACATGAGTTCCTATCAGTTTTTGCCAGGCAGGTCTGTGCCACTGCTGTGCAAGTTTTTTTCACAGCATTTGGCTGAATCTAGCAAAGCTAATCCTTTTTGGCCTATTGCAGAGTGTGTTAGTCAGTGGAGTAGCCTATCTGTGTTGCAAGATATAACACCTGTGTATAGAATACCAATTTTTTTACTGCACCTAGTGAAGTAAAATCTTTTGGGCATAGCATCATTCTATTAGTCCATCTATACTGACCTCCATCAGGTTGCAAACTGAATATAATTTTTTTCTGCATCTAGCTCTGAAAAAATATTTGGGCTTCTAGCGGTGTGTGGGACTTGGTCTATTAGTCTATCTATACTGACCTCCATCAGGTTGCAAATTAAAAATAATTTTTTTCTGCATCTACCTCTGAAAAAATATTTGGGCTTCTAGCAGTGTGTGGGACTTGGTCTATTAGTCCATCTATACTGACCTACATCAGGTTGCAAATTAAAAATAATTTTTTTCTGCATCTAGCTCTGAAAAAATATTTGGGCTTCTAGCGGTGTGTGGGACTTGGTCTATTAGTCCATCTATACTGACCTCCATCAGGTTGCAAATTAAAAATAATTTTTTTCTGCATCTAGCTCTGAAAAAATATTTGGGCTTCTAGCGGTGTGTGGGACTTGGTCTATTAGTCCATCTATACTGACCTCCATCAGGTTGCAAATTAAAAATAATTTTTTTCTGCATCTAGCTCTGAAAAAATATTTGGGCTTCTAGCAGTGTGTGGGACTTGGTCTATTAGTCCATCTATACTGACCTCCATCAGGTTGCAAATTAAAAATAATTTTTTTCTGCATCTAGCTCTGAAAAAATATTTGGGCTTCTAGCAGTGTGTGGGACTTGGTCTTTTAGTCCATCTATACTGACCTCCATCAGGTTGCAAATTAAAAATAATTTTTTTCTGCATCTAGCTCTGAAAAAATATTTGGGCTTCTAGCGGTGTGTGGGACTTGGTCTATTAGTCCATCTATACTGACCTCCATCAGGTTGCAAATTAAAAATAATTTTTTTCTGCATCTAGCTCTGAAAAAATATTTGGGCTTCTAGCGGTGTGTGGGACTTGGTCTATTAGTCCATCTATACTGACCTCCATCAGGTTGCAAATTAAAAATAATTTTTTTCTGCATCTAGCTCTGAAAAAATATTTGGGCTTCTAGCAGTGTGTGGGACTTGGTCTATTAGTCCATCTATACTGACCTACATCAGGTTGCAAATTAAAAATATTTTTTTTCTGCATCTAGCTCTGAAAAAATATTTGGGCTTCTAGCGGTGTGTGGGACTTGGTCTATTAGTCCATCTATACTGACCTCCATCAGGTTGCAAATTAAAAATAATTTTTTTCTGCATCTAGCTCTGAAAAAATATTTGGGCTTCTAGCAGTGTGTGGGACTTGGTCTATTAGTCCATCTATACTGACCTACATCAGGTTGCAAATTAAAAATAATTTTTTTCTGCATCTAGCTCTGAAAAAATATTTGGGCTTCTAGCGGTGTGTGGGACTTGGTCTATTAGTCCATCTATACTGACCTCCATCAGGTTGCAAATTAAAAATAATTTTTTTCTGCATCTAGCTCTGAAAAAATATTTGGGCTTCTAGCGGTGTGTGGGACTTGGTCTATTAGTCCATCTATACTGACCTCCATCAGGTTGCAAATTAAAACTAATTTTTTTCTGCATCTAGCTCTGAAAAAATATTTGGGCTTCTAGCAGTGTGTGGGACTTGGTCTATTAGTCCATCTATACTGACCTCCATCAGGTTGCAAATTAAAAATAATTTTTTTCTGCATCTATCTCTGAAAAAATATTTGGGCTTCTAGCAGTGTGTGGGACTTGGTCTATTAGTCCATCTATACTGACCTCCATCAGGTTGCAAATTAAAAATAATTTTTTTCTTCATTTATCTCTGAAAAAATATTTGGGCTACTAGCAGCGTGTGGGACTTGTTCTATTAGTCCATCTATACTGACCTCCATCAGGTTGCAAATTAAAAATAATTTTTTTCTGCATCTAGCTCTGAAAAAATATTTGGGCTTCTAGCAGTGTGTGGGACTTGGTCTATTAGTCCATCTATACTGACCTCCATCAGGTTGCAAATTAAAAATAATTTTTTTCTGCATCTAGCTCTGAAAAAATATTTGGGCTTCTAGCAGTGTGTGGGACTTGGTCTATTAGTCCATCTATACTGACCTCCATCAGGTTGCAAATTAAAAATAATTTTTTTCTGCATCTAGCTCTGAAAAAATATTTGGGCTTCTAGCAGTGTGTGGGACTTGGTCTATTAGTCCATCTATACTGACCTCCATCAGGTTGCAAATTAAAAATAATTTTTTTCTTCATTTATCTCTGAAAAAATATTTGGGCTTCTAGCAGCGTGTGGGACTTGTTCTATTAGTCCATCTATACTGACCTCCATCAGGTTGCAAATTAAAAATAATTTTTTTCTGCATCTAGCTCTGAAAAAATATTTGGGCTTCTAGCAGTGTGTGGGACTTGGTCTATTAGTCCATCTATACTGACCTCCATCAGGTTGCAAATTAAAAATAATTTTTTTCTGCATCTAACCCTGCCAATAGTTTTGGCCTAATACCACAGTTTGGCCACTCAGCTCTGCTCGGTTACCATCCATTGTTTTTTTGTGCAAACAACTCCAGAGTTGTGAATTAGTTAACCACCAAAATGAGTGGAAAAAGGCCTGCTGCTGGTGGAAAGGGGAATAGGCGTGTTGGGAAGGGGAAAAAAGGTTGTGTCCGTGGGGTAGGTGCAGAAGAAAGACCATCTTCCAGCCAAACTAAAATGTCTACTTCTTTTAGCGGACAATGTGATAAGATCCCTTTCTTACGGCCACGCCAATCGCTACAAATTCCAGATGAGGCACAAAAACAGCAGGTGCTTCAACGGATATCAAGTGCTCCTTTAAGTGGGCTCTCCTCCACATCAACTTCAACATCACAAATACTCCAGTCCTCAAAGGTGTCACCCAAATCGCACTTGCTTCCTCACAGCTCCCAAATCTCCAGCTGCCCGTCTGAGTGTGAGGTAGAACAGATGGTTGAGTCTGCAGAGCTGTTTACTCATACTATAGCCTGGGAATCAGAGGTCGACTCCAGCGCTTCTGTGAATCCTGACGAGGAAATGATCTGCACTGATGCCCAGAATCTTTATGAGTCGGATCCAGGACCAGACGCAGAAGGTTCTGACCATAATGTAGACCCTCATTCCCAAACTGTAACTCCTGTTGGTGGAGACAATGAGGAAGACGATGATAAGACTCAAATACCTGATTGGAGCGACAACTTTAGTTTTTTGTCAGGGCAGGAACAGGTTGGCTCTGAGGACGACGGGTGTGATAACGCACAGGGTGATGATGATGAGGTCGGAGATCCCACTTACTGTCAACCCACAGTCAGCCAAGAGATGAGGTCAGCAGAGGAGGTGGAGGAAGATGCTAGTGACGACGAGGTCAGGTTGCGCCTTCCTGGACAGAGACGTAGTACTGGAAGCACGTCAACAACTGCATCCTCAAACACAACTCTGCCTCTCACCACAAGTCGTGGTGGCTCTTCAGGTCGCATGGGTGCTAAGCCTTGCATAGACTGGGCATTTTTTCAGATCGATAAAGATGACCCAACTCGTGTTATCTGTAACATTTGTCAGCAAAAGCTAAGTAGAGGCCAAAAAATACATAGTTTGAGTACTTCATGCATGAACCGGCACATGGACATGAAGCATAAGTTGCAGTGGGAAGCTCAGTGTGCTACAATGCGGCCTAGCCGGCCGGGCCAATCACCGTCTGCCATATCTTGTGCATCCACGGCCTCTTCATCCTCTGTGACTGGGGGGACAGCAGTCACACCTGTTTTGGGGCGCAGACCTGCCACCTCTTTACCCGCAACAGCCAGCATGATTGGCAGGTCATCATTTTCTTTGGAGGTGGTAACACCAGCTGGTGTTGAGCGCTGTCCGACATCGATAGCACCACCTTTGGATCAAGGCAACCTAACATGTCCGCCTGCATCTTCCTCACAGACCGGCAGTTTGCCGGGGACACCCTTATCAACCCCGTCTAAGCACAATAGCCAGCCCTCGGTCCCTCAGATGTGGACAAGTAAAAGACCATTTCCTCCTAGCCATGAGAAAGCTAAGAGGTTGAATTTCACCATCTGCAAGCTCTTGGCTACAGAAATGCTGCCTTTCCGCCTGGTGGACACAGAGGATTTTCGAGACCTTATGTCCGTCGCAGTGCCCCAGTACCAGATGCCCAGTCGGCACTACTTCTCAAAGAAAGGTGTGCCTGCGCTCCACCAGCATGTCGCACACAACATCACCGCTTCTTTGAGAAACTCTGTGTGTGACAGGGTGCATTTCACCACAGACACTTGGACGAGTAGGCATGGACAGGGGCATTACATGTCGCTGACTGGGCACTGGGTAACTATGGTGACAGCAGGACAAGGGGCTGCTGTCCAAGTCTTGCCGTCCCCACGAGTTGTGCGTCAATCCTCTTTATGTCAAAGTTCCTCCACTGCTTCTGCCTCCTCAACCTCCTCTCGGTCTTCCACCTGCACCCAAAGCCTGTCTGGTCATGCCACAAGCTTTCTAACTGCGCAGAAGGGATCCTGCACACCTCCTTACTATGCTGGCAGTAGGGCTCAACGTCATCAGGCGGTTTTTACATTGAAATGTCTGGGAAATGTGAGTCACACAGCTGAGGAGTTGTGGTCAGCTCTGGAGAACCAATTTCATGAATGGTTGTCTCCACTGGACCTGAAACCAGGGAAGGCCGTGTGCGACAATGCTGCAAACCTGGGTGCGGCCCTTCGCCGGGGCAATGTCACACACGTGCCTTGTATGGCTCACGTGTTGAACCTGGTTGTCCAGCAATTTTTAGCCCACTATCCCAGACTAGATGGCCTTCTGCAGAGGGCACGGTCGCTGTGTGCTCACTTCCGCCGTTCGCATCCCGCAGCTCAGCGACTTACATCTCTACAGAAGTCGTTGGGCCTGCCACTTCACCGGCTAAAATGCGATGTGCCTACCCGGTGGAATTCAACTCTGCACATGTTGCAGCGACTGTGGCAGCACCGACAAGCCCTGGTGCAATACGTTCTGACGTATAGCCTGGGCCAACGAGATTCAGAGGTGGGGCAAATCACGCTGGAGGAGTGGTCTCAGATCAGGGACCTATGCACCCTTCTGCACAGTTTTGAAATGGCGACGAAGATGTTTAGTGCTGACGATGCCATTATCAGCATGACTATTCCGGTGATTTACATGCTGGAGCACATGTTAAACAGAATTCGGAGTCAGGTGGTGGCACAAGAGGAGGTGGAGGAAGTAGAGGAGGAGGAGTTGTATGCGGAAGGGCTAACATCTGCAAGGTCCAGACGGTCGGCAGCACCAAGGCGGCAGGCATGTGAGGGTGGGGAGATGGTTTTACCAGGGCGCATGGTAGCAGCCAAACTAGTGAGGAAGGTGCAGGAGCCCAGGAAGAAGTGGAGGACGAACTGATGGAAGACTCATCAGATGAGGGAGACCTTGATCACATTTCTGTTGTGCGAGGTTGGGGGGAGAGGACAGAGGAAGGAAGCATGATTGTTACCTCGCCACCAACACAACAGGGACTTGGTGCTCCTGGATGCGCAACACACATGAGTGCCTTCTTGCTGCACTACCTGCAACATGACCCTCGAATTGTGAGAATTAGAAATAATCCTGACTACTGGGTTGCCACACTGTTAGATCCCCGGTACAAAAGTAAATTTGCAGAAATTATTCCTGCCATAGAAAGGGATGCACGCATGCAGGAGTATCAGCAGAGACTGTTGCAGAATCTTACATGTGCTTTTCCACAAAATACCAGTGGTGCACGTAGTGAATCTCACAGTTCCAACTTGCCAACCGTGGGACCGTCAAGTGTTCAGCACTCAAACCGTAACAGAACCACAGTATCTGCTGGTAACATCAATTTTGCGGAATCATTTCACCACTTTTTTAGCCCATCCTTTGCAAGGCCACAGGAGACAAGAAGTCTGACACATAGTCAACGCCTAGAGACGATGGTACAGGAGTATCTCCAAGTAAACATTGAAGCCACGACTGTGTCACTGGACACTTGCTCTTTTTGGGCTTCCAATCTGGATAAATGGCCGGAGCTAGCCACTTACGCCTTGGAGATCTTGTCATGCCCCGCAGCCAGCGTTCTGTCTGAACGTGTGTTCAGCGCTGCTGGTGGTGTGCTGACAGATAAGCGCACGCGGCTCTCCACTGATAATGTAGACAGACTCACGTTCATAAAGATGAACAAATCATGGATCCGAAATGACTTTTCTACCCCTGTGTCATCCTGGGGAGAGTAAAAGCTTGATGATTGGTTAAAATCACCCTACCAACCGTTTTAAGCTTTCAAATTACTAATCATGTTTATCTGTATCTTGACTGGAAAATAATTTGGGCTTTGTAGCAGTGTGCAGCACTGATCCTATTAGGCCATCTATACTAAAGCTTCACCAGATTTAAAATTAAAAATAATTTTTAGCTGCATCTAGCCCGGAAAATAATTTTGGGGCTCCGAGATGCGCAAGGCACATAAGTGCCTTCTTGCTGCACTACCTGCAGCATGACCCTCATATTGTCAGAATTCGAAGTAATCATGACTACTGGGTTGCCACACTCTTAGATCCCCCAAACTTTTCGATCAACCTTTTCATTTTAATAAAGACCAAAAAAATGGTCATTTTTGAAATTATAAGCATTAGCAGGTTGTTAGAAACTGAAATCAAACAGTTTTCAACTAAAAACTTTATTCTAGGTGATGTTACATTTTCACATAGGACCCCTTGTTCGAAAGGAGCTTCTGAACTCTCTCGTCCATTGAATTTGTCAGGTTTTGGATGGTTTCTGCTTCAATTGTTTTGCATGAGGACAGAATACCCTCCCAGAGCTGTTGCTTAGATGTGAACTGCCTCCCGCCATCATAGACACTCCTTTTGATGATGCTCCAGAGGTTCTGAATGGGGTAGAGGTCAGGGGAGCATGGGGGTCACACCATAAGTTTGTCCCCTTTTATGCCCATATCAGCCAGAGATGCAGATGTTTTATGTGCAGCATGAGATGGTGAATTATCATGCAAAAAAATGATCTTGCTGTGAAATACACGGTTCTTCTTCTTGAACCATGGCAGGAAGTGCTGTTTGAGAAAATCCACATACATTATGGAGTTCATCTTTAGCGCCTTCAGGGATCCTAAAGGGGCCGACAATCTCTCTCCCCATGATTCCAGCCCAAAACATTACTCCACCTCCTCCTTGTTGGCGCTGTAGCCGTGTTTGCGTGGGGTGTCCATCAACCAGCCATCCTCCACTCCATCCATCTGGACCATCGAGCGCTGCACGGCACTCATCCGTGAACAAAACAGTTTTGAAATCAGTCTTCATGTAATGTTTGGCCCACTGGAGCCGTTTCTGCTTGTGTGAAGTGGATAGAGGAGGTCGACAGGATGGCGCATGCACAGCTGCAAACCTCTGAAGGACCCTGGATCTTGTTGTTCGGGGGACGTTGGAGGCACAAGCAGCTTCAAAAACTTGTCTGCTGCTATGACAAGGCTTTTTTGCCGCTGCTCTTTCAACCTGACGTAATTGCCTGTAGGAAAGAGTCCTCAATTTGCCCTTATCAGCACGCACACGTGTGTACTGTGAATCAGCTATATACTTCTTGATTGCCAGGACACTTCATCCTGATCATCGCACAATGTTGATTGTAGTCATGCCTTGACCTAAACACTCCACAATTTGTTGCTTCTCAGCAGCCGACACATCCTTTTTCTTTCCCATTTTGGCAGAAAATGTAGGCTGCTTAATAATGTGAGAGAGCCTTCTTAAGTAGTCTTGCCTTTCATTGGACACACCTGCCAAACTAATTAGCACAGGTGTCTGCAATTGCTTACAGTGATATAAAGAGCCCTGACACACATCACCATCAATGAGTTTAACTGACAAACAAACAAATTCTTCCCTTATCACTCCTAAACACTTTTTGTATAATAATTTGGAACGCAGTGTACATGTGCTTTTCCACAAAACACCAGTGGTTCACGTAGTGAATCTTACAGTTCTAACTTGCCAACCGTGGTCTGTATGGAATTGTTCAATAAAGGGCCCAAAATTAAGATAACATAGATGGGAGAGGTCTCTATGAATAGGAATTCCTAAGTATTTGATACCCTGTGAGGGCCAGGCAAAGGGAAAGTTGGACTGGATGGAATCCTATATGGATTTGGGGAGGGAGACATCGAGGGCCTCAGACTTCGCTGCATTGATTTTAAAATTTTACCATGTAACAAAGTGATCTATTTCAGCCATAACAGCATGGATGGATATATGTGATTGAGTGATATATACTAGGACATCATCAGCAAATAGAGAGCACTTGTACTCGGTGCCTCCCACCTCAATCCACCTAATATTGGGGTTATGGCGAATTGATGAGAGCTGGTGCTCCGTCACTAGGATGTATAAGAGAGGGGACAGAGGACATCACTGCCTTGTCCCATTGGTGATTGTGAAAGGTGATGAAAATGTTCTGACGCACCCCCTGGGCCTTGGGACACCCGGAGCCGGACCCTTTTTGGTGGATGCTGGTGGTTGTAGTCTTCGTGGCGGCGACCCAGTTCCGTGGCTCAGGGCGGTCAAACCAGTGGCGGAACTATTTTTGTGGTTTTCATGTTTAAATGTCCGACTACGCCACCCGTGGATTGCGGTCAGAGTTAACCGCCGCTACAGGGCAGACCACTGAGGCTGGTGTTGTGGGTGCAGCAGAGCGTAGCATAACTCCCCACGGGAGGAGTATAGCCTCAGGGCAGTGTATGCGGAGGATGGGGGTGATGGTGCAGGGCAGCAGCAGTAACGACACGGAGTCAGTGATGCAGTTCAGGGCCTTTACTCACAGTTCTTATTATCCAGACCACGTCTGCAGGTAACGGCTGCCCACGTCGTACTGTGCTCACCAGGTGAGGGGCTCAGACAACTCCCAGATAACTTTGGAGCACTTCACTTGACCCCCTTTGTGTGTCCTTTGTCTGGCCTTTCTTACCAACACTTCTGTCCGGCTGCCTCGGGCCTCCTCTTGGTAAACTTGGCGCCAGTTTCCCTGACCCTATGTGGTGCCTTCCTAGCGGGTGTAGCGAGGGGCTGCGCCACATAAAATGTCAGAGCCTCCGGTTTCTAGCTGAGGGTCGTTTCCTGCCTCCACTAGTTCGGGGACCGGTCTCCCCCTTTGGCCTGACCCCTCCACGCAGGTGGATTCGGGCGTGCGGTGGCGACTCGCCCGTCCGCACCCCTGGGATCCCTTCATTCCTCGTTCCTAGAGCCTTCTCCGCTCCTCTTCCTTCCTTCTCCCTCTTCCAGGCCTGGGCCTCTGTTACTAGGCCCGCCTCCGGAGCAGAGCTCATGCAGAGCCCCTGCTCCCTGCCACTTCTGCTCAGACTTCTCTGCACTGAACTAAGATGGTGCCCACCTTTTATACTCCCTTCTCAATGCACCCAGGAACTGCTTCCTCTCTGCTCCTGCACTACAGGGTTCCCCTTCCTCAGTGTTCCCTCCCCCCACTCCAGCCAGGGACAGGGACTGTCGTGCCCATCTCAGGGGCATATTGGTCGCCCTGCCCCACGGCAATGTGGTGTAATGCATGCAGGTGTCGGGTCCTGATCCACACTCCATCCTTACCTGAGAGTGAGATATCACACCTCTGGGTGAGGTGCAATACGTCTTTAGCAACCGAGCCCTCAGGGTGCTACAGTTCCATTTATCTTCAGCCTAGGTGACGTATTGCGATACAGGGCCGTGATTTTGGCTATAAAAGGGTCCCCTAGACCCCTACCCCAAGCTTTTTAAGAGAATCATATATGGCGTGCCAGGAGACTCTATGGAATGCTTTCTCAGCATCCAACGAGAGTATCTAATTACAAATTTTTAACTGCATCTAGCCCAGGAAATACTTTGTGCCTAGTAGCAGTGTCTGCTAGTAAGTGGATTATCCCGGCTGACCACTCCTCCAGCGTGATTTGCCCCACCTCTGAATCTCATTGGCCCAGGCTATACGTCAGAACGTATTGCACCAGGGCTTGTCGGTGCTGCCACAGTCGCTGCAACATGTGCAGAGTTGAATTCCACCGGGTAGGCACATCGCATTTTAGCCAGTGAAGTGGCAGGCCCAACGACTTCTGTAGAGATGTAAGTCGCTGAGCTGCGGGATGCGAACGGCGGAAGTGAGCACACAGCGACCGTGCCCTCTGCAGAAGGCCATCTAGTCTGGGATAGTGGGCTAAAAATTGCTGGACAACCAGGTTCAACACGTGAGCCATACAAGGCATGTGTGTGACATTGCCCCGGCGAAGGGCCGCACCCAGGTTTGCAGCATTGTCGCACACGGCCTTCCCTGGTTTCAGGTCCAGTGGAGACAACCATTCATGAAATTGGTTCTCCAGAGCTGACCACAACTCCTCAGCTGTGTGACTCACATTTCCCAGACATTTCAATGTAAAAACCGCCTGATGACGTTGAGCCCTACTGCCAGCATAGTAAGGAGGTGTGCAGGATCCCTTCTGCGCAGTTAGAAAGCTTGTGGCATGACCAGACAGGCTTTGGGTGCAGGTGGAAGACCGAGAGGAGGTTGAGGAGGCAGAAGCAGTGGAGGAACTTTGACATAAAGAGGATTGACGCACAACTCGTGGGGACGGCAAGACTTTGACAGCAGCCCCTTGTCCTGCTGTCACCATAGTTACCCAGTGCCCAGTCAGCGACATGTAACGCCCCTGTCCATGCCTACTCGTCCAAGTGTCTGTGGTGAAATGCACCCTGTCACACACAGAGTTTCTCAAAGAAGCGGTGATGTTGTGTGCGACATGCTGGTGGAGCGCAGGCACACCTTTCTTTGAGAAGTAGTGCCGACTGGGCATCTGGTACTGGGGCACTGCGACGGACATAAGGTCTCGAAAATCCTCTGTGTCCACCAGGCGGAAAGGCAGCATTTCTGTAGCCAAGAGCTTGCAGATGGTGAAATTCAACCTCTTAGCTTTCTCATGGCTAGGAGGAAATGGTCTTTTACTTGTCCACATCTGAGGGACCGAGGGCTGGCTATTGTGCTTAGACGGGGTTGATAAGGGTGTCCCCGGCAAACTGCCGGTCTGTGAGGAAGATGCAGGCGGACATGTTAGGTTGCCTTCATCCAAAGGTGGTGCTATCGATGTCGGACAGCGCTCAACACCAGCTGGTGTTACCACCTCCAAAGAAAATGATGACCTGCCAATCACGCTGGCTGTTGCGGGTAAAGAGGTGGCAGGTCTGCGCCCCAAAACAGGTGTGACTGCTGTCCCCCCAGTCACAGAGGATGAAGAGGCCGCGGATGCACAAGATATGGCAGACGGTGGTTGGCCCGGCCGGCTAGGCCGCATTGTAGCACACTGAGCTTCCCACTGCAACTTATGCTTCATGTCCATGTGCCGGTTCATGCATGAAGTACTCAAACTATGTATTTTTTGGCCTCTACTTAGCTTTTGCTGACAAATGTTACAGATAACACGAGTTGGGTCATCTTTATCGATCTGAAAAAATGCCCAGGCTATGCAAGGCTTAGCACCCATGCGACCTGAAGAGCCACCACGACTTGTGGTGAGAGGCAGAGTTGTGTTTGAGGATGCAGTTGTTGACGTGCTTCCAGTACTACGTCTCTGTCCAGGAAGGCGCAACCTGACCTCGTCGTCACTAGCATCTTCCTCCACCTCCTCTGCTGACCTCATCTCTTGGCTGACTGTGGGTTGACAGTAAGTGGGATCTCCGACCTCATCATCATCACCCTGTGCGTTATCACACCCGTCGTCCTCAGAGCCAACCTGTTCCTGCCCTGACAAAAAACTAAAGTTGTCGCTACAATCAGGTATTTGAGTCTTATCATCGTCTTCCTCATGGTCTCCACCAACAGGAGTTACAGTTTGGGAATGAGGGTCTACATTATGGTCAGAACCTTCTGCGTCTGGTCCTGGATCCGACTCATAAAGATTCTGGGCATCAGTGCAGATCATTTCCTCGTCTGGATTCACAGAAGCGCTGGAGTCGACCTCTGATTCCCAGGCTATAGTATGAGTAAACAGCTCTGCAGACTCAACCATCTGTTCTACCTCATACTCAGACGGGCAGCTGGAGATTTGGGAGCTGTGAGGAAGCAAGTGCGATTTGGGTGACACCTTTGAGGACTGGAGTATTTGTGATGTTGAAGTTGATGTGGAGGAGAGCCCACTTAAAGGAGCACTTGATATCTGTTGAAGCACCTGCTGTTTTTGTGCCTCATCTGGAATTTGTAGCGATTGGCGTGGCCGTAAGAAAGGGATCTTATCACATTGTCCGCTAAAAGAAGTAGACATTTTAGTTTGGCTGGAAGATGGTCTTTCTTCTGCAGATGTTACTGTTGCTTTAACACCTACCCCACGGACACAACCTTTTTTCCCCTTCCCAACACGCCTATTCCCCTTTCCACCAGCAGCAGGCCTTTTTCCACTCATTTTGGTGGTTAACTAATTCACAACTCTGGAGTTGTTTGCACAAAAAAACAATGGATGGTAACCGAGCAGAGCTGAGTGGCCAAACTGTGGTATTAGGCCAAAACTATTGGCTGGGTTAGATGCAGAAAAAAATTATTTTGAATTTGCAACCTGATGGAGGTCAGTATAGATGGACTAATAGAGAAAGTCCGACACACTACTAGAAGGCCAAATATTTTTTCAGAGGTAGATGCAGAAAAAAATATATTCAGTTTGCAACCTGATGGAGGTCAGTATAGATGGACTAATACAACAAGTCCCACACACTGCTAGAAGCCCAAATATTTTTTCAGAGGTACTGTAGATGCAGATAAAAATTAGTTTTAATTTGCAACCTGATGGAGGTCAGTATAGATGGACTAATAGAGAAAGTCCGACACACTACTAGAAGGCCAAATATTTTTTCAGAGGTAGATGCAGAAAAAAATATATTCAGTTTGCAACCTGATGGAGGTCAGTATAGATGGATTAATAGAACAAGACCAACACACAGCTAGAAGCCCAATATTTTTTCAGAGGTAGATGCAGAAAAAAATATATTCAGTTTGCAACCTGATGGAGGTCAGTATAGATGGACTAATAGAACAAGTCCCACACACTGCTAGAAGCCCAAATATTTTTTCAGAGGTACTGTAGATGCAGATAAAAATTAGTTTTAATTTGCAACCTGATGGAGGTCAGTATAGATGGACTAATAGAGAAAGTCCGACACACTACTAGAAGGCCAAATATTTTTTCAGAGGTAGATGCAGAAAAAAATATATTCAGTTTGCAACCTGATGGAGGTCAGTATAGATGGATTAATAGAACAAGACCCACACACAGCTAGAAGCCCAATATTTTTTCAGAGGTAGATGCAGAAAAAACTATATTCAGTTTGCATCCTGATGGAGGTCAGTATAGATGGACTAATAGAACAAGTCCCACACACTGCTAGAAGCCCAAATATTTTTTCAGAGGTACTGTAGATGCAGATAAAAATTAGTTTTAATTTGCAACCTGATGGAGGTCAGTATAGATGGACTAATAGAGAAAGTCCGACACACTACTAGAAGGCCAAATATTTTTTCAGAGGTAGATGCAGAAAAAAATATATTCAGTTTGCAACCTGATGGAGGTCAGTATAGATGGATTAATAGAACAAGACCCACACACAGCTAGAAGCCCAATATTTTTTCAGAGGTAGATGCAGAAAAAACTATATTCAGTTTGCATCCTGATGGAGGTCAGTATAGATGGACTAATAGAACAAGTCCCACACACTGCTAGAAGCCCAAATATTTTTTCAGAGGTACTGTAGATGCAGATAAAAATTAGTTTTAATTTGCAACCTGATGGAGGTCAGTATAGATGGACTAATAGAGAAAGTCCGACACACTACTAGAAGGCCAAATATTTTTTCAGAGCTAGATGCAGAAAAAAATTATATTCAGTTTGCAACCTGATGGAGGTCAGTATAGATGGACTAATAGAGAAAGTCCAACACACTACTAGAAGGCCAAATATTTTTTCAGAGGTAGATGCAGAAAAAAATATATTCAGTTTGCAACCTGATGGAGGTCAGTATAGATGGACTAATAGAACAAGTCCCACACACTGCTAGAAGCCCAAATATTTTTTCAGAGGTACTGTAGATGCAGATAAAAATTAGTTTTAATTTGCAACCTGATGGAGGTCAGTATAGATGGACTAATAGAATGATGCTATGCCCAAAAGATTTTATTTCACTAGGTGCAGTAAAAAAATTGGTATTCTATACACAGGTGGTATATCTTGCAACACAGATAGGCTACTCCACTGACTAACACACTCTGCAATAGGCCAAAAAGGATTAGCTTTGCTAGATTCAGCCAGATGCTGTGAAAAAAACTTGCACAGCACTGGCACAGACCTGCCTGGCAAAAACTGATAGGAACTCATGTAACCTAGTCCTGAAAAGGACTGCAATTACAATTAGTCTTTACTCCCACAACCGATCTATTTAAGAGCACAGACCTCCCTGATAAAAGTCGTAGGAAATGCTGTAACCTAGTCCTTAAAAGGACTGCAATCACAACTATTCCCTACTCCCAAGCTATCTGTATATTTGTGCGAAAATTGGCTTGAAATTAACAAGGTATAGCGCACACAGCAACAGCGGTGCCGTCTAACACGCAGCTGCAGCAGTGACAAAATGGTGGCGACGGGGAAAATGGCTTGGTCTTATAGGGCAAGGACATGTGACATACACTGCCAATGACACATGCCCTTGCTTGTGTGAAAAAAAGCACTTCGCTCAGTGTGTGCGCTGCTGATAGGCTGACAGATTGCACCTCCCCACTGTAAATGCGGGAAAGAGAAAAAAAAATGGAGATCTTCATTGTTCCTGCAGAGATCCATCCCCTGCCCCTCCCCCCACCCCGCTGTACACTCAAACTGCGTATTAACATTAATTTTCATCATTACTGAGAAAAAATCCAGTTATGATTTTGGTGCACGAACAGTTATCGAACATAACCTCGAACAGCCGAATTTTTCTCAAATTGTTCGTGTTCGCCGAACGGCTCGAACACCGCCCAAAACAGCTCGAATTTGAGATTGGCGAACAGTTCGAGTAGAACAACGCTTATCTCTATTCAGGAGTCTGTTCGGTTCAACGCACTCTGCCCTCTCTCAGCACTGCAGCCAGCCCTCGGTCCCACAGTTGTTTCATCCTACACATGACAAAGCTAAGAGATTGAAGATGATGGAGTTCAATCTGTTGGCCATGGAAATGGTGGTGTCAGGCCCTATTTTTTTTAAATTTGAAGACTCCTGATTGGGTCTCCATCTGCTGGCTTGGATGTAGTGGAAGAGTTGTCGGTCCCAATTATACAAGTTCTACTCTACTGAAATTGATGCCACTTCAGTGGTGTCAGGTCCTAATTTAGGGAAAGATTAACACTCCTGGTTGGGTCTTCATCTGCTGGATTGGCTGTAGTATAAAACAAAATAGAATAGGGGCACAAATAGTGCTGTTACCCAATGAAACAATGGTTGAATAATGGAAAGGATGCTCACCTTGTCGTGTTGTGATGATGCACAACAGATATAAGAGCTAATGTGGAGAGCTGCAGATAACACCAACCCTAGCAGGGTTCCAAAATGTATCAACGAAATGATGTAGAAGAAGAAAGGTGTCTAAATGTCCGCGCTCCTCCGCATACAGTGATGATCCTGTGTCCGATGGATAGATGTAAGAATTTTATTATTTTTTTAATCAGAGAGGCAGCACAGAGACCAAAGCTGAACTAGGGAAGTCTGTATACCAGCTACTCACTGAGGAAGCAGACAGGACGTCCGCAAAACACGTTTGAATGTTGCTTTTATTCATTAAAATTCTTACATCTATCCATCGGACTGGATCATCATTGTATGCGGAGGAGCGCGGACATTTAGACACCTTTCTTCTTCTACATCATTTCGTTGATACGGATTGGATGTAGTGGAAAAGGTGTCGGTCCCCATTATAATAGTTATACTCTAGTGAAATTAATTCTTTGGTGCAGACATTGTTGTCACAGGGGTACACATGATAAAATCAAAATTGGTTTTCTTACTACAGTGGCATATAAAGCAGGCTATATTTCATTTTGAAATTCTTTGGTGCAAATATTGTTCTCCATACAGGGAAAAAAAAATATTTTCCTCTGTTACTAACTTGATACAGTAGGGGAGATCTCAGTTTGAAATTGTTTGGAGCATATTTCCTATGTTATACAGGCTGCACCCACACTAAAAAAATACTTTCTTCTGTTACTAACATCATATAGCAGGCCAGATGTCAGTTTAAAATTTTTGGGTGCTGATATTGTTCTCCACACAGGGATACATATGATTAAATCTAAATTGGTTTTCTTACAACTGTCATATATAAAGCAGACTACCAGCTTCAACATGCCCCTTGGAATTCAGGTCAGCTTCCGCACATAACAGCTGATGAGTGGGCATGGATGTCTGACATCTGTGCAGTCCTCCAAAACTTTGAGGACTCCACTAAGATTATGCAATAATTAGTGTCACCAACCCACTTTTCTGTCTACCTGCTGCTCACAATTAAAGTGTAGGCATTTCAGGTGGAGCAAGGAACTCTACAGTGTGATGCTACACAGCCCAGCATCATCTAATCTCAATGCAGATCTGGTGATAACGAGGAGCAGGAGGAGAACATGGACCTAAAAAATATGGCTGTGGTGAAGTACAACTTTCACTGAAAAGCAGCCCTGGCTAAGAAAAGTCTGTGTGAAGGTTCCCGGACACTCTATGGCTGCTTTTTTTTTACTATGGACTGGCTTCAGCAATCTATAAGTTTTAAGATGCAATATGGCACCTTGGCAAAGCCCAATTCTTTTCTGTCCCTGATATCTAACAAACAGGTCATGCTGGAGAAACTTGCACCTACTGCCACTCAGTGTCTTCAGCTCCTTTGTGAGAAACTAATGTTTGGGCAGCCAGTCTACCAAATAAAATTCCTGAGGTATTGATATTGTGGATGGCTTCACTTCTGGTACTGAGTGCTAATACCAAACCATGGCGTGCCATTCACTGGATATTTCTGGCTGATTGAAGATAAGCTCATTCCCACAGAAAAGAACCAGCAAGCTAAGGAGATGGTGGCCTCTATAATCATGAAGAAGTTTGCTCGTTGTCTAGGAGACAGACCACTGCTTTTGTCTACCTTGAGAACATTGTGTTGAAGCTTGCATGGATCTGGAGGTTACGTTTGCGAGTCTGGTGTTTATACTAAAGATCTTGCTGTGTTTTTATTTATATATTTTTTACGTCTCTTCAAATGTGTATTGGAGTGCTTCCTAATTTTTAACAGCCCTTCGAAAATTGCTGCATACACAATAACAGTATAGTAGACCCACTCCTTAAAAATTGAAATAGATTCTATATTCTAGAATATTATACTACGTGCTGCTGGTGCTGCTGAAAAAATACAAATCTATTCTATTCCCTATTGAAACCGCTGTTAGATCCATTTACAATAGGGACAGGTGCTGATAGGTCGTATCATCAGCTCGAGATGAGTGTTCATTCTGGTCACATAAATCTCTTCTACAGTCCATATCTTTTTTTATTTTTACCTTATATACAAGTCATGACCGTGCGAAGAATGTTTCTTAACATTCCTTCTAGGAAAATCCATTTTAGCTTAGTTTTTGTATGTTTCATTGTCATCTGTAAAAATGGCGTAATACTCTGACAACATTGTTCACAGATATGTTATTTGTCAGCAACCAAGTTTAAATAGGTTTGAATAGCACACGACTGACAGACTTTAAATGGAGTGTAATATCTGGTATGTTCCCCAAAATGTCATGATTATTACCGCAGTAATATTTGATCACATCTGATGAACATGATTTTAGGCAGTGGCCTATTAGTATGATATTGGTCATCGACCAAGTGTGAATAGTTTTGAACAACACACAACTGGAAAACTTTAAATGGAGCGTAATATCTGTCACGTTTCCAAAAAATTCTGGATTATTAGTGAAGTAATATCTGATCCAGTCTGATGACCACGGTTTTAGGCAGTGACATTAGAGATATGGTATTGGTCAGCGACTAAGTATGAATAGGTTGAACAACACACAACTGGCAAACTTTAAATGGAGTGTAATATTTGGCACGCTCCAAAAAATTTGAGGACTATTACCTCAGTAATATCAGATCACGTCTGATAACCACGGTTTTAGGCCTTGTAGTATGGTATTGGCAATGGTCAGCAACTAAGTGTGAATAGTTTTTAACAACACACAACTGGCAAACTTTAAATGGAGTGTAATATCTGCACACTCCCCAAAAATTCTGTATTATTAGGGCAGTAATATCTGATTCCGTCTGATGACCACGGTTTTAGTCAGTGGCGTTAGAGATATGGTATTAGTGAGTGACTAAGTGTGAATAGGTTGAACAGCACACAACTGGCAGACTTTAACGGGAGTGTAATATTCGGCAAGCTCTAAGATATGTGACGATTATTAGCGCAGTAATATCTGATCACTTCTGATGACCACGGTTTTAGGCAGTGGTGTTAGAGATATGGTTTTGGTCAGCGATCAAGTGTGAATAGGTTGAACAATACACAACTGGTAGACTTTAACTGGAGTGTAATATTTGGCAAGTTCCAAAAACAAGTCGCCATTATTAACACAGTGATATAGGATCACGTCTTATGATGGACAGGTTTCTCTGCTTCCACAATACAGCAATGCGGATAAAATCAACAAAATCTGGCTGTATTATGCTAACAAGCAAATGAAGCAGTACAATTGTGTACTGTATTGCTTTTTAAGCAAATAATCAGGATTAAGAGCAAAAAAAAATTAGCCCTGATATCTAGGGCTATGGATATCTGCAATAGCAGCAGAGCAGACAGAACGTGCAGCGGACCCTATTCTGCTCATACACTCTCCACAAACTCTGCCTGCCTAGCTCATGATATCACCAGGATTATTAATATATGCAGCTGGATTAGTCATTAGAAGGACTGTGTTTATATAGCTGTGGAATACCTAATACCTCACTAATAAACCGCCAATTCTCTCCCTTGCTCAGCAGCAGCTCTTCCTACTCTGCCTGTCTAAAGGTTAGACTGTGATGAGCATAGGGTCACCGGGTCTGATATAGACCTGATGATGCTATGCAGCCATCCAATCACTGTAATGCCACAACTAACATGGCTGCAGCATTACAGTGAGTGGCAGGCAATCCCAGCATGTTTATTTTCTGTTAAAACAGCACCAAACATGCGGGGCGGAGACTTGAGCTTTTGTCCGAGCATCCTGGAAGTACTCACCGAGCACCGAGCTTCTCGAGCAGTGAGGTGCTCGGGCGAGTACAGAGCTGTAGCGAGCATGCTCGCTCATTACTAGTAACAACACAAACACTTTGTGTGGTAGACAGATAGATTGACATCAATTTTATAGTAAGTACTGTAGACCATCCTTGTCATTTCGAAGAAATGTTTCTTATACTATACATAATGTATGCAGTTTGTATTGTGAAATCTGATGACAGATCATTTTTAACTACTTCAATACCATTCATAGACTATAAATATCCAGGTGGTACCTGTTTTATTCTGCAATAATGTTCTAAAATGTCATTGCATAATAGAGCTTCTTCACATATTATGCAGTTGTGGGCGCAAAGAGTCGACTGTCAAATAAAGCTAGACTCCCTACAGAACAAGCAGATATGATTTATTACCATGTTTACCTTCTGAATGGTTGTATACACAGCACTAAACAAGCACTGTGCATACTGATTAAGAAGCACTGGTCATGTGATCTCTGGGTGAACGGCGAGGACTTGAGCTCCTTGGTCCTAGGAAACCCAGACAGCTCTGCTGTACAGAGAAGAGACTGTTTTTCCCCTGTAACTGGAGATAATATACCTTCTCCAGTTACAGAGAAAATCATCAATAAAGCAAATGTATTAATGTGTTCAAATACCCCTCCAAAGGTTTTATAAGATTTTATTAGTTGCACAATGTTCAAAATAAATGGATCATGAAAAAAAACAAATAAATAAAAGAATGATAGAAAATGAATAAATAAAGCAAAACTTACAAAAAAAAGACACCAGTGATGGAAAATATAAGTTGTCCAGTATATAAAAATAATTTCTACAGGAAGGGGAACACAATTTAAAATGTTTTTAACTGTGCATTGTCGTAAAAAAATTAAAAAACTAAAAATGTGAAAACAGACATGAGTTTATTTATTTCTTTATATTTACTCAAATATAACAAAAATAAAAATATAAGAAAAAGTTAAGCCTCATATATAGTAAAAAACTGGACAAAAATTATTTTAATATCAGAATGAGAACATTTTTAGAGTGAACTTTCTTTTAGCTTTTTTAACGTTAAAAGTGTATATGCGGTAAAACCTGAAAATATGCCTGTTCAGGAACAAGGAAAATGGCCCAGTCATGAACTGGTTAAAGTCCAACATGACTGTTTATTAACAGAATGACAACTTTTACTGTTTTTGTTAATTAATTACTTAACATATTGCTAATTCTGCAATTTTCTCTTTGACATAGTAAAGGTTACACACCTGTAGGTTAAACTAGCTTTAAGCTTATCTAATTCAACAATAATATCTTTATATTTCTTTTATATAAATATATATTAAATTATATACATAATATGATAGCATAATAAGAAAAAGTTGATTTTTTAGAACCTGTGAAGTAACTTGGTGACTGCTGCAGCACCTTAAATGAATGGTTGACACTGGTTCTAAGAAATGCACTCACAAATGTAAACTTCAAATCCACATAGAAAATGCTGATGGAAAATCCAAAGCTTTTACCATTCTTTAGATGCTGAAGACACATAGCAGGGTTTCCTTTTCTGTATTCAAAACTAAGAACATAACTACTTCTAATACCTTCCCCTTTGATTTTGCAGTATTATTTGTTCCGATGGTCATGCCTTCATCCATTCATTGTACATTCTGGTACATTTGTGGTGCATCGGGTTATACTAGAAGCCAGTCTATATGTCTACTCCATCCAATATAATGATGTAATCAAACACTAACTTAAACCCAGCATTGGGTCCTAATGTTATCGAGAGTATTATTCCAGTACAATGCAATACCTTTCAACCAAAATACAAATGGAATTAAGGCTAAAGGTGAAAATGTGAATAATGGTAGCAAATATTTCGGCTAAATATTAAAGATATCTGAATAGAAAAAAATATATATCAAATGCACAATGTTGTCAGGGGTGTAACCTAATTCTAACAAAATGAAGGAAGAGATTACAGTTTAATGGCTTTCACTTAAATTACACAAAATGCTATTTAATAACATTTTGCAGCCTATGTTTCAAGTGTCAGAAGCAAATCAGAAGTAAAACGCCATTTTTTTAAAAAGCAATTATTAACTTTTTAAAAAAGACATCAGCAGGAAAAGTGATTCACTAGATTCTTTGTATTGAAATCCAAATGACACAATAACTCATCAAACATAATGACACTTAATTTCTATTTTATCTTAGAACTCAGTGAATTTTGTATTGTTTTTTTTTCTTTTAAATTATATTGAATGAATTAATCAAAATCTTTTGTTCTTAGGGATGCTTTGTCTACAAGCCTAGCCACTGCAAATAATACTTGGCTTCCCAATGCTCAAGGTTATAGCCATGATTTTATTGTTGTAGGTTAAATGTATTTCTTAAAAATGTGAGGCTTTGTGTTATTCTTTAAACACATATCAAAGAGTAGCTGCAAAATTAACACATGCTAAACATATTGTTTAAAGAAGGGTATGTCATCATTTTACTCAAAAGAATTAACATGAGATTGCACATTCATTTTGCGGCTTTTAGCATTTTCAAGTCAATTTTAGCTAGCTCTGCTAAAGTGGGCAAAGCTGGGGCTGGACAGGGGTGGGAAGGGGTGTGGCAATGCCTGTTTAATTCATGGGGGTAAGATTTGTTGTGAGGCACACAAAGTCGCACACCACTTTTAAGACTCTCATGAATCATTAGGGTATAACTGTCATTTTCATTTTTATTAAATAAATTAATAGTACATATGAAAATAAGCAACTTTGTAATATATATTATCAGAGAAATCAGCTTCTTTCTCCTCCTGGACTGATCATTGATTTTCAAAATTCTCAATGCATGGGTAAAATCTGTATTCAGTGAAGACAAATTGTTATATTACTAAGATAGGAGATGACAGTTGCTACTGATGAGGTTCTATGTAGAGGGGAGGAGGTGAAAGGGAGAGATAAAGGCAAAGCTCCTTCCCCTCTGGTCTACATAGAATCTTATCAGTAGTAACGGTAATCTTTAGGAGGAGAAAGAAGTGGATTTCTCAGTTTATATATAACCAAGTTACTTATTTTCATGTGCACTATTGATTTATGAAATAATTAAAATCACGGTTACACATTATGTAGCATAATTGTAAAGTGCTGCGGAATATGTTGGCGCTATTTAAATAAAAATTATTATTATTATTAGCATGAAATTTTTAATAAATCAGTCTCTTATAACTCTAATACGCTCCCTTATAAAGACTGGCATGAACAATGCCAGTCTTGATGGATTAGGGCCATAGTATTAAGACTTTATTAACACCTTCATCAACATACTTTATCGATAAATATTCTTTGTATGATCATAATTTATTTTCAGCACAATAGCTGAAATCCCACTGGAGACATCATATGTAATAAGTTTATATGTTTTCCCCATGTTTTCCTTGGCTTTCTCCCATACTCCAAACACATACTGATAAGGAATTTAGTTTATGTGCTTCAATGAGGACAGTGGTGATATAGTCTGTAAAGAACTATTTAAGCAAGCATAATAATGGAACGGTTTGGTGTGACAGTTATTTTATGCTTTATGTCAGGGCTCATTAGCTCTAATTAATTATGTCATTCAGAGCACTCTCTCTACTAGTGGCAGTGATAAAGAGAATTTGGAAATGGAAATGGTGACTAAGCATGAACATGGCCACTCCATAGAACTCAATAAGCTCATATGGCCCACTGCATAAAATTACTTCCCACTATGTCAGTCCTCATGGAAAAGTTTGAGGGTTTCACTTTCGATATATTATGGGTATTCTGTGGGACAGGCAAAATTTAAATTCATTGAGAAATTAGCTTCACAGAGAATTTATTATCTGCAACTTTAATTGACCTTTATTATGTTCTGGGCTCTATCTAGACCCCAAAGCATCATAAACATAAGATGTAAAAAAAAACAAAAAACTTATAATCACATTATTGTTCACCTCTCTGGTCCCTCCGCTCCTCACTATTAAATGTTCAGCTCCTTGTCGCATCTTCTTATCACTGTCGTGAACAATAGAATCACCAGGATTCCTCACACTTAGCTGGGACTTTACAGCTGTGATAAAGTTTTGGATGGTTCTGTGCAAGTGTGCACTAGGTCACAATTTGGGAAGAGTGGACCTGTGGAAGTTTGGGTTCTGGTACCTGACCCAAACTTTATTTTAAAATTCGGTTCAGGTACCAGAACTGTACCCAAACTTGAGCCAGAAACTGAACCTCATCAAAAAAAATGAGGACCCAGACTTTTGAGCTCGAAAATCTCTCTCTCTCTGATAATGTCCTTTTAGTGCCAGACACTAACTGTCTGGTACGAATAACAAAGTTTGGGTTTACTCATTTTTAGTCACAATGTCATGACTAGAGATGAGCGGTGTTCGAATCGAACTGTTCGACAATTTCAAATTCGAGCTGTTTTGGGCGGTGTTCGTGCCGTTCGACGAACCCGAACGATTTGAAAAAAATCCGGCTGTTCGAGGTTATGTTCGATAACTGTTCGTGCACCAAAATCGTAACTGGATTTTTTCACCGTAATGCTGATAATTAGTGTTGAGCCACCCCCGTAGTGTTCGAGTTCGGTTCGGTTCGTCGAACACCCGTGTGTTCGCCGAACTGTTCGTCGAACTGTTCGTCGAACACCTTCGAACACCGTTAAAACCAATGGCAGGCAAACAAAAACACATAGAAACACATAGAAAACACCTTCAAAGGTGTCCAAAAGCTGACAAACTGCTCAGAAGACACAACTAACACATGGAAAAGTGACAAGTACATATAGTCATGCGAAAAGAAAAGAGGTGGAGGAGTAAAAGGAGGGGGAGACACAGATATAGGCATGTCATGCCCTTCTAAAATCCAAAAAGTGAGAAGCCGAGACGGCCAGTCCGCTCCTGCCCGTGCCACCTCCATGTCGCCGGGTTTGTGCCAGAGCCGCGGTGAACCCTGACGGCCAGCCCCCCTCTCCCAATACTGGTGCCTGTCCGCTGGTGGGTCGAGAGAGCCCCCCTGTGGTGGAGGCAGCTCTAAGCTTTTTAATTTAAATTGTCCCTCTAATTTGAATGAATACACTTTAAATCCATTTACAAGGATCTATTGGAGGGCAAGTCTCATGCCAGCAGCCGCGTAATTCCAGCTCCAGTAGCGTCCACTAAAGCTGCTGCAGTTAAAAAGCTTTTATAAGGATCGAGCTCGGCTGTCCACCGCAAGGCATCCTAGTGCCAGTCCCAGCCCCTATGCCTTGGGGTGCCTCCTGATGCTCTTCACTAAGTATCCCGTGGTCCCGAAGCATTTCCTTTGAAAAAATTAAGTGTCCAAACTACACCAAACTACAGGTGGTGTAGATTGCTTAACAGCCGGGATAATCCGCTGACTAGCAGACACTGCTACTAGGCACAAAGTATTTCCTGGGCTAGATGCAGTTAAAAATTTGTAAGTAGATACTCTCGTTGGATGCTGAGAAAGCATTCCATAGAGTCTCCTGGCACGCCATATATGATTCTCTTAAAAAGCTTGGGGTAGGGGTCTAGGGGACCCTTTTATAGCCAAAATCACGGCCCTGTATCACAATACGTCACCTAGGCTGAAGATAAATGGAACTGTAGCACCGAGGGCTCGGTTGCTACAGACGTATTGCACCTCACCCAGAGTTGTGATATCTCACTCTCAGATAAGGATGGAGTGTGGATCAGGACCCGACACCTGCATGCATTACACCACATTGCCGTGGGGCAGGGCGACCAATATGCCCCTGAGATGGGCACGACAGTCCCTGTCCCTGGCTGGAGTGGGGGGAGGGAACACTGAGGAAGGGGAACCCTGCAGTGCAGGAGCAGGGAGGAAGCAGTTCCTGGGTGCATTGAGAAGGGAGTATAAAAGGTGGGCACCATCTTAGTTCAGTGCAGAGAAGTCTGAGCAGAAGTGGCAGGGAGCAGGGGCTCTGCATGAGCTCTGCTCCGGAGGCGGGCCTAGTAACAGAGGCCCAGGCCTGCAAGAGGGAGAAGGAAGGAAGAGGAGCGGAGAAGGCTCCAGGAACGAGGAATGAAGGGATCCCAGGGGTGCGGACGGGCGAGTCGCCACCGCACGCCCGAATCCACCTGCGTGGAGGGGTCAGGCCAAAGGGGGAGACCGGTCCCCGAACTAGTGGAGGCAGGAAACGACCCTCAGCTAGAAACCGGAGGCTCTGACATTTTATGTGGCGCAGCCCCTTGCTCCACCCGCTAGGAAGGCACCACATAGGGTGAGGGAAACTGGTGCCAAGTTTACCAAGAGGAGGCCCGAGGCAGCCGGACAGAAGTGTTGGTAAGAAAGGCCAGACAAAGGACACACAAAGGGGGTCCTGTGAAGCGCTCCAAAGTTATCTGGGAGTTGTCTGAGCCCCTCACCTGGTGAGCACAGTACGACGTGGGCAGCCGTTACCTGCAGACGTGGTCTGGATAATAAGAACTGTGAGTAAAGGCCCTGGACTGCATCACTGACTCCGTGTCGTTACTGCTGCTGCCCTGCACCATCACCCCCATCCTCCGCATACACTGCCCTGAGGCTATACTCCTCCCGTGGGGAGTTATGCTACGCTCTGCTGCACCCACAACACCAGCCTTAGCTGTCTGCCCTGTAGCAGCGGTTCACTCTGACCGCAATCCACGGGTGGCGTAGTCGGACATTTAAACATCAAAACCACATAAATAGTTCCGCCACTGGTTTGACCGCCCTGAGCCACGGAACCGGATCGCCGCCACGAAGACTACAACAACCAGCATCCACCAAAAAGGGTCCGGCTCCGGGTGTCCCAAGGCCCAGGGGGTGCGTCAGAACATTTTCATCACCTTTCACAATCACCAATGGGACAAGGCAGGGATGTCCTCTGTCCCCTCTCTTATACATCCTAGTGACGGAGCACCTGCTCTCATCAATTCGCCATAACCCCAATATTAGGTGGATTGAGGTGGGAGGCATCGAGTACAAGTGCTCTCTATTTGCTGATGATGTCCTAGTATATATCACTCAATCACATATAGCCATCCCTGCTGTTATGGCTGAAATAGATCACTTTGTTACATGGTAAAATTTTAAAATCAATGCAGCGAAGTCTGAGGCCCTCGATGTCTCCCTCCCTAAATCCATATAGGATTCCATCCAGTCCAACTTTCCCTTTGCCTGGCCCTCACAGGGTATCAAATACTTAGGAATTCCTATTCATAGAGACCTCTCCCATCTATGTTATCTTAATTTTGGGCCCTTTATTGAACAATTCCATACAGACCACGGCTGGCAAGTTAGAACTGTAAGATTCACTACGTGAACCACTGGTGTTTTGTGGAAAAGCACATGTACACCGCGTTCCAAATTATTATGCAAAAAGTGTTTAGGAGTGATAAGGGAAGAATTTGTTTGTTTGTCAGTTAAACTCATTGATGGTGATGTGTGTCAGGGCTCTTTATATCACTGTAAGCAATTGCAGACACCTGTGCTAATTAGTTTGGCAGGTGTGTCCAATGAAAGGCAAGACTACTTAAGAAGGCTCTCTCACATTATTAAGCAGCCTACATTTTCTGCCAAAATGGGAAAGAAAAAGGATGTGTCGGCTGCTGAGAAGCAACAAATTGTGGAGTGTTTAGGTCAAGGCATGACTACAATCAACATTGTGCGATGATCAGGATGAAGTGTCTTGGCAATCAAGAAGTATGTAGCTGATTCACAGTACACACGTGTGCGTGCTGATAAGGGCAAATTGAGGACTCTTTCCTACAGGCAATTACGTCAGGTTGAAACAGCAGCGGCAAAAAAGCCTTGTCATAGCAGCAGACAAGTTTTTGAAGCTGCTTGTGCCTCCAACGTCCCCCGAACAACAAGATGCAGGGTCCTTCAGAGGTTTGCAGCTGTGCATATGCCATCCTGTCGACCTCCTCTATCCACTTCACACAAGCAGAAACGGCTCCAGTGGGCCAAACATTACATGAAGACTGATTTCAAAACTGTTTTGTTCACGGATGAGTGCCGTGCAGCGCTCGATGGTCCAGATGAATGGAGTGGAGGATGGCTGGTTGATGGACACCCCACGCAAACACGGCTACAGCGCCAACAAGGAGGAGGTGGAGTAATGTTTTGGGCTGGAATCATGGGTAGAGAGATTGTCGGCCCCTTTAGGATCCCTGAAGGCGCTAAAGATGAACTCCATAATGTATGTGGATTTTCTCAAACAGCACTTCCTGCCATGGTTCAAGAAGAAGAACCGTGTATTTCACAGCAAGATCATTTTTCTGCATGATAATGCACCATCTCATGCTGCACATAAAACATCTGCATCTCTGGCTGATATGGGCATAAAAGGGGACAAACTTATGGTGTGACCCCCATGCTCCCCTGACCTCTACCCCATTCAGAACCTTTGTAGCATCATTAAAAGGAGTGTCTATGATGGCGGGAGGCAGTTCACATCTAAGCAACAACTATGGGAGGGTATTCTGTCCTCATGCAAAACAATTGAAGCAGAAACCATCCAAAACCTGACAAATTCAATGGACGAGAGAGTTCAGAAGCTCCTTTCGAACAAGGGGTCCTATGTGAAAATGTAACATCACCTAGAATAAAGTTTTGAGTTGAAAACTGTTTGATTTCAGTTTCTAACAACCTGCTAATGCTTATAATTTCAAAAATGACCATTTTTTTGGTCTTTATTAAAATGAAAAGGTTGATCGAAAAGTTTGGGGGATCTAAGAGTGTGGCAACCCAGTAGTCATGATTACTTCGAATTCTGACAATATGAGGGTCATGCTGCAGGTAGTGCAGCAAGAAGGCACTTATGTGTCTTGCGCATCTCGGAGCCCCAAAATTATTTTCCGGGCTAGATGCAGCTAAAAATTATTTTTAATTTTAAATCTGGTGAAGCTTATTATAGATGGCCTAATAGGATCAGTGCTGCACACTGCTACAAAGCCCAAATTATTTTCCAGTCAAGATACAGATAAACATGATTAGTAATTTGAAAGCTTAAAACGGTTGGTAGGGTGATTTTAACCAATCATCAAGCTTTTACTCTCCCCAGGATGACACAGGGGTAGAAAAGTCGTTTCGGATCCATGATTTGTTCATCTTTATGAACGTGAGTCTGTCTACATTATCAGTGGAGAGCCGCGTGCGCTTATCTGTCAGCACACCACCAGCAGCGCTGAACACACGTTCAGACAGAACGCTGGCTGCGGGGCATGACAAGATCTCCAAGGCGTAAGTGGCTAGCTCCGGCCATTTATCCAGATTGGAAGCCCAAAAAGAGCAAGGGTCCAGTGACACAGTCGTGGCTTCAATGTTTACTTGGAGATACTCCTGTACCATCGTCTCTAGGCGTTGACTATGTGTCAGACTTCTTGTCTCCTGTGGCCTTGCAAAGGATGGGCTAAAAAAGTGGTGAAATGATTCCGCAAAATTGATGTTACCAGCAGATACTGTGGTTCTGTTACGGTTTGAGTGCTGAACACTTGACGGTCCCACGGTTGGCAAGTTGGAACTGTGAGATTCACTACGTGCACCACTGGTATTTTGTGGAAAAGCACATGTAAGATTCTGCAACAGTCTCTGCTGATACTCCTGCATGCGTGCATCCCTTTCTATGGCAGGAATAATTTCTGCAAATTTACTTTTGTACCGGGGATCTAACAGTGTGGCAACCCAGTAGTCAGGATTATTTATAATTCTCACAATTCGAGGGTCATGTTGCAGGTAGTGCAGCAAGAAGGCACTCATGTGTGTTGCGCATCCAGGAGCACCAAGTCCCTGTTGTGTTGGTGGCGAGGTAGCAATCATGCTTCCTTCCTCTGTCCTCTCCCCCCAACCTCGCACAACAGAAATGTGATCAAGGTCTCCCTCATCTGATGAGTCTTCCATCAGTTCGTCCTCCACTTCTTCCTGGGCTCCTGCACCTTCCTCACTAGTTTGGCTGCTACCATGCGCCCTGGTAAAATCATCTCCCCCACCCTCACATGCCTGCCGCCTTGGTGCTGCCGACCGTCTGGACCTTGCAGATGTTAGCCCTTCCGCATACAACTCCTCCTCCTCTTCTTCCTCCACCTCCTCTTGTGCCACCACCTGACTCCGAATTCTGTTTAACATGTGCTCCAGCATGTAAATCACCGGAATAGTCATGCTGATAATGGCATCGTCAGCACTAAACATCTTCGTCGCCATTTCAAAACTGTGCAGAAGGGTGCATAGGTCCCTGATCTGAGACCACTCCTCCAGCGTGATTTGCCCCACCTCTGAATCTCGTTGGCCCAGGCTATACGTCAGAACGTATTGCACCAGGGCTTGTCGGTGCTGCCACAGTCGCTGCAACATGTGCAGAGTTGAATTCCACCGGGTAGGCACATCGCATTTTAGCCGGTGAAGTGGCAGGCCCAACGACTTCTGTAGAGATGTAAGTCGCTGAGCTGCGGGATGCGAACGGCGGAAGTGAGCACACAGCGACCGTGCCCTCTGCAGAAGGCCATCTAGTCTGGGATAGTGGGCTAAAAATTGCTGGACAACCAGGTTCAACACGTGAGCCATACAAGGCACGTGTGCGACATTGCCCCGGCGAAGGGCCGCACCCAGGTTTGCAGCATTGTCGCACATGGCCTTCCCTGGTTTCAGGTCCAGTGGAGACAACCATTCATGAAATTGGTTCTCCAGAGCTGACCACAACTCCTCAGCTGTGTGACTCACATTTCCCAGACATTTCAATGTAAAAACCGCCTGATGACGTTGAGCCCTACTGCCAGCATAGTAAGGAGGTGTGCAGGATCCCTTCTGCGCAGTTAGAAAGCTTGTGGCATGACCAGACAGGCTTTGGGTGCAGGTGGAAGACCGAGAGGAGGTTGAGGAGGCAGAAGCAGTGGAGGAAAAATGACATAAAGAGGATTGACGCACAACTCGTGGGGACGGCAAGACTTGGACAGCAGCCCCTTGTCCTGCTGTCACCATAGTTACCCAGTGCCCAGTCAGCGACATGTAACGCCCCTGTCCATGCCTACTCGTCCAAGTGTCTGTGGTGAAATGCACCCTGTCACACACAGAGTTTCTCAAAGAAGCGGTGATGTTGTGTGCGACATGCTGGTGGAGCGCAGGCACACCTTTCTTTGAGAAGTAGTGCCGACTGGGCATCTGGTACTGGGGCACTGCGACGGACATAAGGTCTCGAAAATCCTCTGTGTCCACCAGGCGGAAAGGCAGCATTTCTGTAGCCAAGAGCTTGCAGATGGTGAAATTCAACCTCTTAGCTTTCTCATGGCTAGGAGGAAATGGTCTTTTACTTGTCCACATCTGAGGGACCGAGGGCTGGCTATTGTGCTTAGACGGGGTTGATAAGGGTGTCCCCGGCAAACTGCCGGTCTGTGAGGAAGATGCAGGCGGACATGTTAGGTTGCCTTGATCCAAAGGTGGTGCTATCGATGTCGGACAGCGCTCAAGACCAGCTGGTGTTACCACCTCCAAAGAAAATGATGACCTGCCAATCACGCTGGCTGTTGCGGGTAAAGAGGTGGCAGGTCTGCGCCCCAAAACAGGTGTGACTGCTGTCCCCCCAGTCACAGAGGATGAAGAGGCCGCGGATGCACAAGATATGGCAGACGGTGGTTGGCCCGGCCGGCTAGGCCGCATTGTAGCACACTGAGCTTCCCACTGCAACTTATGCTTCATGTCCATGTGCCGGTTCATGCATGAAGTACTCAAACTATGTATTTTTTGGCCTCTACTTAGCTTTTGCTGACAAATGTTACAGATAACACGAGTTGGGTCATCTTTATCGATCTGAAAAAATGCCCAGGCTATGCAAGGCTTAGCACCCATGCGACCTGAAGAGCCACCACGACTTGTGGTGAGAGGCAGAGTTGTGTTTGAGGATGCAGTTGTTGACGTGCTTCCAGTACTACGTCTCTGTCCAGGAAGGCGCAACCTGACCTCGTCGTCACTAGCATCTTCCTCCACCTCCTCTGCTGACCTCATCTCTTGGCTGACTGTGGGTTGACAGTAAGTGGGATCTCCGACCTCATCATCATCACCCTGTGCGTTATCACACCCGTCGTCCTCAGAGCCAACCTGTTCCTGCCCTGACAAAAAACTAAAGTTGTCGCTCCAATCAGGTATTTGAGTCTTATCATCGTCTTCCTCATTGTCTCCACCAACAGGAGTTACAGTTTGGGAATGAGGGTCTACATTATGGTCAGAACCTTCTGCGTCTGGTCCTGGATCCGACTCATAAAGATTCTGGGCATCAGTGCAGATCATTTCCTCGTCTGGATTCACAGAAGCGCTGGAGTCGACCTCTGATTCCCAGGCTATAGTATGAGTAAACAGCTCTGCAGACTCAACCATCTGTTCTACCTCATACTCAGACGGGCAGCTGGAGATTTGGGAGCTGTGAGGAAGCAAGTGCGATTTGGGTGACACCTTTGAGGATTGGAGTATTTGTGATGTTGAAGTTGATGTGGAGGAGAGCCCACTTAAAGGAGCACTTGATATCCGTTGAAGCACCTGCTGTTTTTGTGCCTCATCTGGAATTTGTAGCGATTGGCGTGGCCGTAAGAAAGGGATCTTATCACATTGTCCGCTAAAAGAAGTAGACATTTTAGTTTGGCTGGAAGATGGTCTTTCTTCTGCACCTACCCCACGGACACAACCTTTTTTCCCCTTCCCAACACGCCTATTCCCCTTTCCACCAGCAGCAGGCCTTTTTCCACTCATTTTGGTGGTTAACTAATTCACAACTCTGGAGTTGTTTGCACAAAAAAACAATGGATGGTAACCGAGCAGAGCTGAGTGGCCAAACTGTGGTATTAGGCCAAAACTATTGGCTGGGTTAGATGCAGAAAAAAATTATTTTTAATTTGCAACCTGATGGAGGTCAGTATAGATGGACTAATAGACCAAGTCCCACACACCGCTAGAAGCCCAAATATTTTTTCAGAGCTAGATGCAGAAAATTTTTTTATTCAATTTGCAACCTGATGGAGGTCAGTATAGATGGACTAATAGACCAAGTCCCACACACTGCTAGAAGCCCAAATATTTTTTCAGAGCTAGATGCAGAAAAAAATTATTTTTAATTTGCAACCTGATGGAGGTCAGTATAGATGGACTAATAGACCAAGTCCCACACACTGCTAGAAGCCCAAATATTTTTTCAGAGCTAGATGCAGAAAAAAATTATTTTTAATTTGCAACCTGATGGAGGTCAGTATAGATGGACTAATAGACCAAGTCCCACACACCGCTAGAAGCCCAAATATTTTTTCAGAGCTAGATGCAGAAAAAAATTATATTCAATTTGCACCCTGCTGGAGGTCAGTATAGAAGGACTAATAGAACAAGTCCCACACACTGCTAGAAGCCCAAATATTTTTTCAGAGCTAAATGAAGAAAAAAATTATTTTTAATTTGCAACCTGATGGAGGTCAGTATAGATGGACTAATAGACCAAGTCCCACACACTGCTAGAAGCCCAAATATTTTTTCAGAGCTAGATGCAGAAAAAAATTATTTTTAATTTGCAACATGATGGAGGTCAGTATAGATGGACTAATAGAATGATGCTATGCCCAAAAGATTTTACTTCACTAGGTGCAGTAAAAAAATTGGTATTCTATACACAGGTGGTATATCTTGCAACACAGATAGGCTACTCCACTGACTAACACACTCTGCAATAGGCCAAAAAGGATTAGCTTTGCTAGATTCAGCCAAATGCTGTGAAAAAAACTTGCACAGCACTGGCACAGACCTGCCTGGCAAAAACTGATAGGAACTGATGTAACCTAGTCCTGAAAAGGACTCCAATTGCAATTAGTCTTTACTCCCACAATCTATCTATTTAAGAGCACAGACCTGCCTGATAAAAGTCGTAGGAAATGCTGTAACCTAGTCCTTAAAAGGACTGCAATCACAACTATTCCCTACTCCCAAGCTATCTGTATATTTGTGCGAAAATTGGCTTGAAATTAACAAGGTATAGCGCACACAGCAACAGCGGTGCCGTCTAACACGCAGCTGCAGCAGTGAGAAAATGGTGGCGACGGGGAAAATGGCTTGGTCTTATAGGGCAAGGACATGTGACATACACTGCCAATCACACATGCCCTTGCTTGTGTGAAAAAAAGCACTTCGCTCCGTGTGTGCGCTGCTGATAGGCTGACAGATTGCACCTCCCCACTGCAAATGCGGGAAAGAGAAAAAAAAATGGAGATCTTCATTGTTCCTGCAGAGATCCATCCCCTGCCCCTCCCCCCGCCCCGCTGTACACTCAAACTGCGTATTAACATTAATTTTCATCATTACTGAGAAAAAATCCAGTTATGATTTTGGTGCACGAACAGTTATCGAACATAACCTCGAACAGCCGAATTTTTCTCAAATTGTTCGTGTTCGCCGACCGGCTCGAACACCGCCCAAAACAGCTCGAATTTGAGATTGGCGAACAGTTCGAGTAGAACAACGCTCATCTCTACTGATAATCAATGTTAATACACAGTTTGAGTGTACAGCGGGGCGGGGGGAGCGGCATGGGATGGATCTCTGCAGAAATAATGAAGATCTCCATTTTTTTTTCTCTTTCCCGCATTTACAGTGGGGAGATGCAGTCTGTCAGCCTATCAGCAGCGCACACACTGAGCGAAGTGCTTTTTTTCACACAAGCAAGGGCATGTGTCATTGGCTGTGTATGTCACATGTCCTTGCCCTATAAGACCCAGCCATTTTCCCCGTCACCACCATTTTCTCACTGCTGCAGCTGAGTGTTAGACGGCACTGCTGCTGCTGTTAGCGCTATATTTTGCAACTGAATTGCAAGCGAATTTTCTCTTAAATAGACGGAAAGGTTTAGGGAGTAGGGACTAGTTTATAATTGCAGCCCTTTTGAGGGCTAGGTTACAGCAGTTCCTAGCACTTTTATCAGGCAGGTCTGTGCTCTTAAATAGACAGATAGGTTGGGAGTAGTGACTAGTTGTAATTCCAGCCCTTTTGAGGGCTAGGTTACATCAGTTCCTATCACATTTTGCCAGGCAGGTCTGTTTTAGTGCTGTGCGAGTGTTTTTCACAGCATTTGGCTAAATCTAGCCAAGCAAATCATTTTGGGCCTCTTGCAGCGTGTGTTAGTCAGTGGAGCAGCCTATCTGTGTTGCAAGCTACACCACCTGTGTATTTAATGCAAATTTTTTACTGCACCTAGCCAATTAAAACCTTTTGAGCATAGTAGCAGTGTGTGGTACTCATTGTATTAGGCCATCTATACCAAGCTCCACCAGCTTTGAAATTAATAATAATTTTTAGCTGCATCTAGCCCGGAAAATAATTTTGGGCTTAGTAGCAGTGTGTGGTACTCATTGTATTAGGCCATCTATACCAAGCTCCACAAGCTTTGAAATTAATAATAATTTTTAGCTGCATTTAGCCCGGAAAATAATTTTGGGCTTAGTAGCAGTGTGTGGTACTCATTGTATTAAGCCATCTATACCAAGCTCCACCAGCTTTGAAATTAATAATAATTTTTAGCTGCATCTAGACCGAAAATAATTTTGGGCTTAGTTGCAGTGTGTAGTACTCATTGTATTAGGCCATCTATACCAAGCTCCACAAGCTTTGAAATTAATAATAATTTTTAGCTGCTTCTAGCCCGGAAAATAATTTTGGGCTTAGTAGCAGTGTGTTGTACTTATTGTATTAGGCCATCTATACCAAGCTCCACCAGCTTTGAAATTAATAATAATTTTTAGCTTCATCTAGCCCGGAAAATAATTTTGGACATAGTATCAGTGTGTGGTACTCATTGTATTAGGCCATCTATACCAAGCTCCACCAGCTTTGAAATTAATAATAATTTTTAGCTGCATCTAGCCCAGAAAATAATTTTGGGCTTAGTAGCAGTGTGTGGTACTCATTGTATTAGGCCATCTATACCAAGCTCCACCAGCTTTGAAATTAATAATAATTTTTACCTGCATCTAGCCCGGAAAATAATTTTGGGCATAGTAGCAGTGTGTGGTACTCATTGTATTAAGCCATCTATACCAAGCTCCACCAGCTTTGAAATTAATAATAATTTTTAGCTGCATCTAGCCTGGAAAATAATTTTGGGCTTAGTAGCAGTGTGTGGTATTCATTGCATTAGGCCATCTATACCAAGCTCCACCAGCTTTGAAATTAATAATAAGTTTTAGCTGCATCTAGCCCGGAAAATAATTTTGGGCTTAGTAGCAGTGTGTGGTACTCATTGTATTAGGCCATCTATACCAAGCTCCACCAGCTTTGAAATTAATAATAATTTTTGTTCTCTCTGAATGTGTGTTCAGCGCTGCTGGTGGTGTGCTAACAGATAAGCGCACGCGGCTATCCACTGACAATGTAGACAGACTTACGTTCATAAAGATGAACAATTCATGGATCCGCAAGGACTTTTCTACCCTGTGTCATCCTGGGGAGAGTAAAAGCTTGAGGATTTGTTAAAATCACCTCACCAACCATTTTAAGCAACTCTGGGGCAATTGATGCCACTTAAGTGCCCCAAATTTTTGGAAAAAATGGAGACTCTTTTAGGAGTCCCCTTGCTGTGTTTTACGTGACGTTGGCATCGTCAATTACAGGTGGGTTGGGTCTCCCCCCCCCCCCTTTTAACCGTAAGAAACTACATACACTATGGCTTGGGGTAACACAGATGGTTGAGTCTGAAGAGCTGTTTACTAGTGTTGAGCCACCCCCGTAGTGTTCGAGTTCGGTTCGGTTCGTCGAACACCCGTGTCTTCGCCGAACTGTTCGTCGAACTGTTTGTCGAACACCTTCGAACACCGTTAAAACCAATGGCAGGCAAACAAAAACACATAGAAACACATAGAAAACACCTTCAAAGGTGTCCAAAAGCTGACAAACTGCTCAGAAGACACAACTAATGCATGGAAAAGTGACAAGTACTTTTAGTCATGCGAAAAGAAAAGAGGTGGAGGAGTAAAAGGAGGGGGAGACACAGATATAGGCATGTCATGCCCTTCTAAAATCCAAAAAGTGAGAAGCCGACACGTTCAGTCCGCTCCTGCCCGTGCCACCTCCGTGTCGCCGGGTTTGTGCCAGAGCCGCGGTGAACCCTGACCACCAGCCCCCCTCTCCCAATACTGGTGCCTGTCCGCTGGTGGGTCGAGCGAGCCCCCCTGTGGTGGAGGAAGCTCTAAGCTTTTTAATTTAAATTGTCTCTCTAATTTGAATGAATACACTTTAAATCCATTTACAAGGATCTATTGGAGGGCAAGTCTCATGCCAGCTGCCGCGTAATTCCAGCTCCAGTAGCGTCCACTAAAGCTGCTGCAGTTAAAAAGCTTTTATAAGGATCGAGCTCGGCTGTCCACCGCAAGACATCCTACTGCCAGTCCCAGCCCCTATGCCTTGGGGTGCCTCCTGATGCTCTTCACTGAGTATCCCGTGGTCATGAAGCATTTTCTTTGAAAAAATTAAGTGTCCAAACTACAGGTGGTGTAGCTTGCTTAACAGCCGGGATAATCCGCTGACTAGCAGACACTGCTACTAGGCACAAAGTATTTCCTGGGCTAGATGCAGTTAAAAATTTGTAATTAGATACTCTCGTTGGATGCTGAGAAAGCATTCCATAGAGTCTCCTGGCACGCCATATATGATTCTCTTAAAAAGCTTGGGGTAGGGGTCTAGGGGACCCTTTTATAGCCAAATCACGGCCCTGTATCACAATACGTCACCTAGCCTGAAGATAAATGGAACTGTAGCACCCTGAGGGCTCGGTTGCTACAGAGGTATTGCACCTCACCCAGAGGTGTGATATCTCACTCTCAGGTAAGGATGGAGTGTGGATCAGGACCCGACACCTGCATGCATTACACCACATTGCCGTGGGGCAGGGCGACCAATATGCCTCTGAGATGGGCACGACAGTCCCTGTCCCTGGCTGGAGTGGGGGGAGGGAACACTGAGGAAGGGGAACCCTGTAGTGCAGGAGCAGGGAGGAAGCAGTCCCTGGGTGCATTGAGAAGGGAGTATAAAAGGTGGGCACCATCTTAGTTCAGTGCAGAGAAGTCTGAGCAGAAGTGGCAGGGAGCAGGGGCTCTGCATGAGCTCTGCTCCGGAGGCGGCCCTAGTAACAGAGGCCCAGGCCTGGAAGAGGGAGAAGGAAGGAAGAGGAGCGGAGAATGCTCCAGGAACGAGGAATGAAGGGATCCCAGGGGTGCGGATGGGCGAGTCGCCACCGCACGCCCGAATCCACCTGCGTGGAGGGGTCAGGCCAAAGGGGGAGACCGGTCCCCGAAACTAGTGGAGGCAGGAAACGACCCTCAGCTAGAAACCGGAGGCTGTGACATTTTATGTGGCGCAGCCCCTCTCTACACCCGCTAGGAAGGCACCACATAGGGTCAGGGAAACTGGCGCCAAGTTTACCAAGAGGAGGCCCGAGGCAGCCGGACAGAAGGGTTGGTAAGAAAGGCCAGACAAAGGACACACAAAGGGGGTCCTGTGAAGCGCTCCAAAGTTATCTGGGAGTTGTCTGAGCCCCTCACCTGGTGAGCACAGTACGACGTGGGCAGCCGTTACCTGCAGACGTGGTCAGGATAATAAGAACTGTGAGTAAAGGCCCTGGACTGCATCACTGACTCTGTGTCGTTACTGCTGCTGCCCTGCACCATCACCCCCATCCTCCGCATACACTGCCCTGATCCTATACTCCTCCCTTGGGTAGTTATGCTACGCTCTGCTGCACCCACAACACCAGCCTCAGCGGTCTGACCTGCAGCGGCGGTTCACTCTGACCGCAATCCACGGGTGGCGTAGTCGGACATTTAAACATCAAAACCACATAAATAGTCCGCCACTGGTTTGACCACCCTGAGCCACGGAACCGGGTCGTCGCCACGAAGACTACAACCACCAGCATCCACCAAAAAGGGTCCGGCTCCGGGTGTCCCAAGGCCCAGGGGGTGCATCAGAACATTTTCATCACCTTTCACAATCACCAATGGGACAAGGCAGGGATGTCCTCTGTCCACTCTCTTATACATCCTAGTGACAGAGCACCTGCTCTCATCAATTCGCCATAACCCCAATATTAGGTGGATTGAGGTGGGAGGCACCGAGTACAAGTGCTCTCTATTTGCTGATGATGTCCTAGTATATATCACTCAATCACATATATCCATCCATGCTGTTATGGCTGAAATAGATCACTTTGTTACATGGTCAAATTTTAAAATCAATGCAGCGAAGTCTGAGGCCCTCGATGTCTCCCTCCCCAAATCCATATAGGATTCCATCGAGTCCAACTTTCCCTTTGCCTGTCCCACACAGGGTATCAAATACTTAGGAATTCCTATTCATAGAGACCTCTCCCATCTATGTTATCTTAATTTTGGGCCCTTTATTGAACAACTCCATACAGACCACGGTTGGCAAGTTAGAACTGTAAGATTCACTACGTGAACCACTGGTGTTTTGTGGAAAAGCACATGTAAACTGTGTTCCAAATTATTATGCAAAAAGTGTTTCGGAGTGATAAGGGAAGAATTTGTTTGTTTGTCAGTTAAACTCATTGATGGAGATGTGTGTCAGGGCTCTTTATATCACTGTAAGCAATTGCAGACACCTGTGCTAATTAGTTTGGCAGGTGTGTCCAATGAAAGGCAAGACTACTTAAGAAGGCTGTCTCACATTATTAAGCAGCCTACATTTTCTGCCAAAATGGGAAAGAAAAAGGATGTGTCGGCTGCTGAGAAGCAACAAATTGTGGATTGTTTAGGTCAAGGCATGACTACAATCAACATTGTGCGATGATCAGGATGAAGTGTCTTGGCAATCAAGAAGTATGTAGCTGATTCACAGTACACACGTGTGCGTGCTGATAAGGGCAAATTGAGGACTCTTTCCTACAGGCAATTACGTCAGGTTAAAAGAGCAGCGGCAAAAAAGCCTTGTCATAGCAGCAGACAAGTTTTTGAAGCTGCTGGTGCCTCCAATGTCCCCCGAACAACAAGATGCAGGGTCCTTCAGAGGTTTGCAGCTGTGCATACGCCATCCTGTCGACCTCCTCTATCCACTTCACACAAGCAGAAACGGCTCCAGTGGGCCAAACATTACATGAAGACTGATTTCAAAACTGTTTTGTTCACGGATGAGTGCCGTGCAGTGCTCGATGGTCCAGATGGATGGAGTGGAGGATGGCTGGTTGATGGACACCCCACGCAAACACGGTTACAGCGCCAACAAGGAGGAGGTGGAGTAATGTTTTGGGCTGAAATCATGGGGAGAGAGATTGTCGGCCCCTTTAGGATCCCTGAAGGCGCTAAAGATGAACTGCATAATGTATGTGGATTTTCTCAAACAGCACTTCCTGCCATGGTTCAAGAAGAAGAACCGTGTATTTCACAGCAAGATCATTTTTTTTGCATGATAATGCACCATCTCATGCTGCACATAAAACATCTGCATCTCTGGCTGATATGGGCATAAAAGGGGACAAACTTATGGTGTGACCCCATGCTCCCCTGACCTCTACCCCATTCAGAACCTCTGGAGCATCATCAAAAGGAGTGTCTTTGATGGCGGGAGGCAGTTCACATCTAAGCAACCTCATGCAAAACAATTGAAGCAGAAGCCATCCAAAACCTGACAAATTCAATGGACGAGAGAGTTCAGAAGCTCCTTTCGAACAAGGGGTCCTATGTGAAAATGTAACATCACCTAGAATAAAGTTTTGAGTTGAAAACTGTTTGATTTCAGTTTCTAATAACCTGCTAATGCTTATAATTTCAAAAATTACCATTTTTTTGGTCTTTATTAAAATGAAAAGGTTGATCGAAAAGTTTGGGGGATCTAAGAGTGTGGCAACCCAGTAGTCATGATTACTTTGAATTCTGACAATATGAGGGTCATGTTGCAGGTAGTGCAGCAAGAAGGCACTTATGTGTCTTGCGCATCTCGGAGCCCCAAAATTATTTTCCGGGCTAGATGCAGCTAAATATTATTATTAATTTTAAATCTGGTGGAGCTTAGTATAGATGGCCTAATAGGATCAGTGCTGTACACTGCTACAAAGCCCAAATTATTTTCCAGTCAAGATACAGATAAACATGATTAGTAATTTTAAATCTGGTGGAGATTATTATAGATGGCCTAATAGAATCAGTGCTGCACACTGCTACAAAGCCCAAATTATTTTCCAGCAAAGATACAGATAAACATGATTAGTAATTTGAAAGCTTAAAATGGTTGGTAGGGTGATTTTAACCAATCATCAAGCTTTTACTCTCCCCAGGATGACACAGGGGTAGAAAAGTCGTTTCGGATCCATAATTTGTTCATCTTTATGAACGTGAGTCTGTCAACATTATCAGTGGAGAGCCGCGTGCGCTTATCTGTCAGCACACCACCAGCAGTGCTGAACACACGTTCAGACAGAACGCTGGCTGCGGGGCATGACAAGATCTCCAAGGCGTAAGTGGCTAGCTCCAGCCATTTATCCAGATTGGAAGCCCAAAAAGAGCAAGGGTCCAGTGACACAGTCATGGCTTCAATGTTTACTTGGAGATACTCCTGTACCATCGTCTCTAGGCGTTGACTATGTGTCAGACTTCTTGTCTCCTGTGGCCTTGCAAAGGATGGGCTAAAAAAGTGGTGAAATGATTCCGCAAAATTGATGTTACCAGCAGATACTGTGGTTCTGTTACGGTTTGAGTGCTGAACACATGACGGTCCCACGGTTGGCAAATTGGAACTGTGAGATTCACTACGTGCACCACTGGTGTTTTGTGGAAAAGCACATGTAAGATTCTGCAACAGTCTCTGCTGATACTCCTGCATGCATGCATCCCTTTCTATGGCAGGAATAATTTCTGCAAATTTACTTTTGTACCAGGGATCTAACAGTGTGGCAACCCAGTAGTCAGGATTATTTCTAATTCTCACAATTCGAGGGTCATGTTGCACGTAGTGCAGCAAGAAGGCACTCATGTGTGTTGCGCATCGAGGAGCACCAAGTCCCTGTTGTGTTGGTGGCGAGGTAACAATCATGCTTCCTTCCTCTGTCCTCTCCCCCTAACCTCGCACAACAGAAATGTGATCAAGGTCTCCCTCATCTGATGAGTCTTCTATCAGTTCGTCCTCCACTACTTCCTGGGCTCCTGCACCTTCCTCACTAGTTTGGCTGCTACCATGCGCCCTGGTAAAACCATCTCCCCCACCCTCACATGCCTGCCGCCTTGGTGCTGCCGACCGTCTGGACCTTGCAGATGTTAGCCCTTCCGCATACAACTCCTCCTCCTCTACTTCCTCCACCTCCTCTTGTGCCACCACCTGACTCCGAATTCTGTTTAACATGTGCTCCAGCATGTAAATCACCGGAATAGTCATGCTGATAATGGCATCGTCAGCACAAAACATCTTCGTCGCCATTTCAAAACTGTGCAGAAGGGTGCATAGGTCCCTGATCTGAGACCACTCCTCCAGCGTGATTTGCCCCACCTCTGGATCTCGTTGGCCCAGGCTATACGTCAGAACGTATTGCACCAGGGCTTGTCGGTGCTGCCACAGTCGCTGCAACATGTGCAGAGTTGAATTCCACCGGGTAGGCACATCGCATTTTAGCCGGTGAAGTGGCAGGCCCAACGACTTCTGTAGAGATGTAAGTCGCTGAGCTGCGGGATGCGAACGGCGGAAGTGAGCACACAGCGACCGTGCCCTCTGCAGAAGGCCATCTAGTCTGGGATAGTGGGCTAAAAATTGCTGGACAACCAGGTTCAACACGTGAGCCATACAAGGCACGTGTGTGACATTGCCCCGGCGAAGGGCCACACCCAGGTTTGCAGCATTGTCGCACACGGCCTTCCCTGGTTTCAGGTCCAGTGGAGACAACCATTCATGAAATTGGTTCTCCAGAGCTGACCACAACTCCTCAGCTGTGTGACTCACATTTCCCAGACATTTCAAAGTAAAAACCGCCTGATGACGTTGAGCCCTACTGCCAGCATAGTAAGGAGGTGTGCAGGATCCCTTCTGCGCAGTTAGAAAGCTTGTGGCATGACCAGACAGGCTTTGGGTGCAGGTGGAAGACCGAGAGGAGGTTGAGGAGGCAGAAGCAGTGGAGGAACTTTGACATAAAGAGGATTGACGCACAACTCGTGGGGACGGCAAGACTTGGACAGCAGCCCCTTGTCCTGCTGTCACCATAGTTACCCAGTGCCCAGTCAGCGACATGTAACGCCCCTGTCCATGCCTACTCGTCCAAGTGTCTGTGGTGAAATGCACCCTGTCACACACAGAGTTTCTCAAAGAAGCGGTGATGTTGTGTGCGACATGCTGGTGGAGCGCAGGCACACCTTTCTTTGAGAAGTAGTGCCGACTGGGCATCTGGTACTGGGGCACTGCGACGGACATAAGGTCTCGAAAATCCTCTGTGTCCACCAGGCGGAAAGGCAGCATTTCTGTAGCCAAGAGCTTGCAGATGGTGAAATTCAACCTCTTAGCTTTCTCATGGCTAGGAGGAAATGGTCTTTTACTTGTCCACATCTGAGGGACCGAGAGCTGGCTATTGTGCTTAGATGGGGTTGATAAGGGTGTCCCCGGCAAACTGCCGGTCTGTGTGGAAGATGCAGGCGGACATGTTAGGTTGCCTTGATCCAAAGGTGGTGCTATCGATATCGGACAGCACTCAACACCAGCTGGTGTTACCACCTCCAAAGAAAATGATGACCTGCCAATCACGCTGGCTGTTGTGGGTAAAGAGGTGGCAGGTCTGCGCCCCAAAACAGGTGTGACTGCTGTCCCCCCAGTCACAGAGGATGAAGAGGCCGCGGATGCACAAGATATGGCAGACGGTGGTTGGCCCGGCCGGCTAGGCCGCATTGTAGCACACTGAGCTTCCCACTGCAACTTATGCTTCATGTCCATGTGCCGGTTCATGCATGAAGTACTCAAACTATGTATTTTTTGGCCTCTACTTAGCTTTTGCTGACAAATGTTACAGATAACACGAGTTGGGTCATCTTTATCGATCTGAAAAAATGCCCAGGCTATGCAAGGCTTAGCACCCATGCGACCTGAAGAGCCACCACGACTTGTGGTGAGAGGCAGAGTTGTGTTTGAGGATGCAGTTGTTGACGTGCTTCCAGTACTACGTCTCTGTCCAGGAAGGCGCAACCTGACCTTGTCGTCACTAGCATCTTCCTCCACCTCCTCTGCTGACCTCATCTCTTGGCTGACTGTGGGTTGACAGTAAGTGGGATCTCCAACCTCATCATCATCACCCTGTGCGTTATCACACCCGTCGTCCTCAGAGCCAACCTGTTCCTGCTCTGACAAAATACTAAAGTTGTCGCTCCAATCAGGTATTTGAGTCTCATCATCGTCTTCCTCATTGTCTCCACCAACAGGAGTTACAGTTTTGGAAGGAGGGTCTACATTATGGTCAGAACCTTCTGCGTCTGGTCCTGGATCCGACTCATAAAGATTCTGGGCATCAGTGCAGATCATTTCCTCGTCTGGATTCACAGAAGCGCTGGAGTCGACCTGTGATTCCCAGGCTATAGTATGAGTAAACAGCTCTGCAGACTCAACCATCTGTTCTACCTCATACTCAGACGGGCAGCTGGAGATTTGGGAGCTGTGAGGAAGCAAGTGCGATTGGGGTGACACCTCTGAGGACTGGAGTATTTGTGATATTGAAGTTGATGTGGAGGAGAGCCCACTTAAAGGAACACTTGATATCCGTTGAAGCACCTGCTGTTTTTGTGCCTCATCTGGAATTTGTAGCGATTGGCGTGGCTGTAAGAAAGGGATCTTATCACATTGTCCGCTAAAAGAAGTAGACATTTTAGTTTGGCTGGAAGATAGTCTTTCTTCTGCAGATGTTACTGTTGCTTTAACACCTTCCCCACGGACACAACCTTTTTTCCCCTTCCCAAAACGCCTATTCCCCTTTCCACCAGCAGCAGGCCTTTTTCCACTCATTTTGGTGGTTAACTAATTCACAACTCTGGAGTTGTTTGCACAAAAAAACAATGGATGGGAACCGAGCAGAGCTGAGTGGCCAAACTGTGATATTAGGCCAAAACTATTGGCTGGGTTAGATGCAGAAAAAAATTATATTCAATTTGCAACCTGATGGAGGTCAGTATAGATGGACTAATAGAACAAGTCCCACACAGAGCTAGAAGCCCAAATATTTTTTCAGAGGTAGATGCAGAAAAAAATTGTATTCAGTTTGCAACCTGATGGAGGTCAGTATAGATGGACTAATAGAACAAGTCCTACACACATCTAGAAGCCCAAATATTTTTTCAGAGGTAGATGCAGAAGAAAAATATGTTCAGTTTGCAACCTGATGGAGGTCAGTACAGATGGACTAATAGAGAAAGTCCCACACACTGTTAGAAGGCCAAATATTTTTTCAGAGCTAGATGCAGACAAAAAATTATTTTTAATTTGCAACCTGATGGAGGTCAGTATAGATGGACTAATAGAGAAAGTCCCACACACTGCTAGAAGGCCAAATATTGTTTCAGAGCTAGATGCAGATATAAATTATTTTTAATTTGCAACCTGATGGAGGTCAATATAGATGAACTAATAGAGAAAGTCCCACACACTGCTAGAAGGCCAAATATGTTTTCAGAGCTAGATGCAGAAAAAAATTATATTCAGTTTGCAACCTGATGGAGGTCCGTATAGATGGACTAATAGAACAAGTCCCACACACAGCTAGAAGGCCAAATATTTTTTCAGAGGTAGATGCAGATAAAAATTATTTTTAATTTGCAGCCTGATGGAGGTCAGTATAGATGGACTAATAGAGAAAGTCCCACACACTGCTAGAAGGCCAAATATTTTTTCAGAGCTAGATGCAGACAAAAAAATATTTTGAATTTGCAACCTGATGGAGGTCAGTATAGATGGACTAATAGAGAAAGTCCCACACACTGCTAGAAGGCCAAATATTTTATCAGAGCTAGATGCAGACAAAAAATTATTTTTAATTTGCAACCTGATGGAGGTCAGTATAGATGGACTAATAGAGAAAGTCCCACACACTGCTAGAAGGCCAAATATTTTTTCAGAGCTAGATGCAGAAAAAAATTATTTTTAATTTGCAACCTGATGGAGGTCAGTATAGATGGACTAATAGAGAAAGTCCCACACACAGCTAGAAGCCCAAATATTTTTTCAGAGGTAGATGCAGAAAAAAATTATATTCAGTTTGCAACCTGATGGAGGTCTGTATAGATGGATTAATAGAACAAGTCCCACACACAGCTAGAAGCCCAAATATTTTTTCAGAGGTAGATGCAGAAAAAAATTATATTCAGTTTGCAACCTGATGGAGGTCTGTATAGATGGATTAATAGAACAAGTCCCACAGACAGCTAGAAGCCCAAATATTTTTTCAGAGGTAGATGCAGAAAAAAATTGTATTCAGTTTGCAACCTGATGGAGGTCAGTATAGATGGACTAATAGAACAAGTCCTACACACATCTAGAAGCCCAAATATTTTTTCAGAGGTAGATGCAGAAGAAAAATATGTTCAGTTTGCAACCTGATGGAGGTCAGTACAGATGGACTAATAGAGAAAGTCCCACACACTGTTAGAAGGCCAAATATTTTTTCAGAGCTAGATGCAGACAAAAAATTATTTTTAATTTGCAACCTGATGGAGGTCAGTATAGATGGACTAATAGAGAAAGTCCCACACACTGCTAGAAGGCCAAATATTGTTTCAGAGCTAGATGCAGATATAAATTATTTTTAATTTGCAACCTGATGGAGGTCAATATAGATGAACTAATAGAGAAAACCCCACACACTGCTAGAAGGCCAAATATGTTTTCAGAGCTAGATGCAGAAAAAAATTATATTCAGTTTGCAACCTGATGGAGGTCCGTATAGATGGACTAATAGAACAAGTCCCACACACAGCTAGAAGGCCAAATATTTTTTCAGAGGTAGATGCAGATAAAAATTATTTTTAATTTGCAGCCTGATGGAGGTCAGTATAGATGGACTAATAGAGAAAGTCCCACACACTGCTAGAAGGCCAAATATTTTTTCAGAGCTAGATGCAGACAAAAAAATATATTCAGTTTGCAACCTGATGGAGGTCAGTATAGATGGACTAATAGAGAAAGTCCCACACACTGCTAGAAGGCCAAATATTTTTTCAGAGCTAGATGCAGACAAAAAATTATTTTTAATTTGCAACCTGATGGAGGTCAGTATAGATGGACTAATAGAGAAAGTCCCACACACTGCTAGAAGGCCAAATATTTTTTCAGAGCTAGATGCAGATATAAATTATTTTTAATTTGCAACCTGATGGAGGTCAGTATAGATGGACTAATAGAGAAAGTCCCACACACTGCTAGAAGGCCAAATATTTTTTCAGAGCTAGATGTAGAAAAAAATTATATTCAGTTTGCAACCTGATGGAGGTCAGTATAGATGGACTAATAGAACAAGTCCCACACACAGCTAGAAGCCCAAATATTTTTTCAAAGGTAGATGCAGAAAAAAATTATATTCAGTTTGCAACCTGATGGAGGTCTGTATAGATGGATTAATAGAACAAGTCCCACACACAGCTAGAAGCCCAATATTTTTTCAGAGGTAGATGCAGAAAAAAAATATATTCAGTTTGCAACCTGATGGAGGTCAGTATAGATGGACTAATAGAGAAAATCCCACACACTGCTAGAAGGCCAAATATTTTTTCAGAGCTAGATGCAGACAAAAAATTATTTTTAATTTGCAACCTGATGGAGGTCAGTATAGATGGACTAATAGAGAGAGTCCCACACACTGCTAGAATGCCAAATATTTTTTCAGAGCTAGATGCAGATAAAAAATTATTTTGAATTTGCAGCGTGATGGAGGTCAGTATAGATGGACTAATAGAACAAGTCCCACACACTGCTAGAAGGCAAAATATTTTTTCAGAGCTAGATGCAGAAAAAAATTATATTCAGTTTGCAACCTGATGGAGGTCAGTATAGATGGACTAATAGAACAAGTCCCACACACTGCTAGAAGCCCAAATATTTTTTCAGAGCTAGATGCAGAAAAAAATTATATTCAATTTGCAACCTGATGGAGGTCAGTATAGATGGACTAATAGAATGGTGCTATGCCCAAAAGATTTTACTTCACTAGGTGCAGTAAAAAAATTGGTATTCTATACACAGGTGGTATATCTTGCAACACAGATAGGCTGCTCCACTGACTAACACACTCTGCAATAGGCCAAAAAGGATTAGCTTTGCTAGATTCAGCCAAATGCTGTGAAAAAAACTTGCCCAGCACTGGCACAGACCTGCCTGGCAAAAACTGATAGGAACTGATGTAACCTAGTCCTGAAAAGGACTGCAATTACAATTAGTCTTTACTCCCACAATCTATCTATTTAAGAGCACAGACCTGCCTGATAAAAGTCATAGGAAATGCTGTAACCTAGTCCTTAAAAGGACTGCAATCACAACTATTCCCTACTCCCAAGCTATCTGTAGATTTGTGCGAAAATTGGCTTGAAATTAACAAGGTATAGCGCACACAGCAACAGCGGTGCCGTCTAACACGCAGCTGCAGCAGTGAGAAAATGGTGGCGACGGGGAAAATGGCTTGGTCTTATAGGGCAAGGACATGTGACATACACTGCCAATGACACATGCCCTTGCTTGTGTGAAAAAAAGCACTTCGCTCCATGTGTGCGCTGCTGATAGGCTGACAGATTGCACCTCCCCACTGTAAATGCGGGAAAGAGAAAAAAAAATGGAGATTTTCATTATTCCTGCAGAAATCCATCCCCTGCCCCTCCCCCCACCCCGCTGTACACTGAAACTGCGTATTAAAATTAATTTTCATCATTACTGAGAAAAAATCCAGTTATGATTTTGGTGCACGAACAGTTATCGAACATAACCTCGAACAGCCGAATTTTTCTCAAATCGTTCGTGTTCGCCGAACGGCTCGAACACCGCCCAAAACAGCTTGAATTTGAGATTGGCGAACAGTTCGAGTCGAACAACGCTCATCTCTACTGTTTACTCAGAGGTCTGCTCCAAATCTTCAGTGTCTGCTAGTCAGCGTAGTAACCCAGCTGCGAAGCAAGCTGCACCGCCTGTGTATCTAATAATGATTTTTAACTGCATCTAGCCTAGGCAGACTGTGGTGACCCCCAACCAAACTCAGACACTCAGCCCCCTACTGCCCCCCTTTCATTGACAATACAATCATGTAACTCTTACAACTGGATGGGTGAGGATCGGTCACAGCTTTATTATCTGTTTATACTCATTACATTAGAAAGGCATTTTATTTCTAAAATAATTCAGCTTGTTGCAGCATGCCCTGTGTCTCCAGTCTCCACAACGGCAAGTTGGCCAACAAGTGTAACTCTCCAATATGTCCTTTTTATTTCCTGGCCACAGAGGATCCTGCGTACTCGTATGCAGGACTCTGACCCCCATCCATCACTCTTAAAGCTTGTTCCACTCCGTCCTGGAGTCCTGACAGGAATATGTCCAGTCCAATATCCATTAAGTGAACACAGTCGGGCCATATGAGGCCTTCTTTATCTCCTTTCAGTTGTCCGCCTCTGTCTCTTATAAATTTTGGCATCCAAATATTTATTACCCGCCTTGTCCGTTCAATGGCTGTGATGTCTCGGGCACCTTGCCATACCGTGCTCGGCACAATCTCTGACTATTTTTGTGAAAAATTCTCTGAAGAGCTCTGTGTCTAGTTTCATTATTGCCATTAGTTATGCGCTCTTGTGATAACCTAGGTCGTTTCCCCCGGCCTGTATAACTAAGATGACCGGACCTCTTGCCTCTCTCCCTACCTTGATTTCCTCCATTAGCACCTGTGGCCATTTCAGGCCTCTAATACCTCTCCAGTTCAAATATGTGTTATGAAACTCTAACTTCCTCCCACCTGGGCGGACTTTCGCCCTTTTTTCTGAACATTATATATACGAGTGGCCTATCACCCAGACTGTTGGCTTAGCGTCACCAGTAAACGAAACAAACCACGTTAGGATAACAAGTCCGGTCTTATGTATCTCGCCAAACACTTGGATCGCCATCTCCATATTCTCTGAACTTCCGTTTGTGACAGTCCTGCTCTTGCTGCTTCCATGGCCGCATCTATGCGGTATGAGTGTGTCTCATATTCTTTGGGGTGGTTCCCTGCCGATGTTATGCATTTATTAAATATAGCTTGGAACTGGTATATTGATAATGGCGTTCCATCAATGTGTGATAGGAAGAAATTACTTTGTGATCTGATGGTTAGATATGTTTTTACTATTGTTACCCGACTCAGTGTACCGTTAGTGGGTTGTAGAAGTACCCAAGTACTGCCCGCTGGAACCGTTTTCAATTTGCGTATGCGTAGACGTATTGCATTATTGGCTATGACTACGTCCTGGTGTAATTAGCCTCCACTGGTGTTAATTTTGGATTGAGGGACTAATTCGCTTATGCATAGCGCCCCGAAGAAGGCGATCGCAAATACAGTAGACAGTAGTGTTGCTTCGAATTGTGAGTATCATGTTAATGGTGTTAGGGATATGATGTGAGAAATCAGTTTTAGTGACACGGGACGGGACGTCTACACTCCTGACTTGGCTGACCCCTTTTCCACCCTTTTATGGATTGTCTGATGATGAATCTCTTTGTCACATGTCCCCAATTCTGTAGTTGGAAGTGAAATGCTACTCTGGTCAGCCACCGCTGCGCTGACGCCCCTGATATGCCCCTCATCATTAGCTGGTGGAGAAATTCTATGGTGACTTGTAATCTGGCTTGTTCACATTGGTCAACCCGTCTGGCTGCTACTAGTCGTGTCCACTGTTCCCATGCCTTACCGTATGCTTGCCATATCGATGGGGCAACTGACGCTCTGATTAATGACATCAACTATTTTCCACTAGATCCCATAGGGAGGCTGGGCAACTGTTGCCCGATGGGTGGGCGTTGGGGAGGAGCTCTGTGAAAATCTGCCAATTGAATTGTGATAAATCGTTAGCAGCAGCGTTAGACCCCTCAGCATCATGGCTAGCGCGGACCCATACATTGTGTTTTAGGCAGAGGAAAGCTAGCCGGCGTAGTAGGCCTAGTACTGGGAGAGACGATGTTGCCATATTATTAATGAAGTGCGCTAGGCTGGTGTTTTTTGTTATGAAGAGTATATTTTTGTTAGCCAGGTGCGCGCCCCATATTTCTATTGCTACCACTATTGGAAACAGTTCCAGGACTGTCTGTTTTTTTATCAGCACTTGTTCTGCCCAATACGGAGGCCATAAGCTTGTGCACTATTGGTTATTTGGTATCGCTGCATATCCACCTGATTCTGCCGCCCCGGTGAATAATCTTAGTTGAATGTTGGACTGTTCTGCTGACATAAATAACGTGTGATCGTTTAATGATTATAAGAAGGTTTTCCACACCTCTAAGTCCGTCCGTAGCTGCCTGCTGATTCTGATTGTATGACTCGGTTTAGATGCCCCTTTTGTTGCGGGCGATAAATGAAGAGAAAAAACCCTTCCGACTGGCATCTCCCGGCTCGCAAACATGAGGAGACGTAGTAATACTTGCATCTGCTGTGGTGTTACTTTTCATACTGCGCAAAAAACCTAGATCAGGTGTAATGTTTTGGCATTTTTTTCCCATTGGAGGCGGAACAACCTTGCTGTGGTGTCGATTTCGATGCCTATGAACGATTTTTTTTAGTTGTGGGGCCTATGTTTTTGGTTGGGCATAATGGGACTCCAAACTGATGGGAGATGTTTGTGAATTCGTTGAGTAAGGGGCAGCGAAAGTGAATGACCAATCGCCACATGGCAGAAAAAAAAAGGAAAAAAATCAGCTCACCCACCTAGAAGATCAACAGCATGGAGCCAGGAGTGCTAACAGATGAACATGAGGAACCAGGAAGATCCAGCTGAACAAATCTTCTAAAATCCACTTTTTATTGTGTCAGAAATTTAAACACATATGCCATGTTAAAATCGTATAGCATAGAAACAATGCATATAAATGTAAATAATCCATAAGAAAAAGAAAAGAAGAAAAAAGGAACATATATATAATCATAATCTATAAATGGTCATTCATAATGATACATCAAATCATGTCTGATGTTTAAACCCACTGGTACACGTGTATTTAAAGTATAAATCCACCAACTTTCTCTATTAAGGAGCTTTCTCCTATAATCATCCACCAAATCTCCACCAATCGCCACGGCCCACGGAGGGGACACCACAGTCAGTGAATCCTTCCTTATTTAGTATAGAGTCTACAAATACTTTTGGCGTATTAGCCCAGCTGCGAAGCAAGCTGCACCGACTGTGTATCTAATAATAATTTTAACTGCATCTAGCCTAAGCAGACTGTGGGGACCCCCAACCAAACCCAGACGCTCTGCATCTAACCCAGCCAATCATTTGATAGTATTGCTAGTAGCAGAGTCGCATGGGCTCTAAACCTTGCATAGCCTGTGCATTTTTTCAGATCGATAAGGATGACCCAACTCGTGTTATCTGTAACATTTGTCACCAAAAGCTAAGTAGAGGCCAAAAAATCCATAGTTTGAGTACTTCATGCATGAACCGTCACATGGATATGAATCATAAGTTGCAGTGCGAAGCTCACTGTGCTACAATGCGGCCTAGCGGGCCGGGACAACCACCATCTGCCCCACCTGTGTCATTCTGACTAAAAGCTTGAGGATTTTGGAAAATCACCTCACCAACCTTTTTAAGCAACTCTGGGACAATTGATGCCACTTAAGTGGTGTCTGTGCCACAATTTTTGGAAAAAATGGAGACTCTTTGGAGTCCCCTTGCTGTGTTTTACATGATGTTGCCATCGTCAATTCCAGGTGGGTCGGGTCTTTTCCCCCCCTTTTAACCATAAGAAACTACATACACTATGGCTTGGGGTAACACAGATGGTTGAGTCTGAAGAGCTGTTTACTCATACTATAGCCTGTGAATCAGACGTCTGCTCCAAAGCTTCAGTGTCTGCTAGTCAGCGGAGTAGCCACTGCCTGTAGATCTAATTACAATTTTTTTTTTTAAATTCAAGTTTTTTTTTTATTTTTGTGTTGAAAAGGTACAATAAAATACAATACACATAGTAAAAGGGGTAGTATAACTATAAATCTATGAATAATGACAGTACATTGGGGGGTACAGGGAGGGTTTTCCATCAATATCCAGATCAAGCATGTATTTTTCCATATGAAAGATAGAGAGAGAGGGAGTGGACCACGGCAGACCACCAATCAATAGAGTGCGATTATGATTATTGTTGTGCTGACATCACGGATAACTTTAGTTGGGGGCTAGATGGTAGGCATCAGAGTTTTGCAAATCAATCCAATCCCTCCAAATCACACAGTATCTATCAACATCAGCCGGTGAGATGGCAATCAGATGCTCCATCCTATTAAGGAGGGAGATCTCCGCAAACCATTCCTCCACAGTGGGTGGGTCTCTGCTTTTCCAGTGTCGTGGAATGACATTCTTAGCCGCCTGTATTAGGTCGCCTATTGATGACCTTTTATAACTACGTTTACTTATTGGTAATATTGATAAAAGGAGGGCTTCTGGCGTATTAGGGATAGTCAAACCAGTTATTTTCTCAATCTTGGGAACCACCTTTGCCCAAAATGCATTTATTATAGGGCATGCCCACCATATGTGTGACATTGTCCCTTCCCCCTCACCACATCTCCAACATCTATCTGAGACCACTGGATACCATCTATGAAGGACTGCTGGTACCCGGTACCATCTAGAGATAATTTTGAAGGAGGTTTCCTGAGCTTTGGACCCTATTGAGGTTTTATGTGTTAGGAAGAAACATTTATCCCATTGTGAGTCAGAGAAGGACTTCCCTAGTTCCCTTTCCCAAGCACCGCAGAATCCTGGCCTATTGTCAGTTACCTGGGCAATGAGGAGATTATACAGTAGGGAGATGGAGTGTGTAGGGGGTGACAATGATAGGCTCAATTTTTCAAAGTTTGTGAGATCTCTATGAAGATGTGTGCGCTTCTTCACAGTTGAATAGAAGTGTTGTAACTGGCTATATTCAAAATTAGCCTTCGGGGATGTGGCTCTTCCCTGTAACAAGTCATTGAGGGGGAGCAGCGAAGTATTGGAGATGACATGAGAAAATAATATCGGATGGGATTTATTTGAACCGAGAAATCTATTTGCAGATAGTCCTGGTGGGAAATCTGGATTATCTGAAATCAGGAGCAAGGGGCCCTCGGGGTCGATTGAGGATAAGCTTTTTTTGGAGATCTCAAAGCCAAAGCAGTGGCATAAGTACTATATGACATGAGGCCAAGAGAGGGGACAATTAAATGGGCGCGCCATGGGAGAGTGGTTAGAGCTTTAGGACAAATGGATTGAGCTATTTTGACCCACAATTTCCCCTCTGAATGATGGAAGAAGTCCAGAATTCTAGCGTGTACTGCTGCCATGTAATACCTTCTACAATCTGGAAGGCTAAGGCCCCCCTTTTGTTTGTGTCTGATCAGAACGTTCCCCCGAATGCGTGGACGCCCACTTGCCCAGATAAATCTGCAAAAGCTACTGCGTAGTCTTTTCCAAAAATTTGAGGGAATTACCACGGGAATGGTTTGGAAGAGGTATAAGAGTTTAGGTAGGACGTTCATTTTTAGTATATTTATTCTGCCGAACCAGGAAAAATCCTTCACCGGCCAAGAAGTAACATCTCTATGGAGTTGTTCAATAAAGGGCCCAAAATTAAGATAAAATAGATGGGAGAGGTCTCTATGAATGCGAATTCCTAAGTATTTGATACCCTGTGAGGGCCAGGCAAAGGGTAAGTGGGACTGGATGGAATCCTGCATGGATTTGGGGAGGGAGACATCGATGGCCTCAGACTTCGCTGCATTGATTTTAAAATTTGACCATGTACAAAGTGATCTTTTTCAGCCATAACAGCAGTGATGGATATATGCGGTTGAGTGATATATACTAGGACATCATCAGCAAATGTATAGCACTTGTACTCGGTGCCTCCCACCTCAATCCCCCTAATATTTGGGTTATCGTGAATTGATGAGAGCAGGTGCTCCATCACTAGGATGTATAAGAGAGGGGACAGAGGACATCCCTGCCTTGTCCCATTTGTGATTATGAAAGGTGATAATAATGTTCCATTTATCTTCAGCCTAGCTGACGGATAGCTATTCAGGGCCATGATTTTGGCCATAAAAAGGTCCCCTACCCCAAGCTTTTTAAGAGAAAAATATATGGCGTGCCAGGAGACTCAATGGAATGCTTTCTCAGCCTCCAACGAGAGTATCTAATTACAAATTTTTAACTGCATCTAGCCCAAGCAATACTTTGGGCCTAGTAGCAGTGTTTGCTAGTCAGCGGATTAACCAAGCTGTTAAGCAAGCTACACCACCTGTAGCTTGGACACTTAATTTTTTCAAAGGAAATGGTACGGGCCCCCGGGACATTCAGTGAAGAGCATCGGGGAGGCACCCCAAGGCACAGGGGCTGGGACTGGCGGTAGGACGCCTTGTGGTGGACCACCAAGCTCGATCCTTATAAAAGCTTTTTAACTGCAGCAGCTTTAGTGGACGCTACTGGAGCTGGAATTACCGCGGCTGCTGGCATGAGACTTGCCCTCCAATATATCCTTGTAAAATGATTTAAAGTGTACTCATTCAAATTAGAGAGACAATTTAAATTAAAAAGATTAGACCTGCCTCCACCGCAGGGGGGCTCTCTCGACCCACCAGCAGACAGGCACCAGTATTGGGAGAGGGGGGCTGGCGGTCAGGGTCCACCGCGGCTGTGGCACAAACTGGCGACACGGAGGTCACACGGGCAGGAACTGACTGGCCGTGTCGGCTTCGCACTTTTTTGGTTTTAGAAGGGCATGACATGCCTATATCTGTGTCTCTCCCTCCTTTTACTCCTCCACCTCTTTTTTTTTTTCGCATGACTATATGTACTTGTCACTTTTCCATGTGTTAGTTGTGTCTTCTGAGCAGTTTGTCAGCTTTTGGACACCTTTCAAGGTGTTTTCTATGTGTTTCTATGTGTTTTTGTTTGCCTGCCATTGGTTTTAATGGTGTTCGAAGGTGTTCGACGAACCGAACTCGAACACTACGGGGGTGGCTCAACACTAGTTATGACATTACGACTAGTGATGTGCGAGCACTAAAATGCTCGGGAACTCGTTGCTCGAGTCGATCAAATTGGAAATCTCGAGTGCTCGACCCAAGTAACGAGTCCAATGTAAGTCTATGGGAAACTCGAGAATTTTTCAGGCGGCCCCCCTGGCGGTCTGCAGAGGGCCTAAATATTGCCCAAATCGGTGGGAACAGTGCTTAAATGACATGGGAACAGCATGGGGAAGACCCCTGGAAGCATCTCTGACTCCCAGGTCACTGCTGTCAACAATGTTGTCAGAGTATTACGCCACTCACAATAAAACATAGAAAAACGAAACCAAAATGGATTTTCCTGGGAAATATGTTAAGGAACATCCTTTCCAGGGTAATGACTTGTATATAAGGCAAAATATATAACCAAAAATAACAATGCTCCTTCACACCTTGGGCTATGTTCACACATAGAGTTTTTGATGCATTTTTGCACTTTTGCATTGCTTTCAATGGTGAAAAACACATTCAACGGTAAGTGTAATTTTAACATTTTGCTACCTTAATTGACCATGTGGTATGTGAGACATGATCAGACACATCCATACAGTGCTGGAAAGAAATGGGAACAGCATGGGGAAGACCCATGGAAGCATCTGACTCCCAGGTCACTGCCTAAAACCATGTTCATCAGACATGATCATACATTACTGCAGTAATAACACAGACATTTTTTTCAACGTGACAAATATTAAACTCCATTTAAAATGGGAAAGGGACATGGAAGTGGACGTAATGGTGATGGTGATGGAGCACACAGAGGCCAAGGCCGTGGGCAAGATGAAACTGTGCCTGCTGAGGGAGCACAACAAACACCCACATCATGTTGAACTACCTTCATGTCCCAATTTCGAGGGGGCCGCGGAACACCACTCTTGATGGCAGAGCAGTGTGAAAAGGTTGTTGGTTGGATAGCAGATAATGGGATGATGCTTCCAGTCAGTTTGCCACCACTACCTCCCTGTCTTCCACATGGTCCAGTCTTAGTAGCCATGAGTCTGGACCATATTATTATTATTACTTTAGTGCCATTTATTCCATGGCACTTTACATGTGAAAAAGGGGTATACATCGCAAAAACATTTACAATAATCTTGAACAAAAATGTGACTGTGACTACTAAAGGAGAGGAGAGGACCCTACCCTCGAGGGCTCACAGTATACAATGGATAGGTGTGGATAGAGTAGGTGAAGATAGAGCTGGTCGTTCAGCGGTATGGTGGAGTGAGGGTTACTGCAGGTTGTAGGCTCGTCGGAAGAGGTGGGTCTTCAGGTACCTTTTGAAGGTTTCAACAATAGGTGAGAGTCAGAAATTTGGGGTACAGAGTTCCAGAGAAGATGAGATGCACGGGAAAAATCATGTATGTGATTGTGGCAAGAGGATATAAGAGCGGAGTAGAGAACAAAATCTTGTGAGGATCGGAGGTTGCGTGCAGGTAAGTACTGGGAGACTAGGTCACAGATGCATGGAGGAGACAGGTTGTAGATGGCTTTGCATGCCTAGATTAGGGTTTTGAACTGGAGTCTCTGGGCAATGGGGAGCCAGTGAAGGGATTGACAGAGAGGAGAGGTCAGGGAATAGTGAGGGGACAGGTGGATTAGTTGGGCAACAGAGTTTAGGATAGATTGGAGGAATGCGAGAGTGTTAGAAGCGAGGCCACAGATCAAGAGGTTGCAGTCGTTGAGACGGGAGATGATGAGGGCATGCACTAGTGTTTTTGTAGATTTGTGGATGAGGACTGTGCGGATCCGGGAGATTTTTTTTACTTGGAGTCGGCATACTCTTCACCCTGATCCAAGTCAGTGCTGCAGTGCTTCCAGTTTGTGACTGATGTGGTCATTTTGGAAATGGAGGCCAAACAAGAGGAAGAGGTGCAGGAGCTGAACAATGTGATTACATTGAGGTTACATTGGTGAGTTTAGTTCATATACTAAAGAAAGATCCTACTGTGTTTTTAATTATTCAGCCAGGTATTATTGCTTTATACTGCGTGCTGCTGGTGCTGCCAAATTTTTTTTAAAATCTATTCTATTCCCAATCGACAACGCTGTTAGATGCATTTACAATAGGGACAGGTGCTGGTAGGTGATGAGTGTTTATTCTGGTTCCATCAATGTCTTCCACAGTCCATAAGTTGTTTTTTTTAAAATTCTTTGGCCTTATATACAAGTCATTACCCTGAAAAGAATGTTTGTTAGCATTTTTTCCATTTTAGCTTGTTTTTTGTATGTCTTTTTTTGGCAGTCTGTAGAAGTGGTGTAATACTCTGACAACATTGTTCACAGGTATGCTATTTGTCAGTGGCCAACTGTGAATAGGTTTGAACCCACAACTGCAATACTTTAAATGGAATATAATATTTGACACTCTCACAAAAATTGCTGGATTATTAGGGCAGTCATATGGGATAACATCTGATGGCCACGGTTTCAGGCAGTTGCCTAATAGTATGGTACTTGTAAGCGACCAAGTGTCAATTGGTTCAACAAAACACAGATGTCTGACTTTAAAAGGAGTGGAATATTTGGCACGCTCCACAAAATTTATGTATTACTGCGGCAGTCATATGGATCACGTGCGTCTGATAATTGAAAAAGGTTCCTCTGCTTCAACAATACAGTAATGTGAATAAAAGTAAAAAAATCTGGCTATATTATGGGAACCAGCAAATGGAGCAGTAAAATAGTGAACACTGACACCAGCTACAAACTAAATGGAGGACAATATATTCCATGTTCACTACAAATGGCTGGATTTGTACAGCAGTTATATGTGATATGTCTGACAGACAACCACAGTTTTAAATATCGGGCCTGTAGTTTACTAATACTATTCTTCACAGCGACCTTGTGTAAATAGCTTCAATGACACACTGCAACAAAATGTAAATGAAGGCCATAAATGGCTGAATTTTGACCATAGTTATATGTGATACATGTCATGGACAACCACAGTTTTAAATAGCAGGCTTGTAGGTTACTATTCTTCACAGTGACCTCGTGTGAATAGCTTCACTGACACACTGCAACAAACTGTAAATGGAGGCCAATATTATTCATGTTCACTACAAATTTCTGGATTTTTATCGCTGTAATAAGGAAAAGATCTGGCTGTATTCTGCAGTCCTAACAAGCAAGTGAAGCAGAAAAATGGTGTACTCTGGATTGCTTTTATACCTGGGGCTATGTCTACAAATATCTGTAACAGCAGGATCAGTCAGAAAGTGCAATGAACCCTCTTGTGCTGTATGCACTACAGTCTGCCACATACCCTGCCTGCCTTGCTTTTTAAGCAAATAACCAGGATTAAGATAAAACAAAAAATTAACCCTGGCCCCTGATATATGGGGCTATGTCTACAAATATCTGTCCCAGCAGGATCAGTCAGAACGTGTAATGGACCCACTTGTGCTGTATGCACTGCAGTCTGCCACAAACCCTGCCTGCCTGCCTAACTCCTGCTATCACCACTGAATATATGCAGCTGGATTAGTCCTCAGAAGGACTGTTAGTTCAGATGGATATATAGATATACTGAGGAACACTTTTACTAACTATAAACAAGCAAATCTCTCCCTGACTCAGCAACAGCTCTCCCTACTCTGCCTGTTTGTGGGGTAGACTGTGACAAGCCTTCCGTCACCAGGTCTTAAATAGACCCAATGACGCTATGCGGCCAGCCAATCACTGTAATGGCCACAACCAACATGGCTACGGAGTTATAGTTCATGGCAAGCAATCCCTGCATGTTCATTGGCTCTCTAAAGAGCTCCAAACATGCAGGGCGGGGACCCGAGCTCCCGCCCAAGCAAACTGGAAATACTCGCCGAGCGCCGAGCTTGTCGAGCACCGTGATGCTAGAGCGAGTACCGAGCAGTGGCGAGCATGTTTGCTCATCATTAATCACGACCTTGCATGTTCATACGCCCTAAATTGCATATTGAAGCATTGAGTAAACTACAATAAAACTTATTTTCGATTCTTTTGCATATTGCTGTGTGGAACGTAGAATTTTTTATTGATTGCAATAAAATCTATTTATTCAATGCCTTTTCTAAGACAACAATAAGCAACTTTTTTGTGACTTTTATGTAGAAATGCAATCATACTGTAGTTATGTCGCACTTCTCATAGATAAATCTAACCATGCCACTTTTCTCATCATTGTTACATTTTCTCATAGGAGCTTAAACTGGTATAATGGTGTAAAAACCTGTGAAAAATTAGGTTTAGTTAAACAACCAAAAAATATGCATAGACAGGGTCTAACTATAACAAAAGAACCAGAAGAGATCAGACCCCTAAAATGTAACCTTCATTAATTTATCTAAGAAGGACTATCAAAATCCCCATAAAAACAAAAAATATCATCAGGGAACACCAAATTAAGGAAATACACCAGACAGGAAGGTATGCGGACTAACCTGTCCCTAGTTTGTCCCTAATAGCTCTCCTTTCCTGACAGTGGAGGTTGGAACCCTAATTTGTACTATGTGGCGCCCCCGCTCAGCGATTGTGTCCCTCGTGTCGCTAAGAAAACTCCTATCCTTTTATTATTTAAAAAAAACTACAAATGTGATAAAGAGAGAAAAAAAGTGAACGTCAGTAAGAAGCCGAAAAAGACACAAATCTCACAGTCTTTTAACAATTATGTCTTGAGTAAAGAAGCATGTAATGGCTCCAGGTAGTGGCTCCAGGTAGACTCAGAGGCAATTTTTCATCTCAATATAACCAAGACAGTAATTAGTAATAATTATTGATCCCATCTTTCTAATTGCACAGGAAAACAACCTCAAGTGCTGATTCCACATGAATTAATTTGAATAGCATGGTTAGGGATCAACATAATTCCTCAGTGTAAATATAAGATAGGGATCCAAATGCGTAGAGAACAGTTACTACATTCAGAATAGACAAAACAGTCTGGTATTCATGTGGATTTAAAGAAAAACACCCTTGGTCAGTAATGGACTCTTATATCCTGCGCCATAAGTGGTATATGTCTGGAACACACTACCCAGTAATTATTAAATATGGGCAAAAAATATGGGACTACTAATGATAAGTGCTATCTATTATACAATTGTATTTTGCCAGACTGCTGGTTGTAACATGTGACTGCTGATTACAAGTGCCATTTATCATATGTATTGCACTATATCAGTATATTGGCTGACTTTAGGATTAATAATGTACGTGAAATAGCCTTTTATGTGTATTTTGCTTTGAGGAACTATTTTTGCCCATATTTAATAATTACTGGGTAGTGTGTTCCGGATATATAACACTTATGTGGCAGGATATAAGAGTTCATTACTGACCAAGGATGTTTTTCTTTAAATCCACATGAATACCACACTGTTGTGTCTATTCTGAATGTAGTAACTCTTCTATACGCATTTGGATCCCTGTCCTATATTTTCTCTGAGGAATTTGGTTGATCCCTAACCATGCTATGCAAATTAATTTATGTGGAATCAGCACTTGAGGTTGTTTTCCTGTGCAATTAGAAAGATGGGATCAATAATTATTACTAATTACTGTCTTGGTTATATTGAGATGAAAAATTGCTTCTGAGTCTACCTGGAGCCATTACCTGGAGCCATTACATGCTTCTTTACCCAATACATAATTGTTAAAAAACTGTGAGATTTGTGTCTTTTTCGGCTTCTTACTGATGTTCACTTTTTTCTCTCTTTATCACATTTGTAATTTTTTTTAAATAATAAAAGGATAGGAGTTTTCTTAGGGACACGAGGGACACCGTCGCTAAGCAGGGGCGCCACATAGTACAAATTAGGGTTCCAACCTCCTCTGTCAGGAAGGGAAAGCTATTAGGGACAAAATAGGGACAGGTTAGTCCGTATATCTTCCTGCCTGGTGTATTTCCTTAATTTGGTGTTCTCTGATGATATGTTTTATTTTTGTGGGGATAGTCCTTTTTAGATAAATTAAAAATTAGGTTTAGCATTTATGACAATTAAATGTTGGAATCTGCATAAAAATCTTGACTCAAATGCAACAATAAATTTCCTCCTTGGAGTATAGAAACATACAACATACATGCATTGAATCACTGAGATTAGATGATAACAGAAAATCTAATATTATAATCATAGTATAATTTAAAATAATGAATCACGTTGATTAATTTTGCACACAAGCTCCACAGTATTATATGAATAATCTACTGTATAATTGTTATCATTGTTATAATTATTACCTATTAGTTTCTTATTTTGCAAATGAAACATATGTCATATATTTGAGTCAAGAGTTTTTCTGAAATCTCATGCCTTAAAAGTAGAAAATACAATGTAGAAAGTTTCTCATCTAAAATAAGCTATTTTAACATTGTGACAGTAGGTAATTGGAAGCACTTTTTCATGTGCTACAACTTTTTTAAAAATGCCTCAAATATTCGTTGTTTAATATGAAATCATGCTACTCTGGACTGAAAAAAATAGCTAGTTTATGGAGAGCTAACCTTGAATAAAGTGTGATAAACTTTAGCGCCATTTGATTAATCTACCAAGTCCACTTAGATGTTGACTATAATGCATAATCATCCATCATTGCAAATTGCTTTTTAGCACAAGGCTACAGTAGGATCTGTTGATAGCACATAATGCTCAATTTGACCTGAGGTGGACAACCCGTGTTGTGATTTCCTTCCTTTATTGTAAAAATGTTAAAAAATAAGAATTAAGTAGAAATTCTCCAGCGGTAGACTGTACACTTTATATGTAACTGTATAAAGCTGTCTATATGACTTATTCTAGATTTCTTCCTCACTATAAATTATGTGGAATTTTTATGTCTAGAACTGAATGGAAATTATCCCTCAAATCAGAATTATTTTTGATGACATTGATTTAAAATGGTGTTGATTAGAGTTTTGGGTCCATGATTGCAGTTTCTGATTCTACCACATTCCAGACAAGCATTATTAATTATGTTGTGATGATCAGTGAAGCACACTGAAACTATGTAAACTCTTTAATGTGGAACTCAGAGTGGTTTTCCAGATCAAAAAATATACATAAAAGAGCTTTAAATAATCCGTTATGTAGTCTACTAATATAGTTCAATTAGGTCTACTGTCCACATTGTGAGGGAACTCCCAATGCCTTCTTCTCTTTCTATCTTGTGTTTGTCGGAGGACAGGTTTAGAGATGAGCGGTGTTCGACTTGAACTGTTCGCCAATCTCAAATTTGAGCTGTTTTGGGCGGTGTTCGAGTTGTTCGACGAACCCGAACGATTTGCAAAAAATTCGGCTGTTCGAGGTTATGTTCCATAACTGTTCGTGCACCAAAAGCGTGTCCTGCATGTCTGGCGCTATTTAGAGCACCAATCATGCAGGGATTGTCTGCCACTCACTGTAATGCCACAGCCATGGTGGTTGTGGCATTACAGTGATTGCCCAAATCGATGGGAACAGTGCCAACAGTGAAACATGAAAAGCCGGCAATTCAGCAGCGGCATACACCGGTACCCGACAATTTAGAACCGAAAGAATAGAGCTTCACACATAGATTAGATAGATAGAAACATGTCAGTCACATATATAAGAAGTACAGTGAAAGTGCTGCTTACTGTACTTGTCATTTAGCGTAAAGGATTTATCAAAAAAAAATAATAGTGTTTTCATGCACCGTCTCTTTAAAAAAGCCGGCCGGCAATTCAGCATCTGTACCCGACAATTTAGAATAGAAGGAATAGAGAATCACACATAGATTAGATAGATAGAAACATGTCAGTCACATATATAAGAAGTGCAGTGACAGTGTTGATTACTGTACTTGTCATTTAGTGTAAAGGATTTATTTAAAAAAATAATAGTGTTTTCATGCACTGTCTCTTTAAAAAAGCCGGCCGGCAATTCAGCAGCGGTACCCGACAATTTATAACAGACAGAATAGAGCATCATACATAGATTAGATAGATAGAAACATGTCAGCCACATATATACGAAGTACAGTGACAGTGTTGCTTACTGTACTTGTCATTTAGCGTAAAGGATTTATCAAAAAAAATAATAGTGTTTTCATGCACCGTCTCTTTAAAAAAGCCGGCCGGCAATTCAGCAGCGGTACCCGACAATTTATAACAGACAGAATAGAGCTTCACACATAGATTAGATAGATAGAAACATGTCAGTCACATATATATGAAGTACAGTGATAGTGTTGGTTACTGTACTTGTCATTTAGTATTAAAATAAAGGATTTATTATTAAAAAAATTGGCGTGGGGTTCCCCTTAATTTTAGGCTCTAGCGGAGGTTAAGCAGACGGCTGGGGCAGATGTTTGAAGCCTGGGAAGGGGGTAATACCCACGGAGCTTCCCAGGCTACTAATATCAGCCCCCAGCTGAATACATAGCCTTTACTAGCTATTAAAATGGGGGACCCCCCAAAAAAAATGATGTGGGGTCCCCCCTAATTTAATAGCTAGCAAAGGCTAGGCAGACAGCTGGGGGCTGATATTAATAGCCCAGGAAGGGAGCCATGAATATTGGCCCCCTCCCAGGCTAGAAACACCAGCCGTCAGCCGCCCCAGAAATGGCGCATTCATAGGATGCGCCAATTCTGGCACTTAGCCTCGCTCTTCCACGCTGCCCTGGTGCGGTGGCAGGGGGTAATAGGGTTGGGGTTGATGTCAGCTTATAATGCCAGCTGACATCAAGCCCAGGTTAGTAATGGAGAGGCGTCTATAAGACACCCCCATTACTAACCCCATAGTCAAAGTTAAAAAAAACACAAACACCCAGAATAAAGTCCTTTAATTGAAATAAAGACACAATCCTTTATTGTTCTAAATTAAACCATACTTACCGTCACGCCCATTCCAGCTGAAGCCAACGATCTCCTGCAATAAAAGAAAAATAATAAAGCAACCTCATCCTTACCTTTCCATGGTTCCCACGATAGCTTCAGCTCTGCTACATCGAGATGACAGGCTGGACCGCAGCAGAACGCTGCCATCCAGCCTCTCATCCCGCAGACACTGAGAAGCGCAGGCATGCTTGCGCTGCTCAGCGTCTCTCTGTGACGACATCCAGATGAGCCGAGTTCATGTCCAACGAACTCGGCTCACCTCATGCACGTCACTGACAGCGTGGGAAAATTCTCAAGCTGAAGCGGTGAGTGCAGGAGAATTCTCCCACGCTGTCAGTGACGTGCATAAGGTGAGCTCATGTCCAATGAACTCAGCTCACCTCCTGCACGTCACTGACAGCGTGGGAGAATTCTCCTGCACTCAGCGCTTCAGCGTGAGAATTCTCCCGCTGAAGCGCTGAGTGCAGGAGAATTTTCCCACGCTGTCAGTGACGTGCATGAGGTGAGCCGAGTTCATTGGACATTAACTCGGCTCATCTGGATGCCCTCACAGAGAGACACTGTGGAGCGCAAGCAAGTCTGCGCTTCTCAGTGTCTGCGGGATGACAGGCTGGATGGCAGCGTTCTGCTGCGGTCCAGCCTGTCATCTCGATGTAGCAGAGCTGAAGCTGTCATGGGAACCATGGAAAGGTAAGGATGATGTTGCTTTATTATTTTTCTTTTATATCAGGAGATCGTTGGCTTCAGCTGGAATGGGCGTGATGGTAAGTATGGTTTAATTTAGAACAATAAAGAATTGTGTGTTTATTTCAATTAAAGGACTTTTTTCTGGGTGTTGTGTTTTTTTAAATACTTTACTAGAAATTCATGGTGGTCATGTCTAATATTGGCGTGACCCCATGAATTTCGGGCTTAGGGCCAGCTGATAATGCCAAGCTGGCCCTAACCCCTTTATTACCCAGTGAGCCACCGCATCAGGGCCCTGGATGAGTTGGGTACAGCGCCAGAAGATGGCGCTTCTATGAACGCGCCATTTTCCGGGGTGGCTGCGGACTGCAATTTGCAGCGGGGGTGGCCCAGAAAGCTTGGGCCTCCCTGCGCTGCGGATTCCAGCCCCCAGCTGCCTAGTTGTACCTGGCTGGACACAAAAACAGGGCGAAGCCCCACGTCAATTTTCTTTAAATTATTTCATGAAATAATTAAGAAAAAAAGGGCTTCCCTATATTGTTGTGTCCGGCCAGGTACAAATAGGCAGCTGGTGGTTGGGGGCAGCCCGTTCCTGCCTGCTGTACCTGGCTGGACACAAATATAGTGCGAAGCCCCACGTCAATTTTTTTTAAATTATTTCATGAATTTCCTGAAATAATTTAAAAAAATTGAAGTGGGGCTTCGCACTATATTTGTGTCCAGCCAGGTACAGCAGGCAGGAACGGGCTGCCCCCATCCACCAGCTGCCTATTTGTACCTGGCCGGACACAACAATATAGGGAAGCCCTTTTTTTCTTAATTATTTCATGAATTTCATGAAATAATTAAAAAAAATTGAAGTGGGGCTTCGCACTATATTTGTGTCCAGCCAGGTACAGCAGGCAGGAACGGGCTGCCCCCATCCACCAGCTGCCTATTTGTACCTGGCCGGACACAACAATATAGGGAAGCCCTTTTTTTCTTAATTATTTCATGAATTTCATGAAATAATTAAAAAAAATTGAAGTGGGGCTTCGCACTATATTTGTGTCCAGCCAGGTACAGCAGGCAGGAACGGGCTGCCCCCAACCACCAGCTGCCTATTTGTACCTGGCCGGACACAACAATATAGGGAAGGCCTTTTTTTCTTAATTATTTCATGAATTTCATGAAATAATTAAAAAAAAAGTACGTGGGGCTTCGCCCTATTTTTGTGTCCAGCCAGGTACAACTAGGCAGCTGGGGGCTGGAATCTGCAGCGCAGGGAGGCCCAAGCTTTCTGGGCCCCCCCCCGCTACAAATTGCAGTCCGCAGCCACCCCGGAAAATGGCGCATTCATAGAAGCGCCATCTTCTGGCGCTGTACCCAACTCATCCAGGGCCCTGGTGCGGTGGCTCACTGGGTAATAAAGGGGTTAGGGCCAGCTTGGTATTATCAGCTGGCCCCAAGCCCAAAATTCATGGGGTCACGCCAGTATTAGACATGACCGCCATGAATTTCTAGTAAAGTATTTAAAAAAAACACAACACCCAGAATAAAGTCCTTTAATTGAAATAAAGACACAATTCTTTATTGTTCTAAATTAAACCATACTTACCATCACACCCATTCCAGCTGAAGCCAACGATCTCCTGCAATAAAAGAAAAATAATAAACCAACCTCATCCTTACCTTTCCATGGTTCCCACGACAGCTTCAGCTCTGCTACATCGAGATGACTGGCTGGACCGCAGCAGAACGCTGCCATCCAGTCTGTCATCCCGCAGACACTGAGAAGCGCAGGCAAGCTTGCGCTCCTCACTGTCTCGCTGTGACGGCATCCAGATGAGCCGAGGTCATGTCCAATGAACTCGGCTCACCTCATGCACGTCACTGACAGCGTGGGAAAATTCTCACGCTGAAGTGCTGAGTGCAGGAGAATTCTCCCACGCTGTCAGTTATGTGCATGAGGTGAGCTCATGTCCAATGAACTCAGCTCACCTCCTGCACGTCACTGACAGCGTGGGAAAATTCTCCTGCAATCAGCGCTTCAGCGTGAGAATTTTCCCACGCTGTCAGTGACGTGCATGAGGTGAGCCGAGTTCATTGGACATGAACTCGGCTCATCTGGATGTCGTCACAGAGAGACGCTGAGCAGCGCAAGCAAGCCTGCGCTTCTCAGTGTCTGCGGGATGACAGGCTGGATGGCAGCGTTCTGCTGCGGTCCAGCCTGTCATCTCGATGTAGCAGAGCTGAAGCTGTCGTGGGAACCATGGAAAGGTAAGGATGAGGTTGCTTTATTATTTTTCTTTTATTGCAGGAGATCGTTGGCTTCAGCTGGAATGGGCGTGATGGTAAGTATGGTTTAATTTAGAACAATAAAGGATTGTGTCTTTATTTCAATTAAAGGACTTTATTCTCGGTGTTTGTGTTTTTTTTAACTTTGACTATGGGGTTAGTAATGGGGGTGTCTTATAGACGCCTCTCCATTACTAACCTGGGCTTGATGTCAGCTGGCATTATAAGCTGACATCAACCCCAACCCTATTACCCCCTGCCACCGCACCAGGGCAGCGTGGAAGAGCGAGGCTAAGTGCCAGAATTGGCGCATCCTATGAATGCGCCATTTCTGGGGCGGCTGACGGCTGGTGTTTCTAGCCTGGGAGGGGGCCAATATTCATGGCTCCCTTCCTGGGCTATTAATATCAGCCCCCAGCTGTCTGCCTAGCCTTTGCTAGCTATTAAATTAGGGGGGACCCCACGTCATTTTTTTTGGGGGGTCCCCCATTTTAATAGCTAGTAAAGGCTATGTATTCAGCTGGGGGCTGATATTAGTAGCCTGGGAAGCTCCGTGGGTATTACCCCCTTCCCAGGCTTCAAACATCTGCCCCAGCCGTCTGCTTAACCTCCGCTAGAGCCTAAAATTAAGGGGAACCCCACGTCAATTTTTTTTAATAATAAATCCTTTATTTTAATACTAAATGACAAGTACAGTAACCAACACTATCACTGTACTTCATATATATGTGACTGACATGTTTCTATCTATCTAATCTATGTGTGATGCTCTATCTTTCTGTTCTAAATTGTCGGGTACCGCTGCTGAATTGCCGGCCGGCTTTTTTAAAGAGACAGTGCATGAAAACACTATTATTTTTTTAAATAAATCCTTTACACTAAATGACAAGTACAGTAAGCAACACTATCAATGTACTTATTATATATGTGACTGACATGTTTCTATCTATCTAATCTATGTGTGAAGCTCTATTCTTTCTGTTCTAAATTGTCGGGTACAGATGCTGAATTGCCGGCCGACATGTTTCTATCTATCTAATCTATGTGTGATGCTCTATTCCTTCTTGTCTAAATTGTCGGGTACCGGTGTATGCCGCTGCTGAATTTGCCGGCCGGCTTTTTTAAAGAGAGTGTCTTCTGAGCAGTTTGTCAGCTTTTGGACACCTTTGCAGGTGTTTTCTATGTGTTTCTATGTGTTTTTGTTTGCCTGCCATTGGTTTTAACGGTGTTCGACGGTGTTCTAAGGTGTTCGACGAACAGTTCGACGAACAGTTCCTCGAACATCCCGGTGTTCGACGAACCGAACCGAACCCGAACACTACGGGGGTGGCTCAACACTAGACAGGTTGTGCCAGCGCATGGCCGGATTGGTGTGTGAAAGGTGCCAGCTGAATGTTAATTTTATTAGGACACTACCAATGCATAGAGGGCCTGGCTTAAATATTAAAATAAATAGTCAAATTCATACAATGATTTGGTCTTGTGTCAACACAGAAAATACTATTCTGTGTTGATTACAGGACCAGAAGCAAAGCTAAGATTGGGCAGCTACTTGAAAATGGGTCACCTGTCGAAACTGAACTGTATAAGATAACTTATTATCTATCCCCTTCCTGACATGCAGTGTAAATATACAATGCCAGGATTGCGTGGGCTCATACCGAGCCCCGCCACGATTGAGTGTGGGTGTCAGCTTTATTTGAGTGGTAACACCCTGCAGCAATGCCCTCAATCGGTGCTAGCACTGATCGTGGGCATTTAACCCCTTTGATGCTGCTGTCAATAGTGACAGCGACATCGCAGTGCATCGCACAGGAAGTGAGCTCCCTGTCTCCTTTCATCAGCACAACATGATGCGATCACGTTGTGCTGATGGTCTCCATGGTGACCACCGGTCCCAATATGGCCACAAGGTCCTTCAGGGTCCGGCAGGAAGGTGACCACTCAGTGCCAGCTCAGAGAGCAGGAGCTGAGATGTCTCCTTCCTGCCTGTCAGACGCTGATGCACTGCAGAGTGTTAAATCAGCGATCATGGCATGGAAAGTTGATGTCCCATAGTGGGACAGTGTAATGGAGGAAAAAAAAAGTTAATAAAAATTATAAAAATATTTAAAAATTCACAAAATAAATAATAATAATAAAAAAAAAATTAATCCGATAAATACATTTATCTGTGTAAAAAAAAAAGTGCACATATTTTTTATCATCGCGTCCGGAACTACGCGACCTATAAAACTGTCCCACTAGTTACTTCCTTCAGTGAACACCATAAAAAAATATAAATGAAAAATAAGGCAAAAACTATGCTTTATCATCATACTGCTGAATAAAAAGTGGAATAAAAAGCGATCAAAAAGATGAAAGTAAATAAAAATGGCATCACTGAAAACGACATAAAAAATAACGCAAAAAAAAAAGGCCATCATGCAGATCCATCAGTGGAAAAAAAAGTTACAGCTCTCAGAATAAAGCAATGAAAAAATAATAATTTTTTCTATAAAATAATGTTTATTGTGTAAAAGCACCAAAACATAAAAAAAATATAAATGTGGTATTGTGTAATTGTACTGATCTGAAGAATAAAGTTGTCTTATCAATTTTACCACACGTGGAATGGCATAAAAAATCCCCAAAAACAATTCCTGAATTGCTGTTTCTTGTTCATTTTGTCTCCCAAAAAACAGAATAGAAAGCGATCAAAAGATGTCATTTGCCTGAAAATGGTACCAATAAAAATGTCAACTCGTCCCACGAAAAACAAGCCATCATATGACTCTGCCAGCCGAAATATAAAAAATAAATATTTCTATTAAAATATGACAATGCCTAAACCTATTTTTAAAAATAAAAAGCGTCTTTTAATGTGTGACAGCTGCCAATCATAAAAACCCAATATAAATCTGGTAACACTGTAATTGTACCGACCTGAAGAATAAAGTTGTCTAATCACTTGTACCGCACAGGGATTGGGGTAAAAAATAAATCAAACCAATTCTTCACCTTTTGCTGATTTATTCATTCTGCCTCCCAAACATCGCAGTAAGGCTCGTCTCACATTTATCCTGCTCTCTACGATGAGCGCTTATAGCGGGGTTTCCATGTAAATCTCTGAAATACGTGATTCAGACAGAAACACGGGCAGAAGATTCCCTATAATGATTCAGATGGAGGCACTGTGGATGCCGTCTGGCCTATCAACCGGCGGTGTCCGTCTTTTTATTAGGCATGCATAAAAATGCCGTTGGCCACAGTTTTGTGAACTTCTGAAAAGAAGAACGACACTGAAAAGAGACCAGAAAGAGTCCACAGTTACTCTGCTGTCTCATTATAGTGAATGGATCTCTCGAGGCTTTCATCTAAATCACTTTACTTGGAGATTTAGATGGAAACCCCGTAGAGTGCACGATAAATGTGATTCCAAATGTTATGTAAAATGCTCCCAAGAAAAGCTTCAACTCAATTCAAAAAAAAGCAAGTCCCCACTCAGGTCTGTCATTTGTTAAAGGAAATATAGGGAGCTTCCATGTAACTGGTAGCACAAAGGCTCTGGAAAAATGAAATAGCACCTCACCCTTCAAAAGAAATCCAGCAAATTCTGCCCTCCCAAATCCAAATGCCCCCCTCCCTTCTGAGCCCCACAGTGTGCCTAAACCACAGTTAACATCCACATGTTTGGCATTCCTGTAGCGATGAGAGCCTGCTTAATTTACGGGTACATGTCTCCAAGTGCATGCCATGGGTATCACGTACTGGTCACTACACCGTACTGGTCACTACAATTTTTGGTCACTACAATGGCAGTTTGCAATCTTTATTTAGCAATATCCACTGCTGCTTATTTCTGGGAAACACCCTTGAAGTCAAAATCGTCACTGCACCTGAATAGGGAAAATATATATTTTTGTACCGTGTTAGCCAGTAGATAGGAAAATATTTAGATTTGAGAGTCCTCAGTGGTTGATACCTTTTAATGGCCAACTGAAAAGATGGTAACAAGTTGCAAGCTTTCGAGACTATGCAGGTCTCTTCATCAGGCTAGTATAACACAAAATCTGAAGAGTCACAAATTTATACACAATAAGACACAGAAAAAATGCAAGAGATGTGACAGGTGACGGGAAGTAGAGTTATTATGGGAGAGATAAACAGTTCTGGCTATAAATATTTTAGCAGTTAATAGATAAGGAGTGTGAAGGTTTTATTGTCCTGTGACTACGTTCAGTGCTATGTTGGCCTCACAAGTCTGAGGGGCACATTCCTTAGTTGATGTAGAATGACATAAATCCATGCGACACATTCATTCCTGCTCTGAAAGTGTCAAAGGTCATCATCAGTTTATATTCTGAGATTCTTCTTTCTCTTTGAAATTTGAAGTTACCTTTTAATACCAGTAATTTCATGTCTTTTATGCTGTGATCAGGGGAACAAAAATGCTTGGCTTCAGGTAGATCTATTCTATTTTCTTTTATTGTGTGGTGATGATGATTCATTGTTGTCCTAAGTTTTTGCCCTGTCTTCCCTACATAAAGACCCCCAGCTGGACATTTGGTACATATAATTAAGTATGCTACGTTAGATGTGATAAAGCTGAAAGTACCTGGGATCTTGTAGTCCTGATGTGAGTTGGGTATCCTCATCTTGTCAGTGGTCATTATAAAGGACAGGCTTTACTTTTTTTCTGGTTTCAAGGAAAGGTACCTGTAGCTAGTGGAGATGACAGGGAGCTTCTGACAATGATGCTTCTTAGATTTGGGGCTGCCTGTAACACAGTAGTGGGGGGGTCTAGAAATATGGATTGTAATCGGGCATCTCTTTGTAGTAAGGGTTGTAGTTTCCATGCAGCTCTCCTTAGCGCCTCCAGATTTGGGTTGTAGGTGACTACTAGAGGCACCCGGTTGCTTTCTGGTTTGGTTTTGTAATGCAGGAGATGATTCCTTGATGTTCATAACATCCTTCCCATAATAACTCTGTTTTCCGTCACCTGTTGCATCTATTACATTATTTCTGTGTCTTATTGTGTATAAATATGTGACTCTTCAGATTTTGTGTTATACTAGCCTGATGAAGAGACCTGCGTAGTCTCGAAAGCTTGCAACTTGTTACCATCTTTTCAGTTAGCCATTAAAAGGTATCAACCACTGAGGACTCAAATCTAAATGTGCACCTGTATATAAATTCACAAAGGGGTATAATTTCTAAAATGGGGCCACTTGAGGGGGGCTTTTCTAGTAACATAAGGGCTCTGTATAAGGAGTCTGCAAACTATTGTAGGAAAATCTACGCTCCAGGAGGCAAAAAGCGCTCCATCCATCCCGAGTCTCGCCGCATGGCTAAACAGTAGTGATGAGCGAGCACTAAAATGCTAGGGTACTTGTTGTGTGAGTCAAGCAAATTGGAATGTTCGAGTGCTCGGACCAAGTAATGAGCCCAATGGGCCTAAAAATTGCCCAAATCGATGGGAACAGTGCTCAAATGACATGGGAACAGCAAGGGGAAGACCACTGGAAGCATTTCTGACTCACAGGTCACTGCTGTCAACAACGTTGTCAGAGGTATTATACCACTTTTATGGACTCACTATCAAACATACAAAAACTAAACCAAAATGGATTTTCCTGGGAAATATGTTAAGGAACATCCTTTCCAGGGTAATGACTTGTATATAAGGCAAAATAAATATCCAAAAACAAAAGTGCTCCTCCACACCTTAGGCTATGTTCACACATAACATTTTTGATGCATTTTTGCACTTTTGCATTGCTTTCAACCAAGCCAAATGCCTTCACCGGGAAACGTCATTTTAACATTTAACAACCTTATCTGGCCATGTGGTGTGTGACACATCATCAGACACATTCTGCTTCATTTATGATGGAGGGACTCTGAAAGTCACAAAGACTTTTTTTATAGGGCCATCAGGCGGCCCTTACTATTCTTAAAGGGCCAGCAGTCAGCTATGCTTTGTTGTTCCTATTATTAAGTGGGTTTCTTATACTGTTATTCCACATGCAGTGACTGCAAGGGCTGCCAAAAATTTGGACTAAACCCAATACCCCTTTGAAGAGACATAGAGGAGGGTCTCAGTAAAAAAAAGTTCCCATTATAAAGGAGCAGGTCTCCTATAGTGGTAATGCCCATGCTGTGACTGCAAGGGCTGCCAAACTTTGGGAAAAGCCCCAGGAACAATTTAAAGACACATACAGCTGGACCACAGTAACAACATGTTCCTATTAGAAAGGAGAAGGTCTGCTATTCAGTTATAGGGTATGCAGTGAATCCAGCGGCTGCCAAAATTTAGGAAAAACCACACTAACAATTTAAAGTCACATACAGCTGGGCCACTGTAACGAGTACATGTTCCAATTAGAAAGGAGAGGGTCTGCTATTCAGTTATAGGGTATGTAGTGAAGCAACAGCTGCCAAAGATTTGGAGGAACTCCAATGCCCCTTGCAAGAGATGTAGAGGTCGGAGGACCTCCTGCAAAAAACGCTTCCATTATTAGGAAGTGTGTCTCCCATACTGTTTCCCTCTGCAGTGAAGCAACAGCTGCCAAAAATTTGGAGGAACTCAAATTCCCTTTGCAAGAGACGTAGATATGTTGATATGATACATATGGTGGTGATATGGTGATGGAGGATGAGGATGCGGAGAAGGAGGAGGACAAAAGCAAAGAGACAAAATCAGGAAGCGTATACCAATGTCTGGGAGTGAAGACAGAGGTGCATGGGAATAGAGTTAGACCTCGCAAAAAAAAAGACACTGTATTTGAGTTTATGTTACGCTGCTATCATTCGGTGGTGTTGAGATGTCTGGCCCAATCCAGCCCTTGTTCATTTTTATAAGAGTCAGCCTGTCAGCATTTTCAGTTGACAGGCAGAGTGGCCTATCGGTTATAATTCCATCAGTGGCACTAAAATCCCGCTCTGAGAAAATGCTAGTGGTAGGGCAGGCCAGGACCTCCAAGGCGTAGAGAACCAGTTCATGCCACGTGTCCAGCTTGGATGCCCAATGATTATAAGGCACAGAGGAATCACGGAGGATGTTGGTATGGTTGTCAAGGTTCTCCCTCACCATATTCCAAAACTTTCCCTTCCTTGGGAGAATAGCCGCGCCTCAGGGCCTGTGCAATGGGAGGGTCTGAGAAAACTGTAGGTAACAAACTCAGCCATGTGTGCCACTCACCAAGAGGATGATTGACCATGCTCTCCTCTTCATCCTCCTCCTCCCTGTCCTCAGGCCATCCATGCTGAACAGACGATATGTCAGTTGTGCAGGTAGTACTGTCTATAGCGCAGGAAACTAGCTCCTGTTATTCCTCCTCCTGCTCCTCTTCCTCATTGTCACCCAATGCACGTTGGGCTGAGATGAGGCTGGGCTGTATGGAATCACCCTGCATGGTTCCTTGCTCCAATACATCGTGCTCCACCTGTAATGCATACTCTTTAAAAGTGAGCAGATAGTGTTTCAGAAGTGGGATGGTGACGCTAATTATGGCGTCATCACCGCTCACCATCTTGGTGGAGTCCTCAAAGTTAAGGGGGATGGTAAAAATGTCTGACATCCATGTCCACTCCTGAGGTCTTATGTGTGGAGTCTGACCTGAATACCTATGGCCTTGTTGATGCTGGCAGTCAACAACTGCCCTCTTCTGCTCATAAATCCTTCCCAACATCTGCAATGTAGAGTTCCAACGCATGGAGACATCGCAGATTAGTCGGTGAGCTGGAAGCTGCAAAAAACTGTTGAAGCATGGCAAGGGCAGCGTACTTTAACAAGCAGATCCAACAGATCCAGGTAGGTTTTGAGAATCCGCTGAACCACGAGGCTAAGCACATGATCCAGGCATGGTACGTGTGTGAGCTCGCCTCAGAGCCACCACCTGGATCCTGCCATTGTCACACACGACCATGCCTGGCTGTAGGATCAGCGGTGTCAGCCACAGATCTGTCAGCTCCTTCAGAGCATATTAGCTTCAGCACAGCCTGTTGCCGCTTGGCCGAGGCAGTGCTGCAGTGCTTCCAGATTGAGACTGATGTGGTCATTTCGGAGATGGAGGATGAAGAGGAGGAGGTGCAGGAGCTGTAGAATGTGGTGGCAATCCTGATTGACCCAGGACCCGCAATCCTCGAAGTCGGGAGGATGTGTTACGTTCGAAGGTCCGACTGGGTCCCAGCTTCCAGTATATTAACCCACTGTGCCGTTAGCGAGATGTATCATCCCTGCCCACAAGCACTTGTCCACGTTTCCGTGGTTAGGTGGACTTTCCAGGTAACTGCGCTGTTGAGGGCACGGCTACTGTTTTGGGACACATGCTCATGTAATGTTGGGACGGCACACCTGGAGAAATAGTGGCGGCTGGGGATCGAGTACCAAGGGACGGCCGTCCTCATCAGGTTGTGGAAAGCTTCCTCCTCCACCAGCCAAAAAGGCAACTTTTTGAGCGCAAGCATTCGCGAAATGTGTGAATTTAGTAGTGTGTCCTGTGGGGTGTTGGCTGCGTATTTGCGCTTGCGTTCCAAGGACTGGGGTAGGGACAATTGAATTGTGCGCTGGGACAAGGATGTGGACGTGCTTGCTGATGGTGCTAGTTGAGAGTGTGCAATGACAGGTGCAGGGTGGGAGTCATCTTGACATGCGCCATGGACAGGGGATTGGCGTGCACGCACAACAGCGGAAGAAGCAGTGGTGTCATCCGCAGACACTGTTGCTGGACCCTGGGGTTCGGCCCACTTAGTCGGGTGCTTTGCTGTCATGTGCTTGATCATGTTGGTGGTGGTCAGGCTGGTAGTTTTGCTACCCCTGCGGATGCTGGCATGGCAGGTGGTGAAAATTGACTTTTTGGGGGTTATCTGCATAGTATTTAAAAAAATAACCAGACTCGGAAAGACATAACAGTTGTGCTGGCAACTTTCGTCATGTTGGAACGCTTTCCCGCCTTGTGTCTGCAGCCACCACACTGCTTCTTTCTGCCTGTTGTGGTGATATGCCTCCCTCCCCCTGTTTTCTGCTGTCCTCACTCTGTATGTCCCCGTGCCAGGTTGGGTCAGTTACTATATCATCCACCACATAGTCTTCCAATTCCGCACCCTAGTACTCCTCCTGGCTTTCTGGCAATTGTGTCCCATCATCATCATCATCCAACTCTTGCTACGGTAATTGCACTTTCCTCCCGTCACCTTCATGTGACCGTGGCTGCTCCAATATTTGGGCATCGCTACACGCGTTCTCCTCTTGACTCACTTGAAGCTGGCTGGGCAAGATGCCCGAATATACAAATGGAAAAGTGAACAGCTCTTCTGAGTGTCCAAGTGTTGGATTAGTTGTCTTCGGGCACTCGGCATGGTGGGAGGAAGGAGGATGAGTGTGAAAAATATGCTGTCCAGACTCACGGCTACTTAGACTTGACCATGTGGAAGAGAGGGTGCTGGTGGTGATGGCTAAGTGACTGGAAGCATTATCTGCTATCCAACCAATAACCTTTTGACACTGCTGTGTATTCAATAGTGGTGTTCTGTGGTCCCTTAGTAATTGGGACAGGAAGGTCGAGTGACATGATGTGAGTGTTTGCTGTGGCACAATTTCAGCTTGCCCACCGCCACGTCCTCAGCCTCGACCTCTGCATGCACCATCACCATCATGCCCACTTCCCCGTCCCTTGCCACGTACCTTGTAAATTTTTAATGGAGGACAATATTTTCCACGTTCACGAGATATGGTTGATTTTGGAACGCAGTTATATGTGATACGTCTGACAGAGAACCACAATTTTAAATAGCAGGCCAGTAATTTGCTAATACTATCCTTCACAGACACCTAGAGTGAATAGCTTGACCGACACACTGCAACGGAATGAAAATGGAAGAAATATCTGATTTTGAAACACTCTTATAGGTGTTATATCTGAGAGAGAACCACAGTTTTAAATAGCAGTCTTGTAATTTGCTAATACTATCCTTCACAGACACCCAGTGTGAATAGCTTGACCGATACACTGCAACGGAATGAAAATGGAAGAAATGTCTAATTTTGGAACACTCTTATAGGTGTTATGTCTGACAAAGAGCCACGGTTTTAAACAGCAGGCGTGTAATTTACTAATACTATTTTTCACAGACACCTAGTGTGAATAGCTTGACCGACACACTGCAACAGAATGAAAAAAGAGGCCAATATTTTCCACATTCAGTCTAAATTTCTGAATTTTTAGCGCTGAAATATGGAACAGATCTGGCTTTATTCTACAGTGAGAACAAGCAAATGGAGCAGAAAAATTGTCTACTCTGGTTTACTTTTTAAGTAAATAACCAGGATTAAGATCAAAAACATTTTTTCCCTGGGCCCTGATATCTGGGGCTATGTCTACAAATATCTGTAAGAACAGCAGCAGTAGGAATGTTCAATGGACCCTCTTGCACTATATGCACTGCAGTCTGCCACATACACTGCCTGCCTGCCTAACTCCTGCTATCACCAATGAATATATACAGCTGGATAAGTCCTCAGAAAGACTGTTAGTTCAGTTGGATATATAGATATGTATGTATATATATATATATATATATATATATATATATATATATATATATATACAGTACAGACCAAAAGTTTGGACACACCTTCTCATTTAAAGATTTTGCTGTATTTTTATGACTTTGAAAATTGTACATTCACACTGAAGGCATCAAAACTATGAATTAACACATGTGGAATTATATACTTAACAAAAAAGTGTGAAACAACTTAAAATATGTCTTATCTTCTAGGTTCTTCAAAGTAGCCACCTTTTGCTTTGATGACTGCTTTGCACAGTCTTGGCATTCTCTTGATGAGCTTCAAGAGGTAGTCACCAGAAATGGTCTTCCAACAATCTTGAAGGAGTTCCCAGAGACGCTTAGCACTTGTTGGCCCTTTTGCCTTCACTCTGCAGTCCAGCTGACCCCAAACCATCTCGTTTGGATTCAGGTCTGGTGACTGCGGAGGCCAGGTCATCTGACGTAGCACCCCATCACTCTCCTTCTTGGTCAAATAGCCCTTACACAGCCTGGAGGTGTGTTTGGGGTCATTGTCCTGTTGAAAAATAAATGATGGTCAAACTAAACGCAAACCGGATGGAATAGCATGCCGCTGCAAGATGCTGTGGCAGCCATGCTGGTTCAGTATGCCTTCAATTTTGAATAAATCCCCAACAGTGTCACCAGCAAAGCACCCCCACACCATCACACCTCCTCTTCCATGCTTCACGGTGGGAACCAGGCATGTAGAGTCCATCCGTTCACCTTTTCTGCGTCGCATAAAGACATGGTGGTTGGAACCAAAGATCTCAAATTTGGACTCATCAGACCAAAGCACAGATTTCCACTGGTCTAATGTCCATTCCTTGTGATCTTTAGCCCAAACAAGTCTCTTCTGCTTGTTGCCTGTCCTTAGCAGTGGTTTCCTAGCAGCTATTTTACAATGAAGGCCTGCTGCACAAAGTCTCCTGTTAACAGTTGTTGTAGAGATGTGTCTGCTGCTAGAACTCTGTGTGGCATTGACCTGGTCTCTAATCTGAGCTGCTGTTAACCTGCGATTTCTGAGGCTGGTGACTCGGATAAACTTATCCTCAGAAGCAGAGGTGACTCTTGGTCTTCCTTTCCAGGGGCGGTCCTCATGTGAGCCAGTTTCTTTGTAGGGCTTGATGGTTTTTGCAACTGCATTTGGGGACACTTTCAAAGTTTGCCCAATTTTTTGGACTGACTGACCTTCATTTCTTAAAGTAATGATGGCCACTCATTTTTCTTTACTTAGCTGCTTTTTTCTTGCCATAATACAAATTCTAACAGTCTATTCAGTATGACTATCAGCTGTGTATCCACCTGACTTCTGCACAACAAAACTGATGGTCCCAACCCCATTTATAAGGCAAGAAATCCCACTTATTAATCCTGACAGGGCACACCTGTGAAGTGAAAACCATTTCCGGTGACTACCTCTTGAAGCTCATCAAGAGAATGCCAAGAGTGTGCAAAGCAGTTATCAAAGCAAAAGGTGGCTACTTTGAAGAACCTAGAATATAAGACATATTTTCAGTTGTTTCACACTTTTTTGTTAAGTATGTAATTCCACATGTGTTAATTCATAGTTTTGATGCCTTCAGTGTGAATGTACCATTTTCAAAGTCATGAAAATACAGAAAAATCTTTAATTGAGAAGTTGTGTCCAAACTTTTGGTCTGTACTTTATATATATACATATATATATATATATATATATATATATATATATATATATATACACACTGTGTTCCAAATTATTATGCAAATAATATTTTCTCAGATTTTCCCAAATTACCTATATGAATTGCAGTCATTGTAATTGTCCAGTCAAATAACTATTAGAGTACAATTGAAAGGTTTTTGTACAAACTGCCTATGATAACAGTATATTTTTTAAAAAATAAAAAACTCAAACTGCACTCAAAATGCATATTCCAATTTATTATGCAGAGCAGAGTTTTCAACCTTTTCATTTTAATAAGGAACAAAAAAATGGTCATTTTTGAAATTATAAGCATTAGCTGGTTATTACAAACTGAAATCAAACAGTTTTCAACTCAAAACTTTATTCTAGGTGATGTTACATTTGCACATAGGACCCCTTGTTCGAAAGGAGCTTCTGAACTCTCTCGTCCATTGAATTTGTCAGGTTTTGGATGGTTTCTGCTTTAATTGTTTTGCATGAGGACAGAATACCCTCCCAGAGCTGTTGCTTAGATGTGAACTGCCTCCCGCCATCATAGACACTCCTTTTAATGATAATCCAGAGGTTTACAATGGGGTTGAGGTCAGGGGAGCATGGGTGCCACACCATAAGTTTGTCCCCTTTTATGCCCATAGCAGCCAGAGATTCAGATGTGTTATGTGCAGCATGAGACGGGGCATTATCATGCATGAAATGATCTCGATGGTCCAGATGGATGGAGTGGAGGATGGCTGATTGATGGACACCCCATGCAAACACGGCTATGGCGCTAACAAGGAGGAGGTGGAGTAATGTTTTGGGCTGGAATCATGGGGAGAGAGATTGTCGGCCCTTTTAGGATCCCTGAAGGGGTAAAGATGAACTCCATAATGTATGTTGAGTTTCTCAAACTGCACTTCCTTCCATGGTTCAAGAAGAAGAACCGTGCATTCCGCAGCAAGATCATTTTCATGCATGATAATGCCCCGTCTCATGCTGCACATAACACATCTGCATCTCTGGCTGCTATGGGCATAAAAGAGGACAAACTTATGGTGTGGCACCCATGCTCCCCTGACCTCAATCCCATTGAGAACCTCTGGAGCATCATCAAAAGGAGTGTCTATGATGGCGGGAGGCAGTTCACATCTAAGCAACAGCTCTGGGAGGGTACTCTGTCCTCATGCAAAACAATTAAAGCAGAATCCATCCAAAACCTGACAAATTCAATGGACGAGAGAGTTCAGAAGCTCCTTTTGAACAAGGGGTCCTATGTGCAAATGTAACATCACCTAGAATAAAGTTTTGAGCTGAAAACTGTTTGATTTCAGTTCGTAATAACCTGCTGATGCTTATAATTTCAAAAATGACCATTTGTTTGTTCTTTATTAAAATGAAAAGGTTGAAAACTCTGCTGTGCATAATAATTTGGAACATGCATTTTGAGTGCAGTTTGAGTTTTTTATGTTTTTAAAAATATACTGTTATCATAGGCAGTTTGTACAAAAACCTTTCAATTGTACTCTAATAGTTATTTGACTGGAAAATTACAATGACTGCAATTCATATAGGTAATTTGGGAAAATCTGAGAAAATATTATTTGCATAATAATTTGGAACACATATATATGTATATATATATATATATGTTGTGGAATACCTATACTAACTATGAAGAAGCAAATCTCTCCCTGATGCAGCAGCAGCCTGGTTCCGGAGTAGACTTTGACGAGCATGGTGACGCCCGGTCTTATATACACCTGATGATGCTGTGCGGCCAGCCAGTCACTGTAATGCCCACAACCAACATGGCTACGGCATTACAGTGCATGGCAGGCAATCCCTGCATATTCGTTGGCTCTCTAAAGAGCGCCAAACATGCAGGAAGGGGATTCGTGTTCCCGCCTGTGCAACCCGGAAATACTTGTTGAGCTCATCGAGCACTGTGATTCTCGTGCGAGTACCGATCAGTGGCGAGCACGTTCGCTCATCACTACTAAGTTGTACTGCACAGCCATATATGGTGTATTTCTAAATTCAGCAGAAATTGTGGGACAAATTTATCCATTTCCCAGTGTGAAAATGTAAAATCTTGGGTTAAAACAAAATTTTGGTTGTAAAAATGTAATTATTTTTTCTTCACTGCCCAATGGTATAAAATACCTTGACACACCTGTGGTTTCAATATGCTCCCCTAGATGAATTCAATGAGAGTTGTAGTTTATAAAATGGGGTCATTTATGGAGGGATTTGGCTGATTTGGAACCCCAGGGGCTCTACCAATGTGACATGGCTCCCTCAAACCAGTCCAGCAAAATCTGAATTCCAATATGCCAGTTCTTCCCTTCTGAGCTTTACACTATGCCTCAAAAGTAGTTTTCAACCACATATGGGGTGTCCACGTACTCAGGAAAATTTGCACAACAAATTTTGGGGTCCATTTTATCCTGTTACCTTTATGAAAAAGAAAAATTTGGGGCTAAAAAATATTCTTGCAGGAAAATGTGATTTTTTTTTATTTTCATGCTCAACGTTATAAACTTCTTTGTAGCACCTTGGTTTTCAAGGTGATCACCACACATTTAGATAAGTTCCCTGAGGGGTCTAGATTCCAAAATGGTGTCACTTGTGGGGTGTTTCCACCATTTAGGCTCATCAGGGGCTCTCCAAACGAGACATGATGTCTGCTAATTATTCCAGCAAATTTAGCATTCAAAAAGTCAAATGGCTCTCCTTCACTTCCAAGCCCTGCCGTGTGCCCAAACAGTAGCTTCCCTCCACATGTTGGATATCAGTAGTGATGAGTAGTAATAATAATAATAATCTTTATTTATATAGCGCCAACATATTCCGCAGCGCTTAACAATTCACAGGTTCATATACAACAGTCATAAGTAACATAGCTAAAGATAATACAATAATTACAGCAAAAATAATGGCGACCCTGCTCGTAAGAGCTTACAATCTACAATGAGGTCGGGGTGACACAAAGTACAATGGCTTATTTACAAGGATGGTCCAGCCATCTTGAGGGGATAAGGGATAGATAAAGGCTGCATGAGCTCATCACCAGCCAGTATTTGTGGTGCTTTTTCGCTCGGTGGAGAGTTATGTGTGGAGAAATAAGGGATGGGCTATAAGAAGATAAAAGGACTTCGATTAGGGAAGGTGATAGGCTGCCCTAAACAGGTGTGTTTCTAGGGAGCACCTAAAACTGTGTAAATTGTGGTTTATCCTAATTTCTTGGGGTAGAGCATTCCAAAGAATAGGTGCAGCTCGGGAGAAGTCTTGAAGCCGGGAGTGGGAGGTAAGGATTAGTGTGGATGTTAGTCGAAAGTCGCTTGAAGAGCTTAGAGAATGGGTAGGCCGATAAACAGAAATGAGGGAAGAGATGTAGGGGGGTGCCACACTGTGGATAGCTTTGTGGGTGAGAACAAGCAATTTAAATTGGATCCTATAATTCATGGGCAGCCAGTGCAATGACTGGCACAGAGCGGAGGAGTCTGAGTAACGGTTAGCCAAATAGATGACCTTGGCTGCAGCATTAAGGATTTACTAGAGGGGGGAAAGTCGAGTGAGGGGGAGGCCAATTAATAGAGTGTTACAGTAGTTGAGGCGGGAGTGGATCAGGACAACAGTGAGGGTTTTTGTTGTTTCCAAGGTGAGAAAGGGGCGGATTCTAGAGATGTTCTTCAGGTGCAAGCGACAAGAGCGGGCAAGAGATTGTATGTGGAAGGTGAAGGAGAGATTGGTGTCAAACACAACGCCAAGACAACGCGCCTGCTGGCTCAGCATTATTGTGGTGTCACGCACAGAGAGAGAGATGTCAGATTTCGAGAGGTGAGTAGACGGCGGGAGCAGAAGAAGTTCAGTTTTGGAAACGTTGAGTTTCAGGTAGAGAGCGGACATTATTTAGAAACTGCGGCCAGACAGTCACTGGTGTTCTGTAGTACAGTGGGAGTAAGGTCAGGGAATGAGGTGTATAGTTGTGTGTCATCAGCATAAAGATGGTACTGAAAACCAAATTTGCTGATGGTCTGTCCAATTGGGGCTGTGTAGAGAGAGAAGAGAAGAGGGCCAAGGACTGAACCCTGAGGAACCCCAATAGTGAGAGGAAGAGGGGAAGAAGTGGAGCCAGTGAACGATACACTGAAAGAGCGGTCAGATAGGTAGGAGGAGAACTAGGAGAGAGGAGTGTCCTTTATGCCAATTGAGTGGAGTGTTGAGAGTAGGAGGTGGTGGTCAACGGTGTCAAAGGCTGCAGAGAGGTCAAGAAGAATGAGCAGAGAGTGGTCACCATTACATTTTGCTGTCAGAAGGTCATTGGTTACTTTAATGAGTGCAGTTTCTGTAGAATGTAGGGTGCCGAAGCCGGACTGTGATAGGTCTATAAGAGAGTGAGTGGAGAGGTAACTGATAAGGCGGGAGTAGACCTGGCTCTCCAAGAGTTTAGAGATGAAGGGAAGATTGGAGACTGGTCTGTAGTTGTTTGTGCAGGAAGGGTCAAGAGAGGGCTTTTTTAATAATGGAGTAATGATGGAGTGTTTGAAGGAGGAGGGGAAGATACCAGAAGAGAGGGAGAGGTTGAAGATTTTAGTTAGGTGAGTAGTGACGACTGAAGAAAGAGACTGGAGTAGATGTGAGGGGATGGGGTCAGTGGTGCATGTAGTGGGATGGGAAGAAAAGAGGAGCCTGGAGACTTCGTCTTCTGTGACTGGGTCAAATGTGGAGAGTGATTCAGAGGCGATGTGGGGAGGGATGGGAGTCATGGCACTTGGTGGCTGGGAGCTGATTTCCTGATGGATGGAGTCTATTTTCTCTGTGAAGTAGGAGGCCAAGTCCTCGGCACAAATGTCCATGATGGGGGCCTGCGATTTAGGACTGAGGAGGGAGTGAAAGGTATCAAAGAGTTTTTTGGGGTTGTTGGATAGTGAGGAGATCAGGGTTGTGAAGTAGGTCTGTTTGGGGAGGTGAAGGGCAGAGTTACATGTTTTTAACATAAATTTGTAGTGGTTAAAGTTTTCAAGTGTGCGAGTTTTCCTCCATAGGCGTTCGGCACTTCTAGAGCAACGCTGGAGAAATCGGGTTTGCGGTGTGAGCCAGGGCTGTTTTCCTCTGTGTTTAGAGGCTCTGAGGGTGAGGGGCGCTACTTGGTCCAGTGTGCTTCTGAGAGTGTCATTGTAGTGGTTTACAGCCAGATCAGGACATGAAAAAGAGGAGATTGGGGACAGTGATGAGTGAAGGGAGTCTGCAAGTGTATGAGGGTTAATGGCTTGTAGATTTCTGAATGTGTGATAGGTAGGAGTGGGCTGGGGCGGGCGAGGATTTGTGAGAATGAAGGAGAGAATGTTATGATCAGAGAGGGGAAGAGGGGAGTTATTTAGGTGGGGGATTGAACTAAGCCGGACAAAGACCAGATCAAGGGTGTTTCCATCTTTGTGTGTCTCAGAGGTTGAAAGCTGTGAGAGGCCAAGAGAAGTGGTTAAAGATAGAAGCTGGGATGCGGATGAGGAGGTGGGGCTGTTTATGGGGATGTTGAAGTCTCCCAGGATAAGGGTTGGCAAATCTGTGTATTAGGTAGTGTAGGGAGAAAAAACGTACATTACATATATCCATCTTAACAAACAGTCCTTCTGAGGACTAATCCATCTGCAGAGATATCAAGCAGGCAGGATGTATAGGCAGGCGGTGTATATAGCAGACTGCAGTGCATATAGCACAAGAGGCTCCATTCCAGTTCGGTCGGCTGCTGCTGTTAGATATTTCTGGAGATAGGCCCAGGTCTCAGGGGCCAGGAATATTTTTTTTTGCATCTTAATCCTCATTATTTGCTTAAAAAGCAATCCAGAGAACACGTTTTTTCTGCGCCATTTGCTTGTTGGCACTGCAGAATAAGAGCCAGGTCCTTTCTATATTACAGCACTAAAAATTCATCTATTTAAAACTGTGTTTTCTCCGTCACACGTTTTCAGAAAATACTGCCATTTCTGGCCTCCATTAAAAAATTTTTTCAGTGTGTCAGCAAAGTTTTTGACACTGGCTTGCTGTTCAAAACAGTTACCTACAGGTCAGGTATTTAAAACTGTGTTTTCTCCGTCACACGGATTACATATACGTTTTCAGAAAAATACTGCCATTTCTGGCCTCCATTAAAAAATTTTTCCAGTGTGTCAGCAAAGTTTTTGACACTGGTTTTCTGTTTAAAACAGTTACCTACAGGCCAGGTATTTAAAACTCTGTTTTCTCCGTCACACGGATTACATATACGTTTTCAGAAAATACTGCCATTTCTGGCCTCCATTAAAAAAAATTTTCAGTGTGTCAGTAAAACAATTCACAGCAGTTTGCTGGTCAAACTACTTACCTACAGGCCAGGTATTTAAAACTCTGTTTTCTCAGTCACACGGATCACATATGAATTCGTTCCAAACTCAGTCATTTGTAGTGAGCATGGAAGATACTGTCCTCCACTTAAAATGGGCAAGGCACGTGGCAAGGGACGGGGAACTGGACGTGATGGTAATGGTGCATGCAGAGGCCGAGAAGAAGGCCGTGGGCAAGCTGAAATTGTGCCACAGCAAACACCCACATCTTCTCGCCTGACCTTCCTGTCCCAATTTCTAAGGGACCACAGCACACCACTATTGAACCCAGAGCAGTGTCAAAAGGTTGTTGGTTGGATAGCGGATAATGCTTCCAGTCACTTAGCCACCACCACCACCACCCTGTCTTCCACACGGTCAAGTCTCAGTTGCCGTGAGTCTGGACCGCATATTCCTCACACTGATCTTCCTTCCTCCCACCATGCCGAGTACCCAGAGACAACTGATCCCACACTTGGACAATCTGAAGAGCTGTTCACTTTTCCATTTAAAGATTCTGGCCTCTCGCCCGGTACACTTGAAGCAGGGCAAGAGGAGATCACGTGTAGCGATGCCCAAATATTTGAGCAGCCACGGTCACACGAAAGCGACAGTGGGAAAGTGTCAAAAGAGGTGGACGATGATGATACACAATTGTCAGAAAATCAGGAGGAGGACCAGGGTGTGTAAGTGGAAGACGAGGTGGTGGATGATATAGTAACTGACCCAACCTGGCAGGAGGACATGCAGAGCGAGGACAGCAGCACATAGGGAGAGGGGGGCAGAGCACCCCAACAGGCAGGAAGTAGCAGTGTGGTGGCTGCAGACAGAAGGCAGGCAACCGTTCCCCGTAACATCAACACAAAGGAAGTTACCAGTACAACTGTTAGGTCTTCCCGAGTCTGGTAATTTTTTAAAGACTCATGCCGATAACCCCAAAAAGGCATTTGCAACACCGGCTAGGCCAGCATCAGCAGGGGTGGCAAAACGACCAGCCTTACCGCCAGCATGATCAGGCACATGGCAGCAAAGCACCTGACTTTGTGGGCCGAAACACCAGGGTCCAGGAACAGTGTCTGCGGGTGGCACTATTGCTTCTTCCGCTGTTGTGCATGCAAGCCAATCTCCTGTCCATGGTGCATGCGAAGATGCCTCCTGCCTTGCACTTGTCATTGCACACTCTCAAGTAGCAGCATCAGGAAGCGCGTCCATGTGCTTGTCCCAGCGCAGCGTTCAGTAGTCCATACCCCAGTCCCTGGAACGCAAGCGCAAATATGCAGCCAACTCCCCACAGGCCACACTACTAAATTCTCACATTTCACGACTGCTTTTGCTTGAAATGTTGCCTTTTAGGCTCGTGGAGACGGAAGCTTTCTGCAACCTTATGGCGGCAGCGGTCACTTGGTACTCGGTCTCCAGCTACCACTAATTCTCCCGGTGTGCCATCCCCGCATTACACAAGCACGTGTCCCAAAACATTAGCCGTGCTCTCAACAACGCAGTTACCGGTAAAGTCCACCTAACCACGGACATGTGGCAAGTGCTTGTGGGCAGGGATGGTGCATCTCGCTGATGGCACACTGGGTGACATAGTGGAAGCCGGGACCCAGTCGGACCTTGGGACGGAACACGTCCTCCAGACGCCGAGGATTGCGGGCCCTAGGTCAATCAGGGTTGCCCCCACGGTCTTCTGCTCCTGCACCTCCTCCTCTTCAGCCTCCATCTCCGAAATGACCACATCAGCTACAAGCTGGAAGCACTGCAGCACTGCCTCGTCCAAGCGGCAACAGGCTGTGCTGAAGCTAATATGCTTAGGTGAAAAACCGCACAATGCTGAAGAGTTGTGGACAGCTCTGAAAGAGCAGGCAGATCTGTGGCTCACAACACTGAACCTACAGCCAAGCATGGTCGTGTGTGACAATGGCTGGAAACTGGTGGCGCCTCTGAGGTGAGGCGAGCTCACACACGTACCATGCCTGGCCCATGTGCTGAACCGCGTGGTTCAGCGGTTTCTCAAATCCTACCTGGAGCTGCTGGATCTGCTTGTTAAAGTACGCCGCCTGTGTGCCTATTTTAGAAAGTCAGCTACTGCTTTCGCCATCAGGCTTCAGCAGCATTTGCAGCTTCCGGCTCACAGACTTGTGTGTGATGTCCTCAGGCGTTGGAACTCTACACTGCAGATGTTGGGAAGGATTTGTGAGCAGAAAAGGGCAGCTGTTGAGTACCAGCACCAACAAGGCCGTCGGTAATCAGTTCAGACTCCACACATAAGACCTCAGGAGTGTACATGGATGTCAGACATATGTACCATCCTCCAAAACTTTGAGGACTCCACCAAGATGGTGAGCTGCGATGACGCCATAATTAGCATCACCATCCCGCTTCCCTGACTTCTGAAACGCTCTCTGCTCACAATCAAACAGGATGCATTGCAGGCGGAGCATGATGAGATGGAGCAAGGAACCATACAGGGTGATTACACACAGCCAAGCCTCATCTCATCCCAACATGGATTGAGTGACAACGAGGAAGAGGAGGAGGAGGAGGAATAACAGGAGCTAGTTTCATGCACTATAGATGATACTACCTGCACAGCAGTCATAACGTCTGTTCAGCGTGGATGGCCAGAGGACAGAGAGCAGGAGGAAGTGGAGGAGAGCATGGTCAGTCATCCTCTTGGTGAGGACAAAGAAGTCTTGCCTGTTAGTAGTCTGGCACGCATGGCTGAGTTTATGTTACACTGCCTTTCCCATGACCCTCGCATTCTCAAAATTTTGGGTGACAGTCATTTTTGGTTGGTGACACTTCTAGACCCATGCTACAAGGAGAACTTTATATCTCTTTTTCCTTAGGCGGACAGGTCTACAAAAATGGGGCTGTACCAGAATGCCCTTGTTGCGGAGCTATTAAAAAAAATTCCCATCTGAAAACGCTGGCGGCAGCGGTCCCACTTTGTTGGACAACCAAGGATTACAGCCGAGAGAGACACAACTTCAATCCAGCAGAGGAAGGGGAACACTGTCAAAGTTCTGGGACAGTTTTCTCAGACCCTCCCATCGGACAGGCCCTGAGGCTCGGGGTACTCTCACTAGGAGTGCAAAGTTTAGGAAGATGCTGAGGGAGTATTTTGCCGACTGTACCAACGTCCTCCGTGATTCTGCTGTGCCTTATAATTATTGGGTATCCAAGCTGGATACGTGGAATGAACTTGCTCTCTATGCCTTGGAGGTCCTGACCTGCCCTGCCGCCAGCGTTTTATCAAAGCGGGCTTTTAGTGCCGCTGGTGAAATTATAACTGATAAGTGCATCCACCAGTCAACTGAAAATGCTGACAGGCTGACTCTTATAAAAATAAACAAGGGTTGGATTGGGCCAGACTTCTCAACACCACCGAATGATTGCAGCATTACATAAACTCCAATCCAGTGTCTTTTCTTGGGAGGTGTATTCCCATGCACCTTTTTACACCCACACATGGGTATACGCTTCCTGATTGTGGCTATTTGCTCTTGTGCTCCTCCTTCTCCTCATCCTCCACCACCATATCACCAGGGTGACCGTGGTCTGTGATGCAACACCCACCTAATATTTTTAAAGGTTGTTTATGATGCCCGTAAAAAATAATTTTTTATACAGTATGTTCATGTATACCCCCCAGGGGTAAATGTTTGTCACCCCATACACTTAGTGCATGGGCATTGCAAGTATAGGAGGCCCGCTCCTTTCTAATGGGAACATTTTTTTAAGAGGCCTTCCTCCACGTCCCTTCCAAGGGGCATTGAAGTGCCTCCAAATTTTTGGCAGCCCTTGCATTCACTGCATAGACCAACACTATAGGAGACTTTCTCCTTTCTAATGGGAATTTGTCGTTACTGTGGCCCTGCTCTGTGTGTCTTTAAAATCTTAGTGGTGTTTTTCCTAAAATTGTCAGCCGTTGGACTCACTGCATACCCTATAACTGTATAGCAGACCTTCTCCTTTCTAATGGGAACATGTCGTACCTTGTTACTGTGGCCCTGCTCCATGTGTCTTTAAATTCTTCGTGGTGTTTTTACTAAAATTGGTCAGCCGTTGGACTCACTGCATACCCTATAACTGTATAGCAGACCCTCTCCTTTCTAATGGGAACATGTCGTACCTTGTTACTGTGGCCCTGCTCCATGTTTCTTAAAAATTCTTAGTGGGTTTTGTTCTAAAATTGTCCGCCGTTGGACTCACTGCATACCCTATAACTGTATAGCAGACCCTCTCCTTTCTAATGGCCCTACTCCATGTGTCTTTAAATTCTTTGTGAGGCTTTCCACAAATTTTGGCAGCCCTTGCAGTCACAGAATGGACATTACCACTATAGGAGACCCACTCCTTTATAATGGGAACATTTTTTTTACTGAGACCCTCCTCTATGTCTCTTCAAAGGGGTATTGGGGTGCATCCACATTTTTGGCAGCCCTTGCAGTCACTGGATACGCAATAACACTATAGGAGACCCACTTGTTAATAATGGGAACAACAAAGCATAGCCGGCTGATGGCTCTCTAACAATAGCTAGGGCCGACTGCTGGCCTTTTAAGAATAATAAGGGTCGTCTGATGTCCCTATAAAAATAGGCTTTATGACTTTCAGAGTCCCTCCATCGTAAATAAAACAGGTTGTGTCTGATGATGTGTCACACACCACATTCCCAGATAAGGTTGTAAAATGTTAAAATGACATTTCCCGGTGAATGCATTTGTCTTAAAAAAAACGTAAAAAAACCAAAACAATAGGATCTTTCTTTAGTATAAAAAACAGCGTCACCAATTTAACAACAATGTAATCACATTGTTCAGCTCATGCATCTCCTCCTCCATCTCCAAAATGACCACATCAGTCACAAGCTGACAGCACTGCAGTACTGCCTTGGACAAGCGGCAACAGGCTGTGCTGAAGATAACATGCTTAATGCTTAATTGACCAACCGCCCAGCGCTGCAGAGTTGTTGAAATCTGTAACACAGCAGCCTGATCTGTGGCTCTCACCGCTGAACTTACAGCCAGGCATGGTCGTGTGTGACAATGGGCGGAACCTGGTGACGGAGAAATGACAGCCGAGGTAGATACAGTTTACCTCTAAGCAAGTCCTTTCACCGAGATAAAGAATATGGCTGTGGTGAAATACAACTACCACTGAGAAGCTATTTCAGATTGAAAAACATTGTGCCCACCAGAGGATTTGATTCTGAGGGCTAACCTTTCTCACCTGCTCAAGAGCCCCATAGCAGCTGCAAAGTAAGCACTATCATGAACTCTCCTGAGGTAGAATCCAAGGCACACCAGAGGATTCTCTGGTGGGACCGTCCAACCCTGCCAAGAAGCAGTCCTGGCTAAGAAAAGTGTGTGGAAAGGTTCCCGGACACTCTATGGCTGCTTTTTTGCTGAGGAGGAATCACATGCAAACATGGGGAGAACATACAAAGTCCTTGCAGATGTTGTCCTTGCTGGGATTTGAACCCAGGACCCCAGGGAAGCAAGTATTCAGTGCTAACCACTGATCCAATGGGCTGCCGTTCACCCTCCAATATCTAACAGGCTGGAGAAACTTGCACCTACTGCTACTCTATCTTCAGCTCCTTTGTGAGAAAATGTATTTGGGCAGCCACTCAGTCTACCAAATAAAATTTCTGAGAAGAAAATTGGGGATGACTTCGCTACTGGTACTGGGGGCAGTGCTAACACCATGGCGTCGTACCATAGTTTGCTGGAAATATTCTAGGCTGGCAGGAGACAAGCAAATTCCCACAGAAAAGTACCAGCAGTAATGTTCAGGGACACGAGCTTGTAGAAGAAGGAGACAACACCGGGAGAAATAGTGACTTCTGGGGACCGAGTATGGACACGAGGCATGAGGCATGTGGTTGTGAAAAGCTTCCGCCTCCACGAGCCTAACAGGCCACATTTCAAGTGAAAGCAGCTTTACAGGACTTCCTGTGAGAAATGACACGCAGGGTAGATAGGGTTTCCCTCTATGCCAGTCCGAGCTAAATACAGCTGTCAGCAAAAAAGTTGTGGACTGGCTCCGTACTGTCCCTGGCCACATTCACCTGTCCACGTGTTTGTGGTTAGGTGGTCCTTCCCAGTAAGTGCACTGGGGAGGGTACGGGTAATGTTGTGGGAACACATCACATATCGATAAATATAGTGGCGGCTGGGGACGGAGTATGGACACCCGGCCGCCGCCGGCATGACGCTTGTGAAAAGATTCCGCCTCCACAAGCTTAAAAGGCCATATTTCAAGTGCAAAAAGCTGCCCAGAAATCTGGCTGTTTAGTGTTGCGGCCTGTTGGGTGGGTGGGTGGCTGGCTGCCTGCATACTTGCGCTTGCATTCCAAGGAATGGGGTAGGGACAACTGAACACTGCAGTGGGACAAGAACGTGGACGGTGATTGTTGCAAGTCTGCAATGACAGGTTCATGGCGGGAGGCATCTTCGCATGCGCCAAGGATCACTTATGAAGGGCACACTTTTAGGCAGTGATCTGGGAGTCAGAGATGCTTCCAGAGGTCTTCCCCATGCTGTTCCCATGACTTTTCAGCACTGTATGAATGTGTCTGATGATGTGTCACACACCACATGGCCAGATAAGGTTGTAAAATGTTAAAATGAAATTTCTTGGTGAATGCATTTGTCTTGGTTGAAAGCAATGCAAAAGTGCAAAAAGGCATCAAAAACGCTACGTGTGAACATAGCCCAAGGTGTGCAGGAGTATTTTTGTTTTTAGTTATTTATTTTGCTTTATATTCAATGTACATGTCATGGAATGGATGTTCCTTAACATATTTCCCAGGAAAATCCATTTTGGTTTCTTTTTGGTATGTTTTATTGTGAGTCCGTAAAAGTGGCATAATACCTCTGACAACGTTGTTGACAGAAGTGACCTGGGAGTCAGAGATGCTTCCAGGGGTCTTCCCCGTGCTGTCCCCATGTCATTTAAGCACTGTTCCCTTTGATTTGGGCAATTTTTAGGCCCTCTGCAGACCGCCGGGGGGAGCCGCCTGAAAAATGCTCGAGTTTCCCATAGACTTATATTGGGCTCATTGCTCAGGTCGAGCAGCCGAGCATTTTAGTGTTCGCTCATCACTAGATATCAGCGAACTCAGGAGAAATTGCACAACAAATTGCATGGTTCAATTTCTCTTGCTAACTTTATGAAGATGCAAAATTTGGGGAATAAAACATTTTTGTAGGAAAAATGTGTTTTTTTTTATTTTTAGGGCTCAACGTTATAAACTTCTCTGATGCACCTGGGGGCTCAAGGTGCTCATCACACATCTAGATAAGTATCCCGAGGGGTCTAGTTTCCAGAATGTTGTCAGTTGTGGGGGTTTCTACTGTTTAGGCACGTCAGCAGCTCTCTAAACGTCACATGGCATCCGCTAATTATGCCAGCAAATTTTACATTCAAAAAGTCAAAGGATGCTTGTTCCCTTCTGAGCCCTGCCGTGTGCCCAAACAGTGGTTTTCCCCAACATACAGTGTGCTCAGGAGAAATTGCACAACAAATTTTGGGGTCCATTTTCTCCTGTTACCATTGTGAAACTAAAAAAAAAATGTATCTAAAGTACAATTTCTGTGAAAAAAAGGTAAGTTTATTTTTTCCTTCCACATCCATTAAATCATGTGAAGCACATGAAGGGTTATTAAACTTCTTGAATGTGGTTTTGAACACCTTGAGGGGTGCAGTTTTTAGAATGGTGGCACTTTTGGGTATTTTCTGTCATATAGACCCTTCAAAGTCACTTCAAATGTGATGTGGTCCCTAAAAAAAATGGTTTTGCAAATTTTGTTATAAAAATGAGAAATCACTGGTCAACTATTATCCCTTATAACTTCCTAACAAAAAAAACGAATGTTTCCAAAATTGTGCTAATATAAACTAGACATGTGGGAAATGTTATTTGTTAACTATTTTGTGTGACATGACTCTTATTTAAGGACATAAAAATTAAAAGTTTGAAAATTGCAAAGTTTTCACAATTTTCACCAAATTTCTGATTTTTTCACAAATAAATGCAAGTCATGTCAAATAAATTTTACCACTATTATGAAGCAATATGTCATGAAAAAACAGTCTCAGAATAATAGGGATCCATTGAAGAATTCCAGAGTTATTGCCTCATAAAATGACACTGATCAGAATTTAAAATAATGGCCTGGTCAGGAAGTTGAAAACAGGCTTCGAGGTGAAAGGGTTGAAGCTCAATGTGTACATTTTTTGGGCTCAAACTCATCGTAATCCTGCTAAAAGTAGCCATTGGAAGATTTTCAAAAATTCAATTGGTATAAATTTAATTCCTCATACCATTGTAACACAACCATCAACAGAATTATTGCCACAAATTTTGTGATCTGCAGACAACACCTTCCAATATGCTATAGAAGTGCAAATAGAGTTAATAATCTACTACCTTCCTCAATTGCTCATAGCACAAAGCAATTGCAAAATAAGCTTTAAAGATCCACTAACATCAGTTTTTATCCTCTTCATATATTGCAATCATCATATTATATAGCACTGTATACTTACACTTATGGGCAGCACGGTGTCTTAGTGGTTAGCACTGAAGCCTTGCAGCGCTGGGGTCCTGGGTTCAAATCCCACCAAGGACAACATCTGCAAGGAGTTGTATGTTCTACCCGTGTTTGTGTGGGTTTCCCCTGGGTTCTCCATTTTCCTCCCACACTCCAAAGACATTCTGACAGGGAATATTGATTGTGAGCCCCAATGGGAACAGTGCCGATAATGTCTGTAAATTGTCTGAATTGTAAAGCTCTGCGGAATATGTTGGTGCTATATAAGTAAAATCATTATTATTATTATTATTACAATTGCTCGTTTTGCCTTTTTGTCCAGTTAATTCTGTTTTTCATTAGGTTTATGACTTCGCTTGATTAAAAACTGACCAGTTAAATCCTACTAAACTCTATGTAGAAGCAAGAGTTTAATTTATCCTGTATGAGTCATGAGTCACTGCAAATGTCCCTGACAGGAGGGAGGAGGGAGCAGCTGGGTCAGGAGTTAAAGAGGGGAATGATTTATGCATGAAAAAGAGACTTCCTGTTACAATATAGTGCAAAGAAAAGAGACAAATTGACTCAGTAGAAAGGCAAATGAGCAATTGTAAGTACATAGTGCCATATAATATGATGATTGCAATATTTTTAGAGGATAAAAACTGGGAGTGCTTCTTTAACAATGAGCTGCTGAATAGGATCTTAGAAAACTCAATGGCATCAAGAATAGAGATGAGCGGTGTTCGACTAGAACTGTTCGCCAATCTCAAATTCGAGCTGTTTTGGGCGGTGTTCGAGTTGTTCGACGAACCCGAACGATTTGCAAAAAATTCGGCTGTTCGAGGTTATGTTCGATAACTGTTTGTGCACCAAAAGCGTGTCCTGCATGTCTGGCGCTATTTAGAGCACCAATCATGCAGGGATTGTCTGCCACTCACTGTAATGCCACAGCCATGGTGGTTGTGGCATTACAGTGATTGCCCAAATCGATGGGAGCAGTGCCAACAGTGAAACATGAAAAGCCGGCAATTCAGCAGCGGCATACACCGGTACCCGACAATTTAGAACCGAAAGAATAGAGCTTCACACATAGATTAGATAGATATAAACATGTCAGCCACATATATACGAAGTACAGTGAAAGTGCTGCTTACTGTACTTGTCATTTAGCGTAAAGGATTTATCAAAAAAAATAATAGTGTTTTCATGCACCGTCTCTTTAAAAAATCCGGCCGGCAATTCAGCAGCGGTACCCGACAATTTATAACAGACAGAATAGAGCTTCACACATAGATTAGATAGATAGAAACATGTCAGCCACATATATACGAAGTACAGTGACAGTGTTGCTTACTGTACTTGTCATTTAGCGTAAAGGATTTATCAAAAAAAATAATAGTGTTTTCATGCACCGTCTCTTTAAAAAAGCCGGCCGGCAATTCAGCAGCGGTACCCGACAATTTATAACAGACAGAATAGAGCTTCACACATAGATTAGATAGATAGAAACATGTCAGTCACATATATATGAAGTACAGTGATAGTGTTGGTTACTGTACTTGTCATTTAGTATTAAAATAAAGGATTTATTATTAAAAAAATTGGCGTGGGGTTCCCCTTAATTTTAGGCTCTAGCGGAGGTTAAGCAGACGGCTGGGGCAGATGTTTGAAGCCTGGGAAGGGGGTAATACCCACGGAGCTTCCCAGGCTACTAATATCAGCCCCCAGCTGAATACATAGCCTTTACTAGCTATTAAAATGGGGGACCCCCCAAAAAAAATGACGTGGGGTCCCCCCTAATTTAATAGCTAGCAAAGGCTAGGCAGACAGCTGGGAGCTGATATTAATAGCCCAGGAAGGGAGCCATGAATATTGGCCCCCTCCCAGGCTAGAAACACCAGCCGTCAGCCGCCCCAGAAATGGCGCATTCAAAGGATGCGCCAATTCTGGCACTTAGCCTCGCTCTTCCACGCTGCCCTGGTGCGGTGGCAGGGGGTAATAGGGTTGGGGTTGATGTCAGCTTATAATGCCAGCTAACATCAAGCCCAGGTTAGTAATGGAGAGGCGTCTATAAGACACCCCCATTACTAACCCCATAGTCAAAGTTAAAAAAAACACAAACACCCAGAATAAAGTCCTTTAATTGAAATAAAGACACAATCCTTTATTGTTCTAAATTAAACCATACTTACCGTCACGCCCATTCCAGCTGAAGCCAACGATCTCCTGCAATAAAAGAAAAATAATAAAGCAACCTCATCCTTACCTTTCCATGGTTCCCACGACAGCTTCAGCTCTGCTACATCGAGATGACAGGCTGGACCGCAGCAGAACGCTGCCATCCAGCCTGTCATTCCGCAGACACTGAGAAGCGCAGGCTTGCTTGCGCTGCTCAGCGTCTCTCTGTGACGACATCCAGATGAGCCGAGTTCATGTCCAATGAACTCGGCTCACCTCATGCACGTCACTGACAGCGTGGGAAAATTCTCACGCTGAAGCGGTGAGTGCAGGAGAATTCTCCCACGCTGTCAGTGACGTGCATAAGGTGAGCTCATGTCCAATGAACTCAGCTCACCTCCTGCACGTCACTGACAGCGTGGGAGAATTCTCCTGCACTCAGCGCTTCAGCGTGAGAATTCTCCCACGCTGAAGCGCTGAGTGCAGGAGAATTTTCCCACGTTGTCAGTGACTGCATAAGGTGAGCTCATGTCCAATGAACTCAGCTCACCTCCTGCACGTCACTGACAGCGTGGGAGAATTCTCCTGCACTCAGCGCTTCAGTGTGAGAATTCTCCCACGCTGAAGCGCTGAGTGCAGGAGATTTTTCCCACGCTGTCAGTGACGTGCATGAGGTGAGCCGAGTTCATTGGACATTAACTCGGCTCATCTGGATGCCCTCACAGAGAGACACTGTGGAGCGCAAGCAAGCCTGCGCTTCTCAGTGTCTGCGGGATGACAGGCTGGATGGCAGCGTTCTGCTGCGGTCCAGCCTGTCATCTCGATGTAGCAGAGCTGAAGCTGTCATGGGAACCATGGAAAGGTAAGGATGATGTTGCTTTATTATTTTTCTTTTATTTCAGGAGATCGTTGGCTTCAGCTGGAATGGGCGTGATGGTAAGTATGGTTTAATTTAGAACAATAAAGAATTGTGTGTTTATTTCAATTAAAGGACTTTTTTCTGGGTGTTGTGTTTTTTTTAAATACTTTACTAGAAATTCATGGTGGTCATGTCTAATATTGGCGTGACCCCATGAATTTCGGGCTTAGGGCCAGCTGATAATGCCAAGCTGGCCCTAACCCCTTTATTACCCAGTGAGCCACCGCATCAGGGCCCTGGATGAGTTGGGTACAGCGCCAGAAGATGGCGCTTCTATGAACGCGCCATTTACCGGGGTGGCTGCGGACTGCAATTTGCAGCGGGGGTGGCCCAGAAAGCTTGGGCCTCCCTGCGCTGCGGATTCCAGCCCCCAGCTGCCTAGTTGTACCTGGCTGGACACAAAAACAGGGCGAAGCCCCACGTCAATTTTCTTTAAATTATTTCATGAAATAATTAAGAAAAAAAGGGCTTCCCTATATTGTTGTGTCCGGTCAGGTACAAATAGGCAGCTGGTGGTTGGGGGCAGCCCGTTCCTGCCTGCTGTACCTGGCTGGACACAAATATAGTGCGAAGCCCCACGTCAATTTTTTTTAAATTATTTCATGAATTTCCTGAAATAATTTAAAAAAATTTAATTGGGGCTTCGCACTATATTTGTGTCCAGCCAGGTACAGCAGGCAGGAACGGGCTGCCCCCATCCACCAGCTGCCTATTTGTACCTGGCCGGACACAACAATATAGGGAAGCCCTTTTTTTCTTAATTATTTCATGAATTTCATGAAATAATTAAAAAAAATTGAAGTGGGGCTTCGCACTATATTTGTGTCCAGCCAGGTACAGCAGGCAGGAACGGGCTGCCCCCAACCACCAGCTGCCTATTTGTACCTAGCCGGACACAACAATATAGGGAAGGCCTTTTTTTCTTAATTATTTCATGAATTTCATGAAATAATTTAAAAAAAAGTACGTGGGGCTTCGCCCTATTTTTGTGTCCAGCCAGGTACAACTAGGCAGCTGGGGGCTGGAATCTGCAGCGCAGGGAGGCCCAAGCTTTCTGGGCCCCCCCCCCGCTACAAATTGCAGTCCGCAGCCACCCCGGAAGATGGCGCGTTCATAGAAGCGCCATCTTCTGGCGCTGTACCCAACTCATCCAGGGCCCTGGTGCGGTGGCTCACTGGGTAATAAAGGTGTTAGGGCCAGCTTGGTATTATCAGCTGGCCCCAAGCCCAAAATTCATGGGGTCACGCCAGTATTAGACATGACCGCCATGAATTTCTAGTAAAGTATTTAAAAAAAACACAACACCCAGAATAAAGTCCTTTAATTGAAATAAAGACACAATTCTTTATTGTTCTAAATTAAACCATACTTACCATCACACCCATTCCAGCTGAAGCCAACGATCTCCTGCAATAAAAGAAAAATAAACCAACCTCATCCTTACCTTTCCATGGTTCCCACGACAGCTTCAGCTCTGCTACATCGAGATGACTGGCTGGACCGCAGCAGAACGCTGCCATCCAGTCTGTCATCCCGCAGACACTGAGAAGCGCAGGCATGCTTGCGCTCCTCACTGTCTCGCTGTGACGGCATCCAGATGAGCCGAGGTCATGTCCAATGAACTCGGCTCACCTCATGCACGTCACTGACAGCGTGGGAAAATTCTCACGCTGAAGTGCTGAGTGCAGGAGAATTCTCCCACGCTGTCAGTGATGTGCATGAGGTGAGCTCATGTCCAATGAACTCAGCTCACCTCCTGCACGTCACTGACAGCGTGGGAAAATTCTCCTGCAATCAGTGCTTCAGCGTGAGAATTTTCCCACGCTGTCAGTGACGTGCATGAGGTGAGCCGTGTTCATTGGACATGAACTCGGCTCATCTGGATGTCGTCACAGAGAGAGGCTGAGCAGCGCAAGCAAGCCTGCGCTTCTCAGTGTCTGCGGGATGACAGGCTGGATGGCAGCGTTCTGCTGCGGTCCAGCCTGTTATCTCGATGTAGCAGAGCTGAAGCTGTCGTGGGAACCATGGAAAGGTAAGGATGAGGTTGCTTTATTATTTTTCTTTTATTGCAGGAGATCGTTGGCTTCAGCTGGAATGGGCGTGATGGTAAGTATGGTTTAATTTAGAACAATAAAGGATTGTGTCTTTATTTCAATTAAAGGACTTTATTCTGGGTGTTTGTGTTTTTTTTAACTTTGACTATGGGGTTAGTAATGGGGGTGTCTTATAGACGCCTCTCCATTACTAACCTGGGCTTGATGTCAGCTGGCATTATAAGCTGACATCAACCCCAACCCTATTACCCCCTGCCACCGCACCAGGGCAGCGTGGAAGAGCGAGGCTAAGTGCCAGAATTGGCGCATCCTATGAATGCGCCATTTCTGGGGCGGCTGACGGCTGGTGTTTCTAGCCTGGGAGGGGGCCAATATTCATGGCTCCCTTCCTGGGCTATTAATATCAGCCCCCAGCTGTCTGCCTAGCCTTTGCTAGCTATTAAATTAGGGGGGACCCCACGTCATTTTTTGGGGGGGTCCCCCATTTTAATAGCTAGTAAAGGCTATGTATTCAGCTGGGGGCTGATATTAGTAGCCTGGGAAGCTCCGTGGGTATTACCCCCTTCCCAGGCTTCAAACATCTGCCCCAGCCATCTGCTTAACCTCCGCTAGAGCCTAAAATTAAGGGGACCCCCACGCCAATTTTTTTAATAATAAATCCTTTATTTTAATACTAAATGACAAGTACAGTAACCAACACTATCACTGTACTTCATATATATGTGACTGACATGTTTCTATCTATCTAATCTATGTGTGATGCTCTATCTTTCTGTTCTAAATTGTCGGGTACCGCTGCTGAATTGCCGGCCGGCTTTTTTAAAGAGACAGTGCATGAAAACACTATTATTTTTTTAAATACATCCTTTACACTAAATGACAAGTACAGTAAGCAACACTGTCACTGTACTTCATATATATGTGACTGACATGTTTCTATCTATCTAATCTATGTGTGAAGCTCTATTCTTTCTGTTCTAAATTGTCGGGTACAGATGCTGAATTGCCGGCCGGCTTTTTTAAAGAGACGGTGCATGAAAACACTAATATTTTTTTTAATAAATCCTTTACACTAAATGACAAGTGCAGTAACCAACACTGTCACTGTGCTTCTTATATGTGTGACTGACATGTTTCTATCTATCTAATCTATGTGTGATGCTCTATTCCTTCTTGTCTAAATTGTCGGGTACCGGTGTATGCCGCTGTTGAATTTGCCGGCCGGCTTTTTTAAAGAGAGTGTCTTCTGAGCAGTTTGTCAGCTTTTGGACACCTTTGCAGGTGTTTTCTATGTGTTTCTATGTGTTTTTGTTTGCCTGCCATTGGTTTTAACGGTGTTCGACGGTGTTCTAAGGTGTTCGACGAACAGTTCCTCGAACATCCCGGTGTTCGACGAACCGAACCGAACCCGAACACTACGGGGGTGGCTCAACACTAATCAAGAACCCTTAGTGTAGAAGCATCACTGAATTAAGTATTTCCAATAATTTTTAAGCTTCCATCATAGCAGAAATATTCATATGGTTATGAGATTACTTTATTTCTATGGAACTACTTGTGCTTAATGATTGTTTATTTTCATACCATTGAGAATAAAATATAATAAATAGAATATTTCATATAAGTTCTGAACTTGTTCTAAAACTTATTCAATTCTATTGGGACATTTGAAGCAAATAGATTAGAATTACATAATTTTGATGTGCTAAGTATAAGGTAACTTCAAATATTGATGGATCATAAATAATCCAGGTCGCTATAATAATGATTATATGATAGTGACTAATTTTAAGAGCTGCAGAATTTAATGCTGCTGAATACATTTGTATTGTCAGACAATGTTTAATTAATGTAAAATCTAACAAGAATGAATATCCTTTTCCATCTACATCCATAAAAAGCATGAACTGTAAACATCACAAAGCTTTTGATGCTGACAGCAAAGTTAAATTTTTCATAAAAGGCTATGCAGTCGCAATTTAGAGGGAACCGCATCCAAACACTATTTAAGTTTAATTTCCTCTAAAATATGAATACATTTCCTGTCCATTATTGCTTTTAATATGCACAAGTACAATGTTCTGAAATAACCCAGCTGTTTCACTAACTTGTAGGTATCTTTTTTAACTAATAATAACTGTTTTTTGAAAATTGCAAACTTATTTTTATGGGTACATGAATTTATTAACTGTTTCACTGCTTGATATAATTTCGAGACACTATTAACATGCACAAGCCAAATCTTAATGATCAACTGAATGACAAAAGCTATTCTCATGAACATCTTCAATTCTTCATGCAATTTATCTTTTTACTAAACATGCTGCCCATTTAAAAATTAAAAATTCTGAATGTGTAAAGTTTATACATACCACATATGCATATGTTAGTATACTTAGATTTTTATGTTTAATGAGGACCTTTCACTAAAGTTTTCATGTTGAAATGGACACAGGATGTAGGAGTGGCTGTAGAGCTGAATTCCACTTTTTTAGTTTTAATTTTGCCTCTCCGCTCCTGAGATATTGGCAATCAAACTATTTGACACCTAACGAAGTAACTTTTTGTAAGTCCAAGATGGTGTTATTAGATAATTTTCACTAGGAGTATGTACTTATTCTTCCTTTCTGATGCTAGCCAATCATAAGCAGGCAACAACACTTGAAGGAAAGACGAACATGGCCCCAATATTACCTTAAAGCAGATGTCTTAGTGTGTGAAATGTATGATGACAGAAAGCTCGGATCCTCTGGTCTAATATACTGCATAACTACAAATAACATCTAACACCTTCCAGATATGGTCCCTATGAGGAAGGTGAAGCAGAGCTGAGTTTAGCTATGTCGCATTACAAACCCTTCTATCAGCATTCCTTTTATCACAAAGTCAGCTCTCCTTTACTGCCATCCACCCACACTGCCTTTCCAGAAATGAAAGATTAAAGTGTCACTATCACACTTATGTCCATTGTGTTCAACTTGTAATCAATATGCAGAGAAAGCAGAGCAGGATCTCATTACATCTCACACAGGAGTTTCCTAGAACTGACAAGTTACTCCCGTGTGAGATGTAATGACAGCCTGCTCTCACTGCAGAGTGATTACAAGTTGTTTCAGCACAGCAGGAATAAGTATGTGTTACGCCTATGAATCGTGAACCCACTATGCTATGGCCAGGCAGGGGTGTAACTAATCAGCTACCTGGTATTCACTGGAGCATATGATTGTGAGGTCAGGTTTGTTCAGCAAGTAGCTTCCAGGTGCTATTGCAGGGCAGTGTCCAGAGCAGAAGTAGCTGACCCCAAGGATGAGAGATGCTGGTTTGGATTGTGTATCTCAGACAGGATAGGACAGCCATTGGTACGGGTTCAAACAGTGCGGCTTCTGCATAGCATACAGGATGGCCACTGAGACAGGTTCTGTCACACCAGGTGTGGGAAAGACTTACTGCAACAACAGAAGAGGGAAAGGAAGCCCAGACTCTAGGGAAAGGTGGACGGGGAGACCTCCTAATCTCGTCTAGTGTCACCCTGTCTCAACTATTGTCACTATATTGGCTCTTCACTAATCGCCGCACGAGTGCCTCGCCTGACTTTCCCTGGTGTATGGCTAAGGCTAGGGATGGGAGAAGATAAGCCCTAGTCGATCTCCACTAAACTCTATAGATGACAAGTGTAGACAAACAGGGGATTGCTTAGCTTTAGACAACTCCAGACAAATGCGTACACGGCCTCAAGCTCCAGAGAGGATGAAGTACTGCTTTTGTTAAAGTCTCACAAGTAGTAATGAATATCACTGGCACCTCCCTCTCAGACACACCAGGTATTTATACACCCAGGTCAGGGAGATAATTAGCCAGAGGGAGGTATTCACTGGGTCCTAGAGACAACCAGTCTCTAAGAAGATTTCTGTAATGCCAAACGTAGAGATCTCCTGCAACCAACTGCAAGGGACTGTCTGTCACCTCTGACATACCCGTGACAGTACCCCCCCTCTACGAGTGGCCTCCAGACACTCAGGACATGGTTTCTCAGGAAAAGAGGTGTGAAATGAGTGAACCAATCTTGGAGCGTTCACCTCTGATGCTGAAACCAACATCCTCTCCTCTGGACCATAGCCTTTCCAGTGCACCAAGTATTGTAGAGGACGATATAGGAGACAGGAATCTACATATCTCAAAATCTGAAACTCCAGATTACCATCAACCATTACTGGAGGTGGTGGTAGAGGTGAGGGCTCAAGAGGTTTCACATATTTTTTAAGTAAGGACTAGTGTAAATGAAAAAATGATCGGGTGCTCAAAGGTCAGTTCGAACTCACCATGATACTCGGGTGCTCGACCCGAGCAACGAGCCCAATGTTAGTCTATGGGAGACCCGAGCATTTTTGCGGCAGCACCCCTGGCAGTCTGTAGAAAGCCTGAAAAGTGCCCAAAATGATAGTGACAATGCTCAAATGACAGGGGACAGCATGGGGATCGCCCCAGGAAGCATTTCTGACCCCCAGGTCACTGCTGTAAACAACATGGTCAGAGGTATTAAGCCACTTTTACGGGCTCACAATAAAACGTTCAAAAACAAAACTGAAACTGCTTTTCTGTGAAATATGTTAAGGAACATCCTTTCCAGGGTAAAGACTTGTGTATAAGGTAAAATAAATAACCAAAAACAAAAATACTCCTCCACACCTTGGGCTATGTTCACAAGTAGCATTTTTTATGCGTTTTTGCACTTTTGTATTGCTTTCAACCGTGACAAATGCATTCACCGGGAAATGTCATTTTAATATTTTACAACCTTATCTGGCCATGTGCTGTGTGACACATGCATACAGTGCTGAAAAGACATGGGAACAGCATGGGGAAGACCCCTGGAAGCATCTCTGACACCCAGGTCACTGCCTAAAAGTGTGTCCTTCAGAAGTGATCCTTGTCGCATCAGAAGATGCAGACTTGCAACTATCCCCGTGCAAGTCCTGTGCTATCTGGGATGGATATTAGTCCTCAGAAGGACTGTTTGCTTGATTTTGCAGGCTTTAGAGACCCTACACTAACTATTTTGCAGTATAAATCTCTCCCTAGCTCAGCAGCACTCTCCCTGCACTGTCTGATCCGGAGCGACTGTGTCCAAGATGGCGGCGCCCGGTTTTAAATACTCAAGGTGACGCTGTGCACCAGCTAATCACTGTAATGCCCACAAGCAACATGGCTGCGGCATTACAGTGACTGCTGGCAAATCCCTGCATGTTCATTGGCTCTGTAAAGAGTGCCAAACATGCAGGGTGGAGACCCGAGCTCCCGCCCGAGTAACCCGAAAATGCTCGGTGCTCGCTGAACATCCCGAGTAGTGAGATGCTCGGGTGAGTACCGAGCAGTGTCGAGCATGCTCGCTCAACACTAGTAAGGACCTATAGAACACATTTTTGGACTTTAAGGGCCTGAGGAAGTTCAAGATGAAACGCTGCTGGGTTAATGTTTGTGGTTATTATATAGGGACCAATAAAACAAGGTCCCAGCTTCCAAGAAGGAACTTTCAATCTTATTTTCCTGGTAGACAGCCACACAAAGTTATTCACATCCAGCTCCGGACCTGGCAAGCATTTTCAGTCAGCCATACGTTTATACCTGTCTCCTATGATCTTTAAAGGGAATCTGTCACGCCCTATTTGCTATTTACACTGCCCCCATAGCGCAGTTAGCGATACAATGTGCATCACTAATAAACTGTTTTAATGAAAATCGGTGGCAGTATAATGATGTTATAACGTTTTATATACTTTATCCTATCTTTTCGTATTCAGTCAAAGCAGTGTGATTCTCAGATTCAGTCATGGGCGGTTGCCGCGTTCATTGGCTGCTGGCGCCGCCCATGGCATTTGAATACTGCTCGTGGCAAGCGCTAGGTTTGAGGGGCGCATGCGCATTTGCACACGTTCGCCCATGACTGAATCTGAGAGTCACATCTGAGAATACATATAACATCATTATATTATAATGATAACATCATTATACTACCACCGATTTTCATGAAAACAGCTTGTTAGTTATGCACATTGCATCATTAACAACACTATGGGGGCAGTGTACCTAGCAACTAGGACGTGACAGGTTCCCTTTAAATACTCATCACACACTGAATTACCGAGGAGTGTGACGAAGCAAACCGTTCCTCCTCAGGAACTCCTGAAGCTCCTCCCCCACGAAAGGTACCAAAGTATGAATGATAACCGTATGCACCAAAAAACGGTGACCTGCCAGTGGATTCTTGACAATGATTATTAATGGCAAATTCTGCCAGCGGTAGGTAGGATGCCCAATCCTCCTGATTTTCGGAACCGAAACACCTGTGGTAGGTCTCCAAATTCTGATTTACATGCTTGGTCTGTCCATTCGACTGAGTATGAAAGGCAGAGGAAAAGAACAGCTGCACCCCCAGTCGAGAACAGAATGCCTTCCAGAACTTGGAAACAAACTGGATCCCCCAATCTGACACCACATCAGAGGGAACCCCGTGAAGCTTCACAATCTCATTTATGAACACCTGAGCAAGTGTCTAGGCATTTGGAAGAGCAGGCAATGTGACAAAATTAACCATTTTACTGAACCTATCTACTACCACCAAAACCACAGTTTTGCCTGCAAAAACCAGTAGGTCAGTAATAAAATCCTTGGACAAGTGTGTCCATGGCCTACTAGGGATAGGTAGCGGAAGAAGAGTACCAGACAGACGGGTATGCAAAACCTTAGAATGCTCGCAAATACTACAAGCAGCTACGTGTTCAATTACATTCCGATGCAACAACGGCCACCAAAAACGACCAGAAAGGAGGTCCTCAGTTGCCTTACCACCTGGATGCCCAGAAAGAACAGAATTATGATGGTCCTTAATTACTTTGCGGAGCAGATTAGATGGTTCAAATAACTTTCCTGAAGGGCAGGAGGCAGGGGTGTACCCCTGTGCCTCCAACACCCCACCCTAAAGTTCAGGATAAAGTGACAAAATGACTACCCCTTTCTGTGATATCGGGGCAGGATTCCCATGGTCACCACCACCAGGGAAGCTCCGGGACAAAGCATCAGCCTTGCCATTTTTGACCCCTGGAAGAAATGTGACAACAAAATTGAACCTAGTAAAAAACAGGGACCATCTGGCTTGCCTAGGGTTGAGACGTTTAGCTGACTGGAGATATGACAGGTTCTTATGGTCAGTAATAATGGTAATAGGATGGACAGCCCCCTCCAACCAATGTCGCTAAAAGTTCCCTATTACCCAAGACATAATTCCTCTCAGCCGAAGACAATTTTTTTAGAAAAGAATGCGCTTGGACGCCATTTACCAGGGGACGAACCCTGAGACAACACAGCCCCAACCCCGACATCCGATGCATCAACCTTCACGATAAAGGGTTGAGAAACATCGGGTTGACTGAATATATGTGCAGTGGCAAAATTATTATTTAACCCCTTTATCCCTGAGGGTGGTTTGCACGTTAATAACCAGGCCAATTTTTACAATTCTGACCACTGTCACTTTATGAGGTAATAGCTCTGGAACGCTTCAATGGATCCCGCTGATTCTGAGACTGTTTTTTGTGACATATTGTACTTCATGATAGTGGTAAAATTTCTTCGATACCACTTGTGTTTATTTGTGAAAAAAAATCGGAAATTTGGCAAAAATTTTGAAAATTTTGCAATTTTCAAAATTTTATTTTTTAAGCTCTTAAATCAGAGAGATATGTTACACAAAATAGTTAATAAATAACATTTCCCACATGTCTACTTCACATCAGCACAATTTTGGAACCAACATTTTTTTCATAGGGAGCTATAAGGGTTAAAAGTTGACCAGTGATTTCTCATTTTTCCAGCAATAATTACAAAATCATTTTTTTTAGGGACCACATTACATTTGAAGTGACTTTGAAGGGCCTTTACGACAGAAAATACCCAAAAGTGACAACATTCTAAAAACTGCACCCATCAAGGTGCTCAAAACCATATTCAAGAAGTTTATTAACCCTTCAGGTGCTTCACAGGAATTTTTGGAATGGGGAAGAAAAAAATTAACATTTAACTTTTTTCACAAAAATGTTACTTTAGGCCCAATAACCCCTGTTATTTTCGTAGAGGTAACAGGAAAAAATAGACCCCAAAATTTGTTGTACAATTTCCCCTGAGCACGCAGATACCCCATATGTGGGGAAAAAACACTGTTTGGGCGCACGGTAGGGTTTGGAAGGGAAGGAGCACCATTTGACTTTTTGAATGTAAAATTTGCTTGAAAAATTAGAGGACGCCATGTTGCGTTTGGAGACCCCTGATGTGTCTAAACAGAAGAAACCCACCACAAGTGACAATATTTTGGAAACTAGACCCCTCAAGGAACTTATCTAGATGTGTGGTGAGCACCTTGAACCCCAGGTGCTTCACATAAGTTTGTAACATGGAGTGGTGAAAATAAAAAAATCAACCTTTTTCTACAAAAATGATCTTTTAGCCCTAATTTTTTTATTTTCGCAATGGTAAGAGGAGAAAATGGAACCTAAACACTCTTTCTTTTACTTTTAAACTTTGTCACACTATGGGACTTAGTCTTAGCCTGTCAGTGCTGCACAGGAAGAAGCTACTTTGTTCATGCACTATGCAAGACCAAAGTAACTTCCTGCTGTCTGGTGACCCGGATGTTGTCATGACGACATCGAGTCACCATGACAACATCCGGGAGCCACCGCAGACAGCGTGGGACACAGGCAGAGGAGGTAAGTATCAGCGTTTACCTCCCCTTATCCCCGCAATGCTGCGATCGACTTTGATCGCAGCATTTCGGGGGTTAAAGTGCCAGCAGTGGTGCAGGACCGTTCCTGGCACACAGCACCAGGTGTCAGCTGTGACAGTCAGATGACACCTGGCGGCGATCGCCCCACACTGCTTGTGTGCGGGCGCGATCGCAGCGCGTGTAATAGTACGTAGCTGGCCCATAAGGCCCAGGGCGCAGCTACGTACTATTACTGACTTGTTCGTAAATGGATTAAGGAAGAAAAAACCTGGAGGGAAGTATCCGACTATTTGGAAAAATCAGACCCTTTCTTAGTTATGTCAGTAAGGGGTTTCACTATAACAGTAATTTTTGGATGAATTTGTCAGAAAAATATTAAGAATTTCTCCCTCCCAGACCCCTATTATCCCCCCCCTCCCCTATAGTATTTGTCAGGAGAGAAGAGCTGACAATCTACTATCTGTCTGTATGCAAATTAACACAAACATGAGTAATGCCTTGTAAGCAAATGCTAGCCCAAAAGGTGCTAACAAACCCAGTTAACACAGGCTTGTGATACATTTACATCTAGTTGAGAAAGTTGTATTCCCAGGACATCAAAGGGAATTTAACAGAGGTCTGCAGACAGGCTGGAGGCGACACAAAATATAGAATAGCTAAAGTTCCATAAGTCCGACAGGGTTAGCTAAAAAACAATATGCTTATTTTCCAGTAGCTGTAAGCCCCTCCGGGGAGCTGTGGCACAAGAGTACCAAAATAACAGACCACAACTATGTAGTGTGTGGTCTCTGGAGAAAGGTAAAATCATAATAGAAAATATGGTACCACTTTCGGGCTTCTGCGACCAACCAGTGATAAGTTATCACAAAAAAACAGAAATTCTAATAAAAATATGAAGGCTGGAGTCCAGCCCACATGATATCATCCCAGGGGGTGTGTAGGCAGGTCTCCCCTTCGGCATAAAGGATGCAGCCAAAGGGGGAGTAGTATTCATTGCCGGGAGTATATATTTATTATAAGCAATGGATCCCATTCGATATCGGTCAAATCTGGAGTGCCTCCCCTCCACTTATATTGAATCGTCCATGCGATCGTATAGAAAGTTTCTTCTCTAATCCTTATTATTTGGTGCAACTGCATATGTATTGCAATGTCCACTTTGTGAAATCCTTGTATATTTTTCATAACACTGCCTCCCTTTTGGATTAAATATAAAGTTTAATAATCTTGTTTCCTTTGCTCTGTAATCGTTCCCTCCCCTGAAGCCATATACGCTACCAGAAAGGAAGCGTCCAATCAGGCCTGTATTATATTTTAAACTGGCCGGTGATGGCAGTGAATAATAATAATTGGGCTATCGTGAAGCTGGCAGTAACCATACTGGGGTGTTGTATACACATATTCCATGCTTTGGAATCTGGAGGTGTGACGCCATACGCTGTCTGCTCGCTTGCCGATAGCTACGTAGTGAGCAATCGGGATCGTGTGTTCGCAAATCCCTGCTCAATCCTGTGAATTCTTGGCAAAGTAACGGCTGCGGTGGGATATTGTGTGATCTCCCCTGTGTTGTCCCTGACGGTCCTGACAAATTGGTGGCAGGGGTGGGATATTGTGTGATCTCTCCGTTGTCGCCACTGATGATCCCTGCCAATTGGGTTGACTGAGTGTAGGCGCAGTGGCAAAATGATTCTTTAAGGAAGAAAAAGCCTGGAGGGAAGCATCCGATCATTTGGAAAAATCAGACCCCTTCTTAGTCATGTCAGTAAGGGGTTTCACTATAACACAGTAATTTTTTTTCTTCTCTGGATCCATCCGAAAACCCAAAAATTACAACAAGTACCCAAAAAACTGCACCTCCTGAACAGCGAAAACACAGTTTGGCATAAAGTTTGTTATCCCTTAATATCTGGAGCACCTGCTTAAAATGCCCCCGATGAGTCTCAAAATTAGGTGAGTAAACCAAAATATCATCCAGATAGACCACCACAAACCTCCCCACCAAATGATGGAAAATGTCATTTATGAAATGGTGGAATACCACAGGTGCATTGGTCAAACCAAAAGGCATAACCAGACTCTCGAAATGTCCTTCTGGGGTATTGAACGCTGTTTTCCATTCATCCCCTTCTCTGATTCTAACCAGGTTGTAGGCTCCCCCTAAATCCAACTTGGAGAATACTTTAGCTCCCACAACCTTGCTGAACAAATCAGGAATCAGAGGAAGAGGGTATGGATCATGGATGGTAATTTGATTTAATTCCCAGAAATCTAAACAGGGATGTAGACCGCCATATTTTTTCTTCACAAAGAAGAACCCTGCCACCACGGGTGAAAATGAGGTTCTGATATGTCCCTTCTCCAGACTTTCCGCAAAGATATCCATCATGTCTTGTCTCTCCAGGCCAGAAAGATTATACAGTCTGAACTTCGGTAGTTTAGCTCCGGCGGTCAGGTTAATAGGACAGTCATACGCATGATGAGGAGGCAAATCCTTACACCCCCTCTCAGAAACAACGTCCTCAAAAGCAGGCAGAAAGGCAGGTAATTGGTTCCAAACACACTATATAGGAGTAGATAGAGAAGTTTTATTTTGTCTTGCAGCGCTAGTGCACAGTGTTCTGCATCTGCACTGTTCACGGCTGTCTGCAAGGTCTCTGTGTGTGAGAGCAGCTCACACTGTAATGTGTGCTTCAGCCACGTCTGGTTGTAGTGCGCTCAGCATGCGTCACTGCCTCATACATTGTCATTTTTTGCTAATTGATCATTTGTCCTGATTTCTCCTTTTAGTGTGGTGGTTCCATCCGTATTCAGCTACATTGGTTCCAAACACACTATATAGGAGTAGATAGAGGAGCCTTTCTGCAGCCTTGAGCCCTGCAGCCCCAGCCAGATTAGTATTAACCTATTTTTTGTAGCCTCATCTATTGCATTGTAGGTTACCTTCCTGCATTGTAATAGCTACAAAAAGTTTGTGATACTATCGGTATTACATCTTTGGGTACATCCAGTGTCTTTTTGTCACCAAACACTCCACTTTACAGTTGTGTATGCCACATAAGCTCATATTAAAGTCTAGTCCACACTTTATAAAATTAGTGTTTCTTATACCTGTTAGCAGCTGTTCAGGAATAAGCACACTAAGCCCTTAGTAATTTTCTGCCTATCTTTATCAGTCTACCAAGATGAAGAAGGCAGGGAGTAAGGCATGTGGTCGTGGTCGTGGGCGTGGAGTTTCTGCAGGGAGAGGACGTGAGGATTCTGTGCCTGCAGGGAGAGGACGTGGGGATTCTGTGTCTGCTGCGGGCACCAGTGACTCAGCATCCCCCAGTTTTACCAGGGAACAGTCCTTTATGCGCAACTTCTTTGTAGGAGCTAGCCGTACCCCACTGCTGTGGGAGGACCAAATTGAAGCCGTTGTCGGATGGATGGCAGCTAACGCATCGACTTCAATTAGTTCCAGATCCTCTCATGTCCTGAGCAATGAAGAGCACCCATCCGTCTCTTCACCACCTGCCAAATTGCCCACGCAGTCAGAGAGCCCTGTACAGGAGCCATCTCTACTTCTGTTCTCTGAATCTCTTGGCTTGGAAAGAGGGGGCCAGCCAAGCAGAATTTGAGAATTTGAAGAAGAGGTAGTATGCAGTGATGCGCAACCATTTTGTCTCTCTGAATCTGAAGAGGCGGGTGGGCCAGTGCCTATGGTCAGCAGCACACCTCAGTACGCATCTGATGATGAGACTCAGGTGCCACTTTCTGGTGCGTACTGTGCTGTCGAGACTACCCAGGAGAAGCAGTTGTTTGAAGAGGGTGGTGTCGATGATGAGGTCCTTGACCCATCATGGCGTGAGGGACAGGAAGGTGGTGGGAGCAGCTCTGAGGAAGAGATTCCCCGAACAGCCCAAAAAGGAGGGAGAGGGAGGGGCAGACTTGGTTGCCTGTAGCCTCCACTTCGGCACCCATTAGGAGCATGGCTCTTCCAAAAACAAAAGCGGGCACTCCCAAGACTTGCAGTGCCTGGTCCTTTTTTGACACAGTTGCAGATGACATTTGCTTTGTCAAATGCAAGCTGTGTAATCAGAAGGTGAAAAAAGGGAAAAGTGTCAGCAACCTCAATACCACAAATATGTGGAAACATGTGCAGACAAAGCACGTGGTGGAGTTACAAAGACACACTGAAGACCTAGGCCAACCTACAGCACCACCTACTACCTCTTCAGCTCGTGTTGTAGCCTCTTCCGCAAGCTCATACACAGCTGGTTCGGCTTCCTCATAGGATTGTCATGGAAGAACCTCTGGCACTGTTGTACAGAGTGTCATTCCACCCACAGCACCACGTTCCCTGTCATCCTCACACTCCCAGGCCAGTCTACAGCCATCATTAGCACAGGCATGGGAGAAAAGGCGCCCATACTCAGCAAACCACCCCCGAGCACAGGCTCGGAATGCAGGCATTGCAAAAGTACTGGCCCTTGAAATGCTATCATTCAGGCTGGTGGAGACTGACACCTTCCGTAACCTTATGGCATTGGCAGTCCCACAATACAACGTGCCCAGCCGCTTTTATTTCAGCAGGCAAGCCGTCCCTGCCCTGCAACAGCATGTGGAGGGAAAAATTAAACATGCGCTACAAAACGCCATCAGTACCAAGGTCAACCTGACCACCGATGCGTGGACCAGTAAGCATGGACAGGGATGATACCTTTCCCTCACTGCCCATTGGGTAAATGTTGTGGAGCTGGGTACAGATCTTGAGAGTGGCGCTGTACATGTTCTGCCAACTCCAAGGATTGCAGGAATCCAGTCTGTACACATTGACTCCTTCTCATACTCCAGTTCCTCTGAATCAGCGCTGCAGGAGACGTCTACCTCCACATTGACCCGTGAAAGGTTACCTGTTATGTTGACCGATATGAGCACAGCCGTGGCCAAACGTCAACAGGCCGTATTAAAATTAATTTCTTTGGTGAATCGAAGCCACACAGCGCAGGAGCTCTGGATTGCCATCAAGCAGCAGAGAGACGTGTGGTTTGTGCCAGCGAATCTCCAGCCTAGCATGGTAGTGACAATGGCCGAAATCTGGTGGCAGCTCTGGGCCTAGGCAACCTAACTCACATCCCATGTCTGGCACATGTGCTCAACTTGGTCATGCAGAGTTTTTTGAGGGACTATCGGGATCTTGATGCACTGCTGCACAAGGTCCGCATAGAGTGCGCTCACTTGCGGCGTTCCAGCAACGCAAGATCGCGCATTGCAGCTCTGCAGCGCCGATTACGTCTTCCGGAACATCGCATCATATGTGACCTACCCACCAGGTGGAATTCAATGTTACCTATGTTGGAGAGGTTGTGTGAGCAGCAGGCAGCAGTAATGGAGTACCAGCTGCAGCAGGCGCAAGCAAGTCGCAGTGCTCACCGTTCACACTTCACCACCACTGAGTGGGCCTCTATGAAGGACATTTGCCACGTTTTGCGTGCCTTCGATTATTGCACGCGAGTGCACTAGTCAGCATGACTATCCCCCTTATCTGCCTGCTTGAAAACACACTGCAATCACTAAGGGAGGAGGTTTTGGAAGAGGTGGAGGATGAGTAGTCACAAATGCCATCTGCTTCTGTACAGGCTGAGCAACGTGGTTCCTCACAAAGGCCTAGGCAGGGGACACTTTGTGAGGAGGATGAGGAGGAGTCAATGGAGGAGGAAGACATCTGTCCAGAGGAGGGAGGTACACAATGCTCTAGTAGTCAGTATCTAGAGCGAAGGTGGGGTGATGCAGAGCAGGCAGAGATCACGCCTCAAGCAGGGGACAGCGTTTCTTGGCAAGTTGGCAGTCTGCAGCACATGATTGATTTCATGCTGCAGTGCCTGAGAAACGACCGCCGCATCGCCCACATTCTCAACACGGCTGATTATTGGGTGTCCACCCTCCTAGATCCTCACTACCGGGACAACTTACAAAGCCTCATAACACCGTTGAACCGGGAGCGTAAAATGCGGGAGTACCAAGACTCACTGGTGCATTCCATCATGTTCTTCATTCTGAAGAGAGCAGTGCTGCTAGTGCTTTACAAAACAGCTCAGTGCATCGAGGCAGTGGAGGAAGCTCTGCACAAAGAGGGAGCAGAAACAGTGCCTCAGCACAAGGCAAGACCAGTATGGCCCAAATGTGGCAAAGTTTTGTGTCCCCACCGCCACAAATGTCTACACCATCACAGACGGCTCCAGTCAGCAGGAGGCAACGTTTCCGTCAGATGGTGACAGACTACATGTCTTGCCCTCTCAGTGTACTCCCAGACGGCTCTTCCCTCTTCAAGTTTTGGGTCTCTAAGCTGGATACATGACCAGAGCTTAGCCAGTATGCTTTGGAGGTGCTGGCTTGCCCTGCTGCTAGTGTCTTATCGGAACGCGTCTTTAGTGCCGCAGGTGGTGTACTAACCGACCGTCGCATGCGCCTATCCTCCGATGACATTGACTGGCTTACTTTTCTGAAAATGAATAAGGCCTGGATCTCGCATAAATTTGCCAGTCCTCGTCGAGAATAAATAATTGGTTGGCAACAGTATCTAGGTCTCCTGTTGTGTTCATGTTTCTACCACCTGAACGGTAATCCCTGAGCTCCAACACCGCCAGTTGCGGCTCAGAAGTGCCGTCTGCACAGTCAACACTTGCTCCAGTGTTATTGGGGTTCAGTAATGTCAGCTGATCCCCTGCTGTGTGTCTGGCAAATTCTTCTGCTCTGTCTAGATCCACTCTACTACTTATTTAAAACTTGCTCCAATTACACCTATGGCTCCTCTGTTTTCAGTATTTACCCTGAGCGCCAACACCACCAGTTGCTACTCAGAAGTGCTGTCTGCACAGTCAACGCTTGGTCCAGTGTTATTGGGGTTCAGTAACGTCAGCTGTTCCCCTGCTGTGTGTACGGCAATTTCTCCTGCTCTGTCCACATTCACACTACTACAGATTTTAAAGTTGCTCCAATTAGGCCTCTGGCTCCTCTGTTTTCAGTATTTACCCTGAGCTCCAACACCGACAGTTGCTGCTCAGAAGTGCCGTCTGAACAGTCAATGCTTGCTGCCGTGATATTGGGGTTCAGTAACGTCAGCTGATCCCCTGTTGTGTATACGGCAAATTCTCCTGCTCTGTGCACATCCACTCTACTACTAATTTAAAACTTGCTCCAATTACACCTCTGGCTCCTCTGTTTTCAGTATTTACCCTGGGCTCCAAGACCGCTAGTTGCTGCTCAGAAGTGCCGTCTGCACAGTCAACACTGGATCCAGTGTTATTGGGGTTCAGTAACGTCAGCTGATCCCCAGCTGTGTGTCCGGCAAATTCTCCTGCTCTGTCCACATTCTCACTACTACTACAGATTTAAAACTTGCTCCAATAACACCTCTGGCTACTCTCTGTTTTCAAAATTATCCCAGAGCTCCAACACCGCCAGTTGCTGCTCAGAAGTGCTGTCTGCACAATCAACACTTGATGCCATGTTATTGGGGTTCAGTAACGTCAGCTGATCCCCAGCTGTGTGTCCGGCAAATTCTCCTGCTCTGTCCACATCCGCTGTACTACAGATTTAAAACTTGCTCCAATTACACCTCTGGCTCCTCTCTGTGCTCCCTATTTACCCTGGGCTCCAACACCCCTAGTTGCTGCTCAAAAGTGCTGTCTGCACAGTCAACGCTTGCTCCAGTGTTATTGGGGTTCAGTAACGTCAGCTGCTCACCTGCTGTGTGTACGGCAATTTCTCCTGCTCTATCCACATTCACACTACTGCAGATTTTAAAGTTGCTCCAATTAGGCCTCTGGCTCCTCTGTTTTCTGTATTTACCCTGAGATCCAACACCGCCAGTTGCTGCTCAGAATTGCTGTCTGCACAGTCAATGCTTGTTGCCATGTTATTGGGGTTCAGTAACGTTAGCTGATCCCCAGATGTGTGTCCGGAAAATTCTACTGCTCTGTCCACATTCTCTCTACTACTACAGATTTAAAGCTTGCTCCAATTACACCTCTGGCTCCTCTCTGTTTTCAGTATTATCCCTAAGTTCCAACACCGCCAGTTGCTGCTCAGAAGAGCCGTCTGCACAGTCAACACTTGCTGTCATGTTACTGGGGTTCAGTAACGTCAGCTGATCCCCAGCTGTGTGTCCGGCAAATTCTCCTTCTCTGTCCACATCCACTGTACTACAGATTTAAAAGTTGCACCAATTACACCTCTGGCTCCTCTCTGTTTTCACTATTTACCCTGGGCTCCAACACCACTAGTTGCTGCTCACAAGTGCCGTCTGCACAGTCAACGCTTTGTCCAGTGTTATTGGGGTTCAGTAACGTCAGCTGTTCCCCTGCTGTGTGTACGGCAATTTCTCCTGCTCTATCCACATTCACACTATTACAGATTTTAAAGTTGCTTCAATTAGGCCTCTGGCTCCTCTGTTTTCAATATTTAACCGGAGCTCCAACACCGCCAATTGCTGCTCAGAAGTGTCGTCTGCACAGTCAACGCTTGGTCCAGTGTTATTGGGTTTCAGTAACGTCAGCTGATCCCCTGTTGTGTGTCCGGCAAATTCTTCTGCTCTGTCCACATCCATTCTACTACTAATCTAAAACTTTCTCCAATTACACCTCTGGCTCCTCTGTTTTCAGTATTTACCCTGGTCGCCAACACTTCTAGTTGCTGCTCAGAAGTGCCGTCTGCACATTCAACGCTTGCTCCAGTGTTATTGTGGTTCAGTAACGTGAGCTGTTCCCCTGCTGTGTGTCTGGCAAATTCTCCTGCTCTGTCCACATCCACTCTACTACTAATTTAAAACTTGCTCCAATTAAACCTCTGGCTCCTCTGTTCTCAGTATTTTCCCATGTCTCCAACATCGCTAGTTGCTGCTCAGAAGTGCGGTCTGCACAGTCAACACTTGCTCCAGTGTTATTGGGGTTCAATAACGTCAGATGTTCCCTTGCTGTGTGTACGGCAATTCTCCTCCTCTTTCCACATTCACACTACTACAGATTTTAAAGTTGCTCAAATAAGGCCTCTGGCTTCTCTGTTTTCATTATTTACCCTGAGCTCCAACACTGCCAGTTGCTGCTAAGAAGTGCCGTCTGGATAGTCAATGCTTGCTGCTGTGTTATTGGAGTTCAGTAACGTCAGCTGATCCCCAGCTCTGTGTCCGGCAAATTTTCCTGCTCTGTCCACATCCACACTACTACTGATTCAAAACTTGCTCCAATTACACCTCTGGCTACTCTGTTTTCAGTATTTACTCTGGGCTCCAACACCGCTAGTTGCTGCTCAGAAGTGCCGTCTGCACAGTCAACACTTGGTCGAGTGTTTTTGGGGTTCAGTAACGTCAGCTGTTCCCCTGCTGTGTGTAAGGCAATTTCTCCTGCTCTGTACACATTCACACTACTACAGATTTTAAAGTTGCTCCAATTAGGCCTCTGGCTCCTCTGTTTTCAGTATTTACCCTGAGCTCCAACACTGCCAGTTGCTGCTCAGAAGTGCCCTCTGCACAGTCAACGCTTGCTGCCGTGTTATTGGGGTTCAGTATCATCAGCTGATCCCCTGCTGTGTGTCTGGTAAGTTCTACTGCTCTGTCCACATTCACTCTACTACTTATTTACAACTCGCTCCAATTACACCTCTGGCTCCTGTGTTTTCAGTATTTACCCTGGACTCCAACACCACTAGTAGCTGCTCAGAAGTACCATCTGCAAAGTCAACACTTGGTCCAGTGTTATTGGGGTTCAGTAACGTCAGCTGATCCCCAGCTGTGTGTCTGGCAAATTCTCATGCTCTGTCCACATTCTCACTACTACTACAGATTTAAAACTTGCTCCAATTAAACCTCTTGCTCCTCTCTGTTTTCAGTATTTACCCTGGACTCCAACAACGCTAGTCGCTGCTCAGAAGTGCCGTCTGCACAGTCAATGCTTGCTCCAGTGTTATTGGGGTTCAGTAATGTCAGCTGTTCCCCTGCTGTGAGTACGGCAATTTCTCCTGCTCTGTCCACATTCACACTACTACAGATTTTAAAGTTGCTCCAATTAGCCCTCTGGCTCCTCTGTTTTCAGTATTTACCCTGAGCTCCAACACCACCAGTTGCTGCTCAGAAGTGCCGTCTGCACAGTCAACGCTTGGTCCAGTGTTATTGGGGTTAGTTAACGTCAGATGTTCCCCTGCTGTGTGTCCGGCAAATTCTCCTGCTCTGTTCACATCCACTCTACTACTAATCTAAAACTTGCTCCAATTACACCTTTGGCTCCTCTGTTTTCAGTATTTACCCTGGGCTCCAACACCGCTAGTTGCTGCTCAAAATGCCGTCTGCACAGTCAACACTTGGTCCAGTGTTATTGGGGTTCAGTAACGTCAGCTGATCCCCTGCTGTGTGTCCGGCAAATTCTCCTGCTATGTCCACATCCACTGTACTATAGATTTAAAACTTGCTCCAATTACACCTCTGGCTCCTCTCTGTTTTCAGTATTATCCCAGAGCTCCAACACTACCAGTTGCTGCTCAGAGGTGCCGTCTGCACAGTCAACACTTGCTGCCGTGTTATTGGGGTTCAGTAACGTCAGCTGATCCCTAGCTGTGTGTCCGGCAAATTCTCCTGCTCTGTCCACATCCACTGTACTACAGATTTAAAACTTGCTGCAATTACATCTCTGGCTCCTCTCTGTTTTCAGTATTATCCCTGAGCTCCAACACCACCATTTGCTGCTCAGAAGTGCAGTCTGCACAGTCAACACTTGCTGCCGTGATGTTGGGGTTCAGTAACGTCAGCTGATGCCCTGCTGTGTGTCTGGAAAATTCTCCTGCTCTGTCCTCAATCTCACTACTACTACAGATTTAAAACTTGCTCCAATTACACCTCTGGCTCCTCTCTGTTTTCAATATTATCCCTGAGCTTCAACACCGCCAGTTGCTGCTCAGAAGTTCCATCTGCACAGTCAACACTTGCTGCCGTGTTATTGGGGTTTAGTAACGTAAGCTGACCCCATGCTGTGTGTCCGGCAAGGTCTACTGCTCTGTCCACATCAACTGTACTACAGATTTAAAACTTGCTCCAATTGCACTTCGGGCTCCTCTCTGTTTTCACTATATACCCTGGGCTCCAACACCACTAGTTGCTGCTCAGTAGTGCCATCTGCATAGTCAACACTTGTTACCGTGTTAATGGGGTTCAGTGATGTCAGCTGATCCCCTGCTGTGTGTCCAGCAAATTCTCCTGCTCTGTCCACATTCTCACTACTACTACAGATTTTAAACTTGCTCCAATTACACCTCTGGCTCCTCTCTGTTTTCAGAATTTACCCTGGGCTCCACACCGCCAGTTGGTGCTCAGAAGTGCCATCTGTGCATTCACCGCTTGCTCCAGTAATATTGGGGTTCAGTAACGTCAGCTGTTCCCCTGCTGTGTTCACGGCAATTTCTCCTGCTCTGTTTACATTCACACTACTACAGATTTTAAAGTTGCTCCAATTAGGCCTCTGGCTCCTCTGTTATCAGTATTTACCCTGAGCTCCAACACCGCCAGTTGCTGCTCAGAAGTGCCGTCTGCACAGTCAACGCTTGCTGACGTGTTATTGGGTTTCAGTAACGTCAGTTGATCCCATGCTGTGTGTACGGCAAATTCTCCTGCTCTGGCCACATCCACTGTACTACTAATTTGCAACTTGCTCCAATTACACCTCTGGCTCCTCTGTTTTCATTATTTACCCTTCGGCTGCAACACCGCTAGTTGCTGCTCAGAAGTGCCGTCTGCACAATCAACACTTGATCCAGTGTTATTAGCGCTCAGTAACGTCAGATGTTCCTCTGCTGTGTATCCTGCAAATTCTCCTGCTCTGTTCACATCCACTCTACAACTAATCTAAAACTTGCTCCAAATACATCTCTGGCTCCTCTGTTCTCAATATTTACCCTGGGCTCCAACACCGCTAGTTGCTGCTCAGGAGTGACGTCTGCACATTCAATGCTTGCTCCAGTGTTATTGGGGTTCAGTAACATCAGCTGTTCCCCTGCTGTGTGTCTGGCAAATTCTCCTGCTCTGTCCACATCCACTCTACTACTAATTTAAAATTTGCTCCAATTACACCTCTGGCTCCTCTGTTTTCAGTGTTTACCCTGGGTTCCAACACCGTTAGTTGCTGCTCAGAAGTGCTGACTGCACAGTCAACTCTTGCTCCAGTGTTATTCGGTTTCAGTAACGTCAGCTGTTCCTCTTCTGTGTGTACGGCAATTTCTCCTGCTCTGTCCACATTCACACTACTACAGATTTTAAAGATGCTACAATTAGGCCTCTGGCTCTTCTGTTTTCAGTATTTACCCTGAGCTCCAACACCGCCAGTTGCTGCTCAGAAGTGCCGTCTGCACAGTCAATGCTTGCTGCCGTGTTATTGGGGTTCAGTAACGTCAGCTGATCCCCTGCTATGTGTCCGGCAAATTCTCCTGCTCTGTCCACATCAACTCTACTACTAATTTAAAACTTGCTCCAATTAAACCTCTGGCTCCTCTGTTTTCAGTATTTACCCTGGGCTCCAACACATCTAGTTGCTGCTCAGAGGTGCCGTCTGCACAGTCAACACTTGGTCCAGTGTTATTGGAGTTCAGTAACATCAGCTGATACCCAACTGTGTGTCCGGCAAATTCTCCTGCTATGTCCACATCCACTGTACTACAGATTTAAAACTTGCTCCAATTTCACCTCTGGCTCCTCTCTGTTTTCAGTGTTATCCCTGAGCTCCAACACCGCCAGTTGCTGCTCAGAAGTGCCGTCTGCACAGTCAACACTTGCTGCCATTTTATTGGGGTTCAGTAGCGTCAGCTGATCCCCTGCTGTGTGTCCGGCACATTCTCCTGCTCTGTCCACATCCACTGTACTACAGATTTAAAACTTGCTCCATTTACACCTCTGGCTCCTCTCTGTTTTCAGGATTATCCCTGAGCTCCAACACCGCAAGTTGCTGCTCAGATGTGCCGTCTGCACAGTCAACACTTGCTGCCGTGTTATTGGGGTTCAGTAACTTCAGCTGATCCCCTGCTGTGTGTCCGGCAAATTCTCCTGCTCTGTCCACAATCTCACTACTACTACAGATTTAAAACTTGCTCCAATTACACCTCTGGCTCCTCTCTGTTTTCAGTATTATCCCTGAGCTTCAACACCACCAGTTGCTGCTCAGATGTGCTGTCTGCACAGTCAACACTTGCTGGGTGTTATTGGGGTTCAGTAACGTCAGCTGATCCCAAGCTGTGTGTCCGTCAAATTCTCCTGCTCTGTCCACATCCACAGTACTACAGATTTAAAATTTTCTCCAATTACACCTCTGGCTCCAATCTTTTTTCAGTATTTACCCTGAGCTCCAAAACCGCCAGTTGCTGCTCAGAAGTGATGTCTGCAGTCAACACTTGCTGCAGTGTTATTGGGGTTCAGTAACGTCAGCTGATCCCCTGCTGTGTGTCCGGCAAATTCTCTTGCTCTGTCCACACTCTTACTACTACTTTAGATTTAAAACTTGCTCCAATTACATCTCTGGCTCCTCTCTGTTTTCAGTATTATCCCTGAGCTCCAACACCGCCAGTTGCTGCTCAAAAGTGCCATCTGCACAGTCAACACTTGCTGCCGTGTTATTGGGGTTCTGTAACATCAGCTGATCCCCAGCTGTGTGTCTGGCAAATTCTCCTGCTCTGTCCACATCCACTGTACTACAGATTTAAAACTTGCTCCAATTACACCTCTGGCTTCTCTCTGTTTTCACGATTTACCATGGGCTCCAACACCGCTAGCTGCTGCTCAGAAGTGCCGTTTGCACAGTCAACACTTGCTGCCGTGTTATTGAGGTTCAGTAACGTCAGCTGATCCCCAGCTGTGTGTCCAGCAAATTCTCCTGCTCTGTCCACATTCTCACAACTACTACAGATTTAAAACTGCCTCCAATTACACCTCTGGCTCCAATCTTTTTTCAGTAATTACCCTGAGCTCCAAAACCGCCAGTTGCTGCTCAGAAGTGCTGTCTGCACAGTCAACGCTTGGTCCAGTGTTATTGGGGTTCAGTGATGTCAGCTGTTCCCCTGCTGTGTGTACGGCAATTTCTCCTACTCTGTCCACATTCTCACTACTACTACAGATTTAAAACTTGCTCCAATTAAACCTCTTGCTCCTCTCTGTTTTCAGTATTATCCCTGAGCTCCAACACCGCCAGTTGCTGCTCAAAAGTGCCGTCTGCACAGTCAACACTTGCTACCGTGATATTGGGGTTCAGTAACATCAGCTGATCCTCAGACGTGTGTCCGGCAAATTCTCCTGCTCTGTCCACATCCACTGTACTACAGATTTAAAACTTGCTCCAATTACACCTCTTGCTCCTCTCTGTTTCCACTATTTACCCTGGACTCCAACACCGCTAGTTGCTGCTCAGAAGTGCCGTCTGCAAAGTCAACGCTTGCTCCAGTGTTATTGGGGTTCAGTAATGTCAGCTGTTCCCCTGCTGTGTGTCCGGCAATTTCTCCTGCTCTGTCCACATTCACACTACTACAGATTTTAAAGTTGCTCCAATTAGGCCTCTGGCTCCTCTGTTTTCAGTATTTACCCGGAGCTCCAACACCACCAGTTGCTGCTCAGAAGTGCCGTCTGCACAGTCAACACTTGGTCCAGTGCTATTGGGGTTCAGTAACGTCAGATGTTCCCCTGCTGTGTGTCCGGCAAATTCTCCTGCTCTGTTCACATCCACTCTACTGCTAATCTAAAACTTGCTCCAATTACACCTCTGGCTCCTCTGTTTTCAGTATTTACCCTGGGCTCCAACACCGCTAGTTGCTGCTCAAAAGTGCCGTCTGCACAGTCAACACTTGGTCCAGTGTTATTGGGGTTCAGTAACGTCAGCTGATCCCCTGCTGTGTGTCCGGCAAATTCTCCTGCTATGTCCACATCCACTTTACTATAGATTTAAAACTTGCTCCAATTACACCTCTGGCTCCTCTCTGTTTTCATTATTATCCCTGAGCTCCAACACCACCAGTTGCTGCTCAGAGGTGCCGTCTGCACAGTCAACACTTGCTGCCGTGTTATTGGGGTTCAGTAACATCAGCTGATCCCCAGCTGTGTGTCCGGCAAATTCTCCTGCTCTGTCCACATCCACTGTACTACAGATTTAAAACTTGCTCCAATTACACCTCTGGCTCCTCTCTGTTTTCAGTATTATCCCTGAGCTCCAACACCACAATTTGCTGCTCAGAAGTGCAGTCTGCACAGTCAACACTTGCTGCCGTGTTATTGGGGTTCAGTAACATCAGCTGATGCCCTGCTGTGTGTCTGGAAAATTCTCCTGCTCTGTCCTCAATCTCACTACTACTACAGATTTAAAATTGCTCCAATTACACCTCTAGCTCCACTCTGTTTTCAGTATTATCCCTGAGCTCCAACACCGCCAGTTGCTGCTCAGAAGTTCCATCTGCACAGTCAACACTTGCTGCCGTGTTATTGGGGTTCAGTAACGTAAGCTGATCCCATGCTGTGTGTCCGGCAAGGTCTACTGCTCTGTCCACATCCACTGTACTACAGATTTAAAACTTGCTCCAATTGCACCTCTGGCTCCTCTCTGTTTTCACTATTTACCCTGGGCTCCAACACCACTAGTTGCTGCTCAGAAGTGCCATCTGCATAGTCAACACTTGCTGCCATGTTAATGGGGTTCAGTGATGTCAGCTGATCCCCTGCTGTGTGTCCAGCAAATTCTCCTGCTCTGTCCACATTCTCACTAATACTACAGATTTAAAACTTGCTCCAATTACACCTCTGGCTCCCCTCTGTTTTCAGTATTTACCCTGGGCTCCACACCGCCAGTTGGCGCTCAGAAGTGCCATCTGTGCATTCAACGCTTGCTCCAGTATTATTGGGGTTCAGTAACGTCACCTGTTCCCCTGCTGTGTTCACGGCAATTTCTCCTGCTCTGTTTACATTTACACTACTACAGAATTTAAAGTTGCTCCAATTAGGCATCTGGCTCCTCTGTTATCAGTATTTACCCTGAGCTCCAACACTGCCAGTTGCTGCTCAGAAGTGCCGTCTGCACAGTCAACGCTTGCTGACGTGTTATTGGGTTTCAGTAACGTCAGTTGATCCCATTCTGTGTGTCCGGCAAATTCTCCTGCTCTGTCCACATCCACTCTACTACTAATTTACAACTTGCTCCAATTACACCTCTGACTCCTCTGTTTTCATTATTTACCCTTTGGCTGCAACACCGCTAGTTGCTGCTCGGAAGTGCCGTCTGCACAGTCAACACTTGATCCAGTGTTATTAGTCCTCAGTAACGTCAGATGTTCCTCTGCTGTGTGTCCGGCAAATTCTCCTGCTTTGTTCACATCCACTCTACTACTAATCTAAAACTTGCTCCAAATACACCTCTGGCTCCTCTGTTCTCAATATTTACCCTGGGCTCCAACACCGCTAGTTGCTGCTCAGGAGTGACGTCTGCACATTCAACGCTTGCTCCAGTGTTATTGGGGTTCAGTAACATCAGCTGTTCCCCTGCTGTGTGTCTGGCAAATTCTCCTGCTCTGTCCACATCCACTCTACTTATAATTTAAAATTTGCTCCAATTATACCTCTGGCTCCTCTGTTTTCAGAGTTTACCCTTGGTTCCAACACCGTTAGTTGCTGCTCAGAAGTGTTGTCTGCACAGTCAACTCTTGCTCCAGTGTTATTGGGTTTCAGTAACGTCAGCTGTTCCCCTTCTGTGTGTACGGCAATTTCTCCTGCTCTGTCCACATTCACACTACTACAGATTTTAACGATGCTACAATTAGGCCTCTGGCTCTTCTGTTTTCAGTATTTAAACTGAGCTCCAACACCGCCAGTTGCTGCTCAGAAGTGCCGTCTGCACAGTCAATGCTTGCTGCCGTGTTATTGGGGTTCAGTAACGTCAGCTGATCCCCTGCTATGTGTCCGGCAAATTCTCCTGCTCTGTCCACATCAACTCTACTACAAATTTAAAACTTGCTCCAATTACACCTCTGGCTCCTCTGTTTTCAGTATTTACCCTGGGCTCCAACCACCGCTACTTGCTGCTCAGAAGTGCCGTCTGCACAGTCAACACTTGGTCCAGTGTAATTGGAGTTCAGAAACATCAGCTAATACCCAACTGTGTATCCGGCAAATTCTCCTGCTATGTCCACATCCATTGTACTACAGATTTAAAACTTGCTCCAATTACATCTCTGGCTCCTCTCTGTTTTCAGTATTATCCTTGAGCTCCCACACCGCCAGTTGCTGCTCAAAAGTGCCATCTGCACAGTCAACACTTGCTGCCGTGTTATTGAGGTTCAGTAACGTCAGCTGATCCCCAGCTGTGTGTCCGGCAAATTCTCCTGCTCTGTCCACATTCTCACAACTACTACAGATTTAAAACTGCCTCCAATTTCACCTCTGGCTCCACTCTATTTTCAGTATTTACCCTGAGCTCCAAAACCGCCAGTTGCTGCTCAGAAGCGCTGTCTGCACAGTCAATGCTTGGTCCAGTGTTATTGGGGTTCAGTAACGTCAGCTGAACCCAAGCTGTGTGTCTGGCAAATTCTCCTGCTCTGTCCACATCCACTGTACTACAGATTTAAAACTTGCTCCAATTACACCTCTGGCTCCACTGTTTTTTCAGTATTTACCCTAAGCTCCAACACCGCCAGTTGCTGCTCAGAAGTGCGGTCTGCACAGTCAACACTTGCTGCCGTGTTATTGGGGTTCAGTAACGTCAGCTGATCCCCTGCTGTGTGTCCGGCAAATTCTCTTGCTCTGTCCACATTCTCACTACTACTACAGATTTAAAACTAGCTCCAATTACATCTCTGGCTCCTCTCTGTTTTCAATATTATCCCTGAGCTCCAACACCGCCAGTTGCTGCTCAAAAGTGCCGTCTGCACAGTCAACACTTGCTGCCGTGTTTTTGGGGTTCAGTAACGTCGGCTGATCCCCAGCTGTGTGTCCGGCAAATTCTCCTGCTCTGTCCACATCCACTGTACTACAGATTTAAAACTTGCTCCAATTACACCTCTGTCTCCTTTCTGTTTTCACTATTTACCATGGCTCCAACACCGCTAGTTCCTGCTCAGAAGTGCCGTCTGCACAGTCAACCCTTGCTGCCGTGTTAATGGGGTTCAGTAACGTCAGCTGATCCCCTGCTGTGTGTCTGGCAAATTCTCCTGCTCTGTCCACTTTCTCACTACTACTACAGATTTAAAACTTGCTCCAATTACACCTCTGGCTCCTCTCTGTTTTCACTATTTACCCTGGGCTCCACACCGCCAGTTGCTGCTCAGAAGTGCCATCTGTGCATTCACCGCTTGCTCCAGCATTATTGGGGTTCAGTAACGTCAGCTGTTCCCCTGCTGTGTTCACGGCAATTTCTCCTGCTCTGTTTACATTCACACTACTACAGATTTTAAAGTTGCTCCAATTACGCCTCTGGCTTTTCTGTTTTCAGTATTTACCCTGAGCTCCAACACCGCCAGTTGCTGCTCAGATGTGCCCTCTGCACAGTCAATGCTTGCTGCTGTGTTATTGGGGTTCAGTAACGTCAGCTGGTCCCCTGCTGTGTGTTCCTACAAATTCTCCTGCTCTGTCCACACCCACTCTACTACTAATTTAAAACTTGCTCCAATTACACCTCTGGCTCCTCTGTTTTCAGTATTTACCCTGGGCTCCAACACCGCTAGTTGCTGCTCAGAAGTGCCGTCTGCACAGTCAACACTTGTTCCAGAGTTGTTGGGGTTCAGTAACGTCAGCTGATACCCAGCTGTGTGTCCGGCAAATTCTCCTGCTCTGTCCTCATCCACTGTACTACAGATTTAAAACTTGCTTCAATTACACCTCTGGCTCCTCTCTGTTTTCAGTAATATCCCTGAGCTCCAACACTGCCAGTTGCTGCTCAGAAGTGCCGTCTGCACGTTCAACACTTGCTGTCGTGTTATTGAGGTTCAGTAACGTCAGCTGATCCCCATCTGTGTGTCCGGCAAATTCTCCTGCTCTGTCCACATTCTCACTACTACTATAGATTTAAAACTTGCTCCAATTACACCTCTGGCTCCACTCTATTTTCAGTATTTACCCTGGGTTACAGCCCTGCCAGCTGTTTCCCGGCAGTGTCTTTTGCACCGGTACTCCCTCCTTCCCAGCCTGGTTCCAGCATGCTAGCTGTTTCCAGGTAGTGTCAACGTCACTTTGCCTCCAATACGTTGTCCTGTTGTGTTTCGCTGCCGGGTTAGCCGACTCTCTGGTGCCTGCAGTCTAGGTGACTCCTATGTGGGCTGCGGGATCTGGCAATGAAGGCTGGTTTCATAGTGCCAATAGAACAAGCACCCCCTGTAGGACTTTGGGTTTCGGTAACTCAGGCCGGCTCGCAGCCTTGCAACTTTTTTTTTCATGGGTACCTTCTGCTGCCCATCCGAGTTCCAGTACCGTCAGCTGGTTCTCGGCAGTGCCTTTGGCTTAGGTGCCTCCTTCTCGGTATCCAAGTTCCACCAACATCTGCTGGTCCTTGGTAGTGCTTTCTGGCATAGGTACCTCCTGCTTAGTAACCGAGTTCCAGTACCGTCAGCTGGTCCTCGGTAGTTCCATTGGCTCTTGTACCTTCTGCTACCCATCCAGGTTCCAGTACAGTCAGCTGGTTCTCGGTAGTTCCATTTGCTCTTGTACCTTCTGCTACCCATCCTGGTTCCAGTACTGTCAGCTGGTTCTCGGCCGTGCCTTTGACTTAGGTGCCTCCTTCTCAGTATCCAAGTTCCACCAATGTCTGCTGGTTCTTGGTAGTGCTTTCTGACACAGGTACCTCCTGGTTAGTAACCAGGTTCCAGTACCGTCAGCTGGTCCTCGGTAGTTCCATTGGCTCTAGTGCCTTCTGCTACCCATCCGGGTTCCAGTACCGTCAGCTGGTTCTCGGCAGTTCCTCAGCCTTCTTGTACCTTCTGCTACATTTCCAAGTTCAAGCCTTTTGAAATGGTTCTTGGTAATCACTCTGGATCTCCCAGACAACGACCCTGAAGACAAGGACCCTGAAGACGAGGACCCCAAAGACGACGACCCTGAAGACGAGGACCCTGATGACCACCCCGAAGAAGATGAGGACCCCAAAGATGAAGACCCTGAAGATGACGACCCTGAAACCACCCCAAAGAAGATGAGGACCCCGAAGACGATGACCCTGAAGACGAAGACCCTGAAGACCACCCCGAAGAAGACGAGGACTCCGAAGACGACGACCCTGAAGACGAGGACCCTGAAGACCACCCCGAAGAAGATGAGGACCTCAAAGATGACGACCCTGAAGACGACGACCCTGAAGACCACCCCGAAGAAGACCAAGAAGATGACCCTGATGAAGATGACCAAGAGGACAAAGAACAAGAATACAACCACCAAGATACAGAAGAACAAGAGACAGAAAACCAAGAAGCAGAAGAACAAGAAGCTGCAGAACAAAAAGCAGAAGAACATTAAGCATAAGACTAAAAATTAGAGCAAAAGATATTATGTAAATTATAAGCAGAAGAAGACTAAGCAGTGTATGGGGGTGAGTCCGTTCCTTCTCGTGGTGCCCCTGAAAAACAAAACACCTGCTGCTGCAGGCCAAACTGAACGCGGACAAATCCTGTTGTAAATCTTTTTTGACAGGCAGAGTGAAAGGTGTAATCTTCAAACTTCTATAGATAACAAGTACAGGAATGCTTGTCACAAATAAGAATATGATGAAGAAGAAGAATATGAAGAAGATGAAAAAGTAGAATATGAAGAAGAATAATTGTTGAATAAGAAGAATATGAAGAATGTAAAAAAAAAGAATAATACGAAGAAGGTGAAGAAGAAGATGAAGAAGGTGAAGAAGTTGATGAAAAAGATGCTGATGCTGAGGATGATGAAGGAGAAAGTGTGGGAGAAGTAAAAAAGAAGGTGAAGAGCATGGAAGTAGTGAAACATAAATATCTGACAAAATATAAAAAAATGTAACATAGTCAATTTTTTTGTAACTCAGAACGTCTTAAAAAAAATAGTAATTCCTGCTATTCCATTTGATTGGTATAAACCTCTATGCCATTATTGTCTCTCCCACCTCCCCCAATACATTCTACATTATTCTTAGTTGTTTTCCTTCATGTAGAATTAATCTACAAGGAAAGAAAGGGTTTATTTTCATTCCGATATTTGTGTCCCATTGACTTGCATTCGTTTCCGGTATCGGAATCGGCGATATCCGATATTTTTTGGGTATCGGTCCGATAAAATCCGATCCGATATTTCTCGATATCGGAAGTTATCGCTCAACAATACTGCCAAGGCATCTTTTAACCTTTCAGTAAGCCCCTCACAAAATTGACTTCTAAGGGCTGAGTCATTCTTGAGTCATTCCATTTGGAATCTGTTGCCCATAGACGGAATTCTGAACTGTACGTCTCCACTGACCCATTCCCCTGCTGAAGGCAACATAGCCTAGACTCAGCCAAGGCGACTCGGTCAGGGTCATCATAGATAAGGGCCAGAGCCCTGAAAAACCTCTCCACAGACTGGAGACAAACCAAATCCTGCTGTAAAGAAAACACCCAGTATTGAGGATTGCCCTGCATCTGTACTTGCTTAATTGGCGTGTTCTAATGTGCGGATGGTACCCGGGTGTGGAGGAGAGGAGAGTCTCATCCACACCCAGGTACCATTAAAAAAGCTGTAAAAAAAGAATAAAATAAAAAATAAATGTATACTTACCTTCTGGCAGCCCGCGCTGCTCTCCTCCTTGCTTCCCGGCACTTTGCGATGGAATGAAGGACCTGCGCTGACGTCAGCGTCATGTGACTGGTCACGCGACGCTGACGTCGGCAGGTCCTTCAGTGTACCGCTGCCGGCAGCCGGGACCGAGTGAAGCAAGACAGAACGGTAAGTATATATATATATATTTTTTTTTTGACATTCTCTCGGGTCACACTATATAAATCCATGCTGTTTGCATGGATTTATATAGTGTGACCAAGTTGTCAAGCACTTTCCAAGTGATGCTAAAATCGCTTGGAAAGTGCTTGTCAACCCGCATGCAGAAATGCAAGTGAAGAACGCTTCACTTCCGCATGTCCCTGGCAGGAAAACGCATGTACAATCCACATGCGTTTTTTTCTGCCAGGCAGATGCAGAAACGCTCAGGAAAAAATCCTGAGCTTTTCTGCATCGTGGGCACATAGCCTTACAGTTTTTTTTTTCCTTTTCAAAATGTGCTCGGCCGGCGATAATGTCACGCACGGTGTGGGAAAGACTTAGTGCAACACAAAGGGAAGAGGGAAAGGAAGCCCAGACTCTAGGGAAAGGGGGAAGGGGAGACATCCTAGTCTTGTCTAGTGTCACCCTGTCTCAACTACTGTCCCTATATTGGCTCTTCACCAATCCCCGCAGTTGTGCCTTGCCCTGACTTTCCCTGGCATATGGCTATGGCTAGGAACAGGAGGAGATGAGCACTACTCGATCTCCACTAAACTCAATAGATGACAAGGGTAGACAATCAGTGAGGGGAATGCTTAGCTTTAGACAACTCCAGACAAATGCGCACACAGCCTCAAGCTCCAGAGAGGACAAAGTACTGCTCTTGCTAAAACCTCACAAGTAGTAATGAATATCACCAGCACCTCCCTCTGAGACACACCAGGTATTTATACACCCAGGCCAGGGAGCTAATTAGCCAGATGGAGGTAGCCAGCCTCTAAGAAGATGTCTGTAATGCCAAACGTAGAGATCTCCTGCAGCCAACTGCAGGGCGACTGTCTGTCACCTCTGACACACCCATGACAGGTTCAGACTGTGCAGTTTCTGGTTAGCAGACAGGACAGCCACCTGGACAGGTTCAGATTGTACAGTTTCTGGATAGAAGACAGGTCAGGAATGCAAGCGTGATTCAGGTTGGACAAAGTAGGGTCAGATTGGACCTGGCAGACAAGAGGACCTAAGAGGAGGCAGGAAAGTATAAACTAACTTTGCACAAATGTTGATCAGGCACCTCCCAACAGGTGGAGGTATCTTTAGTAGTGTTGAGACTCCCCCGTAGTGTTCGGGTTCGGTTCGGTTCGTCGAACACCGGGATGTTCGAGGAACTGTTCGTCGAACTGTTCGTCGAACACCTTAGAACACCGTCGAACACCGTTAAAACCAATGGCAGGCAAACAAAAACACATAGAAACACATAGAAAACACCTTCAAATGTGTCCAAAAGCTGACAAACTGCTCAGAAGACGCTCTCTTTAAAAAAGCCGGCCAGCAATTCAGCAGCGGCATACACCAGTACCCGACAAGAAGGAATAGAGCATCACACATAGATTAGATAGATAGAATCATGTCAGTCACATATATAAGAAGTACAGTGACAGTGTTGCTTACTGTACTTGTCATTTAGTGTAAAGGATTTATTAAAAAAAATAATAGTGTTTTCGTGCACCGTCTCTTTAAAAAAGCCGGCCGGCAATTCAGCAGCGGTACCTGACAATTTAGAACAGAAAGAATAGAGCTTCACACATAGATAGATAGATATAAACATGTCAGTCACATATATAATAAGTACAGTGACAGTGTTGGTTACTGTACTTGTCATTTAGTGTAAAGGATTTATTTAAAAAAATAATAGTGTTTTCGTGCACCGTCTCTTTAAAAAAGCCGGCCGGCAATTCAGCAGCGGTACCCGACAATTTAGAACAGAAAGATAGAGCATCACACATAGATTAGATAGATAGAAACATGTCAGTCACATATATATGAAGTACAGTGACAGTGTTGGTTACTGTACTTGTCATTTAGTGTTAAAATAAAGGATTTATAAAAAAAAAAATTGGCGTGGGGTTCCCCGTAATTTTAGTCTCTAGCGGAGGTTAAGCAGACGGCTGGGGCAGATGTTTGAAGCCTGGGAAGGGGGTAATACCCACGGAGCTTCCCAGGCTACTAATATCAGCCCCCAGCTGAATACCTAGCCTTGACTAGCTATTAAAATGGGGGACCCCCCAAAAAAATGATGTGGGGTCCCCCCTATTTTATTAGCTAGCAAAGGCTAGGCAGACAGCTGGGGGCTGATATTAATAGCCCAGGAAGGGTACCATGAATATTGGCCCCCTCCCAGGCTAGAAACACCAGCCGTCAGCCGCCACAGAAATGGCGCATACATAGGATGCGCCAATTCTGGCACTTAGCCTCGCTCTTTCCACTGCCCTGTAGCGGTGGCTGTGGGGTAATAGGGTTGAGTTTGATGTCAGCTTATAATTAGAGATGAGCGTTGTTCTACTCGAACTGTTCGCCAATCTCAAATTCGAGCTGTTTTGGGCGGTGTTCGAGCCGTTCGGCGAACACGAACAATTTGAGAAAAATTCGGCTGTTCGAGGTTCTGTTCGATAACTGTTCATGCACCAAAATCATAACTGGATTTTTTCTCAGTAATGATGAAAATTAATGTTAATACGCAGTTTGAGTGTACAGCGGGGTGGGGGGAGGGGCAGGGGATGGATCTCTGCAGGAACAATGAAGATCTCCATTTTTTTTTCTCTTTCCCGCATTTGCAGTGGGGAGGTGCAATCTGTCAGCCTATCAGCAGCGCACACACGGAGCGAAGTGCTTTTTTTCACACAAGCAAGGGCATGTGTCATTGGCAGTGTATGTCACATGTCCTTGCCCTATAAGACCAAGCCATTTTCCCCGTCGCCACCATTTTCTCACTGCTGCAGCTGCGTGTTAGACGGCACCGCTGTTGCTGTGTGCGCTATACCTTGTTAATTTCAAGCCAATTTTCGCACAAATCTACAGATAGCTTGGGAGTAGGGAATAGTTGTGATTGCAGTCCTTTTAAGGACTAGGTTACAGCATTTCCTACTACTTTTATCAGGCAGGTCTGTGCTCTTAAATAGATAGATTGTGGGGGTAAAGACTAATTGTAATTGGAGTCCTTTTCAGGACTAGGTTACATCAGTTCCTATCAGTTTTTGCCAGGCAGGTCTGTGCCAGTGCTGTGCAAGTTTTTTTCACAGCATTTGGCTGAATCTAGCAAAGCTAATCCTTTTTGGCCTATTGCAGAGTGTGTTAGTCAGTGGAGTAGCCTATCTGTGTTGCAAGATATACCACCTGTGTATAGAATAAAAATTTTTTTACTGCACCTAGAGAAGTAAAATCTTTTGGGCATAGCATCATTTTATTAGTCCATCTATACTGACCTCCATCAGGTTGCAAATTGAATATAATTTTTTTCTGCATCTAGCTCTGAAAAAACATTGGGCTTCTAGCTGTGTGTGGGACTTGTTCTATTAATCCATCTATACAGACCTCCATCAGGTTGCAAACTGAATATATTTTTTTCTGCATCTACCTCTGAAAAAATATTGGGCTTCTAGCTGTGTGTGGGACTTGTTCTATTAATCCATTTATACAGACCTCCATCAGGTTGGAAACTGAATATATTTTTTTCTGCATCTACCTCTGAAATAATATTGGGCTTGTAGCTGTGTGTGGGACTTGTTGTATTAGTCCATCTATACAGACCTCCATCAGGTTGCAAACTGAATATATTTTTTTCTGCATCTACCTCTGAAAAAATATTGGGCTTGTAGCTGTGTGTGGGACTTGTTGTATTAGTCCATCTATACTGACCTCCATCAGGTTGCAAACTGAATATATTTTTTTCTGCATCTACCTCTAAAAAATATTGGGCTTCTAGCTGTGTGTGGGACTTGTTGTATTAGTCCATCTATACTGACATCCATCAGGTTGCAAACTGAATATATTTTTTTCTGCATCTACCTCTGAAAAAATATTGGGCTTCTAGCTGTGTGTGGGACTTGTTCTATTAATCCATCTATACAGACCTCCATCAGGTTGCAAACTGAATATATTTTTTTCTGCATCTACCTCTGAAAAAATATTGGGCTTCTAGCTGTGTGTGGGACTTGTTCTATTAATCCATCTATACAGACCTCCATCAGGTTGCAAACTGAATATATTTTTTTCTGCATCTACCTCTGAAAAAATATTGGGCTTCTAGCTGTGTGTGGGACTTGTTCTATTAATCCATCTATACAGACCTCCATCAGGTTGCAAACTGAATATATTTTTTTCTGCATCTACCTCTGAAAAAATATTGGGCTTCTAGCTGTGTGTGGGACTTGTTCTATTAATCCATTTATACAGACCTCCATCAGGTTGGAAACTGAATATATTTTTTTCTGCATCTACCTCTGAAAAAATATTGGGCTTCTAGCTGTGTGTGGGACTTGTTCTATAAATCCATCTATACAGACCTCCATCAGGTTGCAAACTGAATACATTTTTTTCTGCATCTACCTCTGAAAAAATATTGGGCTTCTAGCTGTGTGTGGGACTTGTTGTATTAGTCCATCTATACTGACCTCCATCAGGTTGCAAACTGAATATATTTTTTTCTGCATCTACCTCTGAAAAAATATTGGGCTTCTAGCTGTGTGTGGGACTTGTTCTATTAATCCATCTATACAGACCTCCATCAGGTTGCAAACTGAATATATTTTTTTCTGCATCTACCTCTGAAAAAATATTGGGCTTCTAGCTGTGTGTGGGACTTGTTCTATTAATCCATCTATACTGACCTCCATCAGGTTGCAAACTGAATATATTTTTTTCTGCATCTACCTCTGAAAAAATATTGGGCTTCTAGCTGTGTGTGGGACTTGTTGTATTAGTCCATCTATACTGACCTCCATCAGGTTGCAAACTGAATATATTTTTTTCTGCATCTACCTCTGAAAAAATATTGGGCTTCTAGCTGTGTGTGGGACTTGTTCTATTAATCCATCTATACAGACCTCCATCAGGTTGCAAACTGAATATATTTTTTTCTGCATCTACCTCTGAAAAAATATTGGGCTTCTAGCTGTGTGTGGGACTTGTTCTATTAATCCATCTATACAGACCTCCATCAGGTTGCAAACTGAATATATTTTTTTCTGCATCTACCTCTGAAAAAATATTGGGCTTCTAGCTGTGTGTGGGACTTGTTCTATTAATCCATCTATACAGACCTCCATCAGGTTGCAAACTGAATATATTTTTTTCTGCATCTACCTCTGAAAAAATATTGGGCTTCTAGCTGTGTGTGGGACTTGTTCTATTATTCCATTTATACAGACCTCCATCAGGTTGGAAACTGAATATATTTTTTTCTGCATCTACCTCTGAAAAAATATTGGGCTTCTAGCTGTGTGTGGGACTTGTTCTATAAATCCATCTATACAGACCTCCATCAGGTTGCAAACTGAATATATTTTTTTCTGCATCTACCTCTGAAAAAATATTGGGCTTGTAGCTGTGTGTGGGACTTGTTGTATTAGTCCATCTATACTGACCTCCATCAGGTTGCAAACTGAATATATTTTTTTCTGCATCTACCTCTGAAAAAATATTGGGCTTCTAGCTGTGTGTGGGACTTGTTGTATTAGTCCATCTATACTGACCTCCATCAGGTTGCAAACTGAATATATTTTTTTCTGCATCTACCTCTGAAAAAATATTGGGCTTCTAGCTGTGTGTGGGACTTGTTCTATTAATCCATCTATACAGACCTCCATCAGGTTGCAAACTGAATATATTTTTTTCTGCATCTACCTCTGAAAAAATATTGGGCTTCTAGCTGTGTGTGGGACTTGTTCTATTAATCCATCTATACAGACCTCCATCAGGTTGCAAACTGAATATATTTTTTTCTGCATCTACCTCTGAAAAAATATTGGGCTTCTAGCTGTGTGTGGGACTTGTTCTATTAATCCATCTATACAGACCTCCATCAGGTTGCAAACTGAATATATTTTTTTCTGCATCTATCTCTGAAAAAATATTGGGCTTCTAGCTGTGTGTGGGACTTGTTGTATTAGTCCATCTATACAGACCTCCATCAGGTTGCAAACTGAATATATTTTTTTCTGCATCTACCTCTGAAAAAATATTGGGCTTCTAACTGTGCTTGGGACTTGTTCTATTAATCCATCTATACAGACCTCCATCTGGTTGCAAACTGAATATATTTTTTTCTGCATCTACCTCTGAAAAAATATTGGGCTTCTAGCTGTGTGTGGGACTTGTTCTATTAATCCATCTATACAGACCTCCATCAGGTTGCAAACTGAATATATTTTTTTCTGCATCTACCTCTGAAAAAATATTGGGCTTCTAGCTGTGTGTGGGACTTGTTCTATTAATCCATCTATACAGACCTCCATCAGGTTGCAAACTGAATATATTTTTTTCTGCATCTACCTCTGAAAAAATATTGGGCTTCTAGCTGTGTGTGGGACTTGTTCTATTAATCCATCTATACAGACCTCCATCAGGTTGCAAACTGAATATATTTTTTTCTGCATCTACCTCTGAAAAAATATTGGGCTTCTAGCTGTGTGTGGGACTTGTTCTATTAATCCATCTATACAGACCTCCATCAGGTTGCAAACTGAATATATTTTTTTCTGCATCTACCTCTGAAAAAATATTGGGCTTCTAGCTGTGTGTGGGACTTGTTCTATTAATCCATCTATACAGACCTCCATCAGGTTGCAAACTGAATATATTTTTTTCTGCATCTATCTCTGAAAAAATATTGGGCTTCTAGCTGTGTGTGGGACTTGTTGTATTAGTCCATCTATACAGACCTCCATCAGGTTGCAAACTGAATATATTTTTTTCTGCATCTACCTCTGAAAAAATATTGGGCTTCTAACTGTGCTTGGGACTTGTTCTATTAATCCATCTATACAAACCTCCATCTGGTTGCAAACTGAATATATTTTTTTCTGCATCTACCTCTGAAAAAATATTGGGCTTCTAGCTGTGTGTGGGACTTGTTCTATTAATCCATCTATACAGACCTCCATCAGGTTGCAAACTGAATATATTTTTTTCTGCATCTACCTCTGAAAAAATATTGGGCTTCTAGCTGTGTGTGGGACTTGTTCTATTAATCCATCTATACAGACCTCCATCAGGTTGCAAACTGAATATATTTTTTTCTGCATCTACCTCTGAAAAAATATTGGGCTTCTAGCTGTGTGTGGGACTTGTTCTATTAATCCATCTATACAGACCTCCATCAGGTTGCAAACTGAATATATTTTTTTCTGCATCTACCTCTGAAAAAATATTGGGCTTCTAGCTGTGTGTGGGACTTGTTCTATTAATCCATCTATACAGACCTCCATCAGGTTGCAAACTGAATATATTTTTTTCTGCATCTATCTCTGAAAAAATATTGGGCTTCTAGCTGTGTGTGGGACTTGTTGTATTAGTCCATCTATACAGACCTCCATCAGGTTGCAAACTGAATATATTTTTTTCTGCATCTACCTCTGAAAAAATATTGGGCTTCTAACTGTGCTTGGGACTTGTTCTATTAATCCATCTATACAGACCTCCATCTGGTTGCAAACTGAATATATTTTTTTCTGCATCTACATCTGAAAAAATATTGGGCTTCTAGCTGTGTGTGGGACTTGTTCTATTAATCCATCTATACAGACCTCCATCAGGTTGCAAACTGAATATATTTTTTTCTGCATCTACCTCTGAAAAAATATTGGGCTTCTAGCTGTGTGTGGGACTTGTTCTATTAATCCATCTATACAGACCTCCATCAGGTTGCAAACTGAATATATTTTTTTCTGCATCTACCTCTGAAAAAATATTGGGCTTCTAGCTGTGTGTGGGACTTGTTCTATTAATCCATCTATACAGACCTCCATCAGGTTGCAAACTGAATATATTTTTTTCTGCATCTACCTCTGAAAAAATATTGGGCTTCTAGCTGTGTGTGGGACTTGTTCTATTAATCCATCTATACAGACCTCCATCAGGTTGCAAACTGAATATATTTTTTTCTGCATCTATCTCTGAAAAAATATTGGGCTTCTAGCTGTGTGTGGGACTTGTTGTATTAGTCCATCTATACAGACCTCCATCAGGTTGCAAACTGAATATATTTTTTTCTGCATCTACCTCTGAAAAAATATTGGGCTTCTAACTGTGCTTGGGACTTGTTCTATTAATCCATCTATACAGACCTCCATCTGGTTGCAAACTGAATATATTTTTTTCTGCATCTACCTCTGAAAAAATATTGGGCTTCTAGCTGTGTGTGGGACTTGTTCTATTAATCCATCTATACAGACCTCCATCAGGTTGCAAACTGAATATATTTTTTTCTGCATCTACCTCTGAAAAAATATTGGGCTTCTAGCTGTGTGTGGGACTTGTTCTATTAATCCATCTATACAGACCTCCATCAGGTTGCAAACTGAATATATTTTTTTCTGCATCTACCTCTGAAAAAATATTGGGCTTCTAGCTGTGTGTGGGACTTGTTCTATTAATCCATCTATACAGACCTCCATCAGGTTGCAAACTGAATATATTTTTTTCTGCATCTACCTCTGAAAAAATATTGGGCTTCTAGCTGTGTGTGGGACTTGTTGTATTAGTCCATCTATACTGACCTCCATCAGGTTGCAAACTGAATATATTTTTTTCTGCATCTACCTCTGAAAAAATATTGGGCTTCTAGCTGTGTTTGGGACTTGTTCTATTAATCCATCTATACAGACCTCCATCAGGTTGCAAATTGAATATAATTTTTTTCTGCATCTAACCCAGCCAATAGTTTTGGCCTAATACCACAGTTTGGCCACTCAGCTCTGCTCGGTTCCCATCCATTGTTTTTTTGTGCAAACAACTCCAGAGTTGTGAATTAGTTAACCACCAAAATGAGTGGAAAAAGGCCTGCTGCTGGTGGAAAGGGGAATAGGCGTGTTGGGAAGGGGAAAAAAGGTTGTGTCCGTGGGGTAGGTGATAAAGCAACAGTAACGTCTGCAGAAGAAAGACCATCTTCCAGCCAAACTAAAATGTCTACTTCTTTTAGCGGACAATGTGATAAGATCCCTTTCTTACGGCCACGCCAATCGCTACAAAATGAGGCACAAAAACAGCAGGTGCTTCAACGGATATCAAGTGCTCCTTTAAGTGGGCTCTCCTCCACATCAACTTCAACATCACAAATACTCCAGTCCTCAAAGGTGTCACCCCAATCGCACTTGCTTCCTCACAGCTCCCAAATCTCCAGCTGCCCGTCTGAGTATGAGGTAGAACAGATGGTTGAGTCTGCAGAGCTGTTTACTCATACTATAGCCTGGGAATCAGAGGTCGACTCCAGCGCTTCTGTGAATCCAGACGAGGAAATGATCTGCACTGATGCCCAGAATCTTTATGAGTCGGAGCCAGGACCAGACGCAGAAGGTTCTGACCATAATGTAGACCCTCATTCCCAAACTGTAACTCCTGTTGGTGGAGACAATGAGGAAGACGATGATAAGACTCAAATACCTGATTGGAGCGACAACTTTAGTTTTTTGTCAGGGCAGGAACAGGTTGGCTCTGAGGACGACGGGTGTGATAACGCACAGGGTGATGATGATGAGGTTGGAGATCCCACTTACTGTCAACCCACAGTCAGCCAAGAGATGAGGTCAGCAGAGGAGGTGGAGGAAGATGCTAGTGACGATGAGGTCAGGTTGCGCCTTCCTGGACAGAGACGTAGTACTGGAAGCACGTCAACAACTGCATCCTCAAACACAACTCTGCCTCTCACCACAAGTCGTGGTGGCTCTTCAGGTCGCATGGGTGCTAAGCCTTGCATAGCCTGGGCATTTTTTCAGATCGATAAAGATGACCCAACTCGTGTTATCTGTAACATTTGTCAGCAAAAGCTAAGTAGAGGCCAAAAAATACATAGTTTGAGTACTTCATGCATGAACCGGCACATGGACATGAAGCATAAGTTGCAGTGGGAAGCTCAGTGTGCTACAATGCGGCCTAGCCGGCCGGGCCAACCACCGTCTGCCATATCTTGTGCATCCGCGGCCTCTTCATCCTCTGTGACTGGGGGGACAGCAGTCACACCTGTTTTGGGGCGCAGACCTGCCACCTCTTTACCCGCAACAGCAAGCGTGATTGGCAGGTCATCATTTTCTTTGGAGGTGGTAACACCAGCTGGTGTTGAGCGCTGTCCGACATCGATAGCACCACCTTTGGATCAAGGCAACCTAACATGTCCGCCTGCATCTTCCTCACAGACCGGCAGTTTGCTGGGGACACCCTTATCAACCCCGTCTAAGCACAATAGCCAGCCCTAGGTCCCTCAGATGTGGACAAGTAAAAGACCATTTCCTCCTAGCCATGAGAAAGCTAAGAGGTTGAATTTCACCATCTGCAAGCTCTTGGCTACAGAAATGCTGCCTTTCCGCCTGGTGGACACAGAGGATTTTCGAGACCTTATGTCCGTCGCAGTGCCCAAGTACCAGATGCCCAGTCGGCACTACTTCTCAAAGAAAGGTGTGCCTGCGCTCCACCAGCATGTCGCACACAACATCACCGCTTCTTGGAGAAACTCTGTGTGTGACAGGGTGCATTTCACCACAGACACTTGGACGAGTAGGCATGGACAGGGGCGTTACATGTCGCTGACTGGGCACTGGGTAACTATGGTGACAGCAGGACAAGGGGCTGCTGTCCAAGTCTTGCCGTCCCCACGAGTTGTGCGTCAATCCTCTTTATGTCAAAGTTCCTCCACTGCTTCTGCCTCCTCAACCTCCTCTCGGTCTTCCACCTGCACCCAAAGCCTGTCTGGTCATGCCACAAGCTTTCTAACTGCGCAGAAGGGATCCTGCACACCTCCTTACTATGCTGGCAGTAGGGCTCAACGTCATCAGGCGGTTTTTACATTGAAATGTCTGGGAAATGTGAGTCACACAGCTGAGGAGTTGTGGTCAGCTCTGGAGAACCAATTTCATGAATGGTTGTCTCCACTGGACCTGAAACCAGGGAAGGCCGTGTGCGACAATGCTGCAAACCTGGGTGCGGCCCTTCGCCGGGGCAATGTCACACACGTGCCTTGTATGGCTCACGTGTTGAACCTGGTTGTCCGGCAATTTTTAGCCCACTATCCCAGACTAGATGGCCTTCTGCAGAGGGCACGGTCGCTGTGTGCTCACTTCCGCCGTTTGCATCCCGCAGCTCAGCGACTTACATCTCTACAGAAGTCGTTGGGCCTGCCACTTCACCGGCTAAAATGCGATGTGCCTACCCGGTGGAATTCAACTCTGCACATGTTGCAGCGACTGTGGCAGCACCGACAAGCCCTGGTGCAATACGTTCTGACGTATAGCCTGGGCCAACGAGATTCAGAGGTGGGGCAAATCACGCTGGAGGAGTGGTCTCAGATCAGGGACCTATGCACCCTTCTGCACAGTTTTGAAATGGTGACGAAGATGTTTAGTGCTGACGATGCCATTATCAGCATGACTATTCCGGTGATTTACATGCTGGAGCACATGTTAAACAGAATTCGGAGTCAGGTGGTGGCACAAGAGGAGGTGGAGGAAGTAGAGGAGGAGGAGTTGTTTGCAGAAGGGCTAACATCTGCAAGGTCCAGACGGTCGGCAGCACCAAGGCGGCAGGCATGTGAGGGTGGGGGAGATGGTTTTACCAGGGCGCATGGTAGCAGCCAAACTAGTGAGGAAGGTGCAGGAGCCCAGGAAGAAGTGGAGGACGAACTGATGGAAGACTCATCAGATGAGGGAGACCTTGATCACATTTCTATTGTGCGAGGTTGGGGGGAGAGGACAGAGGAAGAAAGCATGATTGTTACCTCGCCACCAACACAACAGGGACTTGGTGCTCCTGGATACGCAACACACATGAGTGCCTTCTTGCTGCACTACCTGCAACATGACCCTCGAATTGTGAGAATTAGAAATAATCCTGACTACTGGGTTGCCACACTGTTAGATCCCCGGTACAAAAGTAAATTTGCATAAATTATTCCTGCCATAGAAAGGGATGCACGCATGCAGGAGTATCAGCAGAGACTGTTGCAGAATCTTACATGTGCTTTTCCACAAAATACCAGTGGTGCACGTAGTGAATCTCAAAGTTCCAACTTGCCAACCGTGGGACCGTCAAGTGTTCAGCACTCAAACCGTAACAGAACCACAGTATCTGCTGGTAACATCAATTTTGCGGAATCATTTCACCACTTTTTTAGCCCATCCTTTGCAAGGCCACAGGAGACAAGAAGTCTGACACATAGTCAATGCCTAGAGACGATGGTACAGGAGTATCTCCAAGTAAACATTGAAGCCACGACTGTGTCACTGGACCCTTGCTCTTTTTGGGCTCCCAATCTGGATAAATGGCCGGAGCTAGCCACTTACGCCTTGGAGATCTTGTCATGCCCCGCAGCCAGCGTTCTGTCTGAACGTGTGTTCAGCGCTGCTGGTGGTGTGCTGACAGATAAGGGCACGCGGCTCTCCACTGATAATGTAGACAGACTCACGTTCATAAAGATGAACAAATCATGGATCCGAAACGACTTTTCTACCCCTGTGTCATCCTGGGGAGAGTAAAAGCTTGATGATTGGTTAAAATCACCCTACCAACCGTTTTAAGCTTTCAAATTACTAATCATGTTTATCTGTATCTTGGCTGGAAAATAATTTGGGCTTTGTAGCAGTGTGCAGCACTGATTCTATTAGGCCATCTATAATAAGCTCCACCAGATTTAAAATGACTAATCATGTTTATCTGTATCTTGACTGGAAAATAATTTGGGCTTTGTAGCAGTGTGCAGCACTGATCCTATTAGGCCATCTATACTAAAGCTTCACCAGATTTAAAATTAATAATAATTTTTAGCTGCATCTAGCCCGGAAAATAATTTTGGGGCTCCGAGATGCGCAAGACACATAAGTGCCTTCTTGCTGCACTACCTGCAGCATGACCCTCATATTGTCAGAATTCGAAGTAATCATGACTACTGGGTTGCCACACTCTTAGATCCCCCAAACGTTTCGATCAACCTTTTCATTTTAATAAAAACCAAAAAAATGGTCGTTTTTGAAATTATAAGCATTAGCAGGATGTTAGAAACTGAAATCAAACAGTTTTCAACTCAAAACTTTATTCTAGGTGATGTTACATTTTCACATAGGACCCCTTGTTCGAAAGGAGCTTCTGAACTCTCTCGTCCATTGAATTTGTCAGGTTTTGGATGGTTTCTGCTTCAATTGTTTTGCATGAGGACAGAATACCCTCCCAGAGCTGTTGCTTAGATGTGAACTGCCTCCCGCCATCATAGACACTCCTTTTAATGCTGCTCCAAAGGTTCTGAATGGGGTACAGGTCAGGGGAGCATGGGGGTCACACCATAAGTTTGTCCCCTTTTATGCCCATATCAGCCAGAGATGCAGATGTTTTATGTGCAGCATGAGATGGTGCATTATCATGCAGAAAAATGATCTTGCTGTGAAATACACGGTTCTTCTTCTTGAACCAATGGCAGGAAGTGCTGTTTGAGAAAATCCACATACATTATGGAGTTCATCTTTAGCGCCTTCAGGGATCCTAAAGAGGCCGACAATCTCTCTCCCCATGATCCCAGCCCAAAACATTACTCCACCTCCTCCTTGTTGGCGCTGTAGCCGTGTTTGCGTGGGGTGTCCATCAACCAGCCAACCTCCACTCCATCCATCTGGACCATCGAGCGCTGCACGGCACTCATCCGTGAACAAAACAGTTTTGAAATCAGTCTTCATGTAATGTTTGGCCCACTGGAGCCGTTTCTGCTTGTGTGAAGTGGATAGAGGAGGTCGACAGGATGGCGTATGCACAGCTGCAAACCTCTGAAGGACCCTGCATCTTGTTGTTCGGGGGACGTTGGAGGCACAAGCAGCTTCAAAAACTTGTCTGCTGCTATGACAAGGCTTTTTTGCCGCTGCTCTTTCAACCTGACGTAATTGCCTGTAGGAAAGAGTCCTCAATTTGCCCTTATCAGCACGCACACGTGTGTACTGTGAATCAGCTACATACTTCTTGATTGCCAAGACACTTCATCCTGATCATCGCACAATGTTGATTGTAGTCATGCCTTGACCTAAACACTCCACAATTTGTTGCTTCTCAGCAGCCGACACATCCTTTTTCTTTCCCATTTTGGCAGAAAATGTAGGCTGCTTAATAATGTGAGACAGCCTTCTTAAGTAGTCTTGCCTTTCATTGGACACACCTGCCAAACTAATTAGCACAGGTGTCTGCAATTGCTTACAGTGATATAAAGAGCCCTGACACACATCACCATCAATGAGTTTAACTGACAAACAAACAAATTCTTCCCTTATCACTCCTAAACACTTTTTGCATAATAATTTGGAACGCAGTGTACATGTGCTTTTCCACAAAACACCAGTGGTTCACGTAGTGAATCTTACAGTTCTAACTTGCCAACCGTGGTCTGTATGGAGTTGTTCAATAAAGGGCCCAAAATTAAGATAACATAGATGGGAGAGGTCTCTATGAATAGGAATTCCTAAGTATTTGATACCCTGTGAGGGCCAGGCAAAGGGAAAGTTGGACTGGATGGAATCCTATATGGATTTGGGGAGGGAGACATCGAGGGCCTCAGACTTCGCTGCATTGATTTTAAAATTTGACCATGTAACAAAGTGATCTATTTCAGCCATAACAGCATGGATGGATATATGTGATTGAGTGATATATACTAGGACATCATCAGCAAATAGAGAGCACTTGTACTCGGTGCCTCCCACCTCAATCCACCTAATATTGGGGTTATGGCGAATTGATGAGAGCAGGTGCTCCATCACTAGGATGTATAAGAGAGGGGACAGAGGACATCCCTGCCTTGTCCCATTGGTGATTGTGAAAGGTGATGAAAATGTTCTGATGCACCCCCTGGGCCTTGGGACACCCGGAGCCGGACCCTTTTTGGTGGATGCTGGTGGTTGTAGTCTTCGTGGCGGCGACCCGGTTCCGTGGCTCAGGGTGGTCAAACCAGTGGCGGAACTATTTATGTGGTTTTGATGTTTAAATGTCCGACTACGCCACCCGTGGATTGCGGTCAGAGTGAACCGCCGCTGCAGGGCAGACCGCTGAGGCTGGTGTTGTGGGTGCAGCAGAGCGTAGCATAACTCCCCACGGGAGGAGTATAGCCTCAGGGCAGTGTATGCGGAAGATGGGGGTGATGGTGCAGGGCAGCAGCAGTAACGACACGGAGTCAGTGATGCAGTCCAGGGCCTTTACTCACAGTTCTTATTATCCAGACCACGTCTGCAGGTAACGGCTGCCCACGTCGTACTGTGCTCACCAGGTGAGGGGCTCAGACAACTCCCAGATAACTTTGGAGCGCTTCACAGGACCCCCTTTGTGTGTCGTTTGTCTGGCCTTTCTTACCAACCCTTATGTCCGGCTGCGTCGGGCCTCCTCTTGGTAAACTTGGCGCCAGTTTCCCTGACCCTATGTGGTGCCTTCCTAGCGGGTGTAGCGAGGGGCTGCACCACATAAAATGTCACAGCCTCCGGTTTCTAGCTGAGGGTCGTTTCCTGCCTCCACTAGTTTCGGGGACCGGTCTCCCCCTTTGGCCTGACCACTCCACGCAGGTAGATTCGGGCGTGCGGTGGCGACTCGCCCGTCCGCACCCATGGGATCCCTTCATTCCTCGTTCCTGGAGCCTTCTCCGCTCCTCTTCCTTCCTTCTCCCTCTTCCAGGCCTGGGCCTCTGTTACTAGGCCCACCTCCGGAGCAGAGCTCATGCAGAGCCCCTGCTCCCTGCCACTTCTGCTCAGACTTCTCTGCACTGAACTAAGATGGTGCCCACCTTTTATACTCCCTTCTCAATGCACCCAGGAACTGCTTCCTCCCTGCTCCTGCACTACAGGGTTCCCCTTCCTCAGTGTTCCCTCCCCCCACTCCAGCCAGGGACAGGGACTGTCGTGCCCATCTCAGAGGCATATTGGTCGCCCTGCCCCACGGCAATGTGGTGTAATTCATGCAGGTGTCGGGTCCTGATCCAGACTCCATCCTTACCTGAGAGTGAGATATCACACCTCTGGGTGAGGTGCAATACCTCTGTAGTAACCGAGCCCTCAGGGTGCTACAGTTCCATTTATCTTCAGCCTAGGTGACGTATTGTGATACAGGGCCGTGATTTTGGCTATAAAAGGGTCCCCTAGACCCCTACCCCAAGCTTTTTAAGAGAATCATATATGGCGTGCCAGGAGACTCTATGGAATGCTTTCTCAGCATCCAACGAGAGTATCTAATTACAAATTTTTAACTGCATCTAGCCCAGGAAATACTTTGTGCCTAGTAGCAGTGTCTGCTAGTCAGCGGATTATCCCGGCTGTTAAGCAAGCTACACCACCTGTAGTTTAGACACTTAATTTTTTCAAAGGAAATGCTTCGGGACCATGGGATACTCAGTGAAGAGCATCAGGAGGCACCCCAAGGCATAGGGGCTGGGACTGGCAGTAGGATGCCTTGCGGTGGACAGCCGAGCTCGATCCTTATAAAAGCTTTTTAACTGCAGCAGCTTTAGTGGACGCTACTGGAGCTGGAATTACGCGGCTGCTGGCATGAGACTTGCCCTCCAATAGATCCTTGTAAATGGATTTCAAGTGTATTCATTCAAATTAGAGAGTCAATTTAAATTAAAAAGCTTAGAGCTGCCTCCACCACAGGGGGGCTCGCTCGACCCACCAGCGGACAGGCACCAGTATTGGGAGAGGGGGGCTGGCCATCAGGGTTCACCGCGGCTCTGGCACAAACCCGGCGACACGGAGGTGGCACGGGCAGGAGCGGACTGGCCGTGTCGGCTTCTCACTTTTTGGATTTTAGAAGGGCATGACATGCCTATATCTGTGTCTCCCCCTCCTTTTACTCCTCCACCTCTTTTATTTTCGCATGACTATATGTACTTGTCACTTTTCCATGTGTTAGTTATGTCTTCTGAGCAGTTTGTCAGCTTTTGGACACCTTTGAAGGTGTTTTCTATGTGTTTCTATGTGTTTTTGTTTGCCTGCCATTGGTTTTAACGGTGTTTGAAGGTGTTCGACGAACAGTTCGACGAACAGTTCGGCGAACACACGGGTGTTCGACGAACCGAACCGAACTCGAACACTACGGGGGTGGCTCAACACTACTTATAATGCCAGCTGACATCAAGCCCAGGTTAGTAATGGAGAGGCGTCTATAAGACACCCCCATTACTAACCCCATAGTCAAAGTTAAAAGAAAACACAAACACCCAGAAAAAGTCCTTTAATTGAAATAAAGACACAATTCTTTATTGTTCTAAATTAAACCATACTTACCATCACGCCCATTCCAGCTGAAGCCAGCGATCTCCTGCAATAAAAGAAAAATAATTAAGCAACCTCATCCTTACCTTTCCATACTTCCCAGGACAGCTTCAGCTCTGCTACATCGAGATGACAGGCTGGACCGCAGCAGAACGCTGCCATCCAGCCTGTCATCCCGCAGACACTGAGAAGCGCAGGCATGCTTGCGCTCCTCAGTGTCTGGCTGTGACGGCATCCAGATGAGCCGAGGTCATGTCCAATGAACTCGGCTCACCTCATGCATGTCACTGACAGCGTGGGAAAATTCTCCTGCTCTCAGCGCTTCAGCATGAGAATTTTCCCACGCTGTCAGTGACGTGCATGAGTAGCACAGTAGTGTTTAACTTTGGCGGCAAGATCAGTGATTGGTCGCGGGTCAATCACCATGGTGTTACAAAGGTCCGGACATTTGTGTTAAAAATCGCTGATTGGTCGCTGGTGCTGCCCGCGACCAATCACCGATTTGGGCGCCAAATTGAAATATCGGCCGCGACCAATGCGGTGTTTAAATGTGGAGCCAAGATCGGTGATTGGTCGCGGCCGATATTTAAATTTGGCGCCCAAATCGGTGATTGGTCGCGGGCAGCGCCAGCGACCAATCAGCGATTTTTAACACAAATGTCCGGATCTTTGTAACACCATGCGGATACTGTGGGGACATCAGCGGCTAGGGTGTCAAGGGAGGACCGGTTAGCGGCGCTGCGGGTCGGGATACTTCTGCTGCGAGCAGTCGCTCATCTCCCGGCTTCTCGCAGCGGAAGTATCCGACCAGGCAGCGGCTCTCCCCGGTCCTCACCAATACGATTTGCTGATTGGTCGCGCTCTCCGCACGCGACCAATCAGTGATCTTGGCGCTAAAGTTAACCACCGCTCCTCTGATTGGTCGCGGACTCTGCCCGCGACCAATCACCGATTTGGGTGCCACATTTAAATAGCGGCCGCGACCAATCAGAGAGCTTGGCGCCAAATTTAAACAACGCTCTGCTGATTGGTCGCGGATGCCGGCCGCGACTAATCAGCATTATTGGCGCCAAATTTAAACACCGCTCTGCTGATTGATCGCGGTCGCTGGCCGAGATCAATCAGCAATATTGCCGCAAAATTTAAACACCGCTCTGCTGATTAGTCGCCGTCCGCAACCAATCAGCAGTATTGGCGCCAAATTTAAACCCTGCTCGGCTGATTGGTCGCGGTTGCTGGCCGCGACCAATCAGCAGTATTGGCGCCAAATTTAAACCCCGCTCTGCTGATTGGTCACGGTTGCCGGCCGCGACCAATTAGCGATTTTGGCGCCAAATTTAAACCCCGTTCTGCTGATTGGTCGTGACCGCCGGCCGCGACTAATCAACATTATTGCCGCCAAATTTAAACACCGCTCTGCTGAATGGTCGCGGTCGTGACCAATCACCATTATTGGCGCCAAATTTAAACACCGCTTTGCTGATTGGTCGCGACCGCAACCAATCAGCATTATTGACGCAAAATTTAAACCCCGCTCTGCTGATTAGTCGCGACCGCCGGCCGTGACCAATCAGCGATATAGTCGCCAAATTTCAACACCGCTTTGCTGATTGGTCGCGGTTGCTGGCCGCGACCAGTCAGCGATTTTGGCGCCAAATTTAAACACCGCTCTGCTGATTGCGCCGGGTCTGCCGCATATATATTCTAGAATACCCGATGCGTTAGAATCGGGCCACCATCTAGTTTCATGAAATAATTTAAAAAAAAATTGACGTGGCGCTTCGCACTATATTTGTGTCCAGCCAGGTACAGCAGGAAGGAACGGGCTGCCCCCAACCACCAGCTGCCTATTTGTACCTGGCCGGACTCAACAATATAGGGAAGCCCTTTTTTCATAATTATTTAATGAATTTCATGAAATAATTAAAAAAAAAAATATGTGGGGCTTCGCCCTATTTTTGGGTCCAGCCAGGTACAACTAGGCAGCTGGGGGCTGGAATCTGCAGTGCAGGGAGGCCCAAGCTTTCTGCCCCCCCCCCGCTGCAAATTGCAGTCCGCAGCCACCCCGGAAAATGGCGCGTCCATAGAAGCGCCATCTTCTGGCGCTGTACCCAACTCATCCAGGGCCCTGGTGCGGTGGCTCACTGGGTAATAAAGGGGTTAGGGCCAGCTTGGCATTATTAGCTGGCCCTAAGCCCGAAATTCATGGGGTCAATATTAGACATGACCACCATGAATTTCTAGTAAAGTATTTAAAAAAAACACAACACCCAGAATAAAGTCCTTTAATTGAAATAAACACACAATTCTTTATTGTTCTAAATTAAACCATACTTACCATCACGCCCATTCCAGCTGAAGCCAACGATCTCCTGCAGTAAAAGAAAAATAATAAACCAACATCATCCTTACCTTTCCATGGTTCCCACGACAGCTTCTGCTCTGCTACATCGAGATGACTGGCTGGACCGCAGCAGAACGCTGCCATCCAGCCTGTCATCCCGCAGACACTGAGAAGAGCAGGCTTGCTTGCGCTCCTCAGTGTCTCGCTGTGACGGCATCCAGATGAGCCGAGGTCATGTCCAATGAACTCGGCTCATTTCTGGGGCTGCTGACGGCTGGTGTTTCTAGCCTGGGAGGGGGCCAATATTCATGGCACCTTCCTGAGGTATTAATATCAGCCCCCAGCTGTCTGCCTAGCCTTTGCTAGCTATTAAAATAGGGGGGACCTCACGTCATTTTTTGGGGGGGGGTCCCCCATTTTAATAGCTAGTAAAGGCTAGGTATTCAGCTGGGGGCTGATATTAGTAGCCTGGGAAGGTATATGGGTATTACCCCCTTCCCAGGCTTCAAACATCTGCCCCAGCCGTCTGCTTAACCTCCGCTAGAGATTAAAATTACGGGGAACCCCACGCTAATTTTTTTTTTAATAAATCCTTCATTTTAACACTAAATGACAAGTACAGTAACCAACACTATCACTGTACTTATTATATATCTGACTGACATGTTTCTATCTATCTAATCTATGTGTGAAGCTCTATTCTGTCTTTTATAAATTGTCGGGTACCGCTGCTGAATTGCCGGCTGGCTTTTTTAAAGAGACGGTGCATGAAAACACTATTATTTTTTTAAATAAATCCTTTACACTAAATGACAAGTGCAGTAACCAACACTGTCACTGTGCTTCTTATATGTGTGACTGACATGTTTCTATCTATCTAATCTATGTGTGATGCTCTATTCCTTCTTGTCTAAATTGTCGGGTACAGGTGTATGCCGCTGCTGAATTTGCCGGCCGGCTTTTTTAAAGAGAGTGTCTTCTGAGCAGTTTGTCAGCTTTTGGACACCTTTGAAGGTGTTTTCTATGTGTTTCTATGTGTTTTTGTTTGCCTGCCATTGGTTTTAACGGTGTTCGACGGTGTTCTATGGTGTTCGACGAACCGAACCGAACCCGAACACTACGGGGGTGGCTCAACACTAGTAGCAGCACTCAATGAAAAGAAGAATATTTTCCCATCGAAGTTTACAGCAGATTTCTAAGCGTGTGAGATGTATAATGACAGATAGCACTGACATCCGGGCCTAATTTCCTACATGAGTCAGTCTGAAGTGCAGTGCAGCTGAGTCACATTACAAATCCTTCTATCAACTATCATGATTACTGAGTGCGTCAGTGATCATACTATAGCACCCAAGTTCTTGTGTGCCTCTGCTTCCTCCCCCCAGCAATAATGCCAACTTACTCATCGCCATAGCCACCTGTCTGCATCTCCTGCCTCCACTCCACATGATCTGTGCAAGTCTGGTAGATTCACTGGCAGCGCATTTAGAGCACGTGTGTGCTTCCTGTCTCTTAAAGAAACAGTGCGCACTCTCCTAAAGTGTCTCCAGCCAATAGCTGGAAAACACTTACTACTAAAGATTAGAGATGAGCGGTGTTCGACAAGAACTGTTCACCAATTGGACATGAACTCGGCTCATCTGGATGCCGTCACAGAGAGATGCTGAGTAGCGCAAGCAAGCCTGCGCTTCTCAGTGTCTGCGGGATGACAGGCTGGATGGCAGCTTTCTGCTGCGGTCCAGCTTGTCATCTCGATGTAGCAGAGCTGAAGCTGTCGTGGGAACCATGGAAAGGTAAGGATTGTGTTGCTTTATTATTTTTCTTTTATTGCAGGGGATCATTGGCTTCAGCTGGAATGGGCGTGATTGTAAGTATGATTTAATTTAGAACAATAAAGAATTGTGTCTTTATTTCAATTAAAGGACTTTATTCTGGGTGTTTGTGTTTTTTTTTAACTTTGACTATGGGGTTAGTAATGGGGGTGTCTTATAGACGCCTCTCCATTACTAACCTGGGCTTGATGTCAGCTGGCATTATAAGCTGACATCAACCCCAGCCCTATCACCCCACTGCCACCGCTACAGGGCAGTGGGAAGAGCGAGGCTAAGTGCCAGAATTGGCGAATCCTATGGATGTGCCATTTCTGGGGTGGCTGACGGCTGGTGTTTCTAGCCTGGGAGGGGGCCAATATTCATGGCACCCTTCCTGGGCTATTAATATCAGTCCCCAGCTGTCTGCCTAGCCTTTGCTAGCTATTAAAATAGGGGGGACCCCACGTCATTTTTTGGGGGATCCCCCATTTTAATAGCTAGTAAAGGCTAGGTATTCAGCTGGGGGCTGATATTAGTAGCCTGGGAAGCTCCATGGGTATTACCCCCTTCCCTGGCTTCAAACATCTGCCCCAGCCGTCTGCTTAACCTCCGCTAGAGACTAAAATTAAAGGGAACCCCACGCCAATTTTTTTTTAAATAAATCCTTTATTTTAACACTAAATGACAAGTACAGTAATCAACACTGTCACTGTACTTCATATTTATGTGACTGACATGTTTCAATCTATCTAATCTTTGTGTGATTCTCTATTCCTTCTATTCTAAATTGTCGGGTACAGATGCTGAATTGCCAGCCGGCTTTTTTAAAGAGACAGTGCATGAAAACACTAATATTTTTTTTAATAAATCCTTTACACTAAATGACAAGTACAGTAAGCAACACTGTCACTGTACTTCATATATATGTGACTGACATGTTTCTATCTATCTAATCTATGTGTGAAGCTCTATTCTTTCGGTTCTAAATTGTCGGGTACCGGTGTATGCCGCTGCTGAATTGCCGGCTTTTCATGTTTCACTGTGAGCACTGTTCCCATCGATTTGGGCAATCACTCTAATGCCACAACCACCATGGCTGTGGCATTACAGTGTGTGGCAGACAATCCCTGCATGATTGGTGCTCTAAATAGTACCAGACATGCAGGACATGCTTTTGGTGCACGAACAGTTATCGAACATAACCTCGAACAGCCGAATTTTTTGCAAATCATACGGGTTCGTCGAACAACTCGAACACCGCCCAAAACAGCTCGAATTTGAGATTGGCGAACAGTTCTAGTCGAACACCGCTCATATCTAGCTGCTACCTGCTTATGATTGGTCAGCATTGGTGATGAGTGAGTGTGCTTGGCACTGCTTGGTACTCGATCGATCTTCCTGGAGCACGAGATGCTCGCTACTCGATTGAGTAACCGGGTGCTCGGGCGCCATGCTCAATTGCCCACCCTGCATGTTTCGTGGCTGATTTTCAGCCACTAAACATGCGGGGATTGACTGCCAATCACAGTAATGCCATAACCCTGTTGGCTACTGCCATTACTGTGATTGGCAGGCCGCATGCGTCATTGAATATAAGATCAGGTGATGCCATGCTCAGCACATTATACCCGGAAATAGTGTAGGGAGAGTTTCTGCCGGAGAAGGGACAGTGTGTTATAGCCATACAGTATCTGCCGTTGCAACATTAAACTAACAGTCATTTTCAAGGCTAATTCAAAGAGATTATATTCTATAATAATACCACTCTTAACTGCATTTTAGTGTAGGGTTAGCTGCTAAAATAGGGATAGTGTAATAGAGGCATTTGGGCAGTGTTCATTGAGTTACAGTCCTTGGTGCAGCTATGTTAAACCAACTGACCTTTTCAGAGCTAATTCAAATAGAGTATATTCTATAATAATAGCACTCTTAGCTGAAATTAGTGCATGGGTATCTGCTGGAGTAGGGATAGCATAATAGAGTCATATAGTCAAGGATTATTGCCTTACAGTCCATGGTGCTGCCAAGTACAACCAAAAGTACTTCCAGGACAAATTTATATAGATTACATTCTATAATAATACTGCTATTAGCTGAAATTAATGTAGGGTTAGCTGTTAGAGAAGTGACAGCGTAATAGAAGCATATAGTCAGGGATTATTGTCTTACAGTCCTTGCTGGTGCTACGTTAAAAGAAAATTTATTTTCAGGGCTAATTCCAATATATTCTATTCTCTAGTATTACTGCTCTCAGCTGCAATTAGTGAAGGGCTAGTTGCTGGAGTAGGGATAGTGTATCAAAGGCATTTAGGGAGTGATTATTGCATTACAGTCCTTGCTGTAGAAACCAAAAACAAAAATTCCTTTAGAGGGCTACATTTATTCTATTCCATATTGATACTGCTGTTGGCTTTATTTGGTGTAGTCATAGGTGCTGGAGGAGGGATAATTTTGGATTAGAGGAGGAGGACAAGAAAAAGAAGAAATCATGAACCGTAAACCCTTTATCAGGTAAGAAGGGATGCATGGGAATACACTAGAAAAAAAGGAACAGCTAACCGTTGTCCTGGGAACTTGTCGCGTGTGGGTGCTCTGGGGAACAGTTGTTCGCCTTCTTCCTCTGGCCACCCCACTGTCTCTCCCAGCTTGTTGCGGTGCTGCTGATCCCTCTACCTCTGCAGTGCTGTCTTTTCTCTGCATGGCACCTTGCAGGTTTAGTCAGTGACTTCATCATCCACTACCTCATCTTCTACTTTCGCACTCTGGTCCTCCTCCTGACTTGTTGACTTAATTACAGAGGTGTAACTACGATTTTGGTTCAGGGAGGGTTAAACTTCTGAGTGGGCCCCTAACCAGGTAACCCTGATTACAGCTATGGTGGCGCACCCAGAGAGTGGATGTAGGGGAGCCTCAGCAGATGACCGCGCTGTTACTGAAAATAATCTCTATACAAAGACTAGCACTGATATTACCGCCATATGGTGACATATATTGATAGATGCCAGTCCTGCAGAACATATAAGAGATCACAGTTCAGTTATATATAGTAACTTAGAGCTGATGTTCTTTCTGATTACATTGTTCTCTTTTCCCATCTTTTTCATCTGGCCCAGACCGACACGACGACTTCTCTATCCAGGACTCAGAGTCTCAGGTCTGCAGAGATCACAACAACGACACATTTGACTCCTTACATTTCAGGCCCCATCCCCATCTATTCCCAACCACTCATCCTGCTGATACCCCAATTCTGAGCCGCTGCTGCTGTATGTGTCCCTATTACTGCACCTACTGTGTGGTCTCTAGATGGTAAAACAAACCTCTAGAATATAGTAATGCCGTGTGTAAGTGTCCTAGAAAACAGTGACCACATTTTGCTCCCTAGAAAGTAATAGTGCCCTCTGTATGCCCCTCTGACAGTCAAAATAACCTGAGTTCCCCTATAACAGTAAGTGCCCACTTAAGATTTAATAATGTCCTGAGTCTCCCCCCATGTACAGCTCCCTTCTACACAGTATGATTCTCTCTTATACACAGTATAATTCCGCCTCACTGTATAGTGCCCCCCACACAGTATACTGACCCCTTAGTAGCAACCAAACTGGTGGCTCCAGCACTGTATGATGGCTCCCACACTGTGCAAAGACCCCACATTATCTTCCACACTGTATGATGTTCCCACACTGTGCAAAGACCCACATTATCTCCCATGCTGTATGATGGCCCCCACACTATAAAAAAGACCCCACATTATCTCCCACACTGTATGACCCTAACTGTAATCACCACACTGTGCAGCCTACATATAGTATAATGCCACCCCTATAGGCAGCATCTGTAGTATAATGCTCCCCCATGTGCAGAGTCTGTTGCAAAATCCCCCCATAGGTAGAGTCTGTAGTATAATGCCCCCCCCACAGGCAGAGTCTGTATTATAATGCTCCCTCCTTCCCATAGGCAGAGTCTGTAGTATAATGCTCCCCCCTTCCCATAGGCAGAGTCTGTAGTATAATGTTTCCCCCCATAGGCAGAGTCTGTAGTATAATGTGCCCCCCATAGACAGAGTCTGTAGTATAATGTGCCCCCCCTCCCTCATAGGCAGAGTCGGTAGTATAATGTGCCCCCCCTCCCTCATAGGCAGAGTCTGTAGTATAATATGCCCCCCTCTCTCATAGGCAGAGTCTGTAGTATAATGTGCCCCCCTCCCTCATAGGCAGAGTCTGTAGTATAATGTGCCCCCCCTCATAGGCAGAATCTGCAGCATAATGTGCCCCCCCCCGCATAGTTTCATAGGCAGAGTCTATAGTATAATGTACCCCCCTCATAGACTGAGTCTGTATTATATTGTGCCCCCCTCATAGGCAGAGTCTGTAGTATAATGTGCCCCCCTCAAAGGCAGAGTCTGTAGTATAATGTGCCCTCCCATGGGCAGAGTCTAAAGCATAATCTGCCCCTCCCCTCATAAGCAGAGTCTGTAGTATAATGTGCCCCCCTCTTAGGCAGAGTCTGTAGTATAATGTGCCCCCCCTCATTGGCAGAGTCTGTAGTATAATGTGCCCCCCCTCATAGGCAGAGTCTGTAGTATACTGTCGCCCCCCCGGCAAAAAAATGATTAAGCACGATACTCACCTCTCCTCCTCGTTCCCTCGCTGCTCTGAGCGCCGAGCCCAGCCCGCACATCTTCAGCACAGCAGGCCGGGCACCAAGTGATGACGTCACTGACGTCAGACTCCGAGGGGACTGATGGGAGAGGGAGCATCGCGCTCCCTCTCTCTTCAGTGAACTTGCGGCGGTGACGGGCAGGAGGGCCTGATGCTGGCACCGGGGGCCCCCCTCCTGCTCAAGGGCCGCATATCGGATGCTGGACAGTGTAGGGACATAGTCTCCCTTCTCTGCCCAGAATGTAACTGTATCGATGTGCTGAGCACGCCGGATACAGTTGCACAGCGTAGCTCCGGGTGGGCCCCCTCAGAGCGTGTAGCTCCGGGTGGGGCCCCCGGTAGCTACGCTACTGCTTAATTACATCACTTATTGGAAACTGTGTCTCATCATCATCAACCACTTGAGACACTAATTGCTGTTGCAAACCGTAGTCTTCTTCTGACCGCGGCTGCTTAAATATTTGGGCATCACTATGCACAATCTTCTCATGATCCTCTTGAAATGTGCTGTGTGAGAGACCAGAAACAATGAATGGAAATGTAAAGACTCACTCCTCAAAGCGTCTGAGAGTGGGATCACTTGTATCTTGGGACTCGCCATGGTGGGTGGAAGGAGGATCAAGTTGAGGATTATGTCATTCAAACTCTTGACTAGTATGACTGGACCGTGTGGAAGACAGGGTGGTGCTGGAAAAATACTAGAAGCATTATCTGCCATTCAATCGATCATCTGTTTGCACTGTTCTGGTTTTAAGAGTGTTTTCCCGTGCCTGGCTGCAAAGTGGGACAGTAAGTTAGATCACATGGATGACCGTGTTTGTTTTGCCCCCACCTGCAAACTGTATGGAGTTATTTTTGAAAATAAAATACAGTACAGACCTAAAGTTTGGACACACCTTCTCATTTAAAGATTTTTCTGTATTTCATGACTATGAAACTTGTACATTCACACTAAAGGCATAAAAACTATGAATTAACACATGTGGAATTATATACTTAACAAAAAAGTGTGAAACTGCTGAAAATATGTCTTATATTCTAGGTTCTTCAAAGTAGACACCATTTGCTTTGATGACTGCTTTGCACACTCTTGGCATTCTCTTGATGAGCTTCAAGAGGTAGTCACCGGAAATGGTCTTCCAACCATCTTGAAGGAGTTCCCAGAGATGCTTAGCACTTGTTGTACATTTTGCCTTCACTCTGCGGTCCAGCTCAACCCAAACCATCTCGATTGGGTTCAGGTCTGGTGACTGTGGAGGCCAGGTCATCTGGCTTAGCACCCCATTACTCTCCCTCTTGGTCAAATAGCCCTTACGCAGCCTGGAGGTGTGTTTGGAGTCATTGTCCTGTTGAAAAATAAATGATGGTTCAACTAAGCGCAAACCGGATGGAATAGCATGCCACTGCAAGATGCTGTGGTAGCCATGCTGGTTCAGCATGCCTTCAATTTTGAATAAATGCCCAACATTGTCACCAGCAAAGCACCCCCACACCATCACACCTCCTCCTCCATGCTTCACGGTGGGAACCAGGCATGTAGAGTCCATCCGTTCACCTTTTCTACATCGCACAAAGACACGGTGGTTGGAAACAAAGATCTCATATTTGGACTCATCAGACCAAAGCACAGTTTTCCACTGGTCTAATGTTCATTCCTTGTGTTCTTTAGCCCAAACAAGTCTCTTCTGCTTATTGCCTGTCCTTAGCAGTGGGTTCCTAGCAGCTATTTTGCCATGAAGGCCTGCTGCACAAAGTCTCCTCTTAACAGTTGTTGAAGAGATGTGTCTGCTGCTAGAACTCTGTGTGGCATTGACCTGGTCTCTAATCTGAGCTGCTGTTAACCTGCGATTTCTGAGGCTGTTGACTTGGATAAACTTATCCTCAGAAGCAGAGGTGACTCTTGGTCTTCCTTTCCTGGGGCGGTCCTCATGTGAGCCAGTTTCTTTGTAGCGCTTGATGGTTTTTGCAACTGCACTTGGGGACACTTTCAAAGTTTGCCCAATTTTTTGGACTGACTGACCTTCATTTCTTAAACTAATGATGGCCACTCGTTTTTCTTTACCTAGCTGCTTTTTTCTTGCCATAATACAAATTCTAACAGTCTATTCAGTAGGACTATCAGCTGTGTATCCACCTGACTTCTGCACAACACAACTGATGGTCCCAACCCCATTTATAAGGCAAGAAATCCTACTTATTAAACCTGACAGGGCACACCTGTGAAGTGAAAACCATTTCCGGTGACTACCTCTAGAAGCTCATCAAGAGAATGCCAAGAGCGTGCAAAGCAGTCATCAAAGCAAAAGGTGGCTACTTTGAAGAGCCTAGAAGATAAGACATATTTTCAGTTGTTTCACACTTTTTTGTTAAGTATATAATTCCACATGTGTTAATTCATAGTTTTGATGCCTTGAGTGTGAATGTACAATTTTCATAGTCATGAAAATACAGAAAAATCTTTAAAAGAGAAGGTGTGTCCAAACTTTTGGTCTGTACTGTTTGCAGCCCTGAAAATGAATTTAGCATGATGGCCCTCCAAAATTTATAAGTGAGGGCCGAATGATGGCCCTCAAAAAAGCTGGAAGGAGGGCCGCATGTTAACCCTGTTGTTATGGTGGAGGAGGACAAGAAAAATAATAAACCATGAACAGTATACCCTTTTTGGGGTGGGAAGGGGTGCATGTGAATAAACCAGAAAAAAAAGAACATTTGAATTGCCTTTATGTTCCGCTGCTGTCATCTGCTGTGGTTGAGAAGTCTTGGCCAATCCAGGCCTTGCTAATTTTGAGAACAGTCAGCCTGTCAGCATTTTCAGTTGACAGGTGGACGTGCCTATTAGTTATTATTATGCCTCTGGCTGCACTAAAAACCTACAGAATCAGCTTAATCAAGTAGGGAGCAGTGACTGGATTTGGCTCATCCCCATGTAAAATAAAAATATAGATGCATTCATACAATGGGAGAAAGGCTCAAATGCACCTCTTGGGTGAATAAATGGACAAAGGACTTGTGGTGTTCTTTCCCCAGAATGGGCTGGAGAAGTTTCCCCCACATGGTTAATGAATTTTCATTGGCAAACGTCTCCAAGGAGATAAAAAAATCTTTGGAAACCCCTGCTTCAATCTATTTGAAGCCTCGGGGCTGCATGATGCCCTGAGCCGGCAGAGGAGAAACTTCTGCTCAGCTTAGCTGGAGCAAAATCGGAGTCAGATGCCTGTAGGTGCAGGTTGTGCCAGTTGTACCCTGAGTAGTGGCCTCTAATCTGTGACTCGTTGTTGGCCACAGAAGTCCCACCCCTTCTAAATGTAAATGTTTTCTGAGGCCCTACTCTGTATGTGTTCCAAGGTGTATTGGAGTGCCTCCTTCTAATTCTTGGAAATCCCTTGCACAGGTTTTACCAGTCTAGAAGTCCCACTTCTTCCAAATGGGAAAAATGGGAAAAAAATGTTTTCTGAGGCCACCCTCTCCTTGTATTTCAGGGTGTATTGCAATCTCTCCTATCAATTTTTGATAGGCCTTAGACTTAGGGCATAGGTTTCACCAGTCTAGGAGTCCCAGGTCACCTGTACTTTTTTTTTTTACACTTGATAAAGAAGACACCATGGCATTGAAATGCGTAGTGGACAATAAAAAACCTTTTAATGAATATCTGCGCAAGAGACTTCTTTCCAGCAATGCAGCCAATTTTAAAAGTGTTTTTATTCTGTTTTGGTCATTTCCCTCTGGCGAATCTTTCCCCCAGCCACAGAGCAGCGGCAGCTGACTATCTAAACCTTTATAGTGGTTGTGTCTTCACTAGAGATGAGCGTTGTTCTACTCGAACTGTTCGCCAATCTCAAATTCGAGCTGTTTTGGGCGGTGTTCGAGCCGTTCGGTGAACACGAACAATTTGAGAAAAATTCGGCTGTTCGAGGTTATGTTCGATAACTGTTCGTGCACCAAAATCATAACTGGATTTTTTCTCAGTAATGATGAAAATTAATGTTAATACGCAGTTTGAGTGTACAGCGGGGTGGGGGGAGGGGCAGGGGATGGATCTCTGCAGGAACAATGAAGATCTCCATTTTTTTTTCTCTTTCCCGCATTTGCAGTGGGGAGGTGCAATCTGTCAGCCTATCAGCAGCGCACACACGGAGCGAAGTGCTTTTTTTCACACAAGCAACATGTGTCATTGGCAGTGTATGTCACATGTCCTTGCCCTATAAGACCAAGCCATTTTCCCCGTCGCCACTATTTTCTCACTGCTGCAGCTGCGTGTTAGACGGCACCGCTGTTGCTGTGTGCGCTATACCTTGTTAATTTCAAGCCAATTTTTGCACAAATCTACAGATAGCTTGGGAGTAGGGAATAGTTGTGATTGCAGTCCTTTTAAGGACTAGGTTACAGCATTTCCTACGACTTTTATCAGGCAGGTCTGTGCTCTTAAATAGATAGATTGTGGGAGTAAAGTCTAATTGTAATTGGAGTCCTTTTCAGGACTAGATTACATCAGTTCCTATCAGTTTTTGCCAGGCAGGTCTGTGCCAGTGCTGTGCAAGTTTTTTTCACAGCATTTGGCTGAATCTAGCAAAGCTAATCCTTTTTGGCCTATTGCAGAGTGTGTTAGTCAGTGGAGTAGCCTATCTGTGTTGCAAGATATACCACCTGTGTATAGAATACCAATTTTTTTACTGCACCTAGTGAAGTAAGATCTTTTGGGCATAGCATAAATCTATTAGTCCATCTATACTGACCTCCATCAGGTTGCAAATTGAATATAATTTTTTTCTGCATCTAGCTCTGAAAAAATATTGGGCTTCTAGCTGTGTGTGGGACTTGTTCTATTAATCCATCTATACAGACCTCCATCAGGTTGCAAACTGAATATATTTTTTTCTGCATCTACCTCTGAAAAAATATTTGGCTTCTAGCTGTGTGTGGGACTTGTTCTATTAATCCATCTATACAGACCTCCATCAGGTTGCAAACTGAATATATTTTTTTCTGCATCTACCTCTGAAAAAATATTGGGCTTCTAGCTGTGTGTGGGACTTGTTCTATTAATCCATCTATACAGACCTCCATCAGGTTGCAAACTGAATATATTTTTTTCTGCATCTACCTCTGAAAAAAGATTGGGCTTCTAGCTGTATGTGGGACTTGTTCTATTAATCCATCTATACAGACCTCCATCAGGTTGCAAACTGAATATATTTTTTTCTGCATCTACCTCTGAAAAAATATTGGGCTTCTAGGTGTGTGTGGGACTTGTTCTATTAATCCATCTATACAGACCTCCATCAGGTTGCAAACTGAATATAATTTTTTCTGCATCTACCTCTGAAAAAATATTGGGCTTCTAGCTGTGTGTGGGACTTGTTCTATTAATCCATCTATACAGACCTCCATCAGGTTGCAAACTGAATATATTTTTTTCTGCATCTACCTCTGAAAAAATATTGGGCTTCTAGCTGTGTGTGGGACTTGTTCTATTAATCCATCTATACAGACCTCCATCAGGTTGCAAACTGAATATATTTTTTTCTGCATCTACCTCTGAAAAAATATTGGGCTTCTAGCTGTGTGTGGGACTTGTTGTATTAGTCCATCTATACTGACCTCCATCAGGTTGCAAACTGAATATATTTTTTTCTGCATCTACCTCTGAAAAAATATTGGGCTTCTAGCTGTGTGTGGGACTTGTTCTATTAATCCATCTATACAGACCTCCATCAGGTTGCAAACTGAATATATTTTTTTCTGCATCTACCTCTGAAAAAATATTGGGCTTCTAGCTGTGTGTGGGACTTGTTCTATTAATCCATCTATACAGACCTCCATCAGGTTGCAAACTGAATATATTTTTTTCTGCATCTACCTCTGAAAAAATATTGGGCTTCTAGCTGTGTGTGGGACTTGTTGTATTAGTCCATCTATACTGACCTCCATCAGGTTGCAAACTGAATATATTTTTTTCTGCATCTACCTCTGAAAAAATATTGGGCTTCTAGCTGTGTGTGGGACTTGCTCTATTAATCCATCTATACAGACCTCCATCAGGTTGCAAACTGAATATATTTTTTTCTGCATCTACCTCTGAAAAAATATTGGGCTTCTAGCTGTGTGTGGGACTTGTTCTATTAATCCATCTATACAGACCTCCATCAGGTTGCAAACTGAATATATTTTTTTCTGCATCTACCTCTGAAAAAATATTGGGCTTCTAGCTGTGTGTGGGATTTGTTGTATTAGTCCATCTATACTGACCTCCATCAGGTTGCAAACTGAATATATTTTTTTCTGCATCTACCTCTGAAAAAATATTGGGCTTCTAGCTGTGTGTGGGACTTGTTGTATTAATCCATCTATACAGACCTCCATCAGGTTGCAAATTGAATATTATTTTTTTCTGCATCTAACCCAGCCAATAGTTTTGGCCTAATACCACAGTTTGGCCACTCAGCTCTGCTCGGTTCCCATCCATTGATTTTTTGTGCAAACAACTCCAGAGTTGTGAATTAGTTAACCACCAAAATGAGTGGAAAAAGGCCTGCTGCTGGTGGAAAGGGGAATAGGTGTGTTTGGAAGGGGAAAAAAGGTTGTGTCCGTGGGGTAGGTGTTAAAGCAACAGTAACATCTGCAGAAGAAAGACCATCTTCCAGCCAAACTAAAATGTCTACTTCTTTTAGCGGACAATGTGATAAGATCCCTTTCTTACGGCCACGCCAATCGCTACAAATTCCAGATGTGGCACAAAAACAGCAGGTGCTTCAACGGATATCAAGTGCTCCTTTAAGTGGGCTCTCCTCCACATCAACTTCAACATCACAAATACTCCAGTCCTCAAAGGTGTCACCCCAATCGCACTTGCTTCCTCACAGCTCCCAAATCTCCAGCTGCCCGTCTGAGTATGAGGTAGAACAGATGGTTGAGTCTGCAGAGCTGTTTACTCATACTATAGCCTGGGAATCAGAGGTCGACTCCAGCGCTTCTGTGAATCCAGACGAGGAAATGATCTGCACTGATGCCCAGAATCTTTATGAGTCGGATCCAGGACCAGACGCAGAAGGTTCTGACCATAATGTAGACCCTCATTCCCAAACTGTAACTCCTGTTGGTGGAGACAATGAGGAAGACGATGATAAGACTCAAATACCTGATTGGAGCGACAACTTTAGTTTTTTGTCAGGGCAGGAACAGGTTGGCTCTGAGGACGACGGGTGTGATAACGCACAGGGTGATGATGATGAGGTTGGAGATCCCACTTACTGTCAACCCACAGTCAGCCAAGAGATTAGGTCAGCAGAGGAGGTGGAGGAAGATACTAGTGACGACGAGGTCAGGTTGCGCCTTCCTGGACAGAGACGTAGTACTGGAAGCACGTCAACAACTGCATCCTCAAACACAACTCTGCCTCTCACCACAAGTCGTGGTGGCTCTTCAGGTCGCATGGGTGCTAAGCCTTGCATAGCCTGGGCATTTTTTCAGATCGATAAAGATGACCCAACTCGTGTTATCTGTAACATTTGTCAGCAAAAGCTAAGTAGAGGCCAAAAAATACATAGTTTGAGTACTTCATGCATGAACCGGCAAATGGACATGAAGCATAAGTTGCAGTGGGAAGCTCAGTGTGCTACAATGCGGCCTAGCCGGCCGGGCCAACCACCGTCTGCCATATCTTGTGCATCCGCGGCCTCTTCATCCTCTGTGACTGGGGGGACAGCAGTCACACCTGTTTTGGGGCGCAGACCTGCCACCTCTTTACCCGCAACAGCCAACGTGATTGGCAGGTCATCATTTTCTTTGGAGGTGGTAACACCAGCTGGTGTTGAGCGCTGTCCGACATCGATAGCACCACCTTTGGATCAAGGCAACCTAACATGTCCGCCTGCATCTTCCTCACAGACCGGCAGTTTGCCGGGGACACCCTTATCAACCCTGTCTAAGCACAATAGCCAGCCCTCGGTCCCTCAGATGTGGACAAGTAAAAGACCATTTCCTCCTAGCCATGAGAAAGCTAAGAGGTTGAATTTCACCATCTGCAAGCTCTCGGCTACAGAAATGCTGCCTTTCCGTCTGGTGGACACAGAGGATTTTCGAGACCTTATGTCTGTCGCAGTGCCCCAGTACCAGATGCCCAGTCGGCACTACTTCTCAAAGAAAGGTGTGCCTGCGCTCCACCAGCATGTCGCACACAACATCACCGCTTCTTTGAGAAACTCTGTGTGTGACAGGGTGCATTTCACCACAGACACTTGGACGAGTAGGCATGGACAGGGGTGTTACATGTCGCTGACTGGGCACTGGGTAACTATGGTGACAGCAGGACAAGGGGCTGCTGTCCAAGTCTTGCCGTCCCCACGAGTTGTGCATCAATCCTCTTTATGTCAAAGTTCCTCCACTGCTTCTGCCTCCTCAACCTCCTCTCGGTCTTCCACCTGCACCCAAAGCCTGTCTGGTCATGCCACAAGCTTTCTAACTGCGCAGAAGCGATCCTGCACACCTCCTTACTATGCTGGCAGTAGGGCTCAACGTCATCAGGCGGTTTTTACATTGAAATGTCTGGGAAATGTGAGTCACACAGCTGAGGAGTTGTGGTCAGCTCTGGAGAACCAATTTCATGAATGGTTGTCTCCACTGGACCTGAAACCAGGGAAGGCCGTGTGCGACAATGCTGCAAACCTGGGTGCGGCCCTTCGCCGGGGCAATGTCACACACGTGCCTTGTATGGCTCACGTGTTGAACCTGGTTGTCTAGCAATTTTTAGCCCACTATCCCAGACTAGATGGCCTTCTGCAGAGGGCACGGTCGCTGTGTGCTCACTTCCGCCGTTTGCATCCCGCAGCTCAGCGACTTACATCTCTACAGAAGTCGTTGGGCCTGCCACTTCACCGGCTAAAATGCGATGTGCCTACCCGGTGGAATTCAACTCTGCACATGTTGCAGCGACTGTGGCAGCACCGACAAGCCCTGGTGCAATACGTTCTGACGTATAGCCTGGGCCAACGAGATTCAGAGGTGGGGCAAATCACGCTGGAGGAGTGGTCTCAGATCAGGGACCTATGCACCCTTCTGCACAGTTTTGAAATGGCGACGAAGATGTTTAGTGCTGACGATGCCATTATCAGCATGACTATTCCGGTGATTTACATGCTGGAGCACATGTTAAACAGAATTCGGAGTCAGGTGGTGGCACAAGAGGAGGTGGAGGAAGTAGAGGAGGAGGAGTTGTATGCGGAAGGGCTAACATCTGCAAGGTCCAGACGGTCGGCAGCACCAAGGCGGCAGGCATGTGAGGGTGGGGGAGATGGTTTTACTAAGGCGCATGGTAGCAGCCAAACTAGCGAGGAAGGTGCAGGAGCCCAGGAAGAAGTGGAAGACGAACTGATGGAAGACTCATCAGATGAGGGAGACCTTGATCACATTTCTGTTGTGCGAGGTTGGGGGGAGAGGACAGAGGAAGGAAGCATGATTGTTACCTCGCCACCAACACAACAGGGACTTGGTGCTCCTGGATGCGCAACTCACATGAGTGCCTTCTTGCTGCACTACCTGAAACATGACCCTCGAATTGTGAGAATTAGAAATAATCCTGACTACTGGGTTGCCACACTGTTAGATCCCCGGTACAAAAGTAAATTTGCAGAAATTATTCCTGCCATAGAAAGGGATGCACGCATGCAGGAGTATCAGCAGAGACTGTTGCAGAATCTTACATGTGCTTTTCCATAAAATACCAGTGGTGCACGTAGTGAATCTCACAGTTCCAACTTGCCAACCGTGGGACCGTCAAGTGTTCAGCACTCAAACCGTAACAGAACCACAGTATCTGCTGGTAACATCAATTTTGCGGAATCATTTCACCACTTTTTTAGCCCATCCTTTGCAAGGCCACAGGAGACAAGAAGTCTGACACATAGTCAACGCCTAGAGACGATGGTACAGGAGTATCTCCAAGTAAACATTGAAGCCACGACTGTGTCACTGGACCCTTGCTCTTTTTGGGCTTCCAATCTGGATAAATGGCCGGAGCTAGCCACTTACGCCTTGGAGATCTTGTCATGCCCCGCAGCCAGCGTTCTGTCTGAACGTGTGTTCAGCGCTGCTGGTGGTGTGCTGACAGATAAGCGCACGCGGCTCTCCACTGATAATGTAGACAGACTCACGTTCATAAAGATGAACAAATCATGGATCCGAAACGACTTTTCTACCCCTGTGTTATCCTGGGGAGAGTAAAAGCTTGATGATTGGTTAAAATCACCCTACCAACCGTTTTAAGCTTTCAAATTACTAATCATGTTTATCTGTATCTTGGCTGGAAAATAATTTGGGCTTTGTAGCAGTGTGCAGCACTGATTCTATTAGGCCATCTATAATAAGCTCCACCAGATTTAAAATTACTAATCATGTTTATCTGTATCTTGACTGGAAAATAATTTGGGCTTTGTAGCAGTGTGCAGCACTGATCCTATTAGGCCATCTATACTAAAGCTTCACCAGATTTAAAATTAATAATAATTTTTAGCTGCATCTAGCCCGGAAAATAATTTTGGGGCTCCGAGATGCGCAAGACACATAAGTGCCTTCTTGCTGCACTACCTGCAACATGACCCTCATATTGTCAGAATTCGAAGTAGTCATGACTACTGGGTTGCCACACTCTTAGATCCCCCAAACTTTTCGATCAACCTTTTCATTTTAATAAAGACCAAAAAAATGGTCATTTTTGAAATTATAAGCATTAGCAGGTTGTTAGAAACTGAAATCAAACAGTTTTCAACTCAAAACTTTATTCTAGGTGATGTTACATTTTCACATAGGACCCCTTGTTCGAAAGGAGCTTCTGAACTCTCTCGTCCATTGAATTTGTCAGGTTTTGGATGGTTTCTGCTTCAATTGTTTTACATGAGGACAGAATACCCTCCCAGTGCTGTTGCTTAGATGTGAACTGCCTCCCGCCATCATAGACACTCCTTTTAATGATGCTCCAAAGGTTCTGAATGGGGTACAGGTCAGGGGAGCATGGGGGTCACACCATAAGTTTGTCCCCTTTTATGCCCATATCAGCCAGAGATGCAGATGTTTTATGTGCAGCATGAGATGGTGCATTATCATGCAGAAAAATGATCTTGCTGTGAAATACACGGTTCTTCTTCTTGAACCATGGCAGGAAGTGCTGTTTGAGAAAATCCACATACATTATGGAGTTCATCTTTAGCGCCTTCAGGGATCCTAAAGGGGCCGACAATCTCTCTCCCCATGATTCCAGCCCAAAACATTACTCCACCTCCTCCTTGTTGGCGCTGTAGCCGTGTTTGCATGGGGTGTCCATCAACCAGCCATCCTCCACTCCATCCATCTGGACCATCGAGCGCTGCATGGCACTCATCCGTGAACAAAACAGTTTTGAAATCAGTCTTCATGTAATGTTTGGCCCACTGGAGCCGTTTCTGCTTGTGTGAAGTGGATAGAGGAGGTCGACAGGATGGCGTATGCACAGCTGCAAACCTCTGAAGGACCCTGCATCTTGTTGTTCGGGGGACGTTGGAGGCACAAGCAGCTTCAAAAACTTGTCTGCTGCTATGACAAGGCTTTTTTGTCGCTGCTCTTTCAACCTGACGTAATTGCCTGTAGGAAAGAGTCCTCAATTTGCCCTTATCAGCACGCACACGTGTGTACTGTGAATCAGCTACATACTTCTTGATTGCCAAGACACTTCATCCTGATCATCGCACAATGTTGATTGTAGTCATGCCTTGACCTAAACACTCCACAATTTGTTGCTTCTCAGCAGCCGACACATCCTTTTTCTTTCCCATTTTGGCAGAAAATGTAGGCTGCTTAATAATGTGAGACAGCCTTCTTAAGTAGTCTTGCCTTTCATTGGACACACCTGCCAAACTAATTAGCACAGGTGTCTGCAATTGCTTACAGTGATATAAAGAGCCCTGACACACATCACCATCAATGAGTTTAACTGACAAACAAACAAATTCTTCCCTTATCACTCCTAAACACTTTTTGCATAATAATTTGGAACGCAGTGTACATGTGCTTTTCCACAAAACACCAGTGGTTCACGTAGTGAATCTTACAGTTCTAACTTGCCAACCGTGGTCTGTATGGAGTTGTTCAATAAAGGGCCCAAAATTAAGATAACATAGATGGGAGAGGTCTCTATGAATAGGAATTCCTAAGTATTTGATACCCTGTGAGGGCCAGGCAAAGGGAAAGTTGGACTGGATGGAATCCTATATGGATTTGGGAAGGGAGACATCGAGGGCCTCAGACTTCGCTGCATTGATTTTAAAATTTTACCATGTAACAAAGTGATCTATTTCAGCCATAACAGCATGGATGAATATATGTGATTGAGTGATATATACTAGGACATCATCAGCAAATAGAGAGCACTTGTACTCGGTGCCTCCCACCTCAATCCACCTAATATTGGGGTTATGGCGAATTGATGAGAGCAGGTGCTCCGTCACTAGGATGTATAAGAGAGGGGACAGAGGACATCCCTGCCTTGTCCCATTGGTGATTGTGAAAGGTGATGAAAATGTTCTGATGCACCCCCTGGGCCTTGGGACACCCGGAGCCGGACCCTTTTTGGTGGATGCTGGTGGTTGTAGTCTTTGTGGTGGCGACCCGGTTCCGTGGCTCAGGGTGGTCAAACCAGTGTCGGAACTATTTATGTGGTTTTGATGTTTAAATGTCCGACTACGCCACCCGTGGATTGCGGTCAGAGTGAACCGCCGCTGCAGGGCAGACCGCTGAGGCTGGTGTTGTGGGTGCAGCAGAGCGTAGCATAACTCCCCACAGGAGGAGTATAGCCTCAGGGCAGTGTATGCGGAGGATGGGGGTGATGGTGCAGGGCAGCAGCAGTAACGACACGGAGTCAGTGATGCAGTCCAGGGCCTTTACTCACAGTTCTTATTATCCAGACCACGTCTGCAGGTAACGGCTGCCCACGTCGTACTGTGCTCACCAGGTGAGGGGCTCAGACAACTCCCAGATAACTTTGGAGCGCTTCACAGGACCCCCTTTGTGTGTCCTTTGTCTGGCCTTTCTTACCAACCCTTCTGTCCGGCTGCCTCGGGCCTCCTCTTGGTAAACTTGGCGCCAGTTTCCCTGACCCTATGTGGTGCCTTCCTAGCGGGTGTAGCGAGGGTCTGCGCCACATAAAATGTCACAGCCTCTGGTTTCTAGCTGAGGGTCGTTTCCTGCCTCCACTAGTTTCGGGGACCGGTCTCCCCCTTTGGCCTGACCCCTCCACGCAGGTGGATTCGGGCGTGCGGTGGCGACTCGCCCGTCCGCACCCCTGGAATCCCTTCATTCCTCATTCCTGGAGCCTTCTCCGCTCCTCTTCCTTCCTTCTCCCTCTTCCAGGCCTGGGCCTCTGTTACTAGGCCCGCCTCCGGAGCAGAGCTCATGCAGAGCCCCTGCTCCCTGCCACTTCTGCTCAGACTTCTCTGCACTGAACTAAGATGGGGCCAGGAATAATTTTTTTTGCATCTTAATCCTCATTATTTGCTTAAAAAGCAATCCAGAGAACACAGTTTTTCAGCGCCATTTGCTTGCTGGCACTGCAGAATACAGGCATGTCCTTTCCATATTACAGCGCTAAAAATCCAGTTATTTAAAACTTTATTTTCTCCGTCACATGGATCACATATACGTTTTCAGAAAATACTGCCATTTCTGGCCTCCATTAAAAAATTGTTGCAGTGTGTCAGTGAAGCAATTGACACCAGATTGCTGTTCAAAATAGTTACCTACTGGCCACAAATTTAAAACTGTGTTTTCTCCGTCACATGGGTCACATATACATTTTCAAAAAATACTGCCATTTCTGACCTCCATTAAAAATTTGTTTCAGTGTGTCAGTGAAGCAAATGACACCAGATTGCTGTTCAAAATAGTTACCTAGAGGCCAGGTATTTAAAACTGTGTTTTCTCCGTCACACGGATCACATATACGTTTTCAGAAAATACTGCCATTTCTGACCTCCATTAAATTTTTTTTTCAGTGTGTCAGCAAAGTTTTTCACTCTGGTTTGCTGTTCAAAATAGTTACCTACAGGCCAGGTATTCAAAACTGAGTTTTCTCCGGAACACGGATCACATATACGTTTTCAGAAAATACTGCCGTTTCTGACCTCCATTAAAAAATTGTTGCAGTGTGCCAGTGAAGCAAATGACACCAGATTGCTGTTCAAAATAGTTACCTACAGGTCAAGTATTTAAAACTGTGGTTTGTCCATCACAAGGATCACATATAAGTTTGCTCCAAATTCAGTCATTTGTTGTGAGCGTGGAAGATATTGTCCTCCATTTAAAATGGGCAAGGCACGGGGAACTGGACGTGATGGTGATGATGGTGCATGCAGAGGCTGAGGCCATGGGCAAGCTGAAATTGTGCCACAACAAACATCCACATCTTCTCACTCGACCTTCCTGTCCCAATTTATAGGGGACCGCAGAACACCACTATTGAACAGAGAGCAGTGTCAAAAGGTTATTGGTTGGATAGCAGATAATGCTTCCAGTCACTTAGCCACCAACACCACCACCTTGTCTTCCACACAGTCAAGTCTCAGTAGCTGTGAGTCTGGACCGCAGATTCCTCACCCTGATCCTCCTCCCTCCCACCATGCCGAGTGCCCGGAGACAACTGATCCCACACTTGGACACTCTGAAGAGCTGTTCACTTTTCCATTTATAGATTCGGGCCTCTCGCCCATTCCACTTGAAGCGAGGCAAGAGGAGATCACATGTAGCGATGCCCAAATATTTGAGAAGCCACAGTCACACGAAGGCGATGGTGGGAAAGTGTCACAAGAGGTGGACGATGATGAGACACAATTGCCAGAAAGTCAAGAGGAGGACCAGGAAGCGGTAGTGGAAGAAGAGGTGGTGGATGATATAGTAACTGACCCAACCTGGCAGGAGGACATTGCAGAGTGAGGACAGCAGTACACAGGGTGAGGGAGGCAGAGCACCCCAACAGGCAGGAAGAAGCAGTGTGGTGGCCGCAGACAAAAGTCAGGCAACTGTTCCCCGTAACACTAGCACAAAGGAAGTTGCCAGGACAACTGTTAGATCTTCCTGAGTCTAGTTGTTTTTTAAAGACTCTGCCGATAACCTCAAAAAGGTCATTAGCACCACATGCCAGACCAGCATCAGCAGGGGTTGCAAAACAACCAGCCTGACCACCATCAGCATGATCAGGCACATGGCAGCAAAGCACCCGAGTTTGTGGGCCGTACCCCAGGGAACAGGAACAGTGTCTACTGGTGGCACCATTGCTTCTTCCGCTGTTGTGCATGCAGGCCAATCCCCTGTCCATGGTACATGCGAAGATGTCTCCAGCCCTGCACCTGTCAATGCACACTCTCAAGTAGCAGCATCAGGAAGCACGTCCACGTCCTTGTCCCAGCACAGCGTTCAGTTGTCCATACCCCAGTCCTTGAAACGCAATCGTAAATACGCACCCAACGGCCCACAGACAACACTACTAAATTCCCACATTTCTTAACTGCTTGCGCTTGAAATGTTGTCTTTTAGGCTTGTGGAGACGGAGCATTCCGCAACCTGATGGCGGAGGCCATCCTTCGGTACTTGGTCCCCAGCCACCACTATTTCTCCCAGTGTGCCATCCCCGCATTAGACAAGCACATGTCCCAAAAAATTAGCCGTGCCCTCAACAACGCAGTTACTGGGAAAGTCCACCTAACCACGGACACGTGGACAAGTGCTTGTGGGCAGGGACGGTACATCTCACTGACGGCACACTGGGTTAACAAAGTGGAAGCAGGGACCCAGTCGGACCTTGGGACCGAACACGTCCTCCCGACGCCGAGGATTGCGGGCCCTAGGTCAATCAGGGTTGCCCCCACAGTGTACAGCTCCTGCACCTCCTCCTCTTCAGCCTCCATCTCTGAAATGACCACATCAGTCACAAGCTGGAAGCACTGCAGCACTGCCTCGGCCAAGCGGCAACAGGCTGTGCTGAAGCTAATATGCTTAGGTGACAAACCGCACAACGCTGAAGAGTTGTGGACAGCTCTGAAAGAGCAGGCAGATCTGTGGCTCACACTGTTGAACCTACAGCCAGGCATGGTCGTGTGTGACAATGGCCGGAACCTGGTGGCGGCTCTGAGGCGAGCTCACACACATACCATGCGTGGACCATGTGCTGAACCTCGTGTTTCAGCGATTTCCCATATCCTCCCCGGAGCTGCCAGATCTGCTTGTTAAAGTACACCGCCTGTTTGCTCTTTTTAGAAAGTAACCTACAACTTCTGCCGCCCTTGCCGTGTTTCAGCAGCATTGGCAGGTTCCGGCTCACAGACTGGTGTGTTATGTCCCCACTCGTTGGAACTCTACACTGCAGATATTGGGAAGGATTTATGAGCAGAAGACGGCAGCTGTTGAGTAACAGCATCAACAAGGCTGTCGGTATTCAGTGCAGACTCCACACATAAGACGTCAGTAGTGGACATGGATATCAGACATATGTACCATCCTCCAAAACTTTGAGAACTCCACCAAGATGGTGAGTGGCGATGACGCCATAATTAGCGTCACCATCCCACTTCTCTTTCTTCTAAAACGCTCTCTGCTCACAATCAAAGAGGATGCATTGCAAGTGGAGCACGATGAGATGGAGCAAGGAACCATACAGGGTGATTACACACAGCTCAGCCTCATCTCATCCCAACGTAGATTGGGTGACAATGAGGAAGAGGAGGAGGAGAAGGAAGAACAGGATTTAGTTTCATGAGCTATAGATGGTATTAACTGCACAACTGTCAACCCGTCTGTTCAGCGTGGATGGCCAGAGGACAGAGAGGAGGAGGAGGAGAGCATGGTCAGTCATCCTCTTGGTGAGGACATGGAAGTCTTGCCTGTTAACAGTCTGGCACGCACGGCTGAGTTTATGTTACGCTGCCTTTCCCATGACCCTCACGTTCTCAAAATTTTGGGTGACAGTCATTACTGGTTGGTGACACTTCTAGACCCACTCTACAAGGAGAACTTTATGTCTCTTATTCCTGAGACGGACAGGTATATAAAAATGGGGCAGTACCAGAAGGCCCTTTTACTATTAAAAAAATTTCCATCTGAAAACGCTGGTGGCAGAGGTCACAGGTCGTTGGACAACCAAGGAGTACAGGCGAGAGAGACACAAATGCAATTCAGCAGAGGCAGTGGAACACTGTCAAAGTTCTGGGACAGTTTTCTCAGACCCTCCCATTGCACAGGCCCTTAGGTGCGGGGTACTCTCACAAGGAGTGCAAAGTTTGGGAAGATGCTGAGAGAGTACCTTGCCGATCGTACCAATGTCCTCCGTGATTCCTCTGTGCCTTTTAATTTTTGGGTATCCAAGCTGGATACGTGGAATGAACTGGCTCTCTATGCCTTGGAGGTCCTGGGCTGCCCTGCCGCTAGCGTTTTACCAGAGCGGGTTTTTAATGCTGCTGGTGGAATTATAACTGATAAGCGCATCCGCCTGTCAACTGAAAATGCTGACAGGTTGACTCTTATAAAAATGAACAAGGGCTGTATTGGGCCAGACTTCTCAACACCACCGAATGATAGCAGCGTAACATAAATTCAAATCCAGTGTCTTTTTTTGGGAGGTGTATTCCCATGCACCTCTTCACGCCCACACATGGGTATGCGCTTCCTGATTTTGGCTATTTGCTCTTGTCCTGCTCCTTCTCCTCATCCTCATCCTCCACCACCATATCACAAGGGTGACAGTGGTCCGTGATGCAACACCCACATAATTATTTTAAAGAGTGTTTATGATGCCCGAAAAAAAAAAAAAATTATACAGTTGCCCTGCGCCAAGACTCTCGCTAAGGCGTTTGTTAAGGAGATTGTCAAGCTCCATGGCGTTCCCACGTATATTGCTTCTGATAGAGCACCTCAGTTTGTGGCTCGCTTTTGGTGTGCTTTTTGTGACAAGTTGGGAGTCCATTTGTTATTTTCGTCTGGTTATCATCCTGAGTCTAATGGACAGACTGAAAGAAAGAAACAGAATGTTGAACAGTTTTTGCGTTGTTTTGTGGCGGACAATCAAGAGGTGTGATCGGAGTTTCTGCCTCTTGCAGAATTTGCTTTTAACAATCATACATCCTCCTCTGCTGGGTGTTCTCCTTTTTTTTGTTGCACTGGGAGACATCCGTCTTTTGGTTCGTTTTCCAAATTAGGGTCGACGGTGCCGGAGGAGGAGAATTTTTCCGGTGATTTGGAGAGAGTTTGGACTAATGTACGTTGTAACCTTCAAGAGGCTAACAAAAAGTCCAAGAAGTATTTTGACAGGAAACATAAAGAGGTTTTGTTTACTGTGGGTGACATGGTTTGGTTGTCCTCGAAGAACCTGCGGTTGAGGATTCCCTCTAAAAAACTGGGTCCTAAGCTTGTGGGTCCATTTAAAGGGCTTCAGGTTGTTAACCCGTATGCGGTTAGGTTGGATGTCCCTACTTCCCGGAAGATTAATCCTGTGTTTCATGATTCCTTGTTGAAAAAGGCTGACGTATCTGATAGGGACGCCACTGTCACAGTTCCTCCTGTGGTGGAAGACGGCGAATAAGAAATTTTGCGTATCTCGAATTCTAGATGGCATAGAGGGAGATTACAGTATCTTGTCTCCAGGAAGGGTTTCGGTCTCGAAGACAACTCCTGGGTAAGGACGGATGATGTCTCTGCTCCTAGGCTTGTTAAAGCTTTCCACAGAAGGTTTCCAGATAGGCCTGGGTCTGGAGGATACGGAGGATAATCATAATAGACGGGGTACTGTTAGAACCCTCCTGTTAGTTTTTTCTATCTTCTGTTTTGCGGTCACGTGACCATCTGCCTATATATTACAGCTCCGCCCTTCAGGCCTTGCTGGACTTCAGTGTTGTTTGACTGTCTCTCTAGCCATGTGCTTCGGTACCTATCTCTGTCTTGTTCGCTTGGTCCTCTTGGACCTCTAGTACTTTTTGTCTGTTTGTCTTTTGTGTTCTGCAGCAACTTCTGTTAGGAGGAGACGCTTTTTTTGTCCCAGTCCTTAGTACTTTTAGGGACCCCTCCCTTATTTCAATAGGTCTCCAATCAGACTAGCAGTGGACAAAGGCGGGTCTGTTCACAAGGAACAGGCAGCCCGCTACATCATAGGAATTCAGCTTAGTCTTACTTTACGGACAGCTTTCCACTATCTTTCCTTAGTTCTTGTTGCAGATCACAACAATAGCAGACCCTCTCCTTTCTAATGGGAATTTGTCGTTAATGTGGCCCTGCTCTATGTGTCTTTAAATTCTTAGTGGAGTTTTTCCTAAATTTGGTCAGTCGTTGGACTCACTGCAAATCCTATAACTGTATAGCAGACCCTCTCCTTTCTAATGAGAACATGACATACTTACTACTGTGGACCTGCTCTATGTATCTTTAAATTCTTAGTCGGGTTTTTCCTAAAACTGGTCAGCCGTTGGACTCCTTTCTGATGGGAATTTGTCATTAATGTGGCCCTGCTCTATGTGTCTTTAAATCCTTAGTGGAGTTTTTCCTAAATTTGGTCAGTCGTTGGACTCACTGCATACAGTATAAGTGTAAAACCAACTTTATCTTTCTAATTGGAATTTGTCATTACTGTGGCCCTACTCTATGTGTCTTTAAATTCTTAGTGGAGTTTTTCTTAACTTGGTCAGCCATTGTACTCATTGCATATCCTATGACTGTATTGCAGACCCTCTACTTTCTAATGGGAAATTGTCATTACTGTGGCCCTACTCTATGTGTCTTTAAATTCTTAGTGGAGTTTTTCCTAAACTTGGTCAGACATTGGACTCGTTGCATATCCTATAACTGTAAAGCTGACCCTCTCCTGTTTAATTGTAACATGTCGTACTTGTTACTGTTTACCTGCTCTATGTGTCTTTAAATTCTTAGTGGGGTTTTTCCTAAATTTGGTCAGCCATTGGACTTACTGCATCCCCTACAACTGTATAGCAGACCCTCTCCTTTCTATTTGGAACAAGTCGTACTTGTTACTGTTTCCCTGCTCTATGTGTTTTTAAACTCTTAGTGGGGTTTTTCCTAAAATTGGGCAGCCGTTGGACTCACTGCATACCCCATAACTGTATAGCAGTCTATCTCTTTTCTAATGGGAATTGGTCATTACTGTGGCCCTCCTCTATGTGTCTTTAAATTCTTAGTGGGGTTTTTCCTAAAATTGGTCAGCCATTGCACTCACTGCATACCCTATAACTGTATAGCCAACTCTTTCCTTTTTAATTGGAATTTGTTGTTACTGTGGCCCTGCTCTATGTGTCTTTAAATTCTTAGTGGGGTTTTTCCTAAAATTGGTCAGTCGTTGGACACACTGCATATCCTATAACTGTATAGCAGACTCTCTACTTTCTAATGGGAATTTGTTATTACTGTGGCCCTGCTCTGTGTCTTTATATTCTTAGTGGGGTTTTTCCTAAAATTGGTCAGCCGTTGGACTCACTGCATACCCTATAACTGTAAAGCTGACCCTCTTCTTTCTGATGGGAACATGTTGTACTTGTTCCTGTGGCCCTGCTCTGTGTCTTTAAATTCTTAGTGGGGATTTTCTTAAAATTGGTCAGCCGTTGGATTCAATGCATTCTCAATAACTGTATAGCAGACCCTCTCCTTTCTAATTGGAACATGTCGTTCTTGTTACTGCTTACCTGGTCTATGTGTCTTTAAATTCTTAGTGGGTTTTTTCGTAAAATCTGTTAGCGGTTGGACTCACTGCATACCCTGTAACTGTATTGATGACCCTCTCCTTTTTAATTGGAACATGTTGTACTTGTTACTGCTTACCTGGTCTATGTGTCTTTAAATTCTTAGTGGGGTTTTTCCTAAAATTGGTCAGCCGTTGGACTCACTGCATACCCTATAACTGTATAGCAGACTTTTTCCTTTGTAATGGGAATTTGTTGTTACTGTGGCCCTGCTCTGTGTGTCTTTAAATTCTTAGTGGAGTCTTTCCTAAATTTGGTCAGGCGTTGGACTCACTGCATACCCTATAACTGTATAGCAGACTTTTTCCTTTGTAATGGGAATTTGTTGTTACTGTGGCCCTGCTCTATGTGTCTTTAAATTCTTAGTGGAGTCTTTCCTAAATTTGGTCAGGCGTTGGACTCACTGCATATCTTATAACTGAATAGCAGACCCTCTCCTTTCTAAGGAGAACCTGTCGTACTTGCTACTGTGGCCCTCTTCTATGTGTCTTTAAATTCTTAGTGGAATATTTCCTAAACTTGATCAGCCATTGTACTCATTGCATATCCTATAACTGTATTGCAGACCACCTCCTTTCCAATGGGAATTTGTCGTCTCTGTGGCACTGCTCTATGTGTCTGTAAATTCGTAGTGGGGTTTTATCTAAAATTGGTCAGCCGTTGGACTCCCTGCATACCCTATTACTGTATAGCCAACTCTCCTTTCTAAGGGGATTTTGTTTCTACTGTGGCCCTGCTCTGTGTCTTTAAATACTTGGTGGAGTTTTTCTTAAAATTGGTCAGCCATTGGACTCACTGCATATCCTATAAGTGTATAGCAGACTCTCTACTTTCTAATGGGAATTTGCCATTACTGTGGCCCTACTCTATGTTTCATTAAATTCTTAGTGGGGTTTTTCCTAATATTGATCAGCCGTTGGACTCACTGCATATCCTATTACAATATCGCAGACCCTCTTCTTTCTAATGGGAATTTGTCGTTAGTGTGGCCTTGCTTTATGTGTCTTTAAATTCTTAGTGGGGTTTTTCCTAAAATTGGTCAGCCGTTGGACTCACTGCATACTCTATAACTGGACAGCAGACCATCTCCTTTCTAATGAGAATTTGTCGTTAATGTGGCCCTGCACTATGTGTCTTTAAATTCTTAGTGGAGATTTTCATAAATTTGGTCAGTCGTTGGACTCACTGCATATCCTATAACTGTAGAGCAGACACTCTTCTTTCTTATGGGAACATGTCACACTGTCTACTGTGGCCCTGCTCTATGTGTCTTTAAATTCTTAGTAGGGTTTTTCCTAATATTGATCAGCCGTTGAATAGAGATGAGCGGTGTTCGACTAGAACTGTTCGCCAATCTCAAATTCGAGCTGCTTTGGGCGGTGTTCGAGTTGTTCGACGAACCCGAACGATTTGCAAAAAATTCGGCTGTTCGAGGTTATGTTCGATAACTGTTCGTGCACCAAAAGCTTGTCCTGCATGTCTGGCGCTATTTAGAGCACCAATCATGCAGGGATTGTCTGCCACTCACTGTAATGCCACAGCCATGGTGGTTGTGGCATTACAGTGATTGCCCAAATCGATGGGAACAGTGCCAACAGTGAAACATGAAAAGCCGGCAATACAGCAGCGGCATACACCGGTACCCGACAATTTAGAACCGAAAGAATAGAGCTTCACACATAGATTAGATAGATAGAAACATGTCAGTCACATATATATGAAGTATAGTGACAGTGTTGCTTATTGTACTTGTCATTTAGTGTAAAGGATTTATCAAAAAAAATAATAGTGTTTTCATGCACCGTCTCTTTAAAAAAGCCGGCCGGCAATTCAGCATCTGTACCCGACAATTTAGAATAGAAGGAATAGAGCATCACACATAGATTAGATAGATAGAAACATGTCAGTCACATATATATGAAGTACAGTGACAGTGTTGCTTACTGTACTTGTCATTTAGTGTAAAGGATTTATTAAAAAAAATAATAGTGTTTTCATGCACTGTCTCTTTAAAAAAGCCGGCCGGCATTTCAGCATCTGTACCCGACAATTTAGAATAGAAGGAATAGAGCATCACACATAGATTAGATAGATAGAAACATGTCAGTCACATATATAAGAAGTACAGTGATAGTGTTGATTACTGTACTTGTCATTTAGTGTTAAAATAAAGGATTTATTTAAAAAAAAATTGGCGTGGGGTTCCCCGTAATTTTAGGCTCTAGCGGAGGTTAAGCAGACGGCTGGGGCAGATGTTTGAAGCCTGGGAAGGGGGTAATACCCACGGAGCTTCCCAGGCTACTAATATCAGCCCCCAGCGGAATACCTAGCCTTTACTAGCTATTAAAATGGGGGACCCCCCCAAAAAATGACGTGGGGTCCCCCCTATTTTAATAGCTAGCAAAGGCTAGGCAGACAGCTGGGGGCTGATATTAATAGCCCAGGAAGGGTGCCATGAATATTGGCCCCCTCCCAGGCTAGAAACACCAGCCGTCAGCCGCCCCAGAAATTTAGCATCCATAGGATGCGCCAATTCTGGCACTTAGCCTCGCTCTTCCCACTGCCCTGTAGCGGTGGCAGTGGGGTAATAGGGCTGGGGTTGATGTCAGCTTATAATGCCAGCTGACATCAAGCCCAGGTTAGTAATGGAGAGGCGTCTATAAGACACCCCCATTACTAACCCCAAAGTCAAAGTTAAAAGAAAACACAAACACCCAGAATAAAGTCCTTTAATTGAAATAAAGACACAATCCTTTATTGTTCTAAATTAAACCATACTTACCACCACGCCCATTCCAGCTGAAGCCAACGATCTCCTGCAATAAAAGTAAAATAATAAAGCAACCTCATCCTTACCTTTCCATGGTTCCCAGGACAGCTTCAGCTCTGCTACATTGAGATGACAGGCTGGACCGCAGCAGAATGCTGCCATCCAGCCTGTCATCCCGCAGACACTGAGAAGCGCAGGCATGCTTGCGCTCCTCAGTTTCTCGCTGTGACGGCATAAAGATGAGCCGACAATGAACTGGGCTCACCTCATGCACGTCACTGACAGCGTGGGAGAATTCTCCTGCACTCAGCGCTTCAGCGTGAGAATTTTCCAACGCTGTCAGTGACGTGCATGAGGTGAGCCGAGTTCATTGGACATGAATGAGCTCACCTCATGCACGTCACTGACAGCGTGGGAAAATTCTCACGCTGAAGCGCTGAGTGCAGGAGAATTTTCCCACGCTGTCAGTGATGTGCATGAGGTGAGCTCATTCATGTCCATTGAACTCAGCTGACCTCATGTACGTCACTGACAGCGTGGGAGAATTCTCACGCTGAAGCGCTGAGTGCAGGAGAATTCTTCCACGCTGTCAGTGACGTACATGAGGTGAGCTGAGTTCATTGGACATGAACTCGGCTCTTTAGGATGCCGTCACAGCGAGACACTCAGGAGCGCAAGCATGCCTGTGCTTCTCAGTGTCTGCGGGATGACAGGCTGGATGGCAGCGTTCTGCTGCAGTCCAGCCTGTCATCTCGATGTAGCAGAGCTGAAGCTGTCTGGGAACCATGGAAAGGTAAGGATGAGGTTGCTTTATTATTTTACTTTTATTGCAGGAGATCGTTGGCTTCAGCTGGAATGGGCGTGACGGTAAGTATGGTTTAATTTAGAACAATAAAAAATTGTGTGTTTATTTCAATTAAAGGACTTTATTCTGGGTGTTTGTGTTTTTTTTTTTAACTTTGACTATGGGGTTAGTAATGGGGGTGTCTTATAGATGCCTCTCCATTACTAACCTGGGCTTGATGTCAGCTGGCATTATAAGCTGACATCAACCCCAGCCCTATTACCCCCTGCCACCGCACCAGGGCAGCGTGGAAGAGCGAGGCTAAGTGCCAGAATTGGCGCATTCTATGGATGCGCCATTTCTGGGGCGGCTGACGGCTGGTGTTTCTAGCCTGGGAGGGGGCCAATATTCATGGTACCCTTCCTGGGCAATTAATATCAGCCCCCAGCTGTCTGCCTAGCCTTTGCTAGCTATTAAAATAGGGGGGACCCCACGTCATTTTTTGGGGGGGGTCCCCCATTTTAATAGCTAGTAAAGGCTAGGTATTCAGCTGGGGGCTGATATTAGTAGCCTGGGAAGCTCCATGAGTATTACCCCCTTCCCAGGCTTCAAACATCTGCCCCAGCCGTCTGCTTAACCTCCGCTAGAGACTAAAATTAAGGGGAACCCCACGCCAATTTTTTTTTTAATAAATCCTTTATTTTAACACTAAATGACAAGTACAGTAATCAACACTGTCACTGTACTTCATATATATGTGACTGACATGTTTCTATCTATCTAATCTATGTGTGATGCTCTATCTTTCTGTTCTAAATTGTCGGGTACAGATGCTGAATTGCCGGCCGGCATTTTTAAAGACACGGTGCATGAAAACACTATTATTTTTTTAAATAAATCCTTTACACTAAATGACAAGTACAGTAACCAACACTATCACTGTACTTATTATATATGTGATTGACATGTTTATATCTATCTATGTGTGATGCTCTATTCTTTTTTTATAAATTGTCGGGTACCGCTGCTGAATTGCCGGCCGGCTTTTTTAAAGAGATGGTGCATGAAAACACTATTATTTTTTTAAATAAATCCTTTACACTAAATGACAAGTACAGTAAGCAACACTGTCACTGTGCTTCTTATATGTGTGACTGACATGTTTCTATCTATCTAATCTATGTGTGAGGCTCTATTCCTTCTTGTCTAAATTGTCGGGTACCGGTGTATGCCGCTGATGAATTGCCGGCCGGCTTTTTTAAAGAGAGCGTCTTCTGAGCATTTTGTCAGCTTTTGGACACCTTTGAAGGTGTTTTCTATGTGTTTCTATGTGTTTTTGTTTGCCTGCCATTGGTTTTAACGGTGTTCGACGGTGTTCTAAGGTGTTCGACGAACAGTTCGACGAACAGTTCCTCGAACATCCCGGTGTTCGACGAACCGAACCGAACCCGAACACTAAGGGGGTGGCTCAACACTACCGTTGAACTCACTGCATACCCTATAACTGTATAGCTCACTCTTTCCGTTTTAATGGGAATTTTTTGTTACTGTGGCCCTGCTCTCTGTGTCTTTAAATGCTTAGTGGAGTTTTTATTAAAATTGGTTAGCCATTGGACTCACTGCATATCCTGTAACTGCATAGCAGACTCTCTACTTTCTAATGGGAATTTGACATTACTGTGGCCCTGCTCTATGATTCTTTAACCCTCCGTCACATACAATAGGCCTGACAGGCAGATCTCTTTTATTTGGCGGGAGTTTTGAAATGTTTGTATTTCAGAGTTATTAGTTTTATGTTAAGAAAATGTTTTTTTCTTGCACCTGATTATGTGTAGTCTCTTTTATTACATCCCTATGAAGGTCACTGATCTCTTTTAGAGCACTGAAATTGCAAACATTAGATATTATAGGTATTTTTCTAGCCTGCGCCTGACTGTCACATTGTATGTGAACTCGTTAGAACCGATATTGTATGTGACGGAGGGTTAAATTCTTAGTGGGGTTTTTCCAAAAATTGGTCAGCCGTTGGACTCACTGCATACCCTATTACTGTATAGCAGACTCTCTTCCTTCTAATGGGAATTTGTCAATACTGTGGCTCTGTTCTATGTGTCTTTAAATTATTGATGGGGTTCTTCCTAAAACTGGTCAGCCGTTGGACTCACTGCATACCCTATTAGTGTAAAACCAACTTTCTCCTTTCTAATGGGAATTTGTCGCTAATGTGGCCCTGCTCTATGTGTCTTTAATTTCTTAGTGGAGTTTTTCCTAAAAATGGTCAGCCGTTTGACTCACTGCATATCCTATAACTGTATAACAGACCCTCTTCTTTCTAATGAGAACATGTCGTACTTTCTACTGTGGCCCTGCTCTTTGTGTCTTTAAATTCTTAGTGGAGTTTTTCCTAAATTTGGTCAGTCGTTGGACTCACTGCATACCCTATTAGTGTAAAACCAACTTTCTCCTTTCTAATGGGAATTTGTCGTTACTGTGGCCCTGCTCTATGTGTCTTTACATTCTTATTGGGGTTTTTCCTAAAATTGGCCAGTCATTGGATTCACTGCATACCCTATCCGTGTAAAACCAACTTTCTCCTTTCTAATGGGAATTTGTCGTTACTGTGGCCCTGCTCTATGTGTCTTTAAGTTCTTAGTGGAGTTTTTCCTAAAAATGGTCAGCCGTTTGACTCACTGCATATCCTATAACTGTATAGCAGACCCTCTCCTTTCTAATGAGAACATGTCGTACTTGCTACTGTGGCCCTGCTCTATGTGTCTTTAAATTCTTAGTGGGGTTTTTCCAAAAATTGGTCAGCCGTGGGACACACTGCATACCCTATTACTGTATAGCAGATTCTCTTCCTTCTAATGGGAATTTGTCATTACTGTGGCTCTGATCTATGTGTCTTTTTAAATTATTGGTGGGGTTTTTCCTAAAACTGGTCAGCCGTTGGACTCACTGCATACCCTATAAAGGTGTAGCAGAAACTCTCCTCTCTAATGGGAATTTATCGTTACTGTGGCCTTGCTCTTTGTGTCTTTAAATTCTTAGTGGGTTTTTTCCTAAAATTGGTCAGCCGTTAGACTCACTGCATACCCTATTAGTGTAAAACCAACTTTCTCCTTTCTAATGGGAATTTTTTGCTAATGTGGCCCTACTCTATGTGTATTTAAATTCATAGTGGAGTTTTTCCTAAATTTGGTCAGTCGTTGGACTCACTGCATATCCTATAACTCTAGAGCAGACCCTCTCCTTTCTAATGAGAACATGTTGTACTTGCTACTGTGGCCCTGCTCTATGTCTTTAAATTCTTAGTGGGGTTTTTCCTAAAATTGATCAGCCGTTGGACTCACTGCATATCCTATAACTGTATAGCTGACTCTCTCCTTTCTAAAGGGAATTTGTCGTTACGGTGGCCCTGCTCTATGTGTCTTTAAATTCTTATTGGGGTTTTTCCTAAAATTGGTCAGTCGCTGGACTCACTGCATACTTTATAAGTGTAAAACCAACTTTCTCCTTTCTAATGGGCATTTGTCATTACTGTGGCCCTGCTCTATGTGTCTTTAAATTCATAGTGGAGTTTGTAGCATCGGCGTCTCTCTCACCTCCCCGCTCCTGGTGCGGCGTCCTCCAGCGCTTCTCTCCCCGCTGTTTCCGGCACGCGCTCCTTCCCCGGCAGTGTGCTTAGGGCGCGCGCGCGCACGCTCCCCCTCTCGTAAAGGGACCGCGCGCGCCATCCCAAGGAGTCCCCGGCCAATTGCCGGAGGACCTCCCATATATAAGGCACCTCCTCCAAAATGGAGGTGCCCGAGCAATGTTGTTGCAAAGCCTTCACTCTGCTTCAGCCCTCAGGTCCCGTTACCAGTTACCTGCCAGTCACCTGCCAGATTCCTGCCTGTTACCTGCCAGTCACCTGCCAGATTCCTGCTTGATACCTGCCTGATATCCGCTTACCTGCTTGCAAGCCTGCGGTCCGACGGTCTGCCTTCCGACACCTGTCAGTCTGTCTATGGACCAGCCTGCCCGCTCACCTGGGAGCGCTCACCTACTACCTGTCTGCTAGCCTACCTGGAGGCTCCGCCGTCACATGCTGTGACCACGTGCCTGTCCAGAGACTCTTGCCCGCTCACCTGGGAGCGCTCACCTGCTACCTGCCTGCTAGCCTACCTGGAGTCTCCGCCGTCACGTGCTGTGACCACCTGCCTGTCCAGAGACTCTTGCCCGCTCACCTGGGAGCGTCCACCTGCTACCTGCCTGCTAGCCTACCTGGAGGTTCCGCCGTCACGTGCTGTGACCACCTGCCTGTCCAGAGACTCTTGCCCGCTCACCTGGGAGTGTCCACCTGCTACCGGCCTGCTAGCCTACCTGGAGGCTCTGCCGTCACTTGCCGTGACCACCCGCCTGTCAAGAGACTGTCCCCGTCACTTGCCGTGACCTCCTGCCCTTCTACCCAGAGACTGTCCCCGTCACTAGCCGTGACTACCTGCCCGCCTTCCCTGGGAGCCACCCGCTTCCATACAAGGACTGCCCCCTTATATAGTTGCACAGAGGTTCCACCTCCCAGACCCGTTACAGAGTTTTTCCTAAACTTAATCAGCCGCGGGACTCATTGCATATCCTATAATTGTATTGCAGACCATCTCGTTTCCAAAGGGAATTTGTCGTTACTGTGGCCCTGCTCTATGTGTCTTTAAATTCATAGTGGAGTTTTTCCTAAATTTGGTCAGTCGTTGGACTCACTGCATATCCTATAACTGTAGAGCAGACTCTCTCCTTTCTAATGAGAACATGTCGTACTTGCTACTGTGGCCCTGCTCTATGTGTTTTAAAATTCTTAGTGGGGTTTTTTCTAAAATTGATCAGCCGTTGGACTCACTGCATATCCTATAACTGTTTTGCTTCTTTTTGCTAGTGTGAACATGCCCCTATTTCTTGCATGTCTGCCATCTTAGACCTCAGTTCACATTGCTTGGTTTTATGTCTTGTTTGCATTCTGTGCAATTTAAGGGTGTGGCATACCCTTTGTTGAGCTGATTAGTATATATGTAGCTTACCACGGGCCTAGGTGGTCTGGAGTTGGGACCCGGTCCTATTTGTCTACCCTTTTATATGCAGTACTTCAACTTTGATATACAGTAAGGTTTTTAATATAGGCAGTATAGGTACCGTCCCAATTTAGGGTCACCTTACCGCTGGTGGGACGGCTTGTATACTTTTTTTGATCAAAAATAGTTCACTAAGTACCCTATATTTATTATGCAACTTTGCTTTACATTTATATATAATGATGGTAGGGTATGAGATATATTTTTGTCTTTTGTAGGTTTTGCTTCTTTTTGCTAGTGTGAACATGCCCCTATTTCTTGCATGTCTGCCATCTTAGACCTCAGTTCACATTGCTTGGTTTTTTGTCTTGTTTGCATTCTGTGCAATTTAAGGGTGTGGCATACCCTTTGTTGAGCTGATTAGTATATATGTAGCTTACCACGGGCCTAGGTGGTCTGGAGTTGGGACCCGGTCCTATTTGTCTACCCTTTTATATGCAGTACTTCAACTTTGATATACAGTAAGGTTTTTAATATAGGCAGTATAGGTACCGTCCCAATTTAGGGTCACCTTGCCGCTGGTGGGACGGCTTGTATACTTTTTTTGATCAAAAATAGTTCACTAAGTACCCTATATTTATTATGCAACTTTGCTTTACATTTATATATAATGATGGTAGGGTATGAGATATATTTTTGTCTTTTGTAGGTTTTGCTTCTTTTTGCTAGTGTGAACATGCCCCTATTTCTTGCATGTCTGCCATCTTAGACCTCAGTTCACATTGCTTGGTTTTATATCCTATAACTGTATAGCAGACTCTCTCCTTTCTAATGGGAATTTGTCATTACTGTGGCACTGCTCTATGTGTCTTTAAATTCGTAGTGGGGTTTTTCATAAATTGGTCAGCAGTTGGACTCACTGCATATTCAATAACTGTGTAGCAGACCCTTTCCTTTCTAACTGGAACATGTCGTACTTGTTACTGTTTCCCTGCTCTGTGTTTTTACATTCCTTTTGGTTTTTATTCTAAAATTGGTCAGCCGTTGGACTCACTGCATACCCTATAACTGTATAGCAGTCTCTCTCCTTTCTAATGGGAGTTTGTTTTTACTGTGGCCCTGCTCTATGTGTCTTTAAATTCTTGGCGGAGTTTTTCCTAAATTTGTTCAGCCGTTGGACTCACTGCATATCCTATAACTGTATAGCAGACCCTCTCCATTCTAATGAGAACATGTCATACTTGCTACTGTTTCCCTGCTCTATGTGTCTTTAAATTCTTTGTGGGGTTTTTCCTAAAATTGGTCTGCCGTTGGACTCACTACATATCCTATAACTGTATAGCAGACTCTCTCCTTTCTAATGGGACTTTGTCATTACTGTGGCCCTGCTCTATGTTTCTTTAAATTCTTAGTGGGGTTTTTCCAAAAATTGATCAGCCGCTGGACTCACTGCATACCCTATTACTGTATAGCAGACTCACTTCCTTCTAATGGGAGTTTGTCATTACTGTGGCTCTGATCTATGTGTCTTTAAATTATTCATGGGGTTTTCCTAAAACTGGTCAGCCGTTGGACTCATTGCATACCCTATAACTGTATAGCAGAAACTCTCCTCTCTAATTGGAATTTGTCGTTACTGTGGCCTTGCTCTTTGTGTCTTTAAATTCTTAGTGGGTTTTTTCCTAAAAATGGTCAGCCGTTTGACTCACTGCATACCCTATAAGTGTAAAACCAACTTTCTCCTTTCTAATGGAATTTGGCGCTTATGTGGCCCTGCTCTATTTGTCTTTAAATTCTTACTGGAGTTTTTCCTAAAATTGGTCAGCCGTTTGACTCACTGCATATCCTATAACTGTATAGCAGACCCTCTCCTTTCTAATGAGAACATGTCATACTGGCTTCTTTGGCCCTGCTTTATGTGTCTTTAATTTCTTAGTGGGGTTTTTCCTAAAATTGATTAGCCGTTGGATTCACTGCATATCCTATAACTGTATAGCTGACTCTCTCCTTTCTAAAGGGAATTTGTCGTTACTGTGGCCCTGCTCTATGTGTCTTTAAATTCTTATTGGGTTTTTTCCTAAAATTGGCCATTCGTTGGACTCACTGCATACCCTATAAGTGTAAAACCAACTTTCTCCTTTCTAATGGTAATTTGTCATTACTGTGGCCCTGCTCTATGTGTCTTTAAATTGATAGTGGATTTTTTCCTAATATTGATCAGTCGTTGGACTTACTTCATATCCTATAACTGTATAGCAGACTCTCTACTTTCTATTGGGAATTTGTCGTTACTGTGGCCCTGCTCTGTGTCTTTAAATTCTTAGTGGTGTTTTTCCTAAAATTGGTCAGCTGTTGGACTCACTGCATACCCTATAACTGTAAAGCTGACCTTCTCCTTTTTAATTGGAACATGTCGTACTTTTTACTGTTTAACTGCTCTATGTGTCTTTAAATTCTTATTGGGGCTTTTCCTTAAATTGTTCAGCCGTTGTACTCACTGCATACCCTATAACTGTATAGCAGACCCTCACTTTTCTGATGGGAACATGTCGTACTTGTTACTGTGGCCCTGCTCGATGTGTCTTTAAATTCTTAGCGGGGTTTTTCATAAATTGGTCAGTCGTTGGACTCACTGCATACCCTATAAGTGTAAAACCAACTTTCTCCTTTCTAATGGTAATTTGTCGTTACTGTGGCCCTGCTCTATGTGTCTTTAAATTCATAGTGGAGTTTTTCCTAAATTTGGTCAGTCGTTGGACTCACTGCATTTGCTATAACAGTAGAGCAGACCCTCTCCTTTTTAATTGGAACATGTCGTACTTGTTACTGTGGCCCTGCTCTATGTGTCTTTAAATTCTTAGTGGGGTTTTTTCTAATTTTGATCAGCCTTGGGACTCACTGCATATCCTATAACTGTATAGCAAACCCTCTCCTTTCTAATGGGAACATGTCGTACTGGCTACTATGGCCCTGCTCTGTGTCTTTAAATTCTTAGTGGGGTTTTTCCTAATTTTGATCAGCCGTTGGACTCACTGCATATCCTATAACTGTATAGGAGACTCTCTCCTTTCTAATGGGAATTTGAGGTTACTGTGGCACTGCTCTATGTGTCTTTAAATTCTTAGTGGGGTTTTTCCTAAAATTGGTCAGCCGTTGGACTCACTGCATACTCTATAACTGTAATGCTGACTCTCTCCTTTTTAATTGGAACATGTCGTACTTGTTACTGTTTACCTGCTCTATGTGTCTTTAAATTCTTATTGGGGTTTTTCCTAATATTGATCAGCCTTTGGACTCACTGCATATCCTATAACTGTATAGCTGACTCTCTCCTTTCTTAAGGGAATTTGTCATTACTGTGGCCATGCTCTATGTGTCTTTAAATTCTTATTGGGGTTTTTCCTAAAATTGGTCAGCCATTGTACTCACTGCATACCCTATAACTGTATAGCAGACCCTCTCTTTTCTGATGGGAACATGTCGTACTTGTTACTGTGGCCCTGCTCGATGTGTCTTTAAATTCTTAGTGGGGTTTTTCATAAATTGGTCAGCCGTTGAACTCACTGCATACTCAATAACTGTATAGCAGACCCTTTCCTTTCTAATTGGAACATGTCGTACTTTTTACTGTTTCCCTGCTCTAAGTGTTTTTAAATTCCTTTTGGGGTTTTTCCTAAAATTGGTCAGCCGTTGGACTCACTGCATACCCTATAACTGTATAGCAGTCTCGCTCCTTTTTAATGGGAATTTGTTGTTACTGTGGCCCTGCTCTATGTGTCTTTAAAATCTTAGTGGTGTTTTTCTTAAAATTGGTCAGCCGTTGGACTCACTGCATACCCTTTAACTGCATAACCGCCTCTCTCCTGTCTAATGGGAATTTGACGTTACTGTTGCCCTTCTTTTTGTGTCTTTTAAAATATTTGTGGAGTTTTTCCTAAATTTGGTCTGACGTTGGACTCACTGCATATCCTATAACTATATGGCAGACCTTCTCCTTTCTAATGAAAACATGTCATACTTGTTACTGTGTCCCTGCTCTCGGTGTCTTTAAATTCTTAGTGGGGTTTTTCCTAAATTTGGTCAGCCGTTGGACTCACTGCATACCCTTTAACTGTATTGCCGACTCTCTCCTGTCTAATGAGAATTTGACATTACTGTGGCCCTGCTTTATATGTCTTTAAAATCTTTGTGGAGTTTTTCTTAAATTTGGTCAGCCATTGGACTCACTGCATATCCTTTAACTATATGGCAGACCTTCTCCTTTCTAATGAAAACATTTCATACTTGTTACTGTGGCCATGCTCTATGTGTCTTTAAATTCTTACTGGAGTTTTTCCTAAAAATGGTCAGCTGTTGGACTCACTGCATACCATATTACTATAGTACATACTAATCATGAGCAGGTAGTGTATATCATATCAAATATTTATAAACCTAAATTTTTGTTGTATTCAATACTACCCTATTACGGACATCATACTGCTACATCGCCATAAATTTAAAACCAAACCAGGAAAAAACGAAAAAAAAGCCCATAGTTTTGCAAAAATAGTATATATCAAAATTTAATATACATAAATGATCAGACAAATACAGGAATCAGTGCGGAAAATACATGAGGCATTAAAACCCGCAACAACCCTCTACACACGGCAGACCCAATTCAGGACACAAAAAGTACAAAATTGAATATATAACGTATCCAAGGAATCAAATAATCAAAAGATCATCGCTATACAAGAAATATTATTGTCTATCCTCTCTTCAAAATTTGCAGAGAGGGTGCTCTATAAATACATAGTTTAGCGTGTATACGAAACTGCCCACACTGTCCTATACGTGCTGGGTGCAAATTCCCTATCATGCACTTGATATAACTAAGAGTGACTTGCAAGAGTCTCAACTATATACATACCAGGGATGTCAGGCTTCAGCACGGAACAGTCAGGGGAAAGTCAAAGGATTATAGGTCCTTCTGGGGTCTTCACATGCGGATCAGGGATGCCACGACACACGTTTTGATGTTTCTCTTCGTCAGTGGGCATGTTTGCTGACTCACTGCCACTTGCTTTTATCGGCGCCTAAAGCGCCGCGGAACCGGAAGTGACGCGTACGTCACCATGGGGACCAGGACGTCGGTCGGCGTCCGCGCCACATGACAGCGGCAGGGCGGGGCATAGCCCCAGCGTCACACGCCACTCAGACACCGAAAGCCGGCCGGCTCCCCGATCCACACGGCCCGCACGCGTGTGAGATCATCTCCTTCACTAAATGGGATGACTGACAAAACAGGAAGAAGAGGGGGAGAGAGAAGGGGGGAAAGACAAGGGAAGGGGAAGGAAAGAAACCAAGTGCGACATGTGAGGTGAAAACAGGTGGGGGGGGAAACCAGGTTATATACTTATCAGATAGCACGCACATATATAATTCATATTGTTGCTTATAAGGGTCCTCTTTAGGGAACAAGATGAATAATGTTAACATCAGACTATATAATCCGATGTATATCCCAATACTTGCCCAAATATACAAATATATGCTATCCTACACATCTGTATATACACATATGTGAATGTGCCATAAACACACATGTGTATACACATATCTCATGGCGAAGATATTACAATACTTTAAATACCCACTATATAAGGGACATCACGTGTGCTATAGAATTGTATTGACTAAAAAATTGACTAAAAAATATACAATATTATAGTGCAAGATATCAAGATATATCATAAAAATAAGCATCAATCAGCTTTCTCATTTTATATAGCATGTCATATGAGTTTATATTTGAGTTCATATTTAATATAGTGGATATCGTATTTATATAGATACAGTTATAATTTCATCTTCACAAATCTAATTATTTAATGTCTCCACCATGCAGGCTGTAATCCATGATCCCTCGCAATCTTGTATGGGCCGAACGAGGCAGTGCGTCTGACAGAGAGCCTATCCACAAGGCCGAATCAAAAAAACACCCCCAGGTATAGGAAGCAGAACGACCAAAGAAGGGTAAGGTCCTAATTTGTGCAAGAGAAACAGTGAGTTAAAAACATTAAAATAATACTATAATAAATATTGAATTAAAACAAAACCCAGCCTCAATTACATATGGCCACTATGAATAAGACTATAACTAAAAGCTACGTGTATAGTCATTTTGTGGTAGGAGACTGGGGACTAAAGAAAGGGGGAATAACTGATGCTCTCATTTAATCCCTTTGGATTCAATGTATTAAGGGTCCAAATCCAGCGGGATTCCATTTGAGCCAATTTTTGACCCACCTTACACCCCCCGTATATTAGGTATTATACAATCGATGCCCCTTATTCTAAGCTTAGACGCATCACAGTAATGGTGGGTCTTGAAATGGTGGGGTTATGTTTTAAGAGTGGATGTGTCCGTGTGGTCAGTCTCCGCGATAATGCCCAAGACGTGCTCGCGGACACGCACCTTAAATTGGCGGGTAGTCATGCCCACATATATAAGTCCACATGGACAAGTGGCAAAATATATAACATATTTAGTGGTACAGGTGATAAATCTATTGATCCTGTAGACTTTAGACCCGTCAGATTTAAAGAACGTGTCGCAGCGTTCCACGTTTGGGCATTCAACACACCGACCACAAGGGACACAACCACTCCTCCTGGTATGAGTGTCTAGAAATGTAGTCCCCACCGACCCCTCATAATGTGAGCGCACCAAGTGATCACGTAGATTCTTTGATCGTCTGATGGTGATGGACGGTTTATCCGGAATGAATTTGGATATGATATTGTCTGCCCTAAGAATGTGCCATGATTTAGACAATATCTCTCTCATCCGAGGGAATTGGGAGTGAAAATTAGTGATGAACCTCACTTTTTCTTTATCCTCCCCTCTATTTTTGTTGCCATAGATCAAATTATTCCGAGACGAGGATTTAGCCCTATTATATGCCCTCTTGATTGTGCTGCGACTATATCCTCTCTCAAGGAATCTCTCTTTCAGTTCAAAAGCCTGTTTCTCAAATTCAGCATCAATGGAGCAGATCCTCCGAACCCGAAGGAACTGCCCCACCGGTATTGATCTAAGCGTGGGATGTGAGGATGTTGCATGCAGCAACATATTGGTAGAAGTGGGTTTACGGAACAGGGTGGTTTGTAGGCAATTAGCCTCATCCCTTGTAAGGGGCACATCCAAAAATTCAACATGATGTGCGCTAGACTGATAGGTAAGGTGTATATTAAAATTATTGCCATTTAGTTGGTCCATGAACCCCTGTAAAGCTAAGAAGGAACCCTGCCAGATCATGAAGATATCGTCGATGTAACGCATCCAAAAAAGGACATGGCACATCGACTCATCATGATCTGTCAGGTAGAGGTCCCTTTCCCAAAGACCCAGGAACAGGTTAGCATAGGCGGGCGCAAAGGCCGCGCCCATGGCTGTCCCCTGGGTCTGACGAAAAAAGGACCCCTTAAAAGTAAAAAAATTGTGATTGAGAGAGAACTCCAATAGCTCCAAAATAAGGGATATCAAGGTAGGTGGTAGGGCTGAAGTGCCCAGAACCTGAAAGCGGAGAGGCCATCTACATGCCTGATATTGGTGTAGAGTGACTCTACATCTGCAGTCACTAGGATGGTCTCTTCTTCAATGTATAGTCCGTCCACCTTTTTGAGAAGCTCACCAGTATCTTTAAGAAATGAAGGCAGACATTCCACCAGTGGCTGCAGATAACAGTCAATCCACCTATTCACATGCTCAAGAAAATTCCCCCTACCGAGATGATAGGACGTCCAGGAGGGGTTGCGGCATCTTTGTGGATCTTAGGTAGAAGATAAAGAGTGGGAACAGTCGGCTCAGTGATCATAAGAGCCGAGGCCAATTCTTGAGTGATGGTTTCCTTGGCTATAGCCCTGTTAATGATGGTTTTCAACTCTGCCATGTATAAGATTAGAGGTCAATTTTTTGCAACAGATTTTATTGTTTAATTGGCGATAAGCCTCCTTCTCATACATTGGTTTTGGCCAAACGACAATATTCCCCCCTTTATCAGCAGGTTTAATTAGGATATCAGGTAGGTTCTGTAACACATGTAACCTATCACGTTCCTCTTTGGATAGATTGTCGCGAGAGACATGGCGCGGAATGGACCTGAACTCATCCGCGAAAATCTTCACAAAGAGATCCACATTGGAACATGCCACAAGTGGTGGGAAGCCTGACATCCCTGGTATGTATATAGTTGAGACTCTAGCAAGTCACTCTTAGTTATATCCAGTACATGATAGGGAATTTGCACACAGCACGTATAGGACAGTGTGGGCAGTTTCGTATACACGCTAAACTATGTATTTATAGAGTACCCTCTCTGCAAATTTTGAAGAGAGGATAGACAATAATATTTCTTGTATAGCGATGATCTTTTGATTATTTGATTCCTTGGATACGTTATATCTACAATTTTGTACTTTTTGTTTCCTGAATTGGGTCTGCCGTGTGTAGAGGGTTGTTGTGGGTTTTAATGCCTCATGTATTTTCCGCACTGATTCCTGTATTTGTCTGATCATTTATGTGTAATAAATTTTGATATATACTATTTTTGCAATACTATGGGCTCTTTTTCATTTTTTTCCTGGTTTGGTTTTTACCCTATTACTGTATAGCAGACTCTATCCTTTCTAATGGGAATTTGTCGTTACTGTTGCCCTGCTCTGTGTGTCTTTAAATTCTAAGTGGAGTTTTTACTAAATTTGGATAGCCGTTGTACTCAATGCATTCCCTATTACTGTATTGCAGACTCTTTCCTTTCTAATGGGAATTTGTCCTTACTGTGGCCCTCCTCTATTTGCCTTTAAATTCATAGTGGGGTTTTTTCTAAAATTATTCAGCCGTTGGACTCACTGCATACCCTATAACTGTATAGCCAACTCTCTCCTTTCTAATGGGAATTTGTCGTTACTGTGGCCCTCTTCTATCTGTCTTTAAAATCTTAGTGGAGTTTTTCCTATATTTGGTCAGCCGTTGGACTCACTGCATATAAAATAACTGTTTTCCAAACCCTCTCCTTTCTTATGGGAACATGTCGTACTTGTTACTGTGGCCTGCCTCTATGTGTCTTTTAAAATTCTTAGTTGGGTTTTCCTAAATTTGGTCAGCTGTTGGACTCACTGCATACCCTATAACTGTATAGCAGACTCTTTCCTTTCTAATGGGAATTTGTTGTTACTGTGGCCCTGCTCTATGTGTCTTTAAATACTTAGTGGAGTTTTTCCTAAAAATGGTCAGCCGTTGGACTCGCTGCATATCCAATAACCATATGGCAGACCCTCTCCTTTCTATTGGGAACATGTCATACTTGTTACTGTGGCCCTGCTCTATGTGTCTTTAAATTCTTAGTGGGGTTTTTCCTAAAATTGGTCAGTTGTTGGTCTCACTGCATACCCTATAACTGTATAACAGACTCTCTCCTTTCTAATGGGAATTTGTCTCTACTGTGGCCCTGCTCTGTGTGACTTTAAATTCTTAGTGGAGTTTTTAATAAAATTGTTCAGCCATTAGACTCACTGCATACCCTATAACTGTATAGCAGACCCTCTCCTTTCTAATAGGAACATGTCGTACTTGTTACCGTTTCCCTGCTCTAAGTGTCTTTAAATTCTTAGTGGGGTTTTTCATAAAATTGGTCAGCCGTTGTACTCACTGCATACCCTTTAACTGTATAGCAGACTCTCTCCTTTCTAATGGGAATTTAAGGTTACTGTGGCCCTCCTCTTTGTGTCTTTAAAATCTTAGTGGGGTTTTTTCCTAAATTTGGTCAGCTGTTTGACTTACTGCATATCCTATAACTGTATAGCAGACCCTCTCCTTTCTATTGGGTATTTGTCATTACTGTGGCCCTGCTCTATGCGTCTTTAAATTCTTAGTGGGGTTTTTCCTAAAATTGGTCAGCCGTTGGACTCACTGCATACCCTATTACTGTATAGCCGACTCTCTCCTGTCTAATGAAAACATGTCATACTTGTTACTGTGGCCCTGCTCTATGCGTCTTTAAATTCTTAGTGGAGTTTTTCCTAAAATTGGTCAGCCTTTGGACTCACTGCATACTCTATAACTGTATGGCAGACCTTCTCCTTTCTAATTGGAAAATGTCGTACTTGTTAGTGTTTCCCTGCTCTATGTGTCTTTAAATTCTTAGTGGGGTGTTTCCTAAAATTGGTCAGCAGTTGGACTCAGTGCATACCCTATAACTTTATAGCAGACTCTCTCCTTTCTAATAGGAACATGTCGTACTTGTTACCGTTTCCCTGCTCTAAGTGTCTTTAAATTCTTAGTGGGGTTTTTCATAAAATTGGTCAGCCGTTGTACTCACTGCATACCCGATTACTGCATAGCAGACTCTATCCTTTCTAATTGGAATTTGTCGTTACTATGGCCCTGCTCTATGTGTCTTTAAGTTCTTAGTGGAGTTTTTAATAAATTTGGTTAGCCGTTGGACTAACTGCATATCCTATAACTGTACAGCAGACCCTCTCCTTTCTAATGGGAACATATTGTACTTGTTACTGTGGCCCTGCTCTATGTGTCTTTAAATTCTTAGTGGGGTTTTTCCTAAAATTGGTCAGCCTTTGGACTCACTGCATACTCTATAACTGTATGGCAGACCTTCTCCTTTCTAATTGGAAAATGTCGTACTTGTTAGTGTTTCCCTGCTCTATGTGTCTTTAAATTCTTAGTGGGGTGTTTCCTAAAATTGGTCAGCAGTTGGACTCAGTGCATACCCTATAACTTTATAGCAGACTCTCTCCTTTCTAATGGAAATTTGTCGTTACTGTGGCCTTCTCTGTGTGTCTTTAAATTCTTAGTGGGGTTTTTCCTAAACTTGGTCAGCCGTTGGACTCAGTGCATACCCTTTATCTGTATAGCAGACTCTCCCCTTTCTAATGGAAATTTATCGTTACTGTGGCCTTCTCTGTGTGTCTTTAAATTCTTAGTGGAGTTTTTAATTAATTTGGTCAGCAGTTGGACTCACTGCATATCCTATAATTGTATGACAGACCCTCTCCTATCTAATGGGAACATGTCGTGCTTGTTATTGTGGCCCTGCGCTATGTGTTTTTAAATACTTAGTGTGGTTTTTCCTAAAATTGGTCAGCTGTTGGACTCCCTGCATACCCTATAACTGCATATCAGACTCTCTCCTTTCTAATGGCAATTTGTTGTTTCTGTGGCCCTGCTCTTTGTGTCTTTAAATTCTTAGTGGGGTTTTTCCTAAAATTGGTCAGCTGTTGGATTCACTGGATGCCCTATAACTGTATAGCAGACTCTATCCTTTCTAATGGGAATTTGTCGTTACTGTGGCCCTGCTCTATGTGTCTTTAAATTCTTAGTGGGGTTTTGCCTAAAATTGGTCAGCCGTTGGACTCACTGCATACCCTATAACTGTATAGCAGATCCTCTCTTTTGTAATTGTAACATTTTGTACTTGTTGCTGTTTCCCTGCTCTATTTGTCTCTAAATTCTTAGTGGAGTACTCTATATGCCCCCTACAAGGTCATTAATAAATATGTTAAAAAGAAGCTGGCCCATTACTGACTCCTGTGGTTCCCCACTGTTAACTGAGACCCACTCTGAGTGTGTTCCATTAATAACCACCCTTTTTTTTCCTATCACTGAGCCAATTCTTAACCCACATACATATATTTTCCCCTATCCCCATTGTTCTCATTTTATGCATCAACCTTTTGTGTGGAACTGTATCAAAAGCTTTTGAAAAGTCCATATACACAACATCCACTGCATTTCCTTGGTCCAGTCCGGACCTTGCCTCCTCATAAGAGCTGATCAGATTAGTTTGACAGGAACGGTCCCTCGTAAACCCATGTTGATATTGGGTCATGAGGTTATTCTTCTCCAGATTCTCTAGTATAGCATCTCTTAGGAAACCCTCCAGGATTTTACCCACAGTACAGGTTAAGCTTACTGGCCTATAATTTCCAAGTTCGGTTTTTGTCCCCTTTTTGAATATTGGCATCACATTTGCTATACGCCAGTCCTGTGGTACAGATCCTGTTATTATGGAATCTTTAAAGATTAAAAATAATGGTCTATCTATGACGTTACTTAACTCCTGCAGTACTCGCTGGTGTATCCCATCCGGGCCCGGGATTTGTCAACTTTATTGATTTTTAGACGCCGCCGTACTTCCTGCTGGGTTAAGCAAGTGACATTTAATGGAGAATTTTTGTTATCACTAATCATGTTTTCTGTCATGCCATTTTCTTGCGTAAATACTGTTGAAAAAAATCACTTAGCATATTGGCTTTTTCCTCATCCTCATCCACCATTTCACCCAGACTAGTTTTAAAGGGGCCAACACTATCATTTTTAAGTTTTTTACTATTTATGTAGTTAAAGAATATTTGGGGATTATTTTTACTTTCTCTGGCAATGAATCTCTCTGTCTCAATCTTTGCTGCCTTGATTTGTTTTTTACAGAATTTATTTAATTTTCTGTATTTATTTAATGCCTCATCACTACCTACTTGCTTTAGTTCACTAAATGCTTTTTTTTGTCACTTATGGCGCCCCCTTACAGCTCTATTTAGCCATAGTGGTTTCCTCCTATTTCTAGCATGTTTATTCCCATAGGGTATATATTGTGCACAGGTCCTATTCAGGATGCTTATAAATGTATCCCATTTGCTTTGTGTAGTTTTATGTCCCAGTTTATTGCACTAAGATCATCTCTCAATCGTTGGAAATTTGCCTTCCTGAAGTTTAGTGTCCTTGTAACCCCTCTACTACACATCTTATTAAAGGATAAATGAAAACTTATTATTTTGTGATCATTATTACCCAAGTGACCGCCCAACTCGTATATTTGATATGCGGTCTGGCCTGTTGGTTAATATTAGGTCTAGCAGTGCCCCCCTTCTTGTTGGGTCGTGAACCAGTTGAGAAAGGTAATTGTCTCAAAGTTGTCAAAAAGGTTTCTGTTCCCCAATATATTTCAGGGTAGTTAAAGTCCCCCATAATAATGACTTCTCATTGAGTCGCTGCTTCATCTATTTTCTTTATGATGATATTTTCCACTGCTTCCATTATTTTTGGAGACTTATAACAAACCCCTATCAGTAATTTATTATTTTTTCCCCCTCCCCTTATCTCCACCCATTTTCTTTAGATTCACATATATTCTCATGCAAGATGGGTTTTAAGGATGATTTTACATATAAACACGCTTGTTTGTGCAGTCATTTCTGAACAGACTATAGCCCTGTAAATTAACTGCCCAGTCATGGCTCTCGTTTAGCCATGTCTCAGATATCCCCACCATGTCATAATTATTTTCCAACAAAATTAATTTTAATTTCTCCATTTTGTTGTTGAGGCTTCTGGCATTAGTGTACATGCATTTTATGTATCTCTCTGTACCTCTATTCCTTCTTACTATATTGACTCTTCTAACCCCACCCCCAATTTCTTTTTGTGCCCAGGTCACTATCTGCACTATCTTCCCCACCTATAAAATGAATACTCTCCCTCCCAATCCCTAGTTTAAACACTCCTCCAACCGTCTAGCCATTTTCTCCCCTAGCACAGCTGCACCCTCCCCATTGAGCTGCAGCCTGACCCTAGCGTAGAATCTGTAGCCAACTGAGTAGTCAACTCAGTTCACCAGGAACCCAAACTCCTCCTTCCTACACCAGTTCCTGAGCTACTTATTTATCTCCCTACTCTCCCATTGCCTCTCTGGCGTGGTACATGGTACAGGTAGTATTTCAGAAAATACCACCTTGGAGATCCTTGCTTTCAGCTTGCTGCCTAATTCCCTGAAATCATCTTTAAGGACCTTCCACCTACCTCTATCTTTGTCATTTGTGCCAATGTGCACCATGACTGCTGGGTCCTCACCAGCCCCTCCCAGTAATCTGTCAACCTGATCAGCGATGTGCTGGACTCGAGCGCCAGGTAGGCAGCACACTGTTCGATGATCCCTGTCTTTGTGACAGATTGCCCTATCTGTTCCCCTAATAACTGAGTCCCCAACTACCAGCACCTGCCTGGCCTGCCCTGCTCTCCTATTTCCCCCCTTACTGGAGCTGACACTCCTCAGGCTTCAGAGGACATGCCTTGCTGCAGCAGTGCTACCCCTGTACCGACGCCCCCCTCATCTGCCAACTTTGCAAACTTATTGGGGTGTGCCAGATCAGGACTAGCCTCCCTGGCACTCTTCCTTCTACCCCCCCTTCTAACTGTCACCCAGCTAGATGCCTCACTGTCCTGCAGCTCCCTACTACCACCCTCCCTCACATCTACCCCAGCAAGCAGCTGCTCAGTGAGCAGCAGACTCCTTTCCATATTGTCAATGGATCTCAGTGTTGCCAGCTGTTCATTTAGATCCAGTACCTGGGCTTCCAAACGCACAACGTGCACACATCTCGCACAGCAGTATGCCTCTACGACCGGCTGTTCACGTATTGCATACATGTGGCAAGATGTACACTGGATAGCATTGTCAATAATGGAGCTCATTTCCTAATGGGGATTGCCCTAAACAGAAATGTTAAGTAAAAAGAAATGTAAAGAATTAATAAAATACAGACATCAATTCAGTCCAAATTCCTCCCTTCCAAACTCCCTGAATCCAAGTCACTGAAAAACAAGTCAAACACGTACTTCCGTTTGCACTTATACTCCGGTTACACTCAGCTCGTTCACACTCGCTAAAGAAGAAGATTTAAAGAGTTTTTTTTTCCCTTTCAGCAGCAATCCACCCTACAGCTAAATGCACTACCAAAGACTAAATAAGACTCACAACTCTTCCAGTACAGCCAACCCAGGAGATGGAGACCTAAACTTGACTGTTCACATTTCCCTAAATGAGGGCCTAACACCACCGAAGTGGCATAAATTTCACTAGAATTTAAGTATTGAAAAGGAGATCAAAACATCTTCCTCTACAGCCAACCCATAGATGGAGACCCAATCAGGATTCTCCACATTTCCAAAAATTAGCGGCAGACGCCAGTAAAGTGGCATCAATTTCACTACAGTAGAAATAGTGTAAATAAGACCCACACCTCTTCCACTACAGCCAACCCAATAGATGGAGACTAGTGATGAGCGAGCACTAAAATGCTCGGTTACTCGTTGTTCGAGTTGAGCAAGTTGGAATGCTTGTGTGCTTGGACCAAGTAATGAGCCCAATGTAAGTCTATGGGAAACTCGAGCATTTTTCAGGCGGCTCCCCCGGCGGTCTGCATAGGGACTAAAAAATGCCCAAATCAATGGGAACAGTGCTCAAATGACATGGAAACATCATGGGGAAGACCCCTGGAAGCATTTCTGACTCCCAGGTCACTGCTGTCAACAACGTTGTCAGAGGTATTACGCCACTTTTACGGACTGACAATAAAACTTACAAAAACAAAATGGATTTTCCTGGGAAATATGTGATGGAACATCCTTTCCAGGGTAATGAATTGTATATAAGGCAAAATAAATAACCAAAACAATAATGCTCCTCCACACCTTGGGCTATGTTCACACGTAGCATTTTTGATGCGTTTTTGCACTTTTGCATTACTTTCAACCAAGACAAATACATTCAGCAGGAAATGTCATTTTAACATTTTACTACCTTATCTGGCTATGTGGTGTGTGACACATCATCAGACACATCCTGTTATGAAGGAGGGACTCTGAAAGTCACTAATAGAGATGAGCGGTGTTCGACTAGAACTGTTCGCCAATCTCAAATTCGAGCTGTTTTGGGCGGTGTTCGAGTTGTTCGACGAACCCGAACGATTTGCAAAAAATTCGGCTGTTCGAGGTTATGTTCGATAACTGTTCGTGCACTAAAAGCGTGTCCTGCATGTCTGGCGCTATTTAGAGCACCAATCATGCAGGGATTGTCTGCCACTCACTGTAATGCCACAGCCATGGTGGTTGTGGCATTACAGTGATTGCCCAAATCGATGGGAACAGTGCCAACAGTGAAACATGAAAAGCCGGCAATTCATCAGCGGCATACACCGGTACCCGACAATTTAGAACCGAAAGAATAGAGCTTCACACATAGATTAGATAGATAGAAACATGTCAGTCACACATATAAGAAGCACAGTGACAGTGTTGCTTACTGTACTTGTCATTTAGTGTAAAGGATTTATCAAAAAAAATAATAGTGTTTTCATGCACCGTCTCTTTAAAAAAGCCAGCCGGCAATTCAGCATCTGTACCCAACAATTTAGAATAGAAGGAATAGAGAATCACACATAGATTAGATAGATAGAAACAGGTCAGTCACATATATATGAAGTACAGTGACAGTGTTGCTTACTGTACTTGTCATTTAGTGTAAAGGATTTATTAAAAAAAAATAATAGTGTTTTCATGCACCGTCTCTTTAAAAAAGCCGGCTGGCAATTCAGCATCTGTACCCGACAATTTAGAATAGAAGGAATAGAGAATCACACATAGATTAGATAGATAGAAACATGTCAGTCACATATATATGAAGTACAGTGACAGTGCTGATTACTGTACTTGTCATTTAGTGTTAAAATAAAGGATTTATTTAAAAAAAAATTGGCGTGGGGATCCCCATAATTTTAGGCTCTAGCGGAGGTTAACCAGACGGCTGGGGCAGATGTTTGAAGCCTGGGAAGGGGGTAATACCCACAGAGCTTCCCAGGCTACTAATATCAGCCCCCAGCGGAATACCTAGCCTTTACTAGCTATTAAAATGGGGGACCCCCCAAAAAAATGACGTGGGGTCCCCCCTATTTTAATAGCTAGCAAAGGCTAGGCAGACAGCTGGGGGCTGATATTAATAGCCCAGGAAGGGTTCCATGAATATTGGCCCCCTCCCAGGCTAGAAACACCAGCCGTCAGCCGCCCCAGAAATGGCGCATCCTTAGGATGCGCCAATTCTGGCACTTAGCCTCGCTCTTCCCACTGCCCTGTAGCGGTGGCAGTGGGGTAATAGGGTAGGGGTTGATGTCAGCTTATAATGCCAGCTGACATCAAGCCCAGGTTAGTAATGGAGAGGCGTCTATAAGACACCCCCATTACTAACCCCATAGTCAAAGTTAAAAGAAAACACAAACACCCAGAATAAAGTCCTTTAATTGAAATAAAAACACATTCCTTTATTGTTCTAAATTAAACCATACTTACCGTCACGCCCATTCCAGCTGAAGCCAACGATCTCCTGCAATAAAAGAAAAATAATAAAGCAACCTCATCCTTACCTTTCCATGGTTCCCACGACAGCTTCAGCTCTGCTACATCGAGATAACAGGCTGGACCGCAGCAGAACGCTGCCATCCAGCCTGTCATCCCGCAGACACTGAGAAGCGCAGGCATGCTTGCGCTCTGCAGTGTCTGGCTGTGACGGCATCCAGATGAGCCGAGGTCATGTCCAATGAACTCGGCGCACCTCATGCACGTCACTGACAGCGTGGGAGAATTCTCCTGCACTCAGCACTTCAGCGTGAGAATTCTCCCACGCTGTCAGTGACGTACATGAGGTCAGCTGAGTTCATTGGACATGAATGAGCTCACCTCATGCACGTCACTGACAGCGTGGGAGAATTCTCACGCTGTAGCGCTGAGTGCAGGAGAATTTTCCCACGCTGTCAGTGACGTGCATGAGGTGAGCTGAGATCATTGGACATGAATGAGCTCACCTCATGCACGTCACTGACAGCGTGGGAAAATTCTCCTGCACTCAGCGCTTCAGCGTGAGAATTTTCCCACGCTGTCAGTGACGTGCATGAGGTGAGCTCATTCATGTCCAATGAACTCAGCTGACCTCATGTACGTCACTGACAGCGTCGGAGAATTTTCACGCTGAAGTGCTGAGTGCAGGAGAATTCTCCCACGCTGTCAGTGACGTGCATGAGGTGCGCCGAGTTCATTGGACATGAACTTGTCTCATCTTTATGCCGTCACAGCGAGACACTGAGGAGCGCAAGCATGCCTGCGCTTCTCAGTGTCCGCGGGATGACAGGCTGGATGGCAGCTTTCTGCTGCGGTCCAGCCTGTCATCTCGATGTAGCAGAGCTGAAGCTGTCGTGGGAACCATGGAAAGGTAAGGATGAGGTTGCTTAATTATTTTACTTTTATTGCAGAAGACATTGGCTTCAGCTGGAATGGGCGTGACGGTAAGTATGGTTTAATTTAGAACAATAAAGAATTGTGTGTTTATTTCAATTAAAGGACTTTATTCTGGGTGTTGTGTTTTTTTAAATACTTTACTAGAAATTCATGGTGGTCATGTCTAATATTGGAAACTTACCATCACGCCCATTCCAGCTGAAGCCAATGATCTCCTGCAATAAAAGTAAAATAATAAAGCAACATCATCCTTACCTTTCCATGGCTCCCACGACAGCTTCAGCTCTGCTACATCGAGATGACAGGCTGGACCGCAGCAGAACGCTGCCATCCAGCCTGTCATCCCGCAGACACTGAGAAGCGCAGGCTTGCTTGCGCTACTCAGTGTCTGGCTGTGACGGCATCCAGATGAGCCGAGGTCATGTCCAATGAACTCGGCGCACCTCATGCACGTCACTGACTGCGTGGGAAAATTCTCACGCTGAAGCGCTGAGTGCAGGAGAATTCTCCCACGCTGTCAGTGACGTACATGAGGTGAGACGAGTTCATTGTCGGCTCATCTGGATGCCGTCACAGTCAGACACTGAGGAGCGCAAGCATGCCTGCGCTTCTCAGTGTCTGCGGGATGACAGGCTGGATGGCAGCGTTCTGCAGGTCCAGCCTGTCATCTCGATGTAGCAGAGCTGAAGCTGTCCTGGGAACCATGGAAAGGTAAGGATGAGGTTGCTTTATTATTTTTCTTTTATTGCAGGAGATCTTTGGCTTCAGCTGGAATGGGCGTGATGGTAAGTATGGTTTAATTTAGAACAATAAAGAATTGTGTCTTTATTTCAATTAAAGGACTTTATTCTGGGTGTTTGTGTTTTTTTTTTAACTTTGACTATGGGGTTAGTAATGGGGGTGTCTTATAGATGCCTCTCCATTACTAACCTGGGCTTGATGTCAGCTGGCATTATAAGCTGACATCAACCCCAACCCTATTACCCCCTGCCACCGCACCAGGGCAGCGTGGAAGAGCGAGGCTAAGTGCCAGAATTGGCGCATCCTATGGATGCGCCATTTCTGGGGCGGCTGACGGCTGGTGTTTCTAGCCTGGGAGGGGGCCAATATTCATGGCTCCCTTCCTGGGCTATTAATATCAGCCCCCAGCTGTCTGCCTAGCCTTTGCTAGCTATTAAATTAGGGGGGACCCCACGTCATTTTTTTTGGGGGGGTCCTCCATTTTAATAGCTAGTAAAGGCTAGGTATTCAGCTGGGGGCTGATATTAGTAGCCTGGGAAGCTCCGTGGGTATTACCCCCTTCCCAGGCTTCAAACATCTGCCCCAGCTGTCTGCTTAACCTCCGCTAGAGACTAAAATTACGGGGAACCCCACGCCAATTTTTTTTAATAATAAATCCTTTATTTCAATACTAAATGACAAGTACAGTAACCAACACTATCACTGTACTTATTATATATGTGACTGACATGTTTCTATCTATCTAATCTATGTGTGAAGCTCTATTCTGTCTGTTATAAATTGTCGGGTACAGATGCTGAATTGCCGGCCGGCTTTTTTAAAGAGACGGTGCATGAAAACACTATTATTTTTTTTGATAAATCCTTTACACTAAATGACAATTACAGTAAGCAACACTGTCACTGTACTTCATATATATGTGGCTGACATGTTTCTATCTATCTAATCTATGTGTGATTCTCTATTCCTTCTATTCTAAATTGTCGGGTACAGATGCTGAATTGCCAGCCGGCTTTTTTAAAGAGACGGTGCATGAAAACACTATTATTTTTTTTAATAAATCCTTTGCAGTAAATGACAAGTACAGTAAGCAACACTGTCACAGTACTTCATATATATGTGACTGACATGTTTTTATCTATCTAATCAATGTGTGAAGCTCTATTCTGTCTGTTATAAATTGTCGGGTACCGCTGCTGAATTGCCCGCCGGCTTTTTTAAAGAGACGGTGCACGAAAACACTATTATATTTTTTAATAAATCCTTTACACTAAATGACAAGTACAGTAAGCAACACTGTCACTGTACTTCATATATATGTGACTGACATGTTTCTATCTATCTAATCTATGTGTGATGCTCTATTCCTTCATGTCTAAATTGTCGGGTACCGGTGTATGCCGCTGCTGAATTGCCGGCCGGCTTTTTAAAAGAAAGCGTCTTCTGAGCAGTTTGTGAGCTTTTGGACACCTTTGAAGGTGTTTTCTATATGTTCCTATGTGTTTTTGTTTGCCTGCCATTGGTTTTAACGGTGTTCGACGGTGTTCTAAGGTGTTCGACGAACAGTTCCACGAACAGTTCCTCGAACATCCCGGTGTTCGACGAACCGAACCGAACCCGAACACTACGGGGGTGGCTCAACACTAGTCACTAAGACTATTTTTATAGGGCCATCAGGTGGCACTTACTATTCTTAAAGGGCCAAAAGTCGATTTGCTTTGTTTTTCCCATTATTAACGAGTGGGTCTCCTATACTGTTATTGCGTATGCAGTGACTGCAACAGCTGCCAAAAATTTGAATGCACTCCAATGCCCCTTGCAAGAGACGTAGAGGTCGGAGGGCCTCCTGCAAAAAATGCTCCCATTATTAGGAAGTGTTTCTCCCATACTGTTTAAATACGCAGTGAAGCAACGGCTACCAAAAATTTGGAGGAACTCCAATGCCCCTTGCAAGAGACGTAGCTATGTTGATGTGATACATATGGTGGTGATATGGTGGTGGAGGATGTGGATGCGGAGAAGGAGGAGGACAAGAGCAAATAGACAAAATCAGGAAGCGTATACCCATGTCTGCGTGTGAAGACAGAGGTGCATAGGAAAAGAGTTAGACCACCCAAAAAAAGACACTGTATTTGAGTTTATGTTATGCTGCTATCATTCGGTGGAGTTGAGAAGTCTGGCCCAATCCAGCCCTTGTTCATTTTTATTAGAGTCAGCCTGTCAGCATTCCATTTTTGACAGGCAGATGCGCCTATCGGTTATAATTCCACTGGCGGCACTAAAAACCCGCTCTGACAAAACGCTAGCGGCAGGGCAGGCCAGGACATCCAAGGCATAGAGAGCCAATTCATGCCACATGTCCAGCTTGGATACCCAAGAATTATAAGTCACAGAGGAATCAGAGGGTCTTGATGCTGTTGGTAAGGTACTCCCTCACCATCCTCCGCAAGTTTTCCCGCTTTGTGAGAGTACCCCACACATCAGGGCTTGTGCGATGGGAGGGTCTGAGAAAACTGTCCCAGAACTTTGACAGTGTTCCTCTGCCTCTGCTCGATTGCATTTCTGTTGCTCTTGCCTGTACTCCTTGGATGTCCAACGAACTGTGACCTCAGCCGCCAGCGTTTTCAGATGGGAATTTTTTTAATAATTCCGCAATAAGGGCCTTCTCATACTGCACCATTTTATTAGGCTAGTCTTGCAAAGGAATAAGAGACAGAAAGTTCTCCTTGTAGAGTGGGTCTAGAAGTGTCACCAACCAATAATAAATGTCACCCAAAATTTGGACAACGCGAGGGCCACGGGAAAGGCAGCGTAACATAAACTCAGCCATGTGTGCCAGACTGCAAAGAGGCAAGACTTCCGTGTCCTCACCAAGAGTACAACTGACCATGCTCTCCTACTCCTCCTCCCTGTCCTTAAGCCATACACGCTGAACAGATGGTATGACAGTTGTGCAGGTAGTACCATCTATAACGCAGGAAACTAGCTCCTGTTCTTCCTCCTCTTCCTCATTGTCACCAAATCCACATTGGGATGAGATGAGGCTGGGATGTATGGAATCACCCTGTATGGTTCCTTGCTCCATCTCATCGTGCTTCGCCTGCAATGCATCCTCGTTAATTGTGAGTAGAGAGCATTTCAGAAGACAGAGAAGCGGGATGGTGATGCTAATTATGACATCATCGCCGCTCACCAGCTTGGTGGAGTCCTTAAAGTTTTGGAGGATGGTACATATCTTTGACATCCATGTCCACTCCGGAGGTCTTATGTGTTGAGTCTGACCTGAATACCAATGGCCTTGTTGATGCTGGTAGTCAACAACTGCCATCTTCTGCTCACAAATCCTTTCCAACATCTGCAATGTAGAGTCCCAATGCATGGGGACATCGCAGATCAGTTGATGAGCTGAAAGGGCGGCGGAAGTAGTAGCCGAATTTCTAAAATGGGCACACAAGCGGCGTACTTTGACAAGCAGATCCAACAAATCCGGGTAGGTTATACGAAACCACTGAACCATGAGGCAAAGCACATGGGCTAGGCATGGTACATGTGTGCGCTTGCTGCGCCTCAGAGCTGCCATCAGGTTCCGGCCATTGTCAAACACGACCATGCCTGGCTGTAGGTTCATCGATGTCAGACACAGATCTGCCTGCTCTTTCAGAGCTGTCCATATCTCTTCAGCATTGTGCGGTTTGTCACCTAAGCATATTAGCTTCAACACAGCCTGTTGATGTTTGGCCGAGGCAGTGCTGCAATGCTTCCAGCTTGCGATTGATGTGGTCTTTTCGGAGATGGAGGCTTAAGAAGAGGAGGAGGAAGAGGTGCAGGAGCTGTAGAATGTGGGGGCAACCTTTATTGACTCAGAGCCGGCAATCCTCGACGATGGGAGGGCGCATTCCTTCCCAAGGTCCCACTGGGTCCTGGCTTCCACTATATTAACCCAGTGTGACGTCAGTGAGATGTACCATCTCTGCCCAGAAGCACTTGTCCACGTGTCTGTGGTTAGGTGGGTTTTCACAGTAACTGCATTGTTGAGGGCACATCTAATGTTGTGGGACACATGCTCGTGTAATGCGGGGACGGCACACCGGGAGAAATAGTGGCGGCTGGGGACCAAGTACAGAGGGATGGCCGCCGCCATCAGGTTGTGGAAAGCTTTCATCTCTACGAGCCTAAAGGGCAACATTTTGAGTGCCAGCATTAGTGAAATGTATGAATTTAGTAGTGTGGCCTGTGGAGCATAGGCTGCGCATTTGCGCTTGTGTTCCAAGGACTGGGGTAGGGATAACTGAACACTGCACTGGGAAAATGATGTGGATGTGCTTGCTGATGGTGCTAGTTGAGAGTGTGCATCGACAGGTGCAGGGTGGGAGGCATCTTGGCAGGCGCCATGGAAAGGGGATTGGAGTGCATGTTAGCGGATGAAGCAGTGGTGTCACCAGCAGACACTGTTTCTGGACACTGGGGTTTGGCCCACTTAGTCGGGTGCTTTGCTGCCATGTGCCTGGTCATGCTGGTGGTGGTGGTCAGGCTGCTAGTTTTGCTACCCCTGCTGATGCTGGCCTGGCAGGTGGTGCAAATGGCCTTTCTGGGGTTTTCTGTAGAGTCTTTAAAAAATAACCAGACTCAGGAAGACCTAACAGTTGTACTGGCAACTTCCATCGTGTTGGCGTTACAAGGAACGCTTCGCCGCCTTGTGTCTGTGGCCACCATGCTTCTTCCTGCCTGTTGTGGTGCTACACCTCCCTCCCCCTGTGTGCTGCAGTCCTTGCTCTGTATGTCCCCTTGCCATGTTGAGTCAGTTACAATATCATCCACCACCTCGTTTTCTACTTCCGCACCCTGGTCCTCCTCCTGACTTTCTGGCAATTGTGTGTCATCATCATCATCATCCACCTCTTGCCACAGTAATTGCACTTTCTCACTGTCGCCTTCATGTGTCAGTGGCTGCTCCAATATTTTGGCATCGCTACACACGTTCTCCTCTTGACTCACTTGAAGCTGGCCGGACGAGAGGCTCGAATCTACAAATGGAAAAGTGAACAGCTCTTCTGAGTGTTCAAGTGTGGGATCAGTTGCCTCTGGGCACTCGGCATGGTGGGAGGAAGGAGGATCAGGGTGAGGAATATGCAGTTCAGACTCACGACTACTTAGACTTGACCATGTGGAAGACAGGGTGGTGGTGGTGGCTAAGTGACTGGAAGCATTATCTGCTATCCAACCAATAACCTTTTGACACTGCTCTGTGTTGAATAGTGGTGTGCTGTGGTCCCCTAGTAATTGGGACAGGAGGGGCGAGTGACAAGATGTGGGTGTTTGTTATGGCACAATTTCAGCTTACCCACACCAAAGTCCTCGGCCTCTGCATGCACCATCACTTCCAGCCGAGCTCGTCGAGCACAGTGATGCTCGGGCGAGTACCGAGCAGTGGCGAGCACGTTCGCTCATCACTAATGGAGACCCAATAAGGATTTTGATCTTATTTGCTAGCACTATCCTTCACAGACACCCAGCTTGAATAGCAATGAAATGAAAATGGAAGAAATGTCTGATTTTGGAACACTTATAGGTGTTATGTCTGACAAAGAACCACGGTTTTAAATAGCAGGCCTGTAATTTGCTCATACTATCCTTCACAGACACCTAGTGTGAATAACTTGAGCGACACACTGCAACAGAATGGAAAAGGAGGCCAATATTTTCCATGTCCAGTTTAAATTTCAGGATTTTTATCTCTGAAATATGGACCAGATCTGGATTTATTTTGCAGTGAGGAGAAGTAAATGGAGCACAAAAATGGTATACCCTGGATTGCTTTTTAATCAAATAACCAGGATTAAGATAAAAAAAAAATTCCCTGGCCTATGATATCTGGGACCATGTCTACAAATATCTGTAAGAACAGCAGCAGCAGGAACGTTCAATGGACCCTCTTACACTATATGCACTGATCATCAGCATCTCTATTCTCGTCATCAACATGCTGGAGCAGACGTTGAATAACCTGCGGCAGGAGGTGGTGGTCCAAGAAGAAGAGGAGGATGCTGAAGGGATGAGAATATCTCAAAGTTCCAGACTCTCGTCACACAGGCAGATGCCAAGTGATGGTGGATTCCTGCGATTGAGGGGGTTTGGTGATACCAGGCAAACTGTTAGTGAAGGTGCAAGAGCCGAGGAAGTAATGGGGGAGGAAGAGGTGATTGACGAGCAGCTGTCAGAGGATGAAGAGGATGGCATCATCAGTGCTAACTAGTTTAGTAGCCATTTCAAAACTGTGCAGAAGAGTGCAGAGGTCCTTAATCTGTTCTCACTCCGTAAATGTGATATGCCCTACGTCCGTACAGCATTGGCCCAGGCTATACAATATGACATACTTCGTCAGAGCTCGTTGCTGCTGAAACAGTCACTGCAACATGTGCAGAGTGGAATTCCACCACGTAGGCACATCACGGATCAACCTGTTAGCTGGCACGGACAAAGACCTCTGTATCGATGCAAGTCGATGACATGAGGGATGCTAATGGCGGAAGTGAGCACACAGCTTCCGTACTTTGTGAAGCAGCTCATCCAGGCCATTATAATGGCGGAGAAATCGATGTAAAACCAGGTTGAGGACGTGAGCTATGCAAGGCAAGTGTGTGAGCTTGCCTCGGCTTAGGGTCTCTAACAGGTTCGTACCATTATCGCACACTTCCCTGGCTCTAGGTTCAGCGGAGACAGCCATTACTCAAACTGAGCCTGGAGAGCTGTCCACAACTCTTCACCTGTATTACTGCGATCTCCAAGGCATATTAATTTTAAGACTGCCTGATTGCAGTGAGCCCTGACTGCACCTTACGGAGGTGGTGTGGATTCACTCTGCACCCTTGCAGCGCATTTCTCTTTAAGGCAGAGGTTGAGTGCACAGGTTGAGGCCCTAGAGGAGCTGGAGGACGCAGAAGCAGCGGAGGAAGTGGGAAATGCAGAGGTTTCTTCTGCAAGCCTCGGGGATTCCAAGATTTGTGGAGCAGCCCCTTCCCCACCTGCCCCCACAGCCTCCAGAGTCACCCAGTACCTAGTCAGTGAGACGTAACGCCCTTGGCCATGCTTACTCATCCAGGTGTCTGTGGTGAAAATCACCCTGGCAGAAGTAGATTTAGACAAGGAATGGGTGATGTTGTCTGCGACATGCTGGTGTAGGGCAGGCACAGCTTTCTTAGAGAAATAATGGTGACTGAAAGACTGGTACTGGGGGACTGCGACGGCCATCAGCTTTCGGAAACCATCTGTTTCTACCAGGTGGAAAGGCAGCATTTCCATGGCCAACAGATTGGAGAAGGTGGAGTTCAATCTTTTAGCTTTGTCATGCGTAGGATGAAACAATCTTTTACGTGACCACAACTGTGGGACCGAGTTCTGGCTGCGTTGTTGAGAGAGGGTGGAGTATGGCGAACCAGACAAACTGCTGGACTGTGAGTGAGGTGCAGGCGCAGATGTTACGGTGGATTAAGAAACATGCAGTGTGCTCTGTGAAACAAATACAGCAGGTGTGTCCTCTTCCATTGGAGTTGACGGACTGTCACTCAGCCTGACTGGAGCAGGTAAAGAACCTGAGTTTCTGCGATGGGAGACCTGTGTGACAATACTTGGCACGGTAACAGAGGAGGAGGAAGAAGCAGCGGATGCATTTGATGGCTTATTGCACAGTGTATCACGTTTGTCACATGAAAAGATATTTTTGGACTGTGCCTAGCAAGAGAAAAAATATATTTTTCACTTATAAATCAGCGGAAGTTCAACACCACTAAAATAGTATCTGGCTTTTTGCAGAATGGATCACGTTTGCGACATTAAAAGAACTTTTCTGGACTCTTCCTGCCAACAAAAAATATATATTTGATTGACTGTTTGTACAGCTGATTTTGACCGCCCCTGACATAGTAGCTGGCTTAAAGCACAGTGTATCACGCTTGTCACACAAAAAAATAATTTTTTGGACTGTGCCTAGCAAGAGAAAAAATGTTTTTTTTTTCTCTGAAACCAGTTGAAGTTCAGCACCACTAAAATAGTTTCTGGCTTTTAGCAGACTGGATCACATTTGCGACAAAAACAAATTTTTTGTGGACTCTGCATGCCAACAAAAAAATATATTTTATAATATAATAACATTTCACATATATTTTATAATACAATAACATTTCACCCACTAAAAAAAGGAAAAATTGGCTAAAACAGCTTGCACTATCACATTAGCAAAAAAAAAAAAAAAGTTTTTGTTCTCCTCAATCAGAAGCTCTGCAGACACTGAATAGAGCAGATTTTGAACCCCCAAAAATGTGGATGGGCTGTGTTGTCGTCATGATGCCATCCGGGTCATCAGGAGGCAGGACGTTACTTTGGTCATGCGCAGTGCATGACAAAAGTAAAGTCTCTCCTGTGTGCAGCGCTGACAGGCTGCATGACATAGGGAGCTGCAGCCTGATCAGGCTGCAAAAAGTGTAATAGTAAAAAAAAGATAGAAAAGTGAAAAAAAAAACTAAAAATAAATTGTAAAAATATAAAAAAAAGAAAAAAATAATCCCCAAAAGATAAAACTATATTTAACCCATAATATTTTTTTATTATGAAAAAAATAAAATAAACCTATAAAAGTACACATATTTGGTATCGCCGCCTCCAGAACGACCTGACCTATAAAACTGTTCCACTAGTTAACCCCTTTAGTGAACATGATAAAAAATAAATAAAAAACAAAGCAAAAAACAATGATTTATCATCATATCGCCAAACAAAAAATGGAATAACACGCGATCAAAAACACAAATGTAAATAAAAATGGTACCACAGAAAATGTCATCTTGTCCTGCAAAAAACAAGCCACCATACAGCTCCATCAGCCGAAAAATAAAAAAGGTATTGCTCTCAGTATAAAGCGATACAAAATAATCTCAGAATAAAGCAATACAAAATAATTATTTTTTCAAGAAAATAGTTTTTAATGTGTAAAAGCGCCAAAACATAAAAAAAACTATATAAATGGGGTATCGCTGTTAACATACTGACCCGAAGAATAAAGCTGCCTGATCAATTTTACCACACGCGGAACGGCATAAAAAAAAACCATAAAAACAATTCCGGAATTGCTGTTTTTTGTTTTTTCTGCCTCCCAAAAATAGGAATAGAAAGCTATCAAAAAACATGCCCAAAAATGGTACCAATAAAAATGTCAACTTATCCCGCTAAAAACAAGCCGTCACATGACTCTGTCTGCCAAAATATGGAAAAATTATAGCTCTCAAAATATGGTGATGCAAAAACTAGTCTTTGCAAAAAAAGCATCTTTTAGTGTGTGACAGCTGTCAATCATAAAAACCCGATATGAATCTGGTATCGCTGTAATCGCACCGACCCGAAGAATAAAGTCATCTAATCACTTACACCACACGAGGAATGGTGTAAAAAATAAACTCTAGGGTTAGGGTTGTGCTATGGTTAGGGTTGTGCTAGGGTTAGGGTTGTATTAGGGTTGGGGTTAGGGATGTCCTAGGGTTAGGGATGTGCTAGGGTTAGGGTTATTTTAGGGTTGGAGTTAGGGTTGGGCTATGGTTAGGGTTAGGGTTGGGCTAGGGTTAGGGTTGTATTAGGGATGTGCTAAGGTTAGGGTTGTATTAGGGTTGGGGTTAGGGTTGGGCTAGGGTTAGGGTTGGGCTAGGGTTAGGGTTGTGCTATGGTTAGGGTTGGGGTTAGGGTTGGGGATAGGGTTGGGGTTGGGTTTAGGGTTAGGGTAGGTTTGGGGTTGGGGTTAGGGTTAGGGTTGGGGTTGAATTAGGGTTGGGGTTAGGGTTGGGATTTTTTCAAAAGTAAAGAAAATAAAATGATGATGATATGGTGACCAGTGTTGAGTGCAAGTGTTCGCTACTTGAGTTTGCATCGGTTGTATCGTGGGTGTTCGAGTGACATGCTTGAGTGTCTGCCCCATATGCTTCGCGGCCAAAAAAAAAGGTTGCTGGGAACGCCTGCCATACACGAGCAATCCCCGAATGTTTTTTTTGGGTGTCAACCGTGAAACATGCGGGGCAGAGACTTGAGCATGTCACTCGAGCACCTGTGATATATTGTGAATACCCAAACTCAAGTAGCGAGCACTTGCACTCAACACTAATGACAACTTATTCAATATGATGATCTAATGTTATCAAATTCTGTCGTACCTCTGGGTTCAAAATGTACACTATATGCCTTGATAAAATCCTTGAGGGGTCTAGTTTCCAAAATGGAGTCAATTGTGGGGGGTTTCCACTGTTTAGGTGCATCAGGGGCTCCCAAAATGCGACATAGCGTCCGCTCTTGATTCCAGCCAATTTTGTGTTCAAAAAGTCACACAGTGCTCCTTTACTTCCAAACCCTGCCGTGCGCCCAAGCAGTAATTTTCCCCCACATATGGGGTATCGGCTTACTCAGAAGAGATTGCGCAACAAGTTGCATGGTGCAATTTCTACTGTTACCTTTATGAAAATGCAAAACTGGGGGCTGAGAAACATTTTTGTGGGAAAAATGTGAAAATTTTCTTTTCATGGCCCCATGTTATAAACTTCTGTGAAGCACCTGGGGGTTCAAGGTGCTCACCATACATCTAGATAAGTTCCCTGAGGGGTCTAGTTTCCAAAATGGTGTCACTTGTAGGGGGTTTCCACTGTTTAGGCACATCAGGGGCTCGCCAAATGTAACATGGTGTCTGCTAATTATTCAAGCAAATTTTACATTCAAAAAGTCAAATGGTGCTCCTTCCCTTCTGAGCCCTGCCATGGGCTCAAACAGTATTTTTTCCCACGTATGGGGTATCTGTGTGCTCAGGGAAAATTGCACAACAAATTTTGGGGTTCATTTTCTCCTGTTACCCCTGCAAAAATAAAAAATTGGGGTCTAAAGTAACATTTTTGTGAAAAAAGTTAAATGTTCATTTTTTTCTTCCCCATTCCAAAAATTCCTGTGAAGCACGTGAATGGTTAACAAACTTTTTGAATGTGGTTTTGAGCACCATGAGGGGTGCAGTTTTTAGAATGGTGTCACTTTTGGGTATTTTCCGTCATAAAGACCCCTCAAAGTCACTTCAAATGTGATGTGGTCCCTAAAAAAAATGGTTTTGCAAATTTTGTTGTAAAAATGAGAAATCGCTGGTCAAATTTTAACCCTTATAGCTCCCTAATAAAGAAAAATGTTGGTTCCAAAATTGTGCTGATATAAAGTAGACATGTGTGAAATGTTATTTATTAACTATTTTGTGTGATATATCTCTCTGCTTTAAGGGCATAAAAATTCAAATTTTGAAAATTGCGAAATGTTCAAAATTTTTGCCAAATTTTAGATTTTTTCACAAATAAACACAAGTGATATTGAAGAAATTTTACCACTATCATGAAGTACAATGTCAAGAAAAAACAATCTCAGATTCAGCAGAATCAGTTTAAGCGTTGCAGAGGTATCACCTCATAAAGTGACAGTGGTCAGATTTGTAAAAATTGGCCTGGTCATTAACGTGCAAACCACCCTCGGGCATAAATGGGTTAAAACCGTGGTTCTCTGTCAGACATATCACCGATAAGAGTGTTTCAAAATCAGCCATTTCTTCCATTTTCATTTCGTTGCAGTGTGTTAGTCAAGCTATTCACACTAGGTCTCTGTGTAGAATAATATTAGTAAATTACAGGCCTGCTATTTAAAACTGTGGTTCTCTGTCAAACATATCACCTATAAGAGTGTTCCAAAATCAGCCATTTCTTCCATTTTCATTTCATTGCAGTGTGTCGGTTAAGCTATTCACACTAGGTCTCTGTGTAGAATAATATTAGTAAATTACAGACCTGCCATTTAAAATCGTGGTTCTCTGTCAGACGTATCACATATAACTGCGTTCCAAAATCAGTAATTTCACGTGAATGTGAAATGGCAAGGGACGGGGAAGTGGACGTGATGGTGATGGTGCATGCAGTGGCCGAGGCTGAGGAAGTGGCTGTGGGCAAGCTGAAATTGTGCCACAACAAACACCCACATCTTGTCGCTTGACCTTCCGGTCTCAATTACTAGGGGACTGCGGTGCACCACTATTGAACACAGAGCAGTGACAAAAGGTTGTTTGTTGGATGGCAGATAATGCTTCCAGTCACTTTGCCACCACAACTACCACCCTGTCTTCCACACGATCAAGTCTCAGTAGCTGGGAGACTGAACCACATACTAAGTTAAATAAAGTCTGATTAGAACTGGACAATATTCACATAGGTGGTCACCACCAGATTAGTAACTATTAGAAAATAGGAAGTGTACAAAGAAAAAAAGAATGTGAATAAAATTTAACTTTTAATGTTGAGACTAAAAATATTAATAAAATAGATTATCATACATCCAAAGGGGATGTATATTGGGCCACTGCTGTAATGGATTGTGAACAGCTGTGACCCACTAGATCCTGGTTTCAATGTAACAGCACCAATATAGATTATTCCACAACCAATGTCCCTACAATTAAATGGTTGGGTATTATCAAATCTCTATCTAGGGACTAGTGTTGAGCCACCCCCGTAGTGTTCGAGTTCGGTTCGGTTCGTCGAACACCCGTGTGTTCGCCGAACTGTTCGTCGAACTGTTCGTCGAACACCTTCGAACACCGTTAAAACCAATGGCAGGCAAACAAAAACACATAGAAACACATAGAAAACACCTTCAAAGGTGTCCAAAAGCTGACAAACTGCTCTGAAGACACAACTAACACATGGAAAAGTGACAAGTACATATAGTCATGCGAAAAGAAAAGAGGTGGAGGAGTAAAAGGAGGGGGATACACAGATATAGGCATGTCATGCCCTTCTAAAATCCAAAAAGTGAGAAGACGACACGTTCAGTCCGCTCCTGCCCGTGCCACCTCCGTGTCGCCGGGTTTGTGCCAGAGCCGCGGTGAACCCTGACGGCCAGCCCCCCTCTCCCAATACTGGTGCCTGTCCGCTGGTGGGTCGAGCGAGCCCCCCTGTGGTGGAGGCAGCTCTAAGCTTTTTAATTTAAATTGTCTCTCTAATTTGAATGAATACACTTTAAATCCATTTACAAGGATCTATTGGAGGGCAAGTCTCATGCCAGCAGCCGCATAATTCCAGCTCCAGTAGCGTCCACTAAAGCTGCTGCCGTTAAAAAGCTTTTATAAGGATCGAGCTCGGCTGTCCACCGCAAGGCATCCTACTGCCAGTCCCAGCCCCTATGCCTTGGGGTGCCTCCTGATGCTCTTCACTGAGTATCCCGTGGTCCCGAAGCATTTCCTTTGAAAAAATTAACTGTCAAAACTACAGGTGGTGTAGCTTGCTTAACAGCCGGGATAATCCGCTGACTAGCAGACACTGCTACTAGGCACAAAGTATTTCCTGGGCTAGATGCAGTTAAAAATTTGTAATTAGATACTCTCGTTGGATGCTGAGAAAGCATTCCATAGAGTCTCCTGGCACGCCATATATGATTCTCTTAAAAAGCTTGGGGTAGGGGTCGAGGGGACCCTTTTATAGCCAAAATCACGGCCCTGTATCGCAATACGTCACCTAGGCTGAAGATAAATGGAACTGTATTACCCTGAGGGCTCGGTTGCTACAGAGGTATTGCACCTCACCCAGAGGTGTGATATCTCACTCTCAGGTAAGGATGGAGTGTGGATCAGGACCCGACACCTGCATGCATTACACCACATTGCCGTGGGGCAGGGCGACCAATATGCCCCTGAGATGGGCACGACAGTCCCTGTCCCTGGCTGGAGTGGGGGGAGGGAACACTGAGGAAGGGGAACCCTGCAGTGCAGGAGCAGGGAGGAAGCAGTTCCTGGGTGCATTGAGAAGGGAGTATAAAAGGTGGGCACCATCTTAGTTCAGTGCAGAGAAGTCTGAGCAGAATTGGCAGGGAGCAGGGGCTCTGCATGAGCTCTGCTCCGGAGGCGGGCCTAGTAACAGAGGCCCAGGCCTGGAAGAGGGAGAAGGAAGGAAGAGGAGCGGAGAAGGCTCCAGGAACGAGGAATGAAGGGATCCCAGGGGTGCGGACGGGCGAGTCGCCACCGCACGCCCGAATCCACCTGCGTGGAGGGGTCAGGCCAAAGGGGGAGACCGGTCCCCGAAACTAGTGGAGGCAGGAAATGACCCTCAGCTAGAAACCGGAGGCTGTGACATTTTATGTGGCGCAGCCCCTTGCTACACCCGCTAGGAAGGCACCACATAGGGTCAGGGAAACTGGCGCCAAGTTTACCAAGAGGAGGCCCGAGGCAGCCGGACAGAAGGGTTGGTAAGAAAGGCCAGACAAAGGACACACAAAGGGGGTCCGGTGAAGTTCTCCAAAGTTATCTGGGAGTTGTCTGAGGTCCTCACCTGGTGAGCACAGTACGACGTGGGCAGCCGTTACCTGCAGACGTGGTCTGGATAATAAGAACTGTGAGTAAAGGCCCTGGACTGCATCACTGACTCCGTGTCGTTACTGCTGCTGCCCTGCACCATCACCCCCATCCTCCGCATACACTGCCCTGAGGCTATACTCCTCCCGTGGGGAGTTATGCTACGCTCTGCTGCACCCACAACACCAGCCTCAGCGGTCTGCCCTGGAGCGGCGGTTCACTCTGACCGCAATCCACGGGTGGCGTAGTCGGACATTTAAACATCAAAACCACATAAATAGTTCCGCCACTGGTTTGACCGCCCTGAGCCACGGAGCCGGGTCGCCGCCACGAAGACTACAACCACCAGCATCCACCAAAAAGGGTCCGGCTCCGGGTGTCCCAAGGCCCAGGGGGCGCGTCAGAACATTTTCATCACCTTTCACAATCACCAATGGGACAAGGCAGGGATGTTCTCTGTCCCCTCTCTTATACATCCTAGTGACGGAGCACCTGCTCTCATCAATTCGCCATAACCCCAATATTAGGTGGATTGAGGTGGGAGGCACCGAGTACAAGTGCTCTCTATTTGCTGATGATGTCCTAGTATATATCACTCAATCACATATATCCATCCATGCTGTTATGGCTGAAATAGATCACTTTGTTACATGGTCAAATTTTAAAATCAATGCAGCGAAGTCTGAGGCCCTCGATGTCTCCCTCCCCAAATCCATATAGGATTCCATCCAGTCCAACTTTCCCTTTGCCTGGCCCTCACAGGGTATCAAATGCTTAGGAATTCCTATTCATAGAGACCTCTCCCATCTATGTTATCTTAATTTTGGGCCCTTTATTGAACAACTCCATACAGACCACGGTTGGCAAGTTAGAACTGTAAGATTCACTACGTGAACCACTGGTGTTTTGTGGAAAAGCACATGTACACTGTGTTCCAAATTATTATGCAAAAAGTGTTTAGGAGTGATAAGGGAAGAATTTGTTTGTCAGTTAAACTCATTGATGGTGATGTGTGTCAGGGCTCTTTATATCACTGTAAGCAATTGCAGACACCTGTGCTAATTAGCTTGGCAGGTGTGTCCAATGAAAGGCAAGACTACTTAAGAAGGCTGTCTCACATTATTAAGCAGCCTACATTTTCTGCCAAAATGGGAAAGAAAAAGGATGTGTCGGCTGCTGAGAAGCAACAAATTGTGGAGTGTTTAGGTCAAGGCATGACTACAATCAACATTGTGCGATGATCAGGATGAAGTGTCTTGGCAATCAAAAAGTATGTAGCTGATTCACAGTACACACGTGTGCGTGCTGATAAGGGCAAATTGAGGACTCTTTCCTACAAGCAATTAGGTCAGGTTAAAAGAGCAGCGGCAAGAAATCCTTGTCATAGCAGCAGACAAGTTTTTTGAAGCTGCTGGTGCCTCCAACGTCCCTCGAACAACAAGATGCAGGGTCCTTCAGAGGTTTGCAGATGTGCATACGCCATCCTGTCAACCTCCTCTATCCACTTCACACAAGCAGAAACGGCTCCAGTGGGCCAAACATTACATGAAGACTGATTTCAAAACTGTTTTGCTCACGGATGAGTGCCGTGCAGCGCTCGATGGTCCAGATGGATGGAGTGGAGGATGGCTGGTTGATGGACACCCCACGCAAACACGGCTACAGCGCCAACAAGGAGGAGGTGGAGTAATGTTTTGGGCTGGAATCCTGGGGAGAGAGATTGTCGGCCCCTTTAGGATCCCTGAAGGCGCTAAAGATGAACTCCATAATGTATGTGGATTTTCTCAAACAGCACTTCCTGCCATGGTTCAAGAAGAAGAACCGTGTATTTCACAGCAAGATCATTTTTTTGCATGATAATGCACCATCTCATGCTGCACATAAAACATCTGCATCTCTGGCTGATATGGGCATAAAAGGGGACAAACTTATGGTGTGACCCCCATGCTCCCCTGACCTCTACCCCATTCAGAACCTCTGGAGCATCATCAAAAGGAGTGTCTATGATCGCGGGAGGCAGTTCACATCTAAGCAACAGCTCTGGGAGGGTATTCTGTCCTCATGCAAAACAATTGAAGCAGAAACCATCCAAAACCTGACAAATTCAATGGAAGAGAGAGTTCAGAAGCTCCTTTCGAACAAGGGGTCCTATGTGAAAATGTAACATCACCTAGAATAAAGTTTTGAGTTGAAAACTGTTTGATTTCAGTTTCTAATAACCTGCTAATGCTTATAACTTCAAAAATGACCATTTTTTGGTCTTTATTAAAATGAAAAGGTTGATCGAAAAGTTTGGCGGATCTAAGAGTGTGGCAACCCAGTAGTCATGATTACTTCGAATTCTGACAATATGAGGGTCATGTTGCAGGTAGTGCAGCAAGAAGGCACTTATGTGTCTTGCGCATCTCGGAGCCCCAAAATTATTTTCCGGGCTAGATGCAGCTAAAAATTATTATTAATTTTAAATCTGGTGGAGCTTAGTATAGATGGCCTAATAGGATCAGTGCTGCACACTGCTACAAAGTCCAAATTATTTTCCAGCCAAGATACAGATAAACATGATTAGTAATTTTAAATCTGGTGGAGCTTATTATAGATGGCCTAATAGAATCAGTGCTGCACACTGCTACAAAGCCCAAATTATTTTCCAGCCAAGATACAGATAAACATGATTAGTAATTTGAAAGCTTAAAACGGTTGGTAGGGTGATTTTAACCAATCATCCATCTTTTACTCTCCCCAGGATGACACAGGGGTAGAAAAGTGGTTTCGTATCCATGATTTGTTCATCTTTATGAACGTGAGTCTGTCTACATTGTCAGTGGAGAGCCGCGTGCGCTTATCTGTCAGCACACCACCAGCAGCGCTGAACACACGTTCAGACAGAACGCTGGCTGCGGGGCATGACAAGATCTCCAAGGCGTAAGTGGCTAGCTCCGGCCATTTATCCAGATTGGAAGCCCAAAAAGAGCAAGGGTCCAGTGACACAGTCATGGCTTCAATGTTTACTTGGAGATACTCCTGTACCATCGTCTCTAGGCGTTGACTATGTGTCAGACTTCTTGTCTCCTGTGGCCTTGCAAAGGATGGGCTAAAAAAGTGGTGAAATGATTGCGCAAAATTGATGTTACCAGTTGATACTGTGGTTCTGTTATGGTTTGAGTGCTGAACACTTGACGGTCCCACGGTTGGCAAGTTGGAACTGTGAGATTCACTACGTGCACCACTGGTGTTTTGTGGAAAAGCACATGTAAGATTCTGCAACAGTCTCTGCTGATACTCCTGCATGCGTGCATCCCTTTCTATGGCAGGAATAATTTCTGCAAATTTACTTTTGTACCGGGGATCTAACAGTGTGGCAACCCAGTAGTCAGGATTATTTCTAATTCTCCCAATTTGAGGGTCATGTTGCAGGTAGTGCAGCAAGAAGGCACTCATGTGTGTTGCGCATCCAGGAGCACCAAGTCCCTGTTGTGTTGGTGGCGAGGTAACAATCATGCTTCCTTCCTCTGTCCTCTCCCCCCAACCTCGCACAACAGAAATGTGATCAAGGTCTCCCTCATCTGATGAGTCTTCCATCAGTTCGTCCTCCACTTCTTCCTGGGCTCCTGCACCTTCCTCACTAGTTTGGCTGCTACCATGCGCCCTGGTAAAACCATCTCCCCCACCCTCACATGCCTGCCGCCTTGGTGCTGCCGACCGTCTGGACCTTGCAGATGTTAGCCCTTCCGCATACAACTCCTCCTCCTCTACTTCCTCCACCTCCTCTTGTGCCACCAGCTGACTCCGAATTCTGTTTAACATGTGCTCCAGCATGTAAATCACCGGAATAGTCATGCTGATAATGGCATCGTCAGCACTAAACATCTTCGTCGCCATTTCAAAACTGTGCAGAAGGGTGCATAGGTCCCTGATCTGAGACCACTCCTCCAGCGTGATTTGCCCCACATCTGGATCTCGTTGGCCCAGGCTATACGTCAGAACGTATTGCACCAGGGCTTGTCGGTGCTGCCACAGTCGCTGCAACATGTGCAGAGTTGAATTCCACCGGGTAGGCACATCGCATTTTAGCCGGTGAAGTGGCAGGCCCAACGACTTCTGTAGAGATGTAAGTCGCTGAGCTGCGGGATGCGAACGGCGGAAGTGAGCACACAGCGACCGTGCCCTCTGCAGAAGGCCATCTAGTCTGGGATAGTGGGCTAAAAATTGCTGGACAACCAGGTTCAACACGTGAGCCATACAAGGCACGTGTGTGACATTGCCCCGGCGAAGGGCCGCACCCAGGTTTGCAGCATTGTCGCACACGGCCTTCCCTGGTTTCAGGTCCAGTGGAGACAACCATTCATGAAATTGGTTCTCCAGAGCTGACCACAACTCCTCAGCTGTGTGACTCACATTTCCCAGACATTTCAAAGTAAAAACCGCCTGATGACGTTGAGCCCTACTGCCAGCATAGTAAGGAGGTGTGCAGGATCCCTTCTGCGCAGTTAGAAAGCTTGTGGCATGACCAGACATGCTTTGGGTGCAGGTGGAAGACCGAGAGGAGGTTGAGGAGGCAGAAGCAGTGGAGGAACTTTGACATAAAGAGGATTGACGCACAACTCGTGGGGACGGCAAGACTTGGACAGCAGCCCCTTGTCCTGCTGTCACCATAGTTACCCAGTGCCCAGTCAGCGACATGTAACGCCCCTGTCCATGCCTACTCGTCCAAGTGTCTGTGGTGAAATGCACCCTGTCACACACAGAGTTTCTCAAAGAAGCGGTGATGTTGTGTGCGACATGCTGGTGGAGCGCAGGCACACCTTTCTTTGAGAAGTAGTGCCGACTGGGCATCTGGTACTGGGGCAGTGCGACGGACATAAGGTCTCGAAAATCCTCTGTGTCCACCAGGCGGAAAGGCAGCATTTCTGTAGCCAAGAGCTTGCAGATGGTGAAATTCAACCTCTTAGCTTTCTCATGGCTAGGAGGAAATGGTCTTTTACTTGTCCACATCTGAGGGACCGAGGGCTGGCTATTGTGCTTAGACGGGGTTGATAAGGGTGTCCCCGGCAAACTGCCGGTCTGTGAGGAAGATGCAGGCGGACATGTTAGGTTGCCTTGATCCAAAGGTGGTGCTATCGATGTCGGACAGCGCTCAACACCAGCTGGTGTTACCACCTCCAAAGAAAATGATGACCTGCCAATCACGCTGGCTGTTGCGGGTAAAGAGGTGGCAGGTCTGCGCCCCAAAACAGGTGTGACTGCTGTCCCCCCAGTCACAGAGGATGAAGAGGCCGCGGATGCACAAGATATGGCAGACGGTGGTTGGCCCGGCCGGCTAGGCCGCATTGTAGCACACTGAGCTTCCCACTGCAACTTATGCTTCGTGTCCATGTGCCGGTTCATGCATGAAGTACTCAAACTTTGTATTTTTTGGCCTCTACTTAGCTTTTACTGACAAATGTTACAGATAACACGAGTTGGGTCATCTTTATCGATCTGAAAACATGCCCAGGCTATGCAAGGCTTAGCACCCATGCGACCTGAAGAGCCACCACGACTTGTGGTGAGAGGCAGAGTTGTGTTTGAGGATGCAGTTGTTGACGTGCTTCCAGTACTACGTCTCTGTCCAGGAAGGCGCAACCTGACCTCGTCGTCACTAGCATCTTCCTCCACCTCCTCTGCTGACCTCATCTCTTGGCTGGCTGTGGGTTGACAGTAAGTGGGATCTCCAACCTCATCATCATCACCCTGTGCGTTATCACACCCGTCGTCCTCAGAGCCAACCTGTTCCTGCCCTGACAAAAAACTAAAGTTGTCGCTCCAATCAGGTATTTGAGTCTCATCATCGTCTTCCTCATTGTCTCCACCAACAGGAGTTACAGTTTGGGAATGAGGGTCTACATTATGGTCAGAACCTTCTGCGTCTGGTCCTGGATCCGACTCATAAAGATTCTGGGCATCAGTGCAGATCATTTCCTCGTCTGGATTCACAGAAGCGCTGGAGTCGACCTCTGATTTCCAGGCTATAGTATGAGTAAACAGCTCTGCAGACTCAACCATCTGTTCTACCTCATACTGAGACGGACAGCTGGAGATTTGGGAGCTGTGAGGAAGCAAGTGCGATTGGGTGACACCTTTGAGGACTGGAGTATTTGTGATGTTGAAGTTGATGTGGAGGAGAGCCCACTTAAAGGAGCACTTGATATTCATTGAAGCACCTGCTGTTTTTGTGCCTCATCTGGAATTTGTAGCGATTGGCGTGGCCGTAAGAAAGGGATCTTATCACATTGTCCGCTAAAAGAAGTAGACATTTTAGTTTGGCTGGAAGATGGTCTTTCTTCTGCAGATGTTACTGTTGCTTTAACACCTACCCCACGGACACAACCTTTTTTCCCCTTCCCAACACGCCTATTCCCCTTTCCACCAGCAGCAGGCCTTTTTCCACTCATTTTGGTGGTTAACTAATTCACAACTCTGGAGTTGTTTGCACAAAAAAACAATGAATGGGAACCGAGCAGAGCTGAGTGGCTAAACTGTGGTATTAGGCCAAAACTATTGGCTGGGTTAGATGCAGAAAAAAATTATATTCAGTTTGCAACCTGATGGAGGTCAGTATAGATGGACTAATAGAGAAAGTCCCACACACTGCAAGAAGGCCAAATATTTTTTCAGAGGTAGATGCAGAAAAAAAAATATTCAGTTTGCAACCTGATGGAGGTCAGTATAGATGGACTAACAGAGAAAGTCCCACACACTGCAAGAAGGTCAAATATTTTTTCAGAGCTAGATGCAGAAAAAAATTATATTCAGTTTGCAACCTGATGGAGGTCTGTATAGATGGATTAATAGAACAAGTCCCACACACAGCTAGAAGCCCAATAGTTTTTCAGAGCTAGATGCAGAAAAAAATTATATTCAATTTGCAACCTGATGGAGGTCAGTATAGATGGAGAAATAGAACAAGTCCCACACACAGCTAGAAGCCCAAATATTTTTTCAGAGCTAGATGCAGATAAAAATTATTTTTAATTTGCAACCTGATGGAGGTCAGTATAGATGGACTAATAGAGAAAGTCCCACACACTGCTAGAAGGCCAAATATTTTTTCAGAGCTAGATGCAGAAAAAAATTATATTCAATTTGCAACCTGATGGAGGTCTGTATAGATGGATTAATAGAACAAGTCCCACACACAGCTAGAAGCCCAATATTTTTTCAGAGGTAGATGCAGAAAAAAATATATTCAGTTTGCAAACTGATGGAGGTCAGTATAGATGGACTAATACAACAAGTCCCACACACAGCTAGAAGCCCAATATTTTTTCAGAGCTAGATGCAGAAAAAAATTATATTCAATTTGCAACCTGATGGAGGTCAGTATAGATGGAGTAATAGAACAAGTCCCACACACAGCTAGAAGCCCAAATATTTTATCAGAGGTAGATGCAGATAAAAATTATTTTTAATTTGCAACCTGATGGAGGTCAGTATAGATGGACTAATAGAGAAAGTCGCACACACTGCTAGAAGGCCAAATATTTTTTCAGAGCTAGATGCAGAAAACAATTATATTCAGTTTGCAACCTGATGGAGGTCTGTATAGATGGATTAATAGAACAAGTCCCACACACAGCTAGAAGCCCAATATTTTTTCAGAGGTAGATGCAGAAAAAAATATATTCAGTTTGCAACCTGATGGAGGTCAGTATAGATGGACTAATACAACAAGTCCCACACACAGCTAGAAGCCCAATATTTTTTCAGAGCTAGATGCAGAAAAAAATTATATTCAATTTGCAACCTGATGGAGGTCAGTATAGATGGAGTAATAGAACAAGTCCCACACACAGCTAGAAGCCCAAATATTTTTTCAGAGCTAGATGCAGATAAAAATTATTTTTAATTTGCAACCCGATGGAGGTCAGTATAGATGGACTAATAGAGAAAGTCCCACACACTGCTAGAAGGCCAAATATTTTTTCAGAGCTAGATGCAGAAAAAAATTATATTCAGTTTGCAAACTGATGGAGGTCAGTATAGATGGACTAATAGAGAAAGTCCCACACACTGCTAGAAGGCCAAATATTTTTTCAGAGCTAGATGCAGAAAAAAATTATATTCAGTTTGCAACCTGATGGAGGTCAGTATAGATGGACTAATAGAGAAAGTCCCACACACTGCTAGAAGGTCAAATATTTTTTCAGAGCTAGATACAGAAAAAAATTATATTCAGTTTGCAACCTGATGGAGGTCTGTATAGATGGATTAATAGAACAAGTCCCACACACAGCTAGAAGCCCAATATTTTTTCAGAGCTAGATGCAGAAAAAAATTATATTCAATTTGCAACCTGATGGAGGTCAGTATAGATGGAGTAATAGAACAAGTCCCACACACAGCTAGAAGCCCAAATATTTTTTCAGAGGTAGATGCAGATAAAAATTATTTTTAATTTGCAACCTGATGGAGGTCAGTATAGATGGACTAATAGAGAAAGTCCCACACACTGCTAGAAGGCCAAATATTTTTTCAGAGCTAGATGCAGAAAAAAATTATATTCAGTTTGCAACCTGATGGAGGTCTGTATAGATGGATTAATAGAACAAGTCCCACACACAGCTAGAAGCCCAATATTTTTTCAGAGGTAGATGCAGAAAAAAATATACTCAGTTTGCAACCTGATGGAGGTCAGTATAGATGGACTAATACAACAAGTCCCACACACAGCTAGAAGCCCAATATTTTTTGAGAGCTAGATGCAGAAAAAAATCATATTCAATTTGCAACCTGATGGAGGTCAGTATAGATGGAGTAATAGAACAAGTCCCACACACAGCTAGAAGCCCAAATATTTTTTCAGAGCTAGATGCAGATAAAAATTATTTTTAATTTGCAACCTGATGGAGGTCAGTATAGATGGACTAATAGAGAAAGTCCCACACACTGCTAGAAGGCCAAATATTTTTTCAGAGCTAGATGCAGAAAAAAATTATATTTAGTTTGCAACCTGATGGAGGTCAGTATAGATGGACTAATAGAGAAAGTCCCACACACTGCTAGAAGGCCAAATATTTTTTCAGAGCTAGATGCAGAAAAAAATTATATTCAGTTTGCAACCTGATGGAGGTCAGTATAGATGGACTAATAGAGAAAGTCCCACACACTGCTAGAAGGTCAAATATTTTTTCAGAGATAGATGCAGAAAAAAATTATATTCAGTTTGCAACCTGATGGAGGTCTGTATAGATGGATTAATAGAACAAGTCCCACACACAGCTAGAAGCCCAATATTTTTTCAGAGGTAGATGCAGAAAAAAATATATTCAGTTTGCAACCTGATGGAGGTCAGTATAGATGGACTAATACAACAAGTCCCACACACAGCTAGAAGCCCAATATTTTTTCAGAGCTAGATGCAGAAAAAAATTATATTCAATTTGCAACCTGATGGAGGTCAGTATAGATGGAGTAATAGAACAAGTCCCACACACAGCTAGAAGCCCAAATATTTTTTCAGAGGTAGATGCAGAAAAAAATTATTTTCAGTTTGCAACCTGATGGAGGTCTGTATAGATGGATTAATAGAACAAGTCCCACACACAGCTACAAGCCCAATATTTTTTCAGAGGTAGATGCAGAAAATAATATATTCAGTTTGCAACCTGATGGAGGTCAGTATAGATGGACTAATAGAGAAAGTCCCACACACTGCTAGAAGGCCAAATATTTTTTCAGAGCCAGATGCAGAAAAAAATTATATTCAATTTGCAACCTGATGGAGGTCAGTATAGATGGACTAATAGAATGATGCTATGCCCAAAAGATTTTACTTCACTAGGTGCAGTAAAAAAATTGGTATTCTATACACAGGTCGTATATCTTGCAACACAGATAGGCTACTCCACTGACTAACACACTCTGCAATAGGCCAAAAAGGATTAGCTTTGTTAGATTCAGCCAAATGCTGTGAAAAAAACTTGCACAGCACTGGCACAGACCTGCCTGGCAAAAACTGATAGGAACTGATGTAACCTAGTCCTGAAAAGGACTCCAATTACAATTAGTCTTTACTCCCACAATCTATCTATTTAAGAGCACAGACCTGCCTGATAAGTCGTAGGAAATGCTGTAACCAAGTCCTTAAAAGGACTGTAATCACAACTATTCCCTACTCCCAAGCTATCTGTAGATTTGTGCGAAAATTGGCTTGAAATTAACAAGGTATAGTGCACACAGCAACAGCGGTGCCGTCTAACACGCAGCTGCAGCAGTGAGAAAATGGTGGCGACGGGGAAAATGGCTTGGTCTTATAGGGCAAGGACATGTGACATACACTGCCAATGACACATGCCCTTGCTTGTGTGAAAAAAAGCACTTCGCTCCGTGTGTGCGCTGCTGATAGGCTGACAGATTGCACCTCCCCACTGTAAATGCGGGAAAGAGAAAAAAAAATGGAGATCTTCATTATTCCTGCAGAGATCCATCCCCTGCCCCTCCCCCCACCCCGCTGTACACTCAAACTGCGTATTAACATTAATTTTCATCATTACTGAGAAAAAATCCAGTTATGATTTTGGTGCACGAACAGTTATCGAACATAACCTCGAACAGCCGAATTTTTCTCAAATCGTTCGTGTTCGCCGAACGGCTCGAACACCGCCCAAAACAGCTCGAATTTGAGATTGGTGACCAGTTCGAGTAGAACAACGCTCATCTCTACTAGGGACCCCATCCATCCCTGTCTTTGCCTATCAAAATTTATTACTATTAAATGTGCCGTATGATGGAAATCATCCTCAATATAAATGGTAGCTGATGTGAAGCCCACCATCCATTGACCTCATATTAAATTATATGTCAGTTCTGTAGGACTGATATACTCTTGTCTATAGTAGGTAAAAAGACAATAGATCGCTATCCAAGATCGCTATTGTGACAGTACAATCCTATAGTGAGATTTATTGCATGCCATAGAAGTGTCAGCAATAAAGACTCACACCCCACGATTGAGTGAATGAGCCACCAGCGCTTATTCACGCAATGAATCTGGTTGTTTTTTAAAGACAGAAACAGTGTCTGTGGGTGACACCCATGCTCCTTCCGCTGTTGTGCGTGCACACTTATCCCCTGTAGATGGCACATGCCAAGATGCCTCCCACCCTGCACGTGTTGTTGCCCACTCTCAACTAGCACCATCAGCAAGCATGTCCACGCCCTTGTCCCAGTGCAGCATGCAGTGGTCCCTACCCCAGTCCTTGGAACGCAAGTGCAAATACGCAGCCAACGCCCCACAGGCAACACTACTAAATTCACACATTTCACGAATGCTTGCGCTCGAAAAGTTGCCTTTTAGGCTCGTGGAGATGGAGGCTTTCCGCAACTTGATGGCGGCAGCCGTCCCTCAGTACTCGGTCCCCAGCCGCCACTTATTCTCCAGGTGTGCCATCCCTGCATTACATGAGCACGTGTCCCAGAACAATATCCCTGCCTTCAAAAACGCAGTTACTGGGAAAGTCCACCTAATCATGGACACGTGGACAAGTGCTTGTGGGCAGGGACGGTACATCTCGCTGATGGCATACTCGGTTAATATAGTGGAAGCTGGGACCCAGTCGGACCTTAGGAAGGAACATGTCCACCCGACGCCGAGGATTGCGGGCCCTGGGTTTATCAGGGTTGCCCCCACATTCTACAGCTCCTGCACCTCCTCCTCCTCTTCAGCCTCCATCTCCAAAATGACCACATAAGTCACAAGCTGGAAGCACTGCAGCACTACCTCAGCCAATCGGTAACAGGTGGTGCTGAATCTAATATGCTTAGGTTACAAACCGCACAAAGATGAAGAGTGTTACGCACACGCCCGGACTGACTGGCGTGAGCATGATTAGTGATCCCACTGGACCATGAACTGAGGAGTGCCTGTAGGGGCGTAACTAAGTATCAACTCGGTCCAACCAAGGTCACACTGCGGCTCAGTCGACTCCGTGAACCAGGGAGGAACTGAGCAGAGGAACCAGGTGCTACTCCAGGTCAGACCCCGGTCACAGCTGTTGACCCACACCGGGGAATGCAGGAACAGGCAGGTTAGGCTGGCATACAGACAGGTGGGTAGTGGCAGGCACGGCTGGTATGCAGACAGATGGATATTGGCCGGCACGGCTGGTGTGCAGACAGGTGGACACTGGCAGGCACAGCTGGCATGTAGACAGGCGGGTACTGGCAGGTAGGAATACAGGCAGGATAGGGACCAGTACAGACTGGGACACAGGAATGGAGCCGCAGGTGCGGTAGACAAGCAGAGCAGAGCAAAACCCGCAGATGCGGTAGACAAGCAGAGCAGAGCAAAACCCACAGGTGCGGTAGACAAGTAGAGCAGAGCAAAACCCGCAGGTGCGATAGACAAGCAGAGCAGAGCAAAACCCGCAGGTGCGGTAGACAAGCAGAGCAGAGCAAAACCGCAGGTGTGGTAGACAAGCAGAGCAGAGCAAAACCCATAGGTGCGGTAGACAAGCAGAGCAGAGCAAAACCCGCAGGTGCGGTAGTCAAGCAGGGCAGAGCAAAACCCGCAGGTGCGGTAGACAAGCAGAGCAGAGCAAAACCCGCAGATGCGGAAGACAAGCAGAGCAGAGCAAAACCGCAGGTGCGGCGAACAAGCAGAGCGAAACCGCAGGTGTGGTAAACAAGCAGAGCAGAGCGAAACCGCAGGTGTGGTGAACAAGCAGGACAGAGCAAAACCGCAGGTGTGGTGAACAAGCAGAACAAGATGCACACAAGGTTCTTACAATGAAGTAGCGAGTGTACACAAAACTCACAAACAAAAGTTCAGAGACGACGAATTGGAGTTAGGTGCAGGTTCAGACACTGCAGGAAAAGGGAAGGTTCGGACATAGAGAGAAACATGTAACGAGCTAGGACACAGTTCAGACAGGAACTGAACCAGGAATAAGATACAGAAACGAGCCTGGAAACTCAGCCCCCAGGGTAGCGGAGACTGACTAGAAGTCACAGATACAGGTAACAGGCCTGGGTATACAGCCCCCCAGGGGCGGAAACAGACAAGATACAGGACAGGATCTGGCAACTCAGGTGCACATAACACACTGAATGAAAGTGTTGCTCAGGCACCCGCTACTGGTTGCAGGGGGTTTAAGTATCCAGTGACTCACAGCAATAGGCTGGGGAGGCATTAGGAGTGCGCACACAGTAACTATAAGAATCAGGCAGTAGCCGCGCCGCCGCCCTAAGCAATCAAACAAGAGACACAGCAGGTACTGGAGCAAAGTGTGCAGCCTGGATTGATAGGTAAGATGACGGTCTTGCATGGTGGGAGGTGGTAAGCCGTGCCAGTACGCCGCCAGGGATGTTATAAAGAGTTGTGGACAGCTCTGAAAGAACAAGCAGATATGTGGCTGACACCGCTGACCCTACAGCCAGGCATGGTCGTGTGTGACAATGGCCGGAACCTGGTGGCAGCTCTGAGTCGAGGCAAGCTCACACACGAGTCATACCTGGACCATGTGATTAACCTCGTCGTTCAGCCGTCTGATGGATCTGCTTTTCAAAGTACGCCGCATGTGTGCCCATTTTAGAAAGTCAGCTACAGCTTCTGCCGCCCTTGCCGTGCTTCAGCAGCATTTGCAGCTTCCAGTTCACCGACTGACCTGCGATGTCCCCACACGTTGGAACTCTACATTGCAGATGTTGGGAAGGATTTGTGAGCAGAAGAGGGCAGTTGTTGACTACCAGCATCAATAAGGTGGAGACCTCAGGAGTGGACATGGATGTCAGACATATGTACAATCTTCCAAAACTTTGAGGACTCCACAAATATGGTGAGCGGCGTTGACGCCATAATTAGCGTCACCATCCCGCTTCTGTCTTCTGAAACGCTCACTGCTCACAATTAACGAGGATGCATTGCAGGCGGAGCATGAAGAGATGGAGCAAGGAACCATACAGGGTGATTCCACACAGCCCAGCCTCATCTCATCCCAACGTGGATTGGTTGACAATGAGGAAGAGGTGGAGGAGGAGGAGCAAGAACAGGAGCTAGTTTCTTGCGTTATAGACGGTACTACCTGCACAACTGTCATATCGTTTGTTCAGCGTGGATAGCCTGAGGACAAGGAGGAGGAGGAAAAGGAGGAGTATGAGGATGAGAGCATGGTCAGCCATCCTCTTGGTAAGGACACGGAAGTCTTGCCTCTTTGCAGTCTGGCACACATGGCTGAGTTTATGTTATGCTGCCTTTCCCGTGACTCTCGTGTTGTCCAAATTTTAAGTGACAGTCATTTCTGCTTGGTAACACTTCTAGACCCATGCTACAAGGAGAATTTTCTGTCTCTTATTCACACACAGGACAAGCCTAATAAAATGGGGTAGTACGAGAAGCCTCTTGTTTCGGAAGATGGTGAGGAAGTATTTTGCCGACCATACCAACGTCTTCCGTAATTCCTCTGTGCCTTATAATTATTGGGTATCCAAGCTGGACATGTGAAATGAACAGGCTTTCTACGCCTTGGAGGTCATGCCTGCCCTGCCACTAGCATTTTGTCAAAGTGGGTTTTTAGTGCCGCCGGCTGAATTATAACCGAAGTCTAACTCTTTTCCCATGCATCTCTGTCTTCACACCCAGACATGGGTATACGCTTCCTGATTTTGTCTATTTGCTTTTGTTCTCCTCCTTCTCCTCATCTTCATCCTCCACATCCTCCTCCATGTAACCACCATATCGACCATATCACCATATCTACGTCTCTTGCAAGGGACATTGAAGTTCCTCCAAATTTTTGGTAGCCGTTGCATTCAGTGCATAGGCAAACAGTATGGGAGACCCACTTCCTAATAATGGGAACAATGTTTTCAGGAGGCCCTCCAACCTCTATGTCTCTTGCAAGAGGCATTGGAGTTCCTCCAAATTTTTGGCAGCCGTTGCATTCACTGCATAGGTAAACAGTATGGGAAACCCACTCCTTTTTAATGGGAACATGTCATACTCATTACTGTAGCCCAGATACATGTGCCTTTAAATTGATAGTGTATTTTTTCCTAAATTTTGGCAGCCTTTGGACCCACTGCATACCCTATAACTGGATAGCAGACCCGCTCCTTTCTAATGGGAACATATTGTTTCTGAGGATCACCTCTATATGTCTTTAATTTGTTGCTGGGTTTTTTCCCAAAATTTGTCAGCCCTTGCATGGGCATTACCACTATAGGAGACTCCTTTATAATGGGAACATTTTTTTTACTGAGACCCTCCTCTATGTCTCTTCAAAGGGTTATTGGAGTGCGTCCAAATTTATGGCAGCCCTTGCAGTCACTGCATACGCAATAACAGTATACGAGACCCACTCTTTAATAATGGGAACAACAAAGCATAGCCGACTGCAGGCCCTTTAAGAATAGTAAGGCTTTAAAACTAGTGTTGGTGACTTTCACAATTCCTCCTTCATAAATGAAACAGGATGTGTCTGATGATGTTTCACACACCACATGGTCAGATAAGGTTGCACAATGTTAAAATGACATTTCCCGGTGAATGCATTTGTCTTGATATAAAGCAATGCAAAAGTACAAAAACGCATCAAAAACGTTACGTATGACCATAGCCCAAGGTGTGGAGGAGCATTTTTGTTTTTGGTAATTTATTTTGCTTTATATACAAGTCATTATCCTGGAAAGGATTTTCCTTAACATATTTCCCAGGAAAATACATTTTGGTTTTGTTTTTGTATGTTTTATTGTGAGTCCGTAAAAGTGGCATAATACCTCTGACAACATTAACAGCAGTGACCTGGGAGTCAGAAATGCTTCCAGGGGTCTTCCCCATGCTGGCTGTTCCCATGTCATTTGAGCACTGTTCCCATCGATTTGGGCAATTTTTAGGCCCTCTGCAGACCGCCGGTCGGAGCCGCCGGAAAAATGCTCGAGTTTCCCATAGACTTACATTGGGCTCGTTACTCGGACCGAGCACTTGAACATTCCAATTTGTTCAACCTCAGCATTTTAGTGCTCGCTCATCACTAGTCACAGTTCCTTGGACAACCAAGGAGTACAGGCGAGGGAGACACAAATCAGATGCAGCAGAAGCAGGGAAACACTGTCAGATGTCTGGGACAGTTGTCTCAGTCCCTCCCAGCGCTCAGGCCATGATGTGTGGGGTACTCTGACAGGGAGGGGAAAGTTTTGGAAGATGCTAAGGGAGTACCTTGCCGACTGTACCTCCGTTCTCCGTGATTCCTCTGTGCCTTATAACTATTGGGTATCCAAGCTGGACACGTGGCATGAACTTGCTCTATACGCCATGCAGGTCCTGGCGTTTTGTCATAGTGGGTTTTTAGTGTCGTTGGGGGTATTATAACTGATAGGTGCATTCGCCTGTCAACTGAAAATGCTGACAGGCTGACTGTTATCAAAATAAACAAGGGCTGGACTGGGTCAAACTTCTCAACATCACCGAATGATAGCAGCAGAACATAAAGTCAAATACAGTGTTTTTTTTTGGGGGGGGGGGGCGGTCTGTTCCCATGCACCTTTTAACATTGAGACATAAGTATAGGCTTCATGATTTTGTCTATTTTATGTCACCCTCCTCCTTCTTCTTCTTCTTCTCCTCATCCTCCACCACAATATCAACAGGGTGACCATCATGCAACAGCCACATAATTTTTTTTAAAGTGTGTATATGATGCCAGTAGGAACAATTATTCGAGGCCTACTTCTAACATTCTGTATGTTAAATAGTATGTTCATATGTACAGCATGTTCATGTATGCCCCAAAGGGGTAAATGTTTTTCAGCCCATGCACTTAGTGCATGGGCATTACCAGTATAAGAGACCCACTCAATAATAATGGGAACATTTTTTTAATGAGGCCCTCCTCTACATCTCTTCAAAGGGATATTGGCGTGTGTCCTAATTTTTGTCAGCCGTTGCAGTCACTGCATACACAATAACAGTATAAGAGACCCAGTCCTTTATAATGGGAACATTTTTTTAATTAGGCCCTTATCTACGTCTCTTCGAAGGGTTATTGGAGTACGTCCTAATTTTTGGCAGCCCTTGTAGTCACTGCATACGCAATAACAGTATAGGAGACCCTCCACCTTAATAATGGGAACATTTTTTTTTTAATGAGGACCTCCTCTACATCTCTTCAAAGGGGTATTGGACTACATCCTAATTTTGGGCAGCCCTTGCAGTCACTGCATATCCAATAACAGTATAGGAGACCCACTTCTTTATAATGGGAATTTTTTTAAATGAGGCCCTCCTCTACGTCTCATCAAAGGGATTTTGGAGTGTGTCCTAATTTTTTGCAGCCCTTGAACTTGCTGCATTCGCAATAACAGTATAGGAGACCCACTACTTTATAAGGGTAACATTTTATCTAATGAGGCCATCCTCTACATCTCTTTATAGGAGTATTGGAGTGCGTCCTAATACCACTGTGTGTCTTCAAATTGGTATTGGAGTGTGTCCTAATTTTTAGCACCCCTTGAGCTTGCTGCATATGCAATAACAGTATAGGGGACCCACAAGTTAAGAAAGGGAAAAAAATTACTGAGGCCCTTCATTACGTCTAATCAAAGTGGCATTGGAGTGAGTCCTAATTTTTAGCAACCCTTGAACTTGCTGCATATGCAATAACAGTATAGGATACCTACTCCTATCTTGTATGTTGCAGTACCAGATAGCCCCTGTCAAATAATTATTTAAAAAAAAAACATCTGACAACGCTGGCGGCAGAGATCACAGTGTCTGGGACAACTAAGGAGCACAGGCGAGGGAGAAACACTGTAAAAAGTCTGGGACAGTTTTCTCAAACCCTCCCAGCGCCCAGGCCCTGATGCTTGGGTTACTCTGACAAGAACGGAAAAGTTTAGGAAGATGCTGCCTCTGTGATTCCTCTGTGCCTTCAAATTATTGGGTATCCAAACTGGACACGTGGCATGAACTGTCTCTCTACTCCTTGGAGGTCCTGGCTGCTAGCATTTTGTCAGAGGTGTTTTTTAGTGCCACCGGTGTTATTATAACATATATGCAATAACAGTTTAGGAGAGCCACTCCTTAATAATGTGATGGCCAATTCATATCGATTCCATATTCTACAATATCACCTCTCTTAGCGGAAATTTGTTTACGGCTGAGCTATTGCAGTATGGATAACATATTGCACCAATCCAGCCATGTATTATTGCCTTATACTGCGTACTGTTGCTGCATAAAAAAATCTATTCTATTACCTATTGATACCGTTGTTAGCTGCATTTACAATAGGGACAGGTGCAAGGTATCATCAGCTGGAGATTAGTGTTGTTCATTGCCGTCAAATACATCCCTTCCACAGTGCATTACTTGATATTTTCCATGCACTCGTTGAGTGATTCATAATTTTTAACGGTGATCTGTAATTAGAAATTGATGAAAGCAGATAGGGATGCCTGTGTTCCTTCATAGTTTGGAGGTGCAATGAACCAAAAAAACCTCTTCAGAGCCAGGTAAACTCTAATTTTTATTGTACTATAATTAGTGTTGATCGAGCACTAAAATGCTCGGGTGTTCGAAGCTCGGGCCGAGCTCACCGTGATACTCGGGTGCTCGACCCGAGCAACGAGCCCAATGATAGTCTATAGGAGACCCGAGTGACAGTGCTCAAATGACATGGGAACAGCATGGGGATCGCCCCTGGAAGCATTTCTGACCCCCAGGTCACTGCTGTCAACAACGTGGTCAGAGGTATTAAGCCACTTTTACGGGCTCACAATAAAACGTTCAAAAATGAAACTGAAACTGCTTTCCTGTGAAATATGTTAAGGAACATCCTTTCCAGGGTAAAGACTTGTGTATAAGGTAAAATAAATAACCAAAAACAAAAATACTCCTCCACACCTTTTGTTCACAAATAGCATTTTTTATGCGTTTTTGCACTTTTATATTGCTTTCAACCGTGACAATTGCATTCACTGGGAAATGTCATTTTAACATTTTACAACCTTATCTGGCCATGTGCTGTGTGACACATGCATACAGTGCTGAAAAGACATGGGAACAGCATGGGGAAGACCCCTGGAAGCAACTCTGACACCCAGGTCACTGCCTAAAAGTGTACCCATCAGAAGTGATCCTTGCCGCATCAGAAGATGCAGACTTGCAACTATTCCCGTGCAAGTCCTTGTCCCAGGGCAGTGTTCAATTGTACCTCCCCCATTCCTTGCAATGCAAGCACAAGTATGCAGCCTGCCACCCTCCCACTCCCAGGCTGCAATACCATACTGCTTGCTTGAACTTGAAATTGGGCCTTTTAGGCATGTGGAGGCGGAATCAGGCCACCACGTCATGGCTGCGTCGGCGGCCGGGTGTCCATAAACGGTCCCCAGCCGCACCTATTTGTCTCGGTGCGCCTTATACACAAGCGCGCATACCAAAACATTACCTGTGCCCTCCACAGTGCATTTAGTGGGGAGGACAGCATAACCACAAACATGTGGACAAGTGAATGTGGCCAGGGATGGTCCATCTTACTGACACCTTCACACTGGGTTAATATTGTGGAAGCCGGAACACAGTTGCACACTGGGATGCAACAAGTCCTCCAGACATAGAGGATTGCGGGTCCTGGGTCAATCAGGCTTCAACACAAAGTTCAGAAGGTAGACAGCAGCAATGGTCAGCCTCCTACACAACGAGTAAATTATTCATGATTAGTGTTGAGCCACCCCCGTAGTGTTCGAGTTCGGTTCGGTTCGTCGAACACCCGTGTGTTCGCCGAACTGTTCGTCGAACTGTTCGTCGAACACCTTCGAACACCGTTAAAACCAATGGCAGGCAAACAAAAACACATAGAAACACATAGAAAACACCTTCAAAGGTGTCCAAAAGCTGACAAACTGCTCAGAAGACATAACTAACACATGGAAAAGTGACAAGTACATATAGTCATGCGAAAATAAAAGAGGTGGAGGAGTAAAAGGAGGGGGAGACACAGATATAGGCATGTCATGCCCTTCTAAAGTCCAAAAAGTGAGAAGCCGACACGGCCAGTCCGCTCCTGCCCGTGCCACCTCCGTGTCGCCGGGTTTGTGCCAGAGCCGCGGTGAACCCTGACGGCCAGCCCCCCTCTCCCAATACTGGTGCCTGTCCGCTGGTGGGTCGAGCGAGCCCCCCTGTGGTGGAGGCAGCTCTAAGCTTTTTAATTTAAATTGTCTCTCTAATTTGAATGAATACACTTTAAATCCATTTACAAGGATCTATTGGAGGGCAAGTCTCATGCCAGCAGCCGCGGTAATTCCAGCTCCAGTAGCGTCCACTAAAGCTGCTGCAGTTAAAAAGCTTTTATAAGGATCGAGCTCGGCTGTCCACCGCAAGGCATCCTACTGCCAGTCCCAGCCCCTATGCCTTGGGGTGCCTCCTGATGCTCTTCGCTAAGTATCCCATGGTCCCGAAGCATTTCCTTTGAAAAAATTAAGTGTCTAAACTACAGGAGGTGTAGCTTGCTTAACAGCCGGGATAATCCGCTGACTAGCAGACACTGCTACTAGGCACAAAGTATTTCCTGGGCTAGATGCAGTTAAAAATTTGTAATTAGATACTCTCGTTGGATGCTGAGAAAGCATTCCATAGAGTCTCCTGGCACGCCATATATGATTCTCTTAAAAAGATTGGGGTAGGGGTCTAGGGGACCCTTTTATAGCCAAAATCACGGCCCTGTATCGCAATACGTCACCTAGGCTGAAGATAAATGGAACTGTAGCACCCTGAGGGCTCGGTTGCTACAGACATATTGCACCTCACCCAGAGGTGTGATATCTCACTCTCAGGTAAGGATGGAGTGTGGATCAGGACCCGACACCTGCATGCATTACACCACATTGCCGTGGGGCAGGGCGACCAATATGCCCCTGAGATGGGCACGACAGTCCCTGTCCCTGGCTGGAGTGGGGGGAGGGAACACTGAGGAAGGGGAACCCTGTAGTGCAGGAGCAGGGAGGAAGCAGTTCCTGAGTGCATTGAGAAGCGAGTATAAAAGGTGGGCACCATCTTAGTTCAGTGCAGAGAAGTCTGAGCAGAAGTGGCAGGGAGCAGGGGCTCTGCATGAGCTCTGCTCCGGAGGCGGGCCTAGTAACAGAGGCCCAGGCCTGGAAGAGGGAGAAGGAAGGAAGAGGAGCGGAGAAGGCTCCAGGAACGAGGAATGAAGGGATCCCAGGGGTGCGGACGGGCGAGTCGCCACCGCACGCCAAAATCCACCTGCGTGGAGGGGTCAGGCCAAAGGGGGAGACCGGTCCCCGAACTAGTGGAGGCAGGAAACGACCCTCAGCTAGAAACCGGAGGCTCTGACATTTTATGTGGCGCAGCCCCTCGCTACACCCGCTAGGAAGGCACCACATAGGATCAGGGAAACTGGCGCCAAGTTTACCAAGAGGAGGCCCGAGGCAGCCGGACAGAAGTGTTGGTAAGAAAGGCCAGACAAAGGACACACAAAGGGGGTCCTGTGAAGTGCTCCAAAGTTATCTGGGAGTTGTCTGAGCCCCTCACCTGGTGAGCACAGTACGACGTGGGCAGCCGTTACCTGCAGACGTGGTCTGGATAATAAGAACTGTGAGTAAAGGCCCTGGACTGCATCACTGACTCCGTGTCGTTACTGCTGCTGCCCTGCACCATCACCCCCATCCTCCGCATACACTGCCCTGAGGCTATACTCCTCCCGTGGGGAGTTATGCTACGCTCTGCTGCACCCACAACACCAGCCTCAGCGGTCTGCCCTGTAGCGGCGGTTCACTCTGACCGCAATCCACGGGTGGCGTAGTCGGACATTTAAACATCAAAACCACATAAATAGTTCCGCCACTGGTTTGACCGCCCTGAGCCACGGAACCGGGTCGCCGCCACGAAGACTACAACCACCAGCATCCACCAAAAAGGGTCCGGCTCCGGGTGTCCCAAGGCCCAGGGGGTGCGTCAGAACATTTTCATCACCTTTCACAATCACCAATGGGACAAGGCAGGGATGTCCTCTGTCCCCTCTCTTATACATCCTAGTGACGGAGCACCTGCTCTCATCAATTCGCCATAACCCCAATATTAGGTGGATTGAGGTGGGAGGCACCGAGTACAAGTGCTCTCTATTTGCTGATGATGTCCTAGTATATATCACTCAATCACATATATCCATCCATGCTGTTATGGCTGAAATAGATCACTTTGTTACATGGTAAAATTTTAAAATCAATGCAGCGAAGTCTGAGGCCCTCGATGTCTCCCTCCCCAAATCCATATAGGATTCCATCCAGTCCAACTTTCCCTTTGCCTGGCCCTCACAGGGTATCAAATACTTAGGAATTCCTATTCATAGAGACCTCTCCCATCTATGTTATCTTAATTTTGGGCCCTTTATTGAACAATTCCATACAGACCACGGTTGGCAAGTTAGAACTGTAAGATTCACTACGTGAACCACTGGTGTTTTGTGGAAAAGCACATGTACACTGCGTTCCAAATTATTATGCAAAAAGTGTTTAGGAGTGATAAGGGAAGAATTTGTTTGTTTGTCAGTTAAACTCATTGATGGTGATGTGTGTCAGGGCTCTTTATATCACTGTAAGCAATTGCAGACACCTGTGCTAATTAGTTTGGCAGGTGTGTCCAATGAAAGGCAAGACTACTTAAGAAGGCTCTCTCACATTATTAAGCAGCCTACATTTTCTGCCAAAATGGGAAAGAAAAAGGATGTGTCGGCTGCTGAGAAGCAACAAATTGTGGAGTGTTTAGGTCAAGGCATGACTACAATCAACATTGTGCGATGATCAGGATGAAGTGTCTTGGCAATCAAGAAGTATGTAGCTGATTCACAGTACACATGTGTGCGTGCTGATAAGGGCAAATTGAGGACTCTTTCCTACAGGCTATTACGTCAGGTTAAAAGAGCAGCGGCAAGAAAGCCTTGTCATAGCAGCAGACAAGTTTTTGAAGCTGCTGGTGCCTCCAACGTCCCCCGAACAACAAGATGCAGGGTCCTTCAGAGGTTTGCAGCTGTGCATACGCCATCCTGTCGACCTCCTCTATCCACTTCACACAAGCAGAAACGGCTTCAGTGGGCCAAACATTACATGAAGACTGATTTCAAAACTGTTTTGTTCACGGATGAGTGCCGTGCAGCGCTCTATGGTCCAGATGGATGGAGTGGAGGATGGCTGGTTGATGGACACCCCACGCAAACACGGCTACAGCGCCAACAAGGAGGAGGTGGAGTAATGTTTTGGGCTGGAATCATGGGGAGAGAGATTGTCGGCCCCTTTAGGATCCCTGAAGGCGCTAAAGATGAACTCCATAATGTATGTGGATTTTCTCAAACAGCACTTCCTGCCATGGTTCAAGAAGAAGAACCGTGTATTTCACAGCAAGATCATTTTTCTGCATGATAATGCATCATCTCATGCTGCACATAACTAGTGTTGAGCCACCCCCATAGTGTTCGGGTTCGGTTCGGTTCGTCGAACACCGGGATGTTCGAGGAACTGTTCGTCGAACTGTTCGTCGAACACCTTAGAACACCGTCGAACACCGTTAAAACCAATGGCAGGCAAACAAAAACACATAGAAACACATAGAAAACACCTGCAAAGGTGTCCAAAAGCTGACAAACTGCTCAGAAGACACTCTCTTTAAAAAAGCCGGCCGGCAAATTCAGCAGCGGCATACACCGGTACCCGACAATTTAGACAAAAAGGAATAGAGCATCACACATAGATTAGATAGATAGAAACATGTCAGTCACACATATAAGAAGCACAGTGACAGTGTTGGTTACTGCACTTGTCATTTAGTGTAAAGGATTTATTAAAAAAAATATTAGTGTTTTCATGCACTGTCTCTTTAAAAAAGCCGGCCGGCAATTCAGCATCTGTACCCGACAATTTAGAACAGAAAGAATAGAGCTTCACACATAGATTAGATAGATAGAAACATGTCAGTCACATATATAATAAGTACAGTGATAGTGTTGCTTACTGTACTTGTCATTTAGTGTAAAGGATTTATTTAAAAAAATAATAGTGTTTTCATGCACTGTCTCTTTAAAAAAGCCGGCCGGCAATTCAGCAGCGGTACCCGACAATTTAGAACAGAAAGATAGAGCATCACACATAGATTAGATAGATAGAAACATGTCAGTCACATATATATGAAGTACAGTGATAGTGTTGGTTACTGTACTTGTCATTTAGTATTAAAATAAAGGATTTATTATTAAAAAAATTGGCGTGGGGTTCCCCTTAATTTTAGGCTCTAGCGGAGGTTAAGCAGACGGCTGGGGCAGATGTTTGAAGCCTGGGAAGGGGGTAATACCCACGGAGCTTCCCAGGCTACTAATATCAGCCCCCAGCTGAATACATAGCCTTTACTAGCTATTAAAATGGGGGACCCCCCCAAAAAAAATGACGTGGGGTCCCCCCTAATTTAATAGCTAGCAAAGGCTAGGCAGACAGCTGGGGGCTGATATTAATAGCCCAGGAAGGGAGCCATGAATATTGGCCCCCTCCCAGGCTAGAAACACCAGCCATCAGCCGCCCCAGAAATGGCGCATTCATAGGATGCGCCAATTCTGGCACTTAGCCTCGCTCTTCCACGCTGCCCTGGTGCGGTGGCAGGGGGTAATAGGGTTGGGGTTGATGTCAGCTTATAATGCCAGCTGACATCAAGCCCAGGTTAGTAATGGAGAGGCGTCTATAAGACACCCCCATTACTAACCCCATAGTCAAAGTTAAAAAAAACACAAACACCCAGAATAAAGTCCTTTAATTGAAATAAAGACACAATCCTTTATTGTTCTAAATTAAACCATACTTACCATCACGCCCATTCCAGCTGAAGCCAACGATCTCCTGCAATAAAAGAAAAATAATAAAGCAACCTCATCCTTACCTTTCCATGGTTCCCACAACAGCTTCAGCTCTGCTACATCGAGATGACAGGCTGGACCGCAGCAGAACGCTGCCATCCAGCCTGTCATCCCGCAGACACTGAGAAGCGCAGGCTTGCTTGCGCTGCTCAGCGTCTCTCTGTGACGACATCCAGATGAGCCGAGTTCATGTCCAATGAACTCGGCTCACCTCATGCACGTCACTGACAGCGTGGGAAAATTCTCACGCTGAAGCGCTGATTGCAGGAGAATTTTCCCACGCTGTCAGTGACGTGCAGGAGGTGAGCTGAGTTCATTGGACATGAGCTCACCTCATGCACATCACTGACAGCGTGGGAGAATTCTCCTGCACTCAGCACTTCAGCGTGAGAATTTTCCCACGCTGTCAGTGACGTGCATGAGGTGAGCCGAGTTCATTGGACATGACCTCGGCTCATCTGGATGCCGTCACAGCGAGACAGTGAGGAGCGCAAGCATGCCTGCGCTTCTCAGTGTCTGCGGGATGACAGACTGGATGGCAGCGTTCTGCTGCGGTCCAGCCAGTCATCTCGATGTAGCAGAGCTGAAGCTGTCGTGGGAACCATGGAAAGGTAAGGATGAGGTTGGTTTATTATTTTTCTTTTATTGCAGGAGATCGCTGGCTTCAGCTGGAATGGGCGTGACGGTAAGTATGGTTTAATTTAGAACAATAAAGGATTGTGTCTTTATTTCAATTAAAGGACTTTATTCTGGGTGTTTGTGTTTTTTTTAACTTTGACTATGGGGTTAGTAATGGGGGTGTCTTATAGACGCCTCTCCATTACTAACCTGGGCTTGATGTCAGCTGGCATTATAAGCTGACATCAACCCCAACCCTATTACCCCCTGCCACCGCACCAGGGCAGCGTGGAAGAGCGAGGCTAAGTGCCAGAATTGGCGCATCCTATGAATGCGCCATTTCTGGGGCGGCTGACGGCTGGTGTTTCTAGCCTGGGAGGGGGCCAATATTCATGGCTCCCTTCCTGGGCTATTAATATCAACCCCCAGCTGTCTGCCTAGCCTTTGCTAGCTATTAAATTAGGGGGGACCCTACGTCATTTTTTTGGGGGTGTCCCCCATTTTAATAGCTAGTAAAGGCTATGTATTCAGCTGGGGGCTGATATTAGTTGCCTGGGAAGCTCCGTGGGTATTACCCCCTTCCCAGGCTTCAAACATCTGCCCCAGCCGTCTGCTTAACCTCCGCTAGAGCCTAAAATTAAGGGGAACCCCACGCCAATTTTTTTAATAATAAATCCTTTATTTTAATACTAAATGACAAGTACAGTAACCAACACTATCACTGTACTTCATATATATGTGACTGACATGTTTCTATCTATCTAATCTATGTGTGAAGCTCTATTCTGTCTGTTATAAATTGTCGGGTACCGCTGCTGAATTGCCGGCCGGCTTTTTTAAAGTGACAGTGCATGAAAACACTATTATTTTTTTTGATAAATCCTTTACGCTAAATGACAAGTACAGTAAGCAGCACTTTCACTGTACTTCGTATATATGTGGCTGACATGTTTATATCTATCTAATCTATGTGTGAAGCTCTATTCTTTCGGTTCTAAATCGTTGGGTACAGGTGTATGCCGCTGCTGAATTGCCGGCTTTTCATGTTTCACTGTTGGCACTGTTCCCATCGATTTGGGCAATCACTGTAATGCCACAACCACCATGGCTGTGGCATTACAGTGAGTGGCAGACAATCCCTGCATGATTGGTGCTCTAAATAGCGCCAGACATGCAGGACACGCTTTTGGTGCACGAACAGTTATCGAACATAACCTCGAACAGCCGAATTTTTTGCAAATCGTTCGGGTTCGTCGAACAACTCGAACACCGCCCAAAACAGCTCGAATTTGAGATTGGCGAACAGTTCTAGTCGAACACCGCTCATCTCTACACATAACATCTGCATCTCTGGCTGATATGGGCATAAAAGGGGACAAACTTATGGTGTGACCCCCATGCTCCCCTGACCTCTACCCCATTCAGAACCTTTGGAGCATCATTAAAAGGAGTGTCTATGATGGCGGGAGGCAGTTCACATCTAAGCAACAGCTCTGGGAGGGTATTCTGTCCTCATGCAAAACAATTGAAACAGAAACCATCCAAAACCTGACAAATTCAATGGACGAGAGAGTTCAGAAGCTCCTTTCGAACAAGGGGTCCTATGTGAAAATGTAACATCACCTACAATAAAGTTTTGAGTTGAAAACTGTTTGATTTCAGTGTCTAACAACCTGCTAATGCTTATAATTTCAAAAATGACCATTTTTTTGGTCTTTATTAAAATGAAAAGGTTGATCGAAAAGTTTGGGGGATCTAAGAGTGTGGCAACCCAGTAGTCATGATTACTTCGAATTCTGACAATATGAGGGTCATGCTGCAGGTAGTGCAGCAAGAAGGCACTTATGTGTCTTGCGCATCTCGGAGCCCCAAAGTTATTTTCCGGGCTAGATGCAGCTAAAAATTATTTTTAATTTTAAATCTGGTGGAGCTTATTATAGATGGCCTAATAGGATCAGTGCTGCACACTGCTACAAAGCCCAAATTATTTTCCAGTCAAGATACAGATAAACATGATTAGTAATTTGAAAGCTTAAAACGGTTGGTAGGGTGATTTTAACCAATCATCAAGCTTTACTCTCCCCAGGATGACACAGGGGTAGAAAAGTCGTTTCGGATCCATGATTTGTTCATCTTTATGAACGTGAGTCTGTCTACATTATCAGTGGAGAGCCGCGTGCGCTTATCTGTCAGCACACCACCAGCAGCGCTGAACACACGTTCAGACAGAACGCTGGCTGCGGGGCATGACAAGATCTCCAAGGCGTAAGTGGCTAGCTCCGGCCATTTATCCAGATTGGAAGCCCAAAAAGAGCAAGGGTCCAGTGACACAGTCGTGGCTTCAATGTTTACTTGGAGATACTCCTGTACCATCGTCTCTAGGCGTTGACTATGTGTCAGACTTCTTGTCTCCTGTGGCCTTGCAAAGGATGGGCTAAAAAAGTGGTGAAATGATTCCGCAAAATTGATGTTACCAGCAGATACTATGGTTCTGTTACGGTTTGAGTGCTGAACACTTGACGGTCCCACGGTTGGCAAGTTGGAACTGTGAGATTCACTACGTGCACCACTGGTATTTTGTGGAAAAGCACATGTAAGATTCTGCAACAGTCTCTGCTGATACTCCTGCATGCGTGCATCCCTTTCTATGGCAGGAATAATTTCTGCAAATTTACTTTTGTACCGGGGATCTAACAGTGTGGCAACCCAGTAGTCAGGATTATTTCTAATTCTCACAATTCGAGGGTCATGTTGCAGGTAGTGCAGCAAGAAGGCACTCATGTGTGTTGCGCATCCAGGAGCACCAAGTCCCTGTTGTGTTGGTGGCGAGGTAACAATCATGCTTCCTTCCTCTGTCCTCTCCCCCCAACCTCGCACAACAGAAATGTGATCAAGGTCTCCCTCATCTGTTGAGTCTTCCATCAGTTCGTCCTCCACTTCTTCCTGGGCTCCTGCACCTTCCTCACTAGTTTGGCTGCTACCATGCGCCCTGGTAAAACCATCTCCCCCACCCTCACATGCCTGCCGCCTTGGTGCTGCCGACCGTCTGGACCTTGCAGATGTTAGCCCTTCCGCATACAACTCCTCCTCCTCTACTTCCTCCACCTCCTCTTGTGCCACCACCTGACTCCGAATTCTGTTTAACATGTGCTCCAGCATGTAAATCACCGGAATAGTCATGCTGATAATGGCATCGTCAGCACTAAACATCTTCGTCGCCATTTCAAAACTGTGCAGAAGGGTGCATAGGTCCCTGATCTGAGACCACTCCTCCAGCGTGATTTGCCCCACCTCTGGATCTCGTTGGCCCAGGCTATACGTCAGAACGTATTGCACCAGGGCTTGTCGGTGCTGCCACAGTCGCTGCAACATGTGCAGAGTTGAATTCCACCGGGTAGGCACATCGCATTTTAGCCGGTGAAGTGGCAGGCCCAACGACTTCTGTAGAGATGTAAGTCGCTGAGCTGCGGGATGCGAACGGCGGAAGTGAGCACACAGCGACCGTGCCCTCTGCAGAAGGCCATCTAGTCTGGGATAGTGGGCTAAAAATAGCTGGACAACCAGGTTCAACACGTGAGCCATACAAGGCACGTGTGTGACATTGCCCCGGCGAAGGGCCGCACCCAGGTTTGCAGCATTGTCGCACACGGCCTTCCCTGGTTTCAGGTCCAGTGGAGACAACCATTCATGAAATTGGTTCTCCAGAGCTGACCACAACTCCTCAGCTGTGTGACTCACATTTCCCAGACATTTCAAAGTAAAAACCGCCTGATGAGTGATGACGTTGAGCCCTACTGCCAGCATAGTAAGGAGGTGTGCAGGATCCCTTCTGCGCAGTTAGAAAGCTTGTGGCATGACCAGACAGGCTTTGGGTGCAGGTGGAAGACCGAGAGGAGGTTGAGGAGGCAGAAGCAGTGGAGGAACTTTGACATAAAGAGGATTGACGCACAACTCGTGGGGACGGCAAGACTTGGACAGCAGCCCCTTGTCCTGCTGTCACCATAGTTACCCAGTGCCCAGTCAGCGACATGTAACGCCCCTGTCCATGCCTACTCGTCCAAGTGTCTGTGGTGAAATGCACCCTGTCACACACAGAGTTTCTCAAAGAAGCGGTGATGTTGTGTGCGACATGCTGGTGGAGCGCAGGCACACCTTTCTTTGAGAAGTAGTGCCGACTGGGCATCTGGTACTGGGGCACTGCGACGGACATATGGTCTCGAAAATCCTCTGTGTCCACCAGGCGGAAAGGCAGCATTTCTGTAGCCAAGAGCTTGCAGATGGTGAAATTCAACCTCTTAGCTTTCTCATGGCTAGGAGGAAATGGTCTTTTACTTGTCCACATCTGAGGGACCGAGGGCTGGCTATTGTGCTTAGACGGGGTTGATAAGGGTGTCCCCGGCAAACTGCCGGTCTGTGAGGAAGATGCAGGCGGACATGTTAGGTTGCCTTGATCCAAAGGTGGTGCTATCGATGTCGGACAGCGCTCAACACCAGCTGGTGTTACCACCTCCAAAGAAAATGATGACCTGCCAATCACGCTGGCTGTTGCGGGTAAAGAGGTGGCAGGTCTGCGCCCCAAAACAGGTGTGACTGCTATCCCCCCAGTCACAGAGGGTGAAGAGGCCGCGGATGCACAAGATATGGCAGACGGTGGTTGGCCCGGCCAGCTAGGCCGCATTGTAGCACACTGAGCTTCCCACTGCAACTTATGCTTCATGTCCATGTGCCGGTTCATGCATGAAGTACTCAAACTATGTATTTTTTGGCCTCTACTTAGCTTTTGCTGACAAATTTTACAGATAACACGAGTTGGGTCATCTTTATCGATCTGAAAAAATGCCCAGGCTATGCAAGGCTTAGCACCCATGCGACCTGAAGAGCCACCACGACTTGTGGTGAGAGGCAGAGTTGTGTTTGAGGATGCAGTTGTTGACGTGCTTCCAGTACTACGTCTCTGTCCAGGAAGGCGCAACCTGACCTCGTCGTCACTAGCATCTTCCTCCACCTCCTCTGCTGACCTCATCTCTTGGCTGACTGTGGGTTGACAGTAAGTGGGATCTCCAACCTCATCATCATCACCCTGTGTGTTATCACACCCGTCGTCCTCAGATCCAACCTGTTCCTGCCCTGACAAAAAACTAAAGTTGTCGCTCCAATCAGGTATTTGAGTCTTATCATCGTCTTCCTCATTGTCTCCACCAACAGGAGTTACAGTGTGGGAATGAGGGTCTACATTATGGTCAGAACCTTCTGCGTCTGGTCCTGGATCCGACTCATAAAGATTCTGGGCATCAGTGCAGATCATTTCCTCGTCTGGATTCACAGAAGCGCTGGAGTCGACCTCTGATTCCCAGGCTATAGTATGAGTAAACAGCTCTGCAGACTCAACCATCTGTTCTACCTCATACTCAGACGGGCAGCTGGAGATTTGGGAGCTGTGAGGAAGCAAGTGCGATTGGGTGACACCTTTGAGGACTGGAGTATTTGTGATGTTGAAGTTGATGTGGAGGAGAGCCCACTTAAAGGAGCACTTGATATCCGTTGAAGCACCTGCTGTTTTTGTGCCTTATCTGGAATTTGTAGCGATTGGCGTGGCCATAAGAAAGGGATCTTATCACATTGTCCGCTAAAAGAAGTAGACATTTTAGCGGACAACTCTGGAGTTGTTTGCACAAAAAAACAATGGATGGTAACCGAGCAGAGCTGAGTGGCCAAACTGTGGTATTAGGCCAAAACTATTGGCTGGGTTAGATGCAGAAAAAAATTATATTCAATTTGCAACCTGATGGAGGTCAGTATAGATGGATTAATAGAACAAGACCCACACACAGCTAGAAGCCCAATATTTTTTCACAGGTAGATGCAGAAAAAAATATATTCAGTTTGCAACCTGATGGAGGTCAGTATAGATGGACTAACAGAGAAAGTCCCACACACTACTAGAAGGCCAAATATTTTTTCAGAGCTAGATGCAGAAAAAAATTATATTCAGTTTGCAACCTGATGGAGGTCTGTATAGATGGATTAATAGAACAAGACCCACACACAGCTAGAAGCCCAATATTTTTTCAGAGGTAGATGCAGAAAAAAATATATTCAGTTTGCAACCTGATGGAGGTCAGTATAGATGGACTAATAGAGAAAGTCCGACACACTGCTAGAAGGCCAAATATTTTTTCAGAGGTACTGTAGATGCAGATAAAAATTATTTTTAATTTGCAACCCGATGGAGGTCAGTATAGATGGACTAATAGAGAAAGTCCGACACACTACTAGAAGGCCAAATATTTTTTCAGAGCTAGATGCAGAAAAAAATTATATTCAGTTTGCAACCTGATGGAGGTCAGTATAGATGGACTAATACAACAAGTCCCACACACAGCTAGAAGCCCAATATTTTTTCAGAGGTAGATGCAGAAAAAAATATATTCAGTTTGCAACCTGATGGAGGTCAGTATAGATGGACTAATACAACAAGTCCCACACACAGCTAGAAGCCCAATATTTTTTCAGAGGTAGATGCAGAAAAAAATATATTCAGTTTGCAACCTGATGGAGGTCAGTATAGATGGACTAATACAACAAGTCCCACACACAGCTAGAAGCCCAAATATTTTTTCAGAGGTACTGTAGATGCAGATAAAAATTATTTTGAATTTGCAACCTGATGGAGGTCAGTATAGATGGACTAATAGAGAAAGTCTGACACACTGCTAGAAGGCCAAATGTTTTTTCAGAGCTAGATGCAGAAAAAAATTATATTCAGTTTGCAACCTGATGGAGGTCTGTATAGATGGATTAATAGAACAAGACCCACAAACAACTAGAAGCCCAATATTTTTTCAGAGGTAGATGCAGAAAAAAATATATTCAGTTTGCAACCTGATGGAGGTCAGTATAGATGGACTAATACAACAAGTCCCACACACAGCTAGAAGCCCAAATATTTATTCAGAGGTACTGTAGATGCAGATAAAAATTATTTTGAATTTGCAACCTGATGGAGGTCAGTATAGATGGACTAATAGAGAAAGTCCGACACACTGCTAGAAGGCCAAATATTTTTTCAGAGGTACTGTAGATGCAGATAAAAATTATTTTTAATTTGCAACCTGATGGAGGTCAGTATAGATGGACTAATAGAGAAAGTCCGACACACTACTAGAAGGCCAAATATTTTTTCAGAGCTAGATGCAGAAAAAAATTATATTCAGTTTGCAACCTGATGGAGGTCAGTATAGATGGACTAATACAACAAGTCCCACACACAGCTAGAAGCCCAATATTTTTTCAGAGGTAGATGCAGAAAAAAATATATTCAGTTTGCAACCTGATGGAGGTCAGTATAGATGGACTAATACAACAAGTCCCACACACAGCTAGAAGCCCAATATTTTTTCAGAGGTAGATGCAGAAAAAAATATATTCAGTTTGCAACCTGATGGAGGTCAGTATAGATGGACTAATACAACAAGTGCCACACACAGCTAGAAGCCCAAATATTTTTTCTGAGGTACTGTAGATGCAGATAAAAATTATTTTGAATTTGCAACCTGATGGAGGTCAGTATAGATGGACTAATAGAGAAAGTCCGACACACTGCTAGAAGGCCAAATATTTTTTCAGAGCTAGATGCAGAAAAAAATTATATTCAGTTTGCAACCTGATGGAGGTCAGTATAGATGGACTAATACAACAAGTCCCACACACAGCTAGAAGCCCAATATTTTTACAGAGGTAGATGCAGAAAAAAATATATTCAGTTTGCAACCTGATGGAGGTCAGTATAGATGGACTAATACAAGAAGTCCCACACACAGCTAGAAGCCCAAATATTTTTTCAGAGGTACTGTAGATGCAGATAAAAATTATTTTGAATTTGCAACCTGATGGAGGTCAGTATAGATGGACTAATAGAGAAAGTCCGACACACTGCTAGAAGGCCAAATATTTTTTCAGAGCTAGATGCAGAAAAAAATTAGATTCAGTTTGCAACCTGATGGAGGTCAGTATAGATGGACTAATAGAATGATGCTATGCCCAAAAGATTTTACTTCACTAGGTGCAGTAAAAAAATTGGTATTCTATACACAGGTGGTATATCTTGCAACACAGATAGGCTACTCCACTGACTAACACACTCTGCAATAGGCCAAAAAGGATTAGCTTTGCTAGATTCAGCCAAATGCTGTGAAAAAAACTTGCACAGCACTGGCACAGACCTGCCTGGCAAAAACTGATAGGAACTGATGTAACCTAGTCCTGAAAAGGACTGCAATTACAATTAGTCTTTACTCCCACAACCTATCTATTTAAGAGCACAGACCTGCCTGATAAAAGTCGTAGGAAATGCTGTAACCTAGTCCTTAAAAGGACTGCAATCACAACTATTCCCTACTCCCAAGCTATCTGTATATTTGTGCGAAAATTGGCTTGAAATTAACAAGGTATAGCGCACACAGCAACAGAGGTGCCGTCTAACACGCAGCTGCAGCAGTGAGAAAATGGTGGCGACGGGGAAAATGGCTTGGTCTTATAGGGCAAGGACATGTGACATACACTGCCAATGACACATGCCCTTGCTTGTGTGAAAAAAAGCACTTCGCTCCGTGTGTGCGCTGCTGATAGGCTGACAGATTGCACCTCCCCACTGTAAATGCGGGAAAGAGAAAAAAAAATGGAGATCTTCATTGTTCCTGCAGAGATCCATCCCCTGCCCCTCCCCCCACCCCGCTGTACACTCAAACTGCGTATTAACATTAATTTTCATCATTACTGAGAAAAAATCCAGTTATGATTTTGGTGCACGAACAGTTATCGAACATAACCTCGAACAGCCGAATTTTTCTCAAATTGTTCGTGTTCGCCGAACGGCTCGAACACCGCCCAAAACAGCTCGAATTTGAGATTGGCGAACAGTTCGAGTAGAACAACGCTCATGTCTATTCATGATCATGATGCCATCCATCTCCTTAGCTTTCTGTTCCTTGGAATGCAAGCGCATGTATGTAGTAGTGGCTAGGCCTGAGGTGGTCAGCATTTTGGCGCATATCCTACCTCCTCCGAGGATTGCTGGATGTTTTCTTGCTACTATCCCAGTTCTATCACTCCCGTTAAAACAAAGCTTCAGGTGATGAATTATTGATGAGGTGGTGGCAAAGGAGAAAGAGCAGGAGGAACAGGGACCATTCACATCAATATCAGGCCAGTCAACCACACATGTCTTGTAGGATATGTTTTTGTACCAAAAGGAGTGGTTCGGCTACACAGTTATAGGGCATACAGTGAGTGCAATGCCTACCAAAAATTTCGAGGCACTCCAATGCCCCTTAAAAGTGACATGGAGGTCAGAGGGCCTTAACTAAACTGTTTTTTCCATTTATAGCAACTGGGTCTCCTGTACGCTGTTGGCCTAACCAGTGAATGGAAGGCTTTCCAAAAATTATGAGGAACTGCAATGCCCCTTGAAACTGATGTGGATTACAGCGTACTAAAAACCTTCTACACATTATTGGGGAGTGGGTCTCCCTTATTGCTCTCCTATGCATCGAAAAGCAAAAGCTGACTAAATTAGGAGGAAATGCAATGCCCATTGGAAGAGTCGTGGAAGTTAGAGGTAATTAAAAACAACATTTCAATGACCCTTGGGACAGCTGTGGAGTTCAGAGTGGTTTAACAAGACGGTTTTAATGCCCCTTGGAACAGAGGTGGAGGTCACAGGAGCTTAACAAGACAGTTTTAATGCGCCTTGGAAGAGACGTGGTGTTCAGAGCGGTTTAACAAGATGGTTTTAATGCCCCTTGGAAGAGACGTGGAGGTCCCAGTGGAATAAAAAGACAATATCAATGCCCCTTGGAAGAGTGGTGGAGGTCCCAGTGGAATAAAAAGACAATATCAATACCCCTTGGAAGAGTGGTGGAGGTTACAGTGGAATAAAAATACAATATCAATGCCCCTTGGAAGAGTGGTGGAGGTCGCAGTGGAATAAAAAGACAATATCTATGCCCCTTGGAAGAGACGTGGAGGTCACAGTAGCTTAGCAAGATGTTTTTAATGCCCCTTGGAAGAGACGTGGAGGTCACATTAGCTTAACAAGACGGTTTTATTGCCCCTTGGAAGAGACGTGGAGTTCAGAGAGGTTTAACAAGACAGTTTTAATGCCCCTTGGAAGAGAACTGGGGGTCACAGTGGAATAAAAAGACAATATCAATGCCCTTTTGAGGAATGGTGGAGGTCCCAGTGGAATATAAAGACAATATCAATGCCCCTTGGAAGAGTGGTGGAGGTCACAGTGGAATAAAAAGAGAGTGGTGGAGGTCGCAGTGGACTAAAAAGACAATATCAATGCCCCTTGGAAGAGACGTGGAGGTCACAGTAGCTTAACAAGACAGTTTTAATGCCCCTTGGAAGAGACGTGGTGGTCACATTAGCTTAACAAGATGGTTTTATTGCCCCTTGGAAGAGACGTGGAGTTCAGAGTGGTTTAACAAGACAGTTTTAATGCCCCTTGGAAGAGAACTGGTGGTCAAAGTGGAATAAAAAGACAATATCAATGTCCTTTTGAGGAGTGGTGGAGGTCCCAGTGGAATAAAAAGACAATATCAATGCCCCTTGGAAGAGACGTGGAGGTCACAGTAGCTTAGCAAGATGGTTTTAATGTCCCTTGGAAGAGACGTGGAGGTCACACTAGCTTAACAAGATGATATTAATGCCTCTTAGAAGAGACGTGGAGGACACAGTAGCTTAACAAGACGTTTTTAATGCCCCTTGGAAGAGACGTGGAGTTCAGAGTGGTTTAATAAGACGGTTTTAATGCCCCTTGGAAGAAACGTGGAGTTCAGAGTGATTCATCAAGACTGTTTTAATGCCCCTTGGAAGAGATGAGGAGTTCAGAGTGGTTTAACAAGACGATTTTAATGCCCCTTGGAAGAGACGTGGAGGTCCAAGTGGAATATAAAGACAATATCAATGCCCCTTGGAAGAGATGTGGAGATCAGAGTGGTCTAACAAGACGGTTCTAATGCACTTTGAAAGAGACGTGGAGTTCAGAGTGGTTTAACAAGACGGTTTTAATGCCCAATGGAAGAGACGTGGATGTCACAGTATCTTAACAAGACGGTTTTAATACCCCTTGGAAGAGACGTGGTGTTCAGAGTGGTTTATCAAGATGGTTTTAATGCCCCTTGGAAGAGACGTGGTGTTCAGAGTGGTTTAACAAGATGGTTTTAATGCCCCTTGGAATAGACGTGGAGGTCCCAGTGGAATAAAAAGGCAATATCAATGCCCCTTGGAAGAGTAGTGGAGGTCCCAGTGGAAGAAAAAGACAATATCAATGCCCCTTGGAAGAGTGGTGGAGATCGCAGTGGAATAAAAAGGCAATATCAATGCCCCTTGGAAGAGACGTGGAGGTCACAGTAGCTTAACAAGTTTGTTTTAATGCCCCTTGGAAGAAACGTGGAGGTCACATTAGCTTAACTAGACGGTTTTAATGCCCCTTGGATGAGACGTTGAGTTCACAGTGGTTTAACAAGATGGTTTTAATGCCCCTTGGAAGAGACATGGAGGTCACAGTAGCATAACAAGATGGTTTTAATGCCCCTTGGAAGAGACGTGGAGGTCACAGTAGCCTAACAAGACGGTTTTAATGCCCCTTGGAAGAGATGTGGAGATCAGAGTGGTCTAACAAGACGGTTTTAATGCCCCTTGGAAGAGACGTGGAGTTCAGAGTGGTTTAACAAGAAGGTTTTAATGCCTCTTGGAAGAGACGTGGAGGTCCCAGTGGAATAAAAAGACAATATCAATGCCCCTTGGAAGAGTGGTGGAGGTTACAGTGGAATAAAAAGACAATATCAATGCCCCTTGGAAGAGTGGTGGAGGTCGCAGTGGAATTAAAAGAATATCAATGCCCCTTGGAAGAGTGGTGGAGGTCGCAGTGGAATGAAAATACAATATCAATGCCCCTTGGAAGAGATGTGGAGGTCACAGTAGCTTAGTAAGATGATTTAATGCCCCTTGGAAGAGACGTGGAGGTCAAGTTAGCTTAACAAGACAGTTTTATTGCCCCTTGGAAGAGACGTGGAGTTCAGAGTTGTTTAACAAGACCGTTTTAATGCCCCTTGGAAGAGATGTGGAGTTCAGAGTCTTTAGCAAGACGATTTTAATGCCCCTTGAAAGAAATGTGGTGATCAAAGTGGTTTAACAAGACGGTTTTAATGCCCCTTGGAAGAGACGTGGAGGTCCCAGTGGAATAAAAAGACAATATCAATACCCCTTGGAAGAGTGTTGGAGGTCCCAGTGGAATAAAAAGACAATATCAATGCTGCTTGGAAGAGTGGTGGAGGTCGCAGTGGAATAAAAAGACAATATCAATGCCCCTTGGCAGAGACGTGGAGGTCACAGTAGCTTAACAAGATGGTTTTAAAGCCCCTTGGAAGAGACGGGGAAGTCACAGTATCTTAACAAGATGGTTTTAATGCATCTTGGAAGAGACGTGGAGGTCACAGAAGCTTAACAAGATGGTTTTAATGCCCCTTGGAAGAGATGTGGAGTTCAGAGTCTTTAGCAAGACGATTTTAATGCCCCTTGAAAGAAACGTGGTGATCAAAGTGGTTTAACAAGACGGTTTTAATGCCCCTTGGAAGAGACGTGGAGGTCCCAGTGGAATAAAAAGACAATATCAATACACCTTGGAAGAGTGTTGGAGGTCCCAGTGGAACAAAAAGACAATATCAATGCCGCTTGGAAGAGTGGTGGAGGTCGCAGTGGAATAAAAAGACAATATCAATGCCCCTTGGCAGAGACGTGGAGGTCACAGTAGCTTAACAAGACAGTTTTAATGCCCCTTGGAAAAGACCTGGTGGTCACAATTAGTGTTGAGCCACCCCCGTAGTGTTCGAGTTCGGTTCGGTTCGTCGAACTGTTCGTCGAACACCTTCGAACACCGTTAAAACCAATGGCAGGCAAACAAAAACACATAGAAACACATAGAAAACACCTTCAAAGGTGTCCAAAAGCTGACAAACTGCTCAGAAGACATAACTAACACATGGAAAAGTGACAAGTACATATAGTCATGCGAAAATAAAAGAGGTGGAGGAGTAAAAGGAGGGGGAGACACAGATATAGGCATGTCATGCCCTTCTAAAATCCAAAAAGTGAGAAGCCGACACGGCCAGTCCGCTCCTTCCCGTGCCACCTCCGTGTCGCCGGGTTTGTGCCAGAGCCGCGGTGAACCCTGACGGCCAGCCCACCTCTCCCAATACTGGTGCCTGTCCGCTGATGGGTCGAGCGAGCCCCCCTGTGGTGGAGGCAGCTCTAAGCTTTTTAATTTAAATTGTCTCTCTAATTTGAATGAATACACTTTAAATCCATTTACAAGGATCTATTGGAGGGCAAGTCTCATGCCAGCAGCCGCGGTAATTCCAGCTCCAGTAGCGTCCACTAAAGCTGCTGCAGTTAAAAAGCATTTATAAGGATCGAGCTCGGCTGTCCACCGCAAGGCATCCTACTGCCAGTCCCAGCCCCTATGCCTTGGGGTGCCTCCTCATGCTCTTCACTAAGTATCCCATGGTCCCGAAGCATTTCCTTTGAAAAAATTAAGTGTCTAAACTACAGGTGGTGTAGCTTGCTTAACAGCCGGGATAATCCGCTGACTAGCAGACACTGATACTAGGCACAAAGTATTTCCTGGGCTAGATGCAGTTAAAAATTTGTAATTAGATACTCTCGTTGGATGCTGAGAAAGCATTCCATAGAGTCTCCTGGCACGCCATATATGATTCTCTTAAAAAGCTTGGGGTAGGGGTCTAGGGGACCCTTTTATAGCCAAAATCATGGCCCTGTATCGCAATACGTCACCTAGGCTGAAGATAAATGGAACTGTAGCACCCTGAGGGCTCGGTTGCTACAGACGTATTGCACCTCACCCAGAGGTGTGATATCTCACTCTCAGGTAAGGATGGAGTGTGGATCAGGACCCGACACCTGCATGCATTACACCACATTGCCGTGGGGCAGGGCGACCAATAAGCCCCTGAGATGGGCACGACAGTCCCTGTCCCTGGCTGGAGTGGGGGGAGGGAACACTGAGGAAGGGGAACCCTGTAGTGCAGGAGCAGGGAGGAAGCAGTTCCTGGGTGCATTGAGAAGGGAGTATAAAAGGTGGGCACCATCTTAGTTCAGTGCAGAGAAGTCTGAGCAGAAGTGGCAGGGAGCAGGGGCTCTGCATGAGCTCTGCTCCGGAGGTGGGCCTAGTAACAGAGGCCCAGGCCTGGAAGAGGGAGAAGGAAGGAAGAGGAGCGGAGAAGGCTCCAGGAACGAGGAATGAAGGGATCCCAGGGGTGCGGACGGGCGAGTCGCCACCGCACGCCCGAATCCACCTGCGTGGAGGGGTCAGGCCAAAGGGGGAGACCGGTCCCCGAACTAGTGGAGGCATCAAACGACCCTCAGCTAGAAACCGGAGGCTCTGACATTTTATGTGGCGCAGCCCCTCGCTACACCCGCTAGGAAGGCACCACATAGGGTCAGGGAAATTGGCGCCAAGTTTACCAAGAGGAGGCCCGAGGCAGCCGGACAGAAGTGTTGGTAAGAAAGGCCAGACAAAGGACACACAAAGGGGGTCCTGTGAAGTGCTCCAAAGTTATCTGGGAGTTGTCTGAGCCCCTCACCTGGTGAGCACAGTACGACGTGGGCAGCCGTTACCTGCAGACGTGGTCTGGATAATAAGAACTGTGAGTAAAGGCCCTGGACTGCATCACTGACTCCGTGTCGTTACTGCTGCTGCCCTGCACCATCACCCCCATCCTCCGCATACACTGCCCTGAGGCTATACTCCTCCCGTGGGGAGTTATGCTACGCTCTGCTGCACCCACAACACCAGCCTCAGCGGTCTGCCCTGTAGCGGCGGTTCACTCTGACCGCAATCCACGGGTGGCGTAGTCGGACATTTAAACATCAAAACCACATAAATAGTTCCGCCACTGGTTTGACCGCCCTGAGCCACGGAACCGGGTCGCCGCCACGAAGACTACAACCACCAGCATCCACCAAAAAGGGTCCGGCTCCGGGTGTCCCAAGGCCCAGGGGGTGCGTCAGAACATTTTCATCACCTTTCACAATCACCAATGGGACAAGGCAGGGATGTCCTCTGTCCCCTCTCTTATACATCCTAGTGACGGAGCACCTGCTCTCATCAATTCACCATAACCCCAATATTAGGTGGATTGAGGTGGGAGGCACCGAGTACAAGTGCTCTCTATTTGCTGCTGATGTCCTAGTATATATCACTCAATCACATATATCCATCCCTGCTGTTATGGCTGAAATAGATCACTTTGTTACATGGTAAAATTTTAAAATCAATGCAGCGAAGTCTGAGGCCCTCGATGTCTCCCTCCCCAAATCCATATAGGATTCCATCCAGTCCAACTTTCCCTTTGCCTGGCCCTCACAGGGTATCAAATACTTAGGAATTCCTATTCATAGAGACCTCTCCCATCTAGGTTATCTTAATTTTGGGCCCTTTATTGAACAATTCCATACAGACCACGGTTGGCAAGTTAGAACTGTAAGATTCACTACGTGAACCACTGGTGTTTTGTGGAAAAGCACATGTACACTGCGTTCCAAATTATTATGCAAAAAGTGTTTAGGAGTGATAAGGGAAGAATTTGTTTGTTTGTCAGTTAAACTCATTGATGGTGATGTGTGTCAGGGCTCTTTATATCACTGTAAGCAATTACAGACACCTGTGCTAATTAGTTTGGCAGGTGTGTCCAATGAAAGGCAAGACTACTTAAGAAGGCTCTCTCACATTATTAAGCAGCCTACATTTTCTGCCAAAATGGGAAAGAAAAAGGATGTGTCGGCTGCTGAGAAGCAACAAATTGTGGAGTGTTTAGGTCAAGGCATGACTACAATCAACATTGTGCGATGATCAGGATGAAGTGTCTTGGCAATCAAGAAGTATGTAGCTGATTCACAGTACACACGTGTGCGTGCTGATAAGGGCAAATTGAGGACTCTTTCCTACAGGCAATTACGTCAGGTTAAAAGAGCAGCGGCAAGAAAGCCTTGCCATAGCAGCAGACAAGTTTTTGAAGCTGCTGGTGCCTCCAACGTCCCCCGAACAACAAGATGCAGGGTCCTTCAGAGGTTTGCAGCTGTGCATACGCCATCCTGTCGACCTCCTCTATCCACTTCACACAAGCAGAAATGGCTTCAGTGGGCCAAACATTACATGAAGACTGATTTCAAAACTGTTTTGCTCACGGATGAGTGCCGTGCAGCGCTCGATGGTCCAGATGGATGGAGTGGAGGATGGCTGGTTGATGGACACCCCATGCAAACACGGCTACAGCGCCAACAAGGAGGAGGTGGAGTGAAGTTTTGGGCTGGAATCATGGGGAGAGAGATTGTCGGCCCCTTTAGGATCCCTGAAGGCGCTAAAGATGAACTCCATAATGTATGTGGATTTTCTCAAACAGCACTTCCTGCCATGGTTCAAGAAGAAGAACCGTGTATTTCACAGCAAGATCATTTTTCTGCATGATAATGCACCATCTCATGCTGCACATAAAACATCTGCATCTCTGGCTGATATGGGCATAAAAGGGGACAAACTTATGGTGTGACCCCCATGCTCCCCTGACCTCTACCCCATTCAGAACCTTTGGAGCATCATTAAAAGGAGTGTCTATGATGGCGGGAGGCAGTTCACATCTAAGCAACAGCTCTCGGAGGGTATTCTGTCCTCATGCAAAACAATTGAAGCAGAAACCATCCAAAACCTGACAAATTCAATGGACGAGAGAGTTCAGAAGCTCCTTTCGAACAAGGGGTCCTATGTGAAAATGTAACATCACCTACAATAAAGTTTTGAGTTGAAAACTGTTTGATTTCAGTTTCTAACAACCTGCTAATGCTTATAATTTCAAAAATGACCATTTTTTTGGTCTTTATTAAAATGAAAAGGTTGATCGAAAAGTTTGGGGGATCTAAGAGTGTGGCAACCCAGTAGTCATGATTACTTCGAATTCTGACAATATGAGGGTCATGCTGCAGGTAGTGCAGCAAGAAGGCACTTATGTGTCTTGCGCATCTCGGAGCCCCAAAATTATTTTCCGGGCTAGATGCAGCTAAAAATTATTTTTAATTTTAAATCTGGTGGAGCTTATTATAGATGGCCTAATAGGATCAGTGCTGCACACTGCTACAAAGCCCAAATTATTTTCCAGTCAAGATACAGATAAACATGATTAGTAATTTGAAAGCTTAAAACGGTTGGTAGGGTGATTTTAACCAATCATCAAGCTTTTACTCTCCCCAGGATGACACAGGGGTAGAAAAGTCGTTTCGGATCCATGATTTGTTCATCTTTATGAACGTGAGTCTGTCTACATTATCAGTGGAGAGCCGCGTGCGCTTATCTGTCAGCACACCATCAGCAGCGCTGAACACACGTTCAGACAGAACGCTGGCTGCTGGGCATGACAAGATCTCCAAGGCGTAAGTGGCTAGCTCCGGCCATTTATCCAGATTGGAAGCCCAAAAAGAGCAAGGGTCCAGTGACACAGTCGTGGCTTCAATGTTTACTTGGAGATACTCCTGTACCATCGTCTCTAGGCGTTGACTATGTGTCAGACTTCTTGTCTCCTGTGGCCTTGCAAAGGATGGGCTAAAAAAGTGGTGAAATGATTCCGCAAAATTGATGTTACCAGCAGATACTGTGGTTCTGTTACGGTTTGAGTGCTGAACACTTGACGGTTCCACGGTTGGCAAGTTGGAACTGTGAGATTCACTACGTGCACCACTGGTATTTTGTGGAAAAGCACATGTAAGATTCTGCAACAGTCTCTGCTGATACTCCTGCATGCGTGCATCCCTTTCTATGGCAGGAATAATTTCTGCAAATTTACTTTTGTACCGGGGATCTAACAGTGTGGCAACCCAGTAGTCAGGATTATTTCTAATTCTCACAATTCGAGGGTCATGTTGCAGGTAGTGCAGCAAGAAGGCACTCATGTGTGTTGCGCATCCAGGAGCACCAAGTCCCTGTTGTGTTGGTGGCGAGGTAACAATCATGCTTCCTTCCTCTGTCCTCTCCCCCCAACCTCGCACAACAGAAATGTGATCAAGGTCTCCCTCATCTGATGAGTCTTCCATCAGTTCGTCCTCCACTTCTTCCTGGGCTCCTGCACCTTCCTCACTAGTTTGGCTGCTACCATGCGCCCTGGTAAAACCATCTCCCCCACCCTCACATGCCTGCCGCCTTGGTGCTGCCGACCGTCTGGACCTTGCAGATGTTAGCCCTTCCGCATACAACTCCTCCTCCTCTACTTCCTCCACCTCCTCTTGTGCCACCACCTGACTCCGAATTCTGTTTAACATGTGCTCCAGCATGTAAATCACCGGAATAGTCATGCTGATAATGGCATCGTCAGCACTAAACATCTTCGTCGCCATTTCAAAACTGTGCAGAAGGGTGCATAGGTCCCTGATCTGAGACCACTCCTCCAGCGTGATTTGCCCCACCTCTGGATCTCGTTGGCCCAGGCTATACGTCAGAACGTATTGCACCAGGGCTTGTCGGTGCTGCCACAGTCGCTGCAACATGTGCAGAGTTGAATTCCACCGGGTAGGCACATCGCATTTTAGCCGGTGAAGTGGCAGGCCCAACGACTTCTGTAGAGATGTAAGTCGCTGAGCTGCGGGATGCGAACGGCAGAAGTGAGCACACAGCGACCGTGCCCTCTGCAGAAGGCCATCTAGTCTGGGATAATGGGCTAAAAATTGCTGGACAACCAGGTTCAACACGTGAGCCATACAAGGCACGTGTGTGACATTGCCCCGGCGAAGGGCCGCACCCAGGTTTGCAGCATTGTCGCACACGGCCTTCCCTGGTTTCAGGTCCAGTGGAGACAACCATTCATGAAATTGGTTCTCCAGAGCTGACCACAACTCCTCAGCTGTGTGACTCACATTTCCCAGACATTTCAAAGTAAAAACCGCCTGATGAGTGATGACGTTGAGCCCTACTGCCAGCATAGTAAGGAGGTGTGCAGGATCCCTTCTGCGCAGTTAGAAAGCTTGTGGCATGACCAGACAGGCTTTGGGTGCAGGTGGAAGACCGAGAGGAGGTTGAGGAGGCAGAAGCAGTGGAGGAACTTTGACATAAAGAGGATTGACGCACAACTCGTGGGGACGGCAAGACTTGGACAGCAGCCCCTTGTCCTGCTGTCACCATAGTTACCCAGTGCCCAGTCAGCGACATGTAACGCCCCTGTCCATGCCTACTCATCCAAGTGTCTGTGGTGAAATGCACCCTGTCACACACAGAGTTTCTCAAAGAAGCGGTGATGTTGTGTGCGACATGCTGGTGGAGCGCAGGCACACCTTTCTTTGAGAAGTAGTGCCGACTGGGCATCTGGTACTGGGGCACTGCGACGGACATAAGGTCTCGAAAATCCTCTGTGTCCACCAGGCGGAAAGGCAGCATTTCTGTAGCCAAGAGCTTGCAGATGGTGAAATTCAACCTCTTAGCTTTCTCATGGCTAGGAGGAAATGGTCTTTTACTTGTCCACATCTGAGGGACCGAGGGCTGGCTATTGTGCTTAGACGGGGTTGATAAGGGTGTCCCCGGCAAACTGACGGTCTGTGAGGAAGATGCAGGCGGACATGTTAGGTTGCCTTGATCCAAAGGTGGTGCTATCGATGTCGGACAGCGCTCAACACCAGCTGGTGTTACCACCTCCAAAGAAAATGATGACCTGCCAATCACGCTGGCTGTTGCGGGTAAAGAGGTGGCAGGTCTGCGCCCCAAAACAGGTGTGACTGCTGTCCCCCCAGTCACAGAGGATGAAGAGGCCGCGGATGCACAAGATATGGCAGACGGTGGTTGGCCCGGCCGGCTAGGCCGCATTGTAGCACACTGAGCTTCCCACTGCAACTTATGCTTCATGTCCATGTGCCGGTTCATGCATGAAGTACTCAAACTATGTATTTTTTGGCCTCTACTTAGCTTTTGCTGACAAATGTTACAGATAACACAAGTTGGGTCATCTTTATCGATCTGAAAAAATGCCCAGGCTATGCAAGGCTTAGCACCCATGCGACCTGAAGAGCCAACACGACTTGTGGTGAGAGGCAGAGTTGTGTTTGAGGATGCAGTTGTTGACGTGCTTCCAGTACTACGTCTCTGTCCAGGAAGGCGCAACCTGACCTCGTCGTCACTAGCATCTTCCTCCACCTCCTCTGCTGACCTCATCTCTTGGCTGACTGTGGGTTGACAGTAAGTGGGATCTCCAACCTCATCATCATCACCCTGTGTGTTATCACACCCGTCGTCCTCAGAGCCAACCTGTTCCTGCCCTGACAAAAAACTAAAGTTGTCGCTCCAATCAGGTATTTGAGTCTTATCATCGTCTTCCTCATTGTCTCCACCAACAGGAGTTACAGTTTGGGAATGAGGGTCTACATTATGGTCAGAACCTTCTGCGTCTGGTCCTGGATCCGACTCATAAAGATTCTGGGCATCAGTGCAGATCATTTCCTCGTCTGGATTCACAGAAGCGCTGGAGTCGACCTCTGATTCCCAGGCTATAGTATGAGTAAACAGCTCTGCAGACTCAACCATCTGTTCTACCTCATACTCAGACGGGCAGCTGGAGATTTGGGAGCTGTGAGGAAGCAAGTGCGATTTGGGTGACACCTTTGAGGACTGGAGTATTTGTGATGTTGAAGTTGATGTGGAGGAGAGCCCACTTAAAGGAGCACTTGATATCCGTTGAAGCACCTGCTGTTTTTGTGCCTCATCTGGAATTTGTAGCGATTGGCGTGGCCGTAAGAAAGGGATCTTATCACATTGTCCGCTAAAAGAAGTAGACATTTTAGTTTGGCTGGAAGATGGTCTTTCTTCTGCAGATGTTACTGTTGCTTTAACACCTACCCCACGGACACAACCTTTTTTCCCCTTCCCAACACGCCTATTCCCCTTTCCACCAGCAGCAGGCCTTTTTCCACTCATTTTGGTGGTTAACTAATTCACAACTCTGGAGTTGTTTGCACAAAAAAACAATGGATGGTAACCGAGCAGAGCTGAGTGGCCAAACTGTGGTATTAGGCCAAAACTATTGGCTGGGTTAGATGCAGAAAAAAATTATATTCAATTTGCAACCTGATGGAGGTCAGTATAGATGGACTAATACAACAAGTCCCACACACAGCTAGAAGCCCAAATATTTTTTTAGAGGTACTGTAGATGCAGATAAAAATTATTTTGAATTTGCAACCTGATGGAGGTCAGTATAGATGGACTAATAGAGAAAGTCCGGCACACTGCTAGAAGGCCAAATATTTTTTCAGAGCTAGATGCAGAAAAAAATTATATTCAGTTTGCAACCTGATGGAGGTCTGTATAGATGGATTAATAGAACAAGTCCCACACACAGCTAGAAGCCCAATATTTTTTCAGAGGTAGATGCAGAAAAAAATATATTCAGTTTGCAACCTGATGGAGGTCACTATAGATGGACTAATACAACAAGTCCCACACACAGCTAGAAGCCCAATATTTTTTCAAAGGTAGATGCAGAAAAAAATATATTCAGTTTGCAACCTGATGGAGGTCAGTATAGATGGACTAATACAGCAAGTCCCACACACAGCTAGAAGCCCAATATTTTTTCAGAGGTAGATGCAGAAAAAAATATATTCAGTTTGCAACCTGATGGAGGTCAGTATAGATGGACTAATACAACAAGTCCCACACACGGCTAGAAGCCCAAATATTTTTTCAGAGGTACTGTAGATGCAGATAAAAATTATTTTTAATTTGCAACCTGATGGAGGTCAGTATAGATGGACTAATAGAGAAAGTCCGACACACTACTAGAAGGACAAATATTTTTTCAGAGCTAGATGCAGAAAAAAATTATATTCAGTTTGCAACCTGATGGAGGTCAGTATAGATGGATTAATAGAACAAGACCCACACACAGCTAGAAGCCCAATATTTTTTCAGAGGTAGATGCAGAAAAAAATATATTCAGTTTGCAACCTGATGGAGGTCTGTATAGATGGATTAATAGAACAAGACCCACACACAGCTAGAAGCCCAATATTTTTTCAGAGGTAGATGCAGAAAAAAATATATTCATTTTGCAACCTGATGGAGGTCAGTATAGATGGACTAATACAACAAGTCCCACACACAGCTAGAAGCCCAAATATTTTTTCAGAGGTACTGTAGATGCAGATAAAAATTATTTTGAATTTGCAACCTGATGGAGGTCAGTATAGATGGACTAATAGAGAAAGTCCGACACACTGCTAGAAGGTCAAATATTTTTTCAGAGCTAGATGCAGAAAAAAATTATATTCAGTTTGCAACCTGATGGAGGTCTGTATAGATGGATTAATAGAACAAGACCCACGCACAGCTAGAAGCCCAATATTTTTTTCAGAGGTAGATGCAGAAAAAAATATATTCAGTTTGCAACCTGATGGAGGTCAGTATAGATGGACTAATACAACAAGTCCCACACACAGCTAGAAGCACAAATATTTTTTCAGAGGTACTGTAGATGCAGATAAAAATTATTTTGAATTTGCAACCTGATGGAGGTCAGTATAGATGGACTAATAGAGAAAGTCCGACACACTGCTAGAAGGCGAAATATTTTTTCAGAGCTAGATGCAGAAAAAAATTATATTCAGTTTGCAACCTGATGGAGGTCAGTATAGATGGACTAATACAACAAGTCCCACACACAGCTAGAAGCCCAATATTTTTTCAGAGGTAGATGCAGAAAAAAATATATTCAGTTTGCAACCTGATGGAGATCAGTATAGATGGACTAATATAACAAGTCCCACACACAGCTAGAAGCCCAAATATTTTTTCAGAGGTACTGTAGATGCAGATAAAAATTATTTTGAATTTGCAACCTGATGGAGGTCAGTATAGATGGACTAATAGAGAAAGTCCGACACACTGCTAGAAGGTCAAATATTTTTTCAGAGCTAGATGCAGAAAAAAATTAGATTCAGTTTGCAACCTGATGGAGGTCAGTATAGATGGACTAATAGAATGATGCTATGCCCAAAAGATTTTACTTCACTAGGTGCAGTAAAAAAATTGGTATTCTATACACAGGTGGTATATCTTGCAACACAGATAGGCTACTCCACTGACTAACACACTCTGCAATAGGCCAAAAAGGATTAGCTTTGCTAGATTCAGCCAAATGCTGTGAAAAAAACTTGCACAGCACTGGCACAGACCTGCCTGGCAAAAACTGATAGGAACTGATGTAACCTAGTCCTGAAAAGGACTCCAATTACAATTAGTCTTTACTCCCACAACCTATCTATTTAAGAGCACAGACCTGCCTGATAAAAGTCGTAGGAAATGCTGTAACCTAGTCCTTAAAAGGACTGCAATCACAATTATTCCCTACTCCCAAGCTATCTGTATATTTGTGCGAAAATTGGCTTGAAATTAACAAGGTATAGCGCACACAGCAACAGCGGTGCCGTCTAACACGCAGCTGCAGCAGTGAGAAAATGGTGGCGACGGGGAAAATGGCTTGGTCTTATAGGGCAAGGACATGTGACATACACTGCCAATGACACATGCCCTTGCTTGTGTGAAAAAAAGCACTTCGCTCCGTGTGTGCGCTGCTGATAGGCTGACAGATTGCACCTCCCCACTGTAAATGCGGGAAAGAGAAAAAAAAATGGAGATCTTCATTGTTCCTGCAGAGATCCATCCCCTGCCCCTCCCCCCACCCCGCTGTACACTCAAACTGCGTATTAACATTAATTTTCATCATTACTGAGAAAAAATCCAGTTATGATTTTGGTGCACGAACAGTTATCGAACATAACCTCGAACAGCCGAATTTTTCTCAAATTGTTCGTGTTCGCCGAACGGCTCGAACACCGCACGAAACAGCTCGAATTTGAGATTGGCGAACAGTTCGAGTAGAACAACGCTCATCTCTAGTCACAATAGCTTAACAAGGTAGTTTTAATGCCCCTTGGAAGAGACGTGGTGTTAAGAGTGGTTTAACAAGTTGGTTTTAATGCCCCTTGGAAGAGACGTGGAGGTCACAGTAGCATAACAAGATGGTTTTAATGCCCCTTGGAAGAGAAGTGGAGGTCACAGTAGCCTAACAAGACGGTTTTAATGCCCCTTGGAAGAGATGTGGAGATCAGAGTGGTCTAACAAGACGGTTTTAATGCCCATTGGAAGAGACGTGGAGTTCAGAGTGGTTTAACAAGAAGGTTTTAATGCCTCTTGGAAGAGACGTGGAGGTCCCAGTGGAATAAAAAGACAATATCAATGCCCCTTGGAAGACTGGTGGAGGTTACAGTGGAATAAGAAGACAATATCAATGCCCCTTGGAAGAGTGGTGGAGGTCGCAGTGGAATTAAAAGAATATCAATGCCCCTTGGAAGAGTGGTGGAGGTCGCAGTGGAATGAAAAGACAATATCAATGCCACTTGGAAGAGATGTGGAGGTCACAGTAGCTTAGTAAGATGATTTAATGCCCCTTGGAAGAGACGTGGAGGTCACATTAGCTTAACAAGACAGTTTTATTGCCCCTTGGAAGAGACATGGAGTTCAGAGTTGTTTAACAAACCGTTTTAATGCCCCTTGGAAGAGATGTGGAGTTCAGAGTCTTTAGCAAGACGATTTTAATGCCCCTTGAAAGAAACGTGGTGATCAAAGTGGTTTAACAAGCCGGTTTTAATGCCCCTTGGTAGAGACGTGGAGGTCCCAGTGGAATAAAAAGAGAATATCAATACCCCTTGGAAGAGTGTTGGAGGTCCCAGTGGAATGAAAAGACAATATCAATGCCGCTTGGAAGAGTGGTGGAGATTACAGTGGAATAAAAATACAATATCAATGTCCCTTGGAAGAGTGGTGGAGGTCGCAGTGTAATTAAAAGACAATATCAATGCCCCTTGGCAGAGACGTGGAGGTCACAGTAGCTTAACAAGACAGTTTTAATGCCCCTTGGAAAAGACGTGGTGGTCACAATAGCTTAACAAGACGGTTTTAATGCCCCTTGGAAGAGACGTGGTGCTCAGAGTGGTTTAACAAGATGGTTTTAATGCCCCTTGGAAGAGACGTGGAGGTCACAGTAGCAAAACAAGATGGTTTTAATGCCCCTTGGAAGAGACGTGGAGGTCACAGTAGCCTAACAAGACGGTTTCAATGCCCCTTGGAAGAGATGTGGAGATCAGAGTGGTCTATCAAGACAGTTTTAATGCCCCTTGGAAGAGACGTGGAGTTCAGAGTGATTTAACAAGAAGGTTTTAATGCCCCTTGGAAGAGACGTGGAGGTCCCAGTGGAATAAAAAGACAATATCAATGCCCCTTGGAAGAGTGGTGGAGGTTACAGTGGAATAAAAAGACAATTTCAGTGCCCCTTGGAAGAGTGGTGGAGGTCGCAGTGGAATTAAAAGAATATCAATGCCCCTTGGAAGAGTGGTGGAGGTCGCAGTGGAATGAAAAGACAATATCAATGCCCCCTGGAAGAGATGTGGAGGTCACAGTAGCTTAGCAAGATGTTTTTAATGCCCCTTGGAAGAGACGTGGAGGTCACATTAGCTTAACAAGACGGTTTTATTGCCCCTTGGAAGGGACGTGGAGTTCAGAGTTGTTTAACAAGACCGTTTTAATGCCCCTTGGAAGAGATGTGGAGTTCAGAGTCTTTAGCAAGACGATTTTAATGCCCCTTGAAAGAAACGTGGTGATCAAAGTGGTTTAACAAGACGGTTTTAATGCCCCTTGGTAGAGACGTGGAGGTCCCAGTGGAATAAAAAGACAATATCAATACCCCTTGGAAGAGTGTTGGAGGTCCCAGTGGAATAAAAAGACAATATCAATGCCCCTTGGCAGAGATGTGGAGGTCACAGTAAGTTAACAAGACAGTTATAATGCCCATTGGAAAAGACGTGGTGGTCACAATAGCTTAACAAGACGGTTTTAATGCCCCTTGGAAGAGACGTGGTGTTCAGAGTGGTTTAACAAGATGGTTTTAATGCCCCTTGGAAGAGACGTGGAGGTCACAGTAGCATAGCAAGATGGTTTTAATGCCCCTTGGAAGAGACGTGGAGGTCACAGTAGCCTAACAAGACGGTTTTAATGCCCCTTGGAAGAGATGTGGAGATCAGAGTGGTCTAACAAGAAGGTTTTAATGTCTCTTGGAAGAGACGTGGAGGTCCCAGTGGAATAAAAATACAATATCAATGCCCCTTGGAAGAGTGGTGGAGGTTACAGTGGAATAAAAAGACAATATCAATGCACCTTGGAAGAGTGGTGGAGGTCGCAGTGGAATTAAAAGAATATCAAAGCCCCTTGGAAGAGTGGTGGAGGTCGCAGTGGAATGAAAAGACAATATCAATGCCCCTTGGAAGAGATGTGGAGGTCACAGTAGCTTAGCAAGATGTTTTTAATGCCCCTTGGAAGAGACGTGGAGGTCACATTAGCTTAACAAGACGGTTTAATTGCCCCTTGGAAGAGACATGGAGTTCAGAGTTGTTTAACAAGACCGTTTTAATGCCCCTTGGAAGAGATGTGGAGGTCACAGTAGCTTAGCAAGATGTTTTTAATGCCCCTTGGAAGAGACGTGGAGGTCACATTAGCTTAACAAGACGGTTTTATTGCCCCTTGGAAGAGACGTGGAGTTCAGAGTTGTTTAACAAGACCGTTTTAATGCCCTTTGGAAGAGATGTGGAGGTCACAGTAGCTTAGCAAGATGTTTTTATTGCCCCTTGGAAGAGACGTGGAGTTCAGAGTTGCTTAACAAGACTGTTTTAATGCCCCTTGGAAGAGACGTGGAGTTCAGAGTGGTTAAACAAGACGGTTTTAATGCCCCTTGGAAGGAAAGTGGAGGTCCCAGTGGAATAAAAAGACAATATCAATGCCCCTTGGAGGAGTGTTGGACGTCCCAGTGGAATAAAAAGACAATATTAATGTCTCTTGGAAGTGTGTTGTAGGTCCCAGTGGAATAAAAACACAATATCAATGCCCCTTGGAAGAGTGGTGGAGGTCGCAGTGGAATAAAAAGGCAATATCAATGCCCCTTGGAAGAGTGGTGGAGGTCGCAGTGGAATAAAAAGTCAATATCAATGCCCCTTGGAAGAGACGTGGAGGTCACAGTAGCTTAACAAGACATTTCTAATGCCCCTTGGAAGAGAAGTGGAGGTTACACTAGCTTAACAAGACTGTTTTAACCCCTTAAGTCCCGGAGCATTTTCCGTTTTTGCATTTTCGTTTTTGCTCCCCTTGTTCCCAGAGCCATAGCGATTTTATTTTTTGGTCAATATGGCCATTTGAGGGCTTATTTTTTGTGGGACGAGTTGTACTTTTCAACGCCATTACTAGTTTTACCATATCCTGTACGGGAAAACTGGAAAAAAATTCCAAGTGCGGTAAAATTGCAAAAAAAGTGCAATTCCACAGTTGTTTTTTATTTATTTGTTTTACCACGTTCACTGAATGCTAAAACTGACCAGCCCTTCTTATTCTACAGGTCATTACGAGTTCATAGACACCAAACATGTATAGGTTCTTTTATATTTAAGTGGTGAAAAAAAATTCCAAAATTTGGTAAAAAAAAAAAAAATAGCGCCATTTTCTAAGACCCGTAGCGTCTCCATTTTTCATGATCTGGGGCTGGTTGATGGCTTATTTTTTGCACACCGGGCAATCGTTTTTATTGATAACATTTGGGGTAGATCCGATGTTTTGATCGCCCGTTATTGCATTTTATTGCAATTTTGCGGCTACCAAAAAACGTAATTCTGGCGTTTAGAATTTTTTTCTCGTTACGCCGTTTACCCATCGGATTAATTCTTTTTTTATTTTGATAGATCGGCCGATTCTGAACGCGGCGATACCAAATATGTGTATGTGGGTTTTTTTTTTATATATATTTTATTTTGAATGGGGCGAAAGGGGGGTGATTTAAACTTTTATATTTTTTTATTTTTTTTTTATATTTTTAAAAACTTTTTTTTTTTACTTTTTGCATGCTTCTATAGTCTCCATAGGAGACTAGAAGCAGCAACTATCCGATCGCCTCTGCTACATACAGGGGAAGAGCAGGTCCCCTGCATGCAGCAAAAATGGTCCTGTGCTATGAGCGCCGACCACTAGGTGGCGCTCATAGCGACAAGATCATGACAACCCCAGGCGTCTGCTGCAGACCCTGGGTTGTCATGCACGCCCATCGGCGACCCGCGATAATGTGAAGGGGTCGCCGGTGGGCGGGGCTTATGACGCGCTACCCGGAAGCGCGCTTTAAATGCTGCTGTCGGAGATTGACAGCGGCATTTAACATGTTAACAGCCGCGGGTGGATCGCTATTCCACCCGCGGCTGTTGCGGGCACATGTCAGCTGTAAGAATCAGCTGACATGTGCTCCGTTCAGTGAGGGCTCAGTGCAGCAGCCCTCACTGAACGGGCAGTACGCAAATATGCGTACTAATACGTCCCCGGTAAGTAAGGGGTTAATGCCCCTTGAAAGAGACTTGGAGTTCAGAGTGGTTAAAAAAGACGGTTTTAATGCCCCTTGGAAGGAAAGTGGAGGTCCCAGTGGAATAAAAAGACAATATCAATGCCCCTTGGAGGAGTGTAGGAGGTCCCAGTGGAATAAAAAGACAATATTAATGTCTCTTGGAAGAGTGTTGTAGGTCCCAGTGGAATAAAAATACAATATCAATGACCCTTGGAAGAGTGGTGGAGGTGACAGTGGAACAAAAAGACAATATCAATGTCCCTTGGAAGAGTGGTGGAGGTCGCAGTGGAATAAAATGACAACATCAATGCCCCTTGGAAGAGACGGGGAGGTCACAGTAGATTAACAAGACAGTTTTAATGCCCCTTGGAAGAGGCGTAGTGGTCACAGTAGCTAAACAATTCGGATTTAATGCCCCTTGGAAGAGACGTGGAGTTCAGAGTGGTTTAACAAGACGGTTTTAATGCCCCTTGGAAGAGACAAGGAGGTCACAGTATCTTAAGAAGACAGTTTTAATGACCCTTGGAAGAGACGTGGTGTTCAGAGTGGTTTAACAAGACGGTTATAATGCCCCTTGGAAGATACGTGGAGTTCAGAGTGGTTTAACAAGACTGTTTTAATGCCCCTTGGAAAAGACTTGGAGGTCCCAGTGGAACAAAAAGACAATATCAATGCCCCTTGGAAGAGTGGTGGAGATCCCATTGTAATTAAAAGACAATATCAATGCCCATTGGAAGAGACGAGGAGGTCACAGTAGCTTAACAAGACTGTTTTAATGCCCCTTGGAAGAGACGTGGAGGTCACATTAGCTTAACAAGACGGTTTTATTGCCCCTTGGAAGAGACGTGGAGTTCAGAGTTGTTTAATAAGACCGTTTTAATGCCCCTTGGAAGAGATGTGGAGGTCACAGTAGCTTAGCATGATGTTTTTAATGCTCCTTGGAAGAGACGTGGAGGTCACATTAGCTTAACAAGACGGTTTTATTGCCCCTTGGAAGAGACGTGGAGTTCAGAGTTGCTTAACAAGACTGTTTTAATGCCCCTTGGAAGAGACGTGGAGTTCAGAGTGGTTAAACAAGACGGTTTTAATGCCCCTTGGAAGGAAAGTGGAGGTCCCAGTGGAATAAAAAGACAATATCAATGCCCCTTGGAGGAGTGTTGGAGTTCCCAGTGGAATAAAAACACAATATTAATGTCTCTTGGAAGTGTGTTGTAGGTCCCAGTGGAATAAAAACACAATATCAATGCCCCTTGGAAGAGTGGTGGAGGTCGCAGTGGAATAAAAAGGCAATATCAATGCCCCTTGGAAGAGTGGTGGAGGCCGCAGTGGAATAAAAAGACAATATCAATGCCCCTTGGAAGAGACGTGGAGGTCACAGTAGCTTAACAAGACATTTCTAATGCCCCTTGGAAGAGAAGTGGAGGTGTTAGAACCTTGCTCTTAGGTTTTTTCCTTTCCTGGTCACATGACCTTGTTGGCCTATTTAATCCTGCTCCGCCCTTCTGGCTTTGCTCCACTTCATTGTATAACTACTTTCTAGCTAGCCTGTGCTCTGTATCTAACTCTGTTAGTTTGCTTGGTCTACGGACCTCAGTGTTCTATATATTTTGTTTGTTTGTCTGTCTGCTACTATTTCTGTTAGGAGGTGTCCCATTTTCCTCCCAGTCCTTAGTACTTGTAGGGATTCCTTCCCCACATCTATAGGTCTCCGTACAGACTAGCTTAGGACTTTAGCAGGTCTGATCGCAGGATCAGGTCCCCTGTTACATCGTAGGGATAAAGCTGAGTTCTATCGTAGGGACAGATCTCCTCTCTTTCCTTAGCTCTGGTAGCAGAACATAACAGTAAGTCCAGCCTGCAAATTCTCTAAGGAAAGATTTTTCTGTTCCATCATGGTGTCGGTTCAGGATTTGGCTCATCGCCTGCAGGGACTCTCTCTGGAGGTGGCCGAGCTCCGTCAGCACGTGAGTAACAATCCTGGAGCCATAAATGTTATGACAAGTGTTGTAACGGGCGTATTGCAGCTTTGGATAGGGGAGAATTGCCTGTTCCTATTCAGGATTTTTGGAGAGTTTTTTCTGAGAAGGAATCGCAGGTTTTGCCTCCCCATAGAGACTATGATTGTTCTATTGAATTTGTCCCTGGAGCGACTCTTCCTAAAAGTCGTTTATTTAACCTTACTATTCCTGAGAGGAAGGCTTTGGAGGAATACATACAGACAAGTTTGGCCGCCGGTTACATTAGGCCTTCTAAGTCTCCTGTGGCGGTTGGATTTTTTTTTGTAAAAAAGACGGCGGTTTACGTCCTTGTCTGGATTTTCGTGAGATTAACAAAATTACTGTACGCAATCCTTACCCACTGCCATTGATTCCTGATTTATTTAACCAGTTAATGGGGGCCAAGTGGTTCTCTAAAATTGACCTTAAGGGGGCATACAATCTGTTGCGCATGAAGGAGGGTGACGAATGGAAGACTGCTTTTAACACTCCTGTGGGTCATTTTGAGAATCTGGTTATGCCTTTTGGTCTTACTAATGCTCCTGCATTTTTTCAGAATCTTATTAATGACATCCTTAGACCTTTGATCGGCAAAAATGTGGTTGTGTATTTGGATGACATTTTGATTTATTCGCCGGATCTGGAGTCTCATTGGCGGAGCGTACGTGAGGTATTACAGTTGTTAATGGACAATTCGCTTTTTGCTAAGCTGGAGAAATGTGAGTTCGCTGTACAGAGAATTCGTTTTTTGGGTTACATTATCTCCAGCGAAGGTTTTGAGATGGACCCGGTTAAAGTTCAAGCTGTACAGGAATGGCCTAGGCCTATTGGTTTGAAATCGATACAGAGGTTTTTAGGTTTCGCCAATTATTACAGAAAATTCATAAAAAAAATTTCTAGTATTGTCAAACCTCTGACCGATCTCACCAGGAAAGGTGCTGATGCGGTTCAGTGGTCTTCTGAGGCTATTGAAGCTTTTGTGTATCTCAAGGAGAGGTTCACCTCTGCTCCCATCCTTATGCAGCCTGATGTGACTAAGCCGTTTTTGGTTGAGGTTGATGCTTCCTCTGTGGGGGTTGGCGCAGTATTGTCTCAGGATAACGGGGATGGATTACATCCCTGTGCCTTTTTTTCAAAAAAATTTTCGGAGACTGAACTGAATTACGATATTGGTAATCGGGAATTATTGGCTATTAAACTCGCATTTGAACACTAGCGCCACTTCTTGGAAGGTGCGGAATTTCCCGTTCAGGTTCTTACGGATCATAAAAATCTGATATATCTTGATGCTGCCAAGCGCCTGAATGCCCGTCAGGCTAGGTGGGCACTGTTTTTCTCGCGGTTTAATTTCTCCGTTACTTACATCCCTGGTGCTAAGAATGTTAAGGCGGATGCCTTGTCTCGCAGTTTTTCTCCCATAGTCGGTGCTGAGAAAGAGGAGAACATTTTACAAGAAGGTGTTGTGATAGCTGCTTTGGACTCCGTTTTGGAAGATGAGATTCTTAAAGCACAGGAGAATGCCCCATCTAACACTACTCATGGGAGGTTGTTTGTGCCTGGGACCTTTAGGAGAGATTTGTTTGTTGAGTGTCACGAATCTCGGTTGGCAGGTCATCCCGGAATCTCTGAGACCAAGAGACTGGTGGGTCGCAGTTTTTGGTGGCCTGGATGGCAGAAGGAAGTCATTAAGTGGGTGCGTCAATGTACTATATATGCTAGATCTAAGTCCTCACATACTCCTGCTGCGGGGTTGCTTTGTCCTTTGGAGGTTCCCAGTGCTCCTTGGACACATTTGGCTATGGACTTTATAACTGACCTTCCCCCCTCTGAGGGTTTTACTGTCATCTGGGTGGTCGTGGACCGTTTTAGCAAGATGTGTCACTTGGTTCCCTTCGTCAAACTGCCCTGCGCTAAAACTCTCTCTAAGGCCTTTGTCAAGGAAATTGTCAGACTTCATGGCGTTCCTACTGACATTGCTTCTGATAGGAGTCCTCAGTTCGTGGCTCGTTTTTGGCGTGCCTTTTGTGACAGGTTGGGAGTTCATTTATCGTTCTCGTCCGGATATCATCCTGAATCTAATGGCCAGACAGAAAGGAAAAACCAGGATGTTGAGCAGTTCTTGCGTTGTTTTGTGGCAGACAATCAAGAGGGGTGGTCTGAGTTTCTGCCACTTGCTGAATTTGCTCTGAACAATCATACATCTTCTTCTGCTGGTTGTTCGCCTTTTTTTTGCTGTTCTGGGAGACATCCGTCGTTTGGGTCGTTCTCCAAGTTGGGATCTGCCGTGCCTGAGGAGGAGAATTTTTCCGGTGATTTGGAGAGAGTTTGGACGGATGTGCGTGGTAATCTTCAGGAGGCCAACAGAAAATCTAAAGACTACTTTGATAGGAAACGACAGGAGGTTTTGTTCGCTGTTGGTGACATGGTTTGGTTGTCCTCTAGGAATCTGCGGTTGAGGATTCCTTCTAAGAAATTGGGTCCCAAGTTTGTAGGGCCCTTTAAGGTGCTTCAGGTTGTCAACCAATCTGCTGTTAGGTTGGAGGTTCCTACCTCCTGGAGAATTAATCCGGTATTTCATGTCTCTCTGTTAAAAAAAGCTGTTGTGTCGGATGGTGACGCCTCTGCCTCTGTTCCTCCGGTGGTGGAGGACGGGGAATATGAAATTTCTCGCATCCTTAACTCTAGACGGTATAGAGGTAGTTTGCAGTATCTTGTGGCCTGGAAAGGTTTCGGACCCGAGGATAACTCTTGGGTGAGGTCAGATGATGTTTCCGCGTCCAGACTTATCAGAGCGTTTCACAGGAGAATTCCTGATAAGCCTGGTCCTAGGGGATCCGGAGGATCCTCTTAGAAGGGGGGGTACTGTTAGAACCTTGCTCTTAGGTTTTTTCCTTTGCTGGTCACATGACCTTGTTGGCCTATTTAATCCTGCTCCGCCCTTCTGGCTTTGCTGGACTTCATTGTATAACTACTCTCAAGCTAGCCTGTGCTCTGTATCTAACTCTGTTAGTTTGCTTGGTCTACGGACCTCAGTGTTCTATATATTTTGTTTGTTTGTCTGTCTGCTACTATTTCTGTTAGGAGGTGTCCCATTTTCCTCTGAGTCCTTAGTACTTGTAGGGATTCCTTCCCCACATCTATAGGTCTCCGTACAGACTAGCTTAGGACTTTAGCAGGTCTGATCGCAGGATCAGGTCCCCTGTTACATCGTAGGGATAAAGCTGAGTTCTATCGTAGGGACAGATCTCCTCTCTTTCCTTAGCTCTAGTAGCAGAACATAACAGGAGGTCACATTAGCTTAACATGACTGTTTTAATGCCCCTTGGAAGAGACGTGGAGTTCAGAGTGGTTAAAAAAGACGGTTTTAATGCCCCTTGGAAGGAAAGTGGAGGTCCCAGTGGAATAAAAAGACAATATCAATGCCCCTTGGAGGAGTGTAGGAGGTCCCAGTGGAATAAAAAGACAATATTAATGTCTCTTGGAAGAGTGCTGTAGGTTCCAGTGGAATAAAAAGACAATATCAATGACCCTTGGAAGAGTGGTGGAGGTCACAGTGGAATAAAAAGACAATATCAATGTCCCTTGGAAGAATGGTGGAGGTCGCAGTGGAATAAAAAGACAACATCAATGCCCCTTGGAAGAGACGGGGAGGTCACAGTACATTAACAAGACAGTTTTAATGCCCCTTGGAAGAGGCGTGGTGGTCACAGTAGCTAAACAATTCGGATTTAATGCCCCTTGGAAGAGATGTGGAGTTCAGAGTGGTTTAACAAGACGGTTTTAATGCCCCTTGGAAGAGACAAGGAGGTCACAGTATCTTAACAAGACAGTTTTAATGACCCTTGGAAGAGACGTGGTGTTCAGAGTGGTTAAACAAGATGGTTTTAATGCCCCTTGGAAGAGACGTGGCGTTCAGAGTGGTTTAACAAGACTGTTTTATTGCCCCTTGGAAAAAACTTGGAGGTTCCAGTGGAACAAAAAGACAATATCAATGCCCCTTGGAAGAGTGGTGGAGGTCCCATTGTAATTAAAAGACAATATCAATGCCCATTGGAAGAGAGGAGAAGGTCACAGTAGCTTAACAAGACTGTTTTAATGCCCCTTGGAAGAGACGTGGAGGTCACAGTAGCATAACAAGATGGTTTTAATGCCCCTTGGAAGAGGTGTGGAGGTCACAGTAGCCTAACAAGACGGTTTTAATGCACCTTTGAAGAGATGTGGAGATCAGAGTGGTCTAACAAGACAGTTTTAATGCCCCTTGGAAGAGACGTGGAGTTCAGAGTGGTTTAACAAGAAGGTTTTAATGCCTCTTGGAAGAGACGTGGAGGTCCCAGTGGAATAAAAAGACAATATCAATGCCCCTTGGAAGAGACGTGGAGGTCACAGTAGCTTAACAAGACGGTTTTAATGTCCCTTAGAAGAGACGTGGAGTTCAGAGTGGTTTAGCAAGACGGTTTTAATGCCCCTTGGAAGAAACGTAGAGTTCAGAGTGATTTAACAAGATGGTTTTAATGCCCCTTGGAAGAGACGAGGAGATCAGAGTGGTTTAACAAGACTATTTTAATGCCCCTTGGAAGAGACGTGGAGGTCACAGTGGAATAAAAAGACAATATCAATGCCCCTTGGAAGAGTGTTGGAGGTCCCAGTAGAATAAAAAGACAAAATCAATGCCCCTTGGAAGAGTGGTGGAGGTCACAGTGGAATAAAAAGACAATATCAATGTCCCTTGGAAGATTGGTGGAGGACGCAGTGGAATAAAAAGATAATATCAATGCCCCTTGGAAGAGTGTTGGAGGTCCCAGTGGAATAAAAAGACAAAATCAATGCCCCTTGGAAGAGTGGTGGAGGTCACAGTGGAATAAAAAGACAATATCAATGCCCCTTGGAGGAGTGTTGGAGGTCCCAGTGGAATGAAAAGACAATATTAATGTCTCTTGGAAGAGTGTTGTAGGTCCCAGTGGAATGAAAACACAATATCAATGCCCCTTGGAAGAGTGGTGGAGGTCGCAGTGGAATAAAAAGGCAATATCAATGCACCTTGGAAGAGTGGTGGAGGCCGCTGTGGAATAAAAAGACAATATCAATGCCCCTTGGAAGAGACGTGGAGGTCACAGTAGCTTAACAAGACATTTCTAATGCCCCTTGGAAGAGAAGTGGAGGTCACATTAGCTTAACAAGATTGTTTTAATACCCCTTGGAAGAGACGTGGAGTTCAGAGTGGTTAGAAAAGACGGTTTTAATGCCCCTTGGAAGGAAAGTGGAGGTCCCATTGGAATAAAAAGACAATATCAATGCCCCTTGGAGGAGTGTTGGAGGTCCCAGTGGAATAAAAAGACAATATCAATGCCCCTTGGAAGAGTGGTGGAGGTCGCAGTGGAATTAAAAGAATATCAATGCCCCTTGGAAGAGAGGTGGAGGTCGCAGTGGAATGAAAAGACAATATCAATGCCCCTTGGAAGAGATGTGGAGGTTACAGTAGCTTAGCAAGATGTTTTTAATGCCCCTTGGAAGAGACGTGGAGGTCACATTTGCTTAACAAGATGGTTTTATTGCCCCTTGGAAGAGACGTGGAGTTCAGAGTTATTTAACAAGACCGTTTTAATGCCCCTTGGAAGATAACTTGAGGTCCCAGTGCAATAAAAAGACAATATCAATGCCCTTTGGAGGAGTGGTGGAGGTCCCAGTGGAATAAAAAGACAATATCAATGCCCCTTGGAAGAGACGTGGAGGTCACAGTAGCTTAACAAGACGGTTTTAATGTCCCTTAGAAGAGACGTGGAGTTCAGAGTGGTTTAGCAAGACGGTTTTAATGCCCCTTGGAAGAAACGTAGAGTTCAGAGTGATTTAACAAGATGGTTTTAATGCCCCTTGGAAGAGACGAGGAGATCAGAGTGGTTTAACAAGACTATTTTAATGCCCCTTGGAAGAGACGTGGAGGTCACAGTGGAATAAAAAGACAATATCAATGCCCCTTGGAAGAGTGTTGGAGGTCCCAGTAGAAGAAAAAGACAAAATCAATGCCCCTTGGAAGAGTGGTGGAGGTCACAGTGGAATAAAAAGACAATATCAATGTCCCTTGGAAGAGTGGTGGAGGACGCAGTGGAATAAAAAGATAATATCAATGCCCCTTGGAAGAGTGTTGGAGGTCCCAGTGGAATAAAAAGACAAAATCAATGCCCCTTGGAAGAGTGGTGGAGGTCACAGTGGAATAAAAAGACAATATCAATGCCCCTTGGAGGAGTGTTGGAGGTCCCAGTGGAATAAAAAGACAATATTAATGTCTCTTGGAAGAGTGTTGTATGTCCCAGTGGAATAAAAACACAATATCAATGCCCCTTGGAAGAGTGGTGGAGGTCGCAGTGGAATAAAAAGGCAATATCAATGCACCTTGGAAGAGTGGTGGAGGCCGCAGTGGAATAAAAAGACAATATCAATGCCCCTTGGAAGAGACATGGAGGTCACAGTAGCTTAACAAGACATTTCTAATGCCCCTTGGAAGAGAAGTGGAGGTCACATTAGCTTAACAAGATTGTTTTAATGCCCCTTGGAAGAGACGTGGAGTTCAGAGTTGTTAGAAAAGACGGTTTTAATGCCCCTTGGAAGGAAAGTGGAGGTCCCATTGGAATAAAAAGACAATATCAATGCCCCTTGGAGGAGTGTTGGAGGTCCCAGTGGAATAAAAAGACAATATTAATGTCTCTTGGAAGAGTGTTGTAGGTCCCAGTGGAATAAAAAGACAATATCAATGACCCTTGGAAGAGTGGTGGAGGTCACAGTGGAATAAAAAGACAATATCAATGTCCCTTGGAAGAGTGGTGGAGGTCGCAATGGAATAAAAAGGCAACATCAATGCCCCTTGGAAGAGACGGGCAGGTCACAGTAGATTAACATGACAGTTTTAATGCCCCTTGGAAGAGGCGTGGTGGTCACAGTAGCTAAAGAATTCGGATTTAATTCCCCTTGGAAGAGACGTGGAGTTCAGAGTGGTTTAACATGACGGTTTTAATGCCCCTTGGAAGAGACAAGGAGGTCACAGTATCTTAACAAGACAGTTTTAATGACCCTTGGAAGAGACGTGGTGTTCAGAGTGGTTTAACAAGACGGTTTTAATGCCCCTTGGAAGAGACGTGGAGTTCAGAATGGTTTAACAAGACGGTTTTAATGCCCCTTGGAAAAGATTTGGATGTCCCAGTGGAACAAAAAGACAATATCAATGCCTCTTGGAAGAGTGGTGGAGGTCCCATTGAAATTAAAAGACAATATCAATGCCCATTGGAAGAGAAGAGGAGGTCACAGGAGCTTAACAAGGCGGTTTTAATGTCCTTTGGAATAGACGTGGAGGTCACAGTTGCCTAACAAGACGGTTTTAATGCCCCTTGGAAGAGACGTGGAGTTCAGAGTGGTTTAACAAGAAGGTTTTAATGCCTCTTGAAAGAGACGTGGAGGTCCCAGTGGAATAAAAAGACAATATCAATGCCCCTTTGAAGAGTGGTGGAGTTCCCAGTGGAATAAAAAGACAATATCAATACCCCTTGGAAGAGTGGTGGAGGTCGCAGTGGAATAAAAAGAATATCAATGCCCCTTGGAAGAGTGGTGGAGGTCGCAGTGGAATAAAAAGACAATATCAATGCCCCTTGGAAGAGACGTGGAGGTCACACTAGCTTAACAAGACATTTCTAATGCCCCTTGGAAGAGAAGTGGAGGTCACATTAGCTTAACATGACTGTTTTAATGCCCCTTGGAAGAAACGTGTGTAACGGGTCTGGGAGGCGGAACCTCTGGGCTACTATACAAGGGAGCGGTCCTTGTAAGGGAGCGGGTGGCGACCAGGCAGGCAGTCACAGCAGGTGACCGGGACAGTCTCTGGGTGTACGGGCAGAAGGTCACGGCAAGTGATCAGGGCAGTCTCTGGAAGAACGGGCTGGAGGTCACGGCAAGTGACCGGGGCAGTCTCCGGAAGAACGGGCTGGAGGTCACGGCAAGTGACCGGGGCAGTCTCTAGGTAAAGGGTAGGTACGACCTGTGATGGCTGAACCTCCAGGTAGGCTAGCAAGGCAGATGGAGGATGTGTGCTCCCAGGTGAGCAAGCGAGAGTCTCTGGAATAGCAGGTGGTCACAGCACGTGACGGAGGAGCCTCCAGGTAGGCAAGCAGGCAGGTAGCGGAGAAGCGCTCCCAGGTGAGCGGGCAAGAGTCTCTGGAATAGCTGGTGGTCACAGCACGTGACAGCGGAGCCTCCGGGCAGGCAAGCAGGCAGGTAGCGGAGAAGCGCTCCCAGGTGAGCGGGCAAGAGTCTGGAATAGCTGGTGGTCACAGCACGTGACAGCGGAGCCTCCGGTCAGGCAAGCAGGCAGGTAGCGGAGAAGCGCTCCCAGGTGAGCGGGCAAGCTGGTCCATAGACAGACTGACCGGAGTTGTAAGGCAGACCGTCGGACCTCAGGCAAGCAGGCAGGTAGCTGATGTGCGCTCCCAGGTGAGCGGGCAAGTTGGTCCTTAGACAGACTGACCGGAGTTGTAAGGCAGACCGTCGGACCTCAGGCAGGCAGGCAGGTAACAGGAAATCAGGCAGGATTAGGACAGCAAGCTGGCAGGAATCTGGCAGGTAACTGGCAGGTCACTGGCAACGGGACCTGAGGGCTGAAGCAGAGTAGAACGATGCAACAACATTGCTCGGGCACCTCCATTTTGAAGGAGGTGCCTTATATATGGTAAAGTCCTCCGGCCATTGGCCGGGGACTCCTTAGGACGGCACGCGCGGCCCCTTTAAGAGGGAGGGAGGGCGCGCGCGCGCGCCCTAAGCACAGTGGCCGGGAGGGAGCGCGCGCTGCCAGCAGAGCGGGAGAGGGACGCCGGGCACGGAGCAGAGCGGTGAGGGGAACAGCGTCCCTGCCTAGCAGAGGGCAGGGACGCCGGCACTACAACGTGGAGTTCAGAGTGGTTAAAAAAGACGGTTTTAATGCCCCTTGGAAGGAAAGTGGAGGTCCCAGTGGAATAAAAAGACAATATCAATGCCCCTTGGAATAGTGGTGGAGGTCGCAGTGGAATAAAAAGACAATATCAATGCCCCTTGGAAGAGATGTGGAGGTTACAGTAGCTTAGCAAGATGTTTTTAATGCCCCTTGGAAGAGACGTGGAGGTCACATTTGCTTAACAAGACGGTTTTATTGCCCCTTGGAAGAGACGTGGAGTTCAGAGTTGTTTAACAAGACCGTTTTAATGCCCCTTGGAAGACAACTTCAGGTCCCAGTGCAATAAAAAGACAATATCAATGCCCCTTGGAAGAGATGTGGAGGTCACAGTAGCTTAACAAGACGGTGTTAATGTCCCCTGGAAGAGACTTGGAGTTCAGAGTGTTTTAGCAAGACGGTTTTAATGCCCCTTGGAAGAAACGTAGAGTTCAGAGTGATTTAACAAGATGGTTTTAATGCCCCTTGGAAGAGACGAGGAGATCAGAGTGGTTTAACAAGACTATTTTAATGCCCCTTGGAAGAGACGTGGAGGTCACAGTGGAATAAAAAGACAATATCAATGCCCCTTGGAAGAGTGTTGGAGGTCCCAGTAGAATAAAAAGACAAAATCAATGCCCCTTGGAAGAGTGGTGGAGGTCACAGTGGAATAAAAAGACAATATCAATGTCCCTTGGAAGAGTATTGGAGGACGCAGTGGAATAAAAAGATAATATCAATACCCCTTGGAAGAGTGTTGGACGTCCCAGTGGAATAAAAAGACAATATCAATGCCCCTTGGAAGAGTGGTGGAGGTCACAGTGGAATAAAATGACAATATCAATGCTCCTTGGAGGAGTGTTGGAGGTCCCAGTGGAATAAAAACAGAATATTAATGTCTCTTGGAAGAGTGTTGTAGGTCCCAGTGGAATAAAAACACAATATCAATGCCCCTTGGAAGAGTGGTGGAGGTCGCAGTGAAATAAAAAGGCAATATCAATGCACCTTGGAAGAGTGGTGGAGGCCGCAGTGGAATAAAAAGACAATATCAATGCCCCTTGGAAGAGACGTGGAGGTCACAGTAGCTTAACAAGACATTTCTAATGCCCCTTGGAAGAGAAGTGGAGGTCACATTTGCTTAACATGACTGTTTTAATGCCCCTTGGAAGAAACGTGGAGTTCAGAGTGGTTAGAAAAGACGGTTTTAATGCCCCTTGGAAGGAAAGTGGAGGTCCCAGTGGAATAAAAAGACAATATCAATGCCCCTTGGAGGAGTGTTGGAGGTCCCAGTGGAATAAAAAGACAATATTAATGTCTCTTGGAAGAGTGGTGGAGGTCACAGTGGAATAAAAAGACAATATCAATGTCCCTTGGAAGAGTGGTGGAGGTCGCAGTGGAATAAAAAGGCATTATCAATGCCCCTTGGAAGAGACGGGGAGGTCACAGTAGATTAACAAGACAGTTTTAATGCCCCTTGGAAGAGGCGTGGTGGTCACAGTAGCTAAACAATTCGGATTTAATGCCGCTTGGAAGAGACGTGGAGTTCAGAGTGGTTTAACATGACGGTTTTAATGCCCCTTGGAAGAGACAAGGAGGTCACAGTTAGAGATGAGCGTTGTTCTACTCGAACTGTTCGCCAATCTCAAATTCGAGCTGTTTTGGGCGGTGTTCGAGCCGTTCGGCGAACACAAACAATTTGAGAAAAATTCGGCTGTTCGAGGTTATGTTCGATAACTGTTCGTGCACCAAAATCATAACTGGATTTTTTCTCAGTAATGATGAAAATTAATGTTAATACGCAGTTTGAGTGTACAGCGGGGTGGGGGGAGGGGCAGGGGATGGATCTCTGCAGGAACAATGAAGATCTCCATTTTTTTTTCTCTTTCCCGCATTTACAGTGGGGAGGTGCAATCTGTCAGCCTATCAGCAGCGCACACACGGAGCGAAGTGCTTTTTTTCACACAAGCAAGGGCATGTGTCATTGGCAGTGTATGTCACATGTCCTTGCCCTATAAGACCAAGCCATTTTCCCCGTCGCCACAATTTTCTCACTGCTGCAGCTGCATGTTAGACGGCACCGCTGTTGCTGTGTGCGCTATACCTTGTTAATTTCAAGCCAATTTTCGCACAAATATACAGATAGCTTGGGAGTAGGGAATAGTTGTGATTGCAGTCCTTTTAAGGACTAGGTTACAGCATTTCCTACGACTTTTATCAGACAGGTCTGTGCTCTTAAATAGATAGGTTGTGGGAGTAAAGACTAATTGTAATTGGAGTCCTTTTCAGGACTAGGTTACATCAGTTCCTATCAGTTTTTGCCAGGCAGGTCTGTGCCAGTGCTGTGCAAGTTTTTTTCACAGCATTTGGCTGAATCTAGTAAAGCTAATCCTTTTTGGCTTATTGCAGAGTGTGTTAGTCAGTGGAGTAGCCTATCTGTGTTGCAAGATACACCACCTGTGTATAGAATACCAATTTTTTTACTGCACCTAGTGAAGTAAAATCTTTTGGGCATAGCATCATTCTATTAGTCCATCTATACTGACCTCCATCAGGTTGCAAACTGAATCTAATTTTTTTCTGCATCTAGCTCTGAAAAAATATTTTACCTTCTAGCAGTGTGTCGGACTTTCTCTATTAGTCCATCTATACTGACCTCCATCAGGTTGCAAATTCAAAATAATTTTTATCTGTATCTACAGTACCTCTGAAAAAATATTTGGGCTTCTAGCTGTGTGTGGGACTTGTTGTATTAGTCCATCTATACTGACCTCCATCAGGTTGCAAACTGAATATATTTTTTTCTGCATCTACCTCTGAAAAAATATTGGGCTTTTAGCTGTGTGTGGGACTTGTTGTATTAGTCCATCTATACTGACCTCCATCAGGTTGCAAACTGAATATAATTTTTTTCTGCATCTAGCTCTGAAAAAATATTTGGCCTTCTAGCAGTGTGTCGGACTTTCTCTATTAGTCCATCTATACTGACCTCCATCAGGTTGCAAATTCAAAATAATTTTTATCTGCATCTACAGTACCTCTGAAAAAATATTTGGGCTTCTAGCTGTGTGTGGGACTTGTTGTATTAGTCCATCTATACTGACCTCCATCAGGTTGTAAACTGAATATATTTTTTTCTGCATCTACCTCTGAAAAAATATTGGGCTTCTAGCTGTGTGTGGGACTTGTTGTATTAGTCCATCTATACTGACCTCCATCAGGTTGCAAACTGAATATATTTTTTTCTGCATCTACCTCTGAAAAAATATTGGGCTTCTAGCTGTGTGTGGGACTTGTTGTATTAGTCCATCTATACTGACCTCCATCAGGTTGCAAACTGAATATAATTTTTTTCTGCATCTAGCTCTGAAAAAATATTTGGCCTTCTAGTAGTGTGTTGGACTTTCTCTATTAGTCCATCTATACTGACCTCCATCAGGTTGCAAATTAAAAATAATTTTTATCTGCATCTACAGTACCTCTGAAAAAATATTTGGCCTTCTAGCAGTGTGTCGGACTTTCTCTATTAGTCCATCTATACTGACCTCCATCAGGTTGCAAATTCAAAATAATTTTTATCTGCATCTACAGTACCTCTGAAAAAATATTTGGGCTTCTAGCTGTGTGTGGGACTTGTTGTATTAGTCCATCTATACTGATCTCCATCAGGTTGCAAACTGAATATATTTTTTTCTGCATCTACCTCTGAAAAAATATTGGGCTTCTAGCTGTGTGTGGGTCTTGTTCTATTAATCCATCTATACAGACCTCCATCAGGTTGCAAACTGAATATAATTTTTTTCTGCATCTAGCTCTGAAAAAATATTTGGCCTTCTAGCAGTGTGTCGGACTTTCTCTATTAGTCCTTCTATACTGACCTCCATCAGGTTGCAAATTCAAAATAATTTTTATCTGCATCTGCAGTACCTCTGAAAAAATATTTGGCCTTCTAGCAGTGTGTCGGACTTTCTCTATTAGTCCATCTATACTGACCTCCATCAGGTTGCAAATTCAAAATAATTTTTATCTGCATCTGCAGTACCTCTGAAAAAATATTTGGGCTTCTAGCTGTGTGTGGGACTTGTTGTATTAGTTCATCTATACTGACCTCCATCAGGTTGCAAATTGAATATAATTTTTTTCTGCATCTAACCCAGCCAATAGTTTTGGCCTAATACCACAGTTTGGCCACTCAGCTCTGCTCGGTTACCATCCATTGTTTTTTTGTGCAAACAACTCCAGAGTTGTGAATTAGTTAACCACCAAAATGAGTGGAAAAAGGCCTGCTGCTGGTGGAAAGGGGAATAGGCGTGTTGGGAAGGGGAAAAAAGGTTGTGTCCGTGGGGTAGGTGTTAAAGCAACAGTAACATCTGCAGAAGAAAGACCATCTTCTAGCCAAACTAAAATGTCTACTTCTTTTAGCGGACAATGTGATAAGATCCCTTTCTTACGGCCACGCCAATCGCTACAAATTCCAGATGAGGCACAAAAACAGCAGGTGCTTCAACGGATATCAAGTGCTCCTTTAAGTGGGCTCTCCTCCACATCAACTTCAACATCACAAATACTCCAGTCCTCAAAGGTGTCACCCAAATCGCACTTGCTTCCTCACAGCTCCCAAATCTCCAGCTGCCCGTCTGAGTATGAGGTAGAACAGATGGTTGAGTCTGCAGAGCTGTTTACTCATACTATAGCCTGGGAATCAGAGGTCGACTCCAGCGCTTCTGTGAACCCAGACGAGGAAATGATCTGCACTGATGCCCAGAATCTTTATGAGTCGGATCCAGGACCAGACGCAGAAGGTTCTGACCATAATGTAGACCCTCATTCCCAAACTGTAACTCCTGTTGGTGGAGACAATGAGGAAGACGATGATAAGACTCAAATACCTGATTGGAGCGACAACTTTAGTTTTTTGTCAGGGCAGGAACAGGTTGGCTCTGAGGACGACGGGTGTGATAACACACAGGGTGATGATGATGAGGTTGGAGATCCCACTTACTGTCAACCCACAGTCAGCCAAGAGATGAGGTCAGCAGAGGAGGTGGAGGAAGATGCTAGTGACGACGAGGTCAGGTTGCACCTTCCTGGACAGAGACGTAGTACTGGAAGCACGTCAACAACTGCATCCTCAAACACAACTCTGCCTCTCACCACAAGTCGTGGTGGCTCTTCAGGTCGCATGGGTGCTAAGCCTTGCATAGCCTGGGCATTTTTTCAGATCGATAAAGATGACCCAACTCGTGTTATCTGTAACATTTGTCAGCAAAATCTAAGTAGAGGCCAAAAAATACATAGTTTGAGTACTTCATGCATGAACCGGCACATGGACATGAAGCATAAGTTGCAGTGGGAAGCTCAGTGTGCTACAATGCGGCCTAGACGGCCGGGCCAACCACCGTCTGCCATATCTTGTGCATCCGCGGCCTCTTCATCCTCTGTGACTGGGGGGACAGCAGTCACACCTGTTTTGGGGCGCAGACCTGCCACCTCTTTACCCGCAACAGCCAGCATGATTGGCAGGTCATCATTTTCTTTGGAGGTGGTAACACCAGCTGGTGTTGAGCGCTGTCCGACATCGATAGCACCACCTTTGGATCAAGGCAACCTAACATGTCCGCCTGCATCTTCCTCACAGACTGGCAGTTTGCCGGGGACACCCTTATCAACCCCGTCTAAGCACAATAGCCAGACCTCGGTCCCTCAGATGTGGACAAGTAAAAGACCATTTCCTCCTAGCCATGAGAAAGCTAAGAGGTTGAATTTCGCCATCTGCAAGCTCTTGGCTACAGAAATGCTGCCTTTCCGCCTGGTGGACACAGAGGATTTTCGAGACCTTATGTCCGTCGCAGTGCCCCAGTACCAGATGCCCAGTCGGCACTACTTCTCAAAGAAAGGTGTGCCTGCGCTCCACCAGCATGTCGCACACAACATCACCGCTTCTTTGAGAAACTCTGTGTGTGACAGGGTGCATTTCACCACAGACACTTGGACGAGTAGGCATGGACAGGGGCGTTACATGTCGCTGACTGGGCACTGGGTAACTATGGTGACAGCAGGACAAGGGGCTGCTGTCAAAGTCTTGCTGTCCCCACGAGTTGTGCGTCAATCCTCTTTATGTCAAAGTTCCTCCACTGCTTCTGCCTCCTCAACCTCCTCTCGGTCTTCCACCTGCACCCAAAGCCTGTCTGGTCATGCCACAAGCTTTCTAACTGCGCAGAAGGGATCCTGCACACCTCCTTACTATGCTGGCAGTAGGGCTCAACGTCATCAGGCGGTTTTTACTTTGAAATGTCTGGGAAATGTGAGTCACACAGCTGAGGAGTTGTGGTCAGCTCTGGAGAACCAATTTCATGAATGGTTGTCTCCACTGGACCTGAAACCAGGGAAGGCCGTGTGCGACAATGCTGCAAACCTGGGTGCGGCCCTTCGCCGGGGCAATGTCACACACGTGCCTTGTATGGCTCACGTGTTGAACCTGGTTGTCCAGCAATTTTTAGCCCACTATCCCAGACTAGATGGCCTTCTGCAGAGGGCACGGTCGCTGTGTGCTCACTTCCGCCGTTCGCATCCCGCAGCTCAGCGACTTACATCTCTACAGAAGTCGTTGGGCCTGCCACTTCACCGGCTAAAATGCGATGTGCCTACCCGGTGGAATTCAACTCTGCACATGTTGCAGCGACTGTGGCAGCACCGACAAGCCCTGGTGCAATACGTTCTGACGTATAGCCTGGGCCAACGAGATCCAGAGGTGGGGCAAATCACGCTGGAGGAGTGGTCTCAGATCAGGGACCTATGCACCCTTCTGCACAGTTTTGAAATGGCGACGAAGATGTTCAGTGCCGACGATGCCATTATCAGCATGACTATTCCGGTGATTTACATGCTGGAGCACATGTTAAACAGAATTCGGAGTCAGGTGGTGGCACAAGAGGAGGTGGAGGAAGTAGAGGAGGAGGAGTTGTATGCGGAAGCGCTAACATCTGCAAGGTCCAGACGGTCGGCAGCACCAAGGCGGCAGGCATGTGAGGGTGGGGGAGATGGTTTTACCAGGGCGCATGGTAGCAGCCAAACTAGTGAGGAAGGTGCAGGAGCCCAGGAAGAAGTGGAGGACGAACTGATGGAAGACTCATCAGATGAGGGAGACCTTGATCACATTTCTGTTGTGCGAGGTTGGGGGGAGAGGACAGAGGAAGGAAGCATGATTGTTACCTCGCCACCAACACAACAGGGACTTGGTGCTCCTGGATGCGCAACACACATGAGTGCCTTCTTGCTGCACTACCTGCAACATGACCCTCGAATTGTGAGAATTAGAAATAATCCTGACTACTGGGTTGCCACACTGTTAGATCCCCGGTACAAAAGTAAATTTGCAGAAATTATTCCTGCCATAGAAAGGGATGCACGCATGCAGGAGTATCAGCAGAGACTGTTGCAGAATCTTACATGTGCTTTTCCACAAAACACCAGTGGTGCACGTAGTGAATCTCACAGTTCCAACTTGCCAACTGTGGGACCGTCAAGTGTTCAGCACTCAAACCGTAACAGAACCACATAAAGATGAACAAATCATGGATCCGAAACGACTTTTCTACCCCTGTGTCATCCTGGGGAGAGTAAAAGCTTGATGATTGGTTAAAATCACCCTACCAACCGTTTTAAGCTTTCAAATTACTAATCATGTTTATCTGTATCTTGACTGGAAAATAATTTGGGCTTTGTAGCAGTGTGCAGCACTGATCCTATTAGGCCATCTATAATAAGCTCCACCAGATTTAAAATTAAAAATAATTTTTAGCTGCATCTAGCCCGGAAAATAATTTTGGGGCTCCGAGATGCGCAAGACACATAAGTGCCTTCTTGCTGCACTACCTGCAGCATGACCCTCATATTGTCAGAATTCGAAGTAATCATGACTACTGGGTTGCCACACTCTTAGATCCCCCAAACTTTTCGATCAACCTTTTCATTTTAATAAAGACCAAAAAAATGGTCATTTTTGAAATTATAAGCATTAGCAGGTTGTTAGAAACTGAAATCAAACAGTTTTCAACTCAAAACTTTATTGTAGGTGATGTTACATTTTCACATAGGACCCCTTGTTCGAAAGGAGCTTCTGAACTCTCTCGTCCATTGAATTTGTCAGGTTTTGGATGGTTTCTGCTTCAATTGTTTTGCATGAGGACAGAATACCCTCCCAGAGCTGTTGCTTAGATGTGAACTGCCTCCCGCCATCATAGACACTCCTTTTAATGATGCTCCAAAGGTTCTGAATGGGGTAGAGGTCAGGGGAGCATGGGGGTCACACCATAAGTTTGTCCCCTTTTATGCCCATATCAGCCAGAGATGCAGATGTTTTATGTGCAGCATGAGATGGTGCATTATCATGCAGAAAAATGATCTTGCTGTGAAATACACGGTTCTTCTTCCTGAACCATGGCAGGAAGTGCTGTTTGAGAAAATCCACATACATTATGGAGTTCATCTTTAGCGCCTTCAGGGATCCTAAAGGGGCCGACAATCTCTCTCCCCATGATTCCAGCCCAAAACATTACTCCACCTCCTCCTTGTTGGCGCTGTAGCCGTGTTTGCGTGGGGTGTCCATCAACCAGCCATCCTCCACTCCATCCATCTGGACCATCGAGCGCTGCACGGCACTCATCCGTGAACAAAACAGTTTTGAAATCAGTCTTCATGTAATGTTTGGCCCACTGGAGCCGTTTCTGCTTGTGTGAAGTGGATAGAGGAGGTCGACAGGATGGCGTATGCACAGCTGCAAACCTCTGAAGGACCCTGCATCTTGTTGTTCGGGGGACGTTGGAGGCACCAGCAGCTTCAAAAACTTGTCTGCTGCTATGACAAGGCTTTCTTGCCGCTGCTCTTTTAACCTGACGTAATTACCTGTAGGAAAGAGTCCTCAATTTGCCCTTATCAGCACGCACACGTGTGTACTGTGAATCAGCTACATACTTCTTGATTGCCAAGACACTTCATCCTGATCATCGCACAATGTTGATTGTAGTCATGCCTTGACCTAAACACTCCACAATTTGTTGCTTCTCAGCAGCCGACACATCCTTTTTCTTTCCCATTTTGGCAGAAAATGTAGGCTGCTTAATAATGTGAGAGAGCCTTCTTAAGTAGTCTTGCCTTTCATTGCACACACCTGCCAAACTAATTAGCACAGGTGTCTGCAATTGCTTACAGTGATATAAAGAGCCCTGACACACATCACCATCAATGAGTTTAACTGACAAACAAACAAATTCTTCCCTTATCACTCCTAAACACTTTTTGCATAATAATTTGGAACGCAGTGTACATGTGCTTTTCCACAAAACACCAGTGGTTCACGTAGTGAATCTTACAGTTCTAACTTGCCAACCGTGGTCTGTATGGAATTGTTCAATAAAGGGCCCAAAATTAAGATAACATAGATGGGAGAGGTCTCTATGAATAGGAATTCCTAAGTATTTGATACCCTGTGAGGGCCAGGCAAAGGGAAAGTTGGACTGGATGGAATCCTATATGGATTTGGGGAGGGAGACATCGAGGGCCTCAGACTTCGCTGCATTGATTTTAAAATTTTACCATGTAACAAAGTGATCTATTTCAGCCATAACAGCAGGGATGGATATATGTGATTGAGTGATATATACTAGGACATCATCAGCAAATAGAGAGCACTTGTACTCGGTGCCTCCCACCTCAATCCACCTAATATTGGGGTTATGGCGAATTGATGAGAGCAGGTGCTCCGTCACTAGGATGTATAAGAGAGGGGACAGAGGACATCCCTGCCTTGTCCCATTGGTGATTGTGAAAGGTGATGAAAATGTTCTGACGCACCCCCTGGGCCTTGGGACACCCGGAGCCGGACCCTTTTTGGTGGATGCTGGTGGTTGTAGTCTTCGTGGCGGCGACCCGGTTCCGTGGCTCAGGGCGGTCAAACCAGTGGCGGAACTATTTATGTGGTTTTGATGTTTAAATGTCCGACTACGCCACCCGTGGATTGCGGTCAGAGTGAACCGCCGCTACAGGGCAGACCGCTGAGGCTGGTGTTGTGGGTGCAGCAGAGCGTAGCATAACTCCCCACGGGAGGAGTATAGCCTCAGGGCAGTGTATGCGGAGGATGGGGGTGATGGTGCAGGGCAGCAGCAGTAACGACACGGAGTCAGTGATGCAGTCCAGGGCCTTTACTCACAGTTCTTATTATCCAGACCACGTCTGCAGGTAACGGCTGCCCACGTCGTACTGTGCTCACCAGGTGAGGGGCTCAGACAACTCCCAGATAACTTTGGAGCACTTCACAGGACCCCCTTTGTGTGTCCTTTGTCTGGCCTTTCTTACCAACACTTCTGTCCGGCTGCCTCGGGCCTCCTCTTGGTAAACTTGGCGCCAGTTTCCCTGACCCTATGTGGTGCCTTCCTAGCGGGTGTAGCGAGGGGCTGCGCCACATAAAATGTCAGAGCCTACGGTTTCTAGCTGAGGGTCGTTTCCTGCCTCCAGTAGTTCGGGGACCGGTCTCCCCCTTTGGCCTGACCCCTCCACGCAGGTGGATTCGGGCGTGCGGTGGCGACTCGCCCGTCCGCACCCCTGGGATCCCTTCATTCCTCGTTCCTGGAGCCTTCTCCGCTCCTCTTCCTTCCTTCTCCCTCTTCCAGGCCTGGGCCTCTGTTACTAGGCCCGCCTCCGGAGCAGAGCTCATGCAGAGCCCCTGCTCCCTGCCACTTCTGCTCAGTCTTCTCTGCACTGAACTAAGATGGTGCCCACCTTTTATACTCCCTTCTCAATGCACCCAGGAACTGCTTCCTCCCTGCTCCTGCACTACAGGGTTCCCCTTCCTCAGTGTTCCCTCCCCCCACTCCAGCCAGGGACAGGGACTGTCGTGCCCATCTCAGGGGCATATTGGTCGCCCTGCCCCACGGCAATGTGGTGTAATGCATGCAGGTGTCGGGTCCTGATCCACACTCCATCCTTACCTGAGAGTGAGATATCACACCTCTGGGTGAGGTGCAATACGTCTTTAGCAACCGAGCCCTCAGGGTGCTACAGTTCCATTTATCTTCAGCCTAGGTGACGTATTGCGATACAGGGCCGTGATTTTGGCTATAAAAGGGTCCCCTAGACCCCTACCCCAAGCTTTTTAAGAGAATCATATATGGCGTGCCAGGAGACTCTATGGAATGCTTTCTCAGCATCCAACGAGAGTATCTAATTACAAATTTTTAACTGCATCTAGCCCAGGAAATACTTTGTGCCTAGTAGCAGTGTCTGCTAGTCAGCGGATTATCCCGGCTGTTAAGCAAGCTACACCACCTGTAGTTTAGACACTTAATTTTTTCAAAGGAAATGCTTCGGGACCATGGGATACTTAGTGAAGAGCATCAGGAGGCACCCCAAGGCATAGGGGCTGGGACTGGCAGTAGGATGCCTTGCGGTGGACAGCCGAGCTCGATCCTTATAAAAGCTTTTTAACTGCAGCAGCTTTAGTGGACGCTACTGGAGCTGGAATTACCGCGGCTGCTGGCATGAGACTTGCCCTCCAATAGATCCTTGTAAATGGATTTAAAGTGTATTCATTCAAATTAGAGAGACAATTTAAATTAAAAAGCTTAGAGCTGCCTCCACCACAGGGGGGCTCGCTCGACCCACCAGCGGACAGGCACCAGTATAGGGAGAGGGGGGCTGGCCATCAGGGTTCACCGCGGCTCTGGCACAAACCCGGCGACACGGAGGTGGCACGGGCAGGAGCGGACTGGCCGGGTCGGCTTCTCACTTTTTGGATTTTAGAAGGGCATGACATACCTATATCTGTGTCTCCCCCTCCTTTTACTCCTCCACCTCTTTTATTTTCGCATGACTATATATACTTGTCACTTTTCCATGTGTTAGTTATGTCTTCTGAGCAGTTTGCCAGCTTTTGGACACCTTTGAAGGTGTTTTCTATGTGTTTCTATGTGTTTTTGTTTGCCTGCCATTGGTTTTAACGGTGTTCGAAGGTGTTCTACGAACAGTTCGACGAACAGTTCGGCGAACACACGGGTGTTCGACGAACCGAACCGAACTCGAACACTACGGGGCTGGCTCAACACTAGTCACAGTATCTTAACAAGACAGTTTTAATGACCCTTGGAAGAGACGTGGTGTTCAGAGTGGTTTAACAAGACGGTTTTAATGCCCCTTGGAAGAGACGTGGAGTTCAGAGTGGTTTAACAAGACGGTTTTAATGCCGCTTGGAAAAGATTTGGATGTCCCAGTGGAACAAAAAGACAATATCAATGCTTCTTGTAAGAGTGGTGGAGGTCCCATTGAAATTAAAAGACAATATCAATGCCCATTGGAAGAGACGAGGAGGTCACAGTAGCTTAACAAGACTGTTTTAATGCCCTTTGGAAGAGACGTGGAGGTCACAGTTGCCTAACAAGACGGTTTTAATGCACCTTGGAAGAGATGTGGAGATAAGAGTGGTTTAACAAGAAGGTTTTAATGCCTCTTGACAGAGACGTGGAGGTCCCAGTGGAATAAAAAGACAATATCAATGCCCCTTTGAAGAGTGGTGGAGGTCCCAGTGGAATAAAAAGACGATATCAATACCCCTTGGAAGAGTGGTGGAGGTTACAGTGGAATAAAAAGACAATATCAATGCCCCTTGGAAGAGTGGTGGAGGTCGCAGTGGAATAAAAAGAATATCATTGCCCCTTGGAAGAGTGGTGGAGGTCGCAGTGGAATAAAAAGACAATATCAATGCCCCTTGGAAGAGACGTGGAGGTCACAGTAGCTTAGCAAGATGTTTTTAATGCCCCTTGGAAGAGACGTGGAGGTCACATTAGCTTAACAAGACGGTTTTATTGCCCCTTGGAAGAGACGTGGAGTTCAGAGAGGTTTAACAAGACAGTTTTAATGCCCCTTGGAAGAGAACTGGTGGTCACAGTGGAATAAAAAGACAATATCAATGCCCTTTTGAGGAGTGGTGGAGGTCACAGTGGAATAAAAAGAGAGTGGTGGAGGTCGCAGTGGACTAAAAAGACAATATCAATACCCCTTGGTAGAGACGTGGAGGTCACAGTAGCTTAACAAGACAGTTTTAATGCCCCTTGGAAGAGACGTGGTGGTCACATTAGCTTAACAAGATGATTTTATTGCCCCTTGGAAGAGATGTGGAGTTCAGAGTGGTTTAACAAGACAGTTTTAATGCCCCTTGGAAGAGAACTTGTGGTCACAGTGGAATACAAAGACAATATCAATGCCCTTTTGAGGAGTGGTGGAGGTCCCAGTGGAATAAAAAGACAATATCAATGCCCCTTGGAAGAGACGAGGAGGTCACAGTAGCTTAGCAAGATGGTTTTAATGTCCCTTGGAAGAGACGTGGAGGTCACACTAGCTTAACAAGATGATATTAATGCCTCTTAGAAGAGACGTGGAGGACACAGTAGCTTAACAAGACGGTTTTAATGCCCCTTGGAAGAGACGTGGAGTTCAGAGTGGTTTAATAATACGGTTTTAATGCCCCTTGGAAGAAACATGGAGTTCAGAGTGATTCATCAAGACTGCTTTAATGCCCCTTGGAAGAGATGAGGAGTTCAGAGTGGTTTAACAAGACGATTTTAATGCCCCTTGGAAGAGACGTGGAGGTCCAAGTGGAATATAAAGACAATATCAATGCCCCTTGGAAGAATGTTGGAGGTCCCAGTGGAATAAAAAGACAATGTCAATGCCGCTTGGAAGAGTGGTGGAGATTACAGTGGAATAAAAAGACAATATCAATTCCCCTTGGCAGAGACGTGGAGGTCACAGTAGCTTAACAAGACAGTTTTAATGCCCCTTGGAAAAGACGTGGTGGTCACAATAGCTTAACAAGACGGTTTTAATGCCCCTTGGAAGAGACGTGGTGATCAGAGTGGTTTAACAAGATGGTTTTAATGCCCCTTGGAAGAGACGTGGAGGTCATGTAGCATAACAAGATGGTTTTAATGCCCCTTGGAAGAGACGTGGAGGTCACAGTAGCCTAACAAGACGCTTTTAATGCCCCTTGGAAGAGATGTGGAGATCAGAGTGGTCTAACAAGACGGTTTTAATGCCCCTTGGAAGAGACGTGGAGTTCACAGTGGTTTAACAAGAAGGTTTTAATGCCTCTTGGAAGAGACGTGGAGGTCCCAGTGGAATAAAAAGACAATATCAATGCCCCTTGGAAGAGTGGTGGAGGTTACAGTGGAATAAAAAGACAACAACAATGTCCCTTGGAAGAGTGGTGGAGGTCGCAGTGGAATTAAAAGAATATCAATGCCCCTTGGAAGAGTGGTGGAGGTCGCAGTGGAATGAAAAGACAATATCAATGCCCCTTGGAAGAGATGTGGAGGTCACAGTAGCTTAGCAAGATGTTTTTAATGCCCCTTGGAAGAGACGTGGAGGTCACATTAGCTTAACAAGACGGTTTTATTGCCCCTTGGAAGAGACGTGGAGTTCAGAGTTGTTTAACAAGACCGTTTTAATGCCCCTTGGAAGAGATGTGGAGGTCACAGTAGCTTAGCAAGATGTTTTTAATGCCCCTTGGAAGAGACGTGGAGGTCACATTAGCTTAACAAGACGGTTTTATTGTACCTTGGAAGAAACGTGGAGTTCAGAGTTGCTTAACAAGACTGTTTTAATGCCCCTTGGAAGAGACTTGGAGTTCAGAGTGGTTAAACAAGACTGTTTTAATGCCCCTTGGAAGGAAAAGGAAAGTGGAGGTCCCAGTGGAATAAAAAGACAATATTAATGTCTCTTGGAATTGTGTTTTAGGTCCCAGTGGAATAAAAACACAATATCAATGCCCCTTGGAAGAGTGGTGGAGGTCGCAGTGGAATAAAAAGGCAATATCAATGCCCCTTGGAAGAGTGGTGGATGCCGCAGTGGAATAAAAAGACCATATCAATGCCCCTTGGAAGAGACGTGGAGGTCACATTAGCTTAACAAGACTGTTTTAATGCCCCTTGGAAGAGACGTGGAGTTCAGAGTGGTTAAAAAAGACGGTTTTAATGCCCCTTGGAAGGAAAGTGGAGGTCCCAGTGGAATAAAAAGACAATATCAATGCCCCTTGGAGGAGTGTAGGAGGTCCCAGTGGAATAAAAAGACAATATTAATGTCTCTTTGAAGAGTGTTGTAGGTCCCAGTGGAATAAAAAGACAATATCAATGCACCTTGGAAGAGATGAGGAGTTCAGAGTGGTTTAACAAGACGATTTTAATGCCCCTTGGAAGAGACGTGGAGGTCCAAGTGGAATATAAAGACAATATCAATGCCCCTTGGAAGAATGTTGGAGGTCCCAGTGGAATAAAAAGACAATATCAATGCCCCTTGGAAGAGTGGTGGAGGTCGCAGTGGAATATAAAGACATTATCAATGCCCCTTGGAAGAATGGTGGAGGTCTCAGTGGACTAAAAAGACAATATCAATGCCCCTTGGAAGAGACGTGGAGGTCACAATAGCTTAGCAAGACAGTTTTAATGCCCCTTGGAAGAGACGTGGTGGTCACATTAGCTTAACAAGACGGTTCTAATTCACTTTGAAAGAGACGTGGAGTTCAGAGTGGTTTAACAAGACGGTTTTAATGCCCAATGGAAGAGATGTGGAGGTCACAGAATCTTAACAAGATGGTTTTAATAACCCTTGGAAGAGACTTGGTGTTCAGAGTGGTTTATCAAGATGGTTTTAATTCCCCTTGGAAGAGACGTGGTGTTCAGAGTGGTTTAACAGGACGGTTTTAATGCCCCTTGGAATTGACGTGGAGGTCCCAGTGGAATAAAAAGACAATATCAATGCCCCTTGGAAGAGTAGTGGAGGTCCCAGTGGAATAAAAAGACAATATCAATGCCCCTTGGAAGAGTGGTGGAGATCGCAGTGGAATAAAAAGGCAATATCAATGCCCCTTGGAATAGTTGTGGAGGTCGCAGTGGAATAAAAAGGCAATATCAATGCCCCTTGCAAGAGATGTGGAGGTCACAGTAGCTTAGCAAGTTGGTTTTAATGCCCCTTGGAAGAAACGTGGAGGTCACATTAGCTTAACAAGACGGTTTTAATGACCCCTTGGATGAGTCGTTGAGTTCACAGTGGTTTAACAAGATGGTTTTAATGCACATTGGAATAGAAGTGGAGGTCCCAATAGAATAAAAAGACAATATGAATGCTCCTTGGAGGAGTGCTGGAGGTACCAGTGGAATAAAAAGACAATATCAATGCCCCTTGGAAGAGACGTGGAGGTCACAGTAGCTTAACAAGATGGTTTTAAAGCCCGTTGGAAGAGACGTGGAAGTCACAGTATCTTAACAAGATGGTTTTAATGCGTCTTGGAAGAGACGTGCAGGTCACAGTAGCTTAACAAGACGGTTTTAATGCCCCTTGGAAGAGATGTGGAGTTCAGAGTCTTTAGCAAGACGGTTTTAATGCCCCTTGAAAGAAACGTGGTGATCAAAGTGGTTTAACAAAACTGTTTTAATGCCCCTTGGAAGAGACGTGGAGGTCCCAGTGGAATAAAAAGACAATATCAATACCCCTTGGAAGAGTGTTGGAGGTCCCAGTGGAATAAAAAGACAATATTAATGTCTCTTGGAAGAGTGTTGTAGGTCCCAGTGGAATAAAAACACAATATCAATGCCCCTTGGAAGAGTGGTGGAGGTTACAGTGGTATGAAAAGACAACAACAATGCCCCTTGGAAGAGTGGTGGAGGTCGCAGTGGAATTAAAAGAATGTCAATGCCCCTTGGAAGAGTGGTGGAGGTCGCAGTGGAATGAAAAGACAATATCAATGCCCCTTGGAAGAGATGTGGAGGTCACAGTAGCTTAGCAAGATGTTTTTAATGCCCCTTGGAAGAGACGTGGAGGTCACATTAGCTTAACAAGACGGTTTTATTGCCCCTTGGAAGAGACGTGGAGTTCAGAGTTGTTTAACAAGACCGTTTTAATGCCCCTTGGAAGAGATGTGGATGTCACAGTAGCTTAGCAAGATGTTTTTAATGCCCCTTGGAAGAGACGTGGAGGTCACATTAGCTTAACAAGACGGTTTTATTGTACCTTGGAAGAGACGTGGAGTTCAGAGTTGCTTAACAAGACTGTTTTAATGCTCCTTGGAAGAGAACTGGGGGTCCCAGTGCAATAAAAAGACAATATCAATGCCCTTTGGAGGAGTTGTGGAGGTCCCAGTGGAATAAAAAGACAATATCAATGCCCCTTGGAAGAGACGTGGAGGTCACAGTAGCTTAACAAGACGGTTTTAATGTCCCTTGGAAGAGACGTGGAGTTCAGAGTGGTTTAACAAGACGGTTTTAATGCCCCTTGGAAGAAACGTGGAGTTCAGAGTGATTTAACAAGACGGTTTTAATGCCCCTTGGAAGAGACGAGGAGATCAGAGTGGTTTAACAAGACGATTTTAATGCCCCTTGGAAGAGACATGGAGGTCTCAGTGGAATAAAAAGACAATATCAATGCCCCTTGGAAGAGTGTTGGAGGTCCCAGTAGAATAAAAAGACAATATCAATGCCCCTTGGAAGAGTGGTGGAGTTCACAGTGGAATAAAAAGACAATATCAATGTCCCTTGGAAGAGTGGTGGAGGTCGCAGTGGAATAAAAAGATAATATCAATGCCCCTTGGAAGAGTGTTGGACGTCCCAGTGGAATAAAAAGACAATATCAATGCCCCTTGGAAGAGTGGTGGAGGTCACAGTGGAATAAAAAGACAATATCAATTCCCCTTGGAGGAGTGTTGGAGGTCCCAGTGGAATAAAAAGACAATATTAATGTCTCTTGGAAGAGTGTTGTAGGTCCCAGTGGAATAAAAACACAATATCAATGCCCCTTGGAAGAGTGGTGGAGGACGCAGTGGAATAAAAAGGCAATATCAATGCCCCTTGGAAGAGTGGTGGTGGCCGCAGTTGAATAAAAAGAAAATATCAATGCCCCTTGGAAGAGACGTGGAGGTCACAGTAGCTTAACAAGACATTTCTAATGCCCCTTGGAAGAGATGTGGAGGTCACATTAGCTTAACAAGACTGTTTTAATGCCCCTTGGAAGAGACGTGGAGTTCAGAGTGGTTAAAAAAGACGGTTTTAATGCCCCTTTGAAGGAAAGTGGAGGTCCCAGTGGAATAAAAAGACAATATCAATGCCCATTGGAGGAGTGTTGGAGGTCCCAGTGGAATACAAAGACAATATTAATGTCTCTTGGAAGAGTGTTGTAGGTCCCAGTGGAATAAAAAGACAATACCAATGCCCCTTGGAAGAGTGGTGGAGGTCACAGTGGAATAAAAAGACAATATCAATGTCCCTTGGAAGAGTGGTGGAGGTCGCAGTGGAATAAAAAGACAACATCAATGCCCCTTGGAAGAGACGGGGAGGTCACAGTAGATTAACAAGACAATTTTAATGCCCCTTGGAAGAGGCGTGGTGGTCACAGTAGCTAAACAATTCGGATTTAATGCCCCTTGGAAGAGACGTGGAGTTCAGAGTGGTTTAACAAGATGGTTTAAATGCCCCTTGGAAGAGACAAGGAGGTCACAGTATCTTAACAAGACAATTTTAATGACCCTTGGAAGAAACGTGGTGTTCAGAGTGGTTTAACAAGACGGTTTTAATGCCCCTTGGAAGAGACGTGGAGTTCAGAGTGGTTTAACAAGACTGTTTTAATGCCCCTTGGAAAAGACTTGGAGGTCCCAGTGGAACAAAAAGACAATATCAATGCCCCTTGGAAGAGTGGTGGAGGTCCCATTGTAATTAAAAGACAATATCAATGCCCATTGGAAGAGACGAGGAGGTCACAGTAGCTTAACAAGACGGTTTTAATGCCCCTTGGAAGAGACGTGGAGGTCACAGTAGCATAACATGATGGTTTTAATGCCCATTGGAAGAGACGTGGAGGTCACAGTAGCCTAACAAGACGGTTTTAATGCACCTTGGAAGAGACGTTAAGTTCAGAGTGGTTTAACAAGAAGGTTCTAATGCCTCTTGGAAGAGACGTGGAGGTCCCAGTGGAATAAAAAGACAATAGCAATGCCCCTTGGAAGAGTGCTGGAGGTTTACAGTGGAATAAAAAGACAATATCAATGCCCCTCGGAAGAGTGGTGGAGGTCGCAGTGGAATTAAAATAATATCAATGCCCCTTGGAAGAGTGGTGGAGGTCACAGTGGAATAAAAAGACATTATCAATGCCCCTTGGAAGAGATGGGGAGGTCACAGTAGATTAACAAGACAGTTTTAATGCCCCTTGGAAGAGGCGTGGTGGTCACAGTAGCTAAACAATTCGGATTTAATGCCCCTTGAAAGAGACGTGGAGTTCAGAGTGGTTTAACAAGAAGGTTTTAATGCCTCTTGGAAGAGACGTGGAGGTCCCAGTGGAATAAAAAGACAATATCAATGCCACTTGGAAGAGTGGTGGAGGTTACAGTGGAATAAAAAGACAATATCAATGCCCCTTGGAAGAGTGGTGGAGGTCGCAGTGGAATTAAAAGAATATCAATGTCCCTTGGAAGAGTGGTGGAGGTCGCAGTGGAATAAAAAGACAATATCAATGCCCCTTGGAAGAGATGTGGAGGTTACAGTAGCTTAGCAAGATGTTTTTAATGTCCCTTGAAAGAGACGTGGAGGTCACATTTGCTTAACAAGACAGTTTTATTGCCCCTTGGAAGAGACATGGAATTCAGAGTTGTTTAACAAGACCGTTTTAATGCCCCTTGGAAGAGAACTGGGGGTCCCAGTACAATAAAAAGACAATATCAATGCCCTTTGGAGGAGTGGTGGAGGTCCCAGTGGAATAAAAAGACAATATCAATGCCCCTTGGAAGAAACGTGGAGGTCACAGTAGCTTAACAAGACGGTTTTAATGTCCCTTGGAAGAGACGTGGAGTTCAGAGTGGTTTAACAAGACGGTTTTAATGCCCCTTGGAAGAAACGTTGAGTTCAGAGTGATTTAACAAGACGGTTTTAATGCCCCTTGGAAGAGACGAGGAGATCAGAGTGGTTTAACAAGACGATTTTAATGCCCCTTGGATGAGACGTGGAGGTCCCAGTGGAATAGAAAGACAATATCAATGCCCCATGGAAGAGTGTTGGAGGTCCTAGTAGAATAAAAAGACAATATCAATGCCCCTTGGAAGAGTGGTGGAGTTCACAGTGGAATAAAAAGACAATATCAATGTCCCTTGGAAGAGTGGTGGAGGTCGCAGTGGAATAAAAAGATAATATCAATGCCCCTTGGAGGAGTGTTGGAGGTCCCAGTGGAATAAAAAGACAATATTAATGTCTCTTGGAAGAGTGTTGTAGGTCCCAGTGGAATAAAAACACAATATCAATGCCCCTTGGAAGAGTGTTGGACGTCCCAGTGGAATAAAAAGACAATCTCAATACCCCTTGGAAGAGTGGTGGAGGTCACAATGGAATAAAAAGACAATATCAATGCCCCTTGGAGGAGTGTTGGAGGTCCCAGTGGAATAAAAAGACAATATTAATGTCTCTTGGAAGAGTGTTGTATTTCCCAGTGGAATAAAAACACAATATCAATGCCCCTTGGAAGAGTGGTGGAGGTCGCAGTGGAATAAAAAGGCAATATCAATGCCCCTTGGAAGAGTGGTGGTGGCCGCAGTGGAATAAAAAGACAATATCAATGCCCCTTGGAAGAGACGTGGAGGTCACAGTAGCTTAACAAGACATTTTTAATGCCCCTTGGAAGAGACGTGGAGGTCACATTTGCTTAACAAGACGGTTTTATTGCCCCTTGGAAGAGACGTGGTGTTCAGAGTTGTTTAACAAGACCGTTTTAATGCCCCTTGGAAGAGAACTGGAGGTCCCAGTGCAATAAAAACACAATATCAATGCCCTTTGGAGGAGTGGTGGAGGTCCCAGTGGAATAAAAAGACAATATCAATGCCCCTTGGAAGAGACGTGGAGGTCACAGAAGCTTAACAAGACGGTTTTAATGTCCCTTGGAAGAGACGTGGAGTTCAGAGTGGTTTAACATGACGGTTTTAATGCCCCTTGGAAGAAACGTGGAGTTCAGAGTGATTTAACAAGACGGTTTTAATGCCCCTTGGAAGAGACGAGGAGATCAGAGTGGTTTAACAAGACGATTTTAATGCCCCTTGGAAGAGACGTGGAGGTTCCAGTGGAATAAAAAGACAATATCAATGCCCCTTGGAAGAGTGTTAGAGGTCCCAGTAGAATAAAAAGACAATATCAATGCCCCTTGCTAGAGTGGTGGAGTTCACAGTGGAATAAAAAGACAATATCAATGTCCCTTGGAAGAGTGGTGGAGGTCGCAGTGTAATAAAAAGATAATATCAATGCCCCTTGGAAGAGTGTTGGACGTCCCAGTGGAATAAAAAGACAATATCAATGCCCCTTGGAAGAGTGGTGGAGGTCGCAGTGGAATAAAAAGACAACATCAATGCCCCTTGGAAGAGACGGGGAGGTCACAGTAGATTAACAAGACAGTTTTAATGCCCCTTGGAAGAGGTGTGGTGGTCACATTAGCTAAACAATTCGGATTTAATGCCCCTTGGAAGAGACGTGGAGTTCAGAGTGGTTTAACATGACGGTTTTAATGACCCTTGTAAGAGACGTGGTGTTCAGAGTGGTTTAACAAGACGGTTTTAATGCCCGTTGGAAGAGACGTGGAGTTCAGAGTGGTTTAACAGGACGGTTTTAATGCCCCTTGGAAAAGATTTGGAGGTCCCAGTGGAACAAAAAGACAATATCAATGTCCCTTGGAAGAGTGGTGGAGGTCCCATTGAAATTAAAAGACAATATCAATGCCCATTGGAAGAGACGAGGAGGTCACAGTAGCTTAACAAGACGGTTTTAATGCCCCTTGGAAGAGACGTGGAGGTCACAGTAGCATAACAAGATGGTTTTAATGCCCCTTGGAAGAGACATGGAGGTCACAGTTGCCTAACAAGACGGTTTTTATGCACCTTGGAAGAGATGTGGAGATCAGAGTTGTCTAACAGGACGGTTTTAATGCCCCTTGGAAGAGACGTGGAGTTCAGACTGTTTTAACAAGAAGGTGTTAATGCCTCTTGGAAGAGACGTGGAGGTACCAGTGGAATAAAAAGACAATATCAATGCCCCTTGGAAGAGTGTTGGAGCTTACAGTGGAATAAAAAGACAATATCAATGCCCCTTGGAAGAGTGGTGGAGGTCGCAGTGGAATTAAAAGAATATCAATGCCCCTTGGAAGAGTGGTGGAGGTCGCAGTGGAATAAAAAGACAATATCAATGCCCCTTGGAAGAGATGTGGAGGTTACAGTAGCTTAGCAAGATGTTTTTAATGCCCATTGGAAGAGACGTGGAGGTCACATTGGCTTAACAAGACAGTTTTAATGCCTCTTGGAAGAGACATGGTGGTCACATTAGCTTAACAAGACGGTTATAATGCCCCTTAGAAGAGACGTGGAGTTCAGAGTGGTTTAACAAGACGGTTTTAATGCCTCTTGGAAGAGAAGTGGAGGTCCCAGTGGAATAAAAAGTCAATATTAGTGTTGATCGAGCACTAAAATGCTCGGGTGCTCGAAGCTCGGGCCTATCTCGCCGTGATACTCGGGTGCTCGACCCTAGCAACGAGCCCAATGTTAGTCTATGGGAGACCAGAGCATTTTTGCGGTGGCACTCCCGGCAGTCTTTTAAAAGCCTAACAAGTGCCCAAAACGATAGTGATAGTGCTCAAGTGACATGGGACAGCATGGGGATCACCCCAGGAAGCATTTCTGACCCCCAGGTCACTGCTGTCAGCAACTTGGTCAGAGGTATTAAGCCACTTTTATGGGCTCACAATAAAACGTTCAAAAACTGAAACTTTTTTCCTGTGAAATATGTTAAGGAAATTCTTTTCCAGGGTAAAGACTTGTGTATAAGGTAAAATAAATAACCAAAAACAAAAATTCTCCTCCACACCTTGGGCTATGTTCACAAGTAGCAGTTTTTATGCGTTTTTGCACTTTTGTATTGCTTTCAACTGTGACAAATGCATTCAACGGGAAATGTCATTTTAACATTTTACAACCTTATTTGGCCATGTGCTGTGTGAAAAGACTTGGGAACAGCATGGGGAAGACCCCTGGAAGCATCTCTGACACCCAGGTCACTGTCTAAAAGTGTGCCCATCATAAGTGATCCTTGCCACGTCAGAAAATGCAGACTTGTAACTATCCCCGTGCAAGTTCTAGTCCCAGGGCAGTGTTCAACTGTACCTCCCCAATTCCTTGCAATACAAGCGCAAGTATGCAGCCTGCCACCCACCCACCCCCAGGCTGCAATACTATACAGCTTGCTTGCTTGCACTTGAAATTGGGCCTTTTAGGCATGTGGATGCGGAATCTGGCCACCACGCCATGGCTGCGTCGGCGGCCTGGTATCCATACTCAGTCCCCAGCCGCCGGATGTCCCCGCTTGCTCCCCAGCCTCCAGGGGGCGGCCGGGTGTCCATACTCGGTCCCCAGCCACCCCTATTTGTCCCAGTAACCTTTCCCACACTTTTCTTAGCCAGGCCTGCTTTAGGGCAGCATTGGCCGAGCCCACCAGACAACCAGACGCCTCCAGTGGGCCCTGGCTTCTCCATCAGGGGAGTTGAGAGTGCCAAGGTGAGGAGCATGATGAGGATGATAGAAGTTAGCATCTGCTTTGTTTTGTTGGAATGCAAGCGCATGTATGTAGCAGCGGCTAGGCCTGAGGTGGTCAGCGTTGTGGCGCATATCCTACCTCCTCCGAGGATTGCTGGATGTTTTCCTGCTACTATCCAAGTTCTGTGACGCCCGTTAAAACAAAGCTTCAGGTGATAAATGATGGATGAGGCAGTGGCAAAGGAGAAAGACCAGGAGGAAGAGGGACCATTCACATCAATATCAGGACAGTCAGCCAGATATGTCTTGTAGGATATGTTTCTGTAACAAAAGGAGTGGTTCGGCTACACAGTTATAGGGCATACAGTGAGTGCAATGCCTACCAAAAATTTCGAGGCACTCCAATGCCCTTTGGAAATGACATGGAGGTCAGAGCACCTTAACTAAACCTTTTTTTCCATTAATAGCAACTGGGTCTCCTGTGCACTGTTAGCCTAAGCAGTGAATGGAAGGCTTTCCAAAAATTTTGAGGAACTGCAATGCCCCTTACAAGAGCCTTGCAGTACAGCATATTACAAACATAAGTCCCATTATTGGGGAGTGGGTCTCACATAGGATTTTCTTATGCCTTCCAAGCAAAAGCTTACAAAAATTAGGACGGAGCAACTTGCAATCCCCCTTACAAGAGCCATGCAGTACAGCATATTACAAACATAAGTCCCATTATTGGGGAGTGGGTCTCCCATATGATTTGCTTATGCCTTTCAAGCAAAAGCTTCCAAAAATTAGGACGGAGCAACCTGCAATGCCCCTTACAAGAGCCATGCAGTACAGCATATTACAAACATAAGTCCCATTATTGGGGAGTGGGTCTCCCATAGTATTTGCTTATGCCTTCCAAGCAAAAGCTTCCAAAAATTTGGACGGAGCAACTTACAATACCCCTTACAAGAACCATGCAGTACAGCATATTACAAACATAAGTCCCATTATTGGGGAGTGGGACTCCAATAGGATTTGCTTATGTCTTCCAAGCAAAAGCTTCCAAAAATTAGGACGGAGCAACTTGCAATGCCCCTTACAAGAGCCATGCAGTACAGCATATTACAAACATAAGTCCCATTATTGGGGAGTGGGTCTCCCATAGTATTTGCTTATGCCTTCCAAGCAAAAGCTTCCAAAAATTAGGACAGAGCAACTTGCAATGCCCCTTACAAGAACCATGCAGTACAGCATATAACAAACATAAGTCCTATTATTGGGGAGAGGGTCTCCCAAAGGATTTGCTTATGCCTTCCAAGCAAAAGCTTGCAACAATTAGGACGGAGCAACCTGCAATGCCCCTTACAAGAGCCATGCAGTACAGCATATTACAAACATAAGTCCCATTAATGGGGAGTGGGTCTCCCATAGTATTTGCTTATGCCTTCCAAGCAAAAGCTTACAAAAATTAGGACAGAGCAATTTGCAATGCCCCTTACAAGAGCCATGCAGTACAGCATTTTACAAACATAAGTCCCATTATTGGGGAGTGGGTCTCCCATAGAATTTGCTTATGCCTTCCAAGCAAAAGCATCCAAAAATTAGGATGGAGCAACTTGCAATGCCCTTTTCAAGAGCCATGCAGTACAGCATATTACAAACATAAGTCCCATTATTGGGGAGTGGGTCTCCCATAGTATTTGCTTATGCCTTCCAAGCAAAAGCTTCCTAAAATTAGGATGGAGCAACTTGCAATGCCCCTTACAAGAGCCATGCAGTACAGCATATTACAAACATTAGTCCCATTATTGGGGAGTGGGTCTCCCATAGGATTTGCTTATGCCTTCCAAGCAAAAGCTTCCAAAGCTTAGGACGGAGCAACTTGCAATGCCCCTTACAAGATCCATGCAGTACAGCATATTACAAACATAAGTCCCATTATTGGGGAGTGGGTCTCCCATAGGATTTGCTTATGCCTTTCAAGCAAAAGCTTCCAAAAATTAGGACAGAGCAACTTGCCATGCCCCTTACAAGAGCCATGCAGTACAGCATATTGCAAACATAAGTCCCATTATTGGGGAGTGGGTCTCCCATAACATTTGCTTATGCCTTCCAAGCAAAAGCTTCCAAAAATTAAGACTGAACAACTTGCAATGCCCCATACAAGAGCCATGCAGTACAGCATATTACAAACATAAGTCCCATTATTGGGGAGTGGGTCACCCATAGTATTTGCTTATGCCTTCCAAGCAAAAGCTTCCAAAAATTAGGAGGAAGCAACTTGCAATGCCCCTTACAAGAACCATGCAGTACAGCATATTACAAACATAAGTCCCATTATTGGGGAGTGGGTCTCCCATAAGATTTGCTTATACCTTCCAAGCAAAAGCTTCCAAAAATTAGGACAGAGCAACTTGAAATGCCCCTTTCAAGAGCCATGCAGTAAAGCATATTACAAACATAAGTCCCATTATTGGGGAGTGGGTCTCCCACAGTCTTTGCTTATGCCTTCCAAGCAAAAGCTGACAAAAATAAGGACAGAGGAACTTGCAATGCTGGCACCCTGGTGGTATAGTGGTGGTGGAGGCTGAGGATCAGGAGAAGAACATAAAACAGCTGAAATGAGGAAGCGTATACCCATGTGTGGGTGTGAAGCGGTGCACATGAATGCACCTCCCGAAATAACACAGTGGATTTGACTTTATGTTACTCTGCTGTCATTTGGTGGTGATGAGAAGTCTGGCCCAATCCAGCCCTTGTTCATTTTGATAAGGGTCAGCTTGTCAGCAACATCAGTTGACAGGCGAGTGCGCTTATCAGTTATAATTACCCCAGCGGCACTAAAAACACGCTCCGATAACACGCTAGCGGCAGGGCAGGCCAGGACCTCCAAGGCGTACAGAGCGAGTTCATTCCAGGTATCCAGCTTGGATACCCAATAATTAAAAGGCACAGAGGAATCACGGAGGGTGCTGGTACGGTCGGCAAGGTACTCTCTCACCATCTTTTGAAACTTTCCACTCCTTGTGAGAGTACCCCGCGCCTCAGGGCCTGTAAGCTGGGCGGGTGTCAGAAATCTGTCCCAGAACGTTGACAGTGTTCCCCTGCCTCTGCTGGATTGGAGTTGCATCTCTCTCGCCTGTACGCCTTGGTTGGGCAACGAACTGTGACCTCTGCCGCTAGCGTGTTCAGATGGGAATTTTTTTAAGAGTTCTGCAGCAAGGGCCTTCTGGTGCTGCCACATTTTTGTAGACCTCTCCACCTCAGGAATAAGAGAGTGAAAGTTCTCCTGGTAGCAGGGGTCTTAAAGTGTAACCAACCAGTAATGACTGTCACCCAACATTTTGACAACGCGAGGGTCACGGTTAAGGCAGCGTAACATAAAGTCAGCCATGTGTGCCAGACTGGTAACAGGCAAGATTTCCGTGTCCTCACCAAGATGACGACTGACCATGCTCTCCTCCTCCTCCCCCCTGTCCTCAGGCCACCCACGCTGAACCGACAGTATGACACTTGTTCAGGTACTACCGTCTACAGCGCATGATAGCAGCTCCTGTTCTTCCTCCTCCTCCTCCTCCTCTCCCTCATTGTCCCCCAATGCACGTTGGGATGAGATGAGGCTGGGCTGTGCGTAATCATCCACCACGGCTTCTTGATCCATCTCATCATACTCTGGCTGCAATGCCTCCTCTTTAATTCTCTGCAGAGAGCGTTGCAAAAGACAGACAAGTGGGATGCTGACACTAATGATGGCGTCATCACCACTCACTATCTTGGTGGCCTCCTCAAAGTTTGTCAGGATGGTACATATGTCAGACATCCAAGTCCACTCCTGAGGTCTTATGTGTCGAGTCTGACCTGAATATCGACGGCCTTGTTGCATCTGGTACTCCACAACTGCTCTCTTCTGCTCACAAATCCTTTGCAACATGTGGAGGGTAGAGTTCCAACGTGTGGGGACATCACACACCAGTCGGTATGCTGGAAGCTGCAAACGCTGCTGCAACACAGCAAGGGCGGCGGAAGCTGTAGTCGACTTGCGAAAATGAGCTGACAGGCGGCGTACTTTCATGAGCAGATCTGACAACTCGGGGTACGATTTAAGAATCCACTGAACCACGAGGTTAAGCACATGAGCCAGGCATGGTACGTGTGTGATCTCACCTCGCCTTAGAGCCGCCACCAGGTTACGGCCATTGTCACACACGACCATGCCGGGATGTAGGTTCAGTGGTCTCAGCCACAGATCTGACTGCTCTTTCACAGCTGTCCACAACTCACAAGCAGTGTGAGGTTTATCACCTAAGCTTATGAGTTTCAGCACAGCCTGTTGCCGCTTGCCGGAGGCAGTACAGCAGTGCTTCCAGCTTGTAACTGATGTGGTGATATCTGAGATGGAGGCTGAACATGAGGAGGAGGAGGAGGAGGATGATGCACAGGAGCTATACACTGTGGGGGCAACTAAGACTGACATAGGGCCCGCAATCCTCGGTGTGGGGAGGACGTGTTCCGTCCCAAGGTCTGACTGCGTCCCGGCTTCCACTATGTTTACCCAGTGTGCCGTCAGAGAGATGTACCGTCCTTGGCCACAAGCACTTGTCCACGTGTCCGCTGTCAGGTGGACTCTCCCAGTAACTGCGTTGTTGAGGGCACGGCAGATGCTTTGGGACACGTGCTTGTGTAGTGCGGGGATGGCACACCGGGCAAAATAGTGTCGTCTGGGGACCGAGTACCGAGGGACGGCCACCGCCATAAGATTGCGGAAGGATTCCATCTCCACCAGCCTAAAAGGCAGCTTTTCCAACGCAAGCAGTCGTGAAATGTGCGAATTTAGGACTGTGGCCTGTGGAACGTTAGCTGCGAATTTGCGCTTTCGTTCAAAGGTCTGGGATATGGACAATTGAACGCTGCGGTGGGACGTGGACGTGGACGTTGATGCTGTTTCTTGACACACTGCCATAACGAGTGAAGACTGAGAGGAGGGGGCATCTTTACATGCAGTATGGACAGGGGATTGCCTTGCACACACAACAGGGGGTTCTATTGCACGCACAACAGTGGAAGAAGCAGTGGTGAAACCCGCTGACACTGGTCGTGGACCCTGGGTTTCGCCCCACAAAGTCAGGTGCTTTGCTGCCATGGGCCTGATCATGCTTGTGGTGGTCAGGCTGGTAGTTTTGTCACCCCTGCTGATGCTGGCATGGCAGGTGGAACATATGGCCTTTTTGGGGTTATCAGCAGAGTCTTTAAAAAAATTCCAGACTCTGGAAGACCTACCGCTTGTACTGGCAACGTCCCTCGTGTTGGTGTTAAGGGGAACGGTTGCCCGCCTTCTGTCTGCGGCCACCACACTGCTTCTTCCTGCCAGTTGGGGTACTCTGTCTCCCTCCCCTTGTGTGCTGCAGGCCTCACTCTGCATGTCCTCCTGCCACGTTGGGTCAGTTACTAGATCATCCACCACCTCCTCCTCTTCCACTTTCGCACTACGATGCTCCTCCACACTTCATGGCAATTGTGTCTCGTCATCGTCCACCTCTTGTGACAAATTGCCAGCGTCGACTTCCTGTGGCCGTGGCTGTTCAAATATTTGGGCATCGCTACATGGGATCTCCTCTTCCACCACTTCAAGCGTATCAGGCGAGGGGCACAAATATGGAAATGGACCAGTGAACAGCTCTTCAGAGTGTCCAAGTGTGGGATCAATTGCTGTCTGACGACTTTCAGCATGGTGGGAGGAAGGAGCATCAGGGTGAGGAGGAGTATGCGATCGAGACTCACTGCTACTAAGAGTTGACCGTGTGGAAGACAGACCGGAGGTGGTGGTGCCCGGGTAACTGGAAGTATTATCTGCTATCCAATTAATAACCTGTTCACACTGATCAGTTCTCAATACTGGTGTTGTTCTGTGCTTCCCTAGTAATTCGGTCAAGAAGTGGGAGCGAGAAGATGTGGCTGTTGGTTGTGGCACATTTTCACCTTGGCCACGGCCCCATCCTCTGCACGAACCATCACCAGAATGTCCACTTCCACGTCCCTTGACACGCGCCTTGCCCATTGTAAAGGAAGTAAAATAGCTTACACTTGCACTATCAATGGAAAAAGGGTAATAAAAAGTAGATTAGAACCATGGAAGAGGAAAACCACAGTTCTACTTCTCTGGCCTACACCCGACTCTTTTAAACAATCTGAACAATCAGGGAGAAACTATTACTGTTTTTCTTTACGCAAAAAATGCCAAAACCTGAATAATAGAGATGTTTTACCGTGGGATGGTGAAACCACAATTATTGTTTACTGGGGTATATCAGACTTTTTTAAAGATATAGATTTACGACTGAACAGTGAGCGACACACTCAAACTGTGTTTTTTTAGATACCAAAGGCCCAAAACTGGATAGTACAGAGATTTGACCTGTGAAACTGCAAAATCACACTGGGATTTCTCGGGCCTACACCAGACTATTTTCAACAGATATATTTTTGTGTCACAACAGTCAGGATACACTACTGTTTTTCTTTACAGAAAATATACCAAAACCTGAATAATAGAGATTTTTTACCGTGGGATGGCAAAACCACAGTTATTGTTTACTGGGGTATACCAGACTTTTTTAAATATATAGATTTGCGGCTGAACAGTGAGCGACACACTCAAACTGTGTTTTTTTAGATTCCATAGGCCCAAAATTGGATAGTACAGAGATTTGACCCATGGAACTGCAAAACCACACTGGGATTTGTCGGGCCTACATCAGACTATTTTCAACAGATATATTTTTGTGTTACAACAGTCAGGAGACACTGCTGTTTTTCTTTACGTAAAAAATACCAAAACCTGAATAATAGAGATTTTTTACCGTGGGATGGCAAAACCACAGTTATTGTTTACTGGGGTATACCAGACTTTTTTAAATATATAGATTTGCGGCTGAACAGTGAGCGACACACTCAAACTGTGTTTTTTTAGATACCAAAGGCCAAAAACTGGATAGTACAGAGATTTGACCCGTGGAACTGCAAAACCACACTGGGATTTGTCGGGCCTACACCAGACTTTTTTCAACAGATATATTTTTGTGTCACAACAGTCAGGAGACACTACTGTTTTTCTTTACGGAAAATATACCAAAACCTGAATAATAGAGATTTTTTATCGTGGGATGGCAAATCCACAGTTATTGTTTACTGGGGTATACCAGACTTTTTAAATATTTGGATTTGCGGCTGAACAGTGAGCGACACACTAAAACTGTTTTTTTTTAGATACCAATGGCCCAAAACTGGATAGTACAGAGATTTGACCCGTGGAACTGCAAAACCACACTGGGATTTGTCTGGCCTACACCAGACTATTTTCAACAGATATATTTTTGTGTCACAACAGTCAGGAGACACTACTGTTTTTCTTTACGGAAAATATACCAAAACCTGAATAATAGAGATTTTTTACTGTGGGATGGCAAAACCACAGTTATTGTTTACTGGGGTATACCAGACTTTTTTAAATATATAGATTTGCGGCAGAACAGTGAGCGACACACTCAAACTGTGTTTTTTAGATGCCAAAGGCCCAAAACTGGATAGTACAGAGATTTGACCCGTGGAACTGCAAAACCACACTGGGATTTGTCGGGCCTACACCAGACTATTTTCAACAGATATATTTTTGTGTCACAACAGTCAGGAGACACTACTGTTTTTCTTTATGGAAAATATACCAAAACCTGAATAATAGAGATTTTTTTACCGTGGGATGGCAAAACCACAGTTATTGTTTACTGGGGTATACCAGACTTTTTTAAATAGATATATTTGCGGCAGAACAGTGAGCGACACACTCAAACTGTTATTTTTTTAGATACAAATGGCCTAAAAGTGGATAGTACAGAGATTTGACCTGTGGATCTGCAAAACCACACTTCTGTTTCTCTAGCCTACGCCTGACTATTTTCAACAGATGTATTTGTGTCTGAATAATCAGAGACACGCTTTTTTTTTGCGGGGGGGGACACCAAAAGGTTAATAAGACGGGTATTTGTACAGTTTGAAGGAGGAAAAAAAAAAGAGGATTTAGATGAAAAAAAAAAGGATTTTTCCTGTCCCCTGAGACCTGGAGCTAAGTCCAGCAATTTCAGCAACAGGAGCAGCACACAGGACTGTAATGCAGCGTTTGCTGGTATAACCACTGCGTCTCCTATACAGCCTGCCTGCCTGATATCTGGGATGGATATTAGTCCTGAGAAGGACTGTTTGTTTGATCTGGCAGCCTTTACAGACCCTACACTAACTATTTCACAGTTTATATCTCTCCCTAAATCAGCAGCACTGACCCGCCCGAGTAAACCGGAAATGCTCAGTGCTCGCCGAACATCCCGAGTAGCGTGATGCTCGGGCGAGTACCGAGCAGTGTCGAGCATGTTCGCTCAACACTAGTGAATATCAATGCCCCTTGGAAGAGTGTTGGAGGTCCCAGTGGAATAAAAAGACAATATCAATGTCCCTTGGAAGAGACGTGGAGGTCACAGTAGCTTAACAAGACAGTTTTAATGTCGCTTGGAAGAGACGTGGAAGTCACAGTAGCTTAAAAAATGGTTTTAAAGCCCCTTAGAAGAGACGTGGAGGTCACAGTAGCTTAACAAGACGGTTTTATTGCCCCTTGGAAGAGACGTGGAGTTCAGAGTGGTTTAACAAGACTGTTTCAATGCCCCTTAGAAGAAACGTGGTGCTCAGAGTGGTTTAACAAGACGGTTTTAATGCCCCTTGGAAGAGACGAGGAGTTCAGAGTTGTTTTAAAAAGAAGGTTTTAATGCCCCTTGGAAGAGACGTGGAGGTCCCAGTGTAATAAAAAGACAATAACAATGCCCCTTGGAAGAGTGTTGGAGGTCCCAGTGGAATAAAAAGACAATATCAATGCCCCTTGGAAGAGTGGTGGAGGTTACAGAGGAATAAAAAGACAATATCAATGTCCCTTGGAAGATTGGTGGAGGCCACAGTGGAATAAAAAGACAATATCAATGCCCCTTGGAATAGACGTGGAGGTAACATCAGCTTAACAAAACAGTTTTAATGCCCCTTGGAAGAGACGTGGAGTTCAGAGTGGTTTAACAAGATGGTTTTAATGCCCCTTGGAAGAGACGTGGAGTTCAGAGTTGTTTAATAAGACGGTTTAATGTCCCTTTGAAGAGAAATGGAGGTCCCAGTGGAATAAAAAGACAACTTCATTGCCCCTTAGAAGAGTGGTGGAGGTCCCAGTGGAATAAAAAGACAATATCAATGCCCCTTGTAAGAGACGTGGAGGTCACAGTAGCTTAACAAGACAGTTTTAATGCCCCTTGGAAGAGACATGAAGGTCACAGTAGCTTTACAAGATGGTTTTAATGCCCCTTGGAAGAGATGTGGAGTTCAGAGTGGTTTAACAAGATGGTTTTAATGCCCCTTGGAATAGACGAAGAGTTCAGAGTGGTTTAACAAGACCGTTTTAATGCCCCTTGGAAGAGACGTGTAGGTCACAGTAGCTTAACAAGACGGTTTTAATGCCCCTTGGAAGAGATGTGGAGGTCCCAGTGAAATAAAAAGACAATATCAATGCCCCTTGGAAGAGTGATGGAGGTAACAGTGGAATAAAAAAACAATATCAATGCCCCTTGGAAGAGTGGTGCATGTCGCAGTGGAATAAAAAGACAATATCAATGCCCCTTGGAAGAGACGTGGAGGTCACAGTAGCTTAACAAGAACGTTTTAATGCCCCTTGGAAGAGACGTGGAGGTCACAGTAGCTTAAAGAGACAATTTTAATGCCCCTTGGAAGAGACTTTGAGTTCAGTGTTGTTTAACAAGACGGTCTTAATGTCCCTTGGAAGAGATGTTGAGGTCCCAGTGCAAAAAAAAGACAATATCAATGCCCCCTGAAAGAGTGGTTGAGGTCCCAGTGGAATAAAAAGACAACGTCAGTGCCCCTTGGAAGAGTGATGGAGGTAACAGTGAAATAAAAAAACAATATCAATGCCCCTTGGAAGAGTGGTGGAGGTCGCAGTGGCATAAAAATACAATGTCAATGCCCCTTGGAAGAGACGTGGAGGTCACTGTAGCTTAACAAAACGGTTTTAATGCCCCTTGGAAGAGACGTGGAGGTCACAGTAGCTTACCAAGATTGTTTTCATGCCCCTTGGAAGAGACGTGGAGGTCACAGTATCTTAACAAGACGGTTTTAATGCCCATTGGAAGAGACGTGGAGCTCCCAGTGGAATAAAAAGACAATATCAATGCCCCTTGGAAGAGTTGTGGAGGTCCCAGTCAAAGAAAAAGACAATATCAATGCCCCTTGGAAGAGTGGTGGAGGTTACAGTGGAATTAAAAGACAATATCAATGCCCCTTGGAAGAATGGTGGAGGTCGCAGTGGAATAAAAATACAATATCAATGCCCCTTGTAAGAGACGTGGAGGTCACAGTAGCTTAACAAGACGGTTTTAATGCCCCTTGGAAGAGACGTGGAGGTCACAGTATCTTAACAAGATGGTTTTAATGCCCCTTGGAAGAGACATGGAGTTCACACTAGCTTAACAAGACTGTTTTAATGCCCCTTGGAAAGGACGTGGAGTTCAGAGTGGTTTAACTAGACAGTTTTAATGCCCTTGGAAGAGACGTGGAGTTCAGAGTGGTTTAGCAAGATGGTTTTAATGCCCATTGGAAGAGACGAGGAGGTCCCAGTGGAATAAAAAGACAGTATCAATGCCCCTTGGAAGAGACGTGGAGGTCACAGTAGCTTAACAAGACTGTTTTAATGCCCCTTGGAAGAGACGTGGATTTCAAAGAAGCTTAAAAAGATGATTTAAATGCCCTTGGAAGAGATGTGGAGTTTAGAGTGGTTTAACAAGATGGTTTTAATGCCCCTTGGAAGAGACGTGGAGGTCACAGTAGCTTAAAAAGATGGTTTTAATGCCCCTTGGAGGAGACGTGGTGTTCAGAGTGGTTTAACAAGACGGTTTTAATGCCCCTTGGAAGAGACGTGGAGTTCAGAGTTGATTAACAAGACGGTTTTAATGCCCCTTGGAAGAGATGTGGAGGTCCCAGTAGTTTAACAAGACGGTTTTAATGCCCCTTGGAGGAGACGTGGTGTTCAGAGTTGTTTAACAAGACGGTTTTAATGCCCATTGGAAGAGACGTGGAGTTCAGAGTTGATCAACAAGACGGTTTTAATGCCCCTTGGAAGAGATGTGGTGGTCCCAATGGAATAAAAAGACAATGTCAATGCCCCTTGGAAGAGTGGTGGAGGTCACAGTGGAATAAAAATACAATATCAATACCCGTTGAAAGAGATGTGGAGGTCACAGTAGCTTAACAAGATGGTTTTAATGCCCCTTGATAGAGATGTGGAGGTCGCAGGAGCTTAACAAGATGTCTTTAATGCCCCTTGGAAGAGACGTGGAGGTCACAGTAGCTTAACAAGACGGTTTTAATGCCCCTTGGATGTGACGTGGCGATCCCAGTGGAATAAAAAGACAATATCAATGCCCCTTGGAAGAGTTTTGGAGGTCACAGTGGAATTTAAGGACAATATCAATGCCCCTTGGAGGAGTGGTTGAGGTTACAGTGGAATAAAAAGACAATATCAATGCCCCTTGGAAGAGTGGTAAATGTCACAGTGGAATAAAAAGGCAATATCAATGCCGCTTGGAAGAGATGTGCAGGTCACAGTATCTTAACAAGACGGTTTTAATGCCCCTTGGAAGAGACGTGGAGGTCACAGTAGCTTAGGAAAACGGTCTTAATGCCCCTTGGAAGAGACGTGGAGTTCAGAGTGGTTTAACAAGACTGTTTTAATGCCCCTTGGAAGAGATGTGGAGTTCAGAGTGATTTAACAAGACGGTTTAAATGCCCCTTGGAAGAGACGTGGAGGTCACAGTAGCTTAGGAAAACGGTCTTAATGCCCCTTGGAAGAGACGTGGAGTTCAGAGTGGTTTAACAAGACTGTTTTAATGCCGCTTGGAAGAGACGTGGAGGTCACAGTAGCTTTACCAGACGGTTTTAATGCCCCTTGGTAGGACTTGGAGTTCAGAGTGGTTTAACAAGATGGTTTTAATGCCCATTGGAAGAGATGTGGAGTTCAGAGTGGTTTAACAAGACGGTTTAAATGCCCCTTGGAAGAGACGTGGAGGTTCCAGTGGAATGAAAAGACAATATCAATGCCCCTTGGAAGAGTTGTGGAGGTCCCAGTGGAATCAAAAGACAATATCAATGCCCCATGGAAGAGTGGTGGAGGTTACAGTGGAATAAAAAGACAATATCCATCATCCACCACCTCCTTCTCTTCCACTTGCGCACCACGGTCCTCCTCCTCACTTCGTGGCAATTGTCTCGTCATCGTCCACCTCTTGTAACAAATTGCCAGCGTCTCCTTCCTGTTGCCGTGGCTGTTCAAATTGCTACATGGGGTCTCCTCTTCCACCACTTTAAGCGGAGCAGACGAGGGGCCCAAATATGGAAATGGACCAGTGAACAGCTCTTCAGAGTGTTCAACTGTGGGATCAGTTTCTGTCTGACGACACTCGGTATGGTGGGGGGAAGGAGCATCAGGGTGAGGAGGAGTATGCAGTCGAGACTCACGGCTACTAACACTTGACCGTGTGGAAGACAGACCGAGGTGGTGGTGCCCAGGTAACTGAAAGTATTATCTGCTATCCAATTAATAACCTGTTCACACTGATCAGTTCGCAATACTGGTGTTGTAGTGTGCTACCCTAGTAATTCGGTCAAGAAGTGGGAGCGAGAAGATGTGGCTGTTGGTTGTGGCACATTTTCACCTTGGCAATGGCCCTGTGCTCTGCACGCACCATCACCAGAACGTCCAGTTCCACGTCCCTTGCCACGCGCCTTGCCCATTGTAAATGAAGTAAAATAGCTTACACTCGCACTATCAATGGCACAAGGGTAATAAAAGGGAGATTAGAACCGTGGAAGAGGAAAACCACAGTTCTAGTTCTCTGGCCTACACCAGAATCTTTTAAACAAATATATTTGTGTCTGAACAGTCAGCGAGACATTCAAAATGTTTTTTTATGGAAAAAAGGCAAAAAAGTGGATAATACAGAGATTTGAACCGTGGAACTGCAAAACCAAAGTTCTAGTTATCTGGCCGAAACCAGACTCTTTTAAAAAGATAAACAGATATATTTGTGTCTGAACATTCACAGACACACTCAATTTTTTTTTGGGGGGAGGGGAAATACCAGAAGGTTAATAAGACGGGTATTTGTACAGTCTGACTGAAAGAAAATAAAAAAAAGAGGATTTAGATGAAAAAAAAGGATTTTTCCTGGCCCCTGAGACCTGTGGCTAAGTCTAGCAATTTGATCAGCAGCAGTACACAGGACTGTAATGCAGTGTTTGTTGGTATAACCACTGCATCTCCTATACAGTCTGCCTGCCTGATATCTGGGATGGATATTAGTCCTCAGAAGGACTGTTTGTTTGATTTTGCAGGCTTTAGAGACCCTACACTACCTATTTTGCAATATAAATCTCTCCCTAACTCAGCAGCACTCTCCCTACACTGTCTGATCCGGAGCGACTGTGTCCAAGATGACGGCCCCCGGTTTTAAATACTCGAGGTTACGCTGTGCAGCCAGCCAATCACTGTGATGCCCACAGCCAACATGGCTGCGGCATTACAGTGACTGGCTGGCAATCCCTGTGACTCGCCCCCTGGGCCGTGGGGCACACGGATCTGGGCAATAGGGAGATGCTGGGAGTAGTGGTGGCGGCCCGGTCCCGCGGCTCAGGGTGGTCAGACCAATGGTAGTCTGCTACTTACCGTTGATAATGTCCGACTACGCCACCCGTGGATTGCGGCTATTAGGAACCGCCGCTGCAAGGCTGTCCGCTGGGGCCGATTATGTATGCAGCTGGGATGGTGTGACTCCCCACGGGAAGAGTGCGGCCCCAGGGCAGTGTAGTGAATGGTGGGAGTGATGGTGGTGAGAGTCCCAGTACCGGTAGTGCTGGAGGAGCGAAAGAGCACTCAGACAACATACTGCAGTCCAACGTCTTTTACTCACAGTTCAGGTACTCCAGGTCACTTCTGTACAGGTAGTGACCGCCTGAGCCATGCTGCGTCCATCAGGTGAGGGGCTCGGTCAACTCCCAGGCAGTTCAGGAGTAAGGCACAGGACCCCCTTCTTTCCTTTCTCTGGCCTGCCTCACCAGTGACCCACATTTTTCCAGTCGCCACGGACCTGCGCAGGTAAACGTGGGCCCCGTTCCCCGCTGTCCTTTATGGTGCCTTCCTAGCAGGTTTGATGAGGTGCTGCACCAATAAATGGTCACAGCCTCTGGTCTTTGGCTGAGGGTTGTTTCTCCTCCACCAACTTGGGATCCGGTACCCTTAATCTGCCTGACCCTTCACCCTGGATTCTCGTGGGTTCTTAGGGCCCCTTCCACCTTCTTGTTCCTGAGCCCTTCTGTTTCTCTCCCTTCTCCTTCTTTCCTGTTCTGTCTTCTCCTCCTTCCCTTGGCTTCTTCTCCAGGCCCACTTCTCCTTCTCCTCTCAGGCTCTGGCCTTTTCTCTAGGCCTGCTCCAGAGCAGAGCTCCTACAGAGCCTCTGCTCCCTGTCTTCTCTGACTGGACTGAACTCTGTTCTAAGATGGTGCCCACCTTTTATACCTCCCTCTGACCATGAGCCCAGGTGACCAGCAACCATTGGGCTCCTACCTACGCTCAGGAACCAACCCCTATCTGCCCGTACAGCACTGGGTGTTCCACCCCCCTCCTCACTCCAGACAGGGACATAGTCAGTCGTGCCTGCACTTCTGTCTAGTGGGAGCACCGTTGAGCTGTCCCTCGGAAATGGGGTGTGTGTGCTGTATGCAGCTAACTGAGCCCTGGCCCATACTCCATCCTTAGCCGGGTGTGGAATATCACACCTCTGGCAGAGGTGCAATACCCCTGTAGCGGCGAAACCCACGGGGCGCTACACCTGCATGTTCATTGGCTCTGTAAAGAGCGCCAAACATGCAGGGCGGAGACCCGAGCTCCCGCCCGAGTAACCCGAAAATGCTCGGTGCTCGCCGAACATTCCGAGTAGTGAGATGCTCGGGCGAGTACCGAGCAGTGTCGAGCATGCTCGCTCATCACTAACTATATTACCTCTCTTATCTGAGAATCGTGTACGGGAGACCTATAGCAGTGGGATAGCTTCTTTCAGGCATCTAGTAAGGAATTATTTTATTATACTCTATGCTGAAAAAAAAAATCTATTCCCTATTAATAACTCTGGATTGATGGTTTATCAGCTGGAAATGAGTGTTCATTCTGGATGTGTCTGATCATGTCTCAAACATCACATGGCCAGATGCTCGGGTGCTCGACCCGAGCAACGAGCCCAATGTTAGTCTATGGGAGACCCGAGCATTTTTGCGACCGCACCCCCGGCAGTCTGTAGAAAGCCTAAAAAGTGCCCAAAACGATAGTGACAGTGCTCAAATGACATGGGGACAGCATGGGGATCGCCCCAGGAAGCATTTCTGACCCCAGGTCGCTGCTGTCAACAACGTTGTCAGAGGAATTAAGCCACTTTTACGGGCTCACAATAAAACGTTCAAAAACTAAACTGAAAAGTTTTTCCTGTGAAATATGTTAAGGAACTTGCTTTCCAGGGTAAAGACTTGTGTATAAGGTAAAATAAATAACCAAAAACAAAAATACTCCTCCACACCTTGGGCTATGTTCACAAGTAGCATTTTTTATGCGTTTTTGCACTTTTGTATTGCTTTCAACCGTGACAAATACATTCACCGGGAAATGTCATTTTAACATTTTACAACTGTATCTGGCCATGTGCTGTGTGACACATGCATACAGTGCTGAAAAGACATGGTAACAGCATGGGGAAGACGCCTGAAAGCATCTCTGACACCCAGGTCACTGCCTAAAAGTGTGCCCATCAGAAGTTAGCCTTGCCGCATCGGTTCGCAATAGTGGTGTTGAAGTGTGCTTCCCTAGTAATTCGGTCAAGAACTGGGAGCGAGAAGATGTGGCTGTTGGTTGTGGCACATTTTCACCTTGGCCACGGCCCCGTCCTCTGCACGCACCATCACCAGAACGTCCAGTTCCACGTCCCTTGCTACGCGCCTTGCCCATTGTAAATGAAGTAAAATAGCTTACACTCGCACTATCAATGGCAAAAGGGTAATAAAAGGGAGATTTGAACCGTGGAAGAGGAACACCACAGTTCTAGTTATCTGGCCTACACCAAAATCTTTTAAACAGATATATTTGTGTCTGAACAGTCAGCGAGACTCTGAAACTGTTTTATTTTATGCAAAAAGGTGGATTACACCCAGATTTGAACCATGGAAAAGGAAAACCACAGTTCTAGCTATCTGGCCTACACCAGAATCTTTTAAACAGATTTATTTGTGTCTGAACAGTCAACGAGACACTCAAAATGTTTTTTTTATGGAAAAAAGGCAAAAAAGTGGATAATACAGAGATTGGAGCCGTGGAACTGCAAAACCACAGTTCTAGTTATCTGGTCTACACCAGACTCTTTTAAACAGATATATTTGTGTCTGAACAGTCTGAACAGTCAGCGAGACACTCAAAATGTTTTTTTTTATGCAAAAAGGTGGATTACACCCAGATTTGAGCCATGGAAGAGCAAAACCACAGTTCTAGTTATCTGGCCTACACCAGAATCTTTTAAACAGATATATTTGTGTCTGAACAGTCAGCGAGACACTCAACATGTTTTTTTTTTATGGAAAAAAGGCAAAAAAGTGGATAATACAGAGATTTGAACCGTGGAACTGTAAAACCAAAATTCTAGTTATCTGGCCTACACCAGACTCTTTTATACAGATATATTTGTGTCTGAACACTCACAGACACACTTAATTTTTTTTGGGGGGGGGGATACCAAAAGGTTAATAAGACGGGTATTTGTCTGACTGAGGAAAAAATAAAAAAGGAGGATTTAGATGAAAAAAAAAGGATTTTTCCTGGCCCCTGAGACCTGGGGCTAAGTCTAGCAATTTGAAAAGCAGCACACAGAACTGTAATGCAGTGTTTGTTGGTATAACCACTGCGTCTCCTATACAGCCTGCCTGCCTGATATCTGGGATGGATATTGGTCCTGAGAAGGACTGTTTGTTTGATTTTGCAGGCTTTAGAGACCCTACACTACCTATTTCACAGTATAAATCTCTCCCTAGCTCAGCAGCTGATCCCTACACCGTCTGATCCGGAGCGACTGTGTCCCAGATGGCGGCACCCAGTTTTAAATACTCGAGGTGACGCTGTGCGGCCAGCCAATCACTGTAATGCCCACAACCAACATGGCTGCGGCATTACAGTGACTGGCTGGCAATTCCTGCATGTTTATTGGCTCTGTAAAGAGCGCCAAACGTGCAGGGCGGAGACCCGAGCTCCCGCCCGAGTAACCCGGAAATGCTTGGTGCTCGCCGAACATCCCGAGTAGTGAGATGCTCGGGCGAGTACCGAGCATTGTCGAGCATGCTCGCTCAACACTAAACATAGCCCAAGGTGTGTAGGAGCATTTTTGGTTTTGGTTATTTATTTTGCCTTATATATAAGTCATACCCTAGAAAGAATGTTCCTTAACTTTTTTTCCAGGAAAATTTTGCTTCATTTTTGTATGTTTTATTGTCAGTCCGTAAAAGTGGCGTAATACTCTAACAAGATTATCCACAGCAGTGAACTGGGAACCAGAGATGTTTCTAGGGGTCTTCTTATGCCATTTTTGACCACTGTTTCCATCGATTAGACCAATTTTTACGTCCCCTCCAGAACTCCGGGGGAGGTAGCCCGAAAAATGCTTGAATTTCCCATTGACATACAATGGGCTCATTACTCTGGTCGAGCACCCGAGCATTATGATTTGCCCGACCCGAGCATTTTAGTGCTCGCTCATCAGTGCGTGCTACATAAAGCAGGCCACATCTGAGCTTGTAATTGTTTTGCACTGAGATTCTGCTGTATCCAGGGTTCTACATTAAAAATCTATTTTTTTCTGTTTGTACCATGCTACATAAAGCAGACCACATCTGAGCTTGTAATTGTTTTGTGCTGATATTCTGCTGTATCCTTTGCATCACGTTAGAAAATATAATTTTTTTCTTGCTAATAGCAAGCTCCAGATGCACTATCTGATCAAATAAATACGGATTGGTAATTTAGTGACATGTGACTGACAGGTCTGGGCATAGGTTTGTTAAACATCTTGTTAAAAGAGACGAAGGGTCAATTGATGTCACTTTTCCTGGTGTCTGCCCCTAATTTTTTGAAATGTGGAGACTCCTGGTTCGGTCTCCATCTGGTGTGTTACCTGTAGTGGAACGAGTGTTGGTCCTACTTTTTCTACTTATATATTTCTACTAAATTTATGTAAATTTGGTTGTGTCTGCCCCTAATTTTTTTAAATGTGGAAACTCCTGGTTGGGTCTCCTTCATTTGTGTTACCTGTAGCAGTAGGCCTCCCAGCCTGACCAGACTGCACTTACCTTTAGTCAACGACTTGTGTTACTATCCCTAAATTTGTATACCAATAATGGTGTATGAAACTGAAGTTTGTGCCACGTGAGTGTGGCTGAGCAGAAAAGCAGCTTGAGCTGTTGCATGTAGCATCAGGGCTCCCAGCAAAGCAGGCCTACACCAATCACTCACCCACCTCATTTTAATTTGAAGTTAAATTCAAAGCTGTAAACGTTGGACCAGACCCTGATACCTCATGCAGGCCCATAGCTGACTGCTGCTGTGCCATTATAGAATTTCGACAGTGGGTCAATTGATGCCACTTTTCCTGGTGTCTGCCCTAATTTGAGCTGTTTTTGCAGCTTTTTGGCCCCTTTGAAGGTGTTGGTTTTGCCTCCCACTGAATGCAATGGGGTTAGGATATGTTCGACGAACTGTTCAACGAACTGTTCGGCAAACATTAGGAAATTCCTAGATCAGAACCAAATCAAAACTTGAAAGGTTCACTCATCTCTAGTTATGACTAAAACACTGCTGGAGCTAATCATTGAGCTCAGCAGCCAAGCCAAGGTAGACAACACAAGTTGCTGAGCCCTGTGATTGGTTAAAGTGGTAATGTGTGGCATTACCACTGCAGCCTGTAAAAATAGATGATAAGTAGAAATTCACTGCGCACTCTGGGCTCAGGTGATGCAATAGATTTTTATTATTTCTCTGTAAAAAAGCAAAGTAGACAAATATTGTGCTTGAGAATATGTGACCAATAATTACAAACGTTTCCACCCTGTTGGGGTCTTTCTCGACATGTAATTTTTAGAAGAGTAGGATTTTTTTCAAAAGAATTCCCTGGAACAGAGTCCAGGATGAGAGAAATTTTGATTTGCTGGTTCTGTCGCAGTCAAGGGGTAAGCATGGAGCAAGATGCTTCTTAACACGGTGTCGACTGATGCTCATGCATCCCTGGTAGGTGCCACAAATACTCATTTGTGGCACCTACCAGGGTGACGTGATAGAACCAGCAAATCAAAATTTTAATTTATACTTACCTAACATTGGGGTACCACACCCCATTCCACCGGCACCTTGAAATTGACAGTGTGCACGCCAACTATTGCTATAAACTGTAAAAATAGACGGAGCAGTAGCAGGGAGATATCACTGGGCCAGGTGAAAATGAGTAACTTTAATTTTATTATTTTTTCCCTAGTACAAGATGATGAGCAAAAAAAAAATTAAAACGAAAGACTCCTTTTAAAGGGGGGCCCATACATAATTTTTGCACAGGGGCCGTATGCTCTCATGGTCTTTCCCTGACTTTAAGGATTGTTTGCGATTCCATTTGCATTCTTTTGAAGGTCACTTCTCATTTTTTCTCTTGTAGCACCACTTAATATTATCTTACAGAATGACAATCTTTTAAATTGAAAACACATTATGGCAAAGGCATGAAGCTTTAAAAATAAGAAAAGAAGATGGTGACCAGAAATGCTTTGAAAAGATACAGTCACTGAGGTTATCAACATGTCATTAAAGCCAAACAGAGGACAGTGGAGTATTATTCAATTGGGTGACAATAATCAAAATCGACTAGACAGAACTTGAGAGCAGTAATATGTATGAATTGTTTGTGATTTGCATTGATCTTTAACAAGCAACATCTTTTATTTTCCCTTTTAGCATGGCTTAATGATATTTATATATAGTATACTGGTTGTACCATAGCAATGATCTGAATATTTTGATTTGCAGCGTTAATTGTGATCTTTAAATTTCTTTTTACTCCTAATGCCACATTAATTAGCAATGTTAATTATGATAAGTAGTTTGTTAACATATGTATGTAAATACAATTTCAGAATTCTCTATTATTTCTCGATACATAGACCCATTTGCCATAGAGCAGTTATATTATCAAGCTTTATAGTACAGAAAACGATATATGCAGTACAATGTACTTAAGCAGATATTATAAATAAGAAAAATCTCAAAAAATAGAAGTAGGACTACCAACCATAGGTAAGTATCTAGCACGGTAGAGGGTATGATAAAATATAACTTTTAATAAATATGTTTAAAACAAACTCCAAAAGGATACCACAGGAGAACAAGGAAAAAGAAAAATGATAAACGACACACACAAATAATCGTCTCATACACAACAAGGGAGGGAGTACATGCCCTAACACTGTGGCCCACTTTTATTGCAATAGTGACATAACAAAAGCATTTTCAACAATTTCATCCAGGAGAACGCAGTCCACAGAGGAGATAATAACAATGGGGGGGTGGAAGAAAACACCCACACAGTACCCACAAAAAAATCTCATGTATAATATAAAAGAACCGGGGTTCTATTACACATGTCCCAAGAAGACTCCCATTCCCTACGTGTTTCGTTGGGTGGGGACAGCCTTACTGGCTCTAAACTGATAAGGGTTCCTAAAAAAATGATGAAGAACTATGTGTGCTACATTTAGACATGAATGAGTGGCGTTTAAATATAGTAGCGTCTGGCGCCACATTGCAACAAAGTGCCACTTCCGGTGCGCGATCTATCACATACCATGCGCCCATGCTGAATGGTACAAGGCGCAGGAAATAGTGTACTGTGCATTCCAGGCTGGACAGCATCCAGTGGAACACTCGCATCATACAGCACACAGGAAGGGGCGGGAAAAATGCGTCACTACCGGTCCGATGCATTCCAGCATACAGAGGTACTGGTAATTGGATGAGTCCATGATCACTATATTTCCACCCTTGTCTGATGGTTTAATGACAATCTGGGGATCTTTCTCAAGATTATGTAGGGCTTCCATTTCAACTTTACACAGGTTCAATCTGCCTGTTATATCATGCGTACTTGATTGTTCAAGATCTTTGGTGACTAGCTCTATAAATACATCAATGGTGGATAAGTCATTTTGAGGAGGGGGCATTTTTTCACTTTTCAATTTTAGCTTAGTAAATGAGCCCTCTCCTGTATTCTCTGGAATAGAATCAGATAAATTATAAAGTAATCTCACGTCTGAAAGAAGGGAGTCAGGGATACCAATATCCCTACATGTACGTTTATCTTCCCTAATAAAATGTTTCCACCATTTAAGCTTCCTGGCGAACAAATGGAGGTCCCTGACACCCTCAAACAAACGAAAGTCAGAGGTGGGGACAAACGAATCTTTGTCAAGTAGCTGCTTCTCCATAGTGCTTAAGACCTATTTGGATAGATTAATCACTTGGGGTTTATAGGACTGGACTATTTGTTGGTCCTCTTCCGAAGGAAGTACCCCTGATCTAAAAAATGAGTGCCTGATGGTCTCTCGTTTGATCTCCACCTCTATATCCCTGACCTTTCTGTCTGCCCCGTGAATTTTTTGGGCGGGTATCCAAGTCTGATGCCTTGGTGTCTGTGGAGGATACATCAGTACTGAAATTTCTACTTGGATTCTTGTTGTTGGGAATTTGATTGTCCTTGAATTCCTGAGAGGCTCTAATGAAGTTCGTGTGTTTGCATTCTTTCAAATGGAATAGAAAGCGTTCAAGACTGTTCTGCAGTGTCAATTCCTTAGAGGCAAAATCAGGTTCAGAAGAGAATATTTTTGTTATAACTATTTGTTCTCTGAAGTCCTCACTAAGCGCTAAGAGGTTTTTCTTTTCTTCCTCCATCAAAATTTCCATGAACCTCAGAGAGCTTAGTGTAGCCTCTTTTTCCTACTTTTCATGCAGAGCCGAGTTGTGATATCGGTAACCCAGACTCAGTTATCCTTAGGTGAAGGGGGACAATCTTGGCTTTGATATAACTCTCAAGGCCCTTGACCTCCCACCAGGATGTGATTTGGTTTTTATACACCTTTAATAGTTCTTTAAATGCACTATTATAAGAAGGAGTGTATTTGGGTTGAGAAAATTGATTTTCAGAGAAGACGTCTTTAGCCTCCACTAACCAGGTATGACTGTCAATTCCCTTGGCCAAAAAAACGGCCATACTTCTATTTTTTGAATCATTATGGTAGGACTACCAACCATAGGTAAGTATCTAGAACGGTAGAGGGTATGATACTTTTAACTCCATACAATACAGCAGAGGGCACATTTACTAAGCTAAAATTGAAAAATGAAAAAATGCCCCCTCCTCAGAATGACTTATCCACCATTGATGTACAGTACAGACCAAAAGTTTGGACACACCTTCTCATTTAAAGATTTTTCTGTATTTTCTTGACTATGAAAATTGTACATTCACACTGAAGGCATCAAAACTATGAATTAACACATGTGGAATTATATACTTAACAAAAAAGTGTGAAACAACTGAAAATATGTCTTATATTCTAGGTTCTTCAAAGTAGCCACCTTTTGCTTTGATGACTGCTTTGCACACTCTAGGATAACCCCTCCTAATTAGTTTATTCATGCACTCTCCAATTTCATTGTCCAACTTAATGGCATTATCGCAATTTCTCTTAATGCAAGTTAATTCACCCACCAGAATAGATTTAATAGTAGACAGTGGATGTCCACTATTTGCATGTAAGATACTGTTACCTACCATGGGTTTCACAAATGTGGATGTGATGATATTGCCCTCAATAATTTCCAATTTGAGATCTGAAAAAGAAATACAGGTAGGATGAAAAGAATGGGTGAAAGACAAATTGAAAGTGTTATTGTTCAGATATGTCAGAAAATCTGGTATGGCAGATACATCGCCCCTCTAAACAAAGATCAGATCGTCGATGTTTCTGCCATACCAGAAGAGGTCCTGGGACCAAGGGTTTGTGGAGACATACAGCATCTCATGCTCCCAATATGACATTACCATGTTGGCGATAGATGGTGAATATTTAGCCCCCATGGAAACTCCTTTGGCTTGAAGATAGTATTCCTGCCCATACATGAATTAGTTGTGAGTCATCAAAAATTGCGCAACAGTTAATATATAATTGGATAAATCAGAAGTGTAATTACTATGCTTTTTCAAATGGAAATTTAAAGCTTGCATTGCAATATGGTAAGGTATACTGGTGTATAATGACACCACATCACAACTTAGCCACGTATATCCTTTTTTCCAGTTTATTTGGGCCAACTGGTCCAGTACGTCTCTGGAGTCCTTTAAGAAGCTGGCAGATCTCTGTGCCAGAGGCTGCAATAGTGAGTCAAGCCAGTCCCCTAAATGTTCCGAAACAGATTGAACACTGGAGATGATAGGTCTCATGGGTGGAGGTATGATTCCTTTGTGAGTTTTAGGCAATCTGTGACACCCCAGGGGTCTGGTTGCCACAGTAATAGAGATATTATGTCTGAGAGCAAGTGGGAGGTTTCTCTGGTCAGGATCCCTAAACATGCAACACGGTCCGCCCAGACCTGGGAGGGGAGGAATCTGCTCTTTTAAACTGGGTCTGGGGCGGGATTAGAGCAGACAGAGACAGAGTCAGAGTGGAGCTACAGACAGTTCCAGACACAGGGAAAGCAAGAACAGGAGCTCTGTAGGAGCAGTAGCTGAAGTCCAGGGGCTGGAGCTGAGCAGAGTCCGCCCTGGACGAAGACACTAAAACCGGACACAGGAGTCCGAGGCTGTGGGGACTGATATACACCCAGCAGCAGAAACCAGCCGGCAGGGGATTCCAGGTCCTCTGGCCATAGAAGCCCGGAGGCTCAGTCACAGAGAAGGGACCAGCGCCACCATCCAGGAGCGGAGGCTAACAGAAGGCCCCAAGTCACCAGCCATACGGGTGAGCACCACACGGTATACTCAGGGACGTGGGCTACTTGTAACCGCTGACAGCAAGGTAGCCAGGAAGAGTGCAGATAAACGGGGAGGCCTACAACTCCACCTGGCCAGGGGAACTCCTGCTTGCTCGCAGACTGACCAGGCCCCTTATACTAGACAGTACTCCCGGGAGGGTCTGCCTTGTACCATCAGTAAAGACCCTGAACTGCACCTCACGTCTCAGTGATTCCTTGCCGCTCCTGCACCATTAGCACTGGGACCCTCAGACCATCACTCCCATCATCTTCCACATTAGCTGCCCTGAGGCAATACTTCTCCCGTGGGGAGTCATCCCATACTCGGCTGCGCACACAACATCAGCCTCAGCGGTCTGCAGCGCAGCGGCGGTCCCTACTGACCGCAATCCACGGGTGGCGTAGTCGGACACTTATTACAATACAAATAGACTGCCACTGGTTTGACCACCCTGGGCACGGACCGGGTCACCGCCACACGGAGACTACAACCCCCAGCATTCTACAACAGGCCCGGTTCCGGGTTCCCCTGCACAGCACAGGCCCAGGGGGCGCGTCAAATCCATACAAGCAAGGTAGCATAGGGTGATCAATTAGGAGGAAATCCCTCTGTTTCTGAGAGATGACTCCCAAAACATACCTTTCTTGAATGATAGAATGTGTAGCAGTTTTATATGAATCCAATGGGTTGGAGGAAAGTTTTTTTATGTTGTAACATCAGACAATAATAAAAGAATTTGGGAATCATACATATTTTTGTTCATGACTACCACCGGTCCTCCTTTGGCGGACATCTTGATCACAATATCGTCATTGTTAATAAGCTCCGGATGTGCTCTGCTTTGTCTTTTATTTAAGTTATTGGTGACATTATGAGTCTCAGTAGACATGTAAAGGGTTTTTAATTCTCGTTGAATGATGTACTGAAATTTATCCATAGATTCCGTTCTGGACTGGACGGGGTAGAAATATGGATTCCAAGTTTTAAAAGAAAATGATTGATTGAGAGGAGGTTGATTGGATGTATCTGCCATACCAGATTTTCTGACATATCTGAATAATAACACTTTCAATTTGTCTTTCACCCATTCGTTTAATCCTACCTGTATTTCTTTTTTAGATCTGAAATTGGAAATTATTGAGGGCAATATCATCACATCCATATTTGTGAAACGCATGGCAGGAAACAGTATATTAAATGCAAATAGTGGACATCCACTGTCTACTATTAAATCTATTCCGGTGGGTGAATTCACTCGCATTAAGATAAATTGCGGTAATGCCATCAAGTTGGACAATGAAATTGGGGAGTGCATGAATAAACTATTTAGGAGGGGTTATCCCTCGTGGACACTCAAGAGGGAAGAGGGTATAGTCAAGAATAAATCCAGATGTGATCTTATTCGAACACCGTCCATTGGTAACCCTAATAGCACTGTCTCAACTAATTTTCAAAAAGACAAACATTGATATCCCTGAAATTTAGTCCTCAATTTTATCAAATTAAACATATTATCTTAAAATATTTACCTATTTTACATGATGATGCAATATTGGCTAGTATATTAGAACCGGGATGTAGAGTGGTAGCTAAACGTGCCCAAACTCTGGGGAATTTATTATCCCCAAGTTTTATCAATCCTAAAAGACAACGTCACACTTGGCTTGACTGTAAAGGTATTTTTTAGGTGTGGTCAAAATCGTTGTGGGATGTGCTGATACGCAAAGGTTACAAAAGAATTTTCTAATACAGAAAAAACACAACAACATGAGATAAGGAATTTTATTAATTGCATTAGTGAGTATATTGTATACATAATTGAATGCACGATTGCAATATGTTGCATGTTGTATGTACGATATGTAAAATCAAGAAACGTATTGCAAAACATATTAGAGACATTGCTAATGCGACTAATCGCAATATATCTTGTGCTTCCAGGCACTTTATACAGATCCATAACAGAAATACTTCTTCTTTCCAAGTATAAGGCATAGAGTGTCTTTCTATGAATCCAAGAGGTGGGGATAACCGCAGACGTCTTCTTGATCCTGAAGCTTTCTGGATGTACTACCTCAACACGTGCCATCCGGCCGGCTTAAACATGTGGAGGGAGCTTTTATTCCATTACAACAAATAGATCCTTGTCGTACTCCCCTCTCCTTTTTTTTCTTTTTCTTTTCTTTTAATTATTATTAACATTTCATGTTGTTGTTGCCTTATGTCTATATTATCCAACTCTATATGATGCAGTGCAGTTGTTTATTTGGCATATATTTGGACACCTTAGTCCAGCCATTTGTAACATCTCTAAATTCATACACCAGAGACTGTATGGATTTGCTGAGAAAATTGGGCGGTATTACCCTCAAACCAAATATGATCATATGTAGTATCGATGTACAGACGCTCTACTCGTCCATCTTCCATTCCAAAGGCTTGGAGGCAACACGGTTCTTTTTACAGAGTCGAGGTCGCCAATGCATGGGCCATAACACTTTTCTCCTATCCTTATTAGAATTTTGTCTTACAAAGAACTTTTTCTTGTTTAACGGACAGTTCTATCACTAGCTCAGGGACACAGCAATGAGTAGCCCATGTGCACCCGCTTATGCTAACTTGCTCCTGGGCTGGTGGGAAGAAACAGTCATCTTTGGTGAAACGGAAATGGAAGGGGCCCATCACATTGTCCTATGTACAAGATATATCAATGACATCCTGGTCATCTGGAAAGGGGACCAGGATAGTTTCTCTCATTTTGTGGCTCTTCTGAATAACAACTCTCTGGGATTATTTTTTACACATGAATGTCACGAGAGAGAACTGGCATTTTTGTATATACGTATCCAAAAAACACCAGAAGGGTATCTATCAACAGAAACATATAGAAAACCCATATCTTCCAATGCTTTGTTGCGATGGGACAGCAACCATCCCACTCCCCTGAAAAAGGGTATCCCCAAGGGACAATACTTATGAGCCCGGCAGAACTGCTCTTTGTCTGAGTCCTTTGAAAGACAGGCAAGGGATCTTAGACGCCGCTTTCGGGATAGGGGGTACCCTGATGGAATACTTAAGAAAGCATACAATGACTTCAAGTCCAGGGATAGACCATCATTATTGGTCCCCAAACCAAAAGAAACAGAACAGACGTCCATTCGGTACATCACCTCCTTTGATAATAGCTTGCAACAGGTCCACTCTATCTTGCAGAAACATTGTCAGGTATTACAGATGGATACCGATATCGGTGAATTAATTGGCTCCGTCCTCTCATCACCTTTAATAGAGGCCTCTCAATCGGTGACAAGCTGGTACACAGTCATTTTGTTCCCGCCAGGAATTTCACCTGGCTTACATCTAACATCAAGGGCTGTTAAAAATGCAGTGGTTGTATTGCCTGCCGAGTTCTGACAACAGGGAAAAATTTCTTTAGTAATGTAACAGGAAAAGAATATACCATTCGTTCTTTCATTAACTGCCGCACTAATGAGGTTATTTACAAAGCTACTTGCAGATGCGGATAAGAGTATGAAGGAAAGACCACTCGCGAGCTTCAAAGAAGAATCAGGGAACATTTGAGGGACATCGCTAATAAAAAAGACACCCCTGGCAAGGCATATGAATATAAGACACGGGGGAGATGTTTCCTCACTGTCTTTCATGGGCATTGACAAAGTTGATGTGCCTATACGGGGCGGGAACTAGGACGAACAAATTCTACAATGTGAGATCAGGTGGATTTTTTGTCTTAAGACTCAATCTCCACTTGGTTTCAATGAAACTCGAACTTTTGGCTGTTTCCTTTAATTCAAGGGCTTATTAGGGCAATTTAGGTAGAGCCACCGTGGAGCGGGAGCGCCATCTAATTTCCCCCTAGGGTGTCAACTTCCGCTTGCAGGTAGGGTGCCAAGAACAGCTGTACTAGGGAAAACCAGGGCTGCCTCCCCCCTCTCTCTCTTTTTCCGACCCTCTTCTGCCCCATCCATCTGCATGCCGGCCAATCTGCAAGCTTTTCTGACAGTAAATATTCTTTTGTTTGTGACCTCTGACCTCTTACCCCACCAATATTAAAATGTTAAAATACTTATCCTCCCTTAGGTAGTCATGCCTCAGGTTGTAGGACCTTTTATTCTTAGGGACTGTTTTTGGGCTGTGCAACTTCTTTTAATTTTTTTAGATTGCTTTCCCAGCCCCCTTTATTTGGTATCATTTAAATTAGAATTCATATATTGGGTATGTCATGATGCTCCCAATTATGTATTTGAAACCTAGTAATTGTGCTTAACACATTTGTTTTTTTCTAAGTGCTATTGCTCATTTTAGATACTGTTATATATACAGAAATTAATCATATTCTTTTCTGAATATATATCCTCTATGTATACAGTGCTTCTTTTCCCTATATACAACTCTCTTTATGTTGGTTGGTGTGCTATATGTGGTGCCTGGATACCTCTCCTTGAGTCCCAGTTTGGAGCGCAAGGTGTTTAACATGAGTCCCCACTTACTTGTAAGCTATGCATCTCTGGGGCGCATAGAATTGCCGATGAGTTCCAGGCTGGAACGCATCGGACCGGTAGTGACGCATTTACTCGCCCCTTCCTATTTGCTGTATGACGTCAGTGTTCCACTTGGTGCGGTCCAGCCTGGAACACACAGTACACTATTCCCTGCGCCTTGTACCATCCAGCATTGGTGCATGGTATGTAATATATCGCGCACAGGAAGTGCCGCTTTGTTGTAATGTGGCGCTAGAAGCTAGTATATTTAAGCGCCACTTGTTCATGTATAAATGTAGCACATATGGTTCCTCATCATTTTTTTAGGAACCCTTATCTGTTTAGAGCCAGTACGGCTGTCCCCCCCCACCCTCCCCTGATGAGTTAATCAATGAAACGCGTAGGGAATGGGAATCTTCTTGGGACATGTGCAATAGATCCCCGGTCCTTTAATATTATACATGAGATTTTTTTTGTGGGTACTGTGTGAGTGTTTTCTCCCCCCTCCCCCATTGTTATTATCCCCTCTGTGGACTGCGTTCTCCTGGATTAAATGCCAGCTGAGTGGGGATCGTATCTGTTATGAGTAAGGCTTTACTCCAACGAATGTTGAGACTGTTCCTTTCTCATATACAGTACAGACCAAAAGTTTGGACACACCTTCTCATTTAAAGATTTTTCTGTATTTTCATGACTATGAAAATTGTACATTCACACTGAAGGCAGTAAAACTATGAATTTACACATGTGGAATTATATACTTAACAAAAAAGTGTGAAACAACTGAAAATATGTCATATTCTAGGTTCTTCAAAGCAGCCACTTTTTGCTTTGATGACTGCTTTGCACACTCTTGGCATTCTCTTGATGAGCTTCAAGAGGTAGTCACAGGAAATGGTTTTCACTTCACAGGTGTGCCCTGTCAGGTTTAATAAGTGGGATTTCTTGCCTTATAAATGGGGTTGGGACCATCAGTTGTGTTGTGCAGATGTCAGGTGGATACACAGCTGAAAGTCCTACTGAATAGACTGTTAGAATTTGTATTATGGCAAGAAAAAAGCAGCTAAGTAAAGAAAAACGAGTGGCCATCATTACTTTAAGAAATTAAGGTCAGTCAGTCCGAAAAATTGGGAAAACTTTGAAAGTGTCCCCAAGTGCAGCTGCAAAAACCATCAAGCGCTGCAAAGAAACTAGCTCACATGAGGACCGCCCCAGGAAAGGAAGACCAAGAGTCACCTCTGCTTCTGAGGATAAGTTTATTTGATTCACCAGCCTCAGAAATCACAGGTTAACAGCAGCTCAGATTAGAGACCAGTTCACTGCCACACAGAGTTCTAGCAGCAGACACATCTCTTCAACAACTGTTAAGAGGAGACTTTGTGCAGCAGGCCTTCATGGTAAAATAGCTGCTAGGAAACCACTGATAAGCACAGGTAACAAGCAAAAGAGACTTGTTTGGGCTAAAGAACACAAGGAATGGACTTTAGACCAGTGGAAATCTGTGCTTTGGTCTGATGAGTCCAAATTTGAGATATTTGGTTCCAACCACCGTGTCTTTGTGCGACGCAGAAAATGAGAACGGATGGACTCTACATGCCTGGTTCCCACCGTGAAGCATGGAGGAGGAGGTGTTATGGTGTGGGGGTGCTTTGCTGGTGACACTGTTGGGGATTTATTCAAAATTGAAGGCATACTGAACCAGCATGGTTACCACAGCATCTTGCAGCGGCATGCTATTCCTTCCGGTTTGCGTTTAGTTGGACCATCTTTATTTTTAAACAGGACAATGACCCCAAACACACCTCCAGGCTGTGTAAGGGCTATTTGACCAAGAAGGAGTGTGATGGGGTGGCCTCCACAGTCACCAGACCTGAACCCAATCGAGATGGTTTGGAGTGAGCTGGTCCGCAGAGTGAAGGCAAAAGTGCCAACAAGTGCTAAGCATCTCTGGGAACTCCTTCAAGATTGTTGGAAGACCATTTCCGGTGACTACCTCTTGAAGCTCATCAAGACAATGCCAAGAGTGTGCAAAACAGACATCAAAGCAAAAGGTGGCTACTTTGAATAACCTAGAATATAAGACATATTTTCAGTTGTTTCACACTTTTTTGTTAAGTATATAATTCCACATGTGTTAATTTATAGTTTTGATGCCTTCAGTGTGAATGTACAATTTTCATAGTCATGAAAATACAGAAAAATCTTTAAATGAGAAGGTGTGTCCAAACTTTTAGTCTGTACTGTATATGCTTTTGTTACGTCACTATTACACTGAAAGGGGGCCACAGTGTTAGGGCATGTACTCCCTCCCTTGTTGTGTATGTGTCGATTATTTGTGTGTGTCGCTTATCATTTTTCTTTTTCCTTGTTCTCCTGTGGTATCCTTTTTGAGCCTTATTGGGCTGTTTTAAACATATTTATTAAAAGTTATATTTTATCATACCCTCTAGCATGCTAGATACTAAGAAAAATCTCAGCAGTAAATGAAAAGTAGAGAATATTCCACCAATTTATTGCTTTAATATATTGCCTGAATCTTAACACCTTCACGATCATTTTGCGGGAACTCCTTCTCGATCTTGACGTACAATTAAATCAAATGAAGGACAGTTACGTCATGTCCCACATAAGCTGTGCCCGCATGATTGCCACTGGGAGCTCGGCTTAAGTGATAGCCAAGCTCCACTTGTCATAGCCAAGGACCATGCCCACACGGCCCAACTCTTTATCCCCCTAAATGACACAATCAATATCAATCGCAGCATTTAGAAGGTTAGGAGAAGGAGGGGGCTCCCTTTCCCACCAGATCGACATCCAGTGGCGATGGTATTCTTGGGCCAAATTTAACGAAAAATACGTATATTTAGGTAAATAAAATAAACCAAAAAAGTCCATATATTTGGTATCACCACTTCCAGAATAATGAAACCTATAAATTATCATACTACTTAACCAATTTAAAAACAAAAAATGAAACAAAACGTCATCAAAAAGTTAAATGTAAATAAAAATAGTATAGCTGAAAATTACATTTTTTCCCATTAAAAACAAGCCACTATACAGATCTGTCAGCGGAGAAATAAAAAAGCTGTAGCTCTCAGAATATAATGATGTAAAAATAATATTTTTTTCTATAAAATAGCATTGTGTAACAACGGCAAAACATAAAAAAAATTATATCGCTGTAATCATTCTGACCCGAAGAATAAACCTGTCTTCTCAGCTTTTTCACACAGTGAATTGCATAAAAAAATCTTGAATTGTTGGTTTTTGTTCATTCTGTCTCCCAAAAATCAGAACAGAACTCGATCAAAAAATGTTATGTGTAGAGATGAGCGTTTGTCTACTCGAACTGTTCGCCAATCTCAAATTCGAGCTGTTTTGGGCGGTGTTCGAGCCGTTCGGCGAACACGAACAATTTGAGAAAAATTCGGCTGTTCGAGGTTATGTTCGATAACTGTTCGTGCACCAAAATCATAACTGTATTTTTTCTCAGTAATGATGAAAATTAATGTTAATACGCAGTTTGAGTGTACAGCGGGGTGGGGGGAGGGGCAGGGGATGGATCTCTGTAGGAACAATGAAGATCTCCATTTTTTTTTCTCTTTCCCGCATTTACAGTGGGGAGGTGCAATCTGTCAGCCTATCAGCAGCGCACACACGGTGCGAAGTGCTTTTTTTCACACAAGCAAGGGCATGTGTCATTGGCAGTGTGTGTCACATGTCCTTGCCCTATAAGACCAAGCCATTTTCCCCGTCGCCACCATTTTCTCACTGCTGCAGCTGCGTGTTAGACGGCACCGCTGTTGCTGTGTGCGCTATACCTTGTTAATTTCAAGCCAATTTTCGCACAAATATACAGATAGCTTGGGAGTAGGGAATAGTTGTGATTGCAGTCCTTTTAAGGACTAGGTTACAGCATTTCCTACGACTTTTATCAGGTAGGTCTGTGCTCTTAAATAGATAGGTTGTGGGAGTAAAGACTAATTGTAATTGGAGTCCTTTTCAGGACTAGGTTACATCAGTTCCTATCAGTTTTTGCCAGGCAGGTCTGTGCTAGTGCTGTGCAAGTTTTTTTCACAGCATTTGGCTGAATCTAGCAAAGCTAATCCTTTTTGGCCTATTGCAGAGTGTGTTAGTCAGTGGAGTAGCCTATCTGTGTTGCAAAATATACCACCTGTGTATAGAATACCAATTTTTTTACTGCACCTAGTGAAGTAAAATCTTTTGGGCATAGCATCATTCTATTAGTCCATCTATACTGACCTCCATCAGGTTGCAAACTGAATCTAATTTTTTTCTGCATCTAGCTCTGAAAAAATATTTGGCCTTCTAGCAGTGTGTCGGACTTTCTCTATTAGTCCATCTATACTGACCTCCATCAGGTTGCAAATTCAAAATAATTTTTATCTGCATCTACAGTACCTCTGAAAAAATATTTGGGCTTCTAGCTGTGTGTGGGACTTGTTGTATTAGTCCATCTATACTGACCTCCATCAGGTTGCAAACTGAATATATTTTTTTCTGCATCTACCTCTGAAAAAATATTGGGCTTCTAGCTGTGTGTGGGACTTGTTGTATTAGTCCATCTATACTGACCTCCATCAGGTTGCAAACTGAATATATTTTTTTCTGCATCTACCTCTGAAAAAATATTGGGCTTCTAGCTGTGTGTGGGACTTGTTGTATTAGTCCATCTATACTGACCTCCATCAGGTTGCAAACTGAATATAATTTTTTTCTGCATCTCGCTCTGAAAAAATATTTGGCCTTCTAGTAGTGTGTCGGACTTTCTCTATTAGTCCATCTATACAGACCTCCATCAGGTTGCAAATTAAAAATAATTTTTATCTGCATCTACAGTACCTCTGAAAAAATATTTGGCCTTCTAGCAGTGTGTCGGACTTTCTCTATTAGTCCATCTATACTGACCTCCATCAGGTTGCAAATTCAAAATAATTTTTATCTGCATCTACAGTACCTCTGAAAAAATATTTGGGCTTCTAGCTGTGTGTGGGACTTGTTGTATTAGTCTATCTATACTGACCTCCATCAGGTTGCAAACTGAATATATTTTTTTCTGCATCTACCTCTGAAAAAATATTGGGCTTCTAGCTGTGTGTGGGTCTTGTTCTATTAATCCATCTATACAGACCTCCATCAGGTTGCAAACTGAATATAATTTTTTTCTGCATCTAGCTCTGAAAAAATATTTGGCCTTCTAGCAGTGTGTCGGACTTTCTCTATTAGTCCATCTATACTGACCTCCATCAGGTTGCAAATTCAAAATAATTTTTATCTGCATCTACAGTACCTCTGAAAAAATATTTGGGCTTCTAGCTGTGTGTGGGACTTGTTGTATTAGTCCATCTATACTGACCTCCATCAGGTTGCAAACTGAATATATTTTTTTCTGCATCTACTCTGAAAAAATATTGGGCTTCTAGCTATGTGTGGGTCTTGTTCTATTAATCCATCTATACAGACCTCCATCAGGTTGCAAACTGAATATAATTTTTTTCTGCATCTAGCTCTGAAAAAATATTTGGCCTTCTAGCAGTGTGTCGGACTTTCTCTATTAGTCCATCTATACTGACCTCCATCAGGTTGCAAATTCAAAATAATTTTTATCTGCATCTACAGTACCTCTGAAAAAATATTTGGGCTTCTAGCTGTGTGTGGGACTTGTTGTATTAGTCCATCTATACTGACCTCCATCAGGTTGCAAACTGAATATATTTTTTTCTGCATCTACCTCTGAAAAAATATTGGGCTTCTAGCTGTGTGTGGGACTTGTTGTATTAGTCCATCTATACTGACCTCCATCAGGTTGCAAACTGAATATATTTTTTTCTGCATCTACCTCTGAAAAAATATTGGGCTTCTAGCTGTGTGTGGGACTTGTTGTATTAGTTCATCTATACTGACCTCCATCAGGTTGCAAACTGAATATAATTTTTTTCTGCATCTAGCTCTGAAAAAATATTTGGCCTTCTAGTAGTGTGTCGGACTTTCTCTATTAGTCCATCTATACTGACCTCCATCAGGTTGCAAATTAAAAATAATTTTTATCTGCATCTACAGTACCTCTGAAAAAATATTTGGCCTTCTAGCAGTGTGTCGGACTTTCTCTATTAGTCCATCTATACTGACCTCCATCAGGTTGCAAATTCAAAATAATTTTTATCTGCATCTACAGTACCTCTGAAAAAATATTTGGGCTTCTAGCTGTGTGTGGGACTTGTTGTATTAGTCGATCTATACTGACCTCCATCAGGTTGCAAACTGAATATATTTTTTTCTGCATCTACCTCTGAAAAAATATTAGGCTTCTAGCTGTGTGTGGGTCTTGTTCTATTAATCCATCTATACAGACCTCCATCAGGTTGCAAACTGAATATAATTTTTTTCTGCATCTAGCTCTGAAAAAATATTTGGCCTTCTAGCAGTGTGTCGGACTTTCTCTATTAGTCCATCTATACTGACCTCCATCAGGTTGCATATTCAAAATAATTTTTATCTGCATCTACAGTACCTCTGAAAAAATATTTGGGCTTCTAGCTGTGTGTGGGACTTGTTGTATTAGTCCATCTATACTGACCTCCATCAGGTTGCAAACTGAATATATTTTTTTCTGCATCTACCTCTGAAAAAATATTGGGCTTCTAGCTGTGTGTGGGACTTGTTGTATTAGTCCATCTATACTGACCTCCATCAGGTTGCAAACTGAATATATTTTTTTCTGCATCTACCTCTGAAAAAATATTGGGCTTCTAGCTGTGTGTGGGACTTGTTGTATTAGTCCATCTATACTGACCTCCATCAGGTTGCAAACTGAATATAATTTTTTTCTGCATCTAGCTCTGAAAAAATATTTGGCCTTCTAGTAGTGTGTCGGACTTTCTCTTTTAGTCCATGTATACTGACCTCCATCAGGTTGCAAATTAAAAATAATTTTTATCTGCATCTACAGTACCTCTGAAAAAATATTTGGCCTTCTAGCAGTGTGTCGGACTTTCTCTATTAGTCCATCTATACTGACCTCCATCAGGTTGCAAATTCAAAATAATTTTTATCTGCATCTACAGTACCTCTGAAAAAATATTTGGGCTTCTAGCTGTGTGTGGGACTTGTTGTATTAGTCCATCTATACTGACCTCTATCAGGTTGCAAACTGAATATATTTTTTTCTGCATCTACCTCTGAAAAAATATTGGGCTTCTAGCTGTGTGTGGGACTTGTTGTATTAGTCCATCTATACTGACCTCCATCAGGTTGCAAACTGAATATATTTTTTTCTGCATCTACCTCTGAAAAAATATTGGGCTTCTAGCTGTGTGTGGGACTTGTTGTATTAGTCCATCTATACTGACCTCCATCAGGTTGCAAACTGAATATAATTTTTTTCTGCATCTAGCTCTGAAAAAATATTTGGCCTTCTAGTAGTGTGTCGGACTTTCTCTATTAGTCCATCTATACTGACCTCCATCAGGTTGCAAATTAAAAATAATTTTTATCTGCATCTACAGTACCTCTGAAAAAATATTTGGCCTTCTAGCAGTGTGTCGGACTTTCTCTAATAGTCCATCTATACTGACCTCCATCAGGTTGCAAATTCAAAATAATTTTTATCTGCATCTACAGTACCTCTGAAAAAATATTTGGGCTTCTAGCTGTGTGTGGGACTTGTTGTATTAGTCCATCTATACTGACCTCCATCAGGTTGCAAACTGAATATATTTTTTTCTGCATCTACCTCTGAAAAAATATTGGGCTTCTAGCTGTGTGTGGGACTTGTTGTATTAGTCAATCTATACTGACCTCCATCAGGTTGCAAACTGAATATATTTTCTTCTGCATCTACCTCTGAAAAAATATTGGGCTTCTAGCTGTGTGTGGGACTTGTTGTATTAGTCCATCTATACTGACCTCCATCAGGTTGCAAACTGAATCTATTTTTTTCTGCATCTACCTCTGAAAAAATATTGGGCTTCTAGCTGTGCGTGGGACTTGTTGTATTAGTCCATCTATACTGACCTCCATCAGGTTGCAAATTGAATATAATTTTTTTCTGCATCTAACCCAGCCAATAGTTTTGGCCTAATACCACAGTTTGGCCACTCAGCTCTGCTCGGTTACCATCCATTGTTTTTCTGTGCAAACAACTCCAGAGTTGTGAATTAGTTAACCACCAAAATGAGTGGAAAAAGGCCTGCTGCTGGTGGAAAGGGGAATAGGCGTGTTGGGAAGGGGAAAAAAGGTTGTGTCCGTGGGGTAGGCGTTAAAGCAACAGTAACATCTGCAGAAGAAAGACCATCTTCCAGCCAAACTAAAATGTCTACTTCTTTTAGCGGACAATGTGATAAGATCCCTTTCTTACGGCCACGAAAATCGCTACAAATTCCAGATGAGGCACAAAAACAGCAGGTGATTCAACGGATATCAAGTGCTCCTTTAAGTGGGCTCTCCTCCACATCAACTTCAACATCACAAATACTCCAGTCCTCAAAGGTGTCACCCAAATCGCACTTGCTTCCTCACAGCTCCCAAATCTCCAGCTGCCCGTCTGAGTATGAGGTAGAACAGATGGTTGAGTCTGCAGAGCTGTTTACTCATACTATAGCCTGGGAATCAGAGGTCGACTCCAGCGCTTCTGTGAATCCAGACGAGGAAATAATCTGCACTGATGCCCAGAATCTTTATGAGTCGGATCCAGGACCAGACGCAGAAGGTTCTGACCATAATGTAGACCCTCATTCCCAAACTGTAACTCCTGTTGGTGGAGACAATGAGGAAGACGATGATAAGACTCAAATACCTGATTGGAGCGACAACTTTAGTTTTATGTCAGGGCAGGAACAGGTTGGCTCTGAGGACGACGGGTGTGATAACACACAGGGTGATGATGATGAGGTTGGAGATCCCACTTACTGTCAACCCACAGTCAGCCAAGAGATGAGGTCAGCAGAGGAGGTGGAGGAAGATGCTAGTGACGACAAGGTCAGGTTGCGCCTTCCTGGACAGAGACGTAGTACTGGAAGCACGTCAACAACTGCATCCTCAAACACAACTCTGCCTCTCACCACAAGTCGTGGTGGCTCTTCAGGTCGCATGGGTGCTAAGCCTTGCATAGCCTGGGCATTTTTTCAGATCGATAAAGATGACCCAACTCGTGTTATCTGTAACATTTGTCAGCAAAAGCTAAGTAGAGGCCAAAAAATACATAGTTTGAGTACTTCATGCATGAACCGGCACATGGACATGAAGCATAAGTTGCAGTGGGAAGCTCAGTGTGCTACAATGCGGCCTAGCCGGCCGGGCCAACCACCGTCTGCCATATCTTGTGCATCCGCGGCCTCTTCATCCTCTGTGACTGGGGGGACAGCAGTCACACCTGTTTTGGGGCGCAGACCTGCCACCTCTTTACCCGCAACAGCCAGCGTGATTGGCAGGTCATCATTTTCTTTGGAGGTGGTAACACCAGCTGGTGTTGAGCGCTGTCCGACATCGATAGCACCACCTTTGGATCAAGGCAACCTAACATGTCCGCCTGCATCTTCCTCACAGACCGGCAGTTTGCCGGGGACACCCTTATCAACCCCGTCTAAGCACAATAGCCAGCCCTCGGTCCCTCAGATGTGGACAAGTAAAAGACCATTTCCTCCTAGCCATGAGAAAGCTAAGAGGTTGAATTTCACCATCTGCAAGCTTTTGGCTACAGAAATGCTGCCTTTCCGCCTGGTGGACACAGAGGATTTTCGAGACCTTATGTCCATCGCAGTGCCCCAGTACCAGATGCCCAGTCGGCACTACTTCTCAAAGAAAGGTGTGCCTGCGCTCCACCAGCATGTCGCACACAACATCACCGCTTCTTTGAGAAACTCTGTGTGTGACAGGGTGCATTTCACCACAGACACTTGGACGAGTAGGCATGGACAGGGGCGTTACATGTCGCTGACTGGGCACTGGGTAACTATGGTGACAGCAGGACAAGGGGCTGCTGTCCAAGTCTTGCCGTCCCATGAGTTGTGCGTCAATCCTCTTTATGTCAAAGTTCCTCCACTGCTTCTGCCTCCTCAACCTCCTCTCGGTCTTCCACCTGCACCCAAAGCCTGTCTGGTCATGCCACAAGCTTTCTAACTGCGCAGAAGGGATCCTGCACACCTCCTTACTATGCTGGCAGTAGGGCTCAACGTCATCAGGCGGTTTTTACTTTGAAATGTCTGGGAAATGTGAGTCACACAGCTGAGGAGTTGTGGTCAGCTCTGGAGAACCAATTTCATGAATGGTTGTCTCCACTGGACCTGAAACCAGGGAAGGCCGTGTGCGACAATGCTGCAAACCTGGGTGCGGCCCTTCGCCGGGGCAATGTCACACACGTGCCTTGTATGGCTCACGTGTTGAACCTGGTTGTCCAGCAATTTTTAGCCCACTATCCCAGACTAGATGGCCTTCTGCAGAGGGCACGGTCGCTGTGTGCTCACTTCCGCCGTTCGCATCCCGCAGCTCAGCGACTTACATCTCTACAGAAGTCGTTGGGCCTGCCACTTCACCGGCTAAAATGCGATGTGCCTACCCGGTGGAATTCAACTCTGCACATGTTGCAGCGACTGTGGCAGCACCGACAAGCCCTGGTGCAATACGTTCTGACATATAGCCTGGGCCAACGAGATTCAGAGGTGGGGCAAATCACGCTGGAGGAGTGGTCTCAGATCAGGGACCTATGCACCCTTCTGCACAGTTTTGAAATGGCGACGAAGATGTTTAGTGCTGACGATGCCATTATCAGCATGACTATTCCGGTGATTTACATGCTGGAGCACATGTTAAACAGAATTCGGAGTCAGGTGGTGGCACAAGAGGAGGTGGAGGAAGTAGAGGAGGAGGAGTTGTATGCGGAAGGGCTAACATCTGCAAGGTCCAGACGGTCGGCAGCACCAAGGCGGCAGGCATGTGAGGGTGGGGGAGATGGTTTTACCAGGGCGCATGGTAGCAGCCAAACTAGTGAGGAAGGTGCAGGAGCCCAGGAAGAAGTGGAGGACGAACTGATGGAAGACTCATCAGATGAGGGAGACCTTGATCACATTTCTGTTGTGCGAGGTTGGGGGGAGAGGACAGAGGAAGGAAGCATGATTGTTACCTCGCCACCAACACAACAGGGACTTGGTGCTCCTGGATGCGCAACACACATGAGTGCCTTCTTGCTGCACTACCTGCAACATGACCCTCGAATTGTGAGAATTAGAAATAATCCTGACTACTGGGTTGCCACACTGTTAGATCCCCGGTACAAAAGTAAATTTGCAGAAATTATTCCTGCCATTGAAAGGGATGCACGCATGCAGGAGTATCAGCAGAGACTGTTGCAGAATCTTACATGTGCTTTTCCACAAAATACCAGTGGTGCACGTAGTGAATCTCACAGTTCCAACTTGCCAACCGTGGGACCGTCAAGTGTTCAGCACTCAAACCGTAACAGAACCACAGTATCTGCTGGTAACATCAATTTTGCGGAATCATTTCACCACTTTTTTAGCCCATCCTTTGCAAGGCCACAGGAGACAAGAAGTCTGACACATAGTCAACGCCTAGAGACGATGGTACAGGAGTATCTCCAAGTAAACATTGAAGCCACGACTGTGTCACTGGACCCTTGCTCTTTTTGGGCTTCCAATCTGGATAAATGGCCGGAGCTAGCCACTTACGCCTTGGAGATCTTGTCATGCCCCGCAGCCAGCGTTCTGTCTGAACGTGTGTTCAGCGCTGCTGGTGGTGTGCTGACAGATAAGCGCACGCGGCTCTCCACTGATAATGTAGACAGACTCACGTTCATAAAGATGAACAAATCATGGATCTGAAACGACTTTTCTACCCCTGTGTCATCCTGGGGAGAGTAAAAGCTTGATGATTGGTTAAAATCACCCTACCAACCGTTTTAAGCTTTCAAATTACTAATCATGTTTATCTGTATCTTGACTGGAAAATAATTTGGGCTTTGTAGCAGTGTGCAGCACTGATCCTATTAGGCCATCTATAATAAGCTTCACCAGATTTAAAATTAAAAATAATTTTTAGCTGCATCTAGCCCGGAAAATAATTTTGGGGCTCCGAGATGCGCAAGACACATAAGTGCCTTCTTGCTGCACTACTTGCAGCATGACCCTCATATTGTCAGAATTCGAAGTAATCATGACTACTGGGTTGCCACAATCTTAGATCCCCCAAACTTTTCGATCAACCTTTTCATTTTAATAAAGACCAAAAAAATGGTCATTTTTGAAATTATAAGCATTAGCAGGTTGTTAGAAACTGAAATCAAACAGTTTTCAACTCAAAACTTTATTGTAGGTGATGTTACATTTTCACATAGGACCCCTTGTTTGAAAGGAGCTTCTGAACTCTCTCGTCCATTGAATTTGTCAGGTTTTGGATGGTTTCTGCTTCAATTGTTTTGCATGAGGACAGAATACCCTCCCAGAGCTGTTGCTTAGATGTGAACTGCCTCCCGCCATCATAGACACTCCTTTTAATGATGCTCCAAAGGTTCTGAATGGGGTAGAGGTCAGGGGAGCATGGGGGTCACACCATAAGTTTGTCCCCTTTTATGCCCATATCAGCCAGAGATGCAGATGTTTTATGTGCAGCATGAGATGGTGCATTATCATGCAGAAAAATGATCTTGCTGTGAAATACACGGTTCTTCTTCTTGAACCATGGCAGGAAGTGCTGTTTGAGAAAATCCACATACATTATGGAGTTCATCTTTAGCGCCTTCAGGGATCCTAAAGGGGCCGACAATCTCTCTCCCCATGATTCCAGCCCAAAACATTACTCCACCTCCTCCTTGTTGGCGCTGTAGCCGTGTTTGCGTGGGGTGTCCATCAACCAGCCATCCTCCACTCCATCCATCTGGACCATCGAGCGCTGCACGGCACTCATCCGTGAACAAAACAGTTTTGAAATCAGTCTTCATGTAATGTTTGGCCCACTGGAGCCGTTTCTGCTTGTGTGAAGTAGATAGAGGAGGTCGACAGGATGGCGTATGCACAGCTGCAAACCTCTGAAGGACCCTGCATCTTGTTGTTCGGGGGACGTTGGAGGCACCAGCAGCTTCAAAAACTTGTCTGCTGCTATGACAAGGCTTTCTTGCCGCTGCTCTTTTAAACTGACGTAATTGCCTGTAGGAAAGAGTCCTCAATTTGCCCTTATCAGCACGCACACGTGTGTACTGTGAATCAGCTACATACTTCTTGATTGCCAAGACACTTCATCCTGATCATCGCACAATGTTGATTGTAGTCATGCCTTGACCTAAACACTCCACAATTTGTTGCTTCTCAGCAGCCGACACATCCTTTTTCTTTCCCATTTTGGCAGAAAATGTAGGCTGCTTAATAATGTGAGAGAGCCTTCTTAAGTAGTCTTGCCTTTCATTGGACACACCTGCCAAACTAATTAGCACAGGTGTCTGCAATTGCTTACAGTGATATAAAGAGCCCTGACACACATCACCATCAATGAGTTTAACTGACAAACAAACAAATTCTTCCCTTATCACTCCTAAACACTTTTTGCATAATAATTTGGAACGCAGTGTACATGTGCTTTTCCACAAAACACCAGTGGTTCACGTAGTGAATCTTACAGTTCTAACTTGCCAACCGTGGTCTGTATGGAATTGTTCAATAAAGGGCCCAAAATTAAGATAACATAGATGGGAGAGGTCTCTATGAATAGGAATTCCTAAGTATTTGATACCCTGTGAGGGCCAGGCAAAGGGAAAGTTGGACTGGATGGAATCCTATATGGATTTGGGGAGGGAGACATCGAGGGCCTCAGACTTCGCTGCATTGATTTTAAAATTTTACCATGTAACAAAGTGATCTATTTCAGCCATAACAGCAGGGATGGATATATGTGATTGAGTGATATATACTAGGACATCATCAGCAAATAGAGAGCACTTGTACTCGGTGCCTCCCACCTCAATCCACCTAATATTGGGGTTATGGCGAATTGATGAGAGCAGGTGCTCCGTCACTAGGATGTATAAGAGAGGGGACAGAGGACATCCCTGCCTTGTCCCATTGGTGATTGTGAAAGGTGATGAAAATGTTCTGACGCAGCCCCTGGGCCTTGGGACACCCGGAGCCGGACCCTTTTTGGTGGATGCTGGTGGTTGTAGTCTTCGTGGCGGCGACCCGGTTCCGTGGCTCAGGGCGGTCAAACCAGTGGCGGAACTATTTATGTGGTTTTGATGTTTAAATGTCCGACTACGCCACCCGTGGATTGCAGTCAGAGTGAACCGCCGCTACAGGGCAGACCGCTGAGGCTGGTGTTGTGGGTGCAGCAGAGCGTAGCATAACTCCCCACGGGAGGAGTATAGCCTCAGGGCAGTGTATGCGGAGGATGGGGTTGATGGTGCAGGGCAGCAGCAGTAACGACATGGAGTCAGTGATGCAGTCCAGGGCCTTTACTCACAGTTCTTATTATCCAGACCACGTCTGCAGGTAACGGCTGCCCACGTCGTACTGTGCTCACCAGGTGAGGGGCTCAGACAACTCCCAGATAACTTTGGAGCACTTCACAGGACCCCCTTTGTGTGTCCTTTGTCTGGCCTTTCTTACCAACACTTCTGTCCGGCTGCCTCGGGCCTCCTCTTGGTAAACTTGGCGCCAGTTTCCCTGACCCTATGTGGTGCCTTCCTAGCGGGTGTAGCGAGGGGCTGCACCACATAAAATGTCAGAGCCTCCGGTTTCTAGCTGAGGGTCGTTTCCTGCCTCCACTAGTTCGGGGACCGGTCTCCCCCTTTGGCCTGACCCCTCCACGCAGGTGGATTCGGGCGTGCGGTGGCGACTCGCCCGTCCGCACCCCTGGGATCCCTTCATTCCTCGTTCCTGGAGCCTTCTCCGCTCCTCTTCCTTCCTTCTCCCTCTTCCAGGCCTGGGCCTCTGTTACTAGGCCCACCTCCGGAGCAGAGCTCATGCAGAGCCCCTGCTCCCTGCCACTTCTGCTCAGACTTCTCTGCACTGAACTAAGATGGTGCCCACCTTTTATTCTCCCTTCTCAATGCACCCAGGAACTGCTTCCTCCCTGCTCCTGCACTACAGGGTTCCCCTTCCTCAGTGTTCCCTCCCCCCACTCCAGCCAGGGACAGGGACTGTCGTGCCCATCTCAGGGGCATATTGGTCGCCCTGCCCCACGGCAATGTGGTGTAATGCATGCAGGTGTCGGGTCCTGATCCACACTCCATCCTTACCTGAGAGTGAGATATCACACCTCTGGGTGAGGTGCAATACGTCTGTAGCAACCGAGCCCTCAGTGTGCTACAGTTCCATTTATCTTCAGCCTAGGTGACGTATTGCGATACAGGGCCGTGATTTTGGCTATAAAAGGGTCCCCTAGACCCCTACCCCAAGCTTTTTAAGAGAATCATATATGGCGTGCCAGGAGACTCTATGGAATGCTTTCTCAGCATCCAACGAGAGTATCTAATTACAAATTTTTAACTGCATCTAGCCCAGGAAATACTTTGTGCCTAGTAGCAGTGTCTGCTAGTCAGCGGATTATCCCAGCTGTTAAGCAAGCTACACCACCTGTAGTTTAGACACTTAATTTTTTCAAAGGAAATGCTTCGGGACCATGGGATACTTAGTGAAGAGCATAAGGAGGCACCCCAAGGCATAGGGGCTGGGACTGGCAGTAGGATGCCTTGCGGTGGACAGCCGAGCTCGATCCTTATAAAAGCTTTTTAACTGCAGCAGCTTTAGTGGACGCTACTGGAGCTGGAATTACCGCGGCTGCTGGCATGAGACTTGCCCTCCAATAGATCCTTGTAAATGGATTTAAAGTGTATTCATTCAAATTAGAGAGACAATTTAAATTAAAAAGCTTAGAGCTGCCTCCACCACAGGGGGGCTCGCTCGACCCACCAGCGGACAGGCACCAGTATTGGGAGAGGGGGGCTGGCCGTCAGGGTTCACCGCGGCTCTGGCACAAACCCGGCGACACGGAGGTGGCACGGGCAGGAGCGGACTGGCCGTGTCGGCTTCTCACTTTTTGGATTTTAGAAGGGCATGACATGCCTATATCTGTGTCTCCCCCTCCTTTTACTCCTCCACCTCTTTTATTTTCGCATGACTATATGTACTTGTCACTTTTCCATGTGTTAGTTATGTCTTCTGAGCAGTTTGTCAGCTTTTGGACACCTTTGAAGGTGTTTTCTATGTGTTTCTATGTGTTTTTGTTTGCCTGCCATTGGTTTTAATGGTGTTCGAAGGTGTTCGACGAACAGTTCGACGAACAGTTCGGCGAACACACGGGTGTTCGACGAACCGAACCGAACTCGAACACTACGGGGGTGGCTCAACACTAGTTATGTGCCCAAAAATGGTACCAATAAAAACTTCAACTTATCCCACAAGCAACAAGCCAAACAAGCCATCACATGACTGTCAGCAGAAATATAGAAAAAATATAACTCTCAAAATATGGTGATGTTAAAAATGTTTGTAAAAAAATGCATTTTTAGTGTGTGGTAGCAGGCAAACATAAAAGCCCGATATAAATCTGGCATTGCTGTAATCGCAGCGACCAAAAGAATACCATTGTCTAACCACTTATAACGCATGATGAATGGAGTAAAAAATAAATAAAACCAATTCTTGACCTGCTGTTGATTTTGATTATTTTGCCTCCTGAAGTTCACAGTAAGACTCAGCTCACATTTATCCTGTGCACTACACTGAGAGCTTACATAGGGGTTTCTGTGTAAATCTCTGAAATACATGATTCATTTTGAACCCCAGATGGAAAATTCCATATGATGAGGCAGATCGAGTCACTTTGGACTCTGTCTGGCCTATGTTCTGATGCTTTCTTTTTATGCATCTTTTTAGATGTGCACAAAAGTATGGTGAGCGACAGTTTTGTGTAAGTCTTAAAAGAAGGAAACCGCTGAATAGAGGCCAGACAGGGCCAGCCTTAGGCTGAATGGTGCCCTGTGCAAAAATGTTTTTTTGGTGCCACCTCATTGTTTACTTAGAATACATGAGCATACATGTATGTATATGAGAGAAACCCTACACAGTGTATGGAGCTGTGATCGGCTTCACTTCTGGCTGCAGAGTAACCGACGTACAGCTGAACATGGGGTGTCAGACCTCAAACCATCTGATATGGAAAACTTATCCAAAAGATAAGGATACACCATCAACATCTAAGTTCTGGATAAATCCCCTTTGACTAGTATGTATAATGTACATCTATGGTCTATGGGTGAGCACATGCAAAATACCATCCATTTCATCTGAATAACAGCTTGGTCTGAACCCAAATTTCAAGTGAGTTACTGTTTGCAGAGACATTGCATATAAGGCTTTGTGCATAGAGTTTTTTTGAGGCAGGCAAAAATGCCAAGTTTTTTAGATAAAATTGCTTCAGGAAGCTCCCCTTCTTTGGGGAGTTATTGATTTAGTGTTCTCCTGGAGATCAGCCAACGTTCAACGTGTCAGCTGGTGGCTTTATCTTAGAAAACATACGAGTGCTCGGCTGAGCGAGAGCTTCTGTCTATTGGAGAGCTGGCTGAGATGATTATTTGGTGGAAAGATTGCTCGGCCAACTACCATCTAATGTGTATGTGTATGGGACCTACACTATGCAGCTGGAGTGATGGTGTTCATTGTAACTCAGGAAGCATTGAAAGTGTTGTAAAAAGTTTATTTATCCACAGAAAATTGGATAATCTTCTGATTTCTGTGGGCCAACCACTGGAAAACAGTCCCAGTGCAGCATTCAGTAGTCCCTACCCCATTCCTTGGAATGCAAATGCAAATATGCAGCCAGCCATCCACCCACCCACAGGCTGCAATACTATACTGCCAAATTTTTGACAGCTGCTTGCACTTGAAATGTGGCCTTTTAGGCTCGTGGAGGCAGTAGCTGTCCACAATCTTATGGTGGCGGTGACTGGGTATTCATACTTCGTCCCCAGCTGATGCTATTGGTCCCTGTGTTGATTCCGCCTTCCACAAGCATGGATCCCACAACATTACCCTTACCGTCCCCAGTGCACTTACTGGGAAGGCCTGCCTAACCACAAACACGTAGTCAAGTGAATGTGACCAGGGATGGTAAAGAGTCAGGCCACAGCTTTTTTTGCTGAGTTGTATTTCACCACAGCCATATTCTTTAGCTTAGTGAAAGGACTTTGGAAACCATATCTACTCCAGCTGTCATTTCTCTCAGGAAGTCCTCTAAAGCTGCTTTCACTTGAAATGTGGCCTTTTAGGCTCGTGGAGGCAGAAGCTTTTTACAACCTCATGCCGGCGGCGGCCCGGTGTTTATACTTGGTCCCCAGCCGCCATTATTTCTCCCGGTATCATATCCGCCTTCTACAAGCACGAGTCCCAGAACATTACCCGTGCCCTCCCCAGTGCACTTACTGGGAAGGAAAGCCTAACCTCAAACACGTGGACAGGTGAATGTGGCCAGGGATGGTACGGAGCCAGTCCACAACTTTTTTTGATGAGAGTTGTATTTCACCACAGCCATATTCTTTAGCTTGGTGAAAGGACTGGTTGGTATAGAGGGAAACCGCATCTATTCTGGGTGTCATTTCTCCCAGGAAGTCCTCTAATACAGCTTGTTGCAGAAGCAATGGCAGCCTGTCAAACATCAGCTCGCCCTTGTCGGTGGTACTTTGACACACAAACATCTTTCTTTGCGCATTTAATTTCATGACTACAGAGTTGGACAATTGCCTGATCTGCAATGCGGTTTGAGAAATAACATGCATAAGCATTAGTGTTGAGCCACCCCCGTAGTGTTCGAGTTCGGTTCATCGAACACCCATATGTTCGCCGAACTGTTCGTCGAACTGCTAGTCGAACACCTTCGAACACCGTTAAATCCAATGGCAGGCAAACTAAAACACATAGAAACACATAGAAAACACCTTCAAAGGTGTCCAAAAGCTGACAAACTGCTCAGAAGACACAACTAACACATGGAAAAGTGACAAGTACATATAGTCATGCGAAAAGAAAAGAGGTGGAGGAGTAAAAGGAGGGGGAGACACAAATATAGGCATGTCATGCCCTTCTGAAACCAAAAAAGTGCGAAGCTGACACGGCCAGTCCGTTCCTGCCCGTGCGACCTCCGTGTCGCCGGGTTTGTGCCAGAGCAACGGTGGACCCTGACGGCCAGCCCCCCTCTCCCAATACTGGTGCCTGTCCGCTGGTGGGTCGAGCGAGCCCCCCTGTGGTGGAGGCAGGTCTAATATTTTTAATTTAAACTGTCTCTCTAATTTGAATGAGTACACTTTAAATCCATTTACAGGGATCTATTGAAGGGCAAGTCTCATGCCAGCAGCCACGGTAATTCCAGCTCCAGTAGCATCCACTAAAGCTGCATAAAGTTAAAAATCATTTATAAGGATTGAACTTGGCGGTCCACCGCATGGCGTCCTACCGCCAGTCCCAGCCCTTGTGCCTTGGGGTATCTCCCCGATGCTCTTCACTGAGTGCCCCGGGGCCCGAACCATTTCCTTTGAAAAAATTAAGTGTCCAAACTACAGGTGGTGTAGCTTGCTTAACAGCTGGGATAATCCGCTGACTAGCAGACACTGCTACTAGGCACAAAGTATTTCCTGGGCTAGATGCAGTTAAAAATTTGTAATTAGATACTCTCGTTGGATGCTGAGAAAGCATTTCATAGAGTCTCCAAGCGCGCCATATATTATTCTCTTAAAAAGCTTGGGGTAGGGGTCTAGGGGACCCTTTTATAGGCAAAATCATGACACTGTATTGCAATACGTCACCTAGGCTGAAGATAAATGGAACATTTTCATCACCTTTCATAATCACAAATGGGACAAGGCAGGGATGCCCTCTGTCCCCTCTCTTATACATCCTAGTGATGTAGCACCTGCTCTCATCAATTCGTCGTAACCCCAATATTAGGTGGATTGAGATGGGAGGCACCGAGTACAAGTGCTCTGCATTTGCTCATGATGTCCTAGTATATATCACTCAATCACATATATCCATCCCTGCTGTTATGGCTGAAATAGAACACTTTGTTACATGGTCAAATTTTAAAATCAATGCAGCGAAGTCTAAGGCCCTTGATGTCTCCCTCCCCAAATCCATACAGGATTCCATCCAGTCCAACTTTCCCTTTGCCTCGCCCTCACAGGGTATCAAATACTTAGGAATTCGTATTCATAGAGACCTCTCCCATCAATGTTATCTTAATTTTGGGCCTTTTATTGAACAACTCCATACAGACCACGGTTGGCAAGTTAGAACTGTAAGATTCACTACGTGAACCACTGGTGTTTTGTGGAAAAGCACATGTACACTGTGTTCCAAATTATTATGCAAAAAGTGTTTAGGAGTGATAAGGTAAGAATTTTTTTGTTTGTCAGTTAAACTCATTGTGGTGCTGTGTGTCAGGGCTCTTTATATCACTGTAAGCAATTGCAGACACCTGTGCTAATTAGTTGGCAGGTGTGTCCAATGAAAGGCAAGACTACTTAAGAAGGCTGTCCCACATTATTAAGCAGCCTACATTTTCTGCCAAAATGGGAAAGAAAAAGGATGTGTCGGCTGCTGAGAAGCCACAAATTGTGGAGTGTTTAGGTCAAGGCATGACTACAATCAACATTGCCAAGACACTTCATCCTGATCATCGCACAATCAAGAAGTATGTAGCTGATTCACAGTACACATGTGTGCGTGCTGATAAGGGAAAATTGAGGATTCTTTCCTACAGGCAATTACGTCAGGTTAAAAGAGCAGCGGCAAAAAAGCCTTGTCATAGCAGCAGACAAGTTTTTGAAGCTGCTGGTGCCTCCAACGTCCCCCGAACAACAATATGCAGGGTCCTTCAGAGGTTTGCAGCTATGCGCAAGCCATCCTGTCGACCTCCTCTATCCACTGTACACAAGCAGAAACAGCTCCAGTGGGCCAAACAATACATGAAGACTGACATCAAATCTGTTTTGTTCACCGATGAGTGCCGTGCAACGCTCGATGGTCCAGATGGATGGAGTGGAGGATGGCTGGTTGATGGACACTCCATGCAAACACGGCTACGGCGCCAACAAGGAGGAGGTGGAGTAATGTTTTGGGCTGGAATCATGGGGAGAGAGATTGTCGGCCCCTTCAGTATCCGTATGTGGAATTTCTCAAACAGCACTTCCTGCCATGGTTCAAGAAGAAGAACCGTGTATTCCGCAGCAAGATCATTTTCATGCATGATAATGCACCGTCTCATGCTGCACATAACACATCTGCATCTCTGGATGATATGGGCATAAAAGGGGACAAACTTATGGTGTGACCCCCCATGCTACCCTGACCTCAACCCCATTGAGAACCTCTGGAGCATCATCAAATGGAGTGTCTATGATGTCGGGAGGCAGTTCACATCTAAGCAACAGCTCTGGGAGGGTATTATGTCCTCATGCAAAACAATTGAAGCAGAAACCATCCAAAACCTGACAAATTCAATGGACGAGAGAGTTCAGAAGCTCATTTCGAACAAGGGGTCCTTTGTGCAAATGTAACATCACCTAGAATAAAGTTTTGAGTTGAAAACTGTTTGATTTCAGTTTCTAATAACCTGCTAATGCTTATAATTTCAAAAATGACCATTTTTTTGTTCTTTATTAAAATGAAAAGGTTGATCGAAGAGTGTGGGGGATCTAAGAGTGTGGCAACCCAGTAGTAACGATTATTTCGAATTCTGACAATCTGAGGGTCATGTTGCAGGTAGTGCAGCAAGAAGGCACTCATGTGTCTTGCGTATCTAGGAGCCACAAAATTAATGGCCTAATAGAATCAGTACTGCACACTGCTACAAGGCCCAAATTATTTTCCAGCCAAGATACAGAAAAAATGATTAGTAATTTTAAATCTGGTGGAGTTTAGTATAGATGGCCTAATAGAATCAGTACTGCACACTGCTACAAGGCCGAAATTATTTTCCTGCCAAGATACAGATAAACATGAGTAGTAATTTGAAAGCTTAAAACGGTTGGTGAGGTGATTTTAACAAATCATCAAGCTTTTACTCTCCCCAGGATGACACAGGTGTAGAAAAGTCCTTTCGGATAAATGATTTGTTCATCTTTATGAACGTGAGTTTGTCTACATTATCAGTGAAGAGCCGTGTGAGCTTATCTGTCAGCACACCACCAGAAGCGCTGAACACACGTTCAGACAGAACGCTGGCAGCGGGGCATGACAAGATCTCCAAGGCGTAAATGGCGAGCTCCGGCCATTTATCCAGATTGGAAGCCCAAAAAGAGCAAGGGTCCAGTGACACAGTCATGGCTTCAATGTTTACTTGGAGATACTCCTGTACCATCGTCTCTAGGCGTTGACTATGTGTCAGACTTCTTGTCTCCTGTGGCCTTGCAAAGGATGGGCTAAAAAAGTGGTGAAATGATTCCACACAATTGATGTTACCAGCAGATACTGTGTTTCTGTTACGTTTTGAGTGCTGAACACTCGACGGTCCCACGGTTGGCAAGTTGGAATTGTGAGATTCACTACATGCACCACTAGTGTTTTGGGGAAAAGCACATGTAAGATTCTGGAACAGTCTCTGCTGATACTCCTGCATGCGTTCATCTCTTTCTATGGCAGGAATAATTTCTGCAAATTTTCTTTTGTACCGGGGATCTAACAGTGTGGCAACCCAGTAGTCAGGATTATTTCTAATTCTCACAATTCGAGGGTCATGTTGCAGGTAGTGCAGCAAGAAGGCACTCATGTGTCTTGCGCATCCAGGAGCACCAAGTCCCTGTTGTGCTGGTGGCGAGGTAACAATCATGCTTCCTTCCTCTGCCCTCTCCCCCATCCTAGCACAACAGAAATGTGATAAAGGTCTCCCTCATCTGATGAGTCTTCCATCAGTTCGTCCTCCACTTCTTCCTGGGCTCCTGCACCTTCCTCACTAGTTTGGCTGCTACCATGCACCCTGGTAAAACCATCTCCCCCACCCTCACATGCCTGCGGCCATGGTGCTGCCGACCGTCTGGACCTTGCAGATGTTAGCCCTCCCGCATACAACTCCTCCTCCTCTACTTCCTCCACCTCCTCTTGTGCCACCACCTGACTCCGAATTCTGTTTAACATGTGCTCCAGCATGTAAACCACCGGAATAGTCATGCTGATAATGGCATCGTCAGCACTAAACATCTTCGTCGCCATTTCAAAACTGTGCAGAAGGGTGCATAGGTCCCTGATCTGAGACCACTCCTCCAGCGTGATTTGCCCCACCTCTGGATCTCGTTGGCCCAGGCTATGCATCAGAACGTATTGCACCAGGGCTTGTCGGTGCTGCCACAGTCGCTGCAACATGTGCAGAGTTGAATTCCACCGGGTAGGCACATTGCATTTTAGCCGGTGAAGTGGCAGGCCTAATGACTTCTGTAGAGATGTAAGTCGCTGAGCTGCGGGATGCGAATGGCGGAAGTGAGCACACAGCGACTGTGCCCTATGCAAAAGGCCATCTAGTCCTGGATAGTGGGTTAAAAATTGCTGGACAACCAGGTTCAACACGTGAGCCATACGTGAGAACCCAGGTCTGCAGCATTGTCGCACACGGCCTTCCCTGGTTTCAGGTCCAGTGGAGACAATCATTCATGAAACTGGTTCTCCAGAGCTGACCACAACTCCTCAGCTGTGTTACTCACATTTCCCAGACATTTCAAAGTAAAAACTGCCTGATGATGTTGAGCCCTGCTGCCAGCATAGTAAGGAGGTGTGCAGGATCCCTTCTGCGCAGTTAGAAAGCTTGTGGCATGACCAGACAGGCTTTGGGTGCAGGTGGAGGAGGCAGAAGCAGTGGAGGAACTTCGAGATAAAGAGCATTGATGCACAACTCGTGGGGACGGCAAGACTTGGACAGCAGCCCCTTGTCTTGCTGTCACCATAGTTACCCAGTGCCCAGTCAGCGACATGTAACGTCCATGTCCATGCATACTTGTCCAAGTGTCTGTGGTGAAATGCACCCTGTCACACACAGAGTTTCTCAAAGAAGCGGTGATGTTGTGTGTGACATGCTGGTGGAACGCAGGCACACCTTTCTTTGAGAAGTAGTGCCGACTGGGCATCTGGTACTAAGGAACTGCGACGGACATAAGGTCGCAAAAATCCTCTGTGTCCACCAGGCCGAAAGGCAGCATTTCTGTAGCCAAGAGCTTGCAGATGGTGAAATTCAACCTCTTAGCTTTCTCATGGCTAGGAGGAAATGGTCTTTTACTTGTCCACATCTGAGGGACCGAGGGCTGGCTGTTGTGCTTAGACTTGGTTGAGAAGGGAGTCCCCGGCAAACTGCCTGTCTGTGAGGAAGATGCAGGCGGATATGTTTGGTTGCCTTGATCCAAAGGTGGTGCTATCGATGTCGGACAGCGCTGAACACCAGCTGGTGTTTCCGCCTCCAAAGAAAATGATGACCTGCCAATCACGCTGGCTGTTGCGGGTAAAAAGGTGGTAGGTCTGCGTCCCAAAACAGGTGTGACTGCTGTCCCCCCAGTCACAGAGGATGAAGAGGCCGCGGATGCATAAGATGTGGCAGACGGTGGTTGGCCCGGCCGGCTAGGCCGCATTGTAGCACGGTGAGCTTCCCACTGCAAATTATGCTTCATATCCATGTGCCGGTTCATGCATGAAGTACTCAAACTATGTATTTTTTCGCCTCTACTTAGCTTTTGCTGACAAATGTTAAAGATAACACGAGTTGGGTCATCTTTATCGATCTGAAAAAATGCCCAGACTATGCAAGGCTTAGCACCCATGCGACCTGAAGAGCCACCACGACTTGTGGTCAGAGGCAGAGTTGTGTTTGAGAATGCAGTTGTTGACGTGCTTCCAGTACTACGTCTCTGTCCAGGAAGGTCGCAACCTGACCTCGTCGTCACTAGCATCCTCCTCCACCTCCTCTGCTGACCTTGTCGACTGGCTGACTGTGGGTTGACAGTAATTGGGATCTCCAACCTCGTCATCATCACCCTGTGTGTTATCACACGCGTCGACCTCAGAGCCAACCTCTTCCTGCCCTGACAAAAAACTAAAGTTGTCGCTCCAATCAGGTATTAGAGTCTCATCATCGTCTTCCTCATTGTCTCCACCAACAGGAGTTACAGTTTGGGAATGAGGGTCTACATTATGCTCAGAGCCTTCTGCATCTTGTCCTGGATCCGACTCATAAAGATTCTTGGCATCAGTGCAGATCATTTCCTCGTCTGGATTCACAGAAGCTCTGGAGCCGACCTCTGATTCCCAGGCTATAGTATGAGTAAAAAGCTCTGCAGACTCAACCATCTGTTCTACCCCATGCTCAGACGGGCAGCTGGAGACTTGGGAGGAAGCAAGTGCGATTGGGGTGGCACCTCTGAGGACTGGAGTATTTGTGATGTTGAAGTTGAGGTGGAGGAGAGCAAACTTGAAGGAGCACTTGATATCCATTGAAGCACCTGCTGTTTTTGTGCCTCATCTGGAATTTCTAGCGATGGGCGTGTCCGTAAGAAAGGGATCGTATCACATTGTCCACGAAAAGAAGTAGACATCTTAGTTTGGCTGGAAGATGGTCTTTCTTCTGCAGATGTTACTCCCCCCAACCGCGGGGGGGCTCGACCCACCAGCGGACAGGCACTAGTATTGGGAGAGGGGGGCAGGTCGTCAGGGTCCTCCGCGGCTCAAGCACAAACCCGGTTACACGGAGGTCGCACGGGCAGGAACGGACTGGTCGTGTCGGCTTCACATTCCAGCGTAGTCCCTCTGCCCGCTCGCGCCCGTAACCTCAAAGGGATGCGCAAGCGGCTTTTCTTCCCAGGGCTGTTCACCGCCCAGCAGGAACGTGGGGGAGCTTAGGTCAGCCTTCCACTGTACTCCCTTACCTCCCTCGCCCTCTTGAAGTTGAGGTGGAGGAGAACCCACTTAAAGGAGCACTTGATATCCATTGCAGCACCTGCTGTTTTTTGCCTCATCTGGAATTTGTATCGATTGGCGTGGCCGTAAGAAAGGAATCTTATCACATTGTCCGCTAAAAGAAGTAGATATCTTAGTTTGGCTGGAAGATGGTCTTTCTTCTGCAGATGTTACTGTTGCTGTAACACCTACCCCACGAACACAACCTTTTTTTCCCTTTCCAACACGCCTATTCCCCTTTCCACCAGCAGCAGGCCATTTTCCACTCATTTTGGTGGTTAACTAATTCACAACTCTGGAGTTGTTTGCACAAAAAACAATGGATGGGAACCGAGCAGAGCTGAGTGGCCAAACTGTGGTATTAGCCCAAAAGTATTGGCTGGGTTAGGTGCAGATAAAAATTATTTTGAATTTGCAACCTGGTGGAGGTTAGTATAGATGGACTAATAGAACAAGTCCCACACACTGCTACAAGCCGAAATATTTTTTCAGAACTAGATGCAGAAAAAAATTATATTGACTTTGCAACCTGGTGGTGGTTAATAAATATGGACTAATAGAACAAGTTCCACACACTGCTACAAGCCGAAATATTTTTGGAGAGCTATATGCAGATAAAAATTATTTTGAATTTGCAACCTCGTGGAGGTTAGTATAGATGGACTAATAGAACAAGTCCCACACACTGCTACAAGCTGAAATATTTTTTCAGAGCTAGATGCAGAAAAAAATTATATTGAATTTGCAACCTGGTGGAGGTTAGTATAGATGGACTGATAGAACAAGTGTCACACACTGCTACAAGCCGAAATATTTTTTCAAAGCTAGATACAGACAAAAATTATTTTGAATTTGCTACCTGGTGGAGGTTAGTATAGATGGACTAATAGAACATGTCCCACACACTGCTACTAGCCGAAATATTTTTTCAGAGCTAGATGCAGATAAAAATTATTTTGAATTTGCAACCTGGTGGAGGTTAGTATAGATGGACTAATAGAACAAGTCCCACACACTGCTACAAGCCGAAATATTTTTTCAGAGCAAGATGCAGATAAAAATTATTTTGAATTTGCAACCTGGTGGAGGTTAGTATAGATGGACTAATAGAATGATGCTATGCCCAAAAGGTTTTACTTCACTAGGTGCAGTAAAAAAATTTGTATTCTATACACAGGTGGTGTAGCTTGCAACACAGATAGGCTACTCCACTGACTAACACACACTGCCAAAAAGGATTTGCTTTGCTAGATTTAGCCAAATGCTGTGAAAAAAACTTGCACAGCACTGGCACAGACCTGCCTGGGAAAAAGTGATAGGAACTGATGTAACCTAGCCCTCAAAAGGACTGCAATTACAATTAGTCTTTACTCCCAACCTATCTATTTAAGAGCACAGGCCTGCCTGATAAAAGTCGTAGGAAATGATGTAACCTAGTCCTTAAAAGGACTGCAATCACAACTCTTCCCTACTCCCAAGCTATCTGTAGATTTGTCCGAAAATTGGCTTGAAATTAACAAAGTATAGCGCACACAACAACAGCGGTGCCATCTAACACGCAGCTGCAGCAGTGAGAAAATGGTGGCGACGGGGAAAATGGCTGGGTCTTATAGGGCAAGGACATGTGACATGCACTGCCAATGACACATGCCCTTACTTGTGTGAAAAAAAGCAGTCCGCTCCGTGTGTGCGCTGCTGATAGGCTGACAGATTGCACCTCCCCACTGTAAATGCGGGAAATAGAAAAAAAAATGGAGATCTTCATTATTCCTGCAGAGATCCATCCCCTGCCCCTCCCCCCGCACCGATGTACACTCAAACTGCGCATTAACATTCATTTTCATCATTACTGAGAAAAAATCCAGTTATGATTTTGGTGCACGAACAGTTATCGAACATAACCTCGAACAGCCGAATTTTTCTCAAATTGTTCGTGTTCGCCGACCGGCTCGAACACCGCCCAAAACAGCTCGAATTTGAGATTGGCAAACAGTTCGAGTCGAACACCGCTCATCTCTAATAAGCATGTCTGATCCACATTAAAAAAGCATCCATAGAGTGTCCGGGAACCATCCCCCACACTTTTATTAGCCAGGGCTGCTTCTCGGCAGGGTTGGACGGGCCCACCTGAAAACCGGAGACTCCTCCGGTGGGTCCTGGCTTCTCCTTCAGGAGTGTTCATAGTGCCGAGGTAAGGCCATGTTGATGATAGAGGCCCCTATCTGCTTAGTTTTATGTTACTTGGTATGCAAGAGCAAGCATGCAGCCACCCACAGGCCGCAATACTAAACTGCCATATTTCTGGGCAGCTGCTTGCACTGGAAATATGGCATTTTAAGCTTGTGGAGGCGGAAGCTTTTCACAACCTCTTGCCAGCGGCAGCCAGGTATCCATAGTCGGTCCCCAGCCGCCTCGATTTCTCCCTGTGTAGTCTCCTCCTTCCACACATAGAGCAGGGCCACAGTAACGACAAATTCCCATTAGAAAGGAGAGAGTATTCTATACAGTTAAAGGGTATGCAGTGAGTCCAACGGTTGACCAAATTTAGGAAAAACCCACTAAGAATTTAAAGACACATAGAGCAGGGCCAGAGTAACGACAAATTCCCATTAGAAAGGAGAGGGTCTCCCATAGTGTTGGACTATGCAGTGAATGCAAGGGCTGCCAAAAATTGGGAGGCACTCCAATGCCCCTTGGAAGAGACTTAGAGGGCCTCATAAATAAAATGTTCCCATTAGAAAGGAGTGGGTCTCTTATACTTGTAATACCCATGCACTAAGTGTATGGGCCGACAAACATTTATCTCTGGGGGGTATGCATGAACATACTGTATAATTTTTTTTTTTTACAGGCATCATAAACACCCTTCAAAAAAATTATGTGGATGTTGCATCACGGACCACGGTCACCCTGGTGATATGTTGGTGGAGGATGAGGATGAAAAGAAGGAGGAAGACAAGAGCAAATAGCCAAAATCAGGAAGCGAATACCCATGTGTCGGCATGAAAAGGTGCATGGGAATACACCTCCAAAAAAAAGACACTGGATTTGAGTTTATGTTATGCTGCTATCATTCCGTGGTATTGAGAAGTCTGGCCCAATCCAGCCTTTGTTCATTTTTATAAGAGTCAGCCTGTCAGCATTTTCAGTTGACAGGCAGATGCACTTATCAGTTATAATTCCACCAGCGGAACCAAAAACCCGCTCTGATAAAACACTGGCAGCAGGGCAGGCCAGGACCTCCAAGGCATAGAGAGCCAGTTCATTCCACGTATGCACCTTGGATACCCAATGATTATAAGGCACAGAGGAATCACGGAGGATGTTGGTACTGTTGGCAAGGTTCTCTCTCGGCATCTTCCCAAACTTTGCACTCCTTGTAAGAGTACCCCGCACCTCAAAGGGAAATGGGAAATGGGAAATGCAGTGAAACATAAACTCAGCCATGAGTGCGAGACTGCTAACAGTCAAGACTTCGGTGTCCTCACCAAGAGGACAGGTGAACATGCTGTCCTCCTCCTCCTCCTCTCTGTCCACAGGCCATCCACGCTGAACAGACGGTATGACAGTTGCAGGTAGCACTGTCTATAGCGCATGAAACTAGCTCCTGTTCATCCTCCTCCTCCTCTTCCTCATTGTCACCCAATCCACGTTGGGAAGAGATAAGGCTGGGCTGTGTGTAATCACTCTGTATGGTTCCTTGCTCCATCTCATCGTGCTCTGCCTGCAATGCATCCTCTTTTATTGTGAGCAGATTGCGTTTCAGAAGACAGAGAAGCGGGATGGTGACGCTAATTGTGGCTTCATCACTAGTGTTGAGCATTCCGATACTGAAATATCGGGTATCGGCCGATATTCACTGTATCGGAATTCCGATACTTAATTCCGATACTTTTATAATATCGAATACCGGAATCGGAAGTTCCCATAATGCCTGCGCTCTGCAGTGTCTCTGAAGGATGACAAGCTGGATGGCAGCGCTTAGCTGCGATCCAGCTTGTCATCAGAATGCCATCCCAGCGTGGGAGAATTCTCCTGATTGTTTAAAAGCCGGCGCGCGGTAAAAAGCCGCCGGCTTTTAAACAATCACGCAGCCCCATACTGCTTCCCCGCAGCCTCCCACCCCGATCCTCCGCTCCCCCCGCCACCAAGGAGCGAAGGACCCGGGCGGGGAAGCCGGCAGTGAAAAGACTTCACCGCCGGCTTTCCCGTTCTGTGCTGCGCTTTCCCGCCGGTTATTTCAAATGAACAGCTGAGGTATCAGGTGATGCCGATCAGCTGTTCATTTGAAGTAGCCGCGGTGCCCTCAGAGGGTTCATGTGAGTTCATGCTTGACTGCATGAACTCACATCAACTTTCCCACGGCCGCACAGGTCAGCCACTCCTCCCAGACCCGTCATGATTAGTGTGTGCGGGGTGTGTGTGTGTGTGCGGGGTGTGTGTGTGTGTGCGGGGTGTGTGTGTGTGTGCGGGGTGTGTGTGTGTGTGCGGGGTGTGTGTGTGTGTGCGGGGTGTGTGTGTGTGTGCGCGGTGTCTGTGAGATGTGTGCGGGTGTGTGCGGTGTGTGTGCGGGGTGTCTGTGCGTGCAGGCAGACATAGGCCGATGTGACACTACTACTCCCATCGGCCTATGTCTGTCCCCCGTCCACTCGTGCCAGCAGGATCAGCTCGATGGGAGCAGTAGTTCCCATCAGACTGATCCTGCTATTTAAATTGCCCTACTGTGTCCCCAATAAATGTTAAATACATGTCATTGGTGGCCAGTGGTTACCTAAAAGAAATTAGTTCATACATTACCTGTCCCCGCCGATCGCCACCTAAAATAAAGTAAAAAATAAAAAACTACACCTATACTCACCTAGACACTAGTGTTGAGCCACCCCCGTAGTGTTCGAGTTCGGTTCGGTTCGTCGAACACCCGTGTGTTCGCCGAACTGTTCGTCGAACTGTTCGTCGAACACCTTCGAACACCGTTAAAACCAATGGCAGGCAAACAAAAACACATAGAAACACATAGAAAACACCTTCAAAGGTGTCCAAAAGCTGACAAACTGCTCAGAAGACATAACTAACACATGGAAAAGTGACAAGTACATATAGTCATGCGAAAATAAAAGAGGTGGAGGATTAAAAGGAGGGGGAAACACAGATATAGGCATGTCATGCCCTTCTAAAATCCAAAAAGTGAGAAGCCGACACGGCCAGTCCGCTCCTGCCCGTGCCACCTCCGTGTCGCCGGGTTTGTGCCAGAGCCGCGGTGAACCCTGACGGCCAGCCCCCCTCTCCCAATACTGGTGCCTGTCCGCTGGTGGGTCGAGCGAGCCCCCCTGTGGTGGAGGCAGCTCTAAGCTTTTTAATTTAAATTGTCTCTCTAATTTGAATGAATACACTTTAAATCCATTTACAAGGATCTATTGGAGGGCAAGTCTCATGCCAGCAGCCGCGGTAATTCCAGCTCCAGTAGCGTCCACTAAAGCTGCTGCAGTTAGAAAGCTTTTATAAGGATCGAGCTCGGCTGTCCACCGCAAGGCATCCTACTGCCAGTCCCAGCCCGTATGCCATGGGGTGCCTCCTGATGCTCTTCACTAAGTATCCCATGGTCCCGAAGCATTTCCTTTGAAAAAATTAAGTGTCTAAACTACAGGTGGTGCAGCTTGCTTAACAGCCGGGATAATCCGCTTACTAGCAGACACTGCTACTAGGCACAAAGTATTTCCTGGGCTAGATGCAGTTAAAAATTTGTAATTAGATACTCTCGTTGGATGCTGAGAAAGCATTCCATAGAGTCTCCTGGCACGCCATATATGATTCTCTTAAAAAGCTTGGGGTAGGGGTCTAGGGGACCCTTTTATAGCCAAAATCACGGCCCTGTATCGCAATACGTCACCTAGGCTGAAGATAAATGGAACTGTAGCACCCTGAGGGCTCGGTTGCTAAAGACGTATTGCACCTCACCCAGAGGTGTGATATCTCACTCTCAGGTAAGGATGGAGTGTGGATCAGGACCCAACACCTGCATGCATTACACCACATTGCCGTGGGGCAGGGCGACCAATATGCCCCTGAGATGGGCACGACAGTCCCTGTCCCTGGCTGGAGTGGGGGGAGGGAACACTGAGGAAGGGGAACCCTGTAGTGCAGGAGCAGGGAGGAAGCAGTTCCTGGGTGCATTGAGAAGGGAGTATAAAAGGTGGGCACCATCTTAGTTCAGTGCAGAGAAGTCTGAGCAGAAGTGGCAGGGAGCAGGGGCTCTGCATGAGCTCTGCTCCGGAGGCGGGCCTAGTAACAGAGGCCCAGGCCTGGAAGAGGGAGAAGGAAGGAAGAGGAGCGGAGAAGGCTCCAGGAACGAGGAATGAAGGGATCCCAGGGGTGCGGACGGGCGAGTCGCCACCGCACGCCCGAATCCACCTGCGTGGAGGGGTCAGGCCAAAGGGGGAGACCGGTCCCGGAACTAGTGGAGGCAGGAAACGACCCTCAGCTAGAAACCGGAGGCTCTGACATTTTATGTGGCGCAGCCCCTCGCTACACCCGCTAGGAAGGCACCACATAGGGTCAGGGAAACTGGCGCCAAGTTTACCAAGAGGAGGCCCGAGGCAGCCGGACAGAAGTGTTGGTAAGAAAGGCCAGACAAAGGACACACAAAGGGGGTCCTGTGAAGTGCTCCAAAGTTATCTGGGAGTTGTCTGAGCCCCTCACCTGGTGAGCACAGTACGACGTGGGCAGCCGTTACCTGCAGACGTGGTCTGGATAATAAGAACTGTGAGTAAAGGCCCTGAACTGCATCACTGACTCCGTGTCGTTACTGCTGCTGCCCTGCACCATCACCCCCATCCTCCGCATACACTGCCCTGAGGCTATACTCCTCCCGTGGGGAGTTATGCTACGCTCTGCTGCACCCACAACACCAGCCTCAGTGGTCTGCCCTGTAGCGGCGGTTCACTCTGACCGCAATCCACGGGTGGCGTAGTCGGACATTTAAACATGAAAACCACATAAATAGTTCCGCCACTGGTTTGACCGCCCTGAGCCACGGAACTGGGTCGCTGCCACGAAGACTACAACCACCAGCATCCACCAAAAAGGGTCCGGCTCCGGGTGTCCCAAGGCCCAGGGGGTGCGTCAGAACATTTTCATCACCTTTCACAATCACCAATGGGACAAGGCAGGGATGTCCTCTGTCCCCTCTCTTATACATCCTAGTGACGGAGCACCTGCTCTCATCAATTCGCCATAACCCCAATATTAGGTGGATTGAGGTGGGAGGCACCGAGTACAAGTGCTCTCTATTTGCTGATGATGTCCTAGTATATATCACTCAATCACATATATCCATCCCTGCTGTTATGGCTGAAATAGATCACTTTGTTACATGGTAAAATTTTAAAATCAATGCAGCGAAGTCTGAGGCCCTCGATGTCTCCCTCCCCAAATCCATATAGGATTCCATCCAGTCCAACTTTCCCTTTGCCTGGCCCTCACAGGGTATCAAATACTTAGGAATTCCTATTCATAGAGACCTCTCCCATCTATGTTATCTTAATTTTGGGCCCTTTATTGAACAACTCCATACAGACCACGGTTGGCAAGTTAGAACTGTAAGATTCACTACGTGAACCACTGGTGTTTTGTGGAAAAGCACATGTACACTGCGTTCCAAATTATTATACAAAAAGTGTTTAGGAGTGATAAGGGAAGAATTTGTTTGTTTGTCAGTTAAACTCATTGATGGTGATGTGTGTCAGGGCTCTTTATATCTGTTATGCACATGCCCGGGCTAAGCGGCGTGTGCGTGTGATTGGTAGTGATTCCACTGGACCGTGCCGGAGAGTGAATGCCTGGAGGGGCGTGACTAAGTATTCACCCGATCCGACCAGGGTCGCACGACGGCATACGACGCCAGTGCACCAAGGAGGAACCGAGCAGAGGGACCAGGTGCTACTCCAGGACAGACCCCGGACACGGCTGTTGACCCACACAGGGAAATACAGGAACAGGCTGGTAGGCTGGCACACAGACTGGAGGGTATAGGCAGGCACGACTGGTATGCAGGCAGGCGGGTATGCAGGCAGGGGGGTAAAGGCAAGCACAGCTAGAGTGCAGACAGGGAGGCACTAGCAGGTAGGAACACAGGCGGGATAGGACCCAGTACACACCGGGACTCAGGAACAATACAGGCAGAGGGTTACAGGCAAGCACAGCTAGAGTGCAGACAAGGCTGAGCAGGGAGGACAGGGCTCTGTTCACACGGAACAGACAGGAAGGGAAAGACAGAGCCAGATACTCACACAGTACTTGCAGAGACAACAAGCAGGAGTTAGGTACGAGTTCAGACTCTGCAGAAAAAGGAAGGGAACGGACATAGAGGCAAAACAGGTAAAGGACAGGAGAGAGTTCAGACTGGAACTGAGTGTACGGAGGAGACCGACACTGCAGAGGGATACAGGAGCGGGTCTGGGAATACGGCCCCCAGAGAGGCGAAACGAACAGGCAAGGAGCGTGTTCAGACAGGACAGACCAGACACAGGAGCGGGTCTAGGAAATCGGCCACTAGAAGGCGAGAGGAACAGGCAAGGAGCGTGTTCAGACAGGACAGACCAGACACAGGAGCGGGTCTAGGAAATCGGCCACTAGAAGGCGAGAGGAACAGGCTAGGAGCGTGTTCAGACAGGACAGACAAGAGAGCACAGAAAGGACTCAGTTCAGACACGGGAGCTCATACCGCAAAGCAGGAGACATACAGGACACAGTTCAGACACGGGAGCTGATACCGCAAAGCAGGAGACATACAGGACTCAGTTCAGACACGGGAACTGATACAAAAAGCAGGAGACAAGAGACGGGACCTGGCACCTTCAGAGTGCAAGCACACACTGAAGGAAACACTATGCTCAGGCAGGGATAGAAGGGAGCTGCTGAGCTATATACCAAGTGACAGACAGCAATAGGCTGAGGACGCACAAGGGGTGTGACCCACAGCAGGTACAAAAGGCAGGAAGTGATCGGGCGCCGCCCTTAAGCAGCAGAAACAGACACAAACAGACAGCATGGAGGGAAGCCAGAGAGACATTCTGGACAGGAGATCAAGTGCGCCCTCTTGCACAGTGGGAGATGGACCACCATGCAAGGACGCCGCCAGGTATGTTACAGTACCTCCCCCCTTACGCCCCCTCTTCTTCAGGCCTGCCAGAATCTTCCGCAGGGAATTCGAGGGCCAGTCGTTCACTGGGTTGGAGGGGGACAGAGACTTAAGGGTAATCTCTGCTTCGAGGTACATCTTGTCAAGCTCACAGGAAGAAATAGACGGGTTATCACGTACATAATGAGGAAAAGTCACTGTCTCTTTGTTATCTGGTGGTATCCCGGAGGATTCAGGAAACAACTGGAGGTCCTCCGCCGGGTCAGAAGAGTGCAGAGGCTCAGAGAAAACAACTGCTTCAGAGTACACTAGGTCGGACTCACTGGAGGAAGCAGGCGAGGTATCGGGTACCGAGTATAGGAAAGTCTCTGTCCATTCACCACCAGGTGGCACCCCGAAGGGTTCTGGAGACAGCTGGCGGTCCTCCGCCTGGTCAGAGGGGTGTAGAGACTCACGGGTAACCTCTGCTTCAGAGTACACTAGGTCGGACTCACTGGAGGAAGCAGGCGAGGTATCGGGTACCGAGTATAGGAAAGTCTCTGTCCATTCACCACCAGGTGGCACCCCGAAGGGTTCTGGAGACAGCTGGCGGTCCTCCGCCTGGTCAGAGGGGTGTAGAGACTCACGGGTAACCTCTGCTTCAGAGTACACTAGGTCGGACTCACTGGACGAAGCAAGCGAGGTATCAGATCCAGGATATAGGAAAGTCTCTGTCCATTCACCACCAGGTGGCACCCCGAAGGATTCTGAACACAACTGGAGGTCCTCCGCCTGGTCGGAGGGGTGTAGAGACTCAGGAGTAACCTCTGCTTCGGAGTACACTAAGTTGGACTCACTGGACGAAGCGAGCGAGGTATCAGGTACAGAGTATAGGAGAGTCTCTGTCCTTTCGCTACCAGGTAGCACCCCGAAGGGTTCAGGAGACAACTGGAGATCCTCCGCCTGGTCGGAGGGGTGTAGAGACTCGGAGGTAACTACCACTTTGGGGTACCCAATGTCAGGCTCACAGGACGAAGCGGACAAAGTATTGAGTACCGGGTGTAGAGAAGTCTCTCTCCATTTGTCATCGAGTGGTATCCCGGAGGGTTCAGGAGGCAACAGGGGATCCTCCGCCAGGTAGTAGAGGTGCACAGACTCTGAGGTAACCACAGCTTTGGAGCATCCTTGGACATGCACACCGGTTAAAGAGAAAGAAGCATCTGATGCCGGGTGCAGGAAGTTCTCCTGTGTGGAGTCTGGATGGGCAGAAGTCTCTTCGGCCAGGAGAACTGGTGCACTACCCACGCACATTACCCATTGGGGTTTCTCCGGGATACAGGGAGATGGAGCTTCAGTAGGGACTCCAAGGCTGGGGTCAGGAGGTCTCAGGGAGGACAGACCCTGGCGTGACGGCTTGCCTCTAAGTCTAGCACGTCTGGACTGCCTCTTGAGGTTGAGAGAAGTATTCCGGAAAGCGTAGTCACCCTGTGAGGATTCTGGGTGGGCAGTAGTCTCATTGGGCTGGAGGACTATTGCGCTACCCACACACATTACCCGTCGGGGCTGCTCCGGGATATTGGGAAGTGAAGCTTCAGCAGGGGCTTCAGAGTTAGGGTCCTCGAAGACCATACGAAAGGCCACCAGGAAGGCCTGCAGGTCAAGGATGACAGGATCCCATGCTTCCCATAGGGGGGTGACCCATTTCAAGGCATCACCCGCTAGGTAGTCAATCATAAAGGCCACTTTAGCCCAATCGGAAGGAAAATAGAGAGGGTAGGCCTTAAAGTGTAGCATGCATTGCTCCACAAATGCACGACACTGTCTTGGATCCCCATAGTAACGTGGCGGATCCGCAGGAACGAGGGCTGATAGATCCATCTGGACGGGTGCGTAATTCGCCTGGAACTCAGCTAAAGGGGGAAAAAAAATTTATTTATTTTATTTTAATGCATGTATTCGCTGGAAAAACTTCTCAAAGAGCGAAGGCCGTGGGGCTCAACGGGAACCATGGCCTGAGCATGCTGTTATGCACACGCCCGGGCTAAGCGGCGTGTGCGTGTGATTGGTAGTGATTCCACTGGACCGTGCCGGAGAGTGAATGCCTGGAGGGGCGTGACTAAGTATTCACCCGATCCGACCAGGGTCGCACGACGGCATACGACGCCAGTGCACCAAGGAGGAACCGAGCAGAGGGACCAGGTGCTACTCCAGGACAGACCCCGGACACGGCTGTTGACCCACACAGGGAAATACAGGAACAGGCTGGTAGGCTGGCACACAGACTGGAGGGTATAGGCAGGCACGACTGGTATGCAGGCAGGCGGGTATGCAGGCAGGGGGGTAAAGGCAAGCACAGCTAGAGTGCAGACAGGGAGGCACTAGCAGGTAGGAACACAGGCGGGATAGGACCCAGTACACACCGGGACTCAGGAACAATACAGGCAGAGGGTTACAGGCAAGCACAGCTAGAGTGCAGACAAGGCTGAGCAGGGAGGACAGGGCTCTGTTCACACGGAACAGACAGGAAGGGAAAGACAGAGCCAGATACTCACACAGTACTTGCAGAGACAACAAGCAGGAGTTAGGTACGAGTTCAGACTCTGCAGAAAAAGGAAGGGAACGGACATAGAGGCAAAACAGGTAAAGGACAGGAGAGAGTTCAGACTGGAACTGAGTGTACGGAGGAGACCGACACTGCAGAGGGATACAGGAGCGGGTCTGGGAATACGGCCCCCAGAGAGGCGAAACGAACAGGCAAGGAGCGTGTTCAGACAGGACAGACCAGACACAGGAGCGGGTCTAGGAAATCGGCCACTAGAAGGCGAGAGGAACAGGCTAGGAGCGTGTTCAGACAGGACAGACAAGAGAGCACAGAAAGGACTCAGTTCAGACACGGGAGCTGATACCGCAAAGCAGGAGACATACAGGACACAGTTCAGACACGGGAGCTGATACCGCAAAGCAGGAGACATACAGTACTCAGTTCAGACACGGGAACTGATACAAAAAGCAGGAGACAAGAGACGGGACCTGGCACCTTCAGAGTGCAAGCACACACTGAAGGAAACACTATGCTCAGGCAGGGATAGAAGGGAGCTGCTGAGCTATATACCAAGTGACAGACAGCAATAGGCTGAGGACGCACAAGGGGTGTGACCCACAGCAGGTACAAAAGGCAGGAAGTGATCGGGCGCCGCCCTTAAGCAGCAGAAACAGACACAAACAGACAGCATGGAGGGAAGCCAGAGAGACATTCTGGACAGGAGATCAAGTGCGCCCTCTTGCACAGTGGGAGATGGACCACCATGCAAGGACGCCGCCAGGTATGTTACAATATCACTGTAAGCAATTGCAGACACCTGTGCTAATTAGTTTGGCAGGTGTGTCCAATGAAAGGCAAGACTACTTAAGAAGGCTCTCTCACATTATTAAGCAGCCTACATTTTCTGCCAAAATGGCAAAGAAAAAGTATGTGTCGGCTGCTGAGAAGCAACAAATTGTGGAGTGTTTAGGTCAAGGCATGACTACAATCAACATTGTGCGATGATCAGGATGAAGTGTCCTGGCAATCAAGAAGTATGTAGCTGATTCACAGTACACACGTGTGCGTGCTGATAAGGGCAAATTGAGGACTCTTTCCTACAGGCAATTACGTCAGGTTGAAAGAGCAGCGGCAAAAAAGCCTTGTCATAGCAGCAGACAAGTTTTTGAAGCTGCTTGTGCCTCCAACGTCCCCCGAACAACAAGATGCAGGGTCCTTCAGAGGTTTGCAGCTGTGCATGCGCCATCCTGTCGACCTCCTCTATCCACTTCACACAAGCAGAAACGGCTCCAGTGGGCCAAACATTACATGAAGACTGATTTCAAAACTGTTTTGTTCACGGATGAGTGCCGTGCAGCGCTCGATGGTCCAGATGGATGGAGTGGAGGATGGCTGGTTGATGGACACCCCACGCAAACACGGCTACAGCGCCAACAAGGAGGAGGTGGAGTAATGTTTTGGGCTGGAATCATGGGGAGAGAGATTGTCGGCCCCTTTAGGATCCCTGAAGGCGCTAAAGATGAACTCCATAATGTATGTGGATTTTCTCAAACAGCACTTCCTGCCATGGTTCAAGAAGAAGAACCGTGTATTTCACAGCAAGATCATTTTTCTGCATGATAATGCACCATCTCATGCTGCACATAAAACATCTGCATCTCTGGCTGATATGGGCATAAAAGGGGACAAACTTATGGTGTGACCCCCATGCTCCCCTGACCTCTACCCCATTCAGAACCTTTGGAGCATCATTAAAAGGAGTGTCTATGATGGCGGGAGACAGTTCACATCTAAGCAACAGCTCTGGGAGGGTATTCTGTCCTCATGCAAAACAATTGAAGCAGAAACCATCCAAAACCTGACAAATTCAATGGACGAGAGAGTTCAGAAGCTCCTTTCGAACAAGGGGTCCTATGTGAAAATGTAACATCACCTAGAATAAAGTTTTGAGTTGAAAACTGTTTGATTTCAGTTTCTAACAACCTGCTAATGCTTATAATTTCAAAAATGACCATTTTTTTGGTCTTTATTAAAATGAAAAGGTTGATCGAAAAGTTTGGGGGATCTAAGAGTGTGGCAACCCAGTAGTCATGATTACTTCGAATTCTGACAATATGAGGGTCATGCTGCAGGTAGTGCAGCAAGAAGGCACTTATGTGCCTTGCGCATCTCGGAGCCCCAAAATTATTTTCCGGGCTAGATGCAGCTAAAAATTATTTTTAATTTTAAATCTGGTGAAGCTTTAGTATAGATGGCCTAATAGGATCAGTGCTGCACACTGCTACAAAGCCCAAATTATTTTCCAGTCAAGATACAGATAAACATGATTAGTAATTTGAAAGCTTAAAACGGTTGGTAGGGTGATTTTAACCAATCATCAAGCTTTTACTCTCCCCAGGATGACACAGGGGTAGAAAAGTCGTTTCGGATCCATGATTTGTTCATCTTTATGAACGTGAGTCTGTCTACATTATCAGTGGAGAGCCGCGTGCGCTTATCTGTCAGCACACCACCAGCAGCGCTGAACACACGTTCAGACAGAACGCTGGCTGCGGGGCATGACAAGATCTCCAAGGCGTAAGTGGCTAGCTCCGGCCATTTATCCAGATTGGAAGCCCAAAAAGAGCAAGGGTCCAGTGACACAGTCGTGGCTTCAATGTTTACTTGGAGATACTCCTGTACCATCGTCTCTAGGCGTTGACTATGTGTCAGACTTCTTGTCTCCTGTGGCCTTGCAAAGGATGGGCTAAAAAAGTGGTGAAATGATTCCGCAAAATTGATGTTACCAGCAGATACTGTGGTTCTGTCACGGTTTGAGTGCTGAACACTCGACGGTCCCACGGTTGGCAAGTTGGAACTGTGAGATTCACTACGTGCACCACTGGTATTTTGTGGAAAAGCACATGTAAGATTCTGCAACAGTCTCTGCTGATACTCCTGCATGCGTGCATCCCTTTCTATGGCAGGAATAATTTCTGCAAATTTACTTTTGTACCGGGGATCTAACAATGTGGCAACCCAGTAGTCAGGATTATTTCTAATTCTCACAATTCGAGGGTCATGTTGCAGGTAGTGCAGCAAGAAGGCACTCATGTGTGTTGCGCATCCAGGAGCACCAAGTCCCTGTTGTGTTGGTGGCGAGGTAGCAATCATGCTTCCTTCCTCTGTCCTCTCCCCCCAACCTCGCACAACAGAAATGTGATCAAGGTCTCCCTCATCTGATGAGTCTTCCATCAGTTCGTCCTCCACTTCTTCCTGGGCTCCTGCACCTTCCTCACTAGTTTGGCTGCTACCATGCGCCCTGGTAAAACCATCTCCCCCACCCTCACATGCCTGCCGCCTTGGTGCTGCCGACCGTCTGGACCTTGCAGATGTTAGCCCTTCCGCATACAACTCCTCCTCCTCTACTTCCTCCACCTCCTCTTGTGCCACCACCTGACTCCGAATTCTGTTTAACATGTGCTCCAGCATGTAAATCACCGGAATAGTCATGCTGATAATGGCATCATCAGCACTAAACATCTTCGTCGCCATTTCAAAACTGTGCAGAAGGGTGCATAGGTCCCTGATCTGAGACCACTCCTCCAGCGTGATTTGCCCCACCTCTGAATCTCGTTGGCCCAGGCTATACGTCAGAACGTATTGCACCAGGGCTTGTCGGTGCTGCCACAGTCGCTGCAACATGTGCAGAGTTGAATTCCACCGGGTAGGCACATCGCATTTTAGCCGGTGAAGTGGCAGGCCCAACGACTTCTGTAGAGATGTAAGTCGCTGAGCTGCGGGATGCGAACGGCGGAAGTGAGCACACAGCGACCGTGCCCTCTGCAGAAGGCCATCTAGTCTGGGATAGTGGGCTAAAAATTGCTGGACAACCAGGTTCAACACGTGAGCCATACAAGGCACGTGTGTGACATTGCCCCGGCGAAGGGCCGCACCCAGGTTTGCAGCATTGTCGCACACGGCCTTCCCTGGTTTCAGGTCCAGTGGAGACAACCATTCATGAAATTGGTTCTCCAGAGCTGACCACAACTCCTCAGCTGTGTGACTCACATTTCCCAGACATTTCAATGTAAAAACCGCCTGATGACGTTGAGCCCTACTGCCAGCATAGTAAGGAGGTGTGCAGGATCCCTTCTGCGCAGTTAGAAAGCTTGTGGCATGACCAGACAGGCTTTGGGTGCAGGTGGAAGACCGAGAGGAGGTAGAGGAGGCAGAAGCAGTGGAGGAACTTTGACATAAAGAGGATTGACGCACAACTCGTGGGGACGGCAAGACTTGGACAGCAGCCCCTTGTCCTGCTGTCACCATAGTTACCCAGTGCCCAGTCAGCGACATGTAACGCCCCTGTCCATGCCTACTCGTCCAAGTGTCTGTGGTGAAATGCACCCTGTCACACACAGAGTTTCTCAAAGAAGCGGTGATGTTGTGTGCGACATGCTGGTGGAGCGCAGGCACACCTTTCTTTGAGAAGTAGTGCCGACTGGGCATCTGGTACTGGGGCACTGCGACGGACATAAGGTCTCGAAAATCCTCTGTGTCCACCAGGCGGAAAGGCAGCATTTCTGTAGCCAAGAGCTTGCAGATGGTGAAATTCAACCTCTTAGCTTTCTCATGGCTAGGAGGAAATGGTCTTTTACTTGTCCACATCTGAGGGACCGAGGGCTGGCTATTGTGCTTAGACGGGGTTGATAAGGGTGTCCCCGGCAAACTGCCGGTCTGTGAGGAAGATGCAGGCGGACATGTTAGGTTGCCTTGATCCAAAGGTGGTGCTATCGATGTCGGACAGCGCTCAACACCAGCTGGTGTTACCACCTCCAAAGAAAATGATGACCTGCCAATCACGCTGGCTGTTGCGGGTAAAGAGGTGGCAGGTCTGCGCCCCAAAACAGGTGTGACTGCTGTCCCCCCAGTCACAGAGGATGAAGAGGCCGCGGATGCACAAGATATGGCAGACGGTGATTGGCCCGGCCGGCTAGGCCGCATTGTAGCACACTGAGCTTCCCACTGCAACTTATGCTTCATGTCCATGTGCCGGTTCATGCATGAAGTACTCAAACTATGTATTTTTTGGCCTCTACTTAGCTTTTGCTGACAAATGTTACAGATAACACGAGTTGGGTCATCTTTATCGATCTGAAAAAATGCCCAGGCTATGCAAGGCTTAGCACCCATGCGACCTGAAGAGCCACCACGACTTGTGGTGAGAGGCAGAGTTGTGTTTGAGGATGCAGTTGTTGACGTGCTTCCAGTACTACGTCTCTGTCCAGGAAGGCGCAACCTGACCTCGTCGTCACTAGCATCTTCCTCCACCTCCTCTGCTGACCTCATCTCTTGGCTGACTGTGGGTTGACAGTAAGTGGGATCTCCGACCTCATCATCATCACCCTGTGCGTTATCACACCCGTCGTCCTCAGAGCCAACCTGTTCCTGCCCTGACAAAAAACTAAAGTTGTCGCTCCAATCAGGTATTTGAGTCTTATCATCGTCTTCCTCATTGTCTCCACCAACAGGAGTTACAGTTTGGGAATGAGGGTCTACATTATGGTCAGAACCTTCTGCGTCTGGTCCTGGATCCGACTCATAAAGATTCTGGGCATCAGTGCAGATCATTTCCTCGTCTGGATTCACAGAAGCGCTGGAGTCGACCTCTGATTCCCAGGCTATAGTATGAGTAAACAGCTCTGCAGACTCAACCATCTGTTCTACCTCACACTCAGACGGGCAGCTGGAGATTTGGGAGCTGTGAGGAAGCAAGTGCGATTTGGGTGACACCTTTGAGGACTGGAGTATTTGTGATGTTGAAGTTGATGTGGAGGAGAGCCCACTTAAAGGAGCACTTGATATCCGTTGAAGCACCTGCTGTTTTTGTGCCTCATCTGGAATTTGTAGCGATTGGCGTGGCCGTAAGAAAGGGATCTTATCACATTGTCCGCTAAAAGAAGTAGACATTTTAGTTTGGCTGGAAGATGGTCTTTCTTCTGCACCTACCCCACGGACACAACCTTTTTTCCCCTTCCCAACACGCCTATTCCCCTTTCCACCAGCAGCAGGCCTTTTTCCACTCATTTTGGTGGTTAACTAATTCACAACTCTGGAGTTGTTTGCACAAAAAAACAATGGATGGTAACCGAGCAGAGCTGAGTGGCCAAACTGTGGTATTAGGCCAAAACTATTGGCTGGGTTAGATGCAGAAAAAGATTATTTTTAATTTGCAACCTGATGGAGGTCAGTATAGATGGACTAATAGACCAAGTCCCACACACCGCTAGAAGCCCAAATATTTTTTCAGAGCTAAATGCAGAAAATTTTTTTATTCAATTTGCAACCTGATGGAGGTCAGTATAGATGGACTAATAGACCAAGTCCCACACACTGCTAGAAGCCCAAATATTTTTTCAGAGCTAGATGCAGAAAAAAATTATTTTTAATTTGCAACCTGATGGAGGTCAGTATAGATGGACTAATAGACCAAGTCCCACACACCGCTAGAAGCCCAAATATTTTTTCAGAGCTAGATGCAGAAAAAAATTATTTTTAATTTGCAACCTGATGGAGGTCAGTATAGATGGACTAATAGACCAAGTCCCACACAGCGCTAGAAGCCCAAATATTTTTTCAGAGCTAGATGCAGAAAAAAATTATTTTTAATTTGCAACCTGATGTAGGTCAGTATAGATGGACTAATAGACCAAGTCCCACACACTGCTAGAAGCCCAAATATTTTTTCAGAGGTAGATGCAGAAAAAAATTATTTTTAATTTGCAACCTGATGGACTTCAGTATAGATGGACTAATAGACCAAGTCCCACACACCGCTAGAAGCCCAAATATTTTTTCAGAGCTAGATGCAGAAAAAAATTATATTCAGTTTGCAACCTGATGGAGGTCAGTATAGATGGACTAATAGAATGATGCTATGCCCAAAAGATTTTACTTCACTAGGTGCAGTAAAAAAATTGGTATTCTATACACAGGTGTTATATCTTGCAACACAGATAGGCTACTCCACTGACTAACACACTCTGCAATAGGCCAAAAAGGATTAGCTTTGCTAGATTCAGCCAAATGCTGTGAAAAAAACTTGCACAGCACTGGCACAGACCTGCCTGGCAAAAACTGATAGGAGCTCATGTAACCTAGTCCTGAAAAGGACTATAATTACAATTAGTCTTTACTCCCACAACCTATCTATTTAAGAGCACAGACCTCCCTGATAAAAGTCGTAGGAAATGCTGTAACCTAGTCCTTAAAAGGACTGCAATCACAACTATTCCCTACTCCCAAGCTATCTGTATATTTGTGCAAAAATTGGCTTGAAATTAACAAGGTATAGCACACACAGCAACAGCGGTGCCGTCTAACACGCAGCTGCAGCAGTGAGAAAATGGTGGCGACGGGGAAAATGGCTTGGTCTTATAGGGCAAGGACATGTGACATACACTGCCAATCACACATGCCCTTGCTTGTGTGAAAAAAAGCACTTCGCTCCGTGTGTGCGCTGCTGATAGGCTGACAGATTGCACCTCCCCACTGCAAATGCGGGAAAGAGAAAAAAAAATGGAGATCTTCATTGTTACTGCAGAGATCCATCCCCTGCCCCTCCCCCCGCCCCGTTGTACACTCAAACTGCGTATTAACATTAATTTTCATCATTACTGAGAAAAAATCCAGTTATGATTTTGGTGCACGAACAGTTATCGAACATAACCTCGAACAGCTGAATTTTTCTCAAATTGTTCGTGTTCGCCGACCGGCTCGAACACCGCCCAAAACAGCTCGAATTTGAGATTGGCGAACAGTTCGAGTAGAACAACGCTCATCTCTACTAGACACCTAATTCCCCGAAGCCATCGATCTCCTGTAATAAAATATAAAATAATAAACCACAACCTTATCCTTACCCCTCCGTAGCAGTCCACGAGTGTCCCACGAAGATCTCCAGTAGTGTTGAGCCACCCCCGTAGTGTTCGAGTTCGGTTCGGTTCGTCGAACACCCGTGTGTTCGCCGAACTGTTCGTCGAACTGTTCGTCGAACACCTTCGAACACCGTTAAAACCAATGGCAGGCAAACAAAAACACATAGAAACACATAGAAAACACCTTCAAAGGTGTCCAAAAGCTGACAAACTGCTCAGAAGACACAACTAACACATGGAAAAGTGACAAGTACATATAGTCATGCGAAAAGAAAAGAGGTGGAGGAGTAAAAGGAGGGGGAGACACAGATATAGGCATGTCATGCCCTTCTAAAATCCAAAAAGTGAGAAGCCGAGACGGCCAGTCCGCTCCTGCCCGTGCCACCTCCGTGTCGCCGGGTTTGTGCCAGAGCCGCGGTGAACCCTGACGGCCAGCCCCCCTCTCCCAATACTGGTGCCTGTCCGCTGGTGGGTCGAGAGAGCCCCCCTGTGGTGGAGGCAGCTCTAAGCTTTTTAATTTAAATTGTCCCTCTAATTTGAATGAATACACTTTAAATCCATTTACAAGGATCTATTGGAGGGCAAGTCTCATGCCAGCAGCCGCGTAATTCCAGCTCCAGTAGCGTCCACTAAAGCTGCTGCAGTTAAAAAGCTTTTATAAGGATCGAGCTCGGCTGTCCACCGCAAGGCATCCTAGTGCCAGTCCCAGCCCCTATGCCTTGGGGTGCCTCCTGATGCTCTTCACTAAGTATCCCGTGGTCCCGAAGCATTTCCTTTGAAAAAATTAAGTGTCCAAACTACAGGTGGTGTAGCTTGCTTAACAGCCGGGATAATCCGCTGACTAGCAGACACTGCTACTAGGCACAAAGTATTTCCTGGGCTAGATGCAGTTAAAAATTTGTAAGTAGATACTCTCGTTGGATGCTGAGAAAGCATTCCATAGAGTCTCCTGGCACGCCATATATGATTCTCTTAAAAAGCTTGGGGTAGGGGTCTAGGGGACCCTTTTATAGCCAAAATCACGGCCCTGTATCACAATACGTCACCTAGGCTGAAGATAAATGGAACTGTAGCACCGAGGGCTCGGTTGCTTCAGACGTATTGCACCTCACCCAGAGGTGTGATATCTCACTCTCAGATAAGGATGGAGTGTGGATCAGGACCCGACACCTGCATGCATTACACCACATTGCCGTGGGGCAGGGCGACCAATATGCCCCTGAGATGGGCACGACAGTCCCTGTCCCTGGCTGGAGTGGGGGGAGGGAACACTGAGGAAGGGGAACCCTGCAGTGCAGGAGCAGGGAGGAAGCAGTTCCTGGGTGCATTGAGAAGGGAGTATAAAAGGTGGGCACCATCTTAGTTCAGTGCAGAGAAGTCTGAGCAGAAGTGGCAGGGAGCAGGGGCTCTGCATGAGCTCTGCTCCGGAGGCGGGCCTAGTAACAGAGGCCCAGGCCTGCAAGAGGGAGAAGGAAGGAAGAGGAGCGGAGAAGGCTCCAGGAATGAGGAATGAAGGGATCCCAGGGGTGCGGACGGGCGAGTCGCCACCGCACGCCCGAATCCACCTGCGTGGAGGGGTCAGGCCAAAGGGGGAGACCGGTCCCCGAACTAGTGGAGGCAGGAAACGACCCTCAGCTAGAAACCGGAGGCTCTGACATTTTATGTGGCGCAGCCCCTTGCTCCACCCGCTAGGAAGGCACCACATAGGGTCAGGGAAACTGGCGCCAAGTTTACCAAGAGGAGGCCCGAGGCAGCCGGACAGAAGTGTTGGTAAGAAAGGCCAGACAAAGGACACACAAAGGGGGTCCTGTGAAGCGCTCCAAAGTTATCTGGGAGTTGTCTGAGCCCCTCACCTGGTGAGCACAGTACGACGTGGGCAGCCGTTACCTGCAGACGTGGTCTGGATAATAAGAACTGTGAGTAAAGGCCCTGAACTGCATCACTGACTCCGTGTCGTTACTGCTGCTGCCCTGCACCATCACCCCCATCCTCCGCATACACTGCCCTGAGGCTATACTCCTCCCGTGGGGAGTTATGCTACGCTCTGCTGCACCCACAACACCAGCCTTAGCGGTCTGCCCTGTAGCGGCGGTTCACTCTGACCGCAATCCACGGGTGGCGTAGTCGGACATTTAAACATCAAAACCACATAAATAGTTCCGCCACTGGTTTGACCGCCCTGAGCCACGGAACCGGATCGCCGCCACGAAGACTACAACCACCAGCATCCACCAAAAAGGGTCCGGCTCCGGGTGTCCCAAGGCCCAGGGGGTGCGTCAGAACATTTTCATCACCTTTCACAATCACCAATGGGACAAGGCAGGGATGTCCTCTGTCCCCTCTCTTATACATCCTAGTGACGGAGCACCTGCTCTCATCAATTCGCCATAACCCCAATATTAGGTGGATTGAGGTGGGAGGCACCGAGTACAAGTGCTCTCTATTTGCTGATGATGTCCTAGTATATATCACTCAATCACATATATCCATCCCTGCTGTTATGGCTGAAATAGATCACTTTGTTACATGGTAAAATTTTAAAATCAATGCAGCGAAGTCTGAGGCCCTCGATGTCTCCCTCCCTAAATCCATATAGGATTCCATCCAGTCCAACTTTCCCTTTGCCTGGCCCTCACAGGGTATCAAATACTTAGGAATTCCTATTCATAGAGACCTCTCCCATCTATGTTATCTTAATTTTGGGCCCTTTATTGAACAATTCCATACAGACCACGGTTGGCAAGTTAGAACTGTGAGATTCACTACGTGAACCACTGGTGTTTTGTGGAAAAGCACATGTACACCGCGTTCCAAATTATTATGCAAAAAGTGTTTAGGAGTGATAAGGGAAGAATTTGTTTGTTTGTCAGTTAAACTCATTGATGGTGATGTGTGTCAGGGCTCTTTATATCACTGTAAGCAATTGCAGACACCTGTGCTAATTAGTTTGGCAGGTGTGTCCAATGAAAGGCAAGACTACTTAAGAAGGCTCTCTCACATTATTAAGCAGCCTACATTTTCTGCCAAAAAGGGAAAGAAAAAGGATGTGTCGGCTGCTGAGAAGCAACAAATTGTGGAGTGTTTAGGTCAAGGCATGACTACAGTCAACATTGTGCGATGATCAGGATGAAGTGTCTTGGCAATCAAGAAGTATGTAGCTGATTCACAGTACACACGTGTGCGTGCTGATAAGGGCAAATTGAGGACTCTTTCCTACAGGCAATTACGTCAGGTTGAAACAGCAGCGGCAAAAAAGCCTTGTCATAGCAGCAGACAAGTTTTTGAAGCTGCTTGTGCCTCCAACGTCCCCCGAACAACAAGATGCAGGGTCCTTCAGAGGTTTGCAGCTGTGCATATGCCATCATGTCGACCTCCTCTATCCACTTCACACAAGCAGAAACGGCTCCAGTGGGCCAAACATTACATGAAGACTGATTTCAAAACTGTTTTGTTCACGGATGAGTGCCGTGCAGCGCTCGATGGTCCAGATGAATGGAGTGGAGGATGGCTGGTTGATGGACACCCCACGCAAACACGGCTACAGCGCCAACAAGGAGGAGGTGGAGTAATGTTTTGGGCTGGAATCATGGGGAGAGAGATTGTCGGCCCCTTTAGGATCCCTGAAGGCGCTAAAGATGAACTCCATAATGTATGTGGATTTTCTCAAACAGCACTTCCTGCCATGGTTCAAGAAGAAGAACCGTGTATTTCACAGCAAGATCATTTTTCTGCATGATAATGCACCATCTCATGCTGCACATAAAACATCTGCATCTCTGGCTGATATGGGCATAAAAGGCGACAAACTTATGGTGTGACCCCCATGCTCCCCTGACCTCTACCCCATTCAGAACTTTTGGAGCATCATTAAAAGGAGTGTCTATGATGGCGGGAGGCAGTTCACATCTAAGCAACAGCTCTGGGAGGGTATTCTGTCCTCATGCAAAACAATTGAAGCAGAAACCATCCAAAACCTGACAAATTCAATGGACGAGAGAGTTCAGAAGCTCCTTTCGAACAAGGGGTCCTATGTGAAAATGTAACATCACCTAGAATAAAGTTTTGAGTTGAAAACTGTTTGATTTCAGTTTCTAACAACCTGCTAATGCTTATAATTTCAAAAATGACCATTTTTTTGGTCTTTATTAAAATGAAAAGGTTGATCGAAAAGTTTGGGGGATCTAAGAGTGTGGCAACCCAGTAGTCATGATTACTTCGAATTCTGACAATATGAGGGTCATGCTGCAGGTAGTGCAGCAAGAAGGCACTTATGTGTCTTGCGCATCTCGGAGCCCCAAAATTATTTTCCGGGCTAGATGCAGCTAAAAATTATTTTTAATTTTAAATCTGGTGAAGCTTATTATAGATGGCCTAATAGGATCAGTGCTGCACACTGCTACAAAGCCCAAATTATTTTCCAGTCAAGATACAGATAAACATGATTAGTAATTTGAAAGCTTAAAACGGTTGGTAGGGTGATTTTAACCAATCATCAAGCTTTTACTCTCCCCAGGATGACACAGGGGTAGAAAAGTCGTTTCGGATCCATGATTTGTTCATCTTTATGAACGTGAGTCTGTCTACATTATCAGTGGAGAGCCGCGTGCGCTTATCTGTCAGCACACCACCAGCAGCGCTGAACACACGTTCAGACAGAACGCTGGCTGCGGGGCATGACAAGATCTCCAAGGCGTAAGTGGCTAGCTCCGGCCATTTATCCAGATTGGAAGCCCAAAAAGAGCAAGGGTCCAGTGACACAGTCGTGGCTTCAATGTTTACTTGGAGATACTCCTGTACCATCGTCTCTAGGCGTTGACTATGTGTCAGACTTCTTGTCTCCTGTGGCCTTGCAAAGGATGGGCTAAAAAAGTGGTGAAATGATTCCGCAAAATTGATGTTACCAGCAGATACTGTGGTTCTGTTACGGTTTGAGTGCTGAACACTTGACGGTCCCACGGTTGGCAAGTTGGAACTGTGAGATTCACTACGTGCACCACTGGTATTTTGTGGAAAAGCACATGTAAGATTCTGCAACAGTCTCTGCTGATACTCCTGCATGCGTGCATCCCTTTCTATGGCAGGAATAATTTCTGCAAATTTACTTTTGTACCGGGGATCTAACAGTGTGGCAACCCAGTAGTCAGGATTATTTCTAATTCTCACAATTCGAGGGTCATGTTGCAGGTAGTGCAGCAAGAAGGCACTCATGTGTGTTGCGCATCCAGGAGCACCAAGTCCCTGTTGTGTTGGTGGCGAGGTAGCAATCATGCTTCCTTCCTCTGTCCTCTCCCCCCAACCTCGCACAACAGAAATGTGATCAAGGTCTCCCTCATCTGATGAGTCTTCCATCAGTTCGTCCTCCACTTCTTCCTGGGCTCCTGCACCTTCCTCACTAGTTTGGCTGCTACCATGCGCCCTGGTAAAATCATCTCCCCCACCCTCACATGCCTGCCGCCTTGGTGCTGCCGACCGTCTGGACCTTGCAGATGTTAGCCCTTCCGCATACAACTCCTCCTCCTCTACTTCCTCCACCTCCTCTTGTGCCACCACCTGACTCCGAATTCTGTTTAACATGTGCTCCAGCATGTAAATCACCGGAATAGTCATGCTGATAATGGCATCGTCAGCACTAAACATCTTCGTCGCCATTTCAAAACTGTGCAGAAGGGTGCATAGGTCCCTGATCTGAGACCACTCCTCCAGCGTGATTTGCCCCACCTCTGAATCTCGTTGGCCCAGGCTATACGTCAGAACGTATTGCACCAGGGCTTGTCGGTGCTGCCACAGTCGCTGCAACATGTGCAGAGTTGAATTCCACCGGGTAGGCACATCGCATTTTAGCCGGTGAAGTGGCAGGCCCAACGACTTCTGTAGAGATGTAAGTCGCTGAGCTGCGGGATGCGAACGGCGGAAGTGAGCACACAGCGACCGTGCCCTCTGCAGAAGGCCATCTAGTCTGGGATAGTGGGCTAAAAATTGCTGGACAACCAGGTTCAACACGTGAGCCATACAAGGCACGTGTGTGACATTGCCCCGGCGAAGGGCCGCACCCAGGTTTGCAGCATTGTCGCACACGGCCTTCCCTGGTTTCAGGTCCAGTGGAGACAACCATTCATGAAATTGGTTCTCCAGAGCTGACCACAACTCCTCAGCTGTGTGACTCACATTTCCCAGACATTTCAATGTAAAAACCGCCTGATGACGTTGAGCCCTACTGCCAGCATAGTAAGGAGGTGTGCAGGATCCCTTCTGCGCAGTTAGAAAGCTTGTGGCATGACCAGACAGGCTTTGGGTGCAGGTGGAAGACCGAGAGGAGGTTGAGGAGGCAGAAGCAGTGGAGGAAAAATGACATAAAGAGGATTGACGCACAACTCGTGGGGACGGCAAGACTTGGACAGCAGCCCCTTGTCCTGCTGTCACCATAGTTACCCAGTGCCCAGTCAGCGACATGTAACGCCCCTGTCCATGCCTACACGTCCAAGTGTCTGTGGTGAAATGCACCCTGTCACACACAGAGTTTCTCAAAGAAGCGGTGATGTTGTGTGCGACATGCTGGTGGAGCGCAGGCACACCTTTCTTTGAGAAGTAGTGCCGACTGGGCATCTGGTACTGGGGCACTGCGACGGACATAAGGTCTCGAAAATCCTCTGTGTCCACCAGGCGGAAAGGCAGCATTTCTGTAGCCAAGAGCTTGCAGATGGTGAAATTCAACCTCTTAGCTTTCTCATGGCTAGGAGGAAATGGTCTTTTACTTGTCCACATCTGAGGGACCGAGGGCTGGCTATTGTGCTTAGACGGGGTTGATAACGGTGTCCCCGGCAAACTGCCGCTCTGTGAGGAAGATGCAGGCGGACATGTTAGGTTGCCTTGATCCAAAGGTGGTGCTATCGATGTTGGACAGCGCTCAAGACCAGCTGGTGTTACCACCTCCAAAGAAAATGATGACCTGCCAATCACGCTGGCTGTTGCGGGTAAAGAGGTGGCAGGTCTGCGCCCCAAAACAGGTGTGACTGCTGTCCCCCCAGTCACAGAGGATGAAGAGGCCGCGGATGCACAAGATATGGCAGACGGTGGTTGGCCCGGCTGGCTAGACCGCATTGTAGCACACTGAGCTTCCCACTGCAACTAATGCTTCATGTCCATGTGCCGGTTCATGCATGAAGTACTCAAACTATGTATTTTTTGGCCTCTACTTAGCTTTTGCTGACAAATGTTACAGATAACACGAGTTGGGTCATCTTTATCAATCTGAAAAAATGCCCAGGCTATGCAAGGCTTAGCACCCATGCGACCTGAAGAGCCACCACGACTTGTGGTGAGAGGCAGAGTTGTGTTTGAGGATGCAGTTGTTGACGTGCTTCCAGTACTACGTCTCTGTCCAGGAAGGCGCAACCTGACCTCGTCGTCACTAGCATCTTCCTCCACCTCCTCTGCTGACCTCATCTCTTGGCTGACTGTGGGTTGACAGTAAGTGGGATCTCCGACCTCATCATCATCACCCTGTGCGTTATCACACCCGTCGTCCTCAGAGCCAACCTGTTCCTGCCCTGACAAAAAACTAAAGTTGTCGCTCCAATCAGGTATTTGAGTCTTATCATCGTCTTCCTCATTGTCTCCACCAACAGGAGTTACAGTTTGGGAATGAGGGTCTACATTATGGTCAGAACCTTCTGCGTCTGGTCCTGGATCCGACTCATAAAGATTCTGGGCATCAGTGCAGATCATTTCCTCGTCTGGATTCACAGAAGCGCTGGAGTCGACCTCTGATTCCCAGGCTATAGTATGAGTAAACAGCTCTGCAGACTCAACCATCTGTTCTACCTCATACTCAGAAGGGCAGCTGGAGATTTGGGAGCTGTGAGGAAGCAAGTGCGATTTGGGTGACACCTTTGAGGACTGGAGTATTTGTGATGTTGAAGTTGATGTGGAGGAGAGCCCACTTAAAGGAGCACTTGATATCCGTTGAAGCACCTGCTGTTTTTGTGCCTCATCTGGAATTTGTAGCGATTGGCGTGGCCGTAAGAAAGGGATCTTATCACATTGTCCGCTATAAGAAGTAGACATTTTAGTTTGGCTGGAAGATGGTCTTTCTTCTGCACCTACCCCACGGACACAACCTTTTTTCCCCTTCCCAACACGCCTATTCCCCTTTCCACCAGCAGCAGGCCTTTTTCCACTCATTTTGGTGGTTAACTAATTCACAACTTTGGAGTTGTTTGCACAAAAAAACAATGGATGGTAACCGAGCAGAGCTGAGTGGCCAAACTGTGGTATTAGGCAAAAACTATTGGCTGGGTTAGATGCAGAAAAAAATTATTTTTAATTTGCAACCTGATGGAGGTCAGTATAGATGGACTAATAGACCAAGTCCCACACACTGCTAGAAGCCCAAATATTTTTTCATAGCTAGATGTAGAAAAAAATTATTTTTAATTTGCAACCTGATGGAGGTCAGTATAGATGGACTAATAGACCAAGTCCCACACACTGCTAGAAGCCCAAATATTTTTTCAGAGCTAGATGCAGAAATAAATTATTTTTAATTTGCAACCTGATGGAGGTCAGTATAGATGGACTAATAGACCAAGTCCCACACACTGCTAGAAGCCCAAATATTTTTTCAGAGCTAGATGCAGAAAAAAATTATTTTTAATTTGCAACCTGATGGAGGTCAGTATAGATGGACTAATAGACCAAGTCCCACACACCGCTAGAAGCCCAAATATTTTTTCAGAGCTAGATGCAGAAAATTTTTTTATTCAATTTGCAACCTGATGGAGGTCAGTATAGATGGACTAATAGACCAAGTCCCACACACTGCTAGAAGCCCAAATATTTTTTCAGAGCTAGATGCAGAAAAAAATTATTTTTAATTTGCAACCTGATGGAGGTCAGTATAGATGGACTAATAGACCAAGTCCCACACACTGCTAGAAGCCCAAATATTTTTTCAGAGCTAGATGCAGAAAAAAATTATTTTTAATTTGCAACCTGATGGAGGTCAGTATAGATGGACTAATAGACCAAGTCCCACACACCGCTAGAAGCCCAAATATTTTTTCAGAGCTAGATGCAGAAAAAAATTATATTCAATTTGCAACCTGCTGGACGTCAGTATAGAAGGACTAATAGAACAAGTCCCACACACTGCTAGAAGCCCAAATATTTTTTCAGAGCTAAATGAAGAAAAAAATTATTTTTAATTTGCAACCTGATGGAGGTCAGTATAGATGGACTAATAGACCAAGTCCCACACACTGCTAGAAGCCCAAATATTTTTTCAGAGCTAGATGCAGAAATAAATTATTTTTAATTTGCAACCTGATGGAGGTCAGTATAGATGGACTAATAGACCAAGTCCCACACACCGCTAGAAGCCCAAATATTTTTTCAGAGCTAGATGCAGAAATTTTTTTTATTCAATTTGCAACCTGATGGAGGTCAGTATAGATGGACTAATAGACCAAGTCCCACACACTGCTAGAAGCCCAAATATTTTTTCAGAGATAAATGAAGAAAAAAATTATTTTTAATTTGCAACCTGATGGAGGTCAGTATAGATGGACTAATAGACCAAGTCCCACACACTGCTAGAAGCCCAAATATTTTTTCAGAGCTAGATGCAGAAAAAAATTATTTTTAATTTGCAACCTGATGGAGGTCAGTATAGATGGACTAATAGACCAAGTCCCACACACCGCTAGAAGCCCAAATATTTTTTCAGAGCTAGATGCAGAAAAAAATTATATTCAATTTGCAACCTGCTGGAGGTCAGTATAGAAGGACTAATAGAACAAGTCCCACACACTGCTAGAAGCCCAAATATTTTTTCAGAGCTAAATGATGAAAAAAATTATTTTTAATTTGCAACCTGATGGAGGTCAGTATAGATGGACTAATAGAACAAGTCCCACACACTGCTAGAAGCCCAAATATTTTTTCAGAGCTAGATGCAGAAAAAAATTATATTCAGTTTGCAACCTGATGTAGGTCAGTATAGATGGACTAATAGAATGATGCTATGCCCAAAAGATTTTACTTCACTAGGTGCAGTAAAAAAATTGGTATTCTATACACAGGTGGTATATCTTGCAACACAGATAGGCTACTCCACTGACTAACACACTCTGCAATAGGCCAAAAAGGATTAGCTTTGCTAGATTCAGCCAAATGCTGTGAAAAAAACTTGCACAGCACTGGCACAGACCTGCCTGGCAAAAACTGATCGGAACTGATGTAACCTAGTCCTGAAAAGGACTCCAATTACAATTAGTCTTTACTCCCACAATCTATCTATTTAAGAGCACAGACCTGCCTGATAAAAGTCGTAGGAAATGCTGTAACCTAGTCCTTAAAAGGACTGCAATCACAACTATTCCCTACTCCCAAGCTATCTGTATATTTGTGCGAAAATTGGCTTGAAATTAACAAGGTATAGCGCACACAGCAACAGCGGTGCCGTCTAACACGCAGCTGCAGCAGTGAGAAAATGGTGGCGACGGGGAAAATGGCTTGGTCTTATAGGGCAAGGACATGTGACATACACTGCCAATCACACATGCCCTTGCTTGTGTGAAAAAAAGCACTTCGCTCCGTGTGTGCGCTGCTGATAGGCTGACAGATTGCACCTCCCCACTGCAAATGCGGGAAAGAGAAAAAAAAATGGAGATCTTCATTGTTCCTGCAGAGATCCATCCCCTGCCCCTCCCCCCGCCCTGCTGTACACTCAAACTGCGTATTAACATTAATTTTCATCATTACTGAGAAAAAATCCAGTTATGATTTTGGTGCACGAACAGTTATCGAACATAACCTCGAACAGCCGAATTTTTCTCAAATTGTTCGTGTTCGCCGACCGGCTCGAACACCGCCCAAAACAGCTCGAATTTGAGATTGGCGAACAGTTCGAGTAGAACAACGCTCATCTCTAATCTCCAGTTCAGAGCAGCCACATAGAATGTGACCGCTCTGAACCGCTGCCGCCGCTAGAATGACGGGGCCGTAAGGGTTCACCGGAGTTCAGGCAGCGCTGCTCCGGTTAGCTCCTTTACGGCACTGCTGTATCGTGAGAAATTCCCACGGTACAGCACTGCCGTAAAGGAGGTCTCCGGAGCTGCGCTGCCTGAATGCACTCCGGTGACCTCAGTCAGTGGCTCCCGCTGCCGGGAGCGGACGTGTTCCCGGCAGCGTGAGCTTACAGCAGCCATGCACAGCTGTCACCATCTCCAGATGTGACAGCTGTGCATGGGAGATCAGCGCAGGAACGTGGACAGGTAACTATTTTTTTTTTAGTAAACTAAGAATTAAATAAAATGGTGTTTTATTTCAAATAAATTATTTTTTTCTGGGTGTAGTGTGTTTTTTCTTTTTAACACTTTGTAGGTTAGTAATGGGGGTGTCATATAGACGGCCATCATTACTAACCTGGGCTTCATGGCAGCTGGCGCTGACATGAACCCCACCACTATTACCCCCTGCCACCGCACCAGGGCAGCGTGGAAGAGCGAGGCTAAGTGCCAGAATTGGCGCATCCTATGGATGCGCCATTTCTGGGGCGGCTGACGGCTGGTGTTTCTAGCCTGGGAGGGGGCCAATATTCATGGCACCCTTCCTGAGCTATTAATATCAGCCCCCAGCTGTCTGCCTAGCCTTTGCTAGCTATTAAAATAGGGGGGACCCCACGTCATTTTTTTGGGGGGGTCCCCCATTTTAATAGCTAGTAAAGGCTAGGTATTCAGCTGGGGGCTGATATTAGTAGCCTGGGAAGCTCCGTGGGTTTTACCCCCTTCCCAGGCTTCAAACATCTGCCCCAGCCGTCTGCTTAACCGCCGCTAGAGACTAAAATTATGGGGGATCCCACGCCATTTTTTTTTAAAATAAATCCTTTATTTTAACACTAAATGGCATTTGAGGACTTAATAAAGATGCAGTCCCTAAATTATTATTTATTTTTTAATAAATTTTTCCCAAAACTTTTGACGTGGGCTTCGCCACATTTTTGTATGCCAGCCAGGTACAGCATCCAGCTTCTATGAACGCGCCATTTTCCGGGGCGGCCGCGGACTGCAATTTTCAGCGGGGGGGGGGGGGCAGAAAGCTTGGGCCTCCCTACGCTGCAGATTCCATCCCCCAGCTGCCTAGTTGTACCTGGCTGGACACAAAAATAGGGAGAAGCTCCACGTTTTTGTTTTTTTAATTATTTCATGAAATTCATGGAATAATTAAGAAAAAAAGGGCTTCCCTATATTGTTGTGTCTGGCCAGGTACAAATAGGCAGCTGGTGGTTGGGGGCAGCCCGTTCCTGCCTGCTGTACCTGGCTGGACACAAATATAGTGTGAAGCCCCACGTCAATTTTTTTTTAATTATTTCAGGAAATTCATGAAATAATTAAAAAAAAATTATGTGGGGCTTCGCCCTATATTTGTGTCCAGCCAGGTACAGCAGGCAGGAACGGGCTGCCCCCAACCACCAGCTGCCTATTTGTACCTAGCCGGACACAACAATATAGGGAAGCCCTTTTTTTCTTAATTATTCCATGAATTTCATGAAATAATTAAAAAAAAAAATGTGTGGCGCTTCGCCCTATTTTTGTGTCCAGCCAGGTACAACTAGGCAGCTGGGGGCTGGAATCTGCAGCGCAGGGAGACCCAAGCTTTCTGGGCCCCACCCGCTGCAAATTGCAGTCCGCAGCCGCCCCGGAAAATGGCGCGTTCATAGAAGCGCCATCTTCTGGCGCTGTACCCAACTCATCCAGGGCCCTGGTGCGGTGGCTCACTGGGTAATAAAGGGGTTAAGGCCAGCTTGGCATTATCAGCTGGCCCTAAGCCAGAAATTCATGGGGTCACGCCAATATTAGACATGACCGCCATGAATTTCTAGTAAAGTATTTAAAAAAAACACAAACACCCAGAAAAAAGTCCTTTAATTGAAATAAAGACACAATTCTTTATTGTTCTAAATTAAACCATACTTACCGCCATGCCCATTCCAGCTGAAGCCAACGATCTCCTGCAATAAAAGTTAAATAATAAAGCAACCTCATCCTTACCTTTCCATGGCTCCCACGACGGCTCCAGCTCTGCTACATCGAGATGACAGGCTGGACCGCAGCAGAACGCTGCCATCCAGCCTGTCATCCCGCGGACACTGAGAAGCGCAGGCATGCTTGCGCTCCTCAGTGTCTCTCTGTGACGTCATCCAGATGAGCCGAGGTCATGTCCAATGAACTCAGCTCACCTCATGCACGTCACTGACAGCGTGGGAAAATTCTCCTGCACTCAGCGCTTCAGCGTGAGAATTCTCCCACGCTGTCAGTGACGTACATGAGGTGAGCCGAGTTCATTGTCGGCTCATTTGGATGCCGTCACAGCCAGACACTGAGGAGTGGAAGTATGCCTGCGCTTCTCAGTGTCTGCGGGATGACAGGCTGGATGGCAGCGTTCTGCTGCGGTCCAGCCTGTCATCTCGATGTAGCAGAGCTGGAGCCGTCGTGGGAGCCATGGAAAGGTAAGGATGAGGTTGCTTTATTATTTTTCTTTTATTGCAGGAGATCGTTGGCTTCAGCTGGAATGGGCGTGATGGTAAGTATGGTTTAATTTAGAACAATAAAGAATTGTGTGTTTATTTCAATTAAAGGACTTTTTTCTGGGTGTTTGTGGTTTTTTTAAATACTTTACTAAAAATTCATGGTGGTCATGTCTAATATTGGCGTGACCCCATGAATTTCGGGCTTAGGGCCAGCTGATAATGCCAAGCTGGCCTTAACCCCTTTATTACCCAGTGAGCCACCGCACCAGGGCCCTGGATGAGTTGGGTACAGCGCCAGAAGATGGCGCTTCTATGAACGCGCCATTTTCCGGGGCGGCTGCGGACTGCAATTTGCAGCGGGTGGGGCCCAGAAAGCTTGGGCCTCCCTGCGATGCAGATTCCAGCCCCCAGCTGCCTAGTTGTACCTGGCTGGACACAAAAATAGGGCGAAGCTCCACGTTTTTTTTTTTTAAATTCATGAAATTCATGGAATAATTAAGAAAAAAAGGGCTTCCCTATATTGTTGTGTCCGGCTAGGTACAAATAGGCAGCTGGTGGTTGGGGGCAGCCCGTTCCTGCCTGCTGTACCTGACTGGACACAAATATAGGGCGAAGCCCCACATCAATTTTTTTTAATTATTTCATGAATTTCCTGAAATGATTTAAAAAAAATTGACGTGGGGCTTCGCACTATATTTGTGTCCAGCCAGGTACAGCAGGCAGGAACGGGCTGCCCCCAACCACCAGCTGCCTATTTGTACCTGGTTGGACACAACAATATAGGGAAGCCCTTTTTTTCTTAATTATTTCATGAATTTCATGAAATAATTAAAAAAAAAAAATACATGAAGCTTCTCCCTATTTTTGTGTCCAGCCAGGTACAACTTGGCAGCTGGGGGATGGAATCTGCAGCGCAGGGAGGCCCAAGCTTTCTGCCCCCCCCCCCCCCCCGCTGAAAATTGCAGTCCGCAGCCACCCCGGAAAATGGCGCGTTCATAGAAGCTGGATGCTGTACCTGGCTGGCATACAAAAATATGGCGAAGCCCACGTCAAAAGTTTTGGGAAAAATTAATTAAAAAATAAATAATAATTTAGGGACTGCATCTTTATTAACTCCTCAAATGTCATTTAGTGTTAAAATAAAGGATTTATTTTAAAAAAAATTGACGTGGGGCTTCGCCCTATATTTGTGTCCAGCCAGGTACAGCAGGCAGGAACAGGCTGCCCCCAGCCACCAGCTGCCTATTTGTACCTGGCCGGACACAACAATATAGGGAAGCCCTTTTTTAAAAAAATTATTTCATGAAATAATTAAAAAAAAATTGACGTGGGGCTTTGCACTATATTTGTGTCCAGCAAGGTACAGCAGGCAGGAATGGGCTGCCCCCAACCACCAGCTGCCTATTTGTACCTGGTTGGACACAACAATATAGGGAAGCCCTTTTTTTCTTAATTATTCCATGAATTTCATGAAATAATTTAAAAAAAAAATGCGTGGGGCTTCGCCCTATTTTTGTGCCCAGCCAGATACAACTAGGCAGCTGGGGGCTGGAATCCGCAGCGCAGGGAGACCCAAGCTTTCTGGGCCACCTCCGCTGCAAATTGCAGTCCGCAGCCGCCCCAGAAAATGGCGCGTTCATAGAAGCGCCATCTTCTGGCGCTGTACCCAACTCATCCAGGGCCCTGGTGCGGTGGCTCACTGGGTAATAAAGGGGTTAAGGCCAGCTTGGCATTATCAGCTGGCCCTAAGCCCAAAATTCATGGGGTCACGCCAATATTAGACATGACCACCATGAATTTCTAGTAAAGTATTTAAAAAAACACAACACCCAGAAAAAAGTCCTTTAATTGAAATAAACACACAATTCTTTATTGTTCTAAATTAAACCATACTTACCACCACGCCCATTCCAGCTGAAGCCAACGATCTCCTGCAATAAAAGTAAAATAATAAAACAACATCATCCTTACCTTTCCATGGCTCCCACGACAGCTTCAGCTCTGCTACATCGAGATGACAGGCTGGACCGCAGCAGAACGCTGCCATCCATCCTGTCATCCCGCAGACACTGAAAAGCGCAGGCATACTTCCACTCCTCAGTGTCTGGCTGTGACGGCATCCAGATGAGCCGAGGTCATGTCCAATGAACTCAGCTCACCTCATGTACGTCACTGACAGCGTGGGAAAATTCTCCTGCACTCAGCACTTCAGCGTGAGAATTTTCCCACGCTGTCAGTGACGTGCATGAGGTGAGCTGAGTTCATTGGACATGACCTCACCTCATGTATGTCACTGACAGCGTGGGAGAATTCTCACGCTGAAGCGCTGAGTGCAGGAGAATTTTCCCACGCTGTCAGTGACGTGCATGAGGTGAGCTGAGTTCATTGGACATGAACTCGGCTCATCTGGATGACGTCACAGAGAGACACTGAGGAGCGCAAGCATGCCTGCGCTTCTCAGTGTCTGCGGGATGACAGGCTGGATGGCAGCGTTCTGCTGCGGTCCAGCCTGTCATCTCGATGTAGCAGAGCTGGAGCTGTCCTGGGAACCATCGAAAGGTAAGGATGAGGTTGCTTTATTATTTTTCTTTTATTGCAGGAGATCGTTGGCTTCAGCTGGAATGGACGTGATGGTAAGTATGGTTTAATTTAGAACAATAAAGAATTGTGTCTTTATTTCAATTAAAGGACTTTACTCTGGGTGTTTGTGTTTTCTTTTAACTTTGACTATGGGGTTAGTAATGGGGGTGTCTTATAGACGCCTCTCCATTACTAACCTGGGCTTGATGTCAGCTGGCATTATAAGCTGACATCAACCCCAACCCTATTACCCCCTGCCACCGCACCAGGGCAGCGTGGAAGAGCGAGGCTAAGTGCCAGAATTGGCGCATCCTATGGATGCGCCATTTCTGGGGCGGCTGACGGCTGGTGTTTCTAGCCTGGGAGGGGGCCAATATTCATGGCACCCTTCCTGGGCTATTAATATCAGCCCCCAGCTGTCTGCCTAGCCTGTGCTAGCTATTAAATTAGGGGGGACCCCACGTTATTTTTTTGGGGGGGTTCCCCCATTTTAATAGCTAGTAAAGGCTAGGTATTCAGCTGGGGGCTGATATTAGTAGCCTGGGAAGCTCCGTGGGTATTACCCCCTTCCCAGGCTTCAAACATTTGCCCCAGCTGTCTGCTTAACCTCCGCTAGAGCCTAAAATTAAGGGGAACCCCACGCCAATTTTTTTTTAAATAAATCCTTTATTTTAACACTAAATGACAAGTACAGTAATCAACACTGTCGCTGTACTTCATATATATGTGACTGACATGTTTCTATCTATCTAATCTATGTGTGATTCTCTATTCCTTCTATTCTAAATTGTCGGGTACAGATGCTGAATTGCCGGCCGGCTTTCTTAAAGAGACGGTGCATGAAAACTCTATTATTTTTTTAAATAAATCCTTTACACTAAATGACAAGTACAGTAAGCAACACTGTCACTGTACTTCATATATATGTGACTGACATGTTTCTATCTATCTAATCTATGTGTGAAGCTCTATTCTTTCTGTTATAAATTGTCGGGTACCGCTGCTGAATTGCCGGACGGCTTTTTTAAAGAGACGGTGCACGAAAACACTAATATTTTTTTTAATAAATCCTTTACACTAAATGACAAGTACAGTAAGCAACACTGTCACTGTACTTCATATATATGTGACTGACATGTTTCTATCTATCTAATCTATGTGTGATTCTCTATTCTGTCTGTTATAAATTGTCGGGTACAGATGCTGAATTGCCGGCCGGCTTTTTTAAAGAGACGGTGCACGAAAACACTAATATTTTTTTAAATAAATCCTTTACACTAAATGACAAGTTCTGTAAGCAACACTGTCACTGTACTTCTTATATATGTGACTGACATGTTTCTATCTATCTAATCTATGTGTGAAGCTCTATTCTGTCTGTTATAAATTGTCGGGTACAGATGCTGAATTGCCGGCCGGCTTTTTTAAAGAGACGGTGCACGAAAACACTAATATTTTTTTTAATAAATCCTTTACACTAAATGACAAGTACAGTAAGCAACACTATCACTGTACTTCATATATATGTGACTGACATGTTTCTATCTATCTAATCTATGTGTGAAGCTCTATTCTTTCTGTTGTAAATTGTCGGGTACCGGTGTATGCCGCTGATGAATTGCCGGCTTTTCATGTCATTCTACATTATTCTTAGTTGTTTTACTTCATGTAGAATTAACCTACAAGGAAAGAAAGGGTTTATTTTCATTCCGATATTTGTGTCCCATTGACTTGCATTGGTTTCCGGTATCGGAATCGGCGATATCCGATACTTTTTGGGTATCGGCCCGATCCAATCCGATACGATATTTCCTGATATCGGAAGGTATCGCTCAACACTATTCATCACCATTCACTATTTTGATGGAATGGAGTCCTCAAAGTTTTGGCAGATGGTACATATGTCTGACATTCATGTTCACTACTGAGGTCTTATGTGTGGATTCTGAACTGAATACCGATGGCCTTATTGATGCTGGTACTCAACAACTGCCATTTTCTGCTCATAAATCCTTCCGAACATCTGCAGTGTAGAGATCCAACACGTGGGGACATCACACACCAGTCTGTGAGCCGGAAGCAGCAAACGCTGCTGAAACACGGCAAGGGCGGTGGAAGCTGTAGCTGACTTTCTAAAATAGGCACACAGGCGGCGTACTTTGATAAGCAGATCTGGCAGCTTCGGGTAGGATTTGAGAAATTGCTGAACCATGAGGTTAAGCACACGGGCCAAGCATGGTATGTGTGTGAGCTCGCATCGCCTCAGAGCAGCCACCAGGTTCCGGCCATTGTCACACACAACCATGCCTGACTGTAGGTTCTGCAGTGTGAGCTACAGATCTGCCTGCTATTTCAGTGCCGTCCACAACTCTTCAGCATTGTGTGTTTTGTCACCTAAGCATATTAGCTTCAACACAGCCTGTTGCCTCTTGGTTGAGGCAGTGCTGCAGTGTTTCCAGCTTGTGACTGATGTGGTCATTTTGGAGATTGAGACTGAAGAGGAGAAGGAGGCTGAGGAGGATGAGGTGCAGGAGCTGTAGACTGTGGGGGCAACCCTGATTGACCTAGAGACTGCAATGCTTGGCGTCGAGAGAACGTGTACTTTCCCAAGGTCTGACTGGGTCCCGGCTTCCACTATGCTAACCCAGTGTGCCATCAGTGAGATGTACCGTCCCTGCCCACAAGTACTTGTTCACATGTCCGTGGTTAGGTGGACTTTCCCGGTAACTGCGTTGTTGAGGGCATGGCTAATGTTTTGGGACATGTGCTTGTGTAATGCGGGGATGGCACACTGGGAGTAATAGTGGCGGCTGAAGACCGAGTACCAAGGAACAGCCGCTGCCATCAAGTTGCGGAATGCTTCCGTCTAAACGAGCCTAAAAGGCAACATTTCTAGTGCAAGCAGTCGAGTAATTTGGGAATTTAATAGTGTGGCCTGTGGGGCATTGGCTGCGTATTTGTGCTTGCGTTCCAAGGACTGGGGTAGGGACAACTGAACGCTGCGCTTGCACAAGGACTTGGATGTGCTTCTTGATGCTGTAACTTTATAGTGTGCAATGACAGGTGCAGGGCAGGAGGCATCTTCGCATGCTCCATGGACAGGGGATTATCTTGCTTGCGGAAGAAGCAGTGGTGTCACCCGCAGACACTGTTCCTGGACCCTGGGGTTCGGCCCACAAAGTCGGGTGCTTTGCTGCCATGTGCCTGATCATGCTGGTGGTGGTCAGGCTGGTCGTTTTGCCACCCCTGCTGATGCTGGCCTGGCAGGTGTTGCAAATGGCCTTTTTTGGGTTATCGGCAGAGTCTTTAAAAAACAACCAGACTCGGGAGGACCTAACAGTTGTACTGGAAAATTCCTTCATGTTGGTGTTACGGGTAACGGTTGCCTACCTTCTTACTGCGGCCACCACACTGCTTTTTCCTGCCTGTTGGGGTGCTCTGCCTCCCTCCCCTTGTGTGCTGCTTTCCTCACACTGCATGTCCTCCTGCCAGGTTGCTTCAGTTACTATATCATCCAACAACTTGTCTTCCACTTCCGCACTCTGGTCCTCCTCCTGACTTTCTGGCAATTGTGTATCAGCATCGTCCACCTCTTGTGACACTTTCCCACCATTGCCTTCGTGTGACCGTGGCTGCTCAAATATTTGGGCATCGCTACATGCGATCTCCTATTGCCCTGCTTGAATTGGACCGGGCAAGAGGCCCGAATCTATAAATGGAAAAGTGAACAGCTCTTCGGAGTGTCTAAGCATGGGATCAGTTGTCAATCGGCATTGGTGGGAGGAAGGAGTTTCAGGGTGAGGAATATGCGGTCCAGACTCACAGCTACTGAGACTTGACCATGTGGGAAGACAAGCTGGTGGTGGTGGTGGCTAAGTGACTGGAAGCATTATCAGCTATCCAACCAATAACCTTTTCACACTGCTGTGTGTTTAATAATGGTGTTCTGAGGTCCCCTATTAATTGGGACAGGAAGGTTGGGCGAGAAGATGTGGGTGTTTGTTGTGGCACAATTTCATCTTGCCCACAGCCTCGGCTTCTGCATGGACCATCACCATCACATCCAGTTCCCTGTCCCTTGCCACATTTTTTGCCCATTTTAAATGGATGACAATATCTTTCACGCTCACTACAAATGGGCTCAACCACCGTCTGCCACATCTTGTGCATCCGCGGCCTCTTCATCCTCTGTGACTGGGGGGACAGCACTCACACCTGTTTTTGGACGCAGACCTGCCACCTCTTTCCCCGCAACAGCCAGCATGATTGGCAGGTCATCATTATCTTTGGAGGTGGAAACACCAGCTGGTGTTCAGCGCTGTCCGACATCGATAGCACCACCCTTGGATCAAGGCAACCTAACATGTCCGTCTTCATCTTCCTCACAGATCGGCAGTTTGCCGGGGACACCCTTCTCAACCCCATCTAAGCACTACAGCCAGCCCTCGGTCCCTCAGATGTGGACAAGTAAAAGACCATTTCCTCCTAGCCATGAGAAAGCTAAGAGGCTGAATTTCACCATCTGCAAGCTCTTGGAAACAGAAATGCTGCCTTTCCGCCTGGTGGAAACAGAGGATTTTCGAGACCTTATGTCCGTCGCAGTACCACAGTACCAGATGCCCAGTCGGCACTACTTCTCAAAGAAAGGTGTGCCTGCGCTCCGCCAGCATGTCGCACACAACATCACCGCTTCTTTGAGAAACTCTGTGTGTGACAGGGTGCATTTCACCACAGACACTTGGACGAGTAGGCATGGACAGGGGCGTTACATGTCGCTGACTGGGCACTGGGTAACTATGGTGACAGCAGGACAAGGGGCTGCTGTCCAAGTCTTGCCGTCCCCACGAGTTGTGCGTCAATCCTCTTTATCTCGAAGTTCCTCCACTGCTTCTGCCTCCTCAACCTCCTCATGGTCCTCCACCTGCACCCAAAGCCTGTCTGGTCATGCCACAAGCTTTCTAACTGCGCAGAAGGGATCCTGCACACCTCCTTACTATGCTGGCAGCAGGGCTCAACATTATCAGGCGGTTTTTACTTTGAAATGTCTGAGAAATGTGAGTCCCACAGCTGAGGAGTTGAGGTCAGCTCTGGAGAACCAGTTTCAAGAATGGTTGTCTCCACTGGAACTGAAACCAGGGAAGGCCGTGTGTGACAATGCTGCAAACCTGGGTGCGGCCCTTCGCCGGGGCAATGTCTTGTATGGCTCACGTGTTGAAGCTGGTTGTCCAGCTATTTTTAACCCACTATCCCAGAGTAGATGGCCTTCTGCAGAGGGCACGGTCGCTGTGGCCTCACTTCCGCCGTTCACATCCCACAGCTCAGTGACTTACATCTCTACAGTAGTCGTTGGGCCTGCCACTTCACCGGCTAAAATGCGATGTGCCTACCCGGTGGAATTCAGCTCTGCACATGTTGCAGCGACTGTGGCAGCACCGACAAGCCCTGGTGCAATACGTTCTGACGTATAGCCTGGGCCAACGAGATCCAGAGGTGGGGCAAATCACGCTGGAGGAGTGGTCTCAGATCAGGGACCTATGCACCCTTCTGCACAGTTTTGAAATGGCGACGAAGATGTTTAGTGCTGAATCAGCATGACTATTCCGGTGATTTACATGCTGGAGCACATGTTAAACAGAATTCGGAGTCAGGTGGTGGCACAAGAGGAGGTGGAGGAAGTAGAGGAGGAAGAGCTGTATGCGGAAGGGCTAACATCTGCAAGGTCCAGACGGTCGGCAGCACCAAGGCGGCAGGCATGTGAGGGTGGGGGAGATGGTTTTACCAGGGCGCATGGTAGCAGCCAAACTAGTGAGGAAGGTGCAGGAGCCCAGGAAGAAGTGGAGGACAAACTGATGGAAGACTCATCAGATGAGGGAGACCTTGATCACATTTCTGTTGTGCGAGGTTGGGGGGAGAGGACAGAGGAAGGAAGCATGATTGTTACCTCGCCACCAACACAACAGGGACTTGTTGCTCCTGGATGCGCAACACACATGAGTGCCTTCTTGCTGCACTACCTGCAACATGACCCTCGAATTGTGAGAATTAGAAATAATCCTGACTACTGGGTTGCCACACTGTTAGATCCCCGGTACAAAAGTAAATCTGCAGAAATTATTCCTGCCATAGAAAGAGATGCACGCATGCAGGAGTATCAGCAGAGACTGTTGCAGAATCTTACATGTGCTTTTCCCCAAAACACTAGTGGTGCATGTAGTGAATCTCACAGTTCCAACTTGCCAACCGTGGGACCGTCGAGTTTTCAGCACTCAAAATGTAACAGAAACACAGTATCTGCTGGTAACACCAATTTGGCGGAATCATTTCACCACTTTTTTAGCCCATCCTTTGCAAGGCCACAGGAGACAAGAAGTCTAACACATAGTCAACGCCTAGAGACGATGGTACAGGAGTATCTCCAAGTAAACATTGAAGCCATGACTGTGTCACTGGACCCTTGCTCTTTTTGGGCTTCCAATCTAAATAAATGGCCGGAGCTCGCCACTTACGGCTTGGAGATCTTCTCATGCCCGGCAGACTCACGTTCATAAAGATGTACAAATCATCCGAAACAACTTTTCTACCTCTGTGTCATCCTGAGGAGAGTAAAAGCTTGATGATTTGTTAAAATCACCTCACCAACCGTTTTAAGCTTTGAAATTACTAATCATGTTTATCTGTATCTTGGCTGGAAAATAATTTGGGCCTTGTAGCAGTGTGCAGTACTGATTCTATTAGACCATCTATACTAAACTCCACCAGATTTAAAATTACTAATCATGTTTATCTGTATTTTGGCTGGAAAATAATTTGGGCCTTGTAGCAGTTTGCTGTACTTATTCTATTAGGCCATCTATACTAAACTCCACCAGATTTAAAATTACTAATCATGTTTATCTGTATCTTGGCTGGAAAATAATTTGGGCCTTGTAGCAGTTTGCAGTACTGATTCTATTAGGCCATCTATACTAAACTACACCAGATTTATAATTACTAATCATGTTTATCTGTATCTTGTCTGGAAAATAATTTGGGCCTTGTAGCAGTTTGCAGTACTGATTCTATTAGGCCATCTATACTAAGCTCCACCAGCTTTCAAATTAATAATAATTTTTAGCTGCATCTAGCCCGGAAAATAATTTTGGGGCTCCTAGATGCGCAAGACACATGAGTGCCTTCTTGCTGCACTACCTGCAACATGACCCTCAGATTGTCAGAATTCAAAATAATCCTGACTACTGGGTTGCCACACTCTTACAGTCATGGCCAAAAGTATTGAGAATGAGACAAATAGTAATTTTTCCAAAGTTTACTGCTTCATTTTTTGTAATGGCAATTTGCATATACTCCTGAATGTCAAAGAGTGATCAGCTTAACAGCAATTACTGTACTTGCAAAGTCAATATTTGCCCAGAAAATGAACTTTAACCTCAAAACACATTTAAACATCATTGCAGTCCTGCCTTAAAAGGAGCAGCTAACATCGTTTTAGTGATTGATCCATTAACACAGGTGTGGGTGTTGATGAGGACAGGGCTGGCGATCAATCAGTCATGATTAAGTAAGAATGACATCACTGGACACTTTAAAAGGAGGCTGGTTCTTGGTATCATTGTTTCTCTTCAGTTAACCATGGTTATCTCTAAAGAAACACGTGCAGCCATCATTGCACTGCACAAAAATGGCCTAACAGGGAAGATTATCGCAGCTACAAAGATTGCACCTCAGTCAACAATCTATCGCATCATCAAGAACTTCAAGGAGAGAGCTTCCATTGTTGTCAAAAAGGCTCCAGGGTGCCCAAGAAAGACCAGCAAGTGCCAGGACCGTATCTTAAAACTGTTTCAGCTGCGGGATCGGACTACCAGCAGTGCCGAGCTTGCTCAGGAATGGCAGCAGGCTGGTGTGAGTGCTTCTGCACGCACTGTGAGGCGGAGACTCTTTGAGCAAGGGCTGGTTTCAAGGAGGGCAGCAAAGAAGCCAATTCTCTCCAGAAAAAACATCAGGGACTGACTGATATTCTGCAAAAGGTACAGGGAGTGGACTGCTGAGGACTGGGGCAAAGTCATTTTCTCTGATGAATCCCCTTTTCGATTGTTTGGGACATCTGGAAAACAGCTTATTCGGAGAAGAAGAGGTGAGAGCTGCCACCAGTCTTGTCTCATGCCAACTGTAAAGCATCCTAAAACCATTCATGTGTGGGGTTGCTTCTCAGCCAAGGGAATCGGCTCACTCACAGTCTGGCCTTAAAACACAGCCATGAATAAAGAATGGTACCAGAATGTCCTCCAAGAGCAACTTCTCCCAACCGTCCAAGAGCAGTTTGGCGCCCAAAAATGCCTTTTCCAGCATGATGGAGCACCTTGCCATAAAGCAAAGCTGGTAACAAAATGGCTCTTGGAACAAAACATAGAGATTTTGGGTCCATTGCCCGGAAACTCCCCAGATCTTAATCCCATTGAGAACTTGTGGTCAATCATCAAGAGACGGGTGGACAAACAAAAACCAACAAATTCTGGCAAAATGCAAGCATTGATTATGCAAGAATGGACTGCTATCAGTCAGGATTTGGTCCAAAAGTTGATTGAGAGCATGCCAGGGAGAATTACAGAGGTCTTGAAGAAGAAGGGGCAACACTGCAAATATTGACATTCTGCATTAACTCATTCTAACTGTCAATATAACCTATTGGTACTCAAAATATGATTGCAATTATATTTCTGTATGTGATATAAACATCAGACAAACACTAATAAAAACCAGAGGCCAGCAGATCATGTGAAAATATAATTTTGGTGTCATTCTCAAAACTTTTGGCCATGACTGTAGATCCCCCACACTCTTCGATCAACCTTTTCATTTTAATAAAGAACAAAAAAATTGTCATTTTTGAAATTATAAGCATTAGCAGGTTATTAAAAACTGAAATCAAACAGTTTTCAACTCAAAACTTTATTCTAGGTGATGTTACATTTGCACATAGGACCCCTTGTTCGAAAGGAGCTTCTGAACTCTTTCGTCCATTGAATTTGTCAGGTTTTGGATGGTTTCTGCTTCAGTTGTTTTGCATGAGGACAGAATACCCTCCCAGAGCTGTTGCTTAGATGTGAACTGCCTCCCGCCATCATAGACACTCCTTTTGATGATGCTCCAGAGGTTCTCAATGGGGTTGAGGTCAGGGGAGCATGGGGGTCACACCATAAGTTTGTCCCCTTTTATGCCCATATCAGCCAGAGATGCAGATGTGTTATGTGCAGCATGAGACAGTGCATTATCATGCATGATAATGATCTTGCTGCGGAATACACGGTTCTTCTTCTTGAACCATGGCAGGAAGTGCTGTTTGAGAAACTCCACATACATTATGGTGTTAATCTTTACCCCTTCAGGGATCCTAAAGGGGCCGACAATCTCTCTCCCCATGATTCCAGCCCAAAACATTACTCCACCTCCTCCTTGTTGGCGCCGTAGTCGTGTTTGCATGGGGTGTCCATCATCCAGCCGTCCTCCACTCCATCCATCTGGACCATCGAGCGTTGCACGGCACTCATCGGTGAACAAAACAGTTTTGAAGTCAGTCTTCATGTATTGTTTGGCCCACTGGAGCCATTTCTGCTTGTGTATAGTGGATAGAGGAGGTCAACAGCTGCAAACCTCTGAAGGACCCTGCATATTGTTGTTCGGGGGACGTTGGAGGCACCAGCAGCTTCAAAAACTTGTCTGCTGCTATGACAAGACTTTTTTGCCGCTGCTCTTTTAAACTGATGTAATTGCCTGTAGGAAAGAGTCCTCAATTTTCCCTTATCAGCACGCACACGTGTGTACTGTGAATCAGCTACATACTTCTTGATTGTGCGATGATCAGGATGAAGTGTCTTGGCAATGTTGATTGTAGTCATGCCTTGACCTAAACACTCCACAATTTGTTGCTTCTCAGCAGCCGACACATCCTTTTTCTTTCACATTTTGGCAGAAAATGTAGGCTGCTTAATAATGTGGGACAGCCTTCTTAAGTAGTCTTGCCTTTCATTGGACACACCTGCCAAACTAATTAGCACAGGTGTCTGCATTTGCTTACAGTGATATAGAGCCCTGACACTTCACCATCAATGAGTTTAACTGACAAACAAAAAAATTCTTACCTTATCACTCCAAAACACATTTTGCATAATAATTTGGAACACAGTGTATATGTGCTTTTCCACAAAACACCCGTGGTTCACGTAGTGAATCTTACAGTTCTAACTTTTCAACCGTGGTCTGTATGGAGTTGTTCAATAAAGGGCCCAAAATTAAGATAACATAGATGGGAGAGGCCTCTATGTATACAAATTGCTAAGTATTTGATACCCTGTGAGGGCAAGGCACAGGGAAAGTTGGACTGGATGGAATCCTGTATGGATTTGGGGAGGGAGACATCGAGGGCCTCAGACTTCGCTGCATTGATTTTAAAATTTGACCATGTAACAAAGTGATCTATTTCACCCACAACAGCAGGGATGGATATATGTGATTGAGTGATATATACTAGGACATCATCAGCAAATGCAGAGCACTTGTACTCGGTGCCTCCCACCTCAATCCACCTAATATTGGGGTTATGGCGAATTGATGAGAGCAGGTGCTCCATCACTAGGATGTATAAGACAGGGGACAGAGGACATCCCTGCCTTGTTCCATTGGTGATTATGAAAGGTGATGAAAATGTTCCATTTATCTTCAGCCTAGGTAACGCATTGCGATACAGGGCCGCGATTTTGCCTATAAAAGGGTTCCTTAGACCCCTACCCCAAGCTTTTTAAGAGAATAATATATGGCGTGCCAGGAGACTCTATGGAATGCTTTCTTATCTAATTACAAATTTTTAACTGCATCTAGCCCAGGAAATACTTTGTGCCTAGTAGCAGTGTCTGCTAGTCAGCGGATTATCCCAGCTGTTAAGCAAGCTACACCACCTGTAGTTTGGACACTTAATTTTTTCAAAGGAAATGGTTCGGGCCCCCGGGACACTCAGTGAACAGCATCGGGGAGGCAACCCAAGGCACAGGGGCTGGGACTGGCGGTAGGACGCCTTGCGTTGGACCGCCAAGCTCAATCCTTATAAAAGCTTTTTAACTGCAGCAGCTTTAGTGGACGCTACTGGAGCTGGAATTACATGGCTGCTGGCATGAGACTTGCCCTCCAATAGATCCTTGTAAAAGGATTTAAAGTGTACTCATTCAAATTAGAGAGACAATTTAATTAAAAAGATTAAACCTGCCTCCACCGCTGGGGGGCTCGCTCGAACCACCAGCGAACAGGCACCAGTATTGGGAGAGCGGGGCTGGCCGTCAGGGTCCACTGTGGCTCTGGCACAAACCCGGCGACACAGAGGTCGCACGGGCCAGGAACGGACTGGCCGTGTCGGCTTCGCACTTTTTTGGTTTTAGAAGGGCATGACATGCCTATATCTGTGTCTCCCCCTCCTTTTTCTACTCCACCTCTTTTCTTTTCGCATGACTATATGTACTTGTCACTTTTCCATGTGTTAGTTGCGTCTTCTGAGCAGTTTGTCAGCTTTTGGACACCTTTGAAGTGTTTTCTATGTGCTTTCTATGTGTTTCTATGTGTTTTTGTTTGCCTGCCATTGGTTTTAACGGTGTTTTGAAGGTGTTCAATGAACAGTTCGACGAACAGTTCGGCGAACATACGGGTGTTCGACGAACCAAACCGAACTCGAACACTACGGGGGGTGGCTCAACACTAGTGACAACCCCTTTTTCAACGTTTCAGCATATGGGCGCGTCATTCTAAGAGACCATTGGCCACCCTGTGATGCGCTTTCGGAGCTCTGCTGGGTTGATATGACAGTCGGGGGTCTGTTGAAGACTCCCATGCTTGCCATCACAAAGCTCTGTTGAAACTTAGCTATGTCTGATCTTCAAAGAAAACTTTTTCTGTATACAGCAGTACTGAGGTATGACAGTATATAGCACAATAGCGATTAGACAATGAGTGACTGGAGACTTTTAGCAAAAGGCTGGACAACCCCTATAACTGGACAGAGCACGCACACACTATACTCGGCAGATTACTTATGAGTTATCTGCCGGGCATTGTGCAGGCTCAGCCGGTGATCCAACACCATACACCAGCTCTCAAATTGCACCATACATGTACAGCGAACAATAGGAATGGGTTAAAGTGATCATGACACCAGACAACAAACCTGAGTGGGGGATGAGTTAAGGTTTTTACTGGTAACATTTTGGGATGCATAACATTTTTTGATTGCTTCCATTATAAGGCTGGGATCACAATATTTTATTCTATGCTGAGCACTTACATCAGGGTTTCGGTGTAAATTCCACAAACAAAACTCCCAACGGAACCACCCACCATAATGAGGCATATGGAGACGCTGTTTGCCATCCGGTTCCAGTGGTATTCATCTTTTTAGGTGTTCACAGAACAGAGGCCAATTAATATGTGCACTAAAAAGACATCTAAAATGATGGGACACCACTGGAACAGACACCAGACGGAGTCTAAATCCCTTCATCTGCCTCATTATAGTGAGTGGGTTGTTGGGGTTTTTGTCTGAATCGCGGTTCTGTCGGGTCCTCCACGCCTCCAAAATAATTTGCATCACAGCCCGAAGTTTATTTGAAACCGGGCCTTCTGGACATAAGTAGACCCTGTGGAATGCACAGTGAACTCCAGTGCCTGCTCGCAGCTAGAAGTTATGGCATAAAGTGAACACCTGGCCCGAGATGTGGTGCAATGGAGGTGAGGCAGGACGGACATCAGGCATGGAGCAGTGGGGGTTTGCCAGCAAAGTGTGCTGTGAGGTGAGTATGTTGTTTTTCTTTTTAACTTTTTGCAGGTCCTCTACTGTTGAGCAAGATGGTGGTTATAGCTGGTCAACATTTTGAAGAACTAGCATGGAGCAAATTATAAAAAAATCTGTATTCTGCAGAATACGCATTTTTGTAAAATTTGAGTAGAATTCAATTCTACCAGAATAATTCACCCATCTCTACTTTTCCTGTGTACTTTTAATTTATGGAAAAAAAAGATGGTTACTTTTTAAAAAAGCAAATTACACTTGTTATGTTTAAGTAGGTAATCACTAAATTAAGAATGGGCACTGTATTTTTACACTTATAGAAACTTGCCCAAGAATATTAATAGGACAAGTGTCTGTGAGCATGTGCAGCAGGAAGTGCCAATGTTGTGACCTGGAGATAACCCACATTACACAATGTCCAGCTGTCTCCAGATCACAGCAGCAAAGTCTCGTACTGCACATGCTCATAGTAACCTCTCCTTTTAACATTCTGAGACAGGTTTCTGTCATTGCAAAATAACTGAACACAATAAGCATGATTAGCAAATTAAAAGTAATTGATGAGCAATTTATTTATGTCATTTACTTTATGCATTGTTTTTTTTATTCCCAGAGAAACTCTTTAAGCTAAAACTGAAACAATAGGTAATATCAGTGTTACAATAGTCAGTGCAGGGCAGGGAACAGTCATATAAAACTACTGTATAGTACTCACCACATTGAATATTTTAAGTGGATGTCACTAATGGACATGTAGGTCAGAATATGTCATAAAGTAATATGTAGTTCCGAATTAGATACCATTAAATGTGACATGTAACATCAAATCTGTGGCATTAATTTATATGTAATTTCAAATATAGGTCACTAAGCTATAGTTATCATTGCATAAGTGTCACATAGTAATAGAATGTGACTGTAAATGATGGCTCGGTCTTGTTTAACTGTTGCACTGGCAAATATAATTATGAAAAATTAGATTGTGTCTGAGTCTGTGGGTGCTTGTGTATGAATTTGTGCCATTTATTAAATATCCTCATAATTTGTGGCCATCATTTGGTGTATGTTTGTTTAATATTATTATCTAACCTTAACACATAATGCAGGATGTGATCAACAATTTAATATAGATGAAAGTTAAAAGTATTGTATGGTCATTCTGATTGTAAAGCCTGTGACAAACTTAAAAATTTAATCAATTACATAATTGATTGAATTGTTAAGATTCTTGCTTGTTTCTGAGCTTATTCAAGACCTCTCAGAACAGTGAGATTTTATTGATGATGTCACAAGGAGGGCAAAGAGAAAGATAGCAGAATAGACAAGAGCATGAAGAATCTCATCATTTGATGTTGCCACTCAGTAATAAAAGACTACCTTCACCCAGCTGGTCTCCTCCTCTACAGTTTCCCACTATAACTTCCCCCTCTCCAAATCCACTTTCATCAGTGCTTCCCACTTCAGCTCTGATCCTAGTTGCCCTCCTCCTTTTCTGCAACACCTAGCCCCTCAGTGCTGCTCTCAGCTACCCACCTTCCCCACAGACCTTCTACCATCTGCAATACCCCTCTGCAAACAGACTTTCTACACATGCTATGTTCACAGCACAAATGCACAAACCACTGTGGAGCATGTGTAGAAAGTCTGTGGGGAAGGTGGGTAGCTGAGAGCAGCACTGAGGGGCTAGGTGGTGGTGGGCTGTTGCAGAAAAGGAGGAGGGCAACTAGGATCAGAGCTGAAGTGGGAAGGTGATTAAAGGAGACTGTGAAGGTGGAGGAGGGTGGCTTGGAACAACATTTGTGAGGTGAAAACATGGAGGGAGGAAGAAGTCGGCTGAGAAAAGTGCTGAATGGGTGCTGTAATGGGGGCACTTGGGAGCAATGCTGAGGGGGAGGGTTGAGGGAGGATTCAAAACAGCAGCAAAGTGGATGAGAACACCACTAAGAGGAGGCTGTAATGGAGTGAGGCAGTGGATGAGTAGGGCGACAGGGAGCAGGCATGTCAGAGCAGTCTACGCTCTCTTTTTCTCCATTTTGAGAATGTATACTGATCTTATGAGGGCTTTTTGTGAGAGCAGTGGGTGGGCCACAGATCAGCAGCCATTTACAGTTGAAACCAGAAGTTTACATACACTATATAAAAAGACACATATGCATGTTTTTTCTCAATATCTGACATGAAATCAGAATAAACCTTTCCCGTTTTAGGTAAATTAGGATAACCATAATTTTTAATATTTGCCAAATGCCAGAATAATGAGAGAGAGAGAGAGAGAGAGAGAGAGAGAATGTTTTATGGCATTTTTATTACTTACTGCAAAGTCAAAAGTTTACATACATTTCATTAGTATTTAGTATCATTGCCCTTAAACTGAATGACTTGGGTCAAACATTTGGATATCCTTCCACAAGCTTCTCACAATAGTTGGTGGGAATTTGTGCCCATTCCTCCTGACAAAACTGGTGTAACTGATCCAGGTTTGAAGGTCGCATTGCTTGCACCTGCCTTTTCAGCTTAGCCCAAAAATTTTCAATAGGATTGAGATCAGGGCTTTGTGAAGTCCACTCCAAAACATTTACAAAGAAATAGTCGGCACTCCGTAGTCCTCGTTAGTAATAGTGGTGCACGTGGAGAGATTACAAGTTAAATGAAGAAATCCCTGCACTCACGTGTATTCAGCCCCTCACAGGCTTTTTTCAATTGAAAAAAGCCTGTGAGAGGCTGAAACATCTTGTTGTAGTTTTCCTACATGTGGAATAAATGAACTGATCGAATACACGTGAGTGCCGGGATTTCTTCATTTCACTCCAAACATTGACTTTGTCATCCTTAAGTGACTTTTTTTTACCATTTTGGCAGTATGCTTCGGGTAATTGTCCATTTGGAAGACCCATTTCCGCCCAAGCTTTAACATCCTGTCTGATGTCTTGAGATGTTGCTTTAGTATTGCCACATAATCTTCTTTTCTCATAATGCCATCTACTTTGTGAAGTGCACTAGTCCCTCCTGCAGCAAATCAACCCCACAACATGATGCAGCCACTCCATGTTTCACAGTTGGGATGGATTTCTTAGGCTTCCAAGCTTCTCCCTTTTTCCTCCAAATGTAACGATCCTGATTATGCCCAAAAAGTTAAATTTTAGTTTCATCGGACCACAGGACATGACTCCAAAAATTAAGGTCTTTTTTCCTGTGTGCATTTGGAAACATTAATCTGGCTTTTTTATGTTTCTTTTGGAGTAATGGCTTCTTCCTGGCAGAGTGGCCTTTCAGCCCATGTTGATACAATACTCATTTCATTGTGGTTAATGACACAATCTTACCAGCTTCCACCATCATCTTCACAAGGTCTTTTGCTTTTGTCCTTGGGTTGATATGCACATGTCGGACCAAAGCACATTCATGGGTAGGTGACACTGGGGAGCGCAGGCATTGCATCTCTGAAGGATGACAAGCTGGATGGCAGCGTTCTGCTACCATCCAGCCTGCCATCTCAATGCCACCCCAGCGTGGGAGAATTCTCCTGCTCAAGCGGTGACGTCATTTGCCGGCACCGCATGCACAGGAGAATTCTCCCACGCTGTCAGTGACGTGCATGAGGTGAGCTGAGTTCATTGGACATGAACTCGGCTTATCTGGATGCAGTCACAGCCAGACACTGAGGAGCTTCAGTGAGGAGCTTCTCAGTGTCTGCGGCATGGCAAGCTGGATGGCAACGTTCTGCTCCGATCCAACCTGTCATGTCAATGTAGCAGAGCTGAAGCCGTCCTGGGAACCATGGAAAGGTAAGGATGAGGTTGGTTTATTATTTTACTTTTATTGCAGGAGATCATTGGCTTCAGCTGGAATGGGCATGACGGTAAGGAGAGTTTAATTTAGAACATTAAAGAATTGTGTCTTTATTTCAATTAAAGGACTTTATTCTGGGTGTTTGTGTTTTTTTTTTAACTTTCACTATGAGGTTAGTAATGGGGCTGTCTTATAGACGCCTCTCCATTACTAACCTGGGCTTGATGTCAGCTGGCATTATAAGCTGACATCAACCCAACCCTATTTCCCCACTGCCATCACTACAGCGCAGTGGGAAGAGCGAGGCTAAGTGCCAGAATTGGCGCATCCTGTGGATGCGCCATTTCTGGGGTGGCTGTCGGCTGGTGTTTCTAGCCTGGGAGGGGGCCAATATTCATGGTACCCTTCCTGGGCTATTAATATCAGCCCCCAGCTGTCTGCCTAGCCTTTGCTAGCTATTAAAATAGGGAGGACCCCACGTCATTTTTTTTTGGGGTCCCCCATTTTAATAGCTAGTAAAGGCTAGGTATTCAGCTGGGGGCTGATATTAGTAGCCTGGGAAGCTCCGTGGGTATTACCCCCTTCCCAGGCTTCAAACATCTGCCCCAGCCGTCTGCTTAACCTCCGCTAGAGACTAAAATTACGGAGAACCCCACGCCAATTTTTTTTTAATAAATCCTATATTTTAACACTAAATGTCAAGTACAGTAACCAACACTGTCACTGTACTTATTATATATGTGACTGACATGTTTCTTTCTATCTAATCTATGTGTGATGCTCTATTCTTTCTGTTCTAAATTGTCGGGTACCGATGTCTGCCGCTGATGAATTGCCGGCCGGCTTTTTTAAAGAGATGGGTGCATGAAAACACTATTATTTTTTTTTTAATAAATCCTTTATTTTAACACTAAATAACAAGTACAGTAACCAACACTGTCACTGTAGTTATTATATATGTGACTGACATGTTTCTATCTATCTAATCTATGTGTGATACTCTATTCTTTCTGTTCTAAATTGTCGGGTACCGGTGTATGTCGCTGATGAATTGCCGGCTTTTCATGTTTCACTGTGAGCACTGTTCCCATCGATTTGGGCAATCACTGTAATGCCACAACCACCATGGCTGTGACATTACAGTGAGTGGCAGATAATCGCTGCATGATTGGTGCTCTAAAGAGCGCCAAACATGCAGGATGGAGACCGGAGCTGCCGACCAAGCATCTCGAAAGTACTCAGTGAGCTCCGAGCATCTCGAGTACTGAGATGCTCGGGTGAGTACCGAGCACTAACGAGCATGCTCGCTCATCACTAATAGTAATCTTAGTGTAGGTAAACTTTTGACTTTGCAGTACGTAATACAAATGCCTTAAAGCATTCTCTCTCTCATTATTCTGCCATTTGGCTAATATTAAAAATTATGGTAATCCTAATGGACCTAAAACGGGAAAGGTTTATTCTGATTTCATGTCAGATATTGAGTAACACATGCATATGTGTCTTTTTATATAGTGTATAAGTGTATAACTTCTGGTTTCAACTCTAGATGCAGTGGGCCTGCATTGAGGGTGTGAGTTAGAGCTGTGTGTAAGTAATCATGGTTAATGTAGCCTGGATGGGAATGCTGCCAGGGGGGTGTGCTGAATATAAACAGTAGCAAAATAAATGGATGGCTGCATGGGGGGGGGTGAAGGATAGCTCAAAATATAACATATAGGTATTGGTGAAAGAGATTCTGGGATTACTGCAGTGACTGCTCCAGAAAAGCAGTTGTATTTATTATTGAAAAGTGAATGGTTAGCACAACTTAAAATGATTTGAGTAAATCATAAAAAAACACCTTGACATTTTCCCTCGAACAAATAGAAGCCTTGCTATGTGTAGCACAGGCGATCAGATGATAAAAGCTTCAAGTCTCCTTTGGAGAGTATTGAAGCATGTAAAAAGTAGAAAAAAAAAGGTTTTAAAAATATTAAAAAATATAATATAAAAATTCAAATCATGCCTTTTCAAAAAGCCAGAATTACATTTTTTTGGTCGCCACAACATTGCAATAAAATGCAATAACAGGCGATCAAAACATTGTATCTAACCCAAAATGGTATCAATAAAAACTTCAGCTCAGGGTGCAAAAAATAAGCCCACACCCAGTGCCAGATCCCAAAAAGTGGAAACGCTTCTGGTCTCGGAAAATGGGGCTTTTTTTTTTTTTAACAAATTTTGGATTTGTTTTCACCAACTTAGTAATAAAGAACCCATTCATGTTTGGTATCTGCAAACTCGTAATGACCTAGAGAATTATAGTGGCAGGTCAGTTTTAGCATTTAGTGAGCATGGTAAAAAAAAACAATTGTGGAATTGCACTTTTTTGCAATTTCCCTGCACTTTGAATTTTTTCCCTATTTTCCAGTACACAAAATGGTAAAACCAATATTGTCGTTGAAAAGTACAACTTGTTCCACACAAAAGTACAACAAGTTCTCACACATTCAAATTGACCAAAAAATAACAAAGTTATGGCTCTGAGAAGAAGGGGAGCAAAAAACGGAAATGCAAATACAGAAAGTCACAAGGTCGTGAAGGGGTTAAATGAAAGAGGTTTAGTTTGTAAAATGGCATTGCTTATGAGGGAATTCAGCTGTTTAGGCACAGCCAATTTTTCATTCCAAGAATGAAATGGCACTCCTTCCCTTCTGAGCCTTGCCTTGTGCCCAAACAGTAGTTTTCCACCACATATCAGGAATCGGCGTACTCAAGAGAAATTGCACAATAAATTTTATGGTCCATTTTCTCCTATTACCCTTGTGAAAATGCCAAATTTTTTGCTAAATCAATATTTTTGCTGATTGACAGTCATTTAGTAGCCCTCTTAGACAGGTGGACCGCAGGTCCCATCTGCATAGAACAATGAGCGATAGTTTGCTCTTTAAGCATAAGCTGTTGTTGCTCTCTACAGCACATATCTTGTTTAAACAAAGTGGAAAAAAGTGATGATATTTTAAACCAACCATCATTTCATCTAAGAAAGGCACAAATTCTTGGAAAAAATAAGTTATTTTTGGGATTTTTCTAGAGTTATATTAAAACAGCAGAACATGCAGTTGCATATTGCTATTTACATCAAGAAAAGCCGATCATTTGCATATAAACCTATGGAAGCATGACAAAAATAGCATCTCTCACCTTCATCACTCACATGATTGACATGTATTGTAACATACAGTAACTTTTTTTTAGGTAATATTTGAAGTCTTTTATTTTATATTAGGTTGCATTTTTAAAAAGTTAGCCTTTGATTAAACATTTTCAATAAAATATTCAAACTTTTTTTAAACATAACGCTATGACTAGTGTTGAGCATTCCGATACTGAAATATCGGGTATCGGCCGATATTCACTGTATCGGAATTCCGATACTTAATTCCGATACTTTTATAATATCGAATACCGGAATCGGAAGTTCCCATAATGCCTGCGCTCTGCAGTGTCTCTGAAGGATGACAAGCTGGATGGCAGCGCTCAGCTGCGATCCAGCTTGTCATCAGAATGCCATCCCAGCGTGGGAGAATTCTCCTGATTGTTTAAAAGCCGGCGCGCGGTAAAAAGCCGCCGGCTTTTAAACAATCACGCAGCCCCATACTGCTTCCCCGCAGCCTCCCACCCCGATCCTCCGCTCCCCTCGCCACCTCCAATCCCAATCGTAAATTAGGACCGGGCGGGGAGCGCAGCACCAAGGAGCGAAGGACCCGGGCGGGGAAGCCGGCAGTGAAAAGACTTCACCGCCGGCTTTCCCGTTCTGTGCTGCGCTTTCCCGCCGGTTATTTCAAATGAACAGCTGAGGTATCAGGTGATGCCGATCAGCTGTTCATTTGAAGTAGCCGCGGTGCCCTCAGAGGGTTCATGTGAGTTCATGCTTGACTGCATGAACTCACATGAACTTTCCCACGGCCGCACAGGTCAGCCTCACCTCCCAGACCCGTCATGATTAGTGTGTGCGGGGTGTGTGTGCGGGTGTGTGTGCGGGGTGTGTGTGTGCGGGTGTGTGTGTGCGGGTGTGTGTGTGCGGGTGTGTGTGCGGGTGTGTGTGCGGGCAGACATAGGCCGATGTGACACTACTACTCCCATCGGCCTATGTCTGTCCCCCGTCCACTCCTGCCAGCAGGATCAGCTCGATGGGAGCAGTAGTTCCCATCAGCCTGATCCTGCTATTTAAATTGCCCTACTGTGTCCCCAATAAATTTTAAATACATGTCATTGGTGGCCAGTGGTTACCTAAAAGAAATTAGTTCATACATTACCTGTCCCCGCCGATCGCCACCTAAAATAAAGTAAAAAATAAAAAACTACACCTATACTCACCAAGACACCTAATTCCCCGAAGCCATCGATCTCCTGTAATAAAATATAAAATAATAAACCACAACCTTATCCTTACCCCTCCGTAGTAGTCCACGAGTGTCCCACGAAGATCTCCAGTTCAGAGCAGCCACATAGAATGTGACCGCTCTGAACCGCTGCCGCCGCTAGAATGACGGGGCCGTAAGGGTTCACCGGAGTTCAGGCAGCGCTGCTCCGGTTAGCTCCTTTACGGCACTGCTGTATCGTGAGAAATTCCCACGGTACAGCACTGCCGTAAAGGAGGTCTCCGGAGCTGCGCTGCCTGAATGCACTCCGGTGACCTCAGTCAGTGGCTCCCGCTGCCGGGAGCGGACGTGTTCCCGGCAGCGTGAGCTTACAGCAGCCATGCACAGCTGTCACCATCTCCAGATGTGACAGCTGTGCATGGGAGATCAGCGCAGGAACGTGGACAGGTAACTATTTTTTTTTTAGTAAACTAAGAATTAAATAAAATGGTGTTTTATTTCAAATAAATTATTTTTTTCTGGGTGTAGTGTGTTTTTTCTTTTTAACACTTTGTAGGTTAGTAATGGGGGTGTCATATAGACGGCCATCATTACTAACCTGGGCTTCATGGCAGCTGGCGCTGACATGAACCCCACCACTATTACCCCCTGCCACCGCACCAGGGCAGCGTGGAAGAGCGAGGCTAAGTGCCAGAATTGGCGCATCCTATGGATGCGCCATTTCTGGGGCGGCTGACGGCTGGTGTTTCTAGCCTGGGAGGGGGCCAATATTCATGGCACCCTTCCTGAGCTATTAATATCAGCCCCCAGCTGTCTGCCTAGCCTTTGCTAGCTATTAAAATAGAGGGGACCCCACGTCATTTTTTTTTGGGGGGTCCCCCATTTTAATAGCTAGTAAAGGCTAGGTATTCAGCTGGGGGCTGATATTAGTAGCCTGGGAAGCTCCGTGGGTTTTACCCCCTTCCCAGGCTTCAAACATCTGCCCCAGCCGTCTGCTTAACCTCCGCTAGAGACTAAAATTATGGGGGATCCCACGCCATTTTTTTTTTAAATAAATCCTTTATTTTAACACTAAATGACATTTGAGGACTTAATAAAGATGCAGTCCCTAAATTATTATTTATTTTTTAATAAATTTTTCCCAAAACTTTTGACGTGGGCTTCGCCATATTTTTGTATGCCAGCCAGATACAGCATCCAGCTTCTATGAACGCGCCATTTTCCGGGGCGGCCGCGGACTGCAATTTTCAGCGGGGGGGGGGAGGGCAAAAAGCTTGGGCCTCCCTGCGCTGCAGATTCCATCCCCCAGCTGCCTAGTTGTACCTGGCTGGACACAAAAATAGGGAGAAGCTCCACGTTTTTTTTTTTTTAATTATTTCATGAAATTCATGGAATAATTAAGAAAAAAAGGGCTTCCCTATATTGTTGTGTCCGGCTAGGTACAAATAGGCAGCTGGTGGTTGGGGGCAGCCCGTTCCTGCCTGCTGTACCTGGCTGGACACAAATATAGTGTGAAGCCCCACGTCAATTTTTTTTTAATTATTTCAGGAAATTCATGAAATAATTAAAAAAAAATTATGTGGGGCTTCGCCCTATAATTGTGTCCAGCCAGGTACAGCAGGCAGGAACGGGCTGCCCCCAACCACCAGCTGCCTATTTGTACCTAGCCGGACACAACAATATAGGGAAGCCCTTTTTTTCTTAATTATTCCATGAATTTCATGAAATAATTAAAAAAAAAAATGTGTGGCGCTTCGCCCTATTTTTGTGTCCAGCCAGGTACAACTAGGCAGCTGGGGGCTGGAATCTGCAGCGCAGGGAGACCCAAGCTTTCTGGGTCCCACCCGCTGCAAATTGCAGTCCGCAGCCGCCCCGGAAAATGGCGCGTTCATAGAAGCGCCATCTTCTGGCGCTGTACCCAACTCATCCAGGGCCCTGGTGCGGTGGCTCACTGGGTAATAAAGGGGTTAAGGCCAGCTTGGCATTATCCGCTGGCCCTAAGCCCGAAATTCATGGGGTCACGCCAATATTAGACATGACCGCCATGAATTTCTAGTAAAGTATTTAAAAAAAACACAAACACCCAGAAAAAAGTCCTTTAATTGAAATAAAGACACAATTCTTTATTGTTCTAAATTAAACCATACTTACCGCCACACCCATTCCAGCTGAAGCCAACGATCTCCTGCAATAAAAGTAAAATAATAAAGCAACCTCATCCTTACCTTTCCATGGTTCCCAGGACAGCTTCAGCTCTGCTACATCGAGATGACAGGCTGGACCGCAGCAGAACGCTGCCATCCAGCCTGTCATCCCGCGGACACTGAGAAGCGCAGGCATGCTTGCGCTCCTCAGTGTCTTTCTGTGACGTCATCCAGATGAGCCGAGGTCATGTCCAATGAACTCAGCTCACCTCATGCACGTCACTGACAGCGTGGGAAAATTCTCCTGCACTCAGCGCTTCAGCGTGAGAATTCTCCCACGCTGTCAGTGACGTGCATGAGGTGCGCCGAGTTCATGGGACATGACCTCACCTCATGCACGTCACTGACAGCGTGGGAAAATTCTCACGCTGAAGCGCTGAGTGCAGGAGAATTCTCCCACGCTGTCAGTGACGTACATGAGGTGAGCCGAGTTCATTGTCGGCTCATCTGGATGCCGTCACAGCCAGACACTGAGGAGTGGAAGTATGCCTGCGCTTCTCAGTGTCTGCGGGATGACAGGCTGGATGGCAGCGTTCTGCTGCGGTCCAGCCTGTCATCTCGATGTAGCAGAGCTGGAGCCGTCGTGGGAGCCATGGAAAGGTAAGGATGAGGTTGCTTTATTATTTTTCTTTTATTGCAGGAGATCGTTGGCTTCAGCTGGAATGGGCGTGATGGTAAGTATGGTTTAATTTAGAACAATAAAGAATTGTGTGTTTATTTCAATTAAAGGACTTTTTTCTGGGTGTTTGTGTTTTTTTTAAATACTTTACTAGAAATTCATGGTGGTCATGTCTAATATTGGCGTGACCCCATGAATTTCGGGCTTAGGGCCAGCTGATAATGCCAAGCTGGCCTTAACCCCTTTATTACCCAGTGAGCCACCGCATCAGGGCCCTGGATGAGTTGGGTACAGCGCCAGAAGATGGCGCTTCTATGAACGCGCCATTTTCCGGGGCGGCTGCGGACTGCAATTTGCAGCGGGTGGGGCCCAGAAAGCTTGGGCCTCCCTGCGCTGCAGATTCCAGCCCCCAGCTGCCTAGTTGTACCTGGCTGGACACAAAAATAGGGCGAAGCTCCACGTTTTTTTTTTTTTAAATTCATGAAATTCATGGAATAATTCAGAAAAAAAGGGCTTCCCTATATTGTTGTGTCCGGCTAGGTACAAATAGGCTGCTGGTGGTTGGGGGCAGCCCGTTCCTGCCTGCTGTACCTGACTGGACACAAATATAGGGCGAAGCCCCACATCAATTTTTTTAAATTATTTCATGAATTTCCTGAAATGATTTAAAAAAAATTGACGTGGGGCTTCGCACTATATTTGTGTCCAGCCAGGTACAGCAGGCAGGAACGGGCTGCCCCCAACCACCAGCTGCCTATTTGTACCTGGTTGGACACAACAATATAGGGAAGCCCTTTTTTTCTTAATTATTTCATGAATTTCATGAAATAATTAAAAAAAAAAAATACGTGAAGCTTCTCCCTATTTTTGTGTCCAGCCAGGTACAACTAGGCAGCTGGGGGATGGAATCTGCAGCGCAGGGAGGCCCAAGCTTTCTGCCCCCCCCCTCCCCCCGCTGAAAATTGCAGTGCGCAGCCACCCCGGAAAATGGCGCGTTCATAGAAGCTGGATGCTGTACCTGGCTGGCATACAAAAATATGGCGAAGCCCACGTCAAAAGTTTTGGGAAAAATTAATTAAAAAATAAATAATAATTTAGGGACTGCATCTTTATTAACTCCTCAAATGTCATTTAGTGTTAAAATAAAGGACTTATTTTAAAAAAAATTGACGTGGGGCTTCGCCCTATATTTGTGTCCAGCCAGGTACAGCAGGCAGGAACAGGCTGCCCCCAACCACCAGCTGCCTATTTGTACCTGGCCGGACACAACAATATAGGGAAGCCCTTTTTTAAAAAAATTATTTCATGAAATAATTAAAAAAAAATTGACGTGGGGCTTCGCACTATATTTGTGTCCAGCCAGGTACAGCAGGCAGGAATGGGCTGCCCCCAACCACCAGCTGCCTATTTGTACCTGGTTGGACACAACAATATAGGGAAGCCCTTTTTTTCTTAATTATTCCATGAATTTCATGAAATAATTTTAAAAAAAAATGCGTGGGGCTTCGCCCTATTTTTGTGCCCAGCCAGCTACAACTAGGCAGCTGGGGGCTGGAATCCGCAGCGCAGGGAGACCCAAGCTTTCTGGGCCACCCCCGCTGCAAATTGCAGTCCGCAGCCGCCCCAGAAAATGGCGCGTTCATAGAAGCGCCATCTTCTGGCGCTGTACCCAACTCATCCAGGGCCCTGGTGCGGTGGCTCACTGGGTAATAAAGGGGTTAAGGCCAGCTTGGCATTATCAGCTGGCCCTAAGCCCAAAATTCATGGGGTCACGCCAATATTAGACATGACCACCATGAATTTCTAGTAAAGTATTTAAAAAAACACAACACCCAGAAAAAAGTCCTTTAATTGAAATAAACACACAATTCTTTATTGTTCTAAATTAAACCATACTTACCACCACGCCCATTCCAGCTGAAGCCAACGATCTCCTGCAATAAAAGTAAAATAATAAAGCAACCTCATCCTTACCTTTCCATGGCTCCCACGACAGCTTCAGCTCTGCTACATCGAGATGACAGGCTGGACCGCAGCAGAACGCTGCCATCCATCCTGTCATCCCGCAGACACTGAGAAGCGCAGGCATACTTCCACTCCTCAGTGTCTGGCTGTGACGGCATCCAGATGAGCCGAGGTCATGTCCAATGAACTCCGCTCACTTCATGTACGTCACTGACAGCGTGGGAAAATTCTCCTGCACTCAGCACTTCAGCGTGAGAATTTTCCCACGCTGTCAGTGACGTGCATGAGGTGAGCTGAGTTCATTGGACATGACCTCACCTCATGTATGTCACTGACAGCGTGGGAGAATTCTCACGCTGAAGCGCTGAGTGCAGGAGAATTTTCCCACGCTGTCAGTGACGTGCATGAGGTGAGCTGAGTTCATTGGACATGAACTCGGCTCATCTGGATGACGTCACAGAGAGACACTGAGGAGCGCAAGCATGCCTGCGCTTCTCAGTGTCTGCGGGATGACAGGCTGGATGGCAGCTTTCTGCTGCGGTCCAGCCTGTCATCTCGATGTAGCAGAGCTGGAGCTGTCCTGGGAACCATCGAAAGGTAAGGATGAGGTTGCTTTATTATTTTTCTTTTATTGCAGGAGATCGTTGGCTTCAGCTGGAATGGGCGTGATGGTAAGTATGGTTTAATTTAGAACAATAAAGAATTGTGTCTTTATTTCAATTAAAGGACTTTACTCTGGGTGTTTGTGTTTTCTTTTAACTTTGACTATGGGGTTAGTAATGGGGGTGTCTTATAGACGCCTCTCCATTACTAACCTGGGCTTGATGTCAGCTGGCATTATAAGCTGACATCAACCCCAACCCTATTACCCCCTGCCACCGCACCAGGGCAGCGTGGAAGAGCGAGGCTAAGTGCCAGAATTGGCGCATCCTATGGATGCGCCATTTCTGGGGCGGCTGACGGCTGGTGTTTCTAGCCTGGGAGGGGGCCAATATTCATGGCTCCCTTCCTGGGCTATTAATATCAGCCCCCAGCTGTCTGCCTAGCCTGTGCTAGCTATTAAATTAGGGGGGACCCCACGTCATTTTTTTGGGGGGGTCCCCCATTTTAATAGCTAGTAAAGGCTAGGTATTCAGCTGGGGGCTGATATTAGTAGCCTGGGAAGCTCCGTGGGTATTACCCCCTTCCCAGGCTTCAAACATTTGCCCCAGCTGTCTGCTTAACCTCCGCTAGAGCCTAAAATTAAGGGGAACCCAACGCCAATTTTTTTTTAAATAAATCCTTTATTTTAACACTAAATGACAAGTACAGTAATCAACACTGTCACTGTACTTCATATATATGTGACTGACATGTTTCTATCTATCTAATCTATGTGTGATTCTCTATTCCTTCTATTCTAAATTGTCGGGTACAGATGCTGAATTGCCGGCCGGCTTTCTTAAAGAGACGGTGCATGAAAACACTATTATTTTTTTAAATAAATCCTTTACACTAAATGACAAGTTCTGTAAGCAACACTGTCACTGTACTTCTTATATATGTGACTGACATGTTTCTATCTATCTAATCTATGTGTGAAGCTCTATTCTGTCTGTTATAAATTGTCGGGTACAGATGCTGAATTGCCGGCCGGCTTTTTTAAAGAGACGGTGCACGAAAACACTAATATTTTTTTTAATAAATCCTTTACACTAAATGACAAGTACAGTAAGCAACACTGTCACTGTACTTCATATATATGTGACTGACATGTTTCTATCTATCTAATCTATGTGTGAAGCTCTATTCTTTCTGTTGTAAATTGTCGGGTACCGGTGAATGCCGCTGATGAATTGCCGGCTTTTCATGTCATTCTACATTATTCTTAGTTGTTTTACTTCATGTAGAATTAACCTACAAGGAAAGAAAGGGTTTATTTTCATTCCGATATTTGTGTCCCATTGACTTGCATTGGTTTCCGGTATCGGAATCGGCGATATCCGATACTTTTTGGGTATCGGCCCGATCCAATCCGATACGATATTTCCTGATATCGGAAGGTATCGCTCAACACTAGCTATGACTCTTTCTTTTTTCTTTTGAACCGGTTTTGAACACTGTAATGCAAATACAGCCTTTTTTATGTTCAAGTGTCCTCAACCTATCTGGCAAAGGAAAAATAATAATAAGCGGTGTCAACCAGCAGTCTATTTAACAACTGCATTTTTAGACTTTGTAGGCTACGTATACTGTATAAATAGTCCAAAATGATCCCTTTTTGGCTGCAGATGCATGCCTTCCTGTTGTTCATAGACAGGCATTTCAAATAGAAGAAGCCGTGGCATTTTCAAACGATTGGGTGCAAAAATTATCCCTATTTGGGCAGTATCAAGAGCATAGCATTTTGCTAATTAAAGTAGCAGTAGCTAATTAGATAGACAAAACTTGTGTACTGTACTGTTTTGAATGTGAAGTTATTATTTTTTAATTAGAATTGAAAAATTATCCTTCTAATGGGGTCCGCAAGTAGTTTCCTAATCACAGAATGATTAGGCAATTACAAAGCCTCTTTATCAATCTATCTAAAAACTATTTATTTTATTCTGGCAACAAAGCAGGTATACTATTTGGACCATGCAAAATTTATGGCTTCTTAACTATGATTGAAAGATTATTCATTTTGGTAAGTCAGCAACAAGATTGCGTACTACAAAAGATCAATTACCAAGGCTTTTTATCAAGTTGTCCAAATATTATCTATTTTAAGCCCTATTTTAAGATTTTTTTCGTGTTTGTGCTCCCACAAGAGAGAACTTTTCCCAACATCAGTAGTACTGTCTGGCACAATAAATCACAATGGACAGATAATAATAGATGTGTGGCTGACGTAGTTGTGCAGTGATTGCAGAAAGAGTAGCATGGTAAAGAATTAAGGCAGGGCAGTAAAGTAGATATGTGTCGCTTTAAGACCAGCAATGACAGGGTCCACAGCATAAGTACAGTCTACTACTATGAACACAGTGGGCAGCCAGGAGATGTGTGACTGATGTGGTTGTGCAGTGGAAGCAGCAGAAGCTGCACAATAAAAACATAGGAAAGCGACAGGAAAGCAGATGTCAGGAAATGTAGGATCAGCAAAAGCAGCCCAAGTAACAGCAGTAGTGCAGTCCAATACTATGAAACTATGAAATACAGTATGTAGCCAGGAGATGTGTTTTTGGGGTGGCTGTACAGTGGCTATGGCAGGAGCTGTACAGTAAAGTTACGACAGTGCAGGTGACAATTTAGGGCCTGCAATGGCAGCACTGGCTACATCATTACTTCAGTATAGATAACATGCTGGACAGGGAGTAAATACCCAGCTGAGTGAAGTTCATTGTAATGGACAGTCAGGTAGGCAGACATGATATGGCGACTTCAATCATTGGAATTAGGCATTGATGCTTGAAAGTCTGCATTAATGCCTCACTCATTTTGTTAGGTTTTTCCATACTTCTAGCAGATAATCTGATGTGCTTCAGTGTGACAAAACCAAAGGCTGCTCTGAATACCATCTCAGAAATAACACTTTAGGCTGACACCAATAGAAAAATGGGCTAGTTTGTTGACTCATAACTATATTGTGTTAGAGCTCAGGGTACATTCTAAGGACACATTCTAAGCTGTTCAACTGGTAAGTATATGTTTCTATAGTGTTTCTGAAGTGTAAAAGATAGTCACAATGGCAGATAAAACATCCTGCCCATCATGTCACATATATTGTAGGTTTTTCTGCTGCTGCTTTGGCTACTTGTGGGGCACAGGTGTGAGAATGCTGTATTTGCGGCAGAGTGGTCTGTTGGTCAGATGTGGTCTGATAGCAGAGTGGTCAGCTGGTTAGCCTGCTGCCCACATGACTTTCTTTCAAGGCTTCGCAGAGCAGGAAACATTGCTTATCCTTTTAACCACTTCGCGCCAGAGCCTGTTTTTGCCTTCGTGACCGGGCCAATTTTTTCAATTCTGACCACTGCCAGTTTATGAAGTAATTACTCTGGAACGCTTCAACGTATTCCCCTGATTCTGAGATTGTTTTTTCGTGACATATTGTACTTCATGATACTGGTAAAATTTCTTCGATATAACTTGTGTTTATTTGTGAAAAAATCGGAAATTTGGCGAAAATTTTGAAAATTTTGCAATTTTCAAACTTTGAATTTTCATGCCCTTAAATCAGAGAGATATGTCACACAAAATAGTTAATAAATAACATTTCCCACATGTCTACTTTACATCAGCACAATTTTGGAACCCAAATTTTTTTTTGTTAGGGAGCTATAAGGGTTAAAAGTTGACCAGCGATTTCTCATTTTTCCAACAAAATTTACAAAATCATTTTTTTAGGGACCACATCATATTTGAAGTCACTTTGAGGGGTCTTTATGACAGAAAATACCCAAAAATGACATCATTCTAAAAACTGGACCCCTCAAGGTGCTCAAAACCACATTCAAGAACTTTATTAACCCTTCAGGTGCTTCACAGGAATTTTTGGAATGTGGAAGAAAAAAATTAACATTTAACTTTTTTCACAAAAATGTTACTTTAGACCCAATTTTTTTTATTTTCACAGGGGTAACATGAAAAAATGGAGCCCAAATTTTTTGTGCAATTTCTCTTGAGCGTGCTGATACCCCATATGTGAGGGAAAACCACTGTTTGGGCGCACGGCAGGGTTCGGAAGGGAAGGAGCGCCATTAGACTTTTTGAATGTAAAATTTGTCTGAATAATTAGCAGACGCTATGTTGCGTTTGGAGAGCTCCTGATGTGCCTAAACAGTGGAAACCCCCCACAAGTGACACCATTTTGGAAACTAGACCCCTTAGGGAACTTATCTAGATGTGTGGTGAGCACCTTGAACCCCAAGGTGCTTCACAGAAGTTTATAATATTGAGCTGTAAAAATAAAATTTTCACATTTTTCCCACAAAACCGTTTTTCATCCCTTAATTTTGCATTATCATAAGGGTAATAGGATAAATTGCACCATGAAATTTGTTACGCAATTTCTCCTGAACACGCTGATACCCCATATGTAGAGGCAAATTACTGTTTGGGCACATGGCAGGGTTTGAAAGGGAAGGAGCGCCATTTGACTTTTTGAATGTAAAATTTGTTTGAATAAATAGTGGACGCCATGTCACATTTGGGGAGCCCCTAATGTGCCTAAACAGTGGAAACCCCCCACAAGTGCCACCATTTTGGAAACTAGACCCCTTAGGGAACTTATCTAGATGTGTGGTGAGCACCTTGCACCCCCAGCTGCTTCACAGAAGTTTATAATATTGAGCCGTAAAAATAAAATTTTCACATTTTTCCCTCAAAAAATGTTTATCATTCCCTAATTTTGTATTATCATAAGGGTAACAGGATAAATTGCACCATGAAATTTGTTGTGCAATTTCTCCTGAACACGCCGATACCCCATATGTGGAGGCAAATTACTGTTTGGGCACATGGCAGGGTTTGAAAGGGAAGGAGCGCCATTTGACTTTTTGAATGTAAAATTTGTTTGAATAATTAGCGGACGCCATGTCACATTTGGGGAGCCCCTAATGTGCCTAAACAGTGGAAACCCCCCACAAGTGCCACCATTTTAGAAACTAGACCCCTTAGGGAACTTATCTAGATGTGTGGTGAGCACCTTGCACCCCCAGCTGCTTCACAGAAGTTTATAATATTGAGCCGTAAAAATAAAATTTTCACATTTTTCCCATAAAAAATGTTTTTCATTCCCTAATATTGCATTATCATAAGGGTAACAGGATAAATTGCACCATGAAATTTGTTGTAAAATTTCTCCTGAGTACGCCGATACCCCATATGTGGGGGAAAACCACTGCTTTGGTGTACGGCAGGGTTCGGAAGAGAAAGAAGCGCTATGTTGGCTGGGATAGGCAGCAGACACCATGTCACATTTGAAGAGTCGCTGACATGCCAAAGCAGCAGAAACCCCCACAAGTGACCCCATTTTGTAAACTACACCTCTCAAGGAATTCATCTAGGGAAGTAGTGAGCATTTTTTAATTTTTTAATTTATACCATTTGGCAGTGAAAAAAGCATAATTATATTTTTATCACAAAAAAATGTTTTACCCTCAGATTTTACATTTTCACACAGGGCAATGGGTAAAAATGGTGCCGAAATGTGTCACACAATTTCTTCTAAAAGTGTCAATACCCCATATGTGGCTGTATCGTACCACTTAGCCATACGGTGAGATTTGAGGGGGAAGGAGTGCTATTTGACAATTGGAGACCAAATTATTGTAGAATAGGCATTTGGATTTGGGACCACAAAATTTTCTGAATTTCTTTTGGGGGGCAAGGACCATTTTGCTTTTCCAGAGCCTTTCTGCTACCAGTAACTTGGAAGTCCCTTATATTTTTAACAGATGATGGACCTGAGTGGGGACTAGCTTTTTTTGAGGACTGAGTTGAAGCTTTTATTGGGAACATTTTACGTAACATTTATCCGGCGCTCTAGGCTGAGCACTTACATCGGGGTTTCCATCTAAATTTCCAAGTGATGTAATTCAGATGAAACCCCTGCAGGATCCATTCACTATAATGAGGCAGCAGAGTTACTCTGGACTCCGTCTGACCTCTGTTTAGTGGTGTCCTTTTTTTCAGAAGTGCACAAAACTGTGGCCAACCGCACTTTTATGCACGCCTAAAACAAATGACACCGTGGGATCCCAGGCTAGACGGCGTCCACAGTGGCCTATATCTGCCTCATTACAGGGAATCTTCCATCATGGGTTCTGGCTGAATCACGTATTTCAGAGATTTACACGGAAACTCTGGTGTAAGTGCTCAGCGCAGAGCACAGGATAAATGTGAGCAGAGCCTTACTGGGATCTTTGTGAGACATAATAAACAAATCAGTAGCAGGTGAATAATATTTGTTTTATTTATTTTTTATGCTGTTCCTAGTGTGATATAACTGATTAGATTACTTTATTCTTCGGGTCGGTGCGATTACAGAGATACCAGATTTATATCGGGCTTTTATGACTGACAGCTTTCACACACTAAAATACGCTTTTTTTGCAAAATCTAGTTTTTGCATCACCATATTTTGAGAGCTATAATTTTTCCATATTTCGGCCGATATAGTCATGTGATGGCTTGTTTTTTGCGGGACGAGTTGAAATTTTTTTGGAACCATTTTTGGGTACGTGACATTTTTTGATCGCTTTCTATTCCGTTTTTTGGGAGGTAAAGTTAACAAAGACAAACACTTCAGGAATTGTTTTTTGAGTTTTTTTTTATGCCGTTCTGCGTGTGGTAAAAGTGATCAGGCAGCGTTATTCTTCGAGTCAGTATGTTTACAGCGATACTACACTTACTGTATTTTTTTTATGTTTTGGCGCTTTTACACAATAAAACAATTTTATAGAAAAAAAAATATTTTTTTTGCATTGCTTTATTCTGAGCGCTATAACTTTTTTATTTTTCGGCTGATGGAGCTTTATGGCGGCTTTTTATTGCGGAACAAGATGAAGTTTTCAGTGGTACCATTTTTATTTCTATTCTGCTTTTTGATCGCATTTTTTTCCACTTTTTGTTTGGCGATATGATGAAAAAGCATATTTTTTTGCTCTGTTTTTTATTTATTTTTATTACGGTGTGCACAGAAGGAGTTAATTAGTGTGACAGTTTTATAGCTCGGGTTGTTTCGGACGCGGCGATACCAAATATGTGTCCTTTTTTGGTTTTGTAATAATATACGGATTTATTGGTTTAATATTTTGTTTATTTATTTTTATTTATTTTGTGATTTTTTTTTTAATAGTTTAAAAACTTTTTTTTTACATTTTTACTTAGTCCCTGTATGGGAGATTAATTTTTATCTTTCTGATCACTGATCTCATGTAATGTAATAGACATATATTACATTACATGAGATCTTCACTGACTGTTTCAGTCAGTCTCCTGTCTGGCATCAGCTACATACAGGCTGAAGCCAGACAGGAAGGACACCATATATGGCAGAGCTGGAGGCGGTCATGTGACCTCCAGCTGCCATAGCAACCCCAGGTCCTCAAATGAAACGGAGGTCTTCGGAGGTAAGTAAGACGACCCCCTCTCTTCCTGCTGTCTCCTATATGCCGCGATCACTATAGATCGCAGCATATAGAAGACAGCAAAGGGTTAACATCACTGGGACCTGATCTAATCAGGTCCCGATGATGTACCCTGTCAGAGCTAACGCTCTGCACCGGAATCGCAGTGCTTGCAGGACCCTGGGGGTCCTGAGCAATGCGAGACCACCCACCGTTTTTAAACGTCGGAGCTGCACAGAGCCCAGGCAGCGCGGACGTTTATCTACAGTGGGCGGTCGGGAACCGGTTAATGATCCAATTCGAACTACCTTTTAGAATCTGGATTCCTTCATTTTGCTTTTATAGTGCCTTTTTGTGCCTTCAGCTTCTCCTCTTCTTCTTCCAATAGCCATAACTTTATTTTACATTGTCTCCTACATAGCCTTATGAGGGTTTGTGATTTTTCGAGATGAGTTGTATTTTGCCACAATATTGTTGTATATACTATAAATCACGGTCTCCTATTTAGACCAGCCAGAAGCTGGTGTTTACAGACGTACCATTATGACAGGGAAGAGGGTCTTCAGCAGACCCCCGGCCATTATGGAAAACCATCGGCACCCTGTCATGATATATCGGGGCACCAATGAATGGCTAGAACAATGCACCCCCCAGGAAAAAAAAATATCCCCAAAAATGTCAGAATTGCATTTTTTCACAATTTCTCCCCATGTGTATGTCTATGTGGACAGGACAATAAAAGAGTTATGTCTCTGAGAATAAGGGGAGGAAAAACGAAAACGCAAAAATGGAAATTGGCCTCGTCGTGAAAGAGTTTAAAAGTGTGGCTAACTACCAGTCATCACTTTGCTTCATGTTAACAATATGCCTGTCCTCGCACAAAAAACATTGTAGCATATAGTTTGCTGTGATCACCAGAATGACCAAGGGAACCGTTGTTTGACTGTCATCACCCAGCTGAGACAGTTGGTCATCAAGGCCAGCATCATCATCATACTGTTTTTTATTCTGACTATCTGCCTGTCGTCTTATGCTTGTGACAAGTCTATGTCCCCCTACACATCCACCTGCAATGTCTCTCTATACATCCTCTACTTCTTCCTCCTAACCTGCAGCATGTGTCATGGACCTTAAAGGTCCCCAACAGACACAAGGCAGTGCTGAATAAGTGCAATTTGGTGTTCATCCTACTTACGCTCCTACATGCTTTTGAGTGTTTTTCCAGGATAACTATTAGCAGGATTAAATCTTAGTTTCTACATGTATCCCTATTGACAAATTTGCTGTCTCTTCAAAGGACTTCAGTATACGACACACATCACTCAATAGCTGCCAATGTCTAATCTCAAAGTAAAGTTGCATAATGTAGTCTGTCACCACTTTACTCTGGCAGCTGTTTTTTTTTTACATAGCCAGGAGGACATGTCTTATATCGTAAGATCGATTTAAATATCCTAACACTTTTCTGTCCATAGCCAAATCCTTCCCCAAGTGTGTATATTTGTGAAAGAGATGTTGCACTATTAAATCCAGGATGTGGGCCATGCATGCAGAGTAAGTTACTTTGCCTTATTGTAAGGCAGCCACAATGTCACAATTTCGGGCATTGTCGCTCATGACAATTCTTCTGAAAGTTCAAAAGGAGTCATCCAGCAGGCAAGTTGTTGCATTAAGGACAGCAGCAACTCAAAAACAATTTTTAAACTTACTGCCATTTTTTAAAAGATACTTTCTTCAAGAAGTGGTACAGGAAAAAGTCTGTATCTGTAGCGGTGTCCAAAGAACACCACAAGTCAGGCCTCAAATACGGTACAATAGACGAGAAGACAGAAACAAAACACCTGCTTTATTGAGAGACAGAGGATTATATGCCAGAAAATAAGACTAACAGTTGTAATGATTAATACAATAGTGGTTACAAGAAGAGATAGCTGGAGTGCGTCACACAAGTCGTGCTCCAGCTATGGCAATGCAAATTACAATACAAACAATAAAAACAATTTGTATCAGCTACTCTCTGCTAATTTCCTGTTCATACAGAGCCCTAACTAGAGAGACCTGCTCTAAACCCTAAAACAGTTTGACTTGGGGAGAATTACCCAGGATATGCAATGCACCTTTCTTCTTCTGACACGGTCCTGGAGATTGATGCTGTGGTAAACAGGCACTAACTTTTCTCTTTTTAGGACATATTTATTGTCTTGCCTGTCTCTTTCTCATGGCAACAGTCGGCTCACCATGGCAAAAGTCTCTCACTGCATCCATGAGACCACCTCATCCATTGCTCAACAGACACCAACTGTTGCACGTCCCAACCAACACACTGCAGGCTGCAGGGGGGGAAAGGACTAGTCCATGAACACACAAATCAGAGGGTAGTATTGTCTCTTAAAGTAACAGTGTAAGTCAGTTGGTAGGCTGACTAGGGGCCAACTCCCTACATGCCTCCCCATTTAAAAGCGACCGTCCTCGGCCTTGCCATATAGTCCAGAAAGAGGGATAAAAGACTCTATGCAACTGTTTACACAGCAGTGCATCATTGCCCACAATATATACAGGTGGACCAAATGAACTGATCAGTATCATACCTATTTGGTGGAACCCCTGCATTAGGCTCACTGGATCTCGGGAGGTCATGACTATCTTCAATGGGAACAGTAAATGTAGGACCGTTATTTTCAACAGAAATATATTACAGACCCTGGGGTTCCTCTTCTCTGCAAACTGGCAATGGTTCTGTTTTGGGAATGTCAGCATCCATGGACTGGGGACCTTCCGCGGTCTCAGGAACAGCCCACCAATCTTTCCTAAAGTCACTGAAAGGGAAATCCAGCCTTGCTGCAGGAATCAGGGAATCCAGTCCGGGGACAGATGAGGGATCTTCAGACCAGCATGGCCGTAACATATTCCTGTGTAGAGTTCTCGGAGCAGATTCTTCATTTTCAGCTTGTACTTCATACACCAGGCTGTTGGGGTACACTCTTTTGATCACTTTGTATGGTTGCACCTCCCAACTTTCACTCAGCTTGCCTTTGAGACGTCTTTCCAGGACCAGAACCCGGACTCCAGGTTGGAGCAGAACTTCCTGAATTGGAGGTCGGCTATTATAAGCCTTTTTTTGTAATTGCTTGCCTGCTAGCCGGCGGATGATCTGGAGCCGACGACGATGTTCTTTTACCCATGAGGTGGTAGATCGTTCAAATATATCTGCTGGCTGTTTTAGATTTAGTTTACTCTTCCAAACAGTAGCATATAAGGGTTATAACCCGTGGTGGTGTGGACCCGATTGTTATAGGTCCAGACCATTTCGGACGCGTAATCAGGCCAATGTGCTTTCTTGTCTTCCTCTAATGTTCTCAACATTTGAAGTAGAGTCCAGCTAAAGCGCTTACGGGCCCCATTTCCTTGGGGGTGATATGGGGTTGTTTGGGTCCTTTCGATTCTGTACATTCGGTACAGTTCCTCCATCACTTTACCCTGAAAACACGCTCTCTGGTCTGAGTGAATCCGCTTTGGACACCCATAGACCCGAATGAAATCTTGACAGACGGCTCGCGCAGCAGACTGCAAACTTGGAGAAGAGGTCAGTCATGAACAGGCAGTACTGTACTGTGGACCTCTAGTTGATTGTCCCACGAGGAGGTAGTCTATCATTAACACTTCAAGCAGTTCTTTGGTCTGTATGGTTTGTAAAGGTTCCCTCTGTTCTGTGCTTTTGGTGAGGTCGCACGCTCTGCACTTTCGGCAAACTTCCTCACCCGTTGCTTCCAACCAGGGGCAATATACGTAGCTCTGCAGCCAGAGGTAGGTGTTTCCCAGTCCGAAGTGGGCTCCGAACTCATGACATTCTTTGGCAATTTCTCGTGCCGTTCTCCCGGGGATTACTGTTTTGATCTGCAACATGTACTAAGAACCAGACAATGTGAACTGAGGTCTAAGATGGCAGACATACAAGAAACAGAGGCATGTTCACACTAGCAAAAAAGAAGCAAGACAAAAATATATCTCATACCCTACCATAATTATATATAAATGTGAAGCAAAATTGCATAATAAATATAGGGTACTTAGTGAACTATTTTTGATCAAAAAAAGTATACAAGCCGTCCCACCAGCGGCAAGGTGACCCTAAATTGGGACGGTACCTATACTGCCTATATTAAAAACCTTACTGTATATCAAAGTTGAAGTAATGCATATAAAAGGGTAGACAAATAGGACCGGGTCCCAACTCCAGACCACCTAGGCCCGTGGTAAGCTACATATATACCAATCAGCTCAACAAAGGGCATGCCACACCCTTAAATTGCACAGAATGCAAACAAGTCAAAAAACCAGACAATGTGAACTGAGGTCTAAGATGGCAGACATACAAGAAACAGAGGCATGTTCACACTAGCAAAAAAGAAGCAAGACAAAAATATATCTCATACCCTACCATAATTATATATAAATGTGAAGCAAAATTGCATAATAAATATAGGGTACTTAGTGAACTATTTTTGATCAAAAAAAGTATACAAGCCGTCCCACCAGCGGCAAGGTGACCCTAAATTGGGACGGTACCTATACTGCCTATATTAAAAACCTTACTGTATATCAAAGTTGAAGTAATGCATATAAAAGGGTAGACAAATAGGACCGGGTCCCAACTCCAGACCACCTAGGCCCGTGGTAAGCTACATATATACCAATCAGCTCAACAAAGGGCATGCCACACCCTTAAATTGCACAGAATGCAAACAAGTCAAAAAACCAGACAATGTGAACTGAGGTCTAAGATGGCAGACATACAAGAAACAGAGGCATGTTCACACTAGCAAAAAAGAAGCAAGACAAAAATATATCTCATACCCTACCATAATTATATATAAATGTGAAGCAAAATTGCATAATAAATATAGGGTACTTAGTGAACTATTTTTGATCAAAAAAAGTATACAAGCCGTCCCACCAGCGGCAAGGTGACCCTAAATTGGGACGGTACCTATACTGCCTATATTAAAAACCTTACTGTATATCAAAGTTGAAGTAATGCATATAAAAGGGTAGACAAATAGGACCGGGTCTCAACTCCAGACCACCTAGGCCCGTGGTAAGCTACATATATACCAATCAGCTCAACAAAGGGCATGCCACACCCTTAAATTGCACAGAATGCAAACAAGTCAAAAAACCAGACAATGTGAACTGAGGTCTAAGATGGCAGACATACAAGAAAGAGAGGCATGTTCACACTAGCAAAAAAGAAGCAAGACAAAAATATATCTCATACCCTACCATAATTATATATAAATGTGAAGCAAAATTGCATAATAAATATAGGGTACTTAGTGAACTATTTTTGATCAAAAAAAGTATACAAGCCGTCCCACCAGCGGCAAGGTGACCCTAAATTGGGACGGTACCTATACTGCCTATATTAAAAACCTTACTGTATATCAAAGTTGAAGTAATGCATATAAAAGGGTAGACAAATAGGACCGGGTCCCAACTCCAGACCACCTAGGCCCGTGGTAAGCTACATATATACCAATCAGCTCAACAAAGGGCATGCCACACCCTTAAATTGCACAGAATGCAAACAAGTCAAAAAACCAGACAATGTGAACTGAGGTCTAAGATGGCAGACATACAAGAAACAGAGGCATGTTCACACTAGCAAAAAAGAAGCAAGACAAAAATATATCTCATACCCTACCATAATTATATATAAATGTGAAGCAAAATTGCATAATAAATATAGGGTACTTAGTGAACTATTTTTGATCAAAAAAAGTATACAAGCCGTCCCACCAGCGGCAAGGTGACCCTAAATTGGGACGGTACCTATACTGCCTATATTAAAAACCTTACTGTATATCAAAGTTGAAGTAATGCATATAAAAGGGTAGACAAATAGGACCGGGTCCCAACTCCAGACCACCTAGGCCCGTGGTAAGCTACATATATACCAATCAGCTCAACAAAGGGCATGCCACACCCTTAAATTGCACAGAATGCAAACAAGTCAAAAAACCAGACAATGTGAACTGAGGTCTAAGATGGCAGACATACAAGAAACAGAGGCATGTTCACACTAGCAAAAAAGAAGCAAGACAAAAATATATCTCATACCCTACCATAATTATATATAAATGTGAAGCAAAATTGCATAATAAATATAGGGTACTTAGTGAACTATTTTTGATCAAAAAAAGTATACAAGCCGTCCCACCAGCGGCAAGGTGACCCTAAATTGGGACGGTACCTATACTGCCTATATTAAAAACCTTACTGTATATCAAAGTTGAAGTAATGCATATAAAAGGGTAGACAAATAGGACCGGGTCCCAACTCCAGACCACCTAGGCCCGTGGTAAGCTACATATATACCAATCAGCTCAACAAAGGGCATGCCACACCCTTAAATTGCACAGAATGCAAACAAGTCAAAAAACCAGACAATGTGAACTGAGGTCTAAGATGGCAGACATACAAGAAACAGAGGCATGTTCACACTAGCAAAAAAGAAGCAAGACAAAAATATATCTCATACCCTACCATAATTATATATAAATGTGAAGCAAAATTGCATAATAAATATAGGGTACTTAGTGAACTATTTTTGATCAAAAAAAGTATACAAGCCGTCCCACCAGCGGCAAGGTGACCCTAAATTGGGACGGTACCTATACTGCCTATATTAAAAACCTTACTGTATATCAAAGTTGAAGTAATGCATATAAAAGGGTAGACAAATAGGACCGGGTCCCAACTCCAGACCACCTAGGCCCGTGGTAAGCTACATATATACCAATCAGCTCAACAAAGGGCATGCCAGACCCTTAAATTGCACAGAATGCAAACAAGTCAAAAAAACAGACAATGTGAACTGAGGTCTAAGATGGCAGACATACAAGAAACAGAGGCATGTTCACACTAGCAAAAAAGAAGCAAGACAAAAATATATCTCATACCCTACCATAATTATATATAAATGTGAAGCAAAATTGCATAATAAATATAGGGTACTTAGTGAACTATTTTTGATCAAAAAAAGTATACAAGCCGTCCCACCAGCGGCAAGGTGACCCTAAATTGGGACGGTACCTATACTGCCTATATTAAAAACCTTACTGTATATCAAAGTTGAAGTAATGCATATAAAAGGGTAGACAAATAGGACCGGGTCCCAACTCCAGACCACCTAGGCCCGTGGTAAGCTACATATATACCAATCAGCTCAACAAAGGGCATGCCACACCCTTAAATTGCACAGAATGCAAACAAGTCAAAAAACCAGACAATGTGAACTGAGGTCTAAGATGGCAGACATACAAGAAACAGAGGCATGTTCACACTAGCAAAAAAGAAGCAAGACAAAAATATATCTCATACCCTACCATAATTATATATAAATGTGAAGCAAAATTGCATAATAAATATAGGGTACTTAGTGAACTATTTTTGATCAAAAAAAGTATACAAGCCGTCCCACCAGCGGCAAGGTGACCCTAAATTGGGACGGTACCTATACTGCCTATATTAAAAACCTTACTGTATATCAAAGTTGAAGTAATGCATATAAAAGGGTAGACAAATAGGACCGGGTCCCAACTCCAGACCACCTAGGCCCGTGGTAAGCTACATATATACCAATCAGCTCAACAAAGGGCATGCCACACCCTTAAATTGCACAGAATGCAAACAAGTCAAAAAACCAGACAATGTGAACTGAGGTCTAAGATGGCAGACATACACGAAACAGAGGCATGTTCACACTAGCAAAAAAGAAGCAAGACAAAAATATATCTCATACCCTACCATAATTATATATAAATGTGAAGCAAAATTGCATAATAAATATAGGGTACTTAATGAACTATTTTTGATCAAAAAAAGTATACAAGCCGTCCCACCAGCGGCAAGGTGACCCTAAATTGGGACGGTACCTATACTGCCTATATTAAAAACTTTACTGTATATCAAAGTTGAAGTAATGCATATAAAAGGGTAGACAAATAGGACCGGGTCCCAACTCCAGACCACCTAGGCCCGTGGTAAGCTACATATATACCAATCAGCTCAACAAAGGGCATGCCACACCCTTAAATTGCACAGAATGCAAACAAGTCAAAAAACCAGACAATGTGAACTGAGGTCTAAGATGGCAGACATACAAGAAACAGAGGCATGTTCACACTAGCAAAAAAGAAGCAAGACAAAAATATATCTCATACCCTACCATAATTATATATAAATGTGAAGCAAAATTGCATAATAAATATAGGGTACTTAGTGAACTATTTTTGATCAAAAAAAGTATACAAGCCGTCCCACCAGCGGCAAGGTGACCCTAAATTGGGACGGTACCTATACTGCCTATATTAAAAACCTTACTGTATATCAAAGTTGAAGTAATGCATATAAAAGGGTAGACAAATAGGACCGGGTCCCAACTCCAGACCACCTAGGCCCGTGGTAAGCTACATATATACCAATCAGCTCAACAAAGGGCATGCCACACCCTTAAATTGCACAGAATGCAAACAAGTCAAAAAACCAGACAATGTGAACTGAGGTCTAAGATGGCAGACATACACGAAACAGAGGCATGTTCACACTAGCAAAAAAGAAGCAAGACAAAAATATATCTCATACCCTACCATAATTATATATAAATGTGAAGCAAAATTGCATAATAAATATAGGGTACTTAATGAACTATTTTTGATCAAAAAAAGTATACAAGCCGTCCCACCAGCGGCAAGGTGACCCTAAATTGGGACGGTACCTATACTGCCTATATTAAAAACTTTACTGTATATCAAAGTTGAAGTAATGCATATAAAAGGGTAGACAAATAGGACCGGGTCCCAACTCCAGACCACCTAGGCCCGTGGTAAGCTACATATATACCAATCAGCTCAACAAAGGGCATGCCACACCCTTAAATTGCACAGAATGCAAACAAGTCAAAAAACCAGACAATGTGAACTGAGGTCTAAGATGGCAGACATACAAGAAACAGAGGCATGTTCACACTAGCAAAAAAGAAGCAAGACAAAAATATATCTCATACCCTACCATAATTATATATAAATGTGAAGCAAAATTGCATAATAAATATAGGGTACTTAGTGAACTATTTTTGATCAAAAAAAGTATACAAGCCGTCCCACCAGCGGCAAGGTGACCCTAAATTGGGACGGTACCTATACTGCCTATATTAAAAACCTTACTGTATATCAAAGTTGAAGTAATGCATATAAAAGGGTAGACAAATAGGACCGGGTCCCAACTCCAGACCACCTAGGCCCGTGGTAAGCTACATATATACCAATCAGCTCAACAAAGGGCATGCCACACCCTTAAATTGCACAGAATGCAAACAAGTCAAAAAACCAGACAATGTGAACTGAGGTCTAAGATGGCAGACATACAAGAAACAGAGGCATGTTCACACTAGCAAAAAAGAAGCAAGACAAAAATATATCTCATACCCTACCATAATTATATATAAATGTGAAGCAAAATTGCATAATAAATATAGGGTACTTAGTGAACTATTTTTGATCAAAAAAAGTATACAAGCCGTCCCACCAGCGGCAAGGTGACCCTAAATTGGGACGGTACCTATACTGCCTATATTAAAAACCTTACTGTATATCAAAGTTGAAGTAATGCATATAAAAGGGTAGACAAATAGGACCGGGTCCCAACTCCAGACCACCTAGGCCCGTGGTAAGCTACATATATACCAATCAGCTCAACAAAGGGCATGCCACACCCTTAAATTGCACAGAATGCAAACAAGTCAAAAAACCAGACAATGTGAACTGAGGTCTAAGATGGCAGACATACAAGAAACAGAGGCATGTTCACACTAGCAAAAAAGAAGCAAGACAAAAATATATCTCATACCCTACCATAATTATATATAAATGTGAAGCAAAATTGCATAATAAATATAGGGTACTTAGTGAACTATTTTTGATCAAAAAAAGTATACAAGCCGTCCCACCAGCGGCAAGGTGACCCTAAATTGGGACGGTACCTATACTGCCTATATTAAAAACCTTACTGTATATCAAAGTTGAAGTAATGCATATAAAAGGGTAGACAAATAGGACCGGGTCCCAACTCCAGACCACCTAGGCCCGTGGTAAGCTACATATATACCAATCAGCTCAACAAAGGGCATGCCACACCCTTAAATTGCACAGAATGCAAACAAGTCAAAAAACCAGACAATGTGAACTGAGGTCTAAGATGGCAGACATACACGAAACAGAGGCATGTTCACACTAGCAAAAAAGAAGCAAGACAAAAATATATCTCATACCCTACCATAATTATATATAAATGTGAAGCAAAATTGCATAATAAATATAGGGTACTTAATGAACTATTTTTGATCAAAAAAAGTATACAAGCCGTCCCACCAGCGGCAAGGTGACCCTAAATTGGGACGGTACCTATACTGCCTATATTAAAAACCTTACTGTATATCAAAGTTGAAGTAATGCATATAAAAGGGTAGACAAATAGGACCGGGTCCCAACTCCAGACCACCTAGGCCCGTGGTAAGCTACATATATACCAATCAGCTCAACAAAGGGCATGCCACACCCTTAAATTGCACAGAATGCAAACAAGTCAAAAAACCAGACAATGTGAACTGAGGTCTAAGATGGCAGACATACAAGAAACAGAGGCATGTTCACACTAGCAAAAAAGAAGCAAGACAAAAATATATCTCATACCCTACCATAATTATATATAAATGTGAAGCAAAATTGCATAATAAATATAGGGTACTTAGTGAACTATTTTTGATCAAAAAAAGTATACAAGCCGTCCCACCAGCGGCAAGGTGACCCTAAATTGGGACGGTACCTATACTGCCTATATTAAAAACCTTACTGTATATCAAAGTTGAAGTAATGCATATAAAAGGGTAGACAAATAGGACCGGGTCCCAACTCCAGACCACCTAGGCCCGTGGTAAGCTACATATATACCAATCAGCTCAACAAAGGGCATGCCACACCCTTAAATTGCACAGAATGCAAACAAGTCAAAAAACCAGACAATGTGAACTGAGGTCTAAGATGGCAGACATACAAGAAACAGAGGCATGTTCACACTAGCAAAAAAGAAGCAAGACAAAAATATATCTCATACCCTACCATAATTATATATAAATGTGAAGCAAAATTGCATAATAAATATAGGGTACTTAGTGAACTATTTTTGATCAAAAAAAGTATACAAGCCGTCCCACCAGCGGCAAGGTGACCCTAAATTGGGACGGTACCTATGCTGCCTATATTAAAAACCTTACTGTATATCAAAGTTGAAGTAATGCATATAAAAGGGTAGACAAATAGGTCCGGGTCCCAACTCCAGACCACCTAGGCCCGTGGTAAGCTACATATATACCAATCAGCTCAACAAAGGGCATGCCACACCCTTAAATTGCACAGAATGCAAACAAGTCAAAAAAAACAGACAATGTGAACTGAGGTCTAAGATGGCAGACATACAAGAAACAGAGGCATGTTCACACTAGCAAAAAAGAAGCAAGACAAAAATATATCTCATACCCTACCATAATTATATATAAATGTGAAGCAAAATTGCATAATAAATATAGGGTACTTAGTGAACTATTTTTGATCAAAAAAAGTATACAAGCCGTCCCACCAGCGGCAAGGTGACCCTAAATTGGGACGGTACCTATGCTGCCTATATTAAAAACCTTACTGTATATCAAAGTTGAAGTAATGCATATAAAAGGGTAGACAAATAGGTCCGGGTCCCAACTCCAGACCACCTAGGCCCGTGGTAAGCTACATATATACCAATCAGCTCAACAAAGGGCATGCCACACCCTTAAATTGCACAGAATGCAAACAAGTCAAAAAACCAGACAATGTGAACTGAGGTCTAAGATGGCAGACATACAAGAAACAGAGGCATGTTCACACTAGCAAAAAAGAAGCAAGACAAAAATATATCTCATACCCTACCATAATTATATATAAATGTGAAGCAAAATTGCATAATAAATATAGGGTACTTAGTGAACTATTTTTGATCAAAAAAAGTATACAAGCCGTCCCACCAGCGGCAAGGTGACCCTAAATTGGGACGGTACCTATACTGCCTATATTAAAAACCTTACTGTATATCAAAGTTGAAGTAATGCATATAAAAGGTTAGACAAATAGGACCGGGTCCCAACTCCAGACCACCTAGGCCCGTGGTAAGCTACATATATACCAATCAGCTCAACAAAGGGCATGCCACACCCTTAAATTGCACAGAATGCAAACAAGTCAAAAAACCAGACAATGTGAACTGAGGTCTAAGATGGCAGACATACAAGAAACAGAGGCATGTTCACACTAGCAAAAAAGAAGCAAGACAAAAATATATCTCATACCCTACCATAATTATATATAAATGTGAAGCAAAATTGCATAATAAATATAGGGTACTTAGTGAACTATTTTTGATCAAAAAAAGTATACAAGCCGTCCCACCAGCGGCAAGGTGACCCTAAATTGGGACGGTACCTATACTGCCTATATTAAAAACCTTACTGTATATCAAAGTTGAAGTAATGCATATAAAAGGGTAGACAAATAGGACCGGGTCCCAACTCCAGACCACCTAGGCCCGTGGTAAGCTACATATATACCAATCAGCTCAACAAAGGGCATGCCACACCCTTAAATTGCACAGAATGCAAACAAGTCAAAAAACCAGACAATGTGAACTGAGGTCTAAGATGGCAGACATACAAGAAACAGAGGCATGTTCACACTAGCAAAAAAGAAGCAAGACAAAAATATATCTCATACCCTACCATAATTATATATAAATGTGAAGCAAAATTGCATAATAAATATAGGGTACTTAGTGAACTATTTTTGATCAAAAAAAGTATACAAGCCGTCCCACCAGCGGCAAGGTGACCCTAAATTGGGACGGTACCTATACTGCCTATATTAAAAACCTTACTGTATATCAAAGTTGAAGTAATGCATATAAAAGGGTAGACAAATAGGACCGGGTCCCAACTCCAGACCACCTAGGCCCGTGGTAAGCTACATATATACCAATCAGCTCAACAAAGGGCATGCCACACCCTTAAATTGCACAGAATGCAAACAAGTCAAAAAACCAGACAATGTGAACTGAGGTCTAAGATGGCAGACATACAAGAAACAGAGGCATGTTCACACTAGCAAAAAAGAAGCAAGACAAAAATATATCTCATACCCTACCATAATTATATATAAATGTGAAGCAAAATTGCATAATAAATATAGGGTACTTAGTGAACTATTTTTGATCAAAAAAAGTATACAAGCCGTCCCACCAGCGGCAAGGTGACCCTAAATTGGGACGGTACCTATACTGCCTATATTAAAAACCTTACTGTATATCAAAGTTGAAGTAATGCATATAAAAGGGTAGACAAATAGGACCGGGTCCCAACTCCAGACCACCTAGGCCCGTGGTAAGCTACATATATACCAATCAGCTCAACAAAGGGCATGCCACACCCTTAAATTGCACAGAATGCAAACAAGTCAAAAAACCAGACAATGTGAACTGAGGTCTAAGATGGCAGACATACAAGAAACAGAGGCATGTTCACACTAGCAAAAAAGAAGCAAGACAAAAATATATCTCATACCCTACCATAATTATATATAAATGTGAAGCAAAATTGCATAATAAATATAGGGTACTTAGTGAACTATTTTTGATCAAAAAAAGTATACAAGCCGTCCCACCAGCGGCAAGGTGACCCTAAATTGGGACGGTACCTATACTGCCTATATTAAAAACCTTACTGTATATCAAAGTTGAAGTAATGCATATAAAAGGGTAGACAAATAGGACCGGGTCCCAACTCCAGACCACCTAGGCCCGTGGTAAGCTACATATATACCAATCAGCTCAACAAAGGGCATGCCACACCCTTAAATTGCACAGAATGCAAACAAGTCAAAAAACCAGACAATGTGAACTGAGGTCTAAGATGGCAGACATACAAGAAACAGAGGCATGTTCACACTAGCAAAAAAGAAGCAAGACAAAAATATATCTCATACCCTACCATAATTATATATAAATGTGAAGCAAAATTGCATAATAAATATAGGGTACTTAGTGAACTATTTTTGATCAAAAAAAGTATACAAGCCGTCCCACCAGCGGCAAGGTGACCCTAAATTGGGACGGTACCTATACTGCCTATATTAAAAACCTTACTGTATATCAAAGTTGAAGTAATGCATATAAAAGGGTAGACAAATAGGACCGGGTCCCAACTCCAGACCACCTAGGCCCGTGGTAAGCTACATATATACCAATCAGCTCAACAAAGGGCATGCCACACCCTTAAATTGCACAGAATGCAAACAAGTCAAAAAACCAGACAATGTGAACTGAGGTCTAAGATGGCAAACATACAAGAAACAGAGGCATGTTCACACTAGCAAAAAAGAAGCAAGACAAAAATATATCTCATACCCTACCATAATTATATATAAATGTGAAGCAAAATTGCATAATAAATATAGGGTACTTAGTGAACTATTTTTGATCAAAAAAAAAAGGAAAGAAAGGGGAAAGCTGTCCCTACAGTAAGACTAAGCTGAATCCCTACGATGTAGCAGGCTGCCTGTTCCTTGCGAATGGACCCGCCTTAGTCCTCGGCTAGTCTGAACGAAGACCTATAGAATAAAGGAAGGAGTCCCTGAAAGAACTAAGGACTGGAACAAAAATGGGACACCTCCTGAACAGAGAAAGACAAACTGACAAAAAGGTACTAGAGGTCCCAGAAGGACCAAGCGAAATGACAGAGATAGGCACTGAAGCAGCTGGCTAGCAAAACAGTCAAACAACACTGAAGTCCAGCACAGCCAAAAGGGCGGACCTGGAATATAAAGGCAGATGGTCACGTGACCGCAAAACACAAGATGGAAAAAACAAACAGGAGGGTTCTAACAGTACCCCCTCTTTTATGAGGATCCTCCGGATCCTCCAGGCCCAGGCCTATCCGGAAACCTCTTGTGGAAAGCTTTAGCAAGCCTAGGAGCAGAGACATCATCCACCATTACCCAGGAGTTATCTTCGGGACCGAAACCCTTCCAGGAGACAAGATACTGTAATATCCCTCTATGCCATCTAGAATTCAAGATACGAGAAATTTTATATTCGCCGTCTTTCACCACATGAGGAACTGTGACAGTGGCATCCCTATCTGATACATCAGCTTTTTTCAACAAGGAAACATGAAACACAGGATTAATCTTCCAGGAAGTAGGGACATCCAACCTAACAACCTGAAGCACTTTAAATGGACCAACAAACTTAGGACCCAGTTTTTTAGAGGGAATCCTCCACCGCAGGTTCCTTGAGGACAACCAAACCATGTCACCCACAGTAAACAAAACCTCCTTACGTTTCCTGTCAAAATACTTCTTGGACTTCTTGTTAGCCTCTTGAAGGTTGCAACGTACATTAGTCAAAACTCTCTCCAAATCACCGGAAAAATTCTCCTCCTCCGGCACTGCCGACCCCAATTTGGAGAACGAACCAAAAGACGAATGTCTCCCAGTACAACGAAAAAAAGGAGAGCACCCAGCAGAGGAGGATGTATGATTGTTAAGAGCAAATTCTGCGAGAGGCAGAAACTCAGACCACACCTCTTGATTGTCCGCCACAAAACAACGCAAAAACAGTTCTACATCCTGGTTCTTTCTTTCAGTTTGTCCATTAGACTCAGGATGACACCCAGACGAAAATGACAAATGGACTCCAAACCTGTCACAAAAAGCAAGCCAAAAGCGAGCCACAAACTGAGGTGCTCTATCGGAAACAATATCCGTGGGAACGCCATGAATCTTGACAATCTCCTTAATAAACGCCTTAGCGAGTGTCTTGGCGCAGGGCAACTTAATGAATGGAACCAAATGACACATCTTACTAAAACGGTCCACGACCACCCAGATGACAGTAAAACCCTCGGACACACACCGATCAGTAATAAAATCCATTGAGAGTTGCGTCCAAGGTGGACTAGGAACCTCCAGAGGGCAAAGCAACCTCGCAGCAGGAGTATGTGAAGCCTTTGACCTAGCACACACAGTACATTAACTTGATGACTTCTTTCTGCCATCCAGGCCACCAAAAACTGCGACTGATAAGTCTCTTAGTCTCCGAAATTCCTGGATGACCTGCCAACCGAGGCTCATGACACTCCACAAACAAATCTCTCCTAAAGGTTCTAGGCACGAACAACCTCCCATGGGAAGTGTTAGATGGAGCATCATCTTGAGCTTTCAGAATCCCATTCTCCAAAACGGAGTCCAATGCCGCCACCACAACTCCTTTCTGTAAAATGCTCTCCTCCTCCTCAGCACCGACCGCAGGAGAGAAGCTGCGAGATAAAGCATCGGCTTTAACATTCTTAGTACCAGGGATATAGGTAACAGAAAAATGAAATCGAGAAAAAAAAAGTACCCACCTAGCTTGACGGGCATTCAAGCGCTTGGCAGCACCCAGATAGATCAAATTCTTATGATCTGTGAAAACCTGAATAGGAAATCTAGCGCCTTCCAAAAAATGACGCTAATGTTCAAACGCGAGTTTAATAGCCAGCAAGTCCCAATTACCAACATCATAATTCAGTTCGGTTTCCGAATTTTTTTTCGAAATGAAGGTACAAGGATGTACTCCATCCCTGTTCTCCTGAGACAAAACTGCTCCGACCCCCACCGATGAAGCATCGACATTGACCAAAAAAGGCTTGCTCTCATAAGGCTGCATAAGGATAGGGGCAGAACTGAACCTCTCTTTGAGATACTTAAATGCTTCTATGGCCTCAGTAGTCCACTGGACAGTATTCGCACCTTTCCTGGTGAGATCGGTTAGAGGCTTAACAATTACAGAAAAATTTTTAATGAATTTCCTTTAATAATTGGCAAAACCCAAAAATCTCTGTATAGATTTCAAACCAATAGGCCTAGGCCATTCCTGCACAGCCTGAACCTTCACCGGGTCCATCTCAAAGCCCTCGCTGGAGACAATGTAGCCCAAACAACTAATTTTCTGCACAGCGAACTCACATTTCTCCAGCTTAGCAAAGAGTGAATTATCACTCAATAACTGCAAAACTTCACATACACTCTGCCAATGGGACTCTAAATCTGGCGAATAAATCAAAATGTCATCCAAATACATAACCACATTCTTACCAATCAAAGGTCTCAGGATGTCATTAATAAGGTTCTGAAAAAATGCAGGTGCATTGGTAAGACCAAAAGGCATCACCAGATTCTCAAAATGACCTACCGGAGTGTTAAAAGCGGTTTTCCATTCATCACCCTCCTTCACTCGTAACAAATTGTATGTTTAACGGCGGTTCTGGGTTTCTTTGCAAATCACTCCTACATCCTCTAGCGAAGTGTCCTCTACGTCCACACCGCCAACAGTGTGTGTCCTAGCAATCATTTCTTCATCTTTATGTAGAAGGCACCCTTGGAACCTGACCAGCTGGCCTCGGTGGAGGATGCTGGGGTTCAAGATAGATTGGTCCAGACCGAGGGCCGGATGGTAAAAGATATTGAGGAACTTGGTAGAACAGTCTACACCCAGGCATAGTAGGTGGAGGGTTAGGGCTAGGTTCGGGAACATGAGGAAAGGCCCGATAAGGATTTTGTAGGGCTGGGTAAGCGGCCTCCAAAGTGGGACTGGTCCCAATCCATTTTTCCATTTGAGTCAACTTTTCTTGTATAACATTCAGGGAACTCTGCAGGTTTTCTACTACTCTGATCAGTGCCTTTTCACTCCTTACACCCCCAAGGGTCGGGACTGTCTGGGTTGGGTTCATATCACTCCAGAAGCATAGCTTTCTTCTTTGCTTCAGGCCACCGCCTCTGCCAAGCTTTTCCGACAACTTAAGGCAGGATCCACTCTAACTCGCTCACCAGGACCTGTTTCAGGGGACTACTGTAGAGTCCCAGGATAAATTGTTCTCATAGTATCTGGCCCACTGATCCCATGCCGCTTAATCCATCTGTCTCTTTCTTTTGCACTTCTGCTAGTACTTCCTGTAACACGTGGCATATTGGGAGACCCCTTCCCCTTCTTGCTGCAGCCAATAGAAGGACTTTGCCCGGAGGTGCCCTGCACTTGCTGTTTCACCGTATATCTCCTCCAGAAATGTCACCATCTCTTTCAAGGTGGTACGCTTGGTTTCAGGTTGCAGGAAGACGTTTCTGCGGACCTCACCCTCCAGGGTGGCCAGAGAAATCTTCACTTATAGTTCTGGGCTGACATTATATATCTTCGCAACGCTCTGCAACATGGTCACCCAGTCGGGCAGTCGCATATTCTGGCCATCAAATTTGGATAACACGCTAAACAACTTGCTCATAGGTAGGGCCCTTGCAGGGGTTCCACCATTGCCTGCGGTACTCACATTAGCCACATTGCTATCGGCTGCCTCCATCTCTGTGACAGTACTCTGCTCGAAGCGACACTTGTAGCAGTGTCCAAAGAACACCGCAAGGCTTTTCTCAAATACAGTACAGTAGATGAAAAGACAGAAACAAAACACCCGTTTTATTGAAAGACAGAGGATTATATGCCGGAAAATAAGACTAACAGTTGTAATGATAAATACAATAGTGGTTACAATAAGAGATAACTGGAGTGCTTCACACAAGCCCTGCTCCAGCTCTGTCAATGCAAATTACAATACAAACAGTAAAAACAATTTCTATCAACTACTCTCTGCTAATTTCCTATCAGGCTTCTGATAATCAGATCACGTTTCTACAGTGCACTAACTAGAGAGACCTGCTCTAAACAGTTTGACACCGGTGTCACTCACAGTTTTAGAGTCTTAAAAGAAGGTCTTATAACTGCTACTTGGTCCTGATGCGATGAAGCAGAGTTTGTTGTGTTGAGCTCTTCCTTCAGGTTAATAGATCCGTCCTCTTCCAGATCCGGGCAAGTTTCGTTCCCACTTTCGATGTTGAATGATTACTGGTACCACAGAATGGGTTTCCTCCAACAGAGTAATTCTCCATCGGGGAGAATTACCCTGGATATGCAATGCGCCTTTCTCCTTCTGACATGGTCCTGGAGATCGATCCTGTGGTAAACGGGCACTAACTTTTCTCTTATTAAGACAGACTTATTGTCTTGCCTGTCTCTATCTCAGGGCAGCAGTTGGCTCACCATGGCAAAAGCCTCTAACCGCATCCACGAGTCCCCCTCGTTGCTCAACTGACACCAACTGCCGCATGTCCCAACCAACACACCGCAGGCTGCAGAGGGGGAAAGGACTAGTCCACATATACACAAATCAGTGGGGAGTATTGTCTCTTAAAGTAACAGTGTAATTCAGTTGGTAGGCTGACTAGGGGCCAACCCCCTACACATCATTCAAGAAAACCATGAATTTTATGCAGGTTAATGCTCCATTGCTGCATACATCAAGCCACTCCACTGCTTGGCTTGTCAGTAGAGACCTTAATGATGAAAAAGTACTGACATGCCCCCTTCCTCATCTGGCCTAAACGCTAATGATAACTTGTGGGTCCTTCTTAAATGTGAGATTTATGGTGAAGGAAAACAGTACACTTCTCTGAACAGTGTCTGGAAGGTGATGATTGGTGCTGCCCAAAATGTTGATTGTCAGCATATTAAGAAACTGAGAGACTCCATATATGGCAGTCTTATGACTGTTTTTGAAAAGAAGGGTGGCTAATATAGATATTTTTTAAATGTCAGGACTTTATTTTTTACATTTTGCATTGTTTGGTTATTATTCTGACTTTTACATATGAAAATAAAGAACTGAGATGAGAAAATTTTGGATATTCTCCTAAAAAAATCAAACCTCACTTTATATTCTTAAATATTCAGGTTTCAGGTTTATAAACTTTTTAATTGACTGACAGCAGTGTGGTTGTTAAGTATATTAATATGTCAAAAAATTGTGCACACATCGCAAAATGCATTTCACTTTGTAGTTCAAACACAAGTCCAGGGAGCAGCCTAAATTCTCCTGTGATTGAGAACATAGACTGGGCACCTCTTTCTGCTTGAAATAATGGTTACAGTGCATCTTCCAGTGAAACTGAGACCACACCATCATTTGTTATAAGGCCGCACAATCCAAAACTTTATATATGAAAAAAAAAATAATAAAAAAATAAAATAAATATATATAAACCAGAACTTTACATATACTATATAAAAAGACACATATGCATGTTTTTCATATTTTATATTACCTCCCAATGTATCACCTCGGGGCCCCTAAGACTTTTTGTAAATACCTTATGTTGCAGATAATGCATCACATGACCCCTGGCTGCAGCCGGCTCTGACATCCGCTGATGTCACGACAAGTGCTGGCAGCAGCCTGGGGTCTTTGTCTTCTGCGTTCCAGGTGGATGCCAGGCTGTGGGTGGGGTTACCCCCCGCTTTACACCTGGCATCCACTGTGCGCTTTGCCTCTCCCCATTCATTGGGAAAGCGCGCGGTGGATGCTGGGTGTGATGTGGGGGGTAACCCCGCCCACAACCCAGCAGCCATCGCGGGGACCCCAGCGCTGAGTCATGCCTCACTTGTCTTGACATCAGCGCAGGGTCACGTGATGCCTGTGAGCGGCCACCGATAGCGCCGCTCACAGGCATTATCTGCAACATAAGGTATTTACGAAAAGTCTTAGGGGCCCCCGGGGGCATACATTGGGGGGGTAATCTAAAGTAGTGCACAACTTCTTTAAGGCATTTTTATTACTTACTACAAAGTCAAAAGTTTACATACACTAAGATTACTATGCCTTTAAACAATTCTGGACTGCCCATATGATGATGTCATGTGTTTGGAAGCTTCTGATATGTTTTTTGGCAACATCTGAGTTAATTACAGACACACCTGTGGATGTATTTAAATGTACACCTGAAACACACTGCTTCTTTGTGCAGCATCATGGGAAAGTCTAAAGAAATCAGCCAAGATATCAGAAAGAGTATTGTGGACTTGCACGAGTCTGGGGCAACCTTGGGTATAATTTCAAGATACCTGAAGGTGCCTTGTTCATCTGTACAAACAATTAAACGCAAGTACAAACAAGATGGGAATGTCCAGTAATCATACTGCTCAGGAAGGAGACGGGTTCTGTGTCCCAGAGATGAACGTGATTTGGTCCGACATGTGCATATCAGCCCAAGGACAAAAGCAAAAGACCTTGTGAAGATGATTGCAGAAGCTATTAAGATTGTGTCAATATCCATAGTGAAAAGAGTACTGTATCAACATGGACTGAAAGGCCATTCTGCCAGGAAGAAACCATTACCCCAAAAGAAACATAAAAAAGCCAGATTAATGTTTCCAAATGTACACAGGAACAAAGACCTTCAATTTTGGAGGCATGTCCTGTGGTCTGATGAAACTAAAATTGAACTTTTTGGGCATAATCACCATCATTACATTTGGAGGAAAAAGGGAGAAGCTTGGAAGCCTAAGAAAACCATCCCAACTGTGAAACACGGGGTGGCAGCATCATGTTGTGGGGTTGTTTTGCTGCAGGAGGGACTGGTGCACTTCACAAAATAGATGATATCATGAGAAAATAAGATTATGTGGCAATACTGAAGCAACATCTCAAGACATCAGCCAGGAAATTAAATCTTGGGCGGAAATGGGTCTTCCAAATGGACAATGAACTGAAGCATACTGCCAAAATGGTAACAAAGTGGCTTAAGGATAACAAAGTCAATGTTTTCCAGTGGCCATCACAAAGCCCTGATCTCAATCCTATTGAAAATTTATGGGCAAAGCTGAAAATGCAGGTACGAGCAACGCGGCCTACAAACCTGGATCAGATACACCAGTTTTGTCAGTTTTGGGAGAAGCTTGTGGAAGAATATCCCAAATGTAAGACACAAGTCATTCAGTTTAAAGGCAATAGTACCAAACACTAATGAAATGTATGTTACCTTTTGACTTTGCAGTAAGTAATAAAAATGCATTAAAACATTCTCTCTCTCTCTCATTATTGTGACAATTGGCAAATATTAATAATTATGGTAATCCTAATTGACCTAAAACGGGAAAGGTTTCTTCTGATTTCATGTCAGATATTGAGAAAAACATGCATATGTGTCTTTTTATATAGTATATTTAAACTTATGGTTTTAACTATATTTATAAATTTATATATATATACATATATATATATATATATATATATAATATATATATATATATATATATATATATATATATATATATATATATATATATATATACATATACAGTTGTGCTCAAAAGTTTACATACCTTGGCAGAATTTCTCCTTTCTTGGCCTTGTTTCAGAGAATATGAATGATAACAAAAAAACTTTTTTCTCCACTCATGGTTATTGGTTGGTTGAAGCCATTTGTTGTCAAACTACTGTGTTGTCTCTTTTTAAATCTTAATAACAACCAAAAACATCCAAATGACCCTGATCAATAGTTCACATACCCCAGTTCTTAATACCGTGTATTGGCCCCTCTAACATCAATGACAGCTTGAAGTATGTTGTGGTAGTTGTGGATGAGGTTCTTTATTTTCTCAGATGGTAAAGCTGCCCATTCTTCTTGGTAAAAAAACTCCAGTACCTGTAAATTCCTGGGCTGTCTAGCATGAACTGCGCACTTGAGATCTCCCCAGAGTGGCTCAATGATATTGAGGTCAGGAGACTGAGATGGCCACTCCAGAACATTCACTTTGTTCTGCTGTAGCCAATGACAGGTTGACTTGGCCTTGTGTTTTGGATCGTTATCATATTGGAACGTCCAAGTATGTCCCATGCTCAGCTTCAGGGCTGATGAGTGCAAATTTGCCCCCAGTATTTGCTGATAACGTGGTGTATTCATCTTTGCTTCAACTACTACCAAGTTTCCTGTGTCTTTGCAGCTCACACACACTTTACTGTAGCAATGGTGTTCCTTTCATCATAGACCTTTGTTGACCTCTCTCCAAATGTAAAGTTTATGGTTATAGCCAAAAAGTTCAATTTTAGTCTCATCTCTCCAAATTACCTTGTTCCATAAGTTTTGAGGCTTGTCTCTTTGCTGTTTAGCATTTTGTAAGCGAGATACTTTGTGGCATTTGTGCAGTAATGGCTTTCTTCTGGCGACTCGACCATGCAGACCATTTTTCTTGAACTGATTCCTTATTGTGCATCTTGAAACAGCCACACCACTAGTTTTCAGAGAGTCCTGAATTTCAGCTGATGTTATTTGTGGGTTTTTCTTTGGATCCCGAACAATTTTCCTGGCAGTTGTGGCCAAAATTTTTGTTGGTCTATCTGAGAGTGGTTTGGTTTTTACAGAGCCCCTGATTTTCCATTTGTAAATCACAGTTTGAATGCTGCTGACTGGCATTATCAATTCCTTGGATATTTTTTTGTATCCCTTTCCTGTGTTATACAGTTCAACTACCTTTTCCCGTAGATCTGTTGGCAATTCTTTTCCTTTCCTCATGACTCACAATCCAGAAATGTGAGTGGCTGGATGAAATATGCAAGAGTCTGTTTGTTTGGATCCCACAAACTCACTCAGCTTTTATGCACACACACTAATTGCAAGCAAACAGGTCACAGGTGAGGATGTTACCTTTAGTAGCTATTCAAATCCATTTGTGTCAAATTCCATGCATGTTATCAGGCCAAAATCACCAGGGTATGTGAACTTTTGATCTGGGTCATTTGGATGTTTCTGGTTGTCATTAAGAGTTAAAAACAGAAAACACAGTAGTTTGACAATGAATGGCTTCAGCCAACCAATAACCATAAGTTGAGGAAAAGTTTTTGTGTTACCATTCATATTCTCTGAAACAAGGAAAAGAAAGGAATAGGATATGCAAACTTTTGAGCACAACTATATATATATTTATATGTATATATATATATATATATATATATGTGTGTGTGTGTGTATGTGTATATATATATATATATATATACAGTCATATGAAAAAGTTTGGGCACCCCTATTAATCTTAAGCTTAATGTTTTATAAAAATTGGTGTTTTTGCAACAGCTATTTCAGTTTGATGTATGTAATAACTGTTGGACACAGTAATGTTTCTGCCTTGAAATGAGGTTTATTGTACTAACAGAAAATGTGCAATCTGCATTCAAACAAAATTTGACAGGTGCATAAGTATGGGCACCTCACCAGAAAAGTGACATTAATATTTAGTAGATCCTCCTTTTGCAAAAATAACAGCCTCTAGTCGCTTCCTGTAGCTTTTAATGAGTTCCTGGAACCTGGATGAAGGTATTTTTGACCATTCCTCTTTACAAAACAATTCCAGTTCAGTTAAGTTTGATGGTCGCCGAGCATGGATAGCCCTCTTCGAATGATCCCACAGATGTTCAATGATATTCAGGTCTGGGGACTGGGATGGCCATTCCAGAACATTGTAATTGTTCCTCTGCATGAATGCCTGAGTAGATTTGGAGCGGTGTTTTGGATCATTGTCTTGCTGAAAGATCCATCCCCTGCGTAACTTCAACTTTATCACTGATTCTTGAACATTATTGTCAAGAATCTGCTGATACTGAGTGGAATCCATGCGTCCCTCAACTTTAACAAGATTCCCGGTGCCGGCATTGGCCATACAGCCCCAAAGCATGATGGAACCTCCACCAAATTTTACTGTGGGTAGCAAGTGTTTGTCTTGGAATGCTGTGTTTTTTTGCCACCATGCATAACGCCTTTTTGTATGACCAAACAACTCAATCTTGGTTTCATCAGTCCACAGGACCTTCTTCCAAAAAGAAATTGGCTTCTCCAAATGTGCTTTTGCATACCTCAGACGACTCTGTTTGTGGCGTGCTTGCAGAAACGGCTTCTTTCGCATCACTCTCCCATACAGCTTCTCCTTGTGCAAAGTGCATTGTATAGTTGACCGATGCACAGTGACACCATCTGCAGCAAGTTGATGCTGCAGCTCTCTGGAGGTGGTCTGAGGATTGTCCTTGACTGATCTCACCATTCTTCTTCTCTGCCTTTCTGATGTTTTTCTTGGCCTGCCATTTCTGGCCTTAACAAGAACAGTCCCTGTGTTCTTCTATTTCCTTACTATGATCCTCACAGTGGAAACTGACAGGTTAAATCTCTGTGACAGCTTTTTGTATCCTTCCCCTGAACAACTATGTTGAATAATCATTGTTTTCAGATCATTTGACAGTTGTTTTGAGGAGCCCATGATGCCACTCTTCAGAAGAGATTCAAACAGGAGAACAACTTGCAAGTGGCCACTTTAAGTAGCTTTTCTCATGATTGCATACACCCGGCTATGAAGTTCAAAGCTCAATGAGGTTACAAAACCAAAAAAAGTGCTTTAGTAAGACAGTAAAAAGTAGGTAGGAGTATTTAAAACAAGAAAATGATAAGGGTGCCCATACTTATGCACCTGTCAAATTTTGTTTGAATGCAGATTGCACATTTTCTGTTAGTACAATAAACCTCATTTCAAGGCAGAAACATTACTGTGTCCAACAGTTATTACATATATCAAACTGAAATAGCTGTTGCAAAAACACCAATTTTTATAAAACATTAAGCTTAAGATTAATAGGGGTGCCCAAACTTTTTCATATGACTGTATATATATAGTTGTGCTCAATAGTTTTGCTGTACATATATGTGTACATATATGTACAGGGTGGGCCATTAATATGGATACGACTAAATAAAATCAGAATGGTTGGTGATATCAACTTCCTGTTTGTGGCACATTAGTATATGGGAGGGGGAAAACTTTTCCAGATGGGTGGTGACCATGGCGGCCATTTTGAAGTTGGTCATTTTGGATCCAACTTTATTTTTTTCAAAGGGAAGAGGGTCATGTGACACATCAAACTTATTGAAAATGTCATAAGAAAAACAAGAGTGTGCTTGGATTTAATGTAACTTTATTCTTTCATGAGTTATTTACAAGTTTATGACCACTTATAAAATGAGTTCAAAGTGCTGCCCATTGTGTTGGATTCTCAATGCAACCCTCTTCTCCCACTTTTGACACACTGATAGCAACACCACAGAAGAAATGCTTGCACAGGCTACCAGTATCCGTTGTTTCAGATGCTGCACATCTCGTATCTTCACAGCATAGACAATTGCCTTCAGATGACCCCAAAGGTAAAAGTCTAAGGGGGTCAGATCAGGAGACCTTGGGGGCCATTCAACTGGCCCGTGATGAACAATCCACTTTCCAGGAAACTGTTCATGTAGGAATGCTCGGACCTGACACCCATAATGTGGTGGTGCACCATCTGGTTGGAAAAACTCAGGGAACGTGCCATCTTCAGTGCATAAAGAGGGCAACACATTATCATGTAGCAATTTCATGGCCACCAAAGTCTCCCGATCTGACCCCCTTAGACTTTTATCTTTGGGGTCATCTGAAGGCAATTGTCTATGCTGTGGGCAGCACTTCGAACACATTTTATAAGTGGTCATAAACTTGTAAATAACTCATGAAAGAATAAAGATACATTAAAACCAAGCACACCATTGTTTTTCTTATCAAATTCTCAATAAGTTTGATGTGTCACATGACCCTCTTCCCATTGAAAAAAATAAAGTTGGATGCAAAATGGCCGACTTCAAAATGGCCGCCATGGTCACCACCCATCTGGAAAAGTTTTTACCCTCCCATATACTAATGTGCCACAAACAGGAAGTTGATATCACCAACCATTCCCATTTTATTTAGTTGTATCCATATAAATGGCCCACCCTGTAGATACAGTGCATTGTGAAAGTATTTGGCCCCCTTGAACTTTTCTACCTTTTGCCACATTTCTGGCTTCAAACATAAAGATATAAAATTCAAATTTTGGGGGGAAGAATCAACAACAAGTGGGACACAATCGTGAAGTGGAACGAAATTTATTGTATATTTTAAACTTTTTTTAACAAATTAACAACTGCAATATTATTCGTCGCCCTTGAGTTAATACTTTGTAGCGCCGCCTTTTGCTGCATTTACAGCTGCAAGTCACTTGGGATATGTCTCTATCAGTTTTTCACATCGAGAGACTGAAATTCTTGCCCATTCTTCCTTGCAAAACAGCTCGAGCTCATTGAGGTTGGATGGAGGGCGTTTGTGAACAGCAGTTTTCAGCTCTTTCCACAGATTCTCGATTGGATTAGGGTCTGGACTTTGACTTGGCCATTCTAACAACTGGATATGTTTATTTTGAACCATTCCATTGTAGATTTTGCTTTATGTTTGGGATCATTATCTTGTTGGAACATAAATCTCCGTCCCTGTCTCAGGTCTTTTGCAGACTTCAACAGGTTTTCTTCCAGAATGGTCCTATATTTGGCTCCGTCCATCTTCTCATCAATTTTAACCATCTTCCCTGTCCCTGCTGAAGTTCAAGGGTGCCAAATACTTTCACAGTGCACTGTATATATACAGTGAAGGAAATAATTATTTAATCCCTTGCTGTTTTTGTAAGTTTTCCCACTGACAAAAGACATGAACAGTCTATAATTTTAAGGGTAGGTTAATTTTAACATTGAGAGATTGAATATCCAAAAAAAAATCAAGAAAATCACAGTGTATAAATTAGATAAATTTATTTGCATTTTTGCATTTTGCAGTGAGAAGTATTTGATCCCCTACAAACCATTGTGAGTTCTGGCTCCTGCAGACCAGTTAGACGCTCCTAATCAACTCGTTACCTGCATTAAAGACAGCTATCTTACATAGTCACCTGTATAAAAGACTCCTGTCCACAGACTCAATTAATCAGTCAGACTCTAACCTTTACAACATGGGCAAGACCAAAGAGCTTTCTAAGGATGTCAGAGACAAGATCATAGACCTGCACAAAGCGGAAATGGGCTACAAAACCATAAGTAAGACGCTGGGTGAGAAGGAGACAACTGTTGGTGCAATAGTAAGAAAATGGAAGAAATACAAAATGACTGTCAATCGACATCGATCTGGGACACCGTTCAAAATCTCAATTTGTGGGGTATCCTTGAACATGAGGAAGGTTAGAGATAAGCCTAAAACTACACAGGGGGATCTTGTTAATGATCTCAAGCAGCTGGGACCACAGTCACCAGGAAAACCATTGGTAACACATTACGCCTTAAAGGTTTAAAATTCTGCAGTGCCCGCAAGGTCACCCTGCTCAAGAAGGCACATGTGCAGACCCTTCTGAAGTTTGCCCATGAACACCTGGATGATTCTGTGAGTTATTGGGAGAAGGTGCTGTGGTCAGATGAGTCAAAAATTGAGCTCTTTGGCATTAACTCAACTCGCCTTGTTTGGAGGAAGGGAAGAGAAATGCTGCCTATGACCCAAAGAACACCATCCCCACTGTCAAGCATGGAGGTGAAAACATTATGTTTTGGGGGTGTTTCTCTGCTAAGGGCACAGGACTACTTTACCACATCAATGGGAGACTTATATATATATATGTGCAATTTTTTTATACTCCAACCATATACTTATATAAACACATTACTATTTTATAGCAAGCATATGATGACTAAAATTAAGGCAGGAGTGTTTTTCAGAAGTGAAATAATGAGCGCACACTTCCCATTTAGAAAAAAATGGATTACTGTGAAGCTGGATTGTGTAAGGGACTATTTGACCACAGCAGTGGGGAAGGTGACTATAAAGTAAGTGATGTAGTAGCTGAGCTAATGAAGGAGAGGCACCTGCTGTCACATGGGTCTTCTTTGAATCCCTCTCATGTAGGGGACAGAAGCAAACCAGAGAACATATGAAATGGTATTTTTTATTCTAATTACCCACTTTAAATATTTTCTGTGAACATTTATACCAGTTTAGGAGCATTTAACAGCAAAGTGTGCTTGGGCACAGTCTCTTTAAAGTTGTGGTTTTGTTGACAGAAAGATGAGCGTGGTGAGAAAGGGGAGGAGCACAGCTTGAGGCTTGCAATGACTACTGGCCAGCTTGATTTTGCCAAATGAGCAAGTGATGATGCTTCATGAGCTGATGTAGAGCCATAGTTCCTGGTTTATAAGAGCAAGGATATTAGTGGCTTATTTACCTCTTGCAGAGCCTGCAGACTGCCAAAAAATCATCTAATGGCAACATGCAAATGAGCTTCCACACACATGAACCTTGCAAGTTTGACTTGCCATCACCATGATCAGACATTTTAGGCACTGTAGTGCCTTCTCCATTAACAGCATGTGCAGCATTACCAGCTTCACAGCTGACTGCAGGAAAAACTGATTTGGTCCCAGAATATGTTTTTGCCGCACATCGTCTGAGCTCTGTTTCTGCGATGGCAGCAACTCACTTCTGTGATGAGCTGAAAACAAAGAAGATGAATATTCCCTGACCTAAAAGGATCATATAAAAATGAATGCCAAGAGGTATGAAAACAGCTTAAAAATGCTGCAACAGACCACAGTATTATTGTGTCATGTATCGGTGCCAAAATGGAATATTGAAATAGGTAGTCAAAATGTAAAACATGTGTAACTATTACATTCTTAAATATTGTTTAATTTTTGCAGGGTGGAGATATTTTTTTGTTTAAAATTTTCCCACCCTTAACAAAAATTGACTAACCGTAAAAAGATTGCTATGTAGGTATATTCAAGGAAACTGATTTGTGTCAACAGCCAGCAGTGTTGATGTAGTGTCTACAATTGTTAAATGTGACTAGTCAAACAGTTGTTAAAACTTAAACTTTAATTGTGTTTTTTAATTGTTTATATATTTTAATTTCTTCTTTTTTTTTTTTTTTTTTTAAATATTGATGATCCTCCACCTTTTCCTTCAGCCAAACTAAAATGTAATGCATGCAAGCTGAAAATGCTAGGTTGAAAAGTGAAAAGGAAATAAATATGCAGAAGCAGCGGGCAGTATGGTCGTGGTGTGTATGGTATCTATAGTAAACAAAACAAGTATTACAAAGGTAAAAAGAAACCTTCCATACAAAATAGGATCCTTTTAAAAAAATAAAATGTTATCAGAAAATCTTGCTGCTGTATTCAGATAACTTGTGTACGCATCTAATATCAGACTATTAGAGCAATAAAGCGAACAGAAAAATATTTTAACCAACAAGCACACTTTGGAAGGTAAATAGTTGTGTTTAGTTTCAGGAATTTAGACATTTCTCTTAAAAAATAAACAAAAAAAATAAATAGATGAATATAATTGGCTTGTGAATCTCAAAATTCAGGTATCACACTTTGAGTCACGCACAAGACTTGGATTCAGAATTTGGTTTTAGGTGTAATATTAGCAATTACTTCCACTGTGGAAAAAATGCAGCTATTAATGTATTGCATAATATTACAGATCTATTTATTAACAGTCACACACTGAGTGGTGATGACTATACAGCTACAGCAGTTTATATTACTTAAATCTTTGGATTAGTTTTGACAGAATGAGACTATCACTTCCGTTTTCAGTCTGGTACATCAGCAATTAAGTAGTTCATCACAATCATATTAGGCCTTTTTCTATTTCTATGCTGTGTGCTCTGACCTCCTGTTCATACACAGTACAAGTATACAATGGTGCTCAAGATTACATGGCTGCTAGACCATGGTATAAGTGTGATGTGTACAGTTGTCCAACTGGACTAGTAAAAAGCTTTGAGCAACATCAGACATGAACAGCTAAATAACTAATTTTTTCATTTTCTTTTTATATGTGTTTTTTAACAAAATGTAACCCCCTTCCCAAAAATTGCAAAATAAGAAATGCTAACATAAACAGGCAGCACCTGCAACAAGACTTTGTATTGGTATGGTAAGTACGTACTGTACAGTCATGGCCAAAAGTTTTGAGAATGACACCAAAATTATATTTTCACATGATCTGCTGGCCTCTGGTTTTTATTAGTGTTTGTCTGATGCTTATATCACATACAGAAATATAATTGCAATCATATTATGAGTACCAATAGGTTATATTGACAGTTAGAATGAGTTAATGCAGCAAGTCAATATTTGCAGTGTTGCCCCTTCTTCTTCAAGACCTCTGTAATTCTCCCTGGCATGCTCTCAATCAACTTTTGGACCAAATCCTGACTGATAGCAGTCCATTCTTGCATAATCAATGCTTGCATTTTGCCAGAATTTGTTGGTTTTTGTTTGTCCACCCGTCTCTTGATGATTGACCACAAGTTCTCAATGGGATAAAGATCTGGGGAGTTTTCAGGCCATGGACCCAAAATCTCTATGTTTTGTTCCATGAGCCATTTAATTATCACCTTTGCTTTATGGCAAGGTGCTCCATCATGCTGGAAAAGGCATTGTTGGGCGCCAAACTGCTCTTCGACGGTTGGGAGAAGTTGCTCTTGGAGGACATTCTGGTACCATTCTTTATTCATGGCTGTGTTTTTAGGCAAGACTGTGAGTGAGCCGATTCCCTTGGCTGAGAAGCAACCCCACACATGAATGATTTCAGGATGCTTTACAGTTGGCATGAGACAAGACTGGTGGTAGCGGTCACCTCTTCTTCTCCGAATAAGCTGTTTTCCAGATGTCCCAAACAATCGAAAAGGGGATTCATCAGAGAAAATGACTTTGCCCCAGTCCTCAGCAGTCCACTCCCTGTACCTTTTGCAGAATATCAGTCGGTCCCTGATGTTTTTTCTGGAGAGAAGTGGCTTCTTTGCTGCCCTCCTTGAAACCAGCCCTTGCTCAAAGAGCCTCCGCCTCATAGTGCGTGCAGAAGCACTCACACCAGCCTGCTGCCATTCCTGAGCAAGCTCGGCACTGCTGGTAGTCCGATCCCGCAGCTGAAACAGTTTTAAGATACGGTCCTGGCGCTTGCTGGTTTTTCTTGGGCTCCCTGGAGCCTTTTTGACAACAATGGAAGCTCTCTCCTTGAAGTTCTTGATGATGCGGTAGATTGTTGACTAAGGTGCAATCTTTGTAGCTGCGATACTCTTCCCTGTTAGGCCATTTTTGTGCAGTGCAATGATGGCTGCACGTGTTTCTTTAGAGATAACCATGGTTAACTGAAGAGAAACAATGATACCAAGAACCAGCCTCCTTTTAAAGTGTCCAGTGATGTCATTCTTACTTAATCATGACTGATTGATCGCCAGCCCTGTCCTCATCAACACCCACACCTGTGTTAATGGATCAATCACTAAAACGATGTTAGCTGCTTCTTTTAAGGCAGGACTGCAATGATGTTTAAATGTGTTTTGAGGTTAAAGTTCATTTTCTGGGCAAATATTGACTTTGCAAGTACAGTAATTGCTGTTAAGCTGATCACTCTTTGACATTCAGGAGTATATGCAAATTGCCATTACAAAAAATGAAGCAGTAAACTTTGGAAAAATTACTATTTGTCTCATTCTCAATACTTTTGGCCATGACTGTATATAAAATTTGACTAGTAAAACAAATGCTAAAAAAATTGTTTGTGACGAGCACACTGTGTGAAGTAAACAGTTAGATTTAAAGGTTTGGATTTTGGAGAATTTTCTTTTGTATTAAAAATACCCTCAACAATAATTTCTCCCTTCACAAAAAGGATTGCGCTAGAAATGCAAAAGCTCAGTATTTGTGACTAGTAAAACTTATGACCAGCATGCAAACCCTGACTGACTGATTTCAGATCTTTTTTTCCTGTGGCATGCTGCTGGTTTCTAGTAAATTAATAAAGAAAACAAAATTTGTAATTGTAATTCAAATGCACCTGAATACGCTTCCAGTTACACAATATTACTGATCAATCATAAGGAGTCTGTAAATGCTGCTGCTGACACCTCCTCTATCTTTCTCTCCCCCTATGCACTGAATCTCGGTATTAGGGCTCATGCAGATGATCGTGTAACTCGGACAAGTGATATCCATCGTTTTGATGGATAGCGCTCGCCCCCATCTTATTCTATGGTGCTGTGTACATGTCTGGAAAAAATTGTAGTATGCATGATTTGTCTCCAATAATTGGATGGCACTCACCCATTCAACTATATGGATATGTGGAAAAAATTGGACCGAATTTTGATGAAGGTGGAAAATTTTATTTTTATTATTATTCACTTCAGATCATACACTGATCAAACTCTGATTAAAAGCAAATAAGAGTGTGATTAGCATAACTGTACTGATTCTTGAATGTGGAGAAAATGGTCATGTGACCCTAGTCTGAGTCACAGAATCCTACACTCATCATCTTCAGTGCTGCAGTTGTATAACACATTAGTGTTTGGAGTATTTGTCTAATGTTTAAGAGCCTTCTCTTCCTATATCTACTGCTGATCTGTGAACTCTCACTATCCTAGATCATCCCAAAATAGTTGCTGCATTCCCTGCCTTGGCTTTTGAACAAGTTATGATTGTTCAAAGCATTATGGAGAAGTCTGCCTAGTCATGTGAACTTGTGGCTGAGGCAATCTTCTGCAATATGTAAAATCATGGCAAGCTCTTTTTAGGCGATTTGTGCGAATCGAAATGCAAATTGTTTTCAATTTTTAAAATTAGACAATTAGTTCCAATGGTATTATTTTCCTTTTTATAAAAATTTTTTGATCAAATATCTTCCACATACCTTCTCTAAAGTAAACATAGAAATATACAATGTTCTCCAGCAGAATAAATTCCCTTAGCTGACATACTTAGAAATGTTTTTCACCTCTAATTCAAGCGCTGAAAACTTAGTCTAGGTATAGCAGAAACAGCTTTCTGCTCAGTGCTTAGTCCACTGAGAGTTTACTTTGTTTGTGTTTTACATTTTTTTTTTGCATTGCTGTACAAGGTGGTAGTGTCCTTGTATTATCCACAGCTACTGAGGGAATACACCAAAACCTTTATATCACTTGTGTATGTAGTTCAAGCTGTTTATAGAGAAAGATCAGAGCACTTGGGGCACAGAGCAATGTGAGAGGAATGTTCTAAGCTATGGCCCCCTGATGTCCTGGCTAATGGTAATCAATAATGTTATTGTTATTTACAAGAAATAAAGGTACAAAGCTTCAGTGCAATAAACACATTTCAGTTATTACACTTGATCAAAGAACATTTGAAGTGAAGAAATAAAATAGTACTTATTCTTCTGTACTAATTAGGTAGTAGAATTAATATTCTATTGTATACTATGCTGTAATAGTGGACAGCAGAACAAAGAAGAAAGTTGATAATAATTTATATTACATCTTGCATTACATCATGTGCAGGTCGTTTGCTCAGGTTCACACTCATACAATATTTCTGGCATTACTTTAATATTACAATAAACACTTTAAATCCATTGTAATCTGGCCACAATGCTACCAGGTAATGTTCTTAATTTCTAATAGTTGCATAGTTATAGGGGTCCTAGTGGCTGCAGTTTTGGACCCCAACACCATATCTGTCAACAGAGTACAAATTGTAGAAACTGTAGTACTATCCAGTGCTTGAAACTATGTGGGCCCTGATTACTACAGGAACTCCTCCCTCTTTGCTCCCAGGTTTGGCACCCTTTAGCTTGAATAACACCGTAGGTCAAGAGATTTTGTGCACCGGTGTGTATACACATGGATATGTAATAACTAATGACGAGCGAGCATGCTTGCTACTGCTCTGTGCTCACCAGAGCATTTCACTGCTAGAGATGCACGGCGCTTGCTGAGTATTTCCGGGGTTGCTCAGCGGGAGCTTGGGTCCCCTCCCTGCATGTTAGTTGCTCTTTAGAGAGCCAATTAACATGCAGGGATTGTCTGCCACACACTGTAATGCCGCAGCCATGTTGGTTGCAGCATTACAGTGATTGGCTGGCCACACAGCGTCATCAGGTCTATATCAGTCCTGGCGCCGCCGTGCTCGTCACAGTCTACTCTGCAATCAGGCAGGGTAGGGAGATGTGCTTCTGAGCTAGGGAGAGATTTGCTTGTTTATTAGTTAGTGTAAGTATTCTCTACATATTCATCTCAACTAACAGTCCTTCTGAGGACTAATCCAGCTGCAGAGATATCAGTGCTAGGCAGGCAGGCAGGGTATATAGCAGACTGCAGTACAAATAGCAAGAGGGTCCATTCCAATTCTGTCTGCTTTTGCTTTTACAGATATTTGTAGAAATAGCCCCAGATATTAGTGGCCAGGAATATTTTTTTTTATCTTAATCCTGATTATTTGCATAAAAAGCAATCCAGAGAATACTGTTTTGCTACAGCCAGGTCCTTTTCATATTACAGCGCTAAAAATCCAGCCATTTAATACTGTGGTTTGTCCGCCACACAGATCACATATAATGGCACTGAAAATTCTGCCATTTCTGGCCTCCATTGAATTTTTGTTTCAGTGTGTCAGCAAACTTATTGACACAAGGTCGGAGCTGTTAAAAATAGTTACCTACAGGCCAGCCATTTAAAACTGTGGTTTATCCGTCACATGGATCACATAAAAGTTTGCTGAAAATTCTGACATTTCTGGCCTCCATTAAAATTTTGTTTCAGTGTGTCAGTGAAGTTATTGACACCAGTTTGCTCTTAAAAATAGTTACCTACAGGCCAGTTATTTAAAACTATGGTCTGTCCGTCACATGGATCACATAAAAGTTTGCTGAAAATTCTGCCATCTCTGGTCTCCATTAAAATTTTGTTTCAGTGTGTCAGTGTAGTTCTTGACCCCAGTTTGCAGTTAAAAATAGTCACCTACAGGCCAGCTATTTCAAACTGTGGTTTGTCCGTCACAAGGATCACATATAAGTTCACTCCATATTCAGACATTTGTAGTAAGCGTGGCAGATATTGTTCTCCATTAAAAATAGGCAAGGCTCGTGGCAAGAGACGGGGAACTGGACTTGATGGTGATGGTGCATGCAGAGGCCGAGGCCGTGGGCAAGCTGAAATTGTGCCACAACAAACATCCATATCTTCTCACTCGACCTTCCTGTCCAAATTAATAGGGGACCGCAGAACACCACTATTGAACACATAGCAGTGTGAAAAGGTTATTGGTTGGATAGCAGATAATGCTTCCAGTCACTTAGCCACCACCACCACCCACCACCACCCTGTCTTGCATACGATCAAGTCTCAGTAGCCGTGAGTCTGGACCGCATATTCCTCACCTTGATCCTCCTTCCTCCCACCATGCCGGATGCCCAGAGACAACTGATCCCACACTTGGACACTCCGAAGAGCTGTTCACTTTTCCATTTATAGATTCAGGCCTCTCACCTGGTCCACTTGAAGCAAGGCAAAAGGATATCGCATATACCGATGCCCAAGTATTTGAGCAGCCACTGTCGTACGAAGGCGACGGTGGGAAAGTGTCACAAGAGGTGGACGATGATGAGACACAATTCCCAGAAAGTCAGGAGAAGGGACCAGGGTGCGGAAGTGGAAGACGAGGTGGTGGATGATATAGTAAGTGACCCAACCTGGCAGGAGGACATGCAAAGCGAGAACAGCAGCACACAGGGGGAGGGAGGCAGAGCACCCCAACAGGCAGGAAGAAGCAGTGTGGTGGCCGCAGACAGAAGGCGGGCAACTTTTCCCTTTAACACTAACACAAAGGAAGTTGTCAGTACAACTATTAGGTCTTCCCGAGTCTGGTTGTTTTTTAAAGACTCTGCCGATAAACCAAAAAAGGCCATTTGCACCACCTGCCAGGCCAGCATCAGCAGGGGTAGTAAAACGACCAGTCTGACCACCACCAGCATGATCAGGCACATGGCAGGCACATGATCAGGCACATGGCAGCAAAGCACCCGACTAAGTGGGCCGAACTCGAGTCCAGGAACAGTGTCTGCGGGTGACACCACTGCTTCTTCTGCTGTTGTGCGTGCATGCCAATCCCCTGTCCATGGCGTATGCTAAGATGCCTCCCACTCTGCAACTGTCATTGAACACTCTCAACTAGCACCATCAGAAAGCACATCCACAGCCTTGTCCCAATGCAGCGTTCAGTTGTCCCTACCTCAGTCCCACATTTCGTGACTGCTTGCGCTAGAAATGTTGCCTTTTATGCTCATGTAGATGGAAGCTTTCCGCAACCTGATGGCAGTGGCCATCCCTCGGTACTCGGTCCATAGCCGCCATTATTTCTCCCTGTGTGCCATCCCCGCATTACACAAGCACATGTCCCACAAACATTAGCCGTGCCCTCAACAATGCAGTTACTGGGAAAGTCCACCCAACTACGGGCACCTGGACAAGTGCTTGTGGGCAGGGACGGTACATCCCGCTGACAGCTCACTGGGTTAACAAAGTGGAAGTCGGGACCAACTCGGACTTTGGGACAGAACACATCCACCCGATGCTGAGGATTGCGTCAATCAGGGTTGCCCCCACAGTCTACAGCTTCTTCACTTCATCCTCCTCAGCCTCCTCCTTCTCTTCAGCCTCCATCTCTGAAATGACAAGCTGGAAGCACTGCAGCGCTGTCTCGCCCAAGAGGCAACAGGCTGTGCTGAAGCTAATATGCTTAGGTGACAAACCGCACAATGCTGAAAAATTGTGGACAGCTCTGAAAGAGCAGGCAGATCTGTGGCTAACACCACTGAACCTAGAGCCAGGCATGGTCGTTTGTGACAATGGCCGGAACCTGGTTGCTGCTCTAAAGCGAGGCGAGGTTACAAATGTACCATACCTGGCCCATGTGCTTAACCTCGTGGTTCAGCAGTTTCTCAAAACCTACCCGGAGCTGCTTGATCTGCTTGTCAAAGTACACTGCCTGTGTGCCCATTTAAAAAGTCAGCTACAGCTTAACTGCTTACGCCGCCCTTGCTATGCTTCAACAGCGATTGCAGCTTCCGGCTCACTGACTGGTGTTTGATGTCCGCACGCGTTGGAACTCTACACTGCAGATGTTGGAAAGGATTTGTGAGCAGAAGAGGGCAGTTATTGACTACCAGCATCAACAAGGCCGTCGGTATTTTGTTCAGACTCCATACTTAAGACCTCAGGAGTGGACATGTATGTCAGGCATCTGTCCCATCCTCCAAAACTTTGAGGACTCAACCAAGATGGTGAGCGGTGATGACGCCATAATTAGCACCACCATCCCGCTTCTTTGTCTTCTGAATTGCTCTCTGCTCACAATCAAAGAGGATGCATTGCAGGCGGAGCACGATGAGATGGAGCAAGGAACCATACAGGGTCATTACACACAGCCCTGTCTCATCTAATCCCAAGGTGGATTGGGTGACAATGAGGAAGAGGAGGAGGAAGAACAGGAGCTAGTTTCATGCGCTATAGATGGTACTTCCTGCACAACTGTCATACCGTCTGTTCAGCATGGATGGCCTGAGGACAGGGAGGAGGAGAGAATGGTCAGTCGTCCTCTTGGTGAGGACACTGAAGTCTTGCCTGTTAGCAGTCTGGCATGCATGGCTGAGTTTATGTTACTCTGCCTTTCCCGTGACCCTCGCATTCTCAAAATTTTGGGTGACAGTCATTAATGGTTGGTGACACTTCTAGACCCACACTACAAGTAGAACTTTATATCTCTTATTCCTGAGGCGGACAGGTCTGCAAAATTGGGGCAGTGCCAGAAGGCCCTTGTTGCGGAACTATTAAAAAAATTCCCATCTGAAAACGCTGGCGGCAGAGGTCACAGTTCATTGGACAACCAAGGAGTACAGGCGAGAGAGACACAACTCCAAGCCAGCAGAGGCAGGGGAACACTGTCAAAGTTCGGGGAGAGTTTTCTCAGACCCTCGCATAGCTCAGGTCCTGAGGTGCGGCGTACTCTCTCAAGGAGTGCAAAGTTTGGGAAGATGGTGAGGGAGTAACTTGCCGACCGTACCAACGTTGTCTGTGATTCCTCTGTGCCTTATAATTACTGGGTATCCAAGCTGGACACGTGAAATGAACTGGCTCTCTACGCATTGGAGATCCTGGCCTGCCCTGCCGCTAGTGTTTTATCAGAGCGGGTTTTTAGTGCCGCTGGTGAAATTAAGTTAAGCGCATCTGCCTGTCAACTGAAAATGCTGACAGGCTGACTCTTATAAAAATGAACAAGGGCTGGATTGGGCCAGACTTCTCAACATAACCGAATGATAGCAGTGCAACAAACTCAAATCCAGTGTCTTTTTTTGGGAGGTGTATTCCCATGCACCTTTTCACACCCACACATGGGTATCCGCTTCCTGATTTTGGCCATTTGCTCTTGTCTTCCTCCTTCTCCTCATCCTCATCCTCCACCACCATATCACCAGGGTGACCGTGGTCCGTGATACAATACCAACATAATTTTTTTAAAGGGTGTATATGATGCCCGTAAAAAATGTTTTATACAGTTTATTCATGTATACTCCCCAGGGGTAAATGTTTATCAGCCCATACACTTAGTACATGGGCATTGCAAGTAGAGGAGACCCGCTCCTTTTTAATGGGAACATTTTTTTATGAGGCCCTCCTCCACGTCTTTTCCAAGGTGCATTGGAGTGCCTCACAATTTTGGCAGCCCTTGCATTCACTGCATAGGCCAACACTATGGGAGACCCACTTCCTAATAATGCGAACATTTTTTCATGAGACCCTGTACGTCTCTTCCAAGGGGCATTGGAGTGCCTCCCAATTTTTTTTTCAGCCCTTGCATTCACTTCATAGGCCTAGACTATGGGAGACCCACTTCCTAATAATGGAAACATTTTTTCATGAGGACCCCTACGTCTCTTCCAAGGGGCATTGGAGTGCCTCCAAATTTTTGGCAACCCTTGCATTCACTGCATAGGCAAATAGTATTGGGGACCCACTTCCTAATAATGGGAACATTGTTTTCAGAAGGCCCTCCTCTAAGTCTCTTCAAAGGGGTGTTGGGGTACGTTCAAATTATCTAAGGGGTATTGGGGTGCATCCAAATTTTTGACAGGCCTGCCACTCACTGCATATGCAATAACAGTATAGGAGACCCACTCGTTAATAATGGGAACAATAAAACATAGAATAGCGAGGGCCGACAGCTGGCCCTTTAAGAATAGTAAAGGCCGTCTGATGGCCCTATAAAAATAGGCTTTGTGACTTTCAGAGTCCCTCCTTCATAAATGAAACAGGATGTGTCTGATCATGTCTCACACATCACATGGCCAGATAAGGTTGTAAAATGTTAAAATGACATTTCCCGGTGAATGCATTTGTCACGGTAGAAAGCAATGCAAAAGTGCAAAAATGCATCAAAAACAATATGTGTGAACATAGGTCAAGGTGTGGAGGAGTATTTTTGGTTTTGGTTATTTATTTTGCCTTATATACAAGTTATTACGCTGGAAAGGATGTTCCTTAACATATTTCCCAGGAAACTCCATTTTGGTTTCGTTTTTGTATGTTTTATTGTGAGTCCGTAAAAGTGGCGTAATACGTCTGACAACGTAATACCACTTTTCAAAACCTCATGCCGCCTCCACGAGCCTAAAAGGCCACATTTCAAGTGAAAGCAGCTTTAGAGGACTTCCTGGGAGAAATGACAGCTGGGTGGATATGGTTTCCCCAAGTCCTTACACCAAGCTAAAGAAATTGGCTGTGATGAAATACAACTCAGCAAAAAAAGCTGTGGACTGGCTCCGTACCGTCCCTGGCCACATTCACCTGTCCACGTGTTTGTGGTTAGGCGGTACTTCCCAGTAAGTGCACTGGGGAGGGCATGGGTAATGTTGTGGGACCCATGCTTGTGGAAGGCAGAGACGATACCGGTAAAAACAGTGGCGGCTGGGGACTGAGTATGGATACCTGGTCGCCGCAGTAATAAGATTGTGGACAGCTTCCATCTCCACGTGCCTAAAAAGCCACATTTCAAGTGCAAGCTGCTGTCAAAATTTTGGCAGTATAGTATTGCAGCCTGTGGGAGGGTCGGCGGCTGGCTGCATACTTGCGCTTTCATTCCAAGGAATGGGGTAGGGACAACTGAACGCTGCACTGGGACAAGGACGTGGACAGTGATTGTTGCAAGTCTGCAACGACAGGTGCATGGCGGGAGGCATTTTGGTATGCGCCAAGGATCACTTATGATGGGCACACTTTTAGGCAGTGACCTGGGAGTCAGAAATGCTTCCAGGGGTCTTCCACATGCTGTTCCCATGTCATTTGAGCACTGTTCCCATCGATTTGGGCAATTTTTTGTCCCTCTGCCGACTGCCGGGGGGAGCCGCCTGGAAAATGCTCGAGTTTCCCATAGACTTACATTGGGCTCGTTGCTCGGGTTGAGCACCCTAGCATTCCAATTTGCTCGACCCGAGCATTTTAGTGCTTGCCCATCACAAGTAATAGCCTAACTTGGGACTATAGTGCAGCAGAGGTATAATTTTGGGGCCTGAATTGATTTTATCGTCTGCTCGTTAGCTTAAATTCATTTTTGAGTCTGCTGTGGGGTATATTCATGGTGCTGGAATTTGGGATGTAGTCTGAGGTCCTGATTAATTTTGTAGTCTAGAATGGAGTTTGAAATAATTTTCGAGCTTAGAGTTTCACAAATGGAGCAGCAAAAAGGGGCACAATAGACAATAGAATAGTCATACCTACAAATTAGATATCAAAAGGGGTTGAGTGGCTTTTGGATATCGTAATGCATTAGAGTCTGGGTGTGACTGCTAACTATGAACTCTTAATAGTTAAGCCCCTGAATAAAGCACTTCTCTCACTATATATCTAGTAATCAAAAAGGAAGATAGACACATAACCTCTGCCTTCTCTGAATGTTGGAAAGCTTGTTTCTCCCACCTTATATCTTAAAATAGGCCAACCTAACATTTATAGATACTAGATTTACACAAATAGTTACAGACATTTCATATTGAATCCAATTTTTTCTGATTTGCTTAATGTGATTTCAGAAAAATAGCATTTAGCTAATTTGCAAAGAATCAAAAAGAGGTGAAAAAAATAATACTCAATTTGCCACTCACTCTTTCATGCTGCAGGCCCCTGTCTGGTGTTTCGTGTAGCACTCTTTAAGCTCTTCTTTACTGGTCTTCTGGTTCTCTTCCTCCATCTTTACTTTGCATGCAGGCTTCCGGCGCTGAGTAGGCCTTGGGCAACACACGTCATGACATCAGAGACATACTCGATGCTAGAAGGCCTGACACAGAGTGAAGATGGAGGAAGTATAAGTTGTGTGCAGTGGAGCAGTAAAGAAGAGGTTGTAGGGACACCATGGATGACTTGACTGGGGGCTGCAGTAACGTAAAAGGCGAGCAGCATGGTGTGTATTTTTTTCTATTACATTTATTAAAATATGAAGGTCTGGAGTGATCTTAGAGTAAAATAAGACACTTTTGATTAACATCTATACATTTAATAGAAATCAAATTTTATGACCAAATTCAAGCAAATTGCTAAATTAGAAATTTCGCAAGATTTGAATATCACTACAGATTATATATGAGACACCATGCTATATAGCCATGTGTGAAGATGACGGCATGTATAGTTTGTAAATACTACATCTTCCATACTATGCTAGCATACCATGCAATGCTAACTTTACTGCAAAACCACAGTATATTTTAACTTATCCTTTCAACACCCATTAGCTTTTCAACATTGTCCCCCAGATGACCTTGTAGAGCCAGAAGGAAAAATATTTAGAAGGGTTGAATAACAGGTCAGTGTACAGACAATTCTGTGTGAAAGAAAGGCTAATGTTTGAGGAGAGTGACAGCTTCTGAAAACACTTTTGTAGTTAAATGAGATATAAAACTGTAAATCATTAAAAACATCCAATCAATATATAGTCTTCACCTCCTAGCAAATTAAATGAACCAATTTTACCAATCCAGTCATTTTACTTAAGTGTAGATTTCACACAAGACATGTAACTATATAATCTGTGAAGGAATTGAGAATGGGGAACTATAGGCTTCTACCCTAGATATTAGTCATCCAGATACAAATTAGTCACTGGAGTTCGTTATTAGAATATAAATGGTTTTAGTAAATTTTCAGGAATATTTTTTTCACCTTATGTTTCTCTCCTTGATATTGTGTTGTGCATAATAGCAATCTGTACATGTACACAGAGATAGAAAGCTAACATCTGAAGGGCAAGACCAGGAAGGCATAACAAAAGATCAAAGAGATACAGCTAAAGTTTCAACCAAGAGTGGGAATATTGAAAGATGCCAACCGAAACAAACTGATTAAGCCAGAACAGATCAAGGAAAGAAGGAAAGAATATATGGAGTACCTCTACAAGAACGACTCAGTGATAAGGTAAGAAACTGAGACTGGAGATGATAGAGAGCCGAACATCCTGAACGACAAAGCCATTGCTGCGATAAAGCTTCTGTCACACAGCAAAGCACCTGGATGTGATAATATTCAAATAGCGCTAATAAAGTATTCTGAAGCAGCAGTTGATGTCATCACACTCATGGGTCAACAGATATGGACAACTGGTAAATGGCCCAAGGATTGGACAAGATCGGTGTATAATCCTATTCGGAGAAAGGGAGATGCTACCCACTGTGATGCTACCGACATGCCAGCAAAATACTACTGAAGATTCTACAAAGACAGCTACAGCCTTACTTTGATATGAAGAAATATGAAAAGCAGCACTCATCAGATCTTTATTGGCTTAAAAGTCCTTTATGTCATCATGTGTGGACAATCTAGGAAAATATCCGGCAAGCAGGTAGAAAGAGGGAGTGGATGCAGAGGAGGAAGAGAGGATGACGACCGTTTCGCGTCCGGCTGATGCTTCTATGGGTCCTATTCTAAAAATGGTGTTAGGTCACCTTATTTTAGGGTGGCGACTACACATGCATTAACAAATAGGAAAACAGATTAAAAATAATTAATTGAAAACATTATAATACGACTGACATTTCTAATTTGTAATTGGACAACTGGTAAATGGCCCAAGGATTGGACAAGATTGGTGTATAATCCTATTCCGAAGAAAGGAGATGCTACCGACTGTGATGCTACTGACATGCCAGCAAAATATTACTGAAGATTCTACAAAGATAGTTACAGCCTTACTTTGACAAAGAGCTGCCAGAGGAACAAGCAGGATTCAGAAACAGCAGAGGAAGAAGAGATGTAATTGCTAACATTATATGGATAATGGAAAAGGCCAAATAATACAATAAGCAGATCTATTTTTGCTTCATCGACTACAGCAAATCCTTCGACTGTGTTGATCACCAGAAACTTTGGAATACCATGATATATATGGGTGTGTTAAACAATCTGATCAGCCTCATTAGGGGCCTTTACATCGACCAATAAGCAACAGTCCAAACGAACCACAGTGATACGGCATGGTTCAAAGGTGTAGACAAAGCTGCATCTTGTCACTGTTTCTCTTCAATTTATATGTAGAAGCTATTTTCAGGAAGGCTGGACTTGCCAAAAAAGAAGGAATCCAAATTTGTGGACAAATCATGAACAATCATAAATACGCAGACAATACAACATTGATAGCAACAAGTGTAGATGGAATGAAGGACTTATCACGGAGTGTCAAGATGGAAAGCTCAAAGATGGGACTCCTACTCAATACATAGAAGACAAAGATATTGACTACTGCCAGGTATGACCGGAACACATTTCAGATGGACCCAATCATCACTCAAGATGCAGTGACAACACCAGTAGTAATTAGGAGAATAGCTATGGGCAAATCAACAATGAAGTCACTGTAAAAGGTCTTCAAATCAAGGAACATTTCACTGGGGTTGAAGACATGGCTCATACATAGTCTGGTCTTTTCTGTAGTAACATATAGATGTGAAAACTGGACCATAAAGAAAAAAGACAGAAGAAGAATCAACGTCTTCGAAATTTGGTGCTGGAGAAAGATGTTAACAAACAGGCAATATCTGCCTGTGTTTTGGCAGTCTAACACCCGCGAGACATACTGCCATGGTGACGCAAACATATTTTTCAAGCATGCCGAAGATACTCTGCTAGCATCTGAGCATGCTCAGATAACACCGTATCCGAGCATGTTCGCGCATCACTAGAAATTAATTCTTGCACCTTTTCCGTTACTCTTCATAGCTTCTCTTGATAACTTTTCTCTTATAGAAGGCCTGTGGATCTTCTCAGTGAAGCATCCAGCAGTAGTCCCCCATCATATTCACATTCCACCTACCTTTGTATCGTCATTTCATCTCCTTCATATCCTGATGAAATCTTTCTCCTTGCTCATCGATAATAGCACCAAGGTTTTCAGGAAAGTAGTCCAAATGGGAATTTAAAAAATGTAGCTTCAGATTCATCAGACTACCCAAGGTTTTGAAACATTTCAGCAAGTTCTCCATGATGGACTTACATTTTGCATCTTTTTTTGCTACATAGAAATTTCTTCACAACTTGTCTAAAAGAATCCCAAGCCCTGTTCTCAACATCTTACATTTTTTGTTTCGAACACGTCGTCCTTCACAAGTTTCCAAATATCCAGACCCACAAAAATGCCTTTCTTCAGTTTTGCTTCGAGCAGTCCCTGAAACTTGGTACACAGGTACTTAAAAGTCTCTCCTTCTTTTGGTTAATCTTTTACATGTTGCTTCATCATTCCAAGCTTAATATGGAGTGAGAACTTTAGTGGGATCAACTAAACTTTCATCAACTATGTTTTTGAGCCCAGGTTGCAAAGATGTTCTTGTTGGGCAAGTTTTTTGACTCCAGTGATGAGTCCTATCCCAACTGTCCCATTCACACAAAAAGAATAGGTATCTTGTGTATCCTCCTTGCTGCCCAAGGAGCAAAGAGAGAAGTTTCAGATCACCACATACTGACCATCCTTGATCCTCATAGTTACGGTAACTATCTTGAGAATAAATTCTAAATTCTCATAGCCTTCTTTCAAGTGCACAGAATGCCCTACAGGCACTGAAGCATACTTGCTGCCATTGTGCAGTAGCACAGCTTTCAGACTTTTTTTTGGATGAATCAATAAAGAGTCTCCACTATCTCACATTGTATTCCATGTTAAATTTTTCCATAAGCCCAGGAATATCACTGCAATACACTAGAGCACTGTCTTGGGAATAGAATGGAAGGAATTCCTTTTCTATGTTTCTGTACTATGAAAAACAGGTACCAGGATCTAGCAGGTTCTTATCCTTTAGTCTAGGGTCATAAAGTTCTGGCAAATGTTTAGGAAGGTCCAAATTCTTGACTAAATGATTTAATTCATGCTGTGAAAAAAGCTCTGGCTCATTGGGACCAGCGTGAAAGTCTTCAAAGTCTTCATCAGAGTCCTGCTCTTCATGTTCTGAATCTTCTGAATCAGGTGTATCTTCAAGTTTCTCCAGATGTGAAAGGACAGGTATTCCTCGATCGTGAGGCACACTTTTATATAGCTATCACATAGTTCCTTTTTCTGTGTTTGTGCTGTAGTGTACACTATGCTTTTCTTGCCATTATAAAGCTTTAGAAATGCAACTGAGTGGAGACTAGCAGTAAAGTGAACAGAGCAATCACATAATGGCTGAATAAAAGAAAAACTGCAATAACCATAGTGTTAAACATAATCTATATTTTATTTTTACCCAACAATAGCTGAATCAAACCTAACCGGAGAAAAGAACACTTTTTGTTTACTACATTACTTTCTCCTATGAAGGAATACTGTAATGTTTTGTAACATTTACAATAAAAACATATCCACAATGTAGACACTGCATTCCATAAGGAGCTAAATTGCTACATTCTAAAAGACATATATTCTTGAAAGTGTGAAATAGCTAGTGACACAAGTCAGAGTTCTAGTTTAAACCCGAGTGATGCAAAAGGAATAGCTTGCCATCCCGTGGTTTCTGCGAAACACAAAGTAAAATTGTGTCATGATTAAGGTGTGCGGGGAAACTGCAATTTTAGCCTCCTTGTTATATCCTTTTAACAGCCAAAATGAATGTAGGAAAGGTCACTGAAAAGCAAGGCAGATGTACAGTAAAATGTACATCTACTGCCTTGCCTTAGTGCAAAATAAATGGTGACTAGAGGTTGGAAAGATTCTGACATTCTGCACCAAAAATTGGTAAAGGTGTTTATTTACTGCAATGTTAAACACACATATCATCAGTGCTTATCATATATGGAACACATAAAGTTTTTTCTTTTTACCAAACCTGGAAAAAATAAAATGTGATTATTAACTTACAGACACAAACATACTATGTCATGCAGGTCACTTTTATCTAACTATAAAAAAGTTATCCTTTCTCTTTTCTCTCAAAAGACCAAATTATTTTTCTAGAACAATCTTCACAAGCAAGTTCACAACACGAAAGGCAGAAAAGCATGAAAAGGGTTTTTTTTGTCTAACTAATGTGTACATTATTAATGTTCAATAATATCATAATATTAAGATAACATACACAGTAAATTTATAGCACAGAGATAATGCTAATACATGGTGATGACACAGTACAGGGATAGTATACAAAGTAATATCACATTAAATTATAGAAAAAACAGCATACAAATACGTCACAGTGTAGTAAAAAGGGTCTAAGGGATAAAGTTTCTCCTTGAGAGTTATAGGCAAGGACAGATTAAGAGTAGCCAGGACCCCATGCAGTTTAGAGGGCGTTAGATCCCCCTCAGCACCCGATGTATCACGTGAAATGTCACATGATGTTTTTGAAAGTTCATGTGATAGGTCAAGTGATGAATACACAAGTTCTCTTGTGCACATTTGCAAAAGACAAAGTGGTGCAGGTAGCATGCCACACAATTTTTTTCACCTACATACAGCATTATATGTAACATAGCGATATACATAAAGATGGATGCTATGTAATAAGAAATGGCGCTTTATATAGCGAAAGGGCGCTATATAATATGGGACAGCACTATACCTAACAAAAGGGAATACTATGCAATAAGGGACATCGCTATAACAAGAGGAGATGCTATGTAATATGGGGAGGATTGCTCAATACGCATCTTTTAATGTGGTCCATGTAAACAGGCTATTAAATGACTGCCGATCTGTAATGGTTTGCTGATTGGTGGTCGTTTAGTGCAGCCGGTCAGTCTGTGTAAACGTACTCCAATACAAGAAATGAGGAAGGTTTGGTATAGCTTACCACACCGTTACAATCGTTGCTTGTGGTTGGAATTCTCTGGAGAGTGCCGATTCCTCTGGTGAAAACAGCTGAGTAGAAAAGTGGAGGGAAGGGGGAAAATTCGATCCAGCACGACCATATAGATACATGACCCACCAGTTCATTATAAACACATGCTCCCCAATTATAATGACATGCCGCTCCCAGTTTCATTCATTATATAATATATGTCTTATACATAATAATGTCCTCTCTCCCACCCCCATTTCATTCACTTTATAGAAAAAAAGCATATTTACCTCTCCATACAATCTCCTGTGGCATCACTACATCTTGTGGCCTGGGCCCCGGGTGGTAGCACAGGTTGCCCTCATTATAATCTGTCCTTGCTTATAAGCTATGCAGTGCTCCCTGGAAAATAAAATATGCAAATAGTCTCTACATAGTGGAAGATAACACAGTCCCTAGTTCCATCTATTGGAAATAGCAATAGTTAAAAATAAGTCAATGTTGACCTTTTAGAGAGCCTTGCTACATGATTTAGGATAGCAAATCAGAATTTCTATTTAGATATAACTATTTTAGGGTTCTTGCCCATCATCACTACAAAGTTTAGACTGATTGAAAATATAATATTGCCTTTGAGGTTTGCTATTACCAGTAAGAAGTTAGTAACCCTGTTCTCTACTTCTGTGAAGAAGCTATTTGCTTGTAATAATTCCAAGAGATCATTGTATGTCCTATATTTTTCCCAACTACATCTTCTCAATCTCATTAAGGTTAAACTTTACTCCTTAAACCTCCAATGGAAAGCCTCACTGCCGAGCTAAACAGTCTGCTATTTAGCAGTGTTGAGGGGCAAGACCCCAAAAAGCCATATATAAATGGAAATTTTGGTTTGACTTTACATTCTAAGTCATGTGGCAAGGCTCCTTAACTGCTTCCTGACCGCCCACTGTACATAAACGTTGGCACTACTTTGGCTCTGTGCAGCGCCGACGTTTATAAACGGTCAGAGGTCCCGCAGGGCTCAGGACCCCCAGGGTCCTGCAGGCGCTGCGGTTGCAGTTCAGATCCGTAGCAGTGACAGGGGACATCATCGGGACCAGATTGGATCAGGTCCCAATGATGTTAACCCTTTGCTATCTTCTAGATGCCGCGATCTATAGCGATCGCGGCATTTAGAAGATAGAGAGAGGAGAGGGGGTCGTCCACTTACTTTTCCGATGGCCCCCTGATGTCTGAGAGGACCTGCCATTGTCATGACAGCCGTAGGTCACATGACTGCCTCCGGGTCTGCCATGTACAGTGTCCTGCTAGTCTAGCAGAAGACACTGACTGTGAAACTGTCAGCAAAGCTCTCATGCAATGCAATACATATCTATTGCATTGCATGAGAACAGTGATTAGAAAAATAAAAATTAATGTCCCATACAGGGACTAAGTAAAAATGTAAAAAAAAGTCTAAAAAATGTTTTCAAACTGTTTAAAAAAAATCACAAAATAAATAAAAATAAATAAATAAAATATTAAATCAATAAATCCGTATATTTATGCAAAAACAAAAAAAGTACACATATTTGGTATTGCCGCATCCAAAACAGCCCAATCTATAAAACTGTCACACTAATTAACTCCTTCTGTGCACACCGCAATAAAAATAAATAAAAAACGGAGCAAAAAACTATGCTTTTTCATCATATCGCCAAACAAAAAGTGGAAAAAAATGCGATCAAAAAGCAAAATGGAAATAAAAATAGTACCGCTGAAAACATCATCTTGTTCTGCAAAAAAAAAGCCGCCATACAGCTCCATCAGCCAAAAACTAAAAAAGTTATAGCTCTCAGAATAAAGCGATGCAAAAAAAATATTTTTTCTATAATATTGTTTTATTGTGTAAAAGCGCCAAAACATAAAAAAAATATACGGTAAGTGTAGTATCGCTGTAAACGTACTGACCCAAAGAATAATGCTGCCTTATCACTTTTCTTACACGCAGAACGGCATAAACAAAACCCTCAAAAATCAATTCCTGAGTTGTTGTTTTATGTTAATTTTACCTCCCAAAAAACTGAATAGAAAGCGATCAAAAAATGTCACGTACCCAAAAATGGTACTAATAAAAATTTCAGCTTGTCCCGCAAAAAAAAAGCCATCATATGACTCTGTCGGCCGAAATATGGAAAAATTATAGCTCTCAAAATATGGCGATGCAAAAACTAGATTTTGCAAAAAAATCATCTTTAAGTGTGTGACAGCTGTCAGTCATAAAAACCCGATATAAATCTGGTATCTCTGTAATCGCACCGACACGAAGAATAAAGTAATCTCATCACTTATATCACACGAGGAATGGTGTAAAAAATAAATAAAACCAATTCTTCACCTGCTACTGATTTGTTTATTATGTCTCCCAAAGATCGCAGTAAGGCTCTGCTCACATTTATCCTGCGCTCTGCGCTGAGTACTTACACCAGAGTTTCCGTGTAAATCTCTGAAATACGTGATTCAGATGGAACCCATGACGAAAGATTCCCTGTAATGAGGCAGATATAGGCCACTGTGGATGCCTTCTGGCCTGTGATCCCACGGTGTCAGTTTTTTTAGGCGTGCATAAAAGTGCGGTTGGCCACAGTTTTGTGCACTTCTGAAAAAAAGGACACCGCTAAACAGAGGCCAGATGGAGTCCAGAGTAACTCTGCTGCCTCATTACAGTGAATGGATCCCGCAGGGGTTTCATCTGAATTACATCACTTGGAAATTTAGATGGAAACCCCGATGTAAGTGCTCAGCATAGAGCGCCGGATAAACAATATGTAAAATGTTCCCAATAAAAGCTTCAACTCAGTCCTCAAAAAAAGCTAGTCCCCACTCAGGTCCGTAATCTGTTAAAAATATAAGGGACTTCCAAGTTACTGGTAGCAGAAAGGCTCTGGAAAAGCGAAATGGCCCTTGCCCCCCAAAGGAAATTCAGAAAATTTTGTGCTCCCAAATCCAAATGCCTATTCTACAATAATTTGTTCTCCAATTGTCAAATAGCGCTCCATCCCTCCCAGATCTCGCCGTATGGCTAAGTGGTTCGATACAGCCACATATGGGGTATTGCCACTTTTAGAAGAAATTGTGTGACACATTCCGGCACCATTTTTACCCATTGCCCTGTGTGAGAATGTAAAATCTGAGGATAAAACATTTTTTTGTGGTAAAAATATAATTATGCTTTCTTCTTGCCCAATGGTATAAATTTAAAAATGAAAAAATACTCACTACTTCCCTAGATGAATTCCTTGAGAGGTGTAGTTTACAAAATGGGGTCACTTGTGTGAGTTTCTGCTGTTTCGTCAACACAGCGCTCCTTCTCTTCCGAACCCTGCCGTACACCAAAGCAGTGGTTTTCCCCCACATATGGGGTATCGGCGTACTCAGGAGAAATTGCACAACAAATTTAATGGTGCAATTTCTCCTGTTATCTTTATGATAATTAGGGGATGAAAAACATTTTTTGTGGGAAAAATGTGAAAATTTTATTTTAACGGCTCAATATTATAAACTTCTGTGAAGCACCTGGGGGTGCAAGGTGCTCACCACACATATAGATAAGTTCCCTAAGGGGTCTAGTTTCCAAAATGGTGTCACTTGTGGGGGGTTTCCACTGTTTAGGCACATTAAGGGCTCCCCAAATGCGACATGGCGTCCGCTAATTATTCAAACAAATTTTACATTCAAAAAGTCAAATGGCGCTCCTTCTCTTCCAAACCCTGCCGTGTGCCCAAACAGTGGTTTTCCTCCACATATGGGGTATCAGCGTGTTCAGGAGAAATTGCTCAACAAATTTCATGGTGCAATTTCTCCTATTACCCTTATGATAATGCAAAATTAAGGGATGAAAAACGTTTTTGTGGGAAAAATGTGAAAATGTTATTTTTACAGCTCAATATTATAAACTTCTGTGAAGCACCTGGGGGTTCAAGGTGCTCACCACACATCTAGATAAGTTCCCTAATGGGCCTAGTATCCAAAATGGTGTCACTTGTGGGGGTTTCTACTGTTTAGGCACATCAGGAGCTCTCCAAACGCAACATGGCGTCCGCTAATTATTCAAACAAATTTTACATTCAAAAAGTCTAATGGCGCTCCTTCCCTTCCGAACTCTGCAGTGCGCCCAAACAGTGGTTTTCCCTCACATATGGGGTATCAGCGCGCTCATGAGAAATTGCACTACAAATTGTGTATTTCATTTTTTCCTGTTACCCTTGTGAAAATAAAAAAATTGGGTCTAAAGTAACATTTTTGTGAAAAAAAGTTAAATGTTCATTGTTTTCTTCCACATTCCAAAAATTCCCGTGAAACACCTGAAGGGTTAATAAACTTCTTGAATGTGGTTTTGAGCACCTTGAGGGGTGCAGTTTTAAGAATGGTGTCACTTTTTGGTATGTGGTCCCTTTAGACCCTATTACATAGTAGATGTAAGATGTTAAAAATAAAAAAAGTACTTATACTCACATTACCACTCACCTCTCTGGCTCCTCTGCTCCGCACCATCCCACATCTGTTTCTCAGTGCTTTTTCTTATTACCACTGCTGAACAAAACCACATTGCATCTTTATTTTGTCACATCCTCGGCCTGGTGCATCTCCAGCCCTCGCCTCCATTGCATTGTATCTCCAGCCAAGAGTTCCTTCTAAGTCAGGTCTTTTAGGCTGCAAGTAAGCCCCAGAACATGTGAAGCGAACTTCACAGCCTGCTCACAGCCAGAAGTCCCAGCCTAGAGTGAACATTGGACTGAAGATGCAGTGCGACTGTGGCACAAAGAACCGGACAGGGATCTGTGGGAACAACCGGAGAGGTAAGCGGCAGCAAAAGGTTAAAAAAAATCCATACCTCACTGCTCACCTCTCTGGCCATCACCACGACTCCCTGATTGCTGTCCTGTCCTCCATGCATTGCATCTCAGGTCTAGTGTTCACCCTTTCCATCCATGATCAGGCCTCTGAGTTACCTATGCCTACACACTGACCTATAGCGCTTGCGACCAGAAGTCAAGTCCAAGTGTTCACAAACAAATCAATTATGGATCAAATCAAGCCAGAAATGTTAATCGAATCAAGGATCACCAAGCTACAACTTGCTTACTTTGGACATATCATACAAAGAGAGCAATCACTGGAGAAGGACATCATGGTCAGAACAATAGAAGGAACAAGGCGAAGAGCAAGACCAGCAACGCAATGGCTTGATACTATCAAGATAACAGCGGAGATGACCCTGGTGGACCTATTTATGCTTGCATAAGATCGATCTTCATACAGCGTGTTCATCAATCAAGTCGCCATGGCTCAAGATTGAGCCTAAGGCTGCTAAATAATAATAATAAATCATTTCCAATATTCTGAGAAGCTCTATCACTTTTAAGCTAATAAGAAACAGTCTATTTGGTGTCTGAGCCATGACCCTTAGTATAAAAAGGCATTATAATGCAGTACCCATATTTATTGGATTCTAATTATATTTTTTCAATAGCACAACAAATATATGTATATTACTTTAAAATTCTAGTATTCCTAAAGGAATGCATTGTTGTTACAGAAAAAATAATTCTGGTTTCCCCCAGTGGTCTCTTGAAAATTATAAAACTGAAAGAATAGTTCTTAGAAATGTTTACCAAAATTTAAACAACTCAATTGTCACTTAAATTACAAAGTACATTATGTAACCAAGTCAGAACAATAGACTGTTAGATTTCCAATTCTTCTTCAGTATTTTCCTGTGGAATGCTGATTTTACATTAGTCACGTTTTGTGTGGCACTGTTTGTACTGATTGCCTGTGATTCACTTTCTGAAAGAATACTGATTTGTGACAGATCAGAATAACGATTGGAAAATTTCTAAATTCTTTATTAAATATAAACGTATAAGCCCCAATAATACCATATTTATCAAACAAATTTTATAACAAATTATATTTAATTTTTACTCAAATCATAAGGTTTTTTCATTAAGGAGGCTTATTATTGTATTCACTCAGTTGCCTTAAGTAGTCCACTTTTTTTCTTTTTTAAATTCCGCCATATGGTTCCAGAGATGTGTGATTTTATCTAGTGCTAATTTTTATGGTCTTTAACAGGGATAAAATAGCAAGGCAAAGATCCTATGCACCTCCTGATTAGAGATGAGCGTTGTTCTACTCGAACTGTTCGCCAATCTCAAATTCGAGCTGTTTTGGGCGGTGTTCGAGCCGTTCGGCGAACACGAACGATTTGAGAAAAATTCGGCTGTTCGAGGTTATGTTCGATAACTGTTCGTGCACCAAAATCATAACTGGATTTTTTCTCAGTAATGATGAAAATTAATGTTAATACGCAGTTTTAGTTTACAGCGCGGTGGGGGGAGGGGCAGGGGATGGATCTCTGCAGGAATAATGAAGATCTCCATTTTTTTTTCTCTTTCCCGCATTAACAGTGGGGAGGTGCAATCTGTCAGCCTATCAGCAGCGCACACACGGAGCGAAGTGCTTTTTTTCACACAAGCAAGGGCATGTGTCATTGGCAGTGTATGTCACATGTCCTTGCCCTATAAGACCAAGCCATTTTCCCCGTCGCCACCATTTTCCCACTGCTGCAGCTGCGTGAAAGACGGCACCGCTGTTGCTGTGTGCGCTATACCTTGTTAATTTCAAGCCAATTTTCGCACAAATCTACAGATAGCTTGGGAGTAGGGAATAGTTGTGATTGCAGTCCTTTTAAGGACTAGGTTACAGCATTTCCTACGACTTTTACCAGGCAGGTCTGTGCTCTTAAATAGATAGGTTGTGGGAGTAAAGACTAATTGTAATTGGAGTCCTTTTCAGGACTAGGTTACATCAGTTCCTATCAGTTTTTGCCAGGCAGGTCTGTGCCAGTGCTGTGCAAGTTTTTTTCACAGCATTTAGCTGAATCTAGCAAAGCTAATCCTTTTTATCCTATTGCAGAGTGTGTTAGTCAGTGGAGTAGCCTATCTGTGTTGCAAGATATACCACCTGTGTATAGAATACCAATTTTTTTACTGCACCTAGTGAAGTAAAATCTTTTGGGCATAGCATCATTCTATTAGTCCATCTATACTGACCTCCATCAGGTTGCAAATTGAATATAATTTTTTTCTGCATCTAGCTCTGAAAAAATATTGGGCTTCTAGCTGTGTGTGGGACTTGTTGTATTAGTCCATCTATACTGACGTCCATCAGGTTGCAAACTGAATATATTATTTTCTGCATTTACTTCTGAAAAAATATTGGGCTTCTAGCTGTGTGTGGGACTTGTTCTATTAATCCATCTATACAGACCTCCATCAGGTTGCAAACTGAATATAATTTTTTTCTGCATCTAGCTCTGAAAAAATATTTGGCCTTCTAGCAGTGTGTGGGACTTTCTCTATTAGTCCATCTATACTGACCTCCAACAGGTTGCAAGTTAAAAATAATTTTTATCTGCATCTAGCTCTGAAAAAATATTTGGGCTTCTAGCTGTGTGTGGGACTTGTTCTATTACTCCATCTATACTGACCTCCATCAGGTTGCAAATTGAATATAATTTTTTTCTGCATCTAGCTCTGAAAAAATATTGGGCTTCTAGCTGTGTGTGGGACTTGTTGTATTAGTCCATCTATACTGACCTCCATCAGGTTGCAAACTGAATATATTTTTTTCTGCATCTACCTCTGAAAAAATATTGGGCTTCTAGCTGTGTGTGGGACTTGTTCTATTAATCCATCTATACAGACCTCCATCAGGTTGCAAACTGAATATAATTTTTTTCTGCATCTAGCTCTGAAAAAATATTTGGCCTTCTAGCAGTGTGTGGGACTTTCTCTATTAGTCCATCTATACTGACCTCCATCAGGTTGCAAATTAAAAATAATTTTTATCTGCATCTAGCTCTGAAAAAATATTTGGGCTTCTAGCTGTGTGTGGGACTTGTTCTATTACTCAATCTATACTGACCTCCATCAGGTTGCAAATTGAATATAATTTTTTTCTGCATCTAGCTCTGAAAAAATATTGGGCTTCTAGCTGTGTGTGGGACTCGTTGTATTAGTCCATCTATACTGACCTCCATCAGGTTGCAAACTGAATATATTTTTTTCTGCATCTACCTCTGAAAAAATATTGGGCTTCTAGCTGTGTGTGGGACTTGTTCTATTAATCCATCTATACAGACCTCCATCAGGTTGCAAACTGAATATAATTTTTTTCTCCATCTAGCTCTGAAAAAATATTGGGCTTCTAGCTGTGTGTGGGACTTGTTCTATTAATCCATCTATACAGACCTCCATCAGGTTGCAAACTGAATATAATTTTTTTCTGCATCTAGCTCTGAAAAAATAATTGGCCTTCTAGCAGTGTGTGGGACTTTCTCTATTAGTCCATCTATACTGACCTCCATCAGGTTGCAAATTAAAAATAATTTTTATCTGCATCCACCTCTGAAAAAATATTTGGGCTTCTAGCTGTGTGTGGGACTTGTTCTATTAGTCCATCTATACTGACCTCCATCACGCTGCAAATTCAAAATAATTTTTTGTCTGCATCTAGCTCTGAAAAAATATTTGGCCTTCTAGCAGTGTGTGGGACTTGTTCTATTAGTCCACCTATACTGACCTCCATCAGGTTGCAAATTCAAAATAATTTTTTGTCTGCATCTAGCTCTGAAAAAATATTTGGCCTTCTAGCAGTGTGTGGGACTTTCTCTATTAGTCCATCTATACTGACCTCCATCAGGTTGCAAACTGAATATATTTTTTTCTGCATCTACCTCTGAAAAAATATTGGGCTTCTAGCTGTGTGTGGGACTTGTTCTATTAATCCATCTATACAGACCTCCATCAGGTTGCAAACTGAATATAATTTTTTTCTGCATCTAGCTCTGAAAAAATAATTGGCCTTCTAGCAGTGTGTGGGACTTTCTCTATTAGTCCATCTATACTGACCTCCATCAGGTTGCAAATTAAAAATAATTTTTATCTGCATCCACCTCTGAAAAAATATTTGGGCTTCTAGCTATGTGTGGGACTTGTTCTATTAGTCCATCTATACTGACCTCCATCACGCTGCAAATTCAAAATAATTTTTTGTCTGCATCTAGCTCTGAAAAAATATTGGCCTTCTAGCAGTGTGTGGGACTTGTTCTATTAGTCCACCTATACTGACCTCCATCAGGTTGCAAATTCAAAATAATTTTTTGTCTGCATCTAGCTCTGAAAAAATATTTGGCCTTCTAGCAGTGTGTGGGACTTTCTCTATTAGTCCATCTATACTGACCTCCATCAGGTTGCAAACTGAATATATTTTTTTCTGCATCTACCTCTGAAAAAATATTTGGGCTTCTAGCTGTGTGTGGGACTTGTTCTATTAGTCCATCTATACTGACCTCCATCAGGTTGCAAATTGAATATAATTTTTTTCTGCATCTAACCCAGCCAATAGTTTTGGCCTAATACCACAGTTTGGCCACTCAGCTCTGCTCGGTTCCCATCCGTTGTTTTTTTGTGCAAACAACTCCAGAGTTGTGAATTAGTTAACCACCAAAATGAGTGGAAAAAGGCCTGCTGCTGGTGGAAAGGGGAATAGGCGTGTTGGGAAGGGGAAAAAAGGTTGTGTCCGTGGGGTAGGTGTTAAAGCAACAGTAACATCTGCAGAAGAAAGACCATCTTCCAGCCAAACTAAAATGTCTACTTCTTTTAGCGGACAATGTGATAAGATCCCTTTCTTACGGCCACGCCAATCGCTACAAATTCCAGATGAGGCACAAAAACAGCAGGTGCTTCAATGGATATCAAGTGCTCCTTTAAGTGGGCTCTCCTCCACATCAACTTCAACATCACAAATACTCCAGTCCTCAAAGGTGTCACCCCAATCGCACTTGCTTCCTCACAGCTCCCAAATCTCCAGCTGCCCGTCTGAGTATGAGGTAGAACTGATGGTTGAGTCTGCAGAGCTGTTTACTCATACTATAGCCTGGGAATCAGAGGTCGACTCCAGCGCTTCTGTGAATCCAGACGAGGAAATGATCTGCACTGATGCCCAGAATCTTTATGAGTCGGATCCAGGACCAGACGAAGAAGGTTCTGACCATAATGTAGACCCTCATTCCCAAACTGTAACTCCTGTTGGTGGAGACAATGAGGAAGACGATGATGAGACTCAAATACTTGATTGGAGCGACAACTTTAGTTTTTTGTCAGGGCAGGAACAGGTTGGCTCTGAGGACGACGGGTGTGATAACGCACAGGGTGATGATGATGAGGTTGGAGATCCCACTTACTGTCAACCCACAGTCAGCCAAGAGATGAGGTCAGCAGAGGAGGTGGAGGAAGATGCTAGTGACGACGAGGTCAGGTTGCGCCTTCCTGGACAGAGACGTAGTACTGGAAGCACGTCAACAACTGCATCCTCAAACACAACTCTGCCTCTCACCACAAGTCGTGGTGGCTCTTCAGGTCGCATGGGTGCTAAGCCTTGCATAGCCTGGACATTTTTTCAGATCGATAAAGATTACCCAACTCGTGTTATCTGTAACATTTGTCAGCAAAAGCTAAGTAGAGGCCAAAAAATACATAGTTTGAGTACTTCATGCATAAACCGGCACATGGACATGAAGCATAAGTTGCAGTGGGAAGCTCAGTGTGCTACAATGCGGCCTAGCCAGCCGGGCCAACCACCATCTGCCATATCTTGTGCATCCGCGGCCTCTTCATCCTCTGTAACTGGGGGGACAGCAGTCACACCTGTTTTGGGGCGCAGACCTGCCACCTCTTTACCCGCAACAGCCAGCGTGATTGGCAGGTCATCATTTTCTTTGGAGGTGGTAACACCAGCTGGTGTTGAGCGCTGTCCGACATCGATAGCACCACCTTTGGATCAAGGCAACCTAACATGTCCGCCTGCATCTTCCTCACAGACCGGCAGTTTGCCGGGGACACCCTTATCAACCCCGTCTAAGCACAATAGCCAGCCCTCGGTCCCTCAGATGTGGACAAGTAAAAGACCATTTCCTCCTAGCCATGAGAAAGCTAAGAGGTTGAATTTCACCATCTGCAAGCTCTTGGCTACAGAAATGCTGCCTTTCTGCCTGGTGGACACAGAGGATTTTCGAGATCTTATGTCCGTCGCAGTGCCCCAGTACCAGGTGCCCAGTCGGCACTACAACATCACCGCTTCTTTGAGAAACTCTGTGTGTGACAGGGTGCATTTCACCACAGACACTTGGACGAGTAGGCATGGACAGGGGCGTTACATGTCGCTGACTGGGCACTGGGTAACTATGGTGACAGCAGGACAAGGGGCTGCTGTCCAAGTCTTGCCGTCCCCACGAGTTGTGTGTCAATCCTCTTTATGTCAAAGTTCCTCCACTGCTTCTGCCTCCTCAACCTCCTCTTGGTCTTCCACCTGCACCCAAAGCCTGTCTGGTCATGCCACAAGCTTTCTAACTGCGCAGAAGGGATCCTGCACACCTCCTTACTATGCTGGCAGTAGGGCTCAACATCATCATGCAGTTTTTACTTTGAAATGTCTGGGAAATGTGAGTCACACAGCTGAGGAGTTGTGGTCAGCTCTGAAGAACCAATTTCATGAATGGTTGTCTCCACTGGACCTGAAACCAGGGATGGCCGTGTGCGACAATGCTGCAAACCTGGGTGCGGCCCTTCGCCGGGGCAATGTCACACACGTGCCTTGTATGGCTCACGTGTTGAACCTGGTTGTCCAACAATTTTTAGCCCACTATCCCAGACTAGATGGCCTTCTGCAGAGGGCACGGTCGCTGTGTGCTCACTTCCGCCGTTCGCATCCCGCAGCTCAGCGACTTACATCTCTACAGAAGTCGTTGGGCCTGCCACTTCACCGGCTAAAATGCGATGTGCCTACCCGGTGGAATTCAACTCTGCACATGTTGCAGCGACTGTGGCAGCACCGACAAGCCCTGGTGCAATACGTTCTGACGTATAGCCTGGGCCAACGAGATCCAGACGTGGGGCAAATCACGCTGGAGGAGTGGTCTCAGATCAGGGACCTATGCACCCTTCTGCACAGTTTTGAAATGGCGACGAAGATGTTTAGTGCTGACGATGCCATTATCAGCATGACTATTCCGGTGATTTACATGCTGGAGCACATGTTAAACAGAATTCGGAGTCAGGTGGTGGCACAAGAGGAGGTGGAGGAAGTAGAGGAGGAGGAGTTGTATGCAGAAGGGCTAACATCTGCAAGGTCCAGACGGTCGGCAGCACCAAGGCGGCAGGCATGTGAGGGTGGGGAAGATGGTTTTACCAGGGCGCATGGTAGCAGCCAAACTAGTGAGGAAGGTGCAGGAGCCCAGGAAGAAGTGGAGGACGAACTGATGGAAGTCTCATCAGATGAGGGAGACCTTGATCACATTTCTGTTGTGCGAGTTTGGGGGGAGAGGACAGAGGAAGGAAGCATGATTGTTACCTCGCCACCAACACAACAGGGACTTGGTGCTCCTGGATGCGCAACACACATGAGTGCCTTCTTGCTGCACTACCTACAACATGACCCTCGAATTGTGAGAATTAGAAATAATCCTGACTACTGGGTTGCCACACTGTTAGATCCCCGGTACAAAAGTAAATTTGCAGAAATTATTCCTGCCAAAGAAAGGGATGCACGCATGCAGGAGTATCAGCAGAGACTGTTGCAGAATCTTACATGTGATTTTCCACAAAACACCAGTGGTGCACGTAGTGAATCTCACAGTTCCAACTTGCCAACCGTGGGACCGTCAAGTGTTCAGCACTCAAACCATAACAGAACCACAGTATCTGCTGGTAACATCAATTTTGCGCAATCATTTCACCACTTTTTTAGCCCATCCTTTGCAAGGCCACAGGAGACAAGAAGTCTGACACATAGTCAACGCCTAGAGACGATGGTATATGAGTATCTCCAAGTAAACATTGAAGCCATGACTGTGTCACTGGAGACAAGAAGTCTGACACATAGTCAACGCCTAGAGACGATGGTATATGAGTATCTCCAAGTAAACATTGAAGCCATGACTGTGTCACTGGACCCTTGCTCTTTTTGGGCTTCCAATCTGGATAAATGGCCGGAGCTAGCCACTTACGCCTTGGAGATCTTGTCATGCCCCGCAGCCAGCGTTCTGTCTGAACGTGTGTTCAGCGCTGTTGGTGGTGTGCTGACAGATAAGCGCACGCGGCTCTCCACTGATAATGTAGACAGACTCACGTTCATAAAGATGAACAAATCATGGATCCGAAACGACTTTTCTACCCCTGTGTCATCCTGGGGAGAGTAAAAGATGGATGATTGGTTAAAATCACCCTACCAACCGTTTTAAGCTTTCAAATTACTAATCATGTTTATCTGTATCTTGGCTGGAAAATAATTTGGGCTTTGTAGCAGTGTGCAGCACTGATTCTATTAGGCCATCTATAATAAGCTCCACCAGATTTAAAATTACTAATCATGTTTATCTGTATCTTGGCTGGAAAATAATTTGGGCTTTGTAGCACTGTGCAGCACTGATCCTATTAGGTCATCTATACTAAGCTTCACCAGATTTAAAATTAATAATAATTTTTAGCTGCATCTAGCCCGGAAAAAAAATTTTGAGGCTCCGAGATGCGCAAGACATATAAGTGCCTTCTTGCTGCACTACCTGCAACATGACCCTCATATATTCAGAATTCTAAGTAATCATGACTACTGGGTTGCCACACTCTTAGATCCCCCAAACTTTTCGATCAACCTTTTCATTTTAATAAAGACCAAAAAAATGGTCATTTTTGAAATTATAAGCATTAGCAGGTTATTAGAAACTGAAATCAAACAGTTTTCAACTCAAAACTTTATTCTAGGTGATGTTACATTTTCACATAGGACCCCTTGTTCGTAAGGAGCTTCTGAACTCTCTTGTCCATTGAATTTGTCAGGTTTTGGATGGTTTCTGCTTCAATTGTTTTGCATGAGGACAGAATACCCTCCCAGAGCTGTTGCTTAGATGTGAACTGCTTCCCGCCATCATAGACACTCCTTTTGATGATGCACCAGAGGTTCTGAATGGGGTAGAGGTCAGGGGAGCATGGGGGTCACACCATAAGTTTGTCCCCTTTTATGCACATATCAGCCAGAGATGCAGATGTTTTATGTGCAGCATGAGATGGTGCATTATCATGCAAAAAAATGATCTTGCTGTGAAATACACGGTTCTTCTTCTTGAACCATGGCAGGAAGTCCTGTTTGAGAAAATCCACATACATTATGGAGTTCATCTTTAGCGCCTAACCTGACGTAATTGCCTGTAGGAAAGAGTCCTCAATTTGCCCTTATCAGCACGTACACGTGTGTACTGTGAATCAGCTACATACTTCTTGATTGCCAAGACACTTCATCCTGATCATCGCACAATGTTGATTGTAGTCATGCCTTGACCTAAACACTCCACAATTTGTTGCTTCTCAGCAGCCGACACATCCTTTTTCTTTCCCATTTTGGCAGAAAATGTAGGCTGCTTAATAATGTGAGACAGCCTTCTTAAGTAGTCTTGCCTTTCATTGGACACACCTGCCAAACTAATTAGCACAGGTGTCTGCAATTGCTTACAGTGATATAAAGAGCCCTGACACACATCACCATCAATGAGTTTAACTGACAAACAAACAAATTCTTCCCTTATCACTCCTAAACACTTTTTGCATAATAATTTGGAACATAGTGTACATGTGCTTTTCCACAAAACACCAGTGGTTCACGTAGTGAATCTTACAGTTCTAACTTGCCAACCGTGGTCTGTATGGAGGTGTTCAATAAAGGGCCCAAAATTAAGATAACATAGATGGGAGAGGTCTCTATGAATAGGAATTCCTAAGTATTTGATACCCTGTGAGGGCCAGGCAAAGGGAAAGTTGGACTGGATGGAATCCTATATGGATTTGGGGAGGGAGACATCGAGGGCCTTAGACTTCGCTGCATTGATTTTAAAATTTGACCATGTAACAAAGTGATCTATTTCAGCCAAAACAGCATGGATGGATATATGTGATTGAGTGATATATACTAGGACATCATCAGCAAATAGAGAGCACTTGTACTCGGTGCCTCCCACCTCAATCCACCTAATATTGGATTTATGGCAAATTGATGAGAGCAGGTGCTCCGTCACTAGGATGTATAAGAGAGGGGACAGAGAACATCCCTGCCTTGTCCCATTGGTGATTGTGAAAGGTGATGAAAATGTTCTGACGCGCCCCCTGGGCCTTGGGACACCCGGAGCCGGACCCTTTTTGGTGGATGCTGGTGGTTGTAGTCTCCGTGGCGGCGACCCGGTTCCGTGGCTCAGGGCGGTCAAACCAGTGGCGGAACTATTTATGTGGTTTTGATGTTTAAATGTCCGACTACGCCACCCGTGGATTGCGGTCAGAGTGAACCGCCGCTGCAGGGCAGACCGCTGAGGCTGGTGTTTAGTGTTGAGCCACCCCCGTAGTGTTCGAGTTCGGTTCGGTTCGTCGAACACCCGTGTGTTCGCCGAACTGTTCGTCGAACTGTTCGTCGAACACCTTCGAACACCGTTAAAACCAATGGCAGGCAAACAAAAACACATAGAAACACATAGAAAACACCTTCAAAGGTGTCCAAAAGCTGACAAACTGCTCAGAAGACATAACTAACACATGGAAAAGTGACAAGTACATATAGTCATGCGAAAATAAAAGAGGTGGAGGAGTAAAAGGAGGGGGAGACACAGATATAGGCATGTCATGCCCTTCTAAAATCCAAAAAGTGAGAAGCCGACACGGCCAGTCCGCTCCTGCCCGTGCCACCTCCGTGTCGCCGGGTTTGTGCCAGAGCCGCGGTGAACCCTGACGGCCAGCCCCCCTCTCCCAATACTGGTGCCTGTCCGCTGGTGGGTCGAGAGAGCCCCCCTGTGGTGGAGGCAGCTCTAAGCTTTTTAATTTAAATTGTCCCTCTAATTTGAATGAATACACTTTAAATCCATTTACAAGGATCTATTGGAGGGCAAGTCTCATGCCAGCAGCCGCGTAATTCCAGCTCTAGTAGCGTCCACTAAAGCTGCTGCAGTTAAAAAGCTTTTATAAGGATCGAGCTCGGCTGTCCACCGCAAGGCATCCTAGTGCCAGTCCCAGCCCCTATGCCTTGGGGTGCCTCCTGATGCTCTTCACTAAGTATCCCGTGGTCCCGAAGCATTTCCTTTGAAAAAATTAAGTGTCCAAACTACAGGTGGTGTAGCTTGCTTAACAGCCGGGATAATCCGCTGACTAGCAGACACTGCTACTAGGCACAAAGTATTTCCTGGGCTAGATGCAGTTAAAAATTTGTAAGTAGATACTCTCGTTGGATGCTGAGAAAGCATTCCATAGAGTCTCCTGGCACGCCATATATGATTCTCTTAAAAATCTTGGGGTAGGGGTCTAGGGGACCCTTTTATAGCCAAAATCACGGCCCTGTATCACAATACGTCACCTAGGCTGAAGATGAATGGAACTGTAGCACCGAGGGCTCGGTTGCTACAGACGTATTGCACCTCACCCAGAGGTGTGATATCTCACTCTCAGATAAGGATGGAGTGTGGATCAGGACCCGACACCTGCATGCATTACACCACATTACCGTGGGGCAGGGCGACCAATATGCCCCTGAGATGGGCACGACAGTCCCTGTCCCTGGCTGGAGTGGGGGGAGGGAACACTGAGGAAGGGGAACCCTGCAGTGCAGGAGCAGGGAGGAAGCAGTTCCTGGGTGCATTGAGAAGGGAGTATAAAAGGTGGGCACCATCTTAGTTCAGTGCAGAGAAGTCTGAGCAGAAGTGGCAGGGAGCAGGGGCTCTGCATGAGCTCTGCTCCGGAGGCGGGCCTAGTAACAGAGGCCCAGGCCTGCAAGAGGGAGAAGGAAGGAAGAGGAGCGGAGAAGGCTCCAGGAACGAGGAATGAAGGGATCCCAGGGGTGCGGACGGGCGAGTCGCCAACGCACGCCCGAATCCACCTGCGTGGAGGGGTCAGGCCAAAGGGGGAGACCGGTCCCCGAACTAGTGGAGGCAGGAAACGACCCTCAGCTAGAAACCGGAGGCTCTGACATTTTATGTGGCGCAGCCCCTTGCTCCACCCGCTAGGAAGGCACCACATAGGGTCAGGGAAACTGGCGCCAAGTTTACCAAGAGGAGGCCCGAGGCAGCCGGACAGAAGTGTTGGTAAGAAAGGCCAGACAAAGGACACACAAAGGGGGTCCTGTGAAGTGCTCCAAAGTTATCTGGGAGTTGTCTGAGCCCCTCACCTGGTGAGCACAGTACGACGTGGGCAGCCGTTACCTGCAGACGTGGTCTGGATAATAAGAACTGTGAGTAAAGGCCCTGAACTGCATCACTGACTCCGTGTAGTTACTGCTGCTGCCCTGCACCATCACCCCCATCCTCCGCATACACTGCCCTGAGGCTATACTCCTCCCGTGGGGAGTTATGCTACGCTCTGCTGCACCCACAACACCAGCCTTAGCGGTCTCCCCTGTAGCGGCGGTTCACTCTGACCGCAATCCACGGGTGGCGTAGTCGGACATTTAAACATCAAAACCACATAAATAGTTCCGCCACTGGTTTGACCGCCCTGAGCCACGGAACCAGATCGCCGCCACGAAGACTACAACCACCAGCATCCACCAAAAAGGGTCCGGCTCCGGGTGTCCCAAGGCCCAGGGGGTGCGTCAGAACATTTTCATCACCTTTCACAATCACCAATGGGACAAGGCAGGGATGTCCTCTGTCCCCTCTCTTATATATCCTAGTGACGGAGCACCTGCTCTCATCAATTCGCCATAACCCCAATATTAGGTGGATTGAGGTGCGAGGCACCGAGTACAAGTGCTCTCTATTTGCTGATGATGTCCTAGTATATATCACTCAATCACATATATCCATCCCTGCTGTTATGGCTGAAATAGATCACTTTGTTACATGATAAAATTTTAAAATCAATGCAGCGAAGTCTGAGGCCCTCGATGTCTCCCTCCCTAAACCATATAGGATTCCATCCAGTCCAACTTTCCCTTTGCCTGGCCCTCACAGGGTATCAAATACTTAGGAATTCCTATTCATAGAGACCTCTCCCATCTATGTTATCTTAATTTTGGGCCCTTTATTGAACAATTCCATACAGACCACGGTTGGCAAGTTAGAACTGTAAGATTCACTACGTGAGCCACTGGTGTTTTGTGGAAAAGCACATGTACACCGCGTTCCAAATTATTATGCAAAAAGTGTTTAGGAGTGATAAGGGAAGAATTTGTTTGTTTGTCAGTTAAACTCATTGATGGTGATGTGTGTCAGGGCTCTTTATATCACTGTAAGCAATTGCAGACACCTGTGCTAATTAGTTTGGCAGGTGTGTCCAATGAAAGGCAAGACTACTTAAGAAGGCTCTCTCACATTATTAAGCAGCCTACATTTTCTGCCAAAATGGGAAAGAAAAAGGATGTGTCGGCTGCTGAGAAGCAACAAATTGTGGAGTGTTTAGGTCAAGGCATGACTACAATCAACATTGTGCGATGATCAGGATGAAGTGTCTTGGCAATCAAGAAGTATGTAGCTGATTCACAGTACACACGTGTGCGTGCTGATAAGGGCAAATTGAGGACTCTTTCCTACAGGCAATTACGTCAGGTTGAAAGAGCAGCGGCAAAAAAGCCTTGTCATAGCAGCAGACAAGTTTTTGAAGCTGCTTGTGCCTCCAACGTCCCCCGAACAACAAGATGCAGGGTCCTTCAGAGGTTTGCAGCTGTGCATACGCCATCCTGTCGACCTCCTCTATCCACTTCACACAAGCAGAAACGGCTCCAGTGGGCCAAACATTACATGAAGACTGATTTCAAAACTGTTTTGTTCACGGATGAGTGCCGTGCAGCGCTCGATGGTCCAGATGAATGGAGTGGAGGATGGCTGGTTGATGGACACCCCACGCAAACACGGCTACAGCGCCAACAAGGAGGAGGTGGAGTAATGTTTTGGGCTGGAATCATGGGGAGAGAGATTGTCGGCCCCTTTAGGATCCCTGAAGGCGCTAAAGATGAACTCCATAATGTATGTGGATTTTCTCAAACAGCACTTCCTGCCATGGTTCAAGAAGAAGAACCGTGTATTTCACAGCAAGATCATTTTTCTGCATGATAATGCACCATCTCATGCTGCACATAAAACATCTGCATCTCTGGCTGATATGGGCATAAAAGGGGACAAACTTATGGTGTGACCCCCATGCTCCCCTGACCTCTACCCCATTCAGAACCTTTGGAGCATCATTAAAAGGAGTGTCTATGATGGCGGGAGGCAGTTCACATCTAAGCAACAGCTCTGGGAGGGTATTCTGTCCTCATGCAAAACAATTGAAGCAGAAACCATCCAAAACCTGACAAATTCAATGGACGAGAGAGTTCAGAAGCTCCTTTCGAACAAGGGGTCCTATGTGAAAATGTAACATCACCTAGAATAAAGTTTTGAGTTGAAAACTGTTTGATTTCAGTTTCTAACAACCTGCTAATGCTTATAATTTCAAAAATGACCATTTTTTTGGTCTTTATTAAAATGAAAAGGTTGATCGAAAAGTTTGGGGGATCTAAAAGTGTGGCAACCCAGTAGTCATGATTACTTCGAATTCTGACAATATGAGGGTCATGCTGCAGGTAGTGCAGCAAGAAGGCACTTATGTGTCTTGCGCATCTCGGAGCCCCAAAATTATTTTCCGGGCTAGATGCAGATAAAAATTATTTTTAATTTTAAATCTGGTGAAGCTTATTATAGATGGCCTAATAGGATAAGTGCTGCACACTGCTACAAAGCCCAAATTATTTTCCAGTCAAGATACAGATAAACATGATTAGTAATTTGAAAGCTTAAAACGGTTGGTAGGGTGATTTTAACCAATCATCAAGCTTTTACTCTCCCCAGGATGACACAGGGGTAGAAAAGTCGTTTCGGATCCATGATTTGTTCATCTTTATGAACGTGAGTCTGTCTACATTATCAGTGGAGAGCCGCGTGCGCTTATCTGTCAGCACACCACCAGCAGCGCTGAACACACGTTCAGACAGAACGCTGGCTGCGGGGCATGACAAGATCTCCAAGGCGTAAGTGGCTAGCTCCGGCCATTTATCCAGATTGGAAGCCCAAAAAGAGCAAGGGTCCAGTGACACAGTCGTGGCTTCAATGTTTACTTGGAGATACTCCTGTACCATCGTCTCTAGGCGTTGACTATGTGTCAGACTTCTTGTCTCCTGTGGCCTTGCAAAGGATGGGCTAAAAAAGTGGTGAAATGATTCCGCAAAATTGATGTTACCAGCAGATACTGTGGTTCTGTTACGGTTTGAGTGCTGAACACTTGACGGTCCCACGGTTGGCAAGTTGGAACTGTGAGATTCACTACGTGCACCACTGGTATTTTGTGGAAAAGCACATGTAAGATTCTGCAACAGTCTCTGCTGATACTCCTGCATGCGTGCATCCCTTTCTATGGCAGGAATAATTTCTGCAAATTTACTTTTGTACCGGGGATCTAACAGTGTGGCAACCCAGTAGTCAGGATTATTTCTAATTCTCACAATTCGAGGGTCATGTTGCAGGTAGTGCAGCAAGAAGGCACTCATGTGTGTTGCGCATCCAGGAGCACCAAGTCCCTGTTGTGTTGGTGGCGAGGTAACAATCATGCTTCCTTCCTCTGTCCTCTCCCCCCAACCTCGCACAACAGAAATGTGATCAAGGTCTCCCTCATCTGATGAGTCTTCCATCAGTTCGTCCTCCACTTCTTCCTGGGCTCCTGCACCTTCCTCACTAGTTTGGCTGCTACCATGCGCCCTGGTAAAATCATCTCCCCCACCCTCACATGCCTGCCGCCTTGGTGCTGCCGACCGTCTGGACCTTGCAGATGTTAGCCCTTCTGCATACAACTCCTCCTCCTCTACTTCCTCCACCTCCTCTTGTGCCACCACCTGACTCCGAATTCTGTTTAACATGTGCTCCAGCATGTAAATCACCGGAATAGTCATGCTGATAATGGCATCGTCAGCACTAAACATCTTCGTCGCCATTTCAAAACTGTGCAGAAGGGTGCATAGGTCCCTGATCTGAGACCACTCCTCCAGCGTGATTTGCCCCACCTCTGAATCTCGTTGGCCCAGGCTATACGTCAGAACGTATTGCACCAGGGCTTGTCGGTGCTGCCACAGTCGCTGCAACATGTGCAGAGTTGAATTCCACCGGGTAGGCACATCGCATTTTAGCCGGTGAAGTGGCAGGCCCAACGACTTCTGTAGAGATGTAAGTCGCTGAGCTGCGGGATGCGAACGGCGGAAGTGAGCACACAGCAACCGTGCCCTCTGCAGAAGGCCATCTAGTCTGGGATAGTGGGCTAAAAATTGCTGGACAACCAGGTTCAACACGTGAGCCATACAAGGCACGTGTGTGACATTGCCCCGGCGAAGAGCCGCACCCAGGTTTGCAGCATTGTCGCACACGGCCTTCCCTGGTTTCAGGTCCAGTGGAGACAACCATTCATGAAATTGGTTCTCCAGAGCTGACCACAACTCCTCAGCTGTGTGACTCACATTTCCCAGACATTTCAAAGTAAAAACTGCATGATGATGTTGAGCCCTACTGCCAGCATAGTAAGGAGGTGTGCAGGATCCCTTCTGCGCAGTTAGAAAGCTTGTGGCATGACCAGACAGGCTTTGGGTGCAGGTGGAAGACCGAGAGGAGGTTGAGGAGGCAGAAGCAGTGGAGGAACTTTGACATAAAGAGGATTGACGCACAACTCGTGGGGACGGCAAGACTTGGACAGCAGCCCCTTGTCCTGCTGTCACCATAGTTACCCAGTGCCCAGTCAGCGACATGTAACGCCCCTGTCCATGCCTACTCGTCCAAGTGTCTGTGGTGAAATGCACCCTGTCACACACAGAGTTTCTCAAAGAAGCGGTGATGTTGTGTGCGACATGCTGGTGGAGCGCAGGCACACCTTTCTTTGAGAAGTAGTGCCGACTGGGCATCTGGTACTGGGGCACTGCGACGGACATAAGGTCTCGAAAATCCTCTGTGTCCACCAGGCGGAAAGGCAGCATTTCTGTAGCCAAGAGCTTGCAGATGGTGAAATTCAACCTCTTAGCTTTCTCATGGCTAGGAGGAAATGGTCTTTTACTTGTCCACATCTGAGGGACCGAGGGCTGGCTATTGTGCTTAGACGGGGTTGATAAGGGTGTCCCCGGCAAACTGCCGGTCTGTGAGGAAGATGCAGGCGGACATGTTAGGTTGCCTTGATCCAAAGGTGGTGCTATCGATGTCGGACAGCGCTCAAGACCAGCTGGTGTTACCACCTCCAAAGAAAATGATGACCTGCCAATCACGCTGGCTGTTGCGGGTAAAGAGGTGGCAGGTCTGCGCCCCAAAACAGGTGTGACTGCTGTCCCCCCAGTCACAGAGGATGAAGAGGCCGCGGATGCACAAGATATGGCAGACGGTGGTTGGCCCGGCCGGCTAGGCCGCATTGTAGCACACTGAGCTTCCCACTGCAACTTATGCTTCATGTCCATGTGCCGGTTCATGCATGAAGTACTCAAACTATGTATTTTTTGGCCTCTACTTAGCTTTTGCTGACAAATGTTACAGATAACACGAGTTGGGTCATCTTTATCGATCTGAAAAAATGCCCAGGCTATGCAAGGCTTAGCACCCATGCGACCTGAAGAGCCACCACGACTTGTGGTGAGAGGCAGAGTTGTGTTTGAGGATGCAGTTGTTGACGTGCTTCCAGTACTACGTCTCTGTCCAGGAAGGCGCAACCTGACCTCGTCGTCACTAGCATCTTCCTCCACCTCCTCTGCTGACCTCATCTCTTGGCTGACTGTGGGTTGACAGTAAGTGGGATCTCCGACCTCATCACCATCACCCTGTGCGTTATCACACCCGTCGTCCTCAGAGCCAACCTGTTCCTGCCCTGAAAAAAAACTAAAGTTGTCGCTCCAATCAGGTATTTGAGTCTTATCATCGTCTTCCTCATTGTCTCCACCAACAGGAGTTACAGTTTGGGAATGAGGGTCTACATTATGGTCAGAACCTTCTGCGTCTGGTCCTGGATCCGACTCATAAAGATTCTGGGCATCAGTGCAGATCATTTCCTCGTCTGGATTCACAGAAGCGCTGGAGTCGACCTCTGATTCCCAGGCTATAGTATGAGTAAACAGCTCTGCAGACTCAACCATCTGTTCTACCTCATACTCAGACGGGCAGCTGGAGATTTGGGAGCTGTGAGGAAGCAAGTGCGATTTGGGTGACACCTTTGAGGACTGGAGTATTTGTGATGTTGAAGTTGATGTGGAGGAGAGCCCACTTAAAGGAGCACTTGATATCCGTTGAAGCACCTGCTGTTTTTGTGCCTCATCTGGAATTTGTAGCGATTGACGTGGCCGTAAGAAAGGGATCTTATCACATTGTCCGCTAAAAGAAGTAGACATTTTAGTTTGGCTGGAAGATGGTCTTTCTTCTGCACCTACCCCACGGACACAACCTTTTTTCCCCTTCCCAACACGCCTATTCCCCTTTCCACCAGCAGCAGGCCTTTTTCCACTCATTTTGGTGGTTAACTAATTCACAACTCTGGAGTTGTTTGCACAAAAAAACAATGGATGGTAACCGAGCAGAGCTGAGTGGTCAAACTGTGGTATTAGGCCAAAACTATTGGCTGGGTTAGATGCAGAAAAAAATTATTTTTAATTTGCAACCTGATGGAGGTCAGTATAGATGGACTAATAGACCAAGTCCCACACACCGCTAGAAGCCCAAATATTTTTTCAGAGCTAGATGCAGAAAATTTTTTTATTCAATTTGCAACCTGATGGAGGTCAGTATAGATAGACTAATAGACCAAGTCCCACACACTGCTAGAAGCCCAAATATTTTTTCAGAGCTAGATGCAGAAAAAAATTATTTTTAATTTGCAACCTGATGGAGGTCAGTATAGATGGACTAATAGACCAAGTCCCACACACCGCTAGAAGCCCAAATATTTTTTCAGAGCTAGATGCAGAAAATTTTTTTATTCAATTTGCAACCTGATGGAGGTCAGTATAGATGGACTAAAAGACCAAGTCCCACACACTGCTAGAAGCCCAAATATTTTTTCAGAGCTAGATGCAGAAAAAAATTATTTTTAATTTGCAACCTGATGGAGGTCAGTATGGATGGACTAATAGACCAAGTCCCACACACTGCTAGAAGCCCAAATATTTTTTCAAAGCTAGATGCAGAAAAAAAATATTTTTAATTTGCAACCTGATGGAGGTCAGTATAGATGGACTAATAGACCAAGTCCCACACACTGCTAGAAGCCCAAATATTTTTTCAGAGCTAGATGCAGAAAAAAATTATTTTTAATTTGCAACCTGATGGAGGTCAGTATAGATGGACTAATAGACCAAGTCCCACACACCGCTAGAAGCCCAAATATTTTTTCAGAGCTAGATGCAGAAAAAAATTATATTCAATTTGCAACCTGCTGGAGGTCAGTATAGAAGGACTAATAGAACAAGTCCCACACACTGCTAGAAGCCCAAATATTTTTTCAGAGCTAAATGAAGAAAAAAATTATTTTTAATTTGCAACCTGATGGAGGTCAGTATAGATGGACTAATAGACCAAGTCCCACACACTGCTAGAAGCCCAAATATTTTTTCAGAGCTAGATGCAGAAAAAAATTATTTTTAATTTGCAACCTGATGGAGGTCAGTATAGATGGACTAATAGAACAAGTCCCACACGCTGCTAGAAGCCCAAATATTTTTTCAGAGATAAATGAAGAAAAAAAATATTTTCAATTTGCAACATGATGGAGGTCAGTATAGATGGACTAATAGACCAAGTCCCACACACTGCTAGAAGCCCAAATATTTTTTCAGAGCTAGATGCAGAAAAAAATTATTTTTAATTTGCAACCTGATGGAGGTTAGTATAGATGGACTAATAGACCAAGTCCCACACACCGCTAGAAGCCCAAATATTTTTTCAGAGCTAGATGCAGAAAAAAATTATATTCAATTTGCAACCTGCTGGAGGTCAGTATAGAAGGACTAATAGAACAAGTCCCACACACTGCTAGAAGCCCAAATATTTTTTCAGAGCTAAATGAAGAAAAAAATTATTTTTAATTTGCAACCTGATGGAGGTCAGTATAGATGGACTAATAGACCAAGTCCCACACACTGCTAGAAGCCCAAATATTTTTTCAGAGCTAGATGCAGAAAAAAATTATATTCAGTTTGCAACCTGATGGAGGTCAGTATAGATGGACTAATAGAATGATGCTATGCCCAAAAGATTTTACTTCACTAGGTGCAGTAAAAAAATTGGTATTCTATACACAGGTGGTATATCTTGCAACACAGATAGGCTACTCCACTGACTAACACACTCTGCAATAGGCCAAAAAGGATTAGCTTTGCTAGATTCAGCCAAATGCTGTGAAAAAAACTTGCACAGCACTGGCACAGACCTGCCTGGCAAAAACTGATAGGAACTGATGTAACCTAGTCCTGAAAAGGACTCCAATTACAATTAGTCTTTACTCCCACAATCTATCTATTTAAGAGCACAGACCTGCTTGATAAAAGTCGTAGGAAATGCTGTAACCTAGTCCTTAAAAGGACTGCAATCACAACTATTCCCTACTCCCAAGCTATCTGTATATTTGTGCGAAAATTGGCTTGAAATTAACAAGGTATAGCGCACACAGCAACAGCGGTGCCGTCTAACACGCAGCTGCAGCAGTGAGAAAATGGTGGCGACGGGGAAAATGGCTTGGTCTTATAGGGCAAGGACATGTGACATACACTGCCAATCACACATGCCCTTGCTTGTGTGAAAAAAAGCACTTCGCTCCGTGTGTGCGCTGCTGATAGGCTGACAGATTGCACCTCCCCACTGCAAATGCGGGAAAGAGAAAAAAAAATGGAGATCTTCATTGTTCCTGCAGAGATCCATCCCCTGCCCCTCCCCCCGCCCCGCTGTACACTCAAACTGCGTATTAACATTAATTTTCATCATTACTGAGAAAAAATCCAGTTATGATTTTGGTGCACGAACAGTTATCGAACATAACCTCGAACAGCCGAATTTTTCTCAAATTGTTCGTGTTCGCCGACCGGCTCGAACACCGCCCAAAACAGCTCGAATTTGAGATTGGCGTACAGTTCGAGTAGAACAACGCTCATATCTACTGGTGTTGTGGGTGCAGCAGAGCGTAGCATAACTTCCCACGGGAGGAGTATAGCCTCAGGGCAGTGTATGCGGAGGATGGGGGTGATGGTGCAGGGCAGCAGCAGTAACGACACGGAGTCAGTGATGCAGTCCAGTGCCTTTACTCACAGTTCTTATTATCCAGACCACGTCTGCAGGTAACGGCTGCCCACGTCGTACTGTGCTCACCAGGTGAGGGGCTCAGACAACTCCCAGATAACTTTGGAGCGCTTCACAGGACCCCCTTTGTGTGTCCTTTGTCTGGCCTTTCTTACCAACCCTTCTGTCCGGCTGCCTCGGGCCTCCTCTTGGTAAACTTGGCGCCAGTTTCCCTGACCCTATGTGGTGCCTTCCTAGCGGGTGAAGCAAGGGGCTGCGCCACATAAAATGTCACAGCCTCCTGTTTCTAGCTGAGGGTCGTTTTCTGCCTCCACTAGTTTCGGGGACCGGTCTCCCCCTTTGGCCTGACCCCTCCACGCAGGTGGATTCGGGCGTGCGGTGGCGACTCGCCCGTCCGCACCCCTGGGATCCCTTCGTTCCTCGTTCCTGGAGCCTTCTCCGCTCCTCTTCCTTCCTTCTCCCTCTTCCAGGCCTGGGCCTCTGTTACTAGGCCCGCCTCCGGAGCAGAGCTCATGCAGAGCCCCGGCTCCCTGCCACTTCTGCTCAGACTTCTCTGCACTGAACTAAGATGGTGCCCACCTTTTATACTCCCTTCTCAATGCACCCAGGAACTGCTTCCTCCCTGCTCCTGCACTACAGGGTTCCCCTTCCTCAGTGTTTCCTCCCCCCACTCCAGCCAGGGACAGGGACTGTCGTGCCCATCTCAGGGGCTTATTGGTCGCCCTGCCCCACGGCAATGTGGTGTAATGCATGCAGGTTTCGGGTCCTGATCTACACTCCATCCTTACCTGAGAGTGAGATATCACACCTCTGGGTGAGGTGCAATACCTCTGTAGCAACCGAGCCCTCAGGGTAATACAGTTTCATTTATCTTCAGCCTAGGTGACGTATTGCGATACAGGGCAGTGATTTTGGCTACAAAAGGGTCCCCTAGACCCCTACCCCAAGCTTTTTAAGAGAATCATATATGGCGTGCCAGGAGACTCTATGGAATGCTTTCTCAGCATCCAACGAGAGTATCTAATTCCAAATTTTTAACTGCATCTAGCCCAGGAAATACTTTGTGCCTAGTAGCAGTGTCTGCTAGTCAGCGGATTAACCCGGCTGTTAAGCAAGCTACACCACCTGTAGTTTTGACACTTAATTTTTTCAAAGGAAATGCTTCGGGACCACGGGATACTCAGTGAAGAGCATCAGGAGGCACCCCAAGGCATAGGGGCTGGGACTGGCAGTAGGATGCCTTGCGGTGGACAGCCGAGCTCGATCCTTATAAAAGCTTTTTAACTGCAGCAGCTTTAGTGGACGCTACTGGAGCTGGAATTACGCGGCTGCTGGCATGAGACTTGCCCTCCAATAGATCCTTGTAAATGGATTTAAAGTGTATTCATTCAAATTAGAGAGACAATTTAAATTAAAAAGCTTAGAGCTGCCTCCACCACAGGGGGGCTCTCTCGACCCACCAGCGGACAGGCACCAGTATTGGGAGAGGGGGGCTGGCCGTCAGGGTTCACCGCGGCTCTGGCACAAACCCGGCGACACGGAGGTGGCACGGGCAGGAGCGGACTGAACGTGTCGGCTTCTCACTTTTGGATTTTAGAAGGGCATGACATGCCTATATCTGTGTCTCCCCCTCCTTTTACTCCTCCACTTCTTTTCTTTTCGCATGACTATATGTACTTGTCACTTTTCCATGTGTTAGTTGTGTCTTCAGAGCAGTTTGTCAGCTTTTGGACACCTTTGAAGGTGTTTTCTATGTGTTTCTATGTGTTTTTGTTTGCCTGCCATTGGTTTTAACGGTGTTCGAAGGTGTTAGACGAACAGTTTGACGAACAGTTCGGCGAACACACGGGTGTTCGACGAACCGAACCGAACTCGAACACTACGGGGGTGGCTCAACACTACTCCTGATATTTATGAATCAACTTACCAATAAGAATACTTGTCAGCAGTAGTGTGAGATTTAACATTCAAATAGATATTTTATTCTTACGCTAAAAATGAGCCCCAATTCCTATGATGTCTCAAACTGGCCAAGAGACAAGATAAATATAAATATACACACAGATAATTCTCTACTTGTCTTTATCCATTCTCTATGGTGTGAGGGAATGGAAGAAATGAAGAAGGGTTAAAATTCCATTCTCTACTCCATAGATACTGTATATACGGCAGACCTTCCACCCTAGTATAAATATCAAGTAGGTAAGAGTGTCAAGAATTACCTGATATCTAAGACTTGTAATATTAGTTCCTTTAATTTTAGCCAAAAAAGGGGAAATTATTGTCCCTTTAAACCGTTTTTACATATATTTTGTCTTCTAACTTGCATTCACTTATTTTTTCATTTGTACCATGGAATACACAGAAGTACATTAGCATTGTAGTCTGTTGACAAATGAATAATTTAATTTGAAACCTTGTCTGTGGCCACAGTCATGAAAAACCCCTTTAAATAGACTCCGTGACACCATGGACAAGTACTCTTGGCTGGATTTACATTTGTACAGAGCATATAGAGGTCTCTGGAGACAAAGGGGGCTCACATTTGATAGATTATGGGGATGAGAGAAAGACTATCAGAGAGAGACAAGGGGAAGACTGCAGAGAGTGCAATATGTTTCTAGCTCCCCACATTGTTTTGTTTTATTTTGCAAAAGGAGATAAACATTTACAGCCTCATATGATTAAGATGCTGTCTGTTATATTACCAAAGTCCGAGAAATATATGACTACAGGCTCCTAAGATGTAAATATTTTACACTATGTAAACACAACTGTTTATCGAACGACTTTATTCTGGACTTATATAAAGCATCGTAATTTAATCCTAGAGTTGAATTATAGAAAATTCCATAGCAATCTGATGTTCCTTTCCTGTATTTTTCTGACATTCTGACACTCCTTAGGAAAAAATTACCATATATCTTGAAAGAAACTTTCCTTCGTTGTTCTTTTGCAATAGTGACTGATGATATGTGTATATATAAGCTATTTAAGATAACTATGCTACCAACACTAAAAATATGCCAAAACATTCTGCAATCCTATTCAATAAACTGTCAAAAGAAGAATAAAAGAAAAGACACTGACATGCAACATTAATGAAGGCAGTGCTGGAAATAACTGGCTGTTAGATCTTTAAACTAAATGTAGAATTCGAAAATAAATGGGGGCGCAATAATGTCATACTTCCACTTTGTGTGCCACATTTTAATGATGCCATTATTTGATATGACATTTTTTAATAATAATAAAGGAGGGTTTGACGGTGAATCATGTGAGTCAAAAATAGAACGTTTAAAAAGAAGTTATGAGAGAAAAAGAAAAATATTGCAAGACTTTTAAAAAGTTTCTTTAACCCATTAATTCCCCATACTCCTTTCTGGCAGGCATTGTTGTGAATGCATCTGTAGTAGTAAGTGACACAATTTTAAGTTCCCCTTTGGGCTTTTTGTGTTACAGGTACATCTATCCCTAGTGGCATTGTGACAATGTATGTACTGCGATACATGTACCCTATAGTTTTCAATTGTATATTGCAAAGTGTAGCTTAAAGAGTACAAAAGTTTAATTTTCCTACTTTGTATTGTTAACGCATAATTCTCAACTTGTCTTTCATTAGCACAAAGCTTTCCAGTCTCTTCACTTTTTTATTGCTGGGGTGGGCACTCTTCCTTGAGTGACAGTTCTGTGGTTAAGTAGCTTCCTACTGCTACTTTGTTCTACAGCTGCAAGGTCTTATAGCAGGAGAATGACAGCAGATAGTCAACAGCAAACTTGTTTATTTTCATGCTGTCCAGCTAACTATACTAATTTCATAAGGGACAGGACTGATAAGGTGAAAATGTAAAAACATTCCAGTGCAGTGTTATAGATATACCTTTATGTGTTGTAAGAAGGCATAACTCATGTCAAGGCATAAAATGCATTAACAATAGAGAAGCAGCTGCCAATTCTGCAGAGGTAGGTTATCAGCCTATTCTACACATATAGTGTCGAGTGGTATGGTGGATGGCATAGCTGCGCTGCTGATGCTTAGGAATCCTGAAGTCTCAGAGTAGTTTTAAAATTATAGTTGACAGATATTTGATAATTGAAATGGAGGAAAAAGTGTAACTACTGTATTTCTCCATCACATAGAATGAAATGAAGCGACATTATGTATGATGACGGACTAGTAGCAGAGGGATTTTTTTTAATATTGCACCTGTAGACAACCCTATTTTTTGTTTTTCACTTTTACTGCGGCTGTCTGATGCATAACTGGAATTTAATTGTCTCAATCTAATGGGGGAAATTATGCTACAGAGGTTTGATGCCCTTCTTCAAGTTATTGGGGGTCTTCTTGGTAGTAATTGTGCTTAAATCTGGTCTTTTCTTAGAATGTACCAGTGTTTACTATCGATCTTCCTAATGCCTGTAAGGGACTCTTTCAAAGTCGCGATGAACTTGGCTTTATAGTTATTCGGCTTGTTCTTCTCCTCTACGCATTGATACAGTACGAGGGCTAATGTTTTGCATATAAACCATTTGTTTGGGTATTTTTTAACCCTAAGTATGTTTGGTAGATAAAAGGGTGGGGTATAGTCACCTACAAATACGATGGTTATATTAAGGAAGCATACAACATACTGTCAACAATGATCATTACAGTATGGTTAGTGTTGACCCATTTCCAGCAATTAATCACTCCTATACAATACAGATTAATCAAGCCTTCCCACAGGGTATACTATGTAAAAATCAAAATAAATTTCTAATCATCAAAAATCCAAACAAACCATTTTTCTACTGCCTACCTAAATTATGCAAAACACTAGTAAACCCTCTAGGGCACCCAATAATATCCAGCATCAACTCGACCTTAAATAACCTTGCCCTGTATCTAAACATTGTACTCCAATAGCATGTCATTCATTTTACAATCTGTTTTGCATTACAATAATACAATTATTCACTAAAGCTGACACTTTCAATAAACAGAAACTTTGGAGCTGCTTAGATATCACTGACATGTGGCACATCTTAAACAGTTCTTATGGCCCATAAAAGATACACCTAACAATTTATTTCCTAACCAAATGCAACATTACAAATGTTGTGAAGAGTTGAAGCTCAAGGGTATATTGATTAGGGACAAGAGTGAGAAGTATAGGTGAGCATATTGATCTGCGGAAAATCATATTCGATTCAAATTTTCTGAAATCGGAGGCCCCACACAAATTCAAAAATTTGCGATTCGAATCACAAGGATTGGAAAAAAATGCCCTGCACCATTTCACACATGCTGCAGTGAGTGGGCTATTGGCACAGGCTTTTTAATAATGCCCTGCAGCAATCTGATCACATGATGTAGCCCAGGCAAGGCGCGTGGCAAGGGACGTGGAACTTGACGTTCTGGTGATGGTGCGTGTAGAGGATGGGGCCGTGGCCAAGGTGAAAATGTGCCACAACCAGCAGCCACATCTTCTCGCTCCCACTTCTTGACTGAATTACTAGGGAAGCACACTATAACACCAGTATTGCGAACTGATCAGTGTGAACAGGTTATTAATTGGATAGCAGATAATACATCCAGTTACCTGGGCACCACCACCTCCGGTCTGTCTTCCACATGGTCAAGTTTTAGTAGCCGTGAGTCTCGACCGCATACTCCTCCTCACCCTGATGCTCCTTCCTCCCACTATGCCGTGTGTCATCAGACAGCAACTGATCCCACACTTGGACACTCTGAAGAGCTGTTCATGGGTCCATTTCCATATTTGTGCCCCTCACCTGCTCCGCTTGAAGTGGTGGAAGAGGTGATCCCATGTAGCGATGCCCAAATATTTGAACAGCCACGGCCACAGGAAGTCGACGCTGGCAATTTGTCAAAAGAGGTGGACGATGACGAGACACAATTGCCACGAACTGAGGAGGAGGATCGTGGTGCGCAAGTGGAAGAGGAGGAGGTGGTGGATGATCTAGAAACTGACCCAACGTGGCAGAAGGACATGCAGAGTGAGGCCAGCAGCACACAGGGGGAGGGAGGCAGAGTACCCCAACAAGCAGGAAGAAGCAGTGTGGTGGCCGCACACAGAAGGCGGGCAGCAGTTCCCCGTAACACCAACACGAGGGACATTGCCAGTACAACTGGTAGGTCTTCCAGAGTCTGGAATTTTTTTAAAGACTCTGCTGATAACGCCAAAAATGCCATTTGTACCAACTGCCATGCCAGCATCAGCAGGGGTGACAAAACTACCAGCCTGACCACCACCAGCATGATCAGGCACATTTCAGCAAAGCACCCCACTTTGTGGGGTGAACCCCAGGGTCCACGACCAGTGTCAGCGGGTGTCACCACTGCTTCTTCTGCTGTTGTGCATGTAAGAGAACCCCCTGTTGTGCGTGCAAGGCAATCCCCTGTCCATACTGCATGCAAAGATGCCCCCTCCTCTCAGTCTTCACTTGTTATGGCAGTTTCTCAAGAAACAGCATCAACGTCCACATCCCACCGCAGCGTTCAATTGTCCATATCCCAGACCTTTGAACGAAAGCGCAAATTCGCGGCCAACGCCCCACAGGCCACAGTCCTAAATTCGCACATTTCACGACTGCTTGCTTTGGAAATGCTGCCTTTTAGGCTGGTGGAGACGGAATCCTTCCGCAACCTTATGGCGATGGCCGTCCCTCGGTACTCGGTCCCCAGCCGACACTAATTTGCCCGGTGTGCCATCCCTGCACTACACAAGCACGTGTCCCAAAACATCTGCCGTGCCTTCAACAATGCAGTTACAGGGAGAGTCCATCTGACAACGGACACGTGGACAAGTGCTTGTGGCCAGGGACGGTACATCTCCCTGATGGCACACTGGGTAAACATAGTGGAAGCCGGGACCCAGTCGGACCTTGGGATGGAACACATCCTCCCCACACCCAGGATTGCGGGCCCTATGTCAGTCAGAATTTCCCCCACAGTGTACAGCTCCTGCGCATCATCCCCCTCCTCCTCATGTTCAGCCTCCATCTCAGATATCACCACATCAGTTACAAGCTGGAAGCACTGCAGTACTGCCTCAGCTAAGCGGCAACAGGCTGTGCTGAAACTCATAAGCTTAGGTGATAAACCTCACACAGCTTGTGAGTTGTGGACAGCTGTGAAAGAGCAGGCAGATCTGTGGCTGAGACCGCTGAACCTACATACAGGCATGGTCGTGTGTGACAATGGCCGTAACCTGGTGGCAGCTCTGAGGTGAGGCGAGATCACACACATACCATGCCTGGCTCATGTGCTTAACCTCTTGGTTCAGCGGTTTCTTAAATCGTACCCCGAGTTGCCAAATCTGCTCGTCAAAGTACGCCGCCTGTCAGTTCATTTTCGCAAGTCGGCTACAGCTTCCGCCGCCCTTGTTGTGTTGCAGCAGCGTTTGCAGCTCCCAGCACACCGACTGGTGTGTGATGTCCCCACATGTTGGAACTCTATCCTCCACATGTTGCAAAGGATTTGTGAGCAGAAGAGAGCAGTTGTGGAGTATCAGCTGCAACAAGGCCATCGATATTCAGGTCAGACTCCACACATAAGACCTCAGGAGTGGACCTGAATGTCTGACATATGTACCATCCTGACAAACTTTTAGGAGTCCACCAAGATGGTGAGTGGCGATGATGCCATCATTAGCGTCAGCATCCCACTTGTCTGTCTTTTGCAACGCTCTCTGCAGAGAATTAAAGAGGAGGCATTGAGCCAGTGTATGATGAGATGGATCAAGAAGCTATAATGGGCGATTACACACAGCCCAGCCTCATTTCATCCCAACGTGCATTTGGGGACAATCAGGGAAAGGAGGAGGAGGAGGAGGAAGAACAGTAGCTGGTATCATGCACTGTAGACGGTAGTACCTGTACAACTGTCATACCGTTGGTTCAGCATGGGTGGCCTGAGTACAGAGGGGAGGCGGAGGAGGAGGAGAGCATGGTCAGTCCTCATCTTGGTGAGGACACAGAAGTCTTGCCCATTACCAGTCTGGCACGCATGGCTGACTTTATGTTACGCTGCCTTAACCGTGACCCTCGCGTTGTCAAAATGTTTGGTGACAGTCATTACTGGTTGGTGACACTTTTAGACACCCGCTACAAGGAGAACTTTCACTCTCTTATTCCTGAGGTGGAGAGGTCTACAAAAATGGGGCAGTACCAGTAGGCCCTTGCTGCAGAACTGTTAAAAAAATTCCCATCTGAACACGCTAGCAGCAGAGGTCACAGTTCGTTGACCAACCAAGGCGTGCAGGCGAGAGAGACGCAACTCCAATCCAGCAGAGGCAGGGGAACACTGTCAACATTCTGGGACAGTTTTCTAAGACTCGCCCAGCTTACAGGCCCTGAGGCGTGGGGTACTCTCACAAGGAGTGGAAAGTTTCAAAAGATGGTGAGGTAGTACCTTGCCCACCGTATCAGCATTCTCCGTGATTCCTCTGTACCTTTTAATTAATGGGTATCCAAGCTGGACACTTTGAATGAACTCGTTCTGTATGCCTTGGAGGTCCTGGCCTGCCCTGCCGCTAGCGTGTTATCGGAGCATGTTTTTAGTGCCGCTAGGGGAATTATAACTGATAAGCGCACTCGCCTGTCAACTAACAATGTTGACAAGCTGACCCTTATCAAAATGAACAAGGGCTGGATTGGGCCAGACTTCTCATCACCACCAAATGACAGCAGAGTAACATGAAGTCAAATCCACTGTGTTATTTCGGGAGGTGTATTCCCATGCACTGCTTCACAAACACACATGGGTATACCCTTCCTCATTTCGGCTGTATTTTGCTCTTCTCCTTATCCTAAGCCTCCACCACCACTATACCACCAGGGTGACTGTGGTCCGTGTTGCCAGCATTGCAAGTTCCTCCATCCTAATTTTTGGCAGCTTTTGCTTGGAAGGCATAGGCAAAGACTATGGGAGACCCACTCCCCAATAATGGGAATAATGTTTTGAATATGCTCTACTGCATGGCACTTGTTTGCCAGCATTGCAAGTTCCTTCGCCCTAATTTTTGGAAGTTTTGCTTGGAAGGAATAGGCAAAGACTATGGGAGACCCACTCCCCAATAAAGGGAATAATGTTTTGAATATGCTGTACTGCATGGCTCTTGTTTGCCAGCATTGCAAGTTTCCCCTTCCGAATTTTTGGCAGCTTTTGCTTGGAAGGCATAGGCAAAGACTATGGGAGACCCACTCCACAATAATGGGAATAACGTTTTGAATATGCTGTACTGCATGGCTCTTGCTTGTCAGCATTGCAAATTCCTCCATCCTAATTTTTGGCAGCTTTTGCTTGGAAGGCTTAGGCAAAGACTATGGGAGACCCACTCCCCAATAATGGGAATAATGTTTTGAATATGCTGTACTGCATGGCTCTTGTTTGCCAGCATTACAAGTAGTGTTGAGCCACCCCCGTAGTGTTCGAGTTCGGTTCGGTTCGTCGAACACCCGTGTGTTCACCGAACTGTTCGTCAAACTGTTCGTCGAACACCTTCGAACACCGTTAAAACCAATGGCAGGCAAACAAAAACACATAGAAACAGATAGAAAACACCTTCAAAGGTGTCCAAAAGCTGACAAACTGCTCAGAAGACACAACTAACACATGGAAAAGTGACAAGTACATATAGTCATGCGAAAAGAAAAGAGGTGGAGGAGTAAAAGGAGGGGGAGACACAGATATAGGCATGTCATGCCCTTCTAAAATCCAAAAAGTGAGAAGCCGACACGTTCAGTCCGCTCCTGCCCGTGCCACCTCCGTGTCGCCGGGTTTGTGCCAGAGCCGCGGTGAACCCTGACGGCCAGCCCCCCTCTCCCAATACTGGTGCCTGTCCGCTGGTGGGTCGAGCGAGCCCCCCTGTGGTGGAGGCAGCTCTAAGCTTTTTAATTTAAATTGTCTCTCTAATTTGAATGAATACACTTTAAATCCATTTACAAGGATCTATTGGAGGGCAAGTCTCATGCCAGCAGCCGCGTAATTCCAGCTCCAGTAGCATCCACTAAAGCTGCTGCAGTTAAAAAGCTTTTATAAGGATCGAGCTCGGCTGTCCACCGCAAGGCATCCTACTGCCAGTCCCAGCCCCTATGCCTTGGGGTGCCTCCTGATGCTCTTCACTAAGTATCCCGTGGTCCCGAAGCATTTCCTTTAAAAAAATTAAGTGTCCAAACTACAGGTGGTGTAGCTTGCTTAACAGCCGGGATAATCCGCTGACTAGCAGACACTGCTACTAGGCACAAAGTATTTCCTGGGCTAGATGCAGTTAAAAATTTGTAATTAGATACTCTCGTTGGATGCTGAGAAAGTATTCCATAGAGTCTCCTGGCACGCCATATATGATTACCTTAAAAAGCTTAGGGTAGGGGTCTAAGGGACCCTTCTATAGCCAAAATCACGGCCCAGTATCACAATACGTCACCTAGGCTGAAGATAAATGGAACTGTAGCACCCTGAGGGCTCGGTTGCTACAGAGGTATTGCACCTCACCCAGAGGTGTGATATCTCACTCTCAGGTAAGGATGGAGTGTGGATCAGGACCCGACACCTGCATGCATTACACCACATTGCCGTGGGGCAGGGCGACCAATATGCCTCTGAGATGGGCACGACAGTCCCTGTCCCTGGCTGGAGTGGGGGGAGGGAACACTGAGGAAGGGGAACCCTGTAGTGCAAGAGCAGGGAGGACGCAGTTCCTGGGTGCATTGAGAAGGGAGTATAAAAGGTGGGCACCATCTTAGTTCAGTGCAGAGAAGTCTGAGCAGAAGTGGCAGGGAGCAGGGGCTCTGCATGAGCTCTGCTCCGGAGGCGGGCCTAGTAACAGAGGCCCAGGCCTGGAAGAGGGAGAAGGAAGGAAGAGGAGCGGAGAAGGCTCCAGGAACGAGGAATGAAGGGATCCCAGGGGTGCGGACGGGCGAGTCGCCACCGCACGCCCGAATCCACCTGCGTGGAGGGGTCAGGCCAAAGGGGGAGACCGGTCCCCGAAACTAGTGGAGGCAGGAAACGACCCTCAGCTAGAAACCGGAGGCTGTGACATTTTATGTGGCGCTGCCCCTCACTACACCCGCTAGGAAGGCACCACATAGGGTCAGGGAAACTGGCGCCAAGTTTACCAAGAGGAGGCCCGAGGCAGCCGGACAGAAGGGTTGGTAAGAAAGGCAAGACAAAGGACACACAAAGGGGGTCCTGTGAAGCGCTCCAAAGTTATCTGGGAGTTGTCTGAGCCCCTCACCTGGTGAGCACAGTACGACGTGGGCAGCCGTTACCTGCAGACGTGGTCTGGATAATAAGAACTGTGAGTAAAGGCCCTGGACTGCATCACTGACTCCGTGTCGTTACTGCTGCTGCCCTGCACCATCACCCCCATCCTCCGCATACACTGCCCTGAGGCTATACTCCTCCCGTGGGGAGTTATGCTACGCTCTGCTGCACCCACAACACCAGCCTCAGCGGTCTGCCCTGCAGCGGCGGTTCACTCTGACCGCAATCCACGGGTGGCGTAGTCGGACATTTAAACATCAAAACCACATAAATAGTTCCGCCACTGGTTTGACCGCCCTGAGCCACGGAACCGGGTCGCCGCCACGAAGACTACAACCACCAGCATCCACCAAAAAGGGTCCGGCTACGGGTGTCCCAAGGCTCAGGGGTGCATCAGAACATTTTCATCACCTTTCACAATCACCAATGGGACAAGGCAGGGATGTCCTCTGTCCCCTCTCTTATACATCCTAGTGACGGAGCACCTGCAATCATCAATTCGCCATAACCCCAATATTAGGTGGATAGAGGTGGGAGGCATCGAGTACAAGTGCTCTCTATTTGCTGATGATGTCCTAGTATATATCACTCAATCACATATATCCATCCATGCTGTTATGGCTGAAATAGATCACTTTGTTACATGGTCAAATTTTAAAATCAATGCAGCGAAGTCTGAGGCCCTCGATGTCTCCCTCCCCAAATCCATATAGGATTCCATCCAGTCCAACTTTCCCTTTGCCTGGCCCTCACAGGGTATCAAATACTTAGGAATTCCTATTCATAGAGACCTCTCCCATCTATGTTATCTTAATTATTGGCCCTTTATTGAACAACTCCATACAGACCACGGTTGGCAAGTTAGAACTGTAAGATTCACTACGTGAACCACTGGTGTTTTGTGGAAAAGCACATGTACACTGTGTTCCAAATTATTATGCAAAAAGTGTTTAGGAGTGATAAGGGAAGAATTTGTTTGTTTGTCAGTTAAACTCATTGATGGTGATGTGTGTCAGGGCTCTTTATATCACTGTAAGCAATTGCAGACACCTGTGCTAATTAGTTTGGCAGGTGTGTCCAATGAAAGGCAAGACTACTTAAGAAGGCTGTCTCACATTATTAAGCAGCCTACATTTTCTGCCAAAATGGGAAAGAAAAAGGATGTGTCGGCTGCTGAGAAGCAACAAATTGTGGAGTGTTTAGGTCAAGGCATGACTACAATCAACATTGTGCGATGATCAGGATGAAGTGTCTTGGCAATCAAGAAATATGTAGCTGATTCACAATACACACGTGTGCGTGCTGATAAGGGCAAATTGAGGACTCTTTCCTACAGGCAATTACGTCAGGTTAAAAGAGCAGCGGCAAAAAAGCCTTGTCATAGCAGCAGACAAGTTTTTGAAGCTGCTGGTGCCTCCAACGTCCCCCGAACAACAAGATGTAGGGTCCTTCAGAGGTTTGCAGCTGTGCATACGCCATCCTGTCGACCTCCTCTATCCACTTCACACAAGCAGAAACGGCTCCAGTGGGCCAAACATTACATGAAGACTGATTTCAAAACTGTTTTGTTCACGGATGAGTGCCGTGCAGCGCTCGATGGTCCAGATGGATGGAGTGGAGGATGGCTGGTTGATGGACACCCCACGCAAACATGGCTACAGCGCCAACAAGGAGGAGGTGGAGTAATGTTTTGGGCTGGAATCATGGGGAGAGAGATTGTCGGCCCCTTTAGGATCCCTGAAGGTGCTAAAGATGAACTCCATAATGTATGTGGATTTTCTCAAACAGCACTTCCTGCCATGGTTCAAGAAGAAGAACCGTGTATTTCACAGCAAGATCATTTTTTTGCATGATAATGCACCGTCTCATGCTGCACATAAAACATCTGCATCTCTGGCTGATATGGGCATAAAAGGGGACAAACTTATGGTGTGACCCCCATGCTCCCCTGACCTCTACCCCATTCAGAACCTCTGGAGCATCATCAAAAGGAGTGTCTATGATGGCAGGAGGCAGTTCACATCTAAGCAACAGCTCTGGGAGGGTATTCTGTCCTCATGCAAAACAATTGAAGCAGAAACCATCCAAAACCTGACAAATTCAATGGACGAGAGAGTTCAGAAGCTCCTTTCGAACAAGGGGTCCTATGTGAAAATGTAACATCACCTAGAATAAAGTTTTCAGTTGAAAACTGTTTGATTTCAGTTTCTAATAACCTGCTAATGCTTATAATTTCAAAAATGACCATTTTTTTGGTCTTTATTAAAATGAAAAGGTTGATCGAAAAGTTTGGGGGATCTAAGAGTGTGGCAACCCAGTAGACATGATTACTTAGAATTCTGAATATATGAGGGTCATGTTGCAGGTAGTGCAGCAAGAAGGCACTTATATGTCTTGCGCATCTCGGAGCCCCAAAATTATTTTCCGGGCTAGATGCAGCTAAAAATTATTATTAATTTTAAAACTGGTGGAGCTTAGTATAGATGACCTAATAGGATCAGTGCTGCACACTGCTACAAAGCCCAAATTATTTTCCAGCCAAGATACAGATAAACATGATTAGTAATTTGAAAGCTTAAAATGGTTGGTAGGGTGATTTTAACCAATCATCAAGCTTTTACTCTCCCCAGGATGACACAGGGGTAGAAAAGTCGTTTCGGATCCATGATTTGTTCATCTTTATGAACGTGAGTCTGTCTACATTATCAGTGGAGAGCCGCGTGCGCTTATCTGTCAGCACACCACCAGCAGCGCTGAACACACGTTCAGACAGAACGCTGGCTGCGGGGCATGACAAGATCTCCAAGGCGTAAGTGGCTAGCTCCGGCCATTTATCCAGATTGGAAGCCCAAAAAGAGCAAGGGTCCAGTGACACAGTCATGGCTTCAATGTTTACTTGGAGATACTCCTGTACCATCGTCTCTAGGCGTTGACTATGTGTCAGACTTCTTGTCTCCTGTGGCCTTGCAAAGGATGGGTTAAAAAAGTGGTGAAATGATTCCGCAAAATTGATGTTACCAGCAGATACTGTGGTTCTGTTACGGTTTGAGTGCTGAACACTTGACGGTCCCACGGTTGGCAAGTTGGAACTGTGAGATTCACTACGTGCACCACTGGTGTTTTGTGGAAAAGCACATGTAAGATTCTGCAACAGTCTCTGCTGATACTTCTGCATGCGTGCATCCCTTTCTATGGCAGGAATAATTTCTGCAAATTTACTTTTGTACCGGGGATCTAACAGTGTGGCAACCCAGTAGTCAGGATTATTTCTAATTCTCACAATTCGAGGGTCATGTTGCAGGTAGTGCAGCAAGAAGGCACTCATGTGTGTTGCGCATCCAGGAGCACCAAGTCCCTGTTGTGTTGGTGGCGAGGTACCAATCATGCTTCCTTCCTCTGTCCTCTCCCCCCAAACTCGCACAACAGAAATGTGATCAAGGTCTCCCTCATCTGATGAGACTTCCATCAGTTCGTCCTCCACTTCTTCCTGGGCTCCTGCACCTTCCTCACTAGTTTGGCTGCTACCATGCGCCCTGGTAAAACCATCTCCCCCACCCTCACATGCCTGCCGCCTTGGTGCTGCCGACCGTCTGGACCTTGCAGATGTTAGCCCTTCCGCATACAACTCCTCCTCCTCTACTTCCTCCACCTCCTCTTGTGCCACCACCTGACTCCGAATTCTTTTTAACATGTGCTCCAGCATGTAAGTCACCGGAATAGTCATGCTGATAATGGCATCGTCAGCACTAAACATCTTCGTCGCCATTTCAAAACTGCAGAAGGGTGCATAGGTCCCTGATCTGAGACCACTCCTCCAGCGTGATTTGCCCCACCTCTGGATCTCGTTGGCCCAGGCTATACGTCAGAACGTATTGCACCAGGGCTTGTCGGTGCTGCCACAGTCGCTGCAACATGTGCAGAGTTGAATTCCACCGGGTAGGCACATCGCATTTTAGCCGGTGAAGTGGCAGGCCCAACGACTTCTGTAGAGATGTAAGTCGCTGGGCTGCGGGATGCGAACGGCGGAAGTGAGCACACAGCGACCGTGCCCTCTGCAGAAGGCCATCTAGTCTGGGATAGTGGGCTAAAAATTGCTGGACAACCAGGTTCAACACGTGAGCCATACAAGGCACGTGTGTGACATTGCCCCGGCGTAGGGCCGCACCCAGGTTTGCAGCATTGTCACACACGGCCTTCCATGGTTTCAGGTCCAGTGGATACAACCATTCATGAAATTGGTTCTCCAGAGCTGACCACAACTCCTCAGCTGTGTGACTCACATTTCCCAGACATTTCAAAGTAAAAACCGCCTGATGACGTTGAGCCCTACTGCCAGCATAGTAAGGAGGTGTGCAGGATCCCTTCTGCGCAGTTAGAAAGCTTGTGGCATGACCAGACAGGCTTTGGGTGCAGGTGGAAGACCGAGAGGAGGTTGAGGAGGCAGAAGCAGTGGAGGAACTTTGACATAAAGAGGATTGACGCACAACTCGTGGGGACGGCAAGACTTGGACAGCAGCCCCTTGTCCTGCTGTCACCATAGTTACCAGTGCCCAGTCAGCGACATGTAACGCCCCTGTCCATGCCTACTCGTCCAAGTTTCTGTGGTGAAATGCACCCTGTCACACACAGAGTTTCTCAAAGAAGCGGTGATGTTGTGTGCGACATGCTGGTGGAGCGCAGGCACACCTTTTTTTTGAGAAGTAGTGCCGACTGGGCATCTGGTACTGGGGCACTGCGACAGACATAAGGTCTCGAAAATCCTCTGTGTCCACCAGGCGGAAAGGCAGCATTTCTGTAGCCAAGAGCTTGCAGATGGTGAAATTCAACCTCTTAGCTTTCTCATGGCTAGGAGGAAATGGTCTTTTACTTGTCCACATCTGAGGAACCGAGGGCTGGTTATTGTGCTTAGACGGGGTTGATAAGGGTGTCCCCGGCAAACTGCCGGTCTGTGAGGAAGATGCAGGCGGACATGTTAGGTTGCCTTGATCCAAAGGTGCTGCTATCGATGTCGGACAGCGCTCAACACCAGCTGGTGTTACCACCTCCAAAGAAAATGATGACCTGCCAATCACGCTGGCTGTTGCGGGTAAAGAGGTGGCAGGTCTGCGCCCCAAAACAGGTGTGACTGCTGTCCCCCCAGTCACAGAGGATGAAGAGGCCGCGGATGCACAAGATATGGCAGACGGTGGTTGGCCCGGCCGGCTAGGCCGCATTGTAGCACACTGAGCTTCCCACTGCAACTTATGCTTCATGTCCATGTGCCGGTTCATGCATGAAGTACTCAAACTATGTATTTTTTGGCCTCTACTTAGCTTTTGCTGACAAATGTTACAGATAACACGAGTTGGGTCATCTTTATCGATCTGAAAAAATGCCCAGGCTAAGCAAGGCTTAGCACCCATGCGACCTGAAGAGCCACCACGACTTGTGGTGAGAGGCAGAGTTGTGTTTGAGGATGCAGTTGTTGACGTGCTTCCAGTACTACGTCTCTGTCCAGGAAGGCGCAACCTGACCTCGTCGTCACTAGCATCTTCCTCCACCTCCTCTGCTGACCTCATCACTTGGCTGACTGTGGGTTGACAGTAAGTGGGATCTCCAACCTCATCATCATCACCCTGTGCGTTATCACACCCGTCGTCCTCAGAGCCAACCTGTTCCTGCCCTGACAAAAAACTAAAGTTGTCGCTCCAATCAGGTATTTGAGTCTCATCATCGTCTTCCTCATTGTCTCCACCAAGTTACAGTTTGGGAATGAGGGTCTACATTTGGTCAGAACCTTCTGCGTCTGGTCCTGGATCCGACTCATAAAGATTCTGGGCATCAGTGCAGATCATTTCCTCGTCTGGATTCACAGAAGCGCTGGAGTCGACCTCTGATTCCCAGGCTATAGTATGAGTAAACAGCTCTGCAGACTCAACCATCTGTTCTACCTCATACTCAGACGGGCAGCTGGAGATTTGGGAGCTGTGAGGAAGCAAGTGCGATTGGGGTGACACCTTTGAGGACTGGAGTATTTGTGATGTTAAAGTTGATGTGGAGGAGAGCCCACTTAAAGGAGCACTTGATATCCGTTGAAGCACCTGCTGTTTTTGTGCCTCATCAGGAATTTGTAGCGATTGGCGTGGCCGTAAGAAAGGGATCTTATCACATTGTCCGCTAAAAGAAGTAGACATTTTAGTTTGGCTGGAAGATGGTCTTTCTTCTGCAGATGTTACTGTTGCTTTAACACCTACCCCATGGACACAACCTTTTTTCCCCTTCCCAACACGCCTATTCCCCTTTCCACCAGCAGCAGGCCTTTTTCCACTCATTTTGGTGGTTAACTAATTCACAACTCTGGAGTTGCTTGCACAAAAAAACAATGGATGGGAACCGAGCAGAGCGGAGTGGCCAAACTGTGGTATTAGGCCAAAACTATTGGCTGGGTTAGATGCAGAAAAAAATTATATTCAATTTGCAACCTGATGGAGGTCAGTATAGATGGACTAATAGAAAAAGTCCCACACACAGCTAGAAGCCCAAATATTTTTTCAGAGGTAGATGCAGAAAAAAATTGTATTCAGTTTGCAACCTGATGGAGGTCAGTATAGATGGACTAATAGTACAAGTCCTACACACAGCAAGAAGCCCAAATATTTTTTCAGAGGTAGATGCAGAAAAAAAATATATTCAGTTTGCAACCTGATGGAGGTCAGTATAGATGGACTAATAGAGAAAGTCCCACACACTGCTAGAAGGCCAAATATTTTTTCAGAGCTAGATGCAGACAAAAATTTATTTTTAATTTGCAACCTGATGGAGGTCAGTATAGATGGACTAATAGAAAAAGTCCCACACACTGCTAGAAGGCCAAATATTTTTTCAGAGCTAGATGCAGATATAAATTATTTTTAATTTGCAACCTGATGGAGGTCAGTATAGATGGACTAATAGAGAAAGTCCCACACACTGCTAGAAGGCCAAATATTTTTTCAGAGCTAGATGCAGAAAAAAATTATATTTAGTTTGCAACCTGATGGAGGTCAGTATAGATGGACTAATAGAATAAGTCCCACACACAGATAGAAGCCCAAATATTTTTTCAGAGGTAGAAGCAGATAAAAATTATTTTTAATTTGCAGCCTGATGGAGGTCAGTATAGATGGACTAATAGAGAAAGTCCCACACACTGCTAGAAGGCCAAATATTTTTTCAGAGCTAGATGCAGACAAAAAATTATTTTGAATTTGCAACCTGATGGAGGTCAGTATAGATGGACTAATAGGGAAAGTCCCACATACTGCTAGAAGGCCAAACATTTTTTCAGAGCTAGATGCAGACAGAAATTATTTTTAATTTGCAACCTGATGGAGGTCAGTATAGATGGACTAATAGAGAAAGTCCCACACACTGCTAGAAAGCCAAATATTTATTCAGAGCTAGAAGCAGATAAAAATTATTTTTAATTTGCAACCTGATGGAGGTCAGTATAGATGGACTAATAGAGAAAGTCCCACACACTGCTAGAAGGCCAAATATTTTTTCAGAGCTAGATGCAGAAAAAAATTATATTCAGTTTGCAACCTGATGGAGGTCAGTATAGATGGACTAATAAAACAAGTCCCACACACAGCTAGAAGCCCAAATATTTTTTCAGAGGTAGATGCAGAAAAAAATTATATTCAGTTTGCAACCTGATGGAGGTCTGTATAGATGGATTAATAGAACAAGTCCTACACACAGCTAGAAGCCCAAATATTTTTTCAGAGGTAGATGCAGAAAAAAATTATATTCAGTTTGCAACCTGATGGAGGTCTGTATAGATGGATTAATAGAACAAGTCCGACACACAGCTAGAAGCCCAATATTTTTTCAGAGGTAGATGCAGAAAGAAAATATATTCAGTTTGCAACCTGATGGAGGTCAGTATAGATGGACTAATAGAGAAAGTCCCACACACTGCTAGAAGGCCAAATATTTTTTCAGAGCTAGATGCAGACAAAAAATTATTTTTAATTTGCAACCTGATGGAGGTCAGTATAGATGGACTAATAGAGAAAGTCCCACACACTGCTAGAAGGCCAAATATTTTTTCAGAGCTAGATGCAGATAAAAATTATTTTTAATTTGCAACCTGATGGAGGTCAGTATAGATGGACTAATAGAGAAAGTCCCACACACTGCTAGAAGGCAAAATATTTTTTCAGAGCTAGATGCAGAAAAAAAATTATATTCAGTTTGCAACCAGATGGAGGTCAGTATAGATGGACTAACAGAGAAAGTCCCACACACTGCTAGAAGGCCAAATATTTTTTCAGAGGTAGATGCAGAAAAAAATTATATTCAGTTTGCAACCTGATGGAGGTCAGTATAGATGGACTAATAGAACAAGTCCCACACACAGCTAGAAGCCCAATATTTTTTCAGAGGTAGATGCAGATAAAAATTATTTTTAATTTGCAACCTGATGGAGGTCAGTATAGATGGACTAATAGAGAAAGTCCCAGATGCAGACAAAAAATTATTTTGAATTTGCAGCGTGATGGAGGTCAGTATAGATGGACTAATAGAACAAGTCCCACAAACTGCTAGAAGGCCAAATATTTTTTCAGAGCTAGATGCAGAAAAAAATTATATTCAGTTTGCAACCTGATGGAGGTCAGTATAGATGGACTAATAGAACAAGTCCCACAAACTGCTAGAAGCCCAAATATTTTTTCAGAGCTAGATGCAGAAAAAAATTATATTCAATTTTCAACCTGATGGAGGTCAGTATAGATGGACTAATAGAATGATGCTATGCCCAAAAGATTTTACTTCACTAGGTGCAGTAAAAAAATTGGTATTCTATACACAGGTGGTATATCTTGCAGCACAGATAGGCTACTCCACTGACTAACACACTCTGCAATAGGCCAAAAAGGATTAGCTTTGCTAGATTCAGCCAGATGCTGTGAAAAAAACTTGCACAGCACTGGCACAGACCTGCCTGGCAAAAACTGATAGGAACTGATGTAACCTAGTCCTGAAAAGGACTGCAATTACAATTAGTCTTTACTCCCACAATCTATCTATTTAAGAGCACAGACCTGCCTGATAAAAGTCGTAGGAAATGCTGTATCCTAGTCCTTAAAAGGACTGCAATCACAACTATTCCCTACTCCCAAGCTATCTGTAGATTTGTGCGAAAATTGGCTTGAAATTAACAAGGTATAGCGCACACAGCAACAGCGGTGCCGTCTAACATGCAGCTGCAGCAGTGAGAAAATGGTGGCGACGGGGAAAATGGCTTGGTCTTATAGGGCAAGGACATGTGACATACACTGCCAATGACACATGCCCTTGCTTGTGTGAAAAAAAGCACTTCGCTCCGTGTGTGCGCTGCTGATAGGCTGACAGATTGCACCTCCCCACTGTAAATGTGGGAAAGAGAAAAAAAAATGGAGATCTTCATTATTCCTGCAGAGATCCATCCCCTGCCCCTCCCCCCACCCCGCTGTACACTCAAACTGCGTATTAACATTAATTTTCATCATTACTGAGAAAAAATCCAGTTATGATTTTGGTGCACGAACAGTTATCGAACATAACCTCGAACAGCCGAATTTTTCTCAAATCGTTCGTGTTCGCCGAACGGCTCGAACACCGCCCAAAACAGCTCGAACTTGAGATTGGCGAACAGTTCGAGTCGAACAACGCTCATCTCTAATTACAAGTTCCTCCATCCTAAATTTTGGCAGCTTTTGCTTGGAAGGCAAAGACAAATACTATGAGGGACCCACTCCACAATAATGGGAATAATGTTTTGAATATGCTGTACTGCATGGCTCTTGTTTGCCAGCATTACAAGTAGTGTTGAGCCACCCCCATAGTGTTCGAGTTCGGTTCGGTTCGTCGAACACCCGTGTGTTCGCCGATCTGTTCGTCGAACTGTTCGTCAAACACCTTCGAACACCGTTAAAACCAATGGCAGGCAAACAAAAACACATAGAAACACATAGAAAACACCTTCAAAGGTGTCCAAAAGCTGACAAACTGCTCAGATGACACAACTAACACATGGAAAAGTGACATATGCTGTACTGCATGGCTCTTGTAAGGGGCATTAAAATAATCTTGTTAAGCTACTTCGACCTCCATCACTCTTCCAAGGGGCATTAAAACCGTCTTGTTAAGCTACTGCGACCTCCACTGCTCTTCCAAGGGGCATTAAAACCATCTTGTTAAGCTACTGCGACCTCCACCACTCTTCCAAGGGGCTTTAAAACCATCTTGTTAAGCTACTGCAGCCTCCACCACTCTTCCAAGGGGCATTGATATTGTCTTTTTATTACACTGTGATTTCCACGTCTCTTCCAAGGGGCATTAAAACCGTCTTGTTAAGCTACTGTGATTTCCACCACTCTTCCAAGGGGCATTAAAACCATCTTGTTAAGCTACTGTGACCTCCACGTCCCTTCCAAGGGGCATTAAAACCGTCTTGTTAAGCTACTGTGACCTCCACGTCTCTTCCAAGGGGCATTAAAACCGACTTGTTAAACCACTCTTACCTCCACGTCTCTTACAAGGGGCATTAAAACCATCTTGTTAAACCACTCTGACCTCCACGTCTCTTCCAAGGGGCATTAAAACCGTCTTCTTAAACCACTCTGACCTCCACGTCTCTTCCAAGGGGCATTAAAACTGTCTTGTTAAGCTACTGTGACATCCACGTCTCTTTCAAGGGGCATTAAAACCGTCTTGTTAAGCTACTGCGACCTCCACCACTCTTCCAAGGGGCATTAAAACCATCTTGTTAAGCGGCTGCGACCTCCACCACTCTTCCAAGGGGCATTGATATTGTCTGTTGATTCCACTGTGACCTCCACGACTCTTCCATGGGGCTTTAAAACCATCTTGTTAAGCTACTGCAACCTCCACCACTCTTCCAAGGGGCATTAAAACCGTCTTGTTAAGCTACTGCGACCTCCACCACTCTTCCAAGGGGGCATTAAAACCGTCTTGTTAAGCTACTGTGACATCCACGTCTCTTCCAAGGGGTCATTAAAACCATCTTGTTAAACCACTCTGAACTCCACGTCTCTTCCAAGGGGCATTAAAACCGTCTTGTTAAGCTACTGCGACCACCACCAATCTTCCAAGGGGCATTAAAACCGTCTTGTTAAGCTACTGCAACCTCCACCACTCTTCCAAGGGGCATTAAAACCGTCTTGTTAAGCTATTGCGACCTCCACCACTCTTCCAAGGGGCATTAAAACCATCTTGTTAAGCTACTGCTACCTCCACCACTCTTCCAAGGGGCATTGATATTGTCTTTTTATTACACTGTGACCTCCACGTCTCTTCCAAGGGGCATTAAAACAGTCTTGTTAAGCTACTGCGACCTCCACCACTTATCCAAGGGGCATTGATATTGTTCTTTTATTACATTGTGCCCTCCATGTCTCATCCAAGGGGCATTAAAACCGTCATATTAAACCACTCTGAACTCTACGTCTCTTCCAAGGGGCATTAAAACCGTCTTGTTAAGCTACTGTGATCTCCACGTCTCTTCCAAGGGGCATTAAAACCGTTTTGTTACACCACACTGACCTCCACGTCTCTTCCAAAGGGCATTAAAACCGTCTTGTTAAGCTACTGTGACCTCCACGTCTCTTCCAAGGGGCATTAAAAGCGTCTTGTTAAGCAACTGCAACCTCCACCTCTCTTCCAAGGGGCATTAAAACTGTCTTGTTAAGCTACTGCGACCTCCACCACTCTTCCAAGGGGCATTAAAACCATCTTGTTAAGTTACTGTGACCTCCACCACTATTCCAAGGGGCATTAAAATTGTCTTGCTAATCTACTGTGACCTCCATGACTCTTCCAAGGTGCATTAAAACCATCTTGTTAAACGACTCTGAACTCCACGTCTCTTCCAAGGGGCATTAAAACCATCTTGTTAATCTACTGTGACCTCCACGTCTCTTCCAAGGGGCATTAAAACGGTCTTGTTAAGCTACTGTGACCTCCACCACCCTTCCAAGGGGCATTAAAACCATCTTGTTAAATCACTCTGAACTCCACAGCTCTTCAAAGGGACATTAAAACCATCTTGTTAAGCTACTCTGACATCCTCTACTCTTCCAAGGGGCATTGATATTGTCTTTTTATTCCACTGCGACCTCCACCACTCTTCCAAGTGGCATTAAAAGTATCTTGTTAAGCTACTGTGACCTCCACCACTCTTCCAGGGGGCATTAAAACCGTCTTGTTAAGCTGCTGTGAAATCCACATCTCTTCCAAGGGGCATTAGAAGCGTCTTGTTAAGCTACTGCAACCTCCACCACTCTTCCAAGGGGCATTAAAACCATCTTGTTAAGCTACTGCTACCTCCACCACTCTACCAAGGGGCATTAAAAGCGTCTTGTTAAGCTACTGCAACCTCCACCACTCTTCCAAGGGGCATTAAAACTGTCTTGTTAATCTACTGTGACCTCCACGTCTCTTCCAAGGGGCATTAAAACCGTCTTGTTACCCTACTGTGACCTCCACCATTCTTCCAAGGGGCATTAAAACCGTCTTGTTAAACCACTCTGAACTCCACAGCTCTTCCAAGGGGCATTAAGACCGTCTTGTTAAGCTACTGTGACTTCCACCACTCTTCCAAGGGGCATTGATATTGTCTTTTTATTCCTCTGCGACCTCCACCACTCTTCCAAGGGGCATTAAAACCATCATGTTAAGCTACTTTGACCTCCACCACTCTTCCAAGCGGCATTAAAACTGTCTTGTTAAGCTACTGCGACCAACACCACTCTTCCAAGGTGCATTAAAACCATCTTGTTAAGCTACTGTGACCTCCACCACTTTTCGAAGGGGCATTAAAAGCATCTTGTTAAACCACTCTGAACTCCACAGCTCTTCCAAGATGCATTGAAATGTTTTTTTTAATTAACTCTAACCTCCACGACTCTTCCAACGGGCATTGCATTTCCTCCTAATTTTAGTCAGCTTTTGCTTTTCAATGCATAGGCGAACACTAAGGGAGACCCACTCCCCAAAAATGGGTTAAAGGTTTTTAGTATGCTGTAATCCTCGTCTGTTTCAAGGGTCATTGCAGTTCCTCATAATTTTTGGAAAGCCTTCCATTCACTGATTAGGCCAACAGTGTACAGGAGACCCATTTGCTATAAATGGATAAAACGGTTTAGTTAAGGCCCTCTGACCTCCATGTCAGGAGTGCCTCAAAATTTTTGGTAGGCATTGCACTCACTGTATGCCCTATAACTGTGTAACCGAGCCGCTTCTTTTGGTACAGAAACATATCCTACAAGACATGTATTTTTGACTGGCCAGATATTGATGTGAATGGTCCCTGTTCCTTCTCCTCTTTCTCCTTTGCCACCACCTCATCCATCATTCATAACCTGAAGCATTCTTTTAACGGGAGTCATAGAACTGGGATAGTAGCAGAAAAACATACAGCAATCCTCGGAGGAAGTAGGATATGCACCAAAACGCTGACCACCTCAGGCCTAGCCGCTACTACATACAGTACAGACCAAAAGTTTGGACACACCTTCTCATTTAAAGATTTTTCTGTATTTTCCTGACTATGAAAATTGTACATTCACACTGAAGGCATCAAAACTATGAATTAACACAAGTGGAATTATATACTTAGCAAAAAAGTGTGAAACAACTGAAAATATGTCTTATATTCTAGGTTCTTCAAAGTAGCCACCTTTTGCTTTGATGACTGCTTTGCACACTCTTGGCATTCTCTTGATGAGCTTCAAGAGGTAGTCACCGGAAATGGTCTTCCAACAATCTTGAAGGAGTTCCCAGAGCTGCTTAGCACTTGTGGCCCTTTTGCCTTCACTCTGCGGTCCAGCTCACCCCAAACCATCTCGATTGGGTTCCGGTCTGGTGACTGTGGAGGCTAGGTCATCTGGCATAGCACCCCATCACTCTTCTCCTTGGTCAAATAGCCCTTACACAGCCTGGAGGTGTGTTTGGGGTCATTGTCCTGTTCCAAAAAAATGATGGTCCAAATAAACGCAAACCGGATGGAATAGCATGCCGCTGCAAGCTGCTGTGGTAGCCATGCTCGTTCAGTGTGCCTTCAATTTTGAATAAATCCCCAACAGTGTCACCAGCAAAGCACCCCCACACCATCACACCTCCTCCTCCATACTTCACGGTGGGAACCAGGCATGTAGAGTTCATCCGTTCACCTTTTCTGCATCGCACAAAGACATGGTGGTTGGAACCCAAGATCTGAAATTTGGACTCATCAGACCAAAGCACAGATTTCCACTGGTCTAATGTTCATTCCTTGTCTCTTCTGCTTGTTGCCTGTCCTTAGCAGTGGTTTCCTAGCAGCTATTTTACCATGAAGGCCTGCTGCACAAAGTATCCTCTTAACAGTTGTTGAAGAGATCTGTCTGCTGCTAGAACTCTGTGCGGCATTGACCTGGTCCCTAATCTGAGCTGCTGTTAACCTGCGATTTCTGAGGCTGGTGACTCGGATAAACTTATCCTCAGAAGCAGAGGTGACTCTTGGTCTTCCTTTCCTAGGGCGGTCCTCATGTGAGCCAGTTTCTTTGTAGCGCTTGATGGTTTTTGCAACTTCACTTGGGGAGACTTTCAAAGTTTTCCCAATTTTTCTGACTGACTGACCTTCTTTTCTTAAAGTAATGATGGCCACTTGTTTTTCTTTACTTAGCTGCTTTTTTCTTGCCATAATGCAAATTCTAACAGTCTATTCAGTAGGACTATCAGCTGTGTATCCACCAGACTTCTGCACAACACAACTGATGGTCCCAATCCCATTTACAAGGCAAGAAATCCCACTTATTAAACCTGACAGGGCACACCTGTGAAGTGAAAACCGTTTCCGGTGACTACCTCTTGAAGCTCATCAAGAGAATGCCATGAGTGTGCAAAGCAGTCATCAAAGCAAAAAGTGGCTGCTTTGAAGAACCTAGAATATAAGACATATTTTCAGTTGTTTCACACATTTTTGTTAAGTATATAATTCCACATGTGTTAATTCATAGTTTTGATGCCTTCAGTGTAAATGTACAATTTTCATAGTCATGAAAATACAGAAAAATCTTTAAATGAGAAGGTGTGTCCAAACTTTTGGTCTGTACTGTACATGCGCTTGCATTCCAAGGAACAGAAAGCTAAGGCGATGGATGGCCTCATGATCATGAATAATTTACTCATTGTGTTGGAGGCTGACCACTTCTGCTGTCTACCTTCTGAACTTTGTGTTGAAGCCTGATTGACCCAGGACCCGCAATCTTCTATGTCTGGAGGACGTGTTGCATCCCAGTGTCCAACTGTGTCCCGGCTTCCACAATATTAACCCAGTGTGACGGCATCAGTCAGATGGACCATCCCTGGCCACATTCACTTGTCCACGTGTTTGTGGTTAGGCTGTCCTTCAAATAGGGGTGGCTCGGGACCGTTTATGGACACCCGGCCGCCCCCAGGCGGCTGGGTACTGTGGATGGGCACCCGGCCGCGGGGCGGCTGGGGACCGAGTATGGACACCCGGCCGCCCCCTGGCGGCTGGGGATCAAGCGTGGACACCCGGCCGCCGGGCGGCTGGGGACTGAGTATGGATACCAGGCTGATGACGCAGCCATGACGTGGTGGCCAGATTCCGCCTCCACATGCCTAAAAGGCCCAATTTCAAGTGCAGGCAAGCAAGCAGTATGCTATTGCAGACTGGGGGTGGGTGGGTGGCAGGCTGCATACTTGTGCTTGCATTACAAGGAATGGGGAGGTACAATTGAACACTGCCCTGGGACAAGGACTTGCACGGGGATAGTTGCAAGTCTGCATCTTCTTATGCGGCAAGGATCACTTCTGATGGGCACACTTTTAGGCAGTGACCTGGTTGTCAGAGATGCTTCCAGGGGTCTTCCCCATGCTGTTTCCATGTCTTTTCAGCACTGTATGCATGCGTCACACAGCACATGGCCAGATAAGGTTGTAAAGTGTTAAAATGGCATTTCCCGGTGAATGCATTTGTCACGGTTGAAAGCAATCCAAAAATGCAAAAAGGCATAAAAAATGCTACTTGTGAACATAGCCCAAGGTGTGGAGGAGTATTTTTGTTTTTGATTATTTATTTTACCTTATACAGAAGTCTTTACCATGGAAAGGATGTTCCTTAACATATTTCACAGAAAAGCAGTTTCAGTTTAGTTTCTGAATGTTTTATTGTGAGCCCGTAAAAGTGGCTTAATACCTCTGACCACGTTGTTGACAGCAGTGACCTGGGGGTCAGAAATGCTTCCTGGGGCGATAACCATGCTGTCCCCATGTCATTTGAGCACTGCCACTATCGTTTTGGGCACTATTTAGGCTTTCTGCAGACTGCCGGGGGTGCCGGCGCAAAAATGCTCGGGTCTCCCATAGATTAACATTGGGCTCATTGCTCGGGTCGAGCACCCGAGTATTACAGTGAGCTCGGCCCGACATTCAAGCACCCGAGCATTTTATTGCTCTCTCAACAGTAATCAAATGTAATCTAAAGGGAAAAATCTGAAAATACTCGTCGATAAAAACCATCTTCTTTCATCATCAGATGTAATCCAAAGGGAAAACAAAAATACTCATCGATTAAAAATCATCTTCTTTCTTCATCAGTTGTAATCCAAAGGGAACATGAAAAAGTGATGAATATCCATCGATAAAACCCATCTTTTTTCTTCATCAGATGTAATTCAAAGGGAAAACGAAAAGCAGAAAATACTCATCGATAAAAACCATCTTCTTTCTTCATCAGATGTAATCCAAAGGAAAAACAAAAAAGCTGAAAATACTCGTCGATAAAAACCATCTTCTTTCTTCTTTAGATGTAATCCAAAGTGAAAATGAAAAAGCGGAAAATAGACATCGATAAAAACCATCTTCTTTCTTCATCAGATGTAATCCAAAGGGAACATGAAAAAGCGGAAAATACTCGTCGATAAAATTCATCTTCTTTGCTCATCAGATATAATCCAAAGGGAACACGAAAAAGCGGAAAATACTCATCAACAAAAAGTATTTTCTTTCATCATCAGACGTAATCCAAAGGGAAAACAAAAAAGCGGAAAATACTGGTCGATAAAAACCATCTTCTTTCTTCATCAGATGTAATCCAAAGGGAAAACAAAAAAGCGGAAAATACTCATCGATTAAAAACCATCTTCTTTCTTCATCAGTTGTAATCCAAAGGGAACATGAAAAAGTGATGAATATCCATCGATAAAACCCATCTTCTTTCTTCATCAGATGTAATCCAAATGGAACACGAAAAAGCTGAAAATACTCATCGATAAAAAACATCTTCTTTCTTCATCAGATGCAATGCAAAGGGAAAACGAGAAAGCAGAAAATACTCGTCGATAAAAACCATCTTCTTTCTTCATCATTTGTAATCCAAAGGGAAGACGAAAAAGCGGAAAATACTCGTCGATAAAAACCATGTTCTTTCTTCATCAGATGTAATCCAAAGGGAAAATGAAAAGCAGAAAATACTCATCGATAAAAACCATCTTCTTTCTTCATCAGATGTAATCCAAAGGGAAAACAAAAAAGCTGAAAATACTCGTCGATAAAAAACATCTTCTTTCTTCATCAGATGTAATCCAAAGGGAACATGAAAAAGCAGAAAATACTTGTCGAAAAAAGCATCTTCTTTCTTCATCAGATGTAATCCAAAGGGAAAACAAAAAAGCGGAAAATACTCGTTGATACAAACCATCTTCTTTCTTCCCCAGATGTAATCCAAAGGGAACATGAAAAAGCGATGAATATCCATCGATAAAACCCATCTTCTTTCTTAATCAGATGTAATCCAAAGGGAACAGGAAAAAGCTGAAAATAATCATTGATAAAAACAATCTTCTTTTTTCATCAGATGTAATCCAAAGGGAAAACGAAAAAGCGTAAAATACATGTCGATAAAAACCATCTTCTTTCTTTATCAGATGTAATCCAAAGGGAAAACGAAAAAGCGGAAAATACACGTCGATAAAAACCATCTCCTTTCTTCATCAGATGTAATCCAAAGGAAACATGAAAAAGTGGAAAACACTGGTCGATAAAAATCATCTTCTTTCTTCATCAGATGTAATCCAAAGGGAAAACGAAAAAGAAGAAAATGTTCGTCGATAAAAACCATCTTCTTTATTCATCAGATGTAATCAATTCAAAAGTAACACGAAAAAGCGGATAATACTCGTCGATAAAAATCATCTTCTTTATTAATCAAAAGAAATCCAAAGGGAACACGAAAAAACAGAAAATAATCGACGATAAAAACTTCTTTCTTCATCCGATGTAATCCAAATGGAAAACGAAAAAGCGTAAAATTCATGTCGATAAAAACCATCTTCTTTCTTCATCAGATGTAATCCAAAGGGAACATGAAAAATCAGAAAATACTGGTCGATAAACACCATCTTCTTTCTTCATCAGATGTAATCCAAAGGGAAAATGAAAAAGCGGAAAATGCTCGTCGATAAAAACCATCTTCTTTATTGATCAGATGTAATGAATCCAAAAGGAACACGAAAAAGCGGATAATACTCGTCTATAAAATCATCTTCTTTCTTTTTCAGATGTAATCCAAAGGGAACACGAAAAAACAGAAAATAATCGACGATAAAAACATCTCCTTTCTTCATCAGATGTAATCCAAAGGGAAAACGAAAAAGCGGAAAATATTCGTCAATAAAAACCATCTTCTTTCTTCATCAGATGTAATCCAAAGGGAAAACAAAAAAGCTGAAAATACTCGTCGATAAAAACCATCTTCTTTCTTCATCAGATGTAATCCAAAGGGAACATGAAAAAGCAGAAAATAATGGTCGAAAAAAACATCTCCTTTCTTCATCAGATGTAATCCAAAGGGAAAACAAAAAAGCGGAAAATACTCGTTGATACAAACCATCTTCTTTCTTCCCCAGATGTAATCCAAAGGGAACATGAAAAAGCGATGAATATCCATCGATAAAACCCATCTTCTTTCTTCATCAGATGTAATCCAAAGGGAACAGGAAAAAGCTGAAAATACTCATCGATAAAAACAATCTTCTTTCTTCATCAGATGTAATCCAAAGGGAAAATGAAAAATCGGAAAATAGTCGTCGATAAAAACCATCTTCTTTCTTTATCAGATGCAATCCAAAGGGAAAACGAAAAAGCGGAAAATACACGTTGATAAAACCATCTCCTTTCTTCATCAGATGTAATCCAAAGGGAACATGAAAAAGTGGAAAACACTGGTCGATAAAAATCATCTTCTTTCTTCATCAGATGTAATCCAAAAGGAAACCGAAAAAGAAGAAAATGTTCGTCGATAAAAACCATCTTCTTTATTCATCAGATGTAATCAATCCAAAAGTAACAAGAAAAAGCAGATAATACTCGTCGATAAAAATCATCTTCTTTATTCATCAAAAGAAATCCAAAGGGAACACGAAAAAACAGAAAATAATCGACGATAAAAACATCTTTCTTCATCCGATGTAATCCAAATGGAAAACGAAAAAGCGTAAAATACATATCGATAAAAACCATCTTCTTTCTTCAACAGATGTAATCCAAAAGGAACACGAAAAATCAGAAAATACTGGTCGATAAACACCATCTTCTTTCTTCATCAGATGTAATCCAAAGGGAAAATGAAAAAGCGGAAAATAGACGTCGATAAAAAACATCTTCTTTCTTCATCAGATGTAATCCAAAGGGAACATGAAAAAGCGATAAATACTCGTTGATAAAAGCCTTCTTCTTTCTTTATCAGAAGTAGTCCAAAGGGAACATGAAAAAGCGGAAAATACTCGTCGATAAAATTCATCTTCTTTGTTCATCAGATATAATCCAAAGGGAACACGAAAAAGCGGAAAATACTCATCAATGAAAACTATTTTCTTTCATCATCAGACGTAATCCAAGGGGAAAACAAAAAAGCGGAAAATACTGGTCGATAAAAACAATCTTCTTTCTTCATCAGATGTAATCCAAAGGGAAAACAAAAAAACGGAAAATACTCATCGATTAAGAACCATCTTCTTTCTTCATCAGTTGTAATCCAAAGGGAACATGAAAAAGTGATGAATATCCATCGATAAAACCCATCTTCTTTCTTCATCAGATGTAATCCAAATGGAACACGAAAAAGCTAAAAATACTCGATAAAAAACATCTTCTTTCTTCATCAGATGTAATGCAAAGGGAAAACGAGAAAGCAGAAAAAACTCGTCGATAAAAACCATCTTCTTTCTTCATCAGTTGTAATCCAAAGGGAAGACGAAAAAGTGGAAAATACTCGTCGATAAAAACCATGTTCTTTCTTCATCAGATGTAATCCAAAGGGAAAACGAAACGCAGAAAATACTCATCGATAAAAACCATCTTCTTTCTTCATCAGATGTAATCCAAAGGGAAAACAAAAAAGCTGAAAATACTGGTCGATAAAACCCATCTTCTTTCTTCATCAAATGTAATCCAAAGGGAACATGAAAATGCAGAAAATACTTGTCGAAAAAAGCATCTTCTTTCTTCATCCGATGTAATCCAAAGGGAAAACGAAAAAGCGGAAAATACTCATCGATAAAAACCATCTTCTTTCTTCATCAGATGTAATCCAAAGGGAACATGAAAAAGCAGAAAATACTCGTCGAAAAAAACATCTCCTTTCTTCATCAGATGTAATCCAAAGGGAAAACAAAAAAGCAGAAAATACTCGTTGATACAAACCATCTTCTTTCTTCCCTAGATGTAATCCAAAGGGAACATGAAAAAGCGATGAATATCCATCGATAAAACCCATCTTTTTTCTTCATCAGATGTAATCCAAAGGGAACAGGAAAAAGCTGAAAATACTCATCGATAAAAACAATCTTCTTTCTTCATCAGATGTAATCCAAAGGGAAAACGAAAAATCGGAAAATACTCGTCGATAAAAACCATCTTCTTTCTTTATCAGATGCAATCCAAAGGGAAAACGAAAAAGCGGAAAATACACGTTGATAAAAACCATTTCTTTTCTTCATCAGATGTAATCCAAAGGGAACATGAAAAAGTGGAAAACACTGGTCGATAAACATCATCTTCTTTCTTCATCAGATGTAATCCAAAAGGAAAACGAAAAAGAAGAAAATGTTCGTCGATAAAAACCATCTTCTTTCTTCATCAGATGTAATCCAAAGGGAACATGAAAAAGCAGAAAATACTCATCGAAAAAAACATCTTCTTTCTTCATCAGATGTAATCCAAAGGGAAAACAAAAAAGCTGAAAATACTCGTTGATACAAACCATCTTCTTTCTTCCCCAGATGTAATCCAAAGGGAACATGAAAAAGCCATGAATATCCATCGATAAAACCCATCTTCTTTCTTCATCAGATGTAATCCAAAGGGAACAGGAAAAAGCTGAAAATACTCATCGATAAAAACAATCTTCTTTCTTCATCAGATGTAATCCAAAGGGAAAACCAAAAAGCGTAAAATACTCGTCGATAAAAACCATCTTCTTTCTTTATCAGATGTAATCCAAAGGGAAAATGAAAAAGCGGAAAATGCTCGTCGATAAAAACCATCTTCGTTATTGATCAGATGTAATGAATCCAAAAGGAACATGAAAAAGCGGATAATACTCGTCTATAAAAATCATCTTCTTTCTTTTTCAGATGTAATCCAAAGGGAACACGAAAAAACAGAAAATAATCAACAATAAAAACATCTCCTTTCTTCATCAGAAGTAATCCAAAGGGAAAACGAAAAAGCGGAAAATATTCGTCAATAAAAACCATCTTCTTTCTTCATCAGATGTAATCCAAAGGGAAGATGAAAAAGTGGAAAACACTGGTCGATAAAAACCATCTTCTTTCTTCATCAGATGTAATCCAAAGGGAAAACGAAAAAGAAGAAAATGTTCGTCGATAAAAACCATCTTCTTTATTTATCAGATGTAATCAATCCAAAAGTAACACGAAAAAGCGGATAATACTCGTCGATAAAAATCATCTTCTTTATTCATCAAAAGAAATCCAAAGGGAACACGAAAAAACAGAAAATAATCGACGATAAAAACATCTTTCTTCATCCGATGTAATCCAAATGGAAAACGAAAAAGCGTAAAATTCATGTCGATAAAAACCATCTTCTTTCTTCATCAGATGTAATCCAAAGGGAACATGAAAAATCAGAAAATACTGGTCGATAAACACCATCTTCTTTCTTCATCAGATGTAATCCAAAGGGAAAATGAAAAAGCGGAAAATGCTCGTCGATAAAAACCATCTTCTTTATTGATCAGATGTAATGAATCCAAAAGGAACACGAAAAAGCGGATAATACTCGTCTATAAAATCATCTTCTTTCTTTTTCAGATGTAATCCAAAGGGAACACGAAAAAACAGAAAATAATCGACGATAAAAACATCTCCTTTCTTCATCAGATGTAATCCAAAGGGAAAACGAAAAAGCGGAAAATATTCGTCAATAAAAACCATCTTCTTTCTTCATCAGATGTAATCCAAAGGGAAAACAAAAAAGCTGAAAATACTCGTCGATAAAAACCATCTTCTTTCTTCATCAGATGTAATCCAAAGGGAACATGAAAAAGCAGAAAATAATGGTCGAAAAAAACATCTCCTTTCTTCATCAGATGTAATCCAAAGGGAAAACAAAAAAGCGGAAAATACTCGTTGATACAAACCATCTTCTTTCTTCCCCAGATGTAATCCAAAGGGAACATGAAAAAGCGATGAATATCCATCGATAAAACCCATCTTCTTTCTTCATCAGATGTAATCCAAAGGGAACAGGAAAAAGCTGAAAATACTCATCGATAAAAACAATCTTCTTTCTTCATCAGATGTAATCCAAAGGGAAAATGAAAAATCGGAAAATAGTCGTCGATAAAAACCATCTTCTTTCTTTATCAGATGCAATCCAAAGGGAAAACGAAAAAGCGGAAAATACACGTTGATAAAACCATCTCCTTTCTTCATCAGATGTAATCCAAAGGGAACATGAAAAAGTGGAAAACACTGGTCGATAAAAATCATCTTCTTTCTTCATCAGATGTAATCCAAAAGGAAACCGAAAAAGAAGAAAATGTTCGTCGATAAAAACCATCTTCTTTATTCATCAGATGTAATCAATCCAAAAGTAACAAGAAAAAGCAGATAATACTCGTCGATAAAAATCATCTTCTTTATTCATCAAAAGAAATCCAAAGGGAACACGAAAAAACAGAAAATAATCGACGATAAAAACATCTTTCTTCATCCGATGTAATCCAAATGGAAAACGAAAAAGCGTAAAATACATATCGATAAAAACCATCTTCTTTCTTCAACAGATGTAATCCAAAAGGAACACGAAAAATCAGAAAATACTGGTCGATAAACACCATCTTCTTTCTTCATCAGATGTAATCCAAAGGGAAAATGAAAAAGCGGAAAATAGACGTCGATAAAAAACATCTTCTTTCTTCATCAGATGTAATCCAAAGGGAACATGAAAAAGCGATAAATACTCGTTGATAAAAGCCTTCTTCTTTCTTTATCAGAAGTAGTCCAAAGGGAACATGAAAAAGCGGAAAATACTCGTCGATAAAATTCATCTTCTTTGTTCATCAGATATAATCCAAAGGGAACACGAAAAAGCGGAAAATACTCATCAATGAAAACTATTTTCTTTCATCATCAGACGTAATCCAAGGGGAAAACAAAAAAGCGGAAAATACTGGTCGATAAAAACAATCTTCTTTCTTCATCAGATGTAATCCAAAGGGAAAACAAAAAAACGGAAAATACTTATCGATTAAGAACCATCTTCTTTCTTCATCAGTTGTAATCCAAAGGGAACATGAAAAAGTGATGAATATCCATCGATAAAACCCATCTTCTTTCTTCATCAGATGTAATCCAAATGGAACACGAAAAAGCTAAAAATACTCGATAAAAAACATCTTCTTTCTTCATCAGATGTAATGCAAAGGGAAAACGAGAAAGCAGAAAAAACTCGTCGATAAAAACCATCTTCTTTCTTCATCAGTTGTAATCCAAAGGGAAGACGAAAAAGTGGAAAATACTCGTCGATAAAAACCATGTTCTTTCTTCATCAGATGTAATCCAAAGGGAAAACGAAACGCAGAAAATACTCATCGATAAAAACCATCTTCTTTCTTCATCAGATGTAATCCAAAGGGAAAACAAAAAAGCTGAAAATACTGGTCGATAAAACCCATCTTCTTTCTTCATCAAATGTAATCCAAAGGGAACATGAAAATGCAGAAAATACTTGTCGAAAAAAGCATCTTCTTTCTTCATCCGATGTAATCCAAAGGGAAAACGAAAAAGCGGAAAATACTCATCGATAAAAACCATCTTCTTTCTTCATCAGATGTAATCCAAAGGGAACATGAAAAAGCAGAAAATACTCGTCGAAAAAAACATCTCCTTTCTTCATCAGATGTAATCCAAAGGGAAAACAAAAAAGCAGAAAATACTCGTTGATACAAACCATCTTCTTTCTTCCCTAGATGTAATCCAAAGGGAACATGAAAAAGCGATGAATATCCATCGATAAAACCCATCTTTTTTCTTCATCAGATGTAATCCAAAGGGAACAGGAAAAAGCTGAAAATACTCATCGATAAAAACAATCTTCTTTCTTCATCAGATGTAATCCAAAGGGAAAACGAAAAATCGGAAAATACTCGTCGATAAAAACCATCTTCTTTCTTTATCAGATGCAATCCAAAGGGAAAACGAAAAAGCGGAAAATACACGTTGATAAAAACCATTTCTTTTCTTCATCAGATGTAATCCAAAGGGAACATGAAAAAGTGGAAAACACTGGTCGATAAACATCATCTTCTTTCTTCATCAGATGTAATCCAAAAGGAAAACGAAAAAGAAGAAAATGTTCGTCGATAAAAACCATCTTCTTTCTTCATCAGATGTAATCCAAAGGGAACATGAAAAAGCAGAAAATACTCATCGAAAAAAACATCTTCTTTCTTCATCAGATGTAATCCAAAGGGAAAACAAAAAAGCTGAAAATACTCGTTGATACAAACCATCTTCTTTCTTCCCCAGATGTAATCCAAAGGGAACATGAAAAAGCCATGAATATCCATCGATAAAACCCATCTTCTTTCTTCATCAGATGTAATCCAAAGGGAACAGGAAAAAGCTGAAAATACTCATCGATAAAAACAATCTTCTTTCTTCATCAGATGTAATCCAAAGGGAAAACCAAAAAGCGTAAAATACTCGTCGATAAAAACCATCTTCTTTCTTTATCAGATGTAATCCAAAGGGAAAATGAAAAAGCGGAAAATGCTCGTCGATAAAAACCATCTTCGTTATTGATCAGATGTAATGAATCCAAAAGGAACATGAAAAAGCGGATAATACTCGTCTATAAAAATCATCTTCTTTCTTTTTCAGATGTAATCCAAAGGGAACACGAAAAAACAGAAAATAATCAACAATAAAAACATCTCCTTTCTTCATCAGAAGTAATCCAAAGGGAAAACGAAAAAGCGGAAAATATTCGTCAATAAAAACCATCTTCTTTCTTCATCAGATGTAATCCAAAGGGAAGATGAAAAAGTGGAAAACACTGGTCGATAAAAACCATCTTCTTTCTTCATCAGATGTAATCCAAAGGGAAAACGAAAAAGAAGAAAATGTTCGTCGATAAAAACCATCTTCTTTATTTATCAGATGTAATCAATCCAAAAGTAACACGAAAAAGCGGATAATACTCGTCGATAAAAATCATCTTCTTTATTCATCAAAAGAAATCCAAAGGGAACACGAAAAAACAGAAAATAATCGACGATAAAAACATCTTTCTTCATCCGATGTAATCCAAATGGAAAACGAAAAAGCGTAAAATTCATGTCGATAAAAACCATCTTCTTTCTTCATCAGATGTAATCCAAAGGGAACACGAAAAATCAGAAAATACTGGTTGATAAACACCATCTTCTTTCTTCATCAGATGTAATCCAAAGGGAAAATGAAAAAGCGGAAAATGCTCGTCGATAAAATCCATCTTCTTTATTGATCAGATGTAATGAATCCAAAAGGAACATGAAAAAGCGGATAATACTCGTCTATAAAAATCATCTTCTTTCTTTTTCACATGTAATCCAAAGGGAACACGAAAAAACAGAAAAAAATCAACGATAAAAACATCTCCTTTCTTCATCAGATGTAATCCAAAGGGAAAACGAAAAAGCGGAAAATATTCGTCAATAAAAACCATCTTCTTTCTTCATCAGATGTAATCCAAAGGGAAAGCAAAAAAGCTGAAAATACTCGTCGATAAAAACCATCTTCTTCCTTCATCAGATGTAATCCAAAGGGAACATGAAAAAGCAGAAAATACTCGTCGAAAAAAACATCTCCTTTCTTCATCAGATGTAATCCAAAGGGAAAACAAAAAAGGGGAAAATACTGGTTGATACAAACCATCTTCTTTCTTCCCCAGATGTAATCCAAAGGGAACATGAAAAAGCGATGAATATCCATCGATAAAACCCATCTTCTTTCTTCATCAGATGTAATCCAAAGGGAACAGGAAAAAGCAGAAAATACTCATCGATAAAAACAATCTTCTTTCTTCATCAGATGTAATCCAAAGGGAAAACGAAAAATCGGAAAATACTCGTCGATAAAAACCATCTTCTTTCTTTATCAGATGCAATCCAAAGGGAAAACGAAAAAGCGGAAAATACACGTTGATAAAAACCATCTCCTTTCTTCATCAGATGTAATCCAAAGGGAACATGAAAAAGTGGAAAACACTGGTCGATAAAAATCATCTTCTTTCTTCATCAGATGTAATCCAAAAGGAAAACGAAAAAGAAGAAAATGTTCGTCGATAAAAACCATCTTCTTTCTTCATCAGATGTAATCCAAAGGGAACATGAAAAAGCAGAAAATACTCGTCGAAAAAAACATCTTCTTTCTTCATCAGATGTAATCCAAAGGGAAAACAAAAAAGCGGAAAATACTCGTTGATACAAACCATCTTCTTTCTTCCCCAGATGTAATCCAAAGGGAACATGAAAAAGCGATGAATATCCATCGATAAAACCCATCTTCTTTCTTCATCAGATGTAATCCAAAGGGAACAGGAAAAAGCTGAAAATACTCATCGATAAAAACAATCTTCTTTCTTCATCAGATGTAATCCAAAGGGAAAACCAAAAAGCGGAAAATACTCGTCGATAAAAACCATCTTCTTTCTTTATCAGATGTAATCCAAAGGGAAAACGAAAAAGAGGAAAATACACGTCGATAAAAACCATCTCCTTTCTTCATCAGATGTAATCCAAAGGGAAGATGAAAAAGTGGAAAACACTGGTCGATAAAAACCATCTTCTTTCTTCATCAGATGTAATCCAAAGGGAAAACGAAAAAGAAGAAAATGTTCGTCGATAAAAACCATCTTCTTTATTCATCAGATGTAATCAATCCAAAAGTAACACGAAAAAGCGGATAATACTCGTCGATAAAAATCATCTTCTTTATTCATCAAAAGAAATCCAAAGGGAACACGAAAAAAACAGAAAATAATCGACGATAAAAACGTCTTTCTTCATCCGATGTAATCCAAATGGAAAACAAAAAAGCGTAAAATTCATGTCGATAAAAACCATCTTCTTTCTTCATCAGATGTAATCCAAAGGGAACACGAAAAATCAGAAAATACTGGTCGATAAACACCATCTTCTTTATTGATCAGATGTAATGAATCCAAAAGGAACACGAAAAAGCGGATAATACTCGTCTATAAAATCATGTTCTTTCTTTTTCAGATGTAATCCAAAGGGAACACGAAAAAACAGAAAATAATCGACGATAAAAACATCTCCTTTCTTCATCAGATGTAATCCAAAGGGAAAACAAAAAAGCTGAAAATACTCGTCGATAAAAACCATCTTCTTTCTTCATCAGATGTAATCCAAACGGAATATGAAAAAGCAGAAAATACTCGTCGAAAAAAACATCTCCTTTCTTCATCAGATGTAATCCAAAGGGAAAGCAAAAAAGCGGAAAATACTGGTTGATACAAACCATCTTCTTTCTTCCCCAGATGTAATCCAAAGGGAACATGAAAAAGCGATGAATATCCATCGATAAAACCCATCTTCTTTCTTCATCAGATGTAATCCAAAGGGAACAGGAAAAAGCAGAAAATACTCATCGATAAAAACAATCTTCTTTCTTCATCAGATGTAATCCAAAGGGAAAACGAAAAATCGGAAAATACTCGTCGATAAAAACCATCTTCTTTCTTTATCAGATGCAATCCAAAGGGAAAACGAAAAAGCGGAAAATACACGTTGATAAAAACCATCTCCTTTCTTCATCAGATGTAATCCAAAGGGAACATGAAAAAGTGGAAAACACTGGTCGATAAAAATCATCTTCTTTCTTCATCAGATGTAATCCAAAAGGAAAACGAAAAAGAAGAAAATGTTCGTCGATAAAAACCATCTTCTTTCTTCATCAGATGTAATCCAAAGGGAACATGAAAAAGCAGAAAATACTCGTCGAAAAAAACATCTTCTTTCTTCATCAGATGTAATCCAAAGGGTAAACAAAAAAGCGGAAAATACTCGTTGATACAAACCATCTTCTTTCTTCCCCAGATGTAATCCAAATGGAACATGAAAAAGCGATGAATATCCATCGATAAAACCCATCTTCTTTCTTCATCAGATGTAATCCAAAGGGAACAGGAAAAAGCTGAAAATACTCATCGATAAAAACAATATTCTTTCTTCATCAGATGTAATCCAAAGGGAAAACCAAAAAGCGGAAAATACTCGTCGATAAAAACCATCTTCTTTCTTTATCAGATGTAATCCAAAGGGAAAACGAAAAAGCGGAAAATACACGTCGATAAAAACCATCTCCTTTCTTCATCAGATGTAATCCAAAGGGAAGATGAAAAAGTGGAAAACACTGGTCGATAAAAACCATCTTCTTTCTTCATCAGATGTAATCCAAAGGGAAAACGAAAAAGAAGAAATTGTTCGTCGATAAAAACCATCTTCTTTATTCATCAGATGTAATCAATCCAAAAGTAACACGAAAAAGCGGATAATACTCGTCGATAAAAATCATCTTCTTTATTCATCAAAAGAAATCCAAAGGGAACACGAAAAAACAGAAAATAATCGACGATAAAAACATCTTTCTTCATCCGATGTAATCCAAATGGAAAACGAAAAAGCGTAAAATTCATGTCGATAAAAACCATCTTCTTTCTTCATCAGATGTAATCCAAAGGGAACACGAAAAATCAGATATTACTGGTTGATAAACACCATCTTCTTTCTTCATCAGATGTAATCCAAAGGGAAAATGAAAAAGCGGAAAATGCTCGTCGATAAAATCCATCTTCTTTATTGATCAGATGTAATGAATCCAAAAGGAACATGAAAAAGCGGATAATACTCGTCTATAAAAATCATCTTCTTTCTTTTTCAGATGTAATCCAAAGGGAACACGAAAAAACAGAAAATAATCAACGATAAAAACATCTCCTTTCTTCATCAGATGTAATCCAAAGCGAAAACGAAAAAGCGGAAAATATTCGTCGATAAAAACCATCTTCTTTCTTCATCAGATGTAATCCAAAGGGAACATGAAAAAGCAGAAAATACTCGTCGAAAAAAAAATTTTCTTTCTTCATCAGATGTAATCCAAAGGGAAAACAAAAAAGCGGAAAATACTCGTTGATACAAACCATCTTCTTTCTTCCCTAGATGTAATCCAAAGGGAACATGAAAAAGCGATGAATATCCATCGATAAAACCCATCTTCTTTCTTCATCAGATGTAATCCAAAGGGAACAGGAAAAAGCTGAAAATACTCATCGATAAAAACAATCTTCTTTCTTCATCAGATGTAATCCAAAGGGAAAACGAAAAATCGGAAAATACTCGTCGATAAAAACCATCTTCTTTCTTTATCAGATGCAATCCAAAGGGAAAACGAAAAAGCGGAAAATACACGTTGATAAAAAACATTTCTTTTCTTCATCAGATGTAATCCAAAGGGAACATGAAAAAGTGGAAAACACTGGTCGATAAACATCATCTTCTTTCTTCATCAGATGTAATCCAAAAGGAAAACGAAAAAGAAGAAAATGTTCGTCGATAAAAACCATCTTCTTTCTTCATCAGATGTAATCCAAAGGGAACATGAAAAAGCAGAAAATACTCATTGAAAAAAACATCTTCTTTCTTCATCAGATGTAATCCAAAGGGAAAACAAAAAAGCGGAAAATACTCGTTGATACAAACCATCTTCTTTCTTCCTCAGATGTAATCCAAAGGGAACATGAAAAAGCGATGAATATCCTTCGATAAAACCCATCTTCTTTCTTCATCAGATGTAATCCAAAGGGAAAACCAAAAAGCGGAAAATACTCGTCGATAAAAACCATCTTCTTTCTTTATCAGATGTAATCCAAAGGGAAAACGAAAAAGCGGAAAATACACGTCGATAAAAACCATCTCCTTTCTTCATCAGATGTAATCCAAAGGGACGATGAAAAAGTGGAAAACACTGGTCGATAAAAACCATCTTCTTTCTTCATCAGATGTAATCCAAAGGGAAAACGAAAAAGAAGAAAATGTTCGTCGATAAAAACCATCTTCTTTATTCATCAGATGTAATCAATCCAAAAGTAACACGAAAAAGCGGATAATACTCGTCGATAAAAATCATCTTCTTTATTCATCAAAAGAAATCCAAAGGGAACACGAAAAAACAGAAAATAATCGACGATAAAAACGTCTTTCTTCATCCGATGTAATCCAAATGGAAAACGAAAAAGCGTAAAATTCTTGTCGATAAAAACCATCTTCTTTCTTCATCAGATGTAATCCAAAGGGAACACGAAAAATCAGAAAATACTGGTCGATAAACACCATCTTCTTTATTGATCAGATGTAATGAATCCAAAAGGAACACGAAAAAGCGGATAATACTCGTCTATAAAATCATCTTCTTTCTTTTTCAGATGTAATCCAAAGGGAACACGAAAAAACAGAAAATAATCGACGATAAACACATCTCCTTTCTTCATCAGATGTAATCCAAAGGGAAAACAAAAAAGCTGAAAATACTCGTCGATAAAAACCATCTTCTTTCTTCATCAGATGTAATCCAAAGGGAACATGAAAAAGCAGAAAATACTCGTCGAAAAAAACATCTCCTTTCTTCATCAGATGTAATCCAAAGGGAAAACAAAAAAGCGGAAAATACTCTTTGATACAAACCATCTTCTTTCTTCCCCAGATGTAATCCAAAGGGAACATGAAAAAGCGATGAATATCCATCGATAAAACCCATCTTCTTTCTTCATCAGATGTAATCCAAAGGGAACAGGAAAAAGCTGAAAATACTCATCGATAAAAACCAACTTCTTTCTTCATCAGATGTAATCCAAAGGGAACACGAAAAATCAGAAAATACTGGTCGATAAACACCATCTTCTTTCTTCATCAGATGTAATCCAAAGGGAAAATGAAAAAGCGGAAAATAGACGTCGATAAAAAACATCTTCTTTCTTCATCAGATGTAATCCAAAGGGAACATGAAAAAGCGATAAATACTCGTTGATAAAAGCCATCTTCTTTCTTTGTCAGAAGTAGTCCAAAGGGAACATGAAAAAGCGGAAAATAATCGTCGATAAAATTCGTCTTCTTTGTTCATCAGATATAATCCAATTGGAACACGAAAAAGCGGAAAATACTCATCAACGAAAACTATTTTCTTTCATCATCAGACGTAATCCAAGGGGAAAACAAAAAAGCGGAAAATACTGGTCGATAAAAACCATCTTCTTTCTTCATCAGATGTAATCCAAAGGGAAAACAAAAAAACGGAAAATACTCATCGATTAAAAACCATCTTCTTTCTTCATCAGTTGTAATCCAAAGGGAACATGAAAAAGTGATGAATATCCATCGATAAAACTCATCTTCTTTCTTCATCAGATGTAATCCAAATGGAACACGAAAAAGCTGAAAATACTCATCGATAAAAAAATATCTTCTTTCTTCATCAGATGTAATGCAAAGGGAAAACGAGAAAGCAGAAAATACTCGTCGATAAAAACCATCTTCTTTCTTCATCAGTTGTAATCCAAAGGGAAGACAAAAAAGTGGAAAATACTCGTCGATAAAAACCATGTTCTTTCTTCATCAGATGTAATCCAAAGGGAAAACGAAAAGCAGAAAATACTCATCGATAAAAACCATCTTCTTTCTTCATCAGATGTAATCCATAGGGGAAACAAAAAAGCTGAAAATACTGGTCGATAAAACCCATCTTCTTTCTTCATCAGATGTAATCCAAAGGGAACATGAAAATGCAGAAAATACTTGTCGAAAAAAGCATCTTCTTTCTTCATCCGATGTAATCCAAAGGGAAAGCGAAAAAGCGGAAAATACACGTCGATAAAAACCATCTCCTTTCTTCATCTGATGTAATCCAAAGGAAACATGAAAAAGTGGGAAACACTGGTCGATGAAAATCATCTTCTTTCTTCATCAGATGTAATCCAAAGGGAAAACGAAAAAGAAGAAAATGTTCGTCGATAAAAACCATCTTTTTTATTCATCAGATGTAATCAATCCAAAAGTAACACGAAAAAGTGGATAATACTTGTTGATAAAAATCATCTTCTTTATTCATCAAAAGAAATCCAAAGGGAACACGAAAAAACAGAAAATAATCGACGATAAAAACATCTTTCTTCATCCGATGTAATCCAAATGGAAAACGAAAAAGCGTAAAATTCATGTCGATAAAAACCATCTTCTTTCTTCATCAGATGTAATCCAAAGGGAACACGAAAAATCAGAAAATACTGGTTGATAAACACCATCTTCTTTCTTCATCAGATGTAATCCAAAGGGAAAATGAAAAAGAGGAAAATGCTCGTCGATAAAAATCATCTTCTTTATTGATCAGATGTAATGAATCCAAAAGGAACATGAAAAAGCGGATAATACTCGTCTATAAAAATCATCTTCTTTCTTTTTCAGATGTAATCCAAAGGGAACACGAAAAAACAGAAAATAATCGACGATAAAAACATCTCCTTTTTTCATCAGATGTAATCGAAAGGGAAAATGAAAAAGCGGAAAATATTCGTCGATAAAAACCATCTTCTTTCTTCATCAGATGTAATCCAAAGGGAAAACAAAAAAGCTGAAAATATTCGTCGATAAAAACCATCTTCTTTCTTCATCAGATGTAATCCAAAGGGAACATGAAAATGCAGAAAATACTCGTCGAAAAAAACATCTTCTTTCTTCATCAGATGTAATCCAAAGGGAAAACAAAAAAGCGGAAAATACTCGTTGATACAAACCATCTTCTTTCTTCCCCAGATGTAATCCAAAGGGAACATGAAAAAGCGATGAATATCCATCGATAATACTCATCTTCTTTCTTCATCAGATGTAATCCAAAGGGAACAGGAAAAAGCTGAAAATACTCATCGATAAAAACAATCTTCTTTCTTCATCAGATGTAATCCAAAGGGAAAACCAAAAAGCGGAAAATACTCGTCGATAAAAACCATCTTCTTTCTTTATCAGATGTAATCCAAAGGGAAAACGAAAAAGCGGAAAATACACGTCGATAAAAACCATCTCCTTTCTTCATCAGATGTAATCCAAAGGGAAGATGAAAAAGTGGAAAACACTGGTCGATAAAAACCATCTTCTTTCTTCATCAGATGTAATCCAAAGGGAAAACGAAAAAGAAGAAAATGTTCGTCGATAAAAACAATCTTCTTTATTCATCAGATGTAATCAATCCAAAAGTAACACGAAAAAGCGGATAATACTCGTCGATAAAAATCATCTTCTTTATTCATCAAAAGAAATCCAAAGGGAACACGAAAAAACAGAAAATAATCGACGATAAAAACATCTTTCTTCATCCGATGTAATCCAAATGGAAAACGAAAAAGCGTAAAATTCATGTCGATAAAAAACATCTTCTTTCTTCATCAGATGTAATCCAATGGGAACACGAAAAATCAGAAAATACTGGTCGATAAACACCATCTTCTTTCTTCATCAGATGTAATCCAAGGGGAAAACGAAAAAGAGGAAAATACTCGTCGATAAAAATTGACTTCTATCTTCATCAGATGTATTCCAAAGGGAACACGAAAAAGTGGAAAATACTCGTCGATAAAAACCATCTTCTTTCTTTAGCAGATGTAATCCAAAGGGAACACAAAAAAGTGGAAAAAACTCGTCGATAAAAACCATCTTCTTTCTTCATCATATGTAATCCAAAGGTAAAACGAATAAGCGGAAGACACTCATCGATAAAAATCATCTTCTTTCCTCATCAGATGTAATCCAAAGGGAAAACGAAAAAGCAGAAAACACTCGTCGATAAAAACCATCTTCTTTCTTCATCGGATGTAATCCAAAGGAAGAACGAAAAAGCGGAAAATAGTCGTCGATAAAAACCATCTTCTTTCTTCATCAGATGTAATTTAAAGGCAAAACGAAAAAGCAGAAAATACTCGTCGATAAAACACATCTTCTTTTTTCATCTGATGTATTCCAAAGGGAAAACGAAAAAGAGGATAATGCTCGTCGAAAAAAACATCTTCTTTATTCATCAGATGTAATCCAAAGGAACACGAAAAAGAGGATAATACTCGTCGATAAAAATCATATCTCTTCATCAGATGTAATCCAAGGGGAACACGAAAATGAGAAAAATAGTCGTAGATAAAAACCACCTTCTCTCTTCATCAGATGTAATCCAAAGGGAAAACGAAAAAGCGGAAAATACTCATTGATAAAAACCATCTTCTTTCATCATCAGATGTAATCCAAAGGGAACAGGAAAAAGCGGAAAATACTTGTAGATAAAAATCATCTTCATTCATCTGATGTAATCTAAAAGGAAAACGAGAAAGCGGAAAATACTCGTCGTTAATAATCATCTTCTTTCTTCATCAAATGTAATCCAAAGGGAACACGAAAAAGCAGAAAATACACGTCGATAAAAGCCATCTTCTTTCTTCATCAGATGTAATCCAAAGGGAAAACAAAAAGCGGAAAATAGTCGTTGATAAAAACCATCTTCGTTATTCATCAGATGAAATCCAAAAGGAACACGAAAAAGAGGAAAATACTCGTCGTTAAAAACCATCTTTTTTCTTCATCATATGTAATACAAAGGGAAAATGAAAAAGCGGAAAATAGTCGTCGATAAAAACCCTCTTCTTTCTTCATCAGATGTAATCCAAAGGGAAAAGGAAAAGCGGAAAATAATCGTTGATTAAAAACCATCTTTTTTCTTTATCAGTTGTAATCCAAAGGGAACTTGAAAAAGTGATGAATACTCATCGATAAAAACCATCTTATTTCTTCATCAGATGTAATCCAAAGGGAAAACGAAAAAGCGGAAAATAATCGTCGAAAAAAAACATCTTCTCTATTCATCAGATGTAATCCAAAGGGAAAACGAAAAAGAGGAAAATACTCGTCGATAAAAACCATCTTCTTTATTCATCAGATGTAATCCAAAGGGAAAACGAAAAAGCGGAAAATACTCGTCGGAAAAAAACATCTTCTTTATTCATCAGATGTAATCAATACAAAAGGAACACGAAAAAGCTGCTGATAATACTCGTCTATAAAAATTGTCTTCTTTCTTCATCAGATGTAATCCAAAGGGAACACGAAAAATTGGGAAATACTCGTCGATAATAATCATCTTCTTTCATCATCAGATGTAATCCAAAGGGAAAACAAAAAAGCAGAAAATACTCATCGATTAAAAACCATCTTCTTTCTTGATCAGATGTAATCCAAAGGGAAAACAAAAAAGCGGAAAATACTCGTCGATAAAAACCATCTTCTTTCTTCATCAGATGTAATCCAAAGAGAACATGAAAAAGCGGGAAATACTCATCGATAAAAACCATCTTCTTTCTTCATCAAATGTAGTTCAAAGTAAACACGAAAAGCGGAAAATACCCGTTGATAAAACCCATCTCCTTTCTTCATCAGTTTTAGTTCACAGGGAGCACAAAAAAGCAGAAATACTTGATAAAAATCATTTCTTTCTTCAACAAATGTAATCCACAGGGCATATGCAAAAAGTTGTAAATACACTTTAAAAAAGACTTCTTCTTTCTCCATCAGAGGAAATTCAAAGGGAACACGAAAAAATGGAAAATACTCATCAATAATAATCATCTTCTTTCTTCATCAGATGTAATCCACATGGAACATGAAAAAGTTAAAAATACTCGACAATAAAATCCATCTTCTTTCAACATCAGATGTAATCCACAGGAACATGAAAAAGTGGAAAATACCAGTCAATGAAAACCATTTTCCTTCTTCATCAGATGTAATCCAATGAGAAAACAAAAAAGAGGAAAATACTTAAAGATAAAAAAACATCTTCTTTCTTCATTAGTTGTAATCCACAGAGAGCACGAAAAAGCAGAAAATGCTTGTCGATAAAAGCCATCTTCTTCATCAGATGTAATCCAAAGGGAACACGAAAAAGCGGAAAATACTATTCGATTAAAAGCCATCTTCTTTCTTCATCAGATGTAATCCAAAGGGAACACGAAAAAGTGGAAAATACTCGTCGATAAAAACCATCTTCTTTCTTCATCAGATGTAATCCAAGGGGAACACGTAAAATCGGAAAATACTCGTCAATAAAAAACCATCTTCTTTCTTCATTAGATGTAATCCAAAGAGAACACAAAAAAGCCTAGAATAGTCGTCGATAAAAAACAACTTCTTTCATCATCAGATGTAATCCTCAGGAACATGAAAAAGTGGAAAATACCAATCGATGAAAACCATTTTCCTTCTTGATCAGATGTAATCCAAAGGGAACATGAAAAAGCGATAAATACTCGTTGATAAAAGCCATCTTCTTTCTTTGTCAGAAGTAGTCCAAAGGGAACATGAAAAAGCGGAAAATAATCGTCGATAAAATTCGTCTTCTTTGTTCATCAGATATAATCCAATTGGAACACGAAAAAGCGGAAAATACTCATCAACGAAAACTATTTTCTTTCATCATCAGACGTAATCCAAGGGGAAAACAAAAAAGCGGAAAATACTGGTCGATAAAAACCATCTTCTTTCTTCATCAGATGTAATCCAAAGGGAAAACAAAAAAACGGAAAATACTCATCGATTAAAAACCATCTTCTTTCTTCATCAGTTGTAATCCAAAGGGAACATGAAAAAGTGATGAATATCCATCGATAAAACTCATCTTCTTTCTTCATCAGATGTAATCCAAATGGAACACGAAAAAGCTGAAAATACTCATCGATAAAAAAATATCTTCTTTCTTCATCAGATGTAATGCAAAGGGAAAACGAGAAAGCAGAAAATACTCGTCGATAAAAACCATCTTCTTTCTTCATCAGTTGTAATCCAAAGGGAAGACAAAAAAGTGGAAAATACTCGTCGATAAAAACCATGTTCTTTCTTCATCAGATGTAATCCAAAGGGAAAACGAAAAGCAGAAAATACTCATCGATAAAAACCATCTTCTTTCTTCATCAGATGTAATCCATAGGGGAAACAAAAAAGCTGAAAATACTGGTCGATAAAACCCATCTTCTTTCTTCATCAGATGTAATCCAAAGGGAACATGAAAATGCAGAAAATACTTGTCGAAAAAAGCATCTTCTTTCTTCATCCGATGTAATCCAAAGGGAAAGCGAAAAAGCGGAAAATACACGTCGATAAAAACCATCTCCTTTCTTCATCTGATGTAATCCAAAGGAAACATGAAAAAGTGGGAAACACTGGTCGATGAAAATCATCTTCTTTCTTCATCAGATGTAATCCAAAGGGAAAACGAAAAAGAAGAAAATGTTCGTCGATAAAAACCATCTTTTTTATTCATCAGATGTAATCAATCCAAAAGTAACACGAAAAAGTGGATAATACTTGTTGATAAAAATCATCTTCTTTATTCATCAAAAGAAATCCAAAGGGAACACGAAAAAACAGAAAATAATCGACGATAAAAACATCTTTCTTCATCCGATGTAATCCAAATGGAAAACGAAAAAGCGTAAAATTCATGTCGATAAAAACCATCTTCTTTCTTCATCAGATGTAATCCAAAGGGAACACGAAAAATCAGAAAATACTGGTTGATAAACACCATCTTCTTTCTTCATCAGATGTAATCCAAAGGGAAAATGAAAAAGAGGAAAATGCTCGTCGATAAAAATCATCTTCTTTATTGATCAGATGTAATGAATCCAAAAGGAACATGAAAAAGCGGATAATACTCGTCTATAAAAATCATCTTCTTTCTTTTTCAGATGTAATCCAAAGGGAACACGAAAAAACAGAAAATAATCGACGATAAAAACATCTCCTTTTTTCATCAGATGTAATCGAAAGGGAAAATGAAAAAGCGGAAAATATTCGTCGATAAAAACCATCTTCTTTCTTCATCAGATGTAATCCAAAGGGAAAACAAAAAAGCTGAAAATATTCGTCGATAAAAACCATCTTCTTTCTTCATCAGATGTAATCCAAAGGGAACATGAAAATGCAGAAAATACTCGTCGAAAAAAACATCTTCTTTCTTCATCAGATGTAATCCAAAGGGAAAACAAAAAAGCGGAAAATACTCGTTGATACAAACCATCTTCTTTCTTCCCCAGATGTAATCCAAAGGGAACATGAAAAAGCGATGAATATCCATCGATAATACTCATCTTCTTTCTTCATCAGATGTAATCCAAAGGGAACAGGAAAAAGCTGAAAATACTCATCGATAAAAACAATCTTCTTTCTTCATCAGATGTAATCCAAAGGGAAAACCAAAAAGCGGAAAATACTCGTCGATAAAAACCATCTTCTTTCTTTATCAGATGTAATCCAAAGGGAAAACGAAAAAGCGGAAAATACACGTCGATAAAAACCATCTCCTTTCTTCATCAGATGTAATCCAAAGGGAAGATGAAAAAGTGGAAAACACTGGTCGATAAAAACCATCTTCTTTCTTCATCAGATGTAATCCAAAGGGAAAACGAAAAAGAAGAAAATGTTCGTCGATAAAAACAATCTTCTTTATTCATCAGATGTAATCAATCCAAAAGTAACACGAAAAAGCGGATAATACTCGTCGATAAAAATCATCTTCTTTATTCATCAAAAGAAATCCAAAGGGAACACGAAAAAACAGAAAATAATCGACGATAAAAACATCTTTCTTCATCCGATGTAATCCAAATGGAAAACGAAAAAGCGTAAAATTCATGTCGATAAAAAACATCTTCTTTCTTCATCAGATGTAATCCAATGGGAACACGAAAAATCAGAAAATACTGGTCGATAAACACCATCTTCTTTCTTCATCAGATGTAATCCAAGGGGAAAACGAAAAAGAGGAAAATACTCGTCGATAAAAATTGACTTCTATCTTCATCAGATGTATTCCAAAGGGAACACGAAAAAGTGGAAAATACTCGTCGATAAAAACCATCTTCTTTCTTTAGCAGATGTAATCCAAAGGGAACACAAAAAAGTGGAAAAAACTCGTCGATAAAAACCATCTTCTTTCTTCATCATATGTAATCCAAAGGTAAAACGAATAAGCGGAAGACACTCATCGATAAAAATCATCTTCTTTCCTCATCAGATGTAATCCAAAGGGAAAACGAAAAAGCAGAAAACACTCGTCGATAAAAACCATCTTCTTTCTTCATCGGATGTAATCCAAAGGAAGAACGAAAAAGCGGAAAATAGTCGTCGATAAAAACCATCTTCTTTCTTCATCAGATGTAATTTAAAGGCAAAACGAAAAAGCAGAAAATACTCGTCGATAAAACACATCTTCTTTTTTCATCTGATGTATTCCAAAGGGAAAACGAAAAAGAGGATAATGCTCGTCGAAAAAAACATCTTCTTTATTCATCAGATGTAATCCAAAGGAACACGAAAAAGAGGATAATACTCGTCGATAAAAATCATATCTCTTCATCAGATGTAATCCAAGGGGAACACGAAAATGAGAAAAATAGTCGTAGATAAAAACCACCTTCTCTCTTCATCAGATGTAATCCAAAGGGAAAACGAAAAAGCGGAAAATACTCATTGATAAAAACCATCTTCTTTCATCATCAGATGTAATCCAAAGGGAACAGGAAAAAGCGGAAAATACTTGTAGATAAAAATCATCTTCATTCATCTGATGTAATCTAAAAGGAAAACGAGAAAGCGGAAAATACTCGTCGTTAATAATCATCTTCTTTCTTCATCAAATGTAATCCAAAGGGAACACGAAAAAGCAGAAAATACACGTCGATAAAAGCCATCTTCTTTCTTCATCAGATGTAATCCAAAGGGAAAACAAAAAGCGGAAAATAGTCGTTGATAAAAACCATCTTCGTTATTCATCAGATGAAATCCAAAAGGAACACGAAAAAGAGGAAAATACTCGTCGTTAAAAACCATCTTTTTTCTTCATCATATGTAATACAAAGGGAAAATGAAAAAGCGGAAAATAGTCGTCGATAAAAACCCTCTTCTTTCTTCATCAGATGTAATCCAAAGGGAAAAGGAAAAGCGGAAAATAATCGTTGATTAAAAACCATCTTTTTTCTTTATCAGTTGTAATCCAAAGGGAACTTGAAAAAGTGATGAATACTCATCGATAAAAACCATCTTATTTCTTCATCAGATGTAATCCAAAGGGAAAACGAAAAAGCGGAAAATAATCGTCGAAAAAAAACATCTTCTCTATTCATCAGATGTAATCCAAAGGGAAAACGAAAAAGAGGAAAATACTCGTCGATAAAAACCATCTTCTTTATTCATCAGATGTAATCCAAAGGGAAAACGAAAAAGCGGAAAATACTCGTCGGAAAAAAACATCTTCTTTATTCATCAGATGTAATCAATACAAAAGGAACACGAAAAAGCTGCTGATAATACTCGTCTATAAAAATTGTCTTCTTTCTTCATCAGATGTAATCCAAAGGGAACACGAAAAATTGGGAAATACTCGTCGATAATAATCATCTTCTTTCATCATCAGATGTAATCCAAAGGGAAAACAAAAAAGCAGAAAATACTCATCGATTAAAAACCATCTTCTTTCTTGATCAGATGTAATCCAAAGGGAAAACAAAAAAGCGGAAAATACTCGTCGATAAAAACCATCTTCTTTCTTCATCAGATGTAATCCAAAGAGAACATGAAAAAGCGGGAAATACTCATCGATAAAAACCATCTTCTTTCTTCATCAAATGTAGTTCAAAGTAAACACGAAAAGCGGAAAATACCCGTTGATAAAACCCATCTCCTTTCTTCATCAGTTTTAGTTCACAGGGAGCACAAAAAAGCAGAAATACTTGATAAAAATCATTTCTTTCTTCAACAAATGTAATCCACAGGGCATATGCAAAAAGTTGTAAATACACTTTAAAAAAGACTTCTTCTTTCTCCATCAGAGGAAATTCAAAGGGAACACGAAAAAATGGAAAATACTCATCAATAATAATCATCTTCTTTCTTCATCAGATGTAATCCACATGGAACATGAAAAAGTTAAAAATACTCGACAATAAAATCCATCTTCTTTCAACATCAGATGTAATCCACAGGAACATGAAAAAGTGGAAAATACCAGTCAATGAAAACCATTTTCCTTCTTCATCAGATGTAATCCAATGAGAAAACAAAAAAGAGGAAAATACTTAAAGATAAAAAAACATCTTCTTTCTTCATTAGTTGTAATCCACAGAGAGCACGAAAAAGCAGAAAATGCTTGTCGATAAAAGCCATCTTCTTCATCAGATGTAATCCAAAGGGAACACGAAAAAGCGGAAAATACTATTCGATTAAAAGCCATCTTCTTTCTTCATCAGATGTAATCCAAAGGGAACACGAAAAAGTGGAAAATACTCGTCGATAAAAACCATCTTCTTTCTTCATCAGATGTAATCCAAGGGGAACACGTAAAATCGGAAAATACTCGTCAATAAAAAACCATCTTCTTTCTTCATTAGATGTAATCCAAAGAGAACACAAAAAAGCCTAGAATAGTCGTCGATAAAAAACAACTTCTTTCATCATCAGATGTAATCCTCAGGAACATGAAAAAGTGGAAAATACCAATCGATGAAAACCATTTTCCTTCTTGATCAGATGTAATCCAAAGAGAAAACAAAAATGCGGAAAATACTCGTCGATAAAAACCATCTTCTTACTTCATCAGATGTAATCCACAGAGAACATGAAAAAAGTGGAAAAAAACATAGGAAAAACAACTTCTTACTTCATAAAATGTAATCCAAATGGAAAAAAAAGGGGACATTACTCGCCGATAAAAAACATCTTCTTTTTTCATCAGATGTAATCCAAAGGGAACACGAAAAAGCGAAAAATACTTGCCGATAAAAAACTTCTTTTTTCATCAGATGTAATCCACAGGAGCATGAAAAAGTGGAAAATACCAGTCGATGAAAACCATTTTCCTTCTTCATCAGATGTAATCCAAAGGGAAAACAAAAAAGTAGAAAATACTCATCAATAAAATCCATCTTCTTTCTTCATTAGAAGTAATCCAAAGGGAGCACGAAAAAGCAGAAAATACTCGTCGTTAAAAAGTATCTTCTTTCTTCATCAGATGTAATCCAAAGAGAACATGTAAAAGCGGAAAATACGCATCGATAAAAACTATCTACTTTCTTCATCAGATGTAATCCAAGGGGAACACAAAAAAGCGGAAAAAAATCATCGATATACAATATGTGATGGTATAATATCTTATGTTATTTACTTATAGTATAATATTGGCTGTCTATTGTCATATTTTATCATATACCAGTCATATATTATTCTGTACACTGGAGGTAGTATATTGTGTGCACAGATATCTGATATATACAGGATAATATGCCGCTGCTATAATATCTGATGTCTGTAGTCATAGTATAATATATACCATGACATATTTCCTGCATATGACATTTCATGTCTGTAGTCACTGTATATCATAAATTAATCCATACACTATATGTGGTATACCGTATACACAGATATCAGACATCATATACAGGATAATATGTGACATTATATATTATACTATGACTATAGATATCAGATTTTATACCAGTCATATATTATCTTGTATATAACATCAGATGTCTGTGTGTATATTATAATATATACAGTATACAGGATAATATGTGACTGGTATATGATAAAGCGTGACTACAGACACTAGATATTATATACAGGATAATATATGAAGGTATAATAAATGATGCAGTATAGTATAAATAATATACCTGTATATGACATCTGATGGCTGTGCACAATATACCACATCCAGTATACAGGATAATATATGACTGGTGTATGATATACTGTGGCTACAGACATCAGATGACATACATCGGTCATATATTATCCTGTATACTGAATGTGATATAATGTGTGTACAGACATCAGATGTTACATAGATGAAAATATGTGGCTGGTGTAATATCTGCTGTGTCTGTACTCATAGTATAATATATACCAGACACATATTCTTCTGCATATAACACATCTGATGTCTGTAGTTACAGAATATCATATAGAAATCTGTACACTGGATATAGCATACCATGTACATAGACATCCAATGTTACATACGGGATAATATGCTGCTGATACTATCAGTACAGACATCAGATATTGTATAATACATACCATCACATATTATCTGACTATGACATCTGATGTCTGTATCACAGTATATGACATATAGTCACGTATTCTCCTGTATACTTGATGTAATATACTGTACTATGTTGTGCACATACATCCACTATTATATACAGGATAATACGCGACTGGTATAATATCTGATGTCTGTAGTCACAGTGTATCATATACCAGGCACATGTTCTCCTGTATAGTTGTAATGTGGAGCAGGGAGATAGCCGTGGGCAAGCTACTTGTGTTTCACACCCCGGCAAGCTACATGAAAATGGAGGTCCTGGCTGGGTGTGTGGACTTTACCTACGGGGACGCTTCGTCTATGCAGGCAGCATGGTGCCGGGGACTTAGGCTGGCCACGACTGGATGTTATAGACTTCAATGAGGGAGACTACCACATCAAAATAAACTGTGTTTTGCTGAACCATAAAGTGAGGTGGAGTATGTACAGTGGATAGCGGGTGCAAATCTTCAAGGACGTTTCTGCTCACTTAAGGAACATCTTTATACACATTCTCTCTTTACTTCCTAAACTTACACAGTTCTGCCTCAGTTAGTTCCTCTGCCTTCACTACAACTCAGAACAGTATTTCAGGAGCTTGCCGTGTCCCCAATAATGGCACTACAGTTCAGTAAGCAAGAGTCTGCATCCCTTTCCCTTTAGAGGAGCTACTTCTGCCACTATGGCCTTTATTTAGCTTCTCTGCTTGCCGATGCCTCGGAACTACCACTCGGGGCATTCTCTTCATCTCACATTCCCTGCTCTGATTCGTCCCGTTTCCTCTTTGGCTTAAGAAATAGGAACAGTCCCACTAGGTTTCCTGCCACAGATCCCGTCTTCGGAGAATCACTCACTCCTTCTATCTCTTTTCCTTTTCTCTACCCTGGATCACGATTCATTGCCTCGGTCTTCACTCACTTCAGGGACACCCACTTCATGTGGTTCTGCTCGCTAGTCAAACAATAGGTCTGTTTCTACTGCATTCTGGGTTCTATCTTACTTCCTTACAGGAAACCCACTCTGTCCCTTCACTTTTATCCCCTCACACTCTGGGCTAGTCCCGACTATTAACCCTGACTTCCCCTGTTAATGCCCTGCTTCTGGGCAGAACACAATCAATCACTAATAATGTAGATTACTAAACACATTACGCATCAAAATACACTGCAATAATAAACGTCTTCAAGGGGAAACTTCCATACTGTATGTGCTATAATATGTGCACAGACTTTTGATGGTATATGTGGTACAGCATAATATAATAATAATAATCTTTATTTTTATATAGCGCCAACATATTCCGCAGCGCTTTGCATACATAATATGTCACTGATATATAATTTACTAGTCACATATTCTCCTGTATTCATATTCCTAAATATAACCAGGTCCACTACAAAAAAAGGATATAACTGTATATCACTGATATTTTGCTTTAAAAAAGCACTTTAATCAACCTTTTTCCCCTAACACCTAATCCTGTGTAACTGTTAGCGTAGTGTCAGTGTGTTAATATACTCACTGATCACCGTATTCTCCAGTATCCAGCACCGTTCTTCCTCTCTTCTGAGTGACGTCACCACTCTGCAGAATGGGGTCACACTGCTCTGTATGTGACCTGGAAGTCTATATTACAATGTAAGCCTATGGAGCCTCGCTCTGAGCCTCGGTCTGATGCTCCATAGACTTACATTGTAAGGCCACTGCCCCAATATCAGTATTTGGCCAGTATTTGGTCAGTATTTTTTCTCAGTAGTGGGAGCCAAAACCAGGAGTGGGTGATAAATGCAGAATTGGTGTACTTGTTTCTATTATACCTTTTCTCTGATTGTTCCTCACCTGGTTTTGGCTCCCACTTCTGAGAAAAAATACTGACTGAATACTGACCAAATACTGATAGTGGGGCTATGGCCATAAAGTCACTTCTGGATCACACAGAGCACAGTGTGACCCAGATAGTCTGAATAGCCATCAGGTGACTCGGAAGAGGAGCACATCGGCACTGGATGCCTGAGAAGACGGCGATCGGTGAGTATACTAACACACTGACACTACAGTACACTAATATTTACACAGGTTTGGAGAAAAACGTTAATGTCGGCACTTCTTTAGGAGGACTGTTTTGTCTCTTTTACAAATGGAGGCGAGAATATATGAATCAATTCTATGAGGACAACATGCAATTTCCAAGCCACACACTTTTATTTGCAACACTGAGTTCTAGACAAATTTCTTTAGTCACTCTTTGTGATTGCAGACTGCTGAATCGTGACAGAGTGCTATGCATACATGGTCACAATGACCAAAATAAAAAATACTGGCACTATCACCACACCCAGTTACAAGGAAAAATAGGATTAACCAAAATAGGAGGAGCAGCACTCACCACTAGCAATTTCAGTAAAATGCACTTTATTTCAGTCACAGGGTTAGCTGTTTCGCATGAGTACACGCTTCTTCTCTTCTCACACCTGTGACAGTTCCAAGACTCAGATGGCTACAATCATAATGTGATGGAATATCATTGCAATATAAGGTGGGAATTATCCTTTAATGCCATAAAATATATCTATAGGTGTTCAGAGAGAAATCATAGTGCCCCATACCAAACTTTAGCATGGACCCATATGGTGGCATAATATGAGTTGCCAGTGCCTGGAAAAGTATTTTGAGCACCCTCACCCGTGGACTATTAGCATTCCTTAAGTCCTTTCCACCAGTCCATTATTGAACCACGTATCCCCAAAGCACATGTATTGTATTTAAAAAAAATAATGTTATTATAGTCTGCCTAATGGCCCTCTAGTTTTTTCTGCTTTGTGATGAAATTTGACATAAAATAAAAAGTTATACATTGTATTATTTTTTTTTACTTTTTATTACATTTTTGGTGTTTTTTTGTGTATATATTATTTCCTTAATTCTAACCCTAACTTTAATTAGGGATAGAAAAAGCAGGCACCTTTAGCACAAGCTGCTCTAGTGGTCTCTGTCAGGACAAAGTATTCTTCAGTGTGCGCTAAGATTGGCTGCAGATATCAGGTGATAGGAACAGTAAATCATGCCTTCCTGTCCCGCCAGAGACCACTATAGCACCTTGCACAGAAGCCATGGGTGTTGGAGAGGGTAAGTATACAATCTTTTATTTTGTTTTTATCCCTTCCTTTTGTATATTTTTCATTAGGTCAAGAAAACCTTGAAGGGTATGTGCACACAGTGTTTTTAGACACTGGTGTACCTGCATCATTTTTGAAGCAGGAGATGCTTCAGGAAAAAAACAGCCTTATTTTTTTTGTGTGTATATATATTTTGTCAATATGCCTGTTACATGCTAATGTGTTAAATGCAAGATGTCTGTGAGTTATGTGTACATATGTATACTGTGTGTATATATAATAAATGTCTGGATGTACGTGTATATATATATATATATATATATATATATATATATATATATACGGCTATAGTGCGGGTGGTAGGCCATTCACCATATCTCCACGCCAGCGTGTGGTCTGGGCTGAGCCTTGTGACTCAGGTGTGGTTCAGTATCTGGAGAGGCTTGCTCCAGAGAGGAGCTTGCATGCGTTGTGCTAAAACTAAACTGTGTGTGGTTAACCCTGAGTGGCCGGACCACGGCCGATATACGGACTGTGCTGTATCTTTTTATTTTGCTTTGCCGTTATGCCGAATGGGCTGTGTTTACTTTATGAACTCTAGGTTGGTTTATGATGTTTTTAATAAACCAACCCGAAACTTAAAGAGACAGTGTTCCGTGTCTACCTCAGTGTACAGCCGAGCAAGCCGCTTTACCACAGTAGGTATATAATATATGTAAAAATTTGGGGTGTTAGTATACTGGAGTCTTAAAGGGTTATATGAAATCAGGCACAGATAAATGGTGCTGTACATCATCCATCAGGTAATGTATAAATGACTTATTATATTAGGATACACGACGATACCTGCTGTACCTTGCATCAGGCAGTCGCCTCTGCCAATATCCAAGCCCATGTGCAGCAATATTTCTCTGTGCTTGTTGTCATATTGTGTGAATGAGAGAGGTGCTAATTAAACCATCTTAAGGCCTATTTACAGCCTTTTATGCCTACCAATACTGTGCATATATCCTTCAATTTTTATATATGGACTTTGCTTGTTAATTTTGTCACTTCAGGTTCAGTGTATAGATTTTCTATTGTGGACGGGGGATCACATTACTTATATATGTATTACCCTATCCATGTTTTTTGCATACCTTCTATACCTTTTGGATGCATATATCATTATTGTATTGGCCACAGTAGTTTCTCTGTAGGACATTCTGCTTTGTATTATTGTTGTTTTTACAGTGTCTCAGTAAAAATTTATTTTTAACCTAAGGATCTCTTCAGTACTCTGGCTTTAGCACTTTAAGTCTGAGTTGATGTTTTGAATTCTATTATTAGGAAGTGCCATATATGTATCCATGTGGATATTTGTGAAAAATTTTCCCTGATATTTGTAACAAGTTTAACAACCATCAGTGGTTTTGCGAACTTGCAATACTAGCACCTAAAAATGATAGCGTCAGCTCCATAAATCTACAAATACAGGGGAGAGTGCAGGGTCCAGCCACCACTTACATGTCTATTGATTCAGTCATGGATAGTGAACAAGCCATAATGTACCCATTGGAGTTCCTGAATTCTTTGGAGACTCCTGAAATGCCACTGCATAGGCTCACTTTAAAAATACAAGCTCCGATAATGTTGCTCAGGAACTTTGACCCACAAAAATTGTGTAACGGCACAAGGATGTGAGTTAAGAGTCTTATGCCCAATGTTATTGAAGCCACTATTCTTATGGAAAACCTTAAGGGAGAAAATGTTTACATTCCGCGTATCTCCTTTCTAGCAAGCGACATGCCTTTCCATTTTAAGCATGTGCAGTTCCCAATCCAATGTGCATTTGCTATGATTATAAACAAAGCACAAGGTCAATCACTTAAAGTAGACAGAATTAATTTGGAGAGCCCATGTTTTTCACATGGTCAACTCTACATTGCTTGCTCTAGGGTGGGTAACCCAAAAAATCTTTTCATATATGCACCTGAAGGTAAAATGAAAAATGTTGTTTGCCAAAAAACACTACAATAGAGAGCTGTGTATCTGTAAATCAATCTTACTCCTTTGTCCGTTAACCACTGATAGGTTACACTAGGCGGAGAGAGGTGAAGGGTTGCACTATGCTGTCCCCCTCTTATGGATGGCATGGGGCACTAACTGCATGCCCCTCCCCCCTTTTGGGATGCTTTATGATTTCTCCCTCCCCACCCCTCTATTATCTGGATGAGTGGTATTTTCCCTCTAATGTGGACAATGAGAACAGGAATGGCTAGTAAACCCCCTTCCTCTAACTTAAATGTTCCCTCAGAGCCAGTCTCCTCCTCTTCTCAATTTGGAACCCGGAGTTGCTCGTTCTGTAGTGCTGTCTGGCAAGAGAGGTGTCTCACCCCCTCATCCAAGCAGTATGTGCCCGGACAGCACAGTAAGGTGAGCACTGGCTACAAGCCCTTATTTCTGGGCTCAACAGTCTTCTCCCTGCTCCTGTTGCAGCAATGTCTGGACGCCAGTGGTCCACAAGGTGTTCCTGCCCTCCAGCATGGCTAAACCCCAGCTCTCCTGCTCCAGTAACTGCCTGCCACTTAGACGCATGCTGGGCAGACAGTTTAGCCCCACCCACTCTTTCCCCACATGCTTCTCATAACGTGGCACCATTAGCTAACTGCCCTTGTTACCACTCTGCCCCTCAACTGTCGCCTTTTTAATTCCTCAATCAGTCTCTGCACCAGTCGCCCACACACATCCATACAGCCACCTTGCACCAGCCTGTGTCTCTGCACCTGACAAATTTTCCCAGGGGTGCCAGAGGTAGTAGTTCTGCATCTGCAAAAGAAACTCCCCCCCAAAGAAATTAACCCCCAGCAGCCCATCAGCACATTGTTTACTCCATTAGCTGCTGAGCACAGCTTTGTGAGGTGAACAGAGATTCTTTAACCCCTGTACTTCCGTGCACTGGTGCCCACTGGTTAATGTTCTAGTGGCAGTTTCCCTATGGCCCCTTCCCACAGAGTCGGACGTGGCAGGTGTAAACGCTATGGGTCCAGCTCCTCATCTTCTGGTTCATCATATCACCACCATGGGCACCATTATTCTGGTCAGCGCACCAAGCGCTTCACGCATTTGCGTCCGAGGTGCAAATCCTACAGGAGGTGTATGTAACTTATTGAGAAAGGGGCAAAGTGATTATTGCAGTTCTTTATCTGCCCTGAAGGCTTTATTGGAACAGTTTTCTCAGCCGACTAGTACTGTAATCCCTGAAGGTAAAGTTGTATGTTCCTTAGCTAGCGTAAAGATTCCTTTTCTGTGGGATTAGTCCCCTAGGGTCTCATCTAGATGACAAGACTAGGAAAAAAAATTGGAAAAATAGCTATAGTGACATTTGGTCATTAGTATTGGTGGATCAACACACAGTCGATAAGGATAGGAGGCCAGTTGATAGACCTTTTGATAGAAGCAAGTAAAAGTCTTCAAAAGTCATGATTAATTGGTTACAGGCTTTCACTGTTTTATGTGCATTATAGGACAGAAGCACTTGGAATGAAGTTCTGAGTTATTTATATATTAAGATATGATATATATTCTTATAAAGCACATGGCAGTACCGCTTGGTGGCGCTATGATGATGAGTTCCGGACGTGACAGGCCTTGCAACCTAAAATGGGTTGGGGGGGTGAAAGCAACTGATGTTTGGCTCAGGTTCATGTTTTCTTAAAAAAGCCCTCCTTTTCAGCAGTGGCCACTGGTCATTTCTCAGGAGCAGGACCCCCCGCAGTGGTTGTCTATAGACCTGGAGCATTCTGCTTATTTAATGAGGGACACAGACATTTTTTGAGCTATGTAAATAAAAACTTGAGTAGTTCTGTTCCTACGGGGGAGCTCATTCAGCACCGCATTGTCCCCACCCGTCAAGTAAATTACCAGCTAAATCCTCACTTGGTGACCACTAGGAACAAATCCGCGATGGGCCCTTGATTAGACCAATATACAAACAAAGATCCTGTGTAAATTTAATAGGACCCCATATTTCACTCGTAATTTTAAATCAACCAGAGAGCACCCATAGATATCAGCCCGAAAACAAAACGAGATCCTCCTTAATAAAATCAATAAAGAGGTTGCATTAGGAAGGATTGTTGGACCTCTAAAAGAGAGTTTAGAGTTTCGTCATTGGGAATAGTTAAAAAAAAATTGGCACATTCCGAATTATACACCATCAGTGATTCTGTTGATGATGGGGTCTTGTTGGAAGATGCGTTGGGCTCCTTTGTCTACTTGGCTGGAGCCTGGGCTCTTTTAGCAAAATCCAATATCAAATCTGTCCCAATGGGTTGTTCCATTTCATGTCATTTTTTTGAACTTTTTAATGGCTTCCTGGATTGGGTTGTTGGATTTCAGGCTGATAACAGGCCCCTTATTTGGATAATTTCTATTCATGGGTTCAAAAGTTTCAGAATCATGTCAACAGTTATTAGAGCATTTTAAAATTATCACTCATTGTTTCAGTGTCCCTTAATCAGCAAGAAAAAAAAATACTCTCCAACAAATGCAATCATTACTGAGACTGCTGATCTTAGGGTTTTGGTACAATCTTTGGTGTTTAGTGGAGTGCAGATGTGTGGCACAACTCACAGATGGACCAAGGATTTTCAAAAACCTTACTTTGCTTGAACTTTTTCCTATTGTTGTAGCCGTTGAAATATGGGGTGACCATTTTGCCAATAAAAAGTTTGTTTTTGCAGTGACAACCTTAGTGTGGTTCATTGCATAAATTGTTCATCTACATCCTCTCTCTTGGTACTTAGCTTTCTTCACCACCAAAATATCTAGTTTAAGGCCCTCCAAATCCCAGGAATCGCTAATAGTATTGCTGATGCATTATCGCGTTTTAATTGAAAGGCTGTCAGACAGTGACAAACAGCTGGTGCCTTTAGTTTGATCTCCCATTTCACCTTCAACATGGCAATCTTATGGTAAGGCTTGGGAAGGGTGGTGCCTCTTGATTAAGGGAAGACCATTGCTGCCAGTCCTTGCTGAAGTAAAAATCGAGTTTAATTTGCAGCTTCATAAGACGGTGGATTTTGGGTTGGTTTGGATTTTTATTTCCAATTAATAGGATGGCATTACTAAGGTCTTTTTTTGTTAGACAGGTTGCTTAAGGGTGGAAGAGGTCTCAACCCAGTACAGAATGTACACGCCCGATTTCTCCCTCTTGCTGGGTAATGTGTCTTACGCCTTTGGTTTGTTGTTGTTTCCACATTGAGTCATCTCTTTTTTGTCAGCTGCATTTGCGATTCCAATTTTGGCGCCTTGCGCATTAGTGAATTGATTCTAACTTCAAAAACAGATGGGTGGGTGTCATACTATTTGACGCCGTTGCTGTTAGGGATAATACCCAGTGGCAGGGGCATTTGAGTTCCCTTACACTCGGTTTCGGGTTCGGTTTGCCCAGTTAAGTTAGTTTACAATTATTTAGGTTGTAAGGGGTAAATTTTACTTGTGATATACGGATTAATCTCCCTAATCAAATTTCAAATGCAGGCAATTTTTTGTAGGTGTTTAGAGGCTGCGGGAGTTCAGCTAGGGGATTACGGGACACATTCTTGTCAAATTGGGGTTGCTACTGAGGCCGCCAGTGTGGATTTATCCGAGGCAGAGGTTCCAAGGATTTGGAGGTGGCGTTCGGCTTGTTTGGTATATATATCAGACGTGATTGATCAATTACATTTTTCTTCATTTTGGATTTTTAGGTTCTTTCAGGCCATTTGTGTGGTTGTTAGGTTATCTTTGCATATTCTGGGCAGCACAGTGGGGTGAAAGGCATTGAAGTAAAATAGTGAATCATCAGAGGTTTGCAATGATCTTAATTCTTGCCTGAAGTCGTCGATATTGGGAGAGATGTTACTGGTCCAGTGATATTGATTTTACATGTTGGTGGTAACTAGAGATGAGCGGTGTTCGACTAGAACTGTTCGCCAATCTCAAATTCGAGCTGTTTTGGGCGGTGTTCGAGTTGTTCGACGAACCCGAACAATTTGCAAAAAATTCGGCTGTTCGAGGTTATGTTCGATAACTGTTCGTGCACCAAAAGCGTTTCCTGCATGTCTGGCACTATTTAGAGCACCAATCATTCAGGGATTGTCTGCCAATCACTGTAATGTCACAGCCATGGTGGTTGTGGCATTACAGTGATTGCCCAAATCGATGGGAACAGTGCTCACACTGAAACATGAAAAGCCGGCAATTCAGCAGCGGCATACACCGGTACCCGACAAATTAGAACAGAAAGAATAGAGAATCACACATAGATTAGATAGATAGAAACATGTCAATCACATATATATGAAGTACTGTGACAGTGTTGCTTACTGTACTTGTCATTTAGTGTAAAGGATTTATAAAAAAAAAATAATAGTGTTTTCATGCACTGTCTCTTTAAAAAAGCCGGCCGGCATTTCAGCAGCGGTACCCGACAATTTAGAATAGAAGGAATAGAGAATCACACATAGATTAGATAGATAGAAACATGTCAGTCACATATATAAGATGTACAGTGACAGTGTTGATTACTGTACTTGTCATTTAGTGTTAAAATAAAGGATTTATTAAAAAAAAAGTTGGCGTGGGGTTCCCCATGATTTTAGGCTCTAGCGGAGGTTAAGCAGACGGCTGGGGCAGATGTTTGAAGCCTGGGAAGGGGTTAATACCCACGGAGCTTCCCAGGCTACTAATATCAGCCCCCAGCTGAATACCTAGCCTTTACTAGCTATTAAAATGGGGGACCCCCCAAAAAAAATGACGGGGGATCCCCCCTATTTTAATAGCTAGCAAAGGCTAGGCAGACAGCTGGGGGCTGATATTAATAGCCCAGGAAGGGTGCCATGAATATTGGCCCCCTCCCAGGCTAGAAAAACCAGCCGTCAGCCGCCCCAGAAATGGCGCATCCATAGGATGCGCCAATTCTGGCACTTAGCCTCGCTCTTTCCACTGCCCTGTAGCGGTGACAGTGGGGTAATAGGGCTGGGGTTGATGTCAGCTTATAATGCCAGCTGACATCAAGCCCAGGTTAGTAATGGAGATGCGTCTATAAGACACCCCCATTACTAACCCCATAGTCAAAGTTAAAAAAAACACAAACACCCAGAATAAAGTCCTTTAATTGAAATAAACACACAATTCTTTATTGTTCTAAATTAAACCATACTTACCGTCACGCCCATTCCAGCTGAAGCCAACGATCTCCTGCAATAAATGTAAAATAATAAAGCAACATCATCTTTACCTTTCCATGGTTCCCAGGACAGCTCCAGCTCTGCTACATCGAGATGACAGGCTGGACCGCAGCAGAACGCTGCCATCCAGCCTGTCATCCCGCAGACACTGAGAAGCGCTGGCATGCTTGCGCTCCTCAGTGTCTCGCTGTGACGGCATCCAGATGAGCCGAGGTCATGTCCAATGAACTCGGCTCACCTCATGTACGTCACTGACAGCGTGGGAAAATTCTCCTGCACTCAGCGCTTCAGTGTGAGAATTCTCCCACGCTGTCAATGACGTGCATGAGGTGAGGTCATGTCCAATGATCTCAGCTCACCTCATGCACGTCACTGACAGCGTGGGAAAATTCTCCTGCACTCAGCGCTTCAGCGTGAGAATTCTCCCACGCTGTCATTGACGTGCATGAGGTGAGTTGAGATCATTGGACATGAGCTCACCTCATGCACGTCACTGACAGCGTGGGAGAATTCTCACATTGAAGCGCTGAGTGCAGGAGAATTTTCCAAGTCTGTCAGTGACGTACATGAGGTGAGCCGAGTTCGTTAGACATGACCTCGGCTCATCTGGATGCCGTCACAGCGAGACACTGAGGAGCGCAAGCATGCCTGCGCTTCTCAGTGTCTGCGGGATGACAGGCTGGATGGCAGCGTTCTGCTGTGGTCCAGCCTGTCATCTCGATGTAGCAGAGCTGAAGCTGCGTGGGAACCATGGAAAGGTAAGGATGATGTTGCTTTATTATTTTTCTTTTATTGCAGGAGATCGTTGGCTTCAGCTGGAATGGGCGTGATGGTAAGTATGGTTTAATTTAGAACAATAAAGAATTGTGTGTTTATTTCAATTAAAGGACTTTATTCTGGGTGTTTGTGTTTTTTTTTAACTTTCACTATGGGGTTAGAAATGGGGGTGTCTTATAGACGCCTCTCCATTACTAACCTGGGCTTGATGTCAGCTGGCATTATAAGCTGACATCAACCCCAGCCCTATTACCCCACTGCCACCGCTACAGGGCAGTGGGAAGAGCGAGGCAAAGTGCCAGAATTGGTGCATCCTATGGATGCGCCATTTCTGGGGCGGCTGACGGCTGGTGTTTCTAGCCTGGGAGGGGGCCAATATTCATGGCACCCTTCCTGGGCTATTAATATCAGCCCCCAGCTGTCTGCCTAGCCTTTGGTAGCTATTAAAATAGGGGGGACCCCACTTCATTTTTTTTTGGGGGGTGCCCCATTTTAATAGCTAGTAAAGGCTAGGTATTCAGCTGGGGGCTGATATTAGTAGCCTGGGAAGCTCCGTGGGTATTACCCCCTTCCCAGGCTTCAAACATCTGCCCCAGCCGTCTGCTTAACCTCCGCTAGAGACTAAAATTACGGGGAGCCCCACGCCAATTTTTTTTTAATAAATCCTTTATTTTAACACTAAATGACAAGTACAGTCACCAACACTGTCACTGTACTTCATATATATGTGACTGACATGTTTCTATCTATCTAATCTATGTGTGAAGCTCTATTCTTTCTGTTGTAAATTGTCGGGTACTGCTGCTGAGTTGCCGGCCGGCTTTTTTAAAGAGACGGTGCATGAAAACACTAATATTTTTTTTAATAAATCTTTTACACTAAATGACAAGTACAGTAAGCAACACTGTCACTGTACTTCATATATATGTGACTGACATGTTTCTATTTATCTAATCTTTGTGTGATGCTCTATTCCTTCTTGTCTAAATTGTCGGGTACCGGTGTATGCCGCTGCTGAATTGCCGGCCGGCTTTTTTAAAGAGAGCGTCTTCTGAGCAGTTTGTCAGCTTTTGGACACCTTTGAAGGTGTTTTCTATGTGTTTCTATGTGTTTTTGTTTGCCTGCCATTCATTTTTACGGTGTTCGATGGTGTTCTAAGGTGTACGACGAACACTTCGACGAACAGTTCCTCGAACATCCCGGTGTTCGACGAACCGAACCTAACCGAACCCGAACACTACGGGGATGGCTCAACACTAGTGGTAACGACCTTTGTTCCAACAAAGTGACCGAATTGATAACGATGATGAGATCGGACCTGGATCTTTTCCTCAGTTTCTTCTCTGAACTTCTTCTGGTTTGGTCCGAGATAGTTCTCTGAGCTGTATGGCAGGAGGCTCAGGATGGTATGGCGGTGGAGTGAATCCAGTGTACTATATATGCTCGTATGTCCAAGTTGGTTTGTGATAAATTTGGTGTCGTAGTAAGACATCTGCAGCTTGAAAGAGACAATTTATCCCTCCTAAGGTCAGACGGCTTGCATCTTAAAGACATTGACCTTGATATTTTCTTATCTGGCATTCAAGACGGTGTTGAGAAAGCATTGTTTCTGATGGGGGAGGGTCGGAGTCCTGTTTAGGATTACACAGGATCCTTCTTGGCTGTTTAATTATAGAAAGGAAGCACCTGAATGTTTTGATTATGCAGGCTGACTTGCCTGTTAAAGTGCTGCAGGGCATTTGGCTACTAGTCCAGTTCTTCGAAAGTTTTAAGTGCCTTCCTTGTTACTATTATACCATAAAAAATATTTATTAATAAGTATAGCTGTGACCGACCTTCACCATCAATTCATCTGAGGGCCTTTATTTGTTCCACAGGGTATTGGTGGGGAGGGAAGTACCTGGTGTTTTGCTTTGAGGTCTCTGCAGTCATTTTTTTACGTGTTTGTGAAAGGAGAGTAGATTTTAATAATTAATAAAAATTTGTTCAAAAAGTAGCTGCTGTTCGCCTCAGTGTTACAACAAATTTGTAAAAATAAATAACTGTTAATACCAAACTAGCAAAAAAGAAAAGTTGAAAAAACAAATTTTAAACTATGAACATATAAAATTCAGGGAGAAACTGAAAATTTAACCTTAGCAAGCGTAACAGCAATTTAACATATCAATTTCTGTGAGCAAAGCCGCGGGTATTTTGTTAGTCATAAATACAAAGAATATATTATTCTTGGCTCTGAAGGCATCTGATTGGCACAGAAGCGAGAGGGGCAAAAACACTTTCTGCATATCAGAGGCACTCCTTGCCCCATACTCCTACCAGTTAAAAATAGCTTCTTGCCATCAGAGTGAGAATTATGTGGGGCAGCTGGGATGGAAGAGTTCTGCCACTATTTCTGACTAATGAAGGGGTGGAGTAGGTTTGAGTTGATTGATCTGACTGGTGGGGATGCAGGGGAGAGTGCGATGTGAAAACTTTTATTACTGGTGGGGCACGCGGGTAATTGCAGTCAAAATATAAATGTATGCAGTGCTCTGCCCTTAGGGGAGCAGTAAAATGAACCCCCATTAAGAATAATAAAAATATTGCCCCCACAGAGTATAATCATAAATTAGCATCCCCTGGATTATAATTTTAAAATAAAGCTCCCCCCCCATAGAGTATAATCATAAAATAATGCTCCCGTAGAGTATAATCATAAAATAATGCGCCCATAAAGTATAATCATAACATCCCCATAGGGTATAATCATAAAATAGAGCCCCCATAGAGTAAAATCATAAAATAATCACCCCCCTGGATTGTAATTATAAAATAACACCACAATATGGGATAATCATAAAATAACAACCCCATAGCATATAATCATAAAATAGCACCCCCATAGAGTATAATCATGAAATGATGCCCACAAGAGTATATTCATATAACTTCAGCAAGGCATAATTTTACAACAAGGGGTGTATAAGATTATACTCCAGGTGTGCTTTATTTTATGACATGGGGTGTAAGAAATTCATATATACCTTTTGCAATAAAATGACACTTCCCTAGAATATATGAGTACATTCACATGTCGCATTTTTGCCATGAAAAGTGAAGCCTTTTACTCTCTCAGCAAAGTGAGAGTCCTGAGATTTCTGCTTATTTTTTCCTTTCAGATTCGTAGAAGTATAAAATCTGCAGCATTTCAATTCATTCAGAGGTTTTGCAGCCTTTTTCACCCATTCAAATGAATGGGGGGGAATGAATAAAAAATGTGTGGTTTTCATGCCTTTTTTCCTGCCAAGTAACACGTTTTTGATGCAGAAATGTCTGCAGCAAACACTTAATATGTGCACATACCCTAAAGATAAAGTCACACATCTTGGGAGTATAATTATGTACACATTTTGCAAGAAAAATTACACTTACTAGAGTATTATAATATACTAGCTATTGAATCCATTCTACGCCCGGGTGGTGAGCATTTTTATTGGTATATGGTCTCCCATGCTGGTATGTGATGCCCCGCTCCTGGTATTTGTGCTGTCCCCATCCTGTCCCCACCATCCTATCCTGGTATGCATGGCACCCCTCATCCCTATCCTGGTATGCATGGCACCCCTTATTCCTATCCTGGTACGCATGGCACCCCTCATCCCCATCATGGTATGCATGGCACCCCTCATCCCCATCCTGGTATGCATGGCACCCCTCACCCTCAATCCAGGTATGCATGGCACCCCTCATCCCCAATTCAGGTATGTGTGGCCCCCTCACCCCCCTCCTGATATGTATGGCACCCCTCATCCCTTTAACGCTGGACACATACAAAAAAATAAACACTTATACTCACCTTTCTTCCCTGTGCTCCAGTGCTGCTGTGTCCTGTCCTGCTGGAGGCCAGGGGAGGAGTGCGACTCCGGAGTACGCGTGTGCCCATACCGCGCTGTCTGGCGCCATTTTGCTGATGACACACTGCAAATGTATCTTCAGTAAAATGGCGCCGGATAGCGTTATGCACATGCGCGGATTCTGACACCTCACTCCTGCCCCGGTGTCCGGCGAAGAGAGGCGCCGCGGCAACGCTCCTACCAGTCAGGTAAGTATGTAAGCATGGCGCCGGAGATCGCGGCATACGTTCAGTGTCTACGCATACCGTGATCTCCAGCGCCATACACTCCTCTTACCTGTAACGGCTCCGTGCGTGCTTCTGTCTGGAGCCAGGCGTGTCACGCTTGCGCAGTCTATAAAGGCTTCAGACAGAGACACGCATCCCCGGTTATATTATAGATTATGTTTATACTCGAGTGGGAAATCATCACTTAACTGCATGGGGTCAGCATAAAAGTGCACCTGCGTGTGTTAATGTATGTGTGTGTCATTATGTATCCTTGTTTTGCTGTGTGTGTTAAGTAAAAGGGTACGTGTTTATATGTGTTTTAATACATAAAACAGTATCCTCTTCCCACTGTACCAGTCTATCATTGTTTATTTGTTACTCTAAGTGATATCTGTATTTTGAATGTAACCTCTTCACATGTACAGCACCATGGAATCAATGGTGCTATATAAATAAATAAAAATAAATAATAATAATACATATTCAGATATTTAGGACATATTTTATAAATCTGTAAGGCTCTGTTCATACTGCATTTCTGCAGTGTCCATCTGTTGAGTCAGAAACAGAGGCTTTGCAGACCACATTTCTATGCCCATGTGAACAAACAGACATATTCAGGAAAAAAAAAACACATTGCCACAAATGTCACACAGTCTGGACACAGGTGCAGCAGTTCTGCTCTCCAGGTAGCCGGAGATTTCATCCTCCTCATAGAATCACTACAGCTCTCATTGTCCATGGAACTGCTTAGGCGCCTGATAAATGGTCGGCTGATGCAGAGGGGTGTTCACAGATCACGTGCTCTGTAACGTCCAGTGACGGGCAGGATGGGGGGCGCAGTCACTCTCTGGGGACGGAGCTTCGCTCTTCTGGTGAACATGCTACTGGCTGCTCCATTCCTGGCGCTGAGGAAGATGACGGGCAGGCGAGCGAAATATGCAAATTCATAACATGTCAGCACCAACTTGGAGAAGTGACATTGAAGACCCCCTACTGACTAATGACCCGCACTACAACCTCCATCATGCTATATTACTAAAACTGCTACTATGACATAGTAATGGGGCAGATGATGTCACAATGTTGACTCGGTGCCGCTTATTTCCAGTGTCCTCCTGCAGCCAGGAAGAAATGATGTGTAGCCGGTGCTACAAAGAACAGTCTATCTGTTATCTATGGTGGCCCGGTGGCTGCACCATTATATTGGCCTTGCACATGGGATCTGTGCTAGCCCAGGTATTGTGGCCTTGTGGTTGGCCATGTTCTGGGGGCTCTGTGACTGGCACTGAAGGCCCACAAGTTCATATTATGGTAACACTGTACCAGGCACTATTGTGGCGATGCTGCAACTGGAGCATTTAATCAGTTTCCATAAAAGTATTCATTGTAATGTGGCGGTTTGCAGTCTGTTGCCATGGAGACAGTGAGAAGCCACTGGCCACACTGCCACATACGTCAGACAGACTGTACACAGGAGCAGCACTTCTGCTTTCCAGGTAGCCGGAGATTAAATCCTGTATAATATAACCCAGGGTGTATCATACATGTCAGCCACACCACAAGGAACACCAGGCACTGCTGCTTATCATGCTGTGGCTTCTCCCCCATGACAGGTTACAGTATGGCCACATATTACTATTATTATAACTACTACCACTATCATTACTATATACTATTACTATCAGTACTACCTCACATCTGTATGCACTGTACACACCGGCGGCTCCTCCTCACAGAATCACGACAGCTCTCTTCGTCCATGGAACCTCTTAGACGCCCGATAAATGGTCAGGTGGAGCAGAGGGCGTATCTTACAGATCACGAGCGCTGTAATGTCCAGTGATGAGCAGGATAGAGATCTTCAAATCCATGACAAGTCAGCACCGACCTGGAGAAGTGACATCGATGACCTCCTACTGACTAATGACCCACACTACAACCTCCATCATGCTATATTAAAACAACTGCTACTGTGACATAGGTGATGGAGCAGATGATGTCACAATGATGACACAGTTCCGCTAATCTCCGGTGTCCTCCTGCAGCCAGGAAGAAAGGACGTGTAGCCAGTACTACAGACATTATGTCCATGTGTCAGTTTGATCTCCACTCTCAGATTGCATTTTTCAGCAGAACATTGGTAAAAAATAAGTTTATACAGTATATAATCTGACTTTCAAGACCAAAACTATATTCTTTGGATTGCACTACAAATAAAGAGTTATATTAGTGGGTTATTCTATATCTTCGGAGTGTGGATTCTTTTTCAATTCCTTGGATTTAAGGAGTGGTATCCTATCCGGAAACCCAAAGACAAGGAGTGACTTATGTCTTGTTCCCACACCCTATAAGTAGTGGCAATTATATTCCCAAAATTTTGAACTTAAACCATTATATCCATATCCACCTGGCAGAGGTGCACATAGAAATCATGGGGCCCCATAGCAGAAGTTTAAAAAAAAGCCCTCCATGCAGTATAATGGACCTACATACAGTATAATGGCCCCACACCTCTCCACACTGTATAATTGCCTGTATTAGCCCTCCAAACAGTATAATGGCCCCATCACAGCCCTTCACACAGTATGATGGACCCCACACAAACCTTCACACTTTATAATTGCTGACATACAGTATAATGGCTCTCACATAGCCCTTCAAATATTATAATGGCCCCATATTGCCTTCCATATAGTATAATGGGCCCAATATAGTCCTCCATATAGTATAATGCGCCCCTCATAAACCTCCATATAGGATAATGCACTCCCATGGTCATCCACAGAATATAATGCACCCCCATGTTCCTTGACACAATATAATGCACCCCCATTATCCTCCACACAATATAATGCACCCCCATGGACCTCCACACAATATAATGCACCCCCTATGGTCCTCCATACAGTATAATGATTTACATTTTTATTACATTTTTATGGATTTAATAGAGAAAAAATATCAATCACATCAATATTTATGCCATTTACCGATTCCCGTAAATAATCTGATCATTGTGCTATGTGGATCGTTACGATTACAGGGACACCAAATATATCCATGTTATTTTCTGATTTGTGATGTTTATTATTTTTTAAAAAAGGGCAGTAAAATTGACATATATGTAATTGTTTTTCATTATTTTTTAGTAGTTTTATAGGAAGAAAAAAATCTTTCTTTTATTCTCCCTCTTGAATACAGAGACATAAAAATACACTGCTATATATACAGTGGGTACGGAAAGTATTTACACCCCTTTCAATTTTTCACTCTTTGTTTCATTGCAGCCATTTGGTAAATTCTAAAAAGTTCTTTTTTTTCTCATTAAAGTACACTCTGCACCCCATCTTGACTGAAAAAAAAAAGAAATGTAGACATTTTTGCAAATTTATTAAAAAAGAAAAACTGAAATATTATTATTATTATTGTTATTATTTTATATAGCACCATTGATTCCATGGCGCTGTACATAAGGGGTTACATACCAAATACAGATATCACTTACAGTAAACAAACTAACAATGATAGAACGTTACAGAGGGAAGAGGGCCCTGCCCTTGCGGGCTTACATTCTACAGGAATGGGGGAGGAGACAGTAGGTTGAGGGGTTGCAGTAGCTCCGGTGTTGGGGGAGGCAGAAAGCAAGGTCATGGCAGGCTGTAAGCTTGTTTGAAGAGATGGGTTTTCAGGTTCCGTCTGAAGGATCCAGGTGTGGTGGATAATCGGATGTGTTGAGGCACAGAATTCCATGGGACGGGGGATATTCGGGAGAAATCTTGGAGGCGATTGCGTGAGGAACAATAAGTGTGGAGGAGAGAAGGAGGTCTTGGGAGGACCGGAGGTTACGTGAGGGAATATATCAGGAGATTAGTTCAGAGATGTACGGAGGAGAGAGGTTATGGATGGCTTTGTAGGTCAGTGTTAGTAGTTTGAACTGGATACGCTGGGGAAATGGAAGCCAGTGAAGGGATTTGCAAAGGGGGGTAGCAGAGGAGTAGCGAGGCGAGAGATGAACAAGTCATGCAGCAGAGCTGAGGATGGACTGGAGGGGTGTGAGAGTGTTAGCAGGTAGGCCACAGAGGAGGATGTTGCAGTAGTCGAGGCGGGAGATGATGAGGGCATGCACAAGCAGTTTAGTAGATTGAGGGTTGAGGAAAGGACGGATTCTGGAAATATTTTTGAGCTGGAGGCGACAAGAGGTGGCGAGAGCTTGGATGTGGGGTTTGAAGGACAGGGCAGAGTCAAGGGTTATTCCGAGGCAGCGAATTGTCAGTACAGCGGAAAGAGTGATGTCATTTATTGTGATAGAAAGATCTGGTGGGAAAGATATGCGAGATGGGGGAAAGATAATGAGTTCAGTTTTGTCCACATTGTGTTAGAACTCTCCTGTTAGGTTTTTTCTATCTTGCTGTTCACATGACCTTGTTTGCCTATTTAATCCTGCTCCGCCCTCCTGGCCTTGCTGGACTTCATTGTAATTTCTACTCTTTAGTTAGCCTGGTGCTTAGTTACCTTTCTCAGTCAGTTTAGCTTGGTCTTCGGACCTTTCTGTTCTATGTTGTGTGTTTGTCTTTTACTGCTGCAATTTCTGCTAGGAGGTGCCCAACTTTATCCCAGTCCCTAGTTCTTGTAGGGATCCCTCCCTTGCATCTATAGGTCTTCGTACAGATTAGCCGAGGACTTTAGCGGGTCTGATCGCAGGATCAGGTTCCCCGTTACATCGTAGGGATCTAGCTTAGTTCTATTGTAGGGACAGTTCTCCTTTCTTTCCTTAGTGCTTGTAGCAGATCATAACACATTGAGCTTCAGGTAGCGGGAGGAGAAGAAAGTGGATATGGCTGCTAGACATGCTGGGATTTTGGACAGCAGAGAGGTGACATCTGGGCCAGAGAGGTAGATCTGGGTGTCATCAGCGCACAGATGGTACTGGAAGCCATGGGATTTTATGAGGTGTCCAAGGCCAAGTGTATAGATTGAGAAGAGTAGGGATCCTAGGACAGAGCCTTGAGGTACTCCAACAGAGAGGGGGTGGGATGAGGAGGTAGTGTGGGAGTGGGAGATGCTAAATGTGCGGTTAGAAAGGTATGAGGAGATCCAAGATAGGGCAAGGTCTTTGACGCAAAAGGAAGAGAGGATCTGTAGTAGGAGGCAGTGGTCAACTGTATCAAAAGCAGAGGACAGGTCAAGAAGAAGGAGTACAGAGAATTGTCTGTTAGCTTTGGCTGTAAGTAAGTCATTGGTGATTATGGTAAGGGCAATTTCGGTAGAATGGTGGGGGCGGAAGCCGGATTGTCGGTTGTCGAAGAGAGAGTTAGATGAAAAGTGGGAGGAAAGTTCAGCGTGAACGTGTTGCTCAAGGAGTTTGGAGGCAAATGGGAGCAGCGATATGGGGCGATAGCGGGTCCAGGCGGTTGAGTCGAGAGATGGCTTTTTGAGGATGGGCATGATTGTGGCATGTTTGAAGGCAGTGGGGAAAGTACCAGAAGATATTGATTGGTTGCTGAGATGGGTTAGAGATGAGATGAGTGTGGGGGTGAGGTTGGGGAGGAGGATGGGGTCGAGTGCACATGTGGTGAGGTGTGATTTGGAGAGGAGGCGAGTAAGGTCTCTTTCCGTGATGCTGGGAAGAGAGGTTATGGGGGTAGGGAAATGGTGTGGAAAACAAAGGGGTTGTGGTGGTCGGACAGTAAAGACTTGCCGTGTTTGGTCAATCTTGTTTTTGAAATGTGTGGCAAACTCCTCAGCAGAGATGACGGAGGTCGAAGGGGGCAGTGGAGGGCGGAGGAGAGAGTTAAAAGTGTTAAATAGCTGTTTGGGGTTGTAGGATAGGAAGGATATGAGGGTTGTGAAGTAGGCCTGTTTAGCAGAGGTGAGTGCTGATTTGAATGTGAGTGTTGCTTGTTTGAATTCAGTGAAGTCATCTTGAGTATGTGTTTTATTCTAATGCTGCTCCGCAACCCTGGACGCTTGTCGAAGCTGTTTAGTGAGGTTGTTGTGCCAGGGTTGCCTGTTGACTCATCGCGCTCTGCCATGCACAAGAGGGACGACCGAGTCAATGGCTGATGCGAGAGTGGCATTGTAGAAAGCGGTGGCGCTGTCTATGTCATGGAGTGAGGATATGGATGTCAGTGGTAGAACAGAGTCAGAGAGTGTGTGAGTGTCTAGATGTGCAAGGTTTCTGCGGGGGTGTGCTAGTTGCCGGACATGGGTGACAGGTGAGGAGGACAGGGATGAGAATGTGAGTAGATGGTGGTCAGATAGGGGTAGGGGGGAGGTTGTGAGGTTAAATAGGGAGCAGAGTCGGGTGAAGATAAGGTCTAGTATGTGTCCGTCTGTGTGGGTGGCTGAGGAGGACCACTGAGTAAGTCCAAAGGATGAAGTAAGCGACAAGAGTTTGGATGCTGCTGACTGGCGAGTGTCAGTGGGGATGTTGAAATCGCCCATGATGATTGTGGGAATGTCAGCAGAGAGAAAGTAAAGAAGCCAGGAGGATAATTGGTCAATAAAGGCAGTGATCGGGCCCGGAGGTCGGTATATGATAGCCATTTGGAGGTTGGAAGGAGAGTAAATGCAGACAGAGTGGATTTCAAAAGAAGGGAGAATAAGGGAGGGAAGAGGAGGAGTAGGGCTAAAGGTGCAGTTGTTAGAAAGGAGAAGACCCACTCCTCCACCATGTCTGTTACCAGGGCGAGTAGTGTGGGTTAAATGGAGGCCGCCGTAACACAGTGCAGCAGGAAAGGCAGTGTCAGAGGGTGTCAGCCATGTCTCCGTGATTGCAAGGCGGGGCACAACTGGGGAGCTTGACACATTTATGGGGGAGTTGAACCAGAACTCAATGAATATTAAACTTACATATAAGTGCGACATGCGTCGTATTGACTTCCTGGATGTCAGTCTGGAGGTGGATGGCGATGCCTCCCTCCAGACTGACGTCTTCAGAAAGATTACTTCTGTCAACTCTCTCCTCCATGCTTCTTCAGCTCATCACGGTTCCACTATCAGGGCCGTCCCGGTCGGTTAATTTCTCCGGATGAAGCGGATATGCTCTACGGAGGAGCGATTTCAGGCACAGGCGGATGACCTTAGAGATCGTTTCTCCCAAAGAGGATATAGTCGGAGAAGTATCAGGGCAGGCTAAAATAGGGCCAAACAAACCCCCCATTGTCAGTTGCTTGAGTCCAGGAATAAGGAGAGTAGGTCTGACCAAACGGTCAGATTCATCTCAACATATAATCACGAATGGGAAACCATGAGGTTGGTTAAGTCAAAATACTGGCCCATTCTTAGGACCAAACCCTGCTTGACAGAATGCCTGGGAGAGGTACCATCAATGACCCCAAGACGCAGCAGGAATTTGAAAGATCTGCTGACACGTAGTCATTATGCTCCCCCAGTTCCTGGACTCTTTGGCTCTCGACGGCCCCTTGTGGGATGTTTCCCCTGTGGCCATTGCGTCGCATGTGTGAACATTTCTCGATCCACAATGTTTTCCTCTGTTGACGGTGCACAAATTTTCAACATTAAACAATATATTACGTGCAGTACGATACATGTGGTATATTATGCCACATGTGGATGTCCTAAAGTCTATGTTGGACTTACGTCAAGAGAGTTACGGGTCAGAACCAGGGAGCATGTTCGAGATATTGGGGCCGCCGGAACTGTATTGGATGCGTCTACTTTAAAAACACTTCCGCGTCATTTTAGGCAATTTCATAATTGCAACGCAAAATCAATGTCTATAAGAGGCATTGACGTGGTCCATGCAGGTATTAGAGGTGGAAATCTCAAGGAAATGCTGGCACCAAAAGAAGCAAGGTGGATCACTGTATTGGGATCCATCAATCTGTATGGTCTCAATGAGACTGTGAATTTTGTTTCATTCCTGTAGTCCTCACCCTGGCCCAATGCTCTTTTTATATGTCCCTTTATTTGTTTTCCCTTGTATATTGTGTTTTAATTTCATAATTTTCATTCTCATTTGTTATCTTTTATTTTCTCATACCATTAGTGATCTGTTCCCATGGTTATTTGAACTGGACCAATCAAATATTATTATCCTGTTGCGGCAAATTGATTTTTTTTCTTGTCCACACACATGGATTCCTCCTTGTGAAAATCATCCATCTAAGATGATATACAGTATACAACTCAAGATGACATTATACAGCGTGGTTACATGTTGTGCTGCATTTATTGAACCGATCTCTCATACATGGATGTACCACCTTTCCTCTTATTTAAGAGGGTATTATATGTAATTGTTCTTATTGGAATCATTGTTATTTCTTCTCACCTTGTGATTGATATTCCGGTGTGTTGACTTGATGAATGTTTGCTGTGTGGTGCGCATTTTCTGTTCGGCTTCCCGTGGTTCAGGATTCCTGGGGTGTCCAGTGCTGCTGTGCACGTGCGCGGGTGTCATGGTGACGCGTCCGTGCTCCCGTGCACGCGCAATGGCAGTGACGTCGCCGGTGGATTGTCGGACTGCGGTTGTCCGGACGCGCATGCGCCGACGCGCATAGTCAAAGATTGAGGGCGGTGTGATGGCTACCATGTGACCGACACTGCAGGTTCTTAATCTATGTTGAGTACAGCGCACTTGCGCCCTAAACGCCTCACCATTGGCCGCCTTAAGCCCATGTGACATGCTACCGTGGGAATTTAAGGTCCTATTTGGGCTCTCTGCCCTATCCCCCATGATGAAGCGTTGAATACTAAAAGCGAAACGCGCGTAGGGGTCTCCTAGGGGGTCTTTGTGTGTGCTAGCCCCTGCACTTTTTGCTATCTTGCCACCTGGGTAAGCCATAAATTGTATATGGACTGACACCACAACAATGTGATTACTTAATGAGCGTATTTTCTCTTTGACTGTGTTTTGTCCATTGATACACTGGCTGGGACTTATCTTTTTCAGGTGATATTTTGTCCATTTTGGTATTACATATCTTAAATCATTTTTCCGGGGTCTTGTATAAACATATGTAATGGTCATATGTAGTGCTGCACACCTTTTGATGTATCCTTGCTTGTCCTGTCTGTTATTTATGAATTTATGTGTATTTTAATATATTTCTATTAAATTTGGATTTTAAGTCTATAAAACTCCGCATTTTTCCTCCTATTTAATGATAGATAGATATCCTGTAGATATATAATTTCAGAAGGTCCTTACATATAACAAACTTCCATGCTTTAGTGCCTTTCATGTGCTTTGTTTAACCTAAGAAATAAATAAAGGAAAAAAAATGACATGGGGTCCCTCTTCTTTTTGATAACCAGCAAAAGTAAAACAGACAGCTGTGAGCGGATTCTATCAGGCTGGTAATGTCCTTGGATATTAGGCCCTTCCCAGCCTAAGAATACCAGCCCGCAGCCACCCAAGAAGTTGCTCATCACATTAGATGCGCCAATTCTGACACTTTGCCTGGATCTTCCCTATTGCCCTGCTGCTGTGGCAATTGGCTTAATGGTGTTTGGGGTTGTTGTCAGCTGTGATTTGTCAAAATTCACAACTGGCATCAAGCACATCCCCATTACTAACTCAGTATTTAAAAATAAAAAGACACACAGAAAAAAAGTTTATTTGAATAAACACTCTTCCACAAATTTCCTGGTTTACCAATTTATTAAAAAAAAAAAAAAAAACATGCAAGTCCGCCGTAGCCCAGGGAATCAATCATAGTGCACCGCATCCGCAGTGGTCCACAAATGGACATCTGAAAGACAAATAGCGAGAAAAATAAACAATACACTCCTTCATTCACCAATTTATTCCCAAAAACATTGCCATGCAAATACTACGTAGTCCAGCATTTCTTAAATCCAGTGCCGGCGACTGTGAATAGCAGGAACGATACTGCTATTCACAGGTGCCGGGTATTGATGTCACCGCTGATCAAAGTTGATGGCTCCCGCAGTGTTCTGCATGTCCCAGCAGCTGTGAACAGCGGTGACGTAAGTAACAACACCGTTCATCAGAGTCACCGAGTCATGCAGCCCTCTGAAACTTGGCAATTTTTAGCTGATTGGCCATTACTAGTGATGAGCGAACACTAAAATGATCGGGTCGAGCAAATTGGAATACTCGGGTGCTTGACCCCAGCGACGAGCCCAATTTAAGTCTATGGGAAACTCGAGCATTTTTCAGGAGGCTTCCCCCCGGCGGTCAGCAGAGGGCCTAAAAATTGCCCAAATCGATGGGAACAGTGCTCAAATGACATGGAAACAGCATGGGGAAGACCCCTGGAAGCATTTCTGACTCCCAGGTCACTGCTGTCAACAACGTTGTCAGAGTATTACGCCACTTTTACGGACTCAAAATAAAACATACAAAAACAAAACCAAAATGGATTTTCCTTGGAAATACTGTATATTAAGGAACATCATTTCCAGGGTAATGACTTGTATATAAGGCAAAATAAATAACCAAAACCAAAAATGCTCCTCCACACCTTGGGTTATGTTCACACGTAGCGTTTTTGATGCGTTTTTGCACTTTTGCATTGCTTTCAACAAAGACAAATGCATTCACTGGGAAATGTTATTTTAACATTTTAAAACCTTATCTGGCCATGTGGTGTGTGAAACATCATCAGACACATGCATACAGTGCTGAAAAGACATGGGATCAGCATGGGGAAGACCTTTGAAAGCATTTCTGACTCCCAGGTCACTGCCTAAAAGTGTGCCCATCATAAGTGATCCTTGGAGCATGCGAAGATGCCTCCTGCCATGCACCTGTCGTTGCAGACGTGCAACAATTACCGTCCACATCCTTTTCCCAGTGCAGTGTTCAGTTGTCCCTACCCCATTCCTTGGAATGCAAGTGCAAGTATGCAGCCAGCCAGCAACCCACAGGCTGCAATACTATACTGCCAAATTTTTGACAGCTGCTTGCACTTGAAATATGGCCTTTTAGGCTCGTGGAGGCGGAAACTTTTCATAACCTCATGCCGGCGGCTGCCAGGTGTCCATACTCAGTCCCCAGCCGCCACTGTTTCTCCCGGTGTCATCTCCACCTTCCACAAGCACGGGTCCCACAACATTACTCGTGCCCTCCCCATTGCACTTACTGGGAAGGACCACCTAACCACAAACATGTGGATAGGTGAATGTGGCCAGGGACGGTACGGAGCCAGTCCACAGCTTTTTTTGCTGAGAGCTGTATTTAGCTCTGTGAAAGGACTGGCATAGAGGGAAACCGTAACTACCCTGGGTGTCATTTCTCCCAGGAAGTCCTGTAATGCAGCTTTTTGCAGAAGCAATGGCAGCCCGTCCAACATCAACTCGCACTTGTTGGTGGTGCTTTGACACACAAACATCTTTCTTTGCGCATTTAATTTCATGAATACAGAGTTGGACAATGGCCTGATCTGCAATGCGGTTTAAGAAATAACATGCATAAGCATGTCCAAACCACATTAAAAAAGCAGCCACAGAGTGTCTGGGAACCTTCCCCCACACTTTTCTTAGCCAGGACTGCTTCTTGGCAGGGTTGGTCGGGCCCACCAGAGAACCGAAGACTCTTCCGGTGGGCCCTGACTTCTCCTTCAGGTGAGTTCATAGTGCCGAGGTGAGGCCATGATGATGATAGAGGCCACCATCTGCTTAGTTTTCTGTTACTTGGAATGCAAGCGCAAGTATGCAGCCAGCCGCCCACCCAAATACCCACAGGCCGCAACACTAAACTGCCAGATTTCTGGGCAGCTGCTTGCACTTGAAATGTGGCCACTTAGGCTCATGGAGGCGGAATCTGTCCACAATCTTATGGCAGCAGCGACTGCATATCCATACTCGGTCCCCAGCTGCCATTATTTTTCCCGGTATCGTCTCCACCTTCCACAAGCACAGGTCCCACAACATTACCCGTGCCCTCCCCAGTGCACTTACTGGGAAGGACCGCCTACCCACAAACATGTGGACAGGTGAATGTGGCCAAGGACGGTACGGAGCCAGTCCACAGCTTTTTTAGCTGAGAGTTGTATTTAGCTCGGTGAAAGGACTGGCATAGAGGGAAACTGTATCTACTCTGGGTGTCATTTCTCCGTCTCCAGGTTCCGCCCATTGTCACACACGACCATGCCGGGCTGCTGTGTTACAGCTTTCAACAACTCTGCAGCGCTGGGCGGTTTGTCAATTAAGCATTAAGCATGTTATATTCAGCACAGCCTGTTACCGCTTGGCCAAGGCATTGCTGCAGTGCTGTCAACTTGTGACTGATGTGGTCATTTCGGAGACGGAGGAGGAGGTGCAGGAGCTGAACAATGTGATTACATTGAGGTTAAATTGGTGACGCTGTTTTTATACTAAAGAAAGATCCTATTGTTTTCGTTTTTTTACGGTATCTTTTAAGACAAATGCATTTACTGGGAAATATCATTTTAACATTTTACAACCTTATCTGGAGGGACTCTGAAAGTCATGAAGCCTAATTTTATAGGGCCATCAGACGTCCCTTACTATTCTTAAAAGGCCAGCAGTCGGCCCTCGCTATTGTTAGAAAGCTACCAGACGCCAATGCTTTGTTGTTCCCATTATTAACAAGTGGGTCTCCTATACTGTTATTGTGTGATTGCAAGGGCTGCCAAAAATTTGGACGCAACCCAATACCCATTTGAAGAGACATACAGGAGGTCTCAGTAAAAAAATGTACCCATTATAAAGGAGTGGGTCTCCTATAGTGGTAATACCCATGCTGTGACTGCAAGGGCTGCCAAAATTTGGGAAAAACCCACTAAGAATTCAAAGTCACATAAAGTAGAGCCACAGTAACGACAAATTCCCATTAGAAAGGAGAGAGTCTGCTATACAGTTATAGGGTATGCAGTGAGTCCAACGGCTGAACAATTTTAGGAAAAACCCCACTAAGAATTTAAAGTCACATAGAGCAGGGCCACAGTAATGGCAAATTCCCATTAGAAAGGAGAGAGTCTGCTATACAGTTATAGGATATGCAGTGAGTCCAACGGCTGACCAATTTTAGTAAAAACCCCCATAAGAATTTAAAGAAACATAGAGCAGGGCCACAGTAACAAGTACGACATGTTCCCATTAGAAAGGAGAGGGTCTGCTATACAGTTATAGGATAGTCAGTGAGGCCAACGGCTGACCAATTTTAGGAAAACCCCGACTAAGAATTTAAAGACACATAGAGCAGGGCCACAGTAACGACAAATTCCCATTAGAAAGGAGAGAGTCTCTCATAGTGTTGGCCTATGCAGTGAATACAAGGGCTGCCAAAATTTTGGAGACACTTCAATGCCCCTTGGAATAGAAGTGGAGGAGGGCCTCATAAAAAAATGTTCCCATTAGAAAGGAGCCGGCCTCCTATACTTGTAATGCACATGCACAAGTGTATGGGCTGACAAACATTTACCCCTTGGGGGTATACATGAACATACTGCATAAAAATAATTTTTTACGGGCATCATAAACACCCTTTAAAAAAATTATGTGGGTGTTGCATCACGGACCACAGTCAACCTGGTGATATGGTGGTGGAGGATGAGGAGAAGGAGGAGGACAAGAGCAAATAGCCAAAATCAGGAAGCATATACCCATGTGTGGGTGTGAAAAGGTGCATGGGAATACACCTCCCAAGAAAAGACACTGGATTTGAGTTTATGCTACGCTGCTATCATTCGGTGGTGTTGAGAAGTCTTGCCCAATCCAGCCCTTGTTCATTTTTATAAGAGTCAGCCTGTCAGCATTTTCAGTTGACAGGCGGATGCGCTTATCAGTTATAATTCCACCAGCGGCTCTAAAAACCCGCTCTGATAAAACGCTGGCAGCAGGGCAGGCCAGGACCTCCAAGGCATAGAGAGCCAGTTCATTCCAAATATCCTGCTTGGATACCCAATAATTATAAGGCACAGAGGAATCACGGAGGACGTTGGTGCAGTCGGCAAGGTACTAACTTAGCATCTTCCAAAACTTTGCACTCCTTGTGAGAGAACCCCGCGCCTCAAGGCCTGTCCAATGGGAGGGTCTGAGAAAACTCTTCCAGAACATTGACAGTGTTCCCCTGCCTCTGCTGGATTGAAGTTGTGTCTTTCTCGCCTGTACTCCTTGATTGTCCAACAAAGTGTGCCCTCTGCCGCCTGCATTTTCAGATGGGAATTTTTTTAATAGTTCCGCAACAATGGCCTTCTGGTACAGCCCTATTTTTGTAGACCTGTCCGCCTCAGGAATAAGAGAAATAAAGTTCTCCTTGTAGCGTGGGTGTAGAAGTGTCACCAACCAATAATGACTGTCACCCAATATTTTGAGAACACGAGGGTCATGGGAAAGGCAGTGTAACATAAACTCAGCCATGTGTGCCAGACTACTAACAGGCAAGACTTCCGTGTCCTCACCAAGAGGATGACTGACCATGCTCTCCTCCTCCTCCTCCTCTCTGTGCTCTGGACATCCACGTTGAACAGTCGGTATGACAGCTGTGCAGGTATTACAGTCTATAGTGCATGAAACTAGCTCCTGTCCTTCCTCCTCCTCTTCCTCATTGTCACTCAATCCACGTTGGGATGAGATGAGGCTTGGCTGTGTGTAATCACCCTGTATGGTTCCTTGCTCCATCTCATCGTGCTCCGCCTGCAATGCATCCTCTTTGATTGTGAGCAGAGAGCATTTCAGAAGACAGAGATGTAGTTTGAACAGCAAACTGGTGTGAATTGCTTCACTGACACACTAAGCGAAATTTTTAATGGAGGCCAGAAATTACAGTATTTTCTGACAACGTATATGTGATCCGTGTGATGGAGAAAACAGAGTTTTAAATACCTGGCCTGTAGGTAAGTAGTTTGAACAGCAAACTGCGTTGAATTGCTTCAATGACACGCTAAAGGAAATTTTTAATGGAGGCCAGAAATGGCAGTATTTTCTGACAATTTATATGTGATCCGTGTAACCGAGAAAACAGAGTTTTAAGTACCTGGCCTGTAGTTAAGTAGTTTGAACAGCAAACTGGTGTGAATTGTTTCACTGACACACCGAAAGCTGGCCTGTAGGTAACTATTTTTAACAGCGCTGACGTCATGTCAATAAGTTCACTGACACACTGCAACAAAATTTCAATGGATGCCAGAAATGGCAATATTTTCAATGCAATTACATATGATCCGTGTGACGGACAATCCACAGTTTTAAACAGCTGGATTTCTAGCGCTGTAATATGGAAAGGACCTGGCTGTATTCTGCAGTGCCAATAAGCAAATGGCACAGAGAAACGGTGTTCTCTGGATTGCTTTTTAAGCAAATAATGAGGATTAAGATGCAAAAAAAAGTATTCCTGGCCCCTGAGACCTGGGCCTTTGTATAGAAATATCCAACAGCAGCAGAAGGCAGAATTGGAATGGAGCCTCTTGTGCTATATGCACTGCAGTCTGATATATACCCTGCCTGCCTACCTATATACACTGCATGCCTGATATCTCTGCAGATGGATTAGTTAGTCCTCAAAAGGACTGTTTGTTAAGATGTTTATGTGTAATGTACGGTTTTTCTCCCCACACTACCTAATACACAAGCAAATCTCTCCCTGATGCAGCAGCACCTCTCCCTACTCTGCCTGATTCCGGAGTGACTGTGTCTGATACAGACCTGATGACGCTGTGCGGCCAGCCAATCACAGTAATGCCACAACCAACATGGCTACGGCATTGCAGTGAGTGGCAGGCAATCCCTGCATGTTGATTGGCGCTCTAAAGAGCGCCAAACATGCAGGGAGGGGACCCGAGCTCCCGCCGAGCAACCCCGGAAATACTCGGCGAGCGCCTAGCATCTCGAGCAGTGAGATGCTCGGACGAGCACCGAGCAGTAGCGAGCATGCTCGCTCATCACTAGCCATTATTACTTCTTCACATTCAAGATATTACAATACTTTTGCTTAGTCTCCTTAACTAAAAGTAATAATTTTTGAACGATTTAAGTTAATTGCTTCTTTATTTAACAAAGTGCAAAGTTCTTTATACTCGTCAAACAGTGATAATTGTTACACCATAATCATGTGAAAACGTCCCATTTTCTTCCGTTTGCACCACTTGTCTATATACAAAAGCAATGAATACATCTGCCACCACATAAAGAGATAATTTTCAGCCCATTTATACATTTTAAGTAGCATAAATAGTTTGATACTGCAGTGAGTTGTAAAAAAGTGCTGTTGGTTACCTCTAGTTACCATGTACTTTTCTCTATCCAGATATGTGTAAATCATTTGGATATTTAAAAGACTGTGTTTGCATTACAGAGCTCAAAATGTGTTCAACACTCAATGTATTTGGCTACTGTAGGAAGTGACATGTGTATCAAGGACTTGAGTAGCATTTTTAACAAACAAAGCATCAGCATTTTTCATGAAGTTGATGGTCTGTCATGGTCACGCCCCATCATGCTTGGGCTCCTTCCCATTCCCTCCTGTTTCAGCGTGGCTGAGTCAAACTGGTGAAAAAATGTGAAGACTCACAAAATTTTTGCACCACCCTTGCAGTTGTGCAAACATTTTCTGACTTTTCATTGCTTTTGCAGAATTTTGGGGGGCATTAAAGCTTTGAATTGGCCCCACAGTGTTCTGCACATATTTTCCAGGCAATTAGAGGAATTTTCATTCTTAATTATGAATAAAATTTGGGAGGGAAATGCAGTGAAGCTGTTGAATTCAAATTTCAAAAGCTCCACTCATCTCTAGTGGGACAGTATGCTTCAACACTGAATTTTCAGGGAATCAAATGCTTAGTTGTTAGTATCTTATTCACAGATGATTTTACTGATGTGTTTTCTAATGCATCTACATCTAAGGGTATTGTTTTTTTAACCTCACATCAGTGACTACATTGGGGCTTACATCTGAATGCCTGGAAAATGGGATTCTTGAGTATGCGCTGACCAGTCCATTGACTGTAATGATGCAGTTAGAGACATTATGTAGTCTATCAGACATCATTTTCAGAAGTATCTGCCCATTTGAGACAGGCTCTAACACATGGTCAACTGTATCTTGGAACTTGCCTCAAATAGGCGAATACGACCAAAAATTATGTCCAACACAGCACATAGTGACTCTTTCTGTATTATTATAGTCAATGGCCCTGTAAGCGCATACGCCCAAACCTACCCTAAGTAAGCAATTACTAGCTGTAGCTTCTGGACTCTTGGTTCACATTGTGAAATTAGACAATCTCAGATGTAAATATTAACTTTTCCCTCTATGCTTGGACATTAAACCCATATGACATAAGTCCAAACACCTGATTCAATTTTCTAGTTCAAAAAGCATTGAGCTGATTTTTTTTTATGCAGGAAGTAGTTGTGTGTTCACTCGGTATTTTGAAAGTATTTTATAGTCTCTACTCCTTTCTCAAGTGGAGTTAAAAAATTGAGAATCTCCACATAAAGGGATGCCAGTAGAGTTGATGTTTGTAACCAGAGTTCTTTGATTTTATTTATGACATACATGCTGACTTTTGTATTATATGGCAAGCTCTTTCAATATCTTGACTGGGTTGCGCACTTCATATAAACTAGAAAATATGACAATTTGGGCATTTCATTGCAGCATATATTGCTTCTCTTTGTCATTGATAAGTCTACTGGTGTGGACTTTTTCAGAATTTCACTTAGAACCCTCACGAATCAAAACCGATTTTAGGTTTTCTGCTACCTGAAGTGAAATTTGAAATAGCACTCCTCCCTGCAGTTCAATATAAAACTGTAGTGATGCTCCCTGTCAGCACAATTGTGGAAACACCAAATTTGCATAGATTTTTTTCTTAGATAAAATGCAAAAGCACAATAGGGTCTTATCCAAGCAAAAGAAAAGGGCAATTTGCGCTTGCAGTGTAGGGTTGTGTGAGACAGAACTAGAGATGAGCGAACCTCTCAAAATTCAATTTAGTTTCAGATCGGCAAACTTCCTGATGTTCTCCAAACACTAAATCGAATAGTTCAACAAAATATCCAAATACCATTGCATTCAATGGGAGGCAAAACCAAACCCATAGAGAACACCTTCAAAGGGGCCCAAAAGCAGCCAAAACAGCTCAAATTGAGCGCAGGCACCAAGAAAAGTGGCATTAATTGACCCACAATACATATAGTATAATCATTATTATTATTTATTATTATAGTGTCATTTATTCCATGGCGCTTTACATTTGAAAAGGGGTCACCGATAGTGATGAGCGAGCACTAAAATGCTCGGGTGCTCGTTGCTGGGGTCCAGCAAATCGTAATGCTCTGGTGCTCGACCCGAGTAACGAGCGCAATGTAAGTCAATGGGAAACTCGAGCATTTTTCCGGCGGCCCACCCTGGAGGTCTGGAGGGTGCATAAAAAATGGTCAAATCGATGGAAACAGTGCTCAAATGACATGGGAACAGCATGAGGAAGACCCCTGGAAGCATGTCTGACTACCAGGTCTCTGCTGTGAACAATGTTGTCAGAGTATTACGCCACTTTTACGGACTGGCAATAAAACATATAAAAATAAAGCCAAAATAGATTTTCCTGGAAAAAATGTTAAGGAACATTCTTTCCTGGGTAATGACTTGTATATAAGGCAAAATAAATAACCAAAAACAAAAATGCTCCTCCACACCTTGGGCTATGTTCACACATAGCGTTTTTGATGCGTTTTTGCACTTTTGCATTGCTTACAACAGTGAAAAATACATTCACCAGTAAATGTAACACTGGGAGGGTTTGATTAAAACTGCCCAGATCTTTGACAGCATTCCCCTGCCTCTGCTGCATCTGGTATGTGTCTCCCTTGCCTATACTCCTTGGTTGTCCAAGACACTGTGACCTCTGCCTCCAGCATTGACAGATGGGATTTTTTAAAGTAATTCTTCAACAAGGCTATCTGGCACTGCAACATACAACATAGGAGTGGGTCTCCTATACTGTTATTGCGTATGCAGTAAGTGCAAGGGCTGCCAAAAATTAGGATGCACTCTAATATCCCTTTGAAGAGATGTAGAGGAGGGCCTCATTAAAAATATTATTCCCATTATTAAGGAGTGGGTCTTATATACTGGTAATGCCGATATACTAGGTGCATGGGCTGAAAAACATTTACCCCTGGTGGTATACATGAACATACTGTATAACATACAGAATGACTGTATAACATACAGAATGTTAGAGGTAGTCTTCGAAAAATAGTTCCTACGGGCATCATAAACACTCTTTAATAAAATATTGTGGGTGTTGCATGATGGTCACCCTGTTTATATGGTGGTGGATGATGAGGAGAAGGAGAAAGAGGAGGGTGACATAAAATAGACAAAATCATGAAGCGTATACACATGTCTGTGTGTGAAGAGGTGCATTGGAATAGACCACCAAAAAGAACCACTGGTTTTGACTTTATGTTCCGCTGCTGTCATCCGGTGGTGTCAAGAAGTCTGCCACAATCCAGCCCGTGTTCATTTTGATAAGAGTCAGCCTGTCAAAATTTTCACTTTACTGGCGGATATGCCTATCAGTTATAATACTCTTGACAGCATTAAAAACCCACTCTGACAAAATGCTAGTGGGAGGGCATCCCAGGACCTCCAAGGTGTAGAGAGACAGTTCATGCCATGCATGCAGCTTGGATACCCAATAGTTGTAAGGCACAGAGGATGTTGGTACAGTTGGCAAGGTACTCCTTCAACATCTTTCAAAACTTTTCCTTCCTTGTCAGAGTAGCTCATGCATCGTGGCCTGTCTGATAGGAGGGGTTGAAAAACTGTTCCAGACCTTTGACAGCGTTCCCCTGCCTCTGATGCATCTGGTTTGTGTCTCCCTCGCCTGTACTGCTTGGTTGTCCAAGGAACTGTGACCTCGTCCTCCAGTGTTGTCAGCTGTGAATTTTTTAAATAATTCTTTAACAAGGGCCTTCTGGTATTGCAACATTTTATTAGTCCTCTCCGCCACAGGAAGGAGAGATAGAAAGTTTTCCATGTAGCGCGGGTCTAAAAGTGTGACCAACCAGTAATTACTGTCACCTAAAACAATGCTAAAGTCACAGGAAAGGCAGAGGAACATATAAAGTCAGCCATGTGTGCCAGACTGCCCACAGTCAAGACTTCCCTGTCCTGACCAAGAGGACAACTGTCCAAGTTCTCCTCCTCATCCTCCTCCTGGTCCTCCTATGCATTCTCCCTCTCCTCAGGCCATCCACGCTGAACAAACGTTATGAATGTTGTGTGGGTAGTATCGTCTGTAGAGCAGGAAACCAGCTCCTGTTCATCCTCCTTCTTCTTTTGCTCCTCCTCCTCATTATCACCCAATCTGCATTGAGATGATATGGGGCTGGGCTGTGTAGCATCACCATGTAAATTCTTTGCTTCATCTCATTGTGCTCTGTCTGCAATGCCTCCTCTTTAATTGTGAGCAGCGAGCGTTTCAGTAGACAAAGAAGTGGGATGGTGATGCTAATTATGGCGTCATCGCCACTCACCATGTTGGTGAATTCCTCAAAGTTTTGGAGGACGGCACAGATATTAGACATCCATGCTCACTCATCAGCTTTTATGTGCAGAGTCTGACCTGATTACCAATGGGCGTGTTGAAGCTGGTAGTCAACAACTGCCCTCTGCTGCTCATAAATCATTCCCAACATATGCAAGGTTGAGTTCCAATGTGTGGTGACATCACACACCAGTCGGTGAGCTGGAAGCTGCAAACACTGCTGTAGCACAGCGAGGGCAGCGGATGCTGTAGCTGACTTTCTAAAATGGGCACACACATGGCATACTTTCACAAGCAGCTCAGGCAGATCCGGGTAGGTTTTAAGAAACCACTGAACAACTAGGTTGAGCACATGGGCCAGGCATGGTATGTGTGCAAGGTTGCCAAGCTTTCAGAGCCGCCACCAGGTTCCAGTCATTGTTGCACAAGGCCATGCCTGGCTGTAGGTTCAGCAGTGACATCTACAGATCTGCCTACTCTGTTACACCTTTCAAAAGTCTGCAGTGGTATATGGTTTGTCACCTAAGCATATTAGCTTCAGCACAGCCTGTTGCCACTTGGCTGAGGCAGTGCTGCAGTGCTTCAGGCTTCTGAAGGATTTTGTCATTTTGGAGATGGAGGTTGAAGAGGACGAGGAGGTGCAGTAGCTGTAGAATGTGGGGGCAACCCTGATTGAACCAGGGCCCACAATCCTCTGCATCGGGAGGACGTGTTCCATCTCAGGAATCGACTTGGTCCCGGCTTCCACTATATTAACCCAGTGTGTTGTCAGTGAGATGTACCATGCTTGGCCACAAGAACTTGTCCATGTGTCCATGGTTAGGTGGATATTCCCAGTAACTGCACTGTTGAGGGCACAGGTAATATTCTGGGACAAGTGCTTGTGTAAGGTGGGCACATCATACTGGGAGAAATAGTGGTTGCTGGGGACCGAGTACTGAGGGACAGCTGCCGCCATGAGGTTGCGGAAAGCTTGCATCTCCACAAGCCTAAAAGGCAACATTTCCAGTGCAAGAAGTTGAGAAATGTGACAGCTTAGTGTTGTAGATTGTGGGTGGTTGGCTGAGCATTTGTGCTTGTGTTCAAAGGACTGGGGTAGGGACAACTGATTGCTGCGCTGGGACAAGGACATGGACGTGGTTGCTGACAGTGATGGTTGCAAGTGTCCAATGATAGGTGCAGGGTAGGAGTAATCTTTGCCTGCACCATGGACAGGGGATTGGTGTGCACGCACAAAAGGAGAAGAGGCATTGGTGACACCCATAGATACTGTTTCTGGACCCTGGCATTCGGATGAACTAGTCGGGTGCTTTGCTGTCATGTGCCTGAGCATGCTGGTGGTGGTCAGGCTGCTAGTTTGCTGCCCCTGCTGATGCTGGCATGGCAGATGTTGCAAATTTCCATTTTTGGGTTAATTGGACAGTCTTTAAAAAAGAGCCAAACTTGGGAAGACCTAGCAGTTGGACAGGCAGCTTCCCTCTTATTTGTGTTTTGGGGAACAGTTGCCCGCCTTGTGTCTGTGGCCACCCCACTGCTTCTTCCTGCCTGTTGTGATGCTAGGCCTCCCTCCCCTCTGTGCTACTGTTATCGCTATACATGTGACCTTGCCAGGTTGGGTCAGTGACTTCATCGTCCACAACCTCGTCTTTCACGTATGCACCCTGGGCTTCCTTCTGACTTGCTGGCAATTGTGTCTCATCAACATCATCCACCTCTTGAGACAGTAATTACACTATCTTACCATCACCTTCGTGTGACCGTGGCTGCTCAAATATTTGGGCATCACTACATTCAATGTCCTCCTGCCCCGTTTGAAGCGGATCGAGTGAGAGGCCAGAATCTATAAATGGAAATGTGAACAGCTCTTCAGAGAGTCCAAGTGTGGGATCACTTGTCTCTGAGCCCTCGGCATGTTGGGAGAAAAGAGGATCAGGGTGAAGAATATATAGTCCAGACTCACAGCTACTGAGACTTTGCCGTGTAGGAAACAGGGTGGTGGTGGTGGAAAACTGACTGGAAGCATTATCTGCTTTCCAACCAACAACCTTTTCACACTGCCCTTGCTTCAAGAGTGGTTTCCCGCAGCCCCCTAGAAATTGGGACAGGAAAGTAGGTTGACATGATGTGGGTGTTTGTTGTGCTCCCTCAGCAGGCACAGTTTCATCTTGCCCATGGCCTCGGCCTCAGCATGCGCCATCAGCATCACATCCACTTCCCCGTCCCTTGCCACGTGCCTTGTCAATTTTAAATGAAGTATAATATTTTGCAGTTTGCAAAAAAAATCAGATTTAATACAGCAGTATTTGATCACGTCTGATGACCAATTCTTTTGCCCAGTGAGGGTATAGCGATGCTATTGGTCAGTGAACAAGTGTGAATATATTTTTTTACACGTAAGTACCAGACTTTAAATACAGTATAATATTTTGCAGCTTGCAAAAAAAATCAGGATTAACACCGCAGTATTTGATCACGTCTGATGACCAATTATTTTACCCAGTGAAGGCATACCAATAATATTGGTCAGCGAACAAGTGTGAATATATTTTTGACACGCGAGTATCAGACTTTAAATCGAGTATACTGTTTTGCAGATTGCAAAAAAAAAAACAGGACCCTATTCTTTACTATATTAGCTCTCCACAAACTCTGCCTAACTTGTGCTATCAGCAGGATAAATATTTTCTTCAAATTAGTCCTTACAAGGACTGTTAGAGTAGATTTCTGATAGTGGTGTGGAATCTCTGTTTGAAATAAATGCCAATTCTTTCCCTTGCTCAGCAGCAGATCTCCCTACTCTGTGTCTTTGATCAGTAGACTGTGATGAGCTTATTTAGATCCAATAATGCTATTCAACCAGCCAATCACTGTAATGCCACAGCCAACATGGCTACAGATTTACAGTGACTGTCTCACAATCCCTGCATAGTAATTGTCTGCTTAAAATGCTCCCAACATGCTTGGCCGGCACTCGAGCTCCCGCCCGAGCATTTCAAAATTGCTCACTGAGCATCTCGAGCACTAGAGGGGAGAAGCTTAGAAATAGCGAGGTGACAGGTGGATTAGTCAGCCAGAAGAGTTTAGGATAGATTGGAGGGGTGTGAAAGTGTTAGAAGGGAGGCCACAAGCAGGAGGTTACTGTCATCGAGGTGGGAGATCGTGAAGGCATGCACTAGTGTTTTTGCAGATTCATGGATGAGGAATGTGCTGATCTGAGAGATATTTTGGAGATGGCAAGAAGTGGAAAGGGCTTGGAGCTCAGGTTTTAAGAAGAGATCAGATCCAAGCTTGTGGGACTGGGGAGAGTGGGCCACCATTGACTTTGATGCATGGGTCAGATCGGGAGGGTTGAATAAGATCGTGAAAAGATTATATATTCGTGATACTGATGAGACTCAGATACCTGAGGTGCACGCAGATTGTATTGTGCTGCCAGGGCAGGAAGAGGAGGAGGGTGACTCTCAGGGTGACTCTCAGGGCGAGGAGTGGGAAAACAGATAGGATGAGGTTGTAGACCCCACTTGGTGTGAACCCAGAGGCCCGCAGTTGAGTAGCTCAGAAAAGAAGGTGGAGGAGGGGGAAGACGAGGAGGTTACGTTATGGCTTCCTGCACAGACACTGAGTGATGCAACCACGACAAGCACTACATTCACAGCCACAGCACTTGTGGGTATGCAGTTTGCAGGGGGGGTAAGCCTGGGTCTTTTTGGAGCCTGGGTCTTTTTGGAGACCGCAAAGGATGAAACAACTCACGTTATCTGCCTACTTTGTTAAAAATGATTGAGTAGAGGCAAAAATTGCAATAATTTGACTAGTACATGCATGTACTGGCACATGTACGATCAACATGTGTTACACTGGGAATCTCACTGCGCTAAAATGCAGACTAGTGGGCCTCGCCAACCACCGGCTGCCCCATGAACCGCAACTGCTGCCAAGTGTTCTCACACAGGTCTCTGGCTGCATAACCTCCACTTGATTACCCACTACAGTCGGGGTAAGGGAGAGCCCATTAGCTGTTAAGGAAGTGAACACACCTGCTGTTTTTGACCGATCTCAGACATCGAGCACTCCACATCTTTCTCAATCCACTATAACATCTATGCCTACACCTCTCTCACAGTCCAGCAGTTTGTTGTGTTCACACTCGACCTTCTCTCAGCACTAGTGTTGAGCGAATTTGTTGGGCGAATATTCGAAAGTTTCAAATTCGGCATGAATATGGCACATTCGGATTCGTGATCGCAAAGGCGAGAAAATTTTATTTAAAAAGTATGTGAGTATAAATAGATCAAAATATAAATATAAAAGTATAAAATTGTATGATAGTGATATAACTGTCAATGGATTGACATAAAGTCCCCAAAGTGATTGAGTGGAGAGATTCAAAGTCACAATAAAATTAGTTTATTTAATATAATTTAAAAGAAGAAGGAGTGGAATAGTTAAATCTAGATGTGGTCTTTGGAACAAGGCTAAAAAGACAATTAAAAGACTGAAGGTAAAAATGGAATCCTGATGGGATCCGCGGTGTGGATTTTCAGAAGGTGCACCGGATGGAAGTTCCTCTGTGGATAGAGAGGAAGGTATATTAGTGGCTGTGGTGGGTGCTAGTGTTAGAACCTAGGGCTAATGATAATTACCTGGTGGTGGAGTTCTTGGTGTGGGCTCACAGGTGGCGGATACGTCCCTAATATGACAGTGGGATCCGTTTTTGAGATGTTTTTTTAGAAGATGCGCAGATTAGTAGTTCTTCTGATTAAAATAGAAGAAGGGTTAAATTGTGACTGTATTGGAGGTGGTAGTTGGGGCCTTGATTTGATGATAATTACCTGTTTTTAGGTGGTCCAATGTGGGCTCATAGGTGACGGGTTCATCCCATGGGTGGCAGTAGAAAACTGATGGAAGTCAGATAGGGTGGGTTAATTATGCAGTCGCCTATTGTGGTGGATAGGCATATAAAATGGTATACCTGTAGTAGATTTCAAGGGAGTGGACCTGATGTGGTTTATTTAGGGGACTAGATGAAGACAGGCCAGCTGGTGTTGCTGTGAATGCTGTTTTTAGAGACCTGGGTAAATAATGAAGAGGGTTAATGGTGGTGTAAATGGTCAAGATGGGTCATAATGAGGAGAAAATACCAGGGTCAAGGAGTAGCACCTATAGGTTGGGGAGCCTAAGGTGTAGTGTGACAGTATGCCAAAAGATGGCAGGGATCTTCTTTGTACCTGTAGGTGTCAGTTATGGTAGACTGGTCAATTGAATATAATACTAGACCATTGACCTGCAGAAGGGAGACAGGAACGGAGGGGTTAAATGTTGTAGCAATAGATTATTGATAGTGGGCGCCATCCAGATGGGCGGTCTGTGCAGCTCGTGCAGCGTAGCCTGATGGCTCGTGGAGCTATGAGAGCTGCTCTATAGCAGCTGCAAATGTTTGCACGTGCTGAGGTTTGTAGCTTACCTCCGTTCTGAAGTCCGTTGGTCTGTGTAGCGGAGATGGCTGGCTTACAACCCTGTGTAGCCTCCGTCTGTTTGGGAAGTGTCCCCAGGCTGGAGAGTGCAGGGAGGCACGTGGAGAGGGGGAGTAGGGGAGTAGAGTCCTGGCCGGTGACTCTAACTCCGCGATACCTGTATTAGCGATGCAGGGCCTTTCAGGACCTGGCGTGACGTCAGGGATCCCTGATGAAAAATGCCGCAGCTTTCGAAAGGTGTAGGAATTGGTCCTTCTGCCACACCGTACTAGCCTAATCACGTGTTCTACATGTGACTGTGAGGTCACGCCAGGTCCTGAAAGGCCCTGCATCGCTAATACAGGTATTAGAGCTTATGCAGAGTAACCCAAAAATATTTTTTGATCTGAGTAAAGTGATACAGCTGGCTAGATCTGAGTTTGAAATATTTTGGAGCATATATTCTATGTCATACTGGCCTCATCCACATTAAAAAAAAAAATTCTTCTGTTCCTAAAGTAATACAGCAGGGGACATCTCAATTTGAAATTGTTTGGAGAATATCTCATAGGTTTTATAGGCCTCATGCACAGTAACAAATTTTTTTTGTCTGTTAGTAACATTACCCAGCTGGCCATATCTTACCTTGTCATTTAGTGTCGCTGAAATTCAGATGTGTGCTGAGCTATTGCACAGGAATAAAACTTATTTTTCTTTAGTTAATTGCATGCTCCTACCACTGTATCTGACCAACATGAGTGGGAAAAAGAGAGGGCATGGTGGAAGGGGGAATAGGTTTGGTGTTCAAGGTGTATGTGGGGTATGTGGTAATGTTAGTGAAAGCACTAATGAACCAACACAAACAGGTCCTATCCAAAGACAACTGACAAATTATGTTAGTGGACGGCCTACTGCACTCCCTTCATTTGGCATCCGCACAGCGATACGCCTTGTTGATAAGGCCCAAAAAGAGCAGGTGCTCCAGTGGATGGCAAGCTCTGCTTCCAGTGCCCTCTTCTTCCTCCACCTCAACATCACACGCTGTACAGTTCACAGAGGTGACACCCCAATTACCCATGCTTCCCACCGCGTCACAACTGGCCAACTGCCCAACTGACTGTAGCGAACCACAAATGGGCAAGTCTGTAGAACTCTTCACCCATTCTACACCATGTGCATCAGAAGTGTACTCCAAACAGTCACAGAGTCAAGGAGAGGAAAGCATCTGCACCGATGCCCAAAATTTTTTTAGCTAGGATTCAAGGCAGGACAAAGTAGGCACCGAGCAGGTTCCTGACCCTCGTCACCAGTCGTTAACCACAGGGGAGGGAGGTGATCCCAATGAGACTCAGATACCTGAGGGTCATGCGGACTGTACTATGCTGTCAGGGCAACAAGAGGAGAGGGGTCACTCTGAGGGCGAGAAATGGGATAACACATTGGATGATGACGAGGTTGAAGATCCTACTTGTTACGAACCCAGAGTCACGCAGCTGAGTAGCTCATCTGAGGAGGTGGAGGAGGAAGATGAGGAGGTTACATTTTGCCCTATGGTGCAGACATGGAGTGATGCAAGCACGAGGATCACTGCATCCTTAGCCACAACCGTGGTTGTGGCCAGCAAAGGTCATGGGTCTGCAGCTCTCAGGGGTAGCAAGGGTTGCCTAGCATGGGCCTTTTTGTCACTGCAAATAATGAGCCAACTCACGTTGTCTGCAAACTTTGCAATAAAAAACTCAGTAGAGGGAAAAACTGCAATAATTTGACTACTACATGCATGAACGTTCACATGCTCAAACAACATTCTCTTTGCTGGGAATTTTACCGCGCTGAAATGCGGACCAGCGCACCTCAACAACCATCAGCTGTCCCATCAAACGCATCCACTGCTTCTTCCTCCTCCTCTGTTACCGTGCCAAGTATTGTCACGCAGATCTCCCATTGCTGAGACTCCGGTTATTTACCCACTCCAGTCAGGCTGAGTGACAGCCCGTCAGCTGTAACGGAAGCGGACACGCCTGCTGTGTTTGTTTCATCGAGCACACCGCATGTTTCTCAATCCACATCTGCACCTCACTCACGCTCCACTAGTTTTTACGGTTCACCATACTCGGCCCTCTCTCAGCACCTTAGCTAGCCCTTGGTCCTGCAGTTGTGGTCATGTAAAAGATTGTTTCATCCTATGCATGACAAAGCTATGAGGTTGAACTCCACCATCTCCAACCTGTTGGTCATGGAAATGCTGCCTTATTGACTGGTACATACAGACAGTTTCAGAATACTGATGGCCGTCGCAGTCCCCCAGTACCAATTGCCCAGTCGCCATTACTTCTCTAAGAAAGCTGTGCCTGCGCTACACCAGCATGTCGCAGAAAACATCACCCGTTCCTTGTCTAAATCTACATGTGCCAGGGTGCATTTCACCACAGACACCTGGACGAGTAAGTATGGCCAAGGGCGTTACATCTCGCTGACTGGGCACTGGGTGACTCTGGTGGCTGTGGGGTTAGGCGGGAAAGGGGCTGTTTCACAAATCTTGGAATCCCCAAGGCTTGCAGAAGAATCCTCTGTGTTTCCCACTTCCTCTTCTGCATCCTCCACCTCCTCTAGGGCCTCCACCTGCGCACTCAACCTCTTCCTTAATGAGACACGCATTCTAAGGGTGAGGAGCGAATACACACCACCTCCGTACTGTGCAATCAGGGCTCATCGTAATCAGGCAGTCTTCAAATTAATATGCCTTGGAGATCGCAGTCATACAGGTGAAGAGTTGTGGGCAGCTCTACAGACTCAGTTTGAGCAATGGCTGTCTCCGCTGAACCTAGAGCCATGGAAGGCCGTGTGCGATAATGGTGCGAACCTGTTAGTGGCCCTAGGATGAGACAAGCTCGCACATGTGCCTTGCATGACTCACGTCCTCAACCTGAAGATACAGCGATTTGTCCGCCACTATCCTGGCCTGGATGAGCTGCTTCACAAAGTAAGGAAGCTGTGTGCTCATTTCCACCGTTCGCACCCCTCATGTCATCGACTTGCATCAATACAGAGGTCTTTGTCCGTGCCAGTTAACAGGTTGATCTGCGATGTGCCGACGTGGTGGAATTCCACTTTGCACATGTTGCAGCAACTGTGCAAGCAGCAACGAGCTCTGACGCAGTATGTCATGACGTATAGTTTGGGGCAATGCAGTACGGACTTGGGGCATATCACGTTTTGCGGAGTGGGAACAGATTAAGGACCTCTGCACTCTTCTGCACGGCTTTGAAATGGCTACTAAACTGGTTAGCACTGACGATACCATCATCAGCATCACTATTCCTGTCATATACATGCTGGAGCAAACTTTGAATAACCTGAGGCAGGAGGTAGTGGTCCCAGAAGAAGAGGAGGATGCAGAATGGATACCAATATCTCAAATTTCCAGACTGTCGTCACACAGGCGGATGCCAAGTGACGGTGGATTACAGCGATTGAGGTGGTTTGGTGGTACCAGGCAAACTGTTATTGTAGGTGCAAGAGCCGAGGAACTAATGGAGGAGGAAGAGGTGATGGGCGAGCAGCAGTCAGAGGATGAAGAGGATAATCATCCCCTCTTGTTTGAACATGGTTGGCAGGAGGGGACGGAGGAAACAAGTATCAGTGTTACGCAGCCCACAATACAGCCTGGCTTTGGACCTCCTGGAAGAGCCCGACATATGAGTGCCTTCTTGATGCACTATGTGCAACATGATCCCCGTATATTTAGGATCCAAAATAATGCTGACTACTGGGTTGCCATTCTGTTAGATCCACGTTATAAGAGTCAATTTTGCCAGATGCTTCCCGTCCTGGAAAGGGACCCGTTTATGTTGGAGTATCGAAACAAGCTTTTAAGCAAGCTTAATAGAGGTTTTCCTCAAGATAACAGTGAGGCACACAGTGTGCATCGCAGCTGTAGTCTTTCAACCTCCGGCACGTCAGGTCGTCAATGTCAAAACATTAGCAGCCACAGAGTTAATGGCAGAAGCAATTTCTGTGAGTCCTTTTGACGCGCTCCCTGGGCCGTGAGGATACCCGGAGCCGGGCCTAGTAGATGCTGGGGGTTGTAGTCACCGTGGCGGTGACCCGGTCCGTGACCCAGGGCTGTCAAACCAGGGTAGTTTATGTGAATCTGTTTGTATAGTCCGACTACGCCACCGGTGGAATGCGGTTATTGGGAACTGCCGCTGCGGAGCAGTCCACTGAAGGTGATGGTGTGTGCAGCAAGGTGATGTGACTCCCCAAAGGAAGAGTGGAGCTTCAGGGCAGCGTGTATGGATGATGGTGATGATAGTGCCTGGATCAGTAATGATAACACGGAGTCGTTGCAGTGCAGTCCCAGGGTTTTTACTGGTGGCAATTATATAGGCCCCAACGGGAGTACTTGCTAGGGATGAGGGCCTGGTCAGTCTGGGAGCAATCCTAGAATCCCCCTGGCAAGGTGGAGTTATAGGCCTGCCGTTCTGACTGTACTCTTTGGCTATCCCCCTTATAGTCGTGTTGTAGCCCACGTCCCTGAGTGTGACGTGCTGTGCTCACCCGTATGGCTGGCGACTCAGATCCCGTGTATTCCTCGCTCCTCTGTGGCGGTACTGGTCCTCTCGTGTGGCTGAGTCTCCGGGCTTCTGTTGGGCCAGGAGACCTGCAATCTCCTGCCGTGCGGTTTCTGCTGCTGGATATAAAGTCCCCACAGCCTCGGACTCCGGTGTCCGGTTCTCTGTATGTACTCCGGCTAGGATGAGCTCTGCCAGCTCCAGTCCTCAGCTCCTTGCTCCTTAGTATCCTACTTGACTCCTCTCACTAGACTGACTAACCCCGCCTCCAGACTTAGTTATAAAGGGCAGAATCCTCCCCTTTCTGGTCTGGAGCAGGAGGTGTTGCGTGTAAAGTGTTCCTGACCAGGAAACTCCTGTTTTGCTCCCAGACATGGTTTTACTACCACTGTGGCAACCAGACCCTCTGGGGTGCCATACTTTCATACATTTTTTGCGCCAGCTTGTGCACCAGCAAGTCTGGCACGAGGTGAACAATTGGAGAGGATGGTGCAAGAGTATCTAGAGTTCAATATAAGGGAGAATTTGGACCCTTTTACATTTTGGTCTTCAAAAATGGATGAATGGTCTGAGCTTGCCTCTCACACCTTGTAGGTTTTATCCTGCCCGGCAGCCAGCGTTCTCTCTGAACGCGTCTTCAGCGCTGCTGGTAGTGTCTTGACAGATAAGCACACCCGGCTGTCCCCTGAAAGTGTAAACCGCCCAACTTTCATCAAGATGAACAAGTCATGGATCTCCAAGGACTTTTGCACCTCAATTGTTGACTGTACAGAGTAGGCGATGTTGTCATTTTGAGTGTGCTGCATTGATCTCTTGAAATTGCAGCCTGTGATATAGTGCCTATAACTGTTCTTGCTGCTGCTGCAGGTTTTATTCCCTAATTTTGGGAAATGTGGAGAATTCTGATTGTGTCTCCATCCATTGGGTTGGCTGTAGTGGAACAGGTTTGGGTCTGCGTTAAACTACTTGTAGTCTGATGACACTGATGCCACTTCGGTGGTGTTAGGCCCTCATTTAGGGCAATGTGAACACTCCTGGTTAGGTCTCCATCTCCTGGGTTGGCTGTACTGGAACAGGTGTGGGTCTTATTTACACTATTTGTACTGTAGTGAAATTGATTAGACATTTCTATTGTCTGCTACTAATTTTTTGAAATGTGGAGAATCATGATTGGGTCTCCATCTTTTGGGTTGGCTGTAGAGGAACTGGTTTTGGCCTCCTTTGCAATACTTATACTCTAGTGAAATTGATGCTACTTTGGTGGAGTTTGTTAGGCCCTCATTTAGGGTAATGTGAACACTCCTGGTTAAGTCTCCATCTCTTGCGTTGTCTGTTCTGGAAGAGATGTAGGTCTCATTCACATTATTTCTACTGTAGTGAAATTGATTACACTTTGCTAGCATCTGCCGCTAATTTTTGGAAATGTGCGGAATCCTGAATGGGTCTCCATCCATTGGGTTGACTGTAGTGGAAGATGTTTTGGTCTCCATGCATTTCTATAGTTATACTGTAGTGAAATTGAGCATTTGGTGCAGATATTATTCTCCCTAAATGGGTACACAAACATGATAAAGTCTAAATTGATTTTCAATAAACAACTATAAGCCGCACCATCAAACACCTCTGCTGCTTCTTCCTCCTCCTCTGTTACCGTGCCAAGTTGTGTCACGCAGATGTCCGATAGAACCAGCTGTATACCTGCAGCAATTAGGCTGAGTGACAGCCCGTGAGCTGTAAGTGAAGCGAACATGCCTGCTGTGTTTGTTTCTCTGAGCACACCACGTTTTTCAGTCCACCGTAACACCTCTGCCTGCACTTCACTCACGGTCTATTGGTTTGCCCATTTCACTGTACTCTGCCCTTTCTCAGCACTGCAGCCAGCCCTCAATCCCGCTGTTGTGGTCACGTAAAAGATTGTTTCATCCTACACATGACAAAGCTAAGAGAATGAACTCCACCATCTCCAATCTGTTGGCCATGGAAATGGTGGTCTTAGGCCCTATTTTTTAACTGTAAACATTTCTATTGAGTCTGCATCTACTGGGTTGGCTGTAGTGAGACAGCTATGGATCTGCATTAAACTACTTGTAGTGTGATGACTAGTGATTAGCGAGGATACTCGCAAGTACTCGGTACTCGCCCGAGCATCTCAGTACTCGAGATGTTCGGAGCTCGTCGAGTACTTGCGAGATGCTCGGGCGGATGCTCGGGTCCCTTCCCTGCATGTTTGGCGCTCTTTAGAGCGCCATTCAACATTCAGGGATTGCCTGCCACTCATTGTAATGCAGCAGCCATGTTGGTTGTGGCATTACAGTGATTGGCTGGTCGCACAGCGCCATCAGGTCTATATCAGACCTGGCGCCACTTTGCTCGTCAGTCTACTCCGCAATCAGGCAGTGTAGGGAGAGGTTCTGCTGAGCTAGGGAGAGATTTGGTTGTGTATTAGGTAGTGTAGGGACAAAACATGTACATTACACATATCCATCTCAACAAACAGTCCTTCTGAGGACTAATCCATCTGCGAAATATCAGGCAGGCAGTGTATATAGGCAGGCAGGCAGTGTATATATAAAGGTTTCCCAAGATCATATTAGACTAGGGCACATCAGCATGCATAAGTAAGAGTGTGCCCATTAGAGAAGAGCGTTGTTCGACTCGAACTGTTCGCCAATCTCAAATTCGAGCTGTTTTGGGCGGTGTTCGAGCCGTTCGGCGAACACGAACGATTTGAAAAAAATTCGGCAGTTCGAGGTTATGTTCGATAACTGTTCGTGCCCCAAAATCATAACTGGATTTTTTCTCAGTAATGCTGAAAATTAATGTTAATACACAGTTTGAGTGTACAGCGGGAGGGGCAGGGGATGGATCTCTGCAGGAATAATGAAGATCTCCATTTTTTTTTTCTCTTTCCCGCATTTACAGTGGGGAGGTGCAATCTGTCAGCCTATCAGCAGCGCACACACGGAGCAAAGTGCTTTTTTTCACACAAGCAAGGGCATGTGTCATTGGCAGTGTATGTCACATGTCCTTGCCCTATAAGACCCAGCCATTTTCCCCGTCGCCACCATTTTCTCACTGCTGCAGCTGCGTGTTAGACGGCACAGCTGTTGCTGTGTGCGCTATACCTTGTTAATTTCAAGCCAATTTTCGCACAAATCTACAGATAGCTTGGGAGTAGGGAAGATTTGTGATTGCAGTCCTTTTAAGGACTAGGTTACAGCATTTCCTACGACTTTAATCAGGCAGGTCTGTGCACTTAAATAGATATGTTGGGAGTAAAGACTAATTGTAATTGCAGTACTTTTCAGGACTAAGTTACATCAGTTCCTATCAGTTTTTGCAAGGCAGGTCTGTGCCAGTGCTGTGCAAGTTTTTTTCACAGCATTTGGCTAAATCTAGCAAAGCTAATCCTTTTTGGCCTATTGCAGAGTGTGTTAGTCAGTGGAGTAGCCTATCTGTGTTGCTAGCTACACCACCTGTGTATAGAATACCAATTTTTTTACTGCAGCTAGTGAAGTAAAACCTTTTGGGCATAGCATCATTCTATTAGTCAATCTATACTGACCTCCATCAGGTTGCAAATTGAATATAATTTTTTTCTTCATCTAGCTCTGAAAAAATATGTGGGCTTCTAGCAGTGTGTGGGACTTGTTCTATTAGTCCATCTATACTGACCTCCATCAGGTTGCAAATTGAATATAATTTTTTTCTGCATCTAGCTCTGAAAAAATATTTGGGCTTCTAGCAGTGTGTGGGACTTGGTCTATTAGTCCTTATATACTGACCTCCATCAGGTTGAAAATTAAAAATATTTTTTTTCTGCATCTAGCTCTGAAAAAATATTTGGGCTTCTAGCAGTGTGTGTGACTTGTTCTATTAGTCCATCTATACTGACCTCCATCAGATTGCAAATTGAATATAATTTTTTTCTGCATCTAGCTGTGAAAAAAAATTTGGGCTTCTAGCAGTGTGTGGGACTTGATCTATTAGTCCATCTATACTGACCTCCATCAGGTTGCAAATTGAATATAATTTTTTTCTGCATCTAGCTCTGAAAAAAAATTTGGGCTTCTAGCAGTGTGTGGGACTTGGTCTATTAGTCAATCTATACTAACCTCCATCAGGTTGCAAATTAAAAATAATTTTTTTCTGCATCTAGCTCTGAAAAAATATTTGGGCTTCTAGCAGTGTGTGGGACTTGTTCTATTAGTCCATCTATACTGACCTCCATAAGGTTGCAAATTGAATATAATTTTTTTCTGCATCTAGCTCTGAAAAAATATTTGGGCTTCTAGCAGTGTGTGGGACTTGGTCTATTAGTCCATCTATACTGACCTCCATCAGGTTGCAAATTAAAAATATTTGTTTTCTGCATCTAGCTCTGAAAAAATATTTGGCTTCTAGTAGTGTGTGGGACTTGTTCTATTAGTCCATCTATACTGACCTCCATCAGATTGCAAATTGAATATAATATGTATCTGCATCTAGCTCTGAAAAAAAATTTGGGCTTCTAGCAGTGCGTGAGACTTGTTCTATTAGTCCATCTATGCTGACCTCCATCAGGTTGCAAATTGAATATAATTTTTTTCTGCATCTTGCTCTGAAAAAAAATTTGGGCTTCTAGCAGTGTGTGGGACTTGGTCTATCAGTCCATCTATACTGACCTCCATCAGGTTGCAAATTAAAAATAATTTTTTTCTGCATCTAGCTCTGAAAAAATATTTGTTGACCTCCATCAGGTTCCAAATTGAATATAATTTTTATCTGCATCTAACCCAGCCAATACTTTTGACCTAATACCACAGTTTGGCCACTCAGCTCTGCTTGGTTCCCATCCATTGTTTATTTGTGCAAACAACTCCAGAGTTGTGAATTAGTTAACCACCAAAATGAGTGGAAAAAGGCCTGCTGCTGGAGGAAAGGGGAACAGGCATGTTGGGAAGGGGAAAAAAGGTTGTGTCCGTGGGGTAGGTGTTAAAGCAACAGTAACATCAGCAGAAGCGGACAATGCGATAAGATCCCTTTCTTACGGCCATGCCAATCGCTACAAATTCCAGATGAGGCACAAAAACAGCAGGTGCTTCAACGGATATCAAGTGCTCCTTTAAGTCGGCTCTCCTCCACCTCAACTTCAATATCACAAGTACTCCAGTCCTCAGAGGTGTCACCCCAATCGCACTTGCTTCCTCACAGCTCCCAAATCTCCAGCTGCCCATCTGAGTATGGGGTAGAACAGATGGTTGAGTCTGCAGAGCTGTTTACTCATACTATAGCCTGGGAATCAGAGGTCAGCTCCAGAGCTTCTGTGAATCCAGACGAGGAAATGATCTGCACTGATGCCCTGAATCTTTATGAGTCGGATCCAGGACCAGACGCAGAATGTTCTGACCATAATGTAGACCCTCATTCAAAAACTGTAACTCCTGTTGGTGGATACAATGAGGAAGATGATGATGAGACTCAAATACCTGATTGGAGCGACAACTTTAGTTTTTTGTCAGGGCAGGAACAGGTTGGCTCTGAGGACGACAGGTGTGATAACACACAGGGTGATGATGATGAGGTTGCAGATCCCACTTACTGTCAACCCACAGTCAGCCAAGAGATGAGGTCAGCAGAGGAGGTGGAGGAGGATGCTAGTGACGACGAGGTCATGTTGCGCCTTCCTGGACAGAGACGTAGTACTGGAATCACGTCAACAACTGCATCCTCAAACACAACTCTGCCTCTGACCACAAGTCGTGGTGGCTCTTCAGGTCGCATGGGTGCTAAGCCTTGCATAGCCTGGGCATTTTTTCAGATCGATAAAGATGACCCAACTCGTGTTATCTGTAACATTTGTCAGCAAAAGCTAAGTAGAGGCCAAAAAATACATAGTTTGAGTACTTCATGCATGAACCGGCACATGGACATGAAGCATAAGTTGCAGTGGGAAGCTCACTGTGCTACAATGCGGCCTAGCCGGCCGGGCCAACCACCGTCCACCCCATCTTGTGCATCCGCGGCCTCTTCATCCTCTGTGACTGGGGGGACAGCAGTCACACCTGTTTTGGGACGCAGACCTGCCACCTCTTTACCCGCAACAGCCAGCGTGATTGGCAGGTCATCATTTTCTTTGGAGGTGGTAACACCAGCTGGTGTTGAGCGCTGTCCGACATCGATAGCACAACCTTTGGATCAAGGCAACCTAACATGTTCGCCTGCATCTTCCTCACAGACCGGCAGTTTGCCGGGGACACCCTTATCAACCCCGTCTAAGCCCTCGGTCCCTCAGATGTGGACAAGTAAAAGACCATTTCCTCCTAGCCATGAGAAAGCTAAGAGGTTGAATTTCTCCATCTGCAAGCTCTTGGCTACAGAAATGTTGCCTTTCCGCCTGGTGAACACAGAGGATTTTCGAGACCTTATGTCCGTCGCAGTGCCCCAGTGCCAGATGCCCAGTAGGCACTACTTCTCAAAGAAAGGTGTGCCTGCGCTCCACCAGCATGTCGCACACAGCATCACCGCTTCTTTGAGAAACTCTGTGTGTGACAGGGTGCATTTCACGACAGATGCTTGGACGAGTAGGCATGGACAGGGGCGTTACATGTCGCTGACTGGACACTGGGTAACTATGGTGACAGCAGGACAAGGGGCTGCTGTCCAAGTCTTGCCATCCCCACGAGTTGTGCGTCAATCCTCTTTATCTCAAAGTTCCTCCACTGATTCTGCCTCCTCAACCACCTCTCGGTTCTCCACCTGCACCCAAAGCCTGTCCAGCAATTTTTAGACCACTATCCCGGACTAGATGGCCTTTTGCAGAGGGCACGGTCGCTGTGTGCTCACTTTCGCTGTTCGCATCCCGCAGCTCAGCGACTTACATCTCTACAGAAGTCGTTGGGCCTGCCACTTCACCGGCTAAAATGCGATGTGCCTACCCGGTGGAATTCAACTCTGCACATGTTGCAGCGACTGTGGCAGCACCAACAAGCCCTCTGACGTATAGCCTGGGCCAACAAGATCCAGAGGTGGGGCAAATCACGCTGGAGGAGTGGTCTCAGTTCAGGGACCTATGCACCCTTCTGCACAGTTTTGAAATGGCAACCAAGATGTTTAGTGCTGACGATGCCATTATCAGCATGACTATTCCGGTGATTTACATGCTGGAGCACATGTTAAACAGAATTCGGAGTCAGGTGGTGGCACAAGAGGAGGTGGAGGAAGTAGACGAGGAGGAGTTGAATGCGGAAGGGCTAACATCTGCAAGGTCCAGACGGTCGGCAGCACCAAGGCAGCAGGCATGTGAGGGTGGGGGAGATGGTTTTACCAGGGCGCATGGTAGCAGCCAAACTAGTGAGGAAGGTGCAGGAGCCCAGGAAGAAGTGGAGTACGAACTGATGGAAGACTCATCAGATGAGGGAGACCTTGATCACATTTCTGTTGTGCGAGATTAGGGGGAGAGGACAGAGGAAGGAAGCATGATTGTTACCTCGCCACCAACACAACAGGGACTTGGTGCTCCTGGATGCGCAAGACACATGAGTGCCTTCTTGCTGCACGACCTGCAACATGACCCTCGAATTGTGAGAATTAGAAATAATCCTGAATACTGGGTTGCCACACTGTTAGATCCCCGGTACAAAAGTAAATTTGCTGAAATTATTCCTGCCATAGAAAGGGATGCACGCATGCAGGAGTATCAGCAGAGACTGTTGCAGAATCTTACATGTGCTTTTCCACAGAACACCAGTGGTGCACGTAGTGAATCTCACAGTTCCAACTTGCCAACCGTGGGACCGTCGAGTGTTCAGCACTCAAACCGTAAGAGAAACACAGTATCTGCTGGTAACATCAATTTTGCGGAATCATTTCACCACTTTTTTAGCCCATCCTTTGCAAGGCCACAGGAGACAAGAAGTCTGACACATAGTCAATGCCTAGAGACGATGGTACAGGAGTATCTCCAAGTAAACATTGAAGCCATGACTGTGTCACTGGACCCTTGCTCTCTTTGGGCTTCCAATCTGGATAAATGGCCGGAGCTCGCCACTTACGCCTTGGAGATCTTGTCATGCCCCGCAGCCAGCGTTCTGTCTGAAAGTGTGTTCAGCGCTGCTGGTGGTGTGCTGACAGATAAGCGCACTTGGCTCTCCACTGATAATGTAGACAGACTCAAAAAGAAAGAAAGACAGACTTCATAAATAAGAACAAATCATGGATCCGACATGACTTTTCTACCCCTGTGTCATCCTGGGGAGAGTAAAAGCATGATGATTGGTTAAAATCACCTCACCAACCGTTTTAAGCTTTCAAATTACTAATCATGTTTATCTGTATCTTGGCTGGAAAATTATTTGGGCTTTGTAGCAGTGTGCAGTACTGATTCTATTAGGCCATCTATACTAAGCTCCACCAGATTTAAAATTACTAATCATGTTTATCTGTATCTTGGCTGGAAAATAATTTGGGCTTTGTAGCAGTGTGCAGTAATGATTCTATTAGGCCATCTATACTAAGCTCAACCAGATTTAAAATTACTAATCATGTTTATTTGTATCTTGGCTGGAAAATTATTTGGGCTTTGTAGCAGTGTGCAGTAATGATTCTATTAGGCCATCTATACTAAGCTCCACCAGATTTAAAATTAATAATAATTTTTAGCTGCATCTAGCCTGGAAAATAATTTTGGGGCTCCTAGATGCGGAAAACACATGAGTGCCTTCTTGCTGCACTACCTGCAACATGACCCTCAGATTGTCAGAATTCGAAGTAATCCTGACTACTGGGTTGCCACACTCTTAGATCCCCCACTCTCTTCGATCAACCTTTTCATTTTAATAAAGAACAAAAAAATGGTAATTTTTGAAATTATAAGCATTAGCAGGTTATTGGAAACTGAAATCAAGCAGTTTTCAACTCAAAAGTTTATTCTAGGTGATGTTACATTTGCACATAGGACCCCTTGTTCAAAAGGAGCTTCTGAACTCTCTCGTCCATTGAATTTGTCAGGTTTTGGATGGTTGCTGCTTCAATTGTTTTGCATGAGGACAGAATACCCTCCCAGAGCTGTTGCTTAGATGTGAACTGCCTCCCGCCATCATAGACACTCATTTTGATGATGCTCCAGAGGTTCTGAATGGGGTTGAGGTCAGGGGAGCATGGGGGTCACACCATAAGCTTTGAAGTCAGTCTTCATGTATTGTTTGGCCCACTGGAGCCGTTTCTGCTTGTGAGCAGTGGATAGAGGAGGTCGACAGGATGCCTTACACACAGCTGCAAACCTCTGAAGGACCCTGCATCTGGTTGTTCGGGGGACGTTGGAGGCACCAGCAGCTTCAAAAACTTGTCTGCTGCTAGGACAAGGCTTTTTTGCTGCTGCTCTTTTAGCCTGCCGTAATTGCCTGTAGGAAAGAGTCCTCAATTTGCCCTTATCAGCACGCACACGTGTGTACTGTGAATCAGCTACATACTTCTTGATTGCCAAGACACTTCATCCTGATCATCGCACAATGTTGATTGTAGTCATGCCTTGACCTAAACATTCCACAATTTGTTGCTTCTCAGCAGCCGACACATCCTTTTCCTTTCCCATTTTGGCAGAAAATGTAGGCTTCTTAATAATGTGGGACAGCCTTCTTAAGTAGTCTTGACTTTCATTGGACACACCTGCCAAACTAATTAGCACAAGTGTCTGCAATTGCTTACAGTGATATAAAGAGCCCTGACACACACCACCATCAATGAGTTTAACTGACAAACAAAAAAATTCTTCCCTTATCACTCCTAAACACTTTTTGCATAATAATTTGGAACACAGTGTACATGTGCTTTTCCACAAAACAACAGTGGTTCACGTAGTGAATCTTTCTGTTCTAACTTGCCAACCGTGGTCTGTATGGAGTTGTTCAATAAAGGGCCCAAAATTAAGCTAACATAGACGGGAGAGGTCTCTATGAATAGGAATTCCTAAGTATTTGATACCCTGTGAGGGCCAGGCAAAGGGAAAGTTGGACTGGATGGAATCCTGTATGGATTTGGGGAGGGAGACATCGAGGGCCTCAGACTTCGCTGCATTGATTTTAAAATTTGACCATGTAACAAAGTGATCTATTTCAGCCATAACAGCAGGGATGGATATATGTGATTGAGTGATATATACTAGGACATCATCAGCAAATGCAGAGCACTTGTACTCGGTGCCTCCCACCTCAATCCACCTAATCTTGGGGTTATGGCGAATTGATGAGAACAGGTGCTCCGTCACTAGGATGTATAAGAGAGGTGACAGAGGACATCCCTGCCTTGTCCCATTGGTGATTATGAAAGGTGATGAAAATGTTCTGACGCGCCCCCTGGGCCTTGGGAAACCCGGATCCGGACCCTTTTTGGTGGATGCTGGTGGTTGTAGTCTCCGTGGCGGCTACCCGTTTCCGTGGCTCAGGGCGTTCAAACCAGTGGCGGAGCTATTTATGTGGTTTTGATGTTTAAATGTCCGACTACGCCACCCGTGGATTGCAGTCAGAGTGAACCGCCGCTGCAGTGCAGACCGCTGAGGCTGGTGTTGTGGGTGCAGCAGAGGGTAGTATAACTACCCACAGGAGGAGTATAGCCTCAGGGCAGTGTATGCGGAGGATGGGGGTGATGGTGCAGGGCAGCAGCAGTAACGACATGGAGTCAGTGATGCAGTCCAGGGCCTTTACTCACAGTTCTTACTATCCAGACCACTTCTGCAGGTAACGACTGCCCACGTCGTACTGTGCTCACCAGGTGAGGGGCTCAGACAACTCCTAGATAACTTTGGAGCGCTTCACAGGACCCCATTTGTGGGTCCTTTGTCTGGCCTTTCTTACCAATGCTTCTGTTCGGCTGCCTCGGGCCTCCTCTTGGTAAACTTGGCGCCAGTTTCCCTGACCCTATGAGGTGCCTTCCTAGCGGGTGTAGCGATGGGCTGCGCCACATAAAATGTCACAGCCTCCGGTTTCTAGCTGAGGGTCATTTCCCACCTCCACTAGTTTCGGGGACCGGTCTCCCCCTTTGGCCTGACCCCTCCACGCAGGTGGATTCTGGCGTGCGGTGGCGACTCGCCCGTCTGCACACCTGGGATCCCTTCATTCCTCGTTCCTGGATCCTTCTCCGCTCCTCTTCCTTCCTTCTCCCTCTTCCAGGCCTGGGCCTCTGTTACTAGGCCCACCTCCGGAGCAGAGCCCATGCAGAGCCCCTGCTCCCTGTCACTTCTGCTCAGACTTCTCTGCACTGAACTAAGATGGTGCCCACCTTTTATACTCCCTTCTCAATGCACCCAGGAACTGCTTCCTCCCTGCTCCTGCACTACAGGGTTCCCCTTCCTCAGTGTTCCCTCCCCCCACTCCAGCCAGGGACAGGGACGGTCGTGCCCATCTCAGGGGCATTTTCGTCGCCCTGCCCCACGGCAATGTGGTGTAATGCATGCAGGTGTCGGGGTCCTGATCCACACTCCATCCTTACCTGAGAGTGAGATATCACACCTCTGGGTGAGGTGCAATACCTCTGTAGCAACCGAGCCCTCGGGGTGCTACAGTTCCACTTATCTTTAGCCTAGGTGACTTATTGCGATACAGGGTCGTGATTTTGGCTATAAAAGGGTCCCCTAGACCCCTACCCCAAGCTTTTTAAGAGAATAATATATGGCGTGCCAGGAGACTCTATGGAATGCTTTCTCAGCATCCAACGAGAGTATCTAATTACAAATTTTTAACTGCATCTAGCCCAGGAAATACTTTGTGCCTAGTAGCAGTGTCTGCTAGTCAGCGGATTTTCCCAGCTGTTAAGCAAGCTACAACACCTGTAGTTTGGACACTTAATTTTTTCAAAGGAAATGCTTCGGGACCCCGGGATACTCAGTGAAGAGCATCAGGAGGCACCCCAAGGCATAGGGGCTGGGACTGGCGGTAGGACGCCTTGCGGTGGACCGCCGAGCTCGATCCTTATAAAAGCTTTTTAACTGCAGCAGCTTTAGTGGACGCTACTGGAGCTGGAATTACGCAGCTGCTGGCATGAGACTTGCCCTCCAATAGATCCCTGTAAAAGTATTTAAAGTGTATTCATTCAAATTAGAGAGACAATTTAAATTAAAAAGCTTAGAGCTGCTTCCACTCGTGTGTTCGACGAACCGACCCGAACTCGAACACTACGGGGGTGGCTTAACACTAGTGCCCATGTAACTCCAAAAACATGAAAAAAACAGAGATACTAGGAGTTTCTTGTACAAAAATATAACAAAATCTTTATTAAATACACATGTATACATATTAGCAAGAAGACAATATGGGTAAAAGCAGTGTGCATAAAGAGCAGTGTCCAGAAAAAAAAAACCCAGGACAAAAAAACTGGTCAGAGGTTATCTATGATTGTATACTAGGTATGGGCCGGGAAAAGCGGAATATTTAAGTCTAATCATAACAGGTTAATCTAGGTAGTGTATATAAAGCAAGTAATAGGAGTACAGTATAAGCACACAGTGTGCCTGCTAAAATAAAAACTCCCAGGGCCACCATCAACACATATATAAGTACCAGAGTATTGTGCCACAAAGCCTAAGACCGCTTACCCTAATTGTAGTGTCACAAAGACCCTCGGACCGGTAGCTGGGGTGGATTGGCGTCTTCCCAACGCACGTTTCGCGTTGCCTGTGCTTTGCTTTTTCAAGACGGCAGTGCATATAGCACAAGAGGCTCCATTCCAGTTTTGCCTTCTGCTGCTGTTAGATATTTCTAGACAAAGGTCCTCATTATTTGCTTAAAAAGCAATCCCGAGAACACCATTTTTCTGCGCCATTTGCTTGTTGGCACTGCAGAATACAGCCAGGTCCTTTCCATATTACAGCTCTAAAAATCCAGCTATTTAAAACTGCGGTTTGTCCGTCACATGGATCACATATAATTGCACTGAAAATACTGCCATTTTTGGTCTCCATTAAAAAAAAAATTTCAGTGTATCAGCAAAGTTTTTGGCACCAGTTTGCTGTTCAAAATAGTTATCTACAGGCCAGGTATTTAAAACCGTGGTTTCTCCATCACACGGATTACATATAACTTTGCTCCAAATTCAGCCATTTGTAGTGAGCGTGGAAGATATTGTCCTCCATTTAAAATGGGCAAGGCGTGTGGCAAGGGACCGGGAACTGGACGAGATGGTGATGGTGCATGCAGAGGCTGAGTCCAAGGCCGTTGGCAAGCTGAAATTGTGCCACAACAAACACCCACATCTTCTCGCCCGACCTTCCTGTCCCAATTCCTAGGGGACTGCAGCACACCACTCTTGAACCCATTTTGGTTTCGTTTTTATATGTTTTAATGTGGCATAATACCTCTGACAACGTTGTTGATAGAAGTGACCTGTGAGTCAGAAATGCTTACAGGGGTCTTCCAAATGCTGTCCCCATGTCATTTGACCACTGTTCCCATCAATTTGGGCAATTTTTAGGCCCTCTTTAGACCGCCGGAGGAGCCGCCTGAAAAATGCTCGAGTTTCCCATAGATTTACATTGGGCTCGTTGCTCGGGTCGAGTACCCGAGTATTTCAATTTGCTCGACCCGAGCAATGAGTACCCGAGCATTTTAGTGCTCGCTCATCACTAGTAATGGCCAATCAGCTAAAAATTGCTGAGTCTCAGAGGGAAGCATGACTCGATGACTCTGATGAACGGTGTAGTTACTGACGTCACCGCTGTTCACAGCTGCTGGGACATGCAGAACACAGCGGGAGCCAGCAACTTTGATTAGCGGTGACATCAATACCCGGCACCTGTGAATAGCAGTATCCTTCCTGCTATTCACAGTCGCCGGCACTGGAATTAAGAAATGCTGGACTACGTCGGATCTGCATGGCATTGTTTTTGGGAATAAATTGGTGAATGAAGGAGTGTATTTTTTATTTTTCTCTCTTTTTATGTCTTTCTGGTGTCCATTTGTGGACTTCTGCGGATTCGGTGCACTATGATGGATTCCCTGGGCATTTTAGTGCTCGCCATCAATATTGATGACATTGATGCCACTTCGGTGGTGTTAGGACCTCATTTAGGGCAATGTGTTGGCTGTACTGGAAGAGGTGTGGGTCTTATTTACACTATTTGTACAGTAGTGAAATTGATGCCACTTTGCCACTATTTTTTTTAAATGTGGGGAATCCTGATTGGGTCTCCATCTATTATGTTGGCTATAGTGGAACCTTCCTGTTCTGCAGTCTAAGTTGTTTAAGGTTGTGTATCAGTCCTTGCTGCACTCCTGATACTGACTCTGCCTGCTGCACTCCCAATACAGACTCTGCCTGCAGCACTCCTAATAAAGACTCTGCCTACTGCACTCTGATACAGACTATGCCTGCTGCAGTCTGATACAAACTCTGCCTGCTGCACCATCTAGTCTGTCCTACTGGGTCCAGCTGCTGTGCGTCCATTGGTCTGTCCTGGAGTGGCACCTGGCATTCATCGGGAGCTAAGTCTAACCTCACCATCAGCGTCTCTAGTGAACAGTTCGGTGCTTTCTTACTCACGCCCCTCCAGGCTCTCCGAGGTCCGTTGCACAGTGGTTTCACAAACCCTGTCGTTGACAGTGTGCCCTTGCAGGCAGGGTCCTCTCTCCTGTTGTACCAGTCGGTGACATCTTTTGACATGAAAAGCGCAACTGAATAAATGTCGCTGTCACAGTAATAATAATTATAGTACTTGTACTCTGAGTCAATTGATAGTACTTCCCTGGTGTCTAAACCTAATTTGACGTGTTTTGGCAGCTTTTGGTCCCATTTCTAGGTGTTTCATATGCATTTTTTTGGTCCCCCAATTGACTCCTATGGGATTCGGAAACGTTCGATGAACATTTGGCGAATAAATTCTGCAAATATCAATTTGTTCAGCGAACTTTTCCGAACCGAACATTGAAATGTTCGCTCATGCCTACTCAGCACAGCAGCCAGCCCTCGGTGTGGTCACGTAAAAGATTGTTTCCTCCTACACATGCCAAAGCAAAGAGATTGAACTTCACCACCTCCAATCTGTTGACCACGGTAATGCTGCCTTTCTGCCTGGTGGATACAGATGGTTTATGAAAGCTGATGGCCATCGCAGTCCCCCAGTATCAGTTGACCAGTCGCCATTACTTTTCTAAGAAAGATGTGCCTGAGCTACACCAGTATGCTGCAGAAAACATCACCCGTTCCTTGAAAAAATCTATGTCTGATGGTGCATTTCACCACTGACACCTGGATAAGCAAGCATGGCTAAGGGCATTACATCTCACTGACTGGGCACTGGGTGACTGTGGGGGCAGGCGGGAAATTGGCTTCTCAACAAGTCTTGGAATCCCAAAGGCTTGCAGGGGGCTTGGGGATGGAGAACTAAACCACTACCCACCAGAATATGGAGAACTAAACTACTAGACACCAAGTGTTGGAATCCCCAAGGCTTGCAGAACAAACCTCTGTATCTAACACTTCCTCCCCTGCTTCTGCCTACTCCACCTCCTCTAGGGCCTCCACCTGTGTCCTCAACCTCTGCCTTGATGAGATACGCTTTTCAACAGTGCAGAGAGAATCTCCCCCACCTCCGTACTGCACAGCCAGGCTCACCGCAATCAGGCAGTGTTTAAATTAATATGCCTTGGAGATCACAGTCATATAGCTCAAGAGCTGTGGACAGCTATCCAGGCCGAGATTGAGCAATGGCTGTTTCCACTGAACCTGGAGCCAGGGAAGGCTGTGTGCGATAGCAGTGAGAGCCTGATGGTGGCCAAACACCAGGGCAACTTCACACATGTGCCTTGCATGATTGAACTCATCAACCTGTTGTAACAGCAAATTCTCCATCAATATCCTGGCCTTGATGCACTTCTGAAGAAACCACCGTCGCTGTCTGCTCACTTTTGCCATTGGCAACCCGTGGGTCATTGACTTGCATTGCTTTAAAGATCTTTCGGCCTACCGGTTAACCGGTTGATATGCTATGTGCTGACATGGTGTAATTCAACTCTGCACATGTTGCAGCGACTGTGGCAGCAGCGACGATTCCTGGTTCAGTTTGTCATTTTGCATAGACTGGGCCAACGCAGTACAGACGTGGTGCAAATCACACTTGCGGAGTGGACCTAAATGAATCACCTCTGCACCCTTCTGCACATTTTCAAAATGGCTACTAAGACGGTTAGCACTGACAATACCATCATCAGCATCACTATTCCGGCCATCTACATGCTGGAGCACACTTTGAATAGTCAGCAGTAGGAGGTGGTGGTCCCAGGGGAAGAGGAGGAAGAGTAAGAAACAGAGGAGGATGCAGAAGGATAACAATATCTCCAAGTTCCGGACTGTCGTCGCACAGGCGGTTGCCATGAGAGGGTGGATGACAGAGATCAAGGGGTCCTCATGGTACCAGCCAAAATTTGGTGAAGATGCAGGAGCCGAGGAACAAATGGATGAGGACAAGGAGGAACAGGTGATGGGCGTGCAACAGTTAGGAGATGAAGAGGATAATGATCCCCTCTTTGTTGCCATGTTTGACGAGAGGGAATGGAGGAAGAAAGCTTGAGTGTTATTCTGCCACCAACACACTATGGACTTGGACCTCATGGAATAGTCTGACTTATGAGTGCCTTCTTGCTGCACTATCTGCAAATGATTGTTACCCGTATTGTTAGGATTAGAAATAGTGCTGACTACTGGGTTGCCACTCTGTTTGATCCACGGTACAAGAGTACATTTTGCCAGATGCTTTTCCCCCTGGAAAAGGATGCACCCATGCTGGAGTATCAAAAATTTGCTATCAACAATATTGAGAGTGGTTTTCCCCAAGACAGCAGTGAGGCACACAGTGTGCATCGCAGTTATAGACTTCCAACCCAAAGAACATCGAATCGTCAACACAAAAACATTAGAAGCAGCAGCAGTGTAAATGGTAGAAGCAATTTCTGTGAGTAGTTTCACACATTTTTTAAACCAGCCTGTGCACCAGCAGAGTGTAGTGTAGTCTGCCTAACTTTCATCAAGATGAACAAGTCATGGATCTCCAATGACTTTTGCACCAGAATCGCAGACTAGGCAATGGTGTAGTTTTTGGTGTGCTGAATTGATCTCTAGTTATTGCAGTCTGCGACTCCTTTGTGATGGTTTCTGTGCCTTGTGTTGCTACTGCTGCTGATGTTACTAACAATTTTTTTGAAATGTGGAGACTCCAATTTGGGTCTCCATCTGGTGGGTTGCCTGTAGTGAGTGTAAGATCCCCATTATACTATTTCTACTCTGGGGGAAATTGATAATGTCAATTTTTTATAGCGCTGTGGAATTAATGGTGCTATATAAGTGAGTAAAATAAATATATTAAAATTGTTGCCACTTTAGTGGTATCTGCCCATAATTCTTGGAAATGTTTGTTCTCCATGTTGGGTCTCCTACATGTGTGTTGTCTGAATTTGGCAGAGCTCTCAGAGCACCAGGCCTACACCTGTTACTGATCAAACTTTAAGCTAGAAATGCAGGTCCAAGCCCTGTCCCATGATGAAATATGGCCTGGTTTCAGGAGCACTTTATTAGCACAACCAATTTAGATTGTGAAATGTGGACTTCTGGCAGGAGCGCAAAACTAACTGTGGCATGGTTTCTATCACACGGTAGTACCAGAAAAAATGGGTTTTCCAATGTGGAGCCTTGGATAGAGCAGAATCTCAGCATAAAACAATTACAAGCTCAGATGTGGACTAATTTCTGTAGCACGGTAGTAGTAACAGAATAAATTTCAATTTTATAATGTCAACCCCAGGCTGGAGCTCAATATCAGCACCAAAGAATTAGAAGCTGAAATGTGGCCTAGTTTGTGTAGCATGGTAGTAGCAGCAAATATTGATATTTAGAAATGTGAACCCCTGGATGGAGCAGAATATCAGCACCAAAGAATTAAAAGCTCAAATATGGCATAGTTTCTGTAGCTTGGTAGTAACATAACAAATTAAGGGTTTATAATGTGAATCCCTGGATGGAGCAGAATATCAGCACCAAAGAATTAAAAGCTCAAATCTGGCATGGTTTATGTAGCACAGTAGTAGCAGCAAAAATTGAGATTTTATATTGTGAACTCATGGATGAGGCAGAATATCAGTATAAAAGAATTGTGCAACTTGTCTCTTCAGAGAGGAAGAGGACCAGAACTCAAGAGCCACCTACAGGAAGTAGCAATCCTAAAAGTCAATAGTGACCCTTTAACGACCCTTATCACATGACTTAGGATATAAGCCAGAACCAGAAACTCAATTTGCAGACACTGTTTCGGGGTACTGCCCCTCGTCAATGCAAAGTGTGAGCTCTGGTTTGACTGGGTGAGAGGCGTCAGACCGGTATCTAAGGGGTAACATTTCTACTTGCTAGTGAAAGTGGCACTAGAGTTCTGGTCCTCTTCCTATCTGAAGAGACAATTTTCATATTTCCCAGAGGAGCATTGCGGCTTTAAAAGTCTCCTCACCGTGACATGCTTAACATTTCGCTCTCTGCAAGGAGAAATGTTACCCCTTACATACTGGTCTGACGTCTCTCACCCAGCCAAACCAGAACTCACACTTTGCACTGACAAGGTGCAAATTCTCCTGAACACCTTGAGTGCTGTCTCTTGGCCTTCGGCATTGCCACTTTGATGGCTTAAGAGGGTCGCAGCTTTTGGGACACAGCCAGGAGGCATCAGGAGGGAGACTCTGAAAGCTGTGGATGATGGAAGTCAAGCTTCAATTCTTTGGGACTGGTGATAGCCGAGTCAAAAATGAATTCAGGATTGACATCGCTGAAGATAAGAAGTTGCATTTTTCTGTGGGATATTTGGTCAACATGGTGTTTTATGACATCCTGAAGATTCACAAGTCTGAAATAATATGCCTGCAGGAGTTCAGGTGAGAAGGCAGGTATGTGCTGGTAATATATTCTATGGCTGCTTGCCGGAATTTGTTTACTGACCTGACAAATGGAGTTGCAAATCATTTGCTGGAAGGTCTTACCTTTTCTGTGCTTTACTCTAAGGGGGATGTCCTACTTGTAGTTTTTATGCGCAACCCTTTTGTTTCCCTGGATGACATTACTTTATTTTTAAAGAGACATTGCATTTATGTTCAGTACTCCCACAGGGTCCTGAATGGAGAAGGGCTCTGGTCCGGGAAGTCCAATTTTTTTGTGAGATTGTGAGATTTGAGATGGATCCCCAAAGCCCCGGAGGCATCCATTCACCCTCTTAATTTTTTCAGTTGGGAAGAATAGTGTTCTTTTGTTTTTTTCCGGATGCCCCAATGTATAGGAGGAGGTGTAAAATTTTCAGGCATACCCAGGATAGTTGTGGGGAAATGCCAACTTGCAGGAATTGCAATGGTTCAGGCCATATGGTGAAAGACTGCACAAATCCGTTATGTGCAATGCTTTTGGTGAGGAGGGCCATAAGTATCGGGACTGTAAGGCCAGGACCAGTCCTAGGTCTTATGCTTAGGTCTCAGGTGGGGCGACTGCGCCCCCTGCTGCTGCTGTTGACATTCCACAGGTTACAGGTAGAGATGAGCTTTGTTCTACTCGAACTGTTCGCCAATCTCAAATTCGAGCTCTTTTGGGCGGTGTTCGAGCCGTTCGGCGAACACGAACAATTTGAGAAAAATTTGGCTGTTCGAGGTTATGTTCGATAACTGTTCGTGCACCAAAATCATAACTGGATTTTTTCTCAGTAATGATGAAAATTAATGTTAATACGCAGTTTGAGTGTACAGCGGGGTGGGGGGAGGGGCAGGGGATGGATCTCTGCAGGAACAATGAAGATCTCCATTTTATTTTCTCTTTCCCGCATTTGCAGTGGGGAGGTGCAATCTCTCAGCCTATCAGCAGCGCACACACGGAGTGAAGTGCTTTTTTTCACACAAGCAAGGGCATGTGTCATTGGCAGTGTATGTCACATGTCCTTGCCCTATAAGACCAAGCCATTTTCCCCGTCGCCACCATTTTCTCACTGCTGCAGCTGCGTGTTAGACGGCACCGCTGTTGCTGTGTGCGCTATACCTTGTTAATTTCAAGCCAATTTTCGCACAAATCTACAGATAGCTTGGGAGTAGGGAAGAGTTGTGATTGCAGTCCTTTTAAGGACTAGGTTACAGCATTTCCTACGACTTTTATCAGGCAGGTCTGTGCTCTTAAATAGATAGATTGTGGGAGTAAAGACTAATTGTAATTGGAGTCCTTTTCAGGACTAGGTTACATCAGTTCCTATCAGTTTTTGCCAGGCAGGTCTGTGCCAGTGCTGTGCAAGTTTTTTTCACAGCATTTGGTTGAATCTAGCAAAGCTAATCCTTTTTGGCCTATTTCAGAGTGTGTTAGTCAGTGGAGTAGCCTATCTGTGTTGCAAGATATACCACCTGTGTATAGAATACCAATTTTTTTACTGCACCTAGTGAAGTAAAATCTTTTGGGCATAGCATCATTCTATTAGTCCATCTATACTGACCTCCATCAGGTTGCAAATTGAATATAATTTTTTTCTGCATCTAGCTCTGAAAAAATATTGGCCTTCTAGCTGTGTGTGGGACTTGTTGTACTAGTCCATCTATACTGACCTCCATCAGGTTGCAAATTGAATATAATTTTTTTCTGCATCTAGCTCTGAAAAAATATTGGGCTTCTAGCTGTGTGTGGGACTTGTTGTACTAGTCCATCTATACTGACCTCCATCAGGTTGCAAACTGCATATATTTTTTTCTTCATCTACCTCTGAAAAAATATTGGGCTTCTAGCTGTGTGTGGGACTTGTTCTATTAATCCATCTATACAGACCTCCATCAGGTTGCAAACTGAATATATTTTTTTCTGCATCTACCTCTGAAAAAATATTGGGCTTCTAGCTGTGTGTGGGACTTGTTCTATTAATCCATCTATACAGACCTCCATCAGGTTGCAAACTGAATATATTTTTTTCTGCATCTACCTCTGAAAAAATATTGGGCTTCTAGCTGTGTGTGGGACTTGTTGTATTAGTCCATCTATACTGACCTCCATAAGGTTGCAAACTGAATATAATTTTTTTCTGCATCTACCTCTGACAAAATATTTGGCCTTCTAGCTGTGTGTGGGACTTGTTCTATTAGTCCATCTATACTGACCTCCATAAGGTTGCAAACTGAATATAATTTTTTTCTGCATCTACCTCTGAAAAAATATTTGGCCTTCTAGCTGTGTGTGGGACTTGTTCTATTAATCCATCTATACAGACCTCCATCAGGTTGCAAACTGAATATAATTTTTTTCTGCATCTACCTCTGAAAAAATATTTGGCCTTCTAGCTGTGTGTGGGACTTGTTCTATTAGACCATCTATACTGACCTCCATAAGGTTGCAAACTGAATATAATTTTTTTCTGCATCTACCTCTGAAAAAATATTTGGCCTTCTAGCTGTGTGTGGGACTTGTTCTATTAGTCCATCTATACTGACCTCCATAAGGTTGCAAACTGAATATAATTTTTTTCTGCATCTACCTCTGAAAAAATATTTGGCCTTCTAGCTGTGTGTGGGACTTGTTCTATTAGTCCATCTATACAGACCTCCATCAGGTTGCAAATTGAATATAATTTTTTTTTGCATCTAACCCAGCCAATAGTTTTGGCCTAATACCACAGTTTGGCCACTCAGCTCTGCTCGGTTCCCATCCATTGTTTTTTTGTGCAAACAACTCCAGAGTTGTGCATTATTTAACCACCAAAATGAGTGGAAAAAGGCCTGCTGCTGGTGGAAAGGGGAATAGGCGTGTTGGGAAGGGGAAAAAAGGTTGTGTCCGTGGGGTAGGTGTTAAAGCAACAGTAACATCTGCAGAAGAAAGACCATCTTCCAGCCAAACTAAAATGTCTACTTCTTTTAGCGGACAATGTGATAAGATCCCTTTATTACGGCCACGCCAATCGCTACAAATTCCAGATGAGGCACAAAAACAGCAGGTGCTTCAACGGATATCAAGTGCTCCTTTAAGTGGGCTCTCCTCCACATCAACTTCAACATCACAAATACTCCAGTCCTCAAAGGTGTCACCCCAATCGCACTTGCTTCCTCACAGCTCCCAAATCTCCAGCTGCCCGTCTGAGTATGAGGTAGAACAGATGGTTGAGTCTGCAGAGCTGTTTACTCATACTATAGCCTGGGAATCAGAGGTCGACTCCAGCGCTTCTGTGAATCCAGACGAGGAAATGATCTGCACTGATGCCCAGAATCTTTATGAGTCGGATCCAGGACCAGACGCAGAAGGTTCTGACCATAATGTAGACCCTCATTCCCAAACTGTAACTCCTGTTGGTGGAGACAATGAGGAAGACGATGATAAGACTCAAATACCTGATTGGAGCGACAACTTTAGTTTTTTGTCAGGGCAGGAACAGGTTGGCTCTGAGGACGACGGGTGTGATAACGCACAGGGTGATCATGATGAGGTTGGAGATCCCACTTACTGTCAACCCACAGTCAGCCAAGAGATGAGGTCAGCAGAGGAGGTGGAGGAAGATGCTAGTGACGACGAGGTCAGGTTGCGCCTTCCTGGACAGAGACGTGGTACTGGAAGCACGTCAACAACTGCATCCTCAAACACAACTCTGCCTCTCACCACAAGTCGTGGTGGCTCTTCAGGTCGCATGGGTGCTAAGCCTTGCATAGCCTGGGCATTTTTTCAGATCGATAAAGATGACCCAACTCGTGTTATCTGTAACATTTGTCAGCAAAAGCTAAGTAGAGGCCAAAAAATACATAGTTTGAGTACTTCATGCATGAACCGGCACATGGACATGAAGCATATGTTGCAGTGGGAAGCTCAGTGTGCTACAATGCGGCCGGGACAACCACCGTCTGCCATATCTTGTGCATCCGCGGCCTCTTCATCCTCTGTGACTGGGGGGACAGCAGTCACACCTGTTTTGGGGCGCAGACCTGCCACCTCTTTACCCGCAACAGCCAGCGTGATTGGCAGGTCATCATTTTCTTTGGAGGTGGTAACACCAGCTGGTGTTGAGCGCTGTCCGACATCGATAGCACCACCTTTGGATCAAGGCAACCTAACATGTCCGCCTGCATCTTCCTCACAGACCGGCAGTTTGCCGGGGACACCCTTATCAACCCCGTCTAAGCACAATAGCCAGCCCTCGGTCCCTCAGATGTGTACAAGTAAAAGACCATTTCCACAGGGTGTCACTGGACCCTTGCTCTTTTTGGGCTTCCAATCTGGATAAATGGCCGGAGCTAGCCACTTACGCCTTGGAGATCTTGTCATGCCCTGCAGCCAGCGTTCTGTCTGAACGTGTGTTCAGCGCTGCTGGTGGTGTGCTGACAGATAAGCGCACGCGGCTCTCCACTGATAATGTAGACAGACTCATGTTCATAAAGATGAACAAATCATGGATCTGAAACGACTTTTCTACCCCTGTGTCATCCTGGGGAGAGTAAAAGCTTGATGATTGGTTAAAATCACCCTACCAACCGTTTTAAGCTTTCAAATTACTAATCATGTTTATCTGTCTCTTGGCTGGAAAATAATTTGGGCTTTGTAGCAGTGTGCAGCACAGATTCTATTAGGCCATCTATAATAAGCTCCACCAGATTTAAAATTACTAATCATGTTTATCTGTATCTTGACTGGAAAATAATTTGGGCTTTGTAGCAGTGTGCAGCACTGATCCTATTAAGCCATCTATACTAAAGCTTCACCAGATTTAAAATTAATAATAATTTTTAGCTGCATCTAGCCCGGAAAATAATTTTGGGGCTCCGAGATGCGCAAGACACATAAGTGCCTTCTTGCTGCACTACCTGCAGCATGACCCTCATATTGTCAGAATTCGAAGTAATCATGACTACTGGGTTGCCACACTCTTAGATCCCCCAAACTTTTCGATCAACCTTTTCATTTTAATAAAGACCAAAAAAATGGTCATTTTTGAAATTATAAGCATTAGCAGGTTGTTAGAAACTGAAATCAAACAGTTTTCAACTCAAAACTTTATTCTAGGTGATGTTACATTTTCACATAGGACCCCTTGTTCGAAAGGAGCTTCTGAACTCTCTCGTCCATTGAATTTGTCAGGTTTTGGATGGTTTCTGCTTCAATTGTTTTGCATGAGGACAGAATACCCTCCCAGAGCTGTTGCTTAGATGTGAACTGCCTCCCGCCATCATAGACACTCCTTTTAATGATGCTCCAAAGGTTCTGAATGGGGTAGAGGTCAGGGGAGCATGGGTGTCACACCATAAGTTTGTCCCCTTTTATGCCCATATCAGCCAGAGATGCAGATGTTTTATGTGCAGCATGAGATGGTGCATTATCATGCAGAAAAATGATCTTGCTGTGAAATACACGGTTCTTCTTCTTGAACCATGGCAGGAAGTGCTGTTTGAGAAAATCCACATACATTATGGAGTTCATCTTTAGCGCCTTCAGGGATCCTAAAGGGGCCGACAATCTCTCTCCCCATGATTCCAGCCCAAAACATTACTCCACCTCCTCCTTGTTGGCGCTGTAGCCGTGTTTGCGTGGGGTGTCCATCAACCAGCCATCCTCCACTCCATCCATCTGGACCATCGAGCGCTGCACGGCACTCATCCGTGAACAAAACAGTTTTGAAATCAGTCTTCATGTAATGTTTGGCCCACTGGAGCCATTTCTGCTTGTGTGAAGTGGATAGAGGAGGTCGACAGGATGGCGTATGCACAGCTGCAAACCTCTGAAGGACCCTGCATCTTGTTGTTCGGGGGACGTTGGAGGCACAAGCAGCTTCAAAAACTTGTCTGCTGCTATGACAAGGCTTTTTTGCCGCTGCTCTTTCAACCTGACGTAATTGCCTGTAGGAAAGAGTCCTCAATTTGCCCTTATCAGCACGCACACGTGTGTACTGTGAATCAGCTACATACTTCTTGATTGCCAAGACACTTCATCCTGATCATCGCACAATGTTGATTGTAGTCATGCCTTGACCTAAACACTCCACAATTTGTTGCTTCTCAGGAGCCGACACATCCTTTTTCTTTCCCATTTTGGCAGAAAATGTAGGCTGCTTAATAATGTGAGAGAGCCTTCTTAAGTAGTCTTGCCTGTCATTGGACACACCTGCCAAACTAATTAGCACAGGTGTCTGCAATTGCTTACAGTGATATAAAGAGCCCTGACACACATCACCATCAATGAGTTTAACTGACAAACAAACAAATTCTTCCCTTATCACTCCTAAACACTTTTTGCATAATAATTTGGAACGCAGTGTACATGTGCTTTTCCACAAAACACCAGTGGTTCACGTAGTGAATCTTACAGTTCTAACTTGCCAACCGTGGTCTGTATGGAGTTGTTCAATAAAGGGCCCAAAATTAAGATAACATAGATGGGAGAGGTCTCTATGAATAGGAATTCCTAAGTATTTGATACCCTGTGAGGGCCAGGCAAAGGGAAAGTTGGACTGGATGGAATCCTATATGTATTTGGGGAGGGAGACATCGAGGGCCTCAGACTTCGCTGCATTGATTTTAAAATTTGACCATGTAACAAAGTGATCTATTTCAGCCATAACAGCATGGATGGATATATGTGATTGAGTGATATATACTAGGACATCATCAGCAAATAGAGAGCACTTGTACTCGGTGCCTCCCACCTCAATCCACCAAATATTGGGGTTATGGCGAATTGATGAGAGCAGGTGCTCCGTCACTAGGATGTATAAGAGAGGGGACAGAGGACATCCCTGCCTTGTCCCATTGGTGATTGTGAAAGGTGATGAAAATGTTCTGAGGCACCCCCTGGGCCTTGGGACACCCGGAGCCGGACCCTTTTTGGTGGATGCTGGTGGTTGTAGTCTTCGTGGCGGCGACCCGGTTCCGTGGCTCAGGGTGGTCAAACCAGTGGCGGAACTATTTATGTGGTTTTGATGTTTAAATGTCCGACTACGCCACCCGTGGATTGCGGTCAGAGTGAACCGCCGCTACAGGGCAGACCACTGAGGCTGGTGTTTTGGGTGCAGCAGAGCGTAGCATAACTCCCCACGGGAGGAGTATAGCCTCAGGGCAGTGTATGCGGAGGATGGGGGTGATGGTGCAGGGCAGCAGCAGTAACGACATGGAGTCAGTGATGCAGTTCAGGGCCTTTACTCACAGTTCTTATTATCCAGACCACGTCTGCAGGTAACGGCTGCCCACGTCGTACTGTGCTCACCAGGTGAGGGGCTCAGACAACTCCCAGATAACTTTGGAGCGCTTCACAGGACCCCCTTTGTGTGTCCTTTGTCTGGCCTTTCTTACCAACACTTCTGTCTGGCTGCCTCGGGCCTCCTCTTGGTAAACTTGGTGCCAGTTTCCCTGACCCTATGTGGTGCCTTCCTAGCGGGTGTAGCGAGGGGCTGCGCCACATAAAATGTCAGAGCCTCCGGTTTCTAGCTGAGGGTCATTTCCTGCCTCCACTAGTTCGGGGACCGGTCTCCCCCTTTGGCCTGACCCCTCCACGCAGGTGGATTCGGGCGTGCGGTGGCGACTCGCCCGTCCGCACCCCTGGGATCCCTTCATTCCTCGTTCCTGGAGCCTTCTCCGCTCCTCTTCCTTCCTTCTCCCTCTTGCAGGCCTGAGCCTCTGTTACTAGGCCCGCCTCCGGAGCAGAGCTCATGCAGAGCCCCTGCTCCCTGCCACTTCTGCTCAGACTTCTCTGCACTGAACTAAGATGGTGCCCACCTTTTATACTCCCTTCTCAATGCACCCAGGAACTGCTTCCTCCCTGCTCCTGCACTACAGGGTTCCCCTTCCTCAGTGTTCCCTCCCCCCACTCCAGCCAGGGACAGGGACTGTCGTGCCCATCTCAGGGGCATATTGGTCGCCCTGCCCCACGGCAATGTGGTGTAATGCATGCAGGTGTCGGGTCCTGATCCACACTCCATCCTTACCTGAGAGTGAGATATCACACCTCTGGGTGAGGTGCAATACGTCTGTAGCAACCGAGCCCTCAGGGTGCTACAGTTCCATTTATCTTCAGCCTAGGTGACGTATTGCGATACAGGGCCGTGATTTTGGCTATAAAAGGGTCCCCTAGACCCCTACCCCAAGCTTTTTAAGAGAATCATATATGGCGTGCCAGGAGACTCTATGGAATGCTTTCTCAGCATCCAACGAGAGTATCTACTTACAAATTTTTAACTGAATCTAGCCCAGGAAATACTTTGTGCCTAGTAGCAGTGTCTGCTAGTCAGCGGATTATCCCGGCTGTTAAGCAAGTTACACCACCTGTAGTTTGGACACTTAATTTTTTCAAAGGAAATGCTTTGGGACCACGGGATACTCAGTGAAGAGCATCAGGAGGCACCCCAAGGCATAGGGGCTGGGACTGGCAGTAGGATGCCTTGCGGTGGACAGCCGAGCTCGATCCTTATAAAAGCTTTTTAACTGCAGCAGCTTTAGTGGACGCTACTGGAGCTGGAATTACGCGGCTGCTGGCATGAGACTTGCCCTCCAATAGATCCTTGTAAATGGATTTAAAGTGTATTCATTCAAATTAGAGAGACAATTTAAATTAAAAAATTAGAGCTGCCTCCACCACAGGGGGGCTCGCTCGACCCACCAGCGGACAGGCACCAGTATTGGGAGAGGGGGGCTGGCCGTCAGGGTTCACCGCGGCTCTGGCACAAACCCGGCGACACGGAGGTGGCACGGGCAGGAGCGGACTGAACGTGTCGGCTTCTCACTTTTTGGATTTTAGAAGGGCATGACATGCCTATATCTGTGTCTCCCCCTCCTTTTACTCCTCCACCTCTTTTCTTTTCTCATGACTATATGTACTTGTCACTTTTCCATGTGTTAGTTGTGTCTTCTGAGCAGTTTGTCAGCTTTTGGACACCTTTGAAGGTGTTTTCTATGTGTTTCTATGTGTTTTTGTTTGCCTGCCATTGGTTTTAACGGTGTTCGAAGGTGTTCGACGAACAGTTCGACGAACAGTTCGGCGAACACACGGGTGTTCGACGAACCGAACCGAACTCGAACACTACGGGGGTGGCTCAACACTAGTTACAGGCGCAGATCTTAATGAGGAACCTGAAATCATGGATGCACATGAGGAGGCCCTGCACAAAACGGAGTTTCCCAGCCCAGAGGTGGCGAGTTTGGAACTTGCTGAAGTTGAGTGTGAGCTCCCTCATCAGTCTGATGTCTGCAGGGAGGGGGAGTTGGGCAGTTCTCTTGGTAAGTCCCCCTAGTGTATTTTGGATGGCTACTGAGGAGGAGTTGGCCACTTGTGGAGGTCAAAGTGACTTCTCTCTTGCAAGGTCCTCTTAGGACGAGGAGCCTGGAACTTCCTGTAAGAAGCCCAAAAGAGATTGGGCAGACGCCAGTGAAGATGTTTTAAGTCCTGTGAGCGAACATAGCCACCCTCAGAATGTCTTCTCTCCTGACACCAGTGTTTTTTAAGGCATTCCCACAGATGTAAACTGATTCGAGGAGTTGCATTTCCAGATGGAAGATGAAAATGGTTGAAGAGGAAGTGGCCTGTTTGCCATCATGTATATAATGCAATCATGTTATGGCTCCCCAGGCTGGTTCAAGCATTGCGTCCCTGAATTTCAGGCAAATTAGATCCAAATCCAGGAGTGAACAGTCCTTGATTATATCAAACAGATGAATGCTGATATCTTCGGTCTTCAAGAATGAGGGATTGTGGACTCTCCAAGTGATAAGGACTGACCTTGCAGAGAGCATGTATGGTCTGGCTCATGTATTAATAGGAATGATGGTGTAGGGATATTAATGGGTAACAGGGAGATTAGTTTAGATAGCTACACGGTGGTAGAGGTGGGTAGATGTATAATTGCACATGTTAGCTATAGGGGGTGGTGAATTAGAATTATTAAAGCGTACTGTCCATTAGGAAAGGTTAAAAAAAAGGGTGGCTGGCTCTTTTCAAAAAACTAAGTTTGTTAACAGGAGATTAGGGAGATAAATAAGTGGCTAAGGAATTGGTGTAGGAAGGAGGGGTTTGGGTTCCTGGAGAACTGGGCCGACTTCTCAGTTGGTTACAGGTTCTATGCTAGGGACAGACTGCACCTCAATGGGGAGGGTGCAGCTGTGCTGGGGGAGAAAATGCTAGAAGGTTGGAGGAGTATTTAAACTAGGGATTGGAGGGGAGGGTATTCATTTTATAGGTGGGAAAGATAGCGCAGATAGTGACATGGGCACAAATAAAGAAATTGGGGGTGGGGTTAGAACAGTCAATATAGTAAGAAGGAATAGAGGTACAGAGAGATACAAAAAATGCATGTACACTAATGCCAGAAGCCTCACCAACAAAATGGAGGAATTAGAATTAATTTTGTTGGAAAATAATTACGACATGGTGGCGATATCTAAGACATGGCTGGATGAGAGCCATGACTGGGCAGTTAATTTACAGGGCTATAGTCTGTTCAGAAATGACCGTACAAACAAGAGAGGGGGGGTGTATTTATACGTAAAATCATCCTTAAAACCCATCTTGAGTGAGAATATATGTGTATCTAATGAAAATGTAGAGTCCTTGAGGGTGGAAATAAGGGGAGGGGGAAAAAATAATAAATTACTGATAGGGGTTTGTTATAAGTCTCCAAAAATAATGGAAGCAGTGGAGAATATCCTCATAAAGCAAATAGATGAAGCAGCGACTAAAGGAGAAGTCATTATTATGGGGGACTTCAACTACCCTGAAATGCATTGGGGAACAGAAACCTGTAGTTCAAGCAAAGGTAATAGGTTTTTGACAACAATGAGAGACAATTACCTTTCAAAACTGGTTCTGGACCCAACAAGAATGGGGGCACTGCTAGGCCTAATATTAACCAACAGGCCAGACCGCATATCAAATATACGAGTTGGGGGTCACTAGGGTAATAGTGATCACAAAATAATAAGTTTTCATGTATCCTTTAATAAGATGTGTAGTAGAAGGGTTACAAGGACACTAAACTTCAGGAAGGCAAATTTCCAACGCTTGAGAGATGATCTTAGTGCAATAAACTTTGACGATATCCTGAGACATAAAACTACACAAAGCAAATGGGAGACATTTATTAGCATCCTGAATAGGACCTGTGCACAATATATACCCTATGGGAATAAACATGCTAGAAATAGGAGGAAACCACTATGGCTAAATAGAGCTGTAAAGGATGCAATAAGTGACAAAAAGAAAGCATTTATAGAACTAAAGCAAATGGGTAGTGATGAGGCATTAAATAAACACAGAAAATTAAATAAATTCTGTAAAAACCAAATCAAGGCAGCAAAGATTGAGACAGAGAAACTCATTGCCAGAGAAAGTAAAAATAATCCCAAAATATTCTTTAACTACATAAATAGTAAAAAACTAAAAAATTATAGCGTTGGCCCCTTTAAAAATAGTCTGGGAGAAATGGTGGATGAGGATGAGGAAAAAGCCAATATGCTAAATGATTTTTTTTCAACAGTATTTACACAAGAAAACCGCATGACAGAAAACTTGATTAGTGATGACAAAAATTCTCCATTAAATGTCACTTGCTTAACCCAGCAGGAAGTAATGCAGCATCTAAAAATCACTAAAGTTGACAAATCCCCGGGCGTACTGCAGGAATTAAGTAACGTCATAGATAGACCATTATTTAAGATTGCATAATAACAGGGTCTGTACCACAGGACTGGCGTAGAGTAAATGTGGTGCCAATATTCAAAAAGGGGACAAAAAACGAACTTGGAAATTATAGGCCAGTAAGCTTTACCTCTACTGTGGGTAAAATCCTGGAGGGTTTCCTAAGAGATGCTATACTAGAGTATCTGAAGAAGAATAACCTCATGACCCAATATCAACATGGGTTTACGAGGAACCGTTCCTGTCAAACTAATCTGATCAGCTTTTATGAGGAGGCAAGTTCCGGACTGGACCAAGGAAATGCAGTGGATGTTGTGTATATGGACTTTTCAAAACCTTTTGATACAGTTCCACACAAAAGGTTGATACATAAAATGAAAACAATGGGGATAGGGAAAAATATATGTATGTGGGTAAAGAACTGGCTCAGTGTTTGTTCCATTAATAACCACAAAGGGTGGTTATTAATGGAGCACACTCAGACTAGGTCTCAGTTAACAGTGGGGTACCACAGGGGTCAGTATTGGGCCCGATTCTTTTTAACATATTTATTAATAACCTTTTAGGGGGCATACAGAGTAGTATTTCAATATTTGCAGATGACACTAAACTCTGCAGGGTAATCAATACAGAGGAGGACAATTTTATATTACAGGAGGGTCTATGTAAACTAGAAGCTTGGGCTGATAAATGGCAAATGAGCTTTAATGGGGATAAATGTAATGTAATGCACTTGGGTAGAGCAAATAAAATGTATAATTATATGCTTAATTGTAAAATACTGGGCAAAACTGTAACTGAAAAAGACCTGGGTGTATTGGTGGATGACAAGCTCACGTTTGATGGCCAGTGTCAGGCAGCTGCTGCAAAGGCAAATAAAATAATGGGATGCATTAAAAGAGGAATAGATGCTCATGAGGAGAACATCATTTTACCTCCATACAAGTCACTAGTGCGACCACACTTAGAATACTGTGTACAGTTCTGGTTTCCGGTGTATAAGAAAGACATAGCTAAACTAGAGCGGGTGCAGAGAAGAGCGACCAAGGTTATTAGAGGACTAGGGGGTCTGCAATACCAAGACAGGTTAATTAGGTTGGAAAAACAAAGGCTTAGGGGTGATCTTATTACTATGTACAAGTATATGAGGGGACTGTACAAAGACCTTTCTACTGATCTTTTTACTCTGAAGCATGACACGGAGACAAGGGGGCATCTTCTACATCTGGGGGAAAGAAGGTTTAATCATAATCACAGACGTGGATTCTTTACTGTAAGAGCAGTGAGACTATGGAATTCTTTGCCGCATGATGTTGTAATGAGTGATTCACTACTAAAATTTAAGAAGAGCATGGATGCCTTTCTTGAAAAGTATAATATTACAGGTTATATATACTAGATTCCTTGATGTGGCGTTGATCCAAGGAACTAGTCTGATTGTCATATGGAGTCAGGAAGGAATTTTTTTCCCAATGTGGAGCTTGGTGTTTGCCACATGGGTTTTTTTTGCCTTCCTCTGGATCAACATGTTTGGCTATGGGTTAAACTAGATGGGCTTAGTCTTCCTTCAACCTTAAAAAAAACTATGTTCTTCAGGGCAAAATGCCTACAGTTTTAGTTGGGGACTTTAACTGCTTTACTGAAGGGAATTATGACAAAACTGGTAAAATGTTATCCAATCTTATTTCTGATTTCTCCTTTCTAGATGCTGCTGCTCTTGAATTTGGTATCCCACCACCGTCAACATACTATGCTGATAGGGGTAGTATTGTATCCAAAATAGATACATTTTTGTTTTCCAAAAATATGTTATGTATGAATGTTGAACAAAATGTTGTACCTTTTTCTGATCATGAGTGTTTGAGAGTTGTGTTTAGTGCGATTTATGACCGTGTGTACGGGGGTGGTGTATGGAAGTTGAATGTAAGATTGTTAGAAGATGAGGATGTGATGAATGAATAAAGTATAAAGAGTGGAGAGTAGTGTTGAGCCACCCCCCGTAGTGTTCGGGTTCGGTTCGGTTCGTCGAACACCGGGATGTTCGTAGAACTGTTCGTCGAGCACATTAGAACACCGTCGAATACCGTCGAACACTGTTAAAACCAATGGCAGGCAAACAAAAACTTATAGAAACATATAGAAAACACCTTCAAAGCTTCAAAGGTGTCCAAAAGCTGACAAACTGCTCAGAAGACACTCTCTTTAAAAAAGCCGGCCGGCAATTCAGCAGCGGCATACACCGGTACCCGACAATTTAGACAAGAAGGAATAGAGCATCACACATAGATTAGATATATAGAAACATGTCAGTCACATATATAAGAAGTACAGTGACAGTGTTGGTTACTGTACTTGTCATTTAGTGTTAAAGGATTTATTAAAAAAAATATTAGCGTTTTCATGCACCGTCTCTTTAAAAAAGCCTGCCGGCAATTCAGCATCGGTACCCGACAATTTATATCAGAAAGAATAAAGAATCACACATAGATTAGATAGATAGAAACATGTCAGTCACATATATAAGAAGTACAGTGACAGTGTTGATTACTGTACTTGTCATTTAGTGTTAAAATAAAGGATTTATTAAAAAAAAAATTGGCGTGGGGGTCCCCGTAATTTTAGGCCCTAGCGGAGGTTAAGCAGACGGCTGGGGCATATGTTTGAAGCCTGGGAAGGGGGTAATACCCACGGAGCTTCCCAGGCTACTAATATGAGCCCCCAGCTGAATACCTAGCCTTTACTAGCTATTAAAATGGGGGACCCCACCAAAAAAATGACGTGGGGTCCCCCCTATTTTAATAGCTAGCAAAGGCTAGGCAGACAGCTGGGGGCTGATATTAATAGCCCAGGAAGGGTACCATGAATATTGGCCCCCTCCCAGGCTAGAAACACCAGCCGTCAGCCGCCCCAGAAATGGCGCATCCATAGGATGCGCCAATTCTGGCACTTAGCCTCGCTCTTCCCACTGCCCTATAGCGGTGGCAGTGGGGTAATAGGGCTGGGGTTGATGTCAGCTTATAATGCCAGCTGACATCAAGCCCAGGTTAGTAATGGAGAGGCGTCTATAAGACACCCCCATTACTAACCCCATAGTCAAAGTTACAAAAAAACACAAACACCCAGAGTAAAGTCCTTTAATTGAAATAAACACACAGTTCTTTATTGTTCTAAATTAAACCATACTTACCATCATGCCCATTCCAGCTGAAGCCAACGATCCCCTGCAATAAAAGTAAAGTAATAAAGCAACATCATCCTTACCTTTCCATGGTTCCCACGACAGCTTCAGCTCTGCTACACTCACATGACAGGCTGGACCGCAGCAGAACGCTGCCATCCAGCTTGCCATGTGGTGGACACTGAGAAGCGCAGGCATGCTTGCGCTCCTCAGTGTCTGGCTGTGACGGCATCCAGATGAGCCGAGTTCATGTCCAATGAACTCAGCTCACCTCATGCACGTCACTGACAGGGTGGAAAAATTCTCCTGCGCATGCGGTGAGTGCAGTAAAATTTTCCCACGCTGTCAGTGACGTGCATGAGGTGAGCTCATGTCCAATGAACTCAGCTCACCTCATGGACGTCACTGGCAGCGTGGGAAAATTCTCAGCGCTTGAGCAGGAGAATTCTCCCACGCTGGGATGGCATTGAGTTGACAGGCTGGATCACAGCTGAGCGCTGCCATCAAGCTTGTCATCCTTCAGAGACACTGCAGAGCGCGAGCATGCCTGCTCTCTGCAGTGTCTATGAAGGATGGCATGCTGGATGGCAGAGCTGAGTTCATTGGACATGATCTCACCTCATGCACGTCACTGACAGCGTGGGAAAATTCTCCTGCACTCACCGCATGCGCAGGAGAATTTTCCCACGCTGTCAATGATGTGCATGAGGTGAGCTGAGTTCATTGGACATGAACTCGGCTCATCTTTATGCCGTCACAGCCAGACACTGCAGAGCGCAAGCATGCCTGCGCTTATCAGTCTCTGCGGCATGTCTATGAAGGATGGCATGCTGGATGGCAGCGCTCAGCTGAGATCCAGCCTATCATCTCAATGCCATCCAGCTTGTCATCTCTCATAGACACTCTGCGCTCTGCAGTGTCTCTGAAGGATGACAAGCTGGATGGCAATGCTCAGCTGCGATCCAGCCTGTCATGTCAATGCCATCCCAGCATGGGAGAATTCTCCTGCTCAAGCGCTGAGCGCAGGAGAATTCTCCCACGCTGTCAGTGACGTGCATGAGGTGAGCTGAGTTCATTGGACATGAACTCGGCTCATCTGGATGCTGTCACAGCGAGACACTGAGGAGCGCAAGCATGCCTGCGCTTCTCAGTGTCTGCGGCATGGCAAGCTGGATGGCAGCGTTCTGCTGCGGTCCAGCCTGTCATGTGAATGTAGCAGAGCTGAAGCTGTCATGGGAACCATGGAAAGGTAAGGATGAGGTTGCTTTATTATTTTACTTTTATTGCAGGAGATCGTTGGCTTCAGCTGGAATGGGCGTGATGGTAAGTATGGTTTAATTTAGAACAATAAAGAATTGTGTCTTTATTTCAATTAAAGGACTTTATTCTGGGAGTTTGTGGGGTTTTTTTAACTTTGACTATGGGGTTAGTAATGGGAGTGTCTTATAGACGCCTCCCAATTACTAACCTGGGCTTGATGTCAGCTGGCATTAAAAAAGCTGACATCAACCCCAGCCCTATTACCCCACTGCCACCGCTACAGGGCAGTGGGAAGAGCGAGGCTAAGTGCCAGAATTGGCGCATCCTATGGATGCGCCATTTCTGGGGTGGCTGACGGCTGGTGTTTCTAGCCTGGGAGGGGGCCAATATTCATGGCACCCTTCTTGAGCTATTAATATCAGCCCTCAGCTGTCTGCCTAGCCTTTGCTTGCTATTAAAATAGGGGGACCCCACGTCATCTTTTGGGGGTCCCCCATTTTAATAGCTAGTAAAGGCTAGGTATTCAGCTGGGGGATGATATTAGTAGCCTGGGAAGCTCCGTGGGTATTACACCCTTCCCAGGCTTCAAATATCTGCCCCAGCCGTCTGCTTAACCTCCGCTAGAGACTAAAATTACGGGGAACCCCACGCCAATTTTTTTTTTTAATAAATCCTTTATTTTAACACTAAATGAGAAGTACAGTGATCAACACTATCACTGTACTTCTTATATATGTGACTGACATGTTTCTATCTATCTATTCTATGTGTGATGCTCTATTCTTTCTGTTATAAATTGTCGGGTACCGATGCTGAATTGCCGGCCGTCTTTTTTAAAGAGACGGTGCATGAAAACACTAATATTTTTTTTAATAAATCCTTTAACACTAAATGACAAGTACAGTAACCAACACTGTCACTGTATTTCTTATATATGTGACTGACATGTTTCTATCTATCTAATCTATGTGTGATACTCTATTCTTTCTGTTCTAAATTGTCGGGTACCGGTGTATGCCGCTGCCGGCTTTTCATGTTTCACTGTGAGCACTGTTCCTATCGAAATGGGCAACCACTGTAATGCCACAACCACCATGGCTGTTTCATTACAGTGAGTGGCAGACAATCCCTGCATGATTGGTGCTCTAAATAGCGCCAGACATGCAGGACACGCTTTTGGTGCACGAACAGTTATCGAACATAACCTCGAACAGCCGAATTTTTTGCAAATCGTTCGCGTTCGTCGAACAACTCGAACACCGCCCAAAACAGCTCGAATTTGAGATTGGCGAACAGTTCTAGTTGAACATCGCTCATCTCTAGCGGAGAGTATGTAAGAGGAATTTTTCGTGTGTGCTTGAATGGTGGGACTGGGTTAAGGTATGTTGCAAAAAATTCTTCAAAAAATGGGTCAATAAAAAAGCTGCTATTAATCAGGGCAGATTTAAAGATTTAAACAGGTGGAAAGACTGGTTAAGAATGTGTGGAGCAAGTGGGATGGATGTGTCTGATCTGCTGGCTGAGACGAAGAGTGAATTAAAGTGTGTTATGGATGAAAAAGGGAAATAAATAATTTATCGTACCAAAATAGAACATCTTGCGAACGATGAAAAGTGCGCGAGGTTCTTTTTAACAAAATGAATGGGAGAAAGGTTGATATGGATAAAGTCCTGGATAGGAACGGTTTGTGTGTGTCAGGTGAGAATGTGATAAAGGAGGTGAATAGGTTCTATAGCAAGTTATATGATAAAAAATTGATTGATTCTGGTCTTGTTTCAGAAGTGCTGAATGAGTCAGAGAATAAGTGGAATATTGAGGAATGTGATATTTTGAATGAGGATGTGATTATGGATGAAGTGGAAAACGCGATGAAGAGTGCTAAAAAGAATAAGACACCGGGTAAAGATGGATTGCCGGTAGAATTCTATGTGAAAGCATTGGATTTTCTGGGTGCTGATTTGACTGAGATATGTAAGTATATGTGGGATAATGGTAAGTTGTGTGAATCTATGAAAGAGGGTGTGGTTGTACTTGTGTATAAGAAAGGTGAGAGAAAGTGTTTAGAGAATTGGAGACCTATAATGTTTTTGAATTCAGATTACAAAATCTACAACAAATTGTTGGCGAATCATATGTGTGAGGTGATTAGCAGTGTTTTGAGTGAGGATCAAGTGTGTGATGTGCTTATGAGTGATAACTTGTTATTAAGGGATTTGATTGGAGACTGCATGGGGAGGAAACAAAAGTGTATGGTTCTTGCAATTGATTTTGAGAAAGCGTTTGATAGTGTCTCGCATGTGTTTTTCTTTAAAGTTCTGGAGAGAATGAGATTTACTAAAAAAATTGTGAATGGGATAATGTCTTTGTATGATCGTGTGTCAAGTGAGTTTCTTGTTAATGGGTGGTTGAGTGAAAAGAGTGAATATTATGTCTGGTGTAAGGGAGGGGTGTCCCATGTCCCCTGTCTTGTTTGTATATGTGATTGAACCTTTGTTGTGCTTGGTGAGACGTGATAAAATGGTGCAAGGATTGCTGGTGCCTGGGAGTGGTCATAAGCATGTGGAAGTTCTTGGATATATGGATGATGTTGTGGCTGTGAAACTGAAAGTGTTGCATCTATGAAAAGGGTTAAGTTGCTTTTGGATTTTTTCTGTGGTGCATCTGGCTTTAGAGTGAATTGAAATAAATGTAGTTTTAAATGTTTGGGGGATGACAGTGTTAAAATGGAGTGGGCAAAGTGTGAGGAGCACGCTATCAAAGTGCTGGGAGTATTATTTAATAAGCATTTGGAAGGTAAGGAGAGCTAGGAGGAGTGTGGATTGTGCATAGAAAGTAAGTTAAATTTTTGACGCCTGGAAGACTTGACCTTGAGTGGTAAGATTTTGACCATAAAAGCGGTAATTCTTCCAATTTTGCTTTTTATTGCAACAGTTTTTCCACCATCTATTAGAAAAATCAAAAGAGTGGAGAAGTTAGTTTTTACTTTTTTCTGGAGCAATAAAATAGACAAACATAAGAGAGAAAGTCTTTTCAAGGCTTGTCATCATTGTGTCATGGCCTTTCCAAACATTGAGATTTTTCTGGGGCTTCAGTATATCAAAATGGTAGTTATGTTGTTGAATAAAGAGGATAAGGGAGCGTATATGGCAAGTTATTCAACTGGGTGGATGTTGTAAGGCTTATGTTGGAGAAAGAGGGATTCTACAGTGCCTGTTGCTTTCAAGTGTCCATTCTGGTATGAGGTGATTGAAAAGTTTGTGAGGAAGCATGATTTACTGAGTGTGCCGATGAATGATTTTAGAATGTCTTAGAATGTGATGAAAATAATATGTAAGAATGAGGTGGAGTGTAATATTGTGGGGTTGAGAGGGAATTAAGTTTCGGTTGCATGGAAGAGTTTGGGAATGCATGGGATGTCTAATAAACAAAGGGATATTGTATGGATGTCCTTGCACAATATTTTGCCTGTGCAACAGATTCAGAAGAGAAGAGGCCTGACCAGAATGGATGTGTGCCCAAGAGAAGGATGTGGTGGATGTGAGACTGTGTGGCAAACTTTGTGGGACTGTGATTATGCGTACAGTGTGTGGAAAAGTGTCGGTGGTTTGTGTAAAGAGTTAGCGGGCGTGAGTTTTGATTGGCATGTAGCGATGTTTGTAATTGGTGCATGTAGTCGTGTGAAAAATAGAGTACTATGGTTAATTATGACTTGTGTGATGCAGAGTTTGTGGGATGTGAGTAATTTAAGACTTTTCAAAGAAGCATGTATCTGTGAATAAGTGTGTCGGGCTGATCCTTTCTAGGTTATTCTTGATTTATAAATTAGAAGGCAAAGGCGGTGGTGGTTCTGATGCAGAGGGCATTTGGAAGTTTAAAAAATGGCAGCACCTGATCAAATATCAGTGAGTCTTATGGATGTTTAGCTAAAGGGTCTTTTTTTCCTTGAGAATTTAGGATGTATTTTCTGTGTATACCTTTGGTTTGCTATACTGGAATAAATATGAACCATGATGATGAGAGTTTGAAACAATGAGATTTAAGTTGATGAGCTTAAATTGAGTTGTTTATAACTAACCTGAATGGTTCAAAAAAAAAAAAGAAAGAGTGTCTGCAAATTGAGTTTCTGGTTCTGGCTTATATCCTAAATCATGTGATAAGGCTTATTAAAGGGTCACTATTGACTTTTAGGATTGCTACTTTCTGTAGGTGACACTAGAGTTCTGGTCCTCTTCCTCTCTGAAGAGACAATTTGCATATTTTCCAGAGGAGCACTGTGGCTTTAAAAGTCTCCTCACCGTGACATACTTAACATGTCGCTCTCCGCAAGGAGAAATGTTACCCCTTAGATACCAGCACAAAAGAATTAAAATCTCAAATATGGCCTAGTTTGTGTAGCACAGTAGTAGTAGAAAATATTGAGATTTAGTAATGTTAACCCCTGGATGGAGCAGAATATCATCACCAAAGAATTAAAAGCTGAAATGTGGTCTGCTTTATGCAGCACGGTAGTAAGACAACAAAGTTAGATTTATCATGTGAACCCCTATATAGAGTACAATATCAGCACCAAAAAATTACAAGTGGCCTGCTGTATGTATCACTGTTGGAGCCCTCCTGTTAGTTTTTGCTATCTTGTGTTTTGCGGTCATGTGACAATCTGCCTATATATTCCAGCTCCGCCCTTCGGGCCTTGCTGGACTTCAGTGTTGTTTGACTGTCTCTCTAGCCAGGTGCTTCAGTGCCTATCTCTGTCAGTTCACTTGGTCCTCTGGGTCCTCTAGTACATTTTGTCAGTTTGTCTTTTGTGCTCTGCAACAACTTCTCTTTAGGAGGTGTCCCATTTTTGTCCCAGTCCTTAGTTCATTTAGGGACCCCTCCCTTAATTCTATAGGTCTTCGTTCAGACTAGCCGAGGACTAAGGCGGGTCTGTTCACAAGGAACAGGCAGCCCGCTACATTGTAGGGATTCAGCTTAGTCTTACTGTAGGGACAGATTCCCCTATATTTCCTTAGCTCTTGTTGAAGATCATAACAATCACATTAGTAACAGAAGAAATTTGATTTTTTACTGTGGATGAGGCCTGCATACAGCAGAATATATGTGCCAAAAATACAAGCTCAGATGTGGCCTGCTGTATTAAGTTAGTGACAGAAGAAATTACATTTTTTTTACTGTGGATGAGTTCTGGATACAGCTGAATTTCACCACCAGAAAATTACAAGCTGAGATGTGGTCTGCTGTATGTATCACGTTAGTAACAGAAGAAATGAGATATTTTTACTATGGATGCGGCGTGCATACAGCACAATATACAGTACAGTTTGGACACACCTTCTCATTTAAAGATTTTTCTGTATTTTCTTGACTATGAAAATTGTACATTCACACTGAAGGCATCAAAACTATGAATTAACACATGTGGAATTATATACTTAACAAAAAAACGTGAAACAACTGAAAATATGACTTATATTCTAGGTTCTTCAAAGTAGCCACCTTTTGCTTTGATGACTGCTTTGCACACTCTTGGCATTCTCTTGATGAGCTTCAAGAGGTAGTCACCGGAAATGGTCTTCCAACAATCTTGAAGGAGTTCCCAGAGATGCTTAGCACTTGTTGGCCCTTTCGCCTTCACTCTGCGGTCCAGCTTACCCCAAACCATCTCGATTGGGTTCAGGTCTGGTGACTGTGGAGGCCAGGTCATCTGGCGCAGCACCCCATCACTCTCCACCTTGGTCAAATAGCCCTTTCACAGCCTGGAGGTGTGTTTGGGGTCATTGTCCTGTTGAAAAATAAATGATGGTCCAACTAAATGCAAACCGGATGGAATATCATGCCGTTGTAAGATGCTGTGGTAGCCATGCTGGTTCAGTATGCCTTCAATTTTGAATAAATTCTCTACAGTGTCACCAGCAAAGCACCCCCACACCATCACACCTCTTCCATGCTTCACGGTGGGAAACAGGCATGTAGAGTCCATTAGTTCACCTTTTCTGCGTCGCACAAAGACAGGGTGGTTGGAACCAAAGACCTCAAATTTGGACTCATCAGACCAAAGCACAGAGTTCCACTGGTCTATTGTCCATTCCTTGTGTTTTTTAGCCCAAACAAGTCTCTTCTGCTTGTTGCCTGTCCTTAGCAGTGGTTTCCTAGCAGCTATTTTACCATGAAGGCCTGCTGCACAAAGTCTCCTCTTAACAGTTGTTGTAGACATATGTCTGCTGCTAGAACTCTGTGTGGCATTGACCTGGTCTCTAATCTGAGCCACTGTTAACCTGCGATTTCTGAGGCTGGTGACTCAGATAAACTTATCCTCAGAAGCTGAGGTGACTCTTGGTCTTCCTTTTCTGGAGCGGTCCTCATGTGAGCCAGTTTCTTTGTAGCACTTGATGGTTTTTGCAACTGCACTTGGGGAGACTTTCAAAGTTTTCCCAATTTTTCGGACTGACTGACCTTCATTTCTTAAAGTAATGATGGTCACTCGTTTTTCTTTACTTAGCTGCTTTTTTGTTGCCATAATACAAATTCTAACAGTCAATTCAGTAGGACTATCAGCTGTGTATCCACAAGACTTCTGCCCAACACAACTGATGGTCCCAACCCCATTTTTAAGGCAAGAAATCCCACTTATTAAACCTGACAGGGCACACCTGTGAAGTGAAAACCATTTCTGGTGACTACCTCTTGAAGCTCATCAAGAGAATGCCAAGAGTGTGCAAAGCAGTCATCAAAGGAAAATGTGGCTACTTTGAAGAACCTAGAATTTAAGACATATTTTCAGTTGTTTCACATTTTTTTGTTAAGTATATAATTCCACAGGTGTTAATTCATAGTTTTGATACCTTCAGTGTGAATGTACAATTTTCATAGTCATGAAAATACAGAAAAATATTTAAATGAGAAGGTGTGTCCAAACTTTTGGTCTGTACTGTATGTGTGTTGTATACTGTTCTTATGTATGGTTCTCCAGAAGAAGGAGTTGGTGTGACTCTGAAATGCATTGACAATAAAGCAGCACATTATACAGTTATATGACAAAGTTTGGGCACCCTTATTAATCTTTGTAATGGGTCTGAGAGGTGGAACCTCTGAGCAACTATACAAGGGGGCAGTCCTTGTAAGGAAGCGGGTGGCTCCCAGGGAAGGCGGGAAGGTAGTCACGGCTAGTGACGCGGACAGTCTCTGGGTAGAAGGGCAGGAGGTCACGGCAAGTGACGGGGACAGTCTCTAGACAGGCGGGTGGTCACGGCAAGTGACGGCAGAGCCTCCAGGTAGGCTAGCAGGCAGGTAGCAGGTGGACACTCCCAGGTGAGCGGGTAAGAGTCTCTGGACAGGCAGGTGGTCACAGAACGTGGCGGCGGAGCCTCCAGGTAGGCTAGCAGGCAGGTAGCAGGTGAGCGCTCCCAGGTGAGCGGGCAAGAGTCTCTGGACAGGCAGGTAGCAGGTGAGCGCTCCCAGGTGAGCGGGCAAGAGTCTCTGGACAGGCAGATGGTCACAGCATGTGACGACGGAGCCTCCAGATATGCTAGCAGACAGGTAGTAGGTGAGCGCTCCCAGGTGAGCGGGCAGGCTGGTCCATAGACAGACTGACAGGTGTCAGAAGGCAGACCGTCGGACCTCAGGCTTGCAAGCAGGTAAGCGGATATCAGGCAGGTATCAAGCAGGAATCTGGCAGGTGACTGGCAGGTAACAAGCAGGAATCTGGCAGGTGACTGGCAGGTAACAAGCAGGAATCTGGCAGGTGACTGGCAGGTAACTGGTAACGGGACCTGAGGGCTGAAGCAGAGTGAAGGCTTTGCAACAACATTGCTTGGGCACCTCCATTTTGGAGGAGGTGCCTTATATATGGGAGGTCCTCCGTCAATTGGCTAGGGACTCCTTAGGACGGCGCGCGCGGTCCCTTTAAGAGAGGGGGAGCGCGCGCGCCCTAAGCACACTGCCGGGGAAGGAGCGCGTGCCGGAAGCAGCGGGGAGAGAAGCACTGGAGGACGCCGCGCCTGGAGCGGGGAGGTGAGAGGGACGGCGTCTCTGCCTAGTACGGGGCAGAGACGCCAATGCTACAGTACCCCCCCTTTAGGCCCCCTCTTTTTTTGTCCAGAAAGAAATTTTTCAAGGAGAAGCGGGGCGTTGATGTTCTCCCTGGGTTCCCAAGTTCTCTCCTCAGGACCAAACCCCTTCCAATCCACCAGAAAAAAGGTTTTTCCTCTTACCCTCTTGGAGGCCAGAATACTCTCTACCTCAAAGACGTCATCAGCGGAAACCGGAGCAGGAGGGGCACCTGGATTATTGGAAAAAGAGTTAAAGACAACGGGTTTGAGGAGAGATACGTGGAAGGAGTTGGGAATCCGTAGGGTGTCCGGGAGTTTTAATTTGTAGGCCACAGGGTTAATTTGCCTGAGGACTTCGAAGGGACGGATGAATCGAGGGCCCAACTTGAAGGAGGGTACTTTGAGCCGCACATGTTTGGACGAGAGCCAAACCTTGTCTCCCGGACAGAATTGAGGCGGATCCAGACGTCTCTTATCAGCATATCTCTTCATCCGCTCAGAGGACAGAAGAAGAGCGGACCTGGTACTCTCCCAAATAGTAGAAAATTCGCTGACAAGAGACTCCACAGCAGGGTTGTCCACAGAAACGGAGACAGGAAGTGGAATCCGGGGATGTTGGCCACCGACTATAAAGAACGGGTATTTGGAAGAGGATTCGCTCTCATGGTTATTGTAAGAGAACTCGGCCCATGGTAGGAGATCCACCCAGTCCGAATGGTGTGCATTAACGAAGTGCCGGAGGTAACTGGTCAGGATCTGATTGATCCGCTCCACTTGACCATTTGACTGTGGGTGGTAAGCGGAGAAGTCCAGGGTGATGTCAAGCAGCTTACATGTGGCTCTCCAGAAGCGTGAGGTGAACTGAACCCCACGATCTGACACGATGTGGAGGGGCAGGCCATGGAGACGGAAGATGTGGCGGATAAAGTCTTTAGCCAGCTCGGGTGCAGATGGGAGACCAGGCAGGGGAATGAAGTGGGCCATCTTAGAAAAGCGGTCAGCGACAACCCAAATGACTGTACAACCGGCAGAAATAGGAAGATCGGTGATAAAGTCCATAGCAATGTGCTGCCAAGGAGCAGCAGGTACGGGAAGGGGCAGGAGATGGCCGGCTGGAAGATGTCTGGGAACTTTGTTACGGGCACAGGATGAGCAGGCCGCGACAAAGTCTACCACGTCCTTCCGCAGGGTAGGCCACCAGTAATGAGTTGGAAGGTCTTCTTTTGGCCAGCATGGCCAGCTAGTTTAGAAGAATGTCCCCAGCGAAGAACCCTCTCCCGATCTGGTACAGCTACAAACGTCTTACCGGGTGGGAGACGAGTCAGATCCAAGGGGGCCACATTCATCACCTTGGAGGAGTCGATGATGTGCGTAGGCTCCTCCTCTTGATCGGAGGACAGGAAGGACCGGGACAAGGCATCAGCTTTGACGTTCTTGTCCGCCGGACGGAAATGAAGAATGAAGTCGAAGCGGGCAAAAAACAACGACCACCGGGCCTGGCGAGGATTGAGTCTCTGGGCATTTTGGAGATATGCCAGGTTTTTGTGATCCGTGTAGATAATTACCGGGTAGAGAGCCCCTTCAAGCAGATAGCGCCACTCCCCCAGTGCCAATTTGATGGCTAGCAATTCACGGTCTCCTATGGAGTAGTTGCGCTCAGACGAGGAGAAGATTTTGGAGAAGAAGCCGCAGGTTACCATTCTCCCGGTAGAAGATTTTTGGGTGAGTACCGCTCCGGCTCCGGAGGAGGAGGCATCAACCTCCAGGTAGAATTGTTTATTATTGTCCGGACGGTGCAGGACGGGAGCAGAGGTGAAGGCTTTCTTTAAGGAAAGGAAGGCCTCCTCGGCTTCAGGCGACCATGTCCTGGGATTAGCCCCCTTACGGGGGAGTGCAGATATGGGAGCAGTCCGAGACGAGAAGTGTGGGATGAAAAGACGATAGTAATTAGCGAAGCCCAGGAATCGCTGTATCGCCTTCAAACCTTCAGGACGAGGCCATTTTAGAACGGAAGAGAGCTTCTCGGGATCCATTTACAGACCTGTCTCGGAGATGACATAGCCCAAGAACGGTAGGGAGGTCTGGTCGAAGAGGCACTTCTCGTATTTGGCATAGAGGTGGTTCTGCCGAAGCCTAAGCAGGACCTGACGAACATCACTTCGGTGTGTGGGGAGATCCGGAGAGAAGACCAAGATATCGTCCAGGTATACCACTACGCAGGAGTACAGGAGGTCACGGAAGATGTCGTAGACTAGTTCTTGAAAGACAGCGGGAGCATTACAGAGACCAAAGTGCATCACAAGGTACTCATAGTGACTGTCCCGGGTATTGAATGCCGTCTTCCACTCGTCTCCTTGACGGATACGGACCAGGTTATCTGCTCCTCGTAGATCCAGCTTGGAGAAGATCCTGGCACCCTTGGGACGGTCAAACAATTCGGAGATGAGCGGCAGGGGGTATTTGTTTTTTACTGTGATGAGATTGAGTCCTCTGTAGTCAATTCAGGGATGTAGCGAGCCGTCTTTCTTTTTGACAAAGAAGAATCCGGCTCCAGCCGGGGAGGTAGATTTTCGGATAAATCCCCTAGCCAGATTCTCTTGAATGTACTCAGACATGGACCGGGTCTCGGCTGCAGACAACGGGTAAATACGCCCACGGGGAGGAGTGGTGCCAGGTACCAGGTTGATCGGGCAGTCATATGGCCTATGGGGTGGCAACGTCTCTGCTTCCTTCTTACCGAAGACGTCCGCATAGGGCCAGTAAGGAGCCGGAAGACCTGGTAAATTAGCTGGAGTAGGCGGAGGGCGAGCTGGGCAGACCGGAACCAGGCAGGTCCTATGGCAGTCTGGACCCCATCGGAGTACTTCACCGGATCGCCAGTTCAATACGGGTTCGTGTGTCTGCAGCCAAGGTAGACCTAGCAACAGGGAGTGAGAAAGTCCGGACAGCACATGGAATGAGGTTTCCTCAGAGTGCAGCATTCCCACCTGCAGGGCTATGGGTTCAGTGACGAGCAGGATGGTCTCCGAGAGAAGTCTTCCATCCACGGAGGCGACTGACAATGGTTCAGCGATGGGCTTGGTGGGAATATGGTATCTCTCTACCAGAGACTGGGAGATGAGGTTTCCAGCAGCTCCAGAATCCAGGTGGGCGAGTTCAAAGTGACGGTTTTCTCCCCAAGCAATAGAGACCGGTAAAGTCAGAGACGGAGAGGGCTTACTTTTGTCTAGGACGACCTCTCCGAGCGGTCCTAGACACTGGCGTTTCCTGGCTTTTCCGGGCAGGAACGGATGAAGTGCTCCATACTGCCACAATAGAAACAGCTTCCCTCGGCTCGGCGAGATTCTTGGCGAGATCCGACCATCTTGGTCTGGTCGATCTGCATAGGTTCAGGCGAGGGCGCCCGCGGAGTGACTGGTTGAGAGGCAGGTCTCAGGGAAGTAGGAGCAGAGCAAGAAAAGTCTTTCTCCCAGGCAGTCTTTTTGGCACGTTCTTGGAACCGGATGCCAATCCGGGTAGCTAGTGACACCAGGTCATCCAGAGTGGTAGGAATGTCCCGACCAGCTAACTCGTCCTCAATCCGACCGGAAAGACCCTCCCAGAAGACGGACACAAGAGCCTCATTTTCCCAGGTAAGCTCAGAAGCGAGGGTGCGGAACCGTATGGCATATTGGCCCATGGTGAGACTCCCTTGGCGGAGACGTAGCAGAGAGGAGGCAGAAGAGGTTTTCCGTCCAGGTTCATCGAAGACTTTCCAGAAAGCAGCGAGGAAAGACGGCAGGTCGGACACCAGGGGATCCCCTCTCTCCCACAGGGGATTTAGCCATGCCAGTGCCTCCCCAGTGAGATGGGACATGATGAAGGCCACCTTGGCCCGGTCGGAGATGAACTGGTATGCCAATAGCTCAAAGTGCAGGGTGCACTGGTTTATGAAACCCCGAGCGAAAGTAGGTTCGCCGGCAAAGCGTGGAGGTGCCAGAAGCCGAGGTCCATAGTCGGGTACCATGAAGGGACTGGATTGCGGTACCGCAGGAATGGGCACGGCTGGACCAGAGGTAGACAAAGACGAGTCACACAATGCGCCTAGATGAGAGTTAACGGACCGTAGATAGGACAGTACCACCTCCTGCTGAGTTTTCTGACGTAAGACTTCCTGGTGCAGATCGGAGAACTGGGGACCACCGGGTTCCATGGCCCGAGCAAACTGTAACGGGTCTGGGAGGTGGAACCTCTGAGCAACTATACAAGGGGGCAGTCCTTGTAAGGAAGCGGGTGGCTCCCAGGGAAGGCGGGCAGGTAGTCACGGCTAGTGACGGGGACAGTCTCTGGGTAGAAGGGCAGGAGGTCACGGCAAGTGACGGGGACAGTCTCTAGACAGGCAGGTGGTCACGGCAAGTGACGGCAGAGCCTCCAGGTAGGCTAGCAGGCAGGTAGCAGGTGGACGCTCCCAGGTGAGCGGGCAAGAGTCTCTGGACAGGAAGGTGGTCACAGCACGTGACGGCGGAGCCTCCAGGTAGGCTAGCAGGCAGGTAGCAGGTGAGCGCTCCCAGGTGAGCGGGCAAGAGTCTCTGGACAGGCAGGTAGCAGGTGAGCGCTCCCAGGTGAGCGGGCAAGAGTCTCTGGACAGGCAGATGGTCACAGCACGTGACGGCGGAGCCTCCAGGTAGGCTAGCAGACAGGTAGTAGGTGAGCGCTCCCAGGTGAGCGGGCAGGCTGGTCCATAGACAGACTGACAGGTGTCGGAAGGCAGACCGTCGGACTGCAGGCTTGCAAGCAGGTAAGTGGATATCAGGCAGGTATCAAGCAGGAATCTGGCAGGTGACTGGCAGGTAACAAGCAGGAATCTGGCAGGTGACTGGCAGGTAACAAGCAGGAATCTGGCAGGTGACTGGCAGGTAACTGGTAACGGGACCTGAGGGCTGAAGCAAAGTAAAGGCTTTGCAACAACATTGCTCGGGCACCTCCATTTTGGAGGAGGTGCCTTATATATGGGAGGTCCTCCGGCAATTGGCCGGGGACTCCTTAGGAAGGCGAGCGTGGTCCCTTTAAGAGAGGGGGAGCGCGCGCGCGCCCTAAGCACACTGCCGGGCAAGGAGAGCGTGCCGGAAGCAGCGGGGAGAGAAGCGCTGGAGGACGCCGCGCCTGGAGTGGGGAGGTGAGAGGGATGGCATCTCTGCCTAGTACGGGGCAGAGACGCCGATGCTGCAATCTTAAGCTTAATGTTTTATAAAAATTGGTGTTTTTGCAACAGCTATTTCAGTTTGATATATGTAATAACTGTTGGACACAGTAATGTTTCTGACTTGAAATGAAGTTTATTGAACTAATAGAAAATGTGCAATCTGCATTCAAACAAAATTTGACAGGTGCATAAGTATGGGCACCTCACCAGAAAAGTGACATTAATATTTAGTAGATCCTCCTTTTGCAAAAATAAGAGCCTCTAGTCGCTTCCTGTAGCTTTTAATGAGTTCCTGGATCCTGGATGAAGGTATTTTTGACCATTCCTCTTTACAAAACAATTCCAGTTCAGTTAAGTTTGATGGTCGCCGAGCATGGACAGGCCTCTTCAAATGATCCCACAGATGTTCAATGATATTCAGGTCTGGAGACTGGGATGGCCATTCCAGAACATTGTAATTGTTCCTCTGCATGAATGCCTGAGTAGATTGGGAGCAGTGTTTTGGATCATTGTCTTGCTGAAAGATCCATCCGCTGCGTAACTTAAACTTTATCACTGATTCTTGAACATTATTGTCAAGAATCTGCTGATACTGAGTGGAATACATGCGTCCCTCAACTTTAACAAGATTCCCGGTGCCGGCATTGGCCACACAGCCCCAAAGCATGATGGAACCTCAACCAAATTTTACTGTGGATAGCAAGTGTTTTTCTTGGAATGCTGTGTTTTTTTGACGCCATGCATAACGCCTTTTTGTATGACTAAACAACTCAATCTTGGTTTCATCAGTCCACAGGACCTTCTTCCAAAAAGAAATTGGCTTCTCCAAATGTGCTTTTGCATACCTCAGCCGACTCTGTTTGTGGCGTGCTTGCAGAAACGGCTTCTTTCGCATCACTCTCCCATACAGCTTCTCCTTGTGCAAAGTGCGTTGAATAGTTGACCGATGCACAGTGACACCATCTGCAGCAAGTTGATGCTGCAGCTCTCTGGAGGTGGTCTGAGGATTGTCCTTGACTGATCTCACCATTCTTCTTCTCTGCCTTTCTGATGTTTTTTCTTGGCCTGCCACTTCTTGCCTTAACAAGAACTGTCCCTGTGTTCTTCCATTTCCTTACTATGTTCCTCACAGTGGAAACTGACAGGTTAAATCTCTGAGACAGCTTTTTGTATCCTTCCCCTGAACAACTATGTTGAATAATCTTTGTTTTCAGATTATTTGACAGTTGTTTTGAGGAGCCCATGATGCCACTCTTCAGAGGAGATTCAAACAGGAGAACAACTTGCAAGTGGCCACTTTAAGTAGCTTTTCTCATGATTGCATACACCTGGCTATGAAGTTCAAAGCTGAATGAGGTTACAAAACCAAAAAAAGTGCTTTAGTAAGTCAGTAAAAAGTAGGTAGGAGCATTTAAAACAAGAAAATGAAAAGGGTGCCCATACTTATACACCTATCAAATTTTGTTTGAATGCAGATTGCACATTTTCTGTTCGTACAATAAACCTCATTTCAAGGTGGAAACATTACCGTGTCCAACAGTTATTACATATATCAAACTGAAATAGCTGTTGCAAAAACACCAATTTTAAGAAAACATTAAGCTTAAGATTAATAGGGGTGCCCAAACTTTTTCATATAACTGTATGTGATCGTGGACTATCATAATTCCAGTAAGGTAAAGATAAAGAATTGTGAGGACCTTTTTTTGCATGTTGTCTAGTTTTCAAAATGGTGTCACTTGTGGGGGGTTTCCACTGTTTAGGCTCATCATGGGCTCCCCAAACTCAACTTGGCGTCCACTGTTTGTTTATTCAAGCAAATTTTACACTCAAAAAGTAAAATGGCGCACCTTCCCTTCCGAGCCCTGCCATGCGCCCAAACAGTGGTTTTCCACCAAATAAGGGGTATCGGTGTGCTCAGGAGAAATTGTACAGCAAATTTTGGGTACATTTTTCCCGTTACCTTGCGAAAATGAAAAAAAACTGGATCTAAATTAACTTATTTGTGAAAAAAAGTTAAATATTCATTATTTTCTTACACAATCCAAAAATTTCTGTGAAGCACGTGAAGGGTTAATAAAGTTCTTGAATATGGTTTTGAGCACCTTTAGGGGTGCAGTTTTTAGAATGGTGTTACTTTTTGGCCTTTTCTGTCATAAAGGCCCCTCAAAGTCACTTCAAAGGTTTTTACATCACGAAAAAAAATATTTTGTACATTTTATTGGAAAAAATAGAAATCACTGGTCAACTTTTAACCCTTATAAATTCCTAACAAAAAAAATTACATTTAGTTCAAAAATTGTGCTGATGTTAATTAGACATGTGGGAAATATTATTTATTAACTGTTTTGTGTGACATATCTCTGTTATTTAAGGGCATGAAAATTCAAATTTTTAAAATTGCAAAATTTTCTAAATTTTCACCAAATTTCTGATTTTTTCACAAATAAACTCCAGTCATATCGAAGAAATTTTACCACTATCATGAAGTACAATATGTAACGAAAAAACAATCTCAGAATCAGTGGGATCCGTTTAAGTGTTCCAGAGTTATTACCTCATAAATTGACACAGATCAGAATAGTAAAAATTGGCCTGGTCATTAACGTGCAAACAACCTTCGCGGGTAAAGGGATTAAAGAGGTTTTCCCACAAACAAAAGTTCATTTTAATCAACAGATCTTGGAATGTTAATAAGTTCCACAATTGAATGGATTTAAATAAAATGTTCCTGTGCTGAGATAATCTTATAAATGTGTCCCTGCTGTGTACTGTGTAATGACAATGTTTGACCATGTACAGAACATGGTCTGATCATACCACAGATCCTGGGCGACGGGGAAGCAAAAGAGTATACAGACATTTAAGCAGGGGATCACAGCTGATTCTTTCTTTGAAGTAAAACATTGTTTAAAAACAGGCAGTGAAATGTTTTACCTCACAAAAAGAATCAGCTTCAATCCCATGCTGTAATTTCTGTATAATCTTTTGCTTCCCCCTGCTTAGGAGATGTGGTATGATCAGACCATGTTCCATACATGGTCAGACACAGCCATTACACAGTACATAGCAGGGGCACATTTATTAGATTATCTCAGCACAGGAATATTTTATTTAAATATATCCAATTGTGTAACTTTTTATTATTCCAAGATCTATTGATTAAAATGAACTTTCATTCATGAAAAAAAACTTTTAATTACTTTATGGTGCAATGATAAAGTGACAAACGCAAATTTGTAGATATCAGAGTGAGATTTAACCTTTGCAATGGGGTGAAGTGGTTGTCAGCTGTATAACACCCACTCACTTTCTTTGGAGTTGGACCCAAAATATGCTATAAACATATGGCAAATGTCCGAAAGGGGTAAAAGAAATGCTTATATCACATGGTGCACATACATGCTCAGTCTTACTTATCTTTCTGCTCCACTGGGTGTGCAGATAATTCTGATGTTGTGAAATGACTCTTTTTGATGTTGTGGCTTAAGAGAAGATATGTTGAGCAAATTACATTGGGTTACAGCTATTGCGCTTGTTAGGAATCTCTCTTAACAAGCATTTTGCCATTTCTTTAATCGGGGCCTTTTATGTTTAAGGTTGCACCACATTTGGAGAGTGACAGCATGGCCTTCTTGTCCTTGGCTGAGAATTAGTGGAAAATATAGCCCTTGAGTTGTCCAAGATGTCATATATAGAAAAGTCAAGCAATAACTGACATCTACAATTACATAGCATAAGTATAAAATAGATGTGGTTGTGGGAGATAACAGGTCTTAATAACAGATGTGTTTTTGAGGAATTTCAGCAACCATAGATTACAATTTGCTTCATTAATTTTCATGTTTACACTTTCTGAAAATATCACATGTACATGTGCCAGAACGGTAGATTTTCATTTTCAATATTGTCACACTTTAATCATAGTAAAAACATTTGCTCTTTGCTATTTTGCGGTAAAGAAAGAAGAAGTGAGCTGTTTCCTATAATTACATTTAGTGCAATAAACAAAGTCTTGGAGTTTGCATAATAAAATTATTGTTGACAAGTAGTGATGTATAATATCCATAAAATTAGTCATGTGTTAATGGGCAAAAGCATTTTTGCCATAAGCAGAATCTTTAGTACATTTGATCAAGCATATTAAGAATGAAAATAAAAGAAAAAAAACATTTAACATATCTGAAAAGTAATTAAAATTATATTTCACCATATGTTCTTTCCCTGTTACTTCTCAACAACAAGTGCCTAAAGCATTTATTTGGTTTCATCATTTTTAAGGAGGACTAATGCTTTCATTTGGCAGAGTGACACGTAATGAATTGGAATGAAAGAAAATGCTAAAATAATTTCTATGACTTAAACTATTTGTAACCCTAATTTGCAGAATCCTGAATAAACATAGTTACAACTCATCATAGTAAAGTGTTATTAAAATGTGTTATATGGAGTATGGCAACATATATTTCAATAAATAAACAAATAGCTTTTAGTACCAAATAAAAAGTGTTGAGAACCTGTCAGTTTGCCAGATATAATTGTTTTCGTATACGCAGATGTAAAAAATGCCAAATTTAGTGACACATACTCTTTATATAACATGTTGTTCATATATATAACATATGCTACACAATTAACATATATAATCAAAGTTTCTCAGCAGGTGCATATTAACTAATAATTAAAGCTCCATGGCTAGCACCTAATGACATTTGCTGTAGACAAATCGCTAATCATAAATATACAGCGAAGGGAAAAATGCGATCAAAGCTACACGGCAGGTGATTAATCATAAAATATAGCTTTTATTAAATATATAATTAAGAGAAAATACACCACATAATATGGCAGAGACAGTGCAAGACATACATATCAAAAATATCTAAAATACCATCATGCTCAATGGACGTAGAGGTCCACATATAAAACACCCACCAGGACTATAATATAGACCCTAATGCACCTGATCAACGGATCTCTAATATATTTATCCAAGTAGTGTATCACTAGTGGTCAGCTCATACAACCTAGCTGTGTAGCGACATAACCATGTAAATGAGCATTTAATGTAATAATAGAGTTTACCTGGACAGAGGGCTGACAACGGGGATGCTTACATGTGGACCGCGCGTCCACCCCGACGCGCGTTTTGGCGTTACCTTCTTCAGGGGGCGTGGTTGCAAACTGGGGGTGTGTCCTTATAAACCTATCGCCAGCCAATAGGGAGGTGTAGGCGGACATCTAATGACGCGCACAGCGTCTCCGCTGCCTCGGCAACCCGCGATGCCGGCGTCATGCGAAGGACCTCCCAACAGTCACGCGGGCCCACGTGACCCGCAGGTCCTAGCAGAAAGACACCGGGCAGCGCGAGCCAGCCTCAGCAACCGAGAGCGCCTGCACGTACCTGTCCAAGTGCCGCACCTATAAAATTAGAATTAGGTAAGGCATTCCTTAACACAACTAGAGATCCATCTTAAGACTGCCCTCAGCTACCTCGGGGATTGCAAATCGGGATGCATGTGATGAAATGTCCAATTATAAGTATATAGCTACCCACAACCATCTAGTGGTAGTGCATAGTACTAAAAGTCTCCCAGAGGGAAAGAATGCAAATATACATAGCAATATACATCAATATGGAGACAATCTCACACATATAACGGACATCATCACATGTGTCAAATCATATCTGACATTAGTACAACATTACCACACCAAAGGTACTTATTAAATGTACATGATCATAATAGTCATAATAATATTATGTAATGTAATGTAATAATTAAAGACATATGATCACAGTAATATTGTGTAGATAAATTACAATAATAATGTTGTCCAATAGCCAGGACCAATAACCACACATATGGAAGTCCCAACCACATACATCACAATATACAATCACCTCAAAGATGGAAGTGATACAAAATGCAATACTTCATTTAGACAAAGTTCACAATATGAGCAAAGAGGTTTATAGGCATTTGGCGATTGCTGTGCGACAATATCACGAATCCTTCTTCTCCTCCACAAACACTCATCCATAATGAAACGGATATAGTACGGACACAACCCTCCAGAAAGAAAGTTCACAGACCAATAATGATGGATAGAACTGTAAATAATATATGATAAAAAAAAGTAAATAAAACATTAAAAAACACAGAAATGATATGTACTAGGTAGAATGGAAATCAAAGGAACGGAGCAAAACTGAGACTCTCATTCAGTCCATGCGGGTGTACAGTACCCAATTTCCAGATCCATCTGGATTCTAGCTGAGCTAGACGTTGGCTAAGTTTACCTCCACGAATACCAATCTTCAAGGCGTCAATCCCCCTCACCCTCAATAGTGAACTGTCACAATTATGGCAGAGTTTGAAATGTCGTGGTATCGTCCTGAGCGTGGAGGGATCCATACAGTCGACTGCCGCCAAAATCCCCAACACATGCTCCCTAACTCTTACTTTAAGTTGCCGTGTGGTTAAACCAACATAGATTAGTCCACATGGACATGTGGCGTAGTAGATGATAAAACATGAGGTACATGTAATACGACTTCCAATGACATATGTCACCGTACCCGCAGCATTAGAAAAGGTATCAGTACGCTCTATATTCGGACAGGCGACACAGCGGCCGCATGGAAAACTTCCACACTCAGGACTAGAAGCACCAAAAATTGTAGCAGTTCCAGATTGAAATTGATAGTGGCTATGTACCAGACAGTCACGAAGGTTTTTAGAGCGGCGCACGGCAATAGATGGGCGATCTGGAAGAATTTTAGACAATACAGGATCGACCAGAAGGATGGGCCAAGCTTTAGCCAAACATTCCCTCATCCGACCAAATTGACCATGATAATCAGTTATAAATCTTGGTTTCTCTTCTAATTTAGGAATCTTTTTCTTATAGAGCAAATCATGTCTATTGGAATATTTGGCACGATGGTATGCCCTTTTTACCATACGTTTACTGTAGCCCCTCTCATAGAATCTCTTTTTCAAATCTTCGGACTGTCTGGCAAAATCCACATCATCCGAACAGAGTCTACGTAACCGCAGAAACTGTCCGATGGGAACAGACTGAATCACCCAAGGAGGGTGAGAGGATGACGCATGAAGCAACATATTCGTGGAGGTATTTTTTCGGTAGATATTTGTTTTTATAGAATTGTCTTGATCTCTAGTGAGAGCCACATCCAGAAAATTCACCACATCCCTGTCCCATGTATAGGTAATGCGAATATTCCTGTCATTATCATTAAGGGATTGCATGAATATCTTCAAGCCTTCTATGGGACCCTGCCAGATCAACAGGATGTCATCTATGTAGCGCGTCCAGAAAGGGACGCGGTCCATAGATGTCCGCTGATCCGGCAGGGAGAGGTCCCTCTCCCACAGCCCCAGGAACAGATTAGCATAGGCTGGCGCGAACGCCGCGCCCATTGCTGTACCCTGGAGCTGCAGGTAGAAGGACCCCTTGAATGTAAAAAAATTATGGGTTAAAGAAAATTCCAGCAAATCCATCACCAATTGAATCATGGCATTTTGCAAATTAGATGTTTCCAGGAAAAAGGCACATGCTCTCAAGCCATCAGAATGTTTAATACTGGTGTACAGTGATTCTACATCACCTGTCACCAGTATCATATCTGACTCCAGATATAGCCCATCAACTCTCTTAAGAAGCTCACCTGTATCCAGGAGGAAAGATGGGAGACACTCTACCAGAGGTTGAAGCTTACTGTCAATCCACCGATTGACGTTCTCTAGGAAGTTCCCAGTCCCGGAAATAATAGGACGCCCAGGTGGTATGGACAGATCTTTGTGCACTTTAGGCAACAAATAGAATGTAGAAACTACAGGTTCGCTAACAAGTAGTGCTGAAGCCAGCTCCTCAGTGATGACCCCATTGGTCGTGGCTTGATTAATGATCTTAGACAGTTGGAGGGAGAAGTAGGCCAGAGGATTAAATGTCAAACGTTTATAGCAGGTCTTATTATTAAGTTGACTAAATGCCTCCCTCTCATACATGTCCTTAGGCCACAACACAATGTTGCCCCCCTTGTCTGCTGGCTTCAGCACTACATCTGGAAGGTCCCGAAGGACCCGGAGGCGCTCACGTTCATGTCTAGAGAGGTTATCTCTCTGTATATAATGCGGGATCTGCTCGAACTCCTTCGTAACCACCTGAACAAACAGATCTATGTTGGCGCTTGTGGACAGTGGGGGAAATTTCTTAGACCTGACCCTAATAGATGCAGGGATCTTACCTCCTTCCTCCATATTATGTTCACTAGAAAGTTCCTCCAAAGTTCGTAAAGCTATTTGTTCCTCCTCTGTCGGAAAAAGATCAAATTGTGCCTCATTAAAATAATACTTCTTAAACAACAGAGTTCTCGCAAACAAATGGAGGTCCTTCACAGCCGAGAAAACATCAAAGCTACTCTTAGGTGAGAAGGAGAGACCCCTGCTTAGTAGAGCCAAGTCAGTATCAGTAAGTACATATTTACTAAGGTTAATTACCTTATTGTCCCCACTGTCCACAAGCGGCTGTTTATACGGTCGGCGTCTGTACGGATGGAAATTTGCATCTCGTGTCCTCTTAAGATTCAGTCCTGACCTCATAATGATGGATGAGGACGTCATACTAGATGAATCACTGAGAGATGAGATGGATGTAATAGAAGAAGAGTTTTGTGCCATATGAGGTTGGATGATAGCCTTTCTCCAATGATATACTGTATTAGTTGCAAAATCACGCTGGTCTCTTGCCATTTTTGTCACTTGAGTGTCATGTAATTTTTTGACACAGAGATCCAGATTCCTATCAATTGATGCATCAAAGTCCTGGATTTTATCAGTAGGGCAAGTATTTCTCAATATACTTTGTGCTTCATCAATAGATTTATCCAGTGCTAAAATGGCGTTAGTATTATGTTCAATCAATAACTGCATAAATCCAATGGAGCATGTATTGCAGAGGCCTTCCCAATTGGACATGAAGTCTTTATCATCAACTACAAACGTGGGGATAACCCGCACCCTCAGTCCTCTTGGAATCAACTTGTTGGAAATATACCTCTGCAAAAAGGCCCTATTCCACCACAATTTTGTCCGTTTGATAATTAAGGACTGTATGGACTGAACCTGATTGTCCCAGTCCCGCTCGTTCTCTACCCGTGGTTCTGCACCGCCTGTGCCAAATACCTGCTCCATCTGGTCGAGCCAGGTCTGTTCCTTAGCTCTAAAATTCATTGCTATTGGAAACAAAATAGTAGTGCATAACACACAAAAAGTCATATAATCAAAGTTTCTCAGCAGGTGCATATTAACTAATAATTAAAGCTCCATGGCTAGCACCTAATGACATTTGCTGTAGACAAATCACTAATCATAAATATACAGCGAAGGGAAAGGACGCGATCAAAGCTACACAGCAGGTGATTAATCATAAAATATAGCTTTTATTAAATATATAATTAAGAGAAAATACACCACATAATATGGCAGAGACAGTGCAAGACATACATATCAAAAATATCTAAAATACCATCATGCTCAATGGACGCAGAGGTCCACATATAAAACACCCACCAGGACTATAATATAGACCCTAATGCACCTGATCAACGGATCTCTAATATATATATCCAAGTAGTGTATCACTAGTGGTCAGCTCATACAACCTAGCTGTGTAGCGACATAACCATGTAAATGAGCATTTAATGTAATAATAGAGTCTACCTGGACAGAGGGCTGACAACGGGGATGCTTACATGTGGACCGCGCGTCCACCCCGACGCGCGTTTTGGCGTTACCTTCTTCAGGGGGCGTGGTTGCAAACTGGGGGTGTGTCCTTATAAACCTATCGCCAGCCAATAGGGAGGTGTGGGCGGACATCTAATGACGCGCCCATCGTCTCCGCTGCCTCGGCAACCCGCGATGCCGGCGTCATGCGAAGGACCTCCCAACAGTCAAGCGGGCCCACGTGACCCGCAGGTCCTAGCAGAAAGACGCCGGGCAGCGCGAGCCAGCCTCAGCAACCGAGAGCGCCTGCACGTACCTGTCCAAGTGCCGCACCTATAAAATTAGAATCAGTTAAGGCATTCCTTAACACAACTAGAGGTCCATCTTAAGACTGCCCTCAGCTACCTCGGGGATTGCAAATCGGGATGCATGTGATGAAATGTCCAATTATAAGTATATAGCTACCCACAACCATCTAGTGGTAGGGCATAGTACTAAAAGTCTCCCAGAGGGAAAGAATGCAAATATACATAGCAATATACATCAATATGGAGACAATCTCACTAGTGTTGAGCATTCCGATACTGAAATATCGGGTATCGGCCGATATTCGCGGTATCGGAATTCCGATACTTAATTCCGATACTTTTGCAATATCGTACCGGAATCGGAAGTTCCCATAATGCAATGAGACATTTTCATTTTATTCAGCCAATGAGGATCCTAAGAAGTGTGGGCACATCCTGTTAGGCATGTAGGCATCTTAACTAATGGCATGGCTGTGATTGGCTGCTGAAATGATGTCATGATGCACTATAAAAGCCACCGCCGCCATTTTGAGCTCACTCTGCTGTGAATTCAGTTATGGATAGGACGCTGTTGTTCTGAGGGACAGTTTTAGCTACCTATTTGCTCTATACTGCTTTACCCAAGCTACTTTCTAAATCACTGTGCCTTGCAGTGCTAGTGCACAGTTCCCTGTGCTGTTCACCGCTGTCTGCAAGGTCTGTGTGTGTGAGTGCAGCTCACCCTGTAGTGTGTGCTTCAGCCAAGTCTGGTTGTAGTGCACTCAGTGTGTGTCACTGCCTCATACATTGTCCTTTTTTGCCAATTCATAATTTTTCCTGATATCTCCTATTAGTGTGGTGGTTCCATCTGTATTCAGCTAAATTGGTTCCAAACACACTATATAGGAGTAGATAGAGACATTTTTTTCCGTCTTGCAGCACTAGTGCACAGTGCTCTGCATCTGTACTGTTCACCGCTGTCTGCAAGGTCTGGTGTGTGAGTGCAGCTCACCCTGTAGTGTGTGCTTCAACCCCGTCTGGTTGTAGTGCACTCAGTGTGTGTCACTGCCTCATACATTGTCCTTTTTTGCCAATTCATAATTTTTCCTGATATCTCCTATTAGTGTGGTGGTTCCATCCGTATTCAGCTAAACTGGTTCCAAACACACTATATAGGAGTAGATAGAGAAATTTTTTTGGTCTTGCAGCGCTAGTGCACAGTGCTCTGCATCTGTACTGTTCACCGCTGTCTGCAAGGTCTGGTGTGTGAGTGCAGCTCACCCTGTAGTGTGTGCTTCAACCCCGTCTGGTTGTAGTGCACTCAGTGTGTGTCACTGCCTCATACATTGTCCTTTATTGCCAATTCATAATTTTTCCTGATATCTCCTATTAGTGTGGTGGTTCCATCCGTATTCAGCTAAATTGATTCCAAACACACTATATAGGAGTAGATAGAGGAGCCTTTCTGCAGCCTTGGGCCCTGCAGCCCCAGCCAGATTAGTATTAGCCTATTTTTTGCAGCCTCATCTATTGCATTGTAGGTTACCTTCCTACATTGTAATAGCTACAAAAAGTTTGTGATACTATCGTTATTACATCTTTAGGCACATCCAGTGTCTTTTTGTGACAAAAAAAACCTAAATAAAGTTCACCAAACACTCCACTTTACAGTTGTGTAGGCCACATTAGCTCATATTAAAGTCTAGTCCACACTTTATAAAATTAGTGTTTCTTATACCTGTTAGCAGCTGTTCAGGAATAAGCACACTAAGCCCTTAGTACTTTTCTGCCTATCTTTATCAGTCTACCAAGATGAAGAAGGCAGGGAGTAAGGCATGTGGTCGTGGGCGTGGGCGTGGAGTTTCTGCAGGTAGAGGACGTGAGGATTCTGTGCCTGCAGGGAGAGGACGTGGGGATTCTGTGCCTGCTGCGGGCACCAGTGACTCAGCATCCCCCAGTTTTACCAGGGAACAGTCCTTTATGCGCAGCTTTGTAGGAGCTAGCCGTACCCCACTGCTGCGCGAGGACCAAATTGAAGCCGTTGTCGGATGGATGGCAGCTAACGCATCGACTTCAATTAGTTCCAGATCCTCTCAGGTCCTGAACACTGAAGAGCACCCATCTGTCTCTTCACCACCTGCCAAATTGCCCAGGCAGTCAGAGAGCCCTGGACAGGAGCCATCTCTACTTCTGTTCCCTGAATCTCTTGGCTTGGAAAGAGGGGGCCAGCCAAGCAGAATTTGAGAATTTGAAGAAGAGGTAGTATGCAGTGATGCGCAACCGTTTTGTCTCTCTGAATCTGAAGAGGCGGGTGGGCCAGTGCCTATGGTCAGCAGCACACCTCAGTACGCATCTGATGATGAGACTCAGGTGCCACTTTCTGGTGCGTACTGTGCTGTCGAGACTACCCAGGAGAAGCAGTTGTTTGAAGAGGGTGGTGTAGATGATGAGGTCCTTGACCCATCATGGCGTGAGGGACTGGAAGGTGGTGGGAGCAGCTCTGAGGAAGAGATTCCCCGAACGGCCCAAAAAGGAGGGAGAGGGAGGGGGCAGACTTGGTTGCCTGTAGCCTCCACTTCGGCACCCATTAGGAGCATGGCTCTTCCAAAATCCAAAGCGGGCGCTCCCAAGACTTGCAGTGCCTGGTCCTTTTTTGACACAGTTGCAGATGACATTTGCTTTGTCAAATGCAAGCTGTGTAATCAGAAGGTGAAAAGAGGGAAAAGTGTCAGCAACCTCAATACCACAAATATGTGGAAACATGTGCGGACCAAGCACGTGGTGGAGTTACACAAACACACTGAAGACCTAGGCCAACCTACAGCGCCACCTACCACCTCTTCAGCTCGTGTTGTAGCCTCTTTCTCCAGCTCACACACAGCTGGTTCGGCTTCCTCACAGGATCGCCATGGAAGAATCTCTGGCACTGTTGTACAGAGACACAGTGTAATTCCATCCACAGCACCACTTTCCCAGTCATCCTCACACTCCCAGGCCAGTCTACAGCCATCGTTAGCACAGGCATGGGAGAAAAGGCGCCCATACTCGGCAAACCACCCCCGAGCACAGGCTCTGAATGCTGGCATTGCTAAACTACTGGCCCTTGAAATGCTATCATTCAGGCTGGTGGAGACTGACACATTCCGTAACTTTATGGCATTGGCAGTCCCACAATACAACGTGCCCAGCCGTTTTTATTTCAGCAGGCAAGCCGTCCCTGTCCTGCAACATCATGTGGAGGGAAAAATTAAACATGCGCTACAAAACGCCGTCAGTAGCAAGGTCCACCTGACCACTGATGCGTGGACCAGTAAGCATGGACAGGGACGATACCTTTCCCTCACTGCCCATTGGGTAAATGTTGTGGAGCCGGGTACAGATCTTGAGAGTGGCGCTGTACGTGTTCTGCCAACTCCAAGGATTGCAGGAATCCAGTCTGTACACATTGACTCCTCCTCATACTCCAGTTCCTCTGAATCAGCGCTGCAGGAGCCGTCACGGTCTACCTCCACATCGACCCGTGAACGGTTACCTGTTATGATGACCGATATGAGCACAGCCGTGGCCAAACGTCAACAGGCCGTATTAAAATTAATTTCTTTGGGGAATCGAAGCCACACAGCGCAGGAGCTCTGGAATGCCATCAAGCAGCAGAGTGACGTGTGGTTTGTGCCAGCGAATCTCCAGCCAGGCATGGTAGTGTGTGACAATGGCCGAAATCTGGTGGCAGCTCTGGGCCTAGGCAACCTCACTCACATCCCATGTCTGGCACATGTGCTCAACTTGGTCGTGCAGAGTTTTTTGAGGGACTATCCGGATCTTGATGCACTGCTTCACAAGGTCCGCATAGAGTGCGCTCACTTGCGGCGTTCCAGCAATGCAAGATCACGCATTGCAGCTCTGCAGCGCCGATTATGTCTTCCGGAATATCGCATCATATGTGACCTACCCACCAGGTGGAATTCAACGTTACATATGTTGGAGAGGTTGTGTGAGCAGCAGGCAGCAGTAATGGAGTACCAGCTGCAGCCGGCGCAAACAAGTCGCAGTGCGCGCCGTTCACACTTCACCACCACTGAGTGGGCCTCTATGAAGGACATTTGCCACGTTTTGCGTGCCTTCGATTATTCCACGCGGATGGCGAGTGCAGATGATGCACTAGTCAGCATGACTATCCCCCTTATCTGCCTGCTTGAAAAAACACTGCAAGCACTAAGGGACGAGGTTTTGGAAGAGGTGGAGGATGAGGAGTCACAAATGCCATCTGCTTCTCTACAGTCTGCGCAACGTGGTTCCTCACAAAGGCCTAGGCAGGGGACACTTTGTGAGGAGGATGAGGAGGAGTCAATGGATGAGGAAGACATCTGTCCAGAGGAGGGAGGTACACAATGCTCTAGTAGTCAGTATCTAGAGCGAGGGTGGGGTGATGCAGAGCAGGCAGAGATCACGCCTCAAGCAGGGGACAGCGTTTCTTGGCCAGTTGGCAGTCTGCAGCACATGGTTGATTTCATGCTGCAGTGCCTGAGAAACGACCGCCGCATCGCCCACATTCTCAACACGGCTGATTATTGGGTGTCCACCCTCCTAGATCCTCGCTACCGGGACAGCTTACAAAGCCTCATAACACCGTTGAACCGGGAGCGTAAAATGCGGGAGTACCAAGACGCACTGGTGCATTCCATCATGTTCTCCATTCCAACCGAGAGCAGTGCTGCTAGTGCTTTACAAAGCAGCTCAGTGCGTCGAGGCAGTGGAGGAAGCTCTGCACAAAGAGGGAGCAGAAGCAGCGCCTCAACACAAGGCAAGACCAGTATGGCCGAAATGTGGCAAAGTTTTGTGTCCCCGCCGCCACAAATGTCTACACCATCACAGACGGCTCCAGTCAGCAGGAGGCAACGTTTCCGTCAGATGGTGACAGACTACATGTCTTGCCCTCTTAGTGTACTCCCAGACGGCTTTTCTCCCTTCAAGTTTTGGGTCTGTAAGCTGGATACATGGCCAGAGCTTAGTCAGTATGCACTGGAGGTGCTAGCTTGCCTTGCTGCTAGTATATTATCGGAACGCGTCTTTAGTGCCGCAGGTGGTGTACTAACAGACCGTCGCATGCGACTATCCTCCGATAACGTTGACCGGCTTACTTTTCTCAAAATGAACAAGGCCTGGATCTCTCATGAATTTGCCAGTCCTCTTCCAGAATAAATAATTGGTTGGAAACAGTATCCAGGTCTCCTGTTCTGTTCATGTTTCTACCACCTGAACTGTAATCCCTGAGCTCCAACACCGCCAGTTGGCGCTCGGAAGTGCCGTCTGCACAGTCAACACTTGCTGCCGTGTTATTGGGGTTCAGTAACGTCAGCTGTTCCCCTGCTGTGCGGACGGCAATTTCTCCTGCTCTGTCCACATCCACTGTACTACTGATTTAAAACCTCCTCCAAATACACCTCTGGCTCCTCTGTTTTCAGTATTATCCCTGGGCTCCAACACCGCCAGTTGGCGCTCGGAAGTGCCGTCTGCACAGTCAACACTTGCTACCATGTTATTGGGGTTCAGTAACGTCAGCTGTTCCCCTGCTGTGCGGATGGCAATTTCTCCTGCTTTCTCCACATTCTCACTACTACAGATTTTAAAGTTGCTCCAATTACACCTCTGGCTCCTCTGTTTTCAGTATTATCCCTGAGCTCCAACACCGCCAGTTGGCGCTCGGAAGTGCCGTCTGCACAGTCAACACTTGCTGCCGTGTTATTGGGGTTCAGTAACGTCAGCTGTTCCCCTGCTGTGTTCACGGCAATTTCTCCTGCTCTGTCCATATTCACTGTGCTACTTATTTAAAACTTGCTCCAATTACACCTCTGGCTCCTCTCTATTTTTATTCTTATCCCTGGGCTCCAGCACCGCCAGTTGGCGCTCGGAAGTGCTGTCTGCACAGTCAACACTTGCTGCCGTGTTATTGGGGTTCGGTAACGTCAGCTGTTCCCCTGCTGTACGGACGGCAATTTCTCCTGCTTTGTCCACATCCACTGTACTACACATTTTAAAGTTGCTCCAATTACACCTCTGGCTCCTCTGTTTTCATTCTTATCCCTGGGCTCCAGCACCGCCAGTTGGCGCTCGGAAGTGCCGTCTGCACAGTCAACACTTGCTACCATGTTATTGGGGTTCAGTAACGTCAGCTGTTCCCCTGCTGTGCGGACGGCAATTTCTCCTGCTCTGTCCACATCCACTGTACTACTGATTTAAAACCTCCTCCAAATACACCTCTGGCTCCTCTGTTTTCAGTATTATCCCTGAGCTCCAACACCGCCAGTTGGCGCTCGGAAGTGCCGTCTGCACAGACAACACTTGCTACCATGTTATTGGGGTTCAGTAACGTCAGCTGTTCACCTGCTGTGCGGACGGCAATTTCTCCTGCTCTGTCCACATTCTCACTACTACAGATTTTAAAGTTGCTCCAATTACACCTCTGGCTCCTCTGTTTTCAGTATTATCCCTGAGCTCCAACACTGCCAGTTGGCGCACGGAAGTGCCATCTGCACAGTCAACACTTGCTGCCGTGTTATTGGGGTTCAGTAACGTCAACTGTTCCCCTGCTGTGCGGACGGCAATTTCTCCTGCTTTGTCCACATCCACTGTACTACACATTTTAAAGTTGCTCCAATTACACCTCTGGCTCCTCTGTTTTCATTCTTATCCCTGGGCTCCAACACCGCCAGTTGGCGCTCGGAAGTGCCGTCTGCACAGTCAACACTTGCTGCGGTGTTATTGGGGTTCGGTAACGTCAGCTGTTCCCCTGCTGTGTTCACGGCAATTTCTCCTGCTCTGTCCATATTCACTGTGCTACTTATTTAAAACTTGCTCCAATTACACCTCTGGCTCCTCTCTATTTTTATTCTTATCCCTGGGCTCCAGCACCGCCAGTTGGCGCTCGGAAGTGCTGTCTGCACAGTCAACACTTGCTGCCGTGTTATTGGGGTTCGGTAACGTCAGCTGTTCCCCTGCTGTACGGACGGCAATTTCTCCTGCTTTGTCCACATCCACTGTACTACACATTTTAAAGTTGCTCCAATTACACCTCTGGCTCCTCTGTTTTCATTCTTATCCCTGGGCTCCAGCACCGCCAGTTGGCGCTCGGAAGTGCCGTCTGCACAGTCAACACTTGCTGCGGTGTTATTGGGGTTCGGTAACGTCAGCTGTTCCCCTGCTGTGTTCACGGCAATTTCTCCTGCTCTGTCCATATTCACTGTGCTACTTATTTAAAACTTGCTCCAATTACACCTCTGGCTCCTCCGTTTTTAGCATTTACCCTGGGCTCCAATACCGCTAGTTGCTGCTCAGAAGTGCCGTCTGCACAGTCAACGCTTGCTCCAGTGTTATTGGGGTTCAGTAACGTCAGCTGATCCCCAGCTGTGTGTCCGGCAAATTCTCCTGCTTTGTCCACATCCACTGTACTACGGATTTAAAACCTCCTCCAAATACACCTCTGGCTCCTCTGTTTTTAGTATTTACCCTGGGCTCCAGCACCGCCAGCTGGTTCTCGGCAGTTCCATTGGCTCTTGTACCTTCTGCTACCCATCCGGGTTCCAGTACCGTCAGCTGGTCCTCGGTAGTTCCATTTGCTCTTGTATCTTCTGCTACCCATCCGGGTTCCAGTACCGTCAGCTGGTTCTCGGCAGTGTCTTTGGCACGGGTACTCCCTCCTGCCCAGCCTGGTTCCAGCACGCCAGCTGTTTCCGGGTAGTGTCAACGTCACTTTGCCTCCAATGCGTTGTCCTGTCGTGTTGCGGTCGGGTTAGCCGACTCTATGGTGCCTGCAGTTTAGGTGACTCCTATGTGGGCTGCGGGATCTGGCAATGAAGGCTGGTTCCATAGTGCCAATAGGACAAGCACCCCCTGTAGGACTGTGGGTTTTGGTAACTGCGGCCGGCTCACGGCCTTGAACTTTTTTTTACATGGGTACCTTCTGCTACCCATCCGGGTTCCAGTACCGTCAGCTGGTTCTCGGCAGTGCCTTTGGATTAGGTGCCTCCTTCTCGGTATCCAAGTTCCACCAACGTCTGCTGGTCCTTGGTAGTGCTTTCTGGCACAGGTACCTCCTGCTTAGTAACCGAGTTCCAGTAACATCAGCTGGTCCTCGGTAGTTCCATTGGCTCTTGAACCTTCTGCTACCCATCCGGGTTCCAGTACCGTCAGCTGGTCCTCGGTAGTTCCATTTGCTCTTGTATCTTCTGCTACCCATCCGGGTTCCAGTACCGTCAGCTGGTTCTCGGCAGTGTCTTTGGCACGGGTACTCCCTCCTGCCCAGCCTGGTTCCAGCACGCCAGCTGTTTCTGGGTAGTGTCAACGTCACTTTGCCTCCAATGCGTTGTCCTGTCGTGTTGCGGTCGGGTTAGCCGACTCTATGGTGCTTGCAGTTTAGGTGACTCCTATGTGGGCTGCGGGATCTGGCAATGAAGGCTGGTTCCATAGTGCCAATAGGACAAGCACCCCCTGTAGGACTGTGGGTTTTGGTAACTGCGGCCGGCTCGCGGCCTTGAACTTTTTTTTACATGGGTACCTTCTGCTACCCATCCGGGTTCCAGTACCGTCAGCTGGTTCTCGGCAGTGCCTTTGGATTAGGTGCCTCCTTCTCGGTATCCAAGTTCCACCAACGTCTGCTGGTCCTTGGTAGTGCTTTCTGGCACAGGTACCTCCTGCTTAGTAACCGAGTTCCAGTAACATCAGCTGGTCCTCGGTAGTTCCATTGGCTCTTGTACCTTCTGCTACCCATCCGGGTTCCAGTACCGTCAGCTGGTCCTCGGTAGTTCCTCAGCTTTCTTGTACCTTCTGCTACATTTCCAAGTTCAAGCTTTTTGAAATGGTTCTTGGTAATCACTCTGGATCTCCCTGACGAGGACCCTGAAGACTAGGACCCTGAAGACCAACCCTAAGAAGACGAGGACCCCGAAGACAATGACCCTGAAGACGAGGACCCTGAATACCACCCCGAAGAAGACGAGGACCCTGAAGACCACCCCGAAGAAGACGAGGACCCTGAAGACCACCCCGAAGAAGACGAGGACCCCGAAGACGAGGACCCAGAAGACCAACCCGAAGAAGACGAGGACCCCGAAGACGAGGACCCCCGAAGACGACGACCCTGAAGACCACCCCGAAGAAGACCAAGAAGATGACCCTGAAGAAGTTGACCAAGAAGACAAAGAAGAGAAGACAAGCACCAAGATACAGAAGAACAAGAGACAGAAAACCAAGAAGCAGAAATACAAGAAGCTGCAGAACAAAAAGCGGAAGAACATTAAGCATAAGACTAAAAATCAGAGCAAAAGATAATATCTAAATTATAAGCAGAAGATGACTAAGCAGTGTATGGGGGTGAGTCCGTTCCTCCTCGTGGTGCCCCTGGAAAAGACCTGCTGCTGCAGGCCAAACTGAACGCGGACAAATCCTGTTGTAAATCTTTTGTGACGGGCAGAACGAAAGGTGTAATGTCCAACCTTTTATAGATAACAACTACAGGAATGCCTGTCACAAATAAGAATATGATGAAGAAGAAGAATATGAAGAAGATGAAGAAGTAGAATATGAAGAATGTAAAAAAAAGAATAATACGAAGAAGGTGAAGAAGAAGAAGGTGAAGAAGAAGTGGATGAAAAAGATGCTGAGGATGATGAAGGAGAAAGTGTGGGAGAAGTAAAAAAGAAGGTGAAGAGCATGGAAGTAGTGAAACATAAATATCTGACAAAATATAAAAATACTTAACATAGTTAATATTTCCGTAACTCAGAACATAATAAAAAAATAGTAATTCCTGCTATTCCATTTGACTGGGCTAAACCTCTATGCCTTTATTGTCTCCCCCACCTCCCCCAATACATTCTACATTATTCTTAGTTGTTTTCCTTCATGTAGAAATAACCTACAAGGAAAGAAAGGGTTTATTTTAATTCCGATATTTATGTCCCATTGACTTGCATTGGTTTCCGGTATCGGAATCGGCGATATCCGATACTTTTTCGGTATCGGTCCGATCCAATCCGATCCGATATTTCCCGATACCGGAAGGTATCGCTCAACACTAAATCTCACACATATAACGGACATCATCACATGTGTCAAATCATATCTGACATTAGTACAACATTACCACACCAAAGGTACTTATTAAATGTACATGATCATAATAGTCATAATAATATTATGTAATGTAATGTAATAATTAAAGACATATGATCACAGTAATATTGTGTAGATAAATTACAATAATAATGTTGTCCAATAGCCAGGACCAATAACCACACATATGGAAGTCCCAACCACATACATCACAATATACAATCACCTCAAAGATGGAAGTGATACAAAATGCAATACTTCATTTAGACAAAGTACACAATATGAGCAAAGAGGTTTATAGGCATTTGGCGATTGCTGTGCGACAATATCACGAATCCTTCTTCTCCTCCACAAACACTCATCCATAATGGAACGGATATACTACGGACACAACCCTCCAGAAAGAAAGTTCACAGACCAATAATGATGGATAGAACTGTAAATAATATATGATAAAAAAAAGTAAATAAAACATTAAAAAACACAGAAATGATATGTACTAGGTAGAATGGAAATCAAAGGAACGGAGCAAAACTGAGACTCTCATTCAGTCCATGCGGGTGTACAGTACCCAATTTCCAGATCCATCTGGATTCTAGCTGAGCTAGACGTTGGCTAAGTTTACCTCCACGAATACCAATCTTCAAGGCGTCAATCCCCCTCACCCTCAATAGTGAACTGTCACAATTATGGCAGAGTTTGAAATGTCGTGGTATCGTCCTGAGCGTGGAGGGATCCATACAGTCGACTGCCGCCAAAATCCCCAACACATGCTCCCTAACTCTTACTTGAAGTTGCCGTGTGGTTAAACCAACATAGATTAGTCCACATGGACATGTGGCGTAGTAGATGATAAAACATGAGGTACATGTAATACGACTTCCAATGACATATGTCACCGTACCCGCAGCATTAGAAAAGGTATCAGTACGCTCTATATTCGGACAGGCGACACAGCGGCCGCATGGAAAACTTCCACACTCAGGACTAGAAGCACCAAAAATTGTAGCAGTTCCAGATTGAAATTGATAGTGGCTATGTACCAGACAGTCACAAAGGTTTTAGAGCGGCGCACGGCAATAGATGGGCAGGTACGTGCAGGCGCTCTCGGTTGCTGAGGCTGGCTCACGCTGCCCGGCGTCTTTCTGCTAGGACCTGCGGGTCACGTGGGCCCGCGTGACTGTTGGGAGGTCCTTCGCATGACGCCGGCATCGCGGCTTGCCGAGGCAGCGGAGACGCTGGGCGCGTCATTAGATGTCCGCCCACACCTCCCTATTGGCTGGCGATAGGTTTATAAGGACACACCCCCAGTTTGCAACCACGCCCCCTGAAGAAGGTAACGCCGAAACGTGCGTCGGGGTGGACGCGCGGTCCACATGTAAGCATCCCCGTTGTCAGCCCTCTGTCCAGGTAGACTCTATTATTACATTAAATGCTCATTTACATGGTTATGTCGCTACACAGCTAGGTTGTATGAGCTGACCACTAGTGATACACTACTTGGATATATATATTAGAGATCCGTTGATCAGGTGCATTAGGGTCTATATTATAGTCCTGGTGGGTGTTTTATATGTGGACCTCTGCGTCCATTAAGCATGATGGTATTTTAGATATTTTTGATATGTATGTCTTGCACTGTCTCTGCCATATTATGTGGTGTATTTTCTCTTAATTATATATTTAATAAAAGCTATATTTTATGATTAATCACCTGCCGTGTAGCTTTGATCGCATCTTTCCCTTCGCTGTATACAATTAACATATATTTAGTTTGAAAAGATAAGTCCTAAATGACCAATAATGTATCTATAATGTACAATTTTATCATAGCCCACTAAGGGCTGTATGAAAAAGGCTCAGGAGTTGTACCCACTTTGTTACAGGCAGATGTCAGCTTTGTTACATACATCTGCCTGTAAATGTAGTGATTTCAACAAGTTTTGCCTAACCGAACAGTAACACGGACTTCCTAGAGAAGTCCTTGTTCAGAGTCCGTGCTCGGACACTAGGTGCTCTGTACCGACCCCGAACTTTACCACTCAGGTTCGCCCATCCCTATTCATAACACCTATCCTCCATGTACGTACTGAATCTTCAAAAGGCACCAGAATTGAAGACCTGAAACCAAATATCTGTGTTTTATCAGGAAAAAAAGTAAAGGTCATAAAATCCTTACATATGACCTGAAAGAATGAGAAGCAGTAGTTTTGGTTGATAGAGATGTTTTTGATAACATCAACCAGGTACTTCTGGAGGATGCAGCCTAGTTACCAGAAAATGGAGAGTGAGGAGAAGGGGTAGGAATACAATTTGAGCCTTGCTCAGATTGCTGGCCATCTTACTTTACCATCTTTTTTACCCAAGTCATTTTCATTGAAATTAAAAATAACTTGTAAACGCTGCAGTGAGATAAAGCTATCTGTCTTTATATATCTCACAGTGAGAAACATCTTCTAGCCCTCTAGCTGTTCCAGTCCGGCCCATTGACCGAGACAGCTGACGGGCTGAAAAGACTGTTCTATGTGCAATTTAATGAGACCGCCCTTCCATTCCCAGTGTCCTGATTTCACCGCTGTCTGCATCCTTAGGATACAGGATGTGGTAAATATAATGGTGGAGGACAGAGCCGCCGGCTCCTTCCACCATTCCACCATTCATATTGTGTGACTGAGACAGCAGATGCGATGCGTGAGTTCATATTGTATATGTGTGTGGAATCATACAGAGGGGGGCTCATACTTTATTTATGGGGCTCATACTGTATATAGAGGATGTTGTGTGTGGGTTCATAATGTATATTAGTGGGCTGTGTGTGGGCTCATATTGTATATAGGGGGTGTCAGAATACTTCTGCTCAGTAGTAAGTTATACAATTGTTAATATAAAATAATTGTATTGAATATATTATTAGCAGAATTAATTTCAGCCTATAGGTTTGGCCTTTGGCCTTTGTGTAAAGCCTATATTTCTTGGAGATTGTTATTAATATGGAATAAACATCAAGTTTTTATCAAGAACCTACTTCCTTGGTGCTTCGGCTTCATTGTTTTTATACCTGGTGTGAGGCCCTGCCGAGCTAAGCACAAGTTTGGTCAATGGTGCCTATGAATCTACAATTGGGATTAATTGTTAAAGTTTTAAAGTACAACTTTGCACTATTCAGTACTTCATATTAAAAGTACACTCTATTCTCAATAATGGAGTGATTTTTTAATTCTATAGTTTTCTGATCATTGCATAGGATACCGGCCACCTCAGAATGGCCAGTCTTTTCAGCAAGAAGTGTGAGATAGCAAGCACTCCTTTGAAGTTGGCTGGGTAACAGTGCTACTCCTTGATGATAGCAGTATTGGATAGGACACACTTCAGATAAAAGGTGCCACCAGACTAGACTGAAGATGAGAACAGTTGATTAACTACAAAGAAAAAAAGCTTATCAGAGTTTTAACCCAAAATATGAAGATAATATTATTGTTTGAGCAATAGCAGTCAATTAAATTATTGGGTTCTGTGTTGACTTTCATACTAATTGTTTGTGTAGCCAAGTTCATCACCTGAATTAGAAATAATCATAAAGTGGAACAGAATTTTTCATCAATGCCTTATTATGATTCTATATACCCTGGAGAAGATAAAGTAAATATTTTGACATTTATTTTTTATTTTTGGAAAATACATTTGCTTCATGAGGAGAATGTTTGCAGTGCCAAGGTAGATACTGTTGGCATAGTGCAGGTGCCTTCTAATCAGAGCAAAGCACCTGCAGTTTATTTGGATACGGTAAGAAATAGCTTTGCCTGAGTAATTTTAGTGTTTTATTTTAGCATTTATATGTTTGTTTAAAGGGAATAAAATTATCCTAGAATATAAAAATGTCTAGTATATATGCTGACCTTATAAAAACTGTTTTCTGGATGTGAATGATGTGGTCACAATGGTTCAATAAATCATATCTGGAGGGCTAGCTAGCATTTATCTCAATTGTGTTTATACGGTTGGGACAGCTACAAAACTTGATTTTTGCCTTGATGTTCCTAAATCTACATATTGGTAAATTACTAATCAAGGTTGATGGCCCATAATTCTTAATTATATCATGGCTCGGAGATGTATAGCAATCAATTATCAAAGTAAAGTGGCATCCTCCATAAAAGTAAGTCTTAATTTTAGATATGAAGCCTAAAACTAAATATTTTTTATACCAGAAACACTCCACAGAATGAGATTGCTTCTAAGATGCTCTGTGATAAATATGGTATTCTATAAATTTTTAGCTATGATAATGTTATCTAATAATGCATTTGATAAAATTGCGTAGAGTTTAGAAATTATTGAATCTTTTGAAATTCAAATTACTCATGTTCAACAAATGTTTCAAAAATTGTTGATTTGCAGTGAATCGCAATAGAGCAAAGCCTCCAGTTGCACTGTATGTAACACTCTGAGGCTTCCTAAAGCTGTATCCAACAGCACAAATTCATACTTAGCAATTTGAAAATGACCCCACCATAAAAACAAATTGTAACCATTGTAATAGTATAGATCCGTTCTTTTATTAATTACTTTTATTAATAATTAGAGCACCACTGATTTAATGGTGCTGTACATGTGAGAAATACAGATATAAATTACAATGAACAAGCCAACAATGACAGATTTTAGCAGAGGGTGAGAGGACCCTTTCCTTGAAGGCTTACAGTCTACAGTGTAATGAGGAAAAAGACAGTAGGTTAGGGGTTTGCATCAGCACTTGATGGGGTGAGGTGGCAGCTGTTTTTATTGCATGCTATAAACTTTCTGGAAGAGAGGCATTTTCAAGTTCCATCTGAAAGTTCCAAATGTGATGGATAATCAGATGTGTTGTGACACATAATTCCAGGGGATGCAGGATACTCAGGCAAAGTATTGGAGGTGATTCGGTGAGAAATGTACTACATGAAATAGAGATCGAGGTCTTGTAAGTACTAGAGATTATGTGTGGGAAGATATCGAGAGATTGATTAGGAGATATATGGAGGAGACATGACGCGCCCCCTGGGACATATTCCTTTTTGAGGGGAATACCCGGCACCGGATCAGATGGGGGGGGGTTGTAGTCTCCGAGCGGCTGTGACCCGGTCCCGTGCCCAGGGCGTCAAGCTAAGTGTTATGTGGCAGTCCTACAGATGTTATTAAGAGTTCTTTTGTGTCGACTACGCCACCCGTTGTGATGCGGTCACTGTGGCCGCCGCTGCAGCAGGGTCCGCTGAGGCTGATGGTGGGTGCGCAGCTTGGTGGGATAACCCCCAACGGGAGGGGTATAGCCTCAGAGGGGACAGGCGCAGAGGATGGGGGTTGTGGTGGTGCGGTGCAGCCGGCAATGAAGACAGACTCGGGTTGTGCAGTTAAGGGTGTTTACTTACTGCTGATGTTCCGGTCACTCCAGCTGCTAGTGACCACCCGAGCCGTGCTGCGTCCACCAGGTCCTGGATCCAGCCAACCCCCAAACAAGTCCAGAGCGTGGCCCTGAGCTCTCCCTCTGTCCTTTCTTCAGCCGTCCCCACCAGTGATTCACCTAGGTCCAGCTCCCTCGGGCCTTCTTTTGGGACACCCTTGGCCCTGGGTTCCCTGACCCTTCATGTGGTGTGCCTTCGGGGTGAATGTGGTGGGTGACCGTGACAGACACTGCCCACGGTCTCCGGTCTCTGGCTGGGGAATGTCTTTGCCCCCACCAGCTTGGGTTCCGGTACCCTCTTGCTGACTCCTCACCCGGTGCTCTAATTTGGGTTCTTGGGTCCCTTCAGTCTTCCCCCTCTGGGTCTTTCTCTGCTCCACTCTCTCTCTCTCCAGGGCTGCTGTTTCCTTCTCTCTCCTCTCCAACTGACTTGTTCTCAGCGTCTGACCCTGATCTAAGTTGGTGCCCTCCTTATATATCCCTCTATGTGTGAGCTCAGGTGACCAGCACCCAATGAGCTCCTATCACTACCCAGACTGCTCCCCCTATCTGCCCCTACACTACATGGGATGTACCACCCCCCTCCCACTCCAGCCAGGAACAGGCTCGGTTGTACCTGCACATTTCTAAGTGGGAGTACCGTCGGCCTGCTCCTCTGGAATGGGATGTATGTAGTGCATGCAGTCTATCTGAGCTCAGTTCCACACTCCTTCCTTACCCGGGAGTGGAATATCACACCTCTGGGTTGAGGTGCAATACCCCTGTAGCAGCCGAATCCTCAGGGTGCTACATTCCCCCCTGGTAAATCACAGCACGTCCTCGGGCTGTAAGACATAAAACACCAAAACATACAAAATTTTTATATGAACATATAAAACATATAAACATTACATATATATAAAACTTTTTATATAAACATTCTCGTAGACTTCTCTTTTCTCTGGTTCCTCCTCCGGACACTGGGCAACGTGTGTCCGGGAAAAGTGCGACAGTCTCTTAGAAAAACTGGTTTTCTATAAAACCGGTAGGGGGCGCTTTAGGACGCGCAACTATATACAGGGAAAGTTGAAAGTTGGCCGCTCTCAGTCCTCGGCCAGGTAGAGGGAAGGGAATGGCTGCTCACAGTCCTCAGCCTGCTCTGCCGCACTCAACGGCGTCTTCCTCCTGCTCTTTCTTGATATGATGTTTCTTCAGACCCGTCCGGGTCCTCTGGCTCCTCCTCCCCGTACCGCAACTCCTCCTCCGTCAAGCGGTGTACGTGGAGGGCGTAAGGTCCTTTGGCACACTTGTGCCGGGTGAAAGTGACCTCGTCTCCGACGTAGAGGTCACGGCCTTTGTGACCTTCCGGCAGGTGGGACTCGACGTCTCTGCGGGTCACAAAAACGTCACCGCGGTTGTTACGGTCCCGAATAAAGCCCCACCCATGCTGCGGGTTGAACTTTATCACTGTCCCGATGGTGCGGGGACAATGCGCTGCACGGGGGTTCCTCCTAGTCCGGCTCTTCTGCTCCGCGCTCTGGATTTGGGCCTGTTGTTCTCTGACCCGCCTCTCCTCCCGTTCTCTCTTAAACTCTGCCAGCTGTTGACGGCAACACTCTGTACGTTCAGCTGCGGCTGCCCGAGTTTCTCCGGTGAACCCCATCAAATCTTCTCCCGTGGGGTCCCACACGAATTGGGCTTCTGCTAGAGGAGGCGAGACCCGAGCCACGGGCTTCGGAGCCGGGATTAGGGGCTCACACAAGGGCCCTAGTCTTTGCTGCCGCTCCAGCTCAGGGTACCCTTCGGGCCAGATGAAGGGCCGCCCGTCCGGCCATGTGAGCTGGCCGAAGAGGTCCTCCCCCAGGTGTGGCACCCTAGGTATTGCGGGCGCGGGCGCGGTGGTGGTGGCGCCCGGGTTGCCCAGGCCTTGCGGCCAGGCCTGGGGCACCTGGAAGGTGAAGGGCACCGTTAGGACGGCGGCGCCCTGGGCTACCTGGCCTTGCGGCCAGGCCGGAGGCTCCGCGGAGGTAGGGGGCGCTGTTGGTGGTGCGGCGCCCGGGGGTACTAGGCCTTGCGACCAGGCTGGTGGTAATTCCTGCTTTGTCACGCTCCGGGTCGGGGCGCGTGACGTCACAGGGGTCGCTGCGGCGGCTTCCGGTCGGGGCCTAGTCCATGGCGGTGACCTGGCGGCTACGGGCACAGCAGGGGGACTTTCGGGCTCTGCGACGGGGAGCTGGGGCAGGTAAGCGGTGTCACGGCTTGGGGTATAGGCGTCCCCTTTACCTGCCTCCATGCGTTCGGCTCCCTCCTCGGCGCCGTCTCCGGCCTTGGGTCCTCCTGCGCCATCCTCAGAGGCGGTCTGCTTCCTCTTCCAGGGTAGCGTGCTCCGTTGACTGGTCTCTGCTTGCTGGGTCATCTCCCGGCCCCACTCCGCCAGTATCTCGCGCTGTACCCGGGCCATTCTCCTTGCGAGGCCCTCCAGGGCAGTTTGTGCACACTCCCGGTCTCGGGGGAGCTGCGCTAGGATCTCCGCTAGACCTAGCGGGGTTGTGGACTCTAGCAGGCTCCTGACCATCGGGTCGGTGCTGCTCTGCTCGGCTTCCGGCAGGCTCCTGGCCAGCGGGCCGGTGCTGCTCTGCCTTCCTTCCTCGGTCTCTAGCAGACTCCTGGCCAGCGGGCCGGTGCTGTTCTGCTTTCTTTCCATCTCCGGGTGAGCTCCTCCGCTACTCCTTGTTAGACCTCTTGCCTCCGGGTGCGCTCGCTCCAGACTACTCCAAGCGACACCCATCTTTGTTCATCTCTTTCGTCTCCTCCCACTTCGAGGGCGGTCCCGGGGCAACTCGGTGACTGTCAGCTCCAGGGGGAGTTCTTTCACGCTGACAGACACCTCCAGCATCACAGTCTCTGTTGGTGGGGGCGGTTTCCACTTTTGGCGCCATTTTCTGTCCTGGCCCACGATGGGAGGTGGCCTCTTGCCCTCCTTTGGCACGCCCATAATGGCGTCCGCTGCTCTTCCAAGGCGGGAAATCTGCGGTTTTGGCGGGAAGCGTCGCCCAGTGGCGGGAAACTCTGCAGATGGCGGGAACAAGTTGGAAATGGCGGACAATCGGCGGGAAACGACTGGTGATGGAGTCCGATGGCGGGGACCCTCCGGAACCGGCGGGAGACTTCTTTCTGAGGTAAACTTGCACTTTTCTTCAGGCACGCAGTACCCGGGTGTTGCGGGCACGGTATCCTGCCGACTACGCCAAAGTTGACGCGCCCCCTGGGACATATTCCTTTTTGAGGGGAATACCCGGCACCGGATCAGATGGGGGGGGGTTGTAGTCTCCGAGCGGCTGTGACCCGGTCCCGTGCCCAGGGCGTCAAGCTAAGTGTTATGTGGCAGTCCTACAGATGTTATTAAGAGTTCTTTTGTGTCGACTACGCCACCCGTTGTGATGCGGTCACTGTGGCCGCCGCTGCAGCAGGGTCCGCTGAGGCTGATGGTGGGTGCGCAGCTTGGTGGGATAACCCCCAACGGGAGGGGTATAGCCTCAGAGGGGACAGGCGCAGAGGATGGGGGTTGTGGTGGTGCGGTGCAGCCGGCAATGAAGACAGACTCGGGTTGTGCAGTTAAGGGTGTTTACTTACTGCTGATGTTCCGGTCACTCCAGCTGCTAGTGACCACCCGAGCCGTGCTGCGTCCACCAGGTCCTGGATCCAGCCAACCCCCAAACAAGTCCAGAGCGTGGCCCTGAGCTCTCCCTCTGTCCTTTCTTCAGCCGTCCCCACCAGTGATTCACCTAGGTCCAGCTCCCTCGGGCCTTCTTTTGGGACACCCTTGGCCCTGGGTTCCCTGACCCTTCATGTGGTGTGCCTTCGGGGTGAATGTGGTGGGTGACCGTGACAGACACTGCCCACGGTCTCCGGTCTCTGGCTGGGGAATGTCTTTGCCCCCACCAGCTTGGGTTCCGGTACCCTCTTGCTGACTCCTCACCCGGTGCTCTAATTTGGGTTCTTGGGTCCCTTCAGTCTTCCCCCTCTGGGTCTTTCTCTGCTCCACTCTCTCTCTCTCCAGGGCTGCTGTTTCCTTCTCTCTCCTCTCCAACTGACTTGTTCTCAGCGTCTGACCCTGATCTAAGTTGGTGCCCTCCTTATATATCCCTCTATGTGTGAGCTCAGGTGACCAGCACCCAATGAGCTCCTATCACTACCCAGACTGCTCCCCCTATCTGCCCCTACACTACATGGGATGTACCACCCCCCTCCCACTCCAGCCAGGAACAGGCTCGGTTGTACCTGCACATTTCTAAGTGGGAGTACCGTCGGCCTGCTCCTCTGGAATGGGATGTATGTAGTGCATGCAGTCTATCTGAGCTCAGTTCCACACTCCTTCCTTACCCGGGAGTGGAATATCACACCTCTGGGTTGAGGTGCAATACCCCTGTAGCAGCCGAATCCTCAGGGTGCTACAGACAGATTATAGACAGCTTTTTAAGACAATGTTATAATTTGAACTGGATACTTTGGAGATTTGGATGTATGGTTTAAATGACAGGGCAGAGTCAAGGATTACTTCAAGGCAGCAGATTTCTAGTACAGGGGAAAGTGTGATTGCAATTATTGTGATAGATCAAGTAAGGGAGTTAAGTGGGATGGGGGAAAGATGATGAGTTTGGTTTTGTTCACATGGAGCTTTAGGAATCGCGATGAGAATTGGCTGATAGACACTCTGGAATTATGGACTGCAGAGAGGTGATGTCTGGACCAGAAAGGTAGATTTGAGAGCTATTAGCATACAGGTGATACTGGAAGCTGGGAGACTTTGAGCTGTTCCATTGTCATGTCGATGACTCGCACAGTTTGTTAGCGCCGTCCTACTCACTGCGTGCACCTCTCTGCTCATCCCAGTGTCAAACCATCTCACTGGGCTGCCTTGTTCAATACTTCCAAAACTGCTACTTATTCCTGTTGCTGGAGAGTTTCCACCTAGATTTAGGGAGGCACTGCCAGACTCTGCAGGAATAGAAAACCCCTGTAACCTGCAGAGTTTTGATTTCATGGGCTATTCCCTGCACAACTGGATATATTAGGCAGTTCGTCCCTTCACATCTTGCCTGAAATAAGGTCCTTGTTGTAATCCATGACTAGTTCCCTGTCAAGCTTCTTTTTTTGTTTAGACTCTCCTGTTACGGACCTTGCTTGTTTACTCATTTTTTCTGGTCTCTTTGCTCCTGACCCCGGCTTTGTATTCTGAACCTGTGCTACCTACCCTGATCTCAGGCTGTCTGACCTCATATTTCTGCCTTTAACTCATTGGTCAGCTGCTTCAGGTCAAGGGACTGCCCTGTAGGGGCACCTGGTGACTATCATAATGGCCCAAGCCTATGCTCACCATCAGAGGCTCCTGTGAAGACCAGATAGTCACTTAGTTATGCCCCTCCAGAGTAAGCCCAGCCAGTGGTACAGTGGGTGCACATCCACCACTGTATCACCCATGCCAAAGGTATACATGGAGAAGAGTAGGGGTCCAAAGACAGCCTTGAGGGACACCAACAAAGAGAGGATGGGAAGCCACGGTAGTATTGGATTAGGAAACACAAAATGTGATGTTAGAAAGGTATGAGGAGATCCAGGAGAGGGTAAGATATTTGATGCCAAGGGAGGACCTGTAAAAGGAAGGAATGGTCGAATGTGTTGAAGGTACAGAACACGTTTAAAAGGAGGAGTATAGAGAATTGTCTGCTAGGTTTAGTAGTAAGTAATTTGTCATTTTGGTTAGGACAGTTTCAGTGGAGTGGTAAGGAAAGAAGCCAGATCGCATGTTGCAAAAGAGTGAGTTGGATGAGAGGTGAGAGATAAGTTTGATGTAGAGGTCGGATCAAGGGATGGCTTCTTCATTATGGTTTTGATTGATGCATGTTTGAAAGCAGATGGGAAGGTACCAGAAGTTAATGATAGGTTGTAGAAATGTGTCAGGTCTGGGATAAGCGTCGTGGTGAGAATGAGGAGGAAGTGGGATGGAATGGTCAAGTTCACAAGTGGTGAGACACAATTTGGAGAAAATAATAACAGTTTATTTATAGTCACATAGTGTAGCCCTGGCTACACTATGTGACTATGGAATCTCTTTTTAAAGAGTTTTTTTCACAATAAAGATACCTATTTTTTGAACTATTCATGAAGCTGGTAATCCTTTCTCCTTATGCTGTTAGTTCCCCAGTGACCCATTCCAAGTCTAGACTCTACTTGGTGGTAAAGCAGCGGCTGCACCTCCAGCAACTTGACTGTTAGATTTGAGATTGCAAACAAACAGATGATAGGACACATATACCAGTTTCATCCACAAACAATAAGGGATGAATAACTGGTGGTGCAACAGAGAAGGTGGAGGAGTACACAGAGTATGACAAGCAGTAGTGGTTGATGACAATGATGGTGATAATGGCAACAACCTTGCTCTATTTGTGAATTTGGCCTGGCTGACAAAAATAAGAACATGAGGAGAAAGTGTAGGATTACAACATTGCTCTTATTGCTAGCTTGTTTGCTTTTCCCAAATGAACAGGGGATGTCACTTCATGTACTGCTGGAGAGCTAGATTACCTAATGTAAGCGAGTCAAGACACCTATGAAATATTTTTTTTCTGTAAAAACTGCAGATTGTCATAGAATCATCTTGTGTCAACCTGCAAAAGAACGTGTGCATGCAGAATACAAGCACATACAACTTTCCATCACCAAAACCAGAGCTTTTAAGTGCAGTTGAGCTATTTTTCCCCACAAGATCTTTTAGCAACAATTTACCTTCACTTTTTACTATTTAATTCTGATGACATCACATCTCCAGTGCCCCTATCTGGTTCCCATGTCTTGTCCACCACTGAATCAGCATAATAAATCATCATCCCTTACACAGCTAACAATTGGCAATCTGTGGGAAAAGTCCTGAGCTCCTTGCCCCCCCACACCTGATTCCCACATCAAGATTTGTCCTGAATCAGAGTGGTACTACTAATGCCATGCCACTGCCACCACAGAATAGAGCCAGCAACACCGTGAGACATTTCAATCCTGTCCTCCATCTTCTCCAGCCCCATGTCATCCACATACAAAGACTGACTGTTGATCTCTTCCAATAAATCAACTGGAAAAAATTGTTCTGTAGTATCTTCCTCAGCCACAGGGGTGTTGTGAGTTAGAGAAATAAAGGGACAGAACACATACAGGTGTAATTGATGGATTTGAAATTCCACTATGTGCAGTATTATGTGTTATGGCGGTGGAAAAGGTGGACTGAGCAAAATAGTGGCTAAAGTAGATAGTGTTCCGTTAATATACAGTGCAGACAAAAAGTTTGGACACACCTTCTCATTTAAAGATTTTTCTGTATTTTCATGACTTTGAAAATTGTACATTCACAGTGAAGGCATCAAAACTATGAATTAATACATGTGGAATTATATACTTAACAAAAAAGTGTGAAACAACTGAAAATATGTCTTATATTCTTTGTTCTTCAAAGTAGCCACCTTTTGCTTTGATGACTGCTTTGCACACTCTTGGCATTCTCTTAATGAGCTTCAAGAGGTAGTCACCGGAAATGGTCTTCCAACAATCTTGAAGGCGTTCCCAGAGATGCTTATCACTTGTTGGCCCTTTTGCCTTCACTCTGGGGTCCAGTTCACCCCAAACAATCTCGATTGGGTTCAGGTCTGGTGACTGTGGAGGCCAGGTCATCTGGCGTAACACCCCATCACTCTCCTTCTTGGTAAAATAGCCCTTACACAGCCTGGAGGTGTGTTTGGGGTCATTGTCATGTTGAAAAATAAATGATGGTCCAACTGAACGCAAACCGGATGGAATAGCATGCCGCTGCAAGATGCTGTGGTAGCCATGCTGGTTCAGTATGCCTTCAATTTTGAATAAATCCCCAACAGTGTCACCAGCAAAGCACCCCCACACCATCACACCTCCTCCTGCATGCTTCACGGTTGGAAACAGGCATGTAGAGTCCATCCGTTCACCTTTACTGCGTCGCGCAAAGACACGGTGGTTGGAATTAAAGATCTCAAATTTGAACTCATCAGACCAAAGCACAGATTTCCACTCATCTAATTTCTATTCCTTGTGTTCTTTAGCCCAGACAAGACTCTTCTGCTTGTTGCCTGTCCTTAGCAGTGGTTTCCTAGCAGCTATTTTACCATGAAGGATGCTGCACAAAGTCTCCTCATAACAGTTGTTGTAGAGATGTGTCTGATGCTAGAACTCTGTGTGGCATTGACCTGGTCTCTAATTTGAGCTGCTGTTAACTGCAATTTCTGAGGCTGGTGACTCAGATAAACTTATCCTCAGAGGCAGAGGTGACTCTTGGTCTTCCTTTTCTGGGGCGGTCCTCGTGTGAGCCAGTTTCTTTGTAGCGCTTGATGGTTTTTGCAACTGCACTTGGGGACACATTCAAAGTTTTCCCAATTTTTCGGACTGACTGACCCTCATTTCGTAAAGTAATGATGGCCACTCATTTTTCTTTACTTAGCTGCTTTTTTCTTGCCATAATACAAATTCTAAGTCTATTCAGTAGTACTATCAGCTGTGTATCCACCTGACTTCTGCATAACACAACTGATGGTCCCAACCAAATTTATAAGGCAAGAAATCCCACTTATTAAACCTGACAGGGCACACCTGTGAAGTGAATACCATTTCCGATGACTACCTCTTGAAGCTCATCAAGAGAATGCCAAAAAAGCCATGACTGAGCAAAAGAGAGGCATTTGAAAGTACTCTTGGATTTATCTGTAAAGTATATATGTAGTGGGTAGCAAGTTAACTTTATTCTCCACATCTATATATGCACGGATATTATTTTAGAACTATAATATATATATATATATATATCTATATATATATATATATATATATATATATATATATATATATATACACACAGTGGGGAAAAAAAGTTCTCCCGTTTAAAAAGATGAGAAAGGCCTGTAATTGTAGGTAGACCTCAACTATGAGAGTCAAAATGAGAAAACAAATCCTAAAAATCACATTGTCTGATTTGGAAAGAACATTTTTTCAAATTTTGGTGGAAAATAAGTATTTGGTCAATTACAAACAAGCAAGATTTCTGGCTTTCACAGACCCCTAACTTCTTCTTTAAGATGCTTCTCTGTCCTCCACTCATTACCTGTAGTACTGGCACCTGTTTGAACTTGTTATCAGTATAAAAGACACCTGTCCGCAACCTCAAACAGTCACACTCCAAACTCTACTATGGTGAAGACCAAAGAGCTGTCGAAGGACACCAGAAACAAAATTGTAGCCCTGCACCAGGCTGGGAAGACTTAATCTTAAATAGGCAAGCAGCTTGGTGTGAAGAAATCAACTGTGGGAGCAATAATTAGAAAACGGAAGACATACAAGACCACTGATAATCTTCCTCGATTTGGGGCTCCACACAAGATCTCACCCCGTGGGGTCAAAATGATTTTAAAAACGGTGAGCAAAAATCCCAGAACCACAAGGGGGGACCTAGTGAATGACCTGCAGAGAGCTGGGAACAACGTTACACAGGCTACTAACAGTAACACACTACGCCACCAGGGTTCCTGCAGTGCCCTGCTTAAGCCATTACATGTCCGGGCCCGTCTGAAGTTTGCTAGAGAGCATTTGGATGATCCAGAAAAGTATTGGGAGAATGTCATATGGTCAGATGAAACCAAAGTAGAACTGTTTGGTAGAAACACAATTCGTCGTGTTTGGAGGAGAAAAAAATGCTGAGTTGCATCCAAAGAACACCATACCTACTGTGAAGCATGGGGATGACAACGTCATGCTTTGGAGCTGTTTCTCTGCCAAAGGACCAGGACGACTGATCCGTGTACATGAAAGAATGAACGGGGCCATGTATCGTGAGATTTTGACTGCAAACCTCCTTCCATCAGCAAGGGCATTGAAGATGAAACTTGACTGGGTCTTTCAGCATGACAATGATCCCAAGCACACCGCCAGGGCAACGAAGGAGTGGCTTCATAAGAATCATTTCAAGGTACTGGAGTGACCTAGCCAGTCTCCAGATCTAAACCCTATAGAAAACCTTTGGAGGGAGTTGAAAGTCCGTTTTGCCCAGCGACAACCCCAAAACATCACTGCTCTAGAGGAGATCTGCATGAAGGAATGGGCCAACATACCAGCAACAGTGTGTGCCAACCTTTTGAAGACTTACAGAAAATGTTTGACCTCTGTCATTGCCAACAAAGGATATATAACAAAGTATTGAGATGAACTTTTGTAATTGACCAAATACTTATTTTCCACCAAAATTTAAAAAAAAATTCTTTCCAAATCAGACAATGTGATTTTCAGGATTTGTTTTCTCAGTTTGTCTCTCATAGTTGAGGTCTACCTATGATGTCAATTACAGGCCTCTCTCATCTTTTTAAGTGAGAGAACTTGCACAATTGGTGGCTGACTAAATACTTTTTTTCCCCACTGTATAGATGTATTTAAAAAATGTTTTTTTTTCCCTAAGGTCATTACTAAAGTTGAGTGGATCGATCTGCGGAAGATCGAGTCCTAGTTAAATTTTCTGAAATTCACAGTTATTAGTGATGAGTGAGCATGCTCGCCACTGCTCGGTAGTCACCCGAGCATCTCAGTACTCGAGATGCTCGGAGCTCGCCGAGTACTTTCGAGATGCTCGGGCGGGAGCTCGGGTCCCCGTCCTGCATGTTTAGCGCTATTTAGAGCACCAATCATGCAGGGATTGTCTGCCACTCACTGCAATGTCATAGCCATGGTGGTTGTGGCATTACAGTGATTGCCCAAATCGATGGGAACATTGCTCACAGTGAAATATGAAAAGCCGGCAATTCAGCAGCAGCATACACCGGTACCCGACAATTTAGAACAGAAAGAATAGAGCATCACACTTGGATTAGATAGATAGAAACATGTCAGTCACATATATAATAAGTACAGTGACAGTGTTGGTTACTGTACTAGTTATTTATTGTTAAAATAAAGGATTTATTTTAAAAAAATAATAGTGTTTTCATGCACAAGTCTCTTTAAGAAAGCCGTCCGGCAATTCATCAGCGGCATACATCGGTACCTGGCAATTTAGAACAGAAAGAATAGAGCATCGCACATAGATTAGATAGATAGAAACATGTCAGTCACATATATAATAAGTACAGTGACAGTGTTGGTTACTGTACTTGTCATTTATTGTTAAAATAAAGGATTTATTAAAAAAAACATTGGCGTAAGGTTCCCCGTAATTTTAGTCTCTAGCGGAGGTTAAGCAGACGGCTGGGGCAGATGTTTGAAGCCTGGAAAGGGGGTAATACCCATGGAGCTTCCCAGGCCACTAATATCAGTCCCCAGCTGAATACCTAGCCTTTACTAGCTATTAAAATGGGGGACCCCAAAAAAAATTGATGTGGGGTCCCCCTATTTTAATAGCTAGCAAAGGCTAGGCAGACAGCTGGGGGCTGATATTAATAGCCCAGGTACAGTACCATGAATATTGGCCCCTCCCACGCAAGAAACACCAGCCATCAGCCGACCCGGAAATGGCGCATCCATAGGATGTGCCAATTCTGGCACTTGGCCTCGCTTTTCCCACTGCCCTGTAGCGGTGGCAGTGGGGTAATAGGGTTGGGATTGATGTCAGCATATAATGCCAGCTGACATCAAGCCCAGGTTAGTAATGGAGAGGCGTCTATAAGACACCCCCATTACTAACCCCATAGTCAAAGTTAAAAAAACCACAAACACCCAGAATAAAGTCCTTTAATTGAAATAAAGACACATTCCTTTAATGTTCTAAATTAAACCCTACTTACCGTACCGCTCATTCCAGTTGAAGCCAATGTCTTCTGCAATAAAAGTAAAATAATAAATGAACTTCATCCTTACCTTTCCATGGTTCCCAGGACGGCTTCAGCTCTGCTACCTTGACCTGACAATCTGGATCGTAGCAGAATGCTGCCATCCAGCTAGCTATGCTTCAGACACTGAGAAGCTACTCAGTGAAGCTCCTCATTGTCTGGCTGTGACGGCATCCAGATGAGCCGAGTTCATGTCCAATGAAGTCAGCTCACCTCATGCACGTCACTGACAGCGTGGGAGAATTCTCCTGCGCATGCGGTGGTGGCAAATGAGCGGGAGAATTTTCCCACGCTGGGACGGCATTGAGATGGCAAGCTGGATGGTAGCAGAACGCTGCCATCAAGCATGCCATCCTTCAGAGACATTGCAGAGCACAGGCATGCCTGCGCTCTGCAGTGTCTCTGAAGGATGACAAGCTGGATGGTAGTGCTCTTCTGCGATCCAGCGCTTCAGAGACACTGCAGGTAGCCCTTAAGAGACACTGCAGAGCGCAAGCATGCCTGCGCTCTGCAGTGTCTCTGAAGGATGACAAGCTGGGTGGCAGCGCTCTTCTGTGATCCAGCCTGTCATCTCAATGCCATCCCAGCATGGGAGAATTCTCCTGCTCAAGTGGTGAGCGCAGGAGGATTCTCCCACGCTGTCAGTGACGACGTGCATGAGGTGAGCTGAGTTCATTGGACTTGAACTCGGCTCATCTGGATGCCGTCACAGCCAGACACTGAGGAGCGTTACTGAGGAGCTTCTCAGTGTCTGCGGCATGGCAAGCTGGATGGCAGCGTTCTGCTGCGCTCCAGTCTGTCATGCCAATGTAGCAGAGCTGAAGCTGTCCTGGGAACCATGGAAAGGTAAGGATGAGGTTGGTTTATTATTTTACTTTTATTGCAGAAGACATTCACTTCAGCTGGAATGGGCGATACGGTAAGTAGAGTTTAATTTAGAACATTAAAGGAATGTGTGTTTATTTCAATTAAAGGACTTTATTCTGGGTGTTGTGTTTTTTTTAAATACTTTACTAGAAATTCATGGCGGTCATATCTAATATTGGCATGACCCCATGAATTTTGGGATTAGGGCCAGCTGATAATACCAAGCTGGCCCTAACCCCATTATTACCCAGTGAGCCACCGCACGAGGGCCCTGGATGAGTTGGGTACAGCGCCAGAAGATGGCACTTTTATGAATGTGCCATTTTCTGGGGTGGCTGCGGACTGCAATTCGTAGTGGCGGGGGGGCCCAGAAAGCTTGGGCCTCACTGCACTGCGGATTCCAGCCCCTAGCTGCCTAGTTGTACCTGGCTGGACACAAAAATCGGGCAAAGCCCCACGTATTTTTTTTTTAATTATTTCATGAAATTCATGAAATAATAAAAAAAAAAAGGGCTTCCCTATATTGTTGTGTCCAGCCAGGTACAAATAGGCAGCTGGGGGTTGGTGGAAGCCCATTCCTGGATGCTGTACCTGGCTGGCATACAAAAATACAAGCCAATGTTAAAATTTTTGGGAAAAATTAATTAAAAAATAAAAAAATAATAATAATTTAGTGACTGCATCTTTATTAACCCCTGAAATGGAGGGGTTAATAGAGATGCAGTCCCTAAATGTGTTTTTTTTTAAATTTTTAATGAATTTTTCACTAAAAATTTGATGTGGCCTTCGCCATATTTTTGTGTCCAACCAGATACAGCAGGCAGGAATGGGCTGCCCCCAACCCCCAGACACCTATTTGTACCTGGCTTGAAACAAAAATACAGGGATGCCCTTTTTTTAATTATTTCATGCGCTCTGCAGTGTCTCTGAAGGATGACAAGCTGGATGGTAGCGCTCTGCTGCGATCCAGCCTGTCATCTCAATGCCATCCCAGTGTGGGGGAATTCTCCTGCTTAAGCGGTAACGTCATTTGCCGGCACCGCATGCGCAGGAGAATTCTTTCACGCTGTCAGTGACGTGCATGAGGTGAGCACATGAACTCGGCTCATCTGGATGCCGTCACAGCCAGACACTGAGGAGCTTCACTGAGGAGCTTCTCAGTGTCTGCGGCATGGCAAGCTGGATGGCAGTGTTCTGCTGCGCTCCAGCATGTCAAGTCAATGTAGCAGAGCTGAAGCTGTCCTGGGAACCATGGAAAGGTAAGGATGAGGTTGGTTTATTATTTTATTTTTATTGCAGGAGATCGTTGGCTTCAGCTGGAATGGGCGATACGGTAAGTAGGGTTTAATTTAGAACATTAAAGGGTTGTGTCTTTATTTCAATTAAAGGACTTTATTCTGGGTGTTTGTGTTTTTTTTAACTTTGATTATGGGGTTAGTAATGGGGGTGTCTTATAGACACCTCTCCATTACTAACCTGGGCTTGATGTCAGCTGGCATTATAAGCTGACATCAACCCCAACCCTATTACCCCACTGCCACCGCTACAGGGCAGTGGGAAGACCGAGGCTAAGTGCCAGAATTGTCACATCCTATGGATGCGCCATTTCTGGGGCGGCTGACGGCTGATTTTTTTTGACTGGGAAGGGGGCCAATATTCATGGCACCTTTGCTAGCTATTAAAATAAGGGGGACCACACATCATTTTTTTGGGGGTCCCCCATTTTAATAGCTAGTAAAGGCTAGGTATTAAGCTGGGCGCTGATATTAGTAGCCTGGGAAGCTCCGTGGGTATTACCCCCTTCCCAGGCTTCAAACATTTTTTTAAATAAATCCTTTATTTTAACACTAAATGACAAGTACAGTAACCAACACTGTCACTGTGCTTATTATATATGTGACTGACATGTTTCTATCTATCTAATCTATGTGTGATGCTCTATTCTTTCTGTTCTAAATTGTCAGGTACCGGTGTATGCCGTTGCTGAATTGTGAATTTTGAATTGAACTGTGTCTCCTCCTCCTTTTACTCCTCCACCTTTGAAGGTGTTTTCTATGCGTTTTCTATGTGTTTCTATGTGGTTTTGTTTGCCTGCCATTGGTTTTAACGGTGTTCAACGGTGTTCGACGGTGTTCAACGAACCGTTTGACGAACATGCCGGTGTTCGACGAACCGAACTCTAACACGACGGGGGTGGCTCAGCACTACTGTTGAGGGCGCTTAGTGTGGGTATTATTACTAAGCAAGAAAAGGAATATATGTTTGTGCAAAAACCTATTGTACCTACTTTTTATATCTTGCCAAAAGTCTACAAGAACTTGGAATGTCCCCCAGGAAGGCCTATCGAAGCTGGTATCGGCAGTGTCAGTGAGAGGGCGTGTATCTATGTGGACTACTTCTTGCAACCAATTGTATCTAATCTACCATCTTATCTTAGAGACTCATCGCATTTGATCCAGATCCTGTACTCTCTTACCCTGCCCAACCAGGTATTCTTGATAACCATAGACGTGGAATCCCTTTACTCGAATATTAGACATCAGGATGGACTAACAGCAGTGCTACACTTTTTTAACTCCACCTATGGAGGTAATCATGCGCATAGTCTTTTCATTGTTGATCTCTTGAATTTTGTACTAACGCATAATTATTTTGTCTTCGACTACAATTTTTACCGTCAGGTGTCTGGTACCGCGATGGGTGCACGTTGTGTGCCTTCCTTTGTCAACCTCTTCATGGGTTGGTGGGAAGGCAAGCACATGTACCCCTTGATGGGTTTTAGTAAATATATTTTTAGATGGCTTCGATCAATAGATGACATCCTTGTCATCTTGACCGGCACTGAGCTGAAAGCACTGACATTCATTGAGGAGTTAAATAATAATAATTTAAATATTCATTTGACTTATCAAATATCCTCTGTTTCAGTCAACTTTTTAGATTTGGAGATTAAAGTAAAGGACAACATTCTTACGACTAAACTGTATAGAAAAGTGATGGCAACCAACAGTCTCCTACACTATAATAGCTTCCATCCTCGGAGTCTAAAGAATGGGATACCTATTGGGCAATTTTCAAGGATCAAGAGGAACTGCACCATCCATGATGATTATAGAAATGAGGCCAGAGACTTGTCCATGAGATTCCGTCAACGGGGTTACCCCAAGGCCGTGGTCTCTAGGGCTCATCAGAAGATCTTGGCTAAACCTTGTGAAACTTTGTTGCAGTCCCATGCTAAATCAGACGATAATCAAATCAGATTTATCACACAGTTTAATAACCAATGGAGTCAACTTAATAAACTTTTTTGTAGACACTGGGATATCCTGAGAACAGATAAATGCGTATCAGGCTTGATACCTGAGCGACCACTTTTGACGGCTAGACGTGCACCCAGTCTTAGGGACAAACTTGTATGGAGCCACTACACCCGCCCCACATATAACACTTCTGGAGGGACACGTCTTAGGGGTACCTTTCCATGTGGTGATTGCTCTGTGTGTCCACATATCTTGCCAAGACCCACACTGACAAACCCAGGGGACAATCAACAGTATCCCCTGAGGGATTATATCAACTGTAGAACATCGAATGTAACTTATGCTTTCAGATGTTCCTGTCCCAAGATATATGTGGGGCAAACTTCCCAACAGCTGCGGAAAAGGGTACAACAACATATTTCTAATATTAATCTGACGGAGCAGGATCTAAGAAAAGGTCGGGTAATCAAGTCTGTAGCATCAGCTTTTTTGCACTTTCATTCGGCTAATCCTAAACATCTTCATGTAACAGGTCTGCAGAAAATCCAGCCCAACTTCCGTAAAATGGATTATACTAATGATCTGTTGAGATTGGAGTCCAGATGGATTTTCTCGCTTGATTCCGTTGCCCCTAAGGGAATCAATGAGGACCTGTCATTCACGGGGTATCTTAATTAGATGTTCTCTGGTTTCCTTCTTGGGCTATTTGACTATTTATCTTTTTTCATGTATTCTATATACATTACTTGTTTGCTAAATGGTAACTTTTTCAAAGGGGAAGGAAAGGAAAAGGGAAGGAGAAAAAAAAAGAGAGAGAAGAAGGAAGAAAGGGAAAAATAAAAAGGGGAATATTTTTCAAGGGTATTTTTTTTTTTTGTTTAATATATATTTTTCTTGACAGTTTAACTCCCTTGTGCTGCATCTGATTTATCAAATCAGTTGATTGAGTTTTAATTTCTTTTTGGTTCCCGATGGTAGGTATACACTTGTTGTATGTTTGTGTTGTTGAGTTTCTCTCTTTTGGGGAATTCATTTATACTCACACTATGGGTGTTTTTCTTTATATATTTTTTATTTCTTGGATAGTTTTTTTGTATGTGTTTTATGTTTCATCACATTTCTTCCTTTGTCATTTATTTTATTTTTACATGATTTTTCATTGTTTATTTTTGATTTTGTTATTTTTAGTCCTTATTTTTTGCAGGGATGTTTTTTTTTTTTCTACTTTATAAATGCCGTGTATACATATTCTTTGCTTATCTGGCGGATGCGCCATCCTCCTCTCTTTTCCTTTTCTTTTTATTCTCCATTATACTGAACCGCGGTGCTACTTATCATGCCGCTTGGCTTGCGTTTCTACCTGGGAAGCTCCGTGGGTATTACCCCCTTTCCCAGGCTTCAAACATCTGCCCCAGCCGTCTGCTTAACCTCCGCTAGAGACTAAAATTACGGGGAACCCTACGCCAATATTTTTTTTAAGAAATCCTTTATTTTAACACTAAATGACAAGTACAGTAACCAACACTGTCACTGTACTTATTATATATACAGTTATATGAAAAAGTTTGGGCACCCCTATTAATCTCAAGCTTAATGTTTTTTAAAAATTGGTGTTTTTGCAACAGCTATTTCAGTTTGATATATGTAATAACTGTTGGACACAGTAATGTTTCTGCCTTGAAATGAGGTTTATTGTACTAACAGAAAATGTGCAATCTGCATTCAAACAAAATTTGACAGGTGCATAAGTATGGGCACCCTTATCATTTTCTTGTTTTAAATACTCCTACCTACTTTTTACTGATGTACTAAAGCACTTTTTTTGGTTTTGTAACCTCATTGAGCTTTGAACTTCATAGCCAGGTGTATGCAATCATGAGAAAAGCTACTTAAAGTGGCCACTTGCAAGTTGTTCTCCTGTTTGAATCTCCTCTGAAGAGTCTCATCATGGGCTCCTCAAAACAACTGTCAAATGATCTGAAAACAAAGATTATTCAACATAGTTATTCAGGGGAAGGATACAAAAAGCTGTCTCAGAGATTTAACCTGTCAGTTTCCACTGTGAGGAACATAGCAAGGAAATGGAAGAAAACAGGGACAGTTCTTGTTAAGGCCAGAAGTGGCAGGCCAAGAAAAACATCAGAAAAGCAGAGGAGAAGAATGGTGAGATCAGTCAAGGACAATCCTCAGACCACCTCCAGAGAGCTGCAGCATCAACTTGCTGCAGATGGTGTCACTGTGCATCAGTCAACTATACAACGCACTTTGCACAAGGAGAAGCTGTATGGGAGAGTGATGCAAAAGAAGCCGTTTCTACAAGCATGCCACAAACAGAGTTGGCTGAGGTATGCAAAAGCACATTTGGAGAAGCCAATTTCTTTTTGGAAGAAGGTCCTGTGGACTGATGAAACCAAGATTGAGTTGTTTGGTCATACAAAAAGGCATTATGCATGGCGGCAAAAAACCACAGCATTCCAAGAAAAACACTTGCTACCCACAGTAAAATTTGGTGGAGGTTCCATCATGCTTTGGGGCTGTGTGGCCAATGCCGGCACTGGGAATCTTGTTAAAGTTGAGGGACGCATGGATTCCACTCAGTATCAGCAGATTCTTGACAATAATGTTCAAGAATCAGTGATAAAGTTGAAGTTACGCAGGGGATGGATCTTTCAGCAAGACAATGATCCAAAGCACCGCTCCAAATCTACTCAGGCATTCATGCAGAGGAATAATTACAATGTTCTGGAATGGCCATCCCAGTCCCCAGACCTGAATATCATTGAACATCTGTGCGATCATTTGAAGAAGGCTGTCCATGCTCGGCGACCATTAAACTTAACTGAACTGGAATTGTTTTGTAAAGAGGAATGGTCAAAAATACCTTCATCCAGGATCCAGGAACTCATTAAAAGCTACAGGAAGCGACTAGAGGCTGTTATTTTTGCAAAAGGAGGATCTAGTAAATATTAATGTCACTTTTCTGGTGAGGTGCCCATACTTATGCACCTGTCAAATTTTGTTTGAATGCAGATTGCACATTTTCTGTTAGTACGATAAACCTCATTTCAAGGCAGAAACATTACTGTGTCCAACAGTTATTACATATATCAAACTGAAATAGCTGTTGCAAAAACACCAATTTTTATACAACATTAAGCTTAAGATTAATAGGGGTGCCCAAACTTTTTCATATAACTGTATGTGACTCACATGCTTTCATCTATCTAATCTATGTGTGATGATCTATTCTTTCTGTTCTAAATTGTCGGGTACCGATGTATGTCGCTGATGAATTGCCGGCCGGCTTTTTTAAAGAGACGGATGCATGAAAATCGGAGGGCACTAGTGTGTTCCAGGTGCCCTGCTATGTTTTTCATGCACCCTCCTATATACCCTGCCTGCCTGTCTGCCTATATATTCTGCCTGCCTGACATTTAATTGAGCACTGTTCCCATCGATTTGGGCAATTTTTGACCTTCTGCAGACTGCCTGGGGGGACCGCCAGAAAAATGCTCGAGTTTCCCATAGATTTACATTGGGCTTGTTGCTCGGGTCGAGCACCCGAGTATTTCAATGTGCTCGACCCGAGCTTTGAGCACCCGAGCATTTTAGTGCTCGCTCATCACTAACAGATATATGAGTACTCAAAAACGTTGAGATTCAATTTGCGATTCACAAAAAACAATTGCCTGGCACCATTTCTCACACTGCTGAAGCATTAGTGAGTAGGCTACTGTCATTTTGCGTGGTTTCACTGGCTTCCTCATTATGTCCTTGGACTATTTTACACTATAATATCATGCTCTGTACATTTATAATCAGTCTTCAGTGGTTCAACTATTTATTTTTTTTACCATTGTTAGCACATGCAAGTGAATGCTGCTGGATGATGAATACAATCAACTTCATTAATTATCAGTGTCAACACATGGTCATCGTATTATTCGTTTCAACAAACTTCATTGTTTAGCTGCATTTTCACAAGTGTAACATGATCTCCTTTCAAACCCTCCATCATGGTAATGTTCTATTTTTTTTAATTATCTACACAATTTTTCTCATTTGGCCATCACAATTCCTATATATATGGACTACTTTTAAACAGTACTATAGATGAGCGAATATATTTGAGCAAAATTGAATTTTATTTGAATTCTACAAAAATACGCATTCGTCAAAATGCAATTTTTTTTTATAATTCACTTTCTCGTGGATCCAGCAAAATGGCGGCCATTGGCTGCCATTATTCTGAACCAAAAGGTTAAGAAATAAAAAAAAATCTTCACCTCACCCCTCACCTTTGCAACCCCTTCACTCCTCACAATCATCAGTCCAGTCCTCGTCACATCTTCTTATCACAACCACAAGTTCTGAAATCCCTGGTCATCTCACTTTAGGCCACGACTTCTGCCATTTATTAGGCCACATATGCTTATGTGCATGCAAGGTTATGGTTATGTTACATGCCGTGCCGTCATGACATCGTGACCTGTCGAATGCTTGCATAGATCGCTCTTGAGCTTCATCAGAGCTGCAAGTCCTGGCCTTCTAAGACAGGCTTAGGGATTTCAGTGTGAGTTTTTTATATTTATATCTTTATAATGTTTTAGGGTCTAGAGAGACCTAAGAGCATAATAAAGGACATCAAATTTGCATAGAATAACTGCTGAAGATACCCATGCCTGTCATGACAATACACCTGTGAACACCAGCTGCTGGCTGGCTTGCATAGGAGATAATGATAAGCATTGCTATTAGTAAGAATAATGTAAATAATGTAGTATTGTTGTATACAGCATAAGTGATCGGATGATTGCAGAGTCATGTCTTCTAAGGGGAACTAACAAGTATAATGGAAAGTGGAAAACATTGTTTTTAAAGAAATAATAAAAATATATTTATTAAAGTTAAAATCACCCCCTTTACATCTCATTAAAAATAAAGAAAACAAAATATACATATGTGGTATCGCTATCTCGCTAAAAGTCAGATCTTTAAAAAATTTAAATTATTTAATAGTGATGAGCGAGAACTAAATTGCTGGGGTACTCGTTGCTCGGGTCTAGCAAATTGGAATACTCGGGTGCTCGACCCGAGCAACGAGCCCAATGTAAGTCTATGGGAAACTCGAGCATTTTTCAGGCGGCTCCCCCCGGTGGTCTGCACAGGGCCTAAAAATTGCCCAAATCGATGGGAACAGTGCTCAAATTACATGGCAACAGCATGGGGAAGACCTCTGGAAGCATCTCTGACTCCCAGGTCACTACCTAAAAGTGTGCCCATCATAAGTGATTCTTGGCGCATGCGAAGATGCCTCCCGCCATGCACCTGTCATTACAGACTTGCAACAATCACCGTCCACGTCCTTGTGCCACTGCAGCGTTCAGTTATCCCTACCCCATTCCTTGGAATGCAAGCGCAAGTATGCAGGCAGCCAGCAACCCACCCGCCCTCAGGCTGCAATACTATACTACCAAATTTTTGACAGCTGCTTGCACTTGAAATGTGGCCCTTTAGGCTCGTGGAGGCAGAAGCTTTTCATAACCTCATGCCGGCGGCGGCCGGGTGTCCATATTCGGTCCCCAGCTGCAACTGTTTCTCCTGGTGTCGTCTCCACGTTCCACAAGCACGGGTCCCACAACATTACACGTGCCCTCCCCAGTGCACTTACTGGGAAGGACCGCCTAACCACAAACACGTGGACAGGTGAATGTGACCAGGGACGGTACGGAGCCAGTCCTCAGCTTTTTTTGCTGAGTTGAATTTCACCACAGCCACATTCTTTAGCTTTGTGAAAGGACTTGGGAAACCATATCTATCCAGCTGTCATTTCTCCCAGGAAGTCCTCAAAAGCTGCTTTCACTTGAAATGTGGCCTTTTAGGCTCGTGGAGGCGGAAGCTTTTCATAACCTCATGCCGGCGGCGGCCGGTTGTCCATACTTGGTCCCCAGCTGCCACTATTTCTCCCAGTATCGTCTCCGCCTTCCACAAGCACGGGTCCCACAACATTACCCGTGCCCTCCCCAGTGCACTTACTGGGAAGGACCGCCTAACCACAAACACGTGGACAGGTGAATGTGGCCAGGGATGGTACGGAGCCAGTCCTCAGCTTTTTTTGCTGAGTTGTATTTCACCACAGCCATATTCTTTAGCTTGGTGAAAGGACTTGGGAAACCATATCTATCCAGCTGTCATTTCTCCCAGGAAGACCTCTAAAGCTGCATTTGTTATGATCTGCAACAAGAACTAAGGATAGATAGTGGAAAGCTGTCCCTACAGTAAGACTAAGCTGAATCCCTACGATGTAGAGGGCTGCCTGTTCCTAGTGAACAGACCCGCCTTCATCCTCGGCTAGTCTGAATGAAGACCTATAGAATTAAGGGAGGGGTCCCTAAAAGAACTAAGGACTGGGACAAAAATGGGACACCACCTAAACAGAAATTGTTATAGAGAACAAAAGACAAACTGACAAAAAGTACTAGAGGTCCCAGAGGACCAAGCAAACTTACAGAGATAGGCACCGAAGCACCAGGCTAGCAAAACAGTCAAAAATTACTGAAGTCCAGCAAAGCCAGAAGGGCAGAGCTGGAATATATAGGCAGATGGTCACATGACCGCAAAACACAAGATAGAAAAAACTAACAGGAGGGTTCTAACAGTACCCCCTCTTTTATGAGGATCCTGCGGCTCCTCCAAGCCCAGGCCTATCCGGAAACCTCCTGTGGAAAGCTTTAACTCTAGCAGCAGAGACATCATCCGTCCTTACCCAGGAGTTGTCTTTGGGACCGAAACCCTTCCAGGAAACAAGATACTGTAATCTCCCTCTATGCCATCTAGAATTCAAGATACGCGAAATTTCATATTCGCCGTCTTCCACCACAGGCGGAACTGTGACAGTGGCATTCCTATCAGATATGTCAGGAAACACGACAAGGAAACATGAAACACAGGATTAATCTTCCAGGAAGTAGGGACATCCAACCTAACAGCAGACTGGTTAACAACCGGAAGCCCTTTAAATGGACCCACAAACTTAGGACCCAGTTTTTTAGAGAGAATCCTCAACTGCAGGTTCTTCGAGGACAACCAAACCATGTCACCCACAGTAAGCAAAACCTCTTTATGTTTCCTGTCAAAATACTTCTTGGACTATTTTTTAGCCTCTTGAAGGTTACAACGTACATTAGTCCAAACTCTCTCCAAATCACCGGAAAAATTCTCCTCCTCTGGCACCACCGACCCCAATTTGGAGAACGAACCAAAAGAAAGATGTCTCCCAGTACAATCAAAAAAAGCAGAACACCCAGCAGAGGAGGATGTATGATTGTTAAGAGCAAATTCTGCAAGAAGCAGAAACTCCGATCACACCTCTTGATTGTCTGCCACAAAACAACACAAAAACTGTTCAACATCCTGGTTATTTCTTTCAGTGTGTCCATTAGACTCAGGATTATAACCAGACGAAAATGACAAATGGACTCCCAACCTGTCACAAAAAGCATGCCAAAAGCGAGCCACAAACTGAGGTCCTCTATCAGAAACAATATCCGTGGGAACGCCATGGAGCTTGACAATCTCCTTAACAAACGCCTTAGCGAGTGTCTTGGCGCAGGGCAACTTAATGAATGGAAACAAATGACACATCTTACTAAAATGGTCCACGACCACAAAGATGAGAGTAAAACCCTTGGACACAGGAAGATCAGTAATAAAATCCATAGTGAGATGCATCCAAGGCGCACTAGGAACCTCCAGAGGGCAGAGCCACCCCGCAGCAGGAGTATGTAAAGCCTTTGACCTAGCGCACACAGTATACTGACACATCCACTTGATGACTTCCTTCTGCCATCCAGGCCACCAAAAACTGCGACTGATCAGTCTCTTAGTCTCCGAAATTCCTGGATGACCTGCCAACAGAGACAAGCAAATCTCTCCTAAAGGCTCTTGGCACGAACAACCTCCCATGGGGAGTGTTAGATGGAGCATCATCTTGAGCTTTCAGAATTCCATTCTCCAAAATGGAGTCCAAAGCCGCCACCACAACGCCTTTCTGTAAAATGCTCTCTTCCTCCTGGGCACCGACCGTAGGAGAGAAGCTGCGAGATAAAGCATCGGCTTTAACATTCTTAGTACCAGGGATATAGGTAACAGAAAAATGAAACCGAGAAAAAAAAAGCGCCCACCTAGCTTGACGTGCATTCAAGCGCTTGGCAGCATCCAGATAGATCAAATTCTTATGATCTGTGAAAAACTGAATAGGAAATCTAACGCCTTCCAAAAAATGACGCCAATGTTCAAACACGAGTTTAATAGCCAGCAACTCCCGATTTCCAACATCATAATTCAGTTCGGTTTCCGAAATTTTTTTCGAAAAGAAAGCACAAGGATGTACTCCACCCTTGTTCTCCTGAGATAAAACTGCTCCGACCCCCACCGATGAAGCATCGACCTCGACCAAAAAAGTCTTGGTCTCATCAGGCTGCATAAGGAGAGGGGCAGAACTGAACCTTTCTTTGAGATACTCAAACGCTTCAATGGCCTCAGTAGTCCACTGGGCCGTATTCGCACCTTTCCTGGTGAGATCGGTTAGAGGTTTAACAATTACAGAAAAATTCTTATTGAATTTCCTGTAATAATTGGCAAAACCCAAAAATCTCTGTATAGATTTCAAACCAATTGGCCTAGGCCATTCCTGCACAGCCTGAACAGTCACAGGGTCCATCTCAAAGCCCTCGCTGGAGACAATGTAGTCCAAAAAATTAATTTTCTGCACAGCGAACTCACATTTCTCCAGCTTAGCAATGAGTGAATTATCACCCAATAACTGCAAAACTTCACGCACACTCTGCCAATTGGACTCCAGATCTGGTGAATAAATCAAAATGTCATAAAATTCACAACCACATTCTTACCAATCAAAGGTCTCAGGATGTCATTAATAAGGTTCTGAAAAAATGCAGGTGCATTGGTTAGACCAAAAGGCATCAGCAGATTCTCAAAATGACCTACCGGAGTGTTAAAAGCAGTTTTCCATTCATCACCCTCCTTCACACGTAACAAATTGTATGCCCCCCAGAGATCAATTTTGGAGAACCACTTGGCTCCCACTTTCTAGTTAAACAAGTCAGGAATTAATGCAATGGATAGGAATTGCGTACGGTAATTTTATTAATTTCACAAAAATCCAGACGTGGACGTAAACCGCCGTCCTTTTTTTTAACAAAGTAGAATCCAACTGCCACAGGCGACTTAGAAGGTCTAATGTGACCAGCAGCCAGGCTAGTCTCTTTGTACTCCTCCAAAGCCTTTCTTTCAGGGATAGTCAGATTAAACAAGCGACTTTTTGGAAGAGTAGCACCCGGAACAAACTCAATGCCGCAATCATAATCCCTATGAGGAGGTAAAACTTGCGACTCCTCCTCCGAGAAAACCCTCCAAAAATCTTGAATAGGTACAGGTAATTCCACTTTTTCCACAGCCGCAATGCGACCATTGCAACATTTATCATAGCACTTCGGACTCCAAGACTTAATCACATTAGTAGACCAGTCCAATAAGGATTGTGCAGTTTTAACCAAGGCAATCCTAGAACAACTGGAGAGGGTAAATTATCTAATACAACCAAGTCCAAAATTTCTTGGTGAGCTCCATTGATAGTGAGAGTAAATGCAGCAGCCTTGTGAGTAATACATTTCAAAGGAGTGTTATCAATTGCAACCACAGAAATAGGTGATGACAAAGGTTTGGATTTCAATTTGAGGTTTTCCCAAAACCCTTTATCAATCACATTAAGTGTTGAACCACAAACCACAAATACCTGAAATTCAATCAAATCGCCCTGCAGAGTAGTACTCCCAGAAAGAAATACTCCTGCAGAGCGTAAACAAGCTATATGGGCGAATCCCTCGGCGAATCTCTGGTCTTTTTCCTGAGAGCGGAGTGACATCCCTTAATCTCCATTGGTTCCCCACCATCAGAGCAGATTTTCTGGGGACTAGGGCCTGACATTACAGGAGTCTTACCTCATTGAGCCTGCACCTCAGTCTCCTGTCTATACGAACAGCTAACTGCATAGCTTCCTGCAGAGTCTCAGGTGCAGGGAATGCAATTAGCAAATCCTTAATCCTTTCACTCAGACCAGAAAGAAATAAACATCTCAGCGTCGAATCATTCCACTAACCTTCTGAAGCCCATCTCCTGAAGTGTGTGCAATAATTTTCAACATCATTAGACCCCTGATTCAAACGTCTATGTTCTGATTCAGCAGATGAGATTCGATCAGGATCGTCATATAATAGCCCCATAGCAGAAAAAAATTCTTCAACAGAACTTAAACACGGATCATTAGGCTGGAGAGAAAAGGCCCATCCCTGTGGTTCTTTGCACAAAAGTGACATAATAAAACGATTGCGCTGTGATTCATTCCCAGAGGATCTTGGTCTCAAACGAAAATATAACAAACAAGTATTTTTAAAGGAAAAAAAATCTTGCTGTTTACCATAAAAAAACACCAGGCAGTCCAGCCCAAAAACACTAAAAGGAAAGAGATCCGGAGGTCAGCATGGTGTCTGTTCAGGAATTGGCTCAACGCCTGCAGGGATTGTCTCTTGAGGTGGCCGAGCTCCCGCAACACGTGAGTAGCTGTCCTGGAGCGCATTTTATCGAACCAAAGGTAGGACTGCCTGATTTTTTTTATGGTAAACACCAAGATTTTTTTCCTTTAAAAATGCTTGTTTATTATATTTTCATTTGAGACCCAGGTTCTCTGGGAATGAATCACAGCGCATTGGGTTTATCATGTCACTTTTGCGCAAGGAACCACAGGGATGGGCCTTTTCTCTCCAACCTAATGATCCGTGATTTAGCTCAGTGGAAGATTTTTTTTCTGCTATGGGATTGTTGTATGACGATCCTGATCGAGTCTCATCTGCTGAGTCACAACTGAGACGTTTAAAGCAGGGGTCAGGTGATGTTGAAAATTATTGTACACACTTCAGAAGGTGGTCTTCTGAAGTGAGATGGAAAGATTCGGCGTTAAAATGTTTGTTTCTTACTGGTTTAAGTGAAAGGGTTAAGTATCTGCTGATTGCTTTCCCTGCACCTGGAAACTTGCAAGAAGCCATGCAATTAGCTATACGGGTGGACAGGAGACTGCGTGCCAGGGTTAATGAGGAGAAAACTCCTGCTATGGCACCTCTTAGTCATCAGAGTGTCTGCTCGGATGACGGAGAACCAATGGAGATTGGGGCGATGTCACTCCGCTCTCAGGAAAAAGACCGCAGATTTTCCAAGGGATTGTGTTTTTATTGTGGTAAGTCTGACCATTTTGTTAAGAACTGTGAGCTTCTGTTGAACAAAGAAAAAAAAAAGGTCAGTTACGCCAGTATTGCTTGTTTAAACTCTAAGGGAGTATTTCTTTCAGGGAGTACCTCATTGCAGGAGGAGTTGATTGAATTTCAGGTATTTGTGGATTGTGGTTCTACACTGAATGTGATTGAAAAGGGTTTTTTGGAAAAACTTAAATTGGAACCCAAACCTTTGTCATCTCCTATTTCTGTGGTTGCTGTGGATAACACTCCTTTGAAATGTGTTACTCACAAGGTTTTTGAATTTCCCCTCACTATTAATGGTATTCAACAAGAGAATTTGGATTTAGTGGTATTAAATAATTTACCTTCTCCAGTAGTTTTAGGTTTGCCTTGGTTAAAACTGCACAATCCTTTACTGGACTGGTCTACTAATGAGATTAAATCTTGGAGTCCTAAGTGTTATGATAAATGTTGTAACGGTCGCATTGCTGCTGTGGAAAGAGGGGAATCACCGGTACCTATTCAGGATTTTTGGAAGGTTTTTTCAGAGGAGGAGTCGCAAATTCTACCTCCTCATAGGGACTATGATTGCACCATTGAGTTTGTTCCTGGAGCTACTCTTCCCGAGAGTCGCTTATTTAGTCTTACTATCCCTGAAAGAAAGGCCTTGGAGGAATACATACAGACGAGTTTGGCTGCTGGTTACATTAGACCTTCTAAGTCACCTGTGGCTGTAGGATTTTTTTTTGTAAAAAAAAAGGACGGCGGTTTACGTCCACGTCTGGACTTTCGCGAAATTAATAAAATTACCGTATGCAATTCCTACCCACTGCCATTAATTCCTGTCTTGTTTAACCAGTTAGTGGGGACCAAGTGGTTCTCTAAAATTGATCTCCGGGGGGCATACAATTTGTTGCGAAAGAAGAAGGGTGATGAATGGAAGACTGCTTTTAACACCCCGGTGGGTCATTTTGAGAATCTGGTTATGCCTTTTGGTCTTACCAATGCACCAGCGTTTTTTCAGAACCTTATTAATGACATCCTGAGACCTTTGATTGGTAAGAATGTGGTGGTGTATTTGGATGACATTTTGATTTATTTGCCAGATCTGGAGTCTCATTGGCAGAGCGTACGTGAGGTATTGCAGTTATTAAGTGACAATTCACTTTTTTCTAAGCTGGAGAAATGCGAGTTCGCTGTGCAGAGAATTAGTTTTTTGGGCTACATTATCTCCAGCGAGGGCTTTGAGATGGACCCGGTGAAGGTTCAGGCTGTGCAAGAATGGCCTAGGCCTATTGGTTTAAAATCGATACAGAGATTTTTGGGTTTCGCCAATTATTACAGAAAATTCGTTAAGAATTTTTCTATAATTGTTAAGCCGCTGACCGATCTCACCAGGAAAGGTGCGAATATGGTCCAGTGGACTACTGAGGCCATTGAAGCTTTTGTGTATCTCAAGGAGAGGTTCAGTTCTGCCCCAATCCTTATGCAGCCTGATGAGACCAAGTCTTTTTGGGTCGAGGTTGATGCTTCTTCGGTGGGGGTCGGTGCGGTTTTGTCTCAGGAGAACAAGGATGGGGTTCATCCCTGTGCTTTTTTTTCAAAACAATTTTCTGAAACCAAACTTAATTACGATGTTTGTAATCGGGAATTGCTGGCTATCAAACTCGCATTTGAACATTGGCGTCATTTCTTGGAAGGTGCTAAATTTCCCATTCAGGTTTTCACTGATCATAAGAATCTGATCTATCTAGATGCTGCCAAATGCTTGAATGCCCGTCAGGCTAGGTGGGCTCTTTTTTTTTGCGGTTTAATTTTTCTGTTACTTACATCCCAGGTACTAAGAATGTTAAAGCTGATGCTTTATCTCGCAGCTTTTCTCCCATGGTTGGTACCGAGGAGGAGGAGAACACTTTACAGGAAGGAGTTGTGATAGCAGCATTGGACTCCGTTTTGGAAGATGGGATTCTGAAATCCCAGGAGGATGCCCCATCTAACACTCCCCATGGGAGGTTGTTTGTACCTAGAACCTTTAGGAGAGAGTTGTTTGTGGAGTATCATGAGTCTAGGTTGGCAGGTCATCCAGGAATTTCTGAGACTAAGAGACTGGTAGGTAGCAGTTTTTGGTGGCCTGGGTGGCAGAAGGAAATCATTAAATGGGTCCGTCAATGTACAGTGTGTGCTAGATCAAAGGCTTCACATGCTCCTGCTGCGGGGTTGCTTTGCCCTCTGGAGGTTCCTAGTGCACCTTGGACGCATCTTGCAATGGATTTTATTACTGACCTTCCTGTGTCCGAGGGTTTCACTGTCATCTGGGTGGTCGTGGACCGTTTTTGCAAGATGTGTCACTTGGTTCCTTTCATTAAACTACCCTGCGCTAAGACACTCGCTAAGGCATTTGTCTAGGAAATTGTCAGACTCCATGGCGTTCCCACCGACATTGTTTCTGTTAGAGGACCTCAGTTTGTGGCTCGTTTTTGTGACAGGTTGGGAGTCTATTTGTCATTTTCATCTGTGTATCATCCTGAGTCTAATGGACAGACAGAAAGAAAGAACCAGGATGTTTAGCAGTTTTTGCATTGTTTTGTGGCAGACAATCAAGAGGGGTGGTCTGAGTTTCTGCCACTTGCTGAATTTTCTCTTAACAACCATACATCCTCTTCTGCTGGGTGTTCTCCATTTTTTTGTTGTACTGGGAGACATCCATCATTTGGTTCGTTCTCCAAATTGGTGTCGGCTGTGCCGGAGGAGGAGAATTTTTCCGTTGATTTGGAGAGAGTTTGGACTGATGTACGTTGTAACCTTCAAGAGGCTAACAAAAAGTCTAAGAAGTATTTTAACAGGAAACGTCAAGAAGTTTTGTTTACGGTTTGTGACATGGTTTGGTTGTCCTCAAAGAATCTGCGGTTGAGGATTCCTTCTAAGAAATTGGGTCCGAAGTTTGTGGGACCATTTAAGGTGCTTCAGGTGGTTAACCAGTCTGCTGTTAGGTTGGAGGTTCCCTCCTCCTGGAAGATTAATCCGGTGTTTCATGTTTCCTTGTTGAAAAAAGCTGATGTATCGGATAGGGATGCCACTGTCACATTTCCTCCGGTGGTGGAAGACAGTGAATATGAAATTTCTCGTATCCTGAATTCCAGAAGGCATAGAGGGAGATTGCAGTATCTCGTCGCTTGGAAAGTTTTCGGTCCTGAGAATAGCTCCTGGGTAAGGGCAGATGATGTCTCTGCTCCTAGACTTATCAGAGCGTTTCACAGGAGATTTCCTGATAGGCCTGGGCTTGGAGGATCCGGAGGATCCTCAAAGAAGAGGGGGTACTGTTAGAACCCTCCTGTTAGATTTTTTCTATTTTGTGGTCACATGACCTGCTGCCTATTTATTCCAGCTCCGCCCTTCTGGCTTAGCTGGACTTCAGTGTTACTTTGACTCTTAATCTAGCCAGGTGCTTTGTACCTATCTCTATAGTTTGCTTGGTCCTTGGACCTCTAAGTATTTTTGTCTGTTTGTCTTTTTGCTCCCCTACAACTTCTGCTAGGAGGTGTCCAATTTTGTCCCAGTCCTTAGTACTTTTAGGGACCCCTCTCTTATATCTATAGGTCTGCATTCAGACTAGCTGAGGATGAAGGCGGGTCTGTTCCCAAGAAACAGGTTGCCCGCTGCATCGTAGGGAATCAGCTTAGTCCTATTTTAGGGACAGTTTTCCTATTTTCCTTAGTTCTTGTAGCAGATCATAACACCAGGAAGTCCTCTAATGCAGCTTGTTGCAGAAGCAATGGCAGCCCATCCAACATCAGCTCGCACTTGTCGGTGGTACTTTGACACACAAACATGTTTCTTTGCACATTTAATTTCATGAATACAGAGTTGTACAATGGCCTGATCTGCAATGCGGTTTAAGAACTAACATGAATAAGCATGTCTGATCCACATTAAAAAAGCAGCCATAGAGTGTCCGGGAACCTTCCCCCACACTTTTCTTAGCCAGAGATCCTTCTCGGCAGGGTTGGACTGGCACACCAGAGAACTGGAGACTCCTCTGGTGGGCCCTGGCTTCTCCTTCAGGATGATGATAGAGGCCACCATCTGCTTAGTTTTCTGTTACTTGGAATGCAAGCGCAAGTATGCAGCCAGCCACCCACCCACAGGCCGCAACACTAAACTGCCAGATTTCTGATCAGCTGCTTGCACTTAAAATATGGCCTTTTAGGCTCGTGGAGGCGGAAGCTTTTCACAACCCAATGCCGGCGGCGACCGGGTGTCCATACTTGGTCCCCAACCGCCACTGTTTCTCCCGGTGTCATCTCCGCCTTCCACAAGTACGGGTCCCACAACATTACCTGTGCCCTCCCCAGTGCACTTACTGGGAAGGACCGCCTAACCACAAACAAGTGGACAGGTGAATATGGCCAGGGACGGTTCAGAGCCAGCCCACAGATTTTTTTGATGAGAGTTGTATTTAGCTCGGTGAAAGGACTGGCATAGAGGGAAACTGCATATACTCTGGGTGTCATTTCTCCGCCACCAGGTTCCGCCCATTGTCACACACAACCATGCCTGGATGTATGTTCAGCGGTGAGAGCCACAGATCAGGCTGCTGTGTTAAAGCTTTCAACAACTCGGCAGCACTGGGCGGTTTGTCAATTAAGCATTAAGCATGTTATCTTCAGCACAGCCTGTTGCCGCTTGGCCAAGGCAGTGCTGCAGTGCTGTCAGCTTGTGACTGATGTGGTCATTTCGGAGATGGAGGAGGTGCATGATCTGAACAACGTGATTACATTAAGGCTAAATTGGTGACGCTGTTTTTTATACTAAAAAAAATCCTATTGTTTTTGTTTTTTTTACGTTATTTTTAAGATAAATGCATTCACCGGGAAATGTCATTTTAACATTTTACAACTTTATCTGGCAATGTGGTGTGTGACACATCAGACACATCCTGTTTTATTTATGATGGAGGGACTCTGAAAGTCATAAAGCCTATTTTTATAGGACCATCAGACGGCCCTTACTATTCTTAAAAGGACAGCAGTTGGCCCTCGCTATTGTTAGAGAGCCTTCTGTCGGCTATGCTTTGTTGTTCCCATTAATAACAAGTGGGTTTCCTATACTGTTATTGCGTATCCAGTGACTGCAAGGGATGGCAAAAATTTGGATGCAACCCAATACCCCTTTGAAGAGAAATAGAGGAGGTTCTCAGTAAAAAAAAATGTTCCCATTATAAAGGAGCGGGTCTCCTATATTGGTAATGCCCATGTTGTGACTGCAAGGGCTGCCAAAATTTTGGAAAAACCCCACTAAGAATTTAAAGACACATAGAGCAGGGCCACAGTAACGACAAATTCCCATTAGAAAGGAGAGAGTCTGCTATACAGACTCTATACTCAGTTATAGAGTATGCAGGGAGTACAAAGGCTGACCAATTTTAGGAAAAACCCAACTAAGAATTTAAAGACACATAGAGCAGGGCCACAGTAACAACAAATTCCTATTAGAAAGGAGAGAGTCTGCTATACAGACTCTATACTCAGTTATAGAGTATGCAGGGAGTACAAAGGCTGACCAATTTTAGGAAAAACCCAACTAAGAATTTAAAGACACACAGAGCAGGGCCACAGTAACAAGTACGACATGTTCCCATTAGAAGGAGAGGGTCGGCTATACAGTTACTACAGGGCCACAGTAATGACAAATTCCCATTAGAAAAGAGAGGGTCTCCCATTGTGTTGGCCTATGCAGTGAATGCAAGGGCTGCCAAAAATTGGAAGGCACTCCAATGCCCCTTGGAATAGAGGTAGAGGAGGGCTTCATAAAAAAATGTTCCCATTAGAAAGGAGCAGGTCTCCTATACTTGTAATGCCCATTCACTAAGTGTATGGACTGACAAACCTTTACCCCTGGGGGGTATACATGAACATACTGTATAATTATTTTTTTTTACGGGCATCATAAACACCCTTTAAAAAATTTATGTGGGTGTTGCGTCACAGACAACGGTCATCCTGGTGAGGAGAAGGAGAAGGACAAGAGCAAATAGCCAAAATAAGGAAGTATATACACATGTGTGGGTGTGAAGAGGTGCATGGGAATACACCTCCCAAAAAAAGACACTGGATTTGACTTTATGTTACGCTGCTATCATTCAGGGGTGTTGAGAAGTCTGGCCCAATCCAGCCCTTGTTCATTTTTATAACAGTCAGCCTGTCAGCATTTTCAGTTGACAGGCGGATGCGCTTAACAGTTATAATTCCACCAGCGGCACTAAAAACCCGCTCTGATAAAACGCTAGCGGCAGGGCAGCCAAGGACCTTCAAGGTGTAGAGAGCCAGTTCATTCCAACTTGGATGCCCAATAATTAAAAGGCACAGAGGAATCACGGATGACTTTGGTACAGTCGGCAAGGTACTCTCTCAGCATCTTCCCAAACTTTGCACTCCTTTATACTTCTTGTGAGAGTACCCCGCTCCTCAGGGCCTGTGCGATGGGAGGGTCTGAGAAAACTGTACCAGAACTTTGACAGTGTTCCCCTGCCTCTGCTGGATTGCATTTGTGTCTTTCTCTCCTATACTCTTTGCTTGTCCAACGAACTGTGACCTCTGCCGCCAGGATTTTTAGATAGGAATTTTTTTAATAGTTCCGCAACAAGGGCCTTCTGGTACTGCCCCATTTTTGTAGACCTGTCCGCCTCTGGAATAAGAGATATAACGTTCTCCTTGTAGCGTAGGTCTAGAACTGCCACCAACCATTAATGACTGTCACCCAAAATTTTGAGAACGCGAGGGTCTCGGGAAAGGCAGCGTAACAAACTCAGCCATGCGTGCCAGACTGCTAACAGGCAAGACTTCTGAGTCCTCACCAAGAGGATGAATGACCATGCTCTCCTCCTCCCTGTTCTCAGGCCATCCATGCTGAACAGATAGTATGACAGTTGTACAGGTAGTACCTTCTATAGTGCATGAAACTTGATCCTGTTCTTCCTCCTCCTCCTCCTCCTCTTCCTCATTGTCACCCAATCCACGTTGGGATGAGATGAGGCTGGGCTGTGTGTAATCACCCTGTGTGGTTCCTTGCTCCATCTCATTGTGCTCTGCTTGCAATGCATCATCTTTGATTGTGAGTGGAGAGCGTTTCAGAAGACAGAGGACCAGGATGGTGACACTAATTATGGCGTATTCGTCGTTCACAATCTTGGTGGAGTCCTCAAAGTTTTGGAGGATGGTACATATGTCTGACATCCATGTCCACTCCTGAGGTCTTATGTGTGGAGTCTGAACTGAATACAAATGGCCTTGTTGATGCTGGTACTCAACAACTGCCCTCTTCTGCTCACAAATACTTCCCAGCATCTGCAGTGTAGAGTTCCAACGCTTGGGGACGTGACATACCAGTCTGTGAGCCGCAAGCTGCAAATGCTGCTAAAACACGGCAAGGGCAGCGGAAGATGTAGGTGACAGGCGGCATACTTTGACAAGCAGATCCGGCAGCTGTGGGTAGGATTTGAGAAACTGCTGAACCACGAGGTTAAGCACATGGGCCAGGCATGGTACGTGTGTGAGCTCGCCTTGCCTCAGAGCCGCCACCATGTTCCGGCCATTGTCACACACGACCATGCCTGTTTGTAAGTTCAGCGGTGTGAGCCACAGATCTGCCTGCTCTTTTAGAGCTGTCCACAACTCTTCAGCATTGTGTGGTTTGTCACCTAAGCATATTAGCTTCAGCACAGCCTGTTGCTGCTTGGCAGAGGCAGTGCTGCAGTGCTTCCAGCTTGTGACTGATGTGGTCATTTCAGAGATGGAGGCCGAAGAGTAGCAGGAGGCTGAGGAGGATGATGTGCAGGAGCTGTAGACTGTGGGGGCAACCCTGATTGATGTAGGTCCCGCAATCCTTGGCATCAGGGAGAATTGTTCCGTCCCAAGGTCTTACTTGGTCCCGGCTTCCACTTTGTTAACCCAGTGTGCCATTAGCGAGATGTACCGTCCATGCCCACAAGCACTTGTCCACGTGTCCGTGGTTAGGTGTACTTTCCCGGTAACTGAGTTGTTGAGGGCACGGCTAATGTTTTGGGACACGTGCTTGTGTAATGCGGGGACGGCACACCGTGAGAAATAGTGGCGGCTGGGGACCGAGTACAAAGGGACGGCTGCCGCCGCCGCCATCATTTTGCGGAATGCTTTAGTCTCCACGAGCCTAAAAGGCAACATTTTGAGCGCAAGCAATTGTGAATTGCGGGAATTTAGCACTGTGGCCTGGGGAGCGTTGGCTGCGTATTTGCGCTTGCGTTCTAAGGACTGGGGTACGGACAGCTGATCGCTGCGCTGGGAAAAGGACGTGGACGTGCTTCCTGATGCTGCTACTTGAGAGTGTGCAACCACAGGTGCAGGGCAGGAGGCATCTTCGCATGCACCATGGACAGAAGATTGGCTTGCATGCACAACAGCGGAAGAAGCAATGGTGTCACCTGCAGACACTGTTCCTTAACCCTGGGGTTCGGCCCTCAAAGTCGATTGCTTTGCTGCCATGTGCCTGCCGATGCTTGCCTGGCAGGTGGTGCAAATGGCCTTTTTGGGGTTATCGGCAGAGTCTTTAAAAAACATCCAGACTCGGGAAGACCTAACAGTTGTACTGGCTGCTTCCTTCATGACTTTCTGGCAATTGTGTCTCATCATCGTCCACCTCTTGTGACACTTTCCCACCATCGCCTTCATCTGACCCTGGCTGCTCAAATATTTGGGCATTGCTACATGCGATCTGCTCTTACCCCGCTTCAAGTGGACCGGGCGAGAGGCCCGAATCTATAAATAGAATAGTGATCAGCTCTTCGGAGTGTCCAAGTGTGGGATCAGTTGTCTCTAGGCACTCGGCATGGTGGGAGGAAGGAGGTTCAGGGTGACAAATTTGCGGTCCAGACTCACAATTACTGAGGCTTGACCATGTGGAAGACAAGGTGGTGGTTGTGGCTAAGTGACTGGAAGCATTATCTCCAATCCAACCAATAACCTTTTCACACTACTCTGTTCTCAATAGTGGTGTTCTGCTGTCCCCTATTAATTGGGAAAGGAAGGTTGAGCGAGAAGATGTGGGTGTTTGTTGTGGTACAATTTCAGCTTGACCACGGCCTCGGCCTCTGCATGCACCATCATCACCATCACGTCCAGTTCCCCGTCCCTTGCCACGTGCCTTGCCTATTTTAAATGGAGGACAATATCTTCCACGCTCACAACAAATGACTGAATTTGGAGCGAACTTATATGTGATCCGTGTGACTGAGAAAACACAGTTTTAAATACCTGCCCTGTAGGTTACTATTTTAAACAGCAAACTGGTGTTAATTGCTTCACTGACACACTGAAAAAATTTGCAATGGAGGCCAGAAATGGCAATATTTTCAGCGCAATTATATGTGATCCGTGTGACGGACAAACCACAGTTTTAAATAGCTGAATTTTTAGCTCTGTAATATGGAAAGGACCTGGCTGTATTCTGCAGTGCCAACAAGCAAATGACACAGAAAAACTGTGTTCTCTGGATTGCTTTTTAAGCAAATAATGAGGATTAGGATCCCAAAAAAAAAAATTCCTGGCCCCTGAGACCTGGGCCTATTTCTAGAAATATCTAACAGTAGCAGCAGCAGACAAAACTGGAATGGAGCCCCTTTCCCTATGTGCACTGCAGTCTGCTATATACCCTGCCTATATACACTGCCTGCCTGATATCTCTGCAGATGGTTTAGTCCTCAGAAGGACTGTTTGTTGAAATGGTTATGTGTCTGTAATATAGTTTGGTACACCTACACTAACTAGAAACAAGCAAATCTCTCCTTAGCTCAGCAGCACCTCTCCCTATACTGTCTGATTCCGGAGTGAATGTGACGAGCATGGCGACGCCAGGTCTGATATAGACCTGATGACGCTGTGCAGCCAGCCAATCACTGTAATTCCACAACCAACATGGCTACGGCATTACAGTGAGTGGCAGGCAATCCCTGCATATTCATTGGCGCTCTAAAGAGTGCCAAACATGCAGGGAGGAGACCTGAGCTCCCTCCGAGCAACCTCGGAAATACTCCGCGAGCGCCGAGCATGTCTAGCAGTTAGATGCTCGGGCGAGCACCGAGCAGTAGCGAACATGCTCGCTCATCACTAGTGTTTAGGGACCAAAATCAGCAATTTTGGAGTTTCCATTTTTTTGTTAGTATGATTGTATTGTAGTATAAATTTAAAATTATGTGGGATTAATGGGAGTACAAAGATTGCAGATTGGGGCCTTCGGTATACCCCAGTTACCATAGCAACCTATCTGCACCCCACTATAATATCAGAGATTGACAGTCCCATTTAAGTGGTTAAAAAGCAGAGTTTGGAGCTGGCTCTGATTGTTGTTGTTAGCGACAGGTGTCAATTGTACAACAAAGCTGGCGCTTGACCTACGTGGAGTGAGCTTAGATCTTAAGCCTGCTTGATACATTAGCACCAATGGTGTTAAAGGGGTATTCTTGTGTTGTGAATTTAGTATAGACTTGTTTTTTCTATCTGCCATGGTTCTCCTGGTCTAAAAGCTTTTGTCTTATATAGTAAACAGCTCATTGCCAAAGTGATCAACCATCTTTGCCTGGCTTAGTATCTGCAGTAGTTACTTTTCATACTGAGGGGATAACACTTCCACCTGTGTCCAGCCCATTAATTCTTATATAGCGTTTAGCTGCTCGCCACTTCTTGTCAGCCTCTGACCTGAAGCTGATATTATCAGTCTTGCGAAATCATAAGCCGCTGGATCCCACCAATTGCTGCTTCAAGAGAAGTTCTATTATTCATTGCAAGCTTTCCCAAGCCACGTGCTTGCTCAAAGGCACTATTATCTCTATATGCAAATATAAATTCAAATGAAAAAAAATTCTTCCACAGCACTGAACTTCATTCTTCCTGAAGAGATGCTGTTCTATTTGAAATAAATTCATAGTATTTCATAACAGAGATATTCATTTATTAAAAAGTACAATACATTAGCGGTGATTCATTACAAGCAGTTATTCTAATAAAAAATCATAAATAAAAAAAAATTATATAATGTTGCTGACAGTCAAATTATATAATACTTTTTAGCAATAAACTAAGATAAAATTATATATGATCCAAACCTAAACAGCATGGACATATAGTAGATGCAGATTCTTGATCTTGGTCATGAAACATATAATCATTATGGCACTAGGGAGTCTTACCAAAGCAAGGGAATAGTGTTGTCCGGCCCCTTGGCAGATCTCTGGGGACCCCAGTGCATGGGGCAGGGCCCTGTAATTGCACCTGACATTGTGTGCACGCACATGTAGCATTCACTACTGAAAATGCTCCCAACTAGAGATGAGCAGTGTTCGAATCGAACTGTTCGCCAATTTCAAATTCGAGCTGTTTTGGGCGGTGTTCGAGCCGTTCAACGAACCCGAACGATTTGAAAAAAATTCGGCTGTTCGAGGTTATGTTCGATAACTGTTCGTGCACCAAAATCGTAACTGGATTTTTTCACAGTAATGCTGATAATCAATGTTAATACACAGTTTGTGTTATGTTCTGCTACCAGAGCTAAGGAAAGAGAGGAGATCTGTCCCTACGATAGAACTCAGCTGAATCCCTACGATGTAACAGGGGACCTGATCCTGCGATCAGACCTGCTAAAGTCCTAAGCTAGTCTGTACGGAGACCTATAGATGTGGGGAAGGAATCCCTACAAGAACTAAGGACTGGGAGGAAAATGGGACACCTCCTAACAGAAATAGTAGCAGACAGACGAACAAACAAAATATAAAGAACATAGAGGTCCGTAGACCAAGCAAACTAACAGAGTTAGATACAGAGCACAGGCTATCTAGAAAGTAGTTATACAATGAAGTCCAGCAAAGCCAGAAGGGCGGAGCAGGATTAAATAGGCCAACAAGGTCATGTGACCAGCAAAGGAAAAAAAACCTAAGAGCATGGTTCTAACAGTACCCCCCCTTCTAAGAGGATCCTCCGGATCCCCTAGGACCAGGCTTATCAGGAAATCTCCTGTGAAACGCTCTGATAAGTCTGGACGCGGAAACATCATCCGACCTCACCCAAGAGTTATCCTCGGGTCCGAAACCTTTCCAGGCCACAAGATACTGCAAACTACCTCTATACCGTCTAGAGTTAAGGATGCGAGAAATTTCATATTCCCCGTCCTCCACCACCGGAGGAACAGAGGCAGAGGCGTCACAATCCGATACAACAGCTTTTTTCAACAGAGAGACATGAAATACCGGATTAATTCTCCAGGAGGTAGGAACCTCCAACCTAACAGCAGATTGGTTGACAACCTGAAGCACCTTAAAGGGCCCTACAAACTTGGGACCCAATTTCTTAGAAGGAATCCTCAACCGCAGATTCCTAGAGGACAACCAAACCATGTCACCAACAGCGAACAAAACCTCCTGTCGTTTCCTATCAAAGTAGTCTTTAGATTTTCTGTTGGCCTCCTGAAGATTACCACGCACATCCGTCCAAACTCTCTCCAAATCACCGGAAAAATTCTCCTCCTCAGGCACGGCAGATCCCAACTTGGAGAACGACCCAAACGACGGATGTCTCCCAGAACAACAAAAAAAAGGCGAACAACCAGCAGAAGAAGATGTATGATTGTTCAGAGCAAATTCAGCAAGTGGCAGAAACTCAGACCAACCCTCTTGATTGTCTGCCACAAAACAACGCAAGAACTGCTCAACATCCTGGTTTTTCCTTTCTGTCTGGCCATTAGATTCAGGATGATATCCGGATGAGAACGACAAATGAACTCCCAACCTGTCACAAAAGGCACGCCAAAAACGAGCCACGAACTGAGGACCCCTATCAGAAACAATGTCAGTAGGAACGCCATGAAGTCTGATAATTTCCTTGACAAAGGCCTTAGCGAGAGTTTTAGCGCAGGGCAGTTTGATGAAGGGAACCAAGTGACACATCTTGCTAAAACGGTCCACGACCACCCAGATGACAGTAAAACCCTCAGAGGGGGGAAGGTCAGTTATAAAGTCCATAGCCAAATGTGTCCAAGGAGCACTGGGAACCTCCAAAGGACAAAGCAACCCCACAGCAGGAGTATGTGAGGACTTAGATCTAGCACATATAGTACATTGACGCACCCACTTAATGACTTCCTTCTGCCAGCCAGGCCACCAAAAACTGCGACCCACCAGTCTCTTGGTCTCAGAGATTCCGGGATGACCTGCCAACCGAGATTCGTGACACTCAACAAACAAATCTCTCCTAAAGGTCCCAGGCACAAACAACCTCCCATGCGGAGTGTTAGATGGGGCATTCTCCTGTGCTTTAAGAATCTCATCTTCCAAAACGGAGTCCAAAGCAGCTATCACAACACCTTCTTGTAAAATGTTCTCCTCTTTCTCAGCACCGACTATGGGAGAAAAACTGTGAGACAAGGCATCCGCCTTAACATTCTTAGTACCAGGGATGTAAGTAACGGAGAAATTAAACCGCGAGAAAAACAGTGCCCACCTAGCCTGACGGGCATTCAGGCGCTTGGCAGCATCAAGATATATCAGATTTTTATGATCTGTAAGAACCTGAACGGGAAATTCCGCACCTTCCAAGAAGTGGCGCCAGTGTTCAAATGAGAGTTTAATAGCCAATAATTCCCGATTACCAATATCGTAATTCAGTTCAGTCTCCGAAAATTTTTTTGAAAAAAAGGCACAGGGATGTAATCCATCCCCATTATCCTGAGACAATACTGCGCCAACCCCCACAGAGGAAGCATCAACCTCAACCAAAAACGGCTTAGTCACATCAGGCTGCATAAGGATGGGAGCAGAGGTGAACCTCTCCTTGAGATGCACAAAAGCTTCAATGGCCTCAGAAGACCACTGAACCGCATCAGCACCTTTCCTGGTGAGATCGGTCAGAGGTTTGACAATACTAGAAAAATTTTTTATGAATTTTCTGTAATAATTGGCGAAACCTAAAAACCTCTGTATCGATTTCAAACCAATAGGCCTAGGCCATTCCTGTACAGCTTGAACTTTAACCGGGTCCATCTCAAAACCTTCGCTGGAGATAATGTAACCCAAAAAACTAATTCTCTGGACAGCGAACTCACATTTCTCCAGCTTAGCAAAAAGCGAATTGTCCATTAATAACTGTAATACCTCACGTACGCTCCGCCAATGAGACTCCAGATCCGGCGAATAAATCAAAATGTCATCCAAATACACAACCACATTTTTGCCGATCAAAGGTCTAAGGATGTCATTAATAAGATTCTGAAAAAATGCAGGGGCATTAGTAAGACCAAAAGGCATAACGAGATTCTCAAAATGACCCACAGGAGTGTTAAAAGCAGTCTTCCATTCGTCACCCTCCTTCATGCGCAACAGATTGTATGCCCCCTTAAGGTCAATTTTAGAGAACCACTTGGCCCCCATTAACTGGTTAAACAGATCAGGAATCAATGGCAGTGGGTAAGGATTGCGTACAGTAATTTTGTTAATCTCACGAAAATCCAGACAAGGACGTAAACCGCCGTCCTTTTTTTTTACAAAAAAAAATCCAACCGCCACAGGAGACTTAGAGGGCCTAATGTGACCGGCGGCCAAACTTGTCTGTATGTATTCCTCCAAAGCCTTTCTCTCAGGAATAGTAAGGTTAAATAAACGACTTTTAGGAAGAGTCGCTCCAGGGACAAATTCAATAGAACAATCATAGTCTCTATGGGGAGGCAAAACCTGCGATTCCTTCTCAGAAAAAACTCTCCAAAAATCCTGAATAGGAACAGGCAATTCTCCCCTATCCAAAGCTGCAATATGCCCGTTACAACACTTGTCATAACATTTATGGCTCCAGGATTTAATTTCACTGGTAGACCAATCCAGTACAGGATTGTGAAATTTTAACCAGGGCAATCCCAATATTACTGGAGAAGGCAAGTTATTCAAAACTACCAAATCCAATTTCTCATGGTGAACACCATTAATAGTGAGAGGAAATTCACAGACCTTGAGAGTAATATTCTTCAAAGGGGAACCATCCACAGAAACCACAGCAATGGGGGATGATAAAGGTTCGGGTTTTAAATTGAGTCTTTCCAAGAATCCCCCATCAATAACATTCAGAGTAGACCCACAATCAACAAACACCCGAAATTCCATTAATTTTTCCTGAGCAATCGTGGAAGCAGCTAAAAATACACCCTTGGAATTTAAACAGGCAATATGGGCATGACTGACCATTTTTTTTCTTTCTTCATACGAAGCTCACAGCCTTTAATCAAATGACCAGATTTTCCGCAATAGAAACACAAGCCTTCAGAAAATCTACGATCTTTTTCTTGAGAGCGAGGTGCTACCGATCCAATCTCCATCGGTTCACCACTGTTAGTACACACATTCTCATAACCAGAAACTGACATAGCAGAGGATTTGCTCTCATTAACCCTTGCACGCAGTCTCCTATCCACCCGTATAGCTAATTGCATAGCCTGTTGCAAATCTTCAGGTGTAGGATAAGCAATTAGCATGTCTTTAACCCTTTCATTGAGCCCAGCAAGAAATAGACTTTTCAGAGCAGAATCGTTCCACCCTGTTTGAGTAGACCAACGACGGAAATGAGTACAATATTTTTCCACATTACCTGATCCCTGTTTCAAACGTCTCAACTCAGTCTCAGCTGATGCGACACGGTCAGGATCGTCATATAATAGTCCCAAAGCAGAAAAAAAACTATCCACTGATCTGAAGCATGTATCACTAGGTTGCAAAGAAAAGGCCCACTCCTGAGGCTCTTTGCGCAAAAGTGACATTATGAACCCTATGCGCTGGGATTCATTCCCAGAGGACTTGGGTCTCAAACGAAAATACAATAAGCAAGCATTTTTAAATGAAAAAAATTCTCGGTGTTCACCAAAAAATAAATCCGGCAAACATACCTTAGGCTCCAAGAAATGTGCTCCAGGACAGTTACTCACGTGCTGACGGAGCTCGGCCACTTCCAGAGAGAGTCCCTGCAGGCGATGAGCCAAATCCTGAACCGACACCATGATGGAACAGAAAAATCTTTCCTTAGAGAATTTGCGGGCTGGACTTACTGTTATGTTCTGCTACCAGAGCTAAGGAAAGAGAGGAGATCTGTCCCTACGATAGAACTCAGCTGAATCCCTACGATGTAACAGGGGACCTGATCCTGCGATCAGACCTGCTAAAGTCCTAAGCTAGTCTGTACGGAGACCTATAGATGTGGGGAAGGAATCCCTACAAGAACTAAGGACTGGGAGGAAAATGGGACACCTCCTAACAGAAATAGTAGCAGACAGACGAACAAACAAAATATAAAGAACATAGAGGTCCGTAGACCAAGCAAACTAACAGAGTTAGATACAGAGCACAGGCTAGCTAGAAAGTAGTTATACAATGAAGTCCAGCAAAGCCAGAAGAGCGGAGCAGGATTAAATAGGCCAACAAGGTCATGTGACCAGCAAAGGAAAAAAAACCTAAGAGCAAGGTTCTAACAGTTTGAGTGTACAGCGGGGCATGGGATGCATCTCTACAGAAATAATGAAGATCTCCATTTTTTTTTCTCTTTCCCGCATTTACTGTGGGGAGGTGCAGTCTGTCAGCCTATCAGCAGTGCACACACGGAGCGAAGTGCTTTTTTTCACACAAGCAAGGGCATATGTCATTGGCTGTGTATGTCACATGTCCTTGCCCTATAAGACCCAGCCATTTTCCCCGTTGCCACCATTTTCTCACTGCTGCAGCTGAGTGTTAGACGGCACTGCTGCTGCTGTTAGCACTATATTGTGTAACTGAATTGCAAGCAAATTTTCTCTTAAATAGACAGAAAGGTTTAGGGAGTAGGGACTAGTTTGTAATTGCAGCTCTTTTGAGGGCTAGGTTACAGCAGTTCATAGCACTTTTAGCAGGCAGGTCTGTGCTCTTAAATTGACAGATAGGTTGGGAGTAGTGACTAGTTGCAATTCCAGCCCTTTTGAGGGCTAGATTACATCAGTTCCTATCACTTTTTGCCAGGCAGGTCTGTTTTAGTGCTGTGCAAGTGTTTTTCACAGCATTTGGCTAAATCTAGCTAAGCAAATCCTTTTGGGCCTCTTAGAGTGTGTGTTAGTCAGTGGAGTAGCCTATCTGTGTTGCAAGCTATACCACCTGTGTATGTAATCCAAATTTTTTACTGCACCTAGCCAAGTAAAACCTTTTGGGCCTGTAGCAGGGTGTGGTACTCAATCAAGCTCCACCAGCTTTGAAATTAATAATAATTTTTAGCTGCATCTAGCCCGGAAAATAACTTTGGGCTTAGTAGCAGAGTGTGGTACTCATTGTATTAGGCCATCTATACCAAGCTCCACCAGCTTTGAAATTAATAATAATTTTTAGCTGCATCTTGCCTGTAAAATAATTTTGGGCATATTAGCAGTGTGTGGTACTCATTCTATTAGGCCATCTATACTAAGCTCCACCAGCTTTCAAATTACTAATAATTTTTATCTGCATCTTGCCTGGAAAATAATTTTGGGCATATTAGCAGTGTGTGGTACTCATTCTATTAGGCCATCTATACCTGCTTTGAAATTAATAATCATTTTTAGCTGCATCTAGCCCGGAAAATAATTTTTCTTCCCAATAGTGAAAGCAATAGAAATATGGGGCGCGTGCCTGGCTAACAAAAATATACGCTTCATAACAAAAACACCAGCCTAGCGCACTGCACTAGTAAGATGGCATCATCGTCTCTCCCATTGCTAGGCCTACTACGCCAGCTAGCATTCCTGTGCCTAAAACACAATGTATGGGTCCGCGGTAGCCACGATGCTGAGGGGTCTAAAGCTGCTGCTATCGCTTTATCACAATTAAATTGGCAGATTTTCACAGAGCTCCTCCCCAACGCCCACCCATTGGGCAACAGTTGTCCACCCTCCCTATGGGATCTAGTAGCAAATAGTTGATGCCATTAATCAGAGCGTCAGTTGCCCCGTCGACGTGGCAAGCATATGGTAAGGCATGGGAAGAGTGGACAAGACTAGTAGCAGGCAGACGAGTTGACCAATGTGAACCAGCCAGATTACAAGTCACCATAGAATTTCTCCACCAGCTAATGATGAGGGGCATATCAGGGGCATCAGCGCAGCGGTGTCTGACCGGAGTAGCATTTCACTTCCAACTACTGAATTGGGGACATGTGACAAAGAGATTCATCATCAGACAATCCATAAAAGGGAGGAAAAGGGGTCAGCCAAGTCAGGAGTGTAGACGTCCCGTCCCGTGTCACTAAAACTGATTTCTCACATCATATCCCTAACACCATTAACATGACACTCACAATTTGAAGCATTACTACTGTCTACTGCATTTGCGATCGCCTTCTTCGGAGCGCTATGCATAAGCGAATTAGTCCCTCAATCCAAAATTCCCACCAGTGGAGGCTTATTACACCAGGACGTAGTCATAGCCAATAATGCAATACGTCTACGCAAACGCCAATCGAAAACGGTTTCAGCGGGCAGGGGCACTTGGGTACTTCTACAACCCACAAACGGTACACTGAGTCGGGTAACAATAGTAAAAACATATATAACCATCAGATCACAAAGTAATTTCTTCTTATAACACATTGATGGAATGCCATTATCAAGATACCAGTTCCAAGCTATATTTAATAAATGCATAACATCGGCAGGGAACCACCCCAAAGATTACGGGACACACTCATTCCGCCTAGGCGCGGCCACGGAAGCAGCAAGAGCAGGACTGTCAGAAACGGAAGTTCAGAGGATAGGGAGATGGCGATCCACGTGTTTGGCGAGATACATAAGACCGGACTTGTTATCCTAACGTCGTTTGTTTCTTTTACAGGTGACGCTAAGCCAACAGTGTGGGTGATAGGCCACTCGTATATATATTGGGCAGAAAAAAGGGCGAAAGTCCACCCAGGCGGGAGGAAATTAGAGTTTTATAACACATATTTCAACTGGAGAGGTATTAGAGGCCTGCTATGGCCACAGGTACTAATGGAGGTAATCAAGGTAGGGAGAGAGGCAAAAGGTCCAGTCATCTTAGTTATACATGCCGGGGGAAACGACCTAGGTCATCACAAGAGCGCATAACTAATGGCAATAATGAAACTAGACACTGAGAGCTTCAGAGAATTTTTCACAAAACTAGCTATAGTATGGTCAGAGATTGTGCCGATAGCGGTATGGCAAGGTGCGCGAGACATCATGGCCATCGAACGGACAAGGCGGGAAATAAATATTCAGATGGCAAAATTTAGAAGAGACACAGGCGGTGTAGTGATACAACACAGACAACTGGAAGGAGATAAAGCAGGCCTCATACGGCCCGACGGTGTTCACTTAATGGATATTGGACTGGACATAATCCTGTCAGGACTCCAGGTCGTCGTGGAACAAGTGTTAAGAGTGATGGATGGGGGTCAGAGTCCTGCAAACGAGTATGCAGGATCCTCCGTGGCCTGGAAATAGAAAGGACATGTTGGAGAGTTACACTTGTTGGCCAACTTGCCAGTGTGGAGACCCAGGGCATGCTGCAACAAGCTGAATTATTTTAGAAATAAAATGCCTTTCTAATGGAATGAGTATAAAGAGTTAATAATGCTGTGACCGATCCTCACTCATCCAGTTGTAAGAGTTACATTATTGTATTGTCAAGGAAAGGGGGGCGGTAGGGGGGCTGAGCGTCTGGGTTTGGTTGGGGGTCCCCACAGTATGCCTAGGCTAGATGCATTTAAAAATACTTATTAGATACACAGGCGGTGCAGCTTGCTTCGCAGCTGGTCTACTACGCCCAAAGTATTGCCAAGGCTAGATGCAGTTAAAAATTCTACGCTGACTAACAGACACTGAAGCTTTGGAGAAGACCTCTGAGTAAACAGCTCTTCAGACTGAACCATCTGTGTAGTTTCTTACAATTAAAAGGGGGGGGGGAGCGACCCAACCCACCTGGAATTGACGATGCCAACGTCACGTAAAACACAGCAAGGGGACTCCAAAAAGAGTCTCCATTTTTTCCAAAAATTGTGGCACAGACACCACTTAAGTTGCATCAATTGCCCCAGAGTTGCTTAAAACGGTTGGTGAGGTGATTTTACCAAATACTCAAGCTTTTAATCTCCCCAGGATGACACAGGGGTAGAAAAATCCTTGCGGATCTATAATTTGTTCATCTTTATGAACATAAGTCTGTCTACATTCTCAGTGGACAGCCACATGCGCTTATCTGTCAGCACACCATCAGCAGCGCTGAACACACATTCAGAGATAACGTTGGCTGCAGGGCATGACAAGATCTCCAAGGCGTAAGTGGCGAGCTCCGGACATTTTTCCAGATTGGAATCCCAAAATGAGCAAGGGTCCAGTGACACAGTCATGGCTTCGATGCTCACTTGGAGATACTCCTGTACCATTCTCTTTAGGCGTTGACTATGTGTCAGACTTCTTGTCTCCTGTGGCCTTGCAAAGGATGGTCTAAAAAAGTGGTGAAACGATTCCACAAAATTGCTGTTACCAGCAGATACTGTGTTACTGTTATGGTTTGAGTGATGAAGACTCGACAGTCCCACGGTTTGCAAGTTAGAACTGTGAGATTCATTAGTTCATCCTCCACTTCTTCCTTGGCTCCTGCACCTTCCTCAACAGTTTGGCTGCTACCATCCGCCCTGGTTAATCCCTCTCCCCCACCCTCCCATGCCTGCCGCCTTGGTGCTGCCGACCGTCTGGACCTTGGAGATGTTATCCCTTCCACATACGACTCCTCCTCTACTTCCTCCACCTCCTCTTGTCCCACCACCTGACTCTGAATTCGGTTTAACGTGTGCTCCAGCATGTAAATCACCGGAATATTAATGCTGAAAATGGCATCGTCAGCACTAAACATCTTCGTCGCCATTTCAAAACTGTGCAGAAGGGTGTGTGGCTCCCCTGAGGGTTCAGTCACGACAGAGGTAGGGCATCTCACCCAGAGGTGTGGTATCTCACCCTCAGATAAGGAAGGAGTATGGGTCGGGACCCTAACACCTGCATCCAACACATACCCGCAGTGGGGGTAGGGCGAGATTGCTCCTAAGGGAGGGCACAGTCCCAGGTCCCTAGATGGTAGGAGGGTCTTATGTAGTGGGTGTGGGTGGAGAAAGCAGCATAGGGGAGCACATGACAGGGAGAGTATAAATAGGAAGCCATCTTAGAAAGAGCAAGCCAGTCAGAGGAGGAGAAGTGACAGGAGCGGAGGCTCTGCATGAGCTCTGCTCCAGAGGCGGGCCTAGCCTGGGAGGCCCAGGACTGAAGGAGAGAAGAGAGAATTGGGAGCAGGAAGGCTCCAGGGACCGAAGGGACCCTAGTGGTACGGGCCGTGCAGAAGGCCACCCGTACGCCTGCTGCTACCAGGAGGTAGAGGGGTCAGGCCAGTTAAGGGGAACCGGTCCCTCAACTAGCAGAGAAACAGCAACGCTTAACTAGAAATCGGAGGCTGCAGCATTTTATGTACTGCAAGCCAAAGTCCACACCAGTCTCACTAAGAAGGTAGCAACATAGGACCCAGGGGACGGAACACACGTCGCCCGCCAAGGCCCGAGGATACCGGATAGAAGTGTCACTGGGTGTGAGGTGCAGGGAGAAGGCCAGAGAAAGGACACACAGAAGGGGGTCCTGCTAAGTACTCCGGAGCTATCTGGGGGTGGACTGAGCCCCTCACTGAGCACGCACAGCACGACGGGGGAGATTGCTCTGTTACCTGTAATCTGGACTGCAACAACTGTGAGTAAAGATCTTGGGACTGCATCACACGGACTCTTTGTTCATTACTGACTCCCTGCACTACAACCGCCATCATCCACCAACACTGCCCTGAAGCAACACTCTTCCTGTGGGGAGTAATAATACCATTGCTGCAAAACCACCAGCTTCAGAGGACTATTCCGCAGCGGCGGCCCCTTTGGCCGCACTCCACAGGTGGCGTAGTCGGACATTATAAAACCCATATATACAAATTACCCTTGGATTGACCGCCCTGGGTCACGGACCGGGTCACCGCCACAGTGACTACAACCCCCAGCGTCTACCGGCCCGGCTCCGGGTACCCCACGGCGCAGGGGGCGCGTCAACTTCATAGGTCCCTGATCTGAGACCACTCCTGCAGCGTGATTTGCCCCACCTCTGGATCTCGTTGGCCCAGGCTATACGTCAGAACGTATTGCACCAGGGCTTGTCGGTGCTGCCACAGTCGCTGCAGAGTTGAATTCCACCGTGTCGGCACATCGCATTTCAGCTGGTGAACTGGCAGGCCCAACGACTTCTGTAGAGATTTAAGTCGTTGAGCTGCGGGATGCGAACGGCGGAACTGAGCTCACAGCGACTGTGCCCTCTGCAGAAGGCCATCTAGTCCGGGATAGTGGGCTAAAAATTGGTTCAACACGTGAGCCATACAAGGCACGTGTGTGACATTGCCCCGGTGAAGGGCCGCACCCAGGTTTGCAGCATTGTCGCAAACGGCCTTCCCTGGTTGCAGGTCCAGTGGAGACAACCATTCATGAAACTGGGTCTCCAGAGCTGACCACAACTCCTCAGCTGTGTGACTCACATATCCCAGACATTTCAAAGTAAACACCGCCTGATGCCATTGAGCCCTGCTTCCAGCATAGTAAGGAGGTGTGCAGGATTCCTTCTGCGCAGTTAGAAAGCGGGTGGCATTACCAGACAGGCTTTGGGTGCAGGTGGAGGACCGAGAGGAGGTTGAGGAGGCAGAAGCGGTGGAGGAACTTCGAGATAAAGAGGATTGACGCACAACTCGTGGGGACGGCAAGACTTGGACAGCAGCCCCTTGTCCTGCTGTCACCATAGTTACCCAGTGCCCAGTCAGCGACATGTAACGCCCCTGTCCATGCCTACTCGTCCAAGTGTCTGTGGTGAAATGGACCCTGTCACACACAGAGTTTCTCAAAGAAGCGGTGATGTTGTGTGTGACATGCTGGTGGAGCGCAGGTACACATTTCTTTGAGAAGTAGTGCCGACTGGGCATCTGGTACTGGGGCACTGCGACGGACATAAGGTCTTGAAAATCCTCTGTGTCCACCAGGCGGAAAGGCAGCATTTCTGTAGCCAACAGCTTGCAGATGGTGAAATTCAACCTCTTAGCTTTGTCATGGCTAGGAGGAAATGGTCTTTTACTTGTCCACATCTGAGGGACCGAGAGCTGGCTGTTGTGCTTAGAAAGGGTTGAGTAGGGTGTCCCTGGCAAACTGCCGGTCTGTGAGGAAGATGCAGGCAGAAAAGTTAGGTTGCCTTGATCCAAAGGTGGTGCTCTTGATGCCGGAGAGCGCTCAACACCAACTGGTGTTTCCACTTCCAAATAAAATGATGACCTGCCAATCACACTGGCTGTTGCGGGTAAAGAGGTGGAAGGTCTGCGTCCAAAAACATGTGTGACTGCTGTCCCCCCAGTCACAGAGGATGAAGAGGCCGTGGATGCACAAGATGGGGCAGACGGTGGTTGGCCCGGCCCGCTAGGCCGCATTGTAGCACAGTGAGCTTCCCACTGCAACTTATGCTTCATATCCATGTGATGGTTCATGCGTGAAGTACTCAAACTATGGATTTTTTGGACTCTACTTAGCTTTTGGTGACAAATATTACAGATAACACGAGTTGGGTCATCCTTATCGATCTGAAAAAATGCCCAGGCTATGCAAGGCTTAGAGCCTATGCGACCCGAAGAGCCACCACGACTTGTGGTCAGAGGCAGAGTTGTGGTTGAGGATGCAGTTGTTGACGTGCTTCCAGTACTCCGTCTCTGTCCAGGAATGCGAAACCTAACCTCATCGTCAATAGCATCTGTGACGCCCAGCTGCGCTTGGTATCATAGTTCCTAGAAGAGTGCATTGATGGAATCCTCCACCTGAGGCCCCCATAAACATTCACACATCTCCACCTTCCTCCTCAGACCAGCAGAGGGAGCCCGTTAGGGATATAAATAAGGAAGGTGGAGCTAGGCAGTTCAGTTCCTCTGATGAGTTCCTGCAGTAGAGAAGCCTAAGAGAGGTCAGTCTGCAGTGGAGCTCAGTCTAGTCTAGAGAACTCAGTTAATAGTTCAGCAGTGGAGCACGATGCTCCTGCTAGCTAGATTCAGGGAGCCCAGTTAGAGCTTAGGGTGTGCCGGCGCCATTAGATCGGTGAAGCACGGCAAGCAGCCATTAGTGTGTATAGCCTAGTGAGGGCCCGAGTAGGGCAAAGGCGAGAGGAGAGTTAGTACATATGGGGCAGAGGAGCTTAACCAGCTCACCCCGAAGAATTTACCAGACACCGGATCCGAGCTTACCGGGATCTCTATGACCCAGTAAGGCATAACCGAAATCCCTGGAGAACTACAAGTCCCAGGATCGCTAAGGTGCTGATATGTAACAGAGCCAGGAGACTCTTAGGCCCCACATACTGGGAGCGTGAACTCCAAGACAAGGCCCTACCACAAGGTCAGCCAGCGCAGGACAGAGACAAAGTTAGGCCTAGCTCCAGGCAGGTCAGAAACTTACTACACAGAGGCAAGAAACAGGAGGCCCTACACCCGCTCATTGGGGAGGATCCTGATATGCACCCTTCACCCTACAGTGCTCCGGGATGTGCCTGAATTTCCACCAGTAAAAGGTACTGAAGTGACTACCGTGTCCGTTCCCCTTCTTGCTCTGACCCAGCTGGGTCTCGCCTGTCCTGCACTCCCCCTGCATACGCTTTTCTGAGGCCTTGCTCCACCTGTGGGGAGCTATACCATCGAGCTGCCTTATCACTGGCCTCAGTGGACTGCTGCAGTGCTGGTGCTTCTCACCAGATACCACAGGTGGTGTCATGAACTCTTATAAAATTAACAATTATCCACCCTTTTAAAGAGTGACCCCAGGGTACAGACCCAGGAGTCGACCACCGCGACATCCCAAAGGCGAGGCAAAGTCCCGGGTACCGAGTCATCCCCATCCCCTGGACTAGTCACATCCTCCTCCACCTCCTCTGCTGATCCCATCGACTGGCTGACTGTGGGTTGACAGTAAGTGGGATCTCCAACCTCGTCATCATCACCCTGTGTGTTCTCACACCCGTCATCCTCAGAGCCAACCTCTTCCTGCCCGGACCGAAAAGTCAAGTTGTCGCTCCAATCAGGTGTTTGAGTTTCATCATCGTCTTCATCATTGTCTCCACCAACATGAGTTACAGATTGGGAATGAGGGTCTACATTATGCTCAGAACCTTCTTCATCTGGTCCTGGATCCGACTCATAAAGATTCTGGGCATCAGTGCAGATCATTTCCTCGTCTGGATTAACAGAAGCTCTGAAGCAGACCTCCATTTCCCTGGCTATAGTATGAGTAAACAGCTGTGCAGACTCAACCATCTGTGTTACTCCATACTCAGACGGGCAGCTGGAGACTTGGGAGCTGTGAGGAAGCAAGTGCGATTGGGGTGACATCTCTGAGAACTGGAGTATTTGTAATGTTGAAGTTGAGGTGGAGGAGAGCCCACTTGAAGGAGCACTTGATATCCATTGCAGCACCTGTTGTTTTTGTGCTTCATCTGGAATTTGTAGCGATGGGCGTGTCCATAAGAAAGGGATCATATCACATTGTCCACGGAAAGAAGTAGACATCTTAGTTTGGCTGTAAGATGGTCTTTCTTCTGCAGATGTTACTCCCCCCCCTACCGCGTGGGGGGCTCGACCCACCAGCGGACAGGCACCAGTATTGGGAGAGGGGGGCTGGCCGTCAGGGTCCACTGTGGCTCTGGCACAAACCCGGCGACACGGAGGTCGCACGGGCAGGAACGGACTGGCCGTGTCGGCTTCGCACTCCAGCATAGTCCCTCTGCCCGCTGGCGCCTTTAACCTCAAAGTGATGCGCAAGCGGCTTTTCTTCCCATGGATGTTCCCCGCCCAGCAGGAACGTGGGAGAGCTCAGGTTGGCCTTCCACTGTACTCCCTTACCTCTCTCGCCCTCTTTCCTTCTTCCGTTCACCATCTAACCCCTCGGCTCTGTGGTGTCCGCTCTCCCTCCTGCTCTCTCCTTCTCTCTCCTTCTCACAGGTGGACTACCGCTTGTATTCACACTGTGGCGTATCTTTTGGGCCCAGGCATAAGAAGTTGTCGAGGTAATGGATAATATGTGCCCCCTTAGAAACGTCCATTACAACCCATTTGAGGAAGCAACTAAACACCTCAAATAGTGAGCAGGATCTGGAGCAACTCATGGGCAAACAGCGATCTATATAGTATGCTCCTTCCCAGAAGCAGCCCAGTAGGTGGAGACTATTCAGAGGCACAGGTAGTAAGTAACCGGAATGCTGCATACTTGTCACTTTTCCATTTGTTAGTTGTGTCTTCTGAGCAGTTTGTCAGCTTTTGGACACCTTTGAAGTGTTTTCTATGTGTTTTCTATGTGTTTCTATGTGTTTTTGTTTGCCTGCTATTGGTTTTAATGGTGTTCGAAGGTGTTCGACGAACAGTTCGGCGAACATACGGGTGTTCGATGAACCGAACCGAACTTGAACACTACGGGGGTGGCTCAACACTACTCCCAAACCCTCCTGTGATGTATATGCCCCGATGTCTCCAGTGATGTATGTGACACAAATAATTTGGGGATTCGTGGCAGCTCTAGCTATGCTGTAATTTAAATGTAGTTTTCTCCTTTTGGTCCAACAATGGTTAATCTTAGTCTCTTGCTGGCAGCCTTTTGAGAGTGGTCAGCTGATGTTGGTTGGGGCCACTCCAACCTCCCTTTAAATAGTCACATGATCCATTAGCTGACTGCCGGTTATAGTTCATTCTATGCTGACCTCTTTGAAGGAGCCAGACTCAGGAGAAGCTGTGACTTTTGTTGACGTTGCAGCGGTGAAGTTTCCTGTTGGAAAGCCAAGTGTATTTTGTGTTGTTATCTTCCCATTGTTTGCCTTACCTTCCTCATGTTGTCCTATTGTAGTGGTGAGACTAGTGTCTTACTGGCCTGCTCACCAGCCAGGTTAAGTCCAGGGCCAGCGAGGGCTTAGGCACGTGATCGCGCACGGGGGGAAGGACTCGTCTAGGGATGATAGGAGAGCTTAGGGGCCGACACAGGTTGGTGTCAGGAGTTGTCCCTTCCCTCATTCCCTAACACTATGGCCCTCCTCCCACCTATATCATCCCTTGTCATCATTGTGTTGTGTAGTCTGCTGGATATCTCCTTGTCGTTCCGTGACAGAGTGTGCCCCCAGCCCTTCTAGCCCCAAACTAGTTATATTAGGTAGTGAACTTTGATTTTTGCCCTGTTGAAAGATCCCAGGAATGGATGGTTTGTTGGTGAACATGGATGAAAAGTGCCTGTTTAATATCTCAGCCTTTTCTTTGTCCTCTATAATTATCTTGTTGTTAATGTTTTTAAGGGGCCAATACCATCTGATTTTTTCTTTTTGGCATTGATGTATGTATAAAGTTTTTTGGGATTTATTTTAATGTCACTGGCGATTTGTTGCTCTGTAGATAATTTTTCTAGCCTGATTTCTTTTTTACATTTCTCATTTAGGTCTTTATACTCCTGAAATGCTATTTTTGTATTCTCGGCCTTCAAGATTTTGAATGCCCTTTGTTTTTGTCTTATTATACTTTGTACTGTCTTATTTATCCATAATGGTTTCTTTTTACTCCTGGATATTTATTTCTTGCCAGACGGTATCAATTTTCTACAGGATTCTAGTAGTATTTCCTTGAACATGCTCCATTTACGTTCGGTATCCCCAGTTACCATGACATGGTCCCAGCCTAGACAATTAAGCTCTTCCCTTAATTTGATGAAATCAGCGTTCCTAAAGTTCCTGGTTTTTGCATTTCCTTTTTTAAATGTTTTATTAAATATTACATTGAAACTTGCCATATTATGGTCACTGTTTCCCAAATGCTCCCGGACCTGAATATCTGTAACAGTATCTGGTCTATTTGACAGAACCAGATCTAGCAGATTACCTCCCCTGGTTGGTTCATCTACCAGCTGAGAGAGGTAATTGTCTTGAATTGTGGATAAGAGTTTGTAGCTTTTAGCACAACTGGATGATTCCATGTCCCATTGGATATCTGGATAGTTAAAATCTGCCATAATAAGAACCCTATTATTATTTGATGCCTTTTTAATCTGTTCTAGCATTTTGTCCTCCACCAGTTCAGTTATATTAGGAAGTTTGTAACAAACTCCAATTAAAACCTTTCCATCATGGCCATCCCCATGAACATTAACCCAGACTGACTCTACATTGTCGCAACTCCCCTCAATGTTGTCATTGAGCACAGGTTTTAAGTTGCATCTTATGAAAATACACACCCCTCCACATTTTTTTCTTTCCTATACTTTCTAAGTGTAGTGTATCCCTCCATGTTTGTCACCAAGTCATCATGGCTTTCATCCAGCCAGGTTTCCTTAATACCCACCACATCATATTCTGTGACCGACATGAGAGTCTCCAGTTCAGCCATTTTGTTTGCGAGACGTCTTGCATTTTCCAGCAAACAATTAATAATTAGCACATTTGTTACTCTTACTCAGCTCCCTACTTTCCTTGCATATCCCAGTCCCCCTTAGAACCTCTATAACCCCTTCTGTCCCTCTCTGTCTACTCTATCAATCCCCTTATTAGCACAAATACCCTCCCTCCTCCCAGATCCTAGTTTAAAAGCTCCTCCATCCGTCTGACCATTTTTTCCCCCAAGATGAGACCTGCAGTGTAATATACATTTGTTATCAAAACTTACTGCTGCAAGTTCTTTTTCAAAATTCATCGCAAAGAGTCGACTCTCCAGACTGATGCAAATCTGGAAAAGCAGCTGCAAGTACCAACACCATCAATACTACCTAACTTCGTTGCACCAAAGAGAAGCAATTTCAGCCATCACATTAGGGATGGGTTAATTAAATGTTTGACCAAATATATCAGGATAAATTTCAAGTTGACAATTTTGTATAGCCCCCAAATGATGGTATAAATATCTAAATGGCTCCAGGCAGAAATAAGGTTCTCCACCCCTGCCCTGTGCAAAGAATCGCCCATCTGTTCAATGGGGTTTTACTCTCATAGTTCGAATATGCCTCTGATGTTCCTAAGTGAAATGTAATTTATGAATTTGTTTTAATATTGAATCTATGTTTATTCATCCTCAGTATGTGTTGTTCTTTTTATAAACTGAAGGCCAAAGGAACATTCTAACAAATATATGACAAGTTCACAATTACAGTTTAGAAATTTTTATCTCAAACATCTCACCAGATTTATTACTCCTGTTCTAAACATCATCATATTATATGAAAATAATATTACAACGCTCACATTTATTACGGCCACATTTGAATGCTTCAATTAAGTTTATCCAATTATCTTCTTGTAGATCATGTCGGTAGACACTACTCACTACACTGATACAACAGGAAGTGTAGTAAGTAGCATTAGCAGAGAGGAGCTAGGGAGAAGAAAGCGCCCAGTCACAGTGTGCGTGCGCAGTTTGGTACTGGCAGTGTCAGTGTGCACATGCATATATACCAGATTACATTAGGCAGCACTTACTCTTGGGAGCAAATGATGTCACTCACAAGGAGAGAAAACAACCAGTATACAAAATGAGGGTGTATAAGGGTGTATAGAACTCTTGTTCACACCAAGGGTGCACAAAAGCACACTCATTTACACATGGATTAAGTTATTCTCTCAGTTGCTGTACCAGTAACAAAAACAAGTGCTTCTCACTAAATTAGAATATCATCAAAAAGTTAACTTATTTCAGCTCTTCAATACAAAAAGTGAAACTCATATATTATATAGAGTCATTACAAACAGAGTGATCTATTTCAAGTGTTTATTTCTGTTAATGTTGATGATTATGGCTTACAGCCAATAAAAACCCAAAAGTCATTGTCTCAGTAAATTAGAATACTTTATAACAACAGCTTGAAATTTTTTAAAAAAAATCTGAAATGTTGGCCTATTGAAATGTATGTTCAGTAAATGCACTCAATACTTGGCCAGGGCTCCGTTTGCATTAATTACTGCATCAATGCGGCGTGGCATGGATGCAATCAGCCTGTGGCACTACTGAGGTGTTATGGAAGCTCAGGTTGCTTTGATAGCAGCCTTCAGCTTGTCTGCTTTGTTGGGTCTGGTGTCTCTCATCTTCCTCTTGACAATACCCCATAGATTTTCTATGGGTTAAGGTTAGGCGAGTGTGCTGGCCAATCAATCACAGTGATACTGTTGTTTTTAAGCCAGGTATTGGTACTTTTGGCAGTGTGGACAGGTGCCAAGTCCTGCTGGAGAATGAAAGTTCCATCTCCAAAAAGCTTGTCAGCAGAGGGAAGCATTTACTGCTCTTAAATTTCCTGGTAGATGGCTGCACTGACTTTTGTCTTGATCAAAGACAGTGGACCTACACCAGCAGATGACATGGCTCCCCAAACCATCACTGATTGTGGAAACTTCACACTAGACCTCAAGCAGCTTGGATTTTGTGCCTCTCCACTCTTCCTCCAGACTCTGGGACCTTGATTTCCAAATGAAAAGCAAAATTTACTTTCATCTGAAAACAACACCTTGGACCACTGAGCAACAGTCCAGGTCTTTTTCTGCTTAGCCCAGGTAAGACGCTTTTGTCATTGTCTATGAGTGGCTCAACACAAGGAATGCAACACTTGTAGCTCATGTCCTGGATAGAGATGAGCGGTGTTCGACTAGAACTGTTCGCCAATCTCAAATTCGAGCTGTTTTGGGCGGTGTTCGAGTTGTTCGACGAACCCGAACGATTTGCAAAAAATTCGGCTGTTCGAGGTTATGTTCGATAACTGTTCGTGCACCAAAAGCGTGTCCTGCATGTCTGGCGCTATTTAGAGCACCAATCATGCAGGGATTGTCTGCCACTCACTGTAATGCCACAGCCATGGTGGTTGTGGCATTACAGTGATTGCCCAAATCGATGGGAACAGTGCCAACAGTGAAACATGAAAAGCCGGCAATTCAGCAGCGGCATACACCTGTACCCGAAAATTTAGAACCGAAAGAATAAAGCTTCACACATAGATTAGATAGATATAAACATGTCAGCCACATATATACGAAGTACAGTGAAAGTGCTGCTTACTGTACTTGTCATTTAGCGTAAAGGATTTATCAAAAAAAATAATAGTGTTTTCATGCACCGTCTCTTTAAAAAAGCCGGCCGGCAATTCAGCAGCGGTACCCGACAATTTATAACAGACAGAATAGAGCTTCACACATAGATTAGATAGATAGAAACATGTCAGCCACATATATACGAAGTACAGTGACAGTGTTGCTTACTGTACTTGTCATTTAGCGTAAAGGATTTATCAAAAAAAATAATAGTGTTTTCATGCACCGTCTCTTTAAAAAAGCCGGCCGGCAATTCAGCAGCGGTACCCGACAATTTATAACAGACAGAATAGAGCTTCACACATAGATTAGATAGATAGAAACATGTCAGCCACATATATACGAAGTACAGTGACAGTGTTGCTTACTGTACTTGTCATTTAGCGTAAAGGATTTATCAAAAAAAATAATAGTGTTTTCATGCACCGTCTCTTTAAAAAAGCCGGCCGGCAATTCAGCAGCGGTACCCGACAATTTATAACAGACAGAATAGAGCTTCACACATAGATTAGATAGATAGAAACATGTCAGTCACATATATATGAAGTACAGTGATAGTGTTGGTTACTGTACTTGTCATTTAGTATTAAAATAAAGGATTTATTATTAAAAAAATTGGCGTGGGGTTCCCCTTAATTTTAGGCTCTAGCGGAGGTTAAGCAGACGGCTGGGGCAGATGTTTGAAGCCTGGGAAGGGGGTAATACCCACGGAGCTTCCCAGGCTACTAATATCAGCCCCCAGCTGAATACATAGCCTTTACTAGCTATTAAAATGCTGAAGCGCTGAGTGCAGGAGAATTTTCCCACGCTGTCAGTGACGTGCATGAGGTGAGCCGAGTTCATTCGACATTAACTCGGCTCATCTGGATGCCCTCACAGAGAGACACTGTGGAGCGCAAGCAAGCCTGCGCTTCTCAGTGTCTGCGGGATGACAGGCTGGATGGCAGCGTTCTGCTGCGGTCCAGCCTGTCATCTCGATGTAGCAGAGCTGAAGCTGTCATGGGAACCATGGAAAGGTAAGGATGATGTTGCTTTATTATTTTTCTTTTATTTCAGGAGATCGTTGGCTTCAGCTGGAATGGGCGTGATGGTAAGTATGGTTTAATTTAGAACAATAAAGAATTGTGTGTTTATTTCAATTAAAGGACTTTTTCTGGGTGTTGTGTTTTTTTTAAATACTTTACTAGAAATTCATGGTGGTCATGTCTAATATTGGCGTGACCCCATGAATTTCGGGCTTAGGGCCAGCTGATAATGCCAAGCTGGCCCTAACCCCTTTATTACCCAGTGAGCCACCGCATCAGGGCCCTGGATGAGTTGGGTACAGCGCCAGAAGATGGCGCTTCTATGAACGCGCCATTTTCCGGGGTGGCTGCGGACTGCAATTTGCAGCGGGGGTGGCCCAGAAAGCTTGGGCCTCCCTGCGCTGCGGATTCCAGCCCCCAGCTGCCTAGTTGTACCTGGCTGGACACAAAAACAGGGCGAAGCCCCACGTCAATTTTCTTTAAATTATTTCATGAAATAATTAAGAAAAAAAGGGCTTCCCTATATTGTTGTGTCCGGCCAGGTACAAATAGGCAGCTGGTGGTCGGGGGCAGCCCGTTCCTGCCTGCTGTACCTGGCTGGACACAAATATAGTGCGAAGCCCCACGTCAATTTTTTTTAAATTATTTCATGAATTTCCTGAAATAATTTAAAAAAATTGAAGTGGGGCTTCGCACTATATTTGTGTCCAGCCAGGTACAGCAGGCAGGAACGGGCTGCCCCCATCCACCAGCTGCCTATTTGTACCTAGCCGGACACAACAATATAGGGAAGCCCTTTTTTTCTTAATTATTTCATGAATTTCATGAAATAATTAAAAAAAATTGAAGTGGGGCTTCGCACTATATTTGTGTCCAGCCAGGTACAGCAGGCAGGAACGGGCTGCTCCCATCCACCAGCTGCCTATTTGTACCTGGCCGGACACAACAATATAGGGAAGCCCTTTTTTTCTTAATTATTTCATGAATTTCATGAAATAATTAAAAAAAATTGAAGTGGGGCTTCGCACTATATTTGTGTCCAGCCAGGTACAGCAGGCAGGAACGGGCTGCCCCCAACCACCAGCTGCCTATTTGTACCTGGCCGGACACAACAATATAGGGAAGGCCTTTTTTTCTTAATTATTTCATGAAATAATTAAAAAAAAAGTACGTGGGGCTTCGCCCTATTTTTTTGTCCAGCCAGGTACAACTAGGCAGCTGGGGGCTGGAATCTGCAGCGCAGGGAGGCCCCCCCCCCCGCTACAAATTGCAGTCCGCAGCCGCCCCGGAAAATGGCGCGTTCATAGAAGCGCCATCTTCTGGCGCTGTACCCAACTCATCCAGGGCCCTGGTGCGGTGGCTCACTGGGTAATAAAGGGGTTAGGGCCAGCTTGGTATTATCAGCTGGCCCCAAGCCCAAAATTCATGGGGTCACGCCAGTATTAGACATGACCGCCATGAATTTCTAGTAAAGTATTTAAAAAAAACACAACACCCAGAATAAAGTCCTTTAATTGAAATAAAGACACAATTCTTTATTGTTCTAAATTAAACCATACTTACCATCACACCCATTCCAGCTGAAGCCAACGATCTCCTGCAATAAAAGAAAAATAATAAACCAACCTCATCCTTACCTTTCCATGGTTCCCACGACAGCTTCAGCTCTGCTACATCGAGATGACTGGCTGGACCGCAGCAGAACGCTGCCATCCAGTCTGTCATCCCGCAGACACTGAGAAGCGCAGGCATGCTTGCGCTCCTCACTGTCTCGCTGTAACGGCATCCAGATGAGCCGAGGTCATGTCCAATGAACTCGGCTCACCTCATGCACGTCACTGACAGCGTGGGAAAATTCTCACGCTGAAGTGCTGAGTGCAGGAGAATTCTCCCACGCTGTCAGTGATGTGCATGAGGTGAGCTCATGTCCAATGAACTCAGCTCACCTCCTGCACGTCACTGACAGCGTGGGAAAATTCTCCTGCAATCAGCGCTTCAGCGTGAGAATTTTTACACGCTGTCAGTGACGTGCATGAGGTGAGCCGAGTTCATTGGACATGAACTCGGCTCATCTGGATGTCGTCACAGAGAGACGCTGAGCAGCGCAAGCAAGCCTGCGCTTCTCAGTGTCTGCGGGATGACAGGCTGGATGGCAGCGTTCTGCTGCGGTCCAGCCTGTCATCTCGATGTAGCAGAGCTGAAGCTGTCGTGGGAACCATGGAAAGGTAAGGATGAGGTTGCTTTATTATTTTTCTTTTATTGCAGGAGATCGTTGGCTTCAGCTGGAATGGGCGTGACGGTAAGTATGGTTTAATTTAGAACAATAAAGGATTGTGTCTTTATTTCAATTAAAGGACTTTATTCTGGGTGTTTGTGTTTTTTTTAACTTTGACTATGGGGTTAGTAATGGGGGTGTCTTATAGACGCCTCTCCATTACTAACCTGGGCTTGATGTCAGCTGGCATTATAAGCTGACATCAACCCCAGCCCTATTACCCCCTGCCACCGCACCAGGGCAGCGTGGAAGAGCGAGGCTAAGTGCCAGAATTGGCGCATCCTATGAATGCGCCATTTCTGGGGCGGCTGACGGCTGGTGTTTCTAGCCTGGGAGGGGGCCAATATTCATGGCTCCCTTCCTGGGCTACTAATATCAGCCCCCAGCTGTCTGCCTAGCCTTTGCTAGCTATTAAATTAGGGGGGACCCCACGTCATTTTTTTTGGGGGGTCCCCCATTTTAATAGCTAGTAAAGGCTATGTATTCAGCTGGGGGCTGATATTAGTAGCCTGGGAAGCTCCGTGGGTATTACCCCCTTCCCAGGCTTCAAACATCTGCCCCAGCCGTCTGCTTAACCTCCGCTAGAGCCTAAAATTAAGGGGAACCCCACGCCAATTTTTTTAATAATAAATCCTTTATTTTAATACTAAATGACAAGAACAGTAACCAACACTATCACTGTACTTCATATATATGTGACTGACATGTTTCTATCTATCTAATCTATGTGTGATGCTCTATCTTTCTGTTCTAAATTGTCGGGTACCGCTGCTGAATTGCCGGCCGGCTTTTTTAAAGAGACAGTGCATGAAAACACTATTATTTTTTTAAATAAATCCTTTACACTAAATGACAAGTACAGTAAGCAACACTCTCACTGTACTTATTATATATGTGACTGACATGTTTCTATCTATCTAATCTATGTGTGAAGCTCTATTCTTTCTGTTCTAAATTGTCGGGTACAGATGCTGAATTGCCGGCCGGCTTTTTTAAAGAGACGGTGCATGAAAACACTAATATTTTTTTTAATAAATCCTTTACACTAAATGACAAGTGCAGTAACCAACACTGTCACTGTGCTTCTTATATGTGTGACTGACATGTTTCTATCTATCTAATCTATGTGTGATGCTCTATTCCTTCTTGTCTAAATTGTCGGGTACCGGTGTATGCCGCTGCTGAATTTGCCGGCCGGCTTTTTTAAGGAGAGTGTCTTCTGAGCAGTTTGTCAGCTTTTGGACACCTTTGCAGGTGTTTTCTATGTGTTTCTATGTGTTTTTGTTTGCCTGCCATTGGTTTTAACGGTGTTCGACGGGGTTCTAAGGTGTTCGACGAACAGTTCGACGAACAGTTCCTCGAACATCCCGGTGTTCGACGAACCGAACCGAACCCGAACACTACGGGGGTGGCTCAACACTAGTCCTGGATACATCTGTGTGCGATGGCTCTTGAAGCAATGACTCCAGCATCAGTACACCACTTGTGAATCACCCCCTAATTTTTGAATGGCCTTTTCTTAACAATCCTTTCAAGGCTGCGGTTATCCCTTTTGCTTGTGCACCTTTTTCTACCACAGTTTTTCCTTCCACTCAACTTTCCATTAATATGCTTGGATACAGCACTCTGTGTTCAGCCAGTTTCTTTAGCAAAGACCTTTTATTGCTTACCCTCCTTGTGGAGTGTGTCAATGACTGCCTTCTGGACATCTCTCAAATCAGCAGTCTTCACCATGATTGTGGAGCCTACTGAAACAGACTAAGGGACCTTTTTAAACGCATCGGAAACCTTTGCAGGTGTTTTTTGTTAATTATTCTAATTTACTGAAATAATGACTTTTGTGTTTTCATTGGCTGTAAGCCAAAATCATCAACATTAACAGAAATAAACACTTGAAATAGATCACTCTGTTTGTAATGACTCTACAGTATATAATATATGAGTTTCACTTTTTGTATTTAAGAACTGAAATAAATTAACTAGGGTCTATGTCTTATATATCATGAAATAGCTCATTTAAAATTGAATTTTAAATATATTGTAATAAAGAAATGAAAACATAAGCAATTTTAATAGTCTTGAAGTACAAAGTCCTAATTCTCTATAGTAAACAAAATAATTGTCCAAACCAATCAATTACACTTCCTAATATTTAAAATATAATTTTGGATATAAAACAACTATTTGTTTTTGCTTTGTGACAAAGTTTTAAGGCTTAATTTAGTTTTGGTAATACTCTGTAGCACTTTGCAGTATGGAAGCCTGCTGAGTTTGTCCAAAAGCTATATTTGGAATTCAGTCCGGTATACTGGTTATAAATAATACACAAGAATTCATATTTTCTGCACATATGCGCTAATGCTTATTGCACCAGAGGAAATTAAAAAAGTCTATTTCTGTCATTATGTTTGCTCTTTTTTAATCTATTAGTATAATAAGCTTTGTTTGGCCTCATTATACATAGTGCAAAATTCATGCTGGTAATTTATGTAAGTTAAATCCTTAAAAATAAAATAAATCACATTTCTAATTTAAGCACATAGTTTCAGCACTTCTTAAACACTTCCAGCTATAATAAAAATGTTTTCTCGAAATGTATGCTTACCAGAGAGTGTGCAGGTTACAAGATATATCTGACCTTAACCACAATAACATTTCAAATGCCTAACCTTTACCATCGATATTTCTAGAGAGTTGCACGGTGTTCTCTATATCTCTCTAAAAAGTAATATCTTTTTCCATAATGTAGCAATAAAAATGGATGGTAGAAAAGGGAAAACATAAATTACTTATATTACTAGCATGCTGCTAAAATCCATTTAAACTTATCCGCTGTGGACTTTCAATGTTTTAGTCTTGGTGAATTATATATAAATACTGTTCTTGTTTTTTTTTTAAATCTCTTATTGTTTTTTTTTTAGACTGTTGAAGATTTCTGACAAACTATAAGAATTTTAAAGCCAAGAAATAAAAACAGAAACCATGTATAACATCTAATTGATTAATTAATTAGCTTCAGTGATTAGTGGTTAGCACTGCAGCCTTGCAGCGCTGGGGTTCTGGGTTCAAATTCCACCAAGGACAACATCTGTAAAAAGTTTCTATGTTCTCCCCGTGTTTGCGTGAGTATCCTTTGGGTTCTCCGGTTTCCTCCCACACTCCAAAGACATACTGATAGGGAATGTAGATTATGAGCCCCAATGGGGACAGTGGTGATTATGTCTGTAAAGCTGTAAAGTGATGTGGAATTAATGGTGCTATATAAGTGAGTAAAATTAATAAATAAATTCTTGAAGATATAAATATTAATTTGGAATAGCTTATTTACTAACCCCAAAAAGCATACAGTGCCTACAAGTAGTATTCAACCCCCTGCAGATTTAGCTGGTTGACACATGCGGAATTAACTTGGCATTGTGACATTTGTACTGTAGATCAGCCTGGAAGTGGGAAATGCACTGCAGCAAATTTTTTTTTTTTTTTTTTTTTAAAAACGTTAGAAGTTAATTCAGAGTGTCATTTATTATGCAACCCCTCAAACCACAAGAATTCTGTTTGGTCCCCCAAAAGTATTAAGAAGTAGTTCAGGCACCAAGAATAATGAGCTTCACATGTGTGGATTAAAGATCTCTTTTGCCAGCCTTTTCTGACTATTTAAGACCCTCCCCAAACTTGTGAACAGCACTCAGACATGGTCAACATGGGAAAGACAAAGGAGCATTCCAAGGCCATCAGAGACACGATCGTGGAGGGTCACAAGGCTGGCAAGGGGTACAAAACCCTTTCCAAGTAGTTGGGCCTACCTGTCTCCACTGTTGGGAGCATCATCCGTAAGTGGAAGGCTTATGGAACTACTGTTAGCCTTCCACGGCCAGGACAGCCTTTGAAAGTGTCCTCCCGTGCCGAGGTCAGGCTTGTCCAAAGAGTCAAGGCTAACCCAAGGACAACAAGGAAGGAGCTCCGGGAAGATCTCATGGCAGTGGGGACATTGGTTTCAGTCAATACCATAAGTAACGTACTCCACCGCAATGGTCTCCGTTCCAGACGAGCCCGTAAGGTACCTTTACTTTCAAAGTGTCATGTCAAGGCTCGTCTACAGTTTGCTCATGATCACTTGGAGGACTCTGAGACAGACTGGTTCAAGGTTCTATGGTCTGATGAGACCAAGATCGAGATCTTTGGTGCCAACCACACACGTGACGTTTGGAGACAGGATGGCACTGCATACAACCCCAAGAATACCATCCCTACAGTCAAGCATGGTGGTGGCAGCATCATGCTGTGGGGCTGTTTCTCTGCCAAGGGGCCTGGCCATCTGCTCCGCATCCATGGGAAGATGGATAGCACGGCCTATCTGGAGATTTTGGCCAAGAACCTCCGCTCCTCCATCAAGGATCTTAAGATGGGTCGTAATTTCATCTTCCAACAAGACAAAAACCCAAAGCACACAGCCAAGAAAACCAAGGCCTGGTTCAAGAGGGAAAAAGTCAAGGTGTTGGAGTGGCCTATTCAGTCTCCTGACCTTAACCCAATTGAAAACTTGTGGAAGGAGCTCAAGAATAAAGTCCACATGAGACACCCAAAGAACCTAGATAACTTGGAGAAGATCTGCATGAAGGAGTGGGCCAAGATAATTCCACAGACCTGTGCCGGCCTGATCAGGTCTTATAAAAGACGATTATTAGCTGTAATTGCAAACAAGGGTTATTCCACAAAATATTAAACATAAGGGTTGTATAATAATTGACCCACACTTTTATGTTTAAAAATTAATAAAATTCAACTGAGCAACATAACTTTTTGGTTTGTAAGATTTATGCTTCTGTTCATAAAACCTACTCTCGTTTGCAGTTTGAAGGCTCTAACTTCTTTGCATCTTATCAAACCAGCTAAATCTGCAGGGGGTTGAATACTACTTGTAGGCACTGTAGCTACTAACCTATTAACACCTAGGATTGCCTTGGTGTAAAATTACATAATGGATTCCTGTTCTGAATGGCTCCATGGCATACACCTAATTGATAAGATTACATGGCATCTAGTAATCTAGTCCACATCTGGACTGCTACTATAATGGCTACTATAATGGCACTAAACTGCAATTCTGAAGTAATGACAAAATTGACAATCAATGTAATATTAGCTAATAAATATTAGCAGATCTGGCAAATTTCTAATTCCCCTGTTTGCGTGGATTTTCTGGATTTTCCCAGGAAATTTGATTTACAGAGAGGTTATTCACCATGAATTAAATATTCCTTATTATACGCTAGGGTTTGCATAATGAATGTAAGATGTGAAAAATAATAAAGCTCAAACTCACGCTGAAATTCTAAGGAATCTCATGCTTGACTGGGACTTCTGGCTCAATTGAGACCCAGGTGTGTTCTGTACACGTGCAGGGAAGGTCATCATGATGTCACGACAATTGGTGTGACCTTGTGCATAAACGTATAGAACTAAACAGCTAAACACGTACAAAAATACATTTCTGGCATTGAAAAAAATTAATGACCAATATAGCCACCCTTTGGTTCAATAACAGTCATAAATCTTCCATCCATGAATTCTGTCAGTTTCTTAACTTGTTGACAATCAACTTTTTGAGGAGCACAAATCACAATTTCCAAGACATTGTTCACAGAGGCGTACTGTTTTTTCTTCACCGTAAATCTCCCATTTAAGAAGGGCCCACAAGTTTTCTGTAGGGTTTATGTCAGGTGAGAGAGGGACCATGTTATTTTCCTTTCATCTTTAAGGCCTTTAGTGGCACTCAAGCAGTGGAATACTTTTTAATGAATGTGATAAAGCATTGACTGCATAAAAATCATGGTATGATTTTCTTGAAAGATGCTGACTTTTTCCTGCACCATCGCTTTAAGAAAGTGTCTTCTAAACACTTGCAGTAGGTTTGGGAGTTGATTTTTAGTCCATTTCAACCTGAAAAGGTCTAACTAGCTCATCTTTAATAATACCAACCCATAGCAGTATCCAAACTCTAATTGGCTGGTGTGTGAGTCAAAGTGGAGGTCTGTACCTATTACTGATCCAGCCATGGGCCCATTCATCTGATCAAGAGTCACTCATCTCATTATTCTAAAAAACCTTTGAACAATTTGTCTTCAGATATTGCTTGGCCAAGTCATTTCAACGCATGTATCTTGTTCAGTGGTGGTCGGGTTTCAGTGTTCCATACCTCGGCCATGTCTCTGATCACTTAATATATTGTACTTCTGAGCAAAATCGGCAACAGGGGAGGTTGCAATTTTGGAATATGACAGTACTGGAGGATAATGGGTTCCTGATCGTTTCACATTTACTTCTTCTCAAATCTTTGGCAGTTAATGTGTGTCTTTTTTTCTCCACACATTTTATCTTATTGACTATTTACATCAAAACTTTTAATGGTTCTGTGATCACACCCTAATTTTAAGAGTGCTGCATCCCTCTGTTAAAGTTTTAATTTTTTTTTGATATTTCAAAGTCAGTCACATCTTTTTTTTTTTATTTGCCTATTTTGTCTAAGCAAAACAAGCTGCCTAATAATTCTTCACAGCTTGATAAAGGGGGTTGATCTGTTTAGGCCCCAGTCTCAGACATTACAAAAATACATATAATCTGATATGCTTCATCTAATAAGAATCTAAATTTATACAGCTCGGAGTGCAAATTATATTGCCAAAATACTCATGGTGTAGGTTGCATCTCGAAATAAGAAACTTTGTAATATATCAGAGATTTCTGCTTCTTTCTCCTCTTGGACTGTTCATTAATTTTCCAAATTCTCAATTCATAGGTAAAACCTGTTTTCAGTGAAGACAGAATGCTACACTACTGAGATACAGTGAAGGAAATAATTATTTGATCCCTTGCTGTTTTTGTAAGTTTGCCCACTGACAAAGACATGAACAGTCTATCATTTTAAGGACAGGTTAATTTTAACATTGAGAGATAGAATATCCCAAAAAAATCAAGAAAATCACATTGTATAAATTACATAAATTTATTTGCATTTTGCAGTAAGAAATAAGTATTTGATTCGTCTGGCAAAAAACACTTAATACTTGGTGGCAAAACCCTTGTTGGCAAGCACAGCGGTCACACGTTTTTTGTAATTGATGATGAGGGTTGCGCACATGTCAGGAGAAGTGTTGAGCGAGCATGCTCGACACTGCTCGGTATTCGCCCGAGCATTTCACTACTCGAGATGTTCGGCGAGCACCGAGCATTTCCGGGAAACTCGGGCGGGAGCTCGGGTCTCCGCCCTGCACATTTGGCGCTCTTTACAGAGCCAATGAACATGCAGGGATTGCCAGCCAGTCACTGTAATGCCGCAGCCATGTTGTTTGTGGGCATTATAGTGATTGGCTGGCCGCACAGCGTCACCTCTAGTATTTAAAACCGTCATCTTGGACACAGTCGCTCCGGATCAGACAGTGTAGGGAGAGTGCTGCTGAGTTAGGGAGAGATATATAGTGCGAAATAGGTAGTGTAGGGTTTATAAAGCCTGCCAAATCAAACAAACAGTCCTTCTCAGGACTAATATCCATCCCAGATATCAGGCAGGTAGGCTGTATAGGAGACGTAGTGGTTATACCAGCAAACGCTGCATTACAGTCCTGTGTGCTCCTGTTGGTCAAATTGCTAGACTTATCCCCCGGTCTCAGGGGTCAGGAAAAATCCTTTTTTTTTTTATCTAAATCCAGTATTTTTTTTTCCCTCAGTCAGACTGTACAAATACGTGTATTATTAACCTTTTGCTATTCCCCCCCCCCAAAAAAAAAGAAAATTCTCTGTATTATCCAGCTTTTAGTCTTTTTTCAGTAAAAAAAAACAGTAATAGTGTCTGTGACTGTTCAGACACCAATATATCTGTTTAACCCTCCGTCACATACAATATCGGTTCTAACGAGTTCACATGCAATGTGACTGCCAGGCGTAGGCTAGAAAAATACCTATAATATCTAATGTTTGCAATTTCAGTGCTCTAAAAGTGATCAGTGACCTTCATAGGGATGTAATAAAAGAGACTACACATAATCAGGTGCAAAAAAACCCAATTTACTTAACATAAAACTAATAACTCTGAAATGCAAACATTTCAAAACTCCCGCCAAATAGTCCCCAGTTCGACTCTGTCAAAAAACTCTACAAAGAAAATTTATGGAAACAAACTTAATTTTAAGGTACCTTAAGTACTATTGAACACATATTCAATCAGAATTAGATCCTGAAGTTTCCCCAGAAAAATTACACTTGCAGAGCAAAGAGCAAGAATTACACATAATTTTTGCATGTGTCAGGCAGATTGCATTATGACATTTGTGACATTCATAATTAGAAATCCTTCTGATTCCACTTTCCGTGGTGAAGGAGGTGCATCTCCTTCTTTTGGGAGGTGGCTCAGGTGGTGAATTTTCACTATCATCTTCTTGGCGGAATCTTTTGAGCTGAACTTGAAGGCGAGAGGGGATACCGATTGTTTTCATACTTCTCCTGCGTAGCTCTCCAAGCACTAGTTCATGGGTAGAGATGAGCGTTGTTCTACTCGAACTGTTCGCCAATCTCAAATTCGAGCTGTTTTTGGCGGTGTTCGAGCCGTTCGGCGAACACGAACAATTTGAGAAAAATTCGGCTGTTCGAGGTTATGTTCGATAACTGTTCGTGCACCAAAATCATAACTGGATTTTTTCTCAGTAATGATGAAAATTAATGTTAATACGCAGTTTGAGTGTACAGCGGGGTGGGGGGAGGGGCAGGGGATGGATCTCTGCAGGAACAATGAAGAACTCCATTTTTTTTTTCTCTTTCCCGCATTTACAGTGGGGAGGTGCAATCTGTCAGCCTATCAGCAGCGCACACACGGAGCGAAGTGCTTTTTTTCACACAAGCAAGGGCATGTGTCATTGGCAGTGTATGTCACATGTCCTTGCCCTATAAGACCAAGCCATTTTCCCCATCGCCACCATTTTCTCACTGCTGCAGCTGCGTGTTAGACGGCACCACTGTTGCTGTGTGTGCTATACCTTGTTAATTTCAAGCCAATTTTCGCACAAATCTACAGATAGCTTGGGAGTAGGGAATAGTTGTGATTGCAGTCCTTTTAAGGACTAGGTTACAGCATTTCCTACGACTTTTATCAGGCAGGTCTGTGCTCTTAAATAGATAGATTGTGGGAGTAAAGACTAATTGTAATTGGAGTCCTTTTCAGGACTAGGTTACATCAGTTCCTATCAGTTTTTGCCAGGCAGGTCTGTGCCAGTGCTGTGCAAGTTTTTTTCACAGCATTTGGCTGAATCTAGCAAAGCTAATCCTTTTTGGCCTATTGCAGAGTGTGTTAGTCAGTGGAGTAGCCTATCTGTGTTGCAAGATATACCATCTGTGTATAGTATACCAATTTTTTTACTGCACCTAGTGAAGTAAAATCTTTTGGGCATAACATCATTCTATTAGTCCATCTATACTGACCTCCATCAGGTTGCAAACTGAATATATTTTTTTCTGCATCTACCTCTGAAAAAATATTGGGCTTCTAGCTGTGTGTGGGACTTGTTCTATTAATACATCTATACAGACCTCCATCAGGTTGCAAACTGAATATATTTTTTTCTGCATCTACCTCTGAAAAAATATTGGGCTTCTAGCTGTGTGTGGGACTTGTTGTATTAGTCCATCTATACTGACCTCCATCAGGTTGCAAACTGAATATATTTTTTTCTGCATCTACCTCTGAAAAAATATTGGGCTTCTAGCTGTGTGTGGGACTTGTTCTATTAATCCATCTATACAGACCTCCATCAGGTTGCAAACTGAATATATTTTTTTCTGCATCTACCCCTGAAAAAATATGTGGCCTTCTAGCAGTGTGTGGGACTTTGTCTATTAGTCCATTTATACTGACCTCCATCAGGTTGCAAACTGAATATAATTTTTTTCTGCATCTAGCTCTGAAAAAATATTTGGCCTTCTAGCAGTGTGTGGGACTTTCTCTATTAGTCCATCTATACTGACCTCCATCAGGTTGCAAATTAAAAATAATTTTTATCTGCATCTACAGTACCTCTGAAGAAATATTTGGGCTTCTAGCTGTGTGTGGGACTTGTTCTATTAGTCCATCTATACTGACCTCCATCAGGTTGCAAACTGAATATAATTTTTATCTGCATCTAGCTCTGAAAAAATATTTGGCCTTCTAGCAGTGTGTGGGACTTTCTCTATTAGTCCATCTATACTGACCTCCATCAGGTTGCAAATTGAATATAATTTTTATCTGCATCTAGCTCTGAAAAAATATTTGGCCTTCTAGCAGTGTGTGGGACTTTCTCTATTAGTCCATCTATACTGACCTCCATCAGGTTGCAAATTAAAAATAATTTTTCTCTGCATCTACCTCTGAAAAAATATTTGGGCTTCTAGCTGTGTGTGGGACTTGTTCTATTACTCGATCTATACTGACCTCCATCAGGTTGCAAACTGAATATATTTTTTCTGCATCTACCTCTGAAAAAATATTGGGCTTCTAGCTGTGTGTGGGACTTGTTGTATTAGTCCATCTATACTGACCTCCATCAGGTTGCAAATTAAAAATAATTTTTATCTGCATCTACAGTACCTCTGAAAAACTATTTGGGCTTCTAGCTGTGTGTGGGACTTGTTCTATTAGTCCATCTATACTGACCTCCATCAGGTTGCAAATTGAATATAATTTTTATCTGCATCTAGCTCTGAAAAAATATTTGGCCTTCTAGCAGTGTGTGGGACTTTCTCTATTAGTCCATCTATGCTGACCTCCATCAGGTTGCAAATTAAAAATAATTTTTATCTGCATCTAGCTCTGAAAAAATATTTGGGCTTCTAGCTGTGTGTGGGACTTGTTCTATTACTCCATCTATACTGACCTCCATCAGGTTGCAAACTGAATATATTTTTTTCTGCATCTACCTCTGAAAAAATATTGGGCTTCTAGCTGTGTGTGGGACTTGTTGTATTAGTCCATCTATACTGACCTCCATCAGGTTGCAAATTAAAAATAATTTTTATCTGCATCTACAGTACCTCTGAAAAAATATTTGGGCTTCTAGCTGTGTGTGGGACTTGTTCTATTAGTCCATCTATACTGACCTCCATCAGGTTGCAAATTGAATATAATTTTTATCTGCATCTAGCTCTGAAAAAATATTTGGCCTTCTAGCAGTGTGTGGGACTTTCTCTATTAGTCCATCTATGCTGACCTCCATCAGGTTGCAAATTAAAAATAATTTTTATCTGCATCTAGCTCTGAAAAAATATTTGGCCTTCTAGCAGTGTGTGGGACTTTCTCTATTAGTCCATCTATACTGACCTCCATCAGGTTGCAAATTAAAAATAATTTTTATCTGCATCTACAGTACCTCTGAAAAAATATTTGGGCTTCTAGCTGTGTGTGGGACTTGTTCTAATAGTCCATCTATACTGACCTCCATCAGGTTGCAAATTGAATATAATTTTTATCTGCATCTAGCTCTGAAAAAATATTTGGCCTTCTAGCAGTGTGTGGGACTTTCTCTATTAGTCCATCAATACTGACCTCCATCAGGTTGCAAATTAAAAATAATTTTTATCTGCATCTACCTCTGAAAAAATATTTGGGCTTCTAGCTGTGTGTGGGACTTGTTCTATTAATCCATCTATACAGACCTCCATCAGGTTGCAAACTGAATATAATTTTTTTCTGCATCTAGCTCTGAAAAAATATTTGGCCTTCTAGCAGTGTGTGGGACTTTCTCTATTAGTCCATCTATACTGACCTCCATCAGGTTGAAAACTGAATATATTTTTTTCTGCATCTACCTCTGAAAAAATATTGGGCTTGTAGCTGTGTGTGGGACTTGTTCTATTAATCCATCTATACAGACCTCCATCAGGTTGCAAACTGAATAAAAATTTTTTCTGCATCTACCTCTGAAAAAATATTTGGGCTTCTAGCTGTGTGTGGGACTTGTTCTATTAGTCCATCTATACTGACCTCCATCAGGTTGCAAATTGAATATAATTTTTTCTGCATCTAACCCAGCCAATAGTTTTGGCCTAATACCACAGTTTGGCCACTCAGCTCTGCTCGGTTCCCATCCATTGTTTTTTTGTGCAAACAACTCCAGAGTTGTGAATTAGTTAACCACCAAAATGAGTGGAAAAAGGCCTGCTGCTGGTGGAAAGGGGAATAGGCGTGTTGGGAAGGGGAAAAAAGGTTGTGTCCGTGGGGTAGGTGTTAAAGCAACAGTAACATCTGTAGAAGAAAGACCATCTTCCAGCCAAACTAAAATGTCTACTTCTTTTAGCTCACAATGTGATAAGATCCCTTTCTTACGGCCACGCCAATCGCTACAAATTCCAGATGAGGCACAAAAACAGCAGGTGCTTCAACGGATATCAAGTGCTCCTTTAAGTGGGCTCTCCTCCACATCAACTTCAACATCACAAATACTCCAGTCCTCAAAGGTGTCACCCCAATCGCACTTGCTTCCTCACATCTCCCAAATCTCCAGCTGCCCGTCTGAGTATGAGGTAGAACAGATGGTTGAGTCTGCAGAGCTGTTTACTCATACTATAGCCTGGGAATCAGAGGTCGACTCCAGCGCTTCTGTGAATCCAGACGAGGAAATGATCTGCACTGATGCCCAAAATCTTTATGAGTCGGATCCAGGACCAGACGCAGAAGGTTCTCACCATAATGTAGACCCTCATTCCCAAACTGTAACTCCTGTTGGTGGAGACAATGAGGAAGACGATGATGAGACTCAAATACTTGATTGGAGCGACAACTTTAGTTTTTTGTCAGGGCAGGAACAGGTTGGCTCTGAGGACGACGGGTGTGATAACGCACAGGGTGATGATGATGAGGTTGGAGATCCCACTTACTGTCAACCCACAGTCAGCCAAGAGATGAGGTCAGCAGAGGAGGTGGAGGAAGATGCTAGTGACGACGAGGTCAGGTTGCGCCTTCCTGGACAGAGACGTAGTACTGGAAGCACGTCAACAACTGCATCCTCAAACACAACTCTGCCTCTCACCACAAGTCGTGGTGGCTCTTCAGGTCGCATGGGTGCTAAGCCTTGCATAGCCTGGGCATTTTTTCAGATCGATAAAGATGACCCAACTCGTGTTATCTGTAACATTTGTCAGCAAAAGCTAAGTAGAGGCCAAAAAATACATAGTTTGAGTACTTCATGCATGAACCGGCACATGGACATGAAGCATAAGTTGCAGTGGGAAGCTCAGTGTGCTACAATGTGGCCTAGCCGGCCGGGCCAACCACCATCTGCCATATCTTGTGCATCCGCGGCCTTTTTATCCTCTGTGACTGGGGGGACAGCAGTCACACCTGTTTTGGGGCGCAGACCTGCCACCTCTTTACCCGCAACAGCCAGCGTGATTGGCAGGTCATCATTTTCTTTGGAGGTGGTAACACCAGCTGGTGTTGAGCGCTGTTCGACATCGATAGCACCACCTTTGGATCAAGGCAACCTAACATGTCCGCCTGCATCTTCCTCACAGACCGGCAGTTTGCCGGGGACACCCTTATCAACCCCGTCTAAGCACAATAGCCAGCCCTCGGTCCCTCAGATGTGGACAAGTAAAAGACCATTTCCTCCTAGCCATGAGAAAGCTAAGAGGTTGAATTTCACCATCTGCAAGCTCTTGGCTACAGAAATGCTGCCTTTCCGCCTGGTGGACACAGAGGATTTTCGAGACCTTATGTCCGTCGCAGTGCCCCAGTACCAGATGCCCAGTCGGCACTACTTCTCAAAGAAAGGTGTGCCTGCGCTCTACCAGCATGTCGCACACAACATCACCGCTTCTTTGAGAAACTCTGTGTGTGACAGGGTGCATTTCACCACAGACACTTGGACGAGTAGGCATGGACAGGGGCGTTACATGTCGCTGACTGAGCACTGGGTAACTATGGTGACAGCAGGACAAGGGGCTGCTGTCCAAGTCTTGCCATCCCCACGAGTTGTGCGTCAATCCTCTTTATGTCAAAGTTCCTCCACTGCTTCTGCCTCCTCAACCTCCTCTCGGTCTTCCACCTGCACCCAAAGCCTGTCTGGTCATGCCACAAGCTTTCTAACTGCGCAGAAGGGATCCTGCACACCTCCTTACTATGCTGGCTGTAGGGCTTAACGTCATCAGGCGGTTTTTACATTGAAATGTCTGGGAAATGTGAGTCACACAGCTGAGGAGTTGTGGTCAGCTCTGGAGAACCAATTTCATGAATGGTTGTCTCCACTGGACCTGAAACCAGGGAAGGCCGTGTGCGACAATGCTGCAAACCTGGGTGCGGCCCTTCGCCGGGGCAATGTCACACACGTGCCTTGTATGGCTCACGTGTTGAACCTGGTTGTCCAGCAATTTTTAGCCCACTATCCCAGACTAGATGGCCTTCTGCAGAGGGCACGGTCGCTGTGTGCTCACTTCCGCCGTTCGTATCCCGCAGCTCAGCGACTTACATCTCTACAGAAGTCGTTGGGCCTGCCACTTCACCGGCTAAAATGCGATGTGCCTACCCGGTGGAATTCAACTCTGCACATGTTGCAGCGACTGTGGCAGCACCGACAAGCCCTGGTGCAATACGTTCTGACGTATAGCCTGGGCCAACGAGATCCAGAGGTGGGGCAAATCACGCTGGAGGAGTGGTCTCAGATCAGGGACCTATGCACCCTTCTGCACAGTTTTGAAATGGCGACGAAGATGTTTAGTGCTGACGATGCCATTATCAGCATGACTATTCCGGTGATTTACATGCTGGAGCACATGTTAAACAGAATTCGGAGTCAGGTGGTGGCACAAGAGGAGGTGGAGGAAGTAGAGGAGGAGGATTTGTATGCGGAAGGGCTAACATCTGCAAGGTCCAGACGGTCGGCAGCACCAAGGCGGCAGGCATGTGAGGGTGGGGGAGATGGTTTTACCAGGGCGCATGGTAGCAGCCAAACTAGTGAGGAAGGTGCAGGAGCCCAGGAAGAAGTGGAGGACGAACTGATGGAAGACTCATCAGATGAGGGAGACCTTGATCACATTTCTGTTGTGCGAGGTTGGGGGGAGAGGACAGAGGAAGGAAGCATGATTGTTACCTCACCACCAACACAACAGGGACTTGGTGCTCCTGGATGCGCAACACACATGAGTGCCTTCTTGCTGCACTACCTGCAACATGACCCTCGAATTGTGAGAATTAGAAATAATCCTGACTACTGGGTTGCCACACTGTTAGATCCCCGGTACAAAAGTAAATTTGCAGAAATTATTCCTGCCATAGAAAGGGATGCACGCATGCAGGAGTATCAGCAGAGACTGTTGCAGAATCTTACATGTGCTTTTCCACAAAATACCAGTGGTGCACGTAGTGAATCTCACAGTTCCAACTTGCCAACCGTGGGACCGTCAAGTGTTCAGCACTCAAACCGTAACAGAACCACAGTATCTGCTGGTAACATCAATTTTGCGGAATCATTTCACCACTTTTTTAGCCCATCCTTTGCAAGGCCACAGGAGACAAGAAGTCTGACACATAGTCAACGCCTAGAGACGATGGTACAAGAGTATCTCCAAGTAAACATTGAAGCCATGACTGTGTCACTGGACCCTTGCTCTTTTTGGGCTTCCAATCTGGATAAATGGCCGGAGCTAGCCACTTACGCCTTGGAGATCTTGTCATGCCCCGCAGCCAGCGTTCTGTCTGAACATGTGTTCAGCGCTGCTGGTGGTGGGCTGACAGATAAGCGCACGCGGCTCTCCACTGATAATGTAGACAGACTCACGTTCATAAAGATGAACAAATCATGGATCCGAAATGACTTTTCTACCCCTGTGTCATCCTGGGGAGAGTAAAAGGTTGATGATTGGTTAAAATCACCCTACCAACCGTTTTAAACTTTCAAATTACTAATCATGTTTATCTGTATCTTGGCTGGAAAATAATTTGGGCTTTGTAGCAGTGTGCAGCACTGATTCTATTAGGCCATATATAATAAGCTCCACCAGATTTAAAATTACTAATCTTGTTTATCTGTATCTTGACTGGAAAATAATTTGGGCTTTGTAGCAGTGTGCAGCACTGATCCTATTAGGCCATCTATACTAAAGCTTCACCAGATTTAAAATTAATAATAATTTTTAGCTGCATCTAGCCCGGAAAATAAGTTTGGGGCTCCGAGATGCGCAAGACACATAAGTGCCTTCTTGCTGCACTACCTGCAGCATGACCCTCATATTGTCAGAATTCGAAGTAATCATGACTACTGGGTTGCCACACTCTTAGATCCCCCAAACTTTTCGATCAACCTTTTCATTTTAATAAAGACCAAAAAAATGGTCATTTTTGAAATTATAAGCATTAGCAGGTTGTTAGAAACTGAAATCAAACAGTTTTCAACTCAAAACTTTATTCTAGGTGATGTTACATTTTCACATAGGACCCCTTGTTCGAAAGGAGCTTCTGAACTCTCTCGTCCATTGAATTTGTCAGGTTTTGGATGGTTTCTGCTTCAATTGTTTTGCATGAGGACAGAATACCCTCCCAGAGCTCTTGCTTAGATGTGAACTGCCTCCCGCCATCATAGACACTCCTTTTAATGATGCTCCAAAGGTTCTGAATGGGTTAGAGGTCAGGGGAGCATGGGGTCACACCATAAGTTTGTCCCCTTTTATGCCCATATCAGCCAGAGATGCACATGTTTTATGTGCAGCATGAGATGGTGCATTATCATGAAAAAAAATGATCTTGCTGTGAAATACACAGTTCTTCTTCTTGAACCATGGCAGGAAGTGCTGTTTGAGATAATCCACATACATTATGGAGTTCATCTTTAGCGCCTTCAGGGATCCTAAAGGGGCCGACAATCTCTCTCCCCATGATTCCAGCCCAAAACATTACTCCACCTCCTCCTTGTTGGCGCTGTAGCTGTGTTTGCGTGGGGTGTCCATCAACCAGCCATCCTCCACTCCATCCATCTGGACCATCGAGCGCTGCACGGCACTCATCCGTGAACAAAACAGTTTTGAAATCAGTCTTCATGTAATGTTTGGCCCACTGGAGCCGTTTCTGCTTGTGTGAAGTGGATAGAGGAGGTCGACAGGATGGCGTATGCACAGCTGCAAACCTCTGAAGGACCCTGCATCTTGTTGTTCGGGGGACGTTGGAGGCACCAGCAGCTTCAAAAACTTGTCTGCTGCTATGACAAGGATTTTTTGCCGCTGCTCTTTCAACCTGACGTAATTGCCTATAGGAAAGAGTCCTCAATTTGCCCTTATCAGCACGCACACGTGTGTACTGTGAATCAGCTACATACTTCTTGATTGCCAAGACACTTCATCCTGATCATCGCACAATGTTGATTGTAGTCATGCCTTGACCTAAACACTCCACAATTTGTTGCTTCTCAGCAGCCGACACATCCTTTTTCTTTCCCATTTTGGCAGAAAATGTAGGCTGCTTAATAATGTGAGACAGCCATCTTAAGTAGTCTTGCCTTTCATTGGACACACCTGCCAAACTAATTAGCACAGGTGTCTGCAATTGCTTACAGTGATATAAAGAGCCCTGACACACATCACCATCAATGAGTTTAACTGACAAACAAAAAAATTCTTCCCTTATCACTCCTAAACACTTTTTGCATAATAATTTGGAACACAGTGTACATGTGCTTTTCCACAAAACACCAGTGGTTCACGTAGTGAATCTTACAGTTCTAACTTGCCAACCGTGGTCTGTATGGAGTTGTTCAATAAAGGGCCCAAAATTAAGATAACATAGATGGGAGAGGTCTCTATAAATAGGAATTCCTAAGTATTTGATACCCTGTGAGGGCCAGGCAAAGGGAAAGTTGGACTGGATGGAATCCTATATGGATTTGGGGAGGGAGACATCGAGGGCCTCAGACTTCGCTGCAGTGATTTTAAAATTTGACCATGTAACAAAGTGATCTATTTCAGCCATAACAGCATGGATGGATATATGTGATTGAGTGATATATACTAGGACATCATCAGCAAATAGAGAGCACTTGTACTCGGTGCCTCCCACCTCAATCCACCTAATATTGGGGTTATGGCGAATTGATGAGAGCAGGTGCTCCGTCACTAGGATGTATAAGAGAGGGGACAGAGAACATCCCTGCCTTGTCCCATTGGTGATTGTGAAAGGTGATGAAAATGTTCTGACGCGCCCCCTGGGCCTTGGGACACCCGGAGCCGGACCCTTTTTTGTGGATGCTGGTGGTTGTAGTCTCCGTGGCGGCGACCCGGTTCCGTGGCTCAGGGCGGTCAAACCAGTGGCGGAACTATTTATGTGGTTTTGATGTTTAAATGTCCGACTACGCCACCCGTGGATTGCGGTCAGAGTGAACCCCCGCTCCAGGGCAGACCGCTGAGGCTGGTGTTGTGGGTGCAGCAGAGCGTAGCATAACTCCCCACGGTCTCCCCCTTTGGCCTGACCCCTCCACGCAGGTGGATTCGGGCGTGCGGTGGCGACTCGCCCGTCCGCACCCCTGGGATCCCTTCGTTCCTCGTTCCTGGAGCCTTCTCCGCTCCTCTTCCTTCCTTCTCCCTCTTCCAGGCCTGGGCCTCTGTTACTAGGCCCGCCTCCGGAGCAGAGCTCATGCAGAGCCCCTGCTCCTTGCCACTTCTGCTCAGACTTCTCTGCACTGAACTAAGATGGTGCCCACCTTTTATACTCCCTTCTCAATGCACCCAGGAACTGCTTCCTCCCTGCTCCTGCACTACAGGGTTCCCCATCCTCAGTGTTCCCTCCCCCCACTCCAGCCAGGGACAGGGACTGTCGTGCCCATCTCAGGGGCATATTGGTCGCCCTGCCCCACGGCAATATGGTGTAATGCATGCAGGTGTCGGGTCCTGATCCACACTACATCCTTACCTGAGAGTGAGATATCACACCTCTGGGTGAGGTGCAATACCTCTGTAGCAACCGAGCCCTCAGGGTGCTACAGTTCCATTTATCTTCAGCCTAGGTGACGTATTGCGATACAGGGCCGTGATTTTGGCTATAAAAGGGTCCCCTAGACCCCTACCCCAAGCTTTTTAAGAGAATCATATATGGCGTGCCAGGAGACTCTATGGAATGCTTTCTCAGCATCCAACGAGAGTATCTAATTACAAATTTTTAACTGCATCTAGCCCAGGAAATACTTTGTGCCTAGTAGCAGTGTCTGCTAGTCAGCGGATTATCCCGGCTGTTAAGCAAGCTACACCACCTGTAGTTTGGACACTTAATTTTTTCAAAGGAAATGCTTCGGGACCACGGGATACTCAGTGAAGAGCATCAGGAGGCACCCCAAGGCATAGGGGCTGGGACTGGCAGTAGGATACCTTGCGGTGGACAGCCGAGCTCGATCCTTATAAAAGCTTTTTAACTGCAGCAGCTTTAGTGGACGCTACTGGAGCTGGAATTACGCGGCTGCTGGCATGAGACTTGCCCTCCAATAGATCCTTGTAAATGGATTTAAAGTGTATTCATTCAAATTAGAGAGACAATTTAAATTAAAAAGCATAGAGCTGCCTCCACCACAGGGGGGTCGCTCGACCCACCAGCGGACAGGCACCAGTATTGGGAGATGGGGGCTGGCCGTCAGGGTTCACCGCGGCTCTGGCACAAACCCGGCAACGCGGAGGTGGCACGGGCAGGAGCGGACTGAACGTGTCGGCTTCTCACTTTTTGGATTTTAGAAGGGCATGACATGCCTATATCTGTGTCTCCCCCTCCTTTTACTCCTCCACCTCTTTTCTTTTCACATGACTATATGTACTTGTCACTTTTCCATGTGTTAGTTGTGTCTTCTGAGCAGTTTGTCAGCTTTTGGACACCTTTGAAGGTGTTTTCTATGTGTTTCTATGTGTTTTTGTTTGCCTGCCATTGGTTTTAACGGTGTTCGAAGGTGTTCGACGAACAGTTCGACGAACAGTTCGGCGAACACACGGGTGTTCGACGAACCGAACCGAACTCGAACACTACGGGGGTGGCTCAACACTATTCATGGGCCAATTTTTTTAGATAGAATCGTCTACGGAGTGGTTCAAGCTTGTTTTCAAGGTAAATGACTTGTGAATTTATACCTCCCAAATTCAACATAGCAAAAAATATGACCATTGGCCAGCGTTTGGTGTTTCTGCTGACTTTGAAAGTTGAGCACATCTGATCAGCTGTATCAACACCCCCTTTGGTTGCATTATAAAATGTAATTATCTCCGGGTTTTTTTGTGCCTCAGTCCCAGGATCGATGGCATCATCATCATGAAGTGTTGATAGAAGAAGTACAATTTTTTTTGCTTGTGGTACATAGGAAACCAAAACCTTTCCATTATGGAAAGCAAACATACTGCTGTACTTACAAACTGTGTAGGCAATTCTTTTTTATTTTTTCTTACAGTTCCAACATATGAAAGCTTCTGCATTTTCAGATAATCAATCAGATCACAATTTGAAAACCAATTGTCAGCTGTTATATTGCGACCCGATCCAAATAAGGGCTCAGCCAGTCTTTTTACAACATCACTGGGTTTGTTGCTGACACAGTAAGGACCTTCTGGTTGTTTTCCTGCATAAACTTCCAGGTTGTAAGTGTAGGTCTTACTGGCATCAACAAGGGCATACATTTTTATTCCATATTTGTTAGGCTTTGATGGAATATATTGACGAAAGGCACATTTACCACGAAAACCAGGGAGCATTTCGTCAATAGTGAGATTCTCCCCAGGGCAATAGCTTTTTTTACAGTTTTCAACAAATTTTTGGAATATATCACGAATTGGAGCAAGTCGGTCATGTGTTTTACGTTCGGTTCGGGTAGTTCTGTCGTCAAACCGAAGGCAACGAATTAGAAGCTTGAATCTGTTTATGGACATAACAAGGCCAAATTTTTCAACTCCATCCCCATCTTTACTCCAAAGTTCCTCCAAACTTTGTCTATTTGCCCTATAAGCTCCTGCAAGGTATAATAATTAGTGTTGAGCGAGCACTAAAATGCTCGGGTGCTCGAAGCTCTGGCCGAGCTCACTGTGATACTCGGGTGCTCGACCCGAGCAACGAGCCCAATGTTAGTCTATGGGAGACCCGAACATTTTTGCGGCGGCTCCCCCGGCAGTCTGTAGACAGCCTAAAAAGTGCCCAAAACGATAGTGACAGTGCTCAAATGACATGGGGACAGCATGGGGATCGCCCCTGGAAGCATTTCTGACCCCCAGGTCACTGCTGTCAACAACGTGGTCAGAGGTATTAAGCCACTATTACAGGCTCACAATAAAACGTTCAAAAACGATAGTGAAAGTGCTTTCCTGTGAAATATGTTAACCCCTTAACGACCATGGTTCTTTCTGTTTTTGTGTTTTCCTTTTTTGCTCCCCTTCTTCCCAGAGCCAGAACTTTGTTAATTTTCGTTCAATATGGCCATGTGAGGGCTTATTTTTTGCGGGACGAGTTGTACTTTTAAACACCGTCACTGGTTTTACCATATTATATGCTGGAAAATGGGAAAAAAATTCCAAGTGTAGTGAAACTGCAAAAAAAATGCAATTCCACAGTTGTTTTTTGGGTCCTTTATTTACCACGTTCACAGACTGCTAAAACTGACCTGCCATCATTATTTTCCAGGTCGTTACAAGTTCATAGACACCAAACATGTATAGGTTCTTTTTTATTTAAGTGGTGAAAAAAAAATCCAAAGCTTGCTAAAAAAACAAAAAAAAATAACGCCATATTCTGAGACCCTTAGCTTCTCCATTTTTCGGGATCTGGGGCCAGGTGAGGGATTATTTTTTGCGTGCCGGGCTGACGTTTTTATTGATACCATTTTGGGGTAGATCCGATGTTTTGATCGTCCGTTATTGCATTTTATTGCAAAGTTGTAGCGACCAAAAAAACTTAATTCTGGCGTTTAAAATTTTTTTCTCGTTACGCCGTTTACTGATTGTATTAATTCTTCTTTTATATTTATAGATCGGGCGATTCTGAACGCGGTGATACCAAATATGTGTATGTGTTTTTTTTTTATATATATATATTTTATTTTGAATGGAGCGAAAGGGGGGTGACTTAAACTTTTATATATTTTTTATTTTTTTAATTTTTTTAAAAACTTTTTTTTACACTTTCTGCTTGCTTCTATAGTCTCCAGAGGAGACTAGAAGCAGCAGTTGTCTGATTGCTTCTACTGCATACAAGCGATGAGCAGATCGCTTGTATGCAGGAGAAATGCTCACTTGCTAAGAGCGCTGACCACTAGGTGGCGCTCATAGCAATTGAAACATGACAACCACAGGCGTCTGCTGCAGACCCTGAGTTGTCATGCACACCCATTGGTGACCCGCGATCACGTGACGGGGTCACTGATGGGCGGGGCTTAGGACTCCCGGAAGCGCGAGTTAAATGCCACTGTCAGAGATTTAACATATTAAAAGCCGCGGGTGGATTGCTATTCCAATAATCAGCTGACATGTGCTCGCTTCAGTGCGGGCTCACCGCCGGAGCCCCCGCTGAACCGGCCTTCCCGACCTGGTGCGTACTATTACTGACCAGTTCGGAAAGGGGTTAAGGAACATCCTTTCCAGGGTAAAGACTTGTGTATAAGGTAAAATAAATAACCAAAAACAAAAATACTCCTCCACACCTTGGGCTATGTTCACAAGTAGCATTTTTTATGCGTTTTTGCACGTTTGTATTGCTTTCAACCGTGACAAATGCATTCACCGGGAAATGTCATTTTAACATTTTACAACCTTATCTGGCCATGTGCTGTGTGACACATGCATACAGTGCTAAAAGACATGGGAACAGCATGGGGAAGACCCCTGGAAGCATCTCTGACACCCAGGTCACTGCCTAAAAGTGTGCCCATCAGAAGTGATCCTTGCCACATCAGAAGATGCAGACTTGCAACTATTCCTGTGCAAGTCCTTGTCCCAGGGCAGTGTTCAATTGTACCTCCCCCATAACTTGCAATACAAGCGCAAGTATGCAGCCTGCCACCCACCCACCCCCCAGGCTGCAATACCATACTGCTAGCTTGCTTGCACTTGAAAATGGGCCTTTTAGGCATGTGGAGGTGGAATCTGGCCACCACGTCATGGCTGCATCGGTAGCCTGGTATTCATACTCAGTCCCCAGCCGACCGGCGGCCGGGTGTCCACGCTTGGTCCCCAGCTGCCAGGGGGCGGCCGGGTGTCCATACTCAGTCTCCAGCCGCCCCGCGGCTGGGTGCCCACACACAGTGCCCAGCCGCGTGGGGGTGGCCGGGTGTCCATAAACGGTCCCCAGCCGCCCCTATTTGTCCCGGTGCGCCTTATACACAATCGCGCATACCAAAACATTACCTGTGCCCTCCCCAGTGCATTTAGTGGGAAGGACAGCCTAACCACAAACACGTGGACAAGTGAATGTGGCCAGGAATGGTCCATCTCACTGACGCCTTCACACTGGGTTAATATTGTGGAAGCCGGGACACAGTTGGACACTCGGATGCAACACGTCCTCCAGACATAGAGGATTGCGGGTCCTGGGTCAATCAGGCTTCAACACAAAGTTCAGAAGGTAGACAGCAGCAGTGGTCGGCCCCCTACATAACGAGTAAATTATTCATGATCATGAGGCCATCCACCTCCTTAGCTTTCTGTTCCTTGGAATGCAAGAGCATGTATGTAGTAGCAGCTAGGCCTGAGGTGGTCAGCGTTTTGGCGCATATTCTACTTCCTTCGAGGATTGCTGGATGTTTTCCTGCTACTATCCCAGTTCTATGACTCCCGTTAAAACAAAGCTTCAGGTGATGAATGATGGATGAGGTGGTGGCAAAGGAGAAAGAGCAGGAGGAACAGGGACCATTCACATCAATATCAGGCCAGCCAACCACACATGTCTTGTAGGATATGTTTCCGTACCAAAAGGAGCGGTTCAGCTACACAGTTATAAGGCATACAGTGAATGCAATGCCTACCAAAAATTTCGAGGCACTCCAATGCCCCTTGGCAGTGATATGGAGGTCAGAGGGCCTTAACTAAACCGTTTTTTCCATTTATAGCAACTGGGTCTCCTGTACACTGTTGGCCTAAGCAGGGAATGGAAGGCTTTCCAAAAATTATTAGGCACTGCAATGCCCCTTGAAACAGATGTGGATTACAGCGTATTAAAAACTTCTACCCATTATTGGGGAGTGGGTCTCCCTTAGTGTTCGCCTATGCATTGAAAAGCAAAAGCTGACAAAAATTAGGAGGAAATGCAATGCCCGTTGCAAGAGTCGTGGGGGTTATAGGTAATTATAAACAACATGTCAATGCCCCTTGGAAGAGCTGTGGAGCTCAGAGTGGTTTAACAAGACGGTTTTAATGCCCCTTGGAAGAGTGGTGGAGGTCGCAGTGGAATAAAAAGACAATATCAATGCCCCTTGGAAGAGTGGTGGAGGTTACAGTGGAATTAAAAGACAATATCAACGCCCTGTGGAAGAGACGTGGAGGTCACAGTAGCTTAACAAGACGCTTTTAATGCCCCTTGTAAGAGTGGTGGAGGTCGCAGTGGAATAAAAAGACAATATTAACGACCCTTGGAAGAGACGTGGAGGTCACAGTAGCTTAACAAGATGATTTTAATGCCCCTTACAAGAGCCATGCAGTACAGCATATTAAAAACATTATTCCCATTATTGGAGAGTGGGTCTCCCATAGTCTTTGCCTATGCCTTCCAAGCAAAAGCTGCCAAAAATTAGGAAGGGGGAACTTGCAATGTCCCTTACAAGAGCCATGCAGTACAGCATATTAAAAACATTATTCCCATTATTGGGGAGTGGGTCTCCCATAGTCTTTGCCTATGCCTTCCAAGCAAAAGCTGCCAAAAATTAGGACAGAGGAACTTGCAATGCTGGCAACATGGACCACGGTCACCCTGGTGGTATAGTGGTCATGGAGGCTGAGGATAAGGAAAAGAGCAAAAAACAGCCGAAATGAGGAAGCGTATACCCATGTGTGGGTGTGAAGCGATGCATGGGAATACACCTCCCGAAATAACACAGTGGATTTGACTTTATGTTACTCTGCTGTCATTTGGTGGTGATGAGAAGTCTGGCCCAATCCAGCCCTTGTTCATTTTGATAAGGGTCAGCTTGTCAGCATTGTCAGTTGACAGGCGAGTGCGCTTATCAGTTATAATTCCCCCAGCGGCACTAAAAACACGCTCCGATAACACGCTAGTGGCAGGGCAGGCCAGGATCTCCAAGGCATACAGAGTGAGTTCATTCCAAGTGTCCAGCTTGGATACCCAATAATTAAAAGGCACAGAGGAATCACGGAGGACGCTGGTACTCCCTCACCATCTTTTGAAACTTTCCACTCCTTGTGAGAGTACCCTGCGCCTCAGGGCCTGTAAGCTGGGCAGGTCTCAGAAAACTGTCCTAGAACATTAACAGTGTTCCCCTGCTTCTGCTGGATTGGAGTTGCGTCTCTCTCGCCTGTATGTCTTAGTTGGGCAGCGAACTGTGACCTCTGCCGCTAGCGTGTTCAGATGGGAATTTTTTTAATAGTTCTGCAGCAAGGGCCTTCTGGTACTGCCCCATTTTTGTAGACCTCTCCAACTCAGGAATAAGAGAGTGAAAGTTCTCCTTGTAGAGGGGGTCTAAAAGTGTAATCAACCAGTAATGACTGTCACCCAACATTTTGACAATGCGAGGGTCACGGTTAAGGCAGCGTAACATAAAGTCAGCCATATATGCCAGACTGGTAACAGGCAAGACTTTCGTGTCCTCACCAAGATGACGACTGATAGTGTTGAGCGATCACTAAAATGCTCGGGTGCTCGAAGCTCGGGCCGAGCTTACCGTGATACTCGGGTGCTCGACCCGAGCAACGAGCCCAATGTTAGTCTATGAGAGACCTGAGCATTTTTGCGGCAGCACCCCCGGCAGTCTGTAGAAAGCCTAAAAAGTGCCCAAAACGATAGTGACAGTGCTCAAAAGACATGGGGGCAGCATGGGGATCGCCCCTGGAACCATTTCTGACCCCAAGGTCACTGCTGTCAACAACGTGGTCAGAGGTATTAAGCCACTTTTGTGGGCTCACAATAAAACCTTCAAAAACGAAACTGAAACGGTTTTCCTGTGAAATAAGTTAAGGAATTTCCTTTCTAGGGTAAAAACTTGTGTATAAGGTAAAATAAATAACCAAAAACAAAAATACTCCTCCACACCTTGGGCTATGTTCACAAGTAGCATTTTTCATGCGTTTTTGCACTTTTGTATTGCCTTCAACCGTGACAAATGCGTTCACCGGGAAATGTCATTTTAACATTTTACAACCTTATCTGGCCATGTGCTGTGTGACACATGCATACAATGCTGAAAAGACAAGGGATCAGCATGAGGAAGACCCCTGGAAGCATCTCTGACCCCCAGGTCACTGTCTAAAAGTGTGCCCATCAGAAGTGATCCTTGCCGCATCAGAAGATGCAGACTTGCAACTATCCCCGTGCAAGTCCTTGTCCCAGGGCAGTGTTCAATTGTACCGCCCCCATTCCTTGCAATGCAAGCGAAAATATGCAGCCAACCACCCACCCACCCGCAGGCTGCAATACCATACTGCTAGCTTTCACTTGAAATGGGGCCTTTTAGTTTGGAGGAGGCCGAAGCTGGCCACTACCTCATGGCCGCTTCGGCAGCGAGGTATCCATACTCTGTCCCCAGCCACCCGGTGGCCGGGTGTCCACGCTCGGTCCCCAGCCGCCAGGTGGCGGCCAGGTGTCCATACTCGGTCCCCAGCCGCCCTGATTTCTCCTGTCACCTTCCCCCACACTTTTCTTAGCCTGGCCTGCTTTTGGGCAGCATTGGACGAGCCCACCAGAGAACCAGACTCCTCCGGTGGGCCCTGGCTTCTCCATCAGGGGAGATGAGAGTGCCAAAGTAAGGAGCATGATGATGATGAAAGAAGTTAGCATCTGCTTTGTTTTCTTGGAATGCAAGCGCATGTATGTAGTAACGGCTAGGCCTGAGGTGGTCCGCGTTTTGGCGCATATCCTACCTCCTCCGAGGATTGCGGGATGTTTTCCTGCTACTATCCCAGTTCTATGACTCCCGTTAAAACAAAGCTTCAGGTGATAAATGATGGATGAAGTGGTGGCAAAGGAGAAAGAGCAGGAGGAACAGGGACCATTCACATCAATATCAGGCCAGTCAACCAGATATGTCTTGTAGGATATGTTTCTGTAACAAAAGGAGCGGTTCGGCTACACAGTAATAGGGCATACAGTGAGTGCAATGCCTACCAAAAATTTCGAGCCACTCCAATGCCCCTTGGAAATGAAATGGAGGTCAGAGGGCGTTAACTAAACCTTTTTTTCGATTTATAGCAACTGGGTCTCCCGTGCACTGTTGGCCTAAGCAGTGAATGGAAGGCTTTCCAAAAATTATGAGGAACTGCAATGCCCCTTACAAGAGCCATGTGTGGCACCCCAGGGGTCTGGTCACCACAGTAATAGAGATATTACGTCAGAGAGCAAGTGGGAGGTTTCCTGGTCAGGAACCCTTAAACATGCAACATCCTCCTGCCCCAGTCCTGGGAGGGGAGAATTCTGTCCTTATAAACTGGATCTAGGGCGGGGTTGAGTGAGTCAGAGAACAGTCAGAGTCAGAGTGAGAGCAAGGGAAAGTAACAGCAAGGAGCTCTGTAGGAGCTAGGAGCTAAAGACCAGGGGCTGGAAGCTGAGCAGAGCTCGCCCTGGCAGAAGACAATAGGAACCGGACACAGGATTCCGAAGCTGGATTTATATATCCAGTAGCAGAAACCAGCCGGCAGGGGATTTCAGGTCCTCTGGCCATAGAAGCCCGGAGGCTCAGTCACAATCAAGGGACCAGCACCGCCGTCATGGAGCGGAGGCTAACAGAAGGCACCAAGACACCAGCCATACGGGTGAGCACTACACGGTACACTCAGGGACGTGGGCTACTTCTACCCGCTTACAGCAAGGTAGCCAGGAAGAGTGCAGACAGACGGGGAGGCCTACAACTCCACCTGGCCAGGGGAACTCCTGCTTGCTCACAGACTGACCAGGCCTCTTATGCTAGCCAGTACTCCCGGGAGGGTCTACCTTATAATCATCAGTAAAGACCCTGAACTGCACTGCAAAGACTCATCCACACTCACTGCCCTGAGGCTATACTCCTCCCGAGGGGAGTTATCCCATTCTATGCTGCGCACACAACACCAGCCTCAGCGGTCTGCCTCGCAGCGGTGGTACTCCCTGACTGCAATCCACGGGTGGCGCAGTCGGACAATTAACCTCAAAACCTAAGAAAGACTGCCACTGGTTTGACCAGCCTGAGCCATGGGACCGGGTCACCGCCACGGAGACTACAGACCCCAGATACCCGGCACCGGGTATCCCACACACGTGTACACATGGCCCAGGGGGCGCGTCACATGCAGTACAGCATATTACAAACATAAACAAGCTGCCAAAAATTAGGACGGAGCAACTTGCAATGCCCCTTACAAGAGCCATGCAGTACAGCATATTACAAACATAAGTCCCATTATTGGGGAGTGGGTCTCCCATAGTATTTGCTTATGCTTTCCCAGCAAAAGCTGCCAAAAATTAGGACAGAGCAACTTACAATGCCCCTTACAAGAGCCATGCAGTACAGCATATTACAAACATAAGTCCCATTATTGGTGAGTGGGTGTCCCATGGTATTTGATAAGCCCTTGTTCATTTTGATAAGGGTCAGCTTGTCAGCATTGTCAGTTGACAGGCGAGTGCGCTTATCAGTTATAATTCCCCCAGCGGCACTAAAAACACGCTCCGATAGCACGCTAGCGGCAGGGCAGGCCAGGACCTCCAAGGCGTACAGAGCGAGTTCATTCCAAGTGTCCAGCTTGGATACCCAATAATTAAAAGGCACAGAGGAATCACGGAGGACGCTGGTACGATCGGCAAGGTACTCCCTCACCATCTTTTGAAACTTTCCACTCCTTGTGAGAGTACCCCACGCCTCAGGGCTTGTAAGCTGGGCGGGTGTCAGAAAACTGTCCCAGAACGTTGACAGTGTTCCCCTGCCTCTGCTGGATGGGAGTTGCATCTCTCTCGCCTGTACGCCTTGGTTGGGCAACGAACTGTGACCTCTGCCGCTAGCGTGTTCAGATGGGAATTTTTTTAAGAGTTCTGCAGCAAGGGCCTTCTGGTATTGCCCCATTTTTGTAGACCTCTCCACCTCAGGAATAAGAGAGTGAAAGTTCTCCTTGTAGCATGGGTCTACAAGTGTCACCAACCAGTAATGACTGTCACCCAACATTTTGACAACGCGAGGGTCACCGTTAAGTCAGCGTAACATAAAGTCAGCCATGCGTGCCAGACTGGCAACGGGCAAGATTTCCGTGTCCTCACCAAGATGACGACTGACCATGCTCTCCTCCTCCTCCTCCTCTTCCTCCTCCCCCCTGTCCTCAGGCCACCCACGCTGAACCGACGGTATGACACTCGTACAGGTACTACCGTCTACAACGCATGATAGCAGCTCCTGTTCTTCCTCCTCCTCCTACTCCTCCTCCTCTCCCTCATTGTCCCCCAATGCACGTTGGGATGAGATGAGGCTGGGCTGTGTGTAATCGCCCGCTATGGCTTCTTGATCCATCTCATCATACTCTGGCTGCAATGCCTCCTCTTTAATTCTCTGCAGAGAGCGTTGCAAAAGATAGACAAGTGGGATGCTGACACTAATGATGGTGTCATCGCCACTCACCATCTTGGTGGCCTCCTCAAAGTTTGTCAGGATGGTACATATGTCAGACATCCAGGTCCACTCCTGAGGTCATATGTGTGGAGTCTGACCTGAATATCGACGGCCTTGTTGCAGCTGGTACTCCACAACTGCACTCTTCTGCTCACAAATCCTTTGCAACATGTGGAGGGTAGAGTTCCAACATGTGGGGACATCACACACCAGTCGGTGTGCCGGAAGCTGCAAACGCTGCTGCAACACAGCAAGGGCGGCGGAAGCTGTAGCCGACTTGCGAAATGAGCTGACAGGCGGCGTACTTTCACGAGCAGATCTGGCAACTCGGGGTACGATTTAAGAAACTGCTGAACCACGAGGTTAAGCACATGAGCCAGGCATGGTACGTGTGTGATTTCACCTCGCCTCAGAGCCGCCACCGTGTTACGGCCATTGTCACACATGACCATGCCGGGATGTAGGTTCAGCGGTCTCAGCCACAGATCTGCCTGCTCTTTCACAGCTGTCCACAACTCACAAGCAGTGTGAGGTTTATCACCTAAGCTTATGAGTTTCAGCACAGCCTGTTGCCGCTTGGCGGAGGCAATACTGCAAAGCTTCCAGCTTGTAACTGATGTGGTGATTTCTGAGATGGAGGCTGAACATGAGGAGGAGGAGGAGGAGGAGAATGAGCAGGAGCTGTACACTGTGGGGGCAACTCTGACTGACATAGGGCCCGCAATCCTCGGTGTGGGGAGAATGTGTTCCGTCCCAAGGTCCGACTGGGTCCCGGCTTCCAATATGTTTACCCAGTGTGCCGTCAGAGAGATGTACCGTCCCTAGCCACAAGCACTTCTCCACGTGTCCGTTGTCAGGTGGACTCTCCCAGTAACTGCGTTGTTGAGGGCACGGCAGATGCTTTGGGACACGTGCTTGTGTAGTGCGGGGATGGCACACCGGGCAAAATAGTGTTGGCTGGGGACCGAGCACCGAGGGACGGCCACCGCCATAAGATTGCGGAAGGTTTCCGTCTCCACCAGTCTAAAAGGCAGCATTTCCAATGCAAGCAGTCGTGAAATGTGCGAATTTAGGACTGTGGCCTGTGGGGCGTTAGCTGCGAATTTCCGCTTTCGTTCAAAGGTCTGGGATATGGACAATTGAACGCTGCAGTGGGACGTGGACGTGGACGTTGATGCTGTTTCTTGAGAAACTGCCATAACAAGTGAAGACTGAGAGGAGGGGGCAACTTTACATGCAGTATGGACAGGGGATTGCCTTGCACACACAACAGGGGGTTCTATTGCACGCACAACAGTGGAAGAAGCAGTGGTGACACCCGCTGACACTGGTCGTGGACCCTGGGTTTCGCCCCACAAAGTCAGGTGCTTTGCTGCCATGTGCCTGATCATGCTGGTGGTGGTCAGGCTGGTAGTTTTGTCACCCCTGCTGATGCTGGCATGGCAGGTGGAACATATGGCCTTTTTGGGGTTATCAGCAGAGTCTTTAAAAAAATTCCAGACTCTGGAAGACCTACCGCTTGTACTGGCAACGTCCCTCGTGTTGATGTTACGGGGAACAGTTGCCTGCCTTCTGTCTGCGGCCACCACACAGCTTCTTCCTGCCTGTTGGGGTACTCTGACTCCCTCCCCCTGTGTGCTGCTGGCCTCACTCTGCATGTCCTCCTTCCACGTTGGGTCAGTTACTAGATCATCCACCACCTCCTCCTCTTCCACTTGCGCACCATGATCCTCCTCCTCACTTCCTGGCAATTGTGTCTCGTCATCGTCCACCTCTTGTGACAGATTGCCAACGTCGACTTCCTGTGGCCGTGGCTGTTCAAATATTTGGGCATCGCAACATGGGATCTCCTCTTCCACCACTTCAAGCGGAGCAGGCGAGGGGCCCAAATATGAAAATGGACCAGTGAACAGCTCTTCAGAGTGTCCAAGTGTGGGATCACTTGCTGTCTGATGATACTCGGCATGGTGGGAGGAAGGAGCATCAGGGTGAGGACGAGTATGCGGTCGAGACTCACGGCTACTAAGAGTTGACCGTGTGGAGTGGAAGACAGACCGGAGGTGGTGGTGCCCAGGTAACTGGATGTATTGTCTGCTATCCAATTAATAACCTGTTCACACTGATCAGTTCTCAATACTGGTGTTGTTCTGTGCTTCCCTAGTAATTCGGTCAAGAAGTGGGAGCGAGAAGATGTGGCTGTTGGTTGTGGCACATTTTCACCTTGGCCACGGCCCCGTCCTCTGCACGAACCATCACCAGAACGTCCACTTCCACGTCCCTTGCCACGCGCCTTGCCCATTGTAAATGAAGTAAAATAGCTTACACTTGCACTATCAATGGAAAAAGGGTAATAAAGAGTAGATTAGAACCATGGAAGAGGAAAACCACAGTTATTGTTTACTGGGGTATACCACACTTTTTTAAATAGAGATATTTGCGGCTGAACAGTGAGCGACACACTCAAACTGTTTTTTTTTTAGATACCAAAGGCCCAAAACTGGATAGTACAGAGATTTGACCCATGGAACTGCGAAACCACACTGGGATGTCGGGCCTACACAAGACTATTTTCAACAGATATATTTTTGTGTCACAACAGTCAGGAGACACTACTGTTTTTCTTTACGGAAAAAACTACCAAAACCTGAATAATAGAGATTTTTTACCGTGGAACAGCAAAACCACAGTTATAATTTACTGGTGTATACCAGGCTTTTTAAAATATATATATATTTGCGGCTGAACAGTGAGCGACACACTCAAACTGTTTTTTTTAGATACAAATGGCCCAAAAGTGGATTACACAGAGGTTTGTACCGTGGAACTGCAAAACCACACTTGTATTTCTCGGGCCTACACCAGACTATTTTCAACAGATATATTTGTGTCTGAAAGATCAGGGAGACACTATTTATTTTTTTTTTTACAGCAAAAAATGCAAAAAGCAGGATAATAGAGATTTTTTTACCGTGGAACAGCAAAAGCACACTTCTGTCTCTCTGGCCTACACCAGACTATTTTCAACAGATATATTTGTGTCTGAAAAATCAGGGAGACACTATTATTATTTTTATACAGAAAAAAAATGCCAAAAACAGGATAATAGAGATGTTTTAACGTGGAACATCAAAACCACAGTAATAATTTACTGGTGTATACCAGGCTTTTTAAAATATATATATATTTGCGGCTGAACAGGGAGTGACACACTCAAACTGTTTTTTTTAGATTCAAATGGCCCAAAAGTGGATAATACAGAGGTTTGTACCGTGGAACTGCAAAACCACACTTGTATTTCTCGGGCCTACACCAGACTATTTTCAACAGATATATTTGTGTCTGAAAAATCAGGGAGACACTATTTTTTTTTTTTTTTACAGCAAAAAATGCAAAAAGCAGGATAATAGAGATTTTTTACCATGGAACAGCAAAAGCACACTTCTGTCTCTCTGGCCTACACCAGACTATTTTCAACAGATATATTTGTGTCTGAAAAATTAGGGAGACACTATTATTATTTTTATACAGTAAAAAATGCCAAAAACAGGATAATAGAGATGTTTTACCGTGGAACATCAAAACCACAGTAATAATTTACTGGTGTATACCAGGCTTTTTAAAATATATATATATTTGCGGCTGAACAGTGAGCGACACACTCAAACTGTTTTTTTTAGATACAAATGGCCCAAAAGTGGATAATACAGAGGTTTGTACCGTGGAACTGCAAAACCACACTTGTATTTCTCGGGCCTACACCAGACTATTTTCAACAGATATATTTGTGTCTGAAAAATCAGGGAGGCACTATTTTTTTTTTTTACAGCAAAAAATGCAAAAAGCAGGATAATAGAGATTTTTTACCGTGGAACAGCAAAAGCACACTTCTGTCTCTCTGGCCTACACCAGACTATTTTCAACAGATATATTTGTGTCTGAAAAATCAGGGAGACACTATTATTATTTTTATACAGCAAATAATGCCAAAAACAGGATAATAGAGATGTTTTACCGTGGAACATCAAAACCACAGTAATAATTTACTGTTGTATACCAGGCTTTTTAAAATATATATATATTTGCGGCTGAACAGTGAGCGACACACTCAAACTGTTTTTTTTAGATACAAATGGCCCATAGAACTGCAAAACCACACTTCTATTTCTCTGGCCTATACAAGACTATTTTCAACAGATATATTTGTGTCTGAAAAATCAGAGGCACACTTTTTTTTTTGAGGGGGGGGCACCAAAAGGTTAATAAGATGGGTATTTGTACATTGTAAAGGAGGAAAAAAAAAAGAGGATTTAGATTAAAAAAAAGGATTTTTCCTGGCCCCCGGACCTGGAGCTAAGTCCAGCAATTTCAGCAACAGGAGCAGCACACAGGACTGTAATTCAGCGTTTGCTGGTATAACCACTGCGTCTCCTATACAGCCTGCCTGCCTGCCTGCCTGATATACCTGGGATGGATATTAGTCCTGAGAAGGACTGTTTGTTTGATCTGGCAGCCTTTGCAGACCCTACACCAACTATTTTGCAGGATATATCTCTCCCTAAATCAGCAGCGCTGTCCCTACACTGTCTGATCCGGAGCGACTGTGTCCAAGATGGCGGCGCCCGGTTTTAAATACTCGAGGTGACGCTGTGCGGCCAGCCAATCACTGTAATGCCCACAAACAACATGGCTGCGGCATTACAGTGACTGGCTGGCAATCCCTGCATGTTCAATGGCTCTGTAAAGAGCGCCAAACATGCAGGGCGGAGACCCGAGCTCCTGCCCGAGTAACCCGGAAATGCTCTGTGCTCGCCGAACATCCCGAGTAGCGTGATGCTCGGGCAAGTACCGAGCAGGGTCGAGCATGTTCGCTTAACACTAATAATAATCAAAAAAAAGCACGCAGTTCAATTTCATCTGTGGCCTTGATGGTTCTGTTGCAGATGAACTTGTCCTTTATAATGTCTATATATTGGTTGGTATATGTGACAATAGAGTCCAGAATGTCATCTGTGAATAAACTATTCCAGCATTCAACTGCAGTTTTTGCATTACTTGCAGTTCCTATAACTGCAGGAAGGTGAGTAATAATGTTTTGAGGTTCCCTACATTTTTTCTGGAGTGGCTTCTTGTTCCATTGGTTTTTTTTATCTTTTCCCATATAATAAGATTCTACATCTTCATCCTCATCACTGTCACCATCTTGCTCTGTTTCAGAATCCACTTCACATATTTCCACCTCATCAGGAGAATCAATCTCACTTTCCTCTCCTAAATCCTCATTCAGTGTGGGGTCTGCATCATCTAACAGCATGTTTGTTACTTCCTCAACATCAAGGTTTTTTGATAAATTGTACATTTTCCTCTCCATTTCAGCAGATAATCTGAAGCAAGAGAAGGAATATGTGTTAGGGAACTACTGTATATGCCTGAGCAGCACACTTTCTTTTTTAATCTGCCTTATTTCTATGAAATATCCTCACACTTTGTGCTACACATTCATAAAACAAGCTAAATAAACAATTGTGATGAATAAAAACATAAAATACCAACCTTATTGAGTGTGATGTGTTCACATACAATGAGCCTGAGAGATTAGCGCAGTTATATCTGTCCTCCTGAAGCTCTGCAATCCAACTGTGGTATGAGGTTTCACAGAGCTGCTAGAGACAGTAGACTACCTGGAGGGAGGGGATTTCCTCACAATCTGGTGAGGAAGGAGAAATGAAAGTAAAAGAGATGTGCCTGTCAGGCCTATTGTATGTGACAGAGGGTTAAAAGAGTCTGGTGTAGGCCAGATAAATAGAACTGTGGTTTTGCAGTTCCACGGGTCAAATCTCTGTATTATCCTGATTTTGGCATTTTTTCCGTAAAAAAACAGTAATAGTGTCTCCCTGACTGTTCAGACACAAATATATCTGTTTAAAAGAGTCGGGTGTAGGCCAGATAACTAGAACTGTGGTTTTGCAGTTCCACTGGTCAAATCTCTGTATTATCCTGCTTTTCGCATTTTTTCCATAAAAAAAAACAGTAAAAGTGTCTCCCTGACTGTTCAGACACAAATTTATCTGTTTAAAAGAGTCTGGTGTAGGCCAGAGAAATAGAACTGTGGTTTTCCTCTTCCACGGTTATAATCTCCTTATTATTACCCTTTTTCCATTGATAGTGCGAGTGTAAGCTATTTTACGTCATTTACAATGGGCAAGGCGCGTGGCAAGGGACGTGGAACTGGACGTTCTCATGATGGTGCGTGTAGAGGACGGGACCGTGGCTAAGGTGAAAATGTGCCACAACCAACAGCCACATCTTCTCGCTCCCACTTCTTGACCGTATTACTAGGGAAGCACACTACAACACCAGTATTACGAATTGATCAGTGTGAACTGGTTATTAATTGGATAGCAGATAATACTTCCAGTTACCTGGGCACCACCAACTCCAGCCTATCTTTCACATGGTCAAGTTTTAGTAGCCGTGAGTTTCAACCGCATACTCCTCCTCACCCTGATGCTCCTTCATCCCACGATGCCGAGTGTCATCAGACAGCAACTGATCCCACAGTTGGACACTCTGAAGAGCTGTTCACTGGTCCATTTCCATATTTGTGCCCCTCGCCTGCTCCGCTTGAAGTGGTGGAAGAGGAGATCTCATGTAGCAATGCCCAAATAATTGAACAGCAACGGCCACAGGAAGTCGACGTTGGCAATTTGTCACAAGAGGTGGACGATGACGAGACACAATTGCCACGAAGTGAGGAGGAGGATCATGGTGCGCAAGTGGAAGAGGAGGAGGTGGTGGATGATCTAGTAACTGACCCAACCTGGCAGGAGGACACGCAAAGCGAGGCCAGCAGCACACAGGGGGAGGAAGGCAGAGTACCCCAACAGGCAGGAAGAATCAGTGTGGTGGCCGCACACAGAAGGCGGGCTACAGTTCCCAGTAACACCAACATGAGGGACGTTGCCAATACAACCGGTAGGTCTTCCAGAGTCTGGAATTTTTTTAAAGATTCTTCTGATAACCCCAAAAAGGCCATTTGTACGTACTGCCATGCCAGTATCTGCAGGAATGACAAAACTACCAGCCTGACCACCACCAGCATGATCAGGCACATGTCAGCAAAGCACCCGACTTCGTGGAGTGAACCCCAGGGTCCACGACCAGTGTCAGCGGGTGTCACCACTGCTTCTTCCGCTGTTGTGCATGTAATAGAACCCCCTGTTGTGCGTGCAAGGCAATGCCCTGTCCATACTGCATGCAAAGATGCCCCCTCCTCTCAGTCTTCACTTGTTATGGCAGTTTCTCAAGAAACAGCATCAACGTCCACATCCACGTCCCACCGCAGCATTCAATTGTCCATATCCCAGAGCCTTGAACGAAAGCACAAATTCACAGCCAACACCCCTCAGGCCACAGTCCTAAATGCGCACATTTCTCGATTGCTTCATTGTAAATGCTGCCTCTTAGGCTGGTGGAGACGGAATCCTTCCGCAATCTTATGGTTGTGGCCGTCCCTTGGTACTCTGTCCCCAGCCGACACTATTTTGCCCGGTGTGCCATCCCCGCACTACACAAGCACGTGTCCCAAAACATCTGCCGTGCCCTCAACAACGCAGTTACTGGGAGAGTCCACCTGAAAATGGACACATGGACAAGTGCTTGTGGCCAGGGACGGTATATCTCCCTGATGGCACACTGGGTAAACATAGTGGAAGCCGGGACCCAGTCAGACCTTGGACGGAACACATCCTCCCCACATCAAGGATTGCGGGCCCTATGTCAGTCAGAGTTCCCCCCACAGTTTACAGCTCCTGTGCAGCATCCTCCTCCTCCTCCTCATGTTCAGCCTCCATCTCAGATATTACCACATCAGTTACAAGCTGGAAGCACTGCAGTACTGCCTCAGCCAAGTGGCAACAGGCTGTGCTGAAACTCATAAGCTTAGGTGATAAACCTCACACTGTTTGTGAGTTGTGGACAGCTGTGAAAGAGCAGGCAGATCTGTGGCTGAGACCGCTGAACCTACATCCAGGCATGGTCGTGTGTGACAATGGCCGTAACCTGGTGGCCGCTCTGAGGCAAGGCGAGATCACACACGTACCATGCCTGTCTCAAGTACTTAACCTTGTGGTTCAGCGGTTTCTTAAATCGTACCCCGAGTTGCCAGATCTGCTCGTCAAAGTACTCTGCCTGTCAACTCATTTTCGCAAGTCGGCTACATCTTCCGACGCCCTTGCTGTGTTGCAGCTTCTGACACACCGACTGGTGTGTGATGTCCCCACATATTGGAACTCTACCCTCCACATGTTGCAAAGGATTTGTGAGCAGTAGAGAGCAGTTGTGGAGTACTAGCTGCAACAAGGCCGTCGATATTCAGGTCAGACTCCACACATAAGACCTCAGGAGTGGACCTGGATGTTTGACATATGTACCATCCTGACAAACTTTGAGGAGTCCACCAAGATGGTGAGTGGCGATGACGCCATCATTAGCGTCAGCATCCCACTTGTCTGTCTTTTGCAACGCTCTCTGCAGAAAATTAAAGAGGAAGCATTGCAGCCAGAGTATGATGAGATGGATCAAGAAGCTGTAATGGGCAATTACACACAGCCCAGCCTCATCTCATCCCAATGTGCATTGGGGGACAATGAGGGAGAGGAGGAGGAGGAGGAGGAAGAACAGGAGCTGGTATCATGAGCTGTAGACGGTAGTACCTGTACAACTGTCATACAGTCAGTACAGCGTGGGTGGCCTGAGGACAGGGGGGAGGATGAGGAGGAGAAGAGCATGGTCAGTCGTCATCTTGGTGAGGACACGGAAGTCTTGCCCATTACCAGTCTGGCACACATAGCTGACTTTATGTTACGCTGCCTTAACCGTGTCCCTCGCGTTGTCAAAATGTTGGGTGATAGTCATTACTGGTCGGTCACACTTTTAGACCACCGCTACAAGGAGAACTTTCACTCTCTTATTCCTGAGGTGGAGAGGTCTACAAAAATGTGGCAGTACCAGAAGGCCCTTGCTGCAGAACTGTTGAAAAAATTCCCATCTGAACACGTTATTGGCAGAGGTCACAGTTCGTTGACCAACCAAGGCGTACAGGCGAGAGAGACGCAACTCCAATCCAGCAGAGGCAGGGGAACACTGTCAACATTCTGGGACAGTTTTCGGAGAACCGCCCAGCTTACAGGCCCTGAGGCGGGGGGTACTCTCACAAGGAGTGGAAAGTTTCAAAAGATGGTGAGGGAGTACCTTGCCGTACCAGCATCCTACATGATTCCTCTGTGCCTTTTAATTATTAGGTATCCAAGCTGGACACTTGGTATGAACTCGCTCTGTACAACTTGAAGGTCCTGGCCTGCCCTGCCACTAGCGTGTTATCGCAGCATGTTTTTAGTGCCTCTGGGGGAATTATAACTGATAAGCCCACTCGCCTGTCAACTGACAATGCTGACAAGCTGACCCTTATCAAAATGAACAAGGGCTGGATTGGGCCAGACTTCTCATCACCACCAAATGACAGCAGAGTAACATAAAATCAAATCCACTGTGTTATTTCGGGAGGTGTATTCCCATGCACCGCTTCACACCCACACATGTGTATGTGCTTCGTCATTTCGGCTGTATTTTGCTCTTCTCCTTATTCTCAGCCTCCGCCACCACTATACCACCAGGGTGACCATGGTCGATGTTGCCAGCATTGCAAGTTCCTCCGTCCTAATTTTTGGCAGCTTTTGCTTGGAGGGCATAGGCAAAGACTATGGGAGACCCACTACCCAATAATGGGAATAATGTTTTTAATATGCTGGACTGCATGGATTTTCCAAGGGGCATTAAAACTGTCTTGTTAAGCTACTGCGACCTCCACGTTTCTTCCAAGGGGCATTAAAACCATTGTCTTAACCTACTGCGACCTCCACCACTCTTCCAAGGGGCATTGATATTGTCTTTTTATTCCACTGCGACCTCCACCATTCTACCAAGGGGCATTAAAACCATCTTGTTAAGCTACTGCGACCTCCACTATTCCTCCAAGGGGCATTAAAACTGTCTTGTTAAGCTACTGCGACCTCCACGTCTCTTCCAAGGGGCATTAAAACCATCTTGCTAAGCTACTGCGACCTCCACCACTCTTCCAGGGGGCATTGATATTGTCTTTTTATTCCACTGGGACCTCCACTATTCTTCCAAGGGGCATTAAACCATCTTGCTAAGCTACTGTGACCTCCATGTCTCTTCCAAGGGGCATTAAAACCGTCTTGTTGAGCCACTGCGGCCTCCAAGTCTCTTCCAAGGGGTATTAAAACCATCTTATTAAGCTACTGCGACCTCCACCACTTTTCCAAGGGGTATTGAAACCATCTTATTAAGCTACTGCGACCTCCACGTCTCTTCCAAGGGGCATTAAAACCGTCTTGTTAAGCTTCTGCGACCTCCACCACTCTTCCATGGGGCATTGATATTGTCTTTTTATTACACTGCAACCTCCACCACTCTTCCAAGGGGCATTGAAACCGTCTTGTTAGGCTACTGCGACCTCCACGTTGTAATGCACATGCCCGGGCTGAGCGGCGTGTGCGTGTGATTGTAGTGATTCCACTGGACCGTGCCGGAGAGTGAATGCCTGGAGGGGCGTAACTAGGTATTCACCCGATCTGACCAGGGTCGCACGACGGCATACGACGCCAGTGCACCAAGGAGGAACCGAGCAGAGGGACCAGGTGCTACTCCAGGACAGACCCCGGACACGGCTGTTGACCCACACAGGGGAATACAGGAACAGACTGGTAGGCTGGCACACAGACTGGTGGGTATAGGCAGGCACGACTGGTATGCAGGCAGGGGGGTACAGGCAAGCACAGCTAGAGTTCAGACAGGGAGGCACTAGCAGGTAGGAACACAGGCGGGATAGGACCCAGTAAACACTGGGACTCAGGAACAATACAGGCAGAGGGGTACAGGCAAGCACAGCTAGAGTGCAGACAGGGAGGCACTAGCAGGTAGGGACACTGGCGGGATAGGACCCAGTACACACTGGGACTCAGGAACAGAACCACAGATGTGGCGGACAAACACAGCAGAGTGAGGCCGCCCAGAGAGGTGAGCGAGAACAGGGCAGGACAAGGCCGCCTGGAGCGGTGAGCAAGAGTAGAGCAGGACAAGGCCGCCAGGAGCGGTGAGCAAAGGGTCAGAGCTGAGCGAGACTGCCGGAGCAGTGAGCAAGAGTAAAGCAGGACGAGACCGCCTGGAGCGGTGAGCAAGAGAGGAGCAAGACTGCCGGAGCAGTGAGCAAAAGGATAAGAGCGGAGCGAGACTGCCGGAGCAGTGAGCAAAAGGGTCAGAGCGGAGCAAGGCTGCCGGAGCAGCGAGCAAAGGAGTCAGAGCAGGCTAGACTGAGCAGGGGGAACAGGGCTCTGTTCACACGGAACAGACAGGAAGGGAAAGGCAGAGCCAGATACCCACAGGGTACTTGCAGTGAAGTAGAGAGTGGACCAGAAACTCACAAACGGGAGTACAGAGACATCAAGCAGGAGTTAGGTACGAGTTCAGACTATGCAGAAAAAGGAAGGGAACGGACATAGAGGCAAAACAGGTAAAGGATAGGAGAGAGTTCAGACTGGAACTGAGTGTACGGAGGAGACCGACACTGCAGCGGAATACAGGAGCGGGTCTGGGAATACGGCCCCCAGAGAGGCAGGATGAACAGGCAAGGAGCGTGTTCAGACAGGACAGACAAGATACAGGAGCGGGTCTAGGTAATCGGCCCCTAGAAGGCGGGAGGAACAGGCTAGGAGCGTGTTCAGACAGGACAGACAAGATACAGGAACGGATCTAGGTAATCGGCCCCTAGAAGGCGGAAGGAACAGGCTAGGAGCGTGTTCAGACAGGCCTGGAAATACAGCCTCCAGGATAGGCAGACAAGAGAACACAGACAGGACGCAGTTCAGACACGGGAACTGATACCGCAAGGCAGGAGACATAGACAGGACTCAGTTCAGACACGGGAACTGATACCGCAAGGCAGGAGACATAGACAGGACTCAGCTCAGACACGGGAACTGATACCGCAAGGCAGGAGATATAGACAGGACTCAGTTCAGACACGGGAACTGATACCGCAAAGCAGGAGACAAAGAACGGGACCTGGCACCTTCAGAGTGCAAGCACACACTGAATGAAACACTATGCTCAGGCAGGGATAGATGGGAGCAGCTGAGCTATATACCAGGTGACAGACAGCAATAGGCTGAGGACGCACAAGGGGTGTGACCCACAGCAGGTACAAAAAGCAGGAAGTGATCGGGCGCCGCCCTTAAGCAGCAGAAACAGACACAAACAGACAGCATGGAGGGAAGCCAGAGAGACATTCTGGACTGGAGATCAAGTGCGCGCTCTTGCACAGTGGGAGATGGACCACCATGCAAGGACGCCGCCAGGTATGTTACACACGTCTCTTCCAAGGGGCATTAAAACCGTCTTGTTAATCTTCTGCGATCTCCACCACTTTTCCAAGGGGCGTTAAAACTATCTTGTTTAGCTACTGCGACCTCCACCACTCTTCCAAGGGGCATTAAAACCGTCTTGTTAAGCTACTGCGACCTCCACCACTTTTCCAAGGGGCATTAACACCGTCTTGTTAAGCTACTGCGACCTCCACGTCTCTTCCAAGGGGCATTGATATTGTCTTTTTATTCCACTGCGACCTCCACCCCTCTTCCAACGGGCATTAAAACCATCTTGTTAAGCTACTGCGACCTCCACGTCTCTTCCAAGGGACATTGATATTGTCTTTTTATTCCACTGCGTCCTCCACCATTCTTCGAAGGGGCCTTAAAACTGTCTTGTTAAGCTACTGCGACCTCCACCTCTCTTCCAACGGGCATTAAGACCATCTTGTTAAGCTACTGCGACCTCCACCACTTTTTCAAGGGGCATTAAAACCGTCTTGGGAAGCTACTGCGACCTCCACCATTCTTCCAAGGGGCATTAAAACCGTCTTGTTAAGCTACTGCGACCTCCACCACTTTTCCAAGGGGCATTAAAACCGTCTTGTTAAGCTACTGCGACCTCCACCATTCTTCCAAGGGGAATTAAAACCTTCTTGTTAAGCTACTGCGACCACCATGTCTCTTCCAAGGGGCTTTAAACCATCGTGTTAAGCTACTGCGACCTCCACCATTCTTCCAAGGGGCATTAAAACTGTCTTGTTAAGCTACTGCGACCTCCACCACTCTTCCAAGGGGCATTGATATTGTCTTTTTATTCCACTGCGACCTCCACCTCTCTTCCAAGGGTCATTAAAACCGTCTTGTTAAGCTACTGCGACCACCACGTCTCATCCAAGGGGCATTAAAACCATCTTGTTAAGCGACTGCGACCTCCACCACTCTTCAAGGGGCATTGATATTGTCTCTTTATACCACTGCAACCTCCACCATTCTTCCAAGGGGCATTAAAACCATCTTGTTAAGCTACTGCGACCTCCACGTCTCTACCAAGGGGCATTAAAACCCTATTGTTAAGCTACTGCGACCTCCTCCACTCTTCCAAGGGTGATTGATATTGTTTTTTTATTCCACTGCGACCTCCACCATTCTTCCAAGGGGCATTAAAACCATTTTGTTAAGCTACTGCATCCTCCACGTCTCTTCCAAGGGGCATTAAAACCATCTTGTTAAACCACTCTGAACTCCACAGCTCTTCCAAGGGGCATTGATATGTAGTTTTTAATTACCTCTAACCTCCACTACTCTTCCAACAGGCATTGCATTTCCTCCTAATTTTAGTCAGCTTTTGCTTTTCAATGCATAGGCGAACACTAAGGGAGACCCACTCCACAATCATGGGTAGAAGGTTTTTAGTATGCTGTAATCCACATCTGTTTCAAGGGGCATTGCAGTTCCTCATAATTTTTGGAAAGCCTTCCATTCACTGATTAGGCCAACAGTGTACAGGGACCCAGTTGCTATAAATGGAAAAAACGGTTTAGTTAAGGCCCTCTGACCTCCATGTCACTTCCAAGGGGCATTGGAGTGCCTCGAATTTTTTGGTAGGCAATGCACTCACTGTATGCCCTATAACTGTGTAGGCGAACTGCTCCTTTTGGTGCAGAAACATATCCTACAAGACATGTGTGGTTGACTGGCCTGATATTGATGTGAATGGTCCCTGTTCCTCCTGCTCTTTCTCCTTTGCCACCATCTCATCCATCATTCATCACCTGAAGCTTTGTTTTATCGGGAGCTATAGAACTGGGATAGTAGCAGGAAAACATCCAGCAATCCTCGGAGGAGGTAGGATATGTGCCAAACTCTGACCACCTCAGGCCTAGCCGCTGCTACATACATGCGCTTGCATTTCAAGGAACAGAAAGCTAAGGAGATGGATGGCCTCATTATCATGAATAATTTACTCATTGTATAGGAGACTGACCACTGCTGCTGTCTACCTTCTGATCTTTGTGTTGAAGCCTGATTGACCCAGGACCCGCAATCCTCTATGTCTGGATGACATGTTGCATCCCAGTGTCCAACTGTGTCCAGGCTTCCACAATATTAACCCATTGTGAAGGCGTCAGTCAGATGGACGATCCCTGGCCACATTCACTTGTCCACATGTTTGTAGTTAGGCTGTCCTTCAAATAGGGGCTGCTGGGGACCGTTTATGGACACCCAGTCGCCTCAAGGTGGCTGGGGACTGTGTGTGGGCACCCGGCCGCGGGGCAGCTGGGGACCGAGTATGGACACCCGGCCGCCCCCTGGTGGCTGGGGATCGAGCGTGAACACCTGGCCGCCGGGCGGCTGGGGACTGAGTATGGATACCAGGCCGCCGACGCAGCCATGACATGGTGGCTGTCGTCTGCCTCCAAATGCCTAAAAGGCCCAATTTCAAGCGCAAGCAAGCTAGCATTATGGTATTGCAGCCTGGGGGTGGGTTGGTGGCAGGTTGCACACTTATGCTTGCATTCCAAGAAAGCAAAGCAGATGCTAACTTCCATCATCATCATCATGCTACTCACCTTGGCACTCTCAACTCCCCTGATGGAGAAGCCAGGGCCCACCGGAGAAGTCTGGTTCTCTGGTGGGCTCGTCCAATGCTGCACTAAAGCAGGCCAGGCTAAGAAAAGTGTGGGGGAAGTTCCTAGGAGAAATAGGGGCGGCTGGGGACCGTTTATGGACACCCGGCTGCCCCAGGTGGCTGGGGACTGTGTATGCGCACCCGGCTGCGGGGCGGCTGGGGACCGAGTATGGACACCTGGCCACCCCCTGGCGACTGGGGACCGAGCGTGGACACGCGGCCACCGGGCGGCTAAGGACTGAGTATGGATACCAGGCCGCCAACGCAGCCATGACATGGTCGCTGGCGTCTGCCTCCAAATGCCTAAAAGGCCCAATTTCAAGCGCAAGTAAGCTAGCATTATGGTATTGCAGCCTGGGGGTGGGTGGGTGGCAGGTTGCACACTTATGCTTGCATTCCAAGAAAACAAAGCAGATGCTAACTTCTATCATCATCATCATGCTCCTCACCTTGGCACTCTCAACTCCCCTGACGGAGAAGCCAGGGCCCACCGGAGAAGTCTGGTTCTCTGGTGGGCTCGTCCAATGCTTCCCTAAAGCAGGCCAGGCTAAGAAAAGTGTGGGGGAAGTTCCTAGGAGAAATAGGGGCGGCTGGGGACCGTTTATGGACACCCAGCTGCCCCAGGTGGCTGGGGACCGTGTATGGGCACCTGGCTGCGGGGCGGCTGGGGATCAAGTAAGGACACCCGGCCGCCCCCTGGCGGCTGGGAACCAAGCGTGGATACCCGGCCGCCAGGCAGCTGGGGACCGAGTATGGACACCCGGCCGCCCCCTGGTGACTGGGGACAGAGCGTGGACACCCGGCCGCCGGGTGGCTGGGGACTGAGTATGGCTACAAGACCGCCGACGCAGCCATGACATGGTGGCCGGCATCTGCCTCCACATGCCTAAAAGGCCCAATTTTAAGTGCAAGCATGCTAGCGGTATTGTATTGCAAAGTGGGGGTGGGTGGGTGGCAGGTTGCACACTTACGCTAGCATTCCAAGAAAGCAAAGCAGATGCTAACTTCTATCATCATCATCATGCTCCTCACCTTGGCACTCTCAACTCCCCTGATGGAGAAGCCAGGGCCCACCGGAGGAGTCTGGTTCTCTGGTGGGCTCGTCCAATGCTGCCCTAAAGCAGGCCAGGCTAAGAAAAGTGTGGGGGAAGTTCCTAGGAGAAATAGGGGTGGCTGGGGACCATTTATGGACACCCAGCCGCCCCCAGACGGCTGGGGACCGTGTGTGGGCACCCGGCCGTGGGGTGGCTGGGGACCGAGTATGGACACCCGGCCGCCCCCTGGCGGCTGGGGACCGAGCGTGGACACCTGGCCGCCGGGCAGCTGGGGACTGAGCATGGATACCTGGCCGCCGACGCAGCCATAACATGGTGGCCGGCGTCTGCCTCCACATGCCTAAAAGACCCAATTTCAAGTGCAAGCAAGCTAGCAGTTTGGTATTGCAGCCTGGGGGTGGGTAGGTGGCAGGCTGCATACTTGCGCTTGCATTGCAAGGAATGGGGGAGGTACAATTGAACACTGCCCTGGGGCAAGGACTTGCACGGGGATAGTTGCAAGTCTGCATCTTCTGATGCAGCAAGGATCACTTCTGATGGGCACACTTTTAGGCAGTGACCTGGGTGTCAGAGATGCTTCCAGGGGTCTTCCCCATGCTGTTCCCATGTCTTTTCCACACTGTATGCATGTGTCACACAGCACATGGCCAGATAAGATTGTAAAATGTTAAAATGACATTTCCTGGTGAATGCATTTGTCACGGTTGAAAGCAATTCAAAAGTGCAAAAAGGCATAAAAAATGCTACTTGTGAACATAGCCCAAGGGGTGGAGGAGTATTTTTGTTTTTGTTTATTTAATTTACCTTATACACAAGTCTTTACCCTGGAAAGGAAGTTCCTTAACATATTTCACAGGAAAACCGTTTCAGTTTCATTTTTGAACGTTTTATTGTGAGCCCGAAAAAGTGGTTTAATACCTCTGACCATGTTGTTGACAGAAGTGACCTGGGGGTCAGAAATGCTTCCTGAGGCGATCCCCATGCTGTCCCGTGTCATTTGAACACTCTGACTATCGTTTTGGGCACTTTATAGGCTTTCTACAGACTGCCGGGGGTGCCGCCACAAAAATGCTCGGGTCTCCCATAGACTAACATTGGGCTCGTTGCTCGGGTCGAGCACCCAAGTATCACGGTGAGCTCGGCCCAAGCTTCGAGCACCCGAGCATTTTAGTGCTTGCTCAACACTAGTCAGGAGGAATTTTGGTCCACTCCTCTTTTCAGATCATCACTAAATCATTTAGATTTTGAGGCTGTCACTTGGCAACTTGGAGCTTCAACTTCCTCTGTAAGTTTTCTATGGGATTAAGGTCTGGAGACTAAAGTCATAGAGTAGCCAATGTGCTTCATTTTGAGCCACTCCTTTGTTGCCTTGGCTGTATATTTTGGGTCATTGTCTTGCTAGAAGACTTAGCCATGACCCATTTTTAATGTCCTGGCGGAGGGAAGGAGGTTGTCACTCAGGATATTACAGTACATGGTTCCATCCATTCTCCCACTGATGCAGTAAAGTAGTCCTGTGCCCTTAGCAGAGAAACATCCCAAAAACATAATGTTTCCACATCCATGCTTGACAGTGGGGATGGTGTTCTTTGGGTCAGAGGCAGCATTTCTCTTCCTCCAAACACGGCGAATTGAGTTAATGCCAAAGAGCTCAATTTTTGACTCATCTGACCACAGCACCTTCTCCCAATAACTCACAGAATCATCCAGGTGTTCATTGGAAAACTTCAGACGGTCCTGCACATGTGCCTTCTTGAGCAGGGGGGCCTTGCGGGCTCTGCAGGATTTTAAACTTTTAAGACATAATGTGTCACCAATGGTTTTCTTGGTTACTGTGGTCCCAGCTTCCTTCATTAAAAAGTTCCCCCTGTGTAGTTTTAGGCTGATCTCTCACCTTTCTCATGATCAAGGATACTCCACAAGGTGAGATTTTGCATGGTGCCCTACAGTCATGGCCAAAAGTTTTGAGAATGACACAAAAATTATATTTTCACATGATCTGCTAGCCTCTGGTTTTTATTAGTGTTTGTCTGATGCTTATATCACATACAGAAATATAATTGCAATCATATTATGAGTACCAATAGGTTATATTGACAGTTAGAGTTAGTTAATGCAGCAAGTCAATATTTGCAGTGTTGCCCCTTCTTCTTCAAGACCTCTGTAATTCTCCCTGACATGCTCTCAATCAACTTTTGGACCAAATCCTGACTGATAGCAGTCCATTCTTGCATAATCAATGCTTGCATTTTGCCAGAATTTGTTGGTTTTTGTTTGTCCACCCGTCTCTTGATGATTGACCACAAGTTCTCAATGGGATTAAGATCTGGGAAGTTTCCAGGCCATGGACCCAAAATCTCTATGTTTTGTTCCATGAGCCATTTAGTTATCACCTTTGCTTTATGGCAAGGTGCTCCATCATGCTGGAAAAGGTATTGTTGGGTGCCAAACTGCTCTTGGACGGTTGGGAGAAGTTGTTCTTGGAGGACATTCTGGTACCATTCTTTTTTCATGGCTGTGTTTTTAGGCAAGACTGTGAGTGAGCCGATTCCCTTGGCTGAGAAACAACCCCACACATGAATGGTTTCAGGATGCTTTACAGTTGGCATGAGACAAGACTGGTGGTAGCGCTCACCTCTTCTCTGAATAAGCTGTTTTCCAGATGTCCCAAACAATCAAAAAGGGGATTCATCAGAGAAAATGACTTTGCCCCAGTCCTCAGCAGTCCACTCCCTTTACCTTTTGCAGAATATCAGTCGGTTCCTGATGTTTTTTCTGGAGAGAAGTGACTTCTTTGCTGCCCTCCTTGAAACCAGCCCTTACTCAAAGAGTCTCCGCCTCACAGTGCGTGCAGAAGCACTCACACCAGCCTGCTGCCATTCCTGAGCAAGCTCGGCACTGCTGGTAGTCCGATCCCGCAGCTGAAACAGTTTTAAGATATGGTCCTGGTGCTTGCTGGTCTTTCTTGGGCGTCCTAGAGCCTTTTTGACAACAATGGAAGCTCTCTCCTTGAAGTTCTTGATGATGCGATAGATTGTTGACTGAGGTGCAATCTTTGTAGCTGCGATACTCTTCCCTGTTAGGCCATTTTTGTGCAGTGCAATGATGGCTGCACGTGTTTCTTTAGAGATAACCATGGTTAACTGAAGAGAAACTATGATACCAAGAGCCAGCCTCCTTTTAAAGTGTCCAGTGATCTCATTCTTACTTAATCATGACTGATTGATCGCCAGCCCTGTCCTCATCAACACCCACACCTGTGTTAATGGATCAATCACTAAAACGATGTTAGCTGCTCCTTTTAAGGCAGGACTGCAATGATGTTGAAATGTATTTTGGGGGTTAAAGTTCATTTTCTGGGCAAATATTGACTTTGCAAGTACAGTAATTGCTGTTAAGCTGATCACTCTTTGACATTCAGGAGTATATGCAAATTGCCATTACAAAAAATGAAGCAGTAAACTTTGGAAAAATTACTATGTGTCTCATTCTCAATACTTTTGGCCATGACTGTGGATCAATGTGGATTGACAGTCATTTTGTATTTCTTCCATTTTCTTACTTTTGCACCAACAGTTGTTTCCTTCTCACCCAGCATCTTAATTATGGTCTTGTAGCCCATTACAGCTTTGTGCAGGTCTATAATCTTGTCCCTAACATCCTTAGAAAGCTCTTTGGTCTTGCCCATGTTGTAGAGGTTAGAGTCTGACTGATTATTTGAGTCTGTGGACAAGAGTCTTTTATACAGATAACTATGTAAGACAGCTGTCTTTAATGCAGGGAATGAGTTGATTAGTAGCGTCTAACTGGTCTGTAGGAGCAAGAACTCATAATGGTTTGTAGGGGGTCAAATACTTATTTCTCACTACAAAATGCAAATAAATTTATCTAATTTATGTAATGTGATTTTCTTGATTTTTTTTGAATATTTTATCTCTCAATGTTAAAATTAACCTACCCATAAAATTATAGACTGCTCATGTCTTTGTCAAACTTACAAAAACAGCAAGGGATCAAATAATTATTTCCTTAACTGTAGGAGATTACAATTACTGCTGATAAGATTTGATGTTGATGAAAGTGGGAGGAAGAGGACAAAACTTTTCCTCTATCTCTTCCCTTCTCCTCCCTCATCAGTGGTAACTTTCCTTTCCTAAATCTGCAATGTAAAAATCTGTCTCCACTAAATACAGGTTTTTCGTGTGAATTGAACAATTTGAAAATTAATTATCAGTCGAAGAGGAGAAAGAAGCAGATGTCACTGATAAGATTATTACAAAGATGATTCTTTACATTTGAATTATGTGGATTACACTTTTAGAATTGCATAATGAAAACTAATTGAAAGGGCATGCAATGAAAATTGATGGACTTAATTTAAATGACTTATTGTTTTTTTAAATTTGGGCTTGCTGTCAGTAAATAATAACATTCTTGTTTGTCATTGGCTGCAGTGTTTTGACTGACAGGTGTAGGAGATAAAGTTTTTCCTCTTGGAGAGCACCAAGCTGAAATAGGGAGACTTGTAGGATAGAAAATGTTCACTGGAATTTTTTTTTTTTTAATTGGCTATCTAGTACCACTTTTTATAAGTAGCCACTTTGTGAGTCAATGGTGACCCTATAAACCATGTTGTCATATGACTATTGGCTAAAGTAGATTATTTTCTAAAAAGGAAGGAGTATACTTGATCTGTGTGAATTAATCCCTGGCTCAATACTAGAATGGAACAAGTAACACAGACGTAAGCAGCCTAAAGTGATACAAAATAAGATCGCTAAACAATGATGCCAGTGACGAACCACAGCTGGAAAATCCAGTAGGAAGTAGCACAGTACATGTAGGAAACAGGTTCACTAACAATAACAATTAAGGGGTATAAAATTGTTTTAGGTAATAATGATAACTAAGATATGGCTGCGGCTGAATCTAATATCAGGATGTGTGCAGAGTGTGCTCAGCAGTTCTCATCGTACAAGTAAGTGTCCAGGGAATACCTATGAGGAGACGTAGCTGGCTCTGCTCTAAATATTCAATAACTAAATATTCAATGGAATTCAATAACTCCAATTCCAGATAGTAAAAGGATGGTACTAGTTAGTGAATATGCACAGTTTTCATATCTTGGTGCCTCAGCCAGTAACACTCCCGGTACCGGTATCCTCATGTGTGCAGTCTGATGGTTGTTGGGTGACGTCACTTTCTGGAGGTATGGTAGTCTGGACAGACCTGAAAACCCATGAACCTATGCTTATCGGAACACAGACTTATTCATTGGCAGGATACCCTGATAAAGTCTTTATTCTAAAATGCATTGAAAGGAGAGCTACTTTTCATCACTTGAATGACATTAAGTTTGCATGTGCAAGACAAAAAAATGAGAAAGAAAAATGTTTTTGTATGCTCTGTCACAATGAAGACAAGAATGAGAAGGTGCAGAAAAGCAATGAATATTTATTAAAAGACAGCAACGCATTTCAAAATTTATGAGGAAGAAATCAGTTCAATTTTGAAATGTGTTGCTGTCTTTTAATAGAATTTAGTTTTTTTTCTGTACCTTGTTATCCTTGTCTTTATCGTGACAGCACCCACCACAACTTTTTTTTTTCCATTTTTTGTCTTGAATTTGTTTTAATGAGCCTCTTTGCCGGCTTTAAAGGACGGAGAAGCAGTCTATACAAATAATACCACTTCACTTCTGCTCTCATCAGAGTTGTGCCTGACTTGCACAACTCCACCAAGTGAGCAGTCTTCCCTGTTTCTCATCACTAGAACTTCACCATGGAGCACTTCAATTTTGTCTAATAATTAAGTTTGCGCAAGTATATAAAAGGTCATCAAGTTATCTTATGTATACTGTAAATCCTATAAGTGTACATAAAAAGTCTTTAGCAGCTAAAAGTTTAGCAGCTAAATAGACCATTGAAGTTTATTTTCACTTTAATTTCTTAAATTAAACATTCATAACAATATATGGTCTTTTAGTAGTATTTGTGTCGGGATGTTGTCTTGTTACTTGGATACCATTCATTAGTTTTCATATTACAGAAAAAGGGACAATTAAAGTCTGATTCACTCAACTACTAGATGTCTGTTACAATAATATAATGCTTGTGGGTGAAAAACCACATGTTCTATTGGCAAACATGCTTTCACATTATGACTGTCACATACAAGTTCCTTGGATCAATTTTATTTATTAGGATTTCTTTTCAGATGACTCTTAGTTTTACATCAATCATTTTAAGTGGTATTTCATCTTATTCTTATTAATTTTGTTATCTACGTTCTGTTGAAGTAATGCAGTGAGCTTGAAAAAGACATATGAGATTTCAATAACATGACTTCATTTTAATTCAGGACCACTACTTCCCACGCATACCATTTCCCATATATACATCTAACTGCTTGATGATGCAGTTTTATCTGTTAAAAATTTTATCAGTAAATAAATTACTTTTACTATATAAAATATTCATTAACATAAGTGCAGATAACTTGAAATGTTTTCATTAAAATCTAATTATTTTAAGAGATCAAAAAGATTAACCACAGAAAACATTATAGCAGTATAATTCAATTATTTTTCATAAGTTTCATAATAAATAGAAATATATTTTGTGTAGTGGGGGGGCAAAACTTTCTAAAGTAATGTTACTTACATTTATAGGTTGATTTATGTTTTGCATATTTATCATTATGTATCATATGGTGTGAATGTGTGAATGTCATAAGTTTTCTGCATTATTTAACCTCTTCAAGACATTATGTCATATGTAGTGTCCCTGACACACTGAGCCCACATCTTTCCCCACACATGATGATAAACACTAACAGCGATATTTAACATGCGACAGACGGAAGCGCATCATTCATCTCGCACATCGGCGCCCTTGTCAGGTGATCGCAGGGCGCCAATGGGTTGTTATGACAGCCATAGATCTGATGTTTTGCCTGGCATTACGATACTCCTGTGGACACTGACTCATGACCGGCGTTCATAGGAGACCATGATTTCTGCTATACATAGCAGTACTCAAGCACTACTATGTATAGCTCAAACGATTGGACTATCGCAGCTTCAAGTCTCCTAAGAGACTTATAGAGATAAATAAGTGGCTTAGAAATTGGTGTAGGAATGAAGGGTTTGGGTTCATGGAGAACTGGGCCACTTTGCTGTCGGCTACAGTCTCTATAATAGGGACGGTCTGCACCTCACTGGTGAAGGTGCAGCTGTGCTTGGGGAAAACTGGTCAGATGGATGGAGGAGATTTTAAACAAGGATCTAGGGGGAGGGAGGGTAGCTGTGCTAATAAGGGGATAGAAAGAATAGACAGAGAGAGTGAGACAGTAGGGGTTATTGAGGATTTAAGGGAAGCTGGGATATGCAAAGAACGTAGGGAGCTGAGTAGGAGTAACAAAAGTGCTGATAGTATTAAATGTCTGTAGGCAAAGGCAAGAAGTCTCGCAAACAAAATTAATGAACTGGAGACTCTTATGTCGGTCACAGAATACAATGTGGTCGGCATTACGGAAACATAACTGGATGAAAGCCAATACTGGGTGACAAACATAGAGGGATACACTACATTTAGAAAGGACAGGAACAACAAAAAAGGTGGAGGGGTGTGTATTTTCATAAGATCCAACTTAAAACCTGTGCTCAATGATGACTACGACATTGTAGAGTCATTATGGGTAGATGCACATGGGGGTGGCAGTAATGAAAAGCTTCTAATTGGAGTTTGTTACAAGTCTCTTAATATAACTGAACAGGTAGACAATGAAATGCTGCAACAAATTAAAAAGGCAGCAAATAATAATAGAGTCCTTATTATGGGGGATTTTAACTATCCAGACTTTCATTGGGACATAGAATCTTCTCGGTGTGCCAAAAGCTGCAAGTTCTTATCCAAAGTTCAAGACAATTACCTCTCTCAACTGATACAGTAGATGAACCAACCAGGGTAGGTAATCTGTTGGATCTGGTCCTGCCAAATAGACCAGATAAAATTTCAGATATAGGAGTCAGGGAGAGTTTGGGAAGCAGTGAACATAATATGGTAAGTTTCAATGTAATCTTCAATCAAACATTAAAAAGTAGAAATGCCAAAACCTTAAACTTTCGAATAGCTGATCGTGTAGACTGGGACCATGTAATCATAACTGGGAATACCAAAAATAAATGGGACATGTTTAAGGAAATACTATTAAAATCCTGAAGAAAATGTATATCCTCTGGTAATAAAATGTCAAGGAATAAAAAAAAAACATTATGGTAAATATGACAATACAAAGTTTAATATGAAAAACAAAGGGCATTCAAAATCTTTAAGGCCAAGAATACAGAAATAGCATTTCAGGAGTATGAAGATCTAAATAAGAAATGTAAAAAAATAAATCAAGCTAGCAAAGTTATCTACAGAGAAACAAATCACCAGTGACATTAAAATAAATCCCCAAAATTTTTATAAATACATTAATGCTAAAAACAAAAAAACAGAAGGTATCAGCCCCTTAAAAGACTATAATAACAAGATAATTATAGAGGACAAAGAAAAGGCTGAGACATTAAATAGGCACTTTTCATCCAGGTTCACTAACAAACTGTCTGTTCCAGGGATCTTTAAACAAGGAAAAAAATCAAAGTTGACCACCTGATTTAACTAGTTTAACCCAAAAAGAAGTATGCCTGCATCAGAGCAAATTAAACATTGACAAATCTCCTGGCTCAGATGCCATTCATCCATGGAAACTGAGGGAATTGAGCTCAGTAATTGATAGACTGCAGTATCTCATATTCTTAGACTATCTTGTAACAGGGGTGGTGCCACAGGATTGGAGGATAGCAGTCTATGTAAGTCTGACATAGGTAGTGTGCAAAGTTTTTGAGGGCTTTATAAGAGATGACCTGCACAGTTATATCACAGAGAATAATATAATAAATGATAATCAGCATGGATTCATGAAAAATAGGTCGTTTCTAACCAACATGTTGGGGTTCTATGACGATGTAAGTACAAATCTGGATATTGGTAATGCGGCTGATGTAATTTATCTGGATTTTGCAAAGGCATTTGATACTGTACCGCATAACATACTTATACTGAAGCTACAGAAGCAAGGACTTGGGGGAACTATATGCAGATGGGTATGGAATTTGCTCAATGACAGGAAACAAAGAGTTGTCATAAATGGTACATTCTCTAAATGGGATATAGTCAGCAGTGGGGTACAGCAGGTATCTGTTCTAGGACCAATTCTTTTTAACCTCTTTATTAATGACCCTGTGGATGGGATTGAGAGTATATTGTCAGTCTTTGCTGACAACATCAAACTATGTAGGATACTAAAATCTGATCTTGACATTAGGATATTGCAGAACAACCTGGATAAGATGACTGAATGGCAAACACTTGGCAAATTAGGTTTAATGCAGATAAATGCAGAGTAATGCACCTAGGAAGGAGTAATCCCATTGCTGCATATACATTAAATGGGAGTATACTCGGGTCTACAGAACAGGAGAAGGACTTGGGTATTCTAGTTACATGTAAGCTGAGAAGCTGTACTCAATGTCAGGAAGCAGCAACAAAAGCAAACAAGATTTTAGGATGTATAAAAAGAGATAAAATCCCGTGATCCCAACATATTGTTACCCCTTTTTAAATAACTGGTGAGGTCATATCTAGAATATAGGATTCAGTTTTGGGCTCCACATTTTAAAAAGGATATTCAGAAGTAAGAGTCAGTTCAAATTGAGCATCTAGATTATTAAAAGGGATGGAAGGCTTCTCATATGATGAAAGATTGAAAAAGTTGAGCCTGTTAGCTTAGAAAAAGACGCCTCAGAGGAGATTTCATTTACATGTATAAATAAATGTCTGGTCAGTACAAAGGACTAGCACATGACCTATTCTTTCCAAAGACTATACTAATTATGGGTGGATGAAAGGTGATTTCCGCAGCTAAATAGGAAAGGGTTCTTCACAGTTACAGTAGTCAGACTGTGGAATGCCTTACCACAAGAGGTAGTAATGGCAGACACCATAACAGCTGTGTATCCACCAGACTTCTGCACAACACAACTGATGGTCCCAACCCCATTTATAAGGCAAGAAATCCCACTTATTAAACCTGACAGGGCACACCTGTGAAGTGAAAACCATTTCCGGTGACTACCTCTTAAAGCTCATCAAGAGAATGCCAAGAGTGTGCAAAGCAGTCATCAAAGCAAAAGGTGGCTACTTTGAAGAACCTAGAATATAAGACATATTTTCAGTTGTTTCACACTTTTTTTGTTAAGTATATAATTCCACATGTGTTAATTCATAGTTTTGATGCCTTTAGTGTGAATGTACAATTTTCATAGTTATGAAAATACAGAAAAATCTTTAAATGAGAAGGTGTGTCCAAACTTTTGGTCTGTACTGTATATATTTTTTTTCATTCTACTTGAAAATGTAATAAAAAAATTTTTGAATATAAAATGCAATAGGATGCAATCAAAAAATTGTGTCTACACCCAAAATGGTATCAGTAAAAACCTTAGCTCAGGGTGCAAAAAATTAGCCCTCATTAGTGATGAGCAAGTACTAAAATGCTTGTGTACTCGATATTTGGGTTGAGTAAATCATAATGCTCAGGTGCTCGACCCAAGTAACGAGCCCAATGTAAGTCAATGCGAAACCCGATCATTTTTCCGACGGCTTGCCCCCAGGTGGTCTGGAGGGGGCCTTAAAATTGGTGAAATCGATGGAAACAGTGCTGAAATTACATGAGAACAGCATGGGGAAGACCCCTGAAAGCATTTCTGAATCCCAGGTCACTGTTTTGAACAATGTTGTCAGAATATTACGCCACTTTTTTCAGACTGACAATAAAACATACAAAAACTAAGCAAAAATGGATTTTACTGTAAAACATGTTAAACATTCTTTCCAGAGTAATGAATTGTATATAAGGCAAAATAAATAGCCAAAAACAAAAATGCTCCTCCACATCTTGGGCTATGTTCATACGTAGTGTTTTTGATGTGTTTTTGCCCTTTTGCATTGCTTTTGACAGTGAAAAATATATTCAACAGTAAATGTCATTTTAACATTTTACTACCTTATCTGGCCATATTGTGTGTGAGACATGATCAGATACATCCTGATTTATTTATGAAAGTGTGACTCTGAAAGTCACAAAGCCTAGTTTTAAAGGGCCATCAGTTGGCCCTTACTATTGTTAGAGGGCCATCAGGTGGCCCTCACTATTGTTAGAGGGCAATCAGCCGGCTATACTTTGCATAGCCGTATATTGCTATTGCAATGTAACACATCCATATATTCTATAAAGTTTAAAATTTGGATGTTTAGGAGGCGGCCTTTACAATTTATTGATGTCCAGCTGACGGCACTAACAATTTATAGAGTTCCAACAGGTGGCATCCACTATTTTTAGAGGGCCAGCAGGTGTCTTGGGGACAGATGAGATCAAGATAGAGCTTTATGGTAATGCACATCATTCAACTGTTTACTGGAAATGGAATGTGGCTTTCAAAAAAAATAATACAGTGTTTCTAGTCAAATATAGTGGAGGTTCAAAGATATTTAGCGGTTATTCTTCTGACTCTGGCACAAGGTGTCTTGACTGTGTGCAATGCATCATGAAATGTGAAGATTTCCAAAGGATTTTTGTTTGCAGTGTAGAGACATAAAGCTAGGTTTGCGTCCTAGGTCATGGGTCTTTAAGCCGAGCAATGCCCCTAAACTAAGTAAAGAAGCACTCAGAAATGGATAGAAGCAAATCACTGGAGAGTTCTGAAGTGGTAATTCCACCCCCAGTAGCATCAAGTCTCCCACCACTACCTCTTACATACAATACAGACCAAAAGTTTGGACACACCTTCTCATTTAAAGATTTTTCTGTATTTTCATGACTTTGAAAATTGTACATTCACACTGTAGGCATCAAAACTATGAATTAACACATGTGGAATTATATACTTAACAAAAAAAGTGTGAAACAACTGAAAATATGTCTTATATTCTAGGCTCTTCAAAGTAGCCACCTTTTGCTTTGATGACTGGTTTGCACAATCTTGGCATTCTCTTGAGCTTCAAGAGGTAGTCAACGGAAATGGTCTTCCAACAATCTTGAAGGAGTTCCCAGAGATGCTTAGCACTTTTTGCCTTCACTCTGCGGTCCAGCTCACCCCAAACCATCTCGATTGGGTTCAGGTCTGGTGACTGTGGAGGCCAGGTCATCTGGCTTAGCACCCCATCACTCTCCTTTTTGGTCAAATAGCCCTTACACAGCCCGGAGGTGTGTTTGGGGTCATTGTCTTGTTGAAAAATAAATGATGGTCCAACTAAACGCAAGCCGGATGGAATAGCATGCCGCTGCAAGATTCTGTGGTAGCCATGCTGGTTCAGTATGCCTTCAATTTTGAATAAATCCCCAACAGTGTCAACAGCAAAGCATCCCCACACCATCACACCTCCTCCTCCATGCTTTACGGTGGGAACCAAGCATGTAGAGTCCATCTGTTGACCTTTTCTGCGTCGCACAAAGACAGGGTGGTTGGAACCAAAGATCTCAAATTTTGACTCATCAGACCAAAGCACAGATTTCCACTCGTCTAATGTCCATTTCTTGTGTTCTTTAGCCCAAACAAGTCTCTTCTGCTTGCTGCCTGTCCTTAGCAGTGGTTTTCTAGCAGCTATTTTACCATGAAGGCCTGCTGCACAAAGTCTCCTCTTAACAGTTGTTGAAGCGATGTATCTGCTGCTAGAAGACTATGTGGCATTGACCTGGCCTCTAATCTGAGCTGCTGTTAACCTGCAATTTCTGAGGCTGGTGACTTGGATAAACTTATCCTCAGAAGCAGAGGTGACTCTTGGTCTTCCTTTCCTGGGGCGGTCCTCATGTGAGCCAGTTTCTTTGTAGCGCTTGATGGTTTTGCAACTGCACTTGGGGACACTTTCAAAGTTTGCCCAATTTTTCGCACTGACTGACCTTCATTTTGTAAAGTAATGATGGCCACTTGTTTTTCTTTACTTAGCTGCTTTTTTCTTGCCATAATACAAATTCTAACAGTCTATTCAGTAGGACTATCAGCTGTGTATCCACAAGACATCTGCACAACACAACTGATGGTCCCAACCCCATTTATAAGGCAAGAAATCCCACTTATTAAACTTGACAAGGCACACCTGTGAAGTGAAAGCCATTTCTGGTGACTACCTCTTGAAGCTCATCAAGAGACTGCCAAGAGTGTGCAAAGCAGTCATCAAAGCAAAAGGTGGCTACTTTGAAGAACCTAGAATATAAAACATATTTTCAGTTGTTTTCACACTTTTTTGTTAAGTATATAATTCCACATGTGTTAATTCATAGTTTTGATGCCTTCAGTGTGAATGTACAATTTTCAAAGTCATGAAAATACACAAAAATCTTTAAATGAGAAGGTGTGTACAAACTTTTGGTCTGTACTGCACATAAGCTACAAAGAAACTGCGAATGGACACATTAAATCAGGAATTTTTTTTAAGTTTAATAAATTTCTGCCAAAATTGAAACATTTCTGCCAACTTAGATGAATTTTTGCCAACTATGATAAATTTGTCATCCTTGATAAATTTCTGAGTACAGACCATCGTAAAAATTAGGAATCGGTCAATGAGTGCATGGAAAACATCAATCAAGTTATGCAGTGTGGAAGATATGTATGCGACCAGAATGAACACTCCTTTCCAGCTCATGGTACCATATATCACCCACCTGTGCCTATTCTAAAAGCAGCTAACAGCGTTATCAATAGGGAATAGAATTTTGTTGTTTTTCAGCACTGAGTATAATACAATAATCCCTGACTAGATGCCTATAAGATGCTATCCCAACTGCTATAGGTCACCCGTACATGAATCTCAGATAAGAGAGGTAATATAGTTCATTAAAAAATAAAATTTACTGGCTCCAAAGAGCTTTTTTTGGAGCGTTGCACCACCAAACTGTGAAGGAACGGAAGTAACCCTGCCTGCTTTCATCAATTTCTAATTACAGATCACTGTTAAAAATTATGAATCCGTCAACGAGTGCATGGAAGAAATCAACCATGTCATTCACTGTGGAAGATATGTATGTGATCAGAATATGAACACTCATTTCCAGCTGATGATACCTAGCACCTGACCCTATTCTAAAAGCAGCGAACAGCAGTATCAATAGGGAATAGATTTTTTTTGTTGTTTGCTTGCAGCAGCAGCAAGAGTATAAGACAATAATCCCTGTCTGGATGCATGTAATATGCTATCCATAGTGCAATAGCTCACCCGTACACAAATTTCAGATAACAGTTAATATTGTAGAATATAGAATCGATTTGATTTGGCCATCCCATTATTTAGGAGTGGGTCCCCTATACTATTATTGCGTATGCAGTGAATGCAAGGGCTGCCAAAAATTAAGATGCACTCATATACCAATTTGAAGAAACGTAGTGAAGGGCCTCATAAAAAAATGTTTTAAAAATTAGTAAGGAGTGGGTTTTCTATACTGTTATAGCGTATGCAGCAAGTTCAAGGGCTGTCAAAAATTAGGACGTGCTCAAATACCAATTTGAAGAGAAGTAGTGGAGGGCCTCAGTCAAATGGAAGCTGCAAACGCTGCTGAAGCACTGTCAGAGCGGCAGAAGCTGTAGCTGACTTTCAGAAATAGGCACACACGCGGCGTACTTTCACAAGCAGCTCAGGCAGATCTGGGTAGGTTTTGAGAAACCGCTGAACCACTAAGTTGATCACATGGATCAGGCATAGTACGCATGCGAGGTTGCCAAGCTTCAGAGCCGCCACCAGATTATGGCCATTGTCAAACACGACCATGCCTGGCTGTAGGTTCTGCGGTGAGAGCCACACATCTGCCTGCTCTGTTACAGCTTTTAACAACTCTGCAACGGTGTGTGGTTTGTCGTCTAAGCAGATAAGCTTCAACAGAGCCTGTTGCCACTTGGCCGAGGCAGTGCTGCAGTGCTTCCAGCTTGCAACTGATGTGGTCATATCGGAGACAAAGGCTTAAGATGAGGAGGAGAAAGATGAGGTGCAGGAGCTGTAGAATGTGAGGCAACCCGGATAGACCCAGGGCCCGCAACCCTTGACATCGGAAGATGTGTTCCGTCCCAGGGTCTGACCGGGTCCCGTCTTCCACAATATTAACCTAGTATGCAATCAGGGAAATGTACCGTCCCTGGCCACAAGCACTTGTCCACGTGTCTATGGTTAGGTGGACCTTCACAGTAACTGCATTGGTGAGGGCACAGGTAATGTTTGGGACACCTGCTTGTGTAAGGCAATGACGGCACACTGGGAGAAATAGTGGCGGCTTGGGACAGAGTACTGAGGGACAGCCGCCACCATGAGGTTTCAGAAAGCTCCCATTTCCATGAGCCTAAAAGGCAAAATTTCCAGTGAAAGCAGTCGAGAAATGTGGCAGTTTAGTATTCTGGCCTGTGAGTGGGTGGCTGCATATTTGCCGTTGCATTCCAAGGACTAGGGTAGGGATAACTGCACTGGGACAAGGACATGGTTGTTGATGACGATGGTTGCAAGTGTGCAACGACAAGTGCAGGGTGGGAGGCATCTACACCTGCATCATGGATGGAGGCTTGGCTTGCACGTACAACAGCAGAAGAGACAGTGATGACACTGTTTCTGAACCCTAGCATTTGGCCAACTAATGGGGTGCTTTGCTGTCATGTGCCTGTGCATGCTTGTGGTGGTCAAACTGGTAGCTTTGCTAACCCTGCTGATGCTGACATGGCAGATGTTGCAAATGGCCTTTTTTGGGTTAACTGGACAGTCTTTAAAAAAGAGTCAGACTCGGGAAGATCTAGCAGTTGGACTGGCAACTTCCCTCATTTTGGTGTTTTAGGGAACAGTAGCCCACCTTGTGTCTGTGGCCACCGCAGTGCTTGTTCCTGCCTGTTGTGATGCTACGCCTCCATCCCCCTCTGCGCTGCTGTCCTCACTATGCATGTCACCTTGCCAGGTTGGGTAAGTGACTTCATCGTCCACCACCTCGTCTTCCACGTAAGCACCCTGGGACTCCTCCTGACTTGCTGGCAATAGTCTCATCATAATCATCCACCTCTTGTGACAGTAATTGCACTTTCCCACCATCACCTTTGTGTGACCGTGGCTGCTCAAATATTTGGGCATCGCTACATGCAATCTCTTCTTGCCCCGCTTGAAGTAGACAGAGCAAGAGGCCCGAATCTATAAATGGAAATGTGAACAGCTCTTCGTAGTGTCCAAGTGTGGGATCACTTGTCTCCAGGCACTTGGCATGGTGGACGGAAGAGGGTGAGGAATATGTGGTCCAGACACACGGCTACTGAGACTGAACAGTGTGGAAGACAAGTTGGTGGTAGCAAATTGATTGGAAGCATTATCTGCTATCCAACCAACAACCTTTTCACAGTGCTCTGGCTTCAAGAGTGGTGTTCCGCGGCCCCCTAGAAAGTGGAACAGGAAGCTAGGTCGACATGATGTGGGTGCTTGGTGTGCTCGCTCAACAGCCACAGTTTCATCTTGTCCACAGGCTCGGCCTCTGCGTGCACCACCAGTAATACATCCACTTTCCCATCCCTTACCACATATTTCCCATCCCTTGCAGATTGCAAAAAAAATGTCAGGATTATTATCGCAGTATTTATCACATTTGATGTCAAATTCTTTTGGGTACTGCCGGTATACTGATGCTATTGGTCAGCGAAAAAGTGTGGATATATTTGGAAACACAGGGAGCAAGCTTTAAATGGAGTATAATATTTTGCAGCTTCCAAAAAAAATCAGGATTAATACTACAGTAATATTTGACCACCTGGGATGATGGACAAGTTTCTCTGCTTCCACAATACAGCAATGCTATTCACATCAACCAAATCTGGCTGTATGCTGATAACAAGCAAATGGAGCAGTAAAATGGTGTATTATATTGCTTTTCACCAAAATTAGCAGGATTAAGAGCAAAATTAATATTATTAGCCCTGATATTTAGGACTATTGATAGGAGTTTCAGCAGCAGAAAGAATGTGCAATGGACCCTATGCTGTACTATACTAGCTCTCCACAAACTCTGCCTAACTAGTGCTATTAGCAGGATTAATATTCTTCAGAATGAGCCCTTACAAGGACTGTTAGTGTAGATTAATAATTGTGGTGTGGAATATCTGTTTATAATAACCACCAATTCTCTCACTTGCTCAGCTGCAGCTCTCCCTAGTCTTCTTCGTTGACCGGTAGACTGTGTTGAGCATAGGATGTCGGGTCTTATATAGACCCAATGACGCTATGCGGCCAGCCAATCACTGTAATGCCACAATCAACCTGGCTATGACATTACAATGACTGTCACGCAATCCCTGCATAGTAATTGGCTGCTTAATATGCACCAAACATGCAAGGTGGGGACTCAAAAATATTCAAAAAATACTCGCCGAGTAATGAGTAATCAAGCACTGTGATGCTCAGGTGAGTAACGAATAGTGGTGAGCATGCTCGCTCATCACTAGCCATCACTCAGCCCCATGTCCTGAAAAATGAAAATGTTATGGGTCTCGTAAAATGGTGAGTAGAGATGAGAAAACTTGTTCAGAAAAAGTTCGCCAACCTCAAAGTCGGCACGAACATTGCACATACGAATTCATGTTCGGATTACCAAGCATTTTCCTCAAAATCGTCAAAATTCGGCCAAAGTTCAATAAATGATCAAGTTTCCGCCGATGCTTTTGTTAGGACTTTGACTAAGATAGTGGTGCTGTATGATGAGCAGGGGAGATGTGTTTGATGAGGGGGGCAGGTGAGATGAACAGTGGACTGCTATATTTTTTTTTATTAACTTAATGTCTGGAGATTCCAGCCGCCAATCAGGGTGCAGAAACCATCCACAACCTCCAGACACAAGGTCTTGTGTCATTGGCTGCCAAAGTTACATGTCTGTCATGCAGGATGTGCCTTTTCCTTTTCAAAACGTGCTCGGCTGACGATAATGTAATGCAGGGTGTGGGAAAGACTTAGTGCAACACAGAGGGAAGAGGGAAAGGAAGCCCAGCACTAGGGAAAGGGGGGCCTGGAGACCTCCTAGTCTGGTCTAGGGTCACCCTGTCTCAGCTACCATCCCTATATTGACTCTTCACCAATCGCCGCACGGGTGCCTCGCCCTGACTTTCCCTGGCATATGACTAAGGCTAGGGAAGGGAGGAGATGAGCACTAGTCAATCTTCACTAAACTCTATAGACAACAAAGGTAGACAAACAGGGGGGATTGCTTAGCTTTAGACGACTCCAACCAAATGCGCACATGGCGTAAAGCTCCAGAGAGCACAAAGTACTGCTGTTGCTAAAGCCTTACAAGTAGTAATGAATATCACCAGCACCTCACTCTCAGACATACCAGGTATTTTTACACTCAGGCCAGGGAGCTAATTAGAAAAACCTACAAGAAGCAAAATGAACATAAACACTGCTGTAAATAAATAAAAAGCAAGTGCATTTAAATAAAATAGGGTTCTTAGTAACACCGTTTTTGATCAAAAATAGTTTATTAGCTATCCCACTATCGACAAGGTGAACCCGTTCAGGATAGTCCTACCCTGTCTAATATTAAAAACCTTACAATGTGTCAAAGTTGACCTCAATGTGTGAATAAGTGCAGACAAAGGACCGGGTGCTAATTAGCCAGAGGGAGGAAGCCGCTGGGTTCTATAGACAGCCAGCCTCTTAGAAGATGTCTCTAATGCCAAACATAGAGATCTTCTGCAACCAACTGCAGAGCGACTTTCTGTCACCTCTGACACACCCGGGACAGTACCCCCCCTCTACGAGTGGCCTCTGGACACTCAGGACCGGGTTTCTCAGGAAAGAGGTGTGAAATTAGCGAACCAATCAGGAAGCGTTCAACTTTGACCCTGAAACCCACATCCTCTCCTCTGGATTAAAGCCTTTCCAGTGCACCAAGTATTGTAGAGAACGATATTGGAGACAAGAATCTACAATCCTCAAAATCTGGAACTCCAGATTACCATCAACCATTACTGGGGGCGGTGGTAGAGACAAGGGCTCCAGAGGTTCCACATATTTTTTAAGCATGGACCTATGGAACACGTTGTGAACTTTAAGGGCCTGAGGAGGTTCAATACGAAATGCTGATGGGTTAATGTTGGCGGTTATTTTATAGGGACCAATAAACCAAGTTCCCAGCTTCCAAGAAGGAACTTTCAATCTTATACTCCTGGTAGACAACCACACAAAGTCATTCACATTCTGGTCGGGACCTGGCAAGCATTTTCTGTCAGCCATATGTTTACACCTGTCTCCCATGACCTTAAATTACTCAGCCCACCCTGCCATACAGAGGAGAGCGACAAAGTAAACCGTTCCTCCTCAGGAACTCCTAAAGTTCCTTACCCACTAAAGGTACCAAACTGTGGGTGATAACCGTATGCACCGAAGAACGGTGACCTGACAGTAGATTCATGACTATGATTATTAATGGAAAATTTTGGCAATTGTAGGTAGGATGCCCAATCCTCCTGATTTTTGGAAATGAAACACCTGAGGTAGGTCTGCAAATTCTGATTGACACGCTCAGTCTGTCCATTCGACTGAGGGTGTAAGGCAGAGGAAAAGGATAGCTGCACCCCCAGTAAAGAACAGAATGCCTTCCAGAACTTGGAAACAAACTGGGTCCCCCGATCTGACACCACATCAGAGGGAATCCCGTGAAGCTTCACTATCTCATTTATGAACACCTGAGCAAGTGTATTGGCATTTGGAAGTGCAGGCAATGTGACAAAATGAACCATTTTACTGAACCTATCTACTACCATCAAAACCACCGCGTTGCCTGCAAAAACCGATAGGTCAGTAATAAAATCCATGGACAAGTGTGTCCATGGCCTACTAGGGATAGGTAGCGAAAGAAGTGTAACAGACCGACTGGTATGCAAAACCTTAGAACGCGCGCAAATACTACAAGCAGCTACTTGTTCAATTACATCCCGATGCAACCCTGGCCACCAAAACGATGAGAGAGGAGGTCCACGGTTGTCTTACCACCTGGATGCCCAGCAAGCACAGAGTTATGATGTTCCTTAATAACTTTGCAGTGCAAATTAGATGGTACAAATAACTTTCCTGAAGGGCAGTAGGCAGGGGCATCCCCTGTGCCTCCAACACCTCACCCTTCAGTTCAGGATAAAGTGTCGAAATGACTACCCCTTTCTGTAATATTGGAGCAAGGTTCTCATGGTCACCACCACCAGGGAAACCCCGGGACAAAGCATCAGCCTTGACATTTTTGACCCCTGGACTAAAAGTGACAACAAAATTGAACCTAGTAAAAAGCAGGGACCTTCTGGCTTGCCTAGGGTTGAGACGTTTAACTGACTGGAGATATGACAGGTTCTTATGGTCAGTAATAACAGTAATAGTATGGACAGCCCCCTCCAACCAATGTCGCCATTCTTCGAACAGCAATTTGATCGCCAAAAGTTCCATATTACCCACGTCATAATTTTTCTCTGGTGAAGACAATTTTTTAGAAAAGAAGACACATGGATGCCCTTTACCAGGGGATGAACCCTGATACAACACAGCCCCAGCCCCAACATCCGACGCATCAACCTCCACAATAAAGGGTTGACTGAGTATAGGTGCAGTGGCAAAATTATTCTTTAAAGAAGAAAAAGCCTGGAAAGAAGCATCCGGCCATTTGGAAAAATCAGACCCCTTCTTAGTCTTGTCAGTAAGGGGTTTCACTATAAAATTAGGGGTTTCCAGTAAAAATTTGTAAAGCCCAGAAAACGTAGAGCCTTCGGGTTCTCTGCACATTCCCAGTCAAGGAGTGCACGGATCTTCTCTGGATCCATCCGAAAACCCGAAGATGAAGATGAAGTACCCCAAAAACTGCACCTCCTGAACAGCGAAAACACATTTTTCTAGTTTGGCATAAAGTTTGTTCTCCCTTAATATCTGGCGCACCTGCTTAACATGCCCCCAATGAGTCTCAAAATCAGGTGAGTAAACCAAAATATCATCCAGATAGACCACCACAAACCTCCCCACCAAATGATGGAAAATATAATTTAGGAATTGCTGGAATATCGCAGGTGCATTGGTAAAACCAAAAGGCATAACCAGACTCTCGAAACGTCCTTTCGGGGTATTGAATGCTGTTTTCCATTCGTCACCTTAAATTCAACTTGGAGAATACCTTAGCTCCCACAACCTGGCTGAACAAATCTGGAATCAGAGGAAGAGGGTATGGATCAAGGATGGTAATTTGATTTAATTCCCGGAAATCTAAACAGGGAAGTAGACCCACGGCCGAAGATGAGGGTCTGTTATGTCCCATCTCCAGACTTTCTGCAATTAAATTCTTCATGGCTTGTCCCTCAGGGCCAGAAAGATTATGCAGTCTGGACTTCGGTAGTTTAGCTCCGGGGGTCAGTTTAATAGGTCAGCCATAAGCCCGATGAGGAGGCAAATCCTGACACCCCCTATCAGAAAAAAACGTTCTCAAAACCAGACAGAAAAGCAGATAATATTTCCGGATAGACAGTAGCCAGGGAAATATCTAGACAGTTCTCATGGCAGTGATCTCCCCATTAGTGTTGAGCCACCCCCGTAGTGTTCGGGTTCGGTTCGGTTCGTCGAACACCGGGATGTTCGAGGAACTGTTCGTCGAACTGTTCGTCGAACACCTTAGAACACCGTCGAACACCGTTAAAACCAATGGCAGGCAAACAAAAACACATAGAAACACATAGAAAACACCTGCAAAGGTGTCCAAAAGCTGACAAACTGCTCAGAAGACACTCTCTTTAAAAAAGCCGGCCGGCAAATTCAGCAGCGGCATACACCGGTACCCGACAATTTAGACAAGAAGTAATAGAGCATCACACATAGATTAGATAGATAGAAACATGTCAGTCACACATATAAGAAGCACAGTGACAGTGTTGGTTACTGCACTTGTCATTTAGTGTAAAGGATTTATTAAAAAAAATATTAGTGTTTTCATGCACCGTCTCTTTAAAAAAGCCGGCCGGCAATTCAGCATCTGTACCCGACAATTTAGAACAGAAAGAATAGAGCTTCACACATAGATTAGATAGATAGAAACATGTCAGTCACATATATAATAAGTACAGTGATAGTGTTGCTTACTGTACTTGTCATTTAGTGTAAAGGATTTATTTAAAAAAATAATAGTGTTTTCATGCACTGTCTCTTTAAAAAAGCCGGCCGGCAATTCAGCAGCGGTACCCGACAATTTAGAACAGAAAGATAGAGCATCACACATAGATTAGATAGATAGAAACATGTCAGTCACATATATATGAAGTACAGTGATAGTGTTGGTTACTGTACTTGTCATTTAGTATTAAAATAAAGGATTTATTATTAAAAAAATTGGCGTGGGGTTCCCCTTAATTTTAGGCTCTAGCGGAGGTTAAGCAGACGGCTGGGGCAGATGTTTGAAGCCTGGGAAGGGGGTAATACCCACGGAGCTTCCCAGGCTACTAATATCAGCCCCCAGCTGAATACATAGCCTTTACTAGCTAATAAAATGGGGGACCCCCCAAAAAAAATGACGTGGGGTCCCCCCTAATTTAATAGCTAGCAAAGGCTAGGCAGACAGCTGGGGGCTGATATTAATAGCCCAGGAAGGGAGCCATGAATATTGGCCCCCTCCCAGGCTAGAAACACCAGCCGTCAGCCGCCCCAGAAATGGCGCATTCATAGGATGCGCCAATTCTGGCACTTAGCCTCGCTCTTCCACGCTGCCCTGGTGCGGTGGCAGGGGGTAATAGGGTTGGGTTTGATGTCAGCTTATAATGCCAGCTGACATCAAGCCCAGGTTAGTAATGGAGAGGCGTCTATAAGACACCCCCATTACTAACCCCATAGTCAAAGTTAAAAAAAACACAAACACCCAGAATAAAGTCCTTTAATTGAAATAAAGACACAATCCTTTATTGTTCTAAATTAAACCATACTTACCATCACGCCCATTCCAGCTGAAGCCAACGATCTCCTGCAATAAAAGAAAAATAATAAAGCAACCTCATCCTTACCTTTCCATGGTTCCCACGTCAGCTTCAGCTCTGCTACATCGAGATGACAGGCTGGACCGCAGCAGAACGCTGCCATCCAGCCTGTCATCCCGCAGACACTGAGAAGCGCAGGCTTGCTTGCGCTGCTCAGCGTCTCTCTGTGACGACATCCAGATGAGCCGAGTTCATGTCCAATGAACTCGGCTCACCTCATGCACGTCACTGACAGCGTGGGAAAATTCTCACGCTGAAGCGCTGATTGCAGGAGAATTTTCCCACGCTGTCAGTGACGTGCAGGAGGTGAGCTGAGTTCATTGGACATGAGCTCACCTCATGCACATCACTGACAGCGTGGGAGAATTCTCCTGCACTCAGCACTTCAGCGTGAGAATTTTCCCACGCTGTCAGTGACGTGCATGAGGTGAGCCGAGTTCATTGGACATGACCTCGGCTCATCTGGATGCCGTCACAGCGAGACAGTGAGGAGCGCAAGCATGCCTGCGCTTCTCAGTGTCTGCGGGATGACAGACTGGATGGCAGCGTTCTGCTGCGGTCCAGCCAGTCATCTCGATGTAGCAGAGCTGAAGCTGTCGTGGGAACAATGGAAAGGTAAGGATGAGGTTGGTTTATTATTTTTCTTTTATTTCAGGAGATCGTTGGCTTCAGCTGGAATGGGTGTGATGGTAAGTATGGTTTAATTTAGAACAATAAAGAATTGTGTCTTTATTTCAATTAAAGGACTTTATTCTGGGTGTTGTGTTTTTTTTAAATACTTTACTAGAAATTCATGGCGGTCATGTCTAATACTGGCGTGACCCCATGAATTTTGGGCTTGGGGCCAGCTGATAATACCAAGCTGGCCCTAACCCCTTTATTACCCAGTGAGCCACCGCACCAGGGCCCTGGATGAGTTGGGTACAGCGCCAGAAGATGGCGCTTCTATGAACGCGCCATTTTCCGGGGTGGCTGCGGACTGCAATTTGTAGCGGGGGGGGGGCCCAGAAAGCTTGGGCCTCCCTGCGCTGCAGATTCCAGCCCCCAGCTGCCTAGTTGTACCTGGCTGGACACAAAAATAGGGCGAAGCCCCACGTACTTTTTTTTTAATTATTTCATGAAATTCATGAAATAATTAAGAAAAAAAGGGCTTCCCTATATTGTTGTGTCCGGCCAGGTACAAATAGGCAGCTGGTGGATGGGGGCAGCCCGTTCCTGCCTGCTGTACCTGGCTGGACACAAATATAGTGCGAAGCCCCACTTCAATTTTTTTTAATTATTTCATGAAATTCATGAAATAATTGAGAAAAAAAGGGCTTCCCTATATTGTTGTGTCCGGCCAGGTACAAATAGGCAGCTGGTGGATGGGGGCAGCCCGTTCCTGCCTGCTGTACCTGGCTGGACACAAATATAGTGCGAAGCCCCACTTCAATTTTTTAAAATTATTTCAGGAAATTCATGAAATAATTTAAAAAAAATTGACGTGGGGCTTCGCACTATATTTGTGTCCAGCCAGGTACAGCAGGCAGGAACGGGCTGCCCCCAACCACCAGCTGCCTATTTGTACCTGGCCGGACACAACAATATAGGGAAGCCCTTTTTTTCTTAATTATTTCATGAAATAATTTAAAGAAAATTGACGTGGGGCTTCGCCCTGTTTTTGTGTCCAGCCAGGTACAACTAGGCAGCTGGGGGCTGGAATCCGCAGCGCAGGGAGGCCCAAGCTTTCTGGGCCACCCCCGCTGCAAATTGCAGTCCGCAGCCACCCCGGAAAATGGCGCGTTCATAGAAGCGCCATCTTCTGGCGCTGTACCCAACTCATCCAGGGCCCTGGTGCGGTGGCTCACTGGGTAATAAAGGGGTTAGGGCCAGCTTGGCATTATCAGCTGGCCCTAAGCCCGAAATTCATGGGGTCACGCCAATATTAGACATGACCACCATGAATTTCTAGTAAAGTATTTAAAAAAAACACAACACCCAGAAAAAAGTCCTTTAATTGAAATAAACACACAATTCTTTATTGTTCTAAATTAAACCATACTTACCATCACGCCCATTCCAGCTGAAGCCAACGATCTCCTGAAATAAAAGAAAAATAATAAAGCAACATCATCCTTACCTTTCCATGGTTCCCATGACAGCTTCAGCTCTGCTACATCGAGATGACAGGCTGGACCGCAGCAGAACGCTGCCATCCAGCCTGTCATCCCGCAGACACTGAGAAGCGCAGGCTTGCTTGCGCTCCACAGTGTCTCTCTGTGAGGGCATCCAGATGAGCCGAGTTAATGTCCAATGAACTCGGCTCACCTCATGCACGTCACTGACAGCGTGGGAAAATTCTCCTGCACTCAGCGCTTCAGCGTGGGAGAATTCTCACACTGAAGCGCTGAGTGCAGGAGAATTCTCCCACGCTGTCAGTGACGTGCAGGAGGTGAGCTGAGTTCATTGGACATGAGCTCACCTTATGCACGTCACTGACAGCGTAGGAGAATTCTCCTGCACTCACCGCTTCAGCGTGAGAATTTTCCCACGCTGTCAGTGACGTGCATGAGGTGAGCCGAGTTCATTGGACATGAACTCGGCTCATCTGGATGTCGTCACAGAGAGACGCTGAGCAGCGCAAGCAAGCCTGCGCTTCTCAGTGTCTGCGGGATGAGAGGCTGGATGGCAGCGTTCTGCTGCGGTCCAGCCTGTCATCTCGATGTAGCAGAGCTGAAGCTGTCGTGGGAACCATGGAAAGGTAAGGATGAGGTTGCTTTATTATTTTTCTTTTATTGCAGGAGATCGTTGGCTTCAGCTGGAATGGGCGTGACGGTAAGTATGGTTTAATTTAGAACAATAAAGGATTGTGTCTTTATTTCAATTAAAGGACTTTATTCTGGGTGTTTGTGTTTTTTTTAACTTTGACTATGGGGTTAGTAATGGGGGTGTCTTATAGACGCCTCTCCATTACTAACCTGGGCTTGATGTCAGCTGGCATTATAAGCTGACATCAACCCCAACCCTATTACCCCCTGCCACCGCACCAGGGCAGCGTGGAAGAGCGAGGCTAAGTGCCAGAATTGGCGCATCCTATGAATGCGCCATTTCTGGGGCGGCTGACGGCTGGTGTTTCTAGCCTGGGAGGGGGCCAATATTCATGGCTCCCTTCCTGGGCTATTAATATCAGCCCCCAGCTGTCTGCCTAGCCTTTGCTAGCTATTAAATTAGGGGGGACCCCACGTCATTTTTTTTGGGGGGTCCCCCATTTTAATAGCTAGTAAAGGCTATGTATTCAGCTGGGGGCTGATATTAGTAGCCTGGGAAGCTCCGTGGGTATTACCCCCTTCCCAGGCTTCAAACATCTGCCCCAGCCGTCTGCTTAACCTCCGCTAGAGCCTAAAATTAAGGGGAACCCCACGCCAATTTTTTTAATAATAAATCCTTTATTTTAATACTAAATGACAAGTACAGTAACCAACACTATCACTGTACTTCATATATATGTGACTGACATGTTTCTATCTATCTAATCTATGTGTGAAGCTCTATTCTGTCTGTTATAAATTGTCGGGTACCGCTGCTGAATTGCCGGCCGGCTTTTTTAAAGAGACGGTGCATGAAAACACTATTATTTTTTTTGATAAATCCTTTACGCTAAATGACAAGTACAGTAAGCAACACTGTCACTGTACTTCGTATATATGTGACTGACATGTTTCTATCTATCTAATCTATGTATGATGCTCTATTCTGTCTGTTATAAATTGTCGGGTACCGCTGCTGAATTGCCGGCCGGCTTTTTTAAAGAGACGGTGCATGAAAACACTAATATTTTTTTTGATAAATCCTTTACGCTAAATGACAAGTACAGTAAGCAGCACTTTCACTGTACTTCGTATATATGTGGCTGACATGTTTATATCTATCTAATCTATGTGTGAAGCTCTATTCTTTCGGTTCTAATTTGTCGGGTACAGGTGTATGCCGCTGCTGAATTGCCGGCTTTTCATGTTTCACTGTTGGCACTGTTCCCATCGATTTGAGCAATCACTGTAATGCCACAACCACCATGGCTGTGGCATTACAGTGAGTGGCAGACAATCCCTGCATGATTGGTGCTCTAAATAGCGCCAGACATGCAGGACACGCTTTTGGTGCACGAACAGTTATCGAACATAACCTCGAACAGCCGAATTTTTTGCAAATCGTTCGGGTTCGTCGAACAACTCGAACACCGCCCAAAACAGCTCGAATTTGAGATTGGCGAACAGTTCTAGTCGAACACCGCTCATCTCTACTCCCCATTCAATAATTTCCCCAGTTTGCAAATCCACCAAAGGATTATGTTTAACAAGCCAAGGGATACCCAAGACAATCGGTATGGGAAGATTGTCCAGAACATAGCAAGGGATTATTTCACAATGAACTTACCCACCCTCAGTTTTACATTATGTACAATCTGAGTAAATGCTTTCTGTGCAAGTGGTGCTGAGTTAATGGCAAAGATGGAAATAGGCTCAGCTAAAGCACAGCAAGCAAGACCATGAGTATTCACAAACTCAGCATCAACCATGCTGACTCCGGCTCCACTGTCAACAAACACGGAAATTTTCTCAGTTTTGCTCTCTAGCACCACCTCTGCTGTCAGAACAAAGTGGGAACTGCAGTTTGGCAACAAATGCCCCCCCTCTTTATTCAACTACAGACTACCAAGAGTTAATCGAGACTCCTTTTGTTTAAGAATTGAAGGATAGGTCCCAACAAAATGTCCCTTTTTAACACAAAAAAAAAATACTCCGTTTTTCTTGCAAATCTCTGGGGAGATGTATGATTTAGAGACATCCCCTAACTGCATGGGTTCCTCCACCTCCCCAGTACTGGCTCAACCCCTGACTGCTCCCCTGGCAGAGGTACAAAACCCCAACAAGAAGGCCCGGGAGAAGGTGGTCTCACCCGTCTATCCTGAAGGCTTCTATCAAGACATATGGCCAACGACATGGCAGCCTCCAAGGACTGCGGGGTTTCATATATTGCCAAGGCATCTTTCAACCTTTCAGCAAGATCTTCACAAAATTGACTTCTAAGGGCTGGGTCATTCCATTTGGAATCCGTTGCCCATCTGCCGAATTACGAACTGTACATTTCCACTGACTGATTACCCTGCTGAAGGCGTCATAGCCTAGACTCGGACAGGGTCATCATAGATGAGGGCCAGAGCCTGAAAAACCCCTCCACAGACTGAAGACAAACAGAGTCCTGCGGTAATGAAAGTGCCCATGACTGAGGATCTCCCTGCAATAGAGAGATCACAATACCAACCCATTGCTCCTCATTTCTGGAGGAATAGGGACAAAGTTTAAAATACAGTTTGCAGGCCTCCTTGAATACAAAAAACTTGTACCTACATTCAGAAAACCTGTCCGGGAGGGCAACTTTGGGTTCAGGCTGGATAGGCCTACTTGCAGAGACCCCCACATTGGCGACCTGTAACTGTACCTCACCAAGGAGGTCATTCACCTCCAGACACAGTCTGTGCAGCACCTCTGCGAGCTCTGCAACTGAGCCCATACCAAGGGAGAAAGGGAAAAAACAGGTCTATGCCCAAAATAACAGAGAAAAAAAAACAAAATGTCAGGTTTTTTTTTTCTTTTTTCTTTACAAAACGTGCTGGGCCGGCGATCATGTCACGCAGGGTGTGGGAAAGACTTAGTGCAACACAGAGGGATGAGAGAAAGGTGAGTCCAGACACTTGGGAAAGGGGGAAGTGGAGACCGCCTAGTCTTTTCTAGTGTCACCCTGTCTTACATACCATCCCTATATTGGCTCTTCACTAATGATAAGTGAGCATGCTCGCTACTACTTGATGCTCGACCGAGCATCTCACTGATCGAGATGCTCGGCGCTCGCCGAGTAATTCCGGGGTTGCTCGGCGGGAGCTCAGATCCCCCCCCCTGCATGTTTGGTGCTCTTTAGAGCAAGGATTGTCTGTAACACACTGTAATGCCATAACCATGTTGGTTGTGCATTACAGTGATTGGGTGGCCGCAAAGCGTCATCAGGTCTATATCATACCTGGCACAACCATGCTCGTCACAGTCACTCTGGAATCAGATCGTGTAGGGAGAGCTGCTTCTGAGCTAGAGAGAATTTTGCTTGTTTCTAGTTAGTGTAGGTATACCAGACTACATTAGAGACACATATCCATCTCAACTAACAGTCCTTCTGAGGACTAATCCAGCTGCAGAGATATCAGTGCTAGGCAGGCAGGGTATACAGCAGACTGCAGTGCACATAGCAAGAGGGTCCATACCAGTTCTGTCTGCTGATGCTTTTACAGATATTTGTAGAAATAGGCCCAGGTATCAGGCGCCAGGAATATATATATTTTTTTATCTTAATCCTGATTATTTGCTTAAAAAGCAATCCAGAGAACACCGTTTATCTGCGTCATTTGCTTGTTGGCACTGCAGAATACAGCCAGGTCTTTTCCATATTACAGCACTAAAAATCCAGCTATTTAAAACTGTGGTTTGTCCGTCACACGGATCATATATAATTGCGCTGAAAATATTGCCATTTCTGGTATCCGTTGAAATTTTGTTGCAGTGTGTCAGTGAACTTATTGACACGAGGTCAGAACTGTTAAAAATAGTTACCTACAGGCCAGCTATTTTAAACAGTGGTTTGTCCATCACACGGATCATATATAATTGCGCTGAAAATTCTGCCATTTCTGGCCTCCATTAAAAATTTTTTTCAGTGTGTCAATGAAGATATTGACACCAGTTTGCTGTTAAAAATAGTTACCTACAGGCCTGCTATTTAAAACTGTTTTTTGTCCATCACAGGGATCATATATAATTGCGCTGAAAATATTGCCATTTCTGACCTCCATTGAAATTTTGTTGCAGTGTGTCAGTGAACTTATTGACACAAGGTCGATGCTCTTAAAAATAGTTACCAGGTATTTAAAACTATGGTTTGTCCGTCACATGGATCACATATAAGTTTGCTTCAAATTCAGTCATTTGTAGTGAGCGTGAAAGATATTGTTCTCCATTTAAAATTGGCAAGGTACGTGGCAAGGGACGGGGAACTGGACGTGATGGCGATGGTGCATGCAGAGGCCGAGGCCGTGGGCAAGCTGAAATTGTGCCACAACAAACACCCACATCTTCTCGCTCGACCTTCCTGTCCCAATTAATAGGGGACCGCAGAACACCACTATTGAACACAGAGCAGTGTGAAAAGGTAATTGGTTGGATAGCAGATAATTCTTCCAGTCACTTAGCCACCACCACCACCCTGTCTTCCACACGGGCAAGTCTCAGTAGCCATGAGTCTGGACCACATATTACTCACCCTGATCCTCCTTCCTCCCATCATGCCAAGAGCCCAGAGACAACTGATCCCACACTTGGACACTCCGAAGAGCAATTCACTTTTCCATTTATAGATTCGGGCCTCTCGCCTTGTCCACTTGAAGCGAGGCAACAGGAGCTTGCATGTAGCTATGCCCAAATATTTGAGCAGCCACGGTCATACGAAGGCGACGGTGGGAAAGTGTCACAAGAGGTGGACGATGATGAGACACAATTGTCAGAAAGTCAGGAGGAGGACCAGGGAGCGCAAGTGCAAAATGAGGTGGTGGATGATATAGTAACTGACCCAACCTGGCAGGAGGACATGCAGAGCGAGTAGAGCAGCACACTGGGGGAGGGAGACAGAGCACCCCAACAGGCAGAAAGAAGCAGTGTGGTGGCAGCAGACAGAAGGCAGGCAACCGTTCCCCGTAACACCAACACGACGGAAGTTGCCAGTAGAACTAGTAGATCTTCCCGAGCCTGGTTGTTTTTTAGAGATTCTACTGATAACCCCAAAAAGGCCATTTGCACCAACTGCCAGGCCAGCATCAGCAGGGGTAGCAAAACTACCAGTCTGACCACCACTAGCATGATCAGGCACATGGCAGCAAAGCACCCGACTTTGTGGGCTGAACCTCAGGGTCCAAGAACAGTGTCTGCGGATGACACCACTGTTTCTTCCACTGTTGTGCAAGCAAGCCAATCCTCTGTCCATCGTGCATGCGAAGATGCCTCCTGACCTGCACCTGTCATTGCACACTCTCAACTAACACCATCAGCAAGCACTTCCTCGTCCCAGCGCAGTGTTCGGTTGTCCATACCCCAGTCCTTGGAACGTAAGAGCAAATACGCAGCCAATGCCCCACAGGCCACACTACTAAATTCCCACATTTCGCGACTGCTTGTGCTTGAAATGTTGCCTTTCAGGCTCTTGGAGACAGAAGATTTCCGCAACCTGATGGTGGTGGCAGACCCTCGGCACTCGGTCCCCAGTCACCACTATTTCTACAGGTGTGCCGTGCCCGCATTACACAAACACGTGTCCCACAACATTAGCAATGCCCGCAACAATGCAGTTACAGGGAAAGTCCACTTAACCACGTACACGTGGACAAGTGCTCGTGGGCAGGGATGGTACATCTCTCTGATGGCACACTGGGTTAACATAGTGGAAGCCGGGACCCAGTCGGAACTTGGGACGGAACACATCCTCCCGACGCCAAGGAGCAACAGGCTGTGCTGAAGCTAATATGTTTAGGTGACAAACAGCACAATGTAGAAGAGTTGTGGACAGCTCTGATAGGGCAGGCAGATCTGTGGCTGACACCACTGTACCTACAGCCAAGCATAGTCGTGTGTGACAATGGCCGGAACCTGGTAGGGCTCTGAGGCGAGGAAACCTCACACATGAACCATGCCTGGCCCATCTGCTTAACCTAGTGATTCAGCGGTTTCTCAAAAGCTACCCGGAGCTGCCGGATCGGCTTGTCAAAGTACACCACCTGTGTGCCCATTTTCGAAAGTCAGGAACAGCGTCCGCCGCCCTTGCCGTGCTTCATCAGTGTTTGCAGCTTCCAGCTCACAGACTAGTGTGTGATGTCCCTACGCGTTGGAACTCTACACTGCAGATGTTGGGAAGGATTTATGAGCAGAAGAGGGCAGTTGTTGATTACCGGCATCAACAAGGCTGTCGGTGTTCAGTTCAAACTCCACACATAAGACCTCAGGAGTGGACATGGATGTCAGACATATGTACCATCCTCCAAAACTTTGAGAAATCCTCCAAGATGGTGAGTGGCGATGATGCCATAATTAGTGTCACCATTCCGCTTCTCTGTCTTCTGAAACGCTCTCTGCTCCCAATCAAAGAGGATGCATTGCAGACGGAGCACGATGAGATGGAGCAAGGAACCATACAGGGTGATTACACACAACCCAACCTAATCTCATCCCAAAGTGGATTGGGTGACAATGAGGAGGAGGAGGAGGAAGAACAAGAGCTAGTTTTATGCGCTATAGACGGTACTACCTGCATAACTGTCATACCGTCTGTTCAGCATGGATGGCCTGAGGATAGTGACGCACCCCTGGGCCTTCGTCACGCGGCATCGCGCGCACGGGAGCTTACCCGGAGCCGGATCTGTTGAGGGTTGTAGTCTCGTGGCGGTGACCCGGTCCGTGCCCAGGGAGTCAAACTGAGCGGCGATGTATTAGCGGTAGATGTTGGACGACTACGCCACCCGTTGAATGCAGCGAAGGAGCTGCCGCTGCAGGGCAGACCGCTGAGGCCGGTGGTAGGATTGTGCAGCGTGATAGTATCACCCCCAACGGGAGGGGTATGGCCTCAGGGCAGCCGACGTGGATGATGGGGGTAGCAGGAATCACTCAGAGACGATGTAGTGTAATTCAGGGTCTTTACTGGTGATAAAGATAGACCCTCCCGGAGTACTGGCTAGCGATCGGGGCCTGGTCAGTCCTTGAGCAGATGGGATCTCCCCTGGCCAGGCGGAGTTGTAGGCCTCCCAAACTGACTGTACTCTTCTGGCTACCTTGCTAGAGGCGGGTATAAGTAGCCCACGTCCCTGAGTGTACCGTGTGGTGCTCACCCGTATGGCCGGTGACTCGGGGCCTTCTAGTGGCGTCCGCTCCACGACGGTGGTGCTGGTCCCACGCGTGTGACCGTGCCTTCGGGTTTCTTGGCCAGAGGACCTGAAATCCCCTGCCGGGCGGTTTCTGCTGCTGGGTAAAGATTAGTCCCCACAGCCTCGGACTCCGGGTCCGGTGATAGCTTCTCAGTCAGGGCGAGCTCTGCAGCTGCCAGCCCTGACTCCTTATAGCACTGCTCCCACAGAGCTCCTGATGTTCTTTTCCTAGATCTGCTTCTCTTCTCTGTCTCTACTTCTTCTCTACTCACTAACCCTGCCTCAGCCCTAGGTTTATATAGGGGAAGTTCTTCCCCTCCCAGGACTGGGCAGGAGGTGTGGCATGCACAGGATCCCTGACCAAGAGACCTCCCACCTGCTCTCAGACATAACATTGCTGTTACTGTGGAAACCAGACCCCTGGGGTGCCACATTCCCCCCTAGTGAAATTTAGTACTCCGGGACTAAACATATTTTTAGAAAAACATAACAAGGTATAAACAATAATAATACAATAAGAAAAACACATAAAAATGGTTACGGCGTGTCCGCAACCGGGTGCAGTCTTTGAAGAAAACAAAGGTGTCCATTTCACCAAAACAGGGAGACGTAACCAGGTAGGGGTCTGTCCTGCCCCGAGTCCTTAACAGTCTTTTAGTCCATTCCTGGGTTACGCTCCAACCAATTGTACAAGGATTCCCGGTAAATCCACCAAGGACTCCTAAAAATAACTAGAAACACATAATTATTTTCAAGTAACAGACAGGTGACCACAAATAAAACAATTTAAACACTTCAAATCCTCCAACGTGCGGGTAACTGGCCTCTAGTGGCCCTAGTGGACCTACAGAGTTGACTGTCTGGCCCTGAACTACAGGGTGTAGGAGCTGTCAAGGGTAAACTGGGCAGCTGTTTACGGGCTCTTTGGCTCACTAGGGGTACGGCAGGCTCACTATGAGCAGAGGGTTGATCCTCCTGTTCTGCTTGTGTGGAGTCTGCTGCCTCCTGGACCGGCTGCTCTTCCAGCTCTACCTGTTGCTCCGTAGGCACTTGGGATGCTGGTTGGAGGAACGTGAGGACGGGTACCACAACTGCACCATTGACTTGAGTCCAGGATCGAGGGAAGTCTCCGAGCACAGTACTAACCATATCTTCCCTTTCCTCTACGGGTCGAGGGTCTTCTTGCTCTCCTTCTGGGTTCCGTAGCTGTTCGGGACACTTCTTCAGGTGATCCCGGGATACAATGGCTGTGGTTTCCCCTCCGTCTTTACTGATGGTACAAACCTTTGGGTTGTCGTGGCTTGAGGGCAGTACGGTGTACGAGTCCTTCTCCCACTGGTCGTCCAACTTGTGGAGCCATCTCTTCCTCTTCAAGACCTGCTCTCCGGGTACCAGGGGAACAGCGGGAGCATACTGGTTGTAATTTTTCTCTTGTCTTTCCCTAGCGAGACAGAGACTTCGCTCCACGCTCTCCTGTACTTTCCGGTACTGCTGCTGCCTCTCTGTGTCCCAATCTGCTTCCGGTGAAGTGTCCTCGGGTGTCAGGACTCCCATCTCCAGGTCAACAGGTAGCTTACCAGGCCTTGCCCTCATTAGGTAAGCCGGGGTACAGTTGGTGGAACCTACAGGGATGTAGTTATATAGGTCCACCAGGTCGGGCAGCTTCTCAGGCCACAGACTGCGTTCTTCCAGGGGCAACGTTTTCAGAAGATCCATTACCACCTGGTTCATTTTCTCACAAAGTCCATTAGTTTGCGGATGATAGGGTGTCGTCCTTATCTTCCGGCAGCCATACAGATTGCAGAATTCCTGGAAGACCTCCGCTTCAAAGGCAGGTCCCTGGTCCGTCAGCACTTGGTCCGGGTACCCGTGTGGACGGCAGAAGTGCTGCTGGAAGGCTCTAGCTGCTGTTTGAGCTGTTAAGTCCTTAACGGGGACGACAACCAAGATCCGGGAGTAATGATCCACAATGGTTAACGCGTAGACGTAGCCACTTCTGCTTGGGGTCAGTTTTACATGATCCAAGGCTACCAGTTCCAACGGCTGCTTGGTGACAATGGACTGAAGGGGGGTCTTCTGGCTGGCACGGTCCTTCCTTCTTAGGTTGCACGGGCCACAGTCTCTGCACCACCTCTCGATGGTTCCCCTCATGCCTACCCAGTGGAACCGCCCGCGCAGCAGGAACTCCAGCTTCTTCCATCCGAAGTGTCCAGCCCCGTCGTGGTATGCCTCCATCACCATGGCTGCGTCTCTTCGTGGCACCACTACTTGCCAGATTAGTTCATGCGTCCGGGAGTTAACCATTCTGCGGCACAACTTCCCCTTGTAAAGGAACAGTCGACTCTTCTCAGCCCACAGTTGTTTGGCTTCCTCCGGAGCGTCTGGGTCAAGGCGGGCATCTGGCTGAGTGAGCATCTCCTTCACCAGTCGGACGGCAGGGTCACTGTCTTGCGTTTCCTCCCAGTTGTAATGAGGCAAGGGGTTAAACGTAGCGGCTTGCTTACTCCTTACCCGATGGGAATACTGGATAGTCCCATGACGGTGGAACGCGGGGAGTTCGACTTCTTCCAATCCCTCTGAATCTTCTTCTACGTCCGGTAGGTTTGGCATCCTGGACAGGGCGTCCGCGTTGGTATTGGAGCGTTCTGCCCGGTATTTGATTGTGAACTCGTAGTTGGACAGACGGGCCATCCATCTCTGCTCTAGGGCACCGAGTCTTGCCGTGTCCAGGTGTGTCAACGGGTTGTTATCCGTGTACACGGTGAACCGGGAAGAAGCGAGGTAGTGCTTAAAGCGTTCGGTGACTGCCCACACCACTGCCAGGAACTCTAGCTTAAATGAGCTGTAATTCTCAGGGTTTCTTTCGGTGGGTCGCAGTTTTCGACTGGCGTAAGCGATTACTCGTTCTTTCCCCTGCTGGATCTGGGACAGTACGGCTCCTAGCCCGATGTTACTTGCGTCGGTGTAGAGGATAAAGGGCTGGCTGTAATCAGGGTACGCCAGGATTTCATCCCCCGTGAGGGCCATCTTCAGCTGGCGGAAGGACTCTTCTTCTAACTTCTCCCATTTGAAGGGCGGCTTCTGGTTCTTGGCCTTCCGGGACTGGCCTATCAGGAGGTCCTGCATAGGAGCTGCCTTTTTGGTGAAACCGGGGATGAATCTGCGGTAATAGCCTACCAACCCGAGGAACTGCCGCACTTCCTTTACACTGGAGGGACTTGGCCATTCCTTAATTGCGGTGATCTTATCAGGGTCGGGAGCCACTCCGTCAGCGCTCACCACGTGTCCCAGGTACTGCACCTTTGGTTTTAGGAGGTGACACTTGGAGGGTTTTACCTTTAGGCCGTAGTTTGCCAGAGCTTCGAACACTTCCGCCAGGTGTTTCAGGTGGTCCTCATAAGTCTTGGAATATACGATGACATCGTCCAGGTACAACAGGACCGTCTCGAAGTTTCTGTGGCCCAGACAGCACTCCATTAATCGTTGAAAGGTTCCTGGTGCGTTACAGAGTCCGAACGGCATGCAGGTAAACTCGCTAAGTCCCATCGGGGTGGTGAATGCGGTCTTCTCCCGGTCCGCCTCTGCTACAGGAACCTGCCAGTACCCGCTAGTGAGATCCAAGGTAGAGAAGAAGTTAGCAGATCTTAAAGCAGCCAAAGACTCCTCTATCCTTGGTGAGGGGTACGCATCCTTGTGAGTGATACGGTTGATTTTCCGGTAATCTACACACATCCTCATGGTGTTGTCTTTCTTTTTGACTAAGACTAGTGGAGCTGCCCAGGGGCTACAGCTATCCCTGATCACCCCAGCCTCCTTCATGTCCCTAAGCATCCCCTTGGCGTGTTGGTAGTGTGCAGGGGGTACGGGTCGATACCTCTCTTTTATGGGAAGATGGTCTCCCGTGGGGATGTGGTGTTCTACCCCCTTGACTCGCCCGAAGTCTAACGGGTGTTTACTAAACACTCTCTCGTACTCTTGAACCACCCGATAGACTCCCTGTCTCTGGTGTGAGGGAGTGGAGTCAGTACCCAAATGTAGTTGCTGACACCAGTCCTCCATTGTTTCCTTAGAGCCGTTACTTTCCTCCGGGGAAGATGGAGGCAAGGGTTCTACGGACAGTATGGAATTTTGATTGATGGTATACAATTTGGCTAGCGTGGCATACCGGGGCAGGTACACTTCCCTCTTCCCGATATTTATTATGCGAACAGGCACCCTCCCATGGCGTACATTGACCACCCCCCGTGCTGTCAAAATGGTGGGCCTACTGTCTGAGTAAACTGGTTCTACCATTGCCTGGTAATCTCTACCTCTCAGACCAATAGCTGCCCGGCACCAAATCATCATTTCACTTTTTGGGGGCATGGCAATAGGAAAAGGGTCACACATTCTTACGCTACCAATCTCACCACCGGAGAGTTCTATCTGTTGCCGTCGCATCAGTGCCCGGATCTCTTTCTGGAGCACTCGCTGCTGGCCGGAGCTGGCGTTCTTGGCAACCTGCTATAAAAGGAAAATCACCTCTGCAAGACAATTTTCAATTACATTAGTTCCTAGAGTTATCTTTGGGTGACTCTCGCGCTTGTCAATGTCTACAATGATCAGTCCCTGTGCCGCCAATTCGACTCTACCGATTTTAATGGTCACCTCTTTAAATCCAATCTGTGGCACGGGCTGACCATTGCTGGCGATGATACTCAAGTCGTCGTCAGGGTAGCGGGTGATATCCGAGTCATTCCAGTACTGCTTGAAGAGCACGTACGGGATAGTGGTAACCTGTGACCCGGTGTCCAGTAGGGCACTCATGGGGATGCCATCCAGTACCACGGGCAAGACTGGACGTCCTCCCACATATTTGTCGCGCCAGTTCGATGGGCCTGATGATCTTTTTCCTGGGGTTTGGCCCTCTACCCCAGGTTGTGCCAGTTTAAAGGACAGTACCTTGCCATATGTCCGGGTTGATTGCAGCGGCAGATGGGTTGTCCGTCCTCGTTGTATCGGTCGCTGGGTCTTCCTCTGGCCGGTGGGGTCCTCCTTGGTCGACGCCACGGGATGTCCTCCGGTCCGGATGCCAGCTGGATCTTCCCTGGAGTGGAAACCTGTAAAGACTGCACAGTTCGGGTTAGCGCGGCAACGCTTTTAGCTAGCTCTTGGACCTGATGGTGCAGGTCTGGAGCCGGGTCATTGTTCAAAGCCTGCGCATCAGCTCCCACAGGCCCTGCCGACAAGGGTGCCGCCTCCTGGTGGTAAGTGGTAGTGGGGCGTCTGTGGGTCACAACGCCACCTGGTGCCGGTTCTCGGAGCACCCGGATGGCTCTGTCCTTGAACTGTGCAAATCCCAGATGAGGGTCCTGTAAGGCCATTGCCCGCAACTGGGTTCGGTGGGCATTGCAATATAAACCCTCTATAAATTGTTCAGTCAACAGCCTGTCCTCGTCTCCCACGCCGTCAGGGTCGGTCTGCTTAATGGCTCTCAGGGCCTCTTGTAGGTTCAGGGCATAGTCCCTTATACTCTCGTGTGCTCGCTGCTTGCACCCGTAGAATCTAAGCTTGATCTCGGCTGAGGTGCGGGTATCAAAGGTGTCCCTCAGCCGGGTTAGTATCCCTGCAACAGTCCTTCCCCCAGGTGGCCAGGACTTTACCTCCCTTTGGGCTGCCCCGGTTAATTGGGCCACCAGGATGCTCACTTTTTGCTCTTCTGTGAGGGGATACACCTGGAAGAGGCTATCCAGCTTTTCTCTAAAGTCATGCAGGGTATGTGACTCCCCTGAGTACTGGGGTAGCCAGGCCGCTCCCGGGATATAGGGCATGGTGAAAGGCATGACTGCAGCAGCGGTGGCGCTGGCGGGGGTTGAGGCAGTGAAGCTCTCCTCCGTATCCGACATCTTCCTCCCCCCTAGTGGACCGTGGCCTACCTTGCGATGATCCTCTTCCGTAGGCCGTGGCTCCGCAGTGGATCGTCAGGGTTGAGGACCTTCCGTCGCGCTCCTGTGACGTCGGCGTCTGTTGGGATCCTTCCAGGACCTTACGCAACGTCCGGACGTGAGGCGGGGCTTCAGTTCTCGCGCACTTTCGGAGTCCACGCTCCTCTTCTTCCCGCGCGGCGTCTTCAAGATGGCGTCCAACGGTGGGAAAACTCCGCGGATGGCGGGAAGAAGGCAGAAGATGGCGCCGGATGGCGGGAAAACTTCGCGGATGGCGGGAAGAAGACAGAAGATGGCGCCGGATGGCGGGAATCTTCACCACTGGTAAGTTTGAACAGTCTTTTTCAGGCACGCAGTACCCGGTGGTTGCGGGCACGAGATCCTGCCGACTACGCCAAAGATTGACGCACCCCTGGGCCTTCGTCACGCGGCATCGCGCGCAGGGGAGCTTACCCGGAGCCGGATCTGTTGAGGGTTGTAGTCTCGTGGCGGTGACCCGGTCCGTGCCCAGGGAGTCAAACTGAGCGGCGATGTATTAGCGGTAGATGTTGGACGACTACGCCACCCGTTGAATGCAACGAAGGAGCTGCCGCTGCAGGGCAGACCGCTGAGGCCGGTGGTAGGATTGTGCAGCGTGATAGTATCACCCCCAACGGGAGGGGTATGGCCTCAGGGCAGCCGACGTGGATGATGGGGGTAGCAGGAATCACTCAGAGACGATGCGGTGTAATTCAGGGTCTTTACTGGTGATAAAGATAGACCCTCCCGGAGTACTGGCTAGCGATCGGGGCCTGGTCAGTCCTTGAGCAGATGGGATCTCCCCTGGCCAGGCGGAGTTGTAGGCCTCCCAAACTGACTGTACTCTTCTGGCTACCTTGCTAGAGGCGGGTATAAGTAGCCCACGTCCCTGAGTGTACCGTGTGGTGCTCACCCGTATGGCCGGTGACTCGGGGCCTTCTAGTGGCATCCGCTCCACGACGGCGGTGCTGGTCCCACGCGTGTGACCGTGCCTTCGGGATTCTTGGCCAGAGGACCTGAAATCCCCTGCCGGGCGGTTTCTGCTGCTGGGTAAAGATTAGTCCCCACAGCCTCGGACTCCGGGTCCGGTGATAGCTTCTCAGTCAGGGCGAGCTCTGCAGCTGCCAGCCCTGACTCCTTATAGCACTGCTCCCACAGAGCTCCTGATGTTCTTTTCCTAGATCTGCTTCTCTTCTCTGTCTCTACTTCTTCTCTACTCACTAACCCTGCCTCAGCCCTAGGTTTATATAGGGGAAGTTCTTCCCCTCCCAGGACTGGGCAGGAGGTGTGGCATGCACAGGATCCCTGACCAAGAGACCTCCCACCTGCTCTCAGACATAACATTGCTGTTACTGTGGAAACCAGACCCCTGGGGTGCCACAATAGGGAGGGGGAGAGCATGGTCGGTCATCCTCTTGGTGAGGACACAGAGGTCTTGCCTGTTAGCAGTCTTGCACGCATGGCTGAGTTTATGTTACGCTGCCTTTCCCGAGACCCTCGCGTTCTCAATATTTTGGGTGACAGTCATTAATGGTTGGGGACACTTCTAGACCCACACTACAAGGAGAACTTTATATCTCTTATTCCTGAGGCGGACAGGTCTACAAAAATGGGGCAGTACCAGAACGCCCTTGTTGCGGAACTATTAAAAAAATTTGCATCTGAAAACGCTGGCGGCAGAGGTCACAGTTCATTGTACAACCAAGGAGTACAGCCAAGAGAGACACAACTCCAATCCAGCAGAGGCAGGGGAACACTGTCAAAGTTCTGGGAGAGTTTTCTCAGCCCCTCCCATCGCACAAGCCCTGAGGCGCGGGGTACTCTCACAAGAAGTACAAAGTTTGGAAAGATGCTGAGGAAGTGCGTTGCCGACCTTACTATAGTCCTCCGTGATTCCTCTGTGCCTTATAATTACTGGGAATCCAATCTGTACATGTTGAATGAACTGGCTTTCTGCACCTTGGAGGTCCTGGCCTGCCCTGCCACTAGCGTTTTATCAGAGCGGGTTTTTAGTGCCGCTGGTGGAATTATAACTGATAAGCGCTTCCGCCTGTCAACTGAAAATGCTGACAGGCTGACTTTTACAAAAATGAACAAGGGCTGGATTGGGCCAGACTTCCCAACACTACCGAATTATAGCAGCATAACATGAACTCAAATCCAGTGTTATTTTTTGGGTGGTGTATTCCCATGCACCTTTTCACACCCACACGGGTATACGCTTCCTGATTTTGTCTATTTGCTCCTGTCCTCCTCCTTCTCCTCATCCTCCACCACCACATCACCAGGGTGACCCAGGTCTGTGATGCAGCACCCACATAATTATTTTAAAGGGTGTTTATGATGCTCACAAAAATATTTTTTTATACAGTATGTTCATATATACCCCCCAGGGGTAAATGTTTGTCAACCCATACATTTAGTGCATGGGCATTACAAGTGTAGGAGACCCGCTCCTTTCTAATGTGAACATTTTTTTTGAGGCCCTCTTCCACGTCTTTTCCAAGGTGCATTGGAGTGCCTCCGAATTTTTGCCAGCCCTTACATTCACTGCATAGGCCAACCCTATGGGAGACCCACTTCCTAATAATGGGAATATTTTTTCATGAGGCCCTCTACGTCTCTTCCAAGGGGCATTGGAGTGCTTCCCAGTTTTTGTCAGCCCTTGCATTCACTGCATAGGCCATCACTATGGAAACCTACTTCCTGATAATGGGAACATTGTTTTCAGGAGGCCCTCTGACCTCCACATCTCTTCTAAGGGGCATTGGAGTTCCTTTTTAATTATTGTCAGCCCTTGCATTCACTGCATAGGCCAACACTATGGGAGACCCACTTCCTAATAATGGGATCATTGTATTCAGGAGGCCCTCTGACCTCCACGTCTCTTCCAAGGGGCATTGGAAAGCCTCCAAATTTTTGGCAACCCTTGCATTCACTACATAGGCAAACACAATGGGAGACCCATTCTCTAATAATGGGAACATTTTTTTTCAGGAAGCCCTCCTCTGCATCTCTTCCAAGGGGCATTGGAGTAGGTCCAAATTTTTGGCAGCCCTTGCATTCACTGCATAGGCAAACAGTATGGGAGAACCACTTCCTAATAATGGGATCATTGTTTTCAGGAGGCCCGTCTCTAAGTCTCTTCAAATGGGTATTGGGGTGCGTTCATATTTTCAAAAGGGTATTGGGGTGTGTCCAAATTTTGGCCAGCCCTGCAACTCACAGCATACGCAATAACAGTATAAGAGACGCACTCTTTAGTAATGGGAACAACAAAACATAGCCGGCTGATGGCTCTCTAACAATAGTGAGGGCCGACTGCTTGCCCTCTAAGAATAGTAAAGGCCGTTTGATGGCCCTATAAAAATAGGCTTTGTGACTTTCAGAGTCCCTCCTTCATAAATGAAACAGGATGTGTCTGATCATGTCTCACACACCACATGGCCAGATAAGGTTGTAAAATGGAAAAATGACATTTCCCGGTGAATACATTTGTCACAGTTGAAAGCAATGCAAAAGTGCAAAAACGTATCAAAATGCTACGTGTGAACGTAGCCCAAGGATTGGAGGAGTATTTTTGGCTTTGGTTATTTATTTTGCCTTATATACAAGTCATTACCCTGGAAAGGATGTTCCTTAACATATTTCCCAGGAAATCCATTTTGTTTTTGTTTTTGTATGTTTTATTGTGAGTCCGTAAAAGTGGCGTAATACCTCTGACAATATTGCTGACAGCAGTGGCCTGGGACTCAGAAATGCTTCCAGGGGTCTTCCCCATGCTGTTCCCATGTTATTTGAGCCCTGCTTCTATTGGCTTGGGCAATTTTTAGTCCCTCTGCAGACCGCCGGGGAGAGCCGCCTGAAAAATGCTCAAGTTTCCCATAGACGAGCACCAGAGTATTCCAATTTGCTTGACCAGAGCATCGAGCATCCGAGCATTTTAGTGCTTACCCATCACTACTCTTCACCAATCACCGCGCCCTGACTTTCTCTGGCATATGGCTAAGGCTAAATAAGGGAGGAGATGAGCACTAGTCAATCTCCACTAAACTCTATAGACAACAAGGGTAGACAAACAGGAGGATTGCTTAGCTTTAGACGACTCCAGCCAAATGCGTACATGGCCTAAAGTTCCAGAGAGAATTAAGTACTGCTTTTGCTAATGAATATTGCCGACACATCCCTCTCAGACACACCAGGTATTTATACACTCAGGCCAGGGAGCTAATTAGCCAGAGGGAGGTAGCTGCTGGCTCCTAGAGACAGCCGGCCTCTAAGAAGATGTCTGTAATGCCAAACTTAGAGATCTCCTACAACCAACTGCAGGGCGACTGTCTGTCCCCTCTGACACACCTGTGACAATGTCTCTCTCCATATAAAAAGCAGACATGTGGCTTTGGCACCATTTTGTCAGTGTAACAGCATAGTGAGGATGCTTCTGCGGCAAGTAGTCAGGTAGTTAGCTAGTCGGTTTATTGTTAGCTAATTCAGATAGATAGGATCCTGTGTCAAATCAACCTTCCAGCATATCAATCCTTTGTGCTTATTGTGTGGTCCCATCACCAGTCCAAATTTCAGCATCTAAATCGTTTGTGCAAATTGTGTGGTCCACTCAGCAGTCCACATTTCAGCATCTAAATTCTTTGAGCTAATTCTGTGGTCCAGTCACACTATCTCAGCAAATAAATACTGATTGTTAATTTAGTGACAAATGACTTACAGGTCTGGGCCTAGGGTTGTGAAACAGCTGGTTAAAAGAGTAGAGGGTACAAACAACATGAGTGGGAAAAATAGGTGGAGGGGAAAATAGGTTTGGTGTTCATGGGGTAGATGGTAATGTTACTTAGCTCTACTAAACAAACACCAGCTCATCCTCTCCAAAGACAACAGACAACTTACTTTGTTGGATGGGCTACTTGACTCCCTTTCTTTGACAGCCACATAGCGGTACACTGTGTAGATGGGGGCGAGAAAGAGTATGTGCTCCAGTGGATGGCAAGCGCTGCATCAATTGGCCTCTCCTCCTCTTCCTCCACCTTAACATCACACACAGTACAGTCCTCAGAGGTGGCACCCCAATTATCCTTATTTCCTCCTGCATCACAACTCACCAACCGCCCAACTGACTGTGGGGAACCACAGATGGGTGAGTCTGCAGAGTTTTCACACATTTTATTCCATGGGCATCAGAGGTCTACTCAAAAGATTCACAGACTCAAGAGGAGGAATGCATCTGCACCGATGCCTAAACATATTTGGATCCAGTGCCTGATGAAATAGGGTCCGAGCAGAATTTAGACTCTCATCACCAGACATTTACCCTATGGTGGTACAGGTAATCCTAATAAGACTCAGATACCTGAGGCGCACAGGGACTGTACTGAGCTGTCAGGGCAAGAAGAGGAGGATGGTGACTCTCAAGGTGAGGAGTGGGGGAACAGAGAGGATGACGATGAGGTTGTAGATCCCACTTGTTGTGAAACCAGAGGCACGAAGCTGAGTAAATCGGCAGAGGAGGTGGAGGAGAAAGATGAGGCGTTTACGTTGCATCTTCCCGTAAAGACACGGAGTGATGCAACCACGACAAGCACTGCATCCTCAGCCACAACTATGGCTGTGGCCATCAGCAGTTGCAAGCCAGCAGTTTGCAGGGGAAGCAAGGGTTGCCTAGCCTGTGCCTTTTTTTAAAGCGAAAAGGATGACCCAGCTCACAATATCTGCCAACTTTGCAAAAAACTACTCAGTAGAGGCCAAAAATTCCAATAATTTAACTACTACATGCATAAAACGGCATATACGCGATCAACTTGTGTTTGTCTGGGAATCTCACAGTGCTAAAATGCGGACTAGTGGGCCTCGCCATCTACCGGCCACCCTGTCAACCATATCTGCTTCTTCTTCCTCCATCACCATGGCAAGTGTTCTCAAATAGGTTTCCAGTTGCAGAACCTAAACTTGCTTACCCGCTACAGTCAGGGTGAGTGAGAGCTCATCAGCTGTTACAGAAGTGGACATGCCTGCTATTTTTGACCCATTTCAGATACCGAGCACACCACATCTTTCTCAATCCACCATAACATCTCCGCCTGCACCTCACTCACGGTCCAGCAGTTTGTTGTGTTCACCCTACTCAACCCTCTTGAGGCACAGCAGCCAGCCCTCAGTCCCACAGCTGTGGTTATGTACAAGATTGTTTCCTCCTACACATACCAAAGCTAAGAGCTTGAATTTCACCATCTCCAATCTGTTGGCCATGGAAATGCTGCCTTTCTGCCTGGTGGATAAAGATGATTTCCGGAGATGATGGCCGTCGCAGTCTCCAGGTACCAGTTGCCAAGTCACCATTGCTTCCTTAAGAAAGCTGTATCTGCGGTACACCAGTATGTCATAGAAAAAGTCTATGTCTGACAGGGTGCATTTCACCACTGACACCTGAATAAGCATGCATGGCCAGGAGCATTACATCTCGCTAACTGGGCACTGGGTGACTCTGGTGGCTGTTGGGGCAGGCGGAGAAGGGGCTGCTCCACAAGTCTCTCCATGGCTTGTGGGACAAACCCCTGTATCTAACACTTCCCGCACTGCTTCTGCCTCCTCCACCTCCCCTAGGGCTTCCACATATGCCTTCAACCTGTGCCTTAATGAGACATGTGTTCCAACAGTGAAGTGAGAATCCCCCACGTCCATACTGAACAGCCAGGGCTCACCGCAATCAGGCAGTTCTTATATTAGTATGCCTAGGAGATCACAGTCACAAAGCACAACAGGCAAGACATGAAGAGGATAATGATCCTCTCTCTGTTGTCTGTGGTTGGCGCGAGGGGATGGATGAAGCAAGCTTCAGTGTTACCCTGACACCAACACACCATGGAATTGGACCTCATGGAAGTGCCCGCCTTCTTGCTGCTCTATCTGCAACATGATGACCATATTGTTAGGATTAGAAATAGTGCTGACAACTAAGTTGCCACTCTGTTAGATCCACAGTACGTGAGTAAATTTTGCTAGATGCTTTTCCCCCTGGAAAGGGACACACGCATGCTGGATTATCACAACACATTTTCTCCAAGACACCAGTGAGGCACACAGTGAGGACATTGTGCATCATAGTTCTCAACTTCCAACCCCGGGAATGTTGAGCCGTCAACGCAAAAATATTAGCAGCAGTAGCATTGTAAGTGGCAGTAGCAATTTCTGTGAGTCATTTCAAACATTTTTAGACCAGCAAAACAGAGTACAAGTCTGACACATAGTAGACATGTATTTGGACTACAAATATGGAAGAATAGCCTGAGCTTGTGTGGCGCTTCGCTCCCTGCCGGGGGAAGAACCTGGGCCGGGGTTGGAAGGTTCCGCGTGACTCGCTCAAGCAGCGTCCATGTCTGCTCCTGATGACTGCGAGTCTCCAAACGCTATGGCCACACCTTGTTGCTTTTCTTTTTCCTCCTCTTTTGGGGCGGCTCCAGGGCGGTATGCTGACAGGCCCGCCTTCGTTCAGCCCATCCATTTTGACGGGCATTGCCCCGCGGACAGTCTCTGATGGAAGGGGAGGTCCGCACTTTTGGCACCATATGGGAGCCTGGCCCACAATAGGAGGTGCTAGGAGACCGTCTTTCTGATGCACTATGGCGCCTGTTCTTCTTGGGCGGGCGCCATTTTAAGTGGAAACGACAGTCCATGGTGTAAGGCACACAGTACCCGGTAGCAATGAGTAATTCCTTCCTTTGCTGCCGGCACGCAATACTGCCGACTACGCCAAGTTGTGACGCCTACGGTGCAAGCCCTACCCTGGGAGATGGGGGACTCGGAGCCGGGTCTCGTGTTGTAGATGGGGTGCAGCCATGGCCCGGACCCGCTCCGTGCCCAGGGCCATCACATTAAAAAGAGATGGTATGGGCTTATCCAGGTTGAGTGGCTGATATCGACTATGCCACCTGTGGCACCAGGTGAAGGCCACCAGCGCTGCTGCAGTCCGCTGAGGCTGGATGTTATGGCAGCCGTCATTGTTACTACTCCCCACAGGCAGAGCTGGGCCTCAGGGCAGAGAGAGAGGCAGGATGGAGGGGTTGTAGTCTAGGAGGCCTGGTGCTGCGTAATGCGGTGTAATGCGGAATAAAGAGTCCGGAGGCCATAGGGGTTAACTTCCAGGGTTTTTACTCACGATGAAGAGTACAGCTGCAAGGCTTCTCCCTGCTCCTCGTGGAGTTCTGCGGTCACCAGGAACGGGGGTCCGACAACCTCCGAGTAAGTCAAGTGTTCAATCAGGACTCCGCACCGGAGTGTTCCTACACTTCAGACCGGGTCCTTTCCTGTCTGTGTGTGTGTGGAAAGGCCGGGTCTCCCTCTGAACTTCACTCAGAAAAAGGGTACGGGTGGCAGCTCCGCTCCTTCCGTTATCCGGTGGGATCCTCAGGGCCTACCGGGCTTCCCTGACCAGGACATAGAGTAGCAAGGTCAGGTGTCGGGGGCCGGTAACCCTCTTGCAGCCGGAATCCCTCTGAATAGATCAGGTTGGCGAGGACAGGTGGCGTATACCGCTCCGTTTGCATCCTCCCCGGGATCCATTTGCGGTGGAGCTACACTCCTGAGCTCCGGGCCTTCTTGGTCATTGTCCTTGACTGGGTTGAGACATTCCTTATCTGCAACCTGCCTCTTGACCCAAGGCCAGGGTACGAGGGTCGTGCCTCCATCTTCTGCAGGTCCACACAGGATCCACGCTCAGGGAGGAAGGTCACGATCAAAGAACGATCAAAGAACCAAAAGCCAAGATGGCTGTGTATTAAATTTGAAATTTTAAGTGTCACAACAATGTGAATCCTCCACCCTCACCCACTAATTGGTTCCCCTATCTCTTGGTTCCCCAGTCTCCCAACTTCCAGTAGGGGCAGCACCTAGTGCCTACTAGCCCCCTCTGGTGGGAGAAGTGTGGTGTTGGATGTGGAGGTAGGGTCCTGACCATCGCACTGTTCTTACCTCAAAGGAGGAACACTACACCCCATTAAAGAGGTGCTGCATCCCTGTGGCGGTCGAACCCTCAGGGGCGCCACACTTGCCTGTCATGTCTTGGAGGTTTTATCATGTCCGGCAGCCAGCGTTCTCTCAGAATGTGTCTTCAGCATTGCTGGTGGTGTCCTGACAGGTAAGCACATCCGGCTGTCCCCTGAAAATGTAAATCACCTATCTGTCATTAAGATGAACAAGTCATGGATCTCCAATGACTTTTACACCCCAGTCACAGACTAGGCAATGGTGTATTTCTTAGCGTGCTACATTGATCTCGCATTATTGCAGTCTGTGACACCTTTGTCATGGCTTCTGTGTCTGCTGTTGCTACTGCTGCTGATGTTACTACCAATTTTTTGAAATGTGGAGAATCCAAGTTTGTTCTCCATCTGGTGGGTTACCTGTAGTGGAAGGGGCGTCAGAGCGCCATTATACTATTTCTACTCTGTGGAAATTGATGCCGCTTTAGTAGTGTCTGCCCCTAATTTTTGGAAAGGTTTGTTCTCCTAATTGGATCTCCTTCAGGTGTGTTGCCTGTAGCAGTAGGGCTCAAAGACCGGCAGGCCTGAACTTACTTTCAACTATCTGTGTTATTATCCTTAACTTTTTCTAACAAAAGTAGTTTACAAAGATGATATTTGTGCCGCCTGAGTAAGGCTGAGCACAAAAGTAGTTTCAGCTGTTGCATGAGGTATCAGGGCTCCCAGCACAGCAGGCCTACACCGGTCCCTCACCCACTTCTGAATTTGATCTTAAATTCAAAGCTGTAAGGCTGTGTGCCCACTATGCATTTTTTAAGCATTTTTGCAGTGGCAATTCCGCTGCAGAAACGCTTAAAAACGCTTGTTAGAAGGCCTGCCATGTTCCCCAATGATAATCCGCATGTGCTGTGCACATGCTGCGGAAATTTCCGCTGCGGATTATCATTGCGGAAAAAAACGCAGCACTACCAATAATTTTGCGGAAGCGCTGCGTTTTCGCTGCCATTGACTTGCATTGGAACGCATGGATTACGCATCACTGCATCTGTAGATTCACATTCCATGCATTTTAATGTGCGGATGGTATCCGGGTCTGGAGGAGAGGAGACTCTCCTCCGGACCCGGTTACTATAGAATCTGTAAAAAAAGAATAAAATAAAAAATAAATATTATATTTACCTTCTGATGGCCCGCGGTGCACTTGTCTTCGCTTGCCGGCAGATCGAAGGACCTGCGCTGACGTCATTTAGTAATGTGACGGCAGGTCCTTCAGTGTACCGCGAGCTGCCGGCAAGCCGAGACGCATCGAATCAAGACTCCGGGGGCCATCAGAAGGTAAGTATAGATTTATTTTTTTATTTTTTACCATTCTTTAAGGTCACACTATATAAATCCATGCCGTTGGCATGGATTTATATAGTGTGAACAAGTTGTCAAGCACTTTCTAAGTGATGCTAAAATCACTTGGAAAGCGCTTGACAACCCGCATGCGGAAATGCATATGAAGAACGCTTCACATCCGCTTGTCCCTGGCAGGGAAAACACATGTACAATCAGCATGCGTTTTTTCTGCCAGGGAGATGCAGAAATGCTCAGGAAAAAATCCAGACCATTTCTGCATCGAGGGCACATAGCCTTAACGCTGGCCCAGACCCTGTCTCATGCATGTCCCACGCCTGAATGCTGCTGTGCCATTATAAAATTTCTACTTTGGGTCAATTGATGCCACTTTCGCTCGTGTCCGCCCCTAATTTTTAGAAATGTCTGGACTCAAAATTGGGTCTCTTTCATGTCTGTTGTCTGAATTTGGCATGGCTCTCAGAGCACGAGGCCTACTTCTGTCACTCATCCTCCTGTTACTGATCAATATTTAGGCTAGAAATGTTGGTCCAAGCCCTATACCAGGCCCTGTTCCATGCATCCATGCGGCACAATTATACTATTTATACTCTGGGTTAATTGATGCCACTTTCCCTGGTGCCTGCTCCTAATTTGAGCTGTTTTTGCAGCTTTTGGGCCCCATGAAGGTGTTGCATTTATGTTTGATTTTGTCTCTCATTGAATTCAATGGGGTTGTTTTTTTTTTTTTGCAAACCACGAGTCAAATCTCAAAATGTTCAAATTTGTGTGAAACCACAAATTTTTGGAAATTCAATTCAAATGTAATTCTCCGCAGATCGATCCGCCCTGTAGTTAGATATATTCAGCTGTGAGGAGAATTGTGTAATATAGGTAAATATTTTATTTGTATTGATATATTGTAACAGTTGAAATGTGCACACGTTGCCAGCGCCGTGATACTCACTGCATGTGCCACTCTGCTCTTTCCCATGTCAAGAGGTCGCACCGAGTCCTCATGCAACTCTTCTAACCCTGATACATATCCCTGCTGTCTCCAAATGGCTGTAGGGAGACGTGGCCAGATCCTGCAGGAACTTAACCCTGTTGTGTCCTGCAGAATTTAACTTCCACAGCCTATCTCTAGGCTGAAGGGGTTTTATTAGACAGCTTCTCCCACCACTCCTTGCCTGAACATTGGCTCCTAGTCAGTTTATCTGCTAGTGTCCAGATTATGCTCTTGTTTGTATTTTTTCTCCACTTATAGACTTGGCTTGTATACCCATCCTGTGTGAACTCTTTGCTCATGACTTCAGCTTTCTACTCTGATCCTGTGCTACCTGTCTAGACCCCTGATTGTCTGACCACATCTTTGCCTTCATCCTCCTGTACCTCCAGTCAGCTGCTACAGACCCATGGACTCAATGGAGTGGTAAATGGGGACTACCTGCGACCAAGCTTATCCTCACCATCAGAGACTCTAGTACACACATGTCAAAATCTGGCCTGTGGCCCAAATTTGTTCCCCAGGGTGAGTATATTTGGCCCTCAAAGACCATTAGGAGGAGTATGTGGGACCATTATATTGGATAGAGCACTATATTGGGTCATTATACTGTCAGAAGGCAAGGCAGGGCCCATTATACTGTATGGAGGACAATGTCAGGCCATTATACTGTATAGAGGACTATGTGGTGCCCATTGTACTGTATGGAGGACTTTGCGGGGTCCGTTATACTGTGAGGGCTGCGTGGGAATTACAGTTGGAGAATCATTCTGTGATGGGGTCACCATACTTTTCTGAGTGGGTTGAGGCGGGGGGGTACACTTGGGTCATCATAGTGAATATGTGGAGGGTACTAGTAAGCAAATTCACCATGGGGTGCCTTTACTGTGTTTGGGGGGCACTTTTGTTGGCATCATACTTTACTATCTGCATTACTCAAGGTTTTTTATCCTTTGTTATTACTTATTTAAATTCAGCCACTGGGCAATATGCTTTTAACTGCTCTTACATAACATATTATATTATTCCAATATGCTGAGATCTATTAATTAAAATTTACTTTGTTCGTGGTGACAGCCCCTTTAAGTTTGTTTCCAAATGAAAAGGTTCATCATATTTGATGAGAAGGAAAAACTTCCTCAAATAGAGATATATTATAATAAGTATCAAGGTTGGCCCGTGACTTTCTCCAAGCTTTTAATTTTGGCCCTCTGTGTATTTGAGTTTAACATTCCTGCTCTAATGAATACCAGGTATTCAGTTAGTTATGCCCCACCAGGGTAAGCCCGGCCCATGGCGCAGTGGGTCCACACATAAATAAATAGTATAATAATGCCTCCTATTCTGATTGGAGGAAAGATTTCTGTAGTAACTGTTTTTTTTTAAAGAGAATCAAAGTTATTTTATTACATCTAAAAAAAAAATCTGTTTTAGTAAATGTATTGAAAAGCTAAATTGTGTATGTTGTAATTGCATGTGATATGAGTCTATAAAGGCTTTATTTATTTTTTGATTTTTTGATTTTCACCTTTTTTCTGGATCAGCACACTTTGATTCCTTTTTTCCCCATTTTATTCCATCATTCTCTTCCAGGCTTAATGAATTATTTTTTTTTTTTAACTATAGCAACAATGCATTCTACTGTTTGTGATTTATCAGATTAAATTAGAAAACATATTGTACAGTTTTTACTGCACAATGTGATCTCATTAGTAGATAACACCTTAATCACTTCAGGACCCCATTTAAAATAAAAAATAAAGGATACTCATCTTCAGCAGCAGCACCTTTACAGCAATGTCAATGCTTCAATTCCTGGCTGGTCATGTAGCATTGCTATGACACGAGATTACTGCAGTCAATCAATGGCTGGTGATTGACTGTAGGTCACCAAAATTATGTGACGTCCGCTCTTACAAAGTAGTAAAGGTTGGCTGAAGCAGTCCTTGACACAACAATGTTGCGTGTCACGGCAGGAATAGCAGTGCCGCCATCGCTGGAATGGTCAATTGAAGGAAGTAAGTAGTAATTATTTTTATTTAGCTTTTTTTAAAATTTGAAATGTGACAATAAAGCAGGGATTATCCAGTATTTGACAACCCCTTTACCAATTCATATTATTTACAAATATTTATTAAACACTTAACTAAAAATATTTGTGAGATGTCTTTTTCCAGAGTTTGTTGAATGGTAAAGAAAATGTAAATTAAATTTCTACAAATATTATTTGACAGCAAAGTATTGTACAATGAAGTGACATTGAACAACAATAGGTCATTTTTGTTTTCTTTCATGGAACTTGTGAACTTTATTTGAACTTGAACAAAAAAGTAGTGTAATGAAATGCAAATAAACACTCCAATGACTAACCTCCCCTTTATACATATACTTTCATAAATATGACATGGAAAGACAAATGTGGGCAAAATTAAAATAAATTAAGCAATAAAGCATGAATTGATAAACACTTGGGGGTGCAGATCATGATAAGCTAGCAAAGATTGAAAATAATTTGACAATAAGGACATGTTAAACTAGGTTATGTCCTGAAACTTGCATCACAGATTTCTGCAAACTTGTAATCAGTCTGTCTACTTATTTAGAAGGTAAAAAGTTGTCAGTGTGCTCTTTGGTATCATAATGTGTACTACTCTGAACATGGACCAAAGAAAGCTAAAGAGAGCGTTGTCTACGGAGTAAAGGAAAAAAAATTATAAACATGTTGAAGGTAAAATCTATAGGACCATCTTCAAACAGTTTGATGCACTGATTACTGCAGTTGTTTTTGGGACTGTAACTAAACTCTCTGGACATTGCCACAAGAGGAAAATTGATGAGAAATTGAAGAGACAGAAAACACCAATGGAAATCAAAGAGCCCAACACAACCTCAAAAGAAATTAGAAGTGAACACAAAGGTCAAGATACATCAATGTCAGATCGCACCTTCCCTCGCTCTCTTATCAAGGCGACTGAGGAAGAAACAACAGTTGAATGCAAATCATTAAAAAGCAGGGCTGGAATTTATCAAAATGCATATTGACAAACCACAAAACTTCTGGAAGAATGTCATTAGAACAGATGAGAAGATGAGGCGAAACTGCAGTATTTTGGCAAGTCACATCAGGTTTCTGTTCACAGATGCAATAATAAAGCATACTAAGAAAAGAATATTGTATCTACAATTAAACATGAGGGAGACTCGGTTATGTTTTGGAACTGCTTCACTGCATCTGGCATAGAGTGTCTTGAATTTGTGCAAGGTACAATGAAATCTCAAGACCCTAAAGGTATTCTGGTCAAAATATGCTGCCCAGTTTCAGTAAGCACATAGCTAAAACCATCCCAGAAGGGCAAAGGGCAAAGCAGCGGACTCTTTTAAAGTGGTTTATTATGAGCCATGATCTAAATCCTATTGAACATCTGTGGAAGGAGCTGAAATCTGATGATAACAACCTTCAAACCTAAGACAGCTGGAACAGTTTGTTCATGAAAAGTCCAAAATACCCGTGGACAGATGCAGTAACATAACATAGTAACATAGTAACATAGTTTTTAAGGTTGAAGGAAGACAAAGTCCATCTAGTTCAACCCATAGCCTAACATGTTGATCCAGAGGAAGGCAAAAAAAAACCCATGTGGCAAACACTAAGCTCCACATTGGGGGAAAAAAATCCTTCCTGACTCCATACGACAATCAGACTACTTCCCTGGATCAACGCCCTATCAAGGAATCTAGTACATATAACCTCTGTAGGGATTTGTACATACTGAGCCACGTTGGAGGTAGGCACAGGTTCTCACAGTGATGCAGTCCATGGGTTCAAACAAACTGGTGGTTTATTTAGTGTCCATACACCAGTGAGGAAACAAAAGTAACAGCCTTTTCATGGCACAAAAAAGGAATTACAGAACAAAGCTCAAAATAACAAGTCCATGCAGCACGGCTTCAGCCGTTTAAACAAAATGCTTTTTCTCTGCCTCCAGCTGACTCTGAGAAGCACATGCAAGGTCTGCTCACCTTCCCCAACAAACACGGGCCCATTAAATTCCTCTCAGCACTATGTGTGCTGGAGCCTGCTTCTCCGTGTCCTACATCACCGAAACTTGGCACTTCAGGGGCACATACCTCCCATCCACGACCTGTCTGGCAGCCACCTTACATACCCCCCCTCTGCCCAAAGCCGGGGGGCTTGGTACCTTCAGTCACCATACAATAAACTCTTGACAAGGCATCAGCATTCCCATGTTTTTTCACAGGCCTATGCTTTACCCGGAAACTAAAATCTTGCAGAGCCAGGAACCACCTAGTCACTCTGGCATTGTTCCCCTTCTTTTCTCGCATCCACCTCTGTGGGGCATGGTCTGACACTAACCTGAACCTTCTACCTAACAGGTAATACCTCAGAGTGTCCAATGACCACTTAATGGCCAAACATTCTTTTTCTACAATGGAGAAGTTCTTCTCACAAGTGGAGAGCTTCTGACTGAGGTATATTACAGGGTGTTCTTCTCCGTTAATCTCCTGGGACAAGACTGCTCCCAGCCCGACATCTGATACATCTCTCTGGACCACAAACTCCTTGGAGAAGTTGGGCGCTACCAAGACTGGCTGTTTACAGAGGACCAGTTTCAATTCCTGGAAGGCCGCTTCTGCTTCCGGGGACCACTTGGCCATAGAAGACTTTGTCCCTTTCAGAATATCCATCAGCGGGGCTGCTATCAGGGCAAAGTTAGGGACAATTCTTCGATAGTAGCCCACAATGCCTAGAAACGCCCTGGCCTGCTTCTTCGAGAGGGACTGTGGCCAGTTCAAGATCGCCTCAACCTTATTTATTTGTGGTTTTATTTCCCCTCTACCAACCATGTACCCTAGGTACTTGGCTTCCTCCATCCCCATGGCACATTTCTTTGGGTTGATAGTATATCCCGCCTTCCTTAAGGCATCAAGTATGGCTTGAACTTTATCCAGATGACTTTCCCAGTCCTGGCTGAATATGACGATGTCATCTAGGTAGGCCGCTACATACTTTTTGTGGGGTGCTAAGATCCGGTCCATGACTCTCTGGAAGGTGGCCGGATCTCCCTGTAACCCAAACGGCATCCTGACGTATTGATAACCATCTGGCGTCGAGAAGGCTGTATTCTTCTTGGCCTCTTTGGACAGGGGAATTTGCCAATATCCTTTGTTGAGGTCCAGAGTGGTGATGTACCGAGTGGGTCCTAGCCTTTCGATATGCTCATCTACCCTAGGCATTGGGCAGGCTTCGAACTTCGAGACTAGAGATGAGCGGTGTTCAACTCAAACTGTTCGCCCATCTCAAATTCGAGTTTTTTTGGACGGTGTTCGAATCGTTCGACGAACTCGAACGATTTGCAAAAAATTTGACTGTTCGAGGTTATGTTCGATAACTGTTCGTGCACCAAAAGCGTAACTGGATTTTTTCACAGTAATACTGTTAATCAATGTTAATAGACAGTTTCAGTGTAGAGTGGGCGGGGGGAGAGGCAGGGGATGGATCTCTGCAGAAATAATGCCGATCTCCATTTTTTTTTTCTTTCCCGCATTTACAGTGGGGAGGTGCAGTCTGTCAGCCTATCAGCAGTGCACACAAGCAGCGAAGTGCTTTTTTTTCACACAAGCAAGGGCATGTGTCATTGTCTGTGTATGTCACATGTCCTTGCCCTATAAGACCCAGCCATTTTCCCCGTCGCCACCATTTTCTCACTGCTGCAGCTGAGTGTTAGACGGCACCGCTGCTGCTGTGGGCGCTATACAGTATAACTGTGTGAATTTCCAGTTACATAGAGAGATAGGTTTAGGGAGTAGGGACTAATTCTAATTGCAGTCCTTTTGAGGGCTAGGTTACAGCAGTTCATAGCACTTTTTGCCAGGCCGGTCTGTGCCAGTGCTGTACAAGTGTTTATCACAGCATTTGGTGAAATGTAGCTCAGCCAATCCTTTTGGGCCTGTAGCAGTGTCTGTTAGTCATTGGAGTAGCCTACCTGTGTTGCAAGCTATACCACCTGTGTATCTAATACCAATTTTTTACTGCATCTAAGCCAGCCAATCCTTTTGGGCCTGTAGCAGTGTCTGGTAGTCAGTGGAGTAGCCCATCTGAAGCAAGCAACACCACCTGTGTATCTAATAATTTTTACTGCATCTAACCCAGTAAATCCTATTGGGCATAGTAGCAGTGTCTCGTAGTCAGCGGAGTAGCCCACCTGTGAAGGAAGCTACACAGCCTGTGTATCTAATTCTCATTTTTTACTGCATCTAACCCAGGAAATCTTTTTGGGCCTGGTAGCAGTGTCTGGTAGTCAGCGGAGTAGCCCACCTCTGAAGGAAGATACACCGCTTGTGTATCTAATTCAAATTTTTTACTGCATCTAACCCAGGAAATCCTTTTGGGCCCAGTAGCAGTGTCTGGTAGTCAGTGGAGTAGCCCATCTGAAGCAAGCTACACCACCTGTGTATCTAATAACAATTTTTTACTGCATCTAACCCAGTAAATCCTTTTGGGCATAGTAGCAATGTCTCGTAGTCAGCGGAGTAGCCCACCTGTGAAGGAAGCAACACCGCCTGTGTATCTCATTCTAATTTTTTACTGCATCTAACCCAGGAAATCTGTTTGGGCCTAGTAGCAGAGTCTGGTAGTCAGCGGAGTAGCCCACCTGTGAAGCCCATTTCTTTTTTGCGAGGTTGGGGGAAGAGGGCAGAAGAAGGAAGCATGATTCTTACCTCGCCACCAACACAACAAGGACTTGGTCCTCCTGGATGCACAAGACACATGAGTGCCTTCTTGCTGTATTACCTGCAACATGACCCTCAGATTGTCAGAATTCGAAGTAATCCTGACTACTGGGTTGCCACACTCTTAGATCCCCGGTACAAAAGTAAATTTGCTGAAATAATTCCTGCCATAGAAAGGGATACACTCATGCAGGTGTATCAGCAGAGGCTGTTACAGAATCTTACCTCTGCTTTTCCACAAAACACCAGTGGTGCACGTAGTGAATCTCACAGTTCTAACTTGCCAACTGTGGGACTGTCGAGTCTTCATCACTCAAACCGTAACAGTAAGATCTTATCTGCTGGTAACAGCAATTTTGTGGAATCGTTTCACCAATTCTTTAGACCATCCTTTGCAAGGCCACAGGAGACAAGAAATCTGACACATAGTCAACGCTTAGAGAGGATGGTACAGGAGTATCTCTAAGTGAACATCGAAGCCATGACTGTGTCACTGGACCCTTGCTCATTTTGGGCTTCCAATCTGGAAAAATGGCCTGAGCTCGCCACTCACACCTTGGAGATCTTGTCGTGCCCCGCAGCCAGCGTTCTCTCTGAACGTGTGTTCAGCGCTGCTGGTGGTGTGCTGACAGATAAGCGCACGCGTCTGTACACTGAGAATGTAGATAGACTCATGTTCATAAAGATGAACAAATCCTGGATCCGATTTGTCAACTTTAGCGATTTTTAGACGCCGCCGTACTTTCTGCTGGGTTAAGCAAGTGACATTTAATGGAGAATTTTTGTCATCACTAATCATGTTTTCTGTTATGCGATTTTCTTGTGTAAATACTGTTGAAAAAAAAAATAATTTAGCATATTGGCTTTTTCCTCATCCTCATCCACCATTTCACCCAGACTATTTTTAAGGGGACCAACACCATAATTTTTTCGTTTTTTACTATTTATGTAGTTAAAGAATATTTTGGGATTATTTTTACTTTATCTGGCAATGAGTCTCCCTGTCTCAATCTTTGCTGCCTTGATTTGGTTTTTACAGAATTTATTTAATTTTCTGTATTTATTTAATGCCTCATCACCACCTACTTGCTTTAGTTCTCTAAATACTTTCTTTTTGTCACTTGTTGCGCCCCTTACAGCTCTATTTAGCCATAGTGGTTTCCTCGTATTTCTAGCATGTTTATTCCCATAGGGTATATATTGTGAACAGGTCCCATTCAGGATGCTAATATACAGTGTCCATTTTAGGACATTATCAGATATCATAATCAAACATCAGAATGTTGTCAGTTTGAGGCTAATTACCCAGTCTGACAAGTGATCCTGACAAGTGATCTTGACGCCTTACCATTGAGCTATCCAATCAAGTGATAGTAACTAGCAGCTTTTCTTGTCTTATGAGATCAGCCATGAAAATACTCAGGGTGACAAAAAGTCATTGTGAGTCTGATTCTGATGTTTGAAGAAAGTCACACATCAGACTCACACATCAAAATCAAACATCATTTGAATTTGGCTTGCTTGCAGTTTGTGCATAAGTCCCAATGAGTTTTAATCAGGTTTGCACTGAAAATCATATAACCAAATAGAACACCTAGGTTTCCTCAACTGAGTTAACAACTTGGTGGTTAGTGCACTGGTGTTTGGACACAGAATTTTAAGTTCAAGTCCCAAAAGTGACTTTTTTTTTTAATATTATTATTACAGTTGTAAAAGTCACTTATTAAAGTCACTTGTCAGAATCACTTGACAGGATCACTTGTCAGAATCACTTGTCAGAATCACTTGTCAGGCAGGGTATTTAGCCTCAAACTGACATTATTCTGATGTTTGATTTCGATAACTGATCATGTCCTAAAATGGACACTGTAGTGGAGCACTGGATGGTGGGCTGTGATGGTGAGACAGGGAAGCAGTGAGGTGAGTATTAGATTAAATTTTTTTCACCATTTTGTCACTACAATTACTGTAATGCAAATCACACAAAAAATTTAATTCTGAAGAATATGAATTTTGTAAAATTTAAGGCGAATTCACTTCACCTCAAACATATTTGCTCATCTCTTCATGTTGTCTAAGTGAAATTCTTAGTTGTGATACCTTATTATGTGTCAAAGGTTATGGTTCAAATATTCAGTATGAATAATGACAATTTTTAGAAAGTAATGCATTTGTTTAAATTGAAAGTAACTAGTGTTGAGCGAGCACTAAAATGCTCGGGTGCTCGAAGCTCGGGCCGAGCTCTCCGTGATACTCGGGTGCTCGACTCGAGCAACGAGCCCAATGTTAGTCTATGGGAGACCCGAGCATTTTTGCAGCGGCACCCCCGGCAGTCTTTTAAAAGCCTAACTAGTGCCCAAAACGATAGTGACAGTGCTCAAATTACATGGGGACAGCATGGGGATCGCCCCAGGAAGCATTTCTGACCCCAGGTCACTGCTGTCAACAACGTGGTCAGAGGTATTAAGCCACTTTTAAGGGCTCACAATAAAACGTTCAAAAACGAAACTGAAACTGCTTTCCTGTGAAATATGTTCTGTTTCTCTGGCCTACACCAGACTATTTTCAACAGATATATTTGTGTCTGAAAAATCAGGGAGACACTATTAGTTTCAGGATAATAGAGATTTTTTACCGTGGAACAGCAAAATCACAGTTATAATTTACTGGTGTATACCAGACTTTTTTAAATATATATATTTGCGGCTGAACAGTGAGCGACACACTCAAACTGTTTTTTTTTAGACACAAATGGCCCAAAAGTGGATAATACAGAGGTTTGAACCATGGAACTGCAAAACCACACTTCTGTTTCTCTGGCCTACACCAGACTATTTTCAACAGATATATTTGTGTCTGAAAAATCAGGGAGACACTATTAGTTTTTTTTTTAAAGCAAGAAATGCCAAAATCAGGATAATAGAGATTTTTTTACCATGGAACAGCAAAACCACAGTTACAATTTACTGGTGTATACCAGACTTTTTTAAATAAATATATTTGCGGCTGATCAGTGAGCGACACACTCAAACTGTTTATTTTTAGATACAAATGGCCCAAAAGTGGATAATACAGAGATTTGAACCGTGGAACTACAAAACCACACTTCTGTTTCTCTGGCCTACACCAGACTATTTTCAACAGATATATTTGTGTCTGAAAAATCAGAGATACACTTTTGTTTTTTTTTTGGGGGGGGGACACCAAAAGGTTAATAAGACGGGTATTTGTACAGTGTGAAGGAGGAAAAAAAACAGAGGATTTAGATGAAAAAAAAGGATTTTTCCTGGCCCCCGAGACCTGAAGCTAAGTCCAGCAATTTCAGCAACCGGAGCACACAGGACTGTAATGCAGCATTTGCTGGTATAACCACTGCGTCTCCTATACAGCCTGCCTGCCTGCCTGATATCTGGGATGGATATTAATTCTGAGAAAGACTGTTTGTTTGATCTGGCAGCCTTTACAGACCCTACACTAACTATTTCTCAGTATATATCTCTCCCTAAATCAGCAGCGCTGTCCCTAAACTGTCTGATCCCAGCCGTCTGTGTCCAAGATTCCGGTGCCCGGTTTTAAATACTCGAGGTGACGCTGTGCGGCCAGCCAATCAATGTAATGACCACAACCAACATGGCTGCGGCATTACAGTGACTCGCTGGCAATCCCTGCATGTTCATTGGCTCTGTAAAGAGTGCCAAACATGCAGGGCGGAGACCCCGAGTAACCCGGAAATGCTCGGTGCTCACCGAACATCCCGAGTAGCGTGATGCTAGGGCGAGTACCGAGCAGTGTCGAGCATGTTCGCTCAACACTAAAAGTAATCTATTCTTTAGAACTAATAGAAACAAGCTCAGAGATAGAACATTTTTTATAGTGAAATATTATATTCCCTACTGTAAGTCTGCCTTCATAGAATGCATTTTAACAAAAAAAGCTATGTTTTTTGCAGTGGCTTTGTCTTTTATATTTTGTATCATTTTTGTAGCAAAAATCACTGTGATCAGATGTTGACTGTAAGATAATAAGGATATATTAAGAACAATATAAAAATTTCTATTTTTACTGTGGCATTTTTCTTCTTTGGTCTTTGGCTTTATTATGAAGTTTATGACATTTTTGTTGTGATCTGCAACAAGAACTAAGCAAAGATCGGGGAAAGCTGTCCCTACAGTAAGACTAAGCTAAATCCCTACGATGTAGTGGGCTGCCTGTTCCTAGTCAACAGACCCCCCTTCGTCCTCGGCTAGTCTGAACGAAGACGTATAGAATTAAGGGAGGGGTCCCTAAAAGAACTATGGACTGGGCCAAAAATGGGACACCTCCTAAACAGAAATTGTTGTAGAAAACAAAAGACAAACTGACAAAAAGTACTAGAGGTCCAAGAGGACCAAGCAAACTGACAAATATAGGCACTAAAGCACCAGGCTAGCAAAAGAGTCAAACAACACTGAAGTCCAGCAAAGCCAGAAGGGCGGAGCTGGAATATATAGGCAGATGGTCACGTGACCGCAAAACACAAGATAGAAAAAATCTAACAGGAGGGTTCTAACAATTTTTACCTACATAAAGTAAATCCATTTGTTCCCTATGTAAAATAATGCAAGTAATGTCTCTTGATCTTTTTGTGCCATAATGTTTATTTTTTACATTGAAAAGCATTAATTCTAAGATGAAAAAAATGTGCAAAGGAAATTTAAATAAGGCAAACTTATTTCATTTCCACAAATATACTCTCTGTGGGGAATGCAATGTCAACAATTTTTTAAGAGAACATATTATACTGGCAGAGAACTATGAAATGCCTTTCCTGCCCCCATAAGGGAAATGTTTCCTCAAGGTAGAAAAGTGTCTCTGCCTCATTAGTTGATTTCAACTCAGCAACTACACTTTATTGAGAAACACAGAAGGTGAAAGTATCTGTGTAAATTTATGACAATAACTATGAATATATGACATTTAATATTTGAAAAATTGGCTTAAATTATTAATCAGGGAATTCAAATGACATTTGGTTAATTGAATAGAAAAAATATGTAAGCATTTGTTATTTTCATAAGATATAGTTGGATGTTGGATGTTCGGGTTTGTCGGATTCAACCAATCTTTTGTCCAAAGTTCGGTTCGGGTTCCAGAACTCTACCCGAACTTGAACCCAAGTGTAAACCCCATAGAAGTCAATGGAGAACTGAACTTTTGTGCTGTAAATGGGGTGTAAAATGGTCATTAGGGGGCTGATAAAGGAAGCAGAATACTCTCTCTCTTCGAATTGAACTCCTTTACGGGAGAAGTCCGTGTTCAGAGTTCAGCACCAGACACCTACCCCCAACCATACAGTTCGGGTTCTCTCATCTCTACTTATAGTTAATTTAATTTTTCCCTAAAATGTCCCTCAATAGAAAAAATGACAATAAATGAATACAGTATAGTTATTACACCTAGTGCCTCTAATTTTTAATATTTCTGTAGTGGTTCCTATGATTCCTCATCTCACCTTTGTTTTTGTAAAACAGCTGTTAGTTCCTCAATCGTCTGTATTCACATTGTGATTTGCTGTCTTAGTCACTTCCCCCTACTTCTGTGTGGAGCAACTGAGAGAATATCAGACAACCAAGGCACAGACTGCATAGAGTTTTCTGTGAAGCTTGATGTCATTTTAAAATAATGAAGCTGAGACTGTGCATTGGAGAAATGGAGCCAGAAAGAAAGACAACCGATATTTTAACTATACATTAAGCATTTCTATGCAAAAGCTTTAACATGACTCCAAGAGTCATTTTCACTCACTTTACAATTTCAGATTTTTTTCTAACAATTACAAAGCACATGTAAAGCGTTTGTTTAGGGGTAGAAAAACATGGCTTTTTTTTGAACGAAAACAACATCATGCATATCCATAGGTTATGTTTTTTACTGTTATATTGAAGTGAGTCCAGCTGTAATACAATAACATGTACAACCTTTACACACATCTGGAATGGTTTTTGGAAGAAAACTATCATGTTTTTCTAGTACCCTTTAAAACAGTTAGGTAACAGGGAAACATCTTGTATACTTTCTAAACTAAAAATTAATAGTGCTATTTTTACTGTGAATAAAATGTTACCGTTTCAAGTGTCTGTGTTCTCTGTCTTTCATAACACAATAATTTTCAAAATCTCTGCTCAATGCTCGTAAAAATAATTATTCACTATTTATAGAGTATTAAGATTTTGAAATTCTTTACTGATCATGCACTACTATTGCAGATGGTACACTTGATAGAGTTCAGTACAGAGAAAAGATATCTAATTTGTTGAATGCTCAGATATTTACAATAATTCAATCTCTTAGATCAAAGTAACAAACCTGTACACCAGTGCTTGGGTTCACAAATATAGAAGGGGCTCAGGAGTAGAGATGAGCGGTGTTCGACTAGAACTGATCGCCAATCTCAAATTCGAGCTGTTTTGGGCGGTGTTCGAGTTTTTCGACGAACCCGAACGATTTGCAAAAAATTCGGCTGTTCGAGGTTATGTTCGATAACTGTTCGTGCACCAAAAGCGTGTCCTGCATGTCTGGTGCTATTTAGAGCACCAATCATGCAGGGATTGTCTGCCACTCACTGTAATGCCACAGCCATGGTGGTTGTGGCATTACAGTGATTGCCCAAATCGATGGGAACAGTGCTCACAGTGAAACATGAAAAGCCGGCACTTCAGCAGCGGCATACACCGGTACCCGACAATTTAGAACAGAAAGAATAGAGCTTCACACATAGATTAGATAGATATAAACATGTCAGTCACATATATATGAAGTACTGTGACAGTGTTGCTTACTGTACTTGTCATTTAGTGTAAAGGATTTATTAAAAAAAATAATACTGTTTTCATGCACCGTCTCTTTAAAAAAGCCGGCCGGCAATTCAGCATCTGTACCCGACAATTTACAACAGAAAGAATAGAGCTTCACACATAGATTAGATAGATAGAAACATGTCAGTCACATATATATGAAGTACAGTGACAGTGTTGGTTACTGTACTTGTCATTTACTGCAAAGGATTTATTAAAAAAAATAATAGTGTTTTCATGCAACATCTCTTTAAAAAAGCCGGCCGGCAATTCAGCATCTGTACCCGACAATTTAGAATAGAAGGAATAGAGAATCACACATAGATTAGATAGAGAGAAACATGTCAGCCACATATATACGAAGTACAGTGACAGTGTTGCTTACTGTACTTGTCATTTAGTGTAAAGGATTTATTAAAAAATATAATAGTGTTTTCATGCACCGTCTCTTTAAAAAAGCCGGCCGGCAATTCAGCATCTGTACCCGACAATTTATAACAGACAGAATAGAGCTTCACACATAGATTAGATAGATAGAAACATGTCAGTCACATATATATGAAGTACAGTGACAGTGTTGGTTACTGTACTTGTCATTTAGTATTAAAATAAAGGATTTATTATTAAAAAAAATTGGCGTGGGGTTCCCCGTAATTTTAGTCTCTAGCGGAGGTTAAGCAGACAGCTGGGGCAGATGTTTGAAGCCTGGGAAGGGGGTAATACCCACGGAGCTTCCCAGGCTACTAATATCAGCCCCGAGCTGAATACCTAGCCTTTACTAGCTATTAAAATGGAGGGCCCTACCAAAAAAAATGACGTGGGGTCCCCCCTAATTTAATAGCTAGCAAAGGCTAGGCAGACAGCTGGGGGCTGATATTAATAGCCCAGGAAGGGAACCATGAATATTGGCCCCCTCCCAGGCTAGAAACACCAGCCGTCAGCCACGCCAGAAATGGCGCATCCATAGGATGCGCCAATTCTGGCACCTAGCCTCGCTCTTCCACGCTGCCCTGGTGCGGTGGCAGGGGGTAAAAGGGTTGGGGTTGATGTCAGATTATAATGCCAGCTGACATCAAGCCCAGGTTAGTAATGGAGAGGCGTCTATAAGACACCCCCATTACTAACCCCATAGTCAAAGTTAAAAGAAAACACAAACACCCAGAATAAAGTCCTTTAATTGAAATAAAGACACATTCCTTTATTGTTCTAAATTAAACCATACTTAGCGTCACGCCCATTCCAGCTGAAGCCAACGATCTCCTGCAATAAAAGAAAAATAATAAAGCAACCTCATCCTTACCTTTCCATGGTTCCCACGACAGCTTCAGCTCTGCTACATCGAGATAACAGGCTGGACCGCAGCAGAACGCTGCCATCCAGCCTGTCATCCCGCAGACACTGAGAAGCGCAGGCATGCTTGCGCTCTGCAGTGTCTGGCTGTGACGGCATAAAGATGAGACGAGTTCATGTCCAATGAACTCGGCGCACCTCATGCACGTCACTGACAGCGTGGGAGAATTCTCCTGCACTCAGCACTTCAGCGTGAGAATTCTCCCACGCTGTCAGTGACGTGCATGAGGTCAGCTGAGTTCATTGGACATGAATGAGCTCACCTCATGCACGTCACTGACAGCGTGGGAGAATTCTCACGCTGTAGCGCTGAGTGCAGGAGAATTTTACCACGCTGTCAGTGACGTGCATGAGGTGAGCTGAGATCACTGGACATGAATGAGCTCACCTCATGCACGTCACTGACAGCGTGGGAGAATTCTCACGCTGTAGCGCTGAGTGCAGGAGAATTTTACCACGCTGTCAGTGACGTGCATGAGGTGAGCTGAGATCACTGGACATGAATGAGCTCACCTCATGCACGTCACTGACAGCGTGGGAGAATTCTCACGCTGTAGCGCTGAGTGCAGGAGAATTTTCCCACGCTGTCAGTGACGTGCATGAGGTGAGCTGAGATCATTGGACATGAATGAGCTCACCTCATGCACGTCACTGACAGCGTGGGAAAATTCTCCTGCACTCAGCGCTTCAGCGTGAGAATTTTCCCACGCTCTCAGTGACGTGCATGAGGTGAGCTCATTCATGTCCAATGAACTCAGCTGACCTCATGTACGTCACTGACAGCGTGGGAGAATTTTCACGCTGAAGTGCTGAGTGCAGGAGAATTCTCCCACGCTGTCAGTGACGTGCATGCGGTGCGCCGAGTTCATTGGACATGAGCTTGTCTCATCTTTATGCCGTCACAGCGAGACACTGAGGAGCGCAAGCATGCCTGCGCTTCTGAGTGTCCGCGGGATGACAGGCTGGATGGCAGCGTTCTGCTGCGGTCCAGCCTGTCATCTCGATGTAGCAGAGCTGAAGCTGTCGTGGGAACCATGGAAAGGTAAGGATGAGGTTGCTTTATTATTTTACTTTTATTGCAGAAGACATTGGCTTCAGCTGGAATGGGCGTGACGGTAAGTATGGTTTAATTTAGAACAATAAAGAATTGTGTGTTTATTTCAATTAAAGGACTTTATTCTGGGTGTTGTGTTTTTTTAAATACTGTACTAGAAATTCATGGTGGTCATGTCTAATATTGGCGTGACCCCATGAATTTCGGGCTTAGGGCCAGCTGATAATGCCAAGCTGGCCTTAACCCCTTTATTACCCAGTGAGCCACCGCACCAGGGCCCTGGATGAGTTGGGTACAGCGCCAGAAGATGGCGCTTCTATGAACGCGCCATTTTCTGGGGCGGCTGCGGACTGCAATATGCAGCGGGTGGGGCCCAGAAAGCTTGGGCCTCCCTGCGCTGCGGATTCCAGCTCCCAGCTGCCTAGTTGTACCTGGCTGGGCACAAAAATAGGGCGAAGCCCCACGCATTTTTTTTTTAAATTATTTCATGAAATTCATGGAATAATTAAGAAAAAAAGGGCTTCCCTATATTGTTGTGTCCAACCAGGTACAAATGGGCAGCTGGTGGTTGGGGGCAGCCCGTCCCTGCCTGCTGTACCTGGCTGGACACAAATATAGTGCGAAGCCCCACGTCAATTTTTTTTTAATTATTTCATGAAATAATTTTTTTAAAAAAGGGCTTCCCTATATTGTTGTGTCTGGCCAGGTACAAATAGGCAGCTGGTGGTTGGGGGCAGCCCGTTCCTGCCTGCTGTACCTGACTGGACACAAATATAGGGCGAAGCCCCACGTCAATTTTTTTTAAATTATTTCAGGAAATTCATGAAATAATGAAAAAAAAATTGATGTGGGGCTTCGCCCTATATTTGTGTCCAGTCAGGTACAGCAGGCAGGAACGGGCTGCTCCCAACCACCAGCTGCCTATTTGTACCTAGCCGGACACAACAATATAGGGAAGCCCTTTTTTTCTTAATTATTCCATGAATTTCATGAATTTAAAAAAAAAATACGTGGAGCTTCGCCCTATTTTTGTGTCCAGCCAGGTACAACTAGGCAGCTGGGGGCTGGAATCTGCAGCGCAGGGAGGCCCAAGCTTTCTGGGCCCCACCCGCTGCAAATTGCAGTCCGCAGCCGCCCCGGAAAATGGCGCGTTCATAGAAGCGCCATCTTCTGGCGCTGTACCCAACTCATCCAGGGCCCTGGTGCGGTGGCTCACTGGGTAATAAAGGGGTTAAGGCCAGCTTGGCATTATCAGCTGGCCCTAAGCCCGAAATTCATGGGGTCACGCCAATATTAGACATGACCACCATGAATTTCTAATAAAGTATTTAAAAAAAACACAAACACCCAGAAAAAAGTCCTTTAATTGAAATAAACATACAATTCTTTATTGTTCTAAATTAAACCATACTTACCATCACGCCCATTCCAGCTGAAGCCAACGATCTCCTGCAATAAAAGTAAAATAATAAAGCAACATCATCCTTACCTTTCCATGGCTCCCACGACAGCTTCAGCTCTGCTACATCGAGATGACAGGCTGGACCGCAGCAGAACGCTGCCATCCAGCCTGTCATCCCGCAGACACTGAGAAGCACAGGCATGCTTGCGCTACTCAGTGTCTGGCTGTGACGGCATCCAGATGAGCCGAGGTCATGTCCAATGAACTCGGCTCACCTCATGCACGTCACTGACAGCGTGGGAAAATTCTCACGCTGAAGCGCTGAGTGCAGGAGAATTTTCCCACGCTGTCAGTGACGTACATGAGGTGAGCCGAGTTCATTGTCGGCTCATCTGGATGCCGTCACAGTCAGACACTGAGGAGCGCAAGCATGCCTGCGCTTCTCAGTGTGTGCGGCATGGCAAGCTGGATGGCAGCGTTCTGCTGCGGTCCAGCCTGTCATCTCGATGTAGCAGAGCTGGAGCTGTCCTGGGAACCATGGAAAGGTAAGGATGAGGTTGCTTTATTATTTTTCTTTTATTGCAGGAGATCGTTGGCTTCAGCTGGAATGGGCGTGATGGTAAGTATGGTTTAATTTAGAACAATAAAGAATTGTGTCTTTATTTCAATTAAAGGACTTTATTCTGGGTGTTTGTGTTTTTTTTTTAACTTTGACTATGGGGTTAGTAATGGGGGTGTCTTATAGACGCCTCTCCATTACTAACCTGGGCTTGATGTCAGCTGGCATTATAAGCTGACATCAACCCCAAACCTATTACCCCCTGCCACCGCACCAGGGCAGCGTGGAAGAGCGAGGCTAAGTGCCAGAATTGGCGCATCCTATGGATGCGCCATTTCTGGGGCTGCTGAGGGCTGGTGTTTCTAGCCTGGGAGGGGGCCAATATTCATGGCTCCCTTCCTGGGCTATTAATATCAGCCCCCAGCTGTCTGCCTAGCCTTTGCTAGCTATTAAATTAGGGGGGACCCCACGTCATTTTTTTTGGGGGGTCCTCCATTTTAATAGCTAGTAAAGGCTAGGTATTCAGCTCGGGGCTGATATTAGTAGCCTGGGAAGCTCCGTGGGTATTACCCCCTTCCCAGGCTTCAAACATCTGCCCCAGCTGTCTGCTTAACCTCCGCTAGAGACTAAAATTACGGGGAACCCCACGCCAATTTTTTTTAATAATAAATCCTTTATTTTAATACTAAATGACAAGTACAGTAACCAACACTGTCACTGTACTTATTATATATGTGACTGACATGTTTCTATCTATCTAATCTATGTGTGAAGCTCTATTCTGTCTGTTATAAATTGTCGGGTACAGATGCTGAATTGCCGGCCGGCTTTTTTAAAGAGACGGTGCATGAAAACTCTATTATTTTTTTTAATAAATCCTTTGCAGTAAATGACAAGTACAGTAAGCAACACTGTCACAGTACTTCATATATATGTGACTGACATGTTTCTATCTATCTAATCTATGTGTGAAGCTCTATTCTGTCTGTTATAAATTGTCGGGTACCGCTGCTGAATTGCCGGCGGCTTTTTTAAAGAGACGGTGCACGAAAACACTATTATATTTTTTAATAAATCCTTTACACTAAATGACAAGTACAGTAAGCAACACTGTCACTGTACTTCGTATATATGTGGCTGACATGTTTCTATCTATCTAATCTATGTGTGATTCTCTATTCCTTCTATTCTAAATTGTCGGGTACAGATGCTGAATTGCCGGCCGGCTTTTTTAAAGAGACGGTGCATGAAAACACTATTATTTTTTTTAATAAATTCTTTGCAGTAAATGACAAGTACAGTAAGCAACACTGTCACAGTACTTCATATATATGTGACTGACATGTTTCTATCTATCTAATCTATGTGTGAAGCTCTATTCTGTCTGTTATAAATTGTCGGGTACCGCTGCTGAATTGCCGGCCAGCTTTTTTAAAGAGACGGTGCACGAAAACACTATTATATTTTTTAATAAATCCTTTACACTAAATGACAAGTACAGTAAGCAGCACTGTCACTGTACTTCATATATATGTGACTGACATGTTTCTATCTATCTAATCTATGTGTGATGCTCTATTCCTTCATGTCTAAATTGTCGGGTACCGGTGTATGCCGCTGCTGAATTGCCGGCCGGCTTTTTTAAAGAAAGCGTCTTCTGAGCAGTTTGTCAGCTTTTGGACACCTTTGAAGGTGTTTTCTATGTGTTCCTATGTGTTTTTGTTTGCCTGCCATTGGTTTTAACGGTGTTCGACGGTGTTCTAAGGTGTACGACGAACAGTTCGACGAACAGTTCCTCGAACATCCCGGTGTTCGACGAACCGAACCGAACCCAAACACTACGGGGGTGGCTCAACACTACTCAGGAGTTGTGATCCCTCCACACGCAGTAGATGCTGGATATGTTACATGGATAGCATTTATCTCTAGCAGCAGCAGGTGGAGCTCAGATCTGAATGACATATAAATGGAGCTGTTGCTGGTGCATGCACAAACAAGCTCCCATTGGCCTCATGTTATGCGACAATCGGGTACTAATAGTTTACCATGGCAGCTGGGGGAAGTGCTGAAGGCCCCTGAAGCTGTAATTTTGATACTCATGTGAAATTCAGCATCAGGCTGAGCATCATATGAGATCATGGTTTGCACTACATACTGTTCTACTAATGCTTTGCAGTATAAAATATGAACAATCAGACGACCACAGTTTCACGTCCCCTAAAGATAGTGAAAAATAAAGTAAAAAAAAAAGTTCATAAAAATGGGAAAAAAATGTTTAACCTGTATGGTAATTACTGGGGAATGAGCGGACCCGAAGAAATTCAAGTTCTGGTACCCACCCAAATTTTAGTCCAAAGTTCGGTTTGGGTACCAGAACTGTACCCAAACTTGAACCTGACCTCGAACCCCATTGAAATCAATGGGGACCTGAAATCTGGAGCTGGAAAATATCTCTCTCTCTCCGCCCACCTGCTTGGCTCCATATTGTAACGTGGTTGTTAGACACCTAGTGGTTGGAAAATAAATTTGAAGTTAATGCTTTAATGCATATAGGACTAAACTTGGTTAATCGGCTCTGACAGGTTGATTAGGAACAGCTGAATGGCTGCTCACCATATCTCCACCCCTCAGAGAGATTCACTGGGCAAACTAAGAGATGTTTGTTTCACACATGCTCGACGAATGAAGGTTGTAGATCTCCTGGATTGAATGTCCTTTGCTAAAGGTCATGGAAGCTGGAATCTAAGCCAGTTGGGCTAACCAGCCCTATAGTATGAACTTGTTACTTTATGTTTTACCTTGTGCCGGACAAAGGCTGTATTTAAGTTTTTTGATGACTTGGTTAATGAGGATTGAAATAAACCAGCCGAACTTTAAATAGAAACGGTTTCGGTGGCTACCTCTGTAAGAAGCCGAGTGAGTCGACCTACTACAATATCCACCCGTTTTGGCTCTATGAAGCCAAAACTGGCATTCTAAGTAGAGGGATGAGAAGAGATTGAGTGAAAACAAGCAGATTTAAAGGAGTATTCAAACGATTCGGGCTGCATGGTGGCTCAGTGGTTTGCACTGCAGCCTTGCAGTGCTGGGGTCCTGGGTTCAAATCCCACCAAGGACAACATCTGCAAGGAGTCTGTATGTTCTCATGTTGGCTGGGTTTTCTCTGGCTTCCTCCCACATTCCAAAGACATACTGATAGGGAATTTAGATTATGAGCCCCGATGGAGACAGCGCCAATATTGTCTGCAAAAGGCTGTGGAATTAATGGCGCTAAATAAGTGAGTAAAATAAATAAATATATTTGCTCCGCCGTGAAGCACCGAGAGGTGAGACTTAGTTTGAACAGTCATTCTGATCTGACAGAGTCTCTTTAAGGGTTAAGGAGTCACTGATTAGTTTTACTAATAGTTGTAACTTATTTCATACTGCTGTATTTGATAATTAATATCTCGATTATGACCAAAAATATGAGTTGTCAAGAATTTTCAAATTACTTAAAAGTTCAAAGTATTATGCTAAGCTTTTGTGCATCTGGTGCATGAATGGTATTTTTATCCATCCTTGATAAATTGCTAGCCCGATGCTAATAATTATGTACAGATTTATAGTTAACTTATATACCATCTGTAAGTGTTTTTTTTACAGAGCTATCTAATGTACATTTCAAAATAAATTATTTTCCATTTAGGACTTTAATGTAACTGTCTTGACACAAGTTTGCTAAAGCAAAAAGCTTTGCTGTAAATTGTTTGCAGGCAATTTTCTACTCTTCAAAATTCAGACTTTTAATTGCGATTTTTGCTTTTCTCATTTATAGGACATCTGGCCTTATTAATTTATGCATGTGCCCTTGTGCTGTAGTAAACTGTCAACTTAGTTTAAGCTTCAATAAAAGTGTGAATTTCATTGGCAGCAAAAATATGACTTCGAGTATAATGTTTTATTTTCCCAGAAACAAAGCTGCAATCACATTTTAAGAAAACAAGCATGTTGGTAGATTTAACATATTCTTACTTAATGTCATATATTTTCTAGTTAAATTAATCATATATTAAACTATTCAAAAAGTATGCGTTTGGCTGTGTGCAATAAGATTACGGTGTTTTGAACTGGTTGTAGAAGATATTTCAAGTATCATTCCTTATCATGTGATGATGCAAATCAGATTTTACTTGTACAAAGATAGTGTATTCTTGATGTATATCAACAGTCACAACATATTTGACAAATTCCATCCTACATATGAAATGTAGTGCCCTGGAAACAACGTCAGGAATTTTTTCTATCACATTCATATGGATGAAAAAAATAAAATCTAGACATTAGCGCATTAATATGAAACAGATGTGTATTGAATTTTTAGGATGTGGGCACGCAGAGTTTTTTAGAGTGGGTCAACTTAAAAATACACTGAGAAATCACTTAAAATCGTTAAAATATGTTTCTTATTCTTCATAATTTTGCAGGTATCATATCACATGGTATAGTCTAGCCAATAAGAAGATATTAGTATAGCCTACATAAAAGCAGAAGAGGGAAATGCAGCAGTCATTTTATGGTGAATCTGGAAAGTTCAAGGACATTACATGTTCTGATTGCATTGCTTTGCTTTGCAACAAAAAAATATTAATTTGTAAATTGAATTTCCTATGCTAATTCACAGAATCTGCAATTTTAAAAGATTCATTCATATCTAATAAAAACTTATGCATACCTCCAGATAAAATTAGAGGAGTATGAATACAATACATGCACATCTAACAGAGTCCTAGTATTACATGATATAAAATGTAACAGCAACATGGCCATGCAACTGAGAACTCAAAGAATAATTTTCTGGGGTTTGTAAATGAAGGTTATGAACTATAAAACTATCTAAATTAAAATTGCCCAATTGTTGCCAATAGTAACCAATTACAGAGCAGTTTTAATTTTAAAGCACCAGTTTAAGAAATATTGAGCCCTGATTGCCTGTAATTGGCAACATATTTATTAAAGAAAGAATAAGGTTCAGCTTCAAAAATAGTTCTAGATTTATTGTTGTTTAAAAACAGATTCAATTGCCAATAATCATGTAAGCAAAAGGAGCAACGCGTTTCGAACGCAAAACTTGCGTTCTTTATCAGAGTTAGGGCTGGCATCAGCACCCGGCGCACGCAGGCAAGGGCCGGGGCCCTGAGCAGGCGAGGAGGCCCACTTGCAGTCTGGCATCCCGCCGGGCTATGGGCGGAGGAGAGAGGTGACAGCGCTCACCCTTCTCCCCCACTTGCTCAGGGCCCCGGCAGCCGGCACAATACTTACCTCTCCCCGTGCCTCCGTAGATCCGCTGTCTTCCTGCTGTGCGCTCCCTGTGAGGTCAGAGGGTGCGGTGACGTCTTTCCACCGTGCCCTCCCCTGAGCTGTCACAGGCAGCGCAGAGCGGGAAGATGCCAGCAATGCTGGAGTCCGGACCTGAGCAGCGGCAGTAGGTGAGGAGGAGTGAGATGAGCATTTTTTTTATGTATGGGGGCATGGGGCATTATATGGGGGGGTGACATCCTGCATGGGGCATTATAAAGAGGGGGGATGACATCCTGCATGGGGCATTATAAAGGAAGGGGGTGACATCCTGCATAGGGCATTCTAAAGAGAGTGAGTGACATCCTGCATGGGGCATTATAAAGAGAGGGGGGTGATATCCTGCATGGGGCTGCATGGGGCATTATTAAGAGAGGGGATGACATCCTGTATGGGACATTATAAAGAGAGGGGGTGATATCCTGCATGGGGCATTTTAAAGAGAGGGGGTGACATCCTGCATGGGGCATTATAAAGAGAGGGGGGTGATATCCTGCATGGGGCATTAAAGAGAGAGGGGGTGACATCCTGCATGGGGCATTATAAAGAGAGGGGGTGATATCCTGCCTGGGGCATTATAAAGAGAGGGGGTGATATCCTGCTTGGGGCATTGTAAAGAGATAAGGGAGATATCCTGCATGGGGCATTATAAAGAGAGGGGGTGACATCCTGCATGGGGCATTATAAAGAGAGGGGTGACATACTGCATGGGGCATTATAAAGAGAAGGGGGTGATATCCTGCATGGGGCATTATAAAGAGAGGGGGTGACATCCTGCCTGGGGCATTATAAAGAGGGGGGGTGACATCCTGCATGGGGCATTATAAAGAGGGGGGTGACATCCTGCATGGGGCATTATAAAGAGGGGGGGTGACATCCTGCATGGGGCATTTTAAATAGAGGGGCTGACATCCTGCATGGTGCATTATATGGGGGGGAAAGGGACATCCTGCTTGGGGCATTATATGGGGGGAAAGGGACATCCTGCACAGGGCATTATGTGGGGGGAACAGCCTGCATGGAGCATTATATGGTGGCCAGTATCCTGTATGGAGCGTTATAAGGGGACCAGTATCCTGTATGGAGCATTATATGGGGGCCAGTATCCTGTATAGAGCATTATATGGGGGCCAGTATTCCGTATGGAGTGTTATATGGGGGCCAGTATTCTGTAAGGAGCATTTTATGTGGGCCAGTCTCCTGTATGGAGCATTTTATGGGGGCCCGTATACTTTGTGGAGTTATTCGCCGGTTTCTGAGCTATTGTAGAATTTACTATAGATATCACTCATGTAATGTAAGAAGTGAAATCTTTGGCATTTTACTATATCTATATTTCTCTTTGGTATTTGTGCATCATGAATCGTGGTATGTGTTAAAGGAGCACACTGAGACTCTTTCGCCCGGGGCCCAGAAAAACCTTGAGCCGGCCCTGATCAGAGCTACCTACATACTAGCATCAAGGCAGTATATATGTGGTTATGCACCACCAAAAAAAAGATACATCCGGATGGATTGAATATGAGACATGAATTACTGTTTCACTATTGATATGTGTACCATGCGTTTTGCTTACATGTCATTGTTTAATATATTGTCCTAATGTTGTCTGTGTATTGATGTATTTGCATGTTTTGATTATATCACATGATCAGTAGGTTTGTTTTTATTGGTGGCTAACCACATATATAATACCTTGATGCTAGTATGTAGGTAGCTCTGATAAAGAACACAGGTTTTGCATTTCGAAACGCGTTGCTCCTTGTGCTTATATGAATATTGGCAATGGGCTCCTGAGTCTAGGTGAGCTGGTGGTTTCCTTATTTTGATATTTGAATCTTTTTCACCATGCACACCTATCGCAAAATACAGCTTCAATATTATTACAAGTATCAACTTTGAATGACTTTGTAAAGCTGTTGACTCAAACAAGTAGTACCATATAGTTCCAATATGGTGGATCTGATTGAAGATGGGCTGCGCAAAGCTGCACAAGTGTTTACTATGGACAATATGCCTGGATCTGCTTCAAATAGACCCTATGCAGAATTTGGCACACTAGGAAAACTGCTCATAAATGAAACAAGAGTGTGGTGGGATCACAAAACCTTGGAGCACTATATGATGAAAGATATGATATCAAGAGGTGTCAGGTTGAAAAAGATACCTATGGTATATTCCCCCACCTTTGTTAAAAAATGGAACCAGGCATTAACCAATTGTTCCATATAGCTGATTAAATTAATTATTCAAGAGGAAGACTCGAAATTGTCCAAGCTAAATTAGGAAATTGATATGCTTAAAAAGTCTCTTAATGATCAATTTGATAAAAGTACTTATGATAAAACCTTGCAACAAATACAATTAACTGTCTCTAAACTATCTAAAACTGTCTATCTAAACTGTCTCTAAAGTAGAGGAGGTTATTACCACCAGAAAGAAATTTAATTTATTAGAGACAGCAGCGACTATCAGCTGGACCAAGTTTATGAATGGGGTAGATGGGAGAAATGTACACACACTCGCAGATCTATCCTAAAGTGCACACCAATACATAACAAGTCTTCCCATAATCTCGTACGTCAGCTTTAGCTCATCGGATCCCGATACTTCTGATACTAATACAAATGATATGGATTCCATTCATTCTCATCAGGATTTATCGTATTTTCAAACAGCAACGCAGTGGACATAAGCGTGCGAAATACCAAAAGAATGTCTACCGGCCGCAAGAACTAACAACAAATGAGCAATCGAAGTCTAGTGTTTTAAATTTATCATGACGAATTTTCACATGTGAGCAGACGCAAGTACTATTGTATGGTCTGAATTTTAAACCTGATAAAAAATTAAATCTTTTTGGTACTTTAATGGATATCAACAAATACATTATAAACCTAATGATCAAAGGACATTTTTTCACGGATAGCACTGAGGATGAGGACTTTCCAATTAGACAACATCTACAGAATGAATATAGGATATTTAATTTTCAAGAACAATTGGCGGTATTAAATTTAGAGGAATTACAGAGTGACATTCCAGCTTCCCAACATTCCCTTAATCAATCATGTTCTCTTTAAATACGTAATTTCTTTTTTTACCCTATCCAATTCAGAATTGATACAATGGATAGATTTCAGGACATCTTACAGTGGGAATTAAAAACTCTTCATACGTGTGCTGGTGCAGAATATACACTACCGTTCAAAAGTTTGGGGTCATTTAGAAATTTCATTATTTTTTAAAGAAAAGCACTTTTTTTTCCAATGAAGCTAACATTAAATGAATCAGAAATATACTCTATACATTGTTAATGTGGTAGATGACTATTCTAGCTGCAAATGTCTTGTTTTTATTGCAATATCTACAAAGGTGTATAGAGGCCCATTTCCAACAACCACCACTCCAGTGTTTTAATGGTACATTGTGTTTGCTAACTGTGTAAGAAGGCTAATGGATGTTTAGAAAACCCTAGAAAACCCTTGCACAAGTATGTTAGCACAGATGAAAACGGTTTGTCTGATTTGAGCTAGTTAAGATTCTGGAGCATTACATTTGTTTGTTCTATGAAACTCTCAAAATGGCAAGAAAAAGAGAACTTTCATGTGAAACTCGACAGTCTATTCTTGTTCTTAGAAATGAAGGCTATTCCATGCATGAAATTGCCAAGAAACTGAAGATTTCCTACAACGGTGTGTACTACTCCCCTCAGAGGATAGCACAAACTGGCTTTAACCAGAGTAGAAAGAGAAGTGGGAGGCCCCGCTGCACAACTGAGCAACAAGACAAGTACATTAGAGTCTCTAGTTTGAGAAATCAACGCCTCACAGTTCCTCAACTGGTAGCTTCATTAAATAGTACACACAAAACGCCAGTGTCAATGTCTACAGTGAAGAGGCGACTCCAGGATGCTGGCCTTCAGGGCAAAGTGGCAAAGAAAAATCCATATCTGAGACTGGCTAATAAAAGGAAAAGATTAATATGGGCAAAAGAACACAGACATTGGACAGAGGAAGATTGGAAAAAGTTTTATGGACAGACGAATCAAAGTTTGAGGTGTTAGGATCACACAGTAGAACATTTGTGAGACGCAGAACAACTGAAAAGATGTTGGAAGAGTGCCTGACGCCATCTGTCTAGCATAGTGGAGGTAATGTGATGCTCTGGGTTTGCTTTGGTGCTGGTAAAGTGGGAGATTTGTACAAGGTAAATGGGATTTTGAATAAGGAAGGCTATCACTCCATTTTGCAACCCCATGCCATACCCTGTGGACAGCGTTTGATTGGAGCCAATATAATCCTACAACAGGACAATGACCCAAAGTACACCTCCAAATTATGCATGAACTATTTAGGGAAGAAGCAGGCAGCTGGTATTCTATCTGTAATGGAGTGGCCAGCGCAGTCACCAGATCTCAACCCCATTGAGCTGTTGTGGGAGCAGCTTGACTGTATGGTACGCAAGCCATTCCAACTTGTGGGAGGGGCTTCAAGAAGCATGGGGTGAAATTTCTCAAGATTACCTCAGCAAATTAACAGCTAGAATGCCAAAGGTCTGCAATGCTGTAATTGCTGCAAAGGGAGCATTCTTTGATGAAAGCAAAGTTTGAAGGAGAAAATTATTCTTTCTAATAAAAATCATTATTTCTAGCCTTGTTAATGTCTGGACTATATTTTCTAATCAATTTGCAACTCATTTGATAAATAAAAGTATGATTTTTCATGGAAAACACAAAATTGTTTGGGTGACCCCAACTTTTGAACGGTAGTGTATAAGGAATAATCTTAATACGAGACAGAATAAGGACCTTGAAGAACTGAGAAATATGGATGACATCATAATTAAAATGTCAGATAAGGGAGGTCTTGTTGTGATGGATGCAGAGCCATATAACACTCAGATGCTTGAATTGCTGTCTGATGAAACTTCCTATAAAATAATAGCATCTAATCCCCTAACAACATATACAACTGAAACCAATTCTTTTATAGAGGAGGGCTTCTCATTAAGGGTTATAACAGAAAAACAGAGAGATTTCCTAAAAATGGATCATCCCATGTTGCCATGTTTGTATGGACTGCCTAAAACACACAGTCTATTAATCTACCTGTGATGAGACTGATAGTCTCTAGTATAAATTCTGTAACAGAGCATTTGGGAGACTGGCTGGACACTTTTCTCCAGCCACTTGTACAAAGATCGGCTGGCTTTTTGAAGAATTCACGGGACATATTAGATCAAGTTGCCCATATCACTTGGTTTACTGAGTAGTGATGAGCGATTTTGTTCAAAAATCGAACTTACAACTTAAATTTGAGACGAATATGGCACATTCGGATTCGTGATCGGTAATGAGAGCAAAATTTCTTAAATTCAGGAAAAATCAGCAATGTTCAGTGAATAAATGCGGGAATGTGATTGCAGGCGCAGCTACAGAGTTTTGAACAGTTTTGCTAGCATAGTGCTTTTGTATGATGGGCGGGGGGATGTGGTAGATGAGTGGGGGGGCAGGGGATAGCTCAGAACAGGTCAGATCAGCGGCGCACTTGTAATTTTTTTTTTCTTCCTGTAGGTGGCAACTTTAAGCCAGGAAAGCGTGGGTAGTCAATTAGAGCGCAGGAAGCATCCACACTGTCCAGACACAAGGGCTTCTGCAAATAGCTGCTGAAATCACATGCACTCTCTATATAAAAAGTGGACATGTTCCCTCAGTGCCATTTCATGCATGTCCCTGCTGGAGACAGACACTGCTGAGTGTGCGCCTGTGCACTGAGAGATATTAGATAGATGGGCATTTATGTGGAAGTCAGATAGTGTAGATAAGTCCTGTGCTGTGTACCTGTTCAATCGACCTTAAAGCACTTTTTTTTTCTTGTGCAGTTACTGAGATTCTGACAGAAAGAGCAAGGCCTATGGCATAGAACAGTGTTGTGCACCGATTGTATTGTGCTCCGTGCAGGAGTATACCTTCAATCTATATTTGCAATTGCTAATGTGATAAAGCAAGCCCGTGTAGGCCACTTTTTGATTTTGTGGGGTGAAATTCAGCAGAGCTTGTCAGTTCAGAGCTTCTGAGAGAAGAGAACAAAAACCTTTTGTTTTTCATTTGCTAATGTGATAGTGCAAGTTCTGTTAGCCCAGTTTGTCACTTTTTTGGTGAACTTCAGCTGTATGCACAGTAAAACAAATATATTTTTTCTTTTTTCTGCTGCTCTATTTTTTGCTGTGACTAACGTGATACAGCAGGCTGGATTTGAGTTTGAAATATCTTGGAGCATATATTCTATGTTATACAGGCCTCGTCCAGTCAAAAAATACTTTTTTCGATTCCTAACGTTATACAGCAGGGGATATCTCAGTTTGAATTAGTTTCGAGAATATCTCGTATGTTATACAGGCCTCTTCCCCAGTAAAAAAAATACTTTATTATGATACTAATTAGTGATGAGCGAGCATGTTTGCTACTGCTCGGTGCTAGTCCGAGCATCTCACTGATCGACACGCTCGGCGCTCGCCGAGTATTCCCGGGGTTGCTCGGCGGGAGCTCGGGTCTCCTCACTGCATGTTTGGCGCTCTTTAGAGTGCCAATGAACATGAAGGAATTGCCTGCCACTCACTGTAATGCCGCAGCCATGTTGGTTGTGGCATTACAGTGATTGGCTGGCCGCACAGCGTCATCAGATCTATATCAGCCTGGCGCCGCCATGCTCATCACAGTCACTCTGGAATCAGACAGTGTATGGAGAGGTGCTGCTGAGCTAGGGAGAGATTTGCTTGTTTCTAGTTAGTGTAGGTGTACCAAACTATATTAGAGACACATATCCATCTCAACAAACAGTCCTTCTAAGGACTAATCCATCTGCAAAGATATCAGGCAGGCAGTGTATATAGGCAGGCAGGCAGTGTATATAGCAGACTGCAGTCCATATAGCACAAGAGGCCCCATTCCAGTTCTGTCTGCTGCTGCTGTTATATTTCTAGAAATAGGCCCAGGTCTCAGGAACCAGGAATAATTTTTTTTTGGATCTTAATAATCATTATTTGCTTAAAAAACAATCCAGAGAACACAGTTTTTCAGCGCCATTTGCTTGTTGGCACTGCAGAATACAGTCAGGTCCTTTCCATATTACAGCGCTAAAAATCCAGCTATTTAAAACTGCGTTTTCTCCATCACACGGACCACATATACGTTTTCAGAAAATACTGCCATTTCTAGCCTCCATTAAATTTTTTTTTCAGTGTGTCAGCAAAGTTTTTGACACGGGTTTGCTGTTCAAAATAGTTACCTACAGGCCAGGTACTTAAAACTGTGTTTTCTCTGTCACACGGATCACATATACGTTTTCAGAAAATACTGGCATTTCTGGCCTCCATTAAATTTTTTTTCAGTGTGTCAGAAAAGTTTTTGACACCTGTTTGCTGGTCAAAATTACTGTTGAGCCACCCCCGTAGTGTTCGACTTCGGTTCGTCGAACACCCGTATGTTCACCGAACTGTTCGTCAAACACCTTCGAACACCGTTAAAACCAATGGCAGGCAAACAAAAACACATAGAGACACATAGAAAACACAGAAAACACTTCAAAGGTGTCCAAAATGCTGACAAACTGCTCAGAAGACACAACTAACACATGGAAAAGTGACAGGTACATATACTCATGCGAAAAGAAAAGAGGTGGAGGAGTAAAAGGAGGGGGAGACACAGATATAAGCATGTCATGCCCTTCTAAAACCAAAAAAGTGTGAAGCCGACACGGCCAGTCCGTTCCTGCCCGTGCGACCTCCATGTCGCTGGGTTTGTGCCAGAGCCGTGGTGGACACTGACGGCCAGCCCCCCTCTCCCAATACTGGTACCTGTCCGCTGGTGGGTCGAGCGAGCCCCCCTGCAGTGGAGGCAGGTCTAATCGTTTTAATTTAAATTGTCCCTCTAATTTGAATGAGTACACTTTAAATCCTTTTACAAGGATCTATTGGAGGGCAAGTCTCATGCCAGCAGCCGCGGTAATTCCAGCTCCAGTAGTGTCCACTAAAGCTGCTGCAGTTAAAAAGCTTTTATAAGGATCGAGCTTGGCGGTCCACCGCAAGGCGTCCTACCGCCAGTCCCAGCCCCTGTGCCTTGGGGTGCCTCCCCGATGCTCTTCACTGAGTGTCCCGGGGCCCGAACCATTTCCTTTGAAAAAATTAAGTGTCCAAACTACAGGTGGTGTAGCTTGCTTAACAACTGGGATAATTCGCTGACTAGCAGACCCTGCTACTAGGCACAAAGTATTTCCTGGGCTAGATGCAGTTAAAAATGTGTAATTAGATACTCTCGTTGGATGCTGAGAAAGCATTCCATAGAGTCTCCTGGCACGCCATATATTATTCTCTTAAAAAGCTTGGGGTAGGGGTCTAGGGAACCCTTTTATAGGCAAAATCACGGCCCTGTATCGCAATACGTCACCTAGGCTGAAGATAAATGGAACATTTTCATCACCTTTCATAATCACCAATGGGACAAGGCAGGGATGTCTTCTGTCCCCTCTCTTATACATCCTAGTGACGGAGCACCTGCTCTCATCAATTCGCCATAACCCCAATATTAGGTGGATTGAGGTGGGAGGCACCGAGTACAAGTGCTCTGCATTTGCTGATGATGTCCTAGTATATATCACTCAATCACATATATCCATCCCTGCTGTTATGGCTGAAATAGATCACTTTGTTACATGGTCAAATTTTAAAATCAATGCAGCGAAGTCTGAGGCCCTCGATGTCTCCCTCCCCAAATCCATACAGGATTCCATTCAGTCCAACTTTCCCTTTGCCTGGCCCTCACAGGGTATCAAATACTTAGGAATTCGTATTCATAGAGACCTCTCCCGTCTATGTTATCTTAATTTTGGGCCCTTTATTGAACAACTCCATACAGACCACAGTTGGCAAGTTAGAACTGTAAGATTCACTACGTGAACCACTGGTGTTTTGTGGAAAAGCACATGTAAACTGTGTTCCAAATTATTATGCAAAAAGTGTTTAGGAGTGATAAGGTAAGAATTTTTTTGTTTGTCAGTTAAACTCATTGATGGTGATGTGTGTCAGGGCTCTTTATATCACTGTAAGCAATTGCAGGCACCTGTGCTAATTAGTTTGGCAGGTGTGTCCAATGAAAGGCAAGACTATTTAAGAAGGCTGTCCCACATTATTAAGCAGCCTACATTTTCTGCCAAAATAGGAAAGAACAAGGATGTGTCGGCTGCTGAGAAGCAATAAATTGTGGAGTGTTTAGGTCAAGACATGACTACAATCAACACTGCCAAGACACTTCAACCTGTTCATCGCACAATAAAGAAGTATGTAGCTGATTCACAGTACACACATGTGCGTGCTGATAAGGGAAAATTGAGGTCTCTTTCCTACAGGCAATTACGTCTGGTTAAAAGAGCAGCAGCAAAAAAGCCTTGTGATAGCAGCAGACGAGTTTTTGAAGCTGCTGGTGCCTCCAACGTCCCCCGAACAACAAGATGCAGGGTCCTTCAGAGGTTTGCAGCTGTGCGTAAGCCATCCTGTCGACCTCCTCTATCCACTGTACACAAGCAGAAATGGCTCCAGTGGGACAAACAATACATGAAGACTGACCTCAAAACTGTTTTGTTCAACGATGAGTGCCGTGCAACGCTCAATGGTCCAGATGGATGGAGTGGAGGATGGCTGGTTGATGGACACCCCACACAAACACGGCTACGGCGCCAACAAGGAGGAGGTGGAGTAATGTTTTGGGCTGGAATCATGGGGAGAGAGATTGTCGGCCCCTTTAGGATCCCAGAAGGGGTAAAGATGAACTCCATAATGTATGTGGAGCTTCTCAAACAGCACTTCCTGCCATGGTTCAAGAAGAAGAACCGTGTATTCCGCAGCAAGAACATTTTCATGCATTAAAATGCACCGTCTCATGCTGCACATAACACATCTGCATCTCTGGCTGATATGGGCATAAAAGGAGACAAACTTATGGTGTGACCCCCATGCTCCCCTGTCCTCAAACCCATTGAGAACCTCTGGAGCATCATCAAAAGGAGTGTCTATGATGGCGGGAGGCAGTTCACATCTAAGCAACAGCTCTGGGAGGGTATTCTGTCCTCATGCAAAACAATTGAAGCCATCCAAAACCTGACAAATTCAATGGACGAGACAGTTCAGAAGCTCCTTTCGAACAAGGGGTCCTATGTGCAAATGTAACATCACCTAGAATAAAGTTTTGAGTTGAAAACTGTTTGATTTCAGTTTCTAATAACCTGCTAATGCTTATAATTTCAAAAATGACCATTTTTTGTTCTTTATTAAAATGAAAAGGTTGATCGAAGAGTGTGGGGGATCTAAGAGTGTGGCAACCCAGTAGTCAGGAATATTTCGAATTCTGACAATCTGAGGGTCATGTTGCAGGTAGTGCAGCAAGAAGGCACTCATGTGTCTTGCGCATCTAGGAGCCCCAAAATTATTTTCCGGGCTAGATGCAGCTAAAAATTATTATTAATTTGAAAGCTGGTGGAGCTTAGTATAGATGGCCAAATAGAATCAGCACTGCAAACTGCTACAAGGTCCAAATTATTTTCCAGCCAAGATACAGATAAACATGATTAGTAATTTTAAATCTGGTGGAGTTTAGTATAGATGGCCTAATAGAATCAGTACTGCACACTGCTACCAGGCCCAAATTATTTTCCAGCCAAGATACATATAAACATGATTAGTAATTTTAAATCTGGTGGCGTTTAGTATATATGGCCTAATAGAATCAGTACTGCACACTGCTACAAGGCCCAAATTATTTTCCAACCAAGATACAGATAAACATGATTAGCAATTTTAAATCTGGTGGAGTTTAGTATAGATGGCCTAATAGAATCAGTACTGCACACTGTTACAAGGCCCAAATTATTTTCCAGCCAAGATACAGATAAACATGATTAGTAATTTGAAAGCTTAAAACGGTTGGTGAGGTGATTTTAACAAATCATCAAGCTTTTACTCTCCCCAGGATGACACAGGGGTAGAAAAGTCGTTTCGGATCCGTGATTTGTTCATCTTTCTGAACGTGAGTCTGTCCAAATTATCAGTGGAGAGGAGCGTGCGCTTATCTGTCTGCACACCACCAGCAGCGCTGAACACACTTTCAGACAGAACGCTGGCTGCGGGGCATGACAAGATCTCCAAGGCATAAGTGGCGAGCTCCGGCCATTTATCCAGTTTGGAAGCCCAAAAAGAGCAAGGGTCCAGTGACACAGTCATGGCTTCAATGTTAACTTGGAGATACTCCTGTACCATAGTCTGTAGGCGTTGACTATGTGTCAGACTTCTTGTCTCCTGTGACCTTGCAAAGGATGGGCTAAATAAGTGGTGAAATGATTCCGCAAAATTGATGTTACCAGCAGATACTGTGTTTCTGTTACGTTTTGAGTGCTGAACACTCGACGGTCCCACGGTTGGCAAGTTGGAACTGTGAGTTTCACTACGTGCACCACTAGTGTTTTGGGGAAAAGCACATGTAAGATTCTGCAACAGTCTCTGCTGATACTTCTGCATCGGTGCATCTCTTTCTATGGCAGGAATAATTTCTGCAAATTTACTTTTGTACCGGGGATCTAACAGTGTGGCAACCCAGTAGTCAGGATTATTTCTTATTCTCACAATTCGAGGGTCATGTTGCAGGTAGTGCAGCAAGAAGGCACTCATGTGTCTTGCGCATCCAGGAGCACCAAGTCCCTGTTGTGTTGGTGACGAGGTAACTATCATGCTTCCTTCCTCTGCCCTCTCCCCCCAACCTCGCACAACAGAAATGTGATCAAGGTCTCCCTCATCTGAAAACTGTGCAGAAGGGTGCATAGGTCCCTGATCTGACACAACTCCTCCAGCATGATTTTCCCCACCTCTGGATCTTGTTGGCCCAGGCTATACGTCAGAACGTATTGCAACAGGGCTTGTCGGTGCTGCCACAGTCGCTGCAACATGCTGCATCATGTGCAGAGTTGAATTCCACCGGGTAGACACATCGCATTTTAGCCGGTGAAGTGGCAGGCCCAACGACTTCTGTAGAGATGTAAGTCACTGAGCTGCGGGATGCGAATGGTGGAAGTGAGCACACAGCGACCGTGCCCTCTGCAGAAGGCTATCTAGTCCGGGATAGTGGGCTAAAAATTGCTGGACAACCAGGTTCAACATGTGAAACCATACAAGGCACGTGTGTGACATTGCCCCGGCGAAAGGCCGCACCCAGGATTGCAGCATTGTCGCACATGGCCTTCCCTGGTTTCAGGTCCAGTGGAGACAACCATTCATGAACCTGTTTCTCCAGAGCTGACCACAACTCCTCAGCTGTGTGACTCACATTTCCCAGACATTTCAAAGTAAAAACCGCCTGATGACGTTGAGCCCTGCTGCCAGCATAGTAAGGAGGTGTGCAGGATCCCTTCTGCGAAGTTAGAAAGCTTGTGGCATGACCAGACAGGCTTTGGGTGCAGGTGGAGGACCGAGAGGAGGTTGAGGAGGCAGAAGCAGTGGAGGAACTTCGAGATAAAGAGGTTTGACGCACAACTCGTGGGGACAGCAAGACTTGGACAGCAGCCCCTTGTCCTGCTGTCACTATAGTTACCCAGTGCCCAGTCAGCGACATGTAACGCCTCTGTCTATGCCTACTCGTCCAAGTGTCTGTGGTGAAATGCACCCTGTCACACGTAGAGTTTCTCAAAGAAGCGGTGATGTTGTGTGCGACATTCTGGTGGAGAGCAGGCACATCTTTCTTTGAGAAGTAGTGCCGACTGGGCATCTGGTACTGGGGCACTGCTGTCCCCCCAGTCACAGAGGATGAAGAGGCCGTGGATGCACAAGATGTGGCAGACGGCGGCTGGCCCGGCCGGCTAGGCCGCATTGTAGCACAGTGAGCTTCCCACTGCAACTTATGCTTCATATCCATGTGCCGGTTCATGCATGAAATACTCAAACTATGTATTTTTTGGCCTCTACTTAACTTTTGCTGACAAATGTTACAGATAACACGAGTTGGGTCATCCTTATCGATCTGAAAAAATGCTCAGGCTATGTAAGGCTTAGCACCCATGCGACCTGAAGAGTCACCACGACTTGTGGTCAGAGGCAGAGTTGTGTTTGAGGATGCAGTTGTTGACGTGCTTCCAGTACTACGTCTCTGTCCAGGAAGGCGCACCCTTCCTCGTCGTCACTAGCATCCTCCTCCACCTCCTCTGCTGACCTCACCTACTGGCTGACTGTGGGTTGACAGTAAGTGGGATCTCCAACCTCGTCATCATCACCCTGTGTGTTATCACACCCGTCATCCTCAGAGCCAACCTCTTCCTGCCCTGACAAAAAACTCAAGTTGTCGCTCCAATCAGGTATTTGAGCCTCGTCATCGTCTTCCTCATTGTCTCCACCTACAAGAGTTACAGTTTGGGAACGAGTGTCTACATTATGGTCAGAACCTTCTGCGTCTGGTCCTGGATCCGACTCATAAAGATTCTGGGCATCAGTGTAGATCATTTCCTCGTCTGGATTCACAGAAGCTCTGGAGCCGACCTCTGATTCCCAGGCTATAGTATGAGTAAACAGCTCTGCAGACTCAACCATCTGTTCTACCCCATACTCACAAGGGCTGCTGGAGACTTGGGAGCTGTGAGGAAGCAAGTGCGATTGGGGTGACACCTCTGAGGACTGGAGTATTTGTGATGTTGAAGTTGAGGTGGAGGAGAGCCCACTTAAAGGAGAACTTCATATCCATTGAAGCACCTGCTGTTTTTGTGCCTCATCTGGAATTTGTAGCGATTGGCGTGGCCGTAAGAAAGGGATCTTATCGCATTGTCCGCTAAAAGAAGTAGACATTTTAGTTTGGCTGGAAGATGGTCTTTCTTCTGCAGATGTTACTGTTGCTTTAACACCTACCCCATGGACACAACCTTTTTTCCCCTTCCCAACACACCTATTCCCATTTCCACCAGCAGCATGCCTTTTTCCACTCATTTTGGTGGTTAACTAATTGACAACTCTGGAGTTGTTTGCACAAAAAACAATGGATGGGAACCGAGCAGAGCTGAGTGGCCAAACGGTGGTATTAGACCAAAAGTATTGGCTGGGTTAGATGCATTAAAACAATTTTATTTCTTACACAGGTGGTGGAGGTTAGTATAGATTGACTAATAGAACAAGTCCCACACACTGCTACAAGCCCAAGCCCAAATATTTTTTCAGAGCTAGATGCAGATAAAAATTATTTTGAATTTGCAACCTGGTGGAGGTTAGTATAGATGGACTAATAGAACAAATCCAAAACACTGCTACAAGCCCAAGCCCAAAGATTTTTTCAGAGCTAGATGCAGATAAAAATTATTTTGAATTTTCAACCTGGTGGAGGTTAGTATAGATGGACTAATAGAATGATACTATGCCCAAAAGGTTTTACTTGGCTAGGTGCAGTAAAAAAATATGTATACACAGGTGGTGTAGCTTGCAACACAGATAGGCTACTCCACTGACTAACACACACTGCAATAGGCCAAAAAGGATTTGCTTAGCTAGATTCAGCCAAATGCTGTGAAAAAAACTTGCACAGCACTGGCACAGACCTGCCTGGCAAAAAGTGATAGGAACTGATGTAACCTAGCCCTCAAAAGGACTGCAAATACAATTAGTCTTTACTCCCAACCTATCTATTAAAGAGCACAGACCTGCCTGATAAAAGTGATATGAACTGATGTAACCTAGCCCTCAAAAGGACTGCAATTACAATTAGTCTTTACTCCCAACCTATCTATTTAAGAGCACAGACCTGCCTGATAAAAGTGATAGGAACTGATGTAACCTAGCCCTCAAAAGGACTGCAATTACAATTAGTCTTTACTCCCAACCTATCTATTTAAGAGCACAGACCTGCCTGATAAAAGTGATAGGAACTGATGTAACCTAGCCCTCAAAAGGACTGCAATTACAATTAGTCTTTACTCCCAACCTATCTATTTAAGAGCACAGACCTGCCTGATAAAAGTGATATGAAATGATGTAACCTAGCCCTCAAAAGGACTGCAATTACAATTAGTCTTTACTCCCAACCTATCTATTTAAGAGCACAGACCTGCCTGATAAAAGTGATAGGAACTGATGTAACCTAGCCCTCAAAAGGACTGCAATTACAATTAGTCTTTACTCCCAACCTATCTATTTAAGAGCACAGACCTGCCTGATAAAAGTGATAGGAACTGATGTAACCTAGCCCTCAAAAGGACTGCAATTACAGTTAGTCTTTACTCCCAACCTATCTATTTAAGAGCACAGACCTGCCTGATGAAAGTCGTAGGAAATGATATTACCTAGTCCTCAAAAGGACAGCAATCACAACTATTCCCTACTTCCAAGCTATCTGTAGATTTGTGCGAAAATTGGCTTGAAATTAACACTGAAAGTATAGCGCACACAGCAGCAGCAGTGAGAAAATGGTGGCTACGTGGAAAATGACTGGGTCTTATAGGGCAAGGACATGTGACATACTCTGCCAATGACACATGCCCTTGCTTTTGTGAAATAAAGCAGTTCACTCCATGTGTGCGCTGCTGATAGGCAGACAGATTGCACCTCCCCACTGTAAATGCGGGAAAGAGAAAAAAAAATGGAGATCTTCATTATTTATGCAGAGATCCATCCCCTGCCCCTCCCCTCACCCCACTGTACACTCAAACTGCGTATTAACATTAACTTTCAGCATTACTGAGATAAAATCCAGTTATGATTTTTGTGCACGAACAGTTATCGAACATAACCTCGAGCAGCCGAATTTTTTTCAAATTGTTCGTGTTCGCCGAACGGCTCGAACACCGCCCAAAACAGTTCAAATTTGAGATTGGCGAACAGTTCGAGTCGAACACCGCTCATCTCTAGTCAAATAGTTACTTACAGGCCAGGTAACTAAAACTGCGTTTTCTCTGTCACATGGATCACATATACGTTTTCAGAAAATACTGCCATTTCTGGCCTCCAATAAAAAATTTTTCAGTGTGTCAGCAAAGTTTTTGACACCGGTTTGCTGTTCAAAATAGATGCCTACAGGCCATGTATTTAAAACTGTGTTTTCTCCGTCACACGGATCACATATACATTTTCAGAAAATGCTGCCATTTCTGGCCTCCATTAAAAAAAATTTTCAGTGTGTCAGCAAAGTTTTTGACACCGGTTTGCTGTTCAAAATAGTTACCTACAGGCCAGGTATTTAAAACCGTGATTTCTCTGTCACACAGATCAAATATACGTTTTCAGAAAACACTGCCATTTCTGACCTTCATTAAAAATTTGTTGCAGTGTGTCAGTGAAGCAACTGACACCAGATTGCTGTTCAAAATAGATACCTACAGGTCAGGTATTTAAAACTGTAGTTTGTCCATCACACAGATCACATATAAGTTCGCTCCAAATTCAGTCATTTGTTGTGAGCGTGGAAGATATTGTCCTCCATTTAAAATGGGAAAGGCACATGGCAAGGGACGGGAAACTGGACGCGATGGTGATGATGGTGCATGTAGAGGTCGAGGCCATGGGCAAGCTGAAATTATGCCACAACAAACACCCACATCTTCTCGCTCGACCTTCCTGTCCAATTAATAGGGGACCCCAGAACAGCACTATTGAACACAGAGCAGTGTGAAAAGTTATTGGTTGGATAGCAGATAATGCTTCCAGTCACTTAGCCACCACCACCACCACCTTGTCTTCCACACGGTCAAGTCTCAGTAGCTGTGAGTCTGGACCGCAGATTCCTCACCCTGAACCTCCTTCCTCCCACCATACCGAGTGCCCATAGACAACTAATCCCACACTTGAACATTCCGAAGAGCTGTTCACTTTCCCATTTATAGATTCGGGCCTCTCGCCCGGTACACTTGAAGCGGGTCAAGAGGAGATCGCATGTAGCGATGCTCAAATATTTGAGCAACCACGGTCACATGAAGGCAACTGTGAGAAAGTGCTACAAGAGGTGGACGATGATGAGACACAATTGCCAAAAAGTCAGGAGGAGGATCAGAGGGCGGAAGTGGAAGACGAGGTGGTGGATGATATATTAACTGACCCAACCAGGCAGGAGGACATGCAGAGCGAGGACAGCAGCACACAGGGAGAGGGAGGCAGAGCACCCCAACAGGCAGGAAGAAGCAGTGTGGTGGTCGCATAAAGAAGGCAGGCAACCATTCCCCGTAACACCAACACGAAGGAAGTTGCCAGTACAACTGTTAGGTCTTCCCGAGTCTGGTTGTTTTTTAAAGACTCTGCCGATAACCCCAAAAAGGCTATTTGCACCACCTGCCAGGCCAGCATCAGCAGGGGTGGCAAAACGACCAGCCTGACCACTACCAGCATGATCAGGCACATGGCAGCAAAGCATCCGACTTTGTGGGCCAAACCACAGGGTCCAGGAACAGTGTCTGCAGGTGGCACCATTGCTTCTTCCGCTGTTGTGCATGCAAGCCAATGCCCTGTCCATGGTGCATGTGAAGATGCCTCCTGCCCTGCACCTGTCGTTGCACACTCACAAGTAGCAGCATCAGGAAGCATGTCCACGTCCTTGTCCCAGAGCAGCGTTCAGTTGTCCATACCACAGTCCTTGGAACGCAAGTGCAAATACACAACCAACGCCCCACAGGCCACACTACTAAGTTCCCACATTTCACGACTACTTGTGCTTGATATGTTGCCTTTTAGGCTCGTGGAGATGGAATCATTCCGCAACCTGATGTCGGCGGCCTCCCTCAGTACTCGGTCCTCAGCCGCCTCTATTTCTTCCGCTGTGCCGTCCCCGCATTACACAAGCACGTGTCCCAAAACATTAGCCATGCTCTCAACAACGCAGTTACCAGGAAAGTCCACCTAACCACGGACACGTAGACAAGTGCTTGTGGGCTGGGATGGTACATCTCGCTGACGACACACTGGGTTAACATAGTGGAAGCCGGGACCCAGTCAGACCTTGGGACGGAACATGTCCTCCCAACGCCTAGGATTGCGGGCACTAGGTCAATCAGGGTTGCCCCCACAGTCTACAGCTCCTGCACCTCATCCTCCTCAGCCTCCTTCTCCTCTTCAGCCTCCATCTCCGAAATGACTGCATCAGTCACAAGCAGGAAACACTGCCTCGGCCAAGCGGCAACAGGCTGTGCTGAAGCTAATATGCTTAAGTGACAATCCATACAATGCTGAAGACTTGTGGACAGTTTGGAAAGAGAAGGCAGATCTGTGGCTCACATTGCTGAACCTACAGCCAGGCATGGTCGTGTGTGACAATGGCCGTGACCTGGTGGTAGCTCTGAGGTGAGGCAAGCTCACACATGTACCATGCCTGGGCCATGTGCTTAACCTCGTAGTTCAGCGGTTTCTCAAATCCTACCCGGAGCTGCCGGATCTGCTTGTTAAAGTACGCTGCCTGTGTACCCATTTTAGAAAGTCACCTACATCTTCCGCCACCCTTGACGTGTTTCAGTAGCGTTTGCAGCTTCCGGCTCACAGACTTTTATGTGATGTTCCCACGAGTTGGAACTCTACACTGCAGATGTTGGGAAGTATTTGTGAGAAGAAGAGGGCAGATGTTGACTACCAGTATCAACAAGGCCGTCGGTATTCAGTTCAGACTTCACACATAAGTACACAGTAGTGGCCATGGATGTCAGACATATGTACCATCCTCCAAAACTTTGAGGACTCTACCAAGATGATGAGCGGCGATGACGCCATAATTAGCTTTACCATCCCGCTTCTCTGTCTTCTGAAACGCTCTCTGCTCACAATCAAAGAGGATGCATTGCAGGCGGAGCACGATGAGATGGAGCAAGGAACCATACAGGGTGATTACACAAAGCCCAGCCTCATCTCATCCCAACATGGATTGGGTGACAATGAGGAAGAGGAGGAGGAGGAGGAAGAACAGGAGGTAGTTTCATGCGCTATAGACGGTACTACCTGCACAGCTGTCATACCGTCTTTTCAGCGTGTATGGCCAGAGGACAGAGAGGAGGAGTAGGAGAGTATGGTCAGTTATCCTCTTGGTGAGGACACGGAAGTCATGCCTGTTAGCAGTCTGGCATGCATGGCTGAGTTTATGTTACGTTGCATTTCTCATGACCCTCGCGTTCTCAAAATTTTGGGTGACAGTCATTACTGGTTGGTGACACTTCTAGACCCACGCTACAAGGAGAACTTTATATCTCTTATTCTTGAGGCGGACAGGTCTACAAAAATGGGGCAGTACCAGAAGGCCCTTGTTGCGGAACTATTAAAAAAATTCCCATCTGAAAACGCTGGCGGCAGAGGTTATAGTTCATTGGACAACCAAGGAGTACAGGCGAGAGAGACACAATTTCAATCCAGCAGAGGCAGGGTAACACTGTCAAAGTTCTGGGACAGTTTTCTAAGACCCTCCCATCGCACAGGCCCTGAGGTGCAGGGTACTCTCACAAGGAGTGCAAAGTTTGGGAAGATGCTGAGAGAGTACCTTGCCGACCGTACCATCATACTCCGTGATTCGACTGTGCCTTTTAATTATTGGGTATCCAAGCTGGATACTTGGAATGAACTGGCTCTCTATGCCTTGGAGGTCCTGGGCTGCCCTGCCGCTAGCGTTTTATCAGAGCGGGTTTTTAGTGCCGCTGGTGGAATTATAACTGATAAGCGCATCCACCTGTCAACTGAAAATGCTGACAGACTGACTCTTATAAAAATGAACAAGGGTTGGATTGGACCAGACTTCTCAACACCACCAAATGATAGCAGCGTAACATAAACTCAAATCCAGTGTCTTTTTTTGGAAGGTGTATTCCAATGTACCTCTTCACACCCACACATGGGTATAATCTTCCTGATTTTGGCTATTTGCTCTTGTCCTCCTCCTTCTCCTCTTCCTCATCCTCCACCACCATGTCACCAGGGTGACCGTGGTCTGTGATGCAACACCCACATAACTTTTTAAAAAGGTGTTTATGATGGCCGTAAAAAAAAAAAATTATACAGTATGTTCATGTATACCCCCCAGGGGTAAATGATTGTCAGCCCATATACTTAATGCATGGGCATTACAAGTATAGGAGACCCACTCCTTTCTAATGGGAACACTTTTTTATGAGGCCCCCTAAGTCTCTTCCAAGAGGCATTGGAGTGCCTCCCAATTTTTGGCAGCCCTTGCATTCACTTCATAGGCCAACACTATGGGAGGCCCTCTCCTTTCTAATGAGAATTTGTCATTACTGTGGCCCTGCTCTATGTGTCTTTAAATTCTTAGTGGGGTCTTTCTTAAATTTGGTCAGCTGTTGGACTCACTGCATACCCTATAACTGTATAGCAGACCCTCTCCTTTCTAATGGGAACATGTCGTAATTGTTACTATAGTACTGCTCTATGTGTCTTTAAATTCTTAGTGGGGTTTTTCCTAAAATTGGTCAGCCGTTGGACTCACTGCCTTATAACTGTATAGCAGACTCTCTCCTTTCTAATGGGAATTTTTCATTACTGTGGCCCTGCTCTATGTGTCTTTAAATTCTTAGTGGGGTTTTTCCTAAAATTGGTCAGCCGTTGGACTCACTGCATACCCTATAACTGTATAGCAGACTCTCTCCTTTATAATGGGAATTTGTAGTTACTGTGGCCCTGCTCTATGTGTCTTTAAATTCTTAGTGGGGTTTTTCCTAAAACTGGTTAGTGGTTGGACTCACTGCATACCCTATAACTGTATAGCAGACTCTATCCTTTCTATTGGGAATACTGTGGCCCTACTCTATGTGTCCTTAAATTCTTAGTTTTTCCCAAATTTTGGCAGCCCTTGCAGTCATAGCGTGGACATTACCACTATAGGAGACCCGCTCCTTTATAATGGGTACATTTTTTTTTACTGAGACCCTCCTCTATGTCTCTTCAAAGGTGTATTGGGTTGCATCCAAATTTTTGGCAGCCCTTGAAGTCACTGCATATGCAATAACAGTATAGGAGACCCACTTGTTAATAATGGGAACAACAAAGCATAGACGACTGATGGCTCTCTAACAATAGCGAGGGCTGACTGCTGGCCTTTTAAGATTAGTAGGGGCCATTTGATGGCCCGATGAAAATAGGCTTTATGACTTTCAGAGTCCCTCCATCATAAATAAAACAGGATGTGGCTGATGATGTGTCACACACCACATTGCCAGATAAGGTTGTAAATGTTAAAATGACATTTTCCGGCGAATCCATTTGTCTTAAAAAATAACGTAAAAAAACCCAAAACAATAGGATTTTTGTTTAGTATAAAAAACAGCGTCACCAATTTAACCTCAATGTAATCACAATGTTCAGCTCATGCACCTCCTCCTCCATCTCCGAAATGACCACATCAGTCACAAGCTGACAGCACTGCCTTGGCCAAGCGGCAATAGGTTGTGCTGTAGATAACATACTTAATGCTTAGGTGACAGAGCTGTTGAAAGCTGTAACACAGCAGCCTGATCTGTGGCTCTCACCGCTGAACATACAGCCGGGCATGGTCGTGTGTGATAATGGGCGGAACTTTGTGACGGAGAAATGACAGCCGGAGTAGAAAAGGTTTCCCTCTATGCCAGTCCTTTCACCGAGCTAAAGAATATGGCTGTGGTGAAATACAACTCCCACTGAGAAGCTGTTTCAGATTGAAAAACGTTGTGCCTACAAGAGGATTTGATTCTAAGGGCTCACCATTCTTCCCCGCTCAAGAGCCACATAGCAGCTGCAAAGTTAGCACTATCATGAACTCTCTTGAGGTACAAGCCAGGGCAAACTAGAGGATTCTCTGGTGGGACCGTCCAACCCAGCCGAGAAGCAGTCCTGGCTAAGAAAAGTGTTGGAGAAGTTTCCCTGTGCTTGCATTCCAAGTAACAGAAAACTAAGCAGATGGTGATCTCTATCATCATCATGGCCTCATCTCAGCACATTGAACTCTCCTGAAGGAAAAGCCAGGGCCCACCAGAGGAGTCTCCGGTTTACTGCTTGATCCGTCCATCCCTGCCGAGAAGCAGCCCTAACTAAGAAAAGTGTGGAGGAAGGTTCACGGACACTCTATGGCTGCTTTTTTTAATGTGGATCGGACATGCTTATGCATGTTATTTCTCAAACAGCATTGTAGATCAGGCCATTGCCCAACTCATGAAATTAAATTTGCAAAGAAAGATGTTTGTGTGTCAAAGCACCACTGACAAGTGCGAGTTGATGTTGGACAGGCTGCCATTGCTTCTACAACAAGCTGCATTAGAGGACTTCCTGGGAGAAATGACACCCAGAGTAGATATGGTTTCCCTCTATACCAGTCCTTTCACCGAGCTAAATATAACTCAGCAAAAAAAGCCATGGACTGGCTCCGTACCGTCCCTGGCCACATTCACCTGTCCACGTGTTTGTGGTTAGGCGGTCCTTCCCAGTATGTGCACTGGGGAGGGCACGGGTAATGTTGTGGGACCCATGATTGTGGAAGGCGGAGACGATATCGGGAGAAATAGTTTCAGTTGGGGACCGAGTATGGACACCCGGCCGCCGCTGGCATGAGGTTATGAAAAGCTTCCGCCTCCACAAGCCTAAAAGGCCACATTTCTAGTGAAAGCAGCTTTAGAGGATTTCCTGGGAGAAATGACAGCTGGGTAGATATGGTTTCCCAAGTCCTTTCACCAAGCTAAAAATATGGCTGTGGTGAAATACAACTCAGCAAAAAAAGCTGTGGACTGGCTCCGTACTGTCACTGGGCAAATTCACCTGTCCACGTGTTTGTGGTTAGGCAGTCCTTTCCAGTAACTGCACTGGGGAGGGCACGGGTAATGTTGTGGGACCCGTGCTTGTGGAAGGTGGAGACGATACCGGGAAAAATAGTGGCAGCTGGGGACCGAGTATGGATACCCGGTCACCGCCATAAGATTGTAGATTGCTTTCGCCTCCACGAGACTTAAAGGCCACATTTCAAGTGCAAGCAGCTGTCAAAAATTTGGCAGTATAGTATTGCAGCCTGTGGGTGGGTGGCTGGCTGCACACCTGCGCTTGCATTCCAAGGAATGGGGTAGGGACAACTGAATGCTGCACTGGGACAAGGACATGGACAGTGATTGTTGCAAGTCTGCAACTACAGGTGCATGGCAGGAGGCATCTTCGCATTTGCCAAGGATCACTTATGATGGGCACACTTTTAGGCAGTGACCTGGGAGTCAGAAATGCTTCCAGAGGTCTTCCCCATGCTGTTCCAATGTCTTTTCAGCACTATATGCATGTGTCTGATGATGTGTCGCACACCACATGGCCAGATAAGGTTGTAAAATGTTAAAATGACATTTCCCAGTGAATGCATTTGTCTTGGTTGAAAGCAATGCAAAAGTGCAAAAACACATCAAAAACGCTACATGTGAACATAGCCCAAGTTTTGGAGGAGTATTTTTTGTTCTGGTTATTTATTTTGCCTTACATACAAGTCATTACCCTGGAAAGGATGTTCCTTAACACATTTCCCAAGAAAATCCATTTTGGTTTCGTTTTTGTATGTTTTATTGTGAATCCGTAAAAGTGGCGTAATACCTCTGACAACATTGTAGACAGCAGAGACCTGGGAGTCAGAAATGCTTCCAGGGGTTTTCCCAATGCTGTTCCCATGTCATTTGAGCACTGTTCCCGTCGATTTGGGCAATTTTTAGGACCTCTGCTGACCGCCGGAGGGAGCTGCCTGAAAAATACTTGAGTTTCCCATAGACTTACATTAGGCTCGTTGTTCAGGTCGAGCACCCGAGTATTCCAATTTGCTCGACCCGAGCAACGAGTACCCGAGCATTTTAGTGCTCGCTCATCACTATTGATAATGTGATACAGTAGGGGACATCTCAGTTTGAAATTGTTCGTAGCATATCTCCTATGTTATACAGGCCTCATCCTCACTAAAAAAAAAATACTTTCTTCTGTTACTAACATTATACACTAGAGGACATCTCAGGGTGCCAAGGGAGGGTTATTCACAGCGATCGAGGAGGGGTTGGTGATACCAGATAAACAGTTAGTGAAGGTGTTCTTGAAGGCAAGGAACAAAAGGAAGAGGAAGAGGTAATGGGCGAGCAACAGTAAGAAAATGAAGAGAATAATGATCCCCTCTCTGTTTGTGTTTGGTAGGAGGGGATGGAGGAAACAAGCATCAGAATTACCCAGCCACCAACACAGCATGGGCTTGAATCTCATGAAAGTGCGTTCTTGCTGCACTATCTGCAACATGATCCCCGTATAGTTATGATTCAAAATAGTGCTGACTAATGGGTTGCCACTCTGTTAGATCCATGTTATAAGAGTAAATTTTGCCAGGTGCTTACCGCCCTGGAAAGGGACCTGTGAATGCTGGAGTATTGAAACACCCTTTTACACAACCTTAACATAGGTTTTCCCCAAGCCAGTTGTGAGGCACACAGAGTTCATTGCAGCTTTGCAATTCCAATTTGGCACGTCAATTCATCAATACCAAAATATTAGCAGCAGCAGTAGTGTTAGTGGCAGAAACAATTTCTGTGAGTCTTTTCACACATTTTTTAGACCAGCTCTTGCACCTGCACAACAGAGTACAAGTCTGACACGAGGTGAATGACTGGAGAGGATGGTGCACTCCTGATTGAATCTCCATCTGCTGGGTTGGCAGTAGTGGAAGAGGTTTTGGTTCCTAATTCTACAATTTCTACTGTAGTTAAATTAATGCCACTTTGCCACTAATTTTTGGAAATATGGAGAATCCTGATTGGGTTTCCATCTATTGGGTTTGGCTGTAGTTGAAGAGGTTTCTGTCTCCATTAAACTATTTATACTCTGGTGAAATTGATGCCACTTTGGTGGTGTTAGGCCCTAATTTAGGGAAATGTAAACGCTTATTTTTCTTTTTCAAATAATTTTATTACATTTTTAATTAACATAAATTTGGATAGGAAAGGGAGGGGTTATTTGGGGAAGATGCAACAAAATAGGTTCCAACCTTGTTTTATTGGGGATATTCAACAGGAAATTCAGAGGGGATGAGGGATAGGAAATATAGATACATATACAGTATGTAACCTTAACAGTAATGTTTTCGTACATATAGTTGTTAAACCATATTAAGATTAAGTTTACTAATCATAATTATAGTTAGAGAGGAAAATAAATAGTCAGTATTAGGAAGAGTAGCAAATCCAAGGTTTCCATCTTTTGCAATATGATTCATAATAATTGTTCGCTATTGCGTGACTTCTTTCATAAAAGTTGAGTAAAGTAATTTTGTTTGTAATTTCACTAATAGTAGGTACAAATTTTTCTTTCCATAGTGCTGCTATAGCATTTTTGGTTACTAAGAAAATATGGATTATAATTGGTTTATAGTTTGGGTTGATATTTTCCAGATCAAGGGAAAGTAAAGCCATTTGAGGCGTTATGGCCAATTTTAGTTGTGTAATATTATTTATTAAAGATTTAACTTCGTTCCAAAGGGGAAGTAATCTAGGGATCTCCAAAACATATGGATTAAATCCCCTTTTGAACCGCAGTCTCTCCAACAAGAGGTTGATTGATCTGGAAAAGTCTTAGCTAGTTTTGCTGGAGTGAAATACCATCTCGATACTATTTTAAAAAAGGATTCATGTAGTGAGGCAAAATATTAGATGAATACGTATATTTAAATGAAGATTGCCATTGTTCTGAAGTAAAAGTAATGTTTAAATCTTTTTCGCAGTTGTTTATAAAAGGTGTTTTGTTGAATTCTGAATCCAGATTTAGGAGATCACAAATATTCTTTGATTTCCAATATAGATTATTATTGGGGTTACAAAACAAAGAACTAATGGACTCCGTGACTAACGATTTATTTTTGAGAAGAAAATGTATTAATTTTTTTATTGCTTCAAAGGAGATGAAGTCTTCATTAGTAAAGTTATTTTGATCTTTTAATTGTTGGTATGAGGTAAAGTCATTACCGTTGTGAAGGTCTTTATTTTTATTTATGTTTTTTTATTTCCATGTATCAGGAAGTTTCTCGTCCAAGATTAGTTCTAAGAACTTTAATGATACATTTTTTAATTGGTCATACCTACATGTCCCTTTGTTTTGTTGTTTTCCAAAATATTTCCATGCCTGGATAGTAGCTGACAAAGTGGGGAATGTTGGAGAATCTAGGGAAGGAGACAGTAGATGGTTTAGAATTAGCTCTTTTAATGGAATGATTTTATTTAAGTACTGCTCAATTTCTACCCAGGCTGGAAGATTTCCTTTTTGAACCAATTTACAGATTGTTTGATTAAATTTGTGCTATAGTAGTTAATGATATTAGGGAGAGCTAATCCTCCATTGAGTTTACTCTTAACTAATGTTTTACTTGCTACTCTGGCCCTCTTTTGGTTCCTTATAAAGCTGTTCAGAATAGTTTGAAGTTTTCTCAAGGTATTGACAGAAATAACCAATGGAATGGCCCTGAAGATATATAGTATTTTTGGTAAAGAGAATATTTTAAAAGTAATAATTTTGCCCACCCATGATAACTCGTATTTGGAGAAATTCTTTAATTCATTTTGTATGGATTTCATAATATTTTTTAGATTGAGACTAATTGTTTTATGCAGGTATCTGGTTATTTGTATTCCCAAATATGACATAACTTCCGCTTCCCATTGAAAGGAAGAAAAGTTCTTAATATCGTTTTTCGTAGAGTCCTCTATAAAAAAGTCCAAGATTTTTGATTTAGTCGCATTAATTTTATAGTAGGATAATTTTGAAAATTTTTCAATAATTAATAGAGTTTCCTTGATAGAAGTAGAAGGATTAGATAAACTAAGTATTACGTCGTCCGCAAGCAAACCGATTTTATAGTGATTCTTATCTGTTTTTCTTCCAGTAATTTTTAGATTAGTTCTTAAATGCTCCGCAAGTGATTCAATGGCTAAGGCGAAAAGTAAGGGGGAAAGCGGACATCCCTGTCTCGTCCCGTTAGTTATTGGTACTGATTCTGATAAATGATTGTTTACAAAGATTTTAGCTGAAGGGAACGCATAAAGTGCCATAATTGTTCTTATAAATTGAGAGTCAAATCCAAATTTAAGAATTGTTGCTTTAAGAAAATCCCAGTTGATTCTATCGAATGCTTTTTCAGCCTCTAACGTTAATAGTATTGATGGAGTCTTAGTCTGTTTAATTATATTGATTACATTAAAGATTTTTCTAGTACCATCAGTCGTCTGTCGTCCTTCGATAAATCCAAGTTGGTCCTTGTGGATAATTTTTGGTAGAATTTTTTTCAGTCTGTTTGCAATGATTTTTGAAAAGATTTTGACATCCGTAATAATAAGGAATATGGGCCTATAATTTTTGACTTGTTCTTAGTCTCCTTTGGGCTTGGGGATTAAAGTTATAGTGGCTTGTAACATTTCTGGGGAAAATTCTCCTTTTCTTGAAGCCTTATTAAGAACTTCTGTCAAATGTGGGACTAGTAAAGGGTTAAAGGGAGTTGGTAATATTCATTGGAATAACTGTCAAGACCAGGTGAATTTTTGGTTTTTAGTTTTTTAATAAATTCACTACTGAATGAGTCTCCATCTACTGGGTTGGCTGTACTGGAAGAGGTGTCTGTCCTAATTACACTATTTCTACTGTACTGAAATTGATGCCACTTTGCTAGTGTCTGCCACTAATTTTTGGAAATGTGGGGAATCCTGATTGGGTCTCCATTAGTGATGAGCAAGCATGATCATTACTTGAGATTTATGAGCATGCACGGGTGTTTTCCCAATATCTTTGGCGTGCTCGGGTGTTATGTTTGAGTCACTCCATGCCCATGATTTGCGACTGTTTGACAGCTTTAATACATGTGAGGAATGCCTTTTTCTTAGGCAATCATCATGTGTTAAAGCTGTCAAACAGTTTCAAATCATGCACACAGAGTGACTCAAACATAACACCCGAGGACGCTGAAGATACTCGGCGAGCACCCGAGCATGCACTCAGAAAGGGGTAACAGAACATGCTTGCTCATCTCTAGTCTCCATCTATTGGGTTTGGCTGTAGTAGAAGAGGTTTCTGTCTCCATTAAACTACTTCTACTCTGGTGAAATTGATGCCACTTTGGTGGTGTTATGCCCTAATTTAGGGAAATGTAAACAATTCTGATTGAGTCTCCATCTACTGGATTGGCTGTACTGGAAGAGGTGTCGGTCCTAATTACACTATTTCTACTGTAGTGAAGTTAATGCCACTTTGCTGGTGTCTGCCACTAATTTTTGGAAATGTGGAAAATCCTGATTGGGTCTTCATCTATTGGGTTTGGCTGTAGTGGAAGAGGTTTCTGTCTCCATTAAACTACTTCTACTCAGGTGAAATTGATGTCACTTTGGTGGTGTTAGGTCCTAAATCAGGGAAATGTAAACACTTCTGATTGAGTCACCATCGAATGGGTTGGCTGTACTGGAAGAGGTGTCAGTCCTAATAACACTATTTCTACTGTACTGAAATTGATGCCACTTTGTTGGTGCTAGGCCCTAATTTAGGGAAATGTGAACACTCCTGGTTAGGTCCCCATCACCTGGGTTGGCTGTAATGGAAGAGGTTTTGGTCTCCATCTATTACTATAATTATACTGTAGTGAAATTAAATATTTGGTGCAGATATTGTTCTCCATAAAAGGGTACACAAACATGATAAACTCAAAATTGGTTTTCAATAAAAAACCATCAGCCGCCCCATCAAACGCATCTGCTTCTTCTTCCTCCTCCTCTGTTACCGTGCCAAGCATTGTCATGCAAGTCTCCAACCACAGAACCTACGGTTGTATACTTGCTCCAGTCAGGCTGAGTGAGAGCCTGTCAGCTGGTACAGAAGCGGACATGCCTGCTGTCTTTGTTTCACTGAGCACACCACATGTTTCTCAATCCACCGCAACATCTCTGCCTGTACCTCACTCACAGTCTAGCAGTTTGTCCATTTCACCGTACTCCGCCTTCTCTCAGCACTGCAGCCAGCCCTCGGTCTTGCAGTTGTGGTCACGTAAAAGATTGTTTACTTCTACATATGACAAAGCTAATAGGTCGAACTCCACCATCTCCAATCTGTAGGCCATGGAAATGTTGGTCTTAGGCCCTAATCTTTTTAAATGTGAACAGTTCAGATTGTGTCTCCATCTGCTGGGTTGGCTGTAATGGAAGCAGTGTCAGTCCCCATTATACTACTTATACTCAGGTGAAATTGATGGCACTTTGCTAGTTTTAGGCCCTAATTTATTAAAATGTGAACACTCCTTATTGGGTCTCCATCTATTGGGTTGGCTGTAGTGGAAGAGGTGTCATTCCTAAAATGTGTACCGTACTGAAATTGATGCTACTTTGCTGGTGTCTGCCACAAATTTTTGGAAATGTGGGGAATCCTGATTAGGTCTCCATATATTGGGTTGGCTGTAGTGGAAGAGGTGTCAGTTCCAATTATACTACTTATACTGTAGTGAAATTGATGCCACTTTGGTGGTTTTAGACCCAAATGTTTTCAAATGTGAACACTCCTCACTGGGTCTCCATCTACTGCTTTGACTGTAGGGGAAGAGGTGTCGTTCCTAATTGTACAATTTCTACTTTACTGAAATTGATGCCACTTTGCTGATGTTAGGCCCTAATTTAGGGAAACATGAACACTCCAGGTTAGGTCTCCATCTCCTGTGTTGACTATAGTGGAAGAGGTTTCGTTCCTAATTCTACAATTTCTACTGTACTGAAATTGATGCCACTTTGCTGGTGTCTGCCACTAATTTTTGGAAATATGGTGAATCCTGATTGGGTCTCCATCTGCTAGGTTGGCTGTCATGGAAGAATTGTTGGTCACCATTATGCTAGTTCCACTCTACTGAAATGAATTCTTTGGTGCAGATATTTTTGTCACAGTGTTACACAAGATATAATCGAAATTGGTTACCGTATGTCAGAAAAATATTAAGAATTTCTCCCTCCCAGACCCCTCTTCTTCTCCCCTGTCCCCTATTGTGTTTGTCAGGAGAGAAGATCTGACAATCTACCATCTGTCTGTAATTAAATTAACACACACATGAGAAATGCCTTGTAAGCAAATGCTAGCCCAAAAGGTGCTGCCAAACCCAATTAACACAGGCTTATGATAAATTTACATGTAGCTGAGAAGGTTGTGTTCCCAGGACATCAAAGGGAATTTAACAGAGGCCTGCAGACGGGGCGGCACGGACACGAAATATGGAATAACTACATTTCCATATATCCATTAATAATGGGGCCCATATTTTGAGTGACAGTCAGCTAAGGAACAATATGCTTATTTTCCCATAGCTATAAGGCCCTCCGGGTAGCTGTGGCATAACAGTACCAAAATAACAGACCATAACTATGTCGTGTGTGGTCTCTGGAGAAAGGTAAAATCATAATAGAAAATATGGTACCATTTTTGGGCTTCTGCGACCAACCGGCAATAAGTTATCATAAAAGCCAGATATTCTAATAAAAATATAAAGGATGGAGTCCAGGCCACATGATGCCATCCCAGGAGGTGTGTAGGCAGGTCTCCCCTTCGGGACACAGCCAAAGGGAGAGTAGTATTCATTGCCGGGAGTATATATTTATTATAACAAAGGAACCCGTTTGGTAATGGTCAAATCTGGAGTGCCTCCATCTATATTGAATCGTCCATGCGATTGTATAGTAAGTTTCTTCTTTAATCCTTATTATTTTATAACGACATATGTATTGTATTGTCTCCATTTGTAAAGTCTTGTATATTTTTCCTAAGCACTGCCTCCCTTTTGGATTAAATATAATATTTAATAGTCCTTTTGCTCTGTAATCGTTCCCTCCCCCAAAGCCATATGCACTACCAGAATGCAAGCGTCCGACCAGGCCTGTATTATATTTCAAACTGGCCGGTGGTAGCAGCGAATAATGATAATTGGGCTATCATGAAGCTGGCAGTAACCGTACTGGGGAGTATACACATATTCCATGCGTTGGATTCCGAAGCTGTGATGCCATATGCTTTCTGCTCACTTGCTGATAGCTACGTAGAGAGCAATCAGGATGGTGTGCTTGCGAATCCCTGCCAAATCCTGTGAATTCTTGACAGAGTAATGGCAGAGGTTGGATATTGTGTGATCTCCCCGGTGTCGCCCCTGACGGTCCTGACAAACTGGTGGCAGCAGTAGGATATTGTGTGATCTCCCAGATGTCGTTGCTCGGACATCCCTTCGGTGCTGATATTGCTCTCCATAAAGGGGTACACATTAGTAATGAGACAGCACTAAATGTGCTCAACTTAGTGGTTCAGCGGTTTCTCAAAACCTACCCAGATCTGCCAGAGCTGCTTGTGAAAGTACAACGAGTGTGTGCCCATTTCGGAAGGTCAGCTATAGCTTCCGCCACCCCGGCAGTGCTTCAGCAGCATTTGCAGCTTCCAGTTCACCGACTGGTGTGCAATGTCACCACATGTTGGAAATCTAAGTTTCAGATGTTGGGAAGGATTTGTGAGCAGCAGACGGCAGTTGTTGAGTACCAGCTTCAGCACGCCCATCGGCATTCAAGTCAGCCTCCACACATAAAAGCTGTTGAGAGGGCATGGATGTCTGATATCTGTGCCATCCTCTAAAACTTTGAGGAATTCTTCAAGATGGTGAGCGGCAATGACGCCATTATTAGCGTCACAATCCCGCTTCTCTGTCTACTGAAACGCTCTGTGCTCACAGTTAAAGAGGAGGCATTGCAGGCAGAGCAAGGAATTCTGCAGCCCAGCCTCATCTCATTTCAATGTGGATTGGGTGATAATGAGGAGGAGGAGGAGAACATGGACAATCGTTCTCATGGTGAGGACAGGGAACTCTTGGCTGTCTTGGAAGTCTGGATACCCCTCTTTCAGTCAATGTGAAAGCTGTTTGAATTTTGCTTAGTGACCTTCAGTGGCCTAAACTGTGTCTTTGCTTATACACATTATTTCTCAAAACGCATTGCAGATCAGGCCATTGTCCAACTCTGTAGTGATTAAATTCAAGGTGTAAAGAAAGGTCTTTGTCTGTGACTAAGCAACGCGGAGAAGTGTGAGCTAATGTTGGACGGGCTGCCATTGCTTATGCAACAAGCTGAATTGGAGGACCTCCCGGGAGAAATAACACCTGGAGTAGATACAGTTTCCCTGTATGCCAGTCCTTTCACAGAGCTAAAGAATATGGCTGTGGTCAAATACAACTCTCACTGAGAAGCTGCGTCAGATTGAAGAACATTGGGCCCACCAGAGGATTTGATTCTACGGGATCCCCTTTCTCTCCCGCTAAAGAGCCCCATAGCTTGTGAAAGGCGGGGACGACACCGGGAGAAATAGTGGAAGTTGGGGACCGAGTATGGAAACCTGGCCGCCACTGCCTTGAGTTTGTGAAAAGCTTCCACCTCCAAGATCCTAAAAGGCAACATTTCAGGTGCAAGCAGCTGTCCAGAAATGTGGCAGTTTAGTATTGCAGACAGTGGGTGGATAAGTGGCTAGTCTGTATATTTGCTGTAACATTCCTGGCGGTGTGCTTGCAGGGTGCATCACCTTCCACCAGGCAAGACCGCAATCTTACCTGTCAGTCCATGTTGTACTATTTGTTTCAGTTCCTGCTGTGTCCATGTCTCTTGTCTGATTGCTTAGTGCATTGGCGCGGCTTTCTGCTTGTTTCTTATAGCTACTGTGTGCACAGTCCTAATGCGTCCCCAGACTATTGCTGTGAGTCACTGGATACTTAACCCACCTCCACCCATTAGGAGGGGCCTGAGCAACACCTTCACTCAGTTTGTCTTTGCAACTGAGTTGCCAGGTCCTGTCCTGTATCTAGTCTGTTCTGCCACCCTGGGGGCTGAGTACCCCGGGCCGCTACCTGTACCTGTGACCTCTAGTCAGTTTCTGCCACCCTGGGGGCTGAGTTCCCAAGTTCGATCCTGTATCTTGTTCCTGGTTCAGGCCCTGTCTGAACAGTGTCCTAGTCCGTTACTTGTTTGTCTCTATGTCTGTATTAGTGTTGAGCCACCCCCGTAGTGTTCGAGTTCGGTTCGTCGAACACCCGTGTGTTCGCCGAACTGTTCGTCGAACTGTTCGTCGAACACCTTCGAACACCGTTAAAACCAATGGCAGGCAAACAAAAACACATAGAAACACATAGAAAACACCTTCAAAGGTGTCCAAAAGCTGACAAACTACTCAGAAGACACAACTAACACATGGAAAAGTGACAAGTACATATAGTCATGCGAAAATAAAAGAGGTGGAGGAGTAAAAGGAGGGGGAGACACAGATATAGGCATGTCATGCCCTTCTAAAATCCAAAAAGTGAGAAGCCGACACGGCCAGTCCGCTCCTGCCCGTGCCACCTCCGTGTCGCCGGGTTTGTGCCAGAGCCGCGGTGAACCCTGATGGCCAGCCCCCCTCTCCCAATACTGGTGCCTGTCCGCTGGTGGGTCGAGCGAGCCCCCCTGTGGTGGAGGCAGCTCTAAGCTTTTTAATTTAAATTGTCTCTCTAATTTGAATGAATACACTTTAAATCCATTTACAAGGATCTATTGGAGGGCAAGTCTCATGCCAGCAGCCGCGTAATTCCAGCTCCAGTAGCGTCCACTAAAGCTGCTGCAGTTAAAAAGCTTTCATAAGGATCGAGCTCGGCTGTCCACCGCAAGGCATCCTACTGCCAGTCCCAGCCCCTATGCCTTGGGGTGCCTCCTGATGCTCTTCACTGAGTATCCCATGGTCCCGAAGCATTTCCTTTGAAAAAATTAAGTGTCTAAACTACAGGTGGTGTAGCTTGCTTAACAGCCGGGATAATCCGCTGACTAGCAGACACTGCTACTAGGCACAAAGTATTTCCTGGGCTAGATGCAGTTAAAAATTTGTAATTAGATACTCTCGTTGGATGCTGAGAAAGCATTCCATAGAGTCTCCTGGCACGCCATATATGATTCTCTTAAAAAGCTTGGGGTAGGGGTCTAGGGGACCCTTTTATAGCCAAAATCACGGCCCTGTATCGCAATACGTCACCTAGGCTGAAGATAAATGGAACTGTAGCACCCTGAGGGCTCGGTTGCTACAGACGTATTGCACCTCACCCAGAGGTGTGATATCTCACTCTCAGGTAAGGATGGAGTGTGGATCAGGACCCGACACCTGCATGCATTACACCACATTGCCGTGGGGCAGGGCGACCAATATGCCCCTGAGATGGGCACGACAGTCCCTGTCCCTGGCTGGAGTGGGGGGAGGGAACACTGAGGAAGGGGAACCCTGTAGTGCAGGAGCAGGGAGGAAGCAGTTCCTGGGTGCATTGAGAAGGGAGTATAAAAGGTGGGCACCATCTTAGTTCAGTGCAGAGAAGTCTGAGCAGAAGTGGCAGGGAGCAGGGGCTCTGCATGAGCTCTGCTCCGGAGGCGGGCCTAGTAACAGAGGCCCAGGCCTGGAAGAGGGAGAAGGAAGGAAGAGGAGCGGAGAAGGCTCCAGGAACGAGGAATGAAGGGATCCCAGGGGTGCGGACGGGCGAGTCGCCACCGCACGCCCGAATCCACCTGCGTGGAGGGGTCAGGCCAAAGGGGGAGACCGGTCCCCGAACTAGTGGAGGCAGGAAACGACCCTCAGCTAGAAACCGGAGTCTCTGACATTTTATGTGGCGCAGCCCCTCGCTACACCCGCTAGGAAGGCACCACATAGGGTCAGGGAAACTGGCGCCAAGTTTACCAAGAGGAGGCCCGAGGCAGCCGGACAGAAGTGTTGGTAAGAAAGGCCAAACAAAGGACACACAAAGGGGGTCCTGTGAAGTGCTCCAAAGTTATCTGGGAGTTGTCTGAGCCCCTCACCTGGTGAGCACAGTACGACGTGGGCAGCCGTTACCTGCAGACGTGGTCTGGATAATAAGAACTGTGAGTAAAGGCCCTGGACTGCATCACTGACTCCGTGTCGTTACTGCTGCTGCCCTGCACCATCACCCCCATCCTCCGCATACACTGCCCTGAGGCTATACTCCTCCCGTGGGGAGTTATGCTACGCTCTGCTGCACCCACAACACCAGCCTCAGCGGTCTGCCCTGTAGCGGCGGTTCACTCTGACCGCAATCCACGGGTGGCGTAGTCGGACATTTAAACATCAAAACCACATAAATAGTTCCGCCACTGGTTTGACCGCCCTGAGCCACGGAACCGGGTCGCCGCCACGAAGACTACAACCACCAGCATCCACCAAAAAGGGTCCGGCTCCGGGTGTCCCAAGGACCAGGGGGTGCGTCAGAACATTTTCATCACCTTTCACAATCACCAATGGGACAAGGCAGGGATGTCCTCTGTCCCCTCTCTTATACATCCTAGTGACGGAGCACCTGCTCTCATCAATTCGCCATAACCCCAATATTAGGTGGATTGAGGTGGGAGGCACCGAGTACAAGTGCTCTCTATTTGCTGATGATGTCCTAGTATATATCACTCAATCACATATATCCATCCATGCTGTTATGGCTGAAATAGATCACTTTGTTACATGGTAAAATTTTAAAATCAATGCAGCGAAGTCTGAGGCCCTCGATGTCTCCCTCCCCAAATCCATATAGGATTCCATCCAGTCCAACTTTCCCTTTGCCTGGCCCTCACAGGGTATCAAATACTTAGGAATTCCTATTCATAGAGACCTCTCCCATCTATGTTATCTTAATTTTGGGCCCTTTATTGAACAATTCCATACAGACCACGGTTGGCAAGTTAGAACTGTAAGATTCACTACGTGAACCGCTGGTGTTTTGTGGAAAAGCACATGTACACCGCGTTCCAAATTATTATGCAAAAAGTGTTTAGGAGTGATAAGGGAAGAATTTGTTTGTTTGTCAGTTAAACTCATTGATGGTGATGTGTGTCAGGGCTCTTTATATCACTGTAAGCAATTGCAGACACCTGTGCTAATTAGTTTGGCAGGTGTGTCCAATGAAAGGCAAGACTACTTAAGAAGGCTCTCTCACATTATTAAGCAGCCTACATTTTCTGCCAAAATGGGAAAGAAAAAGGATGTGTCGGCTGCTGAGAAGCAACAAATTGTGGAGTGTTTAGGTCATGGCATGACTGCAATCAACATTGTGCGATGATCAGGATGAAGTGTCTTGGCAATCAAGAAGTATGTAGCTGATTCACAGTACACACGTGTGCGTGCTGATAAGGGCAAATTGAGGACTCTTTCCTACAGGCAATTACGTCAGGTTGAAAGAGCAGCGGCAAAAAAGCCTTGTCAAAGCAGCAGACAAGTTTTTGAAGCTGCTTGTGCCTCCAACGTCCCCCGAACAACAAGATGCAGGGTCCTTCAGAGGTTTGCAGCTGTGCATACGCCATCCTGTCGACCTCCTCTATCCACTTCACACAAGCAGAAACGGCTCCAGTGGGCCAAACATTACATGAAGACTGATTTCAAAACTGTTTTGTTCACGGATGAGTGCCGTGCAGCGCTCGATGGTCCAGATGGATGGAGTGGAGGATGGCTGGTTGATGGACACCCCACGCAAACACGGCTACAGCGCCAACAAGGAGGATGTGGAGTAATGTTTTGGGCTGGAATCATGGGGAGAGAAATTGTCGGCCCCTTTAGGATCTCTGAAGGCGCTAAAGATGAACTCCATAATGTATGTGGATTTTCTCAAACAGCACTTCCTGCCATGGTTCAAGAAGAAGAACCGTGTATTTCACAGCAAGATCATTTTTCTGCATGATAATGCACCATCTCATGCTGCACATAAAACATCTGCATCTCTGGCTGATATGGGCATAAAAGGGGACAAACTTATGGTGTGACCCCCATGCTCCCCTGACTTCTACCCCATTAAGAACCTTTGGAGCATCATTAAAAGGAGTGTCTATGATGGCGGGAGGCAGTTCACATCTAAGCAACAGCTCTGGGAGGGTATTCTGTCCTCATGCAAAACAATTGAAGCAGAAACCATCCAAAACCTGACAAATTCAATGGACGAGAGAGTTCAGAAGCTCCTTTCGAACAAGGGGTCCTATGTGAAAATGTAACATCACCTAGAATAAAGTTTTGAGTTGAAAACTGTTTGATTTAAGTTTCTAACAACCTGCTAATGCTTATAATTTCAAAAATGACCATTTTTTTGGTCTTTATTAAAATGAAAAGGTTGATCGAAAAGTTTGGGGGATCTAAGAGTGTGGCAACCCAGTAGTCATGATTACTTCGAATTCTGACAATATGAGGGTCATGCTGCAGGTAGTGCAGCAAGAAGGCACTTATGTGTCTTGCGCATCTCGGAGCCCCAAAATTATTTTCCGGGCTAGATGCAGCTAAAAATTATTTTTAATTTTAAATCTGGTGGAGCTTATTATAGATGGCCTAATAGGATCAGTGCTGCACACTGCTACAAAGCCCAAATTATTTTCCAGTCAAGATACAGATAAACATGATTAGTAATTTGAAAGCTTAAAACGTTTGGTAGGGTGATTTTAACCAATCATCAAGCTTTTACTCTCCCCAGGATGACACAGGGGTAGAAAAGTCGTTTCGGATCCATGATTTGTTCATCTTTATGAACGTGAGTCTGTCTACATTATCAGTGGAGAGCCGCGTGCGCTTATCTGTCAGCACACCACCAGCAGCGCTGAACACACGTTCAGACAGAACGCTGGCTGCGGGGCATGACAAGATCTCCAAGGCGTAAGTGGCTAGCTCCGGCCATTTATCCAGATTGGAAGCCCAAAAAGAGCAAGGGTCCAGTGACACAGTCGTGGCTTCAATGTTTACTTGGAGATACTCCTGTACCATCGTCTCTAGGCGTTGACTATGTGTCAGACTTCTTGTCTCCTGTGGCCTTGCAAAGGATGGGCTAAAAAAGTGGTGAAATGATTCCGCAAAATTGATGTTACCAGCAGATACTGTGGTTCTGTTACGGTTTGAGTGCTGAATACTTGACGGTCCCACGGTTGGCAAGTTGGAACTGTGAGATTCACTACGTGCACCACTGGTATTTTGTGGAAAAGCACATGTAAGATTCTGCAACAGTCTCTGCTGATACTCCTGCATGCGTGCATCCCTTTCTATGGCAGGAATAATTTCTGCAAATTTACTTTTGTACCGGGGATCTAACAGTGTGGCAACCCAGTAGTCAGGATTATTTCTAATTCTCACAATTCGAGGGTCATGTTGCAGGTAGTGCAGCAAGAAGGCACTCATGTGTGTTGCGCATCCAGGAGCACCAAGTCCCTGTTGTGTTGGTGGCGAGGTAACAATCATGCTTCCTTTCTCTGTCCTCTCCCCCCAAACTCGCACAACAGAAATGTGATCAAGGTCTCCCTCATCTGATGAGTCTTCCATGAGTTCGTCCTCCACTTCTTCCTGGGCTCCTGCACCTTCCTCACTAGTTTGGCTGCTACCATGCGCCCTGGTAAAACCATCTCCCCCACCCTCACATGCCTGCCGCTTTGGTGCTGCCGACCTTCTGGACCTTGCAGATGTTAGCCCTTCCGCATACAACTCCTCCTCCTCTACTTCCTCCACCTCCTCTTGTGCCACCACCTGACTCCGAATTCTGTTTAACGTGCTCCAGCATGTAAATCACCGGAATAGTCATGCTGATAATGGCATCGTCAGCACTAAACATCTTCGTCGCCATTTCAAAACTGTGCAGAAGGGTGCATAGGTCCCTGATCTGAGACCACTCCTCCAGCGTGATTTGCCCCACCTCTGAATCTCGTTGGCCCAGGCTATACGTCAGAACGTATTGCACCAGGGCTTGTCGGTGCTGCCACAGTCGCTGCAACATGTGCAGAGTTGAATTCCACCGGGTAGGCACATCGCATTTTAGCCGGTGAAGTGGCAGGCCCAACGACTTCTGTAGAGATGTAAGTCGCTGAGCTGCGGGATGCGAACGGCAGAAGTGAGCACACAGCGACCGTGCCCTCTGCAGAAGGCCATCTAGTCTGGGATAGTGGGCTAAAAATTGCTGGACAACCAGGTTCAACACGTGAGCCATACAAGGCACGTGTGTGACATTGCCCCGGCGAAGGGCCTCACCCAGGTTGGCAGCATTGTCGCACACGGCCTTCCCTGGTTTCAGGTCCAGTGGAGACAACCATTCATGAAATTGGTTCTCCAGAGCTGACCACAACTCCTCAGCTGTGTGACTCACATTTCCCAGACATTTCAATGTAAAAACCGCCTGATGACGTTGAGCCCTACTGCCAGCATAGTAAGGAGGTGTGCAGGATCCCTTCTGCGCAGTTAGAAATCTTGTGGCATGACCAGACAGGCTTTGGGTGCAGGTGGAAGACCGAGAGGAGGTTGAGGAGGCAGAAGCAGTGGAGGAACTTTGACATAAAGAGGATTGACGCACAACTCGTGGGGACGGCAAGACTTGGACAGCAGCCCCTTGTCCTGCTGTCACCATAGTTACCCAGTGCGCAGTCAGCGACATGTAACGCCCCTGTCCATGCCTACTCGTCCAAGTGTCTGTGGTGAAATGCACCCTGTCACACACAGAGTTTCTCAAAGAAGCGGTGATGTTGTGTGCGACATGCTGGTGGAGCGCAGGCACACCTTTCTTTGAGAAGTAGTGCCGACTGGGCATCTGGTACTGGGGCACTGCGACGGACATAAGGTCTCGAAAATCCTCTGTGTCCACCAGGCGGAAAGGCAGCATTTCTGTAGCCAAGAGCTTGCAGATGGTGAAATTCAACCTCTTAGCTTTCTCATGGCTAGGAGGAAATGGTCTTTTACTTGTCCACATCTGAGGGACCGAGGGCTGGCTATTGTGCTTAGACGGGGTTGATAAGGGTGTCTCCGGCAAACTGCCGGTCTGTGAGGAAGATGCAGGCGGACATGTTAGGTTGCCTTCATCCAAAGGTGGTGCTATCGATGTCGGACAGCGCTCAACACCAGCTGGTGTTACCACCTCCAAAGAAAATGATGACCTGCCAATCACGCTGGCTGTTGCGGGTAAAGAGGTGGCAGGTCTGCGCCCCAAAACAGGTGTGACTGCTGTCCCCCCAGTCACAGAGGATGAAGAGGCCGCGGATGCACAAGATATGGCAGACGGTGGTTGGCCCGGCCGGCTAGGCCGCATTGTAGCACACTGAGCTTCCCACTGCAACTTATGCTTCATGTCCATGTGCCGGTTCATGCATGAAGTACTCAAACTATGTATTTTTTGGCCTCTACTTAGCTTTTGCTGACAAATGTTACAGATAACACGAGTTGGGTCATCTTTATCGATCTGAAAAAATGCCCAGGCTATGCAAGGCTTAGCACCCATGCGACCTGAAGAGCCACCACGACTTGTGGTGAGAGGCAGAGTTGTGTTTGAGGATGCAGTTGTTGACGTGCTTCCAGTACTACGTCTCTGTCCAGGAAGGCGCAACCTGACCTCGTCGTCACTAGCATCTTCCTCCACCTCCTCTGCTGAACTCATCTCTTGGCTGACTGTGGGTTGACAGTAAGTGGGATCTCCGACCTCATCATCATCACCCTGTGCGTTATCACACCCGTCGTCCTCAGAGCCAACCTGTTCCTGCCCTGACAAAAAACTAAAGTTGTCGCTCCAATCAGGTATTTGAGTCTTATCATCGTCTTCCTCATTGTCTCCACCAACAGGAGTTACAGTTTGGGAATGAGGGTCTACATTATGGTCAGAACCTTCTGCATCTGGTCCTGGATCCGACTCATAAAGATTCTGGGCATCAGTGCAGATCATTTCCTCGTCTGGATTCACAGAAGCGCTGGAGTCGACCTCTGATTCCCAGGCTATAGTATGAGTAAACAGCTCTGCAGACTCAACCATCTGTTCTACCTCATACTCAGACGGGCAGCTGGAGATTTGGGAGCTGTGAGGAAGCAAGTGCAATTTGGGTGACACCTTTGAGGACTGGAGTATTTGTGATGTTGAAGTTGATGTGGAGGAGAGCCCACTTAAAGGAGCACTTGATATCCGTTGAAGCACCTGCTGTTTTTGTGCCTCATCTGGAATTTGTAGCGATTGGCGTCGCCGTAAGAAAGGGATCTTATCACATTGTCCGCTAAAAGAAGTAGACATTTTAGTTTGGCTGGAAGATGGTCTTTCTTCTGCAGATGTTACTGTTGCTTTAACACCTACCCCACGGACACAACCTTTTTTCCCCTTCCCAACACGCCTATTCCCCTTTCCACCAGCAGCAGGCCTTTTTCCACTCATTTTGGTGGTTAACTAATTCACAACTCTGGAGTTGTTTGCACAAAAAAACAATGGATGGTAACCGAGCAGAGCTGAGTGGCCAAACTGTGGTATTAGGCCAAAACTATTGGCTGGGTTAGATGCAGAAAAAAATTATTTTGAATTTGCAACCTGATGGAGGTCAGTATAGATGGACTAATAGAGAAAGTCCGACACACTACTAGAAGGCCAAATATTTTTTCAGAGGTAGATGCAAAAAAATATATATTCAGTTTGCAACCTGATGGAGGTCAGTATAGATGGACTAATACAAGTCCCGCACACAGCTAGAAGCCCAAATATTTTTTCAGAGGTACTGTAGATGCAGATAAAAATTATTTTTAATTTGCAACCTGATGGAGGTCAGTATAGATGGACTAATAGAGAAAGTCCGACACACTACTAGAAGGCCAAATATTTTTTCAGAGCTAGATGCAGAAAAAAATATATTCAGTTTGCAACCTGATGGAGGTCAGTATAGATGGACTAATACAACAAGTCCCACACACAGCTAGAAGCCCAAATATTTTTTCAGAGGTACTGTAGATGCAGAAAAAAATTAGTTTTAATTTGCAACCTGATGGAGGTCAGTATAGATGGACTAATAGAGAAAGTCCGACACACTACTAGAAGGCCAAATATTTTTTCAGAGGTAGATGCAGAAAAAAATATATTCAGTTTGCAACCTGATGGAGGTCAGTATAGATGGACTAATAGAACAAGTCCCACACACTGCTAGAAGCCCAAATATTTTTTCAGAGGTACTGTAGATGCAGATAAAAATTAGTTTTAATTTGCAACCTGATGGAGGTCAGTATAGATGGACTAATAGAGAAAGTCCGACACACTACTAGAAGGCCAAATATTTTTTCAGAGGTAGATGCAGAAAAAAATATATTCAGTTTGCAACCTGATGGAGGTCAGTATAGATGGACTAATACAACAAGTCCCGCACACAGCTAGAAGCCCAAATATTTTTTCAGAGGTACTGTAGATGCAGATAAAAATTATTTTTAATTTGCAACCTGATGGAGGTCAGTATAGATGGACTAATAGAGAAAGTCCGACACACTACTAGAAGGCCAAATATTTTTTCAGAGGTAGATGCAGAATAAAATATATTCAGTTTGCAACCTGATGGAGGTCAGTATAGATGGATTAATAGAACAAGACCCACACACAGCTAGAAGCCCAATATTTTTTCAGAGGTAGATGCAGAAAAAAATATATTCAGTTTGCAACCTGATGGAGGTCAGTATAGATGGACTAATAGAACAAGTCCCACACACTGCTAGAAGCCCAAATATGTTTTCAGAGGTACTGTAGATGCAGATAAAAATTAGTTTTAATTTGCAACCTGATGGAGGTCAGTATAGATGGACTAATAGAATGATGCTATTCCCAAAAGATTTTACTTCACTAGGTGCAGTAAAAAAAATGGTATTCTATACACAGGTGGTATATCTTGCAACACAGATAGGCTACTCCACTGACTAACACACTCTGCAATAGGCCAAAAAGGATTAGCTTTGCTAGATTCAGCCAAATGCTGTGAAAAAAACTTGCACAGCACTGGCACAGACCTGCCTGGCAAAAACTGATAGGAACTCATGTAACCTAGTCCTGAAAAGGACTCCAATTACAATTAGTCTTTACTCCCACAACCTATCTATTTAAGAGCACAGACCTCCCTGATAAAAGTCGTAGGAAATGCTGTAACCTAGTCCTTAAAAGGACTGCAATCACAACTATTCCCTACTCCCAAGCTATCTGTATATTTGTGCGAAAATTGGCTTGAAATTAACAAGGTATAGCGCACACAGCAACAGCGGTGCCGTCTAACACGCAGCTGCAGCAGTGAGAAAATGGTGGCGACGGGGAAAATGGCTTGGTCTTATAGGGCAAGGACATGTGACATACACTGCCAATGACACATGCCCTTGCTTGTGTGAAAAAAAGCACTTCGCTCCGTGTGTGCGCTGCTGATAGGCTGACAGATTGCACCTCCCCACTGTAAATGCGGGAAAGAGAAAAAAAAATGGAGATCTTCATTGTTCCTGCAGAGATCCATCCCCTGCCCCTCCCCCCACCCCGCTGTACACTCAAACTGCGTATTAACATTAATTTTCATCATTACTGAGAAAAAATCCAGTTATGATTTTGGTACACGAACAGTTATCGAACATAACCTCGAACAGCCGAATTTTTCTCAAATTGTTCGTGTTCGCCGAACGGCTCGAACACCGCCCAAAACAGCTCGAATTTGAGATTGGCGAACAGTTCGAGTAGAACAACGCTCATCTCTAGTCTGTATCTTCTCTTTTTCCTGCAGTATCTGAACCTGCACCTAACTCAAACTCGTTGTCTCTGTACTTCTGTTTGTGAGTTTTGTGTCCACTTGCTACTTCATTGCAAGTACCTTGTGTGTATCTGGTTCTGCTCGTTCTGTTTCCCTGCCTCTGTATCTAACTCCTGTGTTCCAGCTATCTTCTTGTGTTCTCCAGTCTGTTCCATGTGAACAGAGCCCTGTCCTATCTACCACATCTGCGGGTTTTGATTTGCTCTGCTTGCTCACCGCACCTGCGGTTTTTCTCTGCTTTGCTTGTTCACTGCATCTGCGGGTTTTGCTCTGCTTTGCTAGTTCACCGCATCAGCGGTTTTGCTCTGCTTTGCTTGTTCACCGCATCTGCGGTTTTGCTCGGCTTTGCTTGTTCACCACATCTGCGGGTTTTGTCTGCTTTGCTTGTTCACCGCATCTGCGGCTTTGCTCTGCTTTGCTTGTTCACCGCATCTTCGGTTTTGCTCTGCTTTGCTTGCTCACCGCATCTGCGGTTTTGCTCTGCTTTGCTTGTTCACCACATCTGCGGGTTTTGCTCTGCTTTGCTTGTTCACCGCATCTGCGGTTTTGCTCTGCTTTGCTTGTTCACCGCATCTGCGGGTTTTGCTCTGCTTTGCTTGTTCACCGCATCTGCGGGTTTTGCTCCATTCTGCTTGTCTACCGCAGCTGTGGCTCTGTTCCTGTATCCCAGTCTGTACTGGCCCCTATCCTGCCTACGTTCCTACTTGCCAGTACCCGCCTGTCTGCATGTCAGCCGTGCCTGCCTGTGCCCACCTGTCTGCATGCCAACCATGCCTGCCAGTACCCACCAGTCAATATGCCAGTTTTACCTGCCTGTTCCTGCATTCCCCGGTGTGGGTCAACAGCTGTGACCGGGGTCTGACCTGGAGTAGCACCTGGTCCCTCTGCTCGGTTCCTCCCTGGTTCACGGAGTTGACTGAGCCGCCGTGCGACCTTGGTCGGATCAGGTTGATACTTAGTTACGCCCCTCCAGGCACTCCTCGGTTCATGGTACAGTGGGATCACTAATCACGCTCACGCCAGTCAGTCCGGGCGTGAGCACAACATTTGCACTTGCATTCCAAGTAACAGAAAACTAAGAGGATGGATGGCCTTATCATCATCACAACCTACAAGGTTTGCGCTGTTAACTCTCCTGAAGGAGAAACCAGGGCCCTCCAGAGGATTCTCTGGTTCACTGGTGGGCCCGCCCAACCCTGCAGAAAAGCAGCCCTGGTTAAGAAAAGTCTGTGTGAAGGTTCCCGGACACTCTGTGGCTGCTTTTTACTGTGGACTGGCTCCAGCAATCTATAAGATTTAAATCTATAAGATCCCTTCACTGGCTCCCAATTGCCCAGTGTATCCAGTTCAAACTACTAACACTGAAGTACAAAGCCATCCATAACCTTCCTTCTCTGTACGTTTCTGAACTAATCTCCAGATATATTCCCTTATGTAATCTCTGGTCGTTTCAAGACCTCCTTCTTTCCACACTTATTTGTTCCTCACCTAATTGCCTCCAATACTTCGACCAAATATCGCCCATCCTCTGGAATTCTTTGGCTCAACACGTCCGATTAGCCACCACATTCGGATCCTTCAGACACAACCTGAAAACCCATCTCTTCAAGACAGCCTACAGCCTGCTATTGCCTCCCTGCCATCTCAACACCACCGGAGCTAATGCAACTCCACAACCTACTGTCTCCTTCCCCACCATCCTGTAGAATGCAAGGATGCAAGTGCAAGGTCTATAAGACTTAAGATGCAATATGGCACCTTAGCAAAGTCCAGTTATGTTCTCCCTCTGATATCTACCAATAACAAATAGGTCATGCTGGAGAAACTTGCAGCTACTGCCACTCAGTGTCTTCAGCTCCTTTGTGAGAAACTAATGTTTGCTCAGCCATTCTACAAAAATAAAATTCCTGAGGCACGGAAATTGTGGATGGCTTCGCTTCTGGGTACAGGGGCTAATATCAAACCTTTGCGTGATATACACTGGTTATTCCTGGCTGGTTGGAGACGAGATCATTCCCACATAAAAGTGCCAGCAAGCTAAGGAGATGGTGGCCTCTATCATCATGAAGGATTTTGCTCATTGTCTAGTAGTCTGTGGGCGGCACGGTGGCGCAGTGGTTAGCACTGCAGCCTTGCAGCACTGGGGTCCTGGGTTCAAATCCCACCAAGGACAACATCTGCAAGGAGTTTGTATGTTCTCCCTGTGTTTGCATGGGTTTCCTCTGGTTTCCTCCCACACCTTAACGACATACTGATAGGGAATCTAGATTGTGAGCCCCGATGGGGACAGTGACAATAATGTATGCAAAGTGCTGTGGAATATGTTAGCGCTATATAAAAATAAAGATTATTATTATAGTCTGGCTTTTACACTAAAGATCCTTCTCATTTTTATAGTTTTAAGTGAGCACACCAAGATCATGGATTCTGCAGCAGCGCATCCAGGCATGGATAGTGGTGGAAAAATTGCAGTACCATCAGGTTGAGGATGCGAGCCATGCAAGGCTGAGGTTGCCCTGGCGTAGGGCCGCGACTGGGTTTGCACAGCTATCGCACACGGACTTCCCTTGCTCCAGGTTCACTGGAAACAGCCATTGCTCAACCTCGGCTTGGAGAGCTGTCCACAACTCTTCAGTAGTGATGAGTGAGCAATAAACTGCTCAGGTACTCGTTGTTTGAGTCGAGCAAATTGGAATGCTCAAGTGCTCGGTCCGAGTAACTAGCCCAATGTAAGTCTATGGGAAACTCTAGCATTTTTCCGGTGGCTCCCCCCGGCGTTCTGCAGACAGACTAAAAATTGCCCAAATTGATGGGAACAGTGCTCCAATGACATGGGAACAGCATGGGGAAAACCCCTGTAAGCATTTCTGACTCCCAGGTCACTGCTGTCAACAAAGTTGTCAGAGGTATTAAACCACTTTTACGGACTCACAATAAAACATACAAAAACTAAACCTATATGGATTTTCCTGGGAAATATGTTAAGGAACATCCTTTCCAGGATAATGACTTGTTTATAAGGCAAAATAAATATGCAAAAATAAAAATGTTCAGACGTAGCATTACAACCTTATCTGGCCATGTGGTGTGTGACATGGGAACAGCATGGGGAAGACCTCTGTGGCTTGAAGCATCTCTGACTCCCAGGGTACTGCTTAAAACTGGTCATCTCATCAGACGTGATCCTATATTACTGCGGGAATAATACAGACATTTTTGGCAACGTGGCAAATCTTAAACTCCATTTAAAATGGGCAAGGTGTGTGTTGAAGGATGGGGAAGTGGCCATTATGGTGATGATAGTGCATGCAGAGGCTGTGGGCAAGATGAAACTGTGCCTGCTGAGGGAGCACAACAAAGACCCACATCATGTCAAACTACCTTCCTGTCCCAATTTCTAGGGGGCAGAAGAACACCACTATTGAAGTCAGAGCAGTGTGAAAAGGTTGTTGGTTGGATAGCAGATAAGGCTTCCAGTCAGTTTGCCACCACCACGACCCTGAGTTCCACATGGTCCAGTCTCAGAAGATGTGAGTCTGGATCACATTATTATTATTACTTTATCGCCATTTATTCCAGGGCACTTTGCATGTGAAAAAAGGGTATACAGTACATTGCAAAAACAATTACAATAATCTTGAACAAAAATGTGACAGCGACTGGTACAGGAGAGGAGAGGACCCTGCCCACAAGGGCTTAGTCTCCAAGGCTTTGGTGAAGATACAGTAGGTGATGATAGACCTGGTCTTGCAGCGGTATAGTGAAGAGAGGGTTATTGCAGGTTGTACACATGTTGCAAGAGGTGGGTCTTCAGCTTCTTTTTAAAGGTTTCAACAGTAGGCAAGAGTCAGAAATGGTGGGTTAGAGAGTTCCAGAAAAGGGGTGATGCACAGGAGAAATCTTGTATGCGATTGTGGGAAGAGGAGATAAGAGGTAAGCAGAGAATGAGACCTTGTGAGGATCGGAGGTTGCTTGCAGGTAAGTACCGAGAAACTAGGTCACTGATGTATGGAGGAGACAGGTTGTGGATAGCTTTGCATTCCAAGGTTAGGGTTTTGAACTGGAGTCTCTGGGTAATGGGGAGCCAGTGAAGGGATTGACAGAGAGGAGAGGCCAGGGAATAGCGAGGGGACAGGTGGATTAGTCGGGCAACAGAGTTTAGGATAGATTGGAGGAATGCGAGAGTATTAGAAGGGAGGCCACAGAGCAGGAAGTTGCAGTCATCGAGAAGGGAGATGATGAGCGCATGCACTAGTGTTTTTGTAGATTTGTGGTTGAGGAATGTGCGGATTCGGGATATTTTTTTTACTTGGAGTTGGCATCTTCCTCACCCTGATCCTCCTTCCTCCCACCATTCCGAGTGCCCTGAGACAACTGATCCCACACTTGGACACTTAAAAGAGCTGTTTTGTTCATATTTCCATTTATAGATTCTGGCCTCTCGCTCGGTCCGCTTGGAAGTGGAAAGAGCTTGGATATGTGGTTTGATGGAGAGAGTAGAGTCCAAGGTTACGCCAAGAGCTGTTCTCTTTTCCATTGATAAATTTGGGCCTCTCGACTGGCCAGCTTCGAGCAGGGCAAAAGAAAATCACATGTAGTGAATTGAAGAGCCATGGTCACCCAAAGGTGATGATGGGAAAATGCAAATACTGTCGCAAGAGGTGGATAATGATGAGATACAATGGACAGAAAGTCAGGAGGAGGACCAGGGTGCGGAAGTTGAAAACGAAGCTGTGGACGATGAAGTCACTAACCCAACATGGCAAGGGGACATGTAGAGCAAGGACAGCAGCACACAGGGGGAGGGAGGCATAGCACCACAACAGGCAGGAACAAGCAGTGTGGTGGCCACAGACACAAGGCGGAAACTGTTCACCGGAACACCATCATGCTGGAAATTTTCAGTACAACTGTTAGGTTTTCCTGAGTCCGTTTTTTTTTCTTAAGACTATTTAGATAACCTCAAAATGGGCATTTGCAACATCTGCCAGGCCAACATCAGCAAGAGCACCAAAACTACCAGTCTGACCACCACCAGCATGCTCAGGCACATGACAGGAAAGCACTTGACAAGCTGGGCCAAACACCAAGGTCCAGAAACAGTGTCTGCGGGTGACACCACTGCCTCTTCTGCTGTTGGGCATTCATGCCAATCCCCTGTCCATGGCGCATGCGAAGATGCCTCCCACCCTGCACCTGTCATTGCTGACTTACAACCATCACCGTCCACGTCATTGTCCCTTTGCAGCGTTCAGTTGTCCCTACCACATTTCTTGGAATGCAAGCACAAGTATGCAGGTAATACTAAACTTGCCACATTTCTGGACAGCTGCTTGCACTTGAAATGTTGCCTTTTAGGCTCATGGAGGCGGAAGCTTTCCACAACCTCATGCCGGCAGCCGGGTGTCCATACTCGGTTCCCAGCCTCCATTATTTCTCCCGGTATCGTCTCCGCCTGCCACAAGCGCGGGTCCAAGAAAATTACCTGTGCCCTTTCCAGTTCACTTAAGTGGGAATGACTGTCTAACCACAAACACGTGGACAAGTGAATGTGGGCAGGGACGGTGCATCTCACAGACGCATGCCACTGGGTTAATATTGTGCTCGGTCTCCTAGACAACGACCAAATTATTCATGATGGTTGGATCATCCATCTCCTTAGCTTTGTGTTACTTGGAATGAAAGTGCAAGTATGCAGCCAACCACCCACCCACCCACAGGCCGCAATACTAATGTGCCACATTTCTGGACTGCTTGCTTGCACTTAAAATGTTACCTTTTAGGCTTGTGGAGGCGGAAGCTTTTCACAACTTCATGCTGGAAGCAGCCGGATGTCCATACTCGGTCCCCAGCCACCACTATTTCTCCTGTTATCAACTCCAACTTCCACAAGTGGGGGTCCCAGAAAATTACCCGTGCCATTTCCAGTGCACTTAAATGAGATGGACCGCCTAACCACATATACATGGACAAGTGAATGTGGCCAGGGACAGTACATCTCACTGACGCATGTCACTGGGTTAATATTGTGCTCAGTCTCCTAGACAACGACCAAATTATTCATGATGGTTGGATCATCTATCTCCTTAGCCCCACTGGGTTAATATCATGGAAGCCGGGAACCAGTGGGACTCTGGGACGTAACATGGCCTCCCAACACAGAGGATTGCGGGCCCTGGGTCAATCAGGGTTACGCCTACATTCTACAGCTCCTGCACCACCTCCTCCTCTTCAGCCCCCATCTCCATCACTTGATTAATTTTTTCAGGACATATTCCAGATTATTTACTTAAACTTCGTGTGTGCCAATAACACTAAACAGGACTGTATGCTTAGTCGACAAACGCACACCGTTGTAGAGTTGTTGAAAGCAGTATCAGAGAACCTGTTGTCAGCTCTGAAGCTAGGCAAGCTCGCACATGTACTATGCCTGGCCCATGTGCTCAACTTAGTGGTTCGGCAGTTTCTCAAAATCTACATGGATCTGCCAGATATGCTTGTGAAAGTACGCCGCCTGTGTGCCCATTTCAGAAAGTCAACTACAACTTTCACCGCCCTGATAGGGCTTCAGCAGCATTTGCAGCTTCCAGCTCACCGATTGGTGTGCGATGTGACTATGCATTGGAAATCAACGTTACAGATGTTTGGAATGATTTTGAGCAGTTGTTGAGTACCAGCTTCAACACGTCCGTCTGCATTCAGTTCAGCCTCCGCATATAACAGCTGATGAGTGGGCATGGATGTCTGACATCTGTGCCCTCCTCCAAAACTTTGAGAACTCCACCAAGATGGTGAGTGGCGATGACGCCATACTTAGCGTCACCATCCAGCTTCTCTGTCTACTGAAACGCTTGCTGATCACAATTAAAGAGGAGGCATTGCAGGCGGAGTAAGGAACTGTACATGGTGATTCTACCCAGGCCAGCCTCATCTCAGTGCAGAATGGGTGATAATGAGGAGGAGGAGGAAGAGAACATAAACATTAATACTCTTGGTGAGAACAGGGAAATCTTGGCTGTTGGCAGTCTGGCACACAAGGCCGACTTTTTGTTCCCCTGCTCTTACAGTGACCATCGCAATGTTCGCATTTTGGGCATTACAGAAAACTGGCACGGCACGAGAGAATTCTTGGAGACGGAGGTGTGAGGTTCTGATTAAGGAGGATGTCTGTCTTAGATCAGTTGCAGAATGGAGGGCACAGGAGGGGTGATACACAGATATGAGGGAAGAGATATAGGCTGGTATAGCACTGTGGACAGCTTGGTGGGTGAGAGAGATGAGTTTGTATTGTATTCTGTAGTGATTGTTTAACCTTACCTGTGCAATGACTGGCACAGGATAGTGGCGTTGGTGAAGCGGCTTGATAGATATACGACCCTGGCTGCTGCATTCAGAAGGGATTGGAGAGGAGACAGTTTGTTTAGAGGGAGACTGATTAGAAGAGAGTTGCACTAGTGAATAAGAGTGACAGTAAGAGTTTTTGCAGTATCAAAGGTGAGAAAAGGTAGACTTCAGGAGAAGTTTTTAAGATGCAGGTGATATGAGCGAGTGAGTGATTTTCCAAGTTGAATAAAGGAAAGTTGTGTGTCAAATATGACTCCAACATAGCAGGCGTGCCGAGTGGGAGTTATGGTGGCAACACCTAAAGGAAATTGCAAAGTCAGGTATAGGTAGGTTAGTAGAGGGAGGAAACTGAAGGAGTTCATTTTTGGGAGATATTAAGATCAGGCTCTTGTTGAAGAGTTATAGCAAAAAAAATTCCCTTCTGACAACTCTGGCGGCAGAGGTCACAGTCAGACAGTTCATTGGACAACCAAGGACTACAAGCGAGGAAGACACAAACCAGATGTGGCAGAAGCAGGAGAACGATGTCAAAGGTCTGGGACAATTTTCTCAGACCCTCCCAGCGCCCATGCCCTGATACACGGGGTACTCTGACAAGGAGGGAAAAGTTTTGGAAGATGAAAGCTAGACACGTGGCATGAACTGTCTTTCTACGCCTTGGAGGTCCTGGCCACTAGCGTTTTGTCAGAGATAGTTTTTAGTGCTGCCGGGGGCATTATAACTGATAAAACTGATAGGCGCATCTGCCTGTCAACTGAAAATGCTGACAGGCTGACTCTTATAAAAATAAACAAGGGCTGAATTGGGCCAGACTTCTCAACACCACCTGATGATAGCATCAAACATAAACTCCAATCCAGTGGTAATTTTTTTAGCAGTCTATTCCCATGCACCCCTTCACAAACAGACATGGGTATACCCTTCAGGAATTGTTTTTTTATGTCGCCCTCCTCCTTCTCCTCATCCTCCACCACCATAACACCAGGGAGACCGTGATGCAACCCCCAGATAATTTTTTTAAGGGTGTTTCTGATTAGAGACGAGCAAATATTTCAATATTCGTTTCGGATTACAATCGCCGTTTTTGCGATATTTGCCAATGTAATTGTCGAATATTCGCCGAACATTGCCAAAGACCATTGGATTCACTGGGTGCTGAAACCAAACGTATACACAACACCTTCAAATGGGACCAAAAGCTGCCAAAACACACCAGGAATGTGCCATCAATTTACCCAGAGTACAATTGACCCAGAGTACAAGTAGTATAATTAGCATTAATCATTATTATAGCACCATTTATTCCATTGCACTTTACATGTGAAAAGAAGTCACCGACTGGTACAAGAGCAGAGAGGACCCTGCTCATGAGGGTGCACTAGCAGTCTATAAGAGATGGGTGAGGATACAGTAGGTGAGGGTACAGCAGGTTGTGCAGCGGTATGGTGGAGCGAGGGTTATTGCAGGTTGTAGGCTTGTCAGAAGAGGTGGGTCTTCAGCTTGCTTTTAAAGGCTTCAACAGTAGGCGAGAGTCTGATATGTTGGGGTACACAGTTCAAGAGTAGAAGGGAAGCATAGGAAAAATCTGGTATGCGATTGTGGGAAGAGGAGAGAAGACGGGAGTAGAGAAGGAGATCGGAGGTAGCGTGCTCGTATCTACTGGGAGACTAGGTCACAGATATATGGAGCAGATAGGTTGTGGATGGCTTTGCATGTCATGGTTACGGTTTTGAACTGAAGTCTCTGGCCAATGGGAAGCCAGTGAAGGGATCATAGATTGCAATCTTATAGATTGCTGGAGCCAGTCCACAGTAAAAAAGCAGCCATAGAGTGCCCATGAACCTTCACACACACTTTTCTTAGCCAGGGCTGCTTCTCGGCAGGGTTTTATGGGCCCACCTGAGAATCCTTGGATGGGCGTTGGCTTCTCCATCAGGGGAGTACATGATAGCGCAAACTTGAGAGGGGGAGAAAGGTGGGCCCTCAAAAGTAAATTCTCTGGTGGGCCCAATATTTTTGACTGACCCTGCTTTTCGGTGAGAGTTGTATTTCACCACAGCCATATTCTTTAGCTCAGTGAAAGGACTGTCATAGAGGGAAACCGTACCTACTCTGGCTGTCATTTCTCCACCACCAAGTTCCACCCATTGTCACACATGACCATGCCTGGCTGTATGTTCAGCGGTGAGAGCCACAGATCAGGCTGCTGTGTTACAGCTTTCAACAACTCTGCAGCCGTGGGTGGGTAGTCATCTAAGCATTAAGCATATTATCTTGAGCACAGCCTGTTGCAGCTTGGCCAAGGCAGTGCTGCAGTGCCTTCAGCTTGTGAGTGATGTGGTGATTTGGAGATGGAGGCAGAACTGAAGGAGGTGCAGGAGCTGAACAATGTGATTACATTGAGGTTACGTTGGCGAGTCTGGTTTTTATACTAAAGAAAGATCCTATTGTGTTTTTTTGGGGGTTTTTTTTGTTGTTTTTTTACGTCTCTTCAAATGTCTATTGGAGTGCATCCTAATTATTGGCAGCCCTTGAAATTGTTGCATTTGCAATAACAGTAGCAAAATGAAATGGTAAGAAAGGATGTTGAGAAGGCCGAACTTTTTAATTCCTATTTTGCATCAGTTTTCTCTCAGAAAGAAAATGTAACATCAACTGATCTTCACTGTCCTATTAAAGAAATAGAAGAATGCAGGTTATCTGTAAACAGAAAGATTGTGAGGGAATATTTAGCTAACATAAATGAGTTCAAGTCTCCAGGTCCAGATGAATTACACCCCAGAGTACTGAAGGAGATCGCAGAAGAAATTTTAGAACCACTCTCCATAATCTTTGAAAATTCTTGGAGAACAGGAGAAGTCCCAGAAGACTGGAGAAGAGCAAATGTTGTTCCTATCTTCAATAAGGGGAAGAAAGTGGACCCAGGGAACTATAGGCCGGTGAGTCTGACTTCTATACCAGGAAAGATCTTTGAACAAATTATTAAACAATATGTATGTAAGTACCTGGATAAGAATGAAGTGATTAACCAGAGTCAGCATGGGTTTGTAACTAACAAGTCATGTCAGACTAACTTAATTTCCTTCTATGACAGAATCACTGACTGGGTGGATCAGGGAAATGCTGTAGATATAGTATATCTTGACTTCAGCAAAGCATTTGACAAAGTATCTCACACCATCCTTATTGAAAAAATGACCAAGTATGGAATGGACAAGGCAACTGTGGATTCATAACTGGCTTAGTGATCAGACTCAAAGAGTGGTCGTAAATGGCTTCACATCCAGTTGGATGAATGTCTCAAGTGGGGTACAACAGGGCTCTGTCCTGGGACCTGTATTGTTCAACATCTTTATCAATCATTTAGATGAAGGAATTGAGGGTAAACTGATTAAATTTGCTGATGACACAAAGCTAGGATAGCTAACACTAGAGAAGAGAGAGAGAGGATTCAAAAATACCTAAATAAACAGGAGCAGTGGGCAGCAACTAACAGAATGGTTTTTAACAGGGAAAAATGCAAAGTACTACATCTGGGCAATAAAAATGAAAAAAGCATATACAGAATGGGAGGAATAGAGCTAAGCCACAGTACATGTGAAAAAGACTTAGGTATACTAATAGATCATAGACTGAACATGAATCAACAGTGTGATGCAGCAGCAAAAAAGGAAAATACAATTCTGGGATGTATTAACAGAAGCATACAGTCTAGATCACGTGAAGTCATTATCGCACTTTACTCCTCTTTGGTCAGACCTCATCTGGAATACTGTGTCCAGTTTTGGGCACCACATTTTAAAAAAGACATTGACAAACTGGAGCAAGTTCAGAGAAGAGCGACCAGAATGGTGACCGGACTGCAAACCATGTCCTATGAGGAACGGTTACAGGATTTGGGAATGTTTAGCTTGCAAAAGAGAAGACTGAGAGGAGACTTAATAGCTGTCTACAAATATCTCAAGGGCTGTCACATTGTAGAAGGATCATCTTTATTCTCATTTGCACAAGGAAAGACTAGAAGCAATGGGAAGAAACTGAAAGGGTGGAGACACAGATGAGATATTAGAAAAAACTTTTTGACAGTTAGGGTGATCAATGAGTGGAACAGGCTGCCACGAGAGGTGGTGAATTCCCCTTCAATGGACGTCTTCAAACAGAGGCAGGACAGACATCTGTCTTAGATGATTTGGTGAATCCTGCTTTGAGCAGGGGGTTGGACCAGATGACCCAGGAGGTCCCTTCCAACTCTTCTATTCTATGATTCTATGATTCTATTCTATGATTCTATAATACTATTCTTCACAGACACCTAGTGTGAATAGCTTGACTGACTCAACTGCAACAGAATGGAAAAGGAGGCCAATATTTTCCACGTTCAGTTTAAATTTCTGGATTTTTATAGCTGAAGAATAGATCTTGCTTTATTCTGCCATGAGAACAAGCAAATGGAGCAGAAAAACGGTCTACTCTGGATTGCTTTTTAAGCATTAACCAATATTAAAGTAAAAAAAAATCTCCCTGGCCCCTGATATCTGGGGCTATATCTACAAATATCTGTAAGAACAGCAGCAGCAGGACCGTTCAATGGACCCTCTTACACTATATGCACTGCAGTCTGCCACATACACTGCCTGCCTGCCTAATTCCTGCTATCACCACTGATTATATGCAGCTGGATTAGTCCTCAGAAGGACTATTAGTTTAGATGGATATATATTTATACAGTGCCTACAAGTAGTATTCAACCCCCTGCAGATTTAGCTGGTTGACACATGCGGAATTAACTTGGCATTGTGACATTTGTACTGTAGATCAGCCTGGAAGTGGGAAATGCACTGCAGCAAATTTTGTTTTTTGTTTTTTTGTTTTTTGTTTTTTAAAACGTAAAAAGTTAATTCAGAGTGTCATTTATTATTCAACCCCTCAAACCACAAGAATTCTGTTTGGTCCCCCTAAAGTATTAAGAAGTAGTTCAGGCACCAAGAATAATGAGCTTCACATGTGTGGATTAAAGATCTCTTTTGCCAACCTTTTCTGACTATTTAAGACCCTCCCCAAACTTGTGAACAGCACTCAGACATGGTCAACATGGTAAAGACAAAGGAGCATTCCAAGGCCATCAGAGACAAGATCGTGGAGGGTCACAAGGCTGGCAAGGGGTAAAAAACCCTTTCCAAGGAGTTGGGCCTACCTGTCTCCACTGTTGGGAGCATCATCCGTAAGTGGAAGGCTTATGGAACTACTGTTAGCCTTCCACGGCCAGGACAGCCTTTGAAAGTGTCCTCCCGTGCCGAGGCCAGGCTTGTCCGAAGAGTCAAGGCTAACCCAAGGACAACAAGGAAGGAGCTCCGGGAAGATCTCATGGCAGTGGGGACATTGGTTTCAGTCAATACCATAAGTAACGTACTCCACCGCAATGGTCTCCGTTCCAGACGAGCCCGTAAGGTACCTTTACTTTCAAAGCGTCATGTCAAGGCTCGTCTACAGTTTGCTCATGATCACTTGGAGGACTCTGAGACAGACTGGTTCAAGGTTCTATGGTCTGATGAGACCAAGATCGAGATCTTTGGTGCCAACCACACACGTGACGTTTGGAGACTGGATGGCACTGCATACGACCCCAAGAATACCATCCCTACAGTCAAGCATGGTGGTGGCAGCATCATGCTGTGGGGCTGTTTCTCTGCCAAGGGGCCTGGCCATCTGGTCCGTGTCCATGGGAAGATGGATAGCACGGCCTATCTGGAGATTTTGGCCAAGAACCTCCGCTCCTCCATCAAGGATCTTAAGATGGGTCGTAATTTCATCTTCCAGCAAGACAACGACCCAAAGCACACAGCCAAGAAAACCAAGGCCTGGTTCAATAGGGAAAAAGTCAAGGTGTTGGAGTGGCCTAGTCAGTCTCCTGACTAGAGATGAGCGTTGTTCTACTCAAACTGTTCGCCAATCTCAAATTCGAGCTGTTTTGGGCGGTGTTCGAGCCGTTCGGCGAACACGAACAATTTGAGAAAAATTCGGCTGTTCGAGGTTATGTTCGATAACTGTTCGTGCACCAAAATCATAACTGGATTTTTTCTCAGTAATGATGAAAATTAATGTTAATACGCAGTTTGAGTGTACAGCGGGGTGGGGGAGGGGCAGGGGATGGATCTCTGCAGGAACAATGAAGATCTCCATTTTTTTTTCTCTTTCCCGCATTTGCAGTGGGGAGGTGCAATCTGTCAGCCTATCAGCAGCGCACACACGGAGCGAAGTGCTTTTTTTCACACAAGCAAGGGCATGTGTCATTGGCAGTGTATGTCACATGTCCTTGCCCTATAAGACCAAGCCATTTTCCCCGTCGCCACCATTTTCTCACTGCTGCAGCTGCGTGTTAGACGGCACCGCTGTTGCTGTGTGCGCTATACCTTGTTAATTTCAAGCCAATTTTCGCACAAATATACAGATAGCTTGGGAGTAGGGAATAGTTGTGATTGCAGTCCTTTTAAGGACTAGGTTACAGCATTTCCTACGACTTTTATCAGGGAGGTTAGTGCTCTTAAATAGATAGGTTGTGGGAGTAAAGACTAATTGTAATTGGAGTCCTTTTCAGGACTAGGTTACATGAGTTCCTATCAGTTTTTGCCAGGCAGGTCTGTGCCAGTGCTGTGCAAGTTTTTTTCACAGCATTTGGCTGAATCTAGCAAAGCTAATCCTTTTTGGCCTATTGCAGAGTGTGTTAGTCAGTGGAGTAGCCTATCTGTGTTGCAGGATATAACACCTGTGTATAGAATACCAATTTTTTTACTGCACCTAGTGAAGTAAAATCTTTTGGGCATAGCATCATTCTATTAGTCCATCTATACTGACCTCCATCAGGTTGCAAACTGAATATAATTTTTTTCTGCATCTAGCTCTGAAAAAATATTTGGGCTTCTAGCAGTGTGTGGGACTTGGTCTATTAGTCCATCTATACTGACCTCCATCAGGTTGCAAATTAAAAATAATTTTTTTCTTCATTTAGCTCTGAAAAAATATTTGGGCTTCTAGCAGTGTGTGGGACTTGTTCTATTAGTCCTTCTATACTGACCTCCAGCAGGTTGCAAATTGAATATAATTTTTTTCTGCATCTAGCTCTGAAAAAATAGTTGGGCTTCTAGCGGTGTGTGGGACTTGGTCTATTAGTCCATCTATACTGACCTCCATCAGGTTGCAAATTAAAAATAATTTTTTTCTGCATCTAGCTCTGAAAAAATATTTGGGCTTCTAGCAGTGTGTGGGACTTGGTCTATTAGTCCATCTATACTGACCTCCATCAGGTTGCAAATTAAAAATAATTTTTTTCTGCATCTAGCTCTGAAAAAATATTTGGGCTTCTAGCAGTGTGTGGGACTTGGTCTATTAGTCCATCTATACTGACCTCCATCAGGTTGCAAATTAAAAATATTTTTTTTCTGCATCTAGCTCTGAAAAAATATTTGGGCTTCTAGCAGTGTGTGGGACTTGGTCTATTAGTCCATCTATACTGACCTCCATCAGGTTGCAAATTAAAAATAATTTTTTTCTGCATCTAGCTCTGAAAAAATATTTGGGCTTCTAGCAGTGTGTGGGACTTGGTCTATTAGTCCATCTATACTGACCTCCATCAGGTTGCAAATTAAAAATAATTTTTTTCTGCATCTAGCTCTGAAAAAATATTTGGGCTTCTAGCAGTGTGTGGGACTTGGTCTATTAGTCCATCTATACTGACCTCCATCAGGTTGCAAATTAAAAATATTTTTTTTCTGCATCTAGCTCTGAAAAAATATTTGGGCTTCTAGCAGTGTGTGGGACTTGGTCTATTAGTCCATCTATACTGACCTCCATCAGGTTGCAAATTAAAAATAATTTTTTTCTTCATTTAGCTCTGAAAAAATATTTGGGCTTCTAGCAGTGTGTGGGACTTGTTCTATTAGTCCTTCTATACTGACCTCCAGCAGGTTGCAAATTGAATATAATTTTTTTCTGCATCTAGCTCTGAAAAAATAGTTGGGCTTCTAGCGGTGTGTGGAACTTGGTCTATTAGTCCATCTATACTGACCTCCATCAGGTTGCAAATTAAAAATAATTTTTTTCTGCATCTAGCTCTGAAAAAATATTTGGGCTTCTAGCAGTGTGTGGGACTTGGTCTATTAGTCCATCTATACTGACCTCCATCAGGTTGCAAATTAAAAATATTTTTTTTCTGCATCTAGCTCTGAAAAAATATTTGGGCTTCTAGCGGTGTGTGGGACTTGGTCTATTAGTCCATCTATACTGACCTCCATCAGGTTGCAAATTAAAAATAATTTTTTTCTTCATTTAGCTCTGAAAAAATATTTGGGCTTCTAGCAGTGTGTGGGACTTGGTCTATTAGTCCATCAATACTGACCTCCATCAGGTTGCAAATTAAAAATAATTTTTTTCTGCATCTAGCTCTGAAAAAATATTTGGGCTTCTAGCGGTGTGTGGGACTTGGTCTATTAGTCCATCTATACTGACCTCCATCAGGTTGCAAATTAAAAATAATTTTTTTCTGCATCTAGCTCTGAAAAAACATTTGGGCTTCTAGCAGTGTGTGGGACTTGGTCTATTAGTCCATCTATACTGACCTCCATCAGGTTGCAAATTAAAAATAATTTTTTTCTTCATTTAGCTCTGAAAAAATATTTGGGCTTCTAGCAGTGTGTGGGACTTGTTCTATTAGTCCTTCTATACTGACCTCCAGCAGGTTGCAAATTGAATATAATTTTTTTCTGCATCTAGCTCTGAAAAAATAGTTGGGCTTCTAGCGGTGTGTGGGACTTGGTCTATTAGTCCATCTATACTGACCTCCATCAGGTTGCAAATTAAAAATAATTTTTTTCTGCATCTAGCTCTGAAAAAATATTTGGGCTTCTAGCAGTGTGTGGGACTTGGTCTATTAGTCCATCTATACTGACCTCCATCAGGTTGCAAATTAAAAATAATTTTTATCTGCATCTACAGTACCTCTGAAAAAATATTTGGGCTTCTAGCAGTGTGTGGGACTATTTGTATTAGTCCATCTATACTGACCTCCATCAGGTTGCAAATTCAAAATAATTTTTTTCTGCATTTAACCCAGCCAATAGTTTTGGCCTAATACCACAGTTTGGCCACTCAGCTCTGCTCGGTTACCATCCATTGTTTTTTTGTGCAAACAACTCCAGAGTTGTGAATTAGTTAACCACCAAAATGAGTGGAAAAAGGCCTGCTGCTGGTGGAAAGGGGAATAGGCATGTTGGGAAGGGGAAAAAAGGTTGTGTCCGTGGGGTAGGTGTTAAAGCAACATTAACATCTGCAGAAGAAAGACCATCTTCCAGCCAAACTAAAATGTCTACTTCTTTTAGCGGACAATGTGATAAGATCCCTTTCTTACGGCCACGCCAATCGCTACAAATTCCAGATGAGGCACAAAAACAGCAGGTGCTTCAACGGATATCAAGTGCTCCTTTAAGTGGGCTCTCCTCCACATCAACTTCAACATCACAAATACTCCAGTCCTCAAAGGTGTCACCCAAATCGCACTTGCTTCCTCACAGCTCCCAAATCTCCAGCTGCCCGTCTGAGTATGAGGTAGAACAGATGGTTGAGTCTGCAGAGCTGTTTACTCATACTATAGCCTGGGAATCAGAGGTCGACTCCAGCGCTTCTGTGAATCCAGACGAGGAAATGATCTGCACTGATGCCCAGAATCTTTGTGAGTCGGATCCAGGACCAGACGCAGAAGGTTCTGACCATAATGTAGACCCTCATTCCCAAACTGTAACTCCTGTTGGTGGAGACAATGAGGAAGACGATGATAAGACTCAAATACCTGATTGGAGCGACAACTTTAGTTTTTTGTCAGGGCAGGAACAGGTTGGCTCTGAGGACGACGGGTGTGATAACGCACAGGGTGATGATGATGAGGTCGGAGATCCCACTTACTGTCAACCCACAGTCAGCCAAGAGATGAGGTCAGCAGAGGAGGTGGAGGAAGATGCTAGTGACGACGAGGTCAGGTTGCGTCTTCCTGGACAGAGACGTAGTACTGGAAGCACGTCAACAACTGCATCCTCAAACACAACTCTGCCTCTCACCACAAGTCGTGGTGGCTCTTCAGGTCGCATGGGTGCTAAGCCTTGCATAGCCTGGGCATTTTTTCAGATCGATAAAGATGACCCAACTCGTGTTATCTGTAACATTTGTCAGCAAAAGCTAAGTAGAGGCCAAAAAATACATAGTTTGAGTACTTCATGCATGAACCGGCACATGGACATGAAGCATAAGTTGCAGTGGGAAGCTCAGTGTGCTACAATGCGGCCTAGCCGGCCGGGCCAATCACCGTCTGCCATATCTTGTGCATCCGCGGCCTCTTCATCCTCTGTGACTGGGGGGACAGCAGTCACACCTGTTTTGGGGCGCAGACCTGCCACCTCTTTACCCGCAACAGCCAGCGTGATTGGCAGGTCATCATTTTCTTTGGAGGTGGTAACACCAGCTGGTGTTGAGCGCTGTCCGACATCGATAGCACAACCTTTGGATCAAGGCAACCTAACATGTCCGCCTGCATCTTCCTCACAGACCGGCAGTTTGCCGAGGACACCCTTATCAACCCCGTCTAAGCACAATAGCCAGCCCTCGGTCCCTCAGATGGACAAGTAAAAGACCATTTCCTCCTAGCCATGAGAAAGCTAAGAGGTTGAATTTCACCATCTGCAAGCTCTTGGCTACAGAAATGCTGCCTTTCCGCCTGGTGGACACAGAGGATTTTCGAGACCTTATGTCCGTCGCAGTGCCCCAGTACCAGATGCCCAGTCGGCACTACTTCTCAAAGAAAGGTGTGCCTGCGCTCCACCAGCATGTCGCACACAACATCACCGCTTCTTTGAGAAACTCTGTGTGTGACAGGGTGCATTTCACCACAGACACTTGGACGAGTAGGCATGGACAGGGGCGTTACATGTCGCTGACTGGGCACTGGGTAACTATGGTGACAGCAGGACAAGGGGCTGCTGTAAAAGTCTTGCCGTCCCCACGAGTTGTGCGTCAATCCTCTTTATGTCAAAGTTCCTCCACTGCTTCTGCCTCCTCAACCTCCTCTCGGTCTTCCACCTGCACCCAAAGCCTGTCTGGTCATGCCACAAGCTTTCTAACTGCGCAGAAGGGATCCTGCACACCTCCTTACTATGCTGGCAGTAGGGCTCAACGTCATCAGGCGGTTTTTACATTGAAATGTCTGGGAAATGTGAGTCACACAGCTGAGGAGTTGTGGTCAGCTCTGGAGAACCAATTTCATGAATGGTTGTCTCCACTGGACCTGAAACCAGGGAAGGCCGTGTGCGACAATGCTGCAAACCTGGGTGCGGCCCTTCGCCGGAGCAATGTCACACACGTGCCTTGTATGGCTCACGTGTTGAACCTGGTTGTCCAGCAATTTTTAGCCCACTATCCCAGACTAGATGGCCTTCTGCAGAGGGCACAGTCGCTGTGTGCTCACTTCCGCCGTTCGCATCCCGCAGCTCAGCGACTTACATTTCTACAGAAGTCGTTGGGCCTGCCACTTCACCGGCTAAAATGCGATGTGCCTACCCGGTGGAATTCAACTCTGCACATGTTGCAGCGACTGTGGCAGCACCGACAAGCCCTGGTGCAATACGTTCTGACGTATAGCCTGGGCCAACGAGATTCAGAGGTGGGGCAAATCACGCTGGCGGAGTGGTCTCAGATCAGGTACCTATGCACCCTTCTGCACAGTTTTGAAATGGCGACGAAGATGTTTAGTGCTGACGATGCCATTATCAGCATGACTATTCCGGTGATTTACATGCTGGAGCACATGTTAAACAGAATTCGGAGTCAGGTGGTGGCACAAGAGGAGGTGGAGGAAGTAGAGGAGGAGGAGTTGTATGCGGAAGGGCTAACATCTGCAAGGTCCAGACGGTCGGCAGCACCAAGGCGGCAGGCATGTGAGGGTGGGGGAGATGGTTTTACCAGGGCGCATGGTAGCAGCCAAACTAGTGAGGAAGGTGCAGGAGCCCAGGAAGGAGTGGAGGACGAACTGATGGAAGACTCATCAGATGAGGGAGACCTTGATCACATTTCTGGTGTGCGAGGTTGGGGGGAGAGGACAGAGGAAGGAAGCATGATTGTTACCTCGCCACCAACACAACAGGGACTTGGTGCTCCTGGATGCGCAACACACATGAGTGCCTTCTTGCTGCACTACCTGCAACATGACCCTCGAATTGTGAGAATTAGAAATAATCCTGACTACTGGGTTGCCACACTGTTAGATCCCCGGTACAAAAGTAAATTTGCAGAAATTATTCCTGCCATAGAAAGGGATGCACGCATGCAGGAGTATCAGCAGAGACTGTTGCAGAATCTTACATGTGCTTTTCCACAAAATACCAGTGGTGCACGTAGTGAATCTCACAGTTCCAACTTGCCAACCGTGGGACCGTCAAGTGTTCATCACTCAAACCGTAACAGAACCACAGTATCTGCTGGTAACATCAATTTTGCGGAATCATTTCACCACTTTTTTAGCCCATCCTTTGCAAGGCCACAGGAGACAAGAAGTCTGACACATAGTCAACGCCTAGAGACGATGGTACAGGAGTATCTCCAAGTAAACATTGAAGCCACGACTGTGTCACTGGACCCTTGCTCTTTTTGGGCTTCCAATCTGGATAAATGGCCGGAGCTAGCCACTTACGCCTTGGAGATCTTGTCATGCCCTGCAGCCAGCGTTCTGTCTGAACGTGTGTTCAGCGCTGCTGGTGGTGTGCTGACAGATAAGCGCACGCGGCTCTCCACTGATAATGTAGACAGACTCACGTTCATAAAGATGAACAAATCATGGATCCGAAACGACTTTTCTACCCCTGTGTCATCCTGGGGAGAGTAAAAGCTTGATGATTGGTTAAAATCACCCTACCAACCGTTTTAAACTTTCAAATTACTAATCATGTTTATCTGTATCTTGACTGGAAAATAATTTGGGCTTTGTAGCAGTGTGCAGCACTGATCCTATTAGGCCATCTATACTAAAGCTTCACCAGATTTAAAATTAAAAATTATTTTTAGCTGCATCTAGCCCGGAAAATAATTTTGGGGCTCCGAGATGCGCAAGGCACATAAGTGCCTTCTTGCTGCACTACCTGCAGCATGACCCTCATATTGTCAGAATTCGAAGTAATCATGACTGCTGTGTTGCCACACTCTTAGATCCCCCAAACTTTTCGATCAACCTTTTCATTTTAATAAAGACCAAAAAAATGGTCATTTTTGAAATTATAAGCATTAGCAGGTTGTTAGAAACTGAAATCAAACAGTTTTCAACTCAAAACTTTATTGTAGGTGATGTTACATTTTCACATAGGACCCCTTGTTCGAAAGGAGCTTCTGAACTCTCTCGTCCATTGAATTTGTCAGGTTTTGGATGGTTTCTGCTTCAATTGTTTTGCATGAGGACAGAATACCCTCCCAGAGCTGTTGCTTAGATGTGAACTGCCTCCCGCCATCATAGACACTCCTTTTAATGATGCTCCAAAGGTTCTGAATGGGGTAGAGGTCAGGGGAGCATGGGGGTCACACCATAAGTTTGTCCCCTTTTATGCCCATATCAGCCAGAGATGCAGATGTTTTATGTGCAGCATGAGATGGTGCATTATCATGCAGAAAAATGATCTTGCTGTGAAATACACGGTTCTTCTTCTTGAACCATGGCAGGAAGTGCTGTTTGAGAAAATCCACATACATTATGGAGTTCATCTTTAGCGCCTTCAGGGATCCTAAAGGGGCCGACAATCTCTCTCCCCATGATTCCAGCCCAAAACATTACTCCGCCTCCTCCTTGTTGGCGCTGTAGCCGTGTTTGCGTGGGGTGTCCATCAACCAGCCATCCTCCACTCCATCCATCTGGACCATCGAGCGCTGCACGGCACTCATCCGTGAACAAAACAGTTTTGAAATCAGTCTTCATGTAATGTTTGGCCCACTGGAGCCGTTTCTGCTTGTGTGAAGTGGATAGAGGAGGTCGACAGGATGGCGCATGCACAGCTGCAAACCTCTGAAGGACCCTGCATCTTGTTGTTCGGGGGACGTTGGAGGCACAAGCAGCTTCAAAAACTTGTCTGCTGCTATGACAAGGCTTTTTTGCCGCTGCTCTTTCAACCTGACGTAATTGCCTGTAGGAAAGAGTCCTCAATTTGCCCTTATCAGCACGCACACGTGTGTACTGTGAATCAGCTACATACTTCTTGATTGCCAAGACACTTCATCCTGATCATAGCACAATGTTGATTGTAGTCATGCCTTGACCTAAACACTCCACAATTTGTTGCTTCTCAGCAGCCGACACATCCTTTTTCTTTTCCATTTTGGCAGAAAATGTAGGCTGCTTAATAATGTGAGAGAGCCTTCTTAAGTAGTCTTGCCTTTCATTGGACACACCTGCCAAACTAATTAGCACAGGTGTCTGCAATTGCTTACAGTGATATAAAGAGCCCTGACACACATCACCATCAATGAGTTTAACTGACAAACAAACAAATTCTTCCCTTATCACTCCTAAACACTTTTTGTATAATAATTTGGAACGCAGTGTACATGTGCTTTTCCACAAAACACCAGTGGTTCACGTAGTGAATCTTACAGTTCTAACTTGCCAACCGTGGTCTGTATGGAGTTGTTCAATAAAGGGCCCAAAATTAAGATAATATAGATGGGAGAGGTCTCTATGAATAGGATTTCCTAAGTATTTGATACCCTGTGAGGGCCAGGCAAAGGGAAAGTTGGACTGAATGGAATCCTATATGGATTTGGGGAGGGAGACATCGAGGGCCTCAGACTTCGCTGCATTGATTTTAAAATTTTACCATGTAACAAAGTGATCTATTTCAGCCATAACAGCATGGATGGATATATGTGATTGAGTGATATATACTAGGACATCATCAGCAAATAGAGAGCACTTGTACTCGGTGCCTCCCACCTCAATCCACCTAATATTGGGGTTATGGCGAATTGATGAGAGCAGGTGCTCCGTCACTAGGATGTATAAGAGAGGGGACAGAGGACATCACTGCCTTGTCCCATTGGTGATTGTGAAAGGTGATGAAAATGTTCTGACGCACCCCCTGGGCCTTGGGACACCCGGAGCCGGACCCTTTTTGGTGGATGCTGGTGGTTGTAGTTTTCGTGGCGGCGACCCAGTTCCGTGGCTCAGGGCGGTCAAACCAGTGGCGGAACTATTTATGTGGTTTTCATGTTTAAATGTCCGACTACGCCACCCGTGGATTGCGGTCAGAGTGAACCGCCGCTACAGGGCAGACCACTGAGGCTGGTGTTGTGGGTGCAGCAGAGCGTAGCATAACTCCCCACGGGAGGAGTATAGCCTCAGGGCAGTGTATGCGGAGGATGGGGGTGATGGTGCAGGGCAGCAGCAGTAACGACACGGAGTCAGTGATGCAGTTCAGGGCCTTTACTCACAGTTCTTATTATCCAGACCACGTCTGCAGGTAACGGCTGCCCACGTCGTACTGTGCTCACCAGGTGAGGGGCTCAGACAACTCCCAGATAACTTTGGAGCACTTCACAGGACCCCCTTTGTGTGTCCTTTGTCTGGCCTTTCTTACCAACACTTCTGTCCGGCTGCCTCGGGCCTCCTCTTGGTAAACTTGGCGCCAGTTTCCCTGACCCTATGTGGTGCCTTCCTAGCGGGTGTAGCGAGGGGCTGCGCCACATAAAATGTCAGAGCCTCCAGTTTCTAGCTGAGGGTCGTTTCCTGCCTCCACTAGTTCGGGGACCGGTCTCCCCCTTTGGCCTGACCCCTCCACGCAGGTGGATTCGGGCGTGCGGTGGCGACTCGCCCATCCGCACCCCTGGGATCCCTTCATTCCTCGTTCCTGGAGCCTTCTCCACTCCTCTTCCTTCCTTCTCCCTCTTCCAGGCCTGGGCCTCTGTTACTAGGCCCGCCTCCGGAGCAGAGCTCATGCAGAGCCCCTGCTCCCTGCCACTTCTGCTCAGACTTCTCTGCAGTGAACTAAGATGGTGCCCACCTTTTATACTCCCTTCTCAATGCACCCAGGAACTGCTTCCTCCCTGCTCCTGCACTACAGGGTTCCCCTTCCTCAGTGTTCCCTCCCCCCACTCCAGCCAGGGACAGGGACTGTCGTGCCCATCTCAGGGGCATATTTGTCGCCCTGCCCCACGGCAATGTGGTGTAATGCATGCAGGTGTCGGGTCCTGATCCACACTCCATCCTTACCTGAGAGTGAGATATCACACCTCTGGGTGAGGTGCAATACGTCTGTAGCAACCGAGCCCTCAGGGTGCTACAGTTCCATTTATCTTCAGCCTAGGTGACGTATTGCGATACAGGGCCGTGATTTTGGCTATAAAAGGGTCCCCTAGACCCCTACCCCAAGCTTTTTAAGAGAATCATATATGGCGTGCCAGGAGACTCTATGGAATGCTTTCTCAGCATCCAACGAGAGTATCTAATTACAAATTTTTAACTGCATCTAGCCCAGGAAATACTTTGTGCCTAGTAGCAGTGTCTGCTAGTGAGCGGATTATCCCGGCTGTTAAGCAAGCTGCACCACCTGTAGTTTAGACACTTAATTTTTTCAAAGGAAATGCTTCGGGACCATGGGATACTTAGTGAAGAGCATCAGGAGGCACCCCAAGGCATAGGGGCTGGGACTGGCAGTAGGATGCCTTGCGGTGGACAGCCGAGCTCGATCCTTATAAAAGCTTTTTAACTGCAGCAGCTTTAGTGGACGCTACTGGAGCTGGAATTACCGCGGCTGCTGGCATGAGACTTGCCCTCCAATAGATCCTTGTAAATGGATTTAAAGTGTATTCATTCAAATTAGAGAGACAATTTAAATTAAAAAGCTTAGAGCTGCCTCCACCACAGGGGGGCTCGCTCGACCCACCAGCGGACAGGCACCAGTATTGGGAGAGGGGGGCTGGCCGTCAGGGTTCACTGCGGCTCTGGCACAAACCCGGCGACACGGAGGTGGCACGGGCAGGAGCGGACTGGCCGTGTCGGCTTCTCACTTTTTGGATTTTAGAAGGGCATGACATGCCTATATCTGTGTCTCCCCCTCCTTTTACTCCTCCACCTCTTTTATTTTCGCATGACTATATGTACTTGTCACTTTTCCATGTGTTAGTTATGTCTTCTGAGCAGTTTGTCAGCTTTTGGACACCTTTGAAGGTGTTTTCTATGTGTTTCTATGTGTTTTTGTTTGCCTGCCATTGGTTTTAACGGTGTTCGAAGGTGTTCGACGAACAGTTCGACGAACAGTTCGGCGAACACACGGGTGTTCGACGAACCGAACCGAACTCGAACACTACGGGGGTGGCTCAACACTACTCCTGACCTTAACCCAATTGAAAACTTGTGGAAGGAGCTCAAGAATAAAGTCCACATGAGACACCCAAAGAACCTAGATAACTTGGAGAAGATCTGCATGGAGGAGTGGGCCAAGATAACTCCACAGACCTGTGCCGGCCTGATCAGGTCTTATAAAAGACGATTATTAGCTGTAATTGCAAACAAGGGTTATTCCACAAAATATTAAACATAGGGGTTGTATAATAATTGACCCAAACTTTTATGTTTAAAATTTAATAAAATTCAACTGAGCAACATAACTTTTTGGTTTGTAAGATTTATGCTTCTGTTCATAAAACCTACTCTCGTTTGCAGTTTGAAGGCTCTAACTTATTTGCATCTTATCAAAACCAGCTAAATCTGCAGGGGGTTGAATACTACTTGTAGGCACTGTATATATATATATATATATATATATATATATATATATATATATATATATATTGTGGAATACCTACACTATGAATAAGAAAATCTCTCCCTGACGCAGCAGCAGCTCTCCCTACTCTGCCTAATTCCGGGGTAGACTGTGACGAGCATGGCTATGCACGGTCTTATAATCACCTGATGATGCTGTGCAGCCAGCCAATCACTGTAATGCCCACAGCCAACATGGCTACGGCATTACAGTGCATGTCAGGCAATCCCTGCATGTTCATTGGCTCTCTAAAGAACCCCAAAGATGCAGGGAGGTGACTCGAGTTCCAGTCCGACCAATCAGGAAATACTCGTCGAGCTCGTCGAGTACAGTGATGCTCGGGCAAGTACCAAGCACTGGCGAGCACGTTCGCTTATCATTACTCTTCAGTTGTATGACTGCGATCTACAAGGCGCGATGAAGGATACAGAAGCACTGGAGGAGGTGTTAGATACAGAGGCATGTCCCGCAAGCATTGGGGATGCCAATGCTCGCTGTCTTGTGATACCTTGGTGACTAGTGGTTTAGTTCTCTATCCCCAGGTGTGTAGTGGTTTAGCTCTCCAACCCAAACTGTTTAGTAGGTTAGTTTTCGAACTCCTGTTGTCTTATTGGTTTAGTTCTTCAAGCCCTGTTTTCTATTAATTTAGTTCTCCATGTCCTGGTGTATATTTGTTTCATTCTCCAACCTTGGCTGTTTAGTAGTTTAGTTCTCCGACCCCTCTTGTCTTCTTAGTTTAGTTCTCCAACCCCTGTTTTCTATTAGTTTAGTTCTCCATGTTCTGATGTGCATTTGTTTTATTCTCCTACTTTAGTTTTCCAACCTCTGTTGTATATAAGTTTAGTTCTCCATGTTCTAGTGTGTATTTATTTATTTCTCCAACCCATCCATGGACACCCCCAGGGGTTAATGTCTGGTGACGAGGATTTGGATTCTTCTCGTATCCTTGTTTGTCCAGACCCAGATCAACTGAAAAAAATTTTGAGCATTGCTACACATGCTTTCCCCCTCTTGAGTCTGTGAAGCTTTGGATCAGACCTCTGATGCCCCGGAATAGAACATGTGAACAGCTCTGCAGACTCGCCCATCTGTGCTTCCCCGCAGTCAGTTGGCCAGTTGGAGAGTTGTGACATGGGTGAAAACAAGGGTAATTGGGGTGACACCCCTGAAGACTGTACTGTATGTGATGTTAAGGTAGAGGAAGAGGAGCAGAGGCCACTTGATGCAGCGCTTGTCACCTACTGGAACACGTTCTTTCTGCCCCTCATCTACAAGGCGTACCGCTGTTATACTGCCAAATAAAGGGAGTGGAGTCCAGTAACAGAAGTTTTCAAAGTGCTGCACAATTGCTAACTGCAGCAAAATAAACCTACTTCTCATCTCTCATATCATACGTGTCTCACAACCCTAAACAACTATTCAGTACTTTTAAGTAATGTTGAGCAAATTTGTTTGGCGAATGTTCAAAAGTTTCAAATTTGGTGCTAATATGGCACATTCAGATTCGTAATCGCAAAGGCAAGCAAATTTTCTTAAAATCGGAAAAGTTTGACGAATTTGCGTGGAAACACGAATACAGGGCAACAACAGCATTTTGAACAGTTTTGTTAGCATATTGCAAGTGTATGATGAGCGGTGACATGTTCCAAGTGAATGTGGGGGCTGTGGAGAGCTTAGAACAGGTCAGATCAGTGGCGCACATTTTTTTTCCTGTGGGCGGTAACTTTAACTTAGGAGAGCGCGGCTAGCCAATCATAGCGCAGGAAGCATCCACACTGTCTAGACATAAGGGCTGCAGAAACCACATGTACTCTCAAAATAAAAAGCGGCCATGGTCCCTCAGCGCCATTATATCCATGTCACTGCTGGAGAAAGACGCAGCTCTGTGTTCTCACGTGTAATGGGAGATATTACCTAGATAGATGGGCGCTTGTGTGGTAGTCAGAAAGTGTAGATAATTCCTGGCCTGTGTACCTCTGCAATAGCTGGTGCAGCACATTTTTGGTGTTCTTGTGCATGTACTGAAGTTCTGACAGAAACAGAGGACCCATGCCATACAATAGTGCTGTGGACCACTGGTATAGAGCTCCATGTTTGAGTATACCTTGAATTTTCTTTTGCACTTGCTAATGTGATCAAGCAAGCGCAGTGCACATTTTCATTTAGTGGGGTTGAAATTGTGCTCTGCACAGTCTGCAGAGCTTCTTAGTGCAGAACATAAAATCTGTTTTTTTTCTGTTGTTATTGAAATATTGAAAGCTGTGTGCACTGAAATTGTTTTTAGTGTCAGATACTATTTTAGTGGAGTTGAACTTCAGGTAGTTTCAGAGTAAAAGATTTCATTTTTTCTCTTGCTACGCCCAGTCCAAAAAATATTTTTTCCTGTTCCAAAAGTCATACAGTTCTATAAGCCAGCTAATACTTCAGTGGAGGTCAATTTCAGCTTGTACGCACAGTCAAACCTATATATATTTTTGGTTGGCAGGTAGAGTCCACCAAAGATATTTTACTGTGACAAAGTTGATCCAGTCTGCTAAAAGGCAGATCCTATTTTAGTGGCGTTGAACTTGTCCTGGTTTCACAGTAATAAAAACCAAAATATCTCTTACTATGCCCAGTCCGAAAAATATATTTTCCTGTGCCACAAGTCATACAGTGCTATAAGCCAGCTGCTAAATCAGTGGCTGTCAAATTCAGCTTGTACACACAGTCAAACCTATATATAATTTTGGTTGGCAGGCAGAGTCCACCAAAGGTTTTTTACTGTGGCAAAGTTGATCCAGTCTGCTAAAAGACAGATCCTATTTTAGTGGCGTTGAACTTGTCCTGGTTTCACAGAAAAAAAAAACAAAACTTCACTTACTAGACCCAGTCCCAAAAAAATTTTTTCCTGTGCCAAAAGTCATACAGTGCTATTAGCCAGCTACTACTTCAGTGGCGGTCAAAGTCAGCTGGACACAGCCCTTATGGAAAATAACCCAAAAATATTTTTTGCACTGAGTAAAGTGATGCAGCTGGCTAGATCTGAGTTTGAAATATTTTGGAGCATATATTTTATGTCATACTGGCCTCATCCACATTCAGAAAAAAAATTTCTTCTGTTCCTAAAGTAACACAGCAGGGGACATCTCAGTTTGAAATTGTTTGGAGAATATCTCGTAGGTTTTATCGGCCTCATGCACACTAACAAATTTCTTTTGTCTGTTAGTAATGTTATATGGCAGGCCATATCTTACCTTGTCATTTAGTGTCGCTGAAATTCAGGTGTGTGCTGAGCAATTGCACAGGAAAAAAACATATTTTTCTTTAGTTAATTGCGTGCTCCTACAACTGTGTCTGACCAACATGAGTGGGAAAAAGAGAGGGCGTGGTTAAAGGGCGAATAGGATGGTGTTCAATGTGTGCGTGGGGTACGTGGTAATGTTAGTGAAAGCACCAGTGAAACAACACAAACAGGTCCTATCCAAAGACAACTGACAACTTATGTTAGTGGACGGCCTACTGCACTCCCTTCCTTTGGCAGCCGCACAGCGATATGCCTTGTTGATAAGGCCCAGAAAGAACAGGTGCTCCAGGGGATAGTAAGCTCTGATTCCAGTGCCCTCTCCTCTTCTTCCTCCACCTCAACATCACACGCAGTACAGTCAACAAAGGTGGCACCCCAATTACCCATCCTTCCCCCCGCGTCACAACTAGCCAACTGCCCAACTGACTGTAGCGAACCACAGATGGGCGAGTCTGTAGAACTCTTCACAAATTCTACACCATGAGCATTAGAAGTGTACTCCAAACAGTCACAGAGTCAAGGGGAGGAAAGCATCTGCACCTATGCCCAACATTTTTTTTAGCTTGGATTCAGGCCAGGCCGAAGTAGGGTCCAAGCAGTTTCCTGAACCTTATCACCAGACGTTAATGGCAGGGCAGGGAGGTGATTCTGATGAGGCTCAGATACCTGAGGCCCATGTGGACTGTACAGTGCTGTCAGGGCAACAAGAGGAGAAGGGTTACTCTGAGGGCTAGGAATGGTGTAACACATTGGATGTTGACGAAGGTGCAAGATCCTACTTGGTGTGAACCCAAAGTCACGCAGCTCATCTGAGGAGGTGGAGGAGGAAGACGAGGAGACTACATTTCGCCCTACGGTGCAGACACAGAGTGATGCAAGCACGAGGAGCACTGCATCCTTAGCCACAACCGTGGCTGTGGCCAGCAGCGGTGACAAGTCTGCAGCTTGCAGGGGCAGAAAGGGTTTCTGAAAGCTGATGGCCGTCGCAGTGCCCCAGTACCAGTTGCCCAGTCGCCATTCCTTCTCTAAAAAGCTACACCAGCATATCGCAGACAACATCACCCGTTCATTGTCTAAATCTACGTGTGCCATGGTGCATTTCACCACAGACACCTGGACGAGTAAGTATGGCCAAGGGCGTTACATCTCGCTGACAGGGCAATGGGTGACTCTGGTGGCTATGGGGGCAGGTCGGGAAGGGGCTGCTCCACAAATTTTGGAATCCCAAAGGCTTGCAGAAGAAAGCTCTGTATTTCCCACTTCCTCCGCTGCTTCTGCACCCTCCACCTCCTCTAGGGCCTCCACCTGCGCACTCAACCTCTGTCTTAACGAGACACGCATTCCAAAGGTGCGGAGCAAATACACACCACCTCCGTACTGTGCAGTCAGGGCTCACCGTAATAAGGCAGTCTTCAAATTAATATGCCTTGGAGATCGCAGTCATACAGGTGAAAAGTTGTGGGCAGTTCTACAGGCTCAGTTTGAGCAATGGCTGTCTCCGCTGAACCTAGAGCCAGGGAAGGCCGTGTGAAGTAATGGTGTGAACCTGTTAGCGGCCCTAGACCGAGGCAAGCTTGCACACATGCCTTGCATGGCTCACGTCCTCAACCTGGTTGCACAGCGATTTCTCCGCCACTATCCTGGTCTGGATGAGCTGCTTCACAAAGTACGGAAGCTGTGTGCTCATATCCGCCGTTCGCACCCCTTATGTCATCGGCCTGCATCGAAACAGAGGTTTTTGTCCGTGCCAGTTAACAGTTTGATCTGCAATGTGCCGACTCGGTGGAATTCCTCTCTACACATGTTGCAGCGACTGTGGCAGCAGCAACGAGCTCTGACGCAGTATATCATGATGTATAGCTTGGGGCAATGCAGTACAGACTTGGGGCATATCACGTTTGCAGAGTGGGAACAGATTAAGGACCTCTGCACCCTTCTGCACTGTTTTGAAATGGCTACTAAACTGGTTAGTAGAGATGAGCGTTGTTCTACTCGAACTGTTCGCCAATCTCAAATTCGAGCTGTTTTGGGCGGTGTTCGAGCCGTTCGGCGAACACGAACAATTTGAGAAAAATTCGGCTGTTCGAGGTTATGTTCGATAACTGTTCGTGCACCAAAATCATAACTGGATTTTTTCTCAGTAATGATGAAAATTAATGTTAATACGCAGTTTGAGTGAACAGCGGGGTGGGGGGAGGGGCAGGGGATGGATCTCTGCAGGAACAATGAAGATCTCCATTTTTTTTTCTCTTTCCCGCATTTACAGTGGGGAGGTGCAATCTGTCAGCCTATCAGCAGCGCACACACGGAGCGAAGTGCTTTTTTTCACACAAGCAAGGGCATGTGTCGTTGGCAGTGTATGTCACATGTCCTTGCCCTATAAGACCAAGCCATTTTCCCCGTCGCCACCATTTTCTCACTGCTGCAGCTGCGTGTTAGACGGCACCGCTGTTGCTGTGTGCGCTATACCTTGTTAATTTCAAGCCAATTTTTGCACAAATATACAGATAGCTTGGGAGTAGGGAATAATTGTGATTGCAGTCCTTTTAAGGACTAGGTTACAGCATTTCCTACGACTTTTATCAGGCAGGTCTGTGCTCTTAAATAGATAGGTTGTGGGAGTAAAGACTAATTGTAATTGGAGTCCTTTTCAGGACTAGGTTACATCAGTTCCTATCAGTTTTTGCCAGGCAGGTCTGTGCCAGTGCTGTGCAAGTTTTTTTCACAGCATTTGGCTGAATCTAGCAAAGCTAATCCTTTTTGGCCTATTGCAGAGTGTGTTAGTCAGTGGAGTAGCCTATCTGTGTTGCAAGATATACCACCTGTGTATAGAATACCAATTTTTTTACTGCACCTAGTGAAGTAAAATCTTTTGGGCATAGCATCATTCTATTAGTCCATCTATACTGACCTCCATCAGGTTGCAAACTAAATCTAATTTTTTTCTGCATCTAGCTCTGAAAAAATATTTGACCTTCTAGCAGTGTGTTGGACTTTCTCTATTAGTCCATCTATACTGACCTCCATCAGGTTGCAAATTAAAAATAATTTTTATCTGCATCTACAGTACCTCTGAAAAAATATTTGGGCTTCTAGCTGTGTGTGGGACTTGTTGTATTAGTCCATCTATACTGACCTCCATCAGGTTGCAAACTGAATATATTTTTTTCTGCATCTACCTCTGAAAAAATATTGGGCTTCTAGCTGTGTGTGGGACTTGTTGTATTAGTCCATCTATACTGACCTCCATCAGGTTGCAAACTGAATATATTTTTTTCTGCATCTACCTCTGAAAAAATATTGGGCTTCTAGCTGTGTGTGGGACTTGTTGTATTAGTCCATCTATACTGACCTCCATCAGGTTGCAAACTGAATATAATTTTTTTCTGCATCTAGCTCTGAAAAAATATTTGGCCTTCTAGTAGTGTGTCGGACTTTCTCTATTAGTCCATCTATACTGACCTCCATCAGATTGCAAATTAAAAATAATTTTTATCTGCATCTACAGTACCTCTGAAAAAATATTTGGCCTTCTAGCAGTGTGTCGGACTTTCTCTATTAGTCCATCTATACTGACCTCCATCAGGTTGCAAATTCAAAATAATTTTTATCTGCATCTACAGTACCTCTGAAAAAATATTTGGCCTTCTAGCTGTGTGTGGGACTTGTTGTATTAGTCTATCTATACTGACCTCCATCAGGTTGCAAACTGAATATAATTTGTTTCTGCATCTAGCTCTGAAAAAATATTTGGCCTTCTAGCAGTGTGTCGGACTTTCTCTATTAGTCCATCTATACTGACCTCCATCAGGTTGCAAATTCAAAATAATTTTTATCTGCCTCTACAGTACCTCTGAAAAAATATTTGGCCTTCTAGCAGTGTGTCGGACTTTCTCTATTAGTCCATCTATACTGACCTCCATCAGGTTGCAAATTCAAAATAATTTTTATCTGCATCTACAGTACCTCTGAAAAAATATTTGGGCTTCTAGCTGTGTGTGGGACTTGTTGTATTAGTCCATCTATACTGACCTCCATCAGGTTGCAAACTGAATATATTTTTTTCTGCATCTACCTCTGAAAAAATATTGGGCTTCTAGCTGTGTGTGGGACTTGTTGTATTAGTCCATCTATACTGACCTCCATCAGGTTGCAAATTGAATATAATTTTTTTCTGCATCTAACCCAGCCAATAGTTTTGGCCTAATACCACAGTTTGGCCACTCAGCTCTGCTCGGTTACCATCCATTGTTTTTTTGTGCAAACAACTCCAGAGTTGTGAATTAGTTAACCACCAAAATGAGTGGAAAAAGGCCTGCTGCTGGTGGAAAGGGGAATAGGCGTGTTGGGAAGGGGAAAAAAGGTTGTGTCCGTGGGGTAGTGTTAAAGCAACAGTAACATCTGCAGAAGAAAGACCATCTTCCAGCCAAACTAAAATGTCTACTTCTTTTAGCGGACAATGTGATAAGATCCCTTTATTACGGCCACGCCAATCGCTACAAATTCCAGATGAGGCACAAAAACAGCAGGTGCTTCAACGGATATCAAGTGCTCCTTTAAGTGGGCTCTCCTCCACATCAACTTCAACATCACAAATACTCCAGTCCTCAAAGGTGTCACCCAAATCGCACTTGCTTCCTCACAGCTCCCAAATCTCCAGCTGCCCGTCTGAGTATGAGGTAGAACAGATGGTTGAGTCTGCAGAGCTGTTTACTCATACTATAGCCTGGGAATCAGAGGTCGACTCCAGCGCTTCTGTGAATCCAGACGAGGAAATGATCTGCACTGATGCCCAGAATCTTTATGAGTCGGATCCAGGACCAGACGCAGAAGGTTCTGACCATAATGTAGACCCTCATTCCCAAACTGTAACTCCTGTTGGTGGAGACAATGAGGAAGACGATGATAAGACTCAAATACCTGATTGGAGCGACAACTTTAGTTTTTTGTCAGGGCAGGAACAGGTTGGCTCTGAGGACGACGGGTGTGATAACACACAGGGTGATGATGATGAGGTTGGAGATCCCACTTACTGTCAACCCACAGTCAGCCAAGAGATGAGGTCAGCAGAGGAGGTGGAGGAAGATGCTAGTAATGACGAGGTCAGGTTGCACCTTCCTGGACAGAGACGTAGTACTGGAAGCACGTCAACAACTGCATCCTCAAACACAACTCTGCCTCTCACCACAAGTCGTGGTGGCTCTTCAGGTCGCATGGGTGCTAAGCCTTGCATAGCCTGGGCATTTTTTCAGATCGATAAAGATGACCCAACTCGTGTTATCTGTAACATTTGTCAGCAAAAGCTAAGTAGAGGCCAAAAAATACATAGTTTGAGTACTTCATGCATGAACCGGCACATGGACATGAAGCATAAGTTGCAGTGGGAAGCTCAGTGTGCTACAATGCGGCCTAGCCGGCCGGGCCAACCACCGTCTGCCATATCTTGTGCATCCGCGGCCTCTTCATCCTCTGTGACTGGGGGGGACAGCAGTCACATCTGTTTTGGGGCGCAGACCTGCCACCTCTTTACCCGCAACAGCCAGCGTGATTGGCAGGTCATCATTTTCTTTGGAGGTGGTAACACCAGCTGGTGTTGAGCGCTGTTCGACATCGATAGCACCACCTTTGGATCAAGGCAACCTAACATGTCCGCCTGCATCTTCCTCACAGACCGGCAGTTTGCCGGGGACACCCTTATCAACCCCGTCTAAGCACAATAGCCAGCCCTCGGTCCCTCAGATGTGGACAAGTAAAAGACCATTTCCTCCTAGCCATGAGAAAGCTAAGAGGTTGAATTTCACCATCTGCAAGCTCTTGGCTACAGAAATGCTGCCTTTCCGCCTGGTGGACACAGAGGATTTTTGAGACCTTATGTCCGTCGCAGTGCCCCAGTACCAGATGCCCAGTCGGCACTACTTCTCAAAGAAAGGTGTGCCTGCGCTCCACCAGCATGTCGCACACAACATCACCGCTTCTTTGAGAAACTCTGTGTGTGACAGGGTGCATTTCACCACAGACACTTGGACGAGTAGGCATGGACAGGGGCGTTACATGTCGTTGACTGGGCACTGGGTAACTATGGTGACAGCAGGACAAGGGGCTGCTGTCCAAGTCTTGCCGTCCCCACGAGTTGTGCGTCAATCCTCTTTATGTCAAAGTTCCTCCACTGCTTCTGCCTCCTCAACCTCCTCTCGGTCTTCCACCTGCACCCAAAGCCTGTCTGGTCATGCCACAAGCTTTCTAACTGCGCAGAAGGGATCCTGCACACCTCCTTACTATGCTGGCAGTAGGGCTCAACGTCATCAGGCGGTTTTTACTTTGAAATGTCTGGGAAATGTGAGTCACACAGCTGAGGAGTTGTGGTCAGCTCTGGAGAACCAATTTCATGAATGGTTGTCTCCACTGGACCTGAAACCAGGGAAGGCCATGTGCGACAATGCTGCAAACCTGGGTGCGGCCCTTCGCCGGGGCAATGTCACACACGTGCCTTGTATGGCTCACGTGTTGAACCTGGTTGTCCAGCAATTTTTAGCCCACTATCCCAGACTAGATGGCCTTCTGCAGAGGGCACGGTCGCTGTGTGCTCACTTCCGCCGTTCGCATCCCGCAGCTCAGCGACTTACATCTCTACAGAAGTCGTTGGGCCTGCCACTTCACCGGCTAAAATGCGATGTGCCTACCCGGTGGAATTCAACTCTGCACATGTTGCAGCGACTGTGGCAGCACCGACAAGCCCTGGTGCAATACGTTCTGACGTATAGCCTGGGCCAACGAGATTCAGAGGTGGGGCAAATCACGCTGGAGGAGTGGTCTCAGATCAGGGACCTATGCACCCTTCTGCACAGTTTTGAAATGGCGACGAAGATGTTTAGTGCTGACGATGCCATTATCAGCATGACTATTCCGGTGATTTACATGCTGGAGCACATGTTAAACAGAATTCGGAGTCAGGTGGTGGCACAAGAGGAGGTGGAGGAAGTAGAGGAGGAGGAGTTGTATGCGGAAGGGCTAACATCTGCAAGGTCCAGACGGTCGGCAGCACCAAGGCGGCAGGCATGTGAGGGTGGGGGAGATGGTTTTACCAGGGCGCATGGTAGCAGCCAAACTAGTGAGGAAGGTGCAGGAGCCCAGGAAGAAGTGGAGGACGAACTGATGGAAGACTCATCAGATGAGGGAGACCTTGATCACATTTCTATTGTGCGAGGTTGGGGGGAGAGGACAGAGGAAGGAAGCATGATTGTTACCTCGCCACCAACACAACAGGGACTTGGTGCTCCTGGATGCGCAACACACATGAGTGCCTTCTTGCTGCACTACCTGCAACATGACCCTCGAATTGTGAGAATTAGAAATAATCCTGACTACTGGGTTGCCACACTGTTAGATCCCCGGTACAAAAGTAAATTTGCAGAAATTATTCCTGCCATAGAAAGGGATGCACGCATGCAGGAGTATCAGCAGAGACTGTTGCAGAATCTTACATGTGCTTTTCCACAAAATACCAGTGGTGCACGTAGTGAATCTCACAGTTCCAACTTGCCAACCGTGGGACCGTCAAGTGTTCAGTACTCAAACCGTAACAGAACCACAGTATCTGCTGGTAACATCAATTTTGCGGAATCATTTCACCACTTTTTTAGCCCATCCTTTGCAAGGCCACAGGAGACAAGAAGTCTGACACATAGTCAACGCCTAGAGACGATGGTACAGGAGTATCTCCAAGTAAACATTGAAGCCACGACTGTGTCACTGGACCCTTGCTCTTTTTGGGCTTCCAATCTGGTTAAATGGCCGGAGCTAGCCACTTACGCCTTGGAGATCTTGTCATGCCCCGCAGCCAGCGTTCTGTCTGAACGTGTGTTCAGCGCTGCTGGTGGTGTGCTGACAGATAAGCGCACGCGGCTCTCCACTGATAATGTAGACAGACTCACGTTCATAAAGATGAACAAATCATGGATCCGAAACGACTTTTCTACCCCTGTATCATCCTGGGGAGAGTAAAAGCTTGATGATTGGTTAAAATCACCCTACCAACCGTTTTAAGCTTTCAAATTACTAATCATGTTTATCTGTATCTTGACTGGAAAATAATTTGGGCTTTGTAGCAGTGTGCAGCACTGATCCTATTAGGCCATCTATAATAAGCTCCACCAGATTTAAAATTAAAAATAATTTTTAGCTGCATTTGGCCGGAAAATAATTTTGGGGCTCCGAGATGCGCAAGACACATAAGTGCCTTCTTGCTGCACTACCTGCAGCATGACCCTCATATTGTCAGAATTCGAAGTAATCATGACTACTGGGTTGCCACACTCTTAGATCCCCCAAACTTTTCGATCAACCTTTTCATTTTAATAAAGACCAAAAAAATGTTCATTTTTGAAATTATAAGCATTAGCAGGTTGTTAGAAACTGAAATCAAACAGTTTTCAACTCAAAACTTTATTGTAGGTGATGTTACATTTTCACATAGGACCCCTTGTTCGAAAGGAACTTCTGAACTCTCTCGTCCATTGAATTTGTCAGGTTTTGGATGGTTTCTGCTTCAATTGTTTTGCATGAGGACAGAATACCCTCCCAGAGCTGTTGCTTAGATGTGAACTGCCTCCCCCCATCATAGACACTCCTTTTAATGATGCTCCAAAGGTTCTGAATGGGGTAGAGGTCAGGGGAGCATGGGGGTCACACCATAAGTTTGTCCCTTTTTATGCCCATATCAGCCAGAGATGCAGATGTTTTATGTGCAGCATGAGATGGTGCATTATCATGCAGAAAAATGATCTTGCTGTGAAATACACGGTTCTTCTTCTTGAACCATGGCAGGAAGTGCTGTTTGAGAAAATCCACATACATTATGGAGTTCATCTTTAGCGCCTTCAGGGATCCTAAAGGGGCCGACAATCTCACTCCCCATGATTCCAGCCCAAAACATTACTCCACCTCCTCCTTGTTGGCGCTGTAGCCGTGTTTGCGTGGGGTGTCCATCAACCAGCCATCCTCCACTCCATCCATCTGGACCATCGAGCGCTGCACGGCACTCATCCGTGAACAAAACAGTTTTGAAATCAGTCTTCATGTAATGTTTGGCCCACTGGAGCCGTTTCTGCTTGTGTGAAGTGGATAGAGGAGGTCGACAGGACGGCGTATGCACAGCTGCAAACCTCTGAAGGACCCTGCATCTTGTTGTTCGGGGGACGTTGGAGGCACCAGCAGCTTCAAAAACTTGTCTGCTGCTATGACAAGGCTTTCTTGCCGCTGCTCTTTTAACCTGACGTAATTGCCTGTAGGAAAGAGTCCTCAATTTGCCCTTATCAGCACGCACACGTGTGTACTGTGAATCAGCTACATACTTCTTGATTGCCAAGACACTTCATCCTGATCATCGCACAATGTTGATTGTAGTCATGCCTTGACTAGTGTTGAGCGATACCTTCCGATATCAGGAAATATCGTATCGGATTGGATCGGGCCGATACCCAAAAAGTATCGGATATCGTCGATTCCGATACCGGAAACCAATGCAAGTCAATGGGACACAAATATCGGAATGAAAATAAACCCTTTCTTTCCTTGTAGGTTAATTCTACATGAAGTAAAACAACTAAGAATAATGTAGAATGACATGAAAAGCCGGCAATTCATCAGCGGCATACACCGGTACCCGACAATTTACAACAGAAAGAATAGAGCTTCACACATAGATTAGATAGATAGAAACATGTCAGTCACATATATATGAAGTACAGTGACAGTGTTGCTTACTGTACTTGTCATTTAGTGTAAAGGATTTATTAAAAAAAATATTAGTGTTTTCGTGCACCGTCTCTTTAAAAAAGCCGGCCGGCAATTCAGCATCTGTACCCGACAATTTATAACAGACAGAATAGAGCTTCACACATAGATTAGATAGATAGAAACATGTCAGTCACATATATAAGAAGTACAGTGACAGTGTTGCTTACAGAACTTGTCATTTAGTGTAAAGGATTTATTAAAAAAAATATTAGTGTTTTCGTGCACCGTCTCTTTAAAAAAGCCGGCCGGCAATTCAGCATCTGTACCCGACAATTTATAACAGACAGAATAGAGAATCACACATAGATTAGATAGATAGAAACATGTCAGTCACATATATATGAAGTACAGTGACAGTGTTGCTTACTGTACTTGTCATTTAGTGTAAAGGATTTATTAAAAAAAATATTAGTGTTTTCGTGCACCGTCTCTTTAAAAAAGCCGGCCGGCAATTCAGCAGCGGTACCCGACAATTTATAACAGAAAGAATAGAGCTTCACACATAGATTAGATAGATAGAAACATGTCAGTCACATATATATGAAGTACAGTGACAGTGTTGCTTACTGTACTTGTCATTTAGTGTAAAGGATTTATTTAAAAAAATAATAGTGTTTTCATGCACCGTCTCTTTAAGAAAGCCGGCCGGCAATTCAGCATCTGTACCCGACAATTTAGAATAGAAGGAATAGAGAATCACACATAGATTAGATAGATAGAAACATGTCAGTCACATATATATGAAGTACAGTGACAGTGTTGATTACTGTACTTGTCATTTAGTGTTAAAATAAAGGATTTATTTAAAAAAAAATTGGCGTGGGGTTCCCCTTAATTTTAGGCTCTAGCGGAGGTTAAGCAGACAGCTGGGGCAAATGTTTGAAGCCTGGGAAGGGGGTAATACCCACGGAGCTTCCCAGGCTACTAATATCAGCCCCCAGCTGAATACCTAGCCTTTACTAGCTATTAAAATGGGGGAACCCCCCCAAAAAAATAACGTGGGGTCCCCCCTAATTTAATAGCTAGCACAGGCTAGGCAGACAGCTGGGGGTTGATATTAATAGCCCAGGAAGGGTGCCATGAATATTGGCCCCCTCCCAGGCTAGAAACACCAGCCGTCAGCCGCCCCAGAAATGGCGCATCCATAGGATGCGCCAATTCTGGCACTTAGCCTCGCTCTTCCACGCTGCCCTGGTGCGGTGGCAGGGGGTAATAGGGTTGGGGTTGATGTCAGCTTATAATGCCAGCTGACATCAAGCCCAGGTTAGTAATGGAGAGGCGTCTATAAGACACCCCCATTATTAACCCCATAGTCAAAGTTAAAAGAAAACACAAACACCCAGAGTAAAGTCCTTTAATTGAAATAAAGACACAATTCTTTATTGTTCTAAATTAAACCATACTTACCATCACGCCCATTCCAGCTGAAGCCAACGATCTCCTGCAATAAAAGAAAAATAATAAAGCAACCTCATCCTTACCTTTCGATGGTTCCCAGGACAGCTCCAGCTCTGCTACATCGAGATGACAGGCTGGACCGCAGCAGAAAGCTGCCATCCAGCCTGTCATCCCGCAGACACTGAGAAGCGCAGGCATGCTTGCGCTCCTCAGTGTCTCTCTGTGACGTCATCCAGATGAGCCGAGTTCATGTCCAATGAACTCGGCTCACCTCATGTACGTCACTGACAGCGTGGGAAAATTCTCCTGCACTCAGCGCTTCAGCGTGAGAATTCTCCCACGCTGTCAGTGACATACATGAGGTGAGGTCATGTCCAATGAACTCAGTTCACCTCATGCACGTCACTGACAGCGTGGGAAAATTCTCACGCTGAAGTGCTGAGTGAAGGAGAATTTTCCCACGCTGTCAGTGACGTACATGAGGTGAGCTGAGTTCATTGGACATGACCTCGGCTCATCTGGATGCCGTCACAGCCAGACACTGAGGAGTGGAAGTATGCCTGCGCTTCTCAGTGTCTGCGGGATGACAGGATGGATGGCAGCGTTCTGCTGCGGTCCAGCCTGTCATCTCGATGTAGCAGAGCTGAAGCTGTCGTGGGAGCCATGGAAAGGTAAGGATGATGTTGCTTTATTATTTTACTTTTATTGCAGGAGATCGTTGGCTTCAGCTGGAATGGGCGTGGTGGTAAGTATGGTTTAATTTAGAACAATAAAGAATTGTGTGTTTATTTCAATTAAAGGACTTTTTTCTGGGTGTTGTGTTTTTTTAAATACTTTACTAGAAATTCATGGTGGTCACGTCTAATATTGGAGTGACCCCATGAATTTTGGGCTTAGGGCCAGCTGATAATGCCAAGCTGGCCTTAACCCCTTTATTACCCAGTGAGCCACCGCACCAGGGCCCTGGATGAGTTGGGTACAGCGCCAGAAGATGGCGCTTCTATGAACGCGCCATTTTCTGGGGCGGCTGCGGACTGCAATTTGCAGCGGGGGTGGCCCAGAAAGCTTGGGTCTCCCTGCGCTGCGGATTCCAGCCCCCAGCTGCCTAGTTGTATCTGGCTGGGCACAAAAATAGGGCGAAGCCCCACGCATTTTTTTTTTAAATTATTTCATGAAATTCATGGAATAATTAAGAAAAAAAGGGCTTCCCTATATTGTTGTGTCCAACCAGGTACAAATAGGCAGCTGGTGGTTGGGGGCAGCCCATTCCTGCCTGCTGTACCTGGCTGGACACAAATATAGTGCGAAGCCCCACGTCAATTTTTTTTTAATTATTTCATGAAATAATTTTTTTAAAAAAGGGCTTCCCTATATTGTTGTGTCCGGCCAGGTACAAATAGGCAGCTGGTGGTTGGGGGCAGCCTGTTCCTGCCTGCTGTACCTGGCTGGACACAAATATAGGGCGAAGCCCCACGTCAATTTTTTTTAAAATAAATCCTTTATTTTAACACTAAATGACATTTGAGGAGTTAATAAAGATGCAGTCCCTAAATTATTATTTATTTTTTAATTAATTTTTCCCAAAACTTTTGACGTGGGCTTCGCCATATTTTTGTATGCCAGCCAGGTACAGCATCCAGCTTCTATGAACGCGCCATTTTCCGGGGTGGCTGCGGACTGCAATTTTCAGCGGGGGGGGGGGGGCAGAAAGCTTGGGCCTCCCTGCGCTGCAGATTCCATCCCCCAGCTGCCTAGTTGTACCTGGCTGGACACAAAAATAGGGAGAAGCTTCACGTATTTTTTATTTTTAATTATTTCATGAAATTCATGAAATAATTAAGAAAAAAAGGGCTTCCCTATATTGTTGTGTCCAACCAGGTACAAATAGGCAGCTGGTGGTTGGGGGCAGCCCGTTCCTGCCTGCTGTACCTGGCTGGACACAAATATAGTGCGAAGCCCCACGTCAATTTTTTTTAAATCATTTCAGGAAATTCATGAAATAATTTAAAAAAATTGATGTGGGGCTTCGCCCTATATTTGTGTCCAGTCAGGTACAGCAGGCAGGAACGGGCTGCCCCCAACCACCAGCTGCCTATTTGTACCTAGCCGGACACAACAATATAGGGAAGCCCTTTTTTTCTTAATTATTCCATGAATTTCATGAATTTAAAAAAAAAAACGTGGAGCTTCGCCCTATTTTTGTGTCCAGCAAGGTACAACTAGGCAGCTGGGGGCTGGAATCTGCAGCGCAGGGAGGCCCAAGCTTTCTGGGCCCCACCCGCTGCAAATTGCAGTCCGCAGCCGCCCCGGAAAATGGCGCGTTCATAGAAGCGCCATCTTCTGGCGCTGTACCCAACTCATCCAGGGCCCTGGTGCGGTGGCTCACTGGGTAATAAAGGGGTTAAGGCCAGCTTGGCATTATCAGCTGGCCCTAAGCCCGAAATTCATGGGGTCACGCCAATATTAGACATGACCACCATGAATTTCTAGTAAAGTATTTAAAAAAAACACAAACACCCAGAAAAAAGTCCTTTAATTGAAATAAACACACAATTCTTTATTGTTCTAAATTAAACCATACTTACCATCACGCCCATTCCAGCTGAAGCCAACGATCTCCTGCAATAAAAGAAAAATAATAAAGCAACCTCATCCTTACCTTTCCATGGCTCCCACGACGGCTCCAGCTCTGCTACATCGAGATGACAGGCTGGACCGCAGCAGAACGCTGCCATCCAGCCTGTCATCCCGCAGACACTGAGAAGCGCAGGCACACTTCCACTCCTCAGTGTCTGGCTGTGACGGCATCCAGATGAGCCGACAATGAACTCGGCTCACCTCATGTACGTTACTGACAGCGTGGGAGAATTCTCCTGCACTCAGCGCTTCAGCGTGAGAATTTTCCCACGCTGTCAGTGACGTGCATGAGGTGAGGTCATGTCCAATGAACTCGGCGCACCTCATGCACGTCACTGACAGCGTGGGAGAATTCTCACGCTGAAGCGCTGAGTGCAGGAGAATTTTCCCACGCTGTCAGTGACGTGCATGAGGTGAGCTGAGTTCATTGGACATGACCTCGGCTCATCTGGATGACGTCACAGAGAGACACTGAGGAGCGCAAGCATGCCTGCGCTTCTCAGTGTCCGCGGGATGACAGGCTGGATGGCAGCGTTCTGCTGCGGTCCAGCCTGTCATCTCGATGTAGCAGAGCTGAAGCTGTCCTGGGAACCATGGAAAGGTAAGGATGAGGTTGCTTTATTATTTTACTTTTATTGCAGGAGATCGTTGGCTTCAGCTGGAATGGGCGTGATGGTAAGTATGGTTTAATTTAGAACAATAAAGAATTGTGCCTTTATTTCAATTAAAGGACTTTTTTCTGGGTGTTTGTGTTTTTTTTAAATACTTTACTAGAAATTCATGGCGGTCATGTCTAATATTGGCGTGACCCCATGAATTTCGGGCTTAGGGCCAGCTGATAATGCCAAGCTGGCCTTAACCCCTTTATTACCCAGTGAGCCACCGCACCAGGGCCCTGGATGAGTTGGGTACAGCGCCAGAAGATGGCGCTTCTATGAACGCGCCATTTTCCGGGGCGGCTGCGGACTGCAATTTGCAGCGGGTGGGGCCCAGAAAGCTTGGGCCTCCCTGCGCTGCAGATTCCAGCCCCCAGCTGCCTAGTTGTACCTGGCTGGACACAAAAATAGGGCGAAGCGCCACACATTTTTTTTTTTAATTATTTCATGAAATTCATGGAATAATTAAGAAAAAAAGGGCTTCCCTATATTGTTGTGTCCGGCTAGGTACAAATAGGCAGCTGGTGGTTGGGGGCAGCCCGTTCCTGCCTGCTGTACCTGGCTGGACACAAATATAGGGCGAAGCCCCACATAATTTTTTTTTAATTATTTCATGAATTTCCTGAAATAATTAAAAAAAAATTGACGTGGGGCTTCACACTATATTTGTGTCCAGCCAGGTACAGCAGGCAAGAACGGGCTGCCCCCAACCACCAGCTGCCTATTTGTACCTAGCCGGATACAACAATATAGGGAAGCCCTTTTTTTCTTAATTATTCCATGAATTTCATGAAATAATTAAAAAAAAAAAAACGTGGAGCTTCTCCCTATTTTTGTGTCCAGCCAGGTACAGCTAGGCAGCTGGGGGATGGAATCTGCAGCGCAGGGAGGCCCAAGCTTTCTGCCCCCCCCCCCCGCTGAAAATTGCAGTCCGCGGCCGCCCCGGAAAATGGCGCGTTCATAGAAGCTGGATGTTGTACCTGGCTGGCATACAAAAATATGGCGAAGCCCACGTCAAAAGTTTTGGGAAAAATTTATTAAAAAATAAATAATAATTTAGGGACTGCATCTTTATTAAGTCCTCAAATGTCATTTAGTGTTAAAATAAAGGATTTATTTAAAAAAAAAATGGCGTGGGATCCCCCATAATTTTAGTCTCTAGCGGAGGTTAAGCAGACAGCTGGTGCAGATGTTTGAAGCCTGGGAAGGGGGTAATACCCACGGAGCTTCCCAGGCTACTAATATCAGCCCCCAGCTGAATACCTAGCCTTTACTAGCTATTAAAATGGAGGACCCCCCCCAAAAAAATGACGTGGGGGCCCCCCTAATTTTAGTCTCTAGCGGAGGTTAAGCAGATGGCTGGGGCAGATGTTTGAAGCCTGGCAAGGGGGTAAAACCCACGGAGCTTCCCAGGCTACTAATATCAGCCCCCAGCTGAATACCTAGCCTTTACTAGCTATTAAAATGGGGGACCCCCCCAAAAAAAATGACGTGGGGTCCCCCCTATTTTAATAGCTAGCAAAGGCTAGGCAGACAGCTGGGGGCTGATATTAATAGCTCAGGAAGGGTGCCATGAATATTGGCCCCCTCCCAGGCTAGAAACACCAGCCGTCAGCCGCCCCAGAAATGGCGCATCCATAGGATGCGCCAATTCTGGCACTTAGCCTCGCTCTTCCACGCTGCCCTGGTGCGGTGGCAGGGGGTAATAGTGGTGGGGTTCATGTCAGCGCCAGCTGCCATGAAGCCCAGGTTAGTAATGATGGCCGTCTATATGACACCCCCATTACTAACCTACAAAGTGTTAAAAAGAAAAAACACACTACACCCAGAAAAAAATAATTTATTTGAAATAAAACACCATTTTATTTAATTCTTAGTTTACTAAAAAAAAAATAGTTACCTGTCCACGTTCCTGCGCTGATCTCCCATGCACAGCTGTCACATCTGGAGATGGTGACAGCTGTGTATGGCTGCTGTAAGCTCACGCTGCCGGGAACACGTCCGCTCCCGGCAGCGGGAGCCACTGACTGAGGTCACCGGAGTGCATTCAGGCAGCGCAGCTCCGGAGACCTCCTTTACGGCAGTGCTGTACCGTGGGAATTTCTCACGATACAGCAGTGCCGTAAAGGAGCTAACCGGAGCAGCGCTGCCTGAACTCCGGTGAACCCTTACGGCCCCGTCATTCTAGCGGCGGCAGCGGTTCAGAGCGGTCACATTCTATGTGGCTGCTCTGAACTGGAGATCTTCGTGGGACACTCGTGGACTGCTACGGAGGGGTAAGGATAAGGTTGTGGTTTATTATTTTATATTTTATTACAGGAGATCGATGGCTTCGGGGAATTAGGTGTCTTGGTGAGTATAGGTGTAGTTTTTTATTTTTTACTTTATTTTAGGTGGCGATCGGCGGGGACAGGTAATGTATGAACTAATTTCTTTTAGGTAACCACTGGCCACCAATGACATGTATTTAAAATTTATTGGGGACACAGTAGGGCAATTTAAATAGCAGGATCAGGCTGATGGGAACTACTGCTCCCATCGAGCTGATCCTGCTGGCAGGAGTGGACGGGGGACAGACATAGGCCGATGGGAGTAGTAGTGTCACATCGGCCTATGTCTGCCTGCACGCACAGACACCCCGCACACACACCCGCACACACACCCGCACACACACACCCCGCACACACACCCCGCACACACACACCCCGCACACACACCCCGCACACACTAATCATGACGGGTCTGGGAGGAGTGGCTGACCTGTGCGGCCGTGGGAAAGTTGATGTGAGTTCATGCAGTCAAGCATGAACTCACATGAACCCTCTGAGGGCACCGCGGCGACTTCAAATGAACAGCTGATCGGCATCACCTGATACCTCCGCTGTTCATTTGAAATAACCGGCGGGAAAGCGCAGCACAGAACGGGAAAGCCGGCGGTGAAGTCTTTTCACTGCCGGCTTCCCCGCCCGGGTCCTTCGCTCCTTGGAGCTGCGCTCCCCGCCCGGTCCTAATTTACGATTGGGATTGGAGGTGGCGAGGGGAGCGGAGGATCGGGGTGGGAGGCTGCGGGGAAGCAGTATGGGGCTGCGTGATTGTTTAAAAGCCGGCGGCTTTTTACCGCGCGCCGGCTTTTAAACAATCAGGAGAATTCTCCCACGCTGGGATGGCATTCTGATGACAGGCTGGATCGCAGCTGAGCGCTGCCACCCAGCTTGTCATCCTTCACAGACACTGCAGAGCGCAGGCATTATGGGAACTTCCGATTCCGGTATTCGATATTATAAAAGTATCGGAATTAAGTATCGGAATTCCGATACAGTGAATATCGGCCGATACCCGATATTTCAGTATCGGAATGCTCAACACTAGCCTTGACCTAAACACTCCACAATTTGTTGCTTCTCAGCAGCCGACACATCCTTTTTCTTTCCCATTTTGGCAGAAAATGTAGGCTGCTTAATAATGTGAGAGAGCCTTCTTAACTAGTCTTGCCTTTCATTGGACACACCTGCCAAACTAATTAGCACAGGTGTCTGCAATTGCTTACAGTGATATAAAGAGCCCTGACACACATCACCATCAATGAGTTTAACTGACAAACAAACAAATTCTTCCCTTATCACTCCTAAACACTTTTTGCATAATGATTTGGAACGCAGTGTACATGTGCTTTTCCACAAAACACCAGTGGTTCACGTAGTGAATCTTACAGTTCTAACTTGCCAACCGTGGTCTGTATGGAATTGTTCAATAAATGGCCCAAAATTAAGATAACATAGATGGGAGAGGTCTCTATGAATAGGAATTCCTAAGTATTTGATACCCTGTGAGGGCCAGGCAAAGGGAAAGTTGGACTGGATGGAATCCTATATGGATTTGGGGAGGGAGACATCGAGGGCCTCAGACTTCGCTGCATTGATTTTAAAATTTTACCATGTAACAAAGTGATCTATTTCAGCCATAACAGCAGGGATGGATATATGTGATTGAGTGATATATACTAGGACATCATCAGCAAATAGAGAGCACTTGTACTCGGTGCCTCCCACCTCAATCCACCTAATATTGGGGTTATGGCGAATTGATGAGAGCAGGTGCTCCGTCACTAGGATGTATAAGAGAGGGGACAGAGGATATCCCTGCCTTGTCCCATTGGTGATTGTGAAAGGTGATGAAAATGTTCTGACGCACCCCCTGGGCCTTGGGACACCCGGAGCCGGACCCTTTTTGGTGGATGCTGGTGGTTGTAGTCTTCGTGGCGGCGACCCGGTTCCGTGGCTCAGGGCGGTCAAACCAGTGGCGGAACTATTTATGTGGTTTTGATGTTTAAATGTCCGACTACGCCACCCGTGGATTGCGGTCAGAGTGAACCGCCGCTACAGGGCAGACCGCTGAGGCTGGTGTTGTGGGTGCAGCAGAGCGTAGCATAACTCCCCACGGGAGGAGTATAGCCTCAGGGCAGTGTATGCGGAGGATGGGGGTGATGGTGCAGGGCAGCAGCAGTAACGACACGGAGTCAGTGATGCAGTCCAGGGCCTTTACTCACAGTTCTTATTATCCAGACCACGTCTGCAGGTAACGGCTGCCCACGTCGTACTGTGCTCACCAGGTGAGGGGCTCAGACAACTCCCAGATAACTTTGGAGCACTTCACAGGACCCCCTTTGTGTGTCCTTTTCCCTGACTCTATGTGGTGCCTTCCTAGCGGGTGTAGCGAGAGGCTGCGCCACATAAAATGTCAGAGCCTCCGGTTTCTAGCTGAGGGTCGCTTCCTGCCTCCACTAGTTCGGGGACCGGTCTCCCCCTTTGGCCTGATCCCTCCACGCAGGTGGATTCGGGCGTGCGGTGGCGACTCGCCCGTCCGCACCCCTGGGATCCTTTCATTCCTCGTTCCTGGAGCCTTCTCCGCTCCTCTTCCTTCCTTCTCCCTCTTCCAGGCCTGGGCCTCTGTTACTAGGCCCACCTCCGGAGCAGAGCTCATGCAGAGCCCCTGCTCCCTGCCACTTCTGCTCAGACTTCTCTGCACTGAACTAAGATGGTGCCCACCTTTTATACTCCCTTCTCAATGCACCCAGGAACTGCTTCCTCCCTGCTCCTGCACTACAGGGTTCCCCTTCCTCAGTGTTCCCTCCCCCCACTCCAGCCAGGGACAGGGACTGTCGTGCCCATCTCAGGGGCATATTGGTCGCCCTGCCCCACGGCAATGTGGTGTAATGCATGCAGGTGTCGGGTAGAGATGAGTGTTGTTCTACTCGAACTGTTCGCCAATCTCAAATTCGAGCTGTTTTGGGCGGTGTTCGAGCCGGTCGGCGAACACGAACAATTTGAGAAAAATTCGGCTGTTCGAGGTTATGTTCGATAACTGTTCGTGCACCAAAATCATAACTGGATTTTTTCTCAGTAATGATGAAAATTAATGTTAATACGCAGTTTGAGTGTACAGCGGGGCGGGGGGAGGGGCAGGGGATGGATCTCTGCAGGAACAATGAAGATCTCCATTTTTTTTTCTCTTTCCCGCATTTGCAGTGGGGAGGTGCAATCTGTCAGCCTATCAGCAGCGAAGTGCTTTTTTTCACACAAGCAAGGGCATGTGTGATTGGCAGTGTATGTCACATGTCCTTGCCCTATAAGACCAAGCCATTTTCCCCGTCGCCACCATTTTCTCACTGCTGCAGCTGCGTGTTAGACGGCACCGCTGTTGCTGTGTGCGCTATACCTTGTTAATTTCAAGCCAATTTTCGCACAAATATACAGATAGCTTGGGAGTAGGGAATAGTTGTGATTGCAGTCCTTTTAAGGACTAGGTTACAGCATTTCCTACGACTTTTATCAGGCAGGTCTGTGCTCTTAAATAGATAGATTGTGGGAGTAAAGACTAATTGTAATTGGAGTCCTTTTCAGGACTAGGTTACATCAGTTCCTATCAGTTTTTGCCAGGCAGGTCTGTGCCAGTGCTGTGCAAGTTTTTTTCACAGCATTTGGCTGAATCTAGCAAAGCTAATCCTTTTTGGCCTATTGCAGAGTGTGTTAGTCAGTGGAGTAGCCTATCTGTGTTGCAAGATATACCACCTGTGTATAGAATACCAATTTTTTTACTGCACCTAGTGAAGTAAAATCTTTTGGGCATAGCATCATTCTATTAGTCCATCTATACTGACCTCCATCAGGTTGCAAACTGAATATAATTTTTTTCTGCATCTAGCTCTGAAAAAATATTTGGGCTTCTAGCAGTGTGTGGGACTTGGTCTATTAGTCCATCTATACTGACCTCCATCAGGTTGCAAATTAAAAATAATTTTTTTCTTCATTTAGCTCTGAAAAAATATTTGGGCTTCTAGCAGTGTGTGGGACTTGTTCTATTAGTCCTTCTATACTGACCTCCAGCAGGTTGCAAATTGAATATAATTTTTTTCTGCATCTAGCTCTGAAAAAATATTTGGGCTTCTAGCGGTGTGTGGGACTTGGTCTATTAGTCCATCTATACTGACCTCCATCAGGTTGCAAATTAAAAATATTTTTTTTCTGCATCTAGCTAGGAAAAAATATTTGGGCTTCTAGCAGTGTGTGGGACTTGGTCTATTAGTCCATCTATACTGACCTCCATCAGGTTGCAAATTAAAAATAATTTTTTTCTTCATTTATCTCTGAAAAAATATTTGGGCTTCTAGCAGCGTGTGGGACTTGTTCTATTAGTCCATCTATACTGACCTCCATCAGGTTGCAAATTAAAAATAATTTTTTTCTGCATCTAGCTCTGAAAAAATATTTGGGCTTCTAGCAGTGTGTGGGACTTGGTCTATTAGTCCATCTATACTGACCTCCATCAGGTTCCAAATTAAAAATAATTTTTTTCTGCATCTAGCTCTGAAAAAATATTTGGGCTTCTAGCAGTGTGTGGGACTTGGTCTATTAGTCCATCTATACTGACCTCCATCAGGTTGCAAATTGAATAAAAAAATTTTCTGCATCTAGCTCTGAAAAAATATTTGGGCTTCTAGCGGTGTGTGGGACTTGGTCTATTAGTCCATCTATACTGACCTCCATCAGGTTGCAAATTAAAAATAATTTTTTTCTGCATCTAGCTCTGAAAAAATATTTGGGCTTCTAGCAGTGTGTGGGACTTGGTCTATTAGTCCATCTATACTGACCTCCATCAGGTTGCAAATTAAAAATAATTTTTTTCTTCATTTAGCTCTGAAAAAATATTTGGGCTTCTAGCAGTGTGTGGGACTTGTTCTATTAGTCCTTCTATACTGACGTCCAGCAGGTTGCAAATTGAATATAATTTTTTTCTGCATCTAGCTCTGAAAAAATATTTGGGCTTCTAGCGGTGTGTGGGACTTGGTCTATTAGTCCATCTATACTGACCTCCATCAGGTTGCAAATTAAAAATAATTTTTTTCTGCATCTAGCTCTGAAAAAATATTTGGGCTTCTAGCAGTGTGTGGGACTTGGTCTATTAGTCCATCTATACTGACCTCCATCAGGTTGCAAATTAAAAATAATTTTTTTCTGCATCTAGCTAGGAAAAAATATTTGGGCTTCTAGCAGTGTGTGGGACTTGGTCTATTAGTCCATCTATACTGACCTCCATCAGGTTGCAAATTAAAAATAATTTTTTTCTGCATCTAGCTCTGAAAAAATATTTGGGCTTCTAGCAGTGTGTGGGACTTGGTCTATTAGTCCATCTATACTGACCTCCATCAGGTTGCAAATTAAAAATAATTTTTTTCTTCATTTAGCTCTGAAAAAATATTTGGGCTTCTAGCAGTGTGTGGGACTTGTTCTATTAGTCCTTCTATACTGACGTCCAGCAGGTTGCAAATTGAATATAATTTTTTTCTGCATCTAGCTCTGAAAAAATATTTGGGCTTCTAGCGGTGTGTGGGACTTGGTCTATTAGTCCATCTATACTGACCTCCATCAGGTTGCAAATTAAAAATAATTTTTTTCTGCATCTAGCTCTGAAAAAATATTTGGGCTTCTAGCAGTGTGTGGGACTTGGTCTATTAGTCCATCTATACTGACCTCCATCAGGTTGCAAATTAAAATTAATTTTTTTCTGCATCTAGCTCTGAAAAAATATTTGGGCTTCTAGCAGTGTGTGGGACTTGGTCTATTAGTCTATCTATACTGACCTCCATCAGGTTGCAAATTAAAAATAATTTTTTTCTTCATTTAGCTCTGAAAAAATATTTGGGCTTCTAGCAGTGTGTGGGACTTGTTCTATTAGTCCTTCTATACTGACCTCCAGCAGGTTGCAAATTGAATATAATTTTTTTCTGCATCTAGCTCTGAAAAAATATTTGGGCTTCTAGCGGTGTGTGGGACTTGGTCTATTAGTCCATCTATACTGACCTCCATCAGGTTGCAAATTAAAAATAATTTTTTTCTGCATCTAGCTCTGAAAAAATATTTGGGCTTCTAGCGGTGTGTGGGACTTGGTCTATTAGTCCATCTATGCTGACCTCCATCAGGTTGCAAATTAAAAATATTTTTTTTCTGCATCTAGCTCTGAAAAAATATTTGGGCTTCTAGCAGTGTGTGGGACTTGGTCTATTAGTCCATCTATACTGACCTCCATCAGGTTGCAAATTGAATAAAAAAAATTTCTGCATCTAGCTCTGAAAAAATATTTGGGCTTCTAGCGGTGTGTGGGACTTGGTCTATTAGTCCATCTATACTGACCTCCATCAGGTTGCAAATTAAAAATATTTTTTTTCTGCATCTAACCCAGCCAATAGTTTTGGCCTAATACCACAGTTTGGCCACTCAGCTCTGCTCGGTTACCATCCATTGTTTTTTTGTGCAAACAACTCCAGAGTTGTGAATTAGTTAACCACCAAAATGAGTGGAAAAAGGCCTGCTGCTGGTGGAAAGGGGAATAGGCGTGTTGGGAAGGGGAAAAAAGGTTGTGTCCGTGGGGTAGGTGCAGAAGAAAGACCATCTTCCAGCCAAACTAAAATGTCTACTTCTTTTAGCGGACAATGTGATAAGATCCCTTTCTTACGGCCACGCCAATCGCTACAAATTCCAGATGAGGCACAAAAACAGCAGGTGCTTCAACGAATATCAAGTGCTCCTTTAAGTGGGCTCTCCTCCACATCAACTTCAACATCACAAATACTCCAGTCCTCAAAGGTGTCACCCAAATCGCACTTGCTTCCTCACAGCTCCCAAATCTCCAGCTGCCCGTCTGAGTATGAGGTAGAACAGATGGTTGAGTCTGCAGAGCTGTTTACTCATACTATAGCCTGGGAATCAGAGGTCGACTCCAGCGCTTCTGTGAATCCAGACGAGGAAATGATCTGCACTGATGCCCAGAATCTTTATGAGTCGGATCCAGGACCAGACGCAGAAGGTTCTGACCATAATGTAGACCCTCATTCCCAAACTGTAACTCCTGTTGGTGGAGACAATGAGGAAGACGATGATAAGACTCAAATACCTGATTGGAGCGACAACTTTAGTTTTTTGTCAGGGCAGGAACAGGTTGGCTCTGAGGACGACGGGTGTGATAACGCACAGGGTGATGATGATGAGGTCGGAGATCCCACTTACTGTCAACCCACAGTCAGCCAAGAGATGAGGTCAGCAGAGGAGGTGGAGGAAGATGCTAGTGACGACGAGGTCAGGTTGCGCCTTCCTGGACAGAGACGTAGTACTGGAAGCACGTCAACAACTGCATCCTCAAACACAACTCTGCCTCTCACCACAAGTCGTGGTGGCTCTTCAGGTCGCATGGGTGCTAAGCCTTGCATAGCCTGGGCATTTTTTCAGATCGATAAAGATGACCCAACTCGTGTTATCTGTAACATTTGTCAGCAAAAGCTAAGTAGAGGCCAAAAAATACATAGTTTGAGTACTTCATGCATGAACCGGCACATGGACATGAAGCATAAGTTGCAGTGGGAAGCTCAGTGTGCTACAATGCGGTCTAGCCGGCCGGGCCAACCACCGTCTGCCATATCTTGTGCATCCGCGGCCTCTTCATCCTCTGTGACTGGGGGGACAGCAGTCACACCTGTTTTGGGGCGCAGACCTGCCACCTCTTTACCCGCAACAGCCAGCGTGATTGGCAGGTCATCATTTTCTTTGGAGGTGGTAACACCAGCTGGTCTTGAGCGCTGTCCGACATCGATAGCACCACCTTTGGATCAAGGCAACCTAACATGTCCGCCTGCATCTTCCTCACAGACCGGCAGTTTGCCGGGGACACCCTTATCAACCCCGTCTAAGCACAATAGCCAGCCCTCGGTCCCTCAGATGTGGACAAGTAAAAGACCATTTCCTCCTAGCCATGAGAAAGCTAAGAGGTTGAATTTCACCATCTGCAAACTCTTGGCTACAGAAATGCTGCCTTTCCGCCTGGTGGACACAGAGGATTTTCGAGACCTTATGTCCGTCGCAGTGCCCCAGTACCAGATGCCCAGTCGGCACTACTTCTCAAAGAAAGGTGTGCCTGCGCTCCACCAGCATGTCGCACACAACATCACCGCTTCTTTGAGAAACTCTGTGTGTGACAGGGTGCATTTCACCACAGACACTTGGACGAGTAGGCATGGACAGGGGCGTTACATGTCGCTGACTGGGCACTGGGTAACTATGGTGACAGCAGGACAAGGGGCTGCTGTCCAAGTCTTGCCGTCCCCACGAGTTGTGCGTCAATCCTCTTTATGTCATTTTTCCTCCACTGCTTCTGCCTCCTCAACCTCCTCTCGGTCTTCCACCTGCACCCAAAGCCTGTCTGGTCATGCCACAAGCTTTCTAACTGCGCAGAAGGGATCCTGCACACCTCCTTACTATGCTGGCAGTAGGGCTCAACGTCATCAGGCGGTTTTTACATTGAAATGTCTGGGAAATGTGAGTCACACAGCTGAGGAGTTGTGGTCAGCTCTGGAGAACCAATTTCATGAATGGTTGTCTCCACTGGACCTGAAACCAGGGAAGGCCGTGTGCGACAATGCTGCAAACCTGGGTGCGGCCCTTCGCCGGGGCAATGTCACACACGTGCCTTGTATGGCTCACGTGTTGAACCTGGTTGTCCAGCAATTTTTAGCCCACTATCCCAGACTAGATGGCCTTCTGCAGAGGGCACGGTCGCTGTGTGCTCACTTCCGCCGTTCGCATCCCGCAGCTCAGCGACTTACATCTCTACAGAAGTCGTTGGGCCTGCCACTTCACCGGCTAAAATGCGATGTGCCTACCCGGTGGAATTCAACTCTGCACATGTTGCAGCGACTGTGGCAGCACCGACAAGCCCTGGTGCAATACGTTCTGACGTATAGCCTGGGCCAACGAGATTCAGAGGTGGGGCAAATCACGCTGGAGGAGAGGTCTCAGATCAGGGACCTATGCACCCTTCTGCACAGTTTTGAAATGGCGACGAAGATGTTTAGTGCTGACGATGCCATTATCAGCATGACTATTCCGGTGATTTACATGCTGGAGCACATGTTAAACAGAATTCGGAGTAAGGTGGTGGCACAAGAGGAGGTGGACGAAGTAGAGGAGGAGGAGTTGTATGCGGAAGGGCTAACATCTGCAAGGTCCAGACGGTCGGCAGCACCAGGGCGGCAGGCATGTGAGGGTGGGGGAGATGATTTTACCAGGGCGCATGGTAGCAGCCAAACTAGTGAGGAAGGTGCAGGAGCCCAGGAAGAAGTGGAGGACGAACTGATGGAAGACTCATCAGATGAGGGAGACCTTGATCACATTTCTGTTGTGCGAGGTTGGGGGGAGAGGACAGAGGAAGGAAGCATGATTGTTACCTCGCCACCAACACAACAGGGACTTGGTGCTCCTGGATGCGCAACACACATGAGTGCCTTCTTGCTGCACTACCTGCAACATGACCCTCGAATTGTGAGAATTAGAAATAATCCTGACTACTGGGTTGCCACACTGTTAGATCCCCGGTACAAAAGTAAATTTGCAGAAATTATTCCTGCCATAGAAAGGGATGCACGCATGCAGGAGTATCAGCAGAGACTGTTGCAGAATCTTACATGTGCTTTTCCACAAAATACCAGTGGTGCACGTAGTGAATCTCACAGTTCCAACTTGCCAACCGTGGGACCGTCAAGTGTTCAGCACTCAAACCGTAACAGAACCACAGTATCTGCTGGTAACATCAATTTTGCGGAATCATTTCACCACTTTTTTAGCCCATCCTTTGCAAGGCCACAGGAGACAAGAAGTCTGACACATAGTCAACGCCTAGAGACGATGGTACAGGAGTATCTCCAAGTAAACATTGAAGCCACGACTGTGTCACTGGACCCTTGCTCTTTTTGGGCTTCCAATCTGGATAAATGGCCGGAGCTAGCCACTTACGCCTTGGAGATCTTGTCATGCCCCGCAGCCAGCGTTCTGTCTGAACGTGTGTTCAGCGCTGCTGGTGGTGTGCTGACAGATAAGCGCACGCGGCTCTCCACTGATAATGTAGACAGACTCACGTTCATAAAGATGAACAAATCATGGATCCGAAACGACTTTTCTACCCCTGTGTCATCCTGGGGAGAGTAAAAGCTTGATGATTGGTTAAAATCACCCTACCAACCGTTTTAAGCTTTCAAATTACTAATCATGTTTATCTGTATCTTGACTGGAAAATAATTTGGGCTTTGTAGCAGTGTGCAGCACTGATCCTATTAGGCCATCTATAATAAGCTTCACCAGATTTAAAATTAAAAATAATTTTTAGCTGCATCTAGCCCGGAAAATAATTTTGGGGCTCCGAGATGCGCAAGACACATAAGTGCCTTCTTGCTGCACTACCTGCAGCATGACCCTCATATTGTCAGAATTCGAAGTAATCATGACTACTGGGTTGCCACACTCTTAGATCCCCCAAACTTTTCGATCAACCTTTTCATTTTAATAAAGACCAAAAAAATGGTCATTTTTGAAATTATAAGCATTAGCAGGTTGTTAGAAACTGAAATCAAACAGTTTTCAACTCAAAACTTTATTCTAGGTGATGTTACATTTTCACATAAGACCCCTTGTTCGAAAGGAGCTTCTGAACTCTCTCGTCCATTGAATTTGTCAGGTTTTGGATGGTTTCTGCTTCAATTGTTTTGCATGAGGACAGAATACCCTCCCAGAGCTGTTGCTTAGATGTGAACTGCCTCCCGCCATCATAGACACTCCTTTTAATGATGCTCCAAAGGTTCTGAATGGGGTAGAGGTCAGGGGAGCATGGGGGTCACACCATAAGTTTGTCCCCTTTTATGCCCATATCAGCCAGAGATGCAGATGTTTTATGTGCAGCATGAGATGGTGCATTATCATGCAGAAAAATGATCTTGCTGTGAAATACACGGTTCTTCTTCTTGAACCATGGCAGGAAGTGCTGTTTGAGAAAATCCACATACATTATGGAGTTCATCTTTAGCGCCTTCAGGGATCCTAAAGGGGCCGACAATCTCTCTCCCCATGATTCCAGCCCAAAACATTACTCCACCTCCTCCTTGTTGGCGCTGTAGCCGTGTTTGCGTGGGGTGTCCATCAACCAGCCATCCTCCACTCCATTCATCTGGACCATCGAGCGCTGCACGGCACTCATCCGTGAACAAAACAGTTTTGAAATCAGTCTTCATGTAATGTTTGGCCCACTGGAGCCGTTTCTGCTTGTGTGAAGTGGATAGAGGAGGTCGACAGGATGGCGTATGCACAGCTGCAAACCTCTGAAGGACCCTGCATCTTGTTGTTCGGGGGACGTTGGAGGCACAAGCAGCTTCAAAAACTTGTCTGCTGCTATGACAAGGCTTTTTTGCCGCTGCTCTTTCAACCTGACGTAATTGCCTGTAGGAAAGAGTCCTCAATTTGTCCTTATCAGCACGCACACGTGTGTACTGTGAATCAGCTACATACTTCTTGATTGCCAAGACACTTCATCCTGATCATCGCACAATGTTGATTGTAGTCATGCCTTGACCTAAACACTCCACAATTTGTTGCTTCTCAGCAGCCGACACATCCTTTTTCTTTCCCATTTTGGCAGAAAATGTAGGCTGCTTAATAATGTGAGAGAGCCTTCTTAAGTAGTCTTGCCTTTCATTGGACACACCTGCCAAACTAATTAGCACAGGTGTCTGCAATTGCTTACAGTGATATAAAGAGCCCTGACACACATCACCATCAATGAGTTTAACTGACAAACAAACAAATTCTTCCCTTATCACTCCTAAACACTTTTTGCATAATAATTTGGAACGCGGTGTACATGTGCTTTTCCACAAAACACCAGTGGTTCACGTAGTGAATCTTACAGTTCTAACTTGCCAACCGTGGTCTGTATGGAATTGTTCAATAAAGGGCCCAAAATTAAGATAACATAGATGGGAGAGGTCTCTATGAATAGGAATTCCTAAGTATTTGATACCCTGTGAGGGCCAGGCAAAGGGAAAGTTGGACTGGATGGAATCCTATATGGATTTAGGGAGGGAGACATCGAGGGCCTCAGACTACGCTGCATTGATTTTAAAATTTTACCATGTAACAAAGTGATCTATTTCAGCCATAACAGCAGGGATGGATATATGTGATTGAGTGATATATACTAGGACATCATCAGCAAATAGAGAGCACTTGTACTCGGTGCCTCCCACCTCAATCCACCTAATATTGGGGTTATGGCGAATTGATGAGAGCAGGTGCTCCGTCACTAGGATGTATAAGAGAGGGGACAGAGGACATCCCTGCCTTGTCCCATTGGTGATTGTGAAAGGTGATGAAAATGTTCTGACGCACCCCCTGGGCCTTGGGACACCCGGAGCCGGACCCTTTTTGGTGGATGCTGGTGGTTGTAGTCTTCGTGGCGGCGATCCGGTTCCGTGGCTCAGGGCGGTCAAACCAGTGGCGGAACTATTTATGTGGTTTTGATGTTTAAATGTCCGACTACGCCACCCGTGGATTGCGGTCAGAGTGAACCGCCGCTACAGGGCAGACCGCTAAGGGTGTTGTGGGTGCAGCAGAGCGTAGCATAACTCCCCACGGGAGGAGTATAGTCTCAGGGCAGTGTATGCGGAGGATGGGGGTGATGGTGCAGGGCAGCAGCAGTAACGACACGGAGTCAGTGATGCAGTTCAGGGCCTTTACTCACAGTTCTTATTATCCAGACCACGTCTGCAGGTAACGGCTGCCCACGTCGTACTGTGCTCACCAGGTGAGGGGAACAGACAACTCCCAGATAACTTTGGAGCGCTTCACAGGACCCCCTTTGTGTGTCCTTTGTCTGGCCTTTCTTACCAACACTTCTGTCCGGCTGCCTCGGGCCTCCTCTTGGTAAACTTGGCGCCAGTTTCCCTGACCCTATGTGGTGCCTTCCTAGCGGGTGGAGCAAGGGGCTGCGCCACATAAAATGTCAGAGCCTCCGGTTTCTAGCTGAGGGTCGTTTCCTGCCTCCACTAGTTCGGGGACCGGTCTCCCCCTTTGGCCTGACCCCTCCACGCAGGTGGATTCGGGCGTGCGGTGGCGACCCGCACCCCTGGGATCCCTTCATTCCTTGTTCCTGGAGCCTTCTCCGCTCCTCTTCCTTCCTTCTCCCTCTTGCAGGCCTGGGCCTCTGTTACTAGGCCCGCCTCCGGAGCAGAGCTCATGCAGAGCCCCTGCTCCCTGCCACTTCTGCTCAGACTTCTCTGCACTGAACTAAGATGGTGCCCACCTTTTATACTCCCTTCTCAATGCACCCAGGAACTGCTTCCTCCCTGCTCCTGCACTGCAGGGTTCCCCTTCCTCAGTGTTCCCTCCCCCCACTCCAGCCAGGGACAGGGACTGTCGTGCCCATCTCAGGGGCATATTGGTCGCCCTGCCCCACGGCAATGTGGTGTAATGCATGCAGGTGTCGGGTCCTGATCCACACTCCATCCTTATCTGAGAGTGAGATATCACACCTCTGGGTGAGGTGCAATACGTCTGTAGCAACCGAGCCCTCGGTGCTACAGTTCCATTTATCTTCAGCCTAGGTGACGTATTGTGATACAGGGCCGTGATTTTGGCTATAAAAGGGTCCCCTAGACCCCTACCCCAAGCTTTTTAAGAGAATCATATATGGCGTGCCAGGAGACTCTATGGAATGCTTTCTCAGCATCCAACGAGAGTATCTACTTACAAATTTTTAACTGCATCTAGCCCAGGAAATACTTTGTGCCTAGTAGCAGTGTCTGCTAGTCAGCGGATTATCCCGGCTGTTAAGCAAGCTACACCACCTGTAGTTTGGACACTTAATTTTTTCAAAGGAAATGCTTCGGGACCACGGGATACTTAGTGAAGAGCATCAGGAGGCACCCCAAGGCATAGGGGCTGGGACTGGCACTAGGATGCCTTGCGGTGGACAGCCGAGCTCGATCCTTATAAAAGCTTTTTAACTGCAGCAGCTTTAGTGGACGCTACTGGAGCTGGAATTACGCGGCTGCTGGCATGAGACTTGCCCTCCAATAGATCCTTGTAAATGGATTTAAAGTGTATTCATTCACATTAGAGGGACAATTTAAATTAAAAAGCTTAGAGCTGCCTCCACCACAGGGGGGCTCTCTCGACCCACCAGCGGACAGGCACCAGTATTGGGAGAGGGGGGCTGGCCGTCAGGGTTCACCGCGGCTCTGGCACAAACCCGGCGACACGGAGGTGGCACGGGCAGGAGCGGACTGGCCGTGTCGGCTTCTCACTTTTTGGATTTTAGAAGGGCATGACATGCCTATATCTGTGTCTCCCCCTCCTTTTACTCCTCCACCTCTTTTCTTTTCGCATGACTATATGTACTTGTCACTTTTCCATGTGTTAGTTGTGTCTTCTGAGCAGTTTGTCAGCTTTTGGACACCTTTGACGGTGTTTTCTATGTGTTTCTATGTGTTTTTGTTTGCCTGCCATTGGTTTTAACGGTGTTCGAAGGTGTTCGACGAACAGTTCGACGAACAGTTCGGCGAACACACGGGTGTTCGACGAACCGAACCGAACTCGAACACTACGGGGGTGGCTCAACACTAGTGTCGGGTCCTGATCCACACTCCATCCTTACCTGAGAGTGAGATATCACACCTCTGGGTGAGGTGCAATACGTCTGTAGCAGCCGAGCCCTCAGGGTGCTACAGTTCCATTTATCTTCAGCCTAGGTGACGTATTGCGATACAGGGCCGTGATTTTGGCTATAAAAGGGTCCCCTAGACCCCTACCCCAAGCTTTTTAAGAGAATCATATATGGCGTGCCAGGAGACTCTATGGAATGCTTTCTCAGCATCCAACGAGAGTATCTAATTACAAATTTTTAACTGCATCTAGCCCAGGAAATACTTTGTGCCTAGTAGCAGTGTCTGCTAGTCAGCGGATTATCCCGGCTGTTAAGCAAGCTACACCACCTGTAGTTTAGACACTTAATTTTTTCAAAGGAAATGCTTCGGGACCATGGGATACTTAGTGAAGAGCATCAGGAGGCACCCCAAGGCATAGGGGCTGGGACTGGCAGTAGGATGCCTTGCGGTGGACAGCCGAGCTCGATCCTTATAAAAGCTTTTTAACTGCAGCAGCTTTAGTGGACGCTACTGGAGCTGGAATTACCGCGGCTGCTGGCATGAGACTTGCCCTCCAATAGATCCTTGTAAATGGATTTAAAGTGTATTCATTCAAATTAGAGAGACAATTTAAATTAAAAAGCTTAGAGCTGCCTCCACCACAGGGGGGCTCGCTCGACCCACCAGCGGACAGGCACCAGTATTGGGAGAGGGGGGCTGGCCGTCAGGGTTCACCGCGGCTCTGGCACAAACCCGGCGACACGGAGGTGGCACGGGCAGGTGCGGACTGGCCGTGTCGGCTTCTCACTTTTTGGATTTTAGAAGGGCATGACATGCCTATATCTGTGTCTCCCCCTCCTTTTACTCCTCCACCTCTTTTCTTTTCGCATGACTATATGTACTTGTCACTTTTCCATGTGTTAGTTATGTCTTCTGAGCAGTTTGTCAGCTTTTGGACACCTTTGAAGGTGTTTTCTATGTGTTTCTATGTGTTTTTGTTTGCCTGCCATTGGTTTTAACGGTGTTCGAAGGTGTTCGACGAACAGTTCGACGAACAGTTCGGCGAACACACGGGTGTTCGACGAACCGAACCGAACTCGAACACTACGGGGGTGGCTCAACACTACTGGTTAGCGCTGACAATGCTGTCATCAGCATCACTATTCCAGTACATATGCATGCTGGAGCAAACTGCGGCAGGAGGTGGAGGCCTCAAAAGAAGAGGAAGATGTGGAAGGGATACAAATGTCTCAAATTTCCAGACTGTCGTCACACAGGTGGATGCCAAGTGAAGGTGGATTACAGCGATCAAGGGGGTTTGGTGATACCAGGCAAACTGTTAGTGTAGGTGCAAGAGCCAAGGAACTAATGGAGAAGGAGGAGGTGATGGACGAGCAGCAGTCAGAGGATGAAGAGGATAATCATCCCCTCTAATTTGAACGTGGTTGGCAGGAGGGGACGGAGGAAACAAGCATCAGTGTTATGCAGCCCACAAAACAGCCTGGCTTTGGACCTCCTAGAAGAGCCCAACACATGAATGCCTTCTTGATGCACTTTGTGCAATATGATCCCCGTATAGTTAGGATTCAAAATAATGCTGACTACTGGGTTTCCACTCTGTTAGATCCACGTTATAAGAGTCAATTTTTGCCAGATACTTCCCGCCCTGGAAAGGGACCCGCTTATGTTGGAGTATCGAAGCAAACTTTTAAGCAACCTTAATAGAGGTTTTCCCCAAGATAACAGTGAGGCACACAGTGTGCATTGCAGCTGTAGTCTTTCAAACTCCGGCATGTTAGTTCGTCAAGGCCAAAACATTATCAGCAGCAACAGAGTAAGTGGCAGAAGCAATTTCTGGGAGTCCTTTCACACATTTTTTCTACCAGCTCGTGCACCAGCACAACAGAGTACAAGTCTGACACATGGTGAACGACTGGAGAGGATGGTGCAGGAGTATCTAGAGTTCAATATCAATACCATCAGGGAGGGTTTGGACGCTTTCACATTTTGGTCTTCAAAATTGGATGAATGGCCTGAGCTCGCCTCTCACGCCTTATAGGTTTTATCATGCCCGGAAGTCAGCGTTATCTCTGAACTTGTCTTTAGCACTGCTGGTAGTGTCTTGACAGATAAGCGCACCCTGCTGTCCCCTGAAAGCGCAGACCACCTAACTTTCATCAAGATGAACAAGTCAGGCATCTCCAAGGACTTTTGCACCCCAACTGCAGACTGTGTGTGCTGCATTGATCTCTTGAAATTGCAGTCTGTGATATGGCTTCTGTGCCTGCTCTTGATGCTACTGCTGCAGGTTTTAGGCCCTAATTTTGGGAAACGTGGAGAATTCTGAGAAGTCTCCATCCATTGGGTTGGCTGTAGTGGGAGAGGTTTGGGTCTGCGTTAAGCTACTTGTAGTCTGATGACATTGATGCCACTTCGGTTGTGTTAGGCCCTCATTTAGGCAATGTGAACACTCCTGGTTAGGTCTCCATCTCCTGGGTTGGCTGCACTTGAAGAGATGCGGGTCTTATTTACACTATTTCTACAGTAGTGAAATTGATGCCACTTTGCTGGCGTCTGCCACAAATTTTTTTAAATGTGGGGAATCCTGATTGGGTCTCCATCTATTGGGTTGGCTGTAGAGGAACTGGTTTTGACCTCCTTTTCAATACTTATACTCTAGTGAAATTGATGCCACTTCGATGGTGTTTGTAAGGCCCTCATTTAGGGCAATGTGAACACTACTGGTTAAGTCTCCATCTCTTGGGTTGTCTGTACTGGAAGAGATGTGGGTCGCATTTACACTATTTCTACTGTAGTGAACTTGATTACACTTTGCTGGAGTCTGCCGCTAATTTTTGGAAATGTGGGGAATCCTGAATGGGTCCCCATCCATTGGGTTGACTGTACTGGAAGAAGTTTTGGTCTCCATGCATTTCTATAGTTATACTGTAGTTAAATTGAGCATTTGGTGCAGATATTATTCTCCCAAATGGGTACACAAACATGATAAAGTCTAAATTGATTTTCAATAAACAACCATCAGCCACCCCATCAAACACCTCTGCTGCTTCTTCCTCCTCCTCTGTTACCATGCCAAGTTGTGTCACGCAGGTGTGTGACAGAACCAGCTGTATACCCGCTGCAGTTAGGCTGAGTGACAGCCTGTCAGCTGTAAGTGAAGTGGACATGCCTGCTGTGTTTGTTTCTCTGAGCACACCACACATTTCTCAATCCATCGTAACATCTCCGCCTGCACCTTACTCACGGTCTATCGGTTTGTCCGTTTCACTGTACTCTGCCCTCTCTCAGCACTGCAGCCAGCCCTCAATCCCGCTATTGTGGTCACGTAAAAGATTGTTTCATCCTACACATGACAAAGCTAAGAGGTTGAACTCCACCATCTCCAATCTGCCTACGAAAATGGTGGTCTTAGGCCCTATTTTTCTAAAATGAAACACTTCCGATTGAGTCTGCATCCCCTGGGTTGGCTGTTGTGGGACAGGTATGGGTCTGTGTAAAAATTACTTGTAGTCTGATGACATTCATGCCACTTCGGTGGTGTTAGGCCCTCATTTAGGCAATGTGAACACTCCTGGTTAGGTCTCCATCTCCTGGGTTGGCTGTACTGGAAGAGGTGTGGGTCTTATTTACACTATTTCTCCAGTAGTGAAATTGATGCCACTTCGCTGGTGTCTGCCACTAATTTTTTTAGATGTGGGGAATCCTGATTCGGTCTCCATCTATTGGGTTGGCTGTAGTGGAACCTTCCTGTTCTGCAGTCTAAGTTGTGTAAGGTTGCCTACTAGTCCTTGCTGCACTCCTGACACAGACTCTGCCTGCTGCACTCCTGATACAGACTCTACCTGCTGCACTCCTGATACAGACTCTACCTGCTGCACTCCTGATACAGACTCTGCCTGCTGCACTCTGATACAGACTCTGACTGCTGCACCATCTAGGCTGTCCTACTGGGTCCAGCTGCTGCGTGTCCGTTGGTCTGTCCTGGAGTGGCACCTGGCGTTCATTGGGAGCCAAGTCTTATCTAACCATCAGAGGCTCTAGTGAACAGTCCGATGCTCGCTTAGTCACGCCCCTCTGGGCTCTCTGTGGTCCGTGGTACAGTGGTTTCACAAACCACATCTGTGACAGTGCACCCTCGCAGACAGGGTCCTCTCTCCTGTTGTACCAGTCGGTGACCCCTTTTGACATGTAAAGCGCAACTGAATAAATGTCGCTGTCACAGTAATAATAATTATAGTACTTGTACTCTGGGTCAATTGATGCCACTCCCCTGGTGTCTAAACCTAATTTTATGTGTTTTGGCAGCTTTTGGTCACGTTTCTAGGTGTTGTATATGCATGTTTTTGTTCCCCCATTGACTCCTATGAGATTCGAAAATGTTCGACGGGCATTCGGCGAATATCAAATTGTTCGGCAAACTTTTCCGAACCGAACACTGAAATGTTCGCTCATGCCTACTTTTAAGCGTCTCCTGTGTCCACCAGCTCCCCCTCACTCTCCTCTCATCTCAACTGTAGACTTAGTCTCACTCTTCAAGCAGAAGATTGACAACATAGGGCAAAGCTTTTGCTTAAAGTCTCAACAGCTCCTTCTCATTTCAACTCAACTCTCCTCCTCCAAAACCAGCTATCACGAAAGATCATCTTTACTCTCCAAATCAAATCTCACACCTGTGAACTTGACCCAATAAAATCCCATCTCATTCCAAACCATACCACAGTCTTCATCCCAAGCCTAACCCTCCTCTTCAACCTTTCACTAACAACTGGCATATTCCCTTCATGACTCAAACATACCTCGATCACATCCATCCTCTAAAAGCCCTCCCATGACTCATCCTATGTTTAGCTATCGCCCCATCTCACTTTTCCCCTATGCCTCCAAACTACTGGATCAACACGTCTATTTTGAACTGTCCTCCCACCCCTCCTCCTGATCCCTTTTTGACCGCCTACAATATGGCTTCCTACCTCACCATTCCACTGAAACTGCCCTTACTAAAGTCAACAACGACCTACTAACTGCCAAATCCAAGCAAGACTACTCTGTCCTCCTCCTCCTAGACCTGTCATCTGCCTTAGACACAGTAGACCATACCCTCTTACCACAGACTCTCATCTCTCGGAATCACAGATTTGCCCTGTCTTGGATCTTTTCATACCTAACTGACAGGACATTCAGTGTCTCCCATTCACACAACACCTCCTCATCTCATCCCCTATGTGTCCGTGTCCCCTAAGGTTCCTTTCTAGGACCCAGGCACTTCTCCATCAACACCTTCGGCCTGAGACAGCTCATAATCTCACGGTTTTCAGTATCACCTCTATGCTGATGACATACAGATCTACCTCTCTGGACCTGATATCACCTCCTTACTAACTAGAATCCCACAATGTGTGTCCTATATTTCATTTAAACTTTTTTCTCTGCTAGATTTGTAAAAATTAACATGGATAAAACAGAATGCATCAACTTTTCACCATCTCATTCATTCCCCCCTACTGACGTATCCATCAAAGTGAATTGCTGCCCAGTCTCCCCAGTCCCGCAAGCTTCACTCTGATCTCTCCTTCAAACATCAGATGCAAGCCCTTTGTACTTGCTGCTGACTTCAACTCCAAAGTATCTCGGGGATCCGCATATTCCCCACCATGAACCTATAAAAACACCAGTGCACGCCCTCATCATCTCCCGTCTTGACTACTACAAAAGCTCCTTCTCTGTGGCCTCCCTTCTACCACTCTTGCACCCTTCCAATCTATCCTAAACTGTGCTGGTTGATTAATCGACCTGTCACCCCACTATTCCCAGGCTTCTCCCCTCTGTCAATCTCTTCACTGGCTCCCTGTTGCCCAGAGACTCCAGTTTAAAAGCCTAACCTTGGCATACCATGCCAACGAAAACCTGTCTCCTCTATACATGTGTGACCTACTCTCCCTGTACTAGTTACCTGCATGCAACCTCTCATCCTACCAAGATCTCCTTCTCTACTTCCCTCTTATCTCTTCTTGACACAATCGCATACAAGATTTGTTCCGTTCATCTCCCCTACTATGTAACACTGTGCCCCAACACATCAGACTGTCGCCTACCATGGAAACCTTGAAAAGAAAGCTGAAGACCCACTTCTTGTGACAAGCGCACAATCTGCGGTAAACGTCGCTCCAGCATACCGCTGCACGACTAGCTGTACCCTGACCTACTGTACCCTCACCCATCCCTTGTACTTTGTTTGTGCACTCTCACGGACAGGATCCTCTCTCCTCTTGTACCAGTCTGTGATGAACCCGTAGCCGCCATCTTGGTAATGATAAATCATATCCAGGGATGGCCACTCTTCAGCAGCCCCCACCCTTGGGGCCTTCTGTTAAAACGTCAACTAGATAGTTTCCCCCCATCCAGGCTCCTGTGAGATAAGAAGCCCCAGGGCCTACTTAACACTTGAATGCTAGGAGCTTCAAAGACTTCGAGAGGAAACACAGACAGCAGGGGGGGGGTGCTTCGTCCATCTGTAACTGACCATTTGTCCCATAGGACTAGTTTATTTGTCTGTCACAAGCATGGAGGCATAAGATATAGAAACATGAATAGTACACGCATGTTGCGTGGGATGGGCCAATAAAAAAATATCACGGCGTCCCGGAGCCATTGCGCACACAAGCCTCCGCGGTAGACATTGGTACGTGCTCTGGAAGCCAAGATATAGCGCTGAGCCATTCCTGAGGACCGTATGGTATCATAATTGATATCAAAAGGTCGGTTACGGCGGCCCGAATCCATGGGAACCCCTGGGGGTATCCTGAGACCATCCCAGAAGAAGTTATTGGGTTCCTTAGAATTTGGGCTTCTGATCGAAGTTAGACCTGAGGGTGGAGACTGAGCCAGCTGACCTCACCAGCAGTGGGCGGGACGGGGCAGGTAAGATAGCAGGACAGACAAGAGATAAGTCAGTCTTGACCCAAGAGTGGGGTGCTGAACATCTGAGCACCAGCTGAGGCCACCAAGGGGAGGAGCAGTCTGACCATGCGGTGGTAGGCCTCAGCCTGTAACAAAGAACCGTGCCTGCGACCGCAGAATCCTCTCCCTGCGTCACAAGAAAATCAAGAAACCGGTAACTGATATGCTGTGGTGATTCTGTGTGTTGTATTCCATTGTTGTATAGTTTAGCCTGACCTTATACCTGTGTATATTTAGTTGTATATCGTGTATCTAGTGTATTATTATAATCAATTACCTCACGTAATTGTGGGCCTGCCTTTTATTCTGCATAACGAACGCACGTCCGTGTGAGCTCGGCTCAAGCCAAAAACGCTACCCAGGGTTGGTTCCTGACCCGACATAGGCCCATTCACGGACTGGGCGTATATCTAAAATAGGGACTGGTGGCAGCCTACCAACTGGGGATTGGGGAAGGCTGGTAGTGACGGTCGGAGGTTCAGATATATATATTCCTGGCGCGGCCAAGGAAGATATATATACCGCCCTCACTACAGAGGGCCCCGATACCCAGTAGGTTACAGGACAGTCTCTCTGGCGACCTCTTATCCTAGGTGCAGTTCCTTGACTGACCTGAGGCTAAGAGGGCGCTAGCGAGTTGTGCTGTGTAGTGACGTTACGGTTTAGTGACGTTGAAGGGATAACACTCTACCGTGTTCCCTGCGCTGGTTGCAGCTACCTGGCACTACTTTCTCTAGGTGCAGTACCTTGACTGACCTGAGAGGTAAAGGGGCGCCAGAGAGCTGCACCCACCGGCCGGCTTTCATCACATTGGTGAGAACGGTGGGATTGCAGAATAATAGTGTTGTGGGACCCCTACTCCCAGGCACTAAAGACTGCCAGTGGTAACTTCCACTGCTGGAGTCTTAAGGTCAGCCCAACGTTAGACGGTCAGGCTAAAAGTATAACAAGGTGTGTGCAAACTCAGGGTTGCAGCGGTGTCGGTTACCAAGATGGCAGACGGCACCAGGAGCAAGACCCTGCAGGAGGCTAATGCTACGGTCCGTGTGGCAGGAGGGGAGGACATTGTTACTCATGGCGAGGAGGAGTCCAGCCCGGGCACCTCAGGGAGCCAGTCCCCAGTATACGGTCCCGCAGTGGGCTGCCCACCACCTACCCAGCCCAGCCTGTCCAGATCACAAGCCCTTTTACAAGCGGCTATGGCAAGTCTCCAGTCTCATGGCGATGCCGTCTACAAAACCCTCCTGGCAGCATCAGAGAAGGCAGCGGAGGAGGAGCGCAAGGCAGCGGAGGAGGAGCGTGCAGAGCGGGCTGCGGAGCGGGCTGCGGAGCGTGAAGCTGCAGAGCGCCGGGAGGCTGCGGAGCGTGAAGCTGCAGAGCGCCGGGAGGCTGCGGAGCGTGCAGAGCGAGCTGCGGAGCGCCAGCACCGACTGGACCTGGCCCAGCGGGGGCTTCCGCTAGAGCAACCAACCCATCAGGAGACCAAGTCGTCCAAAGTCCGAGCTGAGGACTTCCCTCTACTGGAGAAGGATGGGGACCTGGACTCCTTTCTGGTGGCATTTGAACGGACCTGTCTTCAGCACCATCTGGCCCGGGATCAGTGGGCCAGATACCTGACCCCCCGTTTGAGGGGTAAGTCCCTGGATGCCTTGGGGGACTTACCTTCCGGGGAGGTACAGAACTACGACTGCATCAAGCGGGCCCTGATCCGGCAGTACAACCTCACTCCCGAGTCGTACCGCCAGAATTTCCGGAGCCTGCTGCGTGGCCCCAAGGACACCTGGACCGATCATATGCGGGCGCTGTTGAGAGCCGCAGAGCACTGGACCTCGGGTCTAGCGCTTACTACCTGCCAGGAGGTCCAGGAACTGTTCGTCACGGAGCAGTTCTTGTGGAACTGCCCAGAGGACCTCCGACAGTTCCTCCGTGACCGAAAACCAACAGGGGCTTCTGCTACAGCCGCCCTGGCAGACGAGTATGCCAATAACAGGGCGCCTGAGCTGAAGAAGTCTGCCAGCAGCACCTGGATAGGGGGTAAGCCCAATCATGCCCCTGTTTCCCCGGCCCCTAGAACACAAGGGGTGTATCCCCCTGTTGCCCTCTCCAGGCAAGGACCAGACGTAAGACGTTGTCATCTATGCAACAAACCAGGACACTTTAGGGCTGAGTGTCCCCAGCGCCAAAAGACCCCATCCCAGTCCCAGAGAGCGCCCAATGTTTTGTGTGGGAGGGGGTGGTGGTAGGTCCCTGGACAACATCCAACCCATCACCATAGGCCGTTCTGCGGTCATGGGACTGCGGGACACTGGTGCTGAACGAACACTGGTACGGCCTGAGGTGGTGTCCCCCCAGGACTTGGTACCAGGAAAGACTCTTTCCGTCTCAGGGGTTGGAGGCGTGGAGCCGGCACTTCCCGTTGCCATGGTGTATTTGGACTGGGGTGCCGGGAGGGGGATGCGGGAGGTGGGAGTAACGCCAAATATTCCCGCAAATGTTTTATTAGGGACCGACTTGGGGCGTCTAGTATCGCAAATATGTACCCTCTGAACCCCCAAGTTCGGGCCCCCAAGAGTGTATTGATTTGTCTGCTGCTAATGCCAACCATGTTGTATGTAGTTTGCGTCCTGCTGAGGAGGAGGGAGTGAAACCTGAGGGTAACACCTGCACAGACACAACACAAACAGGGTTAGTGAAAGCAGGTGGGGAGTGTGGGGATGCCCGCAGAGGTGCTCAGCCGGCGTGCCGTGACCTCTTGTCCTCCGGTGAGGGAGGGGGCGGGCAGGATTCTGTAGAGGGAAGCTCAGGGATGGAGAGGGGGGCAGCTACCGGCAGTGTAGGGCTCCCAGGGGTATCCAGGCTGCTGAGTATAGGCCCACTGCAGGGGGAGGAACAGGCCATGGGGGGTGGGGGTGTCCCAAGAGAGGAGTCACCAGGTAAGACCCCAGGGCAGGAGTTCCCCACATCCGAGATGTCCAAAGGCCTAGGAAGTCTGCCTGATCGGGCGGCTTGGTCAGAAACAGAGGGGAAGCGGGCACTACCTACGGTCACAGCGGTCATAGCCGCTGTCACCAGGAGTGGGAGCGCCGGAGCCCAAGGAGCCTTGCAGAGGTCCGACGGCTTCCCCACTTCTGACCAAGTGTCTGCCGGGTCAGACAGCGGCCAGGTGACATGCCCGGAGGGGCTGACGGAGGATGTGGCAGTTTCGTCGATTCTGGCCACATCAAGTCAGGAATTTCAGGCTGCGTTGGAAGCAGACGACAGCCTGAAAGCTCTCAAGGAACAGGCGGCACAGCCTCCCATGGAGTCAGACTGCGAGCGTGTGGTCTGGGACCAGGGACGGCTGTACCGGGTAACGGTCCAGCAGGGTTCACCGGAGGCGTGGCCCAGGGACCGACAGTTAGTGGTACCCTATCCGTTCAGGGCGGAATTGTTGCGGATCGCACACGAGATTCCGATGGCCGGACACCTAGGGATCGCTAAAACCAAGGCCAGGATAGCTCAGCATTTCTACTGGCCTGGGATGGGAGCCGCGGTGGGTGCCTACTGCCGTTCGTGTGACACCTGTCAGAGGGTGGGGAAGGCGGGGCCGCTCCCCAAAGCCCCACTGGTAACTCTGCCAATCATCGAAGAGCCTTTCTCGAGGGTCGCTGTGGATCTTATTGGACCTCTGTCCACACCCAGCCACTCCGGGAAATGCTTCATACTCACGGTAGTGGACTATGCCACCCGGTACCCGGAAGCGGTAGCTTTGTCGTCCATTCGGGCCGACAAGGTGGCTACCGCCTTACTGGAGATCTTCTCCAGAGTGGGTTTCCCCCAGGAAATGCTCACCGACCGAGGGACCCAGTTCATGTAGCGGCTGATGGAGTCCCTCTGTAAGCAAATGCAGGTGCAACATCTGGTGGCCAGCCCGTATCACCCACAGACTAATGGCCTGTGTGAGCGGTTCAATGGCACCTTAAAGCAGATGCTTAAGATGTTGGTCGACTCCCACGGGAGAGACTGGGAGCGTTACCTCCCACACCTCCTATTTGCTTACCGGGAGGTTCCGCAGGCCTCAACGGGGTTCTCCCCCATTGAGCTCCTGTATGGGCGACGGGTACGGGGCCCCCTGGCTCTGGTGAAGGAAGCATGGGAAGGGGATTTGGCCACCCCTGAGGTGTCGGTCATCGAGTATGTCGTGCGCCACCGGGACAGGATGATGGCCTTGGCAAAGCTGGTGCAGGACAATATGGCCCAGGCCCAGGCAGACCAGAAGCGGTGGTACGACCAGAATGCTTGTGAGAGGACCTACCAGGTGGGTCAAAAGGTGTGGGTACTGGTCCCCGTACCACAGAACAAGCTTCAGGCAGCCTGGGAAGGTCCCTACTTCGTGCACCAGAAACTCAACGCCGTCACCTATCTGGTCACCCTGGATCACGCCCGTGGAAGGAGGAAGGCCTTCCACGTGAACATGATGAAGGCTCATCATGAGCGGGAAGCGACTGCCCACCCAGTGTGCAACCTTCCCGAGGAAGGAGAGGTAGAAACCCTCCTGGATCTGCTCACCCAAGCCAAGGCGGGTGGGTCCATCGAGGATGTGGGGGTTGGCCACCAGCTCACGGAGGACCAACGGTCGCAGCTGGCGACCACCCTGCACCCCTTCCGGGGGCTGTTCAGCAGCCTGCCCGGAAGGACTGAAATGGCTGTCCACGACGTGGACACTGGCGATCACCCGCCGATCCGGCGTTCAGCATATCGGGTCTCTTTCGAGGTGCAGGGAAACATGCGCCAAGAGATAGACGAGATGCTGAAGCTGGGGGTGATCCAGGCATCCAGCAGCGCGTGGGCCTCGCCTGTAGTCCTCGTTCCAAAAAAGGACCGAACTACACGGTTCTGCGTGGACTACCGGGGGCTAAACGCTGTAACGGCCACCGATGCGTTCCCCATACCACGCATCGATGACCTGCTCGATCGGATGGCCGGGGCTAAGTACCTGACCATCATGGATCTGAGCCGGGGGTACTGGCAGATTCCTCTGACCCCCGCGGCAAGGGAACGCTCTGCCTTTATCACCCCTTTTGGACTGTACGAGTCCACAGTGATGCCATTCGGCATGAAGAATGCCCCTGCCACTTTTCAGCGGATGGTCAATACGCTGCTTGAGGGACTTGAAGGGTACGCGGCTGCGTACTTGGACGATATTGCCGTCTTCAGTCCCACTTGGGAGGATCACCTAGAGCACCTGCGGCAGGTGCTCGGTCGGATCCACCGGGCAGGCTTGACCATCAAGCCGGAAAAGTGCCAGCTGGGCATGAGTGAGGTCCTCTACCTGGGTCACCAGGTAGGCGGGGGGGTTCTGAAGCCAGAACCTGGGAAAGTGGATGCCATCGCATCCTGGCCCACTCCTAGGACCAAAAAGCAGGTGATGTCCTTCTTGGGGACCGCCAGGTACTATAGGAGGTTCGTCCCACACTATAGCACCCTGGCCAAGCCCCTGACGGACCTCACCAAGAAGAAGCTGCCCGTCGCAGTCGACTGGACAGTCGCCTGCGAGACAGCTTTTGGGGCACTCAAGGCCGCCCTAAGTAGCTCCCCTGTACTGCAAGCTGCCGACTTCGACTGGCCGTTTGTGGTACAGACCGACGCCAGAGACTTTGGCCTCGGTGCTGTGCTAAGTCAGGTCAACACGACAGGCCAGGAACATCCTGTCTTGTACCTGAGCAGGAAGCTACTGCCCCAGGAGGTGGCTTACTCCACGGTGGAAAAAGAATGCCTGGCAATTGTATGGGCCCTGCAGCGTCTGCAGCCCTACTTGTATGGGAGCCATTTCACCGTGGAGACGGACCACAACCCCCTCAGCTGGTTACACACGGTCTCTAGGTCGAATGGCAGGTTGCTACGCTGGAGCCTCGCTCTCCAGCAGTACCACTTCTCCATTCGCCACAGAAGAGGCCGTGACCACGGTAACGCTGACGGGTTATCCCAGCAAGGGGAGGGTGCAGAAGGACGCACGGGGGAACACAGGAATGTGCTACCCCCTCGCGCCCTCGTATAGGGGGAGGTGTGATGAACCCGTAGCCGCCATCTTGGTAATGATAAATCATATCCAGGGATGGCCACACTTCAGCAGCCCCCACCCTTGGGGCCTTCTGTTAAAACGTCAACTAGATAGTTTCCCCCCATCCAGGCTCCTGTGAGATAAGAAGCCCCAGGGCCTACTTAACACTTGAATGCTAGGAGCTTCAAAGACTTCGAGAGGAAACACAGCCAGCAGGGGGGGGTGCTTCGTCCATCTGTAGCTGACCATTTGTCCCATAGGACTAGTTTCTTTGTCTGTCACAAGCATGGAGGCATAAGATATAGAAACATGAATAGTACACGCATGTTGCGTGGGATGGGCCAATAAAAAAATATCACGGCGTCCCGGAGCCATTGCGCACACAAGCCTCCGCGGTAGACGTTGGTACGTGCTCTGGAAGCCAAGATATAGCGCTGAGCCATTCCTGAGGACCGTATGGTATCATAATTGATATCAAAAGGTCGGTTACGGCGGCCCGAATCCATGGGAACCCCTGGGGGTATCCTGAGACCATCCCAGAAGAAGTTATTGGGTTCCTTAGAATTTGGGCTTCTGATCGAAGTTAGACCTGAGGGTGGAGACTGAGCCAGCTGACCTCACCAGCAGTGGGCGGGACGGGGCAGGTAAGATAGCAGGACAGACAAGAGATAAGTCAGTCTTGACCCAAGAGTGGGGTGCTGAACATCTGAGCACCAGCTGAGGCCACCAAGGGGAGGAGCAGTCTGACCATGCGGTGGTAGGCCTCAGCCTGTAACAAAGAACCGTGCCTGCGACCGCAGAATCCTCTCCCTGCGTCACAAGAAAATCAAGAAACCGGTAACTGATATGCTGTGGTGATTCTGTGTGTTGTATTCCATTGTTGTATAGTTTAGCCTGACCTTATACCTGTGTATATTTAGTTGTATATCGTGTATCTAGTGTATTATTATAATCAATTACCTCAAGTAATTGTGGGCCTGCCTTTTATTCTGCATAACGAACGCACGTCCGTGTGAGCTCGGCTCAAGCCAAAAACGCTACCCAGGGTTGGTTCCTGACCCGACATAGGCCCATTCACGGACTGGGCGTATATCTAAAATAGGGACTGGTGGCAGCCTACCAACTGGGGATTGGGGAAGGCTGGTAGTGACGGTCGGAGGTTCAGATATATATATTCCTGGCGCGGCCAAGGAAGATATATATACCGCCCTCACTACAGAGGGCCCCGATACCCAGTAGGTTACAGGACAGTCTCTCTGGCGACCTCTTATCCTAGGTGCAGTTCCTTGACTGACCTGAGGCTAAGAGGGCGCTAGCGAGTTGTGCTGTGTAGTGACGTTACGGTTTAGTGACGTTGAAGGGATAACACTCTACCGTGTTCCCTGCCCTGGTTGCAGCTACCTGGCACTACTTTCTCTAGGTGCAGTACCTTGACTGACCTGAGAGGTAAAGGGGCACCAGAGAGCTTCACCCACCGGCCGGCTTTCATCACACAGTCGGTGACCTCTTTTCACATGTAACGCGCCACGGAATCAATGTTGCTTTAATGATAACAATAATAATTATAGTACTTTTACTCTGGGTCAATAAGTTGCACTTTCCTGGTGTCTACCCCTTATTTGATGTGTTTTGGCAGCTTTTGGGCCTGTTTGAAGGTTTTGCATATACTTTTTTTTGTCCCCCGATTTGAATCCTATGGTGTTCGGTAACTTTCGATGAACATTCAACGAGTATATTCGGCGAATGTCTAAATATCCTGCGAACATTTCTGAATGGAACTTTGAAATGTTCGCTCATCTCTAGTACTGAGTACACCTGGCTAAGTTGCGACTTAGTCTTACTGTGTACCAGCATCCCCTATGAAGTTACAATACAAGCATTGGAATTTCATCTTATGAGATATAGTAATTATACCTCTGACTTATGCAGTTATATGTTGATTGTGGTCCAATTTTTGATGACCCATAATTTCTTTCTGCATAGGCAGGATTTCTTTCTTCAATGCAGAGGTGTCTCTATGGTGGCCAAGTACTCTCCATCTCTTGCCAATTTGATAATGTCCTATTGAGAACACAGTTTTTTGTATACTTCTGCTATTCTATGGCTTCGCAGCCTGTTCTGGAATGGCAGATACATAGACGACTTGATTTTTATCTGGCGGGGCGATTTATCTGCCATACCAGAATTTATAGATTACATTAATGATAATGCATTCAATTTATCTTTCACCTACAATTTTCATCCTACATGCATTTCTTTTTTGGACCTTAGATTGGAGATCTCTAATGGATGAATTACAACCTCCATATTCTCCAAGCCTATGCCAGGCAACACTATATTGTATGCTACCAGTGGACATACATAACATATAATCAAGGCAATTCCTGTGGGTGAGCTCACTTGAATCAAACGTAATTGCAGTGATGCAGATGAATTAAAGAAGGATTTTATGGTATGTAAAAGTAAACTTAAAAACAGGGGATTTCCATTATGGACCCTTGATAGGGCTGATAATATAGTTAAGGGGAAGAATAGAATGGAACTAATCAAGAATCCCAGATAATAGTGCAAGTGTGGGTAATTCTCAAAATATCAAAAAAATGAATTTCTTTACAATACAGTCCTTAATTTTACCAAATTAAACGTATCATTATGAAATATTTGCCCATCTTAAATGAAACGCTATTATGTCGAGGATTCTGGATCCTGGATGTCTGGTGGTTTCCAGAATCCAATGAAAAAACGCCACACTTGGCTCAATTTTAAGAGCTTTTATAGGTGCGGTTTTAGCCCCTCTGGCATGTGTCGCCTAGCTCTGGTTACAAAAAGCTTTTCTAATACAGATGGGTCACAGCATTATGATTTACAAAGTTACATCAATTGCAATAGTAACCATGTGGTATATGTAATAAAATCTGCCGCACGCAGTAAATTATATGTGAGCTGCACCAAACGAAAATTGAAGAAACGCATAGTGGAGCGTATAGATGATATCAATGGTGAAACTACCCGTAACATCTCTTGTGCTTTCAGACATTTTATTCAAGTCCACAATAGGGACATGTCTTCTCTCCAGGTATACGGTGTTGTAGCTGTTTTGATTCTGACCCAACAGTCAGATATGCCTGATCACCAGTGAGGCCAAATTAAGAGATTAGGCCCTCCAATATTACGAGCACTTGGAGAAATGACTGCAGCACAGGTCGTGAGCACATCAGTTTCTGTTTACTCACATCAACAGTAGTATATTTTATACCATTTACAAGCAATGCAACTCAATGCAGCCCACGTCACCTCCCCCTTTGCCAGGTCATGATGACTTTATTCATCCTGTTCCATAACATGATTTTAGCAAAATGTTACATATGCAGATAAGGAGCATAAGGGCCTAGAGCAGAGACTACCAGTCGGAGAAACTTTAAACAAATTATAAGATAGACAAAGGTCAGGAATCCAGAGTATGTTGAGAAATATAGAGCAGAGAGGAAAAATATTAACCCTTCTATAACAACGGCATACAAAGATTATCCGTGAATCCAAAGGGCGGGGATACGAGGAGATGTCTATTGGACCGTGAGGCTTATTCGATGTATTATTTAAGCACATGCCATCCGGATGGATTGAATATGCGACTTGAATTACTGTTTCACTATTGATATGTGTACCATGCGTTTTGCTTACATGTCATTATATTATATATTGTCCTAATGTTGTCTGTGTTTTGATGTATTTGCATGTCTTGATCACTAGATGTGTTTTTATTGGTGGATAACCACATGTATAGTACCTTGATGCTAGAATGTAGGTAGCTTTGATAAAGAACGCAGGTTTTTCATTCAAAACGCGTTGCTCCTTGTGCTTATATGATTTTTGGCAATGGAATCTGTTTTTAAACAACAATAAATCTTGGACTATTTTTGAAGCAGGAACTCCTTCTTTCTTGGATATTTGCAGCGAGTTGTACCTCGTGCTCCGTGCATCGGGGTGCCTGAGCCAAGGTGAGCTGGTGTTTTCCTTATATTAGCATATTTATTAGACAGTTTTGATAAATTCTACACTTTCTGTCTCAGTTCTTACCATTGTTGCAGTCAGTTATTAGAAACACTTTTGCTTTAATCACATTTGTCTCCATTTAGGGGAGTGTTTACACTAATTGAATATTGCAATAATTTTTGTAAAGAATTGAATTAAATTGCTCTTATTACTCCAGCATGCCATTTTACAAGGAATTTTTCTTAGGTATAAATAAACTGAAAGCAGGCAAATCTTTTGTTATTCAAATTCTCCAGGTTCATTGCAATTTTTCCCAAAAATGTATTTAATTAAAAAGGACACATTCTAATTTTTGCTTATCTGTTTCACTAATTCAAATTTGCCATCATACATGCCAGAACAATACTGCTGGCTTTTGCTGCATCATCCATTCTGTCTGTGCACAGTATCTACCTAGAATTATAACTTTTTAGTCTTATTGACATGTAAAAGTTTGTGCACCCCTCGAGAAATTTACTGTTATGGTGAACAGTTAAGCAAGTTGAATATGAAATGATTTCTAAGAGGCCTAAAGTTAAAGATGACATATTTCCTTTGTTTTTTAGGGAAACAAAAAATTTATATACAGTACAGACCAAAAGTTTGGACACACCTTCTTATTTAAAGATTTTTCTGCATTTTCATGACTTTGAAAATTGTACATTCACACTGAAAGCATCAAAACTATGAATTAACACATGTGGAATTATATACTTAACAAAAAAATGTGAAACAACTGAAAATATGTCTTATATTCTAGGTTCTTCAAAGTAGCCACCTTTTGCTTTGATGACTGCTTTGCACACTCTTGGCATTCTCTTGATGAGCTTCAAGAGGTAGTCACCGGAAATGGTTTTCACTTCACAGGTGTGCCATGTCAGGTTTAATAAGTGGGATTTCTTGCCTTATAAATGGGGTTGGGACCATCAGTTGTGTTGTGCAGAATTCAGGTGGATACACAGCTGATAGTCCTACTGAATAGACTGTTAGAATTTGTATTATGAAAAGAAAAAAGCAGCAAAGTAAAGAAAAACGAGTGGCCATCATTACTTTAAGAAGTGAAGGTCGGTCAGTCCGAAAAATTGAGCAAACTTTGAAAGTGTCCCCAAGTGCAGTTGCAAAAACCATCAAGCGCTACAAAGAAACGGGCTCACATGAGGACCGCCCTAGGAAAGGAAGACCAAGAGTCACCTCTGCTTCTGAGGCCGAGTCACCAGCCTCAGAAATCGCAGGTTAGCAACAGCTCAGATTAGAGACCAGGTCAATGCCACACAGAGTTCTAGCAGCAGACACATTTCTACAACAACTGTTAAGAGGAGACTTTGCGCAGCAGGTCTTCATGGTAAAATAGCTTCTAGGAAATCACTGCTATGGACAGGCAACAAGTAGAAGAGACTTGTTTGGGCTAAAGAACACAAGGAATGGATATTAGCCCTGTGGAAATCTGTGCTTTGGTCTGATGAGTCCAAATTTGAGATCTTTGGTTCCAACCACCGTGTCTTTGTGCGACGCAGAAAAGGTGAATGGATGTACTCTACATGCCTGGTTCCCACCATGAAGCATGGAGAAGGAGGTGTAATGGTGTGGGGGTGCTTTGCTGGTGACACTGTTGGGGATTTATTCAAAATTTAAGACATACTAAACCAGCATGGCTACCACTGCATCATGCAGCAGCATGCTATTCCATCTGGTTTGCGTTTAGTTGGACCTTCATTTATTTTTCAACAGGACAATGACCCCAAACACACCTCCAGGCTGTGTAAAGGCTATTTGAACAAGAGGGAGAGTGATGGGGTGCTACGCCAGATGACCTGGCCTCCACAGTCACCAGACCTGAACCCAATCGAGATGGTTTGGGGTGAGCTGGACCGCAGAGTGAAGGCAAAAGGGCCACCAAGTCCTAAGCATCTCTGGGAACTCCTTCATGATTGTTGGAAGACCATTTCCGGTGACTACCTCTTGAAGCTCATCAAGAGAATGCCAAGAGTGTGCAAAGCAGTCATCAAAGGCAAAAGGTGGCTACTTTGAAGAACCTAGAATATAAGACATATTTTCAGTTGTTTCACACTTTTTTGTTAAGTATATAATTCCACATGTGTTATTTCATAGTTTTGATGCCTTCAGTGTGAATGTACAATTTTCATAGTTATGAAAATACAGAAAAATCTTTAAATGAGAAGGTGTGTCCAAACTTTTGGTCTGTACTGTAGTTCTCAACAATAAAAAAATACTTTTTTCTGTGACTAATAAAGATAACTAACAACTTCTGTTACTGGATGGGCTACTCCACTTCCTTTTTTTGTCCGTCATACAGCGGTGCACCTTGTTGATGAGGGCCAGAAAGTGCATGTGCTCTAGTGGATGCCAAGCACTGCTTCAAGTGGCCTCTCCTCCTCTTCCTCCACCTCAACATCACACACAGTACAGTCCACAGAGGTGGCAACCCAATTACCTTTGCTTACCCCCGTGTTACAACTGTCCAACAGCCCAACTGACTGTAGGGAACCACAGATGGGTGAGTCAGCAGAACTGTTCACACATTCTATGCCATGGGCATCAGAAGTGTACTCCAAAGATTCACAGAGTCATCTGCACCGATGCTCAAATTTTTTTTTAGGTAGGGTCCAAGCAGCTTCCTGACCCTCTTCACCAGACGTTAACCCCCAACGGGGAGGTGATCCTGATGAGACTCAGATACCTGAGGCTCATGCGGACTGTACTGTGATGTCAGGGCAAGAAAAGGTAAAGGGTGACTCTCTGGGTGAGGAATGGGATAACACATTGGATAATGATGAGGTTGTAGATCCTACTTGGTGTGAACCCAGAGGCACGTAGCGGAGTAGCTCATCTGAGGAGGTGGAGGAGGAGGAAAACGAGGATGTTACGTTGCGCCATATGGCGCAGAAATGGAGTGATGCAAGCACGAGAAGCACTGCATCCTTAGCCACAACTGTGGCCAGCAGCAGTCGCGGGTCTGCAGAAAGGGTTGCTTAGCTTGAGCCTTTTTGACACTGCAAAGGATGAGCCAACTCATGTTATCTGCAAACTTTGCAAGAAAAAACTCAGAGAAAAAAAGTGCAATAATTTGACTACTACATGCATGAACCTTCACATGCACAATAAACATTCCTTACTCTGGCAATCTCACTGCGATAAAATGCGGACCAGCGGATCTCAACAACTACCTGTCGCCCCATCAAATGCATCTCCTGCTTCTTTTTCCTCCTCTGTTACCTTGCCAAGTATTGTCATGCAGATCTCTGATCGCAGAACCTCCGATTCTTTATTCGCTCCAGTCAGGTTGAGTGAGAGTCCGTCAGCTGTAACGGAAGTGGACATGCCTGCTGTGTTTGTTTCATGGAGCATACCACATTTTTCTAAATCCACCTTTACATCTCTGCCTGTACCTCACTCAGGGTCCAGCAGTTTGTCCGGTTCATAGTGCTCCGACATATCATAGCACTGCAGCCAATATTTGGTCCTGCAGCTGTGGTCACGTAAAAGATTATATATTAAAATATAACTTTAATGATTATATATTAAAAATGGCCAATGGCTCAATAAAAATAGACAATAGACACGATAAACCAACAAACGACACACATAAACATCAGTCACAAACCCAGGGGGGGGGGGGGGGTGAGCTTGCCCAGTATTGCGACCCCCCAGCAATATGGCAGTGACATATAAGTAAATGAGAAAGGAACAATCTCACCGATAGTTGGAGTATAGCCTTACTCAAAGCACAAGAAGATCCCCACTTAGCTGGTTTTTCATTCAGAGAGGCACAATCCACAGAGGAGATACGAATAAATGGGGGGGGGGGGGGATTACCCACACAATACCCATGAAGAATTATCTCATGTATAGATGGGTGAGCCGGGGATCTATTGCACATGTCCCAAAAAGTTTCCCATTCCCTACGCGTTTCGTTAGTCACTCATCAGGGGATAGTGAGGGAAAAGGGACCGCTGTATTAGCACAGCAGAAAAAGATTCCCAAAAACAAAATCCAAACAGGGAGTTACATGTGCTGCATACTCAGATAATGGGTGACGTTTTAAATTTGCTCCCTTTTGGCGCCAATTACAAACAAAAAGCATCACTTCCGGTGCGCTATGTGACGCACCACAGTGTTCATGTGACCGGACTGAAGGCGCAGGTATTGACAATGTAATGCGCTCCAAACTTGAACGCATCGCCGAACAGATGGGAAACGGAAGGGGCGGGACAGGTACGTAAAATCCGGTCCACTGCGCTCCAGCGTGGGACGCACCTGCAAGGTCCCACGCAACAGTGTCACCACCATATTGATGAGGGGAAGCGCACCTAAAAATGCCTGCGCTCCATCAAGAACACCCAACTATGTATATACACAAATAAGGCACCATTACCATGACACCCACCACTGTAAGGGGCTGGGAAAAGAAGGGGAGCATCATATAGGTACAGTAGAGGTATAAATTCATGTCTATAAATATGAATATTATAACAATTTTCAAAGTAAGCCATAACGCTTAATCAAAAATGTGAAGACAGATCCATGAAACTCAAGTGTTGATTATGAAAAAAACACACAAGGAGTATCTCAGAAATTCATAAAATTACAAGGGTAGAAATAGCAGTGCTATATAATTACAAAACACCCAAATAATTTAGGTAAATAGAATCCTACAACCCAGGGTATAACACAACCGGGGGAGGACAAAGTATTTTAACGTGGTAGTTGAGGCGGGCCAATTGGCCAAAGGTTATGAATAAACATAGAAAAATCCTAAGAATGGCAGGCACACAGATGGACAACCGAATTGGAAAAAGGGGAAAAGAGAGGAAAGCCCTAATGCCCCCTAGTTAAACTATTCTGGCAACCTACTTCACAGCGGAGGTTGGCACCCTAGGGGAAAATGAGAAAGGCACCCCCGCTCCAAGATGGCTCTCCCTAAATATCCCTGATAGGCCCTAAAACTAAGGGAAATAGATTTTCTGAAAATCAATTTTCTCAACCTAAATATACTCCCACCTATAATAGTGCCTTCAAGGAATTACTAAAAGTATATAAAAATCAGATTACATCCTGGTGGGAGGTCCAGAGCCTTGAAAATTATATTAAAGCAAAAATTGTTCCCCGTAACCTACGTATTACTTTAAGTCCAGGTTACAGGTATCACAATTCGGCTCTATACGAAAAGTGGGAAAAAAAATAAACATTGAGTTCTTTGAGGTTTATGGAAATTTTGTTAGAGGAAGAAAGGAAGAATCTCCTTGCCTTGAGTGAGGATCTCAAGGAACAAATTGATATAACAAAAAAATTCTGTTCAGAACCTGATTTTGTATCTAAAGAATTGATATTGCAGAATAGTCTTGAACGTTTTCAATTTCATCTAAAAGAGCGCAAGCATAAGAATTTTATAAGAGATTCCCAAGAATTTAAAGACAATAGAGCCTACCAGATCCCGAACAATAAAAATCCTGGTAGGAATTTTCAAACGAATTTTCAAACTGATTTATCTTCCACTGACACAGAGGCATCAGATTTAGATATCGGTTCAAAGAACTCACTGGGCAGACAGAGAGGTCGGGGTTTTAGAGGGGGACGTTCAAACGAGAGACCTTCTGGCACTCATTTTTTAGACCAAGGGTATTTTCTCAGGAAGAGAACCAACAACTAGCCCAGCCCTATAAACCCCAAGTCATTAACCTATCTAAAAAAATATTAAGCCCTCTTGACAGACATACTGTATTTTGGATAAAGGTCTCTCATTTGTCCCCACGTCTGACTTCCGTCTATTTGAGGGGGTCAGAGACCTCTATCTGTTTGCAAGGAAGCTCAAATGGCGGAAACATTTTATTAGGGAAGATAAACGCACATGCAGGGATATTGGCATTCCGGATTCTCTTCCTTTAGATGTAAGATTCCTTTACAATTTATCTGACCCTATTCCAGTCAATACAGGCGAAGGCCCTTTTACTCATTTAAAATTAAAAAGTGTAAAAATGCCTCCTCCTCAGAATGACTTACAGTGGTGGCCAAAAGTATTGGCACCCCTGCAATTCTGTCAGATTATACTCAGTTTCTTCCTGAAAATGATTGCAATCACAAATTATTTGGTATTATTATCTTCATTTAATTTGTCTTCAATGAAAAATCACAAAAAGAATTGTCCTAAAGCCAAATTGGATATAATTCCACACCAAACCTAAAAAAGGGGGTGAACAAAAGTATTGGCACTGTTTGAAAAATCATGTGATGCTTCTCTAATTCGTGTAATTAACAGCACCTGTAACTTACCTGTGGCACCTAACAGGTGTTGGCAATAACTAAATCACACTTGCAGCCAGTTAACATGGATTAAAGTTGACTCAACCTCTGTCCTATGTCCTTGTGTGTACCACATTGAGCATGGAGAAAAGAAAGAAGACCAAAGAACTGTCTGAGGACTTGAGAAACCAAATTGTGAGGAAGCATGAGCAATCTCAAGGCTACAAGTCCATCTCCAAAGACCTGAATGTTCCTGTGTCTTCCGTGCGCAGTGTCATCAAGATGTTTAAAGCCCATGGCACTGTGGCTAACCCCCCTAGATGTGGACGGAAAAGAAAAATTGACGAGAGATTTCAACGCAACATTGTGCGGATGGTGGATAAAGAACCTCGACTAACATCAAAACAAGTTCAAGCTGCCCTGCAGTCCGAGGGTACAACAGTGTCAACCCGTACTATTCGTCGGCGTCTGAATGAAAAGGGACTGTATGGTGGGAAACCCAGGAAGACCCCATTTCTTACCCCGAGACATAAAAAAGCCAGGCTGGAGTTTGCCAAAACTTACCTGAGAAAGCCTAAAACGTTTTGGAAGAATGTTCTCTGGTCAGATGAGACAAAAGTAGAGCTTTTTGGGAAAAAGCATCAACATAGAGTGTACAGGAAAAAAAAAGAGGCATTCAAAGAAAAGAACACGGTCCCTACAGTCAAACATGGCGGAGGTTCCCTGATGTATTGGGGTTACTTTGCTGCCTCTGGCACTGGACTGCTTGACCATGTGCATGGCATTATGAAGTCTGAAGGCTACCAACAAATTTTGCAGCATAATGTAGGGCCCAGTGTGAGAAAGCTTGGTCTACCTCAGAGGTCATGGGTCTTCCAGCAGGACAATAACCTAAAACACACTTCCAAAAGCACTATAAAATGGTTTGAGAGAAAGCACTGGAGACTTCTAAGGTGGCCAGCAATGAGTCCAGACCTGAATCCCATAGAACACCTGTGGGGAGATCTCAAAATGGCAGTTTGGAGAAGGCACCCTTCAAATATCAGGGACCTGGAGCAGTTTGCCAAAGAAGAATGGTCTACAATTCCAGCAGAGCATTGTAAGAAACTCATTGATGGTTACCGGAAGTGGTTGTTCGCAGTTATTTTGACTAAAGGTTGTGCAACCTGGTATTAGGCTGAGGGTGCCAATACTTTTGTCTGGCCCTTTTTTGGAGTTTTGAGTGAAATGATCAATGATTTGTTTTTTGCTTCATTCTCTTTTGTGTTTTTTCCTTGCAAGCAAATTAAATGAAGATAATAATACCAAAAAATTTGTGATTGCTATCATTTTCAGGAAGAAACTGAGTATTATCTGACAGAATTGCAGGGGTGCCAATACTTTTGGCCACCACAGTATCTACTATTGATGTATTTGTTGAGCTGGTCACCAGAGATCTTGAACAACTAAGTACACAAAATAGAATGGGTAGATTGAACCTGTCTAAAATTGAAATGGAAGCACTGCACAAACTTGAGAAGGACGCTCAGATTGTTATCAAACCTTCGGACAAGGGTGGCAATATAGTGATTATGGATGTATCTAACTATCAGGATTTGTGCATGGCGATTCTCAGTGATCCCTCTAGTTACACCAGACTATCCTCTAATCCCATGACCATCTTTTTGGCTCAGCTTAAAGATATTTTGGTTTACGGATTGAATAATAACTTTATTGACAAAAATTAGTTCAATTTTATGCTTCCATGACACCCGATTGTGGCAACCTTTTATTGTCTCCCCAAAATTCACAAGGGCTTAACACCCCTTAAGGGGAGACCTATAGTCTCGGGTGTAGGGAGTCTCTGTCAGAATGTTGGTATTTACTTGGATACTTTATTACAACCATTTGTTACATCTTTAAACTCATATACCAGAGATTCCATGGATTTGTTGAGAAAGCTGGATGGGATCACTCTGGAACCTGACACAATTCTGTGTAGTATAGATGTGGAGGCACTCTACTCGTCTATTATACACTCTGTAGGACTTGAGGCAACACGTTTCTTTCTACAGAGTCGAGGACGCCAATGTACAGGCCATAACACCTTTCTTCTCTCTTTGCTAGAATTTTGCCTCACGAAGAATTTTTTCTTATTTAATGGACAGTTCTACAACCAGCTCAGGGGCACGGCAATGGGGAGCCCCTGTGCCCCCGCTTATGCTAATTTGCTTCTGTTCTGGTGGGAAGAAACAGTCGTTTTTGGAGAAACAGAAATGGAGGGCACCCATCATATTGTCCTCTGGACAAGATATATCGATGACATCCTGGTCATCTGGAAAGGAGACCAGGCTAGTTTTTCTCAGTTTGTGGCACTTTTGAACAACAATCCTCTGGGACTACACTTCACACATGAATGTCATGAGAGGGAGTTAGCATTTTTGGACATTATGATCCGAAAAACAACAGAAAGACATTTATCAACAGAAACATACAGAAAATCTACTTCTTCGAATGCCCTGTTGCGATGGGATAGCAATCACCCTGCTTCCCAGAAAAAAGGCATTCCTAAGCGACAATACATTCGAGCCCGGCGAAACTGTTCCCTGCCTGAATCCTTTGAAAGACAGGCAAGGGATCTTAGACGGCGCTTTCACGATAGGGGGTACCCGGATGGTATACTTAAGAAAGCATATAATGACTCCAAGTCTAGGGACAGAGCATCATTATTGGTTCCTAAACCTAAAGAAACACAGCAGACGTCTATTTGCTATATTACCACTCATGACAATAGCTCGCAGGAGGTTCGTTCTATCCTACAGAGACATTGGCAGGTACTAAAGATGGACACCGATATTGGTGAATTAATTGGCTCGCACCCTCTAATCACCTTTATTAGAGACCGTTCCATTGGTGATAGACTGGTACACAGTCATTTTGTCCCCCCTCGCCATTCCACTTGGCTTACATCTAATAACATTAAGGGCTGTTATAGATGCAGTGGTTGCATCGCTTGCCGGGTCCTGAAAACAGGGAAGAAATTCTCTAGTAATGTCACAGGAAAAGAGTACACCATTCGTTTCCTTATCAATTGTCGCACGAAGGGGGTAATCTACAAAGCCACATGTGGATGCGGTCTAGAAAACATAGGAAAGACCACCCACGAACTACGAAGAAGAATTGGGGAACATTTGAAGGACATTGCTAATAAAAGGGACACCCCCCTTGCGAGACATATCAACATAGCACATGGGGGAGATGATTCACTGTTGACTGTTATGGAAATCGACAAGGTTGACGTCCCCTTACGGGGTGGTAGTTGGGACAAACAAATCCTTCAATGTGAGACCAGGTGGATTTTTTGTCTTAAAACCCAATCTTCACTTGGCCTCAATGAGACTTTAACTTTTGGCAGTTTCCTTTAAATCTATTTCCCTTAGTTCTAGGGCCTAACAGGGATATTTAGGGAGAGCTGTCGTGGAGCGGGGGCGCCATTCTCGTTTTCCCCTAAGGTGCCAACCTCCGCTGTTGCCAGAATAGTTTAACTAGGGGGCATTAGGGCTTTCCTCTCTTTTCCCCTTTTCTCCAATTCGGTTGTCCATCTGTGTGCCTGCCATTTTTAGGATTTTTCTATGTTTATTCATGACCTTTGGCCAATTGGCCCACCTCAACTACCACTTTAAAATACTTTGTCCTCCCCCTGTTGTGTTATACCCTGGGTTGTAGGATTCTATTTACCTAAATTATTTGGGTGTTTTGTAATTATCTAGCACTGCAATTTCTACCCTTGTAATTTTATGAATTTCTGAGATACTCCTTGTGTGTTTTTTTCATAATCAAGACTTGAGTTTCATGGATCTGTCTTCACATTTTTGATTAAGCGTTATGGCTTACTTTGAAGATTGTTATAATATTCATATTTATGGACATGAATTTATACCTCTACTGTACCTATATGATGCTCCCCTTCTTTTCCCAGCCCCTTACAGTGGTGGGTGTCATGGTAATGGCGCCTTATTTGTGTATATACATAGTTGGGTGTTCTTGATGGAACGCAGGCATTTTTAGGTGCGCTTCCCCTCATCAATATGGTGGTGACACTGTTGTGTGGGTCCTTGCAGGTGCGTCCCATGCTGGAGCGCAGTGGACCGGATTTTACGTGCCTGTCCCGCCCTTTCCGGTTCCTCTCTGTTTGGCGATGCGTTCCACTTTGGAGCACATCACATTATTAATACCTGCGCCCTCTGTCCGGTCACATGAGCACTGTGGTGCACCACATAGCGCACCGGAAGTGACGCTTTTTGTTTGTAATTGGCGCCAAAAGGGAGCAAATTTAAATCGTCACTCATTATCTGAGTATGCAGCACATGTAACTCCCTTTTGGATTTTGTTTTTGGGAATCTTTTTCTGCTGTGCTAATACAGCGATCCCTTTTCCCTCACTATCCCCTGATAAGTGACTAACGAAATGCGTAGGGAATGGGAAACTTTTTGGAACATGTGCAATAGATCCCCGGCTCACCCATCTATACATGAGATATTTCTTCATGGGTATTGTGTGGATAATCCCCCCCCCATTTGTTCGTATCTCCTCTGTGGATTGCGCCTCTCTTGATGAAAAACCAGCTAAGTGGGGATCTTCTTGTGCTTTGAGTAAGGCTATACTCCAACTATCGGTGAGATTGTGCCTTTCTCATTTACTTATATGTCACTGCCATAATGCTGGGGGGGTCACAATACTGGGCAAGCTCACCCTTCCCCCCCCTGGGTTTGTGACTGATGTTTATGTGTGTCGTTTGTTGGTTTATCTTGTCTATTATCTATTTTTATTGAGCCATTAGCCATTTTTGATATATAATCATTAAAAGTTATATTTTAATATACCTTTAGATTTACACTTATATGGTTGGTAGTCCCAATTCTACATTTTTTTCACGTAAAGATTGTTTCATCCTACACATGACAAAGCTAAGAGGTTGAACTCCACCATCTCCAATCTGTTGGCCACAGAAATGTTGCCTATCCATCAGGTAGATACAGACAGTTTATGAAAGCCTATTGCTGTCGCAGTCCCTCATTACCAGTTGTCCAGTCGTCATTACTTCTCTAAGAAAGCTGTGCCTGCACTACACCAGAATGTCGCAGATGACATCACCCATTCCTTGACTAAATCTATGTCTGCCAGGATGCATTGTACCACAGACACCTGAACGAGTAAGCATAGCCAAGAGCGTTACATCTCTGTAACTGGGCACTGGGTGACTCTGGTGGCTGTGGGAGCAGGTGGGGAAGGGGCTGCTCTACAAGTCTTGGAATTCCCAAGGCTTGTAGAACAAACCTCTGTATTTCACCCTTCCTCCACTGCTTCTGCCTCCTCCACCTCCTCTAGAGCCTCAACCTGCGCACTTGACTTATGTCTTAATGAGACACACATTCCAACACTGCAGAGCGAATACACACCACCTCCATACTGCACATCCAGGGCTCACCCCGATCAGGTAGTGTTAAAATTAATATGCATTGGAGATCGCAGTCATATAGCTGAAGAGTTGTAGACAGATCTCCAGGCTGAGTTTTAGCAATGGCTGTCTCCGCTGAACCTTGTGCCAGGGAAATCCATGTGTGATAATTTTGCAAGCCTTGTGGCGGCCCTACACTGAGGCAAGCTCACACACGTGCCTTGCATGGCTCACATCCTCAACATAGTGGTAAAGCAATTGTTCCACCACTATCCCAGCCTCGATGAGCTGCTGCAGAAAGCACAGAAGCTGTGTTCTCACTTCTGCCGTTTGTACTCCTCAGGTCATCAGATTGCATCGATACAGAGGTCTTTGTCCATGCCAGTTAACAGGTTGATATGTGATGTGCCAAAACGGTGGAATACCACTCTGCACATGTTGCAGCGACTGTGGCAGCAGCAACGAGCCCTAATGCAGTATGTGATGTCGTTTAGCCTGGGCCAACACAGTACCAATGTGGGGCATATCACGTTTACAGAGTGGGCACAGATTAAGGACCTCTGCACCCTTCTGCACAGTTTTGAAATGGCTACTAAGCTAGTAAGCACTGACGATGCCATCAGCATCACTATTCCGGTCTGCTACATGCTGGAGCAGAATTTGAATAGCCTGCAGCAGGAGGTGGTGGTCCCAGAAGAAGAGGAGGATGCAGAAGAGATAAGAATGTCTCAAATTTCCAGACTGTCGTCACACAGGCGGATGCCAAGTGAGGGTGGATTACTGCGATCGAGGGGGGCTGGTAATACCAGACAAACTGTTAGTGAAGGTGCAAGAGCCAAGTAACAAATGGAGGAGGAAGAAGTGATGGGCGAGCAACAGTCAGAAGATGAAGAGGATAATCATCCCCTCTCTGTTGTCCGTGGTTGTTGGGAGGGGATAGAGGAAACAAGCATCAGTGTTACCCAGTCACCAACACAGCATGGGCGTGGACCTCATGGAAGAGCCCGACATATGAGTGCGTTCTTGCTGCACTATATGAACATGATCCTCGTATAGTTATGATTCAAAATAATGCTGACTATTGGGTTGTCACTCTGTTAGATCCATGTTATAAGAGTAAATTTTGACAGATGCTTCCTGCCCTAGAAAGGGACCCGCGAAAGCTGGAGTATCGAAACATGTTTAAACACAACCTTAAGAGAGGTTTTCCCCAAGACAGCAGTGAGGAACACAATGTGCATCGCAGCTCTAGACTTTCAACCTCCGGCACATCAATTCATCAACATCAAAACATTAGCAGCAGCAGCAGTGTAAGTGGTTGAAGCAATTTCTGTGAGTCCTTTCACACATTTTTTACACCTGCTCGTGCACAAGCACTACAGAGTACAAGTCTGACACGTTTTGAACGACTGGAGAAAATGGTGCAGGAGTATCTGGAGCTCAATATGAATACCATCAGGGAAGTTTTGGACCCTTTTACACTTTTGTTTTCAAAAATAGATGAGTGGCCTGAGCTTGCCTGTCATGCTTTAGAGGTTTTATTATGCCCGGCAGCCAGCATTCTCTCAGAACGTGTTTTCAGCGCTGCTGGTGGTGTCCTGACAGATAAACGCACCCGGCTGTCCGCTGAAAATGTAGACCGCATAACTTTCATCAAGATAAACAAGTCATGGATCTCCAAGGACTTTTTCACCCCAATCGCAGACTGTACAGACTAGTCGATGTTGTAGTTTTTAGTGTGCTGCATTGATCTTGTGAAATTGCAGTCTGTGATATCTTTAGTGTGGCTTCTGTGCCTGCTGTTACTGCTGCTGCTACTGCGGGTGTTAACACAATTTTTTTTGAAATGTGAACACTTCTGGTTGGGTCTCCATCTTCTGGGTTGGCTGCAGTGGAAGAGGTGTCGGTCCTAATTATACTATTTCTACTCTAGTGAAATTGATGCCACTTCAGTGGTATCTACCACTAATTCTTGGAAATGTAGAAACTCCTGATTGGGTCTCCCTCTGCTGGGTTGGCTGTAGTGGAAAAGGTGTCGGTCTCTATTATAATATTTCTACTTTAGTGAAATTGTTGCCACTTTGGTGGTGTCAGCCTCTAATTTAGGGAAATGTTAACGTTCTTGGTTGGGTCTCCATCTGCTGGGTTGGCTGTAGTGGAAGAGGTGTTCGTCCTAATTATATTATTTGTACTGTAGTGAAGTTGATGCCACTTCGGTGCTGTCTGCCCCTATTTTTTGAAAAAGCGAAGAAAATTGAGTACAGGCAGCAGACATCTAATTAACAGGAAAATAAACTAGATCGCAAAAAAAGAATATTTTAATACAAAACTGTTTTTATTCATTGAAAAAACACCACAAATATTAAAAACCATTAAAAACAGAAAAAATCCCCTTACGGAGAAACATAATAATCATCTAAGGATTACAATAAAGGTATATCAAGAATTGTTTCCTTCCAAATATCCAAACAATATGGATGAGACAGGAGTAATAGGTGCTTATGTATAAAAGTTATAAGATCTTTAGGGTACAATAACAACCTATACAAGAGATTTAATAATTGTGCTATAAATATAGATGGAATCCCACCAAGAGGGATAAATACATCTAATGAAAGGCACAAAAGTATAGGCCCAAAAGTATGTAGCCCATGTAATAATATCCATACACACCTCCGCACAGTGTCTCCAGAAGGGGTATGGAAGGAATACCAGACCCTACGCATTAGAACACTACTATGTCTTCCTCAGGGATGAAGCCACAGTAGTGGCTAAATGCGTAGGGTCTGGTATCCCTTCCATACCCTTTATTGAATCTGTAGACACTGTGTGGAGGTGTGTATGGATATTAATACATGGGCTAGATACATTTGGGCCTATACTATTTTGCCTTTCATTGGATGTATTTATCCCTCTTGGCGGGATTCCATCTATATTTAAAGCACGCTTATTAGATCTCTTGTATAGGTTGTTATTGTACCCTAAAGATCTTATAGATTTTATACATAAGCACTAGTGTTGATCGAGCACTAAAATGCTCAGGTGCTCGAAGCTCGGGCCGAGCTCATCATGATACTCGGGTGCTCGACCCGAGCAATAAGCCCAATGTTAGTCTATGGGAGACCCGAGCATTTTTGCGGCGGCACCCCCGGCAGTCTGTAGAAAGCCTAAAAAGTGCACAAAATGATAGTGACAGTGCTCAAATGACATATGGACAGCATGGGGATCGCATCAGGAAGCATTTCTGACCCACAGGTCACTGCTGTCAATAACGTGGTCAGAGGTATTAAGCCACTTTTACGGACTCACAATTAGAGATGAGCGTTGTTCGACTAGAACTGTTCGCCAATCTCAAATTCGAGCTGTTTTGGGCGATGTTCGAGTCGTTCGACGAACGTGAACGATTTGCAAAAAATTCGGCTGTTCGAGGTTATGTTCGATAACTGTTCGTGCACCAAAAGCATGTCCTGAATGTCTGGCGCTATTTAGAGCACCAATCATGCAGGGATTGTCTGCCACTCACTGTAATGCCACAGCCATGGTGGTTGTGGCATTACAGTGGTTGCCCAAATCGATGGGAACAGTGCTCACAGTGAAACATGAAAAGCCGGCAATTCAGCAGCGGCATACACCGGTACCCGACAATTTAGAACCGAAAGAATAGAGTATCACACATAGATTAGATAGATAGAAACATGTCGGTCACATATATAAGAAGTACAGTGACAGTGTTGGTTACTGTACTTGTCATTTAATTTTAAAGGATTTATTAAAAAAAATATTAGTGTTTTCATGCACCGTCTCTTTAAAAAAGCCGGCCGGCAATTCAGCATCGGTACCCAACAATTTATAACATAAAGAATAGAGCATCACACATAGATTAGATAGATAGAAACATGTCAGTCACATATATAAGAAGTACAGTGATAGTGTTGATTACTGTACTTGTCATTTAGTGTTAAAATAAAGGATTTATTAAAAAAAAAATTGGCGTGGAGTTCCCCGTAATTTTAGTCTCTAGCGGAGGTTAAGCAGACGGCTGGGGCAGATGTTTGAAGCCTGGGAAGGGGGTAATACCCACGGAGCTTTCCAGGCTACTAATATCAGCCCCCAGCTGAATACCTAGCCTTTACTAGCTATTAAAATGGGGGACCCCCCAAAAAATGACGTGGGGTCCCCCCTATTTTAATAGCCAGCAAAGGCTAGGCAGACAGCTGGGGGCTGATATTAATAGCCCAGGAAGGGTGCCATGAATATTGGCCCCCTCCCAGGCTAGAAACACCAGCCATCAGCCATCCCAGAAATGGCGCATCCATAGGATGCGCCAATTCTGGCACTTAGCCTCGCTCTTCCCACTGCCCTGTAGTGGTGGCAGTGAGGTAATATGGCTGGGGTTGCTGTCAGCTTATAATGCCAGCTGACATCAAGCCCAGGTTAGTAATGGAGAGGCGTCTATAAGACACCCCCATTACTAACCCCATAGTCAAAGTTAAAAAAAAAAACACAAACACCCAGAATAAAGTCCTTTAATTGAAATAAAGACACAATCCTTTATTGTTCTAAATTAACCATACTTACCATCACGCCCATTCCAGCTGAAGCCAACGATCTCCTGCAATAAAAGAAAAATAATTAAGCAACATCATCCTTACCTTTCCATGGTTCCCAGGACAGCTTCAGCTCTGCTACATTCACATGATAGGCTGGATCGCAGTCGAAAGCTGCCATCCAGCTTGCCATGCGGCAGACACTGAGAAGCGCAGGCATGCTTGTGCTTCTCAGTAAAGCCTAAACACAAGCAGATCACCAAAGTGAAATGCAATCTCCAATGTACAACAGAAAAACCCAAACCAACGTCTAATAGGTATTAGTGGAGTCGATCCAATAAGTAATGAAATAACAAATACCCAAGACACATTAGAGATATATGCAAAAATAAGATAATTTATTCACAAAACTACGTTATAATATAAAACGCATCACATAGAAGGTTACGGGGAGAAGACAGCTAAAACAATAAGGATTACAGGGTGTATCGTCCCAAAATAGCAGGGCAGAATAGTGAGCAATAATCCCAAGACAGTAGAACTCCCATACAATTTATGTAATGAAAGTATTCGACTTAGTGTTCATCGTAGTGACATGATATACAGCAAAATATAATACTGAGAATACAATAACAAAACTGTATGGGCCAAATATCAAAACTTATCAGCAAATAAGGTAATCTAAGTGCTGCAAATAATGCACGTAATACAAGATCAGAAAACCAGGTTGAATCGCTAATAAAGACGCTATGACTCACTGACAAACAATGGTGTCAGTCTGTAAGGTCAAGGCACAAAACAAAGATAGATGAAAATGGTACCTCATAAGGTCATATGACATATATATATCTAAAAGTAGGAGTGAATACCTTGGGTCATCTTTTAAGAAGTGCAGGGGTGCTCAAAAAGAAGTCTGCCCAGACGCCTCGACGCGCGTTTCGCCTCAGCTTCGTCAGGGGGCGTGGTAAAGATAAAAGGTGGGTCCAATTTATTTGAGTGAAATGTACTGGGCCGCCAATGGGTGCGCTGTCCCCTACAATGCCGCGCCCCCAGCGATGACGCGGCCCGACATCCAGCCCGCACGATAGGGGGGAAGAACAAGGTCATCCCCCCATCGCCCGGGCAACGACGCACGGACCATGACGCCTCCGGGGCGCCGCAGCGCACGAGACAGAGCGCGTCCATGAAAAGCAGGAGGAGGGAGCGGCAGTAGAGGGAAGAAATCCTCTGCTTCTGAGTGACGTCACTGGAGACGGGGGGTGGCCAGTCCCGCATCGCCAGCGAGGGCAAATCAGGGTAAATCAAAGTGGTAACCCGTTCCATCCTGGTTCAAAGTGATAGGGAGAACTACTCCAGGATCCCATAAAGTCAGAAATATTATTCCAATCAGCTAAGAATTTAATTTGGGTGAAATATCCTTGATCATTAACACAGTGTCCATCAAATAATGGACACTGTGTAAAAATAAACCAACAAGATCCATAATCAATAATATTGCAGGCAGGCTGTAGATGAATATTATGTGTAAAAAGGGTAATTACAACAATATATAATACCAGTGTATACGTAGATCAATACTAAAAAAAAAAAAAAAAAAAAAAAAAAAATATTGCAGAAAGAAGATTATAGAGATTAAATAAATAAGATACAGAGGTTACATAATATAATCTTCTTTCTGCAATATTTTTTTTTTTTTAGTATTGATCTACGTATACACTGGTATTATATATTGTTGTAATTACCCTTTTTACACATAATATTCATCTACAGCCTGCCTGCGATATTATTGATTATGGATCTTGTTGGTTTATTTTTACACAGTGTCCATTATTTGATGGACACTGTGTTAATGATCAAGGATATTTCACCCAAATTAAATTCTTAGCTGATTGGAATAATATTTCTGACTTTATGGGATCCTGGAGTAGTTCTCCCTATCACTTTGAACCAGGATGGAACGGGTTACCACTTTGATTTACCCTGATTTGCCCTCGCTGGCGATGCGGGACTGGCCACCCCCCGTCTCCAGTGACGCCACTCAGAAGCAGAGGATTTCTTCCCTCTACTGCCGCTCCCTCCTCCTGCTTTTCATGGACGCGCTCTGTCTCGTGCGCTGTGGCGCCCCGGCGGCGTCACGGTCCGTGCGTCGTTGCCCGGGCGATGGGGGGATGACGTTGTTCCTCCCCCCTATTGTGCGGGCTGGATGTCGGGCCGCGTCATCGCTGGGGGCGCGGCATTGTAGGGGACAGCGCACCCATTGGCGGCCACGTACATTTCACTCAAATAAATTGGACCCACCTTTTATCTTTACCACGCCCCCTGATGAAGCTGAGGCGAAACGCGCGTCGAGGCGTCTGGGCAGACTTCTTTTTGAGCACCCCTGCACTTCTTAAAAGATGACCCAAGGTATTCACTCCTACTTTTAGATACATATATGTCATATGACCTTATGAGGTACCATTTTCATCTATCTTTGTTTTGTGCCTTGACCTTACAGACTGACACCATTGTTTGTCAGTGAGTCATAGCGTCTTTATTAGCGATTCAACCTGGTTTTCTGATCTTGTATTACGTGCATTATTTGCAGCACTTAGATTACCTTATTCGCTGATAAGTTTTGATATTTGGCCCATACAGTTTTGTTATTGTATTCTCAGTATTATATTTTGCTGTATATCATGTCACTACGATGAACACTAAGTCGAATACTTTCATTACATAAATTGTATGGGAGTTCTACTGTCTTGGGATTATTGCTCACTATTCTGCCCTGCTATTTTGGGACGATACACCCTGTAATCCTTATTGTTTTAGCTGTCTTCTCCCCGTAACCTTCTATGTGATGCGTTTTATATTATAACGTAGTTTTGTGAATAAATTATCTTATTTTTGCATATATCTCTAATGTGTCTTGGGTATTTGTTATTTCATTACTTATTGGATCGACTCCACTAATACCTATTAGACGTTGGTTTGGGTTTTTATGCTTGTGCTTCTCAGTGTCTGGCTGTGACGGCATAAAAATGAGCCGAGGTCATGTCCAATGAACTCAGCTCACCTCATGCACGTCACTGACAGCGTGGGAAAATTCTCCTGCGCATGCGGTGAGTGCAGGAGAATTTTCCCACGCTGTCAGTGACGTGCATGAGGTGAGCTCATGTCCAATGAACTCGGCTCACCTCATGCACGTCACTGACAGCATGGGAAAATTCTCAGCGCTCAGCGGTTGAGCAGGAGAATTCTCCCACGCTGGAATGGCATTGAGGTGACATGCTGGATCACAGCTGAGCGCTGCCATCCAGCTTGTCATCCTTCAGAGACACTGCAGAGCCCTAGATCAGTAATCAACACTATCACTGTACTTCTTATATATGTGACTGACATTTTTCTATCTATCTAATCTATGTGTGATGCTCTATTCTTTCTGTTATAAATTGTTGGGTAATGATGCTGAATTGCCGGCCGGCTTTTTTAAAGAGACGGTGCATGAAAACACTAATATTTTTTTAAATAAATCCTTTAACACTAAATGACAAGTACAGTAACCAACACTGTCACTGTACTTCTTATCTTCTTATATATGTGACTGACATGTTTCTATCTATCTAATCTATGTGTGATGCTCTATTCCTTCTTGTCTAAATTGTCGGGTACCGGTGTATGCCGCTGCTGAATTGCCGGCCGGCTTTTTTAAAGAGAGTGTCTTCTGAGCAGTTTGTCAGCTTTTGGACACCTTTGAATGTGTTTTCTATGTGTTTCTATGTGTTTTTGTTTGCCTGCCATTGGTTTTAATGGTGTTCGACGGTGTTCTAAGGTGTTCAACGAACAGTTCCACGAACATCCCGGTGTTCGACGAACCGAACCCGAACACTACGGGGGTGGCTCAACACTACTCACAATAAAACGTTCAAAAACTAAACTGAAACTGTTTTCCTGTGAAATATGTTAAGGAACATCTTTCCAGGGTAAAGACTTGAGTATAAGGTAAAATAAATAACCAAAAACAAAAATACTCCTCCACACCTTGGGCTATGTTCACAAGTAGTTTTTTTTTATGCATTTTTGCACTTTGGTATTGCTTTCAACCGTGACAAATGCATTCACCGGGAAATGTCATTTTAACATTTTACAACCTTATCTGGCCATGTGCTGTGTGACACATGCATACAGTGCTGAAAAGACATGGGAAAAGCATGGGGAAGACCCCTGGAAGCATCTCTGACACCCAGGTCACTGCGTAAAAGTGTGCCCATCAGAAGTGATCCTTGCCGCATCAGTAGATGCAGACTTGCAACTATCCCCGTGCAAGTCCTTGTCCCAGGGCAGTGTTCCATTGTACCTCCCCCATTCCTTGCAATGCAAGCGCAAATATGCAGCCAACCACCCACCTGCAGGCTGCAATACTATACTGCTAGCTTGCACTTGAAATGGGGCCTTTTAGTTTGGAGGAGGCCAAAGCTGGCCACTACCTCATGGCTGCGTCGGTGGCGAGATCTCCATACTCAGTCCTCAGCGGCCACTATTTGTCCCGGGATCCTTCCCCACACTTTTCTTAGCCTGGTCTGCTTTAGGGCAGCATTGACCGAGCCCACCAGACAACCAAAGACTCCTCAGGTGGGCCCTGGCTTCTCCATCAGGGGAGTTGAGAGTGCCAAGGTGAGGAACATGATGATGATGATAGAAGATATCATCTGCTTTGTTTTCTTGGAATGCAAGCGTAAGTGTGCAGCCTGCCACCCACCAACCCCCAGGCTGTAATATCATACTGCTAGCTTGCAATTGAAATGGGGCCTTTTAGTTTGGAGGAGGCCGAAGCTGGCCACTACCTCATGGCTGCTTCAGCGGCGAGGTCTCCATACTCAGTCCCCAGCCGCCACTATTTGACCCGGTAACCTTCCCCACACTTTTCTCAGCCTGGCCTGCTTTAGGGCAGCATTGGACGAGCCCACCAGAGAACCAGACTCCTCCGGTGGGCCCTGGCTTCTCCATCAGGGGAGTTGAGAGTGCCAAGGTGAGGAGCATGATGATGATAGAAATTAGAATCTGCTTTGTTTTCTTGGAATGCAAGCGTAAGTGTGCAGCCTGCCACCCACCCCCCCCAGGCTGCAATACCATACTGCTAGCTTGCTTGCACTTGAAATGAGGCCTTTTAGGCTTGTGGAGGCAGACGTCAGCCACCATGTCATGGCTGCGTCGGCGGCCTAGTATCCATACTCAGTCCCCAGCCACCCGGCGGCCAGGTGTCCATACTCGGTCCCCAGCCGCCCCTTTTTGTCCCGGTGCGCCTTATACACAAGTGCGCATACCAAAACATTACATGTGCCCTCCCCAGCGCATTTAGAGGGAAGGACAGCCTAACCACAAACACATGGACAAGTGAATGTGGCCAGTGATGGTCCATCTCACTGACACTTTCACACTGGGTTAATATTGTGGAAGCCGGGACACAGTTGGACACTGGGATGCAACACGTCCTTCAGACATACAGTAGATGATTGCGGGTCCTGGGTCAATCAGGCTTCAACACAAAGTTCAGAAGGTAGACAGCAGCAGTGGTCGGCCTCTTACACAATGAGTAAATTATTCATGATCATGAGGCCATCCATCTCCTTAGCTTTCTGTTCCTTGGAATGCAAGCGCATGTATGTAGTAGCGGCTAGGCCTGAAGTGGTCAGCGTTTGGCGCATATCCTACCTCCTCCGAGGATTGCTGGATGTTTTCCCTCTACTATCCCAGTTCTATGACTCCTGTTAAAACAAAGCTTCAGGTGATGAATGATGGATAAGATGGTGGAAAAGGAGAAAGAGCAGGAGGAACAGGGACCATTCACATCAATATCAGGCCAGTCAACCACACATGTCTTGTAGGATATGTTTCTGTATCAAAAGGAGTGGTTCGGCTACACAGTTATAGGGCATACATTGAGTGCAATGCCTACCAAAAATTTCGAGGCACTCCAATGCCCCTTGGAAGTGACATAGAGGTCAGAGGGCCTTAACTAAACTGTTTTATCCATTTATAGCAACTGAGTCTCCTGTACACTGTTGGCCTAAGCAGTGAATGGAAAGCTTTCCAAAAATTATGAGGAACTGCAATGCCTCTTGAAACAGACGTGGATTACAGCGTACTAAAAACCTTCTACCCATTATTGGGGAGTTGGTCTCCCTTAGTGTTCGCCTATGCATTTAAAAGCAAAAGCTGACTAAAATTAGGAAGAAATGCAATGCCCGTTGGAAGAGTCGTGGAGGTTAAAGTGAATTAAAAACAATATTTCAATGCCCCTTGGAAGAGCTGTGGAGTTCAGAGTGTTTTAACAAGATGGTTTTAATGCCCCTTGGAAGATACGTGGAAGTCACAGTGGCTTAACAAGATGCTTTTAATGCCCCTTGGAAGAGACATGGAGTTCAGAGTGGTTTAACAAGATGGTTTTAATGCACCTTGGAAGAGACGTGGAGGTCCCAGTGGAATAAAAAGACAATATAAATGCCCGTTGGAAGAGTGGTGGAGGTCACAGTGGAATGAAAATACGATATCAATGCCCCTTGGAAGAGTGGTAGAGGTCGCAGTGGAATAAAAAGACAATATCAATGACCCTTGGAAGAGACGTGGAGGTCACAGTAGCTTAACAAGACAATTTTAATGCCTCCTGGAAGAGACGTGGCGTTCAGAGTGGTTTAACAAGACGGTTTTAATGCCCCTTGGAAGAGACGTGGAGGTCACAGTAGCTTAACAAGATGGTTTTATTGCCCCTTGGAAGAGACGTGTAGTTCAGAGTGGTTTAACAAGATGGTTTTAATGCCCCTTGGAAGAGACGTGGATGTCCCAGCGGAATAAAAAGACAATATTAATTCCCGTTGGAAGAGTGGTGGAGGTTGCAGTGGAATAAAAATACAGTATGAATGCCCCTTGGAAGAGTGGTGGAGGTCGCAGTGGAATAAAATGACAATATCAATGCCCCTTGGAAGAGTGGTGGAGGTCCCAGTGGAATAAAAAGACATTATCAATGCCCCTTGGAAAAGTGGTGGAGTTCGCAGTGGAATAAAAAGACAATATCAATGCCCCTTGGGAGAGTGGTGGAGGTCGCAGTGGATTAAAAAGACAATGTCAATGCCCCTTGGAAGAGTGGTGGAGGTCGCAGTGGAATAAAAAGACAATATCAATGCCCCTTGGAAGAGTGGTGGAGGTCCCAGTCGACTAAAAAGACAATACCAATGACCCTTGGAAGAGACGTGGAGGTCACAGTAGCTTAATAAGGCAATTTTAATGACCCTTAGAAGAGACATGGAGTTCAGAGTGGTTTAACAAGAGGGTTTTAATGCCCTTTGGAAGAGATGTGGAGGTCCCATTGGATTAAAAAGACAATATCAATGCCCCTTGGAAGAGTGGTGGAGGTCGCAGTGGAATAAAAAGACAATATCAATGCCCCTTGGAAGAGTGGTGGAGGTCGCAGTGGAATAAAAAGACAATATCAATGCCCCTTGAAAGAGTGGTGGAGGTCGCAGTGAAATAAAAAGACAATATTAATGACTCTTGGAAGAGTGGTGGAGGTCCCAGTGGACTAAAAAGACAATATCAATGACCCTTGGAAGAGACGTGGAGGTCACAGTAGCTTAACAAGACAATTTTAATGCCCCTTGGAAGAGACGTGGAGTTCAGAGTGGTTTACCAAGACGGTTTTTATTCCCCTTGGAAGAGACATGGAGGTCACAGTAGCTTAACAAGACGGTTTTAATGCCCCTTGGAATAGACGTGGAGGTCACAGTGGAATAAAAAGACAATATCAATGCCCCTTGGAAGAGACGTGGAGGTCCCAATGGAATAAAAAGACAATATCAATGACTCTTGGAAGAGACATGGAGGTCACAGTAGCTTAACAAGACGATTTTAATGTCCCTTACAAGAGCCATGCAGTACAACATATTAAAAACATTATTCCCATTATTGGAGAGTGGGTCTCCCATATTCTTTGCCTATGCCTTCCAAGAAAAAGCTGCCAAAAATTAGGATGGAGGAACTTGCAATGCCCCTTACAAGAGCCATGCAGTACAGCATATTAAAAGCATTATTCCCATTATTGGGGAGTGGGTCTCCCATAGTCTTTGCCTATGCCTTCCAAGCAAAAGCTGCCAAAAATTAAGACGGAGAAACTTGCAATGCTGGCAACACGGACCACGGTCACCCTGGTGGTATAGTGGTGGTGGAGGCTGAGGGTAAGAAGAAGAGCAAAAAACAGCCAAAATGAGGAAGCGTATACCCATGTGTGGGTGTGAAGTGGTGCATGGAATACACCTCCCGAAATAACACAGTGGATTTGACTTTATGTTATTCTGCTGTCATTTGGTGGTGATGAGAAGTCTGGCCCAATCAAGCTCTTGTTCATTTTGATAAGGGTCAGCTTGTCAGCATTGTCAGTTGACAGGCGAGTGCGCTTATCAGTAGTGTTGAGGATTCCGATACTGAAATATCGGGTATTGGCCAATATTCGCGGTATCGGAATTCCGATACTTAATTCCGATACTTTTAGAATATCGGATACCGGAATCCGAAGTTCCCATAATGCCATGAGCCAGTTTCATTTTATTCGGCCAATGAGGATCATAAGAAGTGTGGGCACATCCTGTTAGGCATGTAGGCATGTTAACTAATGGCATGGCTGTGATTGGCTGCTGAAATGATGTCATGATGCACTATAAAAGCCGCCGCCGCCATTTTGAGCTCACTCTGCTGTGAATTCAGTTAGGGATAGGACGCTGTTGTTCTGAGGGACAGTTTTAGCTACCTATTTGCTCTATTCTGCTTTACCCAAGCAACTTTATGAATCACTGTGCCTTGCAGCCTAGTGCACAGTTCTCTGTGCTTTTCACCGCTGTCTGCAAGGTCTCTGTGTGTGAGTGCAGCTCACGCTGTAGTGTGTGCTTCAGCCAAGTCTGGTTGTAGTGCGCTCAGCGTGCGTCACTGCCTCATACATTGTCCTTTTTTGCTAATTGATAATTTTTCCTGATTTCTCCTATTAGTGTGGTGGTTCCATCCGTATTCAGCTAAATTGATTCCAAACACACTATATAGGAGTAGATAGAGAATTTTTTTTGTCTTGCAGCGCTATTGCACAGTGCTCTGCATCTGCACTGTTCACGGCTGTCTGCAAGGTCTCGGTGTGTGAGTGCAGCTCACGCTGTAGTGTGTGCTTCAGCCACGTCTGGTTGTCGTGCGCTCAGCGTACGTCACTGCCTCATACATTGTCCTATTTTGCTAATTGATAATTTTTCCTGATTTCTCCTATTAGTGTTGTGGTTCCATCTGTATTCAGCTAAATTGGTTCCAAACACACTATATAGGAGTAGATAGAGATTTTTTTTGTCTTGCAGTGCTAGTGCACAGTACTCTGCATCTGCACTGTTCACGGCTGTCTGCAAGGTCTCTTGTGTGAGTGCAGCTCATGCTGTAGTGTGTGCTTCAGCCACGTCTGGTTGTAGTGCGCTCAGCGTGCGTCACTGCCTCATACATTGTCCTTTTAAGCTAATTGATCATTTTTCCTGATTTCTCCTATTAGTGTGGTGGTTCCATCTGTATTCATCTACATTGGTTCCAAACACACTATATAGGAGTAGATAGAGGAGCCTTTCTGCAGCATTGTACCCTGCAGCCCCAGCCAGATTAGTATTAGCCTATTTTTTGTAGCCTCATCTATTGCATTGTAGGTTACCTTCCTGCATTGTAATAGCTACAAAAAGTTTGTGATACTATCGGTATTACATCTTTGGGCACATCCAGTGTCTTTTTGTGACAAAAAAACCCTAAATAAAGTTCACCAAACACTCCACTTTACAGTTGTGTAGGCCACATTAGCTCATATTAAAGTCTAGTCCACACTTTATAAAATTAGTGTTTCTTATACCTGTTAGCAGCTGTTCAGGAATAAGCACACTAAGCCCTTATTATTTTTCGGCCTATCTTTATCAGTCTACCAAGATGAAGAAGGCAGGGAGTAAGGCATGTGGTCGTGGTCGTGGGCGTGGAGTTTCTACAGGGAGAGAACGTGAGGATTCTGTGCCTGCAGGGAGAGGATGTGGGGATTCTGTGCCTGCTGCGGGCACCAGCGACTCAGCATCCCCCAGTATTACCAGGGAACAGTCCTTTATGCGCAGTTTTGTAGGAGCTAGCTGTACCCCACTGCTGCGGGAGGACCAAATTGAAGCCGTTGTCAGATGGATGGCAGCTAACGCATTGACTTCAATTAGTTCCAGATCCTCTCAGGTCCTGAGCACTGAAGAGCACCCATCTGTCTTTTCACCACCTGCCAAATTGCCCAGGCAGTCAGAGAGCCCTGGACAGGAGCCATCTCTACTTCTGTTCTCTGAATCTCTTGGCTTGGAAAGAGGAGGCCAGCCAAGCAGAATTCTAGAATTTGAAGAAGAGGTAGTATGCAGTGATGTGCAACCGTTTTGTCTCTCTGAATCTGAAGAGGCGGGTGGGCCAGTGCCTATGGTCAGCAGCACACCTCAGTATGCATCTGATGATGAGACTCAGGTGCCTCTTTCTGGTGCGTACTGTGCTGTCGAGACTACCCAGGAGAAGTAGTTGTTTGAAGAGGGTGGTGTAGATGAGGAGGTCCTTGACCCATCATGGCGTGAGGAACAGGAAGGTGGTGGGAGCAGCTCTGAGGAAGAGATTCCCCGAACGGCCCAAAAAGGAGGGAGAGGGAGGGGGAAGACTTGGTTGCCTGTGCCTCCACTTCGGCACCCATTAGGAGCATGGCTCTTCCAAAATCCAAAGCGGGCACTCCCAAGACTTGCAGTGCCTGGTCCTTTTTTGACACAGTTGCAGATGACATTTGTTTTGTCAAATGCAAGCTGTGTAATCAGAAGGTGAAAAGAGGGAAAAGTGTCAGCAACCTCAATACCACAAATATGTGGAAACATGTGCGGACCAAGCACGAGATGGAGTTACAAAAACACACTGAAGACCTAGGCCAACCTACAGTGCCACCTACCACCTCTTCAGCACGTGTTGTAGCCTCTTCCTCCAGCTCACACACAGCTGGTTCGGCTTCCTCACAGGATCGCCATGGAAGAACCTCTGGCACTGTTGTACAGAGACACAGTGTAATTCCACCCACAGCACCACGTTCCCTGTCATCCTCACACTCCCAGGCCAGTCTACAGCCATCGTTAGCACAGGCATGGGAGAAAAGGCGCCCATACTCGGCAAACCACCCCCGAGCACAGGCTCTGAATGCTGGCATTGCAAAACTACTGGCCCTTGAAATGTTATCATTCAGGCTGGTGGAGACTGACACCTTCCATAACTTTATGGCATTGGCATTGCCCAGCCGCTTTTATTTCAGCAGGCAAGCTGTCCCTGCCCTGCAACAGCATGTGGAGGGAAAATTTAAACTTGCGCTACAAAACGCAGTCAGTAGCAAGGTCCACCTGACCACCGATGCGTGGACCAGTAAGCATGGACAGGGACGATACCTTTCCCTCACTGCCCATTGGGTAAATATTGTGGAGCCGGGTACAGATTTTGAGAGTGGCACTGTACGTGTTCTGCCAACTCCAAGGATTGCAGGAATCCAGTCTGTACACATTGACTCCTCCTCATACTCCAGTTCCTCTGAATCAGTGCTGCAGGAGCCGTCACGGTCTACCTCCACATCGACCCGTGAACGGTTACCTGTTAAGATGACCGATATGAGCACAGCCATGGCCAAACATCAACAGGCCGTATTAAAATTTATTTTTTGGGGGAATCGAAGACACACAACGCAGGAGCTCTGGAATGCCATCAAGCAGCAAAGCGACGTGTGGTTTGTGCCAGTGAATCTCCAGCCAGGTATGGTAGTGTGTGACAATGGCCGAAATCTGGTGGCAGCTCTGGGCCTAGTCAACCTCATTCACATCCCGTGTCTGGCACCTGTGCTCAACTTGGTCGTGCAGAGTTTTTTAAGGGACTATTCGGATCTTGATGCACTGATGCACAAGGTCTGCATAGAGTGCGCTCACTTGCGGCGTTCCAGCAACGCAAGATCGCGCATTGCAGCTCTACGTCTTCCGGAACATCGCATCATATGTGACCTACCCACCAGGTGGAATTCAACGTTACATATGTTGGAGAGGTTGTGTGAACAGCAGGCAGCAGTAATGGAGTACCAGCTGCAACAGGCGCAAACAAGTCGCAGTGCGTGCCGTTCACACTTCACCACCACTGAGTGGGCCTCTATGAAGGACATTAGCCACGTTTTGCGTGCCTTCGATTATTCCACGCGGATGGCGAGTACAGATGATGCACTAGTCAGCATGACTATCCCCCTTATCTGCCTGCTTGAGAAAACACTGCAAGCACTAAGGGAGGAGGTTTTGGAAGAGGTGGAGGATGAGGAGTCACAAATGCCATCTGCTTCTGTACAGTCTACGAAACGTGGTTCCTCACAAAGGCCTAGGCAGGGGACACTTTGTGAGGAGGATGAGGAGGAGTCAATGGAGGAGGAAGACATCTGTCCAGAGGAGGGAGGTACACAATGCTCTAGTAGTCAGTATCTAGAGCGAGGGTGGGGTGATGCAGAGCAGGCAGAGATCACGCCTCAAGCAGGGGACAGCGTTTCTTGGCAAGTTGGCAGTCTGCAGCACATGGTTGATTTCATGCTGCAGTGCCTGAGAAACAACCGCAGCATCGCCCACATTCTCAACACGGCTGATTATTGGGTGTCCACCCTCCTAGATCCTTGATACCGGTACAACTTACAGAGCCTCATAACACCGTTGAACCGGGAGCGTAAAATGCGGGAGTACCAAGACGCACTGGTGCATTCCATCATGTTCTCCATTCCAACTGAGAGCAGTGCTACTAGTGCTTTACAAAGCAGCTCAGTGCGTCGAGGCAGTGGAGGAAGCTCTGCACAAAGAGGGAGCAGAAGCAGCGCCTCAGCACAAGGCAAGACCAGTATGGCCCAAATGTGGCAAAGTTTTGTGTCCCCGCCGCCACAAATATCTACACCATCACAGACGGCTCCAGTCAGCAGGAGGCAACGTTTCCGTCAGATGGTGATAGACTACATGTCTTGCCCTCTCAGTATACTCCGAGATGGCTCTTCCCCCTTCAAGTTTTGGGTCTCTAAGCTGGATACATGGCCAGAGCTTAGCCAGTATGCATTGGAGGTGCTGGCTTGCCCTGCTGCTAGTGTATTATCGGAAAGCGTCTTTAGTTCCGCAGGTGGTGTACTAACAGACCGGCGCATGCGCCTATCCTCCGATAACGTTGACCGGCTTACTTTTCTGACAATGAACAAGGCCTGGATCTCGCATGAATTTGCCAGTCCTCTTCCAGAATAAATAATTGGTTGGCAACAGTATTCAGGTTTCCTTTTGTGTTTATGTTTCTACCACCTGAACTGTAATCCCTGAGCTCCAACACCGCCAGTTGCTGCTCAGAAGTGCCGTCTGCACAGTCAAAGCTTGCTGCCATGCTATTGGGGTTCAGTAACGTCAGCTGATCCCCTGCTGTGTGTCCGACAAATTCTCCTGCTCTGTCCACATCCACTGTACTACAGATTTAAAACTTGCTCCAATTACACCTCTGGCTCCTCTGTTTTTAGTATTTACCCTGGGCTCCAACACCGCTAGTTGCTGCTCAGAAGTGCCGTCTGCATAGTCAACGCTTGCTCCAGTGTTATTGGGGTTCAGTAACGTCAGCTGTTCCCCTGCTGTGTGTACGACAATTTCTCCTGCTCTGTCCACATTCACACTACTACAGATTTTAAAGTTGCTCCAATTAGGCCTCTGGCTCCTATGTTTTCAGTATTAACCCTGAGCTCCAACACCACCAGTTGGCGCTCAGAGTTGCCGTCTGCACAGTCAACACTTGCTGCCTTGTTATTGGGGTTCAGTAACGTCAGCTGTTCCCCTGCTGTGTGTCTGGCAAATTTTCCTGCTCTGTCCACATCCACTGTACTACTAATTTAAAACTTGCTCCAATTAGACCTCTGGCTCCTCTGTTTTCAGTATTATCCCTGGGCTCCAACACCGCCAGTTGGTACTCAGAATTGCCATCTGCACAGTCAACACTTGCTGCCGTGTTATTGGGGTTCAGTAACATCAGCTGTTCCCCTGCTGTGTGTATGGCAATTTCTCCTGCTCTGTCCACATTCACACTACTAGTCTACTACTGATTTTAAAGTTGCTCCAATTAGGCCTCTGGCTCCACTCTGTTTTTTGTATTTACCCTGGGTTCCAGCTCCGCCAGCTGTTTCCCAGAAGTGTCTTTGGCACGGGTACTCCCTCCTGCCCAGCCTGGTTCTAGCACGCTAGCTGTTTCCGGGTAGTGTCAACGTCACTTTGCCTCCAATGCGTTGTCCTGTCGTGTTGTGGTCGGGTTAGCTGACTCTATGGTGCCTGCATTTTAGGTGACTCCTATGTGGGCTGCGAGATCTGGCAATGAAGGCTGGTTCCATAGTGCCAATAGTACAAGCACCCCCTGTAGGACTGTGGGTTTCGGTAACTGCTGCCGGCTTGCGGCCTTGCAACTTTTTTTTTCATGGGTACCTTCTGCTACCCATCCGGGTTCCAGTACCATCAGCTGTTTCCCGGCATTGTCTTTGGCACGGGTACTCCCTCCTGCCCAGCCTGGTTCCAGCACGCCAGCTGTTTCCGGGTAGTGTCAACGTCACTTTGCCTCCAATGCGTTGTCCTGTCGTGTTGTGGTCGGGTTAGCCGACTCTATGGTTCCTGCAGTTTAGGTGACTCCAATGTGGGCTGTGGGATCTGGCAATGAAGGCTGGTTCCATAGTGCCAATAGGACAAGCACCCCCTGGAGGACTGTGGGTTTCGGTAACTGCGGCAGGCTTGCGGCCTTGCAACCTTTTTTTTCATGGGTACCTTCTGCTACCCATCCGGGTTCCAGTACCCTCAGCTGTTTCCCGGCAGTGTCTTTGGCACGGGTACTCCCACCTGCCCAGCCTGGATCAAGCATGCCAGCTGTTTCCGGGTAGTGTCAACGTCTCATTGCCTCCAATGCGTTGTCCTGTCGTGTTGTGGTCGGGTTAGCCGACTCTATGGTGCCTGCAGTTTAGGTGACTCCTATGTGGGCTGCGGGATCTGGCAATGAAGGCTGGTTCCATAAGGACAAGCACCCCCTGTAGGACTGTGGGTTTCGGTAAATGCGGCCGGTTCTCGGCGTTGCAACTTTTTTTTTCATGAGTACCTTATGCTACCCATCCGAGTTCCAGTACCGTCAGCTGGTTCTCGGCAGTGCCTTTGACTTAGGTGCCTCCTTCTCGGTATCCAAGTTCCACCAACGTCTGCTGGTACTTGGTAGTTCTTTCTGGCACAGGTACCTCCTGCTTAGTAACCGAGTTCCAGTACCGTCAGCTGGTCCTCGGTAGTTCCATTGGCTCTTGTACCTTCTGCTACCCATCCGGGTTCCAGTACAATCAGCTGGTCCTCAGTAGTTCCATTTGCTCTTGTACCTTTTGCTACCCATCCGGGTTCCAGTACCGTCAGCTGGTTCTCGCCTGTGCTTTGGCTTAGGTGCCTCCTTCTCGGTATCCAAGTTCCACCAACGTCTGCTGGTCCTTGTTAGTGCTTTCTGGCACTGGTACCTCCTGCTTAGTAACCAAGTTACAGTACTGTAAGCTGGTCCTCGGTTGTTCCATTGGCTCTTGTACCTTCTGCTACCCATCCGGGTTCCAGTACCGTCAGCTGGTTCTCGGTAGTTCCATTGGCTCTTGTACCTTCTGCTGCTCATCCAGGTTCCAGTACCGTCAGCTGGTCATCGGTAGTTTCATTTGCTCTTGTATCTTCTGCTACCCATCCGGGTTCCAATACCGTCAGCTGGTTCTCGGCAGTGCCTTTTGCTTTGGTGCTTCCTTCTCGGTATCCAAGTTCCACCAACGTCTGCTGGTCCTTGTTAGTGCTTTCTGGCCCAGGTACCTCCTGCTTAGTAACCAAGTTCCAGTAACGTCAGCTGGTCCTCGGTATTTCCATTGGCTCTTGTACCTTCTGCTACCCATCCGGGTTCGAGTACCATCAGCTGGTCCTCAGTAGTTCCATTTGCTCTTGTACCTTCTGCTACCCATCCGGGTTCCAGTACCGTCAGCTGGTTCTCGGCAGTGCTTTTGCTTAGGTGCCTCCTTCTCAGTATCCAAGTTCCACCAACGTCTGCTGGTCCTTGGTAGTGCTTTCTGGCACTGGTACCTCCTGCTTAGTAACCAAGTTCCAGTCCCGTCAGCTGGTCCTCGGTAGTTCCATTGGCTCTTGTACCTTCTGCTACCCATCCTGGTTCCAGTACCATCAGCTGGTTCTCGGTAGTTCCATTGGCTCTTGTACCTTCTGCTGCACATCCGGGTTCCAGTACCGTCATCTGGTCCTCGGTAGTTTCATTTGCTCTTGTACCTTCTGCTACTCATCCGGGTTCCAGTACGGTCAGCTGGTTCTCGGCAGTGCCTTTGGCTTAGGTGCTTCCTTCTCGGTATCCATGTTCCACCAACGTCTGCTGGTCCTTGTTAGTGCTTTCTGGCCCAGGTACCTCCTGCTTAGTAACCAAGTTCCAGTACCGTCAGCTGGTCCACGGTAGTTCCATTTGCTCCTGTACCTTCTGCTACCCATCCGGATTCCAGTACTGTCAGCTGGTCCTCGGTAGTTCCATTTGCTCTTGTACCTTCTGCTACCCATCCGGGTTCCAGTACCGTCAGCTGGTTCTCGGCAGTGACTTTGGCTTAGGTGCCTCCTTCTCGGTATCCAAGTTCCACCAATGTCTGCTGGTACTTGGTACTGCTTTCTAGCACAGGTACCTCCTGCTTAGTAACCGAGTTCCAGTACCGTCAGCTGGTCCTCGGTAGTTCCATTGGCTCTTATACCTTCTGCTACCCATCCGGGTTCCAGTACTGTCAGCTGGTTCTCGGCAGTGCTTTGGCTTAGGTGCCTCCTTCTCGGTATCCAAGTTCCACCAATGTCTGCTGGTACTTGGTAGTGCTTTCTAGCACAGGTATCTCCTGCTTAGTAACCGAGTTCCAGTACCGTCAGCTGGTCCTCGGTAGTTCCATTGGCTCTTATACCTTCTGCTACCCATCCGGGTTCCAGTACCGTCAGCTGGTTCTCGGCAGTGCCTTTGGCTTAGGTGCTTCCTTCTCGGTATCCAAGTTCCACCAATGTCTGCTGGTCCTTGGTAGTGCTTTCTGGCACAGGTATCTCCTGCTTAGTAACCAAGTTCCAGTAACGTCAGCTGGTCCTCGGTAGTTCCATTGGCTCTTGTACCTTCTGCTGCTCATCCGGGTTCCAGTACCGTCAGCTGGTCATCGGTAGTTTCATTTGCTCTTGTATCTTCTGCTACCCATCCGGGTTCCAATACCGTCAGCTGGTTCTCGGCAGTGCCTTTTGCTTTGGTGCTTCCGTCTCGGTATCCAAGTTCCACCAACGTCTGCTGGTCTTTGGTTGTTCTTTCTGGCACAGGTACCTCCTGCTTAGTAACCAAGTTCCAGTAACGTCAGCTGGTCCTCGGTAGTTCCATTGGCTCTTGTACCTTCTGCTACCCATCCGGGTTCGAGTACAATCAGCTGGTCCTCAGTAGTTCCATTTGCTCTTGTACCTTCTGCAACCCATCCGGGTTCCAGTACCGTCAGCTGGTTCTCGGCAGTGCTTGTGCTTAGGTGCCTCCTTCTCAGTATCCAAGTTCCCCCAATGTCTGCTGGTCCTTGGTAGTGCTTTCTGGCACTGGTACCTCCTGCTTAGTAACCAAGTTCCAGTCCCGTCAGCTGGTCCTCGGTAGTTCCATTGGCTCTTGTACCTTCTGCTACCCATCCGGGTTCCAGTACCATCAGCTGGTTCTCGGTAGTTCCATTGGCTCTTGTACCTTCTGCTGCCCATCCGGGTTCCAGTACCATCATCTGGTCCTCGGTAGTTTCATTTGCTCTTGTACCTTCTGCTACTCATCCGGGTTCCAGTACGGTCAGCTGGTTCTCGGCAGTGCCTTTGGCTTAGGTGCTTCCTTCTCGGTATCCATGTTCCACCAACGTCTGCTGGTCCTTGTTAGTGCTTTCTGGCCCAGGTACCTCCTGTTTAGTAACCAAGTTCCAGTACCGTCAGCTGGTCCACGGTAGTTCCATTTAGTCCTGTACCTTCTGCTACCCATCCGGATTCCAGTACTGTCAGCTGGTCCTCGGTAGTTCCATTTGCTCTTGTACCTTCTGCTACCCATCCGGGTTCCAGTACCGTCAGCTGGTTCTCGGCAGTGCCTTTGGCTTAGGTGCCTCCTTCTCGGTATCCAAGTTCCACCAATGTCTGCTGGTACTTGGTACTGCTTTCTAGCACAGGTACCTCCTGCTTAGTAACCGAGTTCCAGTACCGTCAGCTGGTCCTCGGTAGTTCCATTGGCTCTTATACCTTCTGCTACCCATCCGGGTTCCAGTACTGTCAGCTGGTTCTCGGCAGTGCTTTGGCTTAGGTGCCTCGTTCTCGGTATCCAAGTTCCACCAATGTCTGCTGGTACTTGGTAGTGCTTTCTAGCACAGGTGTCTCCTGCTTAGTAACCGAGTTCCAGTACCGTCAGCTGGTCCTCGGTAGTTCCATTGGCTCTTATACCTTCTGCTACCCATCCGGGTTCCAGTACCGTCAGCTGGTTCTCAGCAGTGCTTTGGCTTAGGTGCCTCCTTCTCGGTATCCAAGTTCCACCAACATCTGCTGGTCCTTGGTAGTGCTTTCTGGCACGGGTACCTCCTGCTTAGTAACCAAGTTCCAGTACCGTCAGCTGGTCCTCGGTAGTTCCATTGGCTCTTGTACCTTCTGCTACCTATCCGGGTTCCTGTACCGTCAGCTGGTTCTCGGTAGTTCCATTGGCTCTTGTACCTTCTGCTGCCCATCCGGGTTCCAGTACCGTCAGCTGGTCCTCGGTAGTTTCATTTGCTCTTTTACCTTCTGCTACCCATCCGGGTTCCAGTACCATCAGCTGGTTCTCGGCAGTGCCTTTGGCTTAGGTACTTCCTTCTCGGTATCCAAGTTCCACCAATGTCTGCTGGTCCTTGGTAGTGCTTTCTGGCACAGGTACCTCCTGCTTAGTAACCAAGTTCCAGTACCGTCAGCTGGTCCTCGGTAGTTCCATTGGCTCTTGTACCTTCTGCTACCCATCCGGATTCCAGTACTGTCAGCTGGTCCTCGGTAGTTCCATTTGCTCTTGTACCTTCTGCTACCCATCTGGGTTCCAGTACCGTCAGCTGGTTCTCGGCAGTGCCTTTGGCTTAGGTGCCTCCTTCTCGGTATCCAAGTTCCACCAATGTCTGCTGGTACTTGGTAGTGCTTTCTAGCACAGGTACCTCCTGCTTAGTAACCGAGTTCCTGTACCGTCAGCTGGTCCTCGGTAGTACCATTGGCTCTTATACCTTCTGCTACCCATCCGGGTTCCAGTACCGTCAGAAGGTTCTCGGCAGTTCCTCAGCCTTCTTGTACCTTCTGCTACATTTCCAAGTTCAAGCTTTATGAAATGGTTCTTGGTAATCACTCTGTATCTCCCTGACGATGACCCTGAAGACAAGGACCCTGAAGACCACCCCGAAGAAGACGAGGACCCCGAAGCCGAGGACCCTGAAGACGAGTACCCTGAAGACCACCCCGAAGAAGACGAGGACCCCGAAGACGACGACCCTGAAGACGACGACCCTGAAGTCCACCCCGAATTAGACGAGGACATCGAAGACGAGGACCCTGAAGACGACGACCCTGAAGACCACCCCGAAGAAGACCAAGAAGATGACCCTGAAGAAGATGACCAAGAGGACAAAGAACAAGAAGACAACCACCAAGATACAGAAGAATAAGAGACAGAAAGCCAAGAAGCAGAAGAACAAGAAGCTGCAGAACAAAAACGGAAGAACATTAAGCATAAGACTAAAAATTAGAGCAAAAGATATTATCTAAATTATAAGCAGAAGAAGACTAAGCAGTGCATGGGGGTGAGTCCGTTCCTCCTCATGGTGCCCCTGGAAAAGACCTGCTGCGGCAAGCAAAACTGAATGCGGACAAATCCTGTTGTAAATCTTTTGAGACGGGCAGAACGAAAGGTGTAATGTTAAAACTTTTATAGATAACAACTACAGGAATGCCTGTCACAAATAAGAATATGATGAAGAAGAAGAATATGAAGAAGATGAAGAAGTAGAATATGAAAAATAATAATAGTTGAATAAGAAGAATATGAAGAATGTAAAAAAAAAAGAATAATAAGAAGAAGGTGAAGAAGAAGATGAAGAAGGTGAAGAAGAAGTTGATGAAAAAGATGCTGATGCTGAGGATGATGAAGGAGAAAGTGTGGGAGAAGTAAAAAAGAAGGTGAAGAGCATGGAAGTAATGAAACATAAATATCTGACAAAATCTAAAAAAACTTAACATAGTCAATAATTCCGTAACTCAGAACATCTTAAAAAAAATATTAATTCCTGCTATTCCATTTGATTGTGCTAAACCTCTATGCCTTTATTGTCTCCCCCACCTCCCCCAATACATTCTACATTATTCTTAGTTATTTCCTTCATGTAGAATTAACCTACAAGGAAAGAAAGGGTTTATTTTCATTCCGATATTCGTGTCCCATTGACTTGCATTGGTTTCCGGTATTGGGATCGGCGAAATCCGATATTTTTTGGGTATCGGTCCGATCCAATCCGATCCGATATTTCTCGATATCAGAAGGTATCGCTCAACACTACTTATCAGTTATAATTCCCCCAGTGGCACTAAAAGCACGCTCCGATAACACACTAGCAGCAGGGCAGGCCAGGACCTCCAAGGCAAACAGAGCGAGTTCATTCCAAGTGTCCAGCTTGGATACCCAATAATTAAAAGGCAAAGAGGAATTACGGAGGATGCTGGTACAGTCGGCAAGGAACTCCCTCACCATCTTTTGAAACTTTCCACTCCTTGTGAGAGTACCCCGCACCTCAGGGCCTGTAAGCTGGGCGGGCCTCAGAAAACTGGCCCAGAATGTTGACAGTGTTCCCCTGCCTCTGCTGGATTGGAGTTGCGTCTCTCTCACCTGTACGCCTTGCTTGGGCAGCGAACTGTGACCTCTGCCGCTAGCGTGTTCAGATGGGAATTTTTTAACAGTTCTGTAGCAAGGGCCTTCTGGTACTGCCCCATTTTGTTGACCTCTCCACCTCAGGAATAAGAGAGTGAAAGTTCTCCTTGTAGCGGGGGTCTAAAAGTGTCACCAACCAGTAATGACTGTCACTCAACATTTTGACAACGCGAGGGTCACGGTTAAGGCAGCGTAACATAAAGTCAGCAATGCGTGCCAGACTGGTAACGGGCAAGACTTCCGTGTCCTCACCAGGATGACGACTGACCATGCTCTCCTCCTCCTCCTCCTCCCCCCTGTCCTCATACCACCCACGCTGAAACGACGGTATGACAGTTGTACAGGCACTACCATCTAAAGCGCATGATACCATCTCCTGTTCTTCCTCCTCCTCCTCCTCTCCCTCATTTTTCCCCAATGCACGTTGGGATGAGATGAGGCTGGGCTGTGTGTAGTCGCCTGCTACGGCTTCTTGATCCATCTCATCATACTCTGGCTGCAATGCCTCCTCTTTAATTCTCTGCAGAGAGCGTTGCAAAAGACAGACAAGTGGGATGCTGATGCTAATGATGGCGTCATCGCCACTCACCATCTTGGTGGACTCCTCAAAGTTTGTCAAGATGGTACATATGTCAGACATCCATGTCCACTCCTGAGGTCTTATGTGTGGAGTCTGACCTGAATATCGATGGCCTTGTTGCAGCTGGTACTCCACAACTGCTCTCTTCTGCTCACAAATCCTTTGCAACATGTGGAGGGTAGAGTTCCAATGTGTGGGGACTTCACACACCAGTCGGTGTGACTGACGCTGCAAACGCTGCTGCAACACGGCAAGGGCGGCGGAAGATGTAGCCGACTTCCGAAAATGAGCTGACAGGCGGCGTACTTTGACAAGCAGATCTGGCAACTCGGGGTACGATTTAAGAAACCGCTGAACCACGAGGTTAAGCACATGAGCCAGGCATGGTACGTGAGTGATCTCTCCTCACCTTAGAGCCGCCATCAGGTTACGGCCATTGTCACACACGACCATGCCTGAATGAAAGTTCAGCTGTCTCAGCCACATGCTCTTTCACAGCTGTCCACAACTCACAAGCAGTGTGAGGTTTATCACCTAAGCTTATGAGTTTCAGAACAGCCTGTTGCCGCTTGGCTGAGGCAGTACTGCAGTGCTTCCAGCTTGTAACTGATGTGGTGATATCTGAGATGGAGGCTGAACATGAAAAGGAGTAGGAGGATGATGCGCAGGAGCTGTACACTGTGGGGGCAACTCTGCCTGACATAGGGCCCGCAATCCTCGGTGTGAGGAGTATGTGTTCCGTCCCAAGGTCCGACTCGGTCCCAGCTTCCAGTATGTTTACCCAGTGTGCCGTCAGGGAGATGAACCGTCCCTGGCCACAAGCACTTGTCCACGTGTCCGTTGTCAGGTGGACTCTCCCAGTAACTACATTGTTGAGGGCATGGCAGATGTTTTGGGACACGTGCTTGTGTAGTGTGGGGATGGCACACCGGGAAAAATATTGTCGGCTGGGGACCGAGTACAGAGGGACCGCCACCGCCATAATGTTGCGGAAGGATTCCGTCTCCACCAGCCTAAAAGGCAGCATTTCCAATGCAATCAGTCGTGAAATGTGCGAATTTAGGACTGTGGCCTGTGGGGCGTTGGCTGCGAATTTGCGCTTTCGTTCAAGGGTCTGGGATATGGACAATTGAACGCTATGGTGGGACGTGGACGTTGATGCTGTTTCTTAAGAAACTGCCTTAACAAGTGAAGACAGAGAGGAGGGGGCATCTTTCCATGCAGTATGGACAGGGGATTGCCTTGCACGCACAACAGGGGGTTCTCTTACATGCACAACAGCGGAAGAAACAGTGGTGACACCCGCTGAAACTGATCTTGGACCCTGGGGTTCGCCCCACAAAGTCGGATGCTTTGCTGACATGTGCCTGATCATGTTGGTGGTGGTCAGGCTGGTAGTTTTGTTAACCCTGCTGATGCTGGCCTGGCAGATGGTACAAATGGCCTTTTTGGGGTTATCAGTAGAGTCTTTAAAAAAATTCCAGACTCTGGAAGACCTACCGGTTGTGCTGGCAACATCCCTCGTGTTGGTGTTACGGGGAACTGTTGCCCGCCTTCTGTCTGTGGCCACCACACTGCTTCTTCCTGCCTGTTGGGGTAATCTGCCTTCCTCCCCCTGTTTGCTGCTGGCCTCACTCTGCGTGTCCTCCTGCCACGTTCGGTCAGTTACTAGATCATCCACCACCTCCTCCTCTTCCACTTCTGCACAACGGTCCTCCTCCTCACTTCGTGGGAGTTGTGTCTCGTCATCGTCCACCTCTTGTTACAAATTGCCAGCGTCACCTTCCTATGGCCGTGGCTGTTCAAATATTTGGCCATCGCTACATGGGATCTCCTCTTCCACCACTTCAAGTGGAGCAGGCGAGGGGCCCAAATATGGAAATGGACCAGTGAACAGCTCTTCAGAGTGTCCAAGTGTGGGATCAGTTGCTGTCTGACGACACTCGGCATGGTGAGAGGAAGGAGCATCAGGGTGAAGAGGAGTATGTGGTCGAGACTCACGGCTACTAAGACTTGACTGTGTGGAAGACAGACCGGAGTTGGTGGTGCCCAGGTGACTGGAAGTATTATCTGATATCCAATTAATAACCTGTTCACACTAATCAGTTGGCAATAGTGGTGTTGTTGTATGCTTCCCTAGTAATTCGGTCAAGAACTGGAAGCAAGAAGATGTGGCTGTTGGTTGTGGCACATTTTCACCTTGGCCACGGCCCCATCCTCGCCACGTTCCTTGCCCATTGTAAATGAAGTAAAATAGCTTACACTCACACTATCAATGGCAAAAGGGAAATAAAAAGGAGATTAGAACTGTGGACGAGGAAAACCACAGTTCTATTTCTCTGGCCTACACCAGAATCTTTAAAACAGATATATTTGAGTCTGAACAGTCAACGAGACACTCAAACTGTTTTTTTTTTATGTAAAAAAGGCAAAAGGTGGATAACACCCAGATTTGAACCGTGGAAGAGGAAAACCTCAGTTCTAATTTCCTGGCGTGTACCAGACTTTTTTAAATAGATATATTTGTGTCTGAACAGTCAGCAAGACACTCAAACTGTTTTTTTTTTTATGGAAAAAAGGCAAAAAAGGGGATAATACAGAGATTTGAACCGTGGAACTGCAAAACCACAGTTCTAGTTATCTGGCCGAAACCAGACTCTTTTAAACAGATATATTTGTGTCTGAACACTCACAGGCAGACTCAATTATTTTTTTTTTTTGGGCCGGGAAATACCAAAAGGTTAATAAGACGGGTATTTGTACTGTCTGACTGAGGAAAAAAAAGAGGATTTAGATGACAAAAAAAAAGGATTTTTCCTGGTCCCTGAGACCTGGGGCTAAGTCTAGCAATTTGAGCAGCAGCAGCACACAGGACTGTAAGGCAGCGTTTGTTGGTATAACCACTGCGTCTCCTATACAGCCTGCCTGATATCTGGGATGGATATTAGTCCTCAGAAGGACTTTTTGTTTGATTTTGCAGGCTTTAGAGACCCTACACTACCTATTTTGCAGTATAAAACTCTCCCTAGCTCAGCAGCACTCTCTCTACACTGTCTGATCCGGAGCGACTGTGTCCAAGATGGCGGCACCCGGTTTTAAATACTTGAGGTGACGCTGTGCGGCCAGCCAATCACTGTAATGCCCACAACCAACATGGCTGCGGCATTACAGTGACTGGCTGGCAATCCCTGCATGTTCATTGGCTCTATCAAGACCGCCTGACATGCAGGGCGGAGACCCGAGCTCCCGCCCGAGTAACCCGAAAATGCTCGGTGCTCGCCGAACATCCCGAGTAGTGAGATGCTCGGGCGAGTACTGAGCAGTGTCAAGCATGCTCGCTCAACACTAATAACCACCTATTACTCCTGTCTCATCCATATTGTTTGGATATTTGGAAGCGAATCTTTCTTGATACACGTTAATTGTAATCCTTACATGACATGCTTCTCCATAAGGGGACTTTCTATTGTTTTTAATGGTTTTTAATATTTGTGGTGTTTTTTCAATGAATAAAAATGGTTTTGTATTACAATGTTTATTTTTTGCTATATAATTTATTCATTTATTACTTAGATGTCTGCTGCCTTTACACTATTTTCTTCCATTTTCTAACATTATGTTAAGGGTGTATAGCACAGCGACTCTCTTGATTATTTGATGTGGTGCTGGTGCTCTTGTCTTTCGTTGCCACTAATTTTTGGAAATGTGGCATATCCTGGGTTGGCTGTAGTGGAAGAGGTGTCGGTCCTAATTATAATATTTCTACTCTAGTGAAATTGTTGCTACTTTGGTGGTGTCAACCCCTAATTTAGGGAAATGTTAACACTCCTGGTTGGGTCTCCATCTGCTGGGTTGGCTGTAGTGGAAGAGGTGTCGGTCCTAATTGTAATATTTCTACTCTGGTGAAATTGATGCAGTTTTGGTGGTATCAACCATTAACTTTTGGGAATGGGAAACTCCTGGTTGGGTCTCCTTCATGTGTGTTGCCTGTAGCAGCAGGCCTCCCATACCGACAGGCCTGCACTTACTTTCAGTCTACTACCCGTGTTTCTATCCTTATATTTTTGTACCAATACTAATCTATGAAGTTTTTTTTTCTGATATCTGAGTGTTGCTGAGCATAAAAGCAGGTTCAGATGTTGCATGTGGTATAAGGGTGCCCAGCACTGCAGATCTATACCGATCTCTCACCCACTTCGGCTTAATTTGAAGTTCAATTTAATGCTGTAAATGCTAGCCCAGATACTGATACCTCATGCATGGCCCATGACTGATTGCTGCTGTGCCATTATAAAATTTGTACTGTGGGTCAATTGAGGCCACTTTTCTGGTTTCTGCATCTAATTTGATGTGTTTTAGCAGCTTTTGGGCCCATTTGAAGATGTTGTGTACGCGTTTGATTTTACCCCCTATTGAATCCAGTGGAATTCGGCTATGTTCGGAAAATATTCAACCAATAAATCATCAAATAATGCAAATTCGATGATCGTAATCTGAACCGAATATTGAAATATTCACTCATCTCTACTGACTAGTGCTCACCCCTTCCCCTCCCTGCATAGGGCCTAGCTCTAGGGTCAGCTAGGGCGATGGTATCCTGCTCGGCTATAGGTTCGTAACCTATGTAGGCTCAATAGAGGAGTCAGGGAGTCATTAGATCTGCTTAGGGGTCTCCACTCTCCCTTTCCCTAGTTGTAGGGCTCCCTCCTTTGTTTCCGTAGTTATAGGATGGGTTTTCCCCATACCTAGCGTGACACTAACAAACAGGTCATGCTGGAGAAACTTGCACCTACTGCCACTCAGTGTCTTCAGCTCCTTTGGGAGAAACTAATGTTTGGTCAGCCAGTCTACCAAAAAAATTCCTGAGATGGAAATTTTGGATGGCTGCGCTTCTGCTACTGGGTGCCAATACCTAGCCATGGTGTGCCATAATTCACTGGAAATATTCCTGGCTGGTTGGAGACAAGCTCATTCCCACAGAAAAGTAACAGTGTCACAAAACGACAAGGAGATCTCCAGTGGACGGCACAACACACAGATGTAACGGCAGATAGAGGGGGAAGGAGGGCCCTAGCGGTAGGGAACAAGGGAAGGGATACCTCCCGACACCATCCTGTCTCTGTCCCTAAGCCCCCTATTGTCCATAGACAGGTCTTTCCCCATTGCGTGAGCACATGCCTAAGCCCTTGCTGGCCCTAGACCTAACCTGACTAGTGCACAGGCCAGCAAGACACTAGTCTCACCACTACAATAGGACAACACAAGGAAGGGAAGACTAAAAATGGGAAGATAAAATAAAATACACTTACCTCTCCAACAGAAAACTTCACCGCTGCAATAGTAGCACACTACAGCTTCTCCAGAGATTGGCTCCTTCAAAGAGGTCAGCATAGAATGAACTATAACTGGCGATCAGCAGATGGGTCATGTGGCTATTTAAAGAGAGGTGGGAGTGGCATAAATCAACATCAGCTGACTGTTAACAAAATGCTGCCAGCAAAAGACTAACATTAACCCTTGCTGGATGAAAAGGAAAAAAACTACATTTAAATTACAGCATGACCACAGCTGCAATGAATCTCAAAATTATTTGTGACAATCATCAAGCTAAGGAGATGGTGGCCTCTATCATTATGAAGGAGTTTTCTTGTCTAGGAGACAAGCCACCACTGCTGGGTCAACAATCCTCAGCATCGGAAGGATGTGTTCTGTCCAAGGGTCCGACTGGGTTCTGGCTTCCACAATATTATCCCAGTGTGCTGTAAGCGAGATGTACCGTCCCTGGCCACAAGCACTTGTACACGTGTCTGTGCTTAGGTAGTCCTTTCCAGTAAATGCGCTGTTGAGGGTACGGGAAATGTTCTGGGACCCGTGCTTGTATAAGGCAGGGATGGCACACCAGTAGAAATAGTGGCGGCAGGGGACCGAGTAGCGAGGGATAGTCACCTCCATGAGCTAAAATTTGTAGTGCAAGCAGTCGAGAAATGTGGCACTTTAGCATTATTGCCTATGGGTGGCTGCATATTTGCAATTGCGGTCCAAGGACTGGGGTAGGGACAACTGAATGCTGAGGGACAACTAAGGAATATGCTGATTCCAAGTAAAAAAAATCTCCCATATTCACACATTCCTCAAACAAGAATCTGCAAAAACAATTGTACATGCACCATGCACTCATCACTTCTCGCCTTGACTACTGCAAGCTCCTGCTATGTGGCCTCTCTTCTACCATTCTCTCACCCCTCCAATCTATCCTAAACTGTGCTGGCCAACTAATCTTGTCACCCCGCTATTCCTCGGCTTCTCCCATCTGTCAATTCCTGTGCTGGCTCCCCATTGCCCAGAGATTCCAGTTGAAAAGACTAACTTTAGCATACCCAGCCATTCAAAACCTGTATCCTCCATACATCTGTGAACCTATTCTCCCTGAACTTACCTGCGTGCAACCTCCAATCCTTACAAGATCTCTTTCTCTATTTCCCTCTTATCTATTTTTGTCACCATTGCATACAAGATTTGTCCGGTGCATCTCCCCTACTGTGAAACTCTGTACCCCAACACATCAGACTCTCGTCTACCGGGATACCTTCAAAAGGAAGCTGAAGATCCACTTCTTTTGACAAGCGTACAATCTGCAGTAACCCTCGCTCCACCATACTGCTGCACGACCAACTGTACTGTTATGCACACGCCCGGGCTAAGCGGCGTGTGCGTGTGATTGGTAGTGATTCCACTGGACCGTGCCGGAGAGTGAATGCCTGGAGGGGCGTGACTAAGTATTCACCCGATCCGACCAGGGTCGCACGACGGCATACGACGCCAGTGCACCAAGGAGGAACCGAGCAGAGGGACCAGGTGCTACTCCAGGACAGACCCCGGACACGGCTGTTGACCCACACAGGGAAATACAGGAACAGGCTGGTAGGCTGGCACACAGACTGGAGGGTATAGGCAGGCACGACTGGTATGCAGGCAGGCGGGTATGCAGGCAGGGGGGTAAAGACAAGCACAGCTAGAGTGCAAACAGGGAGGCACTAGCAGGTAGGAACACAGGCGGGATAGGACCCAGTACACACCGGGACTCAGGAACAATACAGGCAGAGGGTTACAGGCAAGCACAGCTAGAGTGCAGACAAGGCTGAGCAGGGAGGACAGGGCTCTGTTCACACGGAACAGACAGGAAGGGAAAGACAGAGCCAGATACTCACACAGTACTTGCAGAGACAACAAGCAGGAGTTAGGTACGAGTTCAGACTCTGCAGAAAAAGGAAGGGAACGGACATAGAGGCAAAACAGGTAAAGGACAGGAGAGAGTTCAGACTGGAACTGAGTGTACGGAGGAGACCGACACTGCAGAGGGATACAGGAGCGGGTCTGGGAATACGGCCCCCAGAGAGGCGGAACGAACAGGCAAGGAGCGTGTTCAGACAGGACAGACCAGACACAGGAGCGGGTCTAGGAAATCGGCCACTAAAAGGCAGAACGAACAGGCAAGGAGCGTGTTCAGACAGGACAGACCAGACACAGGAGCGGGTCTAGGAAATCGGCCACTAGAAGGCGAGAGGAACAGGCTAGGAGCGAGTTCAGACAGGTCAGACAAGATACAGGAACGGGTCTAGGTAATCGGCCCCTAGAAGGCTGGAGGAACAGGCTAGGAGCGTGTTCAGACAGGACAGACAAGAGAACACAGAAAGGACTCAGTTCAGACACGGGAGCTGATACCGCAAAGCAGAAGACATACAGGACTCAGTTCAGACACGGGAACTGATACAAAAAGCAGGAGACAAGAGACGGGACCTGGCACCTTCAGAGTGCAAGCACACACTGAAGGAAACACTATGCTCAGGCCGGGATAGAAGGGAGCTGCTGAGCTATATACCAAGTGACAGACAGCAATAGGCTGAGGACGCACAAGGGGTGTGACCCACAGCAGGTACAAAAGGCAGGAAGTGATCGGGCGCCGCCCTTAAGCAGCAGAAACAGACACAAACAGACAGCATGGAGGGAAGCCAGAGAGACATTCTGGACAGGAGATCAAGTGCGCCCTCTTGCACAGTGGGAGATGGACCACCATGCAAGGACGCCGCCAGGTATGTTACAGTACCTCCCCCCTTACGCCCCCTCTTCTTCAGGCCTGCCAGAATCTTCCGCAGGGAATTCGAGGGCCAGTCGTTCACTGGGTTGGAGGGGGACAGAGACTTAAGGGTAATCTCTGCTTCGAGGTACATCTTGTCAAGCTCACAGGAAGAAATAGACGGGTTATCACGTACATAATGAGGAAAAGTCACTGTCTCTTTGTTATCTGGTGGTATCCCGGAGGAATCAGGAAACAACTGGAGGTCCTCCGCCGGGTCAGAAGAGTGCAGAGGCTCAGAGAAAACAACTGCTTCAGAGTACACTAGGTCGGACTCACTGGAGGAAGCAGGCGAGGTATCGGGTACCGAGTATAGGAAAGTCTCTGTCCATTCACCACCAGGTGGCACCCCGAAGGGTTCTGGAGACAGCTGGCGGTCCTCCGCCTGGTCAGAGGGGTGTAGAGACTCACGGGTAACCTCTGCTTCAGAGTACACTAGGTCGGACTCACTGGAGGAAGCAGGCGAGGTATCGGGTACCGAGTATAGGAAAGTCTCTGTCCATTCACCACCAGGTGGCACCCCGAAGGATTCTGAACACAACTGGAGGTCCTCCGCCTGGTCGGAGGGGTGTAGAGACTCAGGAGTAACCTCTGCTTCGGAGTACACTAAGTTGGACTCACTGGACGAAGCGAGCGAGGTATCAGGTACAGAGTATAGGAGAGTCTCTGTCCTTTCGCTACCAGGTAGCACCCCGAAGGGTTCAGGAGACAACTGGAGATCCTCCGCCTGGTCGGAGGGGTGTAGAGACTCGGAGGTAACTACCACTTTGGGGTACCCATTGTCAGGCTCACAGGACGAAGCGGACAAAGTATTGAGTACCGGGTGTAGAGAAGTCTCTCTCCATTTGTCATCGAGTGGTATCCCGGAGGGTTCAGGAGGCAACAGGGGATCCTCCGCCAGGTAGTAGAGGTGCACAGACTCTGAGGTAACCACAGCTTTGGAGCATCCTTGGACATGCACACCGGTTAAAGAGAAAGAAGCATCTGATGCCGGGTGCAGGAAGTTCTCCTGTGTGGAGTCTGGATGGGCAGAAGTCTCTTTGGCCAGGAGAACTGGTGCACTACCCATGCACATTACCCATTGGGGTTTCTCCGGGATACAGGGAGATGAAGCTTCAGTAGGGACTCCAAGGCTGGGGTCAGGAGGTCTCAGGGAGGACAGACCCTGGCGTGACGGCTTGCCTCTAAGTCTAGCACGTCTGGACTGCCTCTTGAGGTTGAGAGAAGTATTCTGGAAAGCGTAGTCACCCTGTGAGGATTCTGGGTGGGCAGTAGTCTCATTGGGCTGGAGGACTATTGCGCTACCCACACACATTACCCGTCGGGGCTGCTCCGGGATATTGGGAAGTGAAGCTTCAGCAGGGGCTTCAGAGTTAGGATCCTCGAAGACCATACGAAAGGCCACCAGGAAGGCCTGCAGGTCAAGGATGACAGGATCCCATGCTTCCCATAGGGGGGTGACCCATTTCAAGGCATCACCCGCTAGGTAGTCAATCATAAAGGCCACTTTAGCCCAATCGGAAGGAAAATATAGAGGGTAGGCCTTAAAGTGTAGCATGCATTGCTCCACAAATGCACGACACTGTCTTGGATCCCCATAGTAACGTGGCGGATCCGCAGGAACGAGGGCTGATAGATCCATCTGGACGGGTGCGTAATTCGCCTGGAACTCAGCTAAAGGGGGAAAAAAAAATTTATTTATTTTATTTTAATGCATGTATTCGCTGGAAAAACTTCTCAAAGAGCAAAGGCCGTGGGGCTCAACGGGAACCATGGCCTGAGCATGCTGTTATGCACACGCCCGGGCTAAGCGGCGTGTGCGTGTGATTGGTAGTGATTCCACTGGACCGTGCCGGAGAGTGAATGCCTGGAGGGGCGTGACTAAGTATTCACCCGATCCGACCAGGGTCGCACGACGGCATACGACGCCAGTGCACCAAGGAGGAACCGAGCAGAGGGACCAGGTGCTACTCCAGGACAGACCCCGGACACGGCTGTTGACCCACACAGGGAAATACAGGAACAGGCTGGTAGGCTGGCACACAGACTGGAGGGTATAGGCAGGCACGACTGGTATGCAGGCAGGCGGGTATGCAGGCAGGGGGGTAAAGACAAGCACAGCTAGAGTGCAAACAGGGAGGCACTAGCAGGTAGGAACACAGGCGGGATAGGACCCAGTACACACCGGGACTCAGGAACAATACAGGCAGAGGGTTACAAGCAAGCACAGCTAGAGTGCAGACAAGGCTGAGCAGGGAGGACAGGGCTCTGTTCACACGGAACAGACAGGAAGGGAAAGACAGAGCCAGATACTCACACAGTACTTGCAGAGACAACAAGCAGGAGTTAGGTACGAGTTCAGACTCTGCAGAAAAAGGAAGGGAACGGACATAGAGGCAAAACAGGTAAAGGACAGGAGAGAGTTCAGACTGGAACTGAGTGTACGGAGGAGACCGACACTGCAGAGGGATACAGGAGCGGGTCTGGGAATACGGCCCCCAGAGAGGCGGAACGAACAGGCAAGGAGCGTGTTCAGACAGGACAGACCAGACACAGGAGCGGGTCTAGGAAATCGGCCACTAAAAGGCGGAACGAACAGGCAAGGAGCGTGTTCAGACAGGACAGACCAGACACAGGAGCGGGTCTAGGAAATCGGCCACTAGAAGGCGAGAGGAACAGGCTAGGAGCGAGTTCAGACAGGTCAGACAAGATACAGGAACGGGTCTAGGTAATCGGCCCCTAGAAGGCTGGAGGAACAGGCTAGGAGCGTGTTCAGACAGGACAGACAAGAGAACACAGAAAGGACTCAGTTCAGACACGGGAGCTGATACCGCAAAGCAGGAGACATACAGGACTCAGTTCAGACACGGGAACTGATACAAAAAGCAGGAGACAAGAGACGGGACCTGGCACCTTCAGAGTGCAAGCACACACTGAAGGAAACACTATGCTCAGGCCGGGATAGAAGGGAGCTGCTGAGCTATATACCAAGTGACAGACAGCAATAGGCTGAGGACGCACAAGGGGTGTGACCCACAGCAGGTACAAAAGGCAGGAAGTGATCGGGCGCCGCCCTTAAGCAGCAGAAACAGACACAAACAGACAGCATGGAGGGAAGCCAGAGAGACATTCTGGACAGGAGATCAAGTGCGCCCTCTTGCACAGTGGGAGATGGACCACCATGCAAGGACGCCGCCAGGTATGTTACATGTACCTTCACCTACTCTATCCTCTTCTATCCCTTGTAGATTGTTTGTGCACCCTAACAAGCAGGGTCCTCTCTCCTGTTGTACCAGTCGTGACCTCTTTTCACATGTAAAGCACCATGGAATAAATGGCGCTATAATAATAAAAAATAATAATTATGCTACTTGTACTCTGGGTCAATTGATAGCACTTTCCTGGTGTCTGCCCCGAATTTAATGTCTTTTGGCAGGTTTTGGTCCCGTTTGAAGGTGTTATGTATGCGTTTTGGTATTGCCCGAATTGAATCTAATGGCTTTCTGCCATGTTTGGCGAATATTTGACTAATAAATCTGCGAATATTGCAAAATCGCCGATCTTAATCCAAACTGATTGTTGAAATATTTGCTCATCTCTAGTCCAGACACTAGTCCACATTTCAGCATCTAAATACTTTCTCCTAATTGTGTGGTCCAGCCAGCAGTCCACATTTCAACACATTCAAGACACACTATCTGAGCGAACAAGTACTGATTTTTAATTTAGTGACAGGTGACTGACAGGTCTGGGCCTAGAGTTGTGAAACAGCTGGTTAAAAAGAGGGGAAGGGTAAATGCAACATGAGTGGGAAAATGAGAGATCATGGGGGAATAGGCTTGGTGTTCAAGGTGTGCATGGGGTAGGTGGTAATGTTACTGAAAGCTCTACTAAATAAACATTGGTTCATCCTAATCAACGACAACTGACAGCTTATATTACTAGATGGGCTACTCAAATCCCTTTCTTTGGAAGCAACACAGCGGTACACCTTGTAGATGATGGCCACAAAGTTCATGTGCTTCATTGGATGGCAAGAGCTGCATCAAGTGGCCTCTCCTCCTTTTTCTCACCTTTAACATCACACACAGTACAGTCCTCAGAAGTGGCACCCCAATTACCCTTGTTTACCCCATGTCACAACTCTCCAACTGCCCAACTGACTGAAGGGAACCACAGATGGGCAAGTTGCAGAGCTGTTCACCCATTCTATTCCATGGGCATCAGAGGTCTGCTCCAAAGATTCAAAGACTCAAGAAGAGGAAAGCATCTGCACTGATGCCAAAACTTTTTTTCAGTTGGATCCAGGGCCGGATGAAGTAAGGTCCGAGAAGAATCCAGACCCTTGTCCCTAGATGTTAACCCCCAGAGGTTGAGGTGACCCTGATGAGACTCAGATACCTGACGTGAATGAGGACTGTACTGTGCTGTCAGGGCAGGAAGAGGAGGAGGGTGACTCTCATGGTGAGGAGTGAGAGAACAGAGAGGATGATGTTGATGTTGTAAATCTCACTTGCTGTAAAGTTTGCAGGGGTAGCAAGGGTTGCCTAGCCTGGGCCTTTCTTGAAACCGCAAAGGATGACCTAACTTACGTTGTCTGCCAATATTGTAAAAAACAACTCAGTAGAGGCAAAAATTGCAATAATGCGACTACTACATGCATGACCCGGCACATGCACAATCAAAATTAGATAGTCTGGGAATCTCACTGCTTTAAAACACGGAGCCTCTCCAACCACCGGCCACCCCATTAACTGCATCTGCTGCTTCTTCCTCCTCCATAACCATGGCAAGTGTTCTCACACAGGTCTCCGGCCACAGAACATCCATTTGTTTACCCGCTACAGACGGAGTGAGTGAGAGCCCGTCAGCTGTTACAGAGGTGGTCATGCCTTCATTTTTCACCAACCCCAGACACTGAGCACACCACATCTTTCTCAATCCACCATAACATCTCCATGTGCACATCACTTACCGCCCAGCATGTGTGTCGCATTTGTGGTCACGTAAAAGTTTGTTTCCTCCTACATGCCTAAGCTAAGAGCTTGAACTCCTCCTTCTCCAATCTGTAGGCCATGGAAGTGATGCCTTTCTGACTGATGGATACAGACAGTTTCTGGAAGCTGATGGCCATTGCCGTCCCCCAGTACCAGTTGCCCAATCACCATTACGTCTCTAAGAAAGCTGTTCCTGCACTACACCAGCATGTTGCCGACAACATCACTTGTTCCTTGAAAAAATCTATGTCTGACATGGTGCATTTCACCACTGACACTTGGAAGAGCAAGCATGGCCACAGGGGTTAAATCTTGCTGACTGGGCACTGGGTGACTCTGGTGGCTGTGGGAGCAGGCAGACAAGGGGCTTCTCCACAAGTCTTGGAATCCCAATGACTTGTAGGACAAACCTCTATATTTAACACTTCCTCCACTGCTTCTGCCTTCTCCACCTCCTATAGGGCTTCCAACTGCCCCCTCAACCTCTGCATTAATGATAGTTGCATTCCAACACTGCAGAGAGAATCCCCCCATCTCCATACTGAGCAGCCAGGGCTTGTGTAATCAGGCAGTATTTAAATGAATATGCCTTGGAGATCACAGTCACACAGTTCAAGGGTTGTGGACTGCTATCCATGCAGAGTTTGAGCAATGGCTGTTTCCACTAAACCTGGAGCCAGGGAAGGCCGTGTGCAATAACGGTGCGAACCTTGTGGCAACCCTATGCCAGGGAAACCTTACACACGAATCTTGCCTGGCTCACGTCCTCAACCACATCTTGGTGGAACAGCAATTTCTCCACCACTATCCTGGCCTGGATGCACTGCTGCAGAAAGCATGGTCACTGTGTGTTCACTTACACTGTTTGCACCCCGGGGTCATTGACTTGCATTGCTGCAGAGGTCTTTCAACCAGGTAACCGGTTGATATGCGATGTGCTGACATGGTGGAATTCCAGTCTGCACACGTGGCAGCGACTGTGGCAGCAGCGATAAGCCCTGGTGCAGTATGTCATTTTGCATAGCCTGAGCCAAAGCAGTACTGACACGTTGCAAATCACGCTTGCGGAGTGGACACAGATGAAAGATCTCTGCACCCTTCTGCACAGTATCGAAATGGCTACTAAGATTGTTATAGCTGACAATGCTATCATTAGCATCACAATTCTGCTCATCTACATGCTGTAGCACACTTTGAATAGTCTGCGGGCGGAGGTGGTGGTCCCAGAGGAAGAGGAGGGAGCAGAGGAGAAAGTAGAAGGGATAACAATATCTCTAAGTTCCGGACTGTCGTCGCCAAGGGAGGGTGAATTACAGTGATCAAGAGGGCCTCATGGTACCAGACAAACTCTTAGTGAAGATGCAGGAGCCGAGGAACAAATGGAGGAGGACAAGGAGGAAGAGGTGAAGGGCGCGCAACAGTCAGGAAATGAAGAGGATAATGATCCCCTCTCTTTTGTCTGTCGTTGGCGGGAGGGGACTAAGACAATATTCAGAGTCGTTTTCCCCAAGACAGCAGTGAGGCACACAGTTGCATCGCAGTTGAATATTTCCAACCCTGGCAACGTCGAGTCGTCAATGTAAGAACATTAGCAACAGCAACAGTGTACGTAGCAGAAGCAATTTCTGTGAGTTCTTTCACACATTTTTTAGATCAGCCCCTGTATCAGCAGAGCAGAGTACAAGTCTGACTGGAGAGGATGGAGAGGAGAACCTCAAGCTCAATATCAATACCATCAGGGAGGGTTTTGACCCTTTTGCATTTTGGTCTTCAAAAATGGATGAGTTGCCTGGGCTCGTCCATCACGCCTTGGAGGTTTTATCATGCCCCCCAGCAAGCATTCTCTCAGAATGTGTCTTTAGCGCTGCTGGTGGTTTCCTGATGGATAAGCGCATCCGGCTGTCCCCTGAAAGTGTAGACCGCCTAACTTTCAAGATGAACAAGTCATGAATCTCCAATGACTTTTGCACCCCAGTCACAGACTGGACAGACTAGGCGATGGTAAAAAAAACAAACCTGGGAGTCTGAACTGAAACGTAAATTGATGTACATGCAAAATGTAAATGCATGTTCACACAAGGCCACTAGACAGAAAAAAAAACAAAAATAAGCAAAATACCCAAATAACTGGAAGTACAATAAATGGATAAATCGCGCAGTGCAAAAATAATGATAAATAATAAAGGGTATTTAGTTAACATTATTTTGATCAAAATAATGTAAAAGCCATCCCACCACGTCACGGTAACCCTTATGGGACAGTCCTAACTCTAATATTAAAACCTTACCATTTGTCAAGTGACATACATATGGATAAGGGCAGAGAGACTGAACCCGTAGTAGAGGCGTAGACCTAAGAGGCAGAATGAACGTTTCAGCTCAGACAAAGGGCAGCCACACCCTTAAATGCACTAAAGCACACTAAACTGCAAAGAAAAAACCTGGGAGTCTGAACTGAAACGTAAATTGATGTGCATGCAAAATGTAAATGCATGGTCACACAAGACCAGTAGACAGAGAAAAACCAAAAACAAGCAAAATACCCCAATAACTGGAAGTAAATGGATAAATCGCACAGTGCAAAAATAATGATAAATAATAAAGGGTATTTAGTTAACATAATTTTGATCAAAATAATGTAAAAGCATTATCTCTAAGTTCCGGACTGTCGTCGCACAGGTGGGTGCCAAATGGGGGTGAATTACAGTGATCAAGGGGGCCTCATGGTACCAGACAAACTCTTAGTGAAGGTGCAGGGGCCGGGGAACAAATGGAGAAGGACAAGGAGGAAGAGGTGATGGGCGCGCAACAGTCAGGAGATGAAGAGGATAATGATAGTCTCTCTTTTGTCTGTCATTGGCAGGAGGGGACGAAGACAATCTTAAGAGTGGTTTTCCCCAAGACAGAAGTGAGGCACACAGTTGCATCGCAGTTGTAGACTTCCAACCCTGGCAACGTCGAGTCGTCAATGAAAAAACATTAGCAACAGCAACAGTGTACGTAGCAGAAGAAATTTCTGTGAGTTCTTTCACACATTTTTTAGACCAGCCCGTGGACCAGCAGAGCAGAGTACAAGTCTGACAGGAGAGGATGATCAAGGAGAACCTCAAGCTCAATGTCATTGCCATCAGGGAGGGTTTGGACCCTTTTGCATTTTGGTCTTCAAAAATGGAAGAGTTGCCTGGGCTCGTCCATCATGCCTTGCAGGTTTTATCATGCCCGCCAGCCAGCATTCTCTCAGAACGTGTCTTCAGCGCTGCTGGTGGTTTCCTGATGGATAAGCACATCCGGCTGTCCCCTGAAAGTTTAGACCGCCTAACTTTCAAGATGAACAAGTCATGCATCTCTAATGACTTTTGCACCCCATTCATAGACTGGACAGACTAGGCGATGGTGTAGTTTTTAGTGTGCTGCATTTATCTCATATGATTGCAGTTTGTGACACCTTTGTCATGGCTTCTGTGCCTGCTGTTGTTATTGCTGCTGATGTTACTACAATTTTTTGAAATGTGGAGACTTCAAGATGGGTCTCCATCTGGTGGGTTACCTGTAGTGGATGGAGTGTCAGTCCTCCAATATAGTATTTCTACACTCGGAAAACTGATCCAACTTTAATGGTGTCTTCCCATAATTTTTTGAAACGCTAAGACTTCAAGTTGGATCTCCTTCATGTGTTCTGCCTGTAGCAGTAGGGCTTCCAGACCGGCATGTCTGCACTTACTTTCAGTCAACTTCTTGTGTTACTATCCTTACATTTTTCGAACAATAGTAGTCTATGCAACGTATATTTGTGCCACCAGAATGTGGCTGAGCAAAAAAGTAGTTTGAGCTGTTGCATGAGGTATCAGGGCTCCCAGCACAGCAGTACTACACCGGCCACCTCGCATACCTTTAAATTTGAACTTAAATTTAAAGCTTTAAATTCTGGCCCAGACCCTGTCTCAAGCAGGGCCCATGGCTGACGGCTGCCATGCCATTATAACATTTCTACCATGGGTCAATTGATGCCACTTTTCCTGGTGTCTGCCTCTAATTTTTGGAAATGTCTGGATCAATGTTTAAGCTAGAAATTCTGGTCCAAGCCCTGTCCCAGGCCCTGCCCCATGCATCCATGCTGAGCAATTAAACAATTTGGACTGTGGGGTCAATTGATGACACTTTTGCTGGTTTCTGCCCCTAATTTGAGTTGTTTTGGCAGCTTTTGGGCCCCCTCTGAAGGTGTTGCCTTTGTGTTTGGTATTGATTTCCCATGAATTCAGTGGGGTTTGGATATGTGTGACGAAATGTTTAGCGAACCTTTGGAAGTTCGCTATCTGAACCGAACCTTAAAAGGATTGATCATCTCTTATTATAAGGAAGCCTATGAGGCAACACAAAATTACATTAAGAATGAATACAAGGAGAACACAGAGTCCATGCTACTATAGTAAAAGTGCATGCCCCCTGAGATATCACTAGCAGGAAATGCACATTGGGGAGTCTGGACCGGAGCTTTACCAACCTTTCAGCAATGAGTAATTACTAGTGATGAGTGAGTATGTTTTGTTAACCCTTTCGTCGAGTCTACTCGGGCGAGCACCGAGTATTTATAGCGTTCTCGGTGATATGTTTGAATGACTCCTATGCGCATGATTTGCGAATTTTTGACAGCTTTGATACATGTGATGAATGTCTGCTTCTTACACATTCCTCACATGTATTAAAGCTGTCAAACCATCGTAAATCATGCTCACGGGAGTGAATCAAACATATCACCAAGCACGCTATAAATACTCAGTGCTCGGCCGAGCATACTCGGCGAAAGGGTTAACAAAACATACTCGCTCTTCACTAATTCAAACATATCACTGATACAGTGTCCATTTTAGGACATGATCAGAGATCAAAATCAAACATCAGAATGATGTCATTTTGAGGCTAAATACCCTGTCTGAGAACTGATTCTGACGAGTGATTCTGACGAGTGATTCTGACGAATGATTCTGACGAGTGATTCTGACGAATGATTTTGACGAGTGATTCTGACGAATGATTTTGATGAATGATTCTAACAAATGATTTTGACGAGTAATTTTGATGAGTGATTCTGCCAAGTGATTTTGACGAGTGATTCTGACGAGTGACTTTTAAAACTGTAATAATAATAATAAAAAAAAAAGTAACAGTTCGCTGATGGGACTTAAACCCCAAATTCTATGTCTCAAAGGCAGTGCATTAACCACTAAACTATTAACTTAGTTGTATAAACTTTGGAGTTCTATTTGGTTATATGATTTTCAGTGCAAACTTGTCTAAAACTCATTGGGACATATGCACAGACTGCAAGCAAGCCAAATTCAAATGATGTTTGATTCTGATGTGTGAGTCTGATGTGTGACTTTCTTTAAACATCAGAATCACAATGACTTTTAGTCACCCTGAGTATTTTCATGGTTAATCTCATAAGACAAGAAAAGCTAGTAGTTGTGATTAGAGATGAGCATTGTTCTACTCGAACTGTTCGCCAATCTCAAATTCGAGCTGTTTTGGGCGGTGTCCGAGCCGTTCGGCGAACACGAACGATTTGAGAAAAATTCGGCTGTTCGATAACTGTTCGTGCACCAAAATCATAACTGGATTTTTTCTCAGTAATGATGAAAATTAATGTTAATACGCAGTTTGAGTGTACAGGGGGGAGGGGCAGGGGATGGATCTCTGCAGGAATAATGAAGATCTCCATTTTTTTTTCTCTTTCCCGCATTTACAGTGGGGAGGTGCAATCTGTCAGCCTATCAGCAGCGCACACACGGAGCGAAGTGCTTTTTTTCACACGAGCAAGGGCATGTGTCATTGGCAGTGTATGTCACATGTCCTTGCCCTATAAGACCAAGCCATTTTCCCCGTCGCCACCATTTTCTCACTGCTGCAGCTGCGTGTTAGACGGCACCGCTGTTGCTGTGTGCGCTATACCTTGTTAATTTCAAGCCAATTTTCGCACAAATCTACAGATAGCTTGGGAGTAGGGAATAGTTGTGATTGCAGTCCTTTTAAGGACTAGGTTACAGCATTTCCTACGACTTTTATCAGGCAGGTCTGTGCTCTTAAATAGATAGGTTGTGGGAGTAAAGACTAATTGTAATTGGAGTCCTTTTCAGGACTAGGTTACATCAGTTCCTATCAGTTTTTGCCAGGCAGGTCTGTGCCAGTGCTGTGCAAGTTTTTTTCACCGCATTTGGCTGAATCTAGCAAAGCTAATCCTTTTTGGCCTATTGCAGAGTGTGTTAGTCAGTGGAGTAGCCTATCTGTGTTGCAAGATATACCACCTGTGTATAGAATACCAATTTTTTTACTGCACCTAGTGAAGTAAAATCTTTTGGGCATAGCATCATTCTATTAGTCCATCTATACTGACCTCCATCATGTTGCAAACTGAATATATTTTTTTCTGCATCTACCTCTGAAAAAATATTGGGCTTCTAGCTGTGTGTGGGACTTGTTCTATTAATCCATCTATACAGACCTCCATCAGGTTGCAAACTGAATATAATTTTTTTTCTGCATCTAGCTCTGAAAAAATATTTGGCCTTCTAGCAGTGTGTGGGACTTTCTCTATTAGTCCATCTATACTGACCTCCATCAGGTTGCAAATTAAAAATAATTGTTATCTGCATCTAGCTCTGAAAAAATATTTGGGCTTCTAGCTGTGTGTGGGACTTGTTCTATTACTCCATCTATACTGACCTCCATCAGGTTGCAAATTGAATATAATTTTTTTCTGCATCTAGCTCTGAAAAAATATTGGGCTTCTAGCTGTGTGTGGGACTTGTTGTATTAGTCCATCTATACTGACCTCCATCAGGTTGCAAACTGAATATATTTTTTTCTGCATCTACCTCTGAAAAAATATTGGGCTTCTAGCTGTGTGTGGGACTTGTTCTATTGATCCATCTATACAGACCTCAATCAGGTTGCAAACTGAATATAATTTTTTTCTGCATCTAACTCTGAAAAAATATTGGGCTTCTAGCTGTGTGTGGGACTTGTTCTATTAATCCATCTATACAGACCTCCATCAGGTTGCAAACTGAATATAATTTTTTTCTGCATCTAGCTCTGAAAAAATATTTGGCCTTCTAGCAGTGTGTGGGACTTTCTCTATTAGTCCATCTACAGTATAGACAAAAAATTTAGACACACCTTCTCATTTAAAGATTTTTCTGTATTTTCATGACTATGAAAATTGTGCATTCACTGAAGGCATCAAAACTATGAATTAACACAAGTGGAATTATATACTTAACAAAAAAGTGTGAAACAACTGAAAATGTGTCTTATATTCTAGGTTCTTCAAAGTAGCCACTTTTTGCTTTGATGACTGCTTTGCACACTCTTGGCATTCTCTTGATGAGCTTCAAGAGGTAGTCACCGGAAATGGTTTTCACTTCACAGGTGTGCCCTGTCAGGTTTAATAAGTGGGATTTCTTGCCTTATAAATGGGGTTGGGACCATCAGTTGTGTTGTGCAGAAGTCTAGTGGATACACAGCTGATAGTCCTACTGAATAGAGTGTTAGAATTTGTATTATGGCAAGAAAAAAGCAGCTAAGTAAAGAAAAATGAGTGGCTATCATTACTTTAAGAAATGAAGGTCAGTAAGTGTGAAAAATTGGAAAAACTTTGAAAGTGTCCTCAAGTGCAGTTGAAAAAATCATCAAGCGCTACAAAGAAACTGGCTCACATGAGGACTGCCCCAGGAAAGGAAGACCAAGAGTCACCTCTGCTTCTGAGGATAAGTTTATCTGAGTCACCAGCCTCAGAAATCACAGGTTAACAGAAGCTCAGATTAGAGACCAGGTCAATGCCACACAGAGTTCTAGCAGCAGACACATCTCTTCAACAACTGTTAAGAGGAGACTTTGTGCAGCAGGCCTTCATGGTAAAATAGCTGCTAGGAAACCACTGCTAAGGACAGGCAACAAGCAGAAGAGACTTGTTTGGGCTAAAGAACACAAGAATGGACATTAGACCAGTGGAAATCTGTGATTTAGTCTGATGAGTCCAAATTTGAGATCTTTGGTTCCAACCACCGTGTCTTTGTGCGACGCAGAAAAGGTGAACGGATGGACTCTACATGCCTGGTTCCCACCGTGAAGCATGGAGGAGGAGGTGTGATGGTGTGGGGGTGCTTTGCTGGAGACACTGTTGGGGATTTAATCAAAATTAAAGGCATACTGAACCAGCATGGCTACCACAGCATCTTGCAGCAGCATGCTATTCCATCCGGTTTGCATTTAGTTGGACCATCATTTATTTTTCAACAGGACAGTGACCCTAAACACACTTCCAGGCTGTGTAAGGACTATTTGACCAAGGAGGAGAGTGATGGGGTGCTACGCCAGATGACCTGGCCTCCACAGTCACCAGACATGAACCCAATCGAGATGGTTTGGGGTGAGCTGGACCGCAGAGTGAAGGCAAAAGGGTCAACAAGTGCTAAGTATCTCTGGGAACTCCTTCAGGATTGTTGGAAGACCATTTCCGGTGACTACCTCTTGAAGCTCATCAAGAGAATGCCAAGAGTGTGCAAAGCAGTCATCAAAGGAAAAGGTGGTTACTTTGAAGAACCTAGAATATAAGACATATAAGACATATTTTCAGTTGTTTCACACTTTTTTGTTAAGTATATAATTCCACATGTGTTAATTCATAATTTTGATGCCTTCAGTGTGAATGTAAAATTTTCATAGTCAGGAAAATACAGAAAAATCTTTAAATGAGAAGATGTGTCCAAACTTTTGGTCTGTACTGTATACTGACCTCCATCAGGTTGCAAATTAAAAATAATTTTTATCTGCATGTAGCTCTGAAAAAATATTTGGGCTTCTAGCTGTGTGTGGGACTTCTTCTATTACTCCATCTATACTGATCTCCATCAGGTTGCAAATTGAATATAATTTTTTTCTGCATCTAGCTCTGAAAAAATGTTGGGCTTCTAGCTGTGTGTGGGACTTGTTGTATTAGTCCATCTATACTGACCTCCATCAGGTTGCAAACTGAATATATTTTTTTCTGCATCTACCTCTGAAAAAATATTGGGCTTCTAGCTGTGTGTGGGACTTGTTCTATTAATCCATCTATACAGACCTCCATCAGGTTGCAAAGTGAATATAATTTTTTTCTGCATCTACATCTGAAAAAATATTTGGCCTTCTAGCAGTGTGTGGGACTTTCTCTATTAGTTCATCTATACTGACCTCCATGTAGGTTGCAAATTAAAAATAATTTTTATCTGCATCTACCTCTGAAAAAATATTTGGGCTTCTAGCAGTGTGTGGGACTTTCTCTATTAGTCCATCTATACTGACCTCAATCACGCTGCAAATTCAAAATAATTTTTTGTCTGCATCTAGCTCTGAAAAAATATTTGGCCTTCTAGCAGTGTGTGGGACTTTCTCTATTAGTCCATCTATACTGACATCCATCAGGTTGCAAATTAAAAATAATTTTTAACTGCATCTAGCTCTGAAAAAATATTTGGGCTTCTAGCTGTGTGTGGGACTTGTTCTATTACTCCATCTATACTGACCTCCATCAGGTTGCAAATTGAATATAATTTTTTTCTGCATCTAGCTCTGAAAAAATATTGGGCTTCTAGCTGTGTGTGGGACTTGTTGTATTAGTCCATCTATACTGACCTCCATCAGGTTGCAAACTGAATATATTTTTTTCTGCATCTACCTCTGAAAAAATATTGGGCTTCTAGCTGTGTGTGGGACTTGTTCTATTAATCCATCTATACAGACCTCCATCAGGTTGCAAACTGAATATAATTTTTTTCTGCATCTAGCTCTGAAAAAATATTTGGCCTTCTAGCAGTGTGTGGGACTTTCTCTATTAGTCCATCTATACTGACCTCCATCAGGTTGCAAACTGAATATAATTTTTTTCTGCATCTAGCTCTGAAAAAATATTTTACCTTCTAGCAGTGTGTGGGACTTTCTCTATTAGTCCATCTATACTGACCTCCATCAGGTTGCAAACTGAATATAATTTTTTTCTGCATCTAGCTCTGAAAAAATATTTGGCCTTCTAGCAGTGTGTGGGACTTGTTCTATTAGTCCACCTATACTGACTTCCATCAGGTTGCAAATTCAAAATAATTTTTTGTCTGCATCTAGCTCTGAAAAAATATTTGGCCTTCTAGCAGTGTGTGGGACTTTCTCTATTAGTCCATCTATACTGACCTCCATCAGGTTGCAAACTGAATATAATTTTTTTCTGAATCTAGCTCTGAAAAAATATTTGGCCTCCTAGCAGTGTGTGGGACTTTCTCTATTAGTCCATCTATACTGACCTCCATCAGGTTGCAAACTGAATATATTTTTTTCTGCATCTACCTCTGAAAAAATATTTGGGCTTCTAGCTGTGTGTGGGACTTATTCTATTAGTCCATCTATTCTGACCTCCATCAGGTTGCAAATTGAATATAATTTTTTTCTGCATCTAACCCAGCCAATAGTTTTGGCCTAATACCACAGTTTGGCCACTCAGCTCTGCTCGGTTCCCATCCATTGTTTTTTTGTGCAAACAACTCCAGAGTTGTGAATTAGTTAACCACCAAAATGAGTGGAAAAAGGCCTGCTGCTGGTGGAAAGGGGAATAGGCGTGTTGGGAAGGGGAAAAAAGGTTGTGTCCGTGGGGTAGGTGTTAAAGCAACAGTAACATCTGCAGAAGAAAGACCATCTTCCAGCCAAACTAAAATGTCTACTTCTTTTAGCGGACAATGGGATAAGATCCCTTTCTTACGGCCACGCCAATCGCTACAAATTCCGGATGAGGCACAAAAACAGCAGGTGCTTCAACGGATATCAAGTGCTCCTTTAAGTGGGCTCTCCTCCACATCAACTTCAACATCACAAATACTCCAGTCCTCAAAGGTGTCACCCCAATCGCACTTGCTTCCTCACAGCTCCCAAATCTCCAGCTGCCCGTCTGAGTATGAGGTAGAACAGATAGTTGAGTCTGCAGAGCTGTTTACTCATACTATAGCCTGGGAATCAGAGGTCGACTCCAGCGCTTCTGTGAATCCAGACGAGGAAATGATCTGCACTGATGCCCAGAATCTTTATGAGTCGGATCCAGGACCAGACGCAGAAGGTTCTGACCATAATGTAGACCCTCATTCCCAAACTGTAACTCCTGTTGGTGGAGACAATGAGGAAGACGATGATGAGACTCAAATACCTGATTGGAGCGACAACTTTAGTTTTTTGTCAGGGCAGGAACAGGTTGGCTCTGAGGACGACGGGTGTGATAACGCACAGGGTGATGATGATGAGGTTGGAGATCCCACTTACTGTCAACCCACAGTCAGCCAAGAGATGAGGTCAGCAGAGGAGGTGGAGGAAGATGCTAGTGACGACGAGGTCAGGTTGCGCCTTCCTGGACAGAGACGTAGTACTGGAAGCACGTCAACAACTGCATCCTCAAACACAACTCTGCCTCTCACCACAAGTCGTGGTGGCTCTTCAGGTCGCATGGGTGCTAAGCCTTGCATAGCCTGGGCATTTTTTCAGAACGATAAAGATGACCCAACTCGTGTTATCTGTAACATTTGTCAGCAAAAGCTAAGTAGAGGCCAAAAAATACATAGTTTGAGTACTTCATGCATGAACCGGCACATGGACATGAAGCATAAGTTGCAGTGGGAAGCTCAGTGTGCTACAATGCGGCCTAGCCGGCCGGCCAACCACCGTCTGCCATATCTTGTGCATCCGCGGCCTCTTCATCCTCTGTGACTGGGGGGACAGCAGTCACACCTGTTTTGGGGCGCAGACCTGCCACCTCTTTACCCGCAACAGCCAGCGTGATTGGCAGGTCATCATTTTCTTTGGAGGTGGTAACACCAGCTGGTGTTGAGCGCTGTCCGACATCGATAGCACCACCTTTGGATCAAGGCAACCTAACATGTCCGCCTGCATCTTCCTCACAGACCGGCAGTTTGCCGGGGACACCCTTATCAACCCCGTCTAAGCACAATAGCCAGCCCTCGGTCCCTCAGATGTGGACAAGTAAAAGACCATTTCCTCCTAGCCATGAGAAAGCTAAGAGGTTGAATTTCACCATCTGCAAGCTCTTGGCTACAGAAATGCTGCCTTTCCGCCTGGTGGACACAGAGGATTTTCGAGACCTTAAGTCCGTCGCAGTGCCCCAGTACCAGATGCCCAGTCGGCACTACTTCTCAAAGAAAGGTGTGCCTGCGCTCCACCAGCATGTTGCACACAACATCACCGCTTCTTTGAGAAACTCTGTGTGTGACAGGGTGCATTTCACCACAGACACTTGGACGAGTAGGCATGGACAGGGGCGTTACATGTCGCTGACTGGGCACTGGGTAACTATGGTGACAGCAGGACAAGGGGCTGCTGTCCAAGTCTTGCCGTCCCCACGAGTTGTGCGTCAATCCTCTTTATGTCAAAGTTCCTCCACTGCTTCTGCCTCCTCAACCTCCTCTCGGTCTTCCACCTGCACCCAAAGCCTGTCTGGTCATGCCACAAGCTTTCTAACTGCGCAGAAGGGATCCTGCACACCTCCTTACTATGCTGACAGTAGGGCTCAACGTCCAGACGTGGGGCAAATCACGCTGGAGGAGTGGTCACAGATCAGGGACCTATGCACCCTTCTGCACAGTTTTGAAATGGCGACGAAGATGTTTAGTGCTGACGATGCCATTATCAGCATGACTATTCCGGTGATTTACATGCTGGAGCACATGTTAAACAGAATTCGGAGTCAGGTGGTGGCACAAGAGGAGGTGGAGGAAGTAGAGGAGGAGGAGTTGTATGCGGAAGGGCTAACATCTGCAAGGTCCAGACGGTCGGCAGCACCAAGGCGGCAGGCATGTGAGGGTGGGGGAGATGGTTTTACCAGGGCGCATGGTAGCAGCCAAACTAGTGAGGAAGGTGCAGGAGCCCAGGAAGGAGTGAAGGACGAACTGATGGAAGACTCATCAGATGAGGTAGACCTTGATCACATTTCTGTTGTGCGAGGTTGGGGGGAGAGGACAGAGGAAGGAAGCATGATTGTTACCTCGCCACCAACACAACAGGGACTTGGTGCTCCTGGATGCGCAACACACATGAGTGCCTTCTTGCTGCACTACCTGCAACATGACCCTCGAATTGTGAGAACGAGAAATAATCCTGACTACTGGGTTGCCACACTGTTAGATCCCCGGTACAAAAAATTTACTTTGGCTATGTAATTTACCATGCAAATATACAGCGTGTCTGAAACTCTTAACACATCAGTATGACAATCAGAGTGTCAGATATTAAAAGTATAACACCCCTGTAGTTTTTGTGCTAAATAGTCATACTAAAAAAAAAAAAAAAAACATTCTTGTTCCTATCAGGAGTTGAACTCTGTTTCTGTAGTGTAAGAGACTGATACCTTACCATTGCACTATCCAGTCAATTGATCACAACTAGTGTTGAGCCACCCCTGTAGTGTTCGAGTTCGGTTCGGTTCGTCGAACACCCGTGTGTTCGCCGAACTGTTCGTCGAACACCTTCGAACACCGTTAAAACCAATGGCAGGCAAACAAAAACACATAGAGACACATAGAAAACACCTTCAAAGGTGACCAAAAGCTGACAAACTGCTCTGAAGACACAACTAACACATGGAAAAGTGACAAGTACATATAGTCATGCGAAAAGAAAAGAGGTGGAGGAGTAAAAGGAGGGGGAGACACAGATATAGGCATGTCATGCCCTTCTAAAATCCAAAAAGTGAGAAGCCGACACGTTCAGTCCGCTCCTGCCCGTGCCACCTCCGTGTCGCCGGGTTTGTGCCAGAGCCGCGGTGAACCCTGACGGCCAGACCCCCTCTCCCAATACTGGTGCCTGTCCGCTGGTGGGTCGAGCGAGCCCCCCTGTGGTGGAGGCAGCTCTGAGCTTTTAAATTTAAATTGTCTCTCTAATTTGAATGAATACACTTTAAATCCATTTACAAGGATCTATTGGAGGGCAAGTCTCATGCCAGCAGCCGCGTAATTCCAGCTCCAGTAGTGTCCACTAAAGCTGCTGCAGTTAAAAAGCTTTTATAAGGATCGAGCTCGGCAGTCCACCGCAAGGCATCCTACTGCCAGTCCCAGCCCCTATGCCTTGGGGTGCCTCCTGATGCTCTTCACTGAGTATCCCGTGGTCCCGAAGCATTTCCTTTGAAAAAATTAAGTGTCAAAACTACAGGTGGTGTAGCTTGCTTAACAGCCGGGATAATCCGCTGACTAGCAGACACTGCTACTAGGCACAAAGTATTTCCTGGGCTAGATGCAGTTAAAAATTTGTAATTAGATACTCTCGTTGAATGCTGAGAAAGCATTCCATAGAGTCTCCTGGCACGCCATATATGATTCTCTTAAAAAGCTTGGGGTAGGGGTCTAGGGGACCCTTTTATAGCCAAAATCATGGCCCTGTATCGCAATACGTCACCTAGGCTGAAGATAAATGGAACTGTATTACCCTGAGGGCTCGGTTGCTACAGAGGTATTGCACCTCACCCAGAGGTGTGATATCTCACTCTCAGGTAAGGATGGAGTGTGGATCAGGACCCGACACCTGCATGCATTACACCACATTGCCGTGGGGCAGGGCGACCAATATGCCCCTGAGATGGGCACGACAGTCCCTGTCCCTGGCTAGAGTGGGAGGAGGGAACACTGAGGAAGGGGAACCCTGTAGTGCAGGAGCAGGGAGGAAGCAGTTCCTGGGTGCATTGAGAAGGGAGTATAAAAGGTGGGCACCATCTTAGTTCAGTGCAGAGAAGTCTGAGCAGAAGTGGCAGGGAGCAGGGGCTCTGCATGAGCTCTGCTCCGGAGGCGGGCCTAGTAACAGAGGCCCAGGCCTGGAAGAGGGAGAAGGAAGGAAGAGGAGCGGAGAAGGCTCCAGGAACGAGGAACGAAGGGATCCCAGGGGTGCGGACGGGCGAGTCGCCACCGCACGCCCGAATCCACCTGCGTGGAGGGGTCAGGCCAAAGGGGGAGACCGGTCCCCGAAACTAGTGGAGGCAGGAAATGACTCTCAGCTAGAAACAGGAGGCTGTGACATTTTATGTGGTGCAGCCCCTCGCTACACCCGCTAGGAAGGCACCACAGAGGGTCAGGGAAACTGGCGCCAAGTTTACCAAGAGGAGGCCCGAGGCAGCCGGACAGAAGGGTTGGTAAGAAAGGCCAGACAAAGGACACACAAAGGGGGTCCTGTGAAGCGCTCCAAAGTTATCTGGGAGTTGTCTGAGCCCCTCACCTGGTGAGCACAGTACGATATGGGCAGCCGTTACCTGCAGACGCGGTCTGGATAATAAGAACTGTGAGTAAAGGCCCTGGACTGCATCACTGACTCCGTGTCGTTACTGCTGCTGCCCTGCACCATCACCCCCATCCTCCGCATACACTGCCCTGAGGCTATACTCCTCCCGTGGGGAGTTATGCTACGCTCTGCTGCACCCACAACACCAGCCTCAGCGGTCTGCCCTGGAGCGGCGGTTCACTCTGACCGCAATCCACGGGTGGCATAGTCGGACATTTAAACATCAAAACCACATAAATAGTTCCGCCACTGGTTTGACCGCCCTGAGCCACGGAACAGGGTCGCCGCCACGGAGACTACAACCACCAGCATCCACCAAAAAGGGCTCGGCTCCGGGTGTCCCAAGGCCCAGGGGGCGCGTCAGAACATTTTCATCACCTTTCACAATCACCAATGGGACAAGGCAGGGATGTTCTCTGTCCCCTCTCTTATACATCCTAGTGACGGAGCACCTGCTCTCATCAATTCGCCATAACCCCAATATTAGGTGGATTGAGGTGGGAGGCACCGAGTACAAGTGCTCTCTATTTGCTGATGATGTCCTAGTATATATCACTCAATCACATATATCCATCCATGCTGTTATGGCTGAAATAGATCACTTTGTTACTAGTGTTGAGCCACCCCCGTAGTGTTCGAGTTCGGTTCGGTTCGTCGAACACCCGTGTGTTCGCCGAACTGTTCGTCGAACTGTTCGTCGAACACCTTCGAACACCGTTAAAACCAATGGCAGGCAAACAAAAACACATAGAAACACATAGAAAACACCTTCAAAGGTGTCCAAAAGCTGACAAACTGCTCAGAAGACATAACTAACACATGGAAAAGTGACAAGTACATATAGTCATGTGAAAATAAAAGAGGTGGAGGAGTAAAAGGAGGGGGAGACACAGATATAGGCATGTAATGCCCTTCTAAAATCCAAAAAGTGAGAAGCCGACACGGCCAGTCCGCTCCTGCTCGTGCCACCTCCGTGTCGCCAGGTTTGTGCCAGAGACGCGGTGAACCCTGACGGCCAGCCCCCCTCTCCCAATACTGGTGCCTGTCCGCTGGTGGGTCGAGCAAGCCCCCTTGTGGTGGAGGCAGCTCTAAGCTTTTTAATTTAAATTGTCTCTCTAATTTGAATGAATACACTTTAAATCCATTTACAAGGATCTATTGGAGGGCAAGTCTCATGCCAGCAGCCGCGGTAATTCCAGCTCCAGTAGCGTCCACTAAAGCTGCTGCAGTTAAAAAGCTTTTATAAGGATCGAGCTCGGCTGTCCACCGCAAGGCATCCTACTGCCAGTCCCAGCCCCTATGCCTTGGGGTGCCTCCTGATGCTCTTCACTAAGTATCCCATGGTCCCGAAGCATTTCCTTTGAAAAAATTAAGTGTCTAAACTACAGGTGGTGCAGCTTGCTTAACAGCCGGGATAATCCGCTCACTAGCAGACACTGCTACTAGGCACAAAGTATTTCCTGGGCTAGATGCAGTTAAAAATTTGTAATTAGATACTCTCGTTGGATGCTGAGAAAGCATTCCATAGAGTCTCCTGGCACGCCATATATGATTCTCTTAAAAAGCTTGGGGTAGGGGTCTAGGGGACCCTTTTATAGCCAACATCACGGCCCTGTATCGCAATACGTCACCTAGGCTGAAGATAAATGGAACTGTAGCACCCTGAGGGCTCGGTTGCTACAGACGTATTGCACCTCACCCAGAGGTGTGATATCTCACTCTCAGGTAAGGATGGAGTGTGGATCAGGACCCGACACCTGCATGCATTACACCACATTGCCATGGGGCAGGGCGACCAATATGCCCCTGAGATGAGCACGACAGTCCCTGTCCCTGGCTGGAGTGGGGGGAGGGAACACTGAGGAAGGGGAACCCTGTAGTGCAGGAGCAGGGAGGAAGCAGTTCCTGGGTGCATTGAGAAGGGAGTATAAAAGGTGGGCACCATCTTAGTTCAGTGCAGAGAAGTCTGAGCAGAAGTGGCAGGGAGCAGGGGCTCTGCATGAGCTCTGCTCCGGAGGCGGGCCTAGTAACAGAGGCCCAGGCCTGGAAGAGGGAGAAGGAAGGAAGAGGAGCGGAGAAGGCTCCAGGAACGAGTAATGAAGGGATCCCAGGGGTGCGGACGGGCGAGTCGCCACCGCACGCCCGAATCCACCTGCGTGGAGGGGTCAGGCCAAAGGGGGAGACCGGTCCCCGAAACTAGTGGAGGCAGGAAACGACCCTCAGCTAGAAACCGGAGGCTCTGACATTTTATGTGGCGCAGCCCCTCGCTACACCCGCTAGGAAGGCACCACATAGGGTCAGGGAAACTGGCGCCAAGTTTACCAAGAGGAGGCCCGAGGCAGCCGGACAGAAGTGTTCGTAAGAAAGGCCAGACAAAGGACACACAAAGGGGGTCCTGTGAAGTGCTCCAAAGTTATCTGGGAGTTGTCTGAGCCCCTCACCTGTTGAGCACAGTACGATGTGGGCAGCCGTTACCTGCAGACGTGGTCTGGATAATAAGAACTGTGAGTAAAGGCCCTGAACTGCATCACTGACTCCGTGTCGTTACTGCTGCTGCCCTGCACCATCACCCCCATCCTCCGCATACACTGCCCTGAGGCTATACTCCTCCCGTGGGGAGTTATGCTACGCTCTGCTGCACCCACAACACCAGCCTCAGTGGTCTGCCCTGTAGCGGCGTTTCACTCTGACCGCAATCCACGGGTGGCGTAGTCGGACATTTAAACATGAAAACCACATAAATAGTTCCGCCACTGGTTTGACCGCCCTGAGCCACGGAACTGGGTCGCCGCCACGAAGACTACAACCACCAGCATCCACCAAAAAGGGTCCGGCTCCGGGTGTCCCAAGGCCCAGGGGGTGCGTCAGAACATTTTCATCACCTTTCACAATCACCAATGGGACAAGGCAGTGATGTCCTCTGTCCCCTCTCTTATACATCCTAGTGACGGAGCACCTGCTCTCATCAATTCGCCATAACCCCAATATTAGGTGGATTGAGGTGGGAGGCACCGAGTACAAGTGCTCTCTATTTGCTGATGATGTCCTAGTATATATCACTCAATCACATATATCCATCCATGCTGTTATGGCTGAAATAGATCACTTTGTTACATGGTAAAATTTTAAAATCAATGCAGCGAAGTCTGAGGCCCTCGATGTCTCCCTCCCCAAATCCATATAGGATTCCATCCAGTCCAACTTTCCCTTTGCCTGGCCCTCACAGGGTATCAAATACTTAGGAATTCCTATTCATAGAGACCTCTCCCATCTATGTTATCTTAATTTTGGGCACTTTATTGAACAACTCCATACAGACCACGGTTGGCAAGTTAGAACTGTAAGATTCACTACGTGAACCACTGGTGTTTTGTGGAAAAGCACATGTACACTGCGTTCCAAATTATTATACAAAAAGTGTTTAGGAGTGATAAGGGAAGAATTTGTTTGTTTGTCAGTTAAACCTGTTCCTGCCCTGACAAAAAACTAAAGTTGTCGCTCCAATCAGGTATTTGAGTCTCATCATCGTCTTCCTCATTGTCTCCACCAACAGGAGTTACAGTTTGGGAATGAGGGTCTACAATATGGTCAGAACCTTCTGCATCTGGTCCTGGATCCGACTCATAAAGATTCTGGGCATCAGTGCAGATCATTTCCTCGTCTGGATTCACAGAAGCGCTGGAGTCGACCTCTGATTCCCAGGCTATAGTATGAGTAAACAGCTCTGCAGACTCAACCATCTGTTCTACCTCATACTCAGACGGGCAGCTGGAGATTTGGGAGCTGTGAGGAAGCAAGTGCGATTGGGGTGACACCTTTGATGACTGGAGTATTTGTGATGTTGAAGTTGATGTGGAGGAGAGCCCACTTAAAGGAGCACTTGATATCCATTGAAGCACCTGCTGTTTTTGTGCCTCATCTGGAATTTGTAGCGATTGGCGTGGCCGTAAAAAAGGGATCTTATCACATTGTCCGCTAAAAGAAGTAGACATTTTAGTTTGGCTGGAAGATGGTCTTTCTTCTGCAGATGTTACTGTTGCTTTAACACCTACCCCACGGACACAACCTTTTTTCCCCTTCCCAACACGCCTATTCCCCTTTCCACCAGCAGCAGGCCTTTTTCCACTCATTTTGGTGGTTAACTAATTCACAACTCTGGAGTTGTTTGCACAAAAAAACAATGGATGGGAACCGATCAGAGCTCAGTGGCCAAACTGTGGTATTAGGCCAAAACTATAGGCTGGGTTAGATGCAGAAAAAAATTATATTCAATTTGCAACCTGATGGAGGTCAGTATAGATGGACTAATAGAACAAGTCCCACACACAGCTAGAAGCCCAAATATTTTTTCAGAGGTAGATGCAGAAAAAAATATATTCAGTTTGCAACCTGATGGAGGTCAGTATAGATGGACTAATAGAGAAAGTCCCACACACTGCTAGAAGGCCAAATATTTTTTCAGAGCTAGATGCAGACAAAAAATTATTTTGAATTTGAAACCTGATGGAGGTCAGTATAGGTGGACTAATAGAACAAGTCCCACACAATGCTAGAAGGCCAAATATTTTTTCAGAGCTAGATGCAGAAAAAAATTATATTCAGTTTGCAACCTGATGGAGGTCAGTATAGATGAACTAATAAAGAAAGTTCCACACACTGCTAAAAGGCCAAATATTTTTTCAGAGCTAGATGCAGAAAAAAATTATTTTCAGTTTGCAACCTGATGGAGGTCAGTATAGATGGATTAATAGAACAAGTCCCACACACAGCTAGATGCCCAATATTTTTTCAGAGCTAGATGCAGAAAAAAATTATATTCAATTTGCAACCTGATGGAGGTCAGTAAAGATGGAGTAATAGAACAAGTCCCACACACAGCTAGAAGCCCAAATATTTTTTCAGAGCTAGATGCAGATAAAAATTATTTTTAATTTGCAACCTGATGGAGGTCAGTATAGATGGACTAATAGAGAAAGTCCCACACACTGCTAGAAGGCCAAATATTTTTTCATAGCTAGATGCAGACAAAAAATTATTTTGAATTTGCAGCGTGATGGAGGTCAGTATAGATGGACTAATAGAACAAGTCCCACACACAGCTAGAAGCCCAAATATTTTTTCAGAGGTAGATGCAGATAAAAATTATTTTTAATTTGCAATCTGATGGAGGTCAGTATAGATGGACTAATAGAGAAAGTCCCACACACTGCTAGAAGGCCAAATATTTTTTCAGAGCTAGATGCAGAAAAAAATTATATTCAGTCTGCAACCTGATGGAGGTCTGTATAGATGGATTAATAGAACAAGTCCCACACACAGCTAGAAGCCCAATATTTTTTCAGAGGTAGATGCAGAAAAAAATTATATTCAATTTGCTACCTGATGGAGGTCAGTATAGATGGAGTAATAGAACAAGTCCCACACACAGCTAGAAGCCCAAATATTTTTTCAGTGGTAGATGCAGAAAAAAATTATATTCATCTTTCAACCTGATGGAGGTCTGTATAGATGGATTAATAGAACAAGTCCCACACACAGCTACAAGCCCAATATTTTTTCAGAGGTAGATGCAGAAAAAAATATATTCAGTTTGCAACCTGATGGAGGTCTGTATAGATGGATTAATAGAACAAGTCCCACACACAGCTACAAGCCCAATATTTTTTCAAAGGTAGATGCAGAAAAAAATATATTCAGTTTGCAACCTGATGGAGGTCAGTATAGATGGACTAATAGAGAAAGTCCCACACACTGCTAGAAGGCCAAATATTTTTTCAGAGCTAGATGCAGAAAAAAATTATATTCAATTTGCAACCTGATGGAGGTCAGTATAGATGGACTAATAGAATGATGCTATGCCCAAAAGATTTTACTTCACTAGGTGCAGTAAAAAAATTGGTATTCTATACACAGGTGGTATATCTTGCAACACAGATAGGCTACTCCACTGACTAACACACTCTGCAATAGGCCAAAAAGGATTAGCTTTGCTAGATTCAGCCAAATGCTGTGAAAAAAACTTGCACAGCACTGGCACAGACCTGCCTGGCAAAAACTGATAGGAACTGATGTAACCTAGTCCTGAAAAGGACTCCAATTACAATTAGTCTTTACTCCCACAACCTATCTATTTAAGAGCACAGACCTGCCTGATAAAAGTCGTAGGAAATGCTGTAACCTAGTCCTTAAAAGGACTGCAATCACAACTATTCCCTACTCCCAAGCTATCTGTAGATTTGTGCGAAAATTGGCTTGAAATTAACAAGGTATAGCGCACACAGCAACAGCGGTGCCGTCTAACACGCAGCTGCAGCAGTGAGAAAATGGTGGCGTCGGGGAAAATGGCTTGGTCTTATAGGGCAAGGACATGTGACATACACTGCCAATGACACATGCCCTTGCTTGTGTGAAAAAAAGCACTTCGCTCCGTGTGTGCGCTGCTGATAGGCTGACAGATTGCACCTCCCCACTGTAAATGCGGGAAAGAGAAAAAAAAATGGAGATCTTCATTATTCCTGCAGAGATCCATCCCCTGCCCCTCCCCCCACCCCGCTGTACACTCAAACTGCGTATTAACATTAATTTTCATCATTACTGAGAAAAAATCCAGTTATGATTTTGGTGCACGAACAGTTATCGAACATAACCTCGAACAGCCGAATTTTTCTCAAATCGTTCGTGTTCGCCGAACGGCTCGAACACCGCCCAAAACAGCTCGAATTTGAGATTGGCGAACAGTTCGAGTAGAACAACGCTCATCTCTAGTTATTAGGTTTATTTCCAAGCAAAGGGTCACTGGTTCGAATCGAGGAACAGCCATGAAAAAGAGTTAAGGAAGAAAATAGAAACAGCATCATCCAGCTCATTAATAGCAGTCTCTCAACCAAGAAAATTGCCAACCTGCATTATGTGACTGTTATGACAGTTGGAAGAATGCAAAATTTAGTCCATCCATTCATTTAAAAGCCAAGAGGTGGACGTGACAAGATATTGGAGTCAACCATTTGGCCCATCACAAGGTCTATCAGTTCTGGCACGACAGACAAGGCAGTGCAGGTGGCTCGTATGCTTCATAATAGTGAGCTCACAGACGTCCATGCAAGCACGATGCGACTCATGATACACAAGTTTGGAAAGGTGGCCCGAAAGAAGGTGAAGAAGCCTCGACTTCAATATCGTCATAAGAAGCATCGGCTCAAATTTGCAAAAAAGTATGAAAAGTGGACAGTAGAAGATTGGAAACAGGTGATTTGGAGCGATGAGACGAAAGTCAATAGACTGATATGTGCAAATGGGTCTGGAAGAAATAAGGGTAAAAAGAGCTAACAGATCGAGAAATTGAAGGAACTGTCAAGCTTGTTGGTGAAAACCTGATTATGTGGCATTCTATTACAGCCAAAGGTATTGGATACTTGACCAGTATCGATGGTGGTCTAAGTGCTGAGCTATATGTGAGCATCCTACAAGATGAGTTACTTCATTCACTTGAGCACTATGAAGTAATAGTAATATAGAAAAAATATTTCAGCTCACCTGGGTCAGCCTTGCTATGAATAAGGATCTACGTATCCGAAACGTGTAAGCCTCTGTACACTTTTATTTGAACCATGGTCTCGTGGTTTTATTTTTTTCAAAGTAAAGGCTACTTTTTAAGTCACTTTCACGAGTTGCTGCATGACTACCTCTTCATCACTTGAACACTATGAGTATGAAAAGGACGACAGAGTGTTCCAACAGGACAACGACCGAAAGCATACGTCAAGATTGGTGAAGAAATGGATCAATGACAATGAAGAAGAGGTGTTGGATTGGCCCTCACAGAAAAAGCAGAAGAAGTAGTAGAAAAAAAAGCTGAATACATACGCAAGTGAGTCGACCAATATGCGCCAACTTTGGTAATGTGTAGAAGAGATCTGGGATTAGATTTCGGTCAAGACAAGCTTGAATCTGATTGAGAGCATTCCCAGAAGGATTCAGGCAGTGTTGAAAACCAAAGGTTGATTTACAAAATAAAATTATAAAAATATATTATAAATAGTGTTCAGCGAGCATGCTCAACACTGCTCGTTACTCGCCCGAGGATCTCACTACTCGGGATGATCGACGAACACCGAGCATTTCCGGGTTACTAGGACGGGAGCTCGGGTCTCCGCCCTGCACGTTTGGCGCTATTTACAGAGCCAAAGAACATGCAGGGATTGCCAGCCAGTCACTGTAATGCCGCAGCCATGTTGTTTGTGGCATTACAGTGATTGGCTGGCCGCACAGCGTCACCTCGAGTATTTAAAACAGGGCGCCGCTATTTTTGACACAGTCGCTCCAGATCAGACAGTGGGTGCTGCTGAGTTAGGGAGAGATATATAGTGCGAAATAGGTAGTGTAGGGTCTCTAAAGCCTGCCAAATCATACAAGCAGTCCTTCTCAGGACTAATATCCATCCCAGATATCAGGCAGGCAGGCAGGCAGGCTGTATAGGAGACGCAGTGGTTATACCAGCAAACGCTGCATTAGAGTACTGTGTGCTCCTGTTGGTCAAATAGCTAGACTTAAACCCCCTGTCTCAGGGGCCAGGAAAAATCCTTTTTTTTTCATCTAAATACTGTATTTTTTTTTTCCTCAGTCAGACTGTACAAATACGCATCTTATTAACCTTTTGGTATTCCCACCCCCCCAAAAAAAATTGAGTGTGTCTGTGACTGTTCTGACACCAATATATCTGTTTAAAAGAGTCTGATGTAGGCCAGAAAAATACAACTTTGGTTTTGCTGTTCCACAGGTCAAATCTATGTATTATCCAGCTTTTGGCATTTTTTGCCATAAACAAAAACCGTAATAGTGTCTCCCTGACAGGTCAGACACCAATATATCTGTTAAAAAGAGTCAGGTGTAGGCCAGAGAAATAGAACTGTTGTTTTGCAGTTCCACGGGTCAAATCTCAGTATTATCCTGCTTTTGGCATTTTGTGCCGTAAAAAAAAACAGTAATAGTGTCTCCCTGACTGTTCAGACACCAATATATCTGTATAAAAGAGTCTGGTGTAGGCCAGAGAAGTAGAACTGTGGTTTTGCAGTTCCATGGGTCAAATCTATGTATTATCCTGCTTTTGGCATTTTTTCCTGTAAAAAAAAACTGTAATAGTGTCTCCCTGACTGGTCAGACACCAATATATCTGTTTAAAAGAGTCTGCTGTAGGCCAGAGAAATAGAACTGCGGTTTTGCAGTTCCACGGGTTAAATCTCTGTATTATCCTGCTTTTGGCATTTTTTGCCATAAAAAAAAACTATAATAGTGTCTCCCTAACTGGTCAGACACCAATATATCTGTTTAAAAGAGTCTGGTGAAGGCCAGAGAAATAGAACTGTGGTTTTGCAGTTCCATGGGTCAACTCTCAGTATTATCCTGCTTTTGGCATTTGTTGACGTAAAAAAATAATGTAATAGTGTCTCCCTGACTAGTCAGGCACCAATATATCTGTTTAAAAGAGTCTGGTGTAGGCCAGAGAAATAGAACTGTGGTTTTGCAGTTCCACGGGTCAAATCTCTGTATTATCCTGCTTTTGGCATTTTTTGCGATAAAAAAAACTGTAATAATGTCTCCCTGACTGTTCAGACACCAATATATCCTTTTAAAAAAGTCTGGTGTAGGCCAGAGAAATAGAACTGTGGTTTTGCAGTTCAATGGGTCAACTCTCTGTATTATCCTGCTTTTGGCATTTTTTGCTGTAAAAAAAAACTGTAATAGTGTTTCTCTGGCTGGTCAGACACCAATATAACTGTTTAAAAGAGTCTGGTGTAGGCCAGAGAAATAGAACTGTGGTTTTGCAGTTCCACAAGTCAAATCTCTGTATTTTCCTGCTTTTGGCATTTTTTGACATAAAAAAAAATGTATTAGTGTCTACCTGACTAGTCAGACACCAATATATCTGTTTAAAAGAGTCTGGTATAGGCCAGAGAAATAGAACTGTGGTTTTGCAGATCCACAGGTCAAATCTATGTATTATCCTGCTTTTGGCATTTTTTGCCGTTAAAAAAAAACAGTAATATTGTCTCCCTGACTGTTCAGACACCAATATATCTGTTTAAAAGAGTCTGGCATAGGCAAGAGAAATAGAACTGTGGTTTTGCAGTTCCACGGGTCAACTCTCTGTATTATCCTGCTTTTGGCATTTTTTGCTGGAAAAGAAAAAGTAATAGTGTCTCCCTGGCTGGTCAGACACCAATATAACTGTTTAAAAGAGTCTGGTGTAGGCCAGAGAAATAGAACTGTGGTTTTGCTGTTCCACAAGTCAAATCTCTGTATTATCCTGCTTTTGGCATTTGTTGACGTAAAAAAAAAATGTAATAGTGTCTCCCTGACTAGTCAGGCACCAATATATCTGTTTAAAAGAGTCTGGTGTAGGCCAGAGAAATAGAACTGTGGTTTTGCAGTTCCACGGGTCAAATCTATGTATTATCCTGCTTTTGGCATATTTTGTGGTAAAAAAAACTGTAATAGTGTCACCCTGACTGGTCAGACACCAATATATCTGTTTAAAAGAGTCTGGTGTAGGCCACAGAAATAGAACTGTGGTTTTGCAGCTCCACGGGTCAAATCTCTGTATTATCCTGCTTTTGGCATTTTTTGCGATAAAAAAACTGTAATAGTGTCTCCCTGACTGTTCAGACACCAATATATCCTTTTAAAAGAGTCTGGTGTAGGCCAGAGAAATAGAACTGTGGTTTTGAAGTTCAATGGGTCAACTCTCTGTATAATCCTGCTTTCGGCATTTTTTGCTGTAAAAAAAAACTGTAATAGTGTCTCCCTGGCTGGTCAGACACCAATATAACTGTTTAAAAGAGTCTGGTGTAGGCCAGAGAAATAGAACTGTGGTTTTGCAGTTCCACAAGTCAAATCTCCGTATTTTCCTGCTTTTGGCATTTTTTGACATAAAAAAAAATGTAATAGTGTCTCCCTGACTAGTCAGACACCAATATATCTGTTTAAAAGAGTCTGGTGTAGGCCAGAGAAACAGAACTGTGGTTTTGCAGATCCACGGGTCAAATCTTTGTATTATCCTGCTTTTGGCATTTTTTGTGGTAAAAAAAAACTGTAATAGTGTCTCCCTGACTGGTCAGACACCAATATATCTGTTTAAAAGAGTCTGGTGTAGGCCAGAGAAATAGAACTGTGGTTTTGCAGTTCTACGGGTCAAATCTCTGTATTATCCTGCTTTTGGCATTTTTTGTGGTAAAAAAAAACTGTAATAGTGTCTCCCTGACTGGTCAGACACCAATATATCTGTTTAAAAGAGTCTGGTGTAGGCCAGAGAAATAGAACTGTGGTTTTGCAGTTCTACGGGTCAAATCTCTGTATTATCCTGCTTTTGGCATTTTTTGCCATAAAAAAACTGTAATAGTGTCTCCCTGACTGGTCAGACACCAATATATCTATTTAAAAGAGTCTGGTGTAGGCCAGAGAAATGGAACTGTGGTTTTGCAGTTCCACGGGTCAAATCTCTGTATTATCCTGCGTTTGCCATTTTTGCCGTAAAAAAAAACAGAAATAGTGTATCCCTGACTGGTCAGACACCAATATATCTATTTAAAAGAGTCTGGTGTAGGCCAGAGAAATAGAACTGTGTTTTGCAGTTCCATGGGTCAAATCTCTGTATTATCCTGCTTTTGGCATTTTTTGCCGTTAAAAAAAAACTATAATAGTGTCTCCCTGACTGTTCAGACACCAATATATCCTTTTAAAAGAGTCTGGTGTAGGCAAGAGAAATAGAACTGTGGTTTTGCAGTTCCATGGGTCAACTCTCTGTATTATACTGCTTTTGGCATTTTTTGCTGTAAAAAAAAAAAGTAATAGTGTCTCCCTGGCTTGTCAGACACCAATATAACTGTTTAAAAGTGTGTGGTGTAGGCCAGAGAAGTAGAACTGTGAATTTGCAGTTCCACAAGTCAAACCTCTGTATTATCCTGCTTTTGGCACTTTTGACGTAAAAAAAAAATGTAATAGTGTCTCCCTGACTAGTCAGAAACCAATATATCTGTTTAAAAGAGTGTGGTGTAGGCCAGAGAAATAGATCTGTGGTTTTGCAGTTCCATGGGTCAAATCTCTGTATTATCCTGCTTTTGTCATTTTTTGCCTTGAAAAAAACTGTAATAGTGTCTCCCTGACTGGTCAGACACCAATATATCTGTTTAAAAGAGTCAGGTTAGGCCAGAGAAATAGAACTGTGGTTTTGCAGTTCCACTGGTCAAATCTCTGTATTATCCTGCTTTTGGCATTTTTTGCCGTAAAAAAAAAAATGTAATAGTGTCACCCTGACTGGTCAGACACCAATAAATCTTTTTAAAAGAGCCTGGTGTAGGCCAGAGAAATAGAACTGTGGTTTTGCTGTTCCACGGGTCAAATCTCTGTATTATCCTGCTTTTGGCATTTTTTGCCGTAAAAAAAAAAGTAATGGTGTCTCCCTGCCTGGTCAGACACCAATATATCTATTAAAAGAGTCGGGTGTAGGCCAGAGAAACAGAACTGTGGTTTTGCCGTTCCACGGGTCAAATATCTGTATTATCCTGCTTTTGGCATTTTTTGCGGTAAAAAAAAACTGTAATAGTGTCTCCCTGACTGGTCAGACACCAATATATCTGTTTAACCCCTTTACACCCCAAGGTGGTTTGCACGTTAATGACCAGGCCAATTTTTACAATTTTGACCACTGTCACTTTATGAGGTAATTACTCTGGAACGCTTCAACAGATCCCCCTGATTCTTAGATTTTTTTTCGTGACATATTATACTTCATGATAGTGGTAAAATTTCTTCGATAGCACTTGCATTTATTTGTGAAAAAAATGGAAATTTGGAGAAAATTTTGAAAATTTAGCAATTTTTTAAATTTTAATTTTTATGCCCTTAAATCAGAGAGATATGTCACACAAAATAGTTAACAAATATCATTTCCCACATGTCTACTTTACATCAGCACAATTTTGGAACCAAATTTTTTTTTATTGGGGAGCTATAATGGTTAAAAGTTGACCAGCGATTTCTCATTTTTCCAACAAAATTTACAAAACCATTTTTTTAGGGACCACATCATATTTAAAGTCAATTTGAGGGGTCTTTATGACAGAAAATACCCAAAAGTGACACCATTCTCAAAACTGCACCCCTCAAGGAGCTCAAAACCACATTCAAGTACTTTATTAACCCTTCAGGTGCTTCACAGGAATTTTTGGAATGTGGAAGAAAAAAATTAACATTTAACTTTTTTCACAAAAATGTTACTTTAGACCCAATTTTTTTATTTTTGCAGGGTTAACAGGAAAAAATGGACAACAAAATTTGTTGTGCGGTTTCTCATGAGTAAGCAATTACCCCATATGTGAGTGAAAACCACTGTTTGGGCGCACGGCAGGGTTCGGAAGGGACGGAGCGCCATTTGACTTTTTGAATGTAAAATTTGCTTGAATAATTAGCGGACGCCATGTTGCATTTGGGGAGCCCCTGATGTGCCTAAACAGTGGAAACCCCCCACAAGTGACACAATTTTGGAAACTAGACCCCTCAGGGAACTTACCTAGATGTGTGGTGAGCACCTTGAACCCCCAGGTGCTTCACAGAAGTTTATAACATTGAGATGTAAAAATAAAATTTTCACATTTTTCCCACAAAAATGTTTTTCAGCCCCCACTTTTGCATTTTCATAAGGGTAGCAGGAGAAATTGCACCATGCACTTTGTTGTGCAATTTCCCCTGAGTAAGCAGATACCCCATATGTGGGGAAAAACCACTGTTTGGGCGCACGGCAGGGTTCGGAAGGGAAGTAGCGCCATTTGTCTTTTTGAATGTAAAATTTGCTTGAATAATTAGCGGACGCCATGTTGCATTTGGGGAGCCCCTGATGTGCCTAAACAGTGGAAACCCCCCACAAGTGACACCATTTTGGAAACTATACCCCTCAGGGAACTTATCTAGATGTGTGGTGATCACCTTGAAACCCAAAGTCCTTTACAGAAGTTTATAACATGGAGCCGTGAAAATAAAAAAATCTAACTTTTTCCACAAAACTGATGTTTTAGCCCCAATTTTTTATTTTCACAAGGGTAAGAGGAGAAAATGGACCCCAAAAACTTTTGCGCAATTTCTCCTGAGTACGCCAATACCCCATATGTGGGGAAAATACAGTGTTTGGGCGCACGGCAGAGTTCAGATGGGAAGGAGCACTGTGTGACTTTTCGAACGCAAAATCGGTTGGAATCGAGAGCGGACGCCATGTCACATTTGGAGAGCCCCTGATGTGCCTAAATAGTTTAAACCCCCCACAAGTGACCCCATTTTGGAAACTATACCCCTCAAGGATTTTATCAAGGGTATAGTGAACATTTTGAACCCAGAGGTACGACACAGAATTTGATGACATTAGGTCATAATATTGAATAAGTTGTCAGTAGTCTTGAGCGCAAGTGCTCACTACTTGAGTTTGCATCGGGTACTCAGGTATGCACCATGTATCACAGGTGCTCAAGTGAAATGCTCGAGCCCCCGCCCGCATGTTTCCCGGTTATTAGACACCCCCAAAAAAACATGCAGGGATCGCTCGTGCATGGCAGGCAATCCCCGCAAGGTTTTTATGGCCGCGAAGCATATGGGGCAGAGACTCGAGCCCTCGCGACACTCAATGCACACCCGATGCAAACTCAAGTAGTGCCATTTTCAGGCACGTGACATTTTTGATCACTTTCTATTCCAGATTTTGGGAGGCAGAATAAACAAAAACCAACAATTCAGGAATTATTTTTTTTAATTTTTTTATTCTACTTCGCGTGTGGTAAAATTGATAAGATAGCTTTATTCTTCGGGTCACTACGTTTACAGCGGTACCACATTTATATTGTTTTTCTATGTTTTGGCGCTTTTACACAATAAAAGCTATTTTATAGAAAAAAATATTTTTTTACATCGCTTTATTCTGAGAGCTATAACTTTTTGATTTTTGGATGATGGAGCTGTATGGTGGCTTGTTTTTTGCGGGACAAGATGAAGTTTTCAGCGGTACCATTTTTATTTATATTGGTCTTTTTGATCGCGTGTTATTCCATTTTTTGTTTGGCGGTATGATGATAAAGCATTGCTTTTTGCTTCTTTTTTTTTTTACCGTGTTCACTGAAGGGGTTAACTAGTGGGAGAGATTTATAGGTCAGGTCGTTACGGACGTGGCTATACCAAATATGTGTACTTTTATTGTTTGTTTTTTTTCATAATAATATTTATTGATGGGTACATTATATTTTTATTTTTAGTGGATTATTATTTTTTTTTTTTTTTATATTTTTACAATTTTTTTTTTTTTTTCACTTTCTGAAAGTTTTTTTACTTTTTTACTTTGTCCCACTCTGGGACTTTCACTTTTTTTGTTCTGATCGCCTGCAAAGCATAGGGATGGAGCACCATCCCTGTGCTATGCAAGCAGTCAGCGTTGCACAGTGAGAAGATTGTTTGGTCATGCACTGCGCATGACAAAACAATCTTCCTACTGTCTGGTGACCCGGATGTTGTCATGACGACATCGGGTCGTCATGGCAACACCCGGGAAGCCGCAGCAGATAGCGCTGGATGCCGGAAGAGGAGGTGAGTTTCCCGATCACCTTCCCTTAGCCACCGCAATGCTGTGATTGACTTCGATTGCAGCTTGCGGGGGTTAATATTCCAGGAGCGGTGCGGGACTGCTCCCTGCACATAGTACCGGGTGTCAGCTGTGACAATCAACTGACACCCGGCGGCAATCGCGCCCGCACAGCCTGAGTGCGCGCGCGATTGCGGTGACGTACTAATACGGGTCAGGCTCTTAAGTCCAGGGCACAGACGTGTGTTAGTACGTCATGGGCTTTAAAGGGGTCAAAAGAGTCTGGTGTAGGCCAGAGAAATAGAACTGTGGTTTTGCAGTTCTACGGGTCAAATCTCTGTATTATCCTGCTTTTGGCATTTTTTGCCATAAAAAAACAGTAATAGTGTCTCCCTGACTGGTCAGACAACAATATATCTGTTTAAAACATTTTGGTGTAGGCCAGAGAAATAGAACTGTGGCTTTCCTCTTTCACAGTTCTAATCTCCTTTTTATTACCCTTTTTCCATTGATAGTGCGAGTGTAAGCTATTTTACTTCATTTACAATGGGTAAGGCGCTTGGCAAGGGACGTGGAACTGGATGTTCTGGTGATGGTGCGTGTAGTAGACGGGGCCGTGACAAAGGTGAAAATGTGCCACAACCAACAGGCACATCTTCTCGCTCCCACTTCTTGACCGAATTACTAGGGAAGCACACTACAACACCAGTATTGCGAACTGATCAGTGTGAACAGGTTATTAATTGGATAGCAGATAATACTTCCAGTTACCTGGGCACCACCACCTCCGGTCTGTCTTCCACACGGTCAAGTTTTAGAAGCCGTTTGTCTCGACCACATACTCTTCCTCACCCTGATGCTCCTTCCTCCCACCATGCCGAGTGTCATCAGACAGCAACTGATCCCACACTTGGAAACTCTGAAGAGTTGTTCACTGGTCCATTTCCATATTTGTGCCCCTCGCCTGCTCAGCTTGAAGTGGTGGAAGAGGAGATCCCACGTAGAAATGCCCAAATATTTGAACAGCCATGGCCACAGGAAGTCGAAGCAGGCAATTTGTCACAAGAGGTGGACGATGACGAGACACAATTGCCACGAAGTGAGGAGGAGGACCGTGGTGCGCAAGTGGAAGAGGAGGAGGTGGTGGATGATCTATTAACTGACCCAATGTGGCAGGAGGACATGAAGAGCGAGGCCAGCAGCACACAGGGGGAGGGAGGCAGAGTAACCCAGCAGGCAGGAAGAAGCAGTGTGGTGGCCGCACACAGAAGGCGGGCAACAGTTCTACGAAACAACAACACGAAGGACGTTGCCAGTACAACCCGTAGGTCTTCCAGAGTCTGGAATTTTTTTTAAAGACTCTACTGATAACCCCAAAAAGGAAATTTGTACCACCAGCCATGCCAGCATCAGCAGGGGTGACAAAACTACCAGCCTGACCACCACCAGCATGATCAGGCACATGTCAGCAAAGCACCCGACTTTGTGGGGCGAACCCCAGGGTCCACGACCAGTGTCAGCGGGTGTCACCACTGCTTTGCAAGTAATTGAAACCCCTGTTGTGCATGCAAGGCAATCCCCTGTCCATACTGCATGCAAAGATGCCCCCTCCTCTCAGTCTGCACTTGTTATGGCAGTTTCTCAAGAAACAGCATCAACGTCCACGTCCACGTCCTATCGCAGCGTTCAATTGTCCATATCCCAGAGCTTTGAATGAAAGCGCAAATTTGCAGCAAACGCCCCACAGGCCACAGTCCTAAATTCACACATTTCACGAATGCTTTCGTTGGAAATGCAGCCTTTTCGGCTGTTGGAGACGGAATCCTTCCGCAACCTTATGGCGGTGGCCGTCCCTCGGTACTTGGTCCCCAGCCGACAATATTTTGCCCGGTGTCCCATTCCCGCACTACACAAGCACGTGTCCCAAAACATCTGCTGTGCCCTCAACAACGCAGTTACTGGGAGAGTCCACCTGACAACGGACATGTGGACAAGTGCTTGTGGCCAGGGACGGTATATCTCCCTGATGGCACACTGGGTAAACATAGTGGAAGCCGGGACCCAGATGGACCTTGGGACGAAACACATACTTCCCACACCGAGGATTGCGGGCCCTATGTCAGTCAGAGTTGCCCCCACAGTGTACAGCTCCTGCACCTCATCCTCCTCCTCCTCATGTTCAGCCTCCATCTCAGATATCACCACATCAGTTACAAGCTGGAAGCACTGCAGTACTGCCTCAGCCAAGCGGCAACAGGCTGTGCTGAAACTCATAAGCTTAGGTGATAAACCTCACACTGCTTGTGAGTTGTGAACAGCTGTGAAAGAGCATGCAGATCTGTGGCGGAGACCGCTGAACCTACATCCAGGCATGGTCATGTGTGACAATGGCCGTAACCTGGTGGCGGCTCTGAGGCAAGGCGAGATCACACACGTACCATGCCTGGCTCATGTGCTTAACCTAGTGGTTCAGCGATTTCTTAAACCGTACCCCGAGATGCCAGATCTGCTCGTCAAAGTACTCTGCCTGTCACCTCATTTTCGGAAGTCGGCTACAGCTTCAGCCGCCCTTGCTGTGTTGCAGCAGTGTTTGCAGCTTCCGGCACACCGATTGGTGTGTGATGTCCCCACACATTGGAACTCTACCCTTCACACGTTGCAAAGGATTTGTGAGCAGAAGAGAGCAGTTGAGGAGTGCCAGCTGCAACAAGGCCATCGATATTCAGGTCAGACTCCACACATAAGACCTCAAGAGTCGACCTGGATGTCTGACATATGTACCATCCTGATAAACTTTGAGGAGTCCACCAAGATGGTGAGTGGCGATGACGCCATCATTAGCGTCAGCATCCCACTTGTCTGTCTTTTGCAACACTCTCTGCAGAGAATTAAAGAGGAGGCATTGCAGCCAGAGTATGATGAGATGGATCAAGAACCCGTAATGGGCAATTGCACACAGCCCAGCCTCATCTCATCCCAACATGCATTGGGGGACAATGAGGGAGAGGAGGAGGAGGAGGAAGAACAGGAGATGGTATCATGCGCTGTAGACGGTAGTACCTGTACAACTGTCATACAGTCGGTTCATCGTGGGCGGCCTGAGGACAGGGGGAGGAGGAGGAGGAGGAGAAGGAGAGCATGGTCAGTCGTCATATTGGTGAGGACACGGAAGTCTTGCCCGTTACCAGTCTGTCACGCATGGCTGACTTTATGTTACGCTGCCTTAACCGTGACCCTCACGTTGTCAAAATGTTGGGTGACAGTCATTACTGGTTGGTGACACTTTTAGACCCCCGCTACAAGGAGAACTTTCACTCTCTTATTCCTGAGGTGGAGAGGTCTACAAAAATTGGGCAGTACCAGAAGGCCCTTGCTGCAGAACTGTTAAAAAAGTTCCCATCTGAACAAACTTGCGGCAGAGGTCACAGTTCGCTGAGCAATCAAGGCATACAGGCGAGAGCGATGCAAATCCAATCCAGCAGAGGCAGGGGAACACTGTCTACATTCTGGGACAGTTTTCTGAGACCCGCCCAGCTTACAGGCCCTGAGGCGCGGGGTACTCTCACAAGAAGTGGAAAGTTTCAAAAGATGGTGAGGGAGTACCTTGCCGACCGCACCAGCGTCCTCCGTGATTCCTCTGTGCCTTTTAATTATTGGGTTTCCAAGCTGGACACTTGGAATGAACTCGCTCTGTACGCCTTGGAGGTCCTGGCCTGCCCTGCCGCTATTGTGTTATCGGAGCGTGTTTTTAGTGCCGCTGGGGGAAGTATAACTGATAAGTGCACTCGCCTGTCAACTGACAATGCTGACAAGCTGACCCTTATCAAAATGAAAAAGGGCTGGATTGGGCCAGACTTCTCATCACCACCAAATGACAGCAGAGTAACAAAAAGTCAAATCCACTGTGTTATTTCGGGAGGTGTATTCCCATGCACTGCTTCACACACACACATGGGTATACGCTTCCTCATTTCGGCTGTATTTTGCTCTTCGCCTTATCCTCAGCCTCCACCAACACTATACCACCAGGGTGACCGTGGTCCGTTTTGCCAGCATTGCAAGTTCCTCCATCCTAATTTTTGGCAGCTTTTGCTTGGAAGGCATAGGCAAAGACTATGGGAGACCCACTCCACAATAAGGGGAATAATGCTTTTATTATACTGTACTGCATGGCTCTTGTAAGGGGCATGAAAACCGTCTTTTTAAGCTACTGCGACATCCACCACTTTTCCAAGGGGCTTTGATATTGTCTTTTTATTCCACTGCAACCTCCACGTCTCTTCCAAGGGGCATTAAACCGTCTTGTTAAGCTACTGCGACCTCCACGTCTCTTCCAAGGGGCATTAAAACTGTCTTGTTAAGCTATTGCGACCTCCACCACTTTTTCAAGGGGCATTGATATTGTCTTTTTATTCCACTGCGACCTCCACCACTCTTCCAAGGGGCATTAAAACCGTCTTGTTAAGCTACTGCGACCTCCACCACTTTTCCCAGGGGCTTTTATAATGTCTTTTTATTCCACTGCGGCCTCCACGTCTCTTCCAAGGGGCATTAAAACTGTCTGGTTAATCTACTGCAACCTCCATGTCTCGACCAAGGGGTATTAAAACCGTCTTGTTAAGCTACTGCGACCTCCACCACTGTTCCAAGGGGCATTAAAACCGTCTTGTTAAGGTACCGCGACCTCCACCACTTTTCCAAGGGGCATTGATTTTGGTTTTTTATTCCACTGCGATCTCAACGTCTCATCCAAGGGGCATTAAATCCATCTTGCTAAGCTTCTGCGACCTCCACCACTTTTCCAAGGGGCGTTGATATCGTTTTTTTATTCCTCTGAGATCTCAATGTCTCTTCCAAGGGGCATTAAAATCGTCTTGTTAAGCTACTGCGACCTCCACGTGTCTTCCAAGGCGCATTAAAACCGTCTTGATAAGCTACTGCTACCTCCACGTCTCTTTCAAGGGGCGTTAAAACAGTCTTGTTAAGCTACTGCGACCTCCACCACTTTTCCAAGGAGCATTAAAACCGTCTTGTTAAGTTACTGCTACCTCCACCACTTTTTCAAGGGGCAATGATAGTCTTTTTATTCCACTGCGACCTCCACCATACTTCCAAGGGGCATTAAAACCATCTTGTTAAGCTACTGTGACCTCTACCACTTTTCCCAAGGGCATTGATATTGTCTTTTTATTTCACTGCGGCCTCTACGTCTCTTCAAAGGGGCATTAAAACCATCTAGTTTAGCTACTGTGACCTCCACCACTTTTCCAAGGGGCATTGATATTGTCTTATTAAGCTACTGCGACCTCCACTTCTCTACCAAGGGGGGTAAAAACCATCTTGTTAAGTTGCTGCGACCTCCATATCTCTTTCAAGGGGCATTAAAACCTTCTTGTTAAGCTACTGCGACCTCCACCACTTTTTCAAGGGGCATTGATATTGTCTTTTTATTCCACTGCGACCTCCACCATTCTTCCAAGGGGCAATAAAACCATGTTGTTAAGTTACTGCGACCTCCACCACCTTTCCAAGGGGCATTGATATTGTCTTTTTATTCCACTGCGACCCCCATGTCTCTTCCAATGGGCATTAAAACCATCTTGTTAAGCTACTGCGACCTCAACGTCTCTTCCAAGGGGCATTAAAACCATCTTGTTAAGCTACTGTGACCTCCGCCACTTTACCAAGCGGCCATTGATATTGTCTTTTTATTCCACTGCGACCTCCACGTCTCTTCCAAGGGGCATTAAAACCATCTTGTTAAGCCACTGCGACCTCCACGTCTCTTCAAAGGGACATTAAAACAATCTTGTTAAGCTACTGCGACCTCCACCACTTTTCTAAGGGGCATTAAAACCGTCTTGTTAAGCTACTGCGACCTCCACCACTTATTCAAGGGGCATTGATATTGTCTTTTTTTTCCACTGCGACCTCCACCATTCTTCCAAAGGGCATTGCATTTCCTCCTAATTTTAGTCAGCTTTTGCTTTTCAATGCATAGGCGAACACTAAGGGAGACCCACTCCCGAATAATGGGTAGAAGGTTTTTAGTATGCTGTAATCCACGTCTGTTTCAAGAAGCATTGCAGTTCCTCATAATTTTTGGAAAGCCTTCCATTCATTGTTTAGGCCAACAGTGCACAGAAGACCCAGTTGCTATAAATGGAAAAAACGGTTTAGTTAAGGCCCTCTGACCTCCATGTCACTTCCAAGGGGCATTGGAGTGCCTCAAAATTTTTGGTAGGCATTGCACTCACTGCATGCCCTATAACTGTGTAGCCGAACCGCTCCTTTTAGTACAGAAACATATCCTACAAGACATGTGTGGTTGACTGGCCTGATATTAATGTGAATGGTCCCTCTTCCTCCTGCTCTTTCTCCTTTGCCACCACCTCATCCATCATTTATCACCTGAAGCTTTGTATTAACGGGAGTCATAGATCTGGGATAGTAGCAGGAAAACATCCAGCAATCCTTGGAGGAGGTAGGATATGCGCCAAAACGCTGACCACCTGAGGCCTAGCCGCTACTACATACATCGCTTGCATTCCAAGAAAACAAAGCAGATGCTAACTTCTTTCATCATCATCATGCTCCTTACTTTGGCACTCTCATCTCCCCTGATGGAGAAGCCAGGGCCCACCGGAGGAGTCTGGTTCTCTGGTGGGCTCGTCCAATGCTGCCCTAAAGCAGGCCAGGGTAAGAAAAGTGTGGGGGAACGTCCAAGGAGAAATAGGGGTGGCTGGGGACCGTTTATGGACACCCGGCCTCCCCCAGGCGGCTGGGGACCTTGTGTGGACAGCCGGCAGCGGGGCGGCTGGCGACCGAGTATGGACACCCAGCCACCCCCTGGTGGCTGGGTACCGAGCGTGGACACCAGGCTACCGGGCGGCTGGGGACTGAGTATGGATGCCTCGCTGCTGAAGCATCCATGAGGTAGTGGCCAGCTTCGGCCTCCTCCAAATTAAAAGGCCCCATTTCAAGTGCAAGCTAGCAGTATGGTATTGCAGCCTGAGGGTGGGTGGGTGGCAGGCTGCATACTTTTGCTTGCATTGCAAGGAATGGAGGAGGTACAATTGAACACTGCCCTGGGACAAGGACTTGCACGGGGATAGTTGCAAGTCTGCATCTTCTGATGCGGAAAGGATCACTTCTGATAGGCACACTTTTAGGCAGTGACCTGGGTGTCAGATAGGTTTACAGGGGTCTTCCCCATGCTGTCACACAGCACATGGCCAGATAAGATTGTAAAATGTTAAAATGACATTTCTCAGTGAATGCATTTGTCACGGTTGAAAGCAATACAAAAGTGCAAAAACGCAGAAAAATTGCTACTTGTGAACATAGCCCAAGGTGTGGAGGAGTATTTTTGTTTTTGGTTATTTATTTTACCTTATACACAAGTCTTTACCCTGGAAAGGAAGTTCCTTAACATATTTCACAGGGAAACCGTTTCAGTTTCGTTTTTGAACGTTCTATTGTGAGTCCGTAAAAGTGGCTTAATACCTCTGACGACGTTGGTGACAGCAGTGACCAGGGGGTCAGAAATGCTTCCTGGGGCGATGCCCATGCTGTCCCCATGTCTTTTGAGCACTGTCACTATCGTTTTGGGCACTGTTTAGGCTTTCTACAGACTGCCGGGGGTGCCGCCTCAAAAATGCTCGGGTCTCCCATAGACTAACATTGGGCTCGTTGCTTGGGTCGAGCACCCGAGTATAACGGTGAACTCGGCCCGAGCTTCGAGCACCCGAGCATTTTAGTGCTCGCTCAACACTAATTATAAAATAAAAATTATAATTTAGATTTTTAGGATAAAAACAATAATAATGCAGTGACATGACAAGAATCTGCATAACTAATCATATGCTAAATAGTTGCAAGTCATTATGTATGAGATAGCCAAGATGATTATCTATAAAATGATGGTAGTCTTACGTTTGAAGCATTGAGATATGGAGCCTGAAAGTAGAAAGTTCAAAACATTGTTACCCTTTTGCTCCTCAGTGTATTTTATGTACGAACTTGGTATCGACTATTAAATTATGTGTAGAATTTATTCCACAACATAGTTATAATGTGATCATTCCATACCTTTTGACATTTCCTATGTCAATTCTCTTTTAAAGGTTTCTTTGTGTGCATATTTTTTGTATTTCTTTGGCTGTATATTTCGAGGTCTTAGTGTGGCGTATGCCCTTGCTTGACATTCTCCTTTTAACAAAAATCTTTTAAATTACGTCTTGAACATTGTTTAATAAAGAAATATATTTTTTACATTACTTTGGCTAATACTCTTGAATGTCTATAAGCTTTTTGATTGGGAGAGCGCTTAATAAGTTTGGTCTATTAGGAATTTATATTGCTATGATATTCATACCTACCTTTATATTGCACATTCTATTTTCACATAATATTCACCATATCGGCAAACACATGAAAAGCCTTTAGTTTAAATAAATTCATGCCTTGAATACTAGCAGGAGATGTTACAATGAAAGCAAAGAATCTAAGCTGATATTTGCTAAAGCAGTGCAGTACGATCAGTTTTAGTGCAACATCAAGCCCTTCATTTGCTGACCCTTGCTTTAATCAATAACACTGTATCTCATTAAAGTATTCTGGTTTGTTTGGACAATATAACAATAAATCTTGTGGTTTGACAGACCACAAAATGAATTTCAATAAATTTCAAAGAGTTACAATCAGCAACTGAAGTAAAATATTTGAAACCTCAGCAACCTGGTGAAATTGAAGTATAAATTCCAAGCAAAGCTAAAGATATCTTTGAGCTTCAAGTTTGCAAGACAAACTGCAAGTTATAAGTTTATTTATTTATTTTTTCCATTAGTAATATTACATTTTATAAGAATAAACTACAACCATGTTCATACATATGAATGTCTAACAGAGCAAAAAAAGAAGGAAGTTGACTTGTTAACAGTCTAGCAAATAATAATTCTCAAGGTAAAAACTTTAATATTGAACGAAATGCAAGATATTTTTTCTTATACTAATTAAAATAATGAAGTGAATTTTTTATTGGTTTAATTTTTTGCTTTAAGATTCTTTGATTATTTTTTATTCACTGAACTTATTTTAGAGCAACTAACTTTCCTGAGCTTCTTTTCTAAACTGAAAAAAGCAGTTCAGAAATTTGCAGGAATAGCACATGACAAATAGGAAACCCATGTCAGAAAAAAATTAATTTTAGTACTGTATGGCTTGCAACATGTGCAGAGATAATTGTAAAAGCAAGGGAAAATGGTGAGTTTTTTTCCTCTGATTTAAAATAGAGGCCTTACCTATCTTTGAAATCCTGACTATGATAATAATGAGATTACTGCTGAAAAGTGATCCCTACAGAATAGAAAGTGTCAGACTACTCAAAGTGCTAAACGGACAGTTTAGAATTTTCTAGATTATCTTTTTTCAAAATGTATTTATATATTTTGAGAAGGTCACTGGTAAAATACTGGAGAGGAGATATATGTCAATCAGGATGTTAGCCTCAGTGATATGAATCTTGAAAAATGTTCCAGCATACTAAATGCTGGGAGGAGTTAATCGGCAATGTTAAGGGCTGGGTTTTTGTGGACAGCTGAAGCATAAGTGGGAAGCTGTCCATCATGTCTCCACATCAGGGTGTGGTCCAAGAAGTAAATATGAAGCCTTTAGACTCATTCAGTGTTAGGTGTCTCTTGAAATGAAAGCTCCAGAGCTGTGCTCATGTTAAGAGAGCTGAACCTTGTGTTTTTCCCTGAGTGGGTGGATCCCCACAGCCACACAGACTGTACTGTATGATATTTTGTGCTTTTGTTATGCCAGAAGGGCCGTGATTGTTTATTCAATTTTGAACTGGTTTATGCAGTATGCTTTTTAATAAACCAGTGGAATACTTAAATGAGCAGTGAGTGAGCCAATCTACCATGTTATGGTTAATTTTTAATATCTAGATTCATTATTAATTTAGAAAAAAACAATTTATATTTTTGCTACGTCTGAAGTCTAAGTGTTTAAGACATACAATGTGGAATGTCTGACTAAGATACTGGTTTCCTGTAAACTCCTTGACAAGAAGGTTTACGTTGGGCCAAAGGAAATGTGTTTGTTACTGATAAGTCTATTTCGGTTTCCTGTTCAGTTGTATGTAACAATGAAGTTCCGTTCTGTCTAGCTAATAAATATGGTGAGTCTTTGTTGCCACACCAGAAGACTCTACCTGCTGACAATGCATGTCACATGTATTCTGTCTCTCTTCCTTCATCGATGAAGTATCATAATTTGAATCTCACTGGCAATGTGAAGACCCTTTGCTGTCTATTCCAAAGTTCTCCTTAAAACAAAGAGGGTCTCCATAACAGTACAAAGTGCCTGAAACCTGGGATTGTCACAACCGGACCTCCTCTGGACCCGTCAACAAGGATCTCTCTGGAAATTACTGAATATCATACGCGGTATGTAATCCCTTGTATTACTAATAATTTAGTACTATCTAGAGGGCTCCAGGAAAGGTAATTGGTGGTCCTAACAAGACAATCATTTTTGAACCCTTGCCAGTTTTTGATTTTGTGTCTTATATGTTTCAATGTGGTTTTTAGATGTATAATTGACGATTGAATGACAGTTAAATGATAATTGAATGAAGTGACGAGTAAACAACCTTGCCCAGTGTGTCGGGATTAGGCACCTCCGCAGTTCTTCTGTATATTTCAGGAGTCGGAGGATTGTTTTATGTTGTTTGTTTTGTCTATGTCATAAATGTCTGGTATGATATTGTAAATCATGAGGATCCTTGAATGTGGGACTAAATGATTTATGAATGACCAATAAGGGACTACGGTCTCTGCTTGATAAGGGATCCTGTTAGGTGTGTTCCTTCACATGTGGCGGAGAGGAAAATAGGTCCGTAAGAGGTTCAGAGAAGTGTGATTGCCTATAACAGAGGAATCCTTCATGGTAAGGTAGCACTCTGAGGGTATTGAATTCCCCTGTAAATTGATAAGGGCACCCTCAAGAAAGGGGTAACTGAAGCAAGTTTTTAGACCGAATACAGCAGGGGGATTAATATCAGCGATATTGCGGTGTGCATTGAGTGATTGACATATTATTAAGTCGTTTTTGATGAATCAGGGGAGGAGTCCTGAGGAGACAATTTGCATATTCTCACTGCATTTTGGGATAAGTGAAGAGTTTCTGCAAGCTCAAAGAACACTGGATTTTGGCCGTTGGAGCTGAAAGGAGGACATCGGTGAACCACGCGCGCCTATCGGTGTGCAAATTTTGGAGTGTTTTTCACTGTTTTCATAACATATCAACAATAAGAACATGGAAGAGTCCAGGAGCCATTTGGTGAGCTGCATATCCTGCTACATGTTCACAGACTTGCCAGTGGAAAAGCCAAACTTCACATGCCAGAAATGCAAGCTTGTGTTCCTGTTGGAGGAAAAATTGCGAAATCTAGAAGAGAGGTTAACTACCTTGAAAATCATTAAGGAAGGTGAAGAGTTCTTAGACAGAGCAGAATTATCTCTTCATGATACAGAAAGAGAAGAAATTCGAAGTGCACCTGACGAAACAGAGGAATGGAAGCATGTGACCCAGAGAAGCAGGAGGATCGAGAGGTAGTCAGCACCTAAACTGCTCAGGAACCAGTACCAGGCTTTCACGCAGGAGAGCCATGAAGAAATACAGCAAGATAAGACTTTGCCCATAATGAATAACCTTGTAAGCCCTCTGAATCCTCCTGGATGGAGAAAGAAAAATGTTGTGAAGAAAAAACGGAGAGTGGTGGTCATGGGGGATTCCCTGTTGAAAGGAACAGAGGCCGCTATCTGCAGACCAGACGTAACCTCAAGAGAAATGTGGTGTCTTCCAGAAGCAAAATTTAAAGATGTGTCTGACAGGATTTCAAGACTCTTCAGACCTACAGGTCACTACCCATTCCTGCTAATACATGTGGGGACAAATGACACCGCAAGAAAGGACCTGGAACCCATCTGCAGTGACTTTGAAGACTTAGGCAAGAAAGTGAAAGAATTGGGAGCGCAGGTGGTCTTCTCATCCATCCTCCCAGTGGATGGCCATGGAACAATGAGGTGGAATAAAATTCAACAGGTGAACAACTGGCTACGTCGATGGTGCCATCAACAAGGATTTGGATTTCTGGATCACGGAATGAATTACCTATATGATGGACTACATGCTAGAGATGGGGTGCACCTTACGAAGACTGGAAAACATGTATTTGGAAGTCGCCTTGCTACACTCATCAGAAGAGCTTTAAAATAGAACAATGTGGGAAGGGAAGCAAAAGGCCAGAAAAAGCTATACAGCTGACAAATACTAATGAGATCTCTGCTATTGGAAGTGGAAAGGAAGAACAAAGACAAAAAAAATTAAATAATAAAAATATGTAAGGAAGAGAAACCATTCACAAACTAAAATGTTTTTATACAAATGCACAAAGCATGGGCAACAAACAAGGAGAACTGGAACTACTAATGCAGGAAAAGGAATATGATGTCATTGGAATCACTGAAAGCTGGTCGGTCGATACACATTATTGGAATACAAGGCTAAAAGGATACAACTTATTTGCAAGAAACAGTCTTGATAAACGAGGAGGAGGTGTCGCATTGTATGTTAGAAAAGCATATATCTGCACAGAGATTGAAGCTTCAGAGACTGGGAGTTCTGTGGAATCTGTTTGGGTAAGAATACAAGGAGAGAACAACGGAAAGGACACCATTGTAGGCATTTACTACAGGCCACCTGGACAAACTGAAGATATGGATGAACTCTTTATGTATCAAATGACCAAGTTCTTTAAAAAATATGACGTAGTGGTCATGGGAGATTTCAACTATCCAGATATTTGTTGGGAATTTCTCTCAAGTAAAGCTAACAGGTCAAGCAAATTCTTATCCTCTCTTGCTGACAACTTTATCTTCCAAAAGGTAGGGGAGAAAACAAGGGGATCTGCTACTTTGGATCTAATCCTTATAAACAGGGAGGAAATGGTTGAGGAGGTAAAAGTGGCTGGATCCCTAGGAGGCTGCGATCATGTTATTATAAAATTTTGGATAACTAGAGGAGGAAGACATGTGAAGACTCAAACTTCAAGGTTAGATTTCAGAAAGGCAGATTTTAAGCGACTCAGAAAGAGAATACTAGGGATCCAATGGCTGGATGTCCTTAAGGACAAAAATGTCCAGGAAGGATGGGAAATTTTTAAAAATGAGATTCTCAAAGCACAATCGTTAACAATCCCAAAAAGTAGGAAGAATGGGAAGCATTTAAGGAAACCAGGATGGATGAACACAGAACTTAAACACATGCTAAAAAGAAAGAAAGAAATGTTTATCAAATGGAAAGAGGGAGGCATATTTAAAGAAGATTATAATGCAGTCTGCAGAAACTGTAGGGCACGTATCAGGTTAGCTAAAGCTGACAATGAATTAAGGCTTCCAAGAGATGTCAAAAGCAATAAAAAAGGATTTTTGGGGTATGTCAAAAGTAAAAGAAAAGTCAAAGATGCTATAGGATTTTTACAGGATGAAAATGGTGAAAAGGTAAGAAAGGATGTTCAGAAGGCCGAACTTTTTAATTCCTATTTTGCATCTGTTTTCTCTCAGAAAGAAAATGTAACATCAACTGATCTTCACTGTCCTATTAAAGAAATAGAAGAATCCAAGTTATCTGTAAACAGAGAGATTGTGAGGGAATATTTAGCTAACATAAATGAGTTCAAGTCTCCAGGTCCAGATGAATTACACCCCAAAGTGCTGAAGGAGATCGTAGAAGAAATTTTAGAACCACTCTCCATAATCTTTGAAAATTCTTGGAGAACAGGAGAAGTCCCAGAACACTGGAGAAGAGCAAATGTTGTTCCTATCTTTAAAAAGGGGAAGAAGGTGGACCCAGGGAACTATAGGCCGGTGATTCTGACTTCTATACCAGGAAAGATCTTTGAACAAATTATTAAACAACATGTATGTAAGTACCTGGATAAGAATGAAGTGATTAACCAGAGTCAGCATGGGTTTGTCACTAACAAGTCATGTCAGACTAACTTAATTTTCTTCTATGACAGAATCACTAACTGGGTGGATCAGGGAAATGCTGTAGATATAGTATACCTTGACTTCAGCAAAGCATTTGACAAAGTATCTCACACCATCCTTATTGAAAAAATTACCAAGTATGGAATGGACAAGGCAACTGTTAGGTGGATTCATAACTAGCTTAGTGATCGGACTCAAAGAGTGGTCGTAAATGGCTTCACATCCAGTTGGATGAATGTCTCAAGTGGGGTACCACAGGGCTCTGTCCTGGGACCTGTATTGTTCAACATCTTTATCAATGATTTAGATGAAGGAATTGAGGGTAAACTGATTAAATTTGCAGATGACACAAAGCTAGGAGGGCTAGCTAATACTAGAGAAGAGAGAGAGAGGATTCAAAAAGACCTAAATAAACTGGAGTAGTGGGCAGTAACTAACAGAATGTTTTTTAACAGGGAAAAATGCAAAGTACTACATCTGGGCAATAAAAATGAAAAAAACATACAAAATGGGAGGAATAGAGCTAAGCAACAGTACATGTGAAAAAGACTTTGGTATACTAATAGATCATAAACTGAACGTGAGTCAACAGTGTGATACAGCAGCAAAAAAGGCAAATACAATTCTGGGATGTATTATCAGAAGCATACAGTCTAGATCACGTGAAGTCATTATCGGACTTTACTCCTCTTTGGTCAGACCTCATCTGGAATACTGTGTCCAGTTTTGGCACCACATTTTAAAAAAGACATCGACAAACTGGACCAAGTTCAGAGAAGAGCGACCAGAATGGTGACCGGTCTGCAAACCATGTCCTATGAGGAACGGTTACAGGATTTGGGAATGTTTAGCTTGTAAAAAAGAAGACTGAGAGGAGACTTAATAGCTGTCTACAAATATCTCAAGGGCTGTCACAATGTAAAAGGATCATCTTTATTCTCATTTGCACAAGGAAAGACTAAAAGCAATGGGATGAAACAGAATGGGAGGAGACACAGATTAGATATTAGGAAAAACTTTTTGACAGTTAGGGTGATCAATGAGTGGAACAGGCTGCCACGAGAGGTGGTGAGTTCCCCTTCAATGGATGTCTTCAAACAGAGGCTGGACAGATATCTGTCTGAGATGTTTTAGTGAATCCTGCTTTGAGCAGGGGGTTGGACCAGATGACCCAGGAGGTCCCCTCCAACGCTACCATTCTATGATTCTATGATTCTATGAATCAGAATCATTGTCCTCAGTGTCTGTGTTGTGTTTTGTGTAACATCAAGAGAGGGAAAATCATATTACTTGAAGGTCTTGCTCAGCCTGTATACCCAGACGGGGAAACATATAGTAGAAAAAATAACACTTATTGCAGATATAATTGTCACGCAGTGCCTTTACAAGGTGTAGAAGGAAAACCTTTGAACTAGGAAATGTTATATGATCATGCAGAAATAATTGAAATAGTAGGTGGAGCAGTAGGCTTGGTATTGTTATTTGTTTGGTTGTGTGTAAGAATCTCCCTAGCTCACAGGGCTGGAAAATCGGTGTTAGTACTTCTTTAAAGATCTGTCTTCCGAGGCTCAGAGGAGACTGGGACAGGATCAGATCCATCTTTCGAGGATCAGAGGAGACTGGGACGGGATCAAATTTAGAGTCTGAGAGGCTCTAGGTGTGCTGAAGAGAGTTCTGCGGTAACTCTGGCACAGTGGTTGAAGTCATGGGGACTGGCAACAGTAAGGAATTGACTAACCTAAAGGGCGTGGTCCCAGTTCCAGCATGTGAGATAGTGGAGAGACTGAAAGGGAAAGAAGCAGTAGAAGGATGTGAAATAATATTGAGGAAATTTGGTATGGGAAAGTGGGGAAATCTGGAAGAGAATAAATGGGAGACATATATCTGCAATTGGGAAGGATGGCTGAAGGATAAAAACAAACTAGAGCAGGCTAGGATGTGGTTAGAAGTAGCAAAACGTCTCTCAATGAGTGAACATAAATCAGAGGAAACCAGGCATGGAACTGTCTATGTAATCTATGATAGTTTGAAAAACTCTCAGACCCCTAAAGTCTCTGTACCTGATGTAAATTCTGCACCCCCTTCAGCACCCCCACCTTATGCTGGGTCAATGGCATGGACTTGCAGACATTGTGGTCATCAGAATCCCTCTGAGGTTAATTTTTGCAGGTCCTGTGGGTCTTCACATCCAGGGACAGCACCCAGGGTGCCTCTGTTCCCTATGAGGACCATTAGTCAAGTACAGTTTCAACCTCCTAGGATGGTTGATAATGTTCAGGTACACGATCCCCCCCAAGTATGGCCAAAGGAAACATATCGGTCTTGGTCCCCTAGTGAACTTATTGCCCTCGCTACACAGCTCCCAGATCCCCCCAAAAAATCCTTAACATTTAGAATGCGCCTTCAGGGTGTTCAGGAGGCATATCGGGCCACATGGGATGATCTAGTTTCTGTCATTCTGCAGAAAGGCAGTGACTCCTTACTTATGGAAATTACTCAGATGCTGACAGTACAGGAACCGGCCATTAAAAATACATCATAGTCGGGTCGGGTGTTTATACAAAAGATGCAAAACTGGGCACGGGCAGAACAGGATAAAAAACAAGACCTGTTACAAACTGTAGTACAGGATAAGGCTCAGTCAGTCTCAGAATATGCCTCTGTATTAGAACAAACATGGTTGGATTTTGAATATGAGCATGATGATAAGGATCGCAGATTATTGTTGCAGTGTTTTATGAATGGTCTTAGACCTACGGTTCAGGCTGTATTACACACTAGTCGCCCGGAGAGGCACAATATGCAAAGGGTTGATTTAAAGGAAATAGCCCAAGGTGCTGAACTAGAAAGCATGTCAAAGAAAAGGGTTAACTTGGCTCCTGTGCAGCCCAGGAAGGGAAAATGGGTGGGGAGAGGATGAAGTAACCACCAAGGAGGAAATAGAGATTGCAGCAATGTAGAATATTGGTCGTGCTGGCAAAAAGGACATCTATCCATCAAATGTCTTGCAAAATCAACAGCCACTGCCCAGCACCCTCCATAGGAAACTGGCAATCCAGATGTCTCCCTCTGCCCCGTTGTCACCCCCCAGGGACCCACACTCACTGTCCCCGTATCCCTGGGGGAGGGACAAACTATTTCATTCATGGTAGACACTGGAGCAGCCCGTACAGTATTAATGCAAGAACATGTTCCAGAGGACATTTTGTCCCCTGACTATGTGACTTGTGAAGGGGTAGAGGGATGACTTACTAAATTACAAATGACTCATCCTCTCCGGTTAAATTTGCATGACTCAATTTCAATTGTAATCCAGGTTTTAGTTTCCCCTGATGTACCTTTTAATTTGTTGGGAACAGATGTGTAGCAGAAAATTGGGGCCTGTATAGATTCACTCCAAATGGCCCCAAGATGACCACCCCCCTGGATGATGACACATTGTGTAGTCTTCTATCCCTAACAATTCCCACAGTTCTAGACAATACAGACCCTAAACCTCATTCCCATCCTGTTTGGCTTGAAGATATACTCAGTCAATTGTGGGCATGTAGCAAACTTGATGTGGGAAAACTACCCATCCCTCCAGTGACTGTAAAACTTAAACCACGTGCCCAACCCCCCTGTATAAAGTAGTATCCTTTAATTGCTGCTTAGCATGTGGCAATACATGAGAATGTCCCGGAGCTCTTGTTAAGGGGTCTAGTTATTCCTATAACCTCCCCATTTAACACTCCCCTTTAACCAGTCAAAAAGAAAACCCCACCTGGAAAGCCAGTAGCCTATCGTATGGTACATGATCTAAGGGCAGTTAATGCAGTAACTATAGTGGATACTCCACTTGTACCCAACCCCCATACTCTCCTGAATCAGGTCCCCTCCACAGCCACCTGTTTCACAGTGATTGACCTGGCCAATGCTTTTTTCTCTGTCTCCTTGTCCACGGAGTGCACTTCTTATTTTGCCTTCACCCACAGAGGTGCTCAGTATGCAGTCATTATGGGGTCTCCTACATGTGTTAGAGCTGTGGCAGCTGCTTCAGAACTTGTTAAAAAGACAGAGGACATAGTGTTAGGAAGCACCCTCACACTTAAAGTTCCTCATGCTGTATCTGAAATACTTCAACAGGCTCAGACCCGTCACCTCTCAGCATCACGGTTGACAAAATATGAAGTCTCACTCCTTACACCCCCCCATATAACTATCAAACTCTGTAATGTTCTAAATCCAGCTACACTACTTCCAGTGGATTTAGAAAAGGGAGGAAAGTATCGGGATGGGGAAGAGGGAGAGACCATGAGCTAAGATTTGCCCCTGTTTTTCAAATTAGCAGATGAGGAAACTCAATTTGATATGGCACATGAACATGATTGTCAGGCATTGATGGAAGCTGAAATAAAGGGCTTGGCAAATATTACTGATGTACCACTCACTAACCCCTCTGCTGAGTATTTTGTAGATGGATCCAGAGCTTGGGACAGTGTACAAGGAAGATTCATCACTGGGTATGCAGTAGTCCACAATGGTAAGGCAGTGATACAAGAACCACTCCCCTCCAGCTGCTCTGCACAAGAGGCAGAGCTTAAAGCACTTGCTGAAGCATGTAATCTGGGAAAAGGAAAAGAAATTAATGTATTTTCTGACTCGCAATATGCTTATGGTGTTGCACATGACATTGGCGCCATTTGGCAAAGCCGTAATTTCTTGACCTCTGCTGGCAAACCTATAAGGAATGAGCAAGTGGTAGAGCAGCTACTCACAGCACTCACCCTTCCCTGAAGGGCAGCCATAGTCAAAGTGTCAGCACACACTCGGGAACAAACTCCCCTTGCAGTAGGGAATGCTTTGGCCGACCAGGTGGCTAAGGAAGCAGCACGACTACGACTACTTCTGACAGAGATACTGGCTATCGCAAGTGCGGGAACCCCAGGAGACTCAGAGTCAGGGAGTGTAAGAGGCCCCCTCTCAAATAAGGAGACATCCCCTGCACCGGTCCCAGTGGCCGTGGACCTCGAACTACTGCAGGTCTTCCAGACCCAGGCTCCACCCCACGAGCAGAATGCATGAGTCAAAGCGGGCACCGTACAGTCAGTGTCAGGGGTATGGCAGGTAAACAAACGTATTTGCCTTCCATGCTGCCTGTTCCCCATGATGGCTGCCCTTGCACATTCTCTGGTGCATAACTCAAAGGGTGTTATGTGTGCAGTGGTGGTACAAAACTGGTGTGCCCCAGGGTTCCCGAATACGGCTGAAAAGTATGTTCAAGAATGTCTAGTTTGGGCAAAACATAACCCTGGCAGGCCTATTCGAGTCCCACGAAAATGCACACCAAAACCAGATTACCCATTTCAGAGACAGCAGGTGGACTACATACAGCTACCTAAGGTGGGTAATTATGAATACGTCCTGGTATGCATTGACCTTTTCTCTGGGTGGCCAGAAGCTTGGGCAGTGACTAAAGCAAACACAAAAACTACTGCTAAAAAATTGATCAGTGAGATGGTTTGTAGATATGGGGTGCCCGAAACTATAGAAAGTGACAGAGGAACCCACTTTACTGGGGAACTAATGAAACAAATTATGGTCACTCTTGGGATAGAACAGGCTTTCCATGTTTCCTATCATCCACAAAGTAGTGGGAAGGTGGAACGTCTCAATGGTACCTTGAAACTAAAAATTCAAAAGTGCATGGAAGAAACACACTTATCCTGGGTAGATTGTTTTCCCTTAGCATTGTATTCAGTGAGGATTGCCCCAAGGGGGAGGGAGAAGCTGTCCCCATATGAAATACTGTTTGGTAGTGTCCCTAAGACAGGGTTGTATTACCCACAGCAGCTGCAGGCCTCCTATGGTTCTCTCGCTGAATATGTTCTGGAGTTGCATAAACATTTGACTGTTACTCATAATCGTGTTCTTTCCTCTATCCCAGACCCCAATTGCCTCAACGGCACTCACACTTTGGTACCAGGAGACTGGGTCATGGTAAAGAGACATATGAGGAGACCACTGGAGCCCAGATACAGTGAACCATTCCAAGTGCTGTTAACCACTGCGACTTCTATCAAGCTTCAAGGCAAAGACACTTGGATCCACGCCAGCCATTGTAAAAAGGTTTTGAACCCCAGCAGCAGCAAAGATGACGACCCTGTTTGTTTGGACTATGGTGATAGCAACCGTACCCCTTGCCCTAACTCTCCATGAAGTACTTAAAGAGAACTGGGATAACAAACTGATAAAGCATCACCAAGTCTTACTCCAAGACATGAACTCTAATGACCGTCCTAAGAACTGTTGGATATGCACCCATAGTCCAATATCCTCCAATACTATGCCTTATTTAGGTATTTCAGTGATTTTGAAAGAAATGCTTTACTTAAGTAACTACACTTTTCCTATTAGACTAAGAATAACAAAGAAAAAGAAGGCTGTAGGTCTAACTGTAGCTGCTTGGGTGACTGAGCCATGGTTGTTGTTTAACAGGAGTGGTCCTCCTCTAAGTCAGACAGAAATGCCTTGGGCGACGAGTCGTGTCGACCTCTCCTGTTATCCGAACTTTACCTCTTGCAGCTGTATTCAGATAAAATCCAGAGGGTTTCCTTTCTCTACAGCTGACTATTCAGAGTGTAATGGATCTGCTACCACTACTGCGCAGTGTATAGTGGTTGATGCCACTCTCAATCCTAAGCTTCATTGTGTAAATGTCACCTTGCAAAATCTAATATCAGGTTTTACCTCAAATGACACTCAATATCAGGGAAAAATTAAGGAAAAGTTAAGCACCACCATTTTATCTAAATGGATTGCTAGTTTGTTCAACAACACTGTTGTTGGAGTACCAGAGAGTTTATATATTGTATGTGGAAATCAGGCTTTCAAGTGGTTACCCAACAATTTCACAGGAGTTTGCACACTGGCTTTTCTGACACCTTCTACTTTTATAATACCACACACAAGAGTAGATATTAAAGCAATCCCGCTACACACACTGTACAGGCGAGCTGCAGACGACAAGCCCAGACCAAATGGTAAACCACATCTTGTAGAAATAGGGGTGGCTAACAAATTTTTAAGTGTCTTATTCATTTTCCCATTCATAATGCAAATGTGGGATAAGTTGGTAGAGGCGACTATCTAGATGACCAGATCTTACAGATTCTTGACGTTCTCAATACATCTAATATTGTACAGAAACAAATAATTGCAGTTACTAAACAACACACCATAGTGCTAGATTACTTGAGTGCTAGAGAGGGCGGGATGTGTCAGATAATAGGCCCTACCTGTTGCCACTATATAGACCCTGGAGTAAATTTCCAGGTAAAGACCAAGATAGAAATAGTTAGAGAAATGAGGGATGCGTGGCTCCAAGAACATCATGTCAACAAAGATTCCTGGTGCATCGACAATTTCTCATTTCTTAATCCTGTCAATTGGTTCAAGAGTATAGGTGGATGGCTAATGGGCATCCTACAAGGCATTCTACAAATAGGAATTTTGATATTACTAGTGTATATAGTTGCCAGGATTAGTATATTTGCTATTAAAAGACTATGCAAGAAAACACACAAGAGTAAGCATCACAGGTCTGCAAAATATAGTACCACTTCTCCTATAAACATATATGATGAGATTTACAAGCAAGATATTTGTCGGTGAAAGGGATTCGTCCCCTCCTAGCTTTTATAGCATGGGGAAGTAGCTGATGAATAAATTGTTTTGTAAAATAATAAAAAGGGAGGAGTTGTTATGGTTAATTTTTAATATGTAGATTCATTATTCATTTAGAAAAAACACAGAAGATTCTACCTGCTGACAATGCATGTCGCATGTATTCTGTCTCTCTTCCTTCATCGATGAAGTATCTTAATTTGAATTGCACTGGCAATGTGAAGACCCTTTGCTGACTATTCCAAAGTTCTCCTCAAAACAAAGAGGGTCTCCATAACAACCATAATATAGGTACAGTGGGTATGGAAAGTATTCAGACCCCTTTAAATTTTTCACTCTTTGTTTCATTGCAGCCATTTGGTAAATTCTGAAAAGTTAATTTTTTTTTCATTAAAGTACACTCTGCACCCCATCTTGACTGGAAAAAAACAGAAATGTAGAAATTTTTGCAAATTTATTAAAAAAGAAAAACTGAAATATTCCATGGTCATAAGTATTCAGACTCTTCGCTCAGTATTGAGTAGAAGCACCCTTTTGAGCTAGTACAGCTATGAGTCTTCTTGGGAATGATGCAAGTTTATCACACCTGGATTTGGGGATCCTATGCCATTCTTCCTTGCAGATTCTCTCCAGTTCCGTCAGGTTGGATGGTGAACGTTGGTGGACAGCCATTTTCAGGTCTCTCCAGAGATGCTCAATTGGGTTTTGGTCAGGGCTCTGGCTGGGCCAGTCAAGAATGGTCACAGAGTTGATCTGAAGCTACTCCATTTTTATCTTAGCTTTGTGCTTAGGGTCATTGTCTTGTTGGAAGGTGAACGTTCGGCAAAGTCTGAGGTCCAGAGCACTCTGGAAGAGGTTTTCTAGCTCTGTACTTGGCTGTATTCATGTTTCCTTCAATTCCTGCAGCTGAAACAGTTCCTTGGTTACCTCACCACGCACCCAAGTGAGTAGCATTCCCACAATACAGTATACATACATATATAAATATACACGTGGTCAAAATTGTTGGTACCCCTTGTTTAATGAAAGAAACACCCACAACGATCACAGATATAACTTGAATCTGACAAAAGTAATTATAAATTAAAAATCTATGAAAATGAACAAATGAAAGTTCATCATTGCTTTTCAACCCTGCTTCCACAGAATTTTTTAAAAAAATTAACTCATGAAATAGGCCTGGACAGAAGTGATGGTACCCCTGAAAATAATGTGACAAAAGGGACATGTGAAATAAAGTTGTGTTCACTAATTAGCATCACAGGTGTCTACAATCTTGTAATCAGTCAGTAGGCCTGTATATAGGGCTACAGATACTCACTGTGCTGTTTGGTGACATGGTGTTTACCACATTCATCATGGACCAGAGGAAGCAAAGGAAAGAGTTGTCTCAGGAGATTAGAAAGAAAATTATAGACAAGCATGTTGAAGGTAAAGGTATAAGACCATCTCCAAGCAGCTTGATGTTCCTGTGACTACAGTTGCACATATTATTCAGAAATTTAAGATCCATGGGACTGTAGCCAACCTCCCTGGATGTGGTCACAGGAGGAAAATTCATGATTAATCAGAGAGACGAATAATACGAATGGTAACAAAAGAGCCCAGGATAACTTCTACAGAGATTAAAGGTGAACTTCAAGCTCAAGGAACATCAGTGTCAGATCGCACCATCCGTCTTTGTTTGATCCAAAGTGGACTTCATGGGAGATGACCAAAGGAGAACACCATTGTTGAAAAAAAATCATAAAAAATCCAGACTGGAATTTGCCAAACTACATGTTGAAAAGCCACAAAGCTTCTAGGCAGTGGTGTACTGCCAATGGCGGCAGACCACGTGACTGCTTTGGGGCCCGTGAGCCGTGGGGGCCCCATAGCAGTCCAGGGGTGGACATACCGCCGCCGGTGCAGCTGCACCGGGTCCCCACCATGCAGCTGCACCAAGGGCCCGCAAGGTGCAGCTGCTCCCTGCACGCGGCTGTCAGGGAGTGATCCCTGCAGCTCCGCTGTTGTCAGGAGGAGAATAGCAGCAGAGGTGGAGGGTTCGTCCTCTGCTTCCTCCCTGACCCAGGTGCACGCAGCTTGATGACGTCATCATGCAGCACGCTCCTGGGTCAGGAAGAAAGCTGCCGGCAACCAGGAGGATGCTGCTGCAGGGGAGCAAGCTAAGGTAAGTTTTTTTTTTTTATTTTTTTTTTATTTTTTTACTGAAATGCTGGGGAGTGGAGGTGGGGGGAGAGCAATGGTGGGATGGTGGGGCTGGGGAGAGGAATGATGGCGCTGGGAAGAGCAATAATGGGGCTGATGGGACTGGGCAGAACAATGATGGGGCTGGGGAGAGAAATATTGGGGCTGGAGAGAGGGCTGATGGGGCTGGGGAGAGGAATAATGGGGTTGATGGGGCTGGGGAGAGCAATAATGGGGCTGATGGGGCTGGGGAGAGGAATAATGGAGTTGATGTTGCTGGGGAGTGCAATAATAGGGCTGATGGGGCTGGGGAGAGGAATGATGGAGCTTGGGATAGGAATAATGGGACTAATGGGGCTGGGAAGAGCAATAATGGGGCTGGGGAGAGGAATGATGGGACTGGGGAGAGGAATAATGGGGTTGATGGGGCTGGGGAGATGAATAATGGGATGGTAGGGCTAGGGAGAGCAATGATGGGGCTGGGGAGAGGAATGATGGGGCTGGGGAGAGCAATGATGAGGATGGTGGGGCTGGGGAGAGCAATGATGGGATGTTGGGGCTGGGGTGAGCAATAATGGGGCTGATGGGGCTGGGGAGATGAATAATGGAGTTGATGGGGCTGGGGAGAGGAATGATGGGATGATGGGACTGGGGAGAGCAATAATGGGGCTTATGGGGCTGGGGAGAGGAATGATGGGGCTGGGAAGAGCAATAATGGGGCTGATAGGGCTGGGGAGAGCAATGATGGGGATGGTGGGGAAGGGGAGAGCAATTACATGTTGCTGGGAGAGAGCAATGATGGGGGTGCTGGGAGAGAGCAATGATGGGGGTGCTGGGACAGAGCAATGGTGGGGGGCTGGGAGAGAGCAATGATGTGAGGCTGGGAGAGAGCAATGATGGAGGTGCTGGGACAGAGTAATGATGGGGGTGCTGAGAGAAAATGATGGGGGTGCTGTGAGAGCGCAATGATGGGGGTGCAGGGAGAGAGCGATGATGGGAGTTCTGGGAGAAGCAATGATGGAGGTGCTGGGACAGAGCCATGATGGGGGGCTGGGAGAGAGCAATGATGGAGGTGCTGGGACAGAGCAATGATGGGGGTGCTGGGACAAAGCAATGATGGGGGCTGGGAGAGAGCAATGATGGGGTGGTGGGACAGAGCAATGATGCGGGTGCTGAGAGAGAGCAATGATGCGGGTGCTGGGAGAGAGCAATAATGGGGGTGCTGGGAGAGAGCAATGATGAGGGTGCTGGGACAGAGCAATGATGGGGATGCTGGGACAGAGCAATGATGGGGGTTCTGGGAGAGAGTAATAATGGGGGTGCTGGGAGAGAGCAATCATGATGGTGCTGGGAGAGAGCAATGATGGGGGGGTGCTGGGAGAGAGCAATTATGGGGGTTTCACTTTGCTTGTACTGTGAAGCCTTGTATATTGTTCGTGTGCACATAGCCTTACAGTTAATTGGGGAGAGTCACAGAGACTGAATAATTTATATTATCGGCCAGTGCAGATTATAGTTATTGGGGGGCACAGTGCTGCTTATCACTTTATATTTTGATTACTAAGTGGCTAATAGTATATTAATGGGGGAGTTACATATCTGTAATCGAGGACGCAGAGCTGGGGAGACACATGAATACATACAATATGTGACCTTGTTATTTTCTAGGCTGGAGATCATCGTGACAAGACGAGTCGTGGCTGGGAGATGTCGACATGAAGGTCTGACCAGATGGAGAAGAAGCAGCAGAAACTGGCTCTGATCAGATGAGACGTCAGCGGTAAGAGCCTGGATATTATTCTGTATCTGCACTGTGTGACTTGGAGTGATAATGTTATCTGTAAAATCCCTTAGGCCACATTCTCACATTTGTGTGAAATGTCCGTGTGCTGCCAGATCTTTTTATCGGATGGTCCACGGACTCATACAGTTTTATAGATCCATTCACACATCCATGAAAATCACGGCTCTGAGAATGAGATCTAAGAGGGTCAGAGAATGTCCTGTTATGATCCGATTTTGAGGATTAGAATAGGACATGCTCAATGCGTCAGTAAAACAGGGCAGCACAACGACACTGCACACAGATGCAGGAATGTAGCCTTATTATGTATAGCACAGTCCCTTAGTATATAGTGTACTCACTTATTATGTATAGCGCCATCCTTAGTTATATAGTTTCCTCTTTTATTATGTATAACACCCTCCCTTATTATGCACCATCCTCTCTAGCGGCTCACAGTTGGGGGATCATACTGTGTTGGGGTCAGCATACTTTACCCTGGGAGTTGAGGTGGGGTATAGTAGGGTCATTATACTGTGCATGTGGAGTAATTCACCATGGGGGTTTCATACTGTGTTTGGGGAGCCCTTTTATTGGTATCACACTTTATGGGGCAATGAAAGAGAGATCTAGGACGTCAGCAGGAGGAAAATTACTATGTAAAGGATGGAAAGTTGTGAGATCTGATCTTTGGTGACCCTGACAATTATTTAATTTTTTTTTTGGGGGGAGGAGGCCCAATTAGAGCTTCTGCTATGGGGCCCCATGATTCCTATGTACGCCCCTGCTTCTGGGAGAATGTACTATGGACAGATGAGTCAAGAATGGAAATTTTTGGCAAGGCACATCAGCTCTATGTTCACAGATGGAAAAATGAAGCATATCAAGAAAAGAACACTGTCCCTACTGTGAAACATGGAGGAGGGTCTGCTATGTTCTGGGGCTGCTTTGCTGCATCTGGCACAGGGTGTCTTGAATCTGTGTAGGGTACAACAAAATCTCAAGACTATCAAGGGATTCTATAAAGAAATGTGCTGTCCAGTGTAAGAAAGCTTGGTCTCAGTTGCAGGTCATGGGTCTTGCAACAGGATAATGACCCAAAACACAGAGCTAAAAACACCCAAGAATGGCTAAGAGGAAAACATTGGACTATTCTGAAGTGGCCTTCTCTGATCCCTGACCTAAATCCTATTGAACATCTTTGGAAAGAGTTGAAACATGCCATCTGGAAAAGGCAACCTTCAAACATGAGACAACTGGAGCAGTTTGCTCATGAGGAGTGGGCCAAAATACCTGTCAAGAGGTGCAGAAGTCTTATTGACAGTTACAGGAATGGTTTGATTGCAGTGATTACCTCAAAAGGTTGTTCAACAAAATATTAAGTTAAGAGTACCATCATTTCTGTCCAGGCCTATTTCATGAGTTTATTTTTTTTTTAAATTCTGTGGAAGCAGGGTTGAAAAGCAATAACTGACTTTCATTTGTTCATTTTCATAGATTTTTAATTTATTATTACTTTTGTCAGATTCAAGTTATTTCTGTGACCATTGTGGGTTTTTCTTTCATTAAGCGAGGGGTATCAACAATTTTGACCACGTGTGTATATGTATATATGAGTATTGTTATGCAGCAGCTTGCTGCATTGCCAAAATGTCTGAGGGGGTGTGTTCTGGCTGACCAGGTGACTGATCACATGATTGTGACATCATCAATAGTCCTGTGCGCACAGAGGAGATATATATCCGGGTGGTTTTGAAACACAGCAAGGCAGGAGACCTGATATCTGTGCCTGGGACACCATTAGCCCTGGAAGGCACGAGGCCTGTAGACCACGTCTGGTGAGCCTTCAACCACAGCTTTCGCAGAACAGAGCTGATAGAAGCAGCTAGATCTGGCAAAGGTAAAAGACGGTGATTGATATGGACATTAGTGTTGTTACCTTGCTGAGGACTGTATCTGAAGCCAAGCGGGCATAGCTGCCACTGAAAGGCTCTAGGATATTACTTGTGTAACATTCCTGCAAGCCACTGAGATGGACTATGTTCTAAGCAGTTTATGACGTGTAATAAACTGCTGGACTTTAGATACTGGAAAATTTTGCATGTGTGCTTTAATTGACCCGGTGAAGTGAGTGCCCCTCAACATGATCAATAGCGCTACCTCACAGTATAGATACTGTATTGTGGGAAGTCTACTCGCTTGGGTGCGTGGTGAGGTAACAAAGGAACCATTTCCATTTAAATGTTCAGGCTGTTTTATTGATGCTTCATAAACCATGCGATATATGAAGCGGACCATTCCTTGAGTTCTCCTGTGGTGCCGGTACTATACCAGAGTGCCTAGAGAGGTAGTAAGATATATTGTGAACTGGGTCCTAAGACTATCGCGGGTTTTTTCTTTAACGTAACCCCTACTAGTGTCGTTGTCCCAAAGGAGGCGGAGTCTCAAAAGGGGTTGAAGCGTACAAAGCCAGAATTGGTTACTGGTGGTGTGTTGGTACCACCTAAAAATGACAATTCGACCGTTGATAACTAGTTGGCTCCACTAGAAGGGGTTAACATCAAAGTGGGAGGTGACTTGTTTGTCCTCAACACTATGGGGAGCGACACAGACCCCATAGCTGACGGTGACTTTACGAAAGTAGAAATAGAGTTCAGTGAGGAGGAGTTAAACGAGGTGATAAAGTCCTACTCTCGTCGTCGAAGGCGCAAGGGCCACAAAAATGTTGCTCCTGTAGCCTTTGCTGAAAGGGTAAATAAAGAAAATGCAATGCTGTGTGCCCTTATTCCAAGTGTGGATCCTTCTTTAGAAGCAGAGGAGATCAGGATGGAAGAGGAAGTGGCCAAGCCAACCAAGAGAGACTATGAGGATCTCCTTAAGGAGAAAACCATTTCGGGTGACTACCTCTTGAAGCTCATCAAGAGAATGCCAAGACTGTGCAAAGCAGTCATCAAAGCAAAAGGTGGCTACTTTGAAGAACCTAGACTATAAGACATATTTTCAGTTGTTTCACACTATATAATTCCATGTGTTAATTCATAGTGTTGATGCCTTCAGTGTGAATGTACAATTTTCATAGTCATGAAAATACAGAAAAATCTTTAAATGAGAAGGTGTGTCCAAACTTTGTCTGTACTATATATATATATATATATATATATATATATATAAATACTTATATATATATATATATATTTATATATATGTATATATATATATATATATATATATATATATATGCATAAATAAAAAAACAAGATTTTAAAAATGTGGCTAGCAGAAACAGTTGTATTAAACAATAGGTCATTTTTTAATGATAAATTAAAATAATTGGAAAGGAATAAAGATGGAATTGATAGGCCACTCAATATCATTGCGGTGGAAAGTAATAGGTTGACTTCCAGTAAATAATACAATGCAATACAGGAAAAATGCAAAGTTTTATATGAGCAATTAGTCACACAGTCAGATCCCATAATGGGACAAAATTGTATCTAAACTTAGAGTAAAGTTGAAATATTATTTGTACTGCACTGTACAATGATTAGCATACAAAATTAATCAAATCCAATGGCTGAACTGATGTTTTTTATCGCCTCAGTAAAATAAAAATGTAATTGTAAGTTATAGGTTCCCATATAGCATTACTGAAAAATATAACTTGTCGCAAAATAATTAAGCCCAAATATGTCTATCTTGAAGGAAAAATAACAAAAATGTAGCATGAAAACTGTCTTTAACCCCTTCGCAACCTTGGGTTTTGTCGTTTTTGCTTTTTCGTTTTTTGCTCCCCTTGTTCACAGAGCCATAGCGTCTTTATTTTTTGGACAATATGGCCGTTTGAGGGCTTATTTTTTGCGGGACAAGTTGTACTTTTCAACGCCATTACTAGTTTTACCATATCGTGTATGGGAAAATGGGAAAAAAATTCCAAGTGCGGTAAAATTGCAAAAAAAGTGCAATACCACAGTTGTTTTTTATTTATTTTTTTTACCACGTTCACTGAATGCTAAAACTGACTTGCCATTATTATTCTCCAGGTCATTATGAGTTCATAGACACAAAACATGTATAGGTTATTTTATATTTAAGTGGTGAAAAAAAATTCAAAAATTTGGTAAAAAAAAACAAAAAAAAAATAGCGCCATTTTCCGAGACATGTAGCGTCTCCATTTTTCGGGATCTGGGGCTGGGTGAGGGCTTATTGTTTGAGCGCCGGGCTGACGTTTTTATTGATAACATTTTGGGGTAGAGCCGATGTTTTGATCGCCCGTTATTGCATTTTATTGCAATTTTGCGGTGACCAAAAAACGTAATTCTGGCGTTTAGAATTTTTTCTCGTTACACCGTTTACCGATCGGATTAATTATTTTTTTATATTGATAGATGGGGCGATTCTGAACGCGGCGATACCAAATATGTGTATGTGGGTTTTTTTTTTATATTTTAGTTTGAATGGGGCGAAAGGGGGGTGATTTAAACTTTATTTATTTTTTATTTTTTTTATATTTTTAAAAACATTTTTTTTTCACTTACTGCATGCTTCAATAGTCTCCATAGGAGACTAGAAGCAGCAGTTGTCTGATCGTCTCTGCTACATACAGGGGACGAGCAGATCCCCTGCATATAGCAGAAATGGTCCTGTGCTATGAGCGCCGACCACCAGGTGGCGCTCATAGCGATGAGATCATGACAACCACAGGCGTCTGCTGCAGACCCTGGGTTGTCATGCACGCCCATCGGTGACCCGCGATCACGTGACGGGGTCGCTGGTGGGCGGGGCTTATGACGCGCAACCCGGAAGCGCGCGTTAAATGTCGCTGACGGAGATTGACAGCGGCATTTAACATGTTAACAGCAGCGGGTGGATCGCGATTCCACCCGCGGCTGTTGCGGGCACATGTCAACTGTAAGAATCAGCTGACATGTGCTCGGTTCAGTGAGGGCTCAGCGCAGCAGCCCTCACTGAACGGGGGGTACGCAAATGTGCGTACTAATACGGCATGCGCTCTAAAGGGGTTAAAGGAGTAGACCAGGATTAGAAAGAAATTATTACTCTCTTCCAAACATAGAGCCAGATTTTATCCCAAAATGTTCACTTTAATGGAGCTAAGATGCTTTACCAAACATAAGCTAGAGACAGGAATGGTGCTGTTTTCGGTACAAATCAGCAATGCTTCCCAGTGCAATTCTTTTGAGCAGTTACTATGAAAAGAAAATAACTTATCACTTCTGGAAAATATAATTATTTTTTGCTTGTATCCCCAAGGAATCAAAACTAAAGTGAAAATTTGGCTATGAATCTGCTTTAGTAGTAGTAGATTTAAATGTACAAAAATTATAATGCTTGACTACAGATGTAAATCCTGCTTAATAAACTAAAATAATTTTGGAGAAAATTCAACAGGACTGGAGTTTAATAAATTTGCTGGAGTAAGAAGGAAACATTGAATTTGGCATGTTTTTAAGGTAATTTGGGAATCCAAAATCTGTTATCTACAGTACACCAGCTGTGGGCTGAAGTGGACTTCTGATATAATTTTGGGTTGCCCAAGGTATAAACCTCAACATTTTATAAAAAATTATTATAAAAATAAATTCCTTGTCCAATTTATCTATTCCAATAATTCATCAACGACTCCCTCAAATTAAATTAGAACATCCACAAGCATTATGGTTAGTAGTTACTATATAAGTTTCCTGGCATTGCCTAATTTCAGTTGAGATTCAATAATGTAATTTATAATTGCACAGAATTACTATAATTTGCATTCCTCCTGCCACCCGCTTCTAAAGTTGAAGTGAGGAATGGGGTTGGATTGGAAAGAACGAAGACTTGTACTTCCTTTTTTAGAGGTTTCAATTAAATAATCTACAGCAACTGTTGAGGTTTTACATTATAGATTGTATACACTATTTGGACAAAAGTATTGGAAGCCTTACTTATTACACCTTACAGAAAGTTTTTTACGGCATCACATTCTCAATCCATATGCATTAATATGGCGAAGGTTCCACTTTTAAAGCTAAAAAATCTTCCACATTTCTGGTAAGGTATTCTACAAGATTCTACAAGATTTTGGAGTTTACTTATGTAAATCTTTTTAGAATTTCAGAACTTTTATGAGATCAGATACTAATGTTGGAACAGAGGGCCTGTCTCATAATTTCCATTCTAGTTAATCCCAGTGTTGATTTCAAGGCTTTGGGTTAGTCCAGTTCAAGTCAAACTCACCCAACCAGGCTTTTATGTACCTTCCTGTGTGCTCTAGGGCACCATCATGCTTAAATAGAATCCATAAAACTTTAAAGTTGGCACCTTGAAGTCAGACAGGTAACATTCCTCAACTATTCTCCAAATTCAAATTCATCCATAAAAGTGACAGATAAACAAGTGTGCTTCACTCATCACTCCATAAAGCATTGTTCCAGAGTCTAATATTGGTGATATTCCATCTGCTGCTATAAGGCTTGCATGCAACTGTTCGCCTATGAAAACCCATGAAATGAACCTCCCTGCACAGAATTTTTGTGCTAATGTTAATGCCAGGGGAGGTTTTGGAAATCTTCTGTTGATGAGTAAGCAGAGTTTTGATGACATTTATGCACTGAGAATCTTAACACTTGGTAACCTTGCTCTGTAACTTTACATATTCTCCACTTTATGGCTGAGTGGCTGTGGTTCTTAAATGCTTCAACTTTTTAATAATAGTGATCACAATTGATCTGGGAATATTTTGGATGGAAGAAAATGTATGAGCTGACTTATTTCAATGTTGATATCATATTACAGTACTACATTCTTTAGAACTTCATATTCTTTTTCAAATGTTTGTAAAGTCTGATTTTAAGGCTATATGCCTGATTTTGTACACCTATGGCAATAGGGCTGAATGAAAAATCAAATAGACATTCCTTGTACTGTATTTTGTACATTTGTACACATGCAAAAAGCAATATATGTTCTCATTTCATAAAATGGTGATATACAGTTGGGAAAATAAGTACAGGTGCTTCTCACAAAATTAGAATATCATCAAAAAGTAAATTTATTTCAGATCTTCAATGCAAAAAGTGAAATTCATATATTATATAGAGTCATTACAAACAGAGTGATCTATTTCAAGTGTTTATTTCTGCTAATGTTGATGATTATGGCTTACAGCCAATGAAAACACAAAAGTCATTATCTCAGTAAATTAGTATACTTCATAACAACAATGTTTTGAAAATGTGAAATGTTGGCCTACTGAAATGTATGTTCAGTAAATGCACTCAATACTTGGTCGGGTTTCCTTTTGCATCAATTACTGCATCAATGCAGCGTGGCTTGGAGGCGATCAGCCTGTGGCACTGCTGAGGTATTATGGAAGCCCAGGCTGCTTTGATGGCAGCCTTCAGCTCATCTGCATTGTTGGGTCTGGTGTCTCTCTTCTTCTTCTTGACAATACCCCATAGATTCTCTGTGGGGTTAAGGTCAGACGAGTTTTCTGGCCAATCAAACACAGTGATACTGTTGTTTTTAAACCTGGTATTGGTACTTTTGGCAGTGTGGACAGATGCCAAGTCCTGCTGGAGAATGAAATTCACATTTCCAAAAAGCTTGTTGGCAGAGGGAAGCATGAAGTGCTCTAAAATTTCCTGTAAAATGGCTGCGCTGACTTTTGTCTTCATAAAACACAGTGAACCTACACCAGCAGATGACATGGCTCCCCAAACCATCATCGATTATGGAAACTTCACACTAAACCTAAAAGTTCTATTTTGTTCTCATATGACCACATGACCTTCTCCCATGTCTCCTCTGGATCATCCAGATTGTCATTGGTTAACTTCAAGTGTGCTTGGACATGTGCTGTCATGAGTAGTGTTAAGCAAATTTGTTCAGCATATCAAATTCGGGGTCGTGTTTGGGGTTCCAGTTTGTGCGTGCCAAAAAACTGCTCCGCCCATGAACATCCCTGATTTACCATGCTGTCATGCAGATATCTATATAAGACCTTACACCTCACAGTGCATGTCAGACCAAATGAGAATCATGAGCTCAAAGGAACTGCCCATGGAGCTCAGAGACAGAATTGTAGCAAGGCACAGATCTGGCCAAGGTTACAAAAGAATTTCTGCACTACTCAAGGTTCCTAAGAGCACAGTGGCCTCCATAATCCTTAAATGGATGACATTAGGGACCACCAGAAGTCTTTCTAGATCTGGCCATCCTGCCAAACTGAGCAATCGTGGGAGAAGAGGCTTGGTGAGAGAGGTAAAGAAGAAACCCAAGATCACTGTGGCTGACCTCCAGAGATGCAGTAAGGAGATTATAGTAAGTTCCACAAAGTCAACTATCACTGCAGCCCTCCACTACTCGAGCTTTTATGGCAGAGTGGCCCGACAGAAGCCTCTCCTCATTGCAAGTGATATGAAAGCCTGCATAGAGTTTGCTCAAAAACACATGAAGGACTCCCAGACTATGAGAAATAAGATTCTCTGGTCTGATGAGATGAAGATAGAACTTTTTGGCGATAATTCTAAGCGGTATGTGTGGAGAAAAACAGGCACTGCTCATCACCTGCCCAATACAATCCCAACAGTGAAACATAGAGGTGGCAGCATTATGCTATAGGGGTGCCTTTCAGCTGCAAGGACAGGACGACTGGTTGCAATTGAAGGGAACATGATTGCGGCCAAGTACAGAGATATCCTGGATGAAAACTTCTTCCACAGTGCTCTGGACCTCAGACTTGGCTGAAGGTTCACCTTCCAACAAGACAATGACCCTAAGCAACAGCTAAAATAACAAAGGGGTGGCTTCAGAACAACTCTGCAACCATTCTTGACTGGCCCAGCCAGAGCCCTGACCTAAACCCAATTGAGCATCTCAGGAGAGACTTAAAAATGGCTGTATACCAACATTCACCATCCAACCTGACGGAACTGGAGAGGATCTGTAAGGAAGAATGGCAGAGGATCCCCAAATCCAGGTGTGAAAACTTGTTGCATCATTCCCATGAAGACTCATGGCTGTACTAGCTCAAATGGGTGCTTCTACTCAATACTGAGCAAAGGGTCTGAATACTTATGACCATGTAATAGTTCAGTTTTTCTTTTTTAATAAATTTCTACATTTCTGTTGTTTTGCAGTCAAGATGGGGTGCAGAGTGTACTTTAATGAAAAACTAAAATGAACTCTTTAGAATTTACCAAATGGCTGCAATGAAACAAAGAGTGAAAAATTTAAGGGGGTCTGAATACTTTCTGTACCCACTGTGTATACATATATATATGTATATATATATATATATATATATATATATATATATATATATTTACACAGATATATATATATATATATATATTTGTATATGTGTGTGTATATATTGATTACATGCTTTGTTTTATTGTAAAGACAAAATTATTAAACTATAAAATTGTAAATTCTGATTAACAGTTTCTTGTACATAAAGAAACAGCTGTAGTCATAATCAAGCAAACAAACATTTGACGGCTAATCTACATAAAAATTCAGTGTTAAAGAAAAGACTAACAGAAAGCCATATCTGTCTGGCGTATCTAATCAAACATGCAGTTTAATGGTATTCATTCTGTTTATTTTTTATTGCTGTTCATTTTGTGAAATTCCATATTAAGGAAGTACTATATGTAGTATTGGTGTAATTAAAGCTAGGATATGTAGTCATCACATAAACTAGTAAATTTCTGAGATACAGTAAATCTGGACTTGTTGTTATGATGTTAATTTCACTGGCTAATTTAATGAAATAATAATGCAAATGATCTATTTGTAAGACATAAATACATACCACAAAGAGCTGGATCTGTCCCATAAATGTATCTTTATTGGAAGAGCATATTAAAGTGAAACTCTTGTTAGATTTTCATAGTAAAATTCAGTTATGAAGGTAATTCAATTTACCGTGGCCATTTATTCTTTCAGTTTTGTCCCCCGGTGTTAGAACTTTGACTAAGATCTATTTCTCCCAACCTTCCCAGTACATGTTTGGCCATGCTTGTATATGTTCTCAGTGGAAATTGGAAGTAGTGTTGAGTGAATTTGTTTGGCGAATGTTTGAAAGTTTCAAATTCGGCACGAATATGGCACATTCGGATTCGTGATATCAAAGGCGAGCAAATTTTCTTAAAATCAAAAAAGTTTGATGAATTTGCGTGGGACCGCGAATACAGGGCAACCACAGTGTTTTGAACAGTTTTGTTAGCATACTGCAAGTGTATGATGAGTGGTGACATGGGCCAGGTGAGTGTGGGGGCTGTTGAGAGCTTATAACTAGTGTTGAGCGAGCACTAAAATGCTCGGGTGCTCGAAGCTCGGGCCGAGCTCACTGTGATACTCGGGTGCTCGACCCGAGCAATGAGCCCAATGTTAGTCTATGGGAGACCCGAACATTTTTGCGGCGGCTCCCCCGGCAGTCTGTAAACAGCCTAAAAAGTGCCCAAAACGATAGTGACAGTGCTCAAATGACATGGGGACAGCATGGGGATCGCCCCTGGAAGCATTTCTGACCCCCAAGTCACTGCTGTCAACAACGTGGTCAGAGGTATTAAGCCACTTTTACAGGCTCACAATAAGACGTTCAAAAACGAAAGTGAAAGTGCTTTCCTGTGAAATATGTTAACCCCTTAACGACCATGGTTCTTTCTGTTTTTGTGTTTTCCTTTTTTGCTCCCCTTCTTCCCAGAGCCAGAACTTTTTTAATTTTCGTTCAATATGGCCATGTGAGGGCTTATTTTTTGCAGGACGAGTTGTACTTTTAAACACAATCACTGGTTTTACCATATCGTGGGCTGTAAAATAGGAAAAAAATTCCAAGTGCAGTGAAACTGCAAAAAAAATGCAATTCCACAGTTGTTTTTTGGATCCTTTTTTTACCACGTTCACAGATTGCTAAAACTGACCTGCCATCATTATTTTCCAGGTCGTTACGAGTTCATAGACACCAAACATGTATAGGTTCTATTTTATTTAAGTGGTGAAAAAAAATCCAAAGCTTGCTAAAAAAACAAAAAAAAAATGACGCCATTTTCCGAGACCCTTAGCTTCTCCATTTTTCGGGATCTGGGGCCAGGTGAGGGCTTATTTTTTTCATGCCGGGCTGACGTTTTTATTGATACCATTTTGGGGTAGATCCGATGTTTTGATCGCTCGTTATTGCATTTTATTGCAAAGTTGTAGCGACCAAAAAAACGTAATTCTGGCGTTTAAAATTTTTTTCTCGTTACGCCGTTTACTGATTGTATTAATTCTTCTTTTATATTGATAGATCGGGCGATTCTGAACGCGGCGATACCAAATATGTGTGTGTGTGTTTTTTTTATATATATATATTTTATTTTGAATGGGGCGAAAGGGGGGTGACTTAAACTTTTATATATTTTTTATTTTTTTTATTTTTTTAAAAACTTTTTTTTACACTTTCTGCTTGCTACTATAGTCTCCAGAGGAGACTAGAAGCAGTAGTTGTCTGATTGCTTCTACTGCATACAAGCGATGAGCAGATCGCTTGTATGCAGGAGAAATGCTCACTTGCTATGAGCGCTGACCACTAGGTGGCGCTCATAGCAATTGAGACATGACAACAACAGGCGTCTGCTGCAGACCCTGAGTTGTCATGCCCACCCATTGGTGACCCACGATCACGTGACGGGGTCACTGATGGGAGGGGCTTAGGACTCCCGGAAGCACGAGTTAAATGCCACTGTCAGAGATTTAACATATTAACAGCCGTGGGTGGATTGCGATTCCAATAATCAGCTGACATGTGCTCGCTTCAGTGCGGGCTCACCGCCGGAGCCCCCGCTGAACTGGCCTTCCCGACCTGGTGCGTACTATTACTGACCAGGTCGGAAAGGGGTTAAGGAACATCCTTTCCAGGGTAAAGACTTGTGTATAAGGTAAAATAAATAACTAAAAACAAAAATACTCCTCCACACCTTGGGCTATGTTCACAAGTAGCATTTTTTATGCGTTTTTGCACGTTTGTATTGCTTTCAACCGTGACAAATGCATTCACCGGGAAATGTCATTTTAACATTTTACAACCTTATCTGGCCATGTGCTGTGTGACACATGCATAAAGTGCTAAAAAGACATGGGAACAGCATGGGGAAGACCCCTGGAAGCATCTCTGACACCCAGGTCACTGCCTAAAAGTGTGCCCATCAGAAGTGATCCTTGCCGCATCAGAAGATGCAGACTTGCAACTATCCCCGTGCAAATCCTTGTCCCAGGGCAGTGTTCAATTCTACCTCCCCCATAACTTGCAATACAAGCACAAGTATGCAGCCTGCACCCACCCCCCCCAGGCTGCAATACCATACTTCTAGCTTGCTTGCACTTGAAGTTGGGCCTTTTAGGCATGTGGAGGTGGAATCTGGCCACCACGTCATGGCTGCGTCAGTAGCCTGGTATTCATACTCAGTCCGCAGCCGCCCGGCGGCCGGGTGTCCACGCTTGGTCCCCAGCCACCAGGGGGCGGCCGGGTGTCCATACTCAGTCCCCAGCCGCCCCGCGGCCGGGTGCCCACACACAGTCCCCAGCCGCGTGGGGGTGGCCGGGTGTCCATAAACGGTCCCCAGCCTCCCCTATTTGTCCCTGTGCGCCTTATACACAAGCGCGCATACCAAAACATTACCTGTGCCCTCCCCAGTGCATTTAGTGGGAAGGACAGCCTAACCACAAACACGTGGACAAGTGAATGTGGCCAGGAATGGTCCATCTCACTGACGCCTTCACACTGGGTTAATATTGTGGAAGCCGGGACACAGTTGGACACTGGGATGCAACACGTCCTCCAGACATAGAGGATTGCGGGTCCTGGGTCAATCAGGCTTCAACACAAAGTTCAGAAGGTAGACAGCAGCAGTGGTCAGCCTCCTACACAACGAGTAAATTATTCATGATCATGAGTCCATCCACCTCCTTAGCTTTCTGTTCCTTGGAATGCAAGCGCATGTATGTAGTAGCAGCTAGGCCTGAGGTGGTCAGCGTTTTGGCGCATATCCTACCTCCTCTGAGGATTGCTGGATGTTTTCCTGCTACTATCCCAGTTCTATGACTCCCGTTAAAACAAAGCTTCAAGTCATAAATGATGGATGAGGTGGTGGCAAAGGAGAAAGAGCAGGAGGAACAGGGACCATTCACATCAATATCAGGCCAGTCAACCAGATATGTCTTGTAGGATATGTTTCTGTAACAAAAGGAGCGGTTCGGCTACACAGTTATAGGGCATAGAGTGAGTGCAATGCCTACCAAAAATTTCGAGCCACTCCAATGCCCCTTGGAAATGACATGGAGGTCAGAGGGCGTTAACTAAACCTTTTTTTCGATTTATATCAACTGGGTCTCCCGTGCACTGTTGGCCTAAGCAGTGAATGGAAGGCTTTCCAAAAATTATGAGGAACTGCAATGCCCCTTACAAGAGCCATGTGTGGCACCCCAGGGGTCTGGTCACCACAGTAATAGAGATATTACGTCGGAGAGCAAGAGGGAGGTTTCCTGGTCAGGATCCCTTAAACATGCAACATCCTATACCCCAGTCCTGGGAGGGGAGAATTCTGTCCTTATAAACTGGATCTGGGGCGGGTTTGAGTGAGTCAGAGAACAGTCAGAGTCAGAGTGAGAGCAAGGGAAAGTAACAGCAAGGAGCTCTGTAGGAGCTAGGAGCTAAAGACCAGGGGCTGGAAGCTGAACAGAGCTCGCCCTGGCAGAAGACAATAGGAACCGGACACAGGAGTCCGAAGCTGTGAGGACTTATATATCCAGCAGCAGAAACCAGCCGGCAGGGCATTTCAGGTCCTCTGGCCATAGAAGCCCGGAGGCTCAGTCACAAGCAAGGGACCAGCACCGCCGTCGTGGAGCGGAGGCTAGCAGAAGGCCCCAAGTCACCAGCCATATGCGTGAGCACTACACGGTACACTCAGGGACGTGGGCTACTTCTACCCGCTTACAGCAAGGTAGCCAGGAAGAGTGCAGACAGACGGGGAGGCCTACAACTCCACCTGGCCAGGGGAACCCCTGCTTGCTCACAGACTGACCAGGCCTCTTATGCTAGCCAGTACTCCCGGGAGGGTCTACCTTATAATCATCAGTAAAGACCCTGAACTGCACTGCAAAGACTCTGAGTCGTTCCTGCTGCGCTCGTGCACCATCACCCCATCATCCACACTCACTGCCCTGAGGCTATACTCCTCCCGAGGGGAGTTATCCCATTCTATGCTGCGCACACAACACCAGCCTCAGCGGTCTGCCTCGCAGCGGTGGTACTCCCTGACTGCAATCCACGGGTGGAGCAGTCGGACAATTAACCTCAAAACCTAAGAAAGACTGCCACTGGTTTGACCAGCCTGAGCCACGGGACCGGGTCACCGTCACGGAGACTACAGACCCCAGAGACCCGGCACCGGGTATCCCACACACGTGTACACACCGCCCAGGGGGCGCGTCACATGCAGTACAGCATATTACAAACATAAGTCCCATTATTGGGGAGTGGGTGTCCCATAGTATTTGCTTATGCCTTGCAAGCAAAAGCTGCCAAAAATTAGGACGGAGCAACTTGCAATGCCCCTTACAAGAGCCATGCAGTACAGCATATTACAAACATAAGTCCCATTATTGGGGAGTGGGTCTCCCATAGTATTTGCTTATGCTTTCCCTGCAAAAGCTGCCAAAAATAGGACGGAGCAACTTGCAATGACCCTTACAAGAGCCATGCAGTACAGCATATTACAAACATAAGTCCCATTATTGGGGGTGGGTGTCCCATAGTATTTGCTTATGCCTTGCAAGCAAAAACTGCCAAAAATTAGGATGGAGCAACTTGCAATGCCCCTTACAAGAGCCATGCAGTACAGCATATTACAAACATAAGGCCCATTATTGGGGAGTGGGTCTCCCATATTATTTGCTTATGCTTTCCCAGCAAAAGCTGCCAAAAATTAGGACGGAGCAACTTGCAATGACCCTTACAAGAGCCATGCAGTACATCATATTACAAACATAAGTCCCATTATTGGGGAGTGAGTGCCCCATAGTATTTGCTTATGCCTTGCAAGCAAAAGCTGCCAAAAATTAGGACGGAGCAACTTGCAATGCCCCTTACAAGAGCCATGTAGTACAGCATATTACAAACATAAGTCCCATTATTGGGGAGTGGGTCTCCCATAGTATTTGCTTATGCTTTCCCAGCAAAAGCTGCCAAAAATTAGGACGGAGCAACTTGCAATGCCCCTTACAAGAGCCATGCAGTACATCATATTACAAACATAAGTCCCATTATTGGGGAGTGGGTGTCCATAGTATTTGCTTATGCCTTGCAAGCAAAAGCTGCAAAAAATTAGGACGGAGCAACTTGCAATGCCCCTTACAAGAGCCATGCAGTACAGCATATTACAAACATAAGTCCCATTATTGGGGAGTGGGTGTCCCATAGTATTTGCTTATGCCTTGCAAGCAAAAGCTGCCAAAAATTAGGACGGAGCAACTTGCAATGCCCCTTACAAGAGCCATGCAGTACAGCATATTACAAACATAAGTCCCATTATTGGGGAGTGGGTCTCCCATAGTATTTGCTTATGCTTTCCCAGCAAAAGTTGCCAAAAATTAGGACAGAGCAACTTGCAATGCCCCTTACAAGAACCATGCAGTACAGCATATTACAAACATAAGTCCCATTATTGGGGAGTGGGTGTCCCATGGTATTTGCTTATGCTTTCCCAGCAAAAGCTGCCAAAAATTAGGACGGAGGAACTTGCAATGCTGGCACCCTGGTGGTATAGTGGTGGTGGAGGCTGAGGATAAGGAGAAGAAGATTAAACAGCCGAAACGAGGAAGCATATACCCATGTGTGGGTGTGAAGCGGTGCATGTGAATACACCTCCCGAAATAACACAGTGGATTTGACTTTATGTTACTCTGCTGTCATTTGGTGGTGATGAGAAGTCTGGCCCAATCCAGCCCTTGTTCATTTTGATAAGGGTCAGCTTGTCAGCATTGTCAGTTGACAGGCAAGTGCGCTTATCAGTTATAATTCCCCCAGCGGCACTAAAAACACGCTCCGATAGCACGCTAGCGGCAGGGCAGGCCAGGACCTCCAAGGCGTACAGAGCAAGTTCATTCCAAGTATCCAGCTTGGATACCCAATAATTAAAAGGCACAGAGGAATCATGGAGGATGCTGGTACGATCGGCAAGGTACTCCCTCACCATCTTTTGAAACTTTCCACTCCTTGTGAGAGTACCCCACGCCTCAGAGCCTGTAAGCTGGGCGGGTGTCAGAAAACTGTCCCAGAACATTGACAGTGTTCCCCTGCCTCTGCTGGATTGGAGTTGCATCTCTCTCGCCTGTACGCCTTGGTTGGGCAACGAACTGTGACCTCTGCCGCTAGCGTGTTCAGATGGGAATTCTTTTAAGAGTTCTGCAGCAAGGGCCTTCTGGTATTGCCCCATTTTTTTAGACCTCTTCACCTCAGGAATAAGAGAGTGAAAGTTCTCCTTGTAGCAAGGGTCTACAAGTGTTACCAACCAGTAATGACTGTCACCCAACATTTTGACAACGCGAGGGTCACGGTTAAGGCAGCGTAACATAAAATCAGCCATGCGTGCCAGACTGGTAATGGGCAAGATTTCCGTGTCCTCACCAAGATGACGACTGACCATGCTCTCCTTCTCCTCCTCCTCCTCCTCTTCCTCCTCCCCCCTGTCCTCAGGCCACCCACGCTGAACCGACGGTATGACACTTGTACAGGTACTACCGTCTACAACGCATGATAGCAGCTCCTATTCTTCCTCCTCCTCCTCCTCCTCCTCTCCCTCATTGTCCCCCAATGCACGTTGGGATGAGATGAGGCTGGGCTGTGTGTATTCGCCTGCTATGGCTTCTTGATCCATCTCATCAAACTCTGGCTGCAATGCCTCCTCTTTAATTCTCTGCAGAGAGCGTTGCAAAAGACAGACAAGTGGGATGCTGACACTAATGATGGCGTCATCGCCACTCACCATCTTGGTGGCCTCCTCAAAGTTTGTCAGGGTGGTACATATGTCAGACATCCAGGTCCACTCCTGAGGTCTTATGTGTGGAGTCTGACATGAATATCGACGGCTTTGTTGCAGCTGGTACTCCGCAACTACTCTCTTCTGCTCACAAATCTTTTGCAACATGTGGAGGGTAGAGTTCCAACGTGTGGGGACATCACACACCAGTCGGTGTGCCGGAAGCTGCAAACGCTGCTGCACCACAGCAAGGGCGGCAGAAGCTGTAGCCGACTTGCGAAAATGAGCTGACAGGCGGCGTAATTTCACGAGCAGATCTGGCAACTCGGGGTACGATTTAAGAAACCGCTGAACCACGAGGTTAAGCACATGAGTCAGGCATGGTACATGTGTGATCTCACCTCGCCTCAGAGCCGCCACCAGGTTACGGCCATTGTCACACACGACCATGCCGGGATGTAGGTTCAGCGGACTCAGCCACAGATCTGCCTGCTCTTTCTCAGTAGAGATGAGCGTTGTTCTACTCGAACTGTTCGCCAATCTCAAATTCGAGCTGTTTTGGGCGGTGTTCGAGCCGTTCGGCGAACACGAACAATTTGAGAAAAATTCGGCTGTTCGAGGTTATGTTCGATAACTGTTCGTGCACCAAAATCATAACTGGATTTTTTCTCAGTAATGATGAAAATTAATGTTAATATGCAGTTTGAGTGTACAGCGGGGTGGGGGGAGGGGCAGGGGATGGATCTCTGCAGGAACAATGAAGATCTCCATTTTTTTTTCTCTTTCCCGCATTTGCAATGGGGAGGTGAAATCTGTCAGCCTATCAGCAGTGCACACACGGACCGAATTGCTTTTTTTCACACAAGCAAGGGCATGTGTCATTGGCAGTGTATGTCACATGTCCTTGCCCTATAAGACCAAGCCATTTTCCCCGTCGCCACCATTTTCTCACTGCTGCAGCTGCATGTTAGACGGCACCGCTGTTGCTGTGTGCGCTATACCTTGTTAATTTCAAGCCAATTTTCGCACAAATCTACAGATAGCTTGGGAGTAGGGAATAGATGTGATTGCAGTCCTTTTAAGGACTAGGTTACAGCATTTCCTACGACTTTTATCAGGCAGGTCTGTGCTCTTAAATAGATAGATTGTGGGAGTAAAGACTAATTGTAATTGGAGTCCTTTTCAGGACTAGGTTACATCAGTTCCTATCAGTTTTTGCCAGGCAGATCTGTGCCAGTGCTGTGCAAGTTTTTTTCACAGCATTTGGCTGAATCTAGCAAAGCTAATCCTTTTTGGCCTATTGCAGAGTGTGTTAGTCAGTGGAGTAGCCTATCTGTGTTGCAAGATATACCACCTGTGTATAGAATACCATTTTTTTTACTGCACCTAGTGAAGTAAAATCTTTTGGGCATAGCATCATTCTATTAGTCCATCTATACTGACCTCCATCAGGTTGCAAATTGAATATATTTTTTTCTGCATCTACCTCTGAAAAAATATTGGGCTTCTAGCTGTGTGTGGGACTTGTTCTATTAATCCATCTATACAGACCTCCATCAGGTTGCAAACTGAATATATTTTTTTCTGCATCTACCTCTGAAAAAATATTGGGCTTCTAGCTGTGTGTGGGACTTGTTCTATTAATCCATCTATACAGACCTCCATCAGGTTGCAAACTGAATATATTTTTTTCTGCATCTACCTCTGAAAAAATATTGGGCTTCTAGCTGTGTGTGGGACTTGTTCTATTAATCCATATATACAGACCTCCATCAGGTTGCAAACTGAATATATGTTTTTCTGCATCTACCTCTGAAAAAATATTGGGCTTCTAGCTGTGTGTGGGACTTGTTCTATTAATCCATCTATACAGACCTCCATCAGGTTGCAAACTGAATATATTTTTTTCTGCATCTACCTCTGAAAAAATATTGGGCTTCTAGCTGTGTGTGGGACTTGTTCTATTAATCCATCTATACAGACCTCCATCAGGTTGCAAACTGAATATATTTTTTTCTGCATCTACCTCTGAAAAAATATTGGGCTTCTAGCTGTGTGTGGGACTTGTTCTATTAATCCATCTATACAGACCTCCATCAGGTTGCAAACTGAATGTATTTTTTTCTGCATCTAGCTCTGAAAAAATATTGGGCTTCTAGCTGTGTGTGGGACTTGTTCTATTAATCCATCTATACAGACCTCCATCAGGTTGCAAACTGAATATATTTTTTTTCTGCATCTACCTCTGAAAAAATATTGGGCTTCTAGCTGTGTGTGGGACTTGTTGTATTAGTCCATCTATACTGACCTCCATCAGGTTGCAAACTGAATATATTTTTTTCTGCATCTACCTCTGAAAAAATATTGGGCTTCTAGCTGTGTGTGGGACTTGTTCTATTAATCCATCTATACAGACCTCCATCAGGTTGCAAACTGAATATATTTTTTTCTGCATCTACCTCTGAAAAAATATTGGGCTTCTAGCTGTGTGTGGGACTTGTTCTATTAATCCATCTATACAGACCTCCATCAGGTTGCAAACTGAATATATTTTTTTCTGCATCTACCTCTGAAAAAATATTGGGCTTCTAGCTGTGTGTGGGACTTGTTCTATGAATCCATCTATACAGACCTCCATCAGGTTGCAAACTGAAAATATTTTTTTCTGCATCTACCTCTGAAAAAATATTGGGCTTCTAGCTGTGTGTGGGACTTGTTCTATTAATCCATCTATACAGACCTCCATCAGGTTGCAAACTGAATATATTTTTTTCTGCATCTACCTCTGAAAAAATATTGGGCTTCTAGCTGTGTGTGGGACTAGTTCTATTAATCCATCTATACAGACCTCCATCAGGTTGCAAACTGAATATATTTTTTTCTGCATTTACCTCTGAAAAAATATTGGGCTTCTAGCTGTGTGTGGGACTTGTTCTATTAATCCATCTATACAGACCTCCATCAGGTTGCAAACTGAATATATTTTTTTCTGCATCTACCTCTGAAAAAATATTGGGCTTCTAGCTGTGTGTGGGACTTGTTCTATGAATCCATCTATACAGACCTCCATCAGGTTGCAAACTGAAAATATTTTTTTCTGCATCTACCTCTGAAAAAATATTGGGCTTCTAGCTGTGTGTGGGACTTGTTCTATTAATCCATCTATACAGACCTCCATCAGGTTGCAAACTGAATATATTTTTTTCTGCATCTACCTCTGAAAAAATATTGGGCTTCTAGCTGTGTGTGGGACTAGTTCTATTAATCCATCTATACAGACCTCCATCAGGTTGCAAACTGAATATATTTTTTTCTGCATTTACCTCTGAAAAAATATTGGGCTTCTAGCTGTGTGTGGGACTTGTTCTATTAATCCATCTATACAGACCTCCATCAGGTTGCAAACTGAATATATTTTTTTCTGCATCTACCTCTGAAAAAATATTGGGCTTCTAGCTGTGTGTGGGACTTGTTGTATTAGTCCATCTATACTGACCTCCATCAGGTTGCAAACTGAATATATTTTTTTCTGCATCTACCTCTGAAAAAATATTGGGCTTCTAGCTGTGTGTGGGACTTGTTCTATTAATCCATCTATACAGACCTCCATCAGGTTGCAAATTGAATATAATTTTTTTCTGCATCTAACCCAGCCAATAGTTTTGGCCTAATACCACAGTTTGGCCACTCAGCTCTGCTCGGTTCCCATCCATTGTTTTTTTGTGCAAACAACTCCAGAGTTGTGAATTAGTTAACCACCAAAATGAATGGAAAAAGGCCTGCTGCTGGTGGAAAGGGGAATAGGCGTGTTGGGAAGGGGAAAAAAGGTTGTGTCCGTGGGGTAGGTGTTAAAGCAACAGTAACATCTGCAGAAGAAAGACCATCTTCCAGCCAAACTAAAATGTCTACTTCTTTTAGCGGACAATGTGATAAGATCCCTTTCTTACGGCCACGCCAATCGCTACAAATTCCAGATGAGGCACTAAAACAACAGGTGCTTCAACGGATATCAAGTGCTCCTTTAAGTGGGCTCTCCTCTATATCAACTTCAACATCACAAATACTCCAGTCCTCAAAGGTGTCACCCCAATCGCACTTGCTTCCTCACAGCTCCCAAATCTCCAGCTGCCCGTCTGAGTATGAGGTAGAACAGATGGTTGAGTCTGCAGAGCTGTTTACTCATACTATAGCCTGGGAATCAGAGGTCGACTCCAGCGCTTCTGTGAATCCAGACGAGGAAATGATCTGCACTGATGCCCAGAATCTTTATGAGTCGGATCCAGGACCAGACGCAGAAGGTTCTGACCATAATGTAGACCCTCATTCCCAAACTGTAACTCCTGTTGGTGGAGACAATGAGGAAGACGATGATAAGACTCAAATACCTGATTGGAGCGACAACTTTAGTTTTTTGTCAGGGCAGGAACAGGTTGGCTCTGAGGACGACTGGTGTGATAACGCACAGGGTGATGATGATGAGGTTGGAGATCCCACTTACTGTCAACCCACAGTCAGCCAAGAGATGAGGTCAGCAGAGGAGGTGGAGGAAGATGCTAGTGACGACGAGGTCAGGTTGCGCCTTCCTGGACAGAGACGTAGTACTGGAAGCACGTCAACAACTGCATCCTCAAACACAACTCTGCCTCTCACCACAAGTCGTGGTGGCTCTTCAGGTCGCATGGGTGCTAAGCCTTGCATAGCCTGGGCATTTTTTCAGATCGATAAAGATGACCCAACTCGTGTTATCTGTAACATTTGTCAGCAAAAGCTAAGTAGAGGCCAAAAAATACATAGTTTGAGTACTTCATGCATGAACCGGCACATCGACATGAAGCATAAGTTGCAGTGGGAAGCTCAGTGTGCTACAATGCGGCCTAGCCGGCCGGGCCAACCACCGTCTGCCATATCTTGTGCATCAGCGGCCTCTTCATCCTCTGTGACTGGGGGGACAGCAGTCACACCTGTTTTGGGGCGCAGACCTGCCACCTCTTTTCCCGCAACAGCCAGCGTGATTGGCAGGTCATCATTTTCTTTGGAGGTGGTAACACCAGCTGGTGTTGAGCGCTGTCCGACATCGATAGCACCACCTTTGGATCAAGGCAACCTAACATGTCCGCCTGCATCTTCCTCACAGACCGGCAGTTTGCCGGGGACACCCTTATCAACCCCGTCTAAGCACAATAGCCAGCCCTCGGTCCCTCAGATGTGGTCAAGTAAAAGACCATTTCCTCCTAGCCATGAGAAAGCTAAGAGGTTGAATTTCACCATCTGCAAGCTCTTGGCTACAGAAATGCTGCCTTTCTGCCTGGTGGACACAGAGGATTTTCGAGATCTTATGTCAGTCGCAGTGCCCCAGTACCAGATGCCCAGTCGGCACTACTTCTCAAAGAAAGGTGTGCCTGCGCTCCACCAGCATGTCGCACACAACATCACCGCTTCTTTGAGAAACTCTGTGTGTGACAGGGTGCATTTCATCACAGACACTTGGACGAGTAGGCATGGACAGGGGCGTTACATGTCGCTGACTGGGCACTAGGTAACTATGGTGACAGCAGGACAAGGGGCTGCTGTCCAAGTCTTGCCGTCCCCACGAGTTGTGCGTCAATACTCTTTATGTCAAAGTTCCTCCACTGCTTCTGCCTCCTCAACCTCCTCTCGGTCTTCCACCTGCACCCAAAGCCTGTCTGGTCATGCCACAAGCTTTCTAACTGCGCAGAAGGGATCCTGCACACCTCCTTACTATGCTGGCAGTAGGGCTCAACATCATCAGGCGGTTTTTACATTGAAATGTCTGGGAAATGTGAGTCACACAGCTGAGGAGTTGTGGTCAGCTCTGGAGAACCAATTTCATGAATGGTTGTCTCCACTGGACCTGAAACCAGGGAAGGCCGTGTGCGACAATGCTGCAAACCTGGGTGCGGCCCTTCGCCGGGGCAATGTCACACACGTGCCTTGTATGGCTCACATGTTGAACCTGTTTGTCCAGCAATTTTTAGCCCACTATCCCAGACTAGATGGCCTTCTGCAGAGGGCACGGTCGCTGTGTGCTCACGTCCGCCGTTCGCATCCCGCAGCTCAGCGACTTACATCTCTACAGAAGTCGTTGGGCCTGCCACTTCACCGGCTAAAATGCGATGTGCCTACCCAGTGGAATTCAACTCTGCACATGTTGCAGCGACTGTGGCAGCACCGACAAGCCCTGGTGCAATACGTTCTGACGTATAGCCTGGGCCAACGAGATTCAGAGGTGGGGCAAATCACGCTGAAGGAGTGGTCTCAGATCAGGGACCTATGCACCCTTCTGCACAGTTTTGAAATGGCGACGAAGATGTTTAGTGCTGACGATGCCATTATCAGCATGACTATTTCGGTGATTTACATGCTGGAGCACATGTTAAACAGAATTCGGAGTCAGGTGGTGGCACAAGAGGAGGTGGAGGAAGTAGAGGAGGAGGAGTTGTATGCGGAAGGGCTAACATCTGCAAGGTCCAGACGGTCGGCAGCACCAAGGCGGCAGGCATGTGAGGGTGGGGGAGATGGTTTTACCAGGGCGCATGGTAGCAGCCAAACTAGTGAGGAAGGTGCAGGAGCCCAGGAAGAAGTGGAGGACGAACTGATGGAAGACTCATCAGATGAGGGAGACCTTTATCACATTTCTGTTGTGCGAGGTTGGGGGGAGAGGACAGAGGAAGGAAGCATGATTGTTACCTCGCCACCAACACAACAGGGACTTGGTGATCCTGGATGCGCAACACACATGAGTGCCTTCTTGCTGCACTACCTGCAACATGACCCTCGAATTGTGAGAATTAGAAATAATCCTGACTACTGGGTTGCCACACTGTTAGATCCCCGGTACAAAAGTAAATTTGCAGAAATTATTCCTGCCATAGAAAGGGATGCACGCATGCAGGAGTATCAGCAGAGACTGTTGCAGAATCTTACATGTGCTTTTCCACAAAATACCAGTGGTGCACGTAGTGAATCTCACAGTTCCAACTTGCTAACCGTGGGACCGTCAAGTGTTCAGCACTCAAACCGTAACAGAACCACAGTATCTGCTGGTAACATCAATTTTGCGGAATCATTTCACCACTTTTTTAGCCCATCCTTTGCAAGGCCACAGGAGACAAGAAGTCTGACACATAGTCAACGCCTAGAGACGATGGTACAGGAGTATCTCCAAGTAAACATTGAAGCCACGACTGTGTCACTGGACCCTTGCTCTTTTTGGGCTTCCAATCTGGATAAATGGCCGGAGCTAGCCACTTACGCCTTGGAGATCTTGTCATGCCCCGCAGCCAGCGTTCTGTCTGAACGTGTGTTCAGCGCTGCTGGTGGTGTGCTGACAGATAAGCGCACGCAGCTCTCCACTGATAATGTAGACAGACTCACGTTCATAAAGATGAACAAATCATGGATCCGAAATGACTTTTCTACCCCTGTGTCATCCTGGGGAGAGTAAAAGCTTGATGATTGGTTAAAATCACCCTACCAACTGTTTTAAGCTTTCAAATTACTAATCATGTTTATCTGTATCTTGGCTGGAAAATAATTTGGGCTTTGTAGCAGTGTGCAGCACTGATTCTATTAGGCCATCTATAATAAGCTCCACCAGATTTAAAATTACTAATCATGTTTATCTGTATCTTGACTGGAAAATAATTTGGGCTTTGTAGCAGTGTGCAGCACTGATCCTATTAGGCCATCTATACTAAAGCTTCACCAGATTTAAAATTAATAATAATTTTTAGCTGCATCTAGCACGGAAAATAATTTTGGGGCTCCGAGATGCGCAAGATACATAAGTGCCTTCTTGCTGCACTACCTGCAGCATGACCCTCATATTGTCAGAATTCGAAGTAATCATGACTACTGGGTTACCACACACTTAGATCGCCCAAACTTTTCGATCAACCTTTTCATTTTAATAAAGACCAAAAAAATGGTCATTTTTGAAATTATAAGCATTAGCAGGTTGTTAGAAACTGAAATCAAACAGTTTTCAACTCAAAACTTTATTCTAGGTGATGTTATATTTTCACATACGACCCCTTGTTCGAAAGGAGCTTCTGAACTCTCTCGTCCATTGAATTTGTCAGGTTTTGGATGGTTTCTGCTTCAATTGTTTTGCATGAGGACAGTATACCCTCCCAGAGCTGTTGCTTAGATGTGAACTGGCTCCCGCCATCATAGACACTCCTTTTAATGATGCTCCAAAGGTTCTGAATGGGGTACAGGTCAGGGGAGCATGGGGGTCACACCATAAGTTTGTCCCCTTTTATGTCCATATCAGCCAGAGATGCAGATGTTTTATGTGCAGCATGAGATGGTGCATTATCATGCAGAAAAATGATCTTGCTGTGAAATACACGGTTCTTCTTCTTGAACCATGGCAGGAAGTGCTGTTTGAGAAAATCCACATACATTATGGAGTTCATCTTTAGCGCCTTCAGGGATCCTAAAGGGGCCGACAATCTCTCTCCCCATGATTCCAGCCCAAAACATTACTCCACCTCCTCCTTGTTGGCACTGTAGCCGTGTTTGCGTGGGGTGTCCATCAACCAGCCATCCTCCACTCCATCCATCTGGACCATCGAGCGCTGCATGGCACTCATCCGTGAACAAAACAGTTTTGAAATCAGTCTTCATGTAATGTTTGGCCCACTGGAGCCGTTTCTGCTTGTGTGAAGTGGATAGAGGAGGTTGACAGGATGGCGAATGCACAGCTGCAAACCTCTGAAGGACCCTGTATCTTGTTGTTCGGGGGACGTTGGAGGCACAAGCAGCTTCAAAAACTTGTCTGCTGCTATGACAAGGCTTTTTTGCCGCTGCTCTTTCAACCTGACGTAATTGCCTGTAGGAAAGAGTACTCAATTTGCCCTTATCAGCACGCACACGTGTGTACTGTGAATCAGCTACATACTTCTTGATTGCCAAGATACTTCATCCTGATCATCGCACAATGTTGATTGTAGTCATGCCTTGACCTAAACACTCCACAATTTGTTGCCTCTCAGCAGCCGACACATCCTTTTTCTTTCCCATTTTGGCAGAAAATGTAGGCTGCTTAATAATGTGAGACAGCCTTCTTAAGTAGTCTTGCCTTTCATTGGACACACCTGCCAAACTAATTAGCACAGGTGTCTGCAATTGCTTACAGTGATATAAAGAGCCCTGACACACATCACCATCAATGAGTTAAACTGACAAACAAATTCTTCCCTTATCACTCCTAAACACTTTTTGCATAATAATTTGGAACGCAGTGTACATGTGCTTTTCCACAAAACACCAGTGGTTCACGTAGTGAATCTTACAGTTCTAACTTGCCAACCGTGGTCTGTATGGAGTTGTTCAATAAAGGGCCCAAAATTAAGATAACATAGATGGGAGAGGTCTCTATGAATAGGAATTCCTAAGTATTTGATACCCTGTGAGGGCCAGGCAAAGGGAAAGTTGGACTGGATGGAATCCTATATGGATTTGGGGAGGGAGACATCAAGGGCCTCAGACTTCGCTGCATTGATTTTAAAATTTGACCATGTAACAAAGTGATCTATTTCAGCCATAACAGCATGGATGGATATATGTGATTGAGTGATATATACTAGGACATCATCAGCAAATAGAGAGCACTTGTACTCGGTGCCTCCCACCTCAATCCACCTAATATTGGGGTTATGGCGAATTGATTAGAGCAGGTGCTCCGTCACTAGGATGTATAAGAGAGGGGACAGAGGACATCCCTGCCTTGTCCCATTGGTGATTGTGAAAGGTGATGAAAATGTTCTGATGCACCCCCTGGGCCTTGGGACACCCGGAGCCGGACCCTTTTTGGTGGATGCTGGTGGTTGTAGTCATCGTGGCGGCGACCCCGTTCCGTGGCTCAGGGTGGTCAAACCAGTGGCGGAACTATTTATGTGGTTTTGATGTTTAAATGTCCGACTATGCCACCCGTGGATTGCGGTCAGAGTGAATCGCCGCTGCAGGGCAGACCGCTGAGGCTGGTGTTGTGGGTGCAGCAGAGCGTAGCATAACTCCCCACGGGAGGAGTATAGCCTCAGGGCAGTGTATGCGGAGGATGGGGGTGATGGTGCAGGGCAGCAGCAGTAACTACACGAAGTCAGTGATGCAGTCCAGGGCCTTTACTCACAGTTCTTATTATCCAGACCACGTCTGCAGGTAACGGCTGCCCACGTCGTACTGTGCTCACCAGGTGAGGGGCTCAGACAACTCCCAGATAACTTTGGAGCGCTTCACAGGACCCCCTTTGTGTGTCCTTTGTCTGGCCTTTCTTACCAACCCTTCTGTCCGGCTGCCTCGGGCCTCCTCTTGGTAAACTTGGCGCCAGTTTCCCTGACCCTATGTGGTGCCTTCCTAGCGGGTGTAGCGAGGGGCTGCGCCACATAAAATGTCACAGCCTCCGGTTTCTAGCTGAGGGTCGTTTCCTGCCTCCAGTAGTTTCGGGGACCAGTCTCCCCCTTTGGCCTGACCCCTCCACGCAGGTGGATTCGGGCGTGTGGTGGCGACTCGCCTGTCCGCACCCCTGGGATCCCTTCATTCCTCGTTCCTGGAGCCTTCTCCCTCTTCCAGGCCTGGGCCTCTGTTACTAGGCCCGCCTCCGGAGCAGAGCTCATGCAGAGCCCCTGCTCCCTGCCACTTCTGCTCAGACTTCTCTGCACTGAACTAAGATGGTGCCCACCTTTTATACTCCCTTCTCAATGCACCCAGGAACTGCTTCCTCCCTGCTCCTGCACTACAGGGTTCCCCTTCCTCAGTGTTCCCTCCCCCCACCCCAGCCAGGGACAGGGACTGTCGTGCCCATCTCAGAGGCATATTGGTCGCCCTGCCCCACGGCAATGTGGTGTAATGCATGCAGGTGTCGGGTCCTGATCCACACTCCATCCTTACCTGAGAGTGAGATATCACACCTCTGGGTGAGGTGCAATACTTCTGTAGCAACTGAGCCCTCAGGGTGCTACAGTTCCATTTATCTTCAGCCTAGGTGACGTATTGTGATACAGGGCCGTGATTTTGGCTATGAAAGGGTCCCCTAGACCCCTACCCCAAGCTTTTTAAGAGAATCATATATGGCGTGCCAGGAGACTCTATGGAATGCTTACTCAGCATTCAACGAGAGTATCTAATTACAAATTTTTAACTGCATCTAGCCCAGGAAATACTTTGTGCCTAGTAGCAGTGTCTGCTAGTCAGCGGATTATCCCGGCTGTTAAGCAAGCTACACCACCTGTAGTTTAGACACTTAATTTTTTCAAAGGAAATGCTTCGGGACCATGGGATACTCAGTGAAGAGCATCAGGAGGCACCCCAAGGCATAGGTGCTGGGACTGGAAGTAGGATGCCTTGCGGTGGACAGCCGAGCTCGATCCTTATAAAAGCTTTTTAACTGCAGCAGCTTTAGTGGACGCTACTGGAGCTGGAATTACGCGGCTGCTGGCATGAGACTTGCCCTCCAATAGATCCTTGTAAATGGATTTAAAGTGTATTCATTCAAATTAGAGAGACAATTTAAATTAAAAAGCTTAGAGCTGCCTCCACCACAGGGGGGCTCGCTCGACCCACCAGCGGACAGGCACCAGTATTGTGAGAGGGGGGCTGGCCATCAGGGTTCACCGCGGCTCTGGCACAAACCCGGCGACACGGAGGTGGCACGGGCAGGAGCGGACTGGCCGTGTCGGCTTCTCACTTTTTGGATTTTAGAAGGGCATGACATGCCTATATCTGTGTCTCCCCCTCCTTTTACTCCTCCACCTCTTTTATTTGCACATGACTATATGTACTTGTCACTTTTCCATGTGTTAGTTATGTCTTCTGAGCAGTTTGTCAGCTTTTGGACACCTTTGAAGATGTTTTCTATGTGTTTCTATGTGTTTTTTTTTGCCTGCCATTGGTTTTAATGGTGTTCGAAGGTGTTCGACGAACAGTTCGACGAACAGTTCGGCGAACACACGGGTGTTCGACGAACCGAACCGAACTCGAACACTACGGGGGTGGCTCAACATTATTTCACAGCTGTCCACAACTCACAAGCAGTGTGAGGTTTATCACCTAAGCTTATGAGTTTCAGCACAGCCTGTTGCCGCTTGACGGAGGCAGTACTGCAATGCTTCCAGCTTGTAACTGATGTGGTGATATCTGAGATGGAGGCTGAACATGAGGAGGAGGAGGAGGAGGAGGATGCGCAGGAGCTGTACACTGTGGGGGCAACTCTGACTGACATAGGGCCCGCAATCCTCGGTGTGGGGAGGATGTGTTCCGTCCCAAGGTCCGACTGGGTCCCGGCTTCCACTATGTTTACCCAGTGTGCCGTCAGAGAGATGTACCGTCCCTGGCCATAAGCACTTGTTCACGTGTCCGTTGTCAGGTGGACTCTCCCAGTAACTGCGTTGTTGAGGGCACGGCAGATGCTTTGGGACACGTGCTTGTGTAGTGCGGGGATGGCACACCGGGCAAAATAGTGTCGGCTGGGGACCGAGTACCGAGGGACGGCCACCGCCATAGGATTGCGGAAGGATTTTGTCTCCACCAGCCTAAAAGGCAGCATTTCCAATGCAAGCAGTCGTGAAATGTGCGAATTTAGGACTGTGGCCTGTGGGGCGTTAGCTGCGAATTTCCGCTTTTGTTCAAAGGTCTGGGATATGAACAATTGAACGCTGCGGTGGGACGTGGACGTGGACGTTGATGCTGTTTCTTGAGAAACTGCCATAACAAGTGAAGACTGAGAGGAGGGGGCATCTTTACATGCATTATGGACAGGGGATTGCCTTGCACACACAACAGGGGGTTCTATTGCATGCACAACAGTGGAAGAAGCAGTGGTGACACCCGCTGACACTGGTCGTGGACCCTGGGTTTCGCCCCAAAAAGTCGGGTGCTTTGCTGCCATGTGCCTGATCATGCTGGTGGTGGTCAGGCTGGTATTTTTGTCACGCCTGCTGATGCTGGCATGGCAGGTGGAACATACGGCCTTTTTGGGGTTATCAGCAGTCTTTAAAAAAATTCCAGACTCTGGAAGACCTACCGCTTGTACTGGCATCGTCCCTCGTGTTGGTGTTACGGGGAACGGTTGCCTGCCTTCTGTCTGCGGCCACCACACTGCTTCTTCCTGCCTGTTGGGGTACTCTGCCTCCCTCCCCCTGTGTGCTGCTGGCCTCACTCTGCATGTCCTCCTTCCACGTTGGGTCAGTTACTAGATCATCCACCACCTCCTCCTCTTCCACTTGCGCACCACGATTCTCCTCCTCACTTCCTGGCAATTGTGTCTCGTCATCGTCCACCTCTTGTGACAGATTGCCAACGTCGACTTCCTGTGGCCGTGGCTGTTCAAATATTTGGGCATCGCAACATGGGATCTCCTCTTCCACCACTTCAAGCGTATCAGGCGAGGGGCCCAAATATGGAAATGGACCAGTTAACAGCTCTTCAGAGTGTCCAAGTGTGGGATCACTTGCTGTCTGATGACACTCGGCATGGTGGGAGGAAGGAGCATCAGGGTGAGGAGGAGTATGCGGTCGAGACTCACGGCTACTAAGAGTTGACCGTGTGGAAGACAGACCGGACGTGGTGGTGCCCAGGTAACTTGAAGTATTGTCTGCTATCTAATTAATAACCTGTTCACACTGATCAGTTCTCAATACTGGTGTTGTTCTGTGCTTCCCTAGTAATTCGGTCAAGAAGTGGGAGCGAGAAGATGTGGCTGTTGGTTGTGGCACATTTTCACCTTGGCCACGGCCCCGTCCTCTGCACGAACCATCACCAGAACGTCCACTTCCACGTCCCTTGCCACGCGCCTTGACCATTGTAAATGAAGTAAAATAGCTTACACTTGCACTATCAATGGAAAAAGGGTAATAAAGAGTAGATTAGAACCATGGAAGAGGAAAACCACAGTTATTGTTTACTGAGGTATACCACACTTTTTTAAATAGAGATATTTGCGGCTGAACAGTGAGCGACACACTCAAACTGCTTTTTTTTTAGATACCAAATGCCCAAAACAGGATAGTACAGCGATTTGACCCGTGGAACTGCGAAACCACACTGGGATGTCGGGCCTACACAAGACTATTTTCAACAGATATATTTTTGTGTCACAACAGTCAGGAGACGCTACTGTTTTTCTTTACGGAAAAAACTACCAAAACAAGAATAATAGAGATTTTTTACTGTGGAACAGCAAAACCACAGTTAGAATTTACTTGTGTATACCAGGCTTTTTAAAATATATATATATTTGCGGCTGAACAGTTAGCGACACACTCAAACTGTTTTTTTTAGATGCAAATAGCCCAAAAGTGGATAATACAGAGGTTTGTACCGTGGAACTGCAAAACCACACTTGTATTTCTCGGGCCTACACCAGACTATTTTCAACAGATATATTTGTGTCTGAAAAATCAGGGAGACACTATTTTTTTTTTTTTACAGCAAAAAATGCAAAAAGCAGGATAATAGAGATTTTTTACCGTGGAACAGCAAAAGCACACTTCTGTCTCTCTGGCCTACACCAGACTATTTTCAACAGATATATTTGTGTCTGAAAAATCAGGGAGACACTATTATTATTTTTATAGAGCAAAAAATGCCAAAAACAGGATAATAGAGATCTTTTACCGTGGAACATCAAAACCACAGTAATAATTTACTGGTGTATACCAGGCTTTTTAAAATATATATATATTTGCGGCTGAACAGTGAGCGACACACTCAAACTGTTTTTTTTAGATACAAATGGCCCAAAAGTGGATAATACAGAGGTTTGTGCCGTGGAACTGCAAAACCACACTTGTATTTCTCGGGCCTAAACCAGACTATTTTCAACAGATATATTTGTGTCTGAAAAATCAGGGAGACACTATTTTTTTTTTTGTTACAGCAAAAAATGCAAAAAGCAGGATAATAGAGATTTTTTACCGTGGAACAGCTAAAGCACACTTCTGTCTCTCTGGCCTACACCAGACTATTTTCAACAGATATATTTGTGTCTGAAAAATCAGGGAGACACTATTTTTTTTTTTGTTACAGCAAAAAATGCAAAAAGCAGGATAATAGAGATTTTTTACCGTGGAACAGCAAAAGCACACTTCTGTCTCTCTGGCCTACACCAGACTATTTTCAACAGATATATTTGTGTCTGAAAAATCAGGGAGACACTATTATTATTTTTATACAGCAAAAAATGCCAAAAACAGGATAATAGAGATCTTTTACCGTGGAACGTCAAAACCACAGTAATAATTTACTGGTGTATACCAGGCTTTTTAAAATATATATATATTTGCGGCTGAACAGTGAGCGACACACTCAAACTGTTTTTTTTAGATACAAATGGCCCAAAACTGGATAATACAGAGGTTTGTACCGTGGAACTGCAAAACCACACTTGTATTTCTTGGGCCTAAACCAGACTATTTTCAACAGATATATTTGTGTCTGAAAAATCAGGGAGACACTATTTTTTTTTTTTTTTACAGCAAAAAATGCAAAAAGCAGGATAATAGAGATTTTTTACCATGGAACAGCAAAAGCACACTTCTGTCTCTCTGGCCTACACCAGACTATTTTCAACAGATATATTTGTGTCTGAAAAATCAGAGAGACACTATTATTTTTATACAGCAAATAATGCCAAAAACAGGATAATAGAGAAGTTTTACCTTGGAACATCAAAACCACAGTAATAATTTACTGGTGTATACCAGGCTTTTTAAAATATATATATATTTGCGGCTGAACAGTGAGCGACACACTCAAACTGTTTTTTTTAGATACAAATGGCCCAAAAGTGGACAATACAGAGGTTTGTACCGTGGAACTGCAAAACCACACTTGTATTTCTCGGGCCTACACCAGACTATTTTTAACAGATATATTTGTGTCTGAAAAATCAGGGAGACACTATTTTTTTTTTTTTACAGCAAAAAATGCAAAAAGCAGGATAATAGAGATTTTTTACCGTGGAACAGCAAAACCACAGTAATAATTTACTGGTGTATTCCAGGCTTTTTAAAATATATATATATTTGCGGCTGAACAGTGAGCGACACACTCAAACTGTTTTTTTTAGATACAAATGGCCCATAGAACTGAAAAACCACACTTCTATTTCTCTGGCCTATACCAAACTATTTTCAACAGATATATTTGTGTCTGAAAAATCAGAGGCACACTTTTTTTTTTGGGGGGGGGGCACCAAAAGGTTAATAAGATGGGTATTTGTACATTGTGAAGGAGGAAAAAAAAAAGAGGATTTAGATAAAAAAAAAGGATTTTTCCTGGCCCCCGGGACCTGGAGCTAAGTCCAGCAATTTCAGCAACAGGAGCAGCACACAGGACTGTAATGCAGCGTTTCCTGGTATAACCACTGCGTCTCCTGCCTGCCTGCCTGATATACCTGGGAAGGATATTAGTCCTGAGAAGGACTGTTTGTTTGATCTGGCAGCCTTTACAGACCCTACACTAACTATTTTGCAGGATATATCTCTCCCTAAATCAGCAGCGCTGTCCCTACACTGTCTGATCCGGAGCGACTGTGTCCAAGATGGCGGCGCCCGGTTTTAAATACTCGAGGTGACGCTGTGCGGCCAGCCAATCACTGAAATGCCCACAAACAACATGGCTGCAGCATTACAGTGACTGGCTGGCAATCCCTGCATGTTCATTGGCTCTGTAAAGAGCGCCAAACATGCAGGGCGGAGACCCAAGCTCCCGCCCGAGTAACCCGGAAATGCTCGGTGCTCGCCGAACATCCCGAGTAGCGAGATGCTCGGGTGAGTACCGAGTAGTGTCGAGCGTGTTCGCTCAACACTACTTATAACAGGTCAGATCAGCGGCACACTGTTTTTTTTTTTTTCCTGTGGGCGGTAACTTTAACTGAGGAAAGAGCGGGCAGCCAATCAAAGCGCAGGAAGCATCTACACTGTCCACAATAAGGGTTTCTGCAATTGGCTGCAGAAATCACATGTCCTCTCAATATAAAAAGCGGCCATGTTCCCTCAGCGCCATTATATCAATGTCACTGCTGGAGACAGACGCAGCTCAGTGCTCTCCTGTGTAATGAGAGATATTAACTAGATAGATGTGCGCTTGTGTGGTAAGATAGTGTAGATAATTCCTGACCTGTGTACCTCTGAAACCGCTGGTGCAGCACATTGCTGGTGTTCTTGTGCAAGTACTGAGATTCTGACAGAAACAGAGGGCCCATGCCATACAATAGTGCTGTGCACCGCTGGTATAGAGCTCCATGTCTCAGTATATCTTGAATCTTTTTTGAACTTGCTAATGTGATCAAGCAAGCGCAGTGCACTTTATCTTTTAGTGGGGTTGAAATTATGCTCTGCACAGTCTGCAGAGCTTCTTATTGCAGAGCACAAAATCAGTTTTTTTCTGTTGCTATTGTGATATTGAAAGCTGTATGCACTAAAGTTTTTTTAGTGTTAGATACTATTTTAGTGGAGTTGAACTTCAGGTGGTTTCAGAGTAAAAAAATATTTTTTTTCTCTTGCTACACCCAGTCCAAAAATTTTTTTTTCCTGTGACAAAAGTCATACAGTGCTGTTAGCCAGCTACTACATCAGTGGCGGTCAAAATCAGCTTATATATACCTATATATATTTTTGGTTGGCTAAAAGGCAGATCCTATTTTAGTGGCGTTGAACTTGTCCTGGTTTCACAGCAAAAAAAAAAAACTTCTTTTACTAGGCCCAGTACAAAAAATATTTTTCCTATGCCAAAAGCTCTATATTTATTTTTGGCTGGCAGGCAGAGTCCACCAAAGGTTTTTTACTGTGACAAAGTTGATCCAGTCTGCTAAAAGGCAGATCCTATTTTAGTGGCGTTGAACTTGTCCTGGTTTCATATTAAAAAAAACAAAATTTCTCTTACAAGGCCCAGTCCAAAAAATTTTTTTTCCTGTGCCAAAAGTCATACAGTGCTATAAGCCAGCTACTATATCAATGGCGGTCAAATTCAGCTTGTATGCACAGTCAAACCTATATATATTTTTGGTTGGAAGGCAGAGTCCACCAAAGGTTTTTTACTGTGGCAATGATCCAGTCTACTAAAAGGAAGTTGTGGTTAAAGTCAGCTGGACGCAGAGCTTATGCAGAGTAACCCAAAACTATTTTTTCCACTGAGAAAAGTGATACAGCTGGCTAAATCTGAGTTTGAAATATTTTGGAGCATATATTCTATGTCATACTGGCCACATCCACATTCAAAAAAAAAATTTCTTCTATTCCTAAAGTAATACAGCAGGGGACATCTCAGTTTGAAATTGTTTGGAGAATATCTCGTAGGTTTTATCGGCCTCATGTACACTAACAAATTTCTTTTGTCAGTTAGTAACGTTATACGGCAGGCCATATCTTACCTTGTCATTTAGTGTCGCTGAAATTCAGGTGTTTTCTGAGCTATTGCACAGGAAATAAACGTATTTTTCTTTAGTTAATTACATGCTCCTACCACTGTATCTGACCAACATGAGTGGGAAAAAGAGAGCGTGTGGTGGAAGTTGAAATAGGCTTGGTGTTCAAGGTATACGTGAGGTATGTGGTAATGTTAGTGAAAGCACTAGTGAACCAACACAAACAGGTCCTATCCAAACACAACTGACAACTTATGCTAGTGGATGGCCTACTGCATTCCCTTCCCTTGGCAGCCGCACAGCGATACGCCTTGTTGATAAAGCCCAGAAAGAGCAGGTGCTCCAGTGGATCGCAGTGCCCTCTCCTCTTCTTCCTCCACTGCAAAATCACACGCAGTACAGTTCACAGAGGTGGCACCCCAATTACCCATGCTTACCACCGCGTCACAGCTGGCCAATTGCCCAACTGACTGTAGCGAACCACAAATGGGCAAGTCTGTAGAACTCTTCACCCATTCTACACCATGTGCATCAGAAGTGTACTCCAAACAGTCACAGAGTCAAGGGGAGGAAAGTATCTGCACCGATGTCCAAATTTTTTTTAGCTTGGATTCAGGGCAGGATGAAGTAGGGTCCGAGCAGGTTCCTGACCCTCATCACCAGATGTTAACCGCAGGGGAGGGAGGTGGTCCCGATGAGACTCAGATACCTGAGGCTCATACGGACTGTAATGTGTTGTCAGGGTAACAAGAGGAGAGGGATCACTCTCAGGTTGAGGAATGGGATAACACATTGGATGATGATGAGGTTGAAGATCCTACTTGGTGTGAACCCAGAGTCATGCAGCCGAGTAGCTTATTTGAGGAGGTGGAGGAGGAAGATGAGGAGGTTACATTTCGCCTTAAGGCGCAGACACTGAGTGATGCAAGCATGAGGAGCACTGCATCCTTAGCCACAACCGTGGCTGTGGCCAGCAGCAGTCACAAGTCTGCAGCTCACAGGGCCAGCAAGGGTTGCCTAGCATGGGCCTTTTTTGTCACTGCAAAGGATGAGCCAACTCACGCTATCTAACTTTGCGATAAAAAACTCAGTAGAGGGAAAAACTGCAATAATTTGACTACTACATGCATGAACGTTCACATGCTCAAACAACATTCTTTACGCTGGGAATCTTACCATGCTGAAATGCGGACCAGGGCACAACTACAACCATCAGCTGCCCCATCAAACACATCTGCTGCTTTTTCCTCCTCCTCTGTTACCGTGCCAATTATTGTCACGCAGATCTCCCATTTTAGAAACTCCGGTTCTTTACCCGCTTCAGTCAGGCTGAGTGACAGCCCGTCAGCTGTAACGGAAGCGGACACGCCTGCTGTGTTTGTTTCACCAAGCACATCGCATGTTTCTCAATCCACTGTAACATCTGCACCTCACTCACGCTCCACCAGTTTTTCCGGTTCACCATACTCCGCCCTCTCTCAGCACCTTATCCAGCCCTCGGTCCCGCGCTTGTGGTCACGTAAAAGACAAAGCTAAGAGGTTGAACTCCATCATCTCCAATCTGTTCGCCATGGAAATGCTGCCTTTCCGCCTGGTAGATACTGACGGTTTCCGAAAACTGATGGCCATCGCAGTCCCCTCGTACCAGTTGCCCAGTCGCCATTACTTCTCTAAGAAAGCTGTACCTGCGCTACACCAGCATGTCGCAGACAACATCACCCTTTCCTTGACTAAATCTATATCTGCCAGGGTGCATTTCACCACAGACACCTGGACGAGTAAGCATGGCCATGAGCGTTACATCTTGCTGACTGGGCACTGGGTGACTCTGGTGGCTGTGGTGGCAGGCGGGGAAGGGGCTGCTCCACAAATCTTGGAATCCCCAAGGTTTGCAGAAGAAACCTCTGTATTTCCCACCTCCTCCGCCACTTCTGCGATCTCCACCTCTTCTAGGGCCTCCACCTGCGCACTCAACCTCTGCCTTAAAGAGACACGTGTTCCAAGGGTGCGGAGCAAATACACACCACCTCCGTACTGTGCAGTCAGGGCTCACCGTAATCAGGCAGTCTTCAAATTAATATGTCTTGGAGACAGCAGTCATGCAGGTGGAGAGTTGTGGGCAGCTCTCCAGGCTCAGTTTGAGCAATGGCTGTCTCCACTGAACCTAGAGCCAGGTAAGGCCGTGTGCGATAACGGTGCAAACCGGTTAGTGGCCCTAGGCCAAGGCATGCTCGCACACGTGCCTTGCATGGCTCACGCCCTCAACCTGGTGGTATAGCAATTTCTCTGCCACTATTCGGGCCTGGATGATCTGCTTCACAAAGCACGGAAGCTGTGTTCTCACTTCTGCCCTCATGTCATCGACTTGCATTTTTACAGAGGTCTTTGTCCATGCCAGTTTACAGGTTGATCTGCGATGTGCTGACGCTGTGGAATTCCACTCTGCACATGTTGTTGCGACTGTGCCAGCAGTAATGAGCTCTGACGCAGTATGTCATGATGTATAGCTTGGGGCAACATAGTACGGACTTGGGGCATATCACATTTGCGGAGTGAGAACAGATAAAGGACCTCTGCACCCTTCTGCATGGTTTTGCTATGGCTACTAAACTGTTTAGCGCTGATGATGTCATCATCAGCATCACTATTCTGGCCATAAACATGCTGGAGCAAATTTTGAATAACCTGCAGCAGGAGGTGGTGGCCCCAGAAGAAAAGGAAGATGTGGAAGTGATACCAATGTCTCAAATTTCCAGACTGTCGTCACACAGGCGGATGCCAAGTGATGGTGGATTACAGCGATCGAGAAGGTTTGATGATAACAGGCAAACTGTTATTGAAGGTGCAAGAACCGAGGAACTAATGGAGGAGGAAGAGGTGATGGGCGAGCAGCTGTCAGAGGATGAAGAGGATAATCATCCCCTCTTGTTTGAATGTGGTTGGCAGGAGGGGACGGAGGAAACAAGCATCAATGTTACGCAGCCCACAATACAACCTGGCTTTGGTCCTCCTTTTTGATGCACTATCTGCAACATGATCCCCGTAAAGTTAGAATTCGAAATAATGCTGACTACTGGGTTGCCACTCTGTTAGATCCATATTATAAGAGTCAATTTTTCCAGATGCTTCCCGCCCTGGAAAGGGACCCGCTTATGTTAGAGTATGGAAAGAAGCTTTTAAGCAACCTTAATAGAGGTTTTCCCCATGATAACAGTGAGGCACACAGTGTGCATCGAAACTGTAGTCTTTCAAACTCTGGCACGTCAGTTCGTCAATGCCAAAACATTAGCAGCAGCAGCAGAGTAAGTGGCAGAAGCAATTTCTGGGAGTTATTTCACACATTTTTTGTACCAGCTCGTGCACCAGCACAACAGAGTACAAGTCTGACATGTGGTGAACGACTGGAGAGGATGGCACAGGAGTATCTAGAGTTCAATATCAATACCATCAGGGAGGGTTTCAAACCTTTTACATTTTGGTCTTCAAAAATGGATGAATGGCCTGAGCTTGCTTCTCATGCCTTGGAGATTTTATCATGCCCGGCAGCCAGCGTTCTCTCTGAACATGTGTTAAGTGCTGCTGGTAGTGTCTTGATGGATAAGCACACCCGGCTGTCCCCTGAAAGTGTAGACCGCCTAACTTTCATCAAGATGAACAAGTCATGGATCTCCAAGGACTTTTGCACCCCAATTGCAGACTGTAAAGAGTAATCGATGTTGTCGTTTTGAGTGTGCTGCATTGATCTCTTGAAATTGCAGTCTGTGATATGGCTTCTGTGCCTGCTCTTGCTGCTGCTGCAGGTTTTAGGCCCTAATTTTGTGAAATGTGGAGAATTCTGATTCTGTCTCCATCCTTTGGTTTGACTGTAGTGGGACAGGTTTGGGTCTGCATTAAAATACTTGTAGTCTGATGATATTGATGCCACTTGGGTGGTGTTAGGCCCTCATTTAGAGCAATGTGAACACTTTTGGTAAGGACTCCATCTCCTAGGTTGGCTGTACTGGAAGAGGTGTGGGTCTTATTTACACTATTTCTGCTGTAGTGAAATTGATTATACATTGCTAGTGCCTGCCACTAATTTTTTGAAGTGTGGAGAATCATGATTGGGTCTCCATCTATTGGATTGGCTGTAGAGGAACTGGATTTGGGCTCCTTTGCAATACTTACACTCTAGTGAAATTGATGCCACTTCAGTGGTTTTTGTTAGGCCCTCATTTAGGGCAATGTGAACATTCCTGGTTAAGTCTCCATCTCTTGGGTTGTATGTACTGGAAGAGATGTGGGTCTCATTTACACTATTTCTACAAAAGTGAAATTGATTACACTTTGCGGGCATCTGCCGCTAATTTTTGGAAATGTGGGAAATCCTGATTGGGTCTTCATGTATTGGGTTGGCTGTAGTGGCACCTTCCTGTTCTGCAATCTAAGTTGTGTAAGGTTGCGTACAAGTCCTTGCTGCACTCCTGATACAGACTCTGCCTGCTGCACTCCTGATATAGACTCTGTCTGCTGCACTCCTGATTAGAGATGAGCGTTGTTCTACTCGAACTGTTCGCCAATCTCAAATTCGAGCTGTTTTGGGCGGTGTTCGAGCCGGTCGGAAACACGAACAATTTGAGAAAAATTCGGCTGTTCGAGGTTATGTTCGATAACTGTTCGTGCACCAAAATCATAACTGGATTTTTTCTCAGTAATGATGAAAATTAATGTTAATATGCACTTTGAGTGTACAGCGGGGCGGGGGGAGGGGCAGGGGATGGATCTCTGCAGGAACAATGAAGATCTCCATTTTTTTTTCTCTTTCCCGCATTTGCAGTGGGGAGGTGCAATCTGTCAGCCTATCAGCAGCGCACACACGGAGCGAAGTGCTTTTTTTCACACAAGCAAGGGCATGTGTGATTGGCAGTGTATGTCACATGTCCTTGCCCTATAAGACCAAGCCATTTTCCCCGTCGCCACCATTTTCTCACTGCTGCAGCTGCGTGTTAGACGGCACCGCTGTTGCTGTGTGCGCTATACCTTGTTAATTTCAAGCCAATTTTCGCACAAATATACAGATAGCTTGGGAGTAGGGAATAGTTGTGATTGCAGTGCTTTTAAGGACTAGGTTACAGCATTTCCTACGACTTTTATCAGGCAGGTCTGTGCTCTTAAATAGATAGATTGTGGGAGTAAAGACTAATTGTAATTGGAGTCCTTTTCAGGACTAGGTTACATCAGTTCCTATCAGTTTTTGCCAGGCAGGTCTGTGCCAGTGCTGTGCAAGTTTTTTTCACAGCATTTGGCTGAATCTAGCAAAGCTAATCCTTTTTGGCCTATTGCAGAGTGTGTTAGTCAGTGGAGTAGCCTATCTGTGTTGCAAGATATACCACCTGTGTATAGAATACCAATTTTTTTACTGCACCTAGTGAAGTAAAATCTTTTGGGCATAGCATCATTCTATTAGTCCATCTATACTGACCTCCATCAGGTTGCAAACTGAATATAATTTTTTTCTGCATCTAGCTCTGAAAAAATATTTGGGCTTCTAGCGGTGTGTGGGACTTGGTCTATTAGTCCATCTATACTGACCTCCATCAGGTTGCAAATTAAAAATAATTTTTTTCTGCATCAAGCTCTGAAAAAATATTTGGGCTTCTAGCAATGTGTGGGACTTGGTCTATTAGTCCATCTATACTGACCTCCATCAGGTTGCAAATTAAAAATAATTTTTTTCTGCATCTAGCTCTGAAAAAATATTTGGGCTTCTAGCAGTGTGTGGGACTTGGTCTATTAGTCCATCTATACTGACCTCCATCAGGTTGCAAATTAAAAATAATTTTTTTCTTCATTTATCTCTGAAAAAATATTTGGGCTTCTAGCAGCGTGTGGGACTTGTTCTATTAGTCCATCTATACTGACCTCCATCAGGTTGCAAATTAAAAATAATTTTTTTCTGCATCTAGCTCTGAAAAAATATTTGGGCTTCTAGCAGTGTGTGGGACTTGGTCTATTAGTCCATCTATACTGACCTCCATCAGGTTGCAAATTAAAAATAATTTTTTTCTGCATCTAGCTCTGAAAAAATATTTGGGCTTCTAGCGGTGTGTGGGACTTGGTCTATTAGTCCATCTATACTGACCTCCATCAGGTTGCAAATTAAAAATAATTTTTTTCTGCATCTAGCTCTGAAAAAATATTTGGGCTTCTAGCAGTGTGTGGGACTTGGTCTATTAGTCCATCTATACTGACCTCCATCAGGTTGCAAATTGAATAAAAAAATTTTCTGCATCTAGCTCTGAAAAAATATTTGGGCTTCTAGCGGTGTGTGGGACTTGGTCTATTAGTCCATCTATACTGACCTCCATCAGGTTGCAAATTAAAAATAATTTTTTTCTGCATCTAGCTCTGAAAAAATATTTGGGCTTCTAGCGGTGTGTGGGACTTGGTCTATTAGTCCATCTATACTGACCTCCATCAGGTTGCAAATTAAAAATAATTTTTTTCTGCATCTAGCTCTGAAAAAATATTTGGGCTTCTAGCAGTGTGTGGGACTTGGTCTATTAGTCCATCTATACTGACCTCCATCAGGTTGCAAATTAAAAATAATTTTTTTCTGCATCTAGCTCTGAAAAAATATTTGGGCTTCTAGCGGTGTGTGGGACTTGGTCTATTAGTCCATCTATACTGACCTCCATCAGGTTGCAAATTAAAAATAATTTTTTTCTGCATCTAGCTCTGAAAAAATATTTGGGCTTCTAGCAGTGTGTGGGACTTGGTCTATTAGTCCATCTATACTGACCTCCATCAGGTTGCAAATTAAAAATAATTTTTTTCTTCATTTATCTCTGAAAAAATATTTGGGCTTCTAGCAGCGTGTGCGACTTGTTCTATTAGTCCATCTATACTGACCTCCATCAGGTTGCAAATTAAAAATAATTTTTTTCTGCATCTAGCTCTGAAAAAATATTTGGGCTTCTAGCAGTGTGTGGGACTTGGTCTATTAGTCCATCTATACTGACCTCCATCAGGTTGCAAATTAAAAATAATTTTTTTCTGCATCTAGCTCTGAAAAAATATTTGGGCTTCTAGCGGTGTGTGTGACTTGGTCTATTAGTCCATCTATACTGACCTCCATCAGGTTGCAAATTAAAAATAATTTTTTTCTGCATCTAGCTCTGAAAAAATATTTGGGCTTCTAGCAGTGTGTGGGACTTGGTCTATTAGTCCATCTATACTGACCTCCATCAGGTTGCAAATTAAAAATAATTTTTTTCTGCATCTAGCTCTGAAAAAATATTTGGGCTTCTAGCAGTGTGTGGGACTTGGTCTATTAGTCCATCTATACTGACCTCCATCAGGTTGCAAATTAAAAATAATTTTTTTCTTCATTTATCTCTGAAAAAATATTTGGGCTTCTAGCAGCGTGTGGGACTTGTTCTATTAGTCCATCTATACTGACCTCCATCAGGTTGCAAATTAAAAATAATTTTTTTCTGCATCTAGCCCAGCCAATAGTTTTGGCCTAATACCACAGTTTGGCCACTCAGCTCTGCTCGGTTACCATCCATTGTTTTTTTGTGCAAACAACTCCAGAGTTGTGAATTAGTTAACCACCAAAATGAGTGGAAAAAGGCCTGCTGCTGGTGGAAAGGGGAATAGGCGTGTTGGGAAGGGGAAAAAAGGTTGTGTCCGTGGGGTAGGTGCAGAAGAAAGACCATCTTCCAGCCAAACTAAAATGTCTACTTCTTTTAGCGGACAATGTGATAAGATCCCTTTCTTACGGCCACGCCAATCGCTACAAATTCCAGATGAGGCACAAAAACAGCAGGTGCTTCAACGGATATCAAGTGCTCCTTTAAGTGGGCTCTCCTCCACATCAACTTCAACATCACAAATACTCCAGTCCTCAAAGGTGTCACCCAAATCGCACTTGCTTCCTCACAGCTCCCAAATCTCCAGCTGCCCGTCTGAGTATGAGGTAGAAAAGATTGTTGAGTCTGCAGAGCTGTTTACTCATACTATAGCCTGGGAATCAGAGGTCGACTCCAGCGCTTCTGTGAATCCAGACGAGGAAATGATCTGCACTGATGCCCAGAATCTTTATGAGTCGGATCCAGGACCAGACGCAGAAGGTTCTGACCATAATGTAGACCCTCATTCCCAAACTGTAACTCCTGTTGGTGGAGACAATGAGGAAGACGATGATAAGACTCAAATACCTGATTGGAGCGACAACTTTAGTTTTTTGTCAGGGCAGGAACAGGTTGGCTCTGAGGACGACGGGTGTGATAACGCACAGGGTGATGATGATGAGGTCGGAGATCCCACTTACTGTCAACCCACAGTCAGTCAAGAGATGAGGTCAGCAGAGGAGGTGGAGGAAGATGCTAGTGACGACGAGGTCAGGTTGCGCCTTCCTGGACAGAGACGTAGTACTGGAAGCACGTCAACAACTGCATCCTCAAACACAACTCTGCCTCTCACCACAAGTCGTGGTGGCTCTTCAGGTCGCATGGGTGCTAAGCCTTGCATAGCCTGGGCATTTTTTCAGATCGATAAAGATGACCCAACTCATGTTATCTGTAACATTTGTCAGCAAAAGCTAAGTAGAGGCCAAAAAATACATAGTTTGAGTACTTCATGCATGAACCGGCACATGGACATGAAGCACAAGTTGCAGTGGGAAGCTCAGTGTGCTACAATGCGGCCTAGCCGGCCGGGCCAATCGCCGTCTGCCATATCTTGTGCATCCGCGGCCTCTTCATCCTCTGTGACTGGGGGGACAGCAGTCACACCTGTTTTGGGGCGCAGACCTGCCACCTCTTTACCCGCAACAGCCAGCGTGATTGGCAGGTCATCATTTTCTTTGGAGGTGGTAACACCAGCTGGTGTTGAGCGCTGTCCGACATCGATAGCACCACCTTTGGATCAAGGCAACCTAACATGTCCACCTGCATCTTCCTCACAGACCGGCAGTTTGCCGGGGACACCCTTATCAACCCCGTCTAAGCACAATAGCCAGCCCTCGGTCCCTCAGATGTGGACAAGTAAAAGACCATTTCCTCCTAGCCATGAGAAAGCTAAGAGGTTGAATTTCACCATCTGCAAGCTCTTGGCTACAGAAATGCTGCCTTTCCGCCTGGCGGACACAGAGGATTTTCGAGACCTTATGTCCGTCGCAGTGCCCCAGTACCAGATGCCCAGTCGGCACTACTTCTCAAAGAAAGGTGTGCCTGCGCTCCACCAGCATGTCGCACACAACATCACCGCTTCTTTGAGAAACTCTGTGTGTGACAGGGTGCATTTCACCACAGACACTTGGACGAGTAGGCATGGACAGGGGCGTTAGATGTCGCTGACTGGGCACTGGGTAACTATGGTGACAGCAGGACAAGGGGCTGCTGTCCAAGTCTTGCCGTCCCCACGAGTTGTGCGTCAATCCTCTTTATGTCAAAGTTCCTCCACCGCTTCTGCCTCCTCAACCTCCTCTCGGTCTTCCACCTGCACCCAAATCCTGTCTGGTCATGCCACAAGCTTTCTAACTGCGCAGAAGGGATCCTGCACACCTCCTTACTATGCTGGCAGTAGGGCTCAATGTCATCAGGCGGTTTTTACATTGAAATGTCTGGGAAATGTGAGTCACACAGCTGAGGAGTTGTGGTCAGCTCTGGAGAACCAATTTCATGAATGGTTGTCTCCACTGGACCTGAAACCAGGGAAGGCCGTGTGCGACAATGCTGCAAACCTGGGTGCGGCCCTTCGCCGGGGCAATGTCACACACGTGCCTTGTATGGCTCACGTGTTGAACCTGGTTGTCCAGCAATTTTTAGCCCACTATCCCAGACTAGATGGCCTTCTGCAGAGGGCACGGTCGCTGTGTGCTCACTTCCGCCGTTCGCATCCCGCAGCTCAGCGACTTACATCTCTACAGAAGTCGTTGGGCCTGCCACTTCACCGGCTAAAATGCGATGTGCCTACCCGGTGGAATTCAACTCTGCACATGTTGCAGCGACTGTGGCAGCACCGACAAGCCCTGGTGCAATACGTTCTGACGTATAGCCTGGGCCAACGAGATTCAGAGGTGGGGCAAATCATGCTGGAGGAGTGGTCTCAGATCAGGAACCTATGCACCCTTCTGCACAGTTTTGAAATGGCGACGAAGATGTTTAGTGCTGACGATGCCATTATCAGCATGACTATTCCGGTGATTTACATGCTGGAGCACATGTTAAACAGAATTCGGAGTCAGGTGGTGGCACAAGAGGAGGTGGAGGAAGTAGAGGAGGAGGAGTTGTATGCGGAAGGGCTAACATCTGCAAGGTCCAGACGGTCGGCAGCACCAAGGTGGCAGGCATGTGAGGGTGGGGGAGATGGTTTTACCAGGGCGCATGGTAGCAGCCAAACTAGTGAGGAAGGTGCAGGAGCCCAGGAAGAAGTGGAGGACGAACTGATGGAAGACTCATCAGATGAGGGAGACCTTGATCACATTTCTGTTGTGCGAGGTTGGGGGGAGAGGACAGAGGAAGGAAGCATGATTGTTACCTCGCCACCAACACAACAGGGACTTGGTGCTCCTGGATGCGCAACACACATGAGTGCCTTCTTGCTGCACTACCTGCAACATGACCCTCGAATTGTGAGAATTAGAAATAATCCTGACTACTGGGTTGCCACACTGTTAGATCCCCGGTACAAAAGTAAATTTGCAGAAATTATTCCTGCCATAGAAAGGGATGCACGCATGCAGGAGTATCAGCAGAGACTGTTGCAGAATCTTACATGTGCTTTTCCACAAAATACCAGTGGTGCACGTAGTGAATCTCACAGTTCCAACTTGCCAACCGTGGGACCGTCAAGTGTTCAGCACTCAAACCGTAACAGAACCACAGTATCTGCTGGTAACATCAATTTTGCGGAATCATTTCACCACTTTTTTAGCCCATCCTTTGCAAGGCCACAGGAGACAAGAAGTCTGACACATAGTCAACGCCTAGAGACGATGGTACAGGAGTATCTCCAAGTAAACATTGAAGCCACGACTGTGTCACTGGACCCTTGCTCTTTTTGGGCTTCCAATCTGGATAAATGGCCGGAGCTAGCCACTTACGCCTTGGAGATCTTGTCATGCCCCGCAGCCAGCGTTCTGTCTGAACGTGTGTTCAGCGCTGCTGGTGGTGTGCTGACAGATAAGCGCACGCGGCTCTCCACTGATAATGTAGACAGACTCACGTTCATAAAGATGAACAAATCATGGATCCGAAACGACTTTTCTACCCCTGTGTCATCCTGGGGAGAGTAAAAGCTTGATGATTGGTTAAAATCACCCTACCAACCGTTTTAAGCTTTCAAATTACTAATCATGTTTATCTGTATCTTGACTGGAAAATAATTTGGGCTTTGTAGCAGTGTGCAGCACTGATCCTATTAGGCCATCTATAATAAGCTTCACCAGATTTAAAATTAAAAATAATTTTTAGCTGCATCTAGCCCGGAAAATAATTTTTGGGCTCCGAGATGCGCAAGACACATAAGTGCCTTCTTGCTGCACTACCTGCAGCATGACCCTCATATTGTCAGAATTCGAAGTAATCATGACTACTGGGTTGCCACACTCTTAGATCCCCCAAACTTTTCGATCAACCTTTTCATTTTAATAAAGACCAAAAAAATGGTCATTTTTGAAATTATAAGCATTAGCAGGTTGTTAGAAACTGAAATCAAACAGTTTTCAACTCAAAACTTTATTCTAGGTGATGTTACATTTTCACATAGGACCCCTTGTTCGAAAGGAGCTTCTGAACTCTCTCGTCCATTGAATTTGTCAGGTTTTGGATGGTTTCTGCTTCAATTGTTTTGCGTGAGGACAGAATACCCTCCCAGAGCTGTTGCTTAGATGTGAACTGCCTCCCGCCATCATAGACACTCCTTTTAATGATGCTCCAAAGGTTCTGAATGGGGTAGAGGTCAGGGGAGCATGGGGGTCACACCATAAGTTTGTCCCCTTTTATGCCCATATCAGCCAGAGATGCAGATGTTTTATGTGCAGCATGAGATGGTGCATAATCATGCAGAAAAATGATCTTGCTGTGAAATACACGGTTCTTCTTCTTGAACCATGGCAGGAAGTGCTGTTTGAGAAAATCCACATACATTATGGAGTTCATCTTTATCGCCTTCAGGGATCCTAAAGGGGCCGACAATCTCTCTCCCCATGATTCCAGCCCAAAACATTACTCCAGCTCCTCCTTGTTGGCGCTGTAGCCGTGTTTGCGTGGGGTGTCCATCAACCAGCCATCCTCCACTCCATTCATCTGGACCACCGAGCGCTGCACGGCACTCATCCGTGAACAAAACAGTTTTGAAATCAGTCTTCATGTAATGTTTGGCCCACTGGAGCCGTTTCTGCTTGTGTGAAGTGGATAGAGGAGGTCGACAGGATGGCATATGCACAGCTGCAAACCTCTGAAGGACCCTGCATCTTGTTGTTCGGGGGACGTTGGAGGCACAAGCAGCTTCAAAAACTTGTCTGCTGCTATGACAAGGCTTTTTTGCCGCTGCTGTTTCAACCTGACGTAATTGCCTGTAGGAAAGAGTCCTCAATTTGCCCTTATCAGCACGCACACGTGTGTACTGTGAATCAGCTACATACTTCTTGATTGCCAAGACACTTCATCCTGATCATCGCACAATGTTGATTGTAGTCATGCCTTGACCTAAACACTCCACAATTTGTTGCTTCTCAGCAGCCGACACATCCTTTTTCTTTCCCATTTTGGCAGAAAATGTAGGCTGCTTAATAATGTGAGAGAGCCTTCTTAAGTAGTCTTGCCTTTCATTGGACACACCTGCCAAACTAATTAGCACAGGTGTCTGCAATTGCTTACAGTGATATAAAGAGCCCTGACACACATCACCATCAATGAGTTTAACTGACAAACAAACAAATTCTTCCCTTATCACTCCTAAACACTTTTTGCATAATAATTTGGAACGCGGTGTACATGTGCTTTTCCACAAAACACCAGTGGTTCACGTAGTGAATCTTACAGTTCTAACTTGCCAACCGTGGTCTGTATGGAATTGTTCAATAAAGGGCCCAAAATTAAGATAACATAGATGGGAGAGGTCTCTATGAATAGGAATTCCTAAGTATTTGATTCCCTGTGAGGGCCAGGCAAAGGGAAAGTTGGACTGGATGGAATCCTATATGGATTTAGGGAGGGAGACATCGAGGGCCTCAGACTTCGCTGCATTGATTTTAAAATTTTACCATGTAACAAAGTGATCTATTTCAGCCATAACAGCAGGGATGGATATATGTGATTGAGTGATATATACTAGGACATCATCAGCAAATAGAGAGCACTTGTACTCGGTGCCTCCCACCTCAATCCACCTAATATTGGGGTTATGGCGAATTGATGAGAGCAGGTGCTCCGTCCCTAGGATGTATAAGAGAGGGGACAGAGGACATCCCTGCCTTGTCCCATTGGTGATTGTGAAAGGTGATGAAAATGTTCTGACGCACCCCCTGGGCCTTGGGACACCCGGAGCCGGACACTTTTTGGTGGATGCTGGTGGTTGTAGTCTTCGTGGCGGCGATCCGGTTCCGTGGCTCAGGGCGGTCAAACCAGTGGCGGAACTATTTATGTGGTTTTGATGTTTAAATGTCCGACTACGCCACCCGTGGATTGCGGTCAGAGTGAACCGCCGCTACAGGGCAGACCGCTAAGGCTGGTGTTGTGGGTGCAGCAGAGCGTAGCATAACTCCCCACGGGAGTAGTATAGCCTCAGGGCAGTGTATGCGGAGGATGGGGGTGATGGTGCAGGGCAGCAGCAGTAACGACACGGAGTCAGTGATGCAGTTCAGGGCCTTTACTCACAGTTCTTATTATCCAGACCACGTCTGCAGGTAACGGCTGCCCACGTCGCACTGTGCTCACCAGGTGAGGGGCTCAGACAACTCCCAGATAACTTTGGAGCGCTTCACAGGACCCCCTTTGTGTGTCCTTTGTCTGGCCTTTCTTACCAACACTTCTGTCCGGCTGCCTCGGGCCTCCTCTTGGTAAACTTGGCGCCAGTTTCCCTGACCCTATGTGGTGCCTTCCTAGCGGGTGGAGCAAGGGGCTGCGCCACATAAAATGTCAGAGCCTCTGGTTTCTAGCTGAGGGTCGTTTCCTGCCTCCACTAGTTCGGGGACCGGTCTCCCCCTTTGGCCTGACCCCTCCACGCAGGTGGATTCGGGCGTGCGGTGGCGACTCGCCCGTCCGCACCCCAGGGATCCCTTCATTCCTCGTTCCTGGAGCCTTCTCCGCTCCTCTTCCTTCCTTCTCCCTCTTGCAGGCCTGGGCCTCTGTTACTAGGCCCGCCTCCGGAGCAGAGCTCATGCAGAGCCCCTGCTCCCTGCCACTTCTGCTCAGACTTCTCTGCACTGAATTAAGATGGTGCCCACCTTTTATACTCCCTTCTCAATGCACCCAGGAACTGCTTCCTCCCTGCTCCTGCACTGCAGGGTTCCCCTTCCTCAGTGTTCCCTCCCCCCACTCCAGCCAGGGACAGGGACTGTCGTGCCCATCTCAGGGGCATATTGGTCGCCCTGCCCCACGGCAATGTGGTGTAATGCATGCAGGTGTCGGGTCCTGATCCACACTCCATCCTTATCTGAGAGTGAGATATCACACCTCTGGGTGAGGTGCAATACGTCTGTAGCAACCGAGCCCTCGGTGCTACAGTTCCATTTATCTTCAGCCTAGGTGACGTATTGTGATACAGGGCCGTGATTTTGGCTATAAAAGGGTCCCCTAGACCCCTACCCCAAGCTTTTTAAGAGAATCATATATGGCGTGCCAGGAGACTCTATGGAATGCTTTCTCAGCATCCAACGAGAGTATCTACTTACAAATTTTTAACTGCATCTAGCCCAGGAAATACTTTGTGCCTAGTAGCAGTGTCTGCTAGTCAGCGGATTATCCCGGCTGTTAAGCAAGCTACACCACCTGTAGTTTGGACACTTAATTTTTTCAAAGGAAATGCTTCGGGACCACGGGATACTTAGTGAAGAGCATCAGGAGGCACCCCAAGGCATAGGGGCTGGGACTGGCACTAGGATGCCTTGCGGTGGACAGCCGAGCTCGATCCTTATAAAAGCTTTTTAACTGCAGCAGCTTTAGTGGACGCTACTGGAGCTGGAATTACGCGGCTGCTGGCATGAGACTTGCCCTCCAATAGATCCTTGTAAATGGATTTAAAGTGTATTCATTCAAATTAGAGGGACAATTTAAATTAAAAAGCTTAGAGCTGCCTCCACCACAGGGGGGCTCTCTCGACCCACCAGCGGACAGGCACCAGTATTGGGACAGGGGGGCTGGCCGTCAGGGTTCACCGCGGCTCTGGCACAAACCCGGCGACACGGAGGTGGCACGGGCAGGAGCGGACTGGCCGTCTCGGCTTCTCACTTTTTGGATTTTAGAAGGGCATGACATGTAGTGTTGAGCCACCCCCGTAGTGTTCGAGTTCGGTTCGGTTCGTCGAACACCCGTGTGTTCGCCGAATTGTTCGTCGAACTGTTCGTCGAACACCTTCGAACACCGTTAAAACCAATGGCAGGCAAACAAAAACACATAGAAACACATAGAAAACACCTTCAAAGGTGTCCAAAAGCTGACAAACTGCTCAGAAGACACAACTAACACATGGAAAAGTGACAAGTACATATAGTCATGCGAAAAGAAAAGAGGTGGATGAGTAAAAGGAGGGGGAGACACAGATATAGGCATGTCATGCCCTTCTAAAATCCAAAAAGTGAGAAGCCGAGACGGCCAGTCCGCTCCTGCCCGTGCCACCTCCGTGTCGCCGGGTTTGTGCCAGAGCCACGGTGAACCCTGACGGCCAGCCCCCCTCTCCCAATACTGGTGCCTGTCCGCTGGTGGGTCGAGAGAGCCCCCCTGTGGTGGAGGCAGCTCTAAGCTTTTTAATTTAAATTGTCCCTCTAATTTGAATGAATACACTTTAAATCCATTTACAAGGATCTATTGGAGGGCAAGTCTCATGCCAGCAGCCGCGTAATTCCAGCTCCAGTAGCGTCCACTAAAGCTGCTGCAGTTAAAAAGCTTTTATAAGGATCGAGCTCGGCTGTCCACCGCAAGGCATCCTAGTGCCAGTCCCAGCCCCTATGCCTTGGGGTGCCTCCTGATGCTCTTCACTAAGTATCCCGTGGTCCCGAAGCATTTCCTTTGAAAAAATTAAGTGTCCAAACTACAGGTGGTGTAGCTTGCTTAACAGCCGGGATAATCCGCTGACTAGCAGACACTGCTACTAGGCACAAAGTATTTCCTGGGCTAGATGCAGTTAAAAATTTGTAAGTAGATACTCTCGTTGGATGCTGAGAAAGCATTCCATAGAGTCTCCTGGCACGCCATATATGATTCTCTTAAAAAGCTTGGGGTAGGGGTCTAGGGGACCCTTTTATAGCCAAAATCACGGCCCTGTATCACAATACGTCACCTAGGCTGAAGATAAATGGAACTGTAGCACCGAGGGCTCGGTTGCTACAGACGTATTGCACCTCACCCAGAGGTGTGATATCTCACTCTCAGATAAGGATGGAGTGTGGATCAGGACCCGACACCTGCATGCATTACACCACATTGCCGTGGGGCAGGGCGACCAATATGCCCCTGAGATGGGCACGACAGTCCCTGTCCCTGGCTGGAGTGGGGGGAGGGAACACTGAGGAAGGGGAACCCTGCAGTGCAGGAGCAGGGAGGAAGCAGTTCCTGGGTGCATTGAGAAGGGAGTATAAAAGGTGGGCACCATCTTAGTTCAGTGCAGAGAAGTCTGAGCAGAAGTGGCAGGGAGCAGGGGCTCTGCATGAGCTCTGCTCCGGAGGCGGGCCTAGTAACAGAGGCCCAGGCCTGCAAGAGGGAGAAGGAAGGAAGAGGAGCGGAGAAGGCTCCAGGAACGAGGAATGAAGGGATCCCAGGGGTGCGGACGGGCGAGTCGCCACCGCACGCCCGAATCCACCTGCGTGGAAGGGTCAGGCCAAAGGGGGAGACCGGTCCCCGAACTAGTGGAGGCAGGAAACGACCCTCAGCTAGAAACCAGAGGCTCTGACATTTTATGTGGCGCAGCCCCTTGCTCCACCCGCTAGGAAGGCACCACATAGGGTCAGGGAAACTGGCGCCAAGTTTACCAAGAGGAGGCCCGAGGCAGCCGGACAGAAGTGTTGGTAAGAAAGGCCAGACAAAGGACACACAAAGGGGGTCCTGTGAAGCGCTCCAAAGTTATCTGGGAGTTGTCTGAGCCCCTCACCTGGTGAGCACAGTACGACGTGGGCAGCCGTTACCTGCAGACGTGGTCTGGATAATAAGAACTGTGAGTAAAGGCCCTGAACTGCATCACTGACTCCGTGTCGTTACTGCTGCTGCCCTGCACCATCACCCCATCCTCCGCATACACTGCCCTGAGGCTATACTCCTCCCGTGGGGAGTTATGCTACGCTCTGCTGCACCCACAACACCAGCCTTAGCGGTCTGCCCTGTAGCGGCGGTTCACTCTGACCGCAATCCACGGGTGGCGTAGTCGGACATTTAAACATCAAAACCACATAAATAGTTCCACCACTGGTTTGACCGCCCTGAGCCACGGAACCGGATCGCCGCCACGAAGACTACAACCACCAGCATCCACCAAAAAGGGTCCGGCTCCGGGTGTCCCAAGGCCCAGGGGGTGCGTCAGAACATTTTCATCACCTTTCACAATCACCAATGGGACAAGGCAGGGATGTCCTCTGTCCCCTCTCTTATACATCCTAGTGACGGAGCACCTGCTCTCATCAATTCGCCATAACCCCAATATTAGGTGGATTGAGGTGGGAGGCACCGAGTACAAGTGCTCTCTATTTGCTGATGATGTCCTAGTATATATCACTCAATCACATATATCCATCCCTGCTGTTATGGCTGAAATAGATCACTTTGTTACATGGTAAAATTTTAAAATCAATGCAGCGAAGTCTGAGGCCCTCGATGTCTCCCTCCCTAAATCCATATAGGATTCCATCCAGTCCAACTTTCCCTTTGCCTGGCCCTCACAGGGTATCAAATACTTAGGAATTCCTATTCATAGAGACCTCTCCCATCTATGTTATCTTAATTTTGGGCCCTTTATTGAACAATTCCATACAGACCACGGTTGGCAGGTTAGAACTGTAAGATTCACTACGTGAACCACTGGTGTTTTGTGGAAAAGCACATGTACACCGCGTTCCAAATTATTATGCAAAAAGTGTTTAGGAGTGATAAGGGAAGAATTTGTTTGTTTGTCAGTTAAACTCATTGATGGTGATGTGTGTCAGGGCTCTTTATATCACTGTAAGCAATTGCAGACACCTGTGCTAATTAGTTTGGCAGGTGTGTCCAATGAAAGGCAAGACTACTTAAGAAGGCTCTCTCACATTATTAAGCAGCCTACACTTTCTGCCAAAATGGGAAAGAAAAAGGATGTGTCGGCTGCTGAGAAGCAACAAATTGTGGAGTGTTTAGGTCAAGGCATGACTACAATCAACATTGTGCGATGATCAGGATGAAGTGTCTTGGCAATCAACAAGTATGTAGCTGATTCACAGTACACACGTGTGCGTGCTGATAAGGGCAAATTGAGGACTCTTTCCTACAGGCAATTATGTCAGGTTGAAACAGCAGCGGCAAAAAAGCCTTGTCATAGCAGCAGACAAGTTTTTGAAGCTGCTTGTGCCTCCAACGTCCCCCGAACAACAAGATGCAGGGTCCTTCAGAGGTTTGCAGCTGTGCATATGCCATCCTGTCGACCTCCTCTATCCACTTCACACAAGCAGAAACGGCTCCAGTGGGCCAAACATTACATGAAGACTGATTTCAAAACTGTTTTGTTCACGGATGAGTGCCGTGCAGCGCTCGATGGTCCAGATGAATGGAGTGGAGGATGGCTGGTTGATGGACACCCCACGCAAACACGGCTACAGCGCCAACAAGGAGGAGGTGGAGTAATGTTTTGGGCTGGAATCATGGGGAGAGAGATTGTCGGCCCCTTTAGGATCCCTGAAGGCGCTAAAGATGAACTCCATAATGTATGTGGATTTTCTCAAACAGCACTTCCTGCCATGGTTCAAGAAGAAGAACCGTGTATTTCACAGCAAGATCATTTTTCTGCATGATAATGCACCATCTCATGCTGCACATAAAACATCTGCATCTCTGGCTGATATGGGCATAAAAGGGGACAAACTTATGGTGTGACCCCCATGCTCCCCTGACCTCTACCCCATTCAGAACCTTTGGAGCATCATTAAAAGGAGTGTCTATGATGGCGGGAGGCAGTTCACATCTAAGCAACAGCTCTGGGAGGGTATTCTGTCCTCATGCAAAACAATTGAAGCAGAAACCATCCAAAACCTGACAAATTCAATGGACGAGAGAGTTCAGAAGCTCCTTTCGAACAAGGGGTCCTATGTGAAAATGTAACATCACCTAGAATAAAGTTTTGAGTTGAAAACTGTTTGATTTCAGTTTCTAACAACCTGCTAATGCTTATAATTTCAAAAATGACCATTTTTTTGGTCTTTATTAAAATGAAAAGGTTGATCGAAAAGTTTGGGGGATCTAAGAGTGTGGCAACCCAGTAGTCATGATTACTTCGAATTCTGACAATATGAGGGTCATGCTGCAGGTAGTGCAGCAAGAAGGCACTTATGTGTCTTGCGCATCTCGGAGCCCCAAAATTATTTTCCGGGCTAGATGCAGCTAAAAATTATTTTTAATTTTAAATCTGGTGAAGCTTATTATAGATGGCCTAATAGGATCAGTGCTGCACACTGCTACAAAGCCCAAATTATTTTCCAGTCAAGATACAGATAAACATGATTAGTAATTTGAAAGCTTAAAACGGTTGGTAGGGTGATTTTAACCAATCATCAAGCTTTTACTCTCCCCAGGATGACACAGGGGTAGAAAAGTCGTTTCGGATCCATGATTTGTTCATCTTTATGAACGTGAGTCTGTCTACATTATCAGTGGAGAGCCGCGTGCGCTTATCTGTCAGCACACCACCAGCAGCGCTGAACACACGTTCAGACAGAACGCTGGCTGCGGGGCATGACAAGATCTCCAAGGCGTAAGTGGCTAGCTCCGGCCATTTATCCAGATTGGAAGCCCAAAAAGAGCAAGGGTCTAGTGACACAGTCGTGGCTTCAATGTTTACTTGGAGATACTCCTGTAACATCGTCTCTAGGCGTTGACTATGTGTCAGACTTCTTGTCTCCTGTGGCCTTGCAAAGGATGGGCTAAAAAAGTGGTGAAATGATTCCGCAAAATTGATGTTACCAGCAGATACTGTGGTTCTGTTACGGTTTGAGTGCTGAACACTTGACGGTCCCACGGTTGGCAAGTTGGAACTGTGAGATTCACTACGTGCACCACTGGTATTTTGTGGAAAAGCACATGTAAGATTCTGCAACAGTCTCTGCTGATACTCCTGCATGCGTGCATCCCTTTCTATGGCAGGAATAATTTCTGCAAATTTACTTTTGTACCGGGGATCTAACAGTGTGGCAACCCAGTAGTCAGAATTATTTCTAATTCTCACAATTCGAGGGTCATGTTGCAGGTAGTGCAGCAAGAAGGCACTCATGTGTGTTGCGCATCCAGGAGCACCAAGTCCCTGTTGTGTTGGTGGCGAGGTAACAATCATGCTTCCTTCCTCTGTCCTCTCCCCCCAACCTCGCACAACAGAAATGTGATCAAGGTCTCCCTCATCTAATGAGTCTTCCATCAGTTCGTCCTCCACTTCTTCCTGGGCTCCTGCACCTTCCTCACTAGTTTGGCTGCTACCATGCGCCCTGGTAAAACCATCTCCCCCACCCTCACATGCCTGCCGCCTTGGTGCTGCCGACCGTCTGGACCTTGCAGATGTTAGCCCTTCCGCATACAACTCCTCCTCCTCTACTTCCTCCACCTCCTCTTGTGCCACCACCTGACTCCGAATTCTGTTTAACATGTGCTCCAGCATGTAAATCACCGGAATAGTCATGCTGATAATGGCATCGTCAGCACTAAACATCTTCGTCGCCATTTCAAAACTGTGCAGAAGGGTGCATAGGTTCCTGATCTGAGACCACTCCTCCAGCGTGATTTGCCCCACCTCTGAATCTCGTTGGCCCAGGCTATACGTCAGAACGTATTGCACCAGGGCTTGTCGGTGCTGCCACAGTCGCTACAACATGTGCAGAGTTGAATTCCACCGGGTAGGCACATCGCATTTTAGCCGGTGAAGTGGCAGGCCCAACGACTTCTGTAGAGATGTAAGTCGCTGAGCTGCGGGATGCGAACGGCGGAAGTGAGCACACAGCGACCGTGCCCTCTGCAGAAGGCCATCTAGTCTGGGATAGTGGGCTAAAAATTGCTGGACAACCAGGTTCAACACGTGAGCCATACAAGGCACGTGTGTGACATTGCCCCGGCGAAGGGCCGCACCCAGGTTTGCAGCATTGTCGCACACGGCCTTCCCTGGTTTCAGGTCCAGTGGAGACAACCATTCATGAAATTGGTTCTCCAGAGCTGACCACAACTCCTCAGCTGTGTGACTCACATTTCCCAGACATTTCAATGTAAAAACCGCCTGATGACGTTGAGCCCTACTGCCAGCATAGTAAGGAGGTGTGCAGGATCCCTTCTGCGCAGTTAGAAAGCTTGTGGCATGACCAGACAGGCTTTGGGTGCAGGTGGAAGACCGAGAGGAGGTTGAGGAGGCAGAAGCAGTGGAGGAACTTTGACATAAAGAGGATTGACGCACAACTCGTGGGGACGGCAAGACTTGGACAGCAGCCCCTTGTCCTGCTGTCACCATAGTTACCCAGTGCCCAGTCAGCGACATGTAACGCCCCTGTCCATGCCTACTCGTCCAAGTGTCTGTGGTGAAATGCACCCTGTCACACACAGAGTTTCTCAAAGAAGCGGTGATGTTGTGTGCGACATGCTGGTGGAGCGCAGGCACACCTTTCTTTGAGAAGTAGTGCCGACTGGGCATCTGGTACTGGGGCACTGCGACGGACATAAGGTCTCGAAAATCCTCTGTGTCCACCAGGCGGAAAGGCAGCATTTCTGTAGCCAAGAGCTTGCAGATGGTGAAATTCAACCTCTTAGCTTTCTCATGGCTAGGAGGAAATGGTCTTTTACTTGTCCACATCTGAGGGACCGAGGGCTGGCTATTGTGATTAGACGGGGTTGATAAGGGTGTCCCCGGCAAACTGCCGGTCTGTGAGGAAGATGCAGGTGGACATGTTAGGTTGCCTTGATCCAAAGGTGGTGCTATCGATGTCGGACAGCGCTCAACACCAGCTGGTGTTACCACCTCCAAAGAAAATGATGACCTGCCAATCACGCTGGCTGTTGCGGGTAAAGAGGTGGCAGGTCTGCGCCCCAAAACAGGTGTGACTGCTGTCCCCCCAGTCACAGAGGATGAAGAGGCCGTGGATGCACAAGATATGGCAGACGGCGATTGGCCCGGCCGGCTAGGCCGCATTGTAGCACACTGAGCTTCCCACTGCAACTTATGCTTCATGTCCATGTGCCGGTTCATGCATGAAGTACTCAAACTATGTATTTTTTGGCCTCTACTTAGCTTTTGCTGACAAATGTTACAGATAACACGAGTTGGGTCATCTTTATCGATCTGAAAAAATGCCCAGGCTATGCAAGGCTTAGCACCCATGCGACCTGAAGAGCCACCACGACTTGTGGTGAGAGGCAGAGTTGTGTTTGAGGATGCAGTTGTTGACGTGCTTCCAGTACTACGTCTCTGTCCAGGAAGGCGCAACCTGACCTCGTCGTCACTAGCATCTTCCTCCACCTCCTCTGCTGACCTCATCTCTTGGCTGACTGTGGGTTGACAGTAAGTGGGATCTCCGACCTCATCATCATCACCCTGTGCGTTATCACACCCGTCGTCCTCAGAGCCAACCTGTTCCTGCCCTGACAAAAAACTAAAGTTGTCGCTCCAATCAGGTATTTGAGTCTTATCATCGTCTTCCTCATTGTCTCCACCAACAGGAGTTACAGTTTGGGAATGAGGGTCTACATTATGGTCAGAACCTTCTGCGTCTGGTCCTGGATCCGACTCATAAAGATTCTGGGCATCAGTGCAGATCATTTCCTCGTCTGGATTCACAGAAGCGCTGGAGTCGACCTCTGATTCCCAGGCTATAGTATGAGTAAACAGCTCTGCAGACTCAACCATCTGTTCTACCTCATACTCAGACGGGCAGCTGGAGATTTGGGAGCTGTGAGGAAGCAAGTGCGATTTGGGTGACACCTTTGAGGACTGGAGTATTTGTGATGTTGAAGTTGATATGGAGGAGAGCCCACTTAAAGGAGCACTTGATATCCGTTGAAGCACCTGCTGTTTCTGTGCCTCATCTGGAATTTGTAGCGATTGGCGTGGCCGTAAGAAAGGGATCTTATCACATTGTCCGCTAAAAGAAGTAGACATTTTAGTTTGGCTGGAAGATGGTCTTTCTTCTGCACCTACCCCACGGACACAACCTTTTTTCCCCTTCCCAACACGCCTATTCCCCTTTCCACCAGCAGCAGGCCTTTTTCCACTCATTTTGGTGGTTAACTAATTCACAACTCTGGAGTTGTTTGCACAAAAAAACAATGGATGGTAACCGAGCAGAGCTGAGTGGCCAAACTGTGGTATTAGGACAAAACTATTGGCTGGGCTAGATGCAGAAAAAAATTATTTTTAATTTGCAACCTGATGGAGATCAGTATAGATGGACTAATAGAACAAGTCCCACACGCTGCTAGAAGCCCAAATATTTTTTCAGAGATAAATGAAGAAAAAAATTATTTTTAATTTGCAACCTGATGGAGGTCAGTATAGATGGACTAATAGACCAAGTCCCACACACTGCTAGAAGCCCAAATATTTTTTCAGAGCTAGATGCAGAAAAAAATTATTTTTAATTTGCAACCTGATGGAGGTCAGTATAGATGGACTAATAGAACAAGTCCCACACGCTGCTAGAAGCCCAAATATTTTTTCAGAGATAAATGAAGAAAAAAATTATTTTTAATTTGCAACCTGATGGAGGTCAGTATAGATGGACTAATAGACCAAGTCCCACACACTGCTAGAAGCCCAAATATTTTTTCAGAGCTAGATGCAGAAAAAAATTATTTTTAATTTGCAACCTGATGGAGGTCAGTATAGATGGACTAATAGACCAAGTCCCACACACTGCTAGAAGCCCAAATATTTTTTCAGAGCTAGATGCAGAAAAAAATTATTTTTAATTTGCAACCTGATGGAGGTCAGTATAGATGGACTAATAGACCAAGTCCCACACACCGCTAGAAGCCCAAATATTTTTTCAGAGCTAGATGCAGAAAAAAATTATTTTTAATTTGCAACCTGATGGAGGTCAGTATAGATGGACTAATAGACCAAGTCCCACACACTGCTAGAAGCCCAAATATTTTTTCAGAGCTAGATGCAGAAAAAAATTATTTTTAATTTGCAACCTGATGGAGGTCAGTATAGATGGACTAATAGAACAAGTCCCACACGCTGCTAGAAGCCCAAATATTTTTTCAGAGATAAATGAAGAAAAAAATTATTTTTAATTTGCAACCTGATGGAGGTCAGTATAGATGGACTAATAGACCAAGTCCCACACACTGCTAGAAGCCCAAATATTTTTTCAGAGCTAGATGCAGAAAAAAATTATTTTTAATTTGCAACCTGATGGAGGTCAGTATAGATGGACTAATAGACCAAGTCCCACACACCGCTAGAAGCCAAAATATTTTTTCAGAGCTAGATGCAGAAAATTTTTTTATTCAATTTGCAACCTGATGGAGGTCAGTATAGATGGACTAATAGACCAAGTCCCACACACTGCTAGAAGCCCAAATATTTTTTCAGAGCTAGATGCAGAAATTTTTTTTATTCAATTTGCAACCTGATGGAGGTCAGTATAGATGGACTAATAGACCAAGTCCCACACACTGCTAGAAGCCCAAATATTTTTTCAGAGCTAGATGCAGAAAAAAATTATTTTTAATTTGCAACCTGATGGAGGTCAGTATAGATGGACTAATAGACCAAGTCCCACACACCGCTAGAAGCCCAAATATTTTTTCAGAGCTAGATGCAGAAAAAAATTATATTCAGTTTGCAACCTGATGGAGGTCAGTATAGATGGACTAATAGAATGATGCTATGCCCAAAAGATTTTACTTCACTAGGTGCAGTAAAAAAATTGGTATTCTATACACAGGTGGTATATCTTGCAACACAGATAGGCTACTCCACTGACTAACACACTCTGCAATAGGCCAAAAAGGATTAGCTTTGCTAGATTCAGCCAAATGCTGTGAAAAAAACTTGCACAGCACTGGCACAGACCTGCCTGGCAAAAACTGATAGGAACTGATGTAACTTAGTCCTGAAAAGGACTCCAATTACAATTAGTCTTTACTCCCACAATCTATCTATTTAAGAGCACAGACCTGCCTGATAAAAGTCGTAGGAAATGCTGTAACCTAGTCCTTAAAAGGACTGCAATCACAACTATTCCCTACTCCCAAGCTATCTGTATATTTGTGCGAAAATTGGCTTGAAATTAACAAGGTATAGCGCACACAGCAACAGCGGTGCCGTCTAACACGCAGCTGCAGCAGTGAGAAAATGGTGGCGACGGGGAAAATGGCTTGGTCTTATAGGGCAAGGACATGTGACATACACTGCCAATCACACATGCCCTTGCTTGTGTGAAAAAAAGCACTTCGCTCCGTGTGTGCGCTGCTGATAGGCTGACAGATTGCACCTCCCCACTGCAAATGCGGGAAAGAGAAAAAAAAATGGAGATCTTCATTGTTCCTGCAGAGATCCATCCCCTGCCCCTCCCCCCGCCCCGCTGTACACTCAAACTGCGTATTAACAATAATTTTCATCATTACTGAGAAAAAATCCAGTTATGATTTTGGTGCACGAACAGTTATCGAACATAACCTCGAACAGCCGAATTTTTCTCAAATTGTTCGTGTTCGCCGACCGGCTCGAACACCGCCCAAAACAGCTCGAATTTGAGATTGGCGAACAGTTCGAGTAGAACAACGCTCATCTCTAATGACATGCCTATATCTGTGTCTCCCCCTCCTTTTACTCCTCCACCTCTTTTCTTTTCGCATGTCTATATGTACTTGTCACTTTTCCATGTGTTAGTTGTGTCTTCTGAGCAGTTTGTCAGCTTTTGGACACCTTTGAAGGTGTTTTCTATGTGTTTCTATGTGTTTTTGTTTGCCTGCCATTGGTTTTAACGGTGTTCGAAGGTGTTCGACGAACAGTTCGACGAACGGTTCGGCGAACACACGGGTGTTCGACGAACCGAACCGAATTCGAACACTACGGGGGTGGCTCAACACTACTCCTGATACAGACTCTGCCTGTTGCACTCCTGATACAGACTCTGTCTGCTGCACTCCTGATACAGACTCTACCTGCTGCACTCCTGATACAGACTCTGCCTGCTGCACTCTGATACAGACTCTGCCTGCTGCACTCCTGATACAGACTCTGCCTGCTGCACTCCTGATACAGAATCTGTCTGATGCACTCCTGATACAGACTCTGCCTGCTGCACTCCTGATACAGACTCTGCCTGCTGCACTCTGATACAGACTCTGCCTGCTGCACTCTGATACAGACTCTGCCTGCTGCACTCCTGATACAGACTCTGCCTGCTGCACTCCTGATACAGAATCTGTCTGATGCACTCCTGATACAGACTCTGCCTGCTGCACTCCTGATACAGACTCTGCTTGCTGCACTCTGATACAGACTCTGCCTGCTGCACTCTGATACAGACTCTGCCTGCTGCACTCCTGAGACAGACTCTGCCTGCTGCACCATCTAGTCTGTCCTACTGGGTCCAGCTGCTGCACGTCCATTGGTCTGTCCTGGAGTGGAACCTGGCATTCATCGGGAGCCAAGTCTAACCTCACCATCAGAGGCTCTAGTGAACAGTCTGGTGCTTGCTTAGTCATGCCCCTCCAGGCTCTCCGGGGTCCGTGGCACAGTGGTTCCACAAACCACGTCCGTGACAGTGCGCCCTCTCAGGCAGGGTCCTCTCTCCTGTTATACCAGTCGGTGACCCCTTTTGATATGTAAAGTGCAACTGAATAAATGTCACAGTAATAATAATTATAGTACTTGTACTCTGGGTCAATTGATGGAACTTTCCTGGTGTTTACCTCTAATTTGATGTGTTTTGGCAGCTTTTGGTCCCATTTCTAGGTGTTGTATATGCATTTTTTTGGTCCCCCCCATTGACTCCTATGGGATTCAGAAATGGCAAATAAATTCGGCGAATATCAATTTGTTCAGCAAACGTTTCCGAACCGAATATTGAAATGTTCGCACATGCCTAATTGGAAGTAAGTCATTGCTACGCTGCTTTATTTTCCTGAATACAAAATATTTGGGCAGATGAAATGCAACTGCACAATCCTTATCTTTCTCAATATCCGATTTTAGCAGAAGTCCCAAACACAGTCCTTCCATTCTTGTTAAAATAATTTGCTTCACAGCATTCACACTTTATCTGCCCTCCCACATGCACTCTGTACATAATCTGGGACATACTGAGACCTTTTTTTCTTGTCTTATGGGTTCCCTTTTTTATTTAAACATGTAGCGTTGTTATTTTTTGGGGTTTTAAAGGGAATCTGTCTGCAGATTTTTGCTATGTAGTCTGAGGACAGCATGAGGTACTGAATTCAATGATATGTGTCACTTTTTTGGCTGTGTGCTGTTGCTTACTTACAATGAAGGTTTTATTATTAGGAGATAGAAATCGATTTCTCTCCAGGCTAAATGCGCTCCCAATAATCGATAACACAGGTAAATTTAGGCAAATATTATTTCCTAAACACATTAACAGAGCACCCATAGTGTCTCTATTAAAATGAGGCATAAATGAATTGTTTAAAAAAATTGTAATTTTATTAGGAATAAATATAAAACATACATAAAATAAGCAAAGGTTTCAGAACATGTAGCAATCATGTAGTGCAGCATATAACAAATTAATTTTTTTATCTATTAAATGTTTTTTAATCCTCCCTAAATAAAATTCAATTCTAAAGTTTAAATGTGCTAATGGATGCAGATGAGAGAGATACTAAAATATTTTTGAAAGTGCTAGTGCTTTAATATCATAAATATCAATACTCCCTATATCTAATAGCAGCAATGAATAATGAAAAAAGTGCAAAGTGCAAATATGTGTCAGAACATAAATTAGTAAAATGCAAGTGCCTAAGTTTATTTAGATTTCAACACATTAAATCAGCTATTCAGGGTATTGCACATGGAGGAATTTGGATATAAATATTAATTGTTAAAGATCAAACATGATTCTTACTTACTTATAGTAGTTAAGGAGCTTTGCTACCTGGCTACCACCCTGACTTCGCCGTTTCGCCCTGGCTTTTTCAAAAGGGGTGTCAAAAAAGCCAGGGCGAAACGGCATCGTCGGGGTGGTGGCCGGGTAGCAAAGCTCCTTAACTACAATAAGTAAATAAGAATCATGTTTGGTCTTTAACAATTCTAACCAAAAGCCAAAGATGAGCAAGTTTTCAAAATGTCTAATATGCATTGATTTTCTCACTAAAGGATCACTCAAACTTACATATTACGCTTCTGTACGAATTCAGATTTTTTCTTCAATAATAAAAAATACACAACAGTTAAATGATTTATTCAATTTTGTAATGCATTTTTATATGCTGCATATTACAAAAGCTCTTATGAGCATCATCTTTAACCTAAAGAAGTCACTAACTTGAATTTAAAAAAGATTTTTAAAATAAATAAGGAAATAAATACAGTTGAAAAACTGAAAACTCAGAATACAATATGAAATTCTAATATGTGCAGTAAAAATATGACATTTCATAATAGATAAACTGTACAAATATAAAAAGTAATGTTAGGCTGTGTGCCCACTATGCGTGTTTTAAGCATTTTCGCAGCGGCAATTCCGCCGCAGAAACACTTAAAAACGCTTGCTAGAAGGTCTGCAATGTTCCCCAATGATAATTTGCATGTGCTGTGCACATGCTGAGGAAATTTCCGCTGCGGATTATCATTGCGGAAAAATCCGCAGCACTATCAATTATTTTGCGGAATCGCGGTGTTTTCACCACCATTGGCTTGCATTGAATAGCTTAAAATCCGCATGAGTACATGTGCACATGCGGATATTAAGCGATTCAATGTGTGGATGGTACCCAGGTCTGGAGAAGAGGAGACTCTCCTCCAGACCCGGATACCATAGTACCTGTAAAAAAAAAGAATTTAAAATAGGAAATACATTATACTCACCTTCTGATGGCCCCCTGTCTCCTCTATGATGCGTCCTGGCTCCCCGGCAGCTCGCGATGGTCTAAAAGGAACTGCCATGACATCATTTAGTCATGTGACGGGTCACGCGACCGCTGTTGTCGGCGGTCGCGTGACCTGTCACATGACTAAATTACGTCATTGAAGGTCCTTTTACACAGACACCGGGAAGACCAGACGCATCGAATAAGGAGACCGGGGGCCATCGGAAGGTGAGTATAATATTTTTTTATTTTTTACCATTTTTATTCTTTTTTTTAACTAACTTGGTCACACTTTATAAAATTCATGCCGGTTGCATGTATTTATATAGTGTGACCAAGTTGTCAAGCCCTTTCCAAGTGATGCTAAAATCGCTTGGAAAGCGCTTGACAACCCGCATGCGAAATCGCATGATCAAAACGCTTCACAAACGCTTGTCCCTGGCTGAAAAAGTGCATGTACAGTCCGCATGCGTTTGTTCTGCCAGGGAGATGCAGAAACGCTCAGGAAAAGTCCGGAGCATTTCTGCATTGTGGGCACATAGCCTTACTCTTAGTCATTTCTGTCTCTCTAAGGCTAGGTGGGGACAACCGTATGTTTCTCATCTTTCTCATCTGAGAAAATTGGATTGATAATGCAAATCACACTCTGATCAAACTTCCATCAGAGTTTGATCAGAGTGTGAGTGTAGTGTAATCTAATTCTCTTGTATGAGGAGAAGATAGGGAGGTAGAGAGTTTCAGTTAAATTTCTAGACTTTGGGGAATTCTCTTTTCAATTCTTTTATAAACAATTATTCCTGTTTTCATAAAAATGATGGAACAAGAAATGCAAAAGCTCAGTACAGTGCTTTGTGACAAGGAAGCACAACATGACTGGCATTCATTTCAAAATATTTTTTTTATTGTAAAAATATTGTACTAGCTGGCTGCTCTCTAGTAAATTATGAATTTAAAAAGTGTCATTGTAATACAAATGCAGCAGGACATGAGCCAGCTACACTCTCTGGCACTGCTGCAGGCACCTCTCCTATCTTTCCCCCCTTTCAATTGAATCTCTGTATTATTTATTATTCACTATTCATTCATTATTACATTCTGATTGACTTCACTAAACCATATGATGTGATAGCTGCAAGTCATTATGGGGAATCCTTCGTGAAAGCATTTGAGATCATGTTGGCTTTCTGTGGCTGATGTAATCTGCAAATCGAGCAAATCAAATAGAAAATTGTTCTAAATGTTTTGGTCTGCAATTTTCATAAAATTCAACACAAATTTGATTGAATCAAATCAAATCCATAAGACATCTCCAGAAGGAGAAGGAGCTGACACTCAAACTTCAACTCTTTGAAGTAGAATTACACAGTGAACATATGGGGGGGAGCGGAAATTAGCTATAGATAGAGAGAGAAAAACTCATTTAAACAACCTTTTAAGCTGCAACTCCCTGCAGTGTACAGGTAATCACACAAGAAAAGTATTCTCTGGGAATCAGTTAACAAAAGTGTGTTTAACAGGGAAGGAGAAGTATGCTCTCCCATGCACAGATTGTACAAAGTCCTGCTCTGGGGTCCAGATAGTAATATTGGGGTTTGTATTGATCCGATATTTATGAGATATAGATTTCGTAGTAAAGGGATGAATGGGACGCATCCACTCACATCACTGTGGGGTCACTAGAATCCCTCCAATTGAATAACGGTCTGATAGATGTTGTGAATTAGGTCATGTTTGGTCTTTGTGTAACAGCAAATTCACCATAGAAAAGATGATGGTACTATCTCCTGCCTATGACCACCAGGAATGGAGATATCCTGAAAGTTGGGAATCTCATAATTTATCTCAAATTGAAGCCACCTCCCATGACCAACCCTGTTATAAGTCACCAGAGGGGAGGTAACTTTTGCTAATAAAAGGCAAATGCCAAATTTTGGTCCTCATCAGTACTGGGAGGCACAGTTCGCTGTAGGTTCTGTTTGTTTTCTTGGAGTGCCTTCCTCCGTTAAGCTCTGAGCCATATCCGTGACATCAGGGTTAGTAAGTTTCTTTCTTGGTAGAGGCAGCTAATAATCTTTCTTGGGTTATTGTGGAGTTGGCAGTGACCATACCAAGGTGTGTGTATATATACAGGGTGGTCCAAAAGTAGGTGGACTGAAAGTGTAATAAGGTTATGAAGGGGGAGATTTATCAAACATGGTGTAAAGTGAAACCTGCTCAGTTGCCCTTAGCAACCAATCAGATTCCACTTTTCATTCCTCACAGACTCTTTGGAAAATGAAAGGTGGAATCTGATTTGTTCCTAAGGGCAACTGAGCCAGTTTCACAGCTCTAGTTTTCACAGATAGATCTCCTCCAAATCTGTTTTCTTTTCAGATAATTCAGATAACACATAATGGCAAATAATTTAAATACAGATCAAAGAAAATTGATTTTAACAGAGTATTGGAAATCTCAAAATGCTGAAACCGTTAGAGCAAATTGGGTTGAAACATTTGGTACTCAAGCCCCAAAGAGACAAACTATTTACCGCATTCGTGACAAATTCAATGCCACCGGCTCATTCCTTAATGCTCCAAAAACTGGTCGATCCAAAACAGTCTATACAAAAGATAATAAACAACTTGTTGCTGAAACATTTGTTCAGAGTCCAAAAAAGTCCACCATAAGAGCCTCTTTGGAATTGGGAATTTCACGAGCTTCTATCATGCGAATCCTGAAATCTATTGGGTGGAAAGCTTATCGTTCACGTCTTATTCATGGTTTATTGGAGGATGATCCAGACAGGAGGCTGCAATTTAGTGTTTGATAAATCTCCCCCTTCATAACCTTATTACACTTTCTGTCCACCTACTTTTGGACCACCCTATGTATACATATATATTTATATATATATATATATATACATATATATATATATATACACTGCTCAAAAAAATAAAGGGAACACTTAAACAACAGAATATAACTCCAAGTAAATCAAACTTCTGTGAAATCAAACTGTCCACTTAGGAAGCAACACTGATTGACAATCAATTTCACATGCTGTTGTGCAAATGGAATAGACAATAGATGGAAATTACTGGCAATTATCAAGACACACTCAATAAAGGAGTGGTTCTGCAGGTGGGGACAACAGACCACATCTCAGTACCAATGCTTTCTGGCTGATGTTTTGGTCACTTTTGAATGTTGGTTGTGCTTTCACACTCATGGTAGCATGACACGGACTCTACAAACCACAGAAGTTGCTCAGGTAGTGCAGCTCATCCAGGATGGCACATCAAGGTGAGCTGTGGCAAGAAGGTTTGCTGTGTCTGTCACCGTAGTGTCCAGAGGCTGGAGGCGCTACCAGGAGACAGGCCAGTACACCAGGAGATGTGGAGGGGGCCGTAGGAGGGCAACAAACCAGCAGCAGGACCGCTACCTCCGCCTTTGTGCAAGGAGGAACAGCAGGAGCACTGCCAGAGCCCTGCAAAATGACCTCCAGCAGGCCACAAATGTGCATGTGTCTGCACAAACGGTTAGAAACCGACTCCATGAGGGTGGTATGAGGGCCCGACGTCCACAGATAGGGGTTGTGCTCACAGCCCAACACCATGCAGGACACTTGGCATTTCCCACAGAACACCAGGATTGGCAAAGTTGTCACTGGCACCATGTGCTCTTCACAGATGAAAGCAGGTTCACAATGAGCACATGTGACAGACCTGACAGAGTCTGGAGACGCCGTGGAGAGCGATCTGCTGCCTGCAACATCCTTCAGAATGACCAGTTTGGCAGTGGGTCAGTAATGGTGCGGGTTGGCATTTCTTTGGAGGGCCACACAGCCCTCCATGTGCTCGCCAGAGGTAGCCTGACTGTCATTAGGTTCTGAGATGAGATCCTCAGACCCCTTGTGAGACCATATGCTGGTGCGGTTGGCCCTGGGTTCCTCCTAATGCAGGACAATGCCAGACCTCATGTGGCTGGAGTGTGTCAGCAGTTCCTACAAGATGAAGGGATTGAAGCAATGGACTGGCCCGCCCATTCCCCAGACCTGAATCTGATTGAGCACATCTGGGACATCATGTCTCGCTCCATCCACTAACGTCACGTTGCACCACAGACTGTCAAGGAGTTGGCGGATGCTTTAGTCCAGGTCTGGGAGGAGATCCCACAGGAGACCATCCGCAATCTCATCAGGAGCATGCCCAGGCGTTGTAGGGAGGTCATACAGGCACGTGGAGGCCACACACAATACTGAGCCTCATTTTGACTTGTTTTAAGGACATTACATCAAAGTTGGATCAGCCTGGAGTGTGTTTTTCCACTTTAACTTTGGGGGTGACTCCAAATCTAGGCCTCCATTGGTTAATAAATTTGATTTCCATTGATCATTTTTGTGTGAATTTGTTGTCAGCACATTCAACTTTGTACAGAACAAAGTATTCAATGAGAATATTTCATTCATTCAGATCTAGGATGTGTTATTTCAGTGTTCCCTTTATTTTTTTGAGCAGTGTATATGTATATATATATATACATATATACATATATATATACTGTATATTCCATGCATTGGAATTGGTTGAATATATACAATAATCTCTTTGGAGATCCGAAGGTCAGTGGGTGCTCTCGTCTGCTGGCCTGGCTTGTCTTTAGAAAGACCACATGGGCCAGGTCTCAACCCACTGAATGCCCGTACTCCTTCCCCGTGGGCAGAATACTACTCAGACAACACAGGGTGAGGGTAACACACTGTGGTGATACTTTATTGGATCACCAACAGTCAACAGCATATAGTACATACCCAGCAAGTACACAAGATGTTGCAAGTGACAGACTCACTCTTCCGCTTGTTCACCAGGGATAAGAATCTTTGCAACTTCAGGGTATCCAGAGCCAACCACCCCAACCAGTAGCACACCACTTTTGGTGGGCACCCAAAGAGAGGAAGTAGCAGCAAACTTAGTAAGCTGACAGAGCACAGTGAGGTATGTGGCTAGGTCACCTGATTGTCCTAACCTGGGTTCTCCAAACTTCATCAAGGGTTCAGTGCAGGGCAGTTGAAAATATCTGTATTCCACCAACCAGCTGCAGCCGTGGTTCCTCGGCTGATGTCCTTTAGCATCTGCCTGGAGACAGATGCATCCCCATTTTATATACCACAGCTTTCATTCAGGACTTTCTCCCACAGAATTGGTGAAAGGTGGGGGAAGGTAATCCCTCATTGTTCAATTGTCCAAATAGACTGCATGTTTGTCTTCTAAGTTGTGCAGACTAGTACACCGCAGAGGACTTATGCAATACATAATCAGCAGGCATTCCACAAATTAATTTACACCAAGGGTCAACAGACAGACTCACATGAAACAATGGCTTATGTCTCTTGGCCTACTGTACAAAGGAACAGCATGTGTTGCATAATTCAGAATAATTCACCCCTGCACCAGTGACCAAATTGACGATGTGTCATCACTCTCTCACTGTGAATTCCCCAATGTAGTAACGGTGTCTCTGCCCCCTGACAAGCAGAGTTGCCGTCCCTCTTACCGCCGCGCTCCCCGCCCGGCGTCCCTCGGTGCTCCTGCTGCTGCCGGTGCGCACAGCTTCCCGGGCACTGTGCTTAGGGCACGTGCTCGCTCCCTCCCTCTTAAAGGGCCATGCGCACCATCCTAAGGAGTCCCCTGCCAATGGCCGGACCCCTTATATAAAAGGCACCTCCTCCAAAATGGAGGTGCCCGTGCAAGGTTGTAGCTTTGTGTCCTAAACTCTGCTTCAGCCCTCAGGTCCCACTGCTAGCCTGACTACCAGTCCAGTCCGCCAGCCTGACTACCAGTCCAGTCCGCCAGCCTGACTACCAGTCCAGTCCGCCAGCCTGATTACCAGTCCAGTCCGCCAGCCTGACTACCAGTCCAGTCTGCCAGCCTGACTACAAGTCCAGTCCGCCAGCCTGACTACCAGTCCAGTCCGCCAGCCTGACTACCAGTCCAGTCCGCCAGCCTGCCTACTAGTTCAGTCTGCCAGTCTGACTACCTGTCCTGTCTGCCTGCCTAACTACCTGTCTCCGCCAGCCATGTGTACTCTCCAGCCCGACGGTCTGCCTATGATCCAAACCCGCCAGTCTGTATATGGGCCTGGCTTTCCTGCCTACCCGGAGAACATACCAGTTGCCTTCCATGCCTATCTGTCAGCCTACCTGGAGGCTCCTACCAGTTACCTGCCTTGCCTATCTGTCAGCCTACTATGAGGCTCCTGCCAGTTACCTGCTGTGCCTATCTGTCAGCCTACCTGGAGGCTCCAGTTAGTCACCTGCCGTGCCTACCCGGAGGAGTCACCTGCTCTCATACAAGGACAGGCCCAGAGTTGCACCTGGTCCCTCTGCTTGGTCCTTCCCTGGTTCACGGAGTTGATTGAGCCACCGTGCGACCTTGGTCAGTCCGAGTTGATACCTAGTTATGCCCCTCTGGTCCCTCCTTGCACCGCAGCACAGAGGTTCCACCACCTGGATCCATAACACCCAATAATCTTCCTAGTTGTCGAAACAGCTGCAACCTCCTCTGTTAATCATTGGTAAATTGCGCAACTGTCGTGATGATAGAGGGCAGCAGAAGGCTGTTCATGACAAAAAGGTAACAGCGGGTGGATCTACACAACCACCTCGGCTGTGATCTTTTACACCAGGCACCTTCTCTCAAACTGCTGAAGCATCAAAATGTAATTTTGCATTGCCAAGGGAGCTTCTCCATAATGCCCTGCAGCTATGACATCTTATGGATTATCATATCTTGTACAGTGGTGGTCAGTATCCGGGTCATCACAGATTAGCCAATCCCAAGGGAGCACAGTTTGTATGGCAGACTAGTTTTTCATCTCCAAAGTCACTGCAAAAGTCTCTTTTTTCTGTTGAGTGTAATCTCTTATACACAGCAAGATCCTCTCACTCTCTCTTTCTCCTGTAAGTGTCAGCTCTTATAATCAGCATGGTCCTCTCTCTCTCTTTTGTAGAGTAAAACGTAAGGTCTAATTGTTATCGGAGTCCTCTCTCTCCTATAAAGTGTAAGCTATTATGGTCAGCAGGGTCCTCTTCTTGCCTGTAGAGTACAAGCTCTTATGGTCTGCAAGGTCCTCTCACTCTTTCTCTCACCTGTAGAGTGTCAGCTCTTATGATCATCAGGATCCTCTCTCTCTTTTGCAGAGTAGAGCATAAGCTCTTATTGTCAATAGAGTCATCTCTCTCTTTGCTGTAGAGTGTAAGCCCTTTAGGTTAGTAGGGTTCCCTTTCTCTCCTCTCCCATACGTGTATTTCATCATTTCATTTCTACTTACCAGCAATAAAGTAATTAATTAAAACAGAAAAACATGTTTCATATATTAAGCCAAACAGTTAATAACTTTATAAAGATACAGATACTGAATGTACTATATATTATGCCTGGAAGTGTACAACTAAATTTGTAAAAAAATTAGATCTTAAATGGATTCTCTGTGTGACAAAAATGAAAAATAAAATTGTGATCCTTTAGTCCAAAATTGACTAGCTCTTAAAGGGTTAAATACTGCAGTATAAGGAAACAGGTAAATTATATGATAAAAATCATGTTATTTGCACTTTCTTGTGCTCTTTCCTTTTAAATCGTTTTTATTATATTAAAATTGCTTTTCTCATACATGCCTGATGATAGGTAATGTTATTTGGGTATACTGTAATAGGTACTAGAAAGGTTATTTCTTTGGAAACGAAAAAGGTGTTTAGAGATATATAAATCACTGTGCTTTAAGTGCTTATGGGAATATGCCATATATATATTTCTATAAATGAAGTTCCAATGAAACCTACTGTATGGAAATTGTTTGCATTTGTCAAAAGACTCTTGAAAACTGTCTCAGTAGACTAACGAATATCTACATTTTTCTCCACATTCTATGAGCCCAATAAGTTTTATTACCTCTGAAAAATATTTTAAAAAGGGTTGTCTTCCTAATATAATATTTACAACAAAACATACACATTTTTCCAATTGAAATCATTTAAATAAAATAAAATGCTCCAGTATCTTGATTTTATCGTTACAAACTTATGTTGTAATCCATTCAAATATATTATATCCATGTGCAACATTCAGAACGCTTGTTTATTGTTATTATTTTCTGCAATGGAGGACATTAAGGGCTGTTTCAGATGTCAGTGACAATCAGTTCGATGTCCGATGTCGAGTCGCAATGTACAGTGTGGCTGCAGATCTCCTGATCCATATATTTATATGAGGCTGTCATGCTCGGATGAGGAGATGAGCGGCCAGCCCGTGCATTGTGATCCAGCATCGGACCGATTATCAAGCACATCTGAAACAGCCCTAACTGTTCATGAGAACAGAGAGTAACATCAATGTTTGATTGCAATAATCCACAAATGGCTATTGAATGGAACCAGCAACATAAATTCTGTGCATTGAAAAGACTTACGTTGGAGGAAACCAGGATCTGGTGGGATCAAATTACATTGCAGAAATATGGTCCGTATGGGGTCTCAGAATCAAGAAAATTCCCACCAAATACCTACAAACTTTTGTGGATGATCAGATCATCATACTTATCACTCACACGCTTAAGCCTTAGCAACTTTTTGTCAAGTATCAATATGAGAGAATTATACAAATCCAACAAGAAACCTCCGCTACAAACCTTGCAGACTGTAGAACCTTGCTCACAATTTGAAACATATCAATAATTCATTAATGAATCTGACCAAGCAATAAACCATAGAATAAAAGAAAAATTTTAAAGAAAGATCTTTCGATTGCTCAAATAACCAAGTTTATTAGTTGGGTCACTGTGAATCTTATAGAATGCTGAGGTCTATATTAAAAAGAAATAATCAATCATACAGTCATGGCCAAAAGTCTTGGCACCCTTGAAAAGTATATCATATCAGCAGCTGAAAGAATATGTGATATTTCCAATGTGGGAGGTAATTGTAAACACAGTGACACTTCACATATGGTCAAAATGTTGCATATTGTGTAAGCTGCTTGATGGAATAAATGAAACTACTTTTTGAATGACCGAGATGCTGTCACATCTTTTTATCTTTATATTTGAGTTACCTATGTGGATTCAGGGGCCTGGTGAACTTTTACACCAGGGTAAGTCAGGTGCAATATGACCTTTGGGTCAGTTTGGGCCGCATGGTCCATATGTGAGTGATTTTTGTTTGTCCTGACCGTGCGTCCCTCTCCCTGCTCTGGTGTGAGCATGCACCTTTTGATCCCAGGGGCGAACCCCCTGGAGAGACCCATTTATAATATGCGGAACCATTTGTCTGCTTGTCTTAATTATGTGCCACAACTATTAATGTTATGTATTGTCTTTTAATGAACTATTTATATAATAAAGTTTTTCTATGCCATTTCACTCAGCTGTTCTCCTAGTTTTACATATAGATTTGAGTGGGCTATGTGGAGACGGGGTCGGAACTTTTCTGGAGACCCCTAACCCACATTATTTATCATGCGGGTCGCAGTCTGTTTATTTGCCTGATGAACTTTGCATCCAAGTGCTTAGTGAACTGAGGAAATGTGCCACGGACAACTATTTTGTGCTTATCCTAAGGAAAGGTCATCAATGTTTTGTGACTGGATAACCTCTATAGGCTTAGGTTAAAAACAATGGTCTGATGAGACAATAAAGATTTCTATTGCAAGTTATACAATATGGAATAGAGATGATCATTGATCAAATTGATTTAGTGCAAATCGAATTTGAATCAAATTTTATGAATTCTGGTACAGGTATCGACAAATTTGATCACTTTGTTTTTCGATTGCTGATAATTAGTGATGAACGAGTATGTTCTGTTAACCCTTTTGGCGGGCATGCTCAGGTGCTTGCCGAGTATCTTCAGCGTGCTCGGGTGTTATGTTTTAGTCACTCCATGCTCATGATTTGCACATGTATTAAAGTTGTCAAACAGTCGCAAATCATGAGCACAGAGTGACTAAAACATAACACCCGAGCATGCTGAAAATACTCGAAAAATACCCGAGCATGAAAATCTCGAGTAACGAGCATGCTCGCTCATCACTACTGATAATTAAAAAAAAAATGTCTGTCTTTTTTTGCACGTTGCAGAAAATTGTCAATCACAAAAGACTTACATGAATCCAGACATGACCATGAAGGATTCTATATCATCCCTTGCAGCTGTCACATCACATTATAGCAAAGCCAATCAGAAGGGACTGTTATAGCCTGTATAATATCCTAAGCAGGGAATTCAGCAGCCATTTTAGAGTTATTTAATATGTTGGGAGAACATCATATCTAGTGTTGAGCCACCCCCGTAGTGTTCGAGTTCGGTGCGGTTCGTCGAACACCCGTGTGTTCGCCGAACTGTTCGTCGAACTGTTCGTCGAACACCTTCGAACACCGTTAAAACCAATGGCAGGCAAACAAAAACACATAGAAACACATAGAAAACACCTTCAAAGGTGTCCAAAAGCTGACAAACTGCTCAGAAGACATAACTAACACATGGAAAAGTGACAAGTACATATAGTCATGCGAAAATAAAAGAGGTGGAGGAGTAAAAGGAGGGGGAGACACAGATATAGGCATGTCATGCCCTTCTAAAATCCAAAAAGTGAGAAGCCGACACGGCCAGTCCGCTCCTGCCCGTGCCACCTCCGTGTCGCCGGGTTTGTGCCAGAGCCGCGGTGAACCCTGATGGCCAGCCCCCCTCTCCCAATACTGGTGCCTGTCCGCTGGTGGGTCGAGCGAGCCCCCCTGTGGTGGAGGCAGCTCTAAGCTTTTTAATTTAAATTGTCTCTCTAATTTGAATGAATACACTTTAAATCCATTTACAAGGATCTATTGGAGGGCAAGTCTCATGCCAGCAGCCGCGTAATTCCAGCTCCAGTAGCGTCCACTAAAGCTGCTGCAGTTAAAAAGCTTTTATAAGGATCGAGCTCGGCTGTCCACCGCAAGGCATCCTACTGCCAGTCCCAGCCCCTATGCCTTGGGGTGTCTCCTGATGCTCTTCACTGAGTATCCCATGGTCCCGAAGCATTTCCTTTGAAAAAATTAAGTGTCTAAACTACAGGTGGTGTAGCTTGCTTAACAGCCGGGATAATCCGCTGACTAGCAGACACTGCTACTAGGCACAAAGTATTTCCTGGGCTAGATGCAGTTAAAAATTTGTAATTAGATACTCTCGTTGGATGCTGAGAAAGCATTCCATAGAGTCTCCTGGCACGCCATATATGATTCTCTTAAAAAGCTTGGGGTAGGGGTCTAGGGGACCCTTTTATAGCCAAAATCACGGCCCTGTATCACAATACGTCACGTAGGCTGAAGATAAATGGAACTGTAGCACCCTGAGGGCTCGGTTGCTACAGAGGTATTGCACCTCACCCAGAGGTGTGATATCTCACTCTCAGGTAAGGATGTAGTGTGGATCAGGACCCGACACCTGCATGCATTACACCACATTGCCGTGGGGCAGGGCGACCAATATGCCCCTGAGATGGGCACGACAGTCCCTGTCCCTGGCTGGAGTGGGGGGAGGGAACACTGAGGAAGGGGAACCCTGTAGTGCAGGAGCAGGGAGGAAGCAGTTCCTGGGTGCATTGAGAAGGGAGTATAAAAGGTGGGCACCATCTTAGTTCAGTGCAGAGAAGTCTGAGCAGAAGTGGCAGGGAGCAGGGGCTCTGCATGAGCTCTGCTCCGGAGGCGGGCCTAGTAACAGAGGCCCAGGCCTGGAAGAGGGAGAAGGAAGGAAGAGGAGCGGAGAAGGCTCCAGGAATAAGGAATGAAGGGATCCCAGGGGTGCGGACGGGCGAGTCGACACCGCACGCCCGAATCCACCTGCGTGGAGGGGTCAGGCCAAAGGGGGAGACCGGTCCCCGAAACTAGTGGAGGCAGGAAATGACCCTCAGCTAGAAACCGGAGGCTGTGACATTTTATGTGGCGCAGCCCCTCGCTACACCCGTTAGGAAGGCACCACATAGGGTCAGGGAAACTGGCGCCAAGTTTACCAAGAGGAAGCCCGAGGCAGCCGGACAGAAGGGTTGGTAAGAAAGGCCAGACAAAGGACACACAAAGGGGGTCCTGTGAAGCGCTCCAAAGTTATCTGGGAGTTGTCTGAGCCCCTCACCTGGTGAGCACAGAACGACGTGGGCAGCCGTTACCTGCAGACGTGGTCTGGATAATAAGAACTGTGAGTAAAGGCCCTGGACTGCATCACTGACTCCGTGTCGTTACTGCTGCTGCCCTGCACCATCACCCCCATCCTCCGCATACACTGCCCTGAGGCTATACTCCTCCCGTGGGGAGTTATGCTACGCTCTGCTGCACCCACAACACCAGCCTCAGCGGTCTGCCCTGCAGCGGCGGTTCACTCTGACCGCAATCCACGGGTGGCATAGTCGGACATTTAAACATCAAAACCACATAAATAGTTCCGCCACTGGTTTGACCACCCTGAGCCACGGAACCGGGTCGCTGCCCTGAAGACTACAACCACCAGCATCCACCAAAAAGGGTCCGGCTCCGGGTGTCCCAAGGCCCAGGGGGTGCATCAGAACATTTTCATCACCTTTCACAATCACCTATGGGACAAGGCAGGGATGTCCTCTGTCCCCTCTCTTATACATCCTAGTGACGGAGCACCTGCTCTCATAAATTCGCCATAACCCCAATATTAGGTGGATTGAGGTGGGAGGCACCGAGTACAAGTGCTCTCTATTTGCTGATGATGTCCTAGTATATATCACTCAATCACATATATCCATCCATGCTGTTATGGCTGAAATAGATCACTTTGTTACATGGTCAAATTTTAAAATCAATGCAGCGAAGTCTGAGGCCCTCGATGTCTCCCTCCCCAAATCCATATAGGATTCCATCCAGTCCAACTTTCCCTTTGCCTGGCCCTCACAGGGTATCAAATACTTAGGAATTCCTATTCATAGAGACCTCTCCCATCTATGTTATCTTAATTTTGGGCCCTTTATTGAACAACTCCATACAGACCACGGTTGGCAAGTTAGAACTGTAAGATTCACTCAGTGAACCACTGGTGTTTTGTGGAAAAGCACATGTACACTGCGTTCCAAATTATTATGCAAAAAGTGTTTAGGAGTGATAAGGGAAGAATTTGTTTGTTTGTCAGTTAAACTCATTGATGGTGATGTGTGTCAGGGCTCTTTATATCACTGTAAGCAATTGCAGACACCTGTGCTAATTAGTTTGGCAGGTGTGTCCAATGAAAGGCAAGACTGCTTAAGAAGGCTGTCTCACATTATTAAGCAGCCTACATTTTCTGCCAAAATGGGAAAGAAAAAGGATGTGTCGGCTGCTGAGAAGCAACAAATTGTGGAGTGTTTAGGTCAAGGCATGACTACAATCAACATTGTGCGATGATCAGGATAAAGTGTCTTGGCAATCAAGAAGTATGTAGCTGATTCACAGTACACACGTGTGCGTGCTGATAAGGGCAAATTGAGGACTCTTTCCTACAGGCAATTACGTCAGGTTGAAAGAGCAGCGGCAAAAAAGCCTTGTCATAGCAGCAGACAAGTTTTTGAAGCTGTTTGTGCCTCCAACGTCCCCCGAACAACAAGATGCAGGGTCCTTCAGAGGTTTGCAGCTGTGCATACGCCATCCTGTCAACCTCCTCTATCCACTTCACACAAGCAGAAACGGCTCCAGTGGGCCAAACATTACATGAAGACTGATTTCAAAACTGTTTTGTTCACGGATGAGTGCCGTGCATCGCTCGATGGTCCAGATGGATGGAGTGGAGGATGGCTGGTTGATGGACACCCCACGCAAACACGGCTACAGCGCCAACAAGGAGGAGGTGGAGTAATGTTTTGGGCTGGAATCATGGGGAGAGAGATTGTCGGCCCCTTTAGGATCCCTGAAGGCGCTAAAGATGAACTCCATAATGTATGTGGATTTTCTCAAACAGCACTTCCTGCCATGGTTCAAGAAGAAGAACCGTGTATTTCACAGCAAGATCATTTTTCTGCATGATAATGCACCATCTCATGCTGCACATAAAACATCTGCATCTCTGGCTGATATGGGCATAAAAGGGGACAAACTTATGGTGTGACCCCCATGCTCCCCTGACCTGTACCCTATTCAGAACCTTTGGAGCATCATTAAAAGGAGTGTCTATGATGGCGGAAGGCAGTTCACATCTAAGCAACAGCTCTGGGAGGGTATTCTGTCCTCATGCAAAACAATTGAAGCAGAAACCATCCAAAACCTGACAAATTCAATGGACGAGAGAGTTCAGAAGCTCCTTTCGAACAAGGGGTCCTATGTGAAAATGTAACATCACCTAGAATAAAGTTTTGAGCTGAAAACTGTTTGATTTCAGTTTCTAACAACCTGCTAATGCTTATAATTTCAAAAATGACCAATTTTTTGGTCTTTATTAAAATGAAAAGGTTGATCGAAAAGTTTGGGGGATCTAAGAGTGTGGCAACCCAGTAGTCATGATTACTTCGAATTCTGACAATATGAGGGTCATGCTGCAGGTAGTGCAGCAAGAAGGCACTTATGTGTCTTGCGCATCTCGGAGCCCCAAAATTATTTTCCGGGCTAGATGCAGCTAAAAATTATTATTAATTTTAAATCTGGTGAAGCTTTAGTATAGATGGCCTAATAGGATCAGTGCTGCACACTGCTACAAAGCCCAAATTATTTTCCAGCCAAGATACAGATAAACATGATTAGTAATTTGAAAGCTTAAAACGGTTGGTAGGGTGATTTTAACCAATCATCAAGCTTTTACTCTCCCCAGGATGACACAGGGGTAGAAAAGTCGTTTCGGATCCATGATTTGTTCATCTTTATGAACGTGAGTCTGTCTACATTATCAGTGGAGAGCCGCGTGCGCTTATCTGTCAGCACACCACCAGCAGCGCTGAACACACGTTCAGACAGAACGCTGGCTGCGGGGCATGACAAGATCTCCAAGGCATAAGTGGCTAGCTCCGGCCATTTATCCAGATTGGAAGCCCAAAAAGAGCAAGGGTCCAGTGACACAGTCGTGGCTTCAATGTTTACTTGGAGATACTCCTGTACCATCGTCTCTAGGCGTTGACTATGTGTCAGACTTCTTGTCTCCTGTGGCCTTGCAAAGGATGGGCTAAAAAAGTGGTGAAATGATTCCGCAAAATTGATGTTACCAGCAGATACTGTGGTTCTGTTACGGTTTGAGTGCTGAACACTTGACGGTCCCAAGGTTGGCAAGTTGGAACTGTGAGATTCACTACGTGCACCACTGGTATTTTGTGGAAAAGCACATATAAGATTCTGCAACAGTCTCTACTGATACTCCTGCATGCGTGCATCCCTTTCTATGGCAGGAATAATTACTGCAAATTTACTTTTGTACCGGGGATCTAACAGTGTGGCAACCCAGTAGTCAGGATTAATTCTAATTCTCACAATTCGAGGGTCATGTTGCAGGTAGTGCAGCAAGAAGGCACTCATGTGTGTTGCGCATCCAGGAGCACCAAGTCCCTGTTGTGTTGGTGGTGAGGTAACAATCATGCTTCCTTCCTCTGTCCTCTCCCCCCAACCTCGCACAACAGAAATGTGATCAAGGTCTCCCTCATCTGATGAGTCTTCCATCAGTTCGTCCTCCACTTCTTCCTGGGCTCCTGCACCTTCCTCACTAGTTTGGCTCCTACCATGCGCCCTGGTAAAACCATCTCCCCCACCCTCACATGCCTGCCGCCTTGGTGCTGCCGACCGTCTGGACCTTGCAGATGTTAGCCCTTCCGCATACAACTCCTCCTCCTCTACTTCCTCCACCTCCTCTTGTGCCACCACCTGACTCCGAATTCTGTTTAACATGTGCTCCAGCATGTAAATCACCGGAATAGTCATGCTGATAATGGCATCGTCAGCACTAAACATCTTCGTCGCCATTTCAAAACTGTGCAGAAGGGTGCATAGGTCCCTGATCTGAGACCACTCCTCCAGCGTGATTTGCCCCACCTCTGAATCTCGTTGGCCCAGGATATACGTCAGAACGTATTGCACCAGGGCTTGTCGGTGCTGCCACAGTCGCTGCAACATGTGCAGAGTTGAATTCCACCGGGTAGGCACATCGCATTTTAGCCGGTGAAGTGGCAGGCCCAACGACTTCTGTAGAGATGTAAGTCGCTGAGCTGCGGGATGCGAACGGCGGAAGTGAGCACACAGCGACCGTGCCCTCTGCAGAAGGCCATCTAGTCTGGGATAGTGGGCTAAAAATTGCTGGACAACCAGGTTCAACACGTGAGCCATACAAGGCACGTGTGTGACATTGCCCCGGCGAAGGGCCGCACCCAGGTTTGCAGCATTGTCGCACACGGCCTTCCCTGGTTTCAGGTCCAGTGGAGACAACCATTCATGAAATTGGTTCTCCAGAGCTGACCACAACTCCTCAGCTGTGTAACTCACATTTCCCAGACATTTAAATGTAAAAACCGCCTGATGACGTTGAGCCCTACTGCCAGCATAGTAAGGAGGTGTGCAGGATCCCTTCTGCGCAGTTAGAAAGCTTGTGGCATGACCAGACAGGCTTTGGGTGCAGGTGGAAGACCGAGAGGAGGTTGAGGAGGCAGAAGCAGTGGAGGAACTTTGACATAAAGAGGCTTGACGCACAACTCGTGGGGACGGCAAGACTTGGACAGCAGCCCCTTGTCCTGCTGTCACCATAGTTACCCAGTGCCCAGTCAGCGAGATGTAACGCCCCTGTCCATGCCTACTCGTCCAAGTGTCTGTGGTGAAATGCACCCTGTCACACACAGAGTTTCTCAAAGAAGCGGTGATGTTGTGTGCGACATGCTGGTGGAGCGCAGGCACACCTTTCTTTGAGAAGTAGTGCCGACTGGGCATCTGGTACTGGGGCACTGCGACGGACATAAGGTCTCGAAAATCCTCTGTGTCCACCAGGCGGAAAGGCAGCATTTCTGTAGCCAAGAGCTTGCAGATGGTGAAATTCAACCTCTTAGCTTTCTCATGGCTAGGAGGAAATGGTCTTTTACTTGTCCACATCTGAGGGACCGAGGGCTGGCTATTGTGCTTAGACGGGGTTGATAAGGGTGTCCCCGGCAAACTGCCGGTCTGTGAGGAAGATGCAGGCGGACATGTTAGGTTGCCTTGATCCAAAGGTGGTGCTATCGATGTCGGACAGCGCTCAACACCAGCTGGTGTTACCACCTCCAAAGAAAATGATGACCTGCCAATCACGCTGGCTGTTGCGGGTAAAGAGGTGGCAGATCTGCGCCCCAAAACAGGTGTGACTGCTGTCCCCCCAGTCACAGAGGATGAAGAGGCCGCGGATGCACAAGATATGGCAGACGGTGGTTGGCCCGACCGGCTAGGCCGCATTGTAGCACACTGAGCTTCCCACTGCAACTTATGCTTCATGTCCATGTGCCGGTTCATGCATGAAGTGCTCAAACTATGTATTTTTTGGCCTCTACTTAGCTTTTGCTGACAAATGTTACAGATAACACGAGTTGGGTCATCATTATCGATCTGAAAAAATGCCCAGGCTATGCAAGGCTTAGCACCCATGCGACCTGAAGAGCCACCACGACTTGTGGTGAGAGGCAGAGTTGTGTTTGAGGATGCAGTTGTTGACGTGCTTCCAGTACTACGTCTCTGTCCAGGAAGGCGCAACCTGACCTCGTCGTCACTAGCATCTTCCTCCACCTCCTCTGCTGACCTCATCTCTTGGCTGACTGTGGGTTGACAGTAAGTGGGATCTCCAACCTCATCATCATCACCCTGTGCGTTATCACACCCGTCATCCTCAGAGCCAACCTGTTCCTGCCCTGACAAAAAACTAAAGTTGTCGCTCCAATCAGGTATTTGAGTCTTATCATCGTCTTCCTCATTGTCTCCACCAACAGGAGTTACAGTTTGGGAATGAGGGTCTACATTATGGTCAGAACCTTCTGCGTCTGGTCCTGGATCCGACTCATAAAGATTCTGGGCATCAGTGCAGATCATTTCCTCGTCTGGATTCACAGAAGCGCTGGAGTCGACCTCTGATTCCCAGGCTATAGTATGAGTAAACAGCTCTGCAGACTCAACCATCTGTTCTACCTCATACTCAGACGGGCAGCTGGAGATTTGGGAGCTGTGAGGAAGCAAGTGCGATTGGGGTGACACCTTTGAGGACTGGAGTATTTGTGATGTTGAAGTTGATGTGGAGGAGAGCCCACTTAAAGGAGCACTTGATATCCGTTGAAGCACCTGCTGTTTTTGTGCCTCATCTGGAATTTGTAGCGATTGGCGTGGCCGTAAGAAAGGGATCTTATCACATTGTCCGCTAAAAGAAGTAGACATTTTAGTTTGGCTGAAAGATGGTCTTTCTTCTGCAGATGTTACTGTTGCTTTAACACCTACCTCATGGACACAACCTTTTTTCCCCTTCCCAACACGCCTATTCCCCTTTCCACCAGCAGCAGGCCTTTTTCCACTCATTTTGGTGGTTAACTAATTCACAACTCTGGAGTTGTTTGCACAAAAAAACAATGGATGGGAACCGAGCAGAGCTGAGTGGCCAAACTGTGGTATTAGGCCAAAACTATTGGCTGGGTTAGATGCAGAAAAAAATATATTCAGTTTGCAACCTGATGGAGGTCAGTATAGATGGACTAATACAACAAGTCCCACACACAGCTAGAAGCCCAATATTTTTTCAGAGGTAGATGCAGAAAAAAATATATTCAGTTTGCAACCTGATGGAGGTCTGTATAGATGGATTAATAGAACAAGTCCCACACACAGCTAGAAGCCCAATATTTTTTCAGAGCTAGATGCAGAAAAAAATATATTCAGTTTGCAACCTGATGGAGGTCTGTATAGATGGATTAATAGAACAAGTCCCACACACAGCTAGAAGCCCAATATTTTTTCAGAGGTAGATGCAGAAAAAAATATATTCAGTTTGCAACCTGATGGAGGTCAGTATAGATGGACTAATACAACAAGTACCACACACAGCTAGAAGCCCAATATTTTTTCAGAGGTAGATGCAGAAAAAAATATATTCAGTTTGCAACCTGATGGAGGTCTGTATAGATGGATTAATAGAACAAGTCCCACACACAGCTAGAAGCCCAATATTTTTTCAGAGGTAGATGCAGAAAAAAATATATTCAGTTTGCAACCTGATGGAGGTCTGTATAGATGGATTAATAGAACAAGTCCCACACACAGCTAGAAGCCCAATATTTTTTCAGAGGTAGATGCAGAAAAAAATATATTCAGTTTGCAACCTGATGGAGGTCTGTATAGATGGATTAATAGAACAAGTCCCACACACAGCTAGAAGCCCAATATTTTTTCAGAGGTAGATGCAGAAAAAAATATATTCAGTTTGCAACCTGATGGAGGTCAGTATAGATGGACTAATACAACAAGTCCCACACACAGCTAGAAGCCCAATATTTTTTCAGAGGTAGATGCAGAAAAAAATATATTCAGTTTGCAACCTGATGGAGGTCAGTATAGATGGACTAATACAACAAGTCCCACACACAGCTAGAAGCCCAATATTTTTTCAGAGGTAGATGCAGAAAAAAATATATTCAGTTTGCAACCTGATGGAGGTCTGTATAGATGGATTAATAGAACAAGTCCCACACACAGCTAAAAGCCCAATATTTTTTCAGAGGTAGATGCAGAAAAAAATATATTCAGTTTGCAACCTGATGGAGGTCTGTATAGATGGATTAATAGAACAAGTCCCACACACAGCTAGAAGCCCAATATTTTTTCAGAGGTAGATGCAGAAAAAAATATATTCAGTTTGCAACCTGATGGAGGTCTGTATAGATGGATTAATAGAACAAGTCCCACACACAGCTAGAAGCCCAATATTTTTTCAGAGGTAGATGCAGAAAAAAATATATTCAGTTTGCACCCTGATGGAGGTCTGTATAGATGGATTAATAGAACAAGTCACACACACAGCTAGAAGCCCAATATTTTTTCAGAGCTAGATGCAGAAAAAAATTATATTCAATTTGCAACCTGATGGAGGTCAGTATAGATGGACTAATAGAATGATGCTATGCCCAAAAGATTTTACTTCACTAGGTGCAGTAAAAAAATTGGTATTCTATACACAGGTGGTATATCTTGCAACACAGATAGGCTACTCCACTGACTAACACACTCTGCAATAGGCCAAAAAGGATTAGCTTTGCTAGATTCAGCCAAGTGCTGTGAAAAAAACTTGCACAGCACTTGCACAGACCTGCCTGGCAAAAACTGATAGGAACTGATGTAACCTAGTCCTGAAAAGGACTCCAATTACAATTAGTATTTACTCCCACAATCTATCTATTTAAGAGCACAGACCTGCCTGATAAAAGTCGTAGGAAATGCTGTAACCGAGTCCTTAAAAGGACTGCAATCACAACTATTCCCTACTCCCAAGCTATCTGTAGATTTGTGCGAAAATTGGCTTGAAATTAACAAGGTATAGCGCACACAGCAACAGCGGTGCCGTCTAACACGCAGCTGCAGCAGTGAGAAAATGGTGGCGACGGGGAAAATGGCTTGGTCTTAAAGGGCAAGGACATGTGACATACACTGCCAATGACACATGCCCTTGCTTGTGTGAAAAAAAGCACTTCGCTCCGTGTGTGCGCTGCTGATAGGCTGACAGATTGCACCTCCCCACTGCAAATGCGGGAAAGAGAAAAAAAAATGGAGATCTTCATTGTTCCTGCAGAGATCCATCCCCTGCCCCTCCCCCCACCCCGCTGTACACTCAAACTGCGTATTAACATTAATTTTCATCATTACTGAGAAAAAATCCAGTTATGATTTTGGTGCACGAACAGTTATCGAACATAACCTTGAACAGCCGAATTTTTCTCAAATTGTTCGTGTTCGCCGAACGGCTCGAACACCGCCCAAAACAGCTCGAATTTGAGATTGGCGAACAGTTCGAGTAGAACAACGCTCATCTCTAATCATATCACAACTCAGCAATACATATGAGAAGAAAAAGCCTTTAAACATTGGACAAATATGACAGATAGTAATGTGTGCAACAGTAGCAGTGAAGTAAATGAGAGTAGAAGTCTATTAATAATAACACAGATTTAATTGATAGGAGGAATATAAACATAAGAGAAGTGGAAAGGTTGTCATGTAAATTTTACTACCCAACTAATCCTTTAAAATAAACCCCACCAAAAAATGGTAGATTTGCAAGCTTTTTTTATACTATTTCACAGGTAAAATGAATGGTGTCATCTAAAACTACAACACCTCTCTCAAAAAAAACATGTCCACATACTTTTCCAAGGAAGAATGGATGAAAATCCCTCAAACAAGAATTGAAAGACCCTTGTCTGGCTACAAGAAATGTTTGCAAGCTGTGATACTTTCAAAAGGGGGTGCTGCTAGGTACTAACTATGAAGGGTGCCCAAACCTTTGCATAGGCCCATTTTCCTTTTTGTAATTTTTAAAATATAAAAGATGAAAATATATACATATATTTTTGCCTAAAATACAAAGGAAATGTGTCATCTTTAACTTTCGGCTTTTTAGAGATCATTTCATCTTCAACTTGCTTAACTGTTCACAATTACAGTAATTTTGACCAGGGGTGCCCAAACTTTTTCTTGCCACTGTAGTTAAATTAGCTACAGAAAAACATATTGATATTGACATTAAAATAAATCCAAATAAATGTTATAAATATATTAACATCAAAAAGAAAAAAATCTTGTGGTTTTTCGCTTTTTAAAAGATGACCATAGATTTTAGTAAAGAGGACAAAGGAAAGCTGATATTTTAACCTCTTCACGCTAAAGCCAATTCCCGTTTATGTTTCTGTTTTTTCCACCCCTTCTTCCCAGAGCCATAACTCTTTTATTTTTCTGTCCACATAGACACATTAGGGCTTGTTTTTTGCAGGATGAGTTGTAATTTTGAATGGCACCAAAAAAAAATTCCAACTTCAGTGAAATTGAAAAAAAACACAAGTCTGACATGTCCAGTTTCTTTGTTATTTTAGTGGTGAAAAAAAAAATCTGAAGTTTAAAAAAAAAAATTTAGGGGTTGTGTTGCCACTTTCCGAGACCTGTAACATTTTTATTTTTTTCCCGATGGAGCTGTAAAATGGCTGATGAGAAAAAGTTTTTATTAGTATAATTTTAGGATAGAAGTGACTTTTTGATCGCTTGTTACTTGCAGCAAACAAAAAACTTAATTTTGGCGTTCTTGAATTTTTTCCGTTTACGATGATTACTAGTGTTGAGCGAACATGCTCGGAACTGCTCGGTACTCGCCCGAGCATCACGCTACTCGGGATGTTCGGCGAGCACCGAGCATTTCCGGGTTACTCGGGTGGGAGCTCGTGTCTCCGCCCTGCATGTTTGGCGCTCTTTACAGAGCCAATGAACATGCAGGGATTGACAGCCAGTCACTGTAATGCTGCAGCCATGTTGGTTGTGGGCATTACAGTGATTGGCTGGCCGCACAGCATCACCTCGAGTATTTAAAACCGGGCGCCGCCATCTTGGACACAGTCGCTCCGGATTAGACAGTGTAGGGACAGCGCTGCTGATTTAGGGAGAGATATAAGCTGCCAGAACAAACAAACTGTCCTTTTCAGGACTAATATCCATCCCAGATACCAGGCAGGCAGGCTGTATAGGAGACACAGTGGTTATACAAGCAAACGCTGCATTACAGTCCTGTGTGCTCCTGTTGCTGAAATTGCTGGACTTAGCACCAGGTGTCGGGGGCCAGGAAAAATCCTTTTTTTTACATCTAAATCCTCCTTTTTTTTCCTCCTTCACAGTGTACAAATACCCGTCCTATTAACCTTTTGGTGTGTCCCCCACCCCCCCCCCCAAAAAAAAGCATGTCTCTGATTTTTCAGACACAAATATAACTGTTGAAAATAGTCTGGTGTAGGCTAGAGAAACAGAAGTGTTGTTTTGCACTTCCATGGTTCAAACCTCTGTATTATCCATTTTGGGCCATTTGTATCTAAAAAAAAACAGTTTGAGTGTGTCGCTCACTGTTCAGCCGCAAATATCTCTATTTAAAAAAGTGTGGTATACCCCAGTAAACAATAACTGTGGTTTTGCCATCCCACGGTAAAAAATCTCTATTATTCAGCTTTTGGTAGTTTTTTCCGTAAAGAAAAACAGTAGTGTCTCCTGACTGTTGTGACACAAAAATATATCTGTTGAAAATAGTCTTGTGTAGGCCCGACATTCCAGTGTGGTTTCGCAGTTCCACGGGTCAAATCGCTGTACTATCCAGTTTTGGGCCTTTGGTATCTAAAAAAAAGCAGTTTGAGTGTGTCGCTCACTGTTCAGCCACAAATATCTCTATTTAAAAAAGTGTGGTATACCCCAGTAAACAATAACTGTGGTTTTGCCATCCCACGGTAAAAAATCTCTGTTATTCAGCTTTTGGTAGTTTTTTCCGTAAAGAAAAACAGTAGTGTCTCCTGACTGTTGTGACACAAAAATATATCTTTTGAAAATAGTCTTGTGTAGGCCCGACATCCCAGTGTGGTTTCGCAGTTCCACGGGTCAAATCGCTGTACTATCCACTTTTGGGCCTTTGGTATCTAAAAAAAAAGCAGTTTGAGTGTGTCGCTCACTGTTCAGCCGCAAATATCTCTATTTAAAAAAGTGTAGCATAACCCAGTAAACAATAACTGTGGTTTTGCCATCCCACGGTAAAAAATCTCTATTATTCAGCTTTTGGTATATTTTCCGTAAAGAAAAACAGTAGTGTCTCCTGACTGTTGTGACACAAAAATATATCTGTTGAAAATAGTTTTGTGTAGGCCCGACATCCCAGTGTGGTTTCGCAGTTCCACGGGTCAAATCGCTGTACTATCCAGTTTTGGGCCTTTGGTATCTTAAAAAAAAACAGTTTGAGTGTGTCGCTCACTGTTCAGCCGCAAATATCTCTATTTAATAAAGTGTGGTATACCCCAGCAAACAATAACTGTGGTTTTCCTCTTCCACGGTTCTAATCTACTCTTTATTACCCTTTTTCCATTGATAGTGCAAGTGTAAGCTATTTTACTTCATTTACAATGGTCAAGGCGCGTGGCAAGGGACGTGGAAGTGGACGTTCTGGTGATGGTTCGTGCAGAGGACGGGGCCGTGGCCAAGGTGAAAATGTGCCACAACCAACAGCCACAACTTCTCGTTCCCACTTCTTGACTGAATTACTAGGGAAGCACAGAACAACACCAGTATTGAGAACTGATCAGTGTGAACAGGTTATTAATTGGATAGCAGATAATACTTCCAGTTACCTGGGCACCACCACCTCCGGTCTGTCTTCCACACGGTCAACTCTTAGTAGCCGTGAGTCTTGACCGCATACTCCTCCTCACCCTGATGCTCCTTCCTCTCACCATGCCTAGTGTCGTCAGACATCAAGTGATCCCACACTTGGACACTCTGAAGAGCTGTTCACTGGTCCATTACCATATTTGGGCCCCTCGCCTGATATGCTTGAAGTGGTGGAAGAGGAGATCCCATGTTGCGATGCCCAAATATTTGAACAGCCACCGCCACAGGAAGTCGACGTTGGCAATCTGTCACAAGAGGTGGACGATGACGAGACACAATTGCCAGGAAGTGAGGAGGAGGATCGTGGTGCGTAAGTGGAAGAGCAGGAGGTGGTGGATGATCTAGTAACTGACCCAACGTGGAAGGAGGACATGCAGAGTGAGGCCAGCAGCACACAGGGGGAGAGAGGCAGAGTACCCCAACAGGCAGGAAGAAGCAGTGTGGTGGCCGCAGACAGAAGGCAGGCAACTGTTCCCTGTAACACCAACACGAGGGATGTTGCCAGTACAAGCGGTAGGTCTTCCAGAGTCTGGATTTTTTTTAAAGACTCTGCTGATAACCCCAAAAAGGCCATATGTTCCACCTGCCATGCCAGCATCAGCAGGCGTGACATCTACCTGCCTGACCACCACCAGCATGATCAGGCACATGGCAGCAAAGCAACCGACTTTGTGGGGCGAATCCCAGGGTCCACGACCAGTGTCAGCGGGTGTCAACACAGCTTCTTCCACTGTTGTGCGTGCAATAGAACCCCCTGTTGTGTGTGCAAGGCAATCCCCTGTCCATACTGCATGTAAAGATGCCCCCTCCTCTCAGTCTTCACTTGTTATGGCAGTTTCTCAAGAAACAGCATCAACGTCCACGTCCACGTCCCACCGCAGCGTTCAATTGTCCATATCCCAGACCTTTGAACGAAAGCGGAAATTCGCAGCTAATGCCCTACATGCCACAGTCCTAAATTCGCACATTTCACGACTGCTTGCATTGGAAATGCTGCCTTTTAGGCTGGTGGAGACAGAATCCTTCCGCAATCTTATGGCGGTGGCCGTCCCTCGGTACTCGGTCCCCAGCCGACACTATTTTGCCCGGTGTGCCATCCCCGCATTACACAAGCACGTGTCCCAAAGCATCTGCTGTGCCCTCAACAACGCAGTTACTGGGAGAGTCCACCTGACAACGGACAAGTGGACAAGTGCTTGTGGCCAGGGACGGTACATCTCTCTGACGGCACACTGGGTAAACATAGTGGAAGCCGATACCCAGTCGGACCTTGGGACGGAACACATCCTCCCCACACCGAGGATTGCGGGCCCTATGTCAGTCAGAGTTGCCCCCACAGTGTACAGCTCCTGCGCCTCCTCCTCCTCCTCCTCATGTTCTGCCTCCATCTCAGATATCACCACATCAGTTACAAGCTGGAAGCATTGCAGTACTGCCTCCGCCAAGCGGCAACAGGCTGTGCTGAAACTCATAAGCTTAGGTGATAAACCTCACACTGCTTGTGAGTTGTGGACAGCTGTGAAAGAGCAGGCAGATCTGTGGCTGAGACCGCTGAACCTACATCCCGGCATGGTCGTGTGTGACAATGGCCGTAACCTGGTGGCGGCTCTGAGGCGAGGTGAGATCATACACGTACCATGTCTGGCTCATGTGCTTAACCTCGTGGTTCAGCGGTTTCTTAAATCGTACCCCGAGTTGCCAGATCTGCTCGTGAAAGTACGCCGCCTGTCAGCTCATTTTCGCAAGTCAACTACAGCTTCTGCCGCCCTTGCTGTGTTGCAGCAGGGTTTGCAACTTCCGGCACACCGACTGGTGTGTGATGTCCCCACACGTTGGAACTCTACCCTCCACATGTTGCAAAGGATTTGTGAGCAGATGAGAGCAGTTGTGGAGTTCCAGCTTCAACAAGGCCGTCGATATTCATGTCAGACTCCACACATAAGACCTCAGGAGTGGACCTGGATGTCTGACATAAGTACCATCCTGACAAACTTTGAGGAGGCCACCAAGATGGTGAGTGGCGATGACGCCATCATTAGTGTCAGCATCCCACTTGTCTGTCTTTTGCAACGCTCTCTGCAGAGAATTAAAGAGGAGGCATTGCAGCCAGAGTATGATGAGATGGATCAAGAAGCCGTAGCGGGCGATTACACACAGCCCAGCCTCATCTCATCCCAACGTGAATTGGGGGACAATGAGGGAGAGGAGTAGGAGGAGGAGGAGGAAGAACAGGAGCTGCTATCATGCATTGTAGATGGTAGTACCTGTACAAGTGTCATACCGTCGGTTCAGCGTGGGTGGCCTGAGGACAGGGGGGAGGAGGAAGAGGAGGAGGAGAGCATGGTCAGTAGTCGTCTTGGTGAGGACACGGAAATCTTGCCCGTTACCAGTCTGACACGCATGGCTGACTTTATGTTACGCTGCCTTAACCGTGACTCTCGCGTTGTCAAAATGTTGAGTGACAGTCATTACTGGTTGGTGACACTTGTAGACCCCCGCTACAAGGAGAACTTTCACTCTCTTATTCTTGAGGTGGAGAGGTCTACAAAAATGGGGCAGTACCAGAAGGCCCTTGCTGCAGAGCTCTTAAAAAATTTCCCATCTGAACACGTTAGCGGCAGAGGTCACAGTTCGTTGCCCAACCAAGGCGTACAGTCGAGAGAGATGCAACTCCAATCCAGCAGAGGCAGGGGAACACTGTCAACGTTCTGGGACAGTTTTCTGACACCCGCCCAGCTTACAGGCCCTGAGGCGCGGGGTACTCTCACAAGGAGTGGAAAGTTTCAAAAGATGGTGAGGGAGTACCTTGCCGACTGTACCAGCATCCTCCGTGATTCCTCTGTGCCTTTTAATTATTGGGTATCCAAGCTGGACACTTGGAATGAACTCGCTCTGTACGCCTTGGAGGTCCTGGACTGCCCTGCCGCTAGCGTGTTATCGGAGCGTGTTTTTAGTGCCGCTGGGGGAATTATAACTGATAAGCGCACTCGCCTGTCAACTGACAAAGCTGACAAGCTGACCCTTATCAAAATGAACAAGGGCTGGATTGGGCCAGACTTCTCATCACCACCAAATGACAGCAGAGTAAGATAAAGTCAAATCCACTGTGTTATTTCGGGAGGTGTATTCACATGCACCGCTTCACACCCACACATGGGTATACGCTTCCTCGTTTCAGCTGTTTTATCTTCTTCTCCTTTTCCTCAGCCTCCACCACCACTATACCACCAGGGTGCCAGCATTGCAAGTTGCTCCGTCCTAATTTTTGGCAGCTTTTGCTTGGAAAGCATAAGCAAATACCATCGGACTCCCACTCCCCAGTAATGGGACTTATGTTTGTAATATGCTGTACTGCATGGCTCTTGTAAGGGGCATTGCAAGTTGCTTCGTCCTAATTTTTGGCAGCTTTTGCTTGGAAAGCATAAGCAAATATTATGGGACACCCACTCCCCAATAATGGGACTTATGTTTGTAATATGCTGTACTGCATGGCTCTTGTAAGGGGCATTGCAAGTTGCTCTGTCCTAATTTTTGGCAGCTTTTGCTTGCAAGGCATAAGCAAATACTATGGGACACCCACTCCCCAATAATGGGACTTATGTTTGTAATATGCTGTACTGCATGGCTCTTGTAAGGGGCATTGCAAGTTGCTCCGTCCTAATTTTTGGCAGCTTTTGCTTGGAAAGCATAAGCAAATACCATGGGACACCCACTACCCAATGATGGGACATATGTTTGTAATATGCTGTACTGCATGGCTCTTGTAAGGGGCATTGCAAGTTGCTCCATCCTAATTTTTTGGCAGCTTTTGCTTGGAAAGTATAAGCAAATACTATGGGAGACCCACTCCCCAATAATGGGACTTATGTTTGTAATATGCTGTACTGCATAGCTCTTGTAAGGGACATTGCAAGTTGCTCCGTCCTAATTTTTTGCAGCTTTTGCTTGGAAAGCATAAGCAAATACTATGGGACACCCACTCCCCAATAATGGGACTTATGTTTGTAATTTTCTGTACTGCATGGCTCTTGTAAGGGGCATTGCAAATTGCTTCGTCCTAATTTTTGGCAGCTTTTGCTTACAAGGCATAAGCAAATACTATGGGACACCCACTCCCCAATAATGGGACTTATGTTTGTAATATGCTGTACTGCATGGCTCTTGTAAGGGGCATTGCAAGTTGCTCTGTCCTAATTTTTGGCAGCTTTTGCTTGGAAAGCATAAGCAAATACCATGGGACACCCACTCCCCAATAATGGGACTTATGTTTGTAATATGCTGTACTACATGGCTCTTGTAAGGGGCATTGCAAGTTGCTCCGTCCTAATTTTTGGCAGCTTTTGTTTAGAAAGCATAAGCAAATACTATGGGAGACCCACTCCCCAATAATGGGACTTATGTTTGTAATATGCTGTACTGCATGGCTCTTGTAAGGGGCATTGCAAGTTGCTCCGTCCTAATTTTTGGCAGCTTTTGCTTGGAAAGCATAAACAAATACTATGGGACACCCACTCCCTAATAATGGGACTTATGTTTGTAATATGCTGTACTGCACGGCTCTTGTAAGGGGCATTGCAAGTTCCTGCGTCCTAATTTTTGGCAGCTTTTGCTTGGAAAGCATAAGCAAATACTATGGGAGACCCACTCCCCAATAATGGGACTTATGTTTGTAATATGCTGTACTGCATGGCTCTTGTAAGGGGCATTGCAAGTTGCTCCGTCCAAATTTTTGGCAGCTTTTGCTTGCAAGGCATAAGCAAATACTATAGGACACCCACTCCCCAATAATGGGACTAATGTTTGTAATATGCTGTACTGCATGGCTCATGTAAGGGGCATTGCAAGTTGCTCCATCCTAATTTTTGGCAACTTTTGCTTGCAAGGCATAAGCAAATACTAAGGGACACCCACTCCCCAATAATGGGACTTATGTTTGTAATATGCTGTACTGCATGTGACGCGCCCCCTGGGCCGTGTGTTCACGTGTGTGGGATACCCGGTGCCGATTCTCTGGGGTCTGTAGCCTCCGTGGCAGTGAGCCGGTCCCGTGGCTCAGGCTGGTCAAACCAGTGGCAGTCTTTCTTAGGTTTTGAGGTTAATTGTCCGACTGCGCCACCCGTGGATTGCGGTCAGGGAGTACCACCGCTGCGAGGCTGACCGCTGAGGCTGGTGTTGTGTAAGCAGGAGAGAATGGGATAACTCCCCACGGGAGGAGAATAGCCTCAGGGCAGTGAGTGTGGATGATGGGGCTGATGGTGCACGAGCGTAGCAGGTACGACTCAAAGTCTTTGTAGTGCAGTTCAGGGTCTTTACTGATGATTATAAGGTAGACCCTCCCGGGAGTACTGGCTAGCATAAGAGGCCTGGTCAGTCTGTGAGCAAGCAGGAGTTCCCCTGGCCAGGTGGAGTTGTAGGCCTCCCCGTCTGTCTGCACTTTTCCTGGCTACCTTCCTGTAAGCGGGTAGAAGTAGCCCACGTCCCTGAGTGTACCGTGTAGTGCTCACCCGTATGGCTGGTGACTTGGGGCCTTCTGTTAGCCTCCGCTCCACGACGGCGGTGCTGGTCCCTTGCTTGTGACTGAGCCTCCGGGCTTCTAAGGCCAGAGGACCTGAAATCCCCTGCTGGCTGGTTTCTGCTGCTGGATATATAAGTCCTCACAGCCTCGGACTCCTGTGTCCATTTCCTATTGTCTTCTGCCAGGGCAAGCTCTGCTCAGCTTCCAGCCCCTGGTCTTTAGCTCCTAGCTCCTACAGAGCTCCTTGCTGTTACTTTCCCTTGCTCTCACTCTGACTCTGACTGTTCTCTGTTCTCTGACTCACTCAACCCCACCCCAGATCCAGTTTATAAGGGCAGAATTCTCCCCTCCCAGGAATGGGGCAGGAAGATGTTGCATGTTTAAGGGATCCTGACCAGGAAACCTCCCACTTGCTCTCCGACATAATATCTCTATTACTGTGGTGACCAGACCCCTGGGGTGCCACACTTGGCTCTTGTAAGGGGCATTGCAGTTCCTCATAATTTTTGGAAAGCCTTCCATTCACTGCTTAGGCCAACAGTGCACAGGAGACCCAGTTGCTATAAATGGAAAAAAAGGTTTAGTTAACGCCCTCTGACCTCCATGTCATTTCCAAGGGGCATTGGAGTGCCTCAAAATTTTTGGTAGGCATTGCACTCGCTGTATGCCCTATAACTGTGCAGCCGAACCGCTCCTTTTGTTACAGAAACATATCCTACAAGACATATCTGGTTGACTGGCCTGATATTGATGTGAATGGTCCCTGTTCCTCCTGCTCTTTCTCCTTTGCCACTACCTCATCCATCATTTATCACCTGAAGCTTTGTTTTAACGGGAGTAATAGAACTTGGATAGTAGCACGAAAACATCCAGCAATCCTCGGAGGGGTTAGGATATGCGCCTAAACGCTGACCACCTCAGGCCTAGCCGCTACTACATACATGCGCTTGCATTCCAACAAAACAAAGCAGATGCTAACTTATATCATCCTCATCATGCTCCTCACCTTGGCACTCTCAACTCCCCTGATGGAGAAGCCAGGGCCCACCGGAGGAGTCTGATAGTCCGGTGGGCTCGGCCTATGCTGCCCTAAAGCAGGCCAGGCTAAGAAAAGTGTGGGAAAGGTTACCGGGACAAATAGGGGTGGCTGGGGACCGAGTATGGCCACCCGGCCACCCCCTAGAGGCTGGGGAGCAAGCGGGGACACCCGGCCACCAGGCGGCTGGGGACTGAGTATGGATCCCAGGCCGCCGACACAGCCATGGCGTGGTGGCCAGATTCCACCTCCACATGCCTAAAAGGCCCAATTTAAAGTGCAAGCAAGCAAGCAGTATGGTAATGCAGCCTGGGGGTGGGTGGGTGGCAGGCTGCATACTTGCGCTTGCATTGCAAGGAATGGGAGAGGTACAATTGAACACTGCCCTGGGACAAGGACTTGAATGGGGATAGTTGCAAGTCTGCAACGACAGGTGCAAGGTTCGAGGCATCTTCGCATGCACCATGAACAGGGGTTTGGCATGCACACACTACAGCGGAATAGGCTCTCCTTCCCACTAAATGCACTGGGGAGGGCACAGGTAATGTTTTGGCATACGCGCTTAATCTTATGTATAAGGCACACCAGGACAAATAGGGGCGGCTGGGGACTGAGTATGGATAACTCGCTGCCGAAGCAGCCATGAGGTAGTGGCCAGCTTCGGCCTCCTCCAAACTAAAAGGCCCCATTTCAAGTGCAAGCTAGCAGTATGGAATTGCAGTCTGGAGGTGGGTGGGTGGTAGACTGCACACTTACACTTGCATTAAAAGAAAACATAGCAGATGCTAACTTCTGTCATCATCATCATGCTCCTCACCTTGGCACTCTCAACTCCACCGATGGAGAAGTCAAGGCCCACTGGAGGAGTCTGGTTCTCTGGTGGGCTCGTCCAATGCTGCCTAAAGCAGGCCGGGCTAAGAAAAGTGTGTGGGGGGATGTTCCAAGGAGAAATAGGGGCGGCTGGGGACCGTTTATGGACACCCGGCTGCCCCCAGGCGGCTGGGGACCGTGTGTGGACACCCGGCCGCGGGGCGGCTGGGGACCGAGTATGGACACCCAGCCTCCGGGCAGCTGGGGACTGAGTATGGATTCCAGGCCGCCAACACAGCCATGACATGGTGGCCAGATTCCGCCTCCACATGCCTAAAAGGCCCAATTTCAAGTTCAAGCAAGCAAGCAGTATGGTATTTCAGCTTGGGGGTGGGTGGGTGGCAGGCTGCATACTTGCGCTTGCATTGCAAGGAATGGGGGAGGTACAATTGAACACTGCCCTGGGACTAGAACTTGCATGGGGATAGTTGCAAGTCTGCATCTTCTGATGCGGCAAGGATCACTTATGATGGGCACACTTTTAGACAGTGACCTGGGAGTCAGAGATGCTTCCAGGGGTCTTCCCCATGCTGTTCCCATGTCTTTTCAGCACTTTATGCATGTGTCGCACTGCTCATGGCCAGATAAGGTTGTAAAATGTTAAAATGACATTTCCCGGTGAATGCATTTGTCATAGTTGAAAGCAATACAAAAGTGCAAAAACGCATAAAAAATGCTACTTGTGAACATAGCCGAAGGTGTGGAGGAGTATTTTTGTTTTTGGTCATTTATTTTAACTTATACACAAGTCTTTTCCCTGGAAAGGATGTTCCTTAACATATTTCACAGGAAAAAAGTTTCACTTTAGTTTTTGAACGTTTTATTGTGAGCCCGTAAAAGTGGCTTAATACCTCTGACCACATTGTTGACAGCAGTGACCTGGGGGTCAGAAATGGTTCCTAGGGCGATCCCCATGCTGTCCCCATGTCATTTGAGCACTGTCACTATCGTTTTGGGCACTTGTTAGGCTTTTAAAAGACTGCCGGGGGTGCCACCGCAAAAATGCTCGAGTCTCCCATAGACTAACATTGGGCTCGTTGCTCGGGTCGAGCACCCGAGTATCACGGCGAGCTCGGCCCGAGCTTCGAGCACCCGAACATTTTAGTGCTCGCTCAACACTAATGATTACCAATCGGGTTAATTGTTTTTATATTTTGATAGATCAGACATTTCTGAATGCTGCAATACCACATATATGTTTATTATTTTTTTTTAATATCTTTATTCTCGATGGGTGTAAAAGGGGTTGATTTGAACATTTATTTTTGGGTTTTTTTTTTCATATTTTTGTAGACTTCTTACTGTTTTTTTTAGCCCCCTTAGGGGACTTCAAGATGCGATCATCTGATCGCTTGTGCTATATACAGCGATGCTACAGCATGATTCGGCTTACGTACATTTTGGCAAACTACAGCCTAGTTATTTTATGCCTCTATGCTAGCAATGGGGTCCTCCTGAGTCTCCTGCCATAGCGCTTAATTTAATTCAAATGACAACGGATAGTTCATGCTGACACTGATGCACCCTGATCCTGCATGACAGCTTGAATTACTTTAAAACTTGATTGGGGCTGCTTATCCACCATCCGGATTATTCTGCAACCTTTCATCAATTTTTCTTTGCCGTCCACATCCAAAGAGATTAGCTACAGTGCCACGGGTTGTTAACTACTTGATTATGTTATGTACATGGACAAAGGAACATCAAGATCTCTGGAGATGAACTTGTAACCTTGACATTGTTGATATTTTTCAACAATTTTTATTCTCAAGTCCTCAGATAGTTCTCTTCTTTCTGTTCTCCATGCTTAGTGAGCCACACAGACACACAATGCAAAGATTGAGTCAATTTCTCTCCTTTTAGTCTGGTTTATAATGGACAGTAAGTAACCATACTGTATTAAATACCAGTGTAAAGATTTTATTAGATGCAAAAATAGACAGTATCACAAAATTACTAAAGAAAAAAATACAAAATATTTTTGTTAATTTTAGTAACATTTTATTTGTGGTATTATTTTCATTTAGTGACATTCCTGTTTCTATTACAGGTTCTTCCCAAATTTTACTTTACAGGAAGTTTGTATACCTAATTAAGCGACTGACACTTACCCTTCACTGTTCCCTTTTTAAATATGGCACACTCAGCATCTGGGTTGTGTGCATCTCAGCTATGAAATTGCTCCTTTCTTCTCTGATTCCGGTGTCCAACTGGATCTCTGGCTGTGCGTACTTGTGGAGTGTCACTTCTAGTATACCGGAGTAATATTATGTTAACCATAGCATGTTTGTGAGAGTTTACTATAAAATATGGCAGAGGGTACTACCCCTTTCTCCCTGATGAGGCTATATGCAAAACACACAGCAAGGTACTGGGCAGTATGAGTCACCTGATCAAATTTTTATTGCGTGTGGTAGAAATTGTCCTCTTTAATGTTGGATCTATACCAGAGTTGGTATAATGGCGTTGTAAACCAGCTTTTGCGCTGGTCATGCCCACACAAGTGGAATTGTATTATAATTTTGCTTTTTGATTACAGTAATTATTTATTTATTCACATTACAGTCTGTATTATAAAACCTCTGTATTATTGTTTGCTTGAATTGAACTTTATTATTGCACCTTTATTGCTTTATTGGCTCAGTTGATTGTTGTAAAATAACTGCTACTACATTTTATTATTGTGAGACTTACCATTGTGATCACTCTGCCTTTTTAGGTTTTTATGGAGTGTTTTTATATATTTTTCTTTAGTAATTGTTTGTTATCATCTTTGTATCCAACATTTGTTTTTACCATGCTATGGTTTTTTACTATCCATTATATTTTTGTCTCTAAGAGTAACTTATAGGCATTCATAATGACTATAAATGCTTAAAAGGGTACCTGGACTCTTTCTATCCTTCATCATCAGCGCTGTTTTTCTCCTGCTCTTTTTTTTTTGATTGTAGTTATGTTTAGTTCAACAAGGGAAGATTTTAAAGTTTACCCATAACCCTTCCCCTTCTTCCATTGTTGACAATGATAAACATACATTTTTTTCAACAGTACTAACAATATAACCCTTTTTGACAAATTAACCATGAAGTATGCATTTTAGACCTGTTGGACATACTGTAGCATAATAACCTGATAGGATGGAAATGGAATATCCCGCATGGAGTAACACTATGCAATGATGCTGTGCATGATGATTTCAATTCAGTGCTATATACAAACAATTACAAGTTTTTTTCTTGCTTGACATAAATGAAGTATTTTTTTATCTTGTACTATGAATTTATTATATGAAGTTCATAAATACTTACACAGCTATTTTTGTTCACATGTACTTTACGCTAGTCCGCACTGCTGTACACACATTTTATATCAATCTTAACACTTTTACCTTGTCATTTGTTTTTAAATTTTTGTTTTAAAAAATTTTATAAATTATACTTCTATATTAAATAAATTGCAGCACTAAATATACACCGTTATATAACATTTCTATTATAGAGCTATGTCCTGTTTACTCTAATTAGCCTTGGTTGTTTGAAAGAAATATTAACTTTTCATTCCATGGGAGTGCTGTTCTGTGTCTCTATTTTAGAAAGGTCCTGTTACAGTGAGGCTTGGGAAATACCACCTGACAGCAAAAAGAAATGTGGCCTGACAGTTTAGTAAATTATATATTGAGTTAGATGGGACAGGACAATTTTTTCCCTGGCAAGTCGTCCGAATGAAGACTACAGAACATTCTACAACATGTGTTGTTATGATCTGTCCATTCCTGTTAATGGTCCATACTTAATACTGGGACAACGTATTCATATGAGACTACACATTATTATATAAAGTGAGCAGGATTGTTCACACGCAAACAAGAATGGCATGTGGCACTTGTTAAATTTCTTATAGAAGATTGTAATGGTAAAGTCATTGCTATATGAAGGTAAGGTCATCCAATAAATATATCATTATTTTATTAAACTCTGACAATACAGGTAATATTTTACCTGTTCCAATATATATGTTTGCAGATTTTTCCTCTTATTATCTCAAGGGATAATAAAATAAATCTCATCACCTTTGCAGCTTCCATATGCATCATATGTAGCATTCTCAGTTCTGTAAAGCAGAAGTCAGAAATGCCAATATTATCCTATAAAGATTAATGGGGTTTCTCCACAAGAACATAAAGTTGAATTATTTCAAGACTTTGTGAGCCACAAAAATCAATATAATTGAAAATGCCCTTGTTAATTTTACTGGGATGCTTGACACTTTCAGGCTTGGTGTCAAATCAGAGCTAGTATTAGTTTTATTTCCATGCATATATTTAAGTATGCTATTTCCTTTTTTTCTAATTCTATACTAATGTGTTATATTTTATTTTATTCCAAAAGGAAGTACTTGACTTGACACATGATTAAAAATTGTAATCATACATTTTGAAAAAGTATGATCAACTCATAGCTTATGAGGATGTTTGTTTGTGACCATAATAAACTATGCAGACAACTATATTTATACAATGATAACTATCATAGAAAAGCTAAGCAAAAAATGAGGGTCATCATCCTCCATTATTAACATTTTGATATAAGTGGGTTTGGTCTACAAGAGTCTTTTCACACAGGCAGATTTTCTGTCTGAAGAGTGCTGATAGGCAATATAGCAAGCACCAATTTGCACATAGCAATCATCTTCATTGTATACGACTTGTTACTAGAGATGAGCGAACCTCTGGATGCTCAGGTTAGGTGACTTTTGCCACACATTTATGAAAGGTTCATGTTTGGGTACCCGATCCCGAACCTGAACTCGAATGGGGCCCTGAACATCTGTGGTTTCCCACCCTGTCATATGTGTGACAGCACAGGAAACGGGCTCTGATCAGTGGTAACAACGTTACCACCGATCAGAGCGCTGTGGGATCATGCTGCTAGCTGTCAGCGTGACCCAGCAGCTGTGACAGTAACTCGCGGTAAAAAGCTTATCACAGGTCACAGGCATCGGATGATGAGACTAGTATCACCATCAGCTGATGCCTGCTGTCATTGTAAACAGCGAGAGCAGGCGCCGCTGATGGGAGGAGTAGTCTTTCATCAGCCAGCGCCTGTGCTCCAAGTAAAAAAAAAAGTTAAAATGAATAAATAAATATTCAAATAAAAATAAAAACCACATTATACATTACACATTACCTGTAAAAAATAAAAAATAATAAACCACCATAATTCTCACCTATCCACCATAATCCAGGTAATCCATAGTATCCCATGCCGATCTCACTTGTAGAAAAGTCACATCGGGAGATGTAACTGCCCTACCCAGCCACCGGCTACACACTGAGAGGAGCGTGATCACTCTTGCAGTTTATAGTAGAGATGAGCGTTGTTCTACTCGAACTGTTCGCCAATCTCAAATTCGAGCTGTTTTGGGCGGTGTTCGAGCCGTTCGGCGAACACGAACAATTTGAGAAAAATTCGGCTGTTCGAGGTTATGTTCGATAACTGTTCGTGCACCAAAATCATAACTGGATTTTTTCTCAGTAATGATGAAAATTAATGTTAATACGCAGTTTGAGTGTACAGCGGGGTGGGGGGAGGGGCAGGGGATGGATCTCTGCAGGAACAATGAAGATCTCCATTTTTTTTTCTCTTTCCCGCATTTGCAGTGGGGAGGTGCAATCTGTCAGCCTATCAGCAGTGCACACACGGAGCGAAGTGCTTTTTTTCACACAAGCAAGGGCATGTGTCATTGGCAGTGTATGTCACATGTCCTTGCCCTATAAGATCAAGCCATTTTCCCCGTCGCCACCATTTTCTCACTGCTGCAGCTGCGTGTTAGACGGCACCGCTGTTGCTGTGTGCGCTATACCTTGTTAATTTCATGCCAATTTTCGCACAAATATACAAATAGCTTGGGAGTAGGGAATAGTTGTGATTGCAGTCCTTTTAAGGACTAGGTTACAGCATTTCCTACGACTTTTATCAGGCAGGTCTGTGCTCTTAAATAGATAGATTGTTGGAGTAAAGACTAATTGTAATTGGAGTCCTTTTCAGGACTAGGTTACATCAGTTCCTATCAGTTTTTGCCAGGCAGGTCTGTGCCAGTGCTGTGCAAGTTTTTTTCACAGCATTTGGCTGAATCTAGCAAAGCTAATCCTTTTTGGCCTATTGCAGAGTGTGTTAGTCAGTGGAGTAGCCTATCTGTGTTGCAAGATATACCACCTGTGTATAGAATACCAATTTTTTTACTGCACCTAGTGAAGTAAAATCTTTTGGGCATAGCATCATTCTATTAGTCCATCTATACTGACCTCCATCAGGTTGCAAATTGAATATAATTTTTTCTGCATCTAGCTCTGAAAAAATATTGGGCTTCTAGCTGTGTGTGGGACTTGTTCTATTAATCCATCTATACAGACCTCCATCAGGTTGCAAACTGAATATATTTTTTTCTGCATCTACCTCTGAAAAAATATTGGGCTTCTAGCTGTGTGTGGGACTTGTTCTATTAATCCATCTATACAGACCTCCATCAGGTTGCAAACTGAATATATTTTTTTCTGCATCTACCTCTGAAAAAATATTGGGCTTCTAGCTGTGTGTGGGACTTGTTCTATTAATCCATCTATACAGACCTCCATCAGGTTGCAAACTGAATATATTTTTTTCTGCATCTACCTCTGAAAAAATATTGGGCTTCTAGCTGTGTGTGGGACTTGTTGTATTAGTCCATCTATACTGACCTCCATCAGGTTGCAAACTGAATATATTTTTTTCTGCATCTACCTCTGAAAAAATATTGGGCTTCTAGCTGTGTGTGGGACTTGTTCTATTAATCCATCTATACAGACCTCCATCAGGTTGCAAACTGAATATATTTTTTTCTGCATCTACCTCTGAAAAAATATTGGGCTTCTAGCTGTGTGTGGGACTTGTTCTATTAATCCATCTATACAGACCTCCATCAGGTTGCAAACTGAATATATTTTTTTCTGCATCTACCTCTGAAAAAATATTGGGCTTCTATCTGTGTGTGGAACTTGTTGTATTAGTCCATCTATACTGACCTCCATCAGGTTGCAAACTGAATATATTTTTTTCTGCATCTACCTCTGAAAAAATATTGGGCTTCTAGCTGTGTGTGGGACTTGTTCTATTAATCCATCTATACAGACCTCCATCAGGTTGCAAACTGAATATATTTTTGTCTGCATCTAGCTCTAAAAAAATATTTGGCCTTCTATCTGTGTGTGGGACTTGTTCTATTAATCCATCTCTACTGACCTCCATCAGGTTGCTAACTGAATATAATTTTTTTCTGCATCTACCTCTGAAAAAATATTTGGCCTTCTAGCAGTGTGTGGGACTTGTTCTATTAGTCATCTATACTGACCTCCATCAGGTTGCAAATTCAAAATAATTTTTTGTCTGCATCTACCTCTGAAAAAATATTTGGCCTTCTAGCAGTGTGTGGGACTTGTTCTATTAGTCCATCTATACTGACCTCCATCAGGTTGCAAACTGAATATAATTTTTTTCTGCATCTAACTCTGAAAAAATATTTGGCCTTCTAGCAGTGTGTGGGTCTCATTGTATTAGGCCATCTATACCAAGCTCCACCAGCTTTTCAATTAATAATAATTTTTCGCTGCATCTAGCCCTGAAAATAATTTTTCTTCCCAATAGTGGTAGCAATAGAAATATGGGGCGCGCTCCTGGCTTACAAAAATATACGCTTCATAACAAAAAACACCAGCTTAGCGCACTGCATTACTAAGATGGCATCATCGTCTCTCCCAGTGCTAGGCCTACTACCCAGGCTAGCATTCCTGTGCCTAAAACACAATGTATGGGTCCGCGCTAGCCACTATGCTGAGGGGTCTAAAGCTGCTGCTAATGCTTTATAACAATTCAATTGGCAGATTTTCACAGAGCTCTTCCACAATGCCCACCCATCGGGACAACAGTTGCCCACCTTCCCTATGGAATCTAGTGGCGAATAGTTGATGCCATTAATCAGAGCGTCAGTTGCCCCGTCGACGTGGCAAGCATACGGTAAGGCATGGGAAGAGTGGACACGACTAGTAGCAGGCAGACGGGTTGACCAATGTGAACAAGCCAGATCACAAGTCACCATAGAATTTCTCCACCAGCTAATGATGAGGGGCATATCAGGGGCGTCAGCGCAGCGGTGTCTGACCGGAGTAGCATTTCACTTCCAACTACTGAATTGGGGAGATGTGACAAAGATTCATCATCAGACAATCCATAAAAGGGTGGAAAAGGGGTCAGCCAAGTCAGGAGTGTAGACGTCCCGTCCCGTGTCACTAAAACTGATTTCTCACATCATATCCCTAACACCATTAACATGACACTCACAATTTGAAGCAACACTACTGTCTACTGCATTTGTGATCGCCTTCTTCGGGGCGTTATGCATAAGCGAATTAGTCCCTCAATCCAAAATTAGCACCAGTGGAGGCTTATTACACCAGGACGTAGTCATAGGCAATAATGCAATACGTCTACGCATACACAAATCGAAAATGGTTCCAGCGGGCAGGGGCACTTGGGTACTTCTACAACCCACAAACGGTACACTGAGTCGGGTAACAATAGTAAAACCATATCTAACCATCAGATCACAAAGTAATTTGTTCCTATCACACATTGATGGGACGCCATTATCAAGATACCAGTTCCAAGCTATATTTAATAAATGCATAACATCGGCAGGGAACCACCCCAAAGATTACGGGACACACTCATTCCGCATAGGCGCGGCCACAGAAGCAGCAAGAGCAGGACTGTCAGAAACGGAAGTTCAGAGGATAGAGAGATGGTGATCCACGTGTTTGGCAAGATACATAAGACCGGACTTGTTATCCTAACGTGGTTTGTTTCTTTTACAGGTGACGCTAAGCCAAAAGTGTGGGTGATAGGCCACTCGTATATATATTGGGCAGATTAAAGGGCGAAAGTCCGCCCAGGCGGGAGGAAATTAGAGTTTCATAACACATATTTCAACTGGAGAGGTATTAGAGGCCTGCTATGGCCACAGGTACTAATGGAGGTAATCAAGGTAGGGAGAGAGGCAAGATGTCTGGTCATCTTAGTTATACAGGCCGGGGAAAACAACCTAGGTCATCACAAGAGCGCATAACTAATGGCAATAATGAAACTAGACACTGAGCGCTTCAGAGAATTTTTCACAAAACTAGCTATAGTATGGTCAGAGATTGTGCCGATAGCAGTATGGCAAGGTGCGCGAGACATCACGGCCATCGAACGGACAAGGGCGGTAATAAATATTCGGATGGCAAAATTTAGAAGAGACAGAGGCGGTGTAGTGGTACGACACCGACAACTGGAAGGAGATAAAGCAGGCCTCATACGGCCCGACGGTGTTCACTTAATGGATATTGGACTGGACATATTCCTGTCAGGACTCCAGGACGGAGTGGAACAAGCGTTAAGAGTGATGGGTGGGGGTCAGAGTCCTGCATACGAGTACGCAGGATCCTCCGTGGCCTGGAAATAGAAAGGACATGTTGGAGAGTTACACTTGTTGGCCAAGTTGCCGGAGTGGAGACCCAGGGCATGCTGCAACAAGCTGAATTATTTTAGAAACAAAATGTCTTTCTAATGGAATGAGTATAAAGAGTTAATAAAGCTGTGACCGATCCTCACCCATCCAGTTGTAAGAGTTACATTAATATATTGTCAAGGAAAGGGGGGCGGTAGGGGGGCTGAGCGTCTGCGTTTGGTTGGGGGTCCCCACAGTCTGCCTAGGCTAGATGCATTTAAAAATTCTTATTAGATACACAGGCGGTGCAGCTTGCTTCGCAGCTGGGCTACTACGCCCAAAGTATTGCCTAGGCTAGATGCAGTTAAAAATTCTACGCTGACTAGCAGACACTGAAGATTTGGAGCAGACCTCTGAGTAAACAGCTCTTCAGACTCAATCATCTGTGTTACCCCAAGCCATAGTGTATGTAGTTTCTTACAGTTAAAAGGGGGGGGGAGCGACCCAACCCACCTGGAATTGACGATGCCAACGTCACGTAAGACACAGCAAGGGGACTCCAAAAAGAGTTTCCATTTTTTCCCAAAATTGTGGCACAGACACCACTTAACCCTAGAACGCATACCTGGGGCCTCGCAGTCCCCCCCTGTTAATTGTTTTCTATTTTCTGCAAGATTACTTTAGTTAGAATTTTGAAACTCTAGGTATTCTTCATGTATATAGTTGTTTGTCATTTGAGTTTGAGTTATTCAATGTTATTTTCACATGGGCCTAAAAGGCCCCAGGTATATGAAAGTGTAGATTTTTATGGTCATGCGTTCTAGGGTTAAGTGGCATCAATTGCCCCACAGTTGCTTAAAACGGTTGGTGAGGTGATATTACCAAATCCTCAAGCTTTTAGCCTCCCAAGGATAACACAGGATTAGAAAAGTCCTTGCGAATCCATGATTTGTTCATCTTTATGAACGTGAGTCTGTCTACATTTTCAGTGGACAGCCGCGTGCGCTTATCTGTCAGCACACCATCAGCAGCGCTGAACACACGTTCAGAGAGAACACTGGCTGCAGGGCATGACAAGATCTCCAAGGCGTGAGTGGCGAGCTCCGGCCATTTTTCCAGATTGGAATACCAAAATGAGCAAGGGTCCAGTGACACAGTCGTGGCTTCGATGTTCACTTGGAGATACTCCTGCACTATCCTCTCTAGGCATTGACTATGTGTCAGACTTCTTGTCTCCTGTGGCCTTGCAAAGGATGGTCTAAAAAAGTGGTGAAACGATTTCACAAAATTGCTGTTACCAGCAGATACTGTGTTACTGTTACGGTTTGAGTGATGAAGACTCGACAGTCCCACGGTTGGCAAGTTAGAACTGTGAGATTCACTTCGTGCACCACTGGTGTTTTGTGGAAAAGCACATGTAAGATTCTGCAACAGCGTCTGCAGATACTCCTGCATGCGTCAATCCCTTTTTATGGCAGGAATTATTTCGACAAATTTATTTTTGTACCGGGGATCTAAGAGTGTGGCAACCCAGTAGTCGAGATTACTTCGAATTCTGCAATCTGAGGGTCATGTTGCAGGTAGTGCAGCAAGAAGGCACTCATGTGTCTTGCGCATCCAGGAGGACCAAGTCCTTGTTGTGTTGGTAGCGAGGTAAGAATCATGCTTCTTTCCTCTGCCCTCTCCCCCCAACCTCGCACAACAGAAATGTGATCAAGGTCTCCCTCATCTGATGAGTCTTCCATGCCCATCGCCATTTCATCCTCCACTTCTTCCTCGGCTCCTGCACCTTCCTCAACAGTTTGGCTGCTACCATGCGCCCTGTTTAATCCCTCTCCCCCACCCTCCCATGCCTGCCTCCTTGGTGCTGCCAACCGTCTGGACCTTGGAGATGTTATCCCTTCTGCATACGACTCCTCCTCTACTTCCTTCACCTCCTCTTGTCCGACCACCTGACTCTGAATTCTGTTTAATGTGTGCTCCAGCATGTAAATCACTGGAATAGTTATGCTGATAATGGCATCGTCGTCAGCACTAAACATCTTCGTCGCCATTTCAAAACTGTGCAGAAAGGTGTGTGGCGCCCCTGAGGGTGCAGTCACCACAGAGTTACTGCATCTCACCCAGAGGTGTGGTATCTCACCCTCAGGTAAGGAAGGTGTATGGCTCGGGACCCTAACACCTGCATCCAACACATACCCGCAGTGGGGTTAGGGCGAGATTGCTCCTAAGGGAGAGCACAGTCCCAGGTCCCTAGCTGGTGGGAGGATCCTATGTAGTGGGTGCTTAGGGGAGCAGCTTAGGGGAGCACATGACAGGGAGAGTATAAATAGGAAGCCATCTTAGAAAGAGCAAGCCAGTCAGAGGAGGAAAAGTGACAGGAGCAGAGGCTCGGCATGAGCTCTGCTCCGGAGGCGGGCCTAGCCTGGGAGGCCCAGGACTGAAGGAGAGAAGAGAGGAGTGGGAGCAGGAAGGCTCCAGGAACCGAAGGGACCCTAGGGCTACGGGCCGTGCAGAAGGCCACCTGTACTCCCGCTGCTACCAGGAGGTAGAGGGGTCAGGCCAGATAAGGGGAACCGGTCCCTCAACTAGAGGAGAAACAGCAAGGCTCAACTAGAAATCGGAGGCTGCAGCATTTCATGTACTGCAGGCAAAAGTCCACACCAGTCTCACTAAGAAGGTAGCCGCATAGGACCCAGGGGACGGAACACAAGTCGCCTGCCAAGGCCCGAGGATACCGGATAGAAGTGTCACTGGGTGTGAGGTGCAGGGAGAAGGCCAGAGAAAGGACACACAGAAGGGGGTCCTGCTAAGTACTCCGGAGCTATCTGGGGGTGGACTGAGCCCCTCACTGAGTACGCACAGTACGACGGGTGAGATAGCTCTGGTACCTGTAATCTGGACTGCAACAACTGTGAGTAAAGATCTTGGGACTGCATCACACGGACTCTGTGTTCATTACTGACTCCCTGCACTACAACCACCATCATCCACCCACACTGCCCTGAAGCTACACTCTTCCTGTGGTGAGTAATAATACCATTGCAGCAAAACCACCAGCTTCCGAGGACTGTTCCGCAGCGGCGGCCCCTTTGGCCGCACTCCACAGGTGGCGTAGTCAGACACTATAAAATCCATATATACAAATTACCGTTGGATTGACCGCCCTGGGTCACGGACCGGGTCACCGCCACAGTGACTACAACCCCCAGCGTCTACCGGCCCGGCTCCGGGTACCCCACGGCCCAGGGGGCGCGTCAACTTCATAGGTCCCTGATCTGAGACCACTCCTGCTGTGTGATTTGCCCCACCTCTGGATCTCGTTGGCCCAGGCTATTCGTCAGAAACTATTGCACCAGGGCTTGTCGGTGCTGCCACAGTCGCTGCAACATGTGCAGAGTTGAATTCCACCGTGTCGGCACATCGCATTTCAGCCGGTGAACTGGCAGGCCCAACGACTTCTGTAGAGATGTAAGTCGTTGAGCTGCGGGATGCAAACGGCGGAAGTGAGCACACAGCGACCGTGCCCTCTGCAGAAGGCCATCTAGTCCGGGATAGTGGGCTAAAAATTTATGGACAACCAGGTTCAACACGTGAGCCATACAAGGCACGTGTGTAACATTGCCCCGGCGAAGGGCCGCACCCAGGTTTACAGCATTGTCGCACACGGCCGTCCCTGGTTGCAGGTCCAGTGGAGACAACCATTCATGAAACTGGGTCTCCAGAGCTGACCACAAGTCCTCAGCTGTGTGACTCACATTTCCCAGACATTTCAAAGTAAACACTGATGCCGTTGAGCCCTGCTGCCAGCATAGTAAGGAGGTGCGCAGTTAGAAAGCAGGTGGCATTACCAGACAGGCTTTGGGTGCAGGTGGAGGACCGAGAGGAGGTTGAGGAGGCAGAAGCAGTGGAGGAACTTCTAGATAAAGAGGATTGACGTACAACTCGCGGGGACGGCAAGACTTGGACAGCAGCCCCTTGTCCTGCTGTCACCATAGTTACCCAGTGCCCTGTCAGCAACATGTAACGCCCCTGTCCATGCCTACTCGTCCAAGTGTCTGTGGTGAAATGCACCCTGTCACAGACAGAGTTTCTCAAAGAAGCGGTGATGTTGTGTGCGACATGCTGGTGGAGCGCAGGCACACCTTTCTTTGAGAAGTAGTGCCGACTGGGCATCTGGTACTGGGGCACTGCGACGGACATAAGGTCTCAAAAATCCACTGTGTCCTCCAGGCGGAAAGGCAGCATTTCTGTAGCCAACAGCTCGCAGATGGTGAAATTCAACCTCTTAGCTTTCTCATGGCTAGGAGGAAATGGTCTTTTACTTGTCCACAACTGAGTGACCGAGGGCTGGCTGTTGTGCTTTGACGGGGTTGAGTAGGGTGTCCCTGGCAAACTGCCGGTCTGTGAGGAAGATGCAGGCGGACATGTTAGGTTGCCTTGATCCAAAGGTGGTGCTCTCGATGTCAGAGAGCTCTCAACACCAGCAGGTGTTTCCACTTCCCAATGAACTGACGACCTGCCAATCACACTGGCTGTTGCAGGTAAAGAGGTGGCAGGTCTGCGTCCAAAAACATGTGTGACTGCTGTCCCCCCAGTCACAGAGGATGAAGAGGCCGCGGATGCACAAGATGGGGCAGACGGTGGTTGGCCCAGCCTGCTAGGCTGCATTGTAGCACAGTGAGCTTCCCACTGCAACTTATGCTTCATATCCATGTGACAGTACATGCATGAAGTACTCAAACTATGGATTTTTTGGCCTCTGCTTAGCTTTTGGTGACAAATATTACAGATAACACGAGTTGGGTCATCCTTATCGATCTGAATAAATGCCCAGGCTATACAAGGCTTAGAGCCCATGCGACCTGAGGAGCCACTACGACTTGTGGTCAGAGGCGGAGTTGTGGTTGAGGATGCAGTTGTTGACGTGCTTCCAGTACTCCGTCTCTGTCCAGGAAGGCGCAACCTAACCTCGTAGTCAATAGCATCTGTGACGCCCCGCTGCCCTTGGTATCACAGATCCTAGAAGAGTGTATTGATGGAATCCTCCACAAGAGGCCCCCATAAACATTCACACATCTCCACCTTCCACCTCAGACCAGCAGAGGGAGCCCGTTAGGGATATAAATAGGGAAGGTGGAGCTAGGCAGTTCAGTTCCTCTGAAGAGTTCCTGCAGTAGAGAAGCCTAAGAGAGGTCAGTCTGCAGTGGAGCTCAGTCTAGTCTAGAGAACTCAGTTAATAGTTCAGCAGTGGAGCACGAGGCTCCTGCTAGCTAGATTCAGGGAGCCCAGATAGAGCTTAAGGTGTGCCGGTGTCATAAGATCGGTGAAGCGCTGCAAGCTGCCGTTAGTGTGTATAGCCTATTGAGGGCCCGAGTAGGCCGAAGGCGAGTGGCGAGTTAGTACATAAGGGGCAGAGGAGCTTAACAAGCTCACCCCGAAGCATTTACCGGACACCGGATCCAAGCTTACCGGGATCTCTATGACCCAGTAAGGCATAACCGGAATCCCTGGAGAACTACAAGTCCCAGGATCGCTAAGGTGCTGATACGTAACAGAGCCAGGAGACGCTTAGGCCCCGCATACTGGGAGCGTGAACTTCAAGAGAAGGCCCTACCACAAGGTCAGCCAGCGCAGGACAGAGACAAAGTTAGGCCTAGCTCCAGGCAGGTCAGAAACTTACTGCGCAGAGGCAAGAAACAGGAGGCCCTACACCCGCTCATTGGGGAGGATCCTGATATGCACCCTTCACCCTACAGTGCTCCAGGATGTGCCTGAATTTCCTCCAGTAAAAGTTACTGAAGTGACTACCGTGTCCGTTTCCGTTCTTGCTCTGACCCAGCTGGGTCTCGCCTGTCCTGCATTCCCCCTGCATACGCTGCCCTGAGACCTAGCTCCACCTGTGGGGAGCTATACCATCGAGCTGCCTTATCACGGGCCTCAGTGGACTGCTGCAGCGCTGGTGCTTCTCACCAGATACCACAGGTGGTGTCACAAACTCTTATAAAATTAACAATTATCCACCCTTTTAAAGAGTGACCCCAGGGTACGGGCCAGGGAGCCGACCACCGCGACATCTCAAAAGCCAGGCAAAGGCCCGGGTGACCTCATCGACTGGCTGACTGTGGGTTGACAGTAAGTGGGATCTCCAACCTTGTCATCATCACCCTGTGTGTTATCACACCCGTCGTCCTCAAAGCCAACCTCTTCCTGCCCTGACCGAAAAGTCAAGTTGTCGCTCCAATCAGGTATTTGAGTCTCATCATCGTCTTCATCATTGTCTCCACCAACAGGAGTTACAGTTTGGGAACGAGGGTCTACATTATGCTCAGAACCTTCTTCATCTGGTCCTGGATCCGACTTATAAAGATTCTGGGCATCAGTGCAGATCATTTCCTCGTCTGGATTAACAGAAGCTCTGGAGCAGACCTCCGTTTCCCAGGCTATAGTATGAGTAAACAGCTGTGCAGACTCAACCATCTGTGTTACCCCATACTCAGACGGGCAGCTGGAGACTTGGGAGCTGTGAGGAAGCAAGTGCGATTGGGGTGACACCTCTGAGGACTGGAGTATTTGTGATGTTGAAGTTGAGGTGGAGGAGAGCCCACTTGAAGGAGCACTTGATATCCGCTGAAGCACCTGCTGTTTTTGTGCCTCATCTGGAATTTGTAGCGATGGGCGTGTCCGTAACAAAGGGATCGTATCACATTGTCCACGAAAAGAAGTCGACATGTTAGACCATCTTCCAGCCAAACTTTCTTCTGCAGATGTTACTCCCCCCCACCGCGGGGGGCTCGACCCACCAGCGGACAGGCACCAGTATTAGGAGAGGGGGGCTGGCTGTCAGGGTCCACCGCGGCTCTGGCACAAACCCGGCGACACGGAGGTGGCACGGGCAGGAACGGACTGGCCGTGTCGGCTTCTCACTTTTTGGATTTTAGAAGGGCATGACATGCCTATATCTGTGTCTCCCCCTCCTTTTACTCCTCCACCTCTTTTATTTTCGCATGACTGTGATGAAAGCCGGCCGGTGGGTGCAGCTCTCTGGCGCCCCCTTACCTCTCAGGTCAGTTAAGGTACTGCACCTAGAGAAAGTGGTGCCAGGTAGCTGCAACCAGCGCAGGGAACACGGTAGAGTGTTATCCCTTCAACGTCACTAAACCGTAACGTCACTACACAGCACAATTCGCTAGCGCCCTCTTAGCCTCAGGTCAGTCAAGGAACTGCACCTAGGATAAGCGGTCACCAGAGAGACTGTCCTGTGACCTACTGGGTATCGGGGCCCTCTGTAGTGAGGGCGGTATATATATCTTCCTTGGCCGCGCCAGGAATATATATATCTGAACCTCCGACCGTCACTACCAGCCTTCCCCAATCCCCAGTTGGTATGCTGCCACCAGTCCCTATTTTAGATATACGCCCAGTCCGTGAATGGGCCTATATCGGGTCAGGAACCAACCCTGGGTAGCGTTTTTGGCTTGAGCCGAGCTCACACGGACGTGCGTTCGTTATGCAGAATAAAAGGCAGGCCCACAATTACTTGAGGTAATTGATTATAATAATACACTAGATAGACGATATACAACTAAATATACACAGGTATAAGGTCAGGCTAAACTATACAACAATGGAATACAACACACAGAATCACCACAGCATATCAGTTACCGGTTTCTTGATTTTCTTGTGACGCAGGGAGAGGATTCTGCGGTCACAGGCACGGTTCTTTGTTACAGGCTGAGGCCTACCACCGCATGGTTAAACTGCTCCTCCCCTTGTTGGCCTCAGCTGGTGCTCAGATGTTCAGCACCCCACTCTTGGGTCAAGACTGACTTATCTCTTGTCTGTCCTGCTATCTTACCTGCCCCGTCCCGCCCACTGCTGGTGAGGTCAGCTGGCTCAGTCTCCACCCTCAGGTCTAACTTCGATCAGAAGCCCAAATTCTAAGGAACCCAATAACTTCTTCTGGGATGGTCTCATGATACCCCCAGGGGTTCCCATGGATTCGGGCCACCGTAACCGACCTTTTGATATCAATTATGATACCATACGGTCCTCAGGAATGGCTCAGCGCTATATCTTGGCTTCCAGAGCACGTACCAACGTCTACCGCGGAGGCTTGTGTGCGCAATGGCTCCGGGACGCCGTGATATTTTTTTATTGGCCCATTCCACGCAACATGCGTGTACTATTCATGTTTCTATATCTTATGCCTCCATGCTTGTGACAGACAAAGAAACTAGTCCTATGGGACAAATGGTCAGTTACAGATGGACGAAGCACCCCCCCCTGCTGGCTGTGTTTCCTCTCGAAGTCTTTGAAGCTCCTAGCATTCAAGTGTTAAGTAGGCCCTGGGGCTTCTTATCTTACAGGAGCCTGGATGGGGGGAAACTATCTAGTTGACGTTTTAACAGAAGGTCCCAAGGGTGGGGGCTGCTGAAGTGTGGCCATCCCTGGATATGATTTATCATTACCAAGATGGCGGCTACGGGTTCATCACACCTCCCCCTATACGAGGGCGCGAGGGGGTAGCACATTCCTGTGTTCCCCCGTGCGTCCTTCTGCACCCTCCCCTTGCCGGGATAACCCGTCAGCGTTACCGTGGTCACGGCCTCTTCTGTGGCGAATGGAGAAGTGTTACTGCTGGAGAGCGAGGCTCCAGCGTAGCAACCTGCCATTCGACCCAGAGACCGTGTGTAACCAGCTGAGGGGGTTGTGGTCCGTCTCCACGGTGAAATGGCTCCCGTACAAGTAGGGCTGCAGACGCTGCAGGGCCCATACAATTGCCAGGCATTCTTTTTCCACCGTGGAGTAAGCCACCTCCCGGGGCAGTAGCTTCCTGCTCAGGTACAAGACAGGATGTTCCTGGCCTGTCGTGTTGACCTGACTTAGCACAGCACCGAGGCCAAAGTCACTGGCGTCGGTCTGTACCACAAATGGCCGGTCGAAGTCGGCAGCTTGCAGTACAGGGGAGCTACTTAGGGCGGCTTTGAGTGCCCCGAAAGCTGTCTCGCAGGCGACTGTCCAGTCGACTGCGACGGGCAGCTTCTTCTTGGTGAGGTCCGTCAGGGGCTTGGCCAGGGTGCTATAGTGTGGGACGAACCTCCTATAGTACCCGGCGGTCCCCAAGAAGGACATCACCTGCTTTTTGGTCCTAGGAGTGGGCCAGGATGCGATGGCATCCACTTTCCCAGGTTCTGGCTTCAGAACCCCCCCGCCTACCCGGTGACCCAGGTAGAGGACCTCACTCATGCCCAGCTGGCACTTTTCCGGCTTGATGGTCAAGCCTGCCCGGTGGATCTGACCGAGCACCTGCCGCAGGTGCTCTAGGTGATCCTCCCAAGTGGGACTGAAGACTGCAATATCGTCCAAGTACGCAGCCGCGTACCCTTCAAGTCCCTCAAGCAGCGTATTGACCATCCGCTGAAAAGTGGCAGGGGCATTCTTCATGCCGAATGGCATCACTGTGGACTCGTACAGTCCAAAAGGGGTGATAAAGGCAGAGCGTTCCCTTGCCGCGGGGGTCAGAGGAATCTGCCAGTACCCCCGGCTCAGATCCATGATGGTCAGGTACTTAGCCCCGGCCATCCGATCGAGCAGGTCATCGATGCGTGGTATGGGGAACGCATCGGTGGCCGTTACAGCGTTGAGCCCCCGGTAGTCCACGCAGAACCGTGTAGTTCAGTCCTTCTTTGGTACGAGGACTACAGGCGAGGCCCACGCGCTGCTGGATGCCTGGATCACCCCCAGCTTCAGCATCTCGTCTATCTCTTGGCGCATGTTTCCCTGCACCTCGAAAGAGACCCGATATGCTGAACGCCGGATCGGCGGGTGATCGCCAGTGTCCACGTCGTGGACAGCCATCTCAGTCCTTCTGGGCAGGCTGCTGAACAGCCCCCGGAAGGGGTGCAGGGTGGTCCCCAGCTGGGACCGTTGGTCCTCCGTGAGCTGGTGGCCAACCCCCACATCCTCGATGGACCCACCCGCCTTGGCTTGAGTGAGCAGATCCAGGAGGGTTTCTACCTCTCCTTCCTCGGGAAGGTTGCACACTGGGTGGGCAGTCGCTTCCCGCTCCTGATGAGCCTTCATCATGTTCACGTGGAAGGCCTTCCTCCTTCCAAGGGCGTGATCCAGGGTGACCAGATAGGTGACGGCGTTGAGTTTCTGGTGCACGAAGTAGGGACCTTCCCAGGCTGCCTGAAGCTTGTTCTGTGGTACGGGGACCAGTACCCACACCTTTTGACCCACCTGGTAGGTCCTCTCACAAGCATTCTGGTCGTACCACCGCTTCTGGTCGGCCTGGGCCTGGGCCATATTGTCCTGCACCAGCTTTGCCAAGGCCATCATCCTGTCCCGGTGGCGCACGACATACTCGATGACCGACACCTCGGGGGTGGCCAAATCCCCTTCCCATGCTTCCTTCACCAGAGCCAGGGGGCCCCGTACCCGTCGCCCGTACAGGAGCTCAAAGGGGGAGAACCCCGTTGAGGCCTGCGGAACCTCCCGGTAAGCAAATAGGAGGTGTGGGAGGTAACGCTCCCAGTCTCTCCCGTGGGAGTCGACCAACATCTTAAGCATCTGCTTTAAGGTGCCATTGAACCGCTCACACAGTCCATTAGTCTGTGGGTGATACGGGCTGGCCACCAGATGTTGCACCTGCATTTGCTTACAGAGGGACTCCATCAGCCGCGACATGAACTGGGTCCCTCGGTCGGTGAGCATTTCCTGGGGGAAACCCACTCTGGAGAAGATCTCCAGTAAGGCGGTAGCCACCTTGTCGGCCCGAATGGACGACAAAGCTACCACTTCCGGGTACCGGGTGGCATAGTCCACTACCGTGAGTATGAAGCATTTCCCGGAGTGGCTGGGAGTGGACAGAGGTCCAATAAGATCCACAGCGACCCTCGAGAAAGGCTCTTCGATGATTGGCAGAGTTACCAGTGGGGCTTTGGGGCGCGGCCCCGCCTTCCCCACCCTCTGACAGGTGTCACACGAACGGCAGTAGGCACCCACCGCGGCTCCCATCCCAGGCCAGTAGAAATGCTGAGCTATCCTGGCCTTGGTTTTAGCGATCCCTAGGTGTCCGGCCATCGGAATCTCGTGTGCGATCCGCAACAATTCCGCCCTGAACGGATAGGGTACCACTAACTGTCGGTCCCTGGGCCACGCCTCCGGTGAACCCTGCTGGACCGTTACCCGGTACAGCCGTCCCTGGTCCCAGACCACACGCTCGCAGTCTGACTCCATGGGAGGCTGTGCCGCCTGTTCCTTGAGAGCTTTCAGGCTGTCGTCTGCTTCCAACGCAGCCTGAAATTCCTGACTTGATGTGGCCAGAATCGACGAAACTGCCACATCCTCCGTCAGCCCCTCCGGGCATGTCACCTGGCCGCTGTCTGACCCGGCAGACACTTGGTCAGAAGTGGGGAAGCCGTCGGACCTCTGCAAGGCTCCTTGGGCTCCGGCGCTCCCACTCCTGGTGACAGCGGCTATGACCGCTGTGACCGTGGGTAGTGCCTGCTTCCCCTCTGTTTCTGACCAAGCCGCCCGATCAGGCAGGCTTCCTAGGCCTTTGGACATCTCGGATGTGGGGAACTCCTGCCCTGGGGTCTTACCTGGCGGCTCCTCTCTTGGGACCCCCCCTCCCCCCATGGCCTGTTCCTCCCCCTGCAGTGGGCCTATACTCAGCAGCCTGGATACCCCTGGGAGCCCTACACTGCCGGTAGCTGCCCCCCTCTCCATCCCTGAGCTTCCCTCTACAGAATCCTGCCCGCCCCCTCCCTCACCGGAGGACAAGAGGTCACGGCACGCCGGCTGAGCACCTCTGCGGGCATCCCCACACTCCCCACCTGCTTTCACTTACCCTGTTTGTGTTCTGTCTGTGCAGGTGTTACCCTCAGGTTTCACTCCCTCCTCCTCAGCAGGACGCACACTACATACAACATGGTTGGCATTAGCAGCAGACAAATCAATACACTCTTGGGGGGCCGAACTTGGGGGTTCAGAGGGTACATACTGCGATACTAGACGCCCCAAGTCGGTCCCTAATAAAACATTTGCGGGAATATTTGGCGTTACTCCCACCTCCCGCATCCCCCTCCCAGCACCCCAGTCCAAATACACCATGGCAACGGGAAGTGCCGGCTCCACGCCTCCAACCCCGGAGACGGAAAGAGTCTTTCCTGGTACCAAGTCCTGGGGGGACACCACCTCAGGCCGTACCAGTGTTCGTTCAGCGCCAGTGTCCCGCAGTCCCATGACCGCAGAACGGCCTATGGTGACGGGTTGGATGTTGTCCATGGACCTACCACCACCCCCTCCCACACACAAAACATTGGGCGCTCTCTGGGACTGGGATGGGGTCTTTTGGCGCTGGGGACACTCAGCCCTAAAGTGTCCTGGTTTGTTGCATAGATGACAACGTCTTACGTCTGGTCCTTGCCTGGAGAGGGCAACAGGGGGATACACCCCTTGTGTTCTAGGGGCCGGGGAAACAGGGGCATGACTGGGCTTACCCCCTCTCCAGGTGCTGCTGGCAGACTTCTTCAGCTCAGGCGCCCTGTTATTGGCATACTCGTCTGCCAGGGCGGCTGTAGCAGAAGCGCCTGTTGGTTTTCGGTCACGGAGGAACTGTCGGAGGTCCTCTGGGCAGTTCCACAAGAACTGCTCCGTGACGAACAGTTCCTGGACCTCCTGGCGGGTAGTAAGCGCTAGACCCGAGGTCCAGTGCTCTGCGGCTCTCAACAGCGCCCGCATATGATCGGTCCAGGTGTCCTTGGGGCCACGCAGCAGGCTCCGGAACTTCTGGCGGTACGACTCGGGAGTGAGGTTGTACTGCCGGATCAGGGCCCGCTTGATGCAGTCGTAGTTCTGTACCTCCCCGGCAGGTAAGTCCCCCAAGGCATCCAGGGACTTACCCCTCAAACGGGGGGTCAGGTATCTGGCCCACTGATCCCGGGCCAGATGGTGCTGAAGACAGGTCCGTTCAAATGCCACCAGAAAGGAGTCCAGGTCCCCATCCTTCTCCAGTAGAGGGAAGTCCTCAGCTCGGACTTTGGACAACTTGGTCTCCTGATGGGTTGGTTGCTCTAGCGGAAGCCCCCGCTGGGCCAGGTCCAGTTGGTGCTGGCGCTCCGCAGCTCGCTCTGCACGCTCCGCAGCCTCCCGGCGCTCTGCAGCTTCACGCTCCGCAGCCCGCTCCGCAGCCCGCTCCGCAGCCCGCTCTGCACGCTCCGCAGCCTCCCGGCGCTCCGCAGCTTCGCGCTCCTCCTCCGCTGCCTTCTCTGATGCTGCCAGGAGGGTTTTGTAGATGGCATCGCCATGAGACTGGAGACTTGCCATAGCCGCTTGTAAAAGGGCTTGTGATCTGGACAGGCTGGGCTGGGTAGGTGGTGGGCAGCCCACTGCGGGACCATATACTAGGGACTGGCTCCCTGAGGTGCCCGGGCTGGACTCCTCCTCGCCATGAGTAACAATGTCCTCCCCTCCTGCCACACGGACCGTAGCATTAGCCTCCTGCAGGGTCTTGCTCCTGGTGCCGTCTGCCATCTTGGTAACCGACACCGCTGCAACCCTGAGTTTGCACACACCTTGTTATACTTTTAGCCTGACCGTCTAACGTTGGGCTGACCTTAAGACTCCAGCAGTGGAAGTTACCACTGGCAGTCTTTAGTGCCTGGGAGTAGGGGTCCCACAACACTATTATTCTGCAATCCCACCGCTCTGCCACCAATGTGATGAAAGCCGGCCGGTGGGTGCAGCTCTCTGGCGCCCCCTTACCTCTCAGGTCAGTTAAGGTACTGCACCTAGAGAAAGTGGTGCCAGGTAGCTGCAACCAGCGCAGGGAACACGGTAGAGTGTTATCCCTTCAACGTCACTAAACCGTAACGTCACTACACAGCACAATTCGCTAGCGCCCTCTTAGCCTCAGGTCAGTCAAGGAACTGCACCTAGGATAAGCGGTCACCAGAGAGACTGTCCTGTGACCTACTGGGTATCGGGGCCCTCTGTAGTGAGGGCGGTATATATATCTTCCTTGGCCGCGCCAGGAATATATATATCTGAACCTCCGACCGTCACTACCAGCCTTCCCCAATCCCCAGTTGGTATGCTGCCACCAGTCCCTATTTTAGATATACGCCCAGTCCGTGAATGGGCCTATATCGGGTCAGGAACCAACCCTGGGTAGCGTTTTTGGCTTGAGCCGAGCTCACACGGACGTGCGTTCGTTATGCAGAATAAAAGGCAGGCCCACAATTACTTGAGGTAATTGATTATAATAATACACTAGATAGACGATATACAACTAAATATACACAGGTATAAGGTCAGGCTAAACTATACAACAATGGAATACAACACACAGAATCACCACAGCATATCAGTTACCGGTTTCTTGATTTTCTTGTGACGCAGGGAGAGGATTCTGCGGTCGCAGGCACGGTTCTTTGTTACAGGCTGAGGCCTACCACCGCATGGTCAAACTGCTCCTCCCCTTGGTGGCCTCAGCTGGTGCTCAGATGTTCAGCACCCCACTCTTGGGTCAAGACTGACTTATCTCTTGTCTGTCCTGCTATCTTACCTGCCCCGTCCCGCCCACTGCTGGTGAGGTCAGCTGGCTCAGTCTCCACCCTCAGGTCTAACTTCGATCAGAAGCCCAAATTCTAAGGAACCCAATAACTTCTTCTGGGATGGTCTCATGATACCCCCAGGGGTTCCCATGGATTCGGGCCACCGTAACCGACCTTTTGATATCAATTATGATACCATACGGTCCTCAGGAATGGCTCAGCGCTATATCTTGGCTTCCAGAGCACGTACCAACGTCTACCGCGGAGGCTTGTGTGCGCAATGGCTCCGGGACGCCGTGATATTTTTTTATTGGCCCATTCCACGCAACATGCGTGTACTATTCATGTTTCTATATCTTATGCCTCCATGCTTGTGACAGACAAAGAAACTAGTCCTATGGGACAAATGGTCAGTTACAGATGGACGAAGCACCCCCCCCTGCTGGCTGTGTTTCCTCTCGAAGTCTTTGAAGCTCCTAGCATTCAAGTGTTAAGTAGGCCCTGGGGCTTCTTATCTTACAGGAGCCTGGATGGGGGGAAACTATCTAGTTGACGTTTTAACAGAAGGTCCCAAGGGTGGGGGCTGCTGAAGTGTGGCCATCCCTGGATATGATTTATCATTACCAAGATGGCGGCTACGGGTTCATCACAATGACTATATGTACTTGTCACTTTTCCATGTGTTAGTTATGTCTTCTGAGCAGTTTGTCAGCTTTTGGACACCTTTGAAGGTGTTTTCTATGTGTTTCTATGTGTTTTTGTTTGCCTGCCATTGGTTTTAACAGTGTTCGAAGGTGTTCGACGAACAGTTCGACGAACAGTTCGGCGAACACACGGGTGTTCGACGAACCGAACCGAACTCGAACACTACGGGAGTGGCTCAACACTAGTTTATAGCACTGAACTGCCATGAGAGAGGTCACAGGAACTGATCAGCTGATGAGCTCTGGTGATATCACTTACTTTACTGCCGCTGCATGAGAAAATTTGCTGCCTGTGTCACACTGCCTGTGTAGCCAGCTGTCCTGTAGAGCAGTCACATCTGCTAATGAGACTGTTCTACAAGTGAGATCATCATGGGTCAGAAAGGATTATTTCATCAAGTCGGACAGGTGAAGGATATTGTTGTTGTTTTTTTTTTATTTATTTTACAAGAGACGAGGGTTTCAATGGAATGGGCGTTAAGTGACTACAATAAAAGTGTTTGTTATTTTTAAATAAAAAAGTAAAAGTGTGTTTTTCTTACTTAAAATAAAGGTTTTTTTTCAGGCTGTATCTTTATTTTACAAATTTGACTATGGGGTTAGAAATGGGGACGTCCTATAGACGCCTCTCCATTACTAACTTGGGTTTCATGTCAGCTGTCAATCTTTATTGATGCGCTATTTTTGGGGCTGCTGAAGGCTAATATTATTAGCCTCAGAGGAGGCCAGTATCTAGAGCCCCTTCCCTGGCTATTAGTATCAGCTCACAGCTGTCTGGTCTGTTTAGCCTTTGCTGGTTAGATTTAATAGGGGGACCCTACTTTAGTGATGAACAAGCATACTCGCCACTATTCGCCTGACCATCACAGTGCTTGAGATGCTTGTTACTCGGCGAGTATCTATTGAACGTTCAGGTGGGAGCCCGAGTCCCCGCCCCACATGTTTAGCACATATTAGTCAGCCTATTACCATGCAGGAATTGCCTGACAGTCACTGTAATCCCGTAGCCATGTTGGTTGGCATTACGGTAATTGGCTGGCCACATAGCGTCATTGGGTCTATATAGGACCCGGGACCCTATGCTCATCACAGTCTACAGGTCAGAGAGGCAGAGTAGGGAGAGCTGCAGATGAGCGAGGGAGAGAATTGCAACTTAGTTTAAACAGAGATTCCACACCACTATTATTTATCTACTCTAACAGTCCTTGTAAGGGCTTATTCTGAAGAATATTAATCCTGCTGATAGCACTGCTTAGGCAGAGTTTGTGGAGACCTAGTATAGTGCACGTTCTTTCTGCTGCTGGAACTTCTATCAATAGCCCTAGGTATAACGGCTAATACTATTTTTTTTGCTCTTAATCCTGCTAATGTTAGTGAAAAGCAATATAATGCACCAATTTTACTGCTCCATTTGTTTGTTTTGCAGCATACAGCCAGATTTGATTGATTTGATTAGAATTGCTGTATTGTGCAAGAAGAGAAACTTGTCCATCATCTCAGGATGTCAAATATTATTGCAGTATTAATCCTGATTTTTTGGAAGCTGCAAAATATTATATTCCATTTAAAGTCTGCTACTTGTGTGTCCAAAATATATCCACATTTGTTCGCTGACCAATAGCATCGCTATACCGGCACTGCCCAAAAGAATTGGTCATCAGACGTGATCAAATACTGCGGTATTAATCCTGATATTTTTTTGCAGGCTGCAAAATATTATACCATATTTAAAGTCTGCTACTTGTGTGTCCAAAATATATCCACACTTGTTCGCTAACCAATAGAGATGAGCGGTGTTCGACTAGAACTGTTCGCCAATCTCAAATTCGAGCTGTTTTGGGCGGTGTTCGAGTTGTTCGACGAACCCGAACGATTTGCAAAAAATTCGGCTGTTCGAGGTTATGTTCGATAACTGTTCGTGCACCAAAAGCGTGTCCTGCATGTCTGGTGCTATTTAGAGCACCAATCATGCAGGGATTGTCTGCCACTCACTGTAATGCCACAGCCATGGTGGTTGTGGCATTACAGTGATTGCCCAAATCGATGGGAACAGTGCCAACAGTGAAACATGAAAAGCCGGCAATTCAGCAGCGGCATACACCGGTACCCGACAATTTAGAACCGAAAGAATAGAGCTTCACACATAGATTAGATAGATATAAACATGTCAGCCACATATATACGAAGTACAGTGAAAGTGCTGCTTACTGTACTTGTCATTTAGCGTAAAGGATTTATCAAAAAAAATAATAGTGTTTTCATGCACCGTCTCTTTAAAAAAGCCGGCCGGCAATTCAGCAGCGGTACCCGCCATCCAACCCCAGCCCTATTACCCCCTGCCACCGCACCAGGGCAGCGTGGAAGAGCGAGGCTAAGTGCCAGAATTGGCGCATCCTATGAATGCGCCATTTCTGGGGCGGCTGACGGCTAATGTTTCTAGCCTGGGAGGGGGCCAATATTCATGGCACCCTTCCTGGGCTATTAATATCAGCCCCCAGCTGTCTGCCTAGCCTTTGCTAGCTATTAAATTAGGGGGGACCCCACGTCATTTTTTTGGGGGGGTCCCCCATTTTAATAGCTAGTAAAGGCTATGTATTCAGCTGGGGGCTGATATTAGTAGCCTGGGAAGCTCCGTGGGTATTACCCCCTTCCCAGGCTTCAAACATCTGCCCCAGCTGTCTGCTTAACCTCCGCTAGAGACTAAAATTAAGGGGAACCCCAAGCCAATTTTTTTTAATAATAAATCCTTTATTTTAATACTAAATGACAAGTACAGTAACCAACACTATCACTGTACTTCATATATATGTGACTGACATGTTTCTATCTATCTAATCTATGTGTGAAGCTCTATTCTGTCTGTTATAAATTGTCGGGTACAGATGCTGAATTGCCGGCCGGCTTTTTTAAAGAGACGGTGCATGAAAACACTATTATTTTTTTTAATAAATCCTTTACACTAAATGACAAGTACAGTAAGCAACATTGTCACTGTACTTCATATATATGTGACTGACATGTTTCTATCTATCTAATCTATGTGTGAAGCTCTATTCTGTCTGTTATAAATTGTCGGGTACAGATGCTGAATTGCCGGCCGGCTTTTTTAAAGAGACAGTGCATGAAAACACTATTATATTTTTTAATAAATCCTTTACACTAAATGACAAGTACAGTAAGCAACACTGTCACTGTACTTCATATATATGTGACTGACATGTTTCTATCTATCTAATCTATGTGTGAGGCTCTATTCCTTCTTGTCTAAATTGTCGGGTACCGGTGTATGCCGCTGCTGAATTGCCGGCCGGCTTTTTTAAAGAAAGCGTCTTCTGAGCAGTTTGTCAGCTTTTGGACTCCTTTGAAGGTGTTTTCTATGTGTTTCTATGTGTTTTTGTTTGCCTGCCATTGGTTTTAACGGTGTTCGACGGTGTTCTAAGGTGCTCGACGAACAGTTCGACGAACAGTTCCTCGAACATCCCGGTGTTCGACGAACCGAACCGAACCCGAACACTACGGGGGTGGCTCAACACTACTTGTAATCTGGCTTGTTCACATTGGTGAACCCGTCTGCCTGCTACTAGTCGTGTCCACTCTTCCCATGCCTTACCGTATGCTTGCCACGTCAAGGGGGCAACTAACGCTCGAATTAATGGCATCAACTATTCGCCACTAGATCCCATAGGGAGGGTGGGCAACTGTAGCCCGATGGGTGGGCTTTGGGGTGGAGCTCTGTGAAAATCTGTGAATTGAATTGTGATAAAGCTTAAGCAGCAGCTTTAGACCCCTCTGCATCGTGGCTAGCACGGACGCATACATTGTGTTTTAGGCACAGGAATGCTAGCCGGCGTAGTAGGCCTGGCACTGGGAGAGACGATGATGCCATCTTATTAATGCAGTGTGCTAGGCTGGTATTTATTGTTATGAAGCGTATATTTTTGTTAGTCTGGCACGCGCCCAATATTTCTATTGCTACCACTATTGGGAAGAGTTCCAGGAGTGTCTGTTTTTTTGTCAGCACTTGTTCTGCCCAATAAGGAGGCCATAAGCTTGTGCACCATTGGTTATTTAGTATCACTGCATATCTGTACAGATGGGCTACTCCAATGAGTAACAGACACTGCTACAGGCCCAAAAGGTTTTACTTGGCTAGATGCAGTAAAAATTGTTATTAAATACAAAGGTGGTGTAGCTTGATACAGATGGGCTACTACAATGAGTAACAGACACTGCTAATATGCCCAAAAGGTTTTACTTGGCTAGATGCAGTAAAAAATTGTTATTAAATACAAAGGTGGTGTAGCTTGGTACAGATGTGCTACTACAATGAGTAACAGACACTTCTACAGGCCCAAAAAGTTTTTCTTGGCTAGATGCAGTAAAAAATTGTTATTAAATACAAAGGTGGTGTGGCTTGGTACAGATGGGCTACTCCATCGACTACCAGACACTGCTACTATGCCCAAAAGGTTTTACTTGTCTAGATGCAGTAAAAAATTGTTATTAAATACAAAGGTGGTGTAGCTTGGTACAGATGGGCTACTACAATGAGTAACAGACACTGCTACTATGCCCAAAAGGTTTTACTTGGCTAGATGCAGTAAAAAATTGTTATTAAATACAAAGGTGGCGTAGCTTGGTACAGATGGGCTACTCCACTGACTACCAGACACTGCTACTATGCCCAAAAGTTTTTACTTGGCTAGATGCAGTAAAAAATTGTTATTAAATACAAAGGTGGTGTAGCTTGGTACAGATGGGCTACTCCAATGAGTAACAGACACTGCTACTATGCCCAAAAGGTTTTACTTGGCTAGGTGCAGTAAAAAATTGGTATTAGATACACAGGTGGTATAGCTTGCAACACAGATAGGCTACTCCACTGACTAACACACACTGCTAGAGGCCCAAAAGGATTGGCTTAGCTAGATTTAGCCAAATGGTGTGAAAAACACTTGCACAGCACTGGCACAGACCTGCCTGGCAAAAAGTGCTAGGAACTGCTGTAACCTAGCCCTCAAAAGGGCTGCAATTACAACTAATCCCTACTCCCTAAACCTATCTGTCTATTTAAGAGCAAATTCGCTTGCAATTCACAGAGTTACAAAGTATAGCGCCTACAGCAGCAGCCGTCTAACACTTAGCTGCAGCAGTGAGAAAATGGTGGCGAAGGGGAAAATGGCTGGGTCTTATAGGGCAAGGACATGTGACATACACAGCCAATGACACATGCCCTTGCTTGTGTGAAAAAAAAGTACTTCGCTGCGTGTGTGCGCTGCTGATAGGCTGACAGACTGCACCTCCCCACTGTAAATGCGGGAAAGAAAAAAAAAAATGGAGATAGGCATTATTTCTGCAGAGATCCATCCCCTGCCCCTCCCCCCACCCACTCTACACTGAAACTGTCTATTAACATTGATTAACAGTATTACTGTGAAAAAATCCAGTTATGATTTTGGTGCACGAACAGTTATCGAACATAACCTCGAACAGCCGTATTTTTTTAAAATCGTTCGGGTTCGTCGAACGGCTCGAACACCGCCCAAAACAGCTCGAATTTGAGATTGACGAACAGTTCGAGTCGAACACCGCTCATCTCTAATGTAGACCCAACCAGGAGTGTTCACATTTCAAAAAATTATGGCCTGACACCACTATTTCCGTTGCCAACTAATTGGAGATGGTGGAGTTAAATCTCTTAGCTTTGTCGTGTGTAGGAGGAAACAATCTTTTATGTGACCACACCTATGGGACTGAGGGCTGGCTGCATTGCTAAGAGAGGATGGAATACAGTGAATCGGTCAAACTGCTGGACCGTGAGTGAGGTGCAGGCGGAGATGTTACAGTGGATTGAGAAACATGTAGTGTCCTCAAACAAACACAGCAGGCATGTTCGCTTCCATTACAGCTGACCAGCTTTCACTCAGCCTGACTGGAACGGGTAAAGAATAGTGTTGAGCCACCCCCGTAGTGTTCGGGTTCGGTTCGGTTCGTCGAACACCGGGATGTTCGAGGAACTGTTCGTCGAACTGTTCGTCGAACACCTTAGAACACCGTCGAACACCGTTAAAACCAATGGCAGGCAAACAAAAACACATAGAAACACATAGAAAACACCTGCAAAGGTGTCCAAAAGCTGACAAACTGCTCAGAAGACACTCTGTTTAAAAAAGCCGGCCGGCAAATTCAGCAGCGGCATACACCGGTACCCGACAATTTAGACAAGAAGGAATAGAGCATCACACATAGATTAGATAGATAGAAACATGTCAGTCACACATATAAGAAGCACAGTGACAGTGTTGGTTACTGCACTTGTCATTTAGTGTAAAGGATTTATTAAAAAAAATATTAGTGTTTTCATGCACCGTCTCTTTAAAAAAGCCGGCCGGCAATTCAGCATCTGTACCTGACAATTTAGAACAGAAAGAATAGAGCTTCACACATAGATTAGATAGATAGAAACATGTCAGTCACATATATAATAAGTACAGTGATAGTGTTGCTTACTGTACTTGTCATTTAGTGTAAAGGATTTATTTAAAAAAATAATAGTGCTTTCATGCACTGTCTCTTTAAAAAAGCCGGCCGGCAATTCAGCAGCGGTACCCGACAATTTAGAACAGAAAGATAGAGCATCACACATAGATTAGATAGATAGAAACATGTCAGTCACATATATATGAAGTACAGTGATAGTGTTGGTTACTGTACTTGTCATTTAGTATTAAAATAAAGGATTTATTATTAAAAAAATTGGCGTGGGGTTCCCCTTAATTTTAGGCTCTAGCGGAGGTTAAGCAGACGGCTGGGGCAGATGTTTGAAGCCTGGGAAGGGGGTAATACCCACGGAGCTTCCCAGGCTACTAATATCAGCCCCCAGCTGAATACATAGCCTTTACTAGCTATTAAAATGGGGGACCCCCCCAAAAAAATGACGTGGGGTCCCCCCTAATTTAATAGCTAGCAAAGGCTAGGCAGACAGCTGGGGGCTGATATTAATAGCCCAGGAAGGGAGCCATGAATATTGGCCCCCTCCCAGGCTAGAAACACCAGCCGTCAGCCGCCCCAGAAATGGCGCATTCATAGGATGCGCCAATTCTGGCACTTAGCCTCGCTCTTCCACGCTGCCCTGGTGCGGTGGCAGGGGGTAATAGGGTTGGGGTTGATGTCAGCTTATAATGCCAGCTGACATCAAGCCCAGGTTAGTAATGGAGAGGCGTCTATAAGACACCCCCATTACTAACCCCATAGTCAAAGTTAAAAAAAACACAAACACCCAGAATAAAGTCCTTTAATTGAAATAAAGACACAATCCTTTATTGTTCTAAATTAAACCATACTTACCATCACGCCCATTCCAGCTGAAGCCAACGATCTCCTGCAATAAAAGAAAAATAATAAAGCAACCTCATCCTTACCTTTCCATGGTTCCCACGACAGCTTCAGCTCTGCTACATCGAGATGACAGGCTGGACCGCAGCAGAACGCCGCCATCCAGCCTGTCATCCCGCAGACACTGAGAAGCGCAGGCTTGCTTGCGCTGCTCAGCGTCTCTCTGTGACGACATCCAGATGAGCCGAGTTCATGTCCAATGAACTCGGCTCACCTCATGCACGTCACTGACAGCGTGGGAAAATTCTCACGCTGAAGCGCTGATTGCAGGAGAATTTTCCCACGCTGTCAGTGACGTGCAGGAGGTGAGCTGAGTTCATTGGACATGAGCTCACCTCATGCACATCACTGACAGCGTGGGAGAATTCTCCTGCACTCAGCACTTCAGCGTGAGAATTTTCCCACGCTGTCAGTGACGTGCATGAGGTGAGCCGAGTTCATTGGACATGACCTCGGCTCATCTGGATGCCGTCACAGCGAGACAGTGAGGAGCGCAAGCATGCCTGCGCTTCTCAGTGTCTGCGGGATGACAGGCTGGATGGCAGCGTTCTGCTGCGGTCCAGCCAGTCATCTCGATGTAGCAGAGCTGAAGCTGTCGTGGGAACCATGGAAAGGTAAGGATGAGGTTGGTTTATTATTTTTCTTTTATTGCAGGAGATCGTTGGCTTCAGCTGGAATGGGTGTGATGGTAAGTATGGTTTAATTTAGAACAATAAAGAATTGTGTCTTTATTTCAATTAAAGGACTTTATTCTGGGTGTGGTGTTTTTTTTAAATACTTTACTAGAAATTCATGGCGGTCATGTCTAATACTGGCGTGACCCCATGAATTTTGGGCTTGGGGCCAGCTGATAATACCAAGCTGGCCCTAACCCCTTTATTACCCAGTGAGCCACCGCACCAGGGCCCTGGATGAGTTGGGTACAGCGCCAGAAGATGGCGCTTCTATGAACGCGCCATTTTCCGGGGTGGCTGCGGACTGCAATTTGTAGCGGGGGTGGCCCAGAAAGCTTGGGCCTCCCTGCGCTGCAGATTCCAGCCCCCAGCTGCCTAGTTGTACCTGGCTGGACACAAAAATAGGGCGAAGCCCCACGTACTTTTTTTTTAATTATTTCATGAAATTCATGAAATAATTAAGAAAAAAAGGCCTTCCCTATATTGTTGTGTCCGGCCAGGTACAAATAGGCAGCTGGTGGTTGGGGGCAGCCCGTTCCTGCCTGCTGTACCTGGCTGGACACAAATATAGTGCGAAGCCCCACTTCAATTTTTTTTAATTATTTCATGAAATTCATGAAATAATTAAGAAAAAAAGGTCTTCCCTATATTGTTGTGTCCGGCCAGGTACAAATAGGCAGCTGGTGGATGGGGGCAGCCCGTTCCTGCCTGCTGTACCTGGCTGGACACAAATATAGTGCGAAGCCCCACTTCAATTTTTTTAAATTATTTCAGGAAATTCATGAAATAATTAAGAAAAAAATTGACGTGGGGCTTCGCACTATATTTGTGTCCAGCCAGGTACAGCAGGCAGGAACGGGCTGCCCCCAACCACCAGCTGCCTATTTGTACCTGGCCGGACACAACAATATAGGGAAGCCCTTTTTTTCTTAATTATTTCATGAAATAATTTAAAGAAAATTGACGTGGGGCTTCGCCCTGTTTTTGTGTCCAGCCAGGTACAACTAGGCAGCTGGGGGCTGGAATCCGCAGCGCAGGGAGGCCCAAGCTTTCTGGGCCACCCCCGCTGCAAATTGCAGTCCGCAGCCACCCCGGAAAATGGCGCGTTCATAGAAGCGCCATCTTCTGGCGCTGTACCCAACTCATCCAGGGCCCTGATGCGGTGGCTCACTGGGTAATAAAGGGGTTAGGGCCAGCTTGGCATTATCAGCTGGCCCTAAGCCCGAAATTCATGGGGTCACGCCAATATTAGACATGACCACCATGAATTTCTAGTAAAGTATTTAAAAAAAACACAACACCCAGAAAAAAGTCCTTTAATTGAAATAAACACACAATTCTTTATTGTTCTAAATTAAACCATACTTACCGTCACGCCCATTCCAGCTGAAGCCAACGATCTCCTGAAATAAAAGAAAAATAATAAAGCAACATCATCCTTACCTTTCCATGGTTCCCATGACAGCTTCAGCTCTGCTACATCGAGATGACAGGCTGGACCGCAGCAGAGCGCTGCCATCCAGCCTGTCATCCCGCAGACACTGAGAAGCGCAGGCTTGCTTGCGCTCCACAGTGTCTCTCTGTGAGGGCATCCAGATGAGCCGAGTTAATGTCCAATGAACTCGGCTCACCTCATGCACGTCGCTGACAGCGTGGGAGAATTCTCACACTGAAGCGCTGAGTGCAGGAGAATTCTCCCACGCTGTCAGTGACGTGCAGGAGGTGAGCTGAGTTCATTGGACATGAGCTCACCTTATGCACGTCACTGACAGCGTGGGAAAATTCTCCTGCACTCAGCGCTTCAGCGTGGGAGAATTCTCACGCTGAAGCGCTGAGTGCAGGAGAATTCTCCCACGCTGTCAGTGACGTGCAGGAGGTGAGCTGAGTTCATTGGACATGAGCTCACCTTATGCAAGTCACTGACAGCGTGGGAGAATTCTCCTGCACTCACCGCTTCAGCGTGAGTATTTTCCCACGCTGTCAGTGACGTACATGAGGTGAGCTGAGTTCATTGGACATGAACTCGGCTCATCTGGATGTCGTCACAGAGAGACGCTGAGCAGCGCAAGCAAGCCTGCGCTTCTCAGTGTCTGCGGGATGAGAGGCTGGATGGCAGCGTTCTGCTGCGGTCCAGCCTGTCATCTCGATGTAGCAGAGCTGAAGCTGTCGTGGGAACCATGGAAAGGTAAGGATGAGGTTGCTTTATTATTTTTCTTTTATTGCAGGAGATCGTTGGCTTCAGCTGGAATGGGCGTGACGGTAAGTATGGTTTAATTTAGAACAATAAAGGATTGTGTCTTTATTTCAATTAAAGGACTTTATTCTGGGTGTTTGTGTTTTTTTTAACTTTGACTATGGGGTTAGTAATGGGGGTGTCTTATAGACGCCTCTCCATTACTAACCTGGGCTTGATGTCAGCTGGCATTATAAGCTGACATCAACCCCAACCCTATTACCCCCTGCCACCGCACCAGGGCAGCGTGGAAGAGCGAGGCTAAGTGCCAGAATTGGCGCATCCTATGAATGCGCCATTTCTGGGGCGGCTGACGGCTGGTGTTTCTAGCCTGGGAGGGGGCCAATATTCATGGCTCCCTTCCTGGGCTATTAATATCAGCCCCCAGCTGTCTGCCTAGCCTTTGCTAGCTATTAAATTAGGGGGTCCCCACGTCATTTTTTTTGGGGGGTCCCCCATTTTAATAGCTAGTAAAGGCTATGTATTCAGCTGGGGGCTGATATTAGTAGCCTGGGAAGCTCCGTGGGTATTACCCCCTTCCCAGGCTTCAAACATCTGCCCCAGCCGTCTGCTTAACCTCCGCTAGAGCCTAAAATTAAGGGGAACCCCACGCCAATTTTTTTAATAATAAATCCTTTGTTTTAATACTAAATGACAAGTACAGTAACCAACACTATCACTGTACTTCATATATATGTGACTGACATGTTTCTATCTATCTAATCTATGTGTGAAGCTCTATTCTTTCGGTTCTAAATTGTCGGGTACAGGTGTATGCCGCTGATGAATTGCCGGCTTTTCATGTTTCACTGTTGGCACTGTTCCCATCGATTTGGGCAATCACTGTAATGCCACAACCACCATGGCTGTGGCATTACAGTGAGTGGCAGACAATCCCTGCATGATTGGTGCTCTAAATAGCACCAGACATGCAGGACACGCTTTTGGTGCACGAACAGTTATCGAACATAACCTCGAACAGCCGAATTTTTTGCAAATCGTTCGGGTTCGTCGAACAACTCGAACACCGCCCAAAACAGCTCGAATTTGAGATTGGCGAACAGTTCTAGTCGAACACCGCTCATCTCTAGTAAAGAACAAGAGGTTCTGTGGTCAGAGACCTGCGTGACAATACTTGGTACGGTCACAAAAGGAGAAAAAAATATGGTACATATACAAATGCGCACACCTTCAATCCACAAATAGTATAAAATGCTAATTTTATTAGACCTCACTTAAAAACATTAAAAACATGCATTTACTAATACCAAAAAGAAACAACAAATATACAACATGAGTGAAAAAAATTCCATGATGAAAGCAACAGTATATAATGTTTAGCGAAATAGCAATGCACACTGTGTTTATTAACTAGTGGTCCTAGTTCAAATATGGAAATATAACATATAAACCCACGTCCAACTCTATATAAATAAAGGGAGAAAGGGGGGACTTTTATTGGAGTGGTTCTCCCATCAAAATAATTAATTGGATGGCTCCTAGGATATGGTATACAAAACCAACCCACTCACACATCAATATCCTACACAATCTGTCATAAAGCATCAACAGAGAGGTGGTAAGCATAACAACACCTATACCAAGCAGGCCACTTAAAAGAACATATCATAGTATATATAAGGCTGCCTAAATGATCCAATGTATCAAGCCATGTCACCAATGAGGTAGGATAAGGGATCAGTGCAGGGACCCACGCGAATCGCTGTGGAACAGAGCTTCATCAGGAGGGGTAACCTCTTAGCTTTGTCATGGTATGAGTAAACAATATTTTACGTGACCACAACTGCTGGACCGAGGATTGGCTGCAGTGCTGAGAGAGGGCGGAGTATGGTGAAACGGACAAACTGCTAGACCGTGAATGAGGTGCATTTGGAGATGTTACAGTGGATTGAGAAACATGTTGTGTGCTCAGTGAAACAAACACAGCAGGCATGTCAGCTTCTGTTACAGCTGACGGGCTCTCACTCAGCCTGACTAGAGCATACAACCGTAGGTTCTGCGGTCGGAGACCTGTGTGACAATACTTGGCACGGTAACAGAAGAGGTGGAAGAAGCAGCAGATGTGGTTGATGGGGCGGCTGATGGTTGTTGAGGTCCGGTGGTCCTTGAGGTCGCATTTTATCTCAGCGAGATTGCCAGTGTAAAGCATGTTGATTGTTCATGTGAAGGTTCATGCATGTAGTAGTCAATTTATTGCACTTTTTCCCTCTACTGAGTTTTTTCTTGCAAAGTTTACAGATAACGTGAGTTGGCTCATCCTTTGCGGTCTCATAAAAGGCCCAGGCTAGGCAACCCTTGCCGTCCCTGTGAGTTGCAGACCAGCGACCGCTGCTGGCCACAGCCACAGTTGTGGCTAAGGATGCAGTGCTCATTGCGGTTGCATCACTATGTGTGTGTGCCGTAGGACATAACGTAACCTCCTTGTCTTCCAACTCCTCCACCTCCTCAGATGAGCTACTCAGCTGCGTGACTCTGGGTTCACACCAAGTGGGATCCACAACCTAAACATCATCCAATATGTTATCCCATTCCTCGCCCTGACAGTCACAATTCTCCTCTTCTTGCCCTGACAGCATAGTACAGTTCGTGTAACCCTCAGGTATCTGAGTCTCTTCAGGATCACCTCCCCCCACCCATGGGTTACTGTCTTGGGACGAGGGTCAGGAAGCTGCTGAAACCCGATTTTTTTCCCCTGTATGGAAAACAATATTTGCCCCAAAGAATTTTAAGCTCAGATGTAGTCTGCTTTCTATACCAGTTTTGAGTTTACCATGTCTGTGTAACCCTGTGTGAAAAACAACATCTGCACCAAAGAATTAAAAGATGAAAAATAGCCTTTTTCTAATTCTATAGAAGAAAGAAAACCAATTTCTATTTTTGTCATGTACCCCTATGAGAACAATATCTACACCAAAGAATTAATTTCAATAGAGTATAACTATGGGGACCAACACTAGTGATGAGCGAGCATGCTTGCTATTGCTTGGTGCTCGCCCGAGCATCTCACTGCTCAAGATGCTCGGCGCTCACCGAGTATTTCCGGGATTGCTCGGGTCCCCTCCCTGCATGATTGGCGCTCTTTAGATTTGCCAATCAACATGCAGGAAATGTCTGCCACACACTGTAATGCCGCAGCAATGTTGGTCATGGCATTACAGTAATTGGCTGGCCGCACAGCGTCATCAGGTCTATATCAGACCTGGTGCCGCCGTGCTCCTCACAGTCTACTCCGCAATCAGGCAGTGTAGGGAGAGGTGCTGCTGAGCTAGGGAGAGATTTGGTTGTTTATTAGTTAGTGTAGGTATTCCACAAGATTGTCTACACATATCCATCTCAACTAACAGTCTTTCAGAGGACTAATCCAGCTGCAGAGATATCAGTGCTAGGCAAGCAGTCTATTTAGCAGACTGCAGTGCACATAGCAAGAAAGTCCATTCCAGTTCTGTCTGCTGGTGCTTTTACAGATATTAGTAGAAATAGCCCCAGGTATCAGGGGCCAGGAATATTTTTTTTTTATCTTAATCCTGATTATTTGCTTAAAAAGCAATCCAGAGGATATCGTTTTTCTGCGCCATTTACTTGTTGGCACTGCAGAATACAGCCAGGTCCTTTCCATATTACACCGCTAAAAATCCAGCTATTTAAAACTTTGATTTGTCCATCAAACGAATCACATATAACTGAAAATATTGCCATTTCTGGCCTCCATTGACATTTTGTTGCAATGTGTCAGTGAACTTATTGACACGAGGTTGGCGCTGTTAAAAATAGTAACCTACAGGCCAGCTATTTAAAACTGTGGTTTGACCGTCACATGGATCACATGTAATTGCGCTGAAAATATTGCCATTTTTGGCCTCCATTGAAATTTTGTTTCAGTGTGTCATTGAAGATATTGACACCAGTTTGCTGTTAAAAATAGTTACCTACAGGCCAGCTATTTAAAACTGTGGTTTGTCCGTCAAACGGATCATATATAACTGTGCTGAAAATTCTGCCATTTCCGGCCTCCATTAAAATTTTGTTTCAGTGAGTCAGCGAAGTTATTGACACCAGTTTGCTGTTAAAAATAGTTACCTACAGGCCAGCTAATTAAAACTGTGGTTTGTTCGTCACACGGATCACATATAAGTTTGCTCCAAATTCAGCCATTTGTAGTGAGCGTGGAAGATATTGTCCTCCATTTAAAATTGGCATGGCACGTGGCAAAGGACAGGGAACTGGATGTGATAGTGATGATGATGGTGCATGCAGAGGCTGAGGCCGTGGGCAAGCTGAAATTGTGCCAGAACAAACACCCACATCTTCTCGCTCGACCTTCCTTTCCCAATTAATAGGGGACCGCAAGACACCACTATTGAGCACAGAGCAGTGTGAAAAGGTTATTGGTTGGATAGCAGATAATGCTTCCAGTCACTTAACCACCACCACCACCTTGTCTTCCACACAGTCAAGTCTCAGTAGCCGTGAGTCTGGACCGCATTTTCCTCACCATAATCCTCCTTCCTCCCACCATGTCAAGTGCACGGAGACAACTGATCCCACATTTGGACACTCTGAAGAGCTGTTCACTTTTCAATTTATAGATGCGAGCCTCTCACCTGGTCCACTTGAAGCGGGGCAAGAGGAGATTGCATGTAGCGATGTCCAAATATTTGAGCAGCCACAGTCATATGAAGGCAATGGTGGGAAAGTGCCACAAGAGGTGGATGATGATGAGACACAATTGCCAGAAAGTCAGGAGGAGGACCAGGGTGCAGAAGTGGAAGACGAGGTGGTGGATGATACAGTAACTGACCAAACCTGGCAGCAGGACATGCAGAGCGAGGACAGCAGCACACAGGGTGAGGAAGGCAAAGCATCCCAACAGGCAGGAAGAAGCAGTGTGGAGGCCACAGACAGAAAGCGGGCGACCGTTCCCCATAACACCAACACGACAGAAGTTGCCAGTACAACTGTTAGGTCTTCCCGAGTCTGGTTGTTTTTTAAAGACTCTGCCGATAACCCCAAAAAGGCCATTTGCACAACCTGCCAGGCGAGCATCAGCAGGGGTGGCAAAACGACCTGCCTGACCAACACCAACATGATCAGGCACATGGCAGCACAGCACCAAACTTTGTGGGCCAAATCCCAGGGTCCAGGAACAGTGTCTGCGGGTGACACCACTGCTTCTTCCATTGTTGTGCGTGCAAGCCAATCCCCTGTCAATAGTGCATGCGAAGATGCCTCCTGCCATGCACCTGTTGTTGTACACTCTCAACTAGCACCATGAGCAAGCACGTCCTTGTCCCAGCGTAGCGTTCAGTTGTCCATACCCCAGTCCTTGGAACGCAAGCGCAAATACGCAGCCAATGCCCCACAGGCCACACTACTAAATTCCCACATTTCGTGATTGCTTGCATTGAAATGTTGCCTTTTAGGCTTGTGGAGACGGAATCTTTCCGCACCCTGATGGCGGCGACCGTCCTTAGGTACTATTTCTCCTGGTGTGCCGTCCCCGCATTACACAAGCACGTGTCCCACAACATTAGCCGTGCCTTGAACAATGCAGTTCAGGGAAAGTCCACCTAACAACAGACACCCTGGACAAGTGCTTGTGGGCAGGGACGGTACATCTCGCTGATGACAAACTGGGTTAACATACAGGAAGCCGGGAACCAGTCGGACCTTGTGACGGAACACATCCTCCCGATGCCGAGGATTGGGGGCGCTAGGTCAATCAGGGTTGCCCCCACAGTCTACAGCTCATGCACCTCATTCTCCTCAGCCTCTTCCTCCTCTTCAGCCTCCATCTCTGAATTGACCACATCAGTCAAAAGCTGGAAGTACTGCAGCACTGCCTCGGCCAAGCGGCAACAGGCTGTGCTGAAGCTAATAAGCTTAGGTGACAAACCGCACAATGCTGAAGAGTTGTGGACAGCTCTGAAAGAGCAGGCAGATCTGTGGCTCACACCGCTGAACCTACAGCCAGGCATGGTCATGTGTGATAATGGCCGGAACCTGGTGGCGGCTCTGAGGTGAGGTGAGCTCACACATATACCATGCCTGGCCCATGTGCTTAACCTCGTGGTTCAGCGGTTTCTCAAAACCTACCTAGAGCTGGCGAATCTGCTTGTCAAAGTACGCCGCCTGTGTGCTCATTTTAGAAAGTCAGCTACAGCTTCCGCCGCCCTTGCCGTACTTCAGCAGTGTTTGCAGCTTCCGGCTCACCGACTAGTGTGTGATGTCCCCACGCGTTGGAACTCTACACTGCTGATGTTGGGAAGGATTTGTGAGCAGAAGAGGGCAGTTGTTGAGTTCCAGCATCAACAAGGCCGTTGGTATTCAATTCAGACTCCACACATAAGACCTCAGGAGTGGACATGGATGTCAGACATATGTACCATCCTCCAAAACTTTGAGGACTCCACCAAGATGGTGAGCGGCGATGACGCTATAATTAGTGTCACCATCCTGCTTCTCTGTCTTCTGAAACGCTCTCTGCTCACAATCAAAGAGGATGCATTGCAGGCAGAGCACGATGAGATGGAGCAAGGAACCATACAGGGTGATTACACACAGCCCAGCCTCATCTCTTCCCAACGTGGATTGTGTGACAATGAGGAAGAGGGGGAGGAAGAACAGGAGCTAGTTTCATGCACTATTGATGGTACCACCAGCACAACTGTCATACCGTCTGTTCAGCGTGGATGGCCTGAGGACAGGGAGGAGGAGGAGAGCATGGTCAGTCATTCTCTTGGTGAGGACACGGAAGTCTTCCCTGTTAGCATTCTGGCATGCATGGCTGAGTTTATGTTTGTTAGAACTCTCCTGTTAGTTTTTTTCTATTTTGTGGTCACGTGACCTGCGGCCTATTTAATCCAGCTCCGCCCTTCTGGCTTTGCTGGACTTCAGTGTTATTTGACTCTCTATCTAGCCAGGTGCTTTTGTACCTATCTCTCTAGTTCGTTTGGTCCTTTGGTCCTCTAAGTACTTTTTGTCTGTTTGTCTTTTTGCTCCGCTACAACATCTGCTAGGAGGTGTCCAAATTTGTCCCAGTCCTTAGTTCTTTTAGGGACCCCTCCCTTTATTCTATAGGTCTGCGCTCAGACTAGCTGAGGACGAAGGCAGGTCTGTTCACAAGGAACAGGTCGCCCACTGCAACGTATGGAATCAGCTTAGTCTTATTGTAGGGACAGATTCCCTTTCTTTCATTAGTTCTTGTAGCAGATCATAACAGTAAGTCCAGCCAAAACTTAAACTTAGGAAAGAAATCCTGGGATCAGTATGGTGTCTGTTCAAGAGTTGGCTCAAAGCCTGCAGGGATTGTCTCTAGAGGTGGCCGAGCTCCAGCAACACGTGAGTAGCTGTCCTGGAGCGCATTTTGTGGAACCAAAGGTAGGACTGCCTGATATTTTTGATGGTAAACAACAAGATTTTTTTTCCTTTAAAAATGCTTGTTTATTATATTTTCGTTTGAGACCCAGGTCCACTGGGAATGAATCACAGTGCATTGGGTTCATCATGTCACTTTTGCGCAGAGAACCACAGGGGTGGGCCTTTTCTCTCCAACCCAATGATAGGTGTTTTATATCAGTGGAGGAATACATACAGACGAGCTTGGCTGCAGGTCACATTAGAACTTCTAAGTCACCTGTGGCTGTTGGATTTTTTTTGTAAAAAAAAAAAGGACGGCGGTTTACGTCCATGTCTGGACTTTCGCGAAATTAATAAAATTACCGTAGGCAATTCCTACCCATTGCCGTTAATTCCTGACTTGTTTAACCAGTTAGTGGGGGGCAAGTGGTTCTCTAAAATTGATCTCCGGGGGGCATACAATTTGTTTCGAATAAAGGAGGGTGATGAATGGAAAACAGCTTTTAACACTTCGGTACGTCATTTTGAGAATCTGGTGATGCCTTTTGTTCTTACCAATGCACCCGCGTTTTTTCAGAACCTTATTATTGACATCCTGAGTAGAGATGAGCGGTGTTCGACTAGAACTGTTCGCCAATCTCAAATTCGAGCTGTTTTGGGCGGTGTTCGAGTTGTTCGACGAACCCGAACGATTTGCAAAAAATTCGGCTGTTCGAGGTTATGTTCGATAACTGTTCGTGCACCAAAAGCGTGTCCTGCATGTCTGGCGCTATTTAGAGCACCAATCATGCAGGGATTGTCTGCCACTCACTGTAATGCCACAGCCATGGTGGTTGTGGCATTACAGTGATTGCCCAAATCGATGGGAACAGTGCCAACAGTGAAACATGAAAAGCCGGCAATTCAGCAGCGGCATACACCGGTACCCGACAATTTAGAACCGAAAGAATAGAGCTTCACACATAGATTAGATAGATATAAACATGTCAGTCACACATATATACGAAGTACAGTGAAAGTGCTGCTTACTGTACTTGTCATTTAGCGTAAAGGATTTATCAAAAAAAATAATAGTGTTTTCATGCACTGTCTCTTTAAAAAAGCCGGCCGGCAATTCAGCAGCGGTACCCGACAATTTATAACAGACAGAATAGAGCTTCACACATAGATTAGATAGATAGAAACATGTCAGTCACATATATATGAAGTACAGTGATAGTGTTGGTTACTGTACTTGTCATTTAGTATTAAAATAAAGGATTTATTATTAAAAAAATTGGCGTGGGGTTCCCCTTAATTTTAGGCTCTAGCGGAGGTTAAGCAGACGGCTGGGGCAGATGTTTGAAGCCTGGGAAGGGGGTAAAACCCACGGAGCTTCCCAGGCTACTAATATCAGCCCCCAGCTGAATACATAGCCTTTACTAGCTATTAAAATGGGGGACCCCCCCAAAAAAATGACGTGGGGTCCCCCCTAATTTAATAGCTAGCAAAGGCTAGGCAGACAGCTGGGGGCTGATATTAATAGCCCAGGAAGGGAGCCATGAATATTGGCCCCCTCCCAGGCTAGAAACACCAGCCGTCAGCCGCCCCAGAAATGGCGCATTCATAGGATGCGCCAATTCTGGCACTTAGCCTCGCTCTTCCACGCTGCCCTGGTGCGGTGGCAGGGGGTAATAGGGTTGGGGTTGATGTCAGCTTATAATGCCAGCTGACATCAAGCCCAGGTTAGTAATGGAGAGGCGTCTATAAGACACCCCCATTACTAACCCCATAGTCAAAGTTAAAAAAAACACAAACACCCAGAATAAAGTCCTTTAATTGAAATAAAGACACAATCCTTTATTGTTCTAAATTAAACCATACTTACCGTCACGCCCATTCCAGCTGAAGCCAACGATCTCCTGCAATAAAAGAAAAATAATAAAGCAACCTCATCCTTACCTTTCCATGGTTGCCACGACAGCTTCAGCTCTGCTACATCGAGATGACAGGCTGGACCGCAGCAGAACGCCGCCATCCAGCCTGTCATCCCGCAGACACTGAGAAGCGCAGGCTTGCTTGCGCTGCTCAGCGTCTCTCTGTGACGACATCCAGATGAGCCGAGTTCATGTCCAATGAACTCGGCTCACATCATGCACGTCACTGACAGCGTGGGAAAATTCTCACGCTGAAGCGGTGAGTGCAGGAGAATTCTCCCACGCTGTCAGTGACGTGCATAAGGTGATCTCATGTCCAATGAACTCAGCTCACCTCCTGCACGTCACTGACAGCGTGGGAGAATTCTCCTGCACTCAGCGCTTCAGCGTGAGAATTCTCCCACGCTGAAGCGCTGAGTGCAGGAGAATTTTCCCACGCTGTCAGTGACGTGCATAAGGTGAGCTCATGTCCAATGAACTCAGCTCACCTCCTGCACGTCACTGACAGCGTGGGAGAATTCTCCTGCACTCAGCGCTTCAGTGTGAGAATTCTCCCACGCTGAAGCGCTGAGTGCAGGAGAATTTTCCCACGCTGTCAGTGACGTGCATGAGGTGAGCCGAGTTCATTGGACATTAACTCGGCTCATCTGGATGCCCTCACAGAGAGACATTGTGGAGCGCAAGCAAGCCTGCGCTTCTCAGTGTCTGCGGGATGAGAGGCTGGATGGCAGCGTTCTGCTGCGGTCCAGCCTGTCATCTCGATGTAGCAGAGCTGAAGCTGTCATGGGAACCATGGAAAGGTAAGGATGATGTTGCTTTATTATTTTTCTTTTATTTCAGGAGATCGTTGGCTTCAGCTGGAATGGGCGTGATGGTAAGTATGGTTTAATTTAGAACAATAAAGAATTGTGTGTTTATTTCAATTAAAGGACTTTTTTCTGGGTGTTGTGTTTTTTTTAAATACTTTACTAGAAATTCATGGTGGTCATGTCTAATATTGGCGTGACCCCATGAATTTCGGGCTTAGGGCCAGCTGATAATGCCAAGCTGGCCCTAACCCCTTTATTACCCAGTGAGCCACCGCATCAGGGCCCTGGATGAGTTGGGTACAGCGCCAGAAGATGGCGCTTCTATGAACGCGCCATTTTCCGGGGTGGCTGCGGACTGCAATTTGCAGCGGGGGTGGCCCAGAAAGCTTGGGCCTCCCTGCGCTGCGGATTCCAGCCCCCAGCTGCCTAGTTGTACCTGGCTGGACACAAAAACAGGGCGAAGCCCCACGTCAATTTTCTTTAAATTATTTCATGAAATAATTAAGAAAAAAAGGGCTTCCCTATATTGTTGTGTCCGGCCAGGTACAAATAGGCAGCTGGTGGTTGGGGGCAGCCCGTTCCTGCCTGCTGTACCTGGCTGGACACAAATATAGTGCGAAGCCCCACGTCAATTTTTTTTAAATTATTTCATGAATTTCCTGAAATAATTTAAAAAAATTGAAGTGGGGCTTCGCACTATATTTGTGTCCAGCCAGGTACAGCAGGCAGGAACGGGCTGCCCCCATCCACCAGCTGCCTATTTGTACCTGGCCGGACACAACAATATAGGGAAGCCCTTTTTTTCTTAATTATTTCATGAATTTCATGAAATAATTAAAAAAAATTGAAGTGGGGCTTCGCACTATATTTGTGTCCAGCCAGGTACAGCAGGCAGGAACGGGCTGCCCCCATCCACCAGCTGCCTATTTGTACCTGGCCGGACACAACAATATAGGGAAGCCCTTTTTTTCTTAATTATTTCATGAATTTCATGAAATAATTAAAAAAAATTGAAGTGGGGCTTCGCACTATATTTGTGTCCAGCCAGGTACAGCAGGCAGGAACGGGCTGCCCCCAACCACCAGCTGCCTATTTGTACCTGGCCGGACACAACAATATAGGGAAGCCCTTTTTTTCTTAATTATTTCATGAATTTCATGAAATAATTAAAAAAAAAGTACGTGGGGCTTCGCCCTATTTTTGTGTCCAGCCAGGTACAACTAGGCAGCTGGGGGCTGGAATCTGCAGCGCAGGGAGGCCCAAGCTTTCTGGGCCCCCCCCCGCTACAAATTGCAGTCCGCAGCCACCCCGGAAAATGGCGCGTTCATAGAAGCGCCATCTTCTGGCGCTGTACCCAACTCATCCAGGGCCCTGGTGCGGTGGCTCACTGGGTAATAAAGGGGTTAGGGCCAGCTTGGTATTATCAGCTGGCCCCAAGCCCAAAATTCATGGGGTCACGCCAGTATTAGACATGACCGCCATGAATTTCTAGTAAAGTATTTAAAAAAAACACAACACCCAGAATAAAGTCCTTTAATTGAAATAAAGACACAATTCTTTATTGTTCTAAATTAAACCATACTTACCATCACACCCATTCCAGCTGAAGCCAACGATCTCCTGCAATAAAAGAAAAATAATAAACCAACCTCATCCTTACCTTTCCATGGTTCCCACGACAGCTTCAGCTCTGCTACATCGAGATGACTGGCTGGACCGCAGCAGAACGCTGCCATCCAGTCTGTCATCCCGCAGACACTGAGAAGCGCAGGCATGCTTGCGCTCCTCACTGTCTCGCTGTGACGGCATCCAGATGAGCCGAGGTCATGTCCAATGAACTCGGCTCACCTCATGCACGTCACTGACAGCGTGGGAAAATTCTCACGCTGAAGTGCTGAGTGCAGGAGAATTCTCCCACGTTGTCAGTGATGTGCATGAGGTGAGCTCATGTCCAATGAACTCAGCTCACCTCCTGCACGTCACTGACAGCGTGGGAAAATTCTCCTGCAATCAGCGCTTCAGCGTGAGAATTTTCCCACGCTGTCAGTGACGTGCATGAGGTGAGCCGAGTTCATTGGACATGAACTCGGCTCATCTGGATGTCGTCACAGAGAGACGCTGAGCAGCGCAAGCAAGCCTGCGCTTCTCAGTGTCTGCGGGATGACAGGCTGGATGGCAGCGTTCTGCTGCGGTCCAGCCTGTCATCTCGATGTAGCAGAGCTGAAGCTGTCGTGGGAACCATGGAAAGGTAAGGATGAGGTTGCTTTATTATTTTTCTTTTATTGCAGGAGATCGTTGGCTTCAGCTGGAATGGGCGTGATGGTAAGTATGGTTTAATTTAGAACAATAAAGGATTGTGTCTTTATTTCAATTAAAGGACTTTATTCTGGGTGTTTGTGTTTTTTTTAACTTTGACTATCTGGTTAGTAATGGGGGTGTCTTATAGACGCCTCTCCATTACTAACCTGGGCTTGATGTCAGCTGGCATTATAAGCTGACATCAACCCCAACCCTATTTCCCCCTGCCACCGCACCAGGGCAGCGTGGAAGAGCGAGGCTAAGTGCCAGAATTGGCGCATCCTATGAATGCGCCATTTCTGGGGCGGCTGACGGCTGGTGTTTCTAGCCTGGTAGGGGGCCAATATTCATGGCTCCCTTCCTGGGCTATTAATATCAGCCCCCAGCTGTCTGCCTAGCCTTTGCTAGCTATTAAATTAGGGGGGACCCCACGTCATTTTTTTGGGGGGGTCCCTCATTTTAATAGCTAGTAAAGGCTATGTATTCAGCTGGGGGCTGATATTAGTAGCCTGGGAAGCTCCGTGGGTATTACCCCCTTCCCAGGCTTCAAACATCTGCCCCAGCCGTCTGCTTAACCTCCGCTAGAGCCTAAAATTAAGGGGAACCCCACGCCAATTTTTTTAATAATAAATCCTTTATTTTAATACTAAATGACAAGTACAGTAACCAACACTATCACTGTACTTCATATATATGTGACTGACATGTTTCTATCTATCTAATCTATGTGTGATGCTCTATCTTTCTGTTCTAAATTGTCGGGTACCGCTGCTGAATTGCCGGCCGGCTTTTTTAAAGAGACAGTGCATGAAAACACTATTATTTTTTTAAATAAATCCTTTACACTAAATGACAAGTACAGTAAGCAACACTATCACTGTACTTATTATATATGTGACTGACATGTTTCTATCTATCTAATCTATGTGTGAAGCTCTATTCTTTCTGTTCTAAATTGTCGGGTACAGATGCTGAATTGCCGGCCGGCTTTTTTAAAGAGACGGTGCATGAAAACACTAATATTTTTTTTTAATAAATCCTTTACACTAAATGACAAGTGCAGTAACCAACACTGTCACTGTACTTCATATATATGTGACTGACATGTTTCTATCTATCTAATCTATGTGTGATGCTCTATTCCTTCTTGTCTAAATTGTCGGGTACCGGTGTATGCCGCTGCTGAATTTGCCGGCCGGCTTTTTTAAAGAGAGTGTCTTCTGAGCAGTTTGTCAGCTTTTGGACACCTTTGCAGGTGTTTTCTATGTGTTTCTATGTGTTTTTGTTTGCCTGCCATTGGTTTTAACGGTGTTCGACGGTGTTCTAAGGTGTTCGACGAACAGTTCGACGAACAGTTCCTCGAACATCCCGGTGTTCGACGAACCGAACCGAACCCGAACACTACGGGGGTGGCTCAACACTAATCCTGAGACCTTTGATTGGTAAGAATGTGGTTGTGTATTTGGATGACATTTTGATTTATTCGCCAGATCTGGAGTCTCATTGGCAGAGCGTACGTGAGGTATTGCAGTTATTAAGTGACAATTCACTTTTTGCTAAGCTGGAGAAATGTGAGTTCGCTGTGCAGAGAATTAGTTTTTTGGGCTGCATTATCTCCAGCGAGGGCTTTGAGATGGACCTGGTTAAGGTTCAGGCTGTGCAGGAATGGCCTAGGCCTATTTGTTTGAAATCGATACAGAGATTTTTGGGTTTCACCAATTATTACAGAAAATTCATTAAGAATTTTTCTATAATTGTTAAGCCGTTAACCGATCTCACCAGGAAAGGTGCGAATACGGTCCAGTGGACTACTGAGGCCATTGAAGCTTTCGTGTATCTCAAGGAGAGGTTCAGTTCTGCCCCTATCCTTATGCAGCCTGATGAGACAAAGACTTTTCTGGTCGAGGTTGATGCTTCTTCGGTGGGGGTCGGTGCGGTTTTGTCTCAGAAGAACAAGGATGGAGTACATCCCTGTGCTTTTTTTTTAAAAAATTTTCAGAAACCGAACTTAATTACGATGTTGGTAATCGGGAATTGCTGGCTATTAAACTCGCGTTTGAACATTGGCGGCATTTCTTGGAAGGTGCTAAATTTCCAGTTCAGGTTTTTACTGATCATAAAAATAAGATTTATCTGTATGCTGCCAAGCGCTTGAATGCCCGTCAGGCTAGGTGGGCACATTTTTTTTCTCGGTTTAATTTTTCTGTTACTTACATCCCTGGTACCAAGAATGTTAAAGCCGATGCTTTATCTCGCAGTTTTTCTCCCATGGTTGGTACCGAGGAGGAGGAGAGCATTTTACAGGAAGGTGTTGTGGTAGCAGCATTGGACTCCGTTTAGGAAGATGGGATTCTGAAAGCCCAGGAGGATGCCCCATCTAACACTCCCCATGGGAGGCTGTTTGTGCCTAGAACCTTTAGGAAAGATTTGTTTGTGGAATATCATGAGTCTCGGTTGGCAGGTCATCCAGGAATTTCTGAGACTAAGAGATTTATAAGTCGCAGTTTTTGGTGGCCTGGGTGGCAGAAGGAAGTCATCAAGTGGGTGCATCAATGTACGGTGTGTGCTAGGTCAAAGGCTTCGCATACCCCTGCTGCGGGGTTGCTTTGCCCTCTGGAGGTTCCTAGTGCGCCTTGGACGCATCTGGCAATGGATTGTATTACTGACCTTCCTGTTTCCGAGGGTTTCACTGTCATCTGGGTGGTCATGGACCATTTTAGCAAGATATGTCATTTGGTTCCTTTCATTAAACTACCCTGCGCTAAGACACTCGCTAAGGCGTTTGTTAAGGAAATTGTCAGACTCCATGGCGTTCCCACCAACATTGTTTCTGATAAGGGACCTCAGTTTGTGGATCGCTTTTGGCGTGCTTTTTGTGACAGGTTGGGAGTCCATTTGTCATTTTCATCTGGGTATCATCCTGAGTCTAATGGATAGACAGAAAGAAAGAACCTGGATGTTGAACAGTTTTTGCGTTGTTTTGTGGCAGACAATCAAGAGGGGTGGTCTGAGTTTCTGCCACTCGCTGAATTTGCTCTTAACAACCATACATCCTCTTCTGCTGGGTGCTCTCCATTTTTTGTTATACTGGGAGACATCCGTCGTTTGGTTTGTTCTCCAAATTGGTGTCGGCTGTGCCGGAGGAGGAGAATTTTTCTGGTGATTTGGAGAGAGTTTCGACTGACGTACGTTGTAACCTTCAAGAGGCTAACAAAAAGTCCAAGAAGTATTTTAACAGGAAACATAAAGACGTTTTGTTTACGGTGGGTGACAAGGTTTGGTTGTCCTCAAAGAATCTGCGGTTGAGGATTCCCTCTAAAAATTGGGTCCGAAGATTGTGGGGCAATTTAAGGTGCTTCAGGTGGTTAATCAGTCTGCTGTTAGGTTCCAGGTCCCCACCTCCTGGAAGATTAATCCTGTGTTTCATGTTTCCTTGTTGAAAAAGGCTGATGTATCGGATAGGGATGCTACTGTCACAGTTCCTCCGGTGGTGGAAGACGGCGAATATGAAATTTCTCGTATCCTGAATTCCAGAAGACATAGAGGGAGTTTGCAGTATCTCGTCGCTTGGAAAGGTTTCGGTCCCGAGGATAACTCCTGGGTAAGGGCGGATGATGTCTCTGCCCCTAGACTTGTCAGAGCGTTCCACAGGAGGTTTCCTGATAGGCCTGGGCCTGGAGGATCCGGAGGATCCTCATAGAAGAGGGGGTACTGTTAGAACTCTCCTGTTAGTTTTTTCTATTTTGGGGTCACGTGACCTGCTGCCTGTTTATTTCAGCTCCGCCCTTCTGGCTTTGCTGGACTTCAGTGTTATTTGACTCTCTATCTAGCCAGGTGCTTTTGTACCTATCTCTCTAGTTCGTTTGGTCCTTTGGACCTCTAAGTACTTTTTGTCTGTTTGTCTTTTTGCTCCACTACAACATCTGCTAGGAGGTGTCCAATTTTGTCCAAGTCCTTGGTTCTTTTAAGGACCCCTCCCTTTATTCTATAGGTCTGCGTTCAGACTAGCAGAGGACGAAGGCGGGTCTGTTCACAAGGAACAGGTTGCCCGCTGCAACGTATGGAATCAGCTTAGTCTTATTGTAGGGACAGATTCCCTTTCTTTCCTTAGTTCTTGTAGCAGATCATAACAATGTTACACTGCTTTTCCCGTGAACCGCTCGTTCTCAAAATTTTTGGTGACAGTTATTACTGGTTGGTGACACTTCTAGACCCACGCTACAAGGAGAACTTTCTATCTATTATTCCTGAAGCAGACAAGTCTACATCAATGGGGCAGTACAAGGAAGCCTTTGTTGCGGAACTATTAAAAAAATTCCCATCTGAAAACGCTGGTGGCAGAGGTCACAGTTCATTGGACAGCCAAGGAGTACAGGCGATAGACACAACTCCAATCCAGCAGAGGCAGGGGAACACTGTCAAAGTTCCGGGAAAGTTATCTCAGCCCCTTCCATCGCAAAGGTACTGAGGCGCGGGGTACTCTCACAAGGAGTGCAAAGTTTGGGAAGATGCTGAGAGAGTACCTTGCTGACCGTACCAACGTCCTCCGTGATTCCTCTGTACCTTATAATTATTGGGTATCCAAGCTGGACACGTGGAATGAACTTGCTCTCTATGCATTGGAGGTCATGGCCTGCCCTGCCACCAGCGTTTTATCAGAGTGGGTTTTTAGTACCGCTGGTGGAATTATAACTAATTAGCGCATCCGCCTGTCAACTGAAAATGCTGACAGACTAACTCATAAAAATGAACAAGGGCTGGATTGGGCTAGACTTCTCAACACCAACGAATGATAGTGTTATGATCTGCAACATGTACTAAGGAAACATAGGAGAAAGCTGTCCCTAGAGTAAGACTAAGCTGAATCCCTACGACGTAGCGGGCTGCCTGTTCCTAGTGAACAGACCCACCTGAGAGCTCGGCTAGTATGAACAAAGACCTATAGAATTAAGGAAGGGGTCCCTAAAAGAACTAAGGACTGGGACAAAAATGGGACACCTCCTAAACAGAGAAGTTGTTGCAGAACACAAAAGACAAACTGACAAAAATGTACTAGAGGTCTCAGAGGACCAAGCAAACTTGACAGAGAAAGGCACCGAGGCACCAGGCTAGAGAAACAGTCAACACTGAAGTCTAGCACAGCCATAAGGGTGGAGTTGGAGTATAAAGGCAGATGGTCACGTGACCGCAAAACACAAGATGGAAAATACAAACAGGAGGGTTCTAACAGATAGAAGCATAGCATAAACTTAAATCCAGTGTCTTTTTTTGAGAGGTGTATTCCCATGCACCTCTTCACACCCACACATGGGTATACGCTTCCTGATTTCGGCTATTTGCTCTTGTCCTTCTCCTTCTCCTCATCCTCATCCTCCACCACCATATCACCAGGGTGACCATGGTCCGTGATGCAACACCCACATAATTTTTTTAAAGGGTGTTTATGATGCCAGTAAAAAATTTTTTTATACAGTATGTTCATGTATAGCCCCCAGGGGTAAATGTTTGTCGGCCCATACACTTAGTGCATGGGCATTGCAAGTATAGGAGACCCGCTCCTTTCTTATGGGAACATTTTTTTATGAGGCCCTCCTCCACGTCTTTTCCAAGGTGCATTGGAGTGCCTCCCAATTTTGGCAGCCCTTGCATTCACTGCATAGGCCAACACTATGGGAGACCCACTTCCTAATAATGGGAACATTGTTTTCAGGAGGCCCTCTGACCTCCATGTCTCTTCCAAGGGGCATTGGAGTGCCTCCAAATTTTTGGCAACCCTTGCATTCACTGCATAGGCAAACACAATGGGAGACCCGCTTCCTAATAATGGGAACATTTTTTTTCAGTAGGCCATCCTCTACGTCTCTTCCAAGGAGCATTGGAGTAGGTCCAAATTTTTGGCAGTCCTTTCATTCACTCTATAGGCAAACAGTATGGGAGACCCACTTCCTAATAATAGGGAACATTTTTTTCAGGAGGCCATCCTCTAACTCTCTTCAAAGGGGTATTGGGGTGCGTTCAAATTTTCAAAGGGGTATTAGAGTGCGTCCAAATTTTTTGGGCAGACCTGCCACTCACTGGATATGCAATAACAGTATAGGAGACCCACTCTTTAGTAATGGGAACAAAAAAGTATAGCTGGCTGATGGCTCTCTAAGATTTGCATGGGCCGACTGCTGGCCCTTTAACAATATTAAAGCCCGCCTGATGGCCCTATAAAAATAGGCTTCGTGACTTTCAGAGTCCTTCCTTCATAAATGAAACAGGATGTGTCTGATCATGTCTCACACACCATATGGCCAGATAAGGTTGTAAAATGTCAAAATGACGTTTCCCGGTGAATGCATTTGTCACTGTTGAAAGCAATGCAAAGTGCAAAAACGCATCAAAAACGCTACGTGTGAACATAGCCTATGGTGCGGAGAAGCATTTTTGTTTGTGGTTAATTATTTTGCCTTATATACAAGTCATTACTCTGGAAAGGATGTTCCTTAACATATTTCCCAGGAAAATCCATTTTGGTTTCGTTTTTGTATGTTGTATTGTGAGTCTGTAAAAGTGGCGTAATACCTCTAACAACGTTGTTGACAGCAGTGACCTGGGAGTCAGAAATGCTTCCAGGGGTCTTCCCCATGCTGTTCCTATGTCATTTGAGCACTGTTCCCATCGGTTTGGGCAATTTTTAGGCCCTCTGCAGACAGCCGGGGGAAGCCGCCTGAAAAATGCTCGAGTTTCCCATAGACTTACATTGGGTTCGTTGCTCTGGTCGAGCACCCGAGCATTCCAATTTTCTCGACCCGAGCATCGAGCACCCGAGCATTTTAGTGCTCGCCCATCACTAACCAACACCTTTTCCACTATAGCCAACCCAGTAGATGGAGATATAATCAAGATTCTCCACAGTTCCAAACATTAGTGGCAGACACCAGCGAAGTGGAATCAATTTCACTACTGTAGAAATAGTGTTATTAGGACCAACACCTCTTCCTCTTCACTGAGGTAGCATCAATTTCACTAGAGTATAAATATTGTAAAGGAGACCAAAACCTTTTCCACTACAGCCAACCCAATAGATGGAGACCCAATCAGTATTCTCCACAATTCCAAAAACTAGTGGCAGATACCAGCAAAGTGGCATCAATTTCATTAGAGTATAACTAATGTAAATGAGACCAAAACCTCTTCGGCTACAACCAACCCAATAGATGGAGACCCAATCAGGATTCTCCACAGTTCCAAACATTAGTTGCAGACACCAGCAAAGTGGCATCAATTTCAGTACAGTAGAAATTGTAGAATTAGGAACGACACCTCTTCCACTACAGCCAACCCAATAGATGGAGACCCAATCAGGATTCTCTATATTTTCAAAAATCAGGGCCTAAAAGCACCAAAGTGGCATCCATTTCAGTAGAGTAGAAGTAGTATAATAGGATCCGACACCTCTTCCACTACAGCCAACCCGGCAGATGGAGACACAATCAGGACTGTTTACATTTAAAAAAATTAGGGCCTAAGACCACCATTTCCGTGGTTAACAGATTGTAGATGGTGGAGTTTAACCTCTTAGCTTTGTGATTTGTAGGAGGAAACAATCTTTTATGTGACCACAACTGCGGGACCGAGGGCTGGCTACTGTCCTGAGAGAGGGAGGAATACAGTGAACCAGACAAACTGCTGGACCGTGAGTGAGGTGCAGGTGGAGTTGTTACAGTGCATTGAAAAACATGTGGTGTTCTCGGTGAAGCAAACACAGCAGGCATGTCCACTTCCATTAGAGCTGATAAGCTCTCACTCAGTTTGACTGGAGAAGGTATACAACTGGAGGTTCTGCGGTCGGGGACCTGTGTGACAATACTTGGCCTGGTAACAGAGGAGGAGTAAGATGCAGCAGATGTGTTTGATGGGGCGGCTAATGGTTGTTTATTGAAAACTAATTTTGAGTTTATCATGTTTTTGTACCCCTGTGTGGTGAACAATATCTGCACCAAAAAATTAATTTCACTAGAGTATAACTATTATAATGGAGACCAAAATCTCTTCCACTACGGCTAACCCAGCAAATTGAGACTCAACTAGAAGTGTTCACGTTAAAAAATTAGGGCCTGACACCACCAAAGTGGCATCAATTTCAGTAGATTAAAAGTAGTATAATGGGGACAGACACCTCTTCCACTACAGCCAACCCTGTAGATGGAGACTCAATCAGGATTCTCCACATTACAAAAATTAGCGGCAGAGACCAGCAAAGTGACATCAGTTTCAGTTCAGTAGAAATTGTAAAATTAGGAACAACACCTCTTACACTACAGCCAACCAAATAGATGGAGACCCAATCAGGATTCTCCACATTTCAAAACATTAGTGACAGACACTATCAAAGTGGTATCAATTTCAGTACAGTAGAAATTGTAGAATTAAAAGCAACAACTCTTCCACTACAGCCAACCCAATAGATGGAGACTCAATTAGGAGTGTTAACATTTTAAAAAATTAGGGCCTAAAACCACCAAAATGGCATCAATTTCAGTCGAGTAGAAGTAGTATAATGGGGATCGACACCTCTTCCACTAGAGCCAACCCAGTAGATGGAGACTCAATCTGGAGTGTTCACATTTTAAAAACTTAGGGCCTAAAACCACCAAAGTGGCATTATTTTCACTAGAGTATAAGCAGTATAATGGGGACCGACACCTCTTCCACTACAGCCAACCCAGCGGATGAAGACTCAATCAGGAGTGCACCATCCTCTCCAGTCGTTCACCACGTGTCAGACTTGTACTCTGTTGTGCTGGTGCACAAGCTGGTCTAAAAAATGTGTGAAAGGACTCACAGAAATTGACGCGCCGGAGGTTGGAAGTGTAGAGCTGCGATGCACTCTGTGTGCCTCACTGTTGTCTTGGGGAAAACCTATCTTAAGGTTGTGTAAAAGTGTGTTTCGATACTCCAGCTTTCGCGGGTTCCTTTCCAGGGCGGGAAGCATCTGGCAAAATTCACTCTTATAACGTGGATGTAACAGAGTTTAAACCCAGTAGTCAGCATTATTTTGAATCATAACTATACGGGGATCATGCTGTTTTGGTGGCTGGGCAACTCTGTTTCTTGTTTCCTCCGTCCCCTTCCACCAAACATAAACAGAGAGGGGATGATTATCTTCTTCATCTTCTGACTGTTGCTCGCCCATCACTTCTTCCTCTTCCATTTGTTTCTCGCCTCTTGCAGCTTCACTAATAGTTTTTCTGGTATCACCAACCCCCCTCGATCGCAGTGAACCACTCTCCCTTGGCACCCTGAGATGCCCCTAGTGTATGATATTGGTAACAGATGAAAGTATTTTTTTAGTGTGGATGAGGCCTGTATAACATAGGAGATATGCTACGAACAATTTCAAACTGAGATGTCCTCTACTGGATCACATTAGTAACATAAGAAAGTATTTTTTTATTGTGGATGAGGCCTGTATAACATACAATATATTCTCCAAACTATTTCAAACTGAGATGTCCCCTGCTGTATAACATTAGGAATAGTGATGGGCGAACCCGAACAGTAAAGTTCGGGGGCTCGTGCCGAACACCTACTGTTTGGGCAAGGACCTCGAACACGGACTTTCTCAGGAAGTCTGTGTTACTGTTCGGGCTCAGGTTTGAGTTTGGGTGTTTCCCGCGCTGTCACTTGGGTGACAGCATAGGAAATACAGGCTCTGATCGGCGGTAATAGTGTTACCGCGGTCAGAGCGCTGTGGCATCATGTGACAGTGACCTGCGGTAAAAAGCTTTCCGCGGGTTATAGGCGCCAGCTGATGGTACTACTACCACCATCAGCCGGTGCCTCCTGCCATAGGAAACAGCGAGCGCAGGCACCGCTGGATGAGAGCAGTAGTTTCTCATCCACGGGCACCTGTGCTCTGCTGAAAGTAAAAAAAAAAGGTTAAAATTAATAAAAAAATGTTCAAATAAAAATAAAATATATTATACTCACCTATACCTTGTCCCTGATGTTCTCCACCCCTGCAAAAAATAAAAAAACACCATATACTCACCTTACACCTAATCCCCGAAGCCCATGATCAACTGTAATAAAAGTAAAATAATAAAGCAACCTCATTCTCACCTGTCTGCCGCAGTCCAAATAGCTAAGGTCCCACGAAGATCCCATGAACAGAGCGGCCACATTGTAAAATGTGAACGCTCTGTTCAGCAGCCGGCAATACACAGAGTCAGCGCATGCACGGTGAGTATTTTCCCACGCTTGCAATGAGTTGAACTGAGTTGGCTTTGCTCACTTAAAGTTACAGGAAGAAAAAAATATATATATTACAAGCGTGCCGCTTCTCTGACTTCATCTGAGCTCTCATCAGCCCTTTCCACTTATCAAACACGTCCCCCTGCTCATCACATACAAGCACTATGCTAGCCAAACTGTTAAAAACGCTGTAGTTGCCCCGCATCATTTTCCCGCACTTATTCGCCGAACGTTACCGATTTTCCCGAATTTAAGTAAAATTGCTCGCCTTTCGGTACACGAATCCGAATGTGCCATATTCATGTCGAATTTAAATTTGAAATCGGTTTTCAAACATATTCGCTTATCACTAATAAACACCCTTAAAAAAATGAATAGGGGGGTCGCATGGTGATCACCATATTGATATGGTGCTAGAGGAGGAGGAGGATGACAAAATAAATGAAATCCTGAAGCGTATATTCATGTTTGGGTGGGAAGGGGTGCATGGGAATAGACCAGAAAAAAAAATGGATTTGAGTTTATGTTCCGCTACTGTCATCCGGTGGTGTTGAGAAGTCTGAGCCAATCCAGCCCTTGTTCATTTTGACAATCGTCAGCCTGCTACCATTTTCAGTTGACAGGCGGATGCGCCTATCAGGCGGCACTTTAAACCCGCTCTGCCAAAACGCTAGTGGCAGGGCAGGCCTGGACCTCCAAGACATAGAGAGACAGTTCATGCTATGGATTGGATACCCAATAATTGTAAAGCAAAGAGGAATCACAGAGGATCACAGAGGACACTAGTACAGTTGGCAAGGTACTCATTCAGCATCTTCCAAAGCTTTTCCCTCCTTGTCAGAGTACCTCGCACATCAGGGCCTGGGCACTGGGATGGTCTGAGAAAACTGTCCCAAAAAGTAATTAGTGTTGACCAAAATGTGTACACTGAGAGGGTCATGGGAAAGGCAGTGAAACATAAACTCAGCCATGTGTGCCAGACTTCAAAGAGCTAAGACTTCCCTGTCCCCACCAAGAGGATGACTGTCCATCTTCTCCTCCTCCTCCTCCTCATCCTCTCTCTCCTCCTCATCTGCAGGCCATTTACGCTGAACAGACGGGTTGAAGGTGTTGTGGATAGTACTGTCAGGAAAAAAGGCAACCAGTTCCTGTTCCTCCTCCTCATTATCACCCAATCTGCATTATGAATATGAGATTAGGCTGGGCTGTGTAGCATCACCCTGTATAGTTTCTTTCTCGCTCTCAACTTTCTCCCCCTGAAAAGCCTCCTCTTTAATTGTGAGCAGCGAGCATTTCAATAGACGGAGAAGCTGATTATGGCGCCATTACCGCTCATCATCTTGGTCGAGTCCTCAAAGTTTTGGAGAACGGCACAGATGTTTGACATCCATGCTGCCTCATCAGCTCTTATGTGCAGAGGCTGACCATACTGACGGGCATGTTGGAGCTGGTATTCAGCTACTGCCCTCTACTGCTCACAAAGCATTGCCAACATATGTAATGTTGAGTTCCAAAGAGTGGTGACTTCGGACACCAGTCGGTGAGCCGGAAATTGCAAACACTCTTGCAGCACTGCCAGGATGGCGGCAGCTATAGCTGAATTGTGATAGTACGCCGCATGTATGCCCATTTCCACAACTAGCTCTGGCAGATCAGGGTAGGTTTTGCGAAACCGCTGACCAAGTAAGTTGAGCAGGTGGGCCAGGCATGGTACATGTGTGAGATTGCCAAGCTTCATAGCCACCACCAGGTTATGGCCATTGTCTCACTTGACCATGCCTGGCTGTAAGTTCAGGGGTGAGAGCCACAGATCAATCTGGATTGTTAGACCTTTCAACAACTGGTCAGCGGTATGCAGTTTCTCACCTAAGCAGATTAGCTTCAGCAGAGTCTGTTGCCACTTGGCCAATGTAGTGCTGCAGTACTTTCAGCTTGCCACTGATGTTGACGTTCTGGACATAGAGGGTGAGGAGAAGGAGAAGGAGGTGCAGGAACTGCTGTAGAAGGATGGGGATTGAACAAGGGCCGCAATCCTCGGCGTTGGTAGCACGTGTTCTGTCCCAAAGTCGGACTGAGTCCCAGCTTCCACAATATTCCCCCAGTGTGCGGCCAGGGAAATGTAGCATCCCTGGCCACAAGCACTTCCCAGTAACAGCATTGGTCAGGGCACGGGTGATGTTTTGGGACATGCGCTTTTGTAAGGCGCAGATCTCACACCCGGAAAAATATTGGCGGCTGGGAGCCGAGTACCGAAGGACAGCCACTGCTATGAGGTTGCGGAAAGCTTGATTCTCCACAAGCCTAAACAGCAACATTTCCAGGGGAAGCAGTCTGGAAATGTTGCTGTTTAGTATTGTGGCCTCTAGTTTGGTGGCTGCTTATTTACATTAGCATTCCAAGGACTGGGGTAGGGACAATGAAATGCTGCACTGGGACAAGCAGGTGGACGTAGTTACTGATGGTGGTTGAAAGTGTTCCTTGACAGTTGCAGGGTGTGAGGCATTTTCGCCTGCATCATGGACAGTGGATTGGTGGCATGTAGGAAGAGTCAGTGGTGTCACCCACAGACACTGTTTCTGGACCCTGGTGTTCGGACCAGTACTGGTGCTTTGCTGTCATGTGCCTGAGCATGCTGGTGGAGGTCAGGCTTGTAATTTTGCTGCCCCTGGTGATGCTGGCATGGAATATGTTGCAAATGGCCTTTTTTGGGTGAACTAAACAGTCTTTAAAAAGCACCAGACTCGGGAGCACCTAGCCCTTGGTCTGGCAACTTCCACCGTGTTGGTGTTCTGGGAAATAGTTGCCCGCCTTGTGTCTCTGCCCACCCGACTGCCTCTTCCTGACTACTGTAGTACTGCAGATCCTTCCCCCTCTGTGCTGCTGTCCTCACTCTGCATGTCACCTTCACAGGTTGGGTCAGTGACTTCATCATTCACAACCTAGTCTTCCACTTCCGCACTCTAGTCCTCCTCCTGACTTGCTGACTTAACAACATCACTTGTTGGCAATCGTGCCTCATCGTCATTCACCTCTTGTGACAGTAATTGCAATTTCCCACCATCACCTTCTTGTGAGCATGGCTCCTCATATATTTTTGCATCACTGCCTGTGATCTCCTCATGTCCCTCTTGAAGCGGGCATGGCGATACGCCAGAATCTATAAATGGAAATGTGAATGGATCTTCAGAGTGTCCAAGTGTGGCATCGCTTGTCTCCGGGCACTCAGCATGGTGGGAGGAAATAGGATCAGGGTGAGGATTATGTGGTCCACAATCATGACTACTGAGACTGGACTATGAGGAAGACAGTGTGGTGCTAGCAAACTGACTGTAAGCATTATCTGGTATCCAACCAACAATCTTTTCACACTGGTCTGGCTTCAAGAGTGGTGTTTCGCGACCACCTAGGACAGGAAACTAGGTTGACATGATGTGTGTTTTTTGTTGTGCTCCCGCAGCAGGCACAGTTTCACCTTGCCCACGGCCTCGGCCTCTGCGCTCACCATCAGCATCACATTTTCTTCCCTCTCCCTTACTACGCATCTTGCCCATTTTAAATTACATATGATATTTCCCTGCTGAAAAAACTTTGCCGGATTAGTATCGCAAGAAAATTTGTTCATCTCAGATGGACTTGTTACACTGCAGTAGCAATATAGCGATGCTATTGCTAACTAACCAAGTCTGGCTGTATGTTTTTAATGCACAACTGGCACAGTTCAAATGGCATATAATATTTTAATTCTGGAAAAAAATTGCATGATTTTTATCTTGCTTGCACTATATATTGATGCTACTGCAATGAACCAAGTCTGCCTGTATGCTTTTAACGCACAAATGGAGCAGTATAAATGGTGTATAATATTTCAATGCTGGGAAAAATTTGCAGGATTTGTATCACAGGAAAATTAGCACACCTCAGACGGACTTTTTTTACCGATTGCACTTTATAGTGATGCTACTGCGACAAAGTCTTCCTGTATGCTTTTAACGCACAAATGAAGCAGTATACATAGCGTTTAATATTTTGATGCTGAGAAATTGATGTGCAATGAACCCTATCCTGTCCTACACTATCCCTCTGACACAATCTCTCCCTAAGTGCTGCTAACAACAGTATTAATATTGATTATAATGAGCCCTAATAAGGGCTGTTGTTGCAGTTGAAAGAATTAAAAGTAGTGTTGAATTGCTGCCTATACACAGCTAAAACTCTGTCCCTCATTCAGCAGCCCCTCTCCCTGCTCTGCCTGTTTCTTTTGGTAGATTGTGACGAGCATAGTTACCTGGGTCTTATATAGACTCGATGGTGCAATGCGCCGAGCCAATCACTGTAATTCCACTACCAACATGGCTATGGCATTACAGTGACTCGCAGGCAATCCCCACATTTTTATTGGCTGTCTTAAAAGCGCCAAACAAGGGGGGCGGGAACTTGAGCTTCCGTCCGAGCATTCAAAAAATACTTGCCGAGTAATGAGCATCTTGAGCACACTGATGCTAGAGTGAGTAACGAGCAGTGATGAGCACGCTCGCTCATCACAACTCATTATCCATGAACACCATCCTCAGAGTGAAAAATGGTGGTGACAACATCATGCTGTGGGGATGTGTTTTATCAGCAAGCACAGGAAAAATGGTCTAAGTTAAGGCAAAGATGGATGGTGCGAAATACAGGGATATTCTTGAGCAAAACCTGTTTCAATCTGTCAATGATTTGAGACAAGGACAGAGGTTCACCTTCCAACCAGACAATGACCCAAAGCATTCTGCTAAAGCAACACTCATATGGTTTAAGGGGAAACTTTTAAATGTTTTAGAGTGGCCTAGTCAAAGCCCAGACCTTAATCCAATTGAAAATCTGTGGTCAGACTTGAAGATTGCTGTTCACCAGAGGAAATCATCTAAATCTAAGGAGCTGGAGCAGTTTTGCCTTGAGGAATGGGAAAAAATCCCAGTGGCAAGATGTGGAAAGATCATAGAGACTTATCCAAAGATACATGCAGCTGTAATTGCTGCAAAGGGAGGCTCTGCATAGTACTGACTTTAGGGGGGGTGAATAGTTATACACACTGTAGTTTTCAGTTATTTTGTCCTATTTGTTGTTTGCTTCACAATAAAAAGAAAACCAAATGTTCACAGTTGTAGGCAAGCCACTGTATCCGGAGGACATTTCCACCACTATATGTGATAAATGTAAGGAAAAATTAGTGTGAAAAGAATATATCAACTAATGCTTCATGTCGGCCGAGCTTAGTTAATTGCACCTTATTCTCTGAGTGGTGTTACAATAAAACATTGCCATTTTTGTTTGTTATTATTTATAACTTAGCATTTTACAAAGTTGACTGCATTTACTTAAACCTGAAATCACAAATTGTGTCTGACAGTTTGATATAATTACACTAGTATCTCACCTACCATTTTTAAAGAAAAACAGGCTGCTCAGTGAATGATTTGGCATCATTTTCACTTCTACTTCCCATAGAGATTCAAATTAGGAAACTTATCATGTAGATTAAAATGCAAAATCATTATATTAAGTGTCATTCTCCCTTAATATAGCTTGTTCCAATAATAAACTCAAGCAAAGTATATTATTATTTTCACGTTCCACTATGTATTCTGTATAATTTATTATGCGTACTGAAAACAGAATTCAGCTAATAATATTAATATCTAACAGAAAAAAGAGTCAAATATTTTCTGCATCTGTTTCTCTTTCGAGTTATAAAATATTGGATGGGTCATTTTATTTATTTATTTCCTTTTTTCTTTTTTTGATAAGTACCTGGGAGATTAAAGGAATTGGAGATGCTTCCCATACCCCTTTGAATATATGATGTTGGTATATAATGCATTGCACAGTTTTAAATATGGTTTTGTCTGTTTAGTAATTTGAATGCACTTAGTTGGGTATAGAAAGAGGTGATAGTTGGGACAAACCCAGAATGGGAAGGGCTACATGGAGATATAGGAGACATCTTCCTGGCAGTGACTCAGAGAGGACTTAGTATTCAGTAGTGACAGATCTAAGGTCTAATAACTTGCAGACTTGCATGTAAAGGTGTGTTGTGTTCGAAGAGGGAAAACATCAGTTAATACGTCGTAAGACCCAGGGAAACATGAAGAGACATTTGACAGATTGGAACCCAGGCCAGGGAGGTCATTTAAATTGTATGGAACTTTGCCCAAGGGGGGGCAGAATACCCACTTTAAAGGGGCTTGAAAGCAGAGGAAACTGTATTAGAAGGACACTAGTGAATAATTGTCTACATTGAAAAGAAGCTATGGTCACCACATTGGCACATGAATTCTCCAACGGAGAGCAGTGGAATTTCAAAATATTAATGAAAAGTCATACTGATGTACCACAAGCAGCCCTCACAGGGGAAGACAAAGCTTCCCATAAGAGTTTGCTTGACTGACATGAGATGCTGGATTGGGAAATGCAAGGAAAGACAAGTGTCATTAAATTTAATTGAGACGTGCCCATGCCTGCTTAATTGGAGTGAAACATTCGTGATGAATTGTATCTATTATCTGACGCACATAGTTCTAAACACGTTACTCTTCAGTAAAAAGAAGATTATAGTGGGACTTTAGTTTCCCTCACTCATCTCTTTAACATCTGGTTCTGGCCTGCCAAGTACAATGCAACTGCAGCGGCCGTGAGGGCCTAAGGTACTCAGTAGCCGGGCCGGCAGTCTTCCAGGGAGGTCACGGAGGCAGTGGCCCAGCTCCGTGGCCCTGGCCGAGCAGATGAAGGGAGTATTTACAGGGGATTTGTAGTCTTTATGTGATGCCACCTGTGGTGCCTGATCAGGGATGACCAGCGCTGCTCTGTGGACCCTGGGGGATAGATGGTATAGCAGCTGAGATGAAACACGTCCCACAGGCGAAGCGGGCCCCCAGGGACTGAGAAAGCTAATATGAAGGATGGCGGCAGGGGAAACAGGGTGCAGAGAGCAGGGTGGCAGCAGTGATGATAGTCACGGTGGTAACACAGCTGCAGGGAGGTGCAGAAGAAGAAGACAGACACAAGTTACCTTTACTGCAGAGAAAGCTGTGGAATCCAGGGCACTGGTCACTAGATCCAGGAGGGTCCGGTCAGCCTGGAAGCAGTCGGAGTCCACCCCGTCAGGTGGGTTTGGAGGCAGCGCTTCTCCGTTGCAGGCCCCGCTGCCTGTGAGCTACTCTGCGGTCCCTCTTCTTTACTCCTGCCCTAAACTCCGTACTAGCAGGCGGTGCGAATGTATAATGGGTACTGCCGTCTTGGGAGCAGCTCCAGGCTCTAGTTATGCCGCTGTGCTGCCGGGCTTCTTCTTGTGGCCAGAAAACTTGCAGTCTCCTGTGCCCCAGATTCGGTTGCTGGGACGTGCAATCCCTGTACAACCCAGGACTCCAGCGTCCTCTGCTCCGCTGCCTGGGGTGAGCTCTTCACGTGCTCTGCTCCCCAGAACTTTCTCCTTCTCTCCCTCTGCTACTTTCTCCCCCTCTTCCTTCCCTCTCACACTCACTGACTAACTCCTCCCCCCAACCAGAAAAGGCAGCTCCCCAAAAAAGGGTGTAGAGCTCCCTCCTCAGGTAAGGGATTAGAACCTGTGTGTGCATGTGGGGTTTACCTGATGTGGGGAGCTCCTCCTGCTTGCAAGCGTAATAACACCTCCGGTGAAGGAGGCAGCACTACTGTGGCAACCGGCCCATGGGGCACCACACAACATGTAGTCTGCAGAGGCATATCGCCCAGGTAGCAAGAGCACACACTGAGTCAGGACCCTCATCTTCATGTAGCAGGGCATGGAAGACGAGTACCTTGCCCACGGTTACCACCCTGCATCTCATTATATAGACATAGATTATTAAAAAGTCAGTGAAATCAATAAAAAAACCTCTCGTATTCAGAGTTTGCACCCCCTAGTGCCATTCATCTGTTGCACAAAAGGAGGTAGGTAGAGAAAGCCTTTCAAATCCATTAATAGAGTAATAACAGGCACGATGATTTTAGTGATCTGTCTATTGGGAGTTAATATGAAGTCATTTTGAGGACTTACATGTTCATATAAGAAAACTCAGTTGCAGCACTAGATAGGGAGGATAAATGAACAGCAAATGGCCTATGGCTGTTTCACATCCATTATTCTTTCAAGAGACGCTGATTTTACCCCGTGAAAATTTTTGAGTGTCCATTATTTTGAAAGTTGGATAAAAATGTGGCGAACACGTCCATTGAGTGAAGCTGAATTGTAAAAGCTGGCCAATGCCTCAGATTCTAAAAAGATATTCAAATGGAGAAAGTGTTCAAAGATGAGGATCACATAATTGGCGAGGAAAGTAAATATGATAATTCTGATTCTGAAGTTAAACCTGATGAGACACGATACCCAGACAACTAGTCCGATGCAAGCAATTCAATTTGAAAACAAATATGTAGTTTGGAACTTGCAGACTTTTGCGCAGGCAGGAAAATTGTCCTCTGCTAACATCAGATAATTCCCTAATACCTTGCTTCTATTAGAGAAGTTTGTAATAAATGGATAGACATTGTTCCAAAATTATACAATACTAGTGAAAATGTCACTGTGGATGAACAACTTGTGGCATTCTGAGCTAGGTGCCCATTCAAACAATATATACCGAGTAAGCCTGCAAAGTACGGCATCAAGATATGGACACTTTCTGACAGAAGCAGTACATACACTCTAAACGCTCAGGTATATACAGGAATAAAGCCTGGAGAAAAACCTGAGAAGAATCAGTGTATGCGAGTCATTTCAGATTTGACATATGGACTAGGAGGACAAAATGTGACATGTGACAAGTTTTTAACATCGCACCAACTGGAGCATTTGTTGCTAAAATGATATATGCAAATTGACTCTTCAGAGAAAAAGAGGACTTGCTAAAAGGAAAACTTCCAATGCTGGGCACTGTAAGAAAAAGCAAAAAAAGATGTTCATAGTTCAACGTTTTATTTTACTGGAGATACGACAGTGATTTCTTACATTCCCCAAAACAAACAAACAGGTCATTCTGATGAGCATGATGCACCATGACAATGCAGTAAATAGTCGAGATGACAAAAAGCCACAGATGATATTAGATTATAATTCCACCAAAGTTGCAGTTACAGTGGTGGCCAAAAGTATTGGCACCCCTGGAATTCTGTCAGATAATACTCAGTTTCTTCCTGAAAATGATTGCAATCACAAATTCTTTGGTATTATTATCTTCATTTAATTTGTCTTCAATGAAAAAACACAAAAAGAATTGTCCTGAAGCCAATTTGGATATAATTCCACACCAAACCTAAAAAAGGGGGTGGACAAAAGTATTGGCACTGTTTGAAAAATCATGTGATGCTTCTCTAATTCGTGTAATTAACAGAACCTGTAACTTACCTGTGGCACCTAACAGGTGTTGGCAATAACTAAATCACACTTGCAGCCAGTTAACATGGATTAAAGTTGACTCAACCTCTGTCCTGTGTCCTTGTGTGTACCACATTAAGCATGGAGAAAAGAAAGAAGACCAAAGAACTGTCTGAGGACTTGAGAAACCAAATTGTGAGGAAGCATGAGCAATCTCAAGGCTACAAGCCCATCTCCAAAGACCTGAATGTTCCTGTGTCTTCCGTGCGCAGTGTCATCAAGAAGTTTAAAGCCCATGGCACTGTGGCTAACCTCCCTAGATGTGGACAGAAAAGAAAAATTGACGAGAGATTTCAACGCATGATTGTGCGGATGGTGGATAAAGATCCTCGACTACCATCCAAACAAGTTCAAGCTGCCCTGCAGTCCGAGGGTACAACAGTGTCAACCCGTACTATCCGTCAGCATCTGAATGAAAAGGGACTGTATGGTAGGAATCCCAGGAAGACCCCACTTCTTACCCCGAGACATAAAAAAGCAAGTCTGGAGTTTGCCAAAACTTACCTGAGAAAGCCTAAAACATTTTGGAAGAATGTTCTCTGGTCAGATGAGACAAAAGTAGAGCTTTTTGGGAAAAAGCATCAACATAGAGTGTACAAGAAAAAAAAAGAGGCATTCAAAGAAAAGAACACGGTCCCTACAGTCAAACATGGCGGAGGTTCCCTGATGTTTTGGGGTTGCTTTGCTGCCTCTGGCACTGGACTGCTTGACCGTGTGCATGGCATTATGAAGTCTGAAGACTACCCACAAATATTGCAGCATAATGTATGGCCCAGTGTGAGAAAGCTGGGTCTCCCTCAGAGGTCATGGGTCTTCCAGCAGGACAATGACCCAAAACACACTTCCAAAAGCACTATAAAATGGTTTAAGAGAAAGCACTGGAGACTTCAAAGGTGGCCAGCAATGAGTCCAGACCTGAATCCCATAGAACACCTGTGGAGAGATCTCAAAATGGCAGTTTGGAGAAGGCACTCTTCAAATATCAGGGACCTGGAGCAGTTTGCCAAAGAAGAATGGTCTACAATTCCAGCAGAGCATTGTAAGAAACTCATTGATGGTTACCGGAAGCGGTTGTTCGCAGTTATTTTAGCTAAAGGTTGTGCAACCAAATATTAGGCTGAGGGTGCCAATACTTTTGTCTGGCCCATTTTTGGAGTTTTGTGTGAAATGATCAATGATTTGATTTTTGCTTCATTCTCTTTTGTGTTTTTTCCTTGCAAGCAAATTAAATGAAGATAATAAGACCAAAGAATTTGTGATTGCAATCATTTTCAAGAAGAAACTGAGTATTATCTGAGAGAACTGCAGGGGTGCCAATACTTTTGGCCACCACTGTAATACACTAGATCAACTAATAGCTATGTACACAAGCAGACGCAAAACCAATCGGTGGCCAATGGTTTTATTTTCTAACTGCCTACAATGCATTTGTTTTTTGGCATGAAATAAACCCCAATTGGAACACCAATAAAACTCTTTCTGGAAGAATTAGGAAAGTCACTTGTTATGTCATTTAATTAGGAAAAGTAAACCACGAAGTGAAGGAGCAGCAGTCATTGTAAACCGTATCCAGCAGCTCAACAAAGCAAACCCACTGCCTCCATCAGCACTGGAAAAAGCCTGAAAAGGAAAAGATGCAGCATTTGTCCATTTGTCCATCTTCATGTGATAAAACAAAGATTACATGTTCTAGTTGCAGGAAATATTTAAGTAAAGAACTTGTGTTGTATTTCTGTGCAGAATGTAAGAATGCCTGAATATAGCAATAAGTGAACCTGTACAACCTTTTTCTTAAGAAAATAAAGCAAACTGAAGTTTTGACTTTGATTTTCATTTGTTTTTGACCAACCGTATTCACATACATTTAAATAATGCAACTGGTACTCAATTACTACACTTAGAGTAGCTAAATGACAAAATTAACAGACTTTAATAGATCGGGTCATATCGACCAGAACAGAACAAGTGTATAGCCAATACAAACAGGACAGCAAGGTTAAAGGGATGTTCTCAAAGTTTAAAGTTACCCTTTGTTAAAAGAATAGGGGATAACTTTCCAATCGCTGAGCTGACATGGCACTCACGGGTCTTGAGAACCAGAACATTGGTGACATGGACTTTAAACTTAGTGTTTTTTCTTCTTAACCAAAACCCTGTGATCAAAGGCCCTGACTGTAGCATTTCATGATTTAGTCTGTCTCTGTCCTAGTTCATTTTTTCTTATGAGTTTGCTTGTTTTTTATTTTGGTCACTATTTTTTGCATCTCTTAATGCCCTTTATCCATGGGCCAATCCAGGATGCTAAACAATTGCCATTCGGCTACGTGCCAGCCGATCAGTTGTCATTTACCAGCCTGTTTGGACAGGCTGAAAAAAGTTATTATTACCTTTACATTACCTTTTCACATGGGCCGATGAGATAGCCTAACTTTCCACAAGTAAATGTTTTTTTAATTATTTAAGTTTCCAACATGGATCAATGCCAATTCTTTAGTTTTCAAAATGTCTGCTTTTATTCATTTTCTAGCAATTTTTACTGTTACAACTCCATCAATAGTCATGTGATGACCACACATGTTTATTGGAGAGCTTATATAATAAATTGAGCATCTATGTGTCCATCACATGATCAGGAAGCATTTTTATGTACTGAAAATAACAATTAATTTTCCTATTGAATAAAAGCAAGCAGACAACCATGAATAATAGATATTGAAAGTATTAAGCAAATAAGTATCCTTTATTTGCTGAAACTTGAATATCACATTTTTGCATTTAAGGAACATGAATAAGTAAAATGTTGGGGAGTATAGATAACTCATCTGCTATAGTTTCCTCTTTTGATTCATACAGTAAATGAAGTATCTCTGCCATATAGCCATTATATGTTTTCACTTTGCAGGTTGAGATCCTTTACTAAAGCAATTTCTAATTCTTTTGGTATTCTGCATTTCATTTTCCCTACCAGAACAACCAGTGATACAATCTGCTCTTTTCTAAGTTGACAGCTGTCACTGGGCATATGTAGTGTCATTTTTGTTTCTGTTCCATTATTTCTATAAAATAATCTGAACTTGTCTCCTATGTCAAGAAGAAAGCAGAAGAACATGTCACTGAATCAGAGAATCTGTGAATATTTCAGCTACTATCACGCTGCATTCCCAATATTTGCTTAATGTCAGCATCTGTGATAAATGTTTTAAAAATGGCATTTCTGATGACAGCAGAAAAAAATCTCTTAAGTAGCACTTCCTAAGTTCCTTCAAGACATTCTCTTGTCAATCATCTCATTTTTTTGCAAACAAGACAAAAAAAACAAAATATTTCTGAATCAGTTTTTTTGCAAGGCAAATTAAAGAACTTCAAGAATGTGATTGATAGTGATTTGTATTACTTTATAAAAATTGTCAAACTCCCATAAAATGTGGAGAACAACATTCCACATCTTTGTGAATACACATCAAAATGAGTAAATACCATAAGGGGGCCTCATTATTCCATATAGTGCTTAATGACCATCATATGGAGAGAATGAAGAAAACATATAATGCCACTACTAATGCATAAAATAACATATTAAAAAAAAAGTATTGGATCAAATGTAAACAATGCCATTATATACAACTTAGCTTATCAGATAGGCATTTATGAAAAGGTGGCTATCTGGCTCCTTTCTTATGTTATGCTAAACTCCTGTGTTGCAATACTAATTAGTATGAAAAGTATAGATTGCATCACATGTGGTATATTTTACGTAAGCTGAAATAAGACACCCAAGCTATAAATGGTTCTACTTTTATTACCCTTAGCAAAGAAAATTCTAAAGTTTGAAAATTTTAACTATAAAGAACTCTATGATAGCTGTATCTCTTTTCCTCCTAACTAGCCTGTTGCACATCTTGGAATTAGCTGCTCCTCTTCCTCATATTTGCATTAAAGGGAACCTGTTACCATAAATAATGCTATTAACATTCAGATACATGGTTGATCTGAAGGTTTGCAGTGTTATTATGCTCCCTGGCACCTGCATGCAGCCGAATGCAGGGTGGAGAAAATTAACTTTATTATCCCCGCCCCAATGGCTGAAACTGAATGCTGGCGGGGAGAATAAAGTTTATTTTCTCCCCACTGCATTCGGCTGCATGCAGGCACTGGGCAGCATAATAATGCTATTAACCTGCAGATTAACCGCATATCTGCAGTAGAGATGAATGAAACTTTCAAGATTTGGTTAGGCACTCATTGGCGAACTTCCTGATGTTCGCCAAACAGGTCGTCGAACATATTCGAACCTCATTGAATTCAACTGGAGGTAAAACCAAACGCATAGGCAACATCTTCAGGGGAGACAAAAGCTGACAAAACAGCTAAAATTAGAAGAAGACACCAGAAAAAGTGGCATGAATTGACCGACAGTCAAAATTAAATAATGGTACAGCAGCAGTCAGCCATGGGCCATGCATGAGGTATCAGGGTCTGGGCCAGCATTTACAGCTTTGAATTTAAATTCAAATTAAGATGAGGTGGGTGAGGGAGTGGTGTAGGTCTGCTGTGCTGGGAGCCCTGATACCACATGCAACAGCTCAAGCTGCTTTTCTGCTCAGCCACACTCAGGTAGCACACATATCAGTTTTGCAGACTACTATTGGTAGAAAAATATAAAGATAATAACACAGGTAGCTGAAAGAAAGTAAGTGCAGGCCTGCTGGTCTGGGAGCCCTACTTTTACAGGCAAAACACATGAAGGAGACCCACCTTGGAGTCTCCACATTTCAAAAAATTATTGCCACACACCACTAAAGTGTTATCAATTTCACCAGAGTAGAAATAGTATAATGAGGCTCTGAAACCCATTCCAATACAGGCAACCCACCAGATAAAGACCTAACTTGGAGTCTCCACATTTCAAAAAATTATTGCCACACACCACCACTTGTCTGCTTGCTTTCATTCAATAGGAAAATTAATTGTTAAGTCCAGTAGATAAAAATGCTTCCTGATCATGTGATGGACGCATAGATGCACAATTTATTATATAAGCTCTCCAATAAACATGCGTGGGCATCAATTTCACCAGAGTAGGAATAGTATAATGGGCCTCTGACACCCCTTCCACTACAGGCAACACATCAGATGCCCCTTCCCTGCCTGCCCCACAGCCACCAGAGTCAACCAGTGCCCAGTCAGCGAGAGGTAACACCCTGGCAATGCTTGCTTATCCAGGTGTCTGTGGTGAAATGCACCCTGGCATTGATATTTTTAAGGAACGAATGATGTTGTCTGTGACATGCTGGTGTTGCGCAGGCCCAGCCTACTTAGAGAAGTAATGGCAACTTGGCATCTGGTAGTGGAGGACTGCGATGGCCATCAGCTTTCGGAACCTGTCTGTATCTACCAGGCGGAAAGGCAGCATTTCCGTGGCCAACAGAATAGAGATGGTGGAGTTCAAGCTCTTACTTTTGGCACGTGTGGGAGGAAACAATTTTTTACATGACCACAACTACGGAACCAAGGGCTGGCTGCAGTGCTGAGAGAGGGTGGAGTAGGATAAACATAACAAACTGCTGGACTGGAGTGAGGTGCAGGAGGAGATGTTATGGTCAGTTGAGAAATATGTGAAACAAAAACAGCAGGCTTGTTCACTTCCTTAACAGCTGATGGGCTCTCACTCACTCCTACTGTAGCGCGTAAACAAGTGGAGGCTCTGTGGCCGGAGACATATGTGAAAACACTTGCCACGGTGATAGAGGAGGAAAGGAAGAAGCAGCAGATGTGGTTGATGGGGTAGCTGGTGGTTGGCGAGGCCCGCTAGTCCACATTTTAGCGCAGTGAGATTCCCAGACTAATGCAAGTTGATCGCACATGTGCCGGTCCATGCATGTAGTAGTCAAATTACTGTAATTTCTGCCTACACTGAGTCGTTTTTTATAAAGTTGGCAGATAACGTGAGCTGGCTCATCCTTTGCGTTCTCAAAAAAGCCTAGGCAACTCTTGCTGCCTCGGTGAACTGCAGACCTGCGACCACTGCTGGCCACAGCCTCAGTTGTGGCTGAGGATGCAGTGCTTTTCATGGTTGCCTCACTCCATGTCTGTGCGGGAGGCCGCAACGTAACCTCCTCGTCTTCCTCCTTCTCCAACTCTTCTGCTGAGCTACTCAGCTGGATGCCTCTGGGTTCACATCAAGTGGGATCTACAAACTGATAGTCATTCTCTCTGTTCTCGCTCTCCTTGACCTGAGAGTCACCCTACTCCTCTTTCTGTACTGACAGCACAGTACAGTCCGCCTGCACCTCAGGTATCTAAGTTTCATAAGGATCACCTTCACCCCCGAGGGTTAACGTCTGGTGACGAGGGTCTGGATTTTGCTCAGGCCCTACTTTTTCCAGGCTTGGATCAAACTGAGAAAAAATGTTGGCATCGCTGCACATGCATTCCCCCTCTTGAGTCTGTGAAGCTTTGGATCAGACCTCTGATGCCCCAGAATAGAATGTGTGGACAGCTCTGCAGACTCGCCCATCTGTGGTTCCCCACAGTAAGTTGAGCTATTGGAGAGTTGTGATGCGGGGGAAAACAAAGGTGCTTGGGGTGCCACCTCTGTGGACTGTACTGTGTGTGATGTTAAGGTGGAGGAGTAGAGGCCACTTGATGCAGCGCTTGCCATCTACTGGAGCACATGTTCTTTCTGGCCCTCATCTACAAAGCATACCGCTGTGAGGCTGCCAAAGAAAGGGAGTGGAGTAGACTGTCAAGTAACGTAAGTTATCAAAATGATGCACAATTGCTCACTGCAGCAAAACAAACCTTCTTCTCGCCTCTCATATCATACCTGTCTCACCAGTACTTTCAATTCTCTCCTTCGTCCACCAGCTCACCCTCCCTCTCCTCTCAGCTGCTGACTTTGCCTCATTCTTCAAGCAGAAGATTGACAACATAAGGCAAAGCTTTTGCTTTAAGTCCCCACAGCCCCTCCTCATAACTACTCAACACTCCTCCTCCAAAACCAGCTTCTCCACCATCATTGAAGATCATCTTTACTCTCTAAATCACATCTCACCACCTGTGAACTTGACCCAATACCGTCCCACCTCATTCCAAACCTTACCACAGTCTTCATCCCAAGGCTAACCCACCTCTTGAACCTGTCACTAACAACTGGTGTCTTCCCCGCTTGATTCAAACACACCTCGATCACACCCATCCTCAAAAAGCCCTCACTTGACCCATCCTCTATGTCTGACTATCGTCCCATCTCACTTCTCCCCTATGCCGCCAAATAACTGGAACAACACATTCATTTTGAACTGTCCTCCCACCTCTTCTCCTGATCCCTCTTTGACTGCTTACAATCTGGCTTCCGATTGCACCGTTCCACTGAAACTTCCCTGACTAAAGTCACCAACGACCCTCTAACTGCCAAATCCTAGTGACACTAGTTTGTCCTCCTTCTCTTGGTCCTGGCATCTGCCTTCAACACCATGGACCATTCCCTCTTACTAAAGCCTTTATGATCTCTTGACATTACAGACTTGGCCCTTTGTTGGATCTCCTCATACCTGACAGGACATTCAGTGTCTCCCACTTACACACCACCTCCTCATCTTGTCCCCTCAGTCTCACAGCTTTCAGTATTATCTGTATGCTGATGACACACAGATCTATCTCTCTGGACTCCTTACTAACAAAAAATCCCACAATGTGTGTCCGCTATTTCATCTTTGCTAGGTTTCTAAAACTTTACATAGATAAAACCAAATTCATCCACCATCGCATTCATCACCCCCAACTGACCTATTCATCAAAATCAATGGCTTCCCACTCTCCCCAGGCCCGCAAGCTTGACTCTGATCTCTCCTTGAAACATCAGATCCAAGCCCTTTCCACTTGCTGCCGACTCCAACTCCAAAATATCTCCGGGATCCACACATCCCTCAGCCATGAATTTACAAAAATACCAGTGCACGCCGTCAACATCTCCCGCCTCGACTACTACAACCTTCTGCTCTGTGGCCTCTCTTCTACCACTCTCGCACCCCTCCAATCTATCCTAAACTCTGCTCGTGGACTAATCCACTTGTCACCCCGCTATTCCCCGGCTTCTCCCCTTTGTAAATCCCAGCGCTGGCTCCCTATTGCCCAGAGACTCCAGTTGAAAAGCCTAACTTTGGCATACAAAGCCATTGAAAACCTGTCTCCTCCAAACATCTATGACCTAGTCTCCCTGTATTTACCTGCTCGCAACCTCCCATCCTTACATATCTCATTCTCTACTTCACTCTTATCTCTTCTTGCCTCAATCGAATACAAGATTTCTCTCATTCATCCCCCTTACTGTGGAACTCTCTACCCCAAAATATCAGACAATCGCCTACACTAGCGTAGAAACCTTCAAAAGGAATCTGAAGATCCACTTCTTCTGACAAGCGTAAAACCGGCAGTAACCCTTGCTCCACTGTACCGCTGCATGACCAGCTGTACCCTCACATACTGTATCCTCACCCATCCCTTGTAGATTGTTTGTGTGCCCTCACGGGCAGGGTCCTCTCTCTTCTTGTACCAGTCTGTGACCTTTTTTCACATGTAAAACGCCATGGAATAAGTGACGCTATAATAATAAATAATAATAATAATTATACTACTTGTACTCTGGGTCAATTGGTGGCACTTTCCTGGTGTCTTCCCCTAATTTGATCTGTTTTGGCAGCTTTTGGGCCCGTTTGAAAGTGTTTGGTTATGGGCGAGCACGAAAATGTTCTGGTGCTCGATCCTCGGGTCGAGCACATTGGAATACTCAGGTGCTCGACTTGAGCAACAAGCTCAATGTAAGTCTATGGGAAACTCGAGCATTTTTCAGGTGGCTCCCCCCTGGAGGTCTGCAGAGAGCCTAAAAATTGCCCAAATCGATGGAAACAGTGCTCAAATGACATGGGAACAGCATGGGAAAGACCATTGGAAGCATTTCTGACTCCCAGGTCACTTCTGTCAACAACGTTGTTAGAGGTATTACGTCACTTTTACAGACTCACAATAAAACATACAAAAACGAAACCAAAATGGATTTTCCTGGGAAATATGCTAAGAAACATCCTTTCCAGGGTAATGACTTATATATAAAGCAAAATAAATAACCAAAAACAAAAATACTCCTCCACACCTTGGGCTATGTTCACACTTAGCGTTTTTGATGCGTTTTTGCACTTTTGCATTGCTTTCAGCTGTGACAAATGCATTCACCAGGAAATGTCATTTTAACATTTTAAAACCTTATCTGGCCATGTGGTGTGTGAGATATCATCAGACACATCGTGTTTCATTTATGAAGGAGGGACTCTGAAAGTCACAAAGCCTATTTTTATAGGACCATCAGGTGGCCTTTACTATTGTTAAAGGGCCAGCAGTTGCCACTCACTATTCTTAGAGAGCCATCAGCCGGCTATGTTTTATTGTTCCCATTACTAAAGAGTCAGTTTCCTATAATGTTATTGCGTATGCAGTGAGTGGCAAGGCTGCCCAAAATTTGCACGCACCCCAATATCACTTTGAAAATTTGGACGCACCCCAATACCCCTTTGAAGAGACTTAGAGGAGTGCCTCCTAAAAACAATGTTCCCATTATTAGGAAGTAGGTCTCCCATTGTGTTTGCCTATGCAGTGAATGCAAGGGTTGCCAAAAATTTAGAGGCACTCAAATGCCCCTTGGAAGAGACGTGGAGGTCAGAGGGCCTCCTGAAAAAAATGTTCCCATTATTAGGAGGTGGGTCTCCCATTGTGTTTGCCTATGCAGTGAATGCAAGGGTTGACAAAATTTTGGAGGCACTCCAATGCCCCTTGGAAGAGACGTGGAGGAGGGCCTCATAAAAAATGTTCCCATTAGAAAGGACCGGGTCTCCTATACTTTTAATGCCCATGCACTAAGTGTATGGGCTGACAAACATTTACCCCTGGGGGGTAGATATGAACATACTGTATCAATTTTTTTTTTTTACGGGCATCATAAACACCCTTTAAAAAAATTAGGTGGGTGTTGCATCACAGACCACGGTCACCCTGGTGATATGGTGGTGGAGGAAGAGGATGAGGAGAGGGAGAAGGACATGTGTGAGTATGAAAAGGGGCATGGAAATACACCTCCCAAAAAATGACACTGGATTTGAGTTTAAGTTACGCTGCTATCATTCGGTGGTGTTGAGAATTCTGGCCCAATCCAGCCCTTGTTCATTTTTATAAGAGTCAGCCTGTCAGCATTTTCAGTTGACAGGCGGATGCACTTATCAGGTAAAATTCCACGAGCGGCACTAAAAGCCCATTCTGATAAAACGCTGGCAGAAGGGCAGGCCAGGACCTCCAAGGCGTAGAGAGCCAGGTCATTCCACGTATCCAGCTTGTAAACCCAATAATTATAAGGCACAGAGGAATCACGGAGGACGTTGGTACGGTCGGCAAGGTACACCCTCAGCATCTTCCCTAACTTTGCACTTCTTGTGAGAGTACCCCGCGCCTCAGGGCCTGTGCGATGGGAGGGGCTGAGAAAATTCTCCCAGAACTTTGACAGTGTTCCCCTGCCTCTGCTGGATTGAAGTTGTGTCTCTCTCGTCTGTACTCCTTGGTTATCTAACAAACTGTGACTTCTGCCGCCAGCGATTTCAAATGGGAATTTTTTTAATAGTTCCGCAAAAAGGGCCTTCTGGTACTGCCCCATTTTTGTAGACCTGTCTGCCTCTGTAATAAGAGATATAAAGTTCTCCTTGTAGCATGGGTCTAGAAGTGTCACCAACCAGTAATGACTGTCACCCAAAATGTTGAGAATGCGAGGGTCATGAGAAAGGCAGTGTAACATAAACTCAGCCATGCGTGCCAGACTGCTAACAGGCAAGACTTCCATGTCCTCATCAAGAGGATGACTGACCATGCACTCCTCCTTTTCCTCCTCCTCCTCTCTGTCCTCTGGCCATCCACGCTGAACAGACGGTATGACAGTTGTACAGGTACTACCGTCTATAGCGCATGAAACTAGCTCCTCTGCTTCCTCCTCCTCTTCCTCATTGTCACCCAATCCACATTGGGATGAGATGAGGCTGGGCTGTGTGTAATCACCCTGTATGGTTCCTTGCTCCATCTCATCATGCTTCGCCTGCAATGCATCCTCTTTGATTGTGAGCAGACAGCATTTCAGAAGACAGAGAAGCGTGATGGTGTCGCTAATTATGGCATCATCGCTGCTAAACATCTTGGTGGAGTCCTCAAAGTTTTGGAAGATGGTACATATGTCTGACATCCATATTCACTCCTGAGGTCTTATGTGTGAAGTCTGAACTGAATACCGACAGCCTTGCTGATGCTGGTATTCCACAATTGTCCTCTTCTTCTCACAAATCCTTCCCAAAATCTGCAGTGTAGAGTTCCAAAGTGGGTGGACATCACACATTTGTCTGTGAGCCGGAATCTGCAAATGCTGCTGAAACACGGCAAGGGCGACGGAAGCTATAGGTGACTTTCTAAAATGGGCACACAGACGGCGTACTTTAACAAGCAAATCCAGCAGCTCTGAAAAAGGATTTGAGAAACCTCTGAACCACGAGGTTAAGCACATGGGACAGGCATGGTACATGTGTGAGCTCTCCTCGCCCCAGAGCCGCCACCAGGTTATGGCCATTGTCACACACGAACATTCCTGGCTGTACGTTCAGCGGTGTGAGCCACAGATCTGCCTGCTCTTTCAGAGCTGTCCACAACTCTTCAGCATTGTGCGGGTTGTCACCTAAGCATATTAGCTTCAGCAGAGCTTGTTGCCGCTTGTCCGAGGCAATGCTGCAGTGCTTCCAGCTTGTGACTGATGTGATCATTTCAGAGAGATGGAGGCTGAAGTGGAGGAGGAGGCTGAGGAGGATGAGGTGCAGGAGCTGTAGACCATGGGGGTAACCCTGATTGACCCAGGGCACGCAATCCTTGGAGTCGGGAGGACGTTTACCTTACCAAGGTCCGATTGGATCCTTGCTTCCAATATGTTATCCCAGTGTGTCGTCAACAAGATGTACCGTCCCTGCCCTCAAGCACTTGTCCACATGTCCGTGGTTAGGTGGACCTTCCCTGTAACTGCGCTGTTGAGGGCACAGCTTATGTTTTAGGACACTTGCTTGTGTAATGAGGGGACGGCACACCATGAGAAATAGTGGTGGCTTGGGACCAAGTACCAAAGGACGGCCGTCGCCATCAGGTTGCTGAATCTTTCCATCACCACTAGCCTAAAAGGCAATATTTTGAGCGCAAGCAGTCGTGAAATGTGGGAATTTAGTAGTGTGGTCTGTGGGGCGTTGGCTGCATATGTGCGCTTGCGTTACAAGGACTGGTGTATGAACAACTGAATGCTGCGCTGGGACAAGGATGTGGACATGCTTCCTGATGCTGCTACTTGAGAGTGTGCAACGACAGGTGCAGGGCAGGAGGCATCTTCACATGCACCATGGACAGGGGATAGGCTTGCATGCACAACAGTGGAAGAAGCAATGGTGCCACCCGCAGACACTCTTCCTGGACCCTGAGGTCTGGCCAACAAAGTTGGGTGCTTTGCTGCCATGTGCCTGATCATGCTGGTGGTGGTCAGGATGGTTGTTTGGCCACCCCTGCTGATGCTGGCCTGGCACGTGATGCAAATGGCATTTTGGGAGTTATCGGCAGAGTCTTTAAAAAACAACCAGACCCGGGAAGACCTAACAGTTGTACTGGCAACTTCCTTCATGTTGGTGTTACGGGGAATGGTTGCCTGCCTTCTGTCTGCGGTCACCACACTGCTTCTTCCTGCCTGTTGGGGTGCTCTGCCTCCCTTCCCCTGTGTGATGCTGTCCTAGCTCTGCATGTCCTCCTGCCACGTTGGGTCAGTCACTATATCATCCACCACCTCGTCTTCCACTTCAGCAACCTTGTCCTCCTCCTGACTTTCTGGCAATTGTGTCTTATCATCATCCACCTCTAGTGACACTTTCCCACCGCAACGTCGCCTTCGTGTGACCGTGGCTGCTCAAATATTTGGGCATCACTACATTCGATCTCCTCTTGCTCCGATTCAAGTGGACCAGTCGAGAGACCAGAATCTATAAATGGAAACGTGAAAAGCTCTTCAGAGTGTCCAAGGGTGGGATCAGTTGTCTCCAGGCACTCGGAATGGTGGGAGGAAGGAGGATCAGGGTGAGGAGTATGCAGTGCGGACTCACAGCTACTGAGACTTAACCGTGTGGAAGACAGGATGGTTGTGTTGGTGGTGGCTAAGTGACTGGAAGCATTATCCGTTATCCAACCAGCAACCTTTTGACACTGCTGTGGGTTCAATAGTGGTGTGCTGCGGTCCCCTAGGAATTGGGAAAGGAAGGTCGGGCGAGAAGATGTGGGTGTTTGTTGTGGTACAATTTCAGCTTGCCCACGGCCTTGGTCTCTGCATGCACCATCACAATCACCATCACGTCCAGTTCCCCGTCCCTTGCCACGCGCCTTGCCCATTTTAAATGGAGGACAATATCTTCCATGCTAACAACAAATGGCTGAATTGGGAGCGAAGTTATATGTAATCCATGTGACGGACAAACCACAGTTTTAAATACTTGGCCTGTAGGTAACTATTTTGAACAGCTAACAGGTGTCAAAAACTTTGCTGACACACTGATAAAAAATTTGAATGGAGGCCAAAAATGTCAGTATTTTCGGTGCAATTATATGTGATCCGTGTGACGGAGAAACCACAGTTTTAAATACCTGGCCTGTAGGTAACTATTTTGAACAGCAAACCAGTGTCAAAAACTTTGCTGACACACTGAAATAAAATTTGAATGGAGGCCAGAAATGGCAGTATTTTCAGCACAATTATATGTGATCTTTGTGACAGACAAACTAGTTTTAAATAGCTGGATTTTTAGCGCTGTAATATAGAAAGGACCTGGCTGTATTCTGCAGTGTAAGCAAGCAAATGGCGCAGAAAAACGGTGTTCTCTAAATTGCTTTTTAAGCAAATAATAGGATTAAGATCCAAAAAAAATTATTCCTGGCCCCTGAGACCTGGGCCTTTGTCTAGTAATTTCTAACAGCAGCAGAAGGCAGAACTGGAATGGAGCCTCTTGTGCTATGTGCACTGCACTCTTTTATATAACCTGCCTATATACACTGCCTGCCTGATATCTCTGCAGATGGATTAGTCCTCAGAAGGACTGTTCATTGAGATGGATATGTGTAATGTACTTGTTTTCGCCCTACACTATCTAATAAACAACCAAATCTTTCCCTAGCTCAGCAGCACCTCTCCCTACACTGCCTGATTGCGGAGTAGACTAACGAGCACAACGGCGCCAAGTCTAACATAGACCTGATGACGCTGTGCGGCCAGCCAATCACTGTAATTCCACAACCAACATGGCTACGGCATTACAGTGAGTGGCAGGCAATCCCTGCATGTTGATTGGCGCTCTAAAAAGCGCTAAACATGCAGGGAGTGGACCCGAGAATCTTGCAAATACCCGGCGAGCTCCGAGCATCTCGAGTACTGAGATGCTCGGGCGAGTACCGAGTACTTGCGAGTATACTTGCTCATCACTAAAGGTGTTGTGTAGGCATTTGGTTTTGCCTCCCATTGAATCCAATGGTGTTAGGCTATGTTTTGCGAATATTCAACGAATATTGCAAAATCGACGATCGTAATCCGAACCGAATATTGAAATATTCGCTAATCTCTATTTATGGCTTACTGTTACGATACTGGTGGAGCATGGCAGGAAACCAATGGCTGGAGGAGCACGAACTGGCCACAGTAAGAGGAAGTTGACGTTCATGAATGTAGTATTTGGAATAGCAGGAACAATCCAGAGAGCAGTGGGAACAATCTCGTATGATAATTTTCTGCAACTGGAAGCTGGAACGAAACGAAATGCTAGACACAATACTCAAGCAATGAGTGAGAGTTCCATGTGGCTTTAAGTATGCCCAAACATGAAATAATACGGCTTCCACAGGTTTAGCATCGGCCATCTTACTAAAGGGTGATTGCACAAACACAATAACAGCCTCCCGTGGTAAGGAGTGGAAATGCCGCACAATTTATCAAAGGGAACAATAGCAGCCCTAGTGGTCAACACACAGAAAGACAAGAGAATCCTGACACTTACCTTAATTTTATTTTTTAAATCGAAGTGAATTTGATTTCCCTTGAAAAAAATCCACTTTTCACGGTTTTAAAAGACCACTCTTCTCTTTGCCATCACAAGCCTCTGTGATTTCATAAGTAGATTTCAGTCAGGTTAGCTGCTGTGATGTCACATAGGCTTATCTATTAGTAACTGTTCTGACATCACAATTGTGTTTCTGTCAGGTGAATAGCTGTGACATCAAAAGTACAGTACCTGAAGTGTATGGACTTCATAAGTCTTCATAGATGGATTTCAGTAGACTGAGCTGCTGTGAACAATGAAAGTGTCATTTCATTAATGTGAGCTTCAATGAGATTTTACCAGTGGTTTTCAGTGAGATAAGTTACAGTGACATCACAACTGTATTTCTGTAAGATAACTGCTTTAATGATATCACAACTTTTTTAGTTAGGTATGCTATTGTGACAAAACAGACGAGCTACTAAGATATCACAAATGTGTTTCTCTATGGTAAATTACATATTTTGTTGGATGCACATGCCAGTCTAAACCCTACAATGCGTATCGGGGGCCTTTTAGGCCCTGGTGCTTACTCTTTTGCTATTATCTGCAAAATTACTTTAGTTAAAATTTTGAAACTATAGGTATTCCTCAAGTATGTCATTGTTGGTTATATTCAGTTGTTCATATAATTATTTTGATAGGCATTTTGGTGTAACAATGCTTTTTTGGGGAAAACCACATCTGTACAGAACGGGGGGCCTTTAAGGCCCCTGCTATTTATCATGTATTCAACAGTGTTTGGGTCTCAAGTTACTTTATTTGTAGTCAGGGTTGCTGGTGGAGGGGCCAGGGGGTGGATCATGCCATGTGAGGATGTCATGTGATTTTGGGAGGGAGTGATAAGGCCTAGAAGGAAGACGTATCTCTTCTGCAAAAAATAAGTACTGGAAAAATATCTCAAAAGAGGAACTTATGCATATATTGGACTTTTACTACTGGCAGTAAGTCAAAAATCGTATGATGTTCCAATCAGAGAATTATTTCTGGACCCACTTTCTGATCCACACTATATAGCGACAATGGCAGTGGACAGATATGAGGAAATTAGAAGAAACATTCGATTTGATGATAAGCAAACTCATGCAGCGAGGTTCCAAACAGACAAATGAGCCCCTATCAGTTATATCTGGAACATATTTATAAAAAATTGCACCAAACTTTACAATCGTAGTACTAATGTTACAGTAGATGAGCAACTTGTACAATCAGAGGACGTTGCAAGTTCATACAATACATGCTCAGTAAACCAGCCAAATATGGAATAAAAATCTTCTGGATGTGTGATTCTGCAAATTATTATGGCATAAATGGGCTAATCTACTGTGGCAAAGAAGTTGATGCACCAGTACAGAAAGATCTAGGGTCTGAGATTGTGAAAACACTTGCTGTACCAATATGCAATTCAGGTAGAAACATTACCATGGACAATTATTTTACCAATGTTGCAATGGACAATTTTCTGCTTGAAAAAGCTGTTACACTTGTTGGTACTATGAAGCCAAACCGACGAGAAATTCCTCAAGCAATGAAACACAATCTACAGCGAGCACTTTATGAGAGTGTCTTTGGTTTCAACAACAAAGCGACACTGGCATCTTACAAAGCGAAGAAGGAGGAATCCGTTATATTACTCAGTATCATGCACTTTGGGCAATGACAGGAAATTGAAACCAGAAGTCATCCTGTATTACAATAAAAATAAAGGAGGTGTAGACAAAATTGATGAAATGGTGGGAGAATATTCATGAAAAAGGCAAACAAGACGTTGGCCTGGAGTTTTTTGAAATATGCTTGATGTAGCAGCCCTGAATTCATTCATTATTTATACAGAAACTCATCCAGAATTCCATGCAAGGAGGAAGGACCGGAGATGCCTATTGTTGAAGGACCTTTGCAATGAACTTGTAATGCATCACATGATGGAGCGAAGCAACATGAAATGCTTGCCAAAGCAAATTAAAGAAGCAATGAAATGGTGTGGTGTACAGTTTCAGGATATTCCAGGGCCAGGAGAAAGAAAACAAAAGCGTTGTTTCATTTGTCCAAGAAACTTAAAGAGGAAAACTGGGCGATATTGTAACACTTGTGGGGAAAATGTCTGTAAAGAACATTCTTCAGAAAAGATAACATGTGAAAATTGTTTGGAAGACCAATAAAATTGAAAAGAAAAAGTTAGAAAAGAAATGTAGCTGCAGCTAGTTTACTCTAGATTTATATACCTATGTGTGTTTTTCATATCTTTGTTTGTTTTTGGATAAAAAAAATGTTTTTTGGTGTTTTCTACAAAAAATTATAATTAAAATGTTGTGCATTATTCATATCTTATTTTGCAATTTTGAAATAAACTTGTAAAAGTTATTTATGTGTTTCTCCATATGATTTGCACGGGGCCTTTTGCCACCGTTACGTAAAAGTGTAGATAGGGTTAATGAAGGGCTCACTGTATTACAATTTATGAATTAATAAAGAGGCATGCAACTTAGTCCGGGACGGGATTAACATTTATGTAGTACAACAACAGCACTTTTGATTAATTTGACAGACGGGTGAAGCTATGCCCTTTTCGATCGCAGGCTTCTCCCAAGCTCTGCACAATTTTGGCCGAGCCTCTTTAACCTCTTCATGACATCCGCAGTATGTGTACAGTGCAAGTCTGGGGCACCGAAACGGGTGTATGGGTGAGCTTGCCCCATACCCAGTAGGTCATGGCTGTGTGTTACAGACAGGGCCTGCCTCTAGCAATCGGGGTGAAGCGGAGCTCTGCCTGCAATTGTTAACCTGTTAAATATCTCTGTCAAACTCTGTCAATGGCAATAAACACATGCCAACATAGGGGTAATGATAGAGTTTTTTGGCAAGCATAGCTGAATTATATCAACTAGTGGTATTCTGTATGTGGATATCATGTCATTCCATGTGCCCATCGTCATGGCTTGCTATGATAGCCAGGGGTCTGCTGAAGACCCCCATGCTTGTCATTATGGAGCTCCTTTGAAATCCTGCCTGTGGCCAAGCTTCAAAGGAGGCCGTAATTTTTACTATATGAAGCAATGCTGTGGCATAGCTATATATAGCATAAGCGATCAAAGGATCGCAGCTTCCAGTCCCCTAAGGGGACAAACATGAACAGCAGAAGTTACAAAAAAATGTTTTAAAAAATTGAAAAAAATAAAATAAACATTAAAGTTCAAATTACCCTACCTTTTTCCCATTAAAAATAGTAATTTAAAAAAATACACATATTCAATTTCAATCTATTAAAATATAATAACAGGTATCACTCCTTTGAACTATGCTGAAGATATCATATGAATTATGGCTTATTATTTCAGAATTATGCTTCTCCTTTTTCTTTATTGGTTTGGCAATAGGGTTCTCATGTGTGTATATTACCTGTTTTACAGTGTTAAAAAAACCCTGTTCATCTTCCTTTATAAAGATTGTTAAAGATATTCAGTAGGAGTAATGCCGATGGACATATGAAAGTTATATCTTTTTGTCCTGGCTTCTGTTATGCTTTTGTGAATTCAAATACCATTATAACTAGATCTAATATGCAAGTAAATTGCCTTATATAAGTTACCTTTATTTTTATCTGTTGTAAATTATTTTAAGGCCAACCTGTCAAAACATATTTTAGTAACTTATGCACTGAACCTTTAGATAGCATATGTGCTCTGCTGAGATTGCTTATTCCTTTTATGACTTCATTATGCGGCAATTGTAGCTTTCCTGTAATATAGATATATATATATATATATCTATATATATATATATATATATATAATATATATAAAGGTCATATAACAAAACGTACAAATATCTTAGTACAGAACACAAGTTCACTAGCTTAAACCAATCAATAAAACAGTATTGGGTTGTAAAAATAAGCCATTACTATTTTCCAAGTTTACTGTTACTTTGTAATTGAAGCGAACATGAAGTATATAGATTGGGAATGCTCATTGATACAAGTAATGTAGTCCCAATTCATCAAGACTGGCATTGTTCATACCAGACTTTATGAGGGTCACGTTGGAGTTAGTGGTGCCTAATTCATTAATAGGTGCACACCTCTTAGTGAATTAAGCATGTTTTAAAAGTGCTTTGCACCTCCATGCGGCTTGCTATAAATCTTACTCCAGTCATATACTTGAGTAAGGTTTCTGGCATAATGTATGCCACAGCTCGCTATTTGTTAAATATCTGGCATCGTCATGACCTGCCCACGTTCTGTCCCAGGTTCCTCAATTTGGCTCTTCGAAACTGGGGTGGAAACACTGAATGTTGCAAACGATTTGTGCATCTTTGCATTATGCCAAAAATTGGCTACTTTTCATTGTATTACTGGCATAAACACTTTGATTATTCAAGGCCTTAGTCTTAATAAAATGGACATCACAATTTAAACATGCTTATAGGCTATAGGTGCCTAGGTAACGAGCTAATATTTCTCTCTGTTATGTTCTTTCCTTTTCCTAGTAACTTTATTCTGCATCGATTCAAGAAACATTCTAAGCAAAACTAAAAATAATATTGGATGCTACCCCCACCTTGCCTGAAGGCTTTCCATCCCGTAGTCACCTGCTTCCGATGTGCAGGACTGAACAGCCCAACAGCCTGCACAACTATTCTTTCATATATTTTAACACAAGTGGTTGTATAAGTTTTTGGTGATGCTATTAAACAACAGACACTGACAATAATGCAAGGTAAATTAAATTACAGTTATATGAAAAAGTTTGGGCACCCCTATTAATCTTAAGCTTAATGTTTTATAAAAATTGGTGTTTTTGCAACAGCTATTTCAGTTTGATATATGTAATAACTGTTGGACACAGTAATGTTTCTGCCTTGAAATGAGGTTTATTGTACTAATACAAAATGTGCAATCTGCATTCAAACAAAATTTGACAGGTGCATAAGTATGGGCACCCTTATCATTTTCTTGTTTTAAATACTCCTACCTACTTTTTACTGACTTACTAAAGCACTTCTTTTGGTTTTGTAACCTCATTGAGCTTTGAACTTCATAGCCAGGTGTATGCAATCACGAGAAAAGCTACTTAAAGTGGCCACTTGCAAGTTGTTCTCCTGTTTGAATCTCCTCTGAAGAGTGACATCATGGGCGCCACAAAACAACTGTCAAATGACCTGAAAACAAAGTTGTTCAGAGGAAGGATACAAAAAGCTGTCTCAGAGATTTAACTTGTCAGTTTCCACTGTGAGGAACATAGTAAGGAAATGGAGGAACACAGGGACAGTTCTTGTTAAGGCCAGTAGTGACAGGCCAAGAAAAATATCAGAAAGGCAGAGAAGAAGAATGGTGAGATCAGTCAAGGACAATCCTCAGACCACCTCCAGAGAGCTGCAGCATCAACTTGCTGCAGATGGTGTCACTGTTAGAGATGAGCGGTGTTCGACTAGAACTGTTCGCCAATCTCAAATTCGAGCTGTTTTGGGCGGTGTTCGAGTTGTTCGACGAACCCGAACGATTTGCAAAAAATTCGGCTGTTCGAGGTTATGTTCGATAACTGTTCGTGCACCAAAAGCGTGTCCTGCATGTCTGGCGCTATTTAGAGCACCAATCATGCAGGGATTGTCTGCCACTCACTGTAATGCCACAGCCATGGTGGTTGTGGCATTACAATGATTGCCCAAATCGATGGGAACAGTGCCAACAGTGAAACATGAAAAGCCGGCAATTCAGCAGCGGCATACACCGGTACCCGACAATTTAGAACCGAAAGAATAGAGCTTCACACATAGATTAGATAGATATAAACATGTCAGCCACATATATATGAAGTACAGTGACAGTGCTGCTTACTGTACTTGTCATTTAGCGTAAAGGATTTATCAAAAAAAATAATAGTGTTTTCATGCACCGTCTCTTTAAAAAAGCCGGCCGGCAATTCAGCAGCGGTACCCGACAATTTATAACAGACAGAATAGAGCTTCACACATAGATTAGATAGATAGAAACATGTCAGCCACATATATACGAAGTACAGTGACAGTGTTGCTTACTGTACTTGTCATTTAGCGTAAAGGATTTATCAAAAAAAATAATAGTGTTTTCATGCACCGTCTCTTTAAAAAAGCCGGCCGGCAATTCAGCAGCGGTACCCGACAATTTAGAACAGACAGAATAGAGCTTCACACATAGATTAGATAGATAGAAACATGTCAGTCACATATATATGAAGTACTGTGACAGTGCTGATTACTGTACTTGTCATTTAGTATTAAAATAAAGGATTTATTATTAAAAAAATTGGCGTGGGGTTCCCCTTAATTTTAGGCTCTAGCGGAGGTTAAGCAGACGGCTGGGGCAGATGTTTGAAGCCTGGGAAGGGGGTAATACCCACGGAGCTTCCCAGGCTACTAATATCAGCCCCCAGCTGAATACATAGCCTTTACTAGCTATTAAAATGGGGGACCCCCCAAAAAAAATGACGTGGGGTCCCCCCTAATTTAATAGCTAGCAAAGGCTAGGCAGACAGCTGGGGGCTGATATTAATAGCCCAGGAAGGGAGCCATGACTATTGGCCCCCTCCCAGGCTAGAAACACCAGCCGTCAGCCGCCCCAGAAATGGCGCATTCATAGGATGCGCCAATTCTGGCACTTAGCCTCGCTCTTCCACGATGCCCTGGTGCGGTGGCAGGGGGTAATAGGGTTGGGGTTGATGTCAGCTTATAATGCCAGCTGACATCAAGCCCAGGTTAGTAATGGAGAGGCGTCTATAAGACACCCCCATTACTAACCCCATAGTCAAAGTTAAAAAAAACACAAACACCCAGAATAAAGTCCTTTAATTGAAATAAAGACACAATCCTTTATTGTTCTAAATTAAACCATACTTACCGTCACGCCCATTCCAGCTGAAGCCAACGATCTCCTGCAATAAAAGAAAAATAACAAAGCAACCTCATCCTTACCTTTCCATGGTTCCCACGACAGCTTCAGCTCTGCTACATCGAGATGACAGGCTGGACCGCAGCAGAACGCTGCCATCCAGCCTCTCATCCCGCAGACACTGAGAAGCGCAGGCTTGCTTGCGCTGCTCAGCGTCTCTCTGTGACGACATCCAGATGAGCCGAGTTCATGTCCAATGAACTCGGCTCACCTCATGCACGTCACTGACAGCGTGGGAAAATTCTCACGCTGAAGCGGTGAGTGCAGGAGAATTCTCCCACGCTGTCAGTGACGTGCATAAGGTGAGCTCATGTCCAATGAACTCAGCTCACCTCCTGCACGTCACTGACAGCGTGGGAGAATTCTCCTGCACTCAGCGCTTCAGCGTGAGAATCCTCCCACGCTGAAGCGCTGAGTGCAGGAGAATTTTCCCACGCTGTCAGTGACGTGCATAAGGTGAGCTCATGTCCAATGAACTCAGCTCACCTCCTGCACGTCACTGACAGCGTGGGAGAATTCTCCTGCACTCAGCGCTTCAGTGTGAGAATTCTCCCACGCTGAAGCGCTGAGTGCAGGAGAATTTTCCCACGCTGTCAGTGACGTGCATGAGGTGAGCCGAGTTCATTGGACATTAACTCGGCTCATCTGGATGCCCTCACAGAGAGACACTGTGGAGCGCAAGCAAGCCTGCGCTTCTCAGTGTCTGCGGGATGACAGGCTGGATGGCAGCGTTCTGCTGCGGTCCAGCCTGTCATCTCGATGTAGCAGAGCTGAAGCTGTCATGGGAACCATGGAAAGGTAAGGATGATGTTGCTTTATTATTTTTCTTTTATTTCAGGAGATCGTTGGCTTCAGCTGGAATGGGCGTGATGGTAAGTATGGTTTAATTTAGAACAATAAAGAATTGTGTGTTTATTTCAATTAAAGGACTTTTTTCTGGGTGTTGTGTTTTTTTTAAATACTTTACTAGAAATTCATGGTGGTCATGTCTAATATTGGCGTGACCCCATGAATTTCGGGCTTAGGGCCAGCTGATAATGCCAAGCTGGCCCTAACCCCTTTATTACCCAGTGAGCCACCGCATCAGGGCCCTGGATGAGTTGGGTACAGCGCCAGAAGATGGCGCTTCTATGAACGCGCCATTTTCCGGGGTGGCTGCGGACTGCAATTTGCAGCGGGGGTGGCCCAGAAAGCTTGGGCCTCCCTGCGCTGCGGATTCCAGCCCCCAGCTGCCTAGTTGTACCTGGCTGGACACAAAAACAGGGCGAAGCCCCACGTCAATTTTCTTTAAATTATTTCATGAAATAATTAAGAAAAAAAGGGCTTCCCTATATTGTTGTGTCCGGCCAGGTACAAATAGGCAGCTGGTGGTTGGGGGCAGCCCGTTCCTGCCTGCTGTACCTGGCTGGACACAAATATAGTGCGAAGCCCCACGTCAATTTTTTTTAAATTATTTCATGAATTTCCTGAAATAAATTAAAAAAATTGAAGTGGGGCTTCGCACTATATTTGTGTCCAGCCAGGTACAGCAGGCAGGAACGGGCTGCCCCCATCCACCAGCTGCCTATTTGTACCTGGCCGGACACAACAATATAGGGAAGCCCTTTTTTTCTTAATTATTTCATGAATTTCATGAAATAATTAAAAAAAATTGAAGTGGGGCTTCGCACTATATTTGTGTCCAGCCAGGTACAGCAGGCAGGAACGGGCTGCCCCCATCCACCAGCTGCCTATTTGTACCTGGCCGGACACAACAATATAGGGAAGCCCTTTTTTTCTTAATTATTTCATGAATTTCATGAAATAATTAAAAAAAATTGAAGTGGGGCTTCGCACTATATTTGTGTCCAGCCAGGTACAGCAGGCAGGAACGGGCTGCCCCCAACCACCAGCTGCCTATTTGTACCTGGCCAGACACAACAATATAGGGAAGGCCTTTTTTTCTTAATTATTTCATGAATTTCATGAAATAATTAAAAAAAAAGTACGTGGGGCTTGGCCCATTTTTGTGTCCAGCCAGGTACAACTAGGCAGCTGGGGGCTGGAATCTGCAGCGCAGGGAGGCCCAAGCTTTCTGGGCCCCCCCCCCCGCTACAAATTGCAGTCCGCAGCCACCCCGGAAAATGGCACGTTCATAGAAGCGCCATCTTCTGGCGCTGTACCCAACTCATCCAGGGCCCTGGTGCGGTGGCTCACTGGGTAATAAAGGGGTTAGGGTCAGCTTGGTATTATCAGCTGGCCCCAAGCCCAAAATTCATGGGGTCACGCCAGTATTAGACATGACCGCCATGAATTTCTAGTAAAGTATTTAAAAAAAACACAACACCCAGAATAAAGTCCTTTAATTGAAGTAAAGACACAATTCTTTATTGTTCTAAATTAAACCATACTTACCATCACACCCATTCCAGCTGAAGCCAACGATCTCCTGCAATAAAAGAAAAATAATAAACCAACCTCATCCTTACCTTTCCATGGTTCCCACGACAGCTTCAGCTCTGCTACATCGAGATGACTGGCTGGACCGCAGCAGAACGCTGCCATCCAGTCTGTCATCCCGCAGACACTGAGAAGCGCAGGCATGCTTGCGCTCCTCACTGTCTCGCTGTGACGGCATCCAGATGAGCCGAGGTCATGTCCAATGAACTCGGCTCACCTCATGCACGTCACTGACAGCGTGGGAAAATTCTCACGCTGAAGTGCTGAGTGCAGGAGAATTCTCCCACGCTGTCAGTGATGTGCATGAGGTGAGCTCATGTCCAATGAACTCAGCTCACCTCCTGCACGTCACTGACAGCGTGGGAAAATTCTCCTGCAATCAGCGCTTCAGCGTGAGAATTTTCCCACGCTGTCAGTGACGTGCATGAGGTGAGCCGAGTTCATTGGACATGAACTCGGCTCATCTGGATGTCGTCACAGAGAGACGCTGAGCAGCGCAAGCAAGCCTGCGCTTCTCAGTGTCTGCGGGATGACAGGCTGGATGGCAGCGTTCTGCTGCGGTCCAGCCTGTCATCTCGATGTAGCAGAGCTGAAGCTGTCGTGGGAACCATGGAAAGGTAAGGATGAGGTTGCTTTATTATTTTTCTTTTATTGCAGGAGATCGTTGGCTTCAACTGGAATGGGCGTGATGGTAAGTATGGTTTAATTTAGAACAATAAAGGATTGTGTCTTTATTTCAATTAAAGGACTTTATTCTGGGTGTTTGTGTTTTTTTTAACTTTGACTATGGGGTTAGTAATGGGGGTGTCTTATAGACGCCTCTCCATTACTAACCTGGGCTTGATGTCAGCTGGCATTATAAGCTGACATCAACCCCAACCCTATTACCCCCTGCCACCGCACCAGGGCAGCGTGGAAGAGCGAGGCTAAGTGCCAGAATTGGCGCATCCTATGAATGCGCCATTTCTGGGGCGGCTGACGGCTGGTGTTTCTAGCCTGGGAGGGGGCCAATATTCATGGCTCCCTTCCTGGGCTATTAATATCAGCCCCCAGCTGTCTGCCTAGCCTTTGCTAGCTATTAAATTAGGGGGGACTCCACGTCATTTTTTTTGGGGGGTCCCCCATTTTAATAGCTAGTAAAGGCTATGTATTCAGCTGGGGGCTGATATTAGTAGCCTGGGAAGCTCCGTGGGTATTACCCCCTTCCCAGGCTTCAAACATCTGCCCCAGCCGTCTGCTTAACCTCCGCTAGAGCCTAAAATTAAGGGGAACCCCACGCCAATTTTTTTAATAATAAATCCTTTATTTTAATACTAAATGACAAGTACAGTAACCAACACTATCACTGTACTTCATATATATGTGACTGACATGTTTCTATCTATCTAATCTATGTGTGATGCTCTATCTTTCTGTTCTAAATTGTCGGGTACCGCTGCTGAATTGCCGGCCGGCTTTTTTAAAGAGACGGTGCATGAAAACACTATTATTTTTTTAAATAAATCCTTTACACTAAATGACAAGTGCAGTAACCAACACTGTCACTGTGCTTCTTATATGTGTGACTGACATGTTTCTATCTATCTAATCTATGTGTGAAGCTCTATTCTGTCTGTTATAAATTGTCGGGTACCGCTGCTGAATTGCCGGCCGGCTTTTTTAAAGAGACGGTGCATGAAAACACTAATATTTTTTTTAATAAATCCTTTACCCTAAATGACAAGTGCAGTAACCAACACTGTCACTGTGCTTCTTATATGTGTGACTGACATGTTTCTATCTATCTAATCTATGTGTGAAGCTCTATTCCTTCTTGTCTAAATTGTCGGATACCGGTGAATGCCGCTGCTGAATTTGCCGGCCGGCTTTTTTAAAGAGAGTGTCTTCTGAGCAGTTTGTCAGCTTTTGGACACCTTTGCAGGTGTTTTCTATGTGTTTCTATGTGTTTTTGTTTGCCTGCCATTGGTTTTAACGGTGTTCGACGGTGTTCTAAGGTGTTCGACGAACAGTTCGACGAACAGTTCCTCGAACATCCCGGTGTTCGACGAACCGAACCGAACCCGAACACTACGGGGGTGGCTCAACACTAGTCACTGTGCATCGGTCAACTATACAACGCACTTTGCACAAGGAGAAGCTGTATGGGAGAGTGATGCAAAAGAAGCCGTTTCTGCAAGCACGCCACAAACAGAGTCGGCTGAGGTATGCAAAAGCACATTTGGAGAAGCCAATTTCTTCTTGGAAGAAGGTCCTGTGGACTGATGAAACCAAGATTGAGTTGTTTGGTCATACAAAAAGGCGTTATGCATGGCGGCAAAAAAACACAGCATTCCAAGAAAAACACTTGCTACCCACAGTAAAATTTGGTGGAGGTTCCATCATGCTTTGGGGCTGTGTGGCCAATGCCTGCACCGGGAATCTTGTTAAAGTTGAGGGACGCATGGATTCCACTCAGTATCAGCAGATTCTTGACAATAATGTTCAAGAATCAGTGACAAAGTTGAAGTTACGCAGGGGATGGATCTTTCAGCAAGAAAATGATCCAAAACACCGCTCCAAATCTACTCAGGCATTCATGCAGAGGAACAATTACAATGTTCTGGAATGGCCATCCCAGTCCCCAGACCTGAATATCATTGAACATCTGTGGGATCATTTGAAGAGGGCTGTCCATGCTCGGCGACCATCAAACTTAACTGAACTGGAATTGTTTTTTAAAGAGGAATGGTCAAAAATACCTTCATCCAGGATCCAGGAAATCATTAAAAGCTACAGGAAGCGACTAGAGGCTGTTATTTTTGCAAAAGGAGGATCTACTAAATATTAATGTCACTTTTCTGGTGAGGTGCCCATACTTATGCACCTGTCAAATTTTGTTTGAATGCAGATTGCACATTTTCTGTTAGTACAATAAACCTCATTTAAAGGCAGAAACATTACTGTGTCCAACAGTTATTACATATATCAAACTGAAATAGCTGTTGCAAAAACACCAATTTGTATAAATCATTAAGCTTAAGATTAATAGGGGTGCCCAAACTTTTTCATATAACTGTATAAAAAATAAGCAGTTTTTTAAAAAAAATCTTCTGAATCCTCCGTTTTTTTTAGAAATTTTGGCCAAGATGTAGGAATCACATGCAAATTACTGCTAGCTGATGTACTTCACTTGAACTTTTCTTGCAAGTGATGCGCCCCCTGGGGCCGTGGGGTACTTGGTAGCCAGGCCGGTCCTTTTCTGGGGTAGTAACGATGGCAGTGACCTGGTCCGTGGCCACGGGATGTCAAATAAAGGAAAAGTAAAAGTCAATTTTGGGGAATGTGTTCTTGACGCCACCCGTGGTATGTGGCTATATGGGGCCGCCGCTGCATTGCTGATCCACTGGGGCTGATGGTGATGCAGCAGAGTTGGTTCAGCTCTCCACAGGCAGAGCTAAGCTGCAGGGCAGGATATGATGAAGTGTGAATGTAGATGTTGTTGGTGCGGTGTAATGCAGGGCTGAGGGCACAGATAATGACCAGACAACAAATTAATGGCAGTTTCCTGCAGTCTCCTGCCCTCTGGATTTAGCTGCCGGGCCTTCAATGCCTGCACAACCACGGACTCCGGTGTCCGATTCCCTTGCGCTTCCCTGTGGGGTGAGCTTGTTCACAGCTCCCTTCCTCAGGTCCTTCCCCGTCGCTCTACTGTCTCCAACTCCCTTCTCTCACTCCAACTGACTTTTCTAAACCCCACCTCCAGGCTCCAGTTTGAAGGGGAAGCTCCCCTGAAACCGGGTTAGAGCTCCCCCTTCTGGTCTGGGGCCAGGAAATGTTTTGGATGCTGGTGTTACCTGATAAGGAGACCCCTCCTTGCTTCTAGGCATGGCATCACCCCCTGTGAGGGAGGCAATGCCAATGTGGCATCCGGATTCCTGGGGTGCCACATTCCCCCCTAGTTAAATTCAGTACTCCCGGACTGAGGACATCTTTAGAGTTAAACAATTAACAAAAATAACGATTTATATTCCAAATAATTTACAAAGTCTTAAAAAGGCAAAAATTGCAGAACAACAAAAAACAACCAAAAATTGGGAGCAGTCATTGCAGCGCTTAGTCTTTATGCCACTATCCGGGAATTGTCTTTTCCCTGGTACCTGAAGGTTGGTTGGTAGGAACCGCCTCAACCCACTTTGTGTATTATCCCTGGGCATGGCTTCAGGGCACTCTGTCGGTGGGCCTGGTTTTCGGCCACGCCTGTGGTTTATTTTCAAGGCCAACAATTAACTTTACTCAACATTGTTCTGACCACATCTAGTCCTGTGGTCCATTTGTCCATAAATATAATAACTATATACACTCACTATTGCTTAAAAGTTCTTACAGGAAGTCTCTGTAGGCTCTCATGCTTAACAGTTGCAATTATATACTATACACTATTATCTTATTAGATCTTAGTCCCTATAATGACCAGGGAGCTGACCTTAGGTACCATGGGTTGATCTACGCAGTACAGTTATTGCCAATGACCTACCCGGGTCTCTAGTGTCTACCGCTGGTGTGGTGGGAGCACTATGGACTACACTACGGTTAGTCTGATGTAACCCCAGTAGGTTTGGTAGTCTTCTACGACCTCTTTGACCCACCATGGCCATGACAGATTCACCGCTAGGAGGGGGTGGATTCACTTGTTCCACTTCGGTTGTGGCATCTATTACTGGGGCCGTTTGGTCTCCCAGCAGTTCTGGAGTCTCTGCGGCTTCTGGTAAGGCTACTTGGGGAAAGGTCAGGACAGGTGCCACGATTGCTTGGTTCACCTGCGTCCAAGACTGGGGAAATTCTCCAAGGATGGTTTTTACTGTCTCTTCCACTTTTTCAGTGTGTTGGGGGCTGTTTTGGTCTTCCTCTTGGTGTCTCAATGGATCAAGGCGTATCTTCAGGCGGTCTCTTGAGACTGCCGCCGAAGTATCATCTCCATCTTTACTGGAGAGGCATACCTTGGTGTTGTCGAAATTTGAAGGTAAGACGGTGTGTGGCTCAACTTCCCACTGATCATCTAATTTGTGAACTCGTCTCTTACTTTTGAGTACCTGTTCTCCAGGTGATAAGGGAACTGTTGGTGCATGCTGATTATAAGTTCTCTCCTGCCTCTGTCTTGCCTGGGACAAACTTCTCTCTACACATTCTTTCACCTTGCGGTATTGTTGCTGCCGCTCCGTATCCCATTCTGCACCTGGTGATGTCGTCTCAGGTGTTAAAACTCCCATGTCTAAGTCAATGGGTAACTTGCCAGGTCTTGCCCTCATCAGGTAGGCAGGTGTACAGTTGGTGGAGTTCACCAGAATGTTGTTATATAGGTCCACCAAATCCAGTAACTAGCCACAGGCTATGTTCTTCAAGGGGCAATGTCTTCAACAGGTCTATTACCACTTGGTTCATTTTCTCGCGCAACCCGTTGGTCTGGGGATGATATGGTGTCATCCTAATTTTCTTGCAGCCATACAAGTTACAGAATTCTTGAAACACTTCCACTTCAAAGGCTGGCCCTTGGTTGGTAAGCTCTAGTTCAGGGTAACCGTGTGGGCGACAAAAGTGTTGTTGAAACTCTTTGGCTGCCGTCTTAGCCGTCTGATCCTTCACTGGCACTACTACTAGGAACCGAGAGTAGTGGTCTACTATGGTGAGAGCGTAGACATAGCCTGACCGGCTTGGGGCTAGCTTCACGTGGTCCAAGGCTACCAGTTCAAGTGGTTGTTTGGTGATTATGGGCTGCAGGGGAGCCCTCTGGCTATCACGGTCTTTCCGTCTCAGGTTGCATGGACCACATTCTCTACACCATCTCTCGATTGCTTTCCTCATGCCAACCCAGTAGAATCGCTCACATAGCAGGACGTCCAAATTCTTCCACCTGAAGTGTCCTGCTCCATCGTGATACGCCTCTAAGACCATTGGCGTATCCCGCTTTGGGACTACCACCTGCCAGATCAGTTCGTGTGCCTGGGAGTTGATGCTTCTCCGACACAGCTTTCCTTCGTAGATGAACAGCTTGTCCTTCTCCTTCCACAACTGTTGGGTCTCCTGTGGAGCATCGGGACCAGGGTGTGAGTCAGCTTGGGTCAGCAACTCCTTTACTACAGTGGGTGGACAGCCGGGTTGCTATCCTGCATCTCTGCCCATCCATAGTGGGGTATTGGGTTAAACGTGGCCCCTCTGTTGGCAGAGCGCTTGTCCCTCACACAGTGGGAGCACTGGGTCACCCCATGATGATGGAAAGTCAGTAGCTCTATCTCCTCCAGCTATTCCGGGTCTTCTCCCCCATCTGGAAATTTAGGCATCCTGAACAGCGCATCAGCATTAGCATTTTTATGCCCCGCCCGATATTTGATGGTAAACTCGTAGTTGGACAGCCAGGCCATCCATCACTGCTTCAGCGCACCTAGCTCGCCGTTTCCAGGTGGGTCAGCGGATTATTGTCTGTGAAAATTGTAAACTTCTCTAAAGCCAGGTAGTGTTTTAAGCACTCTGTTACAGCCCAGACTATGGCTAGAAACTCCAACTTGAAGGAACTATAGTTGTCGGGGTTCCTTTCCGCGGGACGGAGCTTCCTGCTGGCATAGGCAATCACTCTCTCTCTGCCTTGCTGTGCCTGGGACAGCACGGCTCCCAATCTCACGTTGCTGGCATCCGTATAGAGTATAAAGGGTTGGCCATAGTCGGGGTAGACCAGGACTTCGTCTCCCGCAAGAGCCACCTTCAGTCGAGTGAAGGATTCTTCTTCTTTTTTACCCCACTTGAACGGAGGATTTGGGTTATTAGCCTTCTTGGACTGGTCCACTAAGAGGTCCTGCATGGGTGCCGCTATCTTGGTGAAACCCTTGATGAATCTCCTGTAGTAGCCTACCAGCCCGAGGAACTGCCGCACTTCCTTGATAGTAGAGGGTCTTGGCCATTCCTTTATCACGGTGACTTTTTCAGGGTCTGATGCTACACCTTCGGCGCTTACCACATGGCCTAGGTACTGCACCTTGAGCTTCAACAGGTGACACTTGGACGGCTTTACTTTCAGGCCAAAACCAGATAGGGCCTCGAACACCTCGGCCAGGTGCTCCAGGTGGTCTTCATATGTCTTTGAGTAGACGATTACGTCGTCCAGGTACAGCAGAATGGTTTAGAAGTTTTGTGTCCTAGGCAACACTCCATTAACCACTGGAATGTTCCCGGGGCCTTGCAGAGCCCGAATAGCATGCAGTTGAACTCACAGAGGCCCATTGGTATTGTAAACGCGGTCTCCTCTCTGTCTGCCTCTGCCACGGGAACCTGCCAGTACCCACTGGTGAGATCTAAAGTGCTGCTAATGATTCCTCAATTCTGGGTAATGGGTAGGCACCCTTATGCGTAATGTGGTTAATCTGCCTATAATCAACACACATCCTCATTTTACCATCTTTCTTTCTAACAAGGACTAATGGAGCTGCCCAGGGCTGCCCAACATTCCCTTGGCGGATGGTCTCCTGTGTGGATGTTTGACCCCTTTTACCTGCCCAAAGTCTAATGGGTGTTTGCTAAAGACTCGCTCATATTCTTGGACCACCCGGTACACCCCGTGCTTTTGGTGCAAAGGGGTGGAGTAAGTGCCTACTTGTAGCTTCTGACACCAATCTTCCATCTGCCCCTTGGAGCCATTGTCCTCCGCCTGTTCGGACGGAGGCAAGGGTTCCATTGCCTTTATTGCATTGTTACTGACAGTGAACAGCTTAGCAAGGTGGCATACCGGGATAAATGGAGCTCTTTCTCACCACAATTCAGGATGCGTATCGGTACTCTCCCCTTGCTGACATTGACTACCACCCTGGCCGTCAAGATGGTGGGCCTACTATAACAGTACATGAGTTCTACCATTGCTTCATAATCTTGACCCCTGAGACCTATTGCTGCCCGACACCATATTAACATTTCACTCCTAGGGGCCATTGCAATGGAGAATAGATCACTCACTCTGACACTGCCGACTTCTTCACCAGACAGCTCTACCTGTTGTCTCTGCATCAGGTCTTTGATCTCCTTCTGCAGAACTCCCTGCTGACTAGAACTGGAAGTCTCTGCGACCTGTTGCAACAAAACAATAATTTCCCAAAGACAATTCTCTATCACATTGGTGCCTAAGGTTATCATAGGATGGCTTTCTCGGCGATCAATATCTACAATAATCCACCCTTGTGATGGCAGTTCTACTCGGCCAACCTATATGGTCACCTCTTTATACCCCACCTGAGGCAAGGACTGACCATTGGCATTGATGTTAAAGTGTTCATCTGGACTGCGGGTAATGTCTGAATCAGCCCAGCATTGTTTAAAAAGGATATATGGCATCGTTGTCACCTGGGAACCAGTGTCCAGTAATGCCTTCACCGGGATGCCATCAAGCACGACAAACAGGACTGGTCGTCCTCCTACGTACTTGTCTCACCAGCTTTGTGGGCCTGGTCATCTTACGCCTGGGGGTTGACCCTCTGCCCCAGGGGGTGCTCGTTTAAATCGCAGAATATTGCCAGGTGCCCTGCCTTTTGACAGCGGCAGCAAATGGGTTGTCCTTTCTGGTTGCAGCGATCACTGTCTCTCCCTCTGGTCGAGGGAATTCTTCTCTGCCATCGCCACGGGACGTCATCTGGACTGGAAGCCATCTGGATTCTTTCCTTTGGAGACACTTGCATGGCCTTCATGGTTTTGGTTAGTGTAGCCACACTTTTGGTCAGCTCCTGGACCTGAAAGCATAGTTCTGCAGAGGAGTCATTATCTTGGGTCTGCGCGTCAGCCTCCACAGGTGCCAGGGAGAAGGACGCCACCTCTTGGTGGTATGTGATAGCTGGGCGCTGGAGAGATGCAGTGCCACTTGGGGTTGATTCTCGCAGCACCCGGATGGTCCGGTCTTTAAATTGCGCAAAGTCCAGATCAAGGTTTTGCCGAGCCATAATGCGCAGCTGTGTCCGGTGAGCGTTAGACAGGAGCCCCTCGATAAACTGTTCGGTTAGTAATCTGTCCTCGTCTCGCACACTGTTGTGGTCTACCTGTTTAATGGCCTGCAGCGCCTCCTGCAGGTTTACAGCATAGAGGTTTGTTTGCACCCGTATAACTTAATTTTAGTCTCCGCTGCTGTGTGGATGTCAAAGGTATCCTTCAACCTGGCAAGGGTTTGCTTAACAGTTCTTTTGTCCCAGCCCGGCAAGGACTTCACCTCCCTCTGGGCTGCACCGATTAGCTGGCCTATAAGGATGCTGACTTTTTGCTCCTCAGACAGGGGGTACACTTGGAACAAACTGCAGTTTCTCCTCAAATTCGCTCATGGTGTGCCACTCACCTGAGTACTGGGGCAACCATGTTGCCCCTGGAATATACGGCATGGATAAAGGCATTACAGTGGCGGTGGCCGCACCCGCAGCTGGATCCTCTTCCAGGTTGGGCATCTTGCTCCCCCCTAGTGAACCTCAGCCAGGTCCTGGGTTTCTGCTGGTGTACCAGTCTGCTGCTCTGCAGGCAAGAGGAATCGCTTACCCTGCGGTTCCAGATCGGGGCCCCCTGCTTCCCCTCCGCTAATGTCAAATCAAGTGATTATACAGCTCAGCAAAGTCTATGGCACACAGTACCCGGCTATACCGGGCTTCGAATCCTGTTTGTGACACCAAGTTGATGTGCCCCCTGGGACCGTGGGGTACTCAGTAGCTGGGACGGTCCTTTTCTGAGGAAGTCACGATGGCAGTGACCCGGTCCGTGGCCCCGGGCGGTGAAATGAAGGAAAAGTAAAAGTCAATTTTGGGGAATGTATTCGTGACGCCACCCGTGGTATGCAGCTATATGCTGCCGCTGCTGCGGTGCAGATCCACTGGAGCTGATGGTGACACAGCAGAGTTGGTTCAGCTCTCCACAGACAGAGCTAAGCTCAAGGACAGTATATGATGAATTGTGGAGGTAGATGTTGCTGGTGTGGTGTAATGCAGGGCTGAGGGTGCAGATAATGACCAGGCAACAAATTAATGGCGGTTTCCTCTATCTTTACTTGCGGTTTGTCAGAGCAGACCGGGTCACCAGTACTAGCTGGTGGTGAAGGTCCGGGTGGCCTAGAAGCAGTTTGGGAATCCACTTTGCCAGGTGGAATTGTAGGCCTTCCCTCTACGCTATTCTCTTTGGCCCTGCTACTTAAAGCTATGCTCTGGCCCTCGTTCCTGAGCAAAACGTCTATTCCTCACCCGTATGGCAGGCAGCACGAGCCTTCTTCAAGTGTCGCTCCTTCGTGGCGGCACTGGGCCCTAGGATGCTGCTGAGTCGCTGGGCGTCTGGTGGGGCCAGGAGATCTACAGTCTCCTGCCCTCCGGATTTATCTCTGGGCCTTTAGTGCCCCCACAACCACAGACTCCTGTGTCCGATTCCCTTGTACTTCTCTCTGCGGTGAGCTTGTTCACAGCGCCCTTCCCCAGGTCCATCCTCGTCGCTCTACGGTCTCCAACTCCCTTCTTTCACTCCAACTGACTCCAACCCCGCCTCCTGGCTCCAGTTTGAAGGGGAAGCTCCCCTGAAACTGGGTTAGAGCTCACCCTTCTGGGGCCAGGAAATGTATTGGATGCTGTTGTTACCTGATAAGGGGACCCCTCCTTGCTTCTAGGCATGGCATCACCCCCTGTGAGGAAGGCAATGCCAATGTGGCATCCGGCTCCTGGGGTGCCACATTAGCATAGCTGAATTTTACCAAGTCTAAGAACTTCTGTTCGAAACGCGTCTGGTAAACTACTAAATTACCCCCTATATCCCCTCCTTATGTAGTCTGCATTGTCGGAATGACTAATGTACTCACTGACATGAACTGGTTTTAACCATTGGATACAATAAACCTTTGCATTTTACTTATCTCTGATGTCCTGTGAGATGGATCAATTCCTATTTCAACATAGCTGAATTATAGCAATTAGTGGCATTCTCTACATGGTTATCATGTAATTCCCTGTGTCCTTCAGCGCATCCTGTGATGTGATCACAGGTTGCCAATGGGTTGCCATGACAGCCAGAGTCTGCTGAAGTTAAAACAGAAAAAAAATAGAAAAACTTTAAATCAACTCATTTGTAAAAAAAAATGAAAGAAATATACATATTTTGTATCTGCGCATGCTTAAAAGTCCGATATATCAAAAACGTAAAGTTTAATTAAACTAATCAGTAAACAATATTTCAAGAAAACAACATTGAAATTACAGTTTTTTGGTCCCCAACTCTGCAAAAAAATTCAATTAGAAATGATCAAACATCTTACATTAAAATAGTATCAATTAATATGTCAGTCGGGAGTGGATGCGAGCCTGTACCCTTTTATTATTGGTCATGGGGTCATGCTGATTGAGGAGGATGTGGTGTAGGTGTTGGAGGAGATAGATTAGCTTATAGTGGAACAAAACCTAGTACCAATCTGTGAAGACTTTATCACATGTCCTGGTTGCGGTGGTGCATTGTTGCTACTTACAACATACTGTACACCCAGGGGGCCAAAAAAATATATACTGTCCCTCTTTATAGTTGCTGATCCAGGAGTCTATGGTGCAGTGCACTTTAGATCTCAAAGACAAGTTGAGAGAGAGGCCTATGTTCTCCTGCACATAGGAACACAGGGGCACCCTTTCCAGCTAAAAATATTGTTGGCTGGGTATATTCAGAAGCCATAATTTCTCGTAAAGCAGATGATGAGTCCCCTAAGTAGTACAGCAGTCTCAGCATCACTAGCAATTTGACCGGGTGAGAAATGAGTTGGCACACAAGCAAATGACTGGGAGAGTATGCCTGTTACACCGACATAATCAGGGATGGATATCTGGCAGTGCAATAAAAAAGAAGGTGTAGTCGCAGTATGATAGTAGTTGTGGATGATGATGATGACACTGACCAGGTACGACTTGAGAATGTGACCTGAAAACTCAACTGAGAGGACAAGGGGAGGAAAATAGCTTGGGGCTTCCTTATATTGCTGGCTAGGTGATGTTGCTTCATGTGCTGATGGAGAGCTGTAATTCCTAGTCTATTAGAGTATGGACATCCATGGCTTATTTTCCTCCTGCATAGCATGCACAATGCAGAAAATGTATTGAATGGCAAGTTGAAAAAAAACTTCACATCCTAGATGCCCTTTCAGGCACATTCCTCAGCATTACATGTTCCCAAGTTGACTGCAGTAGAAGCAGATCTGCTCTTTATTGCTGGCACCAACACGCTCCTCCTTTGATGAAATCACCTCTTTGGCACAGTTATCAAGTTCCCAGGTATGTTCACCACATAGTCATCATTATCATCATCGTTTTCATTAAAATCTTCATTTTGACTCAGCTAACAATTGCCTAAGTGTGAAAAAGTCCTGAGCTCATGCACTCCCTCAATGATTCCCATCTCTAGATTTGCCCTGACTCAGAGTGCCATTACCAACTCAGTGCCAGTGCCCCTATCACCATGGTTGACAGCGCCACCAACACAGCTAGGTATTTGAATTGTAACATCTTCTTTGGTCCCATGCCATCTGAATATAAATGCTGACTGTTCATGTCCTCTAGTAAATTAACAGAAAGAAGTTGTCGTGAAATATCATTTCACTAGGGACTGTGGGGCAGAACAGTTAGAGGTGTCATTGACAGAATTGAAAGTCGGCAATGTAAAAAGTTTATCTGTTATGGTGGTGGATGAGGTCGACTGTGCAGAACACCGTGTTGCTATCAGAGGTAACTGCGACGAGTGATATTCCGTAATGCTCACCCTTTCCTTCCCACTAATACACTTGCCAGAGGCAAAGGAGGTCACTTGTAGCTTGCATTTTGTGATATGACTGCTCTGACCACTGGGGCCAGCAGAGGTGGTAATTTTGTGCAAAACTATAAAAAACGTTTGACAATTTTTCAACCTCAATTATTCAACCCCTGCCAAAAAAGTCATAGCAAGAAATGACAGGTAAGTACGTGCATGTGCAGAAAACAAAATGCTGCGATAAAGGCGTGTGGCCTGCCCTTAGATCGGGCAGCATATATCAGCTGTTCCATTCCCTTTAACTGTGGAAACTTTTAAACTATGTTTTCTCTGAATCGCTGCAGCTTTTCAGTATTAAATATGCTGTATATGGCTGAAATCATGCAGCCAGTGTCTGAGAAATACTGCCGTGCCAGGTTCCCTTTAAATGTCTGGATTTTTCACATGAAAAGCAATATTGGTGTTCATGTATTCATTAATCACAGTGTTCTGATGCACAGTGTATGTTCATATGTTTGCATAGCGTTTTTCTGCACCTGCATATTAATTTGATACCTAAGGTGTAGAAAAGTAAATAGGTAAATAAATAATAAATAAATAAGTAATAGCTAATAATAGCTGATGGAAAAGAACACCCTGTGGAAAATTGTTCAAAATTACTCACAGCATAACTTGTACTACAAAAGCAGTAGTATACTACATTGTATGTTCTTGCCCCAAAATTTAGGTGGGCCTTATCACCCGACAATTCAAGGTCCGGGTACAAGAGCATGTCAATGGGATATCGGCAGCCCAACATGAAGAGGACATGTCAAGTTTAAAAAAGATCCCAAAACATTTTATAATATATCACAACTGCAATCCACCTCTCCTTAAAGTTATACGGTATGATAGGTAGGGTAGGATAATTCCCACAATACGAGGAGGAAACATTACTCAAACTTTGGCGCAACGTGAAAAAAAAATGGAGAAAGTGTAATAAGACAGTATGAGAGAGAAAAGAATAAGGGGATATTAAAAGGGCTAATGTTGTGAGGGAAAGTGTCAGGGTATAGTAAGGGAGAGGAATGTGAGTGGACAGTCCTTAAGGAGAAAAGGTTTGAGGAGACAGTATGAGGAGAAAAGTGTGAGGAGACAGTATAAGAGGGAAAGTATGAGGGAACACAGTGTAGAGACTTGGTGGCTGTGGAGTAACTACAGTCTGATGGGCCACCTTGCAAGATTTGGATCGGGGCCTCCCCATCATATATATACATATGTATATATATATATATATATATATATATATATATGTATGTATGTGTCCTGCATCCTCTATCTTGGTGTATATATAGTGCCCATTCTGGTATACAGTTGTGCTCAAAAGTTTACATACTTCAGCAGAATTTTTCCTTTCTTGGTCTTGTTTCAGAGAATATGAATGATAACAAAAAAACTTTTTCTCCACTCATGGTTATTGGTTGGGTAAAGCCATTTATTGTCAAACTACTGTGTTTTCTCTTTTTAAATCTTAATGACAATTAAAACATCCAAATGACACTGATCAAAAGTTCATATACCCCAGTTCTTAAAACCCTGTATTGCCCCCCTCTAACATCAATGACAGCAAAAACTGGAGGTAAATTTGCACTCATCAGTCCAGAAGCTGCAAATGAGACGTACTTGGACATTCCAATATGACAACAATCCAAAACACACGTCCAAGTCAACCTACCATTGGCTACAGCAGAACAAAGTGAAGGTTCTGGAGTGGCCATCTCAATCTCCTGACCTCAATATCATTGAGCCACTCTGGGGAGATCTCAAGGGCACAGTTCATGCTAGACAGCCCAGGAATTTACAGGTACTGGAGGCTTTTTGCCAAGAAGAATGGACAGCTTTACCATCTGAGAAAATAAAGAACTTCATCCACAACTGCAACAAAAGACTTCAAGCTGTCATTGATGTTAGAGGGGGGCAATACAGGGTATTAAGAATTGGGGTATGTGAACTTTTGATCAGGGTCATTTGGATGTTTTTGGTTGTCATTAAGATTTAAAAAGAGAAAACACAGTAATTTGACAATAAATAGCTTCACCCAACCAATAACAAAGAGTGGAGAAAAAGTTTTTTGTAATCATTCATAATCTCTGAAACAAGGCCAAGAAAGAAAAAATTCTGCTGGGGTATGTAAACTTTTGAGCACAACTGCATGTCGCTTATCCTGGGCCCCATCCTGGTATATATACAGTATCCCCCATGTTGGTATATGTCCCCATTCTTCTGTTGTACTTTAATGTATAAAAGAAAATAAACCATTATACTCACCAAGGGCATACTGTAGATAGAAGCCATGGTCCTCTATATAGTATAATGCATCCCATAGTCCTCCACATAATATACTGCACAGCCCATACTCATCCATGTAGTAAAATGCACCCCCATAGTCATCCATAAAGTATAATGCACAGCCCATAGTCATCCATAAAGTATAATGCACCCCATAGTAATCTATAGTAGTATAATGCACCCACATAGCCATACATATAGTATAATGCATCCCATAGTCATTCATAAAGTATAATGCACCCCCAGTCATCCATAAAGTATAATGCAGCCCCATAGTCATCCATAAAGTATAATGCACTCCCACAGTCATCCATAAAGTATAATTAATCTCCTTAGTTCTCCATATAGTATAATGCACTCCATAGTTATCCATAAAATATAATGCACCCCATAGTAATCTATAGTAGTATAATGCACCCCATAGTCATCCTTAGTAGTATAATGCACCCCATAGTCATCCTATAAAGTATAATACACCCCAATAGTCATCTATGTAGTAGTATTGCCACTGATTGAAAAATAAATAAATACATACTTGCCTTCCCTGCACTCCCCTGCCACATGACATTCTCTTGTGAAGCCAGGAACAGTAGCACATGAAGTCACCGCCATGCGCTCTCGGTCACGTGCATGCTGATGTAAGCTGCTGGCCTCTGATTGGCCGGTAGCGTGTATGGTAGCGCACGTACACGATGGGTCTGTGTGGTGCAATACACCTCAGCTGGATGTGCGTCCTCGGACACACATCCAGTTGAAGTTTCTGATGGTGTTAGTGGGCCCCTGACAGCAACGCACACTGCTGGGACAAGGTGGCAGAGCAAACAGAGCAGAGAATACTGCTGGGAGGAAGAGGCACACTACATATATTATACATACACTACCGTTGAAAAGTTTGGGGTCACCCAGACAATTTTGTGTTTTCCATGAAAACTCATACTTTTATTTATCAAATGAGTTGCAAAATGATTAGAAAATATAGTCCAGACATTGACAAGGTTAGAAATAATGATTTTTATTAGAAAGAATAATTTTCTCCTTCAAACTTTGCTTTCGTCAAAGAATGCTCGCTTTGCAGCAATTACAGCATTGCAGACCTTTGGCATTCTAGCTGTTAATTTGCTGAGGTAATCTTGAGAAATTTCCTCCCGTGCTTCCTGAAGCCCCTCCCACAAGTTGGATTGGCTTGATGGGCACTTTTTGCGCACCATACGGTCAAGCTGCTCCCACAACAGCTCAATGGGGTTGAGATCTGGTGACTGCGCTGGCCACTCCATTACAGATATAATACCAGCTGCCAGCTTCTTCCCTAAATAGTTCATGCATAATTTGGAGGTGTGCTTTGGGTCATTGTCCTGTTGTAGGATGAAATTGGCTCCAATCAAGCACTGTCCACAAGGTATGGCATGGCGTTGCAAAATGGAGTGATAGCCTTCCTTATTCAAAATCCCATTTACCTTGTACAAATCTCCCACTTTACCAGCACCAAAGCAACCCCAGACCATGACATTACCTCCACCATGCTTGACAGATGGCGTCAGGTACTCTTCCAGCATCTTTTCAGTTGCTCTGTGTCTCAAAAATGTTCTTCTGTGTGATCCAAACAACTCAAACTTTGATTCGTCTGTCCATAAAACTTTTTTCCAATATTCCTCTGTCCAATGTCTGTGTTCTTTTGCCCATATTAATCTTTTCCTTTTATTAGCCAGTCTCAGATATGGCTTTTTCTTTGCCACTTTGCCCTGAAGGCCAGCTTCCCGGAGTCGCCTCTTCACTATAGACGTTGACACTGGCGTTTTGCGTGTACTATTTAATGAAGCTGCCAGTTTAGGAGCTGTGAGGCATCAATTTCTCAAACTAGAGACTCTAATGTACTTGTCTTGTTACTCAGTTGTGCAGCGGGGCCTCCCACTTCTCTTACTACTCTGGTTAGAGCCTGTTTGTGCTCTCCTCTGAAGGGAGTAGTACACACCGTTGTAGGAAATCTTCTGTTTCTTGGCAACTTCTCGCATGGAATAGCCTTCATTTCTAAGAACAAGAATAGACTGTCGAGTTTCACATGAAAGTTCTCTTTTTCTTGCCATTTTGAGAGTTTTATAGAACAAACAAATGTAATGCTCCAGATTCTCAACTAGCTCAAAGGAAAGTCAATTTTATAGCTTCTCAAATCAGCTAAACCGTTTTCAACTGGGCTAATATACTTGTGCAAGGGTTTTCTAGGGTTTTCTAAACATCCATTAAACTTCTTACACAGTTATCAAACACAATGTACCATTAAAACACTGGAGCGGTGGTTGTTGGAAATGGGCCTCTATACACCTATGTAGATATTGCAATATGAACAAGATGTTTGCAGCTAGAATGGTCATTTACCATATTAACAATGTATAGAGTGTATTTCCGATTCATTTAATGTTAGCTTCATTGAAAAAAAATGTGCTTTTCTTTCAAAAATAATGACATTTCTAAATGACCGCAAACTTTTGAACGGTAGTGTAGGCTGTAGCAGAGGCTCAGAGAGCACCTTACCTCAACTTCTACTTGCTGGCTGCTGCTTTATTATCTTCAGCCAGCCCAGCACACTGCTGCAGACTCACACATGACACAAGCACAGACTGGAGACACAGGCAGAGGTTAAGGGCCAATCACTGCCCGGCCAGTTCTACAGTGTGCCTGTGTGAGTACAGGAGGTTCAAGAACAACAGCGCAGGCACAGCTCCTCTCTCACTGAAAGGAGCCGGATTCTTCTCTGCAGGTCGAGCGCTAGGCCCCCAACCCAGCCAGGCCCGGTCACTGTGGCAACCTCTCCAACCACGATCGTTACACCACTGCTTAGTGGGAAGCAGTATAGAGAGGGGTCAGTGTGAGATGACAGTGTATGGACATGAGAGCACAGCAAGAAGGGGACAGTATTCAGAAGAGTGAGGAGAGGTCACAGTTTAGAGACTGATCAGTAAAGAAGAGTCAGAGTGTGAGGGTAAAGTGTAAAGAGGGGGCCCAGTATGGAAAGGGGACAATGTTGTGGGGAATACATAATGGACAGAGGTTGTATCTAACCAGGGCAGACAGTGAGGCGATTGTAGCTTATAAAAAAAGGATGATGTAGCAGATATTTGGAAGTGCATTGAGCTGTAGGTTGGATTGCTGCTAAAAGGGAGAAAAAAAACTCTTTAAATCTTCTTCCTTAGCGAATGTGAATGAGCTGAGTGTGACCGGAGCGTAAGTGCAAATGGAAGTTAGTGTGTGACTTGTTTTTCAGTGACTTTGGATTCAGGGAGTTTGGAAGGGAGGAATTTGAACTGAATTGCTGTCTGTATTTTATTAATTCTTTACATTTCTTTTTACCTAACATTTCTGTCTAGTGCAATCCCCATTAGGAAATGAGCTCCATTATTGACAATGCAATCCAGTGTACATCTTGCCACATGTATGCAATCCTTGAACAGCCGGTCATGGGTGCATACTGCTGTGCGAGATGTGTGCACATTGTGCATTTGGAAGCCCAGGTGCTGGATCTAATTGAGCAGCTGGCTACACTGAAATCCATTGACAATATGGAAAGGAGTCTGATGCTCACTGAGCAGCTGCTCACTGGGGTAGATGTGGGGTAGGGTGGTAGTAGGGAGCTGCAGGACAGTGAGGCAGATAGCTGGGTGACAGTTAGAAGGAGGGTAGAGGGAAGAGTGCCAGGGAGGCTAGTCCTGGTCTGGCACACCCCATAAGTTTGCAAAGTTGGCATATGAGGGGGGTGTCGGTACAGGGGTAGCATTGCTGCAGCAAGGCATGTCCTCTGAAAGCCGGAGGAGTGTCAGCTCCAGTAAGAGGGGAAATAGGAGAGCAGGGCAGGCCAGGCAGGTTCTGGTAGTGGGGGGCTCAATTATTAGGGGAACAGATAGGGCAATCTGTCACAAAGGCAGGGATTGTCAAACAGTGTGCTGCCTACCTGGCGCTCTAGTTTGGCACATCGCTGATCGGGTTCACTGATTACTGGGAGGGGCTGGTGAGGACCCAGCGGTCATGGTGCACATTGGCACAAATGACAAAGTTAGAGGAAGGTGGAAGGTCCTTAGATGATTTCAGGGAATTAGGCTGCAAGCTTAAAGCAAGGACCTCCAAGGTGGTATTCTCTGAAATACTACCTGTACCACGTGCCACGCCAGAGAGGCAATGGGAGATTAAGGAGATAAATAAGTGGCTCAGGAACTGGTGTAAGAAGGAGGGGTTTGGGTTCCTGGAGAACGGGGTCGACTTCTCAGTTGGCTACAGATTCTACGCTAGGGACGGGCTGCACCTCAATGGGGAGGGTGCACATGTGCTGGGGGAGAAAATGGCTTGAAGGTTGGAGGAGTGTTTAAACTAGGGATTGGGGGGAGGGTATTCATTTTATAGGTGAAGAAGATAATGCAGATAGTGACCTGGGCACAAATAAAGAAATTGGGGGTGGGGTTAGAACCGTCAATATAGTAAGAAGGAATAGAGGTACAGAGAGATACATAAAATGCATGTACACTAATGCCAGAAGACTCACCAACAAAATGGAGGAATTACAATTAATATTGTTGGAAAATAATTATGACATGGTGGGGATATCTGAGACATGGCTAGACCAGAGCCATGACTGGGCAGTTAATTTACAGGGCTATAGTTTGTTCAGAAATGACCATACAAACAAGCGAGGAGGGGTGTCTTTATATGTAAAATCATCCTTAAAACCCATCTTGCGTGAGAAAATATGTGAATCTAATGAAAATGTAGAGTCCCTGTGGGTGGAGATAAGGGGAAGAGGAAAAAATAATAAATTACTGATAGGGGTTTGTTATAAGTCTCCAAAAATAATGGAAGCAGCGGAGAATATCCTCATAAAGCAAATAGATAAAGCAGTGACTCAAGGAGAAGTCATTATTATGGGGGACTTTAACTACCCTGAAATACATTGGGGAACATAAACCTGTAGTTCAAGCAAAAGTAATAGGTTTTTGATAACTATGAGAGACAATTACCTTTCACAACTGGTTCAGGACCCAACAAGAAGGGGGGCACTGCTAGACCTAATATTAGCCAACAGGCCAGGCCGCATATCAAATATACGAGGAGGGGGTCACTTGGGTAATAGTGATCACAAAATAATTAGTTTTCATGTATCCTTTAATAAGATGTGTAGTAGTGGGTTTATAAGGACACTAAGCTTCAGGAAGGCAAATTTCCAATGGTTGAGAGATGATCTTAGTGCAATAAACTGGGACAATATACTGAGACATAAAACTACACAAAGCAAATCAGAGATATTTATTAGCATCCTGAATAGGACCAGTGCACAATATATACCCTATGGGAATAAAAATGCTAGAAATAGGAGGAAACCACTATGGCTAAATAGAGCTGTAAGCGGCGCAATAAGTGACAAAAAGAAAGCAATTAGAGAACTAAACCAAGTAGGTAGTGATGTGGCATTAAATGAATACAGAAAATGAAATAAATTCTGTAAAAACCAAATCAAGGCAGAAAAGATTGAGACAGAGAGACTCATTGCCAGAGAAAGTAAAAATAATCCCAAAATATTCTTTAACTACATAAATAGTAAAAAACTAAAAAATGATAGTGTTGGCCCCCTTAAAAATAGTCTGGGTGAAATGGTGGACGAGGATGAGGAAAAAGCTAATATGCTAAATGTTTTTTTTTTAACCGTATTTACACAAGAAAATTGCATGACAGAAAACATGATTAGTGATGACAAAAATTCTCCATTAAATGTCACTTGCTTAACCCAGCAGGAAGTACGGCGGCGTCTAAAAATCAGTAAAGTTGACAAATCCCCGGGCCCGGATGGGAAACACCCGCGAGTACTGCAGGAATTAAGTAATGTCATAGATAGACCATTATTTTTAATCTTTAAAGATTCCATAATAAAAGGGTCTGTACCACAGGACTTCCGTATAGCAAATGTGGTGCCAATATTCAAAAAGGGGACAAAAACCGAACTTGGAAATTATAGGCCAGTAAGCTTAACCTCTACTGTGGGTAAAATCCTGGAGGGTTTCCTAAGAGATGCTATACTAGAGTATCTGAAGAACAATAACCTCATGACCCAATATCAGCATGGGTTTACGAGGGACCGTTCCCGTCAAACTAATCTGATCAGCTTTTAGGAGGAGGCAAGTTCCGTACTGGACCAAGGAAATGCAGTGGATGTTGTGTATATGGACTTTTCAAAAGCTTTTAATACCTTTCAAAAGGTTGATACATAAAATGAGAACAATGGGGATAGGGGAAAATATATGTATGTGGATTAAGAACTAGCTCAGTGATAGGAAACAAAGGGTGGTTATTAATGTAACACACTCAGTCTGGGTCTCAGTTAACAGTGGGGTACCACAGGGGTCAGTATTGGGCCTGCTTCTTTTTAACATATTTATTAATGACCTTGTAGGGGGCATACATAGTAATATTTCAATATTTGCAGATAACACTAAACTCTGCAGGGTAATCAATACAGAGACAATTTTATATTGCAGGAGGATCTATGTAAACTAGAAGCTTGGGCTGATAAATGGCAAATGAGCTTTAATGGGTATAAATGTAAGGTAATGCACTTGGGTAGAGGAAATAAAATGTATAATTATATGCTTAATTGTAAAACACTTGGCAAAACTGTAATTGAAAAAGACCTGGGTGTATTGGTGGGCGACAGCTCACGTTTGGTGGCCAATGTCAGGCTGCTGCTGCAAAGGGAAGTAAAATAATGGGATGCATTAAAAGAGGCACATATGCTCATGAGGGGAACATAATTTTACCTCTATACAAGTCACTAGTGCGACCACACGTAGAATACTGTGTACAGTTCTGGTCTCCGGTGTATAAGAAAGACATAGCTGAACTAGAGCGGGTGAAGAGAACAGCGACCAAGGTTATTAGAGGACTGTGGGGTCTGCAATACCAAGACAGGTTATTACACTTGGGGTTATTTACTTTGGAAAAACAAAGGCTTAGGGGTGATCTTATTACTATGTATAAGTATATGAGGGGACAGTACAAAGACCTTTCTACTGATCTTTTTACTCTGAGGCCTGAGACGGGGACAAGGGGGCATCTTCCATGTCTGGAGGAAGGAAGGTTTAATCATAATCACAGACACAGATTCTTTACTGTAAGAGCAGTGAGACTATGGAACTCTTTGCTGCATGATGTTGTAATGAATGATTCACTACTAAAATTTAAGAAGGGCATGGATGCCTTTCTTGAAAAGTATAATATTACAGGTTATATATACTAGATTCCTTGACAGGGTGTTCATCCAGGGAACTACTCTGATTGTCGTATGGAGTCAGGAAGGAATTTTTTTCCCCAATGTGGAGCTTAGTGTTTGCCACATGTTTTTTTTTTGCCTTCCTCTGGATCAACATGTTAGGCTATGGGTTGAACTAGATTGACTAAGTCTTCCTTCAACCTTAAAAACTATGTTACTATGTTACTATGTATAGCTAATAAGGGAGGACAGTGTAGAGGCTATAGCTAATGAAGGAAAACAGTGGTGGCTATAGTTCATAAGAGCAAAGAGTGTCAAGAAAATATTTTATAGGAGAGGACAGTGTAGAGGCAATGTACCATATGGAGAGGACAGCACAGGGGTCATATTTTGTGCAAGGAGATGAATTAGCCTTGTAAAAAGGCAAAATGAGCAATTATAAACACACGGTGCTACATAATATGATGACTGCAAAATATTAAGAGGATAAAAACTTTGATCGGAGGGCTTCTTTAATATGCCATAAATGCTTTTTGTGGAAAATCAACTCTATGGACTCTTATGTTCATATGTATTTTTATGCTTCTGAATAACTATGTTACCAATTGTTTATATAAGGTATTTATATATTATTACATATACAACTTCATGGCACATATTATAGGAACTGGTTTCCTGAATACACAGTACGAGACCCAATCCCATCTTTGGCTATGAGTATATGTTCATGCAGGGACACATTATATAGAAATGTGCATCAGCTTCAAATCTGGAAGAGAAAAATCTAAATGTATTAGTAATTTTATTTGAAGTATATACACATCAGGCTTAGATGTTAAAAACCTTTCATACCAGCATGTAGGACCTATAAAAACATGGCATAGCTCCAAATGAAAGCATTTCTAGCTGTTATTGTAGTGTGCATTTTGTTTCAGTTGAAATATATCTGTCAAATAATTAGTTGTTTCCCCACTATTTGCCAATGTTGTTTAACACAAGCTCTATTCATCTGTTATACTACACAAAGGGAATAAGTATGATATTAATCAATAATTCAAAAATTAATTAAACAATTGCTATTTCAGCAGTATTTTTGTGGAATCCTAAAATTGTATCTTTATATGAGTTTTGCAAATTAAACCAGGAATTGAAGTTCAAGGAAGGTAATTTGCATATATCCGGTGCATTCTGGGAAGAATGAAGAGTCACCGCGAGTCTGAAGATCTTTGGGTATAGCTGGATCAAGCTGCTTGAAGGAAATCGTCAAACCAGGATTTGAAGCTCAAGGAAAGTAATTTTCAGATTTCCTGTGCATTCTGGGAAGAGTGAAGAGTCACAGCGAGTCTGAAGATCTTTGGGTGTAGCTGCTTTAAGGAAATTATTTTTAAAGAAAGTGCAGAGATTCAAAGCTTTGATATGTTACAATTTACTAGTATACATTTAAAGAGTAGCAGAGTAAAGGCATACCACAATGCATAGTATTACGAGATTTGTACAGGATCAGAAAAATATGTCTGCTTTCTTATGGAAACAAATGCCAACAACTTGTATTTGTTGATAAACTTATTACCTTGGCATTGCACAAGATGTCTGAGGCCCCATTCAGACATACGTGTTGCAAGAACGTGTTGTATACATATTTCACGGACACAACACATACCCATCATAATCTATGGTGCTGCTCACATGTTCGTGTTTTTCATGGACCACATATCCAGGCAAAACACACAGAGACATGTCCATTTTTTTCCAGCAGCACGGATGAAAAAGACAAATACAAGTCTATGAGTCAATGAAAAACATGTGAAGCATACAGGTGACATCTGTGAGCCATTTGTGTGATGTCCATATTTAAGATTGGAAAGTATAGGAGAAGCTTTGAAATTTATTTTTTATCTTTATCCATCCTTGATGGCACACTGATGATAAAAATGGACACATGGATGACACAGTGATAGTAAAAATGGACATTCTGATGCAAAACACTGATGACACCGTACCATTTTTTCACATACATGTTTTAACACGGACCTGTGAATGAGGCCTGAGCGATATGACAAACATTCCAAATCGTATATTGCCCAAGGAAGACAAATGACCGCTTGGTGCATGATCAGTGGCTTCATTCTACTGCACGTGCATGTCATTGCAATCCAGTCTGGGGAGGTCAAATAGATGGGATAATACAGCACTAGGCAGTTTGATCAGAAAGACCTAGACTTGGCCAAGAAGCCACAGCTATGATTGATGAGAAGTATAGCAAAAGGAGAAACAGAGAGTCTGAGAGGTAATGGGAGTGATCTACCTAAAGAAATTAAAATTTGGAGTTGAAGGGGTTTTTTAAACAAAAAATAAGTACAGATGATCGGATCCGTGGAAGTACGGGTTAGTCCAAAGTTCGGGTTGAGTAGCAGAACTGATAAATATTACCAAATTACCCGGAGAGTAAAGAAAACCCTAATTGAGTGGTGTATTAAAACATGACTTTTATTTCTGTTTTATTAAAATGTGGTAAAGAAATATATTAAAACTACACTAGTTTGTTTGTGTCAATGCTATATTATTAAGTCTCTAGAAACTGTATAATATAAAGATATATGATATCTGCTATCATGAGCTCATTGTATTCATTTTAGTCTTCCTCTATGTCTGCAGTTCATAGATTAGGAAGTCAGATTATTTACTAGGACATACACAGTGCTACCTAAAATATATACCTAGCCACCCCAACAAGTTTCGCCATGTCTGGCTTCCTTATGTGGCTGGGACTATAAAACAAAAGAAAATGGAAAAACAAACAAAAAAGGCTGAATGTTATTTAATAACTGTTTTTACAAGACTTTCTGCGCATGGCATTGGACTTATAAGAACACAATTGGCTAGATATTTACAACAACCTTATATTATATGTCCCATTCACCTATCAGTCTACTTATACAGAAAAATCTGAAAATCAATCATATATACTTCCTCAAGTACAATTGCAAGAAAGTCATGACTTGCAAGATATAGTCTCCTAGATATGGGTACATATATTCAAAAGGGGATTTCAATTATGGTAATACTCGGTAGTACATATGTATTGATGTAAATGTTATATTAAAGCAACTTCTTTACCACATTTTAATAAAACAAAAATAAAAGTCATGTTTTAATACACCCATCAATTAGGGTATTTTTTACCCTCCAGGTAATTTGGTAATACATATCTGTTCATCCCTAAAGGGTGTATACCCTTATTGTTGGTTGAGTAGCCGAATTGTCCCCAAACTATAAACTGAACCCAATCTCCATTGAAATCAATGGGGACCCGAACTCCCACTCTCTCCTCCTGGACTTCCCCCGGAACTCCGAACATTAAAACGGACTTCCGGGAGAAGGTTGTGTTCGGAGTTTAGCACCAGAAACTAAGTGTCTGGTATGAACTCTGAACATCTCTATTGGAAAGCCCTCTGAAGACTTCATTACAAATCACAGTACTAAATGTATTTTGGAATATGGTGAAAGAAATCTCCACTTCTTCAGGTTTATAACGTATTATGATAATTGTCACTACATGCTGTGAACCCTTTTCTGTGTAAAACATCATAACAACAAGCTTTCCATATCTATTTACTCTTTCTATTTTATTCTTCATATTTGCTTCTGATGTGTAGAACCGCTGTCCTCTGCACGTGTTGACAGATTCTAACCACTACATTTTCTTTAACACATATAATTTCCAAATGCAATCAAAACCTTTCATGTCACTATTATCGCTTTTTCTCTATTTGATATTTGCATAATCTGATTGGCTCTCAAGCTGCTCTTTCATTAGGCAAAGCAGTGGGATCCACTGTAAAAAATTTACAACTCTACATTGTCACTGTATAATGGATTACAGACGCTTGGCTCTTCAGTCTGCCTTGAATTATAAATGCTGCAATTTATTCAAAGCATAAATAACATAAAATCTGAAGAATAACAGCAGTTTTGCCATAAATAACTGCAGTTGAACGAAAACTGCATTGCTAAACTGCCTAGGAATGACTACTGCTTTGTTAGTAGCAAGCACAAAATATTTATATTATCACTAACTTGACAGGAAACTGTAAAACATAGTTTGCTCTGTTTTTCCAGCAAAACTGAATTATGTAGCATAACAATAATGAATAACATAAAAGCTGATGTGTTATCAGATTTACAAACATGAGACAATCCATGAAGAATACCGCACTGTTAAAGCACACAACCTAATGTATTAACAATACAATACCCAAATTGAAAGCGGGGCTAGGTAGTTATGCTCTTCTTAAAGAATGGTAATTCTTTTACTGCAGATTTTTAAATTCATTATAAATTCTAACTTGGAATGTATAACCTATAACTCTGGTCTACAAATACAGTTGGCATTGACCAGTATCAAAGGTTTCTCCATGAACAAAATAAAGTTAACTGTGGTGGTCATTTGATTTGCTTACATTTCTACCATATGATGACACTGCAATGTCTGAATGCCTGATTTAGTCCATAACTTGATGCTTTAACGAATACTATACATACCATTGACTTCATTTTTTGGTGAGAATCCAGAACACTAAGGACCATCTCTTTGAGCAATTGGTGGATTTTAGAACCTAGGAACTAACAAATCTGCTTCACATTGTGTAGCACTTATTATTAAGCTACTTTCATCTGAGAAAATCGGTCCCATTATGTTAATCACACTCTGATCAGGATCAGAGTTTGATCGGAGTGGAATCACAGTGTGATCCTATTATTTTGGATGTGGAGAAAAAAATTAAAGGTTTCACCATCTACAAAATGCAGTGTGTCAGGCTGAAATCGGATGCGGTCTGATGTTTTCCACAGATTCATAGACAAGAATAGCCAAGTGTCATACAATTATCTGAGGCAACTCATGCATGCTGTGATAATTTACTCGGACCGATTCGGTCTGAGGAAAAATTGGATATGTGCACGGCCCCATAAAATTACAAAGGGATGAGTGCTATCCGTCAAAACGACAGATACCACTCGTCCAATTTTTACTGTTGTGTGCACGAGCCCTTAAACAAATAAATAAGAGGTAGATAAGTACTATTTAGGGATGGGCAGACCTGTGGATGTTCGGTCCATCCTGTTCAGCCAGAATAGTACCCAAACTTGAACCCGTACCCGGATTCTATTCAAATGAATGGGGGGCACGAACATCCAGTGCTTCCCACACTGTCATCTGTGTGACAATGTTGAAAACAGGCTCTGATTGGCGGTCAAAGTGCTGCGGTTCCCATGTTGTGACAATGTATGAGCCTGCAACTGTGACCAGCAGTAAGATTACCGCCGGTCACAGGTGTCGGCTAATGAGAGTACTACTCATTATCATACACCTGATCTCGCTGATAGCAGGGAGTGCAAGCGTACGCTAATGAGAGTATTTACCAGCCGGCGCCTGTGCATTGTAATAAAGATGTCAGTGAGATAATTAGTGCAGTGCGTGTGTATTTTACATTAATTTAGCTAAAGAATAAATAAAACAAAAAAATGACTCTTCTATAGTGTTGAGAGAGCACCAAAATGCCCGGGTGCTCGAAGCTCGGGCCGAGCTCGCCGTGATACTCGGGTGCTCGACCCGAGCAACGAGCCCAATGTTAGTCTATGGGAGACTCGAGCATTTTTGCGGTGGCACCCCCGGCAGTCTTTTAAAAGCCTAACAAGTGCCCAAAACGATAGTGACAGTGCTCAAATGACATGGGGACAGCATGGGGATCGCCCCAGGAAGCATTTCTGACCCCCAGGTCACTGCTGTCAACAACGTGGTCAGAGGTATTAAGCCACTTTTACAGGATCACAATAAAACGAAAGTGAAACTTTTTTCCTGTGAAATATGTTAAGGAACATCCTTTCCAGGGAAAAGACTTGTGTATAAGTTAAAATAAATGACCAAAAACAAAAATACTCCTCCACACCTTCGGCTATGTTCACAAGTAGCATTTTTTATGCGTTTTTGCACTTTTGTATTGCTTTCAACTATGACAAATGCATTCACCGGGAAATGTCATTTTAACATTTTACAACCTTATCTGGCCATGTGCTGTGTGACACATGCATAAAGTGCTGAAAAGACATGGGAACAGCATGAGGAAGACCCCTGGAAGCATCTCTGACTCCCAGGTCACTGTCTAAAAATGTGTCCATCATAAGTGATCCTTGCCGCATCAGAAGATGCAGACTTGCAACTATCCCCATGCAAGTTCTAGTCCCAGGGCAGTGTTCAATTGTACCTCCCCCATTCCTTGCAATACAAGCGCAAGTATGCAGCCTGCCACCCACCCACCCCCAGGCTTCAAAACCATACTGCTTGCTTGCTTGAACTTGAAATTGGGCCTTTTAGGCATGTGGAGGTGGAATCTGGCCACCACATCATGGCTGTGTTGGCGGCCTGGAATCCATACTCAGTCCCCAGCTGCCAGGCGGCCGGGTGTCCATACTCAGTCCCCAGCCGCCCCGCGGCCGAGTGTCCACACGGTCCCCAGCCTCCTGGGGGCAGTCGGGTGTCCATAAATGGTCCCCAGCCACCCCCATTTCTCCTTGGAACATCCCCCCACACACTTTTCTTAGCCCGGCCTGCTTTAGGCAGCATTGGACGAGCCCAGCAGAGAAGCAGACTCTTCCGGTGGGCCCTGACTTCTCCATCGGTGGAGTTGAGAGTGCCAAGGTGAGGAGCATGATGATGATGACAGAAGTTAGCATCTGCTATGTTTTCTTTTAATGCAAGTGCAAGTGTGCAGCCTGCCATCCACCCACCCCCAGACTGCAATTCATACTGCTAGCTTGCACTTGAAATGGGGCCTTTTAGTTTAGAGGAGGCCGAAGCTGGCCACTACCTCATGGCTGCTTCGGCAGCGAGGTATCCATACTCAGTCCCCAGCCGCCCCTATTTGTCCTGGTGTGCCTTATACATAAGATTAAGCGCGTATACCAAAACATTACCTGTGCCCTCCCCAGTGCATTTAGTGGAAAGGAGAGCCTATTCCGTTTTAGTGTGTGCATGCCAGACCCCTGTTCATGGTACATGCAAAGATGCCTCCCAGCTTGCACCTGTTGTTGCAGACTTGCAACTATCCCCATTCAAGTCCTTGTCCCAGGGCAGTGTTCAATTGTACCTCTCCCATTCCTTGCAATGCAAGCGCAAGTATGCAGCCTGCAACCCACCCACCCCCAGGCTGCAATACCATACTGCTTGCTTGCTTGCACTTTAAATTGGGCCTTTTAGGCATGTGGAGGCGGAATCTGGCCACCACGCCATGGATGTGTCGGCGGCCTGGTATCCATACTCAGTCCCCAGCCGCCTGGTGGCCGGGTGTCCCCGCTTGCTCCCCAGCCTCCAGGGGGTGGCCGGGTGTCCATACTCGGTCCACAGCCACCCCTATTTGTACCAGTAACCTTTCCCACACTTTTCTTAGCCTGGCCTGCTTTAGGGCAGCATTGGCCGAGCCCACCGGACTATCAGACTCCTCCGGTGGGCCCTGGCTTCTCCATCAGGGGAGTTGAGAGTGCCAAGGTGGGGAGCATGATGAGGATGATAGAAGATCGCATCTGCTTTGTTTTGTTGTAATGCAAGGGCATGTATGTAGTAGCGGCTAGGCCTGAGGAGGTCAGCGTTTTGGCGCATATCCTACCTCCTCCGAGGATTGCTGGATGTTTTCCTGCTACTATCCAAGTTCTATGACTCCCGTTAAAACAAAGCTTCAGGTGATAAATGATGGATGAGGTAGTGGCAAAGGAGAAAGAGCAGGAGGAACAGGGACCATTCACATCAATATCAGGCCAGTCAACCAGATATGTCTTGTAGGATATGTTTCTGTAACAAAAGGAGCGGTTTGGCTACACAGTTATAGGGCATACAGTGAGTGCAATGCCTACCAAAAATTTCGAGGCACTCCAATGCCCCTTGGAAATGACATGGAGGTCAGAGGGCGTTAACTAAACCTTTTTTTCCATTTATAGCAACTGGTTCTCCTGTGCACTGTTGGCCTAAGCAGTGAATGGAATGCTTTCCAAAAATTATGAGGTACTGCAATGCCCCTTACAAGAGCCATGTGTGGCACCCCAGGGGTCTGGTCACCACAGTAATAGAGATTACATCGGAGAGCAAGTGGGAGGTTTCCTGGTCAGGATCCCTTAAACATGCAACATCCTCCTGCCCCAGACCTGGGAGGGGAGAATTCTGCCCTTATAAACTGGATCTGGGGTGGGGTTGAGTGAGTCAGAGAACAGTCAGAGTGAGAGCAAGGGAAAGTAACAGCAAGGAGCTCTGTAGGAGCTAGGATCTAAAGACGAGGGGCTGGAAGCTGAGCAGAGCTCACCCTGGCAGAAGACAATATGAACCGGACACAGGAGTCCGAAGCTGTGAGGACTTATATATCCAGCAGCAGAAACCAGCCGGCAGGGGATTTCAGGTCCTCTGGCCATAGAAGCCCGGAGGCTCAGTCACAAGCAAGGGACCAGCACCGCCGTCGTGGAGCGGAGGCTAACAGAAGGCCCCAAGTCGCCAGCCATACGGGTGAGAACTACACGGTACACTCAGGGACGTGGGCTACTTCTACCCGCTTACAGCAAGGTAGCCAGGAAGAGTGCAGACAGACGGGGAGGCCTACAACTCCACCTGGCCAGGGGAACTCCTGCTTGCTCACAGACTGACCAGGCCTCTTATGCTAGCCAGTACACCCGGGAGGGTCTACCTTATAATCATCAGTAAAGACCCTGAACTGCACTGCAAAGACTATGAGTCATTCCTGCTGCGCTCGTGCACCATCACCCCCATCATCCACACACACTGCCCTGAGGCTATACTCCTCCTGAGGGGAGTTATCCCATTTTATGCTGCGCACACAACACGAGCCTCAGCGGTCTGCCTCGCAGCGGTGGTACTCCCTGACCGCAATCCACGGGTGGCGCAGTCGGACAATTAACCTCAAAACCTAAGAAAGATTGCAACTGGTTTGACCAGTCTGAGCCACGGGACCGGGTCACCGCCACGGAGACTACAGACCCCAGAGACCCGGCACCGGGTATCCCACACACGTGTACACACGGCCCAGGGGGCGCGTCACATGCAGTACAGCATATTACAAACATAAGTCCCATTATTGGGGAGTGGGTGTCCCATAGTATTTGCTTATGCCTTGCAAGCAAAAGCTGCCAAAAATTAGGACGGAGCAATTTGCAATGCACCTTACAAGAGCCATGCAGTACAGCATATTACAAACATAAGTCTCATTATTGGGGAGTGGGTCTCCCATAGTATTTGCTTATGCTTTCCCAGCAGAAGCTGCCAAAAATTAGGACGGAGCAACTTGCAATGCCCCTTACAAGAGCCATGCAGTACAGCATATTACAAACATAAGTCCCATTATTGGGGAGTGGGTCTCCCATAGTATTTGCTTATGCTTTCCCAGCAAAAGCTGCCAAAAATTAGGACGGAGCAACTTGCAATGCCCCTTACAAGAGCCATGCAGTACAGCATATTACAAACATAAGTCCCATTATTGGAGAGTGGGTCTCCCATAGTATTTGCTTATGCTTTCCCAGCAAAAGCTGCAAAAAATTAGGACGGAGCAACTTGCAATGCCCCTTACAAGAGCCATGCAGTACGGCATATTACAAACATAAGTCCCATTATTGGGGAGTGGGTGTCCCATGGTATTTGCTTATGCTTTCCCAGCAAAAGCTGCCAAAAACTAGGACAGAGGAACTTGCAATGCTGGCACCCTGGTGGTATAGTGGTGGTGGAGGCTGAGGATAAGGAGAAGAAGATTAAACAGCTGAAACGAGGAAGCGTATACCCATGTGTGGTGTGAAGCGGTGCATGTGAATACACCTCCCGAAATAACACAGTGGATTTGACTTTATGTTACTCTGCTGTCATTTGGTGGTGATGAGAAGTCTGGCCCAATCCAGCCCTTGTTCATTTTGATAAGGGTCAGCTAGTCAGCATTGTCAGTTGACAGGCGAGTGCGCTTATCAGTTATAATTCTCCCAGCGGCACTAAAAACACGCTCCGATAACACGCTAGCGGCAGGGCAGGCCAGGACCTCCAAGGCGTTCAGAGCGAGTTCCAGTGTCCAGCTTGGATACCCAATAATTAAAAGGCACAGAGGAATCACGGAGGACGCTGGTACGATCGGCAAGGTACTCTCTCACCATCTTTTGAAACTTTCCACTCCTTGTGAGAGTACCCCGCGCCTCAGGGCCTGTAAGCTGGGCAGGTGTCAGAAAACTGTCCCAGAACGTTGACAGTGTTCCCCTGCCTCTGCTGGATTGGAGTTGCATCTCTCTCGCCTGTACGCCTTGGTTGGGCAACGAACTGTGACCTCTGCCGCTAGCGTGTTCAGATGGGAATTTTTTTAAGAGTTCTGCAGCAAGGGCCTTCTGATATTGCCCCATTTTTGTAGACCTCTCCACCTCAGGAATAAGAGAGTGAAAGTTCTCCTTGTAGCGGGGGTCTACAAGTGTCACCAACCAGTAATGACTGTCACCCAACATTTTGACAATGCGAGGGTCACGGTTAAGGCAGCGTAACATAAAGTCAGCCATGCGTGCCAGACTGGTAACGGGCAAGATTTCCGTATCCTCACCAAGATGACGACTGACCATGCTCTCCTCCTCCTCCTCTTCCTCCTCCCCCCTGTCCTCAGGCCACCCACGCTGAACCGACGGTATGACACTTGTACAGGTACTACCGTCTACAACGCATGATAGCAGCTCCTTTTCTTCCTCCTCCTCCTCCTCCTCCTCCTCTCCCTCATTGTCCCCCAATGCACGTTGGGATGAGATGAGGCTGGGCTGTGTGTAATCGCCCGCTACGGCTTCTTGATCCATCTCATCATACTCTGGCTGCAATGCCTCCTCTTTAATTCTCTGCAGAGAGCGTTGCAAAAGACAGACAAGTGGGATGCTGACACTAATGATGGCGTCATCGCCACTTGCCATCTTGGTGGCCTCCTCAAAGTTTGTCAGGATGGTACATATGTCAGACATCCAGGTCCACTCCTGAGGTCTTATGTGTGGAGTCTGACCTGAATATCGACGGCCTTGTTGCAGCTGGTACTCCACAACTGCTCTCTTCTGCTCACAAATCCTTTGCAACATGTGGAGGGTAGAGTTCCAATGTGTGGGGACATCACATACCAGTCGGTGTGCCGGAAGCTGCAAACGCTGCTGCAACACAGCAAGGGCGGCGGAAGCTGTAGCCGACTTGCGAAAATGAGCTGACAGGCGGCGTACTTTCACGAGCAGATCTGGCAACTCGGGGTACGATTTAAGAAACCGCTGAACCACGAGGTTAAGCAAATGAGCCAGGCATGGTATGTGTGTGATCTCACCTCGCCTCAGAGCCGCCACCAGGTTACGGCCATTGTCACACACGACCATGCCGGGATGTAGGTTCAGCGGTCTCAGCCACAGATCTGCCTGCTCTTTCACAGCTGTCCACAACTCACAAGCAGTGTGAGTTTTATCACCTAAGCTTATGAGTTTCAGCACAGCCTGTTGCCGCTTGGCGGAGGCATTACTGCAATGCTTCCAGCTTGTAACTGATGTGGTGATATCTGAGATGGAGGCTGAACATGAGGAGGAGGAGAAGGATGCGCAGGAGCTGTACACTGTGGGGGCAACTCTGACTGACATAGGGCCCGCAATCCTCGGTGTGGGGAGGAAGTGCTCCGTCCCAAGGTCCGACTGGGTCCCGGCTTCCACTATGTTTACCCAGTGTGCCGTCAGAGAGATGTACCGTCCCTGGCCACAAGCACTTGTCCACGTGTCCATTGTCAGGTGGACTCTCCCAGTAACTGCGTTGTTGAGGGCACGGCAGATGCTTTGGGACACGTGCTTGTGTAGTGCGGGGATGGCACACCGGGCAAAATAATGTCGGCTGGGGACCGAGTACCAAGGGACGGCCACCGCCATAAGATTGCGGAAGGATTCCGTCTCCACCAGCCTAAAAGGCAGCATTTCCAATGCAAGCAGTCGTGAAATGTGCGAATTTAGGACTGTGGCCTGTGGGGCGTTAGCTGCGAATTTCCACTTTCGTTCAAAGGTCTGGGATATGGACAATTGAACGCTGCGGTGGGACGTGGATGTGGACGTTGATGCTGTTTCTTGAGAAACTGCCATAACAAGTGAAGACTGAGAGGAGGGGGCATCTTTACATGCAGTATGGACAGGGGATTGCCTTGCACACACAACAGGGGGCTCTATTGCACGCACAACAGTGGAAGAAGCAGTGGTGACACCCGCTGACAATGGTCGTGGACCCTGGGTTTCGCCCCACAAAGTCGGGTGCTTTGCTGCCATGTGCCTGATCATGCTGGTGGTGGTCAGGCTGGTAGTTTTGTCACCCCTGCTGATGCTGGCAAGGCAGGTGGAACATATGGCCTTTTTGGGGTTATCAGCAGAGTCTTAAAAAAAATTCCAGACTCTGGAAGACCTACCGCTTGTACTGGCAACGTCCCTCGTGTTGGTGTTACGGGGAACGGTTGCCTGCCTTCTGTCTGTGGCCACCACACTGCTTCTTCCTGCCTGTTGGGGTACTCTGCCTCCCTCCCCCTGTGTGCTGCTGGCCTCACTCTGCATGTCCTCCTTCCACGTTGGGTCAGTTACTAGATCATCCACCACCTCCTCCTCTTCCACTTGTGCACCACGATCCTCCTCCTCACTTCCTGGCAATTGTGTCTCATCATCGTCCACCTCTTGTGACAGATTGCCAACGTCGACTTCCTGTGGCCGTGGCTGTTCAAATATTTGGGCATCGCAACATGGGATCTCTTCTTCCACCACTTCAAGCGTATCAGGCGAGGGGCCCAAATATGGAAATGGACCAGTGAACAGCTCTTCAGAGTGTCCAATTGTGCGATCACTTGCTGTCTGACGACACTCGGCATGGTGGGAGGAAGAAGCATCAGGGTGAGGAGGAGTATGCGGTCGAGACTCACGGCTACTAAGAGTTGACCGTGTGGAAGACAGACCGGAGGTGGTGGTGCCCAGGTAACTGGAAGTATTGTCTGCTATCCAATTAATAACCTGTTCACACTGATCAGTTCTCAATACTGGTGTTGTTCTGTGCTTCCCTAGTAATTTGGTCAAGAAGTGGGAGCGAGAAGATGTGGCTGTTGGTTGTGGCACATTTTCACCTTGGCCACGGCCCCGTCCTCTGCATGAACCATAACCAGAACGTCCACTTCCATGTCCCTTGCCACGCGCCTTGCCCATTGTAAATGAAGTAAAATAGCTTACTCTTGCACTATCAATGGAAAAGGGGTAATAAAGAGTAGATTAGAACCGTGGAAGAGGAAAACCACAGTTATTGTTTACTGGGGTATACCACACTTTTTTAAATAGAGATATTTGCGGCTGAACAGTGAGAGACACACTCAAACTGCTTTTTTTTTAGATACCAAAGGCCCAAAACTGGATAGTACAGCGATTTGACCCGTGGAACTGCGAAACCACACTGGGATGTCGGGCCTACACAAGACTATTTTCAACAGATATATTTTTGTGTCACAACAGTCAGGAGACACTACTGTTTTTCTTTACGGAAAAAACTACCAACACCTGAATAATAGAGATTTTTTACCGTGGAACAGCAAAACCACAGTTATAATTTACTGGTGTATACCAGGCTTTTTAAAATATATATATATTTGCGGCTGAACAGTGAGCGACACACTCAAACTGTTTTTTTTAGATACAAATGGCCCAAAAGTGGATAATACAGAGGTTTGTACCATGGAACTGCAAAACCACACTTGTATTTTTCGGGCCTACACCAGACTATTTTCAACAGATATATTTGTGTCTGAAAAATCAGGGAGACACTATTTTTTTTTTTTTTTTACAGCAAAAAATGCAAAAAGAAGGATAATAGAGATTTTTTACCGTGGATCAGCAAAAGCACACTTCTGTCTCTCTTGCCTACACCTGACTATTTTCAACAGATATATTTGTGTCTGAAAAATCAGGGAGACACTATTGTTATTTTTATACAGCAAAAAATGCCAAAAACAGGATAATAGAGATGTTTTACCGTGGAACATCAAAACCACAGTAATAATTTACTGGTGTATACCAGGCTTTTTAAAATATATATATATTTGCGGCTGAACAGTGAGCGACACACTCAAACTGTTTTTTTTAGATACAAATGGCCCAAAAGTGGATAATACAGAGGTTTGTACCGTGGAACTGCAAAACCACACTTGTATTTCTCGGGCCTACACCAGACTATTTTCAACAGATATATTTGTGTCTGAAAAATCAGGGAGACACTATTTTTTTTTTTTTTACAGCAAAAAATGCAAAAAGCTGGATAATAGAGATTTTTTACCGTGGAACAGCAAAAGCACACTTCTGTCTCTCTGGCCTACACCAGACTATTTTCAACAGATATATTTGTGTCTGAAAAATCAGGGAGACACTTATTATTTTTAAACAGCAAAAAATGCCAAAAACAGGATAATAGAGATGTTTTACCGTGGAACATCAAAACCACAGTAATAATTTACTGGTGTATACCAGGCTTTTTAAAATATATATATATTTGTGGCTGAACAGTGAGCGACACACTCAAACTGTTTTTTTTAGATACAAATGGCCCATAGAACTGTAAAACCACACTTGTATTTCTCGGGCCTACACCAGACTATTTTCAACAGATATATTTGTGTCTGAAAAATCAGAGGCACACTTTTTTTTTGGGGGGGGGGGGCACCAAAAGGTTAATAAGATGGGTATTTGTACATTGTGAAGGAGGAAAAAAAAAAGAGGATTTAGATAAAAAAAAGGATTTTTCCTGGCCCCCGGGACCTGGAGCTAAGTCCAGCAATTTCAGCAACAGGAGCAGCACACAGGACTGTAATGCAGCATTGCAGCATTTGCTGGTATAACCACTGCGTCTCCTATACAGCCTGCCTGCCTGCCTGATATACCTGGGATGGATATTAGTCCTGAGAAGGACTGTTTGTTTGATCTGGCAGCCTTTACAGACCCTACACTAACTATTTTGCAGGATATATCTCTCCCTAAATCAGCAGCGCTGTCTCTACACTGTCTGATCCGGAGCGACTATGTCCAAGATGGCGGTGCCCGGTTTTAAATACTCGAGGTGACGCTGTGCGGCCAGCCAATCACTGTAATGCCCACAAACAACATGGCTGCGGCATTACAGTGACTGGCTGGCAATCCCTGCATGTTCATTGGCTCTGTAAAGAGCGCCAAACATGCAGGGCGGAGACCCGAGCTCCCGCCCGAGTATTCGGGAAATGCTCGGTGCTCGCCGAACATCCCGAGTAGCGTGATGCTCGGGCGAGTACCGAGCAGTGTCGAGCATGTTCGCTCAACAGTACTCTTCTATTCTTGATGACCAGTGCAAGTAAAGTTGAAAGCTGCGTGCTGCAGACGTCAACTGTCAGCTTTATCTTGGCTGGTTAACAAAAATAGAGGGGTTCCTTGCTGTTTTTTACTTAACAACGGCGTAGGACCCCATTTTTGATAACCAGACAAGCTAAAGCAGATAGTTGGGGGCTGGTATTTTCAGACTGGGAAGAGCCCATAGATATTGGCCCTCCTCAGCCTAAAAATAGTAGCTCACAGCCGCCCCAGAAAAGGCCCATCCATTAATGTACCAATTATGGCACTTTGCCCGGCCTCTTTCCACTGTCCCTGGTGTGGTGGCAAGTGGGGTAATATTTGTGGGGTTGATGTCAGCTTTGCAATGTCAGCTAACATCATGCCCAGGGGTTAGTAATGGAGAGGCGTCTATCAGACAACCCCATTACTAACCCCATAGTGAAAATGAATAAAGACACACATAGAAAAAAGTCCTTTAATTGAACAAAACACACAGAAAAAAAGTAATTTAATTGAAATAAGCACTCCTCGACCCTCTTTTACCCATTTATTAATGTAAAAACAAAAAAAATCTAAGTTATACTCACCTGTCTGCCAATAATCTATATGTCCCACGATGATCCACAACTCTGCTACGTCTGGTTGCATTGCTTAGTGGTGACATCAGTAATATTACCGCTCATCAAGACAGCCAGATCACACTAAGGTTAGCATGAGAAAGTGGCTGTGTGTGACCTGTGGTAACCATAATGTTGTCACTGCCGGTCACACGCAGTCTCATTCTCACACTAAGCTCAGTGTGATCTGGCTGTCTTGCTGAGCGGTCGCATAACTTACGTCATCTCTCAGCAATGCAATTCTAATTTTTCGAATGCAAATATATTGTGTAATATTTGGCATAAATTCTTTGAGGAATGAATTTTTATTCTTAACTTTTTAGTTTTCTTTTTAAATAAGAAATACAGCACTGGTTTAGAGTTATTCAAGAAAACTTATACAAGAAAATTCTGGAAAATCTTATTTAAATTTTTTGGTGTTGTGTTAAGAAACTGAGTTACTTTAGCAGTGATTATATGTAAGATGCTTTGATCATTTCCTGTGAAGCATAACATATGATTGGATAATTTTCACTGCATGAAAAATGTAGGAAATTGTATTGACATTAGTATGACATATTGTGAAGGAGCATCTCAGCTGGTAGCCAGGTTGGCTATGACCTTGAATCATAGCAGTGAAGTTTGCTTCAAATCTTGTGTCAACTACCTGTTACTTGAAAAAAAAAATACTTCACTTCCATTCACAGCTAAATAAAATATAAAATATCATAATGCAGAGATTGATCATTTGGTCAAATGTCAGAGAAACAGGCAACATGTAATATTACAGTAATACAATTTCTACCAATATGATTAATATTATTATGCATTGTAGTATGGGTATTAATTTTTATCATTCAATATTTAATCATCTAGTAATATATTCACAGCCACTGTTTGTTTTTTCACCTATTATTCACTAACATTTATGTGAATAGTTAAGGATCTGAACTATGACAGTATGATGGTTTATTTTAGAATGTAATGATTTTCTTTCACTACCAGTGTAATATCTGGTCCTGTATTTCACATGCCATGCTAATAGTAGCTGAGGGGTTGGCATCAAACAGGGTGTTAAATGATCACCATTGTTTATTTTTCCTACCTTATTTCCTTTTCTAGCAAACTATGGGGTGAAGACATCAAAGTGTTTACACTAGAAAATTGATTTTTGCAACTTTTGATGTTTTCACACTAGTCCTGAGTGGAACATGATTGGGATGGAGCGTGGCAGTGCAAGCCTGCCCAATTCATGAAAAGTATGCAAGCTTGGAAACCTTGTTAAAGGTCCTTTAGTAATATAACTCACACCATAAGTATTACGCTAGTCTCTGAATGGAATAACATTTCTAGTGATGTGCTCAGTGGTGCACACCACTGAGATAATGCATCAAATTCATTAAGTGGTGTGCACCTTTTAATATATTTGCAGCATCCTACTACATAACGCCCCTTCATTAAGACTGGTATCTACAACACCTTTCACCAAATTTTTTGCACAATGCAATAGTGACTGCAGAGCAGAATTTTTTTCTCTTTCATTTCACCTCTATGTAAAGGAGACACTCGCAATCAAAAGTATTTGGCACATAATAAGATACGTTTTTTTTTTAAGTACAAGTATGTGTTATCAGACAGTATTCACTGTGAACTTGTCTTTTTTTTTCCTGTATGATGCTGACCAATAATGAGCAGGCAGCAACACTCAAAAGAAAGAAGAGCATGCTCCCAACATAGCTTCTACGGAGTAGTTTTCTCAGTGTGGAAGGTATAATGATACAGAATTGACCTTCTGGTCTAACCTCCTGGATAAGTCATGTGGGATGGGCAGTGTAGCTTGTCACACAACTTTTTAGCACTAATTAATACTGAGTGTGCCAATAATCTTACTTGTGTTTGCTGTGCTGAAGCAACCTTTACTAGCCCTGTAGTAAGATTAGGGATATCATTATATCCAGCCTGTTCTAGACTACTTCTGTGTGAGATGTTATGAGTAGTGTTGAGCCACCCCCGTAGTGTTCGGGTTCGGTTCGGTTCGTCGAACACCGGGAAGTTCGGGGAACTGTTCGTTGAACACCTTAGAACACTGTCGAACACCGTCGAACACCGTTAAAACCAATGGCAGGCAAACACAAACACATAGAAACACATAGAAGACAGCTTCAAAGGTGTCCAAAAGCTGACAAACTGCTCAGAAAACACTCTCTTTAAAAAAGCCGGGCGGCAATTCAGCAGCGGCATACACCGGTACCCGACAATTTAGAACAGAAAGAATAAAGCATCACACATAGATTAGATAGATAGAAACATGTCAGTCACATATATAAGAAGTACAGTGACAGTGTTGCTTACTGTACTTGTCATTTAGTGTTAAAGGATTTATTTAAAAAAATAATAGTGTTTCCATGCACCGTCTCTTTAAAAAAGCCGGCTGGCAATTCAGCATCGGTACCCGACAATTTGTAACAGAAAGAATAGAGCATCACACATAGATTAGATACATAGAAACATGTCAGTCACATATATAAGAAGTACAGTGATAGTGTTGATTACTGTACTTGTCATTTTGTGTTAAAATAAAGGATTTATTAAAAAAAAAATTGGCGTGGGGTTGCCCGTAATTTTAGTCTCTAGCGGAGGTTAAGCAGATGGCTGGGGCAGATGTTTGAAGCCTGGGAAGGGGGTAATACCCACGGAGCTTCCCAGGCTACTAATATCAGCCCCCAGCTGAATACCTACCCTTTACTAGCTATTAAAATGGGGGACCCCCCAAAAAAATGATGTGGGGTCCCCCCTATTTTAATAGCTAGCAAAGGCTAGGCAGACAGCTGGGGGCTGATATTAATAGCCCAGGAAGGGTGCCATGAATATTGGCCTCCTCCCAGGCTAGAAACACCAGCCATCAGCCGCCCCATAAATGGCGCATCCATAGGATGCGCCAATTCTGGCACTTAGCCTCGCTCTTCCCACTGCCCTGTAGCGGTGGCAGTGGGATAATAGGGCTGGGGTTGCTGTTCCCACGACAGCTTCAGCTCTGCTACATTCACATGACAGGCTGGATCGCAGCCGAAAGCTGCCATCCAGCTTGCCATGCCGCAGACACTGAGAAGCGCAGGCATGCTTGTGCTCCTCAGTGTCTCGCTGTGACAGCATAAAAATGAGCCGAGGTCATGTCCAATGAACTCAGTTCATCTCATGCATGTCACTGACAGCGTCGGAAAATTTTCAGTGTCTGCGCCATGGCAAGCTGGATGGCAGCTTTTTGCTGCGATCCAGCCTGTCATGTGAATGTAGCAGAGCTGAAGCTGTCGTGGGAACCAAGGTAATGATGATGTTGCTTTATTATTTTACTTTTATTGCAGAAGACATTGGCTTCAGCTGGAATGGGCGTGATAGTAAGTATGGTTTAATTTAGAACAATAAAGAATTGTGTGTTTATTTCAATTAAAGGACTTTATTCTGGGTGATTGTGTTTTTTTTTAACTTTGACTATGGGGTTAGTAATGGGGGTGTCTTATAGACGCCTCTCCATTACTAACCTGGGCTTGATGTCAGCTGGCATTATAAGCTGACATCAAACCCAGCCCTATTACCCCACTGCCACTGCTACAGGGCAGTGGGAAGAGCGAGGCTTAGTGCCAGAATTGGCGTATCCTATGGATGCGCCATTTCTGGGGCGGCTGACGGCTGGTGTTTCTAGCCTGGGAGCGGGCCAATATTCATGGCACCCTTCCTGGGTTATTAATACCAGCCCCCAGCTGTCTGCCTAGCCTTTGCTACATATTAAAATAGGGGGGACCCCATGTCATTTTTTTGGGGGTCTCCCATTTAAATAGCTAGTAAAGGCTAGGTATTCAGCTGGGGACTGATATTAGTGGCCTGGGAAGCTCCGTGGATATTACCCCCTTCCCAGGCTTCAAACATCTGCCCCAGCCGTCTGCTTAACCTCCGCTAGAGACTAAAATTATGGGCAACCCCACGCCAATTTGTTTTTTAATAAATCCTTTATTTTAACACTAAATGACAAGTACAGTAATCAACACCATCACTGTACTTCTTATATATGTGACTGACATGTTTCTATGTATCTAATCTATGTGTGATGCTCTATTCTTTCTGTTATAAATTGTCGGGTACCGATGCTGAATTGCCGGCCGGCTTTTTGTAAAGAGACGGTGCATGAAAACACTAATATTTTTTTAAATAAATCCTTTAACTCTAAATGATAAGTACAGTAAGCAACACTGTCACTATACTTCTTATATATGTGACTGACATGTTTCTGTCTATCTAATCTATGTGTGATACTCTATTCTTTCTGTTATAAATTGTCGGGTATCGGTGTATGCCGCTGCTGAATTGCCGGCTTTTCATGTTTCACTGTGAGCACTTTTCCCATCGATTTGGGCAACCACTGTAATGCCACAACCACCCTGGCTGTGGCATTACAGTGAGTGGCAGACAATCCCTGCATGATTGTTGCTCTAAATAGCGCCAGATATGCAGGACATACTTTTGGTGCACGAACAGTTATCAAACATAACCTCGAACAGCCGAATTTTTTGCAAATCATTCGCGTTCGTCGAACAACTCGAACACCGCCCAAAACAGCTCGAATTTGAGATTGGCGAACAGTTCTAGTCGAACACTGTTCATCTCTAGTTATGACACCTTGCTCTGACCTCACTGCAGAGTAAGTACAAATTGCCATTAGAACAACAGATATAAATCTGATTACTGATAAATCTCTGGACTAGGGATGAGCGAATGTTTCAATATTCAGTTCGAATTACGATCGCCAAATCTGCAACATTCGCCGATTCATTCGTCGAACATTCGTCAAACATTACCGAACACCGTAGGATTCAATGGGGGGCAAAAAAGATGCATATACAACACCTTAAAACGGGCCCAACTTCTGTCAAAACACATCAAATTAGGGGTAGACACCTGGAAAGTGCCATCAATTGACCCAAAGTACAAGTACTTTAATTATTATTATTATTATTACAGCGACATTTATACCGTGGCGCTTTACATGTGAAAAAAGGTCACATTCGGTGACTCATCAACTGTTACAAGAGGAGAGAGGACCGTGCCTGCGAGGGTGCACAAACAATGTACAAGGGATGGGAGAGGATACAGTAGGTCAGGGTTCAGATATTGATGCAGCGGTATGCTGGAGCGAGGGTTACCGCAGATTGTATGCTTGTCAGAAGTGGGTCTTCAGCTTCCTTTTCAAGATTTCTATGGTGGGCGACATTCTGATGTGTTGGGGTAGAATCATAGAATCATAGAATGGTAGAGTTGGAAGGGACCTCCTGGGTCATCTGGTCCAACCCCCTGCTCAAAGCAGGATTCACTAGATCATCTCAGACAGATGTCTGTCCAGCCTCTGTTTGAAGACGTCCATTGAAGGGGAACTCACCACCTCTCGTGGCAGCCTGTTCCACTCATTAATCACCCTAACTGTCAAAAAAGTTTTTTCTAATATCTAATCTGTGTCTCCTCCCATTTAGTTTCATCCCATTGCTTCTAGTCTTTCCTTGTGCAAATGAGAATAAAGATGATCCTTCTACAATGTGACAGCCCTTGACATATTTGTAGACAGCTATTAAGTCTCCTCTCAGTCTTCTTTTTTGCAAGCTAAACATTCCCAAATCCTGCAACCGTTCCTCATAGGACATGGTTTGCAGACCAGTCACCATTCTGGTCGCTCTTCTCTGAACTTGCTCCAGTTTGTCTATGTCTTTTTTAAAATGTGGTGCCCAAAACTGTACACAGTATTCCAGATGAGGTCTGACCAAAGAGGAGTAAAGACCGATAATGACTTCACGTGATCTAGACTGTATGCTTCTGTTAATACATCCCAGAATTGTATTTGCCTTTTTTGCTGCTGCATCACACTGTTGACTCATGTTCAGTCTATGATCTATTAGTATACCTAAGTCTTTTTCACATGTACTGTTGCTTAGCTCTATTCCTCCCATTCTGTATATGCTTTTTTCATTTTTATTGCCCAGATGTAGTACTTTGCATTTTTCCCTGTTAAAAACCATTCTGTTGGTTGCTGCCCACTGCTCCAGATTATTTAGGTCTTTTTGAATCCTCTCTCTCTCTCTTCTCTAGTATTAGCTATCCCTCCTAGCTTTGTGTCATCAGCAAATTTAATCAGTTTACCCTCAATTTCTTCATCTAAATCATTGATAAAGATGTTGAACAATACAGGTCCCAGGACGGATCCCTGTGGTACCCCACTTGAGACATTCATCCAGCTGGATGTGAAGCCATTTACAACCACCCTTTGAGTCCGATCACTAAGCCAGTTATGAATCCACCTAACAGTTGCCTGGTCCATTGCATACTTGGTCATTTTTTCAATAAGGATGATGTGAGATACTTTGTCAAATGCTTTGCTGAAGTCAAGATATACTATATCTACAGCATTTCCCTGATCCACCCAGTCAGTGATTCTGTCATAGAAGGAAATTAAGTTAGTCTGACATGACTTGTTAGTTACAAACCCATGCTGACTCTGGTTAATCACTTCATTCTTATCCATGTACTTACATACATGTTGTTTAATAATTTGTTCAAAGATCTTTCCTGGTATAGAAGTCAGACTCACCGGCCTATAGTTCCCTGGGTCCACCTTCTTCCCCTTTTTGAAGATAGGATCAACATTTGCTCTTCTCCAGTCTTCTGGGACTTCTCCTGTTCTCCAAGAATTTTCAAAGATTATGGAGAGTGGTTCTAAAATTTCTTCTACGATCTCCTTCAGTACTCTGGGGTCTAATTCACCTGGACCTGGTGACTTGAACTCATTTATGTTAGCTAAATATTCCCTCACAATCTTTCTGTTTACAGATAACTTGGATTCCTCTATTCCTTTAAAAGGACAGAGAAGATCAGTTGATGTTACATTTTCTTTCTGAGAGAAAACAGATGCAAAATAGGAATTAAAAAGTTCGGCCTTCTCAACATCCTCTCTTACCATTTCTCCATTTTCATCCTGTAAAAATCCTATAGCATCTTTGACTTTTCTTTTACTTTTGACATACCCCCAAAATCCTTTTTTATTGCTTTTGACATCTCTTGCAAGCCTTAATTCATTGTCAGCTTTAGCTAACCTGATACGTGCCCTACAGGATCTGCAGACTGCATTATAATCTTCTTTAGATATGCCTCCCTCTTTCCATTTAATAAACATTTCTTTCTTTCTTTTTAGCATGTGTTTAAGTTCTGTGTTCATCCATCCTGGTTTCCTTAAATGCTTCCCATTCTTCCTACTTTTCGGGATTGTTAACGATTGTGCTTCGAGAATCTCATTTTTAAAAATTTCCCATCCTTCCTGGACATTTTTGTCCTTAAGGACATCCAGCCATTGGATCCCTCCTATTCTCTTTCTGAGTCTCTTAAAATCTGCCTTTCTAAAATCTAACCTTGAAGTTTGAGTCTTCACATGTCTTCCTCCTCTAGTTATCCAAAATTCTATAATAGCATGATCGCTGCCTCCTAGGGTCCCAGCCACCTTTACCTCCTCAACCATTTCCTCCCTGTTTATAAGGATTAGATCTAAAGTAGCAGATCCCCTTGTTTTCTCCCCTACCTTTTGGAAGATAAAGTTGTCAGCAAGAGAGGATAAGAATTTGCTTGACCTGTTAGTTTTACTTGAGAGAGATTCCCAACAAATGTCTGGATAGTTGAAATCTCCCATGACCACTACGTCATATTTTTTGGAGAACTTGGTCATTTGATACATAAAGAGTTCATCCATATCTTCAGCTTGCCCAGGTGGCCTGTAGTATATGCCTACAATGGTGTCCTTTCCGTTGTTCTCTCCTTGTATTCTTACCCAAACAGTTTCCACAGAACTCCCAGTCTCTGAAGCTTCCATCTCTGTGCAGATATACGCTTTTCTAACATACAATGCAACACCTCCTCCTCGTTTATCAAGTCTGTTTCTTGCAAATAAGTTGTATCCTTTTAGCCTTTTATTCCAATCATGTGTATCGTCCCACCAAGTTTCAGTGATTCCAATGACATCATATTCCTTTTCCTGCATTAGTAGTTCCAATTCTCCTTGTTTGTTGCCCATGCTTTGTGCATTTGTATAAAAACATTTTAGTTTGTGATTGGTTTCTCTTCCTCCCATATTTTTATTATTTAAATTGTTTTGTCTTTGTTCTTCCTTTCCAGTTCCAGTAGCAGAGATCTCAATAGTATTTGTCAGCTGTATGGCTTTTTCTGGCCTTTTGCTTCCCTTCCCACATTGTTCTAGTTTAAAGCTCTTCTGATGAGTGTAGCAAGGCGACTTCCAAATACATGTTTTCCAGTCTTCCTAAGGTGCACCCCATCTCTAGCAAGTAGTCCATCGTATAGGTAATTCATTCCGTGATCCAGAAATCCAAATCCTTGTTGACGGCACCATCGACGTAGCCAGTTGTTCACCTGTAGAATCTTATTCCACCTCATTGTTCCATGGCCATCCACTGGGAGGATGGATGAGAAGACCACCTGCGCTCCCAATTCTTTCACTTTCTTGCCTAAGTCTTCAAAGTCACTGCAGATGGGTTCCAGGTCCTTTCTTGCGGTGTCATTTGTCCCCACATGTATTAGCAGGAATGGGTAGTGATCTGTAGGTCTGAAGAGTCTTGATATCCTGTCAGACACATCTTTAATTTTTGCTCCTGGAAGACAGCACATTTCTCTTGAGGTTATGTCTGGTCTGCAGATAGCGGCCTCTGTTCCTCTTAACAGGGAATCCCCCATGACCACCACTCTCCGTTTTTTCTTCACAACATTCTTCTTTCTCCATCCAGGAGGATTCTGAGGGCTTACAAGGTTATTCATTGCTGGCAAAGTCTTATCTTGCTGTATTTCTTCATGGTGCTCCTGCGAGAGAGCCTGGTACTGGTTCCTGAGCAGTATGGGTGCTGACTGCCTCTCGATCCTCCTGCTTCGGTGGGTCACATGCTTCCATTCCTCTGTTTCGTCAGGTGCAGTTCGAATTTCTTCTCTTTCTGAATCATGAAGAGATAATTCTGCTCTGTCTAAGAACTCTTCACCTTCCTTAATGATTTTCAAGGTAGTTAACCTCTCTTCTAGATTTCGCAACTTTTCCTCCAACAGGGACACAAGCTTGCATTTCTGGCATGTGAAGTTTGGCTTTTCCACTGGCAAGTCTGTGAACATGTAGCAGGATATGCAGCTCACCAAATGGCTCCTGGACTCTTCCATGTTCTTATTGTTAATGTTCTGAAAACAGTGAAAAAAGCTTAAAAAAAAGCTTCAAAATGCGCGCGCCGGTAGGCGCTCGGTTCACCGATGTCCTCTTTTCAGCTCCAACAGCCAAAATCCAGTGTTCTTTGAGCTCGCGGAGACTCTTCACTTACCCCAAAATGCAGTGGGAATATGCAAATTATCTCCTCAGGACTCCTCCCCTGGTTTACCGATGTCCTCTTTTCAGCTCCAACAGCCAAAATCCAGTGTTCTTTGAGCTCGCGGAGACCCTTCACTTACCCCAAAATGCAGTGGGAATATGCAAATTATCTCCTCAGGACTCCTCCCCTGGTTTACCGATGTCCTCTTTTCAGCTACAACAGCCAAAATCCAGTGATCTTTGAGCTCGCGGAGACTCTTCACTTACCCCAAAATGCAGTGGGAATATGCAAATTATCTCCTCAGGACTCCTCCCCTGGTTTACCGATATCCTCTTTTCAGCTCCAACAGCCAAAATCCAGTGTTCTTTGAGCTCGCGGAGACTCTTCACTTACCCCAAAATGCAGTGGGAATATGCAAATTATCTCCTCAGGACTCCTCCCCTGGTTTACCGATGTCCTCTTTTCAGCTCCAACAGCCAAAATCCAGTGTTCTTTGAGCTCGCGGAGACTCTTCACTTACCCCAAAATGCAGTGGGAATATGCAAATTATCTCCTCAGGACTCCTCCCCTGGTTATGTATACAGCGTTATGTATGGAGTATGGAGGAGACAGGTTTTCGATGGCTTGGAATGCTAAAGTTAGGCTTTTCTACTGGAGTCTCTGGGCAACGGGGAGCCAGCTCAGGGATTGACAGAGGGGAGAAGCCTGGCAATAGCGGGATGACCGGTGGATTAATCACGTAGCACAGTTTAGGATAGATTGGAGGGGTGTGAGAGTGGTAGTAGGGAGGCCACAGAGCAGGAGCTTGCAGTAGTCAAGGCAGAAGATGATGAGGGCGTGCACTAGTGTTTTTCTAGATTCATGGTTGAGGAATGTGCGGATCCCTGAGATACTTTGGAGTTGGAGTCAGCAGCAAGTGGAAAGGGCTTGGATCTGACATTTGAAGGACAGATCAGAGTCAAGCTTGCGACTGGCTACGTCGATGGTGCCGTCAACAAGGATTTGGATTTCTGGATCACGGAATGAATTTCCTATATGATGGACTACTAGAGATGGGGTGCACCTTACGAAGACAGGAAAACGTGTACTTGGAAGTCGCCTGGCTACACTCATCAGGAGAGCTTTAAACTAGAACAATGTGGGAAGGGAAGCAAAAGGCCAGAAAAAACTCTACAGCTGACAAATACTATTGAGTTCTCTGCTATTGGAAGTGGAAAGAAAGAACAAAGACAAAAAAATCTAAATAATAAAAATATGGGAGGAAGAGAAACCCATCACAAACTAAAATGTTTTTATACAAATGCACAAAGCATGGGGAACAAACAAGGAGAATTGGAACTACTAATGCAGGAAAAGAAATATGATGTCATTAGAATCACTGAAACTTGGTGGAACGATACACATGATTGGAATACAAGGCTAAATGGATACAACTTATTTGCAAGAAACAGACTTGATAAACTAGGAGGAGGTGTCGCTTTGTATGTTAGAAAAGCGTATATCTGCACAGAGATTGAAGCTTCCATGACTGGGAGTTCTGTGGAAACTGTTTGGGTAAGAATACAAGGAGAGAACACCATTGTAGGCATTTACTACAGGCCACCTTGGCAAACTGAAGATATGGATGAACTCTTTATTTATCAAATGACCAAGTTCTCCAAAAAACATGACGTAGTGGTCATGGGAGATTTCAACTATCCAGACATTTGTTGGGAATCTCTCTCAAGTAAAACTAACAGGTCAAGCAAATTCCTATCCTCTCTTGCTGACAACTTTATCTTCCAAAAAGGTAGGGGAGAAAACAAGGGGATCCGCTACTTTGGATCTAATCCTTATGAACAAGGAGGAAATTGTTGAGGAGGTAAAAGTGGCTGGGACCCTAGGAGGCAGCGATCATGCTATTATAGAATTTTGGATAACTAGAGGAGGAAGACATGTGAAGACTCAAATTTCAAGGTTAGATTTCAGAAAGACAGATTTTAAGCAACTCAGAAAGAGAATAGGAGGGATCCAATGGCTGGATGTCCTTAAGGACAAAAATGTCCAGGAAGGATGGGAAATTTTTAAAAATGAAATTCTCAAAGCACAATCGTTAACAATCCTGAAAAGTAGGTAGAATGGGAAGCATTTAAGGAAACCAGGATGGATGAACACAGAACTTAAACACATGCTAAAAAGAAAGAACGAAATGTTTATCAAATGGAAAGAGAGAGGCATATCTAAAGAAGATTATAAAGCAGTCTGCAGAACCTGTAGGGCACGTATCAGGTTAGCTAAAGCTGACAATGAATCAAGGCTTGCAAGAGATGTCAAAAGCAATAAAAAAGGATTTTGGGGGTATGTCAAAAGTAAAAGAAAAGTCAAAGATGCTATAGGATTTTTACAGGATGAAAATGGTGAAATGATAAGAAAGGATGTTGAGAAGGCCAAACTTTTTAATTCCTATTTTGCATACGTTTTCTCTCAGAAAGAAAATGTAACATTAACTGATCTTCACTGTACTATTAAAGGAATAGAAGAATCCAGGTTATCTGTAAACAGAAAGACTGTGAGGAAATATTTAGTTAAGATAAATGAGTTCAAGTCTCCAGGTCCAGGTGAATTAGACCCCAGAGTACTGAAGGAGATCGTAGAAGAAATTTTAGAACCATTCTCCATAATCTTTGAAAATTCTTGGAGAACAAGAGAAGTCCCAGAAGACTGGAGAAGAGCAAATGTTGTTCCTATCTTCAAAAAGGGGAAGGGAAGAAGGTGGACCCAGGGAACTATAGGCTGGTGAGTCTGACTTCTATACCAGGAAAGATCTTTGAACAAATTATTAAGCAACATGTATGTAAGTACCTGGATAAGAATGAAGCGATTAACCAGAGTCAGCATGGGTTTGTAACTAACAAGTCATGTCAGAATAACTTAATTTCCTTTTATGACAGAATCACTGACTGGGTGGATCAGGGAAATGCTGTAGATATTGTATATCTTGACTTCATTTGACAAAGTATCTCACACCATCCTTATTGAAAAAATGACCAAGTATGGAATGTACAAGGCAACTGTTAGTTGGATTCATAACTGACTTAGTGATCGGACTCAAAGAGTGGTCGTAAATGGCTTCACATCCAGTTGGATGAATGTCTCAAGTGGGGTACCACAGGGCTCTGTCCTGGGACCTGTATTGTTCAACATCTTTATCAATGATTTAGATGAAGGAATTGAGGGTAAACTGATTAAATTTGCTGATGACACAAAGCTAGGAGGGATAGCTAACACTAGAGAAGAGAGAGAGAGACTTCAAAAAGACCTAAATAAACTGGGGCAGTGGGCAGCAACTAACAGAATGGTTTTTAACAGGGAAAAATGCAAAGTACTACATCTGGGAAATAAAAATGAAAAAAGCATATACAGAATGGGAGGAATACAGCTAAGCAACAGCACATATGTAAAAGACTTAGGTATACTAATAGATCATAGACTGAACATGAGTCAACAGTGTGATGCAGCAGCCAAAAAGGCAAATACAATTCTGGGATGTATTAACAGAAGCATACAGTCTAGATCACGTGAATTCATTATTGCGCTTTACTCCTTTTTGGTCAGACCTCATCTGGAATACTGTGTCCAGATTTGGGCACCAGATTTTAAAAAAGACATTGACAAACTGGAGCAAGTTCAGAGAAGAGCGACCAGAATGGTGACCAGTCTGCAAACCATGTCCTATGAGGAATGGTTACAGGATTTGGGAATGTTTAGCTTGCAAAAAAGAAGACTGAGAGGAGACTTAATAGCTGTCTACAAATATCTCAAGGGCTGTCACATTGTAGAAGGATCATCTTTATTCTCATTTGCACAAGGAAAGACTAGAAGCAATGGGATGAAACTGAATGGGAGGAGACACAGATTAGATATTAGAAAAAACTTTTTGACAGTTAGGGTGATCAATGAGTGGAACAGGCTGCCACGAGAGGTGGTGAGTTCTCCTTCAATGGATGTCTTCAAACAGAGGCTGGACAGACATCTGTCTGAGATGATTTAGTGAATCCTGCTTTGAGCAGGGGGTTGGACCAGATGACCCAGGAGGTCCCTTCCAACTCTACCATTCTATGTTTCTATGATTCTATGACTGGGGAGAGTAGGCAGCCATTCATTTTGATGGCAAGGTCAGTTGGGGGGGATGATTGAGATGGATAAAGATGATGCATTCGGTTTTATCCATGTTAAGATTTACAAATATAGGAGAGAAGGAAGATGAAATAGAGGACACACATTGTGGGATTCTGGTTAGTAAGGAGGTGATATCAGGTCCAGAGAGGAAGATCTGTGTATCATCAGCATAGAGGTGATAATGAAAGCTGTGAGACTATGAGCTGTCTCAGGCCAAAGGTGTAGATGGAGAAGAGCAGGGGTCCTAAAACTGAAACGTGGGGAACACCAACACATAGGGGGTGAGATGAGGAGGTTGTGTTTGAGTGGGAGACACTGAATGTCCTGTCGGTTAGGTATGAAAAGATCCAAGACGGGGCCAAGCCTGTGATGCCGAGTGATGAATGTCTGTAGAAAAAGGGAATGGTCTACTGTGTCAAAGTCAGATGACAGGTCTAGGAGGAGGACAGAGTAGTCTTGCTTAGATATGGCAATTAATAGGTCATTGGTGAATTTAGTCAGGGCAGTTTCAGTGGAATGGCGCGGTCAGAAGCCTGATTTTAAGTGGTTAAAGAGGGAGCAGGAGAAGAGATGGGAAGACAGTTCCAAATGTACATGTTGATCCAGTAGTTTGGAGGCATAGGGGAGAAGTGATATGGGGCAATAGCTAGACACAGGATGGGTCAAGGGAGGACTTTTAGAGGATGGGTATGATCGAGGTATGTTTGAATCATGAGGGGATTAGATTAGATTAGTTTAGATTAGTTTGTAAAGCCGAATAAAGACTTGCGTCCATCAAGTTCGACCTGTTAGTTCTTTAATTGCTAAAGTTGATCCAGAGGAGGGCAAAAACCCCAAATGATTTGGCCAATCTTCACCTGAGGAAAAATTCCCTCCCGACTCTGAAACCAGCAGTCAGAATAAATCCCTGTATCAACCTACTATTTTATTTTATTTTTAAGTATATGCTGAAATCTGCCTGGTATCTAGAAATGCATCCAGTCCCCGCTTGAACTGGTGTAGTGAATCCGACATTACCATCTCCTCACTCAGTGAATTCCATATTCTCACTGCTCTTACCGTAAAGAACCCCTTCCTATGCTGGTGCTGAAACCTTTTCTCTTCCAGTCTTAGTGAGTGCCCTCTTGTTACCGTAATATCCCTCCTTTTGAACAAATCCCGGGCAAGATCTCTATACTGTCCCCTAACATATTTGTACACATTTATTATGTCCCCCCTCAACCTTCTCTTTTCCAGGCTGAATAGTCCTAATTTTGCCAACCTCTCTGGGTATTGCAGTCCCTCCATTCCCTTTATTAATTTTGTTGCCCTCCTTTGTACCTTTTCAAGCTCATTTATATCCTTTCTATATATTGGGGCCCATAACTGAGCACAGTATTCCAAGTGTGGTCTGACCAGTGCTTTGTACAGTGGAAGAACAATGTTCTCATCCTTTGCAGCTATACCTCTTCTGATACATCCCATTACCCTGTTTGCCCTTACAGCAGCGGCCTGACTTTGGGCACTCCAATTTAGTTTGCTATCAATCAAGATGCCCAAGTCCTTCTCCATCTCTGAATTCCCCAATGATTTCCCATTCAGTGAGTACTGGTGACTTCCATTTTTCCTTCCCATATGTATGACCTTACATTTCTCCTCGTTAAACCTCATTTGCCATTTAATGCTCCACCTACCCAGCTTATCCAAATCCCTCTGTAGGTCTGCACTGTCCTCTTTTGTATTAATTGTTTTACATAACTTTGTGTCATCTGCAAATATTGATATTTTACTATTTATCCCGTTGACTATGTCGTTAATAAAGATATTAAATAACAGACCCCTGTGGTACCCCACTAGTGACGCTTACCCAATCTGAGTATATTCCATTTATAACCTTCTATCCTTTAGCCAGTTAGCTACCCACTTGCAGACATTTTCCCCCAGCCCCATCATTCTCATTTTGTATACCAACCTATTATGTGGCACGCTATCGAACGCTTTTGAGAAGTCGAGATACACGACATCCACTGGTTCCCCCTGATCTACTCGAGAGCTAACCTCCTCGTAGAAGTCAATCAGGTTTGTTTGGCAGGAGCGATTCCTCATGAATCCATGTTGGTTCGGGATTAAAAGATTATTAGCATCAAGATGCTTCGTAATTGCCTCTTTAATGAAGCTTTCAAAAATTTTGCCCACAACGGACGTCAGACTCACCGGCCGATAGTTTCCGGCGTCACTTTTCGCTCCCTTTTTGAATATTGGCACTACATTCGCCTGTCGCCAATCAAGTGGTACAGACCCAGTCTCAACAGAGTCCTTAAATATAAGATATAACGGTCTGTCTATCACATTACTTAGTTCCCTTAGTACCCGTGGGTGTATGCCATCAGGTCCTGGTGATTTGTTTATTTTAATGTTACTGAGGCGTTTCTGTACCCCAGCTTGGGTTAGATTTGTCATACTTAGTGGAGGATTAAGCTTGTCACTTCTCATTTCTCCTGTTAGTTCGATTTCCTTTGTGAAAGTTGTCGAAAAAAAATTATTTAATAGATTAGCTTTATCCTCATCTTTCTCTATGATTTTGCCTTCCTCACTTTTTATCGGTCCAATATTATGCGATTTAATCCTTTTACTATTTATATACGTAAAGAACAGTTTGGGATTTGATCTACTTTCCCTAGCAATACATCTCTCTGTTTCCTCCTTCGCTATTTTTATTTGTTTTTTACAGGTTCTCGTTTTTTCCTTGTAACACATTAGTGCTTCCTTACCGTTTTCCTGTTTTAATCTCTTGAATGCCTCTTTTTTGCTATTTAACGCCCCTTTTACGTTCTTGTTCAACCATATTGGTTTCCTCTTATTTCTGGCCCTTTTATTCCCATACGGTATATATCTCTCGCACTGAGTATTCAGAATTCTTTTGAAGGTTTCCCATTTACTATTCGTATTCCTTTGATTAAGAACTTTGTCCCAGTCAATAAGTTGAAGGCTTTCTTTCAGCTGATCAAACTTCGCCCTCCTAAAGTTTAATGTTTTTGTTGTTCCCTTATTGATAACCCTACTGAAGGGCATTTTGAAGTCGATAATATTATGGTCGCTATTACCTAGGTGCCCCCCTATCTGTACCTCAGTTATTCTATCAGGCCTATTAGTCAATATTAAGTCCAACACGGCCTTCCCTCTCGTTGGTTCCTGCACTAGTTGGGAGAGATAATTATCCTTAATATTTGTCAAGAACCTTTTTCCTTTCTGAGATCTACAGGTTTCTGTTTCCCAGTCAATATCCGGGTAGTTGAAATCCCCCATTACAATCACTTCATTATGTTTTGCTACTTTGTCTATTTGTCCTAATAGCAGATTCTCATTCTCCTCTGTTATATTTGGTGGCTTATAGCAGACCCCCAGTAATATTTTATTATTATTTTTAGTTCCCTCTATCTCTACCCACATGGACTCGACCCCCTCTTCTCCCTCTCCTATATCTTCCCTTAGTCTGGGTTTTAGACATGACTTTACATATAAGCAGACTCCTCCAACTTTCCCCTGTTTCCGGTACCTTCTAAATAAACTATAATCTAATAAATTTACCGCCCAGTCGTAGCTATCGTCTAGCCAAGTCTCTGTTATACCTACGATGTCATACCTCTCCTCCGATATAAGCGCCTGCAGCTCATCCGCCTTATTGGTCAGGCTTCTTGCGTTGGTCAGCATGCAAGATAAAACTTTGGGGTTATTTAGCATCCTATTCTTCTCTAACGATCTAACTGTACTATCCCCACCCCCCTCTCCACCCTCATTATATTCACTTCTCCCCTTCCCCCTTGCTTGCCTCACATCCCACCTATTTCCTTGGTTTCCCCCCCGTCTCTAGTTTAAAAACTCCTCCAACCTATTAGCCATCTTCTTCCCCAGCACCGCTGCACCCTCCCCATTGAGGTGCAGCCCGTCCCTACGGTAGAGCCTGTAGCCGACCGCGAAGTCAGCCCAGTTCTCCATGAACCCAAACCCTTCTGCCTTGCACCAACTCTTTAGCCACTTATTCACCTCCCTAACTTCCCGTTGGCGCTCCTGTGTGGCTCGCGGGATTGGTAGTATTTCTGAGAAAACTACCTTGGGGGTCCTTGCCCTAAGCTTCCTACCTAGGTCCCTGAAATCATTTTTAAGGACCCTCCATCTACCACTCACTTTGTCATTGGTGCCGATGTGGACCATGACCGCTGGGTCTTCGCCAGCCCCACCCAGTAACCTGTCAACCCGATCCGCGATGTGCCGGACTCGAGCGCCAGGGAGGCAGCACACCGTTCGGCGATCCCGGTCTTTGTGACAGATTGCCCTGTCTGTCCCCCTAATAATAGAGTCACCCACTACCAGAACCTGTCTTGTCTGCCCTACACTTCCCCCCTCCCCCTCATTACTGGAGCATACACTCCCCCGGCGGTCAGAGGATCTGTCGTGCTCCAATAATGCCGGTTCTGAACCAGCCTTCCTATACTTCTTCCCTCTATCCCTCCTAACTGTTATCCAGCTCCCTGCCTGTTCAGCCTGCACTTCCCCTCTATGCTCCACCCCCAGTATTGACCCATTGAGTGTCTGCTCGGTGAGCAGCAACCTCCGTTCCATGTTGTCGATGCTCCTCAGTACCGCTATCTGAGCACTTAGATCCAGAATTTGGGCTTCCAAGTGCACGATATGCTCACATCTCTCGCAGCAGTATGGATCCTCGAGCGGTTGCTCACGGAATGCATACATTGCGCAAGATGTACACTGCACGGCTCCGGCCAACATGGACGTCATTCTAAATATGGGGATACAGTCAGTATATATATACAAGTACAAAACACAATTATTTATATATAGGTGTATGGGCGGGAATCAATTAGTGATGTGCAAGTGTATCAATTAGATATCGGCGGGGGATCAGTTAAGTATCAAGTATGGACGGGGGAATCAGATAAGTAGGTCAGGTGGATTAATTAAGTAAAAAGTAAAGTAAAGAAAGAATGAAATACAGTCAGCAATTCAGTCCTAAGTCCTCCCTTCCAAACTCCCTGAATCCAAAATCCAAAGTCACTGAAAAACAAGTCACACACTTACTTTCGTTCGCACTTAGGCTCCGGACACACGCAGCTCGTTCACACTCGCAAACTAAGAGATTTAAAGAGTTTTTTTTTTTTTTCTCTTCCTTTTCCAGAAATGTACCCTTCACCTCAATGCACTTCCAAAAGTGGGAAGATGCCAAATGTTAGAGACAGGTTGAAAAGGAGGGTTAGGCTTGGGATGAAGACTCTGGTATAGTTTGGAATGAGGTGGGATGGTATTGGGTCAAGTTCACAGGTGTGAGATGTGATTTGGAGAGTAAAGGTGATCTCCTGTGATGCTGGAGAAGCTGGTTTTGGAGGAGGAGAGTTGAGTATTTATGAGGAGGAGCGGTTGAGGACTTTAAACAAAAGGTCTGCTTGAAGAATGAGGCTAACTCTTCAACTGAGATGAGAGGAGAGGAGAGGGAGGGTGAGCTGGTAGACAGAGGAGGTACATGAAAGTACTGAATAGCTGTTTAGTGATGTAAGACACGTATGGTATGAGAGATGAGAAGTAGGTTTGTTTTGCTGCAGTGAGCGACTGTGCAGCATTTTGAAAACTTCTGTTACTGGACTCCACTCCCTTTCTTTGGCAATTGCACAGCGTTATGCCTTGTAGATGAGTGGCAGAAAGAACATGTGTCCAGTAGATGACAAGCGCTGCATCAAGTGGCCTCTGCTCCTCTTCCTACATCTTAACGTTACACATTGTACAGTCCTCAGAGGTGGTCCCCCAATTACCCTTGTTTTCACCCACGTCACAACTCTCCAACTGCCCAACTGACTGTGGGGAAGCACAGATGGGCGTGTCTGCAGAGCTGTTCACACATTCTATTCCAGGGCATCAGAGATCTGTTCCAAAGCTTCACAGACTGAAGAGGGGGAAAGCATATGTAGCGATGCCCAAAATTTTTTCTGTTGATCTAGGCCCAGGCAAAGTAGGGTCTAAGAAGAATCCAAACTCTCATCATCAGACGGTAACCCTTGGGGGTTGGCATGGATGAGTTGGAGAACTAAATAAACACACACCAGACCATGGAGAACTAAACTAATCAACACTAGAGATTGGAAAACTAAGCTAATAAACAGCTAAGGTTGGAGAACTAAACTACTACACACCAGGGGATGGAGAGCTAAGCCACTAGACACCAGAAGATGGAGTACCAAACTAATAGAGAACAGGTGTTGGATAACTAAACTGCTAAACAGCTAAGGTTGGTGAATAATACAAATACACACCTGAACATGGAGAACTAAACTAATAGAAAACAGGAGTTTGAAAACTAACCTACTAAACAGCTAGGGTTGGAGAAATAAACTACTACACACCAGAAGATGGAGATCTAAACCACTAGACACCTAGGTGTCACTAGACAGCAAGTGTTGGAATCCCCAAGGCTTGCAGGACAAACCTCTGTATCTAACACTTTCTTGAGTGCTTGTGCATCCTCCACCTCCTCTAGGGCCTCTACCTGCACCCTCAATCTCTGCCTTAATGAGACACACATTGCAACAGTGCAGAGAGAATCCCACCCACCTAAGGATGAGGCACTACCAGCAAGCAAAAAAGAAAAGAGCACCCAGAAACACCCAGAAGCGACAAGAAAAAGAACAGCCAGGAAGGGAAGAAGAGTGGTGGTGGTGGGAGACTCACTACTGAGAGGAACAGAAGCAGCTATCTGCAGACCGGACATAACCGCAAGAGAACTATGCTGCCTCCCAGGTGCGAAGATCAAGGATGTTACCGATAGGATACCGAAGCTCATCAGTTCCAAGGATGTCCACCCATTTCTTCTGATACATGTTGGCACCAATGACACGGCAAGGAAGGACCTACCGACAATCTGCAAGGACTTTGAAGCATTGGGGAAGAAAGTAAAAGAACTGGATGCGCAGTTAGTTTTTTCTTCTATCCTTCCAGTAGACGGGCATGGCTTCAGGAGATGGAACAGGATCCTTGATGTGAACAACTGGCTGAGACGATGGTGCAGACAACAAGGATTTGGATTCCTGGACCACGGTGTGAATTACCTCTATGACGGACTCCTTTCCAGAGACGGACTACACCTCAACAAACCCGGGAAACACACATTCGCCAGGAGACTCGCAACACTCATCAGGAGGGCGTTAAACTAGAATAAGAGGGGATGGGAAGAAAAATGCCAGACACAAACATGAAACCAGAGAACATACTAATGAAAGATATGAAGTGAGACAAAGAAGGTCCAAGACAAGATACTTGGAAGGGAAGTAAGAAAATTTCTAATACAATCCACACGGAGAAGATTGGAACAAAACAAAATCGTGTAAACTGCATGCTAGCAAATGCCAGAAGCCTGACAAACAAGATGGATGAACTGGAAGCAGAAATATCTACAGGTAACTATGGCATAGTGGGAATAACTGAGACATGGTTAGATGAAAGCTATGACTGGGCTGTTAACTTACAGGGTTACAGTCTGTTTAGAAGGGATCGAAGAAATCGGAAAGGGGGTGGAGTCTGTCTATATGTAAAGACGTGTCTAAAGCCTACAATACGGGAGGATGTATGGGAGGGAAATGAGGAGGTCGAGTCCTTATGGGTGGAGATACATGTGGCAAAAAATAATAATAAAATTATCATAGGAGTCTGTTATAAACCACCAAATATAGCAGAAGCCACGGAAAGTCTATTAATTAGACAAATAGACGAAGTAGCAAAAAATAACGAGGTGATTATTTTGGGGGACTTCAACTACCCCGATATAGACTGGGAAACCGAAAGCTGTAGATCTCAGAAAGGAAACAGGTTTCTGTCAATTATCAAAGACAATTATTTGTCACAACTTGTGCAGGAACCAACTAGAGGGACAGCCCTTTTAGACTTAATATTAACTAACAGGCCAGACAGAATAACTGAGGTGCAGGTCGGGGGGCACCTGGGAAATAGTGACAACAACATTATACAATTCCACATGTGCTTCAGTAGGGTGCCCAGCAAGGGAGTCACAAAAACACTGAACTTCAGGAGGGCAAAGTTTGATCAGCTAAGAGATGCCCTTCACCTTATAGACTGGGATAGTATCTTCAGTAATAGGAGCACGGATAGAAAATGGGAAATTTTCAAAACAGTTCTACATAGTCACTGTACAAGGTACATACCTTATGGGAAAAAAAGGGCTAGGAATAGGAGGAAGCCAATGTGGCTAAATAAGGAAGTCAAGAGGGCAAAGAAAAACAAAAAAAGGGCTTTTGGTAAACTTAAACAAGAAGGCAGCGAGAAAGCGCTAATATCTTATAGGGAAAAAAACAAAATCTGTAAGAAACAAATAAGATTAGCAAAAGAGGAGACAGAGACTAATTGCCAAGGAAAGTAAAACGAATCTCAAAACTGTTCTTTAACTATGTAAACAGTAAAAGGATTAAAACTGATGGAGTTGGCCCATTGAAAAATAACCTGGGTAAAATCATAGAGGGCGATGAGGGTAAAGCAAACCTACTCAATAGCTTCTTCTCCACTGTTTTCACAAAAGAAAACAATTTATAGGAGGAAATGCAAAGTGATAAAGTTAACCCTCCGCTAAATATCACCCACCTAACCCAGGAGGAAGTTCAGAATCGCCTAAATAATATTAAAATAGACAAATCACCAGGCCCAGATGACATACACCCCCAGGTACTAAAAGAATTAAGTAATGTGATAGACAGGCCACTGTATCTTATATTCAAGCACTCTTTATGGACAGGGACTGTCCCACTAGACTGGCGCCAAGCAAATGTGGTACCAATATTCAAAAAGGGGTCTAAAAGTGACCCTGGGAACTATAGACCAGTAACCTTAACGTCTGTTGTGGGTAAATTGTTTGAAGGATTTCTTAGAGATGCTATTGTAGAATATCTTAATGATAATAACTGTCTAACTCCATATCAACATGGATTCATGAGGGATCGCTCCTGCCAAACAAACCTGATCGTCTTCTACGAGGAGGTGACCTCACAGCTGGACCGGGGAGAGTCAGTGGATGTTGTATACCTTGACTTCTCCAAAGCGTTTGATACCGTGCCACACAAAAGGTTGGTATATAAAATGAGAATGCTTGGTCTGGGGGATAATGTGTGCAAGTGGGTAAATAGCTGTCTGAGTGATAGAAAGCAGAGTGTGGTTATCAATGGAGTAAGCTCAGGGTGTGTCAGGGTTACTAGCGGGGTGCCTCAAGGGTCTGTCTTGGGCCCTATATTATTTAATATATTTATTAATGATCTAGTGGAAGGGTTGCATAGTAAAATAGCAATATTTGCAGATGATACTAAACTTTGTAATGTAGTTAATACAGATGAGGATAGGGCACAGCTACAGGAGGATTTAGATAAATTGGGGAGTTGGGCCAAAAAATGGCAAATGGGGTTCAATGCCGATAAATGTAAGGTCATGCACATGGGAAAGAAAAACAGCAGTCACCCATACATATTAAATGGGAAACCGTTGGGAAAATCTGACATGGAGAAGGACCTGGACGTATTGGTTAACAGCAAATTCAATTGGAGTGCCCAGTGTCAGGCAGCAGCTGCGAAGGCAAATAGAGTCATGGCATGCATCAGAAGAGGAATAGGGGCATATGATTAGAACATTGTTCTTCCTCTGTATAAAGTGCTGATAAGGCCGCACTTAGAATATTGTGCACAGTTCTGGGCTCCGGTGCTCAGGAAAGACATATTGGAGCTAGAGAGGGTACAAAGGAGGGTGACTAAGGTAATAAAGGGAATGGAGGGACTAAAATACCCAGAGAGGTTGTCAAAATTAGGCCTATTTACGTTGGAAAAGAGAAGGCTTAGGGGAGACCTCATAAACATGTATAAATTCATCAGGGGGCAGTACAGAGATCTCTCCCATGACCTGTTTATACCAAGGATGGTGACAAAGACGAGGGGGCACACTATGCGTCTGGAGGAAAGGAGGTTCCTGCACCAGCATAGAAGGGGATTCTTTACGGTCAGAGCCGTGAGACAATGGAACTCTCTGGGAGAGGAAGTGGTGATGTCCAACTCACTTAATGAGTTCAAGAGAGGCCTGGACGCCTTTCTTGAGAACAATAAAATTACATCTTATGCTTAGTGATAGTTAATTAATCCAGGGATTTAATCTGAATGCCAGATTGGAGTCGGTAATTGAATTTTTTCTCAATGATGTAAATTGGCCTATACCGCATGGTTTTTTTTTTGCCATCCACAATTTCCATACCTCAGGAATTTTATTTGGTAGACTCACTGCCCAAACATTAGTTTCTCACAAAGGAGCTGAAGACACTGAGTGGCAGTAGGTGCAAGTTTCTTCAACATGACCTGTTTATTGTTAGATATCAGAGGGAGAATATAACTGGGCTTTGCCAAGGGGCCATATTGCATCTTAAGTCTTATAGACCCTGCACTTGTGGCCTTACATTCTACAGGATGCTGGGGAAGGAGACAATAGGTTGTGGAGTTGCATTAGCTCCGGTGGTGTTGAAGTGGCAGCGAGGCAATGGCAGGCTGTAGGCTGTCTTGAAGAGATGGGTTTTCAGGTTTTGTCTGAAGGATTTGAATGTAGTGGCTACTACATTGAGGCAAAGAATTCCAGAGGATGGGGTATATTTGGTAGAAGTCTTGGAGGCGATTGGTGAGGAACAAATAAGTGTGGAGGAGAGAAGAAAGTCTTGGGAAGACTGGAGATTACGTAAGGGAATATATCAGGAGATTAGTTCAGAGATGTACAGAGAAGAAAGGTTATGGATGGTGTTGTACTTCAGTGTTAGTAGTTTGAACTGGATACACTGAGCAATTGAGAGCCAGTGAAGGGATCTTATAGATTGCTGGAGCAAGTCCACAGTAAAAAAGCAGCCATAGAGTGTCCGGGAACCTTCACACAGACTTTTCTTAGCCAGGGCTGCTTCTCAGCAGGGTTGGACGGGCCCAACAGAGAACTGAAGACTTCTCCAGTGGGCCCTGGCTTCTTCTTCAGGAGATTTCATAGCGCAAAGCTGCTATGGGGCTCTTGAGAGGAGGAGAAAGATGGTTCCTCAGAATCAAATCCTCTGGTGGGCCCAATGTTCTTCAGTCTTACTCTGCTTCTTGGTGACAGTTGAATTTAACCTCAGCCATATTCTTTAGCTCAGTGAAAGAACTCGCATAGAGGGAAACTGTATCTTCTCTGGCTGTCATTTCTCCCAGGAAAGTCCTGTAATGTAGCTTGTTCCATAAGCAATGACAGCTCATTCAACATCAGCTCACATTTCTCGCTGGTGCTTCGACAAAAAAAGATCTTTCTTTGCGCCTTGAATTTCATGACTGCAGAGTTAAACAATGGCCTGATCTGCATGAGCTTTGAGAAATAACTTGCATAAGCAAGGCTACGGTTTAGGCCTCTCAAGGTCATCATTAAGCGAAACTCAAACAGCTTTCCCACAGACTGAAAGAGCTGTATCAAGACTTCATAAACAGTCAAGACTTCCCTGTCCTCACCAAGAGGATGACTGTCCATGTTCTCCTCTTCCTCAATATTACCCAATCCCACCTTGAGATTAGATAAGGCTGGGCTGTGTAGTATCACCCTGTATAGTTCCTTTCTCCACCTCCAATGTCTCCTCTTTAACTGTGAACAGCAAGCGTTTCAGTAGACAGAGAAGCGGGATGGTGATGGTAATTATGGCGTCATCGCCGCTCACCATCTTGGTGGAGTCCTCAAAGTTTTGGAAGATGACACAGATGTCAGACATCGATGCCCACTGAATAGCTCTTATGTTCGGAAGCTGACCTGAATTCCAATGGGCGTGTTGAAGCTGGTACTCAACAACTGCTGTCTGCTGCTCACAAATCCTTCCCAACATCTGCAACGTTGATTTCCAACATGTGGTGACATTGCACAACAGTTGGTGAGCAGGAAGCTGAAAATGCTGCTGAAGCACTGACAGGGTGGCGGAAGCTGTAGCTGACTTTATGAAATGGGCACACACGTGTTGTACTTTCACAAGCAGTTCTGGCAGATCTGGGTAGGTTTTGAGAAACCGCTGAACCTCTAAGTTGACCACATTTAGTGTTCTCTCATTACTAATGTGAACCCCTGTATGGAGAACAATCTCAGCACCAACGAATTAAAAGATGAAATATAGTCTGCTTTATATACAATGGTACTAAGAAAACCAATTTCGATTATATCTTGTGTACCCTTGTGACAACAATATTTGCACCAAAGAATTATTTTCACTAGAGTAGAAGTAGTATTATGGAGACAAAAACCTCTTCCACTACAGCGAACCCAATAGATGAAGACCCAATCAGGATGCTCCACATTTCCAAAAAATTAGTGGCAGACACCAGCAAAGTGTCATCAATTTCAGAACAGTAAAAACTGTAGAATTAGGAATGACACCTCTTCCACTACAGCCAACCCAATAGATGGAGACTAGTGTTGAGCGAGCACTAAAATGCTCGGGTGCTCAAAGCTCGGGCCGAGCTCACCGTGAAACTCAGGTGCTCGACCCGAGCAACGAGCCTAATGTTAGTCTATGGGAGACCCGAGCATTTTTGCGGCGGCACCCCCGGCAGTCTGTAGAAAGCCTAAAAAGTGCCCGAAACGATAGTGACAGTGCTAAAAAGACATGGGGACAGCATGGGCATCACCCCAGGAAGCATTTATGACCCCCAGGTCACTGCTGTCAACAACGTGGTCAGAGGTATTAAGCCACTTTAACGGGCTCACAATAAAGCATTCAAAAACAAAACTGAAACGGTTTTCCTGTGAAATATGTTAAGGAACTTCCTTTCCAGGGTAAAGACTTGTGTATAAGGTAAAATAAATAACCAAAAGCAAAAATACTTCTCCACACCTTGGGCTATGTTCACAAGTAGCATTTTTTATGCGTTTTTGCACTTTTGTATTGCTTTCAACAGTGACAAATGCATTCACCGGGAAATGTCATTTTAACATTTTATAATCTTATCTGGCCATGTGCTGTGTGACACATGCATACATTGCTGAAAAGACATGGGAACAGCATGGGGAAGACCCCTGGAAACATCTCTGACACCCAGGTCACTGCCTAAAAGTGTGCCCATCAGAAGTGATCCTTTCCGTAGAAGAAGATGCAGACTTGCAACTATCCCCGTGCAAGTCCTTGTCCCAGGGCAGTGTTTAATTGTACCTCCCCCATTCCTTGCAATGCACGTGCAAGTATGCAGCCTGCCACCCACCCACCCCCAGGCTGCAATACCATACTGCTAGCTTGCTTGCACTTGAAATGAGGCCTTTTAGTTTGGAGGAGGCCGAAGCTGGCCACAACCTCATGGCTGCTTCGGCAGCGAGGTATCCATACTCAGTCCCCAGCCGCCCGGCGGCCGGGAGTCCACGCTCGGTCCCCAGCCGCCAGGGTGCGGCCGGGTGTCCATACTCGGTCCCCAGCCACCCCGCAACCTGGTGTCCACACACGGTCCCCAGCCACCTGGGGGCGGCCGGGTGTCCATAAACAGAAAAAAAGAGAGGGGTCGCTCACTGGTCTATTCGGGTGCTCTGAAGAAAAAAGTAATCTCAATTGCAAAAAGAACTTCGGCACTCCATACATGAAAATATAAGAAATATTGTATCTGGACTAATGTCACTTTGAAAAATGAAGGTTTTTTGCGCATAATTTGGCCAATTTATGTGTGCCCATCAACCATGACAAGGTCACCTTCGTATGATGGAAAACTACGCTACACTACCACTGGATATGCCACTCTTGGGCTGTAAGCCTGTATGGACAATATGTCTCTGCTTGGGCTTTTAACCTACAATGTATGGGCTGGTAGAGCTAGTTAAAACCACCTGTGACTGAATGGGAGGGACACATGGTCAGAAAAAAGGCTGTCAAACTTCTAATAGTGTGAACACGTACCTGCTGCAATGCTCCAGGAGCGGGATCCCAAAAATGATTAATAGAAAAAAAGAGAGGGGTCGCTCACTGGTCTATTCGGGTGCTCTGAAGAAAAAAGTAATCTCAATTGCAAAAAGAACTTCGGCACTCCATACATGAAAATATAAGAAATATTGTATCTGGACTAATGTCACTTTGAAAAATGAAGGTTTTTTGCGCATAATTTGGCCAATTTATGTGTGCCCATCAACCATGGCAAGGTCACCTTCGTATGATGGGAAACTACGCTACACTACCACTGGATATGCCACTCTTGGGCTGTAAGCCTGTATGGACAATATGTCTCTGCTTGGGCTTTTAACCTACAATGTATGGGCTGGTAGAGCTAGTTAAAACCACCTGTGACTGAATGGGAGGGACACATGGTCAGAAAAAAGGCTGTCAAACTTCTAATAGTGTGAACACGTACCTGCTGCAATGCTCCAGGAGCGGGATCCCAAAAATGATTAATAGAAAAAAAGAGAGGGGTCGCTCACTGGTGTATTCGGGTGCTCTGAAGAAAAAAGTAATCTCAATTGCAAAAAGAACTTCGGCACTCCATACATGAAAATATAAGAAATATTGTATCTGGACTAATGTCACTTTGAAAAATGAAGGTTTTTTGCGCATAATTTGGCCAATTTATGTGTGCCCATCAACCATGACAAGGTCACCTTCGTATGATGGAAAACTACGCTACACTACCACTGGATATGCCACTCTTGGGCTGTAAGCCTGTATGGACAATATGTCTCTGCTTGGGCTTTTAACCTACAATGTATGGGCTGGTAGAGCTAGTTAAAACCACCTGTGACTGAATGGGAGGGACACATGGTCAGAAAAAAGGCTGTCAAACTTCTAATAGTGTGAACACGTACCTGCTGCAATGCTCCAGGAGCGGGATTCCAAAAATGATTAATAGAAAAAAAGAGAGGGGTCGCTCACTGGTCTATTCGGGTGCTCTGAAGAAAAAAGTAATCTCAATTGCAAAAAGAACTTCGGCACTCCATACATGAAAATATAAGAAATATTGTATCTGGACTAATGTCACTTTGAAAAATGAAGGTTTTTTGCGCATAATTTGGCCAATTTATGTGTGCCCATCAACCACGGCAAGGTCACCTTCGTATGATGGGAAACTACGCTACACTACCACTGGATATGCCACTCTTGGGCTGTAAGCCTGTATGGACAATATGTCTCTGCTTGGGCTTTTAACCTACAATGTATGGGCTGGTAGAGCTAGTTAAAACCACCTGTGACTGAATGGGAGGGACACATGGTCAGAAAAAAGGCTGTCAAACTTCTAATAGTGTGAACACGTACCTGCTGCAATGCTCCAGGAGCGGGATCCCAAAAATGATTAATAGAAAAAAAGAGAGGGGTCGCTCACTGGTCTATTCGGGTGCTCTGAAGAAAAAGGTAATCTCAATTGCAAAAAGAACTTCGGCACTCCATACATGAAAATATAAGAAATATTGTATCTGGACTAATGTCACTTTGAAAAATGAAGGTTTTTTGCGCATAATTTGGCCAATTTATGTGTGCCCATCAACCACGACAAGGTCACCTTCGTATGATGGGAAACTACGCTACACTACCACTGGATATGCCACTCTTGGGCTGTAAGCCTGTATGGACAATATGTCTCTGCTTGGGCTTTTAACCTACAATGTATGGGCTGGTAGAGCTAGTTAAAACCACCTGTGACTGAATGGGAGGGACACATGGTCAGAAAAAAGGCTGTCAAACTTCTAATAGTGTGAACACGTACCTGCTGCAATGCTCCAGGAGCGGGATCCCAAAAATGATTAATAGAAAAAAAGAGAGGGGTCGCTCACTGGTCTATTCGGGTGCTCTGAAGAAAAAAGTAATCTCAATTGCAAAAAGAACTCCGGCACTCCATACATGAAAATATAAGAAATATTGTATCTGGACTAATGTCACTTTGAAAAATGAAGGTTTTTTGCGCATAATTTGGCCAATTTATGTGTGCCCATCAACCACGACAAGGTCACCTTCGTATGATGGGAAACTACGCTACACTACCACTGGATATGCCACTCTTGGGCTGTAAGCCTGTATGGACAATATGTCTCTGCTTGGGCTTTTAACCTACAATGTATGGGCTGGTAGAGCTAGTTAAAACCACCTGTGACTGAATGGGAGGGACACATGGTCAGAAAAAAGGCTGTCAAACTTCTAATAGTGTGACCACGTACCTGCTGCAATGCTCCAGGAGCGGGATTCCAAAAATGATTAATAGAAAAAAAGAGAGGGGTCGCTCACTGGTCTATTCGGGTGCTCTGAAGAAAAAAGTAATCTCAATTGCAAAAAGAACTTCGGCACTCCATACATGAAAATATAAGAAATATTGTATCTGGACTAATGTCACTTTGAAAAATGAAGGTTTTTTGCGCATAATTTGGCCAATTTATGTGTGCCCATCAACCACGACAAGGTCACCTTCGTATCATGGGAAACTATGCTACACTATCACTGGATATGCCACTCTTGGGCTGTAAGCCTGTATGAACAATATGTCTCTGCTTGGGCTTTTAACCTACAATGTATGGGCTGGTAGAGCTAGTTAAAACCACCTGTGACTGAATGGGAGGGACACATGGTCAGAAAAAAGGCTGTCAAACTTCTAATAGTGTGAACACGTACCTGCTGCAATGCTCCAGGAGCGGGATCCCAAAAATGATTAATAGAAAAAAAGAGAGGGGTCGCTCACTGGTCTATTCGGGTGCTCTGAAGAAAAAAGTTATCTCAATTGCAAAAAGAACTTCGGCACTCCATACATGAAAATATAAGAAATATTGTATCTGGACTAATGTCACTTTGAAAAATGAAGGTTTTTTGCGCATAATTTGGCCAATTTATGTGTGCCCATCAACCACGACAAGGTCACCTTCGTATGATGGGAAACTACGCTACACTACCACTGGATATGCCACTCTTGGGCTGTAAGCCTGTATGGACAATATGTCTCTGCTTGGGCTTTTAACCTACAATGTATGGGCTGGTAGAGATCTGGGATCCCGCTCCTGGAGCATTGCAGCAGGTACGTGTTCACACTATTAGAAGTTTGACAGCCTTTTTTCTGACCATGTGTCCCTCCCATTCAGTCACAGGTGGTTTTAACTAGCTCTACCAGCCCATACATTGTAGGTTAAAAGCCCAAGCAGAGACATATTGTCCATACAGGCTTACAGCCCAAGGGTGGCATATCCAGTGGTAGTGTAGCGTAGTTTCCCATCATACGAAGGTGACCTTGTCATGGTTGATGGGCACACATAAATTGGCCAAATTATGCGCAAAAAACCTTCATTTTTCAAAGTGACATTAGTCCAGATACAATATTTCTTATATTTTCATGTATGGAGTGCCGAAGTTCTTTTTGCAATTGAGATTACTTTTTTCTTCAGAGCACCCGAATAGACCAGTGAGCGACCCCTCTCTTTTTTTCTATTAATCATTTTTGGGATCCCGCTCCTGGAGCATTGCAGCAGGTACGTGTTCACACTATTAGAAGTTTGACAGCCTTTTTTCTGACCATGTGTCCCTCCCATTCAGTCACAGGTGGTTTTAACTAGCTCTACCAGCCCATACATTGTAGGTTAAAAGCCCAAGCAGAGACATATTGTCCATACAGGCTTACAGCCCAAGAGTGGCATATCCAGTGGTAGTGTAGCGTAGTTTCCCATCATACGAAGGTGACCTTGTCGTGGTTGATGGGCACACATAAATTGGCCAAATTATGCGCAAAAAACCTTCATTTTTCAAAGTGACATTAGTCCAGATACAATATTTCTTATATTTTCATGTATGGAGTGCCGAAGTTCTTTTTGCAATTGAGATTACTTTTTTCTTCAGAGCACCCGAATAGACCAGTGAGCGACCCCTCTCTTTTTTTCTATTAATCATTTTTGGGATCCCGCTCCTGGAGCATTGCAGCAGGTACGTGTTCACACTATTAGAAGTTTGACAGCCTTTTTTCTGACCATGTGTCCCTCCCATTCAGTCACAGGTGGTTTTAACTAGCTCTACCAGCCCATACATTGTAGGTTAAAAGCCCAAGCAGAGACTTATTGTCCATACAGGCTTACAGCCCAAGAGTGGCATATCCAGTGGTAGTGTAGCGTAGTTTCCCATCATACGAAGGTGACCTTGTCGTGGTTGATGGGCACACATAAATTGGCCAAATTATGCGCAAAAAACCTTCATTTTTCAAAGTGACATTAGTCCAGATACAATATTTCTTATATTTTCATGTATGGAGTGCCGAAGTTCTTTTTGCAATTGAGATTACTTTTTTCTTCAGAGCACCCGAATAGACCAGTGAGCGACCCCTCTCTTTTTTTCTATTAATCATTTTTGGGATCCCGCTCCTGGAGCATTGCAGCAGGTACGTGTTTACACTATTAGAAGTTTGACAGCCTTTTTTCTGACCATGTGTCCCTCCCATTCAGTCACAGGTGGTTTTAACTAGCTCTACCAGCCCATACATTGTAGGTTAAAAGCCCAAGCAGAGACATATTGTCCATACAGGCTTACAGCCCAAGAGTGGCATATCCAGTGGTAGTGTAGCGTAGTTTCCCATCATACGAAGGTGACCTTGTCGTGGTTGATGCGCACACATAAATTGGCCAAATTATGCGCAAAAAACCTTCATTTTTCAAAGTGACATTAGTCCAGATACAATATTTCTTATATTTTCATGTATGGAGTGCCGAAGTTCTTTTTGCAATTGAGATTACTTTTTTCTTCAGAGCACCCGAATAGACCTGTGAGCGACCCCTCTCTTTTTTTCTATTAATCATTTTTGGGATCCCGCTCCTGGAGCATTGCAGCAGGTACGTGTTCACACTATTAGAAGTTTGACAGCCTTTTTTCTGACCATGTGTCCCTCCCATTCAGTCACAGGTGGTTTTAACTAGCTCTACCAGCCCATACATTGTAGGTTAAAAGCCCAAGCAGAGACATATTGTCCATACAGGCTTACAGCCCAAGAGTGGCCTATCCAGTGGTAGTGTAGCGTAGTTTCCCATCATACGAAGGTGACCTTGTAGTGGTTGATGGGCACACATAAATTGGTCAAATTATGCGCAAAAAACCTTCATTTTTCAAAGTGACATTAGTCCAGATACAATATTTCTTATATTTTCATGTATGGAGTGCCGAAGTTCTTTTTGCAATTGAGATTACTTTTTTCTTCAGAGCACCCGAATAGACCAGTGAGCGACCCCTCTCTTTTTTTCTATTAATCATTTTTGGATCCCGCTCCTGGAGCATTGCAGCAGGTACGTGTTCACACTATTAGAAGTTTAACAGCCTTTTTTCTGACCATGTGTCCCTCCCATTCAGTCACAGGTGGTTTTAACTAGCTCTACCAGCCCATACATTGTAGGTTAAAAGCCCAAGCAGAGACATATTGTCCATACAGGCTTACAGCCCAAGAGTGGCATATCCAGTGGTAGTGTAGCGTAGTTTCCCATCATGCGAAGGTGACCTTGTCGTGGTTGATGGGCACACATAAATTGGCCAAATTATGCGCAAAAAACCTTCATTTTTCAAAGTGACATTAGTCCAGATACAATATTTCTTATATTTTCATGTATGGAGTGCCGAAGTTCTTTTTGCAATTGGGTGTCCATAAACAGTCCCCAGCCGCCCCTATTTCTCCTTGGAACTTCCCCCACACTTTTCTTAGCCTGGCCTGCTTTAGGGCAGCATTGGACGAGCCCACCAGAGAACCAGACTCCTCCGGTGGGCCCTGGCTTCTCCATCAGGTGAATTGAGAGTGCCAAGGTGAGGAGCATGATGATGATGATAGAAGTTAGCATCTGGTTTGTTTTCTTGGAATGCAAGCATAAGTGTTCAACCAAACACGCACTCACCCCCAGGCTGCAATACCGTACTGCTAGCTTGCACTTGAAATGGGGCCTTTTAGTTTGGAGGAGGATAAATCTGGCCACTACCTCATGGCTGCTTCGGCAGCGAGGTATCCATACTCAGTCCCCAGCCGCAGCCGGGTGTCCAGACACGGTACTTAGCTGCCTGGGGGCGGCCGGGTGTCCATAAACGGTCCACAGCCGTCCCTCTTTCTCCTTCAAACTTCCCCCACACTTTTCTTAGCCTGGCCTGCTTTAGGGCAGCATTGGACGAGCCCACCAGACTCCTCCAGTGGGCCCTGGCTTCTCCATCAGGGTAGTTGATAGTGCCAAGATGAGGAGCATGATGATGATGATAGAAGTTAGCATCTGCTTTGTTTTCTTGGAATGCAAGCGCATGTATGTAATAGCAGCTAGGCCTGAGATGGTCAGCGTTTTGGCGCATATCCTACCTCCTCCGAGGATTGCTGGATGTTTTCCTGCTACTATCCCAGTTCTATGACTCCCGTTAAAACAAAGCTTCAGGTGATGAATGATGGATGAGGTGGTGGCAAAGGAGAAAGAGCAGGAGGAACAGGGACCATTCACATCAATATCAGGCCAGTCAACCACACATGTCTTGTAGGATATGTTTCTGTACCAAAAGGAGCGGTTCGGCTACACAGTTATAGGGCTTGCAGTGAGTGCAATGCCTAACAAAAATTTCGAGGCACTCCAATGCCCCATGGAAGTGACATGGAGGTCAGAGGGCCTAAACTAAACCATTTTTTCAATTTATAGCAACTGGGTCTCCTCTGTACTCTTGGCCTAAGCAGAGAATGGAAGGCTTTCCATAAATTATGAGGAACTGCAATGCCCCTTGAAACAGACGTGGATTACAGCATACTAAAAACCTTCTACCCATTATTAGGGAGTGGGTCTCCCTTAGTGTTCGCCTATGTATTGAAAAGCAAAAGCTGACTAAAATTAGGAGGAAATGCAATGCCTGTTGGAAGAATGGTGGAGGTCACAGTGGAATAAAAAGACAATATCAATGCCCCTTGGAATAGTGGTGGAGGTCGCAGTAGCTTAAAAAGACGGTTTTAATGCCCCTTGGAAGAGACGTCGAGGTCGAAGTAGCTTAACAAGACGGTTTTAATGCCCCTTGGAAGAGACGTGGAGGTCGCAGTAGCTTAACAAGACGCTTTTAATGCCCCTTGGAAGAGTGGTGGGGGTCACAGCAGCATAAAAAGACGGTTTCAATGTCCCTTGGAAGAGACGTGGATGTCGCAGTAGCTTAACAAGATGGTTTTAATGCCACTTGGAAGAGATGTGGAGGTTGCCATAGCTTAACAAGATGGTTTTTATGCCCCTTGGAAGAGACGTGGAGGTTGCAGTAGCTTAACAAGATGGTTTTAATGCCCCTTGGAAGAGACGTGGAAATTGCAGTAGCTTAACAAGATGGTTTTAATGCCCCTTGGAAGAGACGTAGAGGTTGCAGTAGCTAAGCAAGACAGTTTTAACGCCCCTTGGAAGAGACGTGGAGGTTGCAGTAGATTAACAAGACGGTTTTAATGACGCTTGGAAGAGACGTGGAGGTTGCAGTGGAATAAAAAGACAATATCAATGCCCCATGGAAGAGTGGTGGAGGTCACAGTGCAATAAAAAGGCAATATCAATGCTCCTTGGAAGAGTGGTGGATGTCGCTGTAGCTTAACAAGACACTTTTAATGCCCCTTGGGGAAGTGGTGGAGGTCACAGTAGCTTAACAAGACAGTTTTAGTGCCCCTTGGAAGAGACGTGGAGGTCGCAGTGAAATAAAAAGACAATATCAATGCCCCTTGGAAGAGTGGTGGAGGTCGCAGTGGAATAAAAAGGCTATATCAATGCTCCTTGGAAGAGTGGTGGAGATCGCAGTAGCTTAACAAGATGGTTTTAATGCCACCTGGAGAAGTGGCGGAGGTCGCAGTAGCTTGACAAGACAGTTTTAATGCCCCTTGGAAGAGACGTGGAGATTGAAGTAGCTTAACAAGACGGTTTTAATGCCCCTTGGTACAGACGTGGAGGTCGCAGTAGCTTAACAAGACGGTTTTAATGCCCCTTGGAAGAAACGTGGAGGTTGCAGTAGCTTAACAAGACGGTTTTAATGCCCCTTGGAAGAGATGTGGAGGTTGCAGTAGCTTAACAAGATGGTTTTAATGCCCCTTGGAAGAGACGTGGAGGTTGCAGTAGCTTAACAAGACGGTTTTAATGCCCCTTGGAATAGACATGGAGGTTGCAGTAGCTTAACAAGATGGTTTTATTGCCCCTTGGAAGAATGGTGGAGGTCGCAGTAGCTTAACAAGACAGTTTTAATGCCCCTTGGAAGAGCGGTGGAGGTCGCCGTAGCTTAACAAGACGGTTTTAATGCCCCTTGGAAGAGTGGTGGAGGTCACAGTAGCTTAAAAAGACGGTTTAAATGCCCCTTGAAAGAGCGGTGGAGGTCGCAGTGGAATAAAAAGATAATATCAATGCCCTTTTGAAGGGACGTGGAGGTTGCAGTAGCTTATCAAAACGTTTTAAATGCCCGTTGGAAGAGCCATGCAGTACAGCATCTTAAAATAATTATTCCCATTATTGGGGAGTGGGTCTCCCATAGTCTTTGCCTATGCCTTCCAAGCAAAAGCTGCCAAAAATTAGGATGGAGGATCTTGCAATGCTGGCAACACGGACCAAGGTCACCCTGGTGGTATAGTGGTGGTGGAGGCTGAGGATAAGGAGAAGAGCAAAATACAGCCGAAATGAGGAAGGGCATACCCATGTGTTGGTGTGAATGGGAATTCACCTCCCGAAATAACACAGTGGATTTGACTTTATGTTACTCTGCTGTCATTTGGTGGTGATGAGAAGTCTGGTCCAATCCAGCCCTTGTTCATTTTGATAAGGGTCAGATTGTCAGCATTGTCAGTTGACAGGCGAGTGCGCTAATCTGTTATAATTCCTCCAGAGGCATCAAAAACACGCTCCGATAACACGCTAGTGGCAGGGCAGGCCAGGACCGCCAAGGCGTACAGAGCGAGGTCATTCCAAGTGTCCAGCTTGGATACCCAATAATTAAAAGGCATAGAGGAATCACGGAGGACGCTGGTACGGTCGGCAAGGTACTCCCTCACCATCTTTTGAAACTTTCCACTCCTTGTGAGAGTACCCCACGCCTCAGGGCCTGTAAGCTGAACGGGTCTCAGAAAACTGTCCCAGAGCATTGACAGAGTTCCCCTGCCTCTGCTGGATTGGATTTGCGACTCTCTCGCCTGTACGCCTTGGTTGGGCAATGAACTGTGACCTCTGCCGCTAGCGTGTTCAGATGGGAATTTTTTTAACAGTTCTGCAGCAAGGGCCTTCTGGTACTGCCTCATTTTTGTAGACCTCTCCACCTCAGGAATAAGAGAGTGAAAGTTCTTCTTGTAGCGGGGGTCTAAAAGTGTCACCAACCAGTAATGACGGTCACCCAACATTTTGACAACGCGAGGGTCGCTATTAAGGCAGCGTAACATAAAGTCAGCCATGCGTGCCAGACTGGTAACGGGCAAGACTTCCGTGTCCTCACCAAGATGACGACTGACCAAGCTCTGTATTTTTTTTAACGACAAAAAATGACAAAAGCAGGATAATACAGACATTTGACCCGTGGAACTGCAAAACCACAGTTCTATTTTTCTGGCCTACACCAGACTTTTTTAAACAGATATATTGGTGTCTGACCAGTCAGGTAGACACTATTACAGTTTTTTTTTACGGCAAAAAATGCCAAAAACAGGATAATACAGAGATTTGACCCATGGAGCTGCAAAACCACAGTTCTATTTTTCTGACCTACACCAGACTCTTTTAAACAGTAATATTGGTGTCTGAGCAGTCAATGAGACACTATTACTGTTTTTTTCTTACGGCAAAAAATTCCAAAAACAGGATAATACAGAGATTTGTCCCATGGAATTGAAAAGCCACAGTTATAGTTATGTGGCGTACACCAGACTCTTTTAAACAGATATATTGGTGTCTGACCAGTCAGGGAGACACTATTACAGTTTTTTTTATGGCAAAAAATTCCAAAAGCAGGATAATGCAGAGATTTGACCCGTGGAACTGCAAAACCACAGTTCTATTTTTCTGCCCTACTCCAGACTCTTTTAAACAGATATATTGGTGTCTGAACAGTCACGGAGACACTATTACAGTTTTTTTTTACAGCAAAAAATGTCAAAAACAGGATAATACAGAGATTTGACCCGTGGAACTGCAAAACCACAGTTCTATTTTTCTGGCCTTCACCAGACACGTTTAAACAGATATATTGGTGTCTGACCAGTCAGGGAGACACTATTATTGTTTTTATTTTACGGCAAAAGATGCCAAAAGCAGGATAATACAGAGATTTGACCCGTGGAACTGAAAAACCACAGTTATAGTTATGTGGCGTACACCAGAATCTTTTAAACAGATATATTGGTGTCTGACCAGTCAGGGAGACACTATTACAGTTTTTTTTATGGCAAAAAATGCCAAAATCAGGATAATACAGAGATTTGACCCGTGGAACTGCAAAACCACAGTTCTATTTTTATGGCCTACTCCAGACTCTTTTAAACAGATATATTGGTGTCTGAACAGTCACGGAGACACTATTACAGTTTTTTTTTACAGCAAAAAATGTCAAAAACAGGATAATACAGAGATTTGACCCGTGGAACTGCAAAACCACAGTTCTATTTTTCTGGCCTTCACCAGACTCGTTTAAACAGATGTTTTGGTGTATGACCAGTCAGGGAGACACTATTACAGCTTTTTTTTTCGGCAAAAAATGCCCAAAACAGGATAATACAGAGATTTGACCCGTGTAACTGCAAAACCACAGTTATAGCTATGTGGCGTACACCAGACTCTTTTAAACAGATATATTGGTGTCTGACCAGTCAGGGAGACACTATTACAGTTTTTTTTATGGCAAAAAATTCGAAAAGCAGGATAATACAGAGATTTGACATGTGGAACTGCAAAACCACAGTTCTATTTTTCTGGCCTACTCCAGACTCTTTTAAACAGATATATTGGTGTCTGAACAGTCACGGAGACACTATTATTGTTTTTATTTTACGGCAAAAGATGCCAAAAGCAGGATAATACAGACATTTGACCCGTGGAACTGCAAAACCACAGTTTTAGTTATGTGGCGTACACCAGAATCTTTTAAACAGATATATTGGTGTATGACCAGTCAGAGAGACGCTATTACAGTTTTTTTTTACGGCAAGAAATGCCAAAAATCGGTTAATACAGAGATTTGATCAGTGGAACTGCAAAACCACAGTTATAGTTATGTGACATACACCAGAATCTTTTAAACAGATATATTGGTGTCTGACCAGTCAGGGAGACACTATTACAGTTTTCTTACGGCAAAAAATGCAAAAAACAGGATAATACAGAGATTTGACCTGTGGAACTGCAAAACCATAGTTCTATTTTCTGGCCTTCACCAGACTCGTTTAAACAGATATATTGGTGTATGACCAGTCAGGGAGACACTATTATTGTTTTTATTTTACGGCAAAAGATGCCAAAAGCAGGATAATACAGAGATTTGACCCGTGGAACTGCAAAACCACAGTTATAGTTATCTGGCATACACCAGACTCTTTTAAACAGATATATTGGTGTCTGACCAGTCAGGGAGACACTATTACAGTTTTTTTTATGGAAAAAAATTCCAAAAGCAGGATAATGCAGAGATTTGACCCGTGGAACTGCAAAACCACAGTTCTATTTTTCTGCCCTACTCCAGACTCTTTTAAACAGATATATTGGTGTCTGAACAGTCACGGAGACACTATTACAGTTTTTTTTTACAGCAAAAAATGTCAAAAACAGGATAATACAGAGATTTGACCCGTGGAACTGCAAAACCACAGTTCTATTTTTCTGGCCTTCACCAGACACGTTTAAACAGATATATTGGTGTCTGACCAGTCAGGGAGACACTATTATTGTTTTTATTTTACGGCAAAAGATGCCAAAAGCAGGATAATACAGAGATTTGACCCGTGGAACTGAAAAACCACAGTTATAGTTTTGTGGCGTACACCAGAATCTTTTAAACAGATATATTGGTGTCTGACCCGTCAGGTAGACACTATTACAGTTTTTTTTACGGCAAAAAATGCCAAAAACAGTATAATGAAGAGATTTGACCCGTGGAACTGCAAAACCACAGTTATAGTTATGTGGCATACACCAGACACTTTTAAACAGATATATTGGTGTCTGACCAGTCAGGGAGACACTATTACAGTTTTTTTAAGGCAAAAAATGCCAAAAGCAGGATAATACAGAGATTTGACCCGTGGAACTGCAAAACCACAGTTATAGTTATGTGGCGTACACCAGACTCTTTTAAACAGATATATTGGTGTATGACCAGTCAGAGAGACACTATTATTGTTTTTATTTTACGGCAAAAGATGACAAAAGCAGGATAATACAGAGATTTGACCCGTGGAACTGAAAAACCACAGTTATAGTTATGTGGCGTACACCAGAATCTTTTAAACAGATATATTGGTGTCTGACCAGTCAGGGAGACACTATTACAGTTTTTTTTATGGCAAAAAATGCCAAAATCAGGATAATACAGAGATTTGACCCGTGGAACTGCAAAACCACAGTTCTATTTTTATGGCCTACTCCAGACTCTTTTAAACAGATATATTGGTGTCTGAACAGTCACAGAGACACTATTACAGTTTTTTTTTACAGCAAAAAATGTCAAAAACAGGATAATACAGAGATTTGACCCGTGGAACTGCAAAACCACAGTTCTATTTTTCTGGCCTTCACCAGACTCATTTAAACAGATGTTTTGGTGTATGACCAGTCAGGGAGACACTATTACAGCTTTTTCTTTCGGCAAAAAATGCCCAAAACAGGATAATACAGAGATTTGACCCGTGTAACTGCAAAACCACAGTTATAGCTATGTGTCGTACACCAGAATCTTTTAAACAGATATATTGGTGTCTGACCAGTCAGGGAGACACTATTATTGTTTTTATTTTACGGTAAAAGATGCCAAAAGCTGGATAATACAGAGATTTGACCCATGGAACTGCAAAACCACAGTTATAGTTATGTGGCATACACCAGACTCTTTTAAACAGATATATTGGTGTCTGACCAGTCAGGGAGACACTATTACAGTTTTTTTTATGGCAAAAAATTCGAAAAGCAGGATAATACAGAGATTTGACATGTGGAACTGCAAAACCACAGTTCTATTTTTCTGGCCTACTCCAGACTCTTTTAAACAGATATATTGGTGTCTGAACAGTCACGGAGACACTATTACAGTTTTTTTTTTACAGCAAAAAATGCCCAAAACAGGATAATACAGAGATTTGACCCGTGGAACTGCAAAACCACAGTTTTAGTTATGTGGCGTACACCAGAATCTTTTAAACAGATATTTTGTTGTATGACCAGTCAGAGAGACGCTATTATAGTTTTTTTTTACGGCAAAAAATGCCAAAAACCGGTTAATACAGAGATTTGATCAGTGAAACTGCAAAACCACAGTTATAGTTATGTGACATACACCAGAATCTTTTAAACAGATATATTGGTGTCTGACCAGTCAGGGAGACACTATTACAGTTTTCTTACGGCAAAAAATGCCAAAAACAGGATAATACAGAGATTTGACCAATGGAACTGCAAAACCAGAATTCTATTTTTCTTGCCTACACCAGACTCTTTTAAACAGATATATTGATGTCTGAACAGTCAGGGAGACACTATTATTGTTTTTATTTTACGGCAAAAGATGCCAAAAGCAGGATAATACAGAGATTTGACCCGTGGAACTGCAAAACCACAGTTATAGTTATGTGGCGTACACCAGAATCTTTTAAACAGATATATTGGTGTCTGACCAGTCAGGGAGACACTATTATTGTTTTTATTTTATGGCAATAGATGCCAAAAGCAGGATAATACAGAGATTTGACCCGTGGAACTGAAAAACCACAGTTATAGTTATGTGGCATACACCAGAATCTTTTAAACAGATATATTGGTGTCTGACCCGTCAGGTAGACACTATTACAGTTTTTTTTACGGCAAAAAATGCCAAAAACAGTATAATGAAGAGATTTGACCCGTGGAACTGCAGAACCACAGTTATAGTTATGTGGCATACACCATACTCTTTTAAACAGATATATTGGTGTCTGACCAGTCAGGGAGACACTATTACAGTTTTTTTTATGGCAAAAAATTCCAAAAGCAGGATAATACAGAGATTTGACACGTGGAACTGCAAAACCACAGTTCTATTTTTCTGGCCTACTCCAGACTCTTTTAAACAGATATATTGGTGTCTGAACAGTCACGGAGACACTATTACAGTTTTTTTTTACAGCAAAAAATGCCCAAAACAGGATAATACAGAGATTTGACCCGTGGAACTGCAAAACCACAGTTCTATTTTTGTGGCCTTCACCAGACTCGTTTAAACAGATATATTGGTGTATGACCAGTCAGGGAGACACTATTACAGTTGTTTTTATGGCAAAAAATGCCCAAAACAGGATAATACAGAAATTTGACCCGTGAAACTGCAAAATCACAGTTATAGTTATGTGGCATACACCAGAATCTTTTAAACAGATATATTGGTGTCTGACCCATCAGGTAGACACTATTACAGTTTTTTTTACGGCAAAAAATGCCAAAAACAGTATAATGAAGAGATTTGACCCGTGGAACTGCAAAACCACAGTTATAGTTATGTGGCATACACCAGACTCTTTTAAACAGATATATTGGTGTCTGACCAGTCAGGGAGACACTATTACAGTTTTTTTTATGGCAAAAAATTCCAAAAGCAGGATAATACAGAGATTTGACCTGTGGAACTGCAAAAACACAGTTCTATTTTTCTGGCCTACTCCAGACTCTTTTAAACAGATATATTGGTGTCTGAACAGTCACGGAGACACTATTGAAGTTTTTTTTACAGCAAAAATTGCCCAAAACAGGATAATACAGAGATTTGACCCGTTGAACTGCAAAACCACAGTTCTATTTTTCTGGCCTAAACCAGACTCTTTTAAACAGATATATTGGTGTCTGACCAGTCAGGGAGACACTGTTACAGTTTTTTTTAAGGCAAAAAATGCCAAAAACAGGATAATACAGAGGTTTGACCCGTGGAACTGCAAAACCACAGTTATAGTTATGTGGCGTGCACCAGAATATTTTAAACAGATATATTGATGTATGTCCAGTCAGATAGACACTATTACAGGTTTTTTTTACGGCAAAAAATGCCAAAAACAGGATAATACAGAGATTTGATTGGTGTAACTGCAAAACCACAGTTATAGTTATGTGGCATACACCAGAATCTTTTAAACAGATATATTGGTGTCTGACCAGTCAGGGAGACACTATTACAGATTTTTTTTATGGCAAAAAATGCCAAAATCAGGATAATACAAAGATTTGACCTGTGGAACTGCAAAACCACAGTTCTATTTTTCTGGCCTTCACCAGACTCGTTTAAACAGATATATTGGTGTATGACCAGTCAGGGAGACACTATTACAGATTTTTTTTTTGGCAAAAAATGCCCAAAACACGATAATACAGAGATTTGACCCGTGCAACTGCAAAACCACAGTTATAGTTATGTGGCATACACCAGAATCTTTTAAACAGATATATTGGTGTCTGACCAGTGAGGGAGACACTATTACAGTTTTTACTATGGCAAAAAGTGCCAAAAACAGGATAATACAGAGATTTGACCCGTTGAAATGCAAAACCACAGTTCTATTTTTCTGGCCTACACCAGACTCTTTTAAACAAATATATTGGTGTCTGAACAGTCAGGGAGACACTATAACAGTTTTTTTTTATGGCAAAAAATGCCAAAAGCAGGATAATACAGAGATTTGACCCGTGGAACTGCAAAACCACAGTTTTAGTTTTGTGACGTACACCAGAATCTTTTAAACAGATATTTTGGTGTATGACCAGTCAGAGAGACGCCATTACAGTTTTTTTTACGGCAAAAAATGCCAAAAACCGGTTAATACAGAGATTTGATCAGTGGAACTGCAAAACCACAGTTATAGTTATGTGACATACACCAGAATCTTTTAAACAGATATATTGGTGTCTGACCAGACAGGGAGACACTATTACAGTTTTCTTACGGCAAAAAATGCCCAAAACAGGATAATACAGAGATTTGACCCATGGAACTGCAAAACCACAGTTCTATTTTTCTTGCCTAGACCATACTCTTTTAAACAGATATATTGATGTTTGAACAGTCAGGGAGACACTATTATTGTTTTAATTTTACGGCAAAAGATGCCAAAAGCAGGATAATACAGAGATTTGACCCGTGGAACTGCAAAACCACAGTTATAGTTATGTGGCGTACACCAGAATCTTTTAAACAGATATATTGGTGTCTGACCCATCAGGTAGACACTATTACAGTTTTTTTTACGGCAAAAAATGCCAAAAACAGTATAATGAAGAGATTTGACCCGTGGAACTGCATAACCACAGTTATAGTTATGTGGCATACACCAGACTCTTTTAAACAGATATATTGGTGTCTGACCAGTCAGGGAGACACTATTACAGTTTTTTTTATAGCAAAAAATTCCAAAAGCAGGATAATACAGAGATTTGACCTGTGGAACTGCAAAAACACAGTTCTATTTTTCTGGCCTACTCCAGACTCTTTTAAACAGATATATTGGTGTCTGAACAGTCATGGAGACACTATTACAGTTTTTTTTACAGCAAAAAATGCCCAAAACAGGATAATACAGAGATTTGACCCGTTGAGCTGCAAAACCACAGTTCTATTTTTCTGGCCTAAACCAGACTCTTTTAAACAGATATATTGGTGTATGACCAGTCAGGGAGACACTGTTACAGTTTTTTTTAAGGCAAAAAATGCCAAAAACAGGATAACACAGAGGTTTGACCCGTGGAACTGCAAAACCACAGTTATAGTTATGTGGCGTGCACCAGAATATTTTAAACAGATATATTGGTGTATGACCAGTCAGGGAGAAACTATTACAGGTTTTTTTTACGGCAAAAAATGCCAAAAACAGGATAATACAGAGATTTGATTGGTGTAACTGCAAAACCACAGTTATAGTTATGTGGCATACACCAGAATCTTTTCAACAGATATATTGGTGTCTGACCAGTCAGGGAGACACTATTACAGATTTTTTTATGGCAAAAAATGCCAAAATCAGGATAATACAAAGATTTGACCTGTGGAACTGCAAAACCACAGTTCTATTTTTCTGGCCTTCACCAGACTCGTTTAAACAGATATATTGGTGTATGACCAGTCAGGGAGACACTATTACAGATTTTTTTTTTGGCAAAAAATGCCCAAAACAGGATAATACAGAGATTTGACCCGTGTAACTGCAAAACCACAGTTATAGTTATGTGCCATACACCAGAATCTTTTAAACAGATATATTGGTGTCTGACCAGTGAGGGAGACACTATTACAGTTTTTATTATGGCAAAAAGTGCCAAAAACAGGATAATACAGAGATTTGACCCGTTGAAATGCAAAACCACAGTTCTATTTTTCTGGCCTACACCAGACTCTTTTAAACAAATATATTGGTGTCTGAACAGTCAGGGAGACACTATAACAGTTTTTTTTTATGGCAAAAAATGCCAAAAGCAGGATAATACAGAGATTTGACCCGTGGAACTGCAAAACCACAGTTTTAGTTTTGTGACGTACACCAGAATCTTTTAAACAGATATTTTGGTGTATGACCAGTCAGAGAGACGCCATTACAGTTTTTTTTACGGCAAAAAATGCCAAAAACCGGTTAATACAGAGATTTGATCAGTGGAACTGCAAAACCACAGTTATAGTTATGTGACATACACCAGAATCTTTTAAACAGATATATTGGTGTCTGACCAGTCAGGGAGACACTATTACAGTTTTCTTACGGCAAAAAATGCCCAAAACAGGATAATACAGAGATTTGACCCATGGAACTGCAAAACCACAGTTCTATTTTTCTTGCCTAGACCAGACTCTTTTAAACAGATATATTGATGTTTGAACAGTCAGGGAGACACTATTATTGTTTTAATTTTACGGCAAAAGATGCCAAAAGCAGGATAATACAGAGATTTGACCCGTGGAACTGCAAAACCACAGTTATAGTTATGTGGCGTACACCAGAATCTTTTAAACAGATATATTGGTGTCTGACCCATCAGGTAGACACTATTACAGGTTTTTTTACGGCAAAAAATGCCAAAAACAGTATAATGAAGAGATTTGACCCGTGGAACTGCATAACCACAGTTATAGTTATGTGGCATACACCAGACTCTTTTAAACAGATATATTGGTGTCTGACCAGTCAGGGAGACACTATTACAGTTTTTTTTATGGCAAAAAATTCCAAAAGCAGGATAATACAGAGATTTGACCTGTGGAACTGCAAAAACACAGTTCTATTTTTCTGGCCTACTCCAGACTTTTTTAAACAGATATATTGGTGTCTGAACAGTCACGGAGACACTATTACAGTTTTTTTTACAGCAAAAAATGCCCAAAACAGGATAATACAGAGATTTGACCCGTTGAGCTGCAAAACCACAGTTCTATTTTTCTGGTCTAAACCAGACTCTTTTAAACAGATATATTGGTGTCTGACCAGTCAGGGAGACACTGTTACAGTTTTTTTTAAGGCAAAAAATGCCAAAAACAGGATAACACAGAGGTTTGACCCGTGGAACTGCAAAACCACAGTTATAGTTATGTGGCGTGCACCAGAATATTTTAAACAGATATATTGGTGTATGACCAGTCAGATAGACACTATTACAGGTTTTTTTTACGGTAAAAAATGCCAAAAACAGGATAATACAGTGATTTGATCCGTGTAACTGCAAAACCACAGTTATAGTTATGTGGCATACACCAGAATCTTTTAAACAGATATATTGGTGTCTGACCAGTCAGGGAGACACTATTACAGATTTTTTTATGGCAAAAAATGCCAAAATCAGGATAATACAGAGATTTGACCTGTGGAACTGCAAAACCACAGTTCTATTTTTCTGGCCTTCACCAGACTCGTTTAAACAGATATATTGGTGTATGACCAGTCAGGGAGACACTAGTACAGATTTTTTTTTTGGCAAAAAATGCCCAAAACAGGATAATACAGAGATTTGACCCGTGTAACTGCAAAACCACAGTTATAGTTATGTGGCATACATCAGAATCTTTTAAACAGATATATTGGCGTCTGACCAGTTAGGGAGACACTATTATTGTTTTTATTTTACGGCAAAAGATGCCAAAAGCAGGATAATACAGAGATTTGACCCGTGGAACTGAAAAACCACAGTTATAGCTGTGTGGCGTACACCAGATTCTTTTAAACAGATATATTGGTGTCTGACCAGTCAGGGAGACACTATTACAGTTTTTTTTACGGCAAAAAATTCCAAATGCAGGATAATACAGAGATTTGACCCATGGAACTGCAAAACCACAGTTCTATTTTTATGGCCTACTCCAGCCTCTTTTAAACAGATATATTGGTGTCTGAACAGTCACGGAGACACTATTACAGTTTTTTTTTACAGCAAAAAATGTCAAAAACAGGATAATACAGAGATTTGACCCGTGGAACTGCAAAACCACAGTTCTATTTTTCTGGCCTTCACCAAACTCGCTTAAACAGATATATTGGTGTATGACCAGTCAGGGAGACACTATCACAGCTTTTTTTTTCGGCAAAAAATGCCCAAAACAGGATAATACAGAGATTTGACCCGTGTAACTGCAAAACCACAGTTATAGTTATGTGGCATACACCAGAATCTTTTAAACAGATATATTGGTGTCTGACCAGTCAGGGAGACACTATTATTGTTTTTATTTTACGGCAAAAGATGCCAAAAGCAGGATAATACAGAGATTTGACCCGTGGAACTGAAAAACCACAGTTATAGTTATGTGGCATACACCAGAATCTTTTAAACAGATATATTTGTGTCTGACACGTCAGGTAGACACTATTACAGTTTTTTTTTACGTCAAAAAATGCCAAAAACAGTATAATGAAGAGATTTGACCCGTGGAACTGCAAAACCACAGTTATAGTTATGTGGCATGCGCCAGACTCTTTTAAACAGATATATTGGTGTCTGACCAGTCAGGGAGACACTATTACAGTTTTTTTTATGGCAAAAAATTCCAAAAGCAGGATAATACAGAGATTTGACACGTGGAACTGCAAAACCACATTTCTATTTTTCTGGCCTACTCCAGACTCTTTTAAACAGATATATTGGTGTCTGAACAGTCACGGAGACACTATTACAGTTTTTTTTTACATCAAAAAATGCCCAAAACAGGATAATACAGAGATTTGACCCGTGGAACTGCAAAACCACAGTTCTATTTTTGTGGCCTTCACCAGACTCATTTAAACAGATATATTGATGTCTGAACAGTCAGGGAGACACTATTATTGTTTTAATTTTATGGCAAAAAATGCCAAAAGCAGGATAATACAGAGATTTGACCCGTGGAACTGCAAAACCACAGTTATAGTTACGTGGCATACACCAGAATCTTTTAAACAGATATATTGGTATCTGACCAGTCAGGGAGACACTATTATTGTTTTTATTTTACGACAAAAGATGCCAAAAGCAGGATAATACAGAGATTTGACCTGTGGAACTGAAAAACCACAGTTATAGTTATGTGGCGTACACCAGAATCTTTTAAACAGATATATTGGTGTCTGACCAGTCAGGGAGACACTATTACAGTTTTTTTTATAGCAAAAAATTCCAAAAGCAGGATAATACAGAGATTTGACCCGTGGAACTGCAAAACCACAGTTCTATTTTTCTGGCCTTCACCAGACTCATTTAAACAGATATATTGGTGTATTACCAGTCAGTGAGACACTATTACAGCTTTTTTTTTCGGCAAAAAATGCCCAAAACAGGATAATACAGAGATTTGACCCGTGTAACTGCAAAACCACAGTTATAGTTATGTGGCATACACCAGAATCTTTTAAACAGATATATTCGTGTCTGACCAGTCAGGGAGACACTATTACAGTTTTTTTATGGCAAAAAATTCCAAAAGCAGGATAATACAGAGATTTGACACGTGGAACTGCAAAACCACAGTTCTATTTTTCTGGCCTACTCCAGACTCTTTTAAACAGATATATTGGTGTCTGAACAGTCACGGAGACACTATTACAGTTTTTTTTTACAGCAAAAAATGCCCAAAACAGGATAATACAGAGATTTGACCCGTGTAACTGCAAAACCACAGTTCTATTTTTGTGGCCTTCACCAGACTCGTTTAAACAGATATATTGGTGTATGACCAGTCAGGGAGACACTATTACAGTGTTTTTTTACGGCAAAAAATGCCCAAAACAGGATAATACAGAGATTTGACCCGTGGAACTGCAAAACCACAGTTATAATTATGTGGCATACACCAGAATCTTTTAAACAGATATATTGGTGTCTGACCAGTGAGGGAGACACTATTAAAGTTTTTATTATGGCAAAAAGTGCCAAAAACAGGATAATACAGAGATTTGACCCGTTGAACTGCAAAACCACAGTTCTATTTTTCTGGCCTACACCAGACTCTTTTAAACAGATATATTGGTGTCTGACCAGTCAGGGAGACACTATTACAGTTTTTTTTATGGCAAAAAATGCCAAAAGCAGGATAATACAGAGATTTGACCCATGGAACTGCAAAACCACAGTTATAGTTATGTGGCGTACACCAGAATCTTTTAAACAGATATATTGGTGTATGACCAGTCAGAGAGACACTATTACAGTTTTTTTTACGGCAAAAAATGCCAAAAACAGGATAATACAGAGATTTGATCCGTGGAACTGCAAAACCACAGTTATAGTTATGTGGTATACACCAGAATCTTTTAAACAGATATATTGGTGTCTGACCAGTCAGGGAGACACTATTACAGTTTTTTTTATGGCAAAAAATGCCAAAATCAGGATAATACAGAGATTTGACCCGTGGAACTGCAAAACCACAGTTCTATTTTTCTGGCCTACACCAGACTCTTTTAAACAGATATATTGGTGTCTGAACAGTCACAGACACACTCAATTTTTTTTTTGGTGGTGGGGGAAATGCCAAAAGCTCAATAAGACGCGTATTTGGACAGTCTGACTGAGGAAAAAAAAATACAGGATTTAGATGAAAAAAAAACATTTTTCCTGGCCCTTGAGATCGAGGTGATAAGTCTAGCAATTTGACCAATAGGAGCACACAGGACTGAAATGCAGCGTTTGCTGGTATAACCACTGCGTCTCCTATACAGCCTGCCTGCCTGCCTGATATCTGGGATGGATATTAGTCCTGAGAAGGACTGTTTGTTTGATTTGTCAGGCTTTAGAGACCCTACACTACCTATTTCGTACTATATATCTCTCCCTAACTCAGCAGCACTGACCCTACACTGGCTGATCCGGAGCGACTGTGTCCACGATGGCGGCGCCCGGTTTTAAATACTCGAGGTGACGCTGTGTGGCCAGCCAATCACTGTAATGCCCACAAACAACATGGCTGCGGCATTACAGAGACTGGCTGGCAATCCCTGCATGTTCATTGGCTGTGTAAAGAACGCCAAACATGCAGGGCAGAGACCCGAGCTTCCGCACGAGTAACCCGGAAATGCTCGGTGCTCGCCGAACATCCCAAGTAGTGTGATGCTCGATCGCGTAACGAGCAGTGACGAGCATGCTCGCTCAACACTAATGGAGACCCAATCAGGCTTGTCCAAGCTTCATAAAATTAGGGCCTAAAACCACCAAAGTGGCATCAATTTCAGTACAGTAGAAATTGTAGAATTAGGAACGACACCTCTTCCACTACAGCAAACCCAGCAGATGAAGAACCAATCAGGATTCTCCACATTTCCAAAAATTAGTGGTAGACACCACCAAAGTGGCATTAATTTCAGTGGAGTATAATTAGTATAATGGGGACTGACACCTCTTCCACTACAGCCAACCCAGAAGATGGAGACACAATCAGGACTGTTCACATTTAAAAAAATTAGGGCATAAGAGCACCATTTCTGTGGCCAACAGATTTGAGATGGTGGAGTTCAACCTCTTAGCTTTTTCATGTGTAGGAGGAAACAATCATTTACGCGACCACAACTGTGGGACCGAAGGCTGGCTGCAGTGCTGAGAGAGGGCGGAGTATGGTGAACCAGATAAACTGCTGGACCATCAGTGAGGTGCAGGTGAAGATGTTATGGTGGATTGAGAAACATGTGGTGTGCTCGGTGAAGCAAGCACAGCAGGCAATTCCACTTCAGTTAAAGCTGATGTGCTCTCACTCAGCCTGACTGGAGCAGGTATACAACTGGAAGTTTTGCGGTTTGAGATCTGCATGACAAAACTTTGCACGGTAACAGAGGAGGAGGAAGATGCGCTTAATGGGGCGACTGATGATTGTTTATTGAAAACCAATTTTGAGTTTATCATGTTTGTGTACCCCTGTGTGGAGAACAACATCTGCACCAAAAAATGTAGTACACTACAGTATAACTATTATAATCGAGACCAAAACCTTTTCCACTACAGCCAACCCAGCAAATAGAGACCCAACCAGGAGTGTTCACATTAAAAAATTAGGGCCTGACAGCACAGAAGAGGCATCAATTTCAGTAGGTTAGAAGTAGTATAGTGGGAACAGACACCTCTTCCACTACAGCCATCCCAGTAGATGGACACCCAATCAGGATTCTCCACATTTACAAAAATTTGTGTCAGACACCAGCGAAGTGGCATCAATTTCACTACAGTAGAAATTGTAGAATCAGGAGCCACACCTCTTCCACAACAGCAAGCCCAGCAGATGGAGATACAATCAGGAGTGCACCATCCTGTACAAGTCGTTCACCACATGTCTGACTTGTACTCTGTTGTGCTGGTGCACAAGCTGGTCTAAAAAATGTGTGAAAGGACTTACAGAAATTTCTTCTGACACTTACACTACTGCTGATGTTAATATTTTGGCGTTGACTAATTAACGTGCCGGGGGTTGGAAGTGTAGAGCTGCGATGCATTCTGTGTGCCTCACTGCTGTCTTGTGGAAAACCTATCTCAAGGTTGTGTAGAAGTGTCTTTCTATACTCCAGCATTCGCGGGTCCCTTTCCAGGGAAGCATCTGGCAAAATTTAGTCTTATAACGTGAATGTAACAGAGTGGCAACAAAGTAGTCTTCACTATTTTGAATCATAACTATACGGGGATCATGTTTCAGATAGCGCAGCAAGAAGGTACTCACATGTTGGGCTCTTCCATGAGAATCAAGTCCATGCTGTGTTGGTGGCTGGGTAATTCTAATGCTTGTTTCCTCCATCCCCTCCCACCAAACATGAACAGACAGGGGATAATTATTCTCTTCATGTTCTGACTGTTGCTCGCCCATCACCTCTTCCTCTTTCACTTCTTCTTCACCTCTTGCACCTTCACTAACAGTTTTTCTGGTATTACCAACCCCCCTCGATCGCAGTGAACCACCCTCCTTTGGCACCCTGAGATGCCCCCTAGTGTACGTTATTAACAAAGAAAGTAATTTTTTTGTGTGAATGAGGCCTGTAACATAGGAGATATGCTTCAAGATATTTCAAACTCAGATCTAGCCTGCTATATCAAGTTAGTCACAGCAAAAAAATAGATTTTTTTATTCTGCATAAGCTCTGCATACAGCTGAATTTCACCGGCACTAAAGGACTAGGTGGCTTAGAGCAGAGGGTAACACGTTTGTGACAGAAAAAAATATTTTGTAGACTCTGGCTAGCAACAGAAAAAATCATTTTTTTTTACTCTTAAAAATGCTGAAGTTCAACGCCACTAATGTAGTAGCTGGCTTATAGCAGAGTGTATCACGTTTGTCACAGAAAAAAATATTGTTTGGACTCTGGCTAGCAACAGAAAAAATATATATATTTTTTCTGAAAACTGCTGAAATTCAATGCCACTAAAATAGTAGGTGGCTTATAGCAGAGTGTATCGCGTTTGCAATGCAAAAAAATCTTTTGTGGACAAAGTGGGTTACTATAGCTTGCACTATCACATTAGCAAATGAAAGTCGTCTGCACTGAGAAACTCTGCAGAGTCTGCATAGAGCTAAATTTCAACCCCACAAAATCAAAAGGTAGACTACAAGGGCTTGCTTGCTTTATCACATTAACAAGTGAAAAAATAGATTGAAGGGATACTCATGATACTCACACATACAGCACAAAACAAGCAGTGCACAACACAGTTCTATGCCATGGGCCCTGCTGTTTCTGTCTGAATCTCAGTAATTGCACAAGAAAAGAAAATGTGCTGCAAGGTAGATTTAACAGGTACACAGCAGAGGACTTATCTACACTATCTATTGCAAGAACAAGACACTCAAAGTAAAGTTTCAAAAGATTTAATGAGCCTGCAAACAAAGAGTGTTATACAGCAGACATTTCGGTAAAAACCTTCATCAGTACACTCTATATAATAGAACCAAAAGAAAAGAAAATACATCAATACAAGATATATGCAAATAATGCCAAAAAAATTTAAACAGTGAAGAAAAAGAAAGAAAAGTTGTATACCGAATAATTCTGTAAAAATAAAATATATAGCTCAATCCTGGGCTTAGTAAATTAAAAGCAGCAAAAATACACTCTAATACAATGCATACATAGGGAAGGAGGGAGGGGGTGGGAAGGGAAAAAGAAAACAAGAGAGAGAGGAGGAGATATAGAAGAAAGAAAAAACATACCTGCAAGGCTATATAGTGGGAAGAAAGATGTATGACAGTGTATCACCAGAGAGATGTCAATCTGTGGAGAAAGATGAGTGAGATAAATATATAGTATAGTAGATAGCCCCAGTAGGTAAAAGCAAAGGCTTACCATGTGACATGTAACAGGCTTCATGTACTGTGTCGTACTGACGCGGTATCCACCACTTGTCAGTAAGCTGCTTCTGTGTGTGAAGGCACCTGGAAGTGTTTTATAGGGTCACAGAGTGAGTATGCAGGAGCTGCGGCCAATAAGAAAATTATGACCGCGGCGGAAATGATGGGATCAGTTGCTAGGTAGATTAGTATCATGTGATGCCCATGGTGAGCTCCAGTTCAGCGGAAGTATGCGTTCCACGCCAGTAAATGTACTATAGACAGTGAATACTGCATTAAAAGGTGTTGGTGACGTGGGTCACATGAAAGTGAGTTAGTCAGTCAGAGCAGTTGGTGACTGGAGTCTGTCACAGGGAGTGAAGAGAGAAGAGGTCCTAGGAGCAAGAGTGCAGTGAGTGAGGACCGTTGAGGAGTAGGGTCCAGTCAGAGGGGGCCCAGTAAGAGAAAGAACATGAGGAGTGAGGGAGTCAGAGAAGGGCTCCAGAGACAGAGAAAGGATCTTAGGGGCACTGCACTAGAAGTGTGAAGTCCACCCGTGTGCCCGAGTTCACGCTGACTATGAAGGGATCAGTTCGCAGTAGGGGACCGGCCCCAAATAGTGGAGGACTGCAAGACTCAGCTAGCAAACTGGAGGCTGCGATATCTCTAAGTGTCGTATCCAAATACCACACATATTCGCTGAAATGGACCAAGGGGACAGAGAGGACGTCGCCTGACAAGACCCACGGCCACTGGCACGGGACACTGTGTGTGAGGCGCAGGGCAGGAGTGCAAGAGCCAGCGCAGAGAGGCGACCAGGGAAGATACACAAGAAGGGGGTCCCAATCAAGTGCAACCAAGTTATCTGAGAGTTGGCTGGATCACTTCCCCGGAGGACACAGGACTTCGTGGGCTGTTATAACGTGCTAGCAGCTGTAACCTGGAGCACCGTAAAAACTGTGAGTAAAAACTAGAAGACTGCACCCCGCTGTGTCCTTGACTTAATTGCTGCGTCACCTGCCTTGCACTACATCAACAACATCTAAAATTACTTGTTTAACTGCCCTATGACCTAGCTCTACCCATGGAGAGCTGAACCATCTCTGCTGCGTCACCAACGGCCCCAGTTGATCTGAACAGCTGTGGGGCCAACTATAGCTGCATACCACGGGTGGCATCACAAAACTTTATCCCCAAAACTTTATATATTTTTTGCTTTATGCAATTTTGTGCATCATAAACATGTTCTGGCAATCGCTTGCGCAGTGTTCTGGTGGTGCACGCAACATATTTCTCACATGAAATAAGATACACCAGATGTGTGCTCCCACAATTCATCATCGATTTTATACTGAAAATTTCTCCTGTTTGATAAGAAGCAAACTGTTTTGTATTGCTCATATACCTACAGGCTTCACATGTTTTCTGACTGTACCGATAGGAGCCTTTAGTTGCCAACCAATTTGTTTGATCCACTGTACTCAAATCAACCCTATTCATATGGTCACTTGGACACAGTACATTCCCGATAGTCAGACCTCTTTTTGAGACAAATCTTATCCCATTTTCCAATATTTTCTTCACTACAGGGTCAGTATTCAGAATCGGTAAGTACTTTTTATTATTGAAATAATTTGACAATATTGATTATTGTAAGTGGTGGAAAAAACAATTTGGGAACTAGAGGACTCTGCACTAGATCTATTAGTTTGTAAGAGGTATTCTTCTCTACTTTTTTGATCAGCTTTTTTCCTCGCTAAAGACAGGGTGTAATTTTTATAATCCCTGTTGAAAAAACTTTTTCAATTTTCTTCCATTCCATATCATAAAGTTCCTCTGATGAACAACAGCGCTTTGTCCTAATGTATTCCCCAGTTATGATATTATTAATGATATGCCTTGGATGATTACTAGTGGCATACAGCAGGGAGTTACCAGAGTTAGGTTTTCTGAACAAACTACAGGTAACACTTTTTTTTATCTAAATTACCTGTTAAACTAAGATCCAGGAATGAGATGGTTAATGGATCGCTGAAAAAGGTAAATGACTTATTACAGGGGTTATTGTTGAGAAGATATTCAACAAAGGAGACTATATTACAAGGGTCACCCCTCCACACCACCAGGATATTGTCCATGTCGCGAAAATATACATAAATATCCACCAAAAAGGGATTGAGATCATTATAAATATATTGATCCTCAAACCAGTTCATGAAAATAATTGCCAATGATGGGCTAAATTTAGCTCCCATTGCACAACCTTGAATTTGCAAAAAAAAATAAAAAATTCATAAACATAAAATAACTGTTTTTCAACAAAAAATCTGCTACACAGACGATATACTCAAGCAGCTCGGACGAGTAACCCGAGTATCTTTCCAATTGATCCCTAATAGCAAAGAGTGCTAAACTGTGTGGAATCGAAGAATACAGCGAGGCAATGTCGCAAGTTGACCATGTATACTCAGGGGACCAATCAAAATCTTTGACAAATTTCAAAACATGCTTACTGACCCTCGTATAACTTGGTGAACGGTAAGATACAAGTTTTAATTTTTCATCCACCCATTCAACAAGATGTTCCAAAAGGGAATTATTCCCTGAAATGATGGCACACAATGGTGGAGGGAAAATAGATTTATGTGTCTTGGGCAAAGCATGAAACAGAGGTATTTAAATGTTTTCAGGATTAAAAAATCTGCCTGTTTCCTGGTAATTACCCCTAAGTAAACCCCCTCCTCCAACAATGCTGACAATCTACCACAAATTAAATCTATGGGATGAGTTTTTAAGCATGTATAAACACTTGGATCACCTAGCATCCCCATAATTTCTCGTTCATATAGTCCACTATCGAACACAACCACAGAACCCCCCTTGTCAGAACTCTTTATAACAATATTTGGATTATGTTGCAAGTTTTTCAAAGATTTTTTTTCTTTTTTTGTTAAATTAGATTTATTATCTCTTTTATTATTCTTTAAAACCTGCAACTCAGATGCAACCAAATACTGAAAATCATCCATACTGGAGGTCACTGACTGTGTTGGATAGAAACTTGAAATCGGTATCCTGGAAGAAAAGGTTTTTGTTAGACACAGAAAAAACATTATTCCCAATTGCAGAACAATGCTCTAGATTTGTTTTACAGCTAATCGTTCTGGAAAAGTCAGCAAATCATTAGATGGCTCTCTGAAACTTGTTAAAGAATCAGTGATGTTATCACTATCATTTTCCTGAAAAAAATTTTTTTTAACTGTGATCTTTCTCACAAATTTATTAATGTCAGTAATAGTTGAAAAAAGATCAAAGTTCATTTTAGGGACAAAGTTCAGGTCCTTTTCAAGAAGTTTCAAGTCTGAGTTTTTTAATATAGTTGCTGAAAGATTTATCACAATGTGTTCCTGAAAAAAATCATTTACTTGTTGTTCCTGCTTAGATACTCATGAGTGCGCTTTATGATGTTTGCAGCCCACCCATCTGGTTCTCTTGGGCCTCTCTGCGGTAATCCGTTTTTTGACACAGCATCAGATTAATTTTCCCTTTCGGAATCCGAAGTGTCTGTAACCCCCTCTGAAGTGCCTGGTTCAGGCCTGATACCGACGTGGAACAAGTGCTGCGGGAACATTTGGTTTCAGAATTGGTTTTGGGGGATTTTTTGATGGGTTTTTATTCCTCCTATGCTCATTGCAATTATAAACACGCTTGCACTCATAATCTTGAATATCTCTTTTAAACTTTTTTTTGTTTTGTTAAAGTGATAGAATCTTCCAGCTTATTCAGGTTCTCAATGACAAAGGGTCCTGCTGACACAAAAACTGGGACTTTCCCATGTCTACAATGTAGACAATGTAACAATGTACAAAGGGGTAATCAGATACTTCACCCATATACGGGCAAGAAATATTTGATCAAGGACTTTATCACATGTGATACCTCTTACGTGGTATATCTTATTGCAGAATAAAATTACTGGAAAAATAATGAGCACAACATAGGGCTTTAACTGAATAGAAAAAATTCAAGGTATTGAATTTGCACTCACCTTGACAAGTTGCAACCTGCAACTAAATGTAAGGATATACCAGCTGCTGCAGAACGGTCGATCATAGGGATCAGGAAACAATAAAGAGAGACAAGCTTGTCTCATCTTATCCAGATGAAGAAGTTAGGCAAAAACTTCCAAACGCGTTGATGATTTTAACTTATAACTGACAATGAACTAATAAAAAGTTATCCAAAAAACCCTCTTTAGAACCAGATGGTATGTTTCTTCCACGTGAACAGCTGGAAGCGCAGCGAAAACCGGTCTCTCTTCCTTTATTGTGGTATATCTTATAAAGTGCCCCTGTGGTCTTTTGTACGTGGGCGAAACCACACAACCCGTGAAGGAAACAATTTGAAAACATAAGTCCACAATCAGATGCAAGAATATTCTGTTGCCAGTCTCTCACCATTTTATTTCAATGAGTTACAACATATCACAATTAAAATTTCAAGTGATTGAACATGTTCCCCCATTGAGACGGGGAGGGGATTGGGTCTGGTTCTTAAAATACAGGGAAGCCTTTTGGATACATGAATTGCAGACTTTGGCACCAAAAAGCTTGAATAGGGAATATGATCTGTTGTCATTTGTTTGAATTTAATATGTAATATATTTATTCATAAGGTTTTTCATTGCTGTAGTTAATTAAGCATTCATATGTTGTAGCAGCCTGTTTGGCATCAGTCTGGTGCTGGATTTGAAATGGGTCCAGGACCTGCTGTGGTCTCCCATTTTGGTCCAGCCAGGGCTGATGCTGCTTAGCATTGCCATCAGCCCCCAACACCTAGCTGGTCCGTGAGCGCTGTTGACCTCCCAGGTAGTTGTGCCTAGCAATGTTAAGCCTGGGTTGAAGAGGGAGACAGGGCTTGTGGAATCTATGTCCAGGATTTGCCGCACTGAGCATGTCCGTGACTTGGCGGATCATGATAGGTGGTCTGGTACCCACCTGACCCGATGACCTGGCGCCGCCTGATTGGTCCGCGGGTAAGGTCACCAATGGCGCGTCGGTGAGCAAGGCTTAGTCTTTAAAAGGCCCGCCCACAAACATGGCGACGCGCTCAGATCATTGAACATGTGTTGCGGTGTGTGGACGACTGGTTCCATGTAGTTTCTGCAGGCAGGTTTAGAGAAAGTAGGCAGGTTAGTGAAAGTAGGCAGGTAGCTTCGTCTAGCAGTCTGGCTCTGCCAAAGGGGTCGCCTAACACCCCAAGCAGCCTGCAGACGCCCTATTCATGGCTATCGCCTGTCTGTCACGTGGAATAGCTCCCTTCAGTCCGGTAGCACGCCGGCTGTTGGCATGTGTACCTGTCGGCGTAGTCACACTCGCACACTAGCGCCAACTCCTATTGCGTAGCGCCTGTATCGCAGACAGGGCTACTGCTTCTCCCCCGGTCACACGTCTCCCTGCGGTTCTTGGAGATTGTGTGAATCGCTATACCCGCTCCGTGTGCATTAACACGGAGGGGTTAATCAGTTAGGTGCGCCTCCGAATGCTCATCTCTTGTGCAGTTAACGGAGATAGAGCGTACAGCTATACCCGTTCCTGTGTGGAGAAATACGGAAGGGTTTAGTATTTAAGTTGTCGCTTTCCTTTCCACCCGGAAAGTGTTCGGCAGCAGCCTCCCAGGCTGCATTGTGGACCCCGGGGTCGGTTGCGTTCCATTTTAATAAAGTTGTCTGCAACCGCCCTCCTAACACAGCCCAAATTGTATTGATTAAAGGGATATTGATATATTTTTCTTCTTTTCTTGACCCAGAATTAATATCCCATTGTTTACCTCTGGATCATCAAATCCTATCCCTGTTGGTCCTCCTAATAACCTGGATTGTCCCATCCACCCTCTCCCGCTCCGTTCCGCCTCTAATATCCACTCTTATCCATTGAATGTGTTGTACTTAGCCTTTTAAAGCAGTATTCCCAGTCTATAATACATTTACTGGCGTGCAACGCATAATTCCGCTCATTTGGAGCGCACCATGGCCATCACATGACTAGATACTAATCTACCTAGCAACTGAACCCATCATTTCCGCCGCGGTCATAATTTTCTTATTGGCTGTGGCTCATGCAGACTCACTCTGTGACCCTATAAAACACTTCCGGGTGCCTTCACACACAGGCGCAGCTCACTGACAAGCGGTGTATACCGCGTCAGTACGCCAAAGTACTTGAAGCCTGTTACATGTCACATGGCATGCCTTTGCTTTTTACCTACTGTGGCTATCTACTACACTTTATATATTTATCTCACTCATCTTTCTCCACAGATTGACATCTCTCTGGTGAGACTCTGACATACATCTTTCTTCCTACTATATAGCCTTGCAGGTATGTTTTTTCCTTCTCCTATATCTCCTCCTCTCCCTCTTGTTTTCTTTTTCCCTTCCCTCCTTCCCAACCCCTCCCTCCTTCCCTATGTATGCATTGTATTAGAGTGCATTTTTGCTGTTTTCCATTTACTAAGCCCAGGATTGAGCTATATATTTTATTTTTACAGAATTATACAGTATATCAATTTTCTTTCTTTTTCTTTACTGTTTAAATTTTTTTGGCATTATTTGCATATATCTTGCATTGATGTATTTTCTTTTCTATTTGGTTCTATTATATAGAGTGTACTGATAAAGGTTTTTACCGAAAGTCTGGTGTATAACACTCTTTATTAGAGATGAGCGGTGTTCGACTAGAACTGTTCGCCAATCTCAAATTCGAGCTGTTTTGGGCGGTGTTCGAGTTGTTCGACGAACCCGAACGATTTGCAAAAAATTCGGCTGTTCGAGGTTATGTTCGATAACTGTTCGTGCACCAAAAGCGTGTCCTGCATGTCTGGCGCTATTTAGAGCACCAATCATGCAGGGATTGTCTGCCACTCACTGTAATGCCACAGCCATGGTGGTTGTGGCATTACAGTGATTGCCCAAATCGATGGGAACAGTGCCAACAGTGAAACATGAAAAGCCGGCAATTCAGCAGCGGCATACACCGGTACCCGACAATTTAGAACCGAAGGAATAAAGCTTCACACATAGATTAGATAGAGAGAAACATGTCAGTCACACATATAAGAAGCACAGTGACAGTGTTGCTTACTGTACTTGTCATTTAGTGTAAAGGATTTATAAAAAAAAATAATAGTGTTTTCATGCACCGTCTCTTTAAAAAAGCCGGCCGGCAATTCAGCAGCGGTACCTGGCAATTTATAACAGACAGAATAGAGCTTCACACATAGATTAGATGGATAGAAACATGTCAGTCACATATATATGAAGTACAGTGACAGTGTTGATTACTGTACTTGTCATTTAGTGTAAAGGATTTATTAAAAAAAATAATAGTGTTTTCATGCACCGTCTCTTTAAAAAAGCCGGCCGGCAATTCAGCATCTGTACCCAACAATTTAGAATAGAAGGAATAGAGAATCACACATAGATTAGGTAGATAGAAACATGTCAGTCACATATATATATGAAGTACAGTGACAGTGTTGCTTACTGTACTTGTCATTTAGTATAAAGGATTTATTAAAAAAAATAATAGTGTTTTCATGCACTGTCTCTTTAAAAAAGCCGGCCGGCAATTCAGCATCTGTACCCGACAATTTAGAATAGAAGGAATAGAGAATCACACATAGATTAGATAGATAGAAACATGTCAGTCACATATATATGAAGTACAGTGACAGTGTTGCTTACTGTACTTGTCATTTAGTGTAAAGGATTTATTAAAAAAAAATAATAGTGTTTTCATGCACCGTCTCTTTAAAATAGCCGGCCGGCAATTCAGCATCGGTACCCGACAATTTAGAACAGAAAGAATAGAGAATCACACATAGATTAGATAGATAGAAACATGTCAGTCACATATATATGAAGTACAGTGACAGTGTTGATTACTGTACTTGTCATTTAGTGTTAAAATAAAGGATTTATTTAAAAAAAAATTGGCGTGGGGATCCCCATAATTTTAGTCTCTAGCGGAGGTTAAGCAGACGGCTGGGGCAGATGTTTGAAGCCTGGGAAGGGGGTAATACTCACGGAGCTTCCCAGGCTACTAATATCAGCCCCCAGCTGAATACCTAGCCTTTACTAGCTATTAAAATGGGGGACCCCCCAAAAAAATGACGTGGGGTCCCCCCTATTTTAATAGCTAGCAAAGGCTAGGCAGACAGCTGGGGGCTGATATTAATAGCACAGGAAGGGAGCCATGAATATTGGCCCCCTCCCAGGCTAGAAACACCAGCCGTCAGCCGCCCCAGAAATGGCGCATCCTTAGGATGCGCCAATTCTGGCACTTAGCCTCGCTCTTCCCACTGCCCTGTAGCGGTGGCAGTGGGGTAATAGGGTTGGGGTTGATGTCAGCTTATAATGCCAGCTGACATCAAGCCCAGGTTAGAAATGGAGAGGCGTCTATAAGACACCCACATTACTAACCCCATAGTCAAAGTTAAAAGAAAACACAAACACCCAGAATAAAGTCCTTTAATTGAAATAAAGACACATTCCTTTATTGTTCTAAATTAAACCATACTTACCATCAAGCCCATTCCAGCTGAAGCCAACGATCTCCTGCAATAAAAGAAAAATAATAAAGCAACCTCATCCTTACCTTTCCATGGTTCCCACGACAGCTTCAGCTCTGCTACATCGAGATAACAGGCTGGACCGCAGCAGAACGCTGCCATCCAGCCTGTCATCCCGAAGACACTGAGAAGTGCAGGCATGCTTGCGCTCTGCAGTGTCTGGCTGTGACGGCATAAAGATGAGACGAGTTCATGTCCAATGATCTCGGCGCACCTCATGCACGTCACTGACAGCGTGGGAGAATTCTCCTGCACTCAGCACTTCAGCGTGAGAATTCTCCCACGCTGTCAGTGACGTATATGAGGTCAGCTGAGTTCATTGGACATGAATGAGCTCACCTCATGCACGTCACTGACAGCGTGGGAAAATTCTCCTGCACTCAACGCTTCAGCGTGAGAATTTTCCCACGCTGTCAGTGACTTGCATGAGGTGAGCTCATTCATGTCCAATGAACTCAGCTGACCTCATGTACGTCACTGACAGCGTCGGAGAATTTTCACGCTGAAGTGCTGAGTGCAGGAGAATTCTCCCACGCTGTCAGTGACGTGCATGAGGTGCGCCGAGTTCATTGGACATGAACTTGTCTCATCTTTATGCCGTCACAGCGAGACACTGAGGAGCGCAAGCATGCCTGCGCTTCTCAGTGTCCGCGGGATGACAGGCTGGATGGCAGCTTTCTGCTGCGGTCCAGCCTGTCATCTCGATGTAGCAGAGCTGAAGCTGTCATGGGAACCATGGAAAGGTAAGGATGAGGTTGCTTAATTATTTTACTTTTATTGCAGAAGACATTGACTTCAGCTGGAATGGGCGTGACGGTAAGTATGGTTTAATTTAGAACAATAAAGAATTGTGTGGTTATTTCAATTAAAGGACTTTATTCTGGGTGTTGTGTTTTTTTAAATACTTTACTAGAAATTCATGGTGGTCATGTCTAATATTGGCGTGACCCCATGAATTTCGGGCTTAGGGCCAGCTGATAATGCCAAGCTGGCCTTAACCCCTTTATTACCCAGTGAGCCACCGCACCAGGGCCCTGGATGAGTTGGGTACAGCGCCAGAAGATGGCGCTTCTATGAACGCGCCATTTTCTGGGGCGGCTGCGGACTGCAATTTGCAGCGGGTGGGGCCCAGAAAGCTTGGGCCTCCCTGCGCTGCAGATTCCAGCCCCCAGCTGCCTAGTTGTACCTGGCTGGGCACAAAAATAGGGCGAAGCCCCACGCATTTTTTTTTTAAATTATTTCATGAAATTCATGGAATAATTAAGAAAAAAAGGGCTTCCCTATATTGTTGTGTCCAACCAGGTACAAATAGGCAGCTGGTGGTTGGGGGCAGCCCGTCCCTGCCTGCTGTACCTGGCTGGACACAAATATAGTGCGAAGCCCCACGTCAATTTTTTTTTAATTATTTCATGAAATAATTTTTTTAAAAAAGGGCTTCCCTATATTGTTGTGTCTGGCCAGGTACAAATAGGCAGCTGGTGGTTGGGGGCAGCCCGTTCCTGCCTGCTGTACCTGACTGGACACAAATATAGGGCGAAGCCCCATGTCAATTTTTTTTAAATTATTTCAGGAAATTCATGAAATAATGAAAAAAAAATTGATGTGGGGCTTTGCCCTATATTTGTGTCCAGTCAGGTACAGCAGGCAGGAACGGGCTGCCCCCAACCACCAGCTGCCTATTTGTACCTGGCCGGACACAACAATATAGGGAAGCCCTTTTTTTCTTAATTATTCCATGAATTTCATGAATTTAAAAAAAAAATACGTGGAGCTTCGCCCTATTTTTGTGTCCAGCCAGGTACAACTAGGCAGCTGGGGGCTGGAATCTGCAGCGCAGGGAGGCCCAAGCTTTCTGGGCCCCACCCGCTGCAAATTGAAGTCCGCAGCCGCCCCGGAAAATGGCGCGTTCATAGAAGCGCCATCTTCTGGCGCTGTACCCAACTCATCCAGGGCCCTGGTGCGGTGGCTCAGTGGGTAATAAAGGGGTTAAGGCCAGCTTGGCATTATCAGCTGGCCCTAAGCCTGAAATTCATGGGGTCACGCCAATATTAGACATGACCACCATGAATTTCTAGTAAAGTATTTAAAAAAAACACAAACACCCAGAAAAAAGTCCTTTAATTGAAATAAACACACAATTCTTTATTGTTCTAAATTAAACCATACTTACCGCCATGCCCATTCCAGCTGAAGCCAATGATCTCCTGCAATAAAAGTAAAATAATAAAGCAACATCATCCTTACCTTTCCATGGCTCCCACGACAGCTTGAGCTCTGCTACATCGAGATGACAGGCTGGACCGCAGCAGAACGCTGCCATCCAGCCTGTCATCCCGCAGACACTGAGAAGCGCAGGCATGCTTGCGCTCCTCAGTGTCTGACTGTGACGGCATCCAGATGAGCCGAGGTCATGTCCAATGAACTCGGCGCACCTCATGCACGTCACTGACAGCGTGGGAAAATTCTCACGCTGAAGCGCTGAGTGCAGGAGAATTTTCCCACGCTGTCAGTGACGTACATGAGGTGAGCCGAATTCATTGTCTGCTCATCTGGATGCCGTCACAGCCAGACACTGAGGAGCGCAAGCATGCCTGCGCTTCTCAGTGTCTGCGGGATGACAGGCTGGATGGCAGCGTTCTCCAGGTCCAGCCTGTCATCTCGATGTAGCAGAGCTGAAGCTGTCCTGGGAACCATGGAAAGGTAAGGATGAGGTTGCTTTATTATTTTTCTTTTATTGCAGGAGATCGTTGGCTTCAGCTGGAATGGGCGTGATGGTAAGTATGGTTTAATTTAGAACAATAAAGAATTGTGTCTTTATTTCAATTAAAGGACTTTATTCTGGGTGTTTGTGTTTTTTTTTTAACTTTGACTATGGGGTTAGTAATGGGGGTGTCTTATAGACGCCTCTCCATTACTAACATGGGCTTGATGTCAGCTGGCATTATAAGCTGACATCAACCCCAACCCTATTACCCCCTGCCACCGCACCAGGGCAGCATGGAAGAGCGAGGCTAAGTGCCAGAATTGGCGCATCCTATGGATGCGCCATTTCTGGGGCGGCTGACGGCTGGTGTTTCTAGCCTGGGAGGGGGCCAATATTCATGGCTCCCTTCCTGGGCTATTAATATCAGCCCCCAGCTGTCTGCCTAGCCTTTGCTAGCTATTAAATTAGGGGGGACCCCACGTCATTTTTTTTGGGGGGGTCCTCCATTTTAATAGCTAGTAAAGGCTAGGTATTCAGCTGGGGGCTGATATTAGTAGCCTGGGAAGCTCCGTGGGTATTACCCCCTTCCCAGGCTTCAAACATCTGCCCCAGCCGTCTGCTTAACCTCCGCTAGAGACTAAAATTACGGGGAACCCCACGCCAATTTTTTTTAATAATAAATCCTTTATTTTAATACTAAATGACAAGTACAGTAACCAAAACTATCACTGTACTTATTATATATGTGACTGACATGTTTCTATCTATCTAATCTATGTGTGAAGCTCTATTCTGTCTGTTATAAATTGTCGGGTACAGATGCTGAATTGCCGGCCGGCTTTTTTAAAGAGACGGTGCATGAAAACACTATTATTTTTTTTGATAAATCCTTTACACTAAATGACAATTACAGTAAGCAACACTGTCACTGTACTTCGTATATATGTGGCTGACATGTTTCTATCTATCTAATCTATGTGTGATTCTCTATTCCTTCTATTCTAAATTGTCGGGTACAGATGCTGAATTGCCAGCCGGCTTTTTTAAAGAGACGGTGCATGAAAACACTATTATATTTTTTAATAAATCCTTTACACTAAATGACAAGTACAGTAAGCAACACTGTCACAGTACGTCATATATATGTGACTGACATGTTTCTATCTATCTAATCTATGTGTGAAGCTCTATTCTGTCTGTTATAAATTGTCGGGTACCGCTGCTGAATTGCCGGCCGGCTTTTTTAAAGAGACGGTGCACGAAAACACTATTATATTTTTTAATAAATCCTTTACACTAAATGACAAGTACAGTAAGCAACACTGTCACTGTATTTCATATATATGTGACTGACATGTTTCTATCTATCTAATCTATGTGTGATGCTCTATTCCTTCATGTCTAAATTGTCGGGTACCGGTGAATGCCGCTGCTGAATTGCCGGCCGGCTTTTTTAAAGAAAGCGTCTTCTGAGCAGTTTGTCAGCTTTTGGACACCTTTGAAGGTGTTTTCTATGTGTTCCTATGTGTTTTTGTTTGCCTGCCATTGGTTTTAACGGTGTTCGACGGTGTTCTAAGGTGTTCGACGAACAGTTCGACGAACAGTTCCTCGAACATCCCGGTGTTCGACGAACCGAACCGAACCCGAACACTACGGGGGTGGCTCAACACTACTCTTTATTTGCTGGCTCATTAAATCTTTTGAAACTTTACCTTGCGTGCCGGGTTCTTGCAATATATATCTATTGGCGTTGGACCCCGCCCGAGCACCACACATAGGCAGTGTAGTGATTAACTTTTTAATTTATTTACACTATCTGACTTCCAAACAAGCACCCATCTATCTACTTGTTCGCCGAACGTTGTAGATTTTCCCGAATTTAAGTAAAAATCATCAACATTAACAAAAATAAACACTTGAAATAGATCACTCTGTTTGTAATGACTCTATAATATATGAGTTTCACTTTTTGTATTGAAGAACTGAAATAAATTAACTTTTTGATGATATTCTAATTTAGTGATATGCACCTGTATGTCTCTTGATCTGAACACTTATAGGGAATTCTGAAGAAGCAAGTTGAGCATCACTCTCGTTCAACAGCATCCAGGCTCCAAAATAATTTGTTCTTGAAGAAAGATAAAAAGATAAATGTTACAATATATCACCAACTTATTCATTCCATGCCTAGAAGAATTGGTGCTGTCCTTAAAAATTATGCATGTCATACAAAATACTAGATGTAGTAGATTTGATATAGGGTATATTCATTTTTGCATCCACTAATTTAATTACAACTGAAGATTTTGCAATGAAAGTGATATTATTAACCTTACTTTCATGCTATGGTTAAGAAAATGTTCAGTGAAACTCAATTCCAAAATGTTGGAAATTGTTCTTGCATTCTGTAAGATCTTGATTAAAATTTTACTTTTCAAATGGGTTATACTAATTTATGCTCAGCACTATATATTGTAGTTGGTGCTGCTGCCTCAGATATCAGTAAAATTGTTAATTTTGTGAAAGAAAATTACACTTGTAGAATACAAATAATTTGGTTTTCAAAAATGTGAACAATTTGGTGCTTTCTGATCATTCTCCTTTTCTGACATGCCCAGCACAAAACCTGAATACTTAGGGAAGTATTGACCCTGCAGAAAATGCAGAGTGGTGACCTGATCATAAAGTTGGCTACTATCCACTGTGCAAAAGCTTCAACAATTAGGGAACTTATATTTCCCTGTTAATGAGCCAATTCCCCCACATCAAAAATGTCTTAATATTTTTGAAAAAAAAAATAGTTCTTTTTATTAAGCAATTCAAAGGAGCTCGATTTGATAATTTTAAAAACAATTTTTCAATTTCCAACCTGTCCTGCGCAGAGGCCACATACACGGAGAAGTGTTGACTTTGTCTGACCAGGTGAACGCTTTCCAATTTCAGCAAAGTCGGCAAGCATTCATTGTGCAAAACTACACAGATTAGGGAGCACAGATTTTCCTGCTAATATGCCAAGTGCACCACCAAAAGTTCTGAACAATTTTGGAAAAAATGAATAATTAAAAGAAAAAATTACTTATGAAGATCAAGGAAGTTTGGTTGGATAATTATGTTTCCCTTTCTCACAATCCTGATCAGGATTAGTGTGAACATGTTTGAAAAACATTCAGTATTTTCAAATTTGGCACTAACATTGCACATTTGGATTTGTGATCGGACACCCGAGCGTTTTTATTTAAAACTGGCTCAATTTGGCAAAAGTGTGGGAAATGATCACGTTTCCACTACTGTATTTATTAGGACTCTGGCTAGGGTAGCAGTGCTGCATAATGAGCAGGGGAGACAAGTTTGATGAGTGGAGGGAGTGGGAGCATTCAGAGTAGCAGCGGGCTGTTAATCTTTTTTTTTCTTCTTAACTTAATGTGTAGTGTTGAGCCACCCCCGTAGTGTTCGAGTTCGGTTCGGTTCGTCGAACACCCGTGTGTTCGCCGTACTGTTCGTCGAACTGTTCGTCAAACACCTTCGAACACCGTTAAAACCAATGGCAGGCAAACAAAAACACATAGAAACACATAGAAAACACCTTCAAAGGTGTCCAAAAGCTGACAAACTGCTCAGAAGACACAACTAACACATGGAAAAGTGACAAGTACATATAGTCATGCGAAAAGAAAAGAGGTGGAGGAGTAAAAGGAGGGGGAGACACAGATATAGGCATGTCATGCCCTTCTAAAATCCAAAAAGTGAGAAGCCGACACGGCCAGTCCGCTCCTGCCCGTGCCACCTCCGTGTCGCCGGGTTTGTGCCAGAGCCGCGGTGAACCCTGACGGCCAGCCCCCCTCTCCCAATACTGGTGCCTGTCCGCTGGTGGGTCGAGCGAGCCCCCCTGTGGTGGAGGCAGCTCTAAGCTTTTTAATTTAATTTGTCTCTCTAATTTGAATGAATACACTTTAAATCCATTTACAAGGCTCTATTGGAGGGCAAGTCTCATGCCAGCAGCCGCGTAATTCCAGCTCCAGTAGCGTCCACTAAAGCTGCTGCAGTTAAAAAGCTTTTATAAGGATCAAGCTCGGCTGTCCACCGCAAGGCATCCTACTGCCAGTCCCAGCCCCTATGCCTTGGGGTGCCTCCTGATGCTCTTCACTGAGTATCCCGTGGTCCCGAAGCATTTCCTTTGAAAAAATTAAGTGTCCAAACTACAGGTGGTGTAGCTTGCTTAACAGCCGGGATAATCCGCTGACTAGCAGACACTGCTACTAGGCACAAAGTATTTCCTGGGCTAGATGCAGTTTAAAAATTTTGTAATTAGATACTCTCGTTGGATGCTGAGAAAGCATTCCATAGAGTCTCCTGGCACGCCATATATGATTCTCTTTAAAAGCTTGGGGTAGGGGTCTAGGGGACCCTTTTATAGCCAAAATCACGGCCCTGTATCACAGTACGTTACCTAGGCTGAAGATAAATGGAACTGTAGCACTCTGAGGGCTCGGTTGCTACAGAGGTATTGCACCTCACCCAGAGGTGTGATATCTCACTCTCAGGTAAGGATGGAGTGTGGATCAGGACCCGACACCTGCATGCATTACACCACATTGCCGTGGGGCAGGGCGACCAATATGCCTCTGAGATGGGCACGACAGTCCCTGTCCCTGGCTGGAGTGGGGGAAGGGAACACTGAGGAAGGGGAACCCTGTAGTGCAGGAGCAGGGAGGAAGCAGTTCCTGGGTGCATTGAGAAGGGAGTATAAAAGGTGGGCACCATCTTAGTTCAGTGCAGAGAAGTCTGAGCAGAAGTGGCAGGGAGCAGGGGCTCTGCATGAGCTCTGCTCCGGAGGCGGGCCTAGTAACAGAGGCCCAGACCTGGAAGAGGGAGAAGGAAGTAAGAGGAGCGGAGAAGGCTCCAGGAACGAGGAATGAAGGGATCCCAGGGGTGCGGATGGGCGAGTCTCAACCGCACGCCCAAATCCACCTGCGTGGAGGGGTCAGGCCAAAGGGGGAGACCGGTCCCCGAAACTAGTAGAGGCAGGAAACGACCCTCAGCTAGAAACCGGAGGCTGTGACATTTTATGTGGCGCAGCCCCTCGCTACACCCGCTAGGAAGGCACCACATAGGTTCAGGGAAACTGGCGCCAAGTTTACCAAGTGGAGGCCCGAGGCAGCCGGACAGAAGGGTTGGTAAGAAAGGCCAGACAAAGGACACACAAAGGGGGTCCTGTGAAGCGCTCCAAAGTTATCTGGGAGTTGTCTGAGCCCCTCACCTGGTGAGCACAGTACGACGTGGGCAGCCGTTACCTGCAGACGTGGTCTGGATAATAAGAACTGTGAGTAAAGGCCCTGGACTGCATCACTGACTCCGTGTCGTTACTGCTGCTGCCCTGCACCATCACCCCCATCCTCCGCATACACTGCCCTGAGGCTATACTCCTCCCGTGGGGAGTTATGCTACGCTCTGCTGCACCCACAACACCAGTCTCAGCGGTCTGCCCTGCAGCGGCGGTTCACTCTGACCGCAATCCACGGGTGGCGTAGTCGGACATTTAAACATCAAAACCACATAAATAGTTCCGCCACTGGTTTGACCACCCTGAGCCACGGAAAAGGGTCGCCGCCACGAAGACTACAACCACCAGCACCCACCAAAAAGGGTCCGGCTCCGGGTGTCCCAAGGCCCAGGGGGTACATCAGAACATTTTCATCACCTTTCACAATCACCAATGGGACAAGGCAGGGATGTCCTCTGTCCCCTCTCTTATACATCCTAGTGACGGAGCACCTGCTCTCATCAATTCGCCATAACCCCAATATTAGGTGGATTGAGGTGGGAGGCACCGAGTACAAGTGCTCTCTATTTGCTGATGATGTCCTAGTATATATCACTCGATCACATATATCCATCCATGCTGTTATGGCTGAAATAGATCACTTTGTTACATGGTCAAATTTTAAAATCAATGCAGCGAAGTCTGAGGCCCTCGATGTCTCCCTCCCCAAATCCATATAGGATTCCATCCAGTCCAACTTTCCCTTTGCCTGGCCCTCACAGGGTATCAAATACTTAGGAATTCCTATTCATAGAGACCTCTCCCATCTATGTTATCTTAATTTTGGGCCCTTTATTGAACAACTCCATACAGACCACGGTTGGCAAGTTAGAACTGTAAGATTCACTACGTGAACCACTGGTGTTTTGTGGAAAAGCACATGTACACTGTGTTCCAAATTATTATGCAAAAAGTGTTTAGGAGTGATAAGGGAAGAATTTGTTTGTTTGTCAGTTAAACTCATTGATGGTGATGTATGTCAGGGCTCTTTATATCACTGTAAGCAATTGCAGACACCTGTGCTAATTAGTTTGGCAGGTGTGTCCAATGAAAGGCAAGACTACTTAAGAAGGCTCTCTCACATTATTAAGCAGCCTACATTTTCTGCCAAAATGGGAAAGAAAAAGGAGGTGTCGGCTGCTGAGAAGCAACAAATTGTGGAGTGTTTAGTTCAAGGCATGACTACAATCAACATTGTGCGATGATCAGGATGAAGTGTCTTGGCAATCAAGAAGTATGTAGCTGATTCACAGTACACACGTGTGCATGCTGATAAGGGCAAATTGAGGACTCTTTCCTACAGGTAATTACGTCAGGTTAAAAGAGCAGCGGCAAAAAAGCCTTGTCATAGCAGCAGACAAGTTTTTGAAGCTGCTGGTGCCTCCAACGTCCCCCGAACAACAAGATGCAGGGTCCTTCAGAGGTTTGCAGCTGTGCATACGCCATCCTGTCGACCTCCTCTATCCACTTCACACAAGCAGAAACGGCTCCAGTGGGATAAACATTACATGAAGACTGATTTCAAAACTGTTTTGTTCACGGATGAGTGCCGTGCAGCGCTCGATGGTCCAGATGGATGGAGTGGAGGATGGCTGGTTGATGGACACATCACGCAAACACGGCTACAGCGCCAACAAGGATGAGGTGGAGTAATGTTTTGGGCTGGAATCATGGGGAGAGAGATTGTCGGCCCCTTTAGGATCCCTGAAGACGCTAAAGATGAACTCCATAATGTATGTGGATTTTCTCAAACAGCACTTCCTACCATGGTTCAAGAAGAAGAACCGTGTATTTCACAGCAAGATCATTTTTTTGCATGATAATGCACCATCTCATGCTGCACATAAAACATCTGCATCTCTGGCTGATATGGGCATAAAAGGGGACAAACTTATGGTGTGACCCCCATGCTCCCCTGACCTCTACCCCATTCAGAACCTCTGGAGCATCATCAAAAGGAGTGTCTATGGTGGCGGGAGGCAGTTCACATCTAAGCAACAGCTCTGGGAGGGTATTCTGTCCTCATGCAAAACAATTGAAGCAGAAACCATCCAAAACCTGACAAATTCAATGGACGAGAGAGTTCAGAAGCTCCTTTCGAACAAGGGGTCCTATGTGAAAATGTAACATCAAATAGAATAAAGTTTTGAGTTGAAAACTGTTTGATTTCAGTTTCTAATAACCTGCTAATGCTTATAATTTCAAAAATGACAATTTTTTTGGTCTTTATTAAAATGAAAAGGTTGATCGAAAAGTTTGGGGGATCTAAGAGTGTGGCAACCCAGTAGTCATGATTACTTCGAATTCTGACAATATGAGGGTCATGTTGCAGGTAGTGCAGCAAGAAGGCACTTATGTGTCTTGCGCATCTCGGAGCCCCAAAATTATTTTCCGTGCTAGATGCAGCTAAAAATTATTATTAATTTTAAATCTGGTGGAGCTTAGTATAGATGGCCTAATAGGATCAGTGCTGCACAATGCTACAAAGCCCAAATTATTTTCCAGCCAAGATACAGATAAACATGATTAGTAATTTTAAATCTGGTGGAGCTTATTATAGATGGCCTAATAGAATCAGTGCTGCACACTGCTACAAAGCCCAAATTATTTTCCAGCCAAGATACAGATAAACATGATTAGTAATTTGAAAGCTTAAAACGGTTGGTAGGGTGATTTTAATCAATCATCAAGCTTTTACTCTCCCCAGGATGACACAGGGGTAGAAAAGTCGTTTCGGATCCATGATTTGTTCATCTTTATGAACGTGAGTCTGTCTACATTATCAGTGGAGAGCCGCGTGCGCTTATCTGTCAGCACACCACCAGCAGCGCTGAACACACGTTCAGACAGAACGCTGGCTGCGGGGCATGACAAGATCTCCAAGGCGTAAGTGGCTAGCTCCGGCCATTTATCCAGATTGGAAGCCCAAAAAGAGCAAGGGTCCAGTGACACAGTCATGGCTTCAATGTTTACTTGGAGATACTCCTGTACCATCGTTTCTAGGCGTGGACTATGTGTCAGACTTCTTGTCTCCTGTGTCCTTGCAAAGGATGGGCTAAAAAAGTGGTGAAATGATTCCGCAAAATTGATGTTACCAGCAGATACTGTGGTTCTGTTACGGTTTGAGTGCTGAACACTTGACGGTCCCACGGTTGGCAAGTTGGAACTGTGAGATTCACTACGTGCACCACTGGTGTTTTGTGGAAAAGCACATGTAAGATTCTGCAACAGTCTCTCCTGATACTCCTGCATGTGTGCATCCCTTTCTATGGCAGGAATAATTTCGGCAAATTTACTTTTGTACCGGGGATCTAACAGTGTGGCAACCCAGTAGTCAGGATTATTTCTAATTCTCACAATTCGAGGGTCATGTTACAGGTAGTGCAGCAAGAAGGCACTCATGTGTGTTGCGCATCCAGGAGCACCAAGTCCCTGTTGTGTTGGTGACGAGGTAACAATCATGCTTCCTTCCTCTGTCCTCTCCCCCCAACCTCGCACAACAGAAATGTGATCAAGGTCTCCCTCATCTGATGAGTATTCCATCAGTTCATCCTCCACTTCTTCCTGGGCTCCTGCACCTTCCTCACTAGTTTGGCTGCTACCATGCGCCCTGGTAAAACCATCTCCCCCACCCTCACATGCCTGCCGCCTTTGTGCTGCTGACCGTCTGGACCTTGCAGATGTTAGCCCTTCCGCATACAACTCCTCCTCCTCTACTTCCTGCACCTCCTCTTGCCACCACCTGACTCCGAATTCTGTTTAACATGTGCTCCAGCATGTAAATCACCGGAATAGTCATGCTGATAATGGCATCGTCAGCACTAAACATCTTCGTCGCCATTTCAAAACTGTGCAGAAGGGTGCATAGGTCCCTGATCTGAGACCACTCCTCCAGCGTGATTTGCCCCACCTCTGGATCTCGTTGGCCCAGGCTATACGTCAGAACGTATTGCACCAGGGCTTGTCGGTGCTGCCACAGTCGCTGCAACATGTGCAGAGTTGAATTCCACCGGGTAGGCACATCGCATTTTAGCCGGTGAAGTGGCAGGCCCAACGACTTCTGTAGAGATGTATGTCGCTGAGCTGCGGGATGCGAACGGCGGAAGTGAGCACACAGCAACCGTGCCCTCTGCAGAAGGCCATCTAGTCTGGGATAGTGGGCTAAAAATTGCTGGACAACCAGTTTCAACACGTGAGCCATACAAGGCACGTGTGTGACATTGCCCCGGTGAAGGGCCGCACCCAGGTTTGCAGCATTGTCGCACACGGCCTTCCCTGGTTTCAGGTCCAGTGGAGACAACCATTCATGAAATTGGTTCTCCAGAGCTGACCACAACTCCTCAGCTGTGTGACTCATATTTCCCAGACATTTCAAAGTAAAAACTGCCTGATGACGTTAAGCCCTACTGCCAGCATAGTAAGGATGTATGCAGGATCCCTTCTGCGCAGTTAGAAAGCTTGTGGCATGACCAGACAGGCTTTGGGTGCAGGTGAAAGACCGAGAGGAGGTTGAGGAGGCAGAAGCAGTGGAGGAACTTTGACATAAAGAGGATTGACGCACAACTCGTGGGGACGGCAAGACTTGGACAGCAGCCCCTTGTCCTGCTGTCACCATAGTTACCCAGTGCCCAGTCAGCGACTTGTAACGCCCCTGTCCATGCCTACTCGTCCAAGTGTCTGTGGTGAAATGCACCCTGTCACACACAGAGTTTCTCAAAGAAGCGGTGATGTTGTGTGCGACATGCTGGTGGAGCGCAGGCACACCTTTCTTTGAGAAATAGTGCAGACTGGGCATCTGGTACTGGGGCACTGCGACGGACATAAGGTCTCGAAAATCCTCTGTGTCCACCAGGCGGAAAGGCAGCATTTCTGTAGCCAAGAGCTTGCAGATGGTGAAATTCAACCTCTTAGCTTTCTCATGGCTAGGAGGAAATGGTCTTTTACTTGTCCACATCTGAGGGACCGAGGGCTGGCTATTGTGCTTAGACGGGGGTTTATAAGGGTGTCCCCGGCAAACTGCCGGTCTATGAGGAAGATGCAGGCGGACATGTTAGGTTGCCTTGATCCAAAGGTGGTGCTATCGATGTCGGACAGCGCTCAACACCAGCTGGTGTTACCACCTCCAAAGAAAATGATGACCTGCCAAACACGCTGGCTGTTGCGGGTAGAGGTGGCAGGTCTGCGCCCCAAAACAGGTGTGACTGCTGTCCCCCCAGTCACAGAGGATGAAGAGGCCGCGGATGCACAAGATATGGCAGACGGTGGTTGGCCCGGCCGGCTAGGCCGCATTGTAGCACACTGAGCTTCCCACTGCAACTTATGCTTCATGTCCATGTGCCGGTTCATGCATGAAGTACTCAAACTATGTATTTTTTGGCCTCTACTTAGCTTTTGCTGACAAATGTTACAGATAACACTAGTTGGGTCATCTTTATCGATCTGAAAAAATGCCCAGTCTATGCAAGGCTTAGCACCCATGCGACCTGAAGAGCCACCACGACTTGTGGTGAGAGGCAGAGTTGTGTTTGAGGATGCAGTTGTTGACGTGCTTCCAGTACTACGTCTCTGTCCAGGAAGGCGCAACCTGACCTCGTTGTCACTAGCATCTTCCTCCACCTCCTCTGCTGACCTCATCTCTTGGCTGACTGTGGGTTGACAGTAAGTGGGATCTCCAACCTCATCATCATCACCCTGTGCGTTATCACACCCGTCGTCCTCAGAGCCAACCTGTTCCTGCCCTGACAAAAAACTAAAGTTGTCGCTCCAATCAGGTATTTGAGTCTCATCATCGTCTTCCTCATTGTCTCCACCAACAGGAGTTACAGTTTGGGAATGAGGGTCTACATTATGGTCAGAACCTTCTGCGTCTGGTCCTGGATCCGACTCATAAAGATTCTGGGCATCAGTGCAGATCATTTCCTCGTCTGGATTCACAGAAGCGCTGGAGTCGACGTCTGATTCCCAGGCTATAGTATGAGTAAACAGCTCTGCAGACTCAACGATCTGTTCTACCTCATACTCAGATGGGCAGCTGGAGACTTGGGAGCTGTGAGGAAGCAAGTGCGATTGGGGTGACACCTTTGAGGACTGGAGTATTTGTGATGTTGAAGTTGATGTGGAGGAGAGCCCACTTAAAGGAGCACTTGATATCCGTTGAAGCACCTGCTGTTTTTGTGCCTCATCTGGAATTTGTAGCGATTGGCGTGGCCGTAAGAAAGGGATCTTATCACATTGTCCGCTAAAAGAAGTAGACATTTTAGTTTGGCTGGAAGATGGTCTTTCTTCTGCAGATGTTACTGTTGCTTTAACACCTACCCCACGGACACAACCTTTTTTCCCCTTCCCAACACGCCTATTCCCCTTTCCACCAGCAGCAGGCCTTTTTCCACTCATTTTGGTGGTTAACTAATTCACAACTCTGGAGTTGTTTGCACAAAAAAACAATGGATGGGAACCGAGCAGAGCTGAGTGGCCAAACTGTGGTATTAGGCCAAAACTATTGGCTGGGTTAGATGCAGAAAAAAATTATATTCGATTTGCAACCTGATGGAGGTCAGTATAGATGGACTAATAGAACAAGTCCCACACACAGCTAGAAGCCCAAATATTTTTTCAGAGGTAGATGCAGAAAAAAAATATATTCAGTTTGCAACCTGATGGAGGTCAGTATAGATGGACTAATAGAGAAAGTCCCACACACTGCTAGAAGGCCAAATATTTTTTCAGAGCTAGATGCAGACAAAAAATTATTTTGAATTTGCAACCTGATGGAGGTCAGTATAGGTGGACTAATAGAACAAGTCCCACACACTGCTAGAAGGCCAAATATTTTTTCAGAGCTAGATGCAGAAAAAAATTATATTCAGTTTGCAACCTGATGGAGGTCAGTATAGATGGACTAATAGAACAAGTCCCACACACAGCTAGAAGCCCAAATATTTTTTCAGAGGTAGATGCAGAAAAAAAATTTATTCAGTTTGCAACCTGATGGAGGTCAGTATAGATGGACTAATAGAGAAAGTCCCACACACTGCTAGAAGGCCAAATATTTTTTCAGAGCTAGATGCAGACAAAAAAATATTTTTAATTTGCAACCTGATGGAGGTCAGTATAGATGGACTAATAGAGAAAGTCCCACACACTGCTAGAAGGCCAAATATTTTTTCAGAGCTAGATGCAGATAAAAATTATTTTTAATTTGCAACCTGATGGAGGTCAGTATAGATGGACTAATAGAGAAAGTCCCACACACTGCTAGAAGGCCAAATATTTTTTCAGAGCTAGATGCAGAAAAAAATTGTATTCAGTTTGCAACCTGATGGAGTTCTGTATAGATGGATTAATAGAACAAGTCCCACACACAGCTAGAAGCCCAATATTTTTTCAGAGGTAGATGCAGAAAAAAAATATATTCAGTTTGCAACCTGATGGAGGTCTGTATAGATGGATTAATAGAACAATTCCCACACACTGCTAGAAGCCCAATATTTTTTCAGAGGTAGATGCAGAAAAAAAATATATTCAGTTTGCAACCTGATGGAGGTCAGTATAGATGGACTAATAGAGAAAGTCCCACACACTGCTAGAAGGCCAAATATTTTTTCAGAGCTAGATGCAGAAAAAAATTATATTCAGTTTGCAACCTGATGGAGGTCAGTATAGATGGACTAATAGAACAAGTCCCACACACAGCTAGAAGCCCAAATATTTTTTCAGAGGTAGATGCAGATAAAAATTATTTTTAATTTACAACCTGATGGAGGTCAGTATAGGTGGACTAATAGAGAAAGTCCCACACACTGCTAGAAGGCCAAATATTTTTTCAGAGCTAGATGCAGAAAAAAATTATATTCAGTTTGCAACCTGATGGAGGTCTGTATAGATGGATTAATAGAACAAGTCCCACACACAGCTAGAAGCCCAAATATTTTTCAGAGGTAGATGCAGAAAAAAAATATATTCAGTTTGCAACCTGATGGAGGTCTGTATAGATGGATTAATAGAACAAGTCCCACAAACAGCTAGAAGCCCAATATTTTTTCAGAGGTAGATGCAGAAAAAATATATATTCAGTTTGCAACCTGATGGAGGTCAGTATAGATGGACTAATATAGAAAGTCCCACACACTGCTAGAAGGCCAAATATTTTTTCAGAGCTAGATGCAGAATTAAATTATATTCAGTTTGCAACCTGATGGAGGTCAGTATAGATGGACTAATAGAACAAGTCCCACACACAGCTAGAAGCCCAAATATTTTTTCAGAGGTAGATGCAGATAAAAATTATTTTTAATTTGCAACCTGATGGAGGTCAGTATAGATGGACTAATAGAAAAAGTCCCACACACTTCTAAAAGGCCAAATATTTTTTCAGAGCTAGATGCAGAAAAAAATTATATTCAGTTTGCAACCTGATGGAGGTCAGTATAGATGGACTAATAGAATGATGCTATGCCCAAAAGATTTTATTTCACTAGGTGCAGTAAAAAAATTGGTATTCTATACACAGGTGGTATATCTTGCAACACAGATAGGCTACTCCACTGACTAACACACTCTGCAATAGGCCAAAAAGGATTAGCTTTGCTAGATTCAGCCAAATGCTGTGAAAAAAACTTGCACAGCACTGGCACAGACCTACCTGGCAAAAACTGATAGGAACTGATGTAACCTAGTCCTGAAAAGGACTGCAATTACAATTAGTCTTTACTCCCACAATCTATCTATTTAAGAGCACAGACCTGCCTGATAAAAATCGTAGGAAATGCTGTAACCTAGTCCTTAAAAGGACTGCAATCACAACTATTCCCTACTCCCAAGCTATCTGTAGATTTGTGCGAAAATTGGCTTGAAATTAACAAGGTATAGCGCACACAGCAACAGCGGTGCCGTCTAACACGCAGCTGCAGCAGTGAGAAAATGGTGGCGACGGGGAAAATGGCTTGGTCTTCTAGGGCAAGGACATGTGACATACACTGCCAATGACACATGCCCTTGCTTGTGTGAAAAACAGCAGTTCGCTCCGTGTGTGCGCTGCTGATAGGCTGACAGACTGCACCTCCCCACTGCAAATGCGGGAAAGAGAAAAAAAAATGGAGATCTTCATTATTCCTGCAGAGATCCATCCCCTGCCCCTCCCCCCACCCCGCTGTACACTCAAACTGTGTATTAACATTAATTTTCATCATTACTGAGAAAAAATCCAGTTATGATTTTGGTGCACGAACAGTTATCGAACATAACCTCGAACAGCCGAATTTTTCTCAAATTGTTCGTGTTCGCCGAACGGCTCGAACGCCGCCCAAAACAGCTCGAATTTGAGATTGGCGAACAGTTCGAGTAGAACAACGCTCATCTCTATTAATGTGTACAGATTCCGTGGACCGGCGCAGGAACCATCCACAACGTCCAGACACAAGGGCTTCTGTCATTGACTGCTTAAGTCACCTGTCCCTCTCCATATAAAGAGTGGACATGTTGTTTTAGCACCATTTTGTCAGTATAACAGCAAGAGAAGCTGCTCCTGATGCTGGTCCTGGATACTGAGAGATTTGGGATAGCTAGGTGGTTGCTTCTAAGTCAGATAGTTTAGATAGGATCCTGTGTGGCTGTGAAATCGACCTTCCAGAAGATCAATCGTTTTTTCTATTAGTGTGGTCCAGACTGAGTCAGCAGGTGACATTTCAGCATAGAACTCTGTTGTCCACTGCTGATATTGTGCTGCATGCAGGAGTACACCTTTGAAACTCTAATCTTTTCTGTTACTACCATACCACATACAGCAGGACACTTCTCAGCTTATATTTTTTGTTGAGTTGAAAGTCAGCTGTATCCAGAGCTCATCCACAGTAAAAAAAAAATATTTTTTTCTGTTACTAACGTGTTACAGCAGGCCACATGTCAGCTTGAATTTTTTTGGCGCATATATTCTGCTGTATACAGGCCTCGTCCACAGTAAAAAATAAAATTTCTTCTCTTACTAATGTGAAACAGCAGACCACATCTCAGCTTGAAATTTTTTGGTGCATATACAATACAGACCAAAAGTTTGGACATACCTTCTCATTTAAAGATTTTTCTGTATTTTGATGACTATGAATATTGTACATTCACACTGAAGGCATCAAAACTAAGAATTAACACATGTGGAATTATATACTTAACAAAAAAGTGTGAAACAACTGAAAATATGTCTTATATTCTAGGTTCTTCAAAGTAGCCACCTTTTGCTTTGATGACTGCTTTGCACACTCTTGGCATTCTCTTGATGAGCTTCAAGAGGTAGTCACCGGAAATGGTCTTCCAACAATCTTGAAGGAGTTCCCAGAGATGCTTAGCACTTGTTGGGTTCAGGTCTGATCGATTGGGTTCAGGTCTGGTGACTGTGGTAGCCAGGTCATCTGGCGTAGCACCCCATCACTCTCCCTCTTCGTCAAATAGCCCTTACACAGCCTGGAGATGTGTTTGGGGTCATTGTCCTGTTGAAAAATAAATGATGTCCAACTAAACGCAAACCGGATGGAATAGCATGCCGCTGCAAGATGCTGTGGTAGCCATGCTGGTTCAGTATGCCTTCAATTTTGAATAAATCCCCAACAGTGTCACCAGCAAAGCACCGCCACACCATCACACCTCCTCCTACATGCTTCACGGTGGGAACCAGGCATGTAGAGTCCATCCGTTCACCTTTTCTGCGTCGCACAAAGAAACGGTGGTTGGAACCAAAGATCTCAAATTTGGACTCATCAGACCAAATCACAGATTTCCACTGGTCTAATGTCCATTCCTTGTGTTCTTTAGCCCAAACAAGTCTCTTCTGCTTGTTGCCTGTCCTTAGCAGTGGTTTCCTAGCAGCTATTTTACCATGAAGGCCTGCTGCACAAAGTCTCCTCTTAACAGTTGTTGAAGAGATGTGTCTGCTGCTAGAACATTGTGGCATTGACCTGGTCTCTAATCTGAGCTGCTGTTAACCTGCGATTTCTGAGGCTGGTGACTCGGACAAACTTATCCTCAGAAGCAGAGGTGACTCTTGGTCTTCCTTTCCTGGGACTGTCCTCATGTGAGCCAGTTTCTTTGTAGCGCTTGATGGTTTTTCCAACTGCACTTGGGGACACTTTCAAAGTTTTCCCAATTTTTCGCACTGACTGACCTTCATTTCTTAAAGTAATGATGGTCAATCGTTTTTCTTTACTTAGCTGCTTTTTTTCTTGCCATAATACAAATTCGAACAGTCTATTCAGTAGGACTATTAGCTGTGTATCCACCAGACTTCTGCACAACACAACTGATGGTCCCAACCCCATTTATAAGGCAAGAAATCTCACTTATTAAACCTGACAGGGCACACCTGTGAAGTGAAAACCATTTCCGGTGACTACCTCTTGAAGCTCATCAAGAGAATGCCAAGAGTGTGCAAAGCAGTCATCAAAGCAAAAGGTGGCTACTTTGAAGAACCTAGAATATAAGACATATTTTCAGTTTTCTCACACTTTTTTGTTAAGTATATAATTCCACATGTGTTAATTCATAGTTTTGATGCCTTCAGTGTGAATGTACAATTTTCATAGTCATGAAAAATAAAGAAAAATCTTTAAATGAGAAGGTGTGTCAAAACTTTTGGTCTGTACTGTATATATATATTGTATGTGTGTAAACTTATATAAACTAAACATATCTGTTTTTATGTATACAGTTGAAACCAGTAGTTTACATACACTATATAAAAAGACACATATGCATGTGTTTCTCAATATCTGACATGAAATCAGAATAAACCTTTCCTGTTTTAGGTCAATTAAGATTACCATATCTTTTAATATTTGCCAAATGCCAGAATAATGAAAGAGAATTTTTTCATGCATTTTTATTACTTACTGCAAAGTCAAAAGTTTCCATACATTTCATTAGTATTTGGTACCATTGCCCTTTAACTGAATGACTTAGGTCAAACATTTAGGATATCCTTCCACAAGCTTCTCACAATAATTGGTCGGAATTTGGGCCCATTAAGTGCTTTATACTTTCTGTATACTTTATATATGTGTGTATATTCATATATAAACATGCTATATACTGTATATATGTACAAATATATATACATAGAATATGAAGTATACAGTATAAAAAATACCGTATTTTTAAGACCATAAGATGCACCTTTTTCCCCCTAAATTTGGGAGGAAAATGGGGGATTGTCTTACGGTCCGAATGTTACTTTACCAGATAGTTGCAGTGGTGGTGGAGTGGGATCGCAGGGTCCTCCCTCCTTCAGGAACGCGGTGGCGGTGGGAGCAGCAGCAGAAGAAGAGGTGAGATGCTGTCGGCGGTGAAGCAGTGAGGTAGAGCGGCTGGGGCCGGAGCCTGGCTGGGATTTGGACCGGTGTCGGGCTGTGAGCGGCGTCGGTCGGTGAAGCAGAGCGGCAAAGTGGCGTACGCGGCTTTGCTGGTTGCCATCGTCTTGAGGCCATGATCTACAGGAAAATGGCCGCCCGAGCAGGCACATGAGCTCCGGTGGCCATTTTCCTGTAGATCACAGCTTTAGCAAGATGGCCATGCACACCAGAAACCCGCACATGCCTCATCACCCGATGCCACTCCCAGACACAGCTACAGGCCCCGGCCTCAGCCTGGCACAGGTCCCCGCCATAAGCCCTGGCCTCAGCCCCAGACAAAGGCCCCGGACTCAGCCTCAGCCACAGGTCCTGGACTCAGTCACAGACCCCGGCCTCAGCCACAGGCCTTAGCCTCAGCCACAGGCTCCAGCCTCAGCCCCAGCCACAGGCCCAGCCTCAGCCCAGCATCAGGCCCCGGTTATATGTTTGCATCATGTCTCTGTATGTGCTCTCTGCATGCATCATCTCTGTCTATGTTTGTCTGTGCATGCATCTCTTTGTATGTATGTACTGCATGTACTCTGTGCATGCAATTCAATGTATGTGATCTGTGTATGTATGTGTCTGTATCTATGTGCCTATGTGCTTTGTGCAGACACGTCTTTGTATGTATGTGCTCAGTGTATGCAGCATGTCTCTGTATGTATGTATATCTCTGTATGTACCATATTTTTCGGACCATAAGACGCACTTTTTTTCCCCCAAATTTGGGAGAAAAATGGGGGTGCATCTTATGATCCAAAAGTAACTTACCGGTGGTGGTGAAGTGGGATCGGTGCCGGTGGCAGCGACAGCAGGTGGCGCAGCAGGCGGCGGCAACAGAAGAGGTATCTGCCTGGGAGCCAGGGCCTTGCTGGGTACCGGGGCCAGTATCTTGCTTTGAGCAGCGTGAGTGGCCTCTGGTGCGCGTGGCCATCTTTCTGAAGCTGATGTACAGATTGCTCTGCCATGCCGGCGGCAATTTTCTTGTAGATCACAGCTTCAGAAAGATGTCCGCGCGTACCGGAAGCCACTCACACCCCTCTTCCATGCTACTCACAGCAAGACCCCGGATTTAATTATTAAAAGTTACGTTTTATAGAGCTTTAGTTGGGGGTTCTATTTGCCAACAGGCAATATGTTAATGAGTTAAATTGCCCCTACGCTGTCTCTGGCTGAACAGTGTTGGCTAGCCCCTGGTGTCTCCTGCTCCATCCCCAGGTCCTCTACATTATATTCCTGAAAAAAAATGGGGGGCGCATATGCAATGCGCCCGCCGAAATCTGTCGGCCGGTATCTGGCAACAATAGGGAATTTTTCCAATTAGTTTCTTTTAATCACTGTGATAGACCCTATCTCAGTGATCAAAAGAAAAAAAAATAGTAAATCAAATCCCACTCTGTCATCCCCTTAGTCAAATAAAAATTATAACATTTTTTTTTTCAAGTCTTTAGGGTTGAGATTAGAGTTGGGGTTAGGTTTGGGGTTAGGGTTGTGTTAGGGTCAGGGATAAGGTTGGGGTTGAGGTTAGAGTTGGGGTTGTTAGGGCTAGGGTTGTGGTTAGGGTTGGTGTTGTGGTTTGGGTTGGGGTTTTGTTAGGGTTGGGGTTGTGGTCAGGGTTGGAGTTAGGATTGGTGTTTTTTCAAATGTAAAAAAAATGATGACAATATGATGACTAGCGCTGAGCGGAAGTGCTCGTTACTCGAGTTTGCATCGGGCGCTCGACTATGCACCGAGTATCAAGGGTCTTCGACATGCTCGGGTCACCACCATTCATGTTTTGCGGCTGTTAAACAGCCAAAAAAAAACATGAGGGGATTGCCTGCCATACACGGACGGGGACTCAAGCATGTCACTCGAGGACCTGAGATACTCAGTGCATACCCGAGCACCCAATGCAATCTCAAGTAGCGAGCACTTGCGCTTAACACTAATGATGACATATTCAACATTGCGACCTAATTTTATCAGATTTTCTTTAGTACCTTTAGGTTCAAAATCCTCACTATACCCCTCAAGAAAATCCTCGAGGGTGTAGTTTTCAAAATGGGATCAGTTGTGGGGGTTTCTGCTGTACGTTAAGGGCCCTGCAAATATGACATACTGCACGCAATCTATTTCAGCCAAATTGTGTTCCAAAATTCAAACATTGATTCTTCCGTTCCAAGCCCGGCCGTATGCCCAAACATAACTTTTTGACTGCATGCGTGATATCGCCACGCTCATAAAAAAGTGGGTAACAAACTGTGGGGTCCACTTTTTGGTGTTACCTCTTGCAAAAGTGAAAAATGTGGGGCTAAAGCAAGATTTTTGTGAAAAAAAATTAACTTTTTCAATATGTCGACCTAATGCTATCAAATTCTGTGTCATAGTAACAGAGTAACTAGTGAGAACAAGCATGCTCGCTACTGCTCTGTGCTCGCCCGAGCATATCACGGCTCGAGATGCTCGGCGCTTGCCGAGTATTTCCGGGGTTGATCGGCGGGAGCTCGGGTCCCCTCCCTGCATGTTTTGCATTCTTTAGAGCGCCAATCAACATGCAGGGATTGTCTGCCACACACTGTAATGCCGCAGCCATGTTGGTTGTGGCATTACAGTGATTGGCTGGTCGCACAGCGTCATCAGGTATATATAAGACCTGGTACCGCCATGCTCGTCACAGTCTACTCTGCAATCAGGCAGTGTAGGGAGAGGTGCTGCTGAGCTATGGAAAGATTTGGTTGTTTATTAGTTAGTATAGGTATTCTACATTTAAAACTGTGGTTTGTCCGTCACACGGAACACATATAATTGTGCTGAAAATATTGCCATTTCTGGCCTCCTTTGAAATTTTGTTGCAGTGTGTCAGTGAAATAATTGACACAAGGTCGACACTGTTAAAAATAGTTACCTACAGGCCAGCTATTTAAAAATGTGGTTTGTCCGTCACATGGATCACATATAATTGCGCTGAAAATATTTCCATTTCTGGCCTCCATTGAAATTTTGTTGCAGTGTGTCAGTGAATTTATTGACTCGAGGTCGGCACTGTTAAAAATAGTTACCTACAGGACAGCTATTTAAAACTGTGGCTTGTCCGTCACATGGATCACATAATTGCGCTGAAAATATTGCCATTTCTGGCCTCCATTGAAATTTTGTAGCAGTGTGTCAGTGAACTTATTGACTCGAGGTCGGCGCTGTTAAAAATAGTAACCTACAGGCCAGCTATTTAAAACTGTGGTTTGTCCGTCACATGGATCACATAATTGTGCTGAAAATATTGCCATTTCTGGCCTCCATTGAAATTTTGTTGCAGTGTGTCAGTGAACTTATTGACATGTGGTCGGCGCTGTTAAAAATAGTTACCTACAGGCCAGCTATTTAAACCTGTGGTTTGTCTGTCACATGGATCACATAATTGCGCTGAAAACATTGCCATTTCTGGCTTCCATTGAAATTTTGTTGCAGAGGGTCAGTGAACTTATTGACACGAGGTCGACACTGTTAAAAATAGTTACCTACAGGCCAGCTATTTAAAACTGTGGTTTGTCCGTCATATGGATCACATATAAATGCGCTGAAAATATTGTCATTTCTAGCCTCCATTAAAATTTTGTTTCAGTGTGTTAGCAAAGTTATTGACACAAGGTCGCTGTTAAAAATAGTTACCTACAGGCCAGCTATTTAAAACTGTGGTTTGTCTATCACACGGTTCACATATAAATTCGCTCAAAATTTTACCATTTCTGGCCTCCATTAAAATTTTGTTTCAGTGTGTCAGTGAAGTTATTGACACCAGTTTGGTGTTAAAATAGTAACCTACAGGCCAGCTATTTAAAACTGTGGTTTCTCCGTCACACGGATCAAATATAATTGCGCTGAAAATATTGCCATTTCTGGCCTCCATTTAAATTTTGTTTAAGTGTGTCAGTGAACTTATTGACATGAGGTCGGCGCTTTTCAAAATAGTTACCTACAGGCCAGCTATTTAAAACTGTGGTTTGTCCATCACACCGATCACATATAATTGTGCTGAAAATTCTGCCATTTCTGGCCTCCATTAAAATTTTGTTTCAGTGTGTCAGCAAAGTTATTGACACAAGTTTCCTGTAAAAATAGTTACCTACAGGGCAGCTATTTAAAACTGTGGTTTGTCTGTCACACGGATCAAATGAAAGTTCGCTCCAAATTCAGCCATTTGTAGTAAGCGTGTCCTCTATTTAAAATGGCCAAGGCACATGGCAAGGGACGGGGAACTGGAAATGATGGTGATGATGGGAAATGCAGAGGCCGAGGCCATGGGCAAGCTGAAATTGTGCCACAACAAACACCCACATCTTCTCGCTCTACCTTCCTGTCCCAATTAATAAGGGACCTCAGGACACCACTAATGAACACAGAGCAGTGTGAAAAGGTTATTGGTTGGATAACAGATAATGCTTCCAGTCACTTAGATACCACCAGTACCCTGTCTTCCACATGGTCAAATCTCAGTAGCCATGAGTCTGGATAGCATATTCCTCACCCTGATCCTCCTTCCTCCCACAATGCCGAGTGCCCAGAGACAACTGTTCCCACACTTGGACACTCCGAAAAGCTGTTCACTTTTCTATTTGTAGTATTTCATTTATAGATTCAGGCATCTCGCCTGGTCCACTTGAAGCGCGGCAAGAGGAGATCGCATGTAGCTATGCCCAAATATTTGAGCAGCCACAGTCATACGAAGGCAACGGTGGGAAAGTGTCACAAGAGGTGGACGATGATGAGACACAATTGCCAGAAAGTGAGGAGGAGGACCAGTGTGCGGAAGCGGAAGACGAGGTGGTGGATGATATAGTAACTGACCCAACCTGGCAAGAGGACATGCAGAGCGAGGACAGCAGCAGACAGAGGGAGGGAGGCAGAGCCCCCTAACAGGCAGGAAGAAGCAGTGTGGTGGCCGCAGACAGAAGGTGGGCAACTGTTCCCCGTAACGCCAAAACGACGGAAGTTGCCATTACAACTGTTATGTCTTCCCGAGTCTGGTTGTTTTTTAAAGACTCTGCCGATAACCCCAAAAAGGCCATTTGCACCACCTGCCAGGCCAGCATCAGCAGGGGTAGAAAAACTACCAGCTTGACCACCACCTGCATGATCAGGTTCATGGCAGCAAAGCACCCGACTTTGTGGGCCGAATCCCAGGTTTCAGGAACAGTGAAAAAAAGTTGAAGAAACCAGCTTCCAAAAGTGCAAATATTTATTGAAGCAAATCGACGCAGTTTAAAAATTTCCAAATTAGATCAGGGAATCTCACATGGAAAAAACGCAACGCGTTTCGAACACAGAGCTGTGTTCTTTGTCAAAGCTGACATACATATGACACACTATAGTATTATATCCAATAACAACCAATGAGATCGATATACTTGGTCACATGAGAGTGTGAATAAGGTGCATAATTAGTGTGAGCCAATCACATAAAATTGAAAAAGATAATAAAACCATTATAGAAAAAAAAAGGACAAGAAAGGAATTAAAATTCATTTTAACATAGAATGTTTCATAAAATAGATAAAATAAATTAACAGAAACATGAAGTAGAATCAATAATGAAACATGATTTCACGGCGTGCATTGAGTCGGTCTGGGAAGCGGGATCCAAGGTTGTAAATCCAGAATGCTTCTCTGGTGAGTAAACGATGTCTGGAATCTCCTCCTCGGCATGCAGGTTTAACCCTCTCTATACCAATGACCTGTAGAGAACTGCATGATCTCTGGTGAAATTGAATAAAATGCCTAGAGGCATGTGAAATATTATGGTTGGTACTAAAAAGAGAAGATATATCAGTTAAATGTTCTGAAATGTGAACTTTAAGATTTCTTGTTGTGCAACTAACATATATGAGATCACAAATTTTGCATAGAATTATATAAACCACATTTGTGCTATTGCAATTTATGTATCCTTTGATTCTAAAAGTGTCTGTGTGGTTATAATTTAAAAATTCTTTGGTAGCTAATGTATATTTGCATGTCCGGCATCTATATTGGCCGCACTTATAGAAACCAGAGTGATTCAACCAAGTATTACTTTTTAAATTATTAGAGGAGAAAAAAGATGGTGAAACGATGTTACCAATAGTGACACCTCTCCTTGCTATTACGGAACAATTGGATTGTAAAATTTTAGATAAAGTTACATCCTCATACAATATGGATATGTGTTTGAAAAAAATAGATTTGATTATATTAAACTGAGGGCTATACCGCAATGACAGGACTAGTCTATTAGAATTATTGTGAACAATACGTGGTCCCAAATTTTGGTGTCTCTTATGTTTGATTATATGTTTAGCTCTATTCAGGGTCCATTTAGGATACCCCCTTTCCGAAAGTTTGGACCATGTATGTGTAAGTTCTGTAGATAAAGTGTTTTCATCATTGCAATTCCTTGCAACACATGTGAATTCACCCACAGCTAATGCTTTAATAGTGTGGGGCGGATGACTGCTATTTGCATGCAAAATAGTATTTCCAGACTGTGGTTTACAGTAAGTACTAGTCAATATGTGTCGATCTGGGATGCCCCGCAGATTCAAATCCAGAAATGAAATGGCAGAAATTTCAACCCTATGCGTAAATGTTAGATTGCAATGATTGACATCTAAATATTGCACAAAGTCGGTTCAGGAACAGAGTCTACGGGTGACACCACTGCTTTTTCCGCTGTTGTGCGTGCAAGCCAATCCCCTGTCCATAATGCATGCAAAGATGCCTCCTGCCCTGCACCTGTCGTTGCACGCTCTCAACTAGCACCATCAGCAAGCATGTCCTTGTCCCAGCGCAGCATTCATTTGTCCATACCCCAGTCCTTGGAACGCAAGCGCAAATATGCAGCCAATGCCCCACAGGCCACACTACTAAATTCCCACATTTCACGACTGCTTGCGCTTGAAATGTTGCCTTTAAGTCTCGTGAAGACAGAAGCTTTCCGCAACCTGATGGTGTCGGCCGTCCCTCGGTACTCAGTCCCCAGCCGCCACTTTTTCTTCTGGTGTGCCGTCCCCGCATTACACAAACACGTGTCCCAAAACATTAGCCGTGCCCTCAACAATGCAGTTACCGGGAAAGTCCACCTAACCACGGACACGTGGACAAGTGCTTGTGGGCAGGGACGGTACATCTCGCTGACGGCACACTCGGTTAACATAGTGGAAGCCAGGACCCAGTCGGACCTTGGGATGGAACACATCCTCCCAACACCGAGGATTGCGGGCCCTAGGTCAATCAAGGTTGCCCCCACAGTCTACAGCTCTTGCACCTCATACTCCTCAGCCTCTTCCTCCTCTTCAGCCTCCATCTCCGAAAAGACCACATCAGTCACAAGCTGGAAGCACTGCAGCACTGCCTCAGCCAAGCGACAACAGTCTGTGCTGAAGCTAACATGCTTAGGTGACAAACGGCACAATGCTGAAGAGTTGTGGACAGCTCTGAAAGAGCAGGCAGATCTGTGGCTGACACCGCTGAACCTACAGCCAGGTATGGTCGTGTGTGACAATGGCCGGAACTTGGTGGCAGCTCTGAGGTGAGCTCACACATGTACCATGCCTGGCCCATGTGCTTAGACTCGTAGTTCAGTGGTTTCTCAAAATCTACCCGGAGCTGCCGAATCTGCTTATCAAAGTATGCTGCCTGTGGGCCCATTTTAGAAACTCATCTACAGCTTCTGCCGCGCTTACCGTGCTTCAGCAGCATTTACAGCTTCCGGCTCATCGACTGGTGTGTGATGTCCCCACGCGTTGGAACTCTACACTGCAGATGTTGGGAAGGATTTGTGAGCTGAAGAGGGCAGTTGTTGACTACCAGCATCAACAAGGTCATCGGTATTCAGTTCAGACTCTACACATAAGACCTCAGGAGTGGACATGGGTGTCAGGCATATGTACCATCCTCCAAAAGTTTGAGGACTCCACCAAGATGGTATGCGGCGATGAAGCCATAATTAACATCACCATCACCCTTCTCTGTCTTCTGAAATGCTCTCTGCTCACAATCAAAGAGGATGCATTGCAGGCGGAGCATGATGAGATGGAGCAAGGAACCATACAGGGTGATTACACACAGCCCAACCTCATCTCATCCCAATGTGGATTGGGTGACAATGAGGAAGAGGAGGAGGAGGAAAAAGAGTTAAACCAGGAGCTAGTTTCATGCGCCATAGACGGTACTACCTGCATAAGTGTCATACCTTCTGTTCAGCGTGGATGGCCTGAGGACAGGGAGGAGGAGAAGGTGGAGGAGCCGAAGAGCATGGTCAGTCATCCTCCTGGTGAGTACACGGAAGTTTTGCCTTTTAGCAGTCTGGCACGCAAGGCTGAGTTTATGTTATGATGCCTTTCCTATGACCCTCGCATTCTCAAAAATTTTGGGTGACAGTCATTAGTGGTTGGTGACACTTCTAGACCCACGCTACAAGGAGAACTTTATATCTCTTATTCCTGAGGGGAACAGGCCTAAAAAAATGGGGCAGTACCAGAAAGCCCTTGTTGCAGAGATATTAAAAAAATTTCCATCTGAAAACGCTTGCGTCAGAGGTCACAGTTCATTTGACAACCAAGGAGTACAGGCGAAAGAGAAACAACTTTAATCCTGCAGAGGCAGGGGAACACTGTCAAAGTTCTGGGAAAGTTTTCTCAGCCCCTCCCATCGCACATGCCCTGAGGCACGGGGTACTCTCACAAGGAGTGCAAAGTTTGGGAAGATGCCTTGCCAATCGTACCAACGTCGTACCAGCCCTTGCATTCCTCTGTGCTTTATAATTATTGGGTATCCAAGCTGAATACGTGGCATTAACGTATGGAGGAACATAGGAGGTGTATTCCCATGTACCTTTTCACACCTAGACATGGGTATAAGCTTCCTGATTTTGGCTATTTGCTCTTGTCCTCCTCCTTCTCCGCATCCTCATCCTCCACCACCATATCAGCAGGGTGACCATGGTCTGTGATGCAACACCCATATAATTTTTTTAAATGTGTTTATGATGCCTATAATAAAAATTTTTTTTATACAGTATGATTATGTATATCCCCCAGGGGTAAATGTTAGTCAGCCCATACACTTAGTGCATGGGCATTACAAGTATAGGAGACCCGCTTCCGCTAATGGGAACATTTTTTCATGATGCCCTCCTCCATGTCTTTTCCATGGTGCATTGGAGTGCCTCCCAATGTTTGGCAGCCCTTGCATTCACTGCATAGGCCAACACTATGGGAGACTCGCTTCCTAATAATGGGAACATTTTTTCATGAGGCCCTGTACGTCTCTTCCATGGGGCATTGGAGTGCCTCCCAATTTTTAGCAGCACTTGCATTCACTGCATAGGCCAACACTATGGGAGACCCTCTCCTTTCTAATGGGAATTTGTCGTTACTGTGGCCCTGCTCTATGTGACTTTAAATTCTTAGTGGGATTTTTCCTAAATTTGGTCAGCCGTTGGACTCACTGCATACTCTATAATTGTATAGCAGACCCTCTCCTTTCTAATGGGAACATGTCTTACTCGTTACTGTGGCCCTGCTCTATTTGTCTTTAAATTGTTAATGGGGTTTTTCCTAAATTTGGTCAGCCGTTGGACTCACTGCATCCCCTATAACTGTATAGCAGACCCTCTCCATTCTAATGGGAACATGTCGTACTCGTTATTGTGGCCCTGCTCTATGTGTCTTTAAGTTGTTAGTGGGGTTTTTACTAAACTTGGTCAGCCGTTGGACTAACTGCATACCCTATAACTGTATAGCACACCCGCTCCTTTGTAATGAAAACATGTCATTACTGTGGACCTACTCTATGTGTCTTTAACTTCTTAGTGTTTTTTTCCCAAATTTTCGTCAGCCCTTGCAGTCACAGCATGGGCATTACCACTATAGGAGACCAGCTCCTTTATAATGGGAACATTTTTTTTACTGAGACCTCTATGTCTCTTCAAAGAGGTATTGTGTTGCGTCCGAATGATGGCCCAATAAAAATAGGCTTTGAGACTTTCAGAGTCACTCTATCATAAATGAAACAGGATGTGTCTGATGATGTGTCACACACCACATGGCCAGATAAGGTTATAAAATGTTAAAATGACATTTCCTGGTGAATGCATTTGTCTTAAAAAATAACGTAAAATAAAAAACAAACAGTAGGATCTTTCTTTAGTATAAAAAACAGAGTCGCCAATGTAACCTCAATGTATTCACATTATTCAGCTCCTGAACCTCCTCCTCCATCTCCGAACTGACCACATCAGTCACAAGCTGAAAGCACTGAAGAACTGCCTTGGCCAATCGGCAACAGGCTGTGCTGAAGATAACATGCTTAATGCTTAGGTGACAAACCGCCCAGCGCTGCAGAGTTGTTGAAAGTTGTAACACAGCAGCCTGAACTGTGGCTCTCACCGCTGAACATACAGCCAGGCATGGTCGTGTGTGACAATGGGCGGAACCTGGTGACAGAGAAATGACAGCCGGAGTAGATACGGTTTCCCTCTATGCCAGTGTTTTCACTGAGCTAAAGAATATGGCTGTGGTGAAATACAACTCCCACTGAGAAACTGTTTCAGATTGTAAAACCTTGGGCCCACCAGAGGATTTGAATCTGAGGTCTCACCATTCTCCCCCGATCAAGAGCCCCTTAGCAGCTGCAAAGTTAGCACTATCATGAACTATCCTGATGTTGAAGCCAGGGCACACCAGAGGATTCTCTGGTGGGACCGTCCAACCCTGCCGAGAAGCAGTCCTAGCTAAGAAAAGTGTGTGGGAAGGTTCCTGGGCACTCTATGGCTGCTTTTTTACTGAGGTGAAAACCCATTCAAACATGGGGAGAACATACAAAATCCTTGCAGATGTTGTCCTTGCTGGGATTTGAACCCAGGATCCCAGCGCTGTAAACTTCATTGCTAACCACTGATCCAATATGCTGCCATTCACCCTCTGATATCTAATAGGCTGGAGAAACTTGCATCTACTGCCACTCTATTTTCAGCTCCTTTGTGAGAAACTAATATATTTGGGCAGCCACTCAATCTGGCAAATAAAATTCCTGAGAAGAAAATTGGGGATGGCTACGCTACTGGTACTGGGGGGAGTGCTAATACCATGGAGTCGTACCATAGTTTACTGGAAATATTCCAGGCTGGTAGGAGGCAAGCAGATTCCCACAGAAAAGTACCAGCAGTAATGTTCAGGGACCCGTGCTTGTAGAAGGTGGAGACAACACCGGTGGAAATAGTGGCGGCTAGGGACCGAGTATGGACACGAGACATGAGGCATGAGGTTGTGAAAAGCTTCTGCCTCCATGAGCCTAAAAGGCCACATTTCAAGTGCAAGCAGCCTCCCAGAAGTCTGGCAGTTTAGTATTGCGGCCTGTGGGTAAGTGGGTGGGTGGGTGTCTGGCTGCATACTTGCGCTAGCATTCCAAATAACAGAAAACTAAGCTGATGGTGGCCTCTATCATCATCATGGCCTCACCTCGGCACTATGAACTCTCCTGAAGGAGAAACCAGGGCACACTGGAGGAGTCTCCGGTTTTCTGGTGGACCCGTCCAACCCTGCCGAGAAGCAGCCCTGGTTAAGAAAAGTGTGCGGAAAGGTTCCCGGACACTCTCTGGCTGATTTTTATTGTGGATCGGACGTGCTTATGCATGTTATTTTTCAAACTGCATTTCAGATCATTCCATTGCCCAACTCTGTTGTTTGTGTGTCAAAGCACCACCGACAAGTGCGAGTTGATGTTGGACGGGCTGCCAATGCTTCTGCAACAAGCTGCATTAGAGGACTTCCTGGGAGAAATGACACCCAGAGTAGATACAGTTTCCCTCTATGCCAGTCCTTTCACCGAGCTAAAGAGTATGGCTATGGTGAATTACAACTCAGCAAAAAAGCTGTGGACTGGCTCCATACCATCCCTGGCCACATTCACTTGACCACGTGTTTGTGGGTAGGTGGTCCTTCCCAGTAAGTGCACTGGGAAGGGCACGGGTAATGTTGTGGGACCCGTGCTTGTGGAAGATGGAGACGATACCGGGAGAAATAGTGGCGGCTGGGGACCGAGTATGGACATCCAGCTGCCGCCGGCATGAGGTTATGAAAAGCTTCCACCTCCACGAGCCTAAAAGGCCACATTTCAAGTGAAAGCAGCTTTAGTGAACTTCCTGGGAGAAATGACTGCTGGAGTAGATATGGTTTCCCAAGTCCTTTCACCAAGCTAAACAATATGGCTGTGGTGAAATACAACTCAGCAAAAAAGCTGTGGACTGGCTCCGTACCGTCCCTGGCCACATTCACTTGACCACGTGTTTGTGGGTAGGCGGTCCTTCCCAGTAAGTTCACTGTGGAGGGCACAGGTAATGTTGTGGACCTGTGCTGGTTGATGGCTCAGACGACACCGGGACAAAAAGTGGCGGCAGGGGACCAATTATGGATACTCAGTCACCGCCGCCATAAGATTGTGGACAACTTCCGCTTACACGAGCCTAAAAGGCCACATTTCAAGTGCAAGCAACTGTAAAAAATTTGGCAGTGTAGTATTGCTGCCTGTGGGTGGGTGGGTGGCTGGCTGCATACTTGCGCTTGCATTCCAAGGAATGGGGTAGGGACAATTGAATGCTGCTCTGGGACAAGGACGTGGATGGTGATTGTTGCAAGTCTGCAAACGACAGGTGCATGGCGGGAGGCATCTTCGCATGCGACAAGGATCAGTTATGATGAGCACACTTTTAGGCAGTGACCTGGGAGTCAGAGATGCTTCCAGAGGTCTTCCCCATGCTGTTCCCATGTCTTTTCAGCACTGTATGCATGTGTCTGATGATGTGTCAAGTTAGAATCTATGTTGTTTTACTTTTCGGCCATCTTTTTGTGGTTTGCTGGCTTCTAGTACTTTCTTCTGGTGCTGGGTGTCTTGGTCACGTGATCTCCTCACTCTTTATTACTCAGCACCTGTCTTCCATTCCTTGCTGGACATTAGTGTTGTTAAGCTTGTGCTCTGGCTAAGTTGCCTTGTAAGTTCTTTGTTCTTAGGACAATTGATATCCTGGGACTTCTTGTTCCACCAGTTTTGTTTTCTTTAATCTTCGTTTCTGCAACTAACTTTTCTTTTAGGAGGTCTCCTGTTTTTGCTCCCAATCCTTATATCTTTTAGGGACACCCTTTCCTCTTCCTTCTGGTCTTCGTTTGAGTTCAGTGCAGGATCGTCGGTGGGCCTATTCAAGGAAAAGAGCACCCACCCCAGCGTAGGGATTAAGCTGAGTTTCAGTGCATGCACAGCTTTTCCCTCCTATTCTTTAGTACTTAGCTGCAGAATATGACAGTATGTCCAGCCCCGTTTAAAAAAAAAAAAAATCTCTCCTTTTCCTGGGTTTTCTTCAGTATGAGTACCATGCAGAAGCTTGCTCAACGCTTGCAAGGGTTGACTCTGGAGGTTGCCGGCCTTCAGCAGTACATGAGTAGATACCCTGCAGAACTCTATGAAGAACCCAAGGTAGGATTACCTGAGCGTTTCTCGGGTAAATGACAGGATTTTTTTTCATTTAAAAATGCTTGTTTGTTGTATTTTTGGCTCAGACCTAGATCTTCTGGGAGTGAACTACAGCGTGTAGGGATTATTATGTCTCTATTGCGTAAAGAACCTCAAATCTTGGCGTTTTCCTTGTCTCCTGATGATCATTGTTTGACGTCTGTGGAGACCTTTTTTGATGCCCTGGGTTTGCTGTATGATGATCCTGATCGGGTTACATTAGCTGAGGCAGAGCTCAGTCGTCTCAAACAGGGTTCTCTTGATGCTGAGAGTTATTGCACCCTGTTCAGCCGATGCTCTGCAGAGGTCAGGTGGAATGACCCTGCGCTCAAGTTTCAGTTTCTGGCAGGCTTGAGTGAAAGGGTTAAAGATTTGCTCATTGCATTCAATGCACCTGATACTTTGCAAGTTGCCATGCAGTTAGCTTTCCATGTGGATAGAAGATTGAGGGCCAGACAGAATGAGAAGTTTCCAATATTGCTGGATTGTTTCTCACGATAATCCTGCTGACACTGGGGAACCCATGCAAGTGGGGGCAATGTCATCCCATTCCAAGGCGAGGGACAGGAGGTTCTCTGAGGGACTTTGCTTGTATTGCAGTAAGCATGATCATTTTTTAAAGCAATGCAAGGTTTGCTTAAGGAAAGAAAAAGAATGGTCAGTAGAAATAACACTCCCGTTCGCATTGCATTTTTACGTTCTGCTGGGGTGTTTTTTCCTGGTAATTTTCGATTGAGTTTCAGGTAATGGTGGATTGTGGTTCTGCACTTAATTTGATTGATCAACAATTTCTTGAAAAGTAATAGTTCGGTTATGAACCTTTGTCATCTCCTTTTCCTGGGGTGGCGATTGATAATACTCCCCTGGAACATGGGAGCATTCTTCGAAAGGTCACTGGGTTTCTGTTTACTATTAATATGGAACATCAGGAGTAGATTGACTTATTTGTACTAAATTGCCTTCCCCGCTCGTCCTGGGGTTGCCCTGGTTAAAAGTGCATAATCCTTTGTTGGATTGGTCGTCTGGTTCCATAATATCCTGGGGTCAGGGGTGTTATGGTAAGTGTTGTAATGTTCACATTGCAGCCGTTGTGAAGGGGGAGTTACCTGAACCCATTCAGGATTTTTGGAGGGTTTTTTCGGAGCTGGAGTCGAAAGCTTTACCACCTCATAAACATTATGATTGCACAATTGACTCCATCCCTGTTGCTAAGCTCCAAAAGAGTCGGTTGTTCAATCTGACAATTCCCGAGAGGGAGGCTTTGAAAGAATACCTTCAGACTAGTTTAGCTGCAGGTCACATAAGACCCTCTAAGTCTCCTGTGGCAGTTGGGTTCTTTTTTGTCAAAAAGAAGGATGGGGGTCTTAGGCCATGTCTGGATTTTCGGGAGATTAATAAGAACACTGTGCGCAATCCTTACCCGTTACCACTTATTCCGGATTTGTTTACCCAATTGACCGGAGATAAATGGTTTTCTAAGATTGACCTTCGTGGGGCATATAATTTGCTGCGGGTGAAGGACGGAGATGAATGGAAGACAGCTTTTAACACCCCGGAAGGTCATTTTGAGTGTTTGGTGATACCTTTTGGGCTTACTAACGCCCCTGCATTCTTTAAAAATGTCAATGACATTCTGAGCCACTTGATCGGTAGGAGTGTTATTGTTTATCTCTGTGATATTTTGATTTATTCATCGGATCTTGAGTCTCATTGGCAGAGAGTTCGCAAAGTTCTTCAGATACTGAGAGATAACACACTCTTTGCTAAATTGGAGAAGTGTCAGTTTGCTGTCCAGAAAATTAGTTTTTGGGTTACTTTGTCTCTTGTGATGGTTTTGAAATGGACCCGGTGAAAGTTCAGGCTGTGCTGGAGTTGCCGAGGCCTGAAGGTTTGAAGTCCGTACAGAGGTTTTTGGAGTTTGCCAATTATTACAGGAAATTCATAAAGAATTTCTCTTTCATCGCTAAACCCATTACTGATCTCACCAAGAAGGGTGCTAATACAGTCCAATGGTCCACTGAGGCTATTGAAGCTTTTGAGTATCTCAAGGAGAGGTTCAGCGCTGCTCCTGTTCTTATCCAGACGGATGAGACCAAGCCATTTTTGGTTGAGGTGGATGCCTCATCTATTGGCGTAGGGGCAGTTCTGTCCCAGGAGGGAGAGGATGGGGTGCATCCCTGTGCTTTCTTTTAAAAAAAATTTCTGAGACAGAGCTCAACTATGATGTTGGGAATCGTGAGTTGTTGGCTATTAAACTCACGTTTGAGCATTGACAACATTTTTTGGAGGAGGCTCGACATCCTATACAGGTTTTCACTGATCATAATTTGATTTATCTGGACACAGCTAAACGTTTGAATGCCCATCAGGCTAGATAGGCACTGTTTTTTGCCCGGTTCAATTTTTCCGTAACCTTTGTCCCAGGGACAAAGAATGTTAAGGCTGATGCTTTGTCTCATAATTTCTCTCCAGCAGTGAATGCTGAGAGGGAGGAGTGTATTTTGCAGAGTGGGGTGGTGGTGGCCGCATTGGATTCTGAGTTGGAGAATAGCGTCCTAGGAGCTCAGAGTGCGGCACCAACTAACACTCTGTGTGGTAAATTGTTTGTGCCTAGAGCCTTGAGGAGAGTGTTGTTTGTTGAATGTCATGAGTCTTGGTTGGCGGGTCACCCAGGGATTTTTGAAACTAGGAAGTCTATTGGTTGGAGTTTCTGGTGGCCAGGGTGGCAAAGAGAAGTCATCAAGTGGGTGCATCAGTGTTCTGTGTGCGCTAGGTCGAAGGACTCTCACGCTCCGTCTGCGGGGTTGCTGTGCCCCTTGGAAGTCCCTAGTTTGCCATGGACGCACCTTGCCATGGATTTTATCACTGATCTGCCTGTATCGGAGGGTTTTTCTGTCATCTGGGTTGCTGTGGATCGGTTTAGTAAAATGTGTCATCTAGCTCCGTTCAACAAGTTACCTTGCGCCAAGACTCTTGCTAAGGCTTTTGTGAAGGAGATTGTCAGGTGCCATGGTGTTCCCACGGACATTGTTTCCGATAGGGGACCACAGTTTGTGGCTCACTTTTGGCGTGCTTTTTGTGACAGATTGAAAATTCATTTGTAATTCTAGTCGGAGTATCATACAGAGTCCAATGGACAGACTGAAAGGAAGAACCAGGATGTCCAGCAGTTATTGAGATGTTTTGTGGCAGACAATCAAGAATGTGGTAGGAATTTCTACCACTTGCGGAGCTTGCCCTTAATAATCATACTTGTCCCTCGGCTGGGTGTTCTCCTTTTTTTTGTTGTACTGGCAGGTATCCATATTTTGGTCAATTTTCCAAAGTTGGGGCTGCTGTAGCAGAGGAGGACAATTTTTCTGGTGATTTGGAGAGGGTTTGCACCAGTGTACGCCTGAATCGTAAAGAGGCTAACAGGAGATCAAAAATGAATTTTGACAAAGAAAGAAAGGAGTCCTTGTTTGCTGTTGGGGACATGGTTTGCTTGTCCTCTAGGAATCTTCGTTTGAAAATTCCTTCTAAAAAACTGGTGCCTAAATTTGTGGGTCCTTTCAAAGTGGTTCAGATTGTCAACTCGGTAGTGGTGAGGTTGGGCATTTGCTCGTCCTGGAGGATTAATTCTGTGTTTCATGTGTGCTTTACTTAGGAAGGCGGACACGCCTGAAAAGCAGGCGAAGCCTACTGTTCCTCCTGTTGATGAGATCGTTGAATTTGATATTTCTCTCATTTTGGATTCCAGGTGGCATAGAGGGAGATTACAGTATCTTGTATCCTGGAGAGGTTTCGGCCCCGAGGATAATTCCTGGGTGAAGGCAGAGGACGTTTCGGCCTCAAGGCTATTTAAGGCTTTTCACAGGAGATTTCCTGGCAAGGCTCGGCCTAGAGGATCCGGATGATCCTTGTTAAAGGGGAGGTACTGTTAGAATCTATGTTGTTTTACTTTTCAGCTATCTTTTTGTGGCTTGCTGGCTTTCAGTCTTTTCAGTCAAAGTATTGTCTGATCTCATCAGACAGTACTCACAAAGGTGAACACCACCAAATTTTGTGGTTTGATGGCTTTTAGTCTTTTCAGTCAAAGTATTGTCTGATCTCATCAGACAGTACTCACAAAGGTGAACACCACCAAATTACAAGTAAACAATTAGGAAAGGGAAAAGGGTGTAAGTAAAAGTGAAATTCTTTATTAAATAATAATATTAAAACCTAGTAAATCATACATCCCATTAGGGATGTATAATGGATCATGATTATATAATTGGAGTCATGATCCACTAAATTACTGATAGAGTCAGACAGTAAATCAAATTATTAATAAAATAATCCCCTAGCCAGAGTCCCTTATAATTAATGGCTGGGTTTATGCTTACAAAATAAATGCCGTAGATTATATCAATAGTGTGCTGAATTGTAATAGTATCCTCAGCCAGGAGAGATTTTATATAAAGGCTCAATTGGCCAGTGTGAATTCAATAGTAAAAAATTATCCTTGCCCGTTGGATACACTCCCCATATTTTAAAGTGACTTCAAAAGTGTGGCAGGTCTGATAGGTATAAATATAATGAGCCCTGGTACAGAGGTTATCAGGGCACACTATTACACCTGTCACACAATCTGTATAATGGATCCTTAATAATTCCACTCGCAGCTCCAGTCGTGCTGTCGGCAGTGAAATAACTCCGGCAATATAACAGACTTAGCCTGCTTAAGAACACAAGCGGCTCAGCTATGCCACTGACAGTCTCGCACACGCTGTCCGCACATGAATGCAGTAGAGGCAAGTGATTTATCTGAGTCACGACCCCTGAATGGACTAGGTGTTATCACAATCTTAGCCAGCTTGGATATACAAGCGGCTCAGCTTTGCCACTGACAGTCTCTCTCATGCTGTCTGCACAAGAGTTGACGATCAGCAGGAAAGGCAAGTGAGCGAACTTAGTCATGATTAGTGTTGAGCCACCCCCGTAGTGTTCGAGTTCGGTTCGGTTCGTCGAACACCCGTGTGTTCGCCGAACTGTTCGTCGAACTGTTCGTCGAACACCTTCGAACACCGTTAAAAACAATGGCAGGCAAACAAAAACACATAGAAACACATAGAAAACACCTTCAAAGGTGTCCAAAAGCTGACAAACTGCTCAGAAGACACAACTAACACATGGAAAAGTGACAAGTACATATAGTCATGCGAAAAGAAAAGAGGTGGAGGAGTAAAAGGAGGGGGAGACACAGATATAGGCATGTCATGCCCTTCTAAAATCCAAAAAGTGAGAAGCCGAGACGGCCAGTCCGCTCCTGCCCGTGCCACCTCCGTGTCGCCAGGTTTGTGCCAGAGCCGCGGTGAACCCTGACGGCCAGCCCCCCTCTCCCAATACTGGTGCCTGTCCGCTGGTGGGTCGAGAGAGCCCCCCTGTGGTGGAGGCAGCTCTAAGCTTTTTAATTTAAATTGTCCCTCTAATTTGAATGAATACACTTTAAATCCATTTACAAGGATCTATTGGAGGGCAAGTCTCATGCCAGCAGCCGCGTAATTCCAGCTCCAGTAGCGTCCACTAAAGCTGCTGCAGTTAAAAAGCTTTTATAAGGATCGAGCTCGGCTGTCCACCGCAAGGCATCCTAGTGCCAGTCCCAGCCCCTATGCCTTGGGGTGCCTCCTGATGCTCTTCACTAAGTATCCCGTGGTCCCGAAGCATTTCCTTTGAAAAAATTAAGTGTCCAAACTACAGGTGGTGTAGCTTGCTTAACAGCCGGGATAATCCGCTGACTAGCAGACACTGCTACTAGGCACAAAGTATTTCCTGGGCTAGATGCAGTTAAAAATTTGTAAGTAGATACTCTCGTTGGATGCTGAGAAAGCATTCCATAGAGTCTCCTGGCACGCCATATATGATTCTCTTAAAAAGCTTGGGGTAGGGGTCTAGGGGACCCTTTTTGTAGCCAAAATCACGGCCCTGTATCACAATACGTCACCTAGGCTGAAGATAATTGGAACTGTAGCACCGAGGGCTCGGTTGCTACAGACGTATTGCACCTCACCCAGAGGTGTGATATCTCACTCTCAGATAAGGATGGAGTGTGGATCAGGACCCGACACCTGCATGCATTACACCACATTGCCGTGGGGCAGGGCGACCAATATGCCCCTGAGATGGGCACGACAGTCCCTGTCCCTGGCTGGAGTGGGGGGAGGGAACACTGAGGAAGGGGAACCCTGCAGTGCAGGAGCAGGGAGGAAGCAGTTCCTGGGTGCATTGAGAAGGGAGTATAAAAGGTGGGCACCATCTTAGTTCAGTGCAGAGAAGTCTGAGCAGAAGTGGCAGGGAGCAGGGGATCTGCATGAGCTCTGATCCGGAGGCGGGCCTAGTAACAGAGGCCCAGGCCTGCAAGAGGGAGAAGGAAGGAAGAGGAGCGGAGAAGGCTCCAGGAACGAGGAATGAAGGGATCCCAGGGGTGCGGACGGGCGAGTCGCCACCGCACGCCCGAATCCACCTGCGTGGAGGGGTCAGGCCAAAGGGGGAGACCGGTCCCCGAACTAGTGGAGGCAGGAAACGACCCTCAGCTAGAAACCGGAGGCTCTGACATTTTATGTGGCGCAGCCCCTTGCTCCACCCGCTAGGAAGGCACCACATAGGGTCAGGGAAACTGGCGCCAAGTTTACCAAGAGGAGGCCCGAGGCAGCCGGACAGAAGTGTTGGTAAGAAAGGCCAGACAAAGGACACACAAAGGGGGTCCTGTGAAGCGCTCCAAAGTTATCTGGGAGTTGTCTGAGCCCCTCACCTGGTGAGCACAGTACGATGTGGGCAGCCGTTACCTGCAGACGTGGTCTGGATAATAAGAACTGTGAGTAAAGGCCCTGAACTGCATCACTGACTCCGTGTCGTTACTGCTGCTGCCCTGCACCATCACCCCCATCCTCCGCATACACTGCCCTGAGGCTATACTCCTCCCGTGGGGAGTTATGCTACGCTCTGCTGCACCCACAACACCAGCCTTAGCGGTCTGCCCTGTAGCGGCGGTTCACTCTGACCGCAATCCACGGGTGGCGTAGTCGGACATTTAAACATCAAAACCACATAAATAGTTCCGCCACTGGTTTGACCGCCCTGAGCCACGGAACCGGATCGCCGCCACGAAGACTACAACCACCAGCATCCACCAAAAAGGGTCCGGCTCCGGGTGTCCCAAGGCCCAGGGGGTGCGTCAGAACATTTTCATCACCTTTCACAATCACCAATGGGACAAGGCAGGGATGTCCTCTGTCCCCTCTCTTATACATCCTAGTGACGGAGCACCTGCGCTCATCAATTCGCCATAACCCCAATATTAGGTGGATTGAGGTGGGAGGCACCGAGTACAAGTGCTCTCTATTTGCTGATGATGTCCAAGTATAAATCACTCAATCACATATATCCATCCCTGCTGTTATGGCTGAAATAGATCACTTTGTTACATGGTAAAATTTTAAAATCAATGCAGCGAAGTCTGAGGCCCTCGATGTCTCCCTCCCTAAATCCATATAGGATTCCATCCAGTCCAACTTTTCCTTTGCCTGGCCCTCACAGGGTATCAAATACTTAGGAATTCCTATTCATAGAGACCTCTCCCATCTATGTTATCTTAATTTTGGGCCCTTTATTGAACAATTCCATACAGACCACGGTTGGCAAGTTAGAACTGTAAGATTCACTACGTGAACCACTGGTGTTTTGTGGAAAAGCACATGTACACTGCGTTCCAAATTATTATGCAAAAAGTGTTTAGGAGTGATAAGGGAAGAATTTGTTTGTTTGTCAGTTAAACTCATTGATGGTGATGTGTGTCAGGGCTCTTTATATCACTGTAAGCAATTGCAGACACCTGTGCTAATTAGTTTGGCAGGTGTGTCCAATGAAAGGCAAGACTACTTAAGAAGGCTCTCTCACATTATTAAGCAGCCTACATTTTCTGCCAAAATGGGAAAGAAAAAGGATGTGTCGGCTGCTGAGAAGCAACAAATTGTGGAGTGTTTAGGTCAAGGCATGACTACAATCAACATTGTGCGATGATCAGGGTGAAGTGTCTTGGCAATCAAGAAGTATGTAGCTGATTCACAGTACACACGTGTGCGTGCTGATAAGGGCAAATTGAGGACTCTTTCCTACAGGCAATTACGTCAGGTTGAAACAGCAGCGGCAAAAAAGCCTTGTCATAGCAGCAGACAAGTTTTTGAAGCTGCTTGTGCCTCCAACGTCCCCCGAACAACAAGATGCAGGGTCCTTCAGAGGTTTGCAGCTGTGCATATGCCATCCTGTCGACCTCCTCTATCCACTTCACATAAGCAGAAACGGCTCCAGTGGGCCAAACATTACATGAAGACTGATTTCAAAACTGTTTTGTTCACGGATGAGTGCCGTGCAGCGCTCGATGGTCCAGATGAATGGAGTGGAGGATGGCTGGTTGATGGACACCCCACGCAAACACAGCTACAGCGCCAACAAGGAGGAGGTGGAGTAATGTTTTGGGCTGGAATCATGGGGAGAGAGATTGTCGGCCCCTTTAGGATCCCTGAAGGCGCTAAAGATGATCTCCATAATGTATGTGGATTTTCTCAAACAGCACTTCCTGCCATGGTTCAAGAAGAAGAACCGTGTATTTCACAGCAAGATCATTTTTCTGCATGATAATGCACCATCTCATGCTGCACATAAAACATCTGCATCTCTGGCTGATATGGGCATAAAAGGGGACAAACTTATGGTGTGACCCCCATGCTCCCCTGACCTCTACCCCATTCAGAACCTTTGGAGCATCATTAAAAGGAGTGTCTATGATGGCGGGAGGCAGTTCACATCTAAGCAACAGCTCTGGGAGGGTATTCTGTCCTCATGCAAAACAATTGAAGCAGAAACCATCCAAAACCTGACAAATTCAATGGACGAGAGAGTTCAGAAGCTCCTTTCGAACAAGGGGTCCTATGTGAAAATGTAACATCACCTAGAATAAAGTTTTGAGTTGAAAACTGTTTGATTTCAGTTTCTAACAACCTGCTAATGCTTATAATTTCAAAAATGACCATTTTTTTGGTCTTTATTAAAATGAAAAGGTTGATCGAAAAGTTTGGGGGATCTAAGAGTGTGGCAACCCAGTAGTCATGATTAGTGTTGAGCCACCCCCGTAGTGTTCGAGTTCGGTTCGGTTCGTCGAACACCCGTGTGTTCGCCGAACTGTTCGTCGAACTGTTCGTCGAACACCTTCGAACACCGTTAAAACCAATGGCAGGCAAACAAAAACACATAGAAACACATTGAAAACACCTTCAAAGGTGTCCAAAAGCTGACAAACTGCTCAGAAGACACAACTAACACATGGAAAAGTGACAAGTACATATAGTCATGCGAAAAGAAAAGAGGTGGAGGAGTAAAAGGAGGGGGAGACACAGATATAGGCATGTCATGCCCTTCTAAAATCCAAAAAGTGAGAAGCCGAGACGGCCAGTCCGCTCCTGCCCGTGCCACCTCCGTGTCGCCGGGTTTGTGCCAGAGCCGCGGTGAACCCTGACGGCCAGCCCCCCTCTCCCAATACTGGTGCCTGTCCGCTGGTGGGTCGAGAGAGCCGCCCTGTGGTGGAGGCAGCTCTAAGCTTTTTAATTTAAATTGTCCCTCTAATTTGAATGAATACACTTTAAATCCATTTACAAGGATCTATTGGAGGGCAAGTCTCATGCCAGCAGCCGCGTAATTCCAGCTCCAGTAGCGTCCACTAAAGCTGCTGCAGTTAAAAAGCTTTTATAAGGATCGAGCTCGGCTGTCCACCGCAAGGCATCCTAGTGCCAGTCCCAGCCCCTATGCCTTGGGGTGCCTCCTGATGCTCTTCACTAAGTATCCCGTGGTCCCGAAGCATTTCCTTTGAAAAAATTAAGTGTCCAAACTACAGGTGGTGTAGCTTGCTTAACAGCTGGGATAATCCGCTGACTAGCAGACACTGCTACTAGGCACAAAGTATTTCCTGGGCTAGATGCAGTTAAAAATTTGTAAGTAGATACTCTCGTTGGATGCTGAGAAAGCATTCCATAGAGTCTCCTGGCACGCCATATATGATTCTCTTAAAAAGCTTGGGGTAGGGGTCTAGGGGACCCTTTTATAGCCAAAATCACGGCCCTGTATCACAATACGTCACCTAGGCTGAAGATAAATGGAACTGTAGCACCGAGGGCTCGGTTGCTACAGACGTATTGCACCTCACCCAGGGGTGTGATATCTCACTCTCAGATAAGGATGGAGTGTGGATCAGGACCCGACACCTGCATGCATTACACCACATTGCCGTGGGGCAGGGCGACCAATATGCCCCTGAGATGGGCACGACAGTCCCTGTCCCTGGCTGGAGTGGGGGGAGGGAACACTGAGGAAGGGGAACCCTGCAGTGCAGGAGCAGGGAGGAAGCAGTTCCTGGGTGCATTGAGAAGGGAGTATAAAAGGTGGGCACCATCTTAGTTCAGTGCAGAGAAGTCTGAGCAGAAGTGGCAGGGAGCAGGGGCTCTGCATGAGCTCTGCTCCGGAGGCGGGCCTAGTAACAGAGGCCCAGGCCTGCAAGAGGGAGAAGGAAGGAAGAGGAGCGGAGAAGGCTCCAGGAACGAGGAATGAAGGGATCCCAGGGGTGCGGACGGGCGAGTCGCCACCGCACGCCCGAATCCACCTGCGTGGAGGGGTCAGGCCAAAGGGGGAGACCGGTCCCCGAACTAGTGGAGGCAGGAAACGACCCTCAGCTAGAAACCGGAGGCTCTGACATTTTATGTGGCGCAGCCCCTTGCTCCACCCGCTAGGAAGGCACCACATAGGGTCAGGGAAACTGGCGCCAAGTTTACCAAGAGGAGGCCCGAGGCAGCCGGACAGAAGTGTTGGTAAGAAAGGCCAGACAAAGGACACACAAAGGGGGTCCTGTGAAGCGCTCCAAAGTTATCTGGGAGTTGTCTGAGCCCCTCACCTGGTGAGCACAGTACGACGTGGGCAGCCGTTACCTGCAGACGTGGTCTGGATAATAAGAACTGTGAGTAAAGGCCCTGAACTGCATCACTGACTCCGTGTCGTTACTGCTGCTGCCCTGCACCATCACCCCCATCCTCCGCATACACTGCCCTGAGGCTATACTCCTCCCGTGGGGAGTTATGCTACGCTCTGCTGCACCCACAACACCAGCCTTAGCGGTCTGCCCTGTAGCGGCGGTTCACTCTGACCGCAATCCACGGGTGGCGTAGTCGGACATTTAAACATCAAAACCACATAAATAGTTCCGCCACTGGTTTGACCGCCCTGAGCCACGGAACCGGATCGCCGCCACGAAGACTACAACCACCAGCATCCACCAAAAAGGGTCCGGCTCCGGGTGTCCCAAGGCCCAGGGGGTGCGTCAGAACATTTTCATCACCTTTCACAATCACCAATGGGACAAGGCAGGGATGTCCTCTGTCCCCTCTCTTATACATCCTAGTGACGGAGCACCTGCTCTCATCAATTCGCCATAACCCCAATATTAGGTGGATTGAGGTGGGAGGCACCGAGTACAAGTGCTCTCTATTTGCTGATGATGTCCTAGTATATATCACTCAATCACATATATCCATCCCTGCTGTTATGGCTGAAATAGATCACTTTGTTACATGGTAAAATTTTAAAATCAATGCAGCGAAGTCTGAGGCCCTCGATGTCTCCCTCCCTAAATCCATATAGGATTCCATCCAGTCCAACTTTCCCTTTGCCTGTCCCTCACAGGGTATCAAATACTTAGGAATTCCTATTCATAGAGACCTCTCCCATCTATGTTATCTTAATTTTGGGCCCTTTATTGAACAATTCCATACAGACCACGGTTGGCAAGTTAGAACTGTAAGATTCACTACGTGAACCACTGGTGTTTTGTGGAAAAGCACATGTACACTGCGTTCCAAATTATTATGCAAAAAGTGTTTAGGAGTGATAAGGGAAGAATTTGTTTGTTTGTCAGTTAAACTCATTGATGGTGATGTGTGTCAGGGCTCTTTATATCACTGTAAGCAATTGCAGACACCTGTGCTAATTAGTTTGGCAGGTGTGTCCAATGAAAGGCAAGACTACTTAAGAAGGCTCTCTCACATTATTAAGCAGCCTACATTTTCTGCCAAAATGGGAAAGAAAAAGGATGTGTCGGCTGCTGAGAAGCAACAAATTGTGGAGTGTTTAGGTCAAGGCATGACTACAATCAACATTGTGCGATGATCAGGATGAAGTGTCTTGGCAATCAAGAAGTATGTAGCTGATTCACAGTACACACGTGTGCGTGCTGATAAGGGCAAATTGAGGACTCTTTCCTACAGGCAATTACGTCAGGTTGAAACAGCAGCGGCAAAAAAGCCTTGTCATAGCAGCAGACAAGTTTTTGAAGCTGCTTGTGCCTCCAACGTCCCCCGAACAACAAGATGCAGGGTCCTTCAGAGGTTTGCAGCTGTGAATATGCCATCCTGTCGACCTCCTCTATCCACTTCACACAAGCAGAAATGGCTCCAGTGGGCCAAACATTACATGAAGACTGATTTCAAAACTGTTTTGTTCACGGATGAGTGCCGTGCAGCGCTCGATGGTCCAGATGAATGGAGTGGAGGATGGCTGGTTGATGGACACCCCACGCAAACACGGCTACAGCGCCAACAAGGAGGAGGTGGAGTAATGTTTTGGGCTGGAATCATGGGGAGAGAGATTGTCGGCCCCTTTAGGATCCCTGAAGGCGCTAAAGATGAACTCCATAATGTATGTGGATTTTCTCAAACAGCACTTCCTGCCATGGTTCAAGAAGAAGAACCGTGTATTTCACAGCAAGATCATTTTTCTGCATGATAATGCACCATCTCATGCTGCACATAAAACATCTGCATCTCTGGCTGATATGGGCATAAAAGGGGACAAACTTATGGTGTGACCCCCATGCTCCCCTGACCTCTACCCCATTCAGAACCTTTGGAGCATCATTAAAAGGAGTGTCTATGATGGCGGGAGGCAGTTCACATCTAAGCAACAGCTCTGGGAGGGTATTCTGTCCTCATGCAAAACAATTGAAGCAGAAACCATCCAAAACCTGACAAATTCAATGGACGAGAGAGTTCAGAAGCTCCTTTCGAACAAGGGGTCCTATGTGAAAATGTAACATCACCTAGAATAAAGTTTTGAGTTGAAAACTGTTTGATTTCAGTTTCTAACAACCTGCTAATGCTTATAATTTCAAAAATGACCATTTTTTTGGTCTTTATTAAAATGAAAAGGTTGATCGAAAAGTTTGGGGGATCTAAGAGTGTGGCAACCCAGTAGTCATGATTAGTGTTGAGCCACCCCCGTAGTGTTCGAGTTCGGTTCGGTTCGTCGAACACCCGTGTGTTCGCCGAACTGTTCGTCGAACTGTTCGTCGAACACTTTCGAACACCGTTAAAACCAATGGCAGGCAAACAAAAACACATAGAAACACATAGAAAACACCTTCAAAGGTGTCCAAAAGCTGACAAACTGCTCAGAAGACACAACTAACACATGGAAAAGTGACAAGTACATATAGTCATGCGAAAAGAAAAGAGGTGGAGGAGTAAAAGGAGGGGGAGACACAGATATAGGCATGTCATGCCCTTCTAAAATCCAAAAAGTGAGAAGCCGAGACGGCCAGTCCGCTCCTGCCCGTGCCACCTCCGTGTCGCCGGGTTTGTGCCAGAGCCGCGGTGAACCCTGACGGCCAGCCCCCCTCTCCCAATACTGGTGCCTGTCCGCTGGTGGGTCGAGAGAGCCCCCCTGTGGTGGAGGCAGCTCTAAGCTTTTTAATTTAAATTGTCCCTCTAATTTGAATGAATACACTTTAAATCCATTTACAAGGATCTATTGGAGGGCAAGTCTCATGCCAGCAGCCGCGTAATTCCAGCTCCAGTAGCGTCCACTAAAGCTGCTGCAGTTAAAAAGCTTTTATAAGGATCGAGCTCGGCTGTCCACCGCAAGGCATCCTAGTGCCAGTCCCAGCCACTATGCCTTGGGGTGCCTCCTGATGCTCTTCACTAAGTATCCCGTGGTCCCGAAGCATTTCCTTTGAAAAAATTAAGTGTCCAAACTACAGGTGGTGTAGCTTGCTTAACAGCTGGGATAATCCGCTGACTAGCAGACACTGCTACTAGGCACAAAGTATTTCCTGGGCTAGATGCAGTTAAAAATTTGTAAGTAGATACTCTCGTTGGATGCTGAGAAAGCATTCCATAGAGTCTCCTGGCACGCCATATATGATTCTCTTAAAAAGCTTGGGGTAGGGGTCTAGGGGACCCTTTTATAGCCAAAATCACGGCCCTGTATCACAATACGTCACCTAGGCTGAAGATAAATGGAACTGTAGCACCGAGGGCTCGGTTGCTACAGACGTATTGCACCTCACCCAGAGGTGTGATATCTCACTCTCAGATAAGGATGGAGTGTGGATCAGGACCCGACACCTGCATGCATTACACCACATTGCCGTGGGGCAGGGCGACCAATATGCCCCTGAGATGGGCACGACAGTCCCTGTCCCTGGCTGGAGTGGGGGGAGGGAACACTGAGGAAGGGGAACCCTGCAGTGCAGGAGCAGGGAGGAAGCAGTTCCTGGGTGCATTGAGAAGGGAGTATAAAAGGTGGGCACCATCTTAGTTCAGTGCAGAGAAGTCTGAGCAGAAGTGGCAGGGAGCAGGGGCTCTGCATGAGCTCTGCTCCGGAGGCGGGCCTAGTAACAGAGGCCCAGGCCTGCAAGAGGGAGAAGGAAGGAAGAGGAGCGGAGAAGGCTCCAGGAACGAGGAATGAAGGGATCCCAGGGGTGCGGACGGGCGAGTCGCCACCGCACGCCCGAATCCACCTGCGTGGAGGGGTCAGGCCAAAGGGGGAGACCGGTCCCCGAACTAGTGGAGGCAGGAAACGACCCTCAGCTAGAAACCGGAGGCTCTGACATTTTATGTGGCGCAGCCCCTTGCTCCACCCGCTAGGAAGGCACCACATAGGGTCAGGGAAACTGGCGCCAAGTTTACCAAGAGGAGGCCCGAGGCAGCCGGACAGAAGTGTTGGTAAGAAAGGCCAGACAAAGGACACACAAAGGGGGTCCTGTGAAGCGCTCCAAAGTTATCTGGGAGTTGTCTGAGCCCCTCACCTGGTGAGCACAGTACGACGTGGGCAGCCGTTACCTGCAGACGTGGTCTGGATAATAAGAACTGTGAGTAAAGGCCCTGAACTGCATCACTGACTCCGTGTCGTTACTGCTGCTGCCCTGCACCATCACCCCCATCCTCCGCATACACTGCCCTGAGGCTATACTCCTCCCGTGGGGAGTTATGCTACGCTCTGCTGCACCCACAACACCAGCCTTAGCGGTCTGCCCTGTAGCGGCGGTTCACTCTGACCGCAATCCACGGGTGGTGTAGTCGGACATTTAAACATCAAAACCACATAAATAGTTCCGCCACTGGTTTGACCGCCCTGAGCCACGGAACCGGATCGCCGCCACGAAGACTACAACCACCAGCATCCACCAAAAAGTGTCCGGCTCCGGGTGTCCCAAGGCCCAGGGGGTGCGTCAGAACATTTTCATCACCTTTCACAATCACCAATGGGACAAGGCAGGGATGTCCTCTGTCCCCTCTCTTATACATCCTAGTGACGGAGCACCTGCTCTCATCAATTCGCCATAACCCCAATATTAGGTGGATTGAGGTGGGAGGCACCGAGTACAAGTGCTCTCTATTTGCTGATGATGTCCTAGTATATATCACTCAATCACATATATCCATCCCTGCTGTTATGGCTGAAATAGATCACTTTGTTACATGGTAAAATTTTAAAATCAATGCAGCGAAGTCTGAGGCCCTCGATGTCTCCCTCCCTAAATCCATATAGGATTCCATCCAGTCCAACTTTCCCTTTGCCTGGCCCTCACAGGGTATCAAATACTTAGGAATTCCTATTCATAGAGACCTCTCCCATCTATGTTATCTTAATTTTGGGCCCTTTATTGAACAATTCCATACAGACCACGGTTGGCAAGTTAGAACTGTAAGATTCACTACGTGAACCACTGGTGTTTTGTGGAAAAGCACATGTACACCGCGTTCCAAATTATTATGCAAAAAGTGTTTAGGAGTGATAAGGGAAGAATTTGTTTGTTTGTCAGTTAAACTCATTGATGGTGATGTGTGTCAGGGCTCTTTATATCACTGTAAGCAATTGCAGACACCTGTGCTAATTAGTTTGGCAGGTGTGTCCAATGAAAGGCAAGACTACTTAAGAAGGCTCTCTCACATTATTAAGCAGCCTACATTTTCTGCCAAAATGGGAAAGAAAAAGGATGTGTCGGCTGCTGAGAAGCAACAAATTGTGGAGTGTTTAGGTCAAGGCATGACTACAATCAACATTGTGCGATGATCAGGATGAAGTGTCTTGGCAATCAAGAAGTATGTAGCTGATTCACAGTACACACGTGTGCGTGCTGATAAGGGCAAATTGAGGACTCTTTACTACAGGCAATTACGTCAGGTTGAAACAGCAGCGGCAAAAAAGCCTTGTCATAGCAGCAGACAAGTTTTTGAAGCTGCTTGTGCCTCCAACGTCCCCCGAACAACAAGATGCAGGGTCCTTCAGAGGTTTGCAGCTGTGCATATGCCATCCTGTCGACCTCCTCTATCCACTTCACACAAGCAGAAACGGCTCCAGTGGGCCAAACATTACATGAAGACTGATTTCAAAACTGTTTTGTTCACGGATGAGTGCCGTGCAGCACTCGATGGTCCAGATGAATGGAGTGGAGGATGGCTGGTTGATGGACACCCCACGAAAACACGGCTACAGCGCCAACAAGGAGGAGGTGGAGTAATGTTTTGGGCTGGAATCATGGGGAGAGAGATTGTCGGCCCCTTTAGGATCCCTGAAGGCGCTAAAGATGAACTCCATAATGTATGTGGATTTTCTCAAACAGCACTTCCTGCCATGGTTCAAGAAGAAGAACCGTGTATTTCACAGCAAGATCATTTTTCTGCATGATAATGCACCATCTCATGCTGCACATAAAACATCTGCATCTCTGGCTGATATGGGCATAAAAGGGGACAAACTTATGGTGTGACCCCTATGCTCCCCTGACCTCTACCCCATTCAGAACCTTTGGAGCATCATTAAAAGGAGTGTCTATGATGGCGGGAGGCAGTTCACATCTAAGCAACAGCTCTGGGAGGGTATTCTGTCCTCATGCAAAACAATTGAAGCAGAAACCATCCAAAACCTGACAAATTCAATGGACGAGAGAGTTCAGAAGCTCCTTTCGAACAAGGGGTCCTATGTGAAAATGTAACATCACCTAGAATAAAGTTTTGAGTTGAAAACTGTTTGATTTCAGTTTCTAACAACCTGCTAATGATTATAATTTCAAAAATGACCATTTTTTTGGTCTTTATTAAAATGAAAAGGTTGATCGAAAAGTTTGGGGGATCTAAGAGTGTGGCAACCCAGTAGTCATGATTACTTCGAATTCTGACAATATGAGGGTCATGCTGCAGGTAGTGCAGCAAGAAGGCACTTATGTGTCTTGCGCATCTCGGAGCCCCAAAATTATTTTCCGGGCTAGATGCAGCTAAAAATTATTTTTAATTTTAAATCTGGTGAAGCTTATTATAGATGGCCTAATAGGATCAGTGCTGCACACTGCTACAAAGCCCAAATTATTTTCCAGTCAAGATACAGATAAACATGATTAGTAATTTGAAAGCTTAAAACGGTTGGTAGGGTGATTTTAACCAATCATCAAGCTTTTACTCTCCCCAGGATGACACAGGGGTAGAAAAGTCGTTTCGGATCCATGATTTGTTCATCTTTATGAACGTGAGTCTGTCTACATTATCAGTGGAGAGCCGCGTGCGCTTATCTGTCAGCACACCACCAGCAGCGCTGAACACACGTTCAGACAGAACGCTGGCTGCGGGGCATGACAAGATCTCCAAGGCGTAAGTGGCTAGCTCCGGCCATTTATCCAGATTGGAAGCCCAAAAAGAGCAAGGGTCCAGTGACACAGTCGTGGCTTCAATGTTTACTTGGAGATACTCCTGTACCATCGTCTCTAGGCGTTGACTATGTGTCAGACTTCTTGTCTCCTGTGGCCTTGCAAAGGATGGGCTAAAAAAGTGGTGAAATGATTCCGCAAAATTGATGTTACCAGCAGATACTGTGGTTCTGTTACGGTTTGAGTGCTGAACACTTGACGGTCCCACGGTTGGCAAGTTGGAACTGTGAGATTCACTACGTGCACCACTGGTATTTTGTGGAAAAGCACATGTAAGATTCTGCAACAGTCTCTGCTGATACTCCTGCATGCGTGCATCCCTTTCTATGGCAGGAATAATTTCTGCAAATTTACTTTTGTACCGGGGATCTAACAGTGTGGCAACCCAGTAGTCAGGATTATTTCTAATTCTCACAATTCGAGGGTCATGTTGCAGGTAGTGCAGCAAGAAGGCACTCATGTGTGTTGCGCATCCAGGAGCACCAAGTCCCTGTTGTGTTGGTGGCGAGGTAGCAATCATGCTTCCTTCCTCTGTCCTCTCCCCCCAACCTCGCACAACAGAAATGTGATCAAGGTCTCCCTCATCTGATGAGTCTTCGATCAGTTCGTCCTCCACTTCTTCCTGGGCTCCTGCACCTTCCTCACTAGTTTGGCTGCTACCATGCGCCCTGGTAAAATCATCTCCCCCACCCTCACATGCCTGCCGCCTTGGTGCTGCCGACCGTCTGGACCTTGCAGATGTTAGCCCTTCCGCATACAACTCCTCCTCCTCTACTTCCTCCACCTCCTCTTGTGCCACCACCTGACTCCGAATTCTGTTTAACATGTGCTCCAGCATGTAAATCACCGGAATAGTCATGCTGATAATGGCATCGTCAGCACTAAACATCTTCGTTGCCATTTCAAAACTGTGCAGAAGGGTGCATAGGTCCCTGATCTGAGACCACTCCTCCAGCGTGATTTGCCCCACCTCTGAATCTCGTTGGCCCAGGCTATACGTCAGAACGTATTGCACCAGGGCTTGTCGGTGCTGCCACAGTCGCTGCAACATGTGCAGAGTTGAATTCCACCGGGTAGGCACATCGCATTTTAGCCGGTGAAGTGGCAGGCCCAACGACTTCTGTAGAGATGTAAGTCGCTGAGCTGCGGGATGCGAACGGCGGAAGTGAGCACACAGCGACCGTGCCCTCTGCAGAAGGCCATCTAGTCTGGGATAGTGGGCTAAAAATTGCTGGACAACCAGGTTCAACACGTGAGCCATACAAGGCACGTGTGTGATATTGCCCCGGCGAAGGGCCGCACCCAGGTTTGCAGCATTGTCGCACACGGCCTTCCCTGGTTTCAGGTCCAGTGGAGACAACCATTCATGAAATTGGTTCTCCAGAGCTGACCACAACTCCTCAGCTGTGTGACTCACATTTCCCAGACATTTCAATGTAAAAACCGCCTGATGACGTTGAGCCCTACTGCCAGCATAGTAAGGAGGTGTGCAGGATCCCTTCTGCGCAGTTAGAAAGCTTGTAGCATGACCAGACAGGCTTTGGGTGCAGGTGGAAGACCGAGAGGAGGTTGAGGAGGCAGAAGCAGTGGAGGAAAAATGACATAAAGAGGATTGACGCACAACTCGTGGGGACGGCAAGACTTGGACAGCAGCCCCTTGTCCTGCTGTCACCATAGTTACCCAGTGCCCAGTCAGCGACATGTAACGCCCCTGTCCATGCCTACTCGTCCAAGTGTCTGTGGTGAAATGCACCCTGTCACACACAGAGTTTCTCAAAGAAGCGGTGATGTTGTGTGCGACATGCTGGTGGAGCGCAGGCACACCTTTCTTTGAGAAGTAGTGCCGACTGGGCATCTGGTACTGGGGCACTGCAACGGACATAAGGTCTCGAAAATCCTCTGTGTCCACCAGGCGGAAAGGCAGCATTTCTGTAGCCAAGAGCTTGCAGATGGTGAAATTCAACCTCTTAGCTTTCTCATGGCTAGGAGGAAATGGTCTTTTACTTGTCCACATCTGAGGGACCGAGGGCTGGCTATTGTGCTTAGACGGGGTTGATAAGGGTGTCCCCGGCAAACTGCCGGTCTGTGAGGAAGATGCAGGCGGACATGTTAGGTTGCCTTGATCCAAAGGTGGTGCTATCGATGTCGGACAGCGCTCAAGACCAGCTGGTGTTACCACCTCCAAAGAAAATGATGACCTGCCAATCACGCTGGCTGTTGCGGGTAAAGAGGTGGCAGGTCTGCGCCCCAAAACAGGTGTGACTGCTGTCCCCCCAGTCACAGAGGATGAAGAGGCCGCGGATGCACAAGATATGGCAGACGGTGGTTGGCCCGGCCGGCTAGACCGCATTGTAGCACACTGAGCTTCCCACTGCAACTTATGCTTCATGTCCATGTGCCGGTTCATGCATGAAGTACTCAAACTATGTATTTTTTGGCCTCTACTTAGCTTTTGCTGACAAATGTTACAGATAACACGAGTTGGGTCATCTTTATCGATCTGAAAAAATGCCCAGGCTATGCAAGGCTTAGCACCCATGCGACCTGAAGAGAAACCACGACTTGTGGTGAGAGGCAGAGTTGTGTTTGAGGATGCAGTTGTTGACGTGCTTCCAGTACTACGTCTCTGTCCAGGAAGGCGCAACCTGACCTCGTCGTCACTAGCATCTTCCTCCACCTCCTCTGCTGACCTCATCTCTTGGCTGACTGTGGGTTGACAGTAAGTGGGATCTCCGACCTCATCATCATCACCCTGTGCGTTATCACACCCGTCGTCCTCAGAGCCAACCTGTTCCTGCCCTGACAAAAAACTAAAGTTGTCGCTCCAATCAGGTATTTGAGTCTTATCATCGTCTTCCTCATTGTCTCCACCAACAGGAGTTACAGTTTGGGAATGAGGGTCTACATTATGGTCAGAACCTTCTGCGTCTGGTCCTGGATCCGACTCATAAAGATTCTGGGCATCAGTGCAGATCATTTCCTCGTCTGGATTCACAGAAGCGCTGGAGTCGACCTCTGATTCCCAGGCTATAGTATGAGTAAACAGCTCTGCAGACTCAACCATCTGTTCTACCTCATACTCAGACGGGCAGCTGGAGATTTGGGAGCTGTGAGGAAGCAAGTGCGATTTGGGTGACACCTTTGAGGACTGGAGTATTTGTGATGTTGAAGTTGATGTGGAGGAGAGCCCACTTAAAGGAGCACTTGATATCCGTTGAAGCACCTGCTGTTTTTGTGCCTCATCTGGAATTTGTAGCGATTGGCGTGGCCGTAAGAAAGGGATCTTATCACATTGTCCGCTAAAAGAAGTAGACATTTTAGTTTGGCTGGAAGATGGTCTTTCTTCTGCACCTACCCCACGGACACAACCTTTTTTCCCCTTCCCAACACGCCTATTCCCCTTTCCACCAGCAGCAGGCCTTTTTCCACTCATTTTGGTGGTTAACTAATTCACAACTCTGGAGTTGTTTGCACAAAAAAACAATGGATGGTAACCGAGCAGAGCTGAGTGGCCAAACTGTGGTATTAGGCCAAAACTATTGGCTGGGTTAGATGCAGAAAAAAATTATTTTTAATTTGCAACCTGATGGAGGTCAGTATAGATGGACTAATAGACCAAGTCCCACACACCGCTAGAAGCCCAAATATTTTTTCAGAGCTAGATGCAGAAAATTTTTTTATTCAATTTGCAACCTGATGGAGGTCAGTATAGATGGACTAATAGACCAAGTCCCACACACTGCTAGAAGCCCAAATATTTTTTCAGAGCTAGATGCAGAAAAAAATTATTTTTAATTTGCAACCTGATGGAGGTCAGTATAGATGGACTAATAGACCAAGTCCCACACACCGCTAGAAGCCCAAATATTTTTTCAGAGCTAGATGCAGAAAAAAATTATATTCAATTTGCAACCTGCTGGACGTCAGTATAGAAGGACTAATAGAACCAGTCCCACACACTGCTAGAAGCCCAAATATTTTTTCAGAGCTAAATGAAGAGAAAAATTATTTTTAATTTGCAACCTGATGGAGGTCAGTATAGATGGACTAATAGACCAAGTCCCACACACCGCTAGAAGCCTAAATATTTTTTCAGAGCTAGATGCAGAAAATTTTTTTATTCAATTTGCAACCTGATGGAGGTCAGTATAGATGGACTAATAGACCAAGTCCCACACACTGCTAGAAGCCCAAATATTTTTTCAGAGCTAGATGCAGAAAAAAATTATTTTTAATTTGCAACCTGATGGAGGTCAGTATAGATGGACTAATAGACCAAGTCCCACACACCGCTAGAAGCCCAAATATTTTTTCAGAGCTAGATGCAGAAAAAAATTATATTCAATTTGCAACCTGCTGGACGTCAGTATAGAAGGACTAATAGAACAAGTCCCACACACTGCTAGAAGCCCAAATATTTTTTCAGAGCTAAATGAAGAAAAAAATTATTTTTAATTTGCAACCTGATGGAGGTCAGTATAGATGGACTAATAGACCAAGTCCCACACACTGCTAGAAGCCCAAATATTTTTTCAGAGCTAGATGCAGAAAAAAATTATTTTTAATTTGCAACCTGATGGAGGTCAGTATAGATGGACTAATAGACCAAGTCCCACACACCGCTAGAAGCCCAAATATTTTTTCAGAGCTAGATGCAGAAAATTTTTTTATTCAATTTGCAACCTGATGGAGGTCAGTATAGATGGACTAATAGACCAAGTCCCACACACTGCTAGAAGCCCAAATATTTTTTCAGAGCTAGATGCAGAAAAAAATTATTTTTAATTTGCAACCTGATGGAGGTCAGTATAGATGGACTAATAGACCAAGTCCCACACACTGCTAGAAGCCCAAATATTTTTTCAGAGCTAGATGCAGAAAAAAATTATTTTTAATTTGCAACCTGATGGAGGTCAGTATAGATGGACTAATAGAACAAGTCCCACACGCTGCTAGAAGCCCAAATATTTTTTCAGAGATAAATGAAGAAAAAAATTATTTTTAATTTGCAACCTGATGGAGGTCAGTATAGATGGACTAATAGACCAAGTCCCACACACTGCTAGAAGCCTAAATATTTTTTCAGAGCTAGATGCAGAAAAAAAATATTTTTAATTTGCAACCTGATGGAGGTCAGTATAGATGGACTAATAGACCAAGTCCCACACACCGCTAGAAGCCCAAATATTTTTTCAGAGCTAGATGCAGAAAAAAATTATATTCAATTTGCAACCTGCTGGAGGTCAGTATAGAAGGACTAATAGAACAAGTCCCACACACTGCTAGAAGCCCAAATATTTTTTCAGAGCTAAATGAAGAAAAAAATTATTTTTAATTTGCAACCTGATGGAGGTCAGTATAGATGGACTAATAGACCAAGTCCCACACACTGCTAGAAGCCCAAATATTTTTTCAGAGCTAGATGCAGAAAAAAATTATATTCAGTTTGCAACCTGATGGAGGTCAGTATAGATGGACTAATAGAATGATGCTATGCCCAAAAGATTTTACTTCACTAGGTGCAGTAAAAAAATTGGTATTCTATACACAGGTGGTATATCTTGCAACACAGATAGGCTACTCCACTGACTAACACACTCTGCAATAGGCCAAAAAGGATTAGCTTTGCTAGATTCAGCCAAATGCTGTGAAAAAAACTTGCACAGCACTGGCATAGACCTGCCTGGCAAAAACTGATAGGAACTGATGTAACCTAGTCCTGAAAAGGACTCCAATTACAATTAGTCTTTACTCCCACAATCTATCTATTTAAGAGCACAGACCTGCCTGATAAAAGTCGTAGGAAATGCTGTAACCTAGTCCTTAAAAGGACTGCAATCACAACTATTCCCTACTCCCAAGCTATCTGTAGATTTGTGCGAAAATTGGCTTGAAATTAACAAGGTATAGCGCACACAGCAACAGCGGTGCCGTCTAACACGCAGCTGCAGCAGTGAGAAAATGGTGGCGACGGGGAAAATGGCTTGGTCTTATAGGGCAAGGACATGTGACATACACTGCCAATCACACATGCCCTTGCTTGTGTGAAAAAAAGCACTTCGCTCCGTGTGTGCGCTGCTGATAGGCTGACAGATTGCACCTCCCCACTGCAAATGCGGGAAAGAGAAAAAAAAATGGAGATCTTCATTGTTCCTGCAGAGATCCATCCCCTGCCCCTCCCCCCGCCCCGCTGTACACTCAAACTGCGTATTAACATTAATTTTCATCATTACTGAGAAAAAATCCAGTTATGATTTTGGTGCACGAACAGTTATCGAACATAACCTCGAACAGCCGAATTTTTCTCAAATTGTTCGTGTTCGCCGACCGGCTCGAACACCGCCCAAAACAGCTCGAATTTGAGATTGGCGAACAGTTCGAGTAGAACAACGCTCATCTCTAGTCATGATCTCCTGGTTGTGCAGGAGATCCAACACGCTTTCTGCCGATTTAGATATCAGATGCGGCTAGCATATGCCACTATCAGCCTCTCCCACGCAGTCAACACGTGTGTGGGTGTGATCAGCGTGAGAGACAATTTCAACTATGTCAGCAGTCTGTCAGATGTAACAGAGCTGACAGCTAAAACGGGGTAAATCTGATTTATTGATGCACTGTAACGCCGCACTCTATAGTGCGGTCAATTATGGCATGATACTGTCTGACGAAACTATCAGAAATCGTCCCTGACGCGCGTTTCGCCGGGGGTTCCGTCTTTTAAAAATGTGCACTGGGTGAAAAACCCCTTTAAAGAGGTGGGAGGATGGACTGAGTGTATAAATTATAATTATTATAATATGCACAGACCTTAGGTCCTCCTGCAGCTAGGGGCATACATAGAAGGCATGGGGCCCCATAGCATAAGTCCTAATTCTGGTTCACATTTCCAAAAGTAAAAATTCTCAGCAGGGTCACAGGGCCGAGGCGCAGTCACAGAATGGCAGATCTCCCGGATCTCCCAGCTTTTAAAGACAGGAAGAGAGACATGTACTGTCATTTTTTCCATATTGAACTCTCTTAGTGTTCTCACCCACAAACTGTATACAAAAGATCACAAACAAAATATACACTTCTATTTGAAAACAGCGATTTGCATGTAGGCCTCTTTGGTTTGTGTGCCAGGGCTGATTTTCAGTCCCAGCCCGGCCCTTGTGGGTTGGACCCTCATACTATTTACGAATGGATCATCATACTTTATAAGGTGCTGAGCGGTGAACTATCATCATATATAGGGGCTGTGGGGTGGACCTTCATACTGTAATGGGGCTGTTTGTGTGGGGAACCATCATGCTATATGGTGGGTTGTGGGGATCATCATTCTGTATTGGAGCTGTGAGTGATCATCATTCTGTGGGGGATCACAATACTGTGTGGGGTGGCTGTGGTGGACCATTACACTGTATGGAAGACTGTAGGGGGACCATCATACTATGCGAGGTGGCAGCGGTGGCCAATATATTGTGTGGGATGACTGTGGTGAACATTATACTGTGTGGGGTGGCTGTGGAACCCATTATGCTACATGGCGGTTTATGGTGGCAATTAAACTGTGGGGGCTGTGGTGATCATCTGTGATGAAACAGATTCTTATCTTAATTAACCAGACATCTAGATTTGTTGAGCCACGAATAATGCACTATTGTGTTTGTGTTGACTTTTGAACATGTGTGTGTTTCTTTGGTGGGTCAAGAAGGACAGACCAGTATTTGTATAACCCTAATTGTTGTCTCTATTGGTCTGTGAACAAAGATGCTTGTTACTATGCTAATTGCATAATGTACTAAAGCCAGCTAGATGTTCATTTACAAAAGCCCCCTGCTATATGTAAATTGATTAAATGAACAAACAATGAGACCTGAGCTCTGTGGAATAGTATCATCCCTGGTCCTTGCTCTGTGGATGTGTGCTTGACAGAGCAATTGTAACTATTTGGAGGACATGTGCCTCTGTAGCAGAGAGAGTTGAAAGGGAAGATCAGACACACTCTTCAGTAGAGTAGCTTGGTCGCATGGTTCGAGCCAGAGAGACACAGATTTGGATTCTACATGATTCTGGCCTAAGGGCACATGGCCCCCTACTGGAAGGATACCGATCTGCTCCATCGACCATCAGAGAACCCTTGGATACATTTGGGGAGACCAGGTTGGGACAATGAAGTCACCTGGCCCCATGGATATCTTGTTTGGGGTTGCCAGGTGGGACCCTCTGGTTGCCTGGAACCCATGGGGACATTCGGAGAAGCCAGATTAGGACCAACCGGTCATCTGGCCCCATTGAAACTCTTGGAGAGGCCAGGGTGTGACCCTCGGGTCTCCTGGCTTTGTACCTCGATGGACTGTCAGCATCCTAAGCTTGCTGCTACCTCCTCTCTGTGAGGGCCCACCAAAGCGGGGGGCCACTGATTCAGGTAGTTGGTCCTGGAAGTTCCAAAGTTGCAGTTGTTCTACCCCGGCTTGCCAGTGGAAGGGTGAGACTTTGTAATGTTGTACCATCTTGGGTATTTGCTGGGGCTGTTCTATATGTTATTGATTGATGGTGGTTTAATAAAATATTACCACACTGTTTTACCCTCGCCCTGTGATGTCTGAGTAGTGTGCTGCCCATGGAAGACCCCGGGTCTTCACACCATCATACTGCATCAGATGGTTATGAGGGACTTCATACTGCATGGGGGGCTTTGGTGGACAGCATAATTTATATAGGGGCCTCTGGTGGACATCATAGTGAGTATTGGGGGCTGTGGTGAATACCATATTGTATTGGGGGGCTGTAGTGACCATCTTACTGTGTGGGATTTGTGGTACAATCATACTCTATGGGGTCATCATTTTTTATGGGGGTCATCAAAGGGGTATCCTTGTGGGTGAGAGCATTTAGGGGCTACATTAGGGGCAAAATAACTAAGTACCGTAATACATATACCTCTCCGTGTCTTAAAAAGTTGGGTATGTCCTGTGATGTGATAGGATTTTTACAATGGGGAACCTTTTATTTCTTTGTATACCCCTGCTCAGTAGGATTATAATAAAGAGGGACTGATGGTTATTATTATAAGGGGGCACTATAGGTGGGGGTTGTTATTATTATAAGGAGGCACACTGGGGAATCATTATCATTATAGGGGAAGTAAAGGAGGCAATATTATAAGAAAGCACAGGGGGTGTTTTTATTATTATTATAATGAAGTATGTTGTTATTCTTATATAAGTGTCAAGGGGGAGTATTATTAAAGGAGGAACAAGGGAATTACACAGCAGCACAAGAGGACATTATTACTGTATGGTGCTGTATAGCTTTAAGGAGGCACAGGGGAGCATTATTACTGCAAGGAAGTACAGAGAGAACATTGTTACTGGGTAGACTTGTAGGGGGACAGAGGGAGCATTGTTATTGTGCCAAATAGGGGGGTAGTAGTACTATAAAGGGCATAAAATGGCCAGTGTTCAATTAGAACCCCGCGCCAGAGTGTTCCTAAACTACAGACTGGGTTCTCTCTCTCCTGTCTGTGTGTGTGGATAGGCCGGGTCTTCCTCTGAACTCCTCTCAGAAAAAGGGCATGGGTGGCAGCTCCGCTCCTTCCGATACCCGGTGGGATCCTCAGGGCGTACCGGGCTTTCCCGACCAGGACATGGAGTAGCAAGGTCGGGTGTTTGGGGCCGGTACCCCTCTTGCAGCCAGACTCCCTCTGAGTATATCAGATGGCGAGGACAGGTGGCGTATACCACTCCGTCTGCGTCCTCCCTGGGATCCATTTGCTGTGGAGCTACACTCTTGAGCTCTGGGCCTTCTTGATCATGGTCCTTGACCGGGTTGAGACATTCATTGTCTGCAACCTGCCCCTCGACCCAAGGCTGAGGTACAAGGGCCGTGTCTCCATCCTCTGCAGGCCCACACAGGATCCACCCTCAGGGAGGGAGATCACAATAAATGACAGTCAAAAGAACCAAGAACCAAAATGGCTTTTTATTAAGTATGAAATTTAAAGTGTCACTAAAATGTGAGTCCTCCACCCTCACCCACTAAATGGTTCCCCTAGCTCTTGGTTCCCCAGTCTCCCTGTAACCAGGAGGGCAGCACCTAGTGCATTCTAGCCCCCTCTGGTGGGTGAAGTGTGGTGTTGGATGTAAAGGAAGGGTCCTGACCATCGCACTGTTCTTACCACAGAGGAGGAACACCACACTCCATTAGAGAAGTGCAGCATCCCTGTGGCGGTCGAACCCTCAGGGGCGCCACACAGTCACTCTATGTAACTGCAGAATTGTGAATCCTCACAGTGCGCTCATCTTGTCCTGTGAGTATTCTCCAGTGCCAGGAGTGAGCAGTCAAGTGACAGCAAGTTTGTGACTTGCATACAAATCACATTTGCATATGGTCACACGCCGAATAGATAGATGTGGACTCACTCAATACAAGTGAATTTTGCATGGCCCAGCAGGTTTAGTCGGAATTTGGCAAGAGGTGTGGAAATCGCATACTTGCTGTCACATGATGGCCCGCTCCCAACGCTAACACCGGAGAATCCTGACAGTGCACGCTGTGAGGATTCAGAAGTTTGAAGTCACATAGACTTTAACCTCAAGCCTGGACAATCCATTTAACGATCAGAATGGTGGTATTATCATTACTGTGTATGCTGGTAACATTTGGTTATAGTCTATTGGTATTTGTCTTTTATATTGCAATATTATTCCAGTATTATTATTATTATTATTTTTATTATTCAATCTTATATAGCAGTATTATTAGAAAAATTAATTTTGTTGGAAATCTTGATTACCTCTTCAGGAATGGTAATATTAGTCATAGAGATCCCCAACTGAGGTTTGGGAGCAAGGACAGCATAGGACTGTGTGCTTTCAAATGACAGAGCTGAATTTCTGTCCCAGTCAGTCTTTGGCTAAGCAGCAGGCTTGGACTGGCCCACAGGGAACAGGGGAATTCCCGAGTGGGCCCCAGTGCAAGAGTAAGCCACTTACTTCACAACATGAGCAGTAGTTGCCCCAATACATTTGATTCACTATGTATAAATAAAAGCAGAATCTCATCATACATCCAAGCTACCCAGATTATTATTATAAACGGGCAGAGGTAAATTTGTAAAACGTGTATATATATGTATATACATACACATTATATATACTGTATATACAGGTATGAAACTTCCATACAATCCTTAAAATGTGTCTGAGAGACTATAGTCAACAGATACATAAAGACTCTGACCACAGATGACAAAAAGAAAAAGAAAAAGGAGAGAAGGCGTGCAAATAAAGATATTTAATTAAGTGAGAATATATAGTTTCACAGCTTATTTCTGGAACAAGACAGGTGGGCACAAAAGTGGTCAATGCATAGCTCACACAAATATACAATCAAATGTATACAGCCATAGGACCAAAAAATATATATTCAGTATACTAATTGATTTACAGGACAAATTGCATGTTGTAATAAAATGTGCTTAATAGTAAAAAGATTATGATCCCTCTATTCCCTCTCCCTCCTCCCGGAGGCATGGCATCTTAAACCACGAGTGCGCATGCCCGGGAGTCATGGTGTTGAGTGTCTACTCCTGGACATGCGCGCACTTCCTGCCGCGGTGACACCATTACACTTCCAGTTTGGAGTTGAGGGACAGGAAGCAACGTAGCGCTGCAGAGTGTTCGGCATAAGGCATTTCAAAACGCCATATGGTATATAAAGAGGCTGCGGTCTGGGGCTCATCATATTCCCCCCTGATGAAGCTATAACTAAAAGAGGAAACGTACATTGGGGTTTGTAAACGGGGGATTCCTCCACTGTGGGGTCAGTGCTTGGTGCTATACTGTGCCTAATTTGGGCATGGTATCTTCTAACCATATTTTCTATCTGCAACATAATGCTTTAATTTTCGTGGTTACTTCTTATTGGTCCTTTTGTGTCATGATTATTTACAATCTTTGTGGCTTGTAGAGAAATATGGTTATTTGTGATTATAGTAATATACAATTGATGTGGATTGATACAATCTTTTTACTATTAAGCACGTTTTATTACAACATGCAATTTGTCCTGTAAATCAATTACAATACTGAATATATATTTTTTGGACCTATGGCTGTATACATTTGATTGTATATTTGTGTGAGCTATGCATTGACCCCTTTTGTGCCCACCTGTCTTGCTCCAGAAATAAGCTGTGAAACTAAATATTATCACTTGATCAAATATCTTTATTTGCACACCTTCTCTCCTTTTTCTTTTTGTCATACTGTACAGTACAGACCAAAAGTTTGGACATACCTTCTCATTTAAAGATTTTTCTGTATTTTGATGACTTTGAAAATTGTACATTTACACTGAAGGCATCAAAACTATGAATTAACACATGTGGAATTATATACTTAACAAAAAAGTGTGAAACAACTGAAAATATGTCTTATATTCTAGGTTTTTCAAAGTAGCCACCTTTTGCTTTGATGACTGCTTTGCACACACTTGGCATTCTCTTGATGAGCTTCAAGAGGTAGTCACCGGAAATGGTCTTCCAACAATCTTGAAGGAGTTCCCGGAGATGCTTAGCACTTCTTGGCCCTTTTGCCTTCACTCTGCGGTCCAGCTCACCCCAAACCATCTCGATTGGGTTCAGGTCTGGTGACTGTGGAGGCCAGGTCATCTGGCGCAGAACCCCATCACTCTCCTTCTTGGTCAAATAGCCCTTACACAGCCTGGAGGTGTGTTTGGGGCCATTGTCCTATTGAAAAATAAATGATGGTCCAACTAAACGCAAACCGGATGGAATAGCATGCCGTTGCAAGATGCTGTGGTAGCCATGCTGGTTCAGTATGCCTTCAATTTTGAATAAATCCCCAACAGTGTCACCAGCAAAGCACCCCCACAACATCACACCTCCTCCTCCATGCTTCACGGTGGGAACCAGGCATGTAGAGTCCATCCGTTCACTTTCTCTGCGTCGCACAAAGACACGGTGGTTGGAACCAAAGATCACAAATTTGGACTCATCAGACCAAAGCACAGATTTCCACTGGTCTAATGTCCATTCCTTGTGTTCTTTAGCACAAACAAGTCTCTTCTGCTTGTTGCCTGTCCTTAGCAGTGGTTTCCTAGCAGCTATTTTACCATGAAGGCCTGCTGCACAAAGTCTCCTTTTAACAGTTGTTTTAGAGATGTGTCTGCTGCTAGAACTCTGTGTGGCATTGACCTGGTCTCTAATCTGAGCTGCTGATAACCTGCGATTTTTGAGGCTGGTGACTCAGATAAACTTATCCTCAGAAGCAGAGGTGACTCTTGGTCTTCCTTTCCTGGGGCGGTCCTCATGTGAGCCAGTTTCTTTGAAGCGCTTTATGGTTTTTTGCAACTGCACTTGGGGACACTTTCAAAGTTTTCCCAATTTTTTGGACTGACTCACCTTCATTTCTTAAAGTAATTATGCCACTCATTTTTCTTTACTTAGCTGCTTTTTTCTTGCCATAATACAAATTCTAACAGTCTATTCAGTAGGAATATCAGCTGTGTATCCACCAGACTTCTGCACAACACAACTGATGGTCCCAACCCCATTTATAAGGCAAGAAATCCCACTTATTAAACCTGACCTGTGAAGTGAAAACCATTTCCGGTGACTACCTCTTGAAGCTCATCAAGGGAATTCCAAGAGTGTGCAAAGCAGTCATCAAAGCAAAAGGTGGCTACTTTGAAGAATCTAGAATATAAGACATATTTTCAGCTGTTTCACATTTTTTTTTGTTAAGTACATAATTCCACATGTGTTAATTCATGGTTTTGATGCCTTCAGTGTGAATGTACAATTTTCAAAGTCATGAAAATACAGAAAAATCTTTAAATGAGAAGGTGTGTCCAAACTTTTGGTCTGTACTGTATATATAGTTGAAACCTGAAGTTTATATACACTATACATAAAGACACATATGCATGTTTTTCTCAATATCTGATGTGAAATCAGAATAAACCTTATCCGTTTTAGGTCAATTAGGATTACCATAATTTTTAATATTTGCCAAATGCCAGAATAATGAGAGAGAGAGAGAGAATGTTTTACTTACTGCAAAGTCAAAAGATTACATACACTAAGATTACTATGCCTTTAAACAATTCTGGGCTGCCCATATGATGATGTCATGTGCTTTGAAGCTTCTGATAGGATTTTTGGCAACATCTGAGTTAATTAGAGACACACCAGTGGATGTATTTTAATGCACACCTGAAACACACTGCATCTTTGTTTAGCATCATGGGAAAGTTTAAAGAAATCAGATAAGGTATCAGAAAGAGAATTATTGGCTTACACAAGTCTGGTTCATCCTTGGGTACAATTTCAAGATACCTGAAGGTGCCTCATTCATTTGTTCAAACAATTATACACAAGTACAAACAAGATGGGAATGTCCGGCCATCATACTGATCAGGAAGCAGATGGCTTCTGTGTCCCAGAGATTAACGTGCTTTGGTCCAACATGTACATATTAAACTAAGGACAAAAGCAAAAGACCATGTGAAGATGACACTGGAAGCTGGTAAGAATGTGTCAATATCCAGAGTGAAACGAGTACTGTATCAACTTGGGGTGAAAGGCCACTCTGCCAGGAAAAAGACATTACTCCAAAAGAAACATAAAAAAGCTAGATTAAAATTTGCAAATACAGACAGGAACAAAGACCTTAATTTTTGGAGACATGTCCTGTGGTCTGATGAAACTAAAATTGAACTTTATGGGCATAATGACTGTAAAGATCTGAGGTTATGGCTTGTAAATAATCACCTAGGCAAGTTAACGATGCAACAGTATTTTATTCCTTACATCCAAGGTAATACAGCAATTCCAGGTAAATGTCCAAAATGCAATTGTCTCAGTCCACAATCCTCTATACGACAGATAAAACAATGGAAGCCCAGGTATCCAGTAGCACAGTCATTTAAGAAAGTTTAATTCCCAACTACATATCTCCCAAATGTAGCATGTTTATCCAGCCCAGTCAGTACTGATCTACATTGATCCATGAGCCATCATCAAGAACTTTAGTCTCGCTCCCATTCCTTCGATGTCCTTCCACACAAATCCCACTAGACATGTCTCCTCTTTCCTCTGGTTCAGCCCCCTCAAAGTTCATCAGTGATGACACCCTCTCCCTTAAGCATTTTCTTTGAGCTGAAACAATGAAGAATATTCCAGGAGCCTTCACCTGAGACTGCATGTAAGACCCCCTGTGGTGATGGCTCCACTGTGTCTACAATCAACACTCACACAATGGGCCTAGTCGCTGCTTGGACAATGATTTAAGACTCCTGAGATACTGATAACATTACTGGAATGCTGGACAATTTGCAAGTAAAATTAGTGCACATAAACTGACGAGCAAGCAGAACATTAATAAAACACAGCCAGCAAATCTGTAATAACATACAGTACAATAATATAGACGGAAATGGTGCTCCGTTTTTGAAAAATCTCTTAGTCTCTAGTAAGTGGGCAGCTCCTGACAATGACCATCGTTGCTTTTGGAGGAAAAAGGGAGAAGCTTGGAAGCCTAAAAACACCATTCCAACTGTGAAACACGGGGGTGGCAGAATCATGTTGTGGGGTTGTTTTGCTGCAGGAGGGACTGGTGTACTTCACAAAATAGATGGCATCATGAGAAAAGAAGATTATGTGGCAATACTGAAGCAACATCTCAAGACATCAGCCAGGAAGTTAAAGCTTGGGCGAAAATGGGTCTTCCAAATGGACAATGACCCGAAGGATACTGTCAAAATGGTAACAAAGTGGCTTAAGGATAACAAAGTCAGTGTTTTGGAGTGGCCATCACAAAGCCCTGATCTCAATTCTATTGAAAATTTATGAGCAAAGCTGAAAAGGCAGGTGCGAGCAAGGCGACCTACAAACCTGGATCAGAACCCGTCTCCTTCCTGAGCGTTATGATGGCTGGACATTCCCATCTTGTTTGTACTTGCATATAATTGATTGTACAGAAGACCAAGGCACCTTCACGTATCTTTATATTGTACCAAAGGATGAGCCAGACTTGTGCAAGTCCATAATTCTCTTCCTAATATCTTAGCTGATTTCTTTAGACTTTTCCATGATGCTACACAAAGAAGCAGTGTGTTTCAGGTGTGCATTACAATATATCCACAGGTGTGTCTGTGTCTCTAATTAACTCAAAAGTTGCCAAAAATACAGAATCAGAAGCTTCCAAACACATTACATCATCATATGGGCAGTTCAAAATTGTTTAAAGGCATAGTAATCTCAGTATATGTAAACTTTTGACTTTGCAGTAAGTAATAAAAATGTCTTAAAATATTGTCTCTCATCATTCTGTTATTTGGCAAATATTCAAACTTATGGTAATCCTAATTAACCTAAAATGGAAAAGGTTTATTCTAATTTCATGTCAGACATTGAGAAAAACATGCATATGTGTCTTTTTATATAGTGTATGTAAACTTCTGGTTTCAACTTTATGTGTATATACTAGCTATTGAATCTGTTCTACGCCTGGGTGGCGAGCATTTTTATTGGTATATGGTCCCCTATCCTGGCATATGGTCCCCCATCCTAGCATATGCTCTCCCATCCTGGAATATGTTCCCCCATCCTGGAATATGCTACCCCATCCTGGCACTCCTGGCACATACTCCCCCATCCTGGCATATGCTCCCCCATACTGGCATATGCTCCTCCATCCTGGTCCCCCATCCTGTTATGTGCTGCCCCATCCTGTTTTGTGCTGCCACATCCTCTTCTGTGCTGCCTCATCCTGATCCCCCATCCTGTGCCACCATCCTGTTTTATGCTGACCGCATCCTGCATCCCCATCCTATTTTGTGCTGCCCCCATTCTGTGACCCCATCCTGTTATGTGCTTCCCCATCCTGTGCCCCCATCCTGCATCCCCATCCTATTTTGTGCTGCCCCCATCCTGCTCCTCCATCCACTTTTGTGCTGCCCCATCCTGCGCCCCCATTCTCTTTTGTGCTGCCCCATCCTGCGCCCCCATCCTGTTTTGTGCTGCCCCATCCTGTGCCCTCATCCTGTTATGTGCTACCCCCATCTTGTGCCCCCATCCTGCTCCCCCATCCTCTTTTGTGCTGCACTCATCCTGCTCCCCAATCCTCTTTTGTGATGCCCTCTTCCTCTTTTGTGCTGCCCCCATCCTGCTCCCCCCATCCTGTTTTGTGCTGCCCCATCCTGTTTTGTGCTGCCCCCATCAGGTGCCCCCATCCTGTTTTGTGCTGCCCCATCATCTTTTGTGTTGCCCCCATCCAGCACCCCTATCCTGTTTTGTGCTGCCTCATACTGAGCCCCATTCACTTTTATGCTGCCCCTATACTCTTTTGTGCTGCCCCATCCTGCACCCCTATCCTGTTTTATGCTGCCCTAATCCTCTTTTGTGCTACCCCATCCTCTTTTGTGCTGCCCCATCCTCTTTTGTGCTGCACCATCCTGTTCCCCCATCCAGTTATGTGCTGCCCCCATCCTGCTTTCCCATCCTCTTTTGTGCTGCCCCCATCCTCTTTTGTGCTGCCCCCATCATGGGCTCTCAACCTGTTATGTGCTTCCCCTATCAGATTGCCCCCATCCTGCTATGTGGTGCCCACATCCTGCTCCCCATCCTCTTTTGTGCTGCCCCATCCTCTTTTCCGCTGCCCCATCCTCTTGTGCTGCCCTTATCCTCTTTTCTGCTGCCCCCATCCTGTGCCCCCATCATCTTTTGTGCTGCCCCAATCCAGCTCCCCGTCCTGTTTTGTGCTGCCCCCATCCTGCACCCCATCCACTTTTGTGCTGCCCCCATCCTGCACCCCCATCCACTTTTGTGCTGCCCCATCCTCTTTCGTGCTGCACCCATCCTGCATGCACATCCTATTTTGTGCTGTCCTCATTCTGCACCCCTATCCTTTTTTGTGCTGCCCAATCCTCTTTTGTGCTGCCCCCATCCTGTTATGTGCTGCTCCCATCCTCTTTTGTGTGTCCCCATCCTTCTCCCCAATCCCCATCCTGTTTTGTTCTGCCCCAATCCTCTTTTGTTCTGCCCCATCCTGCTCCCCCATCCTGTTTTGTTCTGCCCCAATCCTCTTTTGTTCTGCCCCATCCTGCTCCCCCATCCTGTTTTGTGCTGCCCCCATCCTCTTTTGTGCTGCCTCCACCCTGCTTCCCCATTCTATTTTGTGCTGCCCCATATTGCGCCCTCATCCTGGTTTGTGCTGCCCCCATCTTCTATTAATTAAATAAAAAAACACTCCTATTCACCTTTCCACCAATCCCCTGCAGCGCGTCACTTGTGTTATTTTAATAAAATGGCGCCGGAATTGGCGCCTGTATAGCGCGATATCCGGCGCCATTTTAGTGAAGACACATTTGCAGAGTGTATTTAACAAAAAGACCTGAGACTGGGACGGAGATTTATCTTCCAACAAGACAGTGATCCCAAACATAAAGCAAAATCTACAATGTAATGGTTCAAAAATAAACGTATCCAGGTGTTAGAATGGCCAAGTCAAAGTCCAGACCTGAATCCAATCGAGAATCTGTGTAAAGAGCTGAAAACTGCTGATCACAAAAGCTCTCCATGCAACCTCACTGACCTCGAGCTGTTTTGCAAGGAAGAATGGGCAAGAATTTCAGCCTCTCGATGTGCAAAACTGAGAGACATACCCCAAGCGACTTGCAGCTGTAATCACAGCAAAAGGTGGCGCTACAAATTATTAACTCAAGGGGGCCAAACAATATTGCAATGCCCACTTTTCAGTTTTTAATTTTTTAAAAAAGTTTAAAATATCCAATAAATTTCGTTCCACTTCACGATTGTGTCCCACTTGTTGTTGATTCTTCCCCCAAAAAATTGAATTTTATATCTTTATGTTTGAAGCCAGAAATGTGGCAAAAGGTAGAAAAGTTCAAGGGGGGCAAATACTTTCACAAGGCACTGTATATATAAATATATGTATATATATATATTTGCCCACTGACAAAGACATGGACAGTCTATAATTTTAAGACTAGGTTAATTTTAATATTGAGAGATAGAATATTTAAAAAGAAATCAAGAAAATCACATTGTATAAATGAGATCTTTTTTTTTGCATTTTTCAGTGAGAAATAAGTATTTGATTCCTCTGGCAAACAACACTTACTACTTGGTGGCAAAACCCTTGTTGGCAAGCACAGCAGTCAGATGTTTTTTGTAGTTGATTATGAGGTTTGCCCACATGTCAGGAGGAATTTTGGTCCACTCCTCTTTGCAGATCATCTCTAAATCATTAAGATTTTGATGCTGTCACTTGGCATGTTGTGACGTCAAGATACACTCCGTGACGGCTTGGGACTCATCGACATGAAAGACCTAGTCACTGCCAGAAGTCTTGGCATAGAGTGAAGCAGGCCAAAGAAAAAGATGCTTGCAACTGGGAAAAACAAAAAGGAGAGGCACAGAAGACCAACAGCAGGCTCCAGATATACCATCTTCTATTATATACAAAAAACTTCCCCTCTTCGTTACACAGATCTATTTCCTGATGCATGACCCTTTCCACTGATACAACAGGAAGCATGAGAAGGCTACACCAAAAATGATGCTGCCCCAAGAAATAAAAACAATCAAGACAAGGTGTGGTTACTGGTACAGTCTTGGAAGAAACATGGAGAATATTGAAGTAGATTCAAATTTCCTGTAATAATATAATAAATATAATAAATTCATATTTAAAATATATATTTAGAATTTGCTGGTTTGAGCTTGTGCCATTTTCATTGTAATGTCATTGCATACTATAGCATGTTAAATGCCAGAGGACTCAATGTACAAAAATGCTCAGTCTTTATAAATTATTCCATTTTTATGTTTGGTGAGAGGTTGTGCCAAATATTTATAACAGATATCTTTATTTACTTGGGGCACATGTTACCCTTATCATATTTGTCTGTTTCATGAAAAATATGTTAAACGGATGAGCAGTTCAGTAAATTAAAAGTTCATTTTTTGACATCTTTCTCAGCTTTAAAGTTTTAATCGTCCTATTTTCAAAGAGTTCCATTTCCCAGAATGCTGAGGGATTCCAGATAAACCATATATTATTTCAATCATCAAATCTACTGAGCTTATTGGCCAGATGGGTCTTTGCATTAGAAGTAAAATGAAGGCCAGTCATTATTCACTTCAAAATCCCACAGCACTTTGGTGATTCCAGTCATCTCTAACTATTCCTTCCATTAGTCTTTCATCTTGAGTTTGGCTGGCATAGCTTATAATGATGATAAAGGGCAGCCATCTGGCTACTTTACTCCCGTGCCACCTTTCTACTGGATAAAGTTACAGATGTTTTTGGATCATTTCCTTGCAGATTGTTTTTGGCATATTTTACGCACTGGATGCCAATACTGTGGTTCAATAATCACTGGTAATAAAGGCATATTAAACACCCTAGAATCATAAATTATTTTCCCTATCACGCTTACTAATAAATACTGCTAATTGTTTTGTCAGATTTTAGTCATATTAAATATAAAATGAGACAGATTGCAACATGAAAGTGCTGGCAGCTGTGCAGAATAAATTAACCATATCCACAGCATCAAATTGACCTACTGTTGTCACATGCTGATGTTGTTTTGTTTAGTATTTTTTTCCTATTATTTAATTATTATAATCTATTTATAATTTTAAAGCTGATTAATGTCAATTATTTTTCACCATTGAAAATGTATAGATCTTATTTTTCATAAGAAATAATCCAGTAAACCCACTAATTAATACCATTAAGAGATCAGGCACACAACAGAGTATATCCAGCACCTATACTGCACCTTTGGTACAGAGCAAAGTAGCCCCTGGGAAAATTTACAGGAGACCTAAATTATACAGATCCTTGGAGAAAAAAAATTGCACATAGCAGATATTCTGGATTTCTTATGTATGAACATATTTTTGACTAATTACCAGATATTTGACATGATGGACCAGATGGTTTATCTGCTGGTGCAAAAATTGATGAACATTAGCAAGCAGTGTTGCACCACATGAATGGCCAGGTCTAGTCATTTGTATCCTTTCTCAAACATATACCCTGAGCCCCGATCCCATGGATTTCTTGGTCAGCAAATTGGACCAGTGGCAAGAAATGACCCAGTTTGTAATGGGCATACAATCATGTCCAGTGTAATGTCAAAGAGGGTGTTCAGTACGGCCCGTGGATTTTTCACACCAAGGTGGATGAGGTTATCTTCTATAGGATTGAAAAACCTAATATTTATAAATATGAATCATGCAAGGACCAGTCCAGACTTTCATGAACCATCAGAAGGTATCAATAATTAAATCTACTTTATCATCTGTCTGCTTGCCTGTTGGTTGACCATCATTGACACCTTATTGCTGCTGCCAGGGCCAATGCACCACACTCTGCCAGACATTTCCTCCCTGTCCATCATGTCATATACATCCATTGCTGCCATTGCCATTGCTGGCTCTAAATTTCCAAGCTTTTTATGATTTGTTTAATTTTATCTCTCTACCATGATGCTCTTGTCGCATCCACTTAAAAACCATGCCAACTTCACATCTGTTGGCTGCTGACTGTGTTTATTAATGCTTCACTGTATTGCTGCTGCCACAGCTGACATTTCTGGCCCTAAACTGTCAAGTCTCTTTTCCTTTCCTGTCTTAACTCTATGCCATGCTACTCCTGCCGCAGTAACTGCAAAGCCATGACAGCCACACTTCACCTGGCTGCCCAATGTGTTTCATATTGCTTGACTGTTCCCCTGCTGCCGAGGCTGTGTCTTGCTGTTTCTAAACTGTCAAGCATCTCTTCGCCTGCTCTGTATTATCGCTCTACCGTGCTGCTCCTGCTGCAGCTTTTGCTCAGGCACACTAGCCACACACATCTTGGTTGCCCACTGTGCCTCATAGTGCTTGTCAGTACTATTGACACTGGGAAACGTACTCTCATATTTTTGTACCCTCAAGAAACAGCTCTGAAAATAGAGTTAATTTTTGAAAAGTCTTGATGACAAAAAGACCGAACTTCTTTGCACTGAAAACAGTACAATGCTTGTATGACCAAATACAAACCCCCCATGTGAGGTACATGTCAAATAGTACAGCTTGGCATATGTTAAAGCATGCAAGCAACAAAGTATTGTATATGTATTGATATTCTAGTTCCTTCTGATTGAACGGCGCCCATCCCCATGCACATTTCGGCACTAGTCTTCATCTGGGGATGGCGTCATCTAGGGGGCACCAGATTAAATAATGCCAATGTCCAATAGATACAGCTGGGTAATTCAGTGGCACATATCCTGGAGGACCCAGAAGTTTCCCTCAACCCGCGTCATGAGGACTGTGATGTCAGGAGCACATGACACAAGTCATGTGATCACGCATCAGAAACCTCATATAGATACGGGTGGTAGAGAGTAGCGGGATACAGGGGACGCATGTGTGCTGTCCAGTTTTAAGGTGGCTCTTATTGAGGTGTAATATATTAAATTACCACCAAATGCCAATACATAAAGGACATATAAAAAAAGTATAAAGCGGCTATCATTAAATAATAATTATAATAATACCGCAGCTGAACATAGAATGGACATATAAATAAATGCAGTCAAAAGAAAGAGGAAATAGTGTGTAAAATACTAAAGAGAGGAAAGCGAAAAGAATGAGAAAGATTGAGAAAGGAAAAATAAATGTAAAAAAGACAAATAGATCAAGCGATATTAAAAAGCAGATGTCTATATCCTAAGAAATGATATCTACATATACCAGTAAAATGCATTGCAATTTATGATTTAATAATCCATGACAAGACCAAAACAATAGAATATGATCATGAAAATATCTAAGTTATGTGCAACACCATGAACTCAGATACAAATAATGATTAAAATTATACAAGTATAAAAGGAATGCAAATAATGAGAACGCAAGATATAGAATATAAGTAGGTTTGAGAATGTTAGGTAGAAGATGGAAAGGTGAGAGTGATTCTAAAGTGTAATACACAATAGTATGTGTATGATGTGAAATATGAGTGAGCAAATTGGTATATAAAAACTATTCTAAAAATGCACATGAGGACACATGTCCAATCAATATAAAAAAAATAGTGGAGTGGAATAGTGGCGCTTGTAGGTATAGCTATTAGGCTTGCAACAAATAAGACAACAAGCACAATTTGTCTGGAGTAAATAATTAAGAATAGCAAGTATTCACGCTAGCCCAATAGACTAGTGATCAGAGACAGGGAAATGGTCAAAATGGAAGTTTTATTTAAAGTTGGAAAAAAAGATACTAGTAAGGCACGTTTGTCTGTTGAATGTTAAATGAGATCTAAAAACAGAGTTTATCCCTCATCCGGCAGTAAAGTTGCACATCTGGCATGAACCAGTGGGTTACTGTGTCCAAATGTCAAGGCGATGTGGCAATGTATATCTCTAAACGGAGATAACCTGTTAATTAAATCCCATGATATTTAAATCCCGTGGCTAGATGCTATGCAAAGAGGGATAACACTCAGTGCATTGAGATTTTATATAGCACAGATTGAATAGTCCCACTCCTTAAAGTTGCATGAGTCCCTCCATTTGAGGGAATAGAGATATAAAGAGATGTAGTCACATGTGTAGAGGTAATGGAGTCAGCACTGTAAAGTGGTCTTAAAGGATTTACCTCATGCAGCTTGTTCCTGTATTCCTCGTTTTGCCTCCTGTGGCATTCCAGGTGTACAGGGCATGAGGGTAATAGCTTGCTACCATTGGCGGGTGAGTGGTCCAAGTGCAGGTTGTTGTAGCAGTGGAAGAGGTATAGAATGTCTCGGCCAGAGACAGATGGTATTTGTGGCTCTTCCGATAGTTGACACACGAGTGTTCAATTCAGGCAGCACCTGCGTGACGTTGTGAGTACCGGTATGGTTATCGAAGAGGACCAATATTAGCCAACGCATTTCAGAAATGTATCGGTTTCCTTTATCAGGGCCCTGATGAAGAAAACCGATTGATTTCCGAAACACGTTGGAGGCAAAACGAGGAATACAGGAACAAGCTACAGGAGGTAATTGCTTTGACTTGGATTCCTCAGTGTATCATTGCCAATATGGATATAAACTGTGATCCCTGATAAGCCTTCACTCTAACCTCTCAGACCACTTTACAGTGCACAGAGTGTTATCCCTCTTTGTATAGCATCTAACCATGGGACTTAAATATCATGGGACTTAATTAACAGGTTATCTCTGTTTAGATATATGCACTGCCACATTGCCCTGATGTTTGGACACAATAACCCACAGGTTAATGCCAGATTTGCAACTATACTGCCGACGAGGGGTAAACTCTCTCTTTTAGATGTCATGTAACAGGCAAACACGTCTTACTAGTCTCTTTTTACCAACTTTAGGCTATGTGCCCACGATGCAGAAATGCTCTGGATTTTTCCAGAGCGTTTCTGCATCTCCCTGGCAGAAAAAACGCATGCTAATTGTACATGCGTTTTTCCTGCCGTGGACATGCAGATGTGAAGCGTTCTTCACCTGCATTTCCGCATGCGGGTTGACAAGCGCTTTCCAAGCGATATTAGCATCACTTGGAAAGTGCTTGTCAACTTGGTCACACTATATAAATCCATGCAAACAGCATGGATTTATATAGTGTGACCCGAGAGAATGTATAAAAATAAAAAATAAATCTATACTTACTTTCCGATGGCACCCGGTGTCTTGTTTCTCTCGGTGCTGACTGCCAGCAGATCGCGGTACACTGAAGGACCTGCCGACGTCAGCGTCGCTTGACCCGTCACATGACTATGACGTCAGCGCCGGTCCTTCAGTCCATCGCGATTTGCCGGCATGAGAGGAGGAGCGCAGCGGGGGACGCCAGAAGGTAAGTATCATATTTATTTTTTATTTTATTCTTTTTTTCACAGTTTCTATGGTACCCGGGTCCGGAGGAGAGTCTCCTCTCCTCTAGACCTGGGTACCATACGCACATTGGAATGCGTGGATTGCGCATCTACATATACAGTGATGCGTAATCCATGCGTTCTAATGCAATTCAATGGTGGCGAAAATGCAGCACTTCCGCAAAATAATTGGTAGTGCTGCGTTTTTTTCCAGAATGATAATCCACAGCGGAAATTTCTGCAGCATGTGCACAGCACATGCAGATTATCATTGGGGAACATGGCAGGCCTTCTACCATGCATATTTTAAGCATCTCTGCAGCATTTTTGCCGCTGCGGAAACTCTTAAAAAACGCATCGTGGGCACACAGCCTTAAATAAAACTTCCATTTTGAACACTTTACTGTCTCTGATCACTAGTCTATTAGCCTAGTGCAAATACTTAATATTCTTCAATATAAAATAAATGAGAAAAAATAAATAAATGGTGAACATGTGTGGATGGGTGTGTGAATTAGTGATAGGAGTAGAATAAGGGGAAAGTGTATGAACAAGTGAAAATTTCTATCCACAAAGAATAGTGAGTGATGGAATGATAGATATATATGTAGGGTGTGAACACATATAATGAAATAAAGTACATGAGCAAAAAGTTAAAAATACAGAAGTAAAGTGCAACATGTATTTATGAAATTGATTGCATTAAAATTAAGGTCACCAAGAATCCACTGGACAATTATTGAAACTGGAGAAGATGATGATAAGTAAGCATTGCTGGAAAGCAATACAAATGATAAGTAGTGATGAGCGAACGTGCTGGCCACTGCTCGGTACTCGCCCAAGCATCTCACTGCTCGAGCTGCTCGGCGCTCTGCGAGTATTTTCTGCTTGCTGGAGCGGGAGCTCGGGTCCCCTCCCTACATGTTTGGTGCTCTTTAGAGAGCCAATGAACATGCAGGGATTGCCTGCCATACACTGTAATGCAGTTGCCATGTTGGTTGTGGCATTACAGTGATTGGCTGGCCGCACAGCATCATCAGGTGTATATAAGACCGGGTGCCGCCGTGCTCGTCACAGTCTACCCCAGAATCAGATAGAGTAGGGAGAGGTGCTGCTGCATCAGGGAGAGATTTGCTTATTTATAGTCAGTATAGGTATTCCACATTATATTTCTATAATATCCATCTGAACTAACAGTCCTTCTGAGGACTAATACAGCTGCATGTAATCCGTGGTGATAGCAGGAATTAGGCAGGCAGGCAGTGTATGTGGCAGACTGCAGTGCATAAAGCAAGAGGGTCCATTTAACGTCCTATTAGTTTAGGTATTCCACAACATATACAGTATATATACTGTATATATATATATACAGTGGTGGCCAAAAGTATTGGCACCCCTGCAATTCTGTCAGATAATACTAAGTTTCTTCCTGAAAATGATTGCAATCACAAATTCTTTGGTATTATTATCTTCATTTAATTTGCTTGCAAGGAAAAAACACAAATGAGAATGAAGCAAAAATCAAATCATTGATCATTTCACACAAAACTCCAAAAATGGGCCAGACAAAAGTATTGGCACCCTCAGCCTAATACTTGGTTGCACAACCTTTAGCCAAGATAACTGCGAACAACCGCTTCCAGTAACCATCAATGAGTTTCTTACAATGCTCTGCTGGAATTGTAGACCATTCTTCTTTGGCAAACTGCTCCAGGTCCCTGATATTTGAAGGGTGCCTTCTCCAAACTGCCATTTTGAGATCTCTCCACAGATGTTCTATGGGATTCAGGTCTGGACTCATTGCTGGCCACCTTAGAAGTCTCCAGTGCTTTCTCTCAAACCATTTTATAGTGCTTTTGGAAGTGTGTTTTGGGTCATTGTCCTGCTGGAAGACCCATGACCTCTGAGGGAGACCCAGCTTTCTCACACTGGGCCCTATATTATGCTGCAAAATTTGTTGGTAGTCTTCAGACTTCATAATGCCATGCACACGGTCAAGCAGTCCAGTGCCAGAGGCAGCAAAGCAACCCTAAAACATCAGGGAACCTCCGCCATGTTTGACTGTAGGGACCGTGTTCTTTTCTTTGAATACCTCTTTTTTTTTTTCCTGTACACTCTATGTTGATGCTTTATGCCAAAAAGTTCTACTTTTGGCTCATCTGACCAGAGAACATTCTTCCAAAACGTTTTATGCTTTCTCAGGTAAGTTTTGGCAAACTCCAGCCTGACTATTTTATCTCTCGGGGTAAGAAGTGGGGTCTTCCTTGGTATCCTACCATACAGTCCCTTTTCATTCAGACGCCGACGGATAGTACGGGTTGACACTGCTGTTCCCTCGGACTGCAGGGTAGCTTGAACTTGTTTGGATGTTAGTCGAGGTTCTTTATCCACCATCTGCACAATCTTGCATTGAAATCTCTCGTCAATTTTTCTTTTCCGTCCACATCTAGGGAGGTTAGCCACAGTGCCATTGGCTTTAAACTTCTTGATGACACTGCGCACGGAAGACACAGGAACATTCAGGTCTTTGGAGATGGACTTGTAGCCTTGAGATTGCTCATGCTTCCTCACAATTTGGTTTCTCAAGTCCTCAGTCCTCATATCTATATATACTGTATGTATCAGAGATAAGCAGGCAGGCAGTGTATGTGGCAGACTGCAGTGCATATAGCATAAGAGGCTCCATTCCAGTTCTGCCTCCTGCTTCTGTTACAGATATTTCTACAAATAGCCCCAGGTATCAGAGGCCAGGGATAATTATTTTGTTGATCTTAATCCTGATTATTTGGTTAAAAAGCAATCCAGAGAACACTGTTTTTCTGCTCCATGTGCTTGTTGCCCCAGCAGAATACAACCAGATTCTTTCCATATTTCAGAGATAAAAATCCTGAAATTTGTAGTGAACATGGAAAATATTGGCCTCCATTTAAATTTTGTTGCAGTGTGTCAGTGAAGTTATTGACACGAGATCGCTGTGAAAAATAGTAACCTACAGGCCAGCTATTTAAAACTGTGGTTTTCCGTCACACGTATCACATGTAAGTGTGCTCCAAATTCAGGCATTTCAGGCCTCTATTTAAATTTTGTTACATTGTGTTAGTGAAGTTACTGACACCAGGTCGCTGTGAAAATAGTAACCTACAGGCCAGCTATTTAAAACTGTGGTTTTCCGTTACACGTATCACATGTAAGTGTGCTCCAAATTCAAGCATTTCAGGACTCCATCTAATTTTTGTTGCAGTGTGTCAGTGAAGTTATTGACACCAGGTCACTGTGAAAAATAGCAACCTACAGGCCAGCTATTTAAAACTGTGGTTTTCGTCACATGAATCACATATAAGTGTGCTCCAAATTCAGGCATTTCTGGCCTCCATCTAAATTTTGTTGCAGTGTGTTAGTGAAGTTATTGACACAAGGTCACTGTGAAAAATAGTAAACTACAGGCCAGCTATTTAAAACTGTGATTTTACGTCACACGTATCACATATCACTGCGGTTCAAATCCAGCCGTTTGTAGTGAACGAGGAAAATATTGTCCTCCATTTAAAATGGGCAAGGCATGTGTCAAGGAACGGAGAAGTGGACGTGATGGTGATGATGGTGCAAGCAGAGGACGTGGCCGAGGCGGTGGGCTAACTGAAATTGTGCCACAACAAACACCCACATCTTCTCGCTTGACCTTCCTGTCCCAATTAATAGGAGACGGCAGAACACCACTATTGAACATAGAGAAGTGTGAAAAGGTTATTGGTTGGATAGCCGATAATGCTTCCAGTCACTTAGCCACCACCACCCTGTCTTCCACAAGGTCAAGTCTCAGTAGCCGAGAGTCTGGACTGCATATTCCTCACCCTGATCTTCCTTCCTCCCACAATGCCGAGTACCCCGTGACAACTGAGCTGTTCAATCTTCCATTTATAGACTTGGACCTCGCGCCCTGTCCACTTTAAGCGGGGCAAGAGAAGATCGTATGTAGCAATGCCCAAATAATTGAGCAGCCATGGTCACACGAAGGCGACGGTGGGAAAATGTCACAAGAGGTGGATGATGATGAGACACAATTGCCAGAAAGTCAGGAGGATGACCAGGGTGCAGAAGTGGAAGATGAGGTGCTGGACGATGAAGTCACTGATCCAACCTGGCAAGGCGACATGCAGAGCGAGGACAGCAGCACACAGGGGGAGGGAGGCAAAGCACCACAACAGGCAAAAACAAGCAGTGTGGTGGCCGCAGACAGATGGTGGGCAACTGTTCCCAGTAACATCAACACGACGGAAGTTGCCAGTGCAACTGTCAGGTCTTCCCGAGTCTGGTTGTTTTTTAAAGACTTTGTCAATAACCCCAAAAAGGCCATTTACACCACCTGCCAGGCCAGCATCAGCAGGGGTAGCAAAACTACTAGCCTGACCACCACCAGCATAATCAGGCACATGTAAGCAAAGCACCCAACTAAGTGGACTGAACCCCAGGGTCCAGCAACTGTGTCTGCGGGTGACACCACCTCTTCTTCCGCTGTTGTGCGGGCAAGCCAATCCCCTGTCCATGGCACATGCCAAGATGCCTCCCGCCCTGCACCTGTCGCTGAACATTCTCAACTAGCACCATCAGCAAACACGTCTAAAGCCTTGTCCCAGGACAGCGTTCAGTTGTCCCTACCCCAGTCCTAGGAACGCAAGCGCAAATACGCATCTAATGCCCCGCAGGCCACACTACTGAATTCACACATTTCGCAAATGCTTGCGCTTGAAATGTTGCCTTTTAGGCTCGTCGAGATGGAAGCTTTCTGCAGCCTTATGGCGGCGGCCGTACCTCGGTACTCGGTCCCCGCCGCCACTATTTCTCCAGGTGTGCCATTCCCGCATTACACGAGCACATGTCCCATAACATTAGCCGTGCCCTCAACAACGCAGTTACTGGGAAATTTCACCTAACCAGGGACACGTGGACAAGTGCTTGTGGGCAGGGATGGTACATCTCGCTGACAACACACTGGGTTAACAAAGTGGAAGCCAGGACCCAGTTGAACCTTGGGATGGAAGAAGTCCTCCCGACGTCGAGGATTGCGGGCCCTGGTCAGTCACGGTTGACCCCACATTGTACAGCTCCTGCACCTCCTCCTCCTTTTCAGCATTCATCTCCGAAATGACCACATCAGTCAAAAGCTGAAAGCACTGCAGCACTGCCTCGGCCAAGCGGCAATAGGCTGTGCTGAAGCTAATATGCTTAGGTGGCAAATCCACAATGTTAAAGAGTTGTGGACAGCTCTGAAAGAGCAGGCAGATCTGTGGCTGAAACCGCTGAACCTACAGCCAGGCATGTTCATGTGTGGCAATGGTCGGAACCTGGTAGCGGCTCTGAGGCGAGGCGAGCTAACACACGTATCATGCCTGGCCCATGTGCTTAACCTCGTGGTTCAGCGGTTTCTCCAAACCTACCTGGATCTGTCGGATCTGCTTGTCAAAGTATGCCACCTGTGAGCCCATTTTAGAAAGTCAGTTACAGCTTCTACCGCTCTTGCCGTGTTTCAGCAGCGTTTGCAGCTTTCGGCTCACCAAATGATCTGCGATGTCCCCACGCGTTGGAACTCTACATTGCAGATGTTGGGAAGGATTTGTGAGCAGAAGAGGGCAGTTGTTGACTACCAGTATCAACAAGGCCATAGGTATTCAGGTCAGGCTCCACACATAAAACCTCAGGAGTGGACATGGATGTTAGACATCTGTACCATCCTCCAAAACTTTGAGGACTCCACCAAGATGGTGAGCGGCGATGATTCCATAATTAGTGTCACCATTCTGCTTCTCTGTCTTCTGAAATGCTCTCTGCTCTCAATTAAAGAGGATGCATTGCAGGCAGAGCACGATGAGATGGAGCAAGGAACCATACATGTTTATCACACACAGCCCAGCCTCATCTCATCCCAATGTGGATTGGGTGACAATGAGGAAGAGGAGGAGGAGGAGGAAGAAAAGAAGCTAGTTTCCTGCGCCATAGACTGTACTAGTACTACCTGCACAACTGCATGGTCAGTCATCATCTTGGTGAGGACATGGAAGTCTTGCCTCTTTAAAGTCTGGTACACATGGCTGAGTTTATGCTACGCTGCTTTTCCCGTGACCCTCGCGTTGTCCAAATTTTGGGTGACAGTCATTACTGGTTGGTAACGCATCTAGACCCATGCTACAAGGAGTACATAATGTCTCTTATTCCTTTGCAGGACTGACCTAATAGAATAGGTCCTTTCTTGCGGAATTATTGAAAAAAATCCCATCTGAAAACACTGGCGGCAGAGGTCACAGTTCATTGGACAACCAAGTAGTACAGGCGAGAGAGCCACAAATGAAATCCAGCAGAGGCAGGGGAAGACTGTCAAAGTTCTGGGACAGTTTTCTCAGACACTCCCATTGCAAAGGCCCTGAGACATGGGTGACTCTCACAAGCAGTTTTGGAAGACGGTGAGGGAGTACCTTGCCGACTGTACCAACATCTTCCGTGATTCCTCTGTGCCTTATAATTATTGGGTATCCAAGCTGGACAGATATCACAAACTGGCTCTCTATACCTTGGAGGTCCTGGCCTGCCCTGCCGCTAGCGTTTTGTCAGAGCGAGTTTTTAGTGCCGCTGGTGGAATTATAACCAATAGGCGCATTCACCGGTCAACTGAAAATGCTGGCAGGCTGACTCTTATAAAAATGAACAAGGACTGGATTGGGCCAGACTTCTCAACACCACCGAATGATAGCAGCGTAACATAAACTCAAACACAGTGTCTTTTTTGCAGGAGTCTAACTCTATTCCCATGCACCTCTTTCTTCACACCCAGACATGGGTATACACTTCCTGATTTTGTCTATTTGCTCTTGTCCTCCTGCTTCTCCGCATCCTCATCCTCCACCACCATATCACCACCATATGTACCATATCAACATATCTACATCTCTTACAAGGGGCATTGGAGTTCCTCCAAATTTTGGGCAGCAATTGCTTCACTGTATAGGCAAACACTATAGGGGACCCACTTCCTGATAATGGGAACATTGTTTTTAGGAGTCTCTCTGACCTCTACAACTCTTGCAAGGGGCATTGGAGTTCCTCCAAATTTTTGGCAGCCGTTGCTTCACTGCATAGGCAAACACTATGGGAGACCCACTTCCTAATAATGGGAAAATTGTTTTTAGGAGGCTCTCTGACCTCTACGTTTCTTGTAGGGGGCATTGGATTGCCTACAAATTTTTGGCAGCCCTTGCAGTCACTGTATAAGCAATAACAGTATAGGAGACCCACTCGTTAATAATGGGAACAACTAAACATAGCCGGCTGATGGCTCTCCAACAATAGCGAGGGCCGACTGCTGGCCATCTGAGAATAGTAAGGACCGCCTGATGGCCCTATAAAAATATGTTTGTGACTTTCAGAGTCCCTCCATCATTACCACATTGCCAGACTCGGTTGTAAAATGTAAAAATGACATTTCCTGGTGAATGCATTTGTCTTAAAAAATAACGTAAAAAACTTAATAAATAACGTAACCTCCTAGCAGGAAACTAGAGGAAACTGCAGAAATGAAAAGGGAATACAGGAATCTCAGCAGGCAGAACTAGAGGATCCCAGAACTGCACAAAATTAAACATAGAAACCACTACTACCAAACCTCCTAGCCAGAACTCTCGCGGATTAACACTGTTGTCCGGCAAACACTAGGAGGCAGGTGCTGGGTAATAAAGGGTGATACAATCACCTGACCTTAGTCAAAACCAACACCAGGGGAAAAAGACCAACAGCCAAAACCCACAACAAAATGGCGAATGGTCCCATAGAAACAGATTCTAACAGGTACCATGCATACCAGGATGAGGGGCGCCATGCATGCCAGGATTGGGATGAGGGGTGCCGTGCATACCAGGATTGGGGATGAGGGGTGCCATGCATACCAGGATTGGGGGTGAGGGGTGCCATGCATACAGGATTGGGGGTGAAGGGTGCCATGCATACCAGGATTGGGGGTGAGGGGTGCCATTCATGCATACAAGGATTGGGGATGAGGGGTGCAATGCATACCAGGATTAGTGTTGAGGGGTGCCATGCATACCAGGATTGGGTGAGAGGGGTGCCATGCATACCAGGATTGGGATGAGGCGTGCCGTGCATTTCAGGATAGGAATGAGGGCAGCACATAACAGGAGGGGGGAACAGGATTGGGGAGCACAAATACCAGGATGGGGGGCAACACAAATACCAGGATGGGGGCAGCCTATACCAGCATGGGAGACCATATACCAATAAAAATGTTCGCCACCCGGGCGTAGAACGGGCTCAATAGCTTGTATCTATATATCCATATATCTAACTATTATCTATCTATAAATCGATTTATCTATCCATATATCTATCTATCTATTTATCTATCCATATATCTATTATCTATCCATATACACTGCTCAAAAAAATAAAGGGAACACTCAAATAACACATCCTAGATCTGAATGAATGAAATATTCTCATTGAATACTTTGCTCTGTACAAAGTTGAATGTGCTGACAACAAAATCACACAAAAAATCATCAATAGAAATCAAATTTATTAACCAATGGAGGCCTGGATTTGGAGTCACCCCCAAAATTAAAGTGGAAAAACATACTACAGGCTGATCCAACTTTGATGTAATGTCGTTAAAACAAGTCAAAAGGCGGCTCAGTATTGTGTGTGGCCTCCACGTGCCTGTATGACCTCCCTACAATGTCTGGACATGCTCCTGATGAAGCTGCGGATGGTCTCCTGTGGGATCTTTTCCCAGACCTGGACTAAAGCATCCGCCAACTCCTGGACAGTCTGTGGTGCAACGTGACGTTAGTGGATGGAGCGAGACATGATGTCCCAGATGTGCTCAATCAGATTCAGGTCTGGGGAACGGTCGGGCCAGTCCAATGCATCAATGCCTTCATCTTGCAGGAACTGCTAACACACTCCAGCCACATGAGGTCTGGAATTGTCCTGCATTAGGAGGAACCCAGGGCCAACCGCACAAGCATATGGTCTCACAAGGGGTCTGAGGATCTCATCTCAGTACCTAATGGCAGTCAGGCTACCTCTGGCGTACGCATGGACCACATGAAATGCCACCCCACACCATTACTGACCCACTGCCAAACCGGTCATGCTGAAAGATGTTGCAGGCAGCAGATCGCTCTCCACGGCGTCTCCAGACTCTGTGACGTCTGTCACATGTGCTCAGTGTGAACCTGCTCTCATCTGTGAAGAGCACAGGGCGCCAGTGGCGACTTTGCCAATCCTGGTGTTCTGTTGCAAATGCCAAGCGTCCTGCATGGTGTTGGGCTGTGAGCACAACCCCCATCTGTTGACGTTGGGCCCACATACAACCCTCATGGAGTCGGTTTCTAACCATCTGTGCAGACACATGTACATTTGTGGCCTGCTGGAGATAATTTTGCTGGCCTCTGGCAGTGCTCCTCCTGCTCCTCCTTGCACAAATGCGGAGGTAGCGGTCCTGCTGCTGGGTTGTTGCCCTCCTACGGCCCCCTCCACGTCTCCTGGTGCACTGGCCTGTCTCCTGGTAGCGCCTCCAGCCTCTGGACACTACGCTGACAGACACAGCAAACCTTCTTGCCACAGCTCGCATTGATGTGCCATCCTGGATGAGCTGCACTACCTGAGCAACTTCTGTTGGTTGTAGAGTCCATCTCATGATACCACGAGTGTGAAAGCACAACCAACATTCAAAAGTGACCAAAACATCAGCCAGAAAGCATTGGTACTGAGATGTGATCTGTGATCCCTACCTGCAGAACCACTCCTTTATTGAGGGTGTCTTGATAATTGACCATAATTTCCATTTATTGTCTATTCCATTTGCACAACAGCATGTGAAATTGATTGACGATCAGTGTTGCTTCCTAAGTGGACAGTTTGATTTCACAGAAGTTTGATTTACTTGGAGGTATATTCTATTGTTTAAGTGTTTCCTTTATTTTTTTGAGCAGTGTATTATCTATCTATCTATCTATCTATCCATATATCTATTAATCTATTTATATATCCATATATCTATTATATATCAATATATCTATATAGCCATATATCTAACTATTATCTATCTACTGTATCTATAAATCGATTTATCTATCCATACATATATCTATCCATATATCTATCTATCTAAATATCTATCCATATATCTAATATCTATCTATCCCTATATCTATCTATCCATATATATATTATCTATCAATCCATATATCTATTAATCTATTTATCTACCCATATATATTATCTATCAATATATCTATATATTCATTTATCTAACTATTACCTCTATATCTATAAATCTATTTATTTATCCATATATCTAACCATATATCTATTATCTATTTAAATATCTATCCATATATCTATTATCTAGCAATCTATCCATATATCTATAATCTATCTAAATATCTATCCATATATCTATTATATAACTATCTATCTATCTATCTATCTATCCGTGTATCTATTAATCTATTTATGTATCTATCCATCTATTTTCTATCAATATACCTATATATCCATATATCTAACTATTATATTTCTATAAATCTATTTATCCATATATCTATCGATATATATATATATATATATATATATTATCTATATATCTATTCATCTATCGATCTACACTGCTCAAAAGAATTAAGGGAAAACTCAAATAACACATCCTAGATCTGAATGAACGAACTATTCTCATTGAATACTTTGACCTGTACAAAGTTGAATGTGCTGACAACAAAATCACACAATGGAGGCCTGGATTTTGAGTCACCCCCAAAATTAAAGTGGAAAAACACACTACAGGCTTTTCCAACTTTGATGTAATGTCCTTAAAACAAGTCAAAATGAGGCTCAGTATTGTGTGTGGCCTCCACATGCCTGTATGACCTCCCTACAATTCCTGGGCATGCTCCTGATGAGATTGCGGATGGTCTCCTGTGGGATCTCCTCCCAGACATTGACTAAATCATCCGCCAACTCCTGGACAGTCTGTGGTGCAACGTGACGTTGGTGGATGGAGCGAGACATGATGTCCCAATTGTGCTCAATCAGATTCAGGTCTGAGGAACGGGCGGGCCAGTCCATAGCTTCAATGCCTTCATCTTGCAGGAATTGCTGACACACTCCAGCCACATGAGGTCTGGCATTGTCCTGCATTAAGAGGAACCCAGGGCCAACCGCATCAGCATATGGTCTCAAAAGGGGTCTGAGAATCTCATTTCGGTACATAATGGCAGTCAGGCTACCTCTGGCGAGCACATGGAGGGCTGTGCGGCCCTCCAAAGAAATGCCACCCCACACCATTACTGACCCACTGCCAAACCGGTCATGCTGAAGGATGTTGTAGGCAGCAGTTCGCTCTCCACGGCGTCTCCTGACTCTGTCACGTCTGTCACATGTGCTCAGTGTAAACCTGCTTTCATCTGTGAAGATTACAGGGCGCCAGTGGCGACTTTGCCAATCCTGGTGTTCTGTTGCAAATGCCAAGTGTCCTGCATGGTGTTGGGCTGTGAGCACAACCCCCATCTGTTGACGTTGGGCCCTCATACAACCCTCATGGAGTCGGTTTCTAACCATCTGTGTAGACACATGCACATTTGTGGCCTGCTGGAGTTAATTTTGCTGGCCTCTGGCAGTGCTCCTCCTGCTCCTCCTTGCACAAAGGCGGAGGTAGCGGTCCTGCTGCTGGGTTGTTGCCCTCCTACTGCCCCCTCCACATCTCCTGGTGTACTGGCCTGTCTCCTGGTAGCGCCTCCAGCCTCTGGACACTACGCTGACAGACACAGCAAACCTTCTTACCACAGCTCGCATTGATGTGCCATCCTGGATGAGCTGCACTACCTGAGCAACTTCTGTGGGTTGTAGAGTCCATCTCATGATACCACGAGTGTGAAAGCACAACCAACATTCAAAAGTGACCAAAACATCAGCCAGAAAGCATTGGTACTGAGATGTGGTCTGTGATCCCCACCTGCAGAGCCACTCCTTTGTTGAGGGTGTCTTGATAATTGACCATAATTTCCATTTATTGTCTATTCCATTTGCACAACAGCATGTGAAATTGATTGACGATCAGTGTTGCTTCCTAAGTGGACAGTTTGATTTCACAGAAGTTTGATTTACTTGGAGGTATATTCTATTGTTTAAGTGTTTCCTTTATTTTTTTGAGCAGTGTATTATCTATCTATCTATCTATCTATCTATCCATATATCTATTAATCTATTAATCTATTTATCTATCCATATATCTATTATATATCAATATTTCTATATAGCCATATATCTAACTACTATCTGTCTACTGTATCTATAAATCGATTTATCTATCCATACATATATCTATCCATATATCTATCTATCTAAATATCTATCCATATATCTAATATCTATCTATCCCTATATCTATCTATCCATATATATATTATCTATCTATCCATATATCTATTAATCTATTTATCTACCCATATATATTATCTATCAATATATCTATATATTCATTTATCTAACTATTATCTCTATATCTATAAATCTATTTATTTATCCATATATCTAACCATATATCTATTATCTATCTAAATATCTATCCATATATCTATTATCTAGCAATCTATTCATATATCTATAATCTATCTAAATATCTATCCATATATCTATTATATAACTATCTATCTATCTATCTATCTATCTATCTATCCGTATATCTATTAATCTATTTATGTATCTATCCATCTATTTATATCAATATACCTATATATCCATATATCTAACTATTATCTATCTATAAATCTATTTATCCATATATCTATCGATATATATATATATATATATATTATCTATATATCTATTCATCTATCGATCTACACTGCTCAAAAGAATTAAGGGAAAACTCAAATAACACATCCTAGATCTGAATGAATGAACTATTCTCATTGAATACTTTGCTCTGTACAAAGTTGAATGTGCTGACAACAAAATCACACAATGGAGGCCTGGATTTGGAGTCACCCCCAAAATTAAAGTGGAAAAACACACTACAGGCTTTTCCACCTTTGATGTAATGTCCTTAAAACAAGTCAAAATGAGGCTCAGTATTGTGTGTGGCCTCCACATGCCTGTATGACCTCCCTACAATTCCTGGGCATGCTCCTGATGAGATTGCGGATGGTCTCCTGTGGGATCTCCTCCCAGACATTGACTAAATCATCCGCCAACTCCTGGACAGTCTGTGGCGCAACGTGACGTTAGTGGATGGAGCGAGACATGATGTCCCAATTGTGCACAATCAGATTCAGGTCTGAGGAACGGGCGGGCCAGTCCATAGCTTCAATGCCTTCATCTTGCAGGAACTGCTGACACACTCCAGCCACATGAGGTCTGGCATTGTCCTGCATTAAGAGGAACCCAGGGCCAACCGCAGCAGCATATGGTCTCAAAAGGGGTCTGAGAATCTCATCTCGGTACATAATGGCAGTCATGCTACCTCTGGCGAGCACATGGAGGGCTGTGCGGCCCTCCAAAGAAATGCCACCCCACACCATTACTGACCCACTGCCAAACCGGTCATGCTGAAGGATGTTGTAGGCAGCAGTTCGCTCTCCACGGCGTCTCCTGACTCTGTCACGTCTGTCACATGTGCTCAGTGTAAACCTGCTTTCATCTGTGAAGAGCACAGGGCGCCAGTGGCGACTTTGCCAATCCTGGTTTTCTGCGGCAAATGCCAAACCTCCTGCATGGTGTTGGGCTGTGAGCACAACCCCCATCTGTGGACGTAGGGCCCTCATACCACCCTCATTGAGTAGGTTTCTAACCATTTGTGCAGACACATGCACATTTGTTGCCTGCTGGAGGTCATTTTGCTGGGCACTGGCAGTGCTCCTCCTGTTCCTCCATGCACAAAGGCGGAGGTAGCGGTCCTGCTGCTGGGTTGTTGCCCTCCTATGGCCCCCTCCATCTGGGACATCATGTCTCGCTCCATCCACCAACGTCACGTTGTACCACAGAGTGTCCAGGAGGTGGCGGATGATTTAGTCCAGGTCTGGGAGGAGATCCCACAGGTGACCATCCACAACCTAATCAGGAGCATGCCCAGATGTTGTAGGGAGGTCATTTAGGCATGTGGAGGCCACACACAATACTGAGCCTCATTTTGACTTGTTTTAAGGACATTACATCAAAGTTGGATCAGCCTATAGTGTGTTTTCCACTTTAATTTTGGGGATGACTCCAATTCCAGGCCTCCATTGGTTAATAAATTTTATTTCCATTGATGATTTTTGTGTGATTTTGTTGTCAGCACATTCAACTTTGTACAGAACAAAGTATTCGATGAGAATATTTCATTCATTCAGATCTAGGATGTGTTATTTGAATGTTCCTTTATGTTTTTGAGCAGTGTATTATCTATCTATATATCAATATATCTATATATCCATATATCTATCTAGCATCTGTCTTAGATGATTAGATAGGTCAACAGATAATAAATATATATATGGATAGCTAGATATATAGATAATAGATAATAGCTAGATATACAGATAGATATAAATATGTGATATATGTAATCAGTACTTAGCATGTGTACCTTACTGTTCATGTAATTTATTACAGAAGATTCAGAACTGATCTGAACTGAAAGAAAAGGGACAACCAAGAAGAGCTCAGATTGGACGCCTCCACCTCCATAGAATGCGTCAATTCTGGCACTTAGCCTCACTCTGCCATTTGCTCTGTAGCGGTGGCACTGGGTTTATAGGGTTTGGGCTGATGTCAGCTTATAATGCCAGCTGACATCAAGCCCAGGTTAGTAATGGAGAGGCGTCTATAAGATGCCCCCATCACTAACCCTATAGTGTCAGTAAAATGTAAAATAAAACACCCATACCCCTTATAAAATATTTTATTTGAAATAAAGACAGGATTAAACCATACTTACTTTCATACCCCGTTCCAGCTGAAGCCCTTCATCACCTGTATTAAAAATAAAATAATAAACCAACCTCATCCTCACCTTTCCGGCATCCAAATAACGAGTGTCCCACGAAGATTCCATGAACAGAGCAGCCACATAGTATGTGACTGCTTTGTTCATTTGCCGGCAATACACTGACTCAGTGTATAGCCAGCAAATCAGGTCACCGCATGCGCAGTGAATATTTTCAACTCATTGCATGCGTGGGAAAATACTCACTGCACATGCGCAGCCAAATTTGCCGGCTATACACTGAAGCGGTCACACACAATGTGGTTGCTCTGTTCATGGAATCTTCGTGGGACACTCATTATTTGGACGTCGTAAAGGTGAGGATGAGTTTGGTTTATTAATTTACTTTTAATACAGGTGATCAAGGGCTTCGGGGATTAGCTGTAAGGTGAGTATATTGTGTTTTTTTATTTTTTGCAGGTGCGGAGAACATCGGGGCAAGATGAAGGTAAGTATAATGTGTTTTATTTTTATTTAAGATTTTTTTATTAATTTTATTATTTGCTTTTTTACACTCAGCAGAGCACAGATGCCGGCTGATGGGAGACTACTGCTCCCATCCAGCGGCGCCTGTGCCTGCTGTTTCCTATGGCAGGAGGCGCCGGCTGATGGTGGTAGTAGTACCAACAGCTGGCGCCTATGACCTGCAGTAAGCTATTTACTGCCGGGTCACCTGTCACTGCTGTGGCATCATGCTGACATCTGTCAGTGACGCGCCCCCTGGGCCTCTGTTGTGTAGCGTTGCGCACGCGGGGACTACCCGGAGCCGGATCTGATAGGGGTAGTAGTCCTCGTGGCGACGATCCGGTCCGTGCCCAGGGTGTCAAACCAAGTGGCAGAATTTAGTAGAAGATGTTATAGTGTTCGACTACGCCACCCGTTGAATGCGGTTATGAAGCCGCCGCTGCAGGGCAGACCGCTGAGGCCGGTGGTACAGTTGTGCAGCGTGGATAGTATAACCCCCAACGGGAGGTATGGCCTCAGGGCAGCGGACGTGGATGATGGGGATAGCAGAATTGCACGCAGGCACCAGGAACCACTCAGAGACGGTGCGGTGTAGTTCAGGGTCTTTACTGGTGGCAAAGGTAGACCCTCTCGGGAGTACTGGCTAGCGATCGGGGCCTGGTCAGTCCGTGAGCAGATAGGATCTCCCCCGGCCAGGTGGAGTTGTAGGCCTCCCCAACTTATTGTACTCTCCCTGGCTACCTTGCTAGAAGCGGGTAAAAGTAGCCCACGTCCCTGAGTGTACCGTGTGGTGCTCACCCGTATGGCCGGTGACTCGGGGCCTTCTGGTAGCCTCCGCTCCACAACGGCGGTGCTGGTCCCTTGCGTGTGACCGTGCCTTCGGGTTTCTTGGCCAGAGGACCTGAAATCCCCTGCCGGTCGGTTTCTGTCGCTGGGTATGGATCAGTCCCCACTGCCTCGGACTCCGTGTCCGGTGAGATCTCTTCAGTCAGGACGAGCTCTACAGCTTCCAGTCTCTGACCCCTTTTATCACTGCTCCCACATAGCTCCTGATATTGCTCTCCCTGTATCTGCTCCACTCCAGACCAGACTGTGTCTCTGTCTGGGACTCCTCTTCTTCTCCTCTAACCCCGCCTCAGCCCCAGTTTATATAGGGGAAGTTCTTCCCCTCCCAGGACTGGGCAGGAAGTGTTGCATGCTTAGGGTTCCTGACCAGGAGACCTCCCACCTGCTCTCAGACGTAATATTGCTATTACTGTGGTAACCAGACCCCTGGGGTGCCACATTCCCCCCTAGTAAAATTTAGTACTCCGGGACTAAACATATTTTTGAAAACATAACAGGGTGTAAACAGGAACAATACAATAAGGGAAAACACGTTAGGGCGGTCACAGCGTGTCCGCAACCGGGTGCAGTTTTTGAAGCAATAAGGGTGTCCATTTCACCAAAGAACAGGGAGCCGTAACCAGGTCGGGGTCTGTCCTACCCCGAGTCTTTAGCAGTCTTAGTCCATTCCTGGGTTACGCTCCAAACATATATACAAAGAATTCCGGTTAATCCACAAAAGACACCTATAAAATAACTGGAAAAACATAATTATTTACAAGCAACAGTAAACAGGTAAATACCAATAAAACAGTCTGAACACTTTAGATCCTCCAACGTACTGGCAACTGGCCTCTAGTGGCCCTAGTAGACCTACGGAGCTTACTGACCGGTCCTAAGCTACAGGGTGTAGGAGCTGTCAAAGGTAAGCTAGGCAGCTGTCTACGGGTTCTTTGGCTCACTAGGGGCATGGCAGGCTCACTATAAGCAGAGGGTCGATTCTCCTGGTCTGCTTGTGTGGGGTCTTCTGCCTCCTGGACCGGCTGCTCTTCCAGCTCTACCTGATTTTCCGTAGGCACTTGGGATGCTGGCTGGAGGAAGGTGAGGACGGGTACCACAACAGCGCCATTTACTTGTGTCCAAGACCGAGGGAAGTCTCCGAGTACAGTACTGACCATTTCTTCCCTTTCCTCTGCGGGTCGAGGGTTTTCTTGATCTTCTTCAGGGTTTCATAGCTGCTCGGGACACTTCTTCAGGTGATCTCGGGAGACAATGGCTGTGGTTTCTCCTCCATCCTTACTGATTGTGCAGATTTTTGGGTTTTCATGGCTTGATGGCAGTACGGTGTACGGGTCCTTCTTCCACTGGTCGTCCAACTTGTGGAGCCGTCTCTTCCTTTTCAAGACCTGCTCTCCAGGTACCAGGGGAACAGCGGGAGCATACTGGTTGTAAGTCTTCTCCTGTCTTTCTCTTGCTTGACAGAGACTTCGCTCAACGCTCTCCTGTACTTTCCGGTACTGCTGCTGCCTCTCTGTGTCCCAGTCTGCTTCTGGTGAAGTGTCCTCGGGTGTCAGGACTCCCATATCCAGATCAACAGGCAGCTTACCAGGTCTTGCTCTCATTAGGTAAGCCGGGGTACAGTTGGTAGAACCTACAGGGATGTGGTTGTATAGGTCCACCAGATCAGGCAGTTTCTCAGGCCACAGACTGCGTTCTTCCAGGGGCAACGTTTTCAGAAGGTCTATCACCACCTGGTTCATCTTCTCGCAGAGTCCATTGGTTTGCGGATGATAGGGTGTTGTTCTTATCTTCCGGCAGCCATACAGAGTGCAGAACTCCTGGAAGACTTCCGCTTCAAAGGCAGGTCCCTGGTCCGTCAGCACCTGCTCTGGGTATCCGTGTGGATGGCAGAAGTGCTGCTGAAAGGCTCTAGCTGCTGTTTGAGCCGTTAAGTCCTTGACGGGGACTACAACCAAGAACCGGGAGTAGTGATCCACGATGGTTAACGCATAGACGTAGCCACTTCTGCTGGGGGTCAGTTTTACATGATCCAAGGCTACCAGTTCCAACGGCTGCCTGGTGACGATGGACTGCAGGGGAGTCTTCTGACTGGCACGGTCCTTCCTTCTTAGGTTGCATGGGCCACAGTCTCTGCACCACCTCTCGATGGTTCCTCTCATGCCTACCCAGTGGAACCGCCCGCGCACAGGAACTCCAGCTTCTTCCATCCGAAGTGCCCAGCTCCATCTTGGTATGCCTCCAGTACCATAGCCGCGTCTCTTCTTGGCACCACTACTTGCCAGATCAGTTCATGCGTCCGGGAGTTAACCATTCTACGGCACAACTTCCCCTTGTAAAGGAACAGTCGACTCTTCTCAGCCCACAGTTGCTTGATTTCCTCCGGAGCGTCTGGGTCAAGGCGAGCATCTGGCTGAGTCAGCATCTCCTTCACCAGTCGGACGGCGGGGTCACTGTCTTGCGTTTCCGCCCAGTTGTAATGAGGTAAGGGGTTGAACGTAGCGGATTGCTTACCCCTTACACGGTGGGAATACTGGGTAGTCCCATGACGGTGGAACGCGGGGAGTTCAACTTCTTCCAGTTCCTCTGGATCTTCCCCTACGTCCGGTAGGTTTGGCATTCTGGACAAGGCATCCGCGTTGGTATTGGAGCGTCCTGCCCGGTATTTGATCGTGAATTCATAGTTGGACAGGCGGGCCATCCATCTCTGCTCCAGGGCACCGAGTCTTGCAGTGTCCAGGTGTGTCAACGGGTTGTTATCCGTGTACACGGTGAACCGGGAAGAGGCGAGGTAGTGCTTAAAGCGTTCGGTGACTGCCCACACCACTGCCAGGAACTCTAGCTTGAATGAGCTGTAATTCTCAGGGTTTCTTTCGGTGGGTCGCAGTTTTCGGCTGGCGTAAGCAATTACCCGTTCTCTCCCCTGCTGGATCTGGGACAGTACGGCTCCTAGCCCGATGTTACTTGCGTCGGTGTAGAGGATAAAGGGCTGGCTGTAATCAGGGTATGCCAGGATTTCATCCCCCGTGAGGGCCATCTTCAGCTGGCGGAAGGACTCTTCTTCCAGCTTCTCCCATCTGAAGGGCGGCTTCTGGTTCTTGGCCTTCCTGGACTGGCCTATCAGTAGGTCCTGCATAGGAGCTGCCTTTTTGGTGAAACCGGGAATGAATCTTCGGTAGTAGCCTACCAACCCGAGGAACTGCCGTACTTCCCTTACGCTGGAGGGTCTTGGCCATTCCTTAATCGCGGTGATCTTATCAGGGTCGGGAGCCACTCCGTCAGCACTCACCACGTGTCCCAGGTACTGCACTTTTGGTTTTAGCAGGTGACACTTCGACTGTTTCACCTTCAGACCGTATTTTGCCAGGGCTTCAAACACTTCCGCCAGGTGTTTCAGGTGGTCCTCGTAGGTTTTGGAATAAACTATAACATCGTCCAGGTACAGCAGGACCATCTCAAAGTTCCGGTGTCCCAGACAGCATTCCATCAATCGTTGGAAGGTTCCTGGTGCGTTGCAGAGTCCGAACGGCATGCAGGTAAACTCGCTAAGTCCCATTGGGGTGATGAATGCGGTCTTCTCCCGGTCCGCCTCTGCTACAGGAACCTGCCAGTACCCGCTAGTGAGATCCAAAGTGGAGAAGAAGTTAGCAGATTTTAAAGCAGCCAAAGACTCCTCTATCCTTGGTAAGGGGTACGCATCTTTGTGTGTGATACGGTTGATTTTCCGGTAGTCTACACACATTCTCATGGTGTTGTCTTTTTTTTTAACCAAGACTAGTGGAGCTGCCCAGGGACTACAGCTATCCCTGATTACCCCAGCCTCCTTCATGTCTCTAAGCATCCCCTTGGCGTGTTGGTAGTGTGCAGGGGGTACGGGTCGGTATCTCTCCTTTATGGGAGGATGGTCTCCCGTGGGGATGTGGTGTTCTACCCCCTTTACTCGCCCGAAGTCTAACGGGTGTTTACTAAACACTCTCTCTTACTCTTGAACCACCCGATAGACTCCCTGTTTCTGGTGTGAGGGAGTGGAGTCAGTACCCAAATGTAGTTGCTGACACCAGTCCTCCATTTGTTGCTTAGAGCCGTTACCTTCCTCTGGTTGAGATGGAGGCAAGGGTTCCACGGCCTGTACAGAATTCTGGTTTATGGTGAACAATTTGGCTAGCGTGGCATACCGGGGCAGGTGTACTTCTCTCTCCCCGATATTTATGATGCGAACGGGCACCCTCCCATGGCGTACATCGACCACCCCCCGTGCTGTCAAAATGGTGGGCCTACTGTCTGAGTAGACTGGTTCCACCATTGCCTGGTAATCTCTACCTCTCAGACCAATAGCTGCCCGGCACCAAATCATCATTTCACTTTTCGGGGGCATGGCAATAGGGAAAGGGTCACACATTCTCACGCTACCAATCTCACCACCGGAGAGTTCCACCTGTTGCCGTCGCATCAGTGCCCGGATCTCTTTTTGGAGCACTCGCTGCTGGCCGGAACTGGCGTTCTTGGCAACCTGCTGTAAAATGAGAATCACCTCTGCAAGACAATTTTCAATCACATTAATTCCTAGAGTTATCTTTGGGTGACTCTCGCGCTTGTCAATGTCCACAATGATCAGTCCCTGTGCTGCCAGTTCGACTTTACCGATTTTAATGGTCATCTCTTTAAATCCGATCTGTGGCACGGGCTGACCATTGCTGGCGATGATACTAAAGTCGTCGTCAGGGTAGCGGGTTATATTCGAGTCATTCCAGTACTGCTTGAAGAGCACGTACGGGATGGTGGTGACCTGTGACCCGGTGTCCAGTAGGGCACTCATAGGAATGCCATCCAGAACCACAGGCAAGACTGGATGTTCTCCCACGTATTTGTCACGCCAGTTCGATGGGCCTGGTGATCTTATTCCTAGGGGTTGGCCCTCTACCCCAGGTTGTGCCAGTTTAAAGGACAGTACCTTGCCATATGTCCGGGTTGATTGCAGTGGCGGCAGATGGGTTGTCCGTCCTCGTTGTATCGGTCGCTGGGTTTTCCTCTGGCCGGTGGGGTCCTCCTTGGTCGGCGCCACGGGATGTCCTCCGGTCCGGATGCCAGCTGGATCTTCCCTGGAGTAGAAACCTGTAAAGACTGCACAGTTCGGGTTAGCGCAGCAACGCTTTTAGTTAGCTCTTGGACCTGATGGTGCAGGTCTGTAGCCGGGTCATTGTTTAAAGCCTGCGCATCAGCTCCCACAGGCCCTGCCGACAAGAGCGCCGTCTCCTGGTGGTAAGTGGTAGTAGGGCGTCTGTGGGTCACAGCGCCACCTGGTGCCGGTTCTCGGAGCACCCGGATGGCTCTGTCCTGGAACTGTGCAAAGTCCAGATGAGGGTCCTGTAAGGCCATTGCCCGCAACTGGGTTCGGTGGGCATTGCAATGTAGACCCTCTATAAATTGTTCAGTCAACAGCTTGTCTTCGTTTCCCACGCCGTCAGGGTCAGCCTGCTTAATGGCTGTCAGGGCCTCTTGTAGGTTTAGTGCATAGTCCCTTATATTCTCATGTGCTCGCTGCTTGCACCCGTAGAATCTAAGCTTGATCTCGGCTGAGGTACGGGTATCAAAGGTGTCCTTCAGCCGGGCTAGTATCTCTGCGACAGTCCTCCTCCTCCCGAGTGGCCAGGACTTTACCTCCCTTTGGGCTGCCCCTGTTAATTGAGCCACCAGGATGCTCACTTTTTGCTCCTCTGTGAGGGGGTACACCTGGAAGAGGCTATCCAGCCTTTCTCTGAAGTCATTTAGGGTATGTGACTCCCCTGAGTACTGGGGTAGCCAGGCTGCCCCCGGGATATAGGGCATAGTGAAAGGCATGACCGCAGCAGCGGTGGCGCTGGCGGTGGCTGTGGCAGTGAAGCTCTCCTCTGTATCCGACATCCTCCTCCCCCCTAGTGGACCGTGGCCTACCTTGCGATGATCCTCTTCCGTAGGCCGCGGCTCTGCAGTGGATCGTCAGGGTTGAGGACCTTCCATCGCGCTCCTGTGACGTCGGCGTCTGCTGGGCTCCTTCCAGGACCTTACGCAACGTCCGGACGTGAGGCGGAGCTTCAGTTCTCGCGCGCTTTCGGAGTCCACGCCCCTCTTCTTCCCGCGCGGCGTCCTCAAGATGGCGTCCAATGGCGGGAAAACTCCACGGATGGCGGGAAGAAGGCAGAAAATGGCGTCGGATGGCGGGAAAACTCCACGGATGGCGGGAAGAAGGCAGAAGATGGCGGGCAAACGGCGGGAAACGACCCGAGATGGCGTCCGATGGCGGGAATCCTCTGGAATTGGCAGGAGACTTCTTTTTGAGGTACATGTGAACTTTTCTTCAGGCACGCAGTACCCGGTGGTTGCGGGCACGGAATCCTGCTGACTACGCCAAAGTTGACGCGCCCCCTGGGCCTCTGTTGTGTAGCGTTGCGCCCGCGGGGACTACCCGGAGCCGGATCTGATAGGGGTAGTAGTCCTCGTGGCGACGATCCGGTCCGTGCCCAGGGTTTTAAACCAAGTGGCAGAATTTAGTAGAAGATGTTATAGTGTTCGACTACGCCACCCGTTGAATGCGGTTATGAAGCCGCCGCTGCAGGGCAGACCGCTGAGGCCGGTGGTACAGTTGTGCAGCGTGGATAGTATAACCCCCAACGGGAGGGGTATGGCCTCAGGGCAGCGGACGTGGATGATGGGGATAGCAGAATTGCACGCAGGCACCAGGAACCACTCAGAGACGGTGCGGTGTAGTTCAGGGTCTTTACTGGTGGCAAAGGTAGACCCTCCCGGGAGTACTGGCTAGCGATCGGGGCCTGGTCAGTCCGTGAGCAGATAGGATCTCCCCCGGCCAGGTGGAGTTGTAGGCCTCCCCAACTTATTGTACTCTCCCTGGCTACCTTGCTAGAAGCGGGTAAAAGTAGCCCACATCCCTGAGTGTACCGTGTGGTGCTCACCCGTATGGCCGGTGACTCGGGGCCTTCTGGTAGCCTCCGCTCCACAACGGCGGTGCTGGTCCCTTGCGTGTGACCGTGCCTTCGGGTTTCTTGGCCAGAGGACCTGAAATCCCCTGCCGGTCGGTTTCTGCTGCTGGGTATGGATCAGTCCCCACTGCCTCGGACTCCGTGTCCGGTGAGATCTCTTCAGTCAGGACGAGCTCTACAGCTTCCAGTCTCTGACCCCTTTTATCACTGCTCCCACATAGCTCCTGATATTGCTCTCCTTGTATCTGCTCCACTCCAGACCAGACTGTGTCTCTGTCTGGGACTCCTCTTCTTCTCCTCTAACCCCGCCTCAGCCCCAGTTTATATAGGGGAAGTTCTTCCCCTCCCAGGACTGGGCAGGAAGTGTTGCATGCTTAGGGTTCCTGACCAGGAGACCTCCAACCTGCTCTCAGACGTAATATTGCTATTACTGTGGTAACCAGACCCCTGGGGTGCCACATCAGCATGATGCCACAGCGTCCTGAACGCGGTAATGCAATTACCAATGATCAGAACCTGGGTCTCCTGTGCTGTCACTTTGACAGCTGTGGCATCATGCTGACACCTGTCAGCATGATGTCACAGCGCTCTGATCACGGTAATGCAATTACCGTGATCAGAGCCTGTGTTTTCTGCGCTTGTCACGCAAGTGACAGCGCAGAAAACACCCAAACTCGAACAGTAACACAGACTTCCAGAGGAAGTCCATGTTCGGGGTCCGGGATCGAACAGTAGATGTTCGGTACAGACGCCAAACTTTACTGTTCAGGTTCGCCCAACACTAGTGACCATCATACCATGCCCACATCATTTTTTAAGGGTGCTTCTGGCTAGAGATGAGCGAATATTTCAATATTCATCTCGGATTACAATCTCCGTTTTTGCAGTGTTCGCCGATGAATTTGTTGAATATTCGCCGAACATTGCCGAACGCTATTTGATTCAATGGGGGCCAAAACCAAATGCATGCACAACACCTTCAAATGGGACTAGTGATGAGTGAACGTGCTCGCCACTGTTCGGTACTCGCCTGAGCATCACGGTGCTCGACAAGCTTGGCGCTCGGCAAGTATTTCCAGGATGCTCGGGAGGGAACTTAGGTCCCCACCCTGCATGTTTGGCGCTCTTAAGAGAGCCAATGAACATGCAGAGATTGCTTGCACTGAAATGCAGTAGCCATGTTGGTTGTGGGCATTACAGTGATTGGCTGGCCACAGAGCGTCATCAGGTCTATATAACACCTGGCACCGCTATGCTCATCACAGTCTACCCCGGAATCAGGCAGAGTAGGGAGAGCTGCTGCTGAGTTAGGGAGAGATTTGTTTGTTTAGAGTTAGTATAGGTGTTCCACAACATATATCTATATATCCATCTTAACTAACAGTCCTTCTGAGGACTAATTCAGGTGCATATATTCAGTGGTGAAAGTGATAGCAGGATTTAGGCAGGCAGGCAGTGTATGTGGCAGACTGCAGTGCATTTAGTGCAAGAGGGTCCATAGCATGTTACTGCTGCTGCTGTTCTTACAGATATTTGTAGACGTAGCCCCATATATCAGGGGCCAGGGACAATTTTTTTTATCTTAATCCTGATTATTTGCTTAAAACACATTCCAGAGTACACATTTTTTCTGCTCCATTTGCTTGTTAGCACTGCAGAATACAGCCAGATCTTTTCCAGAAATTTGAACTCAACGTGGAAAATATTGGCTTACATTTTCATTTTGTTGCAGTGTGTCGGTCAAGCTATTCACACTAAGTCTCTGAGAACAATAGTGTTACTAAACTACAGCCCTGCTATATAAAACCATGGATCTCTGTCAGACGTATCTCACATATAACTGTGTTCCAAAATCAGCAATCTCTGCCTTCCATTTCGTTGCAGTGTGTCAGTCAAGCTATTCACACTAGGTCTCTGTGAAGAATAGTATTAGTAAATTACAGGCCTGCTATTTAAAACCGTGGTTCTCTGTCAGATGTATCTCACATATAACTGTGTTCCAAAATCAGCCATTTCTGCCTTCCATTTCGTTGCAGTGTGTCGGTCAAGCTATTCACACTAGGTCTCTGTGAAGAATAGTATTAGTAAAATATAGGCCTGCTATTTAAAACGTGGTTCTCTTTCAGACGGCGCTCCAAAATCAGCCAATTCTAGTGAACGTGGAAAATATTGTCCTCCATTTAAAATGCGCAAGGTGCGTGGAAGGGACGGGGAAGTGGACGTGATGGTAATGGTGCATGTGTGGTGCCCCTGAGGGTTCGGTCGCCACAGAGGTATTGCATCTCATCCAGGTGTGGTATCTCACTCTCAGGTAAGGAAGGAGTACAGCTCAGGACCCTAACACCTGCATTCACTACACCACATTTCCGGGGGAAAGGGCGAGATTGCTCCTACAGGAGAGCACAGTCCCTGGTCCCTGGCTGGAGTGGGGGGAACCACCTAGAGAGGGGGAACCATGTAGTGGATGGGGTGGAGGACGTAGATCCTGGGAGCACTTGAAAGGAAGCAGTATAAAATAGAGACACCATCTTAGATCAGGGTCAGTTCAGTCAGAGGAGGAAGGTGACAGGAGCAGGGGCTCTGCATGAGCTCTGCTCCAGAGGCGGGCCTAGTCAGGAGGCCTGAGCCTGAGAGGATGGAGAAGCAAGGAGGAGAGGGAGCAGGAAAGGCTCCAGGAACAAGAAGAGAAGGGACCCTAGGGGTACGGGCCATGCAGAAAGCCACTTGTACGCCCGCTGCTACCAGGAGGTAGAGGGGTCAGGCCAGATAAGGGGAACCGGTCCCTCAACTAGTGGAGAACTGCAAGGCTCAACTAGAAACCGGAGGCTGCAGCACTTTATGTACCATTAGCCAAAAGTCCACACCAGTCTCACTAAGAAGGTAGCCACATAGGACCCAGGGGACAGAACAGACGTCGCCCGCCAAGGCCCGAGGGTACCGGATTGGAGTCACTAGGTGTGAGGTTCAGGGAGAAGGCCAGAGAAAGGACACACAGAAGGGGGTCCTGCTAAGTACTCCGGAGCTACCTGGGGGTAGACTGAGCCTCTCACTGAGTAAACACAGGACGACGTGGGAAGTCGTGATCTGCAGTGATGACTTGGAATGAAACAACTGTGAGTAAAGGACCTGAGACTGCATCCCACTGACTGCGTGTTTATTAATGACTCCCTGCACAACAATCACCACCGTCATCCACACACACTGCCCTGAAGCTAACTTCCTGTGGGGAGTTATACCACCCCTGCTGCAAAAACCACCAGCTTCAGAGGACTGTTCCGCAGCGGCGGTCTCTATTAACTGCACTCAACAGGTGGCATAGTAGGACATTATAAAACCCATATAAATAACCCCTTGGATTGACCGCCCTGGGTCATGGACTGGGTCACCGCCACAGTGACTACAACTCCCAGCATCTACCGGCCCGGCACCAGGTACCCCGCGGCCCAGGGGGCGCGTCACATGCAGAGGCCGAGGCTGAGGCCGTGGGCCAGCTGAAATTGTGCCACAACAAACACCAACATCTTGTCGCCCGACCTTCCTGTCCCAAGTGCTAGGGGACCGCAGCACACTATTATTGAACCAAAAGCAATGTCAAAAGGTTGTTGGTTGGATAGCGGATAATGCTTCCAGTCACTTTACCACCACCACTACCACCCTGTCTTCTACACGGTCAAGTCTCAGTAGCCGTGCGTCTGGACCGCATATTCCTCACCCTGATCCTCCTTCCTTCCACTATGCCAAGTGCCCGGAGACAACTGATCCCACTCAGAAGAGCTGTTCACTTTTCCATTTGTAGATTCGTGCCTCTCGCCTGGCCAGATTCAAGCAAGTCAAGAGGAGAACACGTGTAGCGATGCCCAAATATTTGAGCAGCCTCGGTCACACAAAGGCAACGGTGGGAAAGTGCAATTACAGTCGCAAGAGGTGGATGATGATGATGATGAGACACAATTGCCAGAAAGTCAGTAGGAGGACCAGGGTGCGGAAGTGGAAGATGAGGTGATGGATGATATAGTAACTGACCCAACCTGGCAGGGGGCATACAGAGCGAGGACAGCAGCACACAGGGGGAGGAGTAGCATCACATCAGAAAGGAAGAAGCAGTGTGGTGGTCACAGACACAAGGCGGGAAAGCGTTTCACGACACACCAACACGATGGAGCCTAATCACCACCAGCATTATCATGCGCATGGCAGCAAAGCACCCTACTAAGTGGGCCAAACCACTGGGTCCAAAAACAGTGTCTTTGGGTGACACCACTGCTTCTTCCACTGTTGTGCGTGCATGCCAATCCACTGTCCATGGCGCATGCGAAGATGCCTCCCACCCTGCACGTGTCTTTGCACACGCTCAACTAGCACCATCAGAAAGCACGTCCACGTCCTTGTCCCAGTGCAACGTTCAGTTGTCCATACCCCTGTCCTTGGAACGCAAATGCAAATACGCAGCCAACGCCCCACAGGCCACACTACTAAATTCACACATTTCGTGACTGCTTGCGCTTGAAATGTTGCCCTTTAGGCTCGTGGAGACGGAAGTTTTCCGCAACCTTTTGGCAGCAGCAGTCCCTGGGTACTCAGTCCCCAGCCACCACTATTTCTCCCGGTGTGCTGTCCACGCATTACACGAGTACGTGTCCCACAACATTAGCCGTGTCCTCAACAATGCAGTTATTCTGGAAGTCCACCTAACCACAGACACATGGACAATTGCTTTTGGGCAGGGATGGTACATCTCATTAATGGCACACTGGGTTAATATAGTGGAAGCCGGGACCCAGTTGGACCTTGGGATGGAACACAACCTCCCAACGCCAAGGATTGCGGACCCTAGGTTAATCAGGGTAGCCCCCACATTCTATAGTGCCTGCACCTCCTCCTCCTCTTCAGCCTCCATCTCCAAAATGACCACATCAGTCAAAAGCTGGAAGCACTGTAGCACTGCCTTGGCCAAGTGGCAAGAGACTGTGCTGAAGCTAATATGCTTATGTGACAAACCGCACACCACTGAAGAGTTATTGACAGCTCTGAAAGAGCAGGCAGATCTGTGGCTGACACCGCTGAACCTACAGCCAGGCATGGTCGTGTGTGAGAATGGCCGGAATCTGGTGGCATCTCTGAAGCGAGGCAAACTCACAAATGTACCATGCCTGGCCCATGTGCTTAACCTCGTGGTTCAGTGGTTTCCCAAAACCTACCCAGATCTATCGCATCTGCTTGTCAAAGTACACCGCGTGTGTGCCCATTTTAGGAAGTCAGCTACAGTTTCCGTCGCCCTTGCCATGCTTCAGCAGCATTTGTAGATTACAGCTCACCGACTAATGTGTGGAACGTGTTAGAACTCTACATTTCAGATGTTGGGAAGGATTTGTGAGCAGAAGAGTGTAGTTGTTGTGTACCAGCATCAACAAGGCGATCGGTATTCAGTTCAGACTCCACACATAAGACCTCAGGAGTGGACATGGAAATCAGACAAATGTACCATCCTCCAAAACTTTGAGGACTCCACCAAGATGGTAAGCGGCGATGACGTCATAATTCTCTAGCCAGGTGCTTCAGTGCCTATCTCTGTCAGTTCTTGGTCCTCTGGGACCGCTAGTACTTTTTTTCAGTTTGTCCTTTTTGCTCTGCAACAACTTCTGTTTTGGAGGTGTCCCATTTTTGTCCCAGTCCTTAGTTCTTTTAGGGACCGCTCCCTTTATTCTATAGGTCTCCGTTCAGACTAGCCGAGGACGAAGGCGGGTCTGTTCACAAGGAACAGGCAGCCCGCTACATCGTAGGGATTCAGCATAGTCTTACTATAGGGACAGCTTTCCCTTATCTTTCCTTAGTTTTTGTTGCAGATCATAACAGTAAGTCCAGCCCAAAAAAAAAAAAAAACTAAAGGAAAGAAAATTCGGGGATCAGTATGGTTTCCATCCTGGAGTTGGCTCAATGCCTGCAGGGATTGTCTCTGTTTATTTCTTGCTGGTCTGAGTGAAAGGGTTAAGGATCTGCTAATTGCATTCCCTGCACCTGAGACTCTGCAGGAAGCTATGCAGTTAGCTGTTCGTACAGACAGGAGACTGAGGTCCAGGGTTAATGATGTAAAGACTCCTGTAACTTCATGTCCTAGTTCCCAGAAAATCTGCTCTGACAGCGGAGAACCAATGGAGCTTGGGGTGATGTCACTCCGCTCTCAGGAAAGAGATCGGAGATTCGCCGAAGGTTTGTGTCTTTATTGTGGTAAAAATAACCATTTGATTAAGTATTGTGAGCGTCGCTTAAGTAAAGAAAAAAAAAGGTCAGTTACGCCCGTATAGCTTGTTTACGCTCTGCAGGAGTATTTCTTTCTGGGAGTACTACTCTGCAAGGAGATTTGATTGAATTTCGAGTATTTGTGGATTGTGGTTCAACACTTAATGTGATTGATAAAGTTTTTTTGGAAAACCTTAAATTGAAATCCAATCCTTTGTCATCACCTATTTCTGTGGTTGCAATTGATAACACTACTTTGAAATGTATTACTCACAAGACTGCTGCATTCTCTCTCACTATCAATGGAGATATCCAAGAAATTTTGGACTTTGTTGTTTTGAATAATTTGTCCTCTCCAGTTGTTCTAGGATTGCCTTGGTTAAGACTGCACAATCCTTTACTGGTCTGGTCTACTAATGTGATTAAGTCTTGGAGTCCGAATTGCTATGATAAATGTTGTAAAGGTCGCATTGCAGCTCTGGAAAAAGGTGAATTACCTGTACTTATTCAAGATTTTTGGAGTGTTTTTTCGGAGTAGGACTCGAAAGTTTTACCTCCTCATAGGGATTATGATAGCGCCATTGAGTTTGTTCCGGGTGCTACTCTTCCCAAAAGTCGCTTGTTTAATCTGACTATCCCTGAAAGAAAGACCTTGGAGGAGTACATACAGACTAGCCTGGCTGCTGGTCACATTAGACCTTCTAAGTCACCTGTGGCAGTTGGATTCTTCTTTGTTAAAAAAAAAAGACGGCGGTTTACGTCCATGTTTGGATTTTCGTGAAATTAATAAGACTACCGTACGCAATTCCTACCCATTGCCGTTAATTCCTGACTTGTTTAACCAGTTAGTGGGAGCCAACTGGTTCTCCAAGATTGATCTCTGGGGGGCATACAATTTGTTAGGTGTGAAGGATGGTGATGAATGGAAAACTGCTTTTAACACTCCTGTAGGTCACTTTGAGAATCTGGTGATGCCTTTTGGTCTTACCAATGCACCTGCATTTTTTTCAGAACCTTATTAATGACATCCTGAGACCTTTGATTGGTAAGAATGTGGTTGTGTATTTGGATGATATTTTGATTTATTCACCAGATCTAGAGTCCCATTGGCAGAGTGTACGTGAAGTTTTGCAGTTATTGAGTGACAATTCACTCTTTGCTAAGCTGGAGAAATGTGAGTTCGCTGTGCAGAAAATTTGTTTTTTGGGCTACATTGTCTCCAGTGAGGGCTTTGAGATGGACCCTGTGAAGGTTCAGGCTGTGCAGGAATGGCCTAGGCCTATTGGTTTGAAATCTATACAGAGATTTTGGGGTTTTGCCAATTTTTACAGGAAATTCATTAAGAATTTTTCTGTAATTGTTAAACCTCTAACCGATCTCACCAGGAAAGGTGCGAATACAGCCCAGTGGACTACTGAGGCCATTGAAGCGTTTGAGTATCTCAAAGAGAGGTTCAGTTCTGCCCCTATCCTTATGCAGCTTGATGAAACCAAGCCTTATTTGGTGGAGGTCGATGCTTCATCGGTGGGGGTCGGAGCAGTTTTGTCTCAGGAGAACAAGGGTGGAGTGCATCCTTCTGCCGTCTTTTCGAAAAAAAAATTCGGAAACCGAACTGAATTATGATGTTGGAAATCGGGAGTTGCCGGCTATTAAAGTTGCATTTGAACATTGGCGTCATCTTTTGGAAGGCGCTAGATTTCCTATTCAGGTTTTCACAGATCATAAGAATTTGATCTATCTGGATGCTGCCAAGTGCTTGAATGCCCGTCAAGCTAGGAGGGCACTTTTTTTTCTCGGTTTCATTTTTCTGTTACCTATATCCCTGGTGCTAAGAATGTTAAATCCGATGCTTTATCTCGCAGCTTCTCCCCTACGGTCGGTTCCGAGGAGGAGGAGAGCATTTTGCAGAAAGGAGTTGTGGTGGCGGCTTTGGACTCCGTTTTGGAGAATGGGATTCTGAATGCTCAAGATGATGCTCCATCTAATACTCCCCATGGGAGGTTGTTCGTGCCTAGAGCCTTTAGGAGAGATTTGTTTGTGGAGTGTCATTAATCTCTGTTGGCAGGTCATCCAGGAGTTTCGGAGACTAAGAGACTTATCAGTCGCAGTTTTTGGTGGCCTGGATGGCAGAAGGAAGTCATCAAGTGGGTGCGTCAGTGTACTGTGTGTGCTAGGTCAAAGGCTTCACATACTCCTGCTGCGGGGTTGCTTTGCCCTCTGGAGGTTCCTACTGTGCCTTGGACGCATCTCACTATGGATTTTATTACTGATCTTCCGGTGTCCGAGGGTTTTACTGTCATCTGGGTGGTTGTGGACCGTTTTAGTAAGATGTGTCATTTGGTTCCATTCGTTAAGTTGCCCTGCACCAAGACACTAGATAAGTCGTTTGTTAAGGAGATTGTCAAGCTCCATGGCGTTCCCACGGATATTTTAACTGATACAGGACCTGAGTTTGTGGCTCGATTTTGGCGTGCTTTTTGTGACAGGTTGGGAGTCCATTTGTCATTTTCGTCTGGGTATCATCGAGAGTTGAATAGACAGACTGAAAGAGAAAACCAGGATGTAGAACAGTTTTTGCGTTGTTTTGTGGCGGACAATCAAGAGGTGTGGTCTGAGTTTCTGCCTCTCGCAGAATTTGCTCTTAACAATCATACATCCTCCTCTGCTGGGTGTTCTCCTTTTTTTGTTGTACTGGGAGACATCCATATTTTGGTTTGTTCTCCTAATTGGGGTTGGCGGAGAACTTTTCCGGTGATTTGGAAAGAGTTTGGATTAATGTACGTTGTAACCTGCAAGAGGCTAACAAGAAGTCCAAGAAGTATTTTGACAGGAAACGTAAAGAGGTTTTGTTTACTGTGGGTGACATGGTTTGGTTGTCCTCGAAGAACCTGCGGTTGAGGATTCCCTCTAAAAAACTGGGTCCTAAGTTTGTGGGTCCATTTAAAGTGCTTCAGATTGTTAACCTGTCTGCTGTTAGGTTGGATGTCCCTACTTCCTCGAAGATCAATCCTGTGTTTCATGCTTCCTTGTTGAAAAAGGCTGACGTATCTAATAGGGATGCCACTGTCACAGTTCCCCCTGTGGTGGAGGATGGCGAGTATGAAATTTCTCGTATTTTGAATTCTAGATGGCATAGAGGGAAATTACAGTATATTGTCTCCTGGAAGGGTTTCGGTCCTGAAGACAATTCCTGGGTAAGGATGGATGATGTCTCTGCTCCTAGGCTTGTTAAAGCTTTCCACAGGAGGTTTCCTGATAGGCCTGGGCCTGGAATATCCGGATGATCCTCATAGAAGAGGGGGTACTGTTAGAACCCTCCTGTTAGTTTTTGCTATCTTGTGTTTTGAAGTCACGTGACCAGCTGCCTATATATTCCAGCTCCGCCCTTCTGGCTTTGCTGGACTTCAGTGTTGTTTTGACTGTCTCTCTAGCCAGGTGCTTCAGTGCCTATCTCTGTCAGTTCTTGGTCCTCTGGGACCGTTAGTATTTTTTTTCAGTTTGTCCTTTTTGCTCTGCAACAACTTCTGTTTAGGAGGTGTCCCCTTTTTGTCCCAGTCCTTAGTTCTTTTAGGGACCCCTCCATTTATTCTATAGGTCTTCATTCAGACTAGCCGAGGATGAAGGTGGGTCTGTTCACAAGGAACAGGCAGCCCGCTACATTGTAGGGATTCAGCTTAGTCTTACTGTAGGGACAGCTTTCCCTTATCTTTCCTTAGTTTTTGTTGAAGATCATAACAATTCCCTTGCCGAACTGACCTAATAAAATGGGGCAGTACCAGAATGCCCTTGTTGCGGAATTATAAAAAGATTCCCATCTGAAAACCCTGGCGGCAGAGGACACAGTTCACTGGACAACCAAGGAGTACAGGCGAGAAGACACAAATGCAATCCAGCAGATGCAGGGGAACACTGTCTAAGTTCTGGGACAGTTTTCTCAGACTCTCCCATCACAAAGGCCCTGAGTCGAGGGGTTCTCTTACAAAGAGGGAAAAATTTCCGAAGATGCCGAGGGAGTACCTTGCTGACCGTACCAACATCCTCCATGATTCCTCTGTGCCTTATAATTATTGGGTATCCAAGCTGGACAAGTGGCATGAACTGGATCTCTACGCTTTGAAGGTCCTCATCTGCCCTGCAGCTGGCATTTTTTTCAGAGCGGATTTTTAGTGCCGCTGGTGGAATTATAACTGATAGGCGTATTTGCTTCTCAACTGAAAATGCTGACAGGCTGACTCTTATAAAAATGAACAAGGGCTGGATTGGGTTAGACTTCTCAACACCACCGAATTGTAACATAAACTCAAATACACTGTCTTTTTTTTGGGAGGTCCAACTCTTTTCCCATGCACCTCAGTATTCACACCCACACATGGTATACACTTCCTGATTTTGTCTGTCTGCTCTTGTCCTCCTTCTTCTCCTCATCCTCATCCTCAACCACCATATTACCACCATATCAATGTCTCTTGCAAGGGACATTGGAGCTCCTCCAAATTTTTGGCAGCTGTTGCCCTCTGACATTAACCGCAGATGTGGAAATAAATGTGCAGGTCCAGACTTGAGGGTGAATGACTATGTGTGGGCGTTGCCCAAGCACTTCAGGTGGAGGCGTGCTGCTGGGGGTCCTAGCTCCGAGGTTATTGGTCCATTTAGGATATCAGCCATTTATAACCCTGTGTTATACCAACTTGAACTACCCCCAGTATGGGAAACCCATAACGTTTTTCATATCTCGCCACTCAGGAAATGTGGACCTTTTCCGGACGTGTCCGGTTTTGAGCCTGGAGGCCTCTCTTAAAAGAGGGGTTACTGTCACTCGCTGTTTAGCGCTGAGTATCTGCGGTCTATACTAGATGCCGCTGTAACTTTAACTGTGTTATTTCCCCTATTACTGCATGAGTTAATACCAGTTCTATTGCCGTGTCCTGTCATTTCCTCACCAGCATTCCCCCTACACCGTGACAATACCCTATAACTGGATATTAGACCCACTCCTTTATAATGGGAACACATTGTTACTGAGGCCAACCTATATGTGTCTTTAAATTGTTATTGGGGTTTTTCCAAAATTTTGGCAGCCCTTGCAGTCACTGAATAGGCATTACCACTATAGGAGACCCACTCCTTTATAATGGTAACATTTTTTTTACTGAGGCCCTCATCTATGTCTCTTCAAAGGGGTATTGGGGTACATCCAAATTTTGACAGCCCTTGCAGTCACTGCATACCCAATAACAGTATAGGAGAAACACTCTTTAATAATGGGAACAACAAAGTATAGCCCACTGCTGGCACTTTAAGAATAGTAAGGGCCACCTGATAGCCTAATAAAATAGTGTTTGTGACTTTCAGAGTCTCTTCTTCTTAAATGAAGCAGGATGTGTCTGATGATGTCTCACACACCACATGGCCAGATAAGCTAGTAAAATGTTAAAATGACATTTACCGGTGAATGTATTTTTCACCGTTGAAAGCAATGCAAAAGTGCAAAAGCACATCAAAAATGCTACTTGTGAACTTAGTCCAAGGTGTGGAGGAGCATTTTTGATTTTGGTTATTTATTTTGCCTTAAATACAAGTCATTACCCTGGAAAGTATGTTCCTTAACATTTTTCCCGGAAAATCAATTTTGGTTTCGTTTTTGTATGTTTTATTGTGAGTCGGTAGAAGTGGCGTAATACCTCTGACAACATTGTTGACAGCAGTGACCTGGGAGTCAGAGATGCTTCCAGGGGACTTCTACATGCTGTTCTCATGTCATTTGAGCACTGTTCTCATCGATTTGGGCAATTTTTAGGCTCTCTGCAGACCGCAGGGGGGGGCTACCAGAAAAATTCTCGAGTTTCCCATAGACTTACATTGGGCTCGCTACTCGGACCGAGCACTCGAATATTCCAATTTGCTCGACACGAGCAATGAGTACCCAAGCATTTTACAGCTCGCTCATCATTATTTATAGTCTAACCCGGCTTTACTCTTCTCCACAACTTTATCTCTGACCTCTCCAGTGTATTCCTTGATTTTCATTATGCTGTTTGTTCCGTAATGCTCTCAAACAAATCTCTCAGGCCTTCACAGAAAGGTGTGGTTATACAGAGCATAAATTACACAGGCAATTGGTCACTCGGGATTTTATATAAGGGTATCAGACTTGCTATCAGGTTGCTGAATACAAATGCACGTCATGCATGTATAAACCATGCATATATAAACCATGTATCATTTCCTTTACACTTTACAAGTACTTGTTACTTTGTGTTGATATTAGTGTTGAGCCACCCCCGTAGTGTTCGAGTTCGGTTCGGTTCGTCGAACACCCGTGTGTTCGCCGAACTGTTCGTCGAACTGTTCGTCGAACACCTTCGAACACCGTTAAAACCAATGGCAGGCAAACAAAAACACATAGAAACACATAGAAAACACCTTCAAAGGTGTCCAAAAGCTGACAAACTGCTCAGAAGACATAACTAACACATGGAAAAGTGACAAGTACATATAGTCATGCGAAAATAAAAGAGGTGGAGGAGTAAAAGGAGGGGGAGACACAGATATAGGCATGTCATGCCCTTCTAAAATCCAAAAAGTGAGAAGCCGACACGGCCAGTCCGCTCCTGCCCGTGCCACCTCCGTGTCGCCGGGTTTGTGCCAGAGCCGCGGTGAACCCTGACGGCCAGCCCCCCTCTCCCAATACTGGTGCCTGTCCGCTGGTGGGTCGAGCGAGCCCCCCTGTGGTGGAGGCAGCTCTAAGCTTTTTAATTTAAATTGTCTCTCTAATTTGAATGAATACACTTTAAATCCATTTACAAGGATCTATTGGAGGGCAAGTCTCATGCCAGCAGCCGCGGTAATTCCAGCTCCAGTAGCGTCCACTAAAGCTGCTGCAGTTAAAAAGCTTTTATAAGGATCGAGCTCGGCTGTCCACCGCAAGGCATCCTACTGCCAGTCCCAGCCCCTATGCCTTGGGGTGCCTCCTGATGCTCTTCACTAAGTATCCCATGGTCCCGAAGCATTTCCTTTGAAAAAATTAAGTGTCTAAACTACAGGTGGTGCAGCTTGCTTAACAGCCGGGATAATCCGCTCACTAGCAGACACTGCTACTAGGCACAAAGTATTTCCTGGGCTAGATGCAGTTAAAAATTTGTAATTAGATACTCTCGTTGGATGCTGAGAAAGCATTCCATAGAGTCTCCTGGCACGCCATATATGATTCTCTTAAAAAGCTTGGGGTAGGGGTCTAGGGGACCCTTTTATAGCCAAAATCACGGCCCTGTATCGCAATACGTCACCTAGGCTGAAGATAAATGGAACTGTAGCACCCTGAGGGCTCGGTTGCTACAGACGTATTGCACCTCACCCAGAGGTGTGATATCTCACTCTAAGGTAAGGATGGAGTGTGGATCAGGACCCGACACCTGCATGCATTACACCACATTGCCGTGGGGCAGGGCGACCAATATGCCCCTGAGATGGGCACGACAGTCCCTGTCCCTGGCTGGAGTGGGGGGAGGGAACACTGAGGAAGGGGAACCCTGTAGTGCAGGAGCAGGGAGGAAGCAGTTCCTGGGTGCATTGAGAAGGGAGTATAAAAGGTGGGCACCATCTTAGTTCAGTGCAGAGAAGTCTGAGCAGAAGTGGCAAGGAGCAGGGGCTCTGCATGAGCTCTGCTCCGGAGGCGGGCCTAGTAACAGAGGCCCAGGCCTGGAAGAGGGAGAAGGAAGGAAGAGGAGCGGAGAAGGCTCCAGGAACGAGGAATGAAGGGATCCCAGGGGTGCGGACGGGCGAGTCGCCACCGCACGCCCGAATCCACCTGCGTGGAGGGGTAAGGCCAAAGGGGGAGACCGGTCCCCGAACTAGTGGAGGCAGGAAACGACCCTCAGCTAGAAACCGGAGGCTCTGACATTTTATGTGGCGCAGCCCCTCGCTACACCCGCTAGGAAGGCACCACATAGGGTCAGGGAAACTGGCGCCAAGTTTACCAAGAGGAGGCCCGAGGCAGCCGGACAGAAGTGTTGGTAAGAAAGGCCAGACAAAGGACACACAAAGGGGGTCCTGTGAAGTGCTCCAAAGTTATCTGGGAGTTGTCTGAGCCCCTCACCTGGTGAGCACAGTACGACGTGGGCAGCCGTTACCTGCAGACGTGGTCTGGATAATAAGAACTGTGAGTAAAGGCCCTGAACTGCATCACTGACTCCGTGTCGTTACTGCTGCTGCCCTGCACCATCACCCCCATCCTCCGCATACACTGCCCTGAGGCTATACTCCTCCCGTGGGGAGTTATGCTACGCTCTGCTGCACCCACAACACCAGCCTCAGTGGTCTGCCCTGTAGCGGCGGTTCACTCTGACCGCAATCCACGGGTGGCGTAGTCGGACATTTAAACATGAAAACCACATAAATAGTTCCGCCACTGGTTTGACCGCCCTGAGCCACGGAACTGGGTCGCCGCCACGAAGACTACAACCACCAGCATCCACCAAAAAGGGTCCGGCTCCGGGTGTCCCAAGGCCCAGGGGGTGCGTCAGAACATTTTCATCACCTTTCACAATCACCAATGGGACAAGGCAGTGATGTCCTCTGTCCCCTCTCTTATACATCCTAGGGACGGAGCACCTGCTCTCATCAATTCGCCATAACCCCAATATTAGGTGGATTGAGGTGGGAGGCACCGAGTACAAGTGCTCTCTATTTGCTGATGATGTCCTAGTATATATCACTCAATCACATATATCCATCCATGCTGTTATGGCTGAAATAGATCACTTTGTTACATGGTAAAATTTTAAAATCAATGCAGCGAAGTCTGAGGCCCTCGATGTCTCCCTCCCCAAATCCATATAGGATTCCATCCAGTCCAACTTTCCCTTTGCCTGGCCCTCACAGGGTATCAAATACTTAGGAATTCCTATTCATAGAGACCTCTCCCATCTATGTTATCTTAATTTTGGGCCCTTTATTGAACAACTCCATACAGACCACGGTTGGCAAGTTAGAACCGTAAGATTCACTACATGAACCACTGGTGTTTTGTGGAAAAGCACATGTACACTGCGTTCCAAATTATTATACAAAAAGTGTTTAGGAGTGATAAGGGAAGAATTTGTTTGTTTGTCAGTTAAACTCATTGATGGTGATGTGTGTCAGGGCTCTTTATATCACTGTAAGCAATTGCAGACACCTGTGCTAATTAGTTTGGCAGGTGTGTCCAATGAAAGGCAAGACTACTTAAGAAGGCTCTCTCACATTATTAAGCAGCCTACATTTTCTGCCAAAATGGGAAAGAAAAAGGATGTGTCGGCTGCTGAGAAGCAACAAATTGTGGAGTGTTTAGGTCAAGGCATGACTACAATCAACATTGTGCGATGATCAGGATGAAGTGTCTTGGCAATCAAGAAGTATGTAGCTGATTCACAGTACACACGTGTGCGTGCTGATAAGGGCAAATTGAGGACTCTTTCCTACAGGCAATTACGTCAGGTTGAAAGAGCAGCGGCAAAAAAGCCTTGTCATAGCAGCAGACAAGTTTTTGAAGCTGCTTGTGCCTCCAACGTCCCCCGAACAACAAGATGCAGGGTCCTTCAGAGGTTTGCAGCTGTGCATGCGCCATCCTGTCGACCTCCTCTATCCACTTCACACAAGCAGAAACGGCTCCAGTGGGCCAAACATTACATGAAGACTGATTTCAAAACTGTTTTGTTCACGGATGAGTGCCGTGCAGCGCTCGATGGTCCAGATGGATGGAGTGGAGGATGGCTGGTTGATGGACACCCCACGCAAACACGGCTACAGCGCCAACAAGGAGGAGGTGGAGTAATGTTTTGGGCTGGAATCATGGGGAGAGAGATTGTCGGCCCCTTTAGGATCCCTGAAGGCGCTAAAGATGAACTCCATAATGTATGTGGATTTTCTCAAACAGCACTTCCTGCCATGGTTCAAGAAGAAGAACTGTGTATTTCACAGCAAGATCATTTTTCTGCATGATAATGCACCATCTCATGCTGCACATAAAACATCTGCATCTCTGGCTGATATGGGCATAAAAGGGGACAAACTTATGGTGTGACCCCCATGCTCCCCTGACCTCTACCCCATTCAGAACCTTTGGAGCATCATTAAAAGGAGTGTCTATGATGGCGGGAGGCAGTTCACATCTAAGCAACAGCTCTGGGAGGGTATTCTGTCCTCATGCAAAACAATTGAAGCAGAAACCATCCAAAACCTGACAAATTCAATGGACGAGAGAGTTCAGAAGCTCCTTTCGAACAAGGGGTCCTATGTGAAAATGTAACATCACCTAGAATAAAGTTTTGAGTTGAAAACTGTTTGATTTCAGTTTATAACAACCTGCTAATGCTTATAATTTCAAAAATGACCATTTTTTTGGTCTTTATTAAAATGAAAAGGTTGATCGAAAAGTTTGGGGGATCTAAGAGTGTGGCAACCCAGTAGTCATGATTACTTCGAATTCTGACAATATGAGGGTCATGCTGCAGGTAGTGCAGCAAGAAGGCACTTATGTGCCTTGCGCATCTCGGAGCCCCAAAATTATTTTCCGGGCTAGATGCAGCTAAAAATTATTTTTAATTTTAAATCTGGTGAAGCTTTAGTATAGATGGCCTAATAGGATCAGTGCTGCACAGTGCTACAAAGCCCAAATTATTTTCCAGTCAAGATACAGATAAACATGATTAGTAATTTGAAAGCTTAAAACGGTTGGTAGGGTGATTTTAACCAATCATCAAGCTTTTACTCTCCCCAGGATGACACAGGGGTAGAAAAGTCGTTTCGGATCCATGATTTGTTCATCTTTATGAACGTGAGTCTGTCTACATTATCAGTGGAGAGCCGCGTGCGCTTATCTGTCAGCACACTACCAGCAGCGCTGAACACACGTTCAGACAGAACGCTGGCTGCGGGGCATGACAAGATCTCCAAGGCGTAAGTGGCTAGCTCCGGCCATTTATCCAGATTGGAAGCCCAAAAAGAGCAAGGGTCCAGTGACACAGTCGTGGCTTTAATGTTTACTTGGAGATACTCCTGTACCATCGTCTCTAGGCGTTGACTATGTGTCAGACTTCTTGTCTCCTGTGGCCTTGCAAAGGATGGGCTAAAAAAGTGGTGAAATGATTCCGCAAAATTGATGTTACCAGCAGATACTGTGGTTCTGTTACGGTTTGAGTGCTGAACACTTGACGGTCCCACGGTTGGCAAGTTGGAACTGTGAGATTCACTACGTGCACCACTGGTATTTTGTGGAAAAGCACATGTAAGATTCTGCAACAGTCTCTGCTGATACTCCTGCATGCGTGCATCCCTTTCTATGGCAGGAATAATTTCTGCAAATTTACTTTTGTACCGGGGATCTAACAGTGTGGCAACCCAGTAGTCAGGATTATTTCTAATTCTCACAATTCGAGGGTCATGTTGCAGGTAGTGCAGCAAGAAGGCACTCATGTGTGTTGCGCATCCAGGAGCACCAAGTCCCTGTTGTGTTGGTGGCGAGGTAACAATCATGCTTCCTTCCTCTGTCCTCTCCCCCCAACCTCGCACAACAGAAATGTGATCAAGGTCTCCCTCATCTGATGAGTCTTCCATCAGTTCGTCCTCCACTTCTTTCTGGGCTCCTGCACCTTCCTCACTAGTTTGGCTGCTACCATGCGCCCTGGTAAAACCATCTCCCCCACCCTCACATGCCTGCCGCCTTGGTGCTGCCGACCGTCTGGACCTTGCAGATGTTAGCCCTTCCGCATACAACTCCTCCTCCTCTACTTCCTCCACCTCCTCTTGTGTCACCACCTGACTCTGAATTCTGTTTAACATGTGCTCCAGCATGTAAATCACCGGAATAGTCATGCTGATAATGGCATCGTCAGCACTAAACATCTTCGTCGCCATTTCAAAACTGTGCAGAAGGGTGCATAGGTCCCTGATCTGAGACCACTCCTCCAGCGTGATTTGCCCCATCTCTGAATCTCGTTGGCCCAGGCTATACGTCAGAACGTATTGCACCAGGGCTTGTCGGTGCTGCCACAGTCGCTGCAACATGTACAGAGTTGAATTCCACCGGGTAGGCACATCGCATTTTAGCCGGTGAAGTGGCAGGCCCAACGACTTCTGTAGAGATGTAAGTCGCTGAGCTGCGGGATGCGAACGCCGGAAGTGAGCACACAGCGACCGTGCCCTCTGCAGAAGGCCATCTAGTCTGGGATAGTGGGCTAAAAATTGCTGGACAACCAGGTTCAACACGTGAGCCATACAAGGCACGTGTGTGACATTGCCCCGGCGAAGGGCCGCACCCAGGTTTGCAGCATTGTCGCACACGGCCTTCCCTGGTTTCAGGTCCAGTGGAGACAACCATTCATGAAATTGGTTCTCCAGAGCTGACCACAACTCCTCAGCTGTGTGACTCACATTTCCCAGACATTTCAATGTAAAAACTGCCTGATGACGTTGAGCCCTACTGCCAGCATAGTAAGGAGGTGTGCAGGATCCCTTCTGCGCAGTTAGAAAGCTTGTGGCATGACCAGACAGGCTTTGGGTGCAGGTGGAAGACCGAGAGGAGGTTGAGGAGGCAGAAGCAGTGGAGGAACTTTGACATAAAGAGGATTGACGCACAACTCGTGGGGACGGCAAGACTTGGACAGCAGCCCCTTGTCCTGCTGTCACCATAATTACCCAGTGCCCAGTCAGCGACATGTAACGCCCCTGTCCATGCCTACTCGTCCTAGTGTCTGTGGTGAAATGCACCCTGTCACACACAGAGTTTCTCAAAGAAGCGGTGATGTTGTGTGCGACATGCTGGTGGAGCGCAGGCACACCTTTCTTTGAGAAGTAGTGCCGACTGGGCATCTGGTACTGGGGCACTGCGACGGACATAAGGTCTCGAAAATCCTCTGTGTCCACCAGGCGGAAAGGCAGCATTTCTGTAGCCAAGAGCTTGCAGATGGTGAAATTCAACCTCTTAGCTTTCTCATGGCTAGGAGGAAATGGTCTTTTACTTGTCCACATCTGAGGGACCGAGGGCTGGCTATTGTGCTTAGACGGGGTTGATAAGGGTGTCCCCGGCAAACTGCCGGTCTGTGAGGAAGATGCAGGCGGACATTTTAGGTTGCCTTGATCCAAAGGTGGTGCTATCGATGTCGGACAGCGCTCAACACCAGCTGGTGTTACCACCTCCAAAGAAAATGATGACCTGCCAATCACGCTGGCTGTTGCGGGTAAAGAGGTGGCAGGTCTGCGCCCCAAAACAGGTGTGACTGCTGTCCCCCCAGTCACAGAGGATGAAGAGGCCGCGGATGCACAAGATATGGCAGACGGTGATTGGCCCGGCCGGCTAGGCCGCATTGTAGCACACTGAGCTTCCCACTGCAACTTATGCTTCATGTCCATGTGCCGGTTCATGCATGAAGTACTCAAACTATGTATTTTTTAGCCTCTACTTAGCTTTTGCTGACAAATGTTACAGATAACACGAGTTGGGTCATCTTTATCGATCTGAAAAAATGCCCAGGCTATGCAAGGCTTAGCACCCATGCGACCTGAAGAGCCACCACGACTTGTGGTGAGAGGCAGAGTTGTGTTTGAGGATGCAGTTGTTGACGTGCTTCCAGTACGTCTCTGTCCAGGAAGGCGCAACCTGACCTCGTCGTCACTAGCATCTTCCTCCACCTCCTCTGCTGACCTCATCTCTTGGCTGACTGTGGGTTGACAGTAAGTGGGATCTCCGACCTCATCATCATCACCCTGTGCGTTATCACACCCGTCGTCCTCAGAGCCAACCTGTTCCTGCCCTGACAAAAAACTAAAGTTGTCGCTCCAATCAGGTATTTGAGTCTTATCATCGTCTTCCTCATTGTCTCCACCAACAGGAGTTACAGTTTGGGAATGAGGGTCTACATTATGGTCAGAACCTTCTGCGTCTGGTCCTGGATCCGACTCATAAAGATTCTGGGCATCAGTGCAGATCATTTCCTCGTCTGGATTCACAGAAGCGCTGGAGTCGACCTCTGATTCCCAGGCTATAGTATGAGTAAACAGCTCTGCAGACTCAACCATCTGTTCTACCTCATACTCAGACGGGCAGCTGGAGATTTGGGAGCTGTGAGGAAGCAAGTGCGATTTGGGTGACACCTTTGAGGACTGGAGTATTTGTGATGTTGAAGTTGATGTGGAGGAGAGCCCACTTAAAGGAGCACTTGATATCCGTTGAAGCACCTGCTGTTTTTGTGCCTCATCTGGAATTTGTAGCGATTGGCGTGGCCGTAAGAAAGGGATCTTATCACATTGTCCGCTAAAAGAAGTAGACATTTTAGTTTGGCTGGAAGATGGTCTTTCTTCTGCAGATGTTACTGTTGCTTTAACACCTACCCCACGGACACAACCTTTTTTCCCCTTCCCAACACGCCTATTCCCCTTTCCACCAGCAGCAGGCCTTTTTCCACTCATTTTGGTGGTTAACTAATTCACAACTCTGGAGTTGTTTGCACAAAAAAACAATGGATGGTAACCGAGCAGAGCTGAGTGGCCAAACTGTAGTATTAGGCCAAAACTATTGGCTGGGTTAGATGCAGAAAAAAATTATTTTGAATTTGCAACCTGATGGAGGTCAGTATAGATGGACTAATACAAATAGTCCCACACACTGCTAGAAGCCCAAATATTTTTTCAGAGGTACTGTAGATGCAGATAAAAATTATTTTTAATTTGCAACCTGATGGAGGTCAGTATAGATGGACTAATAGACCAAGTCCCATACACTGCTAGAAGCCCAAATATTTTTTCAGAGCTAGATGCAGAAAAAAATTATTTTTAATTTGCAACCTGATGGAGGTCAGTATAGATGGACTAATAGACCAAGTCCCACACACCGCTAGAAGCCCAACTATTTTTTCAGAGCTAGATGCAGAAAAAAATTATATTCAATTTGCAACCTGCTGGAGGTCAGTATAGAAGGACTAATAGAACAAGTCCCACACACTGCTAGAAGCCCAAATATTTTTTCAGAGCTAAATGAAGAAAAAAATTATTTTTAATTTGCAACCTGCTGGAGGTCAGTATAGATGGACTAATAGACCAAGTCCCACACACTGCTAGAAGTCCAAATATTTTTTCAGAGCTAGATGCAGAAAAAAATTATTTTTAATTTGCAACCTGATGGAGGTCAGTATAGATGGACTAATAGACCAAGTCCCACACACTGCTAGAAGCCCAAATATTTTTTCAGAGCTAGATGCAGAAAAAAATTATTTTTAATTTGCAACCTGATGGAGGTCAGTATAGATGGACTAATAGACCAAGTCCCACACACTGCTAGAAGCCCAAATATTTTTTCAGAGCTAGATGCAGAAAAAAATTATTTTTAATTTGCAACCTGATGGAGGTCAGTATAGATGGACTAATAGACCAAGTCCCACACACCGCTAGAAGCCCAAATATTTTTTCAGAGCTAGATGCAGAAAAAAATTATTTTTAATTTGCAACCTGATGGAGGTCAGTATAGATGGACTAATAGACCAAGTCCCACACACTGCTAGATGCCCAAATATTTTTTCAGAGCTAGATGCAGAAAAAAATTATTTTTAATTTGCAACCTGATGGAGGTCAGTATAGATGGACTAATAGACCAAGTCCCACACACCGCTAGAAGCCCAACTATTTTTTCAGAGCTAGATGCAGAAAAAAATTATATTCAATTTGCAACCTGCTGGAGGTCAGTATAGAAGGACTAATAGAACAAGTCCCACACACTGCTAGAAGCCCAAATATTTTTTCAGAGATAAATGAAGAAAAAAATTATTTTTAATTTGCAACCTGATGGAGGTCAGTATAGATGGACTAATAGACCAAGTCCCACACACTGCTAGAAGCCCAAATATTTTTTCAGAGCTAGATGCAGAAAAAAATTATTTTTAATTTGCAACCTGATGGAGGTCAGTATAGATGGACTAATAGACCAAGTCCCACACACTGCTAGAAGCCCAAATATTTTTTCAGAGCTAGATGCAGAAAAAAATTATTTTTAATTTGCAACCTGATGGAGGTCAGTATAGATGGACTAATAGAACAAGTCCCACACACTGCTAGAAGCCCAAATATTTTTTCAGAGCTAGATGCAGAAAAAAATTATTTTTAATTTGCAACCTGATGGAGGTCAGTATAGATGGACTAATAGACCAAGTCCCACACACCGCTAGAAGCCCAACTATTTTTTCAGAGCTAGATGCAGAAAAAAATTATATTCAATTTGCAACCTGCTGGAGGTCAGTATAGAAGGACTAATAGAACAAGTCCCACACACTGCTAGAAGCCCAAATATTTTTTCAGAGCTAAATGAAGAAAAAAATTATTTTTAATTTGCAACCTGATGGAGGTCAGTATAGATGGACTAATAGACCAAGTCCCACACACTGCTAGAAGCCCAAATATTTTTTCAGAGCTAGATGCAGAAATAAATTATATTCAGTTTGCAACCTGATGGAGGTCAGTATAGATGGACTAATAGAATGATGCTATGCCCAAAAGATTTTACTTCACTAGGTGCAGTAAAAAAATTGGTATTCTATACACAGGTGTTATATCTTGCAACACAGATAGGCTACTCCACTGACTAACACACTCTGCAATAGGCCAAAAAGGATTAGCTTTGCTAGATTCAGCCAAATGCTGTGAAAAAAACTTGCACAGCACTGGCACAGACCTGCCTGGCAAAAACTGATAGGAACTCATGTAACCTAGTCCTGAAAAGGACTCCAATTACAATTAGTCTTTACTCCCACAACCTATCTATTTAAGAGCACAGACCTCCCTGATAAAAGTCGTAGGAAATGCTGTAACCTAGTCCTTAAAAGGACTGCAATCACAACTATTCCCTACTCCCAAGCTATCTGTATATTTGTGCGAAAATTGGCTTGAAATTAACAAGGTATAGCGCACACAGCAACAGCGGTGCCGTCTAACACGCAGCTGCAGCAGTGAGAAAATGGTGGCGACGGGGAAAATGGCTTGGTCTTATAGGGCAAGGACATGTGACATACACTGCCAATGACACATGCCCTTGCTTGTGTGAAAAAAAGCACTTCGCTCCGTGTGTGCGCTGCTGATAGGCTGACAGATTGCACCTCCCCACTGCAAATGCGGGAAAGAGAAAAAAAAATGGAGATCTTCATTGTTCCTGCAGAGATCCATCCCCTGCCCCTCCCCCCACCCCGCTGTACACTCAAACTGCGTATTAACATTAATTTTCATCATTACTGAGAAAAAATCCAGTTATGATTTTGGTGCACGAACAGTTATCGAACATAACCTCGAACAGCCGAATTTTTCTCAAATTGTTCGTGTTCGCCGAACGGCTCGAACACCGCCCAAAACAGCTCGAATTTGAGATTGGCGAACAGTTCGAGTAGAACAACGCTCATCTCTAGTTGATATATCACATCAAATCCCAATAAAATACATTTAAATTTGTGGGTCTAAAATGAAAAAATGGGGAAACATTCACACGGTATGAATACTTTTTTAAGCCACTGTATATTCCAAAGTATTCCAATTGGCAGACTATATAGAAGATATAGAAGATTGCTATTATAATTATTTTTCATTTGCAAGGAGTTTTTGCATAGCTGAGCTTGTTATTTGTCAGAATTGATATCACAAAGTGTTTTCTGTGGTCCCCATAGAACAGTTATAGTTCTTTTGTTTTAGAAATAGAACCAGTTCCAAAAGCAGTTCATCTTACCTTTGTCTAATTACATATTACAATAACATAGCGCAATGCTTCTTAGAATAGATGTGCCATACATTTTCCTCATAGCCATTCCATATAGAAATTAACAGATCTCACAAAATTAAAATTCACCAAATTGTATTTATTTTCCCCAAGAAATTTGATTTGCTGTGCAGTTATTCTCCAAAAATGTAATGTTCCTCATTTTCCTTTGAGGTCTATTTAGACCATAGAGCATAATAAACATAAAATGGAAAAAGTAAAAAATCTTAGTCATCTTGCTGCTCAACTATCCAGCCCCTGGACTGCTCATAGCCCGCTGTCCAGTTTTCAGAGCTCACTCTCCTTTTCCCCATTCAAGGCAAATCTCCCAGTCTGTTCAATCAAGGTTGGGACTTCCAGCTGTGACCAGGCTTTGGTGGTCACTGCGATCCATACTGACTTCCGGCCACAAGTGAATTGACCAAAGCTTCGATGGCAAAAAAATGCCCTGAAAATTGCTCCCATCCTGTCCTCTTCTTTAAACTGTTGCATCTACTACCTGTTCATTACAGGTCAGGTCTTCCAACCGTAACCAGGCCTCCACAGTCACTGCACTGGCCGTGGCCATTTTGATGAATCAGAGCAAAGCAAATTTATAAAAATTCATATTCTCAAAAATATACTTGGGTGGTGCATCTGCACTTGATTGTTTCTCTTGTGTGGAAGTAGTGCACTTCCCACTTGTTTCGTGGCCCAGGAGACATGGGACACTGTGTTTCCCGGTTGCCAGGCAATGCAAGACGCTGCCTTGTCTGGTGTAAGCTATTGGTGGGAAAGTGTGCATCCTGCTGTTCAGGTGAGCAGGGTGTGGCTACCTGGACATAACTGGGAGGAATGCATCACCTGATTTGTACAGTATCTTTTGCATTGGGTTGGCTATTTTAAGCCTTCTCCTATCCAGTCCAGTGATATTAATTCAGTTACATTGCATAGTGGTGGGGTGAGTGCTTTCTGGTGAAAGTTCAGGTTGCTTCTCAGCAGTTGCTTATGGTCTTTTTCCAGTTCTTCTTCCTTAGCTATCGTCTTTGGTTTTTATTTTGGTTTAATGCTGCTATCTTAGGATTTACTCTAGAATCCTGACTCTAACATCATCCGCGTTGCCAGACACCAGCTAGATTGCAACAGCAGTCTGAGAAGGGCCATGTAAACCCCTCTACTTATCGGTAATGGGTGAAGAATATCCCGACCCTTTAGGACTTACCTAGCAGTGGTGGCTTGCGCTAAGTGCATCTGTGACTGCACATCTGCTGGTCTGATGCAAGTCGCTACAGAGTAGATTAACTCCTGCGCATAACAATATACTCATCTTTAGCTGAAAAATTGTTGTGTATGAAATGCAGACTTTTAAAATCTTTTCTAGCCATTTGTCAACAGCATGTTAGTATATATGCTCATCTTTTTATCGTAATGAAAAATGTACAATTTGCTCAGCTTTTTCTCCTGCTATCAAGAAGACTGCATTATCCCTATTCTTTGCTAGGTTCTACTATTTATCTGTAGTGTACCACTTCACATGCAAAATATATTCAGCTCATTAGGAAATGACAGAGTACTGCTTGTAGCATTTTTGTTTACATCTTAGATTCAATAAAACAAAGATATGAATGTTAATCTATGCATTTACTGATTTGAAAAGACATGTACAAATAAAATATGCATATATTGGTTCTCTGCTGTGAACGATTTGCCGTTAACCTCAAATTTTGCATTAGATTTGCAAAGTTCAAATCAATTTAATCATGATTCTTATCTTGATTTATAGCCTCAGTTACGCTTTATCCTCTTCCTTTATTACTGTCTTATATTTTCTGCATACATGTTGCACTGCCCGCAATTACAATTCACATTAAGAAATATAAGCACTTAAGTGTTCCTGGAAAAATGGATACCCATGAGACTTTAACGTTGCATATATGCTTTTTTTGGTATTTGAAGAAAAAACAAGAAACCGATATTCAAAGGTATGAATAAAGTACTACATAGCTTAAAACGTAATCACTTCCAGAGGTGATTCAAAATTAAAATATTGTTTTATTTCCCATTTTGCAAAGCAACTGTACATGCAAGGAAAAGCAGTTTATCATATTATGGCTATTAATATGTAAATCATTTGATCGTTAGCAAATATAAGAATGCAGTATATACACTGCTCTCAAAAATAAAGGGAACACTCAAATAACACATCTTAGATCTGAATGAATTAAATATTCTCATTGAATACTTTGTTCTGTACAAAGTTGAATGTGCTGACAACAAAATCACACAAAAATCATCAATGGAAATCAAATTTATTAACCAATGGAGGCCTAGATTTGGAGTCGCCCCCAAAATTGAAGTGAAAAACACACTACAGGCTGATCCAACTTTGATGTAATGTCCTTAAAACAAGTCAAAATGAGGCTCAGTATTGTGTGTTGCCTCCACGTGCCTGTATGTCCTCCATACGATGCCTGGGCATTCTCCTGATGAGGTTGCGGATGGTCTCCTGTGGGATCTCCTCTCAGACCTGGACTAAAGTATCCGCCAACTCCTGGACAGTCTATGTTGTAATGTGACGTTGGTGGATGGAGCAAGACATGATGTCCCAGATGTGCTCAATCAGATTCAGGACTGGGGAACGGATGGGCCAGTCCATAGCTTCAATACCTTCATCTTGCAGGAACTGCTGACACACTCCAGCCACATGAGGTCTGGCATTGTCCTGCATTAGGAGGAAACCAGGGCCAACCGCACCAGCATATGGTCTCAAAAGGTGTCTGAGGATCTCATCTCGGTACCTAATGGCAGTCAGGCTACCTCTGTCGAACACATGGAGGGCTGTGTGGCCCTGCAAAGAAATGCCACCCCACACCATTACTGACCCACTGCCAAACTGGTAATGCTGAAGGATGTTGCAGGCAGCAGATCCCTCTCCACGGCGTCTCCTGACTCTGTGACGTCTGTCACATGTGCTCAGTGTGAATCTGCTTTCATCTGTGAAGAGCACAGGGCACCAGTGGCGACTTTGCCAATCCTGGTGTTCTGTGGCAAATGCTAAGCGTCCTGCACCGTGTTGGGCTGTGAGTACAACTCCCATCTGTGGACGTCGGGCCCTCATACCACCCTCATGGAGTCAGTTTCTAACCGTTTGTGCAGACACATGCACATTTGTGGCCTGCTGGAGGTCATTTTGCTGGGCTCTGGCAGGGTTCCTCCTGTTCCTCCTTGCACAAAGGCAGAGGTAGCGGTCCTGCTGCTGGGTTGATGCCCTTCTACGGCACCCTTCACATCTCCTGGTATACTGGCCTGTATCCTGGTAGCGCCTCCAGCTTCTGAACACTACGCTGACAGACACAGCAAACCTTCTTGCCACAGGTTGCATTGATGTGTCATCTTGGATGAGCTGAACTACCTGAGCAACATCTGTGGGTTGCAGCGTCCGTCGCATGCTATCACGAGTGTGAATGCACAACTAGAGATGAGCGTTGTTCTACTCGAACTGTTCGCCAATCTCAAATTCGAGCTGTTTTGGGCGGTGTTCGAGCCGTTCGGCGAACACGAACAATTTGAGAAAAATTTGGCTGTTCGAGGTTATATTCGATAACTGTTCGTGCACCAAAATCATAACTGGATTTTTTCTCAGTAATGATGAAAATTAATGTTAATACGCAGTTTGAGTGTACAGAGGGGTGGGGGGAGGGGCAGGGGATAGATCTCTGCAGGAACAATGAAGATCTCCATTTTTTTTTTCTCTTTCCCGCATTTACAGTGGGGAGGTGCAATCTGTTAGCCTATCAGCAGCGCACACACGGAGCGAAGTGCTTTTTTTCACACAAGCAAGGGCATGTGTCATTGGCAGTGTATGTCACATGTCCTTGCCCTATAAGCCCAAGCCATTTTCCCCGTCGCCACCATTTTCTCACTGCTGCAGCTGCGTGTTAGACGGCACCGCTATTGCTGTGTGCGCTATACCTTGTTAATTTCAAGCCAATTTTCGCACAAATCTACAGATAGCTTGGGAGTAGGGAATAGTTGTGATTGCAGTCCTTTTAAGGACTAGGTTACAGCATTTCCTATGACTTTTATCAGGCAGGTCTGTGCTCTTAAAGAGATAGATTGTGGGAGTAAAGACTAATTGTAATTGGAGTCCTTTTCAGGACTAGGTTACATCAGTTCCTATCAGTTTTTGCCAGGCAGGTCTGTGCCAGTGCTGTGCAAGTTTTTTTCACAGCATTTGGCTGAATCTAGCAAAGCTAATCCTTTTTGGCCTATTGCAGAGTGTGTTAGTCAGTGGAGTAGCCTAACTGTGTTGCAAGATATACCACCTGTGTATAGAATACCAATTTTTTTACTGCACCTAGTGAAGTAAAATCTTTTGGGCATAGCATCATTCTATTAGTCCATCTATACTGACCTCCATCAGGTTGCAAATTGAATATAATTTTTTTCTGCATCTAGCTCTGAAAAAATATTGGGCTTCTAGCTGTGTGTGGGACTTGTTGTATTAGTCCATCTATACTGAACTCCATCAGGTTGCAAACTGCATATATTTTTTTCTTCATCTACCTCTGAAAAAATATTGGGCTTCTAGCTGTGTGTGGGACTTGTTCTATTAATCCATCTATACAGACCTCCATCAGGTTGCAAACTGAATATATTTTTTTCTGCATCTACCTCTGAAAAAATATTGGGCTTCTAGCTGTGTGTGGGACTTGTTCTATTAATCCATCTATACAGACCTCCATCAGGTTGCAAACTGAATATATTTTTTTCTGCATCTACCTCTGAAAAAATATTGGGCTTCTAGCTGTGTGTGGGACTTGTTCTATTAATCCATCTATACAGACCTCCATCAGGTTGCAAACTGAATATATTTTTTTCTGCATCTACCTCTGAAAAAATATTGGGCTTCTAGCTGTGTGTGGGACTTGTTGTATTAGTCCATCTATACTGACCTCCATCAGGTTGCAAACTGAATATATTTTTTTCTGCATCTACCTCTGAAAAAATATTGGGCTTCTAGCTGTGTGTGGGACTTGTTCTATTAATCCATCTATACAGACCTCCATCAGGTTGCAAACTGAATATATTTTTTTCTGCATCTAGCTCTGAAAAAATATTTGGCCTTCTAGCAGTGTGTGGGACTTTCTCTATTAGTCCATCTATACTGACCTCCATCAGGTTGCAAATTGAATATAATTTTTTTCTGCATCTAACCCAGCCAATAGTTTTGGCCTAATACCACAGTTTGGCCACTCAGCTCTGCTCGGTTCCCATCCATTGTTTTTTTGTGCAAACAACTCCAGAGTTGTTAATTAGTTAACCACCAAAATGAGTGGAAAAAGGCCTGCTGCTGGTGGAAAGGGGAATAGGCGTGTTGGGAAGGGGAAAAAAGGTTGTGTCCGTGGGGTAGGTGTTAAAGCAACAGTAACATCTGCAGAAGAAAGACCATCTTCCAGCCAAACTAAAATGTCTACTTCTTTTAGCGGACAATGTGATAAGATCCCTTTCTTACGGCCACGCCAATCGCTACAAATTCCAGATGAGGCACAAAAACAGCAGGTGCTTCAACGGATATCAAGTGCTCCTTTAAGTGGGCTCTCCTCCACATCAACTTCAACATCACAAATACTCCAGTCCTCAAAGGTGTCACCCCAATCGCACTTGCTTCCTCACAGCTCCCAAATCTCCAGCTGCCCGTCTGAGTATGAGGTAGAACAGATGGTTGAGTCTGCAGAGCTGTTTACTCATACTATAGCCTGGGAATCAGAGGTCGACTCCAGCGCTTCTGTGAATCCAGACGAGGAAATGATCTGCACTGATGCCCAGAATCTTTATGAGTCGGATCCAGGACCAGACGCAGAAGGTTCTGACCATAATGTAGACCCTCATTCCCAAACTGTAACTCCTGTTGGTGGAGACAATGAGGAAGACGATGATGAGACTCAAATACCTGATTGGAGCGACAACTTTAGTTTTTTGTCAGGGCAGGAACAGGTTGGCTCTGAGGACGACGGGTGTGATAACGCACAGGGTGATGATGATGAGGTTGGAGATCCCACTTACTGTCAACCCACAGTCAGCCAAGAGATGAGGTCAGCAGAGGAGGTGGAGGAAGATGCTAGTGACGACGAGGTCAGGTTGCGCCTTCCTGGACAGAGATGTAGTACTGGAAGCACGTCAACAACTGCATCCTCAAACACAACTCTGCCTCTCACCACAAGTCGTGGTGGCTCTTCAGGTCGCATGGGTGCTAAGCCTTGCATAGCCTGGGCATTTTTTCAGATCGATAAAGATGACCCAACTCGTGTTATCTGTAACATTTGTCAGCAAAAGCTAAGTAGAGGCCAAAAAATACATAGTTTGAGTACTTCATGCATGAACCGGCACTTGGACATGAAGCATAAGTTGCAGTGGGAAGCTCAGTGTGCTACAATGCGGCCTAGCCGGCCGGGCCAACCACCGTCTGCCATATCTTGTGCATCCGCGGCCTCTTCATCCTCTGTGACTGGGGGGACAGCAGTCACACCTGTTTTGGGGCGCAGACCTGCCACCTCTTTACCCGCAACAGCCAGCGTGATTGGCAGGTCATCATTTTCTTTGGAGGTGGTAACACCAGCTGGTGTTGAGCGCTGTCCGACATCGATAGCACCACCTTTGGATCAAGGCAACCTAACATGTCCGCCTGCATCTTCCTCACAGACCGGCAGTTTGCCGGGGACACCCTTATCAACCCCGTCTAAGCACAATAGCCAGCCCTCGGTCCCTCAGATGTGGACAAGTAAAAGACCATTTCCTCCTAGCCATGAGAAAGCTAAGAGGTTGAATTTCACCATCTGCAAGTTCTTGGCTACAGAAATGCTGCCTTTCCGCCTGGTGGACACAGAGGATTTTCGAGACCTTATGTCCGTCGCAGTGCCCCAGTACCAGATGCCCAGTCGGCACTACTTCTCAAAGAAAGGTGTGCCTGCGCTCCACCAGCATGTCGCACACAACATCACCGCTTCTTTGAGAAACTCTGTGTGTGACAGGGTGCATTTCACCACAGACACTTGGACGAGTAGGCATGGACAGGGGCGTTACATGTCGCTGACTGGGCACTGGGTAACTATGGTGATAGCAGGACAAGGGGCTGCTGTCCAAGTCTTGCCATCCCCACGAGTTGTGCGTCAATCCTCTTTATGTCAAAGTTCCTCCACTGCTTCTGCCTCCTCAACCTCCTCTCGGTCTTCCACCTGCACCCAAAGCCTGTCTGGTCATGCCACAAGCTTTCTAACTGCGCAGAAGGGATCCTGCACACCTCCTTACTATGCTGGCAGTAGGGCTCAACGTCATCAGGCGGTTTTTACATTGAAATGTCTGGGAAATGTGAGTCACACAGCTGAGGAGTTGTGGTCAGCTCTGGAGAACCAATTTCATGAATGGTTGTCTCCACTGGATCTGAAACCAGGGAAGGCTGTGTGCGACAATGCTGCAAACCTGGGTGCGGCCCTTCGCCGGGGCAATGTCACACACGTGCCTTGTATGGCTCACATGTTGAACCTGGTTGTCCAGCAATTTTTAGCCCACTATCCCAGACGAGATGGCCTTCTGCAGAGGGCACGGTCGCTGTGTGCTCACTTTCGCCGTTCGCATCCCGCAGCTCAGCGACTTACATCTCTGCAGAAGTCGTTGGGCCTGCCACTTCACCGGCTAAAATGCGATGTGCCTACCCGGTGGAATTCAACTCTGCACATGTTGCAGCGACTGTGGCAGCACCGACAAGCCCTGGTGCAATACGTTCTGACGTATAGCCTGGGCCAACGAGATCCAGAGGTGGGGCAAATCACGCTGGAGGAGTGGTCTCAGATCAGGGACCTATGCACCCTTCTGCACAGTTTTGAAATGGCGACGAAGATGTTTAGTGCTGACGATGCCATTATCAGCATGACTATTCCGGTGATTTACATGCTGGAGCACATGTTAAACAGAATTCGGAGTCAGGTGGTGGCACAAGAGGAGGTGGAGGAAGTAGAGGAGGAGGAGTTGTATGCGGAAGGGCTAACATCTGCAAGGTCCAGACGGTCGGCAGCACCAAGGCGGTAGGCATGTGAGGGTGGGGGAGATGGTTTTACCAGGGCGCATGGTAGCAGCCAAACTAGTGAGGAAGGTGCAGGAGCCCAGGAAGAAGTGGAGGACGAACTGATGGAAGACTCATCAGATGAGGGAGACCTTGATCACATTTCTGTTGTGCGAGGTTGGGGAGAGAGGACAGAGGAAGGAAGCATGATCGTTACCTCGCCACCAACACAACAGGGACTTGGTGCTCCTGGATGCGCAACACACATGAGTGCCTTCTTGCTGCACTACCTGCAACATGACCCTCGAATTGTGAGAATTAGAAATAATCCTGACTACTGGGTTGCCACACTGTTAGATCCCCGGTACAAAAGTAAATTTGCCGAAATTATTACTGCCATAGAAAGGGATGCACGCATGCAGGAGTATCAGCAGAGACTGTTGCAGAATCTTACATGTGCTTTTCCACAAAATACCAGTGGTGCACGTAGTGAATCTCACAGTTCCAACTTGCCAACCGTGGGACCGTCAAGTGTTCAGCACTCAAACCGTAACAGAACCACAGTATCTGCTGGTAACATCAATTTTGCGGAATCATTTCACCACTTTTTTAGCCCATCCTTTGCAAGGCCACAGGAGACAAGAAGTCTGACACATCGTCAACGCCTAGAGATGATGGTACAGGAGTATCTCCAAGTAAACATTGAAGCCACGACTGTGTCACTGGACCCTTGCTCTTTTTGGGCTTCCAATCTGGATAAATGGCCGGAGCTAGCCACTTACGCCTTGGAGATCTTGTCATGCCCCGCAGCCAGCGTTCTGTCTGAACGTGTGTTCAGCGCTGCTGGTGGTGTGCTGACAGATAAGCGCACGCGGCTCTCCACTGATAATGTAGACAGACTCACGTTCATAAAGATGAACAAATCATGGATCCGAAACGACTTTTCTACCCCTGTGTCATCCTGGGGAGAGTAAAAGCTTGATGATTGGTTAAAATCACCCTACCAACCGTTTTAAGCTTTCAAATTACTAATCATGTTTATCTGTATCTTGGCTGGAAAATAATTTGGGCTTTGTAGCAGTGTGCAGCACTGATTCTATTAGGCAATCTATAATAAGCTCCACCAGATTTAAAATTACTAATCATGTTTATCTGTATCTTGACTGGAAAATAATTTGGGCTTTGTAGCAGTGTGCAGCACTGATCCTATTAGGCCATCTATACTAAAGCTTCACCAGATTTAAAATTAATAATAATTTTTAGCTGCATCTAGCCCGGAAAATAATTTTGGGGCTCCGAGATGCGCAAGACACATAAGTGCCTTCTTGCTGCACTACCTGCAGTATGACCCTCATATTGTCAGAATTCGAAGTAATCATGACTACTGGGTTGCCACACTCTTAGATCCCCCAAACTTTTCGATCAACCTTTTCATTTTAATAAAGACCAAAAAAATGGTCATTTTTGAAATTATAAGCATTAGCAGGTTGTTAGAAACTGAAATCAAACAGTTTTCAACTCAAAACTTTATTCTAGGTGATGTTACATTTTCACATAGGACCCCTTGTTCGAAAGGAGCTTCTGAATAGTGTTGAGCCACCCCCGTAGTGTTCGAGTTCGGTTCGGTTCGTCGAACACCCGTGTGTTCGCCGAACTGTTCGTCGAACTGTTCGTCGAACACCTTCGAACACCGTTAAAACCAATGGCAGGCAAACAAAAACACATAGAAACACATAGAAAACACCTTCAAAGGTGTCCAAAAGCTGACAAACTGCTCAGAAGACACAACTAACACATGGAAAAGTGACAAGTACATATAGTCATGCGAAAAGAAAAGAGGTGGAGGAGTAAAAGGAGGGGGAGACACAGATATAGGCATGTCATGCCCTTCTAAAGTCCAAAAGTGAGAAGCCGAGACGGCCAGTCCGCTCCTGCCCGTGCCACCTCCGTGTCGCCGGGTTTGTGCCAGAGCCGCGGTGAACCCTGACGGCCAGCCCCCCTCTCCCAATACTGGTGCCTGTCCGCTGGTGGGTCGAGAGAGCCCCCCTGTGGTGGAGGCAGCTCTAAGCTTTTTAATTTAAATTGTCCCTCTAATTTGAATGAATACACTTTAAATCCATTTACAAGGATGTATTGGAGGGCAAGTCTCATGCCAGCAGCCGCGTAATTCCAGCTCCAGTAGCGTCCACTAAAGCTGCTGCAGTTAAAAAGCTTTTATAAGGATCGAGCTCGGCTGTCCACCGCAAGGCATCCTAGTGCCAGTCCCAGCCCCTATGCCTTGGGGTGCCTCCTAATGCTCTTCACTGAATATCCCGTGGTCCCGAAGCATTTCCTTTGAAAAAATTAAGTGTCCAAACTACAGGTGGTGTAGCTTGCTTAACAGCCGGGATAATCCGCTGACTAGCAGACACTGCTACTAGGCACAAAGTATTTCCTGGGCTAGATGCAGTTAAAAATTTGTAAGTAGATACTCTCGTTGGATGCTGAGAAAGCATTCCATAGAGTCTCCTGGCACGCCATATATGATTCTCTTAAAAAGCTTGGGGTAGGGGTCTAGGGGACCCTTTTATAGCCAAAATCACGGCCCTGTATCACAATACGTCACCTAGGCTGAAGATAAATGGAACTGTAGCACCGAGGGCTCGGTTGCTACAGACGTATTGCACCTCACCCAGAGGTGTGATATCTCACTCTCAGATAAGGATGGAGTGTGGATCAGGACCCGACACCTGCATGCATTACACCACATTGCCGTGAGGCAGGGCGACCAATATGCCCCTGAGATGGGCACGACAGTCCCTGTCCCTGGCTGGAGTGGGGGGAGGGAACACTGAGGAAGGGGAACCCTGCAGTGCAGGAGCAGGGAGGAAGCAGTTCCTGGGTGCATTGAGAAGGGAGTATAAAAGGTGGGCACCATCTTAGTTCAGTGCAGAGAAGTCTGAGCAGAAGTGGCAGGGAGCAGGGGCTCTGCATGAGCTCTGCTCCGGAGGCGGGCCTAGTAACAGAGGCCCAGGCCTGCAAGAGGGAGAAGGAAGAAAGAGGAGCGGAGAAGGCTCCAGGAAGGAGGAATGAAGGGATCCCAGGGGTGCGGACGGGCGAGTCGCCACCGCACGCCCGAATCCACCTGCGTGGAGGGGTCAGGCCAAAGGGGGAGACCGATCCCCGAACTAGTGGAGGCAGGAAACGACCCTCAGCTAGAAACCGGAGGCTCTGACATTTTATGTGGCGCAGCCCCTTGCTCCACCCGCTAGGAAGGCACCACATAGGGTCAGGGAAACTGGCGCCAAGTTTACCAAGAGGAGGCCCGAGGCAGCCGGACAGAAGTGTTGGTAAGAAAGGCCAGACAAAGGACACACAAAGGGGGTCCTGTGAAGCGCTCCAAAGTTATCTGGGAGTTGTCTGAGCCCCTCACCTGGTGAGCACAGTACGACGTGGGCAGCCGTTACCTGCAGATGTGGTCTGGATAATAAGAACTGTGAGTAAAGGCCCTGAACTGCATCACTGACTCCATGTCGTTACTGCTGCTGCCCTGCACCATCACCCCCATCCTCCGCATACACTGCCCTGAGGCTATACTCCTCCCGTGGGGAGTTATGCTACGCTCTGCTGCACCCACAACACCAGACTTAGCGGTCTGCCCTGTAGCGGCGGTTCACTCTGACCGCAATCCACGGGTGGCGTAGTCGGACATTTAAACATCAAAACCACATAAATAGTTCCGCCACTGGTTTGACCGCCCTGAGCCACGGAACCGGATCGCCGCCACGAAGACTACAACCACCAGCATCCACCAAAAAGGGTCCGGCTCCGGGTGTCCCAAGGCCCAGGGGGTGCGTCAGAACATTTTCATCACCTTTCACAATCACCAATGGGACAAGGCAGGGATGTCCTCTGTCCCCTCTCTTATACATCCTAGTGACGGAGCACCTGCTCTCATCAATTCGCCATAACCCCAATATTAGGTGGATTGAGGTGGGAGGCACCGAGTACAAGTGCTCTCTATTTGCTGATGATGTCCTAGTATATATCACTCAATCACATATATCCATCCCTGCTGTTATGGCTGAAATAGATCACTTTGTTACATGGTAAAATTTTAAAATCAATGCAGCGAAGTCTGAGGCCCTCGATGTCTCCCTCCCTAAATCCATATAGGATTCCATTCAGTCCAACTTTCCCTTTGCCTGGCCCTCACAGGGTATCAAATACTTAGGAATTCCTATTCATAGAGACCTCTCCCATCTATGTTATCTTAATTTTGGGCCCTTTATTGAACAATTCCATACAGACCACGGTTGGCAAGTTAGAACTGTAAGATTCACTACGTGAACCACTGGTGTTTTGTGGAAAAGCACATGTACACCGCATTCCAAATTATTATGCAAAAAGTGTTTAGGAGTGATAAGGGAAGAATTTGTTTGTTTGTCAGTTAAACTCATTGATGGTGATGTGTGTCAGGGCTCTTTATATCACTGTAAGCAATTGCAGACACCTGTGCTAATTAGTTTGGCAGGTGTGTCCAATGAAAGGCAAGACTACTTAAGAAGGCTCTCTCACATTATTAAGCAGCCTACATTTTCTGCCAAAATGGGAAAGAAAAAGGATGTGTCGGCTGCTGAGAAGCAACAAATTGTGGAGTGTTTAGGTCAAGGCATGACTACAATCAACATTGTGCGATGATCAGGATGAAGTGTCTTGGCAATCAAGAAGTATGTAGCTGATTCACAGTACACACGTGTGCGTGCTGATAAGGGCAAATTGAGGACTCTTTCCTACAGGCAATTACGTCAGGTTGAAAGAGCAGCGGCAAAAAAGCCTTGTCATAGCAGCAGACAAGTTTTTGAAGCTGCTTGTGCCTCCAACGTCCCCCGAACAACAAGATGCAGGGTCCTTCAGAGGTTTGCAGCTGTGCATACGCCATCCTGTCGACCTCCTCTATCCACTTCACACAAGCAGAAACGGCTCCAGTGGGCCAAACATTACATGAAGACTGATTTCAAAACTGTTTTGTTCACGGATGAGTGCCGTGCAGCGCTCGATGGTCCAGATGAATGGAGTGGAGGATGGCTGGTTGATGGACACCCCACGCAAACACGGCTACAGCGCCAACAAGGAGGAGGTGGAGTAATGTTTTGGGCTGGAATCATGGGGAGAGAGATTGTCGGCCCCTTTAGGATCCCTGAAGGCGCTAAAGATGAACTCCATAATGTATGTGGATTTTCTCAAACAGCACTTCCTGCCATGGTTCAAGAAGAAGAACCGTGTATTTCACAGCAAGATCATTTTTCTGCATGATAATGCACCATCTCATGCTGCACATAAAACATCTGCATCTCTGGCTGATATGGGCATAAAAGGGGACAAACTTATGGTGTGACCCCCATGCTCCCCTGACCTCTACCCCATTCAGAACCTTTGGAGCATCATTAAAAGGAGTGTCTATGATGGCGGGAGGCAGTTCACATCTAAGCAACAGCTCTGGGAGGGTATTCTGTCCTCATGCAAAACAATTGAAGCAGAAACCATCCAAAACCTGACAAATTCAATGGACGAGAGAGTTCAGAAGCTCCTTTCGAACAAGGGGTCCTATGTGAAAATATAACATCACCTAGAATAAAGTTTTGAGTTGAAAACTGTTTGATTTCAGTTTCTAACAACCTGCTAATGCTTATAATTTCAAAAATGACCATTTTTTTGGTCTTTATTAAAATTAAAAGGTTGATCGAAAAGTTTGGGGGATCTAAGAGTGTGGCAACCCAGTAGTCATGATTACTTCGAATTCTGACAATATGAGGGTCATGCTGCAGGTAGTGCAGCAAGAAGGCACTTATGCGTCTTGCGCATCTCGGAGCCCCAAAATTATTTTCCGGGCTAGATGCAGCTAAAAATTATTTTTAATTTTAAATCTGGTGAAGCTTATTATAGATGGCCTAATAGGATCAGTGCTGCACACTGCTACAAAGCCCAAATTATTTTCCAGTCAAGATACAGATAAACATGATTAGTAATTTGAAAGCTTAAAACGGTTGGTAGGGTGATTTTAACCAATCATCAAGCTTTTACTCTCCCCAGGATGACACAGGGGTAGAAAAGTCGTTTCGGATCCATGATTTGTTCATCTTTATGAACGTGAGTCTGTCTACATTATCAGTGGAGAGCCGCGTGCGCTTATCTGTCAGCACACCACCAGCAGCGCTGAACACACGTTCAGACAGAACGCTGGCTGCGGGGCATGACAAGATCTCCAAGGCGTAAGTGGCTAGCTCCGGCCATTTATCCAGATTGGAAGCCCAAAAAGAGCAAGGGTCCAGTGACACAGTCGTGGCTTCAATGTTTACTTGGAGATACTCCTGTACCATCGTCTCTAGGCGTTGACTATGTGTCAGACTTCTTGTCTCCTGTGGCCTTGCAAAGGATGGGCTAAAAAAGTGGTGAAATGATTCCGCAAAATTGATGTTACCAGCAGATACTGTGGTTCTGTTACGGTTTGAGTGCTGAACACTTGACGGTCCCACGGTTGGCAAGTTGGAACTGTGAGATTCACTACGTGCACCACTGGTATTTTGTGGAAAAGCACATGTAAGATTCTGCAACAGTCTCTGCTGATACTCCTGCATGCGTGCATCCCTTTCTATGGCAGGAATAATTTCTGCAAATTTACTTTTGTACCGGGGATCTAACAGTGTGGCAACCCAGTAGTCAGGATTATTTCTAATTCTCACAATTCGAGGGTCATGTTGCAGGTAGTGCAGCAAGAAGGCACTCATGTGTGTTACGCATCCAGGAGCACCAAGTCCCTGTTGTGTTGGTGGCGAGGTAACAATCATGCTTCCTTCCTCTGTCCTCTCCCCCCAACCTCGCACAACAGAAATGTGATCAAGGTCTCCCTCATCTGATGAGTCTTCCATCAGTTCGTCCTCCACTTCTTCCTGGGCTCCTGCACCTTCCTCAGTAGTTTGGCTGCTACCATGCGCCCTGGTAAAATCATCTCCCCCACCCTCACATGCCTGCCGCCTTGGTGCTGCCGACCGTCTGGACCTTGCAGATGTTAGCCCTTCCGCATACAACTCCTCCTCCTCTACTTCCTCCACCTCCTCTTGTGCCACCACCTGACTCCGAATTCTGTTTAACATGTGCTCCAGCATGTAAATCACCGGAATAGTCATGCTGATAATGGCATCGTCAGCACTAAACATCTTCGTCGCCATTTCAAAACTGTGCAGAAGGGTGCATAGGTCCCTGATCTGAGACCACTCCTCCAGCGTGATTTGCCCCACCTCTGAATCTCGTTGGCCCAGGCTATACGTCAGAACGTATTGCACCAGGGCTTGTCGGTGCTGCCACAGTCGCTGCAACATGTGCAGAGTTGAATTCCACCGGGTAGGCACATCGCATTTTAGCCGGTGAAGTGGCAGGCCCAACGACTTCTGTAGAGATGTAAGTCGCTGAGCTGCGGGATGCGAACGGCAGAAGTGAGCACACAGCGTCCGTGCCCTCTGCAGAAGGCCATCTAGTCTGGGATAGTGGGCTAAAAATTGCTGGACAACCAGGTTCAACACGTGAGCCATACAAGGCACGTGTGTGACATTGCCCCGGCGAAGGGCCGCACCCAGGTTTGCAGCATTGTCGCACACGGCCTTCCCTGGTTTCAGGTCCAGTGGAGACAACCATTCATGAAATTGGTTCTCCAGAGCTGACCACAACTCCTCAGCTGTGTGACTCACATTTCCCAGACATTTCAATGTAAAAACCGCCTGATGACGTTGAGCCCTACTGCCAGCATAGTAAGGAGGTGTGCAGGATCCCTTCTGCGCAGTTAGAAAGCTTGTGGCATGACCAGACAGGCTTTGGGTGCAGGTGGAAGACCGAGAGGAGGTTGAGGAGGCAGAAGCAGTGGAGGAAAAATGACATAAAGAGGATTGACGCACAACTCGTGGGGACGGCAAGACTTGGACAGCAGCCCCTTGTCCTGCTGTCACCATAGTTACCCAGTGCCCAGTCAGCGACATGTAACGCCCCTGTCCATGCCTACTCGTCCAAGTGTCTGTGGTGAAATGCACCCTGTCACACACAGAGTTTCTCAAAGAAGCGGTGATGTTGTGTGCGACATGCTGGTGGAGCGCAGGCACACCTTTCTTTGAGAAGTAGTGCCGACTGGGCATCTGGTACTGGGGCACTGCGACGGACATAAGGTCTCGAAAATCCTCTGTGTCCACCAGGCGGAAAGGCAGCATTTCTGTAGCCAAGAGCTTGCAGATGGTGAAATTCAACCTCTTAGCTTTCTCATGGCTAGGAGGAAATGGTCTTTTACTTGTCCACATCTGAGGGACCGAGGGCTGGCTATTGTGCTTAGACGGGGTTGATAAGGGTGTCCCCGGCAAACTGCCGGTCTGTGAGGAAGATGCAGGCGGACATGTTAGGTTGCCTTGATCCAAAGGTGGTGCTATCGATGTCGGACAGCGCTCAAGACCAGCTGGTGTTACCACCTCCAAAGAAAATGATGACCTGCCAATCACGCTGGCTGTTGCGGGTAAAGAGGTGGCAGGTCTGCGCCCCAAAACAGGTGTGACTGCTGTCCCCCCAGTCACAGAGGATGAAGAGGCCGCGGATGCACAAGATATGGCAGACGGTGGTTGGCCCGGCCGGCTAGACCGCATTGTAGCACACTGAGCTTCCCACTGCAACTTATGCTTCATGTCCATGTGCCGGTTCATGCATGAAGTACTCAAACTATGTATTTTTTGGCCTCTACTTAGCTTTTGCTGACAAATGTTACAGATAACACGAGTTGGGTCATCTTTATCGATCTGAAAAAATGCCCAGGCTATGCAAGGCTTAGCATCCATGCGACCTGAAGAGCCACCACGACTTGTGGTGAGAGGCAGAGTTGTGTTTGAGGATGCAGTTGTTGACGTGCTTCCAGTACTACGTCTCTGTCCAGGAAGGCGCAACCTGACCTCGTCGTCACTAGCATCTTCCTCCACCTCCTCTGCTGACCTCATCTCTTGGCTGACTGTGGGTTGACAGTAAGTGGGATCTCCGACCTCATCATCATCACCCTGTGCGTTATCACACCCGTCGTCCTCAGAGCCAACCTGTTCCTGCCCTGACAAAAAACTAAAGTTGTCGCTCCAATCAGGTATTTGAGTCTTATCATCGTCTTCCTCATTGTCTCCACCAACAGGAGTTACAGTTTGGGAATGAGGGTCTACATTATGGTCAGAACCTTCTGCGTCTGGTCCTGGATCCGACTCATAAAGATTCTGGGCATCAGTGCAGATCATTTCCTCGTCTGGATTCACAGAAGCGCTGGAGTCGACCTCTGATTCCCAGGCTATAGTATGAGTAAACAGCTCTGCAGACTCAACCATCTGTTCTACCTCATACTCAGACGGGCAGCTGGAGATTTGGGAGCTGTGAGGAAGCAAGTGCGATTTGGGTGACACCTTTGAGGACTGGAGTATTTGTGATGTTGAAGTTGATGTGGAGGAGAGCCCACTTAAAGGAGCACTTGATATCCGTTGAAGCACCTGCTGTTTTTGTGCCTCATCTGGAATTTGTAGCGATTGGCGTGGCCGTAAGAAAGGGATCTTATCACATTGTCCGCTAAAAGAAGTAGACATTTTAGTTTGGCTGGAAGATGGTCTTTCTTCTGCACCTACCCCACGGACACAACCTTTTTTCCCCTTCCCAACACGCCTATTCCCCTTTCCACCAGCAGCAGGCCTTTTTCCACTCATTTTGGTGGTTAACTAATTCACAACTCTGGAGTTGTTTGCACAAAAAAACAATGGATGGTAACCGAGCAGAGCTGAGTGGCCAAACTGTGGTATTAGGCCAAAACTATTGGCTGGGTTAGATGCAGAAAAAAATTATTTTTAATCTGCAACCTGATGGAGGTCAGTATAGATGGACTAATAGACCAAGTCCCACACACCGCTAGAAGCCCAAATATTTTTTCAGAGCTAGATGCAGAAAAAAATTATATTCAGTTTGCAACCTGATGGAGGTCAGTATAGATGGACTAATAGAATGATGCTATGCCCAAAAGATTTTACTTCACTAGGTGCAGTAAAAAAATTGGTATTCTATACACAGGTGGTATATCTTGCAACACAGATAGGCTACTCCACTGACTAACACACTCTGCAATAGGCCAAAAAGGATTAGCTTTGCTAGATTCAGCCAAATGCTGTGAAAAAAACTTGCACAGCACTGGCACAGACCTGCCTGGCAAAAACTGATAGGAACTGATGTAACCTAGTCCTGAAAAGGACTCCAATTACAATTAGTCTTTACTCCCACAATCTATCTATTTAAGAGCACAGACCTGCCTGATAAAAGTCGTAGGAAATGCTGTAACCTAGTCCTTAAAAGGACTGCAATCACAACTATTCCCTACTCCCAAGCTATCTGTAGATTTGTGCGAAAATTGGCTTGAAATTAACAAGGTATAGCGCACACAGCAACAGCGGTGCCGTCTAACACGCAGCTGCAGCAGTGAGAAAATGGTGGCGACGGGGAAAATGGCTTGGTCTTATAGGGCAAGGACATGTGACATACACTGCCATTCACACATGCCCTTGCTTGTGTGAAAAAAAGCACTTCGCTCCGTGTGTGCGCTGCTGATAGGCTGACAGATTGCACCTCCCCACTGCAAATGCGGGAAAGAGAAAAAAAAATGGAGATCTTCATTGTTCCTGCAGAGATCCATCCCCTGCCCCTCCCCCCGCCCCGCTGTACACTCAAACTGCGTATTAACATTAATTTTCATCATTACTGAGAAAAAATCCAGTTATGATTTTGGTGCACGAACAGTTATCGAACATAACCTCGAACAGCCGAATTTTTCTCAAATTGTTCGTGTTCGCCGACCGGCTCGAACACCGCCCAAAACAGCTCGAATTTGAGATTGGCGAACAGTTCGAGTAGAACAACGCTCATCTCTACTGCTAATGCTTATAATTTCAAAAATGACCATTTTTTTGGTCTTTATTAAAATGAAAAGGTTGATCGAAAAGTTTGGGGGATCTAAGAGTGTGGCAACCCAGTAGTCATGATTACTTCGAATTCTGACAATATGAGGGTCATGCTGCAGGTAGTGCAGCAAGAAGGCACTTATGTGTCTTGCGCATCTCGGAGCCCCAAAATTATTTTCCGGGCTAGATGCAGCTAAAAATTATTTTTAATTTTAAATCTGGTGAAGCTTATTATAGATGGCCTAATAGGATCAGTGCTGCACACTGCTACAAAGCCCAAATTATTTTCCAGTCAAGATACAGATAAACATGATTAGTAATTTGAAAGCTTAAAACGGTTGGTAGGGTGATTTTAACCAATCATCAAGCTTTTACTCTCCCCAGGATGACACAGGGGTAGAAAAGTCGTTTCGGATCCATGATTTGTTCATCTTTATGAACGTGAGTCTGTCTACATTATCAGTGGAGAGCCGCGTGCGCTTATCTGTCAGCACACCACCAGCAGCGCTGAACACACGTTCAGACAGAACGCTGGCTGCGGGGCATGACAAGATCTCCAAGGCGTAAGTGGCTAGCTCCGGCCATTTATCCAGATTGGAAGCCCAAAAAGAGCAAGGGTCCAGTGACACAGTCGTGGCTTCAATGTTTACTTGGAGATACTCCTGTACCATCGTCTCTAGGCGTTGACTATGTGTCAGACTTCTTGTCTCCTGTGGCCTTGCAAAGGATGGGCTAAAAAAGTGGTGAAATGATTCCGCAAAATTGATGTTACCAGCAGATACTGTGGTTCTGTTACGGTTTGAGTGCTGAACACTTGACGGTCCCACGGTTGGCAAGTTGGAACTGTGAGATTCACTACGTGCACCACTGGTATTTTGTGGAAAAGCACATGTAAGATTCTGCAACAGTCTCTGCTGATACTCCTGCATGCGTGCATCCCTTTCTATGGCAGGAATAATTTCTGCAAATTTACTTTTGTACCGGGGATCTAACAGTGTGGCAACCCAGTAGTCAGGATTATTTCTAATTCTCACAATTCGAGGGTCATGTTGCAGGTAGTGCAGCAAGAAGGCACTCATGTGTGTTGCGCATCCAGGAGCACCAAGTCCCTGTTGTGTTGGTGGCGAGGTAACAATCATGCTTCCTTCCTCTGTCCTCTCCCCCCAACCTCGCACAACAGAAATGTGATCAAGGTCTCCCTCATCTGATGAGTCTTCCATCAGTTCGTCCTCCACTTCTTCCTGGGCTCCTGCACCTTCCTCACTAGTTTGGCTGCTACCATGCGCCCTGGTAAAATCATCTCCCCCACCCTCACATGCCTGCCGCCCTGGTGCTGCCGACCGTCTGGACCTTGCAGATGTTAGCCCTTCCGCATACAACTCCTCCTCCTCTACTTCCTCCACCTCCTCTTGTGCCACCACCTGACTCCGAATTCTGTTTAACATGTGCTCCAGCATGTAAATCACCGGAATAGTCATGCTGATAATGGCATCGTCAGCACTAAACATCTTCGTCGCCATTTCAATACTGTGCAGAAGGGTGCATAGGTCCCTGATCTGAGACCACTCCTCCAGCGTGATTTGCCCCACCTCTGAATCTCGTTGGCCCAGGCTATACGTCAGAACGTATTGCACCAGGGCTTGTCGGTGCTGCCACAGTCGCTGCAACATGTGCAGAGTTGAATTCCACCGGGTAGGCACATCGCATTTTAGCCGGTGAAGTGGCAGGCCCAACGACTTCTGTAGAGATGTAAGTCGCTGAGCTGCGGGATGCAAACGGCGGAAGTGAGCACACAGCGACCGTGCCCTCTGCAGAAGGCCATCTAGTCTGGGATAGTGGGCTAAAAATTGCTGGACAACCAGGTTCAACACGTGAGCCATACAAAGCACGTGTGTGACATTGCCCCGGCGAAGGGCCGCACCCAGGTTTGCAGCATTGTCGCACACGGCCTTCCCTGGTTTCAGGTCCAGTGGAGACAACCATTCATGAAATTGGTTCTCCAGAGCTGACCACAACTCCTCAGCTGTGTGACTCACATTTCCCAGACATTTCAATGTAAAAACCGCCTGATGACGTTGAGCCCTACTGCCAGCATAGTAAGGAGGTGTGCAGGATCCCTTCTGCGCAGTTAGAAAGCTTGTGGCATGACCAGACAGGCTTTGGGTGCAGGTGGAAGACCGAGAGGAGGTTGAGGAGGCAGAAGCAGTGGAGGAACTTTGACATAAAGAGGATTGACGCACAACTCGTGGGGACGGCAAGACTTGGACAGCAGCCCCTTGTCCTGCTGTCACCATAGTTACCCAATGCCCAGTCAGCGACATGTAACGCCCCTGTCCATGCCTACTCGTCCAAGTGTCTGTGGTGAAATGCACCCTGTCACACACAGAGTTTCTCAAAGAAGCGGTGATGTTGTGTGCGACATGCTGGTGGAGCGCAGGCACACCTTTCTTTGAGAAGTAGTGCCGACTGGGCATCTGGTACTGGGGCACTGCGACGGACATAAGGTCTCGAAAATCCTCTGTGTCCACCAGGCGGAAAGGCAGCATTTCTGTAGCCAAGAGCTTGCAGATGATGAAATTCAACCTCTTAGCTTTCTCATGGCTAGGAGGAAATGGTCTTTTACTTGTCCACATCTGAGGGACCGAGGGCTGGCTATTGTGCTTAGACGGGGTTGATAAGGGTGTCCCCGGCAAACTGCCGGTCTGTGAGGAAGGTGCAGGCGGACATGTTAGGTTGCCTTGATCCAAAGGTGGTGCTATCGATGTCGGACAGCGCTCAAGACCAGCTGGTGTTACCACCTCCAAAGAAAATGATGACCTGCCAATCACGCTGGCTGTTGCGGGTAAAGAGGTGGCAGGTCTGCGCCCCAAAACAGGTGTGACTGCTGTCCCCCCAGTCACAGAGGATGAAGAGGCCGCGGATGCACAAGATATGGCAGACGGTGGTTGGCCCGGCCGGCTAGACCGCATTGTAGCACACTGAGCTTCCCACTGCAACTTATGCTTCATGTCCATGTGCCGGTTCATGCATGAAGTACTCAAACTATGTATTTTTTGGCCTCTACTTAGCTTTTGCTGACAAATGTTACAGATAACACGAGTTGGGTCATCTTTATCGATCTGAAAAAATGCCCAGGCTATGCAAGGCTTAGCACCCATGCGACCTGAAGAGCCACCACGACTTGTGGTGAGAGGCAGAGTTGTGTTTGAGGATGCAGTTGTTGACGTGCTTCCAGTACTACGTCTCTGTCCAGGAAGGCGCAACCTGACCTCGTCGTCACTAGCATCTTCCTCCACCTCCTCTGCTGACCTCATCTCTTGGCTGACTGTGGGTTGACAGTAAGTGGGATCTCCGACCTCATCATCATCACCCTGTGCGTTATCACACCCGTCGTCCTCAGAGCCAACCTGTTCCTGCCCTGACAAAAAACTAAAGTTGTCGCTCCAATCAGGTATTTGAGTCTTATCATCGTCTTCCTCATTGTCTCCACCAACAGGAGTTACAGTTTGGGAATGAGGGTCTACATTATGGTCAGAACCTTCTGCGTCTGGTCCTGGATCCGACTCATAAAGATTCTGGGCATCAGTGCAGATCATTTCCTCGTCTGGATTCACAGAAGCGCTGGAGTCGACCTCTGATTCCCAGGCTATAGTATGAGTAAACAGCTCTGCAGACTCAACCATCTGTTCTACCTCATACTCAGACGGGCAGCTGGAGATTTGGGAGCTGTGAGGAAGCAAGTGCGATTTGGGTGACACCTTTGAGGACTGGAGTATTTGTGATGTTGAAGTTGATGTGGAGGAGAGCCCACTTAAAGGAGCACTTGATATCCGTTGAAGCACCTGCTGTTTTTGTGCTTCATCTGGAATTTGTAGCGATTGGCGTGGCCGTAAGAAAGGGATCTTATCACATTGTCCGCTAAAAGAAGTAGACATTTTAGTTTGGCTGGAAGATGGTCTTTCTTCTGCACCTACCCCACGGACACAACCTTTTTTCCCCTTCCCAACACGCCTATTCCCCTTTCCACCAGCAGCAGGCCTTTTTCCACTCATTTTGGTGGTTAACTAATTTACATCTCTGGAGTTGTTTGCACAAAAAAACAATGGATGGTAACCGAGCAGAGCTGAGTGGCCAAACAGTGGTATTAGGCCAAAACTATTGGCTGGGTTAGATGCAGAAAAAAATTATTTTTAATTTGCAACCTGATGGAGGTCAGTATAGATGGACTAATAGACCAAGTCACACACACCGCTAGAAGCCCAAATATTTTTTCAGAGCTAGATGCAGAAATTTTTTTTATTCAATTTGCAACCTGATGGAGGTCAGTATAGATGGACTAATAGACCAAGTCCCACACACTGCTAGAAGCCCAAATATTTTTTCAGAGCTAGATGCAGAAAAAAATTATTTTTAATTTGCAACCTGATGGAGGTCAGTATAGATGGACTAATAGACCAAGTCCCACACACCGCTAGAAGCCCAAATATTTTTTCAGAGCTAGATGCAAAAAAAAATTATTTTTAATTTGCAACCTGATGGAGGTCAGTATAGATGGACTAATAGACCAAGTCCCACACACCGCTAGAAGCCCAAATATTTTTTCAGAGCTAGATGCAGAAAAAAATTATATTCAATTTGCAACCTGCTGGAGGTCAGTATAGAAGGACTAATAGAACAAGTCCCACACACTGCTAGAAGCCCAAATATTTTTTCAGAGCTAAATGAAGAAAAAAATTATTTTTAATTTGCAACCTCATGGAGGTCAGTATAGATGGACTAATAGACCAAGTCCCACACACCGCTAGAAGCCCAAATATTTTTTCAGAGCTAGATGCAGAAAAAAATTATTTTTAATTTGCAACCTGATGGAGGTCAGTATAGATGGACTAATAGACCAAGTCCCACACACCGCTAGAAGCCCAAATATTTTTTCAGAGCTAGATGCAGAAAAAAATTATATTCAATTTGCAACCTGCTGGAGGTCAGTATAGAAGGACTAATAGAACAAGTCCCACACACTGCTAGAAGCCCAAATATTTTTTCAGAGCTAAATGAAGAAAAAAATTATTTTTAATTTGCAACCTGATGGAGGTCAGTATAGATGGACTAATAGACCAAGTCCCACACACTGCTAGAAGCCCAAATATTTTTTCAGAGCTAGATGCAGAAAAAAATTATTTTTAATTTGCAACCTGATGGAGGTCAGTATAGATGGACTAATAGACCAAGTCCCACACACTGCTAGAAGCCCAAATATTTTTTCAGAGCTAGATTCAGAAAAAAATTATTTTTAATTTGCAACCTGATGGAGGTCAGTATAGATGGACTAATAGACCAAGTCCCACACACCGCTAGAAGCCCAAATATTTTTTCAGAGCTAGATGCAGAAAAAAATTATATTCAATTTGCAACCTGCTGGACGTCAGTATAGAAGCACTAATAGAACAAGTCCCACACACTGCTAGAAGCCCAAATATTTTTTCAGAGCTAAATGAAGAAAAAAATTATTTTTAATTTGCAACCTGATGGAGGTCAGTATAGATGGACTAATAGACCAAGTCCCACAAACTGCTAGAAGCCCAAATATTTTTTCAGAGCTAGATGCAGAAAAAAAATATTTTTAATTTGCAACCTGATGGAGGTCAGTATAGATGGACTAATAGACCAAGTCCCACACACCGCTAGAAGCCCAAATATTTTTTCAGAGCTAGATGCAGAAATTTTTTTTATTCAATTTGCAACCTGATGGAGGTCAGTATAAATGGACTAATAGACCAAGTCCCACACACTGCTAGAAGCCCAAATATTTTTTCAGAGCTAGATGCAGAAAAAAATTATTTTTAATTTGCAACCTGATGGAGGTCAGTATAGATGGACTAATAGACCAAGTCCCACACACTGCTAGAAGCCCAAATATTTTTTCAGAGCTAGATGCAGAAAAAAATTATTTTTAATTTGCAACCTGATGGAGGTCAGTATAGATGGACTAATAGAACAAGTCCCACACGCTGCTAGAAGCCCAAATATTTTTTCAGAGATAAATGAAGAAAAAAATTATTTTTAATTTGCAACCTGATGGAGGTCAGTATAGATGGACTAATAGACCAAGTCCCACACACTGCTAGAAGCCCAAATATTTTTTCAGAGCTAGATGCAGAAAAAAATTATTTTTAATTTGCAACCTGATGGAGGTCAGTATAGATGGACTAATAGACCAAGTCCCACACACCGCTTGAAGCCCAAATATTTTTTCAGAGCTAGATGCAGAAAAAAATTATATTCAATTTGCAACCTGCTGGAGGTCAGTATAGAAGGACTAATAGAACAAGTCCCACACACTGCTAGAAGCCCAAATATTTTTTCAGAGCTAAATGAAGAAAAAAATTATTTTTAATTTGCAACCTGATGGAGGTCAGTATAGATGGACTAATAGACCAAGTCCCACACACTGCTAGAAGCCCAAATATTTTTTCAGAGCTAGATGCAGAAAAAAATTATATTCAGTTTGCAACCTGATGGAGGTCAGTATAGATGGACTAATAGAATGATGCTATGCCCAAAAGATTTTACTTCACTAGGTGCAGTAAAAAAATTGGTATTCTATACACAGGTGGTATATCTTGCAACACAGATAGGCTACTCCACTGACTAACACACTCTGCAATAGGCCAAAAAGGATTAGCTTTGCTAGATTCAGCCAAATGCTGTGAAAAAAACTTGCACAGCACTGGCACAGACCTGCCTGGCAAAAACTGATAGGAACTGATGTAACCTAGTCCTGAAAAGGACTCCAATTACAATTAGTCTTTACTCCCACAATCTATCTATTTAAGAGCACAGACCTGCCTGATAAAAGTCGTAGGAAATGCTGTAACCTAGTCCTTAAAAGGACTGCAATCACAACTATTCCCTACTCCCAAGCTATCTGTATATTTGTGCGAAAATTGGCTTGAAATTAACAAGGTATAGCGCACACAGCAACAGCGGTGCCGTCTAACATGCAGCTGCAGCAGTGAGAAAATGGTGGCGACGGGGAAAATGGCTTGGTCTTATAGGGCAAGGACATGTGACATACACTGCCAATCACACATGCCCTTGCTTGTGTGAAAAAAAGCACTTCGCTCCGTGTGTGCGCTGCTGATAGGCTGACAGATTGCACCTCCCCACTGCAAATGCGGGAAAGAGAAAAAAAAATGGAGATCTTCATTGTTCCTGCAGAGATCCATCCCCTGCCCCTCCCCCCGCCCCGCTGTACACTCAAACTGCGTATTAACATTAATTTTCATCATTACTGAGAAAAAATCCAGTTATGATTTTGGTGCACGAACAGTTATCGAACATAACCTCGAACAGCCGAATTTTTCTCAAATTGTTCGTGTTCGCCGACCGGCTCGAACACCGCCCAAAACAGCTCGAATTTGAGATTGGCGAACAGTTCGAGTAGAACAACGCTCATCTCTAATGTGCATTACAAAAAATGACTGGGTTACCCAGAAAGAGGCCTTCTAATATCAGGAATCTACCTCCAGGATCAATGTGAGTTTTAACCATTTGGATTGGGCATAGAGATGAGATCAAAATGCCAACCCCTCCCTTTTCATTTTAATAAGCAGGAAAGGAAGATGTGCAATGATGTACTGCAAAACAAAATGTCTCTATTTGATCATAATGCATCTCCTGCATAATAGTGATACCCGCCCTCTCTGCTCTCAACTCCTGCAAAGTACGTTTTCTTTCCTAGGGGAATTGACCCCCTTCGCATTAAAAGATACTAGTCGGATCATTGTAAATGATATAGGGTGAGCTACTGCTGTTGTTCATACTCACTAATATATGACAACTCTCATATCCCTTTGGCCAACTCCATTTCTGGAAAGACCATTCATGCTCCATTGTGGAGGGCAACAACTTTTCTAAGACAGGAAGATGAGAATTAAGGGAGGGGAGGGGTTAGGGTATACAAAGACTCATACAAACAAATAAGGATAAACATATGCATAAACCAATATAACTGGATTCCCAAGAATAACTGTTGGAGTAGGGTCACTAAAGCGGCACAAAGTAAGCCACCTAACTATAGAAAAGTATAATCAACTAATTAAGCAGAACCACAGTAGTGCCGTTTAACCCCAGAGAAAAAAAATATGTTGAGGGGACTCCAAGAGCAACCCACTCATAAAAAACAATACCCATATTGTCAGAGACCACTGCCGAGCTTGGTGAGCTTATAAACTATATTATATCTTCAGTAAATGAAGAAAACGGCAAAATTGAGTAACCTTTAAGATTACATGAAATACCGGCTTGCACTATTCAAGTGAATAAAGGAGACTGATAAAATAGAAGAAAAATTATCTCGGAATTTCAAAAGTCAGCCAGGGTTGATTCCATGAGAGTCAGGTTAGGCTCCATGAGCGGAGGCTTCTCGGAATGTTACTTCCCTTCTGTCTCTCCTACCATTTTGTCATCATAAGGGAGGGGGAGCCTCAAGGGAAAGAGGATAGTCCCTAACTGGAATCTTCAGTAGAGACAGGTTCAGGACATCGCAGAATAAGTTCTTCAGGAAAGCATTGAAGAGACTCCATCTTTGTGGGCTGTCAAAGCAAACAGAAACCCTCATCTGTAGGGAATCTTCTGATTGAGAAGGATCTTCAGCAGTGGCTTTAGATGCTTTCTTTTCTGCAAGGTAATACAAGACACAGTAAGTCTGAATACAGTTTCAGATCAGTCCCCATATACTTTTATGGTTTTCTGTGCCTGTGCTTTAGACATTATTTTCTCTTTGGTCTCATAATCATGTAGGCAACAGATAACGTCCCTTGGAAATGCTGCAGATCCTTTGGATTTCAAGGCCCTGTGAGCTCTGTCAAATGTAATGGGTGTAATGGGTGACTGAGTATCTCCAGTAATAGAATTGAAGATCACTTGGAGAGTTGCTTTAGGTCCTCCCGTCCATCTGATTCAGGAAGGCCTCTCAGCCTAATATTGCATCTCCAGCCCCTATTGTCCCGGTCTCCGATATGGGAGTGTAGGTCCTGTACCGTGGTCTTTTGAGCAGTGACCATTTGCTGGAGATAGGCCACATGGGATCTGGTGGCATGATGTTCCTCTTCCAAGATGTTGATATGACTGGCTAACTGGTGTAGGTTCTGTCTTACACAGGCAATTTCAGATCTACAAGTTTCCTTTACCTCTGCTAATAGGTTCTTAAAGTTTTTCTTAGAGGGCAAGTGCTCCAAACATTTCTTCCAGGAGGGGGCATAAGATGAAGAGTCCTGCCTATCCCATTCATCTTCTGATTGTGCAGAAGATGAGGACCAGCCTTCCACATCTGAGTGGATAAGGGGAGGGGGGATATCATCTGCATCAGTCCCCTTATCTCCTTGAGTACCCCATTTCCCCTGATGATGCTTAGTGTAGAATTTTTTTTGCCCTTGGTAGGAGCTGAGAGTGCCTCAAGGTTTGCATGTTGTGCTCCTGTTTGTCATGAAGCGTGGTGCAGGAGGTTCAGACAGGCTTCTGTACTGTGACATAGGCCCCACTGTCTGAGAAGTGCTGTTCCACGATGCCGTTCCCAAAGACCTCACCAGCAGAGGGACCCACATGTAAGTCCCATGCCTTTTGGTTTTTGCTGTTTACTGCCGAGGGATCTCTCATCTGCTCTTCCCTGCCGCAGGTCATAGGAGGCTGTGAAGGCACCACCGGCAGCATCCAAGATGTCACCAGAATGCCATGAGGAGCCATGAGTCTTTCTGAAAAAAAGGCATACAGCACCGTTACCGCTGCTTGTCCAGGAGTTGTCACAGAGGTCACTCTTTAGGAAGGGTGAGCTGCTCGGTATTGTGCTTTCAAATGCCATGTTAGACCTATGCTCGGCATGAGGTCCTAAGCTGCACATCCTCTCACATCCGCTTCCTGGACACGACCATCATCTCATAATGTTTTTAATAGTTATGTAGGCAAAATAGCTGTCCCTTAATTATGCACATAAAATTAAATAAAAAAAAAAAGAAATCAGAAAATAAAAACACTATACTGGTAGAAGTCACATTGTAACAACCAAAAATCAAAGTGTTACAGTTTCGTACCGCCAATTATGCGCACAAATGAAGATGCATAAAAATTGACAGTTGCAAGTCTGTTCCTTCAAACAAATCTAACAAAAGAACTTTAAAGAACAATTTTTGATGAAATCTTTTGTTTTGTTCAGGTGCAACAAGCATCTTTCTATCACACAATGCATGCTGCTTCATAACAGCAAGAGCACACTTAATTATCTACAAATCCCTTTTTTTGCAATGCTGTAATAGGATCAGGACAAGAATTGACTGTAGGCACTGCTTGTTAAAGCAAAAAATTTCAGGTAGATAATAATTTCTGGTAAAGTAAAACCAGCTTTATAAAATTTACCTTATGACATGGACTATGTCACAGTAGCGTCAATGCAAAAAATGTTTGCATACTTTTTATATCTGCAAATTAAAAGTCATAACTTTTTTAATAACATGGTATTTTGTTATTTTGTAATAGTAATCTAAATTGTACTGGAAAAAAAACAGCAATTCTCTCATTGTTTTATGTTTTTCTTTTACAACATTCATCTATATGGTAAAAATAATAGCATTATTCTGAAGGTCAGTATGATTATGTTATTGTACAGATATGCGTCTTTTTTGTTGCTGCACCAATCCAGACGATCCCAACAGAGTTGCTGCATACAGTGGGTACGGAAAGTATTCAGACCCCTTTCAATTTTTCACTCTTTGCTTCATTGCAGCCATTAGGTAAATTCTAAAAAGTTCATTTTTTTCTCATTAAAGTACACTCTGCACCCCTTCTTGACTGAAAAAAAAACAGAAATGTAGAAATTTTTGCAAATTTATTAAAAAAGAAAAACTGATATATCACATGGTCATAAGTATTCAGACCCTTTGCTCAGACACTCATATTTAAGTCACATGCTGTCCATTTCCTTGTGATCCTCCTTGAGATGGTTCTACTCCTTCATTGGAGTCCAGCTGTGTTTAATTAAACTGATAGGACTTGATTTGGAAAGGCACACACCTGTCTATATAAGACCTCACAGCTCGCAGTGCATGTCAGACCAAATGAGTTCAAATGAACTGCCCAAGGAGCTTGGAGACAGAATTGTGGCAAGGCACAGATCTGGCCAAGGTTACAAAAGAATTTCTGCATTACTCAAGGTTCCTAAGAGCATAGTGGCCTCCATAATCCTTAAATGGAAGAAGTTTGGGACCACCAGAAGTCTTCCTAGACCAGGCCGTCCAGCCAAACTGAGCAATCATGGGAGAAGAGCCTTGGTGAGAGAGGTAAAGAAGAATCCCAGGATCACTGTGGCTGAGCTCCAGAGATGCAGTGGGGAGATGGGAGAAAGTTCCACAAAGTCAACTATCACTGCAGCCCTCCACCTGTCGGGCTTTTATGACACAGTGGCCCTACAGAAGCCTCTCCTCAGTGCAAGACATATGAAAGCCAGCATAGAGTTTGCTCAAAAACACATGAAGGACTTCCAGACTATGAGAAATAAGATTCTCTGGTCTGATGAGATGAAGATAGAACTTTTTGGTGATAATTCTAAGTGGTATGTGTGGAGAAAACCAGGCACTGCTCATCACCTGCCCAATACAATCCCAACAGTGAAACATGGTGGTGGCAGCATCATGCTATGGGGGTGTTTTTCAGCTGCAGGGACCGGACGACTGTTTGCAATTGAAGGAATCATGAATGTGGCTAAATACAGAGATATCCTGGATGAAAATCTCTTCCAGAGTGCTCTGGACCTCAGACTTGGCCAAAGGTTCACCTTCCAACAAGACAATGAGCCTAAGCACACAGCTAAATAACAAAGGAGTTGCTTCAGAACAACTCTGTGACCATTCTTGACTGTCCCAGCCAGAGCCCTGATCTAAACTCAATTGAGCATCTCTGGAGAGACCTGAAAATGGCTGTCCACCAACGTTCACCATCCAACCTAACGGAACTGGAGAGGATCTGCAAGGAAGAATGGCAGAGGATCCTCAAATCCAGATGTGAAAATCTTGTTGCATCATTCCCAAGAAGAGTCATGGCTGACAAAGGGTCTGAATACTTATGACCATGTGATATTTCAGTTTTTCTTTTTTAATAAATTTGCAAAAATTTTTACATTTCTGTTTTTTTCAGTCAAGATGGGGTGCAGAGTGTACTTTAATGTGAAAAAAAAATAACTTTTTAGAATTTACCAAATGGCTGCAATGAAACAAAGAGTGAAAAATTTAAAAGGGTCTTAATACTTTCCGTACCCACTGTATATAAGACAAGTGCTGCAGTCCCACAAACAGAGCAAAGAAAAGAAAAATATGCTGTGCTACAACGTGGGATGGATTAGAAACTTATTGTTTGTCCCACTTTCCATCATTTTATAACTCAGGGAAAATAAGCTTGAAGTAATAACACGGTTGCTCTCTCTATATAATGGCTCATTTACTCATCAGTATTTTTCACAAACGCAAAAAATGGTCTGAGTTTCTTCAGTGTTTTTGATTAAAGTTTCATCAGTTTGGTCAGTGTGGCCATTTTTAAAATAAGCCTACGTTCCCACAATTAGTGGTGAGTTTTTGATGTTGCAGATTTTCTGCACCATTTTGCACCCATTATGTAAAATAGGTTACATTGCTTAAAAAAAATATGCAACATAAAATACTCACCAAAACTCATTGTGGGAATGTACTATAAGAGTTTGGTGAGCGTTTCATCTGTTTTTCTCAGATGAAAAAAAAACTGATGAAGGTTTCTCAAACTTCTCTTATTAAACAGTCCGTAAAAAATGAACAGGACATCTGAGTGCTGTCCAATTTTTTTTTCTTGGACAATTAGATTTGCATAGGAGAGTTGGATCAGAGACTTTAATAAAATCGAACATGTCTTTGTGGTTTTGTGATGACAGCTTGGCCTGCAAAAATACATGAATATGTGAACAGCTGCAAATACTATAATAGGTACAAGTTATAACTGGAAAAAAACAGGACTATTACAAGAAAAACTGATGTCTGAATGAGCCCTTAGTCTGATGTTTTATCATCAATTAGATCATCAGATGCTCAATAAGATCGATTTATGTTCAATTCCGTCCCAATATTTCATGACAATTCAATGGAGGGCATCTGACTAAGTGCCTTTCATTAAATTCCAAACATAGCTACTTTGTTGCAATGCTGATCAATATGATTATCCAAAGGTTTCCCCCAAAGTGCCTTTCATTAAATTCCAAACATAACTACTTTGTTGCAATGCTGATGAATACGATTATCCAAAGGTTTCCCCCAAAAGAAAAGTGGATTCTTCTGGGGAGTGATCAGCATTTATACAATCAATGATTTAAATACATAGTACATCATAGCCAAATTAAATATTTATAATAAATAATTAAAAATAAATGTGAAAATTAAACAATGCATAGCTTGCACAATACAATTTAATACATCTAAAAGTTACTATATAATAATGTCATGTCCATCCTATTGTTCTTTTATTAAAATGTCATATGTCTATACAGAGACTCCATAATAAATAAACATTAAATACTTATTTGAACAACTAGTGTTATGATCTGCAACAAGTTCTAAGGAAAGAAAGGGGAAAGCTATCCCTACAGTAAGACTAAGCTGAATTCTTACGATGTAGCGGGCTGCCTGTTCCTTGCGAACAGACCCGCCTTAGTAGTTGGCTAGTCTGAACGAAGACATAAAGCATAAAGGTGAGGGGTCCCTAAAAGAAATAAGGACTGGAATAAAAATGGGACACCTCCTAAACAGAGAAGTTGTTGCAGAACACAAAAAAATAAACTGACAAAAAGGTACTAGAGGTCCCAGAAGGACCAAGTGAACTGACAGGGAAAGTCACAGAAGCTCCTGGCTAGCTAAACAGTCAAACAACACTGAAGTCCAGCACAGCCAAAAGGGCGGAGCTGAATATAAAGGCTGATGGTCACGTGACTGCAAACCACAAGATGGAAAAAACAAACAGGAGGGTTCTAACAGTACCCCCTCTTTTATGAGGATCCTTCGGATCCTCCAGGCCCAGGCCTATCCGGAAACCTCTTGTGGAAAGCTCTAACAAGCCTAGGAGCAGAGACATCATCATCTCTTACCCAGGAGTTATCTTCGGGACCGAAACCCTTCCAGGAGACGAGATAATCTCCCTGTATGCCATCTAGAATTCAAGATACGAGAAATTTCATATTCGTCATCTTCCACTACAGGAGGAACTGTGACAGTGGCATCCCTATCTGATACATCAGCTTTTTTCAACAAGGAAACATGAAACACAGGATTAATCTTCCAGGAAGTAGAGACATCCAACCTAACCGCAGACAGGTTAATAACCTGAAGCACTATAAACGGACCCACAAACTTAGGACCCAGTTTTTTATAGGGAATCCTCAACTGCAGGTTCTTTGAGGACAACCAAACCATATCAACCACAGTTAACAAAACCTCCTTACGTTTCCTGTCAAAATACTTCTTGGACTTCTTGTTAGCCTCTTGAAGGTTGCAATGTACATTAGTCCAAACTCTCTCCAAATCAACGGAAAAATTCTCCTCCTCTGGCACAGCCAACCCCAATTTGGAGAACGAATCAAAAGACGGATGTCTCCCAGTACATAAAAAAAAGGAGAACACCCAGCAGAGGAGGATGCATGATTGTTAAGAGCAAATTCTGCAAGAGGCAGAAACTCAGACCACACCTCTTGATTGTCCACCACAAAACAACACAAAAACTGTTCTGCATCCTGGTTCTTTCTTTCAGTCTGTACATTAGACTCTGGATGATACCCAGACGAAAATGACAAATAGACTCCCAACCTGTCACAAAAAGCACGCCAAAAGCGAGCCACAAACTGAGGTCCTCTATCAGAAACAATATCCGTGGGAATGCCATGGAGCTTGACAATAACCTTAAGAAACGTCTTAGCGAGAGTCTTGGCGCAGGTCAACTTAATGAATGGAACCAAATGACACATCTTACTAAAACAGTCCACGACCAACCAGATGACAGTAAAAGCCTCGGCCACAGGCAGATCGGTAATAAAATCCATTGTGAGATGCATCCAAGGTGCACTAGGAACCTCCAGAGGGCAAAGCAACCCCGCTGCAGGAGTATGTGAAGCCTTTGACCTAGCACCCATAGTACATTGACACATCCACATGATGACTTCCTTCTGCCATCCAGGTCACCAAAAACTGTGACTGATAAGTCCCTTAGTCTCCGAAATTCCTGGATGACCTGCCAACTGAGACTCATGACACTCCACAAACAAATCTCTCCTAAAGGTTCTAGGCACGAACAACCTCCCATGGGGAGTGTTAGATGGAGCATCATCTTGAGCTTTCAGAATCCCATTCTCCAAAACGGAGTCCAATGCCGCCACCACAACTCCTTTCTGTAAAATGCTCTCCACCTACTCGGCACCGACAATAGGAGAGAAGCTGCGAGATAAAGCATCGGCTTCAACATTCTTAGTACCAGGGATATAGGTACCAGAAAAATGAAAGCGAGAGAAAAAAAGTGCCCACCTAGCTTGACGGGCATTCAAGCGCTTGGCAGCATCCAGATAGATCAAACTCTTATGATCTGTGAAAACCTGAATAGGAAATCTAGCGCCTTCCAAAAAATGACGCCAATGTTCAAACACGAGTTTAATAGCCAGCAACTCCCGATTTCCAATATCATAATTCAGTTCGGTTTCCGAAATTTTTTTCAAAAAGTAGGCACAAGGATGTACTCCATCCCTGTTCTCTTGAGACAAAACTGCTCCGACCCCCACCGATGAGGAGTCAACCTCGACCAAAAAAGACTTGGTCTCCTCAGGCTGCATAAGGATAGGGGCAGAACTGAACCTCTCTTTGAGATACTAAAACGCTTCAATGGCCTCAGTAGTCCACTGGACCGTATTCGCACCTTTCCTGGTGAGATCGGTTAGAGGCTTAACAATTACAGAAAAATTCTTAATGAATTTCCTGTAATAATTGGCAAAACCCCAAAATCTCTGTATAGATTTCAAACCAATAGGCCTAGGCCATTCCTGAACAGCCTGAACCTTCACCGGGTCCATCTCAAAGCCCTCGCTGGAGACAATGTAGCCAAAAAAAATGAATTTTCTGCACAGCGAACTCACATTTATCCAGAGTAGCAAAGAGTGAATTATCACTCAATAACTGCAAAACTTCACGCACACTCTGCCAATGGGACTCTAAATCTGGCGAATAAATCAAAATGTCATCTAAATACACAACCACATTCTTACCAATCAAAGGTCTCACAATGTCATTAATAAGGTTCTGAAAAAATGCAGGTGCATTGGTAAGACTAAAAGGCATCACCAGATTCTCAAAATGACCTACCGGCGTGTTAAAAGCAGTTGTCCATTCATCATCCTCCTTCACTCGTAACAAATTGTATGCTCCCTGGAGATCAATCTTAGAGGACCACTTGGCCCCCACTAACTGGTTAAACAAGTCAGGAATTAACGGCAATGGGTAGGAATTGCGTACGGTAATCTTATTCATTTCATGAAAATCCAGACATGGACATAAACCCCCGTCCTTTTTTTTAACAAAGAAAAATCCAACTGCCACAGACGACTTAGAAGGTCTAATGTGACCAGCAGTCAGGCTAGTCTGTATGTACTCCTCCAAGGCCTTTCTATCAGGGATAGTCAGATTAAACAAGCCACTCTTTGGACGAGTAGCTGCAGGAACAAACCCAATGGCGCAATCATAATCCGTATGAGGAGGTAAAACTTGCGACTCCTCCTTCCGAAAAAAAACTTCAAAAATCTTGAATAGGTACAGGTAATTACCCTTTTTCCACAGCCACAATGCGACCATTACAACATTTATCATAGCACTTCGGATTCCCAGATTTTATCATATTAGTAGACCAGTCCAGCAAAGGATTGTGCAGTTTTAACCAAAGCAATCCTAGAATGACCAGATAGGGTAAATTATTTAATACAACTAAGTCCAAAATTTCTTGGTGAAGTCCATTGATAGTGAGGGGAAATGCAGTAACCTTGTGAGTAATACATTTCAAGGGAGTGTTATCAATTGCAATCACAGAAATAGGTGATGACAAAGGTTTGGATTTCAATTTAAGTTTTTCCAAAAACCCTTTATCAATCACATTAAGTGTTGAACTACAATCCACAAATACCTGAAATTCAATCAAATTTTCCTGAAAAGTAGTACTCCCTGAAAGAAATAGTCCTGCAGAACGTAAACAAGCTATACGGGCGTACCTGGCTTTTTTTTTTTCTTTACTTAAACGAAGCTCACAATACTTAATCAAATGGTCAGCTTTACCACAATAAAGACACAATCCCTCGGCGAACCTCCGGTCTCTTACCTGAGCGGGGAGAGACTTTTCCCCAACCTCCATCGGTTCTCAGCAATCTGAGCAGATTTTCTGGGGACTAGGACCTGGAATTACAGGCGTCTTTACCTCATTCTGCCTAGATCTCTTACTCCTATCCACACGAACAGCTAATTGCATGCATCCTGCAGAGTCTCAGGTGCGGGGAATGCAACTAGCAAATCCTTAACCCTTTCACTCAGACCAGCAAGAAATAGATATTTCAGAGCAGGATAATTACATTTGACTTCTGAAGCACACCTTCTAAAGTGTGTGCAATAATTTTCAACATCACCTGACCCCTGATTCAAACGCCTGAGTTCTGCCTCAGCAGATGAGATTCGAACAGGATCGTCATATATTAGACCCATAGCAGAAAAAAATTCTTCTACAGACCTTAAGCATGGATCATTTGTTGGAGAGAAAAGGCCCACCCCTGTTGTTCATTGTGCAAAAGTGACATAATAAAACAAATGAGCTGTGATTCATTCCCAGAGGTCCTTGGTCTCAAACAAAAATATAGCAAACAAGCATTTTTAAAGGAAAAAAAATCTTGCTGTTTACCATAAAAAACATCATGCAGTCCTACCTTGGGTTCCACAAAGTGCGCTCCAGAACAGCTACTCACGTGTTGCTGGAGCTCGGCCACCTCCAGAGGCAATCCTTGCATGCGTTGAGTCAAAACTTGGACCGAAGCCATAATGTTCCCAGAATTTCTTTCCTTTCATTTTTTTTGGGGCTGGACTTACTGTTCTGATCTGCAACAAGTACTAAGGAAAGAAAGGGGAAAGCTATCCCTACAGTAAGACTAAGCTGAATCCCTACGATGTAGCGGGCTGCGTGTTCCTACTGAACAGACCCTCCTTAATCCACCGCTAGTCTGAACGAAGACCTATAGAATAAGGGGAGGGGTCCCTAAAAGAACTAAGAACTGGAACAAAAATGGGACACCTCCTAAACAGAGAAGTTGCTGCAGAACACTAAAAGATAAACTGACAAAAAGGTACTAGAGGTCCCAGAAGGACCAAGCAAACTGACAGAGAAAGGCACAGAAGCACCTGGTTAGCAAAACAGTCAAACAACACTGAAGTCCAGCACAGCCAAAAGGGCGGAGCTGGAGTATAAAGGCAGATGGTCATGGGACCGCAAAAAAAACAAGATAAAAAAAACAAACAGGAGGGTTCAAACAACTAGTCCTAGATAGTGATGAGCGAGCATGCTCACCACTGCTCGGAACTCGCCCGAGCATCTCACTGCTCGAGATGCTCGGAGCTCGCCGAGTATTTCCGGGGTTGCTTGGTGGGAGCTTGGGTATCCTCCCTGCATGTTTGGAGCTCTTTACAGAGCCAATGAACATGCAGGGATTGTCTGCCACTCACTGTAATGCCGTAGCCATGTTGGTTGTTGCATTACATTGATTGGCTGGCCGCATAGCGTCATCGGGTCTATATCAGACCTGGCGCCGCCATGCTTGTCACAGTCACTCCGGAATCAGACAGTGTAGGGAGAGGTGCTGCTGCTTCAGGGAGAGATTTGCTTGTGTATTAGGTAGTGTAGGGAGAAAAACCATACATTAGACATATCTATCTTAAATTCTCCTGCGCATGCGGTGAGTGCAGGAGAATTTTTCCACGCTGTCAGTGACGTGCATGAGGTGAGCTGAGTTAACTGGACATGAACTCAGCTCATCTGGATGCCGTCACAGCCAGACACTGAGGAGCGCATGCATGCCTGCGCTTCTCAGTCTCTGCGGCATGGCAAGCTGGATGGCAGCGCTCTGCTGCGGTCCAGCCTGTCATGTGAATGTAGCAGAGCTGAAGCTGTCGTGGGAACCATGGAAAGGTAAGGATGATGTTGCTTTATTATTTTACTTTTATTGCAGGAGATCGTTGGCTTCAGCTGGAATGGGCGTGATGGTAAGTATAGTTTAATTTAGAACAATAAAGAATTGTGTCTTTATTTCAATTAAAGGACTTTATTCTGGGTGTTTGTGTTTTTTTGTAACTTTGACTATGGGGTTAGTAATGGGGGTGTCTTATAGACGCCTCTCCATTACTAACCTGGGCTTGATGTCAGCTGGCATTATAAGCTGACATCAACCCCCACCCTATTACCCTACTGCCACCGCTACAGGGCAGTGGGAAGAGCGAGGCTAAATGCCAGAATTGGCGCATCCTATGGATGCGCCATTTCTGAGGCAGCTGACGGCTAGTGTTTCTAGCCTGGGAGGGGGCCAATATTCATGGCACCCTTCCTGGGCTATTAATATCAGCCCCCAGCTGTCTGCCTAGCCTTTGCTAGCTATTAAAATAGGGGGGACCCCACGTCATTTTTTTTGGGGTCCCCCATTTTAATAGCTAGTAAAGGCTAGGTATTCAGCTGGGGGCTGATATTAGTAGCCTGGGAAGCTCCGTGGGTATTACCCCCTTCCCAGGCTTCAAACATCTGCCCCAGCCGTCTGCTTAACCTCCGCTAGAGACTAAAATTACGGGGAAACCCACGCCAAATTTTTTTTTAATAAATCCTTTATTTTAACACTAAATGACAAGTACAGTAATCAACACTATCACTGTACTTCTTATAAATGTGACTGACATGTTTCTATCTATCTAATCTATGTGTGATGCTCTATTCTTTCTGTTATAAAGTGTCGGGTACCGCTGCTGAATTGCCGGCCGGCTTTTTTAAAGAGACGGTGCATGAAAACACTAATATTTTTTTTAATAAATCCTTTAACACTAAATGACAAGTACAGTAACCAACACTGTCACTGTACTTCTTATATATGTGACTGACATGTTTCTATCTATCTAATCTATGTGTGATGCTCTATTCCTTCTTTTCTTAATTGTCGGGTACCAGTGTATGCTGCTGCTGAATTACCGGACGGCTTTTTTAAAGAGAGTGTCTTCTGATCAGTTTGTCAGCTTTTGGACACCTTTGAAGGTGTTTTCTATGTGTTTCTATGTGTTTTTGTTTGCCTGCCATTGGTCTTAACGGTGTTCGACGGTGTTCGACGGTGTTCTAAGGTGTTCGACGAACAGTTCCTCGAACATCCCGGTGATCCACAAACCGAACCGAACCCGAACACTATGGGGGTGGCTCAACACTAACACCCACACCATCACACCTCCTCCTCCTCCATGCTTCACAATGGGAACCAGGCATGTAGAGTCCATCCGTTCACCTTTTCTGCGTCACACAAAGAAACGGTGGTTGGAACCAAAGATCTCAAATTTGGACTCATCAGACTAAAGCACAGATTTCCACTGGTCTAATGTCCATTCCTTGTGTTCTTTAGCCCAAACAAGTCTCTTCTGCTTGTTTTCTCCGTCACACGGATCACATATAAGTTCGCTCCAAACTCAGTCATTTGTAGTGAGCGTGGAAGATACTGTCCTCCATTTAAAATGGGCAAGGCACATGGCAAAGGACGGGGAACTGGACGTGATGGTAATGGTGCATGCAGAGGCTAAGGACCCGGCTGTGGGCAAGCTGAAATTGTGCCACAACAAACACCCACATCTTCTCGCCTGACCTTCCTGTCCCAATTTCTAGGGGACCACAGCACACCACTATTGAACCCAGAGCAGTGTCAAAAGGTTGTTGGTTGGATAGTGGATAATGCTTCCAGTCACTTAGCCACCACCACCACCACCACCCTGTCTTCCACATGGTCAAGTCTCAGTAGCCGTGAGTCTGGACCGCATATTCCTCACCCCGATACTCCTTCCTCCCACCAAGCCGAGTACGCAGAGACAGTTGATCCCAAACTTGGACACTCTGAAGTGCTGTCCACTTTTCAATTAATATATTCGGACCTCTCGTCCGGTCCACTTCAAGCGGGGCAAGGGGAGATCACGTGTAGCGATGCCAAAATATTTGAGCAGCCACGGTCACACGAAGGCGAAGATGGGAAAGTGTCACAAGAGGTGGACGATGATGAGACACAATTGCCAGAAAGTGAGGAGCAGGACCAGGGTGCGGAATTGGAAGACTAGGTGGTGGATGACATAGTAACTGATCCAACCTGGCAGGAGAACATGCAGAGCGAGGACAGCAGCACACAGGGGGAGGGAGGCTGAGCACCCCAACAGGCAGGAAGAAGCAGTGTGGTGGCCGCAGACAAAAGGCAGGCAACCGTTCCACGTAACACCAACACAAAGGAAGTTGCCAGTACAACTGTTAGGTCTTCCCGAGTCTGTTTTTTTTTTAAAGACTCTGCCGATAACCCCAAAAAGGCCATTTGCAACACCTGCCAGGCCAGCATCTGCAGGGGTGGCAAAACAACTAGCCTGACCACCACCAGCATGATCAGGCACATGGCAGCAAAGCACCCGACTTTATGGGCCGAACCCCAGGGTCCAGGAACAGTGTCTGCAGGTGGCACCATTGCTTCTTCCACTGTTGTGCATGCAAGCCAATCCCCTGTCCATGGTGCATGCGAAGATGCCTCCTGCCCTACACCTGACATTGCACACTCTCAAGTAGCAGCATCAGGAAGCACGTCCATGTCCATGTCCCAGCGCAGCATTCAGTTGTCCATACCCCAGTCCTTGGAATGCAAGCACAAATATGCAAGCAACACACCACAGGCTACACTACTAAATTCTCACATCTCACGACTGCTTGCGCTCGAAATGTTACCTTTTAGGCTCGTGAAGACGGAAGCATTCCGCAACCTGTTGGCTGTGGCCGTCCCTTGGTACTCGGTTCCCAGCCGCCACTATTTCTTCCGGTGTGTCATCCCTGCATTACACAGGCACGTGTCCCAAAAGATCAGCCGTGCCCTCAACAACGCAGTTACCGGGAGAGTCCACCTAACCACGGACACGTGGACAAGTGCTTGTGGGCATGGACGGTACATCTCGCTGAAGGCATACTGGGTTAACATAGAGGAAGCCGGGACCCAGTCGGACCTTGGGACGGAACACGTCCTCCCGACTCCAAGGATTGCGGACCCTAGGTCAATCAGGGTTGCCCCCACGGTCTACAACTCCTGCACCTCATCCTCCTCAGCCTCCTCCTCCTCTTCAGCCTCCATCTCCTAAATGACCACACCAGTCACAAGCTGGAAGCAATGCAGCACTGCCTTGGCCAAGCGGCAACAGGCTGTGCTGAAGCTAATATGCTTAGGTGACAAACCGCACAATGCTCTAGAGTTGTGGACAGCTCTAAAAGAGCAGGCAGATCTGTGGCTCACACCGCTGAACCTACAGCCAGGTATGGTCGTGTGTGACAATGGCTGGAACCTGGTGGCGGCTTTGAGGCGAGGCGAGCTCACACACGTACCATGACTGGCCCATGTGCTTAACCTCGTGGTTCAGCGGTTTCTCAAATCCTACCTGGAGCTGCTGAATCTGCTTGTTAAAGTACGCCACCTGTGTGCACATTTTAGAAAGTCAGCTACAGCTTCTGCCGCCCTTGCAGCGTTTGCAGCTTCCAGCTCACAGACTGGTGTGTGATGACCCCATGCATTGTAACTCTACACTGCAGATGTTGGGAAAGATTTGTGAGCAGAAGAGGGCAGTTGTTGAGTACCAGCATCAACAAGGCCGTCGGTATTCGGTTCAGACTCCACACATAAAACCTCAGGAGTGAACATGGATGTCAAAAACTTTGAGGACTCCACCAAGATGGTGAGCGATGATGACGCCATAATTAATTTTGGAGGACATGGATGTCCTCCAAAACTTTGAGGACTCCACCAAGATGGTGTGCGATGATGACACCATAATTAGCATCACCATCCCGCTTCTCTGTCTTCTGAAACGCTCTCTGCTTACAATCAAAGAGGATGCATTGCAGGCGGAGCACGATGAGATGGAGAAAGGAACCATACAGGGTGAATACACACAGCCAAGCCTCATCTCATCCCAATGTGGATTGGGTGACAATGAGGAACAGGAGGAGGAGGAGGAGGAAGGACAGGAGCTAGTTTCAAGCACTATAGATGGTACTACCTGCACAGCTGTCATACCGTCTGTTCAGCGTGGATGGCCAGAGGACAGAGAGGAGGAGGAGGAGGAGGGCATGGTCGATCATCCTCTTGGTGAGGACACGGAAGTCTTGCCTGTTAGTAGTCTGGCACGCTTGGCTGAGTTTATGTTGCGCTGACTTTCCAATGACCCTCGCGTTCTCAAAATTTTGGGTGACAGTCATTACTGGTTGGTGACACTTCTAGACCCACGCTACAAGGAGAACTTTATATCTCTTATTCCTGTGGTGGACAGGTCTACAAAAATGGGGCTATACCAGTAGGCCCTTATTGCGGAACTATTAAAAATATTACCATCTAAAACCGCTGGTAGCAGAGGGCACACTTCATTGGACAACCAAGGAGTACAGGTAAGAGAGACACAATTTCAATCCAGCAGAGGCAGGGGAACACTGTCAAAGTTCTGGGAGAGTTTTCTCAGACCCTCCCATCGCACAGGCCCTGAGGCGTGGGGTACTCTCACAAGGAGTGCTAAGTTTTGGAAGATGCTGATGGAGTACCTTGCCGACCGTACCAACATCCTCCGTGATTCCTCTCTGCCTTATAATTATTGGGTATGCAAGCTTGATACATGGAATGAACTGGCTCTCTATGCCTTGAAGGTCCTGGCCTGCCCTGCCACCAGCGTTTTATCAGAACGGGTTTTTAGTGCCGCTGGTGGAATTATAGCGGATAAGCGCATCCGCCTGTCAACTGAAAATGCTGACAGGCTGACTCTTATAAAAATGAACAAGTGCTGGATTGTGCCAGACTTCTCAACACCACCGAATGATAGCAGCATAACATAAACTGAAATCCAGTGTCTTTTCCTGGGAGGTATATTCCCATGAACCTTTTCACACCCACACATGGGTATACGCTTCCTGATTTTGGCTAGTTGCTCTTGTCCTACTTCTCTGCATCATCCACCACCATATCACCAGGGTGACCGTGGTCCATGTTACAACACCCACATAGATTTTTTAAAGGGTGTTTATGATAAAAAAAATGTATACAGTATGTTCTTGTATACCCCCCAGGGGTAAATGTTTGTCAGCCTATACACTTGTGCATGGGCATTACAAGTATAGGAGGCCCGCTCCTTTCTAATGAAAACATTTTTTATGAGGCATTCCTCCACGTCTCTTCCAAGTAACATTGAATTGCCTCCAAATTTTTGGCAGCCCTTGCATTCACTGCATAGGCCAACACTATGGGAGACTCTCTCCTTTCTAATGGGAATTTGTCGTTACTGTGGCCCTGCTCTATGTGTCTTTAAATTCTTAGTGGGGTTTTTCCTAAAATTGGTGAGCCGTTGGACTCACTGCATACCCTATAACTGTATAGCAGACCCTCTCCTTTCTAATGGGAACATGTCGTACTTGTTACTGTGGCCCTACTCTGTGTGTCTTTAAATTCTTAGTGGTGTTTTTCCTAAAATTGGTCAGCCTTTGGACATACTGCATACCCTATAACTGTATAGCAGACTCTCTCCTTTCTAATGGGAATTTGTTATTACAGTGGCCCTGCTCTATGTGTCTTTAAATTCTTAGTGGGGTTTTTCCTAAAATTGGTCAGCCGTTGGACTCACTGCATATCCTTTAACTGTATAGCAGACCCTCTCCTTTCTAATGGGAACATGTCGTACTTGTTACTGTGGCCCTGCTCTATGTGTCTTTAAATTCTTAGTGGGGCTTTTCCTAAAATTGTTCAGCCGTTGGACTCACTGCATACCCTATAACTGTATAGCAGACCCTCTCCTTTCTAATGGGAACATGTCGTACTTGTTACTGTGGCCCTGCTCTGTGTGTCTTTAAATTCTTAGTGGGATATTTCCTAAAGTTGGTCAGCCGTTGAACTCATTGCATACCCTATAACTGTATAGCAGACTCTCTCCTTACTAATGGGAATTTGTCATTACCGTGGCCCTGCTCTATGTGTCTTTAAATTCTTAGTGGGGTTTTTCATTAAATTGGTCAGCCGTTGGACTCTGCATACCCTATTGCTGTATAGCAGACCCTCTCCTTTCTAATGGAAACATGTCGTAGTTGTTACTGTGGCCCTGGTCTATGTGTCTTTAAATTCTTAGTGGGGCTTTCCCAAAATTGTTCAGCTGTTGGACTCACTGCATACCCTAAAACTGTATAGCAGGCTCTCTCCTTTCTAATGGGAACATGTCGTACTTGTTACTGTGGCCCTGCTCTGTGTGTCATTAAATTCTTAGTGGGGTTTTTCCTAAATTTGGTCAGCCGTTGGACTCACTGCATACCCTACAACTGTATAGAAGATTCTCTCCTTTCTAATGGGAACATGTCGTACCTTGTTACTGTGGCCGTGCTCTATCTGCCTTTAAATTCTTAGTGGGGTTTTTCCTAAAATTGGTCAGCCGTTGGACTCACTGCATACCCTATAACTGTATAGCAGACTCTCTCTTTTCTAATGGGAATTTGTCGTTAATTTGGCCCTGCTCTATGTGATTTAAATTCTTAGTGGGGTTTTTCCTAAAATTGGTCAGCCATTGGACTCACTGCATACCCTATAACTGTATAGCAGACTCTCTCCTTTCTAATGGGAACATGTCATATCTTGTTACTGTGGCCCTGCTCTATGTGTCTTTAAATTCTTAGTGCAGTTTTTCCTAAAATTGGTCAGCCATTGGACTCACTGCATACCTTAGAACTGTATAGCAGACTCTCTCCTTTCTAATGGGAATTTGTCGTTACTGTGGCCCTACTCTATGTGTCTTTAAATTCTTAGTGGGGTTTTACCTAAAATTGGTAAGCCGTTGGACTCACTGCATACCCTATAACTGTATAGCAGACTCTCTCCTTTCCACTGGGAATTTGTCATTACTGTGGCCCTGCTCTATGTGTCTTTAAATTCTTAGTGGCAGCCCTTGCAGTCACAGCATGGGCATTACCACTATAGGTGACTCGCTCCTTTATAAAGGGAATATTTTTTTTACTGAGACCCTCCTCTATGTCTCTTCAAAGGGGTATTGGGTTGCATCCAAATTTTTGGCAGCCCTTGCAGTCACTGGATACGCAATAAGAGTATAGGAGACCCACTAGTTAATAATGGGAACAACAAAGCATAGCCAGCTGATGGCTCTCTAACTATAGCGAGGGCCGACAGCTGGCCTTTTAAGAATAGTAAGGGCCATCTGATGGCCCTATAAAAATAGGCTTTATGACTTTTAGAGTCCCTCCATCATAATTAAAACAGGATGTGTCTGATGATGTGTCACACACCACATTGCCAAATAAGGTTGTAAAATGTTAAAATGACATTTCCAGGTGAATGCATTTGTCTTAAAAAATAACGTAAAAAAAACAAAATAGGATCTTTCTTTAGCTTTTAAAAAACAGCGTCACCAATTTAACCTCAATGTAATCACATTATTCAGCTCCTGCACCTCCTCCTCCATCTCCGAAATGACCACATCAGTCGCAAGCTGACAGCACGGCAGCACTGCCTTGGCCAAGCGGCAACAGGCTGTATTTAAGAAAGCATGCTTAATGCTTAATTGACAAACCGCCCAGCGCTGCAGAGTTGTTGAAAGCTGTAACACAGCAGCTTGATCTGTGGCTCTCACCACTGAACATACAGCCAGGTATGGTCGTGTGTGACAATGGGCGGAACCTGGTGATGGAAAAATGCCACCCAGAGTATATACAGTTTCCCTCTATGCCAGTCCTTTCACCGAGCTAAATACAACTCTCATCAAAAAAAGCTGTGGACTGGCTCTGTACCGTCCCTGGCCACATTCACCTGTCCACGTGTATGTGGTTAGGCGGTCCTTCCCAGTAATTGTACTGGGGAAGGCATGGGTAATGTTGTGGGACCCGTGCTTGTGGAAGGCGGAGACGACACCGGGAGAAACAGTGGCGGTTGGGGACCGAATATGGACACCCGGCCGCCGCCGGCATGAGGTTGTGAAAAGCTTCCGCCTCCATGAGCCTAAAAGGCCATATTTCAAGTGCATGCAGGTGCCCAGTAATCTGGCAGTTTAGTGTTGCTGCCTGTGGGTGGGTGGCTGGCTGCATACTTGCGCTTGCATTCCAAGTAACAGAAAACTAAGCAGATGGTGGCCTCTATCATCATCATGGCCTCACCTCGGCATTATGAACTCTTCTGAAGGAGAAGCCAGGGCCCACCGGAGGAGTGTCTGGTTCTCTAGTGGGCCCGTCCAACCCTGCCGAGAAGCAGCCCTGGCTAAGAAAAGTATGAGGGAAGGTTCCCGGACACTCTATGGCTGCTTTTTTAATGTGGATCGGACATGCTTATGCATGTTATTTCTTAAACCTCATTGCAGATCAGGCCATTGTCCAACTCTGTATTCATGAAATTAAATGCGCAAAGAAAGATGTTTGTGTGTCAAAGCACCACCGACAAGTGCGAGTTGATGTTGGACCGGCTGACATTGCTTCTGCAACAAGCTGCATTACAGGACTTCCTGGGAGAAATGACACCCAGGGTAGATATGGTTTCCCTCTATGCCAGTCCTTTCACCGAGCTAAATACAACTCTCATCAAAGAAAGCTGTGGACTGGCTCCGTACCGTCCCTGGCCACATTCACCTGTCCACGTGTTTGTGGTTAGGTGGTCCTTCCCAGTAAGTGACTGGGGAGGGCACGGGTAATGTTGTGGAACCCGTGCTTGTGTAAGGTGGAGATGACACCGGGAGAAACAGTGGCGGCTGGGGACCAAATATGGACACCCGGCCGCCGCCGGCATGAGGTTATGAAAAGCTTCCCCCTCCACAAGCCTAAAAGGCCACATTTCAAGTGCAAGCAGCTGTCAAAAAATTGGCAGTATAGTATTGCAGCCTATGGGTGGGTGGGTGGCTGGCTGCATACTAGCGCTTGCATTCCAAGGAATGGGGTAGGGACAACTGAATGCTGCACTGGGACAAGGACGTGGACGGTGATTGTTGCAAGTCAGCAACGACAGGTGCATGGCGGGAGGCATCTTCGCATGCGCCAAGGATCACTTATGATGGGCACACTTTGGACCTGGGAGTAAGAAATGCTTCCAGAGGTCTTCCCCATGCTGTTCCCATGTCTTTTTAGCACTGTATGCATGTGTCTGATGATGTGTCACACACCACATGGACACATAAGGTTGTAAAATGTTAAAATTACATTTTCCAGTGAATGCATTTGTCTTTGTTGAAAGCAATGCAAAAGTGCAAAAATGCATCAAAAACGCTACGTGTGAACATAGCCCAAGGTAAGGAGGAGTATTTTTGTTTTTGGTTATTTATTTTTCCTTATATACAAGTCATTACCCTGGAAAGGATGTTCCTTAATATATTTCCCAGGAAAATCATTTTGGTTTTGTATGTTTTATTGTGAGTCCGTAAAAGTGGCGTAATACTCTGACAACCTTGTTGACAGTAGTGACCTGGGAGTCAGAAATGCTTCCAGGGGTCTTCCCCATGCTGTCCCCATGTCATTTGAGCACTGTTCCCATCGATTTGGGCAATTTTTAGGCCCTCTGCAGACCGCCGGGGGCAGCCGCCTGAAAAATGCTCGAGTTTCCCATAGTCTTACATTGGGCTCGTTGCTCTGGTCGAGCACCCGAGCATTCCAATTTGCTCGACCCGAGCAACGAGTACCCGAGCAATTTAGTGCTCGCTCATCACTAGTCCTAGACATAGTTAGTGCAAACCACGTCATGAACATATAATAAACACAACCTGGGTATGTATATAGCCCCAGGATAAAGAAGAGATTATACAGTGGGGAAAAAAAGTATTTGATACACTGCCAATTTTGCAAGTTTTCCCACCTGCAAAAAATTAAGAGGTCTGTAATTTTTATCGCAAGTACATTTCAACAGTGAGAGACAGAATCTTAAAAAAATCCAGAAAATTACAATGTATGATTTTTACATAATTAAATTGCATTTTATTAAATTAAATAAGCATTTGATACAATAGAAAAACTGAATTTAATATTTAGTACAGAAAACTTTGTTTGCAATTACAGAGGTCAGATGTTTGCCGTAGTTCTTGACCAAGTTTGCACACACTGCAGCAAGGATTTTGGCCCACTCCTCCATACAGATCTTCTGCAGATCTTTCAGGTTTTGGGGCTATCGCTGGACAACATTGAGTTTCAGCTCCCTCCAAAGATTTTCTATCGGGTTTAGATCCAGAGACTGGCTAGGCCACCCCAGGACCTTGAAATGCTTCTTACGGTGCCACTCCTTAGCTGACCTGTCTGTGTGTTTCGGGTCATTGTCATGCTAGAAGGTACAGCCATCTTCAATGCTCTTACTGAGGGAAGGAGGTTGTGGGCCAAAATCTCAAAATACTTGACCCCATTCATCCTCCCTTTAATAGGATGCAGTCATTCTGTCCTCTTTGCAGAAATGAACTCTCAAAGTATGATGTTTCCTCCACCCTGCTTCACGTTTAGGATGGTGTTCTTGGGGTTGTACTCATCCTTTCTCTTACTCTAAACACAGCAAGTGGAGTTGATACCAAAAAGTTCTATTTTGATCTCATCTGACCACATGACTTTCTCCCATGCCTACTCTGGATCATCCAGATGGTCATTGGCGAACTTCAAATGGGCCTGAACATGTACTGGCATAATGTGTTACTAATGGTAATGTTTAAGACTGTGGTCCGAGCTCACTTCAGGTTATTGACCAGGTCCTCCTTTGTAGTTCCGGGCTGATTCCTGACCTTTCTCAGAATCATCCTTACCCTACGAAGCGAGATCCTGCATGGAGCCCCAGACCAAGGAAGAATGACAGTCATCTTGTGTTTCTTCCATTCCCACAGCTGTTGCTTTCTTAATGAGCTGCTTGCATATTCTCCTGCAGCTCATCCTGGTCTTGTTCAGGTCTACAATTTTGTCCCTGATGATTTTATAGTACTGATTTGTGTTTGGTATTAAATACCAAATACAGTCCACATATCAAACACAAATCAGGACTATAAAATCATGGATGTCTTTTCATGTACATCCGCCAATGTGGTGTACATGATACAATGTATGAGGTGCCCGGAAGGTGTTTATATTGTAGAAACTATGCAAAAATTACAGACCAAGTGAATCTACACAGGAACTCAATCAGGAATGAACAGGACACGCCTGTGGAAAAACAGTTCTCTGGACCAAGACACTGTATGACAGATTTAAAAGTTTTAATGCTAAAAGGTAATTTCAAGGACAACAAAGAGAGGAAAATATGGGAATTCAAACTGATAACAATGTTCGATTCCTTGACAACAGGACTCAATTTAACACCTGGATTTATGACTCACCACATGGATTCAACTCACACTTCCACCAGATCGTCTCCAGATAATTAACTATTCCCACAGTTTTTCCATGTGCAACAAAAAACCCTAAGTTGACTTCTTTGGCTTATCTTTAGGAGACATCACCCCCTCCACCTCATGAACAAATGTCCTGCTAGAATATATCTTAAATGTTGTGCCTTCTTCATTTGTCTTATTATTTCATTTGTAATCCTGCCTGAAGAAGGAGGCTCTGTGCTCTGAAAGCTTGCATATATATTTTTTTTCTGGTTAGCCAATAAATGTATCACTCTGAGAATAATTCTGTCATTTTTGGGCATAAAAGTATTTACATTAAACAAAACATTGAAACTTATGGGGATCATTGCCTGGCTGCAGACTAGAGAGGCAGCATAACACTGAGCTCCTTTAACTACTTCAAAAAACAATGTTATAACTGCATAGGAGCATAGTTGCAAAGATACACGTGAAGTACCACAGCTAGAGATGGGCAAACCCGAATTGTAATGTTCTTGGTGTCCAGTGCTGAATTCCGAACATGGACTTCTCCTAGAAGTCTGTTTTAGTGTTTGTATGCTGAGGGAAAGAGACACCCCTAACTCTTACTCCAAAAATTTTACAGCACAAAAGTTGAGAGTCCCCATTGACTTTTATGAGGTTTGGGCTCTGGTTCAAGTTCAGGTAGAGTTCTGGCATTTGAACCGAACTTTGGACTAAAGTTTGGTTTAACCCAACGAACCCGAACATCCACGAGTCCTCTCATCCCTAACCATAGCACAAGCGCTAAGCATTCCTTTTACTACTCAGGGAACTTGCCTGCCAAGCAACCCAGCTAGCTCTAATAAATGTGCTAAATAATTCACTGCTTTTCCAGACTGTTAATCTAAGAACCTAATAGATCTCAATAACAACCAGCTGATCCTTAAGAATGACAACCCTCTGTGGAATATAAATGCCATCAATGACCTTGGGACTGAATCTAACTCAAAAAAATACACTGGCTACATAGATGGCATCTGTTGCGCAATCTCATGCATAAGAACATATCATCCCTATTTTAAAGCCACTTACCAAGCTACACATTCATATTAATTCTGTCCACGACACCCTACAGTGTATACCAGTATCTAAGGTAGGTGACAGAGGTATTTGTTAAAAATATACACAGGCCCCGAGATCAACTGTCCAGAAAATTATCTCACTGCAGATCAAAGTTATACTTGTTTTCTTACTTTAAGAAAGGCATCATTTCGGTGCCGAAGCACTTTGGGCGGTAAAGAACCAATTTGTAACACAAAAGTTTTCTCATTTACAGCAGCACAGCCGTTCAATGCGATATCGTTCTTCTCTACTATTAATCATCTACAAGAAGTTTTTCTCCATCTGTCACGGGGCTGCATCATCAGTTACACATGTCTACAAGTGTGGTGCCTTCACATAATACTGATAAGTGAGTGCATACTCCCGCCTTTCACTATCCTTATCAGGAGATATTGCTCTACGTATGTCCACTTTTGTCCCTCAAACAGTTTTTGCAGATCAAAGTTATCTCCTTTTCATCTTCAGCGACCATCATTAAAGTAAATAAGATAGAATTCCGACATAATTATGCAGTCCGCTCACCATCCTGGTAGCTTTTCTCTGAACTTGCTCCAGTTTTTCAATGTATTTTTTAAAATATGATGCCCAGAACTGGAGACAGTATTCTAGATGTGGCCTGACCAATGAAGAGTAGACAGGGATAATTACTTAACGTGATATAGACTCTATGCTTCTCGTAATACATCCCAGAACTGAGTTTACCTTTTTTGATGCTGCATGACACTGTTGGCTCATGTACAGTCGGTGATCTATATCTGTGCATGTAAAAAGAAATCTTAACTATACAGAGGTGACTTGCCAGTTTTACTAATTTAATAGTTTTTAAGGTTAAAAGTAGACATAAGTCCATTGAATTCAATCTATAACCTAACATGTTGATCTAGAGCAGGAATGTCTAACTCAAATATACAGAGCACAAAAATTAAAAGCTTGGACAAAGTCGTCTGTCAACCTTAATATTTATTAAAAAAATGTCTACAATTATATCATCAAATATAATGATGAACTTTTTCATATGGAAATAAACTTAAAGGGGTTGTCCCTTGAACAAAGTACATTTTAATGAATAGATCTTAGAATAAAATATTGGAATAATATAATACGTTATCTAAGAGCTGTAAAAAGTATATGGCCCAATGGCCTAATTTAAATATGTCATAACAAAGGATAAAAAACCTTGAATAATACAGATAAAGTATGATATAAACATATGTACCCTTAAACACAGTATGATACCCCCACAGTGAATTCCTCCACACGAATGGTATGTTGACCCTACTTTACCCCCTTTGCCTCAATTCCCCCGACAAAGAATGGTGACCCCATCACAGTATGATTCTCCAATCGTAATCCCCACACAACTCTCCATACAGTATGCTCTCCAAAAAGTGCTCCATGCAGAATAATGGTCCCCACATAGTATTCCATAAAGTATAACGGGGCCCTGCATTGCCTTCCATACAGTATAATGGCCCCACATTGTGCTCCATACAGTATAATGGCCTTGCATAGTCCTCCATACAGTATTATTGCCACAAAAAGGGTTCAATACTGTATAATGGTCCCACAAAGTGCTACATACAGTATAATGGTCACCACATATTGCTCCATACAAAATAATGGGCACCACAGTGTCCCATGCAGGATAATGGGCACAAAAGTGTTCCATACAGTATAATGGGTCCCACATAGTCATCCATAAAGTATAACGGGGCCCTGAATTGCCTTATATACAGTATATTGGCCCCACAATGTGCTCCATACAGTATAATGGCCTTGCAAAGTCCTCCATACAGAATTATGGCCACAGAAAGTGTTCAATACAGTATAATGGTCCCACAAAGTGCTCCATACAGTATAATGGGCACCGCATAGTGCTCCATACAGAATAATGGGCACCACAGTGATTCATGCAGTATAATGGGCACAATAGTGCTCCATACAGTGTAATTGGCCCCACTTAGTGCTCTATACATTATAATGGCCTAACATAGTGCTCCATACAGTATAATGTGCCCAACATAGTGCTCCATACAGTGAGACAAAGTTATTGACCAACCAGGTCACATATCAAACAATCCAAATCTGTTCAACGTCTCCAATAGTAGTTCACATAGAGCAAATGACATACAAGAACATGATAATACATAAGAATGCAAAGTTTATTGTCAATGTAAATATGGATACGGATAGGGCTGACGATAACTGGGCTGACATCTTTGACAACTACACATGTGAGTAGTACTATTTTGTGTGTACCTCTGTACTCTTATAGTGCTCCATACAGTATAATGGCCCCACATAATGCTCCATACAGTATAATGTGCCCTACATAGTGCTCCATACAGCATAATGTGCCCAACATAGTGCTCCATACAGTATAATGACCTGATATAGTCCTCTATAAAGTATAAAGGACTCCAAATAGTGCTCTATGCAGTATAATGCACGCAACATAGTGCTCCATACAGTATAATGTGCCCCACATAGTGCTCCATACAGTATAATTAAAATAAATACTCATGTTTGTCTGTTCCCTCACTGCTCTGGTCTCTTCATTGTGTCTTCAGATACTTGGTACATCCTGGTACAACAGGCGCGTTGTAATGACGTCATCATGTCTGCTGCGCTGAAACATCAGATACAGATGTGGATGTTGGGAGAGGAAGCGTGAGATGACATCTCTCCTCAATCATTGCTTTCAAATGTATCAGCATCTAGGATGCCAATATAGTTGAAAGTGCGATGTCAGGTGTAAGTGCGATGCTAGGCCAAATATATATTCGAGGAACCCGCCCGGCGTCGCAGGCCAAATATGCTCACCCTGCAAGCCACATTTGGCCCATGGGCCAGAGTTTGACATATGTGATCTAGAGGAGGGTAAAACCGCATAGGCAGATGCTAATTGTCTAATATAAGGGAAAAAAATTCCTTCCTGACTCCAATAACAATCAGACTGCTTCCAGGATTAATGTCCCATAACAGAACTATAATACTGTTCAGTATTCTTAAACATAGACATCCAGGCCATTCTTATATTTTAGTAGTGAATTAACCATCACAACATCATGTGACAGAGAGCACCATAGTCTCACTGCTTTTACAGTAAAAATCAATGTCTGTGATTATGATTGAACCTTCTTTCCTTTAGATGCTGAGGATGCCTCCATGTCACAGTTGCAAGTCTAGGTTTTAAAAAGGTCTGTAGAAAGATCGCTGTATTGTCCCTTATATATATCTACAGTGGGTACGGAAAGTATTCAGACCCCTTTCAATTTCTCAGTCTTTTTTCCATTGCAGCCATTTGGTAAATTCTAAAAAGTTCATTTTTTTTTCATTAAAGTACACTCTGCACCCCATATTGACTGAAAAAACAGAAATGTAGAAATTTTTGCAAATTTATTAAAAAAGAAAAACTGAAATATCACATGGTCATAAGTATTCAGACCCTTTGCTCAGTATTGAGTAGAAGCACCCTTTTTAGCTAGTACAGACAGCTAGTCTTCTTGGGAATTGTTACGGTTCCGGGTGGTGGAACCTCTGTGCTTCGGTGCAAGGAGGGACCAGAGGGGCGTGACTAAGTACCTACTCGGCCTGACCAAGGTCGCACGGCGGCTCAATCGACTCCGTGAACCAGGGAGCGACCGAGCAGGGGAACCAGGTGCCACTCTGGGACCGATCTTGCGTGAGAGCAGGTGACTCTCACCGGTCAGATGGCAGGAACTGACCGGTACAGCGGATGAGCACAGCAGGAAGGCTGATGGGTGGTCCGGGTAGATAAGCAGGCTGGTTCGGCAGATAGCCAGATGGGTGCTCTGGGTATGCGAGCTGGCAGGCACGGCAGGTAACTGGCAGGTGCTTCCAGGTAAGCAGGCTGGCGGGCACGGCAGGTAACTGGCAGGTGCTTCCAGGTAAGAAGGCTGGTGGGCACGGCAGGTAACTGACAGGTGCTTCCAGGTAAGCAGGTTGGCGGGCATGGCAGGTAACTGGCAGGCAGACTGGCGAGCAGGACTGACAGGCAGACTGGAGGGCAGGACTGACAGGCAGCGGGACCTGAGGGCTGAAGCAAGTGTTAGCACACAGAACAACAACCTTGCACAGGCACCTCCATATTTGAGGAGGTGCTTTAAATAAGGGAAGTCCTCTGGCCATTGGCCAGGGACTTTTTGGGATGGCGCACGCGGCCCCTATAAGAGGGAAGGAGTGCCCAGGAAGCTGCGTGCACTGCGGGCCACAGTGGCTGCAGGACAGGAGCCAGAAGACGCCGGACCAGGGCCTTGGCAGTGAGGTGAACAGCGCCTCTGCCCGGCAGAGGGCAGAGACGTCGATGCTACAGTACCCCCCCCTTTACGCCCCCCCTTTTTTAAGCCCGAGAGAAATTTTTTAAGAAGATGAGTGGCATGAATGTTCTCCCTGGGTTCCCAAGACCTCTCCTCCGGGCCAAACCCCTTCCAATCCACAAGAAAGAAAGTCTTTCCTCTTACCCTCTTGGTGGCCTCAAAGACGTTCTCAGTGGAGACTGGAGCTGGAGAGGTACCTGGATCGTCAGAGAAGGAATTAAGGACAACAGGCTTGAGGAGGGATACATGAAAGGAGTTGGGAATCCCTAAGGTGCCCGGGAGTTTCAGCTTGTAGGCCACGGGATTGATTTGGTTGAGAACCACGAACAGACTGATGAACCGCGGACCCAACTTATAGAAAGGTATCTTGAGATGGACACATTTGGAGGAAAGCCAGACCTTGTCTCCCGGACGGAATTGAGGCGGATCCAGACGTCTGTTATCAGCATGTCTCTTTATCCACTCGGAGGACTCAAGAAGTGCAGATGTAGTGTCTTCCCAAATAGCTGAAAATTCGCTGACAAGAGGCTCCGCGGCAGGATTGTCCACTGAAGAGGAGACGGGAAACGGAATCCGGGGGTGTTGACCGTAGACCACAAAGAACGGGGATTTAGTAGAAGATTCGCTCTCATGGTTGTTATAGGAGAAGTCGGCTCAGAGCAGGAGCTCAACCCAATCGTTATGGTGAGCATTGACAAAGTGCCGGAGAAAGCTGGTAAGGACCAGGTTGATATGTTCCACTTGACAATTGAACTGAGGGTGATAAGCAGAGGAAAAATCCAAGGAGACATCCAGCAGCTTGCACGTAGCTCTCCAGAAGCGCGAAGTGAACTGAACCCCGCGATCAGACACAATGTGGAGGGGTAGGCTGTGGAGACGGAAGATGTGATGGATGAAGTCCTTAGCCAGCACAGATGCAGATGGAAGACCAGGCAGAGGGATGAAGTGGGCCATTTTAGAGAAGTGGTCAGCGACCACCCAAATGACTGCACAACCAGCAGAGACAGGGAGATCTGTAATGAAGTTCATAGCTATGTGTTGCCACGGAGCAGAAGGCACAGGAAGAGGAAGGAGACGGCAGGATGGAAGGCGCCGGGGAACCTTATTATGAGCACAGGAGGAACAAGCTACGATGAAGTCCGCAACATCCTTGCGCAGAGAGGGCCACCAGTAATGTCGGGCGAAGAGCTGAAAGGTCTTCCTCTGACCAGCATGACCGGCTAGTTTGGATGAATGGCCCCAGAGTAGAATCTTCTTACGATCTGAAACCGCCACAAAACTCTTACAGGGTGGAAGAAGAGACAGATCAAACGGAGCCACAGTCATTACTTTGGAGGGGTCGATGATATGTAGGGGCTCCTCCTTTCAGTCCGTTGGCAGGAACGAGTGGGATAAAGCGTTAGCCTTGATGTTCTTGTCCGCCGGGCGGTAATGCAGATTGAAGCAGAATCAGGCAAAGAATAGAGACCACCTGACCTGACGCAGATTAAGTCTTTGGGTGTTTTGTAAATAGGCCAGGTTTTTGTGGTCAGTGTAGATGACCACTGGGTTCAGAGCTCCCTCCAGCAGGTAACACCACTCCTCCAGCGCCAATTTTGATGGCTAGCAGCTCACGATCTCCTATGGAGTAGTTGTGCTCGGACGAGGAGAAGTGCTTGGAGAAGAAGCCGCATGTTACCATTCTCCCACATGGGGATTTCTGGGTGAGCACCGCTCCAGCTCCGGAGGAGGATGCATCAACCTCCATGAAGAACTGCTTCTTGCAATCCGGACGCTGCAACACAGGGGCGGAGGAGAAAGCTTGTTTTAGGGAGATGAAGGCCTCCTCCGCCTCGGAAGTCCATTCCCTGGGATTTGCTCCCTTATGGGTGAGCGCGGAGATGGGAGCGGTTGGGGAGGAGAAATGAGGGATGAAGAGGCGGCATTAATTTGCGAAGCCCAAGAATCGCTGAATAGCCTTCAACCCCTCCGGTCGGGGCCACTTTAAGACGGCAGAAACCTTCTCGGGATCCATCTGCAGACCAGTCTCGGAGATAATATAGCCCAGGAAAGGCAGAGAGGTCTGCTCGAAAAGGCATTTCACAAATTTTGCGCATATGCGATTCTGCCGGAGCCTTAGCAGAACCTGACGATCAACCCTCCGGTGTGTGGGCAGGTAAGGAGAGAAGACCAAGATATTGTCCAGGTACACCACCACACAAGAATACAGGAGATCACTGAAAATTTTGTTAACCAGCTCCTGGAAGACTGCTGGGGCATTACAGAGACCAAAGGGCATCACACGATATTCATAGTGACCGTCCCGGGTGTTGAATGCCGTCTCCCACTCGTTTCCCTGGCGGATCCGGACCAAATTGTACGCCCCACAAAGATCGAGCTTGGTGAAGATCTTCCCGCTTTTAAGGATGTCCCACAGCTCCAAGATGAGAGGCAGGGGGTACTTATTCTTGATGGTAATCTGGTTAAAACCCCTGTAATCGATACAGGAACGTAGAGAGCCATCATTCTTCTTAACGAAGAAGAATCCTGCTCCAGCCGGGGAGACAGACTTCTAGATGAATCCCCTAGCAAGATTCTCTTCTATGTACTCAAACATGGCCTGGGTCTCAGCCAGCGACAAGGGGTAGATACACCCATGGGGAGGAGAAGCACCAGGTACCAGGTCGATTGTGCAATCATGCGGCCTATGAGGTGGAAGTGTCTCTGCCTCCTTTTTGTTGAAGACGTCCGCATATGACCAGTAGGGTGCCGGCAGACCAGGTAGATTAGCCGGAGTGGACGGAGGTCAGACTGGAAGAACCAGAACGAGGCAGGACTCATGGCATTTCTGCCCCCAACGGAGCACTTCACCAGATCTCCAATTCAGGACGGGCTCATGTCTTTGTAACCAGGGTAGACCAAGCAAGAGGAAGTGAGAGAGACCAGACAGCACATGAAAGGAGATCTTCTCCGAGTGCAGCACTCCCACCTGAAGGGTTACAGGCTCTGTGACGAGCAAGATGGTCTCTGGAAGAAGTCTCGGATCCATGGAAGCGACCGCCAACGGTTAAGCCAGGCGTATGGTAGGAATCTGATACCACTCCACAGCAGCCTGTGAAATGAGATTCCCGGCGGCTCCAGAATCCAGGTGGGCAGTCTCAAAGAAGCGGGTCTCACCACTGGAAATAGAAACAGATAGAGTCAAGGACGGGGAGGATTTACTCTTGCCTAGGACGACCTCTCCAAGTGGTCCTAGACACTGGAATTTCCCGACTTCACCGGTCAGGAACGGATCAGATGCTCTTTACTGCCACAGTAGAAGCAACTCCCCTCAGCTCGGCGCATCTTGGTTTGGTCAATTTGCATGGGCTCTGGGGAACGTGTCCGAGGAATAGCTGGTTGCGAGGCTGGGCTTTGGAATACAGGAGTGAGACACGGAAGTGTTCTTTCCCGGGTACTCTCCTTAGCTCGTTCCAAAAAACGGATGTCAATCCGGGTAGCTAATGACACCAGGTCGTCCAGGGTGGAAGGGATGTCATCACCAGCTAGCTCATCCTTGATCCGTCCGGAAAGACCCTCCCAGAAGGTGGACACCAGGCCTCGCTGTTCCTGGCAAACTCAGATGCGAGGGTTCGAAAATGTATGGCTTACTGGCCCACGGTGACACTCACTTGGCGGAGACGGAGAAGTGAGAAGGCAGTAGACGATTTTCGTCCGGGCTCATCATAGATCTTCCGGAAGGCAGTGAGGAAAGCCGTAAGATCGGACACCAGTGGATCCACTCTCTCCCACAGAGGGTTTAGCCATGCCAATGCCTCCCCAGTGAGGTGAGACATGATGAACGCCACCTTGGCCCGGTCGAAAGGGAACTGATGTGCCAGGAGTTCAAAGTGCAGCGTGCACTGATTTAGGAAGCCCTGACATAAGACGGGATCACCATCAAAATGTGGAGGCGTAGAGAGCTGGGGTCCAGAGCCAGGTGCCATAGCGTAAGTAGGTTGAGGTGCCGCTGGAGCGGATGCCGCTCGGCTAGAGACGGACACAGATGGGGTGGACAGCGTGTCTAGGCGAGAGTTGACTGACTGCAGATAGGATAGGATAGTCTCCTGTTGGGATCTCTGACGTGAGACCTCCTGGTACAGATCAGAGAGCGAAGGAGCCTGGAGGGCCACCGGGTTCCATGGCCTGTGCAAACTGTTACGGGTCCGGGTGGTGGAACCTCTGTGCTTCGGTGCAAGGAGGGACCAGAGGGGCATGACTAAGTACCTACTCGGCCTGACCAAGGTCGCACGGCGGTTCAATTGACTCCGTGAACCAGGGAGCGACCGAGCAGGGCAACCAGGTGCCACTCTGGGACCGACCTTGTGTGAGAGCAGGTGACTCCCATGGGTCAGATGGTAGGAACTGACCGGTACAGCGGATGAGCACGGCAGGAAGGCTGACGGGTGATCTGGTTAGATAAGCAGGCCGGTTCGGCGGATAGCCAGACGGGTGATCTGGGTAGGCAAGCTGGCGGGCATGGCAGGTAACTGGCAGGTGCTTCCAGGTAAGCAGGCTGGCGGGCATGGCAGATAACTGGCAGGCAGACTGGCGAGCAGGACTGACAGGCAGACCGGAGGGCAGGACTGACAGGCAGCGGGACCTGAGGGCTGAAGCAAGTGTTAGCACACAGAACAACAACCTTGCACAGGCACCTCCATATTTGAGGAGGTGCTTTAAATAGGCGAAGTCCTCCGGCCATTGGCCCGGGACATTTAGGATGGCGAACGCGGCCCCTATAAGAGGGAGGGAGCGCGCTCATGCCCTAATCACAGTGCCCGGGAAGCTGCGCGCAGTGTGCGACACAGTAGATGCAGGACAGGAGACGGAAGACGCCAGATCAGGGCCGTGGTGGTGAGGGGAACGGCGTCTCTGCCCGGCAGGAGGCAGAGACGCCGATGCTACAGGAATGATGCAACAAGTTTTTCACACTTGAATTTTTGGATCCTCTGCCATTCTTCCTTGCAGATCCTCTCCAGTTCCATCAGGTTGGATGGTAAACGTTGGTGGACAGCCATTTTCAGGTCTCTCCAGAGATGCTCATTTGGGTTTAGGTCAGGGCTCTGGTTGGGCCAGTCAAGAATGGTCAGACAGTTGTTCTAAAGCAACTCCTTTTTTATTTTATCTGTGTGCTTAGGGTCATTGTCTTGTTGGAAGGTGAACCTTAGACCAAGTCTGAGGTCCAGAGCACTCTGGAAGAGGTTTTCATCCAGAATATCTCTGTACTTGGCCACAATCAAGTTTGCTTCAATTGCAACCAGTCGTCCTGTCCCTGCAGCTGAAAACACCCCCATAGCATGATGCTGCCACCACCATGTTTCACGGTTGGAATTGTATTGGGAAGGTGATGAGCAGTGCCTGGTTTTCTCCACACATACCATTTAGAATTATCAGCAAAAAGTTCTATATTCGTCTCGTCAGACCAGAGAATCTTATTTCTCATAGTCTGGGAGTCCTTCATGTGTTTTTGAGCAAACTCTATGCGGGCTTTCATATGTCTTGCACTGAGGAGAGGCTTCCGTCGGGTCATTCTGCCATAAATGCCTGACTGGTGGAGGGCTGCAGTGATAGTTGACTTTGTGGAACTTTCTCCCATCTCCCTACTGTATCTCTGGAGCTCAGCCACAGTGATCTTGGGGTTCTTCTTTACCTTTCTCACCAAGGCTCTTCTCCCATGATTGCTCAGTTTGGCTGAACGGTCAGGTCTAGGAAGACTTCTTGTGGTCCTAAACTTCTTCCATTTAAGGATTATGGAGGCCACTGTGCTCTTAGGAACTTTGAGTAATGCAGAAATTCTTTTGTAACCTTGGCCAGATCTGTGCCGTGCTACAAATCAGTCTCTGAGCTCCTTGGGCAGTTCCTTTGAGCTCATGATTCTCATTTGGTCTGACATGCACTGTGATCTGTGAGGTCTTATATAGACAGGTGTGTACCTTTCCAAATCAAGACCTATCAATTTAATTAAACACAGCTGGACTCCAATGAAGTAGTAGAACCATCTCAAGGAGGATCACAAGGAAATGGACAACATGTGACTTAAATATGAGTGTCTGAGCAAAGGGTCTGGATTCTTATGACCATGTGATATTTCAGTTTTTCTTTTTTAATAAATTTGGAAAAATTTCTACATTTCAGTTTTTTCAGTCAAGATGGGGTGCAGAGTGTACTTTAATCCGAAGAAAAAGAACTTTTTAGAATTTAGCAATGAAATAAAGAGTGAAAAATTTTAAGGGGTCTGAATACTTTCCATACCCACTGTATATCTATATATATACATTGCAATAAAATCATCCTTAAGCCTTTATTTTGTAAAAACTGAATAACGTCAAGTTTGATAATTTATCTCAGTATTAAAGTCCACCCATTCCCTTAATCACCTTGGTCCATCTTCTTTACACCCACTCTAAATCAGCTATGTCCTGCTTATACACTGGAGCCCAGAATTGAACACTTGTATACAGGGCCGCCACCAGGAATTTCAGGGACCCATATTGGCAAACTTTTCAGGCCCCCTTGAGACTTTTCCCAGTCTCCACCCCAGCTCCGCCTCCACCCCTCGAACCTTCCACAGTCTCACCACCCACTCTTGGAAAAACTCAACCATGTCCTGACCAATCAGACATTAACAGTTCCCATCAAACACCATATCATATACAGTACAGACCAAAAGTTTGGACACACCTTATCATTTAAAGATTTTTCTGTAATTTCATGACTATGAAAATTGTACATTCACACTGAAGGCATCAAAACTATGAATTAACACATGTGGAATTATATACTTAAAAAAAAGTGTGAAACAACTGAAAATATGTCTTATATTCTAGGTTCTTCAAAGTAGCCACCTTTTGCTTTGATGACTGCTTTGCACACTCTGGCATTCTCTTGATGAGCTTCAAGAGGTAGTCACCGGAAATGGTTTTCACTTCACATGTGTGCCCTGTCAGGTTTAATAAGTGGGATTTCTTGCCTTATAATTGGGGTTGGGACCATCAGTTGTGTTGTGCAGAAGTCAGGTGGATACACAGCTGATAGTCTTACTGAATAGACTATTAGAATTCGTATTATGGCAAGAAAAGAGCAGCTAAGTAAAGAAAAACGAGTGGCCATCATTACTTTAAGAAATGAAGGTCAGTCAGTCCGAAAAATTGGGCAAACTTTGAAAGTGTCCTCAAGTGCAGTTGCAAAAACCATCAAGCGCTACAAAGAAACTGGCTCACATGAGGACCGCCCCAGGAAAGGAAGACCAAGAGTCACCTCTGCTTCTGAGGATAAGTTTATCCGAGTCACCAGCCTCAGAAATCGCAGGTTAACAGCAGCTCAGATTAGAGACCAGGTCAATGCCACACAGAGTTCTAGCAGCAGACACATCTCTATAACTAAGAGGAGAATTTGTGCAGCATACCTTCATGGTAAAATAGCTGCTAGGAAACCAGGGCTACTCTCTCTTCGACAACAGACAATCCAGCTTCCGCCCACACCGTTCCACCGAAACTGCCCTTACCAAAATCACAAATGACTTACAGCCAAATCTAACAGACATTTCTTTGTACTCCTTCTTCTTGACCTGTCCTCTGCTTTTGATACAGTTGACCACTGCCTTCTACAACAGACCCTCTCTTCCTTTGGCGGCAAAGACCTTGCCCTATCTTGGATCTCCTCATATGTTTCTAACCGCACATTTAGCATCTCCTACTCCCACACTACCTCCTCACGCCGCCCCCTTGCTGTTGGAGTCCCTCAAGGCTCTGTCCTAGGACCCCTACGCTTCTCAATCTATACCCTTGGTCTGGGACAGCTCATAAAATCCCATTGCTTACAGTACCAGCTGTACGCTGATGACACCCAGATCTACCTCTCTGGCCCGGATGTCACCTCTCTGTTGTCCAGAATCCCAGCATGTCTAGCAGCCATATCCTCCTTCTTCTCCTCCCGCTTCCTCAAGCTCAATGTGGACAAAACTGAACTCATCATCTTTCCCCCATCTCTTATATCTTTACCGCCTGATCTTTCTATCACAATAAATGACATCACTCTTTCCCCTGTACCGACAATCCGCTGCCTCGGAGTAACCCTTGACTCTGCCCTGTCCTTCAAACCCCACACCCAAGCTCTCATAACCCCCTGTCGTCTCCAGCTCAAAAATATTTCCATAATCCATCCTTTCCTCAACCCTCAATCTACTAAACTGCTTGTGCATGCCCTCATCATCTGCTGCCTCGACTAATGCAACAACCTCCTCTGTGGCCTACCTGCTAGCACTCTCACACCCCTCCAGTCCAGCATTGACTATGCTGCGCGACTGGTCCATCTCTCACCTTGCTACTCCTCTGCTACCCCCCTTTGCAAATCCCTTCACTATCTCCCAATTGCCCAGCGTATCCAGTTCAAACTACTAACACTGACCTACAAAGCCATCCATGACCTCTCTCATCCATACATCTCTGAACTAATCTTCCAATATATTCCCTCACGTAATCTCCGGTCCTCCCAAGATCCCCTTCTCTCCTCCACACTTATTCATTCCTCACGCAATCGCCTCCAAGATTTCTCCCAAATATTCCCCGTCCCATTAAATTCTGTGCCTCAACACGTCCGATTATCCACCACACTTGGATCCTTCAGACGGAACCTGAAAACCCATCTGTTCAAACAAGCTTACAGCCTGCCATGACCTTGCTTGCTGCCACCTCAACAACACCGGAGCTACTACAACCCCTCAACCTACTGTCTCTTTCCCCATTCCTGTAGAATGTAAGCCCGCAAGGGCAAGGTCCTCTTCCCTCCGTACCAGTCTGTCATTGTTAGTTTGTTTACTGTAAGTGATATCTGTATTTGGTATGTAACCCCTTCTTATGTACAGCACCATGGAATCAATGGCGCTATATAAATAATAATAATAATAATAGTAATAGTAATAATATTTGAATATGAACATAAATCAATTCTATTTAGATAGTATTCAACAATGGATTTCTTATCCAACATATTCTATTTTTCCTTTCTTTACGGAATTTTCTTTAAAGAATGTTTATTTTTATTTATCAATATTGTAACGATATGATTTTAATTTTCTATGAAACAGAAGTCAATATCCTGTACCAGAAAACCACTTTGACTCCTAGTATTGGATAATATAATTTAATGTTGAGAGTTGGGTGCATAATATTCAGTTCGTTACTTCCTAAATTGTGCTATAGAAAATTTTTGTTTCTTATTGATGGATTTTTATTATGAAAAATATATAATTTTTATTTATTTTAATTTTTTTAACACTTAAATTATTTTTAGAATTTTTTTACATTATTTATTAGTCCAAAAAGGTGACTTTAACGTGATCCTTTGATAGTATAGATTATACACTACATTTCTTATCTATTAGGCACAATCTATTAGGCTTTGATCTATGACAGACCAATAATCAATTACTAGGCCTCCATTTTCATAGCAACCATCAGCTACCTTGATTGCATTGCAGGTAGCCAATGGAGTGATAACAGGATAAATCTCTCTTTGTCAATCTTCTTACATGAAGTGGTTGCTTTTAAAAACATAATGTAAGAAGTTAAAAGAACATCAGCAGACACTGACACTAGCAGTGAATAGGCAGGGTCAAAGAGTGTAAGTCCTGGTATCACAATCCAGGGGTGCAGGTGCACTGCCATTTTATGTCTTAATGGAAGCCAGAATGTTCCATAGGATTTGAAAAGCAGTGATGTGATGACAAGAGGTTAAAGTGTTGGAAAACCTTAATACATTCAAATTCCAACCTGGAAATATTTTTTTTCTAATGTAAAATAACTAACAAGAACAACAATCTGACACAGGCTGCACTTGTGGAGAGAGTACCACACCACTTACAGTTGTGCTCAAAAGTTTACATACCCCAGCAGAATTTTTGCTTTCTTGGCCTTCTTTCAGAGAATATGAATGATAACAAAAAAATGTTTTCTCCACTCATGGTTATTGGTTGGGTGAAGCCATTTATTGTCAAACTACTGTGTTTTCTCTTTTTAAACCTTAATGACAACCAAAAATATCCAAATGACCCTTATCAAAAGTTCACATACTCCAGTTCTTAATACCGTGTATTGCCCCATTTAACATCAATGACATCTTGAAGTATTTTGTGGTCGTTGTGGATGAGGTTCTTTATTTTCTCAGATGGTAAAGCTGCCCATTCTTCTTGGCAAAAAGCCTCCAGTTCCTGTAAATTCCTGGGCTGTCTAGCATGAACTGCGCACTTGAGATCTCCCCAGAGTGGCTCAATGATATTGAGGTCAGGAGACTGAGATGGCCACTCCAGAACCTTCACTTTGTTCTGCTGTAGACAATAATAGGTCGACTTGGCCTTGTATTTTGAATCGTTATCATGTTGGAACATTCAAGTACGTTCCATGCGCAGCTTCCGGGCTGATGAGTGAAAATTTGCCTCCAGTATTTGCTGATAACGTGCTGCATTCATCTTTTCTTCAACTTTTACCAAGCTTCCTGTGTCTTTGTAGCTCACATATCCCCAAAATATCAGCAATCCACATCCGTGCCCCTGATTTTCCATTTGCCCAAGTCTCTGATTTTCCATTTGTTAATCACAGTTTGAATGCTGCTAACTGGCATTATCAATTTCTTGGATATCTTTTTGTATCCCTTACCTGTATTATACAGTTCAACTACCTTTTCCTGTTGATCCATTGACAATTCTTTTGCTTTCCCCATGACTCACAATCCAGAAATTTCAGTGGCTGGATGAAAGATGCAAGAGTCTGTCTGAATCCCAGAAACTCACTCAGCTTTTATGCACACACACTGGTTACAAGCAAACAGGTCACAGGTGAGGATGTTACCTTTAGTAGCCATTCAAACCCATTTGTGTCAAATTCTGTGCATGTTATCAGGAAAAAATCACCAGGGTATGTGAACTTTTGATTAGGGTCATTTGGATGTTTTTGGTTGTGATTAAGATTTAAAAAGAGAAAACACAGTAGTTTGACAATAAATGGCTTCACTCAATCAATAACCATGAGTGGAGAAATTTTTTTTTTGTTTTCTTTCATATTCTCTGAAACAAGGCCAAGAAAGCAAAAATTCTGCCAAGGTATGAAAACTTTTGAGCACAACTGTATATAAGGCATCATTAATATAAGCTTATATACAACTATAATATTCAATAAAGGCCTTTTGTGAAAATATAAACAAGTAGTGTGAGGTTTTATCCCAGATTACAGCTAAGCACTTGAGTTCCTAGAATGGGGACATTTTATTAACCTATTATTGTCGTGGGATCTTCTAAAAAGTAGGATTGGCTTATAGTAGAAAATCCATTCATGATAATTGAAACTGTGATAAGTTAAATGAAAGGAAGGGGGTAGTGAATTGTGGCTAAAAAGTGAATGTGGTCTGGATTATTCTGCTCGGGCCTCAATTTCAGTTATTAGCTTTAACATTTTATTGCTTTTTTATAATAGCAAATTATTAACTTTCTGTTTAGCTATGAATTATAATCATATCGGTAAAAATTATGTACAGTATGTAGTATTCCAAATATTCTTCTTTTAAATATGACTAGAACAGCAAGATGAAAGGCACACCCAATAATCAGTAGGGTGCAATTTATATAAAATAAAAAATATCTTTTGCTTATCTATTCTTTCACATCTTTGTTTTAGGTTATAAAACCAAGCAAGTCTCGAAAAGACAGTAAAGAGACCTTAAATCCTTTAAACAAATGGATACAATTTAATTGTCTCATCTTCTCAATGGTATTATGGCTTTCCATCAACACAGTGTTGTTGAACTTGTAGACTTCCAGAGTCACAGATAAGCTTTAAAGAGGAAAGATAACTTTTATTTGTTATGGGCAATAAAACTGGAGTTTCTACAGCCTTACTGTCAAGAAGAAGCCTTATGCCATGGATCCAGTCAGGCAGAACACAAATCGAAATAGTGTCTGAAGGGCAAGGTAATGAAGGAATGAAAAGTACAAAGCCTCCACAATAAAATTATATAGCATTGGAAGGAAATTAAAAAATGAAGAATAACAGCTAAAATAAGATTAGATCCATATAAAAACCTAATATGAATGTGTCACCGTGACACACACAAATAAAGCAGCAACATTAAGTTTGTTTTTATATTGCATGCCAATAGTAGATAGAGACGGTGTCTTTTTGAACTGCAATATAATAATTTACACAGAAATCAATTCAGAATATATTTTTGAAATGTCATAAACATAATGTGAATATATGTTTACTGTTTTAACTTTAATAAAAAAGATGATAAGATTATACTCTGATGGCAAATAATTAGAGCATATTTTATTATGCATATTTAATAAAACATTGTGCAAAATGTAATGTTAAAAAAACATAATTATATTTTAAACAAGAAAGAGAAAAACTCCAACATCTTTACTACAATTCTCTTATGTGTTTGCAATTTCTTTTGTTTTGCTGTGTATTCTAAGATTAACTTTCTGAAAAATTAATCTTTCTATTTCTAAGCCCAATTGTCATATTCCCTCTAATTGGCTTTGCTATCAGGAGATTCCTGAATTTATTGCTTAATGATGAGTGAATAAAAGAGAGGCTATATCAAAACTCATAAGGAATTTCATTGAAACAGTATTATCTGTGTCTACATAATTTTTCCCGCCCACACCATGTAAATTGACAGTCTAAGAAGCCTATTAATTTATATGCTTAGATAGCACAAAATACTTGGTCTCTAACACTGAAATCCTAACTATTACTTTAAAACAATAGATTTTAGGAATCCTTTGTTATGTGAATTTGAAGGACAGAGAAACAGAATGAACAGTCCTGTTATGGTAAATAACCCCAATAGCTTAATATACTATTTATGAAAATTATTGCAGGGCATTATTTTGTCTATTTACCTTAAGCTATATGAATAAATCCTAAACAAAAAGAGCTACAGAAGTCAAATAGCAAAGATAAAAGATACTCTTTATTAACATATGGTTAAAAATATATATATACAGTATATAAATAAAAACATACAAGACAAACAGGAATATATCAAACAGATGAAAAAAAACCCTTCCATGTATGGAAAGAATTTAGTGAAATATATGTATAAGGGTAGTCACATGGCCGAATAACTCAGATGAGGAACGCAACGCAATACTCAAACTGCCTGTTGGCTCTCTCGACAGCTGCATAGAAATACGTGCTGTCATGCTCTTGTCGGGACATCTCCGACCAGTCCAACTATTACGTTTCAATCCTCAGCCAAGTTGTACGGCTGTGTAAATCTCCCCTAGTCATGATGCTGTGCATTGGATGACACTCTGCACTGAAGATGGATAATCAAAAAGGTATTCAAGAGCTCAGATTTACAATACATTACATAACATATTAAAGACAATAATGATAGGAATGTCTCATGAATAATATAAAGTACAGAAACAGTGTTAGATATAGACTCAGCAAGAAGAAACAAACCTGAGGAGCGTTTCACATCAAGCTTCATTAAGCTTCAGCCTCCCAATAAAGTTTGATGTGAAACATGCATCAGTTGCGTTTCTTCTAGGTGAGCATGCATCTATCACTGCGTCTGTACTTTATGCTATTCATGAGACTTTCCTACCACAATTGTCTATAATATATATCTTCATACATTGTAAATCTGGACATACCTTTAAGAGTATTCATCTTCAATCCAGTATGTCACCATTATGCATCTTTTATTAAATTAATTCAATATGTGGCAGGCTTTCTGCTCATCTAGTTGATGCATTTCTTTGTGTTTTGTATTGTTTTTTATATACAGGGTGAGTCATTTATATGGATACACCTAAATTAAATGGGAATGGTAGGTGATATCAACTTCCTGTTTGTGGCACATTAGTATATGGGAGGGGGAAAACTTTTCCAGATGGGTGGTGACCATGGCGGCCATTTTGAAGTCGGACATTTTGGATTTGGATTTATTTTTTTCAATGGGAAGATGGTTATGTGACACATCAAACATATTGATGTTTTTATAAGAAAAACAATGGTGTGCTTGGTTTTAACGTAACTTTATTCTTTCGTGAGTTTTTTACAAGTTTATGACCATTTATAAAATGTGTTCAAAGTGCTGCCCATTGTGTTGGATTGTCAATGCAACCCTCTTCTCCCACTCTTGACACACTGATGGCAACACTGCAGAAGAAATGCTAGCACAGGCTTCCAGTATCCATTGCTTCAGATGCTGGGGCAATCATCACTGATAGGCGCACACACCTCTCCACGGAAAATGCAGACAGATTTTCTCTGATTAAATTCAACAGGGACTGGATATCTCCACAGTTTGTAATCCCTCCAGATGAAAGCAAGCCAACCTAAATTCACCCTAAATGCAGATTCATGCTACTGCAGTTAACATCACCCCTTTCCAATAAAAACCCGTTTCCTTCCTTCGTCAACCATGACTCAGCCCATAGAGCTAATTTTTACAATCCCTATGCACATTGTGTAGTGGACAAACCAGGACAGTATTCCTACTCTAGCCTAACTACTATTTGTGATTGGAGGCCCTTGGGATCGTGGCTACCTACTAGAGATGAGCGTTGTTCTACTCGAACTGTTCGCCAATAGAGATGAGCGTTGTTCTACTCGAACTGTTGGCCAATCTCAAATTCGAGCTGTTTTGGGCGGTGTTCGAGCCGTTCGGCGAACACGAACAATTTGAGAAAAATTCGGCTGTTCGAGGTTATGTTCGATAACTGTTCGTGCACCAAAATCATAACTGGATTTTTTCTCAGTAATGATGAAAATTAATGTTAATACGCAGTTTGAGTGTACAGCGGGGTGGGGGGAGGGGCAGGGGATGGATCTCTGCAGGAACAATGAAGATCTCCATTTTTTTTTCTCTTTCCCGCATTTACAGTGGGGAGGTGCAATCTGTCAGCCTATCAGCAGCGCACACACGGAGCGAAGTGCTTTTTTTCACACAAGCAAGGGCATGTGTCATTGGCAGTGTATGTCACATGTCCTTGCCCTATAAGACCAAGCCATTTTCCCCGTCGCCACCATTTTCTCACTGCTGCAGCTGCGTGTTAGACGGCACCGCTGTTGCTGTGTGCGCTATACCTTGTTAATTTCAAGCCAATTTTCGCACAAATATGCAGATAGCTTGGGAGTAGGGAATAGTTGTGATTGCAGTCCTTTTAAGGACTAGGTTTCAGCATTTCCTACGACTTTTATCAGGCAGGTCTGTGCTCTTAAATAGATAGGTTGTGGGAGTAAAGACTAATTGTAATTGGAGTCCTTTTCAGGACTAGGTTACATCAGTTCCTATCAGTTTTTGCCAGGCAGGTCTGTGCCAGTGCTGTGCAAGTTTTTTTCACAGCATTTGGCTGAATCTAGCAAAGCTAATCCTTTTTGGCCTATTGCAGAGTGTGTTAGTCAGTGGAGTAGCCTATCTGTGTTGCAAGATATACCACCTGTGTATAGAATACCAATTTTTTTACTGCACCTAGTGAAGTAAAATCTTTTGGGCATAGCATCATTCTATTAGTCCATCTATACTGACCTCCATCAGGTTGCAAACTGAATCTAATTTTTTTCTGCATCTAGCTCTGGAAAAATATTTGGCCTTCTAGCAGTGTGTGGGACTTGTTCTATTAGTCCACCTATACTGACCTCCATCAGGTTGCAAACTGAATATATTTTTTTCTGCATCTACCTCTGAAAAAATATTGGGCTTCTAGCTGTGTGTGGGACTTGTTGTATTAGTCCATCTATACTGACCTCCATCAGGTAGCAAACTGAATATATTTTTTTCTGCATCTACCTCTGAAAAAATATTGGGCTTCTAGCTGTGTGTGGGTCTTGTTCTATTAATCCATCTATACAGACCTCCATCAGGTTGCAAACTGAATATAATTTTTTTCTGCATCTAGCTCTGAAAAAATATTTGGCCTTCTAGTAGTGTGTGGGACTTTCTCTGTTAGTCCATCTATACTGACCTCCATCAGGTTGCAAACTGAATATATTTTTTTCTGCATCTACCTCTGAAAAAATATTGGGATTCTAGCTGTGTGTGGGACTTGTTGTATTAGTCCATCTATACTGACCTCCATCAGGTTGCAAACTGAATATATTTTTTTCTGCATCTACCTCTGAAAAAATATTGGGCTTCTAGCTGTGTGTGGGTCTTGTTCTATTAATCCATCTATACAGACCTCCATCAGGTTGCAAACTGAATATAATTTTTTTCTGCATCTAGCTCTGAAAAAATATTTAGCCTTCTAGTAGTGTGTGGGACTTTCTCTGTTAGTCCATCTATACTGACCTCCATCAGGTTGCAAACTGAATATATTTTTTTCTGCATCTACCTCTGAAAAAATATTGGGCTTCTAGCTGTGTGTGGGTCTTGTTCTATTAATCCATCTATACTGACCTCCATCAGGTTGCAAACTGAATATAATTTTTTTCTGCATCTAGCTCTGAAAAAATATTTGGCCTTCTAGTAGTGTGTCGGACTTTCTCTATTAGTCCATCTATACTGACCTCCATCAGGTTGGAAATTAAAAATAATTTTTATCTGCATCTACAGTACCTCTGAAAAAATATTTGGGCTTCTAGCTGTGTGTGGGACTTGTTGTATTAGTCCATCTATACTGACCTCCATCAGGTTGCAAACTGAATATATTTTTTTCTGCATCTACCTCTGAAAAAATATTGGGCTTCTAGCTGTGTGTGGGACTTGTTGTATTAGTCCATCTATACTGACCTCCATCAGGTTGCAAACTGAATATATTTTTTTCTGCATCTACCTCTGAAAAAATATTGGGCTTCTAGCTGTGTGTGGGTCTTGTTCTATTAATCCATCTATACAGACCTCCATCAGGTTGCAAACTGAATATATTTTTTTCTGCATCTACCTCTGAAAAAATATTGGGCTTCTAGCTGTGTGTGGGTCTTGTTCTATTAATCCATCTATACTGACCTCCATCAGGTTGCAAACTGAATATAATTTTTTTCTGCATCTAGCTCTGAAAAAATATTTGGCCTTCTAGTAGTGTGTCGGACTTTCTCTATTAGTCCATCTATACTGACCTCCATCAGGTTGCAAATTAAAAATAATTTTTATCTGCATCTACAGTACCTCTGAAAAAATATTTGGGCTTCTAGCTGTGTGTGGGACTTGTTGTATTAGTCCATCTATACTGACCTCCATCAGGTTGCAAACTGAATATATTTTTTTCTGCATCTACCTCTGAAAAAATATTGGGCTTCTAGCTGTGTGTGGGACTTGTTGTATTAGTCCATCTATACTGACCTCCATCAGGTTGCAAACTGAATATATTTTTTTCTGCATCTACCTCTGAAAAAATATTGGGCTTCTAGCTGTGTGGGGGTCTTGTTCTATTAATCCATCTATACAGACCTCCATCAGGTTGCAAACTGAATATAATTTTTTTCTGCATCTAGCTCTGAAAAAATATTTGGCCTTCTAGCAGTGTGTGGGACTTGTTCTATTAGTCCACCTATACTGACCTCCATCAGGTTGCAAATTCAAAATAATTTTTTGTATGCATCTAGTTCTGAAAAAATATTTGGCCTTCTAGCAGTGTGTGGGACTTTCTCTGTTAGTCCATCTATACTGACCTCCATCAGGTTGCAAACTGAATATAATTTTTTTCTGCATCTAGCTCTGAAAAAATATTTGGCCTTCTAGTAGTGTGTGGGACTTTCTCTGTTAGTCCATCTATACTGACCTCCATCAGGTTGCAAACTGAATATATTTTTTTCTGCATCTACCTCTGAAAAAATATTGGGATTCTAGCTGTGTGTGGGACTTGTTGTATTAGTCCATCTATACTGACCTCCATCAGGTTGCAAACTGAATATATTTTTTTCTGCATCTACCTCTGAAAAAATATTGGGCTTCTAGCTGTGTGTGGGTCTTGTTCTATTAATCCATCTATACAGACCTCCATCAGGTTGCAAACTGAATATAATTTTTTCTGCATCTAGCTCTGAAAAAATATTTGGCCTTCTAGTAGTGTGTGGGACTTTCTCTGTTAGTCCATCTATACTGACTTCCATCAGGTTGCAAACTGAATATATTTTTTTCTGCATCTACCTCTGAAAAAATATTGGGCTTCTAGCTGTGTGTGGGTCTTGTTCTATTAATCCATCTATACTGACCTCCATCAGGTTGCAAACTGAATATAATTTTTTTCTGCATCTAGCTCTGAAAAAATATTTGGCCTTCTAGTAGTGTGTCGGACTTTCTCTATTAGTCCATCTATACTGACCTCCATCAGGTTGCAAATTAAAAATAATTTTTATCTGCATCTACAGTACCTCTGAAAAAATATTTGGGCTTCTAGCTGTGTGTGGGACTTGTTGTATTAATCCATCTATACAGACCTCCATCAGGTTGCAAACTGAATATATTTTTTTCTGCATCTACCTCTGAAAAAATATTGGGCTTCTAGCTGTGTGTGGGTCTTGTTCTATTAATCCATCTATACTGACCTCCAACAGGTTGCAAACTGAATATATTTTTTTCTGCATCTACCTCTGAAAAAATATTGGGATTCTAGCTGTGTGTGGGACTTGTTGTATTAGTCCATCTATACTGACCTCCATCAGGTTGCAAACTGAATATATTTTTTTCTGCATCTACCTCTGAAAAAATATTGGGCTTCTAGCTGTGTGTGGGTCTTGTTCTATTAATCCATCTATACAGACCTCCATCAGGTTGCAAACTGAATATAATTTTTTTCTGCATCTAGCTCTGAAAAAATATTTGGCCTTCTAGTAGTGTGTGGGACTTTCTCTGTTAGTCCATCTATACTGACCTCCATCAGGTTGCAAACTGAATATATTTTTTTCTGCATCTACCTCTGAAAAAATATTGGGCTTCTAGCTGTGTGTGGGTCTTGTTCTATTAATCCATCTTTACTGACCTCCATCAGGTTGCAAATTGAATATAATTTTTTTCTGCATCTAGCTCTGAAAAAATATTTGGCCTTCTAGTAGTGTGTCGGACTATCTCTATTAGTCCATCTATACTGACCTCCATCAGGTTGCAAATTAAAAATAATTTTTATCTGCATCTACAGTACCTCTGAAAAAATATTTGGGCTTCTAGCTGTGTGTGGGACTTGTTGTATTAATCCATCTATACAGACCTCCATCAGGTTGCAAACTGAATATATTTTTTTCTGCATCTACCTCTGAAAAAATATTGGGCTTCTAGCTGTGTGTGGGTCTTGTTCTATTAATCCATCTATACTGACCTCCATCAGGTTGCAAACTGAATATATTTTTTTCTGCATCTACCTCTGAAAAAATATTGGGATTCTAGCTGTGTGTGGGACTTGTTGTATTAGTCCATCTATACTGACCTCCATCAGGTTGCAAACTGAATATATTTTTTTCTGCATCTACCTCTGAAAAAATATTGGGCTTCTAGCTGTGTGTGGGTCTTGTTCTATTAATCCATCTATACAGACCTCCATCAGGTTGCAAACTGAATATAATTTTTTTCTGCATCTAGCTCTGAAAAAATATTTGGCCTTCTAGTAGTGTGTGTGACTTTCTCTGTTAGTCCATCTATACTGACCTCCATCAGGTTGCAAACTGAATATATTTTTTTCTGCATCTACCTCTGAAAAAATATTGGGCTTCTAGCTGTGTGTGGGTCTTGTTCTATTAATCCATCTATACTGACCTCCATCAGGTTGCAAACTGAATATAATTTTTTTCTGCATCTAGCTCTGAAAAAATATTTGGCCTTCTAGTAGTGTGTCGGACTTTCTCTATTAGTCCATCTATACTGACCTCCATCAGGTTGCAAAGTAAAAATAATTTTTATCTGCATCTACAGTACCTCTGAAAAAATATTTGGGCTTCTAGCTGTGTGTGGGACTTGTTGTATTAGTCCATCTATACTGACCTCCATCAGGTTGCAAACTGAATATATTTTTTTCTGCATCTACCTCTGAAAAAATATTGGGCTTCTAGCTGTGTGTGGGACTTGTTGTATTAGTCCATCTATACTGACCTCCATCAGGTTGCAAACTGAATATATTTTTTTCTGCATCTACCTCTGAAAAAATATTGGGCTTCTAGCTGTGTGGGGGTCTTGTTCTATTAATCCATCTATACAGACCTCCATCAGGTTGCAAACTGAATATAATTTTTTTCTGCATCTAGCTCTGAAAAAATATTTGGCCTTCTAGCAGTGTGTGGGACTTGTTCTATTAGTCCACCTATACTGACCTCCATCAGGTTGCAAATTGAAAATAATTTTTTGTATGCATCTAGTTCTGAAAAAATATTTGGCCTTCTAGCAGTGTGTGGGACTTTCTCTGTTAGTCCATCTATACTGACCTCCATCAGGTTGCAAACTGAATATAATTTTTTTCTGCATCTAGCTCTGAAAAAATATTTGGCCTTCTAGTAGTGTGTGGGACTTTCTCTGTTAGTCCATCTATACTGACCTCCATCAGGTTGCAAACTGAATATATTTTTTTCTGCATCTACCTCTGAAAAAATATTGGGATTCTAGCTGTGTGTGGGACTTGTTGTATTAGTCCATCTATACTGACCTCCATCAGGTTGCAAACTGAATATATTTTTTTCTGCATCTACCTCTGAAAAAATATTGGGCTTCTAGCTGTGTGTGGGTCTTGTTCTATTAATCCATCTATACAGACCTCCATCAGGTTGCAAACTGAATATAATTTTTTCTGCATCTACCTCTGAAAAAATATTGGGCTTCTAGCTGTGTGTGGGTCTTGCTCTATTAATCCATCTATACTGACCTCCATCAGGTTGCAAACTGAATATAATTTTTTTTTGCATGTAGCTCTGAAAAAATATTTGGCCTTCTAGTAGTGTGTCGGACTTTCTCTATTAGTCCATCTATACTGACCTCCATCAGGTTGCAAATTAAAAATAATTTTTATCTGCATCTACAGTACCTCTGAAAAAATATTTGGGCTTCTAGCTGTGTGTGGGACTTGTTGCATTAGTCCATCTATACTGACCTCCATCAGGTTGCAAACTGAATATACTTTTTTCTGCATCTACCTCTGAAAAAATATTGGGCTTCTAGCTGTGTGTGGGACTTGTTGTATTAGTCCATCTATACTGACCTCCATCAGGTTGCAAACTGAATATATTTTTTTCTGCATCTACCTCTGAAAAAATATTGGGCTTCTAGCTGTGTGTGGGTCTTGTTCTATTAATCCATCTATACAGACCTCCATCAGGTTGCAAACTGAATATAATTTTTTTCTGCATCTAGCTCTGAAAAAATATTTGGCCTTCTAGCAGTGTGAGGGACTTGTTCTATTAGTCCACCTATACTGACCTCCATCAGGTTGCAAATTCAAAATAATTTTTTGTATGCATCTAGCTCTGAAAAAAATATTTGGCCTTCTAGCAGTGTGTGGGACTTTCTCTGTTAGTCCATCTATACTGACCTCCATCAGGTTGCAAACTGAATCTAATTTTTTTCTGCATCTAGCTCTGAAAAAATATTTGGCCTTCTAGCAGTGTGTCGGACTTTCTCTATTAGTCCATCTATACTGACCTCCATCAGGTTGCAAATTAAAAATAATTTTTATCTGCATCTACAGTACCTCTGAAAAAATATTTGGGCTTCTAGCTGTGTGTGGGACTTGTTGTATTAGTCCATCTATACTGACCTCCATCAGGTTGCAAGCTGAATATATTTTTTTCTGCATCTACCTCTGAAAAAATATTGGGCTTCTAGCTGTGTGTGGGTCTTGTTCTATTAATCCATCTATACAGACCTCCATCAGGTTGCAAACTGAATATAATTTTTTTCTGCATCTACCTCTGAAAAAATATTTGGCCTTCTAGCAGTGTGTGGGACTTGTTCTCTTAGTCCACCTATACTGACCTCCATCAGGTTGCAAATTCAAAATAATTTTTTGTATGCATCTAGCTCTGAAAAAATATTTGGCCTTCTAGCAGTGTGTGGGACTTTCTCTGTTTGTCCATCTATACTGACCTCCATCAGGTTGCAAACTGAATCTAATTTTTTTCTGCATCTAGCTCTGAAAAAATATTTGGCCTTCTAGCAGTGTGTCGGACTTTCTCTATTAGTCCATCTATACTGACCTCCATCAGGTTGCAAATTAAAAATAATTTTTATCTGCATCTACAGTACCTCTGAAAAAATATTTGGGCTTCTAGCTGTGTGTGGGACTTGTTGTATTAGTCCATCTATACTGACCTCCATCAGGTTGCAAACTGAATATATTTTTTTCTGCATCTACCTCTGAAAAAATATTGGGCTTCTAGCTGTGTGTGGGTCTTGTTCTATTAATCCATCTATACAGACCTCCATCAGGTTGCAAACTGAATATAATTTTTTTCTGCATCTACCTCTGAAAAAATATTGGGCTTCTAGCTGTGTGTGGGACTTGTTGTATTAGTCCATCTATACTGACCTCCATCAGGTTGCAAACTGAATATATTTTTTTCTGCATCTACCTCTGAAAAAATATTGGGCTTCTAGCTGTGTGTGGGACTTGTTCTATTAATCCATCTATACAGACCTCCATCAGGTTGCAAACTGAATATATTTTTTTCTGCATCTACCTCTGAAAAAATATTTTGCTTCTAGCTGTGTGTGGGACTTGTTGTATTAGTCCATCTATACTGACCTCCATCAGGTTGCAAACTGAATATATTTTTTTCTGCATCTACCTCTGAAAAAATATTGGGCTTATAGCTGTGTGTGGGACTTGTTGTATTAGTCCATCTATACTGACCTCCATCAGGTTGCAAATTGAATATAATTTTTTTCTGCATCTAACCCAGCCAATAGTTTTGGCCTAATACCACAGTTTGGCCACTCAGCTCTGCTCGGTTACCATCCATTGTTTTTTTGTGCAAACAACTCCAGAGTTGTGACTTAGTTAACCACCAAAATGAGTGGAAAAAGGCCTGCTGCTGGTGGAAAGGGGAATAGGCGTGTTTGGAAGGGGAAAAAAGGTTGTGTCCGTGGGGTAGGTGTTAAAGCAACAGTAACATCTGCAGAAGAAAGACCATCTTCCAGCCAAACTAAAATGTCTACTTCTTTTAGCGGACAATGTGTTAAGATCCCTTTCTTACGGCCACGCCAATCGCTACAAATTCCAGATGAGGCACAAAAACAGCAGGTGCTTCAACGGATATCAAGTGCTCCTTTAAGTGGGCTCTCCTCCACATCAACTTCAACATCACAAATACTCCAGTCCTCAAAGGTGTCACCCAAATCGCACTTGCTTCCTCACAGCTCCCAAATCTCCAGCTGCCCGTCTGAGTATGAGGTAGAACAGATGGTTGAGTCTGCAGAGCTGTTTACTCATACTATAGCCTGGGAATCAGAGGTCGACTCCAGCGCTTCTGTGAATCCAGACGAGGAAATGATCTGCACTGATGCCCAGAATCTTTATGAGTCGGATCCAGGACCAGACGCAGAAGGTTCTGACCATAATGTAGACCCTCATTCCCAAACTGTAACTCCTGTTGGTGTAGACAATGAGGAAGACGATGATAAGACTCAAATACCTGATTGGAGCGACAACTTTAGTTTTTTGTCAGGGCAGGAACAGGTTGGCTCTGAGTACGACGGGTGTGATAACACACAGGGTGATGATGATGAGGTTGGAGATCCCACTTACTGTCAACCCACAGTCAGCCAAGAGATGAGGTCAGCAGAGGAGGTGGAGGAAGATGCTAGTGACGACGAGGTCAGGTTGCGCCTTCCTGGACAGAGACGTAGTACTGGAAGCACGTCAACAACTGCATCCACAAACACAACTCTGCCTCTCACCACAAGTCGTGGTGGCTCTTCAGGTCGCATGGGTGCTAAGCCTTGCATAGCCTGGGCATTTTTTCAGATCGATAAAGATGACCCAACTCGTGTTATCTGTAACATTTGTCAGCAAAAGCTAAGTAGAGGCCAAAAAATACATAGTTTGAGTACTTCATGCATGAACCGGCACATGGACATGAAGCATAAGTTGCAGTGGGAAGCTCAGTGTGCTACAATGCGGCCTAGCCGGCCGGGCCAACCACCGTCTGCCATATCTTGTGCATCCGCGGCCTCTTCATCCTCTGTGACTGGGGGGACAGCAGTCACACTTGTTTTGGGGCAGAGACCTGCCACCTCTTTACCCGCAACAGCCAGCGTGATTGGCAGGTCATCATTTTCTTTGGAGGTGGTAACACCAGCTGGTGTTGAGCGCTGTCCGACATCGATAGCACCACTTTTGGATCAAGGCAACCTAACATGTCCGCCTGCATCTTCCTCACAGACCGGCAGTTTGCCGGGGACACCCTTATCAACCCCGTCTAAGCACAATAGCCAGCCCTCGGTCCCTCAGATGTGGACAAGTAAAAGACCATTTCCTCCTAGCCATGAGAAAGCTAAGAGGTTGAATTTCACCATCTGCAAGCTCTTGGCTACAGAAATGCTGCCTTTCCGCCTGGTGGACACAGAGGATTTTCGAGACCTTATGTCCGTCGCAGTGCCCCAGTACCAGATGCCCAGTCGGCACTACTTCTCAAAGAAAGGTGTGCCTGCGCTCCACCAGCATGTCGCACACAACATCACCGCTTCTTTGAGAAACTCTGTGTGTGACAGGGTGCATTTCACCACAGACACTTGGACGAGTAGGCATGGACAGGGGCGTTACATGTCGCTGACTGGGCACTGGGTAACTATGGTGACAGCAGGACAAGGGGCTGCTGTCCAAGTCTTGCCGTCCCCACGAGTTGTGCGTCAATCCTCTTTATGTCAAAGTTCCTCCACTGCTTCTGCCTCCTCAACCTCCTCTCGGTCTTCCACCTGCACCCAAAGCCTGTCTGGTCATGCCACAAGCTTTCTAACTGCGCAGAAGGGATCCTGCACACCTCCTTACTATGCTGGCAGTAGGGCTCAACGTCATCAGGCGGTTTTTACTTTGAAATGTCTGGGAAATGTGAGTCACACAGCTGAGGAGTTGTGGTCAGCTCTGGAGAACCAATTTCATGAATGGCTGTCTCCACTGGACCTGAAACCAGGGAAGGCCGTGTGCGACAATGCTGCAAACCTGGGTGCGGCCCTTCGCCGGGGCAATGTCACACACGTGCCTTGTATGGCTCACGTGTTGAACCTGGTTGTCCAGCAATTTTTAGCCCACTATCCCAGACTAGATGGCCTTCTGCAGAGGGCACGGTCGCTGTGTGCTCACTTCAGCCGTTCGCATCCCGCAGCTCAGCGACTTACATCTCTACAGAAGTCGTTGGGCCTGCCACTTCACCGGCTAAAATGCGATGTGCCTACCCGGTGGAATTCAACTCTGCACATGTTGCAGCGACTGTGGCAGCACCGACAAGCCCTGGTGCAATACATTCTGACGTATAACCTGGCCCAACGAGATCCAGAGGTGGAGCAAATCACGCTGGAGGAGTGGTCTCAGATCAGGGACCTATGCACCCTTCTGCACAGTTTTGAAATGGCGACGAAGATGTTTAGTGCTGATGATGCCATTATCAGCATGACTATTCCGCTGATTTACATGCTGGAGCACATGTTAAACAGAATTCGGAGTCAGGTGGTGGCACAAGAGGAGGTGGAGGAAGTAGAGGAGGAGGAGTTGTATGCGGAAGGGCTAACATCTGCAAGGTCCAGACGGTCGGCAGCACCAAGGCGGCAGGCATGTGAGGGTGGGGGAGATGGTTTAACCAGGGCACATGGTAGCAGCCAAACTAGTGAGGAAGGTGCAGGAGCCCAGGAAGAAGTGGAGGACGAACTGATGGAAGACTCATCAGATGAGGGAGACCTTGATCACATTTCTGTTGTGCGAGGTTGGGGGGAGAGGACAGAGGAAGGAAGCATGATTGTTACCTCGCCACCAACACAACAGGGACTTGGTGCTCCTGGATGCGCAACACACATGAGTACCTTCTTGCTGCACTACCTGCAACATGACCCTCGAATTGTGAGAATTAGAAATAATCCTGACTACTGGGTTGCCACACTGTTAGATCCCCGGTACAAAAGTAAATTTGCCGAAATTATTCCTGCCATAAAAAGGGATGCACGCATGCAGGAGTATCAGCAGAGACTGTTGCAGAATCTTACATGTGCTTTTCCACAAAACACCAGTGGTGCACGTAGTGAATCTCACAGTTCCAACTTGCCAACCGTGGGACCGTCAAGTGTTCAGCACTCAAACCGTAACAGAACCACAGTATCTGCTGGTAACATCAATTTTGCGGAATCATTTCACCACTTTTTTAGCCCATCCTTTGCAAGGCCACAGGAGACAAGAAGTCTGACACATAGTCAACGCCTAGAGACGATGGTACAGGAGTATCTCCAAGAAAACATTGAAGCCACGACTGTGTCACTGGACCCTTGCTCTTTTTGGGCTTCCAATCTGGATAAATGGCCGGAGCTAGCCACTTACGCCTTGGAGATCTTGTCATGCCCCGCAGCCAGCGTTCTGTCTGAACGTGTGTTCAGCGCTGCTGGTGGTGTGCTGACAGATAAGCGCACGCGGCTCTCCACTGATAATGTAGACAGACTCACGTTCATAAAGATGAACAAATCATGGATCCAAAATGACTTTTCTACCCCTGTGTCATCCTGGGGAGAGTAAAAGCTTGATGATTGGTTAAAATCACCCTACCAACCGTTTTAAGCTTTCAAATTACTAATCATGTTTATCTGTATCTTGACTGGAAAATAATTTGGGCTTTGTAGCAGTGTGCAGCACTGTTCCTATTAGGCCATCTATAATAAGCTCCACCAGATTTAAAATTAAAAATAATTTTTAGCTGCATCTAGCCCGGAAAATAATTTTGGGGCTCCGAGATGCGCAAGACACATAAGTGCCTTCTTGCTGCACTACCTGCAGCATGACCCTCATATTGTCAGAATTCGAAGTAATCATGACTACTGGGTTGCCACACTCTTAGATCCCCCAAACTTTTCGATCAACCTTTTCATTTTAATAAAGACCAAAAAAATGGTCATTTTTGAAATTATAAGCATTAGCAGGTTGTTAGAAACTGAAATCAAACAGTTTTCAACTCAAAACTTTATTCTAGGTGATGTTACATTTTCACATAGGACCCCTTGTTCGAAAGGAGCTTCTGAACTCTCTCGTCCATTGAATTTGTCAGGTTTTGGATGGTTTCTGCTTCAATTGTTTTGCATGAGGACAGAATACACTCCCAGAGCTGTTGCATAGATGTGAACTGCCTCCCGCCATCATAGACACTCCTTTTAATGATGCTCCAAAGGTTCTGAATGGGGTAGAGGTCAGGGGAGCATGGGGGTCACACCATAAGTTTGTCCCCTTTTATGCCCATATCAGCCAGAGATGCAGATGTTTTATGTGCAGCATGAGATGGTGCATTATCATGCAGAAAAATGATCTTGCTGTGAAATACACGGTTGTTCTTCTTGAACCATGGCAGGAAGTGCTGTTTGAGAAAATCCACATACATTATGGAGTTCATCTTTAGCGCCTTCAGGGATCCTAAAGGGGCCGACAATCTCTCTCCCCATGATTCCAGCCCAAAACATTACTCCACCTCCTCCTTGTTGGCGCTGTAGCCGTGATTGCGTGGGGTGTCCATCAACCAGCCATCCTCCACTCCATCCATCTGGACCATCGAGCGCTGCACGGCACTCATCCGTGAACAAAACAGTTTTGAAATCAGTCTTCATGTAATGTTTGGCCCACTGGAGCCGTTTCTGCTTGTGTGAAGTGGATAGAGGAGGTCGACAGGATGGCGTATGCACAGCTGCAAACCTCTGAAGGACCCTGCACCTTGTTGTTCGGGGGACGTTGGAGGCACAAGCAGCTTCAAAAACTTGTCTGCTGCTATGACAAGGCTTTTTTGCCGCTGCTCTTTCAACCTGACGTAATTGCCTGTAGGAAAGAGTCCTCAATTTGCCCTTATCAGCACGCACACGTGTGTACTGTGAATCAGCTACATACTTCTTGATTGCCAAGACACTTCATCCTGATCATCGCACAATGTTGATTGTAGTCATGCCTTGACCTAAACACTCCACAATTTGTTGCTTCTCAGCAGCCGACACATCCTTTTTCTTTCCCATTTTGGCAGAAAATGTAGGCTGCTTAATAATGTGAGAGAGCCTTCTTAAGTAGTCTTGCCTTTTATTGGACACACCTGCCAAACTAATTAGCACAGGTGTCTGCAATTGCTTACAGTGATATAAAGAGCCCTGACACACATCACCATCAATGAGTTTAACTGACAAACAAACAAATTCTTCCCTTATCACTCCTAAACACTTTTTGCATAATAATTTGGAACGCAGTGTACATGTGCTTTTCCACAAAACACCAGTGGTTCACGTAGTGAATCTTACAGTTCTAACTTGCCAACCGTGGTCTGTATGGAGTTGTTCAATAAAGGGCCCAAAATTAAGATAACATAGATGGGAGAGGTCTCTATGAATAGGAATTCCTAAGTATTTGATACCCTGTGAGGGCCAGGCAAAGGGAAAGTTGGACTGGATGGAATCCTATATGGATTTGGGGAGGGAGACATCGAGGGCCTCAGACTTCGCTGCATTGATTTTAAAATTTTACCATGTAACAAAGTGATCTATTTCAGCCATAACAGCATGAATGGATATATGTGATTGAGTGATATATACTAGGACATCATCAGCAAATAGAGAGCACTTGTACTCGGTGCCTCCCACCTCAATCCACCTAATATTGGGGTTATGGCGAATTGATGAGAGCAGGTGCTCCGTCACTAGGATGTATAAGAGAGGGGACAGAGGACATCTCTGCCTTGTCCTATTGGTGATTGTGAAAGGTGATGAAAATGTTCTGACGCACCCCCTGGGCCTTGGGACACCCGGAGCCGGACCCTTTTTGGTGGATGCTGGTGGTTGTAGTCTTCGTGGCGGCGACCCGGTTCCGTGGCTCAGGGCGGTCAAACCAGTGGCGGAACTATTTATGTGGTTTTGATGTTTAAATGTCCGACTACGCCACCCGTGGATTGCGGTCAGAGTGAACCGCCGCTACAGGGCAGACCGCTGAGGCTGGTGTTGTGGGTGCAGCAGAGCGTAGCATAACTCCCCACGGGAGGAGTATAGCCTCAGGGTAGTGTATGCGGAGGATGGGAGTGATGGTGCAGGGCAGCAGCAGTAACGACACGGAGTCAGTGATGCAGTTCAGGGCCTTTACTCACAGTTCTTATTATCCAGACCACGTCTGCAGGTAACGGCTGCCCACGTCGTACTGTGCTCACCAGGTGAGGGGCTCAGACAACTCCCAGATAACTTTGGAGCACTTCACAGGACCCCCTTTGTGTGTCCTTTGTCTGGCCTTTCTTACCAACACTTCTGTCCGGCTGCCTCGGGCCTCCTCTTGGTAAACTTGGCGCCAGTTTCCCTGACCCTATGTGGTGCCTTCCTAGCGGGTGTAGCGAGGGGCTGCGCCACATAAAATGTCAGAGCCTCCGGTTTCTAGCTGAGGGTCGTTTCCAGCCTCCACTAGTTCGGGGACCGGTCTCCCCCTTTGGCCTGACCCCTCCACGCAGGTGGATTCGGGCGTGCGGTGGCTACTCGCCCGTCCGCACCCCTGGGATCCCTTCATTCCTCGTTCCTGGAGCCTTCTCTGCTCCTCTTCCTTCCTTCTCCCTCTTCCAGGCCTGGGCCTCTGTTACTAGGCCCGCCTCCGGAGCAGAGCTCATGCAGAGCCCCTGCTCCCTGCCACTTCTGCTCAGACTTCTCTGCACTGAACTAAGATGGTGCCCACCTTTTATACTCCCTTCTCAATGCACCCAGGAACTGCTTCCTCCCTGCTCCTGCACTACAGGGTTCCCCTTCCTCAGTGTTCCCTCCCCCCACTCCAGCCAGGGACAGGGACTGTCGTGCCCATCTCAGGGGCATATTGGTCGCCCTGCCCCACGGCAATGTGGTGTAATGCATGCAGGTGTCGGGTCCTGATCCACACTCCATCCTTACCTGAGAGTGAGATATCACACCTCTGAGTGAGGTGCAATACGTCTGTAGCAACCGAGCCCTCAGGGTGCTACAGTTCCATTTATCTTCAGCCTAGGTGACGTATTGCGAAACAGGGCCGTGATTTTGGCTATAAAAGGGTCCCCTAGACCCCTACCCCAAGCTTTTTAAGAGAATCATATATGGCGTGCCAGGAGACTCTATGGAATGCTTTCTCAGCATCCAACGAGAGTATCTAATTACAAATTTTTAACTGCATCTAGCCCAGGAAATACTTTGTGCCTAGTAGCAGTGTCTGCTAGTCAGCGGATTATCCCGGCTGTTAAGCAAGCTACACCACCTGTAGTTTAGACACTTAATTTTTTCAAAGGAAATGCTTCGGGACCATGGGATACTTAGTGAAGAGCATCAGGAGGCACCCCAAGGCATAGGGGCTGGGACTGGCAGTAGGATGCCTTGCGGTGGACAGCCGAGCTCGATCCTTATAAAAGCTTTTTAACTGCAGCAGCTTTAGTGGACGCTACTGGAGCTGAAATTACCGCGGCTGCTGGCATGAGACTTGCCCTCCAATAGATCCTTGTAAATGGATTTAAAGTGTATTCATTCAAATTAGAGAGACAATTTAAATTAAAAAGCTTAGAGCTGCCTCCACCACAGGGGGGCTCACTCGACCCACCAGCGGACAGGCACCAGTATTGGGAGAGGGGGGCTGGCCGTCAGGGTTCACCGCGGCTCTGGCACAAACCCGGCGACACGGAGGTGGCACGGGCAGGAGCGGACTGGCCGTGTCGGCTTCTCACTTTTTGGATTTTAGAAGGGCATGACATGCCTATATCTGTGTCTCCCCCTCCTTTTACTCCTCCACCTCTTTTATTTTCGCATGACTATATGTACTTGTCACTTTTCCATGTGTTAGTTATGTCTTCTGAGCAGTTTGTCAGCTTTTGGACACCTTTGAAGGTGTTTTCTATGTGTTTCTATGTGTTTTTGTTTGCCTGCCATTGGTTTTAACGGTGTTCGAAGGTGTTCGACGAACAGTTCGACGAACAGTTCGGCGAACACACGGGTGTTCGACGAACCGAACCGAACTCGAACACTACGGGGGTGGCTCAACACTATTCGCCAATCTCAAATTCGAGCTGTTTTGGGCGGTGTTCGAGCCGTTCGGCGAACACGAACAATTTGAGAAAAATTCGGCTGTTCGAGGTTATGTTCGATAACTGTTCGTGCACCAAAATCATAACTGGATTTTTTCTCAGTAATGATGAAAATTAATGTTAATACGCAGTTTGAGTGTACAGCGGGGTGGGGGGAGGGGCAGGGGATGGATCTCTGCAGGAACAATGAAGATCTCCATTTTTTTTTCTCTTTCCCGCATTTACAGTGGGGAGGTGCAATCTGTCAGCCTATCAGCAGCGCACACACGGAGCGAAGTGCTTTTTTTCACACAAGCAAGGGCATGTGTCATTGGCAGTGTATGTCACATGTCCTTGCCCTATAAGACCAAGCCATTTTCCCCGTCGCCACCATTTTCTCACTGCTGCAGCTGCGTGTTAGACGGCACCGCTGTTGCTGTGTGCGCTATACCTTGTTAATTTCAAGCCAATTTTCGCACAAATATACAGATAGCTTGGGAGTAGGGAATAGTTGTGATTGCAGTCCTTTTAAGGACTAGGTTACAGCATTTCCTACGACTTTTATCAGGCAGGTCTGTGCTCTTAAATAGATAGGTTGTGGGAGTAAAGACTAATTGTAATTGGAGTCCTTTTCAGGACTAGGTTACATCAGTTCCTATCAGTTTTTGCCAGGCAGGTCTGTGCCAGTGCTGTGCAAGTTTTTTTCACAGCATTTGGCTGAATCTAGCAAAGCTAATCCTTTTTGGCCTATTGCAGAGTGTGTTAGTCAGTGGAGTAGCCTATCTGTGTTGCAAGATATACCACCTGTGTATAGAATACCAATTTTTTTACTGCACCTAGTGAAGTAAAATCTTTTGGGCATAGCATCATTCTATTAGTCCATCTATACTGACCTCCATCAGGTTGCAAACTGAATCTAATTTTTTTCTGCATCTAGCTCTGAAAAAATATTTGGCCTTCTAGCAGTGTGTGGGTCTTGTTCTATTAGTCCACCTATACTGACCTCCATCAGGTTGCAAACTGAATATATTTTTTTCTGCATCTACCTCTGAAAAAATATTGGGCTTCTAGCTGTGTGTGGGACTTGTTGTATTAGTCCATCTATACTGACCTCCATCAGGTTGCAAACTGAATATATTTTTTTCTGCATCTACCTCTGAAAAAATATTGGGCTTCTAGCTGTGTGTGGGTCTTGTTCTATTAATCCATCTATACAGACCTCCATCAGGTTGCAAACTGAATATAATTTTTTTCTGCATCTAGCTCTGAAAAAATATTTGGCCTTCTTGTAGTGTGTGGGACTTTCTCTGTTAGTCCATCTATACTGACCTCCAGCAGGTTGTAAACTGAATATATTTTTTTCTGCATCTACCTCTGAAAAAATATTGGGCTTCTAGCTGTGTGTGGGACTTGTTGTGTTAGTCCATTTATACTGACCTCCATCAGGTTGCAAGCTGAATATATTTTTTTCTGCATCTACCTCTGAAAAAATATTGGGCTTCTAGCTGTGTGTGGGTCTTGTTCTATTAATCCATCTATACAGACCTCCATCAGGTTGCAAACTGAATATAATTTTTTTCTGCATCTAGCTCTGAAAAAATATTTGGCCTTCTAGTAGTGTGTGGGACTTTCTCTGTTAGTCCATCTATACTGACCTCCATCAGGTTGCAAACTGAATATATTTTTTTCTGCATCTACCTCTGAAAAAATATTGGGCTTCTAGCTGTGTGTGGGACTTGTTGTATTAGTCCATCTATACTGACCTCCATCAGGTTGCAAACTGAATATATTTTTTTCTGCATCTACCTCTGAAAAAATATTGGGCTTCTAGCTGTGTGTGGGTCTTGTTCTATTAATCCATCTATACAGACCTCCATCAGGTTGCAAACTGAATATATTTTTTTCTGCATCTACCTCTGAAAAAATATTGGGCTTCTAGCTGTGTGTGGGTCTTGTTCTATTAATCCATCTATACTGACCTCCATCAGGTTGCAAACTGAATATAATTTTTTTCTGCATCTAGCTCTGAAAAAATATTTGGCCTTCTAGTAGTGTGTCGGACTTTCTCTATTAGTCCATCTATACTGACCTCCATCAGGTTGCAAATTAAAAATAATTTTTATCTGCATCTACAGTACCTCTGAAAAAATATTTGGGCTTCTAGCTGTGTGTGGGACTTGTTGTATTAGTCCATCTATACTGACCTCCATCAGGTTGCAAACTGAATATATTTTTTTCTGCATCTACCTCTGAAAAAATATTGGGCTTCTAGCTGTGTGTGGGACTTGTTGTATTAGTCCATCTATACTGACCTCCATCAGGTTGCAAACTGAATATATTTTTTCTGCATCTACCTCTGAAAAAATATTGGGCTTCTAGCTGTGTGTGGGTCTTGTTCTATTAATCCATCTATACAGACCTCCATCAGGTTGCAAACTGAATATATTTTTTTCTGCATCTACCTCTGAAAAAATATTGGGCTTCTAGCTGTGTGTGGGTCTTGTTCTATTAATCCATCAATACTGACCTCCATCAGGTTGCAAACTGAATATAATTTTTTTCTGCATCTAGCTCTGAAAAAATATTTGGCCTTCTAGTAGTGTGTCGGACTTTCTCTATTAGTCCATCTATACTGACCTCCATCAGGTTGCAAATTAAAAATAATTTTTATCTACATCTACAGTACCTCTGAAAAAATATTTGGGCTTCTAGCTGTGTGTGGGCCTTGTTGTATTAGTCCATCTATACAGACCTCCATCAGGTTGCAAACTGAATATATTTTTTTCTGCATCTACCTCTGAAAAAATATTGGGCTTCTAGCTGTGTGTGGGACTTGTTGTATTAGTCCATCTATACTGACCTCCATCAGGTTGCAAACTGAATATATATTTTTCTGCATCTACCTCTGAAAAAATATTGGGCTTCTACCTGTGTGTGGGTCTTGTTCTATTAATCCATCTATACAGACCTCCATCAGGTTGCAAACTGACTATAATTTTTTTCTGCATCTAGCTCTGAAAAAATATTTGGCCTTCTACCAGTGTGTGGGACTTGTTCTATTAGTCCACCTATACTGACCTCCATCAGGTTGCAAATTCAAAATAATTTTTTGTATGCATCTAGCTCTGAAAAAATATTTGGCCTTCTAGCTGTGTGTGGGACTTTCTCTGTTAGTCCATCTATACTGACCTCCATCAGGTTGCAAACTGAATCTAATTTTTTTCTGCATCTAGCTCTGAAAAAATATTTGGCCTTCTAGCAGTGTGTCGGACTTTCTCTATTAATCCATCTATACTGACCTCCATCAGGTTGCAAATTAAAAATAATTTTTATCTGCATCTACAGTACCTCTGAAAAAATATTTGGGCTTCTAGCTGTGTGTGGGACTTGTTGTATTAGTCCATCTATACTGACCTCCATCAGGTTGCAAACTGAATATATTTTTTTCTGCATCTACCTCTGAAAAAATATTGGGCTTCTAGCTGTGTGTGGGTCTTGTTCTATTAATCCATCTATACAGACCTCCATCAGGTTGCAAACTGAATATAATTTTTTTCTGCATCTACCTCTGAAAAAATATTGGGCTTCTAGCTGTGTGTGGGACTTTTTGTATTAGTCCATCTATACTGACCTCCATCAGGTTGCAAACTGAATATATTTTTTTCTGCATCTACCTCTGAAAAAATATTGGGCTTCTAGCTGTGTGTGGGACTTGTTCTATTAATCCATCTATACAGACCTCCATCAGGTTCAAACTGAATATATTTTTTTCTGCATCTACCTCTGAAAAAATATTGGGCTTCTAGCTGTGTGTGGGACTTGTTGTATTAGTCCATCTATACTGACCTCCATCAGGTTGCAAACTGAATATATTTTTTTCTGCATCTACCTCTGAAAAAATATTGGGCTTATAGCTGTGTGTGGGACTTGTTGTATTAGTCCATCTATACTGACCTCCATCAGGTTGCAAATTGAATATAATTTTTTTCTGCATCTAACCCATCCAATAGTTTTGGCCTAATACCACAGTTTGGCCACTCAGCTCTGCTCGGTTACCATCCATTGTTTTTTTGTGCAAACAACTCCAGAGTTGTGAATTAGTTAACCACCAAAATGAGTGGAAAAAGGCCTGCTGCTGGTGGAAAGGGGAATAGGCGTGTTGGGAAGGGGAAAAAAGGTTGTGTCCGTGGGGTAGGTGTTAAAGCAACAGTAACATCTGCAGAAGAAAGACCATCTTCCAGCCAAACTAAAATGTCTACTTCTTTTAGCGGACAATGTGATAAGATCCCTTTCTTACGGCCACGCCAATCGCTACAAATTCCAGATGAGGCACAAAAACAGCAGTTGCTTCAACGGATATCAAGTGCTCCTTTAAGTGGGCTCTCCTCCACATCAACTTCAACATCACAAATACTCCAGTCCTCAAAGGTGTCACCCAAATCGCACTTGCTTCCTCACAGCTCCCAAATCTCCAGCTGCCCGTCTGAGTATGAGGTAGAACAGATGGTTGAGTCTGCAGAGCTGTTTACTCATACTATAGCCTGGGAATCAGAGGTCGACTCCAGCGCTTCTGTGAATCCAGACGAGGAAATGATCTGCACTGATGCCCAGAATCTTTATGAGTCGGATCCAGGACCAGACGCAGAAGGTTCTGACCATAATGTAGACCCTCATTCCCAAACTGTAACTCCTGTTGGTGGAGACAATGAGGAAGACGATGATAAGACTCAAATACCTGATTGGAGCGACAACTTTATTTTTTTGTCAGGGCAGGACCAGGTTGGCTCTGAGTACGACGGGTGTGATAACACACAGGGTGATGATGATGAGGTTGGAGATCCCACTTACTGTCAACCCACAGTCAGCCAAGAGATGAGGTCAGCAGAGGAGGTGGAGGAAGATGCTAGTGACGACGAGGTCAGGTTGCGCCTTCCTGGACAGAGACGTAGTACTGGAAGCACGTCAACAACTGCATCCTCAAACACAACTCTGCCTCTCACCACAAGTCGTGGTGGCTCTTCAGGTCACATGGGTGCTAAGCCTTGCATAGCCTGGGCATTTTTTCAGATCGATAAAGATGACCCAACTCGTGTTATCTGTAACATTTGTCAGCAAAAGCTAAGTAGAGGCCAAAAAATACATAGTTTGAGTACTTCATGCATGAACCGGCACATGGACATGAAGCATAAGTTGCAGTGGGAAGCTCAGTGTGCTACAATGCGGCCTAGCCGGCCGGGCCAACCACCGTCTGCCATATCTTGTGCATCCGCGGCCTCTTCATCCTCTGTGACTGGGGGGACAGCAGTCACACCTGTTTTGGGGCGCAGACCTGCCACCTCTTTACCCGCAACAGCCAGCGTGATTGGCAGGTCATCATTTTCTTTGGAGGTGGTAACACCAGCTGGTGTTGAGCGCTGTCCGACATCGATAGCACCACCTTTGGATCAAGGCAACCTAACATGTCTGCCTGCATCTTCCTCACAGACCGGCAGTTTGCCGGGGACACCCTTAGCAACCCCGTCTAAGCACAATAGCCAGTCCTCGGTCCCTCAGATGTGGACAAGTAAAAGACCATTTCCTTCTAGCCATGAGAAAGCTAAGAGGTTGAATTTCACCATCTGCAAGCTCTTGGCTACAAAAATGCTGCCTTTCCGCCTGGTGGACACAGAGGTTTTTCGAGACCTTATGTCCGTCGCAGTGCCCCAGTACCAGATGCCCAGTCGGCACTACTTCTCAAAGAAAGGTGTGCCTGCGCTCCACCAGCATGTCGCACACAACATCACCGCTTCTTTGAGAAACTCTGTGTGTGACAGGGTGCATTTCACCACAGACACTTGGACGAGTAGGCATGGACAGGGGCGTTACATGTCGCTGACTGGGCACTGGGTAACTATGGTGACAGCAGGACAAGGGGCTGCTGTCCAAGTCTTGCCGTCCCCACGAGTTGTGCGTCAATCCTCTTTATGTCAAAGTTCCTCCACTGCTTCTGCCTCCTCAACCTCCTCTCGGTCTTCCACCTGCACCCAAAGCCTGTCTGGTCATGCCACAAGCTTTCTAACTGCGCAGAAGGGATCCTGCACACCTCCTTACTATGCTGGCAGTAGGGCTCAACGTCATCAGGCGGTTTTTACTTTGAAATGTCTGGGAAATGTGAGTCACACAGCTGAGGAGTTGTGGTCAGCTCTGGAGAACCAATTTCATGAATGGCTGTCTCCACTGGACCTGAAACCAGGGAAGGCCGTGTGCGACAATGCTGCAAACCTGGGTGCGGCCCTTCGCCGGGGCAATGTCACACACGTGCCTTGTATGGCTCACGTGTTGAACCTGGTTGTCCAGCAATTTTTAGCCCACTATCCCAGACTAGATGGCCTTCTGCAGAGGGCACGGTCGCTGTGTGCTCACTACCGCCGTTCGCATCCCGCAGCTCAGCGACTTACATCTCTACAGAAGTCGTTGGGCCTGCCACTTCACCGGCTAAAATGCGATGTGCCTACCCGGTGGAATTCAACTCTGTACATGTTGCAGTGACTGTGGCAGCACCGACAAACCCTGGTGCAATACGTTCTGACGTATAGCCTGGGCCAACGAGATCCAGAGGTGGGGCAAATCACGCTGGAGGAGTGGTCTCAGATCAGGGACCTATGCACCCTTCTGCACAGTTTTGAAATGGCGACGAAGATGTTTAGTGCTGATGATGCCATTATCAGCATGACTATTCCGCTGATTTACATGCTGGAGCACATGTTAAACAGAATTCAGAGTCAGGTGGTGGCACAAGAGGAGGTGGAGGAAGTAGAGGAGGAGGAGTTGTATGCGAAAGGGCTAACATCTGCAAGGTCCAGACGGTCGGCAGCACCAAGGCGGCAGGCATGTGAGGGTGGGGGAGATGGTTTAACCAGGGCGCATGGTAGCAGCCAAACTAGTGAGGAAGGTGCAGGAGCCCAGGAAGAAGTGGAGGACGAACTGATGGAAGACTCATCAGATGAGGGAGACCTTGATCACATTTCTGTTATGCGAGGTTGGGGGGAGAGGACAGAGGAAGGAAGCATGATTGTTACCTCGCCACCAACACAACAGGGACTTGGTGCTCCTGGATGCGCAACACACATGAGTGCCTTCTTGCTGCACTACCTGCAACATGACCCTCGAATTGTGAGAATTAGAAATAATCCTGACTACTGGGTTGCCACACTGTTAGATCCCCGGTACAAAAGTAAATTTGCCGAAATTATTCCTGCCATAGAAAGGGATGCACGCATGCAGGATTATCAGTAGAGACTGTTGCAGAATCTTACATGTGCTTTTCCACAAAACACCAGTGGTGCACGTAGTGAATCTCACAGTTCCAACTTGCCAACCGTGGGACCGTCAAGTGTTCAGCACTCAAACCGTAACAGAACCACAGTATCTGCTGGTAACATCAATTTTGTGGAATCATTTCACCACTTTTTTAGCCCATCCTTTGCAAGGCCACAGGAGACAAGAAGTCTGACACATAGTCAACGCCTAGAGACGATGGTACAGGAGTATCTCCAAGTAAACATTGAAGCCACGACTGTGTCACTGGACCCTTGCTCTTTTTGGGCTTCCAATCTGGATAAATGGCTGGAGCTAGCCACTTACGCCTTGGAGATCTTGTCATGCCCCGCAGCCAGCGTTCTGTCTGAACGTGTGTTCAGCGCTGCTGGTGGTGTGCTGACAGATAAGCGCACGCGGCTCTCCACTGATAATGTAGACAGACTCACGTTCATAAAGATGAACAAATCATGGATCCGAAATGACTTTTCTACCCCTGTGTCATCCTGGGGAGAGTAAAAGCTTGATGATTGGTTAAAATCACCCTACCAACCGTTTTAAGCTTTCAAATTACTAATCATGTTTATCTGTATCTTGACTGGAAAATAATTTGGGCTTTGTAGCAGTGTGCAGCACTGATCCTATTAGGCCATCTATAATAAGCTCCACCAGATTTAAAATTAAAAATAATTTTTAGCTGCATCTAGCCCGGAAAATAATTTTGGGGCTCCGAGATGCGCAAGACACATAAGTGCCTTCTTGCTGCACTACCTGCAGCATGACCCTCATATTGTCAGAATTCGAAGTAATCATGACTACTGGGTTGCCACACTCTTAGATCCCCCAAACTTTTCGATCAACCTTTTCATTTTAATAAAGACCAAAAAAATGGTCATTTTTGAAATTATAAGCATTAGCAGGTTGTTAGAAACTGAAATCAAACAGTTTTCAACTCAAAACTTTATTCTAGGTGATGTTACATTTTCACATAGGACCCCTTGTTCGAAAGGAGCTTCTGAACTCTCTCGTCCATTGAATTTGTCAGGTTTTGGATGGTTTCTGCTTCAATTGTTTTGCATGAGGACAGAATACCCTCCCAGAGCTGTTGCTTAGATGTGAACTGCCTCCCGCCATCATAGACACTCCTTTTAATGATGCTACAAAGGTTCTGAATGGGGTAGAGGTCAGGGGAGCATGGGGGTCACACCATAAGTTTGTCCCCTTTTATGCCCATATCAGCCAGAGATGCAGATGTTTTATGTGCAGCATGAGATGGTGCATTATCATGCAGAAAAATGATCTTGCTGTGAAATACACGGTTCTTCTTCTTGAACCATGGCAGGAAGTGCTGTTTGAGAAAATCCACATACATTATGGAGTTCATCTTTAGCGCCTTCAGGGATCCTAAAGGGGCCGACAATCTCTCTCCCCATGATTCCAGCCTAAAACATTACTCCACCTCCTCCTTGTTGGCGCTGTAGCCGTGTTTGCGTGGGGTGTCCATCAACCAGCCATCCTCCACTCCATCCATCTGGACCATCGAGCGCTGCACGGCACTCATCCGTGAACAAAACAGTTTTGAAATCAGTCTTCATGTAATGTTTGGCCCACTGGAGCCGTTTCTGCTTGTGTGAAGTGGATAGAGGAGGTCGACAGGATGGCGTATGCACAGCTGCAAACCTCTGAAGGACCCTGCATCTTGTTGTTCGGGGGACGTTGGAGGCACAAGCAGCTTCAAAAACTTGTCTGCTGCTATGACAAGGCTTTTTTGCCGCTGCTCTTTCAACCTGACGTAATTGCCTGTAGGAAAGAGTCCTCAATTTGCCATTATCAGCACGCACACGTGTGTACTGTGAATCAGCTACATACTTCTTGATTGCCAAGACACTTCATCCTGATCATCGCACAATGTTGATTGTAGTCATGCCTTGACCTAAACACTCCACAATTTGTTGCTTCTCAGCAGCCGACACATCCTTTTTCTTTCCCATTTTGGCAGAAAATGTAGGCTGCTTAATAATGTGAGAGAGCCTTCTTAAGTAGTCTTGCCTTTCATTGGACACACCTGCCAAACTAATTAGCACAGGTGTCTGCAATTGCTTACAGTGATATAAAGAGCCCTGACACACATCACCATCAATGAGTTTAACTGACAAACAAACAAATTCTTCCCTTATCACTCCTAAACACTTTTTGCATAATAATTTGGAACGCAGTGTACATGTGCTTTTCCACAAAACACCAGTGGTTCACGTAGTGAATCTTACAGTTCTAACTTGCCAACCGTGGTCTGTATGGAATTGTTCAATAAAGGGCCCAAAATTAAGATAACATAGATGGGAGAGGTCTCTATGAATAGGAATTCCTAAGTATTTGATACCCTGTGAGGGCCAGGCAAAGGGAAAGTTGGACTGGATGGAATCCTATATGGATTTGGGGAGGGAGACATCGAGGGCCTCAGACTTCGCTGCATTGATTTTAAAATTTTACCATGTAACAAAGTGATCTATTTCAGCCATAACAGCAGGGATGGATATATGTGATTGAGTGATATATACTAGGACATCATCAGCAAATAGAGAGCACTTGTACTCGGTGCCTACCACCTCAATCCACCTAATATTGGGGTTATGGCGAATTGATGAGAGCAGGTGCTCCGTCACTAGGATGTATAAGAGAGGGGACAGAGGACATCCCTGCCTTGTCCCATTGGTGATTGTGAAAGGTGATGAAAATGTTCTGACGCACCCCCTGGGCCTTGGGACACCCGGAGCCGGACCCTTTTTGGTGGATGCTGGTGGTTGTAGTCTTCGTAGCGGCGACCCGGTTCCGTGGCTCAGGGCAGTCAAACCAGTGGCGGAACTATTTATGTGGTTTTGATGTTTAAATGTCCGACTACGCCACCCGTGGATTGCGGTCAGAGTGAACCGCCGCTACAGGGCAGACCGCTGAGCCTGGTGTTGTGGGTGCAGCAGAGCGTAGCATAACTCCCCACGGGAGGAGTATAGCCTCAGGGCAGTGTATGCGGAGGATGGGGGTGATGGTGCAGGGCAGCAGCAGTAACGACACGGAGTCAGTGATGCAGTCCAGGGCCTTTACTCACAGTTCTTATTATCCAGACCACGTCTGCAGGTAACGGCTGCCCACGTCGTACTGTGCTCACCAGGTGAGGGGCTCAGACAACTCCCAGATAACTTTGGAGCATTTCACAGGACCCCCTTTGTGTGTCCTTTGTCTGGCCTTTCTTACCAACACTTCTGTCCGGCTGCCTCGGGCCTCCTCTTGGTAAACTTGGCGCCAGTTTCCCTGACCCTATGTGGTGCCTTCCTAGCGGGTGTAGCGAGGGGCTGCGCCACATAAAATGTCAGAGCCTCCGGTTTCTAGCTGAGGGTCGTTTCCTGCCTCCACTAGTTTCGGGGACCGGTCTCCCCCTTTGGCCTGACCCCTCCACGCAGGTGGATTCGGGCGTGCGGTGGCGACTCGCCCGTCCGCACCCCTGGGATCCCTTCATTCCTCGTTCCTGGAGCCTTCTCCGCTCCTCTTCCTTCCTTCTCCCTCTTCCAGGCCTGGGCCTCTGTTACTAGGCCCGCCTCCGGAGCAGAGCTCATGCAGAGCCCCTGCTCCCTGCCACTTCTGCTCAGACTCCTCTGCACCGAACTAAGATGGTGCCCACCTTTTATACTCCCTTCTCAATGCACCCAGGAACTGCTTCCTCCCTGCTCCTGCACTACAGGGTTCCCCTTCCTCAGTGTTCCCTCCCCCCACTCCAGCCAGGGACAGGGACTGTCGTGCCCATCTCAGGGGCATATTGGTCGCCCTGCCCCACGGCAATGTGGTGTAATGCATGCAGGTGTCGGGTCCTGATCCACACTCCATCCTTACCTGAGAGTGAGATATCACACCTCTGGGTGAGGTGCAATACGTCTGTAGCAACCGAGCCCTCAGGGTGCTACAGTTCCATTTATCTTCAGCCTAGGTGACGTATTGCGATACAGGGCCGTGATTTTGGCTATAAAAGGGTCCCCTAGACCCCTACCCCAAGCTTTTTAAGAGAATCATATATGGCGTGCCAGGAGACTCTATGGAATGCTTTCTCAGCATCCAACGAGAGTATCTAATTACAAATTTTTAACTGCATCTAGCCCAGGAAATACTTTGTGCCTAGTAGCAGTGTCTGCTAGTCAGCGGATTATCCCGGCTGTTAAGCAAGCTACACCACCTGTAGTTTAGACACTTAATTTTTTCAAAGGAAATGCTTCGGGACCATGGGATACTTAGTGAAGAGCATCAGGAGGCACCCCAAGGCATAAGGGCTGGGACTGGCAGTAGGATGCCTTGCGGTGGACAGCCGAGCTCGATCCTTATAAAAGCTTTTTAACTGCAGCAGCTTTAGTGGACGCTACTGGAGCTGGAATTACCGCGGCTGCTGGCATGAGACTTGCCCTCCAATAGATCCTTGTAAATGGATTTAAAGTGTATTCATTCAAATTAGAGAGACAATTTAAATTAAAAAGCTTAGAGCTGCCTCCACCACAGGGGGGCTCGCTCGACCCACCAGCGGACAGGCACCAGTATTGGGAGAGGGGGGCTGGCGTCAGGGTTCACCGCGGCTCTGGCACAAACCCGGCGACACGGAGGTGGCACGGGCAGGAGCGGACTGGCCGTGTCGGCTTCTCACTTTTTGGATTTTAGAAGGGCATGACATGCCTATATCTGTGTCTCCCCCTCCTTTTACTCCTCCACCTCTTTTATTTTCGCATGACTATATGTACTTGTCATTTTTCCATGTGTTAGTTATGTCTTCTGAGCAGTTTGTCAGCTTTTGGACACCTTTGAAGGTGTTTTCTATGTGTTTCTATGTGTTTTTGATTGCCTGCCATTGGTTTTAATGGTGTTCGAAGGTGTTCGACGAACAGTTCGACGAACAGTTCGGCGAACACACGGGTGTTCGACGAACCGAACTCGAACACTACGGGGGTGGCTCAACACTACTACCTACATCAACCATGACTCAGCCTAAAGGGCTAATTTTTACAAACCCTATGCAAATTGTGCAGTGGACAAACCAGGACAGTATTCCTACTCCAGCCTAACTACTATTTGTGATTGGAGACCTTTGGGATGGTGGCTTCCTGCGTCAACCACGACTCAGGCCATAGGGATCATTTTTACAAACCCTATGCACATTGTGCAGTGGACAAACCAGGACAGTATTCCTACTCCAGCCTAACTACTATTTGTGATTGGAGGCCCTTGGGATGGTGGCTACCAATGTCAACCATGACTTTGTCTATAGGCTAATTTTTACAAACCCTATGCACATTGTGCAGTGGACAAACCAGGACAGTATTCCTACTCCAGCCTAACTACTATTTGTGATTGGAGGCCCTTGGGATGGTGGCTACCAACGTCAACCATGACTCTGCCTATAGGCTAATTTTTACAAACCCTATGCACATTGTGCAGTGGACAAACCAGGACAGTATTCCTAGTCCAGCCTAACTACTATTTGTGATTAGAGGCCCTTGGGATGGTGGCTTCCTCCCTCAACCATGACTCAGCCCATAGGGCTAATTTTTACAAACCCTATGCACATTGTGCAGTGGACAAAGAAGGACAATATTCCTACTCCAGCCTAGCTGCTATTTATGTTTGGAGGCCCTTGGTATGGTGGGTTCCTGTGTCAACCATGACTCAGTCCATAGGGCAAATTTTTACAAACCCTATGCACATTGAGCAGTGGACAAATCTGGAATGTACAGTGGTCCTACCAAACTAATATTTGTCATTGAACACGTTTGTCACAGGTTGTGCCACATTGTGGCTGAGATTAGGGATACATATTCAATAGAAATGTACTGTCAGTCTCCCTATTTGGCAAAAAACATGCCTGGCTTGTGCCACATTGTGATTGAGATAGGGGATACATATTCAATAGAAATTTACACTGACTGTTGATTACCAACTGATGGCCCTCTGAAAACTTGAATTGACAGCCACAACTACTACAGTACTCCATCATAGATAATGTTCGACAAGGGAGGCCCTTGTCATTGAATCTCCCTGCACCTATGACAGCCCCCAGGAGTAATTTTTGGAAATACGATGTACATTCTGCACTGGACCAAGTAGTACAGTATCAAGAAGTCTTCTCTTCCTATATAATCTGGGGAATATTGACAATCAAAATCTCTGAACCATTTGGAGAAGCTTCTCCAACCCATCCTGGAGAGGGGGCACCATATATCCTTTGTCCTTTGACGAAGTGATATATTTGAGCTCATCATCAAGTTGACTAGTGCAGCTTTATTTTTCCAGTTCACAGAGTTAAGCCTTACCTGAGGATCGCAGGCTGCACTCACTGCTACCTTCTAGTTCTAGTTCTCCATGTATCTTGGCCTTTCTGTAGTCTCTGCCCTTAAATGAGTTAAATAATAGAGTGAGGGCCCTACAATATGAATAAGTGAGGGACTCTCAAATGTATTGTACACAAGAGAGACCTCCAAAACTTCTAGAGGAGGGCACTTCAAAATGTATGTTAAAGGCCACACGAGGGCTCTCACAAAACTCAGCTTTCCTGCCTACTGCAGGGCCTCTGAACATTTGAAATTAGTGCCGCAGTATCACATGGTGGTGGAGGAGGAGGAGGGTCAAGCCCAATGCTACAATTGGCACATTGTAAACTGCTATTGAATATGTATTCCATTATCTGAGTGTCAATGATGGAGGAACTGCCCAAATGTCTAAGTAACAGCTGTCCCTCCAAAAAGCAAGTTACAGAGCCACCTGAGGCCTCTCAGGTCAAAGATCAACATACTTACTAGTAAGTTCTAGATGTGCTTGTAAAGTGCTGGGGAATAGGAAACTAAAAATGATGTATGACAGAGGGACCTACAAAATGTATAAGTCAGGGCCCTCCCAATTGTAAAAGGCGAAAAAAAAACACAACAGTATGTGTAAACAAAGGCTAAAAGGGATATTTTTTTGTTTCTCTGGTTTATTTAGCCTTATATACAAGTGATTCTGCAGGAAAAACTGTTTCTTAATCTTTTTGGCCTGTTAAATGCAATTTAGGTTAAGTTTCATAGTTGTTCTTGTGTGTCTGTAATAGTGGCGTAATACTGCGACAAACTTATTCGTCAAAAATCATATGTGAGTCAAAAATGCATGCCGGCACATTCTCCAGGCTCTTCCCATTCTGTTTCATCACTTTCCCATTCATTTCAGCCTTTTCCTCAAGCCCCCAGACCCTTTTGTAGGGTCCAGCAGAAAATTACTCACATTTCTCATTGACTTACATTGTACTCGCTATTGGGAACAAATACGCGATTATTACAAAGTACTCGTTACGAGTATAGTGATTCCAATTATTGTGGTACTCGCTCATCACTAATGTTCAGTAAATGCACTCAATACTTGGTTGGGGCTCCTTTTGAGTTAATTACTGCATCAATGCGGTGTGGCATGGAGGTGATCAGCCTGTGGCACTGCCAAGTCCGTGGGAGAGTAAAATTTCCATTTTCAAAAAGCTTGTCGGCAGAAGTGCTCTAAAATTTCCTGGTAGACGGCTGCGCTGACTTTGGTCTTGATAAAACACAGTGGACCTACACCAGCAGATGAGATGACTCCATCACTGATTGTGGAAACTTCACACTAGACCTCAAGCAGCTTGGATTGTGTGCCTCTCCACTCTTCCTCCAGATTCTGGGACCTTGATTTCCAAATGAAAATTGGAGCTCTGGGACCTTGTGGAGTGTGTCAATGACTGCCTTCTGGACATCTGTCAAGTCAGCAGTCTTCTCCGTGATTGTGGAGCCTACTGAAATAGACTAAGGGACCTTTTTATATGCTTAGAAAGCCTTTGCAGGTGTTTTTTGTTAATTATTTTCATTTACTGGGATAATGACTTTTGTGTTTTCATTGGCTGTAAGACATAATCATCAACATTAACATAAACACTTGAAATAGATCACTCTGTTTGTAATGACTATATATAATATATGAGATTCACTTTTTGTATTGAAGAACAGAAATAAATTAACTTTTTGACGATATTCTAATTTAGTGAAATACACCTGTATTTTGATAAGATTTCGATATGTTGTGCAAATTGAACTGTATACTCAATTGTGGGGTACTTACATAAGTTTGGATTAAATTAGTAATCAGTGTCAATACCTTTTAAACATATTGTTTTGTAAATCATAAGTTTGAGGAGCATGGAGAAACTAAAGCTAGATCACTGCACAAACCTGCATGCCAGTAATCTTGTCAGTTCTGCATTTATCAGTCATTTCTGTGCTCAGTGTCTATCCTCCATATGAAATCACATCAATAAATATTAGTGGGCGTGATTATTACAGCAGACATAATTAATAGAGCTCTGACTGTTCAGTGCTACAGCTCTACTCAGATGACTTGAACCGAACAGTAGATCACGATAATCTAACTTCATTTTCTCACTGCCCCTGATCTGATTTACCCGAGAATTTGTTTAAAAGGGTAATTTTACACCCTATATGATCTTGGCTTAGTTAAATGGGAAAATTCTCACCACTGTTTCCTTTTAAGCACAAACAGTCATATATCATAATGATGATGTTGGTTGTATTCCAAAATATAAGACTTTATATATTATTATGTTCTTTATGAAGTATAACTAAAACATGTTGATTATCTTAAAAATGAGTGCATGTCTTAATGATAAAGTGTAAATCAAAGAGTAAAGCAAAATTATATAAAGAAATTATCTGTAGATTTTAGGCACTTACATGGAAACTCTATTTAAGCCACTGGGTACTTTGTGAATACATCAAACTTTTATTGTTGAAACTAGTTATTGATTGTTTCATCATTTCAAGTATTTTTCTATTTATGTCTCAATATTAAGTGGAAATCACATTACAGTGTATCAAACTTAGAAAGACCCTATTTTGACACAATCAATAAAACATTATGTGAGAAAGACTGGCAACAAAGCAGATGAAAGATTTATCAGAAAGGAAGTATTTAATAGATAAACTACTTTCTGGCACACTTAGAGTGAAGTGTGCTAGAAATAATGGATTTGTAAGAAACACCAGTATTTCATGAAAAAGAACAATCCAGATCAGTTTTCAAGAAAGATATACAGATATTGAAAGGACTTTGATCCCAACAGGTTGTGACAATTATTCCAATAACATCAAACAAAATAGAGGCATGTTAAAGAAACAAAAATATAAGAATATAAGATTTTGTATTGCATTTTTAGATGCTACATTTTCTGCTTTTCTAGTTTTCATAAATGTGAGTTTTTAAATCTTTATTTATGAATTTATTCTATGAATTGTAATCACATGATAAAAGTATTTTTAAATATGTGAAACATTAAGACCAATTATAAAAAAGTATTTTATTTGCCTTTAAGATGATTTCAAGTCAACTTGAATTATATTTTTTATTTTCAAACTTTTTTATGGCAGATTAATTATGCAATATTTAATCTGTCCATAATTTTGCAGGTTGTCCAATTAATTTATCATACAGTGTGTCATCTTTTTCTAAATGTTCGATAAGCATAATAATAGCTCAGAAAATACATCTTACACGTAGATATGATAAGATGCTAAATCTATTTTCATAGACATAAGATGACCAAAATTCTAATACTCAAAATTGTTGAATTCATTATAGAGGTGAATGAAATACACATTAAGGACGTTTTAATTAATTTTATATTTAGCATATTTTGTATATTGAAATCTGATCATGAAAAGTTAAAGGTCTAATTCCTTGCATCATTTCTCTGCAACGTCATTAATACTTTAATATCTTCAGAGATGAACAAATCTTTTCAACATTCAGCTTTATCAGCCAAATTTTCCCAAAAATCTGATTCGCTGTGAATTTATTTGCCACGAATTTCAATACTGCAACACTTTTAATTGACTGGAAAACACACGTATAACACTCAGAAGTCTCCTAATATTGTATTGAACCCCCATTTGAGCTCTTTAATGCAAATGCAGCCTTATTAATGTCCAAGCTACATCACACTGTCTGTCAAGGAGAAATCAGATAGTATTTGGTGGTAACTAACACCCTATTTCACATGAGACTTGAGAGATATTAGGTTTTTGGGCAATTTACATTTTAAAAATGGTAAAATCTTTTTTCCGTTTTGGGGTCAACTGCCACTTTACTGTTGTTATACAGAAATGGTACAATTAGAAACAGTTATAGTTTTTTCACATGAGGTGGTACAAAAAGTATACCTTTTTGATGTGTATCAAATGCTTTGTCAATTGAAGAAGCAACAGTTTTTCCATAAGATGTCCAATAATTATTCCTTGATTTAAGGAGCAGGTACAGGATAGATATTTTGGAAGTGAAGAAGTAATGGTTTCTTAACTATGAATGAGAGAAAAATTATCCCTTATTTAGATCTGCAGCATATTTGGTCTTATTAAATTGATTACACAACAACAAAAGGATTTTTTAACAAACATGCAAAATGTTTCTTTTTAGGGAGCAGGAGCAGGCTAGCTGTTTTCAAACTGAAGAAACAATGGCTTATCAACAAGCCTTTGAAAAAAATATCCCTATTTTGGGAGCTGTTTCATGTTTGTGCACTATCAAGAGAGTATTATTCCCACCAGTAGTACAGCATAGCTATACAACACACTGGACAAGCACAGAAGATGTATAGTTAATACAATGGACTAGTAAAACAGAAGCTTCAAACTGAAGAAACAATAGTTTATTCACAAGCCTTTGAAAAAAATTATCCCCATTTTGGGAGCTGTTTCATGTACTTATGTGCACTCTAAAAAGAGTATTCTTCCCACCATTAGTGCAGCATAACTATGCAACACACTGGAGAAGCACAGAAGATGTATGGCTGATACATTGGACTAGTAAAACAGTAGCAAAATGTAACATTTTCTGAGTGTAGTAAGTATGAGATCAATATGATAACTGAAAGTAAAATCTCTCACCTGGTGAAGTTGTGCAGGCAGGGCATAACTCCATATACATATATGCTAGAGATAAGAAAGGGTGCAGCAGACATAGTGTGCTGCTGGGAAATCCTCCAGGATGGATTCTAGCAGAAGTAATGGAGCATAGAGAATCCAGGTACTGAGGGCTTCCAAGAGAGTAGAAAAAATATTTTGCAGTAATCATGAAAAAAGAAAAATGAAAGGAAAACTAAAACGGATAAAAACACATTAAAACCAAAAAGCGTTTCAGCTCTGACAAGCCTTCCATGGATGTCTGGCGACCAACAGATACAATGAGCTTATAAGCCTATCCACATAAGTGGGTGGGCAGAGCTAATAATACAAAATTGAAGCTAGAGAGAAATGTAAAGTGCAAATAGGGTCTTATCCAAGTTACGCAGAGTAGGTAAACATGTGGTATGCTCATCTAGTAGGGTTGTGTGTAACACAACCACAAATAGCATGAAGATTACAGCGGCTGCAGCATCCACGAGAAATCCAAGTACAAATATACCAGGAGGAAGTGGATTTGATCTGTGCTGCTCGAATGTCAAAGACAGGATTTGAGAACCAAAGATAGACAAAAGTGGTTTCAAAGTCAAACAGACGCTTCTTAATTTGACAAAGCATTTGATACTCGTCAAATCACATTTGGTAGCCCTGAAGAAGGAAACAGTTTTCCATAAGATGTCCAATAATTATTCCTTTATTTAAGGAGCAGGTACAGGATAGCTTGTGATTGTCCTGAAGAAGACAGTTCATAGTTCAGACACACAGTGTAGCACAGATGAATCAATTGACAGTCACACTTATTCTGCAGGTTCTGCACTTCCATATCAATTGAATCTTTGCATTATTCACAGATTGAGACTGACACTCTCAATTCAATATTTTTCAGTGCTACAGTATTAGACCACAATTAGATTTAGCATTATATCCCTCATCAGTAGTAATAAGCTGTGTACTTTGGTTTCTATCATTAGGTTGTGAAATAAAAAAATGGCCTCTGTCTTCTCTACCCTCATGTTTTATATTTCCCGTTATAACCACCCTGATTGGCTGCATTGGTCTATGTGATGTGATAGCTGCAAGGCATTATGGGAAAGACCATGTGGTCATCGCTGATGTCCTATGCCCGCTCCCTTTCTGATGCTCTTTTCAGCAGCATGTAAAATGGCACCAGACTTTTTTTGTGATCCTGATCAATTAAATTATTATTATTATTCATTATTATAGTGCCATTTATTACATGGCACTTTACATATGAAAAAGAGGTATACATTTTAAAAACAAGTATAATAATCATGGACAATCATGAACAATACAAATCACCAGCTGATACAGGAGGAGAGAGGACCCTACAGTAGGTGTAGGTAGAGCTGGTCATGCAGCTGTATGATGGAGTGATGGTTAATGCAATTGTACATTTGTCGGAAGAGGTGGGCCTTCAGGTTCCTTTTTAAGGTTTCCACATTAGGCGAGAGTTTGATTTGTTGAGGTAGAGAGTTCCAGAGTAGGGGGGATGCATGGGAGAAATCTTGTATGTGATTATGGTAAGAGGAGATAAGAGGGGAGTAGAGAAGGAGATCTTGTGAGGATCGAAGGTTGCATGTAGGTAAGTACCGGAAGACTAAGTCACAGATGTATGGAGGAGATAGGTTGTGGATGGCTTTGTATGCCATGGTTAGGGTTTTGAACTGGAGTTCCTGGGTAATGGTGAGCCAGTGCAGGGATTGACTGAGGGGAGAGGCCGAGGAATAGCAGGGGGACAGATGAATTAGTCAGGCAGCGGAGTTCAGGATAGATTGAAGGGGTGCGGGAGTGTTAGAAAGAAGGCCACAGAGCAGTAGGTTGCAGTAGTAGAGGAGGGAGATGATGAGGGCATGGACTAGTGTTTTTGCAGATTCTGGAGTAAGACATGTGCGGATCCAGGAAATATTTTTGAGTTGGAGTCGACAGGAAGTGAAAAGGGCTTAGATATGTGGTTTGAAGGAGAGATCAGAGTCCAGGGTTGCCGCAAGGCAGCGAGCTTGCGGGACTGGGAAGAGCGAGCAGCCATTTACTTTAATTGATAGGTCTGTTGGAGGAGTTGAGTGAGATGGGGGAAAGATGATGAGTTCTGTTTTGGGGGAAGTATGAAATAACAGACAGACATTGTGGGATTCTGGTCAGTAGAGAGGTGATATCAGGTCCACAGAGGTAGATCTGTGTCTCATCAGCATAGAGGTGATACTGAAAGCCAAATCACAAATTGTTAGAAATAGCTGGGATCTGCAAATTTCAAGAAATTCGACTCAAAGTTGATTTGCAGAGGATTGATCCAGTCATCTCTATACTTAACACTTAATATGTGCTGTGTTAGCTATATCATTCCAGCAATCCACCATTCTATTATTTTGCAGAGGTGGCTAGCTATAACTGACTGCCATAGATCTATACATAGATATAGATATATGTAGATCTATATATATGGATCTATGTATATATGTTCCATAGAATGTTTACACGTGTTTGCAAATGAAGACTATTGTATGACTTCTTATCCTAAGTCATGTGGCAAGGTTAGTTAAAGGGTCGATATTTAATTGAAGTGGCGCTAAAGATCAAGTCCCCTTCCTTCTGAAGAAACTATTTGCAGATTTAAATTCCCAGAAGAGAATTGCATGGCCTATAATTCTCCTTACCACAACTTGGCACTCTCTACAAGGAGAAACATTCCACATTAGACCCAGTCAGAGGCCTCTCATCTAGTCAAATCAGATCTCCTGTTTTGTACTGTGGAGGGGCATGACCCCAAAACAAGTGTCTGCAAAAGGGTTTTCTTTTTTGACTTCTTATCCTAAGTCATGTGGCAAGGTTTGTTAAAGGGTCGGTATTGACTTTTAGGACTGCTACAACCAATAGGTGGCAACAGAGATAAAGTGCTCTTCTTTTAGAAGTGGCTATTTGCATATTTAAATTTCCAGAGAAGCACTGCATGGCCTATAAGTTTCCTTACGCCAGCTTGGAACTCTTCATAAGGAGAAACATTCCCCTTTAAACCACTAGTCAGAGGCCTGTCACCTAACCAAGTCGGATCTCCTGCTTTGTACTGAGGAGGGGCAACATGCCAAAACACCTGTCTACAAATGAAGTTTCTGTTTTGGATTCTTATCATAAGTAGAAATGACTAGTGTCCGATGCTGAACTGCCGGACATGGACTGGAAGTTTGTCTTACACTTCAGGAGTTCGGGGAGGAGAGAGAGCTTTTCCAGCTCCAAATGTCGGGTCACCCTTGATTTCTATGTGGTTTGGATTCAGGTTCAAGTTTGGTACAATTCTGGCACCCAAACCAAACTTTGGACTAAAGTTTAGTCGAACCTGACGAACCCGAGCTTCCACAGGTTCATTCATCCCTAATCCAAAGTCATGTGGGAAGGCCCTTTAAAGGGTAAATTTTAATTTTTAGGATTGCTACATCCAATATGTGGCACCAAAGATCAAGTCCTCTTCCATCTGAAATTGCTATTTTCATACCACTTTTACAGACATTGTCATAACTCAAACTTTGTCATAACATTGGAGCGTGGTAGAAATCCCACGCAAACATGGAGATAACATAAAAACTTCAAGCAGATTTTGGCCTTGGTTGTACTGAACCCAGAACCTCAGCGTTGCATGTCAAAAACAATGTCTAAACACTTAAACAGTCTCTGCTGTAAAGACGATATGAACAACATAGCCTCCGAAGGTTGCAATAACTATGTGACCAAACTCACTACCTGCATGGTGTCTTGCATGCTCTTTATCCTGATACTTGATTTCATCCAGACTCTAAAAACATACTGATTCAGTAGGTTAAATGGCTCTAAAAAATTGGTCATTGTGAGTAAATAGAGATGTGAATTAAATTTTGCTGTCCACTGAGAATAAGTCCTATGTGAGCAATGACAAGCTTTATAGAATATCATGTGCTGCATTTTCTGCTCATGTAAATTCTTATTAAATTACAGGGTTTTCCTTAGATTTAAAACAAAGTTTATTTATTCCTAAAATAGTAATGTAATAAACTTTTTAATTTACCTATAGTACCTCAGAAAAGCATACACAAAGCTTTGCAAAAACATGAGTTTGAACATATTTCATATATCAGAATTTATGTGTCAATTTTATTTCAGCTTTTCTATTGTGCTCAATGAAAGTGAACATTCTCAATTAAACCTAGATTTTACATTCATATTCCATCCATGTTTGAAGACCCAATAAAAATTAGTTTCATTCTTGTTTTAGGAATATGGTTTTAGAAATTTTAATTTAAAATTTATTGTTCTGTGATAGTAATCTACTTCAAGTTAAATTAAGAATAATTTTAAATTAACTTCAAATGCAGTAATAAAGAAAAACATATAGTAACTATGTTAAGTAGAATAAATTATATTTTTTCTTAATATCTTTTGTTCACATGTTAAGAGGACTGATTATTTTTTATTACAGTTGTGTAGTAGCATACGCACTATCCAATAGCCAACATGAGCCTCTTGAGTCACTTACTAATTCTTGAAGTGAAGAGCTTATGAATAATTTTTAAAATAATTATAATAATAATATTAATAATATGCAACTAATAAGTGCTCTTCAAGTGCAATTTATTAAGTCAAACAAGTGTATCATGATCGTAGCTGTTTGAAATGGAGTCATGATCTTTTATATCCCAGGTACTAAATCAATTGCAGTCTACCACTGTTTTAGAAATGAATTCTTAGATGTAATTTATATGGATTTATATGCAATGGCTCAATGAAAAAATAAAGTTTACTGAAGTCATAATGGAAAATACATGCAAGAGAAGACAACAAAAAATGTACAGTATATTAAAAGATACTATCAGCAACTAATCAGACAATAAACATTAAAAGTTTATACCTGCCTCCTAGTACTTTGATATCTCCAGATAGCAGGGTGAGATAAGATACCTTTTTCTAAAAGGGTTTGATATTGTTCACCATGCTGTTGTGATTGTAGTACATGGTTGAAATGCTCCAGAGGGTCCCAATCCTGTTGGTGAAAACAGCTGAATGGAAGATTGGAGGAAGGGGGGAGTTTCATCCAGCACGACCATCTGGATAATAATAAAAGCTACTTTATTGTAAATTCATGTAAAAGCAATTAAAAACAAAACCTGATGCGCTCTTGGCACGCAATGTGCCCTTAGTCATAGGGTAAGTTACAATGGTAAATTACATATATATACAAGGGGAGCCAATAATTTTGAATCAAACACTGATTGCATTAACTGTGTCGTGCTTCAGATTATGTCTGGCAACATGGGATAGTGAAAAGAACAAACTTCAGAAAAAGACGATCAGAATTACTAGGCAGGATTAACAAAATTCATAATAATTAAAAAATGTAGAATAGATCGTTCCTATGATTCATGCCTCTGGGGTATTTTGTATCCAAATGTAGTATCCAAGTGGCTTCCATTAAAGTTAATTGTCTTTGCCAATTTCCACTACTGATTGAACATTTAACCTTTTCTACTTCAGCTTGGAACCATGACTTTAACCAAAGAGACGCAGATTTGGATTCTACATGATTCCGGCCTAAGGATATATGGCCCTAACTGGAAAGATACAAATTTGCTCCATTGACCTCCAGAGAGCCCATGTATACATTTGGGGAGACCAGGTTGGGACGATGAAGTTTCTAGCCACATGGATATGTTGATTGGGGTTGCCAGGTAGGACCATCCTTTTACCTGGAACCCATGGAGACATTCGGAGAAGCCAGATTGGGACAAGTTGGTCATCTGGCCCCATGGAAACTCACAGAGAGGCCAAGGTGGGACCCTCAGGTCTCCTAGCCTTGTACCTCTATGGACTGCTAGCTTCCTAAGTTTGCCGCTACCTTCTCTCTGTGGGGGCCCGCCAGAAGTGGGGAGCCACTGGTAGAGGTAGTTGGACCTTGAAGTCCCAAAGTCGCAGTTTTTCTATCCCAGGCGGGCCAGTGGACGGGTGAGGACTGTGTAATTTTGTACCATCTTGAGTATTAGCTGGGACTGTTCTATCTGTTTATTGTCCGCTTTATGGTTCATGAAAGTATTTCCACACTGTTTTACCCTCACCTTGTGCTGTCTGAGTAGTGTTAAACCCACGGAAGACCCTGAGTCTTCTCATTTTGGTGGCACTAGTGAGATACTAATCAGCACAGCAGATCTGGGGGAGCTGCAAGGGGACTAGTGTTAGCACACACTATCTAAAGGGCTCCACAACCAGGGAGGCATATAGACAGACCCAGCAGACTATAAGTGAGGCATACACAGCGGGTTTCAGATGCTACCATGTCCAACCCCACCAGCCCGGCCTTGGGAGGAGGATCGGAGAGGATATACAGCAGCAACAGGAAACGGCAACTACCGGAGCTGTGCCAGCTTCAACGGATTGAATACCAGGCCACCAACACTCATCGGATTTAATTCAGGAACCACAAGATACAGAGGATGGCATGTGTGGACGCAATGGATAAGAGTGGATTGTCATCAATTATGTGTGGAGTTTGTTCGCAAGGAAGACATGGAATATGCTCTAAGCCAACTGAATGATGCAAAGTTTTGTTCTCATGAAGGTGGGACCTCTTACATTCGTATCTATGCTTAAAGACGAGCTGTAGGACTGTCTCCAATAAGTGGAGAAGGATGATTGGGATCCTATCATGTCTGGCTGATTAAGATTGGGGGGAGCAATGTGACGGAACAGCTTATAATCTTAATCAGACATGACTATTCGATTTGTTAAGCCAAGAGAAATACACTATTATGTTTCTGTTGACTTGGGAATGTATGTATATTTCTTTGGCTGGTCAAGAAGGACAGACCAGTATTTGTATAACCATGATTGTTGTCTCCTCTTGGGTCTGTAAACAATGATGTTTGTTAATATGCTAATTACATATTATACTAAAACCAGCTGAATGTTGATTTAAATAGCCCCCTGCTATACCAACTATGTAAATTGATTAGCTCAAACAATGAGACATGAGCCCTGTGAGTAATGCATTTCCTAACCCCTTACCTGTGAACTTGTACTTGAAATGACAACTGTAACTATTTTAAGAGACACGTGCCTCTGTAGCAGAGAGATTTGAAACAGAAAATTGGAAAGAGACTTTACAAGGAGAATCAAAGAGCAGAGACTCTCTTAGACCATCAGCTTGGAAGCATGGCTTTAACCAAAGAGACACATTATTAATTATTCTGAATTTTGTTAATCCCGCCTGGTAATTCTAATCACCGTTTTTCTCCAGTTTGTCCTTTTCACCATCCCATGTTGCCAAATGTACTCTGATGCATGCCACAGCTTTCATCTACCTAATGCAATCAGTGTTTGATTAAAAATGATTGGTTCCCCTTGTATATATAAGTATGTAATTTATCATTGTAACTTATCCTATGACTAAAGGCACATTGTGTGCCAGAAACACATCAGGTTCTGTTTTAATTACTCTTACATGGATTTACAATGAAGTACAATTTTTTTTATTATCTGGAAAGTCATGCTAGATCAAACTCTCCCCTTTCTCCAATCTATTATCTGTGCAGTATGCATGTCCTAAGGTAACTAGTTAGGAATATGGTCACTTACCTGTCAATGCCTAATATCTCCAGCCCTAAACCAAAGCTGAAATTTAAAATACTAAAGGGGTGAATAAAATTGAAGCATCAAACTTACCCCATCTCTATAAAGCTACACAAAGGGGTTTTCCAACAGACAACATTTATCCAAGGGATAGGTGATTAATGTATGATCTGTGAAGGTCTCATGGCTGGGAGCCCTCCTGACCAAAAGGATGGGGGAGCAGTAGCACAAGAGTTCTCTGGTAGTAGCACTCATGTGTGACCCTTGCTTCCATAGACACTTTATGGGTTGGGGTCATACATGCAATCTACATTTCTATTCACACTGGGGACACAGGGCATCCATTTTCATGTTATGTGAGGTCTCAGACTTTTGACACCCACTAGTCATACATTGATCATGTATAATACATGTCTAGTGTCGTTGATGGGATAATCTCTTTATGCTATTTTATGCAGAAAATGACTAAATGGAAGTACATCAGATTATAACAAATCTGTTTTTAATAGTAAAAATGTTACATTTCTTTCATTCTTATTTCTTTACAAAAAATCTGTGTAATATTTAAAAATATATATCTTTCTACAATGCCCTAATGTCTTATTGTGCTAACCTTTACTTATTAAATAATTCAAAGACAACCACTCACAAAAACAAAAAAATATTTAAGAATGCACAACATATCTGTGTTTATAATGTATTTATCAGTTTCAATCACTATAATATTTGTGCACATTATATACTATAAATAGTAACTAAGCTGTATAATTTTACAGTACATTTATAAAATGTAATAAAGTTATTTTAGCTAATTATTAAATATCTAGCAGATCATTAACAACCCAGATTATTAGATTTTAGCTATAGTCTTTTTTTAAGCAAATATCTGAAATAATTGTTAACCATTTTTTATGTAATGATTACTATGAGACAAACTAATTTTTCAGTGGCCTCCCAGAACACATTGCATCTGGCAATGTTATTGTAAGAGTTTAGGCATTGCATCTCAATTAAACATACATATTTACATAATGGATGTTCATGATTTTGGCTGCATACCAATTAATTAACCACTGAGTTATTTTTTCTCTGTTAATAATAAATTTAAAGCATGAAAATGAAATCTTTCATTAATGTTGAACTGTTTGTTAACTAATGAATATTTAAAAAAATAGGGGAGAATAAAATTGAGCTGCAGGCAGTACAAACATCTACTACAATACCTAAAAAGTGACTATTCCCAAAGATTAGACCAATCGAGAATATTCACTTATTAGCAAGCAAAACTGCATCAGTGTCAGCTGAGTATTTAATTTATACAGGTATGTTCTTGACATACTTGTTATTATATCTGTGTTGTTCAGGTAATATGCCTGCTAGACTGTTAAAGTTGCTCTAGAACAGAGCTTGTCTGCTCTTGTCTCAAGCTTATCATTGTTCTGTTTGATGCATTTATGTGCTTTCATTAAACCAAAGTCTTGAGTGGATCCACATAGGAGGAAACTAATTCCATGAAACAAATACCATGTGTATAAATCTTGGTGTGCTGACATCAATATTACAGGTTTAGTTTTATTCTTCCCTTAAAGCTAAACAAGTTAACACTTGCTTGAAAATGAAAATCTGGCTGGAAGTGCAATGGTGACATTGCATTATTAACTACCACTCAATCATGGAACAAGATCAACAAAATAAACAGAAAACAATAACAAAAAAATACACAAGCTAATAACAAACCTCACAATGTATTGGAAAAGAGGTCATAGCCAGCAGTGTATTTAACCAAGCACAGCATTTTTAGTCTTTACAGGCTACTTATATTGTGTAAACGTGTAATGTGGCCCTGGGCGGTAGCCATGGGTGAGGTACTCATTTTCCACGCCCCGACATGCTACATGAAAATGGGGGTCATGTCTGGATATGTGGATATTGTCTACGTGAGTGCTACACCCTAGTAGGCTATATATATTGACAGTGACTTCCGCTGGCTTGGACCAGATGTTGTAAAGTTCAGTGAGGGAGACCTTCACTCAAAAAAAAACTATTACTGAACATCAACATAGAGAGGGGTATATACAGTGGATAGCAGGTACAATTTCTCTTAACACACACAATATCTTCATACACATTCTCTTTCTTTTTCCTTTCATAAATTCACTAGATTCTGCCTCAGTTATTTCCTCTGCCTTCACTACCACCCAGCACAGTGTTTCGGGAGCTTCCCTTGTCCTCAATAACAGCACTACAATTCAGTCAGTGAGAGTCCTGCACTTCAACCCGCGGTTCTTCTCCCTTTAGGGCAACTACTTATGCCAATATGGCCATTACTTAGCTTCTCTACTTGCCAATACCTTGAAACTACCTAACCTTGTCTCACGTTTTCTGCTCTAATGAGTCTCATTACCCCCCTGGTTTGTGAACTGGGGAATGTCCAGCTAAACATTCTGCCCCAGATCCCGTCTCCGCAGATTCACTCCTGTCACTTTTCCTCATCTCTACCCTGGAACACGCATCCATCGGGTTAGTCTGGCCCTTCTTGGTAAGTGCCATGGAACAAACAACCATAAATTCAGCAATGTTATGGGTAGCCCACATGACAAGGGCACAGTCCATTGTCCCATAATCAGTCCTTAGAACAGAGACACTGTCCATTAGGGACACTGTTCATCCTGGATTGGGTTCAGTCCTTAAATGAGAATGTAGGACCCTCCAGCAGCTTCAATGCCTTTCAATCCAGCAAGGGAAAGAGCGACGAGTGCAACAAAACTGGGGGGAACAATTCAGATGTCCTTGGCTATCAGGTCACTAAAGACCCGGGTTATTGGATGATAGGCCTGCTGGGCTTCAGCTCCCTGGAACCTCAAACTATTCCTATTCTTGTGGTGCAACTAGCCCATCATGAACCTTTTCAGTTTCACTGTTCCCGGTCTCCCTCAACTGCCCCAGCCGACCGCGTCCTCTTCCACTGCCTGACTGAGCACAAAGTAGGCGGCCTACTTCCCCGTCCTTCCAGAAGCATACTTTTCTCTGGCGCTCATCACCATCTCCAGTTCCACTTGCATTGCTCTGGACTTGACGGACATTGACCTGCCCCAGCCGTCATCTCTCTGATCTTCTCTCGCCATCGCAATACAGTATTGCTCAATCCTAGACCTTCAGCAGACTAATGACACCGGCGTTTGCACCGCTGCGCGTTCTATGTCAGTGCACATTCTATGTCACTGCTCTGTCTTTCACTGGATAGGCTTTCCTTTGGCGCACCATCCCATTTTGCTAACACCTCCTCCCGTTTTCCCTCTTTACATTTGGATGGGCGAGCCTTTTCCTTCCACTTCACCCTCTTTGGGCAGGCACCTCTTAGTGCAGCTGGCGTTTCTTTGTAAGACACTCCCTTCTGGAAGTGGAATACTGGACTGTTCATCGCGCCATTTTGTGTCCTCAATGCCCACGATGGGTGGGTCTTTCCTCTTGTGCTGCGCCACTAACATCCATCTTAAAGTTCATGCTCGGCATCAGTTTAGACCATGTAGTGGTTGCCAACTTCCATGTAACTCAAGTCTTCCCCGCATTATTCCATTTTTCCTATTGTGAGACTCAATCTTCCAGACTGTGCCAAGTATAACATAGCACGGGGTGATAGCTGTGGGTGGGTTACTCATCTTTCACTCCCCAGCATGCTACATGAAAATGGGGGTCTTGGCTAGGAGTGTGGACTTTATCTACAGGGGCGCTATGCCCTTGCAGGCAGCATGATGACTGTGACTTTGGCTGACCAGGACCAGATGTAAAGTTCAGTGAGGGAGATCACCACTCAAAAATAAACTGTCTTTTACTGAATATCAATGTATAGAGGGCTATGTACAGTGGATATTGGTTCAAAACTTTATAGACATTTCTCTTAACACATGGAATATCTACACAAACATTCTTTCTTCCCTTTCCTAAACTCACTTGATTCTGCCTCAGTTATTTCCTCTGCCTTCACCATCACCCGCACAGTGCTTCAAAATCTTCCCTCATCCTCAATAACTGAACTATAGTCCAGTCAGCGAGAGTCCTGTGCTTCAACCCGCGGTTTCTTGTCTTTTTCCCCTTAGGAAAGCTACTTATGCCATTATGGCCATTACTGAGCTTCTATGCTTGTCAATACCTTGGAAGTACCTCACGGGGCACTCTTTTCATCTCTCGTTTTCTGCTCCGATGCATCCCGTTACCTCCAGATGTCGCCTCCGTAGAATTACTCACTCCTTCTATCACTTTTCCTCTTCTCTACCCTGGATCATGCTTATCCATTGCCTCGGTCTCCTCTCACTTCAGGGTCACCCACTTGCGGCTCTGCTCCCTGGTAAGACTGTAGGTCTGCTTCTGCTGCATGCTGGACCCCATCTGACTCCTGACAGGAAACTGTCTCTGTCACTTCACTTTAGCGCCTCCCACTCTGGGCTAGTACCGACCATTAACCCTAACTGCACCGCTTAGTGCTGGGCAGAACACAACTCTATCACTATCAACACACATTACTAAACATACTACACATCACATCACATTACATTAATACACATATCTAAAAGGAAGAACATTGGCAAAACTTTCATCTTCTTTGAAATGGTCCAAAAATTATCCCTTTTTGAAGGCAGATGAATGTCTTACAGGTACAGCAGCTCCCTATATATCACTTGAACCTTTGGATTAATATTTACAGACTGAGACTATAACTCCCATTTTCAATCTGGTACATCTGCCCTAGCCCTATAGTAGTACATTATAATCACATTAGGCCTTTTTCTATCTCTGAGCTCCTATACCTAGGCAGTACAAGCATAAAATGGAGTTCTTTGACTGGCCCTTTTCTTAAACACTGGCTATGATATTCCTTTGATTGATTGGGTTAGACAATGTGAAATAATTGCTGTCAGGCATTATGAGGAAGCCCATGTAGCCACTCCTGACTCCACTATCATGCTCATTGAGTCTTCAAAAGTGTAAGTGAAATGGATCTGGACATAAATATTTATTTTCTTATTATCTTCGCGAATTGCAGAGTATTTGAATTGAAAAGGAATTATGAATTTCAGAAACTTTTACACTAACTCCTCTGAGAATCAATTCTCTTAGCTCTAGTATTGGAGTGCACTTTATGTGCAGAGCTTATTAACTTTTTTTGTTTTACTCACACATCTTCAGTTTTCATGATGGAAATTCTCAATTCATGATGTTGCCTTTTACTTAGCGGTTTCTAATTCTTCCTAACATTTACACATTTTAGAAAGGGTAGCAAAGTCACAATATTAAATGAAATTCAAGAGCAGAATAAAGGTAGCACTCACCAACAAGTCTGAAGATATCCTTTATTATTACCAACAGTGCATGCTGGCTGGCGGCATAGGACGGAGTCCCCGAAGGGTGTGCGGGGGAGTGAGAGTAAGGACGACAGCCATTTCGCTGCCTTCCGGCGCTTCAACGGGTCCCAGGTGTAGTGAACACCTGATTACTGCCTTTTTAACAGCCAGCATGTTACAGACGCAAATACAAACAAGTGAATTGAAATTAGTGCGTTAAAAACAAAACCATGCTTTCTGTAATTTAGCAACAATATTATTTGATGAAGGAAATACATAGAAGGCACAATGAGTAGCATATACCTAGAACGTTATAGAAAAACAGAAAGATCTATTTTTTCATTAAGACCCAATGGTCCCTGAGCTTCAGAATTGAGAATCCATCTAGCTTCATGCTGTAGCAATAATCTGTTACGATCGCCACGTTCTAAAGGATTTTTTGCTTGTTCCAGCCCTGCAAGCAAACCGTAATACATTAGGGTCTGCATTATGACAGTCTACTATATGTTGTATTCATTTTGGGGAACCTTTTCTTGTTGTAATTGAGTTGTAGTGTTCTCTAAATCGCACAAAAAGAGGTCTAAAAATTTTGCCGATATAAAATTTTTTACACGGACATGTAATTAAATACATAGTTGGATCTGCATGAGATAAAATCTTTCACAATATGAGTGATAGCACCTATTCTCAGTATTTTTTCAATATTGTGAAAATTGCAAAAAGAGCAATGCCAGCATTTGAAATTCCCCTTCGGGATGCTTTTTTCTAACCAAGTTTCTCCACTCTCAAAAAAACTGTTGTGGATAATTATGTCGCCCAAATTTCTGCTGCGACTATATGAAATGAGTGGCTTTTTTGAAGCTCTTTCTGCTAGATCCTTATCATTTTCCAATAAGTGCCAGTTGTTACTAATGGCTTTATTTATTATATTGGAGATTGGATTAAATTTAAAATTTAAAATAAACCTTTCTTCTTTTTTATCATCTGATTTATTTTTTGTCAATAATTCTGACTGTGTTTTTTTGTAGGCTCTTGTGCAAGCTGGTGTGGTGCAATAACATGTTCGTTGCCGTTTTTTTATGGAACGACTCTGGAACTATGTTGTTATTCTGAATAGAAACCCATACATACAAAAAGTCTAAATTTTAGCCCCCGAACACCGATGTAAACTTCATATTTAGAGTGTTTACGGAGTTTAGATGTTGTACAAACTCGTTAAAGGAGGGAATCTTTTTTAACATAGGTTTTAGTAGCCAATCTAGATATTTTGATAGAGATTCTATCACAGAGCCTATCCCCGAGACTACTGGGCGTCCAGGGGGATTGGATAAGCATTTGTGCACTTTTGGTAGATAATACCAATGCGGTTTGTGAGGAAATTCTGGTAACAATTTGTCAGCTTCTTTTTTTGATAAAGTACCGTTATCCACTGAGGATCTTAGTAAAAGACCTTAATTGATCCTTGTGTTTCTGTGCAGGGTCTCTGTGTAGTTTTTTATACGTGTTCGTATCTGACAATTGTCGCACTGCTTCCTCCATATATTGAGTTTTTTTCAGGAGCACGATATTTCCCCCTTTATCTGCCCTTCGGATCACTACATCGTTCCAGTTTTTTATATCTCTAAGGGCTTCCTTTTCACCTATGTTTAAATTGTCAATGGGTTCTTTGTAAATCAAGGATTGAATATCTGAAACCACTTGTTCCTGAAATAAATCGATAGCATTACCTGGTGTGACTGGAGGCATGAAGGTGGATTTAATGCCTCCTGTAAAGGGAGGATATGAGGTGATTTCATTAGTGCTCTCATAATTTAAAAGAGGATTCTCGAGGCTCAATAATAAATTGATGTCAGATTGTGGTACGCGGTTCTCAGTGGATATACTGAACCCTAGGCTATCGATGGTACTAGGGATCTCGCCTACATAGAGAGATATGGAATTCTGATTTTTATTTACAAATAATTTATGTAAATGCATTTTACGTGTGGCTTTATACAAATCAGTCTTAAAGTACGTCAGATTAAATTTTTCAGGTATACCAAAATTGAGTCCTTTTTTTAGGAGATTTAAATGGTTAGACGATAATTTGCGGTCGGTGAGATTTATCACTTCATTTTCTAAATCGTTTGTCCATTTTACTTTCTTCAGGAAACTTGTTTTCGTTTTGTACCACCTGTTGTTATGTTCTTGTCTCTTTTTCCATTGCTTCCCCCCTCTCCTGGGTTGTTTCCCGATGGTGTGACTTTTTTTGGAGATAATTCGTTATGTGCTGTATCCATGTTTTCCGTGTTGTGTGAATCCTCTCCGTAGCTGGAATCTGAATCAGTAGTCCATCCATCGGTATCTGTTCTTTTAAATTTTTTATTATTGGAATGAGGGGACTTTCTAGATTTGTAATTTGTCTTCTTTGCTTATTGCATATTTTTATTCCATTTAAAAATGGAACACACAAATTTCAATGCACTTGTTTGTATTTGCGTCTGTAACATGCTGGCTGTTAAAAAGACAGTAATCAGGTGTTCACTACACCTGGGACCCGTTGAAGCGCCGGAAGGCAGCGAAACGGCCGTCGTCCTCACTTTCACTCCCCCGCACACCCTTTGGGGTCTCCGTCCTATGCCTCCAGCCAGCATGCACTGTTGCTAATAATAAGGGATATCTTTGGACTTATTGGCGAGTGCTACCTTTATTCTGCTCTTGAATTTCATGATTGTTTACTTGGTTATGCACCACAATTTACCCGGGAGCTTTCCATATTGAAGGTGAATTAAATTACATAGAGCAGAGGTGGTGCCACAATTCTTCTCTTTGTTTTTGAATCACAATATTAAATGATTCACTGATGATCAATCGCCTGCATCCAATCCATATCATGAATATCACGAAGAAAAGGGTCACAATTACCTCTCTGTTGAGGATAGCTAAATCATTAAATTGCTGTGACCATTAGAGACAATCAAACTTATTTGAGTGGAATTTAATTCTATTAAAACTTGACAAAAATCTGCAATCTGGAGAATACAGAATTTTTAAATTTCAAGAATTCAGCATGATGGCGGCCAGCTGTGGCCTATATCTTGCTGAACAGTAGAGAGTTGGCAAAAGGTTAAGAAGAAACTCACTGCTCTCCTCCTTGGCCTCCCCCTCTGCTAATTTCCTGCAATCCTGTTCTCTCCAGACTGCTGTTCACTCCAGACCTGGGCGAGATGACATCACTATATGGCGCCTGCTGTGCTGATATGTGAGGGCACTTCAGACAACTCGCTGGAGAGACTGGAGTAGCATGGAAACGAGGAGGAGAGGTAAGTATTGTTATTTTTTTAATCAATGAGTACATTGTGGTGGCCAGAATACTGTATAGAGGACTATGGGGAGTGCATTATACTGTATGGAGGACTATGGGGATTGTATTATACTGTATGGAAGACTATGTTAAGTGCATTAAACTATATGGAGGACTATGGGGAGCATATTATACTATATGGAGGACTATGCTGGGTGCATTATACTATATGGAGGACTATGGGGTACATTATACTATAGGAGGAACTACACTGTGTGCAGAATTATTAGGCAAGTTGTATTTTAGAGGATTATTTTTATAATTGATCAACAACTATGTTCTCAATCAACCCAAAAGACTCATAAATATCCAAGCTTAATATTTTTGGAAGTTGGAGTGGGTTTTTTTTAGATTTGGCTATCTTAGGAGGATATCTGTTTGTGCAGAATTATTAGGCAACTTAATAAAAACCAAATATAATCCAATCTCACTTGTTTATTTTCACCAGATAAACCAATATCAGTGCACAAAATGTAGAAATAAACATTTCTGACATGCAAAACCAAAAACCCCAAAAATTTGTGATTAATATAGCCACCTTTCTTTATGATGACACTCGACAGCCTTCCATCCATAGATTCTGTCAGTTGCTTGATCTGTTTTCGATCAACATTGCATGCAGCAGCCACCACAGCCTCCCAGACACTGTCCCGAGAGGTGTACTGTTTTCCCTCCCTGTAGATCTCACATTTTATGATGGACCACATTTTCTCTATGGGGTTCAGATCAGGTGAACAAGGGGGCCATGTCATTATTTTTTCATCTTTTAGACCTTTACTGGCTAGCCACACTGTAGAGTAGTTGGATGCATGTGATGGAGCATTGTCCTGCATGAAAATCATGTTTTTCTTGAACAATACCGACTTCTTCCTGTACCACTGCTTCAAGAAGTTGTCTTCCAGAAACTGGCAGTAGGTCTGGGAGTTGAGCTTCACATCATCCTCAACCCAAAAAGGTCCCACAAGTTCATCTTTGATGATACCAGCCCATACCAGTAGCCCACCTCCACCTTGCTGGCGTCTGAGTCGGTGTGGAGCTCTCGGCCCTTTACTGATCCAGCCTCTGGCCCATCCATCTGGCCCATCAAAAGTCACTCTTACTTCATCAGTACATAAAACTTTTGAAAAATCAGTCTTAAGATATTTCTTGGCCCATTCTTGACGTTTTATCTTATGTTTCTTGCTCAAAAGTGGTCGTTTTTCAGCCTTCCTTACCTTGGCCATGTCCCTGAGAATCCCACACCTTGTGCTTTTTGACACTCCAGTAACGTTGCAGCTCTGAAATATGGCAAAACTGGTGGCGAATGGCATCTTGGCAGCTTCACGCTTGATTTTCCTCAATTCATGGGCAGTTATTTTGCCCCTTTTTTGACCAACACGCTTCTTGGGACACTGTTGGCTATTTGCCATGAAACGCTTGATTGTTCAGTGATCACGCTTCAAAAGTTTGGAAATTTCAAGACTGCTGCATCCCTCTGCAAGACATCTCACAATTTTGGACTTTCAGAGCCCGTCAAATCTCTCTTCTGACCCATTTTGCCAAAGGAAAGGAAGTTGCCTAATAATTAAGCACACCTTATGTAGGGTGTTGATGTTATTAGTCAACACCCCTCCTCATTACAGAGATGCACATCACCAGATTTACTTAATTGGTAGTTGGCTCTCAAGCCTATGCAGCTTGGAGTAGGACAACATGTATAAAAAGTATCATGTGATCAAAATACTCATTTGCCTAATAATTCTGCACACAGTGTAAGTGGAGAGCATTATACTATATGAAGGACTATGAGGTGCATTATACTATATAAAGGACAATGGGGAGTCCATTATACTGTATGGAGGACTATGGGAAGTATATTATAATGTATAAAGAACTATGGAGTGCAGTATACTATATGGAGGATTATGGAATTAGGTATACAATATGTGCAGAGATGTGCGGGCACTTCATACAACTACCTGCAGAGACTGCAGCAGCAGGGGAACAAGGAGTAGAGGTAAGTATTATTTTTTTTTTAATCAATGAGTTCTTTGCGGTGGCCAGCATACTGCATAAAGGACTATGGGGAGTGCATTATACTGTATGGAGGACTATGGGGAGTGTCTTATACTTTATAGAGGACTATGGGGAGTGTATTATACTATATGGAGGACTATGGTGGGCGCATTATACTATATGGAGAACTATGGTGGGCGCATTATACTGTATGGAGGACTATGGTGAGAGCATTATACTGTATAGAGGACTATGGGGAGTGCATTATACTATATGGAGTACTATGGGGAGTGCATTATACTATATGGAGAACTATGGGGCTCAGTATGTTACACACGTGGTCAAAATTGTTGGTACCCCTCGTTTAATGAAAGAAAAACCCACAATGATCACAGAAATAGCTTGAATCTGTCAAAAGTAGTAATAAATTAAAACTCTATGAAAATGAACAAATGAAAGTCAGTCATTGCTTTTCAACTCTGCTTCCACAGAATTTAAAAAAAAATTAAACTCATGAAATAGGCCTAAATAGAAATGATGGTACCCTTAACTTAATATTTTGTTGAACTATCTTTTGAGGCAATCACTGTAATCAAACAATTCCTGTAACTGTCAATGAGACTTCTGCACCTCTCGACAGGTATTTTGGCCCACTCCTCATGAGCAAAATGCTTCAGTTGTCTTGTGTTTGTTGGTTCTTTCCAAAGATGCTCAATAGGATTTAGGTCAGGGCTCATAGAAGGCCACATCAGAATAGTCCAATGTTTTCCTCTTAGCCATTCTTGGGTGTTTTAGCTGTGTGTTTTGGGTCATTATCCTGTTGCAAGACCCATGACCTATGACAGAGACCAAGCTTTCTGACACTGGGCAACATATTTCTCTCTAGAATCCCTTGATAGTCTTGAGATTTCATTGTACCCTGCATTGATTCAAGACAACTTGTGACAGATGCAGCAAAGCAGCCGCAGAACATAGCAGAGCCTTCTCCATGTTTCACACTAGAGACAGTGTTCTTTCTTGATATGCTTCATTTTTCCATTTGTGAACATAGAGCTGATGTGCCTTGCCAAAACGTCCATTTTTGTCTCATCTGTCCATAGGACATTCTCCCAGGAGCTTGGTGGCTTGTCAACATGTAGTTTGGCAAATTCCAGTCTGCCTTTTTTATCATTTTTTTTCAACAATGGTGTTCTCCTTGGTCATCTCCCATGAAGTCCACTTTGGATCAAACAATGACGGATGGTGCGATCTAACACTGATGTTCCTTGAGCTTGAAGTTCACCTTTAATCTCTTTAGAAGTTTTCCTGGGCTCTTTTGTTACCATTCATATTATCCGTCTCTTTGACTTGTCATCAATTTTCCTCCTGCGGTTATGTCCAGGGAGGTTTGCTACAGTCCCATGGATCTTAAATTTCTGAATAATATGTGCAACTGTAGTCACAGGAACAAGCTGCTTGGAGATGGTCTTATAAACTTTACCTTTAACATGCTGGTCTATAATTTTCTTTCTAATCTCCTGAGACAACATTTTCCTTTGCTTACTCTGGTCCATGTTGAGTGTGGTACACACCATGTCACCAAACAGCACAGTTAGTATCTGTAGCGCTATATACAGGCCCACTGACTGATTACAAGATTGTAGACACCTGTAATGCTAATTAGTGGACACAACTTGATTTAACATGTTCCTTTTGTCACATTATTTTCAGGGGTACCATCATTTCTCCCCAGGCCTATTTCATGAGTTTAATTTTTTTTAAAAATTCTGTGGAAACAGAGTTGAAAAGCAATGTCTGACTTCATTTGTTCATTTTCATAGATTTTTAATTTATTATTACTTTTGTCAGATTCAAGTTATTTCTGTGAGCATTGTGGGTTTTTCTTTCATTAAGCGAGGGGTACCAACAATTTTGACCACGTGTGTATATGAAAGATTATGGGGCCCATTATACTATAGGGAGGGATATGTGTGGGATATTATAAATTTTGGAGGGCTATGTGGGGTCCATTATAATTTTTGGAAGGTTATATGGGGGCATTATAATATTTGGAGGGCTATATTGGGGCCATTATACTGTATGCAAGCAATTATACAACGTGAAGGTTTGTGTGGGGTCTATCATACTGTGTGGAGGGCTGTATAGGAACCATTATATTGTCTGGAGGGATAGTGGGGGCTTTTATACAGTGTGGTGAGGTTTGGGGCCATTATTCTGTATGTAGGCACATTATACTGTATGGAGGGCTGTTTGTTGGTCACAGTTGGGGGGTCATACTGTGTTGGGGTCACCATACTTTGCGAGGGGTGTTAAGCCGGGGTACAGTAGGGTCATCATACTGTGAATGTGGAGGGTACAGGGGAGGAATTCACTGTGTGGGTATCATACAGTGTTTGTGGGACGCTTTTGTTGACATCGTACTTTATAAGTGCAATGAAAGGGGAATCTATGGCTTCAGAAGGAGAAAATTACTTTGAAAAGGCTGCAAAGTTGTGAGACATGCTCTTCTGTGACCCTGCCGAATATTAATTATTTTTTTGTTGTTGGTGGGGCCCAATTAGAGCTTCTGCTATGGGGCCCAATGATCTTTATGTACGCCCCTGCTGGAAGCACTAGCTTAGAGTGACTAACGGAAAGAGATGTGATAGTAGGTAGGCGTGGAGGTGTGGACAGCAGGAAGGGAGCACAGAGGTCAGCCAGAAAGGTGAGCAGCAGCATTGTATAACAGTGGACTACGCCATGTATAATACATAGCAATAAACTAACCTATGGGAAAACATAAATAGAGGAGTGTGCATGCCCTGCAAGTTGTACTTCCTGCAGGGCCCACACAGGTTTTTATACTATTCTATGTATTTCCCCATAGGTTATGTTACGGGGCATTTGACCATGTTGTTAAGTACTCCTCTGTGCATCTATGAGTGTATTAATCTAGTAATCTGAAATGCAATATTTGCTATAAGTTTTTTGCAAGTCATGTAGATAAGTAGGACTGAGTTTATTGTTATGCATTATACATGGCATAGTCCACTGTTATACATTGCATGGATAGTCTGTGTAACATGATATATTTTGACAATGAATGATACTTGCTGTACACACATCTCTTCCATTTTGGCTTGCACCTTGGCAAAGTATGGTGGGGATTTAAACTACCATACTGCCACTTCACCTACTTAGTGATATAATTATTTAACCTTAAGGAGATTAGTCTTTTCTGTGGCCCCTGTCCTGTTTGACGATCTCTTATTTTTTTTATTGTTTTTATCTATTGTTTTATACATGTAATTAATAAAGATTGAATATTTTTATGACTGGTGTAACACAGATAGTACAGCAGGTTTAATCATTGACATCAGCCGATGGTGCATGAAAGTCTGCACTGATCCATGCTTGATTTATTTTGACAAATTAATGGTGAATAACCTGGTTTGCTGTAAAAATTCCGCTAACCATGCTGAACACCCTATTTGACAGTGCACTGGGACTGGACATGATACTATGCCCATAGCCTATTGGGCCATTTCTTGTCATTGGTCCAATTTTTTTACTCAGAAATCCACTGGATCGGGACTTAGGGTATCTGCTTGAGAAAGGCCGCTCATCTCTATTTCTAAACATTTTTTGGATTCATATTAATGTCGTTGGTTTACTTTTCTGTAGCTAACTTTCCTGGTTTTATTTCCTTTCCACATTTCCTTCTGAGATCTTTATACTCCTGAAATGCTATGTCTGACTTCACAGCCTTCAAGGTTTTAAATGCCCTTTGTTTGTTTTAGACTTTCTACTGTTTTATTTAACCATAATAGTTTCTTCTTATTCCTGTACATTTTGCTACCAAAGGGTATACGCTTTTTACTAGATTTTAGAAGCATGTCTTTTAATACACCCATTTATGTTTGGTATCCCCAGTTACCAGGACATGATTTCAGTCTACAAGACTAAGCTCTTTGCTTAATTGATTGAACTTAGCTTTCCAAAATTTCCAGGTTCTTGAAATGTTTTATTGAATATTACATTAAAGCTTACCATATTATGGTCGCTGCAGACCAAATGTTCCCAGACCTGGAGAGTTTACAATGTATCTGGTCTATTTGACAGGACCAGATCCAGCAAATTACCATATTTTGCAGACTAGAAGACAAACTCGACCATAAGATGCACAACAAATTTTGGGGTGGAAAATAGGATTTTTTTTTAAAATAAAATGGTGGTGCGTCTTATAGTCCATTTTAATGGCAGCTTACCAGGGGACTCAACAGCGGTGGAGTGGGTTCACAAGAGGCAGGAACACTGGTTTAGGGGGCCGGCGGTATGAGTGAGGTGATGCTGCGGTGCCTGGGCACTCAGTAGATGTTGGCGCCAGTGAGCGGAGTTCCCTTTCCCATCTAGTTTCCTGCAGTAGTCTTCAGGAAAATGGCTGCTGGAGGTGGCACATGCGCAGATTGGAATATCGGGAAATGAGTGTATCTTATAATCCGAAGAAAAACAGCATCTACTTTGATTAGTTCATCAACAAATTGAGAGGTAATTGTCTTGAATTTTGGGTAATAATTTTCAGCTTTTAGCACAACCAGAAGACTGTCTGTCTTACTCCATGTTTTACCGAACGTCTGGAAATGTAAAATCCCCATTAATAAGGACACTTTTATTGTTGCTAGAAAAACCTGTATCAAGACAGGAGCCTACAAGTCATGCAAATAAGAATAAATCTTTATTCATGAAATGGCAAAGAAGATAAAAAGCTGATAAAAAAGGAGAATGTTACCACAAAAGGATGCTCCACTATATAAGCCCAAATACAAAAAGCTCTCTTAGGCTGCGTGCCCACTATGTGATTTTCAAGCTTTTTGCCGAGGAATTTCCACAGCGAAAATGCTTAAAAAACGCTTGGTAATACGTGCCCCATGGTCCCCAATGATAATCCGCATGTGCTGTGCACATGCTGCTGAAATTTCCGCTGCGGATTACAATTGCGGAAAAATATGCAGCACTACCAATTATTTTGCGGACATACAGCGTAATTGCCGCCATTGACTTGCATTGAAACGCATATTATCCGTGTCAGCACATTTGCACATATGGATATTATGCGATTCTATGTGCGGATGGTACCTGGGTCTGGAGAAGAGAAGACTCTCCTCCAAACCCGGGTACCATAGAACCTGTTAAAAAAAAAATAAAAAAAAAGAATAAAAAATAAAAGATTATACTTACCTTCCGATGGCCCCCGGTGTTTTCTCCGCTCCGTCTGGTCTGTTGTATGGGTTGCGGTGATGTGAAAGGACCTGCCGTGACGTCATTTAGTCATGTGACAGGTCACACGAACGCTGACGTCGGGGCCGCGTGACCTGTCACATGACTCAATAACATCACCGCAGGTCCTTTCACACCACTGTGACCCAAACAACAGACCAGACGGAGAGGAGAAAACACCGGGGGCCATCGGAAGGTAAGTATAATCTTTATTTTTTACCTTTTTTTTTTTAACTATTACTTGGTCACACTATATAAATCCATGCCGGTTGCACGGATTTATATAGTGTGACCAAGTTGTCACTTTTTCAAGTGATGCTAAAATCGCTTGGATAACCCGCATGCAGAAATGCATGCAAAAACGCTTGACAAACGCTTCTACCTGGCAGGAAAAATGCATGTAAAATCCGCATGCGTTTTTCCTGCCAGGGAGAAGCGAAAAAAATATGCAGCATTTCTGCATCGTGGGCACTTAGCAATATATAAGTTGTAATAATTGCAAGTTATATCTCCAAAAGCAACAAGGTCTAACAAAGTATAATATGCTACCAAAAGAAAACAAGATGACCAATAAAAAATCATATAAAAGAGGTAAAAAACAACATATAGAAGGTACTAAGATCCACTGGCTTGTATTAAAGTGCCCCTAGTAAAGTACTGAATGTCAAAGAAATACTTAGGGCCATTGGCAGAATAAATAGTTATTTAACATTGTAAGTAGTAAGTAAAGAAAAAACAATGGAAAGCCTAGGTGCAAAAAGACACATGCAGTGCAGCAGAAAACTGCCAATTCACTAATTTATATGGGAACTTACGGAGAGGTAAGAGCTAAGGTGAGAATAGGTTTTTTTTTCATTGTCTAAATGTTTCATTTATTATCTTTAGACCCCATAGCATAGTAAGGGACATTCAGTTTGCAGAAATCCTTGCAAATACGCAAATTATAATTTTGCTTGATCCACTCATCACTAAGGACCATGGTTAAAATGTTGATTAAGTTCATATGCTCTAATATATGATACTACAATCAATTACTCAAGTATCAAGGGCTGTCACATTGTAGAAGGATCATCTTTATTCTCATTTGCACAAGGAAAGACTAGAAGCAATGGGATGAAACTAAATGGGAGGAGACACAGATTGTTATGTTCTGCTACCAGAGCTAAGGAAAGAGAGGAGATCTGTCCCTACGATAGAACTCAGCTGAATCCCTACGATGTAACAGGGAACCTGATCCTGCGATCAGACCTGCTGAAGTCCTAAGCTAGTCTGTACGGAGACCTATAGATGTGGGGAAGGAATCCCTACAAGTACTAAGGACTGGGAGGAAAATGGGACACCTCCTAACAGAAATAGTAGCAGACAGACGAACAAACAAAATATATAGAACATAGAGGTCCGTAGACCAAACAAACTAACAGAGTTAGATACAGAGCACAGGCTAGCTAGAAAGTAGTTATACAATGAAGTCCAGCAAAGCCAGAAGGGCGGAGCAGGATTAAATAGGCCAACAAGGTCATGTGACCAGCAAAGGAAAAAACCTAAGAGCATGGTTCTAACAGTACCCCCCCCCTTCTAAGAGGATCCTCCGGATCCCCTAGGACCAGGCTTATCAGGAAATCTCCTGTGAAACGCTCTGATAAGTCTGGACGCGGAAACATCATCTGACCTCACCGAAGAGTTATCCTCGGGTCCGAAACCTTTCCAGGCCACAAGATACTGCAAACTACCTCTATACCGTCTAGAGTTAAGGATGCGAGAAATTTCATATTCCCCGTCCTCCACCACCGGAGGAACAGAGGCAGAGGCGTCACCATCCGACACAACAGCTATTTTTAACAGAGAGACATGAAATACCGGATTAATTCTCCAGGAGGTAGGAACCTCCAACCTAACAGCAGATTGGTTGACAACCTGAAGCACCTTAAAGGGCCCTACAAACTTGGGACCCAATTTCTTAGAAGGAATCCTCAACCGCAGATTCCTAGAGGACAACCAAACCATGTCACCAACAGCGAACAAAACCTCCTGTCGTTTCCTATCATAGTAGTCTTTAGATTTTCTGTTGGCCTCCTGAAGATTACCACGCACATCCGTCCAAACTCTCTCCAAATCACCGGAAAAATTCTCCTCCTCAGGCACGGCAGATCCCAACTTGGAGAACGACCCAAACGACGGATGTCTCCCAGAACAACAAAAAAAAAGGCGAACAACCAGCAGAAGAAGATGTATGATTGTTCAGAGCAAATTCAGCAAGTGGCAGAAACTCAGACCACCCCTCTTGATTGTCTGCCACAAAACAACGCAAGAACTGCTCAACATCCTGGTTTTTCCTTTCTGTCTGGCCATTAGATTCAGGATGATATCCGGACGAGAACGACAAATGAACTCCCAACCTGTCACAAGAGGCACGCCAAAAACGAGCCACGAACTGAGGACCCCTATCAGAAACAATGTCAGTAGGAACGCCATGAAGTCTGACAATTTCCTTGACAAAGGCCTTAGCGAGAGTTTTAGCGCAGGGCAGTTTGACGAAGGGAACCAAGTGACACATCTTGCTAAAACGGTCCACGACCACCCAGATGACAGTAAAACCCTCAGAGGGGGGAAGGTCAGTTATAAAGTCCATAGCCAAATGTGTCCAAGGAGCACTGGGAACCTCCAAAGGACAAAGCAACCCCGCAGCAGGAGTATGTGAGGACTTAGATCTAGCACATATAGTACATTGACGCACCCACTTAATGACCTCCTTCTGCCATCCAGGCCACCAAAAACTGCGACCCACCAGTCTCTTTGTCTCAGAGATTCCGGGATGACCTGCCAACCGAGACTCGTGACACTCAACAAACAAATCTCTCCTAAAGGTCCCAGGCACAAACAACCTCCCATGAGGAGTGTTAGATGGGGCATTCTCCTGTGCTTTAAGAATCTCATCTTCCAAAACAGAGTCCAAAGCAGCTATCACAACACCTTCTTGTAAAATGTTCTCCTCTTTCTCAGCACCGACTATGGGAGAAAAACTGCGAGACAAGGCATCCGCCTTAACATTCTTAGTACCAGGGATGTAAGTAACGGAGAAATTAAACCGCGAGAAAAACAGTGCCCACCTAGCCTGACGGGCATTCAGGCGCTTGGCAGCATCAAGATATATCAGATTTTTATGATCCGTAAGAACCTGAACGGGAAATTCCGCACCTTCCAAGAAGTGGCGCCAGTGTTCAAATGCGAGTTTAATAGCCAATAATTCCCGATTACCAATATCATAATTCAGTTCAGTCTCCGAAAATTTTTTTGAAAAAAAGGCACAGGGATGTAATCCATCCCCGTTATCCTGAGACAATACTGCGCCAACCCCCACAGAGGAAGCATCAACCTCAACCAAAAACGGCTTAGTCACATCAGGCTGCATAAGGATGGGAGCAGAGGTGAACCTCTCCTTGAGATACACAAAAGCTTCAATGGCCTCAGAAGACCACTGAACCGCATTAGCACCTTTCCTGGTGAGATCGGTCAGAGGTTTGACAATACTAGAAAATTTTTTTATGAATTTTCTGTAATAATTGGCGAAACCTAAAAACCTCTGTATCGATTTCAAACCAATAGGCCTAGGCCATTCCTGTACAGCTTGAACTTTCACCGGGTCCATCTCAAAACCATCGCTGGAGATAATGTAACCCAAAAAACGAATTCTCTGTACAGCGAACTCACATTTCTCCAGCTTAGCAAAAAGTGAATTGTCCATTAATAACTGTAATACCTCACGTACGCTCCGCCAATGAGACTCCAGATCCGGCGAATAAATCAAAATGTCATCCAAATACACAACCACATTTTTGCCGATCAAAGGTCTAATGATGTCATTAATAAGATTCTGAAAAAATGCAGGAGCATTAGTAAGACCAAAAGGCATAACCAGATTCTCAAAATGACCCACAGGAGTGTTAAAAGCAGTCTTCCATTCGTCATCCTCCTTCATGCGCAACAGATTTTATGCCCCCTTAAGGTCAATTTTAGAGAACCACTTGGCCCCCATTAACTGGTTAAACAGATCAGGAATCAATGGCAGTGGGTAAGGATTGCGTACAGTAATTTTGTTAATCTCACGAAAATCCAGACAAGGACGTAAACCGCCGTCCTTTTTTTTTACAAAAAAAAATCCAACCGCCACAGGAGACTTAGAAGGCCTAATGTGACCGGCGGCCAAACTTGTCTGTATGTATTCCTCCAAAGCCTTCCTCTCAGGAATAGTAAGGTTAAATAAACGACTTTTAGGAAGAGTCGCTTCAGGGACAAATTCAATAGAACAATCATAGTCTCTATGGGGAGGCAAAACCTGCGATTCCTTCTCAGAAAAAACTCTCCAAAAATCCTGAATAGGAACAGGCAATTCTCCCCTATCCAAAGCTGCAATACGCCCGTTACAACACTTGTCATAACATTTATGGCTCCAGGATTTAATTTCACTGGTAGACCAATCCAGTACAGGATTGTGAAATTTTAACCAGGGCAATCCCAATATTACTGGAGAAGGCAAGTTATTCAAAACTACCAAATCCAATTTCTCATGGTGAACACCATTAATAGTGAGAGGAAATTCACAGACCTTGAGAGTAATATTCTTCAAAGGGGAACCATCCACAGAAACCACAGCAATGGGGGATGATAAAGGTTCGGGTTTTAAATTGGGTCTTTCCAAGAATCCCCCATCAATTACATTCAGAGTAGACCCACAATCAACAAACACCCAAAATTCCATTAATTTTTCCTGAGCAATCGTGGAAGCAGCTAAAAATACACCCTTGGAATTTAAACAGGCAATACGGGCATGACTGACCATTTTTTTTTCTTTCTTCATACGAAACTCACAGCCTTTAATCAAATGACCAGATTTTCCGCAATAGAAACACAAGCCTTCAAAAAATCTACGGTCTTTTTCTTGAGAGCGAGGTGCCACCGATCCAATCTCCATCGGTTCACCACTGTTAGTACACACATTCTCATAACCAGAAACTGACATAGCAGAGGATTTGCTCTCATTAACCCTTGCACGCAGTCTCCTATCCACCCGTATAGCTAATTGCATAGCCTGTTGCAAATCTTCAGGTGTAGGATAAGCAATTAGCAGGTCTTTAACCCTTTCATTGAGCCCAGCAAGAAATAGACTTTTCAGAGCAGAATCGTTCCACACTGTTTGAGTAGACCAACGACGGAAATGAGTACAATATTTTTCCACATTACCTGATCCCTGTTTCAAACGTCTCAACTCAGTCTCAGCTGATGCGACACGGTCAGGATCATCATATAATAGTCCCAAAGCAGAAAAAAAACTATCCACTGATCTGAAGCATGTATCACTAGGTTGCAAAGAAAAGGCCCACTCCTGAGGCTCTTTGCGCAAAAGTGACATTATGAACCCTATGCGCTGGGATTCATCCCCAGAGGACTTGGGTCTCAAACGAAAATACAATAAGCAAGCATTTTTAAATGAAAAAAAATTCTCGGTGTTCACCAAAAAATAAATCCGGCAAACATACCTTAGGCTCCAAGAAATGTGCTCCAGGACAGTTACTCACGTGCTGACGGAGCTCGGCCACCTCCAGAGAGAGTCCCTGCAGGCGATGAGCCAAATCCTGAACCGACACCATGATGGAACAGAAAAATCTTTCCTTAGAGAATTTGCAGGCTGGACTTACTGTTATGTTCTGCTACCAGAGCTAAGGAAAGAGAGGAGATCTGTCCCTACGATAGAACTCAGCTGAATCCCTACGATGTAACAGGGAACCTGATCCTGCGATCAGACCTGCTAAAGTCCTAAGCTAGTCTGTACGGAGACCTATAGATGTGGGGAAGGAATCCCTACAAGTACTAAGGACTGGGAGGAAAATGGGACACCTCCTAACAGAAATAGTAGCAGACAGACGAACAAACAAAATATATAGAACATAGAGGTCCGTAGACCAAGCAAACTAACAGAGTTAGATACAGAGCACAGGCTAGCTAGAAAGTAGTTATACAATGAAGTCCAGCAAAGCCAGAAGGGCGGAGCAGGATTAAATAGGCCAACAAGGTCATGTGACCAGCAAAGGAAAAAACCTAAGAGCAAGGTTCTAACACAGATTAGATATTAGAAAAAAGTTTTTGACAGTTAGGGTGATTAATGAGTGGAACAGGCTGCCACGAGAGGTGGTGAGTTCCCCTTCAATGGACGTCTTCAAACAGAGGCTGGAGGGAGTGGCCTGAGCACAGGACGAGATGGCAGCCTGATCCTGAGCTCCCTGAGGGCTTTGCCTTAAAAGCTACTTTTTAAGCAACAAAAGAAGATTATTTTTCAAAATTCCTATATAATTTGACTTCCTATCATTCAGGGATCATTTTGACACCAAGGAATCCCGGCTAACCCCATCAACCCTGGAGATGCTTTGTGCTCAGACATTTGGGTGAGGCTCAGAAACCACCATTGAAGTGACTCTGCAACGTGGCCCTACAGGATTGTGGACCCATTTATGCCTTTTTACCTCCGGACCCAGGATTACACCGTTCTATATCGGACTTAAGGACTGCCAGCAGGCTTTATATGCAGCTGCGGTAAGTCCTGGTGAGCATTCCAGTCCTTGAGGCTGTGACGTGCCCCTTTAAGCTTATAGATCGGTGGGGGCACATATTTCTCTCACCCCATTTAACAGAACACTATATACTGGGCCCCCTGACTGGTGTCAGAGCTTACCTTTATCCCACGGTGTGGCACATTCTGGTTCTGGTCCCGACACCCAGACGATCACTGGCGGCCCTTTTCTTGTTTCCAGTCACTCTGCAGCGTGGCTTTGAAGTGACTGTGATAGCAGCGCAGGCCTGCTCTGCTCTTTACCCCGGGAGCAGGACCCTACAGCAGCATCAGCTGTCCCGACACCGGACCCAAGAAGAGAGGAGAAGAGGAGACTGAGACCGAGACACCGGCGACAACCTGAAAATACCCAGCCCTGCAATCTACTGTCGCAGCCCCACGGAGGACCGGACCGGACCCGCAGGACCCCAACCCATAAAGAAGCGGCACTACCACCCCCGGACCAAATAACCTTAACCCCACTGGACCCCGAGGACAAGACCCCTGCTGCCGGCGAGGGACTGAGAGCCTAGCTTGTCTGACGCGGAGCTCAGGAGACTGTGACGGAGCGGGACTTCATACTCCAGGTTAAGGTCAGGGCTCTTACTGGGTTTCTGGGGGTCCGTTGTCCAGGGTTCCGGGGCTGCTCCGGTGGTAGCGGTGTCCCCTCGTGTCCCTGTGAAGCTGCTGCGTCCCTTTCCCCCCTCGGCTCACTGCCACCGCTGCTGTCTGTGCCCGGCTCTCTCCTCTCCTCTGCGGCTGTTACCTGCACTCCGGGCTGTTCCCATAGTAGCGGTTCCCCCTCCTCTGCTCCGGAGCCGGCATATCAGCTGTTCTTTCTGATACCGGGCACTGCCGATATACACGGCTGGTGTCCCCACGCTCCCAGGACCTATACAGTGGCGGCGGTATCCCCCCTCCCCCTGATAAGGGGCCGCTCCGTTCCCCCTGCTCCCAGCTGTTGAGCGCCGCCGGTACCTGAGGTCCGCTCCATTTATCCCCGTTGTGCCGCTTTGCTGACAGTGCTCCTCAGGTGTCTGGACCCTGCTGACCTCTGTGACTGCCTCCCCCTCCTGTGGTAACGCCGCTGAGCTTTGATCAAGCCCTTGGTCCCTCGCTGCAGCAGCACCGCTGTCCTCCACTGTCTCATACCCACAATCAGCTGATATTTTCAAATTCTCCCGCCCCCTGCTGCAGCGTCGCTCTGCACTGCTGTCCATGGTGCTGAACTTATATTAGTCAAATTCTCCTGCCTCCTGCTGCAGAGTCGCTTTGCACTGCTGTCCATGGTGCTGATCTTATATTAGTGAAATTCTCCTGCCTCCTGCTGCAGCGTCGCTCTGCTCTGCTGTCCATGGTGCTGATCTGATATCAGTACTTATAAGCAGTCTATTAAAACACCAGATAGTGCACATAAAACTGTTGCCCACAGAATTTTACAGATCTTTATAGGATCTGGTTTGCAAAATTTTATATTAACCCTTTGGAGGATCTTCTTGTAAATCTCCCTTCTCAGTTATTATTGCCTTAAAGGGACAGTACCTACAATTTACCTGCTTGTTCTCCTGGATATAAAAATAATTTGAACATTACTACTACCTTTGGACTGCATTGATTATTATTTGTCCTAATAATTATTCATTTTCTCCTGGCGAAATTCTCTGAAGTCTTTGGTTCAACTGACTGCCTTTATCTTTGGAAAACTTTTTTTGAGTACTGATTGATTATATATTTTATTTACCTTTTTCTCCTTTTCTCTTTTTAAATCTGCTGATTGTGAATTATGCATGGTTAAAGGTGTTTTGTCGGTCGTCACATTGGCTGTATAATCATTCACCCCTTGACTCGTATTATAACTGTCTGCTATTTAAAATACTGAGAAGGACATATTTCTGCAATTTTCTATTTTTCAGGTTATATATTCTTTGTGTATACACCAGCCGTCTGCTGGAATTATTTTGGGCATTGTGATCTTATTCTAGCCAATAGTTCCAATTGTTGTTTATTGATACCCCTTTGGTGTATTCTAGGGTCTATAATGGCAACAAACAAAAAAAATTCACAAAAATCTTTAGAGATTCCCCTTAAAACTAATGCGGTAAGAGGGAAGACCTCCCAGCGTTTTTCCTTTTCTAACCCCTCAGAAGATTCTGTTAATATTATTAGCCCAATCAAGTCCAGATCACCCCATAGAAACCCGGAAGATAACCCAACTTCTAAAATGTATACTCCCACCAAAGATTCCTCTAAAACTGTAACTTCCCCAAAACAGCAAAGGGTTTCTATTTCTAAACCTGCCTCTGTTAAAACAGCCAGAGGTAAAAAAGAGGAGGATATGGATTTGTCCGTGTCCTCAAAAAGAAGAGATCCTGGTGACTGGGGCAATAAATTTTCCCCCCTCGCAACTAATTCAGAGGATGATTCCTCAGATACTTCCCCTAACCCAAGCCCAGAAAGGAGGCGTTTAAAAAAAGATCCATCTCCTTTATCTCCTGATTCTATGATCAGTGTTCCGTTAAAATTGCCCACTTCTCAAAATCTAGAAAATTTTGACCTTTCCTCTTTCCTGGACAACCTGACCAAAAGGATTGATAACAACATGAAGTTGGGATTTGATAGACAGGTTGACTCCATGAAGTCTACTTTAAGCGCCTTCGGTGTTAAATTAGAGGAAAACACCAAGAGACTTAATACGGTAGAAGGTAAAATAGATAAAGTCTCCTCAGAAAATCTTGAGATTAAATCTGAGCTTCATAGACTTAGATTAAAAGTGGCTGATCTAGAAGACAGAAGCAGAAGAAATAACCTGAAAATTAGGGGCATCTCTGAAAGTGTCTCCCCCTCTGACCTTCTCTCTTATGTTCAAGACTTACTTCACAAATCCATCCCTTCTTTGTCTGAACAGGATCTTATTATAGACAGGGCTCACCGCCTATTTCGCCCGTCGTCTATCTCCCCTGATTTACCTAGAGACACGTTAATAAGATTGCACTTCTTCTCCACTAAGGAGAGAATTTTAAGTTTTATTAGAGAGGAAAAGAAATTTCCTGAACCCTTTTCACACCTAAAAATCTTCTCAGATTTTTCTAGGGAGACGATGGATGCGAGAAGGGCCTATAAATTAACCACTGACAGATTGAGAGATATGGGTATTCCGTATAGGTGGGGTTTCCCAGTGAAACTGCTGATTTTTTTTAAGGGGAAAACTTCTACTCTCTCAGATCCAGACGAAGGCCCCAAATTCTTTGAATTTATAAAAGACATTCCCTTGAAAGATTCAAAAGCTCCTAATCGCTGAGAAGGGGGGGAGCTATCACTGGATCCTCTCTAAAACTTTATTCCTTATATCATATAATATGTGGGTTACTAATTACCTAACCTAATTGTGAAAATTCATAGTGTAGCAATCATTATTTGACTTACTTAAGTCTTAAAATTTTACTTTTGCCTCTTTTTTTTAAGTCCTGGCCGGCTTTGGAGTCCCGAGACTCATATTAATCTTCTTTATATCATGCCCTCAGGTAGTGTCCACACACTTTTTTCCCCCAAAACCGAGGGAGAACCTTTCAGGTAAAGGTTCCCTCAGGAAGTTTTTGATTCATTTTTTTTATTTCTTTTGCTGGTATCTTGAATACCTAGCGACTGTTATTGTTGCTGTTTGTTTGACAAATTTTCTCCTTTGAATTGTGGTCTGTAACACATTTTTCAACCTATTAAAATACCATCTCCCAGTTTTGATTGTCGGTGGTTTTACCGCTTGAGGTGGTCTGCAGGATCATTTAATCTCGCTTTTCTCTTCTTTGGATACATTTTGACTGTTTCCCTGGTCTATGCCTATTAAGGTTGTCTCATACAATGTAAGAGGTCTGAATAGCCCCAGCAAAAGATTCTCCCTATGGAAGGAATTAATTCATCTTGGAGCGGATGTGGCGTGTCTACAAGAGACCAGGTTCGCTGAGGGGAAACATCCTAAATTTTCTCATAAAGAATATCCCCATATTTTTGAATCCATCAGCGAACGGAAAAAAGCTGGCGTAGCAACACTGATTAAAAATTCGGTTCCATTTGAACTATTAGATCAGCATGGGGATGTCAATGGCAGATATCACATACTGAACTGCAAATTAAACAATCATGAGTGTACAATTGCAAACGTATATGCCCCAAATAAGAAGCAAATTTCTTTTTTAAATAAAGTTTTAAGGAAAGTGGAGGAGGTTAGGAGAGGTGAATTGATCCTTTTGGGGGATTTTAATATGGTACCGGATGGGTTAATTGACTCTTCTTCTCCTAGTCGTCACCTATATGCTACTCTAAATAATTGGCTTCATAGAAATGAACTTTTCGACATTTTCAGATGTTTCAATACTACTTCCAAAGAGTTTTCTCACTTTTCAGATGCACATCAAACGGCCTCCAGAATTGATCTAATGTTAACCGACGTCTTCTCTTTATCTAAATTCTCAAATATCTCCATAGGACCCAGGTCTATATCGGATCATGCCCCCATAACGTGTGAACTCCACATTGGCCCTCTTTTAAGAAACGGATTCCTCTGGAAGTGCAAATCTTCCCTTATCCATAATCCAAAGAATAAAAAAACTATTGAAAATGCAATTTCAAATTATTTTAAAGAAAATGAAACCCCGGATCTGTCTAACCCCTTCTCTAGTTGGTGTGCCCACAAAGCTGTGCTTCGGGGTGTACTAATACAGATATCCTCATTGGAAAAAAAAGAAAAAAGAGCCAAAATGAATTCCCTTCAAAAACTAATCAAAGAAAAAGAACTAGCACAGATTAACCCTCCTTCCCCTTCCCCAACAATTCAAAAGGAGCTATCAAATCTAAGGATTGACCTAAAAGCCGAAATTTTTTCTTCCTACGACTCGATCATTCAAAAATCAAAGTTCAATCATTATGCCGCCCTTAATAAACCTACTCGTTTTATGGCCCTTTTGGTTAAACAAAAAAGAGCGAACAATAGAATTGATAAAATAAAAAATGTTAACGGATCATTGCTCTATCATCCGAAAGATATAGCTGATCGGTTCGCAGAATTTTATGAGAAACTCTATAATATCAAATCCGATCCCTTAATCTCCCAACCTAACTCAGAAGCAATTAATAATTTTCTCTCTTCAATTAAACTACCTAAATTGAGCCCTCTGGATCTTGAGTCATTGAATGAACCTTTTACTACCCTTGAAACTATGAATACAATTAAGCAACTTAAATTTTTCAAGGCCCCGGGTCCAGATGGGTTCATTAATGAATACTATAAGACTTTTTGTGAACTCCTTTCCCCTCCTCTTACTAAAATCTTTAATTTGGCATCTTCAAATTGCTCCTTCCCCCAAGAAATGTTGGAGGCCACTATCACTTTGATTCCCAAGTCAAAAGATGAGAGGGATAATGTCAAGAATTATAGACCTATTTCACTAATCAATACCGATATAAAAATTTATTCGAAAATTCTGGCCAATCGTCTTTCAACTATTCTCCCAAATCTCATCAACGATGACCAAATTGGCTTCGTTGGTGGGAGACAAGCTACTGATGGCACTAGAAGAATTTTGAATATTTTGAGATTGATTAATACAGCTAGAGTTCCAACCTCCTTGCTCGCATTAGATGCTGAAAAAGCATTCGATAGATTAAATTGGCTATATTTAAAACATACTCTTATTAAATTTGGTTTTAATAATAATTTTCTTTCTTCAATTTTGGCCCTCTATTCTAACCCTCAAGCTAAAATTTATGTCAACAATTATCTTTCCCACCCAATCCCTATTACAAACGGGACTAGACAGGGTTGCCCTCTTTCCCCCCTACTTTTCGTTTTGGCTATGGAGCCTTTGGCACAGAAGATTAGAGAAAGCACTGACATTAAGGGGATCTCTGCCCCTTCCCGGGAATTCAAAATTAGTCTCTTCGCGGATGACGTCATGCTTTCCTTGCTGGATCCAATAAATTCGGTTAATAAGGTCTTGGAAGTTCTGGATTCATTCTCCCAGATTTCTTACTTTAAGATTAATAAAAAAAAATCAAAACTTTTAAACATTAATTTGGACCATCAAACGAGAGAAGCTTTACATTCAAAATTTTCTTTTGATTCAGCCAAGGACAATCTGACCTATTTGGGGATTGTAGTTGGTAAATCTATCGACTCAACACTCTCTGCCAATCTAGACCTAATTAATGACGTCGTCCGAGGAGATCTGACGAATCTCCTGAAAAAGGATTTGTCATGGTGGGGTAGGGTTTTATCCGTTAAAATGTTTGTCCTCCCCAAAATCTTATATTTCTTTCGTAACTTACCATTAAATATACCCCTTTGTTTCATTCAAAAAATACAGAACCAGATCAACTCCTACATCTGGGACAAAAAATGTGCGAGGATATCTGCTGAAATCTTATATAAAAACAAAAGCAATGGAGGCCTGAGTCTCCCTAACATATCTGCCTATTATTGTGCTAACCTTATCAAGCAGAGTAGAAATTGGCTTAACTCTACAAATCCCCCGGCATGGCTAACTTTGGAGACCTTTTTGAACGGCGACTCCCCTCCCCGAGATTTGCTATTTAAACATCTCTTTAAAAAGTGCACTCATGATCCTTCCCACCCTATCTTTCAAGCGACTATTGAAGCTTGGAAGAAAATTGCTAGGAGAAAGAGGGGGAATCTTTCTAGAGACTTTAATGTAGACAAACTCTCTCTTGTAAAAAAACTTTCCAATCAATTTTGTTGCTGCCTTACACAACTCCTGCATTCCGGATCACTGGAATAGCAGAGGGTTAAGGAAAATTGGGGACCTCTACGAGATTTCTACTTTTTCTCCTTTCCAAACCCTCAAAAAAAAATTTAATCTCCCTTCTTCTGATTTTTTCTTATACTCCCATTTTAAAAGTATTATTCTAGAATTTCTGGCTGGTAAACTCCTTGTTTCCAAAACCTCGGCGAACCTGCTGTGTAATCCATCCCACAAAATTTTCTGGAGCTTGAGACACATTTACAACAGCTTCAACAATGATCTATCCTTCAAAAAAAATATCTACATGTTACGATGGGAAAAAGACCTGAAACTCAACTTCCCTCTCGACCAGTGGGAGAATGCTGTACTTTCTACTCAAGCCTCCAATATTTCCATGCCTCTACAAGAGGCCTATTTCAAGGTTTTATCAAGGTGGTATTATACCCCAATCAGGCTCCATCACATAAGGTCCAGTAATTCTCCCCTTTGTTGGAGGGATTGTGGCATTAAAGGAGATCTTTTGCATATTTTTTGGAGCTGCCCTAAGATTCGTAATCTGTGGGCTCAGATTTCCTCTCTGATTAATGACCTTTTGGGCAGACCTTTAATTTTGACCCCTCAAACAGCTCTACTATCATTAGAATTGGAAACATATAAGTCTTATGAGAGAGCTATCATGATCCACATATTTTCGGTTTGCAAAAATGCTTTATCTTTTCATTGGAGAAAATCGTCTGTTCCTACTTTGGAGGAGTTAGTAGATAGGATGAACCAACATAGAATATACGAATTTAGATTTGCCTCTATCAACGATAACCTTTTCAAATTTTCTAAGAAATGGGATATCTGGTCAAATAAATTCCCCCGTCCTGCCTATAATACTGGTAGTTCTTAATATGTCTTACAGACTGTTCATTCACTTTGTTTGTATTATTGCTAACATGACAATGTGTGTTGAAATTGTTTTGTGTTTTGTTAGATTGTTTTATTATTCCTTTACTGATTATAGTATTATTTGACGAATCAATCTCTTCTACCCCTTGTTATCCTAACCTTGTTGTTTCCCTTTCCCTCCCCTCCCTTCGGTCTTTCCCCTTTTCCCGCATTCCAATTATCCCTGATTTTCCCCTTGTATTTAGAATTATGCTACTGTCAATTATTTGTCAATATGTTGTTAATGAAAAATAAAAAATACGGTAAAACAAACAGAGGCTGGACAGACATCTGTCTGAGATGATCTAGTGAATCCTGCTTTGAGCAGGGGGTTGGACCAGATGACCCAGGAGGTCCCTTCCAACTCTACCATTCTATGATTCTATGATTCTATCTTGATTTTACAGTTTAGTTTATTGTCAACATGATGGCAGGAGTCCATTCCTGATTTTGCAATTTATTTCTAGTTAATCCTCTGATGGAACGAAATATCATGACTAGGTGAATTTTTTTTTAAAACTTAGAACGTATATCAAATTATTGAATTCAATTTTACGGACAACATATCCATTCATTATGATCCATATACCCTACAAAAACCTAGTGGTTCAGGAAAGAAAATTGAGTGAGATTTGGAGGCTGTAAGACACCCTGATTTGGACTTAAATATGAAAATAGTAACTGGAGATTTTCCAGATTATTTTATCCGAAATTATATTTTATTTTTTCAAAGTAGGGCTCATAATGAAAATTATTCTTTTGGCATCTGCTTTTCCAACATTTTGGGTATAAATGAAACTATAGATGTTTTTCTGAATCTACTAAGTGTATTTCCCCCAATAAGACCCTACAATGAATTTGACCATTGAGCAGGGTGGGGCACAAGGGGAAAAATGTTGTAAAACATTTTCTGGTATGTTATAATTCAAGTACAATTGCACACAATTTTTCAAAGTAATCGATAGGGAGAATTTTATTAAACATCTTGAAAATTCCAGAACTTCTGTGAAAGTAGGCTTGCTCAAATTCTTCTGTTTTCGTGTGATTCGACACATACTGGATGATATTGAGATCAGGGCTCTGTGGGCTCCCTATCATGACTTCCAGGACTCTTAGTTATTTTTAAAGCTAAAGTTAGCTTTTAGTGACATTGAATGTTACATTGGATTTGGAGCCAATCAGATGTCTTCATTATGGTACTATAAGATGGATAAGCATCTATTTGTATTTCTCAGCATTGAAATGACAATGTTGAGGACCATAGACGCAGTGGCCGGCCAAAACAATTTAGTGCAGCAGATGAAAGACACATCATGCTAACCACCCATCGAAATTGGAAAATATCCATTGATGCCATCAGCTCAGAACTGTCAGCAACCAGTGGTACTAGAAGTCTGGCTAGAAGTGGTCTTTATGGATGAATTGCTGCTAAAAAGCCAGACATTTGACATGGAAACAAAGTGAAGAGACTCAGCTATGCATGAAAACATAATGTAGGAACTGAGGTGCAAAAAAAGGGCAGCAGGTGTTCTGGACTGATGAGTTAAAATGTAAAATATTTGACTGTAACAGAGAGATATAATAATGAATGTCTGTAGGCAACAGTGAATCATCTTTGCAAATTTTTGGCTTAATTTCAGCAAGTGGAATGGGGATTTCGTCAAGATTAAAGGTTTTCTCAATGCTAAGAAATGTAAGCAGATCCTTATCTATCGTGTAATATCATAAGGAAAACATCTTATTGGCTCTAAATGTATTATAGAACAGGACAAAGACCCCAAACATACAGCCAAACTAATTAAGAACTATCTTTGACGTAAAGAATAGTGATGAGCGAACTTGCTCGCCACTACTTGGTACTCACCTGAGCATCAATGTGCTCGACAAGCTCGGTGCTCAGCGAGTATTTCCGGGTTGCACCTCCCATTGACCTTTCTAGGAATTTAGTTGAACAATTATCAGTAAAAACTTTGGAATCTTTGGATGCTGATTTTGTAACAGATATACCAAATGACTCATTCACAACATTGTTTCCAAATCCACTATTCTATCCATTAGCCTCTAGAACACCTGGGATGGACAGTTTTCAAAATATAATTAAAAGAGAACTCATAAAAGTACTGGATAGTGAATCAGTCACAACAGATAATCTGACCACCAAAGAATGACAAGCACTGAAATTGTTAAAAAATAATGACAATATTATCATTAGAGCGTCCGACAAAGGTGGTTCTCTTGTAATTCTTGATAAGGCATTGTACATCAGAGAAATTAACTCCATGCTATCGGATGTAAAAACCTATAGTAAACTAGCGGAACATCCAACTAATCACGTAAATGAAAATTGGGTTTTATCCTAAGAGGAGGCTTGTAAAAGGGACTCATTAATCAAAAATTGTATGAATATCTATTAACTGAGTCACCAATGTGCACAATACTGCACGCCCTTCCTAAACTGCACAAAGAAACATTTCCACCCCCATTCCGCCCCATTGTGCCTGGAATTGGTTCACTTACTGAAAGAACTGCAGCATGGAATGATCAGCTACTACAGCCTATAGTTTTGGCCACTACAGGATATATCAGGGATAGCAAGCATTTATTATCTGCTTTGAAATCTTTAGAGTGGGAATGTAATGATAGATGGGTCACCACAAATATTGTGTCATTATACACTAGCATCCCGCACCATCTCTCATTACAATCTATCTCCTATCACCTTAACCATACCAATCTCTATGCAAAAGAAGTAAATGAGTTTATAATAAATTTGATACAATTCTTACTTGAAAATGTTTTTTTTTACTTTAATGGAGATTTTTTTCTGCAAATCTGCGGTTGCCCCATGGGTGCGTCTTTTTCCCCATCATTAGCTAATTTATATGTAGCTTGGTGGGAATTATTTCATATTCACACTCTTGACAATCCTTTTTGCCTTACATCAGGTGGTACGCCAGAAAAATTGATGATGTCATCATGATCTGGCGTACCCCTGATGATGAGGCACTTTATATGCTATCCACGTTTCTACAGTTTTTAAATGACAATACATTTAATTTACAATTTACCATTAACATCTGTCAAAATGAGACCACCTTTTTGAATGTATATTTAACTGGAGACAGCAGCAGTAACTGCATCCACACATGACTGTACAGAAAACCAACCAGTGGCAATACGACGTTGATGGCAAACAGCTGTCATCCAGCACATACTATTAAAAACCTACCACTAGGTGAACACATTAGAGCCTGACGTCTATGCTCTACGGATGAGAGCTATAGTCATGAATGTGACCTACTGAAGGGTAGGTTTAAACATAGAGGTTATTCAAATGCACAAATTTACAGAGCCCGTAATAAAGCCTTTCACAAAACACAAACATCTTTATTGGAGAATAACACGGCATGTAAGAGAAATAAACAACAAGTTACTTTCTCCACAGCCTATAGTACAGACTATCAGGCTATTACAGATTTAATTCGGAAATATGCTTGTATATTACATCGGGACAAAGCACTTCAGAGCATCCTTAAGGAAGGAATTAATTTTGTTGCTAAAAAATCCCCCAATATAGGAAATTTATTATCTCCAATTTTTTTGTCCACCAAAAGCCAAAGGTCAGACACATGGCTTCATATTAATGGATCCTATAAATGTGGAGGCACCAAGTGTAATATTTGCAAATTTATGTTTAAGACCCTGACATTTACTGACAGTGCAGGCAAAATATATAATATCAAGCACTTTATTAATTGCTCTAGTACATATGTCATTTATCAAGTACTGTGCACATCTTGCAAAAAATTTGGGTTGCACTAGCCGCATGCTCAAAAGACGCATCGCAGAGCATGTTGCTGGAGCGACTCCGAATCCTAATGCAGTGAGTCGCTCCATGTCTGGGTTCAGCAAACATTTTGCTGATTTTCACTGTGGTGATCTTTCCACACTTAGGCTATGTGCCCATGATGCAGAAATTCTCCGGATTTTTTCCTGAGCGTTTCTGCATCTCCCTGGTAGAAAAACCGCATGCGGATTGTACATGCATTTTTCCTGCCAGGGACTAGCGGATGTGAAGCGTTCTTCACATGTATTTCCGCATGCGGGTTGGCAAGCGCTTTCCAGTGATTTTAGCATCACTTGGAAAGTGCTTGACAACTTGGTCACACTATATAAATCCATGCAAACGGCATGGATTTATATAGTGTGACCGTAAAGAATGGTAAAAAATAAAAAAATAAACATATACTTACCTTCTGATGGCCCCCGGAGTCTTTATTTGATCCGTCCTGGCTTGCCGGCAGCTCGTGGTACACTGAAGGACCTGCCGTCACATGACTAAATGATGTCAGTGCAGGTCCTTCAGTCCTCCGCGATCTGCCGGCAAGCAAAGACAAGCGCACAGCGGGCCATTAGAAGGTAAGTATAATATTTATTTTTTATTTTATTCTTTTTTTTACAGGTTCTATGGTACCCGGGTACAGAGGAGAGTCTCCTCTTCCCCAGACCCGGGTACCATCAGCACATTGAAACGCATGTAATCCACATGTACAGATCCAGTGATGCAGATTACATGTGTTCCAATGCAAGTCAATGGCGGCAAAAATGCAGCACTTATGCAAAATAATTGGTAGTGCTGCGTTTTTTTCCGCAATAATAATCCGCAGCGGAAATTTCCGCAGCATGTGCACAGCACATGCGGATTATCATTGGGGAACATGGCAGGCCTTCTACCAAGTGTTTTTTAAGCATTTCTGCAGCGGAATTGCCTCTGCGGAAACGCTTAATAAACGCATCATGGGCACACAGCCTTAAGGTTATTGGTATAGATATTTGCAAAGACAAATGCGTGGAGGAAATAGAGGCAAGCTTCTCTTAGCCAGAGAAGCCTCATGGATTCTTAAACTTAACTCTCACATTCCCAATGGTATCAATTTTCGCAATGATCTAATGTACACTTTTTGATACTTTTTTCTAATGGTGTACTTAATTTGCCAGCATACCATGCACATCAGTTTAATTTATACATATTACTGAGCAATTATCCTCAGGAGGCTTTTCATTCACTAATGAACTTCCTGTTCTTTGTTGTCTCCTCCCTATTTTCTCTTTTGTTTTCAGTCCATATGTATATATATGTCTTTTAACTATAGCAATCTAACCTATGATTAAGAACCCCTGTTTGGCTCGAAACACATAAGGTCTGCCTTACATATGGCACTTTTTTAATGGAACTAATAAAATGGACGTTTTAACTTTATATCTCTTGTGATGGATACGGAGAAGGTGCTGGAGTTTTTCTTATCTACTTCTTACTGCTTCTCATCCATGGATTTGCTACCAAGGATTTTGGTGCACCAGTGGACCCTTATGGCATATGCATGGTAGGCTGAAATTTTCACTTTTTTTTTCTTATACACTTGTATATAAGGCCAAAGAATTAAAAAAAAATATTATGGACTGTGGAAG